>NW_025334035.1:3329889-13329889 GCF_019186645.2 Phyllostomus hastatus
GAAAATCAATTCCAATTCTCTGGTACAAAAAGCCCAACGCCAAGGTTACCAGGAGCTCTGCAACTTCGAGTCTTCCCTAAACACCAGCTACTGGGATTCACTGTCACGTGACTTGCCAAAATGGGTCATGTGACATGCTGGCTCTTTCCATTCCAACCTGGAGAGGGAGGAACCAAAAATCCTTTTGCCCTTGCTACTGCAATATTCACGCCCCAGCTACTTGGGTCAGTAAGAGACTCCGGAACGACCACTTTGATTTCAGACCGTCTTCTACCGCCAAAATGTGGGAAGGAGCCAAACTCGCCCAGGTTTTCCGTCTGGGCCCCCCCCACCCAACCCGAAAGTTCGGTCCGAGGCCACGCCCCTCAGCCGACGCCAGGGCCTTAGGCTTACAGCCGTGTCAGGCCCAGAATCCGGCAGGGTTTTACTACTCCGGGAAATCGGGGATTCCTTTCACCGCCTTTCTGCTGGGCCCATATCTGGGCCGTCCCCGAATCCTTTATTTATGGCGTCGCTTCTGTGCTGTGGGCCCAAGCTGGCCGCCTGCGGCATCGTCCTCAGCGCCTGGGGAGTGATCATGTTGGTGAGGGGACTGGCCGACGAGAACTGCAGAGGGTCTGAGGGGCCCTGGTGTTGGAGGGCTGGAAGGCTAGGAGACTTCAGGCCTTAGAAAGCCGCAGGCAGGCTGGAGGGGATGGTTGGTTAGCCGCTGGAGAACGAGGCAGAAGAGATTGAGAAATGGGGAACTGGAGTAGGGCGGGTAGTGGGGGAGGGAGCTGGAGCTTGGAATGGGATCCCGGGCTGGTAAATTTGGAGACCCCTTCAGAGTAAGAGGAAGAAGAGCTGGGTTCTTGAGAGATGCTTAAACTGAATGGAGGGACGAGGAGCGATGGGAGCGCTTATTCCCGAAATGGATAGCTGGGGCCTCGTTTCCCCAGGACTTCACCCGCCCCACTCCAGGAAGAAACTAAGTGCCGATTCCCCCTGATTCTTTCTGCCCTGTCCCGTGATAATGACGCCTCTAGAGAGGAGAATTGTCTGGATTCCTGGGTTTCACACTATTCCTGCCCTTGCCCCAGCCAAGTCGTCTCAACTTTGTCACCACCTCATGCCCTGTTTCGGGTGACTGTGTAGAAATTCAGCAACAGCTACCACTAATCCCAGCGCATTCTGTTAATTCTCAAACCCAGATGTTGTGGCAACATTAGAAGTGGAAGTAGTTTAGGGAGTGACCAAGGCGGGTGCCTGAGGTCAAACCTACCCTTTCCGTTTTCAGATAATGCTCGGAATCTTTTTCAACGTCCATTCCGCTGTGTTAATTGAGGACGTTCCCTTCACGGAGAAAGATTTTGAGTAAGTTTAGGTGGGTGAGGTGAGAGGCTGGGAGTAGGTGGGAGGTGGCTGAGCCTGTGGTCAGAATTGCAGGATGCTTCGGGCCCAAGTGGCTAAGGAACTGGGTGCGGAGAACTGCTCTCTTTAACATACAGTTCCTATTGGTCTTGGGAGTTAAACCTCAGCAACCATCCTAAACCCACCACTTTAGTTGTGGCTTCTTTAAGTATTTTACTTGACTTTTCTGTGCCTCCATCCTCTGTGAAGTGGATGCTGTAATGGAACTCGCCTCATAGGGTGGAGAAGATTGAACAAGATAATACATGTAAAAGCACTTAGAACCCGTACCTAGCACACAGTAAGTACTCAGTAAATGTTGGCAGCTATTATGTTTCTGACACTTTTCTCCTTAATCCCCACCCCTAGGAATGGCCCTCAGGACATATACAACCTGTATGAGCAAGTCAGCTACAACTGCTTCATCGCTGCGGGCCTTTACCTCCTCCTCGGGGGCTTCTCTTTCTGCCAAGTTCGGCTCAATAAGCGCAAGGAATATATGGTGCGATAGAGCTCGGTCGCATTTACGCTCTTCAGCCCCCTCTTCTAGTTAAGACTCTCCCTACCCTCTCATGACCCCATTCTGGAGCCCGGCTCCAGTGGAGGGAGGCTGGGGCTGACTGTCATCTGCCCTTCCGGCTCCCTTGCCTCTTCCCGTACCTTCACAATAAAGAGAAATTGTTCTCCTAAGCCTTGTGGCTGTGCTTGCGTTGGGAGAGACGGGCACTGGGGCTGGATATCCGCCTCAAGTAGGGAGCTCTAACTCCCCCACGGAAGTAGAGAGAAACCGGACCGGAAGTGAGGCGGGGTCTCTCACTCCCCACCCCCCCTGACGCTGATGCGGCGTAACTGCAGCTGATGAAGCACTGAGCTGCCCAGTTTGAGCCAATCAGCTGCGGGGGGGGGTGGGACTTCCTGCACGGGTCGGAGCGGTTTTATCCGCTGGCTCTCTGGCCCCGGTGGCGGCAGCGGCGGCAGCAGCGTCTCTGTCTCCGTGCCGGAGGTGCACGGAGCCATGACGTCAGCGTCCACAAAGGTTCGACCTGCCTTGCGGACAGCGCTCTCTAGTGGCCACGGGAGGGCGTTCTCGCTCCCACCCCGTTGGCTCCCGGCTCTTCCGCCTAGGGTGGAGAGTGGGGGGCGGGAAGCGGGTGGGACGCGGGCGGGAATCGAACCTGGGGTGGAGCTAGGGGCTCCAGGCGGGACGGCGCGGGGGTGTGCTCCGGCCCCCTGTAATGCTGCCCCGCCCCCAGGTCGGAGAGATCTTCTCCGCGGCGGGAGCCGCATTCACGAAGCTTGGAGAGCTAACGATGCAGCTGCATCCCGTGGCCGACTCTTCCCCCGCGGGGTACGTGAGTCCGGGCTGGGACGTGGACGCAGAATGCGGATGCTTGGACTCGATCACTTGACACGGACATTCTCTAGGACAAGGACAGATGTTAGTTTTAGTTTGCCTTTGTGCCTGGCACTGCGCAGAGTGGGTGTTAATAAATGATTGTTGAGTGAATGACAGGTAAAACCACAGACTGAGACTCACAACCTGAACCTGCAGACCATAAACCACCACCACTACCCACCCACCCCAAATCCTGTAGAATTCCCTCACATTGCAGCAGACTGTGCTCAGGAGTTGTGTTTTTTAGACGCCACCCCACCCCACCTCCCCGCCGCTCCCCGTGTTGAATTAGTTTCAGTGGACAGTTTACAGCAGCTGTTTCACGGTGGGTAGGAGGCTTTCTTACAAGGTGGTGGTTTTTGTAGTACCATGGGGTCCTGGGGTCCCACGGGGTCTTAACTGTTTTTGTTTGTTTGTTTGCTTTTAAGGAGGACCTCTTTTTGGATCCATGGGAGGGGACCCAGGGATTAGGGGGAGGAGGCCGGCTGCTGTGGAACGCATTGCCTGGGGGGCTGGCTCCACACCCCTCCCCCTCCCACTTTGGATATTCCCCTCTCCCCTTCTGACAGTGCCAAGTGGACGGAGACGGAGATAGAGATGCTGAGGGCTGCTGTGAAGCGGTTTGGGGACGATCTTAATCACATCAGCTGTGTCATCAAGGAACGGACAGTGTGAGGGAGGGGTGGCTGGTAGAGAAAGAGGGGGGTGGGCAGCTTTCTTCCTCTATACCCATTGTTCCATCTTCTTCAGAACTCCCAACTCAACATCCTTGCTACTTTGTTGCTAGTTTTGTTAGTATCTCTTTGGGGACTGAAAGATAAAAAAAAAAAAATGTCACAATTGGTCAGAAGTCTAAAATAGTATGGTTGTCAGGCCCTTCCAAGATTTTGATTTTAGATTGCCTGAGATACCCAGTAATTTAATTTGGTAATGGGAGTTGCCTGGTTATTTACACAAATCTTTTGAGACTCTGCTGCCATGTTTCCAGGGATACTGTGATTCTGAACTAGTTGATCAGAATCTACCTTTAGATCACCAAGGCTTACCTGTTAGCCTTTCACATCCATACTTCTCTCCCAGAAGAGAATTCGGAGATGGGCCCTTCCCACTACATGATTCAGGGAATTCACTCTTTATACTCCATCTTCTCCAAGTGAGTAAAAAGCTTCAGGAAAATGAGACCCTACCAGAAGGTTGGGACCCTAACTTGGATTCTTATCCAGGGTCTGAGGGGGCTCCCCAGTAACCCTTCAGAGTGGCCTATTATCCCTGCCCCACCCCTGCCCTCTTCCCTCTGTCTCTCTGATGATGACTCCCTAACCTGTTCTCTCTTCTCTTCAGGGCTCAGATAAAGGCCACTGTGAAACGCAAAGTCTATGAAGACTCTGGTGTCCCCCTTCCAACTGAGTCACCCAAGAAAGGGCCCAAGAAAGTGGCATCTGGTGTCTTGTCGCCTCCTCCAGCTGCCCCTCCATTAAGCAGCTCCTGTGTCCCTGAGGCTGGGGGTCCCCCCATAAAGAAGCAGAAAGCTGGTGAGGGCTGGGAGTTGCTGCCTAGGGGTTAAAGTCCCACCTGAGGTTCAGTGAGAGAAGTGGGCTTGGATCAAAGGAGGACAAATCTCTCTTCCTCTCCCAGTGAAGGTTCCCAGAGAGTGGCTGGCGTGGGGGAGGGAGGGAGAGCTTGAAGCTTTGGGAAGCCAGGGCCACAGTCAGGGAACCTAGAACCTAGCTTATGCCCCCCTCCCAGATGTGACCCTCAGTGCTCTGAACGACTCGGATGCCAACAGTGACCTGGTGGATATTGAAGGGCTAGGAGAAACTCCTCCTTCCAAGAAACTCAACTTCGACCAGGGTAGGAGTCCTTCTCCTCCCACACCAGCTGAAGGGGTTGGGGAGGAAGTGTCACTTGGATGGTAGGGGAGGGTCTTAGTAGGAGTCCCCTCCCTTGTACAGGGGCTTTGGAAGAGAAGGTTCTCATACGTAGTGCAGGTGGTTGGAGCAGTAAAGAGCTGGGGGCTTTGGGGAGGCAGGAATTGTCTTGGAAGCATACTTGGGGCTCGCTCCATCTCGGCCCATTTTACTTCCTGTTCCAGACAGCCTGACCCTGGATTCTGGCCTTCTCATGACCTTTGCTGATCCTCCTCTGCTGTCTCGCTGAGCCTTCCGCCTCTGTCCCCTCTCGGTGTGCACCCTGGGGCTGTGGATCACCGAGGACTCTGAGCAAGGCCTACGTGAGAGAGGGTCAAAAGACTGCTGGGGCTGTCCCCGTGCTGTTCCCGTATAAGCATCTGCCCCCACCCCTTTGGTTTGCACCTGATGGACATTTTTATACAGAAAACAATAAAGATTTCCCTCTCAGCTCGGTGATGTCACTTAACATTATTGGAGTACAAGGGACCATTTGCTCTCTCCTTAGCCCCCGGGGACTCACCCTCCTCGGCAGCTCTCACCACCCTGCCTGGAGCAGCTCAGCCAATATTGGCAGACACTCTTCCCAGTGCCAATATTTCTGTGCTGCTAGAGCCAGGGGAGCTGGGTGTGGGGAACAAAGACTGCACTTTGCTCTCTGGAGGCAGAACTTACTTCCAGGGTCTCTAGCAGTCAGTATTTGGGTGACTGACCTGGGGATTTTAGAGGGGCCGTTTCCAGTGCTTTCATACATCCCTTCCCCCAGCCCCCACCCCCAACCTGGAAAAAAGGCCCCAGATGTCTTTTGTGTCGCTTCTCCAGGGTGGCCTCCGGGGCCAAGCCTCAGCGGTGCCTCCCCCACCCTCGCTCTAACACCACAGTGTGGTTTGGACGTGGCCACAGTGCCGTACAAACCACAGTGTGCTGCTGGGGCGGGAGCAGGACTGGGGTGGGTTGAGAGGAAGGGAGCATGAGACAGTGCTGGGAAGACCCCCACCAGCGAGAGCAGGGAGATAGAGAAGGCATAGAAGGCAACATGGCCCCAAGAATGGTTGGAGGAAACAAGAGCCAGGGCTAGGAGCTGAGCAGGCAAATGGAAGGAGAGAGGCCTGAGGGGTGAGTCTGCAGTATAAGACTGGAACCATCTTCCCTCTGTAGAAACTGCTCAGGGGATCCCTAGGGTGGGGTCAGAGGAGGAGGAAATAGGGAATGACTATGGGGGGCCAAGGGACTGCCTCCCCGAGTCAGCAAGGGCAGGGACCCAAGGCTTCCTGTGTCCGTTCCTCCCCTCTCTGGGTCAGAACCCAAGAGAAAGCAAGGAGACAGAGGAGGCCAAGGACAGCAGGGTTGGAAGTTGGCAATCCAGAGGTGGTGGGGCCGGAACATGGTTGGGAGAGGGGGGCCGGAAGTTGCCCTGGGCCTGCCACAAGATGGAGGCCAAGGGCAGGAAATGGAGGCCCGGGGGGGAAAGGGGAGCAGCAGGGCCCAGGAAGAGGGCCATCTGGACCTGGGGGCCAGGTATTCAACCCCAGCTCTGTTCCACTCTCCATGGCCCCCCAGGACCCAAGTCCCACCCAGCGCAACAACCCCCAGCAGGCCATCCACCAGGCCCAGGAAGGAAGGTGGGCCCACCCCAAAAAGCCACGTTTAAGCTGAGACAAACATGCCTCTCCCCTCCTCCACCCTAGGCCTTCCCTCAGCCTCTTTCTCCTGCCCAGGACTTGGTTTTTACAAAACACCCGCCAGAAATCAAAATCCAAGGGCCAAAGTCCCCTCCGAAAATCAAAATAATATCTTCTAAAATCCAAAAGTTATCTTCCCACCTTCCATCCCCCTCTTTACCACCCTCCCTTCAGACACACCCCCCAAAACTCTTAGCAATCAAAAAGATGTAAGATGGTAGGTGTAAGCAGTCTTTTTAGGCCCTGGGGATGCCAGACCCCCCACCCTTGACACCCCTGTCTCCCCTACATCAAATCCTGCCAAGGTCTCCTGCTCCTCATCCCACACTCCACGGCCCCCAAACTGAACAGCTGCCCCCAGCTCCCCTCCTCGGCAGAGCCTTTGTGGGGGTGAAACAGAAATCAAGCACTTTACTAACGGCTGGGGATGTTGGGGGGCTCTCTGGTCTCAGCCTTTGGTTTTCATCTGGGGGGCTGCAGTTTAGGGCCATAAGAGAAAGCCTCTCCAAATGTCCCCCCAGTTCCAAGATTGACAAAGCCAACCCCACCCCAGCACGCACCTCCAAACCTCCCCCCCAACCGCCACGTCTCTCCTGAAAACAGGGGACACTTTCCTCCCCACTTACCTCAGCTACTCTCCCCTGAGATCCTGGTCCCCTATTTTGAAGGGAGCAAAATTTGGGGTGCATCCCTCACATTTGGGGTGCAGGAGAAAGGAGCCGCCCCAGTCGCATCGCCGGCCTCCTTCCTCTCGGCTGGCTCAGGGAGTGGGGAGTGCCCTAGGGAGGGGGGACCCCCACAAGAGAGCTCAGAAGGGGGTTCCTTCACTCCCAGTCAGAATTGGGGACACCCCCCCAAACCCGTCCCAGCCCATCCGTGTCCAACTCGGCGGGAGAGGCAGCTGCAATGCCCCAGTCAGATTCCCCCAACACTACATTCCTCACCCCATCTAGAGGGGTCCTGGGGGCCCCAAAAAATCCCCAAAAAATCTAGGATGTTGGCAGGACGGTCCTGGACTAGCTCTCCAAATTTGGGGTCCTCAGATACCCCCGTTTTTTCAGGAAAATTCCGTCTTTCGCCTGCCTCCCGCCAGCCCTGCTCTGTCCCGATGCCAATTTTGGAAGTCACTCCCTCCTCCCTCCTCCTCGTCTCTCCAGGTCCCCCCGCTCGGGGGCTAGGGTCCAGGACACCTGGCTTCCAGACCGGGGGTCACTCCTCGAAGGGCTAGGGGCCAGGAGGTCAAGCTCATAGCCCCAGTCTTAGGGAAGCAGAAAAGCCCGATCCTCCCTTCCCCTCCCCCCTGGCTGGTCTCCGTAGTGGTTCAGGAAAGCCTGGAGGATTGGAATCTGCCATTGCTGTTGCACAGGCAGTTTTTTTCCCTTGGGTTGTGGGGGTGGGCGGTGGGAGGGAAAGAGGGGAGGAGAGCCGAACAGAACAGGGACCCAAGCGTGCAGAGCTGGCCTTGCTGACCCCCTAGCCCCTGCTGCGGCGAGGAACCCCTCCCCCACATCTCACCCACACTGCCAGTCCTCTGTCTGCTTTCTGTTTGGGGCTCTTATCCCAGAAAACCAGGGTACAAGAATTACCTCCTTGTACCCCCACCACCACCTCGCCTTGCCACAGTTCCAACAGCACTGACCTAGTCAGGGGTGTCCACTTTACCACCAGACACCCCATTTTCCTCCACTTTCTCACAAACTGACGTGTCCTCCCTTAAGAAATTGGGGTTTGGAGTCTGTAACCACTTTTTCTCCCTTAGATCTATTTAGCCCACATAGAAATAAGAAGAAATACACTCCCTTTCCAAATTTCTCCTGTCCATTCCTGGGCATATTTGAGGTTCACTAAACAAAGAGATTTCTAGAATCTGGGGTGAGGGGAGCTATAAGCAAAGGACATTCCAAACCAGCATCATGCTCCAAATTAAGTGAACCCCCAAATCAATCTTACCTTATGATCCATCCCTCAGCTTCACCAAATCATTGCAAAACACCCCAAAATAAGGACACTCCAAAACTTTAATTTCCTACCCTGGGCCCTGGTCTTGTGTCTACCCATGGAGAAAGCTTCTTGGCTATTTGTGCATACACAGGAGTCTCCCCTCCTCAAAATGAGTTTCCACAACATTCAAATGTAAAGCTTTGCTCACCCTCATGGAGCCACAATCATAGAAGACCTTCACACACACTCCCAGGTCCCTATTATGTTCCACTACAAGCTAATAAAAGACTCTAAATTGAATTTCATGTCCCCTCTAATCCGATTTGAGCCTTGAAACTTATATGGCATCCCAAAACTTAATGCATCCCCCGAATAAGCATGACTACTGTACTTGAAATTAGATTGTCTGTATATACCAATGACTATGAAACCCTCAAAACAAAACCCTCATCCACTTCCCCAAGAACACCTAGCAGGTTCTTCTAATACTTCAACGTGACAACCTCCAAATTGTGAGTGTCAGAATCCCCAAAACTAATGTAGCTTCAAAATCACCTCCATGCCTCAAACTTACCATTTGCCCTCCAGCCTAAATGTATCCCCCACCCAATGCCCAGAATAATCAGACTAACTCAATATCCCATAATAAGCATGCACCCCACAATTGGCCAGACAACACAAAATCAACTCCATCCTGATACCAAAGGGAACTCCACCCTGGGCAGAAATCAAAGTAACCCTCACATCAAAAGCCACCAACGGTCCGAATCCTTAGTGGTCCCGAATCTCCAGTTTCTCAGCAGTTCTTATGTGCATCCAGATAAAGACACCCCCAAATCTGAAGGTGCAGGCCCCAGGCCTAGATATGCAATTCCACAGGAAATGGTCAGTCATTCCTGGGCAATGGAAGACTCCTAAACCCAAATCCAAGTCCTGCTTTGCAGCTGAATTCAGCTCTGGCTCCCTTCCCCAAATGTACCTTGTCTCCCGCCCCCAGTTTTGACCCGAGCCTACCTCTCAGATCAGGGACTTAAAATTAGGGTCATCAGACCCCTCCTGCCTTCTCTCCCTTCTTTAATCCTGAGAATCGCCCTGTTATCCCTTTTCTTTGTTCACCCCACCCAACTTTCATATTAATGTTCTCTTAAAATTCACCTCTAAAGACAGATAATAGTGTCTAGACTAATTAGAAAGGAAAATCCTGTGCTCCCAGGGTTCAGACCCCACTCCTTGTCCCACCCATTTCCCTTGCTCCCAAACCGTCGGATTTCTCACCCCAGGTAGGAACCCCAGCCTCGGAGGAAAGTCACTTCTGTCGCCTAACTCTCCCTCCCTCTGTCCAACCCTAGTTCCCTCTTAGAAGACAGAGGGACAAAATAAATCAGCGCCAAGAGGACGAGAAGGAAGATTTCCGCCGTCCAGACCGAACTGATCCTCAGCCCCAGTCAGTGCGGACCCCTCTCAGCAGGGTGGAAGCGACCCGGCGCGGAGAAGCTAGTGCTCGTGCGCCCCCTCGTGGAAGGAGCCAAACATTGTCGAGCTTCGCCGGCTTGCCGCGCTGGACCCCGGCGTCCCGCCAGTCTCCTAGCATAGCCGACCGGCGGGTGCCCTCCCTAGTGGGCTAGGAATGGGGGAGCGCGAGCGGGCTTTGGGCGGGAGTCTCTCTCTCTGGGTCCGTAAAAGGATTCTGAAGGGAGGCGAGAGCGAGAGTCCGGACGCCTAGGTCTCCTGAGCGTCTCTCGGCTCCCACCCGGGACTTTCCCCACCTCCTCGAGGGGAAGCAGCTGGAGGAGCCGTCCGGTCACAGGACAATGGAAGGAAACAAACTAGAAATCATATCCGCCCTTTCCCTACCCCGCCCGATCAGAGTCCCCTTTGGGTAGGCCCCGCCAGAGGAACCTGTCATTCACACCACCCCTCCTGCTGTCTGGGACTCCACAGGAGCCCACTATTGCCTTCCCAAACCTGGTGCCTCATTGGGCTCTCCTTTTTGTCCCGTAATACCGTACATTGGAAAGGGAGTTTTTGCTGTATTTTTTGTCCTGCAACAGGCTCCTTGCACCCCTTTTCAACGGCTAACACACCGATGTTCGCTGTTCCAGCCACACCCCCCACACGACCAAGTCATCCACATTTCTACTCTGGATATCCCCCACGTTCTCCCAATACGAATGTCCCAAACTCGATGATTCTACTTTCGGTGACCCAAGACTCCTTAGGTTACGACCACCCAGCGTTTCTGAGGTCCCGCCCTAGAGCCGAGACCCCGCCCCGGGCTCGCCATCTGGAGAGCAACGGAGGAAGGAAGGATACAGACCCAGGCGTTCACCCCACCTCCACCCCCGCCCCCGACATCCCGGCCAGATAAAGGAGCCGAGGCCAAAAGGGGAGAGAGGCTCCACCCCCTTGAGAAGAGAAGCCGCAGCCCCTGCAGGACGGGGGTAAGAACGGGAGGCTGAGGGAGCCAGACTCCTGGGTCCCCGAAGAGGGTTGGGGTTTGTTCATGGTAGGAAGACCGAGGCCCCACAATTGGGCTAATTCGGGACTTTATAGTAGGTATTAGAATTCGTGGTTCAGGGGAGGGAACTTCAATAGGGTCTCCAGGTAGAGTCGGGCACCTGAGACTCAGGAGCGTGGTGAAGCAGAGAGAAGTTGGGGGCGGGGGGAGGTGCTGGAAAGGCACTAGGAGTCGAACTAAGGGAGCTGTGCGTCGGAGTTTCCACCTCGCCATCAACACCGCGGTGTGGGAGCCTTCGAATCTAGAGGAGGAAAGCGAGCAATGATGCGGTCGAGGGCAGAAAGAATAAGATGAATTAAGTGAGGCTGCGTGAGCCGGGGCCCGGGGGGGGGGGGCGGGTGGTGGCTCCAGTTGCACCTCAGGAGGAAGAGGCAAATTGCGGAACGGAAGGCATCTTAGGACTGCCTGGTTCTCCTGGCTCCCGCAGGCCTGCGTCGCGATGGGTTCCACCGCTACTCCGGAGCGGGCGCTGGGATATGTCCGCGAGTTCACTCGCCACTCCTCCGACGTGCTCGGCAACCTCAACGAGTTGCGCCTGCGCGGGATACTCACTGACGTCACGCTTCTGGTTGGCGGGCAACCTCTTCGAGCTCACAAGGCAGTTCTTATCGCCTGCAGGTTCGAGGGGAGCCTCATCGGATGGAGTGGGACCAAATAGGAAAGGGGCGGAGCCATAAGTTCTTTGGGAGGGAATCTGAAGCCCAGCCTTTCAGAAGCAGGAGGCGGAGCGTCCTGCAATTGGGGGCGGGGTGACAGTGGGGAGGAGGCGGGGCTCTCCACGGGGCGTGGCTTTCTATAGTGGCACTTTACCTGCCTTGGTTCCCTAGCCCCTAACATGACCTATCTGCTCTTTCTCCAGTGGCTTCTTCTATTCAATTTTCCGAGGCCGTGCAGGCGTTGGGGTGGATGTGCTCTCTCTGCCTGGGGGCCCCGAAGCCGGAGGCTTCGCCCCTCTTCTGGATTTCATGTACACGTCGCGCCTACGCCTCTCTCCGGCCACTGCACCAGCTGTTCTTGCGGCCGCCACCTACTTGCAGATGGATCATGTGGTCCAGGCATGCCACCGCTTCATTCAGGCCAGGTGAGGAGCCCCAACTTGGTGTTCTTCATGGATGAGGTGATTGGTATCCCAGGTGTCAAGGGCAGAGGCCAAGATTAGGAAATAGCACTAATGTCCATCCCACTTTTCCCAGCTATGAACCTCTGGGCGTCTCCCCGCGGCCCCTGGAGGCAGAACCCCCCACGCCCCCAACGGCCCCTCCACCAGGCAGTCCCAGGCGCTCCGAAGGGCACCCAGACCCACCTACTGAGTCTCGCAGCTGCAGTCAAGGCCCCCCCAGTCCAGGCAGCCCAGACCCCAAGGCCTGCAACTGGAAAAAATACAAGTTCATCGTGCTAAACTCTCAGGCCTCCCAAGCAGGGAGCCTGGTGGGGGAGAGGAGTTCTGGTCAACTTTTCCCCCAAGCTGGGCTCCCCAGTGGAGACGAGGCTTCTAGCAGCAGCAGCAGCAGCAGTGGCAGTGAAGAAGGACCCATTCCTGGTCCCCAGAGCAGGTACGGGAACTGGAACCCCAAGAATTTGTAGTGGCTAGCCTCAGCCAGGAGGCAGAGAGGGCCATGGGTGGGGCTGGTCAGGAGCAGGGAGTGAGTGGGTGGGTTCCAGAGACACTAGCCCACCTTAGGAAGCTGGCCAGAGGCCAGGCTTACTCAGTGCTTTGGGTCTTTGGCAGCACAAATGGATATGGCTCATTGGTGAGTACTGGCTCACTTCCGGAGGGTAGGCATTTGGCTCCAAGTTCTCTAGCAGAAAAGCTCCCCTCCACATAATCTCTCCTAAATTTTTGCTCTGCCTAGGCTCTCTCCAACTGCTGCCACTGTACAGTTTAAATGTGGGGCTCCAGTCAATACCCCCCATCTCATACCCCAGGGTCAGGAAGCCACTATATCATCACCCTCTGGGCAGGTTCACCCGCCACCAGGTAAGAGCACCTCCTTTTACCCTTTTCTGGGCTTTTCCTCTGTGGCTGCTCAAGGCCAATTCCAATTACATACTGCAAATTAGAATCACCTTTGGAGCTTTTTTTTTTTTAAATCATTGTTCAAATACAGTTTTCTCCTTTTTACTCCCAATCCAGTCCCCCCTCCCACCCCCTTTGGAGCTTTTAAAACTCCCATTGCCTAGGTCATACCCCATTGATTAAAACATCTAGAAGTGGAAGACAGGCATCAGTATTTCTTCTGGTTTTTAAAAAACTTATCTGAGAGAGAGAAAGATTGCTCAGTTTGTTGTTGCACTTGTTTATATATTTATTGGTTGATTCTTGTATGTGCCCTGACTGGGAATCAAACTTGCAACCTTGGCATATTGGGAAGGCATCAGTATTTTTTAAAGCTTCCAATGAGCAGCAGTGTTTGGAAACTCTGGCCCACCCCAATCCAGGGCTGAGTGGTCAGCCTAGAGCTCGCCAGGGCCTCTCTGGTAAGCTGTCATTCAGAGTGCTGCAAGAAAGGAGAGAGAAACAGAAACCTCCACCTGCTACTAGGGACCTCCACCTACCACCACTACTATTGAAGAGATTAGCAGAGTATTCTGGAGACAGACAGACAAGGATGGAGTCAGGTTGGCTTCCCTTCATACTAACCATGTGACCATCAGCAAAGTAAAATGAGCCCCAGAAGTCTTAACAGTAAATTGGGAAAAAGAAAACCTGCTACTACGTGATTTGAGGATTCCCTGGTATTGTCATCACCCACCCCCCTTCCCAGGAAGTGAATTTTTCAGCTGCCAAAACTGTGAGGCTGTGGCTGGGTGCTCATCGGGGCTGGACCCCTTAGCTCCTGGTGATGAGGACAAGCCCTACAAGTGTCAGCTCTGCCGGTCTGCCTTCCGCTACAAGGGCAACCTGGCCAGTCACCGCACGGTGCACACAGGTAGGAGAGAAGCAGGGAGGAGACAATCCTGATCTTCCTGCTCACCGGGGTCTTGGGCAGAGTCTCTGACCTCTGCTTCTCCCTGCCTCCAGGGGAAAAGCCCTACCACTGCTCCATCTGCGGAGCCCGCTTTAACCGGCCGGCTAACCTGAAAACGCATAGCCGCATCCACTCGGGAGAGAAGCCCTATAAGTGTGAGACGTGTGGTTCCCGCTTCGTGCAGGTATGGAGCCAGTCTCAGGAGTGGTTCAAAGGCAAATTTGCGTGGACCATTTAGGGAGGGTTCTGTCTTTCTCAGAGGACTTATCTGAAATTCTCTCCCCTCCCAGGTAGCTCACCTGCGCGCGCACGTGCTGATCCACACTGGGGAGAAACCCTATCCTTGCCCCACCTGCGGGACTCGCTTCCGCCACCTACAGACCCTCAAAAGCCATGTTCGAATCCACACGGGGGAGAAGCCTTACCACGTGAGTACCGGTCCTGGCCTGACCCAAGCCTTAGACTTACTTCCCATTCACCTAGGGGTGGGGCCCAGAGAGGAGCCGGCCTGGAGGTTCTAGAGCGCTTCCAAACCGGCGGTGTCCTGAAAGCGTCCCAGTGCGTAAGGGGCCGGGACTAGAAAAGGGTTGTGAGTAAGGGGCAGAGTTGCAGGTAGCAATGGGCAGGTATAGAGGTTAGGTTCCTTGACTGAACGCTAGCTCCTGAAGAGGAGCTAAGGGATGGAAATACCTTTACTGAAGAGGGAAGCGCCTATGTCCTTGGCCTCTCCCTGAGGATTTGGGAGGACTGAAAAGCTTCTCTTGGAGAGAACTAACAATTCTCCCTCACTCAACACCTAAAAGGTGGTCGTGGATGGGAAGGGACCTGACCCGGCTATCTGAACAGCCCCCTCTTCCCCACAGTGTGATCCTTGCGGCCTGCATTTCCGACACAAGAGTCAACTACGGTTGCATCTACGCCAGAAACACGGAGCTGCTACCAACACCAAAGTGCACTACCACATTCTGGGGGGGCCCTAGCTGAGCGACAGCCCAGACCCAAGTCACTCTGGAAGCCAGGAAAGCTGCTCGCCCATGCCTGGCTTCTCTATAAGATTTGGGCATGGAGGTGTGCAGGGCCCCACCTTTCTTAGAAACTGCCACCACCTTCATTTCTTACTGGGGAGAGCAGGGGTGGCAGATCCCGACTTGATCTGCCTCTGTTTTGCTGGTCAAAACCTCTTCCCCACAATCAAAATTATTTCTGAAGAGAGAGCAAACTAGGAGCTGGGGGAGAGAGGAGAGGCTGGAGCCCTCATCTCATTTGGTTTATCTGTAAATATAATTTATTGAGGCCTCTGGGTGGCACCAGGGCCTCCATTCTTTTGCATTTCCCACTTCCCTCTTCCACAGTGTGATCAAAGTGACCTGAAACAGAGTGTGAGGTCACAGCTCTGCAGGCAGAGATTAGCACTTAGCTGTCTCCTTTGGCTTAAGTGTTTATTATTATCGCCATTAACTTCTTTAGAATTGTTCTTTCTCCTATTTGTTTGCTTGTTGGTTTGTTTATAATGGAGAAAGGGGTTCTCTGTGTCCTGCCCCTCCAATTCTAGGTCTGGAACCTTTATTTGTTCTAGGGCAGCACTGGGAACGTGTGGGTTTGTGGAATTGGGTCAGGAACCCTCTCTGTTATTCTGGATATTATATGTTCTCTAGCAGGCTAGAACTGGATAGACTTTTCTCCGTTCTTCATGGGTTATGAGAACCTTTATGGTGCACCTGAAATACAGATGCCTCCTCGGGGCTGTGGGTGTGAAGACTTTGTCAGTCTTGGAACTGGAGAGATGATTGGAGAGGCTTTTTCTTATACCCCTAACTGTCCCACTCATCTGTTCAGCTAGGTTGGGCTCAGCTGTGCCTGTCATGATAGAGCCCACAACCCTCCCGCTAGGGCCTGTTCTTTGCACTGAGTTGATCCCTCCATGGGGAAAGAGATCTGAAATTCCTTATTAGAGATGATGCTGGCTTTTCTGATTCTGCCCAGTCTCTAAGAATATTATGACCTAGGGGAAAATTACAAAACTCCTTATCTCTACTAAACCAGTTAGTTCTTTGCGGCAGAGGCATCTGAGCTTGAATGTTCCTTGGGGTTTTCTCTACCTGAGACAAACTCCTTCTTCCTTCAGTGGGTTTTTGGACATGTTCTGGCAAATGTCCAGATTCCACTTCTTTGCCTCTAGAAGTCACAGGTGCTTGTTAACTTTCTTACTTTAGAAAAGCTGGGTCTGTGACCCGGTCTTCCCATCACTGCATTCCTGTCTAGAACCAGTGAATGCAGTAGAACCTTCCACAGGGAAAGTAAAGGGGCTGAGTTCCATTTTGGGTTTGCTATAGTTTGGGATTATGATTGGGATTACTGTTGGGATTAAAGGTTTAAGAGACTTAAAAGACTGATCGACTGATGGACCTTCTAGTGAACCAAAATATCCAAGTAGAATTAAGAGGCTAGTCGAGGGGTGCCATCTCTGGTGTAGCCAAGTAGGCAGAATGTTAGGAATGGAATTGCCTCTTAACTGGTTGGAGGTCTGGAATGTTAGATGATACTCTGAAGCCTTGATTTATAATCCTTCCCCTTTTGCTCTGCAGCCTTTTTGGTTTGGGGCATGGGGAAGAGGGTGAGAAGCACTTTGAATCTGTGGGGATCTTCCTCAAGATAGATCCATACTAGTGGCTATCAGTTGGGAACTGGTGAGAAAGCTACTTCTTCCACTGCAGACCTGCAGGAGAGAGGGGAAACAGAAGAGAGATGTGAAAAGGAACCATGATTTTTTTTTTTTTTTAAGCAGACTGAATGGGCATGTGGAGAGTGCCTAGGGGTGGAGATGTTAGATCTTGCAAGATTAGAATCATGGAATAAAGAAGCCTCTCTGTGCTGCCTGCTGTGTCCTGGATTCTTGCCTGGGGGGCAGGAGGAGGGGGTCTAGGGGCTGGGGAAAGCTGGGGAAAGAGGGTTCTACCCTCCTGGATACTATCTTGAATTTCACATCTATTCCACCAGACATTTTAAATGGCCCACGTTCTCCCCTTCCCTGCGCTTGCTTTCTGGCTCATTGTGTAGGAACCAGTGACTTCATGAAGTTTCTCCGGAGCCACCTGCATCCTGCTGCTCTGAAGTCATTTCCTGCATGAAATGTGGAGGTGGCAGGGAGAAACCAGGAAATCACTAATAATACTAAGAGACTGGGGGATGCATCTGTGCTGGGATACCACCTACCACCACCATCACCACCAAAAAAAAATGCATAGAACTTGGGTCCCATGAGGGCAATAGGGGCTGGAGGTGGCAGTGAGAAGGCTGTGTGGTTAGAGCCAATATGCCAACTCTACCCTCCCCCAGCAATGGTGTCTTGGAATCTATCCTTTGCCCAGTGCATGCTTCTCTCCCACGCTGCCCCCTGTCCTGTCTGTGTCCTGGGTGCACAGCTCTGTTCTACCTTGTGGGCAGAGGGTGGAAGTTCACTAATTCTGATAAGTTACCTCTCTCTGGACTTGAATTACTCATCTGTGAAATAGGTCCATTAACATGGTCTCTGCAGTTCCTTCCAGCATTTAGTTTGTGGTTGTGTTTCTCAGTGTTTTAAAATCTGTGACCTGGATTAGATTTTTAAAAAAAAAATCTAAAAGAAGAAAAAATAAAGAAGGAAAGAAACTTGGAAACTAAAACCTTCCTTCTTCTCCCACCACAGTTTATCCCCTGTTGAAAATGAGACCAGCTAATATTACTCCTGCTACATGTCAGGCCCTAAACTAAACATTTTAGTGCCTAGGTTTTCTAATTCAACTCCCCTGACAACCTTAAAAAGTAGGTGCTCTTATTATCCTCAATTTACAGATAGGGAAATGAACAAAGATTAAATATCCTGGCCAAGTTAAAAAGTGATGAAGCCAAGGCTGGAGCTATGATTCTAAAGACTGCGCTCCTGACTACTGTTACACCGTCACACCACTTTCTACATCATTGGCCTATTCCTCCACCACCCAAAATTTTGATTCCACTTACAAAAAAAAGAAAATTTGGGTATGACTATATTTATTTCCCACATATAAAATTACAAGAGTCAGTATGCTTTTTTAAATTACATATTCTCCCTCCCCATCCCTCACATGTCGGGATAAATCCTTGAGTCCAAGTTTCAAGATCAGGGTCCCAGGGAGCTTGAATTATAAAGAAACAGGAAGACAAGCCATTAGTGCTATAGGAGGTGGAGAACTGGGTAGGAGGGACAGATTGCTCCCTGTCCCTGTGGTCATGGCTTGTCTCTTTGTCTCTAGTCTATCTAACCGTGATATAAACTGGTTAGGAAGTGGTTTTTACTAGAGGGACAGAAGAAAGGGTTTCGGTCCCACTGAAGAAGGAAGGGGTAGGTGATGTTGGTAGGGCCCATCCTTCCTCTCCCCAGTTTTTTTTGGTCTATGTGACCTCTAGATTTCCTGTTAGTTGGGAACAGTCCAATAACCCATTCCCCTTGTTTCTTTCTTTGGCCTTTGAACCCCTTAGGGATCCAGGCATCTAGATTCTAGTGACCTCAGGTGCTTGGAGTATTTTCTTTCAATCTCATCTCATAGACCCTTCACTAGCCCCCACCTGGCCTTACAACTCCTGGGCTCCTCATTAAGCAAATGATGTTTTCCTCTCCTGAACCAGTTTACCCACCACCAACCCCTATGTGTTCCTTACATGCAGATCTCTGTGCTGGAATCTGGACGAACTGGCTAGTTGGGTGAAGAGCAAACAGAAGCAGCCTCTTGTTAGGTCACCTGGGGCCGCGTCTAACCGACCTCCTAAAGTTCCCTCTTTACGCATGCTCCCACTCCAGGCCCGGGTCCGGAATAATGCTCTAAGCCCCGCCCCGGCCTTCTGGCTCTGCCCCTCTTCATGAGTCCCGGAAGGGACCCGGGAAGGGATGTTGGCCCTGGCCAGGCGGGCCAGGTGCTGACACTTGTAATGATCAAACAGATACGGAAAATGGTGCGCCTCAAGGGTAGGACCCAAATCCAGCGCCGCTTCCTGGTTCCTCCACCGAAGTTTAGCCCACCCTTCCCAGGCCTGGATTCTCGGCCCTCGGCCAGGGGAGCCCTGCCCCCCGGGGCGCTAATCGCACAGGCAAACCTTAGCGGTTCTCGCAACCAATATCCAACCCCGCCCCCAGCCTAGGAGAAAGGCGCAGGCGCCTCACGCAGCCTCTCTGGCAGCTCTCAAGCCCTCGTCAGTACCCTCCTCTTTACCGCCGTTCCAGCCCCCACACAGCCTGGAGCGTTCCCTCTGGTGGGCAGAGGTGGAGCGTCCTGAGCCTTGCTCCCACTGGGGCTCTTGAGTGGCCGCAGCTCTGTTACCCACCAGATGGCACGTAGGGCCGAGCCCCCCGACGGGGGCTGGGGGTGGATGGTGGTGCTTTCAGCATTCTTCCAGTCGGCACTGGTGTTCGGGGTACTCCGCTCCTTCGGTATCTTCTTCGTGGAGTTTGTGGAGGCTTTTGAGGAGCAGGCAGCACGCGTCTCCTGGGTCGCCTCCATAGGAATCGCGGTGCAGCAGTTAGGGAGTGAGTGCTGCGCCTGGGTCCGGTGTCCTAAGACGCTCTGAAGGGAGGGGGAATACGGGGACAGTAAAGGGGGAGGAGGGGGGTGGGGGAGATGCTGGAGAAGGATGCCTGAGGTCTTCTCACAGAACTCTTTCCTCTTTCCCAGGCCCAGTGGGTAGTGCCCTGAGCACGAAGTTTGGGCCAAGGCCCGTGGTGATGTCTGGGGGCATCTTGGCAGCGCTGGGCATGTTGCTCGCCTCCTTTGCTACCTCCTTGACTCATCTGTACCTGAGTATTGGACTGCTTTCAGGTGAGACCCTGAGCAGGGGTAGGAAAATTCAATGCCTGCTTTTTTGGCCTCTGGACTATCACCTTCCTCCTGATCCTTCTAAAAGGCTTAGGGAGAAGCTGAGAGAAAGTTTTGAATAGCACCTGTATCCTGAAGGAAATGAAGAGGAATGACTAAATGGATAAACTTGGTCGGGCAATTAGGACATTCAGAGATACTGTGTCCAGAATATGCAAGCCCAGGGCTAGTGGGACTGGAGCATAGAAGGAAGAATTACATACAGTGAAGTTGTGTCAGGTATTGTGACAGTGAAATAGGTATCCGATTTATACATGAAGCAAGGTTTTAGAAGCTTATGGAACTTGGAAAATGAAAATCACACAGCCAGAAATGGTAGAGCCCAGGTCTACCATTCTGTGCTAGTTAACTCCAAAATTCTGTGCTAGTTACTTTAAGAAACACTATCTCTAAACTTCTACAGTACCATAAAATATATTACTCCCATTTTGCAGATGAGGAGATTGAGGCTGGGGGATTGAGTAAAGTCAAAACACTAGAAAGTACAAAGTATCAAAATTAGGATTGTAACCAGGCCTGTGCTACATTCTGCTGCTGGGCAGTGCTGGGATTACTGGGCGCCCTGAGATTCCTCAGAGTCCCCAACCACCATTTCTTCTTCTCCTTTTTTTTTTTTTTCTTTTGGACAGGCTCTGGCTGGGCTTTGACCTTCACTCCAACCCTGGCTTGTCTGTCACGTTACTTCTCTCGCCTGCGATCCCTGGCCATGGGACTGGCACTAACAGGCGTGGGCCTCTCCTCCTTTGCTTTTGCCCCACTCTTCCAATGGCTGATCAGCCACTATGCATGGCGGGGAGCCCTGTTGCTGGTGTCTGCCCTCTCCCTCCACCTGGTGGCCTGTGGTGCTCTCCTCCGGCCACTCTCCCTCACTGAGGACCCTGCCATGGGTGGCCCTGGGGCCCAACTAGCCTCCCTCCTCCATCATGGCCCCTTCCTCCGTTATACTGTTGCCCTCACCCTGATCAACACTGGCTACTTCATTCCCTATGTGCACCTGGTGGCCCATGTCCAGGACCTGGACTGGGATCCACTGCCTGCTGCCTTCCTACTCTCAGTGGTTGCTATTTCTGACTTTGTGGGACGTGTGGTTTCTGGGTGGCTAGGGGATGCTGTCCCAGGGCCTGTGGCACGACTCCTGATGCTCTGGACCACCCTGACTGGGTTGTCATTGGCCCTTTTCCCTGTGGCTCGGGCTCCCACAGCCCTGGTGGCTCTGGCCGTGGCCTATGGCTTTACATCAGGGGCCCTGACCCCAGTGGCCTTCTCCATGCTGCCTGAACTGGTGGGGACTGGAAGGATATACTGTGGCCTGGGACTGGTGCAGATGGTAGAAAGCATCGGGGGACTGCTGGGGGCTCCTCTGTCAGGTAAGGGGAGAATGAGGTTTCCAGGTGGCCCAGGGATGCCATGTCTTACCATTTGGGGAGGGGACTATTCACCTTATAGTGGATGTAAATACTGTCCTCTGATATGGTATACTACATGGCCTGTATAGCCAATCATAGCAGCCCTGAAGTGGGTCCATGGGTCAAAGAAACTGGGGCTGTGGAAAGACTAAAATGAGCTATATGGAATCTTTGGCAGGATACCTGCAGCTTGGGTTTTCAGAGAACTTGGCTGGACCTGGCCAGACATAATATGTCACTGTATGCCCCTTCCCTTGGCCCATTTGGCCCAAATTCAGGTGTCTCAGCCATGCGGTCAAAGTTCTCCAGTCTCCACACGCCAGAACCTTCAGACCTTAACATTTTTTCTTAACTATTAACTGAAGGTATAGGTGGGAGGGCCACAGGTGCCAGAAGGAAAGGCACAGATGTGCCTGACTTGCTGTGGATCCACAAATCCCCACTGTCTGATTTGGAGGTCCTTTCTGAAGGCAGGAAGGTGACTGAAATTACCATTTGAAGCCCTTCGGAAACCAGAGTTCTCAAGCTCACCCATTCCTATTTTGGGAGTTCTAACTCTTCCAAGATGATGGGTTAAGGATTATCTTCCCTCCACCAAAAAATATGTCTGAGTCCTCAGTCCCAGGAAATAAATCACTCATGTGTATTCTTTTTCTGTCTTGGACGTAGGCTACCTCCGGGATGTGACAGGCAACTACACAGCTTCTTTTGTGGTGGCTGGGGCCTTCCTTCTTGCAGGGAGTGGAGTTCTCATCACTCTGCCCCACTTCTTCTGCTTCTCAGCTCGTACCTCCAAGCCCCAGAACCTTGTCACAGTGGCACTGGATGCCAAAGTCCCCCTGCCCAAGGAAGGGCTGGGAGAGGACTGAACTCCAAAAAGAGGCTGGCTGTTAGAACCAGACAGTCAGAGATTGGCAGCTCCAGGTCTTCTCCTCCTGCCCCATGTTGGTACCCACAGAACCACAGTGCCTTAAGCATCTTGGTCTATTTTCCACCACAGCAGGCCTGGGGCTCCTGCGATGTGTGTGCCAACCCTCCGTATTTAGTTGAGGACTCCTATCTCTGCTGTGCTCCCACCTTTTCTGCAGGATCCAGGAGTTCAGCCTGCTCCACTGAGCTGTGAATCAACTGTGAAAATCAAAAGCCAAACTTACTATGTTTTACAAGTGATCTTTAGGGTTACCTGCTAAGTTTCTTCTCTGAAGACAGATGTTTTGGAAAGGGGGATGCCCCTTTGAAATAAAACTGAATCTGAAGACTGAATAATGAAGAGAACCTCAGAAAGAGCTGGAGCCCATATGCTTGGACATGATCATGGCTGGGTGGTGGAGGGGAGGTGTCCAGGAGCTCCGGTGACTCAGAGCGTTTTAACCCTGGTTTCTGCTCTCTGGACCACAGTTCCTTCCATTTGCCCACTGACCTCCTTCCTTTGTGACTCTCCCCTGTGACTTAGAAAATAAATTAAGAGAATGGTGGGGACATGGTGTGTGTGCGGGGGTAGGGGGGTGGGAGGGGTAGTTTGGTAGGGAAGCTGAAGCTGAGAGAGCTTAAGTCTGGATCTGGGATTCTTGTATTTACCTCTGGCCAGTAGAAGGAGATTGAGATACAGGGAAGAGTTTGAGTAAAGGAAGTAAGGACGAGGCAGATAGCACTCTGAGCCTCCCTCTCCCCCAAACAAATTGAAGCTGACAGGCAGACAACTTCTGAAAGATTCCTGTTACAGTGGCAACAACTTGGGCAAAGAGAAATGGACTGGTTCGACAGACAGATACCCTCCCCATCTCCCAGGGCTTAGTGGGATCCTGTTTCTTTCAATCAGTCTTGAATATCTTAAGTACAAAGTTTTCAGTGTCTTCAATTGGCTAACAATAGGAGCTTGCAGGAAAACTGAAAATTTTTTTTATTGGGGGAGGGGCTTACACCAAAAGAAAATGGTCAACAAGTGGCTTCCTGTGTGGAGTGAGGGGCCCCTGAGGAGAGCAGGGCAACTTGAGGAATGGGGAGCAACTCCCCCCTTTCAGGGGGAGGGGTGGCTGGAGGGGAGGCTGGACTGCAGGAGGGCACAGTCCCAGGCAGCCCCATGTAGATGAAGCTGCCAGAGAAGACCAGAGAGCCGCACACGAGGAAGGAGGCGGTGAAATCTCCGGTCTCATCCCTTAGGAAGCCTGAGAGGAAGAGGATAGGAATTTAGATGCCTCGAACCCCAAGGGCAGGGGGGATGGTGGTTGGTGGATCTGTTGGCTCAGGCCCTTACCTGACAGTGGAGGGCCCAGAAGCCCACCGAGGCTCATCAGCATCATCACCAGCCCTGTGGCCTGTACAACACCTCCGATGCCCACTAGCCCCGGGAGCACTCCGAAAACCAGCGTGGCGTAGCAGCCAGAGCTCAGCCCGTAGGCCCCAGCCACAGCTAGCAGGGAGCCCCCCCAACCCTCTTCACTCCCCACCACTGGCACCAGCCCCACAGCCAGCAGCCCCAACCCTGTCAGAGCCCCAAACACCGCCAGCAGTCGCGGGAGGGGCACCCAGCCCTGGTCTGCCAACCATCCGCAGACTAGCCGGGCGCCTGCGTCCGCCACTGCAGCCACCGCCACCACCAGTGCGGCCCTATACCCTCCCAGGCCCCGGTCCAAAGCATGAGGAGCCAAATGCACGTAGGGGACGAAGTAACCGCCGGCAATCAGGGCAGTGCCCAGAGCAAAAACTAAGAAGGCTCGGTGTGCAAAGAGATCCAGGCCCAGGGCAGCTAGGGGCCCGCGGGGTGGGGCTGGGGGGTCGCCAGGGAGTTCCAGGGGTCGCAGCAGGGCACCACAGGGGGTGAGGTGGAGGGTAATGGCGCCAAGGAGGAGCAAGGCGCCCCGCCAGCCGAAAGTATCCAGGAGGAGCTGCAAGACAGGTGCCAGGAGCAGTGAAGAGGCTCCGTTGCCCGTGAGTGCCAGACCCACGGCCAAGACTCGACGGCGGGAGAAGTAACGCGAGACGGTTCCGAGGGCAGGGGCGAACACCAAGGCCCAGCCGGAGCCTTCGAATGGATAAGACCGGGTGAGGACAGGGACTGGAAAGCCCGGCCCAGAAATCCCAGACCTGCTCCTCAGAGGAGGCCCCCCACCCACAAGAAGCTCCCATCACCCCTTTAGGACCGAAGCATCCTCTCCCCTCACCAACGAGGACGCCCAGGCCAAGGTAGAGGTGCAGCAGACTGCCAGCGAAAGCCGAAAAGACGAAACCAAGCGAGGTGAGGATGCCCCCAACCATCACCACTGGGCGCGCTCCCCAGCGGGTGCTCAGGGCGCTGCCCACTGGGCCTAGAAGGAGGTGGGGTCAATAAAAGACACGCCCCTGCCTCCCCGATTTACTCCAACACTTCTCATTGGCTGTTTGCCTGGACCAAAAAAAAACGTCTTCCCCAGCCTAATAGCTCCTCCTTTCAGCCTCAACACACTCTTCTAGAACTTGGTGATGCCCATCGTCCTTTCTCAGGTTATCTGGTAATCAGGTGTTTCCCCCACCACTAAACTCAGGGCCCCTCCACCCTGGTTCCCGCCCCCCACCTCGGGGTGGGGGTTCCTCACTGGCTGCCTGCTGCACGGCTAGAGCCAGGGCGCTGATCCACGCTGTGTCCTGAGAGGTTCGGTCAAAGTACTCCGCGAGATCAGGAAGGGCAAGGCCCAGGGAACGTAACAGCCCATAGGAGAGCCCGTTCACCGTGAAGGCTGCAGCTGCCACCACCCAGCCCCAGCCCCCGTCTGGGGTTCCGATGGGCGGAGGGGCCATCGCCATCTGAGAGAGAAAGGAACACCTGTGAGTGAAGTCTCCATGTCTGTGCCTCCTCCAGGGACCTGAGATCCAGCCTCTGGCTGCTTTCCCAGGAAGAGGGCATGTCACCCCGAGCATGATAGGGCGGGGGCTGAGGGAGCCGGAGCTGGGCCTAGGCATGGAATTCCTGGGTGGGTGCGAGCTACCTGAGTTACCTGCAAGGTACCGGGACGGGGTGATGGGGATACCCCTGGCTTGGAACTCCCCCTCTCCCCCCACACCCCTTACCTGACCTCTCCAGTCAATGAGGAAGAGGGCGAGGAATGGCTCAGCCTGGTTTCTCTCCGCTTCCTAGGTGGGCGGGAACCTCAGAGGGGAGAGAGTGCAGAGATGGAGCCCCACTTGGGCAGGCTTTCTCGGTAAACAGAGATCACCGCGGGGGCCTGAGCCACCTGGGACGCTGTGGTGGGGAGGGCGGGGGCTAGCTGAGACAGCCAATCAGCCCAGCCGAGGGTGAGACCAGACACTAAATCCCACAGGGATTAAATTATATACACAGGCACACAAACGCAGGCACGCCAGCACCCCCCCCCCCCCCCACGGGATGGGCGAGGAATGAATGCCAAAGGCGCCTGCCCACAGCCACGCCCCTGCTGCCTGCCGCTCGCTCGTGGAGGAGATAGGTGGATCGCAATCCCCCGCAAGTCCGAGGTCGGTAGCAATGCGCTGAACCCGGTGGTTCCCCGCAAGGGCCGAGGTGATGAGTAGTTTTGTTTTCAGAAAATGTTGCTGGAGGACCAGGGGTAAATCTTGATTCTCTAATCACAGACCTCCCCTGAGTTCTTGTTGTGTGCTCAACAATGATGTGTCCTCAGGGACTTAGGGGAAGGAAGAGGGACTCCCTTATTCTGAGGAGGCGTGATGTGCCTGGCACTTTCACACATGTCATCTCTTCACCCTCACAATATCCCTGTGAAGACAATGTCACCCTCATTTTTTAGATGAAGAAATTGAAACTTCCAGAGGTTAGGTGACTTGCCCAAAACCACTCAGCTAAAAGGTGGTTGGAAATACATATTTGAATTTTGGGTCTGTCCAACTGTGAGACCATACAAGGAGAATGGACCTAGGACTGAGCTAGAATCTGCCATAGTGGAGGGACATGGCCTGGAGAGAGTTTGATGCCAAAATGGCTTGGAAATGGCAGTCTTTTCAGGGCCAGAGAATTTATGATTCTAAGATAGGAGGCACTGGAAGGACAGAAAGGACCTTTGCAATCAGAATCACTAGAGATTTAGAGATTAGAATATTAAAAACAAAGTAAGAAATCTAAGAATTGAACCCAGGTATTTATTTCTTGAAACACTTTATTAAAAGTATCCTTTTACATTTTTTAAGTTAGATTAACTTTAATGTACTTTGGGCAATTTTAAGCAATGTATAGATTTTCTTTAATCAAAATGTATTTTTACATTCAATATTATTTTGTATTAGTTTCAGGTGTATAGCTTAGTGGTTAAACAATCATATATTGCACTTCACCAATTGTTGTTGATGATACTTTCAGTACCCCCTTGATACCACACACAGTACGATATTATTGAATACATTCCCTATGCTGTACTTTACATCCCTGTGGCTACTCTGTAAGTACCAATCTGTACTTCTCAACCCCTTCACCTCCTCCACCCAGTCCCCCAACCCCCTCCCCTCTGGCAACCGTCAGTCTGCTCTCTGTTTGCGTTTTGTTTTGTTTTGTTTTTTGTTATATTGTTCTTTATATTTCACATATAAGTGAAATCATATGATATTTGTCTTTCTCTGATTGACTTATTTCATTTAGCATAATGCCCTTTAGGTCCATCTATGCTGTCATTCATGGTATGATTTCATTTTTTTCTATGATCAAGTAAATGCCATTATATATATGTACCACAGCTTTTTTAAAATTGAATTTATTGGTGTGACATTGATTCAGAAAACCACCCAGGTTTCAAGTGTACAGTTCAACATTGTGCACCCATCACCCACAGCAAAGCCTCTCTTTGTCCCCATTCATCCCCCCATGGCCTATCTCCACCTACCGCCACTCCTCTTTCCCTCTGGCTGTCACCGCACTGTTGTCTCTGTCTATGTGTGACATATATATATTGGGGGGGACGGTGCTTAATCCCTTCACCTTCTTTCCTCCGACCTTCCAACCCCCTGTCCTGGGACAGCTGGCAGTCTGTCCATGTGTCCATGCTTCTGTTTCTATTTTGTTCATCAGTTTATTTTGTTCATTAGATTCCACATATGAATGAGATCACATAGTATTTGTCTTTCTCTGCCTGGCTTATTTCACTCAGCATAATAATCTCCAGGACCATCTATGTTCTTGCAAAAGATAAGATTTCCTTCTTTTTGATGGTGAGCAGTATCCCATTGTGTAAATATACCACAGCTTTTTTTTTATCTACTCATCTATTGATGGGCACTTGGGCAATTTCCAGATCTTGTCTATTATAAATAGTGCTGCTGTGAACATAGGGATGTTTATATTCTTTCAGATTAGTTTTTTTTGTTTGTTTCTTTGTATATATACCCAGAAGTGGGATTGCTGGGTCAAAAGGCAGTTCCATTTTTATTTTTTTGAGGAAACTCCATGCTGTTTTTCATTGGCTGCACCAATCTGCATTACCACCAGCAGTGCACAAGGGTCCCTTTTCTCCATACCCTTGCCAAAATTTATTTGTGATTTATTGATGGTAGCCATTCTGACAGGTGTGAAGTGATAGCTCATTGTGCTTTTAATTTGCATTTCTCTGATGATTGTTGATGTTGAGCATCTTTGCATATGTCTATTGACCATCTGTAATTCCTCATTGGAGAAATGTTTATTCAGGTTCTCTGCCCATTTTTTAATTGGACTGTCTGGGTTTTGTGTGTGTGTGTGTGTGTGTGTGTTAAGTTGTATGTGTTCTTCATAAATTTTGAACATTAACCCTTTATCAGATGTATCATTGGGAATAGGTTCTTCCATTCCATGGTTTGTCTTTTTATTTTGTTGATGGTTTCCTTTGCTGTGCAAAACTTTTTAGTAAAAGTATCCTTTTGCCCTAGCTGGTGTGACTCAGTGGATTGAGCTCTGGCCTGGGAACAGAAAGGTCGCCAGTTGAATTCCCGGTTGGGGTACATAGCTGGGTTGCAGGCTAGGTCCCCAGTTCGGGGGGTGTGAGAGGCAAGTAATTGATGTTTCTCCCATACATCAATGTTTCTTTCCCTCTCTTTCTCCCTCCTTTCTCCGCTCTCTGAAAATAAATAACTTCTTTTTTTTTTAAGTATCCTTTTTACATTAGAATTAAGGTCACCATTGCTTTACTTCAGCTATTTGGATCAAGAAATGTGTTCTTTGGTTTCATTATTAAACAATATCAGAAAATTTGGCAAATTACAGTGTGGAGCATGTATCACCAGAAGCCACATGATGGCAGTATTTCCTAATTGTTGAGAAGTACCTGCAACTAAAGAAAAAAAAAACCAAACTGACAGCTTCTTAAATAGTGAGAAACTGTAAACCTAACGAATACAAATACAGCATGACCTTTGATGGCTCTCCACTCTTTATAGGAGAAAAAGAATCAAATTTCTCTACTTTGGGTATAAGGACTTTTGCAACCAAACATGGACCCAGAATCCTTTTCCATTCCTTTTCCCTCCCCTCTCTCACACACCCTTCCGTCCACCAGTGTCTCACCGTCTCCATGGACATGCCTGTCTTTTTCTCACTCCTGAATTTTTGCATACATCATGCCTTCTGCTTATCCTGGGTAGGTTGAAGGTCCTGCCAAATACACCCTAGAAAAGTGGTCTCACTGGTTTTCCTAGCCTGGGTTCCTGTTGTGAAAGGTGCCTGGGAGGTGGAACCAGCAGATCCTGGTTGCGCAGGGAACCCACTTTCTGAGATGGGTGGTGAAGATTCTGTTCCAAACTGAATGTAGTCAACTGAAACAAAACTCTCCCTCTCCGTGGTGAAGTGAACATGCAAGGCAATCAAAGAGAAGACTGGGCCCTCTGGGTCTGGGAATTCTCTGAAGCTATCTTCAGCACCTTTCAAGGTTTGTTCATGGAGCTAATATAGCACTGAGGGTGGGAGAATGGAGTCCCAAGCTAGACTTCCACTTAGCTGTATTATTGTAAGTGACTCTGTGCCTCAGTTTCCTCATCTCTAAAATGGAGATTACAATAGTAGCTGCATGATAGAGTCTATGTGAGGATTAAATGAGTCACTGCATATACATATATTAATAAGGGACCTCGAATGGAACCTGGAACATGACATGTGTCAATCCCCATTGCTACTATTGTGACTTGGAGGAACCTGACTAGACCCTTCAGCACCACTTCGCCTTTGTCATCCGACTGTATTTAGGTGCCTCAAGGTCAAAGGACTTCATTGTTCTGGTGAGTTCTCAGTAGAACTACACCAGTTATAAGATGTGAATGCTACAAAAAAGGGTTAAATGGTTATTTCTTTTCTATATGGTGAGTGGTTTTCTTAACATTTTCCAAGAAAATGCCGGTCTCCCTATCTTGCCTCTAAAAATAAAAGAGAAAACAGGAGTCAAAGTAAGTTTTGTTCATTTGCTCCTTCATAGAAAATATTTATAAATACCTACCATGCCAAATGCAATGCTTAGGGCTAGGGGTACAAAGGTGAATGATACAATCTCTTCCCTTCAAGTTCTCATAGTCAAATTAGGAAAAAAAGTGAAATACAGAAATCTCCACACAAGGAGAGGGACACAGACACCATAAAGTGGTGCATGGCAGGAACTGACTTATTCTGCTAAGGCCTGCTGGGATGGCTTCACAGAAGAGAAGCCCTTCAAGCTGGGTCTTGAAGGATGAGTAGGAGTTTGCAAGATGGTTGTGTGGGCAAAGACATTCCAGGCAAAGGGAGCAGCTTGTGGAAAAGTCACAAAGGCATGAACCAGCTTGGCGTGTTGTTTATAGCTAGGGGAGCTGTGCCTAGCTGTTGTATGGAAAACAGAGAGCGTGTGAAATGATGTAGAGTGAAGCTTCCGGGGCAGAGGGTCCCATCATGGAAGGTCTTGAAGACCAGGTTAAGAAATTTAGATGTTTCCCCAGAGACTGGTGCTTCTCAAAAATTTCCACTCACATAGCACTCACTAATATTCACCAGTATTGGAAGTTGAACACAGAGGAAAGAGGCCTCAAATCACAGTCAGGGGGGCAGTTCAGTCTGAGGTGATACACCTTTTATGTGTAGGAAATTTCTCTGAAATATCTTGTTCTATGTCAAAAACTTATGTGGAATTTTGCATACTACTTCATAATCTGTGATACATATTTTTTCTTAAAAGATTTTATTTATTCACCCTGGCTGGCATAGCTCAGTGGATTGAGCTCGGGCTGCAAACCAAAGTGTCGCAGGTTCAATTCCCAGTCAGGGTACATGCCTGGGTTGCAGGCCATGACCCCCAGCAACCACACATTGATGTTTCTCTCTCTCTCTCTTTCTCTTTCTCCCTCTCTTCTCTCTCTAAAATAAATAAATAAAATCTTTTTTTAAAGATTTTAAAGGGGGGAGGGAGGAAGTAAGAGAGGGAGAGAATCATTGATGTGAGAGAGAAATGTTGATTGGTTGCCTCTCCTACACACTCTGATTGGGAATTGAACCCACAACTCAGGCACATGTACTGACTGGCAGCTGAACCAGTGACCTTTCGCTTTGCAGGACGATGCCCAACCAACTGAACCACACTGGTCAGGACTGTGCTACTTGTTTTTTCATAGTAAAATAATGCTTTATGTGGCTAGATAAGAATTTCCCCAGCCCTGGCTGGTGTAGCTCAGTGGATTGAGTGCGGGCCTGCAAACCAAAGGGTCATCAGTTCAATTTCCAGTCAGGGCACATGCCTGGGTTGTAAGCCAGGTCCCCAGGTGGGGGCCCGTGAGAAGCAACCACACATTGATGTTTCTCTCCCTCTCTTTCTCCTTCCCTTCCCCTCTCACTAAAAATAAATAAATAAATCCTTTAAAAGAATAAGATTTTCCCCCAAGTCTTCTTCACTGATGTAGTTGCCTGACCACCAACTCCCAATCTACATTAGATGCCTCCCCCTCTTTCTAACCAACCCTCATCAGAGAACTTCTCAGTCTGTGGTACAATCATCCATTTTTGTCTTCTTTCCCTTACCCCACATTGCTCTGGAGGTGGAAACTTGTATTGTTGATTCTGGATCTTTCATATTCTAAGGTGCCAAATGTGAGTGACAAATGACTGAATGAGAGAAACACTGAATAAGGGACTCATTGAGTGAGTGGATTCAGAGCCTGCTGTTCCAAAGGATGTGGCAATGTCACAAGAAGGGGCTGCTGATAGACCAAACGGGTAATGCTTGCCCCCATGGAGAAAGCTCCAGAAGCAGATACTGAACCAGGTCGGGTCTTTAGAGGTCAAAAGAGAGGGCAAGCTCTGCACTTAATTTGCTTTGGGGACCACAGGATCTGGGAATGTGTCTGTGTTTGTGAACTCAGACTGCTCTGGTGTTTTCTCATGGGAACCACTGTGGGAGGTTCTGGGGGGCTCAGGGATCTGCAACCTTGGGGAAGCCCTGAACTGAGCCTGGCCATTCATTGGGTACATCCATGGGGAACTCCCTTTGTAGAGGGAGGGAAGGGGACAGGCAAGGATGGATGGCATCACCCAGAGGAGGCATGGCTCTATTTGAAGTGTACAAAAACATGAAACTTCTGGCATGTGGCCCAGCTGATCTTCGGCTTCTAAGTGCCTAACGGAGCTGCCTGTCACTGCCGCCCCCTCACCAGAATCCTCTCCTTCGCCAGCTCGCCTGGAGACCCTGCCATGGGGAGTTGGCATAGACCTCAAAGCCCAGACTCAGAGTCTGGAAAAGTGGAAGAAAAAGTTAACCCAGGAAGGGGATGAGATCACAAGGTCAGGGTTTGTGTTTTGGGGCCCGGGGAGCACATTTGTTGAGATGCTCTGAAATGCGGGTGGGCAATGAAGCGAGAAGGTACAGGCACCCACTAAGGACAGTGGGGCTCAGTGTGTGCAGGGAACAAGTCTGCTTGGATGGCTGCATGTGAGCTGGGTCTCCTGAACCTTGTGTTGGAACTGAGATGGGTGAGGAGGCTGCAGAGTTTGGGGCTGGGAGAGGCCACGGTCAGGTTGAGGTTGGCACAGATGAGACAGCTGAGGCTAGAGCTAGACTGGGTCCCAGACCTGGGGTGGGATGGGAGTCCTACCCCACATTGTTTCTCTCTTACTCCCTCTACCAAGTCTGTCTCTGGTGCCTCTTCCCATTCAGTCTCCATTCCTTCCCCCTGTCACCCACCCCCACCTCCCTAGCCCCTTGTAAGTGCTGAAGATATGGAGCTTCTGGCTCCCGCATCTCTCTGGACAGCACAGTCCCCAGGACAAGGGATCAGGACAGTCAGGGGAGTGCCTAGCTTAAGTTCTTTGAGCCTGGCCTGTGTGTCTAAATATCCAAATGTGTCTTATCTGGCATTTTCTGGTTCTGGACTTTGGCCAATATCTGTGTCAAAGTTCTTATTTGTAAGCCATAGGCACTCTGTCCAAGTGATCATTTAAGGAGAGAACTGATTGATTACAGGAAATACTGGGTACCTCTCAGAATTTTCAAGAAGGCTACAGAACTAGGTTTGGCAGGAACAGACCGCCACAGGGCTGAATGTGTTGCCAACGATGCTGCTGTCACCATCAGACACTAGATGTCGCTGCTGGCCCTCTGCATTCATTGGGCCTAGAAAGGGGTTTCTTACCACTCGCTCTGGATCCAAGTCCAGGGTCAGCATCCTGACCACCTGAACCTTGGTCATGTGCTCTCATCCTAGTTGGTAGGGACACCAGGAGACCAAGCACCTGGTGTTTTCAGCATCTACAGGTAGGATGGGTTCTGTCCCCCATCAGAATAATGTGCAACATGTCAATCACAACTCAGTAAAGTGAAATAAATATAATAATAATAACAAAAGTGTCTCAAAGAAAGAAAGAATCTCAGGTGCAAGGCAGCCCTAAATGTCCACTAAAAACAGGTTGTCAGGATGGGAATGGCATTTGAATTCAGACAGCGGTGTGCATGCATCCTGCTAAAGCAACTTGGACATGGTGAATTAATTAAAAGCGTAGTTCTTGAATCTTAATGCCATTTTCTAGGCATCTAGTCTGTTGTTGAGACTTCAGTGAAATCAGGGTGGGGAAGGACCAGCTCAGCTACAGGGACATGGCAGGCACTCTACAAATGGAGTTTCCCTTCCATTTCATTTCCTCCCATTTTCTGGGCACAGGTAGTCACCCCTTCGTCTCTACTGCAGTCCAATCTCTTCTTCAGTTCCCTGTGCTCCTCATGACTTGATCTGAGAGTGGGATTCAAACCAGAAGGGGCAAGGGATGATGTCTGTCATTTCCCCTCAGCAGTACCCAACCTTTTAGCTACCTCTGAATTCTCTGGGCACATTGTCTGTCTTTCTAGCCCAGCCTGGGACCTCATATATGATTTAAAGGGACTCAACCTCTTAGAGGACTCTGTTGACCATCCACAGGTCTGCCCCAGGGCTTCAGTGGCCCTGGGTGGCCAAAATCTGCTTCCCAGCTGAATATTATTAACCAGGATCAAAAAACAAGGAGGGAGGAGACAGGTTTTCCTGCAGGTGTAGGGATATAAATGAGACATTCTGGAGATCTAACACGTATTAGGTGGAGGTGTTAAGGTCTCTTCTCTTTCCTCAAGGAAGAACTTCCTGTGTGGACACTGGAAGGATTCAGGTGGGGACTGACTGTGTCCGGGGAAAGTCCTGAGGCCACTGGGAGGGTCTGTGAACTGAAGAGGCCATGGCTGCTGCTGCTCACACCACACAAACCTCTTCTTGTCCCTGCACAACGTGGGTCTTCTCCTTTCAGTGCCCTGTCTTCTGAAGGAGTTCCTCTTGTCTGCCTCGAATCTCTTCTGCCCCTGCCTACACTTCAATGCCGTTTTCTTTGCAAAGCCTTCTCCCTGTCTCTACCTTACTTTCAAAGCAGTTTAAATTGTGGGCAACCTGCCTCCTTATTTGTTTATCCCATTTAGACAAAGGGTTTTCCAGGCTTTATCTGTCTCTGTCTCAAGCTCTGGTCATAGCTCCCTTTCTTGATTCACACCCAGGAGCCTTCCAGTGAGACTGATCTGGTTTAAAGGGCACTTCGAGTCTGACAGCTTAGACACTTCTCAGAATTTCCTAAACATTCATGATGAATGCCGGGAAATCAGAGCCAATCATAGAGTCAATTGAGTTCATTGTAGACAACTGAAAAAAACAAAATGCTTCCCAAAGTCATAACAGCAAAAATATATTTAGTGTGAAAGTGAGTGTGTTTTAATACACTCAGGACTGAGGGGGTAATATCACATAATGGTAGGAACATTGACCCTGAACCAGACCGCTTGGGTGTGAATTCTGGCTTTGCTACCTTATCAGCCTTAATGGCCTAAAACCAATAACTCAACCTATCTGTGTGATGGTTCCCTTGCTCATAAAACAGGTGATGATAAAACAGCTCCTACTCCTGAAGAAAAAATGATGAATATGATACTGATGAAGATAGCACCATGTTATTATCAGTATAACTTCTTAACATTTGGGAGCTTTGATCCCTGTGTATCTGCATAAGTGTTTAAGAAAGTCCCATCCCAGTTCATCCAGGCTAGTGAAGCTAAGGAGTGGTGTGTGCGGCTTTAGGTCACAGCCATGAGAGGACCCGTGCACAGTTGGGCCTTCAGCATGGAGACAGGGCGAAAGGGCCCCAAGGAGAAGGGAAGACACAGACCAGAGGCTTGCTGCCCAGTTTTTGTGCTTCTACCTGGGCTAACCCATGGAGTTTCCAGTTGGGTGTTATTAAGGAAGCTGTCTTTAACTCACCCCAAATCTAAGTACCCATTTTGGCACTGACTTCCTGTACCCTTGAACAGCATTTGGTTCTGCTCACCACCCCCACCCTACATCATACATATACCTCCTTGACTCTGCCTGTTACCCCTCTGGTATCTGAGGGTCTCTTTCGCTTTCACCTTTGTTTTTGTCTCCAGTTGTGGGTTTAGCTTCCCATGATACCTTTTAGTATTGAGGATGGTGATGACAAGTAAGAGTGCCCAGGAAGCTCAGTGGATGGCAGTTTCTGGTAATATCAGCACAGAAGGAAAGGAAGATTGTGTTGGCAGCAAGTCACAGGCCCTTCTGGAGAGCATAAGCAGTGTATGCTGTAAATAAATAAACCATCTTTATTAGTTATGAAGTTTCTAGCAGCAAGTAACAAGAGTCCAACTCAACTTGGCCTGAACAATAACAAAGCATATTATCTCATGTATCACTAAAACTGGAGGCAGGAATACCCAAGGCTAGCTAATCGTGGCTTGGGAACGTTATTGAGGAATCAGGTTCTTCCTATGTTTCAGTCTGCTGCCTCAGTTTTAGCTTTTTTCTTCTTAAGGCTGCAACATGGCTACAGCAGTTTCAGATACTGCATCCAAGTATAACAATGTGCAGAAGAGAATGAGTATATCTCTTCCAGAGTGCCCCCCTTAGCAGTAAGGAAATCTTTGCCTACAGCCCCCTGCAGGCAGTCCATCATCCCCGGCCAGATTTATAGCCCATGTACACAGTTAAGGCAGCCACCGACCAGGGGGATGGGACCACCATGACTGACTGACTCTCATCAGGCCCTACCTCTGGGACGGGGCTGGAGACACACTCACCTGAAGCACGCAGCTGTATAGAGTAGGGTGGATTCCTAAACACTGTTTGGGTGAATAAGGAAGCAGGAAAAAGAATCAGTGCTGCATAGGAAGCCAAACGTGTTGGCTGAACTCCACATTGATGCCTGAAGGGACCTGGAGAGGCCAGAAAACCAAAGATTGCTCTGGAGGGGTCCATTTCTGAGACCCTGGTAGGGATCTTTTGTTTATTACTATTAATGTGATTTGTTCCCTCTAATTTTTACCACAAACTTCTCTTTCTTCAACCACACACATACACAAGAAGCAGGAAGAAACACCTACACTCTGTGTAAAGGACCTGACATAATGTCCGGGATGAGGTGCGCATCAATATAGCAGAAATAAACAAGTAAATATGTGTTTCTCTCCTCCCTCTAGTCTAGATGACCACGCTCATTCTGCGTGGTCTCCCTGACTCCAGCCGGTCCCAGCCATCCTTTCTGTTTACTGCAACAGAGTGATGTTTTTTCAAAATTCAATTCTGACCTATTCACAAAGGCTTCCCACTGCCCTCAGGACAAACTCCAGACTCCTCAGCCGGGAGCATAGGGCTCTTTATCATTTGAGTCCAGTGTGAAAACCATGTCTCCAGAGCCCGCTCTGGCTCTGTATCCTCAGCTCCGGTCCACTGCAGGGGAAGTGAGCGAAGCTTGAGCAGGTGCTGTGTGGCTGCACGTGCACTGGCGCTTCACACGGACAAATTCTGAGCAGGCACTGGTATACCTCAGCAGCTGTTTTCTAATTTAAAAGCTCTGCCCTGGCTGGCGTAGCTCAGTGGATTGAGCGAGGGCTGTGAACCAAAGTGTTGCAGGTTCGATTCCCAGCCAGGGTACATGCCTGGGTTGCAGGCCATGACCCCCAGCAACCGCACATTGATGTTTCTCTCTCTCTCTCTCTCTCTCCCCCCCTTCCTTCCCTCTCTAAAAATAAATAAATAAAATCTTTAAAATAAATAAATAAATAAAAATAAAAAAAAATTTAAAACTCTAAGTAAAATGTAAATACAAGGAGACTCCTTAAATTTTATAAAGGCCCTTTCTCAAAAAAGGCAAATATTCTAAAGAGAAAATCATCCCATTGATTTCATTAAAAAGGGATTATCACCGTCATTGCCCAGCAATATACCCAGTGGTTCCAGCAAGTTCAAAAATGAAAGTGCACATTGTAAGACTGAACACCTTTAGAAAACGGAAGAGGCTCTAGTACAAAGAAATGTTATCAGACTTAATAAGAAAATTTGGAAGGTGACTATAAATGATACATAAATGTAAAACAGTAGCTTTATCTTATTTTTTTCTGGCAATAGTGCAGCTAGACTCCCACTACAAAATGCCTAAAAGTACTTGGTTAATTTTTTTTCTTTTAAATAGTAGTTTAGCTAGGGAAACAGAAAGTAAGATTCTTACAGCTGAGGCATGAATCCAAAGATGCAAGCCAGGGCTGAAGCAGGGAGCCACCTGAAGTGCTGAGTAGAACAATTTAGGGCTTCAAATTGAACGCTGGAGTGGGTGGTGAGTGAGGAAGGCTTGGGCCCACATGAGGTGTGGAGTTACATGATAGCAGCCTCCAGAAGGACCATAAAAAAAGACAAGAAGGAAGCTGACCTTCTAGAGAAGAAAAGACTCCCATAAAATTCATGACTGCAGCTTGCCCTCAGGCAGGATCAGGGCACAAACACACAGCCGTCTGAGGTCCAAGAAATGTCCAGCTGAGGGATTTATTTAAAGCAGTCCCAAGTCAGAAGGATCGCAGGCACCTAGCAGAAGCAAACAAATCCTCTCTATAAGAATAGCCCACACAAGACCAGAAAGAATTTTGGAAGACAAGATTCCAAAAACAAAGAGCCTATGGTAAAAAACAAACAAACAAACAAACAAACAAAAAACCCACAAACCACAGAACAAAACAAGATATCAGAAATGAGAGTCATTAGAATAACAAAAGCAAAATACAGCTGTGTGTTTAGATGTTGGAGTTACTGTGAAAATACAAGATAAATGTATCTAGTAAGTAGAAGAGAGTTTGAACAATGAATACGAAAAAAGAAACTATCAAAAGAGCTGTAGAGCTTTCCAATGTGGAGTGCCCACAGCTGCCACCACCATTTTACCCATAACAGTGAGGCGGAGCCCTGAGCTGGTCCACTGAGCAGTGTTCCTGGGGCTGGTGGGCCGTGCATGGTAACAGTGTCTCAGAACACCAGTGTGGAAGTTGACAAGGTGGGTGACTTCCACTTGGAGGGGTTCAGTAGCTGGGTTGAGTCCTCTCAGATTCCAAACAGAGGATCAAGAGTTTGATTAACTGCCTGCATTATTGGAATTCTACAAAATGCACTGTTTGGACACTACAATGTTGATAGAAGCAGCTTCCAGGGCCAGGCAGGGAAGTAGGATAATTCTCAAAGGACATGTGACTCAGCTCCTCCTTGACTTTCATGAGTGTGAAAGATCTCGCCTTTAAGGAAGGATACCCTGAGAATCCAGGAAAAGCCTGAAGAGCAGTAGTGCAAGGAGAACAGCAAAAACAAGAGGCAATTAGTCCCAATCCCTTATGCTGAAAAGTACAGATGTACATCCATCTCAGGACTGGCTCTGATCGGTGGTCAGTGAACTAGTAAAGGTCTCAGGATTAATGTGAGTGGTCAGATGGCAGAGAAGAGTAATGCAACTGAGGTTACTTCCCATTCACTGATGTCCACCTGCTGGATCCACAGGACCCAATGAGGACTTTGGCAGAGCATAGCTCAACAAATAGTTTTGCTGACAGAAGGGAACAATCATTTTTAAGTGTTTTTTGCAACTGCCATCTATACAATTTCTTATAGATGTCTAAGGCAGCCTAGTTTATAATAAGCATTCTGTTCCTTATGATCTTCTAGGACAGAATCACTCTATTCCTAGTTACAGTTTACCACAGTCAAGGTATGAGACTGGAGAGTTTAGGTGTAAATTTCTGAATTGGCCTATTGCAGGTGGTAGTGGCTATAGTGTATAGATAGGATAGTGTCTTGCCCCTTATTCTCGAGGAATACAAATCAACCAGTGGAAAGCTGATGGAATCTGGAAAAGTGTGCACTGCTGATTCTGATTTATTTAATGGCTTTCTTTTCTCATTGTAAAACCATTCTGTTAAATGGCCATAGACTGTTTCATCCCTCCCTGTACCCCTGAAATCATCGTGACCAACTGAATAATAATACACAATGGAATTGCTTTTTCACTTATAAAACATGATCAGCTATGACTCACTCTGACATTTCAAATCCTAATAATTCTGCAGGCACGAATAGAGGCATTTGTCTTTTTTTTCTAGCCTATGATTCACACTATCCTATCTATACACAGGCATAGCCGCTACCACCTACAACAGGCCAATTCAGAAATTTGCACCTAAACTCTCCAATTCAGATTCTTGTCCTTCTTTTCTTCCCAAACCACAAGTAGATGAACTCTAAGAACAGTATATATTTTCATTCCAGATGAGAGGCAGGAGGTGCAGAGCACAGCACTTGTGCATAGTATTAAGTCAGTACTGGATCCTCTAAACACCCAGCTCTCTGCATTCCCCCAACAGGTCACAATACATTCATGCTGTCACAGCAGTTAAATTGACTGTACTCTTGGATTTTCCTTTACAGACACGAGACAGCTGCTACCTCTCAAAACATCATGTCCTCAACAAGGAAACAGCCTCAGCAAGAAGGCAACAAGCAGGGTTCCTCTTTCATATCTTTCTTTTTTCATCAGGGAAGAAAATCTTTCACAGAAGCCCCAGTAAATTTCCAGATCCTCAAGTGTCATTGGTTTTTCCTAAAAAAATTGAGTCCCATGTCTTTCCCTAAACCAATACCAATAAAAGAGAGCGAGGGTTCCCTAATAGATCTAAACCAATCATAATTCAGCCCTTGGTAATAAAGAGGGGAAGGGACTGGTCACTGTCCCAGACCTGCTAGGAAGGGGTTAGAAGTGACCATGGAGAGTGTTGGCCAAAGAGCCCAGGGTGACGGTCTGCCGTGACAAAGAAGCATAAAGTAGATGGTGAGGGAGGGAAAGAGACCCCCAGGGTTCCAGCTCCCCTTTCCAGTCTGTCTCAGGGCTTCAGCCGCTTCTTGGCCCTTGCGTCGCCTGTTGGTTTTCTAGGGCTGCCTTAACAACATTCCACAAAAATGACACAAGTGTATCATCTCACAGTTCTGGAAGCTAGAAGTCTGAAATGAAGAGGCTATGCTCCCTCTGAAACCTCTAGGGGAGAATCCCTCCTTGCGTCTCTCCAGTTTCCAAGAGTTTGGGGGCAATCCTTGGCATTCCTTGGTTTACAAGCCATGTTTCAGTCTGCCTCCATGGTCACATGGCCTTCTCCCCTGTGTGTCTGTCTGTGTCTCTGCTCTTCTTATGTGGACCCCAGTCACATGGGAGAGAATAAAGGCGCACCCTTCTCTGAGGACCTCAACTAATTACATCTCTAACCACCCTATTTCTAAAGAAGGTCACACCCGCAAGTACTGGGGGTAAGGACTTCAACATATCTTTTTAGAGGACACAGTTCAACCCATAACAGTCTGTGTGAGAAGGAGGGGTCTCTTTGCTCTACCCAAAGCCAGAGATCTTCTGTGGTTTCGTAACCAAAAAGTCCTTCTAATATAGGACTCATACGACTCTAAGAGGCGTCCAGACTAGTGTGAAGAAATAAGTGTCGCACCATCCCTTCCTCTGGCTCATCCCCTCCTTACCTAAGACTCTTGGCTTCCAGAAGCAGCATGGGAAACTTTATATGATTGCCCAAGAGCAGTTTTATCTCCTGTGAACAAAAGTCCTTTTACAGAAGCAGGTAGGTGTAACTTTGAATAACAAGTGGTTTGCCTGCAGAGGAGGGCCAGCACAAGGGGTTCCCTACAACTAAGGAACAGTCTTTTAAAAACTATTCTTTCTAGACAGCAGAAAATTCAGGGTGCCAGTGGCTGCTTTAATTTGTGAAAAGGTAGCTTTTAAATAACAGTTTTTGTTCAATTTGCAGGCTTGTGGATGTGCCGGATGAGCCATGGCGTCCTCCCAGTCCCTGTCTCTGCCCCGCTTTCTGGATATTGCTGCTCTTAATGTGCAGAACCTGTCGCCAACGGCACCCCCTCGTCTAACCTAACCCACCCGAAGCATTCCGACTTTTCAGAGCTGGGACAGCCTCCCCTTTGTGGTGCCTGTGACACTGTGACACCCCGACCAGGCAGAATTGTTTGATTTTGTCTTTGCTGTGGTGGCAGGGGAAAGGGGTGACAATTACAGTGTCAACTTGACTCACTCATTCCAAATGTGCTGACCTTGTGCAAGTTGGCGAAAATTTCTAATTAGATAGTTTTCATGTCATTTGTTTTTAAATGAAAAATACTTTATGCAGTTAGAAAATCTAAGAGTGAAGGATGATATTACGTGGAAAGCATGCCATAATCACGTCTGCAGTAGATGCGGTCCCCGCCTCAAACCTTGGTGCAGCCACCGCCCTGCCCACCGCTCAGGCACAGTGTCTGCTCTCTCTAGTCTCTGCCCTGAGTTGGGGGCAGGTGTGCACAGAAAGCCAGACAAAGATTCCACTGGATTTCTGAATGCATTTTCAAAACTTGAAACAGAAGCAACGTTTTAAAGAGCAAGGTGATTCTGGATTGCAAGAGCCTGGTTGTGGAGAAAGGTTTTTTGAATCCTGAAAGTTTGACTTTCAATATCAACAGCAGCCAAAGTTTCAGGAGAAGGAGCAAAATGAGGACCCCAGAGTTGCAGCCCAGTGGAGACCCGACACAAGGAACCCTTCATGCATATAGGGAGAGACATCGTGTTTTAGAGCAGGACCTGGACTTCACACTTTAGGGGGCCCTGGCTGGCCCTGCTCTAGTTCCATCACTTCCCACGGATGGAGAAATCTGCAGGGCCAGGGGGCATGGCATGCTCAAACTGGGCTATGCCTGTCCTTCTGGGCCACAATACCTGGAAGCCTGGGTCACCTGCCCCAAATACCCTGAGCCTGTTTCAAGTGACTGTGTGATTCAACTCCCAGGGTCTGTTTTCTCAGGCTGACGGTGCTGCTGGTGTGCATACCCGAGCCCCCGTAAGGCAGCTGTGGGGAGCAGTCCTGATGGGAGTGGGGTGTGCACTGTGTGCTGGGGATATCCTCACATGTGCCCCCAGGCTCCTCAAGGGACAGGTCTGAGCCAAAGGAGGGAGTGAGGGGTGTTGGGCTCAAGAGGAACTGGCTGAGGCCCTGACAACTTTTAGGGATGGGCTTGTTTCTGGGATCTTCTGCTTGTCTTATCTTTTCTTTCTTTTTTCAAAAGATTTTATTTTTAGAGAGAGGGGGAGGGAGGGAGGGAAAGAGGGAGAGGAACATTGATGTGAGAGAGAAACATCGAACAGTTGCCTCTCGAACGCTCCCAACCAGGGACCAAACCTGCAACCTACGCATGTGCCCTGACCAGGAGTCAACTGTTGGCCTTTCACTTTGCGGAAGGACACACTCCAACCAACCGAGCCACACCCGTCAAGGCTCTTTTTTTTTCCTTTTAAAGGTTTATTTTATTCTCATTCGAGACAGAGGGGAAGGGTGAGAGGGAGAGACACATCGATGTGAGAAACACCTGCCTCCTGCTTGCGCCCCAGTGGATCGAGCCCCCAACCTGGGTGCGTGTTCTGACTGGGAATTGAACTGGTGACCTTTCAGTTACGGATGACACTGCAACCAACTGAGCCACTCCGGCCAGGATGTCTTCTTATCTTTTCTAAACTCCGCTTCATTCTTATTGTCCGAGCACTTCAGGTCTTCATAATTCAGTAGCATCCTTGAGCCAAAGTGGCCTCTGAGGCTGTTGGAGCTGAGATGGAGGCGGAGGGGGTGGGCCGGGGCAGGTGTTCAGGCCCCTGTGGGAGGACCCAGAGACGAGTGCTGGAGGTGGGTATAGGACTGGTTCTGAGGTAGGAAATGAGATCAGGTGGAGATGGAGCCTGGGTGTTGGGACTAGAAATAGGGATGGGGCTCGTCTTGCAGCTGAGGTTTACACCGGGATCAGGATTGGAGTTGGATCCAAGGTTGGCATGGGGTTGGGGCTGAAGTTAAATTGAATATGGGGGGAGGATTAGGCTTTGTGTTTGAAACCAAAAGTGAGGTTAGGTCTCAAGCTCGCATTGCTGAGAGGGGTCGTGTTGGGCCTGGGACTGAGTTTGGGGTGGAGGGTGGGGACAGGACCAGGTTGGAGTTGCATTTGGGACTGAGCTTGAATTTACTGATGAATTTAGAGCTAAGGCTGGGATGAAATTTGGGCTGGGGGTTGGGTTCAGGCTGGAGCTGAGTCTGAAGCAGCAGGTGGGGCTGCCATTGCACTGACTCGAGGCTGTCTAACCGGATCTACAGGTCAGTGGAGAGACAGAGTCTCCATCTTCTCTAAGTAGGAATTCAATCTGTGGCCTATACTCCCATTTATTTCCACCCAAAACACAAAGACACCCTCTCTTCCGTTCCTTTATATCCTCCTGCCTCCTCAGTCCAGTTACCTGCAAAAAGTTGGGGAAAATGATTCCTGGGTTCCTCAGGCAACGCAGGACCCAGAGTCAGGAGATTCTGGAGGGCCATAAACTCAGATTCCACACAAAGCAGCTGGGTCCTTCCTGACTGTGTGTGGAAGCACCCGGAATCCTGTACCCTGAAACCTCCCAGCCCCTGGCTGTGGACAGTGAAATCAGAGGGGGCTGGAACACAGAAAGAGGGTTATGTGGGTGGGAGTGGGGGATGAACCCCACTTAGTACCCCTCTTCCACGGTGCATTTCCTCTCCTTTCCCTTTCTTTCCAGCTCCCCAACTTCCTCATTTTACAATTTGGGTGGGGAACAGGACCAGAAGGGGCCAAGGGTAAAGTTTGTTTTTTCCTTCTGCCATATCCTTTTTCACTTCCTGCCTCTGAATTCCCCTAAATTGTTGACATCCTCAGATATTTTTTTCTCAATTCCAGAGGAACCCACTCCTCTTGCCCAATGCAAACCTGGGCTTCTAGAATCTGCACCCTGATCCAGCTTCATGAGGTGGCTCAGCCACCAGGGAGCCCAGCTCTGGCTTTTCCTCCATTCATAAGTAAAAATCAACTGAGGACGCAAGACCATGGAGAAGGAGGAGAGAGGGTGACAGAGAAGAGGATTTCTTGCCTGGACCAGGAGGGGAGAAGCCAGGGATAGGAGCAAACTTTTACTGTGCATCACATCTCTAATTGGGATTGAGCCAAACACTTGGTCCATTAACCATTCAATTCCCACAAGAATCTAAGGAGGCATTTTGGATGATGTTTGTTCATTGAGTGGTGTGCTCGAACTCTCATACAGGGGACAGCCAGGAGTCAAGCACAGTGCTGCCGACCATCCTGGCCTGGGCTTTCTACACACATGCTGTCTTCACAAAAGGGATTCCGTTCCCACCAGTGAACCCTGTAAATCCTGCTAAGAGGGCTTCCTTGATACCATCCCTTAAAATTGGAGGGAACTTGAGTGTCTTGAAAGGTGAAGAGGGACAGCAAATACATTGTAGTTTACGTATTTCACATTAATAGGATCATCTGTACCTCACCTTTTTATTTTATCTTTTAACTTAATCTTTATTGTATTTTTCCATTACTATTTAGTCCCTTTATACTCCCTGCCTCCATACCTCACCTTTTAAAAAATTATTTTATTTTTAGAGAGAGGGGAAGGGAGGGAGAAAGACAGGGAGAGAAATTTCAATGTGAGAGTGAAACATCAATCAGTTGCCTCTCATATGCATCACGACCAGGACCAAACCACTGAACCACAAACCAGGCATGTGACCTGACTGGGAACTGGACTGGCAACCTTTCACTTTGCAGGATGAATATCCAACTGAGCCACACAGGTCAGGGCTGCACCTTGCCTTTTAAAAAATTATTATTTAAAAGATTTTCTTTTTTGTGTGTTTAGAGAGAGGAAGGGAGGAAGAAAGAGAGGAGAGAAATATTCATGTGCAGGAGATACATTGATGGGTTGCCTTTCACATGCCCCCACTGGGGACCTGGTTCCCTAACTCAGGCATGTGCTCCGACCAGAAGTTGAACTGGTGACCTTTGGGTTCACAGGCTGGCACCCAATCTGAGCCACACCAACCAGGGTGCACCTTGCCATTTTTAAATGAACAATATTACATTAACATCCCTCCATGTCAGAAATAAAGATAAGGGTAGGATCAAGGGTGGGAAGTGGGGATGGCTGGGATTGGGGGGCATGGTAGGGACAAAATGGAGACAACTGTACAAAATGGAGACAACTGTACTTGAACAACAATAAAAAAAATGTGGAAAAAGATAAAGACATATTCCACTCACTTTAGCATCTGTACAGTGTCTTATCTGTTCTCTCTTGGGCAGGAAATGACTGCTGTGTTCAGGGAATGGCAAGGAGGCTGGCGTGGCCAGAGTGGACTGAGCAGGGGAAGGGAGCAGCAGATGGGTGGGAGGGTCCAGGGGTGTAAAGTAACTGGGCATTGAGGGCCACTGGAAAGGACTAGCTTCTAATCTCAGGCCAACAGGAAGTTACAGAAAGCTTTGACACAGGACTCACACGAGGAGCTCACAGGACCTGCAACAGGATCACTCTGCCTGCTAGGTTGTGTGTGACTCGTAGGAAGGGTGGCAGGGATGACAGCATCCAGCGGGGCCATTGCAATATTCCAGGTGAGGAGCCGTGATGGCTTGGCCAGGGTCATGAAGGTGGGTTGGGGAAAAGGTTCACATTCTGGACGTGTTTTCAAGGTAACACTGCCAGGACTTGCTGATGGACTGAATGAAGGGTTTGAGAGAATGACAGAGTCAAGGATAATGTCAGATTGGGGGCTTGAGAAATGAGAAGGATGGAGTCCCGGTTCACTGAGATAAGGAAGATTGTGAGACAAGCTGGTTCTGTGGGTGGGATGAGGACATAAGCCTTGTGTTGGGCATGTCATGTCTGAATAGCCTGTCGACTGGCTGGATGGAGGTTTATTGAATGGAGGTTTATTCTGCCCCCCACCTGGATTCTTTGGTGAACAATGATAATTTCTTCAAAAAGGTTTAGTCAGTCCCAGCAAGATACAGATGGCAGTACAGAGAAATTTAACTGAAAAGAGTTTAATGAAGGGACATTTATAGAATGTGAACGCCCACCACAGGTGGGTGAAGCCTCCCGTGACTGGACGCAGCAATACTGCTACCATGCCTAGGGGGAAGGCAGAGGAGGAAGGGCCATGGTACTGGAGCCGTGAGCGGCCCTGGAGCATGGAGGAGGGCCACCTGGAAGGAGCATTAAATGCAATTCCACCAGAGCCATGACAACTAGACAAGAGCAAGAGAACCAGTACATAGTAGTTCTCTTTTCCTTCCCTCTGAGCTCCTACCAGTGCCCGCCTTCCGCTGGAAGGACCCCAAAAGGAGGTCCTGTGGCAAAGGGGTCGTCATGATGCAGTCCATAGTGATCAGTGTCCTGGAGCACAGCGGGGCAGAAGAGATGGAGAGAGCTCTGGACAGACACCCAAAGAACAACCAGCACAGTTCCCTGTTTTCACCACTCAGCATTTATTCTTGTTCTTCACTTGGCTGAAGAAACTCATGCCCTCAAACACAGGGGTAAAAACATACATAGTTTATGTGTCATTAAGCGATGCTGATTAATCAGTCACACTCTCAGCTGGAATCTTAGTGTAATGCTAGTCTTGCAAGTACATTTCCTATGGGTTAGCAGCGGGGCAGGGGGATTTAATTAACATGAACTACAGTTCTATTGTCTGTTTCAGTAGCTGGTTGTGAGGCATGAAATGGTATACATAGTTTCTTTCCTCCACCCACTTTCCATGGTCCCTTTGTCCTCTGCTAGAAGCTCAGTTTAGCAGGGTTGTTTTTCACTTGGTGGGCTGACTGAACTTTCATCCTCCCTCAGCACAAGCCCTCACCAGTTCCTATCTTGCCTGGGTTGCCACTATTTGCCACTGACCATTATTTCTGGTCATAGAAGTACTGAAACCACTCCAGTAACTCCTCTGGGTTTCAGATATAATCCTCTTTGCCCCAGAATGTAACAACTCCCCATTTTCCCTTGGTCATTGGGATCAATCTCTTTCTCCAGAAGAACTGTCTCCTCTGCCTGCTGTTGGTTCAGTGGCAAAAGGAGCCTAAATGAACAGGAATTATTCTCAGATATCAACTTTATGGAACAATGACTATGTCCTCATGGAAACATTCTTTTCTTGGGCACTACGGTCCCCAAACTAACTGAACCTGAGATTGCAAGACAGGAAGCAAAAAATCCATAAGTGGAGTACTAGGTAGATTAGTGAGAGGAAACACTCCCACCTCCAGCCTTGGACCCCAGACTTTGCACTGTCTCCAAAAGAGATGGCATCATATATCATCTCATGAAGGGCAGTGCAAGTGTGGTAACTTGGCCCTAACATTTGAAGGTCAGTCTGACAGACCCAAGATCACTGAGTGTCAGCAGAGTTTATGGCACTGCTCCAGCATGCGTGTGTCTGACAGACATCAAGGGTGCTTGCTCGTTCTCTCCTCCTGGTCTGGTGAAATTAGCATAATGTTATTAATATACAATTGTACCATGTATTTTGTGCAATAGCAAGGTGATACAAGTCCCAGATGCCCTCCAGACTATATCATGATAAAGAACAGTAGAGTCAGCATAGAGCTGACGTAGCCCATCTATTGTGATAGAGAACAGTAACTTTGACATAGGCAAGACAAGGAATGTGCACTGCTGTGCTTTCCTATGAAGGCAAATTGTTTCTCATTATCTTTGTTAACAGAATTTTTTCTTTACAAAGCATTTGATAAGTAAATACCTGAATCTTAGGTACCAGTGAATGTGTTGAATTGTTTCAGTAAAGATCATTCATCTTGAGCCTTATTTACAATTGTATCACATCTTAGTGAAGTTTTATAATTGTCCCCAGACACAATTTTCCTAGACTTTGGCAGTCTAGCACCACATGGCTCTAGATTTGCTGGCCATGCCACAGGATGCTCATTACGTTCATTGCTACTTCATGTTCACCTATTTATTTTATTTATTTATTCACTTTTTTGGCCACCCAGCCTCTGACCATCCTGCTTTTGCTTTCCCATTAGAACTTAGCATTAATAAACTTTGCTTGCATGCTAGTAGGCTTGCTGGTCTGTAATTCTTTACTGCATCGGCAAGAAGAACCAAGTTTCTGGGAGTTCTCTTATAGCAGTTTTAATATTTATATAGTAAATATTTACCTTTAAATACAGTAAAAATGTTTACTAACTTTTTAAGGCAAATGTATTCAAAGGAATTAAGCAAAATAATTTACATTTATTTAAATATTCAGAGCAAGATACATTTTTATTCAAACTAGGAGAAGCACTGTAACAGAATAGCTCATTCGCATTCCACAAAGCATTGTTACTTACAATTTTTTAAAATGTATTTATGGAGGTGTAATAGGTATGTGTGGTTATATATGGGAATATGTATATACAAATATATAAATATAGGTTATAGTGGTTTAAAATGTAATCTGATTTCAAACCCTATTTTTTGAATACTAGTCGCAGAATTCTCCAGCTGCTCAGCTTTTAGGAAGTTACTTTTATTTTTTAGATTTCAGTTCCATTATCTGTGAAATGGAAGTAATAATATCTAAAACAGAATTTTGTGAAATTAGTCTTATGGGAAGTTCTTTACTAGCACTGGTCACATAATAAATTCATAGTATAATCAGGCCTATAATTATAGCAGATAAATGGTTTAGAAACTATTAGTTTCTTACTGATGCTATAAAAACTATCATATGTTCAGCATCTTACAGGAACACAAACTTACTACCTTTTAGTTCTTTACTTCAGAAGCCTTAGTTAGGTGTTTCTGGGCTAAAATGTAGAGCAGCTTTCTGTAGTCTGTAGGGTAGAATAGGTTTGCTCACTTGAGTTGTTGGCAGAATTCAGTTTCTTGCTGCTATAGAATTCAGGTCCCATTTCCTTGTGAGCTGAGGGCTTCTCTATGCTTCAGGAAGATGCCAGCATTCCTCAGTCCCCCCATTTTCAAAGGCAGCCGCCGCAGACTGGGTTCCTCTCACACTGAATCTCTCTTGCCTTTTCTGCTTCCTCTCCCCTCACAGTCACCATTTAAATGAATCAGGACGAGTCAGCCTTGTTTAGTGATCAAGGAAAATGTTTTGAGATTATTTATGATCACAAGAGGACTTTTAGAAAAAGTATCCAAAGCATAAAGATAGGCAAAACACAGAATGTATGTCTATAATTGTCATACAATTGTCTAAGAGACACACTCAAGAATCATCTAACTCTTTAGGGGAAATATACTTTTGCTTAGCTTATATGTAATATCAATTAGCATATGTTAAAGCTCTGTAATAAAGCTGAGAGCAAGGCAAATTATTCTTGTCCAATAGCAACACAAATGATTTCCATTTGGTAGGAAAAATTACCCAAAGATTACAGGCTTATTGTCCAGTAGAGTAAATAAGTTTTGCATCTAGTTTAGGAGTAGGATTCTAGTAATCTTTTTTTCTACTTCTAACAATATTTCAGTTTATGATATATTCCCCTTTATTAGCTCTACCATGTTATTGACTTCCTCATTAATAAGTTAAATACATTTTAACTGACTTTCAATATATAATGGGTAAGTCAGAATACATACATGCAGGAAAACATGCAATAGAATGTTTTGACACGATTTTCTCTGATCTTTGGTGCTATAATGACACCTTTAAATGTAAGAAGCTAGTATTTAAGAAAAAGTTCTAGAACTAACAAAATAATTTGTCAACATGCCTGAATAAAGGTCATTATAAAATATTAGTTATTTTACACCAAGGCTCTTATTCTGTGACCTTGACCTCCTTAAGGTCCATGAGACCTACTTAGGGATCCACAAAGTCAAAATTACTTTTCCAATAATGCCAATAATTCAAAGTGCCCCCCATGATTCTGGGAGGAACTAAGTGGTTAATTTTTAGCATGTGTCTGACACAATCCCCATCATAAATTTGATGCTCAATAAATTTTGTTCCTGTCCCAGCTCCTCCCTTCCCAATGTGTCCATGAACCCTGCTCTCTTTCCCCTCTTTCCTCCCTTGGATAGGGCAAGGGAAGCTGGGCCAGAGGAGGAGGAGTGTGATGGCTGACACTCCAGAGGAAGATCAGATGGCAGGGACTCAGGACAAGGCTGAACAAGGGCAGACCTGGGTGTGCAATGGTGGAGACACCAACAATTCCAGGAAATTCAGATGCAGGAAGTGAAAGGGGGTGGGACAGGGAAGAACAAACGGACTATACCTCTGATCTCTTCTGATCCAGACACATCTTCCAAGAAATAAAAATGAGGAAGTCAAGAAAACTGAAAAGAAATGAAAAGAGAGGAGACACACCCCGGAGGAGGAGATCAAAGCTGGCCCCATATATAACATCTTCATGCATGCAGTCTCTGCCTGTGTTCTGATTATTATTTACTGCCCAAAGTTGAGGACATGGGAGATCCCAGATTATAGACTCCTGAGCTCTCAGACACAGGGACCAGCAGGACTCCAGGCACTTATGTGACTCCTCCCTTGGTCTCCTCTACTCCACTCTCCAGGATTTCATTTTATCCAACTCTACTCATTGCTGCCCAACAAAACCAAGCATCACAGCCTCCAGTCTTTGCACAGGTAACTGGGCTGGGGATGCAGGTGAGACCAAGGGGACAGGGAGGGAGTCAGAGAAAGGAGGAAGAGGGGACCATAGGTCTCAAGTAGAATGAATAGGAAGAGATACAAAAAGGCAGCTGGGAGATTTAATGACCAAGTGGAGATTCTATTCACTTCACTGGATTTGGCTTTAAGTTGGCAGCCAAACATCAGTCACAAACTGCAACCCACACTCAGCCCCATCTCCATCCCACTTCCAGCCCTATCCTCATCCCCCAGCCAGGCCACACCACTAACTTTAATACTAACCCAACTTGTCCTTTAACTCCCACCCAGAGCTTCAATCCCAGAGTCAACCTGAATATTAATACCAGTTCCAACCCTAAGTTGACCCTCCAGCCTGCTCTATTTCCAGCTTTAGGGCCAAGTTAGGCCACACTCTATCCATGGCATCAACATGAGTATTGACTCCAGCCCTAGGAGGAAATGCAACCTCAATTGTAGCCCCAATGATAGCCCCATCCTACTAATAAATTTAGCTTCAACTTTACTTCTACCTTCACCAACACTCAACCTTACCCTGCCGCAAAGATCAGTCCTGACCTCATTTCTGACCTCAGCTGAAAAGCCGTGCCCAATCCCATTTCTAGTCCTACCCCTGGCTCATCCTCAACCTGAACTTCTCTTACCTCAACTCCAGCCCTGACCTCAGCTTCAATACAGTCCCAGCCTCCCCAGTTCCCACAAATTCAGCCCCAGCCTGGCCCTGGCCCTGCTTGCATTTCAGCTCTGACAGCCTCGGACTTGCTCCAACCATGTCAATGACATATGAGAACCTCCAGTCCTTGGAGAGTGAAAAGAAAAGCCAGAGGATTAGAAATGGTAAGAAGAAGAAAGGTGTCTCCCAAAATACCCTCATAATATAATTAGAAGGACCTGTTGTCATAGCACATCTGCACAGCATGTGCACTGCTGGGGTTCCACTCAGAGGGCTCAGGATTCCCATAAGAAAAAGATTCAAGGTCCTTGAAAAGACAGGATGGGGGAACATGGTAGGACTTGTGGCCCATTCTCTGGTTCAGGGCTGATCATTTGCACTTGGGGAGTGAATAGTTGTGTTTGGAAAGGAAACATTTGCTAACTGACAATACAGATAAGCATTAGTCTGCTGAGGGCCTGGCTGGCCCAACTCTCTGTGTCTGCCTGCCCCCCACCAGCCCTGATGATAAGACTTTACATATCACCATCAGGTGCCATGAGGTGGGTGAGGGCCCATGTGGTTAAGGACTGTGCTGGTCCATGAGTGGTCAGAGGCCTGGGCATCCCCTGCACCACAGCCTCCCCCAGCTTTCCCTGTACCCTTCCTTCCTGACAGGTCCCTGTGGCCTCTCCTCCTCCCCTGTCTCTCTCCTGTCTTGGTCCTCCTTGTCCTGAAGTCCTCTCCTCTTTCAGGGCTGCATGCACCCCAGGTCTTCCTACAGCATCTCTGCTCTGGACCACGCCTCTTCCTGCTCTTCCTGGGCCTCAGCCTCTTCCTGCTGGTCGGCATCTGTGTGGTTGGATCCAAAAGTGAGGGTCACGGGGGGGGGCAGTTATGGGGGCAATAGTGGGTGGGGTTCAGTGATGTGAGCACTGATGATGATCATGTGGATAAAGACGGCTACTGGATCAGTTCCTTGTTCCTGTGTAATGTAGTCAAATTACCTAACCTCTCTCAGCCTTACTTTCCTCATCAGCAAGCTTGGACAACAGTGCCTGTCCCTTTGGGATGAGTGGCAGTGAGGACCCAATGAGACAATGCATGTCAAGTGCCCCACTTGGTGCCAGCACAGGAAGCACCTGATGACTCTTAGCACTCAGTATGCTGTGTGTCTGATCAGGTTCCAAGATTCAGAGGGACCTGGAGACTCTGAGAGCAACTTACAGCAACTTTACCTCAAACACTGAGGCAGAGATCCAGGCACTGCATGCCCAGGGTGAGCCTGGCTGGAAGGGGCTCTGGATTGGAATGAGGGGGTTGGGGGGAAGGGAGCTGAATACCAAGCACTGAGTCCCCATGTCCTCCAGGTGGCCGCTTGCAAGAAACGATAACATCTCTGAAAGTGGTGGTAGAAAACCAGGGGCAGCAGCTGCAAGCAGGTGAGAGACCCACCAGGAATGTGTGTGCCAGGGTGGAGCAGGGTCGGGTGGGACTTTTAGGACACAGGTGGGGTAGGAGCAGCCTGGGGTGCTGAGTGCCCTCCCCTCCAGCCCGCAGCTTGAATGACAAGGTGTTGTCTCTGGAGAGCAAGCTGGAGAAAGAGCAGCAGGAACTCAAAGCAGGTCAGGCCCCTTCTCCCCTCCACTGGACCTGATGTGGTGGGAGGACAGCTAGGATGCAGGGCTGAGCCCCCTGGAGTGTCCCACTGTCCTTCTGCGTGTCCCAGGCTATTCTGACATGGTTGTGCGAGTCCAGGAGCTGGTCAGAGACCTGAACTCCCTAAGTTGCCAGATGGCTGTGCTCAAGAGCAATGGTGAGTGGAGTGCAGGGAGTGCCTAGCCCCATCTCCTGCCCTTGTCCCACTGGGCAGCATCTCAGACCCTCCCCACACCCACCCTTCAGGCTCCCAGAAGTCCTGCTGCCCCATTAACTGGTTGGAGCATGAAGGCAGCTGCTACTGGTTCTCCAGTACTGGGAAGCCCTGGCCTGAAGCTGAGAATTACTGCCATATGGCAAACTCACACCTGGTGGTTATCAACTCTAGACAGGAGCAGGTAAGGTCTCTGGTGCTTAAGTCCAAGACATGGCCTCTTTAAGGAAATAGTTCTCAGTGGGAGCTGCACATTGGCATCACCAAGGGAGTTTTAAAAACACTACTATGTGAGCTCTCCCTCACAGATTTATAGCCACGGGCCACAGAATGATGTTTCTGTCAATGACTGACCAAATACAGAACAGTTGTCTCATAAGATAGTAAGAGAGCTGGAAAATTCCTCTGTAGTGAGCAGTAGCCATGAAAATGTCGTATTACAGTGCATTACTCATGGGTTTGTAGTGATGCTGGTGTAACACACCTACTTCACTGCCTGTCGTTTACATATAAAATTCAGCACTTATAATTATGTACAGTACAATCTGCTTGAAAGTGATAATAATTACTGATTTATGTATTTATACTATACTTTTTATCATTATTTTAGAATGTGATTTTTCTACTTGTGAAAGCTGTGAAAGAGTATGCCATGTTTTGCTGGCCGCAGCCACATACATCTTGTGTTTTTGTATCTCTTGAGTGCATCCTTTTCTCTAGTGTTTGATTTTATCTCCTGTGGTTTTGTACGGTGACACACCCACATTGGCTCACAGCCTAGGAGCAGTAGGCTATAGCATACAGCCTAGGTTTGCTGAGTGCACTCTGTGATGTTCACACAATGACAATTTTCTGCCCCTGTCCTTAATCCATGCATGACAGTAATTGGCCTGTGCATTGGGATAAACATCCCAAATCCCCTCAACTGATTTAATATAAATGTAAAATTTAGAATGCGTAGTCCAAGGAGTTGGCTGGGATGGGGAGAGGTCACGGATGTCATTCCATTGTCCCAGGATTTTGTCCAGCAACATATAGGCTCCTCATACACCTGGATGGGCCTCAGTGATCCTGAAGGAGTCTGGAAATGGGTGGATGGGACAGACTATGAGACCAGCTTCAAGTGAGTACACCTGCTTTCCGTGCCCTTCTTCCTCCTTCAGCTCTGCTGCCAGAGGATCTGATATGCAGCCCCTTCTTCCCAGCCCTGGATTCTGTTCCATCTGACCTTTCTAGCTTGCTCTTGCCCTCCCCCCTCAGGAACTGGAAGCCAGGCCAGCCAGACGACTGGCACGGGCATGGGCTGGGTGGAGGTGAGGACTGTGCCCACTTCCACCCTGATGGCAGGTGGAATGACGACGCCTGCCAGAGGCCCTACCACTGGATCTGTGAGGGCAGCCTGGGCAAGTTTACATAGGAGTGTCTGAGAGCTGCTTCCTGTGGACCACTCAACCATGGAAATGGCAGGGATGGGGGAGAGGGATTCTTCCAAGACACCCCTAACAAGAGCCCTGGGAGATCAGAGTGCTACCATTATGTTAAAGTTTTTTCTCCTCAACTTTCAAAAGACTGTATAGAGTTACTAAGATGTTTTTTAAAAATTAAATTTCAGCTCTATTGAGGTATGATTGATATATAAAATTTTAAGTTACTTAAAGTGTACCTCATGGTGATTTATATACGTATACATTGTAAAAGATTCCCCCATCTACTTCATTAACACATCCATAACATATACATACACATCTATCTTTTGTGTGTGCAAACACTTTTTACTCTCAGCAAATTTCAATTCTACTACACAGTGTTATCAACTGTAGTCACCATGTTTCCCATTAGGTTCTCAGACTTTATTCATTTTATAACTGTAGTTTGTATGCAGTTACCAACATTTATTTTCCCCACTCCCAGACAACCACTTTTCTACTGCTTCTATGAATTTTAGTTTTTTTAGATTCCACATATAAGTGAGGCTTTGCAGTATTTGTCTTTCTCAGTCTGGCTTACTTCATGTGGAGGAATGCCCTCAAGGTCCATCCATGTCATAGCAAATGGCAGGATTTTTCTACCTCACGGTCAAATAATAATTCATTGTACATACATGCCACATCTTCTTTATCTAGTCATCCATTGATGAACACTTAGGTTACTCCCTTATCTTGGCTATTGTTAGTAATGCTGCAGTGAACATGGAGGTGCAGGCATCCCTTTGCTTTCCTGTTTTCATTTCCTTTAGATCTATATCCAGAAGTGGGATTGCTGGATCATATGGCAGTTCTATTTTTAATTTATAAAGTAACCTTCATATTGTTTTGCACAGTTCCTGCACCAGTTTACATTCCCATCAGTAGTGCCTAAGGGTTCCCTATCTCCATAGTTTCACAAACCTAAGTTTTTTTAACTTAAAAAATCAACTTGTTGAGGTATAATCCTTACACAATAAAATGCACCCACTTAAAGAGTAGAGATGACTTTTGAAAAATATAAATACCTAGGTAACTACAACTCAAACAAGTTATAGGATGTTTCCATATCCCCAAGTTCCCTAGTTCCCCTTTGCAGTCTAACCCACTTCCTTATTGCCAGGCAGCTAATAGTCTTCTTTGTTTCATTATTGATTGGTTTTGCCTATTCTAGAATTTCATATAAATGAAATCACACAGTATATACTCTTTTGTGAAACTTTATGCATTTCATGTTGACTGATTTCTAGCAACCATAGAATACAGAGGAGAAGCTGGTGAGGATTTTGACAGACCTGTGTTATAGTGAAAAGAACATTTTCTTTCATGTGCATTGAATTCCATTTTTTTCTGTCACTTAAAAGCTGTGTATACTTGGTGTGATAAGGAAAAGTGATTGCTTAATATCTTTGAAGATCCTAGAGTTGTTGGGAAAAGTAAATAACATCCCCAGGTGTATTCATTAGCTACTGCTGTGTACTAAACCACCTCAGTGTCCAGTGGCTTAAAACAATAAGCATCTATTATAGCTGATGCATCTATAGGTCAGCTGGGTGATTTTTTGGTCTGGCCAGACTTGGCTCATCTTAGCTGGGCTCATTCATGTATTTGAGGTTAGCTGGTGGGTTGGCAGGGAGCTGGCTGGTTTAGAACAGCCTCACTCCCATGTCTGACATTTGCCTGACTCTGGGCTGGGACAATGGGACGACTGGGTCATTTTTAGGCTAGCCTTGGCTTATTCACATAGTGCTTGGGCAGGGCTCAAAAAGAGTAACTAGAAAAATGCAAGGACTCTGGAGTCTTAGTTTTGGAACAAACATCACTTCTGCTAAATCCTGTTGGCCAATGTAGATCACAAGGCAGCCTCAATTCAAGGAGGCAGGGAATAGACTCTACCTTTTGATGGGAAGAGCTATAAAGCCATATAGTGAAGAGAATGGATATAGGGAGTGGTGGAGATTGGTATGTTTTTCAATCAATCTGGCATACCAGAGGAAGCATCTCAGCTATAAAGAACCATCCCAGAACTAAGGGTTCTCATTAAGAGAGGCCAGGACTCATGCATTGCTGTATCTTTGCACCTATGCAGGTACCTGGCAAATAGGAGGGTTTCAGTTAGTGTTAATTAAAAATAAAGAAGGTGATGTTAGTAGGAATGTATAAGAAGGACAAAAATTATCTCCTGGGAGACAGCTCACCTTCACTTCTCCCTGCCTACTAGCATCACATGACAATAATCAGACTGGGTACCTGGTGACTCACTGAGAATCTATCTCAGATAATTGTGTACCACAAAAGGATCTTTCAGTGGCCGAGCCTAACAGGCAGCCATCACGCTGAGGCAGGTATAAGTGAATCTCGGGGTGCCTTGGGCCTTTTGCTGACTTGCTCTCAAGCTCAGTGCTGGTAGAAGCCAGCTTTGATGCCCACCTTGGACCCTTCCACACACATCCAGCCAAGCAGAAGCAGCCAAAAACTATGGATTGCTTTGTAGCTCCATATAGGTAGCCCAGGGCCAGACACAGTCAGCATCTGACATTGACTGCACTGGAGTCCCTTTCAAGATGCTCCAGAACCAAGATACCCAATGCTGAGCTTTAGGCCACACCACAACAGAACCTAATTAACTCCACAAGTAGCACATCTAAAGGGAGTATTTAAGCAGGCACCAGACCCTGCTAAGGCAAATTCTGCTTCATGTGATCTGTACCCACACAGCAGCTCATACACTGTGATTGGGGTTGATTCTTACTGTCAGCCAGCCTAGAGGTCAACCACACACATGGAGGAGCCAACAGCAATCAAGGCTCAACTATAATAGGGAGGTTCACATAACCCACACAGGGAACATTTCTAGAGCACCTTGCTCAAATGTTAAGGGCAGCTATGTGACTGAGTCCCCCAGGATACCTACTACATAAGGTCCCCCTACCAAGACTGGGAGTCATAGCAGGTTTATCTAATACACAGAACAAATACAGAGAGACAGCCAAAATGGGAAGACAGGAAACATGCCCTGAATAAAAGAACAGGAGCAATCCTCAGAAAAAAAAAAAAAAACTAAATGAAATGGAGGCAAGTGATCTACCAGATACAAAGCTCAAAACAGTGGCTATAAGGATGCTCAAGGAACTCAGGGGAAGAATGAACGAACTCAGTGAGAGCATAAACAACAACAATAACAAAAAAGAGATAGTAAGCATAAAAGGGGACATATAGAAACAAAAAAACAGGCAGAAATGAATATTATAATATCTCAAATGAAGAATACACTAGAAGGAACCAATAGTAGATTAGATGAAGCAAAGGATAAAATTAGGAATTTGGAACACAAGTTAGTGGGAGACAGCCAATCAGAGCAGCAAACAGAAAAAAGAATTTTTAAAAATTAGTATAGTCTAAGTGACCCTTGGTATTAAATGAAACATAACAATATGTACATCATAGAGGTACTAGAAAGAGAAGGCAGAGAGCAAGGAATTGAGAACGCATTTGAAGAAATAATGACTGAAAACTTCCCTAACCTAGTGAAGGAAAAACACACACAAGTCCAGGAAGCACAGAGAATCCAAACAAGATGAACCCAAAGAGGCCCATGCCAAGACACATCATAACTAGAATGCCAAAGGTTAAAGACAAAGAGAATCTTAGAAACAGCAATAGAAAGACAGTTAGTTGCCTAAGAGGGACATCCCATGACACTGTCAGATGATTCCTCAACAGAAATATTTCAGGCCAGAGGAATTGGCATGAAATATTCAAAGTTATGAAAAGGAAGGACCTACAACTAAGACTACTCTATGCAGCAAGGCTATCATTTAAAATTGAGGGAGAAATAAAGAGCTTCCCAGACAATAAAAAGCTAAAAGAGCTTATTACTACCAGACAAGCATTACAAGAAATGAAAAAGGGACTTTTTTAAGAAGAGAAAGAAAAGGAACATAATTATAAAGAGTAAAATGGCAATAAATACATACCTATCAATAATCATTTTAATGCAGATCACATGGAGGGTTATCAACAGGGGGGTGGGAGGAGGAGAGAGGGGGAAAAGGTACAGAGAATAAGTAGCATAAATGGTAGGTAGCAAATAGACAGGGGGAAGTTAAGAATAGTATGGGAAATGTAGAAGCCAAAGAACTTATATGTATGACCCGTGAACATGAGATAAAGAGAGGGTGGGGATGTGGGTGAGAGGGGGTGTGCAGGGAGGAGAGGAATAAAGGGGGGGGAAATGGGACAACTGTAATAGCATAATCAATAAAATATCTTATTAAAAATAAATAATCATTTTAAGTGTAAAAGGCTTAAATGCTCCAATTAAAAGGTATCAGGTAGCTGAATGGACAAGAAAACAAGACCCATACTTGTATGCTGTCTACAAGAGACCCACCTCAGAATGAAAGATACACACACACTGAGAGTAAAGGGGTGGAAAAAGATATTTCATGCAAATGGAATGTAAAGGAAAAAAGGCTGGGCTCTGCAGCAGAAAGAAAGTACTCCTACCTTTTGCAACAGCATGGATGGAAGTGGAGAGTACTATGCTACGTGAAATAAGCCAGGCGGCAAAAGACAAATACCATATGATCTCATCTACAACAGGAACCTAATGAACAAAACAACAAATGAGCAAAATAGAACCAGAGGCATGGAAACAAGGAACAAACTGACAGGGACCAGAGGAGAGAGGGAGAGGGGTAAGGGAGGAGTGTCGCGGTCCGGCCGCAGCTGGTTCCAGGGTTTCCTGAAAGGTGGGTAAGGCATCGGCGATGGGAGACAGATGACAACGCACCTCAAAGGACAGTGATGCTCTGTTCTGTTTATTGCAAGTACAAGCAGGTTTTTATACTTTCATTTTTGGTAGTGATTAACATTTGCAATTAGGTGAAGCAGAAAAAAATTAATACAAAGGTAACCAGGAAAAGTACAAAAGTTTCCATAGATTCAGTTATATTAAACAAAGATTGTTTTGACCAGGAGAGCCATAAATCAAACAATTAGAAATAGTTGTATGTACAGAGTTTGAATGTTTTATTGTTTATTAAAGTTCTCAGAATTTGTCATGGGGCAAAAGGATATGCTAGATTGAGTAGAGGTTATAGGAAATTTAAGGCCTTTGTGATGTCTAACTTAACCATCTATCTTTTCTGTCTAAAATGTTTCTCTGTGCACCATGGACTCTGACTCCCTAGTAACTGTTTCTATGTGCTTAGTTTGTAATAGCTAACCAGCTTTTCTTATTTCTTTGCCTGTCTAATTCTACTTGACATATATTCCTATTCGAGGTAAAGGAGGGGCTGTTACTCCAACAACTTTTAGACATTCAGGGGCTTTTTCATTAGAGGGGATTTTGTTCTCTGGTCAAGAAATTATTTTGTACAACTTCATTAGAATTATGCAAATCAATAAACCTGAAATGCAGATGTCTAACAATCCCACCACCTTTTGATCACCAAAAAAAACATGTAAGGAGAGATAAACAGGAAATCCAGCCACAGTAAACCTTTTTTGTTCCTTAGTTAATAAACACCAGGGAGGTCTGTTTCAAGCTAGCCTTTCCATGAAATTTAGACTATGATAAGGCACTTGGACTCCATCCTTATTGACCATTCTAATGCCATCTTCATTATATGCTTCTGTATAAGGCAATGGGGGATCTGGAACCCTCTGGAGACTATTAGTTCCTTTTGGGGAATACCATAATTTACCATTAATCCAATATACTACCCAGGGGTATCCCTGGGCTGTGGGTAGGGGTCTGTATAGTTTTTTCTTGTTTTCTTGAAAGACTCTTTGTATCTACGGGTAAGGAACAGGCATGGGAAAGTCTGCCAATAATTCAGCCTGTTGTAACTGATTCATGAATTCTTTTATGGGAATAATCAGGGATAATTTCTTATTCAGGTTTATAAACACCTTGTTTAAACAATTTGGGCAGGATTTAATAGTCTGGGGAGAACTAGTTGTCCCTTCAGAATTTCCCTCAAAGTTAATTATTGACTCATTTGGAGCCTTTTTCTCATGATGGCCTGTTCTTATGGGAATCAGGGTACAAAGTAAGACCATGATTAATATCAGCAAGGAAATTATTAAGAGCAATCCCCAGGAAAATTACTGCCACCCTTTGTATGCCACGTTCTCTTTCAGGAAGATGGATTCCTTGAATTCCCTCTTTCCACATTCGGACCTTGTCAGACAACATGGTTGGAAGAAGACGTGGCAGAGGAGAAAAGGGAAGTGTCTAGTTAAAAAACAAGTACAAAGGATCCATGGGCATGGACAACAGGGTGGGGACTGACTGTAGGAATGGGGAGGGGGTGGTGGTGGGAAGGGCAGGGGAGAGCAATAGAGGAAAATTGGGACAACTATAATAGAACAACAATAAAAAATGATTCCAGCTCATTAACATTAAAATTTTCTAGTTAAGATAAAGCTGGGGTAGCAATAATATCAGACAAACTAGACTTTAAAACAAAGCCTATAGTAACAGAGAAATAAAGACATTGTATAATGATAAAGAGATCAATCAAACAAGAGGCTATAACCCTTGTAAGCATTTATGTACCCAACATAGGAGCACCCAAATATGTAAAGCAAATTTCTATAGACATAAAGGGACAGATGGACAGTAACACAGTCATAGTATGTGGTTTTAATACCCCATTGACATCATTGAGTAGATCTTCCAGACAGAAAATCAACAGGGAAACAACAACCTTAAATGACTCACTAGAACAGATGGATTTAATTGATATTTTCAGAGCATTTTACCCCAAAGCAGTAGAACATATACTTTTTTCAAATGTACATGGGACATTCTCTAGGATAGGCCACATGTTAGGCCGCAATAAAAGTTTCAATAAATTTAAGAAGATTGAAATAGTTTCCAGTTTCTCTTGAGACTTTCTCTTGATTCCATGTTGCTTAATTTTTTGGGTTTGGAGATTTTTAAGTTACTTTCTTGTTATTGATTTCTTGTTTAATTCCATTATGATCTGAGAAATTGTGTTTTAAAATTTCCATTTGTTTAAATGTGTTAAAAGTTTTTTATGATCCATGATATGGTATATGTTGGTGAAATTCCATGTCCTTGAAAATAAAGTGTGTTCTGCTGGTGTTTGGTGGAGTGGTCTATAAATGTCAACTAGAAAAATTATATATAAACATAATGCGATTTTTATCTTAATGCTAACAAACATTTTTGGAACAAGATAAAATGACTATAATATTTATATAGAAGAATAAAAGTCTAAATATGTGTAAAATATTGTTTAAGAAATTATGAGATAACTTACTGTAAATTGCTCAAATCAAATTAGTGTGATATTAGCACAAAAAGAAATTAATAAGTGAAATAGATTATACACTGATATAGTTAGTAACTATATATATAGATATATACAGAAATATATACAGATATAGTTAGGAACTTAACATGTAACAAAATTCTTATTTCACTCCATTGAAAGAAAACATAAAATATAATATAGCCCATAAATCAGTTATTCATTTGGAATAAAACAAAGTCAGACTGTTATGTCATACCCTATACAGAAATAATAAACTTAAGATGGGTTAATTATTTAAATTTAAACATCGTCATTAAAAAAAATCTTGGAACAGACTTCCAGCAAAGATGGAGGCATAGGTAGACACCTGTGCCTCCTCACACAACCAAAAGAAGGACAACAACAATTTAAAAACAAAAACCAACCAGAACTGACAGAAAATCAAACTGTATGGCAGTCCAACAACCAAGGAGTTAAAGAAGACACATTCATCCAGACTGGTAGGAGGGGCGGAGTTGGTCAGCCAGATCAGAGAGGGCTCAAGGCAAAGTGGTGACTGTAGGACCCAGCGAGGCAGTGGATTGTGGAAGGGGGTGTCTCACACAAGGCAGCTGGCAGATCAGGCAGTCCCACATTCCTGTGCAGACAAACCAGACAAAACTGGGTAGCGGGACAGACCACACAACCCAGGGTCCCAGCAGCAGGGAATAAAGCTTCAAACCACTGGTTGAAAACACCTGTGGTGGTTGTGGCAGTGGGAGAAACTCCCAGCCTCACAGGAGAGTCTGTTGGAGAGACCCACAGGGTCCTAGAACATACACAAACCCACCCACACGGGAATCAGCACGAGAAGGACCCAATTTGCTTGTGGGAAGCGGGGGAAGTGATTGAACCCTGGCAAAGAGCTGAGCAAGTGCCATTGTCCCCTCTCAAACCCCTTCCCCACGTACAGCGTCACATGCAGAGAGGTAGGTTACCCTGCCTGGGTGAACCCCTAAGGCTCTGCCCCTTACTACAAAACAGGTGCGTCAAGACAAAAAAAAAATGGCCCAAACAAAAGAACTGATCAAAGCTCCAGAAAAAATACAACTAAGAGATGAAGAGATAGCCCGCCTATCAGAGGCACAGTTCAAAACACTGGTAATCAGGATGCTCACAGAACTGGTTGAATTGGGTCGCAAATTAGATGAAAAAACGAAGGCTACGCTAAGTGAAATAAAGGAAAATGTACAGGGAACCAAAAATGATGGGAAGGAAACTGAGACTCAAATCAATGGTGTAGACCAGAAGAAAGAAAGAAATATCCAATCAGAAAAGAATGAAGAAACAATAATTTTAAAAAATGAGAAGCTTAGGAACCTCCAGGACATCGTTAAACATTCCAACATCCAAATTATAGGGGTACCAGAAGGAGAAGAAGAACAACAACAAGTGGAAAACTTATTTGAACAAATAATGAAGGAGTACTTCCCCAATCTGGCAAAGGAAACAGACTTCCAGAAGTCCAGGAAGCTCAGAGAGTCCCAAAGAAGTTGGACCCAAGGAGGAACACACCAAGGCACATCATAATGACATTAGCCAAGGTAAAAATGAAGGAGAGAATCCTAGAAGCAGCAAGAGAAAAGGAGACAGTTCCTACAAATGAGTTCCCATCAGACTGTCAGCTGATTTCTCAAAAGAGACCTTACAGGCAAGAAGGGTCTGGAAAGAAGTATTCTAAGTCATGAAAGGCAAGGACCTACATCCAAGAATGCTCTATCCAGCAAAGCTATCCTTTAGAAAGGAAGGGCGGATAAAGTGCTTCTCAGATAAGGTCAAGTTCAAGGAGTTCATCACCACCCAGCCCTTACTATATGAAATGTTAAAGGGACTACTAAGAAAAAGAAGATTAAAAATATGAATAATTTTGTAAAATGACAACAAACTCACAGCAATTAATAACTAAACCTAAAAACAACAACAATAACAACAACAACAAACCCCCCACAAAACCTAAAACTAAGCAAACAACTAGAACAGGAACAGAACCACAGAAATGGAAATCACATGGAGAGCTATCAACGGGGGAGTGGGATGGAGAGAGAGGGGGAAATGGTAAAGGCAATAAGTAGCATAGACGGTAGGTAGAAAATCAACAGGGGTAGGGTAAGAATAGTATGGGAAAGGTAGAAGCCAAAGAACTTGTATGTATGACACATGGACATGAACTGAATTGGGGGGAATGTGGGTGGGAGAGGGTGTGCAGGGTGGAGGGGAATGAAGGGAGGGAATGAGACAACTGTAATAGCATAATCAGTAGCATATATTTTAAAAAATATTGGAACAAAATTTAGGTAAATGTATAAAATTAGGAGGGGAGCTCTTTGTAAGCAAGACTAGAAAACCAGAAGTCATTGAAAAACGCCAATCCTGCCCTGGCTGGTGTGGCTTAATGGATTGAGTGCTGGTCACTGGTTCACTTCCCAGTCAGGGCACATGCCTGGGTTGCAGGCCAGGTCCCCAGCTGGGGATATGTGAGAGGCAACTGTTTCTCTCTCACACAACAATGTCTCTCTCCCTCTCTTTGTCCATCCCTTCTCTCTGTCTAAAAATAAATTTTAAAAAAAGTTTTTAAAAATGCCAATCTTTTTTTATTACATAAAAATGGCAGGAGGTGGAGGGAGAATGCCAAAAGACATTGTGCTCTTGATATACTATTGAAACTACCTGGGGAATAAGGCAAAATGAGGCATGATCCTACAATCTATTCTAGTGCCCAACGAAATGAGCAAAGTCACAACCATTACCGCTGGTACAAACAGCCACAGTTATCCAGTAACATCCAAACTGGAAAGGTTTTCAAATATCTGACATAAACTCTGAAAAGTGAATATTTGAAAATAAATTATATAAACATTAATACTGATTCTCTGGGAATTTTTAATGTAGACAATCACATTACGTACCAATAATGACTATTTTCTTTCTCTTTTGATCCTCTTATGTTTTACTGATTTGTCTTGTTCCTCTGCACTGTCTAGTACAATCTCACAAAGAATTGGTGACAATGAACATCCTTTATTTTGTTCCTAGCTTAAAGAAATTCTTTCTTTTATTTTACTTCAGGGAAACTTCCTCAACTTTTATCTTCCAGTTCTTCTACTAAGTCACTTAGGTTATAATATTTTTTTACTTTCCCCTAGTGTATTTATATGTATATACTTTAATAATCAAAAACAATTTTTAAAGATTTTTCATTTGTTTATATTTTAGAGAGGGGTAAGTAAGGGAGAAAGAGAAGGAGAGAAACATCAGTGTGAAAGATAAGCATCTATCAGTTGCCTCTTGTACATGCCTGACTGAGACAGAACCTGCAGCCCAGGCATGTATCCTGATGTAGAATCGAACCAGTAACCTTTCAATTTGTGGGCTGATGCTCAGCCAACTGAGCCACACCAGTCAGGGCATAAAATGATTTTTAAAAATAACAGAAGAGCACTCCCCAGAGCTGAATGACTTAAATCTCAAGCTGAGAGAAGCCAGCAAATTCTCTGCACAGTGAATGACACAAGGCCTTTACTTAGTCCCATTGCTATGAATTCCAGAGTATCATGTAGGGCAATAAGGTAGTAAGAGTTCCAGAGAGAAAAATTTGAAGGTAACCACTAAAAGAACCAAAACAAGATCATTTCTATACCATTACAGGAAAGAAAATGCAAGATATAAAACACAACAATGAAGCTGTTAAAAATTAGAGAGGAAAAAAGATCAAGAAAATAAGAGAGATTGAAAACATGAAATTATATAGCAGGAATAAATCCAAACTTTTTCTATTGACACTTATATAAATGTAAGTAAATAAATCTACTAATGAATGATAGAAACTTACTCTTAGATTGGGTTTTTAAAAACCCAGTTATATGATATTTTTAAACCAGTCATATATAATATTTAAAAAAAAACACCAAATGTAAAGTTAAAAAGGGGAAATATATTTTAGAAAAATGGTAATAAAAACAGAGCAGGTGAAACACTATTAGACAAAAGAGACTTTTTCATGAAAAGCATTAAAAGGGGTAGATGTGGTTATCACATACTGATTGCTAGAAGGTAAAATGCAACCAAAGAATCATGGATTATTACATATTCAAAAGAGTAGATCCAAATCACAGAGAGCAAAAGTTTATGGAAATATTGGAGATACCGACAAAGTCACAACTCACTACAAAGGAAGCCACTTTTGGTTGGAAACAAAACAAGTTAAGCCCCCTTCTTAGGGAAGGAGGACCTGAGATTAGAAGCCTCCCTTTAGAAAGACTTGAATCTGCTTGAATAAAGGTGAACTAGAAAGCAATTCATTTGGGCTTCAAGTACTGATGCTATGCTTCAAGTACAAGTGTGTTTTTCTGAGAACCTGAATATTTACAACCTAGTGAGCTAAACAAACGAATTATTTGTGAAAACTCAGGTTAGGATAAAAGATGCCAAATGAGATTAAATTAAAGTAGTCTTCAAGTTCTATGATAAATGACAGATTTTTTTTTCAGCCATTTGATGAGGAGATGAGGATTCTCTTGTCAAGTCATCTCACTCAGGAGCCCACCTTTTCCTACGTAAAATGTAAACCTCTGTCTGTATGGACATCAAGGTTGTGAGAAATATTTAGATAATGGTGGGAAGTCACAGAGCATTGCTAATATGGGAAGTAGTAATTTCCTTGAAGTGTACTTATTGTTAATCCTTGTAGATATAACTGAATTTAAAATGAATTCACTTTTTAAACATCTTCCTTTAAACACTTGAAACTTAATCCCTTGTTTCACATACTCTAAAAACTTAGGACAATGTAGCCCTGCCGGTGTGGCTCAGTTGGTTGGAGTGTCTTCCTGTGCACCAAAAAGGTTGTGGATTCAGTCTTTTGTAAGGGCACCTATGAGAGACAAGTGATCGATATTTCTCTCTCACCTACCTATCTCTCTCTCTCAGCAATGAAAAAATGTCCTCCAGTGAGGATTTGAAAACAACAGTTAATGTAAAATGCAAGTCTGCTCTTCTGAAGTAGCTTTTATACACTTCTATCTTCCAGTTGCAGTTGTTCATGTTAACTTTATTAAGTAAAGGCACTTTTGACAGTTTCTAAACCTGAAATATAATGCAAATCTTTGTTTTTTCCAAGCCAGTAATCAGTTAAATGCTAACTTAAATAATATCATAGAAGATACTTCTAGAACATCATGTTGGCAAGAATTTACAGGTTTTTGGTCAAGGTGTGGATAAATAACCTTATGCATGGCTGAGGAATAGGTAAATTGGTAATGTCTTTTCAGAGCAATTTGGCAGTATCTATATAATCCTTAATTTTTAGATTAATATTTGTACTCAGCCATTTTACTGATAAATAGCCAACCAAAAGAAACGTGTGCTTCTTTGTACCAACAGGTTTATCTAAGCCTATTCACTTCAACATTACTTATAAAAGCAAAAGATGCAGTATCTCAAAAATACATCACTGGGGGAGTCAAAAATAGAGGTCTGGTACATCTATTCTCTGGAAAACCATGCAGCCTTTAAACAGATGAAGGTGGGCAGTGACATGAGAAAGTCCTCAATAACCACTTTCAGGAAGAAGCATGCTATGGAGAAAAATTTGTGTCAAAATCCACTGCATATGTGTGTGTATGCTTATAGGTGTATAACTATGCACAGAAATGTATCTGAAAAGACACATATCACATTGTTATCTCTGGGATTGGGTCTAGAAATGGGTAAATTTCTTATTTTAAATTTTTTCCTATCATCTCCTGAGTTATCAGCAGCTACACATCGTAATCAGTGGACAATATGGTACCATCTTCCTCACAGGCACATGCACAATGAATGACACTGAATGACAGAGCAGGATAGTGCCTCCTCTCAATCAACAGCTAAATCAACACATGGAAGTCTAGCTCTTCATCTGTACAATCTGGGGTCACTGAATACTGGGAGTGGTGGTGCCCAAGAAAGAACCCATCCACCAGGAAAGACAGCCTTGGTTCTGTTTAAGTTTGAAGATGAGATGGACTGCTGGTTGATTTGGGCTCCTCATAATATACTAGGTAGGGGGTGGGGGTAATTGTACTCTTAGGGGTGATTGATTGTGATTAAGAGGGGAAATGGCTATGCTGCTTAGCAATGGGGGAAAGAGGACCAAGCCTGAAATCTATGAGATCCCTGGGGTGCCTGTGGCATTCCCATGTGCAGTAGTATCATGGTCAATGGCCAATCATGGTGACCCTGTAATGGCAGGGCCACTAAAGACTTGGATGCTGTAGAAATGAAATTATGGGTCACCTCACCAGGTAACAAATCCTGACCAGCTGAAGTGCCAGGAGAGTATAAGAAACCATGAAAAAGGTGGTGGAAGGAGGAAGCTAGGATTGTCAACCATGAAAGAAGTGTCAGAGCCAAAAGCATTAGGGAGAGAAGGTTACTTGCAAAGAAGTTGCCAGGGAATCAGACATTGTGGGGACAGGCTTACCCAACAAAACCACACTGGGCATTAAAAAAAAATTCTCCCAGATTGCTAGTGTTGATAAGTTTTTATCCATGTGCTCATGATGGTAAAGCAGAACTTCTCCCACATGATCATCATAGTCACACAATGTGATGACATATCTTTAGGCATCAGCATTGCAAAAGTTGGAAATAAGTATTTCCTAGGGAGTCAGCAGTTTATGGAAAATGCTTGAGGACTTCTGGTTAGAGTGGTGATGTAGGTAAACACAGCTCACTTCCTCATACAGCCACATCAAAACTACAATTAAGCTATAGAACATCCAAAATTCAAAACCATCAGATATCAAGCTGAAAAGGAAGTCTTACAACTATGGAATTAAAAAAGAAGCCACATAGAGATGAGTAGGAGAGGCGGAGACACAGAAATCATTGGTCCCATACCCACATGTGGCAGATAAAAATTGGGAGGGATGTCTCAGGAGTGAGGAATTCCAGCCCCACACAAGTCCCTCAGCCTAGGGTTCCAGTGACAGGAAGATAAGTCTTCATAACTTCTGGTTGTAAAAACCAGCAAGGATTGAGACTGTAGAAGACAGAAACTTCTAAAGTCCCACGTAGTTACTCTTAAAGGGCCCATGCACAGACTTACTTGTACTCACTCCCTCTGAAATTCAGCATGGGGGAAGCGTATTGAAAGTCATCAGAGACATATGGGGAGAAACTGAATTGTCCAGCATCAAGGTGAAAGCTGGAGAGTGGGATGGCAGCTTTCTCCCAGAAAAAAGTGCCGACAGAGGCCATTGTTCCTTTTCTGAGCCCTCCCCACCACAGAGTCACAGAGCCCACAGGTGGGCACCATATCTTGAGACTCTAACAACCTGGATCACACTGTTTGCCCCACATTCTGGCCCTGCTCCACCCAACTTTCAAGCCTACCCAAGCTGTTTCCAGTGGCTTTCTAAATGAATGGCTTGTCTTGGCCTGTGCTTCAGATTTTCCTAAATTCTCTAAAACAAGCAGCATCTGGCTTCAGAGACCCCATATCTCTTGCTAAGTTGTCCCAGGCCCAGCACTAGCAGTTGCCAGCCTTTGTTCACAGCTTGGACTCAACTGGGTACCTCTAAGCCCAGCACAAGTAGCAACCATCTGCATATAACTTATGCTGGGTTGCCTGGGAAAGAACGCAGGTGGTGGCTGACATTTGGCATGACAACAGTAATCAAGGCTCAACTACAAGAGGCAGGTATACAGAGCCCACACAGTGGGCACACCTCGAGTACCTAGGTTGGGTGATAAGGTAGGCTGTGTCACTGGATTCTATAGAACACCTACTACATTAGGCCATTCTACCAAGCCTGGAAGACATAGCAGCTCTACCTAATAGACAGAAGTGAACACAGGAAGCCTGCCAAAATGAGAAGACAAACATGGCCCAAATAAAAGGACAGAACACACTTCCAGAAAAAAAAAAAAAACCTAAACAAAATGGAGACAAGCAATCTACTAGATGCAGAATTCAAAAACTGGCTATAAGGATGCTCAATGAACTTAGTAAGAACCTCAACAGCATAAAAAAATCCAGTCAGAAATGAAGGATACACTACTTAAAGAAACAATTTACATGAATCAACAGTAGAGTGAAAGAAGCTTAGAATCAATTCAATGATTTGGAACATAAGGAAGCAAAAAACAGGCAATCAGAACAACAAGAAAAAAAGAATAAAAAAATTAGGATAGGGTACAAAGCTTCTGTGACAACTACAAGCATAGCAATATTCATATCGTGGGAGTGCTGGAAGGAGAAGGGAGACAGCAAGAAACTAAAAACCTATTTGAAAAAATGGCAGAAAACTTTCCTAATTTGGTGAAGGGAATAGACATACAAGTCAGGAAGAACAGAGGCCCAAACAAGATGAATCCTCAAGAGGCCACACCAAGACACAACATAATTAAATGATGAAGGTTAAAGACAAAGAGAGAACTTTAAAAGCAGTAAGAGAAAAGCAGATAGTTACCTACAAAGGAGCTACCATAAGACTGTCAGCTGATTTCTCAAAAGAAACTTTGCAGGCAAAAGGGATTGGCAAGAAATATACAAAGTGATGAAAAGCAAGGACCTACAACCAAGATTACTCTACCCAGCAAAGCTATCATTTAGAATTGAAAGACAGATAAAGAGCACCCCACATGATAAAAAGCTAAAGGAGTTCATCACCACCAAACCAGCACTATATGAAATGTTAAAGAGTCTTCTTTAAGAAGAAGGTAAAAAATATGAACAATAAAATGGCAGTTAATATATATCTATCAACAATTAAATCTAAAAACAATAAACAAACAAGCAGACCAGAAACAGAATTATAGATTCAGAGAATGTTTTGATGGTTGTCAGATGGGAAGAGGGTCAGGGAGATGAATAAAAAATGTGAAGGGATTAAGAAGTACAAATTGATACTTACAGAATAGTCCTGAGGATGTAAAGTATAGCATAAGGAATAGAGTAGCCAAAGAACATACATGCATGACCCATGGACCTGGACAATGATATGGGGATTGCTTGAGAGAGAGTGGTGGGCGGGGGGGCAGTGCTGAGTGGAGAGGAACAAAGAGGGAAAAATTGGGACAACTATAATAGCAGAAACAATAAAATATAATTTAAAAAGAAATACTCAATGTTTAACTTATTTTGGAGATTAGAAGACAAACTATTGTTTAATGAAACCCACATGCAAGTTACCAGGAAAATCCTGTCAACTCTACCTTCACAACATATCCAGAATCAGAACATTTCTCATCACTTCCAAGCTCATAATACCATCATCTGGATATCACCATAGCTCCTTACCTGGACTCTCAGTTGTACCCTTGACTCTTTTCATGAAATTCACAACACAACAGTCACATAGTCACAGTTAATATATATGTTAGATCATTCACTCCTCTGCTCCCACCCCTCCAAAGCCTTCTCCTTAACTTGGAGTAAAACCAAATCCTTAGTAACAGTCTACAAAGCTGTAAAGAATTGGTGATCCAAGTTTCCCCTCTGTGACTCACTTACTCTTCTCTCTAGTTCACTTCTCTATAAAATCTCTGGCATCTCTGGCAAAGAGATGAGCCTTATAAGCTATAGATGTGGGAACTTCTGGCAAGATGGAGGCATAGGTGGATACACCGTACCTCCATGAACAACCAAGATTAGAACAACAATTTAGAGCCAGAATAACACCCAGAACTGATAGAGAATTTATCTGAATGGAAGTCAGGCAGCCAAGAATTTGAAGTAGACTCGTTCATCCAGACCAGTAGGAGGGGCTGAAAGGAGGAGCAAGCGTGGGTCGGGACGCGCGGAGATTGGGGAGAACTGGGCACATAAGGCAACTGGGAGCCTGTAAGCCTTCTGGGACACAGTGGTGGACCCTGAGTACGCAAGCGGTGGCTGGCGGACCCAGTGAGGCGGCATTGTGGACCAGGGCAGAGCACACAACCCAGGATCCCAGAGAAGGGACTGAGATCCCAGGAGAATGGAGCTACCACCATTATTCCCGCCTGCGCCTGCCCCCGCCCCCACATACAATGTCACAATCTAGAGACTGGAGTGCCCAGCCCAGGTGAACACCTAAGGCTCCACCCCTCACATAACAAGAGTGACCAGACCAGGAAAAAAAAAAAAAAAGGAGAGAGAGAGACATGTCTCCAATAGAAGAACAGATCAGTCCTCCAGGACTCATCCTTTTGAGCGACCAAGAAATAGCCAATCTATCAGATGCACAGTTCAAAACACTGGTGATCAGGAAGCTCACAGAATTGGTTGATTTTCGGTGCAAATTACATGAAAAAATGCAGGTTACCATAAAAGAGATGAAGGAAGATGCACCGAGAACCAATAGTGAAGGGAAGGAAACTGGGACTCAAAACAATAGAGTAGACCAGAAGGAAGAAAAAAACAACCAAGCAGGAAAGAATGAAGAAATAAGAATTCAAAAAACGAGAAGAAGCTTAGGAACCTCCAGGACATCTTTAAACATTCCAACATCCGAATTATAGGGTTACCAGAAGGAGAAGAGGAAAAGCAACAGATTGAACACATATTTAAACAAATAATAAAGGAGAACTTCCCCATTCTGGCAAAGGAAACAAACTTCCAAGAAATCCAGGAAGCTCAGAGAGCCCCAAAGAAGTTGGACCCAAGAAGAAACACCAAGGCACATCATAATGACATTAGCCAAGGTAAAAATGAAGGAGAGGATCCTAGAAGCAGCAAGAGATACGGGGACAGTAACCTACAAAGGAGTTCCCATCAGACTGTCAGCTGATTTCTCAAAAGAGACCTTGCAGGCAAGAAGGGGCTGGAAAGAAATATTCCAAGTCATGAAAGACAAAGCCCTAAATCCCAGATTGCGCTATCCAGCAAAGTTCTCATTTAGAATGGAAGGGCAGATAAAATGCTTCTCAGATAAGGTCAAGTTAAAGGAGTTCATCATCACCAAGCCCTTATTTTATGAAATGTTAAAGGGACTTATCTAGGAAAAGAAGATAAAGAAAACACTTGTATAGTAAAAGGACAACAAACTCACAATTATTAACAACCACAACTAAAGCAAAACCAAAAGAAACTAAGCAAACAGCTAGAACAGGAACAGAACCACAGAAATGGAGATCACATGGAGGGTTAGCAACAGGGGAGTGGGAGGAGGAGAGAGGGGGAAAAGGTACAGAGAATAAGTAGCATAGAATGTAGGTTGAAATAGATAGGGGGAGGGCAAGAATAGTATGGGAAATGTAGAAGCTAAAGAAATTATAAGTATAACACATGGACATGACTAAAGGGGGGGATATGGGTGGGAGAGGGTGTACAGGGTGGAGGGGAGTGAAGGGGGGAAAATGGGACAACTGTAATAGCATAATCAATAAAATATATTTAAAAAAACTATAGATGTGCTTTCACCCCCCAGGCCTTTGCACTTGCTGTGCCTTCTATCTGGAAAACTATTCTTCCTGGAGCCCCTCATGACTTGCTCCCTCACCTCCATCAGACTTGTTCTCAGTTATTACTTTCCCAATAAAGTCTTTCTTGACACGTAATTCTTTTGTGTTTGTTTGTTTATTAATGTAAGACCATCATAACAGGTGGTTGCAGTTTGTTGACACAAAAAAATCAAGTAGTAAGCCTTTATTACAATTTAAAAATGAGATTCTAAAATCTCAACCTGACCAGATATGAAAGTATTTTAAAACCTTTAAAGATGTATTGAGAAAAATCTGGCTTAAAAAACATATTTGTCATTACCAAAAAGAGATATCTTTAAGTAAAAATAATAAAAACCCATGCTGTATAGATAATGCAGATAGTTCCAGTTATCTGGTCAACAACCAAAAAGCAAGCACTTAAGATTTTCAGGGCCAAACTTTTGCTCATTTCTGATTACTGGAATTTTGAATTAATTTCCTCTTTTGTGTAACTTAACTGGATGATAGTAGACATGATAAATCAGCATTTACTCAGCCCACCCTTCTCAGCCTCTGGAGTCAACAAATTAGCTGGTGGGTCAGTTGCTTTGGGCTCTTTCCCATCTTGTGGTTTAGGGTTTATTGAGCATCTACATCAGTAATTAAAGCTACAGTGATGTCGACGTTGAGGTGGCGGCTGACCTTGAATCTCATCTCTTGATTTTCCTTATCCTCTTCATTGCTGTCCTCTGTAGGCTGTCTTTTGGGAGGAGGGCCCCTGTGGAATCGTGGTCTATAGCTCCGATACGTGTTCTGTCTCACTGGTCAACCTTGTTCTCCTGCACCCCAGTTGTCAGCACCCTCCATCACTTCTCCCTGTGTAGGAGAGTCGTAATACAGTGCAGGGAGGGTCAATGTCCACAGGGTCTCTGCATGTAGCAAGGTGGGAACTGTGGCCTGTAGTAGGATGGGTTCTGCTAGGCCTGGCCTTTGGGAGCATTCTCTGATCCCTCATTCTTTTCCCCATTCTCACTATTCTGGTAATGGCTTAGAGGACCCCTTTGATAACCTATTCTTCATGGCCTATTAAAAACTAACCCCAACTTACTTCACTGTTATATTTCCCTCCATAGCACTTATCACCATGTGATATTGTATGAACATTTACTCAATTATTATATGTCACCTCCCACAATGTAAGTTCTATGAGAGCAGGACCTTGTTTGTCTGCTTGTTTACACCTTAAGCCTGTGTTTTCTGAAGGAGACTGCCTGCCATACTATAGACCAGGGGTGTCAAACTCATTTTCACCGGGGGCCACATCAGCCTTGAGGTTGCCTTCAAAGAGCCAAATGTAATTTCAAGTCCTTAACAGTTAAGAAGTAGTTACATTTATACAGTCCTAAAATTATTTCAGGCCTTTGAAGGCAACCACGAAGCTGATATGGCCCCTGGTAAAAATGAGTTTGACACTCCTGTTATAGATGCTCAATAAGTATTTGATGAGTGGATGCTTAAATGCATGTGTGAGTGAATGGAGAAACATACCCTGTTCTCTGTGGGACTGACTCAGCAACTCACATGGTTGATTATGCCCCAACTAACATGGGAGTACAAGGCAGTACTGTGGGAGAGAGGCACAGGGATGAGCTACCCAGACCCTCCTCTCCAGGAAGATGTGGTGTCCAGTGAGGGGAGTGTGGCCTGTGCCCACAGCCCTCTCCCATCAGGTTATACCCATGCTGGGGTGACCTTCATCTGGTGACTTGGGCAATGTGGGTGTTAAAGCCCAGCACAGGACAGCCGTGACAGGTACTGCTGTTGGAATCCCAGAACCCCCTGCTGGATTGGCTGAAGTTTGTGGGGTCTTCACAGCTATCAAACTTTTCACTCTGCCTTTTCTCCCTTCTTTTCATAGGTGCAGATCCCTAATAAATAGCTTGTACCCCAATGTCAGACAAATACTAATCAGAATACCAAATAAAAGCAGAACAAGAAAATAATGTCCATCAATAATGAAATCTTAGTAAACAAGTTATGGTGTATATTATGAAATGAAATGAAGATGAGACAGGGATAAAGGGTATTATATGAACTGATGCCAAGAAATGGTCCTGGTACATTGTTAATTGAATTAAAAAGCAGGTAGCACAACACAATCCCATTTACATAGAAAATGTAATCTAAAATTGATCTGCTTCCTTCTCTACCTTTAAGACACTAAAGTTCCTTTGTGTTGGCAAGATAGTGTGTATGAGAGATCTACAGAGTTTCCAGGATGCAAGTGAGTCCCTTTCATGAAGACAGCGCACATGCAGAGAGCCCAGACCAGGGTGTCAGGTGGAACCAGGCATGAAGTCTGGCTCTTTTCCTCACCAGATGAGAGATCTAGAGCAGGTCATGCAATGGCTCTGAGTCTCAGTCCGTCATCGAAAATGTCTCCTGTGGTTCTTGTGAGAAGTGAATGGTTAATGTACAGCAAGTGCCTGGCAAAATCCTGATCACAGATGTGATGTCCAATAAAAGTTTGTTCCTGTTCCCAGCTCCTCCTGTCCCCATCTGGCTAGGAATCCTCATCTCCCTCACCCTATCCTTTCTTCTAGGTATTGAGGTGAGCTAGACCAGAGCTAGGGAAAGTTGGTGCCTGAGGCCCCAGAGGACACTCAGTTGCCAGGGGACTCAGGTTATGATCAAGCAAGAGCAGAGAAAAAGGCTCCCCTGGACCTGGGTGTGCAGTGGTGGAGACACCATTAATTCTGGGAAATTCTGATGCAGGAAGTGAAAGGGGGTTTGGGACAGAGAAGAAAGAACAGATTGTATCTGGAGACCATTTTGGTAAAACTACCCTCTTGCAAATGATAACAATGAGGAAGTAAGGGGAGGTCAAAAGAAGCATTAAAGGACCAGACACACCCTAAAGGAGGAGAGCAAAGCTGGCCCCATATATAACATCTTCACACACACAGTCTCTGCCTGTGTTCCAGTTATTATTTACTGCTCGATATCGAGGACACAGGAGATCCTAGATTATAGACTCCTGAGCTTTCAAACACAGAGACCAGCAGGACTCCAGGCACTCACGTGACTCCTCCCTCAGTTTCCTCTACTCCACTCTCCAGGATTTCATTTTATACAACTTACTCATTGCTGCCCAACAAAACCAAGCATCACAGCCTCCAGACTTTGCACAGGTAATGGGCTGGGGATACAGGTGAGACCAAAGGGACAGGGAGGGAGTCAGAGGAAGCAGGAAGAGGGGGCTGTGGGTCTTAAGTGGGACAAATAGGAAAAGATATATAAAGGCAGCTGGGAGATTTAATGACCAAATGGAATTTCAATTCACTTAATTGGTTGTGGATTGAAGTATGGCAGCCAAACCTTAGTCACAAACTGAGGTTCACACTCAGCCCCATTCCCAGCCCTATCTTCCCTCTGCCTAGCCACACCTGTAGCTCTAACATTAAACCAGGTTTGTCCGTTAACCCCCAACGAGAGCTTCAACCCTAGAGTCAACTTGAAACTTAACACCAGCCCCAACCCCAAGGTGACCGTCAAGTCTCTCCTATTTCTAACTTCAGGGCCAAGCTTAGGGCATATTCTATCCATAGCATCAACATGAATATTGACCTGGTCATAGGAGGAAATGCAACCTTCACTGAAGCCCCAATGTTAGACCCATCCTAGTAATACATTTAGCTCCAACTTCCCTCCACTTTCAATCCAACACTCAATCATACTCCAGCCCAAACACCAGTCCTCACCCTACTTCTGACCTCAGTTGAAAACCCAGGCCCAATTCCATTCCTAGTCCTACTCCCTGGCTAATCCTCAAACTGAACTTCTTCTTTTACCTCAACTCCAGCACTGACCTCAGCTCCCATCTTGTCCCAATCTTCAAAGTCTCCCACTGCTCAGCTCCAGCCTGGTCTCTGGCCCTGCTTCCATTTCAGCTTTGACAGTCTTGCAGGGGGTCCAACCATGTCAATGAAGTATGAAGACCTCCAGTCCTTGGAGAGTGAGAAGAATACCCAGAGGATTATAAATGGTAAGAAGGAGAAAGGTGTCTCCCAAAATACCCTCATAATATGATTAGAAGGACCCATTGTCATAGCACATCTGCACAGCATGTGCACTGCTGGGGTTCCACTCAGAGGGCTCAGGATTCCCATAAGAAGAAGATACAAGATCCTCAAAAAGACAGGACCAGGGAGGATCATAGTAGTCCTGGTGGCCCATTCTCTGGTTCAGGGCTGATCATTTGCACTTGGGAAGTGAATAGTTGTGTTTGGAAAGGAAACATTTGCTAACTGACAATACAGATAAGCATTAGCCTGCTGAGGGCGTGGCTGGCCCAACTCTCTGTGTCTGCCTGCCCCCCACCAGCCCTGATAATAAGACTTTACATATCACCATCAGGTGCCATGAGGTGGGTGAGGGCCCATGTGACTGAGGACTGTGCTGGTCCATGAGTGGTCAGAGGCCTGGGCATCCCCTGCACCACAGCCTCCCCCAGCTTTCCCTGCACCCTTCCTCCCTGACAGGTCCCTGTGGCCTCTCCTCCTCCCCTGTCTCTCTCCAGTTCTGGTTCTCCTTGTCCTGAGTTCCTCTCCTCTTGCAGGGCTGCCTGTGCCCCAGGTCTTCCTACAGCATCTCTGCTCTGGACCCCACCTCTTCCTGCTCTTCCTGGGCCTCAGCCTCCTCCTGTTGGTCGACATCTGTGTAATTGGACCCAAAAGTGAGGGTCTCAGGGGGGGCACTAATGGGGGCAATAGTGGGTGGGGTTCAGTGATGTGAGCACTGATGATGATCATGGTGGATAAAGATGGCTACTGGATCAGTTCCTTGTTCCTGTGTAATGTAGTCAAACTACCTAACCTCTCTCAGCCTTACTTTCCTCATCAGCAAGCTTGGACAACAGTGCCTGTCCCTTTGGGATGAGTGGCAGTGAGGACCCAATGAGACAATGCATGTCAAGTGCCCCACTTGGTGCCAGCACAGGAAGCACCTGATGACCCTTATCACTCAGTGTGCTGTGTGTCTGATCAGGTTCCAAGATTCAGAGGGACCTGGAGACTGAGAGCAACTTACAGCAACTTCACCTCAAACACTGAGGCAGAGATCCAGGCACTGCATGCCCAGGGTGAGCCTGGCTGGAAGGGGCTCTGGATTGGGATGAGGGGATGAGGGGGTGGGAGGTGAATACTGAGCACTGAGTCCCCATGTCCTCCAAATGGCTGTTTGCAAGAAATGATAACATCTCTGAAAGCGGTGGTAGAAAACCAGGGGCAGCAGCTGCAAGCAGGTGAGAGATCCACCAGTAGTGTGTGTGCAAGGGCAGGGTGGGGCTCTCAGGACACAGGTGGGGTGGGAGCAGCCTGGGGTGCTGAGTGCCCTCCCCTCCAGCCCGCAGCTTGAATGACAAGGTGTTGTTTCTGGAGAGCAAGCTGGAGAAAGAGCAGCAGGAACTCAAAGCAGGTCAGGCCCCTTCTCCCCTCCACTGGACCTGATGTGGTGGGAGGACAGCTAGGATGCAGGGCTGAGCCCCCTGGAGTGTCCCACTGTCCTCCTGTGTGTCCCAGGCTATTCTGACATGATCATGCAAGTCCACGTGCTGGGTGAAAAACTGAACTCTGAATATCCAGATGGCTGTGCTCAAGAGCAGTGGTGAGTGGAGTGCAGGGAGTAACTAGCCCCATCTCCTGCCTTTGTTTCACTGGGCAGCATCTCAGACCCTCCCCACACCCACCCTTCAGGCTCCCAGAAGTCCTGCTGCCCCATTAACTGGCTGGAGCATGAAGGCAGCTGCTACTGGTTCTCCAGTACTGGGAAGCCCTAGCCTGAAGCTGAGAATCACTGCCAGATGGAGAATACACACCTTGTGGTGGTCAGCTCCTTGGAGAAGCAGGTGAAGCTTGAGAGAGCTTGTTCGGGAGGCTGGTTGTTATACAGAAAGAAGAGCCACCACCCTCCTCTTTTCTGTCTAGAAATTTCTCGAGCAACACACATCCTCTGTGGACACCTGGATTGGCCTCACTGACCAAGATGGTTCCTGGACGTGGATGGATGGGACAAACTACGAGAAGGGTTTCCAGTGAGTATGTGTGCTCCATCCTCTGTGTCTCTACCCAGGTCCTGCTGTCTCTGCTCAGCAGGTTCAGGGGCAAAATGGGCTCCTTGGATTGGCTGGGGGTCTGGCATCCTGGGCTCACATCTGTTTGGTGTCCTTAGGTTCTGGAGTCCACAACAGCCAGACAATTGGAATGGACATGATCTCGGGGGAGGCGAAGACTGTGTCCACTTCATGGATTCTGGCCAATGGAACGATAATGTGTGCACGAGGCCCTTCCACTGGGTCTGTGAGAAAAAGCTGGGCAGGGCCAGCTAGAAGCCTCCTCTCCCCTAATTTACAATATTTCCTGAATGCTTTCACCTGCTAAGGAAAGCTAGATTGGCAATTCTTCTTTCTGGGTGTCCTGCATCTTCTCATGGATTTTCATTCAGGATTTTAAGGGACAGCGAGAGGATGGTGTCTGAGGAATGTAGAATGATGTCTGATGGGGTGGGTAGATTGAAACAATGCTACTTTCTGCAGTCTGGAGGTTATGAGTGTCCATTTTATTTTTAGAGTAAAAAGAAGAGAAATATATGAAACATTCTGAGTTGTCTGGTTTATTGAGGGTTAAGAAGAGGAGTGTGCTTGTTGGCACTGTGAAGTAGTGGGTGTGCATTGGGGCATCGGGAGAACTGCATGGGCTTTGGGCCATATGGCAGATTTGTTATTTACAAGGGTGTGATTTCAGTCAAGTTGCTCTGTCTCAGCTGGAAAACAGTGTTGTTACTGGGACCATCCTCCTTCCAGCAACAGCCCAGGGTGAGAACCACCCCTCTGTGCTGAGTGCTTCCAAAGCTTCAGATGAAACTCCTTGGTGTCTGTTGCATGCATTACAGTGAATAGAAGCAGCATCCACAGGCATCAAATACAATGAATCAAAGCTGAGCCTCAAGCAAGAGTCACCAAACACACGAGGAAGAGCAGTTCATGGAAGAGAAAACCCCAGGTAAATAGAATCTGCAACCCAGGATAGGAGTTAGCAGCACAAACAGATCAAGACTTACAGACATTTATGGGTTTATATATATTTTTAAAAAAGACAATTAGCCACCAATAAGTCTCCAACTAGTTCTAAAAAGGAGGAATGCTCTGACCGCAATGAAACACAGTTAGACATGAACACAAAAGTAAAACCAAAAAGGATCTACAACAGCTACTTTCCTCACCATCTTTCTCGATCACATTAAGAGAAAAGGAAAGTCAGCGCAATCAATTAGACACGAAGGAGGAGAGCACCGCACAGTGAGGTCGTGGGATGGTCTGGAGCGGCTCCCGGGAGGAGATGTGCAAGCCGCTCCGGCATTTTTAAAAACAAAACAGCAGAATTGAGATAAGCTAAGTTTTAACTCAGGAAACTTGAAAAGGAATAACAAAATAAATCCCCACAATAGAAGGAAGGATATTTTTATAAAGCAGAAATTAATATAAATATAAAAATCTAAATATGACCAATAAAAGAAAAGTATATTTTTTGAAAAGGTGAATGTAATGAACAAATATGAAGGAGAGAAAGGAAACACAGACACTGGACATCAGAAAGGAGCAGGTTAGAGAAGCACAGGACCGAGGGTGCAGTCATGTCCCGCTTTCGGATCTGAAGCAGCAGGGTAAAGACAGTGTTTCCCACCATTGATGTACTTTTAGGTTAATCCCCTAGAAACAGAACTTTTACCTTCCAAACTAATTAAGGGAGAGAAGTGAAAAAGAGTTAATTTAAAGGGAGGCAGGAGAAGATAGAAAAAGAAATAAAACTGGTAGATATGGAAAGGCACAATGTAAACGGTTTGTGCTGAGTCTAAATATGTTGCTGATTATATTAAATGCAAAAGACTAAATTATCTTGTCAAGTGATAAGAACTTCCAGTCAGAATAAGAAGTAAAGTTTAGTCTATGCCCAAGAGACACATCTAAAACAGAGTTTAAAAGCAAAAACAAGAAAAGAATATGTTAGGCAAATTCCAGCCAAAATGATTATCATATGAAGTACAGTTTATAACAAAAAGTGTTATCAAAGATAAAGAATGTCACTTCCTAATGACAAAAGGCCTAACTCAACAGGAAGATACACAAGTATAAAATATATGTGCATGGAATAACATGGCCCAAAATATATGAAACAAAAATGTTGGAAATACAAAAACAAATAGTTCTATAATTATAGTAGGAGATTATAATACATCTCTCTACTAATTGATAGATTGAGCTGACAAAACAATCACCAAGGAAACAGATGTTTTGAACTCCAGGCTGTACTATTATGATCCAATGGACATATTTAATACACTGCACCCATTACTACGAAGTGTACATTCTTTTCAAGTACACTGGGACTTTTTTTTACAAACTGAACAAATACTGAGGCCCCAGGAGAAGCTCAGATGTCAGGGACTTGGGTGATAACTGAGCAAGAGCAGAGAAAAAGGCTTCTCTGGACTTACCTGGGTGTGCAATGATGGAGACAGGAACAATTCTGGGAAATTCTGATGCAGGAAGTGAAAGGGGGTGTGGGGCAGAGGAGAGACAACAGACTGCACCTCCGGACCTTCTGGGAAAACTCTCCTCTACCAAATGGTAACAATGCGGAAGTAAGGGGAGGCCAAAAGCAGCAGCAAGGACAGGGACACACCCTGGAGGAGAGGCAAGTTTGACCACATAACCACTGCCACCTACATAGTTCTCTGCTTGTGTCCAACCCCATTAATTCTCCTTTTATTTCATTTCTCTAAAAAGATTTGTTTTTAGAGAGAGGGGAAGGGAGGGAGAAAGAGTGGGAGAGAAACATTGCTGTGCGGGACAAACATCAATTGGTTGCCTCGTGCATCTGCCCCAACCAGGACCAAATCCACAACCCAGGCATGTGCCCTGATTGGGTACAGAATCAGTGATCGTGGGGCAACGCCCAACCCACTGAGCCACACTGGTCAGGCCTAATTCTCCTTTTAATTTACTGTGTGAATTCTGGGAACAGGATATCTAGGTTAGAGAATTCTGGGTCTCAGAAACTCAGGCATGAAGGACTCTGGTCATTTTTACTGACTCTCCCCCACCTTCTTTTCTTCTACTGCAGGAAATGGATAGAGGATACAGGTGGGAAAGCAAGGAGGTCAGAGAAAGCAGGTGGGTCAGGAGGCAGGACTTTGAGTTTGAGGTGGCATCTAAAGTGTGAGAGATATTGGGGTAGAGATCAAGAACTGAATTACTACAAGGACTATCTCTTCACATACCTCTAGATGAGGTTGGACAGCCCCAACTCCAGGAATGAAATTAGCGCCAAATTCTGCATTAGCTTCAGCCTCAAACTTTTATCTCAGTCCCTATCTTAGCCACCACCCTACTCGCAACTTAAACTCCAGACCTCAGCTTCAGATTAAGTCCCCTGATCAGTCCAACCACAGCCCCCAACTTAGCCCAACTCAGCAGTGTGTACCTTGGCAACTCTTTCAGCTCTCTGAGAATCACAGGTTGTTGGGACATTTCAGTAAGATCTGAGGGGAGTCATTCCAGCTGCAGAAATTAGCTCAGAGCTCATCAAGGGGCCAACAGGGCTCATTCATCGATGTATCTGTAGCCAGGGCACTGCCTGGCTCAGCCAACTAACAGCCAAGTGCACAAGGCCCACAAGTCCTCAGAAGGTCTCAGTTCTGCCACGGGTACCAGATCTGAATGAAAGGAGATTGCTGTCAAATTTTCTCTGCCATCGCCTCCAATAATCTGTGGTTGGTGTTGGGTGAGGATTTGTAAAGAGAAGGAATAATCCTGCATGAGGAAACTTTCTTAACCTGGAGACCTGAGATGCTATGGTTGCCAAGTGCTGTCAGTTCTTAAAGCTGAGCAGTGTGCAACAGGAACACAGCCTGGAGCCCACAGTCAGGAAGACCTGGGCTGCAGTGCAGTGTGACCTCTGGTGGTTACTTGGCCTCCCTGAACCTTGGTTTGCCTCACTCAGAAATGGAGTAACACTGGAATACACACATTTTCTTTTACCTCTGATCTGATCTTTTTCTTCATCTCCTTTCTCTCCTTTAAAATCTGCTCATCCTTCAAATATCAACTTAAAGATCATTACTTCAGGGTAGGCTGCCCTGTCCCCTATAGAATAAGAAATCCCCTCCCTCACCAGTTACAAATCTCTCTGTAACTCTGGATTTCCCTGTTTGGGCAGTCAGCTCTTTGCAATTACCAGTTAAAACGTGTCATGCCTCATGGACAAAGCCCCAGGAGGGAGGGACCATACCTGCCCCTTCACTGAGGTAGTCTCAGCTCCTGGAGTGGAGTGGAGGGTGGAGGAAGGAGGTTCCCCAAGGAGCAGAGATGATATTTCACAGTCACAGGGATCAGACACATAAAGTTAAATTTTACTCAGTTCTCTATAACTGACCCTGGCAATGCTCTGGAGCTCACTATGATTCTATCACACGATGTATGAATTTTACACTTCATGGGTTGGCATTTGGGAAATACTGGCTCACTGTCTTATGCCAATCATTTCAACCGTTGACTTATGAATAACAGTAATTAATCTGACTATATTTCTTTTAAGTGGAGATAGCATTCTGTGAAATAAAAATTCAGCTTACAAGGCTTCTGGTCAAGACAGCAACGTAGGCAGTCATGGCTTGCCTCTTTGCAAAACCACATCAAAATTACAACATAATTCTAAAAATATAGAACAACCATCACTCAGGAATGTCAGAAATCAAGTTGGATGGAAGTCTGACTACTAGGGAATTGAAGAAACCACATCCATCCAGACCGGTAGGAGGGGCATGGATGCAAAACAGGCTGGTCCCACACCCACGTGGATAAAAATTCAGGAGTGATATCTCAGGAGCGAGGAGTCCCAGACCCACACCAGGCTCCCCAGCTCAGGATTCCAGTGCCAGGAAGATAAGTCCCCACAACTTCTTGCTCCAAAAACCAGCAGGGATTGAGTTGGCAGAGGAGGATTTTGGACCTAAGCAGTTCCTCTTGGGGAACCCACACACGGGCTCACCTACTCAGACTCGTTCCCTCTGAGTTCCAGCACTAGGGTGGCAGCTTGAAGGGCACCAGGGGTATACAGGGAGAAACTGAAGTGTCTGGCATTGAGGTGAGCAGAGGCCATTGTCCCTTCGCTGTGTGAGCCCTCCAACCACAGAGCCAGTAGGATGGTGCCATGTCTGAGACTCCATTAACCTGGCTAACACTGGGTGACCCACCTTGGAGATCCTCAGAGGCTCTACCGGACCCAACTCAGAGGCCTATGCAAGCTCTATTTCCATAAGAATTGCTGATCTTGTCTCCTGAATCCTAGGAGACAAGCAAGAGCTGGCTTCAGTGAGCCTTAGCTGTAGCCAGATTAGAGTCACAGCTTGACTTTGCCTGGGAATCTCCAAGCCCAGCACAAGTAGTAGCCATCTCAGATTTCTCTGTAGCTCAGGGAGGGTGCCCTGGGCAAAACAGAGGTGGAGGATGACCTTGGCCTGCACCACCTGGGAAATCCCAGGGCCTGAGCACCCAGTGGGCAGTTACAGACCATATCAGAGCACCACCACCCTGCCCCTGCACAGCTGATCTTCCACAGAGGGCCAAGGTTAGTGGTCAGTGGTCACAGTCAGTACTTGAAGCTGACTGGCTTGGGTAAATCCATCTTTACAAATCTTTACCCTGGGTAATTTCATTTTTACAAATTAAAACTCGTGTATAAATGACAAATTACAATGACATTATATGTTAAGTTTGCAGAAATAAGCAAATACTTCTTTCATAAAGTCTTTTTTATGGCCTTTCCTGATGAGGAAATTCAAAAGATTCTGTTTTCAGTTTATTATCAGACAGTCACAAAATCACATTGAAATCCTAAAGTATTAGTAACAAAGGCAAGGCATAAACATCTTAAAAGTCTGATTCTAGGTTAGAAAATACACTCTTTGTGAGCATTGTTTTCATAATTTTTCAGTTGCTTGCAGTGTTAAAGCATTAACTGGGAATGTTTTGGGCTTTGGGCTGTAGTAGAATATAATAGTATCACAGTATCTGAGAACAAGGACAATGGACTTTTATGCCTCTGCACTCAAAATGTTTATTTTATCCTTAGTGTTACCCCCTGTAACTAATGACATCAAGGAAGGGAACGTTGACTTATGACCATAGATATATTTTGTTGCATATGATAAGTGAATTATTATTTAAAAAGCTAATGTAGCAGCTTTTTTCCCTAAATTTGCTCTGTGGAGTGAAATGGTGTCTAACCCTCCTGACATAATCTATATGGATATGCACATTAGTATTCCTTGTACTCTACAGTTTCATGGGGTGTGTTTTGTTTAGCATGTTTCTTCTAATGGTCTTCTGCAATGTCCTATGGAAACAAGGCTCCCTCCAGATATGAGTAACTCTAAGATAAAGTTGTCCTTAACAAGAACATTCTAGTTGAAACCGGTATAATTTTTCCTGTGTGCACATTGCATGAAAGAATACAATGACTACCGTCACAGTTTAGCACCACTGTCTGGATTTGTGCTAACATGTGAGCTATTTGAGACAGCATTCCTTTTGCACCATCTGTGTCCATTTTAACACAGTGAAAAAGCAAAGAACATGTTTGTGTCATGATGAAAATTGCTTTCTTAGAAAGGTCTCAGGAAGTTCAGTATTCCATGAGCTACATATTGAGAACCCTTGGTGCAGTATAATTCTTTTATATTGTTATCTTGTATCCAGACACATTAACAAATTCTCATTACGGTAATACCCTCTTATCCACTTTCACTTTCTGTATGTTTAAAATCCACCTGCATTTTATTTAAACTCTTCACATATGGTGTTCATTTTTTCCCCATAGTTCATGCCAGATTTAATAGATTCTTCACTGATTCTTTAAACTGAGAAAGGGTATTTTCCTTGTTCCCTCATTCTTAAGACTAACAGACTTTTTGTAACCCTCAACTTCTTTCATATCTAGCATATCTTCTTAATTTACTTCCAGGTTTTGCTCTGCAGCTTTAATTTGGAGCAGTGTTTCCAGGATATTTTGTTTTGAGGGGCTATTTTTCGATATCTAATCTTCAATGTCTGCTTCAGTCTTATTTTTCTCCCATTCTTCAGTTTTCCAAGACTTTGTATAAAATTGTTTGGAGAGACATTGCATAATCATAGTTCTGTCTCCTTAAAGGGCAAGTACCTGTTATAATGGTAAGCACATCTGTGGTCTTACAGTATCACTTTCCTAGAAGTTTAGTAAGTTTCTTCTTTGCATGATCATCTAAATTCAAACTGGAAAGTTTTACCCTTTAGGTGACTACTTGTGCCCTGGGGCTTTGAATAGATGCCTGATGAGAAACATAATCAGCTATGTTGACTTTAATTAGAAAATGCTTCTTGAACAACAATAAAATAAATAAATAAATTCTTAAAAAGCACTAAAAAGAATTTTAAAAAGAAAGAAAATGTTTCTTGCATTTTTCATTACTGTCGGGTGCAGATGGCCCCTCAGTGCAGAAATCTTTGAGAGCTTCACAGTGCTTTCTGATTGGGGCTCTTTAAAAGTTCTAGATTTCAATTCTGGTCAAGAGGGAGACACAGGTAAACACGCCTCACCTCCTCAAACAACTGCAGCAAAAATTACAACTAGACTACTGATGCAGACACAAGCCTGCAGTTTCTGCAGCACTGTGGATGGTCAAGATATGAGAGCCATTCATGCGGACTACTGACTCCTGTGGAGGAATAGGGATGGCACAGCTGCCCTCTCAAGGGGAGGGTGCCTCAGAGTGGCCTGACCACTCTCTCAAAGGAGAGCACTCCACACCGCTACCTGAACGGGCTTTTATTAGGTAGTTTTGGGTAGGAATACAGATACAGCTTATTAACCATTGTCTGGCAGTGCGGATCAAACAAATAGATAATGTTCAAAGAGCTAAAAAGTGCTCGTACTGAGTTGGGGTCTTATCACCTAAAAAACTACAGAACTTAAGGGGCTAAATTCATTTCCTGCCCAGGCCTTCATAATCTAATTAAGAGCATCCTCAGCAAAGCAGGCCTCACAGGATTTTACATATCCTTTTTTCAGGCCTCATCACCCCTGGAAGTCCACCATTCTCAGTGTAGGGTTGCACCGCCCCTTGTCATTGTTACAGGCTTGAGTCAGGCAGAGGAGACAAGGCAGCCGAGAGGTTTGAGACTCCTCGCAGGCAGAATGAGGACTCAGGCTTTGTCAAAGCCAAGGGGTGGGGATCGATCACCCCCTCTTTCCACAGCCCCCCAAGTCCTTCCCTGAAGGCCTTCCCATGTGATCGTGCCTGTCTTATATCCATCCTCCTCTAAAGAATATTTCCTGTCATTGGCTAACTGACCAAGGAATGGAGGCCAGGCAAGGAGCAGGCAGTGCACCTGTCAGAGAGATAAGCTTTGTCTCCTTAGTGTCTCCTGGTCCAGAGGCCTCTTAGTCAGCCTTAGCCACGGGGCATTACAGCTCCTGAAACCAGGCAGGGCAGTTCCTAACAGACTACAAAACAAGTAACACCCAGAATTATCAGAAAAGTGTATGGAAGTCTAACAACCAAGGAATTAAGGAACCACATTCATCCAGACAGGTAGGAGGGGTGCAGACCCAGAGAGGTGCAGAGACACAGAATAGGCAGTCCCACGTCCACCTGTGGTATAGAAAAATCAGAAGGGATACATTGGGAGTGAGGGATTCCTGCCCCAGACCAGACCACTGAGCCCAGGATTCCAGCACAAGGAAGATAAATCTCCATAACTTCTGGCTGTAAAAACCAGTGGGGGTTGGGGTGGCAGAAGAAACTGCTAGAATCTCAGGAGTCTCCTCTTAAAGGGCCAGCATCAGACTTAGGATTTATGCAGACTCACTCCCTCTGGGATTCTGCACCAGGGCAACAGCTGGAAGGGAACCAGTGGAATGCAGGGAGAAATTGAAGTTACTGGCATCAGGGTGAGTGTTGGAAGGTACCTTCTGCCTGGGCAAAACTCCAGAGCCCAAGAAGCAGCATTGTCTCTTCTTTGAGGCCTCCCCCACGCAGGTGCACAGAGTGGTGACACAGGCTTCCTGCCATGGCAATTACCTAAGGCTCTGCCACATACAACTTCTGAACATGAACATGAACATGAACACAGAACATGAACTTCTGTGCTTTTCTGCAATAGGCCACACTACTAAGACCAGGGAGTCAATGCAATTCTACCTAATACACAGAAACAAACACAGAGAGGCTGTCAAAATGAGGAGACAAAAAAATAGGGCCCAAATGAAAGAATGGAGAAAAACACCAGAAAAGGAACTAAATGAAATGGAGATAAGCAACTTATCAAATGCAGAGTTCAAAGCACTGGGTATCAGGAACTCATTGGGTACTTCAAGAGCATAAAAAAGACCCAGGCAGAAGTTAAGGCTGCATTAATTGAAATAAAGTAAAATCTACAGGGAACCAACAGTGGAGGGGATGAAGCCAAGAATCAAATTAATGTTTTGGAACATAGGGAAGAAAAAATATTCAACTAGAACAGAAGAAGAAAAAAGAATTCAAAAATACAAAATTAGGCTAAGGAGCCTCTAGGACATCTTCAATTATACCAACATCCAAATCATAGGATGCCAGAAGGAGCAGAGGAAAAGCGAGAAATTGAAAACTTATTTGAAAAAAAGTAAGTTTGAAAGAAAACTTCCCTAATTTGGTGAAGGAAATAGACATACAAGTCCAGACTGCACAAACAAGATGGACCCAAAGAGGACCACACCAGGACACATCATAATTAAAATGCCAAAGGTTAAAGACAAATAGAGAATTTTAAAAGCAGCAAGAGAAAAGGAGAGAGTTACCTACAAAGGTGTTCCCATGAGACTGTCAGCTGATTTCTCGAAAGAAACCTTGCAGACAAGAAGAGGTTACAAAAAAGTATTCCAAGTCATGAAAGGCAAGGACTTACATCCAAGATTACTCTGTCCAGCAAAGCTATCATTTAGAATGGAAGGGCAAATTAAGTTTCTCCCAGACAAGGTAAAACTAAAGGAGTTCATCATCACCAAACCTTTATTATATGAAATGTTAAAGGGAATTATACAAGAAAAAGAAGATCAAAACTATGAACATTAAAATGACAATAAAATCACAACTGTCAACTATGGAATGTAAAAAACAAACTAAGCAAACACGAAGAACAGAAATAGAATCATAGATATAGATATCATTTAGAGGGTTTTCATCTGGGAGAGGAAGGGCGAGAATGGGGGAAAGGTTGGAGGGATTAAGAAGCACAGAGTGCTAGATACAAAATAGACAGGGGGATATTAAGAACAGTATAGGAGGTAGAATAGCCAAAGAACTTATATGCATGACCCATGAACATGAACTACTGGGCGGATTGCTGGAGGGAATGCAGGTACCCGGTGGAGGGAGGCAAAGGGGGAAAAATCGGGACAACTGTAATAGCATAATCAATAAAATATATTTTTTAAAAGTTCTAGACTTCTGTATTTTGCCATGTGCACCCCCTTTTCAATGGATAACCCATTCAGACAGGAAGAGGCACTACAGAATGTTTAAGTGCTGTTACAACAAGGTAAACATTAGACCAGTACTCTTCTGTGAACTACCTGTTTATATTCTTTGCTACTTCTTGCTACTTCTCTAAAGGTTTCCTATGTGTTTCTTTGTCTCTAGGCTCTTTCTGTGCTGTGTGTCTTCCACTTGTCCCTCCACATCCAGTGACCTTGAAGGCAGAGCTGTATGGCTGCATCAAATTGCTTCTTGCCATCTGGCTTTCAATTGGGTTCAAGAAACATGTTTCTTTAGTGATATTATTTTGTCTGCTTGATCTATCAATTACTAGGGAGATGTATTACACTCTCCTACTATAAATATAGATTTGTTGATATGTTCTTCCAAATTTTTTGTTTGATATATTTTCTGGACATCTTATCCTATGCACATATGTCTAATACCAGGGTATCTTCTTCCTATTGAGTTAAAGCTTTGACATTAGGAAGTGACCCTTTTTATCTTTGATAACACTTTTTGTTATAAACTGTACTTTATATGATAATTATTTTGGTTAGTATTTGCCTAACATATCTATTATATGATTTTACTTTCAAATTATGTTTTACTTGTGTCTCTTGGGCATATGGTTGGACTTTACTCCTTATTCTTCTTGTCCTTTAACAAGATAATTTAGTCTTTTGCATTTGATGTAACCAGCAACATATTTGGATTCAGAATTAACCTTTTATTTTCTGCTTATTTGTATCTACTAGTTTTATTTATTTTATTCTCCTTTCCTGTCTTCCTTTCAATTAACACTTTTTTTTCATTTTTTCCCTTACTAAGTTTGGAAGTTATCACCTCTGTTTCTAAGGGATTAGCCTAAAAATTACCCCAATGGTGGGAAACACTGTCTTTACCCTGCTGCTTCAGATCTGGAAGTGGGACATGACCGCATCCTCAGTCCTGTGCTTCTCTAACCTGCTCCTTTCTGACGTCCAGTGTCTGTGTTTCCCTTTCTCTCCTTCATATTATTTTGTTCACCTTTCCCAAGAATTCGATTTTTCTTTTATTGGTCATCTCTACATTTTTACATTTTACTTCATTAATTCTTGCTTTATTAAAAATAATTTCCTTCAGTCTATTTTGGGAGTGTAGTTTGTTTTTTTTAAGTTTCCTCAGTTAAAACCTAGCTTAATTCAATTCAGCCCTTCTTATTTTGTTAATCCTCACCTCAACCTGATGATATTTTTCATTGATGAGATAGAGGGAAACATTGATGTGAGAGAAATACTGATTGGTTGCCTGCCATACATGCCAGGACTGGGGATCAAACCCACAACCTCGGTATGTACCCTGACCAGGAATCAAACCAGCAACATTTCAGTGTATGGGATGATGTTCCCACCAAATGTGCTACACCAGTAAGGGCTTTTTTTTTTTTTTTAATGTGTGAAAGACTACATACAATTCTTCCTGAGAACCACTTTAGACCATCCCACAACTTCAGTATGTGGTACTCTCTTTGTTCATTTCTAATTCACTGAGTTTACTTTGATTTTCTCTTAATGTTATCTAGAAAGATGGTGAGAAAGATGTATGTTGTGTTTCTCTTTAGACTCCACATTTGTGTTCATGTCTAACTGTTTTATTGTGGTCAGAGCAGTGCTTCTTTTTGGAAGTAGTTGGGGAGTTATTTGTGGCTAATACTTTGTCAATTTTTGTTCATAAGCCCTTAAGTGTCTGTACTCTTCATCTGTTTCTCCCGTAACTCCTGTCCTGGATTGTGGAGTCTATTTACCCGGGGTCTTTCCTTCCATGGGACTAGCTTTCTTCATATGTTTAGTTAATCTTGGCTGTGGGCTCGGCTTTTTGTTTTTAATTTTTTTCCATTAGAGTTGACATACAATATTATCTTAGTTTTAGGAGTATAACCTAGTGAGTAGACATTTGTGTAACTTACAAAGTGATTACCCTGATAATTTAGTACCCATCTCAAACCATACTTAGTTGTTGCAATATTATTGACTATATTCCCTATGCCATACTTTACATCCCTGTGACTATTTTGTGGCCCCCAGTTTGTACTTCTTAATCCCTTCCCCTTTCTCATCCATTCCCCCAATACATCTGACAACCGTCACAATGTTCTCTGTGTTTATGAGTTTGTTTCTGTTTCATTTGCTTATTTTATTTTTTATATTTCACATATAACCGAAGCCATATGCATTTGTCTTTCTCTGTCTGACTTACTTCTCCCAGCACAATACCCTCTAGGTCCATCCATGCTGTTGCTGATGGCAACATTTCATTCCTTTTTACAGCTGAGTAATATTTCATTGTATATATTACCATCTCTTCTTTACCCATTCATATTTTGATGAGTACTTAGGCTGCTTCCATATCTTGGCTATTGAACATACACATGCAAATGTCTTTTCAAATTAGTGTTATGGACTTCTATGGATAAATACACAAATGTGCAATTGCTGGGTCCTCCTTTGTCTCTTGTTAAAGCCTTTGTTTTAAGGTCTGTTATGTCTGATATAAGTATTGCTACCGTGGACTTTTTTTTCTTTTTCATTTGAAGAAAAATCTTTTTCCATCACTTCCAGTCTGTGTGTGTCTTTTGATCTGAAGTGAATGTAGACTGCATATGTAAGGGTCTCATTTTCTTACTCATTCAGCCCCTCTATTTCTTTTGAATGAAGCATTTAATATATTTACATTTAAACTAACTGTTAATAATTATGTAGTTTTTTAAAAATACATTTTATTGATTATGCTCTTACAGTTGTCCCATTTTTTTCTCCTTTATTCCCTCCATCCTGTATGTCCCTCTCACCAGTATTCCCCACCTTAGTTCATATTCATAGGTTATATGTATAAGTTCTTTGGCTTCCCATTTCCCATGCTATTCTTAACCTCCTCCTGTCTATTTTGTACCTGCCATTTATGCTTCTTATTCCCTGTACCTTTCCCCCCATTTTCCTCCCTCCCTCTCCCCACTGATAACCCTCCATGTGATCTCTATTTCTGTGAATCTGTTCCTGTTGTAGTTGTTTGCTTAGTTCATTTTTGTTTTTGTTTTAGGTTCCGTTGTTGACAGTTGTGAATTTGTTGTCATTTTACTGCTCATAGTTTTGATCATCTTCTTTTTCTTAAATAAGTCCCTTTAACATTTCATATAATAAGGGCTTTGTGATGATGAACTCCTTTAACTTGACCTTATCTGGAAAGCACTTTATCTGCCCTTTCATTCTAAATGATAGCTTTGCTGGATAGAGTATTCTTGTATGTAGGTCCTTGCCTTTCATGAGTTGGAATACTTCTTTCCAGCCCCTTCTTGCCCTCAAGGTTCTTTTGAGAAAGCAGACAGTCTTATGGGCACTCGTTTGTAGGTAACTCTCTCCTTTTCTCTAGCTGCTTTTGAGATTCTCTCCTTATTTTTAATCTTGGGTAATATAATTATGATGTGCCTTGGTGTGTGCTTCCTTGGGTCCAAATTCTTTGGGACTCTGAGCTTCCCAGACTTCCTGGAAGTCTATTTCCTTTGCCAGATTAGGGAAATTCTCCTCTGTGATTTTGTCAAATAAGTTTTCCATTTCTTGCTCTTCTTCTCCTTCTGGCACCCCTATGATTTGGATTTGGAACATGTAAAGTTATCCTGGAGGTTCCTAAGCCTCTCCCTATTTTTTGAATTCTTGTTTCTTCATTATGTTCCTGTCAAATGTTTCTTTCTTTCTTCTGCTCCAAATCCTTGATTTGAGTCCCAGTGTCCTTACTGTCACAGTTGGCTCCCTGCATATTTTCCTTTATTTCACTTTGCATATCCATCACTTCTTCCTCTATTTTGTGACCATACTCAACCAATTCTGTAAGCATCCTGATTACCAACGTTTTGAAACATATATCTGATAGGTTGGCTATCTCTTCATTGCTTAGTTCTGTTTTTGGAGCTTTAATTTGTTCTTTCATTTGGTCATTTATTTATTTTTTTTTTGTCACAGGACACCTGTTACAGTGTAAGGGGAAGAGCCTTAGGTATTTTCCAGGGTGGGGCAACCCACTTCACTGTGTTGTGGTGCTGTATGTGGAGGAGGGGTCAGAGAGGAAATGATTTCACTTGCCCCACTCTCAGCTAGCTTTCAGTTACTTCCCTCACTACCCACAAGCAAATTGGGCCCTTTTGGAGGTGACTCCTGGGTGGGTGGGTTTGTGTACATTTTAGGACCCTGTGAGTATCTCCAATGACCACTCCTGTGAGGCTGGGAGTTTCCCCCCGCCACCACCACAACCCCCACTGGTTTTTACAGTCAGAGGTTTTGAGGCTTTATTTTCCCATGCTGGAACCCTGGGTTGTGTAGTCTGTCTCACTCCCTAGTTGTTCCTCCTGGTTTATCTGCACACAAATATGGGACTGCCTGGTCTTCCAGCCACCTCCTTGCCATGAGTCCTCTCCTACCCGGCTGCCCCTCTCCATCACTCCTACCAGCCTGGATGAATGTTTCTTCCTTAACTTTTTGGTTGTTGGATTTCTATGCAGTTCAATTTTCTGGCAGTTCTGGTTATTTTTTGTTTTTAAGTTTTTTGTTGTCCTTCTTTTGGTTGTGTGAGGAGGGAGAGTATATCTACCTATGCCTTCATCTTGTCTGGAAGTCTCTAGTTATGTAGTTGTAACCATTATATTATTCACATTTTTACCTTTTTCTTCTTTTTAACATTTAATTGAATTTATTGGGGTGACATTTGTTAATAAAATTATATAGGTTTCAGGTGTACAAGTCAAGTATCCTTCCATCACAATCTAAGAAGTCCTTTAACATTTCTTGTAATACTGTTTTGGTGGGGATGAATTCCTTTAGATTTATTTTTATTTATTTATTTATTTATTTATTTTATTATATATATTTTTTTGGGGGGGGGGTCTGGGAACTCCTTTATCTGTCCTTTAAAACTAAATGATAGCTTTGCTGGGTAGAATAATCTTGATTGCTGATCCTTGCTTTTCATCACTTTGAATGTTTTGTGCCAATCTCTTCTCGCCTGCAAATTTTCCATTGAGAAACCAGCTGATGGTCTTATGGGAGCTCCCTTGTAATTAACTGTTTACAAGGTATTTAACTGATTTCCTCTTGCTGCTTTTAGGATGCTCTCTTTGTCTTTAACCTTTGGCATTTTAATCATGATGCATGTTAGTGTGGGCTTCTTTGGGTTCATTTTGCTTGGGACTCTGTGCTTAGTGGACTTGTATATCTATGTTCTATGCCAGGTTAGGGGAGTTTTCCTCTACTATTTAATCAAATAAGTTTTCAATTCCTTGCTCTCTCTCTCCTCCTTTCAGTACCATGATGATACAAATGCTGATATTCTTGATGGTATTCTATAGTTCCTTAAAATCTTACTTTTTATTTTTTGCTCTTCTGATTGGGTCATTTCTGCTACCTTGTCTTCCAAATTTCTTCCACATCTCCTGCTTCATCTAGTCTATTGTTGATTCCCTCTAGTGCACAGGTGTCAAACACAAGGCCCATGGGCCAAATCCGGCCCTTCACCTCATTCCTATCCTGTGGCAGCAACAAGCTCCTTACCCCTAGTTAAGGAGTAGTTACACTTTTACAGTCCTATAATTACACTTGGCCCTTTGAAGGCAACTGCAAAGCTGATGTGGCCCCTGGTGAAAATGAGTTCGATGTCCCTGCATGTATTCTTCATTTCAGTTATTATATTCTTCATTTATGATTGGTTCTTTTTTATGTTTTTGTCTCTATTTTTGTTTCCTGTTTCTTTGTTCAAAGTTCTCACTGAGATGCTCTCACTGAGCATCCTTATAACCAGTGTTTTGAACTCTGCATCTGGAAGATTGCTCATTTTCATTTAGTTTAGCTCTTTTTCTAAAGCTTTGTTCTTTTCTTTCATTTGGCACAGGTTTTTTGTCTCCTTATTTTAGCGTCTTCCCTGTGTTTGTTCCTAAGTATTAGGTAGAGCTGTTACATCTCCCAGTCTATGCAGAGTGGCCCGATATAGCAGATGTCCTGTGGGGCCCAGTGGCACAACAGCCCGGGTCACCCAAGCCAAGTTGTCCAGGGGCACCACCCCACGCATGTGAGCTGTGTTGTCCCTTATTTGTACTTGAGCTTTGATTGCTGTTAGCACATCTGTGGTAGAGATTTACCCCCAGGCCTACCAGCTGCCAGTGCTGGCTACAGATGCGAGGAGGACAAAGCAAGACTTGCTCCACTGGGGCTCTGGTGCCTGCTGAGTCCTCCCCTTGAATGTGTTGCTTATGGAGGTGATTGGATGGTGACCCAGTGTAGTCTGAAGCTGGACAGCCTCCCTGGAGGTGCAGGCAAAGGTCAGTCACCCATAATCCCTGCCCAGGACCATTTAGTCTAGGTACAAATTGATCTGCAAATGGGTGCCACTTGTGCTAGGCTTGCAGGTCCCTGGGAGAGACCAAGTTGCCAACCAAGGCCTACTGCTGCTGCTAATGTCAGGCCTGGGGCTACTTAGCAAGAGGTACAGAGCATGGCAAGGCCAGATGTTATGTGTTTGGGTTTGCAAACCTTAGAGATTTTAGGAAAGTCCATAACCCAAAGGAAAGTATGAGCCATGATTGACTTCAGCTTTGATTCATTGTATTTGTTGCCTGTGGATGCTGCTTCTCTTCACTGTAATGCATGCAGCAGACACCAAGGAGTTTCATATGAAGCTTTGGAAGCACTCAGCACACAGGGGTGATTCTAATTCTGGGGCGTTGCTGGAAGGGGAATGGTCCCCCTAACAACACTGTTTTACAGCTGAGACCCAGAGAGCAGAGTAACTTGCCCTAAACCACACACCAGAATCTGCCATCTGGCCCAAAGCCCATACAGTTCTCCCAATAACCCACGACCTGCCCAAGGCTTCCTAGTGCCAACAAGCCCCCTCCCCTCCCTAATCCCCAATAAACCAGACAGATCAAAATGTTTCATATATTTCTCTTCTTTTAACTCCAAAAAAAGCTGACAATAACAACCTGCACACTGTAGAAAGTGGCATGGTTTCAATGTCCCCACCCCTCTGAACATCATTTTCATCCCTCAGACACCATTCTCTCACTTCACTTAAAATCGTACATGAAACCCCCCAAGAACATGCTGGAGACCCTCAGAGAAAGGTACCCCCAAACAAGGACCCTGCAAAGGTGTAGGCATTGAGGGAATAACTTAGCGGAGAAGAGGCTCCTAGACGACCTTGTTTAGTTCTTTCTCACAGACCAAGTGGTAGGATCTCTGGCAGATGTCATAGAACCAGTGGCCATTGTTACTGAAGTAGACACAGTTCCCACTTCCCATGGGCAAGTCCCTGCACCAGTAGTCCTGAAGCTCTGTTCTCCAGTACCTGAGGACACCAGACAGATGTGGGCTCAGGAACCAGATCCTCAACTGATCCCAAGAATCCACAGGCACCCGGGTACCCACGCAATCTGGGCCAGAGGGAGTCTGCAACCACACACACTCACTGGAAGCCTGTAACTTTTTTTTAATTTTAATCATTGCTCAAATACAGTTTTCTCCTTTTTACTCCCAATCCAGCCCCCCCGCCCACCCCTCCCCACTTTCCTCCCACCCCTCCCCACTTCCCTCCCATTACCACCCTCCCCTTAGTTTTTTACCATGTGTCCTTTAAGTTTGTTCCCGTGAACCCTTCCCACTGTCCCCTGAAATTCCCTCTACTCTCTTCTGTGGGCACTGTCAGCCTGACCTCTATTTCAGTGTCTTTGGTTATATTTTGCTTGTTTCTTTGTTTTGTTATTTAGGTTCCTGTTAAAGGTGAGATCATATGGTATTTGTCTTTCACTGCCTGGCTTGTTTCGCTTAGCATAATGTTTTCCAGCTCCATCCACGCTGTTGCAAAGGGTAGGAGCTCCTTCTTTCTTTCTGCTGCATAGAATTCCATTGTGTAAATGTACCATAGTTTTTTGATCCATTCATTTACTGATGGGCATCTTGGTTTCTTCCAGCATCTAGCTATTGTAAATTGTGCTGCTATGAACATTGGGATGCATAGGTTCTTTTGAATTGGTGTTTTAGTATTCTTAGGATAGAGTCCCAGCAGTGGAATTGCAGGGTCAAAAGGCAGATCCATTTTTAGTTTTCTGAGGAAGTTCCATACTGCTTTCCATAGCAGTTGTACCAGTCTTTAGTCCCACCAACAGTGCACTAGGGTCCCTTTTTCTCCACAACCTCTCCAACACTTGTTGTTTGTTGCTTTGTTTATGATGGCCATTCTGTCTGGTGTGAAGTGGTATCTCATTGTGGTTTTAATTTGCATCTCTCTGATAGCTAGCGATATTGAACATTGTTTCATGTGTCTTTGGATTTTCTGTATGTCCTCCTTGGAGAAGTGTCTGTTCAAGTCCTTTGCCCACGTTTTAATTGGATTCCTTGTCTTCTTAGAGTGCAGTCTTGTAAGTTCTTTATATATTTTGGAGATTAAACCCTTGTCTGAGGTATCATTGGCAAATATGTTTTCCCATACAGTTGGTTCTCTTTTAATTTTGATACTGTTTTCTTTAGCTGTGCAGAAGCTTTTAATTTTGATGAGGTCCCATTTGTTTATTCTTTCCTTTATGTCCCTTGCTCTAGGGGACAAGTAAATAAAAAAGTTTCTTCATGAAATATCTGAGATTTTCCTTCCTACGTTCTCCTCTAGGACTTTAATGGTGTCACGTTTTATATTTCAGTCTTTTATCCACCTTGAATTTATTTTTGTATATGATGTAAGTTGGTGCTCAAGTGTCATTTTTTTGCACGTGGCTGTCCAGTTCTCCCAACACCATTTGTTGAAGAGGCTATTTTTACTCCATTTTATGTTGCTGCCTCCTTTGTCAAATATTAATTGACCAAAGAGACTTGGGCTTATTTCTGGGCTCTCTGTTCTGTTCCATTGGTCTATGTGCCTGTTTTTATGCCAGTACCAGGCTGTTTTGATTACAGTGGCCTTGTAGTATAGTTTAGTGTCGGGTATTGTGATCCCTCCTACTTTACTCTTCTTTCTCAAAATTGCAGCAGCTATTCAGGGTCGTTTATAATTCCATATAAATTTTTTGAAGTGTTTGTTCTATGTCTGTGAAATATGCCATTGGTACTTTAATAGCAATTGCATTGAATGTGTAAATTGCTTTGGGTAGTATGGACATTTTGATGATGTTAATTCTTCCAATCCATGAACACGGTATATGTTTCCATTTGTTTGTGTCTTCCTTGATTTCTTTCCCAAGTGTTATATAGTTTTCTGAATACAGGTCTTTTACCTCTTTGGTTAGGTTTATTCCTAGATATTTTCTTTTTCTTTTTTCTATTTCAAATGGGTTTTTTTCCTTGATCTCTGCTTCTGCTGTTTCATTGTTGGTGTACAGAAATGCCTTTGATTTCTGGATATTGACTTTGTATCCCGCTGTTTTGCCAAATTCATTTATTAGGTCAAGCAGTTTTTTGGTAGAGTCTATACGATTTTCTATGTATACTATCATGTCATCTGCAAACAGTGACAGTTTTGTTTCCTCCTTTCCGATTTGGATGCCTTTTATTTCTTTTTCTTGTCTGATTGCTAAAACTTCCAGTACTATATTGAATAGAAGTGGTGAAAGTGGACAGCCTTGTCTTGTTCCTGATCTTAGTGGAAAAGATTTTAATTTTTGCCCATTGAGTATGATGTTGGCCGTAGGTCTCTCATATATGGCCTTTATTATGTTGAGTAATGCTCCTTCTATTCCCACTTTGCCAAGTGTTTTTATCATGAATGGGTGCTGTACCTTATCAAATGCTTTTTCTGCATCAATTGATATGATCATGTGGTTTATGTCTTTGTTTTTGTTTATGTGATGTATTACATTTACTGACTTGCGAATATTGAACCATCCTTGCATCCCTGGAATGAATCCCACTTGGTCATGGTGTATGGTCTTTTTAATGTATTGTTGGATGCGGTTTGCCAGTATTTTGTTGAGGATTTTAGGATCAATGTTCATCAGTGATATTGGCCTGAAGTTTTCTTTCTTTGTTGTGTCTTTATCTGGTTTTGGAATTAGGATGACGTTGGCCTCATAAAAAGAGTTTGGGAGACTCCCATCTTTTTGGAATTTTTGGAATAGTCTGTGAAGGATAGGGGTTAGCTCTTCCTTAAATGCTTTGTAGAAATCTCCTGTGAAACCATCTGGTCCAGGGCTTTTGTGTGTTGGGAGTTTTTTTATTACTGCTTCAATTTCTTTTGTTGTCATTGGTCTGTTCAGGCTTTCTGCTTCTTTTTTATTGAGTTTTGGAAGATTATATTTTTCTAGAAATTTGTCCATTTCATCTAGGTTTTCAAATTTTTTGGCATACAGTTCTTTGTAGTAATTTCTTACAATCCTTTGTATTTCTGTGGTATCTGTTGTGATCTCTCCTCTTTCATTTCTGATTGTGTTTATTTGGGTCTTCTCTTTTTTTTCTTGATGAGTCTGCTTAAAGGCTTGTCGATTTTGTTTATCTTTTCAAAGAACCAGCTCTTGGATTCATTGATCCTTAGAATTGTGCTTTTAGTCTCTATGTCATTTAATTCTGCTCTGATCTTGGTTATTTCCTTCCTTCTGCTTGCTCTGGGCTGCCTTTGTTGTTGTTCCTCGAGTTCTTGTAGACGTAGGGTTAGGTTGTTTGTTTGGAATGTTTCTAACCTTTTTAGGTGGGCCTATATCGCTATGAACTTCCCTCTCAGGACTGCCTTGGCTGTGTCCCATAAGTTTTGGGTTGTTGTGAGTTCGTTTTCATTTGTTTCCAGAAACCTTTTGATTTCTTCCCTAATATCATTCTTGATCCATTCATTGTTTAATAGCATGCTGTTTAATCTCCATGATTTTGAGTGTTTTGGGTTTTTTTCCCTGGAGTTGGTTTCTAGCTTCAGTCTCTTGTGGTCTGAGAAAATGCTTGGTATGATTTCAATTTTCTTGAAATTCTTGAGGCTTGTTTTGTCTCCTATCATGTGGTCTATCTTTGAAAATGTTCCATGTACATTTGAAAAGAATGTATATTTAGCTTCTTTTGGATGGAGGGCTCTGTATATATCAGTAAAGCCCATTTCATCAAGGGTATTGTTCAATGCCACAATATCTTTGTTGATATTTTGTTTGGAAGATCCGTCCATTTTTGATAGTGGGGTGTTAAAATCTCCCATTATAATTGTGTTGCTGTCCATATCTTTCTTGAAGTCCTCTAAGATTTTCTTTATGTATTTGGGTGCTCCTATGTTGGGTGCATATATATTTACAATATTTATGTCTTCTTGATGGATTCTTCCCTTGAGTATTATGAAGTGACCTTCTGGATCTCTCTTTATGGACCTTTTTCAGAAGTCTATTTTGTCTGATATGAGTATTGCTACCCCGGCTTTTTTTTCCTGTCCATTTGCTTGGAAGGTTTGTTTCCAGCCCTTCACTCTCAGTCTGTGTAGGTCTTTTATCCTGAGGTGGGTCTCTTGTAGACAGCAGATATGTGGGTCATTTTTTCTTATCCATTCAGCTATTCTATGTCTTTTGATTGGAGCATTTAATCCATTTATGTTTAAGGTTATTACTGATAGGTATTTATTCATTGTCTTTTATGTACATGTGTTTCTCTCTCTCTCTCTTTTCCTTCCCTTCCTTAAAGCAGTCCCTTTAGAATCTCTTGCAGAGCTGGTTTGGTCGAGGTGTATTCTTTTAGACTTCTTTTGCCTGGGAAGCTTATTTGGCCTTCTATCTTGATTGAGAGCCTTGCTGGATATAGTAGCCTTGGTTGCAGACCTCTGGTTCTCATTACCTGGAGTATTTCTTGCCATTCTCTTCTGACTTGAAGTGTTTCCATTGAGAAGTCAGCTGTTAGCCTTATTGGGGATCCCTTGTATGTCACTTCCTTTTTCTCCCTTGCTGCCTTTAAGATTCTCTCTTTGTCTTGAAATTTTGCCATTTTAATTATGATGTGTCTTGAGGTGGGCCTCTTTGGGTTCCTCTTGATTGGGACTCTCTGTGTTTCCTGGATTTGTGTGACTTTTTCTCTCATCAAATTAGGGAAGTTCTCCTTCATTACTTGTTCAATTAGGTTTTCGATCCCTTGCTCTTCTTCTCCTTCTGGTATCCCTATTATATGGATATTATTATGTTTCATATTGTCTTGCATTTCTCTTAATCCCTCTTCATTCTTTCTCAGCCTCTTTTCCTTTTCTTGCTCTTTCTGGATGTTGTTTTCTACTTTGTCCTCCAGCTCGCTAATCCGATCTTCTGCTTCATTGATCCTGCTTTTCATTCCTTCTACTGTGTTCTTCAGTTCAGAAATTGTATTCTTCATTTGCTTTTGACCTTTGTTGAGAGTTTCTATTTCTTTTTTTATGTTTATATAGTTTGCAGTGAGACTGATGTAGTTTCCCTCTAATTTCTGATAGCTCATTGTGAGTTCATTGAACTTCCTGATAATCATTGTTTTGAACTCACTATCTGATAGTTGAGTTGCCTCTATTTCATTTAGCATTTTTCCTGAGGCTTCCTCGTTTCCCTTCAATTGGGGGTTGTTTCTTTGTTTTCTCATTGTTCGTGGGTTTCTTCTTTTTTCTTCTTGTTTGTTAAATTGATCTGTTCTGATTCCCTGTAATTATGGTGTGAACTTCTGTGGTAAAATATTTGTGAGATTCAGTGGTGCAATCTCCTTCATGTATCCTGGTGTTCACAGCTTCCCCCTACTCTTTTTTTGTGATCAGTTGGAGGAGTAAGTCAAAATGGTTTAAGACAGCAAGACAATCTGCTATGATATTTACATTAGCAGCCAGTAGAGAAGAGATGGGTTATCCTTTGGCTCCTTATAGTGTTAACCATGGTCCTCCACCCCACTATCCACATTTTAGAAAGGATGGAAAGAGGGTAAGACTCTTATTGGGGACGAGAGGATTGTTAGTTGGATCTAGAAAGCTGTGAGGCTGTGGGAGGTCAGATTCTAAGGTAGGGTTGGATTAAAGATTAGTAAATAGGAGTAGTGTGTAAAAGAATAGAGACAACCCCCACAATAGCATAGTTCAGAAAATTGCAAAGTGGGCTGAGATCAGGTAGGGGTATTGAGTAGTATTTACAACTGTATAGACTAGGTCTTACTAACAGTAATAGTTAAGTGACAGTCTTGTGGCAGAATTGATGAGGTCTAGATAACAAGAATAAAGAGTATAGAACCTTGAGAGGTGTATTAATGGAGCACAGATGAAAGATAGTAACTTATCAACACATTGTGACTGAGATACCAGGGGGGAACCTATCAAATGACAGTATAACCAGCCAAGCAAAGAAGATTATACAGAAAGGAAAAGAATACAAAAATATTATTAAAATAAAAATGTCAGAAAAGTGAGAAAAAGATAATATAAATTTACAGTAACTTGCAAAATTAAAAAAAAAAAGGAAAGGAAAGCAGAAGATGTAGTGCAGGAGAGATAAATTTGGAGTGGAAAGAATAATATTAGGATGAATGGAAGAGAAACATAAGGGATTGAGAGGCATAAAAATAATAAGAATTCAAAAATAAAATGTCACATGAAACACAAGATAAAATCAATCAACTAACAACAGCCACAAAAAAACAAAATAAAACAAAACAAAATTAAAAAAAAAAACTCTTGTTGGTTTCTAACTGGCCAGACCAGTTTTTCTGATCTTGCTGGCTTCAGCTGGCTGAGGGACCTTTGAAATGCTTCTCTCTCTTCCCTGCCAGATCTCGGCAAGTCTGTCAGGTACCCTGGGCGCTCCCGAGCACACTGGCTCTCCGGATCTCACTTCCACGTTCTTCCGGACTCCGGGGTCCTGCAGGGTTCCAGCTCTATGATCTCAGGAGGCAACCGCGACATTTTGGGATTCACTGCGCCCTCCCTGGGAATCATAAAAGGGCACGCCCCTCCCCCAAATTTTTGAGATTCGGGATCTAGGATCGCCCTAAGCACTTCGCCACGACCCTTCGGGGTGCACAGTGCACTCGAGTCAAGCTTCCCGGTGGTGCACGAGCCGAACCCTTTCCGGCTCCGTGTTCCCCGCCGAACTGCACTCCGACCGGGCTAGGGGTGTTGGCGCCTTTCCCGGCTCCCCGGGTCGGGCTCGCTGGAAATTTCTGAGCCACTACTGTAGGAACGCACCAAGCGCCACGTCCGTCCTGGGATCACAGCGCTCGCGATTCAGGAGTCCCTATGGAGCGAGAGCCAAGCCCCTCCCAGCTCTGTGCTCTCCACTGATCTGCACTTCCACCGAGCTAGGGGTGCGGGCTAGGGGTGCAGGCGCTCTTCCAGGCTGCCCCTGGTCTTGTCGGCTGGAGGCCCTCACTTCTCCCAGGTCTCTGGGCGGGTGTTCATAGTCCCTGGGCGATTTTTTCCCAGTCCAACTGGCCAATCTGTTCCTTCAAGCAACACGTTCTCCCCTGGAGTTGCTCACCCCCCATATTCGGGGGAGGGAGCGACTCGCCTCTCTGGGGAGCCCTGAGGCAGACCCGGGAGCACCGGGCCTGGGGACTGCACACCCCTAGACCCCGCGCTGATCCCTGGGTCCCTTTTGTCCTGAAGCAGTCTCCTTACCGTCTGGTTTTTCAGTGATCGCAATAATTTTTGATGTCCTGCTTTCAAAAGTGATTCGGTAACCTAGTCCACTTGCTCTGTTTCTCCACCGATCGGCGAGTTTCCCTCCTCTTCACAGAAGCTGAGAAAAATGCTGCCTAGAGTAAAGCCGCCATCTTCTGTCCCCGGAAGCCTGTTTCAATGTCTGTCCAGTCCACCGAAAACCAGACAAGATGTAAGTCACTAAGGCCCATCCAGGTATTCACAGAGGATGTGTGTTGCTCGAGAAATTTCTAGAGAGAAGAGAGGAGGGTGGTGGCTGTTCTTTCTGTATAACAACCAGCCTCCCAAACCAGCTCTCCCAGGCCTCACCTGCTCCTCCAAGGAGCTGACCACCACAAGGTGTGCATTCTCCATCTGGCAGTAATTTTCAGCTTCAGGCCAGGGCTTCTCAGTACTAGAGAACCAGTAGCAGCTTCATTCATGCTCCAGCCAGTTAATGGGGCAGCAAGACTTCTGGGAGCCTGAAGGGTGGGTGTGGGAAGGGTCTGAGATGCTGCCCAGTGGGACAAGGGCAGGAGATGGGACTAGGCACTCCCTGCACTCCACTCACCATTGCTCTTGAGCACAGCCATCTGGATATTCAGAGTTCAGTTTTTCACCCAGCACGTGGACTTGCATGATCATGTCAGAATAGCCTGGGACACACACAGAAGGACAGTGGGACAGTCCAGGGGGCTCAGCTCTGTACCCTAACTATCCGCTCACCACATCAGGCCCAGTGGAGGGGAGAAGGGGCCTGACCTGCTTTGAGTTCCTGCTGCTCTTTCTCCAGCTTACTCTCCAGAGACAACACCTTGTCATTCAAGCTGTGGGCTACAGGGGAGGGCAGTCAGCACCCCAGGCTGCTCCCACCCCACCTGTGTCCTGAGAGCCCCACCCTGCCCTTGCACACACACTACTGGTGGATCTCTCACCTGCTTGCAGCTGCTGCCCCTGGTTTTCTACCACCGCTTTCAGAGATGTTATCATTTCTTGCAAACAGCCATTTGGAGGACATGGGGACTCAATGCTCAGTATTCACCTCCCACCCCCCCACCCCCTCATCCCAATCCAGAGCCCCTTCCAGCCAGGTTCACCCTGGGCATGCAGTGCCTGGATCTCTGCCTCAGTGTTTGAGGTGAAGTTGCTGTAAGTTGCTCTCAGTCTCCAGGTCCCTCTGAATCTTGGAACCTGATCAGACACACAGCACACTGGGTGCTAAGGGTCATCAGGTGCTTCCTGTGCTGGCACCAAGTGGGGCACTTGACATGCATTGTCTCATTGGGTCCTCACTGCCACTCATCCCAAAGGGACAGGCACTGTTGTCCAAGCTTGCTGATGAGGAAAGTAAGGCTGAGAGAGGTTAGATAGTTTGACTATATCACCCATTATCCACCATGATCATCATCAGTGCTCACATCACTGAACCCTACCCACTATTGCCCCCATTAGTGCCCCCCCTGAAACCCTCACTTTTGGATCCAGTTACACAGATGTCGACCAGCAGGAGGAGGCTGAGGCCCAGGAAGAGCAGGAAGAGGTGGGGTCCAGAGCAGAGATGCTGTAGGAAGACCTGGGGCACAGGCAGCCCTGCAAGAGGAGAGGAACTCAGGACAAGGAGGACCAGGACAGGAGAGAGACAGGGGAGGAGGAGAGGCCACAGGGACCTTTCATGGAGGAAGGCTGGTGCAGGGAAAGCTGGGGGAGGCTGTGGTGCAGGGGATGCCCAGGCCTCTGACCACTCATGGACCAGCACAGTCCTCAGTCACATGGGCCCTCACCCACCTCATGGCACCTGATGGTGATATGTGAAGTCTTATCATCAGGGCTTGTGGGAGGCAGGCAGAGACAGAGAGTTGGGGCAGCCAGGCCCTCAGCAGGCTCATACTTATCTGTATTTTCAGTTAGCAAATGTTTCCTTTCTAAACATGACTATTCACTCCCCCAGTGCAAATGCTCAGACCTCCCGCAGAATATAGGCCCCCAGGCCTGTTGTGGTCCTTCTTGGTCCTGTCATTCTGAGGACCTTGAATCCTCTGCATATAGGACTTCCCAGATGCTGGAGCCTGACCCATCAGAGCTGGGGGACCCCAGCAGCGCACATGGAAGAGGTGCAGATATTCTGTGATAACAGAAATCTGCCTACACATGTAAGAGGGTGTCTTAGGAGACACCTTTTCTCCTTTCTTACCATTTCTAATCCCCTGGCTTTTCTTCTCACTTTCCAAGGACTGGAGGTTTTCATATGTTGTTGACATGCTTGGCCCAACTCCAAGGCTGTCACAGCTGAAATGGAGGCAGAACCAGGGCCACACTAGGGCTGGACTTGTGGGACTGAGGAGGCTGGGACTAGATTGGAGCTGAAGTCAAGGCTGGGGCTGAGGTATGAGAAGTTCAGGCTGAGGTAAGAGAAGTTCGGCCAGGGGTTAGGACTAGGAATGGCATTAGACCTGGATTTGGAACAACTGAGGTTGGAAGTGGGGTGAGGACAGGTGTTTGGGCTGGGGTGGGGCTGAGTGCCAGATTGAAGGTGGAGGAAGTTGGAGCTGAGTGCATTACTGGGATGAGTCTAACATTGGGGCTGCAGTCAAGGTTGCATTTTCTCCTAGGAATGGAGTCAATACTCATGTTGATGCCATGGATAGAGTGAGGCCTAAGCTTGGCCCTGAAATTGGAAACTAAAGAAGTTGCTTTGGGGCTGGTGTTAAGTTTCAAGTTGACTCTGGGATTGAAGCTTTCATTGGGGGTTAAAGCACAAACCTGGTTTAATGTTAGAGTTACGGTGTGGCTAGGCAGAGGGAATGTAGGGCTGGGGATGGGGCTGAGTGTGAACCTCAGTTTGTGACTAAGGTCTGGGTGCCATACTTCAATCCACAACCAGTTAAGTGAATTGAAATTCCACTTGGTCATTAAATCTCCCAGCTGCCTTTATATATCTCTTCCTATCTGTCCCAGTTGAGACCCACAGGTCCCTCCTCCTGCTTCCTCTGACTCCCTCCCTGTCCCCTTGGTCTCACCTGCATCCCCAGCCCAATTACCTGTGCAAAGTCTGGAGGCTGTGATGCTTGGTTTTGCTGAGCAGCAAGGAGTAGAGTTGTATAAAACAAAATCCAGGAGAGCAGAGTAAAGACCGAGGGGGTTGTCACAAAAGTGCCTGGAATCCTGCTGGTCCCTCAGTCTGAAATCTCAGGAGTCTATAATCTGGGATTTCCTGTATCATATGCTTTGGACAGGGAATGAACATTGGAATCAAGTGGAGACTGCATGTGTGAAGATGTTATATATGGGGCCAGCTTTGCTCTCCTCCTTCAGGGTGTGTCTGGTCCTTTAATGCTTCTTTTGACCTCTCCTTACTTCCTCATTGTTATCATTTGCAAGAGGGTAGTTTTACCAAAATGGTCTCCAGATACAATCTGTTCTTTCTTCTCTGTCCCAAACCCCCTTTCACTTCCTGCATCAGAATTTCCCAGAATTAATGGTGTCTCCACCACTGCACACCCAGGTCCAGGGGAGCCTTTTTCTCTGCTCTTGCTCAATCATAACCTGAATCCCTGGCATCTGAGCATCCTCTGGGGCCTCAGACACTAAGCACCCCCAGCTCTGGCCTAGCTCACCTTACTCTAGCCAGAAGGAGGAAAGAGGATGAAGGAGATCAGGATTCCTAGCCAGACTGGGACAGGAGGAGTTGGGGACAGGAACAAACTTTTATTGAACATCACATCTGTGATCAGGATTTTGCCAGGCACTTGCTGTACATTAACCATTCACTTCCCACAAAAACCACGGGAGACATTTTTGATGACAGACTGAGACTCAGAGCCATTGCATGACCTGCTCTAGATCTCTCATCTGGTGAGGAAAAGAGCCAGACTTCATGCCTGGTTCCACCTGACACCCTGGTCTGGGCTCTCTGCACATGTGCTGTCTTCATGAAAGGGACTCACTTGCATCCTGGAAACTCTGTAGATCTCTCATACACACTATCTTGCCAACACAAAGGAACTTTAGTGTCTTAAAGGTAGAGAAGGAAGCAGATCAATTTTAGATTACATTTTCTATGTAAATGGGATTGTGTTGTGCTACCTGCTTTTTAATTCAATTAACAATGCATCAGGACCATTTCTTGGCATCAGTTTATAAAATATTCTTTATTCATGTCTCATCTTCACTTTATTTCATCATATGCACCATAACTTGTTTACTAAGATTTCACTATTGATGGGCATTGCTTTCTTGTTCTGCTTTTATTTGGTATTCTGATTAGTATTTGTCTGACATTGGGGTACAAGCTATTAATCAGAGATCCACACCTGTGAAAGGAAGGGAGAAAAAGCTGAGTGAAAAGTTTGATAGCTGTGAAGACCCCACAAACTTCAGCCAATCCAGCAGGGGGTTCTGGGATTCCAACAGCAGTGCCTGTCACAGCTGTCCTGTGCTGGGCTTTAATACCCACATTGCCCAGTCACCAGATGAAGGTCACCCCAGCATGGGTATAACCTGATGGGAGAGGGCTGTGGGCACAGGCCACACTCCCCTCACTGGATACCACATCTTCCTGGAGAGGAGGGTCTGGGTAGCTCATCCCTGTGCCTCCCTCCCACAGTACTGCCTTGTACTCCCATGTTAATTGGGGCGTAATCAACCATGTGAGTTGCTGAGTCAGTCCCACAGAGAACAGGGTATGTTTCTCCATTCACCCACACATGCATTTAAGCATCCACTCATCAAGTACTTATTGGGCATCTACAGTATGCCAGGCAGTCTCCTTCAGAAAACACAGACTTAAGATGACTTAACACAGACAAGGAGCTTCCAGCCAAGATGGAGGCATAGGTAGACATGCTTCATTTCCTCACACAGCCAAAAGAAAGGTAAGAGCCAACTTAAAAATATAACAAAAAAAACAGAAGTGCCAGAAAATAGAACTGTATGAAAGTCAGACAATGGAATAGTTAAAGAAGGAACACTCATCCAGACTGCTCACAATGCAACCTTTTGGAGTACGGATGATGCTCCAAGCAACTGAGCCACCCAGCCAGGGCTGCAGTGGGGTTTTCACACACATTTTTCTCTGTGACATGCTTCTGCCTGAAAATGGTTCTTGAGGACTTTCCTATGTCACTCCCCACCTCCTTCTGTTTAAAGGTTGCATGGTTTTCCAGAGTGTACACACGCCAGACTTCTGTTTTTAACTCCCCCAGTGATGCATTTTTGAGATACTGCATCTTTTGCTTTTTAAGTAATGCTGAAGTGAACAGGCTTAGATATGTCTGCTGCTAAGAAGCAAATATCTCTCTTGGTTGGAAATCTAGAAGTAGAAATGCTGAGTACAAACACCAATCTTAAAATTAAGGATTGTATAGCTACTGCCAAGTTGCTCTAAAAAGACATTCCCAATTTATCTATTCCCCAACCATGCATAAGGTTATTCATTTACCCACACCTTCACCAGCAAAGCTGCAAATCCTTGCCAACAGGGTGTTCAAGAAATATCTTCTATGTTATTTCAATGAACTCTTAACTGATTACTGGTTTGGAAAGAACAAAGCTTTGTGTTACATTTCAGGATTAGAAACGGTCAGAAGCACTTTCATTTAATAAAGTTGGTTGCAAACAACTACAACTGGAAGACAGAAGTGTATAAAAGCTACTTAAGAAAAGCAGCCCTGCAGTTTACATTGTACTGTTTTTAGAGTGTGTGAAACAAAGGACTACATTTCGAGGGCTTAAAGGAAAATGTGTAAAAAGTGAATTCATTTTAAATTCAGTTACATCTACAGGGATTAACAATAAGTACCCTCGAGGAAATTACTTGTTCCCACATTAGCAGTGCTCTGTGACTTCCCACAATTATCTGAATATTTCTCACAGCCCTGATGTCCATGCACAGAGATTTACATTTCATATAGGGAAAGGTGGGCTCCTGAGTGACATGAGTTGACAAGAGAATCCTTATCTCTTCATCTAATGGCTTAAGAAAACAAAAAAGAAAATCTGTCCCTTACAATGTGAAGATGATCGAATTTAATCTCATTGGGTAACTTTTATCCTGATCTGAGTTTTCACTAATAATTTGTGTGTTTAGCTCACTGGTTGTAATTTTCCAGGCTCTCAGAAAAAAAGCATTTGTACCATAGCATCAGTACTTGAAGCCCAAGCAAACTGCTTTCCAGTTCACCTTTATTCAAGCAGATTCAAGTCTTTCTAAAGGAAGGCTTCTTCTATTTCTGATCTCAGGTCCTCCTTCTCCAAGATGGGGAGCTAAAGTTACTCTGTTTTTACCAAAAGTCACTTCCTCTGCAGTGAGTTGTAGCTTTGTCAGTTTCTCCTACAATATTTCCATAAACTTTTGCTTTCTGTGATTTGGATCTACTCTTTTGAATATGTAATAATCCATGACTCTTTTCATGTGCATTTTACCTTTTCAATCAATATGTGATACCTATCTCTACCCCTTTAATTTTTTTCATTGGAAAGTCCCTTTCATGACATAACATTTCACTTGCTCTATTTTACCAGCATTTGTCTAGAATATACTTCCCTTTCTCTATTAAGATATGGTGGTGTTTTGTTTTAGATATTTGACCACGATTTATAAACAGCATAAAACTGGATTTTTTTTTACCCAATAAAATTTTCTGTCATTGATTAGTGGACTTAAATCTATTCACATTTATTATAATTGCTAATATGTTTGGATTTATTTCTGCCATGTAATATTATTTTTTTAACCTACCATATTTCCTTGCCTTTTTTTTCCTGACTTTTTACAGACTTATAGTTAAGGACAGCTCCCCAGAATTGTGTACACTTCAGGCTTCATAAAATTTCCACTCACACTTGTGGCTTTTGGAAAAAAGCGCAACTGAAATCCCAGTTATATGGCCCATTTGCATGAGTAGACAATTATTGTACATTGCCAGGCTTTTTACAGTTAAGGAAGACTTCACAGTAAGTTCAAGGAATATGCAGTAAAGTTGTATTTTTTTTTATTTTTTAAATTATATTTTATCAATTATGCTATTATAGTTGTCCTGATTTTTCCCCCTTTGCCCACTTCCACCCAACATCCCCCCCACACTCCCTCAGGCAATCCCCACACCTTTGTTTATGTCCATGAGTCATATGGAAAAGTTCTTTGGCTTCTCCATTTCCTATACTGTACTGTACATCCCAGTGGCTATTCTGTAACTACCCATTTGTATTTCTTAATCCCCTCACCTCTTCACCCAAACTCCCCCTCTGCCCTCCTATCTGGCAACCATCAAAACCCTCTTCCTACCCATTATTCTGTCTGCTCTTCTTGTTTATTTAGTTTGTTTTTTAGATTCAATTGTTTATAAACATGTATTTATTGCCATTTTACTGTTCATAGTTTTGTTCTCTTTAACATTTCATATAATAATGGTTTGGTGACGATGAACTCCTTTAGTTTTTTTCTTGTCTGGGAAGCTCTTTGTCTGCCCTTTTATTCTAAAAGATATTTTTTCTGGGTAGAGCAATCTTGGCTATAGATCCCTGCTTTTTGTGACTTTGAATATTTCTTGTCAATCCCTTCTAGCCTGTAAAGTTTCTCTTGAGAAATCAGCTGACAGTCTTATGGAAATTCCACTGGAGGTAACCAACTTTTTTCTCTTGCTGCTTTTAAGAGCCTCTTCTTATCTTTGACCTTCAGCATTTTAATCATGATGTGTCTTGGCATGGGCCTCTTTACATCCATCTTGTTTGGGACTCTCTGTGCTTCCTGGACTTGCATGTCTATTTCCTTCACCAAATTAGGAATGTTTTCTTTCATTATTTTTTCAAATAGATGTCCCATTTCTTGCTCTTTCTCTTCTCCTTCTAGCACCCCTACGATGCAAATGTCAGGATGCTTGAATTATCTCAGAGGCTCCTTACACTTTCTTTGCTTTTTTGGATTCTTTTCTTTTCTTGTTCTGATCAGTTGTTTTTTGCTTCCTTATGTTCCAAATCATTGATTTGATTCTCAGTTTCATCCACTCCACTGTTGTTTCCCTGTAAATTGTTCTTTTTTTTCCTTAGTTTATGACTGGATCTGTTTTATGCTGTTGAGGTCCTCATTAAATTCCTTGAGCATCCTTATAAACAGTGTTTTGAACTCTGCATCTAGTAGCTTGCTTATCTTCCTGTTGTTCAGTTCTTTTTCTGGACTTTTGATCTGTTCTTTCATTGGGCCATGTTTCTTTGCCTTCTAATTTTGGCAGCCTCCCTGTATTCGTTTCTATGTATTAGGTAGAGCTGCTTTGACTCTGTGTCTCGGTAGTGTGGTCTAATGTAGTAGGTGTCCTGTACGATCCAGTGGCACCCCCTAACACCCAAGCTGGGTACTCTAGGTGCACCTTTTATGTGGGCTGAGTACATCCTCCTCTTGTAGTTGAGCCTGGGTTGCTGTTGGCAGATAAATGGAAGGGATTTACCCAGGCCAGTCAGCTGCAAGGACTGGCTGTGACCACTGGCCACCAACCTCTGCCCTCCATGGAGGATCAAGGTGTTCAGGGCCAGGGTGGTGGTACTCCAATGTCGTCTGTAGCTGTCCACTGGTGTGCAAGCTCTGGGGTTTCCTGGGTGGTGCAGGCCAGGGTCAGTCCCAACTTGTGTTATGCCCAGGGCCACCCTACCTGGGCTATAAAGCTATCTGAGATGGATACTATTTGTGCTGAGCTTGGAGATTCTCAGGTGAAATCCACCTGTGAGCCTAGTCTGGATGCTGCTAGTGCTGGGCCTGGGACAACTTAGTGAGAGGTACAGGGCCTGGGGGCTCACTGAGGCTGGCTCTTGCTGGTTTGAGAGGATTTAGGAAGTTGTGAAGCATATGCCAAACCAGCCATTCCTACAGAAAAGTCTCTGTTAACAGCTTGGGTGGGTCCATAAGTTTAGTGGAATGGAGCCTCAGAGGATCTCCAGGGCAGGACTATCAGTGTTAGTCAGGTTGATGGAGTCTCAGACATGGTACCCATCTGCTGGTTCTGTGTCTCTTTGTGGGGAGGCTTCAGAAAAGTGACAATGATTCTGTCCACATTTCTGTCTGGGAGAAAGCTGTCCCCCAGCTCTCATCTCGATGCCAGACACTTCAGTTCCTCCCCATATGCCACTGGTGCTTTCAAGCTGCTACCCTGGTGCTGGAGCTCAGAGGGAGTGAGTCTGAGTAGGTGAGTCCATGTGTGAGTTCTTTTAGAGGAACTTCTTGGGACTACAGAAGTTTCTTCCACTGAGTTAGTCCCCACTGTTTTTTGTAGCCAGAAGTTGTAGTGAGTTATCTTCCTGTCACTGGAACCCTGGATTTGGGGGCCTGGTATAGGGCTAGGACTCCTTGTTCCCAAGACATCCCTCCCAAATTTTTATCCACCACACATGGATGTGGGGCCAGCCTGTTCCATGTCTCCACCCCTCCTACCAATCTGAATAGATGCAGTTTCTTTAATTCCATAGTTGTCAAACTTCCATTAAACTCAATTTCTGATGGTTCTGAGTGATGGTTGTTCTATAACTTGGTTGTAATTTTGATATGGTTTTGTGAGGAGGTGAGCTGTGTTTACCTATGCCACCATCTTGACCAGAAGTCAGAGTATGCAGTAAATTTTTAAATGAAATAATTATGAACTTCAGAAGAAATAAAAGTTGGGCCAGAAAGGAAATGTAATCAATTATACTACTTAGCTCAGCAGTTAACATGACTGATACAGATTCTGAATTATGATTTAAATAGAAATTATAGACTCAATTGGAAAATTGCACTTCATCTACATAATAGTGACTAAATAATGTCTGTCAACAATTGGTAAACAAAGATATATCTGTTTATGTGCATTATTCAGAAATTCAGATGTCCATACAAGAAGAAAAAGTTAAAACCTGAGGCTGGCTTCTCTGGACAACAGGAATGGCTTTTTCTAGTACCACAAGACTTTAAATGAATGTATTATTACTTTCAAAATATTTTTTACCTTATACCAATCAGATATTTTTGGAAGGAGAAATCCTAGAAAATTATGCAACTGAAAACTAGGAAGCCTTTACCTGACACAAGGTTAGAAGCAAAAATTATTTGCAATATTATATGTGAAAACATACACAAATGCCAACTCCTGTCTACTACAGGAAATAATGAAATAACATATGGCATATCTGTCTTTTGGAATTTCCACCCCTGCTAAGTTCCACAAGGTAAAACTTCTCAGGGAATAGCATAGATTGGATCAATGTCCACAAGACACTGGAAAGAGAAAGAAGCAAGCTACTAGTGAAATGTAGTATTTGAATATGTGCACATACACAGAAAAACATCCTGACAGGAAACCTATAACGGTTAATTTCATGTGTCAATTTGACTGGACCACAGGATGCCTAGAAATTTGGTCAAACATTATTCTGTGTGTCTATAAAGGTGTTTTTAGGTAAGAGTAAGTTTTGAATCAGTGGACCCAGGAAAGCAGATTGCTCACCCTAATGTGGGTGGGCCTTATCCAACCAGCTGAAACCCTGACTACAACAAGAAGGCTGATCCTACATGAGTACAAGAGAGTTCTTCCTTCCTGACCCCCTTCAAATTGGGGCATTGGCTTTTTTCCAGCCTTTGGACTCAAAGGGAAAATTCATCTCTCTCTGGGTCTTTAGTATGTTGCCTTTGAGTGGAACTACACCCATCATCTCTACCAGGCCTCCAGCTTGCATGCTCACCTGCAGAACTTGGGTCTTCTGAGCTTCCATAATCGCAAGAGCCAATTCCTTATCACTAATCTCTCCACATGTGTGTGTTTAAAACATTTTTCACTAATAGTATATATTACTTTTGTGATAAAAATAAAACAAAAAATCTATTTGCTTAAAGACCCTTCTAAGATTGGTTTTAAAATGATCTTGGAAGATGACATTTACCCACTGTGAAACAGTTGGTGTCACCCTGTGCTGGATATATGTCTAGGTTTGTCTGGGGTCAAAAAGAGGCAGCCATGCTGCAAACAGTGGAAAAGTCTGTTACCAATCCTCCATCTTTTAGCAAACATTTTTCACTGGCCTTGCCAGCCCCCTCCACGGTACCCAGGCTGAGGAAAGTGAGGTGCTCCCTGAAACCTCTTCTGGAGGAGATCCCAACTGCAGGGAAGGCCACTTCCTCCAGAAACCCCTGAGGGTGTGGGCAGACCCTCCAGCCCAGCCCAGCCGGCTCCTTCCCCCAGCCACAAATCCCAGTCAGTGCCTCTACTGAATGCGTCTGCTCCAAGCTCCCCCGCCCCACCCCTGCTGTTCCTAGGAGATTGGGTACCTAGGAGAAGCTGTCTGTGACTTATACTTTCTTCCTCTGCTCCTCTGCTCTCTGCTCCTCTTGTTTGCACACTACATTTCCCAGTTCCAAATAACTAGTCCACACAGAGTTTCAAGTATTTGTTTCTTCTTCTCCTACTGCATTGAGGAGGCTGAAAGTTATAATAATCTCGGTGAGTAGCAGAGGAGGCTGGGATCTGCCTCCCCAGGGTCTGAGATTCTTAAACCGTTCCACTCTATCTTCCCTCAATTCCTCCCCATGCCTCTGACTACCTTCAAAATCCCCAGAAGAGAAGCTGGGGGCAGCGTAGGGATGGGGTACAGACAGATATCTGCTGGAGATCAGGGCTCCTAGCCGGTAATGTTCCGTCTCATCTCACATGTCCAGCGTTGCACTTGCTGGCAGAAATTGTGGGACCAGCGGCCATCCGCTTGGACTTCAGCACAGTCTTCGCTTCCACCCTGTTCATGCCCCCTCCAGTTATCTAGCCAAGCGACATTCCAGTTCCTAGGGAGACAGGACAGAGATCCAGCTCTACCACCCCTATTCCAGCAATCCTCACCCCCATATCAGAAAAGCACAGCCTTAGAGAATTCAGGAAGCAGAAGCTGCAGCCTTGGAGTTTGGGAGTCTGAAGGGGAGAGGGTTGGGGAATTTGGTCCCTAAGGATGGGATATTAGGGGCAAAAGTCCAGGTGGCCATCCCCAGGCCAAACTAGGATGGGGAGAGGGCACTTACTTGTAGCTATTACTGTAGTCTGTGCCATCGACCCATTTCCAGGAACCGTCAGTCTCAGTGAGACCTATCCAGGTATGAAAGGGTTGTGTGTGCTGTACAATGAATTTCTGGAAAACAGGTGGGAGGGAAGTTTCTAGTCCCTCATACCTCCATGCAGGCATTCCCTCAGCCTTCCCCAGCCTGATCTGCCCCTAAGCTGAAGTATCATCTCCCCTCCAAAAAAAAGTCTTCACTTTTTCTTTTGTAACCTAAGCTATTGTTTAGAGCAGTGGTCCCCAACCTTTGTAGCACAGGGATGGGTTTTGTGGAAGACAATTTTTCCACGGACTGGGGAGCAGGGAGGGGGGATGGTTTGGGGATGATTCAAGCACACTACATTTATTGTGCACTTTATTTATATTATTATTCCATTATAATATATAATGAAATGATTATGCAACTCACCATAATACAGAACCAGTAGGAGCCCTGAGCTTGTTTTCCTGCAATTGGACAGTTCCCATCTAGAGGTGATGGGAGACAGCTCCACCTCTGATCATCAGGCACTAAATTCTCATAAGGAGTGAGCAACCTAGATCCCTCACATGCACAGTTCACAGCAGGGTTCACGCACTTGTGAGAATCAATGCCATGGATGATCTAACAGGAGGCAGAGCTCAGGTGGTAATGGAAGTGATGGGGAGCAGTTGTAAATATGTACATACAGATGAAGCTTCGCTCACCCACTGCTCACGTCCTACTCTGTGGCCTGGTACCAGTCCAGATCTGGGTCCGTGGTTGGGGACCCCTACTTTAGAGAATGTTCACTGCACTAAAGCATATACTAAATGCTTCACAAGGGTTATTTTGTTAAATCCTCATAAACCCTCTAAAGTGGTTGCCCTAACTTACATGTGATGTTAAAGAATTCATAGTAGCTGGTGGAGCCCAAAAGTCAACGCAGTGCCCAACGTATGACCGCTGCCCCAGATCTGGCCCCTCGCTTCATTCTCAACTGATGGATGCTACTGCATCTGTAGTCCTTTCCTTGTCTTCTGCCCACAGCCTCAAACTCAGGATCCTGACTCTGGCCCTTGTCCTGGCGGTCCCTATGGAGCCCTCAGTTTCTATGTGTAGCTATCATTTCCAGAGGTTCACCAGGTTCTGGGGCTTCCCGTTGAACCCACTACCCAGAGCCCATTATGACTTGGCTACACAGGGTCTGGCAGTCTGTGCTAAATACAGGAAGCTGCCCTGGGTAGAGGGGGCGAGTGTGAAGAAAGCAGAGGGATGGATTGGCCAACATCCACACTTAGCAGTTAGTCCCTTTTGACAGCATGTGAAGGGTCTCCAACTACAAGCGGGGGAAAAAAATTCATGGTTCCACTCACATCCTCAAGATATAACTAAGATTACCATTAGTCACCTCATCTGAGGGCAGATATAGGAGCATCCTTGGATTCTAGAATCCTGCAAATAGGATAATGCCCTGTGCATGCAGGGGCAGCCCTCAGAGGTTGGAGGGCTGTTCTCCAAATTAAGAAGAGTCAATAGAGCTGCAGACAAGATATTCTATTTGCTGCTGCCTGCTGCCCAGTCCCCTCTCCCCATCACCACAAGAAGCTGAATAACTGAACAAAGATACAAATCATCAAAAACCCAGCCCTCTGTGTCAGACTCATGAGAGGAATCTAATAGGGCCAAATAAGCAAAGAAAATAATCCAGGAGAATTCATCTCCCTGGCTCATGGGTAAATAACAGGCAAGAAAGAATTGTGGCCATTCATAAAAGTGGTAGAGAGGGGAATTATCATGAAACTTATGCAAAAACAAAGAGGATGAAGGAGAAGAGGAGGAGGAGGATGAAAGAACTGTGATATCAAAAAGAGAGGTGAAAAATATACTCTGAATAAAAGGCATGTTTTAGAACAGAAGTGGATGTTGGAGAACAACTTTTTTACAGCCTCAGAAAAATTAAAGAGGAGATGCCCTAGCCAGGTAACTCAGTTGGTTAGAGCATCATCCTGATACATCAAGGTTACATGTTTGAACTCTGGGAGAACACATACAAGAAGAAACCAATGAATGCATAAATAAATGTAACAACAAATTGATGTGTGTGTGTCTCGGCAATAGATTAAAAAATATATAAACTTAAACTTATTTTTTTAAAAATTAAAGAGGAAATGAATGACATAAAATATCAAGAAAGATATTTAGAAAGATAACACAATATAATAACTAAAGAGAAGAAATGCAAGAGGACAATTTGAGCTGTATAAAAACAACCCAGGAGCTCAGCAGCAAGCAAGGTCTGAGATATAAAAATGGGCCTGAGAAAAGGACTCAGAATGCAGTAGAAAAGAGAGAAAGATGGAAGTAATGGTAACAAGTTGATGGCTGTGGAGGGCAGACAATGGAGATACATTTGGATGATGTGTTCCAGAGAAAAAGAGAACAAATGGACAAGAAAAAAATATTCACATATGTGACTTAAGAAAATCTACAATGTTAGAAAACCTCACCCTAGCCATGTGGCTCAGTTGGTTGGAGCATGGTCCCATGCACCATAAGGTTTTGGGTTAAATTTTGGGTCAGGGCATATACCTAGGTTGAGCACATAAATGGAAGAGCACATAAAGTGCTTTCCAGATAAGGTCAAGTTAAAGGCGTTCCTCATTACCAAGCCCTTATTATATGAAATGTTAAAGGAAATATGAACAGTAAAATGAGAACAAACTCACGACTATCAACAACCAAACCTAAAAACAAAAACAAACTAAGCAAACAACTAGAACAGGAAGAGAATCACAGAAATGGAGACCATATGGAGGGCTATCAGTGGGAAGCAGGAAGGGGAGAATGGGGGAAAAGGTACAGGGAATAAGCAGCATAAATTGGGTAGGTACAAAATCAATAGGGGGAGATTAAGAATAGTATGGGAAATGGAGAATCCAAAGAACTTATACGTACAACTCATGGACATGAACTAAGGGGGTGGGAATGTGGGTGGGAGGGGGTGTGCAGGGAAAAGGGGAATAAAGGAGGGAAAATGGGACAACTGTAATAGCACAATCAATAAAATATTTTTTTTAAAAAAAGAAAGAATGAGGTGTGTAAAGAAGTGTCCTGGTTTCCTCATATTTCTTATGAAAAGCTATATAAACTCCTTGATTTTTTAAAATCCTCATCCAAGGATATGTCTATTGATTTTAGAAAGAAAGGAAGGGAGAGAGAAACAACAGTTGGTTGTGTCCTGAACATGCACTTACTGGAGATCGAACCCACAACCTAAGTATGTGCCTTGACTGGCAATGGAACCTACAGTCGTTTGGTGTATGGGATGGTGCTCCAACCAACTGAGTCACCAGGCCAGGGCAACTCCTTGATTTTATTCAGCCCATCATTTAAAGTTATAAAAGGAGTCACTAGTATAACTAAAAATAGTACCAAATACTGTAGGGGAAGAAAATAAAAACACATCTTACATAATAAATGTAAGAAAACAGAAGAATAGAAACAGAAAAAAAGACAAATTCAGATTAAACATATCTATTAAAATAAATTAGACATGAGGGGGACCCCCCAAAACAATTTATTTATAAAAAAATTGTGTATTTATTCTCACATGTTTAAACTTTAGTCACCTTCAAAGTACTCTCCATCTGATGCAATACACCCATTGAGACATTTTTCCACTTCTCAAAACAGTTTTTGAACTTGCCAATTTTGATGCTTTTTAGTGCTTCTGCCATTTTTTGTTTCACTTCTTCCACATCAGCAAAACATTTCCCTTTGAGGACTTTTTTCATCCGGGGAAACAAAAAATAAGTCACTGGGGGTGAGATTGAGATCGGGTGAACAAGGAGAGTGGGGCACAGGGGTCATGCCATTTTTGGTCAAAAACTGCCGAACACTCAGTGTCGTGTGAGCAGGTGCATTTGTAAATCACCCATCATGAAATGGGCAAGTGTGTTGAAAGAATCTTCAAAAGAGTTCACTTAAGCCAAATGCAGCCTCTCACAACAATGCCTGCTGGTGCACTGATACAGATGGGTTCCTAGAACACTCACCTAGCAGAGAAGGCTATACTACAAGGGGCCAGTCCTCCAGAAGTAATTTTGGGAATTTGGGGAATTTCACACACATCTATTAAAGGACTCACTCAATTTTTAAAATCAAAAACAAAACTTATGCACAACCGGTAGGAAAAATACCTTGAGCTGCACACACAGTAGCATCAGTCAGGGTAACTTTTAAAAATGTTATGCTAAGTGAAATAAGCCAGTTGGTGAAAGACAAATACCATGTGATATCACTTATAAGAGAAATATAATAAACAAAATAAACAGGAAAATAGAACCGGAAACATGGAAACAGGGAACAGACTGACAGTGGCCAGAGGAAAGGTGGGCAGGGGGATGGTGGAAAGAAGGGGAAGGGAGAGGTGAAAAAACATGTATGAATGACCCACGGACATGGACAACAGGGTGGGGATGGATGGTGGGAGCAGGGGATGGGGCGGGACGGAGGAGGGCAAAGGTGGGGGGGATTGGGACAGCTGTAATAAAATAAACAAGAATAAAATTTAAAAACTAAAATAAAAATCTCAATGCCACAGATGAATCCAAGGTTAACTAAATCAGAATTTTTAAACTCCTCAAGTATAAAGGCTTATATTAATAATATAGAGCTAAGGCTGAGAAGCATTCATCCAAAACAAAGACTCAAAAGGTTGGAAATGAAAAGATGCACAGAGCTACATTCAGCAAATGCAAGTGAAAGGAAATCAAGATCCATTCTATTTATGTCACGTAAAGATGAATTCAAGGCGAAAGCATCGAAGTCGATACTGATGTTCACTGCCCGGTAATGAAAGCACAGTCCCACCCACTAGGAAGCCAGGGTCATCGAGACCAGCTCGCTGAGTCTTGTGGGCCAGCTCACAGAGCACTGGAACTTATACTGGCCCACGTGAACTGACATTTTTATAGGCCAATATTTACTGAAATTGGCCATTTCAATGACTGGTAAAGCAAAACATGTCTGTAATTATTGCACGATGTAAACTGAATATATTCTAACAGTGTGTAGTAGTTGAGAACACTGGCTAAGGAGGCAGAGTGGTTTTGAATTCTGGCTCCATCCTGACTTACTACCTACACAGCAAGTCCCTTAGCTTCCCTGTTCCTTCGTTCCCTCACCTCTCACCCCCTCAAAGCAGGAATGATAAGAGCACCTGCTTGTGGGGTAGTGAGGGTTAAAGGAGTAAATACATATGAAAGTGCCTGTTCATGGTAAGGACTCAGTAAGTGTTACTATTAATATCCTCCTCTTCAAAAAAAAAATGCCCCACCTATTCTAACAGGTTGGTTTTTCCCTGTGAACTTTGTTGTTTGGGGCTGGGGTCTGGTGACCACAGTGGGCAGGCGAGACCTGGAGTGCCATGGCAGGCACCTCACTGGGAATCCTGCCCACTCTGTTCCTTTCACCCAATTGGCTATCACACCCCCAGGCCAACACACAACAGGAAGGGACTCTGTGCTCTCCCCCCAAGTCTTGCTTTATTTAGTTCATCCTGTCTCCTAGCCTGTTCCTCATCCCCTGCCAACCTGGCTCCTGCCCCTCTGCCTGAGCTCCTGGCTGTCACCTCCCACCTCTTAGAATCAATGGCTACTCTGCTCTGAGCCTCCCAGAGTTCTGCCAGACTTCTGCTTCTGGATTCTTCCCTAAGTTAAAAAAAAATTAAGCAAGCCTGATCCAGCCTCCCAGAGTTTGCACTCCAGAGGTTGCCTCCTGACTTTGGGAAGGGTATGGTTCACCTGCTCCTCTCTGGAGTTGATGACGACCAGGTGCGCGTTCTCCAGCTGGCAGAACTTCTGAGCCTCAGGCCAGGTCAGCCCAGTGCGAGAGAACCAGTAGCAGCTGCTGTCATGCTCCAGCCAGTTAATGGGGCAGCATTCTGTGCCTGAGGGGATGGCAGTGGCAAGGGGAGATGAGATCCAGCTGGAGGCCACAGGCACACGGGGGTCAGGAGGGGGACCGGAGACTCCCCCTCTCCCTCCTCCACTCCCTACCCCCTCCTCCCTACCATTGCTTTGCAGGAACGCCATCTGGCAAGCCAGAATGCGCAGATCAAATGGGAAGTGCTTCAGATGAAAGAGCAAGGTGTCATGATCTAGGGGGACAGAGTGGTGGATAATAATGATTCAGGCAGTGTGAGTGCCCCATCTGCCAGGGCCCTGCACAGGAACCCAGCCTTTGGCTGGGAAAACTCAATGCACACATCACACACATAAATTGCACATACCACACACTACACACTCACTCATAGACACACAACAAACACATCACTCACACCACACACCACATACCTCACTCACACACACCCTCTCACATACCGCACACTCAAGGGAGGGTCTCGGACCTGCTTTCAAGTCCTGCTTCTGTTTCTCCAGCTTGCCTTCCAAAGCTGTCACTCTGTCACCCGTGCTGCTTCCTGAAGAAGAAGAAAGCTAAACCATTTCCCTCCATTCTACCTCCTCAACACCCCTCCACCCTCAGCCACTGGAGCAGCAGTTAGAGACACCTGTCACCTCCACCCGGGAGGTTCCAGGCCCTGCCCCCAGCCCCCAGCTCTGCCCAGTCTCCCCGCACCCCACTGCTCTGCCTTTCTGAGGAACAAACCTGCTCAGGTTGCTCCCCTGGGCAACCCCCTTCCATAGGTCCTCATTTTCTCAAAATAAATCCTCACTTTATTTACACAGCTTGCTTCCATGGCCTGGCCCCTACCCACCTCCCTGGCCCACCCCTCTCCACTTAGCTCCTGCCACACTGGAAGTGTTTACTGCCCCAAAACGTGCAGTGGTCTTCCTCACCTCCCAGTCACCGCAGATTCACTAACCCCCACCCTCTTCACCTGCTTATTCATCCTTCAGGGTTCCTCAGCCTGGGGAACATCCCTGGAAACTGCTCTGCATCTCAGGCTGGGTTATCTGCCCACACATCCCAAACACTCCCCTTTGCAGACACCACACTGGGCACACCTTGGAGTCCAGCAAACCTGTGCTGGTAAACTGGTGCCTCAACAGCCCAACCTCCTGGCCCTCCCCTCCTGGGTGCACCCACTCACCGTGGAAGCTGAGAGCCTGGATTTCTGCCAAGGTGCTGGAGGAGAAGTTGCTGAAAGCTTGTTTTAGGGTCCAAAACTCCCCTTGCATCTGTGCTCCTTGTCAGGAGAGAGAGAGAGCACAGGACAAAGTGGAGGGGGCTATGCCCCATGAGACAGCCTCCTCACTGTCCATAGCACTGTCCCCTCACTACCCCCTCACGGTCCCCATTTGTGCCCTAGCTCTGCCCTATACTGCCTCCCTCTCTTCCCCTGTAATAGCTCTCATCACCTCCCCACCCCCATGCACTGTGCACATCCCCCTTCCCATCACGACCCCATCCCCACTGGCCCCTGTGATCCTCACTTTGGGACCCAATCACGCAGATGGCCACCAGCAGCAGGAGGTTGAAGCCCAGTACCAGTAGATTGAGCCAGAGCCTGGGGTGGAGACTCTGCAGCAAAAGGGGCTGGGGTGGAGGCGTCCCTGCAAGAGAAGTGGTGTCAGGAGAAGGGCTGCTGAGAGCCCACCTAATGGAAGCACCAGGGAACAGAAGTCTGCGGAAGTGCAGCCCAGGTGGGTGGGAGGAAAGTAGTTGGGGAGTGTTGTTTGGGGGAGTCAATGGGCTTTGACCCTGGGATTTAAGTGTTGCACACACACTCATTTGCACACATGCACACACCTACATGGGCATGCAGCACACCCGCACATGGCGTGTGTGCACATCACACATCACATACTCACATCAGCTGTGTGTAAAGCCCCAATCTTAGAGCTGGGCCTCTCAGACAGACCCAAAAGTAGAAGCACCACCACCACGACCCCCACTTCCACTGGGATGTTTAAGTCCAGGTCATTCCACCACAGACCACTCCCTGAGGGCTGCCCTCCAAGCCCCAGCTCTCTCATCCCCCAGCCCTCAGAGCTTCCTCTCCCAGGCCTCTCTGCCCCTCCATCCCAGAAACCCTTGCCCCACTACAAACGCCCTCCCCTTAGCCCTCAGTCATCTCACAGAACCCTCCCCTTCGTCAAGCTGAATCCTGAAAACACAGCCACACACACACATACACATTTTTCATTTCATTCTCACACTCATTACCGCACACACACTCACCACCCTCCATGCTGCCCACACCCTCTCCCATTGTGGCCCCATCCCTGCTGGCCCCTGAGATCCTTACCTTGGGACCCAATCACATGGGTGGCCACCATCAGCTGGGCACTGAGGCCCAGGACAAGCAAACACTTTCATTAACACGCATTCTCACACTCATACACATTACCACACACATTCTCATACACACTCTCTTATACTATAACACACATTCACATACCTTCTCACACATATACACCCAATGACACATGTGTTCCCACATGCATACACACATACACCCACATCCTCACATGCACAGAACTGACTTCATCCCTCCTGATGTCTCTCCAGGACTGGCTTCTGCATTGGCACCACCCGCCTCTAAAAAAATGCCTCCTCCTCTTTGCCTTAGACCCTGACCTCCCCTCCCTTCTCACTCCTATCATACCCAGAGAGCCTCACATTCTGGGGTTAGTCAGAGGTCCAGAATCTTCCTCCCCAGTCCATCAATTGCCACCATCCTGAGTCGTCGCCATGAGTGACTACCCAGATCGCTTGACCTCTTCACACCGATAACTGTCACCTTCTTCCACTTCAGCCACACTCAGGACCCCATCCGGACCCAGAAAGGCCATGTCTCTGACACCTCCACTGCCCGTTTCCTGCTGTGAGCACGGCCTTCCCTTTGCCTCTCCCCACACGTCTTCCCTCATCCCCTGGGTTTCTGTCCTTCTAGAGAGCTCTCCCAAACCAGTCTCCCCCACCCAGCTAGAGCTCCATGGCTGAGACCCTGACTGCCCTCTCCAATGCTGTCCACTCACTGGGCCCTGGTCCCACTTCCCAGCCTTTCCTATGACCTATAAACCCTCCACTCTGAGTCAGCTCAACAATCTGTCTCTGCACCTGTGTCCTGAAACAAGACCACCCATGGCTGAGTCCAGCTATGCCACCAACTAGCTCTGAGGTCATAGGCAAGTCATTCACCCCCTTGGTGCCTCAGTTTTCTTGTGTCCACTTATACAATCTAAAGTAGTCAAACTCATAGAAACAGAGAGAAGAGTGGTGGTTGCCAGGGGCTGGGGCTTGGGAAATTGGGAGTTGCTGTTCCATTATGGGTGAAAAGTTACAATTGTGGAAGATATATAAGTTTGAGAGATCTGCTGGACAACTGTGTGCCTATGGTTAATGAAGCAGTATTGTTCACTTTAAAGTTTGTTAAAGGGCAGATCCCATGTTATGTGTTCTCACCACAATAGAAAAAAATATGAGTAAGAATAGTAGCTACCTGATTGGGCTATACTGAGAATGAAGTGAGTTAAAACATGTAAAGTACTGACTAAGCAAGTTTGAAAATAAAAGAAAGGGTCTGCCCAACATGGAATAACAAGGACTAGACATGCCCTCCTCCCAGAGACAACCACAACAATAAACAACCATTTTCAAGACACTGGACTTCAAGGAACACGGGGCAATGACCCCCGAGGGACAGGGCACAAACTAGACGAGCCCTATGATTGTCCCAGCCTAGTGTTGGGGGAAAGTTTTCAGGCCACCTGTGGCCCAGGGAGGGGCAACCCAAGCAGAGCCCAGCAGACTCCCCCTTAAGGGGGACTTAAGGAGATGGATCCAAAAGTTTAGGGTGACTAAGGTCACCAGACTTCACAGGACAAAGTACAAGATGAGAGGGCCCAGAGACACCCAGAGATCTGTGGAGGGTTCCTTTCAAGTGGTCAGCTGAGTGCTGATCAGTGCATGTATGTAAAGAAAATCACCCAAGACCAGGAGAAAACCATCTGAATAGATTAGGGAGCAGTGCCTGGCACTCCTACAGGGCCAGGAACAGTGCCTACTCCCACCGGCCGGACTGGACCCTCAAGGCTTTGGGTAGAGGACCCAAGAAGGCTTTGTGCCGGCCATCCTCCAGACCCACCTAACAAGTCATAAAAGCAATGCCCAAAAGGACTAAGGTGACTCCAAGTAACTTAACTACATCCCAAAATAAAGCTCAAGAAAATTTAGAGGAATACAAATATATCCAGCACACAACAAGGTAAAATTCACAATATCTGGCATCCAATCAAAGATTACCAGGCAAAGAAGCAGAAAAACACATTTTATAACAAGGAGGTTAATAAATCTACCAAAACAAATCCAGAACTGACATAGATGTTAGAATTAGCAGACAGGACATTAGAACAGATATTGTAACTGTACTCCATATGTTCAAAACATTAAGTAGAATATCAGAAAAGGACATATAAAAGTCCCAAGTTAAACTTTTAGACACAAAATCTACAATGTCTGAAATAAAAATTACACTGAGTGGAATTAATGGAAGATTAGACATGCATAAGGAAAGATTAGTAAACTTAAAGACATAGCAATAAAAACTATATAAAAAGAAACACTAAGAGAAAAAATAACTTTTTAAAGTGGCAATAGAATCAGTGAACTGTAGGACCACTAATAGATCCAGAATTGGGGTCCTTGAAAGAAAGGAGAGAAAGGTGAGGGCAACAATGGCCACAATATTTCCAAATTTGCTGAAAACTGTAGGATATTCCATCTTGGCCGGGTGGGTGGGTGCTAGGTGCCAGCTCCCAGGAGGGCAGCAGAGACTGCCGGGGAGGACCATGCTGAGCGCCTGGCCGCCTCAGAGCTGCCCTGCAGTGCCTCCCATCAGGCCTTCTGGGTGAGCTCCTTCTCCCATGAAACCCCAAACCTCTGGCCTCTCTCCAAGCCTCCTGCTGAAACTCTCAACCCTCTCACCCTCTGAAGATTCAACAATATCCAAATCAATTTTGAGTGAGCGTGAGTGAAATGATCCAAAATCATTTCACAACGTACCAAGCATCACATGGGCACTAAGGGTGCAGAGGGGAGTGAGACAGATGTGGTGTCCGCCCCCTGCAGCCTACTGCCCAGTGGGGAGACCTGCCAGCCCCCGACCTGGAAAGGAGAAGCCTTCAGTGGGATAGCCTGTCCCTCCTGCTGCTCCTGCCTTGCCCGGTTCCCACCCTCACCTGTGACAATACCATCCTCCACAGTCTGCCAGCCTCAGAAATGAGAGGTTTTGCCTCCCAGCCTAGGCTAACCAATTCCTCTCCTGAGCTCCAAGCCCCAGTCCCTCCTCTCTCCACAGAGCCTCACACCATCACCAGCACCCACACAGCTGACACGCCCCACTCCCCACCCCTGGTATCAGGTCTCTCTTGCCTTAAAACCTTTTCCCAGACAAGGGGCCTTCCATCAAGATCTGCTAGAGAAAGATCCAGATGGGGGGCTTGGAGAGAGCGGGAACTTTCTGGAATATCTCTGTATCTCTGTGTCCATTGCCTCACCCACCCATCCCCACACCTTCCCATGTACATGTACACTCTCCTGGCTGAATGTGCTTTCCTTGCACACACAAACATGCACAGACACACAGCACATGTTGTCAGAAGGAAGGCTGGGAGGAAGAGCGGAGGAAGTCATCTCCAGCTTCCACTTACTCCCTCACCTCTGGGCACACGCCCTTTCCTGAGGCCCTGAGGCGGGAGAGGAAGGTGGAGTCAGGGGGCAAGCAAAGGAGTTGGTACCACACTCCTAGAGGGGATGGTCCCTGCTCATTGAGTGAATGTGACAGAGACCTCAGGGAGACAGAGCCACCAGGAGCGAGAGACAGAGGTGAAGTGCTGCCCCGGAAACCGGATACTTGCCTTTCCAAAATGCATCTTCTCTCCTGGAATTGCTCCTACGGGTGCCTGGCCCCTCACCCCCACCGAGCTGGTGGTCACTCTCCTCAGAGTCCAGCTGCTGGATGTCCTGAAAGTCCTTCGCCATGCTGGGCCCAGGGCAGGAGCTGGGCCTGGGCTGCCGTCAAGGCTGCTCCCAGGACTGGGGCTCAGTTCAGGGCCGGTGCTCCTGCTCAAATGCTGGTTCAGGTGGAGGCTTAGGATAGGACTGGGGGCAGGGGCAGGGCAGGTGTAGTAGACAGTTTGGATTGAGTCTGAGGTTGGAGGTGAGTTTGGGCCTGAAATACAGTCAGGTCATTTCCCTTCTCAGGTGATTTCTTAAGCTCTGACGTGGCTGGGGAGGTGCCTTCCCTCCACACTCTCATCTTTCCATCCGGCCCCCACTGTCTCTGACCTATGGTCTCCTTAATCCCAAACACCCCCAGTCCTACTTGCCTCCCCAACCTTGATTACCTGTTAAAGGTGTGAAGGGCTGACTCCCGGGTCCCTCGAGCAGCCTGGGAGAAGTGGGGCAGGTGGTGTTAGACGAGAAGAGGAGGGGAGGGGGCTGGTCCAGGTGAGAGCCCTGAGCCCATGTGTCTGAACGTCCAAGAGGTTCTATCCTGGCATCTCCTGACCCTAGGACTTTGGACAGTAAACAGAATGGAAACGGAGTCGGAACTCGAGCAAAGCATAGTGGGGGCTGGGACAGGACTGTCTCTGTTCTTCCTAGAGAAAGGGTCTCCTGGTCTGTCCCCTTCACCCCCATAAGCCAGTCACCTTACTCTTCATCACACAGTTTGGAAGGGGGGCCAGGCCAGGAAGGCAGAAGTATGGTTCAGGCTTTCCCCTTGCTCTTCCCCCCTTTCACTTCCTGCCTCTGAATTTCCCAGAATTGTTGGTGTTGCTAAATACCTCTGACCAGGATCAGAGGGGCCGAGGATTCTCTGCTCTTGCCCAATCTGGCACCATCTGATCCTAGGCCTCGCTTCCTGTGGGCTCAGCCCCAGGCTTCCCAGCTCAGGACTGACAGCTTCACCCTGCTGGGGAGTTAAGGGTCCGGAAAAGCAGAAGTGCAGGGAGAGGAGGGGGACAGTGGCAGAAGCCACCCTCCTGGGGCAGGAGGTCTTCAACCTCACTAAGCCCTTAACTGGCCTGGGCAACATAAGCCTTTGTCCTCCCTCCCAGCCAGGTTCTCCTATAATTCTCACAACACAACACCCCAGCAAGGGGCTGCTTCTGTTGTTCCTATTTTACGGGGGAAGACATGGAGCCTCGGGGAGATTCAGTGACTTGCCCTGGGTGGAGGGGTCAGAGGGGAGGAGGAAAATGGGAAGCAAAACAGGATAAAGAGAAAAAAAGTCATATGAGAGAGGGCCCTTCTCAGTCCTACGAGGAAGGCAGGTTCCACGAGCTGAGGAACCATCCACACTCACACTGACAATAGCTGGGGGAAAAAAGAAGGGTTTTTGTCCCTGATTTTCAGACCCTCGCCACACTGACTATTTATAAAGCAGCCCGTGTTGCCCCTTGTGCTGCAAAGGGGTTGAAACAGAGGCCTGTGCTTTTCATTTTCTGTTTTCTTTTTTAATGGAGAAAGTATGTGGTAATTTTCTGACACATATGAGAAATAACCACACAATTCAGCATCCCGACCTTCCTATGAAACCCCCAAGGCAGTGATGGCTGCCTTGCCATTTGATTGTAACCACAGTGAGAGAGACATACCACAACGTGACCCAGAACACGCCCGCCAGCACCTGCACACACATGCATGCTTGTATGTGTTATTTCTCCCGAGCACCCAGTGCCTGGCACATCGGCAGAGCTCAACAGGTGTTTATTGGATGAACGAGTGATTGAATGAATGAATGAATGAATGAATTTGTAGATACACTATTCACGTGAAAGTTTCATAAAACAATACTTACCTTACTGGTTGTATTCTACTTCATGACCACCCAGAGTTTACTGATCCATTCACAGGTCACAAATCAAAGTCTGAAAACACTCCCATGAAGCCAGCCGCCATGCTATAAGGAGGCCCCGCTATCCTGCTAGAGAGAGACCTCATGAAGCGGCCCGGTGTGGGAGGTTCTCGGGGTAGGGAAGTTGAGTTACAATATGAAGAGAAAGAGAGAGGGAGAGAGACCATCCAGAGTATGAGGCCCCCAGCATGTGAACAAAGCCTTCTGGGAGCTTCCAGAGCAGCCCAGCCAGCAGCTGAATGAATCCAAGCATGTAACCTAGCCCATACCACATGGTCCACCTGGCCCAGCCCTGCCCAAATTTCTCACTCAGAGAATCTTGAGAAATAGTACATGGTTATTTGTTCTAAGCCACTGAAATTTTGTGTTGTTATGTTATGTATCAATAGTTAACTGAAACAATATATATTCTTAAATATACATCCTTATAAAATACGTGGCAGTATAGTTTATGTCCATCTGTTTTTCATATACATAAATAGGACTTTTACAAATCTCATTTTTTGCTGACTTTTTTACCCAACAATAAGAGGTGTTTAAGGTCTGCCATGGTTCTATTTGTGTTTTTGGTCTGTTGCTATGAACCATATTAAATGGTGTGTATATGTCCTGGTTTATTTGCACTGTCTCCTCATCATGAACTACGACAACACCATGTTCTCATCATGTTCCCATGTGAATCTGAGCAAGATTTCCCCTGTGAAATGCATCCAGGAATGAGATTGTGAGGTCACAAGCATTCTCCTGCTCAACTTTACTGGGTGTTGCCAGACTGCCCATTCTCCAGAACGGCCGGGCCGGTGACGCCCACCCCCAGATTAGGAGGGCTCCCTCATTTCATCCACCCTTCCAAGTACTTGACATTATTCAGCTTCCCAATTGCTGCCAGCCTGATACCATCCCCCTTTTTTTATTTTTCATTTCTAGGTAATAGTGGGTCTGAACGTTTCTTCATCTACAGAATAGCCATTGGCTTCCCCTTGTATGAAGTGACTTTTCATATCCTTTCTCCACGTTTCTACTGGGTTTTCTGAATTCACTGTGCTGATTAGCCAGAATTTCTTGTATATTCTAGATACTTTTTCAGAAAACAAGAAGTCTTTTGAAAATAAAAATAGTATTGTTAAAGCCAAAAAATAGAAGATTTGGAAAATAAAATTTAGGAAATCTTCCAGGAAAATAAGAAGAACAAAGAGAGAAAAACAAAAAAATTTAATGGGAAAATCGATAACTAAATTTGGGGGATTTTTCCCCCTGCCTCAAGTTCCCACAAGTGAAGCTTTCTGACTCTCTCTCCAGACTCTCCCCCAGCCTGCTCACTCCTCTCCAGAGGAGGAAGCTTGGCTTACTACTTAGCCGGCCTGGCTCAGCCCCACGGGGCTCTGTTCACTATCTCCCTCCCCACCTTGTCCACTTGCTGCCAGGTGGACTGAACCCGGCTTCCCCAGCTCTGCCTGTGACTCCGTAGGTATGCTGCCTAATTTTAGAACAAAACATCAACAAGTGCTTTTGATTTAAGATGTTAAGCCAAATCCTCCTTCACTGATTATCAGCAATAAAGCTAACACCTTGACATCCATTTATCTATTTCATCTTAATTCTCAACTGGTTTTCAGATTTCAAAGGAGAAAAAGGGCTCTTTTTTATATCCCTATAAAACCCTCACAAGTAACATAAAAGATCAATTTGGAGAATCAACACCTAACAGGATAAAGCAGAAAGTAAAAGGGAAAAAGTGATCAAAGAAATAATACAAGAATGTTACTTAGAATTAAAAGGACGATGTTCCAAATTTAAATAAGATACTAATTCCACAGCTTTTCACTGAAAAATGACCCAAAGCACACCATTGTGAAATTTTAGAATACCAGAGATCAAGAGAATACTCTAAAAACTCCTGGAGAGGGAAAAAAATAACCTGCAAAGAAACAGGACAAGAATGGTTTCCACTTCCCAGTTGTTAAATTCAACACTAGGCAACAGGGTGATGCCTTCAAACCCAAGCGAAATTTTTTTCAACCTAGAATTGTAGTCGAGTGATTATCAGCATGAGAGAGTAGAATAAAGAGTTTTCAGACAGGCCAGAGCTCAGAATATTTATCTTCCATTTCTATTGTTTTAGGAAGTACCATAGAAAGTGAGGAAATAATCCAAAAACAAGGTATGTAGAAGAACATCACAATATGAGCCTTTTTCACTAGTGTTAAGTAAAAATCTTGTTCAACTCTTTCTGTATTTCTGCCTGCATATCAGCTTTTCTTTCCTTATAAGGTTAATCGGTGAAATTTGAGAGTCTGGCCTTAAAAATGAAAATCAACCCTGGCTGGTATGGTTTGGTGGATTGGGCGCTGGCCTGCAAACTAAAGGGTCACCAGTTGGATTCCCAGTCAGGGCACTTGCCTGGGTTGCAAGCCAGGTCTCCAGTAGGGGGTGCATGAGAGGCAACCACACATGGATGTTTTTCTCCCTCTCTTTGTTCCTCCCTTCCCCTCTGTCTAAAAATAAATAAATAAAATCTTTTAAAAATTGAAAATCATCATAATGTTACAGAACAGACCCAGGGGGTGGTGAAAAATATACTATCACTGAAAGGACCACCCCTTTTTCTCTGGGGGATCCCCCCATAATAGGTTTGTTTTGCCCACCGCCAGAGGAAAGACGTCTGTCAATGCCAGAGATTGGTAAAAAGAAATTATTTATTTAAAAGTTATACACACTTAGAATAATGACTTAATGTCTTCATTAAAATACTAAAGTTCTTTAGAATACCCACAAATGCACACAGTCCTTCCTTCTCCCCTTTGCTCAGTCTGGGCTACCATATCTCAGGAAAAGAAGTAGAAGTCCATGATTCAGGCTCCCAACACCATCAGCTGTGTTGCCACCACAATCTCCAGTTAATCCAAAGCCATGTGGCACCTTCTCATGGCCCACTAGCAAAAGCTCTTTCACCCCCTTTCTTCAGGCAAAGTCTCTCCTGCTTCCTAAGCCATGTGGCAAAAGGGAACAACCCAAAGCCGCATGGTCCCAACTCTCACCCAAGTCGCATGGTGATTCCCCTCATGGCTACTGTGTCTGGGTTTAAATTCCAGAGCCAATCTTTCTCTGCAGCCCCGTTTCTGACTCCTCCCACAATCATTTCCACCCGACAGCACTCCTGTATTCTTCCAGCTTTACTGGGCTGCCATAGTAATTCCGGGCAGGCATGGCCACATGGCATGGAGCCAATCATCTCCCAGCTCTCATGCAGGCGCTGTAACCAGGGTGTGTTGCTTCCTAGTTACATCCTGGGTGGAAGTCACTCCCATCCCCCTGGTTCAAAGCTTGGCCACAGCTATTTAACAGTATCTATGAAACCAGCCAAAGGCTATAGATATGTTAAATGACCATGCCAGAGGTTAGCTGCAAAGCTGTTGCTATGCAAAACAGCTCTTAATGGCCCTGCTCCATGTGTCCCATCCCCCATTTCAGACTGGTGGGGGTGAGGACATCATGTATATTTTTTTCTCTAATATTTCCTAGACACCCTGAGTTCTGAACCCCATTACAAATCCCCATTTGGGCCCCCCTGCTGGCTGCACCTTGTTACAATAATGAACATAAGAAATCTAAGAAGACATGGATACTATCATTTGATAGGCTCTTCAAGTGAGAATGTTCACAAGCTTACTCAGTTTGTTCTCCTATGAACCCCGGAGACTTAGGAGGACCTTCATAATTCTTGAGGGCGTATTCTGCTCTTGCAATATTAACTCTCTTTTTGGAAGGCTCAAGACTCCCAAGACATTGTAAGAAATTGTCGTCAACACTGGTAAAAATAATTTCCCTCAAATGCCTGTGCTTCAGATCTGTTGTCTTTCTTGATAATGTGTTGCTCTTGTAGTCTGTAAGTAAGGCTCTGATTATTGTTTCAATCAGAAGAGTCTCACTGGCCCTTTCCTCTTCTCATAGGCATGATAGAATAACTAAAAGCTATGGTTCTGCTGAATTAATGCTTAGCAAATAATTTGAATTAAGTTACCACTCAAAACACTCAGACAGTGGCTAATAACACCATAAAGGAAGTCCTCCTGAGAAAAGCAAATTTGATTGTATGGAGTTTTAATTTGAAGAAATAGAAAATTGTTATAAAGAAAACATTGCAAGATGAAAAAGAATAAATAGTACATCTCCAGTAAAAGCAAGAGAAACTATAAGAGAACGAAAATGTTACCACATTACAATAGTAGGCCCGTAGGACATAATATTTATGTAGGCATATGATGTCAGTGCTTCACTCTTTTAGCTAAAGGTGCTGCTGTAACTACATTTGGAAGATGAAGTGGCATAAGAAAGCTAAACCTCATCTCTCATAACCAGAAATAAATGGTCTAACATTTATAAATCCCTTCCTCCACTTTGTCCAGTGGATACATTGCTGTGGGAGGGAGGGGGGGCTAGTTGGAGAAACCTGACAGGTAATTGTTTTTCTGCTTTATGAAAAGGTTGGTCCTGGGATTTGGCATGACTTGTGCACTGGTAGAAAACCATTTGGAGAACACTCTGTTCTTATGCTTTGTCAAGCCAAGTCTCTACCCCCTGTATTCTAACATATGTTAGCTAGAACTCCAGAATCCACAACCATAGGAGGCCATGGAGTTGGCTGTAATCATTGTGACCACTGCACTGGTGGAGCAGGTGAGGACTCAGCATAGCCAGGTTTCTTGCTGAGATAAGCTGGTTGCTTGTGGTGTCACTCATCAGCCAAGAATCCTGGGGGGAATCTGGTTTAGCAGAAGGGTGAGGAGGCTGAGTTTCATTTGGAACATGGGTTTATCATACCGGTGATCCATGTAGGTGGAGCCAGCTAGGAGGCAGTAGATACAGATGAATCGGAAGCTCAGAGGAGAGGTCTGGGTTGGAGACAGGGAATCACCAATGGTAACTGAAGACATGGAAGTAGAGAAGAGGGTCTAGGACAGAGCCCTGAAAAACACTAGGACAGAGAAAGAGGTCCCGGAAAGGAGTCTGAGAAAGTGCAGCCAGAGAGGAGAAAGCAAAACGGAGAAGGAATCCAAGTAAAGGTGTGCAAGAAGCGAGACATCTAATCCAAGATGAATACCCTGAGCCCCTGCATGTCACTCTACACCACTTCCCAATTCCATGGTGAGGTGTGGCGTAGATAGAGGTAAGCAAAGGCTGGAGCAGCCCAGGACTCAGGTGGGAAAGAAGACAGAGAGAATCCCCATCAAGGAGTAAGGGGAAGGGCATCAGGGATTGCCACAGGTACCTTTATCCTGCTGAGGTGGTGAAAGCTGAGGACAAGGCAGTTAGGGTGCCAAGTTCAATGCTAATGAGGTCTGTAAGATGTGCCCTGGGTACCAGAGTTTCTTATGAGCCCAGCTCCTCCACAGCACAGAGGTGTTTGCTTGGCAGGGCAGGCAGGCCCTAGGATGCAGTTCTGCTAAGCTTGCTGCTATCCATGGCAACAACACCTCCCAGAGAAGCAGCCAGTGCCCAGCTACTTCTATATGGTCACACAGATCCAGAGAACAAGTTCTTTGAAAAATGAATAAACTCTCAAAACATCTGTTACTGTCAGGAGGTCCACCCCACCCTTTACGAGCTCTCTTAAGATATACTACCCCAAGGAAATAAAAGTAAACTTTTACTTTCTCTTTCCATCAAGGTCTATGTTTTGAAGAAATAGCCACTTCCCCTAATAAAAATCCATCTCAATACCAGTGCTAAACAAATATAGATATTCCTCTACAGGGATGGGGGTTATGAACTGAACTGTGCCCTTTCACCTCCAGTCCATTTGTTGAAGCCCTAACTGCCAGTGTGTATGTATTTGGAGATGAGACCTTTAAGGGGGTAATTAAGGTTAAATGAGGTGGGGGCCTGATCAGGGGGCCACCATAAGGGTGGGGCCCTGATCCAGTGGGATTGTGTCCTTAGAAGAGCAGGGACAGACACTAGGAATGCACACACACTGAGGAAAGGCCACGTGAGGACACACAGAGGAGACAGCTGTTTGCAGGCCAGAGCGTTCTCATCAGAAACCAACCGGGCCAGCACCTTATGCTTGGACTTCCAGCCTCCGGAACCGAAAGGAAATAAATGTCTGTTGTTTAAGTCTCCCAGCCCAAGCAAACTGATGCTCTTGGCAAGAAGACAGAATTTTAAAATTGGACATATGAAAAGATTCAGCAAAAGGTGGAAGTAAATCAGAGAAATGATTCTCTCAAAACAGACTTAACAGCAATAAACAAGGCAAAGTTTTTTAAATATGCTGAATAGTTTATTTCCTGGATGAATTAATCTTGCTTCTACAAAACAAGAGCAGGAAATCACAAAAAAAGGAACAACTGATAACAGAAAAACAGTTTTGGGGTGTAACATGATAGTTTTAAAACACAAGCAAGAATGTGAAGAGCCAATTGGTAATAGCAGGAAAGTGAGTCCGTGATTTACAAGACAGAAACGGTAAATTTAAATTTTTCCCACACTCACAGCTTAAGAAAAGAGATCTGTGCCCTGACTGGTGCGGCTCAGGGGATCGGGCACGGTCACACAGGGTGAAAGGTTGCCTGATTTGATTCCCAGTCAGGACACGTGCCTGGGGTGCAGGCCAGGTCCCTGGTTGGGGACAAATGTGAAAGGCAACTGATTGATGTTTCTCTCACCCATCAATGTTTCTCTCCCTCTCCTTCTCTCTCCCCTCCCTTCTCTCTAAAAATAAATAAATAAAATATTTTTTAAAAAAGACAAGAGAGAAACTTGTGCAGCCATGCTCCTAGCAGTGTTGTTCACAATAGCCAAAGGGTGGAAGCAATCCAGGGGTCCAGTGATGGATGAATGAATAAGCAAAACTCACTGTATATGTAATAGAGTATTATTCAACCTTAAAAAGGACAAACGCTACAATACAGAGATACCTTGCGGACATTATGCTCAGTGAAATAAGCCAACCACGAAAAGACAAATACCGTGTGATCCCACTTATGTGAGGGACCTAGAGTAGTCACGTTCACAGAGAGAGAAAGTAAGAGTCGCAGGGTGGTAAATATGGGGACTTATCATTTAATGGGCATAAAGTTTCAGGTTAGCAAGATAGAAAAGTTCTGGAAATGGGTGGTGGTGATGATTGCACAATATGTCTTTAATGGCATCAAACAGTACACTTAAACATAATTAAAATGGTGAACTTAACATTGTGCATATTTTACCACAACAAAAAAGAGGAGGAAGTGGAGAGAAAAATATCTAAGTCCTTTTATCTCATCAAATATAAGATGCTATCAATTGTTCAGATATACCATTATTTATTTTCCATGAAAAAAAAACAAAGTTATTTGTCACTTAGAATTTCTACTGTACACTTACTAAAAGAGCTTTTTTACACTTACCTATTAGACACACATTTCATCCAGTATCACTCATGCATATACATAAAAATAACTAAAATTAATTGGTTAAAATATTCCTAAAACTTTTTTATCTGAAGAGTCCCATTCTTCTGAATCATTTGGGATTCAGAACTGTCAACACCCATGCTTCCTCACACAATGCTGTAGATGCAGCCTTTCCTAAAAGAACACTGAGCTATTATCTTTGGGATTTTCTTCCCAGCAGCTGATACCCAATCTGCCAGCTTCCTCTATCTTTCCAGAAGATGCAAATGGAGGGTTCTCAGACCAGAATCAGGACTCCTGTCCTTTCATAAACAACCTCTAAACAGTTGTCTGAAATGGCAAGGCATTGCCATGATCAATCAAGCCTTCAGGAATGACAGCCACATTCAGGAAACAGGTAAGGACATTCATGTCACAACTATCACCTTTATTGAAGCAACTGTGAGACACCATTGATTGTAAGATGCCCTGACTTCAGAAATGTTAACATAGAATAATGGATGTCCTAGAAATGATGACAATGTAGTGTAAGGAAAATGATCAGAGGCATGTAAAATAGAACCACTACATCCAAAATACATATAAGGATTACAGAAAAGGCGTAGAAAACAAGGGAGAAGAAATCACCTAAAAAAAATAGAAAATATTTCCCCAAGCTGTGTAAAGCCTTTTTGTCCTGTTCCTATGGGTTCATCTAGAAGCTGGTCCCTAGTTCCTGCAGCAAATGCAATCCTGTTAGTTTATTCATTTGTACATATACTTGATCACCAAACATTAGGAGCTTAGTATGCTTTCGGCATTACCAACAACTCAGAGTCTGTTAGTGCCCCAAAGCCAATGGATTTCGTTCTCTCTGACGATAAGCACCACATAGCTGTGTCTCCTTTTCACTTTTGCTTCCAGGAATCTCAGGGTGAACTGAGAGATTCCTTTTTTGGACCATAAGACGCACCTAGGTTTTAGAAGAGGACAATAGGAAAAAAAATTTTGAAGCAAAATAAAAGTGGTAACATTTTTAATAACATCAATAACTTAATATTTCACCAATGTAAATATAAACAGAACTCGACAGCAGCATTTACAACCATTATTCCTCCCAAATGGTGTACATCTTATAGTCCGAAAAAAATAGGGTAAGCATTAACTACTTTGTGGGTCCTTAGAGCCTGCATTACTTCTATTATCTTTCTCTCCCTATCTTGACTTTCTACTCTTATTTCCACTTCCCTTGGTCCATATTCTTTGTTTTCAGATATATTTTACCCTATCTCTATTATGTGTTCTTATTGTAAATCCTTCCCATACTTCTGGAACGTAAGTACCCCTACCACCCTCCGCAGCCACCCTGCTCCTGCCGCGTGCCGTCCATGGAAAGCCCCTGGACCAGCCCGACCCTTCTCGCTCCTGCCACACGGGTGAACACACATCCTGCCCATACAGCCTCCTACAGCAATGGCAGCTCAAGGTCCAAAACTGTCACTTTATTTTCCCACAACTGAATTTAAATAGCCTCTCAAGCCTTCTTTCTGCTTCACAGCAGAAATTTTATTAGAACAAGATAAGGGATGAAGTGTTTACTTTGAGCAATAACTTGAGACATGGAAAAATAATTTTTTTGCTGCAAGAGGCTTTTTTGTTTCCACTTGGTCCAATGCATGGGATAGGGCCCCACGGTGGTTAAAAGAGTACTTAGTGGCTTCAGGGAGAGGCTCAGGCAAAAGGTAGACACCAGGAAGATGCAAAGGGGCCCCTCAAAAGCTTCAGGGCTCCAAAGGCTCCAAATCATGCTTGAAGGTGAGCCTTTCATAAAGATACTCACCCAACCTGCCGGGGGATCAGCCAGCCTGTAGAGGTGAGTCAGGTGGTGCCCCAGCTTCTTGATGAGTTTCACCTCCTCATCTAGGAAGTCACAGAGCTGCAGATCCAAAAGGGCCTGGTCCAGGTTCTTCTCCGGGACCACAGCAGCTTCCATGGCATCCTGAGTGTCACCGCACTCACCTTGGGAGGCATCGGCTCATCCTAGAAGACAGTGTGGAGCGGCCGTGTTGGTTTTGCAGCTTTAAGAGACCCTGGGTGCCCTCGTGCTTCTTTTCAGCCAGCTCTGGGACCAAGTGGCCCACGCCCTTCAGAGCCATTTCGTCCTGGTCTGAATAGAAGCCCAGAGAGAGGCAGGTGTGGGAGGCCCGCAGATGCAGGGTGACCAGGTGTTAGACAGCAGCCTCCCCGGGGTGGAATAATTCTGGCAAATCTGGGAGCTCGAGGTTGCTCGGCAGTAAGGAGTTAAGGCCAAAAACAGTGTTGGCTGGTCTCGCAGGCTGAGGGTGGCCGCAGTGGTTCCAGTAGTGACTGGAAAAGAGGTTGGGGGTCATCTGAGGCTGAAAGAAGCAGCAACCCTGGGTCTGTGCCATCCAAACGCTGCTGAAGCAAGCAACAGATCCAAGGGACTGCTGAGGGTACTGCCTGGAAAAATAATTTTATTCACTTTTGCTATGTGCCACCTACCTCCCATCCATCCTACCACCCCCCAAACACACACGCACAACAAAGGACTAGAGGACAAACTGCCATGTTCAATGAGGGCCAGGGAAATTAGAAACAGGTGGATTTTGTGCACCAGAAGCGGATGTTCCCCACAACCGAGGATGAGCTTTTGAAACAAATACAAAGAGTGGGCTGGAAGGAAGAGCGGGAGGTATTAGGAGGAGAGAGCTCCTGCAGGTGAATGGTGTCTTATGCTCCCTCCTCCCCCACCCTTTGTGGGAAGGTGGAGCTCACATGGCTGCCCAAGACATGGGAGAACTCTCTTAGAAGTTTGGGGATAGTTTCACAGACTTAGAGTAATAGGAATACTGCTTCTGAGGGTCAGGGACCCAGAATTACTTTGCTCTAAGTCTGAAAGAACCATCCTTAGCTAGGTTGAGGGGCATCCTCCCTCAGCAACCCTGCTATTCTTGGAAAACTGGACAAGACCTTCTGTAGTTTCTGTAACCCTGCAGTGTGAAGGCAAAGAAAGCATGGATGATCCCAGGGGGAGAGTCAGTGAGCAGAAGCCATCTAGCTGAGCAAAAAGAAACCTCCCAGGAGGGGACACAATGTGGACCACTGTGGGGGCCAAGAAGAGGTGCAGTATAGTTAAAAGGTGAGGGCCTTAAGAAGTACAAACTGGCGGTTAAAAAGTAGTCACCAGGATGTTAAGTACAGCATAGGGAATACAGTCAACAATGCTGTAATAACTGTGTGTGCTTACTATGGTGTAACCAGTGCTGTAATAACTATGTGTGGTGCCAAGTGGGTACTAGATTCTCAGGGGATCACTTCATAAGTTACATAAATGCCTGATGACTGTGCTGTGCACCTGAAACTAATGTAATATTGGATGTCAACTGGAATGGAAAATCTTTTAAAATTAAAAATAAATAATTTTTAAAACAAAATGGCATTTCCTTCCACACACACAAGGCAGAGGAGGAGAATGGAGCCCAACTCACAGGAAGTCGATGGGATATCACGCAGGTTGCCTGCTAGAGTGGATCCTGCTCAGACTGAGTAAATGGCAAAGAATTCTTATACACCTGAGCAGTCAAGTAAAGGAAGGTAGTTGCAACCTTAATGGTCGTGCATAATTTGGTCTACTCAAATGTGACCTCCAAATTTATGGAATAGATTAAATGGAACTCAGGGAATGTGAGCTGTGAGTTGAAGCTCATCCTAGCAACTAGGAAAGGGCTCAGAACTTCTTGCTGTGGTCCCAGGAGCACCACCTCACTCATAGGCAGCCCCAGCCCAGAACTCTGAGCTCCCAGTTTCAGAACTCTGACCAAGAAGAACCCTCGACCCCCACTGACATGGGATGGTGATGCTTTTCCTTCAGGGACATGTATTCCAAATCCAGGAAGGTTTAAAACTAAATATAAAAAAGACAAAGTGAATCAAGCACATGGTATTAATGCTTTTGCAAAAAAATTAAGAGCAGCCTATATTTGGTATTGTAGTGTATAAGGAAGTTTAATGCCCTAAAAAAATTTGAAATTAGCCTTAGGATATCAAGTTAAAATATACAATCAAGAACTTAACTTTGGACCTGTGGTTTCATTTGAAAGGTGTAATGATTTGGTAATGTTTGTAAATAACACTGGTATGTTTAAGAGACCTTGAGATTCATTATGAATATTAATTTATTTGCTTAGTATTTGCTTGTTAGATCAGACACTTTTAAACACTTAAAACAAATGCTTTGAATGTGTAAATTATGTTTCAAATGTTTCCAGGCATTTGACTGCATGGTAAATGGAATGGGTTATTTAAGAGAGTTCTGTTTCTTCAACTTATGTTATTATTATGTGATAATTAATGAGAAAATGAAGTTGGTGGCTCTTATTTTGCTCAATTTGAAAAAAGAATAAACATACAAATTGAACTTGTAAAAAGTTTAAACATCATTTTTAAATGTATTTTAACCAGGACACTACTAATTTTTTAAAAGATTTTATTTATTTATTTTCTAGAGACATAGGAAGGAAGGGAGAAATAGAGGGGGAGAAACATCCATCAGTTGCCTCTCATATGTCCCTAACCAGGAACAAGCCTTCAACCCAGGCCTGTGGCCTGACCTGAAATTGGACCTGTGACCTTTCACTTTGAGGTAGGACACCCAACCACCTGAACCACACTGGTCAGGGCGACTACTAATTTTTTAAACAAAGCAACAGTACATTGTCTTTTCTGCACACAAATACCATCACAAACATCAAAAAATTCACCTTGAAAAAAAGATTCACATGCAACAGGGTTGCAGTCCTGGGCAAGCTGTCCGGAAGAATGCACCACCCATGCCCAAGGCACTGCAGTAGAGCCCACCCTGAACTCCACTCTGGACAAGCAAATACCCTGGGCAGCACATCTGCAGCTCCACCAGTGCCAGCCTGAGAGGCTGAGAAGGTGGGCACCCCAACCTGGCCACCATGTGTCCGCATCAGGTGACTCTGTTTCCATGACCCCAAACTGCCCCTCCCCTCTTCTCTACTCTCTTTTTCTCCTTGGCACTTATCAGCATTTATTATATTGTGCATTTGGGTGTTTCAGTTATTATCTTTCTGCACATACTGGGTGTTTCAGTTATTATCTTTCTACAGGCACACTGAGCACAGAGACTTGTCTCACTCAGTCCTAACTCCCCACGTCTGGAACAGTACTTGCATGTGGTCTGCTTCCAATGGGTATATATTGCATGAGTGAGTGGATGGCTCTTGATTCTCACTGTCTGTCTACATGCCTCCCTCCCTGTCTGAACACCAGCTCTCTGAGCTCAGGAACTACCTTCCTCACTGCTCAGTCTCCATGCCCAGCACAATGACGCACCCAAACAAGGGAGGAAAAGGGAAAGCCCATCCAGCATAAGAGTAACTCCCCATCCGAAGGCAATAGGGACAAGGCCATGGCCACCGGCATCAAACAAACACAAGTTGGAATTCTGTTCCTGCCACTTAACATGGACAAGTTACTTAAGATCTCTGAACTTCTGCTTCATCTGGAAATGAACATTATAATAATGCCTACCTTGTGTTGTCCTTGTGGGAATTACACGAGTCAATGGAAGAAACTGTGTCTAATACTGAGCCTTAACGCAAAACCTATCTCATAGCAAGTGCTCAGTAAAAATCCATTCCCTTACTCCTTTTTGCCACCTCCAGTTGCTACAGAGAAAACTGTCCTCCTCCCCATGATCTTTGGGTGCTCCACCTGCATCTACTCCCCTGGGGCAGATGCCACCACAGGAACTGGAGAGCCAGGAAACAGCTGGGCCCAGAGGAAAGCCCCCCACTTCTTGGGGCTCAGGCAGTGGATGGGACAGAAGAAGGGGTCTCTGGCTGGGAATTCAAAGACAACCTATAAGTTGGAGAACTTCAAAGACAGGAAGTGAAAGGAGGCATGAGGCAAAGGGGAAGCAGCAACATTTAGCCCTGGCCCCTTCTGGACAGCCCACACACTCCTGAGTCACAAATTGAGGAACCAGGAGAGCCAACAGGAAGGGACATGGGGGAAGACTCAATAGGCAGGAGGAAATCAAAATGACCCCATTTGGCAGGGTCACACACTCACATAAATTCATCCCAATCCCATGAGCCCCATTATCTTGGAGAGATAGCCCCATTCCCCCAGGCTGGACCTTGTAGTCCTTGACTACCAGCTATGCTGGTCTCAGGTCTATGTCTCCTCCCAAGTGGTGATCCCAGGGGGTGGAGGAGTGGGGGTTGCTCTGTGTGGAAAGCCTGTGTCCCTGGATCTCTAGTGAAAACACTGGGAAAGAAAGTATGGGGGGCCTATTAAAGTGTGAGGACTTCCAGTTAAGATGGAGGTGTACATAGATACACTTTGCCTCCTTGCACAACCAAAAGAAGGACAACAAATTTAAAAACAAAAAACAGCCAGAACTGCCAGAAAATCAAATTGTATGGAAGTCCAACAACTAAGGGGTTAAAGAAGAAACATTCACTCAGATTGGTAGGTGGGGCTGAGACAGGTAGCTGGGGTGGAGAGGACATGTGGCAAGGTGGCAGCTGGTGAACCAGGCAGTTCCACATTTGCATTGCAAATAAACCAAAAGGAACTACTAGGGAGTGAGACAGACTGTGTAACCCAGGGTTCCAGCTTGGGAAAAGGAGGCCTCAGACCTCTGAGTATAAAAATGTATGGGGGTTGTGGCAGCAGGAAAAACTCCTAGCCTCACAAGAGAGTTTGTTGGAGACACCCACAGGGTCCCAGAATGTACACAAACCCACCCACCTGGGAATTAGCACCAGAAGGGCCCAATTTGCTTGTGGGTAGCAGGGGAAGTGACTGAAAGTGAGGCAGAGAGCCAAGCAAGCATCATTGTTCCTTCTCTGACCCCTTTCCCACATACAGTGTCTCAAGGCAGCGAGGTGGGTTGCCCCACCCTGGCAAATATCTAAGGTTCTGCTCCTTACAATATAACAGGTGCACCAAGACAAAGAAAAATGGCCCAAATGAAAGAACAAATCAAAGCTCTAGAAAAACAACTAAGTAATAAAGAGATAGCCAACCTATCAGATGCACAGTTCAAAACACTGGTATCAGGATGCTCACAGAATTGGTTGAGTATGGTCACAAAATAGAGGAAAAAGTGAAGGCTATGAAAAATGAAAGAAAGGAAAATGTACAAGGAACCAACAGTGAAGGGAAGGAAACTGGGACTCAAATCAGTGATTTGGAGCAGAAGGAAGAAATAAACATTCAACCGGAACAGAATGAAGAAACAAGAACTTAAAAAAATGAGGAGAGGCTTAGGAACCTTCAGGATAACATTACATGTTCCAACATCTGAATCACAGGGGTGCCAGAAGGAGAAGGGGAAGAGCAAGAAACTGAAAACTTATTTGAACAAATAATGAAGGAGAACTTCCCCAATCTGGCAAAGGAAATAGACTTCTAGGAAGTCCAGGAAGTTCAGTGTCCCAAAGAACTTGGACCCAAGGAAGCATGCACCAAGACACATCATAATCACATTACCCAAGATTAAAGATAAGGAGAGAAGTTTAAAAGCAGCAAGAGGAAAGGAGACAGTTACCTACAAAGTGTCGGGGTCCACCCTGCCTGGTTTCAGGAGCTGCAACCCCCCATAGCTAAGGCTGAGTGAGAGACACTAAGGAAACAAGCCTGTCTCCCTGGCATGAGCACTGCCTGCTCCTTGCCTGGCCCCCATTGCTTGGTCAGTTAGCCAATGATGGGTAACATTCCTCAGAGGAGGATGGATTTAAGACAGGCACGATCACGTGGGAAGGCCCTCAGGAAAAGACTCAGGGAGCTGTGGAAATGAGAGGGTGTTCGACCCACACCCCTCGGCTTTGACAAAGCCTGAGTCCTTATTCTGCCTGCGAGAAATCAAAATCTTCCAGCTGCCTTTGTCTCCTCTGCCCGACTCAGGCCTGTGGCAATGACAAAGGGCGGTGCAGTCCAGACCAGAGACAGCAGACCTCCAGGGTAATTAGCCTGAAGCAGAGACTATGCAAGAACCTGTGAAATTTACTTTGCTGGAGGATACTTTTAATTAGAATATGAAGGCATAGGCAGGAAATGAAACTAGCCCTTTAGGTTCTGTAGTTTTTAGGTGATAAGACCCCAGCTCGGCATGAGCCCTTTTAGCTCTTTGAAAGTTATCTACTTGTTTGATCTTCCCTGCCAGACTATAATCAACAAACTGTATCCGTGTTCCTACCCAATACTCAGGCCTACTCAGGCAGTGGCTTGAGGTGCTCTCCCCTTGCGAGAGTGAGTGTTCCATTCCTATTCCTCCACAGGACTCGGTAGTCCATGTGTATTTCTCTCATATCTCAAGCATCTGCAGCGGCCAAGGATACTGCTGGCCAGTATCCACCACAACAAAGGAGTTCCCATTAAGACTATTAGCTGATTTCTCAAGAGACCTTGCAGGCAAGAAGGGGCTGGAAAGAAGGATTCCAAGTCATGAAAAGCAAGGACCTACATCCAAGATTGCTCTATCCAGCAAAGCTTTCATTTAGAATGGAAGGACAGATGAAGTGCTTCCCAGATGAGGTCAAGTTAAAGGAGTTCATCATCACCCAGCCCTTATTATATGAAATGTTAAAGGAACTTATCTAAGAAAAAGAATATCAAAACTATGAACAGTAAAATGACAGTAAACTCACAACTATCAATAACCGAACCTAAAAATAAAAACAAAAAATGAACTAAGCAAACAACTAGAACAGAAAGAGAATCAGAGAAATGGAGATCACATGGACGGTTATCAGCGGGAGTGGGAGGGGGAACAATGGGGGAAAACATACAGAGAATAAGTAGCATAGATGGTAGGTAGAAAATAGACAGGGGGAGGTTAAGAATAGTATGGGAAAGCAAGAAGCCAAGGAACTTATATGTACAACACATGGACATGAACTAAGAGTGGGGGAATACTCATGCAGGGCAGAGGGGAATAAAGGAGAGAAAAAATGGGACAACTGTAATAGCATAATCAAGAAAATATACTTTAAAAACAAATTGCAGAATTGGCAGGGGTGGGAGTTGCTGAGGAGGGTTTGGAGACTTTGGAAGGTTATGTAACTGAACCACTGCTGAGTTGAACAGTGGCTGTCATTAGACACAGGTACTGCTGAGCAAATAGCCTGTAAAATGTCAGTGCCTGGAGGTTTAACTGATTTTTACACTGATCGTGCCGAAGGGCTCTTTGAGTTAAAAGGAGTGCCAAAAGAGGAGTGGAAAGATGTGGTGGAGAAGGCAGAGCTGCCCAAACCAGCTTCAGAAGCACTGCCTCTGACTTTACTGCTAGAACTTTTTCCACACTGGTGCCTGACTGACCTTAAAAAATTGCAGACCAGTACAGACACTGGATACTGCAAGCAAGGTGTTGGCAACTGCCTGTTCTAGAATGACTAGTATACTGGCAGCATCCTACCGAGGATAAAGGTTTCAGAATTGTAACTCAAGAACTCCTTCACATGTTGGCTTTCTGTGATTTTTGTTGTGCATCAGGTATATATGTTTTGGATTATTTTTGCCAACTAAAACTAAATCATTTGTCAGATCTTAAAATTCTGTTAATATGCAATGAGTGAATCCACTGCTCTTATCTTTCAGTAGAGCCTTCTGAACTCCGTGAGTAGTCAGGATGTAATTCCATTCTCCCCTGCAGTCCAAATATATATATTCACTCATCGCAAGTGGCAAGGATTCCCAATTACTCTTATAAACAGCACTACAGCTTATAACAAGCTCATTTATGTCCAGATTCCTGTTTCTGTCTTTTCAAAAGTGATCTATGTTTTTAAGAAAACTGACCAATTTGGATTGTTGGACCCTCATTTATAAATTAGAATTACATTTTGGGTTGTAGACCAAGTATAAATTAAATTGGAATGAGATTTACAATTTTAGAAGCAGAAGCTGATATATAAGTGGAACTTGAACTTTCTGATCTCTTCAGAGAAGCCGGTAGAAACTGATGGTCACGTTGTGCTGCGAAGATAATGCCTTCGCTCACAAAGGGTCCGCCTGCAGCCTCTTGACACAGATGCCCTCAGTGGGCAGTTAATCCGGAAAAGGTAAATATAAGTAGAACTTTCACCTCACCTTCAGACACTACAGGGAAGCTACATAATTCTCCAGCACTCACTAAAGAAACTTTGTAGGTTAACAATGCTTTGGTTCCAATGCTTTGGTTCCTTTTCTAACTCAGCAAATATCTTGTCCTTAGCAACTATTTGCAATTATTTTCCTGCAGTTTAACCTATCCTTGGAACAATAACAGGGCTAACTGGAAACTATATATAATAATATTTACAGAATTGAAAAGTAAATTTAAAGAATAAAGTGTGGAAAGCCCCATTCAAACCTCTGAACAGCAGCTCAAATACCAGACAGTCCCAGCTGTTAGGGCTGATGTTCCCCAAGGATAAGGACACCTCTGCCTGACCCACTAAGGGAACTGTGCTGAAGGGCTGGCAGGTTTTTAAGCTCTCTGCTTTTCCTTTTCTTTTTTTAAAAATTTTAATCTTTATTGCATTTTTTTTCCCTTTACCATTTAGTCCCCTTATACTCCCTCTCCCCCGGCAATACCCACACTGCTGTCCATGTCCATGACTCCTTTTTCCATTTGGCTCAATCCCTCCACCCCTTACCTTCCCCCCAACTCCTGCTGCCCCAGCTTCTTCTTCTTTTTCTGTAAAGCAGTGTCTGCTCCCTCCCTGAAGTCTCCCTTGATCACTGATGCCACACTCATCTCCATCCGCCCTGCCTGCAGCCCTGCCGACAGAGGCCTCCTTTTCCCTGCCTGGTGTACAAACTTCACATCACCCAGGCTTTCTGTGTGGTGAATACACTATGTTAAGAGGACAAGCATGCTCTTAAAATGTCACAAGGGCACTGGGAAGCTGGAATGGCTTAAACAGTCATCCATATCAGGGGTGTTGGAGATGTGAAATGTCAAAGAGGATGTAAGAAAGGCAACAATCAGAAACTTTCCTCAGATTCTTTGAGCCACTTTGCTTTCTGTCTCCTTGACATGATTGCAAGATTCCCTGAGGCCCAACACAAGCGGAGGGTCCTGATGATGGTATCAGATGCCCACTGTGTGCAGCGCAGGGCACAGAAATGGACAGGGGGCCACACCCGAAGAAGACCTCGCCTAAGAGGAAAACACAGATTCATAAACAGTACAAGCTCAGGCTGAAAGAGGGTGTTCAGGGAGGGCTTTCTGGAGAAAGCGGCAGCCTGGCTGTCCTTGGAGGAGTCTCAGCCTGGAGCCGCACCCTCCAAACTTTTCACCTATGCTCCCCTACCGTCAGAAGAGAGTCAACTCTGGGAGATCCACTTGCCATACCATAGAGTATTTGTTTTAATATATTTGTGAGGTTTTAATATAAAAGTAATTTTATTTTTTTAAGATTGTATTTGTTTTTAGACAGAGGGGAAGGGAGGGACAGAGAGAAACATCAGAGTGTGGTTGCATTTGTGTGACCCCTACTGGGGAACTGGCCTGCAACCCAGGCATGCACCCCAACTGGGAATCAAACCAGCGACCCTTTAGTTTGCGGGCCAGTGCTCAACCCACTGAGCCACACCAGCCAGGGCTAAAAGTAATATTAAACTAGATATACCGAGTCAAAATTTCCCAGGGGCAAATGCACTGATACATTACCAAGTAATAACATAATTATACTAGTTTAACATTTATTGAAAGCTTATTGTGTGCCAGGCTTTGGACAACACTGTCTACCTCCACTATCTCAATTAAGCATAATAATAGCCTATGGAGAAGGTACTGCTCTTATCCCCATTTTACAGATGAGCAAACTAGAGCATAGAAAGGTTAAATAACTTCCCTAAAGTCACACACAAATCAGTGGCCAAGCCAGGATGCAGACCCAGCAGGTCTGTCTGACTCCAGAGCCAACACTCTTGTTATTATGCACCCTGGGGTTCATCGCTTTCATCAGAGACTTGTACCTGTTTGAGAAGCATGAGATAAGAAAGGTCCAAACTCCCTGCCCCATGTCCAAGCTCCACACATGGTCACTTCCACCTCCCCACAAGATGGGCTTTCATAAGCCTCAGGAAAATACTTGTAGCCACCAGAACTCCACAAGCTGTTTTCCTTTCCTTATTCCTTCTTACTTTCCTGGAATCCCAGCCCAGGCATCCATCTGTCCCCTCCTCCAGGAGGGGACTCACCAAGTGGGGCTCACCCTCCCATTTTCAGTGCCACATCCAGCCAAGCATATTACTCTGCCATCGCTGTGGGCATTGTTGTCTCTCCTGCTGCATCCGGGCACCTCCCAAGCAGAAACCACTGTTTGGCTTCTTCACCTCTGTGTCCCTAACACCCTACACAGAATCTGGGACACAGCTTGCCTGGAATCCCCTCCTCCATTTTGCTTTTAAAGTTTAGACAAAGGACAGTTAGCATTTTGGGACAAACATTGGAAAAGTCTGAGGAAACAATCTATCAAAAAGCATGCAACATTGGGATTCTTCTACCAGCTTTATAACCCTTTGTATCTTTTAACTCACTCAGCTGTGTTAGGGCTGAGTAGAAGCTGCTGATGGAGAAGGAGGAGGCAGAGTTTCAGCCAAAGGCTTCCAAGAGATCTCTTGCACTTCATCTCCCCTGCTCCCCTGTAGCCTCAGCCTCTGCCAAACATGTCCGTTGTATTGGGTGACCCCCAGAGTATCCTTGAGGCCCCAGGTTGCAAAGAAGTAGGATCTTCAACCGTCTTGCTCAGTGCTGAGTCCTCACTAGTTAGAAGAGCACTGACACATAGTAGGATGAGAGAAATGTTAGTTGACTTAACAACATTTTTGTTGGAAGAAATAATGTTTAAAATAATTATGCTAAAAAAATGTTAGCGAGGAGATGAAGCCACTGAAACTCTCGTCCACTGCTGGTGGAAGCGTAAATGGTATGGCCATTTTGGAAATCTGTTTGGCAGTATCAACTAAATCTGGACACCTGACCCAGGGATGCCAGTCCTAGAGGCACACCCAACAGAAACCACTCATATTTTCACCAGAATGCATGGACAATGTTCTAGCAGCACTCTGCACAACAGCCAAAAGTGGGAAGCTACCCAGGTGCCCATCAGCAGTAGCATGGATAAACAGATTGGGGTCAGCCACACAATGGGACACAGTGCAGCCATGAGAGTGAGCCATCCACAAGCAAGCGCAGCAATTCAGATGAGTCTCACCATCAGTGATAGTGAAAGAAGATTTCACATTTACTTAAATACGAAAACAGGCAAAATTAACCTAGGCTGTTAGGGTCAGAGAGAGAGCCATGACTGGGAGGGCACACAGTATGGCTCTGGGGTGCTGGTAACGTTCTCTCATGATCAGATTTCTGGTCGCACATGTGTGTCCAATTTGTGAAATCCAACCTATACAGATAATAGAAGAAAAAAATATATATATGGTCTGTCCAGAAGGTATCCAGTCATGTAATATGAAAAATAGAGACATTTATTGAAGAAGATATAAGATATAAGAGACATTGTACATAGGACAATGACACCTCAGTCCCCTTCAAAGTAGGTACCTTGGGACCTCACACAGTTCTCCCAATCACCATCAGCTGCCCTATCGTATTTTCCTGAATCTCACTGACCATCTGAAATCTCTTCCCTTTCAAAGGTGATTTTAGTTTGAGGAAAAGCCTGAAGTCACAGGGTGCCATCTGGGCTGTAGGGGGACTGAGTCACCTGGGTGATTTGATGTTTCACCAAAAATGTCTGCACAAGATGTGAGGCATGAGTGGGTGCGTTGTCATGATGAAGCTGCCAATCACCAGTTGCCCATAGCTGCAGCCTTGTGAATCACCTGAATAGTTTCCAAAGAGGAATGTTTAAGCATAACACAAGATTTTATGCAGATTCATTGCTCTACTCACTCATTTTTAATGTGACAGCCACACAGTACACATGCTCACTCAGTGGTGTCTACTGCCCCCACTGACTGGTACAGTGAAGTCATCTTTGTTCACACATGTGCATTCCAGTCCACTCTCCTTGGCTGCCAGGTTACATCCATGTCATGCAAACCACTCTTGTTACATTACCAATGGCTGGACTTTTTCCAGACAGACCTTGTGTATATGTATTGGTCTCTGCCCCCAGTTCCTGGTGCAGAGCTCCTAATACCCTTGTAAATTGCTAAGTGATAAGAGCACAAGGAGCATCTCTTGTTCTAATGAGGTGAATATGGGTTGCTGGGTGGCTCCTAAACAGGGGCTGGTCACCAGACAGACCAAGCCATCATTAGAAGCTTGGACTTTTCAGCCCTAGCCCCCAGTCTGCAGAGAGGAGAAGGCCTAGAAATGGAGTTAATAATTGATCCTGCCTATGTGAAGAAGCCTGGATAAAATCCCAACAGTATGGGGTTTGGAGAGCTCCCAGGTTGGTGAACACATCTATGTAATGAGAGGGTGATGCACCCCAACTCCACAGGGACAGAAGGTCCTGCACTTGGGGTCCTTCAAGACCACCTCGCCCTGCCTACCTCTTCTTCTGGCTGTTCATCTGAATCCTTTATTGTATCCTTTAATAAACTGATAAATGTAAGTAAGTGTTTTTCTTAAATCCTGTGAACCACTCTATCAAATTAATTGAATCCAAGGGGGGGGTCATGGGAACCTCGGACCTATTGCTGGTCCATCAGAAGCACAGATGATAATGGGCTTTTGACTGGCATGGGTTGGGTCAGTCTTGTGGGACTGAGCCCTTAACCTGTGGGTTCCGACGCTGCCTCTAGGCAGTGTTAGAATTGAGTTAAGTTGCAAGAAACCCAGAGAATTGTCTGTTGTGGGAGAAAAAACCCTCCACTCTTTTGGTGACTAGAAGTGTCAGAAGTAAAGTGTTCTATGTAAAAGTAAAGGAGAAATACATAGGGAAGATGAGATTTTTCCTACATAGGAAGGAAAAAAACTGAGTTTTTCCACTTTAGACAGTTTCTGTAAAACTTCTTTAAATCACTGTGATAGGGACTTCCAGCCAAGATGGAGGTGTAGGTAGACACACTGTGCCTCCTCACACAACCAAAAGAAGAACAATTTAAAACAAACAAACAAAAAAACAATCAGAACTAACAGAAAATCAAACTGTATGGAAGTCCGACAACCAAGGAGTTAAAGAAGACACATTCATGCAGATGGGTAGGAGGGGTGGAAACAGGCAGCTGGGCAGAGAGGACTCGAGCCAGAGCAGTGACTGGTGGACCCAATGAAGCAGCAGATTGTGGAGCAGGGTGCACGAGGCTGCAGCTGGCCAGCAAGGCAGCAGCTGGCAGATGTGTGAGGTGTGGCTGATGGAGCAGGCAGTCCCACATTTGCTTACAGATAAACCAGGAGGAACAACTGGGGAGCGAGACAGACCAAGCAACCCACAGCTCCAGTTCGGGGAAATAAAGCCTCAAACCACTGATTGAAAACACCTGTGGGGGTTGAGATGGCAGCAGGAGAAACTCCCAGCCTCACAGGAGAGTTCTTTGGAGAGACCCACAGGGTGTTAGAACGTGCACAAGCCCACCCCCCTGGGAATCAGCACCAGAAGGCCCCACTTTGCTTGTGGGAAGTGGGGGAAGTGACTGAAATCTGGCAGAGAGTATAGCAAGTGCATTGTTCCCTCTCAGACCCCTGCCCCACATACAGCGTTACAACACAGAGACGTGGGTTGCTCTGCCCTGGTGAACACCTAAGGCTCCACCCCTTACTACATAACATACACCAAGACAAAAAAAAACATGGCCCAAATGAAAGAACAGATCAAAGTTCCAGAAAAAATACAACTAAGCGATGAAGAGATAGCCAACCTATTAGAGGCACAGTTCAAAACACTGGTAATCAGGATGTTCACAGAATTGGTCGAATTGGGTCACAAATTACATGAAAAAAAGAAGGCTATGCTAAGTGAAATAAAGGAAAATGTAGAAGGAACCAATAGTGAAGGGAAGGAAATGGGGACTCAAATCAACAGTGTGGACCAAAAGGAAGAAACATTCAACCAGAACAGAATGAAGAAACAAGAATTCAAAAGAATGAGGAGAGCCTTAGGAAACTGCAAAACATCTTTTAAATGTTCCAACATCTGAATCATAGAGATACTAGAAGGAGCACAGGAAGACCAAGAAATTGAAAACTTATTTAAACAAATAATAAAGGAGAACTTCCCCAATCTGGCAAAGGAAATAGACTTCCAGGAAGTCCTGGAAGCTCAGACAGTCCCAAAGAAATTGGACCCAAGGAGGAACACACCAAGGCACAACATAATTACATTACCCAAGATTAAAAATAAGGAGAGAATCTTAGAAGCAGCAAGAGAAAAGGACAGAGTTACCTACAAAGGAGTTCCCATAAGACTGTCAGCTGATTTCTCAAAAAAGACCTTACAGGCAAGAAGGGGCTGGAAAGAAGTATTCCAAGTCATGAAAGACAAGGACCTACATCCAAGATTGCTCTATCCAGCAAAGTTTTCATTTAGAATGGAAAGGAAGATAAAGTGCTTTTCAGATAAGGTCAAGTTAAAGAAGTTCATCATCACCAAGCCCTTATTTTATGAAATGCTAAAGGGACTTATCTAAGAAAAGAAGACAAAGAAAAGACATGTATAGTAAAAGGACAGCAAACTCACAATTATTAACAACCACACCTAAAGCAAAACCAAAAGAAACTAAGTAAACAACTAAAACAGGAAGAGAATCAGAGAAATGGAGATCACATAGAGGGTTATTAACAGGTGAGTGGGAGGGGGAGAGAGAGGAAAAAGGTACAGGGAATAAGAAGCATAAATGGTAGGTTGAAAATAGACAGGGGGAGGGTAAGAATAGTATAGGAAATGTAGAAGCTAAAGAACTTAATGTGTACAACCCATGGACATGAACTGAAGGGGGGGAATGTGGGTGGGAGGGGACGTGCAGGGCAGGGGGAAATGGGACAACTGTAATAGCAATACCAATAAAATTAATATATTTTAAAAAGTCAGTATGATACGCATTAAAAATTACTTCATGGTTTGGTGGTCTACTCTTTCATCACTTAAGCAGTATCTTTCTCTTATATTTCCAACATTCAGGGTGGCAGCGCCACCTTGTGGTCATACCTGTGTGATGCTCCAGTCTATGAGGAAGGAGACTCCCACCACCCTCATGTTTTACTATATAATGTTTCTCCACAAACAGCTGAAGTGAAACATTAAATAGTAAAGAACATTCTTATAATTAAAAGTGTAGGCCTGCTCTGACAAGGTTCATGTACTGCAGGGCTGCCTGGGCTCAGAGGGAGATTGGCTGTATTGGATCATGTGTTCACATCTGTAATCTGTTTTGAATGAGGACCTGATCGCAAAGCAAAAATGGCTTTCAAGCGTGGTGTTTCTTGTGGACACAAGAGGAGCCACATACTAAGGCATGGCAGGCCTTACAAACTCAGAGACCCAAAGTAACCACATAGGATGGTCTGAAAATAAAACTCTTAACTAAAGACAAGCCATGACAGGTCACGTTCTAAGTTGGTGTTGTTAATGGGGAAGTGGCACCAGATATTACCAGTGGAGTTAGAGCTCAGTCCTTGAGTTTGGCTAAGAAAGAATTCAGAGCCAAGAATCCAAATACAAGTGAAAGTTTATTTAGAATGTCACAGGCGTAAAAGAAGTGAGCCAGCTGCACTATGCTCAGGAAACAAGTTACAGAGGCAAAAGAAGGGCCCTCAGAGCTAGGGAGAAAAAAAGCAAAGAAACCCTGAGGGAAGAAAGGGGGAAGGAAAAGCAGGATGCTGCTCGAGAGTGAGGGCTCGTGCTGGTTCCTTTGAGTCATGGGTTTTTATCTGGTTTCCAAAGGCAGGGGGCTATTGGGAGATCTCAGGGAGGATGTCAATGGAATGTTTATCAGCTTTCCAGGTGTGTCCTTTCAGGGTGTGGTCCTTGCTGATTGGTCAGTCAGCTCCAGGGCAGGGGGTCATTCATCAATGCAGCTGGTCCTGAGGTGGCCATGGTGTCACTTCTGGCTTCGCTGCTTTTCTGGGCCTGGAGCTAAAACACAACTGAGGCCTAGATGCCCTCTCCAGTTTGACCAACACTCTCTTTCTGTGGTCAATGGACCCGAGGCTTTGTTCCTGAGATAATTCGATGCAGGTCAGACCACATTGCCCTGAGGGCTTAATGCTTCAGGTAGTGGCCGTGCAAGGGCTTGTTTGGAAGTCACATGAATCTATTCTCTGGCCCCCCTGTTCCTCTCCAAAGGGGTCTACCACAAACCTGGGGACACACTAGGGGAGGAAAGGTTACCCTGGGGGCAAGGTCCCACCCTAAAATACTTGTTTTCCAAGTTTTATCATTGCTAGGCCCCCCGGAGCTTTCCACCTTGGTGACCTTCTGTACCAGGCCTAGTCTTCCCACCCCATTCTTCTCTAACTGCCTACTGTAACAGTATTTCTCTTGACAAAGGTCTATCTTTACCTTCACCAAGCCAGTCTATTTATTGTCTTGTTGCATCTACTATAACAGGTCTTTGGAATGTCAGAGTAATCCCCTTTCTTCCAGACCCCTCAGGCACAGTCTCCCACCAGAGCAGAGGCCTTGCAGCCCCTCATTGTTATCTTGTTGCCCACACACCGTCTCCGCGTGCTTGAGTGTTGACTGTTACTAACCTCTACCTGCCAATGAGAAAGAAGTGTTTCTCTTCATTTTCCTCTTTATTCCGTCTCAGAGATTTCCCTAATCTACCACCAGGGGATTTATGTAACCCCTTACATAAAGTAACCCCTTACATAAAGTAACCCCTTACGCCTCCTCCTTTGATTCTAATGTATAAAATAAACTGCAAAACTGCCATTCTCCAGAGCATTTTCTTAATCTGTTCAGGTTTTGCTTCCTGGCGAGTGTTGTCAGCTTGGTTCAAATAAACTCATAAGAATTCTCTACAGGTTTGGACACTTCTTATATGCACATATTTTCTTAAGTTGTTTATAGTTAAGCAATTTTGAAAACGCTCCAAAGAAAGGTAAAAGAACTTTTTGTCACAGCACTTAAGAAAACATAAACAACCCCTTCCTGCTCCCCCTGCCCTGCCCCGCCCCACACGGAAATGCTGCAGAGTATAAAACTTGAGACATTTTGTAGGACGCTTTACAAAATGTAGTCTTTTCTCTTGTTTCACAAGGCATATTCATTACAAGTAGTCTAGTTAAATACTGAAAAGTTATATGCTGTGGTTTAGGATTTGCCTTGGTACTTACAGGAGGTATTACAAAAAATGGATTTTTGCTTCATTTTGCAAAAATAAAAAAGCTTTTGACAAATCAAATCCTAAAAGCACTTTGGCAACATTTTCCCTCTGATCATTTTTCTTTTATCAACTTTTACTAACGTATTCTAGCTCAAATCCTACACACTTTCTGATTATACGAGTCCCCCCCTAATCCAAGCTTTCACTTTCCAGGGTTTTGATTACCCACAGTCAATCACAGTCCGAAAATACTAACTTCCTCACCCATCCACATCTTCATGGCTGGATGAACCAGGATCACCAGAAGCAGATGATCCTCCTGTCATATCGTCTAAGGTCAACAGTATCCTAACACTAGGTCCCAATGCCTACATCACTCACCTCACTTCGTCTCACGGAGGCAGATTAGTAAAAAGCCAGGAAAATTCCTTGGCAAAAGGAATGAGGAAACAGATAGCTAAACAGGCAGCTGGAGCAATTTACAGCCAGCTAGTAAGTTGCAAAATCTTATCTTCCCTAACCAAAGACACTTAGGAGCAAATAATTTACACATTCCAGACCATGCTGGGGCAGACCTGTCTTAGTCCTTTCCAGGAACATTTTTTGAAGGTGAAACTGGCCAGAGAATGACCTGATCCCTCTATACACTCATTTTGATGCATCAGCATATCAAAGGACACACCTGAAAAGCTGATGAATATTCTGATCGAGACCTCCCCTAAAATTCTTGCCTTTAGAAGACATATAAAAACCCTTAAGACAAAGAACCCAGTGTGCACTCTTCCTTGAGCACACCCACACCTTTCCTCAACTTCTTTCTTTCTCCTAAGCTCCCAAGGTTCTCAGAAGATTTGCAACCAGGGGAAATGCAGGCAGCTGCAGCTTGTCCTGGGTTAACCCCTAAACTTGTCTCCAGGGGCCTCCTTCTGCCTCCATAACTTGTTTCCTGAGTCCACACAGCCCAGGTGGCTCACTTCTCCTGCCTCTGTGACTCTCTTTCTAAAGGGCCAAGGCAGCTCCACCGAGGTGCACTTCTGTTGCTACATCTTACCTCTTCTAACTTAAGCCTTTCCTTTGTCTCACTGTCCCCAGCTTTAACAAATGTACTCTCAAACTCATCTGGACTCGTAGCATGAAGTCTTTCCTGCACATTCCAGACTGAGCTGGGGCAGACCCACCTCGGTCCCTGTCCCCTTCAAGTGACACAACCTCTTCAGAGGTATTTGAAGGCTCAGTTGGGGCATTTTGCTGATCCAAAGGCAGTTTCAATTCCTCAGGAGACTCTGGAGGTATAGCCGGGGCCTCCTGGGGATTAGCAGAAGTTTTAGCTTCCTTAGCGAGCTCTGCCAACACATCCTGACCCAAATTTCATACGGTCAGATTTTTCTTTTAACTTTTAATTGTGATAAAATGCACATAACATTAAACTGTCTTAACCATTTTTAACATGTTTAAGTGTACACTTCAGTAGTGTTATGTACATTCACACTATCGTGCAACCATTTTCCAGAACATTTCTGGAGGTTGCCACCCTTCAAGGCCAGGCATGCTCATGGTATTCATGCAAACGGAAGAATATTCACAGAGCCGCTGGGGTGTCTGGCATTCCTTTATTCACGGGTGGGTGAGCCACACACGCTGCAAGCTGCATGTCTGTCTACATGTCTCCTGTTGTGGCCCTTGCTCCCAGCATGGCGCCCATCGTGGCACCTGTCCCTTTATATGTCTGTCATCATCATTGCCCCCAGCAGGGAATCCCTACCTACTTAAGTACTAGAGGTGAACAAAGCTGGCAAGATGCCAGAAATTATATAACATAGCAATTCTGCACACGTGAGCCCACTTCATGTCACGGGAACAGTTTATCGGGCCCAGTTTCAAGGCTATGAGAACACTGGTTATCAGGCCGCTCCAAGGCCATGGGAACACAGCTTCCCTTAGCCACCCAGACACCTGGGTGAGGAAGCCAGACTGCCTCCACTTACCCTACAGTTTCCATCCTGCAAAACTGAAACTCCACCCTGTCAAACAACAGCTCCCCACTACCCCCTGCCTCCCAGCCCCGGCAGCCCCTGCTTTCTGTCTTCATGAACCCAACTGCTCTAGGTGACTCATACAAATGTTTGGGGCACTATTCATCTTTTCTTAAAAAGATTTTATTTATTTATTCTTAGACAGCGGGGAAGGCAGGGAGAAAGAGCGGGAGAGAAACATCAATGTGTGGTTGTCTCTTGCGTGCACCCCCCACTGGGGATCCTGCCAGCAACCCAGGTATGTACCCTGACTGGGAATCGAACCAGTGACCCTCTGCTTCATAGTCTGGCACTCAATCCACTGAGCCACACCAGCCAGAGCCTATTAATCTTTTTGGACTGACTTATTTCATTTAGCATAACGCCCTCAAGGTTCATCCATGTTGAAGTGTATGACAGAATTTCCTTCCTTTTTAAAGATAAATAATATTCCATGGCAGGTACATATGCCCCACCCATTCCACAGGTGGAAACTGCACGAGGTCTTGCTCACAGCCAACTGGAATCGAGCTTCCCCTCTCGTTCTCAGCTGGCCCTGGAGTCTCGGAGAACAACCCTTTTCCCACAGAAGATCATCCACATATTCAAAGAGGCTCTTGGACCCCCAAACCCTTCCCAGCTTTTCCCTACAGCCAGGGCTCAGAATCATGCCCGTGCTAAGGTAATCCAAGCAGCTGAAGAAACTTGGAGAAATCACAGCCACAATTAACTCGAGGATTTGAAAAACTATCCTATTACTCTAGAATGTTTTCCTTTTCATTAGATTATGTTCTTAGTAGGAAGTTAATCCAAGTGAGAGAAAGAATATTTAAAGTTGGCCCAGATTCTCACACGAGAGTGGCAGTAAATGTTTCGTCTCAGGCAGGCAGCAGTCTTTAGAGATGACCCCCCCAGACCCTGAGGAAGGGGCCTGCGAGGGGGCAGACAGGTAGAAATGGCGTGAGGGAGCCACAGAGCCAGGGTCTGGTTCCGCCCGCAGCAGGGCGGCCGCAGCCCGAGCGGGCCCCGCCCGCCTGGTTTTCTCGCTGGTCAGAAACCCTCATTCTCTCCATGAGGCATGCCCTTCAAAGGCTAAGAAACCCCCTTCCTGGGATATCTGGAAAAGAAAGTTAGCTTTCATGAATCACCAAAGAAAAAAGAATATTTAAAGACAGAGGACAGAGCTGGGGGAGGAGAGAGAAGTCTCCTGGGGCCCTTATAAGTTTCCCAAATAAATTTGCGGAACCTATTAAAAAAGAAAAATAGTGCTTTGCATCCTGCAATTTTAAGAATCAAACTTTAGAAAACACACACCAAGGAACATGAGGACACAGGTTAGTGTGCCCACCACAACAATCACTCATGACAGGAAAAAGTGTAGACGGCCAAGATTCTTAACACAGCCGTGGGGTTAATAAATTATTGACAACTAAACTATGAAATATCTTGTCAAATGTTCCAAATTTACAGAAAATATCAGGAGACCTATGATATATTACAGGGTTAAAAAAAGGCAGGTGACAGAAAACAAAAAGAAAACTGTGTGTGTTCGTTGTGACACAGAAAATGTCCAAGAGGGTACACTGGAAGAGGTTCAGAGAGGTGAGTCACCTCTAGGGGCTCACACTGCAGCAGAGGAGACTTCACTGTTGTTTGAAGTCTTCTTTCTCTTCTTTTTTAACAAATAATGTGCAATATTATAGTAGAGAACACAATGCAAACACACACACACACAGCCACTGTCTGAGGGCCCAGGCCCCACCCCCACCCAGCAGGGCCTCGTTTCCTCCTAGGAATCACAAAGGGTGCTAGGGAGCCCCACACATCCCTCAGGCAAACATGCAAGTCAAACAGCACCGTTTACCCAGCGTTTACGCAGTACCGGCCTTCTCAAGTTAACAAGGCGTGGGAGGAACCAGGTAGCAACACCAGCCTTGTCTGGCAAGGCCAACCTTTGCCCCTAGACCCCCTGGGCAGGAAACCTGCGGCCTCCCCCACATTCCCTGCTTCCTCTGCTGCTGACCTACCCAAGGCCTGAGCTTTGCTCCCCACAGGCACCTACCTTTGGCCTGGTTAAGGCAAGAAGACCCAGGTTGGGGACAGCTGATGGCCCTGGCAGCTCAGAGATCCGCCCCATCCCCACTCCCACCCCAGAGGCAGCTGTACCTTCTCTCCTGGTGGGCGTCCCAAGGTGACACGGGGCAGGAGCACGGGTGCAGCTAAACAGATTTAGGGAAACTCACTAACCACTATAATAAACTACCCCCATCCCGGCAAAGGCCACAGCTGTAGGAAAAGAAAGGACAACAAGGAATGGGATGGGGGGTGGGGAGAAAACCCGCCCATGTCCTTTGCGGGAAGAACAGAAGAGGTGGGGGTGGGGTGGGGTGGTCTCGGTCTGGAAGCTCGTGTTAATAGGAGCTATGCGAGGCCTAAGGGAAGACAGAGAGCAATGCAATTCCATGCCTCTGGAGGGCAGTTTGCTTTTAATGACAAGGTGATAATTGGAAGGGTTCTTTTTATTTTGAGATATAATTCCCATACCATATAATTTGCCCTTTAAGGTGCACGATTCTATGGTTTTTGGTGTAGTCACAAGTTTGTGCAACACCCACCACTACCTAATTCCACAACATTTTCATCATCCCAGAAAGAAACCCGTTCCCGTTAGCAGCCCCTCTCCATCCCCCACCCCCAGCCCTCCACACCCACTCAGCCCCTTTCTGTCTCTACTAATTTCCCTGTTGGGGATGTTTCCTATAAAAGGAATCCTATAATATAAGGACTTTTGTGAAGGGCTTCTTTCATTTAGCATAATGTTTTCAAGGTTCATCCACATTGTAGCAGGTACCAGTACAAAATTCCTTTTTATGCCGAATAATACTCCATTGTATGAAATACACCACCTTTCATTTATCCTTTCCTCAGTCAGGAGAGATTGGGCTTTTCTGACTCTGGTTGTTATGAATAATGCTGCTGTGAACACTGACGTAACAAGTGTTTGTGTGGACATGTGTTTTGAATTATCTTGGGTACACATGGTGAGGTAAAACTGCTGGGTCGTCTGGTACTTTAACAGTCTGAGAAGTGGCCACAGTTTTCCAAAGTCACTGTGTTACAGAGCAAACAAGGGGGGCCTGGGACGACATACTATTATTGAAAAAAAAGCCCCCAGGTCCGTCATGTCCGCTGCCAGAGGAAAGATGTCTCTCAATGCCAGAGATTCATGAAAAGGAAAGGAAATGTTTATTTAATGCTATCCAGACTTAAAGTAGTGACCTAATGTCTTCACCAAAATCCCAAAGTCCCTTAAAACACCCACAAACACACACAGTCCTTCCTTCCTTCCTTCCTTCCTTCCTTCCTTCCCCCTTTGCCCAGTCCAGAGTACCGTATCTCAGGAAAGGAAATAGAAGTCCATGGCTCAGGCAGTCCTCTGGTTATTCCCAGTTAGCACTCCATCTCAACTGGGAGACCCTCCTTGGGTTCCCAGCACCCTCAGCTGAGTCACCGGGATCTCTGCTAAAACCAGGTGGTGGTTCCCCTTCTAAAGCTGCGGGGGTCCCTACTCTGGCAAAGCCGCGTGGTCCTCTCTCCCAGGGCCACGGGAGTCCCCACTCAGCCAAAACTGCGTGCTTCTCCCCCTGCACAATGATTGCAAGGGTGGGGGGATGGGGGGGTCGCCACTCTGCCAAAGCCGAGTGGCGGTTCTCTGCTAAAGCCGCATGGTGATTTTCTCTTGCAGGGCTGCAGGAGTCTTCACTCTGTCAAGGCCGCGTGGTTCTCCTCAATGGCTGCCGTGTCTGGGTTTTAAATCCCCGCACCAATCTTCCTCTGCAGTCCCATTTCCGACTCCTCCTACACTCGGGCACACTTGCCCTCAATCTGCTGTCTTCTCCAGCTTTTCTGGTCACCATCGTGGGTCTGAGCAGGTGTGACCCCATGTCATGGAGCCAATCTTCTCCGAGCTCCCATGCAGGCGCTGTAACTTGGGGGACCTGCCCCCCAGTCCCATCTTGGGGGGAGGTCCCTTTCCATCCCCCTGGCCTAGAACATGGCCATAGCTATTTAGCATATCTAAGTGACCAGCCAAAGGCTATAGGTATGTTAAATGACCATGCCATGGATTAGCTGCAAAGCTGCCCTGCATGTTCTTGCTCTGTGTGCCCCTTCCCCCAACTCACACCTATGGGAGAAGAGGTGGAGACATCTTAAAATCTCCTGGACACCTTGAGTTCTGGACCCCATTTCAAATGCCTATTTGGGGTCCCCCCTCTTGGCTGCACCCTGTAACAACTGCGCCACCTCCAGTTCCCAGCAGTGTGTCAGGGCCACAACTACTCCCCCTCCTCAGTGAGAGCCGATTTTGACCCAACCTGGACAAGACTGGATTAAGAACAGTAACAGCAAATGCTTACTGTGTGCTTCACACACGCAGGTACATAGTCTCACCCATGTTATCTTTTTACGGCAGGAAACCAACTCACCCCCAATGAGAAAGCCCCGCTCTGCCACTTTGTAGCAAGGTGCAGTTATGCCTTTAGGCTAAGATAGAGGCACAAACACAGCTGAAAGTATGAATCACTCAAAGAAAAATAAAATCCACTCTAAACCCCAAGGCAAAAGGTTAATTGAGCCAAGTTTAGACCAGGGTGAAAGAAATGTCAGCAAACAAATGAGCAAGAAAACAAAGTGGGGTAAAGGTGGAGACGAGGTGGTCTGCCCCCAGCTGGGGCAGCCAGCACTCCAGCCCAGTGAGGGACACAAACGGTCGGCTAGGCTGTCCCTGCCTCCTGGCTGCCTGCCTCTGCCTGGACTCACCCCAGCAGCTCACCCATCCTGCCTCACACACTGCATTTCTGCAGAGGGTTTCTTTTTGGGTTAAAATGGTTTGCCTCTAAACAACCGAAAGTCCACAGTCTTAGCCTTTTGCCCTAGGAAGCTCCATGGACATGCTGGAAGGAGTGTCTCCGCCGGGAGATTCAGTGCACTCAACATGGTACCACCGGACACAGGCCAGAGCAGCGCTTTCCCCTTGGGCCTCATTTCATCCCCCCACCCCAGGCCCGGCTGTGAGAGGGCCCTGGAGGGGGAAGGGACGCGGAGTGTGTGGAAGCAGCTTCCCTGAGATCAGGCAGCAGGTGGGCAGGGAGACTGCAGCCAGGCCCCTGCTGCCCTGGCCTGCACCGACCTCCCCTCCCACAAACCTTCCCATCACCAAGGCTCTGTCAGGGCCCACAGACTCCCTCCCCTAGTCTGGGCTGCACACAACCAAGCCCCCTAATCCGAGAGCTCACAAAGAAAACATCAGATAAGTCCAAGTACATCAACTTAGGGTCCCTCACTGAGCCTGTACTGGGTATTCTTCATAAGACTTCAACAGGCCCTGGCCCGGTACTCAGTCGGAGGCAGTGCCGTCCAGCTGTGCCCAAGTTGTGAGTTCAACTCCCGGTCACGGCAGATGCAAGAATCGATCAGTGAGTGCACGGGTGCGCAGCGCAGCAGGTCAGTGTCTCTCTCTCCTGCTCTCCTTCCCTCTCTCTCTAAATCAATCATTTTTTTAATCTTAAGCTTCAACAAAGATCAGAGAAAGGAAATCAATGACAGAAGCCAATTTTTCAATAGAATACAGTTTACAATGAGAAAATGACAGAAATGCTGAGAACAGCCTGAGTCAGTCAACAGGAGACTAGTGAAATCAGTCGTGGTGCCTCTCCGTAACTCCGCAGCAGCTAGAAACAAGGACTAGAATTTGTACTGAAATACAAAGATGCTCACGATATATATTCAGCAAAAAAAAAAAAAAGTTAGCAACAAAGCAAATGTATGATTCCATTTTGTGACATAAATGAATGCGACATAAGGTCAGCACGTGCTCATGTGAGGATCTCAGACATCGCTGTCCCTGGCGCTGCTCTCATGGCGGTCGTTTCTTGGGAGTGAGACAACACGAAGAATTCCATTTTTTATTTTTAAAATGTCTGTGTTGTTGGATTCTCTTATGCTACAAAATGCATAATAATTTTGCAATAAACATGATAGAAAAATGAGAAGAAATTCCTGCCCTTCCCCTTTCTGAACAATTTCACCTGACAGCCTTGCGTGGGGCAGAGCAGGACAGGGACTGCCGCGTGCATGGCCACGTGGCGCCCCCGCGTGGGCAACAGAGCGGCACGGGAGGGGGAGGGGCCACACGGAAGGGAGGCCTAGGGGAGGGAAGGCCCCAGAAGCTGGAGAAGGGGCAGCCTCGAAGAGGAGCCACGGAGGGGGTGGGAGGAGGGTACACGGTGGGGCTGACCACATAAGTAAACAGGTTGAGAATAATAAGAACCAGGTTTCTCACTGCAGTAAACAAAAACAGAGAAAGAAAACTAGAATGATCCCTGTGGCACTGCAGTAATGGATGGGAGCTGAAAGTGTTGTGTGAACACGCAGTTTCTGATGTGTGTGTGTGTATTTATATATAACATATTGAAGATATGGATGCATAAAAGGGAGAGCAGAGACATCAATAGAGAGGTGTAATTGTGGGGGTCAGGGTACACTCAAATATTCCCACCTCTGTCCACTTGGAGGGCCCAGAGGCCAAGCCGCCCCAGTAGCTATGAGCACACCCAGCACTCAGATCTCGCTGCTAAACACAATTGTCCACTGAAAGGAAGGAAGGCCCTTTGGAGAAATGGCTGGTTTTCCAGGGCAAGGCAGGGAAATTATAAAATGAACTTGGAGCCCTGGTTGGATAGCTCTGTTGCTTAGAGCATCGTCCTGATACATCACGGTTGTGGGTTCAAATCCTCAGGTCATACAAGAATCAACCAATGAATGCATAAATAAGTGAAACTACAAACCAATGTCTCTCTCAAACCAATTAATAAAGAATGTTTAATAAAATGAGTGCCAAAGAGTAAGGATGTGCTCAAAGAGTGAGGAGGACACGACAAAAAAAATGGAAAAGCAAGCTGGAAGGGGCTCCTACTGGCCACAGTGGATTGTAACCCCCTGAATAAAACAGGAAACCAGGAGTAAGTAGGTAGGTAGGTAGGTAGGTAGGTAGGTAAACAAAAGGGAAACAAGCAACTTCACAGTAGAGAAGCCTGCAGACACCTCCTCAGTCAAATGATGGAAGTGAGCACCATCGGTAACAGGTGACATCAAGCCAAGTTCCAACCAACAGTGGGCAAAGAGAGGAAGGTGGCATCGCAGTCCTGCTAAGACACACAAAGGGAATCACACAGGGAGGCCCACCCAAATCCAGGTTGAAGGACAGCCTACAAAATAACTGGCCTGTAACCTCCCAAAGCATCAAGGTCATGTGGGTCAGAAGAACTGTTCCAGATTTAAGACCAAAGAGATGTGCCAACTGAGTGCAACACTTTGTTCTGGACAGGATCCTTTTCCTACTAAAGACACTACTGAGGCAACTAGCAAAACACAAACAGGCTCTGATGACTGCGTGGGAGTAGGCACCCTCGCTCCCCAATGAGGTCCCCACTGCTGTTAGACAGGACACTCTTGTTCATACAAAGTGCACATGGGCATCTCAGGGGCAATGGGGCATCATGTTGGCAACTTACTCTTGAAGAGTGAGGGGCACAAAAATTCTCTGTGCTGTACTTAAACCTCTTCTGCAAGTTGGTAACAGTCTCACAATTTAAAATGTTTTAATTATAAATAAAAAAGCAATAATGTCCTGCTAAATTATCAGATAAATTCAGATTGTCCCAAATCATGTCAAGCAAGTGCCAGCAGTCCTGCTTTAACTCAGGGAACCATAAACAATTCTGAGAGGCCTGGGGCTCTCTACCCAACAGACCTGTGCTGCAGAGCTCCGGCAACGCTGCCTCTCCGCAGGACGGCCTTCCAGCCCCACACACCCGACCATCTGGGGACATATCCCAGCCACATCCATCAGCCCAGCCACATCCCCAGGCAGCCCGGGAAGATCCAGGTGGTGAAGGGGCCAACACCACCCCCAGTGAGCCAGTGTTCTGACCTGCTTCCTGTGCCTTTGTTAGCGTGAAACAAGAGCTAAGCAAAGCAAGGAAACTAACTGGAATGCAGAGAGCAGGCAGCAAGAGCCATAGGCCACAATCCCGCCCAAAATAGTGATGATCACTGCATCTTCTTGTATTTGCACAGGGCTTTAACATTTCCAAGCTTCTCTCCATCTGTAATCTCATGTGATCCATGCAAAGAAGCTCCACCCCTCTAGTCCCAGAGTAAGTCTAATTCTGGTCACACACTGCATAGCGCCTCCTCCTCGGTAACCTTGCAACATTCATAATGGTACACAGATACATGTGATTATTTGAGTACCACTTGTCTCCCCTGTTGGACTGCAGAGTCCAGGAAAGCAAGGGCTGAGTGTTTGCTCACAGATAACCTAGTGCTTCACATGAGGCGGACGCTCCAGAAATACTCGCTAACTGATCAGGCAGGTAGATGGGTGAATGGGGGCAGTGAGTGGATGGGTAACCAATGCTGGCCCACACCCAGCCACCCAGCCTGGCTCTGCCTGCTCTTGCTGGGCCCCAAGGTCACCAGTGTCCTTCTGGTCCTCCTCACGGAGCCACTTCATGTCTTCCCATGAATGACTGCTGCAGCAGGTTTCACTCCCGCACCAGCTGCCCGTTCTCCAGCCTCGCACATCCACATCATCCTTCAGCTCAGGCTGGTCACTCAGGAGCTGCTGTGGTGTGTGCTGAAACCACCCCACACATACACACAGTGAGCCCCAGACAGCCTCCAGCCCCCACCTAAGGCATCACCAGCCCCTCCAGGGCCCAACGCTCCCTGTACACCAGCTGGGGAACAGCAGTAGCTGGGATCCCAGCACTCAGGGGCAGACCAAAGCCTGCTGTCAGCCAGTTGTCAAAAGGACCCAAATCACTTGTTAAAAACCTGACACCATGCAGTATTTGCCCCTTTGTGTTGGGCTTATTTCACTTAGCTTAATGTTTTCAAGGTTCATCCATGCTGTGGCATGTGTAGACACTCCCTTCCTTTTCAAGCTGAGTAACTTCCCATGGCACGCATACACCACATCCAACAATGGACAGATCGGTCGCTTCCGCCTCTGGGTGGTTGTGAATGATGCCGCTGTGGATGTAGATGTGCTGAAACCTTTTCTTGGATGTGTGCCCAGGGAGAAACTGCTGGGTCCTAATTCTGTTTTTTATTTTTTCAAGGAACACCACACTGTTTTCCATAGTGACTGCATCGCTTTACATCCCCACCAACAGTGCACAAGGCTTCCAAACCTCCACATCCCGGCCACCACTTGTTATTTTCTGGGTTTTGATACAGTAGCCATTCTAGTGAGCATGAGGTATAATTTTTTATGCCTTTCTGCACTGCCTACACTTTCCACAATGAATATACTGTGCACTTAGGTTAAGGACAGATGTGTAAAATACTGAAGTTGAAAAAGAAATCTTATGGGGAAAATAGGTGTCACACATGAACTTAAGAAGATTTCTTTTTTTCCTTTAATTTTTTTTAAAGATTTTATTTACTCATTTTTAGAGAGAGGGGAAGGTATGGAGAAAGAGAGGGAGAGAAACATCAATATGTGGTTGCTTCTCACACGCACCCAGGGACCTGGCCTGCAACCTAGGCATGTGCCCTGACTGGGAATCAAACTGGCGACACTTTGGCTCACAGGCCTGTGTTCAATCCACTCTTATTTTTTTTTTAAGACTGAAGCAAACCAGTGACGTCTCTTGTGGATTTGGCTAGAGAATCTTCCCAATGGATCAGCTGTGGCTGCCACAATCCACTGCAGAAATGGCCATAATTCATGAGCAACTAAGGCATTCCCCAGATGCACAAAGAAGAAAAATAAGTGTAAATCTGTTGCCCACAAATGTCCCCAGTGCTTGGATAAATCCTCTCTGCTTCCAAATCTTTCCTCCAAGCCTTGGAACCCTTATCTCTGAGTTTTCCATTTGATCATCGCCGGATGTCTACTTTTTCACCTTCCAGAACCACAAAGGGTCCACTTTCCAAAGTCACAAGGTCATGCAGTAACTTCTCACAAAGAGGAGTGAAGCTCTGCTCTTGTATAACAAGCCCACAAAGAAGATTCTAAGAAGCCTCAGAACCCTAGTGTCTGGGCCACAGAGTCACACAGACCTCATGAGAGCAATTAATTAGATGGAACTTCTCACTAGAAAAGCTAAAATCTTCCAAAAGTGAAACCACTCTTCCCACTGGTCTTTCTGTAACACTTCACTGCTTTGGGGGTGAGGTCACTTGTCACAATTTACTCAGTAAGACAAAGGTGAGGGTACTAAACACAAAATCCACCCAATGACATATTTATCCAACCTCCAGCTTCCAGAAGAGGAGTTCTAGTTTTCTTTGCATAAACCCCTCCCTTGACCCCTGCCCTCCCTCACCTTGCCCCTTGCACATTCTCCTTTCCTTCCTGGTTTCTCTCTGTTCATCCCAAGAGCAGGAATGGCAGCAGTAGTATCTAGAAGCCCAAGAGAAGGGAGAAGATGAGCAGGCAGGCAGGAATAATCTTCAATTCTAGGTGGCACCTATATTTAAATGATGCAAACGAGGCTCACCATCATTGCCTGTTCTCTCCCCTCCAGGCAGAGCCAATACATAGAAAGCAGAGCCCAACTCTGGCTCCTTAACAAAAGATCCACACTTGACATCTGGCCAAAAATTACACCCGCTATCTGCTAAGCCCAGCACTAAACAGTGAAGGAAGGTAAACTTTGGAAACACAAGGCATGTGCCAGCAATAAAGAGGAGATTTGATATGGCCCAGGGACAGCCAGAACCTCCCACGCACAGCTGCGGACAAGATCGCGCAGATTTCAGAGGGTAAACTATGAGAACCAACAGCCAGTATGGGCCGTTTTCCAAACTTTAAGGAATGAAGCAAGGGGTTACCTCAGAAGGAAAAAGACACCCGGGAGAGAGAAAAAGAAAGTGCCCTGCACAGGAGCGACACAAGTAAAGGGTGTTATATGTCTCAACAGCATTGCTGACATCTACATACCTCCCAGCACTGGCCCTCTGGGCTGGATTTAAAATTTGAACCTGTCATCCACCAAGACTCGTCCCATGTGTCCTGGAAACAAATCAAAGCAAAGAGGGGCTAGTGCAAGGAGAAAGATCTTTCCACTCACTCTGAGGGGGGAAGGCTCCCCAATGGAGTGGTGGCCTCAGGAGGCCATGGCACCCCCATCTCCTCTGGGGACGGAGCATAGGGCTCCCAGGCTAGCACTGGACAGGAAGCAGCGCCCGGGCCCCAAAGCCCCCTTCCACTGCTGTAACTCTGTAACTCCATGGGCTTCCGACCTTGCAAACTTCAGAGTCGATCTGCTCCTAGACTTGGCAGGAAGGGAATAAGGGAAGAAGTAGGGAAGAAGGGAAGTAAAGACAAGGATGAAGAGCAGAAGGAAGGAGAGAGTGAGGAATGCAGGCTTTCCTGCTGGTTCCCTTTGAAATACCCATAGTGAAAGGGATCTGGGCCCCAGAGAAAGCCTGGTCGGGGGGCAATGAAACAGCATAAACAGCACAAAGTAACTGAGGTATTTTCAATAACTTGACTTTGGGCCATGGAGCAAAGTGTTTGTCACACAGGTAGTGAGATCTTACAGGGAGAAGACTCAGAGGCTCAGCCTGAGGACGTTAGGTACACCCATTCTGGGCCTGGCATGCCCATTACATTCCAAGTCTGCAATCAGACATAATACCCCAAAGGCAATTACCTAACAACACTGAAGACAAAGCAAATTCCATTGTTAACCAGCCGTCCCTTTGAAGCTGCTCTCCAGTCCCCTGCCTGCTCCAGGCACCTCATAGACAACTGCTCCTGAACTAGATCCTTGTCATCCACTGGTCAAGAAAGACAGGGTGGCATGAATAATTATAATCCAGGAACGACTCAAAAGTCATTTTGTCACCACATCAACCCATCCCGTTCACCCAGAGTTTCTCCATAGCTTCTAACAAATTAACCCCCCTACAAAAAAAAGCACAAAAAAAACCAGCAAAATGTATTTGCACCTACCATATTCCCACCCAGGCCCCAGCTAACCGCTGTGGAGAGGGACCTCCCAACACATACATGCACTTGTGTTTATGGCTTACTTCCTGCCCTCAAGAGGTTTGCCAGCAACTCAAGACACCAGACATGTGCACACCCCATGAGAAGATAACTGGTTTTTTCCCTCCCACCCTATCAAATAAGTCAGAACCGGGTCTTACATTTCCCCGGCCCCTCACTCATTACATAGTATGCATTTACTGTGCAATAAAAGCAAAAACAACAACCATAATAACCTTAAGATTTGAGAACCTACTGTGTGTTGGCCATTATACTAAGCCCTTCTTCATTTGGGCTACTGGACAAGCTCATGGGTCAAATTTATTCCAGGTTTTCCCCTTGGCCAATGGGATAGCAAAAAAGACACACCTCAAGGGAAAAGTCCCTAACAGTATGAGCTGCGGAAAAACCTTGCCATGGCAAGAAAAGGAGCTGGTTTCAATTTCATTGGCTGGGATTCTTGAAAAGTGCCGCTGGAGGCCTGCACAGCACAGTGCCCCAGGTCTCTCCCCATGTGGTGAGCAGGTAGGTCTTGAGCCCAGTCCCTTCCAGCTGCACCCTTGGGAAGGCCCACCCAAGTCCTGTGGAAAATCAGGCTGCAGTGTTGCTGCCCGCTGACTTCAAATGCTCCAGAGGGAGTGGCCAGCAGCTGGCTTCCCGGTGCAGCACCACAGTGCAGCCCTGGCTACACCAAAAGCCTTTAATTTTTCAAGAAGGTGCTTTGGCTGGGTTGCCCTCCTGAACTTGAGAAAGCCTCACCTCTTGCAGTGTGACCAACTGGTGCAGGGGAGAGCCCATATGTTGATGAGCGACACATAGACCACACCCTGTACATCTGCAGACCACTGCTCTGGCCACCACAAACCCACCCAAAAATGACAGCTCTGTGGGCTCCCTGGAAGCAGGAGCCTGAACAATCACCTTCAGCAGTAAGTGCCAAACTGCAGCAATCAGAGTCTGAACAGAGTTCTCATGACCTGGCTGTCCTGGCACAGTGAACCCTCCTCTACTCATCCCTTCCCACTGCTGAAGAGTGGGGGATTTCCATATTTAAAAGCAGGCCTGTCTTGGGAGGGACCACCTGGAGGCTGACAAATGGACCAGATCCTTGCAACTAGGGCTGTGGTCTGCCCAGCGCAGGCGTTGCCCTGTCAGAAATGCAGAATCGCAGGGCTCACTCTGGACTTTCTGAATCCGAATCTGTGTTTTAATAGCCCCCCTGGTGATTCACGTGCATAGCCCCAGGATTAGATAGACTAGATGCCCTATCCTGCCCTTGGAGGCAGAGATCTGACCCCATAATTAAACATTCCATGAGCTTTCTGTCCACAGTGTTGGGACACCCTTACCTCTGAGGCCAGGGCCACTAAGTTTCCTTCTCCACGTGCCCAGGGCCAGGATTTCACTCACTCAGGAGGCATGTCAACAGCGGAGACACTCTTGCTCCCCACTGTGCACAGCATGGCTGTGGGATTTCAGAGGTCCTGCAGGAGGCTTGATCTTGCCTGACCCCCAGACATGACCCATGAAGACTAGAGTTCTCCGCGGGTGCCAGGAGCTGTGGAGTCACAACACATAGTTCTTTTTTCAGGAACCACAGAGGCAGCCCCCACGGCTTTGGAGTCCCTAGAAGGTGATGTTAGCATCTAAGATTCGCAGGCAAGCACAGCCACCGCAACTGTGAGCTGGGAAACCCCTGCCACCCACTTTGGGAGGGAGGCCCTGGCATTGCAATCCAGTGCCAACCTGACTGCTCACCCCCAGGCTTCTCTTGCCCTGGTGAGGAGATGGGGGAACAGGGAGAAAGTGACAAAGTAGGCATTTTCTGCCTGCTACCAGACACCCAATGCATGTCCCCATTCAAGGAAGAAGACAGGGGTAAGACAAAGATGAGACCCACTTGGCCTTGCCCTGGGAATCCTTCTTTCCCCAGGCCAAATGCTAGGACAGCTCTTCCTCTCTTCCTGGTGCACATTGGGACAAGGCCCCGGGGACCTGGAAGTAGGGCTGGCCCATAGCTTGCAGTCACTGTGTCCTCCTCAGAAGTGCTACAAAATGGGGTTATGGAGAGTGCCTATCCCATAGGGCTGTGCTCCATTACAACCCCCAATTTGCAGGTGAGAAAACTGAGGCACAAAGCAGGAAAGTCCTTGCCCAAAGTCTCGGGCTGACTCTTGGATACTTTACAGCAGGCTTGACATGTAGGCAAAGGCAAGGCTGCTGTAAGAGAGCACAGTCCAGAGCCATTTAGCCAATTTCCCTACTGCAGGATTTCCCCAAGCCTGGGACTCTCCAAGGGGCCACGTGGGTATGCCAAGACTCAATCTTTTTCACAAGGTAGCTTCACAGGCAAGTGCTCCACAGAACATACTTTGGAAACACTAAGGCTGATCCAGGTAGAGAGCATCCTGGTTAAGAAACTGTTACATTATTGGGGAATAGGTCTGTGAGCTCCGGACTGGGGTTAACGGGGACAGAATTTGTTCCTTCTGAAGGGACAGTGGACAGCCCCGCCTGCCCAGCAAACCTTTCACTTCTGATAGGCCTGCAGCTTCCAGAGCCCCACAATGTCATGCCTGTCCAGGGACTTCCGCACCATAAAGCCCTAGCCATCCTGCCGGGCCCTCACCCATGGAGCCTTCCTTGGCTGCCGCTCCCCAGTTGTCCAGCCCTGCAACATCCAGAAGGTGGGAGCCCAGATCTCAGTCTGACCCCAACTGGTGGTTTGACAGTAGACTTCGGGGTCTCAAGATTCCTTTGGGCTCAAAAGTTCTATTTGTTATAGTCTGTGCCCTGCAGAGGCCAAAAGTTAAGGAATTGAGAGAAAATAACTCAATCACTTTATGAATCTACAGTTACTCCCATTTATAGGAAGCCTGCTAAATGCCAGCCATTTGCTGGATGCTACATACCCATTATTGCCACTTTGTAAAGAATCCTGCAAAGTAAGCATCATTATGCTCTTTTTACAGATGAAGAAATCAAGGCTTGACGTGGCTGCCGGACCACATTGTCCTGCTGATAAATGTGAGGTCCAGACTTTGCACCTGGGTCTGACTGCAGAGTTGCTACACTTAAGGGTGCATTCCTATGAGGAGAGCCAGGCAGGAGAAGCAAAAGCTGTCTGGGTAAGAAAAGGTCAGCTGGAGCGGCACCTGTGCCATTAAGGGGCAGGTATGAGATCGTGGGCACTTAATTTGGAGGTTTGGATTCACAGACAATAAAAACCCCAAGTCAAAGGTGAATAGTTAAGCAATTTATTAAGCAAGAGCAAAGAGAAAGCAAGAATCAAGAGCATACATCACCAGACGGGAAAATCACCAACACCCAAACACAGACACTGGGGAACCCGGAGGCAGCCGTATATGGGGTTCATCCGGGAACAGTTCCTAGCAAAGCGTCCGTCCATGGGTGGGACTCCAAAGTGTCACCTTGGGGGCTACACTTAAATATGTTTTAGATAAAAGTGGCTATGCACCAAAGGCCTTGCATGACTCACATGACCAACTGTTCCCTCTGGGAGAACAGCCAGTTCTTCCCCAAGTGAACGATCAGTGTTCACAGGTACTGAGTTAAAAATTAGTGGTGCTTAGTCTTCCGTGAAGAAGGGCTAGTTCTCCCTGGCAGACAGCACACCTATATTTCATTCTTACAATAAAGGGTCACGGCTCGGGCATAACACAGAGAGGATTCTTAATATTTCTTTAACCCGTCAGCACCTGAGAACTTCTGCAAGGTCTAAGTGAGCACCAAAAAGGAGTATCTGCAGGCCGTCGATATGGCTGATCCCCAGGACGAGATGAGGCACCATGGCCGATGTGGCATCACAAATTCAGAGGGCCTGAAGCTCCAGCCCTGATTGGGTGCATCAGGCCCAACCCTGGGTAATTGCCGAACGATAATGGGATCTGATATTTATATTAGTCATGAGCCTAACCAAAAAAAAATGTGTTGTTCTTCTCAAACACACCCATGGAGAAAACATCTCAATAATTCATTATCTGCAGACTAGCCTCAACTGAACCCAAACTTCTACAGGGAGGACAGCTCTGCGAGCAGGAGTGAGTCCACCTGCCCCGGGCAGGCCCCTTGGCAAACCACAGCTCCACAGGAAGTCAGCCTCAGCTTCCCCAGGCTAACGAAAAGAAATGGAGACTGTGCTGGAAGAGTAGCAGGAGACGAGATAAGCACTCCGACGCTGGATTCCTAAAGGACTGGCTGCACCACTGCAAAACACGTTCTGAGCGCAAACCTTTACCTGTAGTCTCTGAACTCCTTCCACTTCCTGACACTGAACCAGAGAGCAGGAAGGGACATGAGAACACACAGAATTCAATCTCCACATTTCATGCACAAGAAAAGAGAGACCAGAGAGGTTAAATGCCTTCTTCACAGTCACAGCCTTATTCAGATTGCCAGAGCAGTTTCCTGTTCACTACCCTCTGCCCCTGGACTGGACCCCAAAATGTCTCAGCCTGTAAAGGGAGAGCTCCAGCGAAACTCAACAGAGAAAAAACAATGTGACAAAGTACAGCAAAGGACATAGTCCTGAAATGACTGTATCCAAGGTCCCAAGGGGGGGGGGCAGGATGTGAGGGGGGGATGTGATTCACTTTCTTCTTTATTTCCTGGAAAGAAAAGCCCACATACAATTCTTTTCAAAATAATAGAGTCACTCCCCACTTGGGATTCAGAGGCCAAAGGTACTAAGGATGCACCCACAGTCCCAGGTTTCTTTGATCAGGAAGGATGGTGCAGCTCCGGAGGCCAAATGCGTGTGATCCCACAGCTCCCTGCTGAAAGTTATCTCCTGCAGGATTTCTGAGGCTAAAAAGACATGCCTTCCACTGGACACTGGCCCATGCTCAGACCAGCTTGGGACTGAATGAAGGTGGGGTGAACACATCTGAGGGTCAGTAGAGTTCTGTGGCAAAGCAACCTAGGTTTGCTTGGGCAACGCAGCAGTAAAGTAATTATCCCACGTTCAAGCCAAATGCATGCTTGTGTACAGCATCTAGACAACTACCAAATACTTGGAAAGCAAAAAGAATGAAAGGCAAAAACACCATGACTGCGACAGACACCAAGGGTAGAAAGAGTAGCTAACAAAAGGTCTCGGTTATTATCATTAGGTGCAATGAGCTGGCTACACTGGTTTAACAGAGCAAAGCATGGGACAGGTATTAAGAGTCTGAGCATGGTTGAAAATTAACTCTAGCCCCAGCTGGTGTGGCTCCGTGGATTGAGTGCCGGCCTGTGAACCAAAAAGGTCGCAGGTTTGATTCCCAGTCAGGGCACCTGCCTGGGGTATGGGCAGGACCCCCGGTCAGGGTATGCGATGGATATTTCTCTCGAACATTGATGTTTTTCTCCCTCTCTTTCTCCCACCCTTCCCCTCCCTCTGAAAATAAATATTTTAAGAAAATAAAGAAAAAGAAAAACAATTCTAATAATATCAAAAGTGACCTGATCTTGTTCTCCATCAGCTTCATATCTTTCCAACCAATTGCAAACATCTCTGATTTTGTAGAAATTTCCAGTTACATCAACTGAGCAGGAGCTACAAAATATAGCCTAATATATAGGGATTGTTTTATTTTTATCATGACCATTACCAAAAACCTATTTTCTTGAGAAAACTGACAGAAGTTATGCTTGGTCACCATTCAGGAAAGATTCTTTCTGTGGACGTGATCAGCATTTCATCTCAGGCACTGCAGTGGCTTTGAGGTACCCCCTGGAGTCAAAAGACCTTAAAGACTGCTTACAACCCCTGAGCCACAAAAACACCAAAACTTAATTTTGATTCATTGAAAAAAAGTTCTCATTATAATCAAGTTTGCCCAGTTCCTTATGGATAAGAAGGCTGTTAAAAAGCTCACCAAAATCACTCAGTCTAGAGGACACTTCAGATGCACCCGGCCAGGAGCCGTCCTCCCCCTCAGGGCAGACCCACATCTCAGCAGGGAAAATAAACTTCAGGGCTGAAGACTCTGGGGGAGCCAGAGGACAGCAAACGTGTGGACAAGGAGGCTCTATGAGTCTGTGGTTGTTCAGAGGAGGGCGAGGCTAGGGGCATGGTCTCAGGGTCTCACGGTTAGGATTCTGACAACGGGCGGTTTTCCCCCTTGACTGGTGAGGAGAAACCTCCGTGGCTGAGATGGCGGTAACTCCAAAGAAAATAGGCTGGCCAGCATCTGGAGGCCCCTGGAGAAGTGGCAGGAGAGGAAGAGTGTTGGCTTTCATTTTTCTCCCTTATTTCCAACACACTAGTATTTCCTCAGACAAAGGTGCCCCAATAACATCCTGTTGGGTGAGCTCCAGCACCCAACAGGATGTGTGATTCATGACCCAGAAGCGAGGTTCAGTCGCCCTCGTGTGTCACCCACAGCCCCTGGTTTCCCTACTTCTTTTTTTTTTTTATTTTAATCATTGTTCAAATACAGTTTTCTCCTTTTTACTCCCAATCCAGCGGTTTCCCTACTTTTTCCTGAGGCAGCTAAGGAGCCTGCGACCCGCTGCTGTGCCCCGTGGAAGTTTGAGGGGTCGTGGGACTCACTTTCCCAGGAAAGGTGTGGACATTCCCGGGGAGATCTGCCTCTGCCTTGCACTGCTCCCTTGTCCCCCTTGGTCTCCCTCCAGTGAAAGTGGTGGCGCTGGGAAGTCCCCTGGGATGGGAGCTACGCAAACAGAAGGCAGCTCTCGGTACTCTTTGTCCCCAGTTCTTTCCTTTACATCCTGCAGTTTTCTACGACCCTCTTACTTTCAGCCAGTGGGGAGATACGGGGACGTCGGTAGTGACCCAGCGACAGACCAGGAGGCCTAGCAAACAAAAAGAGCAGTGAGCCTGGCTGCTGGTGGGCGTCTCTGTGCCAGGAATAGCTTAGCCCCACATCCAGCCACCCCAGAAGCGTCAGAGATAAGGCTCGTGCGGAACCACAACCTCGGCTGACTCTCAGGCGGACTTCCCACTCCAGCTCCAGGCTGTTGGTGGCGTTTCCAGGGACCTAAAGTGGGTGGCGTGAGGGGCAAGAATACAGACGCGCCGCAGAGCCGGGCGTGGGGTGGGGGTGTGTTCCACGAGAATATCTAATGGATGGAGAGGAAGATGAGATCAGATGTGTGGCCTCACCACACTCCTCAAGTGGCAGCCCCCCTGGGTCGCCTCTAAAACTGTGTTGCATCTCCCCAAATTTCTCTCGCCCCCAGATCCGCCATTTCCTCTGGTCATGGCCATGGTCCTACCCCATGGCCATAGTCCAAAAGGTTTTCTTCCCTGCCCAAAGTACTTTCTTCTTTCTGACTCCACGAGCCCGTCTCCCCAACAGGTTCTAAAGTGCGGGCTGTTGTGCTCTGCCTCGCCCGCTGCAGGCGCCGAGCGGTGGCAGGGAACACGCACCCTGCGGCACCCAGCTTCCTCGGTGCCCGCGGGGTTGGCTGACCGCAGCACCCAAGCGGCGCGGGTCTCCCACCCTGGCCGCAGCCGCAAACATCCCTACAATGAACGAGGGGACAAGACTGGGCTTCAGCGTCCCGGAGCACACGGGCTGGGGGGCAACTCCTCACCTCCAGCGCAGCGCTCGCTGCCCCAATCCGAGCGCGCAGGTAGCACGCAGGGAAGAGAAGGCAGCGAGGGGAGGGCAGGCCGAGATGGAGGGAGACACCGCGCTGTGAAGAGCGGGGAGGTGCGCTCTTGGGGACGCGGAGAAGCGGCGGGGTGGCAAAGGGGGAGGACACCCAGGGCGCACCTCACCCTCGTCTTGCCCTCGCAGTGCCAGCAAACAGTGCACAGACACGTGAGCGTCCGCCAGAGCTGGATGATGAAGAGGCCCCCGAGTAAAGTTACCGTGAAGGAAGCCAGGAAAGCCCGCCACACGTGTTGGTCTCGGCCGTTGGTCTTCATCGTCACTGCAATGGTGAACCATCCATTTTTGGCATGTGGACTGAGGACGAGGAGGAAGAGGGGGAGGAGGGTGCATCTGGGCTGAGATGGTTCGCACATGTATTGCTGCTACTCATTCATAGTTGCCTCCTCCGCCCCCGCCACCACCGTTTGCCATATCTACGAACGCGCCCCAGGCACAGGAATTCGGGGATCTCCTCCCGCCTCCGGTGCCACCCCAAAAACCCACCAACTCTGCTACTACAAAGCCATATCGCTGCTACTACAGCCGCCTCCTTGGGGCGCGGTTAAGGGGACGGGGAGGCGCCCCGGCTCGGAAGGCTGTGTGCGACCTGGCGGGGTGCGCCGAGGTCACTGCAGCCAGCCACCGGCCCTCCCTCGGAGGTGGGGTGCAGGTGGGGAAGGAGGTTGGGGCGCGGGGACCGCTCCCCCTTTGACCACCACCTGCTTTCCCAGGGCTGCGCTGGCGCAGCGCGGAAAGTGAGGGGACACAGTCCGCCGTGCGACACGGGTGTATGCTGCACTCCGCCCGGGGACCTGCTCCCCGCGCGCCGCTGTCGCAGCTGACGAGCAGCTTTTGGCTTATTAGGCGGCAACTGGCTAATAATGTATAATCAGCCCCTTCTTCCTGGAGGCCCCCCGCGCCAGCCTCCCTCTCTAGCCGCACTCTGCTCAAGGCTCCCCTCCCCTGCGCTCTCTGGGCCCCTGCAGGTTAACCGCGTCCAGCGTCCTGGGCCCGGACGCCACCGCTGTGGCTAGCCCCTGCTCCCTGAACTCGTTGCCAGGACGCTGCGCCTCCTTGGCCTATGCTTGTTCTTCCTTCTCGCCTCCGCCGGCTCTTCCTCGCCCCCTCCTGGCAGCCAGAGCCACTTCGGTGCGTACCCAGCGCTGCCGGCTGGCGCCAGCAGCAGCAGCTGCAGCAACTGGAGCGGGCGCAGGCTCAGGCCGCCCGAGTCGGGAGGGAAGGAGGCTTGCAGCGCTAGCTCGCCTTGACTCGGGGCTGGGCGGCAGCAGGAGGATCCCTCAGCGGCGGCCAGGCGTGTACCCCTGACCTCCAGTGAACGGGGACAGCGCCCCGAACCCAAGGGCGGGACCCACACCTTTCTCCAACGTGCCGCGCCCCCAGCGGAGCTCCCTGGGGGTCCCGAAGAGGATGGTCGGACGCTGGTGGCAGGCCGTTTTCCCCAAAGGAGACTCCAGTGGGGAGGAGAGGAGTGACCAGCTGTGGACTCGATTCCACAAGCCGACGCCTCAAGATTCTCCAGCTCCGGGATTGAGGAGGACCCTTCTTCAAGATACACACCCTAGTTCGACTACCTTTAATCCTTAGCTGGCTTTTCCCTTCCTCAGTCCAGGGTGCTCCAGTGCCGTGGGTGACTGGAAGGGCCACCCGGAAAGCTGGTGTGTGGTCCCTGGCTTTGAAGCAGCAGGTGGTTTTTCTACCTTTTCCTCCTGAAGCGACAGAGGCCGCCTAAGAAAGGGCGGGGGGGGGGCGGGGGCGGGGGGACTGGCCTCAGGGGCTGTGCAGATTCCAACCTGCAGGATCCCCTGAAGTCGCTTTCTTTCATGTAGCTTCAGACTCCATCAGGTGAGGAGAGCGGCTAGGAGAAGGGGGGTCCCAGGCTCCATTCTAGCCCACCTTTCCCCAATTAGGGCCTTCCCCATTTAAAGATGAAGGGGTTTGGGTTTGTTCAGCAGCCTCTATCCCTTCAACACCAAGGGAATCAATCCCCCTTCTGACACTCTCAGAAACTGCTCTCTTGCGGTACCAGCTGGACCACAGGTTTTCCCAGTGCTAGTTCAAGGGGTGCTGATCACCGTCCCTTCATTGCCCACAGTGGTTTCCTCAAAGTTTCCAGCTCATTGGTTTAAGCTAATTGGAATTCGCAGGTTCCTTTCAGCCCTTCCTGTGATGCAAGCCAAGTCAGCACCCTTCACTGCACAGGCCAGTGCTGTTTCTGCCGGGCTCAGCCCTCCCCCTTGTCCTTGTGTTGTGGGTGGAAACCAGGCTCTTCCACCCAAGGGATCACAAGGGAAGCATTCCAAGGACCCACACAGGGAAGATTGCAGTGCAGCAACAATTTATTCAGGTGGAAATAGAAGCTGTCCCCTAAGTTTCCAAAGTTCCATCTCTGTCCATCCCACCATGGAAAAAGTCCAAACTTGTCCTCAGCAAGACCAAAGTAAAAGCTAGTGTCCAGAGTTTCTGCTTCATGTCAAAGCTCAGTCCTTTTGAGCCCACTAGTCTGCTGCAGCCCCTGTGACAGAAAAGCAACTTCAGGGTTTACGAAGTGGAGTTTTATTCACCCATGCGGACGCAGAGGAGGCAGTCTCCAAATTCTGGGCCCTGAGCTCAGGCTGGGGCTTACTTATATTCTTGCTGCAAAGGCAGAAGCAGGAGAGGGGAGGAGCGCAGTCTCTCACGGGAAGCGGGCTTACAGAAGCAGAATGCAGGGGTTAGCATGTGACCTTGAGATAACTGCTAAGAATGGCTACCTCTCAGTTACATCCTGTCACACCCCTGTAGTTGCCAGACCCACATGGCCATGGGCTCCCAGGCAAGAGAGAACATGTAAATGCACAAGGCGAGTGCAGCTCCTGAGGGGGGGTAGGGAGGAGAGATTCTTTGTTCCTCTGGGATTATATTAGTTTGGGTTTGGGATGGACCAGATGTTTTTTCAAAAGAATCAATCAACTTCCCAAACTTTCATGGGCTTTTTGATAGGTCTACCCCCTGGTTAGCCTGACAGGCCTCTATGATCAAGCTCTTCCCCCTGCATCCCCCAATAACCACACAGTACCAGAGGGGGAAGGAGGATTGTTAGCCCACTTGGTAGAGCAATGCTATGATTCACTTGGAGTGGTAGCTGTAGCTTCTTGGTGAATCACACAGGCTCATGCTCCCGGGTTATTAAACTCAATATCCAATTCCCTTTGCTCTCTTTCCTTTATTAACTAGCTATGGTGCCTAGACTGCTGTGGTTCAGTTGGTTGGGTGTCGTCCCACAAAGTGAAAGGTCACCAGTTCAATTCCGTGTCAGGACATATGCCTGTGTTGAAGGTTCAGTACCCAGTCAGGGCATGTACAAGAGGCAACCAATCAATATTTCTCTCTCACATCAATGTTTCTCTCCCTCTCCTCCCTCCCTTCTCCTCTAAAAATAAATAAATAAAATCTTTAAAAGAAATAATTAGCCCCAGGAACACTTGGAGGCCCTCCAGTGCAAGGGAGGACCTGGCAAGGGAGGCCCAGCTGGGCAGAGGCTGACGGGGATGTTTGCGGCTTCTCGAGCGTTATTCAGAACACATTCACTGGATTCAGGACTCACATTCCTTAGAAAAGAGTCAAGGTCAAAGGGGAAAATGGAATGAGATTGAGTCCTTAAGTGTTTGGTACTCAAAAGCAATATGTAAAAGGGAGCTACAGCCCTGGCCAGGTGGCTCAGTTGGTTGGAGCATCATCCTGTACATCAAAAGGTTACAGGTTTGATCCTCGGTTGGGGTTTGTAGGAGAGGCAACCAATCAATGTTTCTCTTTCACATCAATGTTCTTCTCTCACTCTCCTCACCTCTCCCTCCCTCCCTCTCTCTCTAAAATCAATAAAACATATCCTCCAGTGAGGATTTTTAAAAAATGGAGGGAGAGTGTGCATGGGTGTGGGGCATCTGGATGGTTGAAAGGAAGGAAGACCTTCTCCCCTGGAGGACCTGATTGTATAATGCTCAATTTTCAGAATAGGACTGAGCTCCATAAGGGCTAACACAGGCACAGCGCTTACAGCTTGCCAGACACTGTCCCTAAGCACTTCGTGGCATTAACTCTGCACAACAATGCTCTGAGTGGTGCTGTGACTATCCCCATCTTACATATAAGTAACCTTGGTCACAGAGAGGCTGAGGAGATTGGCCAAGGTGACATAGCTAGAGCATCTACACTAGGATTGAATCCAGACAATTTGGTTAGCAGCGCCTAACCTCCCCATTGCACCACCATCAACCAGAAGCACGGATCAGTCACTGCTGCTGTGCCCGGCGTGCCCATATAAATCTTTTGAGACCCCAGTATTCTGGCTTCTGACCTGCCACTTGGAACCTGCTTAAGCTTTCCAACTTGAGCTGTTGCTCACCAATATCACCACCAAGTACCTCAATGAATTCTGACAATAATATTTTTTTGTATTTCTTGTGGATTAGAGAGCTCTGATGTATAACCAAACTACAATGTTATAGGTTTCTTAAAAGATTTAAAAATGGCACATCAATATAATGTATAATGACCATTTATTTTCTCCTCATCTGTTTCATACTATAATGCAATACCTATGATGCAAAGAAGAGCGGCCTTTGACCCTAAACTCATAGAGTAGCCACCTCTGTACCCTAAATGAGTCCCAAGGATGATCTGTCCCAATTAACAACACTTTCTAGCCTGGTGTCACTAAGGGGGCACCAGTGGGTGAGATATGATCTCTGCCTTCAATTGCTTGTCTCCTGGAGTTACTGAGTGTGAACAACAGTTACACTACAACACAGTGAGTGGTGCCGGAGAAGTGTCCAAATGCTTCGGGACCAGAAAGAAAAAGAACCTTGCCCTTGCTCGGAGAGCTGCAGGAAAAGAAGCTCAGCAGGAGACTGGGGTCCGATTGTACATGGCTGAACAGCCCGAACAGTCTCACCAGAGACAGGGAGACACTGAAGGCTCGAGGTGGGGGTACAGTTCAGAAAGATCAGCCTTCTAGATGCATGGAGGGAAGGAGGTTAGAGGGGAAAAGAATCAGTGAGAGTCCAGGCAAGAGATGAGGGTTAAACCAAGGCAAGGCACTGAAGATGGAAAAGAAACAATGTATTCAAGAGGGGAAAAAATCAAAGGTGACGTAGATAGGGCTTTTTTTTTCTCCTGTTCACTTCAGCTTCAGATTTATTTGTCATAAAAAATAAAAAAATAACTTCAGGCCCCGACTGGTGTGGCTCAATGGGTTGGGCGTCATCCCATAAAGCCAAAGGTCTGACAAAGCCAAAGGTCACTGGTTTGATTTCCAGTCAGGGCACATGCCTGGGTTTCTGTCCAGGTTCCTGAGGCAACCGATGGTTGTTTCTCTCCCTCTTTCTTCCTCCCCTCCCCTCTCTTTAAAAATAAATAAATAAATAAAATCTTTTTTAAAAATTAAAAAACAATAATAACTTTGGGCCCCAATCACTGAGCCACCACCTAGTACTCAGCAGCCTCCCTGCTCGCTTACCAATGCTCTGCCCACCCCTTCTCCCACCCCAGCCTTCCTCGGGCAGTTTCCAGTGAAGAAAAAGGAAAAATGAATCACACAGTGCGTCTGCTGTCCAGAACCTCCACTCTTTCGGCCCCTTTGCAGATGCCAGTATGGGTGATGGTCTGTTTCCTTCTGACACTAAGGATTACACCCACATAAGACTTCAACAGAGAACCAGTAGGAAGACCCTTATTACAGGAAGTCTAAGAAATCACTGGTGATTATAATAATAAAAAAACTAGTGAAAGCATTAAAGAAAGTTGCCTGCAATGTTACTGTAATTGAGCATCCAGAATATGGAAAGGTAATTCAGCTACGAGGTGACCAGTGCAAGAAAATACACCAGTTCCTCACAGAGATTGGATGGGGCTGAGTTGACCAGCTGAAGATTCATGGTTTTAAGTGCTTTTGTCTCACTGAGGCTAAGTGAGGACTTTCTTGCAATGACTGGAATTTCCCCTCTGTCCCTTGTCACAAGTTTAAAAACCTCGCAGCTTATATAATGTAACCATTTGAGGTCTGTAGTTAGACCTACTGCTTTTAACTGGGATTAGTATAACTGCTTTGTGCAATAAACTGAAAAGAGCTCTGCAAAAATAAATAAATACCTAACTTTGCGTCTGTCTCTGACCAAGGCTAAACAATCACGGAGACCTGGTTTCTAGGTTAGGTAATTTCAAACTTCCAGGAAATGAAAGTCAGATCAAAGGACCAGATTTCAAATCATGTCTGTCTGCTGTGGAGCAAGACACATTCTCTGAAACTCACTCACAGCATTTGCAAAGTGAGAATACTATCTACCTCTGAGTTTGTGGTGCCATTCACTTACCTGAGTGCCAATATAACTCCGCCATTTACTGAGCACTCACTATGTGCCAGCTACTATTCTAACAAGCATTAACTCATTTAATCCTCACAACAACCTTAGGAGATAGGTACTATTATTATCATCATTCTGCAGATAAACGGAGGCAAAAAGAGATGCAGTAATTTGCCAACTTCTCATAGCCTGGGGCAAAACAAGGGCGTAAACTCAATAGAACCACCTCTCATAATTGCCTCAGCAGCCTCCTACCCTATGTACAAGAGGTCCAGACTCTCCCTCCTGAGTCCTCTTTCTCCTCAGTCCTTCCTCTTCTCCTGTTCAGTCCAAGAACTTGACTCCTTCAGTCCTGCTTCCTGGCACCAGGTGGACAAACAAGCTCAGCTCTCTGATGTCATTTTCAGATATTGCCACTAGGTGTCAGTATCAAAAGCCAATCCTACAAGGCTGGTACAGGTGGTCTGTTGGTAGGATGCTCTTATTGGTTCAGGTTCCTGTCCAAGCTACAGTGGGATCCCACGCTGGGGCTCAAAGGCTTCATTTCTTCCATATTCTCACCCATGTGCCTTGATATTGTTCCTCAGATCACACTGGGAGTCGGGGCCAAGGGTGGTTTGAATCCAATGGGGCTCCTAGCCCCTTGTTGGTTCTGGACCTCTAACCTGTTTCCTACCCCAGTGCCATGGGCAGGGCCATGCCAATTGACCTCACTAGTTCCACCTTACTTCAAGTTTCAGGAAGCAACTGCACTCGTGGTCACAGTGTGTCTACATACAGGAGACCCTCACTGCACACCTTGTACAAACTGACACACCCCCGATGAGTCTGACTAAAGGGAGAAATAGCATTCTCTAAGCACACACACACACACATACATACTAAAAAGAAAAGAAAGAAAAAACCAACGAGATGTCCCATTGTGTCTTTTTTTTTTTTCAGGATAGTGGGTGTCAGGTCCCCTGGCCTATGCATAACTAAGAGGTGCTCAAGTGACTGCTCTCTGAACAAAAACCTACAGCAGAGTATACAGTTCAGTTCATTGACATGTCCAAGTGCTAGAAGCTTCTTTCCCTGTGACTAAAAAGGTTATTACGTACTTAGTGACCATTAGGGACCCTCTTCTATGCCAAGTAAAAGCTTACCACAGCCAAGGGACCACCAAGACCTTATGAAGTGTTATGAAAGTTTATTTGCAGACTTAATTTAAAAGGTTGATAAATGCGGTTGTCTCTCCCGGGTGGAGAGAATCTGAGGCTGAAATCTACTGTAAACACAAACCTCTTCATGAAACAGAGTCCCAAGACTGATCCTCAGCAAAAGCAGGGTAACGCCACAGAATATCAGAGGTACCCTATAGTGTGGACACAACTAGCCAGAGTTAGCAAATAAAAACAGAAGATGCTCAGCTGAGTATGGATTTCAGATCAGCAACAATAATTGTTAGGATAAGCATGTCACCTACAATATTTAAGAGAAAGACAAACTTTCTCTTAAAAATTATTGGTCACTTATTTGAAATTCAAATTTAGCCAAACATCCTGTATTTTATCCATCAACCCTACTTCTGGAGTATAACCATAATCAGAAGCAAATCAAAGTCCTAAGATAACAAAGTCAAAGTTACTTAACTTCAGTTAAAATTCATTCAGCTACTAAACACTGACCAAACTTTCTTTTATCTAAAACAGTGGCTCAGTGGCCTAGGCGCCTTCCTGCAAACTGAAAGGTCACTGTTTTGATTCCTGGTTAGGGCACATGCCTGGGTTGTGGGCCAGGTCCCTGAATGGGGGTGTGCGAGAGGCAACTGATTGATGTTTTCCCACACATAAGTAACATAAGTAAAAGTAAAATGCATTGAAAACAATAGCAAAAAGGTCAGGAGGGACAAATGGAATTATACTATTGCAAGATTCTCATACTATTGATGAAGTTACAAAATATTACTGGAAGATAGATTGTGATAAGCTAAAGATTTACATTAAAAACCATAGAGCAATCACTAAATTAACAAAACCTGAGTCATAGCTACTGAATTAATACAGTAAATAAAATAAAATACTAAAATGTATTCAATCCACAAGCAGAAAGAAAAAGGAAAAAGGAAACAAAAAACAGATGGGACAAATAGAAAACAAATAGCAAGACAGTAGATTTAAATGTAATAACACCAATCATTACATTAAATGGAAATGGTCTGATCTTGCTAATTAAAAGATAGAGTTGTCACACTGGATTAAAAAAGCAAAAGCCAACAATACATGTCTACAAGAACTATCTTCAGTAGAAAGATACAAACAGGCTAAAAGAATAAAAAATAGGCTAGGCTAATACTAATCAAAAGAAAGCTGGAGTGGCAATATTTCTATAAGACAAAGTCAATGTCAAAGCAAAGAATATTACCAGGGATAAAGAAGGTTATTTCATCAAAACAGAAAGGTCAATTAATGAAGATGATATAACCAAAACATTTATGTACCTGGTAACAGAGCTTCGAAATGTATGAAGGAAACATGAGAATGACAAGGAGAAACGAATCCACAATTGCAGTTGGATACTTCAGCATCCCTCCTTCAATCAGTGATAGAATAAGTAGATAGAAAACCAGTAAGGATAGAGAAGACTTGAACAACACTATCAACCTACTTGATATTTATAGAACACTCCACCCAAAATCAGAAGAATGCACATTTTTTTCTCAAGTGGACACATAAGATTTACCAAAGTAAATCATATTGTGACTTATTACCAGGATTTACTGGCCATAAAATTAGTCTCAATAAATTTAAAAGGGTTTTAGTCACTCAACATCTTTTCTCTGACCACAGTGTAATTAAATCAGAAATTAACAGACCTAAAAAAAAAATCTCCAAACATTTGATAACTAAAAAACATGCTTCTAAGGAACCCTATAGGTCAAAGAAGAAACCACAAGGGAAATTAAAGCTATTCTGAATGAACTGAAATTGAAAACACGGATGTCAACATGGGGCATGTTGCTAAAGCAATACTCCGCTGCTTCTGCTTCCACCTTAAGAAACAAACAAACAAACAAAAAGAGCAAATTACAGAGTAAGGAGAAAGGATGATAAACATAATAAAGATGAAAGCAGATAAATAAAATGGGAAGGAGAAAACTGGAGCTATTGAGTGAAATGACAAAACAGTTCTTAGGGAAGACCATGCAAAAAAAAATGAAACTAGACCAGCAACTTATGCCATACACAAGAATAAACTGAAAATGTATAAAAGACTTAAATGAAAGACACAAAACCATAAAAATCCTAGAAAAAAAACAGGCACTAAAATCTTGGGCATCTCTCAAAGCAATATTTTACAACAGCATGGGTGGACCCAGAGAGCATTATGCTAATTGAAATAAACCAGTCAGAGAAAGACAAGTACCATATGATCTCATTAGATGTGGAATCTAATGAACAAAATAAACTAACAAACAAAACAGAAACAGACTCACAGAGACAGAGAACAGGCTGACAGCTGTCAGAGGGGAGGGAGTTGGGGTGCTGAGTGACAAAGGGGAAAGGATTAAGCAAAAAACCTCACAGACACACACAGAGAAATGTTGTTCTCGATGATTTTTTAAAATATATCTTATTTGAAGAGAAAAAGTTAAATATTTTGTATTAGCCCTTTGCTGTAGGACAATAGGACAGGTGAAAGGTAGCTCACAAACTATGGGTACCTTTCTCACCTGTTACCTTCCCCCCATACTTCCCTATGCAGGTCCAGACCAATGGGCTGTTTCCTTACTATTAACTGAGGAAACAGAGAATTGAGGACTGAAGCATATCGTCACTGTCCAGACCGTACTGAAATCCTAACAGCTTTAGCTTTAAAAAAAAAAATGTCCCAAGCAGGCAGTAAAAATAAACTTAAAATAGGACAAACTCCAAAACTGTCTATGGTAGAATCCCAAGGCAAGCTGACAAAACTGGTTCCTTGGAAAGCAATCGGAGAAATAAGCAGAGTGACCTAGACCCTGCTCCCTTGCGTTTGAAGCACTTTGGGGATGGATCGGCCCCTTCCCTTTACTGTGTATTCACCTACACAGGTCTGTGACCATGAGAGCGCGAGCCCCCGCCTGGTGCTCCTCAGTGCAAGACCTCTGGCTGCCTCATGCAAATCCTTTCTCAGGGAGCAAAGCCTAAAGAATCTGAAAAGGTGGAGCTGTGTTTTAATCTGAGTCCTGAGAAAAAGCCTTGAAGAGGAGTCCCTGGCAGCGAGGCAGGAACAGCGGAAGCAGCAAGGGCCCTAGAATCAGACAGACCTGGGTTTAAATTGGCTATCATTTCCTGGTGAAGTCACTCAACTAATGAACACGTCTGAGTCTTACTTAGTATTGTGACATTAACCTCATAAGGCGGCTTGAGAATTAAATAAAACAGCATCTGCACAGAGTAGGCGCCAAGCAGTAATGATGTCGTATCTGCACTGGGCAGTGGTCGGAAGCGCTGGGGAAGCCTGCAGGTGGCAGGGCCAGGTGCTGCGGAAGCATGAGATTCTTTGGGGACAAGGAGCGCTCTGCTCTGAAGTTCCTGTTCAAGTTAGAAACCAAGTTCGACATACAGTGCCCGAAATGCCAAACTGTCGTCGTTCAGCTCCTATTACAAGGGAATGCAGAGTTGCACAGAAAACTGCTAGCAAAGCTCGTGATTCTGCCGCTTATTAACAGTGTGAACCGAGGCGGTTATCCAACGCCTCTGAGTTCTGATGAGGATGATGATACCTGCGTCAGAAGAGCTGCTGGGAAAATGAAAATGAGATGCAGTATGAGGCGACGTATTGAGCATTTGCCGTTTGCCAAGCACTATTCTAAGAGCTTTAGGTACGCGATATTACTTGTATAATAAGTAAGAACACTAAATATAGTGCCTGAAACATAATAAGCGCCTACTTAATGTAGATTTACATTTATTAAATGTTAAAGAAACATTACAGGGCAGAGGAAGAATCACTATGCTTTTGAGAGAAAGAAAATACCTTATAATACAGATGGGAATACCTTATAATAAGATGGAGTTGGAAGAAGAAAGGTAGCTGCTGGGTGCAGCAACCTCAAAACGTTTGAACTACTACAAACAAAACAACCACCCTTCGTCCCAAAGGACAGACCCCAGTTGGTATTTTCGTCGTCAATGTTTATGCCTTTCTGAATCCAGGAAGACGCTGCCAGGATCCACTATGCTCACGGCTATCAACGGAAACCAGCCCCGGCTACTTGACCATGTCTGTGCGACCACAGCTCAGCGGCCTTCGCAGTGAGGCCACACCCACCTCGCCGATGTTCTCCAAAGCGGGGTAAACAACTCAAAAGGGATATGGCTTGGTTTCCTCTTGTTCTCCCTCAGTGCTTACGATCTTGGCACAATGTGGATGTACCATGGACAAGCCAGGCTCTATCGGGGTAATACATTGACTTCCTGTATTGTAGCACCCTTCGTTGTCAGAATCAATGAAGTGAACTAAAATAATTTTTTTTAAATAAGACATCAGTCTGGACCTGTGTAGGTGAATGAAATAGAAGCACTCTAAAGTCAGGGGGGAAAAGTATACTTAACATGTAGGATTATCAACCACTGTTGGTTTTCTATAACATATTTCATTACTGATTTCATCTGAAAGAGATTATGACTACCATTCAAAAAACATCACTTTATTAAGACACTGTTGGTATGTCTTTGAGGTGGATTTCAGATTCAAAATAGACCCTTTCCCACACTGCTAACTTATTCTGTCAGTGTTTGTCAATAACATAGAAACCTCATTCAAGAAATTTATTGAATTATAATTACCTGAAACCCAGGGGTAAATCAAGGTTTTGTGGAGCCTGAACCTCATCTGTTTTGGGAAATCCTAATACAAACATGCACAATCATGAATATGAAAATTGCTGGGCCCCACCAGAGACCTTGGAAGGGGCCTCAATGTGAGTGAAGAGCCCCGAAACTTACGTTTCACTCAATTCATGATAAATCCACCTCAAACTTCTTGCAGACTTATTTAATGCAGGAGGAAATAGTGTTTCAACTTATAAAAACCCAGTAATATATCACATAGATGATAAAATGACTGAACTCAGGGGGTGGCATCCCCCCACGGCAAATTGCCTTTGGAAAGAGATGCAATAAAGTTTATACCTCAATATGGCAAATGTTTCCTGAAGCAAATTAGCTTTGTTAGAAAGATTTGGCCCAAAACAAAGGAGCTCAGCCCCTGACACACACTTACGGTATTGTGACAATCTTTCAAAAGTAACTGTGATTTAGTTGTAGAAGTGTAACTCTATTCAAATCACATGATAGGAATATTGATTTTTTCCCTAACACCAGCCAGCTGCGATTCCTTTATTACCTTTTCCTGTCATTTAAGATGAAACCAGAAACTCAACATAAACAAGTTGGTGCTTCCTCTATTAGGAAGCTTTTCCAGCCCACCGCCCGTTCCCCACTTTGTCTCCCTCCTATCTGGTTCCCCTGCTGTAGAGATGTTGGCCCGGTTCTCCTTGCTTCCCCATCAGCATCCATCTTCCTCCTTCCAGCCTCAAAGTTTTCTGGGGATAAAGTCCCTGTCAAATTCCTCTTTGTATCCCCAGCACTTAGTACAGTGCTGACATGCAGCGGGTGTGACACCTAGTGAATGTTCTTGAATGAATTCATTAATTTTTATCAACGGTGATTCCACATGTCCCCCCCCCCCCGTGTTGCATTCATAAATACAGGGAAACGCAGATTCTTATAAGGGACTCTCAGTGTTACATGCTGCTTAGTAAAGGCGGTGCGTTTAAGACATTGGATTGACTCTACCAAAACCTCTGGGTGTAAGAACACAATGAGGAAAACTGACTCTCAGTGTTCTGTCCCCAAGCTAGGCATCGGCAAATCAATGAGGGAAGAGGGGAGGCTGCTACAGATGGGCATCTGCAGGAACTGTCAGTCTAGCCCCAGACACACCCTGAACATCTGCATCTAACCCAGAACGAATTTCGGGAAACTGGACTTCTGAACAACAAGACAGTAAGGCAGTCTTCCAAAGGCAGGCTTAGAGGACAATCTTCTTCACCTTGAGTCTAACATCCCTTTCAGGCTGATGAACATACCCACCTATGATCTGCTCATGTCACAGAGAAACCACGGAATTTTTAAGCTGAAAGGGAATAAAACTCACACTTCTTATTGAGGAGCAGTCAGGAAAAAATTGAAATTAGGCTACAGCTATTATTTTCTTTATGAATATTTTTTCACACCACAGCATAACACAACCTATTTTCCCATACCTCAAAGGTCCCCATTGCCACAGACAATTCACTTCAGAGGCATATACTTTCTGAAAAAGAGTGTTCTAGGTGACTGGGGAGAGAAGTGCCCTGTGGCAGGTTTTTAAGAATTCTTTCTGTTTTACCGTTTAAAAGAGACTCGTGGCTTAGGAAGCACCCACACCTTTTGCTCCCTGGAGAACTCCAAACTAAACTTAATTCTTTCAGTTCTGTGCTGCCTGCATTTAGGCAGTTAGACACTTTGTGCATGAGCAGGAATCAAAGTCACATCCAGAGGTGGAATTTCAAGGACCAGTCACATAGCAGAGCAGCAGCACCGCTGGGACAGGCATGACAGAGCTACTTTGAGAGTTGTTTGCTCGGTGTCTCCCACTGCCCTTGCCAAGGAGCAGCACCGGGAAAGCGGAGCCTGCCACAGGTGAGTCACACAGGCCTCCTGGCCGCTTCGTTCCTTAGTTTCCTCATCTGAAGGAAAAAAATGCATGGCTCTAATGCCACACTTTTCAGAGTTCAAACTGGGCTTTCATCCAGCTAACCAATTACTGTATGTTATCTTTACACGTAGCTTTTTACATGTATTCATCTCCTATTTCACTTACATGTGTATAACTGTGTTCCATGCCAGGCCTGAAACATTCCAGAGCTCAGTTCTGTGAGTAAACTGCAACCAAGATTTTTACAAAAAAGAAAAAAAGAAAAAAAAAAGAAAAAGAAACACAAGCAAAAGAAGCCTGCAAAATATTCTTTCAGATCATTTATACTTTGGCAGTGATTCTAATTTATATACCATAAAAACAACTTCAATACTCTCTCCACACACTAAGTATATCTATCACACTGTGGAAGATATTTGCTTATGATTTACGCTTTCACAATTATACATGTGCTGCATTAGATATAAAACCGTAAGTGCTCAATAAGTACCGTATGAAGTGATCTTTAATTCTCTAGAATAGGGTCCTACAACTTCAACACTACTGACAGTTTGAGCTAGATAATTCTTTGTTACAGGGCACTGTCCTGTGCATTGTAGGATGTTGAACAGCAACTCTGGCCTCTGCCTGATAAATGCCAGCAGCGTATCCAGGGCTCTGACAACTAAAATGTATTTGGATATTGCCAAATGTCCCCTGGGTGCAAGATCACCCCTGTTGAGGACCACTGCTGTAGAATGCTTCATTCCAATCCGTGAGATTGTTCTCACACTGGTCTGTGCTAGAGACAAAAAGGGTTTGCTACATAATTTTAGTAGCTTTCTACTAATAAAATTGTGATGTTCGAAATGAATAACAAAGAAGTTTACAACTAAATTTTATAAACTTCTAAGCATAATGAAATTATAGTTATAACTTTCATAAACTGCAAAAAAGGTATGGTTTAAATGTACACCTTTTTAAAAAAGATTTTGTTTATTTATTTTTAAAGAGAGGGGAAGGGAGGGAGAAAGAGAGGGAGAGAATCACTGATGTGTGAGAGATACACAGATTGGTTGCCTCTGGGATGCCCTGCAGTTGGGAGCCAGCCACCACCCAGGCATGTGTCCTGGCTGAGAATCAAACCAGTGACCCTTCTGTTCTCAGGCTGGCGCTGAATCCACTAAGCCACACCAGCCAGGGCTAAATATCCATCTTTTAGTAGACTGTATGTTATTGCAGGATAAATTTCTAGGAAAAGTAAAAGAAAAATAGTGCCTCAATTATCTGTTAGATATCTAGTTAGCAGGAATAACCAGTACAGGTTAGAATGATAACACTGAATTGTAGCTTTTGTCGAAAATTCTAAACCTTAGCAATTGTGGTTTGAATCTTCCAGAGCCCCTAACCCTGATTTCACCTCTGTTAAGAGTCTCACCTTCATGATCTTCATAAATAAAATATACAACTATAAATTTTGATAGGTTTAAAGATAAACTTTCCTGGGAGCAGAATTGATTTTATGACCCTTTATGGTCTCATCAAATTTATATTATGAACTCAAAGTTTTTTATCTTCATATATAATTATAATTTCTCTTTTTAAAAAAAAATTATTTATTTTTAGAGAGAGGGGAAGGAAGGGGGAAAGAGAGGGAGAGAAATATCAATGTGTGGTTGCCTCTTGCACACCCCATACTGGGGACCTGGCCTGCAACGCAGGCATGAGCTCTGACTGGGAATCGAACCAGCAACCCATTGGTTCACCTGCTGGCACTCAATCCACTGAGCCACACCAGCCAGGGCTGTAATTCCTAATATTAAAAGGAAAAGTCTCATACATACATACCTTCCTGATTTAGTTCTGTTTTTCCAGGCCAATTCAATACCAGAAGAAATAAGGATGCCTTTTCACATAACTTGAAAAGAAGTTGCTCCTCTAATTAATACAGAACTTTAACTCAGAATGATACTTTCTATTATATTAATAGAAATTCAATTTTTTATTTTACATTGCTTTAATAATCCATGAATTTAATTGCTTCAGTTGTAGAGTGGTGGGACAACAAAAAACAATGTGGTACTGGATTTTTATTTGAAAACACCCACTCTTGTCTGTTACAGTTGACTGTCTTATTTTCATTGATTCCGGCTGCGGTCCTCACTTTTCATCTAGATGGGTATAACTGTCTTCTGACTGGTGTTTCCATCTCTAGTCTCTCCCTTTCTGATCTACTCTGCACATAGTCACCACAGAAGTGGTTCTCAGATACCAGCCAGCATCCCTTGGGAATTTATTGAAGACGCAAATTCTCAGCCCTACTCTGGACTGACTGAATCAGTAACTGGGGGTAGTGCTTGAGGTTTAACAAGCCCTCCAGGTGATTCTATTGTAGGCTAAAGTTTGTCCTAGTGGACTGGTGGGAAAGCCTGGTAGCTTGGCATGTGACCCCTGGCTTGACCTTCAAAGCCCTAGAAGGTCTGACTCTAATCTCCTTCTCTCCCTGCTTGTACTCTACAGGCACTCAAGGTATTTTTCCTGTGTTTGGCCTTCCCCCATGCTCCTTTTGCAAGCTTATTCTACCCACGATGTCTGTCTGATAATCCCCAGGGGCCCTCAAGGTCCTATTCAAACAGCATTGCTCCAGTAACATCTTCAGTGATCCAAATCGAAGTGTCTTTTCCATCTGCTGTGTCCCAAAACCAGTTTATACCTTGTTGCCCATATCCATTTCTTTTTTTAATATTTTATTTATTTATTTTTAGAGAGATGAGAAAGGAGGGAGAAAGAGAGGGAGAGAAACATGGATGTGTAAGAAATACATCAATTGGTTGCTTCTCATGTGCCCCCAACTGGGGACCTGGCCCACAACCCAGACATGTGCCCTGACTGGGAATTGAACTGGCAACCCTTTAGTTCACAGACTGGCGCTCAATCCACTGAGCCACACCAGCCAGGGCTCATTTCTTCTTTTTAATACAGTTATTTTTGCATCCTATTTTTCCTGAGCATAAACTCCTAAAAAGTGTGGACTAGGTCTTGCTCATGTGTACTGTCTACTGTGTTTAAAACTCACATGTGATCATATGCAAACTCAAATATTTGTAAAATAAACAAATAGCTGGGAAGTAGAGGGAGAAAAATGACTTTTAATAGAAATGTACTTTTATTACTTCATGACCCCTCTTGTGTGCCTCTGCAGCCCTCTGTCTTCCATGTTGTAATTGTGCTTTGTGGTTTGGGCTTATATGTTTATTTTCCCTGTGAGACCTTGAGTCACTGGAAGGAGAGGGGCCCTGTCTCCCCCATCTTTGGACCTAGAAGACTAGGTATAGTGCTTGACACATTCTTTTTTTAGCTTTATTGGTTGGCATTTTTAATGAATGGGAATACTTATCCTGGCATGAAATAATTAGCTGACCAAGTATTTCACAACAGAAGTAATGAGTGACCTAATCTATTAAGCAGTTACCTCATTTGTTTTTCTCCAGACGGTTTGTAAGGCCTGGAGCCCAGATGGCAGAGACACCCAAGAAGACAAATACAGAAGTGGCTTGGAAGGTTTGCTCATTCAAAGGACTATTTTTAGTGTCACATGAAGCACTTCGTACTCACTTCCCTTAAGCCTTCTACATTTGCAAAAAGAGGCTGGAGAGATTTTTATTTTGTAATTAGTGAAGTTAGGAGCATTTCTGATATGCTTATTTAGTGTAGACATTTCTAACTATACCACTTAACCATTTTAAGCATTTAATATTGGTATAGCAACTTCTGCATTGAAATCCTTAACACCAGTCTGTTCTCTTGGTAACTTACTATGTTCTTAATAATACTGTTTACATAATTTATCTGCTTAAACATTTAATGTGTAAATGTTAATCTAATTTAGATTAATTTATCAAAATATTCTGGGTTAACAGCATTCAAATAAATGTAAAAAGGTTCTATATTTTCTTGTCCTATAGGTGACTTGAGGTTGACTTGAATTCCTCTCATTTTACTAAATCAACATTTTAAAACTTTTTTTGTAAAGGCCAGGCAGTAAATATTTTAGGTTTTGCAGGCCACAGACAGTCTGTCTTGCATATTCTTCCTTGTTTCTTTCTCTCTCTTTTTTTCTTTTACAGCTCTTTAAAAGTGTAAAGATCATTTTCAACTTACAGGCTAAATGAAAACAGACCATAGGCTTGATGTGATCCATGGGCCCTTCACTAAATACAAGCAGATGACACATGAATGCTGATACACAGAGGTTCATGTGAGTATCTACAATTATTCGGACATCATCACCACTTTTCCACTATAACTGGAGTTTTTCCAATCTATATCTTATCTATATGCTTAAAAAAAATTAAAATGCATAAAAGATATTAAATGCTAGAGATGGGTTGGAGCCCTATGCAAACTTTCAGAATTGTAGAATTTCATTGCTGGGAGAAATTGTAGAGATTATCTAACTCAAACCCTTTATTTATTATATAGGTAATATAACTAAAAACTCATAAATAAATATAATTAAATAACTTACGAGTACTGGATGGATAGCAGGCCTTGAAATGAATCCTATGTACAATAATTCACTCAAATAATTTCCACTGAGAATTCTAAAAAATTACAAGGTTATCCTTGGATCAAAATGCAAAATAACGACAACTATTTACTATACAGAAATATACGTGGGGAAACCCAGGTAACGGCGCCATGGAAACACCCTAATTTTATTTAATTCAGAGATGGGGATCACTGCCCTGTTTTTCCTCTTGCCTTCTCCTGTATGTCCACCTCTCTCCATCACACACACACTCCCGCCCACTTTTTCCACCAAATCACGTATTCAATGCCTATTGTCTAAATCACAAAGTCTCCATTGGAACCCAACTCTGGGAGGCACCAATATTTGCAGAACTGCCATTTCCTCCTCTCTTTTCCCAAAACTTACCATGGAGGCCCAACACAGAACTACGTCAGAGCTGCAGGTGAAGTCATTCAATATTGCCCCCATTAAAAACTCCTTTTGAGAATTAAAATGCGCACAACATAACTGGAATACCCACATGACAAGGCTCACATCCAGGACGATCGCGGCCAGCACCCAGGGGCCCCAGGACGCCCTTCCCATCACAGCCCTGTGCCGACTCCCGTCATGTCAGCAGCAGCCTGGGTGCGCAATGAGACTTCGTCAACTATAAATTTATAAAATCTAAATAAACATCAAGTATTTCTGATAAAAATTTAGCAACCAAAATGAGATTTCTTTGTTTTTTAAGATTTTATTTATTTATTTTTACAGAGGGAAAGGAGGGAGAAGGAGAGAGAGAGAAACATCAATGTGCATGTGTGGTTGCTGGGGGTCATGGCCTGCAACCCAGGCATGTACCCTGACTGGGAAATGAACCTGCGACACTTTGGTTCGCAGCCCGTGCTCAGTCCACTGAGCTACGCCAGCCAGGCCAAAATGAGATTTCAGAGACTTAGTATGGAAAAAAGAATGTGAGCTCTCTCATTAATAATATTTATACTGATTCCGGGTAGAAATGACAATACTTTGGATATTTTGAAGACTTAATGTGAATAAAATGTAGATTATTAACAGTGTATATAATTATTATATGTTGAGAAGATAACATTTTGGATATGAGTTAAATAAAATATATTAACATTTATTTCACTGTTTCTTTTACTTTTATTTTTAAGTGGTTACCAGAAAATTAAGATTACTACTGTGGCTTGCATGATGCATCTAAAGCATAGTATTCCATTGTATGGTATACCAACATTATTTATTCTACCATTGGTGGGTACTGAGAGTTGTCTAGGTTTTAGTTATTACAATGCTACTTTGGACATTCTTGTACTTGTACCCTGACACACATTTGCCTGAGTTACTCTAGGATATATTAAGGGTACAAAATTGTTTTCCTAAGAAGTTAATGCTTTTTCAAGTTGGCAGATTGAGACATGCCAAATCTCTACCCCTCCAACATCCACCAAAATTCCCAAGAATAATGGAAAAGATAAAATTTTAAAATCACAACCTTAGCTCAAAACATGGGAGCAGCTGCACAAATGCTCCCGTTCCAGAAACACCCTGGAGCACCCTGCAGGTGGGCCCTCAGGACACTGCAGTGGGAACCGCTGGTAGCACCTCAGCCCCACATCTTCTCCAGGTGGGAGCAAACTGACCATCACAGCCCTGTGCTGTCCCCATTAGAGGGGACAGGGTCCCAGGCCACTGGAGAAAAGGTGCACCAGTGCCCTGACTGGCCGAGAGAAGGCATCTCTGCTGCAGGTGGGCACAGGTAACCAGGTTCTTGGTGATGGCGAATAATAAATTGAACCGAACGCACAGAGCTTATAGCAGAAAGGAAGAGAACAGATTTATTAAGTAATAATACACTCTACAGAACATGGGAATGGGCCAACTCCGAGCAGAGATTGATCCTCAGTGCTAGAGGGGGTCTATTCTTATAGGGCAGATATGTGCTGTCTAGTTTTGGTGGGCTTTTATTGCACATGTGCAAGCAGTTATATTTCTTTTAAGCTACTGCACATGCAATCTCCCATGATTTTGCCCACAGCAGGAGGGGGTCCCAAAATGTTGGTTTATTATAATGCTATTATAATGAAGCAGGGGTCATGTAGCATCTTCTGTGCAGGTACTTTCATGAGTCACTATGATTCAGCACCTTGTCAGAAAGCAGGAACAACTGGTCTTAGAACAGGGTCTCTCTCCTGCATAGATGTCCTTTGTCTTAGCCCTGGGGCACCTCGGGAGTTTCCTCCTCCTGACTATCTCCTGCCTCATCTCCACTTCCTTATTCTTGGGGACTTCAAGGGAATGACAAGCCCCAGCAGTTCCTTTCACCTCTGCCCTGGAGCCAGAAGACAGAAGTGATAGGATCTCAATTACAAAGATAAATTGCACTCAGGGATGACCAAACAACTTGTGAAAGCCAACTCCATTAAGGAAGGAAAACAAATACAAAGAGTTTAGAGCCAATGAATCAGAGTTAACAGGGAAAGCACTAGAGGACTTCAGAGTAGCATAATTAATATCCTCAGACAGATGTAAGCAGATAGTATAACCACTGAAAAGGATCAACTCAAGATTATACAAATGAAATGTTATCATTCATTAAAAAAAAGAGAAAAAACCTTAGTATATAAGCAGCAGAAATGACAGCTGATTAAATTAGAAAACTGAGAGACCCAGCCAATGATTTTGCCATAATGAAAGAGGAAGGCAACATGCCTGGCAGGTGTGGCTCAATGGATTGAGTGTCGTCCCGTGAACCAAAGGGTCTGCGGTTCGATTCCCAGTCAGGGCACATGCCTGGGTTGCAGACTAGGTCCCCAGTAGGGGGCGCACAAGAGGCAACCACACACTGATGTTTTTCTCCTTCTCTTTCTCCGTCCCTTCCCCTCTCTAAAAATAAATAAATAAAATCTTTTTAAAAAAAGAAAAAGGAAGGCAACAGAAATGATCCGCAGACAAGCCTGACACTGGGTCTGCCCAAGAAATGTTAAGGCCTTTGCTTTACCTAGGAACATGCTTGGGGTAAGGGTGGGGTGAGCGAGTAGTTTGCACTCGTACTTTATACCTGAGACGCAGAAAGGCACATAGATAATGCTCCAAGTGTGTAGTGAGTGGTAGTGGTACCGAAAAAGTTGGCATTCGAGTCTTTTTGGGTATTTTATTCAGACAGCTGGTGATTTGAAAAGGTGGCCTAACAGACCATCTTACATTCCATTTCAAATAGATCCTTTTTATAAGGAGAAGAAAAGTATAGGTAAGGGGTTTGGAATTCAGGGGAAAAGTTAATCAGATAAAAAGGTGCAGAATTCTATCATCTGTTTGTTTGTTTGTTTGTTAAGATGTTATTTGTTTATTTTTTAGAGGGGGGAAGGGAGGGAGAGGGAGAGAAACATCCATGTGTCATTGCCTCTCACACACCCCGCTCTGGGGGCCAGGCCCCCGACCCAGGCATGTGCCCTGACTGGGAATCAAACTGACAACCCTTTGGTTTGCAGGCCCACCCTCAATCCTCTGGGCTACACCAGTCAGGGCTCTTTCATCTGTTGACTGGTGATTCTTTATCTATGTTCTTGGCAGTGGACATCCTCACCCTGGAGCACAATGGCTCAGATACCATCTGGAATTGCCTGCAGTCCTCCTGAGACTCAAAGGTGGAACTGTTGATGGTCTCCTGAAGTCAGGGTGGGTCACACCTTAAGTTCCTGGAACAGTAGCTTTTTACATGCATTGATTACTAAGCTTACTGCCTATTACCTAAAACTAAAATTTGCACAGTCAGTAGAGAACCATTATAGAAGCTCTGCAAAATGTCAAAGGTAAGTAAGTGTGTGTTGCTGCGAGAAACCCCATCCTTGCACGTAACATTAAGTTGTACATCCTTCCAAGTCTTGGGGATCTGAAAACATACTATGCTGCCCTGTGAAATTATTTCCATCAAGTTCAGCTTTTGAAACGTTCTGCTTTCCTCCACAGTGTCTGTCGGCCACATAGTTATATTAATTCCATCTCATAGCATCACTCTCCCTCAAAGCTTAATTCTTTATTCATAGCTAATGGCAAAATATTACTACCCAGAAACTCTGCAACTGAAGTCAAGGACAGTTCTCAGTTATAAGATGGTTCATATTATGCAGAATATAATTACATTTTTTAAAAGACCATTAAAATAAAAACAGAAAAACTGCAATTTCCACAAAGAACTCTTGGAGTCCTGAGAATACATCAGAGACCCTGAACTCAACTGGAAGTTCACCACATTAGAAGGAAGAGCAGTGACGGTCGGAACTGTATGAAGGGGGGATGGTCAGAGGTGATGCTGTGACTGGTTGTTTCCTCACCAACCTCAGGTAATTCCTTCATGTTTCCATGGAAATAATCCAAAAAGAAAAAACAAATCAATAGGCCAACAATGTTTATAATAATCCTTTTCATGAGTATGAAACGTTAGAAAAAAACTGTACCTCCATACCTCTTAACAAAACTGTATGTGTATAATATAGCTGATATACCAAAAAGTCACAGGAAATAATGGTATATGAAAAAAATCAAGACAAAAATCAAAGTTGTATAAACTAATTATAACTTTAAAAAATATAAACATGACAAAGATTCAATAAGAACAGAGAAGAAATGGGGAATAATCCTCAGCTGCTTATAACAGAGTCTCCTCCGACTGGCTGCTGCCCACGTCAGACTACCCGGCGGAGAGTCTGGACGGCATGGTGAGGTGGGGAGTGACGAAGGGCAGGAATGTGTCTCCAGTTAGTGGGGGCTTCTTTTTGTGAAGCTGTTTGGATGAAAGGATACTAAAGATTTTTAAATAGCAAAATAAATTAAACCTGGAAGGAAAGCTTAAACTGAAAATGAGTCAGTTGCCAAAATAAGCTACTAACTGGAGTAAAACACACTAATCTGTGCAACTCCAAATACTCATTTTGACTAAAGCAAAAAATGTTAATAAGGAATCAGAGTTAAAGCCAGATCTATATTTCCTCAACAACATAAAAATATCAACACCAGGAATGAACTGACATTTAAGAAATACCCATGTTTGACTTCCTTTAAGTTTAAATTCCTTTAGGTGATACAAGCTTCTAAATTTTACAATATTCACTCTTGAGCCCATATCATTGACAACTATCCTTAGCCCCACCTCTGTAACTTCTAGAAATTGAGAAGTCTCAGGGTGTTTTTGGAGAACTTAACTATACACATGGTACAAACAATAGGCCATTCTAGAGTTGATTCATTTTCCTTCCCCAGCTTTCTTTCCTTCCAAAGAACTTATCAATACTTGAAATTGTATCTATTTATTAAATTTATATATTGTTTTTATATTATATATTTGTAAGCCCCTTAATAGCCAGGGTACTTTGTCTGTTCTATCCTTGGGCCTGTGACCATGGCACGTAAAACAGTGCCTGGCACACGGCGGATGCTCCATGAATATTTGTTCAATGAGTTCAGAAAGTGTCAGGTATAAATTTTCAGATATAGTGCTTTTATTTTTTAAAAAAAACATCCATTTGCCCTGGCTGGTGTGGCTCAGTGGATTGAGCATCACCCTGGGAACCAGGTCACAGGGTCAAGTGCCAGTCAGGGTACATGCCTGGGTTGGGGGCCAGGTCCCTAGTAGGGGGTGTGTGAGAACACATTGATGCTTCTCTCCCTCCCTTTCTCCCTCCCTTCCCCTCTCTAAAAAAATAAATAAATAAAATAGTTATTTTAAAAACTATCCATTTATTATATCACTCATGAGGGGAAGTATAGCTTTGCAGGGAAAGAAAGGTCTTTTTTCTTCTCTACGTTTGTGACTCAATCTTTTGAGACAAGAGGACTGTGAGATTTTCATAAAAGCTATGGGCTTTTTCCCTAGAAAACTGCACTTTCTTGAATATGTGCAAAACAGTGTGCATGTAATTCCCATTTGTGGATCATCCCTTTAAGGCAGAAGTCAATGGATAAAATTGAATGGATTTAATTCAGGGGGAAGCAACCTGAATGAGAGATAAAATTACATCTCTGTTCTCACAAGAAATGCTAACTAAAATTAGTATTGCACGCATTATGAATGTAGGCAACAAACCAAAGCAGATTAGCAGTGGAGTAGTTAATTTGGTCCCCAATAGAAATCACAGACATTTTCATATTTCATATTTGTTGCAAATATCTCAAACTATCATATATTCATTCTCATCACTACCTAGAAGTTATTAGACTTATCACTGTAGCTTATTTGATATGTTAAGAGAAGCAGATTTATTACTATACCAATAACCTTTTTTAAGAATATTTTGAAAACTGTATTTCAATTATAGGTTTCCTTTATTTTCTTATATATTTTAACTTATAAGTTGTTTTATCTTTTTATATTTTTTAGATAATATTTATTTATTTTTAGAGAGAGGGGAAGGAAAAGACAAAGAGAGGGAGAAAAAAACATTAATGTGTGGTTGCCTCTCATGTGCCCCCTACCAGGGACCTGGCCTGCAACCCAGGCATGTGCTCTGACAGGGAATTGAACTGGCAACCCTTTGATTCACATGCCTGCATTCAATCCACTGAGCTACACCAACCAGGAATTTGTAAATTATTTTAAAACATAGTCCCCAAGAACATAGGCTTCTGAAGATAAAGAGACATACAGGAAAAGACATAAAGGGCAGGAAATGCTGCCCTGGGGGTCCATCAGCCCCAAGTCAGGAACCTCTCCCATACAAGGTATGAATCTCAAGCTGACTTAGAAATCTTCAGACTCACCAGATCGATGTTATTGTGTATAAACTCCCAAACATGTGTTTTTTAAAGTAATGTTTAATTTTCAATTTATTTTAAAAATATGTAACATATATTCTCATGGCTCAAAATTTCCAAATGTATATAGTACACAATCAAGTTGTTTCTCCTACACAGTCTGTCAGGCTACCCCACTCCCTCTACTCCTCAGAGGAAACTAATGTAATTTATTTCTTGTGCTAAATGACTTTCATTGTTCTTACAAGTTTGGGAAATAAAATCTCCAAGTCAGATACTATCATGGGAAGTATAAACTATATATAGTTTCTTTAAATTCTAAGTTTAAAAAACTGCCTGGTGCTAACACTTTTTTTGCTTACCAATAAGACATCAGACTAAGAAAGGTATCTTTTAACATGGCCATAAGCCCTGTTTTTAGATTACTATGACTATTATGTCTTTTATTATTAATTCAGAAGTTATTTCCAACTTTCCTATTCAAGTTGAACTAATAATATGATACATAAATTGTCATGAAAAATGTCAGGTTTTTTTAATGTAAACATTTTTGCCCAACTTATGTGCCTAAACTGACTGTTCTTTTTTTTATTTTTATTTTTATTTCTTTTCTTTCTTTTTTTTTTTTTTTAGAGAGAAAGAGAAGAGAAGGGAAGGAAAAAGAGAGGGAGAGAAACATCAATGTGCAGTTGCCTCCCATGCAACCCCTACCACAAACCTGGCCTGCAACCCAGGCATATGCCCTGACTGGGAATTGAACTGGGAATTGAACCGGGAATTGAACCTTTGGTTCACAGGTCCACGCTCAATCCACTGAGCTACTCCAGCTAGGGTTAAACTGACTTTTCTACAAATTAATTGTTTTTAAAAAGGTAAACAGAAAAAAATAGGCAAAAAAGGACAGGGAAAAGTCAGAGAAGAAACACAAATATTCAGTAAATATATAAAGATATTCAAATTCACAAGTAATGAGAAAACTTGAAATTCAGATGGGATCTCTTTATTCACCCATTAGATCAGCCAGAAATGGAGATTGCCCCGTGGTGGAGGGCGGAGGGAAATGGACGCTGTCATGGCCTGTTGACTGGAGCGTACATTGGCGCAACTTCTGTGAGGGCAATTAAAATGTTACATCAATATAGTCTTCATAGCAACAATTCCATTTCTAAATACCAGTTCTATAGAAATACCTGCCCATGTTCACAAAGATGCATGTACAAGAATGTTCGTTGCAGCAATTCACGTAACAAGAAAACTAGACACATAATCTAAACATCCATCAACAAGGGGATGTTAAATCGCAGTACTTTCATACGATGGAATATTATGCAGGCATTTAAATGAATTGGGGAGCCCTCTAGGTAACAAAAAGGAAATAAATCTAAGACATATCATGAGGTGAAACAACCAAGTTGTAGGATGTATCATTTAGGTGAAAAAAAGATATGAAAACCACACAACACACCTTTAAATGTGTGTGTAGGCAAATGTGTAGGGAGAAGTCTGGAAGGATACGTAGTAAACTCGAAGCAGGGGTTGCCTTAAGGGCGAGGGATAAGGGCACAAGCAAGGTTTTCATTATACCTGTTACTTAACTTTACATATTGAGGACATAATAATGTATTACTTGTTATAGTGCAAAGTAAGTTTAAATTGACTCTTACTTATTTTAAAGAGGGCCTGCCAAGTTTAATTTCCAAAATAAACACAGAATTACAATCAGTAGAGGTTGATTTGGGATACAGGGGGAAATACCTTTTCTTCGGCTGCTGACCTCAAAATTCTGGACCAAGAAAGATCTTACAGTGCAGTTAGGTTTTCACATTCATTTCTGGAGAGAATATACTCACAATTTCTCAGCCCAGTGGTATGAGTTCCATATGTGTTCATCAATATAAGATTAGAATTTTCTTGGAAATTTCTATGAAGAAATTTCTATGAGACACAGCTCATAACCTTGAATACATACAAAAATAATGAACAGAATAAATACAACAATCATGGCAACCTTGTGGGGATTATCCAAATGCAGGAAACACCAGCTTTCTCACTTCCGCAGCTTTCACCTTCCCAGTCTGCACAATTACAGGTCCCCCCAGGTGCGGACCCTGGCACAAACAATGAGGCCTCTCCTCAGAACCTAAACTTCTTATCTTGGATAGGTAATACCTGTTAATTACTTTGAATGCATTTATTTCCAAGATCACTTGTGTCTAATATAACTCGTTCTACAAATCAATGAGAAAAAATAATTCAACAGAAAAATGGGAAAATTTTATTATTATCAGCAAATAAATATAAAGAAACTTTATGCCAGGCCACACCAAAGCTTTGGCTCTGTGGAAATCTCTCTGAGTGTTAGAAGGATGGGGCAATTAGAAATGAGAGGGACTAATATGGAAAAATTTTATAGACATATTTGATAGAGAAAAGCACAAATCACTGAGCAAGGAATAAAATATTGCCTCATTAGGGGAAAAATATTAAAAAAGAGAGAGAGAGAGACTGGAAGGATAGACACATACCAAAATGTTAGCATGAGTGGTGGAAAAGGGTTGGGTGAGATTTTCACACCTTATCCTATATACTTCTGTGACCATTTCTTTAAAAGGCTGTGAGAACATGTCCATGAATTACATGTGTTCAGAGGAAGCTGTTAAATTCCTGAGGTTCAGTTTCAACCACTAACTCTGTGGATGACTTTAAATCTTCACCTTTCGCTTCGCCCCCTTCCCTCCACAACAACTTCCCTATTTGGTTTCTATGCACATTTCTCGAGAAGGTCAGAAAAGGCAAATAGAACCCCATCTTCCCCTCCACCTAGGGGGCATTTCCACTGAACCAGGAGCCTTCTGCTTGCTTTATGCTCACCAATAAAAGATGCCCAAAAGAACTCATCACTGGCTCTCCTTCCCAACTGCAGTATGTCCGCCTGTCATGCCACCATTGTCCACCTGATCATCCAGGACAGAAACTTTATAGGGTCACATTTGATTTTTATCTTTCCTGTCCGTCCCACCCCCCAACTCTACTCAGTTACCCAATCTTGTCAGTTCTCCTTACACTGTCCCCAGGATCTTCTGTCGACTCCTGTAACAGCCACTCCAATTCGGCGCCTTCTCACTTGACTCCTAGATTTTACTAGAGCATTCTATTTGGTCTCCCTACATCAAGCTTTCCACTCTAGATTGCTCTACATATGGAACCTAAAATAAGCCTCTTATTTTAATCATCTGTCTCTCTCTCCCGAAAACTTTCAGTGGCTCTCCCTGTCTCCGTATAACTTTCAAACCCCTGTAGCTGATAGCCAAGTTTTTCCATAATCATATTTTTCACTGCTTCCTAAACCAATTTTTTTACCACCAGACTAGCCTATTAAGTCCTGGCCATTCCTGCATCCATGCCTTTGCTTAGACTCTACTCACCCTTTAAGTCCCAAGTAAACATCTCGCTTATCTGCACAGCTGTCCTGGACTTCCACATCCCAGGGACTACAGAGTCTGGTGAACCACAGTGCCTCTGGTCTGCGTCTCCTGTAGTACTTCATTAACTATGTTCTATAGACAACGTCATACTTCTGTGGATCCCACAGCAGTTATCCCTGGGTCGGGCATGCGATGGGTGATACCTAGAAAGCCAAGGGGTGACAAGGAGCTCCGGGTGTAACTGAGGGATCAAACAAGACTGGCTAACATGCATACCTGTCGGGCGCAGATATAACTGCTTCACACAGATTAATTCAACCAAATCTCATGGCAGTCCTATGAGGTAGTAACTATCATAATCCTCATTTTACAGATGAGAAAACTGAGTCCCAACACTAATGAATGACAAACCTGGGTTAAAACCCAGTGACTCTGGCTGTAAAGAGAATGGAACCAAAGTGGGAGGAGAGTAGAGGTTAAGGAATTAAATGATGGGGCTAAAAAATGGATGAGGAAAAATAATACATGCAATTACAAGACTGGTGAAGGGAAGAACAATAGTAAGAAAAATGAAAATAAGAAAAAGGTGACAAAAGATAAAAACAGAGTCCCTCAGTGTGGGTTGGGGAAGGTGGGGAGTGCCCAAGAAGACCTCGAGGCAAAGGCTGCCACATTAGGCAGAATGCAGAGAACAAATGTCGGTGCTGGGCTGTGATACAGGCACTCTGTGGAGCCTCTGCTGTGGGCAGAGGCCCACACACAACAGTGTCTCATTACTGCACACTCACGTATGTCCATGGTGGCATTCTGTCCAGTTGGAAAAACTGGCTCAGATGACTCTGGTTGCTGAGTGACGGTAACTTCCAGGTGGATGCTGACCCTGAACCTGCTCTGGATGTAGAACTATCACCTCAGGGCGCTTAGGAGAAGTAGCTATAGTCTTCGTCAGGTCCCACCTCAGCTAGGCGGCTCCCCTCTGTGATGGTCCACTCCAATCTGCCCTGCTCCACACCAATGAGAAGTCTTTAGTGTCTCAGCCAGGAAAACATACTCTGTCTTCCATGGAAAATGCGCCATCCTGGCCAGAGGGGAGCTTGCTTATATAGACAGAAATCCCTGCCCCCAGTCCTTGATTGGTTTTGCATGAGGACAACAAATCCTCACAGTTTGATTGATTAATCATACCATCATGATTGCTCAGAATAGAGCCATTGTGATTGGTTGGAGCTGCTCAGCTCCAGTTGGATGGAAAAGCCTCAGTCCTGTGGGTTGGGATAGGACTCCAGGAAACCTTTTAAGGGCTGGCTCTGCCAGAGAAACAAAGTGCAGGCAGGGAGTTTAGCTGTGCCGAGGCAGGCCGTCCAGCACAGAAACTTCTTTGAAAAGTGCAGTTGGTGTGAGAGGCCCCGGTGCAGAAATGGCTGCTAGGCTCTGCTTTTTGTTTTTGAGAACAGTTAGCCACCAGGAGCTCGTTTGGGTAGGTGTCCTTTTTTTTTTGCTTCTCCTTTTCAGAGGTCACAGTACTGATGTATAGCAGCACTTCCAGGTTCCCACCCAGCCCAGTTACTGCAGACTCCTCCCCCATGTCCTATCACCTCCCCTCCTTCTAACTCCCTGTCTGGTCTCCCTAACCCCCTAACCCCCAAACCCCCACAAGAGAGGGAAAATGCAAGACACATCAAATGACCAAAAAAAAAAAAACTAGCCCTGGCTGGTGTGGCTCAGTGGATTGAGCATGGGCTGCAAACCAAAGGATCGCTGGTTCAATTCCCAGTTAGGGCACATGTCTGGGTTGCGGACCAGGTCCCCAGTAGAATGCATGAGAGCTAACCACACATTGATGTTTTTCTCCTTGTCTTTCTCCCTGCCTTCCCCTCTACAATAAATAAATAAATAAAATCTAAGAAAAAAAGAGTCCATGGAAAGATATATGGCAGAAATAATAACAAATAAAAATAAAATTTAAAAAGCTAGACTTACCAGAGGAAAAAGGCACATTGTTCAAAATGGAGATGACACTGTTGCAGTCTGCAGGCCACACTCCGGCTTGCTCTCCTTCTCTTTCCTCAAGCCCCTCCTTTCCTGCAAAATTTGTGCCAGTGCAGGACCCATCCTCATTCTCTCTTCCCTTGTGTTGGTTTGGTTTTTTGGAAGGAAAGAAGCCTCTGGTTTTACAGACCTTTCTGCATTTCCAATGTAGTTTCATTCATTCATTCATTCATTCATTCATTCATTCATTTATTTATTTTTAACTCCCACCCAAGGACACACTTATTGATTTTAGAGAGAAGGGAAGTGGGGGGAGAAACATCAATGCATGAATATGAGAGAGAAACAGCCACTGGCTTCCCTTTTTACACACCCTGACTGGGGACTGAGCCCATAACCCAGACATGTGCCTTGACCAGGGATCAAACTCATGACCTTTTGGTCTGTGGGACAATGCCCAACCAACTGAGCCACACTAGATTTGTATCATATATCCGTTCATTAAAAGGGAATTGAGGGTTTAGACAGGTTGTAGCACATGCACACACACACACACACACACACACACACACACAGGCTCCTCTTTGCACCACCAGCCGTGTGGTTTCAAAATTGTAGTGAGGAAATGGATCAGTTTTGGTTAGTAAGGGAGTCTTACGTGGTCCTGTGTTTGTTTTTATTCTTTTCTTTAAGATTTTATTTATTTATTTTTAGAAAGAGGGGAAGGGAGGGAGAGAAATATCAGTGTGTGGTTGCCTCTCATGTGCCCCCTACTGGGGATTTGGCCCACAACCCAGGCACATGCCCAGACTGGGATCAAACTGGTGACCCTTTGGTTCATAGGCCTGCATTCAATCCACTGAGACATACCAGTCAGGGCTAATTTTATTCTTGTGTGCTAATGGGCTTGTGCAACAGTTGCTAGTGAATGGCTGATTAAAAAGCAAAACAGAAAATCAAAACAAATGTAATTCATCCAACCCAAAGTCATTTCTTTTTCATCCTAACCCAAAGATATGTCCATTGATCTGAGAGAGAAACATCTATTGGTTGCCTCAGGCCTCAACTGAGGATTGAACTGGCTACCTGGATATGTGCCCTGAGCAGAAATCAAACCCACAACCTTTTGGTGCACGGGATGATGCTCCAACCAACCAAGCCACCTGGCCAGGGCAATGACCTTTTCCTTTTTCTTTTTTTTTAAGATTGTATTTATTTTTTAGTTTGTAGAACGACACCCAATCCATTGAGCCACATCGGTCAGGGCTTATTTATTTTTAGAGAGAGGGGAAGGGAGGAAGAAAGAGAGGGAGAGAAACATCAATGTGTGGTTGCCTCTCATGCCACCAGGGATCTGACCTGCAACCCAGGAATGTGACCTAACTGGAAACCAAACTGGTGACCCTCTGGTTCACAGGCCAGCACTCAATCCACTGAGCCACACCAGCCAAGGCAATAACCTTTTTCTTTTTTCTTTCTTTTCTTTTAAGATTTTATTTATTTATTTTTAGAGAGGGAAGGGAGGGAGAAAGAGAGAGAGAGAGAGAGAAACATCAATGTGCGGTTGCTGGGGGCCGTGGCCTGCAACCCAGGTATGTGGCCTAACTGGGAATCGAACCTGCGACACTTTGGTTCGCAGCCCGCGCTCAATCTACTGAGCTATGCCAGCCAGGGCTGCAATAACCTTTTTCTTAAACTCAGCTAATTACTTAACAAAAATTACAAATTTCCACATTAGAAAGGTGATAGATTTGTTTTTAATGTCTGTGTAGGTTGTACCTCTGGTGTAGAATTTATGTTTTAAGTGTTTATTCACAGGTTGATTTGTTTTTAACTGTGCTCTCTGCATCCCTAAACCCAGAAGGTGCCAATAATAAAGAGTTCATTTGTTCCTAAAACAAACCTAGTTTTTATTCCATCAGTGGGAACATGACCCAGTATTGTGAGGTCCTTAAAACATCTGCAGTAAAGATACAATTAGTCAGTGTACCTAAATGGCCTGTTTAAGGGTGTAGCACCTCCCTTGGACAATGCCCCATATTCTTCAGCCTAGAAACATCCCCTTGCTAGGGGACATGGGATTATCTTTTTATTATGTTTCTAAACATTTTCCAAAGAAAAAAACTCCAGTTGTTAGATCAAACAAATGTTATTGTAAATTGGATTGAATTTTAAAGAGCTACTTTTGTATTTTAGACCTGTGAGATGTTCTCTTTCGCTCCATAAAAGCAGAAAGCACAACCCTGCTGTGAAAGGTGGTGGGGAGACAGAACAGTCACTCCCGACAATAGAGCCTTCAGCTGCAACGGGGAGAAGCAGCTGGAAGAGGGGGACTACAAAATCCAAATCAAAGTTAAAAACTGACTAGTGAACTTTTGTTCCTGTTGTCTTAAGAAATGTCCAAAACTGTACAGAATTTTTATAAGAGTTCAAGTCAAACAGAGCATATATTTGTAAGCAATGTCAACAGACTGAGAAAATGCTTTCAAGAATAAATTTGCAGCTTCTTTTATGCATTTGGAATTAGGGAGAATTAAAGAGGGAACTAAGGAAGATTACAAGAACATGGGAGAAAGCCGGGTGGGGATCTTATTACAGGATAATTAGTGAGACTACATCCCCTCTCTTCAGGGTCATCACCCTTTAGAAAGAGGAGTCTGAAAAGAGGCGTTAACCTAGATGCACAGAAACAACGACAGGGCGTGTGTAAGGCAAAGGTAAGCCTTTCACTAAGGAAGTTATATTCCTGAGGGAGAGAAGCATCTGTGAGAGAGAAACACATTGATTGGCTGCCTCTCACATGTGCCCCAACCTGAGACTCAACCCTCAACCCAGGCATGTGTTGCGGCCAGGAATCAAGCTAGAAAGCTTTTGCTTTGCAGGATGACACCCAACCGAGCCGCACTGCTCAGGGCTCCTCCTTAATTATTAAAGGAAGACTCTTGTTTTCTACATTCGCAGCACGTCTGACACTAAATGTGTGGGGGATTTGTCCACACCAACCAATTCTCCGACTCTGCTGACATCAACTAGATGTCCCACAATTCAATTCCGACTCTACTACCTAAAGTTAGTGCAGACCCCACAGGTTAAGAGCTCAGTCCCACAAGACTGCCCGCACTTCGGATGCCATGCATAGTCTTAGGTTGTCACCTGGACTTCTGGCCAACCAGGTATTAATCAGTGTTCCCACGATCCCCTCCTGAGATTTAGTAATTGGCTATAATGGCTCTCAGAACTGGGGCATCACTTACTTACATTTACTGGTTTATTATACAGCATATAATAAAGGGTACAGATGAACAGCCAGATGAAGAGATAAAAAAGGTGGGTCTAGAAGGGTCCGAGCTCAGGAGCATCTGTCCCTGTGGACAGAGGGCTCTGCTCTCCTGGTACATAAGTATGTTTACCAACCAGGAAGCTCTCCAAAACCTATAGTGTAGGGATTTTTATGGAGGCCTCATCATGTAGACATTATCAATTATTTACTCAATCTCGAGGTCTTCTACGCAGAATGGAGGGTGGGCTAAAAGCCCTAAAGCTTCTAATCATGGTCTTTCTAGTGAACAGCCTCCACTCAGGAGCCCACCAACAGTTGCCTCATTGGAACAAAAGATGCTCCTATCACCCAAAGATTTCAAGGGATTTAGGAGCTCAGTGTGGGGAACTGGGGACATAGACCAACCATATATTTGTTATTGTGTCACAGCTATCTACTAGATTCCCCTACGTACTTGGATGTAATAAATCTCCTTTTGGTTTGCCCACCCCCACCTCCAACCCCCAAATCATCCTATTTCTGTGAACCTCCCCCTTCTTTCCATATGGTCACTGCAGCAGCCGCCCTGACATGACCCTGACCTTGGCTTCAGTTTATTGACACAGTGTTAGTTGACCCAGAAAGAGCCAATCAAAGTTAAAGGATGAAAGTGTCTGTGTCTCCTGTGTGAGTCTGGAGAGAGAGAGAGAGAGAGAGAGAATGTCAGCTATAAAACTCAGGAGTGTTGTAAGGACAAACTGAAAAGCAGAGAAGCCAGTCAGCGATCCGAGAAATCGATGCGATAGATGCTCTAAAGGAGTAGAGCCGATACACAGAGAGAACTTCCCTTGTCCCTTAGTCCCCATTTGCATACATGAGGTCCCACTGTATCCCTGTCCAGAGATCCCAAGAGGTACTCCACATTCCTGATACACTCCCTTCTTTGTGTAAGCTGGTTCTCGTTGTATTTCTGTCATTTTTTAAACAAAACAGCCCAGATTAATTCCCGGGATCCGTTTCTGGAGTCTATTCCATGTCATTGGTTCATCTGTCCATTCCTGGGCCAGTGCCAAGTATGTTTTAATTACTTATTTTATAATACATTTTAATATCCAATAGGATAAGTCCCCTGACTATTATTCTTTTTAAAGATTTTATTTATTTATTTATTTATTTATTTTACAGAAGGGGAAGGGAAGGAGAGGGAGGGGGAGACAAACACTGATGTTTTGCCTCCCACGTGTGCCCGACCAGGGACAAACCTGCAGCCCAGGCACGTGACCCAAACAGGAACCAAACCGGCAACTTTCACTTCGAAAGATGACACCCAATCAACTGAGCCACACCAGTCAGGGCTGATTTTTGTTCTCTTTAAATTTTTCTGCTGGCTACTCTCACACATTTGTTCTTCCAGGTAAATTTAGAATTGTGTTGTCAAATTCCAAAGAAACATCACATAGGAATTTTGATTGGATAACCTTGAATTTACACATTAACGTAGGGAAAGCTCACATCACCGCACTACCAGGACTCCCAAGCCAAGAATGAGGCAGCTGTATTTCAGTTCTTTTTACGACCTTCATTAGAGTTTCACAGCTGTTTCCATACACATCTTGCACAGCGCTTCGGTTCATTCTCAGGTGTTTTACATATCGGTTGCTATTGGGCATCCTCATCCTCCTTTCTGGGCTCTGGGTGCGGGGCTCGGAGTGGAAACATCCAGTGCCCATATCACGTCCTTCGACCCACCTGACCACAGCCACCATAGAGGTGGACAGATCCGTGAGAGCTCAGTCGGGTCTTCCTGCTGACAGCAGCACACCCACCTCCAGCGGGAGCCACACATGTCCAATGTTCCACTCAAGTCCTCTCTTCAAGCCCTGCAGTTTCTGATTCAGCACCAATGAACAAACTATGCACGAACGTGAGAGAATAGTACGTTGAACACCCATGCACCCATCACTTGCTTCAGCAGGTACCCGCAGACCACATTTTGTTTCCTCTACACCAGTCCCACCTCCCCCAGCCCTCCCTGCTGAAATTGTTCCAGAGCTAATGCCAGATACATCGTATCAGCACATATCTCTAAAAGAGAGAATCTTTTGTTTTTAGCTTAACTACAATGCTATTATCATACCAAAAATAATTGACAATAATGCCTTATGCAATAAGTATTCAAATTTACCTGATTTTCCCATATTGTCTTTTTACAATTGGTTTGCTCAGATCAGGATCCAAAGTCCCCACACTGCCTGTACGAGGTCTTGTAAAGCTCTTCTAACCTAGAAAACTTGCCCCGCCTCGTTCCTTGTCTTTGTTGAATAGGCTGGATATTGACTCTGTGACATCCTCCCCCAGCCCAAGGTTTGAAGGGGTGCGGGCCAGTGGGCGTGCTCCTCTCCCCGCAGAATTCCCTGGACTGGTAGCTTGTGCCAAAAGTGTCAACGGGCGCAGGGCCTGGAACCTCTGTCGCAAAAGCCACAAACCTTTCACGGGTGATGCTGTGTCGCCCCCAGGCACCACAATGGAGATAGAGAACGTCTGCAATGTTTAAAATTGACCTCTCCTCTCTCGTATTTTTATCCTCATTTTTCACTCTGCATCGACCTCCAGAAGTAGTGCAGGTGGTGATTCCCCTCCTTCTCTGACGGGTCCCCCGGGGGCTGTTTCTCAGTGCTCCCCTTTAAGGACCCCAGGGGGTGCAGGCTGACCTGCACGTAGAATTCGTTCCTTCCTCCGGCTCCTCAGTGCGCAGCGCGCTCAGACTCCCTCTGTTGGAGACACTGCTCTCTTGTTGACGTTTCCCCTCCATGCTGGCTGCACATCCCACTCTCCTCCCTCCCTCAGGCAACCACCTGAATGGATCCTTGAAAACTGCGTGGCGCTGTTGTGCGCGGCCTATTGATTGTTACCAATGTTCTTGTGCTCCAGACCGCACCCCATTTTTTACTTTTTTCATTCAACACTGACTTTAAGTCTTCCCACACTATTGTGTGTGCACATAGTCACTGTTTCTTTTTCTTTTCTGTTCAATACACCCAGGTTTTTTTCCTAGCTTTGCTGAGGTATGATGTACAAACAAAAATTGTATGTATTTAGGTTGTACAATGTGATTTTTAAGGTGTACAGCATGATTTAATATACATACACATGTAAACTGATCACCACAATCAAGTTAATTCCTCACATAGTTACTATTTTGGGATGTGTGGTGAGAACACTTAAGATCTGCTCTCAGCAAATTTCTATTACACAATCCAGTGTTATTAACCGTAATCACCACGCTGTGTGGTAGGCAGGTACCCAGAACTCCATCCTGCATAACTAAAACTTTGTGTGCTCTGAACGACCTCTCTCCATTTCTCTCACCCCAGCCCTTGGCAACCACCATTCCATCCTCTGGTTGTAAGAGTTTAACTTTTTTAGATTCCATATATAAGTGAGATCATACAGTATTTGTCTTCCTCTGTCTGGCTTATTTCACTGTGCATAATGCCCTCCAGGTTCATCCATGCTGTTGCAAATGGCAGGGTTTTCTTCTTCTGAGATTGAATAACATTCATATGTATACAGTGGTACCTGGTACTCGTCGGCTTCAGAACTCATCAAACCTGATACTCATTACATTTTGATGAGAAAAAAATGTTTCAGCACTCGGTGCTTACTTGCCACTCTAGAACTTGTATGAGTCATGACGCCACCCCACAAGAGAAAATGCTTCATCAGTCATCACTTGCTCACAACTCATTGGAACAAATTAGTGACAAGTACCAAGATACCACTGTATACACCACATTTTATTTGTTTATTCATCCATTCACCACCAGACAGCCAGGCTGTTTCCATATCTAGGCTGCTGTGAATGACGCTGCAGTCAACATGGAGGTGCAGGTATCTCTTTGACATACTAGTTTCATTTCCTTTGGATATATGCCCAGAAGTCGCTGGATCATGTGATAGTTCTAGTTTTAATATCTGAGGACCCTCCATGCTGTTCTCCGCAGCAGCTACGCCATAGTCACCGTTTCTAAGTGCTGGGCTTTAGTCCCTCAGACACACTCACCACATTCTGGTGTCAGCAGGCACCTAAGTTGCCTCTGGTTCCTGCTTCCCAAACAGCACCGCAGTACACGTCTTCACAGTGTCCCATAAAGGGCCAATGAGAGAAGTCTCTGGCATGTGCAGCAGACGGAGGATGGCAAGGAGTCTGGCATATGTGCATTCTAATTCCACCAAATACCTTTCACAATGGCTATTCCACACCATACTCCCATCAGCAGTGCATAAGGTTCTCATTCCCCGCATCCTTGCCAAACTTGACTTCTTCGCTAAGTTTTGTCAGTCAGATGAATGTAAGGAGATGGCTCACTGATGCTTTACATTGGGTTTCTCTCACTACTAATTATTATAAGCATGTCTTCATATGTGTATGAACCCCAGGAGTTTCTCTCCTGTGAACTGCCTGGTTATATCCCTTGCTACTTCTCTAGTAGGTTTCCAATGTGTTTCTTTGTCTCTAGGCTCTTTCAGTGTTGCGTGTCTTCCCCTTGCCCCTCCACATCCAGTGGCCTTGAAGGCGGAGCTGTATGGCTGCATCAAATGGCCCTTGCCATCTGGTTTCCAGCACCAGCAGGAAATCAGAGGGACAAAGAAGAGTGAAGCCAGGACAGTGGCTCCCCCAAACCTTCCCTTCAGAGGAGCTGTGGGAAGCTGCTTCCTGTAACCAAAAGTCACAACAGACTGACGGAGTCACAGCTTTTGTCAGGAGACCCTCTCCATGAAGCTTTCTCTCTCCCTGGACTCCCAGAGGTGCCCACAACCCCTGCTGCAGGGATACCTGGGTCCCTGTCCTATTTCTTGTGGCTTCCCTAATTCTGCTCACACTTTCATAAATCATCCTTTTATTAATCTCCTCCAATTACCTGTTTCAAGTATGCCATCTGTTTCCTGTGGGGACCCTAGCTGATACATTGTCATTGAGCTAAAATTTTTCATTTTCATGCAGTCAATTTTACTTTTGTTTTGCTTTGTTTTTTGGTATGTGCTTTAGAGCACATTATTTATAAGGTGTTTCTGTACCTCTATGTGAAAATATTCTTTCTTCTTTTTTTTCTTAATCCTTTTATAATTTTACCTTTTATGTTTAGGTCTTGAATCTATCCAGCCCACCTTTGTATCTGATGGAATTTTTGCATGGAGTTATTTTTTTGCACAGAGAACCAGTTTTCCCAGTATTGTCCCTCCTCCACCTGTCGGAGGTGCCCGTAACTGCACATTACATTCCCTTGTATGCGTGTTTTTTCTTTGAGCTCCCTGCTCCACGCCATTGGTCTATGTGCCTGCTATTCTAGAGTCACTGTACTGTTATTATAAATATGGCTTTGTAACACATTCTAATGTCTTTTTTCCTTTTTCCTGGTTCTTGTTTTTCCCCACAAGTTAATTTTTATTTTGTGTCTATATTTTAAAAATAGACTAAGTTGTTTTTAAAAATCCAACTGAGTTTTACATTTTATTGCATTGAATTTCTGTTTTAATTTGGAAATTATTTTAATTTTTTCTTAGATGCTCTTTTTTAAATATTTCAATTTATTTATTTTTTAATATATTTTATTGATTATGCTATTACAGTTGTCCCATTTTACCCCTTTCACTCCCCTCCACCCTGTACACCCTCTCCCACCCATATCCCCCCTTTAGTCATGTCCATGTGTCATACTTATAAGTTCTTTAGCTTCTACATTTCCCATACTATTCTTGCCCTCCCCCTATCTATTTTCAACCTACAATCTATGCTACTTATTCTCTGTACCTTTTTCCCCTCTCTCCTCCCCCCACTCCCCTGTTGCTAACCTTCCATGTGATCTCCATTTCTGTGGTTCTGTTCCTGTTCTAGTTGTTTGCTTAGTTTCTTTTGGTTTTGCTTTAGGTGTGGTTGTTAATAATTGTGAGTTTGTTCTCCTTTTACTATACATGTTTTTTCTTTATCTTCTTTTCTTAGATAAGTCCCTTTAACATTTCATAAAATAAGGGCTTGGTGATGATGAACTCCTTTAACTTGACCTTATCTGAGAAGCACTTTATCTGCCCTTCCATTCTAAATGAAAGCTTTGCTGGATAGAGTAATCTGGGATATAGGTCCTTGTCTTTCATGACTTGGAATACTTCTTTCCAGCCCCTTCTTGCCTATAAGTTCTCTTGAGAAATCAGCTGACAGTCTGATGGGAACTCCTTTGTAGGTTACTGTCCCCTTATCTCTTGCTGCTTCTAGGATTCTCTCCTTCATTTTTACCTTGGTTAATGTAGTTATGATGTGCCTTGGTGTGTTTCTTCTTGGGTCCAACTTCTTTGGGGCTCTCTGAGCTTCCTGGATTTCCTGGAAGTCTATTTCCTTTGCCAGAATGGGGAAGTTCTCCTTTATTATTTGTTCAAATACATGTTCAATCTGTTGCTTTTCCTCTTCCCCTTCTGGTACCCCTATAATTCAGATGTTGGAACGTTTAAAGATGTCCTGGAGGTTCCTAAGCTTCTCCTCGTTTTTTTGAATTCTTATTTCTCCATTCTTTCCTGTTTGGTTGTTTCTTTCTTCCTTCTGGTCCACTCTATTGTTTTGAGTCCCAGTTTCCTTCCCATCCCTATTGGTTCTCTGTGCATCTTCCTTCATCTCTTTTATGGTAAGCTGCATTTTTTTTCATCTAATTTGCACCCAAAATCAACCAGTTCTGTGAGCTTCCTGATCACCAGTGTTTTGAACTGTGCATCTGATAGATTAGCTATCCCTTGGTCACTCAAAAGGATGAGTCCTGGAGCATTGATCTGTTCTTCTGTTGGAGACATCTCTCTCTCCCTCTCTCTCCCTCTCTCTCTCCCTCTCTCTCTCTCTCTCTCTCTCTCTCTCTTTTTATTGGTCTAGTCGCTCCTGTTACGGTGAGGGGCTGGGCACCCCAGTCGCTAGATTGTGACGTTGTATGTGGGGGCGGGGGTGGGAGGGAACAATGGTGGTAGCTCCATTCTCCTGGGACCTCAGTCCCTTCTCTGGGATCCTGGGTTGCGTGCTCTGCCCTGGTCCACAATCACCACCTCACTGGGTCCGCCAGCTGCCACTTGCGTACTCAGGGTCCACCTGCTGTGATCTTGTGTGCCCCAGATGCACTCCCGGTCGCCTTATGCGCCCCATTCCCCCTGTTCTCTGCACACCGCAACCCGTTCCAGCTTCTCCTCTCTGCCCCTCCTACCGGTCTGGATGAATGGCTCTACTTCAACTTCTTGGCTGTCCGACTTCCATTCAGATAAATTCTCTATCAGTTCTGGTTGTTATTCTGCCTCTCAATTGTTGTTGTTCTAATCTTGGTTGTTCGTGGGGGTATGGTGCGTCCACCTATGCCTCCATCTTGCCAGAAGTCCTCCTAATTTATTTATTTTTAAAGAGGAGAACAAAGGGAGAAAGAGGGAGAGACATATCAATGTGCCATTGCCTCTCATGCACCTTCTACTGGGGACCTGGCCTGCAACCCAGGCATGTGCCTTAGACTGAGAATCAAACCAGCAACCCTTTGATTTACAGTCCAGCACTCAATCCACTAAGCTGCATGTGTTGCTGCCCTTCAAAACCAGGCATGCTCATGGTATTTGTGCAGATAGAAAAATATTCACAGAGCCATTGGGATGTCTGGCATTCTTTTATTCACAGGTGGGTGAGCCATGCATGCTGCAAACTCCCCAGCATGGCACCCATTGTGGCACCTGTCCCCTTGCATATCTCTCATTATCATCATGCCCAGCAGGGAATCCCTACCTGTTTAAACACTAGAGGGGAACAAAGCTGGAAAACTGCCGGAACATTACATAACATAACAATTCTGCACATGCGAGCCCACTTCATGTCACGGGCACAGTTTATCAGACCCAGTCTCAAGGCTGTGAGAACACTGGTTATCAGGCCCCTCCAAGGCTATGGGAACACAGTTTCCCTTAGCCACCCAGACACCTGGGTGAGGAAGCCAGACTGCCTCCACTTAACCTACCATCCACCCATTTTGGGTTCCTCATCTTACAATCTACGTGAGGAAATCTTCCACAAGGTCCCTTGGTGAGGAGGGCAGAGCCCTGCACCCATAACCCACAATAGCAGTCAGGGCTACAGCAACAAGCAAGCAAAACACAAGTGCTGCCACAGCAGCAGTGCAAGCTTCAATAGCACACAGCCAAGACAGAGGCAATCAGGCCACCCCTAGGTACAACGGCCAGTCCAATTTCCATACAAGTAAGGCCACTCATGTGGGTCACCCACCCAGAGTGTCCAAGTGGGAACAGCAGCCCATGCACCATTCTGTGCCTCCCAGCATGTCCAAGTATATGGGTCTGACATAGACCCGTAGGAGTCCAGCCCATCTGGGCTTGTCCTTCATAGTTCTCAGTGCAAAGGGGAGCTGATCCAGCCAGCTATGAGCCACCCAAGTCATCCCATACGGAGTAGCCACTTAATGGCCTGGGCCAGTCATACTGCTGCTTAGCCCCAGCATAGATGTCAGTCCAGGGAGCATTCCACAAGGGATGTTCACTGTTCCACTGGTTCTGAAGCCAAGTCCAGTTTGAGACAGGAGCAGGAGAGATGCGCCCTGGGAGGCAGACCAACCTGCTCAGGGGCAGTTCGGCACAGACCCGGCATGCTGATTGGTTAGCCACTGAAGCATAAGTATGAACCCAGTCCACTAAGGTGTTAGGTTGCACCCTTAGGGAAAAAAGACAGAGTAGTTATAGGCACCAGTAAAGGCAAGTTAGGGCCCTCAAGCAATATACAAGCCAGCTTCTGGTCAGCTGATAAGACAGTGGCTGGAGAGGGGGTCTTCCTGGGCATGGACACCAGACCTGTTGTGCCTCAATGGGGGGCTCAGCATCTACTTGCAGTAACAGGGAAGACTCATAATGGGCCATAGGGAAATCAAAAAGGTGCCACAAAGAAGCATTTTGTTGTCTGCTGGCCCTGGATATGTCACCTTTAGGACTGGGGGCCATGTCCCAATCACCCAGGGCACTATTTGTAAGTTTATCTCCACCCCTTGGCCCCAAGGGGCAACAAGAGCCACCCAACACATGTGAGAGGCTTTTGTTTCCCAAGGCCATGTCCAAGTGGCTGTTTGCCTGCACTCCAGGCCCTCTGGAGCAGGCAAGAGAATATTCCCCTGTTTTCCCATGTCCAGTTACAGCAAAGCACCCTTAGTCTGCACCTGCAGTTGAATTGGAGCTGCAGTCCAGTGGAGCAACACTTCCACCAGAGCTGGGACTCCCCTCCGACTCCAACGGAGGACAGTCCATAAGCATTTCATCCAACCCCCAGTGTAGGGGTGGCAGCTGCAGCTCACAGGCCCTGCTCTAAGAGACCATTTTACTGTTCAGTCATTCAGCAGCTTGAGGGTGATAGGCCACATGGAACTTCTAGTCAATCTGCAAGTCCAGAGCCCACTGCTATAGCAAGGTCCCAGTAAAATGTGTCCCCTGATCACTTTCAATGATTAAGGGTTGCACATAAGTAGAGCATAACCACCCCAGCACAGCAATTACTGCTTTCTGATCTGGGTGTCAGGTGGGATAAGCAGCTAAAAGTCCTGTGGTCATGTCCATACCTGTGATAGAATACTTATATCACTTTGAACTAGGTAGGGGCCCAATTACATTCACCTGCCACCAGGTCAGCAGTACCCATCCCAGCACTACCTGTCCAGAAGTTCCCATAGGTCTTCGGGGATGCTCTCACGAGCAGACAACACAGGTCTCACAGGCTTCTTGTGCCTCTGTCAATGTAACAGGTGACCCCCAAGTTTTGATAGTGGACCACATGATCTTCTGCCCAGCATGTAAGAGGCGATGGTATAGCCAGTGGACTACTTCCCTCCCTGAGGGACTGGCAGGTTTCCCTGTTTCTAGCCACTGCTCCTTGGCTAGAGTATCAGCCTCATCATTCCCAGGGGAAGCATGAGGAGCATGTCCAGTAACACGATGTACAGTGATTTGTTTCTGGTGGCCTAACTCCCATAAGTCTTGCCACAAAGCCTGTCTCCACAATGGTTTATGCATAACCATCCACTTATTTGTAAGTGTGTCAGAGACTTCTAATTGACCCCAATGTCCATTCTCCCCTCTTCTCTACATGTAGAGTCACAGATATTTCCTGTACAGGGTCACATAGCAAATACTTGCCAGCTTTGTCACAACTACTCAACTCTGCTTACAGCTTGAAAGCAGTGGTGAGCGGCATGTAGACAAATGAGCATGGCAAGACCCAACACATAGGTGTTCTACATAATACGCAGAAACAAACACAGGGAGGCTGCCAAAGTGAGCAGACAAAGAAACATGGGCCAAATGGAAGAACAGATCAAAACTCCCAAAAAAGAACAAAACAAAATGGAGATAAGCAATCTACGAGATGCAGAGTTCAAAACGCTAGTTATGCCCTGGCTGGTATGGCTCAGTGGATTAAGCACTGGCCTGCAAACCAAAGGATCATCAGTTCGATTCCCAGTCAGGGCACATGCCTGGGTTGTAGGACAGGTCCCCAGTTGGAGGTGTGCGAGAGGCAACCATACAGTAATGTTTCTCTCCCTCCCTTCCTCCCTCCCTTCCCCTTTCTATTTAAAAAATCTTAAAAATGAAAACAAAAAAATACTCGTTATAAGGATGCTCAAGGAATTTAGTGAGGACCTCAACAGCATAAAAAAGATCCAATCAGAAATGAAGGACACACTAATTAAAATAAAGAACAATTTACAGGCAAACAAGAGTAGAGTGGATGAAGCCAAGAATCAAAGCAATGACCTTGGGACATAAGGGGTCATGGATGGAGCAGGGCAGAAATGTGACAAAACCCACAAGTTGAGAAAAATACAGCAACAAAATAGCAGGAGCCAAGATCCTAAAAGATTTTATAGTAAGTGTTGAACTTTTGCCAAGAGCTTTTTCTGCATTGTGTGATTTTTTTCTTTTGTACACCATTAATCTAGTCTTCTGTCCTCCCTAAGTCTATTTTATTAATAAATGTTTTCTGATGTTAAACCATTTGGATTCTTGGTATATATGTCACTTGAACATATCTCTTTTAATATACTCTTTGATTGAACTAGCTAATGTTTTATATAGGAATTTTACATTTCTAATCCTTGCAGTGAATTTTCTCTATTTGCTCAATTTTTTTAAATGCCCCTTTTCAAAATGTTCCTGAAAAGAATGTATATTCTGTAGGTAAGGAATGCAGTGTACTAGATAGGTGACACGGACACCGGCCCTCAGTGTCCACGGTGTTATGGATGAAACAAGATACATTCACACGGACTACTGAGTCCTATGGAGGAAAAGGGACAGCACAGCTACTCTCTCAAGGGGAGAGTGCCTCAGAGCGGCCTGGCCACTATCTCAAAAGGAGAGTGCCAAGTGCCTTTGCCTTGACAGGCCTTTATTGCGTTCAATTTGCACAGGAATACAGGTAAAGCTCATTAATCATTGTCAAGCAGTAAGGATCAAACAATAGATAGCATACAAAGAACTACAAGGGCTTATTCTGAGTCAGGGTCTGTTACCTAAAGGGCTACAAAACTTTGGGAAATGACCTCATTTCCTGCTCAGACCCTTATCATTTAATTGAGAGCATTCTTAGCAAAGCAGATTTCACAGGATTTTATGTATTCTTTCTCAGGCCTGATCACCTGGGGAACCCACCCTTTCCAGCACAGGGCTGCACTGCCCTCTGTCATTGTTTCAGGCTTAAGTTGGGCAGGGGAAGTAAGGCAGCCAAGAGATTAGGAGACTTCTTGCAGACAGAATGAGGACTCAGGCTATGTCAAAGCTGAGGGGCGAGGGTCCATCACCCCTTTTTGCTATAGCCCTCCAAATCCTTCCCTGGGGCCTCCCTGTGATCCTGCCTGTCTTAGGTCATTCCCCCCTTGGGGAATCTTACCCGTCATTGGCTAACCAACCAAGCATTGGGGGCCAGTTATGGATGAAGTAAAAGGAGCAGAAGCAGTGCTCCTGCCAGGGAGATAAGCTTTGTCTCCTTAGTGGCTTATGGTCCAAAGGTTGCTCAGCCTTAGCCTTGGTGGGGGTTGCAGCTTCTAAAACCAGGCAGGGCGGTTCCCAACAAATAGGTCTGTTGGATGATAAAGTGCACCCTAGCGTTCAAAACATCTGTTTCCTTGGTGATTGGTTTGTCTGTTTGATCTATCAATTACTAGAGAGATGTATTACAATCTCCTACAATATAGATTTGTCAATTTGTTCTTGTATTTCCAAAATTTTAGTTTTATATATTTTGGGGCCACGCACATAAATTTAATACCAATGTATTTTCCTGTTGAATTAAACCTTTTATCATTAGGAAGAGACCCTCTTTATTTCTAATAACACTTTGTTATAAACTATACTTTATATGATAATTGATTTAATTAGAACTTGCTTACCATATCCTTTTCATGCTTTTGCTTTCATCTCTCTGTTTTAGATATGCATCTTGGGCATATGGTTGGATCTTATTTTTTATTCTGTCTGCAAGTTCTTTTCCTTTAACAAGATAATTTAGTCCTTTGCATTTAATATAACCAGCAGCACGTCTAGACTCAGCACTAGCCTCTTTCTTTGTGCCTTTTCTTATCTGCCAATTTTATTTCCTTTTCTCTTTTTCCTGCCTTCTTTTAAATTAACTTTTTTTTCATCTTCCTCTTACTAAGTTTGGAAGTTATAAGCTCTGTTTCTAAGGGATTAGCCTAAAAATTACCCCAACGGTGGGAAACACTGTCTTTACTCTGCTGCTTCAGATCCGGAAGTGGGACATGACCGCATCCTCGGTCCTGTGCTTCTCTAACCTGCTCCTTTCTGACGTCCAGTGTCTGTGTTTCCCTTTCTCTCCTTCATATTATTTTGTTCACCTTTCCCAAGAATTCGATTTTTCTTTTATGGGTCATACTTATATTTTTATATTCTAGTTCATTAATTTTTGCTTTTGAAAAAATAAATCCCTTTCTTCTATTTTGGGGTTTGATTTTATTATTGTTTTTGAAGTTCTTTGAGTTAAAACTTAGCTTATTTCAATTCTGTCATTCTTGTTTTTAATAAATGTGCTAACAGCTTCCACAGCTCCTTCCAGGAGCCGCTTCAGACCGTCCCACGACCTCACTGTGCGGTGCTCTCCTTGTTCGTGTCTAATTCACTTCAGTGTACTTTGATTTTTCCCTTAAAGTTATCTACAAAGATGGTGAGAAATGTGTATGTTGTAGATCATTTTTGGCTCTACTTTTGTGTTCATGTCTAACTGTGTTTCATTGCAGTCAGAGCATTCCTCCTTTTTAGAACTAATTGGGAACTTACTTGTAGCTACATCTTGTCAGTTTTTGTTAATGACCAGTGTCTGTAAGTCTTGATCTGTTTGTCTGTTAACTCCTATCTTGGGTTACAGATTCTATTTACCTGGGGTTTCCCTTCCATGAACTGCTCTTCCTCGAATGTTTGGTGACTCTTGGTTGGGCCTCCACTTTGATTCATTGTATTTGTTGCCTGTGGATTCTGCTTCTCTTCACTATAATGCACACAACAGACACCAAGGAGTTTCATCTGAAGCTTTGGAAGCACTCAGCACAGAGGGGTGATTCTAATTCTGGGGCGTTGCTGGAAGGGGAATGGTCCCCATAACAGCACTGTTTTCTGGCTGAGACCCAGAGAACAAAGTAACTTGCCCTAAACCACATGCCTGTAAATAATGAATCTGCCGTCCAACCAAAAGCCCATACTGTTCTCCCAGTAACCCATGACCTGCCCAGGGCTTCCTGCTGCCAGCAAGCCCCCTCCCCTTCCTAATCCCCAATAAACCAGACAGATGAAAATGTTTCATATATTTCTCTTCTTTTTACTCTAAAAAAAGTTTACAATAACAAACTGCAAACTGCAGAAAGTGGCATGGTTTCAATGTCCCCAGCCCTCCGAACATCATTTTCATTCCTCAGACACCATCCTCTCCCTTTCCCTTAAAATCCTGCATGAAAACCCCCGAGAACATGAAGAGACCCCCAGAGAGGAGGATCCCCTTCAATAGGAGGAGGCACTGAGAAAATAAATTAGTGGGGAGGAGGCTCCTTGCTGGCCCTGTGCAGCTCTGTCTCACAGACCCAGCGGTAGGGCCTCCTGCAGACGTCATCGTTCCAGCGGCCGTCAGCCGTGAGGTGGGCACAGTCCTCGCCTCCCCCCAGCCCGTGCCCATGCCAGTCGTCCGGCTGATCTGGTCTCCAGTTCCTAGGAAGAAGAGGCAGATTGGGCCCCAGGGAGCCAACGCTCAGCCAAGCTGAGGAGCCCCTCTTGCCCATGGACCCGCCCAGCTGGGACAGCAGGGCCCAGGTAAAAGGGACAGGATGCAGAGCACACACTCACCGAAAGCCCTTCTCATAGTCTGAACCATCCACCCATTTCCAGGACCCAGTGTGGTCGGTGAGGCCAATCCAGGTGTTCCCAGGGCCCATGTGGTGCTGGACAAATTTCTGGGGAGAGAGGAGGGTGGTGACCTCCCCGGCAGAATGGCCAGACTCCCAGATGAGCCCTTCAGAGCCCTTACCTGCTCCTCCAAGGAGCCGATCACCACCAGGGTCGCGTTCTCCAGCTGGCAGTACTTCTCAGCTTCGGACCAGGACTTCCCAGTGTGAGAGAACCAATAGCAGCTGCCTTCATGCTCCACCCAGTTGACAGGGCAGCAGCTATTTTCAGAGCCTGGGAGCAGGAGAGGTGCACAGGGAGGGTCAAGGGGCTAAGGCTCCTCCTGGAGGAGAAATAGGCAGAAAAGAAGGGCTGGGCACCCCTGCCTCCTCACCATTGCCCTGGAGTATGGCCAGCTGACAGTTCAGGCTTCGCAAGTCAGACACAAACGTCTTCACATGGAGCAGCAAGCTGGAGTGATCTGGGGAGACAGGGTGGGAGAGGGGAAGGTTGAGAGTGAGGAGGGCAAGGAGGGCGATGTGAACACTGAGGGCTGGGAAAGGTCTGCATGTGTGTGCAGGACCGAAGATCAATCACAGATGCCCCTGCCACAAGACCCCTTGGTTTAGGTGAGAAATAAAAATTGCTGTCAGTAAAACATCTGAGAATTGTAGGGGGGGAAAACTGCAGCCCAGACCCCTTGGTTTGGCCTGGGAGAGCCCTGTATTCCACACACAGATGCTGACATGCATGCCCCCTCTCTGACCTTGACTCAGGTCCTCCTGCTGTTTCTCCATCTGGGACTCCAGGGCTTTCATCTTTCTGCCCACCCCTCCTCCTGCGGGAGAAACTGCTCAGTGTCCTAACATCCCTAGCATCCCACAGCTGCCCCCAGCCTCAGCCCCAGACCCCTCACCATGGGTGCGCAGGTCCTTGAACTCGGCCTCTGTGCTCACTGTGAGGTTGCTGACCATCTCTCGCAGGGTCCGCAGCTCTTCCTGCAGCTTGGAGTCTGAGCAAGAGAGGGTGCTGGGTCCACTATCACAGCTACCAGCACCCCACCACCACTGCTCCCACCAACCCTCCACATTGCTCCCTTCCCTGCCCCTCCCACCCCCGGCAGGCACCCACTCTGGGATCCGATCACACAGACAACCACCAGCAGCAGGAGACTGAGGCCCAGGGAGAGCAGGAGGAGGCAGGGTCCAGAGCAGAGCCGCTGAAATAGTGGTTGGGGAGGAGGTGGCCCTGCAAAAGGAGAGGGCATCGGGGTCTCAGGAACATGCCAGTCTGCGCAGCTCTGAGTCTTAGGAGGAGAGCAGGCTAAGGCTTCTCCAGCAGACTAGAAGGAATCACAAAGACTAAGAAATGTGGGCAGTGAGTGACTCTGAGGGTCCAGAAGCAACTAGAAGTGGGGAAGCCGAGAGGGTTAACAGAGGAAAGCAAAACTTTGACCCCGCCTTAGCCCTAGCCAGGCCCTGGGTCTTTGCTGACACCTAGTGGCCTAGCTGTGTCAGGGCAGCTGATGAACCTCATCAGAACCTTAAGGATGGAGTTTGTGAGCTGGGGAGTCCGGTGGAATGAGACACCAGCTGGGGAATCACTGCCCCTCCCTGAAAGTGCGGCAAGAGAAGTCAGTGTCTTTCTCTCTCCATGAATCTCACTGCTGTTTGGCTGGGTGCAGGAAGACCTCAGGTCCCTCAAGTTGCTTCCACCCAGGGAGTCCTATCTCAGTGAGCTGGAATGTGCGGAGCCTGCTTTCCGTTCTCTCCTCCCCAGCATCGCCTTTCCCCATCAAAAGGCACTGTGCACTCCCACCCCCAGGAACTGGGTCCTCACTTGGCCCAAACAACATCCCTGCTTAAATGAGAAAAACTAGGGCTTTGTTTTTCATGTAGGAGGGCCTCACCCTCCCTCTGATCAGAAATCCCGCGGCCCCTTCACAGAAATCTTACTCACCCCTCAACCAAAATGATTCCAGAAACCCCAGACATACGCGCATGCATGCGTGTGTGTGTGTGTGTGTGTGTGTGTGCGCGCACACACACGCCAAAGGCTCACCAGTATTGAAAAAGGAAAGGACAGCCCCAATCCTGTGGGCCCACCCCCTCCTCAAGATCATGAGAAGTGGGGGACACGTCAGGGGTTGGGCAGCATGCAGAAGCCTTGGGTCCCCATCACCAAGAAAGGGACTCCAGCCCCACACCCAACACCTCTCCTAAGAGGGGCAACTATGTTCTTGTGACAGGGGCAGACCCAGAGACAGGGTCACAGGTCACAGAAAGAAGCAGGAGCTGAGGTAAGAAAGCCAAAGCCACCTAATGCTCTCCTTTCAGAAATAGGAGGAGGTGTCCCTTCACCTTGTCTGAACTGATGGTCATTCTCCTCATTGTCCAGGTGCTGAAAATCTTGATACTCCTTTGTCATGTTAGGGCTGGCTGGACCTGGGACTAGGCCAAGACTGGCATTAGGATCGAGATAGGGTCTGAACAGAGTTGGTGTGTGGGGTCTTGTCCCTTTCTAAGTGATCGGTGGCTACATGAAGATCTTTCTTCTTTCCCTCGTTCCCTCCCAGACCTGTCACCCAAATTCATCCTCTGAGGTTTTTCCACCCAGCCCGTCCCCTCCTGACAGCTGGTTCCCTCCACTGCTCCCCCAATCCACCCCAGTCAATCCCCCTGCTTTTCTTCCCCTTTTACTTGCTGGTGGTGGCGAGGGTGACTCCTGGATCCCTCAATGCTGTGTAGATCCCAGTCTAAGTAGGAAGCTGAAGCCTGGAGCAGTGGGTGTGCAGACAGCCCTGGACAACAGGGGAGGGAGGGCCAGGGTCCATACAAGGGCCCTGAGTGCTGTGCTAGCGCGTGTCCGTTTGTGTGTTTCTAGTGTGCCGAACCTGGCATGTCCAATGCCAGAGACTTTGGACTTAAACAGAGGTGGGAATGGATTTGGAACTCAGATGTGTGGGGGTGGAAGCCAGGGGGGATGGGCTGCCTCTGCTTTCCTCTCTGGGAGGGGGAGTCTCTGGGTATATCCCCCTCACCTCCGCACACTGGTCACCTCACTACTCATTGCATGGTTTGGGAGGGGAGCCCAGAGGCCTGAGGTGCTGTTCAATGTTTCCCCTCCGCCCCTCCCTCTGTCACTTCCTGACTAAATTCCCAGAATTGTTGGTGTCTCTAAATACCCCCTGCCAAGATCAGAGGGATCTGTTATCCTCCACTCTTGCCCAACCTAGGCCTGTGACCCTGGCACCTGAGCCTAGGCCCCACTCAGGGGCTCAGCCCCCAGACTCCCCAGCTCAGGCTGACTGGCTTCAGTCTCCTGGGGAGGCAAGTTCCCCAGCAGTGTGGCAGACAAATGCGGGGAGAGGCAGCAGGGCAGGCTTTCCCCACTTCGCCAGAGGCTGGTGCCGACAAACCTCCACAGATGACTACTGCGTGCCTGTGCTTTTTAGTTGTTAACTCTTTCCGTTATCCCCAGAGCACTTCCGCAGATGAGGAAACTCAGACCCAGAAAAGTAAGAGCTTACCCAGGTTCATACTGCAAGGAAGCAGCAGAGGCACAGCCCGAATGCAGGACTTTGTGCGGTCACCACAGTCACGATGGCTGAGCCCTGAGGTCCCAGAGGCACTAAACCATGGTCCCTCACAGCTCCGTGGGGGTGGGGGTGGGTTCAAATAGGGTTGTGTTCAGAGAGAAGTATGTGAATTTATTTTTTAAATATATTTTATTGATTATGCTATTACAGTTGTCCCATTCCCCCCCTTCATTCCCCTCCACCCTGCATACCCTCTCCCACCCACATTTCCCACCTTTAGTTCATGTCCATGTGTCCTAAGTTCTTTAGCTTCTACATTTCCCATACTATTCTTACCCTCCCCCTGTCTATTTTCTACCTACCATCTATGCTACTTATTCTCTGCACTTTTTCCCCCTCTCTCCCCCTCCCACTCCCCTGTTGATAACCCTCCATGTGATCTCCATTTCTGTGGTTCTGTTCCTGTTCTAGTTGATTGCTTAGTTTGTGTTTGTTTTTGTTTCTGTTTTAGGTATGGTTGTTAATAATTATGAGTTTGCTGTCATTTTACTATACATGTTTTTTATCTTCTTTTTCTTAGATAAGTCCCTTTGACATTTCATATAATAAGGGCTGGGTGATGATGAACTCCTTTAACTTGACCTCATGTAGGAAGCACTTCATCTGCCCTTCCATTCTAAATGAAAGCTTTGCTGGACAGAGCAATCTGGGATATAGGTCCTTGTCTTTCATGACTTGGAATACTTCTTTCCAGCCCCTTCTTGCCTGCAAGGTCTCTTTTGAGAAATCAGCTGACAGTCTGATGGGAACTCCTTTGTAGGTTACTGTCCCCTTATCTCTTGCTGCTTCTAGGATTTTCTCCTTCATTTTTACCTTGGCTAATGTAATTATGATGTGTCTTGGTGTGTTCCGTCTTGGGTCCAACTCCTTTGGGACTCTCTGAGCTTCCTGGATTTCCTGGAAGTCTATTTCCTTTGCCAGGTTGGGGAAATTCTCCTTTATTATTTGTTCAAATAACTTTTCCACTTGTTGCTCTTCCTCTTCCCCTTCTGGCACCCCTATAATTCAGATGTTGGAACATTTAAAAGATGTTCTGCAGGTTCCTAAACCTCTCCTCATTTTTTTGAATTCTTATTTCTTCCTTCTTTTCTGTTTGGATGTTTCTTTCTCCCTTCTGGTCCACACTGTTGATGTGCGTCCCAGTTTCTTTCCCATCACTAATGGTTCCCTGTACATTTTCCTTTATTTCACTTAGCATAGCCTTCATTTTTTCATCTAATTTGCAACCAGATTCAACCAATTCTTTGAGCATCCTGATTACCAGTGTTTTGAACTGTGCATCTGATAGGTTGGCTATGTCTTCATCACTTAATTGTATTTCTTCTGGAGGTTTGATCTATTCTTTTGTTTGGGCCATTTTTTTTGTCTTGATGTGCCTGTTACATATGAGGGTCGGAGCCTCAGTTGTTTACCCAGGTGGGGCAACCCATGTTGCCTGTATGTGGGGGAGGGGTCCAAGAGGGAACAATGGCACTTGCTCTGCTCTCTGCTGGATTTCAATCACTTCCCCCATTTCTCACAAACAAATTGGGCCCTTCTGGTGCTGATTCCTGGGTGGGTGGGCTTGTGTGCATTCTAGGACCCGGTGGGTCTCTCCAATAAGCTCTCCTGTGAGGCTGGGAGTTTCTCCCGCTGCCTCAATCCCCACAGGTGTTTTCAATCAGTGGTTTGAGGCTTTATTTCCCCACACTGGGACCCTGGGTTTCACAGTCTGTCACACTCCCCAGTTGTTCCTCCCAGTTTATCGATGCACAAATGTGGGACCACCCCAGTTAGCAATCCACCACCTTGCCGGGTCCACCCGCTGCAGCCTTGTGTGCCGGCGCTCAACAATCTGACTCTGGGTCCACCACCTGCCACCTTTCCAACTACTGCGCTGCCACAAGTCCTCTCTGCCCAGCTGCCCGTCTCCACCCCTCCTACCGGTCTGGATGAATGTATCTTCTTTAACTCCTTGGTTGTTGGACTTCCATACAGTTCAATTTTCTTTCAGTTCTGCTTGTTTTTTGTTTTTAAATTGTTGTTGTCCTTCTTTTGGTTGTGTGAAGAGGCACAGTGTGTCTACCTATACCTCCATCTTGGCCGGAAGTCTCTGAATTTATTTTTTTAAGAATTCATTTATTTATCTTTTAGAGAGAGGGAAAGAGAAAGACGGGGAGAGAAATATTATTGTATGAGAAATACATCGATTGGTTGCCTCTCACAAGCACCCAAATGGGGACCCAGCCTGAAACACAGGCATGTGCCCTGGCTGGGAATTGAACCGGCAACCTTTAGGTTCATAGGGTGACACTCAATCCATTGAGCCACACCAGCCAGGGCAGAAGAGTGTGTGAATTTAAAGTGTGCAAAATTACTGTTGGTAGGATTGCAGATTGGTGCAACCACTGTGGAAAACAGTATGGAATTTCCTCAGAAAATTAAAAATAAAACTGCCTTTCAACCCAGCAATTCCATGGCTAGTATTATATCCTAAGAACCCTGAAACACCAATCAAAAAGACCCTATGCACCCCAATGTTCATAGCAGCACAATTTACAATAGCCGAGTGCTGGAAGCAACCTAAGTGCCCATCAGTAAATGAATGGGTCAAAAAAATTATGGTACATTTACACAACGGAATTCTATGCAGCAGAAAAAAGAAGGAGCTCCTACCCTTCGCGATAGTATGGATGGAACTGGAGAGCATTATCCTAAGTGAAATGAGCCAGGCAGTGAAAGACAAATACCATATGATCTCACCTTTAACTGGAACCTAATCAACAAAATGAACAAGCAAGCAAAATATAACCAGAGACATTGAAATTGAGAACAGGCTGATATTGATCAGAGAGGAGAGGGGAGGGGATAATGGGGGAAAAGGGTGAAAGATTTACAGGAGCAATTATAAAGGACACATGGACAATAACAAGGGAGGGTGGAAAAAGGGGAAGGAGGTGGGGGACTGGGGTAATGGGGAGGGTTGGGGTGGGGGGAGACAGATAACTACTTGAACAATGATAGAAAAATAAATTTGAAAAAAATAGTCTACTTTGAGACATATTTGGGTTAATTTCTTCGTTTTACTCTTAGAAATTTTGTTTCAGTAAATAATTTTTCAGTCAACCTTGTGCACACAGGCAAATATTTATGTGGGATACAATCCTAGATGTAGAACATTGTGTTAAAGAATATGTAACCTTCAAATGTTCAATGGAGATTGCTAAGCCATTGTGAACAAAGACTGTTGGATTCCCACTCTGCCAATGTTGATGAAAGAACCTTATTTAGAAGGCATTGTTACTTGGTTTATTTTTTCCCAATGTGTAGGATAGTATTGACATTTCACTGTTGGGTTAAGTTGAATTTTTATTGTTGAGGAGATTAAGTGTATTTTTAAATGTGTAGTATAGATATTTACATTTTGTTCTGTGGTTTGTGTATTCATGACTTTTATCCAAGTTTCCTATTGGATTTTTGTCTTTTTATAAAAATTTTCTTATAATAGCACTTTGATATGGAAATTAAAATTTTCTGTGTCAAAAAATAAATAAAGTGCAAAATTAGAAATTGGGCAATATTATAGACATTCATCTGTCTCACTTTAGGCTCTAAATATGAAATCATGCAAATCCTATTACAATTATTTCATGAAAATACTATACTTCAGTTATGAGAGTTTTACATTAGGAGACATTCCCTTGCATCAAGTGTGAAAAACTTGGCTACACACTTGTTTGCCTGTGTCTTGAAAAGGTAGTAATTTTGGTTACTGTTGGGCTGTTACTTTAGCATTCTCTGGTATTATGACATATAATCTGGTTTATTCAGGCAAATAAACCCTACGCTGCTGTTTGGGGCAGAATAGTGGTTGCCCTACAGGAGTAGTGACTGAAGGGAGCGCAGGGAGGTTCTGGGGTTACAGAAATGTTCAGCTTCTTGACCTGGACTCTAGTTGCACAGGTGTGTTCAGTTTGTGAAAGTGCAGAAAGCTGTACATGTATGTAGACAGCAGTGCCTAGGACCACTTTCCCTAAACCCATTAATTAGGGAGCAGTTTTTGGACCAGTGCTGAAAACACCCCCAATGCCAATAACTTTAGAATAGGAGTCAAAGGTAATAAAACACTGTGATGAAAGCCAGACAAACAACATGGAACATCCAGTTGCTAATTTACAAGGAAGCCCTCATTAAAATACTAGAGATTGCCCTGGCTGGTGCAACTCAGTGGACTGAGCACCAACCTGTGAACCAAAGTGTTGCTGGTTTGATTCCCAGTCAGGGCACATACCTAGGTCATGGACCAGGTCCCCAGTGGGGAGCACATGAGAGGCAACGACACATTGATGTTTCTTTCCCTCTCTTCCTTCCTCCCTTCCCCTCTGTCTAAAAGGGGGTAATAAAAATAAAATAAATGTTTAAAATATCTTTAAAAAATAAAAAATTGTTATAAAAAAGAGTTTATACCTTGAATTATGCAAGGTCTTCAGGGACAAAGCCTTTTGTATTGCTTTTTGTATGGCTAAACTACAACTTACCAAAAACTTAGTGTCTTAAAACAACATCTACTCATTAGCTCATGGTTCTGTAGGGCAGAAGTCCAACTAGAATTTCTGCTCATGGTCTCACAGAGCCAAGGTCAAGGTGCTGGCAGAGCTGTATTCATTTCTGGAGGCAAAGGAGAAGAATCTGCTTCTAAACCCATTCACATTGTTGACAGGATCCAGTTCTTGCAACTACATGATTGAGGTCCTCATTTTCTTCCTAGCTGTCAACCAGGGAACATCCTCTGCTCCCAGAGGCCTCTACATTCCTTACCACGTGGCTCCTGCATCTTCAAAGTCAGCAACAGTGACCGGAATCTTTCTCATGCTTCAGATCTCTCTGACTTCCTCTGTACTTCTAAAGGGGCTCCTGTGATTAGATTAGATCAACCTGAATAATCTTCCTGTCTTAAGGCCAACTGTGCACACAACATATATATACACAGTTAAGTCCTAACTTAACATCATCAATAGGTCTGTGACTTTAAATGAAATTATGTATAATGAAACCAATTTTACCATAGGCTAATTGATATAAACAAGAGTTAAACTCCTACTGCATCTCATCGTTATAACAAAATGACATTGAATGAAACATTATTCAAGGTCCTGCTGTATACACACTCATACATAAGATTAACTACACATAACATAACTGTGAGTGATAGCTCATCATATTCACCTGCTCCAGGATAACAGTGTGGAATACTGGGGGCCAGTTTTTTTTTTGGTTTTTTTTTTATTGATGGATTTGAGAGAGAGAAACTTCAATTTTTTGTTTCACTTATTTATGCATTCATTGGTTGATTCTTACTTGTGCCCTGACCAGAGGATCAAATTCGCACCCCTGGTATATTGAGACAGCGTCCTAACCAACTAAGCTACCCGGCCAGAGCTAGGGGCCACTTTCAGAACTCTTCCTACCACACTTCATACAAAGCAACACTGCCCCCTCTGAGTGCATCCCCTGTAGGATGTGGAGCATGTACAGCGAACAATTCACCACAGAGAGGCTCAATAACCCCTCCAGACCTGCCAACCCCACCTCCAGGGAAACCGAGAATGGCTCCCTAGAGAAGGACTGCAATGTTGGCTGGGCAGGGTTTTATCAGTGGGAATAAACAAGTGACTCTGGGGAGAGGAAACAGCAGCAGAAGAGAAATGGCCAGAGAGGTAGCTTGAGGCACCCTAAGATGGGCCCTGAATCTCAGGGTGAGACGTTTTGAATATCATTCAAAAGCACAGAGGTCTCCAAAGTAGGGTACATGCACCCTAGGGATCTATAGTGTGGCAAGAAAACATTAGAACCTCATTTATATATTCTGATCCATTTTCTTTAGATTTCTACTTGGGAATATATTTTATTATATAAAGTACATAGCAGATGTGTCCAGTGGTCCATGTGTATCAGTAATCTATTCCTGTAAAATGATCACTCCAAAACTTAGCAACTTAAAACAGCTGTTTATCATCTCACTCGGTTTCTGAGGGTCAGCAATCCGGGTGCAGCTTAGCTGGTGGGCTATGACTCAGAGTCTCTCGTGAGGCTACAGTCAGGATGTCATTGGAAGACCTGACAGGCTTGAGGACCATCTTCCAAGGCGATACCCACACAGCTGGCCAGTTAGTGCTGGCTGTTGGCAGGAGGCCTCAGCTCCTCATCCCATGGGGCTCTCCGCAGGGCTGCTTAACTATCTTCACAACATGGCAGCTGGCTTCCCCCCGAGTGATCCAAAGCACAAGACAGAAGCTGCAATTTCTTTTGTGACCTAGCCTCAGAAGTAACGCTGCCTGATCCCCACAATATCCTGGTGGCTACACAGTCAGCCTACTCCTATGTGGAAGGGAACGGCACAGGAGTGTAAATGCCAGGGGTGAGAATAATCAGGGACCATCTCGAAGGCAGCTACCACAACAAATATAGAACTATTAGGTGAGTGAGTATAAACTGGGGGACACACACCCAAAAACACTTCACTGATGGGCCCTGAACAACAAAGTTAAAGAGTGACTACAGACTATGGGACTTATGAAGAGCTGCAGACAGTATAGTGGTGGGGTCCGATCTGCGAGCTGAACAATGGACGGGCCTTGGGATGAGTGCTGGGTCAGATGTGGGCCACTGAGAGGCAGGGAGCTCAGTCAGGAGGCTGCTGGGTTGGTCTCAGTGAGAATCCAAGAGGCTCGAGGCCAGACAGGGAAGGCCACTTGGGCAGAACTTAGCAGAGGAATGGAGTGGACCTGGTGGCTGCTGGACATGTAATAGAGACGAGGGGATGGAGCAGGGGGAAGACAGCAGTGCACCTGACCAGGGCCAGAAGGCTGATGGAAGTGGCTCTGGAATCCACAGAGATTTCTGGGCTGGAGACATGGGAGCCAGAATCGTGGATGTGGCCCAGGTGTGGCAAAGTGCCCGTGATGACCTCCACCAAGTGAGAGGGCACAGTGAGAAGAAAGCAGCCCAGGACAGAGTCCTGCCAGTAGGACAAACAGAAGAAAGAGCCAGTCATACACACTGGAAGAGGAAGAGACCTTCAGGGGATCCCAGGGCTAGGTTCAAGGCTGCCAAGGAGGGAGAGAGATGGGCCTCTTATCAGGGTGAGTTGGGAAGAGAGAAGCGCTCTTCAGGTGGGGAGAAACCTGGGCAACTGGTGAGCATTGAAGGGGCTGGCAGAGAGTAAGAGCGTGCAAATGCTGAGAAGGAAAGATGCTGGAGGTCCCAGGGAGGATGGGAAGGGGTGAAAGGCTAGGATGACAGCAGAAAAAGCCTGAAGGCCACTATCAGATCTGAGTTCACCTTCCCCACATCTGGAAAGTGGGCTTAATGCTCATCTCAGAGAGTTATTGTCAAGGTTAAGTGAGAAAATGAGTGAAAACACGTAATATAGTGCCTGACACTAAGTGCTGGGCACATCCTATTTCCATTTTTATTATCATCACTAGCAGCACAGCCAAGAGTTGTGTTAGACCTCCACAGCCTCTGAATGTGGGAGAAGATTGGGTCAGGAGAGCAGAGGATACCTCTCCCCACATCCCAGAGGGTGGTTAGCAACGTCCCTGGAATGGAAGTGGGGCCCTGGGGTGCTGAATTATGAAGGATCCCTGGGTTCTGAGCGCTCTCTGCCCTTGCCCACCCCCAGACCACTTTCTCTTTTTTAAAGATTTTATTTATTTATTTTTAGAGAGAGGGGGAGGGAAGAAGAAAGAGAGGGAGAAAAACATCAATGTGTGGTTGCCTCCCACGAGCCCCCTACTGGGCACCTGGCTCACAACCCAGGCATGTGCCTTGACTGGGAATCAACCAGTGACCTTTTGGTTTGCAGGCTGGCACTCAATCCACTGAGTCACACCAGCCAGAGCCCCCAGAGTACTTTCAACCTTGTGTTTGGATGGGGCCTGCCTCGCTCTTGCCCCAGACCCTCATTCCCCTGGGCACCCAGCACACCTCAAGGACAGGTGAATGAACAAGTAGGAAGTAGACAGAGTGGAGAAGAGGGGCTCAGTGATTCCTTTCCAAAGAGGGTGACCTATGGTTCCCCAAATCTAGGAGAGGCTGAGCAGGGCTTGGGTGGCAATGAAGCAGGAGATGCTGTAGGAGGTACACTGGGGCTGAAGGGCTCAGTGCCAGGTCCAGCAGCAAGGGACGAGGGGCCCCCCCAGGGCTGGCAGGAAGAGATGACCGCTGAAAACAAGTTGAAAACAGGAACCCAAACCACCTACTCAGGGTTTCAGTATCCACTCCCTGCTGCCCGCGGCGCCTGACAGCCCGCAGCCTCCTCCTCCCTCCTGGCTTTCTCCTCCGCAGCCCTCCGTCTCTATCCCGCACACACCCCCGCCTCTCAGTACTGGCACGGCTGGGATTCTGTGACCCAGGACCCGCTCTGCTCATCTTTCCTACCTTCATTCGGAGGGTTAAATTTCTAGAAAAAATTTAAAACTTCAAATGTTTCTGGGTGTTATTTAACTTTCAAGTTTACCCAGTGATCGAGACTAGACCATTAAGCCAATGGCAAAAATTATTACCATTTTCTAAGTGTGCCAGGAAGGGCACCAAAGGCTTTACATGGATTATTCCCCTTATTCCTCACAGGCATCCTGGGAGGTGGATGGTTAGGTAATATCCCCATTTTACAGCTAAGGAAAATGAGGCTCGGGGTAGTTAAGCTCTTTGCCTGGTTACATACAGTGACACTACATCTCTCATTCTAACCTCCCCACCACCTCGGGACTGGCTCTCTACTGCCCCCTACCGTTCGTTCTCCACCAGCGTGGTTGGAGGAACCGGGCTGCTCCCTTCCTACAGCCTCCAACAGGCCTTTTTACGGCACTATTTTAAAAATTCATATAAAGCCCTCAGTCAGGCCTTGCTTACTTCTGTGATCGTATTACTATTTATCTCCCTCCTCCTACCCTGCCCTGCCCTCTTCCTCCTCCTGTCCACCAACAATCCAAACTTCTTCCTATCTTGCTGCCTCTCTCCACCTCTCACATACCCAGACCCCAGGCTTCCTTATCATTCAAGTCTCAACTCAAATGTTCCTCCAAGAAGAAGCCTCCGTGACCACCCTGTCTAAGCTAGCAAGCACACATACCCAGCAGTCATGTTCTTTGCTTAACAGCACCATCACTATCTCACATTACCTGCATTCCTTTACTCCCTACTGTCTGTTGCCTCCCCTCTCCAGGACCTCAGGTTCCCTGAAGGAAGGGAGGGATGTTACATCCCCAGCATTTTAAACACTACCTAGCACCAAGGAACATCCAAGTATTTGTTGAAGCAGACAGATTGGGATGGAGGAGACAGAATTTGAGGCCCAGTCTGTTTGGGAACCAGGGTGCCTATCCATTCACAGTCACCTTAAATGGCCAGGGACAAGCTTTATCTGTTTGGACGACTACATCCCCTCTGAGGCCTATGTGGAATGACAGGGAGAGGGAACTTTTTTTATATATATGTTAGTTGATTTTAGAGAAAGAGTAAGGGAGAGAGACAGAGAGAAACACTGATCCATCGATCGGTTGCCTTCCGTGTTCCCCCAACCAGGAATCAAGCCTGCACCCTAGGTACGTGCCCTGACTGGGGATGAGACCTGCAACCTACAGGGCAACGCTTCAACCACTCGAGCCACCTGGCCAGGGCGGGACATTTTGAGGTTTTTGTAGTCATATGTATGTCTATATTTATTTGAGTTTTTGTAAGGTACATATATTACTTTTGTAATCTAAAAAACAATGCATGCAAGACTAGGTAATTTCACCCTTTCTCAGTGAGCTCTCTACGGCCCTTGATAGCCAGGCACAACCTGCACACACCTTCCTCAGTTTGGGCTTCTCTGTCAGCTAATAATGGCAGAGAACATCAACATAGCCTCGAGTCTGTTCCTACAAGATTGAAAAACATCCTGGGAAGCAGAGCTTCTCCACCCAGCAAGACATGAGAAATCACCTGGGAGGTCTCCTGAAGTGCAGACCCCTGGGCCGCATCCCAGGCTCGGGTTCCATTGCATGGACTACTGCACAGAAAACTGTGCAGGGCAGCCCACAGGGAGGACCACTGGTCCAAGTGACACACCTCCGGAGCGCCTGCCTGTCCTCAGGACACTGTAGGCTGGGGCCGCCATGCCGTCCCCAGATCACTACTCTGGGGGGACTGGTCTCTCACATCCAACCCTCAGTTTCTGTCAGGGGTGGCTATAAAAACCACCCTTCTGCACTGTCTGGGACTTGACCACTGCGACTCTTAATACCTCTGCCTCAGCCTTCCCCACTGCGGCGCCTGAGTCAGGAGAAAGGGGCAGTTTCACAGCTGGTGCCAGCAATGGCTCCTTTACGTGGCAGCTGAGGCCTCCAGGGTGGGAGCCTGTCCAGGTGAACGGTGGCAGACGGACAGCTGAGAAGCGCCGCCCTGCACAGCCTAGCCATGTCTGAGGAGCTTCCATTTGGACTAAGGGCCAGGAAAATCTAACCCCCTAAAAGGATTAAAAATTTGCCCTTATATCCAATAATAATAATATATGTGTATGTGAAATATAATAATAGGTAATGGGCCATTTTCTTTTTTTTCCTAGTCTATCAGGAAGCTCAGATATCATCTTTACCCTCATAGCTATAGCAGCTGCCTCTCCTATTTGTATCTTTGGTATTAAGTCCTATTTCCCTCCCCTTATTATTTATAAAACTGCTTCAAATCTTTCCTATAGAGATGAGGCATAAAGAAACCCAATGAATAAATATTCACACAGCATTTCTTATCACCACACCTCTGTGAAGATCATCACCAGGGCCCAGCTCTGTGCACAACGCTGTGAACTCAAACAAAGACAGTTTCCTCTGCGTTTTCCTTACCGGAACGTCACGCTGCCTGACAGGACCGAGACAGCCCAGGGGAGTGCCCAGGGTTGAGCCACGCTTTCAGGAACCTGTGCCAAGTCTGTCCTCTTTCTGGCAACCCTGGACAGAGCTCCAGCCCCTCCAGGGCCACGCCTCACTACTGGCTCTGCACCCTTGAGTTGCAGGTTTCCTCCAAGGCCCCTTCAGGCCCCTCCGTCCTCTGGGAGGGAGGGGGGTGTAGAGAAGGATCCAACTTTTCCAGACTTGTCGCTGTGCTCACACCCTGTCTCCCACCTCACCCAGGTCCCAAATAATCAGGCCACACACCAGGTTTCAAGTATCTGTCTCTTCCTTTCACTCTCTCAAAAGAAAATAAATAAATAAATTGCAGAAGGCGGCAGCATTTCCAGTCTTCCCCTGGACACCCAACCCCTAACCCCTGCCCCCCACCCTCCCTCCCACATTCCCACTCCCTAGACCCATCCCTCCCCTTCCCCCCCAAAAAAAAAAATCCCAGGGGAAAAAAAAAGCCAAAATTAGACCTTCCACTCATGCAAACCGGCAAAGAAAAAAGGCGGGGGGGCATGTGGAAGGCAGGGAGCCCACAGTGGAGTCCCCCACTTATCCCCCCAAAAAACCACCTTTGAGAAGAAAAAAAATGGAAAAAATAAATGAGAAATCAAGGGACATGGGAGTCACGGTGTGGGCAGGGGTGCCCCAGGCCCTGCCTCAGGAGAGGGTGGAGGCCTGTGGCCCTGCATCCCTGCAGCAGGTGCTCCTTGAGGGGGGCCTGGCTTCTGGAATGTGTGTGTGGGAGCAGACAGGAAGTGGCGGCCCCCCAGTGGGTTCATGTGTGCGTTGGGGGCGGGCAGGGCCAAGGAGTCCTAAGGAGCGAGGGCCAGGGACCAGGAGCCCGGCTCCCCCCAGACCCCAGGTTCCTGGGGTTCAGGCACCCAGTTCTGGGGTGTGGGGATACATGCAGAGGAGTGTCCCCCCTCCAATGGGCTGGATCCAGTTAGAAAGGAAATAAATAAGAAGGGGTGGGAGGGAGGCTGGGGAGTGCGAAGGGCTTGCTTGGGCAATTCAGTCCAGATCAAGGGCCCAGGCGATGGAGGCGGGGTGAATCCAGGCCAAGCCAGGGCAGACATCAGAGTCTCTCTCGGGCTGGGACCCAGATATAGGGGCCTGAGAGGTCCTCAATGACGCGCTTCACCTTGTGGTAGATCTCCTCAAAGCTGTCGCCCTCCACGATGGCTGGGGGTGGGGTAGAACAGGGAGTGAGGCCAGATGCCTGGCCAGGGGCGCGGCAAGAGCCCAAAGGGGCACCTTTCTCCAGTTCTCTAAGCCATGAGCCATGGGTCTGCACCCCTCAAAGGGGGCACCTCTTTCTAAACCATCCACCCAATGGTCTCCACTCCCCTCTCCCACTCTTCTGCTACCTTATTTTCCTTTTTCAACTCTGAGCAAAGACGGACGTATCACGTGCTGGTAAGGGGCTGGCAGCAGCCTCACCTGAGAAGCACTCGGTGAATTCCTGCTCCAGTTTGGTGGCTCTGTCGAAGGCTTTGCGGGCTTGCTCCTCTGTGATCCGCTTATTAATTTCTCTGTGGAGACGGAGAGAGACACAGACCTGAGGGAGGGGTCCCACCTTGCCTTTTACCTCCTCCATCCAGGAATGTTAAATTGCTAACAGTATTTTCTTATTTGGAGCACAAAGCAAAACAATAAATAATTCCCAATACCCTCTGGGGCTGCAGATGACAGTCCCCCACCCCCACTACCCACAACCCACCCAGCCAGGTATGGTCACTCCAGGGACCTCTCCAGAGCCTCATCCTCCCAGCCTTCCGCCCCAGAGAAGGGATGCAGATTCCAACTCCCAACAGCCCTAGAGGCCCTGGCTCACCCCAGCTGTGTGTGCCCCAGGGCCTGCTGGGAGTTGTAGTCCTGCCTAACCCAAGGAAGAAAAAGAGGGGAGAGGCCTGAGATTTCCTGCATCCTCTAGGTTCCAGCTCTCTGTACAGATGCCCCTCAAGGGCTGCTACAGCCACTGCCCAAGGTTGTGAGGAGAAGAGTTCAACACAGAGGCCTTCTGAGGCCCAGGGCGACAGGTATGGGGGAGTGCAGGGGAGCCCCCTCCAATGACCATACTCACAGCACATTCTCCAGGGACCGGGGGCGGATGAAGATGGCGATAGGGTGCAGGTGGGCCGCCTGCAGCCGCCGCACGGCATTGGCTGAGACATCAAGGATGCAGTGCTTCCCCTGGGGGCAGGCAGGTTGGGCGGAAGGGGACCAGCAGGTGGCAGGAAAGGACAGACAGAGGTACCAGAACAGGACACAGTATATGGAAAGGCAAGGAACAGGAGGTTGGCCAAAGGGAAGTGACATGGATGTCAAAAGACACATTGGCAGAAAGAGTCAAGGTAGGAAGGGCATATGGACAGAATGAAAGACAGAGAGAAGAAAGGAGGTGGCAGAGAGAGAGCAAGGGAAGGGAGCAGCACAGCAGGAGGGAATTGGAGAGATGGACGAGGGTAGGGAGCAGGCAAGGAGGGAACCCAAAACAAGAGGTAGAGCAAGGCAAGAGGGGCAGAACAGAGTGGGGGAATTGAAGGCAGGACAAGACAGATGGGGCAAGAAAGAAAAGGAATAGGAGAAAGGAAGTAGGATAGAGGGAGGAGGGAGGGGAGGACGGACAGAGGACAGACAGATGGAAGGAACAAGGAGAGGCAGATGGGAGGAAGGAGAGGCAGATGGAGAAAGGATCCGTGGAGGGAGAGAGGGCAGGGTGGGGGCAGCAGGGGGAAGCAGGTAGCAGAGGAGTGGGAGAGGAAAGTGGAGACCCCAGGAACAAGTGAGAGGAGGGGATAGGGCCACAGGGGAGTCAGGCAGAAGGATGGGGTCAAAGTGGGGGAAGCCAAGCCACCAAGGGCAAGGCCACAGGGAGAGAGGAGAAATGGGACAAGGAGGAGGGAGGGGGAGCAGAGCAGGGCCAGATGGCGGTGCCGAGTTTGGGGTCAGGAAGCACGGGAGGTAGGCAGGGGGAGCGAGGCACAGAGAGCAGGCGGTCAGACAGAGTGGCCCAAGAGGAGAAGGAGGTGGAGCAGTGCAGTCGAGACCCAGCAGGGAAAGAGACAGAGAGAAAGAGAGTTAGAGAGAGCTGGAGGAAGGCCATGGGGTAGGGAGAAGGGAGGAGGCAGAGTAGGAGGCGCCCACCAGGCCCTACCTGCTCTGCCACTTCTCGCACGGACTGCACGCTGGTTCCGTACAGGTGGCTGTTGTACTGGCCGGCCTCAATGAACTTGTGCGCTTGAATGTCCTTCTCCATTTTTTCCCGGGACGACACAAAGTGGTAATCCCGGCCATCTATCTCATACTCCCTCTTGGGCCGTGTCGTATCTGCCAGGAAGTCACCATACCCCCTGAAGATCTAACAACCATCCCTCTAGCTCAAAGGCTGCCCATGTCAGCACCCCAGAGTGCTCAGCTTGTCCTTCAGTGGAAGGGGTCACTAGGGAAACCCAGACTGACTGAGACAGAACTGCCCTCCCAGCACCCGCTGGTCCTCCAAGTCTGGCCTCAAATGGCAACATGCATGGGACGTGAGCATGGCTGAGAAGCACCCCTCCTCTTCGAATCCCAGTGTCCTTCTGTACCCCAACACCCAAAAGTGGCTCTGCCCCCACCCCCACCTCCATCCCAGGGCCCGGCACTCACGAGGAACACAGGATCCAAACTTGTCAGGGAACTCAGAGAGAAGATCATCATTGGCACGGTCCTTGGTGGGCCCAAGGATGATGATGGGGCGAGCGTAGTGCACTGAGGGGAGAGAGCTGGCTCAGCGGAGAGCAGAGCCAGGGCGTGGGCGTGGCTGGGGCCAAGGCAGGGCGCAGGGCTCACCTTCCATCTGTGTCACCGTCTCGTAGCTCAGAACCGAGTCTTCCCGACCTAGTGAAAGGTAGGGCATATGTGAGGGGCTCTGAGACAGGGGGCTCGGGGTTCCATGTTGCCTCCCTGAGAAGCTCAGGGCTCCTCTCACCCAGGTCTTCCCAAATTGACCCTACCTACCCTGTGATCCAGAGCTGGAGCCCCAATCCTAGGAGGAAAGAGCAAGCCATGTGATTGGTTAAGAGTTTACCCCATGTGTCCCCACTCTTCCACCCAAGCTCACCCCCTCTTCCACCTACCTTGGCCTTTAACCTTGACCACTCCCGTCGCTCAACCCTATGGGAAACATGGAGGGAGGGAGGAGGGATAGGGAAATGTCCAGTGAGGGGTCCTACTCCCACTGGACCAGTCGATAACCCCATCTCCCAGCAGTCCCGGGGCCCCTGTGATCCTAAATAAGATGTTTGCCCCAAAGGCTCATGGGAGTTATGGTGCCCAGGAGGGCCAGCAGGCATATTACCCGGAAGTTAGAGGGCAAACCCATGCCCTCTTGGCTGCCCACCCTGGGGACCTTGGGAGATTTGGTGCCTGTGGCAGGAAGGCTGAAGGCCCTGGGAACCTCACCGCCGTTTGCTGGGGATAAAACCGATGTCATCAGTCTCACTGTCAGAGTGTACTCGCCGTGCCTGCCACCACTCCTCATCACTGGCGTCAATTACGTGCAGCACGTCCCCAAAGTGAAAGCTGAGGGCCTGGCTCAGGAAGCCGCAGTCCTTGGTCTTGTCATAGTCAAATAGGGCCCTGGAGAGCAGAGGGCCACTGGTCAGAGCATGGCTGAGGACCCCAGCCACCCTCAGACCCAGCTCAGAGGTTCAGGGTCAGGGGTCTACAGCAAAGCACAGCTGACAATGGCACTCCCACAGGGCCCGTGGGCTCTGAGGACCCCAAGAACTGAGTGGGTCCTCAGTTCTACAGTAGAACAGTAGAACAAAAGCTCTACTGTTACTCATAGTCACCACAACTATTAACTGGCATTCAATCAACGCCACATCAGCGATCAGACAGGCTATGGATTCAGTGCGATCTCTAAAGTAAAACCTAGGACACCACTCCCCCGGGAAAGCAGTCTGCAATACCTATGCACACCACAGTCATGGAGGTGATGTGGAATCTGCTCAAATTCATAAAAAAATTTTTTTCCTTAAATCATTCTTTGCAGACTCTGGTTACCCTTAATAGTATCAAGTTCCTGTCAGTCAGCCCCAGCCCCTGGTGTCAAGGCAAGGGGAGAAATAACCACTGAGAGAGGAAAGATGAAGAGCAGGGCAGTGGGACAGGAAGAGGAGGAGGCGCCAGGGTTGCTCAGCATCATCTGTGAGTCAGAACTGGACCTCAGCAGGGAGGGAAGGGCCAAGCAAGGCTCCCAATTAAGAGCGGATGGTGGTGCTGGTCAGCGAGAGAGAAAACACTGATTCGGCAAGACAGAAAGCACAGGTACACAGAAGAAAGAGATGAGCTCAGTTGGGACATGTTGAATGGAAGACGCCTGTGGGGCATCCCAGCAGACAGGTCCAGAAAGCAGATGGCCAGAAGCGCAGGTCTGGGGAGAGGCCAGGCCAGAGCAGACGGTTCCAAGACAGAGCTGCAGAGCAGAGCAGCAGACTAGACCAAGTGAGTGCACAGGAGCCCAGAGGGAGAGAAGGAAAGAAGCATAAGATACCTGGGGAGGGTGGAAAAGAGGAGCCAGTGGGAGAAAGAGCCCTGAGAAGGAAGCAAATGCCACTGGAGAGCAAAGGGGCTACATGAGAGAGAGATTGTAGCTCACCTTTCCAGACGGCCTCATCTAGAAGGGAGGGGCAGGCTGGGGCAACATTCTGGATAGCCTAAGGGCTCCCTGCTCTGGCAGGCATTAACCTTTGAGTTTCCAAATTGTTGGGCAACTGGCTGTGGTGGGGGCAGGGTTCTAAGAAAAGTGTCAGGGTAACCAGGGGCTAAAAGGCTGTAAGGATACCTGAGGCTGAGGCTGTTTTCCAATTGACACGGAGTATTTCAAAATGCTAATATGTGCAGCTGAGCCCATGAACACCAGCTGAGTGTCAGGACTGGATGGGAAGTGGCAGCAAGGCAGGGTTAGGGGAAGACATGGCTGGGGTGGGGGTGGTCACAGAATGAAGAGGAACCCAGCCCAGGAAGCATCCAACCTGATATAGAAACCCCTTTTGGGGTTGCTCCGCAGGGAGGCGGTTCCTGAGCCCAGGCTGCTGTTCATGAGCTGTTCCCGAAGATCGTGGATCTTGGCCTCAAATCGGCTGTACTCTGAGGAAGGACAAAAAGGTTCCTGAGCTCTGGCTCCACCCTCCCACCACCCTCCCGCCACCCTCCCTCTGTCCCCACTGAAGCAGGAGCTGAGGAGGCAGGGTCCTGACGACCATCTTAGCCCACAGGAGGAGCAGCATCCGGCCTGGTACCTTCTGGTTTATACTGAGCGATAATCGTGACTGTCTGACCCGCATTCTTCAGGGCTATGGCAGCCTGCTCATGGCTGGCATTGCGGAGGTCAACACCATTGACCTAGAGGGAGGAGGAGAGACTGAGGCCCTGGAGATGAGGGCCAGGCTCCAGCCTACCCAAGCCCCTGCCCAAGAGCCCTGGGCCCTGCCCTGAGAGGAAGGGTGGTATGGGCAGGGGCTGGCCTTCTCTCACCGAGAGGATCTGGTCCCCTTTCCGCAGCTCCCCACTGAGGTCTGCAGGGCCCCCAGCCAGGATAAAGGAGATGAAGATGCCTTCACCATCCTCGCCCCCAACAATGTTGAAGCCCAGGCCCGTGGAGCCTCGGTGAATGACAATCCGCCTTGGTTCTCGGGGAATGTCTTCCTCCCCCAGTAGGTCCTTGGCTACTGGGGAATAGCGCCGAGGGGATGTGGGGGTCATGGCTGTGGGGTAGTCAGTGCCCAGGTAGCTGCTGTGACTGATCTCGTTGTCCAGGTGCTGGGAATAAGCTGAGGGAAGACAAGGAATAAAGGGTGGCATGGAAATGCATGGAGGGAGACAGCACCCACCACCCCGCTTCTCTCTAGGGAACCAGGACAGCCACTCAGGTGCAGGGGAGTCATTCTGCCAAAGATACTAGGGTGGGTGGGAACCAGATCACAGAGATGCTGGGAGCAGGAATTCACAGGTGACGTCAGGGGTTGGTTCTCCTAGGGATGATGGGTTTGAGGTTCTATGTCCTAGGTACACTAGGACAATGAAGTCGAGGAGTATCAACACCAGGTTTTGGGGGCTTTCTTTGGGCTGTAGAATCTCTTCATCTATAAAATGCCTCTCCGTCTTTTGTTTTCTCTTGGCCATCCATTGGGGGGCGAGAAATGAGGTCATTTGTCAAACAGAAGTTCTCACATTCTATTAGGGAAACTCTGATAGGGGAACCACTGTTTGCATCCCAGTGGTGGTAACATGTGCCCCTGCCCTGTATCTCCTGTAAGCTGGTGGTTCATACTAGAGACCTAGTTAGATTCAAGTCCAACTTTTTAGTAAGAATATTTCATAGATGGTGCTGTGTACTTTCTGCTGCACCGTAACAGGACACGTGTTCTCATTAGTAAGACTAACCAGTCAGCCAGGCATTGTGAGTCTTTCACCTAAGACTTTTAGTGGCCACTGATGATCACTTCCTGGTTCTAATATATCAATGGGGACAGAAAATTGGTGATGTTCCACCTTTTTTTTTTGAGGGAGGAGTATTTATTGGTGGGAATTCTTCTATAAAAGAACAACTTTCCCCGTATTAACCATTTGGTTACTCTAAGGTACGTTTGTACAAGAATAGGAGAATAAATGCTTTACTCTTTCCCTTGATTTGCCAGTTTTCAGAAAAAATGGGTTCCTAAGCACCCTCCAAAGGTACCCCATTATTTCGAAGTACCATTATGATTTCATGGATTTTAACATATTCAATGAGTTTAGTTGAATGGCCAGTAGAAGCGCCTTCAACTTGGCTCCAGTGTCTGCTGCACAGCCTTAGCAGCCTTAGCTCCCTCGCTTTCTGGGATAAAAACTGTTATGAGCTCATCTTCTACATTTCTTGCCCAAGATTCACAATCAGCCCTTTTTTCCAAGGAGCCAAGGTTCCTTTTGGTAGGGTATGGTATTTAGAAATACTACCACATGACTTTAATATAGTTTTACAATATAATTTCATATTTTGTAGGGTCAGTCCTGCCTCATTATTCTTTTCCAAAAACTTCTTAGCTATTCTCTCAAATATATTTTTCCAGTTAAACTTTAGAATCAATCTGCCAAGTTTCCAGGGAAAGTAGAGGGTGGGGTGGGGAGGAGACATTAAAATTCTGATTAGGGTTACATAAAATGTACAGATTAATTTGGAGAGGGTTGAGATCTTTCACATACTAAGTTTTTCCATTACATATTACATATGGCAACATGCTTAACTTTCCATATTATCTCTAAGTTATTCAATTATTTCACTTAGGTTTTAATATAGACAGACAATAGTATAACTTACAAATACAGATGAGTTTGTTTTTCCCTTTTCAAATGTAACATCTATTTATTCTTCTTGTTTTAATACACTGCCTGAAATCTCTAAAGCAGTGATTCTCAAGCACTCCCAGGGGACATCTGGCAATGTCTCAAGACGTTTTTGGTTGTTCTGACTGGTGAGGAGGGCACCATTGTCATCTGATGGAGGCCAGGGCTGTTGTCCAACATCCTGCATGCACCAAACCACCCCCCACAACAAAGAACTATCAAGTCCAAAATGGCAACAGAACCAACCTTGAGAAGAAGCCCTCCTCTCAAGCCATGCGGAATAACAGCAACAATAAGAGATATGCTTGCCTAGTTCCTAACTGAATGTACACATTGCAAAGATTTTATCATTAGGAAATGTTTGTTGTTGTTTTCTGTTAACTACTACTCTTTGCCACATTAAGGAAAATTCCTCTGTTCCTGGTCTACTAAGTTTTCATCTGAAACTAGATGTTAAATTCCATCAAAAGCTTTTCCGACATCTATTTGAAATGACCTCGGTTTTCTTCCCTTAACTTTTAATATAATGAATCAAATTAAGAGGTTTCCTAATATGGAACCACCTTTAGTTTTCTGAAGCAAACCCTATTTTGTTCTTTTAAAAGATTTTATTTATTCATCTTTAGAGAGAGGTGAAGGGAGGGAGAGAAACATTGATGTGTGAAAGACACACCAATTGGTTGCCTCTTGCACACCAACTGGGGACCTGGCCTGAAACCCAGGCCTGTGCCTTCGTTGGGAATTGAATGGGTGACCTTTTCGGTTCACAGGCCGGCACTCAATCCACTGAGCCACACCAGCCAATACTATAAACTCTACTTTGTGACAATGCTATTCCTTTAATCTGCTGCTGTGTCTGGTTTGCCATTGTTACTATAGACTTTTACATCTCTATTCAGAAGCTAAATTGGCCTGTACTTTCTTTTATATTATCTTTGTGACCATTTGAACTGAATGAAATGTGAAACTTTTTATCATTTCCCATACTCAGGGAGAGCATAAGAATAATCCATTCCTTGAGGATTTGATAAAATTAGCCATAAAACCATCTGGGCGCCTGCCTTGTCAGGCGGGAGGAGACTTTTGACAATATTTTCTTGGTTACATAGATGCTATTATCTCTTCCATGGTGACCGATTTTCCATCCATTCTCCAACCACAGTAAGTAGCAGGAGTTGTGGCTATTTTGCGGAGAGCAGCTGAAATGGAACAGTCATGGGGGGACATGGGATGAGTCATGGGGGGACATGGGATGGGTCACGGGGAGCTTTGGGCTTGGAGGACTCTCACAGGTTGTGATGTCTGGGGGAGCGTAGCTGTCACTCAGGTAGGCATTGCTGGGCTTGGCCACCTTTAGGTAGACAACATCATACGTGTTCTTCAGGGCTGCCACAGCATCCTCATGCATGACGTCCTCCAGCCCCACACTGTTGACCTGTGGTCAAGGGAAGCAGAGCTCAGACAGAGCCAGAAACAGCCTCAAGACAAAGGCATTGGGGGTGAGAAAATAAGGAAGCCTGGGTCTACTCAGGGCCTTAAGCAAGACCCAAGTGTGGGCTAGGCAAGTGACAGGGGTCCTCACCGCCAAAATCTTGTCTCCAATCTGCAACCTCCCATCCTTGTGGGCGGCACCCCCTTCGATAATCTTGGTTACATAGATGCTATTATCTCCAGGGATGTGCTGGTTCCCTACACCTCCTGCGATGCTGAAGCCAAGACCTAGATGGAGGGAAGACAGAGGTGGGTGCCTGGGAAGCAAGCCTTAGGCAGTGGACAGTGGACACAGGGGTGGTGACATAATGGGTTACTACCTTTAGGCCCCTTGATGAGCTTGATCTCCATGAGTTTCTCAGCCGGGGGCTTCCGGCGCATGACATAGAGGCGCACGATGGAGCCTGCCTCCTTGAGGGCCTCCACCGCAGCTGAGTGGGTCACCTCTCGCACATCCACTTCATTTACAAATAAGATGCTATCGTTGACCCTGAGAGCAGCAAGGTGGGCCTGAGCCACGAGCTTCCTGCTGCCCTGGCCCTCCCTTTCAAGGGAACCAACATCCTAACCCGTCTCCTCTCCCCACCTGAGGCGGCCATCCTGGGCCGCAGCCCCACCAGGAATGATCTTGGTGATGAAAATGGATGGGTCGTCACCGATGTGTGGGTTGTCAGTGCCACCTGCGATGCTGAAGCCCAGACCTGAGTTACCCTGAGCAGAAGGAGGGGAAGAAGGTCAGCTCCCCTTACTTCCTACTTTTGGCAAAGCAAATGGGAAGAATGGGTTGGGGAACTGTGATCAGAGCAAAAAGGGACAGGCTTACAAGGCTGGCCACCTAGAAAACATGGGCACAGAGAAAAGCACAGACAGGGAGCAAGGGGACCTCAGATGGAGAAGCCTGCTCACCCTTTCCAAAGTTATCTCCTCGTATTCCATTTCCCCCTCGGTCCCGTTCACCTGCAACTCCAGCATGGACCAGAAACACAGAAACAGTGAGACAGACATTCCTACCTGAGAAGCTGCCCCTTCCCTACTGCTGGAACCCAGGCTAACCCTCTCTCCCTCCTTCCTTCTTCAATGGCCCCAAAATCTAAACAACTCACATATCCTGGAGCTTCTAGGGTGTCTGTGTTGACAATCACAGGGGGAGAATTGGCCTGTGAGGGGGGGAAAGGAGATGAGAAGCTTCCTGAGCCTTGGCTCTAGAGGGAGTCCATAATTAAGAGTCCCACCAGCCTGGCTACCCTTTCAGCCTCTTAACCAAGCCCCCTCTGCTACCTTACAGTCCCTCAAGGACCCAGCCTCAATCCATATTACATACGCACATGCACACGTACATGGACTTAACTCTGCCCAGCCCAGGCCCCCTGCATGTAGGAGACATTTGAGAAGCCTGAAGGAAGAGACAGCCAGACAGGGAGCAGCAGATGGTAAAGAGTGGGGGTAGGGAGACTGGCTGGGGGGAGCCTCTCACCGGATGTAACACCACAGGGTGTTACATGCCTTATGTGCTACACACATAAACCCCAGGGCTTATGTCTACAGGGTCCTGCTCCCCTCTTCTTGACCCTATCCCTGTCTCTATCCACCCACACACACAGATACCTTCACAACTCTCCCTCAGATTTGCACCTCACCTTTACACACATTTGCCCCAAATCCTTGTACACGATAACCAGGGGTTCCCCCAGATGGAAGCCTCTCTCTCACCCACTCGCTATCTAACCCACCCCTTCCTCTAGAGACCTTGTTGCCTAGCAGGAGTATCTAAGCCCAGCAAAGGCCAGGGAAGACCCACCTCCAGGAGGCCCTGTCGTCAAGACAACGGGAGGGGTGGGGGCGTGGCCTAGAGGCAAGCAGACTCCCCAACGCAGAAGAGATCAGCTAGCCACGCCTCTCCTGCCCTGGGCCCCGCCCCCAGTAAGCTAGCCGGAGAGACGTCCAGGCTGAAGTGGTCTGTGGGAACAGCGCATTCTGAACAACCTCCCTTCCTCCCTCCCCTGTACCCCTCACCCTATGCAGTGCAAAGCACGTCAAGAGGGGAAAGAGTGAAAGACATCCGGGTCCTTCGATCCCTTCGATCTATTCCTCCCCCAACACACTTCATTAAAGAAAGAGTTAAAGTGGGGTGTGCCAAGGCCCCTGACGTCAGTAGCCTCGAAATAGCAGGGTCTCCAGACTCTGGGGCGGGGCCAGCTTTAGGCCGGTCCTAGGGGCTTCCCCAGTTGCCAGGGCAACAGAAGCCACATCTCCATGGCAATGGAGAAGGCTGCCCAGAGCCTCCTTCTGGGGTCCCCAACCTATTGCCGGCTCTTTAAACAAATATTTATTTGGAGTTTACCAAACACGAGGCATTCTCCAGGCTCCTCTTTCTCCCCCTCCAAAGGGGTCTCCTCTCTCCTGCCGCTGTCTCTCAATACTATATATACAACACTATTTTCAAGCTCTGCAATAGATTTCATAATCATAAATCTATTGACACTATCCGCTGACCCTCCACATCTCAGTAAATGCTGTTATCCAATAGCCAGACACCAAAATCTCATCCACTTGTCCATCCTCCATCCCGTGGCCTAACCTGAATTCCCATGCCCACCCTAGAACCCCTTTCCTCAGACCTCTTCATCCACACCTTTTTACCTCACCCCACATCCTCCACCTACATTCCTGTCCCATCCTTCAATCTCCATCTTCCAACTCCAGCCTCCAGCCTCCATCTGCTTCCCTGTCTCTCTCCCACCCTCCAGCCCCATCCCTTATCAGTCTCCTGCCCTTTCCCTCCACCCTAATTTCTGGTTCCCTCACCTCACCCTCAAACCCTCAAGATTCCATCCCCACATCACGACACTTCATTCTCAACCCACTCCCCATGGCTTCTGAAGATGCAGTTTCTCCTAGCTGCCGGCCCAGGCCCTGACCTAAGACCTCCCACACACACTTAGGCCTCCAGCACTTGCTCCTTCCACTGCCCTCTGCTTCCTGAGCTCCGACTGCAGCACTCCCCAGCACTGTACCTACTGCCACCTCTCAAACCTCCCTTCGCTCACTTTCCCTCTCCAGGGACTTAGTGGCCCCATCTAAAAAAAAAAAGGCATCTCTGTTCTTCTTTCCTCTACTCCTTGCAGCCCCCAGAGTTTCTCAGGAATACTCTGCACCATTTCCCCATATCCAGGGCCTTACTTTCCTTCCTTTCTATCAGCTCAACCTGCTGCCCTGATTTCAGTCCCATCCTAGTCTGTCCCCTGCCCTGGGACCACTTACCCTTCTGTTGTCTCTCCATTTTGCCACAAGCCAGAGAACACTCTCTATCCAACTCCTCTCCTGCCAGCCTCCTCCTTCTCACCAGACCCTGCTGCTGCCCCTCTCTGCCTCTTATCCCTAGGCTCTGAAACCCCCTCCCCACCTCTTGGTACTGTCAGCAGCCTCCCTCATCCCAAGGCACACCACAAGATCCTAAACCCCAGCCCTGACCCTACAATGTTCCCCTCAATCTCACAGCTTGCCTGGTACTCTCCATCCCTCCCCATCCTGTGCCCCCGCAAAAGGAGACTGCGAGGGAAGAAGATGGAAAGTGGCCTGCAGAATGGAAGGTCTCAGAAACAAGGCCTCCCCAAGACTGGAGGAGGATATTCAGATGTGAGGACACAGGAGAAGGGGAAATAGATAGTCATAAATAATAATGGAGGACAGACAGGGTACAGGCAAAATATCTGGGCAGAGGTGAGAGCCCACGAGGATAAGAGAGGGAAGCATGAAAGGACAGGAGAGAAATGATGAACAGTGAAGGGGGTAAGTGGGAGGGCGTGGGGTGCTGGCTGACCGATGAACAGGACTAAGCAGGCCACAGAGGGCCAGAGCTGGGGAACCGGGGAGAGGGAGGAGAGTGCGTGGGAGGGAGAGAGAGACAGCATATCAAGAACCAGCCAGCTAGCCAGCAGGGAGGGAAGGGCAGCAAAGAGGGGAGGAAGCACGGGAGCAGAGCGAAGCCTGGGTCAGGGGACAGAGGCAGAAGGGCCCCAGAAGTAGAAGTCTCAGGCCTGACAGATGGAAAGGGCTGGAGACTAGGCAGACAGGGAGAGCCAAGCCCAAGAGCAAGAAGTGGGGGGAGGAGGCAGGGAAGGGACAGAGCAAATGAGGGCAGCAGGAGCTCTGAACAGAGCTCTGGACACAGAGAACGTAAACAGAGGTAGGGAATGTAAAGGAATGAAGAAGTCCTGGGCTTGGTGAGCATCCTCCACACATCTCAACACGTAAGCGAGCAGACACGCAGGCATGCACACACATGCGCACACATCCTGGCTTTAAGCTCTACACCCACTCCCACAGCCTGGCCTCTGTTTCTCCTCTGTAGGAACAAGGTGTTTCTAGCACCTCCCCCAAACACTCTTTCCCCCAGGCCTGAGGACCCTAAGCCCCAGGCACCCCAGCCCCAGCCTTCCTCCACCTTCATCTGGGCTCTAGCCCTACCGGCCCTTGGGGGTGGCTGTAGCTCCGAGGCTCCAAGGGGGCGACACTGGGGAGGGGAGCTGCCTGAGTCTCCTACCTTGAGGGGGGAGAGGTGGGTGTGACCCACGACCCCGTGGACAGCCTTGAGGTGGGACAAGTTCCTCTCCGCCACGTGCACCAGTTCGGGGGCGTTTACCTGGTTGGGGAGGTGGGCCGGGCTGTGCTCCAGAGGGGGCGTGTCTTCATCTTGGTAGCGGTATTTCTGGGGACAGGATGGAAGTGTCACTGGGGCCGACCCAGAGCTTCAGGGCTGCAGGCTGCCAACCCCGGCAGCCTCCTCTTCCCCCAGCCAGTGCGGTGCGGGAAGGCCCCGGGGCCTGACCAGCTCCTCCCCCTCCCTCTCCTCCAGCCCATTGGTTCCCCTCTCTCCACCCTTCCCACAGCCCCTTCTCCTGCCAGGCCTTGGCACCTCTCATTTCTTCCCAAATCCCAGCTCCATGCCCCAACTCCTCCTCCTCCCATCCTAGAACCCTCAGCCTTCTTCTACCCAGCACACTCCCTCCTCTGGCCTCTGATTCTTCACCCCTTTCCCAGGCCTTCATTGCAAGTCCCTCCATCCTTCCAGAGCTCCAGCCCTTCTGACAGTGGTACCCATATTCTCTTCATCCATCCCCAAAGTCTTTGCTTCTCTCATCATCTTCATGCCACTCCCCTAATTACCTTAATCCTTCTCCCTACATTGTAACCTCCTTCCTCCCTACTCCAGTTGCTGCTGCTGCTCTCTACTTCATCCTATGGTCACCCCACCCTCATTGCCTCAGTCTCCCCACTGCAGCCTCTACCTCATAAGACTGGCTCTCCAGTACCTCCCACACAGGAGGCAGGGACCGAGTTCAGGCCCTTCAGCTAGCACGTATTTGGCAGCAGCCCCCCAGGCAGAATGAAGCTAAACCTGGCCAGTTCTTTCTCCAAAGGTCCTGCTGGTTCCCAAGTAGTCAGCAGTAGGCTCCCCCCAGAGCCCAGCCCCACCCTAAAAAATGCCCATAGCCCAGCCAGCTAATCGGATATACTAGAAGGGGATGGGAGAGAAAGGGGGAGGACAGAGGCAATAGGGTTCAGGAAGGGGATGGAATGGGTGTAGGTTCCAGGTCCCAGATTCCCTGAAGAGAGTGGAGTGCTAAGCCTCAGGGTGAACTCCTGGCCTCCCTCTGGCCTACTGGAGTGAAAGCCCCAACATCACCTCGACTCTCTTCCCAACTAACCACCGGTCATCTCAAGGGCCTCCTGTGCTAGCTTAGCAGGGACACCAGTAAATGAGATTAACTAGGGGTCAGACAGCAAGGAAAAGGGCAGCTGGAGACAGCAGTGAAGGGCAGCAACTGTGCCAGGGTCCTCCCGCATCTGCCTCAGACCTCATGCTGCTCCCCTCCTCAGGAGTTGCCCCCCAGAGAAGCAAGCCCTCCTTAACTCCAGGCTCAGGCACTGAGCAGAAGGGTGCCATATGCAGGGCTCTCTCAGGGAGTGAGGATGACAGAATATACTCCCCAGTACACGTGGGTAAAAAAAAGAATTTCCCTCGCAAAAAAGTATCTGAGAAGCTGAGAGTACCCCAACATTTGGAGGGCAACAGTTGCAAGATCCAACTGGAGGAAGCTTATCAAAGTCAGTGCCTGATACTAGAGTATGATTCTGAAATTTCTCAGGATGATGAACCGCGGCTGAGGTTCATCAACTGGCTTTTAGCTCAGGGTACAGGAAGAGAATGGGAGGAGGGACAAGATGCTGACATGACAACGATGCTCAAACCCAGGAAATAGAGACAAATAGCATCAAGATGTATCTTGATACATTTGAAGAGCCTTAAAGAAGGAAAATAGGGCTCGTGAAGATACACTCCATTTTCTGGCCCACAGACATGAAGACAGTAGTATCCTGAGCTCCGGTTTCAATTCTATTGGCACAAAAAAACAGTGAAGAAGGAAAAGGACAGGGGAGTATAAGCTAAATAGCCCTCCTCAAAGACTGGGCCATCTTGGATAACAGAATTCAATGAACTGAAAAAGGCTGTTCATTCCACATCCTGAAAAGGTGATCAGCAGCCTGAACAGTGCAAGAGCTGAAGGACAGTGCCCAGAAACTGGGGGGCTCAGGCAGCTTTCCTCTCTCTTCACAAGGCCCCCAATCCTCTGATAAATGAGGCAGGGCCAAGGGTTGCAGCTTCAAGTTTAGGAGTCTGGGAGGGTGTTTGAGCCCAATGCCCCTCCATCTTCACCCTATCTCACAGAGAAAATTCCTGAATCTCATGATGAAATGCCAGGTGCACATAAAAAAAATGGAAGCATGGAAGGGGGCATTTCATCGTTTATTCTAGAGAGGAAATGAAGGTAAATTTTTATCACAGTGAGGCTATAGACACATCTCTCTGCCCCGCCCCCATGAGGGATTGGGGGCCCAGGATTGAGGAAAAGTCTCCTCGGGATTGGGAGACAATGTGACCAAACTAGGAACCAGGAAAGGGTACAAAGTACCCAGAATGTGGCTGAAGGAGGTTAGGGCCTATGTTCAGCCCTTGGAAATTTTCAAAGTGCTTGTAGCAAGGGGTGGGGGATGGAAATCTGGAGCCTTGGGGGTAGGGGAGAGTAATTCTGAAACTGCAAACTGGGAGGTGGGGGCTGTGGCAAGCACCTCTCAGTCCTGGATTACAGGACAACTAAAGCAGAACAAGCACAAAAAAAAGGATCCCCTCTTTTACCCTACCGGGACCGCGACAGCTCAACTGCTATTGGGACCAAGTCTGAACCCCCAAAATATTAGGGCACAAGACAAGTAAAAGGCTTGGGGGTCACTGTTGTTCCTCTCCCCTTGGCCCCCTCCTCACTGTAGTCCCAGCTGCATAAAATAACCTGGAACCAAGGCTTGCACCCCCATAAGAGAGGGGTATGAAAGTGGATGATGATAAGAGGGGCGACCCACTGCGCCTGTCCGCGACACACTGCAACCCAGAGACCCCGAGCCAAGAAGGAACAGCGACAGGGCTTGAAGCTTGCACCCTGAGATTCGGAGGGTCCGGGAAGAGGGGAGCGGGCCGAAGCCCGTACCGCGGCACGTACCACGCAGAGACACAGGGAGGCGAATCTGTTCCGAGCCGACATGGAGAAAGGGAGGGGGACTCAGGGGTGGGATGGGTGGGAGAGCAAGGGTCCCGGGGCTGGGGAGGGGGAGGGGCAGAGGGGCGGGGGCTGCGGCGGCCGCAGCAACCGATGGCTGCGGCGGGGGGGGCACCGCGCCTGCGCAGTGCGGGAGAGCGTCACGATGGGAGAGAGAGGGTGAGGGGAGACCCTCTAGGCCATCAACTTTCCTGGTTCCAGCTGTTTCTTGTAGACTTCACTTTCCACAGTCTACTCCTATTCTGACCCCTCTACAAATAGAGACACTCTTAAAATTTGCCAATTTATCGCTGTGGTTCTCAAGGGCCCCTTTTTCTATCTAATCTTCCACCCTAAAATCACCAGGCCCCTAACTATTCCAAAACCTTACCAGACTGCTCATCACTACTGGACTCCCAAGGTACAGGGAAGGAAGGAAGGAGCACTTCTTTCACTTAAAGACCCCCAAGAGATCTAAATTTTCTCCCACAAGCCCCTCCCCCCACATCCCCAAAGACTGTTAATATGGACAGCATCCCATCAGATGCAGACATCTCCTGTTCTAACCAGCAGTCCAGCCCCACCTGATAGCCAGACAAGGCAGTCTCAAGAGTTTAAGAACCACAGGTCCTTGTGCCTCGAATTAATCTTCCCCTTAAATCATCCATTTTAAAATCATCCCTATCCCTCCATCCACTAACAGAGACCTTTAAATTAGTGCAAATAGTACCCTTGCTCTAATGTAAACATCCAAAGAAGCAGTTCTCAAATTCATTCGGGGTCCACTGTCCAAATCCCTGAATCTAATGAAATACTCATGACCTTCTAATATACCAGTCCGCAATACCACAACTCTCCAAATTAAATTGGAACTTCTTCTATTTATTCCCAAACCCTTAAATTAAGAGACAATTTCCCTATTCCTTTTCTTTACCCCTCAGTTTCATACATCAGTCCCTTTTCTGACTGCCCTCTCTACAGCTCAACATCTCCTTCATGATTCCGAATTCTGTGTTGGAAGATTGCTCCCGAATATATCAATCTGTCCCACACCCCAGCCTCAAAAAATATCCACGGAAGTAAGATACAGCCTGCAATTTGCAGTGACACACAGATCTTCCAGAACACCTAAAACCAACTGCCTCAAGTCTCTTCAGAGGCTTCCATTTTCTCCCAAACTACTGGACCTGAAAGCATCTGTTCCAAATATTCTCCCATTGAACGACCACCTTTCCAACTCTTTAAACCCAGTCTCTTCAAATCTTGTTCTCTGGCTTCTCTAAAATGCTCACACATGGCACAAAGGACAGACTTCCCTAAAATCCCGCCTGTGTTTCCTCTTTCCTGTTAACCAGTCTGTTGGATGCGCCCCCAAGATGACCCCCAATGCCCTAGTTTCATATCTGGACAGAATGCTTGGATCCTCAAAGGAAACCAGTGAGGAAGGGGCTGGGCTCGAAATGTCTTCTAGAATAGAAAAATCACAGTTCTCCACCAGTAGGCGCTATGACCCATTAAGACCCTCCTCCCAGCCCCCATTTCCTTTTTCCCTCCATTTTCCGTTTCCCGGTTGCCTAGCAACGCAGCTATCAAGGACTTTGCTGTCGCCTAGCAACCGTCTCCTTGGAACATAGAGCTGAGGTAGGAGGTTGTGCTCTGATGAAATCTGAACAGGCCTCCATCTTGGGAAAATTGAGACGTCAGATCGCCCAACCCCCGGATTCTCCTTTCCAAAGACCCCCGTGCCCCTCAGTTACTTAGACAAGTCCCTCAAACCCTGTCTCATTTTGGCACATGGGACCATGCGCACTCCCCTGCCAGGTCAGATCCGCCCTCACTTCAGTTGGGTTACTCGGCCCTAAGACCCCGCCCCTTTTCGAGGGCAGTTGCCCGCCAACTTAGAGTAAGCCAGACCTCGCCCACCTGCCTCCAGAAGACCACGCCTCCGTCCACTCCCCGCCTATTTGCTTCCCCAGCCTCGCCCATACTGTCCCTTCGCCACGCCCCTGTCGGCCAATGAATGAGGCTGTTGGCCACACTGCCCCGCCCCCGTCATCTTAGCTTGGCCCAATAAGGACCACCCGGAGGGGTTAACCGCTTCGCCTCCGGTGGCCAAATACCCCTGGTCTTTCCCCACCCTCCCCCTCCCGCATTTGTTCTGCTCCACCCTCGCCCGGTCCTCAAGTCCGCCACGCAACTTCAGTCGTCGCCGGTTACCATGGCAACGGCGGCAGCAGTGCGGGGAGAAGGGGGAGGGACGGGGGCGGAGTGGGAGAAAGAGATGCTCAGAGATCGAGAGACTCCTGCAGAGAGAGGCACAAAGTAAGAGTAAGTGATAGCTATAAAAGCAGAGGGCCTGGCACATGGTAGGCATTCAATAAGTGTTCCTTAAATTATTGCAGCAGGAATCTAAATATAGGCAAATAAAGATGGAGAACTCTCAGACGGAGCTGGGAAGCTCAACGACCTGAGCACCCCCTACCCCACCCAGTATTTCGAGGGTATAGGGGTGGGGACAAGAGCCATGTGCCCCCTGCTGGCTCCTCCAGGGCTACCCTCCGCTGCCCTGGATAGAGATGAACCACAACTCCCAACAGCCCCATTGGCAGCAATCCTCTAACAATGAGTGATCTTATGCTTCAAGGCCTTATGGGAGTTGAAGTCCCCGCCACCCCGCAACTGACAAGTTTTCCGGCCAAGGAATGTGGCAAGCCTTAGTCTCCACGCCTCTGTAAAACCCCAAATGCATGATCCTCTGTGCAAGACTCCTTTCTTCAGGGATGTTCAACCCTGCGCTCCATGGAAGAAGCAGGAGTCTAGAAGGGAGATGGATAAATCACCCCCTCCCAGAATAGCTCCCAGTGCAAGCAAGCCCCTCACCCTCGCTCGCATATGTGCTCGCGTGTTGGAAGCAGAGCCCACACATTCCAAATGGCTTTTTGTGTACACCTGAACACAGGACCACAGCCAGAGAGCCTAAATCTAAGAAGCAGGCTAAGAGCAGGACACAGGAGGAGCTGAAGCCCAGAGGACAGTAAAGGAGAGCAGGCCAGAGAAACTGAAGCCCCCAAAATCTACTGAAACTACGGAGGATTTGGGGGGGACCACTGCCAAGAAGCAGCATGAGAGAAATCTCACAGAAAAAAAGACAAGCAAGTAGCCCTGGAGAGTGGGTGGGGGCTCCAGACCTAAAGGCCCTCAGCCCTCAATCTCTTCTATCCATGCTCATACACCCACGATGCATGTATACACACGTGTGAGTTTATGACAGGGAACATGTGTGTCCTCAGCTCCCTCTCGTGAAAAGCTGCAGTTCCCACTAAATATAACCCCCTCCCCAGCTTGTGACTCACCCGGACCCCGCCTCCCCGGCCCCCACTTCCTGTCCCACCCCCCCCCAACCCCCAGCTGCCTGCCACCAGGCAAGGCCCCTCTCCACACACCAGGCACCCAGCTTCCCAGTCCCAGAGTCTCACAGCCAAGACCTAGGTATTCTGCATCCACCAGGAGCTTACTTGTGCTCCTCATCCTTGATCTCCTGGCCCTTTCCAGCCTTTCCAAACTCCAACCACAGGGACACCCTGGTACAGATCCTCACTGCCTTCCTCCTACTCCTTTTCACCCCAGTCACCTTAAATCCAGGTGTTCTCCTCCACCTTCATCCCAAGTGTCAGGGGTAACAGGAACGTTTCCCTCCATCTACTCTTCTCCCTCTTTCTAAACCAAGGGTAAATACAGTGTGGGAAGAGAAGGGGATATTGGGCACCTGCCTAGACCATCCCCAAATTTTGCACCACCCACCTGGTCCCCTCCTCAAATCCCCTCTTTCCCAAAACCTCTCATCCTCCTCCTCAGGAACTGGCAACCTCAGCTGCTGCATCCTTCTACCTCCCATGGGAGTACCCCGGATCCTAACCTTACCTGGTCCATTCCCTCAGGTAATCCTACAGAAGGCCCCAGCCCTCTGACAACTCCCAACTCTCCCCATCCCATATGATCGAACCCTAAATTAACAGTTCTTGCTAATTGAGCAAGCACCCCCAAATGTATCTACCAGAAGACGCTGGTTCTATAGCCTGAAGGCCCACCCCTTCCCACCGGCTGACACCGCCAGACCTGTCAGGCACTCACAACCAATAACCTTCTACCCCTGTGTGAGAAGCCTCCTTAAATTGGACATGGCACCAGGAGGCCAGCATGCCCCCCAGGAGGAAAGAGAATCCCCCACACATAGTCCACCTTTCAACATACACGAGCAGGACTCCCATGTGAGCCAGGCTTCTCCTTAAATAAGTCTCTCGCAAATATGTTCGGTAAACCCCAAAACCCAGCAGACCCCCAAACCACAGAGTACCCCCAAATTTCCATTTCTCTACAGGTACAAAGGGATGACTCTAGGGGGCACCTGTGGCCAAACCCAGCGTTTTCTCAAATGTGAACCCCCAAACTAAATTAGGACCCCAAATACATCTTCTGATGCTCCCCAGGGCCCCCAGCCCCAGATTAGGTCTGCCTAACCTCTCCCCATAAACTCATACCCTCCCTCCAGTTTAGAGCCCCCAACCATGCTTACCTTGGTTGTCACTATACAGAGACAGTCCATGTTGGGGGGCCTGACCTCGGCGGCGGGTAAGGGGCTCTGACTTCATCGGAGTTTCGTTCCTCCCCTCCGTGGGTTCTCACCCCTCCCCCCTCCGCACCCCACTTTTGCAGGGGTGGCCAGGATGGGGGGAGGGGTGAGAGGGGAAAGAGGGGTTTGGAGAAGGGAACGGTAGGGGAGCGTGGGAGAGAGGGGAAGGGGGCCCTAAAAGGGGGTCCCCAATGGAGGGGGGGCTTGGGGAGCACACCCCGGTGCTCAGGAGGGACGGGGGCACCGGGGGCTAGCAGCCCCGGAGTTCGGGGGCTGGGGCATGAGCTGAGGTGGGGGAAGGGAACTGGATTTCGGGGAGCCCCAGGGAGGGGGGTATCTTGCCTACCGGCCAGGGGCTAGGGGCCTTAGTGGGAGGAGTGGGGGGGGGGGGGTTGGAGGCGGCAGCGGCGAGGGAGCCGTAGAGCCAGAGGAGGGAAGAGAAGAGAGGAGGAGAGAGGAAGCAGGGGGAGGGAGGGAGCCAGGAGCCAGAATGAAGGGGGGGGGGGGCCCTTGGCAGAGTTAACTCCTTCAGTGCTGGCAGGAACCCGGATAATGGAAAAGGAGATGGAAGCAGAAGCAGAAAGGCCCTGAAGCAAACATGGAGGCCTGGCCAGCTACCAGAGATGACAGCAGACATGATAAGGATAAATTTCATTTCTTAGAGGAGGAAGCACCATAGCTGGGCTGGGATCACCCAAGGTTGTTTAAATACTGGAGAGAGGCCATAGCAGGGGGTAGGAGTGAGGGAGGGTTGGCAAGAGGGAATACCAGGGGTCTAGCTCTCCCTCAAAATCCACAAGAGGAAACCTGAAAAATAATTATATCCTAAACTCTTTGGTGCTTGAAACTGGGGCAGGCAAAGAAAAGGGGGAAGCAAGAGGGAGAAGGGGCCTAAGGAGAGGAGAGTCTATTCTCTGGGCCCCAGAGAATAGGATTTTGTTTCCTGGGTCCCCAAGTCTCAGTTCAATATCAGCAGCACTTTGCTCAACCCTCCAGCTCTGCCCACTTCCTCAGTAAGTTAGGCCCCCATTCTTGCCCCCTTACCTGACTTTCTGAGATGGAAGCTTCATAATAGTCCAGGATGTCTGTCACAGGAACAACAGGGAGTTACCCTCTCCCCATGCCCTGCCTCCCTGGCCACCCCAACCATCACCTTGCCTCCTGCTGTCTGGTAAGGGAGGAGCTCCTCCAGCCAAAACTGGTGGGCACTGAGGAGGGACACTGGGGGGATGATCCCTGCCTGAGGCTCCTCTTGGACCAAATGATCTCCAGGCTCCCAACCAGCCCCCGAGTTTGGTAATTACTCACAGGCCCAGGCCAGCCTTTTCCACCACTGTTCCTTGGAAAATTGGGACTACTCACCCAGCAAGGCCTGGAAAAGGTCACTGTGCAGCACTGTGAGGAAAGAGGGTGCCCATCGCAATAGTGGGGGGGCCAGGAGCCAGAGGACTGACCTGGGAGCTGGTGAAATGCAAGTGAGAGTGGATTGGGAAAAGAGACAGACCAACGTAGGCACTCACCTCATCTTCCCAGGCTTTGCCCTTTCACCCCAGACTCTATGGAAAGGTTGAGGGAGAAGGATCCCCAGAATTTTAGTCCTCCACTCCCACCCCAGGCCTCTCCTCCCACAAGGACTCCTGTTTTTCACCTCTTGGTCTTTCCTGTTTTTCACCTCTTGGTCTTTCCGACATCTCTCTTTTCTCTTACGTCAATCTCCCTAATCCTCCAGGATTAGAGCTGAGCTGTCTTCTCCCCACCCAGTTCCAGCTGCAAGGTAAAGCAGGCACTCTCTGAACCACACAGATGTCCCATCCTTCTTCAGGTCCCCAGGCACCACTACCATTACCTTGCTCCACATACCCTGGCCCCTTCCCAAAGCCAGGCACAACGTAGCTACACCTCCCTAAGTGACTGAGGAAGAGGGTTATCCCCTAGGAGACTCCAAGAGCTCAAAAATAAAAGAAGTTGAGCCCAGCTCTCTCTCTCCTCCTGGGCCTGTCCCCAATGGGAATGGCAGAAAGAGGGACAAAAATGGCCTGGGACTTCTTGACCTAAGGCTAGAGAAGTGTAGGAGAGGGAAGAGACATGAGAATTCCTAAAGTTCCTATCAGGCCTGGGAAAACTCCACCTGCGCGGAGATCTAGCCTGAGCAGTCTCAGGAAGAAACAGAAGGCAGGCAGAGTGAGGTGGATGTTGAAGAAGGTCTGAGAGACCTAAAGGAAAGGCAGTGAACCCTAGGAGAGAAGGGAAATCCTCCTAGGTCTCAGGAGAATATGTTTGGGACACTCACACACCAGTTTGAGTCTCCCACCCCACCATTTCCCTCCCTCTTGTAGATTTCACAGACGATACCAGAGTCTTCTTTCCAAATCTCTGCCTCTGGCATCTATCCTATACTTTTGTCTTCCCACCTTTCTAACTCCACCTGGGAAGTTTTCCTTTCAGTCTATCCTCCATCCCTCCGGCTACAGTTACCTAAGCTCCTCCCTCTTCAGTCCCGGCGTATCCCATAACCCCTTTTGAGAACTACACTCTAGTTCGGACAGGCGGGATGAAAGAGTTCGGGGGAAACAAGGGATGTTTGGAGATCACCCTACGTCCACCAGAATGCTGGGCTGGCGGGGGGAGCTCCGAGACTACAGCCCCCAGCATGCACCGGGGGCCGGAAGCCCCGCCCACCTCCCGGTGCATTGTGGAGGATGAGTCAGGGGTTAGGAGGCACCCAGACTTTGGCAGAACAGATCTGAGCGCTAGGTCAACGCTCGAAGCACCGGCGAGTGGCGGCCGGAGTGGTTCAGAAATGCAGGCGGCGAGGATGGCCCCAAGCATGGGGCGGCAGTTGCTGAGGTTCGGGGGCGGAAAGTGTGTGTGTGTGTGCTAGCAGTGATGGGGGCAGCGGGCCTGGGGACCGGGCCAGGACTGAACCCCAACTCCCCACAGCTCCCGACCCTGTGCTCTCTTGGGGCAGCTCCAGCCCTACCCAGTCCGACGACCCTATGCCAGTGGGGCGGCCCAGGTGAGTGACGACGACCTTGGAGCGGGGAGCTCGGTCGGGGTGGGTTCCCCCCTGGGTTCCTGTGTCCCTGCCACAGCCAACAGGGGTCTCCCTCTTGGTGCTTATCACCTGCCGACCGACCTGGCACCAAAAGTAGGGGAAAGGGCAGGCCAGGGTGTCCAGTGATGAAACTAGAGGAAGGTCACCAGACTTGCCCTTCCGCCACCTAGCTCTTCCCTTCTGCTTTCCTTGCCATTTCGGCAGCCCCTTCACCAGCCTTGGTAACTATCCCTTTCCCCAGGCTGTGCTGGACAAGTCAGATGCTGTTTCCTCTGAGGTCTCAACACGAGAAAAACCAGCCAAGGTGGTATGTAGCCTCCGATGCTGGGCGGAGCTGAAGCCCGGGGCAGACCCATCCCAGCCAGCTTCCTGAAACCTGCTTCTGTTGCAGGAATCTAAGTCCTTTGCAGCGGGGATGTTCAAGGGCCAGCTCACCACAGATCAGGTGTTCCCGTACCCTTCAGGTAAGGGAAGGGGTAGCCAGAGCTGCAAGGATGGCAGGGCAGGTTCCCCAGACCACCTGGCCTGACCTGCCTGTCTCTGCTCCCACTCAGTGCTCAACGAGGAGCAGACACAGTTTCTCAAAGAGCTGGTAGGGCCTGTGTCCCGTTTCTTCGAGGTAAGGAATGACTGAGCCTGGGGAATAGAGCTTGGTCCCTGATAGGGTGGTAGAGATGGTAAGGACTTTTAAAGGAGCCTGGATGTGGGGTCCTGTGCCTTCCCCAGGAGGTGAATAATCCTGCCAAGAATGACTCGCTGGAACAGGTTGAAGAGACCACTATGCAGGGCCTCAAGGAGCTGGGGGCCTTTGGTCTGCAAGTGCCCAATGAACTGGGAGGTGTGGGCCTCTGCAACACTCAGGTGAGGGACCCCCCACCATCACTTCCCAGCATCCCAGTCTAAGCTGGCTGGTTCAGCTCCTTCTTCACAGTTGGGGCTAAGGTGTCTGCCAAGCACCTGCGGGATGTTGACTCTCCCCATAAGTACACATCCCTTGCAAACACACCACGGAACTACATACCAGTCCCCTAGGACCATGGACCTCACCCAGGCTCCCAAATCCTAATGACTAAGGTAGGAACTACCTGACAGGGTAGGAAGCCACCAAAACCTGGGATGGACACCAGTCAGCTAGTGTTCTCTGACATGGTCCCACTTCCTCTCGCCTGGGAATGCCCAAGTCAGGCCCTGCCCTGTTGGTCACCATCCTAAGGGCAGGTCTGCACAGCCAGTTACAGCAAATGCCTGTTTCCCCTCCAGTATGCCCGCTTGGTGGAGATCGTGGGCATGCATGACCTGGGTGTGGGCATCACCCTGGGGGCCCATCAGAGCATCGGTTTCAAAGGCATCCTGCTCTTTGGCACAAAGGCCCAGAAAGAAAAATACCTCCCCAAACTGGCATCAGGTAAGGCAGGCCAATAGTCCCAGGCATTAGTGGTGTCCTGGGTTTGGTCGGGCTCGTGCTGCTTAGACCACCACATAGTTGGACATGTCGGTTGAGGGAGACTCTGGGAAGGCATGACAGGGTGCTAATAGAGAATCGGGAAGAAATTGAATGTTGCCTGAGGTATTAAGGGCTAACTTGGTGGGGGTAGGGGGTTGGCACTGAGGGGGCCTTCAACACCCATGAAGATCCAGCGATGGGCCCAGTATAAAGGAGCTCTTGTCCAACAGGGGAGACTATTGCAGCTTTCTGTCTAACTGAGCCCTCGAGTGGGTCAGATGCAGCCTCCATCCGAAGCTCAGCTGTGCCCAGTCCCTGTGGAAAATATTATACCCTCAATGGAAGCAAGATTTGGATCAGGCAATCTTCTTCCCATTTCTCCCCTCCTCTTCACCTCTGCCCAATTCCAGGCCACACTGCTGTCCTCCATGCCCTGACTGCCCTTGTTTTTCTACAGTAATGGAGGCCTGGCAGACATCTTCACAGTCTTTGCCAAAACACCAGTTACAGATCCAGCCACAGGGGTCGTGAAGGAGAAGATCACAGCATTTGTGGTGGAGAGGAGCTTTGGAGGTGTTACCCAGTGAGTGGGTTTGGGGAAGAAAGGTTAAGCCAGGAAGGAGGGCAGTCTGAGTGCTAGAGCTGATGGCTGTCAACAGGGCACTTTGTGTGTGTGTCGGGGGGGGGGGGGGTGTGCAAAAGCCAAAGCAGTGGGACAGTGTGTTCCTGTTGGGATTAAGACGTATGGAACAGATCTAAAGCTCTGGCTCCAACAACCAGTGAGCCCGGCACATGGAAGCCGGAGGGAGCTGGGCCTCCTCAGCACTCTGGGAAAGCAGGGAACTGCTGCCTGCAGGCTGGGAGTAGCTCCTCCTGGTTCGAAAGGGGTGAAGGGACAGTTTTACCTGCAACTTGTTGAACACACTTCTGCTTCTCTGCCCTGCCCTGTCATAGTGGGCCCCCTGAGAAGAAAATGGGCATCAAGGCCTCGAACACAGCAGAGGTGTACTTTGATGGAGTACGGGTGCCATCAGAGAACGTGCTGGGTGAGGTCGGGGGCGGCTTCAAGGTTGCCATGCACATTCTCAACAATGGAAGGTTTGGCATGGCTGCAGCCCTTGCAGGTACCATGAAGGGCATCATTGCTAAGGCGGTGAGTACCCTACTTAAGTCCCTAGTTAAAAGTCCAAGTCACACCAAGTCCCTCCCCGGTGTGTCCCTGTTCCCTTGCAGGCACTCCCTCCACCAGAGACCCCTCCCCCACCAGCAGCTCTAGACCTGCTGACTTAGATCCCTATCTAGCCTAGACCGAACCCTTCTTGGCTGTGGCCAAAGCCCAGCCCAACTCCTCCCCTGGGATGATAACACAGGTGCCCTTTTCCAGGTGGACCATGCTGCAAATCGTACCCAGTTTGGGGAGAAAATTCACAACTTTGGGCTGATCCAGGAGAAGCTGGCCCGAATGGCTATGCTGCAGTATGTGACAGAGGTGAGAATCCTCCCAGGTTTCTCCTGTAGCCTTCCCAGTTGGGTCAGACTACAACTCCCAGCAGCACCTGGGGCAGTGGGTCTCCAGCTTTACACCAATGCCCTAGGGGATGCGGGGAGGCATAGTCAGCTCAGCTGCTGCAGAAGAGGGAGAACCATGCTGATCTGCTGAGGTGCTTTTCAGAGGTACCTGAAGTTTATTCTATGCCCACACCCACGCTTACTTCTTCACCCCTTTCAAGAAGTCAAATGCCTAGAAGCCCCTGATGAACTGGCTCAGGGGACGAAGTATTTCAGTATCCCTGACATGGAGTTAGAAGGTGAAGACAAGGGCCACAGGGAGCTGGAGCAGATCTGGTCTTGGAGATTTGAGTGATTGGGTCAAATCTGATGCAGCCCTTTTCGTTTCCATGTCCCAACCATGCAACCTCAGTCCATGGCTTATATGGTGAGTGCCAACATGGACCAGGGATCCACAGACTTCCAGATAGAGGCCGCCATCAGCAAAATCTTTGGCTCGGTGAGGTTCCAGGTCTGCAGGGTGGGACACCCAGTTTGGGAGCCGGCCTTCAAACCCAATCTTGCATGGTTCTTTATCCCCAGGAGGCGGCCTGGAAGGTGACAGACGAATGCATCCAAATTATGGGAGGCATGGGCTTCATGAAGGTACAGGATGGTTTTCTGCCCTTGATAGCCACAGTTGGGCTGGGAGGAGTAGGCAGACACATTTTGCTCAACAGGGGTGTGTGATTTGTCTTTCCCCATGCTAGGAGCCTGGGGTAGAGCGCGTGCTCCGAGACCTTCGCATCTTTCGGATCTTTGAGGGGACGAATGACATTCTCCGTCTGTTTGTAGCTCTGCAGGGCTGTATGGTAAGGAGGAAAGAATTGAGGGGACGAGGTAGGGAGGACAGGGAATCTTGACTGTTGGACCTCCTCCCCACAGGACAAAGGAAAGGAACTCTCTGGGCTTGGCAAAGCTCTGAAGAATCCTTTTGGGAATGCCGGCCTCCTGCTAGGCGAAGCAGGCAAACAGCTGAGGCGGTAAGCTTAGGGGCTGCAGCAGGGCAGGGCAGTCAGTGTATGGCAATTAACCACTCACTTTTTCCTTTCCTCTAAGGCGGGCAGGGCTGGGCAGTGGCCTGAGTCTCAGTGGCACCATCCATCCAGAGTTGAGTCGGAGTGGTGAACTGGTAAGCAGTCAAGACTTGGAGGGCTGAGGGACGGCCTGCATCAGAAACTAATGCGGCTATGCCCCCCTCTGAGCCCTGAGCACCCTCCTCATCTCTTCAGGCAGTACAGGCTCTGGAGCAGTTTGCCACTGTGGTGGAGGCCAAGCTGATAAAACACAAAAAGGAGATTGTCAGTGAGTGAACCCTACCGCATTCCCACCGCCCCCCCTTTTCCTCTCCCTCCAACTAACACCCCTCCCCCCATCCCATCTACCTGACAGATGAACAGTTTGTGCTGCAGCGTCTGGCAGACAGTGCCATTGACCTCTATGCCATGGTGGTGGTTCTTTCCAGGTGAGAGGCAGTGTGGGAAGCCTGAGCTGCAGGGGGTCCTCAGACAGGGTTACAGCCCTGACTTATTGTCTCTTCCTGCTTCCCACCAGAGCCTCAAGATCCCTGAATGAGGGCCACCCCACAGCCCAGCATGAGAAAATGCTCTGTGACAGCTGGTGTATTGAGGTGAGATTCAGGGTTGTCAAGAGCAGGTTGGGGGTTCAAGGCATGGTCCTGAACCCTTCCTTCCCTCTCCCCAGGCTGCAGCCCGGATCCGGGAAAATATGTCTGCTCTGCAGTCTGACCCCCAGCAGCAGCTCTTCCGTAACTTCAAAAGCATCTCCAAGGCCTTGGTAGAACGAGGTGGTGTGGTCACTGGCAACCCCCTTGGCTTCTGAATATTCCAAGCCAGGGCCTGACCAGGAGCGTGCCTTCTCTCAAGCCAAAGCCCAGGCCCCTTTCCTGCGGGCTCTGGCTCTGCCTCGAAGGGGCCTCGCCTCAGGACTGTGCCTGCTCTTGGAGGGAGCACTCATGCCTTACAAATAAAGTCTTTAGCAAGTCATGCTTTGCTACTGTGTCTGAGCCCTTTCCCTCGCTGCCTGCCTCCCTCCCAAAGAAAGGAGCCAAAGGCATAGGGAATTTGCCCCTATTGCTTTATTTAGTGTTTTATACAGTAACTAAAATAAATAGAATAACAAAAGCAGCTACATGGCCCCAATACCAAATACCCCAGGTTCCTTTGACTGTTGTCAAGGGTGATCAACCCCCTCCTCCCAGGGGAGCAGGACAGAGCTAACAACTGGGTGAATGGAGTAGGAGGTCACATTTTGGGGTTAAAAGAAGGGGCCCGGGAGACAGGAATTCTTCATATAAAAGAGGAAATGCCTACTAAAAAATAACCTAGAAGTGTAGAAAAGTCTATTTTAACCTTCAAAAAGGCTTACAAAATAACAATAAAGCTAGAAATAACCAAAGGTCCCCTGAACACCCCTGAGGGAAGGGGCAGGAGCCAGGCACTGCTGGTTAAGAGTCACAGTGGTAACCTCCTAGCAGGCAGCAGGCAGCCCACAGGCTGAGCCCAGGCACCATGGGAGGAGTAATGAGCATGTGACTGACAAGACTTCCAATCACAAGACAGGAACACCAGGCACTGACAGGACAGGCCAAGGGTAGAGATCCAAGATGGCCCGCTGTTGGCTCTACATAACATCCACAAAGAACTCACTGGGGTTGCCCATGGCCATGTGGAAGCTTTGGCGACTGGCTGTCAGCTCTGGGGGAACTGAGCCTAGGTCTCTGACTGGAGGAGCACCTGGGGGCTGCACTGCTGAAGGGACAGGTGGGGGAGGTGGAGGCATCATGACCACCATCATGGGGTTATAAGGGAGGGCCATACCAGGGGGTGGTCCATAGGGATGGAGCCCTGGGTGGGCTCGGAGATTAGGAACACCCCCTGATGAGCTCCTGGAAGGGAGAGGGCCCCCATCACTAGTCCCACCAGGTTCCCCACCCCTCCGAAGGCTGCCCCCGCGGCTGGAGGGCTCAGACTCACTGCCGCTGCCAGACTTGGACTCGGGGGCCCGCTCCTCAGGCCTCCCTGTGCGCCCTGCCCCCCCATCGCTTCGTGTGGACCCACTGCTCCGGCTCCCTGTTGGGGGAGAGGGAAGGGGGGGGCAACTGAGCCCTAGCCCAGGGTCCCTCAGCCTCCCTAGCCCCTGTTCCTTGCCTCCTCCCCCCGCACAACTGTACTGATAGCTGGCAGTTACTTACCTTCACTATGCTGGCTGCTGGCACTGCCTCCACCATAGGTGTAGGATGAGAGCTCATGGTAGGGTGGGGGCTGGGGGCTGTATGGGTGTGGGGCTGGATACTGGTAGGGAAAGGTGGGCAGCAGGGGCCAAGGGGTGGCCCCAGGCAGAGGAGCCAAGGTGTCCTGGTCCGAAGCCCCACTGGAGCCGTCATTATCATTCAGAGACAGGTTGACTAGGTCTGAAAAGGAGGTAAAGAGACTGAGTCATTGCTTCAAGGGGCCAGGACACCAAGGCATTGAATGTAGAGGAACTGGGAACCTTTTCCTCAGGACCACCCATGATGGGGGTTAAAACGAGGGCCTTAAAATTCCCCACCTGCCACTGCTACCAGGGCAGGAAATCAGCCAGGGCTACCACAAGTCCCATATGCTTTTATGAGACTCAGAAAAAGGTGCTCCTGCCCCCAGCAGACACAGCTCTGAGCCTGGTACACAACTTGTCCAGCACAACACTGGGGTACGTTAGCCCCGACTTGTGTCATTGGGCCAGTGCAGGGCCTAGTGCAGGGCACATACTGCTCAATGCTCCGGCTGTTCTCTGAGCAAGGTCTGGGGTTCTGGAGGGCACTCACAACTCTCACAGCCACCACTGAGGTCTCCAAAGACATAATAGCACTGCTCGGAGAAGGTGATCTTGTTTACGGTGTGCCGGATAAGGCCTGCCTTGAGCAGTCCACTGGCATACTTTCTGGCCTCCCGTCGCTCAGGAAAGCCCTCCACATGATGATAGAGCCAGTCAACCACGTCGGAACCTGGAACCACCCAGGGCAGAAAAAGGCCTCAGGTTCTCCTCCTCGACTTCTATTTCACCCCTGGCTGGGGCCATTCCCACCTTTGGCCTCCTCCTTGTCCTGCTCCCTCTTCCCATGCCACCCCCCCAAGGCCCGGCCATACCCAGAAAGGCATTAGGGATGGTAATCTTAAGCCACATGCGGTCCCGAACTTCTAGTCCAGACTCTGGAGAGGCCATGGCCTTGGTCACAGATGCCATGTCTGTGTGGATGGAGAGGCCTCGGCCCTCACAGCCTGACAGAGAAGGAGGGAGTCAGAGGCAGAGCCCACTTCCAAGGAGTGATGGGGTCACAACATTGCTGAGGGGCCTTCTGGGAAGTGGGGACGAGGCGGGCCTGGGAGCTCACCATCAGGCAAAGAGGACCCAGATGTAATGGTGCTCATGGATGAGGAGCCTGGATAGGCTGGGAAGGTGCCAGTCAATGCAGCTGAGTGTGAGACCCAGGCAGCGGGGTCAATTGGCTGTATAGGCTCATCTGGAACACAGAAAGCCGCCAAGATGATCACTTCCTAGTCCCACAGAGCCATCCCTGTCCCGGCCTGACACCAATTTGACCTTCCTTCACCCATTCCCCATCACCTTGGGACCCACCCCAGCCCTCCCACCCTCTCAGCTGCAGACCCTTCTGAGCATCACTCACTTCGGGGAAGAGTGAAATAGGCCTGGGGAGAGGGATCCCAGCACTTGGCCACAGTCAGCACGATGGGGCTGTGGGGGAGAGAAGGCCAGTCAAGCAGGACGTGGGGAGAGACCTCAGGAGGTGGGGGCCTAGAATGAGAAGGGGTGGAAGGACAGAAAGAGGGAGAGAAGCAAAAGCACACAAACATGGCTGGGCCCAAGAAAGGGAGGGTGGAGGGCTCCATCCACAATGTACATGACTCACCAACACGCATAACTCTTAAAAACATACTGAGTCAGACAAGAGAGTACACAATGTACAATTCCATTCAGAGAGAGCCCCCAAAACAGGTAAAACTAAACCATGCCGTTCAACGATACAGGCATGAGTGGTAAAGCTACCAAGTGAAGATTTTGTCACAATAATAACCAAAAAATCAGGAGCATGATTACCCCTGGGGCAGTGAGGAGGGTGGGAGCCAGAAGGGACACTGAAGGTAACTTCTAGGGTGTCAGCAATCTTCTATTTCATGATCTAGGCAATGGTGACAGGCGTACTCATTCACTCTGGAATTACTCATTACATTATACATTTTTTGTGTCATGTACTTTTTAGATGAGTGTTATTGTACTACTTTTTAAAATTATAAGACAAAAAGGTGAAAAGGCAAAGCCAAGAGGACTGAAGACCTGAGACCAGTTCAGAGGCTCACCCCGGCTTATGCACAATGTCTCTCAGCACCCGTACCGCATCATCATTGCTCATGTTCTCAAAGTTCATGTCATTCACCTGCAAAGTGAGGGAAAGTGGGTCAGAGGCAGGGTGGGAGAGGCTGAGAGCCCCTGCCCAAGTGCCCTGCCCCAGCACACCTGCAAAAGCATGTCCCCTGGCTCGATGCGCCCGTCAGCTGCCACGGCCCCACCCTTCATAATGGAGCCGATGTAGATGCCCCCGTCTCCCCGCTCATTGCTCTGGCCCACAATGGAGATGCCCAGGAAGTTGTACTTCTCTGTGGAAGAAGTCCATGTGACGAGGGGAAGCCCAAGCCACCTGACCCCAAGCCCTAGAGACCAGGTCCCCTAATCCCCCAGTCCCCAGCTCCCTCCATACCCATGTTGAGTGTGACTGTGATGATGTTGAGAGACATGGTGGAATCCGTAACGCTGCTGAAGGATGAGGTCTGTGGTGGGAAAAGGGGAAGGAGCTAGACTGCCTTCAACAACCAAGGGCCAAGTCCGGGATTGTCTGTGCCCTTGTATCCACTGAACCAAGACCCAGGCCCCCAACGTCCCCAAGATCCAGTTGTCCCACGAGACCCTCTCACCCTCTCCAGGCGAGGTGGCCGCTGTTTCCTCCGCCGCCGGTGGCGCTTGAGGAGGCGAGAGGCACTGCTTTGTTCTGTGGAGCTGCTGAACCTGTCAGGAGGTTGGGAAGGGAGCACTTGTAGGTGGAGGTTGTCATAGGCCAAGAGAAAATGAGAGGATTGGCTGAAGGAGGGAAAAGAAGGGGCTGATGCCCAGGGGAGAAGGGGCTGATGCCCAGGGGAGAGATCCATGGAGCCATACCTGCTCATGGTGTCATCCTCATCGGAGTCCCCCAGGCTGGTGCTCTCTAGTTCACTGGTCATGAGGGTTGACGAACTCTCGTACCCAGCCAGGTGGCGCTCCAACCTTGAGGGGCCACTGGGCCTGTGGCCACCAGCTGAGTATGAATAGCAACTTCAGGAACCAGGCCTTAGGTTCCTCACCCTCATCAAATCTTGGGTCTTATCCAACCCCTTCCCAATTCCAGTCTACCCAACCTCAGGGCCCAACCCCCCTCACCGCCATGCTCACTGCTGTCTCTCCTGCGAGGCCGCTCCCGCCTCAGAGACACTACTGACTCTGTTTCGGTCTCAGGCTCCAGATTTTCCCGGCTGCTGGACACGTTAGGGCTAGGTGGGCAGAGATGGTGCCAACCCAAGTCAGTGGGACAGAGCTCCAAATCCTTGGTTTCCCCTCCCAAGAAGCTTGGGTTCCCTTCTCACCTCCCACCCCTGGACTCAAGAATCTCAAGGACTCACTGAAAGGATGGAGGCCTAGAGTCCCCAATGCCACTGGTCCTCTCCGGTGGCAAAGGGGGTAATGGTGGAGTTGGAGGTGCCAATTCAGTTCGAGGCTCCTGGGCTTGGGGAGCTATCTCAGGTTGAGGGTTATCTGATGACACAAGCTGGAAGGGTACAAATGATTAAAAAAAAAAACTCTACCAGGAAGTGAGGCGTATGACAAGGGAGAAAGGGAAAGGACTAGAAAAGGGAGAGACAGGATCTAAGCACCTGAAGAAAAACACAAAAAAAGCAGCAGCAAGCATTAGAGGCTCCAGAAGGAGAAGGCTGAGGGGCTCCAACTGGCTCTCCAAACAGGTAGAGAAGCAAAGAGCTAGGACCTCCAACAACTAATCAGGGACTGGGTTGCAAGGCCAGACTAAGACTTGGAGGAGCTTAGAAATACAGGAGGGACTGGGCCGTCACAGCTGGGCCCCTTACCCAGGAGACTACCCTTCCGTTGAAACAGGGAAGGCGGGCATTGTCATCTGAAATTTCTTCTTTGACCACCCTGCAGAGAGACAGGATGAAGGTCAGTGAGCCTGGACTAGCTCCCCCCACTCCTATCCCCAAGGTTTCTCCCAATCTTCCTTTTTTTCTAAATCACAAATAGGATTTCAATTTGTCACCATTAAAAGTCTGAATTTTAAACAGATCTTGGACTGAGGGCTCATATCCATCAGTTCACTTAACTCGAGTACCTGTGTCATCCCCAATAGCTTTCCAGAACGGCTACGTTCACCATGAAGTTTTCCCAAATCAAACTTGGACTCCTTCAGCATTTTGACTTTTCTAACAAAGATATCATGGAGCAGATAAATAGATTGGCAAGCCTTCCCCAGTACAATTTGGAATCAATTTATTGACCACTTCTTTCAAGTCATTTGTCTGCACCTCTAGAGTCATGATTTTCATCATCTCCTTTCAGATCTGGCAGACCTGTGGATGCTGAGCCTAAGAGGTCTTCCAAATCGGATAGCTGCATTTTTTAGTAAAACCAACCCAGAACAGACAAAGCAAATAACCATCGGTAGTCTTGACATCATGAGCTTTAACTGTGGTCTTCCACTTTTTGACCATGAAGCACATTTTGTCACAGGTAAGATCCGTGCCACGGAAATCAGTTGGGCAGTTTTTAACCCCGAATGTCCTCAGCAATTAGCTTGAATTTTCTAGAGGTAACTTCATCATTCTGTAATCTAGGCTCACTTCAAAAACACAGCCCTTGAGACATGTGATTTTGGTTTCTAGAGTTCTCTTAACTAGAGTTTTTCCAGTATTTCTTATAATGAACACAACTGGAGCTTTCACCTCATACCAATCTTTTTTTGAAAATGGATCAATCACTTTTTTTTTGGCTTCCTTTAGTGCCGCCTTTCATGAGGTGCTTGATCTTGCTGACCACCCATGGTGCTGTTCAGAGAGCCAAACGGGCTCTCCCAATCTTCATCCAGTTCAAGGATGTTGACTTTCTCCCACCCTGTCCAAGTCCTCTTCTCTCACATTAAAAAACTTCACTCTTACACCTAAAATATCTCCAAACTCAGTTCCCTTTCCTTATTCCTCCTTCTCTCAATGCTCCTCTAAAGATCTCCTCGAGTCTGATTCAAACCTCTTAGCCAAATTTCAAAGGTCATTCCCTAAGGTTATCCCAGTTGCCCCAAGTATCTATTTAACCTTAGGAGCCTTGCTGGCAGCCTCCTCCGACCCCGACACAGTTCCTCACACACCTTCCCAAAAAAATATCTTTGGTCCTCATCTAAGATTCTACTCTTATGCTTTCTTTAGTTTTCCCCTACTTCCAGAGAGCTACCCAAACAAACTATCTTTGCCTAAGTAAAAATACCCATTAGACCAAAGAATGGGACTTCCCATTAGGCTGAGAGCTCCCAAGGAGAGATGAGGTTCAGCTTCCCATTCCTCTTTGCCTCACCTGGCACAAAACTCTACACTAGGCAATCTGTTCCACCTGACAGACTCCAATGCCCAGCACTGGGGTTACCTCCCCCATGGGTTCCTTGCAATGGACTGGACTTACCCCTTCTTCTCAACCACCATATGAAATCTTTTAATGTTCAACACCATGTCCTGGCCACACAACAAAGGACCTGACACTTTGTAAACATCAACAGATACTTGTTGACTAAAGGAATACACATTTACTATAAGGCTCTCTGCCCTGAACAGAATCAATCTCTCCCTCCTTCCCTTTCTCTCTTTCACACACACCACACACACCCTCACCCTCAAATTAGGACATCCTGTCTGATTAACCCTGTAGCCTAATATGGTCTAGAAGCCTGGATATATGCCAACTTAATCCCATTTACTTTCAATGTCACAAACATAGCCCAGTCACCACCAATCTGTCTGTGTAATGTAGTATTCTTTACAACATAATACCAACCTGTCTCAGCATGCCCAAGCCTACCAAACTATTTGTCTGTATTACCATACCCTAGTTTATAGACTAGTCAGACTCAATATTGTAACACCTATCACTGACCAAGACTTTACCGTGTGCCATGAATTATACCTATATTAAGCATTTCACTCTATTTCTATTTCACAGATGAGATCAAGGCAAAAAAAAAGTTTTAAAGCTTACCCAATTACACTGCTCACAAATAGAACCTTGATTTAAATCCAAGGTAACTCCCAAGACAGTACCACTTTCCCAATGGCCAACAATCTTTCTAGATAGAGCCTGGTCGATTAGGCTCTCCTAGAACCCAGCCATCCCAGCCTAATTCAGCCTGCCTTCAAGAGCTGAGATTGAGGACCCCAGAGGGTTCAATACCAAAAACTGTCAACACAAAAGGGCTTACTCTGCATTATTTAAAGTTGCAGTTTAGCCCAGAATGTCCCAAATTACCCCAGGATAGCCCAATCTATTCTAGTACAGCCTAGAATGTCCGCACATGCAGCTGTCTGCACCAATATAGATTAGAATATCCCCACACAGCTGTCTGTATTAGCTTAGACACTTAAAGCCCTGCCTGCCTAGTACTCAGTGTTCCAATAAAAACTAGGCCCCAATACAAAGATCAACCAATTCAACCCAGTAGAGATCAGAATGGCCCAAGTTTCTCCCGAATAGCTCAATCTACCCTACAGCCTAGAACACCCCAAAACAGCGTGCTCTACATTAGTACAGATTACAATGTCCAAAAATAATTCTAGCTGCCCTAGTATGGGACAGAATGTCTCAAGTTGCCCCAGTAAAGCCCAATCTACATCAGGAGATTCCACAGTATCACACAATAACCCTGTGTGCTACAGGGCTGCTCAGAATTAGCTACACTAGTAGAGGATAGATCGATCTACCTCGGCACGCACTAGAACATCCCAAAATAAACCAGTGTGCCCCACTCTATTCCAGTACAGCCTGATCTTCTCTAATCTGGTTTATGGTTTGGTATAGCCCAGTCTTCCTCCTACAGCTCCTTGGGCTTCAGTCTGTCCAAGCATAACCTTGTCCGCCCTGGGATATCCAAGATGCCTCAAGACAGTACAGTACAGTTTGCTATTTTAAAAAAGAAGAGCCCACAATCTGCTCCAGATAACTCAGAAAAATCACAGTATGGCCCAGACTAAACCTGTGCCTCTCAATATTGCCCAATGAATTCCAGCACAGCCCCCATCTGTCCCAGTCTAGGCCTCGCGCTCACCCGAAATCCTGATCCATAGACTTGAAAAAGTACTTAGCGCCCGCGGGCCGCTGCAGGACACTCTTGAAATCGCCGAGAGTGATGCGCTCGGCGGGAACAGGGATCTTCACCAAGTAGGGAGTCTCTTCTTCATCCAGGTGGTAAATCACCTTCGTCTCCCCGACACTACCGCCCCCCATGCTGCCGCCCGCCATGGTCTCGCCCGCGCGCTCTCCGGCTCCACCGCCCACCCAACTGGGCTAACCGCCCCTACCGCGCCTGCGCACACCCGCAAACTGACGTGCGAGCGCGGACTGGACTGCCCCAGTACAAGAGAAATGTAAAAGGCAGGCAGGCGGGGAGTCGGCAAGATGAGGGGCTGTGGGGGTACGACCCACAGCCGCAGACTAAGCCACCACCTCGAACACCCTTCAGCGCCCCGCCCACCTTCCCAAGTCACGTGACCCAGGCCAGTCCCACCACGTCACGTGATTCAGGCCCCCTATCCCCACCACGTGATCGTTTTTAGCAATGGTTCCCCAAACCTGGAGGGCCCGCCCCCAAATGTACCCTCCCACCCCGCATCCTTCGAGTACCCTAGCCAACTTGGCTTCTGCCCTCAGAAGGCAGGCAACCGATACCCACCTCCCTTAACCCCTCAGGCGGGAAGCTCCCTCACCTCTGCCAACCAACTTTGATTTGCCGAGGCGGGCAAGCGTGCAGCGAGGGTGGAGTTGTGGGGTCCTAAACTGGGAGTTAAACGGTGCAAAGCCGATGAAGGCCACAGAATTGCTGGGCAAGACGTAGAGCCCAGTGATTTTCAGCTTGAACTTTAAACAGAGGTAAGTTTCAGGACCACCTCCAGCCATCTTCTGTATCTTTTCCAAAGCCTCCCTCCCAAGCAGGACAGTCAGTGAGGGCTATTAACACAAAAGAGCCCACTCTGCTTTATTCACAACACGCAGGCCATCTGCACAAACAGCCGGCCAATATCATTAAAAACAAGAGGTGAGAATGGTCACCTGCTTCCATTCTTTCCTCTGCCAGCCTCTCTGGTTGGCACTCCACCTCTAAGCAGCCATGCCCAAAAGGGGAAGTCCAAAATTAAAAATAAAACCAGTGTAGAATAAATGGGGAGCAAGAAAAGATGAGGGAGGGAAGTGCTATATTTACACTAGCGTTTTATAGACAACTGTCCCATTCCATCCCAATTCCAACCCTGGCCCAGAAAATGAGAGGTGACAGGTCAGGGATAGAGATTAAGTGTCTAGGAATCCAGACAGCCTCCCACCCCCAACCATAATGGGTCCCAGTTCAAATCCACAAGGTGGGAAGAGTCGAGTAGGAACTCATTTCCAAACCAGTCTCCCTTGGGAATTCCTGCCTTGAAATGGGGCAATATCCAAGCTTCAGGGGATAGGCTGAGGACCCTGAGGCTCAGTTCCCAAGTCATTTTGTCATTTGGAAGGTCCAGCTTAGACAGTGATGTCAGGGCTCTCCAGATTTAGGAGGCCCCGCTAACCGCCGGGCCTCTGGCCGCAGTTCCTTGCACTTCTGGCAGTAAAAGAAGTCGGGGACATTCGTCTTCTTAATCTTAGCACAGGAGAGGTGGATCCATGTTCCACAGAGGCTACACTCAATCATGGGCCTCCCGGCAAAGGGCTTTCGGCAGTAACACGTGATCAGGTCCCATGAGTCATCACCTGCGGAAAAAATTGGTTTGGTGTTGTATCTGAGCTGTTGCACCCACAACTCCATACCCATCATCCCGGCTGTCCCTGGGCAGCCCCAAACCTCTCACCTGATTCTACCATGATGTCCTCATCCATGACCCGCATCTCGCCTTCACTGGAGCTGGCATCTCCATCTTGGCTTGTTTCAGTGCTGCCCACCTCCTTGCTTTCACTGTCAGTGGGAGGGGCTCCTTCAGGGTGCACTGTGGCAGGGGGTCTAGGAGCCTCAGGGGGTGCTGACAGCACAGAGGCTGGGGCATCACCCCCTACCATTGATACCATCTCTTCCTCCTCCTCCTCCTCCTCTTCTTCCTCCTCCTCCTCTTCAGAGTCTGTATCACTGGGAGGTGCCCGGGGAGGCCCAGGAGGTGGGAGTCTATCCCCTCGTTCTGCCTTTTTCAACTTCCGCTTCTTGCTCTTCTTGATTCGAGACCTCTTTTCCCCATCCCCAGGGGTTGGACGAGGCCTCCGAAGCACCCCAAAGCCAGCCCCTGCTCCTGGCCCCAATTTTCGGTTCTTTCGGTCCTTCTTTCGAGGAGGCTGGGAAAGATCCCCCTGGGAAAGGGGCACTGGGGTAAGAGCAGCTGGGGGCCGGGAGGCATGTGTGAGGGATGAGGGGGACAGTGGAGATGCCATTTTGGGCCCATCTAGATCAAAAAGAGAGTCCTTGAGCTTCATCTTCTCAAGCAGGGTGGCACTGTCAGGGGCCTGCAGACGAGAGAAAGTGGACCTTGGGGGTCCTGCCTGGGTGGGACCTGCTTGAGCAGCCCGTCTCTTGGATGACTTTGCTTTCTTAACAAAGGTCTGGATAGTTCGGAGATCTGAGGGGGCCGAGTCCCAGCCATCACTGTCTGCTGCACTCTCACCTCGCAATGGAGAGCTGGAGCCAGAGGCTGGCCAGTCACTTTCCTTAAAGGGGAGACAAGACCAGGGTCAAAAGGGGGCCTAGTGTCATTTCACTCAGTTCCTCTACAAACCCAGCTTAAAAACTAGAGACTCCCTGGCTGGTGTGGCTCAGTGGATTGAGTGCTGGCCTATAAACCAAAGGGTCACTGGTTCAATTCTATGTCAGGGCACATGCCTGGGTTGTGGGCCAGGTCCCCAATAGAGGGTGTGTGAGAAGCAACCACACATTGATGTTTCCCTCTCTCTCTAAAAATAAATTAAAATCTTTAAAAATTTATCCCATCCCAACTCCTACTAGCATCTCCTCTTAAGCACCTCCCATGTTACATCTTCCTTTAAGTTCTAGCCATCTCCCCAATTCCCACTGCCTTTGCAACACTGTATTTCCCTAACAAAAGCTGTTTCTCTACAGCACAGGTGGCAAACATAAGGCCCGCCACCTTGTTTTATCCTGCCCAGTACCTTGTTTCTACCTGCGGCAGCATGGAGCTCTAGCTTAACTATTAAGGAGTAGTTACATTTATACAGTCCTAAAATTACATTCGACCCTTTGAAGGCAACTGTGAGGCTGATGTGGCCTCTGGTGAAAATGAGTTTGACACCCCTGTTCTACAGCCTCATTGGTTATCTCTTCCAGCTTCCCATAGTTTATCCAAAGCACCTTCCATTAACAGCTGCTCAAAATGATTGACTGCTGCTCAACCACCTATCTCTATTAATACCACACCCACCCCAAATACTGGTGTTCCTACTAGAGTTTCTAATCACCCTGGTCTTACATGTAATTTTTGGTAGGCTTCTATAAATAAATACAGTTCCATTTGCTCAATGGACCCTCTATAATCCTAGGCAACCACCCTCCAGTCAATTGACCTCCTGTTCCTACCTCTTTGCTAGGGGGAATGTAACCTGCATAGGCCAATACAAAACTGCAGAATTTGTTGAAATCTTCAATTGTTCTCCGCCGTTTCTCTGGTGGCTGAAAAGAAGGACACTTTTATCACATGGAGTTTAACGGAGTCATTTCCAAAGGAACAGTCCCAGGAATAAGGAACCTGGAAAGGTAGGAGAGAGAGCCAGAGGCTGGGGAGAAGAGGGTTGGACAGTAATACTAGGCTGCAAAGGTAAGGAGAACCTCACCTGAGTCTCTGGCTTAAGGGTCGGAGGTGGATCTGTGAAAGCAATAAAAGCTGAGTCAAGGCACTAGGCAAGAGTCTGGGTAGAAACCCCACCTCTAAACCTTGCAGATCCCAACTAAACCCCCTGCTCTCCCAGGTCCCTCAGCTTGGCCAGCAAGCCCCTGCGGCGCTGGGCCCGCCCCAGCTCCCCCCTCCAATCCGCGAGGGGCGGAGCCTAGGCGCGGCGCCCTCTCGTGCCTCGATATAACGCTCCCCTTCCCCCCACCAAGGCCTGGCGCCCCGCCCCCCCTCACGGTTTCTCTAGACTTGTCTACTCGGATCTCTGAGTGCCCCACCCCGCCATACAGCTCCTGGGACCGGGCTGTCTCCTGCCCCTACCCTTCTTAGGCGCCCAGTACCCGGAGTTCCTGCCGAGCCGCCCTCTACCATCCTGGTCCCTCCGAGACCGTACTCGCCGCCCGCCGGCCCCCGGGGTCTAGGATGACCACGCTGAGCCGTTCCCCGCCCTCCGGCCCCTTCTACTGGAGCACGAGGCTCGGCGCGCCCCTCACCCCCACCTTAAACACACACAGGCTCACACATCCAACGCCACTTTGCGTCCGGGACAGACTAGAGAGCTTTAACCCGGACGCGGCCCCACCTGCCCCCACACAGCACGGTCCCCACAATTTCACTGTCCCTCCGCCCCCATCCGGGGCTTTGGCCCCTCCCCGCCTCGAGCTTCTCAGGCTCCTCGCCGGGCCCCCGGACCTAGTTCGGCGCTCTCTCCGCCCCCTGCCCCCCATCCTCGTCTCCGTACTCACCACTAAGTCACCCCCACCCCCGTACTCACCACCAAGTCAGTAGGCTACGGACCCCTTAAACTCTAGCCCCCCGCCCAGCTACTCTCCCCCTCCACAGCAACCCCCCCGCTGCTGCTGCCGCTGCCCCCTCACCCTCCGCAACTCCCAAGCTTTAACCCTCTCCGACCAACTCCCCCACTCCACCTCTCAACCCGCGGGTCTTAATCCCCCCCACCCCGCCCCACCGCCGCTAAACTGCCCAGCTCTCCTCGCTTCACGGCCGGCTCTCTCTCCCTACAACTAACCCGGTACAGGTCCCTTACCACAGACAATACCCAGACTCCCTCTTCTCCCCACAACTATCTTCCCACTCCTCCAACAATCACCCGGCCATCTCCAGCGGCAACTACCCGGAGCTCCGGCACCACCGCCGCAAACTCCCCCACCTTAGCGAACTACCGGGCTCCTCACTCAGCTCTCCTCTACCGCCTCCTTCCTCAACTCCTCTCCGGCCCCCAGGTTTCCCCAGCCACTCAGCTTCAGGGCCCCAGCCCGCCGGAGGCCCTTTCGGCCCGTAACACCCGAAGCTCCGAATTTCCAGCTCCCACTCCCCACCTCTGCCCCCCACCCCCCAGCATCTGATCTCCAACTATCCCCAGCTCAGTCTCCCACTCCTCTTTCTCCAAGGTCTCTCAACTCGTCGTCGCTCTCCCACCTCCGGGGGCAGGCCCCCGAACCCCTCCCCACGCTCCCTCGCTGGGCTCCGGGCATCGACCTCCAAGTTTGCCAATTGATTCCTTGACCGCCACCCTCCAGCTCAGCGCTCGGTGCCGGTCGAGAGCTCGCTCACCTTCGGGACTAGGCTCCGCCATGGCTTCCAGCATCGCCCCCTCCCCTCCTCCCGGTCCGGCGCCCCCCTCCCCTGAGCCGGGGATCCCGGTGCCGCCTCCGGTGCTCGGTGTTCCTGCTGCCTCCCTCCGCAGAGATGTCTGCCTCGACCCAGTTGTGACTCGAGTCCGCTAGCCACTGCCGCCACCTCCCTCTACCACTGCCTCCCGCACTCCCGGACCGAGCCCCCTCCCCCCGCGCCGCCGGCCGCCTGCTCCCTCCTCCTCTCCACTCCCCCCCTCCCTCCCCTCCCTTTCCTCCCTTCGCGGGCGCCGACGCGCAATGCATCAAGGAGCTTGTAGTCCGCCTGGGGGCAGCGGGAAAGGAACGGCATAAGCCTTGGGAACTTCAGTTCCCAGCAAGCCACGGATTAGCGCAGGCGCACTAAGCCCCTCCCCTCCCCCTGGGAGTGGCGGGGAGATTGGGAGCGCAGGGTAGAGCGGAAAAGCGCGCGCAGGCTCCTGGGAAATGTAGGCTGGGCGGGACAGGGGAAAGAAGGGATTAAAACTCTCGGCCACCATACTGTCTCATTCTGCAGCTTCTTTCTCTCCCTCCCTCCCCTCCCAGGGGACCGCCCACTTCCGGCTAGACAGGGAAGTGGTTGCTGGGAGATGAAGTTCTCGTGGTGATGGTGGATTCCCTCCTCCTAGTCTTCTCCCTCCTTTGGATTCCACTGCTACACACCCGCCCAAAGTCTGACCAAGTGACATGCAACTGAGGATTAAGAACTTTTTACCAGCCTCCACACATGAAAATCTTTCTTCCTGCAAAAGGTTATAATGAATTGGGATGTATTTATCTAAAGCAGGTAGTTTCAAACTTTCTCCAAAGGAACCCACAGTAAAAAAGTTACTCATTACATTAGGACCCAAAACACACATATGTACAACTTTAGCTTCAAGAAACAATACTCAGAGTATCCCATCCATCACAACAAAAGCACCCGTTTTGTGCATAAGGAAAAGTCCCACATCAACAGAATAAACCAAAATATATCACTACCCCTCCAACCTCATTTCTCCCCACAGACCACCAAAAGACAGAAGGGGGAGAGTAGCAACACAAAGCAAAATCCAGTTCAACTTGGTGGTTTCCTCTTTATTGATGTGCCTCCTACCTTCCCCAACAATTTCAGTCCCTTCCATCTACCCCCAAAAAAGGTAGTGAAAGGAAAAGATTGCTGGGGTTCTGAGCCCCTTGGCAGTTAGAAAGGGAACAGAAACCAAAACAATCACTTGATGTGACAGAGATGGACAATCAAATCTAAAGCAAAAAAGGAAAAGGTGGTAAAGAAAGAGGAAGGAAGGAGAAAAGAGAGGTACTAGAAGCGATCTCCCCCATTGACCCTCTTGCTAAGAGGTTCTGGAGAAGAGCCTCAAACATTAGGAAGTGCAGGTCCTGAAGAGAGGAGGTCAAGGAAGGGGAGGCCACCTCTCTCTTTGTAGAATGGAACCCCCCACCACAGGCGCAGCAGCTTCACAGGCCATAGACACTTTCATCACTGTAGGCAATGTATAGAAAGAAGTCTTCTTCATGGTGTTCCTGGGGTGAAAGCAGAAAATAATGGTACTCAGGCATCTGGCCGTTAGTTGTTTGATCCACCCACTGCCCAAACATATTCTTCAAAAACCACTTTTTGAAGACCCCCAAAACCAGAGCCCTCACTTGCTCCAGGACCTGGCAGCCTAGTAGGATTATCCTTAAGAACAGCCCTAGGCAAAAGTAAAAAATTAAAAATTAAAAAAAAAAAGTCCAATCATCCTCTGCTGTCTTGGAATGAGAAGGGGACTAGAACTGAGGAGAATCTATATCAGAACAGTTGCTCCAGCTCGCTATTCTCCATTCTGTCTCCCACCACCCTGTCCAAACTCCCAACCCAGAACTACCCAGAAATTTTAAGGCCAAAGAAAAAATGGAGAGCTAAGCAAGCCTGCTGGTCCAAGAACTGCTGACCTAAAACTTTCTTCCACTCAAGCTCTTCCAACTCCCTCTCCAAAGCTTCCACTACTTCCCAGTCACCATACCTGGTACAGTTGACCCATCGTGGCACTAGTGGGTGGAATGACGTTGTTGACAAAGAAAAACAAGGCATCCTCAGCTCGGAGATGAATTCGCTTCCGGATCAAGAAATAGAACTGACCGACTGCCAAAAATACAAAGTCTGATAAAGTCACAAATATCACAAATGCCCTCAAAAGAACAGCTTCTATTTGGAGCCTCCTCCCACAGGTAGCAAACCTGGGTGTTGGGGTCAGGTCCCCACCTGTAAGATCAGAAGGCACCAGGTATTTCTTTTTGTCCAGGTCTCCTATCCGAGCTTTGGGAGCCTTTTCTACTATCACCTGATAAAGAAAAGATAAAAATTAGAAGACACTAAATATTACAGCCCCACAGCTGTAATATCTAACTCCACCTGTCAGGAATTCAAACAACAATATACCTAACACCCAAACCTACTCCAAATTCATTTCTCTTTGTCTCTGAACATACTGTGTAGCCAGCCCTAAGTAGACAGCCGGAGCCCACTGACTCCACTCAACCTCCAGGTCCCCGAATAGGGGGCATTATAATAAACAACTATCTTAATCAGACGGGAATAACCTGTATGGGCCGACTACAGCTTCAATCTCAAAAATCTCGCAGCTGAGAGGAATGACCATGTGACATTCAGACTGTCAAATTCCCTATAGCCTCCTCCGACTTGAACCCGAAGGCCTATCTCTCCCATCTACATCCCCTCACCCGCAGCTACCACTATCCCTCCTTTCACCTCCAGTTCCAAAGACGACAGTTTCAGAATCGTTCCCAACCCCACCACGGCCGAAAGCCTGACGACTACGCTGACTGCTCCAAACACAAGCCCAGGCTGTGGCGTCAGTTCCAGCGCCCCGCACCCTCGGCCCTGGCTACCGTCCTCACCGGGACCCGGTCCGGGTATTTCTTTCGGATCTTCTCGCCCTCAGAGCGGCGCTTCTCGAACGGATGCTCCTCTTTATACACGAACTTCATCCTCCCGGGAACCGGGCTGGACCGGACTGGGCTGAGGGAACCCAGGGAGGGGGGGGGCCCGGGACAGGGGGCGGTGGCAGCGACGACGGTGGCGACGGCGCAGGCGGATTCAGCGGAGGGATCTCAGGATTTGCGCCACTTCCCTATTCGCCAACCCCGCCCCCGCCCATCAAGGGTCCTCTTGCTTGCTGGTTACGCCAGCAGCGCAGCAGCCCTAACGCTGCTAACTTAGCACCACCTACTGACACCCCACCCCCCTCCACCGTCAGCGTAATCACTTTGGAATCTATTTGTGGGCTAAGCCAGCGACGTAGCAAAGGTAGTTGCTATTTCTACCGTGAATAACAAAAACCATTTCTCAACCTTCCTACGAAAGTGGGGATAAAAAGCTAGGAGATAATCATAATTTGAGATTCGGCTCTCCAAAATTTCTTTTTGTACATAAGGTAGAGAAAAAGCTGATACAAGGGCAGCTATTCACGAAACGTGCTGATACGCTCAAGACGGCCGTTGACACCAAAACAACGTAGTACCCAAGTGGAGACGGTGGTTCGGAAATAAAGGGCATAAACTAAATACATGTTTGGAGAGACGCACAGAAAGCTTAGGTTTCAGGAGCGTGGACCAATAGGGACTGCCGGGTAGGTCCGAAAGGTGGGGACTACATCAACGCGGAGGAACACTTTACACACTTGCAGCAATAAAATCATGTGATCTGAAAGGGCGGAGCATCACGTGGCAGCTGCTAGGAAGTAGAGCCGGCTTCTGGGAGGAGGGCCCCGGGAGGTGGGGCCCGCAGCTGCAGGAGCGGGAGCTGGAGGCTTAGTAACCCAGGAAGAGCAAGGCTGGGGGAACTTGGTGCCTGGCGGAATAGCCCGTTTAGCTTGTCTAGTCAGTCCCCCTGACTGGCTTCTTTCCAGCTATATGCCTTTTCTGGCGTCTAGGTTTCTCCTCCTTTCATATGTCTGTGTCCTATGGCTCTGATCCTCAATTCCCTCAGGCCATACAGTTGTCCTTTCCCTCCCAGCCAGGAGGCCCATTCTGTCAAAAACATCTGATGTGGTCGTTCACTACTCCATCCCTGCAAAGCCACCACCGCCTATCCCCCCTACCAACAGCAGTCTCTCCCCTCTGCCCTTAATTTCCCAAAACCCCAGAGAAGGACCTGGGGCAGCTTTGGTTTCAAAGTTATAATGAATGGTTTAAAAGAGAGGAGGGGGGAAAAAACAAACAGTAAGCTGGTTACAGGTCTGAGGGAATCTAGGAAAGGAAAATATAGAGAAAAGTAAGGGGGGTACAAGTTTGGGTGAAATCCAGTGGCCCAAATCCCAGTTTCCCACCCACAACCCAGCCCTTGGAGTGAAGAATTAGATCAGTTTTGTACAAGAGTTTTTTAAAAAATCAAATCACAACAAAGCTGACTTGGCTTCTCTCTGAGCCTCCCAGATTATTGAATGTCTCACTCTGGCCAGTCCTCTCTCTCCACCACAGACAATGTTTCGGCTCTGCTAGTCCTCCGCTCATGTCCCAGTCTGGGGTTTCCAGGGAGTGCGAACACGAAGTTAGAGAGAGGCTGCTTCACAGTCTGGCCTATGTGTCCATCCAGACTCCATATGGAGTGCAGGGCTCCCAGGGCAGAGGGGCAGGAGGGACAGACCCTGCCCAAGCAGTCCTCACCATTGGACAAAGCATCAGACAGGCATCCTGAGGGCTCACCCTCCCTTTCCCCCCCACCCCAACTCAGGTGGAGGGGGAGCAGCTGTCACCAGAGCCTATGTTGGTGAAGGTTTCGGCTCAGCACAGAACGAACATCAGCGGTGAACCTGGGATGACAATAATTTGCATTGGTAGAGTCCTTATAGTTCATATCCCCACACTAGTGTCAGGCAGCCTCAGTGGAGATGTGGGGCAGTCACCATTTTCACATGATGAGACTGAGGTTTAGTTGGCCCAAAACCCAAGCCAAGCGCTAAAAGTGAGCAGCTTTAGTATAAGACCTGGGTTCAAATGCTAAATGCTTAAGGGAAGAGAGATAAGTAAAACAGGACAAACTTTTATTCCCTCTTAGGATTCCCCCACCACCTCCTTTCCTCTGAAATCTAAGTGTCTAGCTACCCTTACCTGAGGGCATCCAGCATGGGAAGCAGGTTAAGAAGGGCTGTGTCACTGGGGTCACTGAACCAGGACTTGATGGGGATGGCATTGTCTAGATTAAGTGAAAGACGCACGTGAGAAGAAATAAAGAATTCAAGAGGGATGGCGTTTTTTCTTTTGTTTGGGAGTAGGGATCATTACAGGGGTGGGCAAAAGTAGGTTTAGTTATGAGTGGCATTCTTTTGACTTAATAAAGCTATTGTAATCATCGTAACCTGCATGTCTTTTTTCATATGAACTATAAACCTGCTTTTGCCTACTCCTATATGTTTCTCACTACCACCCGCCCACCCAAGTCAAAATCTAAGCAAGAATCTTCCTGACTTATACTCCAAAATTAAATTTAATTTCAATCACCATTTCTCATACTAGTGTGAGGCTTCTAGTCAAATAGTGCCATTGTATTTCACCTGAAGCAAATCTGATTTATAAAACAGACATGTGGGAGAGGGTGAAACATCTCACTTAAAACAGGAACAATACCATCCTAACTTACAGTAAAACAAGATATCAAGATACCTTCTCAGAACCACTTCCTCGTCCTGCCAGACTCACCACATTCCCCCATACCTGGATGGCTCCTGTAAGCCCCGGGGGAGTTATCCAGGATCACAATGCTGGAGAGGTCACTGTGGACCACAGAGAGGTCCTTGATGTAGCTGCCCAATTCCAAAGTGCAGTGCTGGAAGACAGGGTGAGCTGGGTATCAAAAGGAGACTCATCCTCTGTAATTGCTCCCCCAATCCTAACTACACCATGGGCAGCCAAATTCCAACAAAGGAGATCATGCAGTATGCCTCCCTCATGTCCCCAAAAGGTTCCATTCCAGGACAATTGCTTTAAACTCAAATCCCTCCCTGGTGGCCTGCCTTTAGAGCTTCACTCTTAGCCCTGGATTCTAGCCCCTTACCTGTCTGTAGTATCTTCTCTTAAGAATGCTTCTGCTATTGTCCAGTTTATCTGCCACAGCAGAGCCATAAATCTCCATGCTTGCTGTGAACACTACCAGCTCATACCATTGGCTCACCTGAAGTAGACAGGGGAAGAAGGAGGTGACAGAAGAGGTGATCACTCATTTATTTTATTGTTTTTAAATATTTTATTTATTTATTTTTTAGAGAGAAGAGAAGGGAGGGAGAAAGGGAGAGAAATATCGATGTGTGTAAAACATGCCCTGAATCGAACCAGGCATGTGACCTGGCATGTGACCTGACCAGGAATCGAACCAGTGACCTTTCACTTTGTGGAGCAACACCCAACCCACTGAGCCACACCAGTCAGGGCTTATTTACACATACAGTTCCCTTTCACTAGCACTCTAGCCTTGTCATTCAGGACACTTAGCAATTATCAAATATCTCTGAGAACACAAAAATTCCGAACTTAAGCGTCTTAGGCACCATAAGCCCTTAAGATTCCGAGATGCAAGAACAAAAGAGCAGGAAACCTGTGAAAGAATAATTATACCAGCAAAGCAAATAACCAAACTACCAAAAGCCATTCTCCAACCATTCCACAACCTCCCTTCTCCAAAATTGCCCTTACCCATATCTCACCCCTTACTTCCTCCAAATCTTCTAAATTCCCAGAACCCTAAAACCATTCCTTCATCATAGAGCTTCCTTTGGCTTCTGCAAACTCACCACTTCTAAGAAGAAATCCACATGGGGCCTCTTATGTACAAAAAACCGGACAGGATGTTTGTCTATTACCACCTGTAGAGGAACAAGGAAGGGCTGGGGGAAGTCCTCAGCACCATAGTACCTGAAGGATACCCCCCACCTTCCCACTGCTTGCTTCCCTTCTTCAGGCTGACGCTGGTACCAGGGGATGGGGGGACGGGCATAACACATTCCGGAATTAGAAAAGGTCCAAGTAGAATAGCAGACATAATGATTCCACCACTTCCCACCCCCACACACCTTGAGGATGAAGTCAGGAGGTGTTCCAGGTCGTACCGTGGGCCTCAGAACCCCATCATGATGGGAGTGAATAAGTGTCTCATCCAGATCCAGCACCAGAATCTTCCTCTTCACCTGGCCTGAACCACAACAGGAAGGAATAATACCAACCAACCTCCAGCCCAGACCTTGAAACCTACCTCACCTTAAAGAATCTCCCCAGCCAGCACACTCACCTAGCCGATTCCGGGACACAGGAGATAATGGAAGGATGTCATATCGGACAGTTTGGTACTGAATCACCTGAGAACAAATCAGGATTAGAACCCTTGACAAGGAAATCTTCCCCAGTAACAACAGGTAGCACGTGTTGAACATTTACCATATGTTGGGCACCATGAAGTGATGATTTAGGATTATGTCATTCATTTCTCAAAACAACAACAACAACAACATCTCTGTTTTAAGAATAAAGAAACTGAAGCTTGGAGAGTATAAATACCTTGCCTAAGGCCACACAGATAGGAATTATCTTATTTAGTTGTTTGTCCAAATTAGAATGAAAGCACAGATTTTGTCTCCATCATGGCTGTATTCCTAGAACACTGTAGCAGGGGTGGTCAGTTAATATTAGAATCGATAAAATGGTGGAGCCAGGATTGTATCCTGCAGTCTAATGCAAGAACCTACTCTCTTAACCAAGATATTATCTTGCTACACTGAACAAAGAAATATACAGCTCTCCCCAACTCCAACCTGAGGATTCTTTGTGACAACTCCCATCAGCCTGAGATTCCTTAGTGGACACAGAGTAGGAGTCAAGGGAAGTCTTTGGATCCCTAGGCAGAATAGAGGATGAGGGAATCCAGGGGTTGTCAGGTCAGCTAAGTTCCTCTGGCTAGGGGTCACCAGGCCTATTTTAACCAGCCACCTGTCCATTTCTGTCTCTACAAGCCAAGTCACAAGTTGCAAAGAACCCCAGCCTTTTGAACGGCCTCCTTTTCCTGGTACCTAGGGCAAGGCAGAGGACACTGGAAAGCCCCACCCACCAGACTGACTAATAGGGTGTGGAGAAGGCCAGAGTGCAGTAAAGGCTGTAAGTGAGAGGTGAAGATGGGACAAGGACATCACCAACTCAGCCTTCCAATTTCTCCAAGCCTTCTCCAGAGACTCCTGTTTCTAACACTCGGATCTCCCCCATGCAAAGCCTGGCAATTCCCTTGTCTACTCTTTTCTTCTAAGGCACAAACAGACAAATGTTCTTTAGTTCATTCATAGGCCCTCAGCCTCATGAAAACTAGACTTCCCCTTGCAAACCAAAGAGCCCTCACCCCTCATCCCAAGGCACCTGCCCTTCTTTTCTCCCTGGGCCATGATGAGGGCCGCAATAGCTCGGGTATCCTGCCCTGCTATCTCGGGTTGCACATGCTGGGCATGTAGGGACTGCTCTAAGCAACTGCCAGAAAGGGGGTGGGGGAAGAAACCAGATTGGAAGGGAAGACAAGACAAAAGGCTGTGGGGTCAGTGCCACTCAAAGAAAAGCAACTAGCCTCTGGGTGGCCGAAGCACTGCTCCCTGCACCCAGAACAAAAACTGATGTGTTAGAGAAAGAGAGTAGGCTGCTTAGAGCAAGTCCAGGCAGAGAGAGATGGCAGGTAACATGTGAAGAAAACCCCAGGTGCTAACTCTATACACATATCAGCATCTCCGACCTGAAATTCTTCTTGGCTCCTAACTCTTGTCTCAGTGAAACAGCCCTGCTTACAACCATGACTACCCAGAACAATCCTCACTCTAACTCAGCAAACAGAAGGAGCAGAATGGTAAAAGAGACACTAAATGCAAGGCCAGGCCCATCCTCCCAAATCAGCAAGTCCACTAGCAGTACCACCCAGGATTTTCTGGAAATTCCTTGACCTACACAGCCCCTACCTGGTTTTATTCTTTCAGGCTTTACTAAGGTATGCCAAAGAGTACAGACCAGCAAACCCCAGCTCACTTAATTCTCCCCAGTGATGATGAGAACACAAGAACCCATTCATTACACGATGTTGGCCTAAGGAGCTCTGACTTTGGAAAAAAGCTACAGGGGAGGGAACCCAGAGATACTTGTATACGTGTACAGTTTCCACCACCCACAGTATCCCTCACAATGATAGGGGTCTCAGGGAGAAACCAAGGGTGCCTTTCCCTGGGATCCAAGCCTGCAACTGACAAACATGGTCTTCTGAATGGAACACTCTAACTTTAATGTGCTCCCTTCCACAACTAAAGAAGCCCAAAATAAAAAAGCATCTTAGTCCCAGGATCTCAATAAATTCAAACACTCACACTGTGAAGTAAGTTTTCTGGGCCTTTTTGGAGGAGTTCCCTTCATGCAAACAAACCTCAGGGGCTTCTTCTTCAAACCCAGGGCTTTTCCCAAGTTTCCATTCTTGTTTGTCACATATGCCCTCCCACCCACCTCCACTCTTGACACATAAGCCTGTCTCTCCCTTGTTATAAGACCAAACACACACGGAGTTTTCTAATAAGAGGGGGATCTTTCACAAGCCCACATCAACATCTGTTTGCTGCCATCAAACAGGTGTTCCCTGCCTCTCGGTTTCTTCAACAGCAATTCCAGCTTTCTTAAGAGCGCCCCACCCACCATCCTAGCCCCCAAGAGTTGCCAGAACCTGTCCCTAATTCCCCGATCTCCGTTCTACTACAAGGGTCTCCCTCCTCCCCTTCCCACCCCATACCTTGCTAAAGGTGCCCTGATTGTTTAAGGAGAGAAGCCGCCGCCAGGACCAAAGAAGAGGCCCGACACTTTCCGAAATCCCGTGAGCACCGCTGACAGAAGTCCCTACCACGACCAGCACCCACCCAGGCTCACCGTGCGGATCTGCCTCCGCAAAAGGTAAATGAAGAAGCTCCACAGCTTGGCGGCGAAGGCCACGAATGTGCGCAGCCCCAGCAGACACTGCGTCCGCATCATCCCGATGACCCCGGCACCGCCGGCCCCGGGGCCCCCGCGGCCCAGCTCCGCCAGCCCCCCGGGGGCAGCCCCCCGCCGCCGGGAGGGGGAACGGGGGCCCCGAATGGCAGGAGAGGCTGCAGAGAGGGGTACGGAGCGGGCGGCTCAGAAAGCCACCCCTGGCGAGGGGAAAGCCCAGCGGAACCAGGAGCTGGGGGACAAGCGTGGGCAGCCCGCAGGGGCCCACATGGGCAGGGAGTGGCACCGACGGCTTCGCGGAGATTGCGGGCCGAGATAGATCGGGATAGGATGGGGTCCTCCGAGACCAGAAGGGAAGGGGATGGAGAGTTGGGGGAGGGGGTAATGGGGGGAGGGGGCTAGGGAGAAAGAAGGGGGAGGGGAAGGAGGAAGCGGAGGGTGGCCCGCTGCGCAGGCGCGCTAGGGGGCTGCCCGCGAAAAAGGGGCGGGCGGGGGCCGCGGCACGAGAAGGACCGCGGCGACGAACAGGCTGGCTGAACGAAGGAGCGGCAAGGAGGGGGAGGGGGAGCCGAGAAGCGCGGATGGCTGAACCGGAGCGGCCTCCCCCTCCCCGAGGTCAGGGATGCCTTAGCCGCTGGGAAGTGGGGCTGCAGTTTCTGCAGCTGGATTTCCCACTCTGATAGGCGCCATTTTATCACCCAAAGGGCTCCCTCCTCCTTTCTTCCCCCCTCCTCTTCCCCTCTGACACTACTTCCGGTGGTGACGTGTATTCGCTTCACCGGGACTAAGTTCGGGACTCGGTCTACGGGGGTGGGTATAAGGAAAGGAGAATGTACCCCCCCCCCCCAACAAGGCCGCAGTACTGCGCAGGTGCGGAAGGTGGCGGTGGGGCGGGACCTGGAGCGCCTGCAGGCCCCGCCTCTAAAGGGGTGAAAGGGGCAGAGTGATGTCAGTTGACCCCGAGTTCGGGCCGACTGACTAGCTCGTGCAGCGGTCTCCCATTTACAACTGCTCCAACCGCTTTTCCCGCCCTAGTCACTGTAAAAATGTGGAGAGGGGCGTCGTCCGTACGTCTGTACGTTTGTGCGCCGAGGCATGAGAGCGGTGTCTCCGCGTGAGCCACCTTGGGAACATTGAACTTATTCATCTCCCATTGCAAACTATGCCAGGTCTTAGTGGTGGGAGGGATCATGAATTGCCCGCCCCTTTCCCTGGGGGCGGGGCAACAAGTCATGACGCCATCAAAGGGCGTCGGAGAAAGAACGATACGCAAGTTGGAGATGTTGGAGTCAGTTTTAGCTCTTGGCGGCTTTGTCCTTCTTCGAGGTGAGGGTCACAGGCCCGGGGGCTTTGGAGCCGGGCTTAAAGGGCGGAAGCGAAGAGGAAGGACCAAGGGTCACTGGCTAGAGGCGCACTTGGGACGGGTTCGTGAAGGTGGAAACCTCTGTTCTCATGCTGTTTATCCGTCTCTCATTCTTCCCCAGACTCTGTGGAGTGGGAGGGCCGCAGTCTTTTGAAGGCGCTAATCAAGAAATCTGCGCTGTGGTGAGTAGCCCGCAGCCACTTCCGGACCTCCGCGGTGGTCCGGAAGCTTGGACCCCACTCTGACATTCTGCCTCATATGTTCCTCAGTGGAGAGCAGGTCCACGTCCTGGGCTGTGAAGTGAGCGAGGAAGAGTTTCGCGAAGGTTTTGACTCCAGTATCAACAGCCAGTAAGTACAAATTGGAAGAATTAATTGGATGTGCGATCTCTATTACTAAGGAATTTCCCTTGCAGCAACAAGCGAAGAACCTAGTATGTGGTAGTAGCTACTTATTTATTGAATAAATGGATATGGGCTTTTCAGGAAGCAAGAATTAATAAGAAGAATGAGGAGCGTTAAGTATCTGGAGAATCCAAAGCAGAGATTATAGAGTGAGAGAAATAGAGGGTAAAGGCCAACAGAACAGTTTAACACTGGAAGCTGTACTGGAGAAGAAAAATAAACATGCTCTGCCTTTGCGTTACTCAGAATCTAGTGATGTTTAATCCAGACATGGATTCCAAACTTGCATCATCGCTTAACTGCAAGCTCCTGGGGGACTTGTCCTACAGGCAGAGGGAACAGCATATGCAGAATTAGGGAGGTATGGGAAGGCATACCTGTTCATGAAGATGGAAGAGCTTACTGAAATCAGATTTAAAGAGTAAACCTGATAGTGAAAAGTCTGAAAAGGAATTTAGATGTTATTATAAAGGTAGTGGGGAGTCATTTTGAAAATTTGGGAGGGAAGTAATACCATCGTTCCTGTCAGAAAGATTCAGTGACTACAAGGTTGAGAAGGGTTGACAGGGGCCTGGAGATAGGGAGACCAGATGGGAAGTCTGTTGCAGTAATCCATGTTCACTTGGACAGGATATGTACTGAGCACCAACTGTGAACCAGTACTAAGCACTGGAGATACAGCCAGGAATGAGGCAGATATGATTCCTGTTCTAATGAGTCTTAGAAAATAATAGTAGGAGATGACAGAGGCCTGGCTTGAGGAAGTGGCAAAAGGGATGGGGAGTTTAGGACAAATGTGAGAGGGCTTTAGCAGGTAGGCTTCCAGATCTTAACAGATGTGGAGTAAAGGAAAGCATCCAGATCAGGAGCTCCATGAACCCACCTATGTTGCCTGGTTAAGAAAGATTACTTCCTAGTCAGGGTAGCTCTGTGGATTATAACAGTGTATATCTGTCTATTGAACCCTAATTTTGTACCAGCCATTGTGAGAGAGCTGATGCTGTATGTTCAGATGACATCCACAAGGGAAGCAGAAGATAGAAAGGTGTGTAGGAACAAGTTCTGCCACTATGAAGCTTTCCCAGGATTTTTATCCCACACCAGTCTCCCTTCCCTGAATTGATGTTTTATATATAGGTAGTACCACATAACTTAATTCTTGACCTTTGCTAAACTGTTCTACAGGCTGGAACCATTTCTCGTGTTCTTTCCTTTCTCTTTTTCCATTCAGAGAATGATACAGTTTAGGCACCACTCAGGATATATTTGACGGTGACAGTAGCTGACATATTTATCAAGTATTTAGTGTGTATCAAGCACTGTGCTAAATGTCAAGAGGTTTGTATCCCTGTTTTACAAATGAAGAAACTGAGTCTTAGGTTAAGAAATTTATCTCAGGTGACCTTGGGCAATTAGCAAACTGAAGCTTGGAGCTCAGGGCTGTCTAATGCCAAAGTCTGTGCACTCAGTGACTACATTCTACTTCTCAGTTATTATTTTTCACTGGTATTCAAGATATTAGTGAAAATTGAGAAAACTGAGCCACAAAGATCAGAGAATTTCAAGATTGGGGGTAAGTGACAGTATTATGTTGTCTTGTTTTTTTCCCCTTGCAGGCTAGTTTACCATGACCTTTTCAGAGACCCTCTCAACTGGTCAAAGACTGGGGAGGCCCTTCCTGGGGGACCCCTGGGAGTCTTGAGAGCCATGTGCAGGAGGACAGGTCCTGGTCCTGTCACCATTGCTCTTGATTCACTTAGCTGGCTGCTGCTTCACCTTCCCTGCACCACAGTCTGCCAGACCCTGCATGCTCTGAGCCATCAGGACTCCCGCCCTGGTGAGACTCCTTCTCCATTACTTCCCCTTATACATCTCCCCCTGCTAAGGAATGTGCTCCTTTCTACCCTAAGAAAAAACATACCTTTATACTAGTTCTTGACTTCTCTGTAATGCTACCCAGCAATCACTTGTTTTGTTTCCAAATTTGTTTTTTTCTTAATCCTCACCTGAGGATAAGTTTCTTTTTTTTTTTTTTAAGATTTTATTTATTTATTTTTTTTAGAGAGGGAAGGGAGGGAGAGAGAGAGAGAGAAACATCAATGTGTGGTTGCTGGGGACCGTGGCCTGCAACCCAGGCATGTGCCCTGACTGGGAATCGAACCTGCGACACTTTGGTTAGCAGCCCACGCTCAATCCACTGAGCTACGCCAGCCAGGGCGAGGATAAGTTTCTTAATTTGAGAGAGACCTGAGAGGGGAAACATTGATCAGCTGCCTCCCACCCCAATTGGGGATTGAACCCACAACTCAGACATGTGCCCTGACGCGGGATGAAACCCACAACCTTTTTGGTGTCTAGGATGACACTCCAATCAACTGAGCCACGTGTTAGGGTTCCACATTCTTTTTTAGACTTCTATTTTATTCACTCATTCAACAAACATTAATTTCATTCTCAATGTGTCAGATATAACTTTAGATAATGGGAAAATAAAGACTAACTATAGTCAGGTCCTTGTCTTCCAGGAGCTCAAAGTTTTATCACGGATACAGACAAGTAAGCAAGCAATTACAAGATATTCTAATAAGAGCCATGATGATAAAGGAGCATGCACAGACTACCTAAAGGAAGGAACTGTCTTGGAGCAAGAGATCAGCCCTGCAAATTTGGCCCGGCTCATGACACTAGGACTAGCCTTGAAGTACAGGGTGGGGCAAAAAGTAGGTTTACTTTTGTGAGTGCATGAAAATCATTTATTTATTGTCTTACTTTCCATAGGAACAACTATAAACCTACTTTGACCCACCCTGTATACTGTGGCTACTAACAAGCATGGGCTTTGGAGTCAGATACCTAGCTTTGTATTAAGGTATTTGATCTCTCTGCTTTAGCTTTCTTTGTAAAAGTGTGGAATTGCCACTTTTATAGTGTTTAGTGCAGTGCCTGACACTCCAAATGCTGCCCCACCCAAAAGGGAAGGAATCAAAGGCACTGACTCAGATCTTGGCAAGTTCCAAAAACTGTAAGTTATTCAGTACGTAAGAGATAACAGGGAGCAGATGATGAAAGTGTTAATTCATCCTGAAGACCTGTGGATTGTAGTCAGAGTGGTGCCTTAATCAGATTTACATTAGAATAAGAAAGTACATGAAAGGTGAGAACCCAAAGAGGCTCAGGGCAGGGCATGAAACTGGGCAAAGTAAGTTGGGAGTGTGGCAGAGCTGTAATGGAATGGGGGCCTGCCTCTCCTTTTTTCCTCTTCATTATTTGGTCCCAGGTCTCAACCCTGAATGATGCTCCCTACTGCCCTTTCTGACCTATATGTCTTGTCCTCTCTAGGTGACAGCTCCCCAGTAGAACACGTGCATGTGCTGGGCCTGCTACATGGAGAGCTTCATGGCCCAGGCCCCATGGGAACATTGAGTGCCCTTGCTCGGACTGAGGTGACCCTGAGCGGTACTGGGAGCCAGGCCTCAGCTCACATTCTCTATAGGAGGCCCCAACAGCGTCCAACACATGAGGTTAGAAGTGCGGGAGGAGATTGGGGTCACACAGGAGAAGAGCAGTAACAAAGCTGATGTGATGGAGCACTTCTTTGTGCTTTCATCATTTCATTATCTCCCCTCATTTAATCTTCATGGCTAACCTGTGAAGATAGCTTTTCTTTGAAAGATTTTATTTTTTTTATGCCCTGGCTGGCGTAGCTCAGTGGATTGAGCGCGGGCTGCGAACCAAAGCGTCGCAGGTTCGATTCCCAGCCAGGGCACATGCCTGGGTTGCAGGCCACGGCCCCCCCAGCAACCACACATTGATGTTTCTCTCCCTCTCTCCCTCTCTCCCTCCCCTCTCTAAAAATAAATAAAATCTAAAAAAAAAAAGATTTTATTTTTAGAGAGCGGGGAGATACAGCAATGTGTGGTTGCCTCTTGAACGCCCCCTACTGAGCACCTGGCCTACAACCCAGGCTTGTGCCCTGACTGGGAATCGAACCCGTGGCCCTTTGGTTCACAGGCCGACACTCAATCCACTGAGCCACACCAGTCAGGGCCTGTGAATAGTTTTCTTATCCCTGTTTTGCAGCCTAGGAAACTGAGATCCTATGAGCTTAACCAATGAAAGATACTGCCTTCTAGGAAATGGAAAAGGAGAAAAGACTAGGAGTGGTTACTAGCAGGGAGAAGGAACAAGTCCATAGGGAGCAGAAAGGTTTGAAGGAGGGGTGAGAAGTGGAGAGCAAGAACTTAAAGCAGCCATTTACATAGCTGATTAGGACCAGAGGTATTAGCTGTATAGATCTCTGGTTTCTTCAGCAAGATGGGGAAAAAAAACACTTTACTACTCTCCTTTCTTTCCACCAGACTCACTGGTTCTCCATCCTGTCTGACTTCGGCGTGGATCTCCAGGGGGTGTCTCCCCTGAAGTCCCAGCCCCACCCAGATCCTCTTACACCCCCGGTATCTAAGAGTGCTGGGGCCAGAACAAGAGAATGGAGTTTGGGGTCTGGCAAGAATAAAAACTGCACGGGTTGGGGGTGGGGTCAGATTACAGGAATGGAACACAGTGGCAGCATCCTTTGTACCTACAGGTGGATCCCACTACTCACTTGACTTTTAACCTTCACCTGTCCAAGAAAGAGAAGGAAGCCAAAGATAGCCTGACCCTGCCCTTCCAGTTCAGCTCTGAAAAGTAAGGTTGGGGCCTATGTACCCTGGTCCTTGAATTGAGCCCAGCATCTGGGCTTGAGAGGTGGGGCAACAACTGGTTATTGATTAACGTATCAGACTTTATAGGGGTTGAAGTCCATCTCCAGAGCCAAGTCTGGGGAGTGGTTCTTTACCCACCTATAACCCAACAATGGCAAAGAGCCTTTGTCTCTTCTCTCCATTACTGCCTTGGGTCCCAACTCCACAGTTGTCCCTAGAGCAACCTGGGTCTGGGCTGAACCAGACCAGACCCTCAGGAAATGTCCCAATCTCCAGACAACGGTGCTAGGACAGGAAACTAGATGGGGAGGGCAAAGGCAGGTTAGTAAGGGCTTAGATGCCTGTTGTTCTGTGCCCAGTGTGTGGGTGGATGAAACAAGACTGGCAGGATCCTTGCCCTCAAGCTGCTGAGAATGAGAACTTAGAGAGTATTATTAGGAGAGCAGTGTAAGAGTATCTATTCCAGTACCAAATGGTGCTTCAGTACTAACTAAACCAGGAGGTCAGAGAAGGGACTTGGATAGAGAAAACATGGAAGACAAAGAGGAGTCATAGTCACTAGGTATAGGGTTTTCAGACAGGACTTGTTACCCACCCTTACAGCACCAATTCTTCTCTTATCTCCTAGACAGCAGGCTCTCCTGTGCCGTGGTCTCGGCCAGGCTACCAGCCGCATCTTCTATGAACCAGATGCTTACGATGACCTGGACCAAGAGGACCCAGATGATGACCTAGATATTTGACTGGCCATGCGATTTGATTAGACTGGAGGCGGTTAGGGAAACCTTGGGCCCATAACCATCCTTTCATTGTTTAAGTTGGCCTTACCCTGTCCCATCTTTGTTTCCTCCATCTCTGGAGGCTCTTCCTATGACTCATGAGCCAGAGAGTAGCATCCAGTCAGGAGAAAGGATGGGAGTAGAGAGGAGGGTGAGAGACTAGGAAATCTGCCCCTCAAGCCTAATAAACTTTTGTTTGTAGTTAAACTAAAAAAACTGGCAGCTATTTAAGCAAGAGTTGGGACTGGAGAATGGGAAACCAAGCACCTGAGTGGGCCCGAATGATGAAACGGTGAAATAAGGGTGACTGGGTACACCATTGAGACTCAGTGTTTTTGTTTGTTTGTTCAGCTGAAATAGGCATACTTTAGGTTCCAGGCTCCCTACAAGGATCTCAGTAGGAAGAAAAAGTCCCTGAAGGGAGAAGCAAGAACACTACTTTCCAAAACATATTTATTATTACTGTACAAAAAGCACACCCACCCCTCTTCTGGTCTCTTTAACCCAGCCCCCAAGGAACTGTACATGGTGTGCAAGACTGCAGTGACCCTAAGGCATCTGGTGCACAGGCTGAGCTCTCTGCCTCAGGTCCTTTCAAGTGTTTGGGCACACAGGCTGCCAGGCTGGGGCAAGGGGGCTTCCAGCTCACACGTACTCTTTGGCAGAGTTGGGCTTAGGGTAGGAGTGAGGTGCACGGTACCCAGCTTTGCTCTCACTCCCAGGACAGGAGCAAGAGAGCAGTGCACCTCCCAAGAGGGTCAGAGCAGACCCTGCCCAGCCAATGAAGATGGCAGGACCAAACTCATACCTGTGGAGAGAAGGGATTGGGGTCAGAAACCCTGGCCTGCCTCCCAACCCCTGACCTGTTCCCTCAGTAAACAGGAGTTCCATACTTACTTAATATTCATGGGGACCAAAGGGTTATAAAAGTCTGTGACAATCATGTGACCATACCAGGAGCAAGCTGTCAAAGCGGCAAGACCTGGAGAGGCAAGAGGATTGGATACTGTGAGACCCCCCCAAACCATCACCTTGCCCACCTTCACTCATAAGTGTCCTTGAGGTCACCTTGGACCTGTGATTCACCTGCTACGATGAAAATGATGCCTCCGGTCATGGCTATACGGGCCTTCTTCACTTTGTCGTCTCCCCCGCAGCGTGTACACTTCATGCCCATTGTGGCCACCAACATGGCCAGGACGCCCAGCACCAGGGATACCACCATTAGGGCTCGCGTGGCCTGAATGGCCGCTGCAGGGAAGGGGGAAGGCATTGCTGGAAGTGCAGGCAGCCCAACAACGGTTCCAGCCTTCCAACTGCCCGAGCTGCCTGCAACCGGCCTGGCATACACTTGGTGTCCACGTCCCGGCCAGTTTGGGGTGGATCCCGACTCTGCAGCCTTCCAACTCCGCCCCGCCCTCTCTCTCTGCTCTCGGACCCGCCCGGGGCGACCGGGTTTCGATGAAACTGCCCCGAGTAGGGGGAAGGGTGAAAGGGTGAAAGGGGACTCCGCAGGGGCCGCAAATGACGGCCCGGGGTCCCAGTTCTGACCCCACTACGGAGGCCACAGAGTTTGTGGCTTCGTCTAATCGGTGGATGAGATTAGAGACCGCAGGCATCCGCCAACTGACAAGAGCGCACGCCTCCTCCGCCGGACCCCGTGGCCTTCTAGCCAAGCCACCCTTTGTCCGAGAGAAAAGAGCGGGAGTGGGTGAGGCCACTGCCAGCTTTGGGCTGTAGGGAAGAACAGGCCCACGGCTCGGCTACCCCGTGAGGAGCTGGGGTTGGAAGAAGGGTGCAGCGGGCTGGGTGCGGGTCCACGTGTAGCCCCCCGAAACCCCGGCGTCCCCACTGCCCCGTCCTGACTGCTTCCGCTCCCTCCTCTCCCCTCCGCCTCCAGAGCAACCCCGGGCGTCAGGCCGCAGGGCCCCAGCCCTGCCCCGCAACCGCCCCGTGACCTCGGCCCTCTAGGCGCGTCCGCCCCGTCGGTCTCGCGGCCTTACCCGGCAGGGCGAGCACCGAGTCGTACATTTTGCAGTTCATCACTCCCGTGCTCTGCGTGACGCAGTCCATCCACAGCCCCTTGTACATGGCCTGGGCTGTGATGATGTTGTCGCCCGCGTACGAACTCATCTGCCACTGCGGAATGGCGGTGCACGCCACCAGGCCCACCCAGCCCAGCAGGGCCATGGAGAAGCCCAGCAGCTGCAAGCCCGAATTGGCCATTCCGCCTCAGAAGGGACTGGGGGCGCCGGGCTGGCGCCTCAGCAGTAAAGCAAACAAACTGAGGGGCAACCCCACAAGTCAATTTGGGGTAGAGTTGTAAGTCGCCTAAAGAACAAAAAAAAAGTTTTCTGTCGAGTGACTGCAAATTTCTTATCACCCGAAGAAAAGACAAATCGCCCCGCCGGTCGGCGAGGGTCTCACAGCAGAGAGAGCAGACTACGCCCGGAGGACTGGTAGCTTACAAAGGCGACTCTCGAAGGCCAGGCCGTTCCCTCCGGCACTCTCCCAGACGCTACCCAAACAGAAGGTGGAGGGGCCTTGTGGGCAGTCCTGGGTGCTGGAAGTCCCCAAAGTACCCTCGGCTGTCCGCCCGAGGTTAAGGTGCAAGCAAGCAGCGGCGAGCGGGCAGATGCGGTCGGACAGGTGCGGCGCACCTGAGTATATGTAGGGCGTGGGTGGCGCGCCCCCGCCGGCACTGGGAACTAGAGGGGGAGCGGAACAGGAGGGGCAGCCAAGGGTGACCTGACGTCACCGAAGGGACACTCACCTGGGCCGGAAGTCCTGGCCCCAGGTGTAGAGGAAGAAACCCGAGCACCAGGGTCACGCCCCTTCACTAGCTGGTCTGTGACTGCAGGTGGGGAGAAGGCGGAGTTTTCTCGGAAGTCATCCCCTCTGGACCGGGCTTCACTTGGGCACCAGGATACCCCTTCCCTTCTCCCCAGCAGGTGTACCAGGGACCCTGGGGAACCAGAGAACGGGGACGCCCCTGGCCAGCCTTCGCTCCACCCGTCTCCCCCCACCTCCCGCAGGGACTCTAGCTTCAACCCTAGGTGCTCTTCGTCTTGCCCTACTTTACCCCCACCCCCACCTTCTTCTCTACTTTTTCTTGTCTCCTAGCCTAGCCTACCCCACCTTCAGGGGCCCGGGCTCCAATTCCTCAGAATCTTACTTAGGCAGCCAAGTGGGAGTTGCTGCCCGGGGCCACCACCCTGGCACATCCTCCCGGTCCCCTGTCCGTCGCCCTTCTACCCTGCCTTCCAACAGACACCCAGCTTTCAGGCAAGACTTCCCACCTTCTTGCCCCCCTCCATTCAAATCCCTGACATGACTTAATGCCTGGGCCCTTAGCACTCCACCTCCCAGGTCACTATCCCCTCCCAAGTCAAGGGTCCTTGTAACATAACAGAAGGAAGAAACCACTGAGACCAGAAGCCAGCAGAGGATGGGGAGCAGGGTAAGGCTTCCTATACAGCCTTGGCCACACCCCTCACTCCCTCCCTTGGAGTCTTTCGAAACTTGTTCACCCTTCCCTCTTACCTCCCCTCCTCCCCCCAGCCTTCCCGCCCCGGGCTATGCACACATTTCTCTCTCATTCTGAGCTTGGACCTGTCTATTTCTATCTGGGTTCGCTCTCCCATCCTGTGCCCTCCCTAACATCTGGCTCTAAAGTGACTTTTGATTCAGCTCTCAGACTCCCGCCTCATCCCCCGGTTTTGTTTTGTTTTGTTTTGTTTTGTTTTTCACTCTCTCCAAACTATTGCCCCATCGTTCCCCTGGATGTCTCTTCCCAGCATCCCCCCATTTGCTCATTCCTCCCTCATCATTTATCATCTCCCCTTTCCTGCCTTTCCACTTCCTGTTCCACTTCCCTCTTTTAGTTTGCCTTTATTCCCGTCCTATCTCTAGTCCCCTTAGACCAGCATCACCAGTTAGTCTCTCTTCATCTTCCTGCCCAGTTTCTTCCCAATCTTCCTCTCCTCCCACCTTGTCACACCTCCAAACTCGAACACATTTCTTATTGTCTCTTATTTTATTTTTCTCTCTCCTTTCCCCCCTCAACTATCTTGCATTTCCCATTTTTGTCCTTTCCTCTTAAACCTTTCTCTGCAGAACTTTCCTTCTTGAATTCAATAAACAAAGGGCCCCTTATACTAAACTAAGTAACCCTGTAACCCTTTTTTTTCCTGTAAAATGCTGATTTTAGTGAACTCTTTTATTCATTTTTTCCTACTTTTTGGTTAATGGTGTTTTTTAAAGGTGCTTTCCAGCTCTGAAATTCCATGTTCCTCATTACTTAAGTATATTTAACTTCTCTTAGATGAGATCAGGTGCGTTCAGGGTGTTGTGGCCATAGATTATTTAACTTCTCTTCAAGCTCACTGCCATCACCTCTTGCCTGGACATTGTAACTGCCTCCAAAGCAACCCCTCTGTTTCCCTTCTTGTCTTTCTAAAATCTAGTCTCTGGAAGTCCCTTTTCTTCTTTTTTTTCTCTTTTTTTTTTAAAAAAAATATTTATTTATTTATTTTTAGACAGAGGGAAGGGAGGGTAAGAAACATCAATGCATGGTTGCCTCTTGTTCACCTCCCACCAGAAATCAAACTGGTGACCCTTTGGTTTGCAGGCCAGCGCTCAATCCACTGAGTCACACTAGCCAGGACATGACTTTTCTTTAAAAAACAAACAAACAAACAAACAAACTTAGATCTTGTCACTTCCTGTTGAAAATTCTGAAATCTTCCAATGGCACTCTTTTGTCCCTATTGCTGTACTAGATTTGTCAAATGCCATACCATGCCTTACCAGACTCTGCTTCAGCCACACCAGTATCTTTCTGTTCTTGAAACATACTTCCTGCTAAAGTGCCTTTGTACACCCTGTTCTGTATGTCTAGATGTTCTCCATTTACCCCCACCCACCTTCCTCTACCCAGCTAGCCAACTAATTCTTCAACCGTCAGCTCAAGAATGACTTCTTCTAGGAAGCCTGGCCTGACTACCCCACCCTGGACTGAGTCAGATCTCCTGCTGAATGCTCTGACCGCTACTTACACTTTCAAAGCTCTTATCATAGTTTGAAACTATTTACTTTGTGTGGTTATTTATTCAATGTCAGTCTCCCACTGTACTAAGTTCCAAGAGGGCAGAGATGTGTCTGGGTTTATCACCAATAAATATTTGATGAATAAATGAATATTGAAAACTAACAATATTTTCATCCACTTGTTCAACCAGTATTTTCTGAGTGCCTATATAATGTGCCAGACACCTGTACACTGAGGATACAACTGTAAACAAGACATTGTACTCATGTAATTTAGATTCTAGGGAGAGGAAGCAGACCATAAAGACATAAACAAGCCCTGATTGGTGTGGATGAGTGGATTGAGCACCAACCTGCAAACCAAAACATCCCTGATTCGATTCCCAGTCAGGGCACATGCCTGGCCTGGGGCCAGGTCCCCAGCTGGGGCTATTCAAGAAGCAATCAATTGATGTATCTCTCACACATTGATGTTTCTCTCTCTTTCTCCCTCTCCCTAAAAATAAATAAATATTTTTTAAAAGACACAAAAACAAAATGGTACATGTTTTGAAGGCAATAAAACAGGTTAATTTGACGTGTTTGGATCCACTCCAGAGTGAGGTCAGGGAGACCTTTCTAGGTAGTGCAGATAATGAGCCAGCCATGAAAGAACCGTGTTAGAGCCAGAGGAAGTAGCAAGCTCTAAATCCCTGTGTCGGTTGTCCCTTTAAGACTTGTATTAATTTAAAGCAGGATTGCTAAACTTCACACTATTGACATTGGGAGCCAGATAATTCTTTGATGTGGGTGACAGTCCAGTGCATTATAAGATATTTAGCATCCTTAACTTTTACTGGTCAGATGCCAGGAGAATCTTCCCTTGAACCCCAGTGTGACAATAAAAATATGAGTGCAAGGAGCAAGTAGTTCAATAGTTAGAATTAACCAAGGTTGTTAGCTAAAAAAGAAAGAGAAAGGATTTTAAGGTATTTGCAAGAGAGTGTTTTATGTGTTAGATCATTGATATATAGGGTAAGAAGGAGAGTAAGCATAAAAAAGGGTTAGTAGATGGTAAAAAACTGATAGGGTCAATGGTTTAGAAGTGAAAGGAGTACATGAGTAAAGACCCAAGTAAATGAGCCTGAAAGGCTAGGAAGTCATCATTAGAAGTGGGAGGCTCAGCCCTGGCTGGCGTAGCTCAGCGGATTGAGCGCAGGCTGCGAACCAAAGTGTCGCAGATTTGATTCCCAGCCAGGGTACATGCCTGAGTTGCAGGCCATAACCCCAGCAACTGCACATTGATGTTTCTCTCTCTCTCTCTTTCTCCCTCCCTTCCCTCTCTAAAAATAAATAAATAAAATCTTTAAAAAAAAGATAAACTACTTTCTTAAAAAAAAAGACCCATAAAAAAAAGTGGGAGGCTCAAGTTCAATAAAATGAAGGAGGTTGTTTTTGAAGATGACAAAGCCTGGGGGTGGACTAGAGAGGGAAATCATTGGAGATGAGACTGGAGACTGGAGGCTACAATGAGATGGAGTACCCTGATGGATTTTGAAGTCAACAGCAATAATGACAGGGACATATATGTAAAGAGGAAGATGGTGAGCCAGATGCTAAAGTCATCAGTGAATGTAGGTGAATAAGCAGGCTGAAAGGCCCTAGCAACAATTAGAGGTAGTGAATTTGCAGACATGAACTTCAAAGGAGCAGAGGATATTGAAGGATGAAGGAAAAATAATGGCCTATATAGAAGCAGCATAAGGAGCAATATTTCCAGCTCCAGACCCTGAGGTATAAGAAATAAGACCAAAAATAAGCCTCTGTTAAGAGGGCTGCCAGGGAAGTGTATTCTCCAAGACAGACAGTTTTCAGTAAGGTCTAGAAAGGAACATTCAGAGAACAAGCTGGGAATAGAAGGATGATCATAGACAAGTCCAAAAGTCACAGAGGAAGGGTTTGAAAGATCAAGTCTGGTAAGGGGATTGGGTCAGATTAGGGACATACACCACAGCATGGGGATGACAGGTGACAGGATGAGGTAAGCAGCCTGGTGTGGAAACCCAACCAACTTGTTTGTTTCCATAGGAAGGTGTGTTCTGAGTTCTGAAAAAGTGATAAATAAGTGAACTTTGGAAACTTGGAAATATTTTAATATTATGCATTATTACTCAAAAACTAATTATTATACTGATCACTGATTATTATTTTACTGGTTAAACCAAGAAGTGATAGTCCCAAAGCAGATAAAATATTCCAAGTTCTAATTCTACCTCACTTATTTTTAAAATTAACTAATTTATTAATTAATTTATTTTTTGAGAGAGAGAAAACATTGACTTGTTCCACTCACCCATACATTCACTGATGATTCCCATATGTGCCCGACCAAGGATGGAACCCACAACCCTGGGGTATCAGGATGATGCTCCAACCAGGTGAGCTACCTGGCCAGGGCTAATTCCACCTCATTTGGAAATATATTCTTGGACTTCAATTGTCTTATCTATAAAAGAGGAGTGAAGGTATTTTGCCTACTTAGGAAACAGGAGTCCAGGCCAGATTATCTCCTGTGGTTCTGCCTGGAGTGCATTTTTGAGATAGAGTTGTAGAGAAGGAGTGACAAAGTGACCAGCTCATTTTATGAGGCTAGGGTAATCTTGCCTCTGAAATCAGCTAAAGATAGTGTGAGAAAAGTATTAAAGGCCTATTTCATCTATAACTATAGACACAAAATATTACTTAATCAAACGTAAAAGTGTATTTGAAGGCAATACATTACGAACAAGGACAATTTATCCCAGGGATACAAGTGTCTCAATATTAGAAAACCCATCAATATAATTCACCACATTAATAGACTAAAGAAAAAATTATGTGGTTACCTCAATCAATAATTTATTTATTTTTTTTTAAAGATTTTATTTATTTATTTTTAGAGAGGGAAGGGAGGGAGATAGAGAGAGAAAGGGAGAGAGAGAGAGAGAGAGAGAGAGAGAGAGAAACATCAATGTGCGGTTGCTGGGGGTTATGGCCTGCAACCCAGGCATGTACCCTGGCTGGGAATCGAACCTGGGACACTTTGGTTCCCAGCCCGCACTCAATCCACTGAGCTACGCCAGCCAGGTCAATCAATAATTTAAAAAGCATTTGATAAGGTTTCAACACCTACTTATGATAAGTTTTAGAAAACAAAGATTAGAAAGGAAATTCTTTTTTTAATTTTTATGAGTTTATTTCAGCCAAACTGGGAGCAAGACCTCAAATGCTCCCAGAAAGGAAATTCATTTTTATTTTTAAGACTTATTTATTTATTTTTAGAGATAGGGGGAAGGAGGGAGAAAGAGAGGGAGAGAAGCATCAATGCATGGTTACCTCTCATGTGGCCCCCACTGGGGACCTGGCCCACAACCCAGGCATGTGCCCCTACTGGGAATCAAACTAGTAACCCATCAGTTTGCAACCTGTGCTCAATCCACTGAGCTACACCAACCAGGGCAGGAAATTCTTGTACTTAAGAAATTTTAGACTCAACTCTTTTATTAGGGGGTAAAGGACAAAGATGTTCACCATTGCCCCTTTTGTTTGACAAAATCCTGAAGTTCGTGATCAAGACTACGAGGCAGTAAAATGAGTAAGTAGTGTAAAAATTGAAAAGGACAGCATAAAACTGACTTATAGATGATTTAATCATCTACTTGGAAAAGTGAATGGAATCAGCAAGGATGTTCAGCAAGGTAGCTGTACACAAGATCAACCTACAAAAAAATTAACTAGTATTTTACTACACTGATAATAACAAATTAGAAAATATAATTAAAAGTAGCATCGAATTTGCATCAGTGACAAAATCACAGAGAAGCTAGGAATTAGCCAAGTATTCATAAGACCTCAGTGGAAAAAAAATTTTTCTAATAAATGACATAGAAGATGGCCTGAATAAATAAATAGTTCATTACACAGATATCAGCTGTCCCCAGAGAAATTTATAATTTGATATATTACCAATTTTAAAAAAAGATTTTGAATCCTGATTGGTGTGACTCAGTTGGTTGGGTGTTGTCTCTCAAAGCAAAAAGTCACGGGTTCAATTCCCAGTCAGGGCACATGGGTTGCAGGTTCATTACAGGTAGGTTGAGAATGTAGGAAAAGCAACCTATTGATGTTTCTCTCTCACATTGATGTTTCTCTCTCACATCAATGTTTCTCTCCCTCTCTTCCTTCCTCCCTCTCTCTATAAACATAAAAAAATAAAATATTTTTTAAAAAGATCTTGATAAGTTTACCCCAAAATTTGTATGTAGCAATAAAAGAGCACAAATGGTAAGTTGACATTGAAAAGGAAGAGTAACAAGAGAAGTCTTGCCCTTCCAGAAATTTAATCTTGCTACAAAGCATTGTAAAAAACAGCAACTTGTAGTATTAGCTGTAATTGTAATAACAGTGTAGCCCTGGCTGGTGTGGCTCAGTGGATTGAGTGTCACCCTGCTAACTGAAAGGTCACGAGTTCAATTCCCAGTTGAAGCACATGCCTGGGTTGCAGGCCAGGCCCCAGGTTGGGGATATATAAGAGGCAACCAATGTTTCTCTCCTTCTCTTTATCCCTCCCTTCTCTTCTCTCTTAATTAATTAATTAAATAACAGTGCAGTGTTAATACGAGAACAGAGAGATATACCAATGAAACAATATGACCTCAGAGACAGATAGTTTTATATATCAGATTTTGATATGTGGTAAATGTAGCTTAGTAAGAGCACCCAAAACAAAGATGTACTCCAGATGGATTAAAAAGACCTAAATATGCCCTGGCCAAGTGGCTCAGTTGGCTGGAGTGTTGCTAGAACATCAAAGGGTTGCAGGTTTGATTCCCCATCAGGGCACATACCTAGGTTGTGGATTTGAACCCCAGTCGGGGCACGTATGGGAGGCACCCAATCAATCTTTCTCTCTCTCTCAAATCAATAAAACACATCAAAAGTAAATAAATAATAAAATGACCTAGATGTGATAAGTAAACTATAAAGTTATTGAAAGAAAATATTTTTTAAAATGTTTGTTGTGCAAAGATGGAAAAGAACATATGCAAACTTTCAAAATCATTAACCATAAAGGGAAACAAATTGTCATTTTGATTATACCAAAAATAGGATTTATATTCAATGGAGTTCATGGAGGAAAATTTAATAGGCAGATGATAAAATGAGAGAAAATATTTGCAATGTTTAAATCTGACAAAGAACTGATATGATTTTTTAAATGTTGCAATCAACAAGAAAAATATTCTAAGAGAAAACAGGCAGAGACTATAAGGAGAAAAATAAAAAAAAAAGCCCAAGTACTCACAAGTGTTTAAAGGAATGCTTCAAGCCACGACTCATCAGACACAACTTCAGTAAGATATCATCTTTCCCTTATTGAACTGACGAATATTAGAAATCCAGACCAATTCTCATGTATTTGATTAAAACCTGATATAGTCCACTCTGGAGCTTAGGAGACTGACTACCTTGAAATATCAACTTTTGTGACAACATAGGTAGGTCTTGAGAGTATCATGCTAAAGGAAATAGCCAGGTGGAAAAGGACAAGAACCATATGATTTCACTCATATCTGAAATATAAAACAAAAAGCAATGAATGAAAAAACAAATAAATTCATAAATGCAGACAACAGAATGATGGTTACCAGAGGGAAAGGGCATTGGGGGAAGGACTGAGGGTAAAGGGTCAGATGTATGGCGACAGAGGCAATTAGACTTTGGGTGGTGGGCACACATGTATTATTGTAAAATTGTCCTTCTGGTATTTATATAATATTATTACCCAAAGTTACCCCAATAAATGTAATTAATTTTTTTAAATAAAAAAAAAGACTGACCATTTTACATGTCAGTGAGAGTGTAGAGGAATTAGAACTCTCATACACTGCTAATGGGAGTGTAAAACGCTACAGCCACTTTGGAAAACAGCTTGGCACTTTCATAAAAAGTAACACAAACACCTGTCACACTATCCAGCCATTCTACTCCTCGGTGTTTTCCAAAAGAAACAAAAGCACATGTCCTTACAAAGACACTTGTGCATGAATGTTTCCTAACAGCTTTATTTGTAATAGCCTAATGTTGGAAATAACCCAAATGTCCATCAACAGGTGAATGGGTAATCAGGTGAATGGGTAATCAGACTGATTACTATTGACAATCAAATCAATAATATTCAACAATACAAGGGAATGAATTATTGACACATGGAACAACATAGAAGAATCTCAAAATTATTGATACGTGAAAGAAGCTTGACAAAAGGATACATTCTACCCATTCACATAAAGTCCTAAAAAATTCAAACTAGTCCATAATAACAAAACAGATTTCTGGTTGCCTAAGGGGTGGGGAAAGAGCTAAAGGGAAGGATTACAAAGAAGCATAAGAAAACTTTGAGGAATGATGAATATGTTCATTATCTTAATTATTCAGACAGTTTCATGGGCGTACACACATGCCAAAACTTAAATTGTAGCCCTGGCTGGGTAGCTCAGTTGGTTAAACCATCATCGCAATACACCAAGGTTGTGAATTCGATCCCTAGTCAAGACACATATAAGAATCAATCAGTGAATGCATAAATAAGCAGAACAATAAATCAATGTTTCTCTCTCTCTTTTTAAAATTAATAAAACATTTAAAAACTTAAATTGTACACTTAAAATATATGCAATTTATTTTTTGTCAATTATGCCTCATTAAAATTGTTTTAAAAAACAGAAACAAATAACCTAATCCAGCCCTAGCTCAGTTGGTTGGGCATTGTCCTGCAAACCAAAAGGCAGACAGTTTGATTCTCAGTCAGGGCACATGCCTGGGTTGTGAGTTTGAACTCCAGTTGAGGCACATACAAGAGACAACCTGACTGATGTTTTTATCACACATCGATGATTCTCTCCCTCTCTTTCTCCCTCCCTTCCCCTCTCTCTAGAATCAATAAAAGAAAAAAAAGGGTTTTTAAAACCTCATTCAGTTTAATCTATTCTAAGCATTATGTGAGTATTACATTATTCACCTTCATTAAAACCCTAAGGTGTAGATACTATTATTATCTCCCCTCTCATTTTACAGATGAGATAAATAAGGCACAAAGAACTTCGGTAACTTTCCCAATGGCACAAAGTCAGTTAAGCATCAGAGCGGAGGCTCCAACTCAGGCTGTTTGGGACCAGAGTCCATACTCTTTATGCAGTTCTCACTCGAGGATATGTTCAGTGATTTTGGAGAGAGAGGAAGAGAGAGAGAGAGAAGGAAAGAGGGAAACATCGATGTGAGAAACATCGATCGGTTGCCCTCCACACATGCCTGACCAGGGATCTAAGCTGCAACCCAGGTATGTGCCCTGACTGAGAGTTGAACTTGCAGTCTTCTGATGCATGGGACAACGCTCCAAAGAACAGAGCAGCTCAGCCAGGGCAGAGTCCATACTCCTAACTATGCTGCCTCTGGGTGGATAGTGACTGAGAGGGTGTGGTGGTAACAGAACACTTCCACATTGCTGATGGAAGTGGAGACTGGGACAGTCATTCTTAACAGCAAGCTGGTAGCACTTAGTCATACTAGATATAAGCATACCCTATGACTCAGCAATTCCACTTGTGGAGAAAGATATAAATAAAGACACAGACACAGGCAAAGGGAGAGATATTTCTCCAAAAGAAGTTCTCATAGGAGTTCATAATGAACCTTGTATGAAAATGTTCATTGTCACATTCTTTGTTGTGGTTGGGAGCTAAAGTGACAAGGGTGCTCATCAAAAGGATTATAAAATGTGGTGTGACTGATACTGTGGAGTACTATGCAACAATAAATTTGATAATCACAGAGCAAGAATGAGTTTTCAAAACAGTGCTTTTCAAAATAAGTAAGATCTTGTCCTGACCATGTGGCTCATTTGGTTGGAGTGTCGTCCTGTAACCAAAGGGTTGTGAGTTTGATTCTCAGTTGGGGCACATACCTAGATTGCAGGTTTGTCCCAAGTCAGGCACATGGGGAAGGCAGCCAATTAATGTTTCTCTATCACATCAATGTTTCTCCCTTCCTCTCTCTCTGAAAGCAATGAGAAAATGTCCTCTAGTGAGGATTAAAAAGAAAAGGAAAGAAGATCAGAAAGAAAGAAATAGCCCTGGCCGGGTGGTTCAGTTGGTTGGAGCATCAACCCGATATGTCAATGTTGTGGGTTCAATCACAGGTCAGGGCACATACAAGAATCATCCGATGAATTCATAAATAAGTGGAAGAGCAAATCTCTCTCTTTCTCTCTTCCTCCCTCTCTGTCTAAAATCAATCAATAAAAACAATTTTTAAAATGATTTTGGAAAAGAACAAAAGAGCTCTGACTGGTGTAGCTCAGTAGATTGAGCATGGGTTGTGAATCAAAGGGTTGTCAGTTCAATTCCCAGTCAGAGCACATGCCTGGGTTACAAGCCAGGTCTCCAGTGGGGGCCACATGAGAGGCAACCACACATTGATGTTTCTCTCCTGTTTCTCCCTCCCTTCTCCTCTCTCCAAAATAAATAAATAAAATCTTTAAAAATAAATTAAAGAAAAAGAACAAAAGATATTACAAAATGCTATTTATATGGATTTAAAATGCACACAAAACAATTTGTAGTTTACAGGAGCAAAAACAAATAATGAGCATTAAAGCCATTGCAAGGGTTGCCTTTGAAAGGGGACAAACAAGAAATGGATATGTATGTAGAAGAGAATAGTTTTAAACATAGAAATAAAATAAGGCATAGATCAATGAAGAAAATGTACCAACAACTCTGTTGTTCATTCAGTCCTCCACACCTGAGACTCTAATGTGTAGACAAAATGCAGTGAAAGAACAAAGGGAGGAGATAGCATTACTGAAGCTCAGGAGTCAAGGTTCCCCTCTAGAACCTGGAAGCAAAGTGGGTCTGTATGGTAGGAGCTAGGGACAGAGTGGGGGCTATTGTGTGAAGGAATATGCTGGCATTCTCCTGCCTGTCCATCTCTTTACCAACCCATGGGGCAAACCCAACCAGAAAGCAGTGAATGCAGGAGCTTGGATAACAAAAGCCTGCAGGATTTAGCTCCCCATGATATAGGGCAGAGTTTAGGAAGGGCTACCACTTGTTCTGAAATTACATGGGCCAAGGATTACTGTGCAAAATCAACACACACACATTCATGAGCTCCAATTCAAAGTTCCCACTGTGTTGTTTGTTTCTCCTTCATTTTCAGTCCTGTCGGTCAACATCTTTCCCCCACCTTCCATGCCATTTTTCTCTCTCCCAACACTCTCCTTATTTCTTTTTTGTCTTCTCTTCTACTTCCCCATCACTTCTCCACATTCTCTAAACTACTCTTCCTCTCATATCTAGTTCTGACTTTCTTTCTTTAATTCTGCTTTTCCTGGGGTTTAAACCCTTAGACTGGTCCCTGAGAAGCATCAGAAAACAAAGCATCTGACCAAGAGCAGGAATGCATCTTAACCCAAAGAGCAGGACGGAACCCAGGGTGCTGGACCCCAGCCCTGTACTTCACCTGCACTCACTTTCATCTGTCCCCAACCTGTGCCTCCCTCCTACTTTCTTTTTTCCCCTTGGCACCTTTCCCTGCTTTTCCTTCTCCCTGACCCACTCTCTTTGTGATATTCCAGCATTCCTTGGTTCTCCTTTTACCTTCCTGATTGGTCCTGTCTGCTTCCATCTATCGCTTCTGCTCCCTTTTGCTCACATATGATTGGTTCTGCTTAATGGTCACACCTTAGTTCTTCATTTACACCCCCTCGTCAGATAGGTGGAGCCATTTAGCAAATGGTTCCCTCCTTTGTGATTGCTCTCCAACCTATGTTCTTGGCCATTGGGAGCAGACCTACCTTTTACTCATTCAACAAACATTTACTGAGTGCCTGACCCTAGGCTGGGTGCTGGGGATACAAAGGTAAACAAGGTGATCTTCCGCCCTCAGTGGTTCAAGTACAGAGAAGAAATGATGATGATATACTGTACTGGGGGCACATGGCTTTCTGGAGGTTTCACAGAGGGGAGAGTTTTTTTTTAAAAGGATGAATAGGAGTCCTCTGGTATTCCAGACTGAGGGATTATTAATATGACAAAGACACCATGAATAAAACAGCACTGTGTCCTGGGCACAGAAAGTAGTTAGATATTGAGTGAAGAAGATAGAAGGTGAGGAAGAAACAGGAGAGGAGAGAGGCAGGAGGATTGTGCACTCTGAAAAGTGATTTGAAATGGAAAGCGGGGGCAAACAAAGCCAGTGACTTTTTGGGTGAGAGTGATGAGGGTGAACTGTTTTGTATTATACTCTGCCCTCCATGTAAGGGAAAAGGAGGGGCAGGAACACTAATCAGAGTGAGGGTGATCTGGACCAAATTGGCAGCAGAACAGGTGAAGAAAATCAGATGATTGTGAGTTTAGGAAGTCAAAACACCAATGTTAGTAACTAACTGGATAAAGGGGGCTGCAGGAGAGGAGAAAATAAGCATGATTTCCAGGATTTTCATAGAAGTGATAGGGTGGCTATTGAAACCATTCACTGAGATGAGAAAATTAGGAAGAGCAGGTTTGGACTCCATCCAGGCGGTAGCTGAACATTCGGATCTGGAGCTCCAGAAAGAGGCCTCAGTTTGATGTAACAGAAGCCTTAGAAAGGTAGAATGGCCAGGGACGAGGGGCCAGAACCTATCCTGGACCCCATCTGTAAGCGGGTCCTCACTCTCCCTCCAGGTGGCACTACAGCCCCGCGCTTCGGAGCCCTGTGTTTGTGAGCTGAGCGCGTTCTGTATTCCTTGTTCAGCTTTTGCCTGGACGAGCCCACTCTAGGTCACGTCCTCCTCGCATGGCAGGATTTAGCTACGGATTCAAACCGGGAGTGGCCTCCAGAAAGCGTGTCCAAGTTGTCCACGCGACCAGCACATGTGTGGGGGCTCAGGGACCTCAGGACTGGTGGCGTGACTGGTGTGACCACCTGTCCCTCGGGCCGCCTCCAGGAACCAACGTGAGGAACAGGGGAGGGGTACGGAAAAGGCCAGATAGGTAGTTCCCGGAGCAGGGATGAATAGAACCCGTTAGGAGCGGAATTTCCCGTCCTCCAGGGCTACCCCCGCGTGGGAAACGTGTTGCGGGCCCTTTAAGGTTCCATCTCCCTGTCTTCCCCAGCCTGGGACAGGCCGGGACACCCGGGACCTGACATTTGGCTTCTCCCAACGTGTGAGCTAAAAATAACCGCCGTGGGTTACTTTAGGCCATTGCCCCTCACGCACCCCGCGAGCCGTCTTGCCCGCCGTCTCAGGCCACCCCAGTTCCCTCCCGGGCAAGTATACCTGGCCATTCCCTCCTCTCGGACCCCTCTGTCCCAACCCACGGCGTAGCACTTTTAAGTCGCCTCTTCAGCCCAAAACTGAGTTGGGCTGATGGGAAGAATCTTCACACGACGGGGACTGGGCCTTCTATGCTCCAAGCAATTTTTCCCAAAACTTCCCAGCAAGAAGCTGGAAGGAACCTGAGGGGCGTGTCTCGTCGGGCACGCTGAGGGGTGTGACCTGGCTGCGCAACCCGCTGTCTGGTGCCAAATTCTAAATCCCAGGCTTAGGGAGGGGCGTGGCCTTCTGGGGTGTGCGGGCTCCTAGCCAATGGGTGTTGTGAAGGGCGTGGCCCGTGGGGGCTGTGGGGGCTCCTCAGGTCTTCCATCAAGCCCGGCTCCGCCAGATCCCCCGGAGCCTTGCCGCTCTCGGGCTCCTTGGCTTTGGCTGTGGGTCCCGCTGGGCCCGCCCTCCGCATTTTACTCCGGGACCCCTGTCGCCCCCGCGCCCTTTGCCTGCCAGGCTGGGTCGCAGACCCCAGCCGTCTCCCTCTCGTTAACTGCAGCTCCAGCTCCTAGGACAAGATGCCGTCGGGCTTCCAACAGATCGGCTCAGAAGTAGGGTTCAGCATGCGATGGTGGGATGGGGGCACGGGTCTCGCTTTTCTTGGGCTGGGGTCGCAGTTTGGATCAGCTAAGGGACGGTCCCTGCACAGGCTCAGGGGTGGGGGTGGGAACCTGGCTATTTATACTCGGGCCGGACAACCCGTGACTGTCGTATTCCAGTACCTCTAAAAGACTGAGTGGGTCCGGGGGAGACCGTTCAGGGGCACTGACTACAGCTGGGGTTTGTGAGGAAAGGGCTCACCCCCTTCTCTAGTGCACGGTGCATAGCGCCAGAATCAGGGACACTTTGTCCTCGATCCAATTTGAGAAAGCAGATCCAGGCGGGTCTCCAGGAGCTCTCCGTCTGTCCCGGCTCCTGGGAAGGTTTAGAGGACCAGAGGCCCTCCGTTGGCCCCCACCCTCCACCCCTGGCGGTTCTCCAGAACGCTGAACTTTCCCTTGGCCCCATGGTTAGTGGAGGGGCAGAGAGGATTGGCAACCTCCCCGCCCCCCACTCCCCCAGCTCAGGTTTCTGCTTGGAGACAGTCTGTGCCGCCAGTGAGCGGCCACCACAGCCACCGCCCCTCACACCACTTTCCCGCCCCCATCCCCTGGGCAAGGCTCTTCCAGGCAGAAGCCGGCAAGGTCCCGCGCCCTTTGTTGGGGCTTAGAGAGGGAGGGGAGACAGGGGTGGGGTGTGAGGTATGTGTGTGTGTGGAGATAGAGAAGGCCACCACAAGGTCCATAGGCCGGGAGGAATGACCTCGATGTCCTTTTTGGAATTGCTCTTTTTGAGCCTGTTGGGGGCCTCCAGGCGATAACTGAGAGAACCCCCAGAGGGAAGGGAAGAGAACAGAGGTTGATGATGATAATGCACTGTCAGTTTATAAGACCAGTCCTGTCCAGGATGCTGTTAACATTTTATTTTGATTTTCACACTTTCATTGACAGGTAGGCAAAGCAAGCAACATTCCCCCTACCTCTCCTAACATAGAACAGGAAATCTATGTTCAAAGTGGGGAAGTGACTTGCCCAAGGTCACACAAACTGAACTCAGGTCTCTTCAGGCCAAGCCTGTCCCAAGGTCACAGAGGAATTGTGAGACCTAGGTCCTCAAACATTGCTCTGCTGGCTGGACTCAAACATCCGGTTTCTCCTCCATGCCCTGGTTACTGTGGGGTTCTTTCTGCTCCTGTTTACACTCAGATCTTCCCACAAGTCCTAATATGGCCCAGTTTCTCTCACCCAACACGTTGGATGGAACCCAGTAACATAAGGCTCTGGCTGGGCACAAGCCCAGGCCCCTGAAGGAAGGAAAGAAACTATGTTTCCATGTGACATGCCTCCTCTCTACTTCTGCCTGCCCAGGAAGGGGAACCCCCTCAGCAGCGAGTCACTGGGACCCTGGTCCTCGCGGTGTTCTCTGCTGTACTTGGCTCCCTGCAGTTTGGCTACAACATTGGGGTCATCAATGCCCCACAGAAGGTGAGGGTCTTGTGGCTGATAGATTGGGGGTGCCCAAACAAGGAAGGCAGGGGACAGTAGGGATGAAAAGAGAGGGAAGGGTCTGTGGGAACTCACTCCTCTGCTGTCTCCCCAGGTGATCGAACAGAGTTACAATGAGACGTGGCTGGGGAGACAGGGGCCAGAGGGACCTGGCTCCATCCCCCCAGGCACCCTCACAACCCTCTGGGCTCTCTCCGTGGCCATCTTTTCTGTGGGCGGCATGGTCTCCTCCTTCCTCATTGGCATCATCTCTCAGTGGCTGGGAAGGTACGGGGCCTGAAGGACAAGGGTAGGGAACAGGAAGGGAGCCACAGCACAGGCACCCTAACTCTCACAGCCCCACTCTCTGCCTGCCAGGAAGAGGGCGATGCTGGTCAACAATGCCCTGGCAGTGCTGGGGGGCACCCTCATGGGCCTGGCCAACGCTGCTGCCTCCTATGAGATGCTCATCCTTGGACGGTTCCTCATTGGTGCCTACTCAGGTACCCACAGGCACCATGGCCCTGCCCAGTGCCCTGCTCTCTTTCACCATCCTGGGTTTGGTGGGAAGGAGCGTGCAGCTGCCTCAGCCCTCTCTTCTTCCCTCTGCACAGGGCTGACGTCGGGGCTGGTGCCCATGTACGTGGGGGAGATTGCCCCCACTCACCTGCGGGGCGCCTTGGGGACACTCAACCAACTAGCTATCGTCATTGGCATTCTGATTGCCCAGGTGACTGGGACTGGCCTCATAGGAGGATAGGACCCACCCTTGGAGTCAGTCTGTGCCACCAGTGAGAGGCCACCACAGCCACTGCCCCTCACACCACTTTCTGGCCCCTATCCCCTAAGCATGGCTTTTCCAGGCAGAAGCCAGCAAGGTCCCCCGCTCTTTGTTGGGGTTTAGAGGGGGAGGGGAGACCGGGGTGGAGATAGAGAAGGGAGGGGCTTGGGGAGGGGCTGTGGGAAACAGGCTGAATGGCCTGCCTTTCTTCTCTCACAGGTGCTGGGCTTAGAGTCCATGCTGGGCACTGCCACCCTATGGCCACTACTCCTGGGCATCACAATCCTGCCTGCCCTCATGCAGATGATCCTGCTTCCCTTCTGCCCAGAGAGCCCCCGCTACCTCTACATCATCCGGAACCTGGAGGGGCCTGCCAAAAGGAGTGAGCTTCTACCTAATCTTGCTAGTGCCTATCCCCCTCCCAGACCTTCTCCTTGTCCTCTCAGGCCTGACCCCCCTCACCTCCAGGTCTGAAGCGCCTGACAGGCTGGGCCGATGTGTCTGGAGCACTGGCTGAGCTGAAGGAGGAGAAGCGGAAGCTGGAGCGAGAGCGGCCACTATCCCTGCTGCAGCTCCTGGGAAGCCGTACCCACCGGCAGCCCCTAATCATTGCAGTTGTGCTGCAGCTGAGCCAGCAGCTTTCAGGCATCAATGCCGTATGTATGCCACAGCCTCCAGGAAGGACAGGGTTAGGGAACAGCCCTAGAGGAGAGGAGAAGGGAACAAGCCCAACTCCCTTAAAACTCAGGGTGAGTCCAGCTTGGTGTGCCTGCAGGGGAGGGACGGACATCCCTGCCATCCCTTTTCTTGCCCCCCACTTCTAGGTTTTCTATTACTCAACCAGCATTTTTGAGACGGCGGGGGTGACTCAGCCAGCATATGCCACCATAGGAGCTGGTGTGGTCAACACCATCTTCACCTTGGTCTCGGTAACTGCTGGCCTCTGGAATGGCTATCACCACTGGCTTCACATCCCTTTGTTGTCTCCACCCACCCAATCCCTCCCACATCCCATGCCCTGAAGCCCCCTGCCAAGCCCTGACTCTCCCCACAGGTGCTTTTGGTGGAGCGGGCTGGGCGCCGGACCCTCCATCTTCTGGGCCTGGCAGGAATGTGTGGCTGCGCCATCTTGATGACTGTGGCTCTGCTTCTGCTGGTGAGGCCTGGGAGTAGGAAGGTGACCGATTGCCCAACCCATGGGGACCTCCCCAAGAGGCTCTGTGTCCAGTCAGGGCTGTTCCGCAACATATGTGCCCTTGATCCTGGAGTGAGCCTGCATGCTAGGACCGTGGTCTGTGCTCCCAAAGGACCCAGGCAGCACTTCCTCCCACACTGGGGGGAAGCGGTAGAGCAGCACAACTCTGGCAGCCAGGAGGGAGAGCTGCTGTCCAGCCCTGGGAGCAATAATTCCTAAGGACCCAGCTTTAGAACCATGGGAAACTGATCACCTTTTTGTTGTTGTTGTTGTTGTTGTTGTTGTTGTTGCTGCTGTTGTTTTTGTTGTTCTATTATTTTTTTTCTTGTCTTTGGGAATTGATTATATTAATAGCTGAGAGTCCATAATATTCCTTCTGCTTCGAATCAGCACCAGGCAGTCAGCTGAATGTCAGTGTTCAGAAGTGCTCAAGAGCCTGTTTTAACTGAGGGTAGCAGCCTCCCTCCCCATGAGCTGCTGGGAGGGGTTGATTTCAGTTCTCTGGGTTGAGCACAAAGAAAGATCCAGAGAGATCTGACCTGAATTCCCACCCTCCCTGCCTGGTCCCCAGGAGCGGGTTCCAGCCATGAGCTATGTCTCCATTGTGGCCATCTTCGGCTTTGTGGCATTCTTCGAGATTGGTCCTGGCCCCATCCCCTGGTTCATTGTGGCCGAGCTCTTCAGCCAGGGACCCCGCCCAGCAGCCATGGCTGTGGCCAGTTTCTCCAACTGGACGTGCAACTTCCTCATTGGCATGTGTTTCCAGTATGTTGCGGTAGGTGGCCTGCTCCTGTCCACTCTCCCACAACCATAGGCCAGAGGGGGACAACTCTCGGCTAGCACATTGGCTTTCCAGTCAGGCACCTCCCTATCCCTGCTGGTCTATTGGTAGATGATGTGGGCCCTAAAGACCACCCACTCCACCAGAATCAAAAGAAAGGAATTGAACTAGGTCACAAAGCAACAGAGGTGTCTTCAAAACAAACTAGTGGCATAATTTATTTAGACTAGGAATAAAATTATAAACTTCATATTAATACAGTGAATGGCTGGGAGTCCACTCTGAGTGTAGCAACTCAGGATGGTAAAAGGGTGAAAAACTATAGGAGAATTGGGGTTCAGAGGATCAGTTTTTCACTAAATTCTCATTCCTGGTTATTTCCATTGCCCTGAAAAGCAGCCACCTGCCCTCTGCAGTATCCTGGCTCCCTATGAGAGACTTTAGTTCCTGAGACTGCCCTTCCCCTCCCCTTTGTCACACCTCTTTCTCTGCCTATCCCAGGATGCTATGGGTCCCTACGTCTTCCTTCTATTTGCTGTCCTCCTACTCGGCTTCTTCATTTTCACCTTCTTAAGAGTGCCTGAAACCCGAGGCCGGACGTTTGACCAGATCTCAGCTGCCTTCCGTCGGACACCCTCTCTTTTAGAGCAGGAGGTGAAGCCCAGCACAGAGCTTGAGTACTTAGGGCCAGACGAGAATGACTGAGGGGACAGGCAGGGGTAGGAGAGCCAGTCCTCTCCATGCCCCCGGGAACCCCCTCCTTTCCTTTGTGGCACTTTAACCCTCTCTTCCCCATCACTTCTGGGGTGGAGAAAGCCCCTGCAGCCTGGTGGAATTGGAAAGCTGGAGGGTGGGTGTAGTCTGAGCACCCCCTCTTTCCCCTTGTGTGACTCTTGGATTATTTATATGTTATGGGTAGGCTGTGGTCATCAGGGTGGGCCGTTCTCCCCTTTTGCCCACCTCCTACTTTCTCCATAATTCACCCCCATCCTGCCTCAGCTCCAGAATTTACTTTTTCCCCTCTGCTAGAGAAGAGGGATTGGAGGAGAGGCTCTACAACTGACTTTAGTGTGGGTGAACTGAAGTACAGAGCAGGAATGGAGAAGGGAAACAACTTCCTGTCACCTTGGACTCCTCCTACTCTCTGGCACTTTCTCTGAGTTCTTGCCACATAGACTCTGGGTGAAGAGGGCTCTCTGGACCCCTCCAAGGCAAAGGATGCACCTTCCCAATGTTTAACCTCACCTCTCACTGCAGGCTCAGTCCTCCTGCTCAACCTTCTAGGGCGGGAGGGAACACCTGCCCACACGTGGTAAAAGAAAGGGACAGCAAGTTCCTGCCTCTAAACCTAGGGCTCTGGGCTGTACCCTGACTGTGCCCCAAGGCCCCAACTCTTCCCTCCTCTCCCATTCTAGAAGGGTGTTGTATCCATAGGCTTTTGACCAACTAAGGGAAAGAGATTTGAAAGGCTGCCTGTAAACACTGGGCTGGGAGGAATCTTCAGATATTTTTGTATTGTTTGAAAAAGGGGTAGGGAGAAGAAACCAAGTCTGTTGTACTAAATGTAAATATACAGATACATATATAAAATCACTGTATGAGATGAGTGTCCTGTTGTGGAGGCACTGAAGGTTGGGCTCGGGGACCATAACTTCCCCTCCCCTCTCTCCCTCCCTCTGTCCCACCTCAGCCCTAGGTCAAAGGATCCTCTGGTGCTATCACTCATGCCCCCACTTATATTTCTAGTCATTGCTTTAATTAGCAGTAAATGCTAATAAGCTGTAGGTACAAGTAGCAGACTGCGCTCTCAGCACTTTACAGAACACTCCTCTGCAGGGGACATATTATCCCCATTTTACAGATGGGGAGGTGGCTCTCACAGGGATGAGAACACTTGCTCAGAGCTCCGCAGGTAGAAACATGGGGACAGGGTTCACAACCAGGCCCCTCCCACTGCCGCCCCCCCGCACATTCTCCTCCTCCCCAAGTTCACCAGCAAGTTACCAGTGATTTGCTGAACAGAAAAGAGGCAGAGACCAAGACACAAGAAAGCCTGTTTTTGGTTTTACTGGAGGCTCAGGTGGCACATGACAGTTCATAAAATGGCTTCAGAAGGAGCGAGTAGAGGGGAAACAAAAAATAAACTGGGGTGGGAAAGAAAAACAACCAGGAGGAGGTAAGAGCTGGCTGGTTTCTTCTCAGCCTGATTTAGGGGAGGGAGTTGATGCCTCTGAACAAAAAGCATGGATCCCTTCCTTCAACCCTTGGTAGGGGAGAGAGGAAAAAAAAATGCTGTTGCTTTGGCCCTCCTGAGTCTCATGGAAAACGGGGAAAAGCTGGTGTTTTGATGTCATGAATTATGGGAAAGGGGGCAGAGGGGTGCTGGGTAGGGTGCAGGTCAGTTGGAAAAACTGGCAGATACCTGAGAGAGAAGAAAGGACAAGTCATGATTAGTAAGTTATCAGGACCCTGTTCCCCGCCCTCTTGGCTCCCCACCCTGGGCCCTCTCAGAGAGCAGCCATTCACCAGATGGTAGTTCTGGGTGTCCTTGAGTTGGAATCACTCCAGCATGGTGGTGGGGGGGTCCCCACTGTTGATGGCGGCTGAGGTCTAGAGAGAACAGGGTGGTCGTTGAGACTCTCTTGTTCTTTAGAGTCCTCCAATTTCAACACTCTCCCACCTCTTCTCTTCCCATTCCTCCCTCGGTTTACATCCATAGCTGGTGTTGTGGCTCAAGCAGAGCTTAGAAGGGTGTCTGCAGGGGCTGACACAGGATAAACTGCCTCTGCTGGGGCTTCCTGGTGAATGGGGGGAACTGCCAGTGGTGCACCCAGCAGTACTGACTCTAGTGTCAGGCTGCATGAAAGGGGGTGGGGGCAGGGGATGTGGGAACAGAAGGATAGAGTAATATGGGGAGGGGGAGAAGGGAAAGAGGAAAGAAAGGAGAGGGGGAAGTTGGTGCCACAGTAGATTGACAGTCCAAATGAGGTCCTCACCTCCTGGGCTGTGGGCTGCCTGGGTCCAGGGGGCTGCTGCCGTCGCCGCTGGAAGTAGGGGCGGTTTCGTGGGCGCTGGGGCTCAGGCCGGGAACCATCAGAGGAACCTTGGCTGGGCTTGGTCTTGCCATCCCCACCTTCTGTGGTAGGCTGCTGGGGTGGCCTGGGGCGGAAAGGCCTGGGGAGAGAAGTGTGGACACCAAAGGGTGTGGGAAGCCCTGTATAGACTACCTCTCTCCCTTCCTCCCAGGACCTCCCCAGGAGAGGTGAACCAGCCAGCTTCCCCATCCCCCACTCCACCCCCAGGAGCCAAGCTTTCAGCCCCAGGAGCTGCTTCCCCAGAGCACCTATGCAGTGACCTCTCAGCTCCCCTCCCCATCTCCTACATCACTAGCTTCAGGCGTGTCTGAGAGCTTAGCTCTTCCCCTTCCCATCCTCCTTACCCCTCCCATATCCCTATACCTACCACCCCTGTCCAATACTGGACAGTGAAGGGAAAGGTAGGGCCTGGAAAAGAAGGACCCTATAAAGGAAGTCTTACCTTCGGTATCTGGGCCGGAATCTGGGTGGAGGGACCCGCTCATCTCCCTGCTGTTGGTCCCCCTCCAATGGGTCTGTCTCTTTAGGTTCTACCCCATCAGTGCCCTGGGAACATACAGAGGCCCTGGTGAGCTGGGGTAACAGCAGCTTCCCAGGACCCAGGTGTCCACAGTTCTTCTCAACCCTGGGTTCCACTTCCTCTGGGGACCCTGTGATCTCTCTCTCCACCAGCTCCCAGGCCTTTCCTAGGATGTGGGTAGCTGGTTCTACATTCCCAGTTCCCCTCTCACCTCTATAGGCTGCTGCTGGTTGGGGGGCCTTGGGCCTCGCACAAAGCGACGTCGGTAGAAGAAGGGTGGTGGGCGCCGTCGTCTGGGCCTTTGCCCAGGGTCTTCAGCTCGTTCCCCTTCGATGCCTGGTTCTGTCCCACCTGATGGAGCCTCCGCCACCATGGGCGGTGGAGCAGCTGGGCGAGGTCGGGGGATGAATCTGCGGAACCTACGTCGATTGGGGGCATAGCGGCTGCCCTTCACTGGCACGCCCCCAGGCCCAGTCACATTAGCAGCTTCTGCACCCTGGAAAAGGGGTGGAGAGAACTTGCTCCAACAACAAACACACAACATTCCCAAAGTGGCTCTAATCATTAGTCTCCTCCTTCTTCCAGCTGAATCCTCTCTTCAGCTTTCTCTAACTTCAGCCCCTCTAACTTCTTTTCACCCTCCCCCAGAGGGGCAATGGTGTGTTTGGACCCTTCTAGGAGGGTCTTCCTCTGCAACTTGTCCTTTTGAAATAGCTGCTACTGGGCCCTCTTGAGCTTAAGATGGGAGGTGGGGGGTGTGGATGGAGAAAGGTCTGGCAGCAACTGTCCATCTTACAAGAGGGCTGACTCAGAGCCTGTGAACAGGGTCCCAAGTGGAGAACAGACATGTGCTTGAACTACAAAGAAACCCAGATATTAACTACTAAGTGATAACAGGGACTTGTTCTTTAGAACGTCCCTTAGAGCAGCCCAGGTGTTAAAGATGACATCTGCCTGAGAACACACTCTGGGCTGATGAGCCTGAGGAAGGAGCTGGCCTCAGGAGGGGCAAAGCCTGGGACGACATCCAGGCCACCCTCCCACTCTATATCCCACCACAGCCCCCAAACCTTCTCTCCTTCCACGACATCAAACTCCACAGTCTCCCCATCTCCAACGCTGCGCAGAAACTTCCTGGGGTTGTTTCTTTTAATAGCTGTCTGGTTAGGGGAAAGGCCATGAGAAAGGTGAGGACTAGTCTCTCTCACCCCTGCTGGGCCCACCACCCAATTTTATTCTTTTCACCATTTTACTTGTGGGCTAGGGCTGGAGGGTGGAGCAACGAGAAGGTAGTCCGAGTTAATAGGGGGAAAGCCATAAACTAGGGGCCTCAAGAATGATTCTGTAGTTACCACTGTCTCCAGAACACACCCCCTCCTCCCTTTACCCCTCAGGGATTTTAAAAGGGGAGGCAAGAAACATGAGCTCAGAATAAAAAAGCAGAGACAGTCTTAAACTGCAAAGTGGGTAAAATGTACTGCACTGCTTACCTCAATCCCACTGAGAGCTCTTTCCAGAGCTGTGGCCTGCATCAGAATCACCTGGAGAGCTAGTTAAAACAGATCACCAGCCCCTCCCCCAAGCCTGATTGATTCCATCAGTAGGTCTGGGGCCAGAGATTTTGGATGTCAGGCAATGCTGTCGGTGCAGGGGCCACATTTTGAGAACCACTGCACTCAAGTATCTGAAGCCTGTGTCCTTTTCTCTGAACAATGTCTGTGATTCACTCCCCTGGTGTTAACATGTTCCAGTAGGTACTGAGTATGCCGTGCCCAGGGGGCAACACAAATATTTCTTAGAGAGACAACCCATCACAAGTGGAGCCAATGGCAGTAATTCAGGCACCTGATGCAGACAGGGAGGGAAACTATTTCCTGGTGGGCATGCTGTTGAGGTCAAAGGGGTGAAGAAGCACGAGCTGGAGAAGCTGGAGAAGCACGATCTGTGCTGCTAAGAATCATGGCAAAAGTCTTTGAAGAGAGGGCAGTTTCCTCCCCTCAGAAAGCCAACCTAGCTCTTACCTGGTGAACAAAGACATCCTCCTTGGTGTCATTCCTGCAGAACAGGATGCATTGTTAGGGGGTGGCTTTGGTGAGTTACTCACCTCCCCCGAGGGCTCCCTAGCTGCCTCGTCCTAAAATCAGTAGGCTCATCCTCTCCAGCCTTCCATGGCAGCTTGGAGATTGACAAGACCCCCAGAAGCTGATACGAAGAGAAGTATACCTAAGACCTCAGTGGAAAACCTGGACTTCATGAAGAAAGGGTGCAGGGGGAAGGCAAATTCACCTTGCAGGCACTGAGCACTCCATCCTCTACCACTTGGAACCTGGTAGTGCTGGGTGTAACTGTCCCTAGTCAATACCTCCTCTTCCCCAACCCCCATCACTGTTGGAAAATTCCGCTCCTGCCCTGGCTGGTGTAACGCAGTGGATTGAGCATGGTCTGTGAACCAAAGGGTCGCTGATTCCATTTCGAGCCAGGGCACATGCCTGGGTTACAGGCCAGGTCCCCAGTAGGGGTGTGTGAGAAGCAACCACACATTGATGTTTCTGTCCCTCTCTTTCTCCTTCCCTTCCCCTCTAAATAAATAAAATCTTAAGGAAAGAAAATTCCGCTCCTGACTCCTTCCTTCTAGAGTCAAGGAGGAGCGAGAAAGTGGGGATGGGGAAAAGGTGCAGAACAAGTTTGAGATAGGGACAATATGTCAAGAACTTGCTCTAAACAGCCCCCAAACTTTATTCTCAGCCTCAACCAGGAGATGAAGCCCACAGTGAGGCCCTCTTTCAACACACCAAGGGACCAAGGGTGAGAGAGGATAATATCCCATCATTCTCTATTACTATTTGCCTATTACCCCAGTTTATCCCAGCACCCCAATGTGGGGGAGGGGAGAGGCTTTCCTTCAGAACCTCCCAGGAGTCCTCAGTTTCCAGAATTAGAGAAGAGCCCTTCCCTAGAACAAATATTCTAGCTGTAAAGCACTTGGATCTGCACAAAGGTCAGTCTGCTAAGAGGGAACTAGGGCCTCCCAGGAGGTCTGGGCTGGGCAAGGTGCCCTGGCTGGGGAAGAGCCCATAGGGGAAGACCTGGATTTGCTCAGAATCTGCCGCTAGGGCCCCTCCCAGTGCCTGGAGGGAGTAAGGCTGCCAAAGAGAAGAAAAGCAGCAGCCTCTGACTGGGCTGGCTCCTTCCCCAACCCCCACCAGCCTCAGTCTCATCAGGTGGGAGGGTTCAAATGAGCCAATAACTTTCTAAGGAAGATGAATTATAAGAATGCTATATGTGCTGCCCTAAAGAGGAAATGAGTGAGGCCTGAGCTCTGGGGTGCAGAGCAGGTACATTCTGCCCCAAAGGTGAGGCAAACTAAACTAGAAGGTGAGACAAACGAGCTGGGAGGGTCAGAGCCAGGTTTGCCAACTTCCTAAATCAACCCTCTGCTGCCCTTGAAGATGAGGAACATCATCTTGCCCACATTTGTGCTACCATTTAAAGACTTTCGATCAGTGTCAGCTGGAGACTGCAACCATGTGCCTTGGCCAGGGTAGAAATGAGGTTGGGAAGGTGTCCAGTCCCACAGGCCAGTTTGGAAGACACCCATTCCACACCCTCCCTGAGTTCCTCAGATACCTGTTGATGAATCCGTAACCATTCCGGACGTTGAACCATTTGACAGTGCCCAGGACCTGGATTGCTGCCAGGCAGAGATGCAGTAGGGACAGTAAGATGGGGGAAGAGATGGAGCTGGACTCAGTTTTGAGAAACTCCAAAACCTAACCTACCTCCCTATTGTCTAGTAAGCTTAGCTTCAAATGGAAGCGCCCACACAGCGAAGCTCAGGCTTTCAAAACCCTTCCAACTCTAAGACATGTTCGTGGTAGCCTACAAATCCAGACCTTTCAGCTAGGATCGCATACTCACCTGGTCCACAAAGGGTGGCCCTCAGGTCATACCTGAGGAGTTTTCTAGCCGTCTTAAAGGGTCCCCAGTGCACCTGCTTCGCAGGCTTAGAGATTTACCTGGTACTAACCTGAGTCACCTAGGCCAAGTCTCCCGCCCTGGGGGCGTGGCCAGACCCTGAGGCTTTTTCTCCACCCCAAGGCCCTAGCTGGACCTGCTTACCACGCCCTCCCGCCCAGGAAGGCACTTCAGGACTTCCCACTAGAGAAACCCAGTAGGGTCCTCTGCCCCTAGTCCAGCTAGTCCTTTGAGCCTCCGGGCCAGGCCCGCCTTCGGTTTTCTGGACCGCCCCCGGGCTCCACGACGCCCTTCACCCAGCCCGCCCACCCCCTTAGAACCGCCCTGGCACGCGTCCCCCCCTCACCCAGCACCGGCTTGTCCGCCTGACTCCGGGCTGAGGGCGCGGGGGTTCCCGAGGCCGCCGTCGCCGGGTTGCCAGGGGTGTGGGGGCCCGGCGCTGATGGGGTCCCAGCAGCTGGGCCCGAGGCAGCTCCGACCCCGAAGCCGCCCGCCCCGCTGCCTGCTTTCTGTGGCTCCCCCGCCGGCACTGGTACCACCACCGCTACCACCCCTGCGGCCGTCGTGGGCACCGTGGCCGCGGGGGCCGCTGACGCCACCGCTGCAGCCTCCACCTCGCTCATCCCGCCGGGTCCAGTACCGGCCCCCGCCGCCACCACCTCCTCCTCCGCCGCCACCGCCGCCGCCACCGCCCCAGCCTCTCCCCCCGGCTCGCGAACCCACCACCCCACTAGGTCCTCGCGCCCCGAAGCTCGCCCGCAAGCCGACAGCGGGCCCAGAACTCAGGCCAATCGCAGCCTGCAGCCGCAGCGCGCGCAGGCCCCGCCTGCTGGCCACAGGCCAATCCTAGCAGAGCAGCCCCCAACCCACACGCCCGCCCCGCCTCCCGGACCTCGAGTCGTGGCGGAGGCCCTCGCCCACCGCCCCGTAAGTACACCTGGGCCCCGCCCCGAGGTTGACACGTGACTGTACACTGCCCCACCCATTGGTCCACAGCCCCTTTCCCCTCCCCCCGCCCCTTTCCACCGGCCGCGGGAAATCAAACGGGCTGGTGGCGCCCCAACCGCCACCTGGCCTCGGCGCGAAGGGCGGGGTAGGGTGGGCAGCTCCAAGGTTGCCCCTAACGACCTGAGTCGGGGCCGGGACTCAGCAGTCTCTGTCTGGCCTCGAGACCGCCCTGGCTCGTATGCTGCTTGGGTGTGAATGCCTTCCCCCTGCCTGCCCCCACCCTCTCTCTAGAGGATGCCTACAGAGCCCCGACTGCAGTATTTGCGTGCTTCAAGCTGGAAGACACAGAACGACTTTCCTAGCTCACGGTTGCTTTCACAAGCCGGGGACTTTCACCTTTTGTTTTTAAGGTAAAATTTACATACAAACAAAATGCACAGCTCTTCACTGAGTTTGATAAACATGTTAATCCAGGTAGTCAGTACCCTAATCAAGCTATTCTTCCTTCGCCCTCTGATGTCTATCACCCTAGAGCAGTTTCAGGGTCAGTCGTGCTGGGCGCTGTGATCTCCGGTGAGGCGGGGCCTCCCTCGCCCTGGCCGTTCCCTTCTCTTTTCTCCAACTAGCCAGGCTCAAGACCTTTGCACAGGTAGTTTCCTCTGCCTAGACGTGCCCTCTGTGTCTCCCAGGGTGACTTCTTCAAATACCAGCTTACATATCACTTCTATTACATCATCCTTTATTTTTCTCATGGCATTTTTGAAAATATGAGAGCATCCTGTTTGTTCTTTTGCTTCTTTATTCTATTCCCCAGCCTCCCTATCCCCTTCCCCCATTCCCTCCGCAACGCTAGACTGTGAACTCCACAGCAATAACAGTTCTGACGCCTGGAACAGTGCCAGACACAACAAAGGCTCTCCATATTTCTTATTTTAAAAAAATGGTTCCCATTCCACAGATGAGAAGACTGGGGTCTAGTGGGAAGCCTGCCTCGGGTTCTCAGGAACCCGGGAGGTCCGTCCTGGGAGGCGCAATCTCCCTTCCAGAATAACGCGGCTCCAGAAGTCGCTCCTCCCGAGGGCCGCCTCCACGACCCAGGGAGGACATGGTCGCGTTGGGCAGCTCGTATTTTTAGCTAGGACAGAGAGCCCGGGGCAGCACACGTGCCCCCACGCGCCGCTCCTCTCCACGTGCGCTTCCCTAGTCCAGGTGTCCCCTGCCAGACAGGGCCCTCAGCTCTCCACCAACAGGCAGCAGGAGCCGCCGCCGCCAATCCCTGTCCTGGAGCGCCCTCTCCTGGCCATTACCGGGGGCCTCCTGCACCGGCTTCCTTGCTGTTACTTAATCGTGTGCCCCTCTCACCCCACAGTTTCGGAGTTCTGTTTCCCAGGAAAAAAGAAAAGAAAAGATGAGAAAACAGCTAAATCACAAGGCGAGGCGGTGAAAGATACAGAATTGACTACCCTTCTTTAACCTGTTAAGGACCGATTTACCTGTGTCCACCCCTAAGCTCAAAGGATGCCAGAAACAGGAGACCAAGGCTGGGGAAAAGCAAGCAAGATAGTTACAACATGTCTCCGGTAACAAAAAAATCTCATGGAAGGTACAGAAAGAGTTCAGGTGTAGACTAAGTTTAACTGTAAGTTTTACGGGTGAAATGAGAGGAAGCTCGTGGGAAGGGTGAGCCCTATTTGTAGTACGAATAAAAATTGGCTAGGAGACCGGGGGTGGGGATACTGCAGGGAAAAGTACTCCCAAGGCCTCTGAACCATGAAACAACACGTGTACGTACAACAGTTACATGTTCTCTATTCCCGTGGGTAAGAATTAGCAGATGCCACAGAGAAATGCAATTAATTTTCCTGTTCAGTTGAAGAGTTTGTGCACATAATTTTCTGGTTATTTAAATATTTTTATGGGTTCCAGGCATTCTAGGGAAAAAGGCTTCCTGCTTTCTGTCACTGTCTTTTCATTTGCTCCTGCCCACCTGAAGTTGTCTCACTCTCTCCTGTCACTGTAACAAAAAGCCCCACCCTGCCTCCTTAACTATTGCCCAGTAGTACATTTCCATTAATTTAACACCAAACTTCTTGAAATCAGTCTTGACTCTCTACTCCCTAATCTTTCTTTCACACCTCACCAACTCCACTGAGTTGGCTTTAGCAATGGTCTACAATCCCTTCTCTCTCTCTTCTCTCTTTATTAATGTCCCTTCTTTTTTTTTTTAAGATTTATTTTTTAGAGAGATGGGGAAGGGAAAAAGAGGGAAAGAAACATCAATGTGTGGTTGCCTCCCACGTGCCTCCCACTGGGGACCTGGCCAGCAACCCAGGCATGTGCCTGGGATCAAACTAGGAATCAAACTGGTGACCCTTTGGTTTGTAGGCTGGCACTCAATCCATTGAGCCACACCAACCAGGGCTGATGGCTGGCTCTTAAACCCATGTTTCCAGCCCTGAGTCCTTCCTCTTTTTTTCCTTTTATTTTTAAATATTGTATTTATTTACTTTTAGAGAGAGTGGAAGGGAGGGAGACAGAGAGGGAGAGAAACATCGATGTGCAAGAGAAGCATTAATCGGTTGCCTCTCGCATGCCCCCAACTGGGGACCCAGCCCACAACCCAGGCATGCGTCCTGATTGAGAATCAAACTGGTGACCTTTTGGCTCACAGGCCGGCACTCAATCCACTGAGTCACGCCAGCCAGGGTATTCCCACCTCTGTTAGACTCTCTTTCTGAAATGCGACATGCCCACATCTCAGCTCCATTTTTTCTCCTTCCAACCATTTCTTGCTGAGTTATATCACCACATTCCCATAAGGGGTCATTCTTTAGTGTCCATTCCTCATCTGTAGAAAAGTTTCTCCTTGATGTCTAGGCTTAGCACAGCAAAAGTGGAGATTTGTGGTATCAAACTGAGATAATATTTGAAAGATTTAAAAGGTGGTGTCCCCTCAGTCCACTAGTACCAAATATTCCCAACAACTTTCCCTTCCAACTTTCTTCTTGCAGTTCAAATCGGAGGTTACTTCTCCGAATTTCTGCTCTGTCATTTCTCAACTGCTGTGGAGAGAGTATTGATACCTACAGCCTCCATCTTCTCTTTTCCCATCTATTCTTTAGCTACCATTACTTACCTTTGTCTTCCCTTCTTTCTAGGCTCTGCTAGCACTCTGCCAAATCCTTGATCTTTTTCCACCCTCTACCTCCTTGTCCTATCTACCATATCTGATATTACTTACTACCTCCTTTGAAACATCCTTCCTTGTTTTTTTAACCTACTGTAACAAAATACCACAGTAAGAGCTAATATTTGTTGAGCATTTATCATGTGCCATATACCATTCTATGCATATTAGATGCCTTCAGTCATTTAGTCCTTACAACAACCCTGGGAAGTGGATACTATGTTAATTTTCCCAGTTTTTCAGATAAGGAAATTGAGATATAGTCAAGTGAAGCAACCATCCTAAACTTACACCACTGAGGAACATACTAAGCTGGGATTCAAATGCAGATCAGCCTAATACCAGAGCCCAATTTCCAAGTCACCAACCTCCATCCACTGTGCTAGGACTACACTTTCCCATCTTCTTCAACAATCCCTTGGCCAAAACAGACATAAGCCTGCCCAGATCCATCAGACCTTTTGATGGGGAATGGCAAACTCACAGGTTAAGAGCATGTGAGATGAGAAATGCTACTGTGACAATCCTTGGATAATATAGGGTAACCTGCCATCTGACCACAACAATTACATTACTTCCATATGCAAAATGTACTACACCCTCCCTAAGAACTCCAAAGTCTCAATCCATATGGCATCAGGAGTTTCAGACCTCATCCTCTAAATCAGGTCCAAGTGCAGACTAGGCTCCCCAGAAGTGGTTTCTCAAATAGAGTTCCTCTTGATTTGAAGACTATTTTTATTACATGTCTGGACCTTCTAAAACAAAACAGTAATTACTAGTTCTCCTATGTATCATTGGTTGCCAAACTGATGCATAAACAATCTGAGCTTTCATCTCCCTATAGGAGAGCCCACAGTGCAGGGTTGATATCCAACTAACATTTCTTTCTTTTTAAAAAATATTTATTTAGCCTTGGCTGGTGTAGATCAGTGGATTGAGCGCAAGCTGTGAACCAAAGGGTTGCCAGTTCAATTCCCAGTCAGGGCACATGCCTGGGTTGCTGGCTAGGTTCCAAGTAAGGGGTGTGCAAAAGGCAACCACACACTGATGCTTCTCTCCTTCTCTTTCTCCTTCTCTTCCCCTCTCTCTGAAAGTGAATAAATAAAATCACTAAAAAATCTTACGGAAAACACTTTAAAAATTTTATTGATTGGTTTTTAGATAGAGGAAGGGGGAGAAAGAAACATTGATTTGTTGTTCTACTTATTTATGCATTCATTGGTTATTTCTTGTATGTGCCCTAATTGGGGATCAAACCTACAGCCTTGATATATTGGGGCAATGTTCTAACCAACTGAGCTATCTGGCCAGGGCCTAGCTAATGTTTCTTTATCTCTTGCCCACAGAACTCCCAGACCCTTCCTTGCCCTGTTCAGAGCTGGTCCTTCTTCAGAAATCCTCAGCTTTGATGCCTCCACTGCTAAAAGACCTGCCAGGCTTCCAGGCTGGCTTTGGCTCCATCGTGGTGCTCACTCAAACCCACATTCTCTGCGATGGGCTGCATCACACTTTTCTGCAATTGCCTGGCTAGCTTTGAATTCTCCCGACTGGCCATATGGCCTGACACAGAGCAAGCCTTCTGTGACCACCTGGAGAGTGAATGAATGAGCAAATGGATCATCATAGTCAACACTATATAGTCATTTGTGATTGGCTTATTGAGTTTCCTTCCTCTATGAGCTGGGTCTATAGTCTTCCGCCAGCCTTACTCCTACTCACTTGATCCAGTTTCTAAGAAACTGTCTGACTTCTCTCTACCATCCAGGTTGAACAAGGCCTCTGGGAATGGAGGGTAGGGAGGACTTTTTGATAAGGGTTTTCCTCCAGGATAAGAAGTCTCCTTCTTCTTCACCCACACCATCTTTTTTTTTTTTGTTTTAACTTCCAAAGAAGCAAAGTCAAAATCACAAAGATCCTCAGGCATCCTCAGGGTGGTCCTCCTCCTCTTCTGTCAACTCTCATTTATAAACCCATCATTCATTGGTGGTACCTAGGTACTGGCCTGAGCACACAGACCAACATTAGATATTTATTTATTATCTGAAAATTCCCCCCAACCCCCCCAACCATGGGGCACAGATCATACTATCAAGCTCACCCTCCTTATATCCCAAGTCTCTAGTACTTAAGCGCAGTAAATATTAACTGAGTGAATGGATGAGTGAGTGCAGTCTAGATTTTTGCTATGATCCCAGCAGCAGAGCACTGTGAGGACAGGTTTAAGACTATCCACCCTTCCCTGAAGAGTCACCTATTTGCTTATTCTCAAGGTCCATTTGATGTGTTTGACTTTTATGCAAGCCCTAGAGGGTGGAAGGAAGAATAGTCCCTGCCTAGGTCCCTTAGATACGGATCAATTCACTGTGAAATATTTGTACCACAGAGAACCCCCACCTCAACCCCAACCTATGCCTGTTCTTTTTCTACCTGGGAATTCTTTCTATCAGATGACTTAAGATGACTTAATTTACCTTCACATGCAACACAGAGACAGTTCACTATGATCTCAGATGTATTTTTTTTAAGACATAGAAAAAGTTTGGAGGAAAATATGTTTAAACATTAATAGCAGTTGCCTCTGGGTGTGGAGTTTATGGTTAATTTTTTTTTTTATGTTTTTCAAAAATTTTCTACAATGGACTCCTATTTTCATAATAAAGAAATTTTGGCAGAATCTTTTTAATCATGTAAAACTATTCTTCTTGATAAACTGGAACCCTTTACCTTCCAGATGAGGGACAAGTACAAAAAAAAATAGCTGGTTTGTCCCCATTCTTACCTACCTTCCTGAGCCCAGCTTTGCTCTGAGACTAATGTGCTCATTTCATCCAACTCTGAGCTTGAATCTCAGAATCCCAGAACCTTAAGAGGATTTCCCAGTTCCTGTATGACTGCATTTGCCTTCAGGAATGTCTTGATCACTGTGTTATATCTCCCAGTCACACAGACTGAAGGCACTTGTGACTTACACTTTGACTTTATCTTCCTCATTAATTAACCACCAAGTCCCATCAGTTAGATTTCCAAAATGTCTTTGGTACTCATCTTTCCCTCCCAGTGCTACTACCACTGCCTTGATCCAGGTCTTCATTTGTGCTCCCTTGGGTTACTGTCAGATGCTCTTCACTGGTCTCTTGCATCCAGTCCAGCTCCAACCCTTCACCCCCAAATATAACTTTACTTTTTAGAGCAGTTTTATGTTCACAACAAAAGGCATACAAGATCTGCCCTAGAAAGTATCCAGCCATGTAATATAAAGACTAGAGACATTTACTGAAGAAGATACAAGAAACATTGTACATAGGACAATGATGGCCCAGTCCCCTTCAAAGTAGGCACCTTGGGACCTCCCACAGTTCTCCTAGTGTCTCTTCTACTGTTCAAAGCACTCTGCAAATTCCTTTGTTGGAATCACCAACCCGTCGCATTGGCTGCCCTGTTGTATTTTCCTGAATCTCATTGATGGTCTGATAACTTCCCTTTCAAAGGTGATTTTGTTTTTATTTTTTAAGACAGAGGGGCAGGGAGCAAGAAGAGAGGTTGCCTCTTGCATGCCCCCTGCTGGGGACCCAGGCATGTGCCCTGGCTGGGAATTGAACTGATAACTCTTTGGTTTATAGGCTGGCACTCAATCCACTGAGTCATACCAGCCAGAGCTCAAAGGTGATTTTAGTTTTGGGAAAAGTCAGAAGGCTCATTGGTAACAGTTTGAATCAAGTAATTTGCAACTGCAGCATGATGTTCCTTCTGCTGTGGTAGTAGAAGCCACAGAACAAATTCATGCCAAGATCCTGTATCAAAATCTGAGACACAGTAGTTTTGGGAATCCTCAGATCAGCTTCTACTTCTTGCATTGTCATTCACTGATCTTTGTTGATTGCAGCCCATACACATTCAACATTCTCAGGTGTTTTGCTTGTTGTAGGCCTTCAAGAACTATATCACTTTTGACAGATTCTCAACCATCTTTGAAATGGTGGTGCCACACTTTCATTTGCACTGCACTCATTGAATTGTCCCCAAAAGCCTTCTGAATCATCCAAATAGTTTTTGCAGAGGAACATTCAAGTTTAACACAAAATTTGATGCAGATTCATTGCTCTACTCATTCAGTCATTTTGAATGCAACAGCCACATGGTACACAGGCTCACTCAGCGGGGTCTACCACCTCCACTGAGTAGTACAGTAAAGTTGTCATTGTTCACACAAGCGCATTCCAGTCCATTATTCTTGGCTGCCAGGTTACATTGATGTCTTGAAAACCATTCTCATTATATTAACAATGGCTAGACTTTTTTTTCTAGACAGACCTGGCATATAGTTCCCACATACCTCCTGCCCCACACATGCACAATCTCTACCATTATTACCATTTTAACTTTTTTTTTAGTACAGATTTTATTTACTTCTTTTTAGCGAGAGGGGAAAGGAGGGAGGAGAGGGAAAGAATCATGATGTGCAAGAGAAACAGTGATCAGTTGCCTTTCTTATGCCCCCAACTAGGGACCTGGCCCGCAACCTGGAATGTTCACGGACTAGGAATTGAACTGGTAACCTTTCCATCTACAGGCCGGGACTCAATCCACTGAACCATACCAGCCAAGGTATCATCACTTTAACTTTTAAATGATGCACCCAGAAAGCTTTGTTTTACAAAGGGCAGAAACTCCAGAAAACTGAGTGGAATGAGCTGGGGGAGGGGCGGTGATAGTTTAATGCGCTACATAAACTTATTAAGTCAAGCTTATATTTGCAGTTCACATCAATCATGTCTCAGGAGCGTTAAAACAAAAAACAAGTTCAGGGTTTTGGATGCTAAGCCTGGATACTTAATTGTTTTGTTTCACAGTACTGTTATTGTTCACCAAGCTTACTGAAGCAAACAAGATAGCTGTGAAAGTAGTGCTGGAAACCTAGAAACGAGGGAGACTAGAAAGTTTCAGGAAAAGCAGCAGCTTTCTTTCCTAAAACGAGGGACAGGGACATGCATTCCAAAAGATAGCTTGTTTCCAGCTTCACGGTCATCTTCTATAATTTAACAGGACGTCAGGGTAATTTAACATAACATTCTCATAATTTTCTAAGGGTGCTCCAAAATTGTTCTGGAGACTGCAAAGAACAGCAGAAAAAAGAAAAATGACGAGTAAGTCTCTTTACTGAGGAGTAGAATAGCCTCCATGGGAGCCATGGGGACCCATGCAGACCAAGGCTTTAAACAAGATGGTGGCTAGGCCTGGGCCGCTCTATCTTTCCGAGTGAAACTCTATGGCAGAACAGAGCCGTACCGTTGAGAACTGAAGCCGAGATGTGTGATAATCCGACCACCGGAAGACAAACGGAGACTATTCTCCCGCGCATGTGTGTAACGGGAGCCCTAGAAGGGGGGCGGGGGATGGGGGATGGGCTTTGACACAAGGGGCCCATCCCATAGCTGAAGTTTTCTGAAACGTGTGAGTGTTTAAATCGAGTTTAATCCAAGGTGGGGCGTTTCCTACAACGCATGCGTTCTAGTCGAGACAGGCGCTACAGTGGCGTGGTCTTTTCAACGTCCTACGTACCGACGACAACTGAGGTAGAAGGGGTGGTCAAGATTTCCTTTACGCATGCTCCATGAGGTCGAGGCGTTTCCTTCAAAGGGTGCGGAGTTTAGGACTCCTTATTGCGCAGGCGCAAGGACTGTCCGGTAGGGCTAGTGGTCTGTCATGGGGAGGGAAGAGGAGGTTAAAGGGATTAAAAAACCGGGTACGCCTGCGCGTTGCGTACTGGTGGGCGGAACTTTGGCTCCCTGAGGGGGCGGGGCCACATTTACGCGTCGTTGGATGGGTAGGTGGGAGGGAGGGTGGAGCTCGGAGAGGGTCTGTGCGCTTGCGCAGTGCGGGGATGGTGGGCGGAGAAACTAGATAGCACGCTTGCGCGGCTGTCACAGGGCTGCTTGGTTGGTCAGTGGGGAGTCGGCGCCTGCGTACTAAGACCCGTGTGCAGCAGCGGCGGCGGCGGCGGCGGCGGCAGCGGGCTCAGAGGCAGCGGTTGGGCTCGCGGCGAACGGACGGCGTCGAGTCATTGCGTTCGCGCGAGGTGAGAGCGGGAAGGACGCGCGTGCGCGGAACCTTGGCTTGAGCCTGGGAGTAGAGATGGGACTGTGCGGGGGTCGGGGAGGGGACAGAAGGGAGCGGCGGTGGCTGCCGCACGGGGTTCTGTCGGCGAGCGGCGCGAGGTGCGGAAAGGCGCGGGCGCGCGCCAGGGTTAGCGCGCGGGGTGACGGTTGAGGCCTGCCGGGTGACGTTGGAGCTACGCAGGGTGGGGGACGGCGAGCCGCGAGGCCACCACGCGGGAGAGGCCGCCAGGCGGGGCAAGGGCCGGGGGTCAGATTGGCCCCCCCCGGGGCAAGGGTACCCGGGCCGTTGAGAACCAGACGCCGCGCGGCCACGTGAGGTGGGGGAGGGGGCTGTTCGGTGAGAGGGCATTTAGGGGGGGCTGGCTGCCGGCGGGGGGAGGGGAGGTGGCGTGGCTTCGGCCCGGCGCGGCCTTTGAGGAGGGGGCAGCTGTAGCACCGGAAGTGCCCCCCAAGGGAGGCTGCCCTTGGGGTCGAAGGCCGCATGGCCGAACGTGGACTGGGTCCGCAAGGCGGCGTGGGGACCCCTCCCCCCAGTTCCCGGCCACCGGAAGCCCCGGGCGGCCACATGTTGGGCGGGAACCGGCAACTCTCTGTGAGAAGAACAGGTCCACGCGGGTGCCTAAGGGAACTTGGAAATTTGAGGAGTGGGAGAAGCCGGAGACCTGGATCCTGATCACCCGAAAGAACCCGCTGCCGGCATATGTTAGCGCTCTCCCATCTCATGGGCCCCTGGAGCTTTACCCCAAAATCTCAGGTGAAGTGAGGGGGCCAACCAGGTGTAAGTGGCAGTGTTTTTTGCTGGAACAGGGAAACCGAGGGCAATTGGACGGGAGCCCAACTCAGTCGTGCTGAAAGCGCCTTAAGGTCCTTGGCAGATAAGGTCCCTGCTGTTATAGGTGCTCCAAACTTGTCACCATTTTCCTCGATGTGTATATTTTGGGGGTTTCTGGTTTTAGAGTCCTTAATTCTACTAGCTTAGTGTAAGTTACACTACTCATTACTACCAGCCTTTCACTTTCATTTTATTGTCATTCACCATTCCCCACTCCCCCACTTTCTACTGATTTACAGGTCTGAAAAGCCGACAGGACTGTTGCATCTTGGGAAAAGTGGGAGGGCCCTCCACGAGAGACTGGGTTCCCGAGTTCCCTTTGGGAAACGCGATCGAGGTGTTTGGCAGTGGGGTCAGTTAGAAAACAACTTCACTTTCTCCCCCTTGACTGCCTCTGCAAACGCATGTTACAGAGGTGGGAATCCCCCAAAGAGGCCTTGTGGTTTCCTGTACCAATGACTGGCTTGTGTGTGGATATGGTGGGGGGGTGTAACATAGACGGGTGGGGCGCTGTCCTCTGGTATCCACCCTCCCTTCTCCCCTCTACATTAGCTCCGCCCTTTTGCTGGCTCATAGCTACTCACCTAATTATAGCCCTGGTTATGTGTGGGCTAAAGGGGTGGTTGGTTTCAGTGGCAGGCAACACCTGAGTCCTACCCCTCCAAGGGATTAGGTCTTCGTCTGTTTCAGAGATTTGTCATCCTAATGCCCCAAGACTTCCTTTCCCAAACCGAGTTTAGGTTTTATTGGGTTGGGGATCCAGCTTATTCCCCCCACAATACACACATAAGTTCTCAAGCATGTGTAATCCCAGTCAATACTTAGTCTCGGAATTTTGGCAATATTTTAATTTTAGGAGAGTAATGGAATTAACACCTGGGAAGAAAATGAGACAATGTCTCAGTATAAATTGGAGATACTGTTAACCTCTATCCTTACCCCAGTTGTTTCCCCCCCCCCCCTTGACTCTAGTTGGAATCAAAGCCTCTTAAAATGGCAGATGATTTGGACTTCGAGACAGGAGATGCAGGGGCCTCTGCCACCTTCCCAATGCAGTGCTCAGCATTACGTAAGAATGGCTTTGTGGTGCTCAAAGGACGGCCATGTAAGATTGTGGAGATGTCCACCTCCAAGACTGGCAAGCACGGCCATGCCAAGGTTAGAATTTCACCTGTTCATATCTTGCCTTCCCCATACCTCCCAAGTCTGTGTGGCTCTTGACAGCAAGCTGTCATCTGTCCTAGCCCTCAGTCTTTAACTCTTTTCTTACCTACCATCCCATTCCTTCTGTTCAGCACTCAGCCCTGGATACCTTTCCTACTATTCTTGCTCCTGGATTTGGGCCTCTTCAACTATCATTCTCTGGTGACCCCTCTTTCTGTCTTTGTGTGAGTCTCTAACTTCTCTTGATAGTACTTTATGCTCTGGCTATTCACCTGCTCTTTCCTTATTCCTGGGTTTTACTTTTTCTGTTTATTTCTTTTCCCTTGAATCTTTGTAGGTGATCTTTGTTTTTATCATTTTTTCCCAGGGTTTCTCCAATCTTGTGATGGAATACAGCCTTCCCTGAAGGGGGCCACTGTAGCTCTGAACTTCCAAATAACCTAGCTGTCACCTTTCCTTGAGTTCTTAGAGTCTCTTTGCTTGGGTCATAATGTTAGCACTTGCCTAGTGCTTTCCTTGATAGTTTAGACTTCTTTCCTCAAAAGTTCAACCTGGTCATCCTTGAACATATTTCTTGTTATTTTGTTTCCTAATCAATTTTTTTTTAATTTTCTGTTGACTTGGCATTCATCCTTCTCTGTGTTCTTTCTAGTTTCCTTATTTCCTAGTTGCTTAATTCTCTCTGATCTCCCCCAAGTCACTTTTTCTTTTCAGCGGTCTTCCTTTCTCAGTCCTTTATTGTCAGCTTTCCCTTTTATCTTCCTTATTTGCTAAGTTCTTGGCCTTTTTTCCTGATGTCTAGAAAACTAAACTTTTATCTAGATTGATTCCTCCTACTTCTAGGCTCCTAGCCTTTTATTTGTCAATTATTTGATAGCTGGGGGTAATTGATTGTTCCAAGTCTGGCCTAGTTTCCTTTGTGCTATCAATCCAATCTCAACAGTGGTCTTTTGACCTCAGGTTCTTTTTAGAGGCTTGAGTGTTTCTTGATTCTATAGTTCATTCCCCACTTCCCCAATGTTTGCTCAAAGAATTTAGTCTGATTTCCCTCATCAGCCAGGGACACCTTGAGCTTTTATCTCCTCCATCCTAGAGTTTGGTTGGGTGTCTCTTTAACATGATGCGTATATACAGGTTCACCTGGTTGGTATTGACATCTTTACTGGGAAGAAATATGAAGATATCTGCCCATCAACTCATAATATGGATGTCCCCAACATCAAAAGGAATGATTTCCAGGTACGTAGATGGGTTAGTAGTTGGGGGTGGGAATACAGATTAACCAGAAGAGCTTGTGATGGGAGAGAGGAAAGAAAGGGCAGGAGAGGGTATTTGGTATTAGCACTTTGCCACCCTAGTTTGTCTATCAGACCTTTTATCCTCAACCTTCAGCTTCATTCCCTATCTGCCCCCAGCTGATTGGCATCCAGGATGGGTATCTATCACTGCTCCAGGACAGTGGGGAGGTGCGAGAGGACCTCCGCCTGCCTGAAGGGGACCTTGGCAAGGAGATTGAGCAGAAGTATGACTGTGGAGAGGAGATCCTGGTATGGTGTCCCATCCCTTTCTTTTGTGCCCAACTTTACTCTGTGCTTTGTTTCTGAGTTCAGACTTCTGACTCTGTCTTGTTCCTCACAGATTACAGTGCTCTCTGCCATGACAGAGGAGGCAGCTGTTGCAATCAAGGCCATGGCAAAATAACTGGCTCCCATGTGAGTGTGACAGACTCCCCCCAGGTTCCCTTTACATACTTTGCGGTTGCTTTAGTCTTAATTGTTCCAGGCTTTCTGGTCTCAGCATTGTCCTCACCCCTCTTCTTGTTGAAGGTATTATCCTGTCTTACCTGGTTTTTCTCTCCTACCTAGGATGGCCATGGTGGAAGCAGTGATCCTCGAGCCTGCAGAGGCCCCCTCCCCCAGCCTGGCCCGGCTCTGGCTGGGACCTTGGCTGGACTCCTACACAATTTATTTGACGTTTTATTTTGGTTTCCCCCACCCCCTCATTCTGTTGGGGAGCCCCTGCCCTTCATCCTGTTCCCTTGGCCAGGAGTGAGCGAGCCATGGCCTTGGTGAAGCCGCCCTCCTCTTCTCCCCTGGAACTACAGCACTGATGGGGGAGTAGGGGTGGGTGCTGCTTGTGGTTTAGGGGTGTTTTGTTTTGTTTTGGGGTTTTTTCTTTTTAATTCATTTTGGAATCAGAAATCTGTGGATTCTGGCAACTAGTCCTTGTGCCCCACCCCCCCCTACTCATCCCTGGTCTGGTCCCTGTTCCCATAGCCCTTTACCCCAAACACCATCTCCACAGACTGGGGACCAGCCTCCTCCCCATGCCTAACTCTCTTTCCCCAAATTCCTTTAGCAGGAGAAGGAAGGGGAAGAGAGAAGGGGACCTGCCCCCTCCTGAGGCATCTGGGAGGGCCCTGCCCCCGTGGGCTTCACCCTTTCCTGTGGGCTCTCTCCCTGACATATTTGTTAAAAATCAAACCTGAATAAAACTACAAGTTTAATATGAAGCCCCAACTTGGCTACTTTGAATCAAAGGCATTTGGTGATTAGAAAGGAAATCTGAGAACCAAAGATACAGATGGGACTGTGACCACCAAGTTCATTGTAACCAACTCACTGCCCCACTGTGACCTGCGAGCTACTTCTGCTCCCCCACCCCAAGCATCCCTGGCCTAGTCCAAGTGGAAGGTAACACAAACAGCACCAGCCAGGGGCATTGGCAGATAGATTTTATTGGCCTAGGACTAGGATCTTCACCCATGGTAGGGGGTGGGGTGAGGTTGATAATATTTGATGGTCACTTGTGGTAGAATCTTGAATTCTGGCTGTGCTGGAGAAAAGGAAGCCGGGGGCCGGGTTGGCTGGTAGCTGCAAAGCTTGACTGGCAGTAGTATTGAAAGGTGGTTTTGTCAGTGTACATGCTCCCTTCTAACTCCACACCCGTTCAACCACCCCCCAAAAAAGGAAAAGCCAAGATGTGTGTGGGCTACCGGCCTACCCAATCCTGTTTTCCCTGGTAGTATAGGGGTTGGGGTAGGCAGGTATGATTTATCATCCTTACCTTCCCTGCTGGTTGCATCTGCACAGGGAGCTGGGGAGAGGCAAGGAGTCCTGGGGCTGGATGCAAAGCTTGGGGGTGCATGGGGCGCAGGGAGGACTGCAGAGAAGAGAGTCAGGACCTGAGGCAGCCTGAGGTTACCCTTAACACAGCCCTTCCTCTCACCTCCCAGTGCTCTACACTCACTGAGTCGGAGAAGCCAGTCTGCTGGTTAGCATGTTCCATTTGCTTTTGCAGGGACAGGGTACCACTAGGCTGGAGGAACCCTAGGTAGATAAAAAAGGTGTGTGAAATTACTCGTAGAGAATGGGAAAAGGACTTGCGGAACTAGGGCCCCTGAGTGGGGTGTTATCACCTGTCTGAGTCGGCTGGAAGTGGCTGTGCACGGCATAAGGCTGTGGCTGTGGCTGAGACAAGTACTGCACTGCAGGAAAGGCTGAAGGTGCTGAGAAAAGCAGGAGGCACAGCCATCAGCAAGTCCTTTTAGTCTGTTTACAACACTCCTCCTTGTGGGCCTTGAGAAAAGCCCCCTCCCCCTTTTCCCATCACTCACCTCTGAGCTGCTGACTAGGGCTATAGGCCGGTTGGGTGGGTCCATAGTGAGGTGGGGGTTGAGCAGTGCCATAAGCACCGCCTGGGCTGCCTTGGAATTGCCCATGTTCTGGAGTCCCTGCGAAAGCTGCTGAGCCCACATAATGCCGGGTCTGAGGATGAGAACTCACTGTAAATTCCTTGACAGCAGAGTCTCAAGTGACTCATGTCCCACTTTCCCCCACACAGGTGTTACACTCATGATTTGAGTACTGGTTTAGTACAGTGGGTGAAAAAAATTAGGGAAAACAATCCTACTCTTACTGTAAGCACTTGGGGTCCAAACATCTGTTTGGCTCTGTCAGCTGCCATGAGGGTGCCTGGGCGATTGTGTCCTCCAGGGCTTCCTAGAGAGGAAGAGAGGCTTCATGATGCTGAACCGGTAGTCTACAGGATCCAGGAGGATCCATTCTGACAGTGGTTTCTTTAATCCTCACCCTGCATGCTGAGGAGATGAGTTCCTGTGTGAACAGTCAGACTCTGTGGGTATGCAGCTGATGTCAGAGTGGTTAAGTCACTAGAGTAAAAAGAATGCAGGTCAAAAATCAAGGACAAATGCTCCCTCAACATTAAACAATAATCTTTTGTTACCTGACTCAATTATATTTTTTGCTCCCAATTTAAACTTTAGCTCTCCAGTCCCACCTCTGTTCCTTTCGCCTTCGTTTTTCTTCCTCATGTAAAACTTTCTTGAGCTGCAGGAAAAGCTGGTGCTTCTCTTCCTGTAGGGCCAAAAGCTTCTCTTGCAACTTCAGGATCTGGGAAAGGAAGGAAGAGAAGATGAAAGTAGGAAAGCCAAAGAAGAAAAAGCTGGGAGAGATCAAGGGACTGATGATACATACTTGTTCTTTGGTCTCCTCTAGTGACATTCTCTCTTCCATCTCTTTTTTCTTTCTTCTCTCCTGTTCTTCCTTCATCTTCTGTTCCATCATCTTGTCTACTTCTTCTTCCTCTGGAAGAAGAGTCAAAAAGGACGGAAAAGTGGCAGGGTGGTTAATATAATTAGAACGTTAGAGACTGAAGACGAGCCAAAACTGGTTATCCCAATGATCTTTTATGCTCTTGAAAAGACTACAGGGGACAGGGAGAGGTAAGTTTCATTAGGTGCTCTCCAAGGTCCTTCCCAGCTCAAGGTTTCTGGAGTTCAGACCTGGTGATTTAAACTCCTACCACAGCAGGGCTGTTCCATCCCTCCTCTAGCTTCAGCCGCCGGTGCACTGGTCTGCTAGCGGTACCGCCATAGGTGTGTGCCCTCCCGCTTTAGCCCGGACTCACCCTGCCGCTTGCGCTCCCGTTCCATCATGATGTGCCGGTGCAATGCCCTGGCCATGGCGTTGGAAAGCTTGGGGCGCTCCAGGAGCGCAGGCATGGTGCTGCCGGGGGTACTTGGGCCGTGGACGCCCGACTCTGTCGCTGACTGCCAGACCTCGGACTGGGCCTGCAGGAAGGCGAGTACTCAGAGGTTACCGCGCCCTGTCGGCCCAGACGGAAGGCCGCCCGCTGCCTGCCCCGGTCACATGGACAGTGACCACGCGGCTCCAGCGCGCTTGCGCGTAGGGGTCTATAGCCTGGGGTTCCCGCCCCCTTCCCCGCCAGCCCCGGCTCCAGCCCCTCCCTACCCGCTTTTTCTTCGCTTCCTCCGCAGCCTCCTGCGCACCCTGACCCTGCGTCACATCCGGTGGCAGGGGTTGATCCTTCCGAGGTCAGAACATCAGCGGCTTCAGATTGGGCAGGGAGGGAAAGGCGGAAATGCCGGGGACGGGTGCCTGTGAAGTCCAAACCCTTCCACTTGGACCACCCCACGCCAACCACCCTTGAACGTAGCTCCTGTTGGCCCGGCAGCTGCAAAAGCCGGCTCCAGTCTGGCGGATCCTGCAGCGGGGACCCTGATTGGGCAGGCCAGTGATGCCCTTAGGGCGTGCAAGAAAGGCGAGACAAATGCTCAGAGACGGTGTTTATTGGCTCCTTCGAAATCAGAGTAGTGACAACTGTACAGAGGACCCAACCCCTCCACCACGCTCGCTCGCCCTTCCCCATTCCCGCCTGGGGGCCACAGGGAAAAGCAGCCTCATGTGGGCCACAGAGAGACTCCTTTGGGATTCACAGTAACCAAGAACAAAAACAAATAAATTAAGTGATACGGGGGTGGGGAGTCTTAGGTAGGGAGTCCTGTTCCCCAAGTCAGTGCATGAACAGGGGTTACCCAGGGCCTGCAGCTGGGCTCCCCACAAACTCATTTGCCTCAGAGTGAGTGTTCTGGGGCCCTGGACACAGAGATGTGCTCCACTTCCCATCTAAATTTGAAAGACTGCCTACATGCTCCTGTGCGTCTGCCAGACTGAGCACCATGCATGCTGTGGGTCACTGGAATGAGGTGGAGGCAGTCGTCACTCAGAGTCCGTGGGCCCAAAGCCCAACTGTGCTTGTAGTAGTGAGGTCTCCCCTCCTCATTCCACCCGTACCAGCAGGGCATAGAGGAGTGTGGCCCCTTTCTCCTTGGTTACCCACTCAAGTTCAGCTGGGCTGAAGTGAGGATCAGGAGGTTCTCTGAGGACAGTAGAAGGAGGGCCAGGAGTGTAGGAGCCAGGACGCACACACACCTGGAAAGCCACCTGGGCTTGGTGTGTCCGCTGGAATTTGGGGTCCCGGAATCTGTCAGGCAAAAAGTAAAAACAGGGTGGTGAGGCTTCTGTCGCCTCTCCCCCTTGCTAACTGCAACCACTACACTGGCCGTGCTGTTCCTAGGAATCACTCCCACTTTAGAAGGGACTTGAATCTAGCTCTTCTATCTAAATGGTATTCTTCCCAATGCTTGTTCAGCTAAATTCCTCACCTCCTTCTCCAGCCTTTGTTCAAATCTCACCTTAATGATACCTAACCTGACGATCCTATTTAGTATGCCTGTTCCGACCACACACTTTTTAAAAAAAATTTATTTATTGACTTTGAGAGAGAGAAAAAGGAAGGGAGAAAGAGGGGGATGTGTGATACTGATGTGTGAGAGAAACATCAACCAGTTGCCTCTTGCATGCCCCCAACTAGGTACCTGGCCCGCAACCCAGGCATGTGCCCTGACTGAGAATCAAACTGGCGACCTTTACTTTGCAGGCCGGTGCTCAATCCACTGAGCCACACCAGGCAGGACTTCAACCACACTTTTAATCCACTTCTCTAGCACTCTTTTTGTTTCCATAGTACTACTTTCACCTTTAAAAATACTAAATACTCATTATGTATAAACATTCTAGAGAGAAAACTTAAGTTCCACAAGAACAAGTTTTCCCTTTTGCTCACTGAGATATCACAAAAGAAGTGGCATTTTTTCAACAAACATGTGAAGAAAGGGTTGGGATGGAGACTGAGGAACTAGCAAAACAAGGTGGGAGCAGGGAGGGCAAATCATGGAGATTTTAGAGGCTCTGAGGCATCCCATGTACTTACTGCACTTTGGATGCCAGGGTCTCGGCCCCAGCATATTGGATGGAGGGAGAAAGCAGAACTGGAGGGGGCTGCTCCTCCCGAGGAGGTGCGCAGTTCTCGCCTGGCTCCTCAAATCCTCCCCTAGGCTCTCCCTTCAAGGGCCGACAGCTCAGGATGGAGGCAGTGCCTGGGAGGAGAACTAGGTCAGGATAACCCTACTTCAGCCCACAGGCCCAGCCTGCTCTGGTTCTGCCAGGGCTACGGTACCTGCTCCCAACTCCCCGAGGTCCAGCACCCTTCGGATGACTGCCACATTGCTGCCGTGATATGCCATGTGCCACTTCTTGGTTAGTGTCCCAGCCTCCAGGTGAGGATTCACCCTAGCAAGTGAATAGACAGGGCAGATAGGACAAAAGTCACTGGCTCCCCAAGATTATCCCCTAGATACGAAGTTCTGTCACTTCATGTACCCTCTTGGGATCCTCCTTTCTCAAGAGGGCAAAGAACAGCAAGGGATACACACGATCCTGCCCCATATGTACCTGAGGTTGAACCTGCACCAGCCAAAGGGTAGGGCGTATTCCCTGGGAGGTTCGCCACGGCGCCTGTGGGCCTCATCCCCTCGCATCTTCCGGCAAGACTCACAGTAGCACAGGCTACGCTTCGGTGGAGGCATAAAATAATCCTCTGTGGGAGAGTAAGTGGCAGATTTGGTGCTATGGTTCCTGCCCTGAGTCTCAACCACATAGTCTTCTGACTGAGGCAGGTTCTAGGGGACTGGGTACTCACCAGGAAGCAGCAACAGTTCTTGGAAACGGGAGCAAAGGGCATGGTACTCGCAGCTCTTGAGAGGGCTGGCAGTGGGCAGTGGACCCCAGCATATACTCTCCTTGATCCCTGAGAGAGCAGAGGGGGCAGAGATCACAAGAAATGGGGTTAGATGTACAGGGTGAGGTGGGGTAGGGTCCTGGTCCCTTCGGGCTGGCTCACCATCCACCATGTCAGCTTTCTCCATGTCCCCTTGGGTTCCAGCACTCTTCAAACTGGCAGCTCCTGGTTCAGGACTCACAATTGTCACCTGCAGAACAGAGGGGTGGTCAGCTAGAGTGTGACTAGCCTCCAGGGCCTGCTGATCCCCTCCTTTTTAGACTCCTTTATATCCCTTCCTTTCAGACAACAGACTTCCTCTTTACTTGGACAGCCATCTCCCAGGCCCTCCCACCTCCCTGCCTCCATTGCCACTAACCTGCTCACATTGCCCATAGAGGTCCACGAGTGCATGGCAAGGCTGAGGGACATCTGGCACAGCCACCCCCTGGTCCATCCCATTGACATGGAGATGCAGACTCCCAGAGCTGTCTAGCCGAAGTCCCAGGATGGTGCCTTCAGGACACGTGTCCAGATTTGGCCCAAACTTCTCACAGATCTGGGAGGAGAGACCCACTGTCTTCCCAGAGATCAGACTCCCAGCAGCAGCCACCCCAACCCTTCACTCTGTTTTGGGTTGCTCCCAAGGGGGCTTTGCCTCCACACTTGTCCACTGTCCGGGCTCTACCTCCCCTTTCCCCAACTGCAACATTCTCAAGTGTAGGGACATAGGAAGAGGCAGAATGCCCAAGACTGTCCAGGTAAATAATACTCACGCCTCAGGGCCCCCCTCCTCCTTTTGGACCAGCCCCTCCCTACCCAGGGACCTGGCTGCCCACTTCTCTCCGCTCCCTACCCACCTTGAGGCCATTGTGGAAGACCCCACGGCCCCGCACCAGCCAGGCTGCCCGTTTAAGGGCACAGGCAGAAGCAGGGAAGTTGAGTCTCTCAGGTGGGCAGGTGATGACTCCCAGAACAAGGGAAGATGTCCACTGCCGGTTTAGGAAGTCTATCCGTATCTGGAGGAGAAGGTGGCTTTCCCCAGTCATGGCCTCCCGGAAAGAAGCCACACACCCAGCACATCCACGCTTCTCATAGTATCCAGGGAGGAATGACACCTCCCAGAGTGTGGCCTGGGGTGCTGTCCCTTCTAAGGCTTAGAGGGACCAGAAACGGAAAATTCACTGAATTCCTTCCCTCTTTCAGCCTTGGTCTTCTGTTGACTCTAAGGATTCTTGTTCATAGAGGCTTCCTTCCCCTGGCTAACAGTGACATCTTTCAGTAAGCAGCAGAAGGGCCTCTCCTCTGGAAAGCCCTCCCTGCTCCCACATCAAGGATTAGGCACCTCCCCTGGAATCCTCCAGCTCTTCCCTACTGCTTCATCAGTCACTAAGGTGGGCACTTCCTGGTAACCGACCTGCAACTCCCATCACAGGGCATGAACAAAATCTCATTCAAGGGACTTACCTTCGACTTTGTCCTAAATCTAGAAAGGCCTTGCTCCAGTAGGGTTGGCCCTGGGTCACCCTGAGCAAGAGTTGCTGGGGACAAGGAAGGGATAAGGAGAGGAGGCCCACCTGGACCAGCAGCTGGGGCACCAGGGGCTGGCTGATGACAACGATGCCCTGATTGTAGCTGGCCACCCGTGTAGCTGTACGGTTCCCATTGGATAGGAGGATATTCTTCCCATGGTTTTCCAGGAACTCGAGGGCTGTAGGCATAATGGCCACCTGATCCTGGCCCTGATGTGGAGGACAGACTGAGCTGCTGGGGTTACTGATGCAGGGCCCAAGCCACCCCACTAGAGTTTATGCAGAGCTTGCACGCAGGCTTTTATCCATCCAGGATAGGACTAAGGAACCCAAAAATGAGCTGGTGGCCAATGGCCCACCAAACCTCTCATCCATGTGCCCAGAGGGCCTTGCTGCAGCCTCTTACTCCCAGGCCATGCTCCTCATCCTCATCGTCTTCATCGCCCTCACTTCCAGTGTCAGAGCTGGGGGAAGGAGGCTGTGTGCCTTCTGACTCCTCTAGCCTTGTGGAGCTGACAATAGACACACTCCGCACTGGCCCGTATAGATCCAACACTGCCCACACGTTCTGGAGACACAAAAGACCCAGGAAGTTGGAGATGAGCAGAACACCTCAACCCCACCCCCAGAATCTAAGGTAAGTCTTGGGTCTACCTTGGCAATGCCAGTAGCTGCTGGCCCCATATCCTCTCCATCTACCAGGACATGCATCGAGTCATCTGTCCCCCGCCGAATGCCCACACAGCTCCCGACCTAGGACCAAGGTGGGACAACAACAGATGCTCAACCCACCACTCCCTACCACCCCCACCCCCACTCCCACCCTTATCTCTGGATCCAGCTGCTTCACCCCCAGCCTCTCTAGGTTCCAGCCATAGTTCATCCTCTGGAGCAGCCCGTCTCGCCTCACTTCACAACTGGACACCATCCAGGTCGTCTTAGTCCGGAGTTCTGGCAGGGAGGGAGGCAGGCCAGGGCCACCACCTGCTCCAGGCCCCATCTCCCCTGGCACTAGTGTGGTCAGCCCTATCCGGAGGGAACCTGCCCACTTCTCATCCAGTTCTTCCACTTTCACCTGTGTGAGACAATATTAGCTTGCACTATGTGGGGGCAGGGGGGCAGAAAGCAGTCTGGCCCTGTTGTGAAGGGCCTGGAAGGCTCCTTTGTTATATCTCCACAGCCCACCTCAAAGACTTCCTCAGTCTTGAGCTCCTTGGTGCTAAAGACAAGGCCATGAGCGTAGCCAGTAGCACGCACCGCCCTTGTGCCATCCTCCTCCAGAGTGACATTCTTGCCACAAGTACTGTGGAATCGGTGAGCCACGCCAGCCACTGTGGAAAGATGGCACCGAAGGAAAGGGTAGAATTGGGGCAGCAAGCTTCAGACAGGATGCAGAGCAAAGCTTTCAGGTGAAACAGGAAGCTGACATAAGGTGCCATCAGCCATCACTCCTTTAAGACCTCTGACACCTCTTTTCACCACATCAAGACTCGTTCCCAAATCTGGTATGCCCAGCTCATTGTGTCCTGGCCCCTTTGTGGCAGGGAAGTATCCAGGCCCCGTGCACTAGGTGTGGTTCTCCTGCCATCTTCCTGGCTGCTTTCCACCATGGGATTTTCCCTCCCCTTTCCCTGCCCTGGAAGCTGTATATATCAAACCCACAGCAGGCAAGCAGAGCCCACCCTCCCTCCCTGTTGGCTGCACCTGGGGAGTGCAGGGGGAATGACTTCTCAGTAGCAGTGTTGCTGGTTGCCAGGCTGTTGTCCATGGGGCCAGTAGCATTGGTGATGGACACTTGGACACACTGGCCATAGAGATCCACTACCGCATACACCTCTGGGTAGGAAAGGAAGGAGTCAGAACCTTGAGAGCCCAGGGTGGGCCAGGCTGAGGGTGGCAGGTTGAAAGCCACAGAGTAGTCACCTTTACCCGGAGGTAAGCCTGAGCAGGCAGCGCCTTGGTCCTGGCCATTGATGAAGTAGTGCAGATCACCCTTGGAGGTTCGCATCATGCCTATGCGTGAACCAGTGCCCAGTGCGTCAAGGTCACACCCATAGTTGTTGCGCATTGTATTACCATCTTGCATGATAGCTGTGCCACTGGGGGAATGGCAAAAGGGGCAAATCAGCCACCCAGCTTCCTCCCCACACAGGTCCCTGTCCAGTCTCTACCTGTCTCTACCTTTTGAGTGCCTTGATTGGGATCTCAATCTGGGATCTGAGACCCAATTCTGTCTCCTACATCCCTGGGATCCCTCTCACAAAAAAGTGGTAAATACCACCTTTATAAGGAAGGAGGGTTGAGCCAGTTTCCAAGAATTAAAGAGAAGAGGCAGCCAGATTCCCTAGGTCTATTACTGTTCATGGATACCACAGGTCCAAAACCCTGCTTCCCTCATCCCAACCAGCTCTACCCAGCCCTGCCCAGCTGGTGCCCAAAGCAAGCAGCCCAACCTTAGCATCCAAGTATCGTAGTCAATGTCTGTCATAGTGTTGGGGAATTCAAGGTCCTCTGGCCGAATGGCAGTCACTCCTAGGAGGAGGCAGGAGGAGGTCAGAGCCAAGCCCCCAGCTATAGGCAGCCAGCACCTCCCCCAGCACATGTGCAAATACACACACACACACACACAGGTCCCTCACCAGCCTCAATAGAGCCTGACCAGCGATCCACCATCTTCTGAATGACAATTTCAAACAGCTCTCCATCCCGCAGCGCCCTGCCAGGGACAGTGGCAATCAGACAGGCCCTACTAGGTTGCTGAGGCTGGGCAGCAGGAAAGTGGGGGCATGTAAGTCCAGACACTGACCGGTTGGAGATAACAATGGCATCATTGAACTCGCTGCGGCAGTTGTGTCGGAGCGCAGTGCGGCCCCCATTAGTGATGACTGCATTATTGCCATGCAGCTGGTGGAAGCGCAGGTCAGAGCCACAGGCTCCTGATGATGGAGAACTTGGAGACATCTGGTTGTTCCCCTCAGGGAGTGGCTCAGGGACTGGAGTCACCTCTGCAAGAGGGGACACCACCCATTAGGCATACAGATATCTCTGAGTCCTCCCGAAACCACCCTCCTGCCCTTGCCCAGCCAGGCCCTCACCCACGTCGTCCACAATGGTGGCCTGGGCCGCCTGGCCGTAGAGATCCACAACAGCATAGACGCCCGGAGGCACATTCCAGGCAGCAGGGCCCTGAGTCATCCCATTGACAAAGAAGTGGAGAGTCCCGTCCTCCCGCCGAACCACGCCCACCGTGTCCCCTGCCTTGGAAGAAGGGGGCTGGAGTGAGGAGTCAGGTAGAGTCCCTGCCTGGGCTGGTCCTGCAGCAGCCCCACCTTGGCTACTCCCCAATGTTGAGACCTGGCAGCGCATCCACTCTCCCACCTTGAGGCGGTCCAGATTGTGCCCGTATTCATCCAAGATGGTTGTCCCATTGTGCATCACCCCATTCCCAGTCATCATCCAGGTCCCTAGGGGGACAAGGAGTTGCAGAGGACATGAGGGAGAAGCCAGGACTCCTCTCCTTCATGCAGCAGTCCCCATGTTACTCCCCAAAGCCTTCAGCCCAGTCTGCCTTTATTCTGTCAGCTTTCTTTCCAGGGAAGGACAAGAAAACTGCTGTTCCCAAGCCAGCCACAGGCCCCATCCATGCGGCACTCCTCAGCCACTGAATCAGTCGTCACAGTGTGACAAGTGAAAAAGAGGCTGGGGAACAAGAGTCAGGGCTATGAGGACAGCTTCCTCCCTAGGATCCTATCCTGGCCCTGCCCTTCTTAGGAGCTCACCAGAACGCAAGTTGGTCATGGTGGAGGGCAATTGGAGGTAGGCAGGATTGTGGGTGGTGACACCAATCTCAATGGAGCCAGCCCATTTGTCCACCATCTTGTCGATGCGCACCTGGAATACCTCTCCGTCCCGCAGGGCTCTGCTGCTCAGCACCACACCGTGATTGAAGTCATCAGTGGCACTGAGGGCACAGCAAATGGGGACTCAGACCTCTAACACAAGCTCCAAACGTGCCAGATCTCAGTCCAAATCAACCAGATAAATATCACACTCAGAAGGCTCACCCCTTTTCTGTCTAAGACATCCCGGATCAGACTCACTCTAGCTCCCATTTCCCCACCTCTTCCCCCGATTCCATTAGAGTCCCTTCTGCAGGCTTCTCCCCACCCCATGGGCCATACTGGGGCCTCAGAGCAGTGCGTCCCTCGTGGGTAATGGCTGCCTTCTGCCCACAGTTGGGATGGAAGAGCAGGCGCTCAGGTTCTGCCTGGGCAGCAGGAGCAGCACGGCGGAGAGCACCCTCAGGAGACAGCGCCCGCAAGATGGCATTATTCCGGCGTAAACGGTCACTGTGGTTGTTATTGTGGACGATGGTCACCTTCACTGCCATCCCATACAAGTCCACTACACCATATACCACTGGAGGTGTCAATGGGGTAGCCACGCCTATAGGGGTGGAAAGCACAGGAATAGGGGGCTGAGGGGAGAAGAATCAAATACAGGGAGATCGAGTAACAAAGAGACAGGAGGATGAGGTACATACCACCCTGTCCCCAAAGCCTTCTCTGAACTTCCCCTTACCCTGATCAATGCCATTAATGAAGAAGTGGAGGGCAGAATTGGACTTCCTCGTGAGACCAATGTGATCACCCTCCTGTTCAAAACAGAAAAATGACAGTCTGGAATTCATCTACAATTAGGCTCCAGACATTTGCAGGAACCATGAGAACAGGCAGTCCTAGAGCCTTCTGACCACCCCACATCACAGGGGAACAGCTTCGAACAGCTCCTGTGAGTCTTAAGACCACCCTGAATGTTTAATGCAAGTCAGGCACTGCAGTGAGTCACCCTATAACCATCAATTTGTTTAAACTTTACAACTATCTCTAAAACACAACTAACATGCTCACTTTAGACGTTTAAGGAAAAGAACAAAAAAAGTACCAAAGAGGGTAAGCTTATCACCTCAGGTCACTAACCACAACACATCTGACTCCAAAGATCTGAGTGCCTAACTGTTGGACAACCTTGCCTTCTTAGAAGGAATCTTCAGGCAAAAGATAAAGGGGCTTGCTCTAGACCATGGTGCCCAGGCAGGGATGTAGTATCCTGGGACTCCCCTGGAGAGTGGCCCAAGCTGTGTCTCACCCTCACCTGCAGTTCATCCAGACTGAATTCACAGTACTCCCTGCGGGTGCCCTTGCCATTGGTTAGTATTCCACAGCCGCTCATCATGATGGTGCCTAGGGGAAAGCACACACCCTGGTTAGGGTACAAGCTTCCTTCACTTCAGTGAGCCCAGGCATGTGCCCCCACCCCACCAATAGCTGGTACCTGACTGCAGATTGGTCATGGTGGCTGGGTATTCCAAATTGTTGGGGTTGTGGGTAGTGACACCAATCTCAATGGAGCCTGACCACTTATCTACGAGCTTATCGATGCGGATCTGGGGTGGGGTATTAGCAGAAGGGAGAAGTGGGCATGTAAATGCAGAGGAAAGAGCCACAGCCCTTGGTCCTTCCCCAGTCCCCAACCTTCCAGTAGCGAGGATCAAGCCCTTTCAGTTCCCAGAGGGTGAGGTGTCAGCTAGACCCTAGGATCTTGCACACCTCAAACATCTCATTGTCCCGGAGTGGGCGGTTGGTCATGACAACCCCATTGTTGAACTCATCCAGGGGCCGGCGACGCTCAGCCGTCTTATTGTTGTTGCTGAGTTTGATGAGAGTTCCACACTTCTCATGGAAGAGCAGGGCGTCGTTGGAAGTAAGGATGGGCGAGGTGGCAGCACAGCTAGACCCTAGTCCTTCCCCTGCTGGTGGGGAGCTCAGATTCACATTTAGGAGCCCCCCATTATAAGCAGACAGGATGGCATTACTCACCACCTCAGAGAGCTCCATGCTGGCAAAGTCTACAGCAGCAGGATAAGGGAAGGAAGCTGAAATGAGGCTCTACACCTGCAGGTTTGCAGTCGTCTCCCTACCCCTCTCCTGAGGCCCCTCCCTTGTCCACCTCACTTCCCACTCCCCTTCCCAGGGCCTCCCAGAAGCCCTCACCATTATGCGATTCAAGGCTGTTAGGAAACGTCTCCGGCCGGGCCTGTGCTGGGGGCACCATGAAGGCTGGGGACCAGGCAGGATGGGAGGGGAATAAGGGTTCAGCACCTGCTGCAGGGCCCACAGCCAGGAGAGCCCCTCCTCTAGCCCTCACTCTCCCCTTCAACAGACTCAGGGGTCTGAGTGGCCCTGCCCACACCCAGCCTCGCTGATCACTACATTTCCCTTCAGCCATCCCCTCTACCCCACCCCTCCACCACTGCCCTAGCTGTGTTCTCACCTTCATCCCTAGAGGTCCCCTGTTCAGCCAAAGCAGAATCTTCAGGGGGAGCGGAGAGCTCAAGGGGAGGTGTAGGGATGGGAGTAGGAGGGCTGAAGCCTGGCTCAGGAGGTAGCACAGTGATTTGGGTGCACTTGCCATAAAGGTCCACAACAGCCCAGACACGAGCAGGCAGGCCTGTGGCAGCCACACCACAATCTCGCCCATTCACCCACAGCCGCAGTTCCCCAGCAACTGTGCGCTCCACGCCCACACGGTCCCCTTCACCAAGCTGGTCCAGGTCCTGACCATACTCCTCCAGCACAGAACGTCCATCCCTCAGCACCGAGCAGCCCGACACTACCCATGAACCCCCCTTCAGCCCTGTGGCGCTGCTTGGGAAGTCCAGCACACTGGGGTCCAGTGCCGTCACCCCAATTTCAATGGAGCCACTCCAGGAGTTGACCTGTGATAGGGGTGGTGGACAGAGGCTCAGGATGGGCCACCAATGGGTCTCCCACCACTAGGAAACCAAAATTCATAGGCCACTGTGTCCTCCTCCCCCCACCTCTCAGACAGCTTAACTGACTTTTCTCTTTTGAGACATGAGACGCTAATCCAGAGGTGCAGTCCTACAGGTAATTTTCTGCACTCAATCTCAGGAATTGTTTGGTCCACTGTCCCTGGCAACTGTGCTCTTTACTCTGAATGCTCAGTGTCTACATCTGTCCTTTCCCTTTCATGCTGGCTAAATTCCCTGGCTCCAGCTCCCTGCCTCCTCTAACTTTGTTGGTCTCTGTGGCTTCTCAACCGCCCAAATTCACAGCTCTCTATGCCTATATTCCTTGTTCTTGTATATCACTCTCTTTTTGCTGGCCCAATTCTCTCCTAAACTCTGGCTCCACTCAGATTCACTGTCCTCTTCAGTAAATCACACACAAGCACACAAACCTCCCTCTCCGAGTAGCTCTCCTTAACCATTTTTCCCACCCAACCGTGAGTCTGTCCTTCAAAGGTTTGTTCTTTCCTAAGTTATTATCTTTCTTCTCTGCCCATCATATATTTGACATTTCTCCATCCTCCATCTCCCAGAAATGGTTCCAGGTCTGTTCCCTAGTAGTTCTACAGCATGAGGTCCCATGTCCCTTACCTGCTCCTGGAACTTAAAGAAATTCGAGCTCTCCTTGTTCTTCAGGCTGAATGTTTCTATTTCATGCTCCCTTCCTGTCCGTCACCTGCTGTCCTAAGTCTGTCAGTTCCCCTTTGGTACCTGATGATGTGGACTACGCTGTCTATCCTACCCCGTCTCCCTTTGGTCTCCTCCCATCCTCCACATCTTGGTTGTGCATCCCCAGCTTCGCACCTTGCGGTCGATGCGGACAGTGAAGACGCGTCCGTCGCGCAAGGGTTCCCGACTCAACACCAGCCCGTGGTTAAACTCCTGGCCTGGTTGCTGCCGCCGCGCTGTACGCCCACAGGTCGACAGGCTCACCAAGCGCCCAGTGCGCGGGTGCAGCTCTCCGCCGCTGCCCAAACTCACGCCAGACCCCGGTCCCGGGCCGCTGCCGCTGGGGCCTCCACCACCCCCAGGCCCCGGCCCGGGGCCTCCCCCAGATCCCCCACTCCCACCCGACCCCGCCGCCATCGCCGCTGACGCCGGGGCCGCGCGGCAACCGCGTTAGGCGGCACCGTAGCAACCTCGGTGCCCAAACACCCTAAGGGAAGAAGACCCAGGGCTGGGGCCAGATATGCTTTACGGCACTGCCGGGCACTGAAGCATCCCGGGCTAAGGAATTAACGACTATCACGATGGGAACAGAAGGACGATGGGGTCGGGAAGGTTTGCTTTACGGCACGACGAGGTGACAGTGGCTCCGAGATGGGTGAAGACTTGGGCAGGGAGTTTTTGCGACAGTGAAAGAAAAGACTGCCGCAGCCATCTTTAAGACGGAAGGGGGCGTGCTCGCGCCTAAAACGTTTTCAGCTTTGCAATAGTGCTACCGACGACCCCGCCCTCGTAGAGGCTGGCGACCCCTTGAAGTATTCACTTTACGGCCAGAGGAGGTGTCTTCTCGCTGCAGGCTTCGAAGCTGTGTGAGTGGAAACTGGTAACTTTATAAATAGAAACCTGTTTCCTCCGCATCGTGACCAAATGTCTTGCGACAGTGTCGCAATCCCACCACTTTGTATCACACCTCTCGGGGGAGGCAGAGGGGACGTAGTTTAGTACAAGAGGGCTTTGAACTCCAATCCCATCAAATTTAGATTTTAAAGCCACGAATAAAAGGTACAAAGAACCTCCGGCAGGCAGTTTCAAATAACGGTGCTGACGGTCCCAAAAGATTCCCCCAGAGTTATTAACAAGCCACCAGCCCAACTCCCACGCTCGCACTACGGTTGTATGACTTTGACGTCACAAGGGTCACGCTGGGAGAAGTACGGCAGCAAATACCAGAGACAAAGATTTGGGTGGGTACACAAAGGGAGGGGCAAGCAGGGCCGGGGAAGGCTCCCAGCCCGAGTTCCCCTTGCAGTCTGGATCCCGCCCACCGTGACTCAGGACCCTAGACTCGCCCAGCTCCGTGTCCCCCGTCTAGCTGCGGTGGGGGCGGGGCCTCGGGAGGGTGCTATGTGGAGCTGAGAGGCGGGGCGGGGTAGCTGAGAGTGTGCCCCCTGGTGGGGCAATGGAGAAGCAGTAATCTCTAGGGGTAGCAGGCGGCCTCAACGGGGAATCCCCTGGAGGGGCAACCGGGGTAGTGCCAGGAGGCATCAGAGGAGTCGAGGCAGGCGCCGGCTGGCCCTCCGACGTAGTTTTGTGTCATGATTCTGGGCGCCCCTTATGCTCTGGGGGAATCTTAATTAGAAGTCTTGGTTCCAGCCGGCCCTCCGAAGTGGTAGCGGTTCACGGTTCCAGGCCCAATCAGCATTCTGGGAAGATTGTGGGCCACATCCTAGCGTCCGGCACGTGCCTTGGAGGATTTAATACCCCTTTTCCTGAAACCTCTGTATCCAGGATGTCCAGCTTTGAGTCCGAGGGGCATGGAGTGCACAACTCGGGATGCAGTCTGAGCTCCGGGTCAACTTGCTTGCACCCCCACAAACCCTATGAGGATCGGCCCCGTAGCATCCTAAAAACCAACAGCTCCACCCTGATGCATAAATCCCCCCATGCAGAAAAGTGAGGACCACAGTTCAGCTTGCAGGCCGCAAAGAGCACTAAGGGAGGGGTTCCGGACACTGGAGGGGGCGGGGCCGAGACGAAAGGGGCGGGGTCCTGAGAACAAAAACAGTAGGGTGAGGGCAATTGAGGAAGGAATGTGAAGTTCCTAGCCTTTGGAAGCAGCAGGTACCGGGTAGGATAAATTGTGACTGCGTAGTACATGGTTATCATTAGGTGTGACCCCCATCTCCAGCCTCCACCTCTGGAACTGCAAGGGAGTAGAAGAAAAAGTTTCTGAATGACTGAAGGAACTAGGGAGAACTATAAAGAAGGGGTCACTAGAAGGTTCCCCTTTCCCATCCCCCCTTTTTTGTGTCCTTCCCCCACCACAGGAGAAAGTCTCAGCACTGGGATGAAATGAATATCATGGCCACCTACCACCCAGCTGACAAGGACTACGGATCTATGAAGGTGGATGAGCCCAGCACTCCCTACCACAGGTGCTGAGCCTGTGGCCTAGCCCCTAAACCCACGCTCTCTTCCCTATTCAAAGGCGGGGATGGACTGGAGGGGGAGTGCAGGGGAAGAGGCAAAGAGGCCTCAGGGACTGGATAGTGCCTGATGGCCCCACTCTCTGCACTGTTTCCTCCCACCTGTGCAGGCTGCAGGACAGTGATGAGAACCTGCTCGCAGGGCCTTCCCACACAGTGACTCCTGAGGCACTAGCAGAGAGGTGAGAGTCCTGTCAGAGATCAGTAGGAATGTGGGGCATCTTCCTCCCTCCACTCCTGAACTCTGGGATCTGAGCCATCTCTGCTTTTGGCTCCACCAAATGGGGGGATACTATATTTCCCAGCAGGCCAAGGCCAAGGTGGGAGAGTCAGCCAGCTTGGCCCTATCTGTCACCTGCCCCCATTGTTTTTTCCCTTTGGTGTCCCTAAGTAGACTCCCTCCCCCCTTCAGGTTTGCAACAACAGACAATTTGTGGCCCAAGGTCCTCCAGGGCAGTGATGACAGAAACTCAGGGTCTTCAGACAACTTTCTCAAAACACGTGAGATGAGGGCTGGGAACTGAATGGATGGGGAAGTGGAGTGAACCTTCAGCAAGAGCATGGTAGGAAAGCTGAGCTCTTAAACTGGCCCACAGACTCCAGTGATTTTGAGAAGCACCGCAAGGCACACTACAGTGAAGGAAATGTCTTCAAGACTAAGAAAAACCTACCCTTTGGTAATAACAAGAACAGCAGTGAGGGTAGTGAAAGTTTGGGAAGTGGCAGTCAAGGTGTGGTACTGGACCCAGGGTCAAAGTCTGTGGAAAGAGGCTGCTGTGCAGGAGGACTGGCCAGAGGAGTCAAAGATGAGATTGGCCTGGTGACCAGGAACCACATCCTAGAAGCCAAGGGTTAGTAGCTACGGTGGGATCCCAGAGACTCAAGGGAATTGTAGTCCAAAACCTTCTCCACCATAGTCTGTCTTTCTCAATTGGCATTGATTAGCCAAGGGTCCTCTGCCTGAGGGGGACGTAATGCTGAGAGGTGACCCCAGGGAAGACAGAGGGGCAGCTGGGGTGAGTTCCCCATCAGGATAGTCCCCAGAGAAGTCTGGCTGGTGAGGAGGAACAGAAAACCCAAGAGACCTGTGGGGGACAGAGATGTCACTAAAGGTTTTCTAAAATGGGAGGAGGTAACAGAAGTGAGACCAGAACCTGGGGCTTGAGCTTCTCCCCTGTGGTTGGGGGGTGGTTCACAGTGGCCTGGACATCCTAGGTGACCATAAGACTCAGATTAATTTGGGTGACTCCTCAGATTCCACTACCTTCAGAAATCAGTCCCCAGCTTCTGCCATTATTACATTGGGCAAAGAGGTTGATCTGCAACGAAAGGAGTATTATAGCAAAGGTAGATACCTGAGATGCTGTCCTCTCCCAGAGCTTGAGGAAGACATGGAAGATGAGCAGCCAGACAGTGAGTGCTGGGCTGGGTCAGCCTGGTAGTGGGAGGGCTGAGAACCAAGAGACTGATAGGTGCCCCAACCCTGATTCTGTGATGCTTCCAGGTTCTGCAAGCCTAAATTGGATGAGTGAGAATCCCATAAGAACTGAGGTCTGTTTGCTGGACCACACGGGAAGCCCACTTCTGGATCACAGGCCATCAAGAACTCCCTGACAGTGACAATGACACCACTGCAGCTTGGTGAGAGCACCAGGACACCGTGTCACTGGGCTTGGATCTTGGCAAGCTCCCAACCCCCAACCCCCAATCCTCTCAGACCAGTAGATCAGCACCAGGTGCTAGGGCCCTAACCATCCTGATGTGCAAGGCCCACATTTGTACAGAGAGAAACCAGGGAGGATCAGAAGTTGTTGGGACCCCCTCCAGCTTGACACCATCTGCTGGTCCCAAGCCTCCCTGACTTCTCTCCTCCACCTCCCCCACTCCTATCTTCCTAAAAAGTGGGTCCCAAGCAGTATTTGGCTGGTGTCAATGTCTGGTATCTAAGGGGTTGAACTGCCAAAGCCCAGAAAGCTCAGAGAGGGAACCTAGAAGCAACTCAAACTCCCCAAATCAAAATAGTGCAGTTATGAGCCTGGGCAGGGGGTAAGGGGTTGCTGCACTAGCCACAGAGGGAGAGGGGGCAAAGGTAGGTTCTAGGGAGGCTGGGAGTTGCGTGAGCCAGATCTCAAGCCTACTGTAAGAAAACCACTCACCTAACCCCTTCTCTTCAGATGAATCCCTGAAGCTTTGATGGACTCAGGAGGAGGAAGCCAAACAACAGAAAATGTAGCCAGCTGGACATGGGGTGGGGGCCAACCTTCCTCTGCCTTCAGCACCCTAGGGGTAGAAAATAAAGAGAAGAGCAGGAGTCTGGGTGCTTTGAATTGGGAGCCCAGGAGGGACCTGCCCGGTCACTGAAGAGAGGGGAGGGAGAAGAGAAGGGAAGCTCACACACAGGAAACCACGAGCAGCCAAAGCAGAGAAGAAAGCTCAGAGTAGTCTGGGCAATTGGGGTCTGAAAAGGCCCACCTGCAGCAGGGTGATGATGATTGACATGATTCAGTCAACCATAAATTCACTAATATTTTACTGTAACTCTTACAACCCTGGAGGCAGGGCTGAGGAATAAGAGAGCTTCCCCAGGGTCATCCAATCTCTAAGTGACAGAGCCAGGATTTGAACGCATATCTGCCAGGCTCCCAAAACTCTACCACTAAAGGAGAAAGAAGCAGAAAGAGTCTGGCCGCCAGTAGGAAGGTGCCAGTGGAGAGTCTCTGAGGGCGTGGCTGCGGCTTCTCTGATCTCAGGCCCCTCTCCTCTGCCCAGGCCCCGCCTCTGCCCCTCCCAGCATTGCCTGGAAGTGTGGGGTGAGAGCTTCTCCTAGGACACCCCTTCCCTTTGGGGTAAAGAATTGCGACCACCTCAGGCTCTACCGAGGAGAGAACCTTTTCTCCTTCCTCATCAACGCCCCTCCTGGGGCAGAGAGTGCCTCCACCTGCATCCCCACCCGCCTGGCCCCAGGGACCACTGGCTGAAGTGATCAAGCTGAGATGACAGTCAAGCTGGATTTTGAGGAGTGTCTTAAGGACTCACCCCGCTTCCGGTAAGTGTGTACAGGTTTGGGGGGCAGAGGAGAGGTGGTCTGACACCCCCCAACACACACGCGCGCGCACACACACACACATACACAACACAGTCCCTTCCCCAGGCCAGATGTCCTAGCAGGGAGTAAGTCTCAAATGGATAAGATCAACTAGTGGGTCAAAGAAGTACCTCTGCTATCAAACTCAGAGGGGGCTCCCAATCTCTCACCCCCAGAGCTGGCATTCCATCTTTCCTCTCACAGGGACCCATGCCCTTCCCCCAGCACCTACTCTGGGCGGTTAGCAACTTCCTGCCCTCACCACATCCACCCTTCTTCTACCCTTCCTGCTCTGGTCTAGCCTGGGCCATAGTAGCTCCCACACTGTGGAGTGAGTGAGCAGAAGAGGGCTGGTGGGTGGGCCTTTTTAACCCACCAGCTTTTTCTGTCTATGCCCTCCACCCACTAACCCCAACCCCTGACCTGACCCTGCCAAGGTGAACAGACCAGGTGAACCCAAACTCTGTTGCCTTTACACCATCCTTCCTTTCCCAGAGCCTCTATTGAGCTGGTGGAAGCCGAAGTGTCAGAATTGGAGACCCGTCTGGAAAAGGTGACTCAGAACTGGATTAAAATGAGAAGGGCAGAGCCAGGAAGAAAGTTGGAGACAGAGAATGAGTCCCAGGGACTAATGCTAATCACGTAGGGTAGATGTTTGGAGGCTACAGAGAAGCAAAAAGGTGGTTCTGTACCCTCAAGGAGCTGGGGATCTTGGAAAACAAGTCTCATTTGTGGACTTACCCTGTCAGCTCTTGAGCCCTGTATTATGCCAACCCTGGGCTATTGGGTAGAGCAAGATTATTTCTGCCCAAGGAGCCCACAGATGGACTGTGGAGGAGGACAGACCAGTAAGACACCTAAACACAAGGCAGTGAGGTCTTCCTGGCCACCCCGTGTGAAACAGCACATGCCTGTGAGCATACACACACCCGCGCCCTCTCACTGGCTCTGTTTTTCTTACAGCGTTCATCTCAATCTGACGTTACATATTTACTTGCTGTATTAGTTTTCTGTTGCTCTGTAACAATTAGAACAAATGTAATAACTTCACACACATTTTCTATCACAGTCTCTCAGTGGGGCAGGAGTTGGAGACAGCTTAGCTGGTCCTTTGCTCAGGGTCTCACAGGCTGCAGTCAAGATGTTAGTTGAGGCCACAGTCTTACCTGAGGCTCAGGGTTTTCTTCCAATCTCACAGGTTTTGGGACTGAGGCCCTCAACTCCTAGAGGCCACCAAGTCCCCTGCCATGTGGCCTTGTCCATAGGCAACTGCCTATGGACAAGGCCATAGCAAAACTGCCTACTTCATAGCAGTTTACTTGCTTCTTCAAGGCCAACAGGAGGGTCTCCCTCATGTGTGCTGGCAAGATGGTGTCAGTGCATTGGAGCGTGATCGCAGGAGCGAATCATCTTTGCCAAGTGTTGTGACCTAATCATGGGAGTGCCATCCAGTCGCCTTGGCCGTATTCTACAGCTTAGAAGCAGGTCATGGGTCTCACTCACACTCTAGGAGTAGGAATTACACAAGGGCAGGAATCATTGGGGGTCACCTAAGCATATGTCTGTCATGCTGTTTTTGCTAATTTTTTTCTCATGTACTTCTCCTCACTATAGTATAATTGTCATGAGGGACTTTTATGTTTTGGTTTTGCTCTCCCATGGCCTGCAAGTTAGAAGATGACCAACTAATATATACATACATTTTAAAAAATTTTATTTATTGATTTTAGAAAGAGGAAAGGGGAGAGACAGAGAAACATCGATTTGTTGTTCCACAAATTTATGCATTCATTGCTTGATTCATGCTTGTGCCCTGACTGGAGATGGAACCCATAACCTTGGTGTCATAGGACGACACTCTGACCAACTGAGCCATCCGGCCAGGGTCTACATATATTTTTTAAATTTAACTTTTTTATTTGGAGATAATTATAGATTCACAGGAAGTTGCAAACATAGTATAGGGAGGTCCCACATGCCTATCACCCAGCTGCCCCCAGTGGCAGCATCATACATAACTATGGTATACTACCAAGACCAAAAAATTGGTATTGGCACAATGCAATGAACTGCCTATAGACTTTTACATGGATTTTACCTGTTTTGCATATACTCTTTAACAATTTTTTTGTGTGTATAATTCAATGACACTTTGTCATGTGTATAGATTCTTATAACCAGCATCACACTCAGAACACAAAACTCCTATCACCACAAAGAACTCTTCTTCTGTACTACCCATTTTAATGACACCCTCCCTGCCCCCTTCTAATCCGTGATGACCACCCATCTGTTCTCCAGCTCTCTACTTCTGTCGGTTCTAGAGTGTTGTATAGGTGGAATCACACAGTATGTGACCTTTCAAGATTGGCTTTTTCCTCCCACTCAGAATAACATCCTTGAAGTTATTCAAATTGTGCGTATTAATAGTATCAGTAGCTCATTATCAATAGTTCATGTATGAGTAGTTCATTCCTTTGCATTGCTGTGAACCGTTCTGTTGTGCGCATATACTGTTCGTCACTAGTTCAGTCCTATGCAAGTTCCTTACTCAGATAAAAGGGGGAGAGGGGAGTGGATAAGGAAAAACTGGACACTCAGTTCCCCAATGCCACACAGTGGAGTTGTGAGCATCTGGGTCCTTGTGCCTTGTCACAGACACCCCCTAGGGACATCTGATAAGGTCTGATTGTGCCCAGTTTTCTGACCATTACTGACCCTGCTAGCCACCTCCAGCTCCATTTCCCTGAAGCCTTCACTAGCTCTGAAAAGTGGTTTTCAATTTAACAAAAGTTCACGGGGCTGAGCTGACAGGCTCCACAGTCACTTGCTCCGTCCCAGGTACACTGACACAGGCCAGAGCCACATGGCGTCACCTCAGGGGCAATGCAGTTCCTGCAGGGAACAAGGGCTGGGGGTCAGGAGACTTCACTCTGGCTTCTGGCTCAGCCACCTGGCTCTCCCAGAGAAACCCTCCTCAGGCTAGTCACTTGCCCCTTGTTTATCAAGCCTCCTTGTTTGTCAATTGGGACCAGACAGAATGGGCCTTAGGAGCCCCCTAGCATGCAATCGCTACTCTGATCCTGTGGCCTACTGATCAAGTTTATGAGGGAATTTTCAACAAGCACAGAGTGGGACAAGTCCAGATGGCAAATACTGTAGGGTTTATACCAACTAAGTAGAGGGGACAGCCCAAAGGAAGGGGACAGGAAATGGGACAGGAGTGGGGATTGCCACCAACTATGTTGGCACATGGCATGACTCCCAATTCCCCTGTTGCTTCCTAGCTCCTCAAGCTGGGTAATGGCCTCCTGGAAAGTGGGCGTCATTACCTTACTGCCGGCCGTGCCTTCGTTGTTGGCATTTGTGATCTGGCCCGCCTGGGTCCACCAGAGCCCATGATGGCGGTATGTGTAGGATCGGGGCCCGATTCATGGTGGGATGGGGTATGAGGTGAGGAGAGATCCTATGAAAGCCAGGGGAGAGTTGATCTGGGGTCTGCAGGTCCCAGGCCAGAGCAGGGCTGGTGCTGCCATCCAAGACAGCCATAGCAGGCTGGGTCAAAAGACGGGAGGGCCCAGCTTGCCCCTACACCTGGTACTCTCTCTCTCTTTGCCTCTTCTTGCCTAGGAATGCCTGGACAAATTCACTCAGAGCCTGAGCCACAAGCTGGACAGCCACTCGGTGAGAGGGGCTAGGTAGGACAGGTCGGGGGAGTGAGGTTGGCTGTGGTCCTGACTTCCACCTTCCAATTTCTGCTTCTCCTCAGGAGCTTCTAGATGCCACCCAGCATATGCTGCAGCAGCAAATCCAAACCCTGGTCAAGGAGTGAGTGTTGGGAGGGGAACCAATCCTCCAGCCCTTCCAGTTACCACAGGGGCCTTCCTGAATGAAGCTGTGAGACTAGGGGTTTCTGGTGGCCTGAATGCTATCCCCCATCCCAAGAACCCCCTTGGAGTTCTGACTGTGCAGAGACTAACTCAAAGGCTGTGAGCGGGCTGGCTCACAGGACTTCTCTGCTAGGGGCAGATGGGTGTATCTGTGATTCTGCGTATCCCCCCACCCCCAGAGGTCTCCGGGGTTTCCGAGAGGCTCGTCGGGATTTCTGGCGAGGCGCTGAGAGTCTGGAGGCTGCTCTTACCCACAATGCAGAGGTCCCCCGGCGCCGGGTCCAGGAGGCAGAAGAGGCAGTAGCTGCTCTGAAGACAGCTCGAGCCGGGTACCGGGGACGGGCACTGGATTATGCCCTGCAGGTGCCTGCCCTCACCAGTCCTCTTGGAGTACCAGGGTCTCAGTCACCTTAAAGCTAGAGAGTCCCTGGTGTGCCTTGGGAGGGGGCACTGTGTGTTCAAGACTGACCAGAGGTATTTTTGGGCTCTCAGATCAACGTGATTGAGGACAAGAGGAAGTTTGATATCATGGAATTTGTGAGTCGCAGTGGCGGTATAGGCAGGGTGGGGAGAGCCTACTGACGGAGAACAGGAGGGAAAAGGGAAATATTGAGGGTCCTCCCCAGCTTTGCTCCCTGCCCACCTTGACACCAGGTGCTGCGTTTGGTGGAGGCCCAGGCTACACATTTTCAGCAGGGCCACGAGGAGCTGAGCCAGCTGGCCCAGTATCGCAAGGAGCTGGGCGCCCAGGTAGGGCCCCATCAAACAGGCAGGTGGTAGAGGGTAGTGGGTCCTGAAGTGACTTTCCTGGCCTAGTTCAGGGAGACTTGGGCCATCTGAGATGCCCCTCCTGTGCCCAGTTGCACCAGCTGGTCTTGAATTCAGCCAGAGAAAAGAGGGACATGGAGCAAAGACACGTACTGCTGAAACAGAAGGTGAGGCCAGGGGCTGCTGGAGGGAGACAGCTAGGTGCGGGGGACATGCTTTCTGCTCACAAAGTTGCCCTTTGACCTTTCTGTGCCCTCAGGAACTAGGTGGGGAAGAGCCAGAGCCAAGCCTAAAGGAGGGGCCTGGTGGCCTGGTCATGGAGGGCCATCTCTTCAAACGGGCCAGCAATGCATTCAAAACCTGGAGCAGGTGAGGAGAGGATACCCCAGTCATCCAAACCCATCCAATTAACTGTTTTTTGAGTGGTTAGGGTATGCTAAGCACAATAAGGAAAAAGACAAAATCTCTGCCTTCAGAAAGCTTACATTCCATTAGCAAAGAGAGACAATAGTATAATAATTAAGTAAATGTGCTATTATTATACATTATATTGGAAGGTATGGATGCCAGAGAAGTAAAATAATAAAGTAAGGGATTTGGATTGCTGAGGAGGGGTTGCAATTTTAAATAGAGTGGTCAGGGTAGGCCTCATGAGAAGGTGACTTCTTGTGTGAATACTTAGAGGACTTCTGTGGGAAGAATGTAGGCAAAAGGAAGAGCCAGCTTGGCCAAGGCCCTGAGCAACCTGGACTGTTAGGAGGAATGGAGAGGAAGGTGTGGGTGTGGACAGAGGAAGGGAGGAGGAAGTAGTAGGAGATGGAAGTAGTAGTAGTTGGAACCAATAAGTGTGTGAATTATCATAGGGCCTTGTCAGCTTCTGGGGGGACTTGGGCTCCACTCCGAGGGAAATGGGGAGCCATCATGGGGTGTGGAACAGGATGACGATCTGCTCAAACTCAACTCCTTCTCCTTCTGGGGCCGCTGCCAGCCCATGTGGGATCTTGGTGCACCTTAGACCACATATGGGCTCCTTCCCCAAGACACCGAATCCTTTTCCCAAGATACTGCCATTTGCCAAAAAGAAATTATAGCACTGGATTTACTTTATTAGGAAAAGCATTTTACTGTCATCTGCTAGAAAGTTGTTTTCATAAATATATCAAATCTGGGTTGTCCAAGATGTAAACAGTAGTACCTTTTAGACAGTCTGCACAACTGTCCACCCTCCTCTGGAACATCTCATGGGACATCCACCCAGATCTCTCTCCTCTCCGCAAGATCCTTATGGGGCAAAGGGCACAGACCCTCTGCTGTCCCTGTCCTAACCCTATCCTAACACTGCCCATGTCCAAACTCTACTTCCACCCCCTCCAGACGCTGGTTTACTATTCAGAGCAACCAACTGGTTTATCAGAAGAAATACAAGGTGGGTAGCTGGGTGCTGGAGGCCCGGGACCAGGGACATTCAGCCCTTGCTGCTCCTGGCTGGATATCTGCCTCCATATCACCTCCCCCTGTCAGGACCCTGTGACCGTGGTGGTAGAAGACCTGCGTCTCTGCACAGTGAAGCTCTGCCCTGACTCAGAAAGGCGGTTCTGCTTTGAGGTGGTATCCCCCAGCAAGTGAGTGCAGTCCCCAGGGGCAATGCTCTGATGTCTCTAAATCTTTACCAGCTGGGAAGGTAGAGCCAATCACAAAGACATCCCTGGAACAGGGATCTGGAGGCCCCACATGCAGCCCCAGGCATTAACCCTTTGGTGGCTGGATCCTGGGGCAGTGGGGGTCAGGGGAGGGTATAGGGTGATGGGGGTGTTTAGAAGGATATTACCTACTGGTGCAGAAATATTTCAGTATGGCTGGTACCAGTTGAATACTAGCTGAATGTCAGCCTGCCCATCCCACCACAGGCTCCCCAGGCCTCAGACCCCTCCCTGCTCTCCGTCCCCTTTCCTGCCCAGGTCCTGCCTCCTACAGGCTGACTCGGAGCGCCTCCTACAGCTGTGGATCAGTGCTGTGCAGAGCAGCATTGCCACGGCCTTCAGCCAGGCTCACCTTGATGATAGCCCCCGGGGTCCAGGCCAGGTACCTTAACATGGCGGTTCAGGGCCAGGCTTCCCAGGGGCTAGGATAGCCCTTGCCCTAGGCCCCAGAGCCACTCTTTCTTCTCCTGTCTGCCCCAGGGCTTAGGACACCTGGTCATCGGTTCTGCTGCCACCCTGGGCTCTGGCGGGATGACCAGGGGAAGGGAACCTGGCGGAGTGGGGCATGTGGCAGCCCAGGTGCAGAGTGTGGACGGCAATGCCCAGTGTTGTGACTGCCGGGAACCAGCCCCTGAGTGGGCCAGCATCAACCTTGGTGTCACCCTCTGCATTCAGTGCTCCGGCATCCACAGGTCACTGCCCAAGTCCCCAAGCATGGGCCCCATTCCTTCCAACTGCAGTGGTGGGGGGGAACCAAGATAGAGCCCATTGCCCAGGCTCCTCCTTTCTTGCTTTGCCCTGGCTTCCTCCCCTAGATTCTGGCTGTCACTGGGCACAGGCCTGGCCCAAGCCTGTGGGGCACAGGTGGAGGTGGGCCAGCCTCTCAGTGTCCCGGTCTAGATAGGGTTGGGGAATACCCAGAGTAATTTATTGGCTTGATTGGAGGAGGTGTGGGGTCAAGGCTGCGGAGGGTGGGTGAGCCAATGAAGAGCAGAGAGGAGAGATTGTAAGGCAAGTCTTTATGGCCCTCACCCTGAGTCAGTCTGGTAGGAGGGAAGGGGAATGGTGGGAAAGAGTTGTCTAGGCCAAAGTGCCAAGAAAGAAGGGAGGTGAGTGGAGGGGATGAGGCCCTTAAAATGATTTGTAGGAGAAGAAGGGAGAGGGGGTAGTGAAAGGACAGGATCCTGCCAGATGCAGGTCAAGGCTACATGGCCCCCGCTGCCCTGCTGCCTCCTGACCCAGCGCTTCTACGCAGCCCCCATGCAGGGTCTTGTCTCCAAGTCTTTTCAGGTGCAGCGGCAGCTCCCCCAGCTGCTGCCTCCCACAGAGCCTGACTTCCACTCTGGTCCTCCAGGAGCCTTGGAGTTCATTTCTCCAAAGTACGGTCTCTGACACTTGACTCGTGGGAGCCGGAACTAGTGAAGGTGACTTGGGATGTTATGAAAAGTTGGGGGTAGGGTGGGGTGAGGACAGGGCTGCAGAGCCCTAAGGGCTCAGGTGCCACCCCCACCCTACCTAACTGTCTGCCTCTGCCTTGGTGCCTGAAGCTTATGTGCGAGCTGGGAAACGTAGTCATCAACCAGATCTATGAGGCCCGTGTGGAAGCCATGGCCGTGAAGAAGCCAGGGCCCAGCTGCTCCCGGTGAGGCTGCAGGGAGGGGCTGGGGCTGCCCCCTTTTCGGGAAGGGAAGGGGGCCTGGCATGGGAGGAGGTTAGACTGTCCCCTTCTTCTCCCCTCCAGGCAGGAGAAGGAGGCCTGGATTCATGCCAAATATGTGGAGAAGAAGTTCCTGACCAAGCTTCCTGAGATTCGAGGGCGAAGAGGTGGCCGAGGGCCCCCAAGGGGACAGCCTCCTGTGCCCCCAAAGCCTTCCATTAAGCCCCGGCCAGGGAGCTTCAGATCCAAGAAAGGTATAGGGTTGGTTGGGCATTCATTGTACACCTGCTATGTGCTAAGCACTATGCCAAGCCTGGTGAGGTGGTTCAGAGCGTGAGGCCCAGGCCTGCCCCTTTGAGAGTGTTGGGGGAGCCAGGCCACACCAGCACTGGTTTTAGAAGGTGAGAGATCTGGGGGTTACAGTGAAGAGTGGGAAGGATCATGGAGCTGGAAATAGGCAGGGAGGCTGTGTAAGGGTGTCATCCCCATGAGAAAAGTCAGAAGTGAGAATGGGCTAGGGTCTCTAAAGGCCTGTGAAGGTGGTGTGCTTGGCTAGAGCAGAGGGAGCCAAGAGAGCTGAGGTGAACCTTCAGTGAGTCAAGCCACCCACAACATTCCAGCCAGTCAGGGTGGTTAAACAAGAAGAGGTGAACTGATGCTCTCTAGCCCTAGGGGCCCCGCACCATACTCACACACACCTCCACTTCCCACAACAGTCCCAAGAATCTTGAAGGCCTCCCTATAACTGAGAAGGGACCTACCCCATTACTGCATCAGGGGGCCTTTGCTGAAGGTTTTCTTCCCAGACTCAAAGCTGATTCCCCCTAACAGAACCACCCTCTGATGACCTGGTTAGCCTGCACCCTGGGGCCCTGCTGTTTCGAGCTGCTGGGCATCCTCCCTCCCTCCCCACCATGGCTGATGCCCTTGCCCATGGAGCTGATGTCAACTGGGTCAACACGAGTCGGGAGAATGCCACGCCACTGATCCAGGCCACAGCTGCTGTGAGGGTCTTGCTAACCTCCCCACCCCACCCTAAGGCTCCTTTTCTTGCCTGCTTCTGACTTTCTTACCCCTCCCTCCACCTCATAGGGAGTGATAACTAATAGAGACTGCTAAGAGTGTGTGATTTGGAGGCAGACAACCTGGGTTTGAATCCAGGCTCTCACCACTTGTAGTTATGAACCTCTGTCTGCCTCAGTTTCCTCATCTGTAAAATAGGGATCCCATACCTCATTAGGTTGTACTGTGGATGTAATATATGGATACATGTAAAGAGCCAGACACCTAGCTGTGTCCCTAAACTAATCCCACACCCCACCCTCTGAACTGACCCCATTCTAAAAATCTATAAATCTGCCTCTAAAGATGCCACTCTCTCTCCCCATTCTCCACTTCTCTATGCAGAATTCTCTTCTGGCCTGTGAGTTTCTCCTGCAGAACGGGGCAAATGTGAACCAAGCAGACAGCCATGGCCGGGGGCCGCTCCACCACGCAACCATCCTTGGCCACACTGGGTAGCTCCCATCTCTGGGTGGCAGTGATGATAGCCTCGGGGAGGAAGGTTCCGGACAGGGTGAGCTGCTGACTGAATCTGGCTATCTTTTCTAGACTGGCCTGCCTGTTCTTGAAACGGGGAGCTGACCTGGGAGCACAGGACTCTGAAGGCAGAGACCCTCTGACCATTGCCATGGAAACAGCCAATGCTGACATCGTTACCCTGTAAGGATGTGGAGGGGCGGGGCTAGTGTTTGTACCTTTCAAATGAGTGTGGCTAATGCCCAAGAACCCAACTTGCCAAGGAAAGCCTGGGGAAGGGAGGGGTCAGCTCTTGGCCCAGGCAATTAACAGGATGCTCCAAGTGCTGATTGGGGTGTGGAGTAGGCATGGGGTGGGCAGGGTACAAGGATGGTGAGCTCATCCTGAGAGTCACCATTCATCAACTTTGTTAGGTGAACAGATGAATAAACAGCCCAGATCAAAGGATAGGAAGTTGGGGGGGTGGGGGTTGGTGTGCTTTAGATTGTCATTCATTCCTTAACTCCCTCCCCTTTAGGCTCCGATTGGCAAAGATGAGGGAGGTCGAAGCTGCCCAGGGCCAGGCAGGTAAAGTACCTCTACCCCACCCTCACCAGGCTCATCATTGTAACTCTGGGCTTCTGGCCCCTGGTGACCTGTACCCCTCATGTCCAGCTTCACTGGTTAAGTCTAGTATTTACTCAGTAAATACATATGTATTGTGCATATTCCACACACCAGAGCCTCAAAACAGAAAAGGCAAGGGCCGTGCCCTGAGAGCTCAGGTGTCTCCTTCACCTGCTGTTCCCAGCATACTCCCCTAAGCTAGGGGCCCAGCTGTCCCCACTCCCAACCCTTCCTCCCTCCCCTCAGGAGACGAGACATATCTGGACATCTTCCGTGACTTCTCCCTCATGGCATCTGACGACCCAGAGAAGCTGAGCCGGCGTAGTTACGACCTCCACACGCTTTGATTCCAGGCCTTTGAGGCCCTGCGTCCGGCACCCTTCCTAACCCACCACCAGCCTGTGGCCATTAAAAGCTTTGTGCTTTGCTCTTCCCTTCGTAGTTCATTTATTGGGCGCCACCTCTGGACCCGCAGGGGGTTGGGCGCTGTGGCTCCTGGATGCAGAATGGAAGCGAGTTTTCCAGCTGGAATCACACTGAGGGTGACTCCCAGAGAGTGGAGTGGAAGCTGCGGCTTCAGCCCTAGCACAGGGCGGCCCTGGGGTGGGGCTCTTAGGGAAGCTGGCGTCGGGCCGGGCTGGAGAGGCTGGCTCGGCCACCCCGACCCAGAAACCTCCCCGGAATGCAGTGGTTCAGCACCCGCCCCCTCAGAAATTCCCCACGGGAAAGAGAAGAAAACTGCCAGTTCCCAAGCCCTGGAAGGCCGCGCCTCTGTTTCCTCAGAGTGGCGGGATTGGGGACTCCCGCCCCCAGGGAGCTGCAGACGTGAAGTCGGGCACACCTGAGACCCGTGAAGCCGTTGCAGCCACATCCGGAGTGACGTGACTCGGCGGCGCCGCCGGAGTCACCCTCCGGACCCCACCCCCGCTTGCGTCCCCAGCCCAGCCTGCCCTCCCAGTGTCTCCAGTTCGCTGCTCTCAGCTCCCACCTCCACCCCAGCCCTGCGTGCCCCACGGGGGCGGTGGGCGGAGCTGTCTCTTAAAGGACCAGGGGCTGCAGCCCTTCAGCCACTTCCTGGGGGCTGAGAGGACTTCAACAGCTGCCGAGGAACCCCAGTAAGGCGTTAAGGCGGCGGCGCCTGAGTCCGAGACTCCCGGCTGCTTCCATCAGAGTCCTTGGACAATCGCAGCTACCACTTAGGGTGCATCCTTGCTCCCCAGCGGGCACCTCCGGCATCAGCTCCAGGGAGCCCCGCCTCCATCTCTTGGAACCCGCGCCGGAGCCAGGCCAAGGCCAGGCCAGTGTCTGGTGCCCCGGAACCCTGCGGGGGCTCGCTCACAGAGGCAGCGATCTGCCCGAGAACTTGGAAGCTGGACCCTTTAAAGAGTCAGCCTTATACTCGACCGTCACCTGCTGGTTGGATTCCGGAAAGCCACTATCTAAAGACCACAGAAAGGAATCGCAGACCACCTAGAACTGGATGCGTCTGGACCTAAACCTCTCTTCTTCGTGGTCTTTCCTGTGCTCTTTTCATCCGTCCTCTAAACCTTTCGGGCGTTTCTGTGACCGGAAGACATCCCGCACCACCAAGGTAGCTGGGGTGCGCCCGAAATCTTGCTGCCTTGTTCTCCAGCCAGTGCCTCCAGCTTAGAGTCTGAAACTTACAACCCAGTTCTGCACACACCCAGGAAGTTCTGCCTTTTCTTCTCTTTCGGTGTCTCCAGTACTCCCCAAAATTTCCCCCCCTCCTGTGCCCTCTTCACCCCCCTCCTTTGGGGGCCCCGTGACCCTGAATGTGGGGGGCACATTATATTCCACTACTTTGGAGACCCTGACTCGCTTCCCAGACTCCATGCTGGGAGCCATGTTTAGGGCTGGCACTTCCATTCCCCCCAGCCTCAACCCCCAAGGAGGGGGCTACTACTTCATAGACCGAGATGGAAAAGCCTTCCGGCACATTCTCAATTTCCTGCGGCTGGGCCGCCTGGACCTGCCCCTAGGATATGGGGAGACAGCGCTTCTCAGGGCGGAGGCTGACTTCTACCAAATCCAGCCCCTCCTAGATGCTCTGCAGGAACTGGAAGCTTCTCAGGGTGCCCCTGCACCCACAGCTGCCCTGCTCCACGCCGATGTAGATGCTAGCCCCCGTCTGGTGCACTTCTCTGCTCGCCAGGGCCCACATCACTATGAGCTGAGCTCTGCCCAGGTGGATGTCTTCCAGGCCAACCTCTTCTGCACTGACCCAGAGTGTCTGGGTGCCATGAAGGCCCGATTTGGTGTGGCCAGTGAGGAGAGGGCAGAGGCAGGACCACACTTTCGTCTGGAGTGGGCCCCCCGCCCCATGGAACTGCCGGAAGTGGAATACAGGAGACTGGGGCTGCAGCCACTGTGGACTGGGGGGCCAGGACAACGACGGGAAGTGGTGGGCACTCCGGGCTTCCTGGAGGAGGTGCTGCGGGTGGCTCTGGAGCACAGCTTCCGGCTAGACTCTGTTTTCCCTGACCCTGAAGACCTGCTCAACTCCAGATCTCTGCGCTTTGTCCGGCACTGAGCTGAGAACAGCAAATACTGCCCTTAGTTTGACTCTAGGGGAGTAGAGGGGGAAAGAAGGGAGCAGCAAAGGGGACAAATTTTCCCTGAAGCCTCCCCCTAGCTCTGCTTTAGGGGCTATGAGAGCCACAGGTCCCACTGCACCTGACTGGAGCCCAGATGTGGACAGGATTCCCCACACCCAAGCCCGCAAAGGGCTCACAAGTGCTACAGAGGGTATGAACTGGTGCTAATGCTGGAAGGGGTGGGAAAGTTTCCCCTGGCTTGTTTTCACCTGAGGCTGGAGACCTTGGTTGGAGCTCAGTATTCAGGGGTCTGGAAAAGTGGGGACATTTCTCTGCCTATGCTAGGCCTAGCAGAACCCTGCAGGGACACTGAGGTCTGGGAGGAAGAGGAACTTTGCATTGTTCTAATGTGGTCTCCTGGACTGTGACTTCTCCTTCTGGAGCTGAGTGGCCTGGCCTGACCAATGACAGGCCAGAACACTCTGGAACATGGGAAGGGAGATTCTTTGCTGTGTCCCAAGCCACTATGAGGGAGACAGGCTACATGCCACTCTATGCTGGCATAAGGGATCTAGGAGAATCCCCACTAACTATGGGATAGAGCATTCCTCTGGAGATCGAAGTGTTTTAAAGAATCTGTTTTACTGATGGTGGAGCTGGCCATGGGGAGGAGGGTGGCATCTTCTTGGGTCTTGGCCTTACTTCCTTCATGTGTGCGTGTGTGTCAGCATGCATCTGACTGATGTGTGAGCCTCTGATGTCCTGGCTCCGATCTGTGTTGCTGGCGATGGTATGTGTACTGGCCTTTCTGTGGTCTCTACATGTCCAGGCCTGTACGGGGTTGAGAAACTATTTGGGCACCAGGTGTGTCTATGGGTGTGAGTAGACTGAGAATTAATAGCTTAACCACAAGTGGTATGTGTGTTTACACACACATGTGCATTTACATTACCACATATGCAGGCGGGGCCTGTTGGGATTTGAGTCACTAGGATCTTCCTGGTGAGAGAGGTAAGAGAAGTCACTGGGCTTAGCAGGGCCTTGGAGGCCTTTATAGCATTCTTGGTTGCTAAGGCAACCATAGGCCTGTTGCTAGGAGATTGCTGAAGAAGGACCCAAGTCTGCCCAAGGCAGAGAGGAGCTGAATGGAAGAGTTTGGGAGAGTCGGGAGGATATGGGAAGGGATAGGATTTCTGCATCGCTGAAGAGATGGAATAATCATGAACAACTTCTCTGGGAGTCACTTATTATTTATCACTTACAAGAAGAAAAATAAAGTTGCTTTTGGAACCACAAACTTGTAAAGGTTGCTGAGGGTCATGTTGGGGGTGCTGTCTCTCTTGCAGCAGGAGTCCTGCTTTCTCTGCCCCTCTCCTATTAGAGATGTCTTCTCCTGGTCCTCAGTTCCTTTGGCCCAGATTTACCCCAGCCAGGAATAGAGCAGTGACACTATTTTGGAATGCTCTAGAACCTCCAGCTGTTCTGGAACACTCTGCAACTTCCAGGCAAAGGGCTAGAACCAGGATCACAGAGCCTTCATAGCCCAGGTAGGGCCAGCTCCCTCCCTCCAGCACCCTCCATTGGGCTTCATGTGGATGCTGGTACTGGGTGGGGCTTTCCTGGCAGCTGCCCGGGCCTGTGTTTTCTGCCGCCTCCCAGCCCGTGACTTGTCGGGCCGCCTGGCATGGCTCTGTAGCCAGATGGAGGCCCAGTGGAAGGACTGTGAGGCCTCCTGGAACTTCTCAGCCTTTGCCTTAGGTAAGTCTGGACATCCAGGGACGAGCCCATCAACAGTCAACCCCATGCCCCAAGTGAAGTAACATGTGACTTCCCAGATGTGTCCTCAGCTGTCACCTCAGTCCACAGCCCTCCCTAGGCTCACTGACCTCTCCCTCTGGGAGAGCTTCTTTGGACCTTGGGAAAGTCAAGAATCTTCTGGGCTGGTGAGGAACTCCCTGGTCCTTGCCCATCTCCACAGATGAGGTGTCCATGAACAAAGTCACAGAGAAGACTCACAGAGTCCTGAGGGTCATGGGTGAGGTCATTGGGGAACCTCAATCAAGGGGCTTGGATGGGAACCAAGGCAGGGCATGGGAGGGAGGAGCTGGGCAGGCAGGGAAGGAAAGAGGGCCAGTGGAGACAGGAAGGCATGACTGGGGAGGTGCTGGGTGAAAGGGTGGCAGTCAACTGGTGCTGTTGTGGCCCTGGGCAAAATGGCTGCTCTCTGCCTCCCCAGAGATCAAAAAGTCTTTCTCTTCACTCCCTTTATATTGGCAATGGCTTCAAAAGACCAAGCTCCCTGAGTACACCAGAGAAGGTACTGATGGGGGGAAGGATCAAGGGGTGCCTAGGATCTTGGGCAAAGGGCTATGTAGCTAAACTGTTCATCTATGCCCACCCCTCCTTGTCTTTTATTTCAGCTCTCTGCACTCCTGCCTGTTGTGAGTAGAAAAGAAAAGGGTAGCGAGGACAGGGTACCTGAGGAGAGCCTGGCAGTTAGCAGGAGCAAGTGGGATCCTCCGGAAGGGTGGAGTCTGGGCTTCCCCTTCCCAGCTCTGGTCCTGCTGTCTCCTGCAGGGGGCAGCACCATCCTGTACAACTGTTCCACCTGCCAGGGTTTTGAAGTGCACTGCTGGCCCCAAAAACGCTGCTTTCCAGGTCCTTACTCTCCCTCCACCTTGCCTCACGTCACCCAGATCTCTGAGCTCCCAAGCTCCCCCAGTGTCAACGGTGGGGTCCTCTTTCATTGTTTCCTGGGTTCCCCGCAGGAAGTCACGATCTTTGGGAAGCCAGGATTCTGCTCCTCTCTGTCTTTGGAACTGTCCTGGTCGTGGGTGTCCTGAGCCTTGTGGTGGAGTGAGTTGGGGAATAAGGGCAGGAAATAGTCTCACTGCCTCTGACCCATCCAGTACCTTCTACCACCCATCCTTCCTCTTTCCAGTCAGTCCCCCTCCCTTCCCTTCCCAGACTTCCCACCTCCATCTTCCTTCAGGTTCCACCTCCTCGAAGTAAAAAGGGACTTATGAAGATGCTAACAGATCCCAGCCTCCAGCTGTAAGGGAGGTGTCCCCACAACTTCCACTTCCCTTGAGGGGGGCAGCCAGCCCCTTGGTTCCAGCCGCAGAGGTTCAGTCTTCCAGACTCTGAAACTCAGATGTTCTTACAATCCCACTGTCAGAGGGCCTCCAGGAACCCGGGCAGCCACAGCTGGAAAGTTTCTCCCTGCCTGCCCTCACCCAATCAGATAGGGCAGTCACCAATGCCAGGAAAATATCTACAGAAGGAAAGAATCCCCTCCGCACACACTGCCACTCCCACACCCCTTTCTGCCTGTTCCCGTAAAGCGGGGGGCTGTTTGCCCCGGAAGCTACTCTTGGCTCTCCTGTGACTGATTGGGAATCCGGGAATGAGTGTTTTGGAGAACTCCCTCCCTCTCTGAGTGAGACCACATTAGTAAGTCTGCTGGCATGCTCTCCCTCCATTTAACATTGTGAAGCCCTGGCCTCCCACAAAGGCTTCCCTCCTGCCAGGCCCAACTAAACTTGTTGTGAAATGGCCTCCACCCCTGCCTGGGCTCTGTCTGCGACTGGGGCGGGAGGGAGGACAGGAAACTCAATGAGCACAGTGGTTCTCCACCGGGGGGATTTTGCACCCCATGAGACATTTGGTGACATCTGGAGACATTGTTGATTGCTTTGATTGGGGGCAGATATGCTACTGGCATCTAGTGGGTAGAGACCAGGGATGCTCAACATCCTGAAATGCACAGGAGAGTCCTCTCCAGCAAGGAATTATCCATTCCAAAACATCGATAGTATGTGGTTGAGAAAGCCTGGTGTTTCTTCCCCTGGCTGTCAGGAGTTTGGGTTTGGGAGATGAGAGATGGGACGAGAAAAGAGACACCTGTCACCAACCACAGGGCCTAGCCCCAGAAGGGATCCTGGCCCTCACCTGGCTCAGTAGTTTTCAGATTGGGTACTTAGAGGCTCCAGGGTCAAGGTTCTCAACAAGCTGCACATTGGAGTCACCTGGGAAACTTTACAAATTACCCATGCTTGGATCCCATCTTCAGAGATTCTGAAGTTAGTGGTCTTGTATGGGGCCAATCTAACTTATAGCCAGGGTGGGAACCACTGGTTAGGGTGTACCCATAAAGGTCCTGGGATGGGGAGAGAAATGCCTACGCCTTTCAGGAGGGGCTCTTTCATGTTGTTTTACATGTTCTAGTCCAAACCCGGCATTTCTCACACACACACACACACACACACACACACACACGACCCAGAGATCATACAGCAAGATTTTACAACTGGCCCAAGATCATACAACTCATTCATCCACTCATTTGACAAGTAAGTACTTAGTGAGTGCCCACCACATGCCAGATAGCATCACTGCCCAAGCTGGGGTGGGCAGCTGCTCCTCCCTGCTGCCCAGGCAGCACAGCTGTCCTCTGGGCTGCACTGGCTGCCTCGCACTCTCTTATGCTGTACCTTTTTTTCCAGGTTCAACATACGGGAGCTGTCCTTGTTTTCACACTCAGCATGCAGTGGATCAACCACTTCTACCTATTCATGAAGGACCACTACCAGATCTGTCCCCTCTTCCCACCCTATGGCGCCCAGCCCGCTCTAGAACTCTCTCACGATAACTTGTCTCCAAAATATGCCACCTGACTTTGCCTCCTCCCCTCAAATTCATTGCACCCTAAGCAACCACACTGGTCTTAAAACTCCACATGCTCACAACCTCCTGTCGAGCACCAAATGATGGTTAAGAATTTGGGTTTTGGAGTGGAGCTTCAAATCCTGGCTCTGTCTCTTAGTGGATCTTGGGCGAGTTATTTATCTTCTTGATTCCTGATTCTTCATATTTTAAATGCAGATTGTGTGTTTCACTGATTCTATGGCCTTATTTTTCCTGTTTACATTTTAACATCTCTGAAGAGTCCATTTTAAATTGAAGACATGCCATGGCATAATGGTATATATTACAATTGATGACATCTTAAATTCAGTGAAATGCAGTGGTACTCACTTTACAGGATTACTGTGAGGTCCAAATAAGTTCATATAAAATACTTGGGACTGTGCCCAACATATAACGAGCCCTCATTAATCATTAGCCATTATAATCTCTTAGTTGAAATCTTCCCTAGCCCTGGCCAGGTAGCTTAGTTGGTTGGAGTTTCATCTCGTACACCAAAAGGTTGTGCGTTTGATTCCCAGTCAGGGCACATATGTGGCTTGCAGGTTTGCTCCCTGACCAGGGTGCACATTGGAGGCAACCATTCGAGGTTTCTCTCTCTCTTGAAAATCAATTAAAACATATCCTTAGGTGAGGATTCAAAAAAGAAAAAAAGAAAAAACTTCCCTAGTTCCTAGCTCTTCCTTACCTACAGAATATAGTCTTGGCCCTTGACCCTGACATTTAAGGCTCTCCATGAGCAAGCAGCTCCCTTGTCTTATCTGGTCCTCAGGGCAGACCTGTCCAAACACAGATCAACCTGGAATCTCCACTTCACTGCCTCACGGGCATTCAGACTCCACATGTACAAACTCACCTTCCTTCCTGGCCCCACCACCCTCTTGTGATCTCTCCCAGGCTTAATGGCAGTGCCAGCATATCATGGACATCCTCTTCCTTTCATGCCACTTGCTTACTTCTCACCAGTTGTGATCTGTCTTTGTAAGATTTCTCAGAACCCGACCCCAGTGTGTCCCTGGAGCCTGATTCTCTTAGCTCTGCCCACCCACAGTCACTCTGAATCACTCCTAGTTGGCCACTGTTTTCTCCTGTCTCCTTGCCTTTGCCCAGGCTTGTTCCTGTGCCTGGGATGCCCTACTCCTTCAGACACCACTTCTTCTGGGAAGCTTTCACCGAGCCCCTGAAGCAGTAGTATAGATTGTCCCTGCTGTAGACATCTTTCATGTGGCAACTATTGGATCAGGTCATTTTCTTTCTTTTTCTTTCTTTCAGATTTTATTTTATTTATTTTTTTAATTTTTAGAGAGACAGGAAGGGAGGGAGAAAGAGAGGGAGAGAAACATCAATGTGTGGTTGCCTCTTGCGTGCCCCTCACTGGGGAACCCAGCCCACAACCCAGGCATGTGTCCTGACTGGGAATGGAACTGGCAACCTTTTGCTTCGCAGGCCCGAGCTCAATCCACTGAGTTACACCAGCCAGGGCTCGTAGTGTTTCTTTACACATCTTCCCTCTACTCCATCCACTACCCTATAAAGCCACTATTTAAAGTTTTGTCTTTGTTTCCCAAGTGCCTGGCACACAGTAGATGCCAGGAGGCTTCCTGACAACTCCAGCCCCTCCTCTGAACCCTTGTGATATATCCTCCCCATGGAAGCTCTTCCTGAGCACGTAGCACAGGAGGCTGGTAGATTACTGTTTCTCTTCTGTGCACATAAGGCCAACTCACCAGAGTGCAGCCCGCCAGGGCAGGGCTGCTCTTTCTGAGCCCCTCAGCAACAGGGGAGACTGCTGTAGGTATAGCATTTTTTAAAAAAAAGATTTTATTTATTTCCAGATAGAGGGGAAGGGAGGGAGAAAGAGAGGGAGAGAAACATCAATGTGTGGTTGCCAGGTTGCCTCTTGCATGCCCCCAACTGGGGACCTGGCCCACAACCCAGGGATGTGCCCTGACTGGGACTTGAACCAGCAACCCTTTGTTTTGTAGGCTGGCACTCAATCCATTGAGCCATACCAGCCAGGGCAGTACAGCAGTTTTAAATAATGTCCCTCACATTCTCTGATGTGCCTCCAATCCAGAGGTAGGATGTATCCTTCCCTTGAATCTGGGGTTTTTGATGGGTTGACCAATTGAATGTGGCAAAAGTGATGCTGGCTCACTTTCTGGTCTCAGGCCTTAAGAAACTGGTAACTTCCACCCTCTGCCTCTTGGGATGCTCACTTGGGAACCCAATCATCACACTATGAGGATATCCAATCTCCATGAAGAGTCCACATGGAAGAGCTCAGCCAAAATCCAGCATCTACTGCCAGACACAGTAGTAATAGTGCAGCCCCCAGCTGTCAAGTCACCCCAGGCTTTTAATTTTTCCAACTAAAGCCCCAGACATAGTGGAGCAGAGATAAACCATCCCCATAGTGTCCTGCTGGAATTCCAGATTCTCAAAGCCCAGGAGCATAATGAAAAAAAAAATTTCCCACCAGGTACAATAAATAATACATTTCTTATTCAACAGTAGATAACTGGAACAGTGGGGTGTAAAAAGGAGCCTAGAACTCAGCACTAGGGGCCCTTAACATGTGGAGCCTTTCCATCAAGTGCTTGAGCATCCTAGTGACATGGAGTCTGGCTTCCCCTAGAGTGAGTGATTCAGGAGGGGGAGGCAAAAGCCACAATGTCTTTTTTTTTATATTTTATTTATTTATTTTTAGAGAGGGAAAGGAGGGAAAAAGAAAGAGAGAAACATCAATGTGCAGTTACTGGGGCCCTTGGCCTGCAACCCAGGCATGTGACCTGACTGGGAATCAAACCTGCAATGCTTTGGTTCTCAGCCTGCACTCAATCCACTGAGCTACACCAGCCAGGGCTTGCAATGTCTTTTATGACCTACCTCAGAAGGCACACACCATCCTTTTCGTGGTATCTCATCCAGTACACAGACTAGCGCTACTCCCTAGCGCTAGTGTGAAGGCCCTAACAACTATGTCGATACCAGCAAGGGAGGTTCTCGACAGCCATTTTGGAGACTGGCTACCGCACATGTAGGCAACAGTTCATTCTCCAATAACCCCATAAGGTAAGACTCCAAATAGGCTTATCCTGAAGATGAGGAAACAGAAGCATAGAAACATGAAATAACTTGCTCAGATTCACAGGACAGTAAGTGGTAAAGCTAGGATTCAAACTTAGGCAGTCAGGCTACTAAGCTACCATGCTCTAAATGTCCTAAGTGCCACTGTAAGACTGAAGGAATATGGTAGATTTAGGAACACTTCCTCTTGGGAAAGCAAACCAACAGATACGTCCAAGGTGGCGGGCTGCCAGCTCTGAAAACTAGTGAGGCAAATGCAAATTGGGAAAGGATGAAAACTCAGCATCCTGGGAGATGGAGATGGGATGATAAAACAGGAGGGTCTTACCCAAGGATCTGGGAAGAGCCAAACCATGTGGGGCCAGGGAGTACCAAATGGGGAGGGAAGCAGGGATGGGTTCACCAGGAAAATGCTTATGGATTAGATTTGGAAACTCTCATCCCTCATTCCCATCACTCCCAGCAAAGGAGCTCTTTTATTTTATTTTTAGATTTTATCTATTTTTAGAGAGAGGGAAAAAGAGAGGTAGAGAAACATCAATGTGTGATAGACATGTGGATTGGTTGCCTCTGGCACACTCCCAACTACGGATTGGTTGCCTCTTGCATGCCCCCAACTGGGGACCTGCCTCACAACCCAGGCATGTGCCCTGACTGGAAATTGAGCCAGCAACCTTTCAGTTCACAGTCCAGTACTCTGTCCACTGAACCACACCAGCCAGTGAGCTTTTCCTTTTTCAAAAAGATTTTATTTATTGCCCTGGCTGGTGTGGTATTTATCTAGTTTTAGGGAGTAGGGAAGGCAGGGAGAAAGAGGGAGAGAAACATCAATATGTGAGAGAAACACCAATGTGTGAGATACATTGATTGGCACACCCCCAATTGGGGACCCGGCCCTCAAACCAGGCATGTACTCTGACTGGGAATCAAGTTGGCAACCTTTGGTTCACAGGCCAGCACTCAATCCACTGAACCACACCAGCTGGGGCCAAAGGAGCTCTTAATGTCAAAAATCTTTGCTTCACCCTACCCACATGACTATCTCATCAATTTGTTCAACAAATGTTACAGGATACTTGTCATCTGCACCAGGCACTAGACTGGGCATGGGGGACACAACAATGACCAGGCAAAATGAAGTTCTTTACTACCTGAACTTGGAGTCCAGAAGGGGAGACTGACAAGTTACTGGCAAATTCTATCAGGGCAATGAGCACAATGATGAAAAATCACAGGGATCTTAGAGTGCAGGAGAAGAGACCTGATCATTTAGGGATAGGTTTCTTGCACTTAGCAAGGGTGGGAACACTCTTCCAAGCAGAGGGAACAGCTGTTCAAAGGGTGAGAAGAGAAATCCTGAATGCTAAGGTGCTTTCACCTGTTGAGAGGTTGACTTGGGTGAAGTAGAAGGGAGAGCCCAGAGATCTCAGAGATCAGAGTAGAAATGATGCTAAGGGGACACTAATGTGGTTCCCGAAAGAAGCAGAGAGGTTTCTACAGAAGGATGGGTCCCACACCAAGGCCAAACCCAAGGCAGGGGTGGGGGAGGCCACTGAGGTGCCCTCTCTGCTTATCCTCCTGGATCTCTGCCCTGTGAGGAAAGACTTGGCCCCGATGGTGTGAATGTGCTCATCCTTCTCGGATGCAGAGCCTACAGGGCAAGACAGAGGTTGGGGAAAGGTAGGTGGAGGAGGTGGGGCCTGGTCTGGCCTCCAGGTTTAAGTGTTTATCTCAGCCTGAAGGAGGTGCTCCTTGAGGATGGTCAGGATGGTCAGGCTGTACTCCCTGGGTGTGGGCAAAGGTAGGGATGAGAGGACTTTAAATCCAAAAGTAAGAAATGAATAGGGAGAAGGAAGGAGTAAACAGGCCTCCGATTACCTGCTTTTTTTTTCCCAAGCCAAAGACAAAGGTGGGGGATGAGCCTCTACCCCTGACTTCTTGCTGGGATGGGGAGGACTGAGGCAAGGAGTCCAAATGATAGTGGCCCATCATCAGCCTCTTCTCCATCTCATAACCAAGGTGTAGGCAAGGCCAGCCTCTCTCCCCTGAAACAATGGTAAGAGGCTCTTTCTTGAGCTTCCTGCTCCTTCTTCTCTCACCTCTCCCCAGTCTCTTTCTACAGCAGGCTGGTTCTGTCACTCCCTGTTTGAAACCCTTCAGCGGTTCCCAGAGCCATTGGGTAAGGCCCAAGCTCCTGACCATGTTCTGCAAGGCCCTGTAGAATGAATCCCACCAGGGCAGTATGCTTGTTCACCTGAGGCCCCAGAATCTGGTACAGTGAAAGCTTGCTGGAAGAAGGGTAAACAGATGCCTAGTCTGGCTATTGCCAACCTTTCTGGATGCATCTGCCCATATGCTCTACACTCCCCATGTGCTCTACGCTCATGTGTTCATTCAACTCCCAGGGGACACTTGACATTGAGAGGAAAATTGGGTTTCATGTGCTCTTCCCTGAATAAGCTTATGGAGCCATTGTGTTTCCCACCAAGAAATTGTATAACACCAAGATGAATCTCAAAAATGTGTGGAATAGGACTTTTGGCCAAGATGGAGGCATAGGTAGACACACTGTGCCTCCTCACACAACCAAGATAGGGACAACAGCAATTTAGAAACAGAATAACAACCAGAACTGACAGGAAATTGAACTGTATGGAAGTCGGACAACCAAGAAATTAAGATAGACCCATTCATCCAGACCAGTAGGAGGGGTGGAGTCGGGCAGCCGGGTGCGGGTTGTAGCACAGAGGGCAGAGAGTGTTGGGACTGGGTGTGTAAGGCATCTGGGGCATGCAAGACAGCATCGGGTGGACCCTGAGCACGCAAGCGGCAGCTGGCAGACCTCGGCCAAGGGGTGGCAGCTGGCAGACCCAGTGAGGTGGCGATTGTGAGGCAAGGCACTGCACGCAACCCAGGATCACAGTGCTAGGAAATAGAGCCTCGGGACATTGATTGAAAACACCTGTGGGGGGTTGAGGTGCAGGGAGAGACTTCCAGCCTCACAGGAGAGGTCCTTGGAAGGTCCCACAGGGTGCACAAGCTCACCCACACAGGAATCGGCACCAGAGGGGCCCAGTTTGCTCGGGGGAAGTGGCAGAGGGGACTGGGGTCCAACAGAGAGTGGAGAAAGCACCAGTGTTCCCTCTTGGACCCCGCCCCCACATACGACATCATAACCCAGTGACTGGGGTGTCCCGCCCTGGTGAACACCCAAGGCTCCACCCCCATAGGTAACAGGCAAGACCAGACCAAAGGGGAGGGGGAGATGGCTCAAACAGAATTGAAGGCCCCAGAGACAGTATTTTTAAGCGACCGAAAGATAGCCAACCTATCAGATGCACAGTTCAAAGCACTGGTGATCAAGATGCTCACAGAATTGGTTGATTTTGGTTGCAAATTAGATGAACAAATAAATGCAGGCTACAATAAGAGAAATGAAGGAAAATGCACAGGAAACCAATAGTGATGGGAAGGAAACTGGGACTCAAAACAATAGAGTGGATCAGAAGGAAGAAAGAAACAACTAAATAGAAAATAATGAAGAAATAAGAATTCAAAAAAATGAGGAGAAGCTTAGAAACCTCCAGGACATTTTTAAACATTCCAACATCCCAATTATAGGGGTATCAGGAGAAGAGGAAGAGCAACAAGTGGAAAACTTATTTGAACAAATAATAAAGGAGAACTTCCCCATTCTGGCAAAGGAAATAGACTTCCAGGAAGTCCAGGAAGCTCAGAGAGTCCCAAAGAAGTTGGACCCAAGGAGGAAAACACCAAGGCACATCATAATCACATTAGCCAAGGTAAAAATGAAGGAGAGAATCCTAGAAGCAGCAAGAGATAAGGGGACAGTAACCTACAAAGGAGTTCCCATCAGACTGTCAGCTGATTTCTCAAAAGAGACCTTGCAGGCAAGAAGGGGCTGGAAAGAAGTATTCCAAGTCATGAAAGGCAAGGACCTACATCCCAGATTGCTCTATTCAGCAAAACTTTGATTTAGAATGGAAGGGCAGATAAAGTGCTTCCCAGATGAGGTCAAGTTAAAGGAATTCATCATCACCATAAGCCCTTATTATATGAAATGTTAAAGGGACTTATCTAAGAAAAAGAAGACAAAAAAAACCATGTATAGCAAAATGACAGCAAACTCACAATTATTAACAACCACACCTAAAACAAAAACAAAAACAAACTAAGCAATCAACTAGAAAAGGAACATAACCATAGAAATGGAGATCACATGGAGGGTTATCAACAGGGGAGTGGAAGAAGAGAGGGGGACAAGATACAGAGAATAAGTAGCATAGATGGTAGGTAGAAAATAGACAGGGGGAGGGCAAGAATAGTATGGGAAATGTAGAAGCTAAAGAATTTATGACACATGGACATGAACTAAAGGGGGGAATGTGGGTGAGACACGGTGTGCAGTGTGGAGGGGAATGAGGGGGGTAATGGGACAACTGTAATAGCATAATCAATAAAATACATTTTAAAAAATGTGTGGGGTAAAACCAATGAACAAAATAGAAACAAAGACATGGACACATGGAACAGACTGATAGTTGTCACAGGGGAGGGGGAAGGGGGACTGGATGAAAGAAGGTGAAGGGATCAGCCAAAGAACATACATGCATGACCCATGGACACAGACAGCAGTGTGGTGATGGCCAGATGGAAGGGAGAGCAGAGACTGGATGAAGGTGGGCAAGGGGGAGGGGGGAAATGGAAACACCCCCCTGTAATAGTGCCAACAATAAAAATAAAGTTAAAAAAAGAATTAAAACACGTGTTGAATGAAAGAAGCTAAATGCAAATAATAAACACTAACTCCACTGATAAGATCAAGAGCAGACAAAAGTGATCTGTGTGTTTCAGAAATCAGAATAGTAGTGTTACTGAACACAAGGCGGGGGCAAGGGGGACCGATATACTATTACCCAAAAGGAACCCCAAGGTTTGTTATGTCTGCCACCTTATAGGAAAGACATTTCTCAATGCCAGACATTCGTGAAAAGGAAAGAAAATGTTTATTTAATGCTATACAGACTTAAAGTAGTGACCTAATGTCTTCATCAAAATCCCAAAGTCCCTTAAAACACCCACAAACACACACAGTCCTTCCTTCCCCCTTTGCCCAGTCTGGGGTATCGTATCTCAGGAAAAGAACTAGAAGTCTGCGGCTCAGGCAGCCCCTGGTTCTTCCCAGTACTCCATCTCAGCTGGTAGGCCTCCCCTGGTTCCCGGCACCATCAGCTGTGTTGCCGGGATCTCTGCTAAAGCCAGGTGGTGGTTACCCCTACTAAAGTTGCGGGGGTCCCCACTCTGGCAAAGCTGCGTGGTTCTCTCCCTGAGCAATGGCTGCAGGAGTCTCCACTCATCCAAAACTGCGTGGTTCTCCCCTCCTCTGCCCCAGCCTCGAGGTCTTCTCTACACAATGGCTGCGGGAGTCCCCACTCTGGCAAAGCCAAGTGATCCTCTCTCTCCAATGGCTGCCACATCTGGGTTTAAATCCCCGTGCCAATCTTCCTCTGCAGCCTCATTTCCAACTCCTCCCACAATTGGCCACACTTGCCAGCACTCTCATATCCTTTCAGCTTTACTGGGCTGCCATCGTGGATCTGGGCAGGTGTGGCCCCATGTCATGGAGTCAGTCTTCTCCAAGCTTCCACGCAGGCGCTGTAACTCAGGGGACCTGCCCCCAGTTAGGTCTTGGTGGGGAAGTTATTTCCATTCCCCTGGCTCAGAGCAGGGGCACAGTTATTTAACATATCTATGCAACTAGTTAAAGGTTATAGATATGTTAAATAACCACACCAGAGGTTAGCTTCAAGGCTGCTGCTATGCAAAACAGCTCTCAGTGGCCCTGCTCCATTTGTCCCTTCCACCAACCCACACCTGTGGGGGGGGCAGTGAGGACATCCTAGTATTTCCTAGACGCCCTGAGTTCTGGACCCCATTCCAAATCCCTATTTGGGGCCCCCCTCTAGGCTGCACCCTGTTACAGTAGTTGCCTCTGGGGAATGGGATTGACTGCAAATGGGCACAAGGTAACTTTCTGGGCTTTCTGGGTCTTTATCTGCATTCACAGATGTGTATATTTCTTGAAATGCTTTAATCTATACAGTTAAATCTGTATGTGTTACTAAATGGAAGTTATACCTCAATAAAGTACTGTGATCACAGAAAGCAATGTTCATATGACTATAACAACAGGGGGGAAAAAAAACACCTCGTGGTATGTGGGTTCAACAGCACATCTGACATAGCCAAAGAGGTAATTGGTGAACTAGAAGATGGAGGCGAAGAGTTACCTGGACTGCATCATGCCGACAAAAAGAATGGAAACATGGAAGAGAGGTTAAAAGGCACGGAGGACAGAATGGAAAGGTCTAGCATACTTCTAATCAGAGTCCCCAAAGGAAAGAACATAAAAAATGGAGAAAAGAATAGTTGAAGAGATACTGAGAATTTTCCAAAACTGATGAAAGATGCAAATTCATAGATATAGAAACACAACATATTGAGAGGAATAAATAGGAAAGAATCCATACCTAGATACTTAGTAATAGAACTATAGAACACTAATATTCTAAAAGCAGGGAGAAAAGAGATCAGCTACAAAGAAATAACAATTACACTAAGCAGGCTTTTTCAAAATATTCATTGCACTTATTATATGCCTACACTGTCCCAGGTACCTAGAACACAAGATGAACAAGACAGACTCAGCCCTGACCCTGTGGAGCCCACCGTATATCAGGGATGACTGATATGGAGGGAGCAATTACGGTGTGATGAGCTGGCCTAGTTCGAGGGAAGAGAATTGGCAAGAAGACTGTACAGGTGGAACTGTGAACTATTAAGATTTTTCCCATCAATGCTGGAAGATCCCGAGTGTAGCAAGATGGGGTGGGGCTTTTCCTTCCAAGGGACTCTGAGGACTATAGCTGCTATGCTCACAAATCCTGCCTTAGGACAGAAGACAGAAAAGATGTCCTAAGACTGGTGGCTTCCTGAGAACCCCTGAGGGAAAGAAAGAGAGCATGTTCCTTCTCAAAGCCTTCATCAAGGTCTTGGGCTATGTCCCTGCAGCCACAGGCCAAGTAGCAATGCACAGAGCCCTGGGGGTCAGCAGAGGTGACATGGGGAGAGGGAGGTTATACCAGAATGAGGCCAGGAGGTGCCCGTGCTGGGGAGGGGTGTCCTGATGCATGGAATGCTGCCTTTTACTTTTTTTTTTAAATGTTCACCTGAGGGTATACTTATTGATTTAGAGAGAGAGAAAGTGTGTGTGTGGGGGGGAGTAACATCTGTGTGAGAAGGAAACGTTGATCCGTACACTCCCCAACTGGAGATCAAATTCCCAACCCAGGTATGTGCCCTGACTGGGATTGAACCCACAACCTTTTTTGGTATAGGGGACGACGCTCCAAGGAACTGAGCCACCCGGCCAGGGTTGGAGTCCTGCCTTTGACCACAAGACTAGGTACCAAGCTGGGATGGGGCTGAAGAGCCCCTGAGAAGCTCTGCCTCCACCCCAACACACACACATACAAGACTTCCCATGGGTTTCACTCTGGGGAGCTCCAGAAGAGGTCCTGAACTTCAGAGCTGGGAAAAGGAAAATGGCTTGAATCTTGGACTCTGTCTAGAAGGGGGGCTGACTTTCTGTACCACTATCAGCACTTTTCTGCCCTGGCTTCGTTTCAAAACATCCTGTGCTGCCAGCTTTCTCCATTAGAGTGCTGGGGAGCTCTAGGGGTCAGGGACTAAGGCCTGTTTAGCCTTATCTTCCTAGTGCCGGGGCAGGATAGCTCCATCAGATGCTTATTCATTTAAGGGGTGGGGCTCTGGTGAGAGGGGTGAGGATTTGGTGAGAGGGGGTGTGGGGGACAGCACAAAGGAGAAATTCTGGGGAGCGGTGAAAAGTTCTTTGGAGAAGGCTGGAAAGAGGGGGAGAAGGTGGAGAGAGTGTGACGGAAGGCAAGCAAAGGACAGAAGGGAGATTGCTCAGCCTCTGAGCTGGCAGAGGGAGAGGCCGACAACCGCCCTTGTAACCCTCACCATTGCTCACTGGGGGACTTGGGGAGCGGCGCAGGCCAGCTCTGGCCAGCTGCCAGGTCCCGCCCTTCGCGGGCCTCAGGCTCCGCCCTTCTCGGGATTTAGTCCGGCAGCTCGGGAGGCCCTGTAGCCGCGGCTTCCGCCTTTGCCAGGTGAGGGTCCTGGGAAGCTGAAGCGCCGGGGTTGGAGCTGCAGCTGGCGCAGGTGGCGGAGAAGCTATCGCTTGGGGTGTCTCCCCAGGTGCTGAGCTTGTCTGCCCCACCCCCCTTCTTCTGCCCTTCCCTCCTCGGTCCTTTCCTTCTGCGGGAGCTTTTCCTCCTGTCCCCCCTTCTCCTGCTTTCCTCTTCCCACTTTGCAAGCGGTCCTGACAGCCCAGGGTCCTGGGCTTTCTCCTCCCCCGCCCCTGCCCGTGCCCAGTTCCAAGCCCACCTCTGTGTTTCCAAATGGGCCCCAGCTTGTGGTCCTCCGCCTTCTCTGGACTTGACTAAGTGTGTGGGTGTGTGTGGGGGGGGGGTAGAATCCAGGTGCATGTAAGGAAGAGTTGTGCAGGCTGCGCAGGCAGCCGCCACCCAGAGCGCCTAGAGCCTTATTTCATAAAGGCTGATGGAGTTAGTTGCCTTGAAGCTAAGTTAGACCGAGTGACTCAGGTGTGCAGGCGGGGCTCCCTACCTGGACTTGAGGTGACCGTGGGCAGTACCTGAACTTAAACCACAAATGCCTGATTTGATTTTAAATGTTGCTGCCTCCTGTGTAAAGAGGCAGTTACCTGACTGTCTCCGGCATGAGGGGTAAGTGTACCTGCAGAACTCAGGTGTATGTGCACGCTGTTCCTCAGTGCCTTCTGTGCTGTGTGTGTTTCTGTGGACCTTGGTGTCTCAGACCCTTGGGGCAATGTATTTAGAGGGCAGTGAACTGCCCTGTCTCAAGTACAGGTATGTAAGAGGGTATGTGGCAGTAAGCCAGGTAGTTTATGGCAGCACACTGGACCATCTCAGAAGTGAGAGGACACATCTGGGTGTCTCAGGCATCTTTTGTGTGTCAGTATCTGACATGGATCTTTTGCGTATCTGTATGTGTCAGTGTATGTGTGTGTATAGCAGTGCATCTGGGTGTGGGAGGCAGTGTGCCTTTGTGTGTTTGTGCACACATGTTTGTCTGTATCTGTATGTCTGAGGTATGGTGTAGTTAGCATATCTGGGCATCTCTGGTATATATATGGTAGATCAAAATGTCCCACATATATATAAGGTGTCTCAGGTGTGTGCAAGTGTGTGCACTAGGGTATCTCAGATCTGAAAGGGTAGTGTCTCTAGGTGTCCTAAGAGTACAGGGGCATTGTGCCATAATATCTCAAGAGTGAGCAGGGGCCCTCGTTGGTGTGGCTTAGTAGATCAAGCCCCCACCTGCAAACCAAGGGGTCACCAGTGTAATTCCCAATCATGGCAAATGCCTGGGTTTTGGGCCAAGTATCCAGTGGGGGGCACACGAAAGGCAACCACACATTAATGTTTTTCTCCCTTGCTTTCTCCCTCCCTCCCCTCTCCCTAAAAATAAATAAATAAAATCTTTTTTTTTTAAAGAGTGGTCAGGGCAACATACCTCAAATCTATGGTGCTAAAATCTCAGGTGCGAAGGAGGGCAGGTTTCTCAGTGGTGAAAATGGTAGAAGACCTCAGGATTGGGTATGGGGAGCATTTCTCCTGAAGTTTGTCTGTGTGAGTGGCAGGATACCTGGCTCTCTCTGATGTGTCTCTCCTTCTTCCTGAGTGTTTCTTCTGATGGTTGAGGGGGGACCTGGGAACCACATCTCTGGTATCTGAGTGTCTCAGGTGCCTACCCTGGGCTGTGTGTCTGGAGGAGAGTATACCATTATCCTGAGGAGTCGGAGTTCTTTCTCTAGACATGCTCCCGAAGGCAGGTTCCCTGTGGCTGCTGAGGCTACTCCGGGACATCCAGCTGGCCCAGTTCTACCCATCCATACTTGAGAAGCTGAATGTTACCCGGCCAGAGCACTTCGACTATGTGAGACCTGAGGACCTGGATGGCATTGGCATGGGCAGGCCTGGTGAGGGAGTTCTGTCCCAAGGCCCTAGTCTCTCCTCCTACAACCTGTTAGCTGCTACACGCCTCCCCCACTCCCTCTTCCACATACCAGCCCTCTTCTTGCCTTTAAATTCCTTGCATCGTGTCCACCCCTCCCCTCATACTACTCCAGCCCTCTAATTCTGGCCTCCCCCAGCCCAGCGCAGACTGGCTGAAGCTGTGAAGAGGCACCGTTCTGGAAATAAGCCTAAGAACTGGGTCTACAAGGTATGTGTTTAGGGGTGGGGGTGAGAGGTTTAAAGGGCTAGCTTAGGCTGGGGAATGGGCTGAGCTGAGTGGAAGGGGTATGCAGGGTTCCACACACTTGATTTCTCACTGCTGTTTCAGATCCTTGGGGGGTTTGCTCCTGAGCAGAAGGAGACCACCCCACCCTCAGACAGCCCTTCATTCCTCCCTGAGCCAGAGGGGGGACTAAAGTGTCTGATCCCAGATGGTGCTGTGAGCAGGGGGGAGCTGTTGGGCTCCGGCTGCTTTGGCGTGGTGCACCGTGGGCTGTGGACACTGCCTAGCGGTCAGACTGTGAGTACTCACGGAGCCTACTTCGTTGTGGGTACCTGGGTCAGCTGCAAGCCCTGCTCTGACCCTGGGATAGCTGTTCCCTAGGGTGTCTGATGGTACCTCCCCCACCCCTAGGTCCCGGTGGCTATCAAGTCCCTCCGGGTGGCTCCCAAAGGTCCGGTAGGCACAGAGCTGAGGGACTTCCTTCGAGAGGTGTCTGTCATGATGAACTTGGAGCACCCACACTTGCTGCATCTGCATGGACTCGTACTGGGCCAGCCTCTGCAAATGGTGAGCAGGCCTGACCCTGGCTCCTGGGACAGCCCCGGGGCTGAAGTGAGACAGGAGAGTGGGTGGCCAGAGGCCCGTGGGGCCGGACCATCGCTCATGAGGCGTTGTGCTCCTGTAGGTTATGGAACTGGCACCACTGGGCTCCCTGCACGCGCGCTTGACCGCGCCGGCCCCTTCACCCCCGCTGCCTGTAGTCCTGCTGTGCCTCTTCCTGCGGCAGTTGGCGGGAGCCATGGTGTACCTGGGGTCCCGCGGACTGGTGCACCGGGACCTTGCTACACGCAACTTGTTGCTAGCTTCACCGTGCACGATCAAAGTGGCTGACTTTGGGCTGATGCGGCCACTGGGCGGTGCCCTGGGCCGTTACATTATGGGTGGGCCCCGCCCCATCCCCTATGCCTGGTAAGGGTGGTAAGGGCTGGGCCTGGGGGCATAGGTCTCCGAAGGTGGCTGGGAGGGTGGTGATCTGGCATGCAGTAGCTAGCTGAAGGAGTGTGGAGGGAACTGTTCCTCTGAGGGACACTGGGCCCAAAGGAGTGCGTGGGTCTGGAAGGCCTTGGAAAGGAGGACTTCTGAGGACGATGAGAGCACAGGGGCCATGTTCAGGGGCAGATGAGAGCACAGGGGACCTCGGAGGGGCACAGATCCAGCCCCCTTCATCTCCACTTCCCCAGGTGTGCTCCAGAGAGCCTTCGCCAGGGGGCCTTCTCTTCTGCCTCGGACGTGTGGATGTTTGGGGTGACGTTGTGGGAGATGTTCTCTGGGGGCAAGGAGCCCTGGGCCTGGGTCCCGCCCTACCTCATCCTGCAGCGGCTGGAGAAGGACCAAGCCCGGCTGCCTAGGCCTCCTCTCTGCTCCAGGGCTCTCTACGCCCTTGCCTTGCACTGCTGGGCCCTCGACCCTGCTGATCGGCCTAGCTTCTCCTGCCTGGAGGAGCTGATCCAAGAGGTGGGAACCCTTGCCTCCCCAGATACACTCAGTCTCTCTTCCCCTCATCTTCTCTCCTAGGGTTCCATGCACAAGACTAACAATACTGACTCCTGGGCTGGGGTCTAGGACAGAACAGATTCAGCCCCTACCTGCAGGATGCTAAGAGCCCTGGGGAGCAGTTTGGGGCTACACAGATGTAGGCTGAAGGGCTGCAGGCTGAAGCTGGGCCAGAGAAGGAGGAGTACAGAGCAGAGAGCAGTAGAGTAGTTTGCTGTGGGTGTTTGACAGGCAGAGGAGTGTTTCAGCATGGTAGGGGTAGTACAGGTAACAAAGGCAGTGGAGGTACTCAGGAGCTGCCCCATGGAGGTATTTGCAAGGCATGATAAATAACCAGAGTTAACATATAGAGCACTTGATCTGTGTAAGATACTGTACTAAGTGTCTTACATGTACCCTTATGCATGTTCATTCATTTGATTCTCACAACAACCCAGCAAGGTCATTGTGATCTTGACTTTACAGATCACAAAGTTGAGGCACTGACAGTTTAGGGGACTTGCCTAAGAGGAACAGCTGGGATCTGAACCAGTCTATCTGACTTCAGAGCTATTCCCTAAAGCACTGCACTCCACTATTTTGTTTTGTTTTTTGAAACTTTTAAAATCATTTTTTATTTTTCAATACAGTTGACATACAGTATTATATTAGTTTCAGGTGTGCACCCCAGTGATTAGACATTATATAACTTACTGAGTGATCATCCCAATAAATCTCATACCCATCTGACTCAGGGGTGTCCAACCTTTTGGCATCTCTGGGCCACACTGGATAACTTGTCTTGGGCCACACATTAAATTCACAAACACTAACAAAAACTGATAAGCAAAAAACAGGTTTTAAGTAAATTTACAATTTTTTGTTGGGATGCGTTCATAGCCATCCTGGGCTGCATTCAGCCCATGGGCCATGGATTGGACGCCCCTGCTAGTTATTGGAATATTATTGACTATATTCCCTATGCAGTACTTTATACCCCCTTAACCCTTCTGTTACTACCAATTTGTACTTCTTTTTTTTTTTAAGATTTAAAAAATTTATTATTTATTTTTAAAGAGACAGGAAGGGAGGGAGAAACACCAATGTGTGGTTGCCACTCACTCAACCCCCACTGGGGACCTGGCTCACAAGGCATGTGCCCTGACTGGGGATTGAACTGGTGACCCTTTGGTTCACAGGCCAGCACCCAGTCCACCAGGGCCTAATTTGTAATTCTTAACCCCTTCACCTTTTTTATCCAACCCCCAACCCCCCAACCTCCCAACCCCTCTCCTATCTGGCCTTCAAAATGTTCTCTGCATGTTAGTCTGTTTCTGCTCTGCTTATTTATTTATTGTGTTTTTTAGATTCAAATATTGATAGATATGTATTTATGGCTATTTTATTTTTAAAAAATTTTTTAAAGATTTTACTTACTTATTTTTAGAAAGAGGTAAGGGAGAGAGAAAGAGAGGGAGAGAAACATCAATGTGTGGTTGCTTCTCATGTACCCCCCAACCTGGGACCTGGCCTGCAATCCAGGCATGTGCCCTGACTGGGAATCGAACTGGCAACCATTTGGTTTGTAGGCCAGTGCTCAATCCCCTGAGCTGCAACAGCCAGATTGTTGTTCTTATTTTAAAAACCTTATTCTTGTTCTTCAAGAAGACCCTTTAATATTTCATGTAATGCTGGTTTGGTAGTGATGAACTCCTTTAGTTTGTGTGTGTGTGTGTGTGTGTGTGTGTGTGTGTGTTTTGTCTGTGAAGCTCTTTATATGTATTTCCATTCTAAATGATAGCTTTGTTGAGTACAGTAATCTTGGTTGTAGGTCCTTGCTTTTCATCACTTTAAGTATTTCTTGCCAATCCTTTCCAGCCTGCAAAATTTCTGTTGAGAAATCAGCTGACAGTCTTATGGGAACTCCTTTGTAGCTAACTGCTTTTCTCTTGCTGCTTTTAAGGTTCTCTCTTTTGTCTTTAACCTGCATTTTAATTATTTATTTATGTATTTATTTTTAGAGAGGAGAAAGGAGGGAGAGAGAAGGGGAGAGAAACATCAATCAGTTGCCTCTCATACATACCCAGATCAGGGAACAAACCTGCAACCTAGGCATGTGCCCTGGCTGGGAATCAAACCAGTGACCTTTCACTTTGCAGGATGATGCCAAACCAACTGAGCCACACTAGTCAGGGCTCGCATTTTAATTACAATGTGTTTTCATGTGGGCCTCTTTGGGTTCATCTTGTTTGGGATTCTCTGTGCTTCCTGGACTTGTATGTCTATTTCCTTCACCAGATTAGGGAAGTTTTCCCTCATTATTTTTTAAATTAGGTTTTCAATTTCTTACTCTCCCTCTTCTCCTTCTGGCACCCCCATGATGTGAATGTAGGTATGCTTGAAGTTGTCCCTCCCTCTTTCTTTCTTTTCTTTTCTTTTTTCTTTTCTTTTTTTTCTTTCTTTCTTCACACAGCTCAGGAGTACCATCAGGGATGCTGCTGACTGCTTGTCGTTTATTTTCCACTTGGTGGAAAGCACACAGTTATGCTGTGTCAGGAAGGCTCATGTGTGGCTTAGGTAGTAAAGAACAGGGTTCTCTTGACTTCCTTTTTGGTGTTAGGCTGTTTTGATATAAAAAATACCCAGCCACTTCTGCTTGTTGCAGCCTGCCTAGGCTATGGGGTGGGATGAGTTGGGGGTAAGGGGTAGAGAAGGAGGGGTATGGAGAGGGGCTCAAAAGAGCCTAGTGCCTCTGGAAGTCTGGTGGTAGCCATTCAGGTGGAGGCCCAGGGTTGACTTTGCCAGGCTGACTGCCAGATGGCTTCCCAAGCCAGGTCCCAGGTGATCATGCTGCTGGAGTCCTAGGGGGATTTTGAGTGCTTTGGGGATTCAAACACTGACCATGAACAGGAGAGTGGAATTCCACCCCCCCCCCCGCAAAAAGAAGCTCACCAACCAATGACCTAGGTCAGCTTTGGGGAGACTGGGTGGTGGGGGATGTCTTCCCCAGGGTACTTGGCACTTTCGCAGGAGCTGTTACTAAAAGTGGAGCACAGGCGGCACCAGTATTAGTTGCTGGTAGCCATGATCGAGGCACTGGAGGGGATGGCTGCTATGCTCTTGCTTGGGGACTGGTGGAAACCTTGGTGGCTACTCCTGGTGGGCCTCAGTGTGCAATCATGGGTAGCAGGAATAGGCCACAGAGACCATTTGCAAAGGAGAGCATGAGGGGCTGATCCATGACCAAGATGTGTGGGGCTCTTTCTGCTGTACTGATTAGGTCTTTTTTGCTTCCTTATATTCCAAGTCACTGTTTTGATCCTTGGCCTCGTCTACTCTACCTTTGATTCCCTGTAAGTTATTCATTTCAGTTAGTGTATCCTTCATTTTTGACTGTTTCTTTTTTACAGTTTCCATGCCCTTTTTTATGCTGTTAAAGTACACTCTAAGTTCATCTACTCTTTCCCTAAGTTCATTGAGCATCCTTAGAAACAGTGTTTTGAACTCTGCATCTACTAGATTCCTTGTCTCCATTGTGTTTAGCTCTTTTTCTGGAGTTTTGTTCTGTTCTTTCATTTGGGCCACGTTTCTGTCTCCTCATCTTAGCAGCCTCCTGTGTTTGTTTCTATGTATTAGGTAGAACTGCTGCATCTCTGGGGCTTGATAGAGTGGCCTAATGTAGTAGGTGTCCTGTAGGGTCCAGTGGCACAGCCTCCCCATTCACCCGAGCTGGGCACTCCAGGTGTGCCTGCCCCTTCCTGTGTGTTGTAGTTAAGGTTTGATTGCTGTTGAAAGAATTTACTGCCAGGTCGATCAACTGCAAGGTTTGGCTTCAACCACTGTGGAGGATCAGCTACGCAGGGGTCTACCCCACAGATCAGAACTTACATCAGTGGGGGTCTGGTGCCCCCTGAGTCTGCCCTTTGAGTGTGTCACTTGTGGAGGTGGTTGCATGGTGCCTCAAAATGGTCTGAAGCCAAGTGTGCTGGCTCTGGGGCCTCCCAGGAGATGCAGGCCAAAGTCAGCTACTGCTTGCGTTCTGCCTGAGGCCACCTGGCATGAGCTACAAAGTGATCTGTAAATGGCTGCTACCTGTGCTGGGTTTAGAGATGCCTAGAAGAGGCCATGCTGCAAATCAAGGCCAACTGCCACCTGTGCTGGGCCTGGGATTACTTAATGAGAAGTATGGGGCACATGAAGGTCAGATGTTACTTGTTTGAGAGATTTTAGGAAAGTCTGAAGCATGAGCTAAGACAGGCCTTTTGTATGGATAAGCCACTGGAAACAACTTGAGTGGGCCCAAAAGATGATGGGGTGTGATCTCAGGAAATCACCAGGGTGGGGCAAACAGTGGTAGCCAGGTTGATGGAGACTCATATGTATTGACCTTCTGCCAGGTCTGTGGGGGAAAGGCTCAGAAAAGGAACAATGGCCTCTTCCAGTATTTCTATCTGGGAGAAAGCTGCCCCTCTAGCTCTTGTGCTGATATTAGACACTTCATTCCTTCCCTGTATGTCCCTGGTGTTTTTCAAGCTGCTGCTCCAGCGTTGGAGCTCAAAATGAGTGAATCCAAGTAAGTCTGCACAGGACCTTTAAGAGGAACTGTCTGGAACTCCAGAGGTCCTCCAGCTCACCAAGCCATAATACCTGCTGGTTTCCACAGCCAGAAGGTATGGGGACTTCTCTTCCTGGCACTGGAACCCTGAGGTGGGAGGCCTAGTGTGGAGCTGGGACCACTCGCTCCGCAAGGGGGACCTCCAGCCAAGATACCACCACTAATTTTTATTTGCCTTAAGTTGGCATGGGACCAGCCCATTCCACTTCTGTGCCCCTCCTACCAGTCTCACTGTGGCTTCTTTATAATCTTAGTTGTAGGACTTGCACACAGCTAGATTTCAGGTGGTACTGAATGATGGTTGTTCTGTAGTTTAGTTGTATTTTTTATGTGGTTGTGGGAAGATGCAAGTACTGCATTTACCTATGTTGTCGTCTTGACTGGAAGCCTATACTCTTACTGTTAAAGGAGTTTAGTCTTTACTCTGAGGGCACCTGGGAACCATGGAAGAGTTTTGAGCAGGGAAGTAACAAGGCAACTTACATACTGTATCACTCTGGCTTGGTGCAGGAGTGGATTAAAGGGGTGATACTGAAGATGGGAAGACCAGGTAGGAGACAATGGCTGTGAAGTGGAAGTGATATGAAAAGGTCTGAATGAGGGTCAAGACAGTGGAGCTGGAGAGAAATGGAACATTTGCAGAGGTGCTTGGGAGGTGGATGTGACAGTCCTGGGTATGGCATAAAAGCAATATATAGGATAATGCTCCACTTGATCTCCCTAGGAAGAGATAGGCCCCCACCCCACCCCTTTTGTTGCTCTCTGACCCCTGGATTGTGTTCAGCTTGGCATGGAATCCAGGTCTGTCCTCCCTAACTGGACTATATAATTGGGGGGCAGGGATAGTGCCACCCTGGGCCCAGGACAGAGGACACACCTGGTATGGATTTGACCCTGTTGAGTGGGTACATAAAAAGGAGTCTCCTTTCTCACCAGCTCCATGATACCCTTCTGACTCAGAGCACAAGTGCAACCACCCTTTCTTCCTGTCTCTACAGGCCTGGCCTCCTGAGGGGCATTGCGTGAGGGACGTCACGGAGCCAGGTGCTCTGAGGATGGAGCCTGGTGATCCCATCACTATCATTGAGGGCAGGTGAGGGCCTCATGTTCCCTATGAATCCTCCCAACCTGCCTGACTGTTTCCTTTCTGCTTCTCCCCAGCTCCTTCAACTGTGATCCTCTGCTTCATTCCCTCCTTTCCTCATTGGGCCCTGAGAACTCCACCAGGCCTGGCCTCCAGGCTGGAGCCACCATGGGCCCATAGAGCCCTATTGTGTTAGGGAGAAAAAGGCTTTCCTTCCTCCAGGCAGATGTAGCTCTGTGGCACACAACTTGTAAGCTGAATGCGGGCAGGAGCCTGGCCTCCACTCCCACCTTGCTCTCATCCCTATCACAAGTGCTTCTTCCCATAGCCCCAGCTCCACAACCTGGAAGGGCCAGAACAGTCGCACATTGAAAGTGGGCAGCTTCCCAGCCTCAGCAGTGACACTGGCAGACTTGAAAGGCTCCCCAGCCACCTGTCCGGTCCATAAAGGATCCCCTGCCTGGGGAGAGCAACGCCGAGGAAGCACCGATGGGTGAGGACCTGAAAGAGTGGAGGACAGAGCTGGGCTGGGGGAACCAACCAAGTTCAGCAACTGCTCTGGAAGAGAAGCTTGGGGTGGGTCCAGGAAGAAGCGGGGAGGCTGGACTTGCCTTTCAGGTGGAGCTTCCACACTGGGTTTCAGTCAGCCGGGGAGCCCCAGGGATTCTTTGGGAGGGGACATTGATAAGTGTTGAGGGGCTGGGGTGGACAATGAACTGGATCACTCTCCAACAGGGTCAGACCAAAGGCAAAGCTTCGGGAGCTACCTCCAGCAAAGGGTCAGAGAAGGAACATGCCCCTGCAGAGGATAAAAGGTGACTGATGGGAGGCAGGGCCCCAGGTTCTCCGAGATCAAGAGCAACCCTCCAGTTCTGTCCCCTGCTTTGAATCCATGCCTTTACATCTATGATTTCCCCACGTGACTTATTCCCCCGACTCATTCTGCCTGTTGACATCCATCCCAGCTGTCTTAAAGATCTGCCTTCTCCACTGAACAGCATTTCCCCATGCACTCAGTTCTTTGGGTCCTCAAGCCTACGCCTGGGTGTCTGTTATGCACACCTGTCTTATTGTCCCACCTAACACAAGGACCACCTGAAGATAGCACAGACAGGAAATGGGAAGACAGAACCCAGCATCTGGGCTTCCTCTCAAGTTTTGTTTTGTGTCCCCCCCCCAAACTGTGCAGGCATTTCCAAGAGTCTGGAATCTGTTCTGTCCCTGGGCCCCTGCCCCACAGGGGGTGGTTCGAGCCCACCTGAACTTCGACATGCCAGAGGTGCACCCCAGAGACCCCCAGGCCTGCTACCTCGCCCTCCCTTTGCCTCCAGCTCTTTTCAGCTCAGCCAGGCCCCCAGGGAGCAGCCTTCTTGGCCCAAAAGAGAACCCCAACACAATCACCTCTTGGAAGCGCCCAGAGCCAGCAAAGCCACTGTTCCCGATCCCAAGTTGCAGAAGAGGGTTATGGAGGTGAGGTCTCCCTGAGTGGCCCGGTGTCCATAAGGGGTCACAAGCTTAGGTAGGAGCCTAAGTGAGGCTTTGTCCCCCTGCAGGTGGAACTGAGTGTACATGGAGTCACCCACCAGGAGTGCCAAGTGGCACTAAGAGCCACTGGGGGAGATGTAGTTTCTGCCATCCAGAACCTTAAGGTAAAGCCAGACCCTTCTCTTGGGTTCCCACCTCTCCTGTCCCTGTTCTCTGGCAGTCAGCTGCCCTTCCTCCTGTTTCCACAGGTAGACCAGCTCTTCCACCTGAGTAGCCGGTCCAGAGCCGACTGCCGGCGCATCTTGGAGCATTACCAGTGGGACCTCTCAGCAGCCAGTCGCTATGTCCTGGCTCAGCCCTGAGCTCTGCTCCCTTAGACGTGGACACCAGCATGCACCATGGGCCTGACCGTGTGGGACCAAGCAGAACCAGAACAAGGTCCTCCAAGGGCATACTCTCCCGCCTGAAGAGTGCCTGCTATGGGCAGGTACAGGAGGAGCCCCCAGGGTCGGGCCCTGATGAGTGTTTCCTCCTACCCTTGGCCTCTGAAGGCTCAAGCTCCCTTGGCTGGGTCAGAGAAGGACCTGGTTCACCTGCCCACCACATTTCCAACCAAGAGGAGGACTTGGAGGAACAGAGCTGCTGCACACCATACCCATGGGAAGCTTCTGCTTGCTACAGAGAATGATCGAGTGGCCATATGGAACCAGGGGGACAGCCATCCTGAACTGCCACCAGCCACCACAGTGGGCCACCCTGGAGGATGGAAGCAGCCATATGGGCTTGGGCCAGGGACATCATGGGTGATGAAAGTTGCTCCTATGGACTCATGGACACTTGATCCTGGTGGCGTGGGTCACGAGATGGGCAGCCCCCACCCCGCCCAGCTGCCACATTTCCTTTTGTTTCTTCCCACACCAACTCTTTCTTCTACCCTCTCCCATTACATATATCTTCCAGTATCCAAAAAGTTACAAAGTTTATATGAATATAACATACAAAGATGCAGCCTCCTTTGTAGGAACATGGAAGGAGGGATGGTTAAGTAAGGCAGAAGAAGCTGCAGCAAGCACCAGCTATGAGAAAGGCCCACAGGGAAGAGGAGGTCAGCGCTGGGGCCTAGGCCCTAGAGCTGTTGCTGGGGATGTGGGGACCCCCTCTGAGTGCCACGGTCTGAGGCTGAACTAAGTGGTCAAGCTGACACGGCAAAGGATGACCATATCAGCCATCTTTGGTGCTGCTTACGCTCTCCACCCCAGCTTCCTTTGTGAAACCCCACAGCCTTGGATTCCAAAAACCAGAGCAGAGGTCCCAGAAGTGGGTAGGAGGAAGTGAGTAGGGAAAGTCTGAAAGCCAATATGCTGATATGCCTTCTGCTGAGGGATTGCCAGAGACAGTGGTGAGAGGTAGCGGGGGAAGGGCTCTCATACATACCCTTCTGTGGGGGCCACAGGTGAAGGAGGCCAGGGGAATAGGGTAGGGGTAGGGCACCATGGCCCCCAGCCTCTTAGGCATTCCTGTTTGTCCCCTGTAGTGTACATGGAGGAAACAGGCTGCCTCTGAGGAAGGGCCAGGCCAGGCCAGGTGACCATCTTGGATTCTGGTTGCGGTGATAGTCTCCTCACCCTGAGGCAACGTCTAACTGGTGATGGCAGAGGGCCCAGTGCCTCCTCGCTTCTCGAAGAACATGTAGTCCTGAGGAGAGGGTACTGTCAATAGGAGATGAGGCTGGGCCAGCCTGGCTCAGCCACTGCAACCCAGGTCTAGAGCTACAGCCCCCCATAAAGTCTGTACCTGAGCCTCTCCTAGCAGGAGACCAGGGAGTGCAAAAAGCCTCCAGTGGGAGCAAACTCACAATGAGGAATGTGGCTCCCAGCAGTACAGCCTTCACTTTCACATCCAGATCCAGCGGGAACTGCAAGCCAAAGTCATCCGCATCCGTGAGGGCTTCTTGGAGCAGCCCCCCCCACTGCTTGCTGATGCGGCCCACACTGCGGGACTCATCCAGGGTCTTCACCTGTCGGGAAGGGGAGAGGGAAGAAGATAAGACCCAGTTGGAACAGATGAACTGCTCTTGCCTATCTCCAATCTCACTCCCACTGTCAGCCTGTATGAACTGTGCTGGCTCTATATTCAGTGAATCCTCCCAACAGCCTTGGGTTTCCATGTGACTTCTGGGGAAACTGAGTCACCTTTGGGCACACTGTGAAGTATATAGCAAAAATAAGGATTCAGACTTAGATCTGTTCCTCTTGAAGGGCCAGCATTATCTCCCTTATCTTCTTAGTCGCAACCAACAACCATAGGCTGGTTGCTAGGTTTATTTTCATTGCCAACATCCCTGCCACCCACATTTGGTACAGTTTGTGCCCTGCACAAAGTAGCTTGGCCAAAAGGGCAAGGAAGGCTGCTAAAACCCTGGCTGTACCCTATCAGCCAACCAGGCTCCTAGAAGGCTATGTCTGCCCAAAGGGTGTCTTTCCTCTGCAAAGGAGTGAGGACTCTGTCCAGCACTCACACAGGCCTCCACTAGAGGGGATCTAAGCCCACCTTTTGGGGGGAGAAGGCAGCAATTAGCAGCCTCCAAGAGTTTATGTTTCTCTCTTTCTTTCTCCCTTCCTCTCTCTCTAAAATCAATAAACATATCCTTGGGTGAGGGTGAAAAAACAAATTGATCCCTGACCAGTGTGGTTCAGCTGTCTGGGTGCTGTCCTGCAAAGCAAAAGGTCACCAGTTCAGTTCTTGGTCTCAGCACATACTGGGTTGTGGGTTCTGTCCCTGGTAGGGGCCTGTGCAAGGGTCTTTCCACTGAATTTTCTGAGCCCAACAGCAATAGTCCCTGCTGATGTAGGTAGTAATTCACAGTGACTCCCTGGTCCTTTTCCTATGTTCATTCTCCAGTGACTAGAACTAATGTGATTTCCTTCTCTGTTCTTCTCAACCCTTTCCCTCACTGTCCTATACCTTCGAGGCACTTCTTGCAGACTAGTCCCAAGCTGGGCAGGGTCTCTCCAGGGTCTCTCCCAGCCAACCCTGTGGTTCCAAGAGTATGGTCCCAAATATGGACCATCCATAATTATATACAAGGGAGACTGGCCCTGAGAACCCCACAGTTCACACATTCCCATTAGAAGTCACCAAGTAGGCCATGACTGGCGTGGCTCAGTGGACTGAGCACCAGCCTGCAAACCAAAGGGTTGCTAGTTCAATTCCCAGTCAGGGCATATGCCTGGTTTGCAGGCCAGGTCCCCAGTGACAGGTGTGTGAGGTGACACACATTGACGTTTCTCTCCCTCTCTTTCTCCCTCCCTTCCCCTCTCTAAAAATTAAAAAAAAAAATCTTAAAATAGAAATCATCGAGTTGTCTCTTTCCCAATCAGTTTCTGTCAGAATCTCCCCTCAGCTGCTAAAGGGACTCAATTTTCTTAAAAACATTTTATTTGTTTTTAGAGAGAATAGGGGGGAGAAAGAGAGGGAGAGAAACATCAATGTGAGAAACATGAATCATTTGCCCCTTGCACATGTCCCATTTGGCGACAGAACCCACAACCCAGGCATGTGCCCAGACCAAGAACTGAACTGGCGAACTTCTGCTTTATGGGACAGTGCCCAACCAGCTGAGCCACACCAGTCAGGGCTCAGTTTTGTTGTTTTGTTTTTAACCCTCACCTAGGATGTATTTATTGATTTTAGAGAGAGAGGAAGCAGGAGGAGAGAAAAAGAAACATTGACATGAGAGAGAAACATGGATCCGTTGCCTTCTGTACACACCCTGACCAGAGATTGAACCCACAACCTTTTGGTGCATGAGACAACACTCCAACCAACTAAGCCACCTGGCCAGGGAAAGGTGACTCAATTTTTAAAAGTAACCATAAGTAGGACACCTCATCAGATAACTTGGAAAATCTACTGGATTATACCTGTTGTTTCTCCCTTATCTGCATAGGCAATCATCCCTTAAAGAATTCAAGGGTCTGTGAAGTGCCTTCATCTTCGAAGAGCAAAGGTGCTTCGCAGGCCTCACCCTGAAACTGTCACCACTTGAGTTCTCCAGGCTCTACGCTGGTGACAGGAATACATGGTGTGAAGGATATCACCTGGATTCCAGGTTGGAGGGGCCATTTGGAGTTCTAGGTTGGCAAACAAGCCACAGGGTGTTAATACTTTAGTGCTTGCTCCAGGGCCTGAGCTCATAGACTCATGCACAGCAGCTACAATGGTCCAGCCCACAGCAGACTCAATAATCATCCTTCACCCTAAATCCAGCCTGGCCTTAGATTATGCCCCCCCTCAACACAGGGCTGCAGGTAACAAATAACATTTAACAATCCAGATGCAACCCTCTGTCATGTTTTCGTAACACCATGGAGCCATCCTATTTCTGAATGGAGGAACGCTGGAAATGTGGTAGGAGTGTCTTGACCTTAGTGGTGTTGGCCATCCTGCCTGGTAGAAGCTGCCATCTTGATTTATGAAGTTCCCAGGAATTTCCCCTCATTCCCGATACCTCGAAGTTGGTATCTGTGCCGCAACCACAGGTTGAGCAGGGCCCCACCACTCGCAGGACCGTATGGCGATCTGCATCCTGAATGGAGAACTTGGGGAGGAAGGGATGCCAGGTCTGGAGCACGTGGCCAATGGTGGTGCCAGGTGGAGACTGTACTTCCATCTGAAGTGGGAGGCAGATAGGGTTACTGCTGAGTCAGGGCACCCTAGCCCAAGCTCTCACCATTCCAGCTCTGTCTCCTGTGTATCCTCAAAAGACCTCTTCCAAAGATCTCTTTCAGTAGACCACGTTATCCCCCTCACTAGACCTCCAATGCTACCTGTTCACTCCCAGGCCTCATGCTTGTGATGCTCCATCATTGGTCCTCCGCATTACTGCCTGCTCCCTACCCGACCCTCTCCCTGACCCACCCCTCTCCGCCCACCTCCTGGAGGCCACAGGGGCAGCAGCTGCAGCCACAGTGGAGTGGGCGGAGCAGGCGCAGCACCTCTCTGTCCCCGGGGTCCACCAGACGGACACGAAGGGGCCGGCGGGCGCCACAGCACAGACGGGCACAGCAGTTGCTCTCTTCAGCTGCCTGACCCAGGGGCTGTCCGGCCCCTGAGCGCAGTTCATACCGGTTACTTGTCTCCCAGCCTAGGAGCGCTGCCAAGGGGTGACAGGGAGGCTCAGGCACCAGCGCCTGCCCAAGAACCCACTATCTCTGCCCCCGTCACAAGGCCCAACCTACTCGTCCTTCCACTCACTTTCCACTCGTTCAGCCTTCTGGTGAATTAAGATCTGATCAATCTGGAAAGGGAGTAAGGGCCACGCCCACCTCAGCTGGCAGGCCTGCACGCTTTGGTCCCCTCCCTGTCGCTCCTCCCTCCCCACGTCCTACTCACCTGCACCAAGAATTCGAGGCCAGAAGGCACCCCTGGCAGTGGCAAGAGGGGGGCAGCAGGCCCCGGGGCACTGGGGCCAGGCGAGGGGAAGAGAGCGAAGCCAGGAGCTGGGGCAGGCACGTGGGCGGGCAATGGCGCCTGCCCTGGCCCAGGATGCTGTGCTGCCTCTGAGTACCCAGCAGTCACAGGGTAGGGAGGAGGGGGCGAAGGGGTATAGCCTTTGGGGGGCAAGTATCCTGTGGGGGGACAAGGGTAGATAAGAAAGAGACCTGTGGCCATATCCCCTTCCCTTTAGCCTGTGGGAGATCGCGAGGCTGCGGGGGAGGGGGGGGGTGGAACTGTGGCAAGAACAGACAGAAAAAGGTGGGTCTGAGAAGCAGGGCGGAGGCTTCCTGGGAGGAAGGGAGGGGCCCCACCCAGCCAGTCCGAGCGCATTCCCAGAGGATGCGTTCGACACCCAGCTCCCAAGTCCGTGGGGAAGGGATAACGGAGACCCTCAGCCTTGCGTCTACTTACCTGCCATTGGGAAGGGATGGGAGCTCGTGGGTTGTGGGTGTCCCGGAAGCGCTTAGTTCTAGAAGTGGAGGCAAGCTCGGAGACAGCCAGACAGACACAGAGACAGACACAAAGACGGACAGGAAAACGCGAAGAGACAGCTGCGCCCGGCGCCCACCCAGGGTCTTTTGGGCGGCACCTTTCTGACTCGGGGAGAAACCGAAAGTGTCAGCAGTCGGGGCAGAGTACCTGGGACCCTGGATTCCCTCTGGGGTTTCCAGAACCGCCCCCTCCCTTTGTTCTCCCATTCTCCGCGGAGGCGGCTGTTGGCAATTGGCAGGACAGATGGACCCGCAATCAGACCGACGGCCCGACCTCGAGGGAGGTGTCCTGACCCTTCTGCGCCCCGCAGCTCACCTGAAGCCCCTAGAGTAGTGGGGTGCCCAGCGCTCGGAGGCTCACAAGAGCTAGTGGAGGCGGGCCCAGATGTCACCCCGCCCCTTTGACAATCTAGGCCCCACCCCTGGCTTCGGAGCCGCGCTTGCGCAGAAAGGATGCCGACTCTCCAGCCTGGCGGCGGACACAGGAGCTCGGGCTCCTTTGCTTGGTTGGCGTCCCCGCCTCTTCCGTTTGACTGCCGAGGGCCAGAAAGGAAGCTCTCCCGGCTTGGGCAGCCGGCTGAGACCTATCCCTGCTACCCCCGCCACGTCTGCGTACGCTCAGTGCTCAACGGCCCTTGATAGAAAGCGAGGGCAATTGGCACCGCTCGGACCCCAGGCTCCTTCTCCCACGGGCGATTCGGGCCTCGCTGACTTAGCGGAACACCCTTCACATTCATTCATTGGACTCTAGAACTAGTTCCTGGCTCCCTTTCTACCTCCCTGGAGCTCCCTCGCTGTCTCTTCTCCCTGACGCTGCAGTGACCCATATAGATACCTTGCAATAACAGTAGTTACTTCGGGCGTGCCAGGTCACGCCAGTGACAGGCAGTCACATAGTGTCAGTTGTGAGTGTGCAGGATGTTAGATTCAGGGAGACCAGAAGAGGCAGCACAGTTAGCAGGAAAGGCTTACCCCAAAAGGAGTCCCTTCTTTTAGGTCCTAGGCAGGGGCTGCAGGTGTGAGGGAGTCCTGTGCCTTGGGGGCTTATAGGCTGAATGGCAAGAGATGAGTTTAGAGAGGGAGGCCAGCTTATGCGCACAGATGGCCTGTTGGAGTTGGGACTTGGTCCCAAGGGCATCAGGGAGCCCACTGAAAGATTTTTAAGACCATATGTAATTAAGGAAAGTTTAAGGTCTAGTTTTGCTTTAGAAACACCGTTAAAACTGCAATGTGGAGAACAACAGGGAGAGCCAGGCTGGGTTGTTGGCAGTAGTCTGGGGGACAGGGTACTGGGGCAGACAGATTGAAGTGGCAGATTTTGGAGATATTTAGACAATCTAGAACTTGTTTGGAGCCCTGACCTGTGTGGCTCAGTTGGTTGGGTGTTGTACCACAAAGCAAAAGGTCGCTGGTTCAATTGCCTTCCTGTTAGGGAATGTGTCTGGGCTGCAGCCAGGTCCCTAGTGGGGCATGTGCAAGATGCAACCAATCAATGTTTCTCTCACACATTCATGTGTCTCTCCTTCTCTTTCTCCCTCCCTTCCTTTCTCTCTAAGAATAAATAAATAATTCTTGAAAAACAAAACTTGTTTGGGGATGAGATGTGATGGCAAAAAAGTCAAGGATGACCTCAAGTGCCTGCCTATTGATCAGGCAGATGAAGGAGAAACTCATCAAGATAAACATGGGGAGCCCTGGCTGGTGCGGCTCAGTGGATTGAGTGCTGGCCTGCAAACCACAGGATCACTGGTTTGATTCCCAGTCAGGGCACATGCCTGGGTTGTGGGCTGGGTCCCCAGTTGGGGGCATTCAAGAAGCAACCACACATCAATGTTTCTCTCCCTTTCTTTCTCCCTCCCTTCCCCTCACTCTAAAAATAAATAAACAAAATCTTTTCAAAAATAAAATAAAGGCCTGGCTGCTGTAGCTCAGTGGATTGAGCACAGACTCCAAACCAGGGGGTCGCTGGTTTGATTCCCAGTCAAGGCACATGCCTGGGTGGCCGGCCAGGTCCCCAGTGGGGGCCATGTGAGAGGCAACCACACAATGATGTTTCTCTTTCTCTCTTTCTCCCTGCCTTCCCCTCTCTAAAAACAAATAAATAAAAATCTTAAAAAATAAATACATAAAATAAAATAGAGCATGGATTAGGAAGGCTTCACCAGGAAGGTGATAGTTAAGTATAAACTTAAAGGAGGTCAAAGATTAAGACTTAGAAACTTCTGAGCGAAGAGCGTTTAAGTGAAGAGCATTTCAAGCAGAGGCAACAGCGCAAGGGCCTCGAGGCAGAAGCATGCCTTACTTGTTCAGTGAACAAAAAGAAGGCTAATGTAGCTGGAATAGAATGAATGAGAGGAAGGTAAGAGAGGTCACAGGAGGCCAGGTCACATACAGCCATGTAGACCATTGGGTTATACTCTGAGTGAGATGGGAAATGTTGGAGGGTTCGGACAGAGACATGAGACTCATATACTGAAACAATGGTCCTCAACTCTGGCCCCAAGTTAAAATCAGCTGGGGTGCTTAAAAAAATTGGACCCCACTTTATATCATCTAAATTAGAATATCTGGGGTGAGATGCAGACATAACTTTTTGAGAATTCTTCAGCAGATTTTAATGTGCAGCTAAGGCTGAGGACTACTGTGTTAGGAGGTGTCCTCCCCCTGCCCTCCTTTGTCCAGAGTAGGCTATAGGTAAGCAAAGCAGAAGAAGGTCCTTGCAAAAAACTAGGTGACATTTGATGATGGCTTGGGCTAGGGGCCAGAGTGGTAGCAGTGCAGGTGGGAGGAAATGGTAAGATTCCAGCTGTGTTTGAGACAACAGCACTTGATGATGGCTTGGATGTAAGATGTGAGAAAAAGGAAAGTCACAGTTGACTCAGGTTTGGCCCAGGAGATCCTTCAGTGTGGCACTCCAGGCACTCCTGTTTTCTTTCTCTCTTATTTTTTAAAGATTTTTATTAATTTACTTTGAGAGAGGAGAAGAGAGGGAGAAAAAGCAGAGAAACATCAGTGTGTGAGAGATACAGCAATCAGTTGCCTCTTGCATGCCCCCAACTGGGGACCTGGCCCGCAACCCAGGCATGTGCCCTGACTGGGAATGTGACCGGCAACCTTTAGGTTTGTGCGGCATCACCCAACCAACTGAGTCACATCAGTCAGGGCTCCCTCTTATTTTGTTACCAGTATGATTTTGTCCCTTTAACTATGTATGCTGAAAACCCAGTCTCCAAAGGCAAAACAAACCCACTGTTTCAATGTTACAATGTGTTTCTACTTGTAACAGTGAACACAGTATCAAATTATGTTTTAAAGAGTCTGTCTTCACTGTTTTGTTGTTGTTGTTGTTGTATACAAAGTGTGTTTATTGAGATGATTCCCCACTCATCTTGATTCGGGGTAGTTTTAGTGCTGTGTCCTTCTGAAGGAGCATCCTTCTGGAAGCCCGGCTTTTCCTCCTGTAGTCCATCAAAGGACAGCGGAGAAGCCAACACACAAAATGACCACTTGTGCATGGCTAAGACAGTGGTGATTTTACAGCATCCTGGGCACTTTGCATCCATGAAGTAGAAATTGGGACTCCGTACCATGAGCTTATGTTTCCTCTTCTACTCTTCTGGAGAGGGATGAAGGAGATCCTTAGCAAGAGGCATGTTGTCGTGAGGAGGGCATCATCTCCAGAAAGTGTCTTCACTGTTGAAATCTGAGTTTCTTGGTATGTGCATGAAGGAAAGAACTTAGCTCTGGGAATTGGACAGAAGAGAGTTTGAATCACAGCTTACCCAGGTCCTAGCTGTATGACACAGACCAAGTCACTGTATTTCTCTTAGCTTCACTTACACCAACTTTCAGGACTGTTGAGAAGACTGGATGCAATATGTAGTAATAAGAGAGACAAATTATCAAGCAGGACTTATTTATATTGGTTCCTCAAGAGCCAAGCCCAATGGCAGGACCAAAGCTAAGTAAGGTATTAGGGATCACGTTACTGGAGGGCGGCCATTCCAGAAGCCAAGATCTCCCCCACCTAAAGGTTCCCTAAGTCCCAGACATTGCCTGAGATGAAGGATGGAAATGGATCAAGAGCACTAAACTGGGAGATAGGAGCCTGAAGATCCAGTGCATTCTGGGCCACTCTGGAGGTTCCCTTTGGGGTCTTATTTTACTCATCTTTAAATAAATAAAAAAAATTGTGATCTTCTATGCCTCAAATCATGTCTCATTCCCTAGATATAAATGCTTCAGTGGCTCCCCAACATCTTCAGAAAACAGTTCAAGCTCTCAGCAGTCTCCCCACTATTTGGCCCCTGTTGTCAGTACTTTCACAACTACCCTTGCATGATCTTTAAGCCAGTCACCAGGAATCCTTTCAGGTCTTGAATGCACCGGGCTCTCTCCTGCTTCAGGGCTGCCTTGAAAGCTCTTGCCTTGATCTGAAACATGCCCCTTTCTCTCCTCATCACCTAACTGCTTCAAGTCTCCACTCAAGTCTAACACTGCTACACTGCAGCTGCTACAGGAGTTGGATCTCAATAGGAACTAAGGTGGGAGATTGACACTCTGAATTTAAAAGCATGCTGATCCTAATTAAAGTTGTGGGGCTAAATGAGATTACATAAAAATCCTCAATTAGAGAAATGGTCTGTACTTTTTTTAATGCACACCTTCAGAAAAATTAAGTATGCAACTTCAGTATATTATATTGATGTGCAGTTTATAAAACATACACAAAAGTAGAAATTAAAAAGAATGAAATAAAAATATATATACATAAGAGTTCTAATTTTTTCATTAAAATTTGGAAACCAAATTTACACCAAACCTGGCTGGTGTAGCTCAGTGGATTGAGTGTGGTCTGCGAACCAAAGGGTCAACAGTTCAATTCCCAGTCAGGGCACATACCAGGGTTGTGGACCAGGTCCCCAGTGAGGGCCATGTGAGAGGCAACCACACATTGATGTTTCTCTTCCTCTCTTTCTCCCTTCCTTCCCCTCTCTAAAAATAAATAAATAAAATATTTTAAAAATATATAATTAAGTTAAAAATTGGAAACCACTGAATTAAATCACATAAGAGAGGAAAAGCTGGCAAAGTGGCTACAGAGACAGGGAAAAGCAGCAGAGTGCTGTCATGGAAGCAACATGATGTGTTTCAAGGACAGTGTGGCCAACTGTGTCAAATGCTGCAGAGGCTGAGGAAAATGAGATTGAAAATTATCCATTAGATCTGGTAACCAGGAGGTCATAGTAAGTCACAGGATCCTTCCAAGGGCATTTATAGGGAAGAGATGGGATGAAAGACCGACCAGAGTGGATTGCAGAGTAAACCTGAGTCCAGACCTCTCTTACAAGCTCAGACAATTCCCGGAATTACCCAACTACCTGCCTGGCATGTCCAGTAACATCTCTTAGACATTTTGGAAGCAACGTGTCCAAACTGACCTGATTTGCCTCCCACTAATTGCCCCTCCTTCGGTTTTTCCCACCTGAGTAACAGCACCTCTATCCAATCAGGTGTGTAAGCCAGAACTCTCCCTCTCATTCAGTGTGCAAAGCATCAGCAAGTCCTATCAGCACTATCTTAAAACTATATTCTGAATGGGATCACTTTCACCACCTCTCCCACCCTCAGCCAACGTACCATCACCATTTCACCCCTGGACCTTTTCAGTGGCCTCCTGACTGGTCTCTCTGTTGCCATCCTCCAACTGGTTCTCCAGATATTCTAAACATATCAGATTCTAGCTCTTTCACTTTTAAAACCTTTCAATTTATTGCTGCACAACAAAGAAATTCCAAGTGTCTGCCTGCAAGGCCCACACTGGCCATCTAGGCCCCCAGTCACTCACCCAGTGTTGGCCACACTGATTTTACTTCTTCCAACTCATGCAGTTTTCTCCTGCCTCACAGATTTTGAACTGCTCCTTTTTGGCCTGTTTTGCCAGCTAGTTTTTCTGTCTAGAATACACTTCCTTCCAGCTTTGCAAGGCACACCCCCCACTCCTCCACAGTTCTACTGCCTCCGTTCTTTTCCTTCAAGAACAGCACAGCTCCATTGATATATTTGTGTTTAGTTGTTTAAGGTCCATTTCCACTGCTAAACAGAAAGCTCCATTAGGGAAAGAATGGCATCTATCTTGTTCACAGTTGAATTTCCTTTTGATACATGATCAATACTTGATGAGCACTGACTTAATAAATGCTGTCCCCTAAATATCTCCCAGTTCTCCACATGCTGTGGGAGCTACCCCATCCTGCCTTGTCACTTTTTATCACTCCCGTTTTCAGAAACTCAGCTCACATGAATCGTGCCAGGCAGGTAGTTGAGTAATGCCGGGAGTTGTCTGAGCTCCTTTAGTCCCATACTTCTTAGCTCCCACATCTTTGTTCGCTGTGTTTCCTTCACACAACTGAGTTCTTTCAAGGTTCACCTCAAGCATTGTGAAATATTTTCTGACCCCTAGTAGGTGATGTTCTATCCCTTCTTTGAACCCCAAAGTATACTGTGACTACAGTAGCCCCTCTGTATCGAAAGGGGATATGTTCCAAGACTCCCGATGTGTGCCTGAAACTGCAGATAGTACTGAACCCTACATATTCTTTTTTATGTTATCTGTTTTTTCCTGTTTGACTGTTGGCTGAAGTCTTCGTATAGACTCTACGCTTTTTGGCATGGCAGGTTGCCATCTATTGGGACATGTTTCCTCTTCATGTTTTCCACCCAACTTAATGCCTTTTCCATTTTGACGCAGAATTTACCAAGCATTGTGGCTACGACTTTTGCAGTTTAAGGTGTGACAGCAAAATGAGCACAAATTTCTTCCCTTTTCACAACTTCACAGACTGAAGCCTCATTCTGCTGTAAGTCTTAGCAACCTCAGCATGACTTTTTTTTTTCTTTCCTTAAGTCAAGAACTTTCACCTTTTTTCACTTAGAGAAACACTTTACAGCTTCTCTTTGGCATATATGAATTGCCAGCATCAGTACTCTTAGGCTTCGGGGCCATTATTAAGTAAAATAAGGGCTACCAAACACAAGCACTCCAATACCCTAACAGTCAATCTGATAACTGAGATGGCTACTAAGTAAATAATGGGCTGGTAACTCTGGACAAAGGGGTGATTCACATCATAGTGAGACAGTGCAGGATGGCATGAGATTTCATCACTTTACTTAGAACAGCACACCATCTACAACTTACGAATTGTTTATTTCTGGAATTTTCTATTTTGCATTTCTGGGCCACGGATAAAACCATGCAAAGTAAAATCATGGAAAGTAAAACCACAAATAAGAGGGGGCTACTGGAACAGCACTCCTCCTGTCCTGCTTTGTCTTAACACTGACTTCTAGAGTAAGTGAGTGCTCAATACATTTGTGGAATGACAGGGCTGAAAACCACTACCCTACAGTAATCTTCAAATTATTGTGAGCATCTGAACCACTAGAATCTGAAGGTGAGCTTATTAGAATACAGATTCCCAGGCCTCAAAGAGGGCTTCAGTGAGAATCTGCATTATTTCAAGCATTCTTTCTGACTCTGGTACCCACCAGTTTAACAACCTCAAACAAATTAACTTGAGGTGAACAGAATCCCCAGACCCAAAGCTCACTGATTCAGCCTTAGGAAAGGGAGAGAGTTCAGAAGTTGATAACCCCTACCCTTCCTCCTCCAAGAGGTTAGATGAACAAAGACTCCAAAGTTCTTTACTTGCCTTTCTCTTTTAATTCCCTTCCTGCTCCAATTCTCAAAACAGTACCCAGAAATCAAACAAGGAAGTTCAAAGAGCCAAGGCAAGCCAGCCCAAGAGTAGAAGGCTCCCTCCTGCAGGGGCCAAAGTCTGGATGCTGAGGTCTCCACTCAGAGCCTGGTAGTAAAAGCTGGTGCAGAATAAGGTGGTTCCAGAGGCTAGCAGTAATCCGGCCTGAAGGAGATAACAAGGAAGCAAACAAATTAGTAAGGAAATGGCAGACTGAGAAGAAGTTGGTGGGGCTTGGTCAGGGTTAAGCAGGGGGTAAGATTACCCAGAGGGGCTTTCTGCAGTTGGGCACCGCTAACAGGGCCAGGCTGTGTAAGAAGTGGTGTTTGTTGGCCTTGTCAAAGAGCTGTAAGAAAAAGAGTAACGGGGAAACCTCCTAAGAAACACAGAACCCTTGATCCCATGGGACAAAAGTCCATCCCCAAACTGAAGTTTCAGCCTGCCCATCCTCACGCCTGAGGGTTGCAGCCCTTGCTGCTCCAAAGACTCGCGCTTCCCCCTTCCCTACTTCCCTCAGGGACCCCAGACTTTGTGCCCTGATAAACCAGAAGTCTGGCCAGCCCCAGCGCAGTTACTTCACCTCCTTCCCATAGGCATCTGGAAACTGGGCGCCTGTGTAAAAGAGAAGCAAATGTTACCAGTCCTAATGCCTCAACTCCTGGGAGGACCCTGGTGGACACTGGAGAGAAAGGGCACCCCAGGAGGCTTCTCATTGTTGGAAACACGTCCTGGGAACCTACTGGACTGGGCTGAGGGACTTGAAAAGGTTTAGGGCTGGCAGGCTGTCTGGCCTACGAAAGACCCATTACTTCCCACAGACTCCACCCCGCATCAGACCCCATAGGTCGTCCCAGGCTCAATCGCAGCTCCATCCCCAGCACCCTGACCGTGCGCCCCGTAGGTGGCCAAGCCTAAGGCCCCGGCTCCAGACAAGGCACCCAAGCGACGGAAAGCAGCCCCTGGCCCGGCCATGGTAGTAGATGGTCACGCGCCGGGAAAACACCGCCCAGGACACCAAAAAGGCCAACCAATTCCGGGCTCCCATGCAAATAAGGTGCACAGGTGTCCAATCAGAGCGGTGTTCATTTCAGCGTCCAGGTCCTCACCCGGGTGCTTGCGCCTTTGTAAAACCTCTGTTGAGTGGCGAAGACATCTGGCGGGCGGAGAAATCAGAACCAATTAGGAGCAGAGGAGAGGAGCAGTGGGGGGCGGGGTTGAGGGGCGGTATTACAGGATTTGCGTCACGGATTGGCCCACTTTCCAAGTTGATCTCCTCTTATAACACCCCCTCCCACCTCCTGCCAATTTCCAAAAATCCAGATCCCCATGCAAAGTTCTGGCTCTTTCCCCACAGGCTCTTCCTTTTCTCCTTTAAAACAGACCTGCACGCAAAAAGAGGCGACACCGCAATTACCCAAGCCCCACCCATCTCCATTAAACCCCGCCCACTATACATATGACTCCTCCTCCAGGTCCGAAGGCCCCGCCTTCGTCCTATGATGCCCCGCCCCCTATAGTTCACCCCACCACCACCACCAGTACCACTAACCGCGAAGCCCCGAGGGTGGGATATCTGGGGAGATGTCTACTTCCTGCACGGGACCGCTTCGTTCTTATGTCGGTCTGTCCACTCCCTCCCTTTTCCACCTTCTTCAATCCCCCCACACTCTGGAGGGCGGATGGGCGTACAGGCGGGTGAGAGCGAGGGGTGTGCGCCGCTCTCTCTGCAGGGGGCGGGGGAGGCGGCCGCGCGGTGACGCGCGGGGCTGCTGCGGCTGCTCCGCCGACGGATCATCACTCTCGGGCTGGGATGGACGCGGGGCGGGTGGGCCCTGGCGCGCGGAGCCAGGAGTCCGGGCCTCCCGGCTGCTGAGCGTCCCCCGAAGCCTTCCCTTTACTTCCCCCCCTTTGCCTCCTAGGAGCAGTGCCGACCCCTGTCCCGGGGCTCCAGACTCTACTCCCGCCTTTCTCTGACTCCCAGGACCTCCCACCCCCGCCCGCCCTCGGGATCGACTAGATCCCTCCCTCTCCCCGAGGATTCCGGCTGGATCCCTGCCCCTGCACCGCGGATCCTGCGCTCCCGGGCTCCGGGCCCCTGGGGATTGCCGTGGACTCCTCTCCCCGCACCCGATCCCTTAGGATCCTCCGCCTGGACCGCCTTCTGGTCCCTCGAAGCCGGCCCACGGAGCCAGTGGATCCTCAATCCAGTCTCGTCCCGTTGCCCCCACCTCACTCCTCTATCCCCACTGCGGGGCTCCCTGTTCTCGGCTTCCTCCTGACCCCATCGCCTACCTCTCCCCGGGTATCGACTGGATCCCGGCCCCGCCCCCTGGGGCTGGGGCGATCCCCCTCCCCCGCTGGGTGAGGCGCTGCGGGCGGGGGCTGGGCCTGCGGGACCGCGGGGGCTCAGAGGCCGCCGCCCCCTACTCGGAGCCCTGGATGGAGGCACCACGGCCCCAGGGCTGAGCCAGGTAGGAGCTAAGCCGGGTCTGGTGGAGGGGATTTCGTGGCGGTCCACTGGGGTCTCCCACTCCCCATCTGTCTCCCTGCGCCTGGTTTCCCTCAGCCTGCTCTGTCTGCTGGTCTCCGCCTAGGGATGCTCTCGCCGTGTCTCTCCGTCTCGGTCTCTTTGTCTCTGCCTCTCTCCAGCCCATGAATGATCCTTTGAATGGGCCCACAGACCCCATGTGTTCCCATCTCCCCCTCCCCCTCCTTCTCCCCTTCCCAGCCAAGCCATTTTTCCCCACTGCAGAAAAGGGGGGGCTGCGGCCTGAGCCCCCGTCCCTCAACTCTCGCTGGCTGTGGGAGTCAGGCCTGGCTGGTCAGGAATGGAAAGAGCAAGAGAGAGGAATAGAGAGGAGGGGGGAGCAAGACGTGGCAGACAGAAAGGAGAAAGAAGAGGAGAGAAAATGGGGGAGACAGGGAAAGAGGAGGAGAGAGAGAAACAGAAAAGGCTTGAGGGAGAAATTTGGGGAAGGTATGTGAAGGAGAGAAAAATGAGAAACACTAAGGAGGGAAATATGGAAGAGAGTGATGAAAAGAGACTGAGGGACAGAGACTGAAGGCAAGAGATGGAGCAGTCTGAAAGAGGCTGGGAAAGATGCGCTGAGGGAGCGTTATGGAGAGGAAAGAGGTGGAGGGGGGGTGGCTCCAGAGGGAGGTAAGAAGGGAGAGAAGCTGTCAGGGGGAAGGCCACAGGCCCAAAGTACCTTAAGGGAGAAAGGGTGGCAGAGGCAGATAAACCGAGTTAGTAGGAGGGGGAGGGGATGGCAAGGCCATGGAAGCAGAGCCCACCCTGGCATGGGCAGAGGAAATCCTGAGGGAGCCAGCCCCAAGCCCCCTCCAGGTGATGGGGGAACAGGAGCTTTAGAGGACCTGAAGAGGGGGAGGGTATGACTGAGTGTGTGTGGTAAGGATTCCTGTGTCCTCATCTCTGGAATAAATTGACACCTGCAGAGAGCCACCCGCGGGCTGGCGCCTGGCTCTGAAAACCCCACGTCAGCAAACAGCTTTGGCGGTTGGGGGGGTTGGGGGGTTGCTGAAATGACCTGGGTGTTGCCCCTTCCGTCAGATCTCTTCCCTTGTCCCGCTCCTGCTGCCCTGAGCACCCAGATATCAGAGCAGCATCTGTGGGGGACTGGCAAGGGGAAGGGGAGGTGAATAGCTGAAACAGGATGAGAAAAAGCCTAGGTTTGCCTCCAGGACACCAGTCAAAATACCATGTGTGGAAGAAGAGCTGCCTGGAGTACAAGGCTGTTCAAGACTGTGGGAGGGGGTAGGTGCATCTGACTCTCTCTAAACCCACCTCAACACCCCTTCTCCCCAGCCAGAGGCCTGGTCACTAGGACTAGGCTCTGATTGGCCAACAAGGGCCAAGAGGCGGGTCTTTTAGGGTTCTTTAATGCTTCCAGTCTCCCGCTCCCCTCAACATATATACTTCTTCCTCTATGCTAAGGCTGGGGGAAACTCTAGCTTTCTGACTCATGCCCCTGCCCTCATGCCTAGAACGGACCCCATAACCAAGCCAGTCCCTTCCCCTTTTCCTCCAGACCTGCCCCCCCAACCCCCACCCAGGGTTAAAGCTGCAGCCCGTTGCCGAGGTAACATTGCGGGGCAGCATCCCGTCGCTCAGCAACCGGCTACAGGATCACGCATCTGTCCCTGGATTTGCCCCCCTCCAGCATCCCCTCCTTACTCTAGCCCCTGCCTCAATGCATCTTAACTTCTGAGGGAGGTAATGGAAAGGGCCTGGGGAAAAGGGGTCCCCCCACGGCTACACGAATCCTTAGGGAATGCGATGTCAAAGGGAGGAGAAGGTGCTGGGCTTGTGCAGTCCCAAGGAAGGCCTGGAGTCTGGCCTAGGGTGGGGGTTAAGTGCCATGAAATTACAGCTCAGGAGTAATTAACATGTATAAACAAACCCGCCACTTCCTGCTAATTAATGACTTGGTATTTTTATTTTCTCTTCCTTGTCTATCTCATCCCTCCCAGGGAGGTGGGAACTGGGACTCCCAAGTCCCCAAGGAGAGCCCTCCTGATAGGGAAAAGGCAGATGAAGCACCTGGAAGGTCCTTCCCCCTGGTTGTGTCCTGGACTTTTACCACATCTTGGCCCTACCCCCAGGCTCAGACTTTTCTATCTGGGTCCCTGCTGAAGGAGGGGGTTTTGGGGGTGAGAGGAAGTGCTGGGGGGCCTGAGGGTGGAAGAAGGGGGGCAACTGGTCTGAATTCCACGTCACTAACCACTTGTCTCTTCTGTTTTCCCATTCCCTTCTGTCTGCCCTTCTTCCCTTCCCTTCTTCCACCTTTCCTATGTATTTTTCTGTCTGTCTGTCTGTCTGTCTGTATCTTGCATACCCTCTCCCTCCAACCCACGGGTCCAGCCTGCATTCACCTTTTCCCACTTCCTTCCCCTTCCCCACCCCTTCCCCCCTCCATGGAGAGGAACAGACCCCTTCTCTATCCAATCTAACCCAGGTCCCTTCCCACTCCCCTCCTCCCTCCTTTCCCGCCCCCTCCTCCCTCCTGGGGCGAGGGGGGGCCTCCCTCCCTCTCCCCCCCCTTCTCTCTCTCTCCGAGGGGGGGGTCCCGGGGAGGGAGGGGGGGTCCCCCTATCAGCATGTGGCTCCTGGCGCTGTGTCTGGTGGGGCTGGTGGGGGCTCAACGCGGGGGAGGGGGTCCTGGGGGCGGTGCCCCTGGTGGCCCCGGCCTGGGCCTCAGCAGCCTCGGGGAGGAGCGCTTCCCAGTGGTGAACACGGCCTACGGGCGAGTGCGCGGTGTACGGCGTGAGCTCAACAACGAGATCCTGGGCCCCGTCGTGCAGTTCTTGGGCGTGCCCTACGCCACACCACCCCTGGGCGCCCGCCGCTTCCAGCCTCCCGAGGCCCCGGCCTCGTGGCCCGGCGTGCGCAACGCCACCACCCTGCCACCCGCCTGCCCGCAGAACCTGCACGGGGCGCTGCCAGCCATCATGCTGCCTGTGTGGTTCACCGACAACTTGGAGGCAGCCGCCACCTACGTGCAGAACCAGAGCGAGGACTGCCTGTACCTCAACCTCTACGTGCCCACTGAGGACGGTAAGGGCGCGGGCACCACACGGGCACTCTGGACACAGCCCACAAACACACATGCAGAACCTCAGGCACTGGCACAGTCCAGGATGGGAGCTGGGCTTTGTGGGGACAGTGGGCCGACAGTATGTCCCTAGTGGCTCTGTGTGCCCTCCGAGTGTGGTATGGGTACCTGCCAAGCAGTCCCAGGAATGAATTCCATAGACAGCCACCCCCCCAAGTTCCACCCCCACAGAGACAGCCAGTGGTAAGGTCAACAAGCACGAGGCTGGACTTACCCAGCAGGTCCCCACAAAGGAAGTATCCATCACCTGCCTGGGCACCCATTCCCCTCTACCCCCACCTCCCACACCCACGCCTGGGCCTGTCCCTGGCTTGTCCACTTTAGCAACATCTATAGCTCAAGGACAGCAGACTCCTCCCTTCCCCCAGGCCAGTCCTGCAGGCTTCCATCTGAGACATCACATCCAGAGCCCCTTGCCTAAAGTGAGGGCCTCTTCTCCAGGCACTCTGATCCCTATGTCCTCTGATCCTTATACAATCCTGAAGGATCAGGGCAAGGCCTTGCCAAGGGCCTCTCCACTCACGGCACACCCACCCATCCCCATCAGAACACCTTCCCTGGAGCTCTTCAACTGGCTGTCTTGTCAATAAACTTTGAACTCAGTTCACTACAGCTCTGCTCATGGCCCCAACACACTCTCCCTGGACAGTTCTGCTCCTGCCAACCTCCAGCACACTAAGATTAATCAGAGGACCTTCCAGCTGTCCACAACAGAGGGAGTCAGCACAACTCTAGCCACCAAACAGACCATCCTCACAGCCCCACGCTATCCTTCTTACACCCTATGTCACTACTCTGAAATACCCCAACACCTTGTCAGAGCCCATCTACTCCTACCACACCCCCTACAGGTCATTTTCCAACAACTTTACCCACAGGCCTGGTACCAGGAACCCTTCTGTGTACACCCTACACACCCAACAACCCACCTCATGTATCAAGTCCCTCAACAGATCAGGATCTGTACTACTCAACATTCGGTCATGTGCCCAGCTGATCCAACACTGACCATGTATGTGTTCCAACACCCACTACCACAGCTCCCAGCACCTTTACACAGCACATGCCCCAACATTTTTCTAAAACTGTGTACCCCATCACCCACACCTGTGACTCCCAGTATTCCTGGATATAGGTCATGTGCCTAGTAATACCCATACATAGATAGACCTTTATCCACATAACCCTGCACCTGGACCATGTGCTCCACCAGGCCACTCACACCACAGTCCCTGTACCCAAAGTCCTCTCATGCCAATCACAGAACACTTCCAGCACCTCAATCCACCCACCTTGTTCCCAATGCCTGTGTGAACAATCCACCCTATCTTGCTCATACCAGCCAGGTACCCTAACACCCTAACTACCCCTCCCCATATAAACCATGCCTCGTAGTAACCTGTCCACACAATGCACAGAAGGGGCATTCACTGTAATCTCATTCAGATTCCAAGCACCCTAACAGAACATTGACTGGACAGCCTCTGCATGAGAGGCATCCACTGCACATTCCCCGCTCTCTCATGGAATGTTTACTGCATCCAGCACTCTCCCTCCTGTGAATTCTTCACCCTAGCGCCTTCACAGAGACTGTCCTTCTCAACACTCTCCATTTGTGGGCTCTCCAATTCCACATCCTCACGTAGGCTGTCCAACTCAGTGTCCTCCTCAGTGGAACACCCATCCAGTACTTCCTACCAAAGGGCTGTCTATCCCAACATCTCCACACAAATTGTCCACCCTGCCCCACACCTTTTGTATTTTTTAACCATCGCTTACTGCCATCCCGCTTAGGGGCCTGCTGCACTCAGGTGATCTCACTGAATCTTCACATCAGCTCTGGAAGGAAGAGGCTGACTCAGGCACACACACACATACACTTAATACCTCACATACATGCACGCCTTGCTGACTTTATCCCCATTCCCACCCTGTCACAGAAGAGAACAGGCCCTGACCCTAATGGGTCCCCACAGGGCCATTATTGCCAGTTGGGAAAAGCTTTCCATAGGCTGGCCTGGGCCTTGCTGACCCATCCCTCCTTCTGCTGTTGAGGAGAAACCAGTCAGCTTTTGGGAACCCCCTCAGGCTCCTGGGTTCCAGCTCTCCCCTGAAAGAAACCTGGAGCCAAACTCTGGGCCTAGTCTAGGACCTTTTCTTGACAGTGGGCACACTTCGTGCTTCCGAGCACTTCCTGGCACCTTATGTGTCAGGCTGGCTCAGGGCACTATGTTTCTTATTCCCTGTTTGTGGATTGAACCCCCAATTGGGGAGGGGGGATTCTTGGCATTAGAGAAGGGGTCGGTGAAGGGCTGGTGCCCCTGGTGGGGGATTTACTGTTTGGAGGGAGGAGAGCAGGCCTGGGTAGGGGATGAAGTTTGGAGGGTGGGCAGGGCAGAGGGAAGAGGTGGAGTGGAGGGCAAGACCTGATGACCCCTTTCCCTGCTTCACCCCACATTGGGGACATGGGGTGAGAAGCCAGGCCTGTGAGTGCGGATGGAAGAGAAATGCTGGTGGCTGGGAGGATGGGTAGGTGGGCAGGCCACTTTAGCTGACCTACCCACAGCCCTCCAGACTGGTCCAGAGGGAAGCAAAATGCTTTCTGCTGCAGCCCCTCCTCTCTACAGCCTTGGGGAGCAGGCAGGTGCTTGGCTAGCCCTGAAGAGGGCCTGTGTGAGTGGTGGACCAGGTGGCAAAGCTGGCCTTGGTCTCCTGGGCAGGTTTCCCCTCCCCTCCCACCCCACCTCTAACACTGTTTCATTTCCAGCAATTAGCCAACACATCTACAAGCCAAATCCTTTCCAACCAAGTCAGTGTGTCTTAAGATAGGCCTCAGCCCACTTAGGCACCCCCCCCCCAACGCCCAAAACCAGCCTTTTCTTTGGGGCATGACTTTTTCCGGGGAGGGGAACAAAATTGGGTTGTAAAAAACGTTTTTCTCTTTTCTTGGTTTCTTTTTCTTGCAAACAAATTTTGCTTTTTTTGGCTTATTTTTTCTGCCCCCCACCCTCCCCTTTTCTACTTTCTCTCCTCCCTTCCCCATCCACCACCTCCCCTGACCCCCATCTTTCCCCACAAAATTGTCCTTTTTTCTCTGTTTTGTGTTCCCGGTCTTAGGTCCGCTCACAAAAAAACGTGACGAGGCGACGCTCAATCCGCCAGACACAGGTAGATTTAAAAATCCCGCTGCTGCATGTGGTTGCTGATAAGAGGACGTTCACATTCACGGCCCTGCCCCTCACTAAATACCCCCACAGCCCTGAAGGCCCACAGTTGTTCTCCCCACTAAAAATGAAAAAGAAAAGAAAAGAAAAACTTGTAATATTGGAAAAAAGAATTATGAAAACTTCAAATGAAATATGAACAAAATTGGACCCACTAGAAAAACCTGCAAGAAAAGCTAAATGTGACGAAAATACAGTGAAAAAAAAATTGGAATGTCAGAAAAAAATAGAACACCAAAAACTTGGATAAAATGTTAAGAGTTTGACAAAAATTTGGACTGTTTTGAAACTTGTGAAATGTAGCATTTGAAAAAACTATTTTAATTTGAAGCAAAACAGCATTTGAAAAGAAAATTAAGTTGGCAAATTGATGACACATTGAAACATCAGAAGCCTGCTACAATTTCCAAAGGCCTGTTAGATGCAGAAAATGCAAACATTTGAAGCTAATTAAAGAATTTGGAAATTTTTGAAAACAGGGCCCAATCTCTTGAAGTTTCACCACAAAATTTTGAATTAAAAAATGCAAAGAATTTTTTTCTTTTTTCTTTTTTTCCAAAAAATGGATCTTTTTTTTTTTTTTCTTTTCTTGTTGAATCCGCCCCGAGAACTTCTGGCTTTTTGGTTATTGTTTTTTTCTTTCTTCTTTCTTGATCCTGTTTTTTGTTGTTGTTTTTTAATTCTTGTTGCCCCAGCCCCACTTCCTGCTCCTTCCTTTTCTGATCCCCCCTCCTCCCATACTGGGAGTGGAGGTGCTGGGTGGGGAGGAGGGGGGAGAACTGGGGTGTTTAGGATAGGACCTTGGAGGGAAGGAGACTCAGCCTGAACTTCTTGGAAGGCCACTGGAGGTTCAGGAACAAAGAGAAAAATAGGATTTGGGGAGGACATAAAGGACGCACTGCCCACCTAGGAGCTTCTAGCCAAAGTCAGGCAGAGGAAGGTGTCGGAGAAGGCCCTGAGAGAAAGAAGGCAGGAAGCTGCCTGTAGGGAATGGAGGGAAGTGTCTTAGTGACCTGTTGGTTGATCTCTGGCTAGAAGAAAGTTTCTAGCAGGATGCAGGAGGCTGGCAGAGCCACTGGGGACCAGGCCTGGCTCTTGTTTGCTGAGGGCCCAGGCTAGGCCGAGATTGCAGGTGTCATGAAGGAGGAAGGCCTGTGGGCCAGGGGTCAGCCCAGCCCTGGTGCAGAGGCTGCAGGGGAGGGTACTTACATAGCCTCGGGGACTGTGGCAAGCCCTCTCAGACTCTGACCTTCTCCTGGAATTAGTCACTTTTTAGTCCAGTCTAGAGTGCCTCAAAAGTCTACTATATGTCGCAGTGATTATGGGATCCTTTTGGAACATGACAAGAGAAGGGTCTGGTGCAGAACCCAGAGCTCAGGCCAGTTTGCAGGGGGTTCCAAGACAGGGGAGCTGCACCCTGGCTTCATTAAACAAGCTCTTTCCCACCCTGCCTCCTTCTGCCATAGTAATTAGGCTGGGGGGTTGCCATGGTGACTAGGGAGGTGACCTAGAAAGGAATTAGGGCGGGGAGGAGACCAAGCCCCCAAGGACCCTAGGGCCTGACACCCCCTCATGGATAGACCAGTCTACCATGTGGAGCTGAGGCCCAAGGCCTAAGTCTGAGAAAAGCCCAGGACCCTCCCAGCATCTTTAGCTCCAGTGCCAGCCTTAGGGGCTCACTCCTCCTAGGAGCAGGAAGATTTGCTGTGTGTGTGTGGGGAGGAGGTCCTCTAGATCCAGCACATGCCCTGAGGGGGGCCACCCCCCACCCCTGCCTCTGTTAGGCTTCTTGGAAGATCTGCCTAGCATTTGAAGAAGTATCGTGGAGCAAACTGGCAGGAGGTGGGGAGGGGACCTTCTGCCAGAGCTAGCTGGGGATGGAGGGAGGGGAATCCGGTCTTGCCCCCCAGGGATGGGAATGACATGTCCCCTGAGCTCTGGGCTGGTCTTCAGCAGGCCTGGGAGCTGGGAGGTGCTGCTTCTGGTCTCACTGTGTCCTTGTCCCCATTCCCGGCCCACCTGCCCACCCCCTCCCCACACAGATATCCGAGACTCTGGGAAGAAGCCCGTGATGCTGTTTCTGCACAGCGGCTCCTACATGGAGGGCACCGGGAACATGTTCGATGGCTCTGTCCTGGCCGCCTATGGCAACGTCATTGTAGCCACGCTCAACTACCGGCTTGGGGTGCTTGGTGAGGGAGGGCAACCAACTCTAGGGAGTCTGGGAGGGGACCTGGTGGGTGGGGTCCTTTAAACCCAGGAACAGCAAAATAGCTTCTGGGCTGGGCTGAGCTGTCCAGGTAAGAGGCAAGGACACTGTAACACCCCCCAGGTAGCTCCCTTTCTTTCTTTACCTCCAGGATTTCTCAGCACCGGGGACCAGGCTGCAAAAGGCAACTATGGACTCCTGGACCAGATCCAGGCCCTACGCTGGCTCAGTGAAAACATTGCCCACTTTGGGGGTGACCCTGAGCGCATCACCATCTTTGGGTCTGGGGCAGGCGCATCCTGTGTCAACCTTCTGATCCTTTCTCACCATTCGGAAGGTACCAGCAACCTCATTAGTTTGCCCGTCTTGTCCCCTTTTCTATACCCCTGAACCTACCAGGTCCCCCTTCTCTGTTGGGCTGATACTGCCTGGCCTAACGCCTGCCTATCCCACCAGGGCTGTTCCAGAAAGCCATTGCCCAGAGTGGTACTGCTATTTCCAGCTGGTCTGTCAATTATCAGCCGCTCAAATACACGCGACTACTGGCAGCAAAGGTGGGCTGTGACCGGGAGGACAGTGCTGAAGCTGTGGAGTGTCTGCGTCGGAAGCCGTCCCGGGAGCTGGTGGACCAGGACGTGCAGCCTGCCCGGTATGGGTGTTGGTGTGGGCGTGGGAGAGGGCTGGGTCCAGGCCTTCACCCACCTTGCTGAGTCCAAGGAGGTTGAGGATGAGAGGTGTCTGCAAGTTTGACAAGGAGAGGTGGGCTTCAGGCCCCTCTAGTGGCCCTGCCTTCTTCTCTTGGAAGCCTTCCCTAAGTGGAGTGAGTGGAGGTGCCCAAGCAGGGCAAGTATACACAAGGTGCCATAAAGTGCTTCAGAGAAGACTTCCAAGGCCAAGTGCCCTGAAGGATTTGTAAGAGAGGTTTTTCCCCCTCAGCCCGTGATATGCTTGTTGATTTCAGAGAGAGAGGAAAGGAGGGAGAGAGGGGGACAGAAACTTCAACGTGAGAAACATTGATTGGTTGTCTCTCAAATGTCCCCCAACCAAGGACTGAACCTGCAATGCAGGCATGTGCCCTGACCGGGAATCAAACCCGAGACCCTTTGGTTTATGGGATGATGCTCCAGCCAACTGAGCCACATCAACCCAGGTGGATTCATAGGAGATTTTAACTCCTATGAATCTTCCAGGCAGAGGGTTTAACAAACTGAGTTGAGAGGAGGCCAGTGAGAAGGTGATGAGATTCTGACCTCTTCTCCCCAGTTACCACATCGCCTTTGGGCCCGTGGTGGATGGTGATGTTGTCCCTGATGACCCTGAGATCCTCATGCAGCAAGGAGAATTCCTAAATTATGACATGCTCATTGGCGTCAACCAAGGGGAAGGCCTCAAGTTCGTGGAGGACTCAGCAGAGAGTGAGGATGGAGTATCCGCCAGCGCCTTTGACTTCACAGTCTCCAACTTTGTGGACAACCTATATGGCTACCCAGAGGGCAAGGATGTGCTGCGGGAGACCATCAAGTTTATGTACACAGACTGGGCCGACCGGGACAACGGTGAGATGCGGCGCAAGACCCTGTTGGCGCTCTTTACTGACCACCAGTGGGTGGCACCAGCCGTGGCCACCGCCAAGCTGCATGCTGACTACCAGTCCCCTGTCTACTTTTACACCTTCTACCACCACTGCCAGGCTGAGGGCCGGCCCGAGTGGGCAGATGCAGCGCACGGGGATGAGCTGCCCTACGTCTTTGGTGTGCCCATGGTGGGTGCCACAGACCTCTTCCCCTGCAATTTCTCTAAGAATGATGTCATGCTCAGCGCCGTGGTCATGACCTACTGGACCAACTTCGCCAAGACTGGGTGAGGGCCAGAGGGCCTGGGTGGGGCACTATGCAGGCTGAGGCACACACACCCTCCACTGTCCGCTTCTTCTCTTTCTCACTTCTTCACAAGGCCACCATCTCTACATTACGGCACCTTGCCTTCTCGACTCAGACATCTGCTGGATACCTTCTCTGTGCCAGGCACTGAGTTGCGTGTTGGAGATTCAGCAGAGTTAAACAGAGAGGTCCCTGTCCTTTCTGGGGGTGGGCTCACTTGGTGGCTTTGGCTCCATGGCTGTCTCTTCTTCCCTCCCTTGCCCAGCCACCCTCTCTCTTCTCCCAGTACTCTGCCCTCTGACAGCTCCCATCTGTGTCTGAGCATATGTAGGGGTTTCGGGCTGCCTGTCTCTTTATGGCTGTCTCTACATCTCATACTCTTGAAAGCCATTGATATCTCTCCCTTTCCCTTCAATTGGTTTGCTTTTTGCTTGCTGATTTCACTGTGGTTGTCTTTCATGTGTCTTTATCTTTCTGCCTCTGTATGTCTTTCTCACTCAGTCTCAGCCTCTGCTTCTCTCACTGGCTGTCTCTGTCTCTGCCTATCTCTGTCCCTCTGTCCTCATCTCTGGCTGTCTCCAGCAGTCTGTCTCCATCCCTCATTGTTTTTCTTTCCCTGTCTCTGGGAATTTATCTCTTCTATCTATCTCTGTCTCTCTGCCTCTTGCTTTTTCTCTGACTTTCTTCCGTTTCCCTGGCTCTCTGCATCTCTGTCTCCTTCCACATTCCTCCGCCACCCTCCCACACCTGTTGGAGCTTCACCCTCACTCCTACTTTCCCTGCCCTCCTGTGCCCACAGTGACCCCAACCAGCCAGTGCCGCAGGACACCAAGTTCATCCACACCAAGCCCAACCGCTTCGAGGAGGTGGTATGGAGCAAGTTCAACAGCAAGGAGAAGCAGTACCTGCACATTGGCTTGAAGCCGCGCGTGCGTGACAACTACCGTGCCAACAAGGTGGCCTTCTGGCTGGAGCTTGTGCCCCACCTGCACAACCTGCACACAGAGATCTTTACCACCACCACGCGCTTGCCTCCCTATGCCACGCGCTGGCCACCTCGCCCGCCCCCCGGAGCCCCAGGCACACGCAGGCCCCCACCACCTGCCACTCTGCCACCGGAGCCTGAGCCTGAGCCAGGCCCCAGGGCCTATGATCGCTTCCCCGGGGATTCCCGGGACTACTCCACAGAGCTGAGCGTCACTGTGGCTGTGGGCGCCTCCCTCCTCTTCCTCAACATCCTTGCCTTTGCCGCCCTCTACTACAAGCGGGACCGGCGGCAGGAGCTGCGGTGCAGGAGGCTCAGTCCCCCAGGCGGATCAGGCTCCGGTGTGCCTGGTGGGGGCCCCCTGCTCCCTACCACTGGCCGAGAGCTACCACCAGAAGAGGAGCTGGTGTCATTGCAGCTGAAACGGGGCGGTGGCGTTGGGGCGGACCCTGCTGAGGCCCTGCGCCCCGCCTGCCCACCCGACTACACCCTGGCCCTGCGCCGGGCACCGGACGACGTGCCTCTCTTGGCCCCTGGGGCCCTGACCCTGCTGCCCAGTGGCCTGGGACCACCACCTCCCCCACCGCCACCCTCCCTCCATCCCTTTGGGCCCTTTCCCCCACCTCCCCCCACTGCTACCAGCCACAACAACACTCTACCCCACCCCCACTCCACTACCCGGGTATAGGGGATGGCTTGGGAGGGCCCTCCTCCCCAACCCTCCCACCGGCAGGAGTGCCACTCGGAAGACAGGGAGGAGGACTTTGCAACAGGCTTTTCTCGCCACACATCGAGGAACATTAGACGGACTTAGGTCCCCTCACTGGGATGTGTGTTTTCCCGTGCATAGAGACCCATTTTCTTCTCTGGACCTGGGCCTTCGAACAACTGGGGGGTGTTTTGTCCCCTCCACTGGGACACCAGTCTTCAGTGTGTGGAAGTGTGGAAGGATTTTCCCATGTGGAGGTGTGCTTTCTACAAGGGGGTGTGTTTTCCCATGTGCAGGGTAAGGTTTTTTTTGCCGCCCTGGACACATGTTGGCCCCCTCAAAGAATTTCTGCGGGGATTTGTACCCCAGAATCATATTCCCTCATGCCTTCTCCCACCTCCTCCTGCCTCCTCTCTCTCCTCTGTCCACCCCGTGGAGGCCCTGGAAGTGGTGTGTTCATGTACAGTGACCCTTGGCCACCAGGTAACAGGGTGGTTCTTGGGAAGTAGTGAGAAACCAGTGTCCCCTCCCTGCCGCCCATCCCTCTGCCGTGCCCCCGCCCTCAGCCCTGGAGAAGCATGTATTTCCCCCTTGGCACAAGTCAGGTGGAGCACGGTCTCCCAGGTAGGCCTCGCCTTCCATAGATGACAGACAGAGAATCCCTGCCAGGGGGACGGGAGATCGTGCATCCCTGTACCACCTGGGAACTTGTTTTCCCAGAAGTCCAGGACACACTTCTCTGAGTGCAAACATGTTCTTGCATGTGGATGTATGTTTTCCCATGCAGATGGTCCCTTTCTCTCCAGTACTTCCTCGCATCCCCCAGGCCTCAGGCCCAGCACCAAATTCCTCACACAGCAGGTAGGAAGAGTCTTCAAGCTCTTAGAAGCTGAGGGGGATGTACAAACCCTGAGGGCAGAGCTCTGCCCCTCCCTTCCCCAGAGATGCCAAGTTCAGGGTCAGGGGTGTGTGACCTGCCATCCGTAGAGGCCATGCATGTTTGACCAAAGTCCTCATTGAGGTCTAAGGACAGCCTTTCCCTCAGTCCTCAGACCATTACTCATCTGTGCCAAACTGGGTGGGTGGGTTTGCCAAGGATTCCCCAGTCCTGGGCCACAGCAGGTAAACGTGGGAGCAGGTGGGATACAGGAGAGGGGGAGGTGGCAGGTACAGGGGTTCTACCTGTGTCTCTTATCCCCACCATGTCTCATCCCTTCCTCTGTGCCTCAGTTTCCCTTTTCCACATGTCTCTCCCTCTTTGAAGCCATCTCTGTGTCTCAGTGTCAGACCAGCTTCTCCCCTCAGCAGCTTGTCTCTGTCTCTGCCTCTGCCTATCTCTTTGCCCCCCAAAGAAGGGGGAAGCCATTCCTCTTCTTTGACCTGCCCCTTCTTCCCTCAGCTGCCAAGGCTGAGGAAAACGAGGGGTGGAGGGTGGTGGGGTGGAGAACAAGGGAGAAAGGCTTCATGGTTGGGAAGAGAATGAGGTCAGCTGTGCTGAGAAGCAGATGGAGGGGGCAATGGGTGGCAGGACATGGGCAGACACCAGCAGGAAAAATTTGAAAGGACATGTGTAAGGTGACTGCCCAGAGGGGACCTGAGCCTAGAGGAAACAGAACCTCGTCAGGGACACCAGTGGAGGAGAGAATCCTTGTCTGCTGGCATTTTGTGGGTTGTTAGTGCCAAACTTGAGTAGGGGATGGGTGCTGTCTTCCACTGACACCCAGATCGAGAATCCCTGGTCTTGGCTCCCTAGAACTTTGCCTCTTGACCATCCCTTCTCACACCTTCAACCACTGAAACTTCATTCTCCATATCCCACCCCCGCCCCCACGCCTTTCTCCTGCCTGGTCTAGTTCCTCTCCAAACAGCCATGCCCTCTAAATGCTAGGGACCTGGGCCCTGAACCCTATAGACAGATGTCCCACAAGTTGGGACATGGGAGAGGGGCTGGGGGACCCCATGATTCAGCCACGGACTCCAATGCCCAGCCCTCTCCCCAGAACAGTTCCCTGACAGTCCCATGTCCCCACCCTTTGCAGCTCTGTACACATTTTTAAACCTGGCAAAAGATGAAGAGAATATTGTAAATATAAAGTTTAATGTTGGTTGTGCCTGCTGTGGTGTCCAGGGGCGGGAGAAGGGGTCTCTGGGTCTCTGAAGAAACAAGCCTCAGGGACGCGACTGCTGATGGCAGAGGTCCGCACCCACACCCTTTTTGGTGACTGAGGTCTGAGAGAAAGGGGGAGTGGGTGCTGAGTGAGGTTGCCATGGTAATGGGGCTATTTGGGGAGTTAAGATTAGGACCCGTGTCTGCAGACGACTGAGCTGGGTGTAGAAAAAGCCCCAATGGGCTGACAAGAAGCAGAAGACACCAGGCAGGCCAGAGTGCCTGGCTAGTGGTCCAGGTAGCTGGCTACAAGACAGGCATACAAGGTGAAGGGCTTGGCTTTCGCCAAGGTCTGGACTCAGGCTGGAAGATTAATCCCAGGCTGAGGACTCCCTCTGGGCACATTATGAGGGGGAGCCCCAGCATCATTGTGACCCGCTTACCCCCGAAGCCTCTGGAACAGGCAGGCTGGGTACTGTGGCACAGTGGGCTGGGGGCCTAGGGGCCCTGGTGGCCCTAGGGACCCCCATGGCCATGGCTGAGCAGCCATGGCCCAGGTGTGACTCATATCATAGCCCCAACACCAACAGCTGTCAGGACCTGGGTAACTCCATCCTGTTGCTGCTGGGCCTCATCATCTGCATTAACATTGGCATCAATCTGGTGACGCTGGTCAGGGCAGGGCTGGGTGGGAGGGTGCTGGCAGGTTGGCTGGGGGCAGGTCTGGTGGCCAGGGTTTGCCTGTGGACACTGTGTCCTTCCCTCAGCTCTGGCGCAGACTTCGTGTCTTCTTACACCACATGTTCTGCCATATGGTTTGTGACAAAGGTAAGAGGGGCCTGGGGTTAGGGCAGAGGAAGGGCAGATACCCAGGTGTTTTAGCCTTTGACCCTAAGCTGGCCACGCACCCCCATTATGCCCCCTCAGATTTCCATAGCTGTGTAGCTTCTGTCCCCAACCCTGCCTTTCCACCACTGTAGGAGTCAGTATCCCCCTCACCCCTTACCTCTCCCCTATCCACAGAAGCTTCTAAATTATCCTCACGGGGAAAGACCTCACCCCCAAAGCAGAACTCCCCTGCAGTCCACCTTAGATGCACCATGGACCCTTTGAAAATGACCCTGACACCCCCACCTGCTCGCTGCCTTCGCCATCGAGGCTCATCAGCACGCTGTGCCCACCACCCAACAGCCTGGGCACCTGACACTGACGATGAGGAGAAGGCCCCTCATCAGCATCCAGCAGTCTACTCCCACAACTGGGATCATCCCTCAGACTGGGAAGGCTTCCAATCCACCCAGGGGTTCTGGGCTCCCTGGGCCCAAGACTCTGTGGAGCTGCCTCCCCAGACCATTCGTTTCCAGCAGACCATAGAGGGAAGCCCCCTCAAAAGAGAGATTCGGTCAGAACTGGACCTAGAGGCCTATGTATACCCTGTGAATCCCCCGCCCCCCAGCGCTCAGGTCCCAAACTGTAAAAACAGTGGAGGGGGGACAAGGATCCAAGGGGAGCAGGAGCAGTGCTCCCCTGACCCCCCAGCTCCACCACCAATCAAGGGTCCAGCACTTGTCCCAGATATCCCTCGGCGTCCCTCCTCAGCCCACATAACGTATGATGCCCGTGATGTGAGGCGGCGGCTTCGGGAGCTGACCCGGGAGGTGGAGGCTCTGTCCCACTGTTACCCCATGGCCTCCAGATCCAGTACTGCTGAGGGGATGGGCAAGGACTGGGTATACCGTCCCCTGGCAGAGAGGTGACTAGGAGAATAATTAAAAAAAAAGAAAGGAAGAAAAAAAAGGAGGTGGTTTGTGGTGGAGTGGAGGGTGGGGCAGGGCTAGGGGCCACACAGCTCCCAGAAGGCCTGGTTGCCAAGGAAATGATCTCCCTGGTGACGACCTAGAGAGTCCTGAGGACCCCGATCAACCATCAACCTCTTGGCCTCAATCTCTCCATCAGCCCTGTCCTCAGACCTTTCCCAGGCTCTTCTTGATTCCAAAGTTCCCATCTACCTTTATCCCATTTTCTTTAAGATTTTATTTATTTTTAGAGAGAGGGTAAAGAAAGGAGAAAGAGGGAGGGAAACATTAATGTGTGGTGCCTCTCGCACATCCCCTACTGGGGACCTGGCTCACAACCCACTCATGTGCCCTGACTCGGAATCAAACTGGTGACCCTTTGGTTCTCAGGCCTGTGCTCAATCCACTGAGCCAAACCAGCCAGGGCTATCCAGTTTTCTTTAGTGCCCAGAGAAGGCTCCCCACCAATCCCACCCCAGACATCCAGAGAGTCCTACAGTAAAAGGGAGACCCTCATCCCCATGGCCCTCGGCCCTCAGAGGTCTGGTTCCTGCCAGAGCCCAGGTTTAGGCTGCAGCTGCAGGAGAGGTGTAGCTGCTTCTCAACCCTGGTTTCTTCAGCGGAGGGACCACTGAGAGTGAAGAAGGTGGCCAGGCCCTCACAGTTCCCTGGTCAGAACCTCAGGCTCCTATGAGTTCCTATACCCTCAAGCAGGCTTGGAGGATGAAATACTGGGGACAGTCTTAAGGGCTGCCTCATAATAACACCACCGCCTTCTGTGTCCTTGGTCTTCTGATTCATTCCTCCATGTCACAAGTGAGACTGAAGCCAAGTGACTTATTCATGGTCACACAGACATCAAGGATCAACTTCATGACCTCAGATGCTTCATCCCCCTGCTTCTGCAGGTAGATTCGCATTGCCACTGAGTCAGCCAGGTCCATCAGAGTCTCCTACCTTCCTTAGTTCACATGGCAAACTATCCCATCCACTGGAGAGCAGGGACACCCAGGCAGCTGGGATCACACACATGCACTCACATTTGCACACACACAGCTTGGGAACAAAGAGTCACATGCGTGCACCCAAGCTGAAGGAGCTGGACCTCGTCGTGATACCAGATGGGTTCCTGGAATGTTAGCAGACAAGCCTTTTTTGAATTGCCCCACTTCTCTATTCATTTTCATTCAGCTAATGTCATTGATCGTTTGAAGCTGATTCCATTCAGTAGGTGTGTACTGAGCACCTACTATATTTTTGGAGCCTTGATGGAAATGCCCATTGGCTGTTTTCTGTTTCTGCCAAGTAGTTTATTGTACAAACAAATAACTTGTGGTCCCCAGGGTGCCCTTTTCACAGACCCCAGTGATGAACTTGGTTTAAATCAAAGACTCCTTTGTCAAATCAACAATTACATCTATTTTGTGCTTTGTGATTTCATGTGGTTTTCTTCAGGTGGCAGCTAACAGTCTTTCAACTCGAAGGGGTTGCTCAGTGGAAGGGCAGTTGGCTAATAAGAGAAATCATGGTTTGGGGTGGTGCCCGCCAGAGACAGCAACCCCAACAAGGTAGAGTCAGTCTCGCCCTGAAGCAAAGGGGCTAATGGGCTCAGTGACCATCAACACCTAGGGCTGAAACCCCCCGGCCAGGAAGGGGTGGGTAGGGTAGTACTAGAAGTGTGAGGGAAGTGGGCAGGACAGTTTAGGAATGCACAATGAGGTGACTTCAGAGGGGACTCTTGCTGTCACCATCCATCCATTCCCGAGTAGGCATGGGTAGGAAATACCACCAGGCTGCTATAATCTCTCAAAAGAACAATGAAATAGAGAAATGGTTTATGCATGACTCAGTCTCTGTGAAAACTGTCTCACCACTGTAGCTACCATATTTTCAAATCAGGAATCAGGTGTTGATGTAAGCAAGCTCCCTTGGAGACAGAGGGACAGGCTGAACTCTGGGGTATCTGGGGACTGAGCCAAGGGCAAAAATGGCCATATACAGAGCCAACTGAGTAGATAAAAGAGCCGTCACCTCTACATTGTGACTCCTGCCAATGCACCTCATTATGACCTGGCTCCCTCAGCTGGCAGGTGTCCCCGGATCCTGGCATGAGTGCAGTGTGGGTTGGGGCTGGTGGGGGGGGGGTTGAGGCCCAGGTGGCCCTAGGACCCCCCCACCATGAAAACCCAGCTCTGGTATAACACCCTGGGGTGCTGCAATCAATACCAAGGAAGTCCCCAGGATGCTGAGGACTTTCTACTCCTGCTGCTGGGCCTCATCATTCTTGTCAACATTGGGGTCAACATGGCAACTGCGGTCAGTGGTGGCTGTGGGCTGTCCCTATGTGTGAAGAGGGCTGAGGGTGGGAGCCAGCTTTGGCCTGTATCCCCAGCTGCAAGAACAATCTTGGCTGGGAGCAGTTTGAGGGTTGGGGGTGGAAAGCCTGGTCTTCACTCTCACCCCACCCCACTCCACCTCCAGATGTGGTATGGGCTCCAGAATGCCTTAGACAAGATGATCATTTGGATTAATCAGAAAAGTAAGTATGGCAGCGAGAGGGGTAGGGGGCAGATCTGCCCCCTTCTACCACCACAGCCCTAGGAAGATGGGCCCCAGTGTGTCCAACCGACAATTGCCCTGACCTCATGGACTCTCGCCTCCCCCAGGTAAAATCTTGCAGGCTTGTGAAAGTTCCCCCAAAGACACCCCAGCCAAGGTCCAAGATGTCCACATTCACTGCACCCTGGACCCTGTAGAAGTGAAGATGACCCCGCCCACTTGCTACTCCTCTTCCTCCTACCACAATTTCCGCAACCGCAGTGGCCAGCGCCCACACCATAATCAGCACCGCCGCTCCCCCAGTAGCCACCGGCAGAATCCAAAGAAGCGCAGACAATTCCCCAACAATCGCTCAGTCTTCCATAGCCCACATCACAGCCACAAGATAACACGGCTGCGACCAATGCCCTCTTTTGATCAGGAGGACCTGGACTCCTTCCTGGAGGAGGAAGAGGACAAGCTATCCTTTCCACATCCCAAGTGCCCCCAGCGGGGCTGGGGAGGGCTCTACCAGCACAAGGCAGTGCCCTCCAACCTGGGGCTGTGGGGTCGCCAGGGTGGGATCCTGGCCAGCTTGCCACCACCCTCTCTCTACCTGTCATCTGAGCTGCGCCGCATGCCCAAGCGTGTGGAGGCTAAGTCGGAGTTGAGGCTGCAGTCCTACAGGCCCCACTACTCACAGTCCCGCATCTGGGGCAATATGGAGGCTGAGCAGTGGACCTGGTCTCCACCACCTCCCCACCGGCTGCCCCCTAACCCCACCTGGGTCCCTGGGGGACACAGCCCTTACCCCTCCAAGGGCCAGCTACTGTATGATTCCTGGGATCAGCGACGGCGTGGTCTGGAGAGCTCTGAGCCTCCATCTGCCCTGATGTCCCGGAGCTCCCGTCCTGAGGCCCGGGAGCACTATGCCCCACAGTCCCATCGGCAGAACCTCCCTGGCCATGCTTATAGCCAGCCCACCCGCAGTCCCCACCCATCCACAGGACACTTGACCTGTACCTCCCGGGATCCCCATGAGGTGCGCCGCCGGGCGACCGAATGGGCTGAGGTGATACCCACTCAGCACCCTCTGACTACATCCACCTCCCTCACTGTGTTGGGTGAAGTCTCATACCAACGGGCCCTGACTCCCAGCTCAGCCCTGCTCCCCCACTCCTCCCAGCCCCTACCTGAAGTCCAGGGTACTGAGCCCACCCCACCCCCACACACCTTCATGCCACTCAGCCGGAGCCCAGGGGGCAATGCCAACTACCAGGTGTATGACAGCCTGGAGCTGAAGCGGCAAGTGCAGGAGAACAGAGCACGGTCCAACTCACTGCCACCACCTTCCGGCTCAGCCTCAAGGCCCTCTTTGCACAGGAGCCGGACGGGAAAACTTCACTAACCAGAGGCAAATGTTGTGGGGGCGGGCAGGGCACTAAAAGAGGAATAAAGAGCAACAGAGTCCAGGAAATACTGTGGTGTTCTGTGGCTGGGAAGCACCAAGCCTTCTGCCAGCCTAGACTCTTATCCTTGGCTTTCTGAAACGGGAAACCAGTGTGCCCTTAGTATGAGGTTCCCCTTGGTTTAGTGGCCACGGTCCTGCCTGCAGGCCTCGCCTGGTCCTGCACAAAACACTAAGTAGATCTTGCAGCTGCAGACTCCAAACCACTGGTCTCTGAGCACACACTCTGTGTAAGGCTTTCCCTGTCCCCAAAGGAGGCTCAGAGGCTCAACCCCACACGAGAAGCTGAGGTTAAGTTCCAGACCCAGGGATCCCACATCTGGGTAGATCCAGACCAGCAGCCTAGCAAACAACAGGAAGAAGGCCAAAACTTTGGATTCTAGCAAGGCTTTCCTAAGGGGAATGGGATGCGTGTTTGAATTAATGAGTCAGAAGGCAATGAGGAAAAAAATAAGGGTGAGATGGGAGGTATGTTGGCTTCTGGGTCCAGTTTGACTATCCAGGCTCAGGTTACTTGAACCCGGTTACCAGGTAATGCCACCCCAGACCTTCCTTTTCCTCTCCTTTCTCATTGTGACCCCTAACCCCTGTCCCATTATGACCCAGTTCTCCCCCTCCCCCACCAGAAGTTTGGCTCCTAGTGAGTATGTGGGGGCCAGGGGGCCCAGGTAGTCCTGGGACCCCCAGACATGAGTGAACGAGCCCACCACGGAGCCCCAAGGTGCTCTGGCACCAACCCCAGGAAGTGCCAGGACCTAGGAGACTCAATTCTTCTGATTCTGGGCAGCTTCATCTTGCTCAACGTGGGGATCAATGTGGTGACTCTGGTCAGAATGGTGTCTGGACAGCAGGGTTGGGAGAGCCCTAGGGTCTGCAGTGGGAGGGGGTGAGGGGAGAGGGCTGCTGGGATGTGGCCAGGCTAGGGTTGGACTTCAGGGCTCACCCTACTTTTGGACCCTCTCCTTCCCTGCTTCCTCAGCTCTGGAGGCATCTGAAGAGCTCCTTGAGGATTCTTTTCCATCATTTTTTCCCCAAAGGTGAGTGGTCCTCAGCGTGGGCTCAAGGGGAAAGTGGCCCTATCCCCTTTCTCCTATCTCTGTCTTCATTTTCAGTCCCTCAGGGACCCAGGCTTTGTCTTACCCCACCTTTCCCAGCAGACAAGCAACCCAGCTGTATAGGCAGCCATCCCATGTGTATGCGCTGCTCCATGGATCCCAAGAACCTATGCTCAGAAGTCTCTTCCCACTTCCATCATCACCCAAGCTTCCTGCTCAGGCACCCTAACAACCTTGACTCCTGGATACCAGATATGAATGATGAGAAGGCTTCTAGGTGCTGCTGGATATCGCCTCAATGTGGACACACCAGGGCTCCCATGGAGACTCCCTGGGGACTGTGGAAGGAGGGGATGATAGGAGCTGGAGAGGCCCCTCAGGTCACAGCCTCAAAGGCCCAAGACACCTTTATCTCAAAGCAAGAGACATCTCCCCAGTTCCCCAAGATGAATAAGCTGGATATGGTTCTTCACCACATGCCCCAAGAGAATACGAACAAGACCTCAGACTATGACCCAGCCCAAGCCCCAGCCCCAGCCCAGGCCCAGACCCACTCCCCAGTCCGCCCCCCCGAGCACACCCCCACCCAGGCCCGGACCCACTCCCCAGTCCGCCCCCCCGAGCACACCCCCACCCAGGCCCGGACCCACTCCCCAGTCCGCCCCCCCGAGCACACCCCCACACAGGCCCATGTCCCTGAGCACATCTCAGCCCACACCCTAGCCCAGGCCCCAGCCCAGGACCCCATGCATGCCTTAGCCTGCTCCCTGGGCCACATTCTTGAGCACATAAAAGCTCATACTCCAACCATTGACATGGACCATACTCATCTAACCCATACCTGTGCCCACACCTTGGTCCCTCCCCAAACCTCTGCCCCAGATCCTCCTCTAATGTCTGCCCCTGCTACTACTCCTGCCCCAGCTCCTCCTTTAAAGTCTGTCCCTGCTACTACTCCTGCCCCAGCCCCTACACCAGCCCCTGTCCCATTACCTGCCTCGATCCCTGCTCCAGTACCGGTCATGGCCACAACTACCACTCCAGTTCCTTCTCCTATGCCTACTGTAACCCCTACCCACAGCCTAACTCCTATTCCCTCTACCCTAAATGCCTTCAGCCAAGGCCTGTCCACTGACCATGTGGTCTATGATACCCTCAGGGTAAAGCAGAACTTATCCAATGTGTGCCCCACCCAAAATGCTGAGTGTTCCAGAAAGAACTTGGGTACCCTCTCCAGGCCCCAAGATGGTCAGGGCCTGGTAAACTCTGGTCCAGCAGAGCAAACATCAAAGCAACTCAGTAGGGACACTGACAAGTCCTCCACGGGATCCATACTGGGTTACTCGGAGTTGGGGAATGTGGAATGGAAGATCTCAAATGATGCCAAAGACAAGTTCTTACAGCCCAAGACCATCCCTTACTGCAGCTTCCATCCTTGCAGTTGTGAGAGGAGAAACACAGACTCCGAGCCTCCAGTCTACCCTAAACTCCTTGTCTACTCCAAAGATGCTTCACCTTCTCAACTCTGCCTCCATCCTCCAACCAGTGCCCAGAACTCACCGTGCATTGCTTCTGTACCATGTACTCTTTCTCTGCCTCTTGTTTCTCCCAGATCCTTTGTTCATCAACCTACCAACCACCAGGTGAAGCCCTCCAATTCAATACAAACCCCCATCTTTCCCCCAATCTCCAAGTCTCCTCAGTCCATACCCTGTTCCCAGTTTCCCATCCCTCCCCAGTTCTCCACCATTTCCCAACCCACAATCCAACCCCAATCTCCTGAACTTCATAAGAGTCTAGGCCTCACCCAAGATTCTGGCCTCCAGAGGACCTCAGGCTCTCTAAAAGACTCTGTGGTTGCCAAGAACCCAGGCCTTTATCAAGATCCAGGCCTATACAGGTTCCCAGGCCTTTCCCAGCACCCTCACGTCTGCAAGAAACTGGGTCACTCCCAAGACTCTGGCCTTCACAAGAATTCAATTATTCAAGATCCTGGCCCCCAGAAGAGCCCAGGTCCTCCTCAAGATGTACATATCTCTACGAGCCCATGTCTCACCCAACCCTCTGGCCTCCATAAGAACACACCATTTCCCAAAGCTTCTGACATTCAGAGGAGTTCAGGCTTTGTGCAACACTCTGGAGTTCATAGGAATCCAAAACAAAACCAAGAAACTACACGCTACAAAAGTCAAGATCTCTCCCAAACAACTGGCCTCCATAAGAGCCCAGGGCCTTATCAAGATTCTGAAGGTTGCAAGAGTACAGATAATGCCCAAGATCCAGGAGTCTCTAGGAGTCTAGGCTTTACCCAATATTCTGGCCCACATAAGAGCCCATGCCTTGCTGAAGACTCTGAAGTCAACAAAAGCTCAGGCCTTTCCCAAGAATCTGGTCTCCACAAAAGCCCATGCCTTATCCAAACCTCCGGCTTCCCTAAAGCCTCAGGCCTCACCCAAAATTCAGAAAACTACAGGAATCTGGGCCTGACTCAAGATTCTGACCTCTGGATGAATTCAGTCCTTACCCAGGCCAGTGTAGTAAAAAAGAGATGTGGCCTTACACAAGATGTTGGAATTTACAGGAGCCCAGAAGATACCCAAGGCCCTAACTTCCACAAGTATCCAGGAATTAATCAAGATCCTGGCCAACATAAGGGCCCAGCCATTACCCAAGACTCTGACCTCCCCACGACTCACGGCCTTACCAAGGAATCAAGCCTCCACAAGGGCTCATGCCTTACTCCAAATCCTGACCTCCACAAGAATCCAGGCCTTGCTTTATGTACTAACTCTATCCGAGTCATGGGCCCATCTCAGACCCCAAAGTCCACACTGTCCCTGATGAAATCATTTGTATCTGACAAGGCTCCTTGGAAGAATGCAGAGCAGCATCCTCCATGTACTTCTGACCCACTCAGTCAGAACTCCTGCCCTTCCAAGGCTCGGGTTATCTACAGTGACCTGCAAACCTTCTCAGAGGTACCTGTACTCATTGAGATGCAGCCATCCTCCCAGCGAGCAGGCGGCCAGGACTGGGTTTACTGCCCTGTAGATACAGTTCCTCCAGCCTTCCAGAACTATTGCCAGATGTCTATGCCTCCCAAAGTCAACTGGAAGACCCGCTGTCCTAGGCCATGTACCCAGGTAGGCCATGTGGTCTTTGATGCCCGCCAGAGACAGTTTGGAGTGGGCAGAGACAAGTGTGAAGCTCTATCTTCCAGGCGCCTTCAACAAGAGGCATCTAGCAACTCAGGAGAGACCACGAAGTGGGGATATCAGTGTGTAATGAGGCCCTCAGAAAAAGAGGGGACAAAGATGCACCAGAAATAAAGAGATAACAGAAGTGTTCTGTAATTGTTTGAGGATATTCACCCCAGCCCCACTCCTGACACTGGCCACTCTCAGGGCCTGATGAGGGTTGGAACTGTTCTTGCCCCTGCTTTTTCTCCATAGCTGTAGAGCTAAACCCATTATCCCCAAGGCCCTAGAGCTGCATTTTCCAACACAGTAGCCACTAGCTACCCATGGTTATTAGTTGTGAATTAATTAAAATTAAAATAATTCTGTTCCTTTGTCTCATCTACTGTTCAAGTGCTCAATGCTATGGGTAGCTAGTGGCTACTATATTGAATAGCACAGATTTAGAACATTTTTCATCATTATAGAAAATCCTACTGGACAGCAATGCTTTAGAGTTTAGAGGAACTTTCTTTTCCCTTGTGACCTATCCCCAGCATCTTCAAAACTCCCACGGAACCCAGAGAACTCAGTTCTTTTTAGGGTGGCTCAGAGGCCTCCCTCTGGGGAGGCGGTAAGATGTCGGGATGCCAGATGCCTGACTACCCCAGCCTGTGAGAAGGAGCCCAGTCTTCAGTTTTCCTGATCTGGTTTCTTGGGTCACAACCAGATACATTGAAACCTGCCTTTCCAGTTGTGGGTTGTGTTTGGGGGCTCTGAGTTGCTGAGGAAGAAGAGCTCTCTGTCAGCGTCTAGGAACTCCTGAGATCTGGGCTCCCCTAATTGAGCTCTGAATTTTGAGAGTCCCTTCCTATGCAGGACTCTAATTTTTCTAGGTGTCTCTGCTTAATTCTCTTGCCCATGGACTTAGGCCTATCTCATTCCAGAGAGTCCCCAGGGAAGAAGGAATGTAAGTCCTGGTTCAGCAATGGATAGGTCTGATTTGTAAGCCAGTCCCTGGTTTCCTATCTTTTGTCCCATTATTCTGGCTCCTTGTGTCATTCAGCACTTAAACTGTGTCCCTGATAGCACTGGTTACTGCAAATAATTTCTCCCCCATAATTTCCCTTTGCCTTGCCCTGGCCCAGCTGGGAATTTCCTCTGGATTTGATTTCAGTCCTGATAACTCTTCTGTGTATACACATGACATGTGGAATTCCAAAGTGTTTTCCCCACCACCATTCATGTGTATCTGAGGTGGGTATCACTAATACGTCCCTTCCCTGAATCAGATGTCCATTGCTGGATCACCACTGTGTGTTCTTGTCTAACACCACTCCCACGGATTCCAAGGGGAAATCACCCAGCTGCAGAGCCCCTTTCTAACACTTCTCCAGCTCAGCTCTGATGCTGGACAAGTCATGTACAAGACTTCCTAGGCTGCACTTCAAAGTGAAGTTAGAATTGTATGGAAGAACCCTTCTAGATCTAAATGACCAGGGCTCCTCACATGGGATGTAGAGGTCCCTTTTCATCTCCAGGCTCTAAGGTATCTCCTCCATTATTGTTTGCTGTTCAGATCCATCCAATTACTGATACAGAGAGATCTGATCAGATCACTCGGGAGAAGCAGGGGGAGTTTGCGCAGGCAATGGTAAGCAGTCTAGGATGGGATTGGCTGAGGAGCTGAGTGCCTCCAGAGTGCATGGAAATAAAATGAGGCCTGGCTCTCTGGTTCTGGGGCTCTCTCCAGCTCTCTCTTCTTCCTGAGGATGCTTGGACAATTGTGCTGCAGCTGCCTGCATTTCCCAATGGACAGTATTTTAGGTGGGAAGGAACTCCCTGTGCAGCCTAGGATTGCGCTGACCTGGCAGAGAGTGGCAGGTTTATTTTTCTTTGGGTGTTCTATGGGGATGAGCTGTGAAACAGAAGCCTGCTATTCTTCCAAAATGTGTAGCTTCTGTATCTTACGTTGTTTTAGTCTGTGAACTAATCCTATAGAATAAGTAAAAACTAGCGTGAAATGCTAGAACTCAGGTGTTAGAGTTTAGCCTTAACTGATAGACCTAAGTGGCTAATTCATGTAGAAAACTGTTATTACAAAATTGTGAAGCTTTTGAATAAAGACTCCTTTCCTTTATCACCACAGCTTTGCCTCTGGAATTTTGCCTAGAGGGTGGCAGCAGACAGCAGGACTCAATTGCTGTCGGGTAACATTACCCCTCTGCTCCAACCTCAGGAATGTTTGTGTGGGGCTGACCTGGGCTTGGCAAGAAACAGAACAGTTTATCTCCATAGAAACCACAACTTCAAGCAGCCACTTCAGAGGGACAGGAAAAGATGTGGGGGCGTAGCCTCAACGCTCTGGTATTGCGGAAGACAAACTGCAACTCCTGGGATAGCGCGAGATCAGACCAGAGCGAAAAGACTCGTTGACGCAGGTGGGGCCGGCTGGGAACCACCCTGTTAGCCTCTGGAAGGGGCGTGGCCTTGCAGGCGGCAGGAAGAAGTTACCTGTTGGATGGTTCTATCCATTCTCTTCCCAGCTCTTGCAGTTACCCCTAAACGGGAAGCCGCAGACCGTAAGCCTTTTCCGAAAAAGTGGTAAGGGGAGGTAGACAAGGGACGGGCGGAGGAGACTGGCTATTGCATTCCGTAGGAGGGGCCCAACAGCTACTTTCCACCTGCTGAGTCAGGTGAACCGGTCCATGGGGGCGGAGACCAGAATATGAGAAAGGGCAAGGACGAAGATAGAGGAGGTATTTATTTGTTCGTTTTCAAGACTAAACTTACAGCCCTCTATCTGCAGACCCGTTGGCGTACTTGTCAAGGGCACTCTCTTGGCCTCGGGAAAAGAGAACGGAGGCGACCTTTCAGCAGCAAACGAAAGGCCGGTTTAGGCTCATCCTTGTTTTCCCTAGCTCAAAACGATAGAGCCGTATGGCTTCCGCGGTCTGGGGGAGTGCCCCCTGGTGGGGCCCGCCGCCCCCAGCCCCGGCCCGCCCGCTCACGGACATCGACTTCTGCTCTGGAGCGCAGCTGCAGGAACTAACCCAGCTTATCCAGGAGCTGGGTGTGCAGGAGAGCTGGAGTGACGGGCCCAAGACCGGACGAGACCTTCTCCAAGCCAAAGACTTTGTTTTCTCTTTACTCGGTAAGTAACCCTCCCAGCCTTCAGAAATTTCCAGCACTCAGCCCCGCCCCGCGGTCGCCTCACGCTCTCACAATGCCTTTTCTTCCCTCAGGTCTTGTTCACCGCCGCGATCCCCGCCTTCCTCCCCAAGCGGAGCTCTTGTTGCTTCGTGGTGGGATTCGCGAGGGCTCTGTGGATCTAGGGCCTTCACCACTAGGTCCCTACGCTCGGGGACCTCACTACGACGCCGGCTTCACACTTCTGGTGCCCGTGTTTTCTCTAGATGGCACTGGGCAGGAGCTGCAACTGGACATGGAATCCTGTTACGCCTGGCTCTGCCTCCCAGCACTGATGCACGGAACCTCAGTCCGAAAGGCATGGCAGGGTTGCCTAGGACCCCCAGTCCCAGGCAGACGTGATTTGACCTACCAAACCGACAGCGAAGAAAATCCCAAGGACCAGCAAACCTCCGTGGACCAACCTCACGGTTACGTCACTGAGATTGAGCTATGTGTGTCTTCGGAAAAATCACCTAGTAACGACTCGGGGCCTGAGTCGCCTCAGCAAGAGGTAATCGATCTTGGCTTTCCTGCACCACTGAATGGTGACGTCACCAAAGCAGCCTCGGAGAGTTCCGTCCCGCCGCCGTCGGAGGCTCCGGAGGCGTGGCCTACATTGTGCCCTGCCAAGGTGGCTGCGTGGTTCTTCGCTGTGCTGGCTGAGGTCGCCCAGTCCCTGATCCCGGTCCCGGGTGCCCCGCGCTTGGTTCACGCAGCGCGCCACGCGGGGTTCACAACCATCCTCTTGGCTACACCGGGGCCCCCACGCCGCCTCCTGCTTTTCGACCTGATCCCTGTGGTGTCTGTGGCTGGCTGGCCCGAGGGGGCTCGGAGCCATTCGTGGGCCGGGCCGCTGGCCTCTGAGTCGTCCTCTTTCTATCTGGTGCCGAGCGGCGACAAAGAGCGGCCGGGCGCTTCCGGCTGGCAGCTGTGCTTCGCCCGCCAGGAGCTGGCGCTCAAGGCACTCATACCTGCCCCGCTGCTGCAAGCGCACGCGGCTGCCCAGGCGCTGCTGCGCCCACTGGTGGCCGGGACCCGGGCCGCGGCGCCCTACCTTCTGCGGACGCTGGTCTACTGGGCTTGCGAGCGACTGCCCGCACTCTATTTGGCGCGGCCGGAGAACGCAGGTGCCTGCTGCCTAGGGCTGCTGGATGAGCTGGGCCGTGTGCTCGAGGCCGGGCTGCTACCCCACTATTTTCTGAGCGGTCGAAAGCTCCGGGCAGGAGACAGTGCTACTGCGCTGCTCGCAGCATTGGCCCGGCTTCGTGGGGACCCTGTCCGGGCCCTGTCTGCCACGGTGGAGGAGGCCAAGGCTGCGCGCAAGGGGGGTGGTTTAGCTGGCGTGGGAGGCGGGGCCCATTAAAGACTACACCTACCAATAAAGAAAGTGCTTCTGTTAACTAGAGGGATGTGGAGGGCACTACTGGGCCCTCACTTGGGGGACAGACTGAGCACCCTGGAGCCCAAATATCCCGTTCTAGAAGACGTCCTTGTGGGTTCCTCCCCATCATTCCACTCATCTGCCGCTCCATCCCTGGTACAGGTCGTCCTAGCCTGCCATCTCTGTGGCCAGCCAGCATCGTTTGTGTCCTGTTACAGCCTCTGGCAACCGCCTTCCCCCAATTCTCGTGGCCTTTTCCCTCAGGATAGAGATGGGGGGGCGACAAATTTGCTGACAAAACGTGGGAAGGAGGCATGGAGACCAGAGCAGATCCATTTGGCTCACACAAAATCAGACTTATTAAGGAAGTCGCATTTCTTCCCAGGCTAGATTTCAACCCCCACCTCAATCCCTTCGGTTATTACCCCTACTTTCCTCATTCAGCTCTGTCCCCCCATACAGGGCAGTAGGGTCTCTTTCTCCACCTTCGGGGTATCTGCTGTTCCATTTATCTGAAGCCCAACCTCTACCCAGTCAGTGGAAACACCTCCTGGTCCCTCCTCCAAACTGCGAGACATCCGGCCTTGCCTCGGCTCCGCCAGCCGCTAAGACCGTCCCCACTCCCTGCCTCCAAGGAACCCCGGGGTTCCGCCCGCCCAGCTTCTTCCCCATTTTCCGGCGTCTCCGCCCCCTGCCCCGCCCCCGGGCCGGCTTGGAGAAGGGGGAGCTGCGGTTGCCGCTGCCGCCTCAGCTTCCCACTGGCGCTGCTGCTGCTGCTTTCGCCACCGCCGCTGCTATCGCTGCTGCACTTGGTCCAGCCGCCAGGCCCAGTGCTCTGACTTTACCGGACCAGGGCGTTCTGCGGAGGCACCCTTACTCTTTTGGGGGCCCGGGCGCCTAGCCAGGCGAGGAGGGGGAGCTCCGTTTGCGGGAGACAGGGAGGGAGGAGCCTGGAACCTGGGCCAGCACCCGTCGCGGGATCAAGAAGAGGACAGGTTGAGGGGCGTCGGGGAAGGGGGGTTGCTATAGGTAGTCCTCGGGAGGAGGAGGACGCCCTGTCGCAGAAAGCTCCGATGCACTGACTTCTAGAGGGCCTGTTCACATTTGGGAACTGGTGACAGCATGGGTGCACTCCTCCTGGGGGGCTGGTTGGAACAGAGGACGTAGGATCTAAATAGCAGCAGCAGTCCCCAAAGGAAATTAAGGGGCAGCCAGAAGGAAAAAAACAAACAAACCCAGATGGTTCTTATTTTGAGGTGACAGCCCTTCAGACAATCACCTGGTGTAGCCAACAGGAACGGTGGATTTGGAGGTGACTTCAGAGTGGAGGGTAATAAGGTGAGGAAAGGGGCTCAGCAACTAGAACCCTGTGCCACTAGAAATGGGGGTGACTTGGTGAAAAAAGGCATTGTCCAGAGACAGAGTCTGGGAAACCGTTCTCACTGAACAGGGACAGCCTGGATATTCAGAGACACAGTTTGGGGGATTTCGGTGAAAAAAGTAGGGGATCGTCCTCACTTAGAGGATGGCAAAGAGAGCAAGGTGGGGCTCTTCTCTGACATTGGCAGTGCCCCAGTAGGGGTGGGATGAGCTAATATCCTCAAAGCTAAGGATCCACAATCTATATTTTACAAGAGTGGATTTGGCAGGAGTACAGAGGCCACCAAAATAGGGTGAAAATTGGAACCACATACTGGACATTTTAAGGGTTTTGACTTTGGGATAGGGGAAGTGGGACTGGGTACGAAGAGCAGGGGAGGGGTAGTTCAGTAGGGGTCAAAAGTTGAGGGTGGGATTAACTGAGAGGTACATAGGTTGCTGGGTTCAGTGGAGCTAGCCCCAGGGTTCAAGGTGGGAGCTAAAGGTTGGAGGGGGTTGCTGAGGCTTATCCTAAGGTCCTGTGGGTGGGGCAGAGAGTCTGGGAAGAGAGTCGAGAGCATGCCGTGGTGGTGAGCGGCTTCTCTGGGGAGTCCAGCACGCTCCCAGTGCCTGCTGGTTTGGGGGTGTCTCCTCCCGGGGCGCCATGGCGGCGCTGGCCAGTAGCCTGATCCGGCAGAAGCGGGAGGTCCGAGAGCCCGGGGGCAGCCGGCCGGTGTCGGCGCAGCGACGCGTGTGTCCCCGCGGCACCAAGTCCCTTTGCCAGAAACAGCTCCTCATCCTGCTGTCCAAGGTGCGACTGTGCGGGGGGCGGCCCGGACGGCCAGACCACGGCCCGGGTGAGTGGCTGAAGCGGGGTCTCCGGAATTGGGGTCTCTCTGCCTGGGAGGTTGAGATGAGGGGCTCCGAAGAATGGGGCCCGACTGAGGGAGGCCCCCGGAGAGTGAAAGGGATGGGCTAAGACAACAAAGTCTCTGCCAGTCCATGTCTCAGTTTCCCTTCTCTTTTGCCCGTAACCCCGAGCCCACCTGCTTTCGAGAACAAGGGAAAGATTTGAGAGGTTAAATCGGGCTCCCCAAGCCTCGCAGCTCCCACTTGCTCCCATCCCCACCCCAGAGTCCCCATCCCCACCGCCCTTCGCCTACGTGCTGCCTCTCGCGCTTCTTTTCATCCAGAGCCGAGGGGCCTGGGGGTTTCGGACGCCTGGGTCACCCCGAGGGTTTCTGCGGTTCCAGCAGCCCCGCCCCCGCCCCGGCTCTCCCTATCCTCCACGCCTTGGCTAGGTTCCTCCTGGCCGAGCTTGCCTGGCTTGGTGCCAATCTCCCCAGCTCTCCCCTGGGTGTCCTTGCAGCTACCTCGCCAGTTCGCCCCCCTTGTGCGCCCTCCTTCCGTGACCTGAGCTTCAAGAGAGAAACTGGGTACCCCCACCCCCGCCCCAACCCAGCACCACTACCCTCCACGCCACTCCGAAATCGGGTACCACGAGCTCAGGGGACTTTTTGCGGAGGAACTCATAGTACAAGGCTAATGGGAAACCAGCAACGAGATTGGGGGTCGTACCACCTACAACGGGGTACACTGAAGTCCGCTGAGAGCAAACAACCAGCAAGGAGAGTTTTGAGGGTTAGCGTGTGGTCCCCGTCCAGCTACCACAGGCAGAGAGTCCCTCTGGCTCCCTCCTGCCTGTTCCCAGCCGCCCTAGCGTTAGCCCCCTCGAGCCCTGCTCCTCCAGCCCCGCCGCCGCAGGTCCGCCGCATTGGTACGGTCCGCAACCCACCATTTGAGTAGTGGGTCCCGGCTCCCACGTGACTCAGCCTGCCTGGTCGCCTCCCCTGCCCTTCCTCTTTGGTTTGGTACTGAACGTCCCCCACCCTAAGCAGGTTACCTGGCTGAAGGGGAAAGGCTGAGCCTCTAAAAGGCTTGGGCCCCCGGGCCAGCGGACTGACAGATACAGACAGATGGGTCAGTGTCAGACTGGCCGGCGCTGGGCCAAGGCGAGGCCCGCGCCAAGCAAGCGACAGCTGCAGCAGCAGGTGCTGAGTCAGCGTCAGGCCCAGTCCCACCCCCATTCTGGAGGGGGCGCCCCTACCCTGTGGTCCCTTGCTGCCCCCGACAGTCACAAACACACTGCCCCTTTAGCAGCCCTGCCTGTCTCCCTCTGTCTTTGGATGTATCTCTTCCCTTCCTCTTCCGCGCCTCCCCCCCACCCACCCCGCTCTTTGTGGTTAAGCTGTAGAGTACAAATTAAACCATTTAAATAAATTTCAATAAATTAAACCGAAAGCTGGTGATTAGAAGAAGCAAAAGGGACCCACATCCCAGCGTCCTCAGGAATGGAGAGGAGGGAGAGAGCTTTCTTGGAGGGTGAGAAAGTTCAGGCCATAGGACCCTATTCCTTCCCTCCACTCTCCTTTTTTCCCTCTGATCCCAAGTGTAGGAATGTTTCTGGGAACAGAGATGTCATTTTCAAAGATTAATGTCTCTCTCTCTAGAGCCTCAGCTCAAAGGCATCGTCACCAAACTGTTCTGCCGCCAGGGTTTCTACCTCCAGGCAAATCCCGACGGGAGCATCCAGGGCACCCCAGAGGACACCAGCTCTTTCAGTGAGAGGGGGAAGCTGGCCCCTGGGTGGGAAGGGGGATAGTGGGGCTAGGAGACTAGGACAGTCCTATTCCTGCTTTAGGTTCTGTTGTTTCCAGTCTACCTCTTTGACTCCCAAGGGAGGAAATGAAGCTGGGGTGGAGGGAGCCCAGATGGGTGGCCTGGGGTACTGATGCCCCCTCTGTCCATCCTCAGCACACTTCAATCTGATCCCTGTGGGGCTCCGTGTGGTCACCATCCAGAGTGCCAAGCTGGGTCACTACATGGCCATGAATGCAGAGGGACTGCTCTACAGCTCGGTGAGAAAATGAGGCTGAGTGGCTTGGGGTTTGGAGATTCCCCAACTGTGACTTTTTCAACTACAGAGTATTTTACAGTTCAGGACTCCCTCTCACTCCAGCTCTTGCTGATATTCAGTCATTACTGCCCACTCCAGAGCACCTCCTCCAGGGTCCCTCTAATCCTACTATTACACAGCCCTCCAGATCCCCCCAGGCTTTTTGAATATCCAACTCTTTCTGTCTTTTAGGGCCCATGTTTCTCATCCTACCTCCTCCAGACTTCATCATTACTCATTTCCCCAGAGTCACTCAGGATAGGGGATGGTGAGAGTTTGGGAATAGAGTGGAGAGAAGGTTTTGTTTTTGTTTTTGTTTTAAGATTTTATTTATTTATTTTCAGAGAGAGGGAAGGGAGGGAGAAAGAGAGGGAGAGAAACATCCATGTGTGGTTGCCTCTCACATACCCCCAGTTGGAGACCTGGCCTGGAATCGAACCAGTGACCTTTCTGTTTGCAGTATGATGCCCAACCCACTGAGCTACACTAGTCAGGTTGAGACAATGTCTTCTTATTCCAAGCCCCCAAAGTCTAGTTCATCACCCTCAGCAGACTACCAGACTCTCCCTTGTCCTCCTTTTTCCCATTTCCCACTTGGACGTAGAATTTGGCCTCCCAGCCTAAAATATGTGGATTATGTCCTGGCTTGTTCTTCTCAGGGCTCCCTTCTGTCCAGTGATGTGTCTATTTGTCTCTTTGTGTGTGCCTTCCTGGGTCTTTGTCTCCTCAGCAACATTTCACAGCTGAGTGTCGCTTTAAGGAGTGTGTCTTTGAGAATTACTATGTGCTGTACGCCTCTGCTCTCTACCGTCAGCGCCGTTCTGGCCGGGCCTGGTATCTAGGCTTAGACAAGGAGGGCCGAGTCATGAAGGGAAATCGAGTCAAGAAGACCAAGGCAGCTGCTCACTTTGTGCCCAAGCTCCTGGAGGGTGAGTATGGGCTGAAGGAAATGGGGGCCACATGGGAGGGTATTGACCTTGACATGGACATTTAAGTGATACACAGCTTAGGGGCAACAAGTGTGAAGAGCACACCTGTTATGACAGGTCAAGCCAGGAAGGCTTTGGCCTTTGGGGGTTTGGAGAGTTCTCCTGTGGGTTGGGGTTCCCAGAGGATGAGTGTAGGGGAGGGGAGCCCTGTCAGAGCTCCAGTTCTCCTAGGTCTCTCTGTGCCTAACTCTCCTTTCTGCTCCTCTCTCTCCCCTTCACAGTGGCCATGTACCGGGAGCCTTCTCTCCACAGTGTCCCTGAGACCTCCCCTTCCAGTCCACCTGCCCTCTGAAATGTAGACCTTGGACTGGAGGCTCCTGCACTTGCACTGATCTAGCCACCGCCACAGCCTGTCTCCCAGCCCTGCTGCTGGCCCTACTCCCACCCCAGCTGCCATACTCATGCCCTGAGCAGCCAGGTCCCACCAGGTGCTCTACCCTGAGGGGGCCTAGGAATTGCTGAAACCCTTCAATTCTTGGACCCAGGAGGGGGTCATAGAGGTGGATGTTTGAAAATGGTCCTGGTTGATTGCTCCTTCTCTTTCACACTTGCATACCCCCGAGGCCTTTTCCCGAGATGGCACTGGGGGGTTCCAAACTGATGGAACCAGGACACAAATACTCCCCACCCCAGGCTCAGCCATTTCCTGGAGCCCTTTTCATTGCCACTGAGCCATAGATTTATATGTCTACTGGAGCTCAGGATTAGTTTTTTTTCCCTACTCCACCTTCTGCCTTGTTCTGGACAGATTCTGGAACACCATGAATCCCAGCCAGGGCCATTTCTGTACTAAGGCTCTATGCTGGAATGCAGGCATGCTGCCAGGCTCTGTTCTGGATCCATCAGGCTTCCTTGACCCAGATAGACCCCTGGTTTCCAAGTAGAGAGAGGCTGGATTTGAGCCCGTTCTTGGCTTTGGCCTGAACTGGGGCCAGTCTCAGATCACCCTAGGTTTAACCTTTTTTATCCCAGTGACGCCCAATTCTAGAGCATGGTGTTCTAGACACATATGGAGCCATACTTCCTTCTGAATCTCAGCTCTAGGATATAGACCATGGCTTTCCACCCTTCCCTTCGGGATGGAACTGGGGCCTAGATAGCCATATTATTGCTCTAGAGTAAGTTCTAGACTCATTCTTCCACCTTCTGTAGTGATATCTATTAAGGATGCACTCTGGAAAGGACCCAGCTATGATTCATAAAGAACTGAGTCCTGGATGAATTAAGAACTACTTCTTGTTTTTCCTAGATAATTTTTTTAAAATCTTATTCTTCCTATAGAATGCTAACCTTATTTTTACATACAGTTTCTAATTCCTGCAACTCAGCTGTGGTCCAGGGAAATAAAGTCTGAAGAAGAGCAGAGGAGTTTTGGAAGGAACCCTTGGCTCATAGTGTGGAAGCTAGGATGGAAAAGGGGCCAAAACCATGACATAATTGGACCTGCACCTGGGTTGGGGGCACATGAACACTTAGCTACCTCAGCAGGAATTTCTTCCAGATCCCCTTTAAAGCTGAGGTCTTTAGGGTAATGGGTCCAGAATAAAAAGGACAAATACAACATAGCCTTTGACTCCCCCAGTGAGGAGACTCCAACTCAGCAATAAGTCCCAACACTCTCCTCTAGGTCAGGCCACGGAGGGTGAGGGCCTCTTGGATTCCAGACCTCATGTACCCCCAGAGCTTCTAACTGAACAGAACTTGCTTTACTTTACAGCTTATAGCCTCAGCTGTGTTTTAGGTACCCAAAAAGGGCCTGACTAGATTTTCTTGAAAAACGTGGAGAGTTAAGTGCAGGCTTGGAAAAAGAACAGGAACCCATTAGTGAACTAGGAGGTAGACTGAGTAGCGCCAGACCCGGACAGGGTAGACTGAGGATGCCCTAAAGGAAGGGGCTAGGACTCCGGAGGCAGGTCACTTTCCCTCAGGCTCTTTCTACTTCTAGCTTATTGCAAGAGGGGTTGATATTTCTCTCATCCACGTAGACCCTACCCAGGCTCCATCACTCCCCTGACTTGACTCCCAGGGGACCTGGTTTCCACTCCATGCATTCTCAATTAAAGAAGGTTTATACAGCTGATGCTTTGTCTGTCATCTGTGGGTGGCGGGCCTTGGCAGTTGTTCGGGGCGGGACCAAGTCCCAGGGGCGGGGCGGGTGGGCTGGCGGCTGCCCCCCAACAACAGGTGCACATTCTTGGGCGCCTCGTCACTTCCCCTGCCCTCGCTGTCCCGGCGGTTCACCGAGCTAACTCACTGGATGCGGCCGGACTATGACCCCAGGGGCGCTGCTGCTGCTGTTGCTGGGGGCACTGGGGGCGTCGCTCGCCCCAGGTAAGTCTGGGCCTCGAAGGGGAAGTGACAGGACCAGGGGTCGTGGCCCGGCACCATGGCTTCACTTAGTGCTCTCCTCCAGGCGCCCGCGGCTCGGAGGCGGAAAGCCGGCTTCGCGAGAAACTTTTCTCGGGCTACGATAGCTCGGTGCGGCCTGCGCGGGAGGTGGGAGACCGCGTCAGGGTCAGCATTGGTCTCAGACTGGCGCAACTCATCAGCCTGGTGAGGGCGCACACGGGCGGTTGAGGTCAGGCTCACTGGCGGGTTGGGGGGGCGTGGCTTTGGGTGAGGCAGCACAGAGGGACGGCTGGGGCGGGTCGAGGCTAAGGGACAGACCAGCCCGCTGCTGGACAGGCCAGGGGTAGAGCGGGGTACAGAGGTGAACTTGCCTGTGGACGGATCATGAAGTGTAACTGGGGCTGATGGACTGACTGGAAGGCGGGACTTGAGGCGGGGTCACAGGCTGGGGCGGAGCTCGGTGCTGGGCAGCGTCAATCAAGAACAACAGGCGGAGATTCAGGGTTGGGTGAATTATGAGCTGTGGGTGGAGCCCGCCTGGGGCGGGACTTGTGGAGGAATTGGCTGACACACTAGACCGCAGGAAGTTTCGGAGGTAAAGGCGGGGCTTGGGCCCAAGAGGGTGGGACTCAGAAAAAGCCGGGAGTTTCCATGTAGAACCTGACCCGTTGAACCCCTTCATTTATTTCCACTTACATAACCTCTACCTTTTAAACCTCTACCTTTTCCCTTTTAGAACGAGAAGGATGAGGAGATGAGCACAAAGGTGTACTTAGACCTGGTACGGAGACCCCACGGGCTGGGAAAGGGCATCCTGCTGCTTTTACTGTTTCCTCGAATGTACGGCCCAGTCAAAAATATGTTTGCATCACAAACTCAAACAACACGGTTATAGCTACATCAGAATCTTCAGGAAACATTACCTATCTTTACTACGGGAGTTGCACTTCATGCATTTTTAATTCTGATTTTTTAAAAATATTTCTTTATAGAGAGGGGAAGGGAAAGAGAAAGAGGGAGAGAAACATCAATGTGTGGTTGCCTCTTGTGCGCCCCCTACTGGGGACCTGGCCCACAATCAAGGCAGGTACCCTGACTGGGAATCAACCCAGCAATCCTTTGTTTCGCAGGCCCGCATTCAATCCACTGAGCCACACCAGCCAGGGCTCACTCTAATTTTTTTAAATGTTATTTCACTTTTATTATATGTATATTACAATCCCATTGTTAAATTTTTTAATTTTAATCATTGTTCAAGTACAGTTTTCTCCCTTTTACTCCCAATCCAGCCCACCCACCCCATTCTAATTTTTTGAAACACTGATTGTGGCCCCTAATTTGGTTCTTGAGCCACTAAAGGGTCCCGGAACTGCAGTTTGAAAACCACTGTTTTGGAGGATAGCGAGTGCAACGTCTTCGTTGTTATAAACCAAAAATTAGGGCCTGTTGCGCGGGAAGGGGAAATTAGCTTGATGGAGGCTGAGCGAGTACAAGTGAAACCGGGCTCAGAACCCCGGGCCTCCAGAATTACAGCCCATTCCTGCGCTGTTCCCCACCCTTGCACTTGCTGCTCTCTTCCTTCAGACATTACAAGTATCCTTCCCGCCTCCAGCCCCTAACAGTCCCCTTTAGCCTCTGCTTCTCTAGGAGTGGACTGACTACAGGCTGAGCTGGGACCCCGCAGAGTATGAGGGCATCGATTTGCTCCGAGTCAAGGATCAATCCGTGTGGCTACCAGACGTGGTGCTACTGAACAAGTAGGATCTTTCCAAAACTGGGGGTGGGAGAGGCCTCTGCAAGGGCGGGGCATGTGGAGGGTGGGGCCTGATTCCAGATGAGAAGATTCTTTCCCTGCAGCAATGACGGAAACTTTGGAGTTGCTCTGGGTATTAATGTCGTGGTAGCCTCCGACGGCTCTGTGCGCTGGCAGCCCCCGGGCATCTATCGCAGCAGCTGCAGCATCCAGGTCTCTGGGCTCCACTTGGGAAACTCAAGGCGCTCTTAGAAACCCTCCTTCTCCTCAGATGTCCTGACTCCCATCCCTCCTCCATTATCTCCCAAGCTGACCTTCTTTCTAACAAGCTGACCTTCACATCTCTCTTGCCCTCCTGATTTTCCATTGTTTCCATCTTCTCTGCTCACTTGCATTCAATTCCAGTCTTCCTCAGTAACTCCCCTTCATTGCCCATGGCCTCACCTAATAACCTTCCAATTCCTTTGTGACCCCCACTTCCCTGTGACCTCTCCTGGTGTCCCCTGTATCCTCTGACCCCTATCTGCCCTGTGACCTCCCTAACACCCCCCAACAAGTTCTCTGTTAACTCTAGTGACTCCTCCTTCCATCCAGGTCACCTACTTTCCCTTTGACTGGCAGAACTGCACCATGGTGTTCAGTTCCTATAGCTATGACAGCTCAGAGGTCAGCCTGCACACTGGCTTGGGTCCAGATGGGCAGGAGCGGCAGGAAGTGCACATTCATGAAGGGACCTTCATTGGTGAGTGGGCATGGCTCCCACATCCATGGGTTTTATGACTTCCAGTTTCTAACAAGCTGATAAATATACTCCATTAGTGATGCCCAAAACAACCTTTTGGTGTCAAGATAGGTATGACTCTCTATATTTGGCAAATATAGAAATTGAGACTTATTTAAGTTTATTAGAGGTGAGCTGTCCAGCCTAGTGTCCACAGCTAGCCCCTTAACACATCAGCTTCCTCTGCTGTAGAATGTGGCTGAGCAAGCCATATCCGGCACCAAGGATCAGGTCCCAAATCTGTGTACCCTTCTTCTGTTTTCCCTCCTGCCCCCAAGAAAATGGCCAGTGGGAGATTATCCACAAGCCTTCTCGACTAATCCAGCCTTCGGTGGATCCTAGAAAAGGGGGAGAAGGACAACGTGAAGAAGTCACCTTCTACCTTATCATTCGTCGGAAGCCACTCTTCTACCTAGTCAACGTCATTGCCCCATGCGTCCTCATCACTGTCCTGGCCATCTTTGTCTTCTACCTACCACCAGATGCAGGTAGGTGGGGGAAAGGCCCCAGCCCTTCTTCATACCAATAGCTCAGCTTCTTTCTCTCCACCCTTAATCCAGGCAAGGTTTTTCTGCTAAATCAAGCCATCATAGATTATGTTTCATCAATCTCACTCAAGTTTTCTCTTTAACCAGAGCTTTTTCATCTGGATCCAGATTTTCCTTCCAACCTCAGGCCCTGCCTCTCCTCTGATGCCCACTTATTTCTATCTAGTAATTTCTGAACTCTTTCCTTCAGAATTCTAGTATCTCATCCTTGAAACCACCACTCCTCTGACCAACAAATTTCAGGGTTTATACTATACTCCTTTTACCTGTCCTCATTCCTGACATCCTAGTCTCTTACCCCTCCACCTGCCTTAGAAATAACAGCCAATATTTCTCTAGGAGGCAGCATAATGTAGTAAGCGTAACCTTTGGCAAAATCCTTAATCTCTATGTGTCTCAGTTTCCTAATCTGGAAATGAGGATAATTACTGTTCCCACGGAATAGTATTATTTTGAGGATCAACTGAGTTCATAGAACTATGCCTGGTACCCAATAAATTCCATGTAAGTGGTGATGTTGTCTTTGCTACTTTTGAGCACTTGATGTAAGGTAATACAATTAACATGTCACACAGATTAACTCAATTATAACCTTTACAACAACTCTGTGAGTTAAATACTGATTTATCTTCCCATTTTACAGAGCAGGATAAAGAAACTGAAAGAGTTTGTCATTTGCCTGCCATTACACAGTTAGAGAGAGGCAGTGTTGCTTTTCCAACCCTGGTTAGTGCCAGTCTGATTCAAAAACTGGTATCTTTAACTCTGGTATTCAACACATACTTTCCTTCCCTTTGAAATCAAGTCCTCTTTCTACCTAGGGAAGGAGAGTATTGCAGCTCTAGAACATGCTTCCAAATGTAACTTTTACTTCCTCCTAGAGCAAGGCAAATCTTGGAACCCAATATTACAGGACTAAAGTAGAGCAGACCATACAAGTTATTTATTCCAATCTCTTCCATGAAGTTTGCAGTGCCTGTTGAATGCCAGAGGAATAATCTACCACCTGGCAGACATATCCTTATATGTTTTGTTTCACTTTTAGTGATAAGATCTGATTTACACTTTAACAGGATCAATTTTGTTGCTCGGTTGAGAACAGAGGTGGGTAAGGGCAAGCAGGAGGCCTTTATAATAACTCAGATCTGAGGAAATGGTGGTTTATATCAGGGTGGTAGGGGTAGATGTGATAAGTCATCAGTTTCAGGATATATTTTGAAGGTAGAGCTGTTAGGGTTTGCTATGAATTGGATATTGGATATGAGAGAGAGAGAGAGAGAGGAGAGCTAAGAATGATTCAAAGGCTTTTGCCCTGTGCCCACAGGAAAGATGTTGTTTATGAAATGAGGAAGACAATGGGAGGAGTTGGTGATGAAGGAATTAAGTTTTAGACATGTTAAGTTTGAGATGTCTCTAGGACACGCAAGTGGAGAGGTTAAGTTGGCAGGTGAATATGGGTCTGGAGTTTAAGGGAATAAGTCCAAGTTGGAGATATAAATGTAGGAGTCACTTGCATGCCCTTGGGCCTTCCAAAAACCTGTCCTTGAGTGGGCTGATTGCCAGTTATGCCATGTAGATTGTCTTCTGACAAAACCTAATCATTCTGCCTTCCCCTCTGCCCCCCAAGGAGAGAAAATGGGGCTCTCAATCTTCGCCCTGCTGACTCTTACTGTGTTCCTGCTGCTGTTGGCAGGCAAAGTGCCTGAGACCTCTCTGTCTGTCCCCATCATTGTCAAGTATCTCATGTTTACCATGGTCCTCGTCACCGTCTCAGTCATCCTTAGCGTCGTTGTTCTCAACCTGCACCATCGTTCACCTCACACCCACCAAATGCCCCTTTGGGTTCGTCAGGTAAGAAAAATCTCCTGTAGCTTCTGTTGACTCTTAATCTTAGTATTTGGCTTTTTGTCCAGGTATTTGGCTTAGTTTTTGGCTTACTATTTGGCTTTTTCTCCTCCCTCCTACCACTTGAACCTTCCTTTCACAGACCTGAGGGAGAACTACAACTTTCTGTGGAGTGTTGAAGTACCAAGTCCTATTGGGTGTCCAAACGATGCACAATTAAATTTACCCTCTCATCACTGCCATTTTGTAGGTCCTACACTCTTTTAATCATACTGTCTATCCAGATCCCAGGGAAACATTCTCAGGATTAGGTACTATCAGGGTAGAAGCCCTCAGAATTTTCCTTTCCAGTCAGGATGCCTCCCAACCCAAATATGAGCTCTGAGGGCTGTGTGGTTGCATTTTCTTGTCTGTGTAGCTCAGTGGGACATATGCACACAGGCTCAGCAGAGGGTATGTGGCGTGGGGGTGGTTGGCTACTTCCCTTCAGGTCTAAAAACATGAGAGCACTCTCTGACACACCTCTTTTTCTACTCTGCAGATCTTCATCCACAAACTCTCACTGTACCTGGGTCTGAAGAGACCCAAACCTGAGAGGGACCAGATGCCAGAGCCACCTTCTGTAGCCCTCAGGGATTCTCCAGGAAGTGGCTGGGGTCGGGGAACAGATGAATATTTCATCCGGAAGCCACCGAGTGATTTTCTCTTTCCCAAACCCAAGAGGTAGTACCTAGTCAGGAATTGCAGAACTACAATTCCCAGAAGACTGTGCGGAGGCAGGCGGCCTACGCTCCAGAAGATGCTGTGATTGAGCATCAGGGGAGTTGTAGTATCCTTTCTGCTGCCCACTTTGCTGAAAGGTGGTAACTAAACCACAGTGGGAATGCTAGGGAGGCCACCACTATTGGCGGGCAGAGCCTTAAAAGTTTTGAAAAGGGGCAAGATGTTGGGGCGGGGTCTGCAGCCCAAGCACAGGCTGTGTCTTTGCACCCTAGGTGTGACCAAACGATCCCGCCCTTTCCAGGTTCCAGCCTGAAATGTCTGCCCTGGATCTACGGCGATTTATCGATGGTCCAAACCGGGTTGTTAGCCTGGCCCCCGAGCTACGGGAGGTCGTTTCCTCCATCAGTTACATCGCTGGACACCTGCAGGAACAGGAGGACCACGACGCGGTAAGTCCATTGAGAGTGGAGCAGGGCAGAGCCTTGGTAGCCTTGGCTCCACCCTCAAACTCAGGCTCCGCCCCTAGCACTCTTTGTTTCTGTTTTGAGTTTTTTTGTTTGTTTTTGTTTCTGTTTCTGTTTTGTTTTCATTGGAAGTTTGCCTCATTTGGTCCTGCCCCCTGCTTTCCAGCTGGTTCTTACTCTCACCAGTCACCCGTAGTTTCAGGCTCCGCTTTTCGCAGCCTTCTTGGTCTGAGTTCAAAGCGGTGGTAGGATGGTCCTCCTACCACCCTAGTCCGGGCAGGGTACCTGGGCTTGCGGGTAGCCTTCCCTGATGTCTGGAGCTCAGAAACAGTTTCCTCTGCCTATCCCCAGTTGAAGGAAGACTGGCAATTTGTGGCCATGGTAGTGGACCGCCTCTTCCTGTGGACCTTCATCATCTTCACGAGTGTTGGGACCCTCGTCATCTTCTTGGATGCTACATACCACTTGCCCCCTGCCGACCCCTTTCCTTAGGACCTAGGGCCAGCACCCAAGTCCTCTGCCTGCTGAACTGATAGTTGGGCAGCACTTTAGAGCCCTATTCCTTTCTGCATATTAACTCTGGCACAAGGGATCCAGTTATCTCCTTTGTTTCTAGGAAGAGAGCCCAAGTGGGACTGGGAATACTTGGGCCCACCAGAAATGCTGTCAGCTTATTTACTCTTTGGCTTCTTAAAGAAGCTTCTAACACCAAGTTTCCCAGTAAAATGGAGCAAAGAACTAGACTGTAAGCCTTATGGAGGATGGGAACTGTGCCTTATTCACTGTAATGTCCCCAGCACCTAACACATCCTGCTTAACATTAGTTGAATAAATAGGGACATTTTTGCTGGAAGGAAAAAAAATTAGCACTTATGTTTTGCATGTTGGTAATAGTGGTCATTTTTCCTTTGTTTATATGTTTCTGTAACTTACTATGTTTTGAAATAAGTATTATGTTTAGAATTAAAAAAAGGTTATTTATAAAAGGATGTATTTGCAATGAGTAGAAAAAATAGCACTTTAATATACCCAAGTCCCAGCTTCGGAGTTAATGATGCAGCTGCCCCCTACTCTGAGGATCATACGAGAAGATGGGAACAAGAGCATTATGCAACATGTATCAGAGGCTGTAAACTTGTGTGTGTTGTTTGGCCCATGACATCAGCCTGCATAATTTTAAAGTTGAATCAGTTTACTACTTTTAAGTTTTGGGTATTTCATAGGGAAATTTGGTTTCTGGCTTGTCTGGAAAATTACTTTAAAACTACACTAACAGGACTGATTCCCCTGTTGGCAGTGACCTGCCAGAGCTGATGAGTGGCTGCCCACTCTGGTCAGTTCCACAAAGTCTCCATCCACCTGACAAGCCTCCCTCATTTTACTTACCCATTTCTACATAGCACTAGACAAAATACAGGGGAGGGCGGGGGGCGGGGGGGATAAAGAGTTGAAGCCAGTGGGAAGCTAGTAGAAAAAGAAAGGTTGTCTCTCTTAAACAGCTATCACATATTTTTTCTTTTGCCTTACCTTTCCTTTCAATTTGGAGAAAGGGTTGTATCTAGTCTACAGCAAGGCCTTTCTGGGACATGGAGATCTTGTGCCCAGCAGGCTGTGTGAACTGAACTGAGTTTAATGTTTCTGCCTAGAGGTCAGACCAAAGTCAGCTTGAACCTAGTAGCTAAAGTGATTACAATGAAGTACCTAGGGTCAGCGAGGCCCCAGACCTACTCAATTACTGGAAGTTGTTGTCCTAAAAGGGAGAATAGGGCTACAACTCCCCAGGATCCCTGTGGGACAAGGTCAGCATGTCCTTGTCCAGCCAGACCCACCAGACACGCAAATAATTTGCACCTGGCATCCCACTGCGGAGCACAGTTCATTCATTTGTCTCGTTGGTTTATTGGCCTAGAGAGTTGGACACACACACAAATGCGGAGATAAATATTGGTCAGTTTCTCTAAATCTGGGTCCTCACTACATATAGAGCTAGAGTCTGCAGAATTCTAAATCTTGCGTGCTGTGGCACAGAACCAGTGGCCTTCCCCTCCACCATCACCATTCTTCCCAGGGAACATGGGGAAAGAGGGCGCAAACTGACAAGAGTTGGTAGTTTTCAAAAGATGAAATTGCAAAACCCCAAATTTCCAACATCTGAAATTCACAATATTCAAGTTCCCCATATCTTTTAATGTCCATTTCATCACAATCTCATGTGTTGCACAGAACTACCAAATTCTGGAAACTTACTTTTCCTAAATGATATTTTCAAAAAAATAAATGTCTACAATCTGTTCTCCCAAAATAGTTTTAGAACTTCGACCTGTCCTGAAATTCAAATTCCCTGGTCCATCCTCATCCCCTTCCATTTCCTGTGCCTTTTTGCCTCAGAGGAGTTCAGGTTAAGGATATAAGGGGACTATCATCCCATCTGCCCCCTGCCTCCAAGGCCTTCCTCAGTCTCTCTTGTGGTTCCGCTGTGTGTATATATATACTTTGTGTGTAGATATATATATATATGTATCCTTTATTATGTACTTTTTCCGCAGTTTTTCTAAAGTGCCAGGAACAAGATTTGTGGGAACATTTTAGTGATTTTTTTTTTGCATTTTTCCCTGTTTAAAATTGTTTTTTTCCTCCCATAAAAATTGGAACTTGGTACATTCAGTAGGAAAACTCTCCACTCGGATTGTGGCCAAGACCAAGAAAAGTGCAAAGAGACAGAGGAGTAGCGAAGGAGTGACACTCCTCCATGGTTAACATTCAGGGAGCCTGTCAAAAACCTCCCCTTTTGTATAGTCTGGGAGGCTAAGAGGAGGCAGGAGGATGCTCCTGTCCCTCCCCACAAGTTCACCTCCCTCTAACAGCCATGATCTTGCCCTTTCAACATCTGTTGAGAGGGCAGCCATCTTGGCCCCAGAAAACAGTAGCTGGGAAAAAGGCTGACATTTTGATGACAGCTACTTTTCCCTTTTTGAACTGCACTCCTCTAATTCCCATTTATCAAATTCGCTCCCCAAAACTGGCTCTCCCCTTGTGAGCTGGGTGTTTTTTTGTGGGGAAGGGAGGTGGGTGGGATGGGAAATGTTTCATCCGATCACAGAGTGGGGAGGCCCAGTTACCAGAGAATTAGAAGCAAACATTTCTTCAACTCCCCCCTGGAAGGAAACATAGGGACCCTGACCAGGGTTAACTAGTGCAAATTAGGGATTAGAGACTATTTAAGGTCCCTGCACCCCATTCCTAGGCTGGGATCTTTGGGTATGGGGAACTGAATCAAAGATGGGGTATAAGGTGCTATTCTGGAGGGAAAGTTGGTGGGGGATACCCCAGAGCCCACCAAGGGAATAGTATGGTTTCCCCAAAACCATCTGGGGTGATTGGTGAGGGAAGTGACACTGGGGAAGAAGGGGGTAAAGGTAAGGATGGGAGGTCATGTGCAAATCTTGGGCTTACCCACCCATCCAACCCCCATTATTTTTCTGGCTATTTGGTCTAATCTGGGAGAAACCATCAGGAGAAAACAGGGAGAAAGTAGATTCCCTTCCCCATCCCAAAAGGAGCTCCTACCTCCTAGCCCCCAAACCTGATTTAGCCCAGAAGAGGCCATATATAGAGGCAAAAAGAGGTATGATATACTCACCTCTTTTGCCTTGGAAGAATCTAGGGCTCACTGGATTTGGGGGTCAAGATAGAGCCAAGATTGGTGCTGCCCTGGGCTGGGGAAGAAACAAATGGGTAGCCCTCCTCCCCAACACCTCCTTGACCTGGACTGGGAGAGGCCATCTCCAGAGTGTAGGAGTGTGAGGAGGAATATGGAAGATCCAAAGGCATGGAAGCCAAGGAAGGCATGGCATCTTAACTTGAAGGAAAGGGACACAGAAATCCACCATCGGAAGAATAGAATCCAAAGCCAAGCTCCAAGGTGGCTCCAAGGTGGGTGTCAGGTATCACAATGGTCTGGTCCAGGCCCTGGGCCATGAAGAATGGAATGTGCTAGGAAGCATCTGGGCTAGGTCTTAGAGAAAGCTTCAGAATGAGGGGGGATCATTAGGTGAGAGAGATGGTTTCCCCCTAGGTATACAAATCAGGGGAGTGGATTAGACATTCAGAGCTGGTGGGGGCCATGAGTAGAGATTCATATAAGTATATTGCTCAGTTGCCCCAAGGGCTGGAGAAGGGGATGGGAGCTGGCCCTGCCCCTCATGGAGGCCATTCCCTGGAGGAGAACTGAGAGGGGAACCACCAAAGATCCCTTCCCAAGAGATAGGAAAACTACAATCTCACACAAAGCAGCCTGACTCCTGAGCTCCAAGGGCCCCAAAGTTCCTGCACAAGAGTGTGAAGGAGTTCCCAAGGGGTAGGGAGGCCAGGGAGCTGGTAGTGGCAGGGGGTTCAGGGAGGGTGGCATCTGGTGAAAGGGGAGATCCAGGCACAGAGCTCACCCAACATCTCCCTTCTGGGTTCCCTCAACCCCTGCCCATTCACCTTCTCCCTTAGGGGGGACTGGTGGAGGAAGAGTTTGGGGGGGGTGGAGTTGGGGGGAGTAGGGGGGTACTGCTTGAGGATTAACTGCGTAGCCAAAGACCCCTGGTAGGAAAGGAAGGGCCCCCCCACCCTTCTCATCAGGTAGGACCATGTTAAGAGCAACAGGGAGAGCAGCCAAGTTGCTGAAGTTATAAGGGTAGGCAGCAAGGAGCTGGGGGCCATAGACAAGTGGGTAGGGCTCGGGGTAGAATGTGACTTTGGCAGCTCCTATCCCTTCCCTCCGGTCCCCCTCCCCAGCCCCCACTTGCCCCTCACTCCCAGGTTTTCCCCTACCACCACCAGGTTCCCGGCCACTTCCAATCAGAGCCAGTGGAAATTCCTGCACAGGGGGGTATGCATAGGTGGCCCCTCCTGCCACCACTGGGGGCTCCTCACCCCCTGAGATGACAGGGTCCTGAAGTGATGCAGTCTCAGAAGCTTCCTCAGCAGCAGCACTCCCACCACCTGCCTCCCCGCTGGATGAAGAGACTTGCATCTCTTGGGGGGCCTCCTCCTTGACATCCCCAGGTCTGGTACTAGTGCTGCCTTTGGAGTAGGCAATGACAGGTGTGGGGGTGCCCCCAGGCCTCTCAGCAGCATGCCTCTGTCCATGGCGGCTCAGAGCAGCTGCCGTCTTGCACACCTTGGCACAATGAGGGCAGGTGAAGCGGGTGGAAGGTCTCCGTCCAGCCCGGGAGGTGTGGGAGCCCCCACTGTGGGCCTCCTGGTGCTTTCGCAGCTTCCTCAGGGTGGCAAACGTTTGGGCACAGTCCCCACAGTGGTGCCTCCGCTCACCACAGGCACGCCCTGCAGGGCCATCAGCTGTTGGGGTCTCCTCCCAGCTCCTCTGTTCCAGCTTCTGTCTCCAGCGTGGTGGCCTGCGGCCTCTGGGCATCCCACTGCCCCCACTGCTGCCTGAGCCTGTAGCTCCAACCTTGCGCTTGGGCTTGTATGAGTAGTAGGGCCTCCAGAGTTGGTCCTCTCCGCCAGCCTTCGATTCCTCCTCCTCCTCCTCTTCATCCTCCTCCTCACTGTCCTCCATATCCTCTCCACTCAGCTCCCCAGGACGCAGGTCAGTCTCTGAGATGCGGCGCTTCACAATGGCCTCCTCGCCTATTCGCACAGTTATCTGACACAGTGGAGGTGGCACCTGTAGCTGAGGACCCCGGCCAGGCCCTGCAGGAGGACCTCCATCCCCACCAATCCCACCAGCTGGCTTGGCCACGTAGGTCAGAGTCCTTCCGGCCCGCAGGCTGCGGCCTTTGGCCTCCTCCGTGGCCATGGCGGGCCCTGCAGCTGTTGCTGGGCTGCCTGCTGTGGCTGGGCTGGTTGGTGTGGGTGCAGGCACTGGGGGAGGAGGTGGGTACTCACGTTTCTTGGGGGGTCTTGGTGGAGCAGTGTAAGTGATGACCGAGGCGGCTTGGGCACCCCCTGTGCTGGCCAGCCCAGCCCCTGCTGCACCACCACTACTGCCCCCGTGAACAATGACAGACGGACCTGGGTGGGCAAAAGTGATGACAGAGGGCGGGGGCCCAGGCTCTGGGGCAGGTGGGGGTCCAGGGGGTGAGCTGGCTGGCATTGCTTTAGGGGCCGGTGTGTTGAGGCTTGGAGAAAGAGGGGCCTCAGGGGCTCCTTGGCTATAGGTCTTGTAGGGTCGCTTGGCTGCCCGCATGGGGAGCAGACGGTACAGCTTGAGGGTATTGAGCTTGGGCTTATAGCCTCCATTGGGTGTCTTCTCACTGGCTAGGAGGCCTGGGCTAATGCCATGAAAGGCTCGCTGGTGGGTCTTCAGGTTATAGTAAGTGACAAAGGTCTCCCAGCAGAAGATGCACTGATACCTGGGCCAGGACAGAGGGAACAGGGCAAGGACAGAGCCAGTTGAGTCAGGGGCCCTAAAGCCAGAGTCACAGCTTCCCACACCCTCTACTGCCCTCCACTCAGACCTAGAACTCCCTCAGCCACTTGCTCACCCTCCTTTCACACTGCTTAACCCACCCTGCCAGCCTCAGGAGAAACACCAGTCCTAGCTCAGTGGCCCCCAAACCAGCTATGAGACGCTGGGCCTCAGCTGTTCCTCTGTGAATTGGGAATAATTACACATCTTGCCTAACTCACAAAACCTTCTTTTGAAGCTCAAATGACAATGCAGGAATGTCTTATGAATAGGGACACATTATAGGAATACGTATTATAACTACTCGTGGGCATGCCTGCATTCCCCATAGTTTTTTCCTGTGAAGGCAACATTCTACTTCCTCCTCTGTCTTCTCCATAGCACCTAGAGGTGCTAATGAGCATCAGCAGAAGGAGCTGGTGCTGAAGGGAGACAGTGGGTAAGTGAGGAGGGGCAGGTGAGCAGGACCAGTGGTGAGCAGGGGTCTCAGGATGACTGCCCAGGCTCCACACTCTGCCCGCTCCCTCCTTGTCCATGTGGTGCCCAAGTGCTGATTGTTGATTCCACTGCCCTCACCCACCCCCCAGGACACTTACCTGCGCTCCCCGGTGTGCCACACCTCATGCTTGGTGCGGTACTCAGCCAGGGCGAACACCTTCTCACAGTAGCGGCAGGGGTACTTCCTCCGCCAGGAGTGTACATTGCTGTGCCGCTTCAGGCTGGACAGGGTCACGTAGGAACGCTCACAGGCCGCGCACACATACAGCACATGGCCGCCCACCACCTTCACCAGGTGCTCTGGGCCACCTCTGAAGCCCACTGTGGGGGGCAGGGCTGAGGCATCCACTCCTGTGGGGCCACTAGGGCCAGAGCTCCCGGCTCCCAGCCCTGCAGAACCCCTAGTGCTGCTGCCCCTACGACACTGTGCTTCATGGGTCTGCAGCCTCTTGGGATGGATGAAGCTTTTTCCACATCGGGGACAGGGGAGAGGCCGTCGTGGCAGGGAGGGCTGCAAGTCAGGGGCCTGGGCCTCAGCCCTGTCCCTCTCCCACTCCCCGGCTGGCTTAGGCCCAGACCCAAAGCTGTCCTCTTCAGGCTGTGAGGTGGCCATGGGGGCTGGGGCAGGAGGTACCCAGGCATCACCTCCCTCCCCAAGGCCCTGTAGGCGAGAGATGCCCAGACGCCGCCCCAGAGCTCCGATCTCTGCCACAGCTGCCCCATCCCCTCCACCGTCAGGTAGTGCAAGCCGGGCACTATAGATGAAGTTGAGGACATCAGAGAAGGCAGCTGCTGGGACCCCTGGCAGCTCTAGGACCCGGGGTGGGGATGAAGCCACGGGTGAGGCTGGAGGGGGAGAAGAGGAGGAGGAGGAGGAGGAGGAAGAGGAAGAGGAAGAAGAGGAGGCAGCTGTGGTGGCAGCAGGGTTTGGGGCTGAGCCCCCAATAACTGGTGGGAGGGGCAGTGGAGCTGAAGCAAGCAGGGCCTCTCTGAAGAAGGGACTAGAAGCAGCCAGGACGCTGCGGTGAGCAGGGAACTTGGTATCTCCGGCTATGAGGGTGACGTCACAGAAGAGGCCACGGAGCCGCTGCTCATTGAGCTGGCGCAGGACAGCGGGGGCATGGGATGGGTCCGTCACCTCTGCTGGGGGGGGCATGGCGCCAGCCTAGACAGAGGAGAAGAGGCCAGGGGAGGATCTCAGAGGCTGGGCAGAGGGCAGGGCCCTCTAAAATCAGGGAGGTGTTGGTCAGAATCCAGTGGAAGGCTAACATCTGATCACAGAAGTCAGGGGTTCACCTTAGCCACCCACGTCTGGCCAGCATCCAACACCAGTACGTCAAACATTTGGGGCTGGAAGATGCCAGGGATACCTCAGGTCTTGATGAAGGTCCAAGGTTAAAATGTCCAAAGTCACAGACTAAGAAGAGGGTAATGGACACTGTCTCCCACTGGGAGAAGGAAGCACCATTACTGATGGCCTTTTCACAAGACTCTCCAGGCTGGACAAACTGGCTGCCCTTGCTGGCCTGCTGCCTCAGGTCCAGTTTTACCTAGCTAAAGACCTCTCACCATCTCACCTGAGAGCACAGCCAACATGGAGCAGAAGGGGGGTGGCTCAGCAAGTCCCTTCTGCCGGGCCTCTTCCCTCTGTAAAGAAACAGAAACCATGTCCTCAGTAAGGGAGCTGGGGTGGAAGGGACCCTGGGGGCTATGGTGTGATATGGAGCTCAAGGTCAAAGAGCGCACTTGGGCTGCCCTGCAGACCCTGGTCTTCCCAGGAGCCTCTGCCAGGTTATTTGCTTAGCCACATCCACTTGGACCTAGGAGGTCACACACATTATTATTATTGCATTATTGCAGCCTTGTCCTGCTGGCCCCCAGAAGCAGAGGAACAAGATAATTTGTGTATTCCCAATTCACCTCAAAACATACAGCAGGTTAGTTCAGTCCTATAGGTCCAGGGAAGTCCCTCGGATCACTCTTAAGTCCCTTTGGCCCAGTCTTGGAGCTCAAAGGAAATCAAACATTTGTGTATTGTCTTTTTTATAATGGTCTCATTTACATATCAAAATAGATTTGCTTGAGATTTTTTATTGCACTGAGCTGCTAGATATTCAAATTAGGAGAGGACTTCCTCTCACAGGTGCTAGGGGATAAATCTTTCAGGGTGTTTCTGGCCCAGGTACCAGGAGACCACCAAAGACCACAATTCATACACAAGGCCACCAGACCCCAGGGTGAAGAAACTTGGGTGTCACTCCTTACTCTGAGATCTGGGGGCTTTCGGGTTTAAAAATGGGGGTGAAACACAACCCCATCTCACCTCTTCCTGGGAGGCTCTTCCAAAAGGAACAGGAGGCAACCCAAACTCGGGCTGTGGCCGTCACCACGCAGGAGGCCCCTCACTGCCGCTCTCCCCCTCAGGCACAGCCAGGGCTGTGGGGTCGCATTTTTCAGTTGAAGATCTGAGTTCAAGAGTCATATGCTGACTTAGCCAAAGTCACATTGAGTTGATAATAACAGGTGGGGCCTGTTCACAGAGCCAGGCCTGCTGACCTGAGAGCAGAGCTCTTGGCCCCTCTTGTCCACCCCCCACGAAGCCCAGAAGTGCTCTCCTGAATGATCTGGGTCACACATGTTCTCTGAGGTGTCTGGCATTAGGCGTTCCTCATACAGTTCCCCCACCCAAGAAACCTTTTCCTATTTAGTAATTATACTATCTAGATTAAAAGACCTTTCCTCCACAGTCCATTTCAATTTCCCAGAAGACTACTCTGACTCCTCTCCTGGAAAAGCAGGGAAGTGATAAACAGGGGTGCTATGCAAAAGTTCAACAGTCCTGGGGCCAGGCACATACGCAGGTCTGTGCTGCCCCATCATTTGCTGGATTGCAGGTGGGTCTGCTTGTAAAGTGAGAAAACAGCGCTCCCTTCCGCGGCAGCCGCCGGCCCACTGGGACCCCCACGAATCAGTGCTTTACTTGCATTACCTCATTTACTCCTTTCTTCTTCACTGCCCTAAAAGGTAGCAGTTCACTTCCCCGTTTTACTTTAAAGATTTTATTTATTTTTAGAGAGGGGAAGGGAGGGAGAGGGGGAGAGAAACATCAATCGATTGCCCTCCACACACACCCCAACCAGGGATCCATCCCACAACCCAGGCACATGCCCTGACCAGGTATGTGCCCTTCACTTTGCCAGACAATACCCAACCAACTGAGCCACACCACGTCAGGGCAGCTTCCCCATTTTAAAGTCACTGACTGAGGCTCAGAGGTGCTAGGTTGCTCATCCAAGAATATGTGACCAGTTAGTACCAGGGCCAGATTCTGATCCCAGGATCATCAAAGTGAAGGGCTTGTTTACAGCTATAAGATGATATAATAGGAATATGTATATTTATATTTGGTCTTCATCTCCAGAATAGACACAGAGCTCCTAAAACTCTTAAAATTTGCTAAGTGATAAGAGTATTAAGAGCATCTTTTGTTCTAATAGTTGGTCTTTGAGCCTGGTTCCTAACATCAAGCTCAGACATAAATCTCTTGGAATTTCCTGGGAGAAAGGAGCATCTTTTGTTCTACTGAGGTAACTGCCGGTGGACTCCTGGATAGGGGCTGGTCACGAGGCCAAGCCATGATCAGAAACTTAGAACTTCTAGCCCCACCCACCCCCAACTCGGGCAGGGGAGAGGGACTAGGGACTGGGTTAATGATTGATCATGCCTACCTGACGAAGCCTCCATAAAAATCCCTAAACTATGCGGTCGACAGAGCTTCCAGGTTGACAAACACATCCACATGCTGGGAAGATGGTGCACCCCAACTCTGTGGAGACAGAAGCTCCTATACTCAGGACCCTTCTAGACCTTCTTGTCCTATGTACCTCTTCATTGGCTATGTTTGTATTGTCGTATTTTTTGTTATATAATCAGTAAACATAAGTGTTTCCCTCTGTTCTGTGAGCCATTCCAGCAAATTATCAAATCTGAGGGAGGGGTCATGGTCAGCCCCAATTTATAGCTGGTCAATCAGAATTGTAGAAAGCTTGGATTTGCAACTGGCATCTGAACTGGGGGGCAGTCTTGTGGGACTAAGCCCTTAACCTGTGGGATGTGACATTGTCTTCAGGTGGTGACAGAACTGAATTGAATTATGGGACACCCAACTAGTGTCAGAGAATTGGTATGAATAGAGTATGTAGAAAAACAGGTGTTTTTCTTTCAACAGCACCAATGAGTACCCCCACTAGCCCATAGGTTAAAAATACAGGAAGGGAGCTTCTTCTAGGAAGTAGTAGCCCTGCACAGGTGGGCAAAACAAAGGTTCGATTCCAGTCCCGCACACCCTCTCGGCCAGGCCTGCCCACCTGCACAACCATACAGGCATGGCACCTCCTGAGGGATGGCTGTGTGCTGACTACCAAGAGCCTCGGACAAGGCCTACTGAGGCTTCTTAGAAGCAAAGAAGTCCAAAGCTGGCCTGGCCCTTAGATATCACCTAGAATCATCATAATCACTTATAGCTGCCATTTATGAAATACTTACGATGTACCCAGTACAGAGCTAAGCATTTTGTCTGCATGATCTCATTTCAATACTCAAAAAGGACCATTGTGCCCTGGCCGGTGTGGCTCAGTGGATTGAGACGTGGCCTGTGAACGGAAAGGTCAACAGTTTCAGTTCCCAGTCAGGGCACGTGCCTGGGTTTCGGGCCAGGCCCCCAGCTGGGGGTGTATGAAAGGCACCTGATTGATCTGTTTCTCACACATGGATGTTTCTCCCCTCTTTCTCCTTTCCTTCCACTCTCTCTAAAAATAATAAATAAAATCTTAAAAAAAAAAGAGAGACCAGAGTGAGGCAGGGTCTATCATCGACCCATTGGACAGATGAGATAAGTGAGGCTTTAAATACTCTAAACTCTTCACTTTCAGTATAGAGGACACAGTGGCAGGGTAATTTGCCCCTGGTCTCATTGCTAAGCAAGTAGGGTTTGAACCCAAGTCTCCTGAGTTCAACTGCCCCACCACTGGTCACTACCCTACAAGGGCTTATAAGAGATGGAGAAGACACTAGCTATGTGTCCCTGGGCAAGTTGCTTAACTTCTCTGTACCTTAGTTTCACTGTCTATGAGGGGGAGATAATGAAAAGTTCCCGCTTTGCAGGGTTATTCTGAAGAATAAGTGAGCTCATAACTGGTGGGAACTGGGAGTGCCTGGCACACAGTAAATGCTCAGTAAGTGCTAGCTCTTATTATCATCTTGGAACTCAGTCCCGGAAAATGGTGGGGGGAAGTGGTGAAGAAAAAGAGGCAGAAATCAGGCTTCATGGTAGATTTGGTGGCTCTGTGGTTTTTAGTTTTTTATTTGTTTTTACTGTTTCCCTACTCTTGACTGGCCATGTGATCTGAAAGGTGTTACTGAGGTGGAGATCTGAGCACTGCCACCAGACACACAGAACCTCTTGCTGTTCCCTCTGCCTGGAATGTTCTTTTCTGATAGCTTCATGCCTTGCTGCTCCACCTCCTCTAAGCCTAGACTCCAAAGTCACCTGCCCCCACCCCAGGCCTGCCCTGGCCATCACCCATCTCCCCAAACTTCCTATTCTTCTCCCCTGCTTTATTTTTCTCCTTGGCACTTAGTAAAACATATTGTTCATTTATCTCTAGAATGTAACCTCCATGGGAGGGAGAGATTTTTGTCTGCTTTGTTCACTGCTATCCCCAGTGCTTAGAACAGTGCCTGATACGTAATGGGAGACTTCTTTTCTTTTATTTTTTTAATTGGGTGAATGCTTGAACCTTCCCTATTCAAAGTCTGCCTGTAGTCTGCCTGCCCTCAGAGCTGGCCAGGAGCTGGAATGATGAGTGTAACTCGACCACTTCTGGAGCGCTCATACCTTGCCTGTCATACTTCCATGGCTTTACATGCATTGCCTCATTTAATGATTTCCCCCAAAGGGCCACCCAAAGTTAGTATTTGTATTATCCCAATTTTTCCAATAAGGAAACTGAGGCTCACAGAGGGGTGGGTATACCTTGCTCAAGGTCACACAGTTTGTGAGCAGCAGAGTCAAAATTCAAATCCGGGCCTGTGTGAATCCAGATGCTGAGTCTTTCCCTCTGCCGTACTGCTGGATCCTGCCCCGAAGGGGCCTAGGGCCAGCCAGCGGGTTGCAGAAATCACCACACCAGGTCTCACGTGCTAAATGCTAACTGCGTCATGTCTGACTCTCCTTTCCCTCCCTCCCAACATCCAGCAGTCACCAAGTCCAGTCAAATCTGCAGCCCAGCTTGGGAATGGCTCTGGAAGCCTTCCCTTCGACCCACCTCTGGCCCCCAAACTAGCGCAGGGCCTTGTTAACACTCACACGGTCTAAGGCCACAGCCTCCCAACTATTTTCCTGCCTCATGCTTACCATCCAGCCTTCCTCTCACTGAAGGTCAATGTCCCCAGTGCAGCTCAGGTGGTTTTACTCCTAGTCTCAGAATCCTTCACTGGTCCCCACTCACTCCCAAATAAAGTTCAAATTCCTCAGCCAGGCATTCAAGGGTCTAGTTCCAATCTGCCTTTCTAATCTTGCCTGTTAGTCTCCCTTCAAGCACCCAGTGCTCTATCCAAACTCAGTGCATCCCGTATCTCCATTCCCTTGCCTATGCTGGTCCCCCTGTCAGAAATACAACCTGTCCCAGCCTCTTTCCCAAAGCCCTCTGAAGTGTTAAGATCAAACTCAAATGCCATCTCCTTCTTGGCCCTCTTTGACCCACAGGACAAAGTCAATCTTTCCTTCATCTGGTTCATCAGCATTTTTTGCCTCTGTGGCCAGCAACCAGCAGCAGATATTAGTTCATTCCCCAGGCTAAGATTCCCTGAGTTACTAGGCACACAGGTCTTCTAAAATGGAATGGTGCAGGTGTTAAGTTACACAAAAATTAGGGAGAAATGTGTGTACAGAGTGGCCCACAGAAGACTTCAGAAGGGCAGCAGAGGACAGCGTAGAAGAGCACAGGATCTGGAACCTGACTGCCTAAGTTCAAATCTAGCTTTACCTTTTACCGAGTGGCATTAGGCAAATCACTTCTCTGGGCCTCAGCTGTCTCATCTGAAGAAGAGAGTTAATTAGAATACCTACTTCCATGGGGCACTGCGAAGACTAAATGAGCGATCATACGTAAAAGCTGAGAACAGTGCCTGGGTACACAGTAAGTGTTAAGTAAGTGTTTACTGCTCTTGTTATTAGCCCAGCACCGACATGGGCTCAGCGCTGGCAGATGGCTGATGGTTGCTGGCGCAGGCATAGTCCCTGAACTGTAGCAACTTTCCAGGTGTATTTCCCAGGTACTACTTACTTATAACCCTGTTGGAAGATAGGCAGGGCAGGCAATTCACCCCATTTTACAGATCAAGAACTGAGGCTCATTCAGGGAAAGTTCCAGTGAGGAAGCAGTAGGGCCAGAACCACTCAGTTCTAGTCTAGGCCCCTTTCCCTTCAGCCAGGCAGGGGTACACCTGTTGTACAGGCCTTTCACAGCACCTAGCAACCCCTCCCCGCAGGAGGCCCAGCCATAGTGCCTTCCCACCATCCATGCATGTCCACCATCCTGGCCAGGCTAGGGGCAGTACCCAGTGGTGTGCACGTTTGGAATGCACACACACCATTCACCCACCCCACTCACACACACGTCTACAGAAGCGCCCAGGCCCCAAAGGTACGGAAAACCTGCTCTGAGGAATCTGCCTAGTGAGCGAATTCAGACCCTTCCACAGTCACAGGAGCTGCCCAGTGTGCGTCACAGAAGAGATGGAAAAGCAGAGATACCGGCAAGGGGGGCCGAGAAAGGGTGAAGCAGGAGGAGGAGGCTGAAAACTTCGTGTTTCTTTTTTCCATTTCAGTGACAAGAGTCACACCCGACCTTTACGTAAACATGACCAAGGAGTCACTCTGTCCAAGCTCAGTTTCCTTGCAGCCGCCAGGCCTCTCCTCCCAGTGACCCTGAACTCGCTGGGCAGGCCAGTGAGAGGCAAGCTCATAGACCCTGCACAAAGACTAGCTGGGCCACCCAGACGACACCCAAGCCTCCCGCCTGCTGCCCTTGCTCTGCCCCATATTTATCTCCCTGCCTCCTTCCTAACATAGCCCCACAGCAGCCCCACAAGGCCATTTAAACACACAAAAGGCAGGCACGCACACACAGCCTGCGGCTGATCTCTCGACGCTGAGGCCCACATGTCCTTGTCACGCCACCTCCCTCCCCACAGTGTTTTCTGAGCAGCTCGCCTCCGAGCCCAACAGCATGGACAGGCTCCCCACAAACAATGTCACAAAAGAATTCCCTAGAGAATGTTGCACACACACAGCCTTCCCTTCACTAGGCTGCCCACGATCCCATAAACACGACCTGCATATCCCACCCAGAGCCCGTCACACCAGTACCAGCGGCTCCACAGGTACCTGTGGTTTTTCACATCCTACGGTTTTTCAAGTCCCTCCTGATAGGTGATACCTGAGTTCTAGACATGTACACACCCCCCGCCCCATGCAACTCACTCATCACATAGACACAGGAACCCTTCCAGCGGGGCCATCCTCACCAAGACTGGGCCACATCTCAGAAGCACAGAAATGGGACCCAGAAGTGACACCTTCCAACTCGAAGGTAAATAACCGCCCCTTCCAAACAGGCACATACACCCTACACTCTGGTGCCGTCCAGAGCACTTACACCAGCTAGCTATGCAGAAAACAACAGTTCATAAATAGTTCATATGTACAGTCGGTAGAAGAAAACACATACTGGTATAAAACATGCCTAAAACCCCACATCTAACAAACTCTGCATATATTGTACCTTGCTTGGAATGTGGACCTGTCACCCAAAGCCACAGGGCCACATGTTGTAATTCTGCCCCGCAACACTGGGCACACCACCACCTGGCTTTCTGTCCCCATGGCCCAGTGAGGGCCCTACGCAGACCCCTGTCTGCCAGACCAGCAAGCAGTGCTGCCCAGGAGAGGTTTACCTTGTCCCACAACACAGCAGAAGACACACAATCTCCAGGACTCACAGCCACAACCCTACCCCGACGGCGCAATGGCTCCGGGGCCCCTGCTGCTCCTGCGCACCCCGTACACCCTAACTCTGGGGCGCTCACCGGCCCACCCCTCCCCCTCTCTGCCTGGCTTCTACGCCATCGCCCTCCCAGCAGCTAGCAGCGCCGGCAGGGCCTCTCACCCGCCCAACCCTACCCCCAACCTGCCCCAGAAGAGGAGGGGGACCTTCGGCTGCAGAATTAACCTTTCAAAAGGGGAGTGAGGAGGCCCCTTCCCCGGCCCCCTGCGATCGCACCTCCCCCGGCCGCCGCTGGGTCGGACGCGGTACCGGGGCCCCTTAGTCTCCCCGCAGCGCCGTGCGCGCTTGGGGGCGGAGCCAGGCTCAGCCCACGACCCTGGAGCCCCCAGGTCAACCCCAAAGGGTAGCGGTCGGGCGCGGGACGCGACCCTGGCCCCCGCGGCACCGGGCAGCGGGGAGGGGGCCCGGCTGTTGGCTCCGGTCCGCCCTGGCCCTGCCGGGTTCGCCCGGGGCCCACCTGACTGCGATGGCGCCGCGTCCGCCAGGCCCGGCTCATCACCGTGGCCGCCCCCGGCCGCTCCTGTTTCGCCCGCCTCCAGCTCCGGCTCCGGCTCCGGCTCCGGCCCCCCCAGCGCCCGGCCCCGGCCCGGCCCCGCAGCCGCCGCCGCCGCTGACATCATCGGCTCCCCCCCCACCCCCGGTCCTACCCCCCACCCCCACCCCCGGAAACAGGCCCCCCCAGCGCCGCCGCCGCGGAGAGAAGGCCGGCGTAGCGCAACCGACACCGACACAAGGCTCCAGGCTCGGGTTGGGGCGAGCGCACCCGACGGCCTTCGCCCGGACGGATCTCGGGAAGCGAACGGCTGCGCGCAGGGCCGCCGTACGAGTGGGCATCCAGCGGGGCGCGGGCCTGGCAGCAGCTCTCCCGCATGAAAGCACGACCACCCACTCCCTTGGAAGGGACAGCCTCCCCCCTACACACACACCGAATGCCCTTCACTCAGAGTTGCACACCACCTAGAGCCAGCACAACCTCTCAAGACACAGACCCACAACATGGCAGGCTCGCAATCAGGCAATCAGGCCCTATGGGACGTGCAGAGTCAGGGTCAAAACATTCACAGGGCCAACACACACACACACACACACACACACACACACACACGCACGCACCAGAAATTCACCGGACCCCCATCAGGCCCACCGCCAGGTATGCCCCAGCCTTACAGAACAGGCACACAGAAATGACTGTTAGCGCAGATGAACACGCATCTAGGTACTTTGTCACCGCTGGAGGAAATATCCAATTCTATCTACTTGTCCGTAAATGCAGATGCCTTGGTGTGGGCCTCCTGGGACAGCACCAAGAAAACACCAGGTGGAAACACACACAGAAGCAGCACATTCCTGAAACTCCAGAGGGACAGTCCCAGAATCTCCTCCCTGCTGTTCAAAAATTCAAAAATCAGGAAACAGGAGCCAGTTCTCAGAGATCCTTTCTGAAAAACCTTTCCAAAACAGGGCAAGACAAACTAATTTAAAACCAAAGAAGTCTCATCAGAGAGCTAGTCCTAAAGGGAAAAAAAGGATCAGAAAAACTTTGGAGTAACAAAGACATTTATACATAAAGCAAGCAGAGTTGAACACAATGAGAAAATAAGTCCGCCCCCACCTCAGGGAGTATCCTGGGAAGAACACCACCTCCACTCCAACCAAGTCACAATGGCTGGAGCTCTGAAGTGGCCCAGGGCAGGAGGAAGTCCAGGGAAAATCGGGGAGAGTCAGGGCTAAGGGTGCATAGCCTCTGTCCCTATAACTCCTGGCTGCTCCCTTTCTCTTCCTTCCCTAAAACTTCCCAGCTGTCCTAGAGATACCCACAAATGATATTCACAATGGTGTACCCAGATTTCCCTAGAACCTGTGATATCACATAAACATATAGCATCTGAGGCCACCTCCCCTTCCTCAAACCAACAGAACATCCCTGGGTCTCCTCCCAGGAACAATTTACCCAGAGAAACACAATGCTCCAGGACTGCTTACTCCCTGCTTTCTGCTTTAGAGGCTCAAGGCCCACACTGTACCACCTCATTGGTCTTTCAGGCCCTTCCTAGCTCCCAAGTTCCTCAACAAGACAGCCTGCCTCTCTACTGTCCCACAGGGTCCCAGACCCCAAGACTGGCATTTGCCCTACCCCTGGTCCCCTGGACTATGACTATTTAATGTTCAAGCTCCTATCTCCCTAACAGGCTGGCACAAGTCACCCCCTACTTCAATCTGCCTGACTTTGCCCAGTCATTGCCACCCTCCACACCCCGCCCCCACTCTTCTCAGCTGTAACCAAACACAGGTCCGGTTGCCTGCCACTTCGAAAGCCAATACTCAAGAGGCAGGTGCTGATGTAAAGGAAAGTGGTTTATTCAGGTGCTGCCATCTGGAAGATGGGGACTCATGTCTCAAAGCCCATCTCTAACATCTCAGTGCAGGCAGAGGTTTTTATAAGAAAGGAAAGGGAACAGAACAGAAATCAAGGGAGGGGTTGAAAATTTACCTACATGAAGAGAAACACAGTCCATTGTGATAAGGCAAGTGATGGTCTGGTGTGCATCATCCTGGTTTAGTCGTTCTGGCTTCACATCATCCTGGCTTTACATTTTCCTGGCTCCACAGCAGAAGGTCAGCAAATCTCCTGGAGCTGGGATGCTTGAAGGTCAGAGTCTTTATCTTTTGAATTTAGTCTGGATCCTTATAAAAACATACTGTTTATCTACCAGCTACATATTAGTCAGAGTCAGCATTTATAGAAGAAATGTCAAGAGAATGGTGGGGTGGGTTACAATTCCCCACTGTCAATTTTTCTTCCATTTCCATGGAAGTTAGACAGTTGTAGCCAAAACATTTAAGAAAACTAGAAAAATTCAGGATCCAGTCCTATTTATAGGTGAAAAATAAAATTTTACAGTTTACTGAATTAGAGTCTAATATCCACAATTGTGTTATAGATTTTATTGAAACAGAATTTTTATCCTAAAAGTACCCTCATTTTCATCAAAGAGCCAAATCAAGACCAATTCATTTATATTAAATCTAATTTCCATTAAACCTGATTATTTGCAAAAACACAAGAATAGCAATTGATTATATACCTTTAAATAAGGTTTGTATTGCATTTTTTTTTTTGCCATTACCATTTAGTCCCCTTATACTCCCCTACCCCCTATATAAGGCTTTCTTAAATCTACTTTGCTGGAATGTGACAAGGAATTTTCAAAGTTCAAAGAATGAACTTTAATTAGCCCCTCAGGGCCAGGAAGTGAAGCCACACGGTTGCCATTATGCTTTGCTCGCAATATCTACAGGTTTGGGTAAATTCCTCAAGTTCTCGACATCCCCAAAATGTCCCGAGATTCTTCCTTGCCATCTCACAGGAAAGCAACCTTCACTCCTTACCTGGAAAGACTGCTGTGAACCATGTAAACAAGGAAGGTATCAGGCCATTTCTCCAACGGGCTTTTATCAGCTTCAAAATCAATTTTTATTTTTTAAAGCTTTTTGGTGATATCCAGAGCCTAGGTATGTCTCTCTTAAACATGACATTCCAGTCAAAGTCTTGGTTAATAAAACCACAATTGGAAACTGGAAAAAATGATTCCTACTGGATTCATGAAAACAAATGTGTTGCCATGAAAAGAATAATACTCATTGTTTTTAAATTCTGGAGAGATCAAGTAGGGAGAACAATAGAAATGCTCCAGTATTGTTACAATTTACCAAATTGCTCTGACAAACACGTTTTTTTTTTTTTAAGTCAGCTCTCACTGGTGTGGCTCAATGGATTGAGCACCAGCCTGCATACCAAAAGTTTAATACCCAGGTTGCCAGTTCAATACCCAGTCAGAGCAGATGCTAGGGTTGCACTCCAGGTCCCTAGTTGTGGCATGTGATATTTAACCAATCCCTGTATCTCTAGCACACTAATGCTTCTCTTCCTCTCTTTCTCCCTCTCTTCCCCTATCTCTAAAAGTAAATAAATGAAATCTAAAACAGCAATATTTTTAAAAGAATTTTTAAAACTGCCCTGCCTGGCGTAGCTCAGTGGATTGAGCGCGGGCTGCAAACCAAAGCATCGCAGGTTCGATTCCCAGTCAGGGCACATGTCTGGGTTGCAGGCCATGTCCCCAGTGGGGGCCATGTAAGAGGCAACCACACATTAATTCTCTCTCTCTCTTTCTCCCTCCCTTCCCCTCTCTAAAAATAAATAAACAAAATCTTAAAAAAAAAAGAAAGGGCCAAATTTTTTTTAAAAAAGAATTTTTAAAACTTACTTTTAGAGAGAGGAAGAGGGAGGGAGAGAGGGAAACATCAATGTGTGGTTGCCTCTTGCACAGCCCCACTGGAGACCTGGCCCACAACCCAGGTATGTGTCCTGACTGGGAATTGAACCAGCCACCCTTTGGTTCCCAGGCTGGCATGCAATCCACTGAGCCACACTATCCAGAGCAAAACAGCAATACTTTGAAACAAGTCATAAGAACAATTATTATCCTCAGTTCATTCAATTCTACAATCAATTCTTGCTTATCCCAATTATCCACCAGTATTTCCATGAATCCAGTCATTCACCAGAGACCCACAAATCCCCATTTATTTCAAAAGTATAATCTTAAAATTTATTCTCATAAATTAATATTTTAGAGTAAGTCAGAGTCCTTTCCATGGATCTTTGAAGATCTAACATTTTTTCTTTTTTAAAAGACTGTATTTATTTATAGTTAGAGAGAGGGGAGGGAGGGAGAGAGAGAGAAGCATCCATCGGTTACCTCTTGCACATGCCCCAACTAGGGACAGCCGCAACCCAGGCATGTGCCCTGACTGGGAATTGAACCAGTGATCCTTTGGTTCACAGGTTGGCACTCATTCCACTGAAGCCACCCCAGCCAGGGCAAGATGTAACATTTTTGCAAATGCACCAGAGTAAAATATTGATGGTCTCTAAATGACAAAAAATATTTAAAATGATATAGTTGTATATCAGATTATAATGTAATTGACAAAGAAATTTACTTTTTTGTAACAACATTTCAAGATAACAGAATTACAAATGAAAGTACATTCGACTAAGAAATCAGTTAATTTGTTCTTTCCTGTCAATTGTACCTGGGGTTTCTGTAAGGAAATAACAATTGGTTTTGGAAAGTCAAAGGGAGCTTTTGGCTTTTTCATTTGCCATTGAAATTATGACTTTGCTTTATCATCTATCTATATGCCTTTCTTTTTTCTTAATAGATTTTTATTTCTTTATTTTTAGAGAAGGGAAGGGAGGGAGAAAAAGAGGGAGAGAAACATTGATGTGCAAGAAAAACACCCATCAGTTGCCTGTCACAGGCCCCCAATCAGGGATCTGGTGCACAACCTGGGAATGTGCTCTGACCAGGAATCAAACTGGCAACCTTTCAGTTTGCAGAACGATGCCCAAACTACTGAGCCACACCAGTCAGGGCTCTTTCTTATTTCTTTTTTTCCATTTCTGTCAGTTCTCCAGAATTCCTTCCCCAATGTCCTTCCTTTCTATAATATGTATATAGCTTTCCTGTAATCTTTCTCACCCTTTTCTCACTTCCTCAATTCTTTCTCATTTGGCTCCTTCTAACACAATCCTTCTTCAACTTGTACAGACTGACTTCAACTTACACAGACCCTCTGTCATTTACACAATCCTTCTACAATGTACACAGTCTTTCTGCAACTTCCCTAGTCCCTTTTGATTTGCTTCTTCTTAACTCATTCAGAAATAACTGACTTCATGCACCAGCTGGTGTACCTCAGTGGACTGGGTATTGTTCTGCAGACCAAAAGGTCATTGGTTTGATTGCTAGTCAGGGCACATGCCTGGGTTGTGGGCCAGGTTCCCGGTTGGGGGCATGTGAGAGGCAACTGATCAGTGTTTTTCTCACATAAATAAAAATAGATATTTATTTTAATTTTTGAAAAGATGTTATTTATTTATATGTTTAGAGAGAGGTGAAAGGAGTGAAAAAGAGGGAGAGAAACATCAACGTATGTTTGCCTCTCATGCACCCCCTACTGGGGACCTGGCCCTCAACCCAGGCATATGCCCTAACTGGGAATCGAACCGGCGACCTTCTGGTTTGCAGGCCAGCACTCAATCCTCTGAGCCACATCAGCCAGGGAAAAATAAATACAATCTTTTAAAAAGATAGAAATAACCAACTTTATTTTATTTATTTATTTATTTATTCTTTTTTAAAAAGTTGTTCAATTCATTTATTTATTTTTAGAGAGAAGGGAAGGGAGGGAGAAAGGGAGAGAAACATCAATATATGGTTGCCCCCAGTGTGCCCCCTACTGCGGACCTGACCTGGCCTGCAACTCAGGCATATGCCCTGACCAGGAATTGAACCAGCAACTCTCTGGCTCACAGGCCAGCGTTCAGTCCACTGAGCCACACCAGCCAGGTAGAAATAACCAATTTTAGAACAACCCGCTTTCAATTCTATTTTCTTAAAAAAATATTGCCATGACTTACACCTTTTATTACTAAAACCATATCTTCTTCCCCAACTTAATTAGAATTTTCAATTTTTAGTGAAAACTAAAAGTAATTAGCATTCTTTAGACTGGAAAATTTATGAATATATTTTATAATTTCAGAAACAGTTTTTTCCCTGTTTCTGAAATGCATTTACATTTTCAAAGGCATAATAGAGATAACATGAACTTTTTTGTAAACCCAGGGAAAAAACAAATATATTTTATGTTAATAACTTTAAAAGATGTCAATTAAACAAATTACCCATTTGGATCCTTGGTAATTATTGCATTCCTTTAGCATGCTCAAAAGTGAGTGGTTTCATTATCTAGTGACCTTGACAACTTTTTGGAGACTGAAAAAGAGGTAGGGGTAATATCAAGCTTGGCACAGCTTCAATTTTTTTTAAATGCCAGTTTTTTCCTTTACATTGAGGTGGGGCAGTTGCCCCTGCTATTCCCACAGCCTGAACAGGTTTTGAGGGTGGCATTAATTTCCCCATTATTCCCTGGACTGCCGCAGCTTCCGGACTTCCAGGAGAAGGATTTAGGATGTTCAAAAGACTCATTGTCTCATTTTTTTTTTCTCTCTCTGGGTTTTACTGTCTGGAAGGGGAGTGAGATCTTTACTCCCTCTTTGAACCATAAGTTTAAATCCTTTCTGAGTAGAATCCTTATAACATACCAATATGAAGGCTTGCATGTAAAAGATCTTATCCTATTTACCAGAACTTTGGCAAAACAATTTTAGTATAAAATGTGATTTGCCCTGGCTGGTGTGGCTCAGTGGATTGAGCGCCAGCCTGTGAACCAAAGGGTCGCCAATTCAATTCCCAGACATGTCTGGGTTGGGGGCTAGGTCAGGTCCCCAGTGGGGGCACATGAGGGGCAACCACACATTGGTGTTTCTCTCCTTCCCTTTCTCCCCTCCTTTATCTAAAAATAAATAAATAAAATATTTTTTTAGAAGTGACCTAATGGACTTGCTGATGGGATTGAGACTGAGCCCCTCCCTTCCTTCCCTCCCTTCCCTCCCTTTCCTTCCTCCCTTCCTTCCTTCCTTCTTTCCCTTCTAAGATTTTATTTATTTATTTTTAGAGAGAGGGAAAGGGAGGGAGAAATAGAAGGAGGGAAACATCAATGTGCCAGAAAAACAATGGGTTGCCTCTCACATGCCCCCAACTGAGGACCTGGCCTGAAACTTAGTCATGTGCCCTGACTGGGAACCAAAGTGGTGACTTTTTGTTTCTCAGGCGAGTGCTCAATCCACTGAGCTACACCAGCCAGGGCCTGAGCAACATCTTTCAAAACACAAACAAAACAAAATCTAAAGCAAAGACAAAGTTCTAACAAGTACTCTCAAACTAAGGGAGTGAGACTAGCCTTAGAATCTTATCTCACACTAACTGATACCACAAATGTCCTCGACAAGGTCCAAAATGGCACAAAGTCCAAACAGAGGAGACAGAGGATTCCCAGTGTGTACAAAATAGCAAAGATTGAACCAAGTCCCCAGATGATAAGGAAGCAAGCAAAGAACAACTGTAATCAAAGTTTTCATTTCAGACAGATGAGAGAACCAAAGTGTCATTTCATATAGACAAGAGCCATCTGAAACAGAAACTGACTTCCTCCCACGGAAGAACAGAGAAACAAAACTAACGGACAATTAATAAGCAGTACACTGCCAAGATATGGAAGCGCCCAAGTGTCCATCAGTAGATGAGTGGATAAAACAACTATGGGACATTTCTACAGTGGAGTACTACTCAGCCATAAAAGAGAAAATGTTATCATTTGTAACAGCATGGGTAGATCTAGAGAATATTATGTTATGTGAAATAAGCCAATCAGAGAAAGACAAATACCATATGATTTCATTCATGTGTGGAATCTAATGAACAAACTGAACTAAAAAGCAAAACAGAAACAGGCTCATAGAGAGCAGGATGACAGCTGTGGGGGTGGCAGATAGAGGGTGGACAGATTGAACAAAAGGAAAACATGCTCATGGATATGGACAACAGGGTGGTGATTGCTGGGGGAGGGGGTATAAGGAGGATAAATGGTAATGGGAAAGATACAATAAAATACTTTTAACTGCCCTGGCTGGTGTGGCTCAGTGGACTAAGTGCCAGCTTGCAAACGAAAGGGTCACTGGTTTGATTCCCATCAGGTCACATGCCTGGGTTGCAGGCTAGGTCCCCCATGCCCCCATGCTGCACAAGAGGCAACTGCACATTGATGTTTCTCTCTCTCTTCTCCTTCTTTCCCCCTTCTCTAAAAATAAATAAACGTCTTCAACTTAGGAAAATTATTTATAAAAAATTTAAAAATACTTTTAATCATTCAAAAAATAAAGAAAAAAGAAAAAGCACAAAAAACAAACAAAACAGCAGTATACAACAAAAAAGGCAAACAATACCCAGAAGTCCATGTACCAAAACCAAAAGAGCACTCCAACCAAATCCCACATAGGGGAACTGTGATTTTTCTCGTCACTGATCTGTGTCTAGCACCCAGTGGCAACTATTAATTCCCACGGAATCCCAAATGGTTCAAAGAACCCAAGTGGTGGGGCAGGGGCTCCTGGCTGTGCACACCAGGGACTTACCCAGTTTGGAGTCTGTCAACTCCCCACATACCTGCTTCCTTTCACCAGCAAAGCGTTTCAAGGTAGTTGATGCCTTGAGAGGGAGAGCAGAGAGAATCCTAAGAGCTGGGATGCCTGAAGGTCAGAGTCTGTATCTTTTGAAGTTAGTTTCTAGGATTCTTTTTTTTTAAGATTTTATTTATTTATTTTTAGAGAGAGAAGGGAGGGAAATAGAGAGAGAGAGAGAAACATCAATGTGCGGTTGCTGGGGGTTATGGCCTGCAACCCAGGCATGTACCCTAGCTGGGAATCGAACCTGCAACACTTTGGTTCGCAGCCTGTGCTCAATCCACTGAGCTACGCCAGCCAGGGCAGTTTCTAGGATTCTTATACAAACATGCTGTTCATCTAAAAGCTACATATTAGTCAGCACTTACAGAAACAATGTAAAAAAATGCTGGAGTAGGTTACAATTCCCACTGTTAACACAGCCTCCTCTGGCACCAGCACTGCCACCAAGGGTCTGCTTGTAGCCCTGCTGGGTGGGCGCCCACCCGGTGGCTTCATGGGCCCCTTCTCCTAGCTAGTTTACCAGACTTCCCACCTACCCTTGCTGGAGCTGCTTATCAGTTAATGCCTCTTGCACCTCCCTATTGCCTTACTACTTAAACTGCATGGTGACTCACTGTTGGAACCTCTGGATGTCCAGGGCTGGGCCTGACTCCATGCCCTCTTTACTGTGTCTTCAGCACTGAACGTGCCTATAGTGCAGTTCAGGTGATGCCTGCTGGCAATGCTGCCATTGTCCCAAAGGTTCTTTCGCCATCTGCTCTGTTCTCCTTGCCCTCTGTCTCAAGGGCCAGGTCTCAGTCACTAAGACTGGTGTGGCCTATTGAACAGCGCTATGGGACTAATCATCATCGTGGGACCTGGACTAGGGATACTACAGAAGGGGACCAAGGACCTCTACACTGCCCAGGGCTATGTGCTCACTTTCCTGGATGGCCAGACGTTGCTCTTGGCTTCTGGTATATCTTTCCTTGGACCTCCCCTTCTGCCTACTAACAGTGGCTTTCCTGTTTGACTTGGTGGGGGGCTGGTGGGCTCTATACCAGGCTTCTTTCTGCTGCAGATCCCCATGCTGCCCAATGAGCCTCTGAGTTGGAGCTGTGTGGGGGCAGTGGTGATCTCCCTCTGGTCTCCTTGTTGTGTGTGAGTTATGTGGTCAACAAGGTCCATCTTGCTCTGGGGTGTGTCGTCCTGGACTCTGAAGTGGTGGTCGCTCTGATGCTGTAGAATTACGTGCTCTCTGAGATTGTGGCACCTTGTGACATTATCGGGGCAGTGGTTGTGTTGGGCAACATTGGCATCATCACCACCCACAATCTCAGCTATGAGAGGGCAGGGCAGGTGGAGGAGTGAGATTGACTTGAGAGGCTGGGGGTTGGAGTTGGGGGATACCAGGAGAAATAGAGACTGGAATAAAAACATGGGAGAACAAATGATTTGAAAAGAACTGGTGTGGGAGAGGGATGCCCCTTGGAGCCAAGGGTAACATGAGGACTTGGTAGAAAGGGACTGCCTGGAAAACCTGGAACAAACCTGGGGACCAAGAGATGTGGAATCTAGGCAGCAGCTAGAGGATCAGGGCATAACTAAAGAGTAAGGTCTGAGGAGCAGATGAAAGCGGCAAAGCAGGCAGGCCAGGAGCCATGGGAAGATTTTTTCCCTCTGCAACAAGGAAAAGATCATTGGGACTGAAATGTTTGGGGATTTCAGGCTAACAGACACGGCAAACTGCTGCGCTGGGGGAAGGGAGTGTGCCTTTTTGCCCTGACTGAGGTTTCCCTTCCTGGTGGCTGTGCCTCGCCCACAACTTGGGGTGGTGACGTGACATTGACGTCAAACAAGGATCACTGTGAATGTGGCTGTGCAGTTTGTGTTCATTTCCGCTTTGGAAAGATATTAGAAGTCCATCCCCCCACCCCAATATTTTTTTCTGAAATATTCTAGGAGGAGGAGGATTCCCTGAAGTTCAGATGCCTTGACCCTGAATCCCCCAGGGCCTGTGTCCCGCCCCGGTCCCGTGATCTCTCTCCCAGACAGCTGCCGGCCTCGTTCCGGCTGAAGTCTGGGAGAGAGATCCTTCCTTTCTTCTGAGCTGAGATCTGTTTGAGCAGCTCAAGCCGGTGATCCAGAACCTGAGTTCCGTACTGGGATTCATTAGAGGCCAGAGGATGCCCAACCGTTCTAGGAGGCCTCTCTTCCGGACAAGTAATTGGTCTCGCCATCTTGATTCACTCATGTATATTCAGCGATATTACTGCATATTCATGACCAAGGACGGTCCCAGCACTGCCCCCTCAGGGGACCTACTCGGGAGGACCTGACTCGCCCCGCCTTCTTCATTACCGATTCTCAGAACAGACCATTTTCCAGAGGGGGGAGAACAGTAATGACAAACTTTTGCTGAAGATGAAAACACACTCCAAACTGGAGTAAAAGCGGCCTATATTTACTCTCGATCCTCCAAACCTTGAATCTCAGTGCGGGAATGAGCAGCTTGAGGAGGTGGAGAGATAAAACTTCCCCTCCCCTCTGTCATTTCAAAAGGTCGCTGAACCGGGGAGTCGGGAAGGGAGGAGCAACGACTGGAGCGCGCGTCCCGTGCAGGCCAGCGCAAGCAACCCCGTAGCGCAAGGGAGGGCGGGAAAGGAAGGGGCGGAGATGCAGGGGCGAATCTATAAAAGGCGTCATTCGGTCAGTTCGCTTCTCAGAAGCGCCGAGAGCGCGGCCGGGACGGTTGGAGAAGAAGGTGGCTCCCGGGCGGGGGAGAGACAAACTGCCGTAACCTCTGCCGTTCAGGATCCCGGTTAATTATTTATTCGCTACCCCTTTTCTTCCCCCCCCCAAGCCTTTTCCTTCCCCCTCCTCTTTTTTTTTTCTTTCTGAGAGACGAAAAATCTCCGGAAAGGGGGAGGAAAATTCCTTTCGCTCTTTTTTATTTCCCCGCCTCCTTCCCTCCCCCACCTTTCCTTCCTCCGGCTTTTCCCTCCCAACTTAGGGAAGGTCCTTCCCGGTGGCCGCCCCGACGGGGTCTGAGCTCTTAGGCGGAGGCGGCGCAGGCTTTTTGTACTGAGGTTTGCGCCTGCGCAGCGCCTGCCTCCGCGATGCACGGGGGTGGCCCCCCCTCCGGGGACAGCGCATGCCCGCTGCGCACCATCAGGAGAGTGCAGTTCGGAATTCTGAGTCCGGATGAACTGGTAAGCGGCTCTGTCCTCGCACTCTTCCTCTTTCTCGCGCAGCGCGCGGGGTTTGACGTTGGCTGCGGAAACTTGGTGCTTCTCTCTGCCTCTAGTGACAGGCAGTGGGGATGGGTTAGCAGCTCCAAGGCAATGCGGGGCCCAGCTTCGCGGCTTCCCAGAGTTAAATTTGCTAGGGTGTGAGCCTGGCCACAGGTGAAGCTGGAGAGTGAGAAGAAAGGAGAGAAGGGTGCCTGGCAGCACATCGCAGATACCGACGTTAAACGAAGCCAGACGAGTCCTAGGGGCCTTTCACAAGTTTAGATAAGAAGCCGACCCCCAGATAGTCTCTCCTGTCTACAAATATTAATTGAGCACCTACCATGTGACAGACACAACAGACGTTGGAATAAAGAGCTGAACAAGGACAAGGATCCTACCTTTTAGAGCACTTTCAATGGGAAGGGGCAGGGGAAACGCACAAAAAACATACAAGTAAATGAACAAGATAATTTAGTCAATGGCAATTGTCTTGAATAAAGGGAAACTAATGCGACGGAGAGTCACTGAGGTGAAGCTGCTTTAGATGAGGTGTATCAGGGTTTGGGAAGGCCTGCCTGAGGAGATGGCATTATCTGAATTATAAGAAGCAGCTAGTCATCAAGGCCTAAGGAGTGAATGAACTTGTGTCCCAGGAGCTGAAGTAAGGCCATTGTGTCTGGGATTGGTGCGTGAGAAGGAGAATATTATCCAAATGGGCTGGCTAAGCATGAGGTGGGGCAGACCAGGTGGGGTACTGTAAAAAATGCTAAGGATCTGGATTTAACTTTATTTCTTTAGGAAACCATTGGAAATTGTAAGCAGAAGAGTGACATCAATTTTACGTTAAAAAAACACATAACAAAAACTGCTTTTGTTGCCCTGTGAAGAACCAGTTGGGGAGCACTCTAACCATGGAAGCGGGAGAGACCAGGGAGGGAGATAGTTCTAGTGGAGAGCCGTTGGTGACTTGAACTCCTTTTGTGGAGTGAAGTGGAGGAAGCCAGTTAGCTGGAGAGAATGGAGTTTAATGGCTGTTTGTGGATGGAGACCATTGTGCTGGAGAAGAAGGCTCAGCTCTGTGAAATTTGTGTCTGGAGTTAGAACTTCCTCAATTTACACCATAGCACAGAATAAATTCCAGATAGAATTAAGGTTTAAATCTAAAAATAAAACTATAAAGCACTCAAAGAAATACAGAAGGCTTTTGGGGGCTGATACTAGGGATAGAAACCCTTAATAGTAATGAATTAATTATAGGTACATTTTATTGAGTGCCTATGTAAAAATAAGAGCCACTTCTCTTTATCAGAGACACCATTGGTAGCTAAGAAACATTTGCAATATGACAGACAAGATTAGACTTCTTAATATACAAGGGACATTTAAATATTAGTAAGGAAGGCACACATCTATCTACTAGAAAAATAGGTAAAAGATATGAGTAGGCATTTCACAAAAGTAGTACAAATGGCCAATAAAAACATTACCCTGGCTGAGCAGTTGGTGTCTCAGTTGGTTTGAGCATCGTCCAGTACACCAAAAGGCTGAGGGTTTGATTCTCTGTCAAGGCACATTCATTCCTAGGTTGTGGGTTTTATTCCTGGTGGGTTTTATACCCGGGGTGGGTAAGGGAGGCAGTCAGTCATTGTCTCTCTAAAATCAATAAACATATCCTCAGGTGAGGATTTAAAAGCAATTCAGTTTACTAATAAAAACATGCAAATTAAAAATAATTTTTTCCCTGATGGCAAAAATACTGGGATATAGGCCCTGGGCTGGGTAGTCCAGTTGGTTAAAGTGTCGTCCCCATACACCATGGTTGCAGGTTTCAATCCCTGGTCAAGTGACATAGAAGAATCAACCAGTGAATGCATGAATAATTGGAACAACAAATCGATGCCTCCCTTCCCCTCCTCCTTCCTCCCTTTCTTTCTAAGAATCAATGAATAAAGTAAAAAAATATATATATATATTGGAGTATAGTCCTAGCAGATGTGGGTCAGTGGATTGAGCACTGGCCTGTGAACCAAGGGGGCACAGGTTCGATTCTGGCTCAGGGCACATGCCTGGGCTGTGGGCCAGGTTCCCAGTTAGGGGCATGCAAGGGGCAGCTAATCAGTGTCTGTCTTGCACATTGATGTTTCTCTCCCTCCCTCCCTTCCCCTCCATAGAAATAAATAACATCTTTTTTTTTTCAACTTTTTTTTAAAGATTTTATTTATTTATTTTTAGAGAGGGAACGGGGGGGAGATAGAGAGGGGGGGAAACATCAATTTGCGGTTGCTGGGGGTTATGGCCTGCAACCCAGGCATGTACCCTAGCTGAGAATCGAACCTGTGACACTTTGGTTCACAGCCCACACTCAATCCACTGAGCTACGCCAGCCAGGGCTTAAATAAAATCTTTTTAAAAATGTTAGGATATAGGCATGCTTATACATTGTTGGTAAGAGGATAAATTGATATGACCTTTTTGGAGAGCAGTGACAATTTTACGAGTAGTTTAATGTGCATATTCATTTTCAAAAAACTCAATTTCTCCCCTTGAACATGCCCCTCCTCCAGTCTTGCCTTCAGCAAACAAGCAATGGCTCCAGTATTCATCCAGTTGCTTAAGCCAAAAGCCATCTTTGATTCTTCTCTTACAACCTTTACTCAGTCTGCCAGCCTGTCATTTCTGCCTTTCAAAACATGCCTGGAATCCAGCCATTTATGCTACTGCAACCACCATGGTATACCCCACTATCATCTTTCTCAGAGTATTGCAGTTGCCCTAGCCCCAGTTCTGCAGAGCAGCTAGAGAGATCTCTTCATGTTGCCCTCTTCAAAGGATCCAAACCACTCACTGTGACCTATGAAATCCTGTATTTGGCCCCTGCTTAAGTGCTTCACCATCTCATTACCAATCTTCTCTTTGCTCTTTTTTAACCACATTGATCTGCTTGTTCTTTCAACATTACAAGCTTATTACTACCTCAAGGATTTTGTTATTCACTGTTCCTGGTGCTCAGGACAGCATTGCCCAGACTTCCTCAGGTCTGCTCTTTCACATCATCAGTAAGTTTTTTATCAGATGTCATAAAAAGGGAGCTCTTCCCTGACCACCCTATTTAAATGGCATCCTCCTGCTATCTCCAACTTCATAGCCTGTCACTGACAGGATTAGTTTTTGTTTTGTTAATAGAATGTAAATTTCATAAGAGACTTTGTATTCAGTCTCAGCATCTCAAATAGTGCCTAGTACATAATAGGCATGTAATTAAGTTTGTGAAATAAGTGAGTGAATGAAATAATTGAACAAGTACACAGATACATGTAGAAGTATTTTATTGCAACACTTTGAAAATGACGTTTTAAATTATAAGTTGCCTAAATATTAACTTACTAATAGGAATCCTATTGAATACCTCAGGGTCTATTCACCTTCCCGGTAGGTTAAATCCCAAACTGCTGAGGTAGTACAGCATACTCACGAGCCCAGTGAGAGATTCTAAATTTTCTAGAAGTGCCAGAAGCATGCCCTGGGAACTACTAGTTCCAAGTAGTTCCTTTTCAACATCAGATGGCACCAAATCCCCTCCAATGATGTCATAGTGTCTTGAAACTTGGTTTTTTACAGTTGCTAAAGTCTGGGCAAAATGACTGTAGAACAAGAAATAAGGGTGCAGCTGTCCAGTCAGATTCCAAGATTTCAGAAGTTGTGCAGTGCCCAGCAGGTATCATAGCTAAGTAATTGTGGTTATTTGGGAAATACTTTAATATATTTACAATGTTTTTCTCAATTTATGTGTTGTTTTGTTTTGCAAATGGCTATTAAGTTGGTAGGACATAGATATTCAAGTTGTTTGGATCTAGGTACTTAGTGGATCCCTTTTGGCCTAGGGAGTGCTGCGAAAATTACTGAGACACGAGGGGTACTGTGAACTAATAAAAGTTTAGGAATCTGGATAAGTGAACAAGTTACTGAACAGTATGCAGAATGAGGCCCTATTTATGCAAAAATGGGAACATATTTTTACTTTTAGAAATGTGAAAAGCTGTTCATAAAAATTACAGGGGTCATAGCTTGCAGTTTATATAATATAGTACACCTGTATTTTGAGATAATAACATTTCCACTTTTGGTAGGAGGATGGATGGGTAAGGGCCCTCTTGTGGAACTGATAGTATTTAAAGGTAGAATATTTTTCATATCAAGGTACTGAGGGATCTGAGAATCAGCTGCAAGATAGCTGTTGTCTTTGCTGTTAAAAGATACGTTTGGATGTTGCCTGGTAAGGGGAAAGAAGCCAGGAAGTTTGATGCTAGGGTTTTATAAAAAGCTGTGCAAAGTTGGAGGAAATGGGTGCTTAATTACATTTGAAGGAGTTGACTCCTATTCATTAAAAGCAACTGTCTTCCAGGGAAAGCTTAATTTATTTATACCCCAGCTTACTCCAATAAGGATTTAGGACAAGGGCTCAGTGAGAGGTTTAAAACTTTCATTTTAGGTGATGTAGTCTACATTGGTAAATCAGGAAATTATTCTCTTCTTCAAATTATTTATAATCTAATGAGGGATTTCCCATACAACAAATATTGTCTGAATCCTTACCATGTGCTAGTGACTGTGCTAGGTGCTAAGGATGTAAAGATGAATGACACATGATCCTTGCCTTCCAAGGTTACAATCCAGTGGGAGAGACACGTGTGTAAACAGGTAATTACAGCTGGGCTGGAGACCTTGCTAGGGTGTGGATAAGGCTAGGAAGAGTCAGAGAAGACTGAAGAGGTGACATCTGAATTGGGTCTTAGAAACCAAAAAGGAGTTTACTGGAAAGGAGGTGGCATGTGAAGAAAAGGAATTTTGAAAAATCTATTGCAGTTGGAGCATAAATGGAGTGGGGAGGTTCCAATTAAGCTGAGAGCATTGAAGCCAAGGTGTAAGGAACTTGTGTACTTGCTAAAGGCAGGGGAAAGAGATAAAGTTTTTACTAACAATCTATGGTACACCTTTTGTTCTGTGACCTCAGGGGCACTTGGGACCAGCCACTCCTCAGGAGTCTTAACATTTATCATGTGGGTAGTGAGACCTAGTGTTTGGATGAATGGTTGGGGGCTAAAATAGTTTGTTTATAATTCAAAATGACAGTTTGTTTATTGAGGTGGAGGCATAGTCCAGAACATTGCTGGACAGCCCCTGGCCCTGTCTCCATGCCTGGAAGCAGAATTAGTCCTTAGAAGGTGGCTGGCTTGGTGAGCATAAACTTGGAGCAGGGGGAGGTGGAAAGTATTGAATGGGGTTTTCCATGGGTCCTTTTCTAGTAACTAACTCTTTTGGCAGCCAGGTTCAGGCCTGCTTCCACTTTGTTGTATTTCTCATAGGACACAGTGCAGCTGATGAGGTTCCAACTTTGTGAAATCCATCACTCACGAGGCCTGTCTCTGAGATTTCATCAGGTCATCTTGGATGAGCATCATGGTTGCTCAGAACCTCTTTAGCCTTGCGTCTGTAAACCATTTTGGTTTCTATTTGGCAGTGGCCAATCAGATGCATTACGAGGGAATTACTGGTTTGACTGGCAGGAGACAGCTTTCTCTCGATATTTCCAAGTTCTTTGAGGGCACTTCCCTGCTGTGAAGGGTCCTAAGCAGTTCAGTTCAGTTTAACAAACATTTATTGGGAGCCATGGGGTCCAGGATGATAGAAAAATTCTGTTTGCCTGAAAGATGCTTAAAATCTATGGGGAAGACAGACCTCAGTAGATGATTTCATTGCATATGAGATGCATGGTGATAGAGGGGTTACAGAAGCACAGAGGGGTGCCAGTCAGTCTTGTGGGGCTGTGGAAAGGCTTTGAAGAAATAATGTCTGAGCTGAGTCTTTAAATAACAGTTTGTCCTGTGGGGAAGGGCATTCCAAGCATGTGTAAGACCCAGGGGGTACAGCACAGAGCTAGGAGGTAGGGGATCCACAGGGGACTCGGTTACTGATGTGGAAAAAGAGAGGAGATTGGAAATGCCATGAGATCCTTTTTGTAAGTTGTCCTGCTGGTTTGGGGCATCATTCTGAGGACAAGAGGGTATGAAGATTCGATTTCCATTCTAGAGGGAGCACCCCAGTTGTGTGGGTGGATTGGAGAGAGACAGGTTGGTGACATATGGAATGCTCTGATGTAGACCACAAAGAAAAGGCCTGATCCAAGGCAGTGGTAGTAGGGATGGGCAAGAGGGGCAGGATTCAAGAAACATCTAGGAGGTACAAATGACCATAACTTGGTGAATGATTGGATAGTTACATCGTGGGTTTAAGCAGACTAATTAAGTCATTTAAAAACAAAAAACAAAAAACAAGATTGAGCCCTGGGTGGCGTAGCTCAGTGGATTGAGCACGGCTGCAAACCAAAGTGTGGCAGGTTCAATTCCCAGTCAGGGTACATGCCTGGGTTGCAGGCCATGACCCCTAGCAACTGCACATTGATGTTTCTCTCTCTCTTTCTCCCTCCCTTCCCTCTCTAAAAATAAATAAATACAATCTTTTAAAAATTTAAAAAATGATTGTATTTATTTTTAGACAGAGGGGAAGGGAGATAGAAAGAAAGGGAAAGAAACATCAATGTGTGGTTGCCTCTGGCACGCCCCCCACTGGGGACCTGGCCCACAACCCAAGTGTGTACCCTGACTGGGAATCAAACTGGCAACTCTTTGGTTTGCAGGCTGGCACTCAATCCACTGAGTCACACCAGCCAGGGCTTTAGTCCGTAACGTTTATATAGTTCATGATTGATAGGGACAAAATTCCAAACCAGGAGTCTCTGGCCCCAGTTCATACTCTTTCTACTGTTTTTTGCTTGAGGGTAAGAAGGGGTAAGTATTGGTTTGGGGCATGAGTGCTACCATCTTAGATGGGCACTAAAGGAAAAGGAGTGATTTTTTTGGAAAAGGGGGTTTGATTTGTTAATAGGATATCTACAGAGGGTTCAGTAGATAGTTTCATATGTGATTCCAAAGTCCGGAAGAAAGGTGACGCATGGAGGTAGAAGGGTGGGCATCATCAGTATTAGGGAAAATCACAGGGTAGCATATAGGGTGCTATGAGAAGTGTGAATGAACTGAAACCTGGGAAGTAGCAGGGTTTAAGGAGCAGACCAAGGCAGAGGAGCCTGGAACCAGACTATGAGGCAGTACTGCCAGAGAGGTAGGAAGAAAGAATGGTCCCTCTGTAGTGTCTCACAGGCCAACAAGCCAGGGCTGAGGAGAATCTGTCGGGTTCCACAGAGTGGAGCGCATCAGGAGTCGTACAGATGTGGTGGTAGTGGAAGGAGATGCGGTCTTTAGGCAGATAGCTGTGTATAAGCATTCACAATCGCTGCAGTTTGCTGATTTGAAGTTACCCATCTGTTTTTCCAGCATAATGCAGTGGAAAGAATGCACAGGCAAATCCTGGCTCTAACACTTTCTAGTTGCATGACCTTGGGCCTCTCAGATTTATAATCTGTAAAATGGAGACAGTGATGCATAGTTTATAAGTTAGTTACAAAGATAAGAATGAATCAGCTAGCACTGCTCTTAGCATCAAAAAGATGTATCCTACAGGTTAAATAATCATTTTTGCTGCAACATTGTAGAATGGGATGAGCATGTGTTTGGGGACCAGAGAGGGATGGGTTTGACTTCTGCTGGCTCCTTGAGCAAGTCACTTCATGGCCTCAGGTTTTTCATGTCTGAAGGAACAGGAGCTCATTCCTAGATCTGTGGTTAGGGTTAGAGAAACAAGGCACATTAAATATGGTTGGTGCCTGGCATGAAATTGACACTCAGGTTGAAGCTTTTATTACATTCTTCTAAGTTCTTTCTTCTGGAAGTTCAGTGGATCAAAAAGCCTAGCTAATTTTAAGGGGCTTGGTTGTCAGTATATGAAAACTAAAGGTTTCCTCGACCAGCCTCTTAGGCCAGGGCAGAAATTTCTTCTTTAACTCATACACATTTCTTCCATCTCAGCCTTTCTTTCACCAGATTGAGCCAGTGAGTCCTGGCCCCACCCTTCTCAGAATTCTGGCCCTTGCCTCTGCCTTCATCCCATGAGGTTTACTTCTGCTCCAAATAATTTCCACCAGCTTTTCATTCTGGCTCCTGGCTCTCCTGTCTTAGCATCAAATCTCCATCTGAACATGGAAAGTCTCAAGCTGGCCAGGCCCTTGAAGAGGAGGCGGTTACGAGGATAGGGGCAAAGAATACCTAACTTCCCAGAATTGGCAAGGTGCACCTTGAGGCAGGACACCAGTGCTGTTCCGGCAGGAACAGAGGCTCCTCCTACCCACGACTCAGATTCTGAGCTTGATTTCAGCTTTGGGGAAGAAACAAGGCGTTGATTTTTTTTTTTTTGTTAATGTTTCTCAAAACAACTTTAATTTTGCTATTAAAATCCTGTGTATGTTAGCGACGTAGAATTAATCTGGAGAGATGTCTGGTGTCTAGAGGTAGGCGACTACATGGTCTGCCCACCTTACCCCAACTCAGACAGTGACTAAGACGGGCTTTTGACTTGTGATATTCAACTTTGGTATCTCTAGAAGCATACATACACTGACACCCCCCGTCACTGCCCTCACCCCGGGTTAAACCTGGTCAACTTCCTGTAAATAGTTTGTGGTTCTTTAAACGGTTAGTATGTGAAAACTGAAAACTAGGAATCCTATTTAGTTGTTATTGGCCTTTTTTTTTTCTTGCAGAAGCGAATGTCTGTAACAGAGGGTGGTATTAAGTACCCTGAGACAACTGAGGGAGGTCGCCCCAAGCTTGGGGGCCTTATGGATCCGAGGCAGGGGGTGATTGAGCGGACTGGCCGCTGCCAAACATGCGCAGGTGAGATTGGGGGGTTGTTGGTGTGGAATCATGAAGGGGAGGAGAGAGGCTTCAGTCCTTAAAGGAAATCAGGCCTGAGGGGGGGGGACACCTGGAGACCTGGTCTCTAAGGTGTGAGAGCTGGGAGGAAAGTATTAGGTATATGTTCCCACAGGAAACATGACAGAGTGTCCTGGCCACTTTGGCCACATTGAGCTGGCCAAACCTGTGTTTCATGTGGGTTTCCTGGTGAAGACGATGAAAGTTTTGCGCTGTGTCTGCTTCTTCTGCTCCAAATTGCTTGTGGACTCTGTGAGTGGGGGATGGGCCCTGCTTGGGGCGGGGGTACATGGTGGGGGTGCAGAGGAGCATGCCCAACTTACACTGTTCTTCCGTATCTCCAGAACAACCCAAAGATCAAGGACATTTTGGCCAAGTCCAAGGGGCAGCCCAAGAAGCGACTCACACATGTCTATGACCTCTGCAAGGGCAAAAACATCTGTGAGGGTGGGGAGGAGATGGACAACAAGTTTGGTGTGGAGCAGCCTGAAGGCGATGAGGATTTGACCAAAGAAAAGGTAACGGGCTGGCACAGACTATTGGGAGGGAGGGGTCATGAGGTGTCCAGAGGCTGGCCTGGCGTGGAGGAGGTGGCTCGATCTCTGGATTCTAAAGGCCCCTCGCTCTCCTTGGAAGGGCCATGGTGGCTGTGGGCGGTACCAGCCCAGGATCCGGCGCTCAGGCCTGGAGCTGTATGCAGAGTGGAAGCATGTCAACGAGGACTCTCAGGAGAAGAAGATCCTGCTGAGTCCTGAGCGAGTGCACGAGATCTTCAAACGTATCTCAGATGAGGAGTGTTTTGTGCTGGGCATGGAGCCACGCTATGCCCGACCCGAGTGGATGATTGTCACAGTGCTGCCTGTTCCGCCCCTCTCAGTGCGACCCGCTGTTGTGATGCAGGGTTCTGCCCGCAACCAGGTCAGTGGCTTCTGGACTCTGCTTCTCAGCTGAATGGCTAAATGTCTGAAGGGAGGGAGCCCTGGAGTAGGGCAGGGTGAAGGAGCTGGTGGTGAAATGCGGTGTGCATGGATGATGGACAGATCATCGGGCTCTGAAAATACCCTGCCACTTGTCAGCTGTATAACCTTTAACAAGGCCCCTAAGGTGGTTAAAGTTCATGAAGATGCTTCTGTATCTGAAATGAGAGAGCAGACTTGCATCCCAGGGTGACGTGTGGGTGACAGAGGTGCGGTGTGCTGGCATGCCCATGCTGAGAGCTCAGTAGTAGCTGGATCGTGACCACGCTCACTTCCTACTTCAGGATGACCTGACTCACAAACTGGCTGACATCGTGAAGATCAACAATCAGCTTCGGCGAAATGAGCAGAACGGTGCAGCAGCCCATGTCATTGCAGAGGACGTGAAGCTCCTCCAGTTCCATGTGGCCACCATGGTGGACAATGAGCTGCCTGGCTTGCCTCGAGTAAGTCAGCACACTCTGCATGCCCTGTGCACAAGAGGGACAGGGATCGGGGCAAGGGCAGGGGGCCAGCATGAGGCCTCTGAGCTCTGGATGAGGGGCCAGTGCTGACTGCTGGGCTGCCCCCACCCTGTGTTTGCTCACAGGCCATGCAGAAGTCTGGGCGTCCCCTCAAGTCCCTGAAGCAGCGGTTAAAGGGCAAGGAAGGCAGGGTGCGAGGGAATCTGATGGGCAAGCGAGTGGACTTCTCAGCCCGCACTGTCATCACTCCCGACCCCAACCTCTCCATTGACCAGGTTGGCGTGCCTCGCTCCATTGCCGCCAACATGACCTTTGCAGAGATTGTCACCCCCTTCAACATTGACAGGTGTGCTCAATTCAGAAGTCCTGTCTGCAGTTGCGGGAGAGACATGAGGGGAATGGGCTTGGAGTGAATAGAAGGGAGCGTTGAAGTTTAGAAGCCGGACTCCCACTTGGGGCTCTGGGATGAGGAGTGCCAGGAATGGCTTTCTGGGAAGTATTTTTGTTTATTTCACCTCTTTCCTTCCTAGACTTCAGGAACTAGTGCGCAGGGGTAATAGCCAGTACCCAGGGGCCAAGTACATCATCCGAGACAACGGCGATCGCATTGACCTGCGTTTTCACCCTAAGCCCAGTGACCTTCACCTACAGACTGGTTATAAGGCATGTAACAGGCTGGGACCTCTCACCTGAGCAGGAAGCTGTGTAGAATGGGGACCGCTGTGATGGGCCAGCTGAGGCTGTCCTGTTACTAGGATCCAGGCTCCCTGACTCTTTTCAAGAGACTGCTACCCTAGGGTAGCTTGTGGCTGTCAGCCACTGGCATTCTGGGTGGGGATCACATAAACCTGAGGGCAGCATGAGGGACATAGAGGGCAGGGAAGAGAGATCCAGGGAGGAACAGAGCAGAGGCTTCTTGTTTAGAATCTTTTGGTTTTCTCCCCAGAATGAGAACCTTGAGGTTGGTGGGTACTCTCCTTAGACACCCTCAGGACCTGGCCCAGAGAGGGTGGTTGATAAGTGTTTCAAGTGAAGCCATACCACAGTGTCATACGTTTCCATCTACAAAGTATTTTAGGTCCATCATCATTTCATTCTTGGCACACCCCCTTTGCTGAGACTTTCCCACACTTCACCTTCCTAGGTGGAACGGCACATGTGCGATGGAGACATTGTTATCTTCAACCGGCAGCCAACTTTGCATAAAATGTCCATGATGGGACATCGGGTCCGCATCCTCCCCTGGTCTACTTTTCGCTTGAACCTCAGGTCAGTGCCTTGGCTGGGGGAGGCAGACTGGGGCCAGGCTGCTCCCTGAGCTTGCACTGCAGGCGTCTGCCCAGGTATGACTTCTCTCTTCCACTGCAGTGTGACAACCCCATACAATGCCGACTTTGATGGTGATGAGATGAACTTGCACCTGCCACAGTCTCTCGAGACACGGGCGGAGATCCAGGAGCTTGCCATGGTGCCACGCATGATTGTCACTCCCCAGAGCAATCGCCCTGTCATGGGAATTGTGCAGGACACGCTCACTGCAGTGCGCAAATTCACTAAGAGAGATGTCTTCTTAGAACGGGTGTGTGGTCCTAGAGAGGGAACCTGGCTTGGGCAGGCAGGGGGGCCACTGGGCAGTGAGGCCTGTGACTTTTGCCCTGTACTGAGCTGTGAGGCAGAAGGAAAGGGGGTTTGAAAAGATCAGAGGCCAAAAAATGTATATGGCTTTAGCTCCCCATTTAATTCCTCAAAATGTCATGTAATTTCAGCTGTTGTCTGGGGTAGAAAAGGTGAAAGAAAAATAAGTGGCTATGTTGAAATTCTCTTTTTTTATCTACTTCTTTTTTACTTTCACTTATTTCCCAAATTGTTGTAAGTAATGTGTATTTACTGTTTTTAAAAGTCTCATTATGACAATGAATTTTTTAATGAAAATTTCAGAAAACATTCACTTTGCATCTCTGCCTCCAGAAATCTGGCTTCCCCTTGGGCAGGGTAGTCTCTGATGTTTCCAAGCATCGGGGCCAGCAGCTCTCAGTTTCCCTCTTTCTTGCTCTCTGTCTCACAGGGCGAAGTGATGAACCTGCTGATGTTCCTGTCCACGTGGGACGGGAAGGTCCCGCAGCCAGCCATCCTGAAGCCCCGGCCCCTGTGGACAGGCAAACAGATCTTCTCCCTTATCATACCAGGTCACATCAACTGTATCCGTACCCACAGCACCCATCCCGATGATGAGGACAGTGGCCCTTATAAGCACATCTCTCCTGGGGACACTAAAGTAAGGCCTGCCTTCTGGATGTGTGGGGACAGGACTTGGACATGGAAGCCTCAGCAGGGGCTGAGTGGGTGCTTTGTCTGCAGGTGGTGGTGGAGAACGGGGAGTTGATCATGGGCATTCTGTGTAAGAAGTCTTTGGGCACATCAGCCGGCTCCCTGGTCCACATTTCTTACCTAGAGATGGGTCATGACATCACTCGCCTCTTCTATTCCAACATTCAGACTGTCATTAACAATTGGCTCCTCATCGAGGGTAAGTGTAGGGCTCTACCAGGCCCTCCGTTTGATTCTCTCTCCCACTGTTTAGTGTTCTTTCATTCCTTTCTCTTTCCTCTTTAGATTTGGTGTTCCTCCATTCGCTCACTTGGCTGTGATTCAGTCCCATGTTTCTTGGGAGTCCAAAGAAGGTGTTGCTGATGCTTCTCCTTATCTCTAGGTCATACCATTGGCATTGGGGACTCCATTGCTGATTCTAAGACTTACCAGGACATTCAGAACACTATTAAGAAGGCCAAGCAGGATGTAATAGAGGTGAGAGAGGAGGCTGGGCAAAGACTGAGTAAGAATATTTCATGGACTTTGAACTTAATAAGAGTAAAGAGAGTGTCAGGATTAGAGAGAAGGGGGATAAAACAGGGATTGATGTTTCACTGAGAACTCTGCCTCCTCCTTTGCACCCAGGTCATCGAGAAGGCCCATAACAATGAGCTGGAGCCCACCCCCGGGAACACTCTGCGGCAGACGTTTGAGAACCAGGTGAACCGTATTCTCAACGACGCCCGAGACAAGACTGGCTCCTCTGCTCAGAAATCTCTGTCTGAATACAACAACTTTAAGTCTATGGTTGTGTCTGGAGCTAAAGGTTCCAAGATCAACATCTCCCAGGTGGGGAGCCTTGTCTTTCCAGATAGGGGGCCACACTGAAGGTTGGGAGCGGGAGGGAAGGTATGTGTTGCTGGGGGGCAGGGCAGTTGGGGAGAAATACTGGGGACTCGTTTTTAAGGCAAAGGGAGTCAGCCGTGCCCATCTTATCTGTCCCAGGTCATTGCTGTCGTCGGGCAGCAGAACGTGGAAGGTAAGCGGATCCCGTTCGGGTTCAAGCACCGGACTCTGCCGCACTTCATCAAGGATGACTATGGGCCTGAGAGCCGTGGCTTTGTGGAGAACTCCTACCTGGCCGGCCTCACACCCACCGAGTTCTTTTTCCATGCCATGGGGGGCCGTGAAGGGCTCATCGACACTGCCGTCAAGACTGCTGAGACGGGTGAGGCCTTCTGACCCAGGGCCCTCCATGTGCTGGGGCCACGGTAGCACAGGCAGAGAAGCCCCTGGGAGTGGGGGTTCTTGGGCTAAAGTCTTCTGTTCCCAGAGATGTAATTTTGGCGTTTGTGGAAAGAATAGAGACTAAAACTCAAGAGTTAGGCAGATGTTCTTGTCTGATTGTTATAGAGCATTTCAGGATGGCGGATGGAGCCTCGGGGTCTCTGCGTGGGGCTGGTTCCATCTGGGAGTGGACATGGCTCTTAGTGAGAGACCTTAGGGTTGAGAGGCCTACTAGCTGGCTCTTCTGAGGATCAGGTTGCTTAAGGCTCCAGAGTGCTCTTTGGCCTTTGTCATCCTCTTCTTTGCCTTGGGTCCAATAGTTGATTACCTACCCCCCAGGATATATCCAGCGGCGGCTGATCAAGTCCATGGAGTCGGTGATGGTGAAGTATGACGCCACTGTGCGGAACTCCATCAACCAGGTGGTACAGCTGCGCTATGGCGAGGACGGCCTGGCAGGCGAGAGCGTGGAGTTCCAGAACCTGGCTACCCTTAAGCCTTCCAACAAGGCTTTTGAGAAGAAGTAAGGAGGTGGCAGGCGGGTGGTTCTCACTCCTGTGGCTCAGGCCAGAGTTGGAGGATTCCCCTTCCCACACATAGAGGTCACCTGGAATGTGTCTTGTAGTGGGCCTTCCCATGTACAGCCCTTTCCCACCACCCTGACAGCAGCTGTGCTCTGGGGAAGGGTGGATGGAGGGCAGAGTTGAGACCCGTCACCACTTTGTGTCTGGTGATGGAACAAAGCCAGCTTAGAGGGCCTGGCACAGGCTCAGGTCCCACTGGCAGTCCCTGGGCCTAGATCTTCTATTTCCCTGCTCATTATCCTTGTCTCCAAAGCCCTGTTCCTGCAGAATGCGCCCCTTTCCCGGAACCAGGCCCCAGAGCCACCTGGTCCTAGACTCTGCTCTGTTCTCTGCAGGTTCCGCTTTGATTATACCAATGAGAGGGCACTGCGGCGCACTCTGCAGGAGGATCTGGTGAAGGATGTGCTGAGCAACGCACACATTCAGAATGAGCTGGAGCGAGAATTTGAAAGGATGCGTGAGGATCGGGAGGTGCTCAGGGTCATCTTCCCAACTGGGGACAGCAAGGTGCGTGTGAGCAGGAAGGGCTGGGCTGGAGAAGTGCTATTCCTGTGTGACTGTCCCCAGCTTGTGATCCGTCCTCCCTTACCTCCTGCCTCAGGTTGTCCTCCCCTGTAACCTGCTGCGCATGATCTGGAATGCTCAGAAAATCTTCCATATCAACCCTCGCCTTCCCTCCGACCTGCACCCCATCAAGGTGGTAGAGGGTGAGTACCTGCTTTGAGGTGAAACTAGGGGTCAGGAATCTGCTGGGCCATGGTCAACAAACTCGACTCCTCATTTGCCCCCTAGGAGTCAAGGAATTGAGCAAGAAGCTGGTGATCGTGAATGGGGATGACCCACTGAGCCGGCAGGCTCAGGAGAACGCCACACTGCTCTTCAACATTCACCTTCGATCTACGCTGTGTTCCCGCCGCATGGCTGAGGAATTTCGGCTCAGTGGAGAGGCCTTCGACTGGCTGCTTGGAGAGATTGAGTCCAAGTTCAACCAAGCCATTGTGAGTGTTGTCATCACCTCAGGCTTGTTTTTCTCTTTGACCTATTGACTTCTCTGGGCTCTGAAAACAGCCCACCTCTGCCCACAATCACTTAATTATAGCTCTCATTCATTGAGAGTCTGCTGTGTACAAAGACCTGTGTTTGAGGCTTTATGTCTTCGTTCTTCAGTAGTCTTAAAGTTGATCCTGGTAGGGGGGAGGTTTGTTAACACCATGTTGCAGAGATAGGACTGAGCCTTGGGGGAGAGTGTGACTGTGTTTGAGTGATGATCATACAGGAAGTAAGTGGCATAGCTGGGATATGAAATGGGAGTGTTGTTCTTTGTTTTCTTAAAATGCTTGTGGTGTGTAGAATTCTAAGTTAATCGGAGGTAGGGAATTGCAGTAAGCAGAAAAGAGATTTATTGATACTAAAATACATTACCACTGTCTTTAAGGATTTTACAGGGTAATTGAAGGTGAGAAGCATTATAATTATAGGCATGCTTCTGAATTCATTTGATCTAATCCAGTTTTAAAAATGAAGTACTTAAAATACTTTAGAAAATACCACAAAACATGGTTGAAAGAAATTTTAAAAGATTTATATAAATGGAAAGACACTTCATGTTCATGAATTAGAAAACTTGATATATTGTTACATGGCAGTAATCCCCACTGTGATCTACATTCAGTACAATTCCTATCAAATTGCAGTTGCCTTTTTTGCAGAAATGTATAAGCTGATCTTCTAATTAATATGAAAATGTAAGGGACTCATAATAGGCAAAACTGTTTTGAAAAGAACAAAATTGGAGGACTCATACTTCCTGATTTCAACTTCCTACAGAGCTGCAGTAGTCGTGACAGTGTGCTAGTGACATAAAGATATGTGCACAGACCAGTGGAAAACAACCGAGAGTCCTCGTGTTTATGGTCCCCTGGTTTTTGACAAGGGTGCCCAGTCAATGAAATGGCGGAAAGAATAGTCTTTTCAACAAATAGTGCTGGAACAACTGGATAACCACATGCAAAGGAATAAAGTTGAATCCTTACCTCATACCATATACAAAATTTATCTAAAACTATATAAAGGACCTAGATATAAGATCTAAAACAATAAAAAAACTTTTAGCAGAAAACACTGGGGTAAATCTTCATGCCCTTAGATTAGGCAATGGGTTCTTAGGTATGGCACCAAAAGCATGAGCAGCAGCAACAACAAAAATATATAATTGGGAATTCAGTCAAGATTAAAAAGTTATGCGCTTCAGAGAACACCATCAAGAAAATTTAAAGAAAAAAACAATATGGGAGGGGAAATATGTGCAAATCATATATCTGATTTAAGGGCCATCAGAGGACTGTTTCAAGTCAACAGCAAAAAGAAAAAAATGCTGAAGGATTTGAATAGATGTTTCCTCCAAAGGAGAGAGAGAAATGACCAGTAAACACATGAAAAGATGCTCTTTATCATTAGCCATCAGGGAAATGCAAATGAAAAACCCAGGGAACTGCCATTTCATGCCCACTGGAATGGCCAAGATAAAATATAAGGAGACGAGTGTTGGCCAGGACTTGGGCGGAACTCTTACACTGCTGGTGAGAGGGGTGCAGCCACCTTGGAAAATATGGCAGCTCCTCAAAAGTTTAAACACAGCGTTACCACATGACCCAGCAAGTCCCTTCCTGGGAATATACCCAAGAGACTTGAAAGTGTATGTTCTCACAAAATTGTGCATGCAAATGCAGCAGCATTTATAGTAGCTAATGCTGTAGAAACAACGTAAATGTTTGTCCATTGTTGAATGGATAAATCAAACTGGTATGTCCATACAAGGGAATATTATCCCATACTAAAAAGTAATAGGCTATCAAACCATAAAAAGACAGTGAAGAACCTTAAATACGTATGACTACATGAAGAACAGCCAGTCTGAAAAGACCATCTATATTGTATAACTCCAATTAAAAGGTTATATTTCATGGTAAGTGATTATATGTCAATTAAAATAATGCATTGGGGAGCTTCCCATTTAGAAGACTATTACCAAATTAATACTTTAGCACACTTTTAGAAATTTTGGATTTAGGTGATGTGGTGCAAAAACGATGTGTATAAATTGAAACGCTGTCTGAGGGAAGGGGATGATCATATATGACTGATTTTTTTTTTCTTTAAGTCTCTGCGTTTTCCAGGTGCCTCTGTCCCATGTCCTTTAAGAGGAGAAGATAGTCCCAGCTGATTGCGTCTCGCTTTCATTTACCAGAAGAGAGGGGCTTTTTCTGATGCTCTCTTTTCTTACTCCACAGGCCCATCCTGGGGAAATGGTGGGCGCGCTGGCTGCACAGTCCCTTGGAGAACCCGCAACCCAGATGACCTTGAACACCTTCCACTATGCTGGTGTGTCTGCCAAGAACGTGACTCTGGGTGTGCCCCGACTTAAGGAGCTCATCAACATTTCCAAGAAGCCAAAGACCCCCTCACTTACTGTCTTCCTGCTGGGCCAGTCTGCTCGAGATGCTGAGAGAGCCAAGGTAGAACTTGGGGTGGATGGGCTTCCCAGCAGAAAGAAAAGGAGGTGAACACTCTTCCCTTGACTAAAAAGTTTGGGATTCCCTCTATAGGAGGATTTGAAGAGGCGTTCAGGTAGCCCAAATGTGTCATGAATTCCTCTTCTTTTCCAGGACATTCTGTGCCGTCTGGAACATACAACATTGAGGAAGGTGACTGCCAACACAGCCATCTACTATGACCCCAACCCCCAGAGCACGGTGGTGGCAGAGGATCAGGAATGGGTGAATGTCTACTATGAGATGCCTGACTTTGACGTAGCCCGAATCTCTCCTTGGCTTTTGCGAGTGGAGCTGGACCGGAAGCACATGACTGACCGGAAGCTGACAATGGAGCAGATTGCTGAAAAGATCAATGCTGGTAAGGCTGGGAGGGCCAGCCCAACTCAGGTTTGCCTGGGATCCCCCCTCTGTCATGTCACTGCACTCTAGTCTCCAACAAGCCACCTGCCGTCACGACCTTTCATCCACTGGTTCTGCTCCTCCAAGGCATCTTTTCTCCAGTTCCTCTCTGCATTCCCTTTTCTTCTCAGCATTTCCCCTCCCTCTATCCAGAAAAGTGCTATGAGGAGGAGGGGGGAGCTGCAGGTGAACAGCGACCGAGAAGCAAGTCCTATAGATGTGACCTTTCTCATGGCTCCTCCCCACCAGGTTTTGGTGATGATTTGAATTGCATCTTTAACGATGATAATGCAGAAAAGCTGGTGCTCCGTATCCGCATCATGAACAGTGATGAAAACAAGATGCAAGAGGTAAATGGGGCCCAGGAAGAAGTAATGGCTTCCCATGTCACACATGTCAGACATAGGAAGCCTTTAAATCTTGTTCATGATCAAAGAAGTTAAAATGAAAGCATCATTGATGTGCCAGTTACAGCACCTGATGTAGGAGTGGGTAATGGTGGTTAGCAATGATTTTAAAAACTTGTAGCAGCGAAATCTCTGAAATCTGAAGTAGCAGTCACATAGATAAGAGCCGATAGTGTTGAAGTGGGCTCATCTTCATAGCCCTGTCATTGGCTCTCTCCTCCCCTGGTGCTCCTGCGTGAGGGCAGGGACTAGAGCGGGGGGCAGGGCAGACAGAAGTTGACATGCCCTGGGTAGAGTGGTGTGAGAGCAGGTATAACAAGACTCAAGAAAATGTTTGACCTGTGACTTCACTCTTGGGCATGGCTCCTAGAAAATTGTTTAGCAGGTGTGGGTGGCTGGTGGTTTAATGTAAACTCAACATTTCTACTATGGAAATGTTGGAGAATAGTTCACTGGAACTGGAGAGGGTGGAGTTTGGGGCCTTTACTTGACTGTTAGGTCCCCGAGGAGGCTATATTTTGGGGTGAGCCTGGGAAGGGACCAGAAAATTCCAGGAGTGCTCACCTCACTCTTGTTGTAGGAAGAAGAGGTGGTGGACAAGATGGATGACGATGTTTTCCTGCGCTGCATTGAGTCCAACATGCTGACAGATATGACCCTGCAGGGTATCGAGCAGATCAGCAAGGTCAGCCATTCCCTCCCCAGCATCCCTCCCACCTCCCACTTCTCTCCCTCCCACCTCAGCCCCGCCCTACCTGAACTCACTGTGCCCCCTCCAGGTGTACATGCACTTGCCACAGACAGACAATAAGAAGAAGATCATAATCACCGAGGATGGGGAATTCAAGGCCCTGCAAGAGTGGATTCTGGAGACCGACGGCGTGAGCTTGATGCGGGTGCTGAGTGAGAAGGACGTGGACCCTGTGCGCACCACGTCCAATGATATTGTGGAAATCTTTACGGTGAGCCCCTTGCAGCCCCACTGCCCAGCAATCTGTCCTGGGTCTCTGGCTCAAGGCCCCTCCCTGGATGCCCTGGCAACTGTTGCATTCTCTTCTCTCCGCTCAGGAGATTACCCTTGCTCAGTTTTTTATGCCTGCCACCACTTTGATTCTGGGCTTCACCAACTGCCCCTCTGGATCTGTGTGATGGCAGGAGCTGGAAGCAGAGTACTCTGTCTTGACCCTTCACCCCTAACCCTCACGTCAGGTATTGGGTATTGAAGCCGTACGGAAGGCCTTGGAGCGGGAGCTGTACCACGTCATCTCCTTTGATGGTTCCTACGTTAATTACCGGCATTTGGCTCTCTTGTGTGATACCATGACCTGTCGTGGCCACTTGATGGCTATCACGCGACATGGAGTCAACCGCCAGGATACTGGACCTCTCATGAAATGCTCCTTTGAGGAAACGGTAATGGCAGAACTTCTGAATGGGGGGGGAAGGAGAGAGCTAAAGAAAGGAGTGCTGTGGGAAGCAGGGCGTCCACCAAAGTGATGGATGTGGGCATTGGTGCTGGTCTTGCCTCTGTTGGGTGGGTGGGCTGTACGAGGGTGGAATAGCTCTGGAGTGCTGTGTGGAGGGATCTAATGGGGTCACCCCCTCTTCCGGTTGTTCAGGTGGATGTGCTCATGGAAGCAGCTGCCCATGGAGAGAGCGACCCCATGAAGGGGGTATCTGAGAATATCATGCTGGGCCAGCTAGCTCCAGCTGGCACTGGCTGCTTTGACCTCCTACTCGATGCAGAGAAGTGCAAATATGGCATGGAGATCCCCACCAATATCCCCGGGTTGGGTGCTGCTGGACGTGAGTATGAGTCTCAGCTGTATGCGACCTGGCTGGGTCTCCGAAGGGGAGGCAGGTCATGGATGGGAGGGTATCCGGTCCCTAGGTGCTATTATTCAGAAGTCACTGTGTGTATTTTTGCAGCCACTGGCATGTTCTTCGGCTCAGCACCCAGTCCCATGGGAGGAATTTCTCCGGCCATGACACCCTGGAATCAGGGTGCAACACCAGCCTACGGCGCCTGGTCCCCCAGTGTTGGTGAGTGACCCAGCCCAGGAAGAGAGCCCTTTAGGTGGTTCAAATGGCTTATGGAGAATTACCATGTTGGAATACTGGAAGTCGTGGGGCTCTGGGGAAGGTGTTGGATGGACTCCAACTCTGGTTTTAACTTAACATTTTCTCTTACCTCACAGGGAGTGGAATGACTCCTGGGGCAGCTGGCTTCTCTCCCAGTGCTGCTTCAGATGCTAGTGGCTTCAGCCCAGGTTATTCTCCTGCCTGGTCTCCCACACCTGGCTCCCCAGGCTCACCAGGCCCCTCAAGCCCATACATCCCCTCACCAGGTGAGCTGTCCCTGTCTATCAGTGCCAAATTAATTTCCTTCCTGATCTTTTCTTCTGGGCTAGTCTCTCCATCGCTTAACTCCTTTTGTCTTCTTTCCTACAGGTGGTGCCATGTCCCCCAGCTACTCACCAACATCGCCTGCCTATGAGCCCCGCTCCCCTGGGGGCTACACACCCCAGAGTCCTTCTTATTCCCCCACTTCACCCTCCTACTCACCTACCTCTCCATCCTATTCTCCAACCAGTCCCAATTATAGTCCCACGTCACCCAGCTACTCCCCAACCTCTCCCAGCTACTCCCCCACCTCTCCCAGCTATTCTCCCACCTCTCCCAGTTATTCTCCCACCTCTCCCAGCTACTCTCCAACTTCCCCAAGCTACTCACCCACATCACCTAGCTACTCACCAACCTCTCCCAGCTACTCGCCAACATCTCCCAGCTACTCACCAACCTCTCCCAGTTACTCACCAACCTCTCCCAGCTATTCTCCCACCTCTCCCAGCTACTCACCAACGTCACCCAGCTATTCTCCCACCTCTCCCAGCTACTCACCAACTTCCCCAAGTTATTCACCCACCAGCCCTAACTATTCTCCAACCAGTCCCAATTACACCCCGACATCACCCAGCTATAGCCCAACATCGCCCAGCTACTCACCTACTAGTCCCAACTACACACCAACAAGCCCTAACTACAGCCCAACCTCTCCAAGCTACTCTCCAACTTCCCCCAGCTACTCCCCAACCTCACCAAGCTATTCCCCTTCAAGTCCACGGTATACACCACAGTCTCCAACCTATACCCCGAGTTCTCCCAGCTACAGTCCCAGCTCGCCCAGCTACAGCCCTACCTCACCAAAGTATACCCCAACCAGCCCTTCCTACAGTCCCAGCTCACCAGAGTACACCCCAACCTCTCCCAAGTACTCACCTACCAGCCCGAAATACTCACCCACCTCCCCCAAGTACTCACCTACCAGCCCTACCTATTCACCCACCACCCCAAAATACTCACCAACATCTCCTACTTACTCACCAACCTCTCCAGTCTATACTCCAACCTCCCCCAAGTACTCACCTACTAGCCCTACTTACTCACCCACCTCTCCCAAGTACTCACCCACCAGTCCCACCTATTCACCCACCTCCCCCAAAGGCTCTACCTACTCACCCACTTCCCCTGGCTACTCGCCCACCAGCCCCACCTATAGTCTCACCAGCCCGGCCATCAGCCCTGATGACAGTGATGAGGAGAACTGAGGACGAGCAGGCCCCAGCAGCAGCCGGCTAGGCTGAAGGACAGCCTGGTGGTGCTTGGCAGTCCTCTCACCTCCCTCGGGGGTGCAGGCCCCCAGCCTGGCTCCTTTGTACATAGCTCCTTGTGTCAAAGTTCCCCGTTGAAGTTTTGGTTGTCTCCAGTGAGGCTTTTGTCTTGTTCTCCCCTTGTGCTGTCTCAGAACCCACTCACCTGACTGTGGTGTTCTTCCTGCCCCACCCACCCAGGCCTGTCCCCAGATTGAGGGTTCCTCCTTGCCTGTGGCTTGATTGGGGGTAAAGGGTATTTTAACTTAGGGGGTAGTTCCTGCTCTGGGTCGTTACATCTTATCCTCAAGAACAAAGCTAAAGCTGCCTTTCTGTTTTATTTTTTGAAAGTTAAATAAAGTTTACTAATTTTGACCAAAAGCGTCTATGTCGAGTGTTTAAATTGCTACACAAAAATACCCAGGCCCCTGCTTCCTGCCTGGGCTGCTGTGCCATTTTGTGGGTTTTAGTCACTCTCTGCTAAGGTGGGGAGAGCAGATGGGGTACTCACGCACTGAGCAAACACCTACTATGTGCCAGGCATTGCTCTGTCCTGGGCTTGTGGTCAAACAGATACAACCCTTGTCCTACATTAAAGCAATATTGAACAGAACAGCTTTTTAATACATTTGATGATTATAATACATAATTTGGAAAAGTGTGGGAAGATGTGGTGGTTTCAGGAGCAGAAAAGTTACAACCCTGAACACTACCACCAGGAGGCAGGTTTTCTTTTGGTATTTTTCCTACATGTTTCTCAAGGCACTTCTAACCAGTTTTTGTTATGTCCTCGAACAAACAACAAGAAGATTATGGGTACTGGAGTATGTTTCAAAGCTGAAGTTAAAGGGTTTGGGAGCCAATTTGCTGTATTTAGTTGGGCATTTCATAATGTCTTTCATTAGCACTTAATTCAGATACCAGCTTTCTATATGTCCTCTGCAAGTTATTTCTGGTTTACGTTATTTTTAGTTTGTTTTTTTAAACTAAAATATTTCAAAGAATAGAAAGTGATATGGCCATTTTGTCATGTTTAATTCAGATCTTAAATTGTTTTGAAGAAAATGACTATAAAACAGATACATGTTTATTATAAAAGATCTCCAAACACTATAGAAAGAAATCTCCCCAAGTCCCATTAGCAAGAAACTAGTATTGGTGGTTGGTGAACATAATTCCAGACATTCCTTTATCATATAGAAAGATAGGAATTGTTTAATAAGAATGGGGTTATTTACACACTGTCGAGTTCGGGCTGCTATAACAATGGCCTAGACTGGCTTATAAACAAACGTACTCACAGCTCTGGAGGCTGGGAAGTCCAAAATAAAGGTACTGGCAGATTTGGTGCCTGATTGATAGATGGTCATCTTCCCACTGTGTCCTCATATAGCAGAGGCAAGGGAGCTTTCTGGAGTCTCTTATAGGGACACTAATTCCATTCATGAAGACTCTACCCTCATGACCCAAGCACCTCCAAAAGCCTCATGTCCAAATACTATCATATGGGGGTTAAGTTTTAGCATAAAGATTTGTGGGACCTATTCAGTCTACAGCACATACTATTTAATAGATTCAATAATTTTTTAGGAGAAAAAAAGTAAAATTTGCTGGATGTCATATCACTGCTATGTCTCCTTCATAAGAAATATTCCTAAAAGGTCCCTATAACATTAAAAATAATAATAATAAAAAGTAAAAGCCCAACCAGGGCAAGATGGAGGAATAGGTGGACGCACCGTACCTCCTCGCACAACCAAGATTAGAACAACAATAAAATACGGTCAGCATAACACCCAGAACCGACAGGGGATTCATCTGAATGGAAGTCGGACAGCCAAGAAGTTGAAGTAGACCCGTACATCCAGACCGGTAGGAGACAACGAGCCGAGCGGGCGCGGGGCTGGCGCGGGTTGGCAGCGCACGGAGGTCGGGGGAAATTTGGCGCGGAATTGGCGCGACAGCCATCCGGGGCGCAGGAACGCAGCAGTGGACCCTGAGTACGCAAGCTGCGGCTGCCGGACCCAGTGGGGCAGCGATTGTGGACCAGGGCAGAGCTCGCAGCCCAGAAGCCCGGGGAAAGGTCTGGGCCCAGGAGAACTGAACTGCCGCCATTGATTCCCTCCCGCCCCCGCCCCCACATATAACGTCACAATCTAGCGACTGGGGCGCCCAGCCCCGGTGAACACCTAAGGCTCCGCCCCCCACCTTAACAAGAGCGACCAGACCGGGGGAAAAAAAAAAAAAAGGAGAGACAGGGAAAGACATAAGACATGTGTGCAACAGAGCAGATCAGTCCCCCCAGGACTCATCCTTTTGAGCGACCAAGAAATAGCCAATCTATCAGATGCACAGTTCAAAACGCTGGTGATTAGAAAGCTCACGGAATTGGTTGATTTTGGGCGCAATTTAGATGAAAGGATGCAGGTTACCATAAAAGAGATGCAGGAAGATACGCGGAGGAGAGCCAATAGAGAAAGGAAGGAATCTGAGTCTCAAAACAATACAGTGGACCAGAAGGAAGATAGAATCAACCAAGCAGGAAAGCATGATGAAATAAGAATTAAAAAAAATCGAGGAGAGCCTTGGGAACATCCAGGACACCTTTAAACGTTCCAACATTCGAATTATAGGGGTACCAGAAGGGGAGGAGCAACAAGTGGAAACATTATTTGAATAAATAATAAAGGAGAACTTCCCCAATCTGGCAAAGGAAATAGACTTCCAGGAAATCCAGGAAGCTCAGAGAGTCCCACAGAAGTTGGACCCAAGAAGAAACACACCAAGGCACATCATAATTACATTAGCCAAGGTAAAAACGAAGGAGAGAATCCTAGAAGCAGCAAGAGATAAGGGGACAGTAACCTACAAAGGAGTTCCCATCAGACTGTCAGCTGATTTCTCCAAAGAGACCTTACAGGCAAGAAGGGGCTGGAAAGAAATATTCCAAGTCATGAAAGACAAGGACCTACATCCCAGATTGCTCTATCCAGCAAAGCTGTCATTTAGAATGGAAGGGAAGATAAAGTGCTTCTCAGATAAGGTCAAATTAAAGGAGTTCATCATCACCAAGCCCTTATTTTATGAAATGCTAAAGGGACTTATCTAAGAAAAGAAGATAAAGAAAAGACATGTATAGTAAAAGGACAGCAAACTCACAATTATTAACAACCACACCTAAAGCAAAACCAAAAGAAACTAAGCAAACAACTAGAACAGGAACAGAACCACAGAAATGGAGGGCACATGGAGGGCTAGCAACAGGGGGGTGAGAGGAGGGGAGCGGGGGAAAGGTATAGAGAATAAGTAGTATAGAATGTAGGCTGAAAATAGATGGGGGAGGGCAAGAATAGTACGGGAAAGGTAGAAGCTAAAGAACTCATAAGAATTGCACATGGAAGTGAACTAAAGGGGGGGGAACGTGGGTTGGAGAGGGGGTACAGGGTGGAGGGGAGGGAAGGGGGGAAAAGGGACAAATGTAATAGCATAATCAATAAATTTTTAAAAAAAAGAAAAAAAAAAGTAAAAGCCCCTGTTGGGTAGTTTAGTTGGTTAGATCTAGATCTTCGTCCCAACGTGCCAAGATTATTGGCTCCGTTCCTGATCAGGGGCCTGAGATCACATACAACCAATGAATGAACAAATTAAGTGGAACAACAAATCTGTCTCTTCTTTCTAAAAAATCAATTTAAAATACATTATAACCCTGGCTGGTGTGGCTCAGTGGACTGAGTGCCAGCCTGCAAACCATAGGGTCACGGGTTTGATTCCCAGTCAGGGCACATGTCTGGGTTTCTGACCAGGTCCCCAGTAGGGGGCATGAGACAGGCAGCCTTTCGATGTTTCTCTCCCTCTCTTCCTCCCTTACCCTCTCTCTAAAAATAACTAAATAAAACCTTTTAAAAACTAAAAATAGCCCTGGCTGGTGTAGCTCAGTGGATTGAGCGGGGATTGCAAACCAAAGGGTCGCCATTTCGATTCCCAGTCAGGGCACGTGCCTGGGTTGCAGGCCAGGTCCCCAGTGGGACCCACTTGAGAGGTGGCCACACATTGATGTTTCTCTCTCTCTTTCTCCTTCCCTTCCCCTCTCTAAAAATAAATAAAATCTTTTAATAAAATAAAATAAAATAAGCCCTGGCTGGCGTAGCTCAGTGGATTGAGCACGGGCTGGGAACCAAAGTGTCCCAGGTTCGATTCCCAGCCAGGGTACATTCCTGGGTTGCAGGCCAGAACCCCCAGCAACCGCACATTGATGTTTCTCTCTCTCTCTCTCTCTCTCCCTCCCTCCCTCCCTTCCCTCTCTAAAAATAAATAAATAAAATCTTTTAAATAAATAAATAAATAAAATACATTATAAAAATTGCTGAGAAGTTGGTAATGTTAGGCTATATATATATATATATACTTTTTAAAGATTTTATTTAGTTATTGTTAGAAAGAGGGGAAGGGAGGAAGAGAAATATTGATGTTCAAGAAAAACATTGACCGGTTGTCTCTTGCATGCCCCAGCTGGGGGTCTGGCCTGCAACCCAGGCATGTGCCCTGACTGAGATCTGACCTTTCTGCCTGCAGGACGACGCCCCAACATACTGAGCCACCAGTCAAGGCATGTTAGGCTATTCTTAAAAACATAAGTGCGGGGGGTATGGAGTGATTGCCTACAGTATTCTTATGTGTTCCATTTTCATGTGTGTGTTTTTTAAGATTTTTATTTATTTTTAGAGAGGGGAAGGGAGGGAGAAAGACAAGGAGAGAAACATCAACCTGTCGTTGCCTCTCATGCACCCCCTACTGGGGACCTGGCCAGCAACCCAGGCATGTGCCCTGACTGGGAGTCAAACTAGCGACCCTTTGATTTGCAGGCCGGCAGTCAATCTACTGAGCCAAACCAGCCAGGGCTCTTTTTTATTTCTTAAAAATGTTATGTGCTTTAAAAGAAAATAAAATGGAATACCTGTATATTCCTGCCCAGTCTAAAATACTGAACCTTAGTGCCCCTTATATGCTCCTGCCATAGCATGGCCTTCCTCAGAGGTAACCACTATTTTGAACTTTTTGAGTTATTGTTCTTTTGTTTTTCTTTATAGACCATCATACCTACATCCTTATATTGTTTATTATTTTTGAACTTCATATAAATGAAATCATGTTATATATGTACTTCGTGACATGCTTCTTTTTGTCATCATTAAGTTTTAGAAATTCACCCATGTTACAATTTATAGCTATCCATTAATTTTTACTATCTAGAAGACTATTACATTTTTTAAAATATACAATTTGCCCTAGCTCGTCTGGGTCAGTGGAATGAGTGCCAGCCTGCAAACTAAAGGGTCATCAGTTTGGTAAACAGTCAGGGCACATGTCTGGGTTGTGGACCAGGTCCTCAGTGGGGGGTGTGTGAGAGACAACCAATCAATGTTTCCTATACTGAGATTTATTGTCCTAAAATACAGTACATTTCCTTTTACTTTTTCCCTTATGTCTTTTAATAAAATTGTATAGCTTTTATTCATAGAGTTTACACTTCCTTTGTAGATTTGTTCCTAGATTCTTTATATATTATTGATACAGCATTTTAATACCTCAGTTTTTAGTATCTTGATGTACAGAAATACATTTTTTGAATATTGATTTTTAAAAAATCATTATTTATTTATGGTTAAGATTTTGCTTATTTTTGGAGTGAAAGGTGGGAAAAAGAGAGGGAGGGAAACATCAATGTATGGTTGCCTGTTGCCTGCCCCCAGCTGGGTCCCAGGTTCAGGAACTGAACTGGTGACTCTTTGGTTCACAGGCCAGCACTCAATCCTCTGAGCCACACCAGCCAGGGCTCTGTATTGATTTTATATCCAGCCAAGTCCATAATTGCTCTTAATAATCTATTAATTTTTATAGTTTTTGTTTTACACAGAGACAATCACATCATATACACTAATGCCATTTCTTCTTTTTTAAAGTGTTGTAGTTTTTTAAGAGTCTGTTTATTCATTTTCAGAAAGAGGGAAAGGGAGGGAGAAAGCGAGAAACATCAGTGTGTGGTTGCCTATCACATGCCCTCAGCTGGGGACCAAGCCCACAACCCAGACATGTGCACTGACTGGGAATTGAACCAGCAACCTATTGATTCCCAGACCAATACTCACTCTACCAAATCACACCAGCCAGGGCATTTCTTCTCTTTTAATTATTAAAACTTTCATCTCCTGTGTTACTGTACTCTGTACAGATTTTAAGTAAGTTATTGATTAAGAGAATACCTCATCTTTGCTCTTGATCCTAAAAAAACAATGCTTTCATTGTTTTACCACAAAGTATGGTGTGTGCTGTAGCTCTTCCTTCACCCCTTCCACCCAATGCCTCTCTGTAAGCCACACCAGGAGCCAGCAGCCTCCCACCTCCCACCCAAATCCTCCCTTGTGCTATTGTGTTAAAATAAACTTTTATCAAGTGAAGGAAGTACCCTTCTATATAGTTTGCTGAAACATCTTATTATAAATTAATATTACATTTTATGAAACTTTTTTCTCCAAGTGTTTGCTAGGCTCAAAAAGTATTTGAGATTATTCTTTTTTTTTTCTCCCCCAGAGAATGGGATTATCTAGTCAAATATTTGGTAACACTCAACCGAACTGGTCAAGGCCAGTTGCTAGGTGTTTTCTTTGTGGGAAGATAGCTATGTATTGATTCAATTCCTTAATTAATTATAGGACTAACCATATTTTCTATTTTTAAAAAAATATTTTATTATTTATTTTTGGAGAGAGGGGAAGGGAGGGAGAAAAGAGGGGGAGAAACAGGGATGTGTGAAACATTGACTGGTTGGTTACCTCTCAACCAGGGACCGGTTCTTTGTATGTAAAATAATTTTGGATTGTATGTGGATGTTGTTAAGGTTATGTTATTGTGACTCTGGATTCTGTAATATTAAAGACTGTATGCTTTTGTTTTATTAGGTAATTAACTTTGTTAGGATCAAACAGCAAATACTGTCCCATCTGTGGTGAATGGTAGGGAAATTTTTGAGGCCAATCATTTCAGCTTTGTTCTCACCCCAACAGAGCTCTTACCTGTCCTCCCCCTCCCCCTCCTCTCTGGTGAACTAACTGGCCTATGGCTTACTTAATGCTCTGAAGATCAACTACCAACCTCCTCTTATTTACTTACCACCAAAATCTCAATTGTTTTAGAGAGTGCCCTCACACTTGAACTTCTCTGCATTCTTGTCACAGGTGGGCATAGGTAACCAGGTTCTTAGTGATCGGGACAAAGAATTGAAGCAAACACCCAGAGTTTATAGTAGAGAACATGGGAACAGGCCAGCTCTAAGCAGAGATTGACTTCACAGGCTGGAGGGACTCTATTCTTATAGGGAGGATCCTTCCTGGCTAGTTTTGGTGGGCTTTTACTGAGTATGTACAAGTAGTTGTATTACTTTAAAGCTACTGTGCATGTGGTTTCCCATGATCCTCCCCGATTGGCCACCAGGGAAGAGGGTCCCACAATGCTACAGAATTAATCCCCATTTTCCTGGGGTCCCCCTGTACTAGGTTCACCTTTCTCTAAGCCAGAGAATTATTGCTCTCCATGCTAGAGATTGGTGAAAAAGAAAAGAGTTATGTATTCAAGTTATATAGACTAAAAGTAATGACTTAATGTCTTTGTCAAAATCCCAAAGTCCCTTGAAACACCCACAAACACACACAGTCCTTCCTTCCCACCTTTGCCCAGTCTGGGGTACCGTATCTCAGGGAAAGAAATAGAAGTCTGTGGCTTAGGCAGCTCCTGGTACTTCCCAGTAATTTGTGCTCAGCTGGCAGGACTTCCTTAGTTCCCAGCACCATTGGTTGTGTTGCCAGGATCTCCAGCTAAAGCCTCGTGGTAACTCTTCTCATGGCTGTGGGGGTGGGGTGGGGGTGTTCCCCCTTTCTGGAAGAGTGATGGCAGCAGCGGCAGCACTGAGAGGGCTAGCGAGGAGCTCTTTGCGTCCAGGCCAGAGCAGGTGGCTGCAAGGTTGGCTGAGCCCGAGCGGTGAGAGCGCAGGTGCAGTGTGTGGAGCCCTGGCGGTGGCTATGGCGGCTGGGCAGTGGCCCAGTGCTCCCAACTCACTTACTAGTGGCCCCTTCTCGTGGCCAAGGCTGCAGAGCCGGCTGTGGCTCGGAGCCGGGCGGTAGAGGAGCCATAGGCAGCTGCATCGTGGAAGGTTTCTGCACGGCTGCAGGAGTGCCCACTCTGCTAAAGCCGCATGGTTCTCTCCTCAATGGCTGCCGCACCTGCGTTTAAATGCCCGTGCTAATCTTCCTCTGCCGCCCATTTCCAACTCCTCCCACACTTGGCGTCACATGCCAGAACTCTCAAAGCCTTCCAGCTTTACTGGGCTGCCATCATGAGTCTGGGCAGGCGTGGCCCCATGTCATGGAGCCAATCTTCTCTGAGCTCCCACGCAGGGGTTGTAACTCGGAGGACCTGCCCCCCAGTTACATCTTGGTGGGGAAGTTACTTCCATTCCCCCCACCCCAGATCTGGTCACAGCTATTTAACATATCTATGCAACCAGTTAAAGGTTATAGATATGCTAAATGACCACGCCAGAGGGTAGCTGCAAGGCTGTTGCTATGCGAAACAGCTCTCAATGCTCCATTTGTCCCTTCCCCTGGGGTGGAGGGTGAGGACATTCTATATATTTTTCTAATATTTCCTGGACACCTTGAGTTCTGAACTCCATTACAAATCCTTCTTTTGGGCACCCTTTGGCTGCACCCTCCTACAAGTCTATTCTGTTTATTTCATCCACTGAATTAATTTTAATTTTTATACTTTTACTTTCTAGAAGTTTTACATGTTTCTCTTTTATTCAAATCTGCTTGGTCATTCTTTATACATTCTTATCTCTTTCTCAAATTTCCAAGTATTTTTTTATTACTGTAAACACATCAGCAGGTTAAGCTAGGTTATGCTGTAGTAACAAACAACCTGAACACTTCATTGGCTTAAAACAACGAAGATTTTTTTCCACAGCAGGCTGTCTGGGCCTGTGTTTTATGTCATTGTCATTACTCTGGGGCTTAGGCTGGTGAGGCTGCCCTGTCTGGAATTTTGTGGTTGTATGGTAGAGGAAGAAAGAAACTGATAATGTACACCCTGGTTTTAACAGCTTCTGCCAAGCCCTGACTGGTGTGGCTCAGTGGGTTGGGCGTCGTCCTGCAAAACAAAAGTTCAGTGGTTCAATTCTTGGTCGGGGCACATGTGAGAGGCAACCAATTGATGTTTCTCTCCCTCTCTTCCTCCCTCCCTTCCCATCTCTCTAAAAATAAATAAATAAATAATCTAAAAAAAGAAAAGCAGCTCCTGTCAAAATGTGACACCTCTCACTTTCAATCACATTTCATTGTAAGTCCTGACTGAGTTTCAGGGGGTGGCACAGTGTAATTGTTTTGCAGGGAGAAAAACAGATATCAGTAAATAGTAAAAATATCACTTTTTCTAAAAAGTGTTAACTGATATGGCAATTACAATAAGTGGAGTCTTTGCCAGGGCTAGGCCTAAGTTGAGGCAAGCAAGACACAGGCACAAAAACACCTAATTAAAAAGATAAATACTATCTTAAAGCAATATTTTGAAAGGCAAAATTAATGTACAAATCCATGATGAATGAAATATCAACATTTTAAATGTCAAAAGGATCAATATTAGTAATTCCTTTTTTAAAAAGATTTTATTTATTTATTTGTAGAGAGAGGGGCAGGGAGGGAGAGAGGGAGAGAAACACCAATGTGTGGTTGCCTCTCATGCACCCCCCACTAGGGATCTGGCCTGCAACCCAGGCATGTGCCCTGACCGGGAATCAAACTGGTGGCCTTTTGGTTCATCCAAAAGGACTCATCCACTGAGCCACACCATGCAGGAAAATATAAGTAATTATTTTCCCTTTGCCTCTAGCCCCACTGTGGTCCTGCATGACACTTGTCTCTGTTGGTGCAATCCTGCAACAGTCTCCTGTTTCTCCCAGTCCTTTCATGGCACCTCATTTGCTTGTGTATTTTATAGCTTTTACTTATGAGTTGCTCTTTTCCCTTGGGACTTTATCTGTGGGAGTGTTACAGGATACAGCCAAGAGGGGGACCCCAAATAGGGATTTGGAATGGAGTCCAGAACTCAAGGTGTCCAGGAAATATTAGGATGTCTTCACTCCCCACCCGACAGGCGTGGGTTGGGAGAAGGGACAAATGGAGCAGGGCCATTGAGAGCTGTTTTGCATAGCAACAGCTCTGCAGCTAACCTCTAGTATGGTCACTTAACATATCTATAACCTTTAACTGGTTGCATAGATATGTTAAATAGCTGTGGCCATGCTCTGAGCCAGGGGAATGGAAGTAACTTCCCCACCAAGATGTAACTGGGGGGCAGGTCCCCTTGGTTATAGCACCTGTGTGGGAGCTCAGAGAAGATTGGCTTCATGACATAAGGCCATGCCTGCCCAGACCCATGATGGCAGCCCAGTGAAGCTGGAAGGATATGGGAGTGCTGGCAAGTGTGGCCAATTGTGGGAGGAGTCGGAAATGGGGCTACAGAGGAGGACTGGTGCAGGGATTTAAAACCCAGATGCAACAGCCATTGAGGAGAGAACCATTCAGTCTTTGGCAGAGTGGGGACTCCTGCAGCCCTGCAAGAGAGAATCACCATGCGGCTTTAGCAGAGAACCACCACTCAGCTTTGGTAGAGTGGCGACCCCCACTCCTTGCAGCCATTGAGGAGGGTGAACCACATGGTTTTAGCTGAGTGGGGACTCCTGTGGCCCTGGGAGAGAAAACCATGCGGCTTTGCCAGAGTGGAGACCCCTGCAGCTTTAGAAGGGGGAACCACCACCCGGTCTTAGCAGAGATCCCGACGACACAGATGGCGGTGCCAAGAACCCGGGGAGGACTACCAGCCCAGATGGATTACTGGGAAGAACTGGGGGCTGCCTGAGCCTCGGACTTCTATTTCTTTTCCTGAGATACGGTACCGCAGACTGGGCAAAGGAGGGAAGGAAGGACTGTGTGTGTTTGTGGGTGTTTTAAGGGACTTTGGGATTTTAATGAAGACATTAGGGTAATGTTCCTTTCGGGTAATGGTATATTGGCCCCTCTAGACCCCCCCCCCTTGTTGTTCTGTAATAGGAGAACTTCGAGTCCTTCACTGAGGTGGCTTACCTCTAGAAAGAATCTGTGTTTGCTTTTGCTGGGCACCTGGGTGCACTACCAACACAGAAACCTTTTGCATTCTGTTGTTAAGGTTTTCTTGGGCTCCTAAGGCAGTGGGAATTTTAGTACAGACCATGGAAAAGATGGGCTGAGTTTTCGGGGTCTCAAGAGAAATTACTTTTTTCTTATGTTTCAAGTGAAGAGAGGCAAGTTCCCTGGCTCCTTCCTTCCCTGAAGGAGCTTTTTGCTTTTATTTACTTGTGCCTTTATACTGAGGTTGTAGGAAGTCCCAACCACATGCAGAAATTTCCCACTGTCTTGGTAGGGAAAGCCCTAAGCTTTATCTCCTGGTTCCCTGCATTCCAGAAAACAATCTGTGCAAAATTCAAGGTCTCTGGTTCACAGAAGCCTTTGGGAGAAAAGCGAACTTTGTAACTCCCTGATCTCTTAGGCTTCCTGATTTAACTTCATTTTCAGCCTCTGTAGGGATACTTCTATTTATGCCAGCTCAGCAGTGGTGTTTTTTGTTTTTGTTTGTTTTTTACAAAATGCTTTACCCTGGATTTTATTTTATTATTATTTTTAAATATTTTAGTGTTTTAAAAACAATCCTCACCCGAGGATATGTTTATTGATTTTAGAGAGAGAGGGAGAAACATTGATCAGTTGCCTTCCCTACGTGCTCTGACCAGGGATCCACCAGAGACTGAACCTACAACCTAAGTCTATGCCCTGACCATGAACCAAACCCGAAACTGTCACAGGTGGGCAGAGGTAACCAGGTTCTTGATGATCACGGACAAAGAATTGAGCCGAACACACAGAGAATGTATAGCAGAAAGAGAGAGCAGATTTATTACACTCCACAGAACATGGGAATGGGCCAACTCTGAGCAGAGTTTGACTTCAGGGGCTGGAAGGATTCTGTTCTTATAGGGCAGATATTTCCTGGCTGGTATTTGGCAGGCTTTTACTGCACATGTACAAGTAGTTGTATTACTTTAAAGCTACTGCACATATGGTCTCCCATGATTTCCCTTGATTGGCCACTGGGGAAGGGGGCTGCACAATGTTAATTTACTATAATGCTATTATAGCGAAGCAGGGGTCATGTAGCATCTTCTGTGCAGGTGCATTCATGATTCTCCATGGTTCAGCACTTTTCCAGAAAGCAGGAACAACTGGTCTTAGAACACAGTCTCTGTCCTGTATCGACATCCTTTATCTTAGCCCTGGGGCACCTCCGGAGTTTCCTCCTTCCTGACTATCTCTTGCCTCACAACCTTTCCGTGGACAGGACAGCGCCCAAACCAACTGATTCACCCAGCCGGGGCTGTCCTGGATTTCAGTTTTTTCAATTAGGAGAGCTATTTAGAATATCTAGTCAGCTGTATAGTATTCTACCTCCTGGCTGTGGCTTTTAATCTTTCTATTTTGCCAGGTTTTATAATATTTTACTTTGTTTTGTGAATATAACTCTTCCACTTAAATAGTCTTCCTTATGTATTTAAATGACTCATCTGTATATAGCCTTCTTACCAAGGCTTCTCCATGGTCATCTTTTTTATTCATCTCTCTAGTACATTTTTTTAGAAAGGTTTCATAACTGCTTTGCTATATTCCCCAAATTCTTTTATTTTTGAGACTATCTTCCTGTAGCCTTTAAAATTAAAGCATACCCTGGCTAATTTTTTTCTTCTTTCAGGATTTTGTAGACAATGCTTGATTTTGTATTAGGATTCTCCAGAGAAACAGAACAAGTAGGACATATAAATAAATAAAAGGAAATTTACTCTAGGGAGTTGAAACATGGGATTATGGAGGTGAGAAACCCCAAATCTGAATCTGCCATCTGCAAGCTGGAGATGGAAGAAAGTCAGTGGCATAATTCAACTCAAGTCTGAAGGCCAGAGAACCAAGGAGCTGATGGTGTAAATCCCAGTCTGAAAGCCAAAGGAGATAAGATGTCCAAATTCAAGCAGTAAGGCAGGAAAGAAGAAGGATAAATTACCCCTTCTAGTTTTTGTTCTATTCAGGCTCTCAGTAGGTTGTATGAGATAGCAATCTGCTTTACTGAGTCCACCAATTGAAATGCTAATCTAGCCTTGGCCTGTAGCTCAATTGGTTACAGCATCATCCAGATTCACCAAGGTTGTACGTGGGTTCAATCCCTGGTCAGGGCACATACAAGAAGCAACCAGTGAATGTATAAATAAGTGGAACAAATCTCTCTCTCTCTCTCTCTCTCTCTCTCTCTCTATATATATATATATATATATATATATATATATATATATATATATAAAATCAAAAGAAAAACAAAATGTTTCAAATGCTAATCTCATTCAGAAACATCCTCACAGACATACCCAGAAATAAAGTTTAATCTGGGCACCTCACAGCCAGTCTTTGTCATCTTGGCACCCATATGCATCTCCTTAAACCAGTTAACCTCCAAATAAAGACAATAAGGTCATAATTCTACCTAATATGACACAACTGTCCTGACTACAACCAAACAGGAGATAAAGTCCTCAAGTGATGTTTACTTCTCTCCTTGATATCCCATACCCTAAATACTATGATGTAAAACCAATACCTAAATACTTTAATAAGGAAACATGAGAGGAAAGAAAACATATATACACATACAAACATTTATTACAAGGAGGACGTATTCATAACAGATACAGTCCTCATTATTTCTAACTGCTTTCTTCTACTACCCATTCTGTATTCCCTTTGTTTCCAGCAAATACATCGCTGGTGGTGATTCTTTATCTGGGGAAGTGACCCAACCCTTTATTCCTGAAGGGTCTAGGCTATTACTAATCCTTCTTGGATTAGATTGTTTTCCATTTACTTTAATTACATGGCATGGTAATACTAAGAGATGCCCTGTATTCCAGACTTGTTTTTCCTTACCTCCATTGTGGATAGTAGTCAGATCAATCACCCCACACAGCCAATATCAACTCCCTTCTTTGTCTGCTGATACAGAGGCATGAGGAGCCCAGAGAGTTTGGGTGGCAGTCTTAATTACCATTTCAATGGAATCGTTGTGTCTCCTGATGGTGTCTTTCCCTCTGGAGCTAAGACCTCTGGTCAGGAAGGCATAAAGTCACAGGAACAGGAAGGAAAAAATTTGCTAATGGTCATTACCCTTAATTGTCATTAAGGGCAATAATAGTCAATGGTGCCACTTCCATTCCCACTCCTTGATTCCTTGACCCCAGAGTCCTAGCTATCAGTGAAACAGCACTACATATTAAACACTCATTCAGAGCATGCACAGCCTCCGGGAGAGCCTTGTCCTAGCCCTGCAAAAGAGCGCCACCTACCCGGCACTGTAACTGAGTCTTCAGAAGGCCATTCCACTGTTCTAAACCATCTGCTTCTAAATGTGGGGTACATGGTGAGACCAGTGAATTCCATAAGCATGGAACCATACCTACACTTCTTTTGCTGTCAAGCGGGTTCTGTTGAGGCAGGTCAGTAAGAAGCTAGAAAAGCAGCTGGCAAATGGAATGGGGAAACAGAGACAAAGTAGTTAAACCAATGGCCAAGCAATTAATAGCCACCTCATAAATCACCAGACCCTATCCTGCCCAACGAAAAATATTAGGAACTGATGGTTTACATCTCTCCTCTCCAACTAGAGACTGGTTAAATCACCCTAGCCAGGGAGAGAGATAACAGAGATCCACTTAATGCCATTAGTGCCAGCTAAACCCCGAAATGGATAAGGTCAGGGGAATAACAAAAAACCCCTTAGAGCCAGACAAATCCAGCTAGAGGTGAACCTAATAAGAGAATGATCCCAAACCCTTCTATGCACTCATTTTGATACAGCAGCATATTGAAAGACACACCTGGGAAACCGATGAATATTTTAATTGAGACATCCTTTAAAATTCCCACCTATAGAAAACAGATAAAAACCCTCAGGACAAAGGACCCAGTGTACCCTCTCCCTGGAGCACACCTGTGCCTCTCTTTCCTCAGATGTCTACTTTTACCTTTTCTTTCTTTTAAGCTTTTTGTTTACTTTTTTCTTTTAAGTTAGGCAAGAGCCCTCCACTTGCCTAGTTTTTCAAAGGGCCAAAGCAGCTCCACCTAGGCTCAATTCTTTTTAGTTTTTTAACTGAATTTATTGGGATTACATTGGTTAATCAAGTCATAAAAGTTTAAGGTGTACCTATAATACATCACCTGTATATTGTATTGTGTTTACCACCCCAAGTCACGTCTCTTTCCATCACCATTTATCTTTCCTTTACCTCCCTCCCCCCACCCCCATTTCTCTCTCGTAATGACCACACTGTTGTCTGTCTATGAGGTTCTTTCTTAATCCCTTCAACTTTTTCACCCAGCCTCCCTACCCCCTCCCCTCTGACAGTTATGAGTCTGTTTCTACTTTGTTAGTTTATTTTGTTCATCCGATTCCACATATAAGTGAGAATCTGATTCCATACATTTGTCCTTCTCTGACTTGCTTATAATACTCTCCAGGTCCATCCATGCTGTTGCAAAATGTAAGATTTCCTTCTTTTTTGTGGCTGAATAGTATTCCATCATGTAAAAGTACCACAGCTTTTTTACCCACTTGCCTACTAATGGGCACTTGCGCTGCTTCCAAATCTTGGCTATTATAGATAATGCTGCAGTGAACATATATTCTCTTGAGTTAGTGTTTCAGGATTCTTCAGATAAATTCCCAGAAGTAGAGTTGCTGGGAATCGCAGTTTCATTTTTAATTTTTTGAGGTAACCCATATTGCTTTCTATAGTGGCTGCGCCAATCTGCATTCCCACCAACAGTGGATGCAGGTCCCTTTCTTCCACATCCTTGCCAGCACTCATTTGTTGATTTATTGATGATAGCCATTCTGACAGGTGTGAGGTGATACCTCATTGTGGTTTTACCTAAAAGATAAATCATTAGGTAATTAGTGGACTCAACACCAAAAATACAAACAATCAAATTAAAAAATGGGTAAAGGACCTGAGTAGACATTTCTCCAAAGAGGACACACACGGCCAATAGACATATGAAGAGATGCTCAACATCACTAATCATCAGGGCAAGGCTCGATTCTTTTCCTCACATATCTAAAGGTCCAAAATAGCTCCATGTAGGCTCTCTCTTGTTGCTGTGATCCTTCTTCTTCTATCCTAAGCCCTTTGTTTCACTGTTCCAAGCTTTAATAAATGTCCTCTCAAAATCATCTAGACCTGCACTGGCCAGGTAGCTCATTTGGTTAGAGCGTAGTCCTGATATGCCAAGGTTGTGGGTCTGATCCCCTTTCAGGGCACATACAAGAATCAACCAATAAATGCATAAGTAAGTGGAACAACAGATCAATGTTTCTCTCTCTCAAAAAAAAAAAAAACAAACAAACATTGCCTGGAATTGTGTTTTGAATTCCTGTGTGATGTCAAGAACCTACCCAAACTATAATAGAATAACAAAAAATGATTTAATAATAATAATTTTTTAAAGATTTTATTTATTTTTAGAGAGGGAAGGGAGGGAGATAGAGAGAGAGAGAAACATCAATATGCAGTTGCTGGGGGTTATGGCCTGCAACCCAGGCATGTACCCTGGCTGGGAATCGAACCTGTGACACTTTGGTTCGCAGCCCACACTCAATCCACTGAGCTATGCCAGCCAGTAATAATAATAAATTTTAAAAATAGTAATAGAAAACAATAAAAATACATAAAAAATAAAAGGAAAGGAAAAAAAAAGAACCCACCCATTCTAAACCATTCCAGGACAGACCTGCTTCGGCTCAGTCCCTTCCTGGTGACACTTCAATCAGAAATGATGTGGTATGGAACACCAAGATGTACGGATAAGCCATTCTGGAAGTCCACAATGGTAGCTGGGGCAGAAGCATTACATGCAGGAAAGGCAAATACATATCCAGAGTGTCTGTTCCAGTAAGAATAAACCCCTCTCCCTTCCATAATGAAAGCTGTCCAGTGTAACCAACCTGGCAGCATTTCTATCACTGACACTCCAGACACCATTGTGTCTACTGGATCATATGGCCCATGTGGCAGGGCAGCTTGCACAGAAGCCTGGACCTGTTGCACAGCCTTCTTCTTATTCTGAGCCCCCCTCAAAACAGCTTTTTGGGTCATTCACTAAATGCACCAAAGTAACACAAATGAGGAATATGTTGCCTCCAAAATCCAGAAGCCCACGAGGTATTGTCTCTTTCTTGGTTATAGAAAGGAACCAGATGCAACAACTTACTCTTCATTTTAGAAGGATATCTCAATATATTCCACACCACAGCACTCCCAACAAGGCCCCTGAATTCTAGTCAAATTTATTTCTCACCTCTGACACAAATATACAGGGTCTGACAGAAGAGTGTGGTTGGTAGGTTATGTGAATGTCTCACATGAGATGGACAGCAATTTGAACATTCACCTAAAATGTCAGATGGTGTGCTTGAGTGTGATATTGTTATGTTGCAGAATTACATGCTTATGATTTTGTAATAAAAAAGGGGCATTACCCCTGGTAGGTGCAGCCCAGTGGATTGAGTGCCAGTCTATGAACTTAAAGGTTGCCAGTTCGATTCCCAGTCAGGGCACAAGCCTGGGTTGCAGGTTGGGTCCCTGATTGGGGGAATGTGAGAGGCAGCCGATTGATGTGTCTCTCACATGTAGATGTTTCTCTCCCTCCCTTCTCTCTAAAAATAAATAAATAAAATCTTTAAAAAAATATCAGCCATCATTACCTAAAAGATAAATCATAAGGAAGGATACAAAATAATAGCAATAATAATAATAAGCCCTGGCAGAGTAGCTCAGTTGGTTAGAGCATCCTCACAATATGCCAAGGTTGTAGGTTCGATCCCTGGTCAGAGCATATACAACAATCAACCAATGAATGAACAAATAAGTGGAACAACAAATCAATGTTTCTTTCTCATTTTTTTTCTCTCTCCCCTCCCCACCATGCTTCCTCTAAGGATCAATAAATTTTTAAAAATTTTAACAATAAGAAGACAAATAATATAAATAAATAACACAATAATTAATAAATAATAATATAAGAATAAACTCTGTTTCATATACTTACAGCTGTAAACCTACTCTTGCCCATGTCTGAGATATAGGGTTCAGTTCTACCTGTGATTTCAGGCATCCACAGGTGGCTCTTGGGACCTATCCCATATCCCTAGTGTTAAATGGGGACCACTGTACATGGGAGAAATCCAGGAAGACTGAATAGCTCTTTAAAACAGTCAAAGCCATCACCTTAAACTTCATCTTCAACTAAAGACAAAAGATGTTGGGGAGTCAGTAATGGGAGGGTTACCAGAAAAAACACAGTAAACAAAGGTAAATTGTTATGCAGTTGTAAATTCTTGCCTTTTCTTTTGCTAAGAGTTTCTAGAGACTGAATCATTATTTGAGGTACAGAGAGGGAAACACCCTTACAGGTGGAGATTTCCCTTGTATACGTATATAAATATCTCTTACAAAGGGAATTCTATGGTTTGCAGAGCTTCTCCCAGATCTGCTGTTTCTTTAAAATGACAAATTTAGCCCTGGTTGGTGTGGCTCAGTGGATTGAGTGCTGGCCTGCAAGCCCAAAGGTCACCGGTTCAATTCCAGTCTAGGGCATATGCCTGGGCTGCAAGACAGGTCCCCAGCTGGGGGTATGCGACAGGCAACCGATTGATGTATCTCACATAGCAACAATGTATCTCTAGCACATCAATGTTTCTCTTCCTCTCTTTTTCCCTTGCATCCTTCTCTCTAAAAATAAAAAAATTTTTTTTTTAATTTAAAAAAAGCCCTGGCGGGTTTGGCTCAGTGGATTGAGCACCCACCTGCAAACCAAAGGGCTAGTGCTTCAATTCCCTGTTAGGGTACATGCCTGAGTTGCAAGCCAGGTCCCCAGTAGGGGGCATGTGAGAGGCAACCATACTTTGATATTTCCCTTTCTCCCTTCTTTCCCCTCTCTAAAAATAAATAAATAAAATCTTTAAAAATAAAAAATAAAATAAAATAATCAACTTACAACAATCCTTATGCCAGAGACACAAAGATATCCCCTACAATATTTCTGTGGGAGTCTGGGAGTCCGGGAGTCCAAGAGTCCAGTGGAGAAGTTCCAGCATACTTTTGAAGAAAAAAAAATCCAAGAATAAATACAATAAAGAGGAAGGAACAGTTTTACTGGTCCCTCCACATCCCCCATCACTCCCCACCTCTTCCACCTGTTTGTGGTTTTTCCCAGTGGAGGTGACTATCTGGCTTCCTCGGCTGTGCAGGACACAGCCCCAGAGGCCCACCACGTTCTCGCCCCACCCAGAACACTTAAGTGATCAGTGGTGCTGAGAGGTTGGGAGAAACTGGGAGCACAGTAACTGTTGGGGGAAACGAAAGTTGGAAAAGTTTAGTTCAAGTAATAGCTAATAAGCTTAGTAATCAATACGAGTAAAAGTTATTGTATAAGCAGTTCCACCTTTGTGCCTCAGGAGGACTGCAGGCAATTCAAGATGGTATCTGAGCCATTGTGCTCCAGTGTCAGATGACCACCGCCTGGGGCACAGCTAGACTGGCGCCTAGGATGTGAGGGCTGCAGTCTGTTAATCCAGTTAACTTTTCCCTGAATTCCAAACCCCTTACCTATACTTTGTTCTCCTTATAAAAAAGGCCATTTTAAAATGGAATTTAAGACACAGACTGTTAGGGTACAAACCCACTATCTTGTCAGATCGATGACCATCTGAATGAAGCGCCCATAACAATTCAACCCTTGTCTCTGCCGACTGGGTTGGTAGGTGAGAGGTGGCGGGAACACTGGCTTTTCCAGCTACACAACCAGGACTCAGAGCTCATCACTTATCAAGGACCTTATCAGGAAGGTGGCCCAAAGCCCCTCTGATCACCAGGAAAATGCAAAGCAAAACCACAATGAGACACATTTTATACTTGTTAGGATGGCTGTTATCAAAATATTTAAAGACAGTAAATGTTGGCACTGGTGGTGGGAATGTAAATTGTTGCAGCCGCTATTGAAAACTGTGTGGAGTTTCCATAACAAGTTAAAAATAAAACTGTTACTGGACAGGGGCCTGATCCAGAGCAGAAATGCCCAGGGCCAGCTGTAGTGTGTGGGTTCTTGACTTTGGGTAGGAAAGATTTCACAGCACGAGTCCCAGTGACTAGGACGGTACTTTTCTTAAGGTTGAGGAAAGTGAAACAAGGAAGGGCTCAGCATAAAAGAAGCAACAGGAGACCTAGGCCAGGCTGCCTAAGCTCACTGGGAGGTCAGAGAAGAGGGGCCTTGGGGATAGGGGAAGGGGATTAGCCTGGACCAGTTGCCCCTGCTTATTGCTTCCTTGAATGCAAGACCTTTTGATAGGGGACTTAAGAGTTGGAAAATTTTATTTTAAGTAATAGCTAATAAGCTTAGTAATCAATGCACATAAAACCTTTTGTTCCAGGAGCTGAACAAAAGGTATGACCCACTCTGACTCCAGGAGACTATAAGCAGTTCTACCTTTGTTCCTCAGAAGGACTGCAAGCAACTCAAGATCATATCTGAGCCATTGTACTTCAGGGTGAGATGACCACTGCCCAGGACACAGCTTAAGACCGCCACCCAGGGTGAAAATGCTAGAGTTGTTTTTTTTTTAATCCAATTAACTCCTCCAGGAATTTCAAAGCCCCTCACCACATCTTGTTTATTCCCTGCTATAAAAACCTTGGCCTGGAAAGAAAAGACAAGATGGTCTGTTAAGGTATGAACCCGTCATCTTCTCAGATCGCCGGCCATCTGAATAAAGCGCTGGTAAAGATTCAATCCCTGTCTCTGCTTATTGGGTTTGGTAGTGACAGATAGCCTGAACTCCCGGTGTCTTTTCTGGTTTCACTTTAAGTTTAGGAGATGCTTGCCTGTTGGGGAAGAAGAGAAGGAAGAACAGGGGTAAGGGAATGCCAAGGATGCTCCTCAGGGCGGAGCACTCCTGGCCTGGGTCCTTTGTGTTGAAGGTTTTATCTATCTCTTGAAGGTGGGATCCTTATGGGAAGTCTCAGGGAAGGGTTTCAGCACAATATTCAACAGTTTTCCAGGTGTGGTCTCTCAGGGTCATTGTCTCCACTGATTGGTCAGTGACAGGGCAGGGGGTCTTTAGTCACTGCAGCTGGTCCTACCCACATGGTTTTGCTGCTTTTCTGGGCCTGGAGCTGAAATACAACTGAGGCCTAGATGCTATCCCTAGGGAGGTGACCTTCTGCATCTGGCTGTCAGTTGCTCAGCCAGTTTGTCCAGCTGTCTGTCTCAGTCTCCCTATTCTACTTGCCAAGCAATTTTTCTAGCTTCTTACTATCCTGTCTCAGAATTACCACAGGATCCAGCAATTCCACTTTTGGGTATATATCCAATGGAAATAAAATCACTCTCTGGAAGAGATATCTGCAGCATTATTAATAATAGCCAAGATACAGAAACTATGGTAGATAGACAGACAGGAGCAGAGTAAGGACAATGTGCCAGGTATAGAAGGTCACAGGGCAGAAAGCCCTGGTGTCTAGTAATGCCAAGGGTGACCTTTCCTCCCCCAGCCTATCACTGATTACTCACTTTAGAGCTCCTGACCTTTCATACCACTCATCTTGTAGTTGGGGCCCTCCCTTGGCATGTCAGACAATAGACCCCCTTGGAGGAGGAGCAAAGGGCCAAAGGGTGGCCTTGTAGGAGGGTGCAGCTGGAGGGGGCTCCAAATAGAGATTTGGAATGGGGTTCAGAACTCAAGGTGTCCAGGAAATATTAGAAAAATATATAGAATGTCCTCACCCTCCACCCCAGGTGTGGGTTGGGGGAAGGGACAAATGGTTCAGTGCCATCAAGAGCTGTTTCCCATAGCAACAGCCTTGCAGCTGGCGTGGCTTTCAGCATATCTATGGCCTTTGGCTGGTTACATAGATATGTTAAATAGCTCTGGCCAAGTTCTAAGCCAGGGAAGTGGAAATAACTTTCCCTAGTTATGGAGCCTGGGAGGCAACTCCCCCTGGTTACAGCACCTGTACCTGCATAAGAACTTGGAGATGATCGGTTCCATGACATGGGGCCACACCTGCCCAGACCCACAATGGCAGTCCTCTAAAGCTGGAAAGGCTTTGAGAGTTCTGGCATGTGAAGCCGAGTGTGGGAGGAGTCGGAAATGGGGCTGCAGAGGAAGATTGGCGAGGGGATTTAAAACCCATACTTGGCCGCCATTGAGCTGGGACACATGCAGTTGTGGCAGTGCAGAGAGGACAACAGCCACTGAGAAGAGAACCACGCAGCTTTAGCAGAGTGGGGACTCCCGCAGCCGTGCAGAAACCGTCTGTGATGCAGCCGCCTGCGGCCCCTCTACCACCTGCCTCTGAGCCCCAGCCGGCTCGGCAGCCACGGCCACTTGAAGGGGCCACCAGTAAGTGACTTGGGAGCACCGGGTCACCGCCCTGTCGCCACAGCCACCACCAGGCCTCGGTGCGCTGTGCCCACGCTCACCACTCGGGCTCACCGCTCAGGCTCTTGGAGCCTCAGGCCAACTTCGCAGCCACTTGCTCTGGACCTGGGGCCAGGACACGATAAGCTCTGCGCTAGCCCTCTGGGCGCTGCTGCTGCTGCTGCTGCTGCCGCCGCCGCCACCGCCACCACCACCACCACCACCACCACCACCACCACCACCACCGCCGCTGCTTTCCCAGAAAGGGGGAACACCCCCACCTCGCCCCCACAGCCATGAGAAGAGTCACCACGAGGCTTTAGCTGGAGATCCTGGCAACACAACCAATGGTGCTGGGAACTAAGGAAGTCCTGCCAGCTGAGCACAAATTACTAGGAAGTACCAAGAGCTGCCTAAGCCACAGACTTCTATTTCTTTCCCTGAGATACGGTACCCCAGACTGGGCAAAGGGGGGAAGGAAGGACTGTGTGTATTTGTGGGTGTTTCAAGGGACTTTGGGATTTTGACAAAGACATTAAGTCATTACTTTTAGTCTATATAACTTGAATACATAACTCTTTTCTTTTTCACCAATCTCTAGCATGGAGAGCTATAATTCCCTGGCTTAGAGAAAGGTGAACCTAGTACAGGGAGACCCCAGGAGAAACAGGGATTAATTCCATAGCATTATGGGGCCCTCTTCCCTGGTGGCCAATCGGGGAGGATCATGGGAAACCACATGCACAGTAGCTTTAAAGTAATACAACTACTTGTACATGTGCAGTAAAGCCTACCAAAACTAGCCAGGAAGGATCCTCCCTATAAGAATAGAGTCCCTCCAGCCCATGAGGTCAATCTCTGCTTGGAGTTGGCCTGTTCCCATGTTCTCTGCTATAAACTCTGGGTGTTCGGTTCAATTCTTTGTCCCGATCACCAAGAACCTGGTTACCTGTGCCCACCTGTGACAGCCACAAGCAACTCCTGTACAGGCCAGGGCATGACTGCTCCCTTGAGCATTGACCCCTAGGGATAGCATCTAGGCCTCAGTTGTCTTTCAGCTCCAGGCCCAGAAAAGCAGCAAAATCAGGTAAGAGACCTCATGGCTGACCTCAGGACCTGGTGCAATGACTAATGAGTCCCTGTCCTCAGTCAGTGGAGGCCAGGACACTGAAAAAATGTACCTGGACAGCTGATGAATATTCTACTGAAATCATCCCCTGGGGCCTCCCCTGAAGTCCCCGCCCTTAAGAGCCCTTAGGACTGAGGACCCAGCAGGCTCTCCCCACTGGGAGCTGCCTGCACCTCTCTCCTCCCCTCTGTACTCCCCTAGATGCGTTACCTTCACCCTTCTATCTCCTAAGTCCAAGGCCTTTCTTTTGCCTCTGTAAATTGTTTTCTGTCAACATAAGAAACATTTACACCTCCAGAAAATTTTTGGTAAGCTTATTTGAGTCAAACTGACAATGGCAGGGAAGCAGTATCTCAACGGGTTGAGAAATGCTCTGGAGAGTGGCAGTTTAGCACCTTATTGTATACATTACAGTCAAAGGAGGAGCCATGAGGTGGTTCCACTGGTGATAGATTAGGGAGGCAAGAGAAGGCAAATTGGGGAAACCTCTGGCTTGGATAAAAGGTAAAATGATAGGCACATACTTCTTTTACACAGGTGGGTAAAGGATAGTTATCGGTCAACAATTAACATGATAACAGTAACAATGACAGGATTTGTGGCCTCAGTTTATGCCCAAGGAGGTTGGGAAAAAGGAAAGTTACTTTGACATTCCAAAGGCATGTTATCATAGAGGCAAAAAGACAATAGGCTCAGTTAAGGTAAAGACTGACCTTTGTTACAGGAAAGTACTGGCCTAGGACATGACTACACACCATGAACTGCTTTTAGTTAATGAGTTTTCATTTTAGACTGTCCTTTGGTCTCTGAGTGTATCGGGCTGCCTGGAAGGCCTCCCCTGAGCTTGTCAGGTTCATATGTGGTCCCTTTTCGTCCACACCTGAAACCATTTCTTCTACAGCTCACTTATTCTATTCCTGGGACTTTCTAAATGAATTTTGTTATAGTTTGAGTTTTGGATCTGAATTCTTTTGAAGCCAGAGCTCAAGTGCTGAGGTTGCTGAACCATCTGGTCTGACCCCACTGGTCCGACACCTGGTGCTGCTCTCACCACCACCAACAAAACAAGCTAGGCATCCATCAGTGGAGGAATGGATAAAGAAAATGTGATAAATATAAATATATTTATGTGAATATATAAATATATATACATACACAATGGAATATTATTCAATCTTAAAACAAGAAAAAGCTGCCATTTGCAACAGCATGGATGAACCTGGAGGCCATTATGATCAGTGAAACATACCAGACATAGAAAGATAAAATGGCACGGTCTCACTTTTATGTGGAGTCTAAAACAGTGAACTCATAGAAATAGAATAGAACGGTGTTTGCCAGGGGCTGGGGAGTAGGTGAAATGAGGAAATGTCAGCCAAAGGGCACAAATTTTCAGTTAGAAGATGAGAAAGTTCTGGAGATCTACTGTAACCTGAAAAGACACATGCGTTTGGGCTGCCTGTCACAACCAAATCCAATAAGCAATGACTGCGATTGAATCTCTTATGGGCACTTTATTCAGATGGCTGGCGATCTGAGAAGATGGCAGGTTCATACCCTAACAAACCATCTTCCCTTCTCTTTCCTGGCCAGATCTTTTATAAGGAGATTGGGGGAGGGCAAACAAGAGTCAGTGAGAGTCTTTGAAGTTCAACAGCTGTTTTTAAGGGGGATGGGTAGTCGCCTGCTTCTTCCTGATACGGATGTCTCCAGGTGGTAATCTCTAGCCAGTGCCCCAGGAGGTCAGCTGCTTTTTCTCAGGCTCTAGGATGGGCCTTATCTGTAGTTTCTGAAACAAAAGCTTAACATACACATTACTTGCTAGATTTATGGCTATTTACCTTAAACTAAAATTTTCCAAGTCTTAAGCTCTCTATCACTACTGTATATCATGGAGAGTAAAGTTAATAATGTATGCTTAAAAGTTGCTAAGAGAACAACTGTTCTCACCACACACATGAAAATGGTAACTATGTGAGGTGATAGACATGCTAATTAGCTTTGTTGTGGTCATTTCACAATGTATACGCATACCAAATTATCATGTTGTGTACCTTAAATATATATGTGGGCCCTGGCTGGTGTAGCTCAGTGGATTGAGCGTGGGCTGTGAACCAAAGCATCGCAGGTTCGATTCCCAGTCAGGGCACATTATTGTGTTGCAGGCCACGGCCCCCAGCAACCACACATTGATGTTTCTCTCTCTCTTTCACCCTCCCGTCCCTCTCTAAAAATAAATAAATAAAATCTTTAAATAAATATATATATGTGGGTGGGAAAAACAGGGATTGATGGGGGACTCAAGATTTAGAAAATTTTGGTTTAAAGTAATAGTTAATAAGCCTAGTAGAAATGCAGGTATGGGGGGCCCCCTGACTCCAGGAGACCACCAGAGATTGACCTTTGTGCTCCAGAAGAGACCAGGAGCAGTCAAGGTGGTATCAGAGCCCTTGTGTTCCAGGGAGATGGCCCCGCCTAGGCCACAGATAAAGAAAATCCCCAGTCAGTGGCTGGAAAGGGTGTTAGGGAAATTGCACGACTGCAGCTTTTACCTGGTTAACCTCTTTCCTCAATTCCAAATCCCTTACCTACACTTGTTTGCCCCTGTGAAAAGGCTGGCTTGAAAGGAAATGTAAGACGGTCCGTTAAGGTACAAACCCACCATCTTCTCAGATCTCCAGCCATCCGAATAAAGCGCCCCACAAGATTCAATCTCTGTCTCTGCTTATGGGTCTGGTAGGTGACAGGCCGCACAAATGCAGTTTCAGGGTCACATAGTAAACCTGACAAGCTCAGGGAGGCCTGCTTGGCAGCCTGACAAACTCAGACCTAAGTAACCACAGAGGATGGCCTGAAATTAAAACTATCTAACTGAAAGTGAGTCATGGCAGGTAGTCAGGTTCTAGGTCGGTCGGTATCTTCCCTGACAAAGGTCAGTCTTTACCTTAACTGAGCCTATTATCTTTTTGCTTCTAAGGTAACATGCCTTTGGAATGTCAGGGTAATTTCCTTTCTCCAGGCCCCTCAGGGCACAGTCGCTGCACCAGGGCAGAGACCACAAACCCCTCACTGTCATTGTCATCATGTTAAGGTTAACTGCTAACTTCTTGTACCCATCAATGTAAAAGAAGTATGTGTCTACCCATTTCACGTTTTATCCAGTCCCAGAGATTTCCCTCACTTTGCTTTGCTTTCCTGGCTGACTAATCCACCACTGATGGATTTCACGCACGGGTGTCCAACCCGTGGCCTGCAGGCCTCATTCAGCCCAGGATGGCTATGAATGTGCCCCAACACATAATTGCAAATTTACTGAAAACATTATGAGATTTTTTTGTTGTTTCATTAGTGTGTTAGTGTTTGTGTACTTAATGTGTGGCCCAAGACACCTCTTCTTTCAGTGTGGCCCAGAGATGCCAAAAGGTTGGACACTCCTGACTGTAACCCCTTATCATCCGCCTTTGATTGTAATGGATAAAATAAGGTGCAAACTGCCATTCTCCAGAGCATTTTCTCAATCGGCTGAGATTTTGCTTCCTGGCAGTTGTCATCAGTTTGACTAATAATAAAGTCATAAAAAGATTCTCAGCAGGTTTGAACATTTCTTACATTGGCATACAATTTTTACTTGTCAATTATACTTCAGTTTAACAAGTTTAACGAGAGCTGGGGGATAAGAAAACAAGATTCCAAATAGCAGCCGACTTATGTTCGGGCCATCAGGGGCACCAGCTGGGTGAGGAGTGCACAGGTAGATGTGGAAGGAAAGGGGCCACAGGGTAACCTGACAAGCTCAGGGGAGGCCTGTGTGGTGGCCATGCAAACCTAGAGACCTAAAGTTACCACAAGGGATGGTCTGAAATTACTCTATTTTGCTGTGTATAATGCGCACCGTTTTGTGGCCCAAACCTTCAGGGGAAAAAATCTTTTGTTTTAATTTTTTAATTCAATGTTTTACTTATTTATATTTAGAAACAAAACTGATGATTGTATTCCAGGGTATTATTTTGCGTACGGTTATTGTTATTGCTTTCTAGAGTTACACTTTTAATGCATAAGCATAAATAAAATAATTAAAAACATGTATATGGATACAGAATCAGTACATGTGCATCCTTATTTTTCCCTCAAAAACTTGGGCACAAAAGTACACATTATACAAGACAAACTACAGGTAAAACCTTTCTGACAAAAAGCAGGTCAGGGAGGTATTTGCAGTAGGCTGATATTTTTCCCTAACAAAGGTCAATCTTCACCTTATCTGAGCCTGTCTAGTGTCTTTTTGCATCTATAATAACATACCTTTGGAATGTCAGGTAACTTCCCTTTTTATGAACCCCTTGGGCACAACCACAGCACCAGAGGCAGACCACAAATCCTCACTGTTATTGTTATCATGTTAATTGTTGACTGGTAACTCTCTTTTACCCACCTGTGTAAAAGAGGTATGCGTCTATCGTTTCACCTTTTATCCAATCTCAGAATTCCCCCACCCGGCTTTGCTTTCTCCCACCTCCCTAATCTGTCACCAATGATTTCATGGACCCGCTGTGTCTCCTCCTTTGACTGCCACAGTAAAGTAAGGTGCTAAACTGCCATTCTCCAGAGCACTCTCCCAATTCACTGAGGTTTTGCTTCCTGGCGATGGCCGTCAGTTTGCTCAAATAAACTCACAGAAATCTTCTACAGGTTCTGATGCTTCTTACGTTGACATAGACATAGCCCTTTTTTTGGTTTGGGTAGTGGGTTGATGAATACTATAAAAATAACTTTTAAAAATAAAACAAAGTAGAGTCATGCATGAAACAATAGAAAGGAGTCATGAACCGAGAAATACAAAGAATCCAATGCTGCGTGTCCCCACTTACAAAAATTAAGTTTTAAAAATGTAATTCATTAACTTGAGATTAAAGTAGGAAAACCAAATGATCATATCAGTAAATTCAGTAAGGACGTTTGATGCACATCAATAATTCATTCATGACTTTTTTTGAAATCTTAAATTGCTAAACAAAAGTCTTATCAACTAGAATAAAAGGATATTTCCTTAGTCTGACACAGAGAGCCTACCGAAAACATATAGGAAACCTTATCCTTTATGGGGAAGCATTCAGATGATGCAGTAAGAATGAAACATTCCTTGTAAGATCTGTAATGAGAAGACTGGGACCTCTATCACCACTTCTATTCATCTTGTCCAAGAAAGGGAGTGTGATCATACTCCTTAAGGACTCTTTGGGCTGCATAACAGACACAACAGAACACACAACTCTCATAAATTTTAAATGCTTCAGCTTCTTGAAAGTTCTAAAAAAAAAATCTATTTGTGAATCACATGAAATGTGGATAGTCAGTGTCCCAGCCCAATTGGTAGAAAACACTGCTCTGTCATTCTGTCATTTATTTATTTATTTATTTTATTTTGAGAGGACATTTATTAAAGCTGTGTTGGAGGCCGTCCAACAACCAACCCTTGACACAGTCGGGATGGATGAGACGCATCTGCACAGCAGCAGTGGCTGTGGTCAGGTCTCCTGTCTATCTCCTCCCGTATGCTTGTCCCTATTAGTTAGCATCAGGTGGTGAGATTTTTGGACACCTGTGTTTTATAACAAAAAACTCTGCACGATGCCTCTGATTCTGCGTGAAATGACTTGTTGACCACAGAATAGAGACCCCTAGCAACCCTAATGTTGCCTGTTTCCCTCACCTGGGAAGTTAAGGACAAAATTAAACTATGGACAGACCAACTGCCAGAACGCTGAAGGAAGCTGTTGCTAGGAATGTTTCTTAGGGAGTCACCACCTAAGAGCTTAAGATTTATTAGAGCCACTACCCCTCCCATACCCTGGACAGGAGTGTATAGAAACAAGGAGTTTTAGTTGAGAATAATAATCTCAATACATGGAAACAAACACAAAACATGCCCCCCCAAGATGTATAAATCAAAAAACCTAGGCAAAAATCCAGTTACCTAATTGAGATAAATTTAATCTCAATGGATAATAGTTGATTTTTATATACCTACAAATCACCCCTTGCACCCTTTTAAGTTAGACCAATTCCTAGAATTTTAATAGATACCTAGTTATTAATTGGCACCTGAAAGTTTGTGCTTGTATAGCTTCGTTGGCTAACTGATTAATGATCTTGGTCAAAATAACCTTTGTTTAATATGGTTGATCTGTGGGACTTCCTGTACTTTTCGGTTATTTCTTTGTTTAACATGATTAATCTAAAATCTTCTGTGTTTTTGAAATTATTTCTGTGGTAACCATTTCTGTTTTAATAATCATACTATGCATTGAATGTTGTATAACCTCCCCTATAAAAATAAAGATTGATTTTTCTCGGTGAGTCAGTCAGGTCTAGAGAGCCTGGCTGTCCTCCAGTACCTCACCCGGTGTCTCATTTCGCCTGAGCCGTTCCTCCTTCTGGGACCCGGAGACCCGCCGAGGCTGGACCCCGGCAAAGCTGGGGATAGTGAAACAAGGAAGGGCCTAGGCTCCAAGCAGCAACAGGAGAGAGCCCAGGCGGGGCTGCTTTGACTCACTACAAACATGTGGGAAAGAAGTGAGACAAGGCAGGGCTGCTGTCAGCTCACTGGAGAGTCAGAGAAAAATGGGGCCTTGGAGACAAGTTCAAGGGTTAGCCCAGGATGAGTTGCCGTTGCCCATTGCCGTGCTGGTTGCAAGTCTCTTTGGTTCCCTTAGACTCTGGAGTTTAAGAGATGCACACCTGTGAGGAAAGAAGAGGGAGAAGGGAAAGGCTCAGGTGTGGTCCTGGGAGAGAGAGCACCTCTTTCCCCTATTTAATTGACTTGGTACCATTGTCAAAAATTTGTTGACCAGAGGCCCTGGCCAGGTAGCTCAGTTGGTTAGAGTCGTCCTGATACATTAAGGCTGTGGGTCTGATCCCCATTCAGGGCGCGTACAAGAAGCAACCAATGAATGCACAGGTAAGTGGAACAACAAATCCCGATGTTCATTCTCTCTCTCTCATCCTCCCTCTCTCCCCCTTCCTCTTTCTCTTCTCACTGTTAAGAAACATCCAAACCTGTAAGAATTTTTATGAGTTTATTTGAGCCAAATTGATGACAATTGTTGGGAAGCAAAACCTCAACAGATTGAGGAAACGCTCCAGGGAATGGTAGTTCTGTACCCTGCTTTATACCTGCAACCCAGGCATATGCCATGACTGGGAATCGAACCAGCAACACTTTGGTTCACAAGCCAGCACTCAATCCATTGACCATACCAGCCAGGGCTATACCTTACAATTAAAAGAGAAGATACACCATAAGGGGGTTACATGAAATCCACTGATGATAGATTAGGGAGGCAAGAGAAAGCAAAGCAGGGAAACTTCTGGGATTGGATAAAAAGTAAAATCTTTTCTTTGGTGCTCTGGTGGTATCTGTGCTTCGAGGGGTCTGGAAAGAGGAAATTACTTTGACATTCCAAAGGTATGTTATTGTAGATGCAAAAAGACAGTAGACAGGCTTAGTTAAGGTAAAGACTGACTTTTGTCAGGGAAGATTCTAGTCTAAGACATGACTACTTGCCATAAACTGCTTTTAGTTAGAAAGGTTTTAATTTCAGACCACCCTCTGTGGTTACTTGAGGTCTCTGTGTTTGTAAAGCCACCACACCGGCCTCCCCTGAGTTTGTCAGGTTTAACATGTGGCCCCTTTTCATCCACACTCTCTAAAATCAATTTAAGCTCTGGCTGGCGTAGCTCAGTGGATTGAGCGCGGGCTGCGAACCAAAGCATCGCAGGTTCAATTCCCAGTCAGGACACATGCCTGGGTTGCAGGCCACATCCCCAGTGGGGGCCAGGTGAGAGGTAACCACACATTAATGTTTCTCTCTCTCTCTTTCTCCCTCCTTTCCCCTCTCTAAAAATAAATAAAATCTTTAAAAAAACATTAAAAAATAAAATAAAATAAAATAAAATAAATTAAAAAAAGAAAAGAAAAAATTGGTTGACCAGAAATGTAAGAATTTACCCCCTGCTAAATCTTACTCATCCTTCACATGTAGAATCAAACTATCCTTCCTCAATGATGTCTTCTCTGCCAGCACCCCCCGCACTCAATACCCAATTAGATGCAGCTTTTGCAAGGTAATCCCCAAACCCCCATTCCTCTGCAGACATGCAGAATTATTTACCTACTTATTTGCTCCATGTCTGTCTCTGCAGGTTCAAAGTCCCTGCAGCTGCCACAGGGCTTGGGCCCCCACTGCTGGGCTCCCTGGAGCCCTTTTGAAGGAGGTTGCCTTGGTGGTGTTGGTTTTGCCTGCATGAGCTCCTTTGTAGGGTGACTTGGTGGTGTTGGTTTTGCCTGCATGAGCTCCTTTGTAGGGTGACTTGGTGGTGTTGGTTTTGCCTGCATGAGCTCCTTTGTAGGGTGACTCTGTTTACCTGGGACTGAAAGTCCAGGGTCCGATAAAACACCTTGGTCCTAGGCAACCTGGATGGCTGATCACCCTGCCATTGGTGCTGTAGGACAGACCTGTGGCAGGGGTTCTTTCTCCTGAGTCTTCATCACGCCCCTCACTTTCCCCAAAGTCAGTGAACCTCATTCCTCCCTTTTGTCTGTAGGTAGCTGAGTCTGGGCTCTGCCAACTATAGGAGCTTCCTGATGGGGCCATCTCACTGCCACCCACCAGGCTCTAAGCTCTGTGAGAAGAACTTGGTCTGGGAGGCAGGACTTCTTGCTCAGCCCCTCTGAAGACTCTTGCTCTCCTAAGATAAAGCCTGGGCCAAGCTGCAGAAGCAGAGAGCTTCGTTAGAGGTCAGAACTTACCGCAAACCTCCAGAGCTGCTTTTACCAGAGTGTGCCCCCAGGGATGCTGCAACTGCGTGGAAGGGCCTGCTCCCTGACTAGCTTTTGTGAGGAGGTCATTCCTTACCCGCCCTTGTAGGAGGGTCACAGGAGAAAATGCCTCCTTGGAATTGATCTTAATACCAAGATTTGGAGTTTTCTTGAGCAATTTACTTTGTTGTTTATCTCAGGGACTCTTGAAACTGTGTTACGGACTGAGTCGCCCTTGGTACATTAACCGCTGGGACATTCAGAGCAGATTGTGCCTCCCACACAGAACAAACAGGGCACCACTTGTCTATATTTTATGTGTTTCTGGTTTGTGATGGCCCAACCTTGCTTTTTCATCTTCTTTCTCCTTCTTTTCTTTATTCAGCAAAAATACATCTGGTCAAATGCACAGATCTGAACTACACAAGTGGATGAGTCTGGATAACACAAATGTTGACACCCAGGTATCTGTCGAACAGGCTCCAGAGGCTTTGGCTAGAAATAAATGATTAAGATTCGTTACAGGGTCTTGGGGTTTGCAAACCAGAAACACAACTAGGCAACACCCAAAATATTCCAAAACAGAGAGAAAAGCTAAGAGTTCTTATAGTGAAAACTACATTTTTAAAAAGATTTTATTTATTTATTTTTAGAGAGAGGGGAAGGGAAGGGGAAAGAGAGGGAGAGAAACATCAATATGTGGTTTTCTCTCACAGGCCCACAACTGGGGACCTGGCCTGCAAACCAGGCATGTGCCATGACTGGGAATTGAACCTATGACCCTTTGGTTTGCAGGCCGGTGCTCAATCCACTTAGCCACAGCAGCCAGGGCAAAAAAGTCCCTACATTTTTGTAAAGAATTTCTCCTGCATTCTTGCCTCTGGATTGGTCCAAGATATCAACCATCTAGATGCCCAGTCATCTGCATAATGGATGTCAGGTGGTCTGGATCCATACACATTTTTCCTCACCCCTTCGGGGTTGAGGGTTATTTGGAGGGTCCATGTGTATCCAGGCATTGTGGAAGGACTGGAAAGTTCAAAAGCTTATGTTTTCAGGCTAGTTAAAATAAGAATAAAATTGTTTCCTCATACCTCAGCCTGCTTGATTTTAGTACATCAGCAGCTTGATTATAGTGACTCCAATTTATTCCTTCACTCTGTTCCTCATACCTTACACCTAAATCAAAAGAAAGCACATATCTGCCACCCAGAAAGCTCCCTCATATTCCTTTACGGTCAGCCTCACACCCAGAAACCATGCTTTCCCTGCTTTTAATGTATTCTCTTATTGTTTTTCATGTATTCTTTCAAATATCTTAAATCCTCTCTTGGAATGAAGAAGGACGTAAATAATTAGGATATTAAAATTCTGGCACAGCCCCAGCTCTGGCTCATTCCCTTGTGCAGCTTACCTCCCAATGGCAAGAATGATGCCCACAGAGCAGGGAGTGCTGAGGAGGCTCAGGGGGGCTGGTGCCACCATCTCTGGCCTTCTGACTGGGCCATCCTCCCCGCATCCTGTCTGGAAACCTCTCTCACATGTCACTTTCCGGCCTGAGGTGCTTCCCAAGACAACTTCTTATGGACAACTCTTTGTTCCATCTGCCCCTTTCCATCTCTAATGATCTTGGACCATCCACCTCCTTCGACCCACCCCAAACTCAGTTTCACAGGTCATCCAACAAATCGTCTTCGCTATGTGCCTATCCCTGAGCCAGGCAAGGGGGTGGGCCACAAGGATGAAGCCAGGATGGTTCTGGCTGTCTGGTTAAATGAGGGGCTTTTTCATCTACATGAGTAAAGGTCACCTCTCACAAGGCAATATGTGACTTCAGAAGACAAGTAGCACCCTAAACTTATGCACAACGGCCTCAACTGGGCCTCCCTAGCACCCAGCAATCTATGGTTCTCTAATTTATTAAGCCACTCAAAAATACTTATTTTATGTTTACTAGGTACCAAGTACAGTTCCAGACACTTGGGGTACATCAGTAAACAAAGCCATAAGGCTCCCTGCCCTTGAGGAGCGCACATTCTAATGGGACAAGACACATAATAATCGTAATAAGTAAATCATGCAGTAGGTGAGAATGTAACAATTGCTATGGCAAAAAGAAAAAGAACAGGATCAGGGGATTGGGAGGTCAGGGCTGAGGGCAGCGTGCAGGATTAAATGAGGTGGTCCGGGTAGGCCTCACTGGACAGGTGATATTGGAGCAAAGACTTGAAGGCTGTAAGGGAGAAATCCCAGCGGGTACCTAGGGAAAGCTAACTCTAGGCCAGGGTTTCTCAGTCATTGGTGATTCCTGCCTCTTAACCAGGGGACTTCTGCCAGTGTCTGGAGGCATTTTTACTTGTCACAATTGTGTGTGTGTGTGTTGGGGGGCATGCTACTGACATCTAGTAGGGAAAGTCTGTAAATACCCTACAATGCACCGGGCAGCCCCCACGACAAATCACCAGGTCCAGACAGTCAGTCAGTGGTGCTGGGGCTGAGAAACTCTGGTCTAGTGGAGGGAAAAGCCAGTGCAAGGCCCTGCAGCAGATGTGTGCTGGGTGCTCACAGAACTGCTAGGAGCCACGTGGCTGCAAGGCAGGACTAGGAGCCAGGGTAGGAGGGGAAGGCACTGAGGACTTTGGCCTCACTCCAGGGATGTGAGGTGAGGAGCCACTGCAGCATTTGAAGAGGAGGAGTGACGTCATCTCACGGAATGTCCTAGAGGCTCTGTGGGGCTGCTGCACTGGGAGCAGCAGGCGGAGGGATGGGAGTGGCAGAGTAGAAGCTGGAGCCACAGGGGACCAATGCAGTGATCCCAGGAGCCAGTCTGGCCTCCTGTTCAGACTTTCTCCTCTCCCCTTAGAGCTCTGACCCTGTTCTTCTCCTTCGCTCTAGGCTGGTGACTGTATATCAGACTTTGGAGCAAAAGCAGCAGCTGTCAGACAGGGCTCTCACTTCACACCACCACCTCCTGAGCCTTCCTTTCCTGGCACAGGCTGAGCCAATGGTGAGGGCCCAGGACCCCCAATTCTGGCCCTTCCCTTCTACACTCAGGTGTGCTCTGGCAGCTCCCATGTGAAAAACAAACAAATCAAATAGACAAAACTGTCCCACAACATAGGAAACTTAGGATGGGGGTCACCATTGAGTGCCAACCACCGGGACTATTGAATCCTTTTATTATGAAAAATCCTAGGGGTTCTCATCACCTTGATGTGTGAATTCTTATAATGAGCGTGCACTTTTTTCAAGTAAAAGAGAAAGGGAAAATTTAAAACATTTAACAAAAGTGACATCCTAGCCCCGGCTGGCGTAGCTCAGTGGATTGACCGTGGACTGGGAACCAGAGTGTCCCAGGTTTGATTCCCAGCCAGGGTACATGCCTGGGTTGCAGGCCATAACCCCCAGCAACCGCACATTGATGTTTCTCTCTCTCTGTCTATCTCCCTCCCTTCCCCTCTAAAAATAAACAAATAAAAAAAAACAAAAAAAAGTGACATCTTGACTGCTGTGGCTCAGTTGGTTGGACGTTGTCCCACAAAGTGAAAGGTTGTGGGTTCGATTCCCTGTCAGGGCACGTGCCTGGGTTGTGGGCTTGGTCCCCAATTGAGGCGCTTTCAAGAGGCAGAGAGGCAACCAATTGATGTTTCTCTCCCTGTCCTTTTCCCTCCTTTACCCTCCCTCTAAAAATAAATAACAAAAATATATTTTTTAAAAAGATTAAACGCTGTCATGGAGGGGGAGAATTCCCCCCTCTGCTCTTCTTTAGTTCTTATGGTGGGGCTGATAATAAAATAATAAAATTGACACAAGACTAGATTATGAGGAGAGCACCAACTTCATACGTGCACACGGGAGAGTCACAAGGTGTTCAGGTCACAAAATGAGACAAAGAAATGATGAAACTAGGCACCTTTTTATACTTTTTAGACAAAGAAAATACATTTGTGAGAAACTGACAGAACAAAGTTAGTGCTCACTTGAAAGGAATCTAAGCAAGGTTTAGGCTTCAGTAGTAAATAGTAAAGGCCATACAAAGTTTGTTTATATAGGCTTTTCAACTCGGATTTTATAACTCTTGTGAAAATAAGCTGTCTCTCTCAGTGCTCAGGAGCAGGGAAGGCACTATCACATGGATGTTTATTTCCTGAGTGCAGAGACAAACGAGAGCTAGAGAGCTGGTGCTCTTCTCAAGTGAGTTTAGTCTGAAAGAACCACTGTGCCAGTGTGAGATGTCCTAGGGTGGCCTGCCCTGGGACCAGACTATGCCTTCCCACATCCCTGCGGTCCCCCTGCGACTGACCCCCACACACTCACACGTCCCTCACGGCCAAACTTCGCCTTACCTGCTACAGTCTGGTTTCTGCTCCCCCATGCCCAGGGAAACTGTGCTAATCTCCTTGTTAATTCAGAACAGCTGGCTCCTCCCTGCTCCCTGACACAAAGCGGGGAAACCTCTGGGATTGGATAAAAAGTAAAATGATAGACACATACTTCTTTTATATAGGTGGGTACAGGATAGTTAATAGTCAACAATTAACTCAATAACAACGAGGGGTTTTGTGGTCTTCACTTTGCTGCTCTTGTGCGGTGTCTGTGCTTTGAGGGGTCTGGAAGGAGGAAGTTCCTTGGACGTTCCAAAGGTTGTCATTGTAGATGCACAGAGACAATAGACAGGCTCAGTTAAGGGAAAGGCTGATTTCTCAAGGAAGATTCTAGCCTAGGACGTGGCTACCTGCCGTACACTGTTTTTAGTTACTAAGTTTTTATTTCAGACCATCCTCTGTGGTTGGTTACTTTGGGTCTCTGAGTTTGTAAGGCCACCACCACACAGACCTCCCTGAGCTTTTCAGGTTTAGCATGTGGCCCCTTTCATCCACAATATGTATATTGGTGTGTGTGTGTGTGTGTGTGTGTGTGTATTTATGTTATGGGAGAAATTCCCAGAAACTTGGTTCTTCTCACAGACACAGTAAAAAATATATAGATCAGTGAATTTATTAGCGTGCAAGCACTAAATTAGGGTTTATTGGTGATCCGTTCTTATGAAAGAGAAGAGGCCTTCTCAAGGTGGGGTGTGAAAGGCATAGGTTCAGGGCAAAGCAGGGTAAAGGCAGCGAAAGTAAGGGTGGCCAAAGGCCGGGGTGGCAGCATGCACCCAGGTGGCCTGAGAGCCAAGAGCAAGGGTCCTTTGTTCTGAGGATTTATATCATTGGTGGGGTGGGGGTGAAGAAGTTACATATTGATTGACAGATAAAGGAGGTGCCAGCTTTCCTGGGGAGGTAGATGTAACTACCCAAACTAGGTATGTGTGGGGGTCTGTTACCTAGATCCTTATCTTGCTCTAGACTCCATTTGTTCATCTTGTAAGACAGACCGTGGCAGGAGGCAGTTAATTAAAGTTGGGTAGTTACCCAAAGTTATTTATGGGCTCTTCCTGTAAGCATTAGGGACGCCCTTGTAAAACAGATAGTGACCAGAGGTAGGCAATTAACCAAAGCTGTTTTATGGGCCTCTTCCTCTGGGCACTGTGGTCCCCCTCCTCTTCCCCCTTCCAGGCCTTGGGATGAAACACAATTTCAAAGGCCTTCTTTCCCAGATAGTGGGTATGATACTTAGAATTTCAAGGCCTGCCCTCCTCCCTTGTTAGCACGATGCTTCCTGTGGTGTTGGAACACTTGGAAATATCATCGGACTGAGCTCAGGGCTGCTGAGTTAGTGGGTGAGACATGTCTCCCTCCTCCTCCCTGCCTTGGTTTTGCTACCTGTCCTACCTAACCTGTGTGTGTGTGTGTGTGTGTGTGTGTGTGTGTGTGTGTGTGTTACATGTATATGTGAAGAGAAAGATAAAGGAAATGTGGAAAAATGTTTAACCATTGGTGAGTATGAGGGAAAGGTCTTACAATACTCACTGTACTATACTGGCAACTTTTCTGCAGTTTTAAAATTGTTCAGAATGAAAGCCGTAAACGTTCTCAACGTAAAATATGTTGGAGTGAATTCAATGATCAATTATGGAATTTCTATTTAGACTTTATGTGTGATACTGAGTTTGGTAAAATAACAAATGAACCAACTTAAAGATAGTACATTATCTTCCTAAAATAATTAATGAAGGAAACTAGGAGCCAGCGTGGTAAGAGGCCAAGAAAAGAAGGTTTCAAAATAAGAGTGGGCAGCGGCAGAGATTCCGCACAGAAGTCTGAGGAGGGCTGAGGGTCACCGGCCGGGGGGAAGGAAAAGCGAGGCCTTTGGGGGAGCAGGGCCTAACAACGTTCAGTGGAGAGTGGGAAATGAGGACGGAAGAGTCACTGGTGGATGGACGGTTGTGAAAGCCTGGGGAAGGGTGGGGACAGTGGGGAAGGGTGGAGAGAAAGGGGCCGAAGCTTTGAGGAATTCAGATGTTTAATAATTGATTGAAGTTAAATAGATCTGACAAATTTTGATCAAGAGTGTGTGTGGTGATGGCTTGGTACCAGCTCAGGTGCTTTGCCTGAGGCTGTCCAGGTTTTAGCATTCAAAGTATCTCATCCTGGGAACTTCCTCAGTCCCTGGTGAACCATTAACTGTTTACTGGTCACTGCTGGCTAGGAAGTTAAATTATATTTATTCATTCAACAGACTTTTGCTGGCACTGGAAATGTGATGGCCAGAAAAGTGTGCACTGACCCTGCCCTTGCAGACCGTGCCAAACACCTTCTCTGCATGTAAGTGATACTGATAAAGCTGGGTGTCTAAACACAGCCTCAAAGACCTTCACTTCCCTCATTGTAATGGTAGAAAGTTTGAGAAGAAAAGCACAATAAGGCAGAGAAAAAAAATCACACTGGCAGATTTCCTTTCAGTATTTTTCCTACACATTTCCTAAGTCACTTCCGATCAGTGTCCAAAAAATGCAAGTTAAATTTAATTTTGGCTGCAAACCAAGAACACACACACAAAAGGTTAAGTGTATTGAATTAAATTTTCAAGCCAAATTTAAAGATTCTGGGGATTATCTGCTGTCTCCAAGGGTCCAATCCCTGTTTTTTGCCATTAGCAGGTGTGAGCACAGGCCAGGCCTAGGCGGGTAACGGTTTTCCCTCTCCTCAGCAAGGCTTCTTGCTTTGCAATTTCCCCCCACCAATTTAAAATACTGGATTCAGTTGATAACACATCAAGTAGAAAAGAGGAGATTATGATGAAAAACAACAGTACCTCACCCCTTCGCATGCTGTTCCACCCACCCTTCCCCCACAACCTAGAGGCAACCCCCTTTAACTGTTTCTGTTTTTAGTTCTGGAAATTACTTCCAAAATCCTAGCTAAAATGCTCATACTTCTATTCCTTTATATATCAGCTTTAGTGAACACTGGCTTCCCAACATAAAATGTGAGGCATTTAACATATACTTCCTCTTCCTCTCCTCTTCCCGATGATGACTATTTATATAAGTACTTTTGTTTTTATATTCATTGTTTGGGTTATGTAAGTAAACCTCTATTGTTCTGTGTAGTTTTGTCAGTGTCTCTGGGGACAGAGGCCAGTTCGTAACCTCTTTTTCTCCACATTTCCACATGCAGCTCAACCTCACATTTACAAAGATTTTGAGTATTTACAAACTCTTCTGCAAAGTCCTCAGGATTTCTCTACAGATTGATTCTAAAAGTTGAAACCCAGTGAACAGTGCATACATTATGATAGCAAATTGGGTATTGGGCAAGATCAGATAAAACAATGAGCAGGGTCACAGTTTCTTTTCTTTTTAAAAATAATTTATTTACTTATTTTTAGAGAGGGGGGAAGGGAAGGAGATAGAGAAGGAGAGAAGCATCAATGTGTTGTTGCCTTTCAAACGCCCCTTACTAGGGACCTAGTGCACAACCCCGGCATGTGCCCTGATTGGGAATCGAACCATTGACTGTTTGGTTTGCAGCCTGCGCTCAGTCTACTGAGCTACACTGGCCAGCGCTCTTTTCTATGTACTCAGTCTCACCAACCAGGAGAATGTTTCAAGCACTGAGGTCATTAATTGATACTGTATCAATTAAATACAATCATGTGGCATAATACCTGCACTTTCATTTAAACCAAGAGTTACTTCTTCAGTTTTGGAATTTTCCTAGACATTCGAATTGCTTTCCTTTCTTCTTGTACTCCTTACTTATATCTTCATTTTTTCAAGTTATCATTCATACCATTTATGAATTATAAGCCCCGTTTTGCCTCTGTCTCCAATCAGAATTCTTTACTTCCTAAGCTTGCTTCACTGCTGTCATCCTGACAACCCCTTCAATGGTCTGAGTTAGAGCAGCTGTTTCCTGTATATTAGTTTGACGTCATTCTTGTTTCTTCCCATATTTTCTGGAATGCATCTCACTTTTCTAGAAAGAAAGGGTGTGTGTAGGCCAGCTTTGTATTTCAGGACATATCTTTAACCTGCCCTTTCACTTTGGGATAGTTTTACTAGATATAGAATTCTAGGTGGAAATTCTTTTTTCTCAAGACTATGTAGGCATTTTTTTCTGTCATCTAAGATTCGGTGTTATTTTTTTAATATATTTTATTGATTATGCTATTACAGTTGTCCCATTTTCCCCCCTTCACTCCCCTCTACCCTGTACACCCTCTCCCACCCATATCCTTCCCTTTAGTCATGTCCATGTGTCATACTTATAAGTTCTTTAGCTTCTACATTTCCCATACTATTCTTACCCTCCCCCTATCTATTTTCTACCTACAATCTATGCTACTTATTCTCTGTACCTTTTCCCCCTCTCTCCTCCTCCCACTCCCCTGTTGCTAACCTTCCATGTGATCTCCATTTCTGTGCTTCTGTTCCTGTTCTAGTTGTTTGCTTAGTTTTTTTTTGGTTTTGCTTTAGGTGTGGTTGTTAATAATTGTGAGTTTGCTGTCCTTTTACTATACATGTTTTTTTTAATCTTCTTTTCTTAGATAAGTCCCTTTAACATTTCATAAAATAAGGGCTTGGTGATGATGAACTCCTTTAACTTGACCTTATCTGAGAAGCACTTTATCTGCCCTTCCATTCTAAATGAAAGCTTTGCTGGATAGAGTAATCTGGGATATAGGTCCTTGTCTTTCATGACTTGGAATACTTCTTTCCAGCCCCTTCTTGCCTGCAAGGTCTCTTTTGAGAAATCAGTTGACAGTCTGATGGGAACTCCTTTGTAGGTTACTGTCCCCTTATCTCTTGCTGCTTCTAGGATTCTCTCCTTCATTTTTACCTTGGCTAATGTAATTATGATGTGCCTTGGCGTGTTTCTTCTTGGGTCCAACTTCTTTGGGGCTCTCTGAGCTTTCTGGATTTCCTGGAAGTCTATTTCCTTTGCCAGAATGGGGAAGTTCTCCTTTATTATTTTTTCAAATACATGTTCAATCTGTTGCTTTTCCTCTTTCCCTTCTGGTACCCCTATAATTCGGATGTTGGAATGTTTAAAGATGTCCTGGAGGTTCCTAAGCGTCTCCTCGTTTTTTTGAATTCTTATTTCTCCAGTCTTTCCTTTTTGGTTGTTTCTTTCTTCCTTCTGGTCCATTCTATTGTTTTGAGTCCCAGTTTCCTCCCATCATTATTGGTTCTCCATGTATCTTCCTTCATCTCTTTTATGGTACCTTGTATTTTTTCATCTAATTTGCACCCAAAATCAACCAATTCTGTGAGCTTCCTGATCACCAGTGTTTTGAACTGTGCATCTGATAGATTAGCTATCTCTTAGTCACTCAAAATAATGAGTCCTGGGGCATTGATCTGTTCTTCTGTTTGAGACATGTCTCTCTCTCTCTCTTTTTTGGGGGGGGGTCTGGTCGCTCCTGTTCCGGTGAGGGGCGGAGCCTTAGGTGTTCATGGGGGCTGGGCACCCCAGTCGCTAGATTGTGACATTGTATGTGGGGGCAAGAGGGAACAATGGTGGTAGCTCCATTCTCCTGGGACCTCAGTCCCTTCTCTGGGATCCTGGGTTACGTGCTCTGCCCTGGTCCACAATCACCGCCTCACTGGGTCCGCCAGCTGCCGCTTGCGTACTCAGGGTCCACCCACTGTGATCTTGTGCACCCCGGATGCCTTACGCGCTCCCGGTTGCCTTATGCGCCCAGTTCTCTCTGTTCTCTGCGCGCCGTGACCCGTGCCCAGCTGCTCCTCTTCGCCCCGCCTACCGGTCTGGATGAATGGCTCTACTTCAACTTCTTGGACGTCCGACTTCCATTCAGGTAAATTCTCTATCAGTTTTGGGTGTTATTCTGCCCCTCAATTGTTGTTGTTGTTCTAATCTTGGTTGTGCATGGACGTACGGTGCGTCCACCTATGCCTCCATCTTGCCAAAAGTCAATTTCGGTGTTATTGAGGGAACAAAGTATATACTCATTTTGATTATTTTTTAAAAGATTTTATTTATTAATTTTTACAGAGAGGGGAAGAGAAGGAAAAAGAGAGGGATAGAAACATTAATGTGTGGTTGTCTCTCACACACCCTCCTACTGGGGAGCTGGCCTGCAACCCAGGCATGTGCCCTAGACTGGGAATTGAACCAGCAACCCTCTGGTTTGCAGGCCTGTGCTCAATCCACTGAGCTAGGCAAGCCAGGATCCTATATGATGTTCTAAAAATTTCATGAGGAAGAATCTAGATATGGATGATTTTTTTTATTAATTGTTTGGAATATAAAATAAATCCTTTTAGAATGAAGACATGTCTATCAGGTTCTGGAAATTATGTATTTGTTTCTAAGATATTTTCCCCTTCTTCACTTTATTCAAATTTATGTTCTGTGATTCCTGATGACCATTTGGTCTTTCTGGATTGGTCCTGTGTTTGTTATTTTTTCCCTCTGATCTCTGTCTTTTCATATTTTTGCTCTATGCTTTTAAGATTTTCCCCTGTCAACTCTATGTCTTAATCCTTTGAATATTTTATTTTTGCAACCACACTTTTTTTTAAGATTTTATTTATTTATTTTTAGAGAGGGAAGGGAGAGAGATAGAGATAGATAGATAGATAGATAGATAGATAGAGAGAGAAACATCAATGTGCGGTTGCTGAGGGTTACGGCCTACAACCTAGGCATGCACCCTGGCTGGGAATCGAACCTGCGACGCTTTGGTTTGCAGCCCACGCTCAATCCACTGAGCTACACCAGCCAGGGCTGCAACCACACTTTTGGAGTTTGAGAAATATTTCTTTCTCTAAATTTTTTTTCATAAAGCATGCAGTTCTTGTTTTATAGATGTTTTGTCTTCTTGAATCTCTTTAAGTATATTAGGTAGCTCTCTTTGTACTCTGAATTAACTCTGTTACATCCAGTGTCAGGTTTTTTGTTTGTTTATTTATTTTGGTCTTTGCATGCTGCTGGTTCTCCTTACATGCATGGTGATCTTTGATAATATTTAATAAAGAACTACCTCTCTGGCTGGTGTAGCTCTGTGGAGTGAGAGCTGGCCTGTGAACCCAAAGGTCACTGGTTCAATTCTCAGTCAGGACACATGCCTGGGTTGTGGGCCAGATCCCCTGTGGGGGTCACATGGGGGGCAACCACACATTGATATTTCTCTCCCTCTCTTTCTCACTTCCTTCCCCTCTCTAAAAATAAATTTTAAAAATATTTTTTAAAAATGCCGCCCTGGCTGGTGTAGCTCAGTGGACTGAGTGCGGGCTGTGAACCAAAGCATTGCAGGTTCGATTCCCAGTCAGGGCACATACCTGGGTTGCAGGCCATAACCCCCAGCAACCACACATTGATGTTTCTCTCTCTCTCTTTCTCCCTCCCTTCCCTCTCTAAAAATAAATAAATAAAATCTAAAAAATAGTAAAATCTTTAAAAAAAATGCCAATTAGAATCCATTCATTCATTCATTCATTCACTCATTCAAGAAATATTTAATGAGCTCTTTCTGCCATCCAGGAGCCTGTGGAGGCCTGCCAGGAGGGAACAGAACTTCTCAAACAACAAATGGCCCTGACTGGTGTAGCTCAGTGGATTGAGCTCTGGCTGCTAACTAGGGGGTCGCCAGTTCAATTCCCAGTCAGGGCACATGCCTGGGTTGCAGGCCAGGTCCCCAGTGGGGGCCATGTGAGAGGCAACCACACATTGATGGTTCCCTCCCTCTCTTCCTCCCTCCCTTCCTTTCTCTGTAAAAATAAATAAATAAAACCTTAAAAAAACACACAAATATATCTGTCTGAAAGGCTGTGTTCCCAGGCCATTTTTGCTGGCTATCAGCAGAGTCTCTGGAACTTGGGGGAGCACACAGCTCTTCTGAAAATTTAAGGTGTTTATTGTCAAGATGACACTGAATTCTATCTAGGCAAGTGATGTGCTTATGTGTACAAGAAAAAGAACAACACAGCAATGCCTGGTGGCAAACCGAACAAAACCAGAGTGACCTGGGGAAAGGAAATTTGTGCTACCAGAAACAGTGGATGGTTCGCGTCTAATTCTGAAGCAACCTTCCTGCTAAGGCCATTGGTCATGGAATACATATAATGCTGTACCCCTAAAGGATTTAAATTTATTGAAAAACAAATAAATAAAAGTGGATTTATAAAAACATATATAAAAAAGAAAGAAATATTTATTGAGTGCTCCCTGTTTTGTAGACACTGCACTAGGCATGGAATATAAACAGAGGAAAAGATGTATTAGTCCCTTGTCCCCTTGGAGCTTTCAATTCAATCAACTAACAAGTGTCTCTTAAACATCTATTACATCCAAGGCACTGCAGTAGGTTCAGAACTGAAAACTATGTATACTCACACAAGTCACATCTATATTAACATGACTATTCCACGGTCTTCATTGGCACAACTATTATTTGGAAGCTTTTACATTTAAGATGAATATTGAAAATTAACTTTATTACTTATTCCGGGAACTTCCTGAAAGACCCACCAGCTCTTCAACAGACAGCGTCAACTGACAGTTTCACCATAGGACTGAATGCCTCACCTCGAAACCTTCATTTTTCTGTGTTCATTCTAAATGACTACACTATAACACTTAAGCAACCCTAAACAACTCCCCATTCAGGTACTCTTACCCCAGATTGGACAGACCTGTCTCTTTTTTTCTTTCAATTAGAGTTTATATTCAGTATTGCTCTGTATTAGTTTTAGGTGTATAGCATAGTGATGGGAAGACTTGTCTTAAACCAAACTTCAAAGTCTCCGTAAATGCGGCCTTGCCCATCTCCCTAGGAGGCATTGTCAGACTGTTAAGGGATAAGAAATAAACTTTGTCTTATCAACAGGTTGTTCTAGTGCTGTTAGCAGAGCCCAGATCTGATGAGGTGCTGACAATATAGTAATAAATAATGTCATCATAGAGTTTACATTCTAGAGGCAGACAATAAGCACATGAACCAAGAAATATGTCATTTTACATTTTACAGTGTAGTTGGGTAGACAGTAGCCAAATAAATCATTATCAGCTGTGACAACTAAGAAAGAAATAAAGGGAACGCAGGCAGTTAATATCCTCATTAGCAAAGATGGTCTGGCCCTGGCTGGTTAGCTCAGCTGTGGTTGGATCGCCCTCCCAATGAGGTGCCAAGGCTGTGGGGATGGGAGCAACCAGTGACTGCACAAAGAAGTGGGGCAACAAAACCAGGCCTCTCTCCCTCTCCCTCTTTTCTCCTCTCCCTCTCCCTCTCCCTCTCTCTCCCCCCTGCATCTCTCTCTAACAGCACAGGTGAAATGAACTTGTGAGGGCCTTACTGTTTACAAGTGTTTCCATGGCAAAAAATAGGGTCCAGCTTTTCCTAAATTCTTTTATAGAGCTCATGTAGCTCCACCTTGAGCTCAGTCAGCCCTATTATTAGCTGAAGGGGCCCTTGTGTTTCCCGGTAAGTGCCTTTGGAGAACACACTGGGGTTAGTAGTGGCAGTGGTGAGGGGGAATCTGGCATTCTTAGAGAAGTTTAATCAAACTGCAGGCCTCTGAAGTTGAAATCAACCACCAATTGATTTGCCGAAAGAAGTAAAAACACGACCCGTGTTAGTGACGTCCTCTGTCTCCTTCCCAGTTACTTGCAGGACAGCGCTGTCTTTAGGTGCAGCTGATAAAATCCAAATGTGTCTTGGTCCTCACCATGTTGACTGAGGGAATAATAAGACCAGCCACACACTGCCTAGTTACGTTGGTCTGGGAGCCCTAAATCAATCATTTTGTTTGGGCAGGACTAGATCATAGGAGTTGCAGGGGTCTCGCCGCCTGACCACTCGCGTAAGAACTTGGGTGGAATTTCTGCTTATTTCTGCCTTTCTTCCTCTCTCTGGAGGTCTGCGTGGAGAGCCCTTGACTGCATACTCAAAGGTCGCCCCTGCTTTTACACGCCCAGGCGATGTGTGCCTCTTCGCAGGGAATCGCTCTGTGGGGACACACAGGAGGTGAGCACTCGCTCGGTGCAGAGCGCTCCACGGGTTCTGAGTTTAATCACACAAACAGTGTCCGGCTTCCTGTCCTCATCCCCGCCCTCCCGCCTGGTTTCCCTTGCCCCTCCCTCTCCACAGCCTGATCCGCCCACCGGCTCCCCCTCCCCCGATCCCTTGGGTCCCGGGATGGGGGGGCGGTGAGGCAGGCAGAGCCCCCGCCCCCATGGCTGCCCGTCGGAGCCAGAGGCCGAGGGGGCGCAGGGGGGAGCCGGGCACCGCCCTGCTGGCCCCACTCATGCTGGGCCTGGGCCTGGTGCTTGCCTGCCTTGGCCTCCTGCTGGCCGTGGTCAGCCTGGGGAGCCGAGCATCGTGGTCTGCCCAGGTGAGGCCCTGCTGCACACCCCTCCCTGGGTAGATTAGGAACAAAATCTAAGAAGCAGTTGATGAGGCTGGTGGACTGAGGGCAAGGGGCCAGGAAGATGGGTAGAGGGTGAGATGTCAGGTGGAGGACAGAGTGACACTACCTCCTTCCCAGCAGGAGCCTTCCCTGCGGGAACTGGTAGAAGAGGACCAGGACCCTCTGGTGAGTTGGTGTGGATGCTTGACTGCAGGCTGCTGGACGTGTGAAGTGTGTGTGAGCTGAGGATGCAGGAAGTGCCCTGGCCGTGTCAGCCATTCGTGGGCGAGAGAGAAAGGGTGACAACCGTGTGTAAGAGGTTTGTGTCACCTGCATACCAAGTGTTATTGGCTGCGGGCCAAGTGGGAGTGTGAGATTTCGTAACCCGCTGTGGAAGAGGGATGCTGGTTGTGTGTGCAGGGCGTGTGCCCTCTGTGCATTCTGACTGGGTGTGGGCGTGTGTGCAATGTGCCAATTGCATGCAGGGTCTGTGCTGGTTGTGAGGTGGGGAAGTGTGGCTGGTCTCTGGAAGGGGTGAGGGCTGAGACCTGACCCCAGGAACCTGGCCTCAGCCATACTTGGCTGGGGGCTCTGTCCCCTAAGACTTCTGCGCCTGTCTTGGCTCTCCCAATGGCCCCTGTCAGTCTCAGTTCATGTTTTGGGAATCCGTAGTGAGACTCTGACTTAGCTCCGCCCTCAATTCCCCTAGGAACTGAGTCCCCTGTCAGAGGAGAGCCAGGATCCAGGGCCTTTCCTGAAACAATTGGTTCGGCGTCGCAGAAATGGTGAGCATCCCTTTATCCCAACTTTAGGGACATAGTGGCTGGTCTGTGGTAGCTTCTGGATTCATTATTGCTTTTGTTCATTATAATAGCCCCATGAAGTGGGCAGATTAAAAACCATTATCCTCACTATGGTTGGAGAAACTGAGACACAGAGAATAAAAGGGGGATTCAGAGTCAGGATGTAGGCAAGGTGGGGGAACTCAGAATCCTGGGCTCCAATCGGCAAAGAAGTTCATGAGTGGGGTAACCATGTGACCGTGTATCCAGTGTATGAAGGACTCTCCTGGCTTAGGACTGCTATCTCAGGATGATTGTTATTATTATTATTATTATTATTATTATTATTAAAATTTTATTTATTTTTAGGAAGGGAGGGAGAAAGAGAGGGAGGGAAACATCAATCGGTTGCCTTTCACTTGCCCCCAAATGGGAACCTGGCCCACAACCCAGACATGTGCCCTGACCAGGAATTGAACCAGTGACCTTTCGGTTTGTGGGACAACACCGAACCCACTGAGCCATAACCATCAGGGCTCAGTGTGATTATTAATAACACCCCCTTTTCTCTTAGAATCATCCCAAGTTGAACAATAAATTACAGTCACTCTACTTATGTAGGAAGATAAGGCCTGAGGTTTTGAGTCTGGATGTGAATAAGGGTGCCAGGGTCCTCAGAGGGGACTGAGGCTGGGGGAGTAGTTCCTGATCCCCAACACATGTGGTTGCCTGCTTTGCCCATCTGTGTTTCCTTGATTTTCAGCACCTAGAGACCGGAAAACGCGGGCTCGCCGAGTGATCGCAGCCCACTATGAAGGTAGGTGATGGGTGAGCCATGCCCAGGGATGGGTGGCAGAGGGACAGGGCAGGTCTCACCACCCCTTTCCTATGTTTTACAGTTCACCCACAGCTCGGACAGGACGGCATACAAGCGGGTGGGTGAGACCTATCCCCACCTCTGAGCTTTTCCCTGACCCCCACAGCACTGGCCTCCTAGAAAAGGGGCCCCTCAAAACTTTGACCACCCTCATCCCTGCCTTCAGCCTCAGAACCTTGGAATCCAGTCTGGGAAAGTCCTCAGGGTTCAGTTCTCTCAGCTCGCAAACTTGGACTTTCTCTATGACACAGGCATGGGACTCCAGGGGGACCCCTTCCCCACCCAGAACCTAGGCAGATTCCCCCACCAAACCACCAGGCCGGCTTCTCCTTCAGCCCTCACTCTTCTTCAAGAAGCACCTTTGCTTTTTTTTTTCTTCTTTTCCCTCCATGTACTCTGACTCTTCATGCTGTGGTCATTTTTCTCAAAATCCTTCTGGTCTCTACTCTTCTTTTCCATCCCTACCCTACCCCTACTTCAGCACCACCGACATCAGAACCTGAAATCCAATCTCTAATCCTTTTCCCATTCCAGATTCTCCCACCCTCTACCCTGTCCCACCTGTACTGCCAAGCGAAGCCCTGCAAACCTCATTTTCATTATCCCCTTGCTTCTCTGCTTGGCTTCTAGGCTGCCATGATCCCAGCCTCCTTTCCCTGCACATCCTTATGCATGCTCCAAACTTGTTGGGCTGACTCCCCTCCCCCACCAATATGCCTATTCTGGACTTTGCACATACTGTTCCCTGACCTGGAATGTCCTTCCATGTGACAGGCCAGGAGACAAGACGTGAAGGTGACTTGGTCAAGGAGGTTGGCAACTGAGATAGAGAGAAGTAGGTAGATTCAGAATGTGGCCTGAAGACAGGGCATGCTTGTGGGTTGGACATGTAGGATAAGGGAAAGGGAGGAATCAGAAATGACTTCTAGATTTTTAAGTTGGGCATCTTTGGGAATAATTATGCTGTTTGCTAAAATAGGGTACCCCAGGGAAGAAATGTGTTGAGAGGTGTGTAAATTAATAATTAAATTTGAGATCCGATAATAAACAAGCAGATAGGTAATAATAAAAGTGAGCTCCACAAATAGATGTCTGGACATAGTAGACAAGCTCAGCCTAGGTCAGAACCAAAAAAGTCAGGAGTCATCACCATCTGGATGGTGTTTAAAGCTGCAGGACTGGATGAAACACCAGTGGAAAGAAGGGCCCCACCAGAGAAGCCCTGAGGCTCTTGGGCATCTAGAAGTGGAGCACAGGAGGAAAACCCATGAGAGACTGAGAAGCAGCCAGAGAGAGGGGAAAAAACCCGGGGAGGGTAGTGTCATGGAACCTAAGATAAGACACAGTTTCAAGAAGGATGTGGCTGTCTGTGTTGAATGCAGCTAACAGGTCACATGAGATGAGAACAGAGAAATGACTGCTGGGTTTGCTAATATTAAAAGTCAACTGGTGACCTTGACAAGGGTCGTTTCTGTGGCATATATTAGGACGGAAGTCAGCATGGACTGGGTTACGAGAAAATCTGAAATAGGAATTGGAGACAGTGACCATCCTTTCCAAATGTTTCTCCATAAAAGGAACAGAAAAATGGCTGGTGACAACTTGCTGTGTGCGGTTCTGGTCACATATGTCAGACTTCTTCACATAAGTTCCCATTACAGCTTTAGAGGGGGATGTGAACCAAGGAAAAGTTTGATCCTTTTAGTGATAAGGAATACTACATTAATCTTAGCTAACATTTATTGAGAGTACAATCTTAGTCCTAACAGGAAGATATTCTGATCATTGTGTAGATGGAGGTTACTTAACTTGTCCGAGGTCGTGATGATGCTAAGCGGTGGAACTGGGATTTGGACCAAGTTCCAGGGTGCTTGTATACTGGACATGGTTTATGTGAGCAAGCAAGGCTGGAAATGGGGTTAAAGAGGAGAGGCTGAGAAGAGTCTCAGGGAGGAGTGGCAGGGGCCATACTGGAAGGGAGATGGGTGGCAAGGTTGCTAGGAGCTGGTAGTGATGGGTAAATAAAGTTGGTGAAGGAGAAGGAGGTATGGTACCTGGTGGGAGGTAGAACCATGAGCCCAATGTGGAATGCAGACAACAGAGCAAGTTTAGGGGGTGGGGCAAGCTCAGTTTTGGTTGAGATGAGATTGATGTGCCTGGGGCTATTTAGGTGGACACAGTTGGCAGGGCACGAAGGGGCAGGGCTGGAGACTGGATCAGAGCCTGCAGGGTAAAGGCCTTGGTAACCCATAGGTGAGGATGAAAATGCCTAGAGAACATTACATTTTCCTTGAGAGAGTAATAAGGATGAGGCCCTGGGCTTGCAGAGTATGAGTGATTGAGGAGGGCAGCTGCTGAGTCTACAGAGCCAGCCAGTGAGGTCCAGGAGAGTGGCTGGTGAACCCCAATAGAGAGCTGTTGGCCAGTGCACATCCTTCCCTCGATCTTCCCACCTGTGTTTGCTGTGCACCCACTCAGAGCAGGCCAAGGTCCAGTTGCAAGGATAGAGTGGGGAACAGGACCATTGTCCCTGCCCTCTTTTGGGACTCAGACCCTAAACCACCACATACGTAAATGAACCAGATGAGTTCCCATGTTGGCGACTGCTACACTAGGAAACAGGGTGATGTAGTGAAGAGATTAACAGTGGCAGGGCTGGGTCTGGCTATTTTATTTTATTTATTATTATTTAAAAATATCCCCACCCAAGGATATGTTTTATTGATTTTACAGAGAGAGGAAGGGTAGGGAAAGAGAGAGAAACATCAATTGGTTGCCTCCCTTACCCATCCCGACTGAGAACCTGGGATCAAACCCACAACCTAGGCAGGCACCCTGACCTGAAGGGAACCTGCAACCTCTGGTGTATGGCATGGTGCTCCCATCAGCTGAGCCACCTGGCCAGGGCTGGGTCTGGCTATTTTAAACTAGGTGACCTGGGAAGGCCTCTCAGATGAGTTGATACTTGACTGACAGAAGGTGCCAGGCAGGGCACAGTGTTCTGAGAAGAGGGGAAAACAGTACAAAGCCCTGCAGGGACGAGGAACTTGGTTTTCAGCAGGAACAGAAAGAAGGCCAGAGTGGGTGGATGCTTGTGAATTGGAGGCATGTGAGAGATCTGAGTGGAGAGATGGACGGGGTGGCTATGGGGACCTGGGAAGCCATTTGAGGTCCTGTTCTCTCATTTTATTATTTATCTTCTTTGCAGTTTCCTATTATCCTAGCTCTGTATTTTTTGTAACAGCTTTAGTGAGATAAAGCTGTTCTCACATACCACAGAATTCGCCCATTTAAAGTATACACTTAAATGGTTTTCATGTATTCACACAGTTGTACGGCCATCATAACAGTAGCTTTAGAACATTTTCATCTCCTCAGAAAGAAAGCCTGTACCCTGTAGCCATTACCCCCTATTTCTCTGACCCCCTCCCCCTTCCAGCTCTAAGCAACCATTAATCTACTTTCTGTCTCTCTATATTTGTTTATTTGGACACTTCCTGGAAATCATATACTGTGTTGTCTTTTATGACTGAAAGCACTTAGCATAGTGTTTTCACAGTTCGTGACATTTCTTTTCAAGACTGAATAATATGCCATTGTGTGGTTGTAGGAGAATTTTCCTTACCCTTTAACCAGTTGATGAACATTTGAGTACCATTTTATTCTTTTATTTTAATATCCAAATAATGTGGGATTCAAGTAATGTATGTATGCATTCTGAAAGTAAAGGAGACAAACACTATAGACACGAAGTATGAAAGCCCCCACACTTCTCCTTCAGTCCTACTCTTCCCCCCAGAAGTGTCTGGTGACAACTTGCTGTGTGTGGTTCTGGTCACATATGTCGGACTTCCTCACATAACTTCCCGTTACACTGTGGGCTCCAAAGGCCATGGATCCACCCTTGTCCCAGGCCATTTATATATCTTCTGGGTAAGGTGGGCCCTAAAGGTTTATAAACGAAATGAGTGTCTAGGGAATGTGTGAAAGTCCTGTGAAGGGACTTTCCCCTGTCTTTGAACATCCACGTTCAGGTGTGGACGGGACGGTGAGTGGCTGGGAGGAGGCCAAAATCAACAGCTCCAACCCACTTCGCTATGACCGCCAGAGCAGGGGATTTATAGTCACCCGGGCTGGGCTCTACTACCTGTACTGTCAGGTAAGCCCCAGCTGGCACCATGGGTAAAGCAGAAACTGAGGGAGAAGGGTTTGGTTTAGAGGGTGGAGAGGAGGAGTTTGGGGTCTGGGCTGGAGAGGATATTTGGGTCTCTAAGGAAATGTGAACTTGAGACGAGGGCAAGCAGTGTTCTGGACTCCACCACCCTCTCCCTGCCCCCCAGGTGCACTTTGACGAGGGAAAAGCTGTCTACCTGAAACTGGACTTGCTAGTGGATGGCACGCTGGCCCTGCGATGTCTGGAAGAGTTCTCTGCCACCGCAGCAAGTTCCCCTGGGTCCCAGCTCCGTTTCTGCCAAGTGTCTGGGCTGTTGCCCCTGAGGCCAGGGTCCTCCTTACGGATCCGTACGCTCCCCTGGGCCAATCTCAAGGCTGCCCCTTTCCTTACCTACTTTGGACTCTTCCAAGTTCACTGAGGGGCCCTGGCCTCATGATGGTTTTCCCAGGTCACTGGTTCCCCACAACTCTCTGAGCACCCCAGTCCCCTCTGCCCCACCCTGAGCTGCTCCTCCCCTCAGACCTGCCTCTCCCTGGGTAGGCTGCCAGGGCTTGTGCACGTGTTTTCCATGCCACATAAATATTCCTGTTCACGTCTGACAACTCCTCCCCCCAACTCTGGTTTTCCACCTCACTAGCTCCTGAACCCGATTTTTGATGCCCCAGTTACATCCTGACTCCCCACCCTGGCCGCAGCCCTCTGGGACACTGTGTTTACTATACTCTGGGTGAGAATGGGTCCCCAGTACCCCTCGAGGGCACTAAGAGGGGCTGGATACCGGAGAGACTGTGAGGGCTAAGAGTCCAAGACAAGCTCCTCTCCTGATAATTCCCTGTGGATTTTTAAAACAGATATTATTTTTATTATTATTGTGACAGAATGTAGATATGTGGAAATTAAAGAGAATAAGCCATGGTTGCTCTTTTTCATTTGGGGTTTAGGGGACCTCCTCAGGGTAGCCAAGAGTCCTGGGAAGGGGGGTCTGAGCATTGGGGAGTGGGTGCAGGATATCTGGAATTCCAGGGCGGCATACGGGCTTGGGAGTGGGGACCCACATGCCTCCAATCCCAAGGCATGAACAGAGGATGGAAAGGCAAACTGCCAAGGAAAAAAATCAATCCTCTGCCCAAGGTCCAGCAGAAGCAGCCTCATTTACCTAGGAGGCGGGCTTCCTCCTGTGGGAAATCCCTGGCTGGGAGGAACATGGGCCCTTCCTCTTGGCAGCCTCGGGCCCTTCAGCAGGTGCTGGCACAAAGCCCTGGCTGGGATGTGGGGTAGGAGCAGGCCTCAAGGGGGTTTCAGGGTCAGTAAGCAGGACACTGGGGGCCAGGAACATGGGAACCTCAACCCTAGGATACAGCAGAGCAATCCTCCAGTGGTAGGGTGCTTGCAGAGGGGTGGGAGGGTGGTTGTCTTTTTCTCTCTTCATCCAGAACCTTATGTAAGAGCTTTTCTTGGGAAACAGGAAGTCCTATTTGCCAAGTTCAGCACAGGGAGTAGCGCAGGCCTTATTCCAACACACCCGGCCTGGGCTTAACCCCAGAGCTCAGCCAGTTTCTTGCTTCAGAGACCCTGGTTCTCCCCACGGGCCCTCTCCCCTCCTTTCCTACCTTCAGTCACTCCTAGCACTCTTCCCCAGAGACCACTCCTAGGCCTGAGCCAGAGGGTCTTCCACCCTCATCCCTTGACCCTCAACACGGCCCAATGTGCCCCTTCATCCCCGCTCCTGGCACCATGCCCCATGCCAGCCAACCTTCCCTCCCCCACTTCTGGGGCCGCCCCAGGGTTCCTGTGCTTTGGCCGCTCCTCCTGGGTGTCACTGGCAGCCCTGTGCTTCCTACAGAGACTGGCACCAAATTCTCCTGAGGCTTGAAGAGGGTGGGGGGTCTCAAGACAACACTGGCCCCACAGAGAAGTGCCAGGAGCACCAACGGTGTCCCTAGCTTGCTTTTCTCCTCCCTCCTTTTTATTCTCAAGTTCCTTTTTATTTCTCCCTTGCGTAACGCCCTTCTTCCCTCCTGCACCACTGCCTGCACCCCCACCCTCTCTGTCACCTCTTTGCCATCCACTCCTGAGGCCACAGCTGTTGGCAGGGTCCCCAGCTCATGCCAGCCTCATCTCCTTCCTTTCTAGCCCCCGAAGGGCCTCTGGGAGACATGGGGGGCAGGGTCCGAGAGCCAGCACTCTCAGTTGCCCTCTGGTTGAGTTGGGGGGCAGCTCTGGGGGCTGTGGCTTGTGCCATGGCTCTGCTGACCCAACAAACAGAGCTGCAAATCCTAAGGAGAGAGCTGACCCGGCTGCAGAGGACTGGAGGGCCCTTTGAAAATGGGGAAGGGAATCCATGGCTGAGCCTCCAGGAGCAGGTGAGTGAGGGGAGAAGGGTGTCTGGGAGAGGAGGAACGGTGGCAGGGTTGTCTCTGGCATTCTTGGTTCCAGCCTCCTGCAAAGTTTTTAGTGGGTGCAAGAGAGGGTCCTGGGTTTGGAGGTCAAGGGAGCAGCCATACCAGGAAGGGAAATTGTTAAAGATTAATGCTTCACGTACCTACCAGATCCTGGAGGACAGCCAGCACCACGACTCAGGTTGCTGGGGAAAGGTGCATGAGAGATGGGAGGCATTCCTGGGGTGGAGGGAGGGTTGGGAGGAAAGGCTGTCTGGGACCCTTGCACCTTAGCCTAATGCTGCCTTTTCCCATGAGCAGAGGCCTGAGAGCCTGGAAGCCCTGGAGAATGGGGAGAGATCCCGGAGAAGGAGAGCAGTGCTCACCCATAAACAGAAGAGTGAGGCCTTCAGGGTGCAGAGGGGTGGGAGATGATCAAGCAGCACGAAGACTTGGAGACTGTTACCCCAAGTCAGGGTGAGGGTGGAGGGCTGATAACAGGGGTTGTCAAGTTGGGTAGGCAGGCATTGCTGAGATTTCCTCCTTCTTTCCCCAGAGAAGCACTCAGTTCTGCACCTTGTTCCCATTAACATTACCTCCAAGGGTGAGCACTATTTTAAACAGATTTCGGGGCAGGGCAAGATCTGGGAACTTTGGGGCTGGCACCAGGGCACAAGAGAATCTTAAAGGTGAAAAGGAAGAATGCACAGAAATCCTGACTGCCACACTCCTCACCTCCAGAGGACTCTGATGTGACAGAGGTGATGTGGCAACCAGCTCTTAAGCGTGGGAGAGGTCTGGAGGCCCAAGGATATGTTGTTCGAGTCTGGGATGCTGGAGTTTATCTGCTGTATAGCCAGGTAACCCCAAACAAACACTGAGCCTCACATGGGGGCCTGCGGGCCTTAAAGCCTGTTCTTCCAAAGCCTTAGGCCCCAAACCTGAGGGTTCTCAACCCTCTGTTCATGCACTGAGAAGATTCTCTGGCTTCTTGTCAGGGTTCATGAGGCCTCCCAGAACTGAGCTATACCATCCTGTTTTCTTTATCTCCTCCCTTTTCTGCCAGGTCCTGTTTCATGATGTGACTTTCACCATGGGTCAGGCGGTGTCTCGGGAGGGCCAGGGAAGGCAGGAGACTCTATTCCGATGTATACGAAGTATGCCTTCCAACCCAGACTGGGCGTACAATAGCTGCTACAGTGCAGGTAACAGCTCTGTGGGCAGTGGGGGCAGTGTGGGGATGGGTGTTAGAAGAGCAGGACATTCTTGACCTCGGTGTAGTGGTGGAAGAGCTATAACAGGAGGGTTGGAAGCCTGGATGTAGATAGAGGTGGATCTAAAGAATGAAGGATGGAATAACTAGGTCCTTACAGTAAGTGGAGAAAAGGTTAAGCTAGGGGAGAGTGACACATCAGAGTATCTCCATGGCTGTGCTTCACTGAACATCTATTTCCTATCTTTTCTCAGGTGTCTTCCACTTACACCAAGGGGATATTCTGAGTGTCATAATCCCCCGAGCGAGGGCGAAACTTAGTCTTTCTCCACATGGAACCTTCCTGGGGTTTGTGAAACTGTGACGGTGTTATAAAAGTGGTTCTGGGTCTGGAAGAGTGGGGTGGGTACATATGGGAGACAGCCAAAGCTGACTAGACAAAGGACAGGGAATGGGAAGGAACAGAGGCTTCTTCTGGGTTTATCTGGAACCCTGAGCTTGACACCTTACGACTGTGTCTTTTCCTCCCTTTTCCCTTTCCACCCCCTACCCCTAGACTTCTATTTCATGAATATTAAGAATATAGAATATCTTGCTTTTATCTCCCATTTAGCCCCAAATTCTCGGGGCTGAGGAGGGATGAAGAGAAAATGCCAGGCATTGTCTAGACCTGCTTTGGGTCCCACTGGAATGCTTCCAGAACAGCACCACCATCTAGCGGCAGTTTGAGAGAATCATCCTGTCAGTTGGCACAAGTCCACAAAGCCTCCCTACACTCAGGAAAACTCTTGGTTCCCTATGCCACACCTCCCTCGAGGAACCCACTGTCTCTTCACCCCACAAAAGCCCCATCCCCATTTCCACATTACTCTTTGGGCCCCAAGTTTTGCCTTGGGACCCAAAATGTTCTGCATTCCCCTGGCGTGGCAGCAAGCCCCTCTGGGCTGAGACGGGTCGCCGGGAAGCCTTGGATGAATAAATAGTACGTCCTAATGATGGTCTTGACGCACTCCTGAGCTCATCTTTCCGCTCAAATCCTGCTTAAAGTTAAATAAAAGAGAATAAGTAATACCTCGGATCCATTTCCCCCACTGCCTTGTCTCGCACCCGTTCCTCTACCGGGACCTCCCGTCCCCCAGGAATTTCCCTGGTACACCCCACTACACCGAAGGTATACTGACGGCGTCCTCAGAACTAAGAGGAGGACCTTGCAGCTGGGCATGGAGAACGATGGGACGCGCAGGCGCAAAAGGGGGAGTGGCGGGGCGGGTGGGGGCGGGGGTTCGCTGCGTGCAAGCCCAGGTCAGCGAGTGTGCGTAGGCGCAGCTTTGCGTGGGGCTCGGGGGCGGGACAATCCTTTGGCGTCTACTTTCAAGAGTAGGCGGGACTAGGCGCGTGGTGGCCGCGCCGGCGCTGTTCGCCGGGTGTGACGTAGTATTCGTGCGCCGCCACCGCCGGTGGGCCTGGGGCTCGCGGGAGGGGAAACAGGGGGAGGAGGGGGAGGTGGTGGAGGTGGAAGCTGAAGCAGAGCAAGAGGCGGCCGCGGCGAGGCGGCTTATCGGCGCGGCCCAGAAGCGTTGGAATTCTGGATTGAGACGGCTACGCGTGAAGACAGCAGGAGTGGCGGGGCCGCCGCCGTCACCGGACAGATGAGCCGGGAAGCCTGAGGCCGGCGACGCCCGCCCTCGGGCCCGTCAGTCCGGCTTCGCCGCTCCCGGTGAGGACTCCCTTTCCCCTCCCCCCCTCCCTCCCGCAGCCCTGCCCGGGCCTCTCCCATTCCTGGACATCATTCCCTCCTAACCCGAGCCCAGGCAGCCCTCGAAGGGGCTGCTTAAGGCCTCGCGCTGCGAGCCGCCCGAGCCTGTAGGACTATACCGGTGCTGGGACGTTTTCTGGTCCCCGGGGACAGAGCGGGAGAGGGGGCTGGGCTAGTTGACTCGGGCGGCTCAGTTCTTCCCAGTACCTTCATCTGGCTGCTTAAGCATCGATTCGGCTCTCCTTCAGTTTATTTTAAAAATTTTCCCGTTTTTTTAGGTTATACTACCTGAATTACAGCTCTGACCTCCCCATTCCCTCTTGAGAAGGTCTGAGCATGCACTTTTTTCCTCAGTTCATTGCAGGGTGGTAGATAACTCTTTTCCTACCGCGGTTTCCCTGTGGAGGTTGTGTTGCCTTCATGTACCTCTGTACTATGTCAGGATTCCTGTGCTGAGCCATATCCCTTATTGGACTCTCAATAAGGACACTCTTGGTGGTATTAAAACGGAGTAGTAGAGACTGAAAATACTGGGTTGACCAGGGGATCTGACAAATAAGATTTTCCAGGCCTGCTGCATAGCCATTGTCCCTTGCCTCTCTACTGAGTAGGGAAGAGACGATGGCAAGATGCTAAAGGTTCCCTTGTGGACCATGTTAATCAGGAAGATCTGTAGTTTTGTTTTGTGTTTTTTCTTTTGTCTTTCTTTTTTGTATCTCTCTGAATTCTAGTATATTTGTATTTGATTCCAGAAGAGGCATACTGAGGAAGAGCGGCAGGATCTGGGGTGCATGATGTTTGGATTCTGATGCTCCTTTATTTTGCAGGCTACTGAAAGATGAAAGAGACTATACAAGGAACCAGGCCTTGGGGGCCTGAGCCTTCAGGACCTGGCATAGCCTCAGCTTACTCAAGCCCTAGGCGGGAACGTCTTCGTTGGCCCCCACCCCCAAAACCCCGACTCAAATCAGGTGGAGGGTTTGGGCCAGATCCTGGGTCAGGGACCACAGTGCCATCCAGACGCCTCCCTGTCCCTCGGCCTTCTTTTGATGCCTCAGCTAGTGAAGAGGAGGAAGAAGAAGAGGAGGATGAAGATGAGGAAGAGGAAGTGGCAGCTTGGAGGCTGCCCCCCAGATGGGGTCAGCTGGGAGCCACCCAGCGGCCTCGCCCTCCCCGCTCTACTCATCGAAAAACCTGCTCACAGCGCCGCCGCAGAGCCATGAGAGCCTTCCGGATGCTGCTCTACTCAAAAAGCACCTCGCTGACATTCCACTGGAAGCTTTGGGGGCGCCACCGGGGCCGGCGGCGGAGCCTTGCGCACCCCAAGAACCATCTTTCACCCCAAGAAGGGGGTGCGACACCACAGGTGCCATCCCCCTGCTGTCGTTTTGACTCCCCCCGGGGGCCACCCCCCCCTCGGCTGGGTCTGCTAGGTGCTCTCATGGCTGAGGATGGGGTGAGAGGGTCTTCACCAGTGCCCTCTGGGCCCCCTATGGAGGAAGATGGATTAAGGTGGACTCCAAAGTCTCCTCTGGACCCTGACTCTGGTAAGGTGGGAATAGGGTAGAGGAAGCAAGGGGAGGGCTAAGATCCTGGAGAACCAGGACCTTCTTGCTATGATGAGAACTGGGCCTACGGAAAATAGAATGGCAGAGTCGTGGAGATGGGGGCGGGAGGGGGGTGGTAGTGTCCAAAATAGTTGTGAAATGTCTTAAACCCCATTTTGAGCAGGAACTAAGTCAGAGGAGGTAGTCAAGGCTGGGGTACAGAATCCTTAAGTAGGTGTTCTGTGCATGGATGAAAAAGGGAGGCATGGTTGAGAAAAGTCAGTCCTGTCTACTTGAAATCCCTCTTTACTCGGCCATTGAGGATAACAGCCCTGTGTGTGCATCTCCTGGGTGTGTCATTCTCAGAGTAGTGGAACGTTCATCACCTGTGTGGTCGTGTGGGGCATTCTCATTCGGAATATTTCCTTTTTGGAGAATCACACTGAACAATTTTAGGCTTTCTTTGCCTTTGTTAATTAATTGTTGAGCCTTTGCTATATGCTAGGTAACGTGTTAGGTGCATCTCTCTGACTCTGTCTTTTCTTGCTTTTTTCTTGTGAGTATAGTTAACACGGGTTTGAACTGTGTGGGTCCACTTATATCTGAGTCAGCCCTCCGTATCTGAGTTTTCTGTCTGTGGATTTAACCAATTCTGAGTCAAAGACTATTTTCAGTCCACAGTTAGGAATCCATGGATGCAGAAGCCTATTCTATGCATTGTTCTCCACCTTTCTGTGTAAGAGATTTGAGCATACGTGGATTTTGGTATCCACCGGGATTCTGAAACCAATCCCCCACGGATACTGAGGCAAAGCTGAATTTTGGGGGGAGTTAAGTTAATGTGTGTGAAGGAGGTGTGCTGTCAGGGTCAACTCTAGTAATTCTTTATCTCTATCCCTTTATTACCTCTTGGACATGTTTACCTCATGTTTTAGGGTCTCCATTCCTTAGAATTTATATTGATCTTCCCTTTGTCCTTTGATCTGAGTCAATTTTTCATCCCCATCTTGTTTCTGTGCCCTACAGGCCTCCTCTCTTGTTCTCTGCCCAATGGCTTTGGGGGACCACCTGGGCCAGACGGGGAGCGAAGTCTGGCACCCCCTGATGCCAGCATCCTCATCAGCAATGTGTGCAGCATCGGGGACCACGTGGCTCAGGAGCTTTTTCAGGGCTCAGATTTGGGCACTACCGAAGAGGCAGAGCGGCCTGGGGAGAAAACTGGCCAGCATAGCCCACTGCGGGAGGAGCATGTGACCTGTGTGCAGAGTAAGGAACCCTAGAGGGCCTAGTCTCTTTCCCTCGGCAGACTCTTAGATCAGAGTCTGGAGGTCTTACCCTATCCCTCTCTCTCTCTCCTCCATTCAGGCATCTTAGATGAATTCCTTCAAACTTACGGCAGCCTCATCCCTCTCAGCGCTGATGAGGTAGTAGAGAAATTGGAGGACATTTTCCAGCAGGAGTTTTCTACGCCTTCCAGGTGAGGCATGAAAGAGATGCCCTTCAGAAGAGAGCTGGGACTTAAAGGATGGCTCCTTTTTCTACCATAGGGACGTACTTGGGGAAAGGAGGAAGCTAGAACTAAAGTGGGGTAATGTGCAGGCCAGGTGCCAAGTCCTGGTAAGCTGACTGGAAAGGTCTTTACCTGGGATCCTGAAATACTGTGTATATCTGAGAATTCATGTGCTTCTTTCTGAGGAGTAGGCCTTTAGCAGGTCTTCAAAAAGACCCATGACCTAAAAAAGGCAGGAGGATTAGTTTAGGCTCTTATCCTAGGCTGTAGAAGGTATTTCTGTGTGCCCTAGTCCCCTTGTCTTTTGTGTGACTCTACCCTTGGCCTACTTAGGAAGGGCCTGGTGCTACAGCTGATCCAGTCATACCAGCGGATGCCAGGCAATGCCATGGTGAGGGGTTTCCGAGTGGCCTATAAGCGGCATGTGCTGACCATGGATGACTTGGGGACCTTGTATGGACAGAACTGGCTCAATGACCAGGTGAGGAGGAGAGAAACAGGCCCAAGAGGGGATTCAGGGAGCAAGGTGTCTGGGGCCCTCTTCATGGGGGATTCCTGTACCCATGTCCACCCTCCATGGCAAGTTGCCTCCCATCTTCTTTCCAGGTGATGAACATGTATGGAGACCTGGTCATGGACACAGTCCCTGAAAAGGTAGGCTTAACCAGGTACTTTAGTCCCCAGGAGAATTTCCACAGTTCTAAGCAGGCTTTTTGTCCCTTTCTTCTCTCCCATTTCTGGGGAGAGGTGGGAGAAAGTGTCATCTGTTAAATTCAAATTTATAATCTTGGTCCTGAACTTAACAATTCTGTTTCTTTTCCCTACTCTTCAGTGTTTTTCCCCTATGGCTAACCCCACAAATTGGAATGGGAAGCTCTAGGATACGGTTAAAAACAAGTGTTGTTTTTTTTTAAATCCTCAATGAATTGGAGTGCAGGTTGTTGAAAGCAGTCCTTAGAGCAATAATGAAGTGGAGCAGACACTTGGAGGGCTTACAATTTTTAATTCCATCCAGCTCCTTTTTTTTTTTTTAATCATTGGTACAGGTGCATTTCTTCAACAGTTTCTTCTATGATAAACTTCGTACCAAGGGTTATGATGGGGTGAAAAGGTGGACCAAAAACGTGAGTTATGAATGCATATCTACTTGTGTTAACACCTTGCTTTAAAGATATAAGAGTTCAATTTTTATGAGCTCTTCCTGCAACCCTGTTAATTCAATCTTTCAAACATTAAGTGTTTTCTGTGTGCTAGGTATCGTTCTAGGCACTAAGGATACAGTGTTAAGTAAGGCAAATTTCTTGCCTTTATTGGGTGAGAATAAATAAGTTGAGTTTCAGCTAGTGATAAGTGCTGTGAACAAATTAAAAGAGTGATGTAGTAGCATGAAAAGTAGGTTCTTTATACTGGGTGATCTGAGAAGGCTTCTCTTAGATGAAACTTGAGTGATGAGCCAGCCATGTGCAAATTTGGGGGAAGAGTGTTCTAGGCAAAGGAAACAGCAAGTATGTAGGACACAAAAGAGAACATTTGAGGAACAATGGGACTGTGTGGTTGGAGCAGAGTGAGCAAAGGGAAAATGACACAAAATTTGGTCAGAGGGTATGTTGTATGAGGCATGAAGGATAGGGTAGACTTTTTTTTTTTTAAGATCTTATGTATCTAATTTTTTAGAGAGAGAAAGAGAGGGAGAGAAACATCAGTGTGTGGTTGCCTCTCTCACACACCCCACTGGGGACCTGGCTTGCAACCCAGGCATGTGCCCTAGACTGGAAATCTAACTGGTGACCCTTTGGTTCTCAGGCCAGTATATAAACACTGAGCCACACCAGCCAGGGCAGGATAGGGTAGATTATATTTGATGCGTACTAGAAGCCACTGAAGAGTTTTAAGCAGGCTGTGTGAAGTGCTTCATGTTTTGAACTCATTTCAATAAGTTGAAAGGGGGACAAGAATGGAAGTAGGCAGACTTAGGAGAGTTGCACAGACATCCAAATGAGAAACTTGGACTAGTGTGGTAAAGACAAATAGAAGTAGTTTTATACAGGACAAGTTTTGCAGGTAGTGACAGATTGGATGTGGGGAATGAAGAAAAGATAGGAATAAAAAGGGTGATGCCTAGGTTTTTGGCCTAAATTACTGGTGAAAATACTTAGGAAAAGGAGGTTTGGTGAGGGGGGAAAAAGCTCTTTTGTCTCCTCCAATTAGTTTCCCTGCCCTCCCATTCAAAGACCAGGAAATTTCTACAGTAATGTAGAACCATTGGTTCTAGCATTTCTTGATTTCTGCTCCTAGGTTCAAGAGCTACACTATCAGGGATCTGGCAGACCTGCTTCTTGCAGTAGAGGTGGAGTGACATACAGTGAAAAGAACTTGGCTTTTTTAATACCTGTATTTGAGTCCCTCCCTCTGCCATTTGTTCTATGATGTTGGGCAAGTTACTTTCCTTTTTTAAGCTCCAGTTATCTCATTGTTAGTTGAACATGGGAACATCCTTGAAGGATTGTTGTGAGTGTTCACTGAACATTTACTAGGTGCCATACATTGTGCTTAGTGTATTATGGATATTAACCAGTTAATCCTTATAACATTGGATGAGATAGGTGCTGTTATTTCTACCCTCTTACACATAAGAGAACTGAGATTAGAGAGTTATTAAGTAGTTTGCCCATGATCATAAGCTAGTAGATGGAGGAGCTGAATTTGAACCCTGGTAGTCTCGCTCCAAATCCTGAGCTTGGGTGCTTAGCTACTAAGCACTTGTGTCTTTAATGTGTGAAAAGTACCTGGCACATTCTGGGCTGTTGAGTGTTTGTTCTGATACCAATTCTTTTCTGTCTTGTCTTCCTCCCTTAAGCCAAGAATCTAGATATCCAGATGTTGAGATTTGCCTCACAATACAGGGGCAGGCTGGGTCTTATGTGTGCCCACTTGGCTTTTTGCCTGCTTCTTCATTCTTTAGAACCTCATGGCAGTAGGTAGGACTCATGCTGTCTTACCTGATCTCTGACACTGCCTCCTCAGGTGGACATCTTCAATAAGGAGCTATTGCTAATCCCCATCCACCTGGAGGTGCATTGGTCCCTTATCTCTGTTGATGTGAGGCGACGCACCATCACTTATTTTGACTCGCAGCGCACTCTAAACCGCCGCTGCCCTAAGGTTTGTGCGGGAAGGGGGAAGATGGGTAGGATGGGGGAGGAGGTCCAGTGGTGAGGCATTCCAGGCACAAGGGTATGTCTGAGGTTTTGAGAAACAACCTGGGCTTGGTGCCTGTGACCTCCACACCATTAATTCACTTTCTCCTTTTCTCCATATGTATAGCATATTGCCAAGTATCTACAGGCAGAGGCAGTGAAAAAAGACCGGCTGGATTTCCACCAAGGTTGGAAAGGTTATTTCAAAATGGTAAGTTTCTGGAGGGAGGGGTATGGGGTTGGTGGTGGGCATAATGGTAGGAGGAAGTTGATGCCACATCCCTAGCAGTCTCCAGGTGAAGGGCCTACCTTTCTCTTCTCTAGAATGTGGCCAGGCAGAATAATGACAGTGATTGTGGCGCCTTTGTGTTGCAGGTAAGCAGATGTCACTTGGGTTAAAGGGTTGGGAGGGAGATGGGAGGCTGTTCTACATCCTTCATTTGGCTCTCAGCCACTTGTGTAGCAGGGAGTAATAGTAATCTTATGTGTTAGAATGTAGAAATCCTGGTTTTATTGGTCTTCTCCTGACTTCCCCATTCCGCACTGGTCTGGTCCTTGGTCTCTGGCTATGGTATACCTGCCTCTGGGCCTCCATTGCAAAGTGTTTTTTCTTTTTCTTAATACTAGGTATTTCATGTACCAAATAAAAATATTGGATTTAGAGCCAAACTTTTTTTGAGCCCCAGGCTATGGGACTGTGGCTCCTTCTATTTGTGAAATGTGCCTGTTCCCTGAAAGACCAAATGAGACATATCTCATAAGAAATGTGTAGCACAGTTCCGGATGTTGGATGCTCAGTAGGTGGTTCTCATGGCCTGCTTTGTTAACACCTAGTACTGCAAGCACCTGGCCCTGTCTCAGCCATTCAGCTTCACCCAGCAGGACATGCCCAAACTTCGTCGGCAGATCTACAAGGAGCTGTGTCACTGCAAACTCACTGTGTGAGCCACGTATCCCAGGCCTCAAGCCCGTTCATTAATGGGCAGGAGACATGGGAGACCCTTCTTTCCAAGAAACTCCAGTTCCTTTCCTTTTGCCTCTCCCTACCCAATTCCCTTTGGTTTTTCATATTTAAATGTTTTCATTGATTTCTGTATTTTTTTCTTTGAGAGAATACTTGTTGATTTCTGATGTTTAGGGGTGGCCGTGGAAAAGCCCTTTTTTCCCTGTCTGCAAGGGGAGTATGGCCTTGCGACCTGCGTGGGGCAGTGATCCCCCTTCCGTATGTGGGTGGTGGCCAGGAAAATCTGTGCCGAGGGTGGTTGGCGGACAATGGGATTACTGCCTGCCAGATCTTCAAACTTTATATATATATATATATATATATATATAAATGCCACGGTCCTGCTCTGGTCAATAAAGGATCCTTTGGAGATACTTAGTGGTGGTCTTCCTTAAGGGGCCTCAAACTTAAGGGATATGCTCTATCTCAGCCTCTCCTCCAGCCAATGCTGTTAGTTACCCTTTTATGGGTCTTGAGACTTAAGCAGCCAGCTTTCCATCCCTGGTTCAGACAATGCCAACACCATGCCTCTGTCATCAAAAGGAACTCTCCACCCAGGAGAGAAAGGGATGTAAGAAGGGAGAGAGAGTAGGTGATCCTCAAAAATAAGGAAGCTTGAGAGGTACTAACTTTGGGGAACAAGAAAGCCAGTAAAGATTCATGACAGCAATCCTAAATGCTTTTAAGCCCAGAAGTCCGTTATTCAATCCCTCCTCCCCTCCAGCCAGGGAATCCCCCTAGTCGCTAGGCTTTGGCTCCTGATCTCATCATCCCTGGAACACAGGGACTACATAGGGGGTAGTCTTTTCTGCCTTTGCTGGAGAAAAAAAAAAAAATGTGGGTCCAGTGAAGACCTGGAGTAGAAGTAAAGGGAAGTGCAAGGCCCGGGAGCCCGGAAGTCCCTGAAGGCTGAAACCTCGCCCCCCTTCCATGATAGGGCCTACTAGGCCACATGACTAAGGCACTATCGCCTCCGCACGTGTAAGGGTGCAGGGTCCCAAGATGGCTGCCAGGCCTCGAGGCTTGACTCCTGTATGTCACTTCCGTACCGGTGAGAAGGGCGGGCCTTGTAGCCAATGAAACTATGGGGCGGGTCTCCAGCTTGATAGGCGTTCAAGTTATCCAGTGGTAACTACGTGCCAGAGCGCCAACGAACTAACGTCACGCCGAGTTGCTGTGCACCGGCAGGCGGGGCCCAGGCGGCCAAGCCAATGCGATGGCTGGGGCGGGGTTGGGCGCTCTATAAGTTGTCGATAGGCGGGCACTCCGCCCTAGTTTCTAAGGATCATGTCTGCGAGTCAGGATTCCCGGTAAGGAGGGCATTCGTAAGAGGTTGGGGCTACTTACCCTGCCGCTCCCTTCCGAGGGCCCCGCGGGGGGCGGGGATCTGAGGCACACCTGGGTTGCGGGGAAACCAAGCTGGGAGGACCGGTCCTGGGGGAGAGACGAGGTAGATTCATAGAAAAAGGCGAAGACAGCTTGGCTTTCGGGGTATAGAATGCGAGGTTCGTTAGAAGGCCTCGACCAGAGACGGTGCGCAAAGCCCCGACGCTGAGTGGCGAAACCAGGTCGCGACCTAGCGTGAGATGGAAAGGTAGAGGCGGCCGCAAAGCCCAGAGCCGGACTGTCCGGTTGCCTCACTGTCGGAGGGAGGTTTTGCGCGCGCTCGAATTCCCGAGGATTCTGGCGCTACCACTTGCCAAGGTGGGGAGGCCTGGGTTCTCAGTCCTAGTTGTTGCGTCGTGTTGAGATAAGGGTCGGGGAAGAAGAAACCGGCCCGTTCAGTGTGCTGGTTTTCTTGACGGCCAGGACTGAGCCTAACCCCGAGGAGCAGCCGCGTGAGGCGCCTGGAGCCCACCCGGCGCCTGGCGGGCGGGTCCATTTTGCCGCACAAGCCGGGAAATTGGCAAACTGCGGATGGGCAGGTCCACTTTCCTTCGGGGGTGAGCGCCCTGAGGTATGGGGAGGGCGACGCCATTTCGCGACGGGGAGGGCGGGGTGTGGATTGTTCCATGGTGGGTGGAGACGCCGCCGGGTGGTCCAGGGAGCTAGCACATGGCGGCCTGATGTCCTCCCCTCCCCCAGTCTGCTTCGCCTTTAAGTGTTGTGCAATCCTCCCATTAGCTAGCTCGGCTGGGGCTCATTGTGCGCGAGGCCGCCACCGCCCGCGGCCTCCCACATCCGGGCACCACTGGAAGGGGGGAGGTGGGCTGACGGAGTGGGGGAGGGCGCGCACGGAATGACGTGGGGGGAGGGGGATGTCTTAACTCCATTCTGGGAGGTGAGGGGCGGGACTTCCGGAGCGCTGGGGCAGCGATAGGAGGTGCACGCGCTAGGCATTGAAGCGGCCAGGCCCCACACACGTGGGCCCCGCGGCAGGCACCACCTATGGGCTTCTTACCGGAGGCATCGTTTCCCCCACTCTCCGGTTCTTTTTTTGGGGGGGGGGTGTTACCCCACTAAATCGAGGTGGCATGACCTGAGCCGCTTCTTGGATGGGGCTAATGCCTTACTCAACCGTAAGGTAACTACTGTGTCTTCTAGGAACTGGTGGGGGTTGGGTCAGGGAGTGAAGACGGCGTCATGCAAGGCGGGTTGCTGGTAGGAAGAGCCAGCAGGCTGTCGGGATTTCTAACATGCTTCAGTCAGCGTACTCATACTTTAAACCAACAGATCCAGAGACAATGGCCCCGATGGAATGGAGCCTGAAGGCGTCATTGAGGTGAGATTGGATTCTTAACCACCATTGTCTTTCCTTTGGTAAGGGTGGTGCAATGAGCAATGTTCCCTGGTTTCTGAATTGTTCAGTACCTTAAGACTAAAACCAGAACCCAGGATTCATCTTTAATACGTAGTCTAATTACCAAGTAGTTAAGCATTCATCACAGGAGTTCTGAATCTGTATAATCATTTGTTTAAAATATTTATATCTCTGAAAGTATGTGAAGTTAAGTCTTGTTCTCATGCAACCTTATGGTTTACAAGTGGACTGGTGCTGTGAGACTTCCCAGGCCATGTAGAGCCAGCTGGCTTCCCTGGAGAGAGGAGAGGTTGTTGCTGCTAAAGCTTTGGTAAAAGCACAAGGTGCTGTTTGCTCCGATGTACAGCCCTACTTCTATTACTGTAATTCCTTCGCATCCCACAGAGTAACTGGAATGAGATTGTTGACAGCTTTGATGACATGAACCTTTCAGAGTCCCTCCTCCGTGGCATCTATGCCTATGGTTTTGAGAAGCCCTCTGCCATCCAGCAGCGAGCCATTCTTCCTTGTATCAAGGGTAAGATCCCTTTGCCCCAAAGCAAGTTCTGGACTGTCCCTGATCTGGGTAGAGTTGCACCTGGCTTGGTGGTGCTTGTCTCGTATCAGCCAGGGACAAAGTAACTCCTTGTTTATCCCAGGTTGGCTTTTGGTCTGTGCCCATGCCTGGTTCATGCCTTGGACACATGGATTATGGATATAGTTTTAATAAGGTAGTATATTAGTCAGTTCATACTTGTTCCTTATAGCTGTATCTTTGATCTTGTTTGTGTAATACTAAATGAGTTAATGAATAGGTCTGTTCCCACTTATGGTATTATGTTGTGGTGGAGTTAAGTCTGTGAGGCACTTTATGATTGGCACATAGGCTCTATTGGGTGTTTATTGATCTCATTTTGCAAGGCCTTGAATGTCCCATGATCCCAAAGTGTTTACCTTCTACCATATCAACCTTTTTTCCTTTTCTGTTTAGGTTATGATGTGATCGCTCAAGCCCAATCTGGGACAGGAAAAACAGCCACTTTTGCCATATCAATTTTGCAACAAATTGAATTGGACCTAAAGGCCACCCAGGCCTTAGTCCTGGCACCCACTAGAGAATTGGCACAGCAGGTGAATGTAACTTGATTAAAAATTAAAAATATGAGTATGCTCCTCAACCACCACCACCACCACCTTGGGAGGACTGAGGTGCCTACCCCCAAACAGTAGACACTATTTCTCCACACATGCCCTGAATCAAATGGGAAACCTGGGTGGAGCCTGGCTGGCTGAACAGGTGTGGTGGCTGTTCTATGGACAAACCCCCTGGCAATGGGCAAGGACACACCTGATCGGTGGTGTTGCTCTTATATCAGTCGGGGGCAAAGAAATTGTTCAGTCCTTAGTTCATCCTAGCTTGTTGCCTGCATTGGTGGCCAGAGCTGGTTCATGCCTGGGGCACATAAAATTATAATTCCTGGGTCTTGAAGGGGGAAAGATCAGAAACACCGGTTTCATGGGTAATATTGTGAACTGAGGCTTTAAGGAATGGAGTTTTAATTTTTTAAATTTTTTTTCCTCTCTAAACTTCATTTTTAGAGAGGGGGAAGGGGGGGCAAAAGAGAGAAACAACATGAGTTACATTGGTCATAACCCCAACTGGGGACCCGCCCTACGACCCAGGTATGTGCCCTGACTGGGAGTTGAACTGGCAATCCTTCAGTTTGCATGCCAGCACTCAATAAAACTCCATTCTAGGCCTCTTGTTTAAAACATGCTTTTTTTAACAGTGAGTAATGTCACCTAATTTTTGTGGTTGTGTAATAGGATATCAGTGTATGCCATTTCATACATAAGGTTGGAAGTTACTAGATAAGTATAGGAGGGTCACAATTGACTTTCAGGAGTTGGTTCTAGTATGGTAAGCAGTCTTAAAATTCAGAGGGTAGTTAGTATGAACATTTTTTCATAAGCCGAAGTGAATTCCAATCTTGAGTCTTAGATGCATTTCACCTGTTTAATCTGGAAAGAGTTTTGGTCATACACATTTGAAAAACCTTACACATGAGAAGCACTTAAAATGGGGTATGGTGCAGTTGTAGCTAATAATAAGAGCACTTATCTTTTTTCTGGGTTTAGATACAGAAGGTAGTCATGGCTTTAGGAGATTATATGGGTGCCTCCTGTCATGCCTGCATTGGGGGTACCAACGTGCGTGCTGAGGTACAGAAGCTGCAGATGGAAGCTCCTCATATCATTGTGGGCACTCCAGGCCGTGTTTTTGATATGCTTAACCGCAGATACCTGTGTGAGTATTAGTGTTTTTATTCTGGGTCACTTCCCTCTTCGTGTTTTCTCAGTCTCTCCACTTGGCCACAATCTTGCCAATAAGGCTTGTTTTCCCCTGAAAGAGTCGCTCTATGATGAACCCCATGCGTGTCATCTGAGCCTGGCTTCCCTTTCTCAGCCCAGGTAGTGTTCTACTTCCCAGGGCTGTTGTCTGGCCTGGTGAGGGGGTACCCGGGCAAGGATCAAAACTGGAATTCTGAGAGCAGACCATCTGTTCTTCCTGGTTCTTTACTGGGAAAAGTTAAGCATATTTCATATTCCCCTGATTATTATTACCCTTACTGGTATTTTTTTTTTTTTTTTTTTCTGTAGCTCCCAAATACATCAAGATGTTTGTACTGGATGAAGCTGATGAAATGTTAAGTCGTGGATTCAAGGACCAGATCTATGACATATTCCAAAAGCTCAATAGCAACACCCAGGTGAGAGAGACTTGCCCCTATACCTGATCCTTTATAGATTGTGATTGGGGTAGTAGAGTAGTATGGGTTGCCAGAAGAACCATGAAGAATTCTAGTCTCTCAAACCTTTTTTATCTATTAGTTTTTGTTTTAGTAGTCTAGGGAAGGTGGCATGGAGAATATCTCCTACCTTGAGGCTGCTCTTTTCCCATTAGGTGGTTTTGCTGTCAGCTACAATGCCTTCTGATGTGCTTGAGGTGACCAAGAAGTTCATGAGGGACCCTATTCGGATTCTTGTCAAGAAGGAAGAGTTGACTCTGGAGGGTATTCGCCAATTCTACATCAATGTGGAACGAGAGGTGGGGCTCAGTGCAGGAGGCGGATCTGGTAGTAAGTCGTTGGGTATAGCCCCTGAATGATTTTTCTCCCCCAACTCACTCCCAGGAGTGGAAGCTGGACACACTGTGTGACTTGTATGAAACCCTCACCATTACCCAGGCAGTCATCTTCATCAACACTCGAAGGAAGGTTGATTGGCTCACTGAGAAGATGCACGCCCGAGACTTCACCGTCTCTGCCATGGTGAATTTTCCCCACCTCTTTTACCATCAGTGCATGTGCAGTAGTAGCCCACTTAGAGCCCAGGTGCTTGTTACACTTTGTGTTTCTGTTCTAGCATGGAGATATGGACCAAAAGGAACGAGATGTAATCATGAGGGAGTTCCGCTCTGGCTCTAGCAGAGTATTGATTACCACTGACTTGCTGGTGAGTAGAAAGGAATTTAGAGAAAGCTGGGAGGGAAGAAGGGAAAACCAAGGTGATTCCCTCTCCAGGGGGCCTAATAGTGCCCCTCTTTAGGAAAGTAGCAACTTGGAATAAAGTCTGGCATGCCTCAGCTTTCCAGGGCAGGAGGTCATGTGCAATTTCCTTTGCCTGCGTTTGGCTGCCTACATGTACACTCAAGTCCCAGGTTTTGTCTGGATAAATTGTGCCCTCTTGTCACTCACTGATGCTGAAGTCGTCCTCTTTTGTTGCCACAGGCCAGAGGCATTGATGTGCAGCAGGTTTCTTTAGTCATCAACTATGACCTTCCTACCAACAGGGAAAACTATATCCACAGGTGAGTGTATTCTGCCCAGCCTCCCCCCTCACACCCAACCCTCCCTGGTCTGAAGCTTCTAGTTTTCTAAGTTTACCATACCCCTACGTATCCTAAGGTGTCCTTGTTTTCCAGAATCGGTCGGGGTGGACGTTTTGGCCGTAAGGGTGTGGCTATTAACATGGTGACAGAAGAAGACAAGAGGACTCTGCGAGACATCGAAACTTTCTACAACACCTCCATTGAGGAGATGCCCCTCAATGTTGCTGACCTCATCTGAGAGGGGCTGGCCCGCCACCTCACCCCAGCCAGGGTTCAGCCCTTGTGGGGCTGAGGAGGAGCCGAGGGGGGCGGGAAGGGAGCCAAGGGATGGACATCTTGTCATTTTTTTTCTTTTTTTCCTTTGAATAAATGTCACTTTTTGAGGCAAAGAAGGAACCGTGAACATTTTAGATACCCTTTTCTTTGGGGTAGGCTCTTGCCCCAGGCGCCGTCTCTTCTCCCAAAAACACTAATCCACTTCCCTAACCTAGTCAACCTCCAAACCCGAGGCTCTACCCATTCCAGCCAAATTTCTCTGAGAATGATTCCCGGAGGCTGTGATGTCATTCAACCTCATTTACTGGACCAAATCTGGAGGGAGAACCCAAGTTAGGTGGCCCAGGGGTTTGTCCCCAAGTGGGGGGGGACCAGGGGAGAAAAATAGTAGCCATTTTTACATTGTTTTGTATAGTATTTATTGATTCAGGAAACAAACACAAAATTCTGAATAAAATTACTTGGAAACTGCCTGTTTGGGCTTCTCATTTCTTCCCCTTCCCACCTGCTCTGGGGTACATATTCTCCCTCCACCAGCTAACATTTATTTACCCTTTTGTGTGTTGTTACAAGTCGTTAGCTGAAGTATGACCCTTCTGTGAGGGGTTGGGCAATCACCATCACAAGTGCCTCATGTGTCTCAGTCAAGAGGAAGTGATGCGGGGGGGAAATGGGAGTATAACTTGGTTTAACATCCTGTTCAACGTTTTCTGGAAAGCATTTTCTCTGCAGACCAGGGGCTGTTTTCAACTGGTTGTGTAGTCATTTACCATAGCTCTTCGGGCTTGCTGAGGTACATGGGTTCCCAAACATCAATTCTGAAAGCCCCCAAGCATTCTAGCTTGGATCCTGACAATTCCCACTTGAAGCCAAAGCCAATCATGTGACAAAGAATTTCATGACTAAGGGGTTAGTGGCTGGGGCTGAGGTGCCTGAGTCAAGTTTAGGGGGTAGGGCTATCTCAATTATAGGAAGTCAGACTTTCATTTCTCCCTTTTTTCAAAAGAAGGAAGGTTGTAGGGTAGGTTGGGCGAGCAGCTGGTACAGACACAACCTGGAAACAGTGAAGCTGTTAAGTCATGAAGCTTGCTGTGCTTTTCTCAGGGATCGTGCTGGGGCTACTGGCAGGTAAGGAAAAGGGATATAAGGCGGGAGAGCCCTTAGGAAGGAGCCTGCCCCTGTGTTGCTAACCAGTCTCCTCTGCTGAAAGCCCAAGGAACAGGAAATGACTGTCCTCGTAAGAAATCTGCCACTCTGCTGCCGTCCTTCACGGTGACACCTACAGCTACAGAAAGCACAACAAGCCCTGGAACAACCAGCCACAGAACTACCACCACAGGAACCAGCCATGGACCCACAACAGCTACTCATAATCCTGTCAGCACGACCAGCCATGGAAATGCCACAGGCACCAGCCACGGACCTACAACAGCTACTCATAATCCTGTCAGTACAACAAGCCATGGGAATGTCACAGCTCATCCAACAAGCAACAGCACTGCCACTAGCCCAGGATCCTCCAGCAGTCCCCCCCACCCAGGACCACCTCCACCTTCTCCAAGTCCTAGCCCAGGCTCCAAGGCAGCGGTAGGAGACTACACTTGGACTAATGGGTCTCAGCCCTGTGCCCGTCTCCAAGCCCAGATTCAGATTCGAGTTCTGTACCCAACCCAAGATGGAAGAGAGGTAAAGCTAAAAAAATGGAGAACATGAGGGAAAGGGATGAGACCATTTGCTATGGTTCAGAAAGAAAGAAAGAGCAGAGAGGGGGACAAATAGAGTGGATGAAAGGGACCAGAGAACTTAGATGGCACAGCTGTGTAGCCTTGTGACCCTCTCATCCTTAACTTCCACAGGCTTGGGGCATCTCTGTACTGAACCCTAACAAAACCAAGGCCCAGGGTGGCTGTGAGGGTGCCCATCCCCACTTGCTTCTCTCATTCCCCTATGGACAGCTCAGCTTTGGATTCAAGCAGGTACCTTACCCCTCACTTTCACCATCCAAGTACCCTATCCCTGTCAATCCCTTGCCATAGTCCTTACTCTGTAGACATGGATACCACTCGCCCCTGCTGCCCTGAGCCTTTCTGGTCACCTCTGCAGGAGCCACAGCAGAGCATGGTTTACCTGAATTACACAGCTGTGGAGTATAATGTATCCTTCCCGCAGGCAACGAGTGAGTAACCTCCCCTTTCTCAGAACTTGCACTAGGTGTCTGGACTCCTAAAAGGACCTAAACTGGGGGTGGGGTGGGTGGAAATGTGGATATAGAGCTGACCCTTTCTCACTGTTTTAGAGTGGACGTTCTCAGTTCAGAATTCATCCCTTCAAGAACTCCAAGCCCCACTGGGCCAGAGCTTCAGTTGCAGAAACGCAAGCATCATTCTTTCACCAGTTTTCCACCTCGACCTGCTCTTCCTGAAGCTACAAGCTGCTCATCTACCCTCAACAGGGGACTTTGGGCCAAGTAAGACCTACTCCTTCCTTACTAGAACTCTCTCAGTACACTGAATCCCCTACTGCAGGCCTATAGTCTCTCTTCTTACACCCCAAAATTTCTTCTTAGACTTGTCACAGCTATAGGGCAACTGTCCTCCCCTCTTCTACAAGACTGTCCATTCTCCCCTTTCATTTACTGCTCTGTCATCTAGGTGAGCTCCTCACCAACCTCCTACTTCCTAACATCCCCCACATCTCTTCCTTCCACCTTTATCCCAGCCACCGCCATTGTGATGCCTACTTGCCGTTTTTCTGCCAGGTTTTTCGTGTCCTAGTGACCGATCCATCTTGCTGCCTCTTATCATCGGCCTGATCGCCCTCGGCCTGCTTGCCCTGGTGCTTGTTACCTTCTGCATCTTCCGGAGACGCCCATCCACCTACCAGCCCCTCTGAGCATTTGTCCCAACACCCAGGGCACCAGGAGATGCTGTCATTTCTTACCACTCAACTGACTCAGTGACAAAGTTTTCTTCTTCCCTCTCTGACTTGAAGAATAAAAATAGAACGCAATTGGGAGAACTGAAGCGAGATGTTTATTAAATGTGAAATTCTCCCTCTCCCATTCCTAGTAGTAGAATAATAAAATGTACTCAATCTTTATCTTTGGTTTTCCTTGTCCCTTATGCCAGGAGTAAAAACTTTTAAGTTTCTTGTCACAATGCTTTCTGTGCCTTAAATGGCTGAGTCTCAAGGAGCTGGTGAGGAAGGATAAAATATCAGTGTGTGACCAAATACCCTCATGAGCTCATCCCCCAAAGCCTGGCACAGGGGTGTTGAATCCGCTTTGCCTCCCTTCTTCATCTGGGGCCCCTGGCTGTTCCAGTTTCCCCTCCCTTCCAATCCATCCCGGCAACCTTCTTCCTGACCCTTACACAGAACTACAAGTGAGGCAGGCATCAATAGCAATGAGTGTAGATGGCAAGTCACATGTGTCTTTTTGTTTCTAAAGTCTGTGCTAGTAGCTACTTAGCAACAAGAATGCCTGCCCTCCCCACCATGTCTAGGACTGGCTGAACAGCCTGATTCAACCCTTGCTGCACCTGGGATGCTATCTCGCCTGCGAAGGGTTTCATCAACAACAGGAACAGTGGGTACTACAACCTCCACATACAATTACCCTCTGAGCTCCTAGGGAACATACCTCCAGCCTGTGCCACCCAGGGAGCCAACCTTGATGTCCCCAATGGTGGTGTACTTAGTGGTGGTGGGTGGCACCCCCAGGGCAGCCTATATGTCCAGATTCTACAAAAGGGCCTGTCAGACAGCCACAGCCTGCACCACCACGGAATGCCAGTCACACCCTTCACAATAGGCCATGGTGTAACTGCTGGGAGTCAAAATGGGTCCTTCCAATTGTAGGAGCCCTTTACAGCTATAAAAAGCAGCCACTGGAACCTAGAGACCCATCCCATTAAAGGAAGCCCCACCTCAGCCTCACAGACATCCCCCTACGACCTTGCAGACTGTGACATAAGAGTCATCAAAGGTCTGCAAGACAGCATGGTGGGCCAGTCCCACCTCCACCAGGATGGCCAAGAGTTGGGTTCCAGCTCTGGGCGGCAGAGGGCATCATTCTCGTTTGGAGGTTCAAGGTGTCCTTTCTCAAGGGGAGCTGCTGGGCTCACTTAGCCTTGCTTAAACCCTTGCTCAGCACGTAGTCACAGAAGGCAGAGGAGTGGGCCTTAGCCTAGAGGTAGAGTCCTCAGGCCCTCGGGCTGGAATCCAGGGGCCTGTGGTCCATGGAGCCTCCCAGGACTGGGCTCGGCACTGAACTTGAGGACTGCTTTCCCCCAAAACTGGTCTTGCCTCCGCCACATTGTCCTCTTCTGCTTCACTGTCCCGGTTCAGCAGTTACTAGCGCACGCATTCACCACAACTTGGGTGACCCACAGGGAAAACGTGGGCCTTAACCGCAACCCCGCGCCCATGGGCGGCGACCGGGTGCAGACTGTTCTGCTCCCGCCAAAGCCTTTCCTTCTTGGACACACCGAAATAACAAGAGTTAGCTACAGCGCCCCCATCCAACGCCATTTTGGAGACTCACGCTCTTTCTCTCAACTTTGAACAATGTCAAGTCAGAAGGGAGAGGACAAGATGGCGCCGAGCAAAAGAAGCGGAGAAAAGCAGGAAGATGAATCTTGCTTCCACACTGGAAGCGTAAACAAAGGCGCAAAACAAGGAAGTGCGTGGGCGTAGAGCTTTGGCAAGCTTTAAAATTCAAACAGCAGGAAGGGTGGCTCCAACACTTGGTCCCTGGACGAGACTTATTTTACGGTACTGAAGGTGCAGTGGCGTTAAGAATAGGGGCCGGTCCAGCTTTGCCGCGGGAAGACTAGAGGCGGAGTTCCTACAGCACGCATGCGCACCGTCAGTCAACGACGGTCTGAAGAAACTGGCGGAAGCTACCTTTGCAATATGGCGTCCGAAGCTGACGGGCCGCTGAAACGGGTGCTGGTGCCGATTCTTTTACCTGAAAAATGCTACGACCAATTTTTCGTCCACTGGGATTTGCTTCATGGTGAGTTTTATTTGGCATCCAGTCAAAGTGCTGCTGAACCGCCCTCGAACCACAAGTGGGGCGTGGCTTCGGACTGAGTGACTGCGGAGACTACTGCACCCTGTGCTGAGCGGAAATTACCTATTAGAGGGGCGGAAGTGTCTCGGGATCCGTAGAAGGAGAACGCCATTTTTGGGCTAGGGGGAGTAGCCGGGTGAAAGTAATTCTCTGTGAAGTTTATGCTTTAGCGGCAACGAAAGGCCAAAAGACTGAAATTTTATAAAACAAAGTTAAAATGTGATTAAATAGTTACAACCTTTAATTGATTGCTATACCTTCAGGAGCAAGGTCAAACTTGATTACAAGCGTCCTACGAGTCCAGGGCTTCAGCGGCACCCCCAAAGGCTCCTGCCATGCTGGTGGCTTTCCTTTTAGCTTCCACATTTGTTCACGGTCTAATTTTCGAATAATTTGGCTTCCTTCCACTCTACAAAGCTACTCCACAGCAAGGCCCATCTCAGACATCAGACCCTTTTGGAAGCTTTCCCGATCGGCCCCACTGTTCCATGATCCCACTGTGTTCCATGACCCCACTGTGTTCCATGACCCCTCAGTTCATGGAACACTTTGTCTTAGCCGCATTCATGACCCGTTAAAACCTGACTCCCAGTGGGCCAAGCAAGGGGGAAGACTTCAAGGCTAGAGAAAATGTGGGAGGCCAGAGCATAGCAGTCCTGGAAGGGTCGGGCCATAGACAACGGGTTCAGGAATGAATGGTAAAAAGGAGACCTGCCCTTGGAAAAAAAAAAAAAAGACATGTAAAGTGGATCGCCTCGTTGCTCAGTGGAGGGGAATAAATGGATCAGAGTACTGTTGGTCATTGTTAGCTTTATACAGGGAAGCCATAAAGAGCCTTGGAAGAAAGACCAAGGAGTTTAGGGGTAATCTTCGAGGAGTGGAAAATTGGGTTGGAGGGAAGGAATGGTAAAAGGTGATTATGGAAAGTCACCTCATTAGAATGTAATGATCTGGAGCAGCAAGGATCAGGCTTTTTTCATCTGTCTCCAGACAATCCAAGGCTTCCTTGTGTGGGTATGTCAAAGTCTTAAGGAGCAGCGGCAGCCCACAGAGTGCTTTAAGCCTGTAGGCCTGTAGGATCTCCTGAAAACCCTAGCCTGTGTTCCAGAGGTCTCTCTGCTTATCCCTTTTTCTCTTCTCAGTCCCCTGCCTGAAGATTCTCCTCAGCAAAGGCCTGGGGCTGGGAATTGTAGCTGGGTCACTTCTGGGTATGTTTTTTAATCTTCCTTTTCTGATGTTGGGGTGGGGGGTGGAGTGCTAAAATGCCATAAACTGGATGGGTCCCTTAACCTAAAGTGGGGTTAACATGCTTCCCAATAGCTGTTGTGTTGTGCTCCCAAGGGATACCAGCTCCTCAACCATGCCCTTCTTGTCCTTTTACCAGTAAAACTGCCCCAGGTGCTTAAAATCCTTGGAGCCAAAAGTGCTGAAGGGTTGAGCCTTCAGTCAGTAATGCTGGAACTGGTGGCATTGACTGGGACCATGGTCTACAGCATCGTCAACAAATTCCCCTTCAGGTGAGGGGTTTGCCTTCTATCCCCAAGAGTAAATATCCGCAGCTCTAGTGGGGTTAGGGTGAGAGAGGTAAAAAGAGCAGGAAAAGTGTAAGCCCTTTTGGAAATGTACTCATTACCTGTGGAGGTGATGACAGGAGGCGAGCATCCCACAAATGCCCAGGGTCTAGAATGAGTCAATCAGAGAATTGCGGGGGGGCGGTGCGGGTGCTGGGGGGGCAGGAGGTAGGAACTCCTAGGACTGTGGAGGACAGGGAGTAATCAGAGAATTGTGTCCCCAAATGGATGAGCTATGGAGGCTTTTCCTGCCTCTTTCCAGGCCTGCCTTTCTTCCTCCCAACTCTTAACTCTGCAGCTCTTGGGGTGAAGCCCTATTCCTGATGCTCCAGACAGTCACCATCTGCTTCCTGGTTCTACACTACAGAGGACAAACTGTGAGAGGTGCTGGGGATTTACCCAAGAGGGGGTCTGCGGTTCTTGAGAGCCCTGCTGGCTGGGAACTTGGGCCTAGGGAAGCCAGAGGACTCCAGAGATTGATGAGGACTCTGTCTTTATGATCCCAAGGTGTGGCTTTCCTAGCCGGTTATGCCCTGGTCCTGCTGGTGCTGCTTTCACCACTGACCCCCATGGCCGTAATTACCCTGCTCCAGGCCTCCAATGTGCCTTCTGTGGTGGCGGGGAAGGTGGGTACTGGGAGCAAGAAAAAAAATGTTGGGAGTGGGGACTGGGTGAGGGGCATGGTGGGAGCTGTGTGGGAGTGTTAAACTAAGGGTCTTAACTCGTGTTTTAGCTGCTCCAGGCAGTCACCAACTACCGCAATGGGCACACAGGCCAGCTCTCAGCCATCACAGTGTTTTTGCTCTTTGGGGGCTCATTGGCCCGAATCTTCACCTCCATTCAGGTGAGTTCACCTTCTGCCCTGTAGGGGTCACTAAAACCTCATATTACCTCTCCTACCAGAAGACAAAGCTGCCTGGTCTCTGGAACCTTTTTTGGGTTTTACTTAAAAGTGACCCTAGCTCTGTTTCTTACCCCTAGGAAACTGGAGATCCCCTCATGGCTGGAACCTTTGTGGTCTCTTCCCTCTGTAACGGCCTCATTGCTGCCCAGCTTCTCTTCTACTGGAATGCAAAGGCTCCCCACAAGAAAAAGGAGTAGTACGGTTGAGCAGGCTACTGGAGTCCATTCCATGTTTTTATTCATCCACCTAACCTCAGGGTCCTTCTGAGCCAGTCTGCTGGTGTGACTTATTCTCTTCTCCTGAGCAGCTGCAGCTTCTTGACCTTGGGTTTGTGTTTAGTGGAAAGGCATTGTTGGTAGGTCAGATCTTTAGAAAGGAGTAAGATAGAGATTTTCAGGCTGACATTGGATATCGTGTGCTGTCCTGTGTATGCACTATTTACTCATTTGGCTGAGATTCTCCCTTTAGCGATTTCCAGCTACTTACCTATTCTGGGCAAAAGCCTTGCCCTGCCCTCCCATCTCCTCACTTCCTCTTTTGCATAAAAGGACAGAGGCTGGACAATGGAAGGGACTAGGAGCTTAAGTCTGCCTCCTTTCCCTCAGCCTGGCTGGCACTGTCTCCTGGACCCCAGAGCTGGATGGGGGGCAGAGGAAGGGGGATGGGGAATGACTCAGACAGGGCCCCAGGCTGGGGTGAGGAAGTTCCTGCTCTGGCAGGTCCAGGCGGAAGGGAGTGGAGACAGTGCTGGTTCCTGCTGCGGTGAGGGGGGAACAGAGACGGGGCAATAAAGACCCAGAGACATGGCTTAATTGTACAAAACCTTGTTCATCCTACAAAAAAATACATAAAAATATATTGTGTTGTTCCTCCTGGCTTTTGTTGCGGGGGGAGGACTACAGGCTTCCTTTGAACTGTGGTCCAACAGTGCAAAAGAAGGGTTTGCAGTTTGGGAGTAGGGGGTGGTTCTGAGTGAAAAAGGTGGTTGGATTCTTTCTTGGGAGGTCTAGATTGTTAGAGGTGGGCTAGGGGCATGGGAGGCCCTGAGAGGGGAGGGTTGTAAGGAGTGGGCGGGCCTGAGGATAGGTAGGGGTTATAGGAGGGGAGCAACTCCCCCTGGAGCCTAGGGTTACTCTGATGGAGGGAACACGCTGAGGCCTCTGGTTTACAGTGGGAAGAGCTGCAAAGAGAAACACTGGGGTTAGAGGGCACTTCCCTAGGTTGGAGGTGCCAGGCAGGGTCCCCAAGTGCATGTGATGGCAAGGTTGACCAGTTCTGGGCAGACAAGTAGAACCTACCATTCCCTGGATATTTGGGCTCCACCTGGTACTGCAAGTACAGAGCCAGACTCATGGCTGGCTTAGAGAGCAGGGCAGCCTTGTTGGGACAGGCTCACCAGGGAACTTGCGTGCTGTGTGCCTGTATTCCTCTTTTGGGGCTGCCGGCCAGAAAGGGGCAGAGTTGGGCTTAGCCTCCTTGCCCTGGGGGCTGAGAGAGGAAGCTGGGTCATACCAGGGCCAGAAGTGGGGGAAACAGGAAATCCAGGTAACTGGAACATGGTCAACACCCACGGGGCTGTTGTCTGCCCCTGCAGGGTAACCACTGCTGGGCTGAGACAGGAAAGCCCCCTAGGAAAAGCCCCGGCCACTAGAGCCATCCCAAAGATGTTAGCGCAGGGGGGTGTGCTCCCCAAACCTTAAGGATAGGCCCCCAAACCCCCAGGGAGTGGCCTCGGCTTTGGTGGCTTCAGAGCCCCCCAACAGCCAGTCCCTCTGGTATCTTCCCCACCCAGACTCCTGGAGTGTTTCCGTACTCACCCAGATCCCCAGCCACTCACCTGTAACCTCCAGGAAGGTAGGATGTTGAGTAGTTAGGGGGCTGGTACCCAAAGCCTCTGTTCCCGTGGGTGGTTGTGTACCCAGGCCCCCAGACTGGCCTGTTGCCAGGCACACCGCTGCTTCCCTGGTCAAAGTGGGGCAGCCCAGCGCTCGCATTCTTGGTCTTACGCCGTGGCCGGTACTTGTAGTCGGGGTAGTCGCGCAGGTGCCGGGCTCGCAGCCGCTTGGCCTCCTCCACGAAGGGCCGCTTCTCATCCTCGCCCAGCAGCTTCCACTGCGCTCCCAGGCGCTTGGAGATCTCCGAGTTGTGCATCTTAGGGTTTTGCTGCGCCATCTGGCGGCGCTGAGCAGAGCTCCACACCATGAACGCGTTCATGGGTCGTTTCACCCTCTCCAAGGGAAGCCCCCCGGAAGCCTCGGGGCTCCCAGCGTTCTGCTTCTGGGAGCTGGAGGACGAGGAGGCAGGGGCTGTGGGAGCTGGAGGTTCCAGGCTCCAGGCCTGGTTTTGTGAGGGGCTGGGTAGCTCCATGGAGGGAAGCCTTAACAGGGCACCCACACGCCCTCTCCTCCAAAGCGAAAAGTTGCTCCGCAAACCCAGTACCCTGAAAGTGGAAGTGTCTTCCTGGTCTGGAGTTGTTTCACAGAAACTCGTGTCCTTAAAAAGTATATATTGTCCCTAAGTTCAGAGTCCTTATTCTGGAATCCCTGCTCCCTACCAGTTTGCACACTTGAGATTAGAGTGCAAAATCTGTCCGGTAACCAGTACACGGCAGGTTGCTCTCTTCTTTCCTTGTTGTAGTACAATGCCACACCCAGTCCCGCTTCTCCTACCTGTGGCTTCGGTGGAGGCCGTAAACTTTCCACTCAAGTCTCTAGAGTATTTTGGCTATGGGGCAGCACAGCCCACACACCACACCACTCACTTGCCCTCAGCTTCGGTGGCTGGTGAGTGAGCCAGGAACAGCTTTTAAGGACTGACTCCTCCCCACACACTCCCAGCAGACCACGCCTCCTTAAGAGCGCCAACATCCCCTCCTTAGGCAGACCCAGGTATTCTGTTCCCAGCCCCCAAAACCCCTCAGGGCACCACGCCCCCATCCCCACCCTAGACCCAGAAGTCAGGCCTTCCAACCCTAGCAGCTCTGCACATCGTCCCCTCCCTTCTTAAGCTTTGACAATTTAAAGTCAATTTTTTGCACAATGGGTTCAAGCACCGGGATCAAAACACCTCAAGGTTAGAATAGTGTGTTAGGAAGAATTTGGGAATACCCCACACCCATCCTAAACCCTTTTCTTGTGCCCAGTGCCCCTCAAAACCCAACCTGCCCCTGGGACAAGAAAGGGGTGGTTGAGGGAGGCAAGCCATTTTTGTTGTATGAGTCACCCCAGCAGGTGCTTGGGTGGTGATTCAACACCACTCTGAGAAAATTTAAACCCTCCCAATTCCCCCCAAACAAAGGTTTCCCCACTCCACCATTTTATCTACAAATTTCAGAGTCAGAGTCCAGAGGCTGGGAGCCAGGAACCCCAGGACAGTTCACCTAGGGCTGAGAGATCAGTGACATGGATGCTGAAGAAAAAGCCTGGATCCAGAGCAAAGAAGCAGTAGGAATCATGGCTGGACATCTAGGTCCCAGAGGCTTTCAAGAGGCAACACTGCTCCCCACTCTGCCCAGGGCCCAGCCCAAGCCCCAGGCCCCAGGCCTGATTAAGCAGCTGGCCTTGGTTCTCAGTTCTTAGCAGGGACAACTCCAGCTTGGAGCAGCCCTACCCTAGCCAGCTGTGAGTCAGGGTATAGGAGTGGCCCAGCTCCCTCTACCAGCAAACCTGGCAGGGGAGTAGGGGGTGGGGGAAGCAACAAGACACTGGTCCTGGACCAGGAAGGTACCTGGGCCTGGGGAACTTAAGATTGTTCAGAATTCCCAAAGTAGATCATCCCTGGGACACTAGAGGAGCTGAGTGCGAAGAGACAGAAAACAAGGACAAGTCGATCTTAGGAAAACACCAAACTGTGCACAAGTAAGACACAGGAACCAGACAGCCATTTGGATTTTTTTAATTCTCTTTTTAAATACTGTACAGTGAAAAATAAATACGCCTTCTCATCCACCAGATAAGGTTGGTCCCCCTTTCCCTGGGGGACCTAGTCACCCCCCTTCATACATACCCCTGGTTCTACTCCAAAACCTTCCCCATGCCTCCCACCCACTTATACCCTTACTATCCCCGTCTTCCACAGTGATGAGGCCCCAGAAATTGGGGGTACAGGATGGGAGGAGGGATAGCAGGGGAGCCCCCTGAACTGTCAAATCTGGGTGGGTCAAGGAGCACCCCTCACCAACAGGTGGAGAATGGGGGTGTTCAGAGAGAGATTGGGGCATTAGAGGATAAAGGCACATCCAGTCTGATGGGGAAGGAGAGGCTCCCCTCACCCTGGGGGTAGGGTGGACAAGAGGGAGGTGGGTATGACCCTGTTACACACCCCTCCACTAGCTCCTGGAGACTGGGGGGGGGACCCAAGCTTCTGTGCCACCCCCCTCCCCCCTAGATAAGAGCAGCTCCAGCGCAGGTCAGTCAGGCCTGTGAGGGCCATGGTGTTGGGCAGCAAGCGAGATGGAGAAGAGAGGGATGCGAGCTGGAGGTTTTATGAAACCCCGTTCACCAAACTACCCAACTCTAGCGGGGCGGAGAGCTCCCCATTCTCTGAGGGGCCCTTAGGAAGCTTGCTGACAGAGTCACCCTGAGGGGAAAGTGGGAAAGAAAATGGAAAGGAAGGAAAGAAGTGGTCAGTAGAAATTCATGTAATGACATTCCCTACATTCAAGTGTTGATCCAGGGATTGATCCCTCATCTGGCTCTCTAGTCACTCTCACTGGGATATAAAAAATATGAACCATACATTATCTCTCTCTATTCTATTTAAGCTCTCCACTATTCTAAATGTATTCTAAACGCTATCAGACATAGCCTTCTCTACAATTCACCAAGAGATTTCTTTGGGAATAGTCTTGTGCTCCCTGCTCCAAAATAACAAAAATGTGGGGAGAAGTAAATTGTATCTTTCCTGCCTACCTTCTGTCCTGAAAGAGAGTCCTCTGAGGGTTTAGTGCGTTCCAGGGGTGGCCGCTGGCGGCTCTGAGACTCTGCTCGGGAGATATAGTCAGCCACAGTCACTGGGGAAGGCAGAGAACCAAGAGTTTCAGAAGGAGCCAGGAATCCAGCCCCTACATGCTCAATGAGTCCCGACCCCTGGTTTTCATAGAGAGGCAGGGATCCCATTCTCTCAGCTCTGGGGAAGGATGCTGGAACCCAGTGTTGGCTGACCTGGCTGGCGGTCTCCACTGACAGAGCCATCAGTACGGTTACCACGGTTACGGCGACGGCGGCTCCTATTACGACGCTGAGGTCTTGACTCATCTTCTGTGGGGCAAGGAAAAATTAGAGTCATACATCTAATCTCCCACTCCTTAGTTCTTTCCCAGCTCTAGTTTTTTAACGGCCTTACCTAGGCCATTCTCTGTCATGCTAGGCCCATCAGATTCAAGGCCTCCATCCATGATAGTCCTGTCTTCATCAGTTCGGCGGCGGCGGGAGCGGCGGCGCCTGGCACTTGCTGGGGGGGGTTCCCCAGGCTCAGAATCAATTGGAGGCTCTGGTTCAGATGTGTCCAGCAGGCTGTAGGGATTGCTGTCTGGATCCTTCAGCACTGGTGAAAATAGGAACTGGAAGTCAGGTCTCCACCAACTTTTCATTTGGCCTACAACTGTGAACCCAGTTCTCTGGTACTGGTACCTGAGCTAATAGATGAAGAGGTGTATCTCGAGGTAGGCCTGGGGGCAGGTGGGGGTCCCCTACCCCGGCCCCCAATTGGCCGCCGCCGACTTTCTTCCCGAGTTGGGGGATCCCGGTCTCCTGGCCCAGCACGAATAGGCTCTTCCCTCTTCTCAGACTCAGTCTCAGAAGCCGTAGATGGGTCTGAGCTGGGGCCTGAAGAACACCATGGAGTTCCATCAGGCCAGCACCCCCACTCTAGGACCCATCACTGCCCCCAAACTGGAAGACTTCTCTCTTACTCACAAGTCCCCAGCCAATCATCATCTCTATCACCCTTTCCTCAAGCTTCCATGCACACTATTGCCTATCCTCACAATACCCCCGTCCAACTGTTCATCTCCCTTTCCCATAGCTGTCTCACCATAGGCAGGACCACCTGTCCTCCGGCCTCGGCCCCGGCCCCCGTAGCTGCCCCCATAGGTTCTCGTGGTATGCAGGGAGGAGGAGGAGCTCTCATCAGTGGTATATCCAGCCTTGTCACTGCCACCACTACCCCGCCCACTCCCAGGAGGGCGAAAGCCCAGCCCAATCTGTCGAAGCTGTTCATCAATTTGCAGCCTCTCCAAGCGAAGTTGTTCCACCTCCTGTTTGGGTAAAAGATGGAGGAAGATATGGAAGGAGTAATAAGTAAAAGATCAATGAACAGTCTCCTGTCATGCTTCTCTGCCCCAACCATCCCTACATTTCTAAACTCTCAGGAATATGAGAATGGAGACAATGGTTAAACCAAGAAAATTCTGGGATCCAACCCCACAGCCCCATATTCCTACCCAGTGGTTTCTATTCTACTCAGAGACAAACTGGGCACCATAGCTCCTAACTTTATCCACCAACAGTCTCAGTCCCCTTACAAGACCCAGATCTTTCCTCTCTCAGGTTTCTAGCTTGGGTACCTGCAGATAGGAGAGGTGATATTCCAGCAGAGCCTGAGCATTGCTGATATTCTCTCGGGTGCCAACAAATATGAATGGAACCATTCCCTGAAGAGAGGAAAGGGTGGAAAGATTAGGAGAGTCAAATGGAAGTAGTAATTCTACCCTGTCTCCAGAGGAAGCCCAACCAATGGGATCTTTCTGGCTCTACATGCAAGGGGAAACTAAAGTTCCCATGCTCCTCCCCCTAGAAATCCCAGCCTTTGGAGAATGGCTTCATGAACAATCCCATCTACTTCTGGACACCAGTCTCTAAGTGGAGCTGCCATACCTCCTCTCTGGGGTTCTTCTTGTCATTATCACCTTCTACTCGAACCCTCACCACACCAGATTTATCCACAATCTCCTGGATCACTTTCCCATTCTTTCCAATCACTTTGCCTGAATGCGTAAAGGAGAAATTAGACCTTTTGTTTTTAAAGGAGAGAAAGAAGAGTCAAAAACAGTTAAGATAAACAGTATTCAGCTTCTGTATATGTATTCTACTTAATTATTCTCCTGCTTTAGGTTCCTGTTGGGTTTTCACAAGACAAAATATTACAATCCCTAGAAATCTGTTCTTCCATTTTTGTCACTCCTACTACAGACTGTTCTGTCTTTGTGAAACTAAAGCCCATGAGGCAGATGCCAAGCACAGAATCACTTTAGAGAATCTCACTTCTAGTCCCCAACTGCATTCTCTTTTATAGATACACACACCCCCAACTCACCAACCAGGTTCCTGGGCACTTGCACAGAGTCCTCAGAAAATTCAAGGTAACTTCGGGCCTGTCGGCAGGCCTCAGGAGTCTAATAGGAATGAGGAGTTGTTACTAAAAGAGAGAATTTGGATCTCAAACAATGATCTTTCTGTCACTTTTTGTCTTTGGGAAAATTACTGCCACTAAAGTCAGGGAGGGAGAGCAACATAACTTAGGTTTTCCTTTCTACTTCCCCCTCTTTTCTCTGTATCCCCTAAGATACTTAGGTAACAGATATCTTGTGCTGACCTCTCCATAGATGCGGAAAGTACAGGTCTCTTCACCCAACTCAATGGCAGTCACCCCAGGCACTTTTCGGGCCTGCTGGATGTTGGCACCATGAGTCCCAATTGCCAGTCCCATCAGGTCCTCTCGCACTGTGAACTCCTCTTGGAATGCTGCTGCCAACTGCTTACTGGTCTGAAAGGAAAAGGCACTGTAGGAATCATGGTGGTGGGATCTCAGAACAACTGTCCCAGGTACCTAACACTATGTGTAACTTCAATAAGAAAAAAATATGTGAATGCAAGCCAGAACCACCCTCGAGTCTGCTGACCACTAGGACCTATGTGGAAAATTCAGGAACTTTAAATTCCACTCCTACCTTCTAAATACCACTGGCTTGGGGGGAAGGAGAGAAAATGAGGATAGAATTTGGGCTGGGAGCCACCAAAGTTCAGAATTTGGCTCTAACATTATCTGGTTGTGTGATCCTAAATAAAGCATACTCTCTGTGCCTCCATTCTGTCATCTGCGAAATAATTACACCTGACGTACCTCATTTCAACTATCAAGAAAATTAAATAAAACTGATGAGAAAAGACTTCAGACATGGTAATGCAAATATAAGGAATTAGTACCTTAACCAAACTACTAACTACCAAAATAAAACCTAAAAACTTGAGTAGAAAGCAACAGATTAAGAAATGCATAAAAGGAGCCTATGGAGCACCATTCTACTTTATTTCTTAACCAGTCTTTGTGGGGTTCCCTGGGTACAAAGGCAGGAAGACAGGAAAGGTTCTAGAAAAGTGATTCCTAGGTAGAAAGCACCAAATAGGAAAGATATCCAAAAGTGGACATTTCCAGATCACAATCCATGGCTTCCTACTTCCAAGAATTATAGCAAGAATTTATAGTAGGCAAGAAAAGAAGGCTAGAAAAAGAAACTAAGTTGGGTGTTCAAAATAACTTGAGTTATGGCCCTGACCAAAGTGGCTCAGTTGGTTGGCCATCATCCAGCAAAGCAAAAGATCACTGGTTCAATTCTCAGTCAGGGCACATGCCTGGATTGGAGGTTCAGTCCCCAGTTGGAGCAACTGATCGGTCTCTCCCTCTCTTTTTGCCTCCCTTCCCATCTAAAAATAAGTAAAAATTTGAAAGAAATAATAACTGAGTTACAAAGGGAGGGGAGAGGATTTAATTGGATTTACACATATCTTCCGGAGAAATGTGCCAAGGGTTTTATCTCTTAAACTGCCTGATGGGTACAAGAGTGCATGTTGCGTTTTCTTTTTAATCCTTTAAACGCCCCCCCAACAAATTACAGTTGTAATTTACTATAATTTGTCCTCAATTAATCCTCAGCCAAGGATATGTTTCCAATGATTTTAGATAGAAAGGAAGAAAAAGAGACAGAAAAACATTGATGTGAGAGAGAAACAGAGATCAGCTGTCTCCTGTACATGCCCCAACTAGGGATCACACCCACAACTTAAGTATGTGCGCTGACCGGGAACAGAACCAGTAACCTGCTGGCATATGGGACAATGCTCCAACCAACTGAGTCAACTGACCAACACTAAACATTCAATATTTTAAAAATAATTTTTAAGCCCTGACCAGGTAGCTCAGTTGTTTGGAGAGCTGTCTTGATAACCCAAGGTTGCAGGTTCAATCCCCAATTAGGGCACATATAAGAATCAACCAATAAATCAATAAATAAGTGGAACAACAAATCGATGTCTCCCTCTCTCTCAAATCAGCAAATAAAAATAATTTAAAAAAACAAAAATAGCCCTGGCTGGTCTGGCTCAGTGGATTGAGCACTGGCCTGTGAATCAAAGGGTTTCGCCAGTTCGATTCCTAGTCTAGGACAAATGCCTGGGTTCCAGGCCAGGCCCCCAATAAGGGGCACACAAGCGGCAACTAAACACTGGGGCGTCTCTCCCTCTCTTTCTCTCTCCCTCTCCCTCTCAAAAAAACAAAATAAAAAAACAAACAAAAGAAAAACACATCCCTATTCTTAAGACCTTGTACCCACCTATGGTTAACTTAGCTATCTGGTGCACTTTACCGCACAGATCAATACAGCCAAGTTCTAGAAGAATTGAATATTCTACCTTTTGTCACCAGGAAACCTGTTCATTGGGAAATGTAGCAGATATAGTTTGTATCATCTGGAGGTAAGGGTGAATTTTTAACTGCCAATGCCCTGAGTAGCATCCCTAGAGAAGTGAAAGATTACCATGATCCAGAATTTGCATGGATTCAGAGAAAAGCTTCCCAAAAAGATCAATTCACTTGATAAATGGAAATGCACGTTCAAACACAAACATATACCCTACTTGTTTAGGATGGTATAATGCCTAAGAAAAGGAAATCTAAACATCCTAAGATGTCAGAACTTAAACCTCATAGAAATACAGGGGTGAGCAAAAGTAGGTTTATAGTTATAATACAAATAATACAGTAACAAATAAAACAAGAATAAACTGCTTTGTGTACTCATAACTGTAAACCTACTTTTGCCCATGACTGTATTCTAATCTAACTACCTCATTGTCACAAATAAAGATGATAAAAGCTTAGTAAAATCAAATGATTTGCCAAGCCTTAGCTGGTGTGGCTCAGGGAGTTTAGCACCAGCCTGTGAACCAAGGGGTTGCCAGTTTGATCCCCAGTCAGGGCACATGCCTGGGTTGCAAGCCAGGTCTCCAGTTGGGGGAAGGCAAGAGGCAACTTATGGATGTTTCTCTCTCCCTCTCTTTCTCCCTCCCTTCCCCTCTGAGAAATAAATAAAATCTTTAAAAAGAAAAGATTTGCCATTACTTGCCAGATCAATTATTTAATAAAGCAAGACTTAGGATTCCAAGTCCAGTGGTCTTTCCAGTACAAATGGTTCTCAAGAGAGATAATTTGAGGGATGCCAGTGGAAGAAAGAGCCACACCCACTTCTGACTGGTATTTTTGGGATTTTTTTTAGTCCTCACTCAAGGACTTTTTTTCATTTCTTTTAGAGAAAAACGAAAGAGAGAGAGAGAAATGGATGCGAGAGAGAAGCATTGATTGGCTGACTCCACATATGTGCCTGAACCAGATATCAAATGTGCCCAGACCCAGAGAAGGGATCAAACCTTCAACCTAGGTATGTGACCTGACCAGAAACCGAACCTGCACTTTTTGGTGAATGGGACAACACTCCAACCAACTGAGCCATACTAGCCAGGGCTGACTGATGTTTTATATGTACTGTGCTTTCAAATAAATTTCATTTTTTCAGAGCACATGGCTCAAAAAATGTTTGAAAACAAATGTACCATAACATAAGGGAGTTCTGCCATCTGTAGAAGTATGGGATAAAATAGCAGACCCAAGCCCTGGCTGGCGCAGCTCAGTGGATTGAGTGTGGGCTGCAAACCAAAGCATTGCAGGTTCGATTCCCAGTCAGGGCACATGCCTGGGTTGCAGGCCATGGCTCCCAGCAACTGAACACTGATGTTTTTCCCTCTCTCTCTTTCTCCCTCCCTTTCCTCTCTAAAAATAAATAAATAAAATCTTAAAAAAAAATAGCAGACCCAGGTATAATGGCCCACAAAGGCCCTGATCTTTTTTGTTTTGTAAACATAAGAGCACAAATGGAAGAGACAAGAAAGGAGAGGGACTATAATACTAATATATTCAGCAGTAAAAAGTAAAGCCAAAATTTACCTCTAGGTGTTTTGTAGCTTCTTCATTTCGAGACATGAGTAGCAGTTTGGTGCGTAGGCTTCGAAAATGCATATCACCCAGCAGGGATGCCCGCTTCACAGGGGCTTCTGTGGTTGACTGGGAAGAAACCAATGGAAGTCATTAAAATTGACTTTGAATACATAGCCCAGAAGAGACAGCAACTGGAAATCAGAATGCCTGAGTCTCTGGAAAAGGCTGGGAGTTAAGAAATAAAGGTAGTGCCCTGGGTGGTATAGCTCAGCAGACTGAGTGCCCACCTGTGAACCAAAGGGTTGCTGGTTTGATTCCCAGTCAGGGCACATGCCTGGCCCCTGTGGGCCAGATTCCCAGTAGAAGGCACATGAGAGACAACCATATGTTAATGTTTCTCTCCCTCTCTCCCTCCCTTCCCCTCTCTGAAGAAGGAAGGAAAGGAAGGAAAGGAAGGAAGGAAGGAAGGAAGGAAAGGAAGGAAAGGAAGGAAAGGGGAAAATCACTATAAGCCTTACAAGGGCCCTACCACTTGGATGCCTAAGGGAAGTAATTTTAGGCAGCAGACACAGGTAAGAACTCTAACAGGCCTTTTTAGAGAGTCCAAATATACAAGGGAGGATCCCAGCCCAGACTGCAACATAATGACCAGGTTAAAAAAAAAATTAAGCTCAGACATGAAGAAGACTAAGGAAAGGTAGCTGGGCCCACAGGGGTCAGGAGCAATAAAGTCCTCCCTGACAAATAAATATAACCACATTTTAGCTTTTCCTTTTCTAAAAGGAGTTAAAAAGAGAAAAGGAAAAATTGCTGAAAACGCTTACATGAATAAACTCACCAGGATGAAGAGCTCACTATTTGTGATGTTGAGAAAGATGCAGTTCGCTCCCAATGCTTTCTTGAACTCTTTATGGACATTTTCATTGGAACATCTGTAGTGAAAGAGAAAAGTGTTCAGGGGTGAAAGTGTATAGTGACGTCAAAGCTCCAGCAGAGAGCAGGGCAGAAAAATAAGAAAAGAGAAAGGACTGCAGTAAAAGAACAGAGGTGAAGATGAGAACTGGAAACAAGAAGGGCTGCAGAGAGCCAAGGAAACAATATGCAAGACTGAAACTGGGAGTGGGGTCTGAGGGAAATAAGGGCAGAGAAGAGGGCCCACTGTAAAGAGTGCCCACTATGCCCAACATCCCTAACACTCACGCTTCTCTCAGATCCTCAGGAACAGCCATGGTAACCTTGAAGAAGCTGCCTTTGGTTGCAAGGGGATTGGGATTAACTGGCCGAAGCCGTTCCAGGGTGACAATCTCATTGTACGTAGCATCACACGCAGCATATTCAATGACATAGAACTGGCAAAAGGAAAGAAAGGAGAAGTTGTGTATGACCTGAGTGTCTATCTCCTACCTTTCTATGGCTATATTTGTTTCAGCAGTTCTCCAAAGCCCTTCACAATCACTCACATCTCCCTTCATCATCCGCACCCGGGCCAACCACCAGCCACAAGGTTCTTGCTCATTGGCTCGAGAATAAACCTGAAAGGAAGATGAAAATTAAAGAGATATTGGGTCCATCCAAAAAACATCAAGAATAGGATAAACATTAACATACTTTGGAGGTATCCTTACACAAAGATAAAGAAAACAAAGACAGAGGAAGAAACTGCTAATTAAATAAAGAGGGCACTAGAGTTTAGATGCTCGCATCGTAAATGGAAGAAAGGTAAATAATCCCCTGAAACTGGGAAGCTCCCTGAGAGTTTGGTTGATCACAAAGAGATGGACAGAGAACTGCTGCATTTGGATGTAGTAGCTTAGCTTGAGGAGGAAGGAGAGTGAACCAACCAGTGAGGAGCCTAGGATACCGGCATGTGGGTATGGACAGCAGATGCATTGAGGAAAGTGAAATTTAGAAAGGGTAGACTTCATAGCCCTTACCTCCACCTCATCTCCTTCTGTGATCTCCTTATTATAATCAGCTGGAGGTGGTAGCCGCACATCCCCAAAAGGAATTTGTCTCTCACTCTGCCAGCTGCAAATGAAACAGTGTTATGAAAGCTATTCAGGCTAACATGGCTGCCCATTTCTTTGAAAAGGGATTATTGCCTGAAATTGCTGGGCAATGTCCACCTTCCCTGGTGATTAAAGGCAAAATCCCAGGCCCTGCTCCACAATGGCATCTTCCATATCTTGCTATAATCTAAATACTGGGTCAAATGTGTCCCTACTCTCACTAAATTTTAGCCCTATACTCTCCTGGGATCCAAAATTGCCCACTCAAACCTTTGGCTCTCCCCCATCTATTACATACCTCATGGGACTCAGCCACCCCCTCTTCTCCACCCTCCTTCTAGGACCTAGTATACTGATTCTCTATTCCCAAGGTCTTACTTGTTTTCAAAGAAGATGGTGACAGAGTCCTCATGGACATCCTTCACAAAGCCCTAGAATAAATTTTAGAAGAAAGTAGAATAACAATTTACCAACACCTCAGCCATTAAGGGAACAGAAACATTCAGAGGCTCTTAAAATAGTTTTAGATGGGGACATAAACAATCTAAAGACAGGGCCAGAAAAAAGCTGTACTAGAGAAAGAATATGAATATTGAGGTAGAGACAAGGAATGATAATAGCATGGAAAGAGATGTGGCAAAATGCAGAAATAAGATGCAACAAAATAGAAGGGGGAAAATCACTTGCATCAAAACAGCCTGGAAACTGGTGGTCTACTATGGCTCCCACAGGGGCCTTCCTATCTGTCTGCCTCCTGTTGTGCTGAGCAGCTTGCCAGAACTCAATTAAAATACCAACAACATTCAGCAAGGCTAAGAATATCCCATGAGACAGCGTGAGGCCATCCTGGAACACCTAGAGGACATCAGGATCTGCCAAGAGAGAAAAGGGTCTAGCTCCCCAATACAGCAAAAGACAGGAGCAAACATGGTGCCTTGATGCCCGAGTCCTAAGAGAGTACACAGAACATTGGAAGAGTTCAAAACAATAAACAATTTACAGAAGGAAAAATTCAGGCTTAAGAGATGTGAGATTTCTGAATTCTAACTGTAACACTACTATGCATTTGAAAAGGATAATAAAATTTGTAGAAGACCCCAACCTTGAGATCTCAACAAAGGAAAGAACAGGGATGAGTGAATAGTTTGTTTACCTCCTATTTTCTATGTCCTTATGTAGAAGCCAGAGCTAAGTGTTCAACCCTATGCTCCCATTTTTCCTACGTTCTCTCCCTATTTTTGCATACTCAAAATTAAGGATTGCTAATATTGATAAAGTCCAATTTATCAATTTGTTCTTTTAAAATAGCTTTTTGTTTCACATGTAAGAAAGCTTTGCCTAATCCAAGGCCACAAAGGTTTACTCGTACATCTTCTAGAAGTTTTATAATTTTTATTTTACATTTAGGTCTATGATCCATTTTGCATTAAATTTTGTATTTAAAATGCAAAATAATAACAAAGCTCATTTTTTACCTACGGATATCCAGTTGTCTGAATATCATCTGTTTAAGATTATCCTTTCTTGACTAAATTACCTTTCACTCTACCAAAAATCAGAAAATGCAATTAATATATATTAACAGAAAGCAGATCAGTGGTTGGTGGAGGACTTGTGGGAGTGATAAAAATATTCATTATTTTGATTATGGTAATGGTTTATTTTATACACACACACATGCTAAAACCTAACAAATTGTACCCTGAATACATGCACTTCACTGTATACCTATTATACCTCAATAAGGCAGTTCTAAGAATTAGAGGGTTCAAAAGGCTAATACATAGGGACTATTCCTGAGTTATGCAGTGAGGTTCAAAAGCTTAGGTGAGAAAACACAAAAATGCACACTGTGTCGCTCCCACCTCGTGGAATTGATCACTACTATAAGCACTACTATATTGCTGTTTCCTTATGGTGGGAAAATCTAAACCTAAATTTCACTCTTGATACAGGCCATCTTTCTCTTCTTTCAGGTTAAATCTTATTGTTATGGAACCTTACTATTACCCAAGGCATTAGTTCTCCTGGCACTGTCTGGCCCCTTCCTTATCCATGCTTCAACTTTCTTTGCCATTCAATTCCCTAGAAATGTTTTTTTCTACTCTTCATTCAGCTCCATCAATACCCACTCCTACTATTCTCTACCCAAGTCTTCTGAGCCACTTTTACTCCTCACTATTTGCCTGAGTCACTCGTCCCTTTTCAGTTCTTAGCTCCTTTAATTTCCTCCTTCCTCCCCCTATAACCGCTAATATATCCCTTCCCCCTTCTTCTGCCCCTTTATAAGGGTCTATCTGGATTTCTAGAAACATTTCAACCAGCCTCTTCAGCTGACTTTATCCAAAATACTTATCTCCAAGCTTTAGAAATACTTATCAAAGAAGTTAGCTATTCTCAAAATACTTATTTTTTTAAAAGGTTTTATTTCATGGTTGCCTCTTGCACGCCCCACACTGGGGACCTGGCCCGAAACCCAGGCATGTGGGGAATTGAACCTGTGAAGCTTTGGTCCACAGGCCAGTGCTCAATCCACTGAGCCACACCAACCAGGGCTATTTTCAAAATATTTTAGGAATGAAATAAAAAGAGTAGAAGAGACAGATATCACTTACCTCCCTCTTTTGTGAAGAGATGGCCATTCCTAGATACACCTATTCATAAAGGATATGCCTAAAGCTCCAATCTAATTCTCCTCCAACATTTCAGGATTGGCTGCAGGTGGAGGTAGCAGTGACACCCTGGTTTTTCTAGCTGCCATGATCCCCAAAGCAAAAATGCTGAACTCAGAATGGAGTTTTCCCTCTCATTACTCAGCAACTCAACCAAATGCCACTTACTCTTACACTTCCAGGGTCTTTTTCCTTCAAATATTCCCCAAGTTTTATCAATTTGTTATTCCATTCCAGTCTCTGCTTTTTAATTCCATCCCCTTCACCCTAGTTTTTTCCTCCAAAGATACTAGTCGTACACAGTGAGGTCCTGGTTCTGCTTAGTGAATGTTCAGTGAAAGGATAAGCAGGTAAGAGTAATAAGTGTTGGCAAGTGAACCTCTAGAAAACCAACTAGATCCAAAGGATGCCTCAATTAAGTGACCATGGCATATCCTTTCTTTGGTTTATAAGGCCTAGAACCACAAAGAGAAAGAAAGAGCCCTAGGTACCTGATGTTTCAGTTTCCTCAAATTCTAGAATATATGAAATTGGTCTTGCCTTCAACCTATCTTCTAGTCCTGGGCTCTCAAAGGAGAGGGAGTTCTAGGGGAAAAACAAGAAGTGTCTGGGTAAAACACATGTGTAGCCCTGGCTGGTGTGACTCAGTGGACTGAGTGCCAGCCCATGAACCGAAAAGTCACCAGTTCGATTCGAAGTCAGGACAAATGCATGCCTAGGTTGTGGGCCAGGTCCCCAAGTAGGGGTGTGCGAGAGGCAACCACCCACCCATTGATGTTTCTCTCCCTCTTTTTCCCTCCCTTCCACTCTCTCTAAAAGTAAATAAATAAAATCATTTAAAAAACCAACCAACCACATGTAAAAGCTGAAAAAATAATAGGAATTAGGATTACCAGGCAAGGTCTGGAAAGTTGGATGACTATGCCCTGGAAGGTGAACTATTTCATTTGGGAGAATACAACTGAAATAAAATACATTAAATTCTGACAGAAAACAGAGTTGGTACAAAATAACTTAGACCTCAAACCTGACATTTGCAGTTCATGGAAGATCAAAAAAAGACCCAATTCTGACAGGGAAGAAAGGGGCCTTTCCAAATTTACAGTTCTAGAAGCAATGTAAACACTCCTTGACCCACACATTAAAGTGTGCTGAGTCATGAATACTAAATCAGTAGCAAGGTCATAAAGGGTGAGTATATGCCACTGAAATTAAAGAAAAATTAGTCTGAATTTAGGGATTTTTTTTGTTGTTTTAAACTAAGGCATGAGGCAGAAAATACTAAAGTGACCAGAACAAAAAAATCCATGTTACCTGGCTTTTGGCTGAACTCCAAACTCTACTCTCTGATTGAAGATATCCTATCCCCAATTCACTCAAGTCTATCATTGCCATAGCCCCCAGGAGAAAAGAGAAAGGTTCAGAAAGAGAATTTCTGCTGGATACATATGTGTGAAGGGAAACATCCCCATTCCCAGTTGTCTCACACAGTTAATTTGAACTGGATACCAATCTTTTCCAGCTGTGCTGGACTCCCATGCTTCCTAGAACAAAAGCAAACATTATATCTTGATCTCAGACTCAATTTAAGAGTCTAAGAATCTGGGGATGGGCAGGACCTTGATGAAGGACAAGATACTGGGGAAAATGAGGCTAAAATGTTATGAGCAAGGATATTTCAACAAAACTAATGCAATTTGTGGGGGGGGGGGATTAAGACAAATGTACTCTATCAGAATCAGAAAGGAATTAGAGACTTTGCCAAAGAAAACAAATGCTATGGAGGCAGGCTAGAAGAAAAAGCCCCATGAGTCAGAAAGTATGCAAAAAAATGACAAGAGATTAGCTAAGAGCTTCCTTCACACATTGGATAAGGTGGTTTCTGGAGATTACATGGCAATATAGAAATATCAGGATAAAAAGTTAGAGACTTAAACTGAGAAAATAAATTAGGATAAATAGATATGGGTAACCACAGGCACTGAATATAAAGAAATCTAGTGAGGGAAGTAAAACATACATAGGCACTTGGAGCGGGTAAACAAAATGAATACAATGAACTTAACAATTAAAGCTGGGGTAGAAACCTTCCACTCCAAGGGCAAACAGGAGACCCCTTCCAGAGTAAGGTATGACTTCACAGGGAAGGAGTTGGAGAAACTCATTTCGAAGGGCATAAAGGTAGAGAGGTCTATTATGGGAGAAAGGCTTGAGGGGAAGTGAAGGAAAGGTGGCTCTTTTCACAAGTGAAGTTAGAAGATATCTCTGCTCTTGATCCTCAGGGTAAAATTAAAGAAGACAACAGGAATCAAAGTCTGTGCATAATTCCAAGCATAAAGTCCAAAGAGTTTCAAAATAACAACAGTCACAAAAAGAAAAAATCCTGAAAGACAAGAGGGGTCTCTCTGGCTTAACTTAAACACAGAAAAAAATGTCTGAGAAAATGGATTCAAGACAGATGAAGGTGGTTTTAAAACCACCAAACAGGAGTTTTAAAAAACCAAATTCCTGGCAAGGGGGGAGCTGAAGTAAACAAGGATCTTTTAAAGACAGTCCCCTTCTCCTTAAAAAAAAAAAAAAAAAAAAAAAGGCTATTAACAGATTCCCAAATTGGGAGAGTTGGCCATACATCTTCCAGAAGAGAATCCTTGAGAAGATAAACAGAGGGAATCCTCCCCTTTAGAGATCCTGAATATGAAGCTTACATTTCTCACGATGAAAAAAACTGTATGAATGATGTAAATGTATCTGAGGACAAAATGAAATAGATAGTTAATAAGAATCCATGTTTAGGGTAGAATGGCAGACCAGCTAGCTTTAGGATGAAGGACTGGGGTGACAGACTTGTGAAAAGATGCCATCTTACAGACAGAAGGCAACAGGACTGGTACAATCCAAAGTTCCTGAGGTCAAAGATACCAAATGCCACAGATTTTGAAAATGTCTCTTTGGGTGGGGAACAGAATTATAAGATGAAAGTGGGGTGCCTTCCAGTCAGTAGGTAGAGGCCTCAAGTAAGATCAAAGGATCCAATGTGGAACGGCTTTCCCAAGGGGGTAACAGAGGAAGAATAAAGAGAATTTTCCATGTGCTTGGACTGTGGGGGAAATGTGGTTAAGGTCTAAGGTGTCTTCTGCTAGGAAACAGGAAAAGTCTACGACAGGGGGTAAATGGGGTCTCTTGGGGGGCGGTGGTACTGATGCAAGCATAATAATGCCCTGATGTTCATTCTGTCTGAGATAGGGGTAAAAGCAGGTGTAATAGAAGGGCCAAAAATAAGAGGAACGGGGTTAAGTTCCAAAGATCTCCGGAGGAGGGCTGCGGGTGGGAGCGTGGGTCTAAGGGTCTAAGATTCTAAGGGTCAGGACTTAGCTCCAGAAACTCGATCCCGCCCCAGTCTTGCTTGCTCTGGCCTGAGGGGGCTCACGACTGGTGCCCGGGGTCGGCGCGCCGTCTCACCTTGTAGAAGGCCCCGTTGGAGCCGCGCACCTCGACGGGCAGTCCTGGTTCCACATCCCCCCCAGAAGCCAGGCCGCCCATGGCGCCGCCGCCGCTTCCGACTCCTCCGGAGACGGCTGCAGCAGCGGTCTGAGAGCGGGCCGGGCCAGGTCCCCGGCGTCTCCCGGGAGGAGGAGCCGGAGGGGGAGCCGCGGGGGGCGGGAGCCGGGCCGGCCCCACGGCGGCCCTGCCACAGCCAACTAGCAGGGGGCCGGGGCCGGGCCGCTCCCGGTCCGCCGCTACCGCCTTGGTCTCCGCCACCGTGAGGGAGACGGCCGCCGCCGCCGCTGCCTTCGTCACCTCAGCTTCCGCCCGCCGCCTCCCCTGCTGCTGCCTTAGTCTCAGGACCCGCTGCTGCTGCCGCTGCCGCTCCACGGCTTCCACCTCCCCCTTCCGCCGCTGTCTAGTGCGCAGGCGCGCGGGGCCCTAAGGTCCAAGACGCAGGCGTCAAGGCTGGCGGCTCAGCTCGCGCTCACCAGCGCAGCGCAGCTTCTACACTCCTTTCCGCTCTCTCACGCCCCCTCTTGGTCATTTACTTGCGCTTGCGCAGAATGAGATTGGCGCTCTCTCTTGGCCACCCCAGCACTCGACCGCCCCCGCATCTCTTTCTTTCCCCGCCCCACAACACGGGGAGCTAACCAATCATGGGGAGGGAGGGGTCGCGCTCACTTAGTCGGATTGGATTTCTGCTCCTCTGACCAGACGGTACTCACTTCACTGTGAGCTCCGCTAGGCTAGGACACAGTAGGGATGGGCATGCGCCTGAGTGATTGCTTGGTCACTTTCCTCACCTTTGTCTTTCTTGGTGCGCACGCTCCAAAGCATTAAAAAAAAAAAAAAAAAGTCGAAAAGCAAGAAAAGAAAAAAGAAAAAAAAAATGACCCAAATGACCCATGCGCATGCCCTGAGCTTTAGTGTCTATGCACAAATACATAGGGACTCTTTAAGAGTATCAGTAAGTCTGTGCAATAGGAAATTTGAGCGATGTTCCTGTCTTGAGAAGATTCTGATCATGCATATAATGAAAGGTTAAAGAACAATTTCAAGACAGTACCGAAAAGCAAATGCCACTTAGCACAAGATGTGATCATTTAAATGCTGAGGAACTTCAAAATAGAAAAATACATTGTTATGGAATAAAGATAGTAGAGGAATTCCTGAATTAAAATAAGAAATTTAGGTAGAAGTGAATTAAATAGCACAGAAATTAGAATCATGCTGTGTATTTAATCACTTACCAAATATTTAGTAAGCCCTCTCTGTGTTCCAATCACTGTGCTAAGTACTAGGGATACAAAGATAAGGTGTGGTCCCTGAACTCAAGGAACTTATATTGGGGGAGTGGAAAATAAATAAGCTTTAACAGATAAATTAACAAATTACATTTATAGGTTCAATTGAAGACACGATGGAGATAAAGACTCAGTATGGCCCTGACTGGTGTGGCTCACTCTGAAAACCAAAAGGTCACTGGTTTGACTTCCAATCAAGGCACACGTAGGCCAGATCCCCTGTTGAGGGTGTGGGAGAGGCAACTGATGGATGTTCCTCTCCCTCTCTTCCTCTTCCTGCCCCTCTCTCTAAAAATAAGTAAATAAAAATCTTTTTAAAAAGATTCAGTATATGGGTAATTCTACAAAGACTTTGGTCATTGTTATTCAGTGATCAGGACCATTGCAGAGAAGGAGAGGCAAATTTAGAGTTACGGGTTGAGTATGAGTTTGTTAAAGAAGTGCAAAAAGAGTATCCAGGGAAAACAAGGAACACAATAGTGAAGAAAAACAGAACACGTCCTTTGGAGAATGACAACTAATTTAAATAGTATTGGCTTAAAGTCGAGAGCTACAAGAAGCTAGATTGTGAAGGACTTTAGATCATATTATGGAAAATGGCTTTTACTTTACCAATGATGGAGAGCCATTGAAAGATTTGAAGCCATATGTATAATGTGATAACATTTGCATTTTATAACTGGAGAACAGATTGAAGAGTAAGTGTGGTCCTGAAGGCAGTGAAACCTGTAATGAGCTACTGCAGGTAAGAAAGATGCTGAGGACTTACTTGGGTTAAGGATACAAGTAGATTTGAGCCTACTTACAGAAATACAAATAAATTTGCAGTACAGTAATCAGGGATTGGTGATGTGGGTAGAGTGGGATGAAGTCAGAAGCCAATGAAGAAGTGGGACACAAGACAACTACCAGATTTCTACCTTGGGATGCTGAGTGACTGGAAATGTGAATCATGGAAGAGAGAACACAAGAAACAAAGGTTTGGAGGAGAAGGTGATGAGTTGAATGAAACTGGTTTTGCTTTTTGAGTATGAAGGGCCTGTAGACCATCCAGGTAGACATGCTCTCTTGTCTTTAACAAATTTCTTTCAGGTCCCAACTTAAATATACAAGGTGGAGCAAAAGTAGGTTTAGTTATTCATATGGAAAATACTACAACAATTAATAAATAATAATACAAGAATAAACTCTTGTGTTTCACAACTATAAGCCTACTTTTGTCCTACCCTGTAATTCTGTTAGCTTTCCACTATGCCCACACTAGGTTAAGTCTCCTGCCTCAAACTGGTAATGCATCTTACACTCCTTTGTGGCACTCATCATGGTTGTAACATCAATTTCTCTAGCATTGTTCTTCTGCCATCACACTATAAGTTCTGTGAGGTAAGAGACTGAGTTGACCAGATTCTATGTCTGTTCCCACCATTGTATGCCCAGTATCTAGCACAGTTCCTGGTACAGCAAATATTAACTGAATGAAGGAATCAATGTCTTGGAGGTCAATGGACATACAAGTGTGTGACCCAGGAAAGGTCTGGGCTAGAGAAAGGTAGATGTGGGTATTATCAATATATAGGTTATAGTTAAGGTTGCAAGAGAAAATTAAATCTCTAAAGAAAGGTGTAGACAGAGAAATGAATTGGGTCCAAGATGGAACTCTCAACTATGCCAGTATTTAAAGGGCTACTAAAAGAAGAGGTGCCTTCAAGAGTATCTTAGAAGGAACAGCAGTAACTAGGGTGGCAAATACAGTAAAAGATTCTATCAGCAGTGATTCTGCTAAGGGAGAGTTAGAGAAATTAAGTGGGGCAGATTATTAAGAGTTCTGGCTGTCAGACCAAGAAGTTTGAGTTTGGACTCTTAAGCAATAGGAGTGACTGACTTTTGTTTTAGAAATGCACTATCACCAACTTCCAAGCCTAGGGCACCAATGATTTGTCCTCTTCCTTGTCTGGTTTTTATTGTTCATTCAAGCAAAAGATGGGGGTGGAGAAAGGAGAGCAGCATTTCAGACATGGGAATGGCATGTGCAGAAGGCCCAAAGAGAATACAGTGCATTTTAGGCACTGAAGAGTTTAATATGGTTAAAACTCACAAAAAGGAAACATGGCTGGGTGGGGTGGTTTAAGCCAGACCTTGGAGGACCTGAAACATATTTAGCAGTTTGGACTTTCTGCTGAGAGTAGGGGAGCCATTACAGGATTTTCAGTCAACTTGCCTTCTGGTAAGATCACTGTAGCTGGAGTCTAATGGTTGTGTAACAGACCATCCTAGTTTGCCTTAGGACTACTAAATATATAGACAGATTGGGAGGAAGATACAAATATGGATAGATTCATACATGGTTAGATGGATACTGAAAATGGGGATTAGATAAAAGTTTACACACTCAGTGTTGAACCTTGCCCCAAACTTATTCACCAAGCTCTAAGAATACCTACAACCAGGCTTATATCCTCCAAGTGGAAGTTTGGAAAATTCTTCTCTTGAGAAATCTGATCAGACCAAAGAAAAAAAAATCTAATGATACTGACAGCAAGGTATCCTCAGGTAAATGGTCTAATGGATTACCTACAGTAAAGTCCACAAAAATATGCCACTATGCTTTCCACAGACATACAGATTTCAATCAGTACTTTAGTGTGCCAATCTTATATATGAGCAGAAACTGAGGATTGCCAGACACTTATGGAAACCCTCCAAAATGAAAGATAGAGGCCAAAACAAAAAGAAAAAGAAAAAAAAATAAGCCCTGGCTGGTGTGGCTCAGTGGACTGAGTGCAGGCCTGCAAACCTAAAGGTCAATGGGCACCTGCCCAGGTTGTAGGCCTGGGCACCTGCCCAGGTTGTAGGCCCAGGTTGTAGGCCACCCAGTGGAGGTGCGCAAGAGGCAACTACACACTGATGTTTCTCTCCTGCTCTTTCTACCTCCCTTCCCCCTCTCTAAAAATAAATAAGTAATAAAAAATGTTTTTACAAAGAGTTGGGGCAACCAGCTGTGTAGTCCAGTTGGTTTGAGCATCATCTCGCTATGTCAAGATTGTGGGTTTGCTCCCCAGTCAGGGACAATATAAGAATCAACCTATAGCCCTGGCTGGCGTAGCTCAGTGGATTGAGCGTGGGCTGCGAATGTCGCAGGTTCGATTCCCAGTCAGGGTACATGCCTGGGTTGCAGGCCATGACCCCCAGCAACCACACATTGATGTTTCTCTCTCTCTCAATCTCCTTCCCTTCCTTCTCTAAAAATAAATAAATAAAATAATTTTAAAAAGACTTGGTTAAAAAAAAGAATCAACCTATAAGTGCATAAATAAGTGGAGAAACAAATCAATTTTTTTTCTCTCTCTCCCTCTAAAACATCAATCAATAAATTTTAAAGTTGGGGCAAGTGGTCCTTCCCAGTGCCCCTGAAATGCTGCCACCAGATGGCAGCCTACTCCCCAGGCCCGCCTCAGTCTCGGAACCACCACAGATCATCCAGATTTTGGAGGCCTTTGTCTCGGTCCCAAAAGTGACCAACAAGCCTGACGTGCCAAGCTGGCCCCTGCTCTTCTTTTCTCTATATTCCACAGGCCAGAGCCAAGAGTCTGGCTCACTAAAAGTGAAAGTCATCTTAGGCCCATTTTTGCCCCCATGGGCCACATCCACTGACCAGAACACTGAAGAAGAATCATAGAGTGGCTGAAACATATCAAATCATCAATTCCTCTACCCAACACCACATCAGGACATAGGAATTATCATTTATTTTTCATCCTCAGTAAGCAGGCAGAAAGACTTTTCCTTCAGTTCTGCTCTTTCTGTACTTTGGGAACGTTCACCCCTAATTCTTCTTCCTTCAGGGAGGTCTTTAGAAATGGAGGTGGTCTCTAAGGAGTGCTCAAGCTGGTGAGGAAGGATAAACTCATATTGGGCGAGATCCCCGAAGGATGGCGTCACTTTTCTGCCAACTTCTTCATCACCTTTCCTTCGAAGCTAAAGGAGTGCCAGCCCTCTGCTTCAGTCAGATCTTGGGCTCCTAGAACCTTGTACAAGTCCATAGCCCTCTTGTTCCAGTCCAAGACTAACAGGCGGAACTGGGAGCAGCCCTTATCCAAGGCTACCTGTGGGAAAAGACATCACTAACTTTCCTGGGAAAGGCTTTCTCACCCTCCATTCAAGCTTGGGTGCCTCCCATACACCTTTGTCTTTCGAAGGCCCGGCTTGTAGCCTCATCACACTCCTCACCTCAGCAACTTTTTTGATTATTTTGGAACCAATCCCCTGACCTAATGTGGGGGGAAAGACAAAGAGAGGGATTGCGTGAGTTGCAGGGGATCAGAAAAAGCCATAGGCTGGGATTAGATGATAGGTTTATGGGTTGCTTTTCTCCCACCCCAGCCTCAGCCTCTGTTCTGTACCCCGGTATTCCGGCTTAACATAGATGTCTTCCAGATAAATGCTGCGTCCCTTCCATGTGCTGTAAATGAAGTAGTACAGCCCATAGCCCACCAGACAGGATCCTGAAAAAGAGAGAGAAAAGAGAGGTCAGGCCCCTGGGTGCCGTGGGGAGAGACCTCTGAGGCTGACTGGAGAGGAGACCGCTGAAGTGGATGTGTGTTCTTACCCTGTGGCTCCCCGGGGCTGGGAAGACTCTCTGCTACCAAACAGTAATAGAACGGATTCTCTCCAAAGCCGTCTGCCCTCAAGTCTGCACAGATGTAATTGTGACAAAGAGAGAAAGAGATCCCGGGTGTGGGCCCAGCCAGGAGCTACTGCCCGGGGAACCCATCCCTCGCTTCCTCCCAGCCTCTGTCAGGACCCAGGTGCTGAGCCCCCAACCTTCTTCAGAGATCTTCACCTGATCCGCGAGTTCCTCAAACTCAGCTAGTTCCTATGGCGTGGGGACAGAGACCAGATTAGCGCCGGAGCACCCCGCAGCTCCGGGAGTAGACCCCAGGGTGCACTCCTACCTCTGCTCCCACCTCCTCCTCCCTGCTCCCACCTCCTCCACACCCTCTGCCTCCTCCCGGTCCCCTCCAACCTCGACGCTCTGACCCTCTCTGAGACCCTGTTTTCTGGCCGCAAACTTAACCCGAATCAGCCTCAGAATATTTCCACAGTCTTCTTCCTTGGCCTCTCGGATCCGAACGAAAACCATCGCGATCCCCACGAAGTCCAGGACCCCCACTTCCTTTCTGCAGGACCTGGCGGAGGGCAACTGGGACCCTTTAAAAAGGCGTGCAAATGAGGACCGCTGAAAGCCAGAGGAGCGAAGCGGTAGCGAGAAGCACAGGCTGGAAAGCCGAAGCGCGATCCAGCTACCAAGGGGCCAAGGGAGAGGCGGTTCTTACTGCCCAGCGGTCCCTATATTCTGCCCCAGCAGTTGCTCACCAGCCAATCAGCTTGCAAGGTAGGCACGTCCCCGCCCCCTCCTCTGCCCCGCTCTTCTGGGCGGTGTCTCGTGACTGGGCGCAGGTCGAGGCCTGGCTGCTGAGGCTCCCTCGGTGTTCATGTGGAATGTTTAACCTGCTTCGGAGAAGCCCCACGGCTCAAAATACCTCGGGGTCCTTCGGTAACTGAAATGGGCGGTGGTTATCTGCTCTACCCTTTACTCTCACTTACCCATTCAAGCCTATCCACACTGTTAAGACTCCCAGCTTTTGGCTATGAGTTTTTGGGTGGCTCAAAGTGTTTCTTTTCTGGGGCCATTTGTATTTTTTTTTAAGATTTTAATTTATTTATTTTTAGAGAGAGGGGAAGGAAAGGAGAAAGAGGGAGAGAAAATCAACCTGTGGTTGCCTCTTATGTGCCCCCTACTGGGGACCTGGCCCACAACCCAGGCATGTGGTCTCCCTAGGTGTCCAACTGGTGACCCTTTAGTTCACAGGCCAGCACTCAATCCACGTAGCCATACCAGCCCTGGTACCATTTGTATTTTAAAATGGGTGAGGAAGAGGGGGGTGAATTTCTGTGGGTAAATGGTTAGGCCTTGTAATAAATGAAGAAAAGAAGATAATACAGTATCCACTAAATCACACTCAGAGACGATACTTCCCTATAAGGCAACCCTCCAAGGCCTGGGGAGGCACTCAGAGCATGTACCAGGCACTGTGCCTGCATTGTCTCAGTTAATCCTCATTATAGTAACAACATAAAGTAGGTACTATTGCCCTGGCTGGTGTAGCTCAGTGGTTGAGTGCCTGCCTGTGAATCAAAGGGTCATTGGTTCCACTCCCAGTCCAGAGCACATCCCTGAGTTGTGGGCCAGATCCCCAGTAAGGTGCACATAAGAGGCAACCACACATTGATTTTTCTTTCCCTCTATTTCTCCCTCCCTTCCCCGCTCTAAAAAATAAACAAAATCTTAAAAAAAAAAGTAGGCACTATTTTTCACATTTTACAGACAATGACATTAATGCACACCCACAAAGTGACCTGCCCAGGTCACTCATCTAGATATTTGGGCTTTGGTGCCTTGGCTCTAGTCCTTACTAGGATGCTTCTTGAGGAGCAGGACAGGACTGTCTAGACAGCCTTCCCAGGTGGGCAGAGGCATAGAGAACCCAGGTTAGGCTCTAGGGGAAGAGAGGGAAAATGGGGTGCCCTCTCTCAGCTCAAAGTCTCTCTGCAGTGGGGGAAGGTAGTGGAGGAACTCTGTCCCTCATCCCCATTTGTCCCCACAGAGGAGTGGTAGGGTCAGTGTCCCTGTCTCCTGGCCCCCCTTCTTCCCCCAGGGCAACCTTTAATCTTCCACTGACTGTGCAACCATGCTCAAGGCTGCCTGCTCTTACGCATTCACTCCAGAGTTGTCTGTGCCACAGAGAGGACTGCGGCTGATTATGGAGTACAGAGGTCCTCTGGCCAAATCATGTTGGCTGCTGCTACTGCTGCTGTTGCTGCCATCTCATAACCACCAGGGACAGGTTCTGAGACAGATTCCCCCCACCCAGGTGCAGTAGCGGGACAGGGCACTCAGCCCATGCGTTTAAATGAACTACATTTGTTTCTACCTTTTTCCTTTCTTTCCTCCTCTGACTCTGCAGCACTGCCTCTCTCTCTGTCTGTCTCTGAGATGTCCTTATTCCAGCTTGTTTATTTTCTTTCTTTGACAGGAGATCCAGGAGCCTCCAGCTGTGCACCTCAGCAATGGCCCAGGACAAGAGCCTGTCTCCATCATGACCTTTAATCTGACCAAGATCACAAAGTATAGAGTTGATCTAGTCCCTTGACCTAGTCCCCTGACCTTATCGTCTCCATGAGCTCTTCTCTCTTCCTTAGCTCACTGTCCTTCTCTCTCCCTTACCTCCCCACCTCCACAAGCCACACATTTACCCTCAAAGGGCATACTCCATACACATCCCTTTCTTCTGTGCCTTTCCAGAAGCTCTTCCTTCTTTGAGTTTCGCACCTGGGATCCAGAAGGAGTGATTTTTTATGGCGATACCAACCCAAAGGACGATTGGTTTGTGCTGGCACTTCGGGATGGCAGGCCTGAGATCCAACTATACAATCAGTGGGCCCAACTTACAGTGGGCGCTGGACCCCGGCTGGATAATGGGAGGTGGCACCAGGTAAGCCAGACCTGGTCCTAAGGGGAAGGGTATATTGAGCTGGTCTAAGGAAGAGGAACAGAATCAAGTTATTGGGTATCCCATTGCCATTGTCATCTCATTTAATCTCCAAAAAACCCCATTTTTTCAGAGGGGAATTCTAAAGCTCAGTCAGTATATAAGTGACAAGTCCTAAGTGAGCCAAGGATGCTAGTTGACTCCTCAGGTGCATGTTCTTTCCACTATACTTGGCTGAATCTGAAGAAATTAGTGCAGGCAGGCCCCAGAGGCCTCTGACTCTGCTTCTCCCCTCATTTCTGCAGGTAGAAGTGAAAATCCTTGAGGACTCAGTGCTGCTGGGGGTGGATGGGGAGCAGGTTCTGCGTCTGAGACAGGTTTCTGGGACTCTGACCAAAAAATCCCAGCCCATCATGAGGATTGCTCTCGGGGGACTGCTGTTTCCCGCCTCCAACCTCCGGTTGCCGGTAACTGCATTACAGGGGTGGGAACATAAGCCAAGCTGGTAAAGCACTGATGCCTTGGTGGCCATGAGGGTCTAAATCCACACTTGCAAGAAGAAGGGATGGGATAAGAGCTGCAAGGGAGAAACTGAATGCATGTGTCTTGGAGGGGAATAAACTGAAGGTGAGGAGGCTGGGACTGGGCCCTGATGTCCCAATTCCAACATCCCTGCATCTTCCCTCCCCTCCACGGGCTCCAGCTGGTACCTGCCCTGGATGCCTGCCTGCGCAGGGGTAACTGGCTGGACCAACAGGCTCAGATTTCAGCGTCTGCTCCTACTAGCCTCAGAAGCTGTGCTATAGAATCTCAACCTGGGATATTTTTCCCTCCAGGGACTCGTGCAGAATTCAACCTACAAGGTAAAGGCTATTTTTCCCCCTCCATAGCCAGCTCTGTGTTTGCCTTTTTCCAACTCCTTCCACCACTAGCCCCCTCCCCCCATGAATCCCCAGTTTTGAGGCCTCAGGAGGATAATTTCTCTCCTGCTCCCCAGATGTTCCCCAGCCTCATGTAGAGCCCTGGACCTTCTCTCTGGACCTGGGACTTCAGTTTGCAGCAGGCTCTGGCCACCTCCTTGCCCTTGGGACCCCAGAAAACCCTTCTTGGCTCAGCCTTCACCTCCAAGATCAAGTAAGAGGGGAGAAACATCTATTTGTTGTTCCACCTATTTTCATTGGTTGATTATTGTATACGCTTGGGCCAGGGATCAAACCCTTGGTGTATCCAGACAACCTTGGTGTATCCGGACAATGCTCCAACCAACTGAGCTACCCAGCCAGGGCCACAAACAGTTTTTATTTAGATTGTATGTTTACTTGGCATGTGTGTGGCTTTATGGGAGGTCAAGCCAGGAGAAATGAGGCAGGATTTAGGAGGTGGGAATGGCCAGTGGGAGGTGTAGCTAAGAGGCAGAATTAAAGCAGCTAGGAGTGGGGCCACAAGGAATAGATATGGTTCTTTCTTTCCTCCCCCACTTATGTCCCTGTTCCACACACTCTGCAGAAAGTGGTGCTATTTTATGGGTCAGGGCCAGGGCTGGATCTGCCCCTGGTCTTGGGACTCCCTCTCCAGCTGAAGCTGGATGAATCCAGGGTGCTCTTGAGTCATGGGCCAAAGAAGATCCTTGCTCAGCCTCCCATGGGCCTCAACTCCCTTCTCAACCTCTGGGCCCACCCCCAGGGGCGGCTCTTCCTGGGGACTTTGCCAGGTAAGTGAGAATGATGTTCAAGTTCCTCACCACACTATTGGAAACAGCTAAAGGCAGGGGAAAAGATAAGAAAAGAGTGCATTTATAGGGGAAGGAAACCTTTGGGAGCTCAGAAGAAAAGGCCACAAGAAGAGAGAGGATAGGGGGCAGTGGGAGGAATTGCTTTAAAAAACTGAGTTTGGAGAAAGGAAGAAAAGTGGGTAAGAGCTTCTGGAGCCAAACCACCCTAATGCCCTAATGCCCCTCCATGCCTCCTCTCTCTAGGAGAGACCTCTTCTGCCTCCTTTTGCTTGGATGGCCTGTGGGCACAAGACCAGAGGCTAGACTTGGATCGGGCCCTGAGCAGAAGCCAGGACGTCTGGACTCACAGCTGTCCCCAGCACCTAGGCAATGGCACTAACACCACCCATTAAATCCCCATCTAAGAACTCCCTTTGAATGTCACTCATTTATTTACTCAACAAATATTTATTGTACATGTGCAATGTACCAACCAGTCATGGTGCTGAGCACTGGGTTGTGTTGATGCGCAAAAACAACCATGGTTTCTGCCCTCTTGATGCTCACAGTCCCTTAGAGAAGGCATGTAGTCATCAAAAACTGACAAATAAGTGGATAACGGGAAACATTGATAATGCCATAAAGGAGGAGTCAGGGAGCTGAGAAAGTTTGTAGACCAGGAGCCTTAACTTAGACTGAGGATCAAAGAAGCATCTTGAGGAAGCAGTGAGGATCTCTTGAGGATCTCAGGCTGAGATTCCAGCAACAGTACTCATAAACATGCATGCCAGATATAGATCACTTTCTGGGAGCCAGGAGCCCACCTCCTTCTCCAGCAGATATCTATGCCCTTCCCTTTGGGACTTTAGCTTCCTCTCACTGAAGATGGTCCTGAGGGGTCAGGGGGAAAGGGAGGAGAAACTGAATTCTGTTGTCCTTTAAACTGGCCTGTGCTGTTCAAGGAAGGAGCAGCAGGGGGCATGAGAGAGTTATAGAGAGATGGGGGCAGGGGTTTTGGCAAAAGGGGTGGAGGTAGTAGGGAGAAAAAGGGAAGAGAGCAAAGGAAGCAAGCTGCCCCTATCTCCCCTAGTCTTGGTCCATTTGCTGCACTAGATTAAGCAAGAACCGGCTTGTGCTAGTCCTCACTGGGAAGAACAGACAGATTCAAGAACATCTCTGCCCTCAGAGAATATGGTGACTCAGCCCTCAGCTTCCAGACCTTTGGGGAATCCTGGTCCTCCAGCCCTTCCCAGGGGCCCCCTCCTGCCTCAGCCCCCTGCTCCCTGGAAAACCCTCATGCCCATGCCTCCAGCCCCTAGCCCCCAGCTCCCATTCTTCAATCCTCTTGGGAATATTTGTGTCCCCCTAGGGAGCCCTGGGACTGCAGCTCTGAGTCCCCACCTCTCATTCCTCTTCCGTTTCAAGAACTGTTAATCCTAAAAGGGGCTTCTGTCTGTCGTGAGTGGCACACGTAGGGCAGCTTGATTGCTCTACGTGAGAATCAACATCAAGAGATTTCAGAAGCGTAACTTTTTGGCATCTGGGAAGCTGGTAATCATTAGTCCTGGTACCCGTAAGAGAGAGAGAGAGAGAGAGAGAGAGAGAGAGAGAGAGAGAGAGAGAGAGAGAGAGGGAGAGAGAGAAAAAGGAAGAAAGGAAAGAAAGAACAAAATGTTAACCCATGGGCATCCAGTGTTCCAACCTCCTAGCTTCTTATAAAGATCTTCCTACCAGTAACACAGGCAACAGGGTGGGTTACTCACTGGACCTGCTGTCCCCTTCCACTGGCTTCAGCCAAGACCTGTGTGAGGTCAGGGTAAGGAAGCTCCAGCAGAGTGTCTAAGGTAGAAGATGCAAATCTAGGGTCCTAGGCCCCTCCTTGGACCCACCTAATCTCAAGTTTGTAGGATCTTACAGCTGCCTCCATGCAGTTACAGAGATTCAGTGGTTTTTATTTTTATTTATTATTTTTTAAAGATTTGATTTATTTATTTTTAGGGAGAGGGGAAAGGAGGGAGAAAGAGAGGGAAAGAAACATCAATGTGTGGTTGCCTCATGCCCACCAAGGAGGTCGTTCTGAATGGCAACTTCCTGACCTTGTGTGCTGAGGAATCTCCCAGGGGCTGGCTTTTCACTCCTCCCTCCAATGACCTGTTCAGGACACTATGCCCCCAACCTCTTTCTCCAGCTTGCCCTAGATTCCAAGATTCCTGATTACCATTCAGAGCTGTCTACACTCTTTCATTAAGACTGACTTTGCTTTGACACAGACTCTGCCAGGCCCCCACCAAGGGCACCTACAATGCCTTCCCAATGTCCCCTGCCTCTTCCACATTCCTAAAAACCTCTCTGGACCTTGTCAGCATATCCTGCAGCTTCCAGGCTTGGTTTACCCACTCATTTCACCCTCCCCTCTGCCTCTCTCTTCCCTTCTCTCCCTCCTGTCTTTCCCTCCCTCCTTCCCTTCCTCTGCCTCTGTTTGTCTTTCCTTCAATTAACATTTATTGACCACTGACAGTGTGCCACGCACTGTGTTGGGTAGTCCACAGGGACTGTAAAAATGAATAAGACTTGGTCCTGGCCCTGGAAAACCTGGGTCTTGTGAGACAGACAGATAGACGAACGTGTAGTGGAGATCTCTACTGAGTGCCAAGGAACCTGGTTCCAGATTTTATCAGGAATCATCAAAGAGATGAGTTTTTGAAAATGTGAACTTGAACAAATGATTAAATCTCTTTAAATTTCATTTTCCCCATCTATAAAATGGGGAAGTTGCCCTACTCATGGGCTTCCTGTGAGGATTTGATGCTATCATACAGGTCAAATGCTTAGCACAGTGCTGGGCATAAAGAAAGGGCTCAACACGTGAGAGATGTTGCTCTTGTTGATATCCTTAATCTTGTGCATATTTCTTGAAATACAAATCTGAACCTGCAGACTCATAGAGGAGGAGGAAGGGTGTGTGATGTGGCTGAACCAGGGACAGGCTAAGATGGAAGGAAGGCAGAGTGCGGACATTCCTTGGGCCTCATGGTGAGAGGCCTTGTACGTCCTTATGAGGAAGTGGAACTTGATCTATTCAGCGAAGGAACATCTGTTTTTCTTTCCTTTTTCTTTCTTTCTTATTCTAAATAAATTGTGGTGAAACACACATAACAAAATTTACCATCTTATCCCTGACGGGTGTAGCTCAGTGGATTGAGCATTGGCCTGTGAACCAAATGGTTGATGGTTTGATTCCCACTCAGGGCACATGCCTGGGTTGGGGGCCAGGTCTCTAGATGGGGACACATGAGGGGGAACCACATATTGACATTTCTCTCCCTCTCTTTCTCCTTCCATTCCCCTCTGTCTAAATAAATAAATAAAATCTTAAGAGACAAAACTTACCATTGTAACCATTTTTAACTGTACAGTTCAGTGGCATTATGTATATTGACAGTGTTGTGCAACTATTATCAACATCCCTCTCCAGAACACTTTTTTTATTTTCAAATTATGAAGGAAAATTTATTTAGAAACTTACAGAGGTAGTAGAAATGAGCCAGCTGGGCTTTGTAGGCTGAGGAAACAAGTTACAGAGGCAGAGGAAGGGCCCTTGCCCTTGGAGCTCAGGAGAAAGGCAAGTGTAACACGCTGGAATGGGAAGAAGAGGGGAAAGGGGAAGGCTCGCTCCCAAGAGGAACAGTTTGCCCATCTCCAGAACTCTTTATTTTGAAAAATTGAAACTCAGTACCCATTAAATAATACTCCCCATTTTCTGCCCCACCTGGTATGGCTCAGTGGATTGAGCATTGTCATTGAGAACTGAAAGGCTGCTGGTTTGATTCCCTAGTCAGGGCACATGCTTGGGTTGCAGGTCAGGTCCCCAGCTGCAGGAGTGCAGAAACAATCAATGTTTCTCACTCTCTTTCTCTCTCCCTTCCCCTCTCTCTGAAAATAAATAAATAAAATACTTTTAAAAAGTACTCCCCATTTTCCCTCTCCCCCTGCCTGTGTTTCAGAACTCTTCTTTCCTCTTCTAAGCCCCATGTTGTTGGGAACCCAGAGAGCTGAGCCCCTGGGATTGTATGGATTTGTGGAGGAGCATGATCAAGGGGCACAGACTTCATGACTGGCTCTAGATGTAGGAGAGAGGCTGTGGGGCTCTTATTCCCTTTCTGGAGGTGCTGGAGGGAGGGCAGTGATCAGGAAGAGTTTGGAGGTTTGTAATGACTGTACTGCCACCCCTTTCTTAGCTTTTTCTCCTGTGAACACCAGTGGGGCATTTAGAAGAGTGTTCCCTCCTCCCCTCTCCCCCACCCTCCTCATGGTGATCCTCACCTACAGGAGAAGAAAGCATAGACTGGAGTAAAGCTATCTCACTCTTACCCTAGAACCCACTAAATAAACAGAAGACATTTATTCATTCTTTTCCAAGTGGGCCGGGGTACATGTCAGAGACAGCTAGCAGCCTGGAGGCCATCCCAGGCCTGTGCTAGCCAAATTGTGCACCTTGAGGGTAGAGTCCAGGCCTTGTCTCTCCAGATTAAGGCTGTCCTATTTTTATGCTCCTTGCCTGGTGAAGGAAAGGACAAGTAGTTTTCCTGAGGTTTCTTGCAGAAAAAGCCCATTCCGTATTTAAGCCCATTCAGCAACCAGATATTATCTTCAGTAGCTCTGTGGGATGCTTGGGTATACAGGATATATGCAAAGTCTAAGATAAAGGCCTGCTCTCAAAGAGCTTGCAGTCTGGTTAAAAAGATAAAATACAGCCTTGGTTGGTGTGGCTCAGTTGGTTGGAGTATCGTCCTGTAGACTGAAAGGTCACAGGTTCGATTCCTGGTTGCAGGTTTGATCTCCAGTTGGGGCTGGTATAAGAAGGAAACTGATCGATGTTTCTCACATCTCTCTCTCTCCGCCTTCTTCACTCTCTAAAAGCAAAGGAAAAAAACCTTGGGTGAGGATCAAAAATAAAAGATAAAATACACACAAGAGTTTTCAACCCAGTTGATCAAAACAAAAACCTAAGCATTAGCCTTGATTCCTCTCTTCTGTCATCCTCATTGCTCATGTCACCCTATTTCCAAAGTGTATTCTGAACGCAGTCTCCTGTCTCCATCTGCGAACCTGCTACCCTGGTCCAAGCCATCCATGTCTTCCACTTGGACTGCTGCAAAGCCTTCCGAACTGGTATCATTTCACTCCTCTGCTTAAAACAATAGAATTGCTTCCATGATGGTTGGATTAAAACCCAAACTACTCCTTTTGGTCTACAAGGACCTGTATGATTTGGTCCCTGCCTACCTCTCAGGTCTCTTGCTTTATCTAATCTTGCCTTCCCTCATTGAAGTCCAGCCTTTGCACTTGCATTTCCCTTCTGGAAAGCTCTTCCCTGCATCTCCTCATGGCTCCTTTGAGTCACTCAGGTGTCACATTATAAGTCACCTTTTCAGTAAGGCCATCCCTGACCATCCAGGCACTGTTTTTTTTTCTGCATAATATTAACATTATTTTATTTGTTTGCTTGCTTTTATTGTTGATTGTTATGGGAGCCCCAAGAGCACAGAAACTAAACAGTGCCTGGTTCTAAGGAAAGGTTCATTGGATACACATGAAATGAATGAATGGGAGCTGGAGTGAACTCTGAAGGATGAACTGCCTTCCAGGATGAGGAAATAAAGTGGACAAAGGTGTGAAGGCAGGAGTAGGTGCAGCCTCTACTAGAAGTGGCTGGTTCAACTCCAGCAGAGAACTAGTTGGGGCCTAGTAGGAAAAGGGCTGAGGACACAGGCTAGCTCTAGATCGTGGAGGACTCTGAAGGTTAAACTGAAGAGTCAGGACTCCGTCCTGTGAGGTAACAGGAAGCTATTGAGCTGAGGAGTGGCCTAATTAAACCTGTATCTTTAAATTTTTTTTTTTTATTTAGTGATTTGAGGGGAGTGGAGAGAGAGAGAGAGAGAAGAGAACATTCATTTGTTGTTCCACTTAATTATGCATTCATTGGTTGATTCCTTTATATGCCCTAACTGGGGATGGAACCTACACCCTTGGCATATCTGGACAATGCTCTAACCAACTGAGCTACCTGGCCAGGGCCTAAAACAGTATATTGAGGAAATTAATCCAGAATCTGCTGCAGAAGGGACTGAAGCAGGGGCCAGCCACATAACTTTTAGGACCCACTACAAAATGAAAATGCAAGATCCCTTGTTCAAAAAGCAGGAAAAGGTGCAATTCAAGGTACTGAAATATAAGATGTTCCTTTCTTCCACAATTCTTTTCTCGACTTCCCATGGCATTCTTTTTTAAAGATTTTATTTATTTATTTTTAGAGGCAAGGGAAGGCAGTGAGAAAGAGAGGGAGAGAAACACTGATTTGTTGCCTCTCACATGCCCCCAACCAGGGACCTGGCCCAAAACCCAGACACGTGCCCTGACAGGGAACTGAACCAGTAACCTTTCAATTTGTGAGATGATGCCCAACCCACAGAGCCACATCGGGCAGGGCTCTCACAGCATTTTTATTTTTTATTTGTATTTATTTTTAGAGAGGGAGGAAGGGAGGGAGAAAGAGAGGGAGAGAAACATTCATGTGTGGTTGCCTCTCACACGACCCCCACCGGGGACCTGGCCTGCAACCCAGGCATGTGCCCTGACTGGGCATTGAACCAGCCACCCTTTGGTTCCCAGGCCAGCACTCAGTCCACTGAGCCACACTGGCCAGGGCTCTCATAGCATTTTTAATTTGTGATTTAATGTTCAGTTAACCTTTTATCTTCAGTTTATTGATGAATGTGGAAGGATGAAAAGAAAAGGAATTATGTGTTGCCTTAGCTTTTCCTTCTATGACATCATTGCCAGCAGAAGTAGTTGGCTAAATCAGGGAAGTAACATGACTGAGAAAGGATTTGATAGGATGTCTTGATCATCCATGTCTCCTAGAAGGCCATTACCTTCTTTCTGTTTTCAAAGCAAGTTCAAAGCAAATGGAAAGTTTGGCCCCTCAGCTTTCAGGCCCTCTACTTACTCAGGTGTAGACATAAGACACTTCCCTTGTATTCACTTTGAGTCTCCCTAAACTCCCATGCAAGGTGGGTCTACCAGAGTTCTGTGTTCATGGAGCTTCATGAATGGCCTATTGCTCATATTGCCTCTGTTTACATGTATGCTCCATTGTCCCATTGGACTTCATTTACAAAGCACCAGTTCAAAGATAAAATTGTGAAGAATTTCAAGATGGTGACAGTAGAGCACTAAACCAAGCACAAGGCCATTCTGAGCATGGGCCTTGTTTGAGCAGATCCCAAGCCCATGAAGTGAACCTTGGACTGGAAGGAGAGAGTTTGAGGGAGAGAGTTTGAGGGAGAGAATGACAGTCAAGAAAGGGAGCTGTTGTCTTGACCGGCATAGCTAAGGGGGTTGGGCATGGTCCTACAAAGGGAAAGGTCCCCAGTTCCATTCCTAGTCAGAGCATGTGCCTAGGTTGCAGGCCAGGTCCCCAGCTGGGGGCATGTGAGAGGCAACCGATAGATGTTTCTCTCGCACATCAATGTTTCTCTCCTTCTTTCTCCCCCCCTTCCCCTCTCTCTGAAAATAAAGAAGTAAAATCTTTTTTTTTTCTTTTAAAAAGGGGGAGTTTTTGAGGACTACACCCAAGGATTTAGGATGAGAGTTGAAAAAAGAAAAACTCCGTGGAAAAGTGACAAGATGTGAAGAGAGATGAAAAGAGATGATTATTCTTAACATGAGGTCTTTAGAGGCTCTTGTATCCCCCAACTAAACTGTGGGCCTCTTGAGCCCTGTGAGAACTTCGGTCTTACCTCTCCAGGGCCATGTTTCTCAAGTCTCTAATAGGTTTAGAGTGCAGGTTCATTGACTCAAGTGGGCCAATGAGGACAAGATTCAGACATGGGGTGGGAGGAGGCAGAACAACAGATCAGGCAGAGAAGCAGACCAGGCTCCAGGGCTGATGTCTCAGGGCAATGCTGGGGGCTGGGAAGGCTTCACTGACACAGGTAATGGGAAGACTGCAAGCTCTGAGGCTTGGAGAGAAACAGGTGAAGGGAGAAGGTCCTGTGGGATTAGAGAGGAAGGTGTTGGGGGAAACTGGTAGCAGCTTTCACACAGGTATTTCCCTCCAGTGGTGGCCTCTATCCATTTCTTTGTGGCCTGTTCTAACTTCCATCCTACTGGTCTCCCTGGCTGGTCTCTTCCATTTTTTTGGTTTCTGGCTCTTTCTCTATTCTGTTCACATTCTGCCCTGGCTCTTGAATCTTAGCCTCTTTCTAACTCCCTGCCTGGGTAGCCCGTCTCAGCGTGTATCTGCTTCCCTCTCAGTCTGTGTCTCTTTTGGGTAATCTTTCCTATCCTGTCCAGACACGCCCTCTATCCTCTACCCACCCCGAATCTAGTCCTGTACCTGGGACGGGCGTAGGGAAGAGACCTCCTAGTCCAGAAGAGGCGGTAGGGGGCGGGCCCAAGCCATCTATATTTGCATATGTATGAGGTTGCCCGGCCAGCAGCGGGAGGCGGGGCTTCTGGGGGTGGGAAGGGGGCGGGCACCGCCCCCCCCATAGCTGCTGACTATAAAGTCTGCGCTCCGCGACTGCCGGCCCCGCACTGCTGAGGAGCGGAGCCTTGGGCTGGGGGCTTCATATCCCTGGCTGACCCCAACTGCGCGTCCCCAACCCACTCTTGTGGCTGAAGCTACCACTGGTGTGGCGGTCTCTGCTTGGCGGATGAGTCTTCAGCGATCACTCACCCCCTCTCCACAGCCTCTTTGAACCCCGGATTTCGGGGCGGCCCCCTCCCCCACCTCTCTCTCTGCCTCTTTGCGCCCCGATTTGTTCTGTGTTTCTCTCGGGTTTCGCTGCCGTTTATTTTTGCATCCTTTTTCGTTTTGCTTTTAGGAGGTCAGGTGAAGCTGCACTTGTACCCCCTTCCCCTTTTTATCCTCCCGTGCTCTGACAACCCCCCTTTTCATCGCAGTCGGGGGCTCAGGATCGGTGCATCCCACGCTGCGTTGCCAGCAACCTGCAGCGCGTGGCCGTGCACCCCGGAATTTGCAGCAGTTGCATATCTGAAGGGGCTCTCCTTCGCCTCGGCTGCCTTTGCTCTCCGAGCATTCGGGTGCGTGGGAGGGGGGCTACAGCGTACCGCACCCCAGCTTCTCGGTAGTCCCCCGCCCCGCGCGGAACTCGTTCCCTGCCGCCAAGATGGTCATCCAGAAAGAGAAGAAGAGCTGCGGGCAGGTGGTTGAGGAGTGGAAGGAGTTCGTATGGAACCCGAGGACGCACCAGTTCATGGGCCGCACCGGGACCAGCTGGGGTACGCAGGGCGGCCGCGCAAGGGGTGTGGTGGGGGGGGGTCCTCTAGGCGACTCCCGGGTGGCACGAGGTCCCGCCCGTGTATCCCCAGCTTCCTTCCCCGGTTCCGGGCGTCCAAACCCCCAGCGATGCTCTGGGCTGGGAGGGGACAGAATCGCCGGTCTAATCTCCCTGGCTGGCGCTGCGGAGGCGGTGAAAGTAGGTCACTGCAGCTTTCCCGCCCCCTGCGGAGCCCCTTCCAGCGGGGGTCGCGGGCTTTGCCCGTGTGTCCGCGCCACGGCGCTCTCGCTCGGTCTCGGAGGCGGGTGCGATCCACAGAGTCGTCCTCCTTCCCTCCCAATGGCTCCCAACTAGCTAGCCAAGCCCATCTATTTTTAGTTCGTGCCCACCCCCTGGTCCCTGGGAACGTGCATGAGAGGGCGGGTCTTGGAGAGGTGGGGGTGTGTGTATGTTGGAGGGGGCAGTTCTTCATAGCGGAAGTTGTCTGCATCCCACTGTCAGTGTTTGGAACCATCTGTGGCTGCTCTGTGGGTGGGGGACTGTTGGGGAGAAATCACACTGTGAGGTTTTTGAGTCTGGATGTTCCTCTCAGATGTCGCAGGCAGAGGGAGGATTGGTCACTAGTGGTGAGAGGTGTACATCATCTGACCTAGTGTATCTTTGGGGTTGGAGTGGCAAGACTCAGGATGTGTGGAGGGAGTTGTGTCTGGTTGGGGGTCTGGTGCTGGGTATGCATGCAGGTGACAGGTGGAATCCTAACGAAAGGGAATGCCAAAATGGGAAGTCTGACCACAGGGGACACTGTGTGACACAATTTATAGTTCATCCACACTGATTGAAGGATGTCCCCATCAGCCCGCCCACCTGGGGCCCTTAAGGTGGGTCCAATGCAGTCCTTGCCCACAGGGAACCTGAGGTCCAGTCCCTGGGATTGGAGGGTCCGTGAGTCTGTGGAAAAATCTGAGGAGGCTTCATAAGGAAGTGTCTTCTGAGGTGGAAGGACTGGGGGTCCCCACTGGGTACTCACACTAGGTTGAGGAGTGACAAAGTGCTATCTCACATCCAGCAAAGACCTGCTCTCTGCTGGGAAGGCTGTGGGAGGTTCTGTCTTTACTCTGTGCCTCTGCCCTGGGTGTTGTGTGTGAGCGGGGAGGGGGGGGGGTGGGCAGTGGTGGTGGTGGTAGTGACTGTTGGAGGTTCTGGACAGCTGTGTCTGAGAGATTTTGTAGCTAGCTAGGAGGTGTGTTCAACGTTTGTCTGCTGTGGGGCACCAGGAGAGAGATTTTGCTATTTGAGTGTGAGGATCCACACTCTGAGGGATGGGATGAGAGTTTTGGTTGTGAACTGTAGCCAGTGCCAGCTTAAAAAGTCATTGTGGGGGCAGGGAGAGGGGTCTAAGGGGACTAAATGGTAATGGAATAAAAATATAATGAAGATTGAATTTTTTAAAAAAGTTGTTGTGCTGGACAACTTTAACATGAGTACCAACCAATGCAGCAGTAACAGATATGCTTTTTCAGGGCCATGAATAGTTGAAAACTCGGAATGTAATTTGAGGTAGAATGACTGTGGCCTATACTTGGGGTTGTTCCAGCAATGAGAGTTTAGGTCTCTTGTGGCCTCCACAAGGTCAGGCTTCACTGTGCCCTAGGACCAGGAGGGGGCTGGGAGTCATGGCTGGAAGCCAGACACAACTGCCTGTTTCCAGCTTGTCTCATTTTGCTTCCCTCTGGGAAGGCCCTAAGATGTCCCTGAGGCTCTGTGACCCTTCCCAATGCAGAACCTCTGAGTGTGTGGGATAGGCGAGGTTGTGACAGGAGAACCTGCTGACTCCGTTTCCCCCTCCCTAGCCTTTATCCTCCTCTTCTACCTCGTCTTCTATGGTTTCCTCACGGCCATGTTCACTCTCACCATGTGGGTGATGCTGCAGACTGTCTCTGACCATACCCCCAAGTACCAGGACCGACTGGCCACACCAGGTGAGTGATGAGGCTCTCCTGCCAGCCACCCTAACTGCTCTTGTGTCCCAAGCCCCCAGAAGGAACTCAAACTGAGAACTCAAAGTTCTCCGAGGTGTGGTTCTGATGTTCCATCACCATGTGCTGGGAAGTTCTTGAAGTCTGACTCCCCATTTCCCATAGCTGAGAGCTGTGTGATCTGGGAAGATCTTTTTCTCATGAAGAAGATCTCAGATCTTAACCCCATTCCTCACCCTAGTGTTCCTTATGTCTGTCTTCCATCCTCTGTGTGTGATCTCACATCTTATATACACCCTGACTCCTGCCCTTGTCTGGCTATAGGCCTGATGATTCGTCCCAAGACTGAGAACCTTGATGTCATTGTCAACGTCAGTGACACTGAAAGCTGGGACCAGCATGTTCAGAAGCTCAACAAGTTCTTGGAGTGTGAGTGTGGGGCTGGAGATGTGGTGTGTAGGACCTTGGGCAGGGGATTGGAGACCCTAGAAGTAGAACATCAGGCCATGCTCTCTCCCTACCTCCTTAGCTTACAATGACTCCATCCAAGCCCAAAAGAATGATGTCTGCCGCCCTGGGCGCTATTATGAACAGCCAGATAATGGAGTCCTCAACTACCCGAAACGTGCCTGCCAGTTCAACCGGACCCAGCTGGGTGACTGCTCCGGCATTGGGGATCCCACCCACTATGGTTATAGCACTGGGCAGCCCTGTGTCTTCATCAAGATGAACCGGGTAACCATGACCTTGGTCCCCAGGGAGAATGGAGGAGGGAGCTGGGGCCACCATCTACTGGCAGTTGCTTCCTTTCACAGGGGCTAATGGGCATTAGAGAGATTTTTGGATATTTGAGTGGCTTAGAGAACAAGAAAGATGAGGCCACTGAAGGCTGAGATCCATGGCTAGAGGGCTAGATACTTGTGTCTTAGACAAGTTCTTTCTCCGACCCTCACCACTCTCCTCTCTCCAGGTCATCAACTTCTATGCAGGAGCAAACCAGAGTATGAATGTTACCTGTGTGGGGAAGGTGAGTTTTTTGGGCCTTGTCCATCTGCCCACGGTTTGTATGCCACAGTTTCCATGCAATTCACTCATCTCTCCCAATCTTCTCTGCTCCCAGAGGCCCCGCCACTATAGAGATAAGGGGGTAAGAATGGGCTCTAATATGGCTGGGACTGCAAGGGGCTCCTGCCTCTCCTGCTCCTCTCTAGAAGCAGAAGCCTGCTCTTGTATGGATAGACAGCCTCCTCCCTGACTCTATCCACACCCTGGCTTCTGGCTTTTCTTCTAAACCTTTCCACCTTCTTCTCTATTTGCTGATAACCAAGTCTTCTGCTCTCCCTTCCATATCTTGTCTGTCCCTCAGTTCTTTTTAGGTATCTGGTAGCTGCTAATCTGTTAGCACCATCTGCCACCACTAAGTTGTCCTTAGAACCCCACTCCCTCCACCTCTGTCATATCTAGAAACATCCTGCCAGCTCTTCCCTCACCCCTTCTCCTTGCTTCCTATGGAGCTCTTTCTCATTTAGCTGTTCTCTCTTGGCTGTGCTCCAGAAACCAGTTCCTGAGGATGGGGTAAGAACTTGAGGTGGGAGTAGAATAAGAGGCTTCAGTATCATTAGCACTCTTCAGGACTTCCCAGTCTGTGGAGAGAGAGACAGGGTACCTCCTCCTGCTCACACACAAACACACAGACTCCAGCTCAAGGGAAACAGATTTGGACAGAATATTTGGGGCCCCAAAACAAAGGGAAGTCTGGCAAGCTTCTGGGTTCCTTCCATCCCTCACAAACCCTCTGTTCTACCCTTCTGTGCCCTGACAGCGAGATGAAGATGCTGAGAATCTGGGCAGCTTTGTCATGTTCCCTGCCAATGGCAACATTGACCTCATGTACTTCCCCTACTATGGCAAAAAGTTCCACGTAAGTCCTACGGGAGGCCCCAGGGTGGGAGTTTCTCCAGGGGGAGTGTGATCTTCAGGGAGGAGGCCGAGTCACCTTCTTTCCTTCTCCTTCTTTGGCCCAGGTGAACTACACACAGCCCCTGGTGGCTGTGAAGTTCCTGAATGTGACCCCCAATGTGGAGGTGAACGTGGAATGCCGAATCAATGCAGCCAACATTGCCACAGATGATGAGCGAGACAAGTTCGCTGGCCGAGTGGCCTTCAAACTCCGCATCAACAAAACCTGAGACCCCTTTCTTCAACCCCCCCACCTCTTTCCTATGGATGCTTCTGGAATGTCCCTTTTCCTTTACTTCTGAACCCAGCCTGATTAATGCACATTGTGATTCCCCGCTTTCACACATCTTCCACCATCTCTCGCAACCCTAGTTCGGTCAGAGACAGGGAGATGGGATCCCAAGGAGGTCACAGAGGAGCTGCCTGGTTTAGCTGTGAGTGGGGTGTCCCCACAGCTACCCTCCTATCCCCTGAGAGATACAGAAAATGCCTGCCCACCTGCACACCCACGCAGCCACACACACACACACACACACACACACACACATTTTACCCCATAGCTTCCAGGCAGGAATGTGGTACTCGGTTCTTCCATTCCTAAATGCAGCTGCTGCTACCTTTCTTTGCCTCCTGCGCTTTTCCCCTCCCCTCATACACTGTTGCTGTCTTGGTGGCTCCTCCGGTGGATCTGTCTCCACCTCTTCTCCATCCCCACTCTCTTTCCAGGATGGGTACCTTAGGATGAGTTCTTTTCCCCCTATTTCCTGGCACATTCCTCTTCTCATCCTCAGGTGCCTGTGTGAGCTGGGAGTGAGGGTCTGGAAGAGAAGTCTGTGCTGGTTTTTCTTGAAAATTCTCTTCCTGGTCTCTGTCACCCAAATAGGCACTCCTAAGAGGGGCAACGTTGACTTAGGCTGAATATCCACTTTGTGTTTGTCGATGGCTCCCTTACTCCTGTCCGGTTTCCCAGAATATCCTTCAAATTCCACTTCCCAGGAGCCTTGGGGGAGGGGCAGCCATTTTGGATCTGTCCCCAGTGGCCACCTTGGCAATGTCAGCAGGCTATGGGACGTTCCACCTCTTTCCCCTGGCCCAGATCTGCTCCCACCATCCTCTCTGGCTTCTCTTAGCAATCTATCAACTAATCACTGACTTTTTCCTTTCTTCCAGATACCAGCCTGAAACTTGCAAATACCCCCTCATTTTAGGCCCTGAATTTCCTGGCTTCATCCTCAGATCCCTCTGCATTTTTAAACCACCTCCTAGTGATCATAGAATTGTAAAAGAGGGACCTCCTGTATTCTTGAGTTACAGAGGTGTTTGAATTTTCTCCTCCAGTGCCCTTCACTTCCTCACCTATCTAATCTCACTTTTCTTCTTTGTGCTGCAGCCTCCACAACTACCCACTGATGGACACTTCCCTTTTTTCTCTTGTCGGATCTGAGTTTCTTCCCTTTGGGTCCCCATGTTTTCCTGCACTCCCCTCGCCCCAGTGGTCTCTCTGCAGTTATTTAATGCCTGTGTCAGATCTATTGTAAAAAGAGGATTAAGTACAATAAAATGAGAGCAATTATATATATAAATATATATCATACACAGAGCCCTGTGTGTGGGTGGTTCCTTTCTGAGCATTTGGTAGAGCCCTGGGAAGGAGATGGAGGGGGATTCGGCAGATTCGGAGTTACCCAGGCCGTGAGCTGCTTCCCAGATTTGACCTCTGCTGTGCAGTGCTTCAGCAGCTACCTCATACGTCACTCCTTTACCTATAGTATCTTGAGACCACACACTGTAAGAAACAGGAAACCTATGTCTCTTTGTACAGCCATACTTATGAAGTGCCTACTATGTGCATTCTAGGCACTGTGAGGACACTTTTGAAAGAGGCAGAGTTCCTGTCCCCAAGGAAGCTTCCCAGTTTAACAGGAGAGGTGAGGAGCACACGAGGAACTCATACCAGGTAGACCTAAATTTGCCTCGAGGAGGAGAGAAAGCTGGTGAGGACAAAATTCAGAGTAGTCAACTACTTCCTGTTGGGGGCTTCAAATAGAAGGTTTCTTAGAGGATTAAAGAATGAGACAGTTTGGGGTGAGAATAGCATCAGCAAATGTCTAAAAAGGAGAAAAATTGACTAGTGAGAGAGATCTCAGAACAGTATGAACCTTATGATCTTAATTTGGTGTTAAAAAGAAAAGTACACATATAAGCATAGAAAAAGGGATGGATGGGTCTATACAATGTTTATTGAGGTGTATGGGAGGGGTTCACAACTAAATTTTTTGTTGGGGCTTATTTGCTTTTGTCTGCGGTGAGTTGGTCTTAGTATTTGTTTTGAAAAATAGCTTTGCCCTGGCTGGATAGCTCAGTTGGTTAGAGCATTATCCTGATATATCCAGGTTGTGGGTTCCAAAAATCAACCAATGAATACATAAATAATTGGAACAACGAATTGATGTTTCTTTCTCCTTTCCTTTCTTTCTCAAACCAATCGATAAATAAAAATTTAAAAAGACAGCTTTATTACACATACATACACATATGCAGTTTTATCCTGAATGCATAGTTGAAACAACATGGATCACTGGGTTTTGGTCATTGTTGTTGCAAAATCGAATCGTTATGCACTTTTGTGCATCTCACTTTCTTCACTTATTGAATTTGTCACTATGTGGCTCTGACCGGATGGCTCAGTTGGAGTGTTGACCTGAACATCAAAAAGTTGTGGGTTTGATTCCTCGTCGGGGCACTACCTAGGTTGCAGGTTCGATTCCTTGTCAGAGTGCATGCGAGAGTCAACTGATAGAGGTTTCTCTCCCTCCCTTCCCTTCTCACTAAAAATCAATAACCATGTCCTCAGGTGAGGATAAAAATAAGAAAATAAAATCAATTAAAAAACATATCCTCATATCCTCAGGTGAGAATTAAGAAAAAAATTGTCACTACTTCACCTGATAGGGCTCTAATAGTTTTTATTTTTTATAATTTTTCTCAAATGGCTGTATATTTTTTCTGTTGGTTCATTCTTTTCTTAATTTGTTAAAGCTCCTTGACAGCTGAAGATAGTAACCATTTTCCACATTGTAAAATTCTCCCTGATTGTCTGCCTCTTGAGGTTGCCTTTTATTGTTAAAATGTTAGGCTTTCAGATAGTCAAATATTGGTTATTTTTCAGTTTCTGGGTTTCCAGTCACTAGAATATAGTTATTATTTTCTAGATTTTCTTTTGGGAGGGGGTAGGGCAGGATTTTAATTTCATTTAAATTTTACATTCACTTTATCTGGTTTATTATTATTATTATTTTTAAATCCTTACCCAAGGTTATGTTTATTGATTTTAGAGAGGGGTGTGGAGAGAGAGAGAAACATTGATTGGTTGCCTCCCATATGCGCCCCAAACACAGATTGAATGTGCAACCTGGGTATGTTTCCTGACCATGAACTGAACCACAACCTTTAGGTGTACTGGAGGACGCTCCAAACAACCGGACCACCCAGCCAGGGCTAGTTTATTTCTCTTTTGTGTGTAAATAAGAAGTCCAATTTTATTTTTCCAGTTCTGTCAGCTTCATTTAAAAAAAAATCCATCCTGGCTGGTGTGGCTCAGTGGATTGAGTGCCTGCTGCAGAGGCTCGCCAGTTATACTCCCAGTCAGGGCATGTGCCTGGGCTGCAGGCAGGGTACCCTGTGGGGGCATGTGGGAGGCAACTGCACATCGGTGTTTCTCTCCCTCTCTTTCTCCCTCCCTTCCCCTCTCTGTAAAAATAAATAAAGAAAATCTTTTTAAAAGTCCATAATTTATTCCCATTGAATTGAAATATCAGCTTTGCTTATTTGGTAAAATTTCCTATATATTGAGACCTACCTCTGGGTTCACTGCTTGCTGCTTGTGGATTGTTTACTACTCCATATACCAAGCTATATTGATCTAATTCCAGTTGTTTCATGTTTTTCGATATCCGAGAAACACTGATTTGCTGTTCCACTTATTTTTGCATTCACTGGCTGCTCCTTGTATCTGCCTTGACCAGGGATTGAACCTGTAACCTTGGTGAATTGGGATGATGCTTTAACCAACTAAACTACCCAGTCACGGCTCCCCCATTCTCTTTAAAAAACTATTGGTTATTCTTAGACACTTTACAGAAACATAAAACTAGTTGGGATTCTAATTGGAATTGCATTCTATCTTTATTTTAGAATTGACTTTTAGGATATATCCAGTTTTCCCATCTAAGAGCATGGTATCTTGTTTGGAGCTTGGTTTTTGTCCTTAAGTAAATAAGGTCTTATAGATTTCTTCATATAGGTCCTGTGCCATTCTTTTGCTTGGCAGTCTCATTAAATGTATTCCTGAATGTTTTATTGCTTTCATAATTTTGAATAGAATATTTTCAGTGCTTTTGCTTTAAAATATTTTTCCATCATCTGTTTTCCTTCCTAAATTCTCTTAATTCCATCTCATCTCTATCATGTCTTGAGTTTTTAGACACTTGTGATCTAAAAAGTAGTTTCTTTTTTTCAAATCAGTATTATCTTTTTGAGTGCCCTAAAACCATTGTCAATGGGCATCCCTGTTTACTTCTTGATACTAATTGAAATTATAGGATACTTACTGGTATTCCACTACTGTTTTTAAAAGAATGGCTGCTGAAATTTAGTCAAGTTCCTTTCAGCATCTTTTGATATAATCATATTTTCTTCATTAATTTGTTGATATGAGTTACGGTGATAGATTCCCTATTTAATTAACCTTTAGCTCCTGGAATAACTCCTACTTCGTTAGTATGTACACATATATTTTTATGGTTACCCCTACCTGTCTTTTTTTTTTACTCTTAAAATTGAATTTATTAGGTAATATTGGTTAATAAAATTAAATAGGTTTCATGTGTACATCACCTGTATATTGTGCTCACCACCTCAAGTCTCCTTCCATCACTGTTTATGTTCCCTATACCCTCTTTCCACCTCCCTGCCTCTTTCCCTCTGATAATCACCATACTATTATCTGTCTGTTTTTTCTTAATACCTTCATCTTTTTATCCACTCATACTTTACCAGGTTTTAATATTAATAAAGTCAATTATTTTGCATGAATTGGAAATTTCACTCTTCCTATGGACCAGGGTAATTTAAATACCATTGGATCACTTGGTCCTTGCCCTCTCCACCCCCAACTCTCTGAACCAAGAGCTTGAGTTTTACTTTTTGAAAAAAGCCCGATTTTGGATCTATTCTTTTAATTAAGTTTGCTTTCTGTTTCAGTCATTTGTGTCTTTAGTTTTTAGGATGCATGCTAGATTTGTTTTTTTAAATAATGAAAACACATACAGTTACACATTTTCCTCAGAGCGCTTTTGTTGGTGTCTCGTAGATTTGGGGATCCTGTGTTCCTGAAAATGGGGAAACAAGTTTTCTAACTTATTTCAAACCTTCATGGGGCAGGGCTTGGGCTCTTGAGACCAGGGGCCATGTCTGCCATGGGGCCTCAGGACTCAAATGATATTGGGCACAGAGTAAGGCACTAGTGAATATCTGACTAGGATAGACAAATGAACAGTGAAGTGAGCAGGAGGGAACCAGAGGTTAGGGACTCACGAAAAGTCACACAGCTTATAGCAGGGCTGGCTTGAATATCCAGGCCTCATAGTGTTCAGTCCAGTAATCTATTAGCTCACTAAGGGACCACCAGTCTATTTCTGAAATATAGCAGAAGTGAAGCAGAGCTAGGGACACATTCTAGGGAAATATGAGGAAAGGGTGCTGGAGCTGATCAGAAAGGGAGCTTCAAGGTGACCCTCTACAGGAATGAGAGTTTGCCAAAGGCCGGGTGGGTGGAGAGACATGGTGACTCTGGGTCTCCTGGGAAGTGTTTGGCACCTTCAACAATTAGAGAAAAATGGTGGTTTTGAGGCCAGGGTGGCTGGTGGCTTTACAGCCATCTGGGATGCACAGGGCAAGCCAGAGGACTCCCACTGGCACTTTTATGCCTGGTTGGTAGGCTGAGAGGACAATGGCCCAGAAACCCCTCCAGACCTTAGCACTTCTCCCGCTGCCTCACGGAGGAGGCAGGACAAACAATCTGGCCACCCCCAAAGCACTGGCCAGGGCAGCAGTGGGTGGTGGGGAAAGCTTGCCCCCAGCCCCCTTCCTGGGAGCCTATAGCACTGAAGGACAGGATTGGGTGGGGGTGGGGGGGCTTCTGAGCTCTCCACTCTAACCCAAGAAGCCCTTTGAAAGGTTTTCCTGGCAGAGTTTAAAGCTTCAATTCATTCAACTGCCTGGCATGAGGCCCAGGATGAGGGAATGCTGGGAAGGCCCCAGCTCCACATCCCAGCCTTCACCTTAGCTGCCCCCACTTCCTGGGGACCTGGGCTGGCAGACCATCCCCTGCTTGCTCTGCTCATCTTCATCTTCATCGAATAGCACCCACCCTCTTTCTCCTCAGGAACTCAGGTATCCTGCCTCTTCCCTGTGGAGCAGATGGCTCCCCAGAGGCTCAGGCTTGCTAAATCATTTAAATCCCATAATCCTTGGTGAGTGGCTGACAAGGGGGCAATAGCCCAATCCTAGAAACAGGGGCAGGAGAGAATCTTGTGCCAGCCCTGGCAGGAGGGGAAAAGGGACAGTGATGGAGTCACCCCCTCCCTTGTTGTCATGCAGCCTGCAGACTGACCCAGTCTCCAGCTTTTGTTCTCCTCCTGGAACCGGGTGTGGGCACCCCCTCACCCAGCCCACATTCCCCGGAGGCTCAGGTGGCTGCCTCCCAATGTCACCTCCTTAATTTAACCCTGCACTGCGGGCTCCAGGCAGCCAGGAATGGCACGCGCCCTCACACACACAGGTGTAAACAAAGTTTTATTGTAAAATAAGAAACCAATACAAAAAAGCTGTATAAAAGGGGAAGAAGAGAAGGGCTGCTGGTGAGGAATACAGATGTGCTTTGTCCAGTATGTAAACCCCCCCCCCCCAATCCTGAGTATTTGGGGGAAGTAAAACAGACCCTACAGGAGGGATGGAATCTTCCAGGGTGTGGGATGGGGTGAGATCTCTTCTTATGTGCTGAGGTTTACCAAAAGGTTAGACAGGATCTGGCTGGGCAAGCAGAGAAGGGACTTAGAAATTCCTTCCTTTTAACTAGCTGCCCAGTCAGAAACCATTAATCCATCCGCCAATGGGGAGACGAAACCAGCACGCCTGAGGGAGCCTAGTCCCAAACATATGTTATTTCATTAACCCTCACAATAAGCCCTGTGAAGTAGGTATGATTATTGGCATTTTATCAATGTGGACAATGAAGTTAAGAGAAATTAAACACCTTGAGACAGCTTCCCTGGCTAGCTTCCAACCCAGTATATGTCGATTTGAAACTTAAACCTCACATGCAGGAACATTTTCCTATCTCCCCCAAATGGTCTTCCCAGTAAAAATCTTAAAAGCTAAGCTGGAACATATCAGCTCCCCACTCCTCCTGCCAAAACCCACCAATTTAAACCAACTTCTTCAGCAAGGTTCCAGGTCAAGGCAAACAAAATTCTGGGGTGTTTCAAAGGCACACCTGTACCAAGCAGAAGTTTAAGCTAAGTCCAAAAAAATGCCAGGGAAAGGGGACAAGGGTGGGGGTGTCAACAGGGAACAGGAAGCAGAGGATGTCACTCTGAGTCAGGCCCCTCTCTCTTGAACAGGAGCTTTTTATGGCGGTGGGTAGAATGCCCCTTTTTAGACTTCGGGTGGCTGTGGAGATAGAAGAGGGAGGGGAGATGACATCATCTGAGTGAGAGGCTCAGGGCCCCTCCTCCTAGATCCAGGCACTGAAGGGCCTGAGGCTGGAGCAAGGGAAAGTTCAGTTAGAACAGACACCATCAGCTGTTGACACGTTTACAGAGCACCTGGGGTACTCGTGTGTATTAATCTCCTAATCTTCCCTTACCCCATTTGACAAATAAGGAAACTGAGTTTGAGAGGGGGCAGTAATGAGGCCAGCCAGGACTTGCTAGTACTCAGGAAGGCTGAAGATCTGACTCCAAACTTCAGCTCTGTCCAACACTTCCACAGAGTTATCAGGCCCCTAGTGGACACCCCAGCTCTGAGACAGAGGTCGCTAGAAATGGCAAAGAAAATACCCATGTTCATTTCTGGGTTTGAGGAGTTTGTGGACCACTTCCCCCTCTTGCCAGAAGCAGTAAAAGTTGTTGGTTATATGGTTCAACTAGAGGAAGACTAAAGAATGTTCAGGCAGGGCCCAGAGGAGAAGAGTTCAGTTGCCTTTTACTCTGACGAAGGCAGGATTAGAATGGAATCCCAGGCTTCCCAACATAGGAATGCAGGAGAGAGGGGCTGGGAAGGGGCCCAGGTTACTCACCTGCAGTGAGTCTTGCTTTCCCCTGGGTCCTTTACAGCCTGGGCATCCTTTAACTCTAAGGCTTCATTCAGTTCTCGAAACATCTCAAAGCGTTCATGCCCACGGATCTGAGGCAGGGGAGGAGGATAATAAGGAATTATTAAAGTTATAGAACTATTTCATGCTCTTTAAAAAATTCCATTTTGAAAGATGATTCTTTAAAATGGTACAGTACAAGGCGGCATTCTGCAATCAGACACACCAGGAGCCATTTTTCTTTAGGCACCACTGCCCACTGATGGCAAATGCCCTAATTGTAAGGAAAGCAGCCAGGAAGAAAAGGGCACTTTGAGTGCTGGACTTGAATCTTTTTCTTTTTTTTTATTTATTTGAATTTTATTTATTTTTAGAGAAAGGGAGGGAGAGAAGCATCAATGTGTGGTTGCCTCTCATGCACCCCCTACTGAGGACCTGGTGCGCAACGCAGACACGTGCTCTGATGGGAAATCCAACACCCAACCCTTTGGTTCGCAGGTTGGCACTCAGTCCACTCAGCCACACCAGCCAGGGCTACATATACATCTTTTATTCCATTATCTAATCTCACTGAGTAGGGGCAAGAGACTGCCTATCTTGCTTTCCCAGACTTGGTACCTTAAGGAGGAAATATTCTCCATCCACTGGCATCTTGGGCGGAGAAGACTCGGTGTTGGTGGGCAGTGCTGGGGAAGAGGTAAGGTATGGTGAGAAGAGTGAATTTGGGGCAGAAGTGCACCCTCTCCACTTCCTTTTGTCCTGCTTGCTTACCTCGCTTAGTGCTCCTCGAGGGCTTGGGACAAGCCTCCCGCTTCTTGAGGAAATTTTCTTCCTCTGTGCGCCGGTCTCTCCCAGGACAGGCGCAAACACGCACCTCAAAGCTGCCCCGTCCCAGCAGATTACCACTACCCAGGTAAGGAGACAGAAGCAGGAGACAGTAAGGTGGGCACTACCTATAATAAGCCAGGCCCCACCTACTCCCAACCACCGTCATCCCATGTGGAGCCTAAGCTTCAGCTCCAGGCATATGGAGAAGCCACAGATTAAAGAGGTTGTAAAGCCAGAGAAAAGAAAACTGGGAGGGCACAACAAAGGAGGTTCTACAGGTAAGGATGGGAGAGGGAAGGATGGCTGGTAGTGCTGGAGGAGATGGTTGAGGGGTAGGGCTCAGGGGACAAAGACAGGCAGAAACTGGGGAGGAACATGCCAGTTTGAAGGATGGTGTGTGGATCCCTACCTGGAGTCTTCCAGTGTGATGATGGTGAGAATAGGCCGCCGGTTCATGCCCCCCATGCAGGAGCTATTACACATGAAGTTGTAGTGGATGGTGGTATAGTCCGAGCCCACCTGGGAGAGAACAGAGATGCCACCCAGCCCTGAGGCTGACAGCCTCAGTAAGCTGCACCTCTAGCTGTGGAATGGGGATAACCCGCCTGCTGCTCTGCACACATCCCATCAGGGTGGCCACCAACAAACCCCTCTAGCCCCCTTCTCCCAGAGACCCCAGTTGCCAAACCAGACCTCAGGTGTTTCGTAGGGCACCACCACACTATGTCGAAAAGTGTTTTTGTCCTCCAAATACATGGCGCGTGAATTCCCTTCCACCCGGATAAGATGCTGAGGAGGGGCCAGACCTAAGAGTAATTAGGGTATAATCAGACACTTGGGGACTCTGGGCAATAGCCCTGTCCCACCTGCAGCCCTCAACTGCTCACCATCGCTATAGTCAGAGCAGCGCTCATGGTGGGGGCAGCGCCTCACGACCTCTGTCATGTGCTCGGACTTCTTATAAATGGCCATGGCACGGACACGGGTTCCAGGAGGGGGTGGGGAGCTGACCCACAGTTGCACGGGGCAGGTCTTTGCCAGCTGACAAAACAGCTTGTTGAGGGTAGAGGAGTACTGTAGGAAAAGAAGAAAGAATGAATGGACCTTGGCCTGGCAGCTCAGTTGGTTAGTGTCATTCTGATATGCCAACATGGTGAGTTTCATTCCAGTTTGATCCTAAGTAAGGGCACATACAAGAATCAACCAATGAATACATGCGTACGTAAATGGAACTGGAATAATAAAATCAATGTTTCTTTCTCTCTCTCAAATCAGTCAGTCAATCAATCAATCAATCAATCAATCAATCATGAAAAGAAAGAGCCCTGGCTGGTGTAGCTCAGTGGATTGAGTGTGGGCCTGCAAACCAAAGGGTCGCTGTACCATTCCCAGTCAGGGCACATGCCTGGGTTGCAGGCCAGGTCCCCAGCAGGGGGCATGTGAGAGGCAACCACACATTGATGTTTCTCTACCTCTCTCTCCTTCCCCTCTCCTCTCTCTAAAACTAAACAAATATAGCCCTGGCTGGCATAGCTCAGTGGGATTGAGCGCGGGCTGTGAACCAAAGCATTGCAGGTTCAATTCCCAGTCAGGGCACATGCCTGGGTTGCAGGCCAAGGCCCCCAGCAACCGCACATTGATGTTTCTTTCTCTCTCTCTTTCTCCCTCCCTTCCCTCTCTAAAAATAAATAAATAAAGTAAAAAAAATAAAAAATAAAAAAGGAGAAAACTAGAAAAAATACAGTGAAAATATTAAAGAAAAAATAAAACTAAATAAATAAACTCTGAAAAGGAAAGAAAAGAAAGGTCAAGGAATAAGTACCCAGGGGGTCAAATGAACAAACACTGCTTAAGCCCCCACGGAAAGCCAATGCACTTTGTAGGGAGGGTAGCTAGAGATGGCAGAGTTGGGGATCTACATCCTGGAAGCTTATTTATGAAAGCTAAGGAATGAAAGAGTGAAGAAAAAAAATAAAATTCCATGGTTCCATGAGAGATGTTGAGTATGATGAGGAGGAAAGCCCAAGGTCAAGGGGAAAAATTCAGCTTTGGGACAGAGGTCAAAGGTCACAGACTAAATGGGCAGAAAGAGAAGCCAGAGGCTGAGAGAAATTCCAGGGGTTTGAACAGAAAAACCCGGGGGGATATGGTCAGGCATTGAACTATCACATGGGAGCCAGCCCCTTGGGGCCACTCACCGTGCAGGTTACAGATTTGGCTGTCCCAGAATTCAGGAATCCTAAATGGAAATCATAGCTACCAGGGTAGGTCTTCTGGGAAGGGACACAGGATGACAAGAGCCAGGAGGTGGCTGGTGCTGGGGAGGTAGCTGGTGTTGGGGAGGTGGATGGTCCTGGGAGAGCAGTTGCTGGTGCAGGAGTTGCTGGCATATTGGAGACTTCATCCAGATCTTTGTCCAGATAGTTTACAAAGTCTGGGGGCAGCAGCAGGTTATCATCGCCCACTGCTGTGGGTACCTCTGAAGTCTGTGAATGAGAGAAACAAGAGTCAGAGAGCCAGGTTCCCAGCCCGCTGGCCCTGCAGCCCTCGGTCTCTTCCCACCCCTAGTCCTTACCAGGACATTGTTGTCTCGAAGTCTGAAAGACAAGAACAGAAAGTCAGTGCTGGTTTTTGCTTTCTACAGGCCTGTACTACTAGGGCAGTGGGGAATGGGGTGGGGTAGGAAGGGTGGGGCAGTTGTTATTAGTGGCTGGGCAGTGAACCACCTCTGTCCACCCCACCCCTTGGGCTGAGACCTCCACTCACAGATTCCACAAGTGTGAAAACGTCTCCTGACTCATTGGGGGTTCCATGGACTCTGACTGCAGCTCCTCCATTGCAGCTCTCTGGAAGGCAGTGTGGTTGCTGTGTAGGAGGAGGGATAAAGTGAGGATCCAGCATGAGACACACCCAACACCAGTCACCCAGCACCGAGCAGCAGAACCCCATCCTTGGACACCAAACCAGGCTCTGAGACACGAGTTCCCTAACTTCCTGAGGAGCAGGGCTGCTCCTTCACAGCTTCTTTTTAAATCTTTGGTCACAACTGGGCTGTTCCTTGCCCTACCTCTCATCAGCTTCACTTCACACTTCAAAAGGATAACTAGAGAGGGGACTTCAATTCTTCCAAGGAATCCACAAGCCTTCCTGATAAGGATGCAGTAACTCTTAGCCGACTTCTTTTATCCGGGGTGGGGGGAGAGATACCTTTCTTGACCCCCGTATTCCCCACCTGAACCCCTTCATTGCAAAGGCTCCTGAAGGACCACTGTATTCTCACCCCTGGTTTACTAATCCCTCATGACCAGGCCCCTGCCTTCCTCTTTGATCTCATCTCCTAGCACTCTCTCCCTTCCCTGATGCTGCAGCTACACTGGCTGTCCTCTGATCTTCAAACACTCCCCAGTTCACCTAGCTGTCTGTTCTCTCTACTGGGAACACCGGTCCTGCCATTGCTGAAGAATAGGCTCCTTCTCAGACCTCTACTTGAATGTCACACCTCCTCAGGGATGTTTTTCCAGACCAGTCTTCCAGCCAAACTCTGCCACTCTATTTTAATTCCCATGGAACGTACACTGTCTGTTAATTCTAATACCTTCCCTTGTTCATTTCATGTTTAGCTATATATAAACTTCCTCAGAATAGGGAGGTTATCCTTTTTTTTAAGCATTGATTTTAGAGAAACACTGATTTGTTACTCCACTTATTTATGCATTCATTGATTGAATCTTTTATACACCCTGACTAGGGATAGAACCCATAACCTTGGTGTATCTGGATGATGGTCTAACCAATTGGCCAGGGTGGAAGTTATCTTGTTCACCAGTTATCAGCATAATGCCATGCATCTGGCTGGGCTCACTAAATGGTGACTTGTGCCCAGGCTGTGATCAGGTTGTAAAAGGCCAAAGGAGCAAGGAGGCCAGAGGGGTGACCCCAGCATGGGCCAGGGCTCTGTACTAAGCTCTGTTGCTATAAGAAACACACCCACTGGAAACAACATTTTTCTGTCTTTTGGGCACCGACAACCCCAACCTTCTACTTCAGCAAGCCCGTTACTGGTAGGCTCTTTTCTAATTTCCCTTAATACTATGTCTACTTTTATATTGGTATAAGGCTTTCTTATGTAATTAGCTTGCAAAATCCTTCAAGCTTATCTTATTTGTCCTGATAACCACATCTGACATTTGACTAGAGAAAGCTGAGTTTCAAAGAGGTTAAAGTGACCCTGCCCACAGTATACAAAGGTCAGCAAATAAACTTTTATTAAAAATGACTGCCCTGGTGAGTACACTGAAAGGTGGAGGGGGGTTGATTCCTGGTCAGGGTGTGTATGGAAGGCAACCAATCCATGCATCTCTCTCTCTCTCTTCCTCTCTAAAAGCAATGGGCGACAGGGAAAAGACCATTCAGCTTTAAGTGGGCTGCTCAGTCGGTTTGAGTGTTGTCTGGATATTCTAAGGTTGCAGGTTTGACCCCTGGTTAGGGCACATGTAACAAGCAACCAAGGAATCATAAATATGTGGTACAAATCAATAATTTAAAAATTTTTTTAAATGACCACTCAGCCTGACTGGTGTAGCTCTATGGGTTGGGCATCATCCAATGGTTTAATTCCTAGTCAGATCCCTGGATGGGGGCATGTGAAAGGCAACAGATGGATGTTTCTCTCCCTCCCTTCTTTAAAAAGAAACTAAAAAGGACCATTCAAACATCTAGGAATAAGATGGTCACTTCATCAGGCTACTCTTCAGGTGCAGATTTTAGCTGACAAAAATCATCCAACTGAGAGGGTGGCAAAGAACCACTTTTCAGAACTCCCAACCCTGACAGGGGGTAGGACTCTACACGCACAGAGGAAGGCAAGAAAGAGGGAGCAGCAAAGGAGTGATCCCAAACAATTGGGTAGGTGGGGCAGAGTACCAGATCGATGATCAAAAAAGCTTTGAGACTTTTATGGAAGCGTGCTCAAGCAAATGGCACTCAGAAGTTGAAAGCCTGAGGTCTGATGTACTGTTATTCAAATTTGCCATGACCTCACATACCTATCTTAAAGGGTTAACTTTTTCGTTTCTTCTCATACAGAAACTACCTAGGGGCTGGGAAACATGGGCACAAGAGAGACCAGCATCCCCAGGCTCATAATGTGGGAGGTTACTTAATTTTTCTGCCTTAGTGTTCTCTTTGCTATAAAATATTAGTACTTGACTTTGTATGGGAACGTAGAGCTGGGAAAGTGCCTGGCACATAGTAAGAGCTGATAAATGTTCCTGTTTATATAGCTGGTCCATTTTATTTGTTCTGTATTAGTCTAGAGTGAGAACTTTGTGATTGTGAGCGGGTAGGGCTTTTGTGGTACCATTCCATTAATGCCCATTCACCTCCTCCAGGGAACTGATCCAAAATATGCCCGGAGGCGCTATCTTGGGGTGGTGTGCCCCAGGTATTGTCAATCCCAGGGGGAGAGAGCCCCATGGACATTGAAGGCCTCCCCCTCTCAATTCTTGGCAGCAGCTAAATTCTCAATGCTTCTTGAAAAAGCAGGCAGCTGTCACTAGGAAACCTTTTCAGAGTGAGTACTTCCTATGGGTATGTGCATCAGGAAACCAGAATACTAAAATGGTCAGAAGCTGAACAAGACCTTCCAAAGGCCTGAGGAAGGATATTTACAGGCAGTCCAAGTTGGGACTCCAAGGCGGGGCAGGACAGACAACTATCATAACAATGGCTGCTACTCACAGGCCCTACACTTTCAGTGGCTTATGCCATTAATGCTCCCCAAAAGCCAGGAAGGTAGGTTTTGTCACCAGCCAAGGGACTAAGGTTACAGGAATTATGTCAGTTACCCAAACTCAGAGAGCTCCCAAGGGGTAGGGCCAGGGATTTGAACCTATGAACCCTGAGGCTACATTTAAGCTCTAAATAATTTTGTTCCTACAGCTTCATCCAGAGTGGTGTTAAAAAAGGTTTTGGCTGAAAGCTATTTGATTGGGGAAAAAAATTGATTATGGAAAGTAGTAAGGCAGTGTCAGGTAAAACTAAACACACACACACCTTACTACTCAGCAAAACCACTTCTAGGTAGATTCCCACGAAAATGGTTGTACGTGAGGCGGCAGGAGTCTTGCACAAGAATATTCATGTTAGTGCAGTTCCTAATGGCAGGTGACAAGAAACATTACTACCCATCAATAGGTCTGACTAAATTAAATGTGGTATACTCACAAGAGAAATTCAATAGCAGTGTAAGACAATGAATTTATCTGTAACCTGATGTAGCCCAGAAATATGTTGAGTGAAAAACACAATTTGCTAGGAAAAAAGCAAAGCATAGTAATTTAAGTAGTTTATGTATATTAAAAAATACAAAACAGCCCTGGCTGGTGTGGCTCAGCTGGTTGGAGCCACACTAGTGTACAGTCATCCCATATACCAATGGGATGATTCCCAGTCAGGGAACCTGCCTAGGTTGCATGTTAGATCCCTGGTCTGGGCGCCTACAAAAGGTAATCAATTGATATTTCTCTGTCTCTCCAGCCCTCCCCCTCTCTAAAAACAACTATTGCTTAAAAACATACGTATGTTAAAGTATGAAAGGCAAGAAGAATAAAGCTCACAAAACTATGAGTGATTATTTCAGAGAGGGGATATGCATGCTCACGGGACTTGGGGCTTTACCTTTAACAAATTAAATGTAAAAAGATGGTATCCATATATTACCTGTACAATTAGAATAAGGACACAAATAAGACAAACCGTTAAATGTTATATATTTATTTGGGGGGAATGAGTGTTATCTTTGTACTTGTCTGCATTTAAAAAAATCTAAATAAAAACAATAATCTTTCCCCCCACAGATTCACGTTGGGGCCTTTGTAGAAAAATCACGACTTTTCTGGGGCGATGAAAATGTTCTATATTTTGAAATCTTCTAATTGCAGTGGGTGTAAATGAGGCCTCAATTTAGAAAAAAAGCAAACTTTAGGTACCACGCACAGTGCCTGGGTTCTAGGAGGTGCGTGGCAAATCACTGATGAATGGAATGACCTTGGCCTAAGGGATGAAGATGCGGGGGAAATGGTTAAACATTGGACTTGGCAAGGGTCGTGCTCCTCTCACAGGCAACAACTGGCCAGAGTAGGAGGCACTTAGGACCACCCGGCTGCCCCTCCCCAAGGCCCGCCCCTTCCGCTTTCACGACGTTCAGTCTGCGTCCAAGGTTGAAATGGCTTAATCCAAAACCGGATAAGAGGGTTGTTTCTCCGTCACAAATGACCCGTCGTTACACTTTTTCATTGTTAATTCTCAAATGTACCTATTCGCGAAAATACCTAGGGTTTGCCCTGTGCACACTTTAAAAAAAAAAAAAGGTCCCACGCAATGGTAGCGTCCACTGAGATTGGAGTCCCTCTGGTTGGAGCACACCATTCGAGAGGGGGAGGGACTGAAGTTTCCATCAAAACAAATACTCTCCCTTCCTTTCCAAAAGCCGTAATTAAGCACTCCAGGAAAAAAAAAAAAAGTAGGGGAGGGGGTTATCACCCTCCTTCCACAAGTAATAGGAATCAGACTGAAAGATATTTCCTCTTCCTCCTTCCCTCTCATCAAGTAAATATGAACTGCTCCGAAGAGACCGGAAATGGTAGTGCAAGTGGCAGAAATGTGAATGTAGAGCCAAACAATAACAGGGCTTCCGGGCCTCTCGGACTAGGATAATCCCTGGTTTCGCGAGTGAACCTTTCGTTTAGCACTTCCCACTTCCACGGCTGACGGTATTTAATTGCATTTTCTCCGTCTAGCGGAGCTGGGGGCTGGTTGATAGCTTATTCCAAGAAAGACAAAGGTCCGGAAGTCATGGGACCTTCCTTAGCAGCGTGGACTCCCAGATCACCCCAAATAATATCAGAATGTAGCCCGAGATTCCATTAGAATGCTATGTGCTTTAAAATCTACAGCCGTGAGTTCTGAGATCCTAAAGTCTCAGACCCTGATGCTTTGTGCATCTGATTTCAGGATTCCCTACACCTGGCACTGGGATGGGAATGGGAATGCTAGGTAGGGAGAACCCCTAGGCCACGAGAAAGTTCCCTAAAGTTCTACTTCCCCGCCCAGGTGTTCAGGTTTGTGTTCCGCTGTTCTTAACATCCCGTTATCCACACTCAGGCCTCCCAACATTGCAGCTAAGCTTTTATCTGCACCCCCTTCCCAATCGCCAAGTCCTCAATACCCAATCTCCAGCCCCCACTATTCTCCCTAGCTGAAAATACACAGGACCGAGAGCTCATGACAGAGAGGAATCACCACACTCAGTCCATAGCTTACCTGAACCCCAGGGGAGCGTATCACCGCCCTGGGAAACACGCTACGAGACCGGATACCAGGTGATACCGGAGGCCCAGAGGACACTTGCGTTCAGGACCGTGGCTACGGACTTTTGAGCTCTGAACTTTTAGCGCCAGTCGGAGCACATGGGAGGGGGAAATCCCAATCCCAGCAACCCCCGCGAGACTCCTGGCACAAAGCTGGACAGTGGCCATGACAAGTAAGGGCAAGTAATTCGCCCGAGGGCGGAGGCGATGGGAAAGGATGGTGGAAGAGAAGAACGCTGAGAAAGTCAGGATTCCCGCCTGACCTTATTGGAGCTGTAGTTACCGACATTTTAGGATGGGAAAGTTAGATAAGCCAAAGTCGTGAAGATAGAATTTGTGGAAACCATTTTGGAAGACTCCTGGACTCCTGCCACTGTGTCAAGTATGAAGGTGTAACAAAAAAAAGCCCTTATACTTGTCTTTCCCTCTGCCTGGTACACTCCTCTCCCAGATAGTTGGATAGTTTCTTTTAAGCATTTAGGAAGGTCTTAAGATCTCAATCTAATGGATTCCCCTTAATATTCTATATCACATCATCTTTTTAAAAAATAGTTCATTTATTTATTTTTAGAGGGGAAGACAGGGAAGAAGACAGGGAGAGAATCACTGATGTGCGAGAGAAACGTCCATCCGTTTCCTCTCACTCACAACTGGGCACTTGGCTCGCAACCCAGGGATGTGCCCTGACTGGGAATCCAACCCGCAAATTGGCAGGCCGGCGCTCAATTCACTGAGTCACACCAGCCAGGACACCATCTTTGTTTTCTTCTTTCTAAATGGTATAATGTAACTTTTAATTTTTATTTACTTTTGTTTATTGTTGACACCATCACAGGTGTCCCCCACCCCTCCTTTGCCTCCCTATACATAACCCCCTCCCCCATATCACATCTTGTTTTATCTTCACAACCCTTGTTACTATCTGGAAAGATTTGTTCCTTGCCTTCAGTACACAGCAACGTAAGCCTTAGTCTACTATCTTATTCAGTGTTGTATTTTCCAGTGCCTAGTACAGTACTGGGAAGAAACTAAGAGCTTAGTAATAAATATTTATTGAATGAGCGAAGAGACGTTAAGTCCGAGGAACTTGGCGAGTGAGAAGCGAAAGTTCCTAACCTGTAAAATAAAACATGGCGGTAGCGCCCTCTTCAGGTAAAGTGGTGAGTAGGCGCTTTAAAAATAACCGTGGAAACTCACGCACTTTTCGCCCATGAAGAATCTTTCTGATCATTCAATTCTCAGTCAGGATACATGCCTGGGTTGCAGGCCATGACCCTCGCAACCGCACATTGATGTTTCTCTCTCTCTTTCTCTCTCCTTTCCCTCTCTAAAAATAAATAAATAAAATCTTAAAAAAAAAAAAAGAATCTTTCAGATTAAAATTCCCAGTAGCCACTGAAAGTCCCACGCTTGGAGAACGGTGAACCTTGATTTGTTACGTCCACGTTCTGCCCCTCCTTCGGGTCGCCCGCGAAATCTGAGCTGAGAAGCGGGGTCCAATCGATAGGTGGGCCCAAATCCCGCGAGAGCAAGTGGCACATAGAGACCAATCGGGCTAAGATCCACAGTGCTTTCAACACTGGTGCCCCCTCCTCCCTCGTGTTAGTTTCGCCTTCCAGGGTTTTCTGCCTTCTCCCGGAAGAAGAAGGAAGGTACAGGTGGGTTTCTCCAGTCGGCTTCCCGGATCCTTGCGAACTGTGAAGCAGTCTCGTTCGCTCCTCGGGCCAAGCAGATAGCTCGCAGCCAGTGGGAAGAAGGTTGCCTGGTCGAGGCCAATGCCTGCTGCGCTTCCTCTGCAGTATGAAGACGCCGGAGGCGCCACCGTTAGCTCCCGACTGCTTATCTTCAGACCAGGCCCCAACTTCAGCCCGTCTTTCTCCTCAGGCTTCCCGGATGGATAAAAATACGGACCCAGAACTGATGCCACTGCCATCTGAGGGGGATGATCCGCCCCGTGTGTTCCCAGATCCCATGGCTAGCCCAGCTGTGTCTCAAGAGCTGGGGGAGGGGGACCCAGCTTCTTTCTCTACTTCCCTGGAAACAGGGTTTGGAACTCCTAGTGAGTTGAGCCCTCGAATCAAGGAGCAAGAATTTTCTGAAAATGTGAGCCTTCTTGCAGAGGAAACGAACAGGGCAGAATTGGGGCCTGGAGAAACCATGGAAGGTGTGTCTGCGGAACCCGCTCTTGAGGATGAGTATTCCACGTAAGTGGTGATGGTAGTTGATTCCGAAATTCGAGGAGATTGGAAGTGTGAGATGGATGGAAGTATGAGACATACCTTACCCTTCAGTTCTTAGTTCTAATTCTCCAGGTCTGCTTCCTCTTTGCTTTGGCGACTCAGGTTTGCTGTCCCCCCCCATCTTCCTTGCAGCACCTGGAACTACAGCTTCTCCCAGCTACCTCAGTTTCTCAGTGGTTCCTGGTCAGAGTTCAGCACCCAGCCCGAGAACTTCTTGAAAGGCTGTAAGTGGTAAGGAAAATGGGGCAGAGAGATAAACACCAGGATTTTCACTTTAAAATACCCCATTTATGTGGGAGTAAGTAAGAATCCCTCTTGGACTGAACTTCAGTTTCATCTAGGATAGTGTCTTTGACTCCCTTCAAGGTGTTGGGGGGCTTAGCAACCCCAGAGATAGGCTCAGTCCTAGTCCTAACACTTGGAAAATGTAAGTCTGCCCAGCTTTCTAACTCTTGCCTACTCCTAGGGCTCCGGATGGTTCCTGCATCTTGACCAATAGTGCTGATAATATCCTGCGGATTTATAACCTGCCCCCAGAGCTGTACAATGAAGGGGAGCAGCTGGAATATGCAGAAATGGTAAGGGCAAAGGCTAAATCAGTCCCTTCATCCTTCATCAGACACTGAACATTTTCTTTTTCTTCTTTTTTCCGCCAAAGATTTTATTTCTTTATTTTTAGAGAGAGGAGAAGGGAGGGAAAAAGAGAGGGAGAGAAACATTGATTGGTTGCCTCTCATCTTCCAACTGGAGACCTGGCGCAGAACCCAGGCATATGTCCTGAACAGGAATCAAACCAGCGACCTTTTGTTCACAGGCCTTCCCAGGTCCCACTCAATCCACTGAGCCACACCGGCCAGGGTGAGCAGTTCATTTTCCTCATCATGAATTTCTATAGGTAGCATTTTCTAGCCTGAATTCTGAAGTCATTTAAAGAAGTGTTTGTTCTGCCTTGACCTGTGTGGCACAGTTGGTTGGACACCCTCCCACAAAGTAGAAGGTCGCTGGTTCATTTCCTGGTCAGGACATGTTCCTTGGTTGCAGGTTTGGTCCCCAGTTGGGACACATGCAAGGGGCAGCTGATCAATGTGTTTCTCTTACATGGGTGTTTCTCCTCTTTTTCTCCCTCCTTTTCCTTTTCTCTAAAAATTAACAAAAATCTAAAAAGTTAAAAACTAAAAAAGAAAAAAACAATAAAGAGATGTTTGTCCCTTTTAGTCAGCAATATGTGTTTTCCATAAAAGAGTAATGTATTTCTCATGACAGTACTTAATTGACTTACAGGTCTTTTTTTTTTTTATTTTGAGAGGACATTTATTAAAGTTGGTGACAGTGAAACAAGGAAGGTCTTAGGATAGAAGAAACAACAGGAGAGAGCCTAGGCAGGGCTCCTTTGGCTCCCCGGAATGTCATAGAAAAGGGGCCTTGGGTCCTGGCCTGGTAGTTAAGTAGGTTAGGGTGACATCTGGATATGCTAAGGTTGCAGGTTTGATCCCTGGGCACATATAAGAGTAAGCTATTGAATGCATAAGTAAGTGGAATAACACATTGATGTTTCTCGCCCTCTCCCCCTTCTTCTCTTTATGAATCATTTAAAAAGGGGAGGGGCCTTGGAAACAGGTTCAAGGGTCATGAGCTCCTGGGATGAGCTGCTGCTGCCCTTTGCTCCCCCAGTTGCACATCTCCTGGGGACCCTTAGAGTTTAGGAGATGGGTGCCTGAGAGAGAAGAAAGATGTGGGCATGCACTGGATAGGGAGAATGGCACCTGCAGATGTTTATTGAATGATTACCAATGTGTCAGTTACTGTTTGGTGCTAGGATAGTGGTGAATGAGACAGATGAGCTGGTTTGCTTTCTTGTTTGCTCCCAAACAAGAAAGCAAAGTTTGTTTTGACAACAAACATGTAAACCAATAAATAATCAAGCTCATTACAGATTATGATAAATTCTCTAAAAGAAATAAACAGAATAAGGAGAAGATAGAATTTATATAAAAGAATCAGGGTGGGGCCCTCTGTAGGGTGACATTTAAGCTGAGATCTGAAGGATTATGAGAGCAGACGCGTGAAGAACAATGGAAAGAGCATTCTGGGGAGAGTCCGTGCTCTTCCAAAGACCAAGAGCTGGGAAGGAGCTATGTGTGTTCAAGGAACAGAAAAAAAGAAGACTTGACTGGGGTGGTGAATACTCAATACAGTGTACAAATGATGTGTTGTGGAACTGTGCACCTGAGACCCGTATAATTTTGTTAACCAGTGTCACTGCAATAAGTTCAATAAGAAGAAAAAAGAAAGAAGGTCAATGTGTTTGGGCTGAGGCCAGTGAGGGGGAAGTGTGCTGGGGCTGGAGAAATGGCTAGTAGCCACGTTGTGTCAGATCTTGTGAGTAGGTCATTTGGAGTTTATTTGAGAAGTCATGGGAGAATTTTAAAATGTAAGAGCAAGATGGTGTCTGAAGTTTAGAGAATAGATTTTGGGTAGACAACAGTGAAATCAGGAAGACTCATTAGGATGCATTTTTCATGGTCCAGGCAAGAAATGATGGTGGTTTGGGCTAGGGTGGTGTCAGGAGAGATGGAGACGTGGATGGATTTGAAGTATGTTTTGTAGTACTTAGAAGTCAGTTGGATGTGAAGGTTCAGGGAAGGAAGCAATCAAGGATGATGTCCAGGTTTTTGCAGCTAGGTGGATGGTGTATGATTTACTTAGGAGGAAATGGATATAAAAGGTATTGGGATGCCCTGGTTTGAGCACTGGCCTGAGAACAAAAGTGTTGTGGGTTCGATTCCCAGTCAGGGCACATGGCTGGGTTGCAGGCCAGGTCCCTAGTAGGGAGCGTTCAGAAGGCAACCACACATTGATGTTTCTCTTCCTCTCTTTCTCCCTCCCTTTCCCTCTCCCTCTAAAAAAAAATCATAAATACATCTTTTAAAAAAAGGTATTGGGACAAGTCAAGGGTTTTTAGATACATTAAATGTGAAATGTAAAATTAAGGGGAGAAATCGGGGCTGGGGATGTACTTTGAAAAGTGGTAGAGCATGTAGGTAAGTATCTTGTGTCTTAAGAATGGATTCCATCTCAGTAGATGGAGAAGGAGAAGGCTCAAGCAGTGCCCTAAGTGTTCTAGCTTGTGGAGGTGGACCGCAGGAGAAATTACAGCAGTGGAGGCAGAGTCATATCTATTGCTGTTCAGAGTGAGGCAAATTTAGAGAATAACCCAAGAAGACATTAGTGATCTTGACAAGAGCACTTTCCGAGGAGTGATGGAGGCAAAAGCCTATTAGAGTGGGAAAAAAGGGAATATAGACAGTTCCTTGGAAGTTTTCTTGTGACACTCTTCTCGGGAAACAGAAATGGAATGGTGACCAGAGGGAATGTGTATCCAAAGATGGGCTGATGAGGTGCCCCCTGTGTTGTCAGGGATAATGCCAGTCAACAGGAGTTGATGCTCTAGCAGAGAGGGCTAACAAAGCCACTGAGTAGGCAGGTGAAGACAGGCTCTAGAGCACATTCAAGGACTTTGACAAGTGTGGGATCCTTCCTTGTGGTGGAAAGAAAGACAGAAGATGCATTTAGAGGCACCTGCTTGGTGCTTGCAAGATTTTGGTGCCTCTCTGTCGGCTTTTCAGTGAAGCATAAAGGGAGATTATCAGCTGAAGAAGGAGGGTCTGTGGTGAGAGAGCAGAAGGTTTGAAGGATCGATCCCAGAGAAGCTCAAAACCACCAAGAAATGTGGTGTGCGCACTAGAAATTTGTTGCCAACCATTTAAAGTCTACCCAGTTAGTGTGGTTATACATCTTTTCCTAGCAGGTTAACTGACTGTAGTTTCTCTGTAAAATGAGGATGATAACAATAGCACCTACCTCACACAGTTGTGAGAATTAAAAGAATTAGTGTAAAGTTTTTAAAACAGTGCCTGACATGTGCTAATTACTCAATAAGCCATAGTTGTCACTGATACTGGTTGAGTGCCAGCTTGGAGGACAGTCTGGTTGGGGTGTCTTAAGTGGCTGCAGGAGTATGCATGTAGTGGTTGTCTAGAATGTGAGGTGGGTGAGGAATGGATTTGAAATATAGTTTTGATGAAGCTGAATATGGGAATTGTTGTGGTAGAAATAGCAGAGCAAGTGAACTGGCCGGGATGGAGATTGTAGTCAAAGATTGTGGTGGTGACGAGGCCCAGGACTCAGTTATGGTGGGTGGCTGCTGTGGACTGAAGGACGTGGCTGTGGGTGCTAAGGAGGTTAAAGAATGGGAAAGGCCAGGATGTTGGACAAATGTATCATCCTATCATTGAGTCAGTCATTCAGTATTTATTTTTTAGTACATTTTATGGTTTTAGTAACTATGTTTTTAGTCAAAAACAACAAAAGTCCCCATCTTCGTGAAGTTTATATTCTAGTGCGGGAAAGAGGCACTTTTTTAAAAAGGTGGAAAAAAAATACACACACACATACGCACACACTTGGGCTAGGGTGGTGTCCATAGAGAAGGAGGGATGGATGGATGGATTTTGAGTCCTATTTTGTAGGACTTTGAGGACAATTAAATGTGGAGGTACAGGAAAAGAAGCAATCAAGGATAATGTCCAGGTATATACATAGATGGCACTTCTCCATGGCACTTAACAGTCATATATATAGACATACATATGTATATATAGTTTATGCATGTGTGTATATATATCTGATAAGTGCCATGGAGAAAAATAAAGCAGGGAGAGGATTGAGAGAATGGATTACAATTTTTAAAAGGTGGTCATGAAAGACCCCATGATTTAGGTGACATTTGAGCAGAGACCTAAAGGAAGGAAGAGAGTGAACCAAGCTGATATTTTGGGGAAGAATGTGGTGGGCAGAGAGAATAGTTAGTTCAAAGTCCTAGTGGAAGTGGAAGTCACCAAGAATAACAGGAGTACCTGTGGGGAGTGAGACAATGGACCAGGAGATGAAGTCTCAATGAATGAGGTAGGTGACAGAAAGTGGGGAGCTAGACAGATGGGAAGAACTGCAGAAAAGCTAGAGTTTGGAGAAGGGAAAATATTTGGAGATTACAGTGGGAAGCACAGTTGACACTCACCCACCTCCTATCCTTGAGGTGAGAATTAAAGAAAGTGTTGACAGCTTCCTTAAAGAAGAAGGGTGCCCAGCTCTGGCAGTGGTCCTGAATGCTGGCCCGACATACAGCTCTGTAAGACTGGAGTCTGCAGACGTTTGAATTTTCAGTGCCAGGTAAAAAGCATTCCAAGCCCTAGTTCCTGGAACAGAAACCAGAGGTGTCTCAGGGCCAGGAGGCCGTGGTGCAGCCATCCGGAGAAAATTCAAGAGCAGGGATAGTTAGATGAGACCCTGAATACATGGGCAGCTGAGAGTTTATTGTGCAAATTCATTAAAAAAAATGGAAATGTTAAAAAGGTAAACTGTCATCATTGACCACTCCACAAAATTCAACCCTTTAAATTTTCTACATTTTTTTAAAGCTCTGTACAAGTACTGAAGCTTTTTATGTGGCTATAATCCTATAGTAAATGGTTTTGTATACTGCTTTTTTCTATTTAATAGTTATGTCCTAAATGTTTTTCATGGTGCTACAGTCTTAATGGTGTGTGATATTGAGTGCCTATGATAGATAATTTTCTTACCTATTCCCATGTTTCGGACATTTGGGTTGTTTCCAAGATATTTATATATAAATTATTCAGTGAAGATCTTCATGTGTTTTGATGGAGATTGTTTTTTCCTAAAATTAAAAAAAGAACAGATTTTATTGATTTCTTTTTAGAGAGCAGGAAGGGAAGGAGTAAGAGGGAGAGAAACATCAGTGTATGGTTGCCTCCTGTGTACCCGCAACTGGGGACCTGGCCCGAAACCCAGGCCTGTGCCCTGACTGGGAATCGAACTGGCATCCCTTTGGTTCACAGGCCAGCACTCAATCCATTGAGCCACACCAGCTGGGAATGATGGAGATTGTTTTTATAAGAGAAATTTTATGAGTAAGAAATAGCCTGGACCATGGAGGTGGAAGAGGGTTGAAGGGGGATAAATGGTAATGGAAAAAAAATACAAGTAAAGAACAAAGAACAAATTTAATAAATATAATAAAAGAAAAAAGAAATACCCTAGGTCAGACAGTACCAATATTTGTTTTGTGTGTGTGTGTGTTTTTCCTTGATCTTAGGGGGGACGCTTACAGTTTTTGCCCATTGAGTATGATGCTGGCAGTGGGTTTGTCATACATGGCCTTTATTATGATTAGGTATGATCCCCTTATTCCCACTTTGCTGAGAGTTTTTATCATAAATAGGTGCTGGATTTAATCGAAAGCTTTTTCTTCATCTATTGATATGCTTATGTGGTTTTCATCCTTCATTTTGTTTACGTGGTGAATCACATTAATTGATTTGTGAATATTGTACCAGGATTGCATTCCTGGAATAAATCCCACTTGATCATGGTGTATGATCTTTTTGATGCATTCAGTTTGCTAATATTTTGCTGAGGATTTTAGCATCTGTGTTCATCAGAGATATTGGCCATAATTTTCTTTCTTTGTAGTGTCTTTATCTGGTTTTGGAATTAGGATAATGCTGGCCTATGTGCGTGTGTTTTCAAAATGGATTTTAGAGAGAGAGGAAAGAACAGAGAAAAACATCGACTTGTTGTTCCTCCCACCAGCTGATTCAGATATGTGCCCTGACCTGGGCTTAAACTCACAGCCCTTGTGTGTTTGGACACTGTTCCAAAGCTTCCATTCTAAATGAAAGCTTTGCTGGATAGAGTAATCTGGGATATAGGTCCTTGTCTTTCATGACTTGGAAAACTTTTTTCCAGCCCCTTCTTGCCTGCAAGGTCTCTTTTGAGAAATCAGCTGACAGTCTGATGAGAACTCCTTTGTAGGTTACCATCCCCTTATCTCTTGCTGCTTCTAGGATTCTCTCCTTCATTTTTACCTTGACTTATGTAATTATGATGTGCCTTGGTGTGTTTCTTCTTGGGTCCAACTTCTTTGGGGCTCTCTGAGCTTCCTGGATTTCCTGGAAGTCTATTTCCTTTGCCAGAATGGGGAAGTTCTCCTTTATTATTTTTTCAAATACGTGTTCAATCTGTTGCTTTTCCTCTTCCCCTTCTGGTACCCCTATAATTCGGATTTTGGAACATTTAAAGATGTCCTGGAGGTTCCTAAGCTTCTCCTCATTTTTTTTTTTGAATTCTTATTTCTTCATTCTTTCCTGTTTGATTGTTTTTTTCTTCCTTCTGGTCCACTCTATTGTTTTGAGTCCCAGTTTCCTTCCCATCACTATTGGTTCTTTGTGTATCTTCCTTCATCTCTTTTATGGTAACCTGCATTTTTTCATCTAATTTTCACCCAAAATCAACCAGTTCTGTGAGCTTCCTGATCACCAGTGTTTTGAACTGTGCATCTGATAGATTGGCTATCTCTTGGTCGCTCAAAAGGATGAGCCCTGAGGCATTGATCTGTTTTTCTGTTTGAGACATGCCTCTCTGTCTCTGTCTTTTGTTGTTGTTGTTGTTGTTGTTGTTGTTGTTGTTGTTTTTGGTCTGGTCACTCCTGTTACAGTGAGGGGCAGAGCCTTAGGTGTTCACGGGGGCTGGGCACCCCAGTCGCTAGATTGTGACTTTGTATGTGGATGTGGGGGTGGGGGTGGAAGGGAACAATGGTGGTAGCTCCATTCTCCTGGGACCCCAGTCCCTTCCCCGGGATCCTGGGTTGCGCGTTCTGCCCTGGTCCACAATCGCCGCCTCACTGGGTCTGCCAGCTGCCGCTTGCGTACTCAGGGTCCACCCGCTGCGATCTTGTGCGCCCTGGATGCCTTACTCGCTCCCTCCGGTTGCCTTATGTGCCCAGTTCTCCCTGTTCTCCGTGCGCCGCGACCCGCGCCCGGCTGCTCCTCTCCACCCCTCCCTGCCCTTCCTACTGGTCTGGATGAACGGCTCTACTTCAACTTCTTGGCTGTCTGATTTCCATTCAGATAAATTCTCTGTCAGTTCTGGGTGTTATTCTGCCTCTAAATTGTTGTTGTTCTAATCTTGGTTCTGTGTGGAGGTACGGTGCATCCACCTATGCCTCCATCTTGCCAGAAGTTGTTTATTTTTCAAGTTTAGTATTTGGAAATGGATAAAGTTTATGTAGGTGGGGAAATTGGAGGGCATTTTTTGGTTTGATCCCTGGTTGGGGAACATGCCTGGGTTGCTGGTTCAGTTCCTGGTCAGGGTGTGTATGAGGGGCGGCCAATCAGTGTTTCTCGCATCAATGTTTTTCTCCCTCTCTTACTCCCTCTCTTCTCCTCTCTCTAGATAAATAAATAAAATCTTTAAAAAAATATTTAAAAGAGTATTCCTTCACATCAGTAAGAAAAAGGCAAAAACCTAATAGAAAAGTGAACAAAAAATTAGGAAAGGGTATACTTAAATTGCTAATAAATCCATGTACCTGTATGCTGCTTCTTCCCAACATAGTTTCCCAATAACTCTTCTCCCTTCTCTGTCATTTCTCGGACTCCTATTCCTAACTCCCCAACCTCTTTTCTGAGGACTCGCCCTCCCTGTGGCTCTTGCCTGAGGCTTTTACTTTCGTCTGCTTTTTCCAGAGAAGACTGTACATCCTATGTGCCCTATATATTTCACTGGGGGGCGAGGGGGCCCTCATTCCCAAATGCTGTATCCAGACAATTGTCCTTTCTCTTTGTAAAAACTTTTCCTTTGAGGCTTATGCTGTCTGATTCTTCCATTCACTAAGGACATTGGCACCTCATAGTCCTCCTGTGAACCCCAAGTCCTCCCACCATGTTGGTGACCTCAGGTATTTAAACCAGAAGCCAGGGTCTCATCCTTTAATGTTTTTCCTAATCCCCCACATCCAGTTAATGACCAAATCCCATTAAGTCTGCTTAATGTTTCTAATCCATCCACTTATCTCTACTCTGCTGCCTCTACTTTAATTCAGGGTCCTATTATTTTGGGCCTGATGTTACTGGAATAGTCTCCTGTCTCCATTTGCTCATTAAGACATTATTTAAAATACTAGGTGTTGGAGAAACAGTATGAACAGGACAGATGTGATTCCTGCCTTCTCAGATAAGTATGATGTAGAGAGGCCCATAGGAACATGGAGGAGGGCACCTTGCTCAGCTTGAGGGTGTAGGGGGAAGCTTTCCTGTGGAAGAAGCATCTAAGAGACCTAAAGGATAATAGGATTCAGCCAGGAGAAGTTGGTGGCAAAGGTGGAAGAAAAATATTGCAGACTTAGACATTAGTATGTGTGAAAGCCTACAGGTTGAGAGTATGGTGAGGTGGCACATTCTGAGAACAGAGAGCCAAAATGGTAGGATGTAGAGATCTTAAAGGAGTGAGTACGGAGAGTTGAGGCATGAGTAGTGGGTAGACTCCTGGTGAGGGAAGGCTTTGTAAAGAGATTGGGTTTTATACTGAGGGTTATATGGAGTTCTGAAACATTTTAAAGAGATGACGCTGTACAGAATTCCAATTTAACAAGGTTTCTAGGGCCTTCATGTGGCTATAGTGTAGAGAATGAGAATGGGTGGGCAGAATTGGAGTGTAGGGGTGCAGAGAAGCCTGGAGAACGAGAGTTGCGGAGAAATTTATATAAAATATTTTATATATTTATTTTTAGAGAAAGAGGAAGGGAGGGAGAGGAACATCAATGTGTAGGTGCCCTTCAAGTGGCCCTCACTAGGGACTCGGCCCACAACCAGGGCATGTGCCCTGACTGGGAATTGAACCTGCTACTCTTTGGTTCACAGCCCACGCTCAATCCACTGAGCTACACCAGCCAGGGCAAGTTGTGGAGAAATTGATAGCAAGAAGGCAGTGGCTTCGTGTGGAATGAAGGGGATTGGACAGATTCAAGAGAACCCCAAGAAGTAGAATTGGCAAGGTATGAGAGTGGGTTGGACTGGAGTGGGAAAAGAGTGGGGAGGAGGAGGTGTCGTCAAGGCTGGTGCTCAGATTTCAGGCTTAAAAATTGGCTGTGGATTCCAGGAGGAATAGCAGGCTTGAATGTGGCAGATGATGGGTCCTCAAGGACAAGTTGAGTTTGAGGTGCCTGTGGGAAATCCACATGGAGCTTTTCACCAGGTAGTTGAATATAGGGGTTCCGAGTAGAAAGTAGAAACTGAATGGTTGGATGGCATCACCCCAGGTTCAGCAAATAAATAACTGACAAAGGACTGGTATCCAGATGATTTTAAGATTTTCTTCAAGCCCTTCACCTGCAAGGTGAAGGGTTGCTGGTTCAATCCCTGGTCGGGGCTTGTGCCTGGGTTGCTGGTTCAGTTCCTGGTCAGGATGTGTCTGAGGGGCAGCTGATCAGTGTTTCTCACATCAGTGTTTTTCTCCCTCTCTTTCTCCCTCCTTTCCCCTCTCTCTGGATAAATAAATAAATAAAATCTTTTAAAAAATTATTTAAAAAGAGAGTTCCTTCACATCAGTAAGAAAAAGACAAAAACCTAATAGAAAAATGAATAAAAATTATGAAAAGGCATACTTAAATTGCTAATAAACACAGATAAATGTCTCAAAAAATAGATAAAAACTTAATCTCAGTAGTAATGAGGGAAATGCAAATGTATACCAATTCATAGCCTTCAAATTGAGAACAGTTTAAGTATGGCAACACCAACAGGGTGCAGAGCAACGGACGCTCATGCTGTTGGTGGAAGAGTGGACCGGGATGGGCCCTTTGGGAAAAAATGTGACATGATCTAGCGGAGTTGGCAAAGTGCATACCATAGAGCCCAGTAATTTTCCTCTTTAGTAGAAACTACAGAGAAACCCTCCTGCATGTACACCAGAATGTTAAAAAGCACACTAGCTAAAAAATGGAAAGACATCAGTGACTACGGATAGAAGATTATAGATGAGCCCTGACCGGTGTGGCTCAGTGGGTTGAGGGCCGGCCTGTAAACTGAAAGGTTCCTGGTTTAATTCTCAGTCAGGGCACATGCCTGGGTTGCAGGCTCGGTTCCCAGTTGGGTGTGTTCAAGACACCACTGATTGATGTATCTGTTGCACATCTATGTTTCTCTCCCTTTCTTTCTCCCTCCTTCCCCTTCTCTCTAAAAACAAACAAACAAACAAATAAATAAATAAATAAAAGTAAGAGCATGAAACTGTCCTTTAAAAAAGATGAGTGGAGTAAGCAGTGAAAATACATGAATTAGAGCTAAATGTGTCACCATGGTTAACTCACAAACAAATGGATACAGTGTGATACTGTATTTAAGGTTAAGGTTTATAATATTTAAGGTTAAGGACATGTGAGTCAATGCTATACGTTGCGTTTTCTTTGTGTAAACATAGTCCTAAAGAAATTCATGAGAATGATAAATTTACGATCATGTTTACCTCTGAGGGAAAGTTTTTTGGGGAAGAAGTTTTAACTGTTTTGTATATTTTATTTCTTAAACTGGAGGAGTCAGAGGGTGGGGGGGGTTGGGCATTTTTTTTAACACTTTGCCAATTTGAACTATTATTTTAAAGTCTCAAATGGCATCTAGTAGGTGCTTAGTAAACATGCTTACTATGGGTTCGTTCTTTGTCTCTGGGTTGGGATATTATTTATTTTTTCTTCTTTAAGTGTTTAAAAAGCAAAAGGATGAATATATATAACTTTTGATGGCCCAAATCTGACAAAGTATGAGCTGACCTTTGAATGTTGAGATCAAGAATCTGTTCTTCATATTGACCCCATCTGCCTTCTCCTGCCTGGTTAAATGCTGACAAATGATCTCCCTCCACCATTAAACTGCTGGAGATCCGAGTCTGTCTCCTTTCCCTGCCGGTAATCCAGGCATTCCATCTCTGTCCAGGTCCCTGTCCTTCGGATGGTGGAAGGTGACACCATCTATGACTACTGCTGGTATTCTCTGATGTCTTCATCCCAGCCAGATACTTCCTAGTAAGTGATGGCCTCTGTCTCCCCTGTGACCCCCAACAGTTTCAGGGGGACCCTCTACTGAGAGAGAGTCCAGGGCTGCCTAGGGATTTCGTGGGGAGGAAAGCTTGGGGCCTTCATATGTGATCTGAGAGGGCTGGTCAGTTGGCTTCCTCCCCTTCCTTTGATAGCATCGGAGTCTCAGAATCCTTGTTTCTCTCAGTGTGGCCAGCAGCAGCCGGGAGAACCCGATTCACATCTGGGATGCATTCACTGGAGAGCTTCGGGCTTCCTTTCGCGCCTACAACCACCTGGTAGGGACCTCCCGCCCAGCCCCAGGTTCATCCTGCTTTCCTTCCTTCAGGACAGTTAAGGTTTTACTAGGCCTGTTTTCAGCTCTTTCCTCCCTCCAGGATGAGCTGACAGCAGCCCACTCACTTTGCTTCTCCCCGGATGGCTCCCAGCTCTTCTGTGGCTTCAACCGGACTGTGCGTGTCTTTTCCACGGCCCGGCCCGGCCGTGACTGTGAGGTTCGAGCCACGTTTGGTAAGCATCTGTGCTTTTAAGAGAGGAAGAAAGAAAAGGGTACTGCTATGTGTAGAGGGGACTTGTGTGAGCCAGGGGACCACATGTGGGGGAGGGTCACATCCTCCTGTGTACAGCCCTGGGAGGCAGGTAATGCCTAGTGTCCAGAGGAGAAAACAGTCTAAGGGAGGAGATGGAGTTTTCCCGAGGCAAGCCTGCTGGGTAAAGAGGTAGTTCACTCCAAGCCCAATCCCTGTCACCTGTGTACCTTTTGGTCTCCAAAATCTTAGTATCTCTAGGTGATAGTAGGTGAATCTGATTCTATTTTCCTATAAGGCTTCAGCTTTCCGTTCCTTCCAGGAAAGGTAGATTTGAGAGGGAAAAAGCAGGTCTTGGGCATTTAAATCCTTTGTGGGGATAGAAGGATCTGGGGAGTATCTGAGGTCTTCATCTTGCTTGTAACAAATGGGGCAGGGGAGACATTGAGTCCTGGTGTGTGGGCTCTGGGACAAGAGACAGAGGTGTACCTCTGATTAGCCTGGTTAATGTCAGGTGCTGTTGCCCCCTCCCCCACTTTGTTCCTTCCCTTTCTAGCAAAAAAGCAGGGCCAGAGTGGCATCATCTCCTGCATCACCTTCAGCCCAACCCAGCCCCTCTATGCCTGTGGCTCCTATGGCTGTTCCCTGGGTCTCTATGCCTGGGATGATGGCTCCCCTCTCGCCTTGCTGGGAGGCCACAAAGGGGGCATCACCCACCTCTGCTTTCACCCCGATGGCAATCGCTTCTTTTCAGGAGCCCGCAAGGTAGGAGTCACGTTCTGAGCTCCCAAAGGGCAGTAGGCAGGATTAGGAATATAGTCTGACACATTGGGGATTAGATGTGGGAGAAAAAACTCAACCTAAGCTAAAGGAGTGCCTGTAAACCTTGAGGGAAGTGGGGATGTCGGGGCGGGGGGGGGGGGGCCAGTTAGGGGTAGAGACGGGTGGACTCCAGGCCCTTGCTCTGTGTCTTCAGGATTCTGAGCTTCTATGCTGGGATCTCCGGCAGCCTGCTCATCCACTGTGGTCCCTAAGCCGTGAAGTGACAACAAATCAGCGCATCTACTTTGATCTGGACCCGTGAGTGACCGTGGGTCCTTCCTGCCCAGGGCCCAAGTGCCCACAGGGATGCCCAGCTGTAGCCCAGACCCCAGCCCCTGGGTATGAGGAATTCCTGCCCCAGAGGCTGGGCATGGAATTCCTGACTCCATGCCAGCAAGCCTCTGCTCCCTCCCCCAGGACTGGGCAGTTCCTTGTGAGTGGCAGTACTAGTGGGGCTGTCTCTGTGTGGGACACCGGCGGGGCTGAGCATGAGAGGACGCCAGAGCCAGTGCTGAGTTTTTTGCCCCAGAAGGACTGCACCAATGGAGTGAGGTCATCTGTTAATTCCACAGATCTTGGGGCTCGGGTTGGAGAGGGAGGCGGATTGCTGAGGGAGCAGGCGTCCTTTCTCAGGGTGTTGACTGACCCTGCCCGTTTCTCCCTCCAGCCTGCACCCTAGCCTGCCTCTGCTGGCCACTGCTTCTGGTCAGCGTGTGTTTCCGGAGCCTACAGAGAGTGGAGATGAGGGGGAGCAGGAAGTGGACCTTCCTCTGCTCTCTATGCGCCACGTCCACCTTGAATGTCAGCTTCAGCTGTGGTGGTGTGGAGGGACCCCAGACACCAGTATCCCTGATACTCACCAGGGTGAGGAGGGACAGGGAGGGACAAAGGGAGGTGGAGGTGAGTTTATATAAAAACGTTTTATATGATACTAGAGTCTTTGTGTCTGTTTGGGGAGGCAAATGATAGAGAGGGCGATTGGGAGGGGTATTAGTGGGCTCCCTTGTCCAGCAGCATTGGGGACTGGCATATTGTTCCTGAAACCAGGGTTGAGAGGTGGAACCAGGCAGGAGCCAATGGGACTGCTGAGTTTGGTGTGAAGTCAAGTGATTGGGGGTGGGGCTTCATACCAATGACTGGTTGGTTGCTAGGCAACTTGGTAAACTGAAGGGGGGAACCTGTTTGAAATCTCACTCTCAAGGTGGGTGGCAGGGGTCAAAGTGATCATGGCTGAGCAGGAGTGGTAGGAGCTGTGTGTCAGACTGTGCAGACAGTGGCAGACGAGACACCCGCTCTCTGGCTCAACACTGTTTACCATCATCAAGCAGCAGAGGGACCATTACTCAGCTCTGGGGGAGGGGAGCAGAAGCACCCCTCTTCCTGACCCTGGACTCCCCCAGGAGGCAGGTGACTTAGTAGCCAGAGTCAAGGACACACTTTAAAAAGACTAAAGGTGTTTAAAGACACAGATGTCACAGTCTGTATTCTCATTAGATGCAGGACAAGGGCAAGTCTTTGATTCAGCAGTTGTCACTGGTGGTGGTTCTCCATTTATCTGCTCTGTCTTTGGGGGTGGCGGGGGGAGTATGTTATTTCCAGCGGCAGCTCCTCCCCCACACACACCTTGCCAAACCCCGTGAAGGGGAGCTCTGAAGAGATACTGTCAGCAGGGAATTTGATTTTGGACCTCAGAGTGGAAGGGAAGGGACCGGAGGCCTGTGACAGTTCAACAGGGAAGAGGAATGTCACCTCTGCCCAGAGGTGCTGAAAGAAGCTAGGGTTCTTACACCCAAAAAGGCATACCCCTCCCTTCCCCCAGGATAATTGGAAACAGCCCTTGCAGCTGAATGTGGGTTTGGGGTTGTAGGTACTCCCTTTCCTCTCTCAGCTTCACTTCTCCCCATAACCATCAAAGAAGGGCCCAAGTTTACCCTCCAATCTCTTGTTTTTCACCCAACCCTAGATAACAGTAAAGGATAACAGGAGACTGTGGCAATGAGTGGGAGTTCAGCAACCTGGGTTTGGTTTCTGGCATTATCTTAGACACTATGACCTTGGACAAGTCCCGGGACGCCCCGCCCCCCTCAGCCTCAGTTTCTTTATCACTGCAGTGGGGATACTTTAGCTCGGCCCCGCCCACCTCACACAGGTGGTCATGAAAATCGCTCAGCGCACTTGGTGATGTGATAAGCCTTCAAGGTTATCATTCTCTCCAGACCGCTCGGGAGCAGCGGTGTTGTTTTGGGATGCGGGAGGCGGAGGCTGCGGGAGCGAAAGGGGCTGGGTTCCTGGGATAGAGAAGAGACAAGCCTTTCTGGATCTGAGGCGAAGATTCCTAGCTCTGGGGAGACGAAAGGGCCGGAGGGCAGACGGGCAGAAACAGCCTGAGACGGGAGTCTCAAAGACAAAGGGGGCGTGAGAGACCGCGCCAGGGAGCAAGGCGGCGGGAGGTGCGCTGGGAGAGGGAGGTGTGGGGGCGTGGGCTGCGGGATCCTGCCGCCCGCTCCGTCTCAAGCTCCAGCTCTGGTTTTTCCCTCCGCCATCCTCTCCCCCTCCCCGCCTCTCCTTTAACTCCCCCTCCCGGGCTCGGGACTGGTTTCCTCCCTTAGCCCGCTGCCCTCAATCCCGGCGAGGCTGGGGCTCCGGCTTGGCGCCCCCTTAGCTCCCTTGTCCGGCGCTCCATGCCACCTCCGCTGGGTCCCTGGCTCCCTCAGTCCCCGGTTTAGGCCCGCTCACTAACCCGAGGTGCTGAGCCTGGGCTGGGACGTAGGGAGCCTGCAGACCGCCTCTGGAAGGGCTCCTGAGGGCTGAGCGCTCCGGAGCTGGGCGCGGGCAGAGCAGGAAGCAGGTCCGCGTGGGAGCGGGGGTATCAGCCACCTAGGAGGTCCGGGCAGAAAAGCCAGGACAGCAAAGGCAGTCACCCCAGGGGGTGAGCGACTTTAGGGGAGTTTGTGCCCCGCCCCCCAGGCCTTGGCGGGGTCATGGGGGCCCCCCAATTTAGGCCGGGGGGCGTGCGAGTCGGGGCCCTACTGCTGCTCGGTTTTGGGGGGCTGGTGTCTGGGCTCAGCCTGGAGCCTGTCTACTGGAATTCGGCGAATAAGAGGTGAGCTATCCGGGCTGGGGAGACCCTACACCCTCCCAGTAGGAGTATGGAAGGTTTGGGGATTTCGGGGGCTGAGTTCGCTGAGCTGGGAGGAGGCTGGAGGGAGGTAGCTGGTGCTCTGCCGGCAGCTGATGGGTTGCTAGACAGAGGTGATCTTGGGAGCCAGATTCCTGGGTCGCAAACAGAGCTGGTTGTGGGTGGTGATATCCAGGTGTTGGGAGTTTGAAGGACCCCAAAGGGCAAGGATCCGAAAGTTCACGGGGAGCTAGGAGGGCAGTGGAGTAGTTATGGGTGTTTGTGGGAGACTTGCATGGTGTCGGGGGCTGGGCTTGGAGGAAGCCTGGTTAGTGTCAGCTCTCAGGAGAGCAGCTGAGTAGGTGCTGCTGAAGCGTTGAAGGGAAAGGCAGGGTGCCTCCCGCCCCAGAAGGGACTCTGGTGGAGATGGGAGGGAAGGGGGCTCAGTTTGGGGACAGCTCCCCCAAGGCTTCTTGACTCTTCACACAGTTTCCCAACTCTTGCACACAGCTCTTGGTGGAACAATTTCCCAACCAGATGATAGCCGTCGGTTTCTGGCTTGGGGACTTCTTTCTGGAAGAAGCCTGGAGCCCCATAAAGCCCTTCTTTTGCCCTCTTGCATCTGGAGTCCCAAGAACTCCGTTGCCCCCTCCCCCATCTTTGCTGCAGACTCTCCCATTAGACCCTCTGTTCTGTGGCATGCTTGCTTTGCTCCGAAAAAAGGCCAGGGGTCAGATGAAACTTCAAGCCACATACGGTAGGACAGAACCCTTGGGAGGTCATCTGGGTCCCTTGGCTCCATGCAGATCTCATTCCTCATTAGCAAAAGAGTTCTGTATTTTGAAAAGTTCCTACCTCCCTGCAGGGGCTGTGTGAGGAAGAGGGTGGACTTTGGAGCTCATCAAATCCTAAAGTCTTAATCTTAGCTCAGTGCTTTGAGCTGTGTGGCCTTGGGCACGTTACTTAACCTTTCTGATTTGGTATCCTCAATCCTTACAGCTTTTATGAGGATTAGAGGTAAGATGATGGAACATATGTATTCATTAAAGGAGCACTAAGATTATTGCCCTTCCTCTCTGTACTTCACAGCCTCCTTCACATTTCCCTGTTCTGGCCTCCCTCCCATATCTCTTTGGGTATAATCTCAACTGTCTTTTCTCTACTCAGTTTCCTATCCACCAACTCCCAGCTGCAGTTTATCTGGTACAGCTTGAGGACATTAAGTTTATTCTACTAGAGTTGAGAAAAGGGAATTGGGGTGTTCTGGAGGCTCTTTGGATGTTGGGTGGGAGAGAGTGGGTCATTTGAGAATCTCGGAAGATACAGAGCAGCAGTCCCCTGGGATCCAGTTCTGAGACCCTGTCTGCCATTAATGGCAGGGAGGTGCTTCAATCTTTGGCAGATATTAGCTGTGCTGGGCTAGTGGATGGCTGAGCAGAGAGAGGTGGGGGCTTGTGTTGGCTGTGGTTAGAAAAGTCAGCTCCTTCAATTTCATAGCAATGGGGCACTTTTGACAGAGGTCTGAGACTTGCTGGGGGACGAGATGTACCAAGCAGGAAAATGTTGGGCAGCTGGCTCCCAGACCCTGGTTCCCATTAGCCCCATTTAGGGCTATTGCCAGACCAGGCTATTGCCAGACCAGGCTCTTGCCTCCTGTCACATTGCCTGGTTAACTCAAGGCATTGGTCTGGATCGCCCTCCCCACTGCCCTCAACCTTTGCCCTGAAATTCCTGAAATTTGGTGGTGGCCTGGAGGAGGGGAGGCTCTGCCCCCATGGTTGCCTGCCAAGGAATAGTGAAATCACCTGGGAGGGGTGGGCTGTGTGGTTCCAGAGAGGCCAGCTCCTTGGTAACTGGCATCCTGTTGCCACGGCAACAGAGCTGATGATGAAGGGAGAGATGGCAGTGTGCATGTGGTGAGGGCAGGCTGAAGAGTGCATTTGGGCACACCAAGGGGCAGGAGACCTCTGAGCCTGGCTTCCTGCTGCTTCCAGCGTGAGCTTACAGAATCCTTAGTGCCTGCTCTATCAGAATAGACTTTTCAGTCAGACAAAGGCTGTTCTGCAGGGATGTGGGACGAGGGAGGCAAAGCTCTGGGGGCCAGACCTCTGACACCTCTCCTCCTTGTTCACCTTGACCTCCTCCTCATAGGTTCCAGGCAGAGGGTGGTTACGTGCTCTACCCTCAGATTGGGGACCGGCTAGACCTGCTTTGTCCCCGGGCCCGGCCTCCTGGCCCCCACTCCTCTCCTAATTATGAGTTCTACAAGCTGTATCTGGTAGGGGGTGCCCAGGGCCAGCGCTGTGAGGCACCCCCTGCCCCAAACCTTCTTCTCACTTGTGACCGGCCAGACCTGGATCTTCGCTTCACCATCAAGTTCCAGGAGTATAGCCCTAATCTTTGGGGCCACGAGTTCCGCTCGCACCATGATTACTACATAATTGGTAATGTTGGGTAGAGGGCAGGTTGAGTGGGGAAGTGCCCCTGGGATGGAGGGCAGATGAAGGAGGGGCCACCAGAGCCAAGAGACATCCTTTATACCCTTGGGTGGTATTGGGGCCAGGGCACAGAAACAAGGTTGAAGCTAGACTTTGGGGTGCCGACTTCTCCCTCTGGCTCTTTTCTCCCAGCCACATCAGATGGGACCCGGGAAGGCCTGGAGAGCTTGCAGGGAGGTGTGTGCCTTACCCGAGGCATGAAGGTTCTTCTCCGAGTGGGACAAAGTGAGTGGGGTTTGGGCACATCTAGAAGCCGAGGGAGGTTAGGGCAGTACCATCAAGGTCAGGGGCTGCCGTCTCAGCTGCTTTCTCTTGGGTCTTCCCTACCTCCAGGTCCCCGAGGAGGGGCTGCCCCTCGAAAGCCTGTGTCTGAAATGCCCATGGAAAGAGACCAAGGGGCAGCCCACAGCCTGGAGCCTGGGAAGGAGAGTGTGCCAGGTAGGAACCAGGGGTCCAGCCTCCTCCCTTCCCCAGCCTTCTCTGCTCTTGGATCCCAGCTGTCTTGCCTTCACCCTCTCCCTCCCTCTTTAGTTTTTTTTTTTTTTTTACGGGGTTGGGGGGATGATACAGGAAAGAGGAGAAAAGAGGATGGGAGGGTGGGAGGGAAATGGAAGCCAAATGAGGAAAAGACTCAATTAGAACTAATTAGCCAAGTCAGCGCTTCAATCAGTGCTGTCAGAGAAGTGTGGGGTGGGGGGACTCTTTGGCACAGAGCTGAAGGGCTGGACACACCTGGATTCTGAGCTGGGCTTGGAAGGGTGGAAGGGAGGTGGGGTCCCCAAGGGTCCTGGGCACTGCTGAGGAAGCCCATGGGGACCCCCAAAGCTGGCTGTCCAGATGCCTAGGTGGCTCCTTCAGCCCCTCCCCCTCTTTCCTCCTTCACCCCTTCCCTGCCAGGTGACCCCACCAGCAATGCAACCTCCCGGGGTGCTGAAGGCCCCCTGCCCCCTCCCAGCATGCCCGCAGTGGCCGGGGCAGCAGGGGGGCTGGTGCTGCTCTTGCTGGGCGTGGCAGGGGCTGGGGGTGCCATGTGTTGGCGGAGACGGCGGGCCAAGCCTTCGGAGAGTCGCCACCCTGGTCCTGGCTCCTTTGGGAGGGGAGGGTCTCTGGGTCTCGGGGGCGGAGGTGGGATGGGACCTAGGGAGACTGAGCCTGGGGAACTAGGGATAGCTCTTCGGGGCAGTGGGGCTGCAGACCCCCCCTTCTGTCCCCACTATGAGAAGGTGAGTGGTGACTATGGGCATCCTGTGTACATCGTACAGGATGGGCCTCCCCAGAGCCCTCCAAACATCTACTACAAAGTATGAGGGCTCTCTCACCTGGCTCTCTTGGATCCAGCCCCTCTTGTGGTGCTCCTCCAGTGTGATTTGTGGTTGGAGGGACACTTCTAGCATCCCCTTGGCCCCCTTTGCCCCACCAGCTTCTTTGCTTCTCCTGGCTGTTACCCTCTCCTCTACTTGTAGCATTCCTTAAGATTTTCACCGAACCATTTCCTGCCCTGTGGTTGGCCATGTGTGCCCCTCTCTGTGTTCCCAGGTCCTATTCCCTTGGGAAGGAGGCAGAGACTCAGCCACCTCTTCTGACTGTGACCCAGGGATCCTTACTCCCCTCACCCACTGAGAGCTGGGGGCGGGAACAGTCTGTCTTTTGCTTGGCACCTCTTTCTTTCTGCCTCTCATTGTTTTTCTCTTCTCTTCTCTCTCTCATTCTCTTTCTCTCTTCTGTCTCTAGGTCTGTTCCTCTTCCCTAGCATCCTCCTCCCTACATCTCCTTTTATCCTCTTGGCTTCTTAGCCTGTGCCTCCCCCATCTCCTGGGTTGGGGCATCAAAGCTCTTCTCTCAGCTCCCTCTTCTGACCTCTTATCAACTACTCCCCTGAGTCTGCCAAAAATGGGGGCCTTATGGGAAAGGCTCTGGTTCTCCACTCCAGCTCAGGGCATGGGCAGCAGGGCCTCCTCCACCCTGCCCCAGGCCTCTACATACTTACTCCAGCCATTTGGGGTGGTTGGGTCATGACAGCTACCATGAGAAGTGTCCTGTTTTGTCCAGTGGCCAATAGCAAGATACGAACCAGTTGGGACACATATGGACTTGGTCTGATGCCGAATGGGTCACTTGGGACAGGAAGTGGCTTGCTCCAGATAAGAAGTCACCAGGCCTGGACAGAAGTGGCCTGGGAAGTGGCAGAAGCAGTACAGCAGGAACTGGAAGTGCCTTCATCCAGGACAGGAAGTAGCACTTCTGAAACAGGAAGTGGTCTGGCTGGAACTCAAGTGACTTAGTCTGGGGGTTTGTGGGGAGGGCTGTGGATGGTTCTTACTCTGTGGAGAAGGGTGGCGGGGCAGGAAGAGCTTCCTATTTCAGGAGGAAGCTGGAACTTACTGACTGTAAGAAGATTGGGTGGACTGAGGAGGATTTTCCTAGTATTCAGTGGCACTTCCCAGGATCCCCTTTCCTTTGTTCTCTGTGCTGCTTTTAAGACAGCTAAGATGACTGCCATCTGCTGTGGCAGGTCTAATTTGTCTTGTTCTTTTTCCCTTTCCATGTTCCAATATAATCTCTGTTATTCAACAGGACTACCCCATGTGTTGTCCCCTGGTATCCCAGATGGCTGTCTTGTTCATCATATCCTCCATTTCCTACTCTCTTCAAATTCAACACAGCTCCCTTCTTAGTGACCAAAATGGTGGCCCACTGACTGGTCTAGCTGACAATGGCACTTAGCAACTGCCACTGTTTCCATAGTTACCAGCTTATACCTTTTCCTGCCCTCTAGTACACAACTGGATGTTGCCTCAGTTTCCTCCCAGCTCAGTTTCATTAGACCAGAGCTGCCCTTGGGCACCAAGTTGGCCACCTCAATCACCAGCCACATAGTTGCTTAGTCCACCAGAAGTCAAGTCATCTCTCTGGTGTAGTTCCCAGCTTTCCCGGCTCCTTCCTGATTTTTCTAATTGCTCCATCCAGGGAACAGGAAGTTGCTGTTGCCATGGGGGAGGTGGCAGGGTGTGGCTGTCACCTCAATAGTTTTACTGTAAAAGGGAAATTTGAAGAACAAAAACCAAAAAAAGAATAAAAAACTTCAAAAGTTAATGAGAAGGCTGGAGAATGACTGGACATGAATTGGGAAGGACTGGTGAATAGAATGGCTTTCAAGCTGAGGGTTGGATTGCATGAAACCAAAGGGAAGGGTAGCAAGAGGGTTGGGTTGGAGGGGTGAGGTGGGCAGTGCCTTGGGGGAGGGGGTAATGCGCTGGGTGAGAAGGCCCAGGAAGGCCTTCTCTGGCAGGCGGAGAAGAACCCAAGCAGGAGGGGGAATTGCTAATAACATCTGGTGGGGATGTATGTGAATGTAAGTTCACACGTGGGAAAAGCCTGAGTGTCCATTGCTAAAACCAAAGCATTAGAGATAAGGCAAATCACAGTCAGAAACAAAGTAGGAAAAAACATAGAGTCTATTCTCCACCATCGCTGCCTAAGACACCTGTGACTGGGCGTTTTGCTTTGAGGAGAAGGTGTGGCTGCCCAGAAGACTAAAACTCCTTCTCTCCTGGCTCCCTGTACGCACAACCTAGGCTCTTTTCCCTTAAAGAACCAAGGTGCCCAACCCCCGAGACTCAGCTCCATTCTCCAACCACAAAAGCAGCCGTCAGGAGCATCGTTGGAGCTGGTTGGCAGGGGTCACAACCTCTGCCCTACCCGCCCCTATCCTGACTCTAGGTTCTCTCCCGCTGTCTCCCATCTGCTTGGAGGTCAAGGGGTCCTCCTGCACCTCCTCTGTCCAGTAGGTCCCCTGCCCCTTCCCCTGTCTGAGTGAGATGCCTGGATCCTGAGAGGTGCAGGCACTGTAGGAAGGAGGTTGAAAACTGGGAGGCCAGGTGCTGGCTGTCTAGAATGTACTCTTGCCTTCCAAGCCCACACTGGAGCTGCCCAAGGTAGGGAGGCTTGAGGGGCTGTGGAAGGGCTGGTCCCTGCCCCTTAGTGGGGGTTTGTTGTCATAGCAACATCCCCTTCTTCACACAATGGGAAGCCCCCCTCAGCTTCCCTCGTGGATGAAGCCGACAGCCCCATCGCTGGCTATCAGCCTCAGGGACTTGGCAACCGTCACTATAGCAACCCAGAACCCAGCAACAGGGCCCAGTGAGAAAGGGAGGGGTCCAAGACTCGGGCAGGGCTGTGAGTGAGAGGGGGCAAGGGAGCTGAGGGAGACTCCCCCTACACATACATCTAGAGACACAGGTGGAGACAAGAAGGAAGAGAGTGGGGGTAAACATTCTCCATGACAAACACCTCACCAAAGCGAAGACATCATAACATGCTGAGAGACAGGAAGACACCTGGGGACAGAAGCACAGCTGGGGAGAGAAACAGTGAATTTTACATAGCACCCTGGGACACACCCCCTTGGAACACTGATATCTGTAGACTTCCCACCTCCCTGCTGCCAACATTAACGACACAAGGCATACAGCCTTCCATGCATGTAGTGACTTTGTATCTTCAGAGCTATTTGAAAGTGCTGGTGGTGATTCTCACACAGAACAACCCATGCCATCCTATTCACTTTCTGAGGATAAATGCACAAACCCATTCCTACAGTAACAAAACAAAGCGAATAGAAAGGCAAAAAGATATTCATTTGTTGGTTCTTTGGTTCATTCATTCACTTAACATATTGAGTGTCTACTTTGTTCCAAGTACTGAGTAAGGAAAGTCCCTGCTTTCATGAAGTCCACATTTTGGTGGGGAACATAATAGAATTTCTGGTGATGGTAAATGATGTAAACAAAAACAGTAATGGGTTGAAGAGGATGAAGAGTAATAAGGAGATGCTTTAGATTAGGTCAGGAAGGTCTCTGAAGAGGTGACATTTAATAAGGACCCTGAAAAATGTGGAGTAATCCATGCAGTATGAGGAAGGGCATACCCAACAGAGGGAGCAGCAAGTGCAGAGCACAGAGGTGAAATCTCCACGTGTTTGGAAATAGCTAGAAGGGATCACAACTTCACATAAAACCCAGGTGTGTGCTGTTCTTTCCCAGCCCCTGCCTGTAGGTCACTTAGGGTCTAGAATCCACATTTAGGAAGTTGATCTAACTCAATCTTCCACCCCCCTTTGTTTCCTGTGTGTATGTAAGATGTATTTTCTTCAACTAAATTTTAAGTTCTGGGAGGGCAGGGAAGGTGTTCTGAACTTGGGAGTTGTGGTTTGGCTGCTGGTACAGAATCAGCTGGCAGGCACAGCGGAAGTATAGAAACTGAGAGGCCCGGTGACCACAGAAGTGAAAGTTGCCCCCATCCCAGCACCACAGGATTGAGGCTGTCCTGGGGGCTGTGCTGCATACAGAAGCACAGATTTGCCATCCTTCCAAACACAAGCAGGTTATAAATGAGGTTGAGGTGTGTGTTTGTGTATGTGGATTATGTTGGGGGTTTTAAGGTGAATAGAGCAAAGAGTTGCAATGGGAATTTCTGATGGGGAATCATTGGTTGACATCATAAACTAGAATATCAGTGAAAATTAAAAATGAAGCTTCCTAAGGGGCTACATGGGCAATCACAAACGTGGGGTACCCCCTCCCCCAGGGAGAGTTTCCGGATCTGTAAGGCAGAGTGGGAGAAATGTTGCAGGGCAGTTTGAAGGCTGGGGCTGGCTGAGATGGACTCAGAGAATTGGGTGGAGGTAGGAAAAAGGATCCAGTATAAACGGGAGTGAAAGGCAGAAGTGAAGTTTGGAAGGTAGCAAGGAAGGTGAAGTCCTGAAGGGAGTTCTGTGGGGACCAGGTTCCAGGTACCCCCAATTCTCACAGGGAATTCAAGCATTCAGTGTCCTGGTCCTTCCACTTCCCCCAACTGCCATCAGAAACTTAGGCATCAGCTCCCTCCAACCCCAGAGGATGGTGGTGGTGGGGGTGAGATTGAGCAGCCTCAGGGGGCGGCAGCTGGTGAGTGGGGAGGAATCTTGTGTGCTCAGCAAACAGCAGCCTCAGTGCCCAGTGGCTGCCTCCTCCCTCATCAATCAGTCCCAGCCAAATGTCCTTGCATTCCCACCACCCCAAGGGGACTGGGGCTGGGCCAGGGTCCCCAGGGGAGTGAGATGGGGATGGGTAGGGGGAGGTGGGGGTGGTGCTTGGCTTCCCATCTCTTGGCCTCTAAGCTCTCTTCTCCTGGAGGCTCTCAGCTTTCCCTGTCATGGAATGACTCTCTCCTGGCTCCTACCCTCATGAGAGCATCAGCTACAAATCACCTGTGGGGGTCTGCTGGGGGGTGATTATGGGAGAAGAGGGATGAGTCAGGGATGAAGAGGAATGTTCTCTGGTTCTCACGGGACTGTCCCAGGGCACAGTCAGCAGGGAGGCTGTTGGCACAGAGGCCGTGTCCCCGCCAGCTAGCCTCTCCATCCCTGACATGCTCTGGCCAGCAGGCTTTGACCTTGATCCCCTGAATGTCCTCTCCTCCCACCTTTTCCTTGGCCCCAGCCTTCACTTCTAGCTTCCCACCAAGATCCAGAGGTCTGGCCCCCAGCTCACCTCAAATCTGTTGCTCCCCATTAGGGACTGGGGCTTCCAGACCCTCAGGCTCACTCTCCCCCTCCTTAGCCCTTGCTCCCCTCAGGGACCCAGGCGTCCTGCCCACTCCCCTCACCATAACAACCATTCTTTTGGAGTTGCTTAAGACTTTAATATCATTTCATTAAGTCAGCTAGTTCAGAGAAGATTGGGGGCACAAAGAGACTGGGGTGGCCAAAAGAGGGCCAGGATAGGGGGGAAGCAAGGGAAGAGCTCCCCTCTCTCCGTGGAGATGGCTCTGAGAAATCAAATATTGACTGTGAGAGAACAGAACTTATTAAAGCTGGGACAGGGGTGTGTGTGTGGAGCTGTGGGAATGGCCAGATGCCTGGGTTCTGAGGGTAATGAAGGTTCTGGGAGGAGGGAGAAGCCTGAGGTGGGGAGGATGCAGTAAGACAGTCTTACTGGTACAACCCTTCTACCCCTTTTCTTTGGGAAGTACCGAGTCTTGCTACCCAGGCTGTTTCTCAGCTGTCCCCTAGAGCCCCTGGGGAGGCCCCCATCACAGCTGTGGTTGGCCCCACTTCATCCCTTCCCCCTATCTCCACCTCTGTTGATGAGCTTCAGCAGCGTTTAATCGGATTGAACAGTAATTAGCAAAGCGAGATGTTTGATTACCTGTTTAGCATAATGTAGAGGGCTGAGATCCCTAGGCACAACCAAGTTGGAGTCAGAAAAGAAATGAAGTCTACATGACATTCCTTACCTTGAGGGAGCCATCAGCCCGGACTATAAGACACCCTACCCCAGGCCTTCCCCCAAATCTTCACTCCTTTGGGACTTCTCCCTGGGGGATCTAACCAATTATGCTAACTCTCTGTGCCACCCACTGCCTATCTGATTAGAGGATCACCCACTTAACCTTGCTTGCTGTGCAGCTGGTTTTAGAGTGTGGCAGGAACCCTCTCTTTTAATCCTTGCTCTCAATAACAGGAGTTTGGGCTGGGCAGTAGGTCACAAATCAGAGCCCAGAGATCCACCTTAAAAATAACGGTTGTGGGGTGTCAAGGACAAGGTCTGTTAATTCTGGAAATAAAGATAGGGTAGGTGGGATGGTGAGGTCAGGGTTGGGTCTGGGTGTGGGTTAATCCACTGGCTCTTCAGGAGTATCAGAGACTGCCACGCCTCTCAGTGCCAGACTGGCATAATGAGACCTGTCAGATGTGAACACCCACCAGGGAACATCCACCTCAGCTTCCCTTTCCTCCTCCAGCAAAAAAAAAAGTTATCAATTTAGCTCCTCATGGAAATGCAATCAGTGGGCTCGCTGCTGGCTTTGTCTTAATTAGGGACTATTTAAAAAAAAAGATTTTATTTATTTACTTTCAGAGAGAGGGGAAGGGAGGGAGAAAGAAAGGGAGAAAAATATTCAGTTGGCTCTCACATTCCCCCAACTGCGGACTTGACCAGCAACCCAGGCATGTGCCCTGACTGGGTCTGGAACCACCCACCTTTCAGTTCGCAGGCTGGCACTCAGTCCACTGAGCCACACCAGCCAGAGGTTAATTAGGAACTATCGATGGGAACAGGGAGGGTGCCTTCCCATTCTTCTGGGTGGCTTCCTCCCGGTCTCTCCTAGGTTTCCTTGAAGCTTCTTCCGGCTTCAGGTACAACTTAGTCTTCTAGGCACCTTTTTCTGCGGCCCCGGCGCGCAGCGCCCCCTAGCAGCGGTTGAGGGATAACAGTCCTCTAACACCTCTCTCTTCTCGCCTCCCCAGGGCTCAACCTTTGTTCTTCTGGAAAGCCGTGCGCCTCCCCGGCCAGGTCACCCTCCCCGGGGAGTCCCCGCCCCCCCATTACCCCCCCAAATGAGCGACCATTTCCAAAGCCAATCCTCAGATTCCAAAAATTCCAGTTCCGTTCTTCCCTCCCTTTCCTTGCCCCACGCTGTCGGGCGAGCCTAGACCCCAGTCCGAACTAAGAAGGGGGAGCGAGCGGGAGGGCTGGGGTGCTCCAGCCCCGGTTTTTCCTCCGTACCCAGCTGCAGCCACGGCTGCCTCGAAATCCTGGAGCCCCTTCTAAAGCTCCAATAAGCCTCCTAGGCGGAACCTCGGGCGCCCTCTGCTGGATTCGTTTGGGATGGAGCCCTCAGGCCCCGAGCGCGGGGCGGGTGCTTGGGTTCCTCCGGCCTTTTTAGCGTCCTGCGGGAAGGGAGCTCATTGTTTTCAGCCCCATCCCTTTGAGCCCCAACCTCAGGCCAAGCTCCACGCACCCTCCAGCCTGCTACATTTAGTGGCTTCCCTCGCACCCAAACCTCTTGCCCTCAGACCCGAGCCCAGTAGGGCAACAGAGCGAATCTTCACTGCGCCTGCGCGGAGGAGGCCGGCTCCGGTAGCGCACCGCGGCTGCTCGCCCCTCCCTGCCCAGGGTTTCTATGGCGACGCGTGCCCGCGCGGATCTGAGAGGGCGGAGTGGGGCTACTTGTTAGCTGGAGTGGCCCATCAGTCGGCCTAGGAGAGGGTCGGCGTGGTGAGGTGTGTGTCGGGGGTAGACTGGAGAGTAAAAGGAATGCTAGGGTGAAGTAGGAAGTTGAGGGGAGAGGGGCGGTGGTGAGCGGGTAGGACGGATCGTTGTAGGGAGGGAGGAAGGGGCAGCTGTGGGAATGGGAAAGGGCAGTTAGGGGAGAGAAGGAGCAATTGCGAGGGCAGTTGTGAGGGGAGGAAGGGACAGTTGTGGGGAGAGGGGAGAGAAAGGGCAATTGAGGTTGAGATGAAGAAGCGGGGACAGTTGTGTGAGGAAGCTATTGTGAGAGGAAATTTGCCCACTGGTAGTCAGTTTGAGAGGGCCACTTCCCTACGGTATTTAATTTAATTGTGAGTAATAGAATGAGTCCCAGGCCAATAGAACAGCTCCTCCTGAGGCCTGCCATGTGATCGTGGGGTGAGCCCTATGGGGAGGGGGCGGGCAACCTTGCCTGCGGAATGCTCCTGAGGCTCCAACTGGAGGCAGGAGCACAGCCTGACGCTTCTCTGGAGACCAGTGGGGGAAGGGAAGCCAGGCTGCTATAGTTGGTTTTATTGATGTGTTGGCCTAATAGAACGTTTCTCCTTGGAGCAAAGTACAAATCCTTCAGGTTTGAAACTCAACCTATGATCAATGCCTGCGGCAGCCTGTGGGGATGAGGAAGGAAAACCGCGAGTGGCTGTCAGGAGATAGCTATATGGAGAGGGAATGCCCAGTGAATTAGACGTTGCCCTTGGGATCCTGACCGCCTGCCAGAGATGCCCGTTTCCAGCCATCCTGTTTCCTGAGAGGGGCACAACTGTGGTCTTCCTCATTCTCCCATTTTCTTCTCCCCAGACACAATTTGAAATTCAGTGTTGGGTGACTTGTCCTTCCTTCTTCCAATTTGTTCTCAGGGCATTTGGAGTCAAATGATCTTGGTTTTCATTATCAGTCAGCACAGAGTTACTCAGCCAAACTGTACTGAGACCTTTTCAATACACATAAACCAGGGTTCCTAACACTCAGGAATGAAAAGCTAAGACATGTTGCAAATGTGATTTTTCTTTATTTAAGGAAGTTGCAGGTTTTAGTGTGAGCTGCAGGAGCATTTAGACATTTCCCCCCTCCTAGGGGTAACTTAGGAGGAAAAGAGGTACTTAGGAAAATCACTTTTTGCTTCATTGACTTGACACAGTGGCAAAGGGTAGAGAACCTGGGGACAATCTTCCCTTCCCTGGGTCTTCTCTCACTCAACCATGTCTCTGAGGGGTTCAGCTTTGTATATATTTTCCGGATTATCTCACATTCTCATAGTTCTGGGCAGAGATAGGGGTTCCTAAAACCTCACTGATGGGCTGACTGTTGGGCCACCATCTTTAACTTTCATATTCCTAATGCCTTGAGGGATGACTTTGATTTTTAACCCAATGCTCTGAAGAAAGTGGGATATCCTAGGGAAAGGAGTGAGGACTACAAGACCGTTGTGATTAATGGAGCAGGGCATGGATACTCCCAGATAGGATGTTATCTGGGGGTCTCAGTTAATTTGTGAATTCAAAAGGAACTTCGAGTCTCAGGGGCTTGGGTTGAGGTGGATTTGGCCATGGACTCCCAGCTTCCTGTGTGTCTGCAGGCTTTGGCTACGTGATGTCCAGCAAACCTGAGAAGAAGCGGAAAGTGAGTGGCTGGGGAAGTACCCGCAAGCAAGCTGCTCAGGGTGCTCCAGCTGCACAGGCTGGGGATGCTACCCTGCCTGCCAGTGAGCCCGAGCTGGAGCTGGAGCCTCTCAAGGAGGATTCTGGTGGGTACATGCTTCCAGGGCCTCAGAGTGTTTGTATTTCAGGAGGGTCTTAGGGCTGGAGAACAGTTTCTGTTGCTTTTGGGTGAGAAGCAGGGGTGTCAGCAGAATCTGAGGCCTGACACTGGGTCCCGTTTTTGTGTTTCTTTCAGGAGAGACTTATGCTTGTTCATTATATCTTTAAAATTTCCCTCAGTATACTAAAAGCTCACCAGCCAATCCTTTATTTTAGCCTCTTCCTCCTTATTCAAATGTTCATGGTTGTTCCTACCCCAGTGGAGAGGGTTTGATCTCTTCCCTTTTCCCACTTTCACCCTGGGTGGCAAAACAAATAATGTTTTTCTCCCATTAAGCCCATCACCATGGAGACAGTCTGCTTTGCCATCCTTTGAATCCTAAGCCTGACTGATGCTTTCTCCCATCTGTTTGAGGTTCTTGTATCTCCACCCTTATTTGGCAGGGCTTTGGTAGACTAAGGAGGTTCAGGTTCAGAGCCACAAGAAAAGAAGCATGAGGTCTAGATTGAGGGAGAAAAGAGTTTAAAGAGGCTGCCTCTTGTGGCTTTGATCTGAATGATTTCTTCCCTGTAGATGAGCTGGGACCAGTAGGGTTGGAAGGCTTTTGGTAGTTGTTGCTGTTACTTGGGCTATTCCTTAGAGCACAGGCCAGTGTAGATGTGACCAGAAGCTAAGTACAGTCCTCTTCTTTTACCTGGGGTCAGCCTTCCTTCCTTCCTCCTTTCCTTCCTCCCTTCCTTCCTTCCTTCCTCCCTTCCTTCCTTCCTTCCCTCCCTCCCTTCCTTCCTTCCTCCCTTCCTTCCTTCCTTCCCTCCCTCCCTCCCTCCCTTGAGAGAGGAGAAGGGAGGGAGAAAAAGAGAGAGAGAAGCATCATTGCGCTAGAGAAATGTATCAGTCAGTTGCCTCTTGTACCACACCTCCCCCAACCACACACCTCAAACCAGGGACCTGGTCTGCAACCCAGGCATCTGCCCTGTTTGATAATCAAACTGGGGACCTTTCTGTTTGCAGGATAATGCCCAATCCATTCAGCCACACTAGTCAGGGCTATCTGGGGCTTCTTTTCATTGCTAACAACCAGTCAAGATGGAGAGAAATAGCATTCCCTTTTCACATTAAAGGTTGAGAGATTAAGCATGGGTATGGGAGAAAGGTCCAGGGTACATGGGGCCTTGCCCTAGGATCCAGACATGAGAAATGTGCAATGTTTTTTTATTCTGAGGTCTCTTGAAAGTAGTTTAAAATGGGACTGGCTCCAGAAGCTGGGTACCAAGAATAGGCTGATGGAGGAAAGAAAGCATTTAGGTTCAATTTGGAGAATTCTCTGGGGTAGAAAGAGAAGGAGCTTTTAAATGAAAGCTCTGACCACTGAATACCAAGGATCTCTTACTGTCTTGTCTCTAAGCCTTTTTAGTATTTGGTGTGAAGCTTTCCAGCTGATTTGTAACCTTGATAGAGGTTCAAAGAAGACTTTGGCCACCAAGGCAGTCCTGAAATGAACATTAATTCCCATAATCTTTGAAGCTGGTCAGGGATTGAGGCCTGTCCCACTACAGATAGAGGGGGTCTGCTATGGTCTGAATGTCTGTGTTCCTCTGAAATTCATATGCTGAAATCCTCATGGCCAATGTGATGGTACTACTAGGTGGGCCTTTTGGAGGTGCTTAAATAACAAGGGTACTGCTGTTATGAATGAGATTAGAGCCATATAAAAGTGGCTCCAGAGAGATCCCTTGCCCCCTTCTGCTGTGTGAAGACACAATGAGAAGTCCGTGACAGGAAGAGGGCCCTTACTTGACCCTGCTGGCACCCTAACCTAGGACTTCAGCCTCCAGAACTGTGAGAAATAAATTTATGCTGTTTATAAGCTACCTAGTCTGTGGTATTTTGCTGGACAGGCTAAGACAGGGCTGAAAATACTTCTTGGAAAAAGATGGTGGGCAAACATCCTTTTGAGGTCTTTATTGACATCCTTTGCTTCCTTACGTGCTCCTCATTAAGAAAACAAGAAGTAGTACCGGTTTCTAATCCCATATCTGTAATTTTAAAAAGCCCTAAGAACTAAAAGTTTCCCCCCCGCCAAAGTTTGGCATCCAAACTTATTTGGTAGTAAAACACAACCTAAACTATTATGAAGGTATTTATAGTTTATTTAAGCTGCTTCATATAAATTTTTATGTTTTACTGCAAAAATACTACTAATATTAAAAGTTCACCCTGGCCAGGTGGCTTGGTTGGTTGGAGTGTCATCCCATGCACCAAAGGTTTGTAGGTTTGATTCCCAGTCAGGGCATATACTTAGTTGTGGGTTCGATCCAATGGATGTTTCTTTCTCTTCCTCCTTCTCTCTCTACAATTAATAAACATATCCTCAGGTGAGGATTTTAAAAAAAGTTTGTGCAGTGCTGTTCTAGAGCCATCTGGGGGTGGGTACTATTACATTCCATACTATATTATAGTTCTAAATTGTGAAATATACTTGACCTCAAGGGTTTTGGATAAGGGACTATTGACTTATATTTCAGGCAAATTAGAAGAAGCATAGAGAATAATATAATGAACACCCATGTACCCATCAGCCAATGTAAGAATAAATAGTATTATTTATTAACAAGGAAATACAAGGAAATCCCTCTGTTTGCCCCTGCCCCCAAAGCCCTTCTCTCTTTCTCCAGAGGTCACCACTATCCTGAGTTGGTGTTTATCACTCTCAAGCTTGTTTTTAAAAATTACTGTGTGTACCCACAGACATTATATACTAGTATTGTATTGCATGATTTAGACTTTATATAAAGTCTAAAGACAAAACCAGTTTACTCTTAAGATCATCTCAGTTTCCCTCCCCTGGCCTAGTTCTTATGTGAAATCTTGAATGCCCTCAGTTTTCTCAAATGTAAGAAGTTTCTTACCTGTCCCATTTACCACAAAGCTCCTGGAATCATCTACTCCACGTTTTTCACTATTTTCGTTCTTGGCCTCTGTGCCTCACTCCCCTCCTAGTTTTTCTTTCTGTTTCCCATAGTCTTTTGGTTCCATCTCATTATTCCTTCCCCCTTTTGGCTCATGGGAGATGAGAAGCTCACCAATTTTACAGAATCAGTGTCCTCTGTGAGCAACAGATCAGGAGGTACCTCTGGGTCAGGAGAGATCAGGTAAGAAACACCCTCCTGGTTTTTAAGGGGGTTCCAGAGTGAGTGTGGCAGAAGTGAGTACCCAGCAATGTAGTTGTTTGGAGAGCGGCTGATTTCTGTGGACCCCAACTTCCCCAAGTGGGAAGAGGACTGGGGAAGAATGGAAAGCCAGAAGCTCAATGCCTAGAATAACCTTAGTACTGACTGCACTTACTCCCCTGTCTCTCCTGCCCCTCCAGCTCCAGTTAACTTTTAAAAAGAAAATTGGATATAATTCACATATGTAAAATTAATCCGTTTAAAGACAACAATTCAATGATTTTTGGTATATTCACAAAGTTGTCAACCATCACCACTATCTAATTTTTGAGGATTTTCATCTTACTCTCAATAAGCCACTTCAAGCTTGAGAATTTAGTACCAGAGGACCCCTATATCTTTCCTTCTAAGTTGCATCAGAACCTAGCCTTTTAGCCGTCACTCCCTATGACCCTTTCCTCTAGATCCTGGTAACCACTGATTACTTCCTCTCTCTATGAATTTGCCTGTTATGGACATTTCATATGAAATTGGAGTTATGCAATATGTGGTCTTTTGTGACTGGCTTCTTTCACTTAACCTAGTGTTTTCAAGGTTTATCCATGGTGTAGCATTGAATCCTTCATTCCTTTTTGTGGTTGAGTAATATTTCACCACAATTTGTTTATCTATTCATCTATTGATGGACACTTCAGTTGTTTCCACCTTTGGCTGCTGTGAATAGTGCTGTTGTGAACATTGGCATACAAATATCTGTTTGAGTACCTGCTTCCAAATCTGTTGCATATATACCTAAAGGGGAGTTGCTGGGTCATATGATGGCTCTGTGTTTAACTTTTTAAAGAATATCTTTATTTTTTGAATTTTTATTTTTTCCCAGAGGCAGCATTGGAGGAATCTGAAGTACAAAAAGAAAATTTACAGGAGCCTGAAGTGGATGTGGTAAGTTTGGGTTCTCCTTGAGACAAATATTCCTCTCCAGCAAAAGGTAAATCAAAAGATTAGTTGTCATATAGTGTGTAAAGAATCTCTTCAGTCTGTCACTTCCTTCTCTTTACTGGTAGCCTACTTACCACAAATCTGGTTCACTTATCACAAATCCAGGACAGGTAAAGGGCAAAGTTATCTGTGCCCCCCACCCCACCCAATGAAGAAGAGTGTTTTAAGTGAGGAACAGGCCTCTTAGCTGTCCCTTCCTTGTCTGCCCACCTTGGGTAAAACGTTGACAAACTTTATCAAATGTATGGGCGAACACCTGAACAAGTTGAAAAGCTGGTGAGTATCGTCCTAATGGGATACTACTTTTTTTTTTTAAGACATTTTCTTCCTTCTTTTCTTCCAGTTTTCTCCTTTGGCAGAAGAATTTACAGAAGCCACTTCAAGCACTTTTAGAAGTTGGCATCATTAGAAAATGACCCTTATACTTTTATCTCCAAGTTGCATCAAAGCCTAGCCATACCCATAGACACTGGGGTTAGAAGAATGGAGTGGTGACCTTGAAATTTTTTTAAAGTGAAAGAAAAGTAATAACTACTAATTACGGAAAACATTGGAAGGGACTGACAAGTCAAACAAAGAAAGAGGAAAGAAAAGTCATAGCATTACTGCCTAAACTCATTCAATGTTAATACTTTAGCACATGTCTTTTCTTTCAGTGTATAAGTCTGCAAGCTTAAAAAAATAGCCTAATTGTACCATATATTATAATTCTTGTTAAGCTTTTTTATGAAAACATTTCATCATTCTTCATGTTATTATAATATACTTTTTTTGTAAGCACCACTTTTAATGGCTGTAAAGTGCTCAGTTAAATATATATACCATAGTTAAATCATGACTCTTGGACATTTTGCCATTTCTAATTTTTGCTTTCATAATAATACTGTGATGAATATTGTAATTAAAAGTAGCACATTTTGGAACACTTAATATTTTTTTAGGTTCCTGTATGTGGACTTACTGAATCAAGGAGTAAAGAACATTTCTAATGATTTTAATATGTAATGCCAAGATGTTTTCGAAATGAATCACTCTTTTTGCTCTCACACTAGCAACAAACCCTTTCCAGGCCTGGGTATTATCAATTTTGCAAGGATTTTAAAAAAATACATATTTTTAAGATTTTATTTATTTTTAGAGGAGAAAGGAAGGAGAAGAGAGGGAGAGAAACATCAATGTGTGGTTGCCTCTTGCGCACCCCCAATGGGGGACCTGGCCCGCAACTCAGGTATGTGCCCTGACTGGGAATTGAACCAGCAACCCTTCGCAGGCTGGTGCTCAATCCACTGAGCCATACCACCCAGGGCTAGCAAGGATTTTTTAAAAATTATAGGCAATAAATTATGTATCTTCACTATTTTTATTTGTATTTCTTTGGTTTCAACTGAAATTGAGTGTTTTTTCATATTTTTCTTTTTTCTTTTTTTTGACATGACATGTCAATCATTTTGCCCACATATTTATTGAGGTCTTAGTGTTTTTCTCATTGGTTCATTTTTGTTTTAATGTAGGAAAGATTTTAGATCATAGTCTAAGTTTTCTTGACCTGGAAACTTTATTTTTTATTCAAAAATTTAAAAAATATGTTTATTGATTTTAGAGAGAGAGAGAGGAAGGAGGGGAGAGAGAGAGAGCGAGAACATCGATGTGAGAGAGAAAAATTAATTGGTTGTCTCTCACATACACCCTGACCAGGGATTGAACCTGCAACCTAGGCATGTGCCCTGGCTGAGATTTGAACCTCCAACATTTTTATGTATGGGGTGATGCTCCAACCAACTGAGCCACACCAGCCAGGGCTTGACCCAGAAACTTTAAATTAAAGAGATTTCTTCTCTCACTGGGAGAAGGACAAGGTGGCTTCTCAAGTTCACTGAGCTATATATTTATATCTTTTAGTTTCCTTAATTTATTTAGTAGAGTTCTACAGATTAATTTTTTCCTAGCTATCAGTTACAATTTATGTTCCATCTAAATGATTTGTTCTTTGGTGCTTTCTTTCCCCCTCACTTCTTCCTTACTGCTATGCCAATCGACTTTTACCCAATATTTTATACTTATTTCAGTATCTTGGGGAAGCTGCTACAATTGCTCTTTGTACCCTTATCAAAAAGCCTTGTCATCTTCTTCTAATCCCTTGATTTAGACTAATATCCTACATGTTCCCTTAATTTAGTTTGATTTGAAGGTTAAGGGTTGCTTAACAATACGTATTTATAACCACAGGCATAAATGAAATATCTTGGGAAGAAAATATCCTGAGGAAGGATAACCTTCCTTGAATCACATGTCTTCACATGTGATTGTGGATGGGAGAAATGACTCATCCTAACAGCTGTGCCTTTTTTGGATCTCTGTTCTCCTTCTGTAGAAGCCCCTTTTTCTGTCCCGAGCTATGCTGACAGGACTAGCAGATGCCAAATGGACAGAAGAGCATGATACCATTCTGGAACATTTTGCCCAGGACCCATCAGAGCCCATCCTCACCATCTTCATCGACCCCTGTTCAGGGCTGAAGCTAGATTTGGGCATGCCTGTACAGGTAGGTACTCCACTTTCCCGACTCCAAGGTGGTCTCTCAGAGAGCTGGGGGTTCTGTGTATCCTTGTCATCTTCTAGTCTTGTCTTCTGTGCCCAAGGTCTACTGAGCCTCATGGTGTGTCAGGTACTCTTCTTGGTAGCAGGATACGGAGAGGAATAAAGTAGGCTGTTGCTTTTGATGATCTTGTGGTCTAATGGTGAAGACAGACATAAAAAGTACAATATATTATGATGCACAACAAAGCTTTATAGGAGCTTTATGGGAGCAACTAAGGTAGCCAGGGGAATGCAGGCAACACTTGGTGATGGAAGATATTTGATTTGGGGATGGAAGCTAAGTAGGATTTCATTGAGGCTGGGTAAGAGCTGTTTGGGTAAAGAACACTTTACATGCAAAGAAGAGAGGAGTTGTGGAAAATGATACTGAAAAAGTGGGTTGGGGTCAGCTTGTGAAGGGCCTTGTATGTTATGCAAAGGATTTGGCCTCACACTTGTTGGGTAGCTCAGTTGTTGGTTGGAGCATTGCCCCTATATGCCTACATGCCAAGGCATGTAGGTTTGCTGGTTTGATCCCTGGTCAGGGCACATGCAGAGTCAACCAATGAATATATGGATGGGTGGAACACCAAATTGACATTTCTTTCTCTCTCTCTCTCTCTCTCCCTCTTCCTCTCTCTCTAAAAAATTAATAAATAGCCTTGGCCAGTGTGGCTCAGTTGGTTGGAGTATTGTCCCGTGAGCTGAAAGGTCATAGGTTCAATTCTTAGTCAGGGCATATGCCTGGGTTGTGGGTTTGGTCTGCACTCAGGGTTGTGCAGGAGGTGACCAATGTTTCTCTCCCTCTATGTCTCTCCCTCCATTCCCCTATCTCTAAAATCAATGAGCAGATCCTTGGGTAAGGCTTAAAAAATAAAAAAGAATAAAGGGAATTACATGGAGGAAAGTTCTCCATAAAATTCCCAATTAAAAATATCAATAAAGAAAATAAAGAATTTGATCTCTGTCCCAGAGGGAAATATTGAAGGCTTTCATGAATTAGATAGATAAGTACTTCAACAAGGGGGAGAATACATTAGTGAAGAGTAAACCATGGGTAGGGAGACAGTTAAAAGACATATAGTAAAATGTTAGTGGTAGAATCTGCACAGTAGGTTTACAGGCCAATGTTGTAAAATTCTTTTAACTTTGTTGTATGTTTGAAAATTTTTGAAATAAAATGTTGGAAAAGAAAAAGGCTATTGCTTTGCTTCTGTTGCCAGTACATATACAAAAATTGCAATGATAATGAAGACGAGCATGCTCCTGTGCAATGCACCATTTGTGAAACATTTTATATTAAATGCAAAAACAGGCTATGGATTTTTCTTGTATATTGGCAATAATCAGCTACAAAAATCATGAAAAAATATTTTTTTCACTAAAGGGACAAAAATTTGCAAAATATGTGTAGGATTTATATGAAAGAAAACAACCTCACTGCAGGCCATGAAAGAAGATTTGAATAAATGGTGAGCCATACCTGTTTCTGGGTGGCAATCTCAGTATTATATTGAGATCATTCCATCTAAAAAATGTACCATTTTAATGCAACTACAGTCAAAGCACCACAGTCCCTAGATACCTTGTATAAACTATAAAGGATCTTAAAATATATCCAGAAAAATGCATGAAAATAGCAAAAAAAAATGATGAAGAAAAGTAATGGAGGAGACTTGTGAATATGAAAATCTTTTCTTAAGCTACAGTAATTACAAACTGTTGGACTGGGGCAGCAATATACATTATATAAGCCACAGCAAAAAACAACATAGAATGTACAGAGCCATATATTCAAGCATTTTCTATACAAATGGCATTTAAAATCAGTGGGGAAGGATGAATTATTCAATGAATAGAATTGGGAAGCATGAAAAACATTTTTCCATTAAAAGCTCTATTTAGTCCTGGCTGGTGTAGCTCATTGGATTGACCGAGGGTGGGCCTGGGAACCAAAAGGTTGCCTGGTCGATTCCCAGTCAGGGCACATGCCTGGGTTGTGGGCCAGGTCCCCAGTGGGGTGTGTGTGAGAGGCAAGCACACATTGATGCTTCTCTCCCTCTGTTCTCCTTCCCTTCCTTTCTCTCTAAAAATAAATAAATAAAATCTAAAAAAAATCTGTTAGCTGAAGGGAGTGGGAAATGAGGAGATGTTGGTCAAACAGTACAAAGTTCCTGACACCAAAAGTGAAGGCAATGAAAGCAAAAACAAACAAGTGGAACTACATCAAACGGAAAATTTCCTGCACAGCAAAGGAAACCAACAAAATGAAAAGAAAACCTAAGGAATAGGAGAAAATCTTTGTAAATTATGAATCCAATAAGAGGTTATTATCCAAAAAATATAAAGAACTCATACAACTCAACAGTAAAATGACAAATAATTTGACTAAGAAATAGGCAGAGGAATTGAAAAGATGTTTTCCCAAAGAAGGTATACAAATGGTGAACAGGTAGGTGAAAAGATGCTCAACATCACTAATCATCAGGGAAATGCAAATGAAAACCACAATGAGATATCACTTCACATCTTTTAGAATGGCTATTATCAAAGAGACAAGAGATAACAAACATTAGTGAGGATGTGAAAAAAAAAAAGGGGGGAACATTTGTTGGCAATTAAATTGGTAAAGCCACTATGGAAAATAGTATGGCTTTTCCTCAAAAATTTAAAAATAGAACTACCATATGATCCAGCAATTCCCCTCTTAGGTATATATCTAAAAGGAATGAAATCACTCTCTTGAAGTGATATCTGTACCCTCATGTTCATCGTAGTATTATTTATAATAGCCAAGACATGGAAACAACTGGAGTGTCCAGTGATGGATGACAAATGGGTAAAGAAAATGTTTATATATATATACATACATATAAATGATATGTATATTATTGACAAAATGACAAATAATCTAAGAAATAGGATATTATTACAATGGAATATTATTCAACAATGAGAAAGAAAAAAATTCTACCATTTGCAACAACATGGATGGACCTGAAGGGCATTATGCTCAGTGAAATAAGTCAGACAAAGACAAATATTGTTTGATCTCACTTATATGTGGAATCTAGGGGAAAAAAACTCTAACTTGTTGAAATAGATTACAGATTGATGGTTGGCAGAGTCAGGGGGTCAGGGAACAGGGAAAAAGGGTGAAAATGGTCAAAAGGTACAAACTTTCAGTTATAAGATAAATAAGTTCTGGGTATGTAATGTATAGTTGGTGACTATAGTTAACAATCTTGCATTGTATAGTTGAAAGTTGTTAAGTGAATAGATCTTAAACATTCTCATGATAAGACAATTTATAACTGTGAGGTGATAGATGCTCACTGAACTTTTAGCAATAATTTTGCAGTAAATTAATATATCAAATCATGTTGTACACCTTAAACTAACAATATAATGTTATAGGTTGATTACATCACAGTAAAACTGCAGGGGAGGGATACAAAGTTTCTAGATCTAATATACAGCATGGTAACTATAGTTAATAAAACTGGATGGTGTACTTGAAATTTGCTAAGAGGGCAAATCTTAAGTGTTTTCACCACACACATACAAAAAAAGGAAGGAAGGAAGGAAGGAAGGAAGGAAGGAAGGGAAGAAGGGAATGGTAACTATATGAGATATATGGATATGTTAATTAGCTTGATTTTGGTGATCATTTCACAATGTATATAACATATCAAAACATCAAGTCAGCCCTGACTGGTGTGGCTCTGTGGATTGGGTATCCTGTGAACCAGAAAATTGTTGGTTTGATTCCTAGTCAGGGCACATGCCTAGGTTGTGGGCCAGGTCCCCAGCTGGGTGTGTGAGAGGCAACTGATCCATGTTTCTCTTCCCTTCTTTCACCCTCCCTTCTCATAAACAAACAAACAAATAAATAAAATCTTTAAAAAATCAAGTTCCATACCTTAAGTATGTATAATTTTTATTTATTAAATATGCCCCACTAAAGCTGAAAAAAAATCTATTTAGCATGCTGGAATACATTCTAAATAGGTCACATAGTTAATGATATTCTCCTGGGTTAAGATGGCTGATTGACACTTCCTTAAAAAATTATCATTGCATACTTGATAAAATAAGCAAAAGTAAAACCAGAAGAAAACACCCAAGAGTAAACAAACAAGGAAAGAAGTAAAATCACATCTAATAAACTTTAAAAGTGGTAGCCAATGAAAGGTTTAGGCACTGAGTTAAGGAAATCATACTCCCTTCAGAAATGGTGAACCCCAGTGTAAGGAGTGAAGTTTAGATGTAGGGCATTTAACAAAATCTGAAAAGAAAGAAGCCAGGTATTTTAACAAAGATTTTACATTGTTTTAAATTAGCCTTTACCAGCTGCTTATCCCTTCATGCAATTCTTTTAGGCTAGAGAAAAGTAAATAAAACAAAGCACTCAACTCTTTAACATTGAAGGGGAAACAAACTGAGCTCTCACAGTGGGACATGAGGAAGTCACCCACAGTATATTACAGCAAAAAGAATAAATTCATAGAGCTGCTCAAGTATGAGGAAAGTGAAAAGAAACTGCATGGCAACTGCAAGCATATGACATCAAGGGAAAAACAAAACAAAACAAAAAGACAGAACAAAGCATGCAAAAGAAGAAAACATAATGGAAATTCCTCACAAAAGCATCATGTTAGAGTATGACTTAATAAAAACACAAATCAATTTTTTAAAAAGCAGAGGGATGAAATGATAAAACATGATAATGAGGTAAAAGGGAGATACAGATTTTAGGAAATAAAGAAAGTAGCATGTGCCCTGGCTGGTGTGGCTTAGTGGGCTGAGTGGCCTGCAAACCAAAGGGCTGCTGGTTTTGACTTCCAGTCAGAGCACGTGCCTGGGCTGTGGGCCAGGTCCCCAGTGAGGGACATGTGACAGGCAACCACACATTGATGTTTCTCTCCATTTCTTTCTCCTTCCCTTCCCTTCTCTCTAAAAATAAATAAATAAAATCTCTAAAAAAAAAAAAGAAAGTAGCATGTTATAAAACCTAGTGGGTTAGAAACAGTAAGGAACTGAATAGCTATCCCGGAAAGCTTGTTTTGACATAGAAGAGAGGCTTGAGATAGCTACAGTATATTCAGAAAATAAACAAACAAACAAACAATGACAAACAATAAGAGGTTAATAGATATGAAAGACAGACACAGGTGATCTGATAGAGCCAACTAATCAAACAGAACATAAGTTTAATGATTAAATACAAAGAATTTCCCTGAACTGCAGAAGGAACTGACTCTGGAAAATGAAAAGTTTCTTTATTCCACAAAATTTGTTACATAATGTTGAATGTCAATATATACCTTAACTAAGCTACTAAAATTCAAGGAAATTATTTCATTGTGGTATTCCTGCCAAGAATATTTAACTTGAATCTAGTAATGAGAAAACAATCTGGTGAATCCAAATTGAGGGACATTTTGGGAATAACTGGCCTGGACTATTAGAAATGTCAGTGCTATACAAGAAAGAAAAATACTGGGGAACTATGTGGAATTAAAGATGGATAAGGAAACATGACTGTGTGTGATCCTGGATTGGATCCTGGATGGGAAAAACCAGATGTAAATGGCATTATTGGAACCATTGGGGAAAATTGAATATGGACTGTATATTTTATAAAGTGTTATATGCAGATGCATTTTTTAGTGGGATATTATAGTGTTAGGTTTGTTGGAGAATATCTTCACTTCTAGGCCTAAATGGTGAAGTATTTAAGGATTAGTATTATGATATCTCTGCTGCTTCTAGATGAAGGATATATTGTTATTCATTCTACTTTTCTTGCAACTTTTTAATGGGTTGAAAATTTTTTCCAAAAAATTAATTTTTTTCAAAATAAAAATTTGGGAAAAATTATTTAGGTCTCCAGTCCAAAAAAAAATTACCTACCAAGGGAAACATCAGACTGCTCTCAGACTTCTTGGAGCATGCAGAAGATCACACCTCCAGGAAAGTTAGTGTGACTCAGGGTATTACTTCCAGCCTAGATGGTCAAGTGTAAAGGCAAGATAGGCAGACATTTTCAATCTTGAAAGAACCGTACTTTAAATATGTCATCAACAAACATTCAGTTCATTAAGAAATGAACCAAATAAAGAACTCAGGGATAAAGAATCTATGAACATTTAATTTATTTAAATAAATAACTCATACTCTGAATAAGCATGGGAATTATGGTTATGCTATAGATTGTGAATGTCATCATCTTGGACAATGTAAAACTAATACCATAACAAAAATTGGGAAGTGGTGAGAAAATGAGAGGGAGTGTGAGGATGTCAATGCTCTTATCTTGCAAAGCAGTAAGTCAATATAATTTAAAATAGAAAGGTAGTGAGAAAACTAACCTCTTAATATTTTTCATAATCTCCCTTATAACCTCAGAAATAGTCTTTTAGGAAGAAATCTCTCTTACAGGTAAAGAAAAATTTATTTGAAGCTCATCAATTCCTTTATTATATTCACATTGTTAAGTTAAATTAAATAAATTAAGTTTAATACTTTCAAAAGTAGCATGATTCTATTTTGAAATAACTATTCTAATTTATTTTTCTGTATTATATATCTATAGAAAGATGTTTGGAATACTGTTTTTTTTTTCTAATGTAAACAGCATTGTCTGGGTGGTGGAATTTCAGATGACATTTTAATTGTATGCATTGTTTAAATTTCTGCATTGTTTCAGTTATTTATAATTAACATTATTTAACAAATATAATAGTTGTTAAGCTTTTTGAAAAATAGACACAAAATGTCAAAATTTAATTCTGAGGAGTGGAAAGATGAGTAATTATTAATTTCTTATTTGTGCTTTATTTTCAGTTTTAAAAATTAAATTATGCCCTGGTAGGGTAGCTCAGTTGGTTAGAGCATTGTCCCGACATGCCAGGATTGAAGGTTTGATCTCTGGTCAGGGCACATACAAGAAACAATCAAAGAATGCATAAATAAGTGGAACAAATCATTGTTTCTCTCTCTTTCTCACTTCTTCTCTCTCTCTCTAAAATCTATTAACATTTTTAAAACTTTATTGTTGTTCAGTTACAGTTGTCCCACCTTTCTTTCATTGTTCACCCCTACCAAAAAATTATGAAGAGTAGTAATAAAAACACTAAAGAAAACAAAGGTGAATCTTATGGGAACGAACTTTCTAAGCATGTTGAAGTCAGAAACTTTAAATTTAAAAAGTTTTAACTACATGAAAGTTACAAATTTCTGAATGTAAACAACAAAAACTCACCATAAACAAAATTGAAGGATAAATGAAAAATTGGCAGAAAAGTATAACTATAATGGGGAATTCTAGACATTTGTCTATTTCTTCTAGTCCTCCTTTCTGCTTTTCCTATATCTGAAAGTGCTTTATTCATTCTATTCTTTTCATTCCATCCATCCATTTGTCCAACATTTATTGTGCATCTGGTATGTCCTAGTGTGCTAGGTTCTGGAGCAAAGTTGGTCAAAATATACAGTCTCTACCCTGCATGAAAAGCATACTCTCTGCATTTCCTCCCTGTGTCTCTGGAGATGGACTCTCTTATGTCCCTGCAAAAAGCAGGGAGCACTTCATGACACTTACTTTTGTAGAAGGATCAGGATGTGCTAAGAGAAAGTCACAGGGAACTTGGCCAGGCTTTCATGATTGGAACCTCAGTTTCCTTTGGGTATCATGGCTGGGCCTGGTAACTGAACTCTGAACTATTTACTGTCTTTCATGCAGACGCAGAACCAGATTGTGTACTTTATTCGCCAAGCACCGGTTCCCATCACTCCAGAAAACTTTGAGGCAACTGTGCAGTTTGGGACAGTTCGAGGTTCCTATATCCCAGCCCTGCTTCGCCTCCTCAGTGGTGTCTTTGCCCCTCAGGTCTTTACAAACACAAGCTGGCCTGAGAGCATTCGAAATCATTTTGCTTCTCATCTGCACAGGTTCTTGGCCTGCCTGACAGGTGAGCAGAAAGGCTTGAGTGCCTTGTGCCCCACCAACAGCAGAGTTAATGAGGCAGGTGGGAGATTCATGCGGAATATTTATGTGGCTTGGCACAGAGTAGGTATTTGGTATGTGTTTGTTGAAGGAATGAAACAGGGTATAGAATTTGTCTTCCAATCCAGATACAGTTTTCTGCTGTAGAATGGTTGGCCAGACCTTCTGAAACTTTAAGTTGGAAATTTCAAAGAGTACATGTTGGGTAAGGGGAAATGCAGACAGTGTCAGGGCCAGGGGAAGTGCATATATCATAGGAGAGAGTGTTGAGGGCAAGGATTTTTGACCTTGTATTATGACAATCTTTTATTGTACCTCAATGGGGTCTTCCTCTTGCCTTCTGTCATTTTTTTCTCTTGATATCGAAAAAGAATCAGTCAGTTACTCCTGCCTGCTCTCCTGAAATACTTTTTGGGCCCCGGATCATCAACCATGATTGGAACTGGGGTGACATAAACTCATTCTTGTCTGTGAAGTTCCATGGTCCTACTCTTTCCTTAGATACTCGGTACAAACTGGAGGGGCACACTGTTCTCTACATCCCTGCAGAGGCCATGATGATGAAGCCCGAGGTGGTGTTTAAGGACAAAGAGCTGGTGCAGCGGCTAGAGAGTGAGTGGCTGGCATTGCCAGTGCATCGGGGATCCTAGGGCAGAGGAGAGAAGGCAGCCCAGGTGGTGAGAAAGCAGTTGGGTTAGCGGGGGCTCTGTAGGGGGCACAACTGGGAGCAATGAAAAGAAATGAAGAGATTTTGTGTTCTCCCCTGAAGCCTCTATGATCCACTGGACCCGGCAGATAAAGGAGGTGCTCAGTGCCCAGGAGACTGTGGAGACAGGAGAAAATTTAGGTCCTTTGGAGGAGATTGAGTTCTGGCGCAACCGATGCATGGACCTATCTGGCATTAGTACACAGCTGGTGAAGGAGGGAGTGAAACACATTGAGTCTATCCTGCGCCTTGCCAAGTCATCCTACTTGGCACCCTTTATGAAACTGGCCCAACAGATCCAGGTTTGTGAATGGATCAAAGGATGGAGGCTTAGCAGAAAGTGGACAGTGCTTGGGACAACATAGGATGCTGAGATGAGGGAGCCAATGTAATCATCAACAGCAAAGATAGGCCCACCCAATGTTTGAACTTGAACTGGTGGAAGAGTATAAAACTAGTAGAATGCAAGGAAGTTCCCAAAGAGCTTATAGTTTAGTAGGGAGACAGCTAGTTATGGTAATCAACAAATATACATTAAGTACCCTCTGTAAACCCAACCCCTACAATCCAGCCGAGAAAATAAGACTTACACAAAATAGGATTACTAGATGACATGGGACTAAAGAGGAACCCATGTGGTTTGGCCAAAAGAGTTATAAGATGAACACTTAAAAATAAATTTAATTTAGTATGGCAAGCTGATTATGTAGGTTTTGGGACACAGAAGATCAATTTGTAGAATATGGAGAGAGAAGACTTCTCTCCCTAGGTGGAATTTTAAGCTGGGTATTAAGGGAGTTGAGCCACAGCTAATGGAGAAGTCTGAAATCCTGGTTGAGAACAGGGCAGTTAAGGGGATCATGGTGAAAACTATGGGGATAAATGGGAGTCATGTCTGGTTTGTTGATCAACAGCTATTGAGTACTTTGTGCAGAATGCTGAGTTCAGCTGGAGGAACTAGAGGAATAGACAAAAAACACTGAATTTGGGTAACTCTCAGTCTAGTGGGGGAGATGGGACTCACACATGAGAAAAGCCATGAAAATACTTTTGTAGAAACTGGTAAATGAATAAAACTCATTATTGCAAACTCAAGTCCTGAGGGCTACAGAGACCTGGAATGACTGGTACTAGGTAGGATTGGGTTAATGGGGAATGCTTCCCCTGGAGGCAGATCAGGATGGGGTTCAGATTGATAAAAAGTGCTTGCTTTGAACCAGTTCTTTCCAGTGGGTAAGTCTACTTCTGGTTTCTCTTTACTGCCAGGATGGTTCTTGTCAAGCACAGTCAAACCTGACTTTTTTGTCAATCCTGAAGGAACCTTACCAGGAATTAGCCTTCATGCCCCCTAAGGACATCTCTAGTAAGCTTCCCAAGTTGATCAGTCTCATCCGAATCATCTGGGTCAACTCTCCCTACTACAACACTCGGGAGAGACTGACCTCCCTCTTCCGAAAGGTATGTGTCTGCAGAGTAAGACAGAGGGTTTCTACAGGGTGTCTATGTTGACAGGATTCAGACTTTGGAAAGAAGGTAGAATTCTCTTAAGAGAAGATCTGTAGTGAAAAGTCAGTGAAGAGCACCCTTCGGGTCACACAGAGACCAAAGGCTTCTGTCTGCACTGTCAGCATTAGTGATGCTCAGAGTTGGAGTCTGGGCTGCACATTTTGCTCCCAGGTGGAAGTAGCCTAGGCAAGAAGAGGGGCTTTGAGAAGAGGAGCTGATGGAGCACGCGGAGGGAAGCAGGAAGGACAGACTCCCAAGGCTGAGTTTACAGGAGGGGAAGACCCTCTTCTTCTGATTTCCAAAGATGAAAATGGCAGTGGGGGAGAGGAAGGTTTAGGAAGGAAAACCAGCTTTTGAGGAGCAGGACTGGGCACATTTCATTTGGAGTGACAGAGGTGAAGTGTGGGAGGACGCTGAATGCTGGCTAGGAAGAGCAGCTGTGAGGCAGGCTAGGGCAGGGAGGGAGGTGGAACTCAGAGGGGCTGCCCACCAGCAGTGGAGGACCTGGGCAAGATGGGTATCAGGAGTCAAATCAAGAAGTAGGTGGCTGAGATGTGAGGCACATCAGGGAGATTCCATGAAGGGGATGGGTGCAACTGAAGCTGTGAAATGAGACTGTTGGGACCCCTTCTGCAGATGAGCAATGAGATCATCCGCTTATGCTGCCATGCCATCTCCCTGGACCGAATCTTTGAAGGATATGTCAATTCTAGCAAGGAGGACCTACAAGGCTGCATTTCCTGTTGTCATGCTTGGAAAGATCATTACTTGCAAGCTGTGCAGATGCATACCCAGTATGATGTGTCTCCTTTGACATTCCGTATATTCCCCCTTGTCATTCCTGTAGAGGGTAGATTCTGACTCCTTTCATTTGCACTTATTTTGTTAAGCCTATGGTTTATATTTTGCTAGACCTGGGAGTTTCTTCATGGATCCAGATTTGCTCTCTGGATACAAATATTCTAGCCCCAACTCTAGGTTCTCCTCACTCTAATCACCTCTTCTCCCAGGAGTCCTTCCTGGTCTTTTCCTTCTTTCTTGGCTCTAAAGCCTGAAATTCCATCAATGTATGCATAAACCTTCTCCTAGAACTGAGACACTTTGTCTCCTCTCTGGTTCTTCTCACCTTACGCTTCCTCTCTCAGGGTTCAGGAAAACTGCTTCATGGGGTCTCATTTTCTAAGTATCCACCCTGAACACAGAATCCCAGTTCTAGCTTTGCATAGGCAGGTTGATATATAGTGTTTTTGCTTTTTGATTTGGTCTGTCTTTCTCCTAATATAGGTTCTCCAGTCGGGGCTGGGTCCTAGACCAGACCAGCATATTTGCTCAGGTTGATGCTTTTGTGCAACGCTGCAAGGACCTTATTGAGGTGGGAAGACTATGAGGGTAGGAGAATCAAAGCTGACAGCAGATGCTCCAGAATTCCCATGCAGGAATTGGGGAGCTAGGGCAGAGGCTCAACATAGAACTTAATCTCTGTGGCTCCTCCTGCATCGCTATGTGTCCTACCACCACCCCATCTTTTAGACTTTTGCCTGTTATCACTGCCTTAGTATCTCACATTTCATTCCACAGCAAAAATGCATCCCACTAGCCCCTTGCATCTGTTTGGTCCTTCCTAGGTTTTAGATATTTAAAACTAAATCAAAGAGCCCAGGGCTTACAAGTTCAGAAAGGAGAGCAGGAATTCTCATGCTGTCTTCTTTTCAGGTATGTGACTGTCAGTACCATTTTGCCCGCTGGGAAGATGGCAAGCAAGGTCCCCTTCCTTGCTTCTTTGGTGCCCAGGGGCCTCAGATAACACGAAATTTGCTGGAGATTGAGGACATCTTTCATAAAAATCTGTACACTCTGCGAGCAGTTCGCGGGGGCATCCTGGATGTCAAGAACACCTCTTGGCATGAAGACTACAATCGGTGAGAAAACCATGACTGACTCTGACATGGCAAGAGTGTAAAAGTAAAGCATGAAGGTGACAATCAGTGAATGAGTGGGCAGGATGGAGCATAAGGAAGGAGGTGTCTCCTGGGATGAAGGGTTCCAGAGTCAGCCTTTCAGGGCTTGAATCCGTTTTGCCACATACTAGATATGTGACTGGGCAAATTATTCTACCAGTGAGAGCCTCTGTTCCCTCATCTATGAAATAAGGTTAGTGTCAGAATGTATCTCATTGCCTTGGTTTAAGGAATAAATGGATTAATGCATGTAAAGCACTTAGTCTTTGCCTAGCATGTGGGAAGCTCTTCATATGTAACACAGGATTCTTACACAGGATGTACTTGGGGGAAGGTGAACACTCTCACATTTTAACATGCCTCTCTAATGATGCAGTTTCCGTGCTGGAGTCAAGGACCTGGAGGTGATGACTCAGAACTTGATCACCTCTGCCTTCGAGAAAGTTCGAGATGTAGAGCACGGAGTGCTGCTACTGGATACCTTCCACAGGCTTTCAGCCCGTGAGGTGCCACTGTCCTGTCTGCTTCCTCCACCCCTAGTTCTCTCATGCTTCCCATCATTTCTTCTTGAGCTTTCCAAACACCATCCTGCCTCCTTTTCTGCTCTTTCCCATGTCCTGAGTTGCCAGTGCCTCTTTTCTTCCCTCTGTTCCTCTGCTTTTCAGATTACTAAAGAGTATGACTTCCACAGCAGGGTGTAGCTTTCTTCTTGGATGAGTAACTGGAGGAATGCACATCCCCAGGGCATGTTGTTGACTTCTCTCTCTTCTTCCTTAGGCAATCAAGCGAACATATGACAAGAAGGCAGTGGATCTCTACATGCTATTTAATACCGAATTGGCCCTTGTGAACCGCGAACTGAACAAGAAATGGCCATATCTGGAGCCCTACAAGGCCCAGTATTCTGGACAGGCACACTGGGTGCGCATTCTACGGCGCCGCATCGACAGAGTCATGAATGTAAGTGCCTGGCCTTTCCTAGTACCTGTCTTCAGTGACATGGTAGAGTTTGTAGGCTGTGCCACATGCTGGGAGGGACCTGACCCAGAGATGCACTAGAGAGTTTTCATGACAAGAGACTAAGTCTGCCCAGGGGAGTGGCAGATGCAGCTTTTCAGTAAGGCAGGCCAGGGCCTTGGATTTGCAGCAGTGGTGAGTCTGGTTGGTAGAATATGGGTGATTTTAGGCATTTCATATCAAGGTGGAGAGGAAGAATAAGGCCAGCATCTAAGAAGCTGGGCCACCAGAAGAGTAAGTAATACAACTTCAAACTCCAGAGAACTGGACAGTTGAGTCCTTGATTGGGCCTGCTCGCCCTAGAAGAATATGTGCAAAGAAAGAGAAAAAAACACCCAAGTTTTTTGGGAATGTAAGTTTAAAGCTACCTACCTGTTATCATCTAACTGGTCCTGGGAGAGAATAAGGCAGCCCACAGACAACTGGAAACTTCCTAAAAAGTGGTAGGCTAAGACTATGGTGAGGGAGGGCTCATAGTAGTTTACAGTCTTGTACCTGTTAAATCCTTCACCTTGTGTAATTTACTTTCTTTCCCCATTTTTTTCTTGAACTGAATCTCTGTGCTCCTATACATTTTGACTCCTTTCTCATTGTGCCTTGTTTTCTTCTTCTCACTCTTCTTTTTAGCTCCACCTTCCTTCTAAGGCAATTATTTTCAACTTTTTCATCTCATGGCGTATATAAACTACTAAAATTATGCAGCACACACACAAAATATATTTTTTGGTTGATCTGACAAAAATATGTATAATTTTGATTCATTTACATTGGATGGCTTTTGTCATTTTTTAATTTGACAATCTAAGGGAAAAGAGGTTAGTGCTCCTGACTAAGTGTCAGGTATTGCTTATTTTAGAAATTCTTGAGGTACACCAGTGGTTGAAAAACCACTGCTCAAAGAATCTTTTTTTTTTTTTAAGATTTTATTTATTTATTTTTAAAGAGGGGGGAAGTGAGGGAGAGAAAGGGGGAAACATCAATGTGTGGTTGCCTCTTGCAGAGCCTCTTACTGGGGACCTGGCCCGCAACTCAGGCATGTGCCCTGACTGGGAAGAGAACCAGCAACCCTTTGATTCTCAGGCTGGCACTCAATCCACTGAGCCATACCTGCCAGGTGCTCTAAGAATCTTAAAAGCAACAAGAGAAAAGAGTTCGTTACCTACAAGGGAGCTCTCATAAGAATGTCAGTTGATTTCTCAACAGAAACTTTGTAGGCCAGAGGGATTGGCAGGAAGTATTCAAAGTGATGAAAAACAAGGACCTATAACCAAGATTACTCTATCCAGAAAAGTTATCATTTAAAATCTAAGGACAGATAAAGAGCTCCCCAGACAAGAAAAAGCTAGAGGAGTTCATCACCACTAAACCAGTATTACATTAAATGTTAAAGGGTCTTTTTTAAGAAGAAGAAAAAAGAAAAAATGTGAACAACAAAACTGCAATAAACACATATTTATCAACAATTGAATTTAAAAAACAAAATAAATGAAGAAGCAGAACAGAAACAGACTCATAGATATAGAGAACATTTTGATGGTTGCCAGATGGGAAGGGGGCTGAGGGGATGGTGAAAAAGGTGAAGGGGTTAAGAAGTACAAATTGGTTGTTACAGGATAGTTATGGGGATGTAAAGTACAGCACAGGGAATATAGTCAATCATATTCTGATAACCATATATGGTGTTAATAGATACGAGATTTATTGGGATGAGCACTTAGTAAGTTATATAATGTTTAAGCACTGGGGTGTGTACCTGAAACTAATATAATACTGTATGCCAACTGTAATGGAAAAATAAAAAATAATTAAATGACAAAACCCCTCAGCAGTGTTCTAAAAAAGAAAGAAAGAAAGAAAATCGGTGCTCTAAGTAGTCAAAATTAATTGCCATAGCAAGCCTTACACATATTGTTGGTGAATGTGTATGTATGGTCTCAGGGAGATGGTAACATGGAGGAATGTGGTGTGCGGGCTCCTCTCATTTGTGTTCTTCCTCCTCAGTGTCTTTCTAGTGCTCATTTCTTGCCTCACATTGGGACTGGAGAGGAGAGTGTACATACCTACCAGCAGATGGTTCAGGCCATTGATGAACTGGTTCGGAAAACCTTCCAAGACTGGACATCAACACTGGACAAGGACTGCATTCGGCGGCTGGATATGCCATTGTTACGAATCAGCCAGGAGAAGGCAGGGATGCTGGACATCAACTTTGACAAGTACAAGACCCACCCCTACTTGATCTCCCTTTATCTAACTCCTTCTACTTATTCTGTCTTTGGATCCATTCTCTTCCCCAACTGTCCCAAGAGTTTAATTCCCATCTTTTGATTTTCTCTCCATTCTCTCTAACTCTCCCTTATACTGTAATATGTTTCCTATCACTTCTTAATTTTAATTTTACAGGTTATCATCCAAAAAAAAAAAAAAAAAAAAAGAACCCTCTCACTAACTTACTAAACCAGTGATGTAGGTGTCCTGCCACTAGATGGCCGTGATGGCTTAGCTAAATCCCCCAACCTGTGAGCCATGGTGTGTGTGGGCTTTCCTGAGAACTGATGGGCCGTCAGAATATACCTTCTCCTATAGCTTTATAACTACAACATTTTCACATTACAATTATTTAAAATTTAATTAATTCACTTATTAGTTATTACGAATATATACTGAGTGAGTGCCTTCCATGTGTAGGAACCAAGATAGGCACAGGAAGTTTATACAATGGTAAAGTCCCTGCCTTCTGTTACTCTGTGAGTGAATACTTAGAGCGGTGCTTCCTTTCCATATAAGATGCAGAAGGGAAAAATAAAGAAGGAGCTATGTAAGGCATCTGTCTACAGAGATTACAAACCTCCTGGTGACAGTTTTTTCTTGATCAGAAGGAAATAACTTTTTACTTGATTGGTTTTGGCTCCCTCATGTCATCAGCTAGACACTAAAATAAGAGCTGTTTCTCATGCTTCCAGGCTGTTGCTACTAGCATTGGCTTTAACTCATAGAATGTCTTTATTTGTTGGGCAAATGTAGAAGAAGCTTTGCCAGAAAAAGCCTGTGTAGAGATGGAGTCTGGGGGACACAAGAAACTGAGTGTGTCTGTCCTGGGCAGTTGAAGGCAGCCTAACCAGGGGAGCTGACAGCTAATGTTGAGGAAGGAACAAAAGAATCAAGATGCAGAAGCAGGGCTGAATGTCAGGCCAGAGGGGTGAGGTGAAGATGTTAGTGAAAAGGACAGAGGTGGTCAAAGCTACGCAGATTAGGAAGCAATTGAGAAGCAGGGTGTGAAGATAAGGGCAATAGGTTTGCTGTAAGTCTATGACAAAGCTGGTCTTTGCTCCTAGTGTCCATCTAGTTAGGATAAACTTAAGAGAGAATTTTCCTGTCTGCTGTGGTCATCTCTTCTTGAGGAACACATCAGATATTTATCTAAAATGCCATTTGCACAGTCATTATAGTAGAGTACAACAAGGCAACTTTGGGCCAAATATTTATGGCCTAGGTTTAGCTGAAACCCAAATAATGGCTAGACACTTCCTCCAGAGAGAAGAGGTGCTCCTATTTTTTGGCAGTTGTTTTCTGGAGAGGTCTGTTACAAGCTGCTTTATATTTTTTGTGGTTTTAAAATAAAACTGCCTCAATCCAGTAAATAATATATGGGGAAAAAACATGATTAAAGGGAAGGATTTTGAAAAGTCTGGGCTTATCAGTCCAATAAAGAAATTCAAGATAGTTTCAGCTTTTCCAAAACCTATTAACACTCTGAGGAGTTGCAGATAACTTTATCAATTTACTCTTTTGTGTTCAATATCTAGATAAAATCTTGAAATAAGCATGCTTTCAAATGTCCTGGTTATCCTCAGAATTACCTGACTCTCCCTGAGTTGTGGGAGCCTTCCAGTCCCTAATAGCACCTATTTTATCTCACAAGGGGTTTATTATCCCACCATATACCCAAATATTTGAACTCTGAAGTCAAAATTGGGTTTAACTATATTTTATGGCCAGACCAGCTTTACTGATTGCACTTATCACGAACATATTCCAGCCGTTGCCTATACCCTGGCTGAAAAGAGCTGTGTTATTACTATGTCATGTAGCAGATTCCTCTGGAGTGGAATTTCCCCAGAGCAGGATGGGGGACACTGACATCTGTTTGTTTTTTAGTGTCTAGGGCTTCCACATTCTCCTTTTCCCCCAATCGTAGAGTGCTTTCTCCATTGGGTCAGTTTATTCTGGGCTGTCAGCACTAAACTGAGCCAGCTTCACTTTCCTGCCTCTATTGCCTGGCCACTCATGTGAGGATAAATTATAAAATATTTTATTTTATTAAAAATTTTTATTCCTACCCAAAGACATTTTTTTCATTGCTTTAAGAGAAAGAGAGAGAGAAACAACAATGTTAGAGAAAAACATCAATTTGGTTGCCTTCACATACAAACCCTGACCAGGGATTGAACCTGCAACCTGGGTATGTGCCCTGATTGGGAATCGAACTTGTGACCCTTCTGTCTAGGGGACAATGTTCCAACCAACTGAGCTACACCAGCCAGGGCATAAAATATTTTACAAAAATAATTTCCCAGGTTGATTTATTTTTATAAAGAATATTTGTCAATAAAACAAAATTTGCACTCCAGAAAATTATTGACAAAATTCTGGCAAAAACTGAACATCGCTGTGAAAAAAGTTTCACATAGGGTTTTCACCTTAACATCAGGAAGGTATTATCTAAATTCATCCTGTTGACTGACAAGTTAAAATTTGATAATTTGCTTTAAAGTTACTTTGAAAATCTTGTTAAGGTGAGAAAATGAAGAAACATTTCGGTACAATGTTGGATAGTATATATGGCCAAGTAGGCTTGCCATGATATTTAGGAAGACAAATCCAAGGCCTCCATTTTGGAGAGCATAGGAAAATATGTTTATGCTTAGAGAAATGTTCCCATGTATATTCACACTCATCTATCCTCCCAGTGTAGTTATAGCACAATTTTTAGTTAAATCAATATTCATCATTTATCTTAATATTACTGTTAGTATTGTTTACTTCTGAACCAAGAAATATTCTGTCATTGCAGTGCTTTCCTTGCTTGTACAATGTTTTTCCTTTTTGGAATTAATAATTACCTCACTATTTTTGTTAGCACACTGTTCACTATGATTAGCTCTTCCAGCCAAACCATAAAAATAATGTGAATAATATTTTTCCTCACTATGTTACTTTTAAGGTGTGATATTGGTTTCTTAGAGCTATCTCCCCTGGTGCTTACTATCCTCCTAATACACAGGTGTCATCCTGGGACTTCCCTGAGCCCCTTGTTTGATTTCCTATTTCCTTTGTCTCCTTCTTTCTTAGTTTACACCCTTATTTTGGAGTGCATCCGGTAGTAGCTTTCTGCAAACACAGTGCATAGGAGGTAAATTTTTTGAGTTCTTGCATGAGTGACAAAATTGTTTTCTGTGTTCCACTTGTTGGACCATTGGCTGACTTTGGAGTTCTAGGTTGAAAGTAATTTTTTGTTTGCTTGTTTTGGCCTTTCTCTTTTAGTTTGGAGCCTTTCTTTACATGTCTGGTAATTCCCTATTCATTGTTTTTGTTGTTGTTGTTCATTGGTATTTGAGAGAGGCTTGTTCGCTTTGTCATATTTAGACAGCTTCAAAAATAGCACAAACTTTAGTGGAGATTGTCAAGGTTTGAAAAACAGCGCTTCTTGTCCCACAGTCCCTTAAAGGACATACCACAAATAAATTAGCACTTGAAATAATATACTTCATTGGAAGGTTACTCTTCAATAAAGATGAAAATATAATCCTTTGCAAAACATGAAATGTGATATTATTTCCTATATTGTTAATTTAGTACTTTCCTGTAGAACAGACACAAAATATTCTAGAATATTTACCTCAATATCCTCTAGAAATAACATTTCAGTAGTAATCAGAATACAGTTTCATGAGAGCCTTTTCACATTGTGGGACCTTTTATCTTGTGATTAAAAAGTGAAATTTCATTTAAAGAAAATAAAAGAGACCACACAGATTTTAAAAAATCAAATAATTGGTTCCAGCCAAGATGGAGGTGCAGGAAGAAATGCTTTGCTTCCTCGCACAACCAAAAGAAGGATAACAACCAATTAAAGAAAAAAATAAGCAAACCAGAAGTGCCAGAAAATCAAACTGCATAGAATGCCAACAACCAAGGAGTTAAAGAAACATTCATCCAGTCCAGTAGGAGGGGTGAGACTGGCAGCTGAGCAGAGAGGATGTGCTGTAAGGTGGTGGGTGAGGTGGGGCTGGCTGAACAGGAACTAAAGACTCAAAACCTCTGTCTGTAAAATACTGTGGGGCTTGCTACAGTGGGAGAAACTCCCAGTCTCACAGGAGAATTTGTTGGAAGGTGGGGCTAGAGCAGAATGAGCGATTGGCATTATTCCCTCTAAGACCCCTCCCTCACAGATATCACCACAATGCAGCCACGTGGGTTGCCCCACCCTGGTGAATAACTAAAGCTCTGCCCCCTTACAACATAACAGGTGTGCTGAGACAAAGAAATATGGTTCAAATGAAAGAACAGATCAAAATCCCAGAAAAAGAGCTAAGCAATGAGGAGATAGACAACATATCTGATACAGAGTTCAAAACACTGGTAATCAGGATGCTTACAGAACTGATTGAGCTCAGTCACAAAATGAAGGAAGTAATGAAGGCTACACAAAATAAAATAACCCAAAATATATAGGGAACCAACAGAGAAGAAAAGGAAACCAGGACTCAAATCAACAATAATTTGGAATAAAAGGAAGAAATAAACATCCATCTGGAACAGAATGAGGAAACAAGAATTCAGAAAAACAAGGAGAGGCTTAGAAACCTGTGGGGCAACTTTAGGCACTCCAACATCGGAATCATGGGGGTGCAGAAGGAGAAGAATGAGACCAAGAAATTGAAAACTTATTTGAACAAACAATGAAGGAAAACTGCCCCAATCTGGTGAAGGAAATAGACTTCCAGGAAGTCCAGATAGCTCAGAGAGTCCCCAAGAAGTTGGACCCAAGGAAGCACACACCAAGGCACATCATAATTAAGTTATCTAAGATTAAAGTTAAAGAGAGAATCTTAAAAGCAGCAAGAGGAAAGGAGAGAGTTACTTACATAGGAGTTCCCATGAGACTATTAGCTGATTTCTCAAAAGAAACCTTATAGGCAAGAAAGGGCTGGAAAGAAGTATTCAAAGTCATAAAAGGCAAGGACCTACATCCAAGATTACTCTATCCAGCAAAGTTATCATTTAGAATGGGAGGGCACACAAAGTGCTTCCCAGATAAGGTCAAGTTAAAGGAGTTTATCATCACCAAGCCATTATAATATGAAATGTTAAAGGGACTTATCTAAGAAAAAGAAGATGATAAAAAATATGAATAGGAAAATGGTAACAAACTCACAACTATCAATAATTGAACCTAAAAACAACACAAAAGCAAACTAACAAACAACTAGAACAGGAACAGAATCACAGAAAAGGACATCATCTGGAGTGTTATCAGTGGGGAGGGGGAGGGAGTGAGTGGGTGGAGGAAGGTACAGGGAATAAGAAGCATAATTGGTAGCCATAAAATAAATGGGGGCAGGTTAAGAATACTATTGGAAACAGAGGAGCCAAAGAATTTATATGTACAACCCTTGGACATGCACTAAGGTGTGGGGGGAGGGAATGGTGGAGGGTGAGGGTTGGTGCAGGGCAGAGGAGGGATAAAGGGGAGACAAAAATCGGGACAACTGTAATAGCATAATCAATAAAATACACTTTAAAAATCAAATACTTTTTATTCAAGATTTTTTTATTTTAAAAATATTTAAAATGCAAAAGGTTAAAGACAAAGAGCAGCAAGAGAAAAGCAGATAGTTACCTACAAGGGAGTTCTCATAAGACTGTCAGCTGATTTCTCCAAAGAAACTTTGTAGGAAAAAGGGATTGGCAAGAAATATACAAAGTGTTGAAAAGCAAGGACCTACAACCAAGATAACTCTACCCAGCAAAGGTATCATTTAGGTTTGAAAGGCAGATAAAGAGCTCCTCACACAATAAAATGCTAAAGGAGTTCATCACCACCAAATCAGTATTACATTAAATGTTAAAGGGTCTTTTTAAAGAAGAAGATGGGGAAAAGGTTTAAAAACTATGAACAATAATATGACAATAAATATGTATCTATCGAGAAATGAATCTTTAAAAAAAAACAAAATAAATAAAGAAGCAGAACAGAAGCAGACTCATAGATACAGAAAACATTTTGAAGGTTGCCAGATGGGAGGGAGGTTAGAAGATTGGGTGAAAAGGTGAAGGGATTAAGAAGTACAAATTTGTTGTTAGAGAATAGTTATGGGGATGTAAAGTACAGCACAGGGAATGTAGTTAATTATATTCTAGTAACTAAGTATGGTGTCAGATGGGTATGAGATTTATCAGGATGATCACTTGGTAACTTATATAATGTCTAATCACTGGGGCATATACCTGAAACTAATATAATGCTGCATGTCAACTGTAATTAAAAAAATAAAAAATAATTTTAAAAATATAAATTATTTTAAAATATTGTTTACAAGATTTATTTACTTATTTTTAGAGAGAGGGGAAGGGAGAGAGAAAAGAGAGAGAAACATCAATGTGTGGTTGCCTCTTGCACATACCCCACTGGGGACCTGGCCTGCAACCTAGGCATGTGCCCTGACTGGGAATTGAACCAGCCCTTTGGTTCTAAGGCTGGCGCTCAATCTGCAGAGCTACACCAGCCAGGGCTATTTTAAAATATTTTTAATTGTCTGAAAAAAAAATTTCCTGGTATTTTGTGATTTTCTTCTTTATGTTTTAAATTTATTTTAAAAATGTATTTAATTTTTAGAGAGAAGGAAAAGGAAGAAGAGAGGGAGAGAAAGATCAATATGAGAGAGAAACATTGATTGGTTGCCTCTCATGTGCACCATGCCTGGAGACTGAACCCACAACCTGGTCATGTGCCCTGACAGGGAATCGAACTGGTGACATTTTGCTCTGCGGCACGGTGTCCAAACAAGGCATACAAGTTAGGGATCTTCTTTACATTTAGATCTTTGATCCATTTGTAATTTATTTTGGTGTAAGAAGAGAGGTACAACTTTTTTCTTTTTTTTAAATCCCCAGATAGCTAGCCAGTTGACCCAATCTCATTTACTGAACTGCTATTTTTATAATATAACAAATTCCCAAGTATAATTTGTGTCTATTTTGGGATTCACTATTCTGTTCTGGTATGTTTTTTCTGTTCATGTGCAGGGACCAAACTGTTTTAATTATTGTCTTCATTACTTTCCTTTTTCAGAGTTTTCTTGAGTATTTTAAATACATATTTCCCATAAGAACTTTATAATTGATTTGCTTAGTTCCAAAAATAGTCCCATTTTTATTTTTATAAGAGAAAGGATTGGGTTAAATTTATAGGTTAACTTAAGAAGAATGAACATCTTTAAAATTTGAGTGTTTCTATCCAAGAATAGTGTATTTTTCTTTCATTTATTTAAGTCTTGTTTTTTAATCCATGTCATTTTTTTCCATTTATGTTAATCCATGAACAAGAAGTGTTATGATATATAATGTTATACTATACAAATGTTACATATAACATTTGTAAATGTTGTAACATATAAACTTAGTACATATAAAATAAATAACAAATTGATTTATTATTAATTTGTTAATTTTTGTTATTTTATTTTTATTGTTTTAATTATCATGGGCCTCTTTTCCTTTATGATAATGTTTAACTGGTTACAGTTTTTATATTGGAAAACTTCGATATCAATAAGTTAATTTTGTACCCAGTCACTTTTACAAATAATTTATTGTTTAAATAGCTTTTTCCTTTAAAAAACATTTCTTGTTATGAAACATATAGCGTACACACAGAGAAGAACCTAAAACTTACACATTCAGCCTAACAAATAGGTACAAAATAAATACCCTTGCAACTATCATCCAGGTCAAGGAAAGAACATTGCCAGTACTCCAGACGCCCCCACTTATAATTATTTTTCAGTTGAATTAGTTGTTGAGGGGATTTTATATAAAAGCACACTCATTGGCCTCTCTTGAAAAATCACAAAGTAGTCACATTGGACTGGCATTTCCATATGGCAACAGATGCTTTAAGCTCTTTAGCTCAACTTTAGGCCAAATGTCGGTTACTATTTATCATTGCAATTGAACTGCACTTGCCTTGGAGACATCGAAATTTCTGAACTTTGCTTTTGTCTGTTAAAACCAAAGGAATTGATAGTCAGTTGGATGTTGGAAATTGAGGCTGAGGGAGGACACACAGTTCTGGTTTAGGCAGCCGATGGTGCTGTTCCCCGAGACAAGAATTCCAAGTTTACAGAGCAGATGGTGAATTTGTTTGTGGACACAGTGAGAGTGATGTACCTGTGAGACAATGTGGAGCAATACCTACTGGAAAGTTAGGCATAGAAGTCTAGGGCTCAAGAAGGGGAGTGAGGGGTGTTAGAAGAAGGTAAAGGGAGGATAAATGGTGATGGAAGGAGATGAGTTGGAATGGTAAACAATACAGTATACAGTATACAGTATACTCCATTTCTTTTCCTACAATATTGTAGGAAATATTGTAGGAATTGTAGGATTGTAAAAAAACAAATAAACAAAGAAGTCTAGAGCCCAGGTTAGCCATGTAGTTTTTGGAGTCATCAGCTTACAGAAGGCAGCTGAAGCCATGGCAGTGGATGAGATCATTCAGGGAGAATGTGTTGGATGTGAAGAAACTGCAGGAGCCCTTATTTAAGGAACTATGTTTCCTGGGGAAAGTGGGTTTTTTACTGAGTCTCCAGTGCCTGACTCAATGTGATTTCCAAGTGACATTGGACAGAGAAGCATACTTCTACTGAAGGGCGGGGCAGACAAGAGGAGAACTGTGGTCTATAAGCCAGGAAACAAGTGTCCAAGGAAGGCGTGGAGCAGTCCATCATAATGTTAAGGCCTGCAGAGAGATCAAGGGGGATAGGGCCTGAGGAGGTCCGTGATATTTAACTGCAAGAAGTCCTGTGGAGCCCTGGTTGGTGTGGCTCAGTGGATTGAGCACCGGTTTGTGAACCAAAGCTTGCCAATTTGATTCCCAGTCAGGGTACATGCCTGGGTTGTGGGCCAGGTCCCCAGTTGGGGGTGTGTGAGAAGCAACCACACATTGATGTTTCTCTTCTTCTCTTTCTCCCTCCCTTCCCCTCTGTCTAAAATAAATAAATAAAATCTTTTTAAAAAAAGAAGTAAAAAAAGGTCTTGCGGAAACTTGATGAGAACAGTTTTAGAGGTGAAGTGGGGGTGGCTCTCAGAGGGCTGAGGAGTGGGAGGAAAAGAAATGGAGTTCTTGAGAATAATTCTTTTCAGAAGGTAGGCTGTAGGGACTTCCAGCCAAGATGGAGGCATAGGTAGACACACTGTGCCTCCTTACACAACCAAAATAAGGACAACAATTTAGAAATAAAATAACAACCAGAAATGACAGAAAATTGAACTGTATGGACATCCGACAACCAAGGAGTTAAAATAGACCAGTAGGAGGGGCAGAGTCAGGCAGCCTGGTGGAGAGGGGTTGCGGCAAAAAAAGCAGTGGCTGGTGGGCACAAAAGACAGCAGTGGGCGGACCCAGCAAGGCAGCAATTTTGGAGTGGGGTGTGGCATGCAAGGTGGTGGCAGACCGGGCAGTCCCACATTTGCGTGCAGATAAGCCAGGCGAAACTGGGGAGAGAGACACAATGCACAACCCAGGGCTCCAGCACCAGGAAATAAAGCCTCAAAATGCTGATTGAAAACACCTGTGGGTGTTGACGTGCAGAGAGAGACTCCCAGCCTCACAGGAGAGTTGGTTGGAGAGACCCATAGGGTTGCAGGATGTACACAAACCCACCCACATGGTAATCAGCACCAGAAGGGCCCAGTTTGCTTGGGGGAAGTGGCAGAAGGGACTGAAATTCGACAGAGTGGAACAAGTGCCATTGTTCCCTCTCTGACCCCTGCCCCACATACAGCGTCACAACACAGAGACATGGGTTGTCCTGCCCTGGTGAACGCCTAAGGCTCCACCCCTCACTACATAACAGACGCATCAAGACAAAAAAAAAAAATAATGGCTCAAATGGAAGATCAGATCAAAGCTCCAGAACAAATACAACTAAGCAACGAAGAGATAGCCAAACTATCAGATGTGTAGTTCAAAGCACTGGTAATCAGGATGCTCACAGAATTGGTTGAATTTGGTCGCAAATTAGACAAAAAAAATGAAGGCTACGCTAAGTGAAATGAACAAAAATGCACAGGGAACCAATAGTGATGGGAAGAAAACTGGGACTCAAATCAATGGAGTGGACCACAAGGAAGAAAGAAACAACCCATCAGAAAATAAGGAAGAAACAATAATCCCCCCTCCAAAAAAAATGAGGAGAGGCTCAGGAATCTCCAGGCCATCTTTAAATGTTCCAACATCTGAATTACAGGGATACCAGAAGGGGAAGAGGAAGAGCAACAAGTGGAAAAGTTATTTGAACAAATAATAGAGGAGAACTTCCCCAATCTGGCAAAGGAAATAGACTTCCAGGAAGTCCAGGAAGCTCCGAGAGTCCCAAAGAAGTTGGACCCAAGGAGGAACACATCAAGCACATCATAATTACATTACCCAAGATGAAAATGAAGGAGAGAATCCTAGAAGCAGCAAGAGATAAGGAGACAGTTGCCTACAAAGGAGTTCCCATCAGACTGTCAGCTGATTTCTCAAAAGAGATCTTACAGGCAAGAAGGGGCTGGAAAGAAGTATTCAAAGTCATGAAAGGCAAGGACCTACATCCAAGATTGCTCTATCCAGCAAAACTTTCATTTAGAATGGAAGGGCAGATAAAGTGCTTCTCAGATAAGGTCAAGTTAAAGGAGTTCATCATCACCAAGCCCTCATTTTATGAAATGTTAATGGGACTTATCTAAGAAAAAGATGAAAAACATGTATAGTAAAAGGACAGCAAATTCACAATTATTAACAACCACACCTAAAACAAAAACAAAAACAATCTAAGCAAACAACTAGAACAGGAACAGAACCACAGAAATGGAGATCACATGGAGAGTTAGTAACGGGGGAGTGGGAGTAGAGAGGGGGAAAAGGTACAGAGAATAAGTAGCATAGATGGTAGGTAGAAAATAGACAGGGGGAGGGCAAGAATAGTATGGGAAATGTAGAAGCTAAAGAACTTATGATCCATGGACATGAACTAAAGGGAAATGTGAGTGGGAGAGGGTATGCAGGGTGGAGGGGAATGAAGGGGGGTAATGGGACAACTGTAATAGCATAATCAATAAAATATATTTTAAAAATGAACTTATGACACATGGACATGAACTAAAGGGGGGGAATGTGGGTGGGAGAGGGTGTGCAGGGTGGAGGAGAATGAAGGGGGAAAATGGGATGACTGTAATAGCATAATCAATAAAATATATTTAAAAAAATAAAAAAATTAAATTAAATTAAAAAAAGAAGAAGGTAGGCTGTAAAGGGGAGCACAGAGTGTGGCTCCTGTAGCCAGGATATGGAGTGGAGGAAAGGCTGGTTTTGTTGTTGTTATTTTTCATAAGATTATAAAACTTGGCCTTACTTAAATGTTGATGGCAAGGAACCTAGTAGGCTGAGGGTATAGGAAAGCTGGAGAAAATGGCAACTGGGAAAGGAGGAAACCTTGTCAGAACACAGGGCCCAGGAAGAAGGGTTGACTGGGTGTGAGGAGGTCCTCTTCTGTCATAAATGAGAGAAATCATAGGCTTAATTTCTATAGCAGGAGGTATATTGGGTTCTCACCTGATATCTGTTGTATTTCTGTGATGTAGGAGGTGAGGCTTTCTGCAGAAGTGGGGAGAAGGAGGCCAGATTTGAGAAAGTAGTCAGGGTTTGCAGTCACTGTGAGAACAGGAGGGAGAGCAGGTTGGGAAAATCCCAGGATGCAGCCTGGAGAGCTCAGCTGGGGTGGAAGACCTTGAATGCCCAGTGCACTAATTTGTGTGGTCATGTGATTTTGTCTAGCCTTGCTGGGCCACCTTCACATGGGCAAAGTGGGGGACGACAGTGGATGTAGCCAGGATTGGGGTGTTGCCAGGTGGCTTAGACTAAGGAATGAGGCCTCTTTCACGTGCCCCAACAGAGAAAGAACCCGCAACCCAGGCATGTGCCCTGACTGGGAACTGAACCAATGATCTTTCGGTTTTCGGGATTATGGTCCAACCCACTGAGCCACACCCTGCAGGAAATCTGTTATCATTTTTAACCTCCCAGAGCTCTTTGGTGTTTCCTTTTATAGCATCTTGCTTTTGTTTCACAAATGTTCTTTTGTTTCTTTCCTCTTTCTGAGGATGCTAGCAGGCAGTTTTGTTTGGTTTACTTATTTTTGGAATGGGCAGTCTTCTTTGTTCCCCTCTAGATGCTGTCTTCTGTTTGTTTGGGTGCTCACCTTCTGTACCAGGAAAGACAGAGACCACTGTTTTGAGACCCTTGGCTGTCTGTCCATGTTTAAGGGAAGGGAGCTGGAAGGCTGATTGGAAGCCCTGCTGAGCAGGTGGTGGGGCTTCTCAGCTGGGAGCTTCACAACAGTGGGCTGTTTTCTGGGAACTCTTGAGGTCATTATCCTTGACACTTTTCCTCTTAGGCTTGTCAGAGGCCACAGAGAACAGTCTTTCAAACTGCATTCTGGAGGGTGTAGGTCCAGCTGCCAGAGTATTGATTTCTGGGTAGGAAAATAAGGCTGGAGGTCTTAGCATTTAGTGTGCACCTGAGCACTTAATGCCTGCTTCTCTCAGTACAATCAATACCTCTCCTTCAGCTGGACCTGGGGCCCACGGTCCAAAGACCCTGTTTCTGTACTGCCTTCTCATACCAGAAGCCTGTAGTCTTTGTTGAGGTGAATCACGCACTTGCTTAACTATACAGAGTTGGGGAGCAGACATGGGGAGAGCTCCTTCCTAAATTTTCACCTGGTTTTAGCCCTACCTTCACCTGCTTCCTTGATACTTAAAGCCACCAGCCCTTGGGCCTTTAGAGAGTCCTACAGCATGAACGGAGTGGCTTCTTAGCTGTGTCTGTCACCAGCTTAGGATTCCAATTCTGTTCCTTATCCATCTGCTTTTCAGCTTCCCAGTTATTCTGCTGTTTCCTTGTATTTGTGGGATCTGCATTAAGGAACAAAAACCACTTTACTGTTGGGGTTAGTGGTTTGAGGAGAGGAGCAAAAACCAATGTGTCCAGTCAGCCTTCTTACCTAGAGATTCCCCTTCATTTTCCTCCCTCCCTCCCTCCCTCCCTCCCTCCCTTCCTTCCTTCCTTCCTTCCTTCCTTCCTTCCTTCCTTCCTTTTTTTCTCTCTAGTGGAGGGGAAGGGAGGGGAGGGAGAAATGGAGAGAAACATCAATGTGGTTGCCTCTCACACACCCCCTAACAGGGAGCTGTCCTGCAACCCAGGAATGTACCCTGACTGGGAATCAACCAGGCAACCCTTTGGTTCATAAGTTGGTGCTCAATCCATTGAGCTACACCAGCCAGGGCTCCCCTTCATTTCTTATCTTTAAATAAGACTTATCTCAGTGCTGCCTAGCCCTGCACCCTCTCCATCTGTTGTTGGTTCTTGCTTAAGCCCTTGAGCAATGCCCTCAGCTGCTTTGCTTTTCTTTCTCCCCAAGGTCCCTGCTGATTCTCTTTGTGGAGATTGACTACTGGGAGCGGCTGCTGTTTGAGATACCCCATTATGTGGTGAATGTAGCTGAACGTGCAGAGGACCTGCGAATTCTTCGTGAAAATCTGCTTCTTGTTGCCCGAGACTACAATAAGTAGGGCTCCAGTCCGCATGGCAGCCCTTCTGTATGCTACTTTATCCCCTGTCTTTATCTTATCTGCTTCATGGGGTTGTCCTTTTCCTATAGTGTCCATGTTTTACATTTTGTCCATCTCAAAAAAAAAACAAACAAACAAACCAGTTTCACTGCTCTCTTATGGCCCTATGCTTATTCCCTTGTAGTTTTGTCTTCTACTTTTTGGTCAGAGAGCAAAAACAACCAGTTTCTTTCCTACCCTGTAGGGCACCTGGGCCATATATATTGTAAGCCTGGATCACTTCTCTAGGAATGAAACTGGCATTAGGGTTATGGGCACCAAATAACATTAGATTCATTGAACCAAGGCTGTGCTAGCACACTTTCTCTTAATGCCCTTACTACTCATTTCTGGAGTGAGGCTTTGTCCTGGATTGTGTTCCGTTTTCAGCCCAATTAAAGTCCAAGGGAGCAGATCCAGCAGTCTTTTTTTGAGTGTCTAGAACTGAACTATCATTATGGTAGCACTAGCAGCATGTAGCTATTACTATTTTACTTAATTAATTTAAATCAAATAAAATTTAAAAGTTCAGCTACTCATGTGCATAGGCTACATTTCCAATCCTCTATAGCCTATCATATTAGCACAGCTTATAGAACATTTTTTTCATTGTAGGATGTTTTATTGGAAAGCACTAGTCTAGAATTGTGAACTTTCTGAGTTTTGCACCAGGTTTCCTGGTGTGGAGGAGAGGTCTTCAGAGCTTGTCCCCATCAGCTACCTGTGTGCTCTTACATACACACAGGATTATTGCCATGCTGTCCCCAGATGAGCAGGCCCTGTTCAAAGAGCGTATCCGATACCTGGATAAGAAGATCCAACCTGGACTCAAGAAACTGCACTGGGCCTTAAAGGGGGCCAGTGCCTTCTTCATCACAGAGTGCCGCATACATGCCAGCAAGGTAGGCCATGGTCATCAGGCTCTAAAAGCTGAACAAAAGGCTGGTGCATGGGAAATTAATACCTGAGTTGTAGGTAGTAGTGGAGAGACTAGGAAGTAATGGGAAAGGAATTAAGTGTGCTTGGGGAAGGACCTTTTTTTTTGTCAGCAACTGTAGGTAGAGGATAGGTAGGAAGATCAAATTAGGCCCAGAGGGTCTCTTCCCAAGCTGAATCCTCACCCCATGGTGGCGGGGGGTCTGAGTCCAGGTACAGGCGATTGTGAATGAGTTCAAGGCATCCACTCTGACCATTGGCTGGCGAGCCCAAGAGATATCAGAGACACTGTTGATACGCATTAGCAGCAAACGAGTATACAGGGACCTGGAATTTGAGGAGGACCAAAGAGAGCATCGAGCAACTGTGCAGCAGAAGTTGCTGAGCCTGCACCAGGATGTGGTAGCCATCATGACCAACTCTTATGAAGTCTTCAAGAATGATGGCCCTGAGGTAGGGCTCCTGTGGCCAGGGCTTTGTGGTTGGGGAAGCCCTCAGCCCTCCAGTCCCATCAGATAGCTCTCTTGATTTTTTTTTTTTAATTCCCTCAGTGTGTGCTTCTGAAACACCCTGCTCTATTATTGGATTTGCCCAACCTTCAGTCTTTCACACCTTCTTCCTTCAGGACTCAGAGTCCTGTCTTTCTATTTAACCAGCCTGTTCCCATCCCTGTTGGCTGGACCTGCCCTGTCTTCCCTGATGGTTCTCTTTCCCTTCCCTCTTCCTACCAGATTCAGCAGCAGTGGATGCTGTACATGATTCGATTGGACCGCATAATGGAGGATGCCCTGCGTCTGAATGTGAAGTGGTCACTATTGGAACTGTCTAAAGCTATCAATGGGGATGGAAAGACCACTCCAAACCCACTCTTCCGAGTCCTTGTAACTTTGCAGAATGACATGCAGGGAGGTGTAGCACAGGTGGGGATCACTTTGCTGTTGACACCCGAAAACCATTCATACTTTATTTGCTAGTCTCCCTCAATCCTTAAACTTGACTCTTAGCCTTGACTTTATCCTATGGCCCCCGGACCTGGTTCTGAGTTGCTCAACCTTACTGGTGCTTAGGTCTATCTCCTAAGGCTCTCTCAACTGTGTTCCCACAGGTGGAATTCTCACCCACTCTGCAGACTCTGGCAAGTGTGGTCAATGACATTGGCAACCACCTTTTTTCCACCATCTCTGTCTTCCGCCACCTCCCAGAAATTCTCTCCAAGCGCAAGTTTCATCGTGACCCCATCCATACAACTGTGGGTGAGTAGGCAATGCAGAAGGCATCTGATGCAGGGGTATCAGAGGGTTAGGAGTGAACAGAGCTAGGAAGAGAGACCAGGGCTGTTTTTAGACACACTGGGCCAGTCATTTCCAATATGGGTGAAAAAATGCAGGTCAAGGGGCTGGACTGGAGAAGGGGGCAAAGGCAGGGATGAAGGTCAAAATTAGGTAACTGATACTCAAAGAATTTGGGATTTGGGGTAGGAGATTAAGAAGGACAAGTCTGAGAGTGGGGCTGGCATATAACATGTCCAGATACCAACAGGTGATATATCTGAATCCCACAGATTACATTCATACTTTACTTTTACTTTCTGCCTCCTCCTTTATTTTTGAATGCTCATGTTTGAGTCTTATTTCTTAGGGGAGGTGGTATTGGAATAGGGGATCTGGGGGCAGTGGCCAGTGGCCAGGCTGGAGCTTGAGTTGAAGTGATAGTTAATGAAAAGCATTTTGCTGGGTTATGAAGAGCGAGATGAGGACATCAAGAAGATCCAGGCCCAGATCAGCAGCGGTATGACCAGTAATGCAAGCCTGCTGCAGAACTACCTCAAAACCTGGGATATGTATCGGGAGATCTGGGAGATCAACAAGGACTCTTTTATTCGTCGCTATCAGCGCCTCAACCCCCCTGTCTCTTCTTTTGATGCCGACATTGCCCGGTAAGGAGGACAGGTGGATGTGCAGGTCTGTCTGTAAGAGGTCTAGAATCTCAGGAGGCATTCCAGGTCTAGAGACTCAGGAAGGAAGGTTGGGAGTAAGGAGAGGTACAGAAAGTGTGTCCTCAAATAAAGGAAAAGAACAGGACCCTAGGGCATTGGACCTTTGTTTCTCAGCCATTGAGGTCTGATAAGAGCTGGACAAGATTTAGGGAGAAAGCTGTTTTGGTGAGGAGTACCCACAGGGTTTTATTGGAAAGGAAGAAATGCTTAGGATATAAAGGATGAGAGAAGTGAACACTTTTAATTTTAAGAAGGTAGATTGGAATTAAATTTAAAAAGATGCTTAAGTTCTGAAGGCAGGGAAAGAGCTCCCATCTCTTTGTCCTCTGGTTGTTCATTCATTTGTTAAATAAACACCATTGTCCTATGGGTCCATGAGGAATCAAAAGAAGAAATGAACAAGTGTTTTTCTCCTGAGGGCAATAGTGTAGTAGGGAAGATGGAAGAGCGGTGGTGGGGCACCTTGAGAATGGCTGAAACCCCAGCTCTACCACTTCCTAGCTGTGTAATTTTAGACAAGTTACCTAGATTCTCTGGGCCTCAGTCTCTTGTGAAACAGATATGACACCACCTCCCTTGTAAGGTTGCGAGATTATTAAATATATGTGAAAGCACTTTGTAAACTCTAAAGTACTGCTCTAATATACCTATTATTGCAGCAGCTTCAAATGTAAAAATGCTATGACTAAGGTTTATAAGGTACCAGGTCAGTTTAATGGAAGGAGAGAGAATTTTCAGCCAGGGGCATTAGGAAAGGCTTTGTGAAGGGAGTGACATTGGGGCTGGACTTTATGGAATAGGTAGGATTTCAAGAGGCAGGGACGGGCAGTGGGATGGCATTCCAGGTAGAGAAAATAGCGTAAGCAAAGGCATAAAGATGGGAATACATAAGCATGATCACCAAATAGTGAGTAGTCTGGAACATAGGTATAGGAAAGGGAGGATGCAAAGGGATTTATATACAACAAGCAACTTCATTCTCTCAACAGCCTCGTGATGTAAGGTTGATTATTATCATCATGTTACAGATGAGGAAACTGAGGCTTCCAACAGTTAAATAATCTGCCTTAAGTCACAGAGCTAGTGAACAGGAGTGGGAACTCAACCCTGGTCTATGTAACTCTAAAGCCTTGAATGCCAGACCAAGGAGTCTGATAGTTATCCTGTAGACAGTGGTTGGGAAAATGACATGATCACAGCTGTATGCCTGAGAGGTTCTGAAATGAGAGACACCTTGGAGTAGAAGAATACTTTAGAGCTGCTGCACAGGTCTGGGTGGTAGGGAATGAGAACTTGAACTAGCATCAGGGCAGTGGTCATGTCTGCAAAGAAAAAACATCTTAGCAGGAATATGGGCCTTTCAGCTACACCGAGGTTGCTAATAACGTGCAGAAGGAGGAGACAGTCCTCAATATCCAGTTTGTGTTGCTGGACTGCTCAAATCTCAAGTTCTCGCTGGTGCAGCACTGCAACGAGTGGCAGAACAAGTTCACGACTCTGCTCAAGGAGATGGCAGCCCGGCGCCTCCTGGAGCTGCACACCTACCTGAAGGAGAATGCGGAGAAGTATGGGCACGGGCTCTAGGCACAGGCGTGGGGAGAGCAGGCCCTATCCCATCTACTTACCTGTGCTCTCTTTATCTGACTTTAGAATAAGCCATCCTCCGCAGACACTGGAGGAACTGGGGATCAGTTTGCAACTCATGGATACCCTGCAGCATGACTTGCCCAACCTGGAGACCCAGATTCCTCCCATCCATGAGCAATTTGCCATTCTTGAGAAGTACGAGGTGTCAGTTCAGGACAGTGTGAGTTCCAGTGGTGTTTGGTCCACCCAAAGTGAGCCCATGCTAGCAGCAGGTTGTGCGGGAAGCTAATTTCCCAAGTAGAAGACCCCAGTGCTGTCAAGAGGGAGAGCAGAGAAGTGAGGCAGGGAGAAGGCTCAAGGTTCAAAAGCCTCTGAGAGCCAAAGCTAACTCAAATGATATTTCTGGTTAGTTTATGGATTTCTTGTAGGTCCAGCAATTCACTGCTTGATTTCTTTGGGCCTCTTTGCATGTAGAAGTTGGCCACACATTCTGCTCTGGAGGATCAGAGTTTTGGTGAGAAGGACAGAACTTCTGCTCATGGGTCACATCCCCATATGATGTCCCCAGGTACTGGAGATGCTGGACAGTCTCAATGGAGAGTGGGTCCTCTTCCAACAAACTCTGTTGGACAGTGAACAGATGCTGAAGAAATACAAGGAGAAATTCAAGACAAGCCTCATTCACTCAGCTGATGATTTCAAGAAGAAAGCACATCATCTTCTGGAAGAATTTGATGCCAAAGGTACTCTTTTTTGAAATCTCTCACTCTTCTTTACCACTGTTTTGACTCACTCTTTCACAGTCTACAGTCTAGGAAGGTGCAAACAAGGATGAGAGGAGGAAGGACTGTACTGGGGCAGACAAGGAGCAGGGGCACTTCTGTCAGCAACCCAACCGTTGCCTCTGACTTTTGGTCAAAAGGCAGCAGCCCAGCTCTCATTTCCGGTTTTCTCATACCCACCTCCTGAGTTCCACCTGTTCCTGATTCTCAAGCCACGTTTAGTCATTTTGAGATTACTGATCATTCTTTCAGTGCACTTTCTCCTATTTTCTTTTCCTTCCCTCTCTCACATGAGGAAGAAGTGAGATTTACCTACAAAGAGGTCTGAGAGGGATGACAGTCCTTTCAGAGGACTATGGCCTCGAGTGGAAACTGAGCTTCGTCCTGGACTTTCCACAGGCCCCTTCACCAGTAATGTGGGACACCAGGCTGCTCTAGACCAGATTGCCCAAGTACGGGCCATGCTGAATGCCATGCGGGAGGAAGAAAATAGTCTCCGTGCCAACTTGGGCATCTTCAAGATTGAGCAGCCGGCCTCCAAGGACTTGCAGAACCTGGAGAAGGTGGGGTGCTGAGCTAGGTCCTCGTGGTAACCAAAGAGAGGGGACAAGGGATAGGTGAATGCCTGGAAAAACAGCTGGGACTAGGAAGATGGGTGCACAAGGAATTTTTAAAGAAAAAATTAATGTAAAATTTAGATAACAAAATAACCACTTTAAAGTGAACAATTCCGTGGCATTTCATACATTCACGGTATTGTGTATCTACCACCTCTATTTTCAAAACATTTTCATCACCCTGAAAGGAAACCCTCTGCCCGTTAGCAGCCATTCCCCATCCCCCCTCTCCCCAGCCCTTGTTGGCCACTGATTTATTCTCCGTGTGCATGGATTTACCTATTCTGGCCATTTCACATAAATGGAATCACCCAAATATGTGGCTTTGTATCTGGCTTTTTTCATTTAGCATAATGTTTTCAAGGTTCATCATGTTGTAGTATGTATCAATACTTCATCCCTTTTTATGGCTGAATAACACTTTATTGTATGAATTTACCGCATGTTGTTTATCCATTAACAAGTTGGTGGACATTTGGGTTTTTCCACCTTTCAGCTAATGTGACTAGTGCTGCATGAACATGTGTGTACTTGTATTTGTTTGAGTCTCTCTTCTCAACTCTTGTGGGTATGTACCTAGCAGTGGAATTGTTGTATCATATAATCTATGTTTAACTTTTTTTGAGGACTCGCCAAGCTATTTTCCACAGCAGTTGTACCACTTTACACTCTCACTAGCAATATACAAGCCTCCCCCCCCCCACTCCCGATTTTTTGGTTCTAGCCATTATGGTGAAGTCAATTTCACTGTGGTTTTGATTTGCATGTCCCTACTGACTAATGATACTGAGGATCCTTTCATGTTTTTGTTACTTAAGGGGATCCTAAGACAAGAGTATGGAGAAGTAAATCCAAACTGAGGAGGCAGCTCTACTGGCTGGAGGGAGAAGCTTCTCAAATGAGAGGAGCAAAGACCCTGGATTACTAAATGCATCTTTCTGCAAGTTACTAAACGCATCTTTCTGTTTTCTGCCATCAAGGAGCTTGATGCACTCCAACAAGTGTGGGAGATCACAAGGGACTGGGAGGAGAACTGGAACCAGTGGAAGACTGGCCGGTTCCTGACCCTGCAGACGGAGGCCATGGAGGCCATGGCCCATGGGCTGTTCCGTCGCCTCACAAGACTAGCCAAAGAGTATAAGGTGTGTGGAGAGAGGAGTGGGAGGAAGAAGATTAGCACTTGAGGAAGGAGAACTGTGTGGGAAGATTGTCAACTCTTCTAAATCTACACTTTTGCTCAGGATCGAAACTGGGAAATTATTGAAAGCACTCGATCAAAAATCGAGCAGTTCAAGAGGACCATGCCTCTCATCTCAGACCTGCGAAACCCTGCCCTTAGAGAGAGGTAAGTCTGCTCCCCTGCTCCTGGGGTGACCCCCTGGCCTGTGCTGTCATCTGGGTCTTTCAACTGTTCCCTCCATGGTAATCATGATTCCTGCCCCTCTGTCCACAAACGCACGTCTGGAAGAAGGCTTCACTAGGGCCTGCCACTGTCCCTCTGTTTCTCGCACTGTCCGGGTTCTCTTGTCTTTCTGGATCCTTCTCTGCTTCCTTTCCCCTCTGTGTCCTCTCATTTTATGTTGTCTGTCATAGCTAAGCTTTACGCCTTCTGTCATACAAAAGTTTTTTCTTTTGATGTAGCCAAAAGTATAACTTTCTTCCTTTATGTTTTTTGCTTCTGTGCCTTGTTTAAGACCTCTCCTACCCCAGAGTTATAAATGTGTTTTCTCCAACTTTTTTCTAATTCTTTATAATTTTGTTTTTTTCAAGTTTAACTCTTTTAACACATCTGGAATTTATTATATGGTAGAAAAGTCCTTTGAAACCATTGAGGATAGAATAAACTATTTTATAAGTGGGGTTTTAATATTAATTATTTATTTAGGAAGAAATTGTTTTACTTATTTTGCATTGCCCTCCATGTTTTACCATTAAATATTATGTGGTTAAATATAACCTGACCACTTTATTTGCCTAAAGTGGCAAATAAACCTCTCTAACCTGTTTCTTCTAAATTAGGTTAACCTAATTTAACCTCTCTAAGTCTCAGTTTCTTCATATATAAATGGAATGACAATGATTCCTCATTTACAGAGGGGTTGTGAGAACTAAGTGAGATGTTTCATGTACAGCATTTAGCCCAGCATATATATATAATCTACAGTAAGCTTGCAGTAATCTGTCTTAACTCCCTCTCCAAAGAACCTGCACCTCAATCTCTGTATTCCTCACAGTGCCTAAGATTGTATCTTGGAGTCTATTTAGTAAATGTGGAATCATGAATAAATAAATACATAGAATCATAATATCCCAATGGGAGAAAGTCCGGGGAGTGATGCTAATACTTTCCAGTAGGCCCTGGTGTCCAGCCTCCTAAACTAACCTTCTGCCCCTGGCTGCAGGCACTGGGATCAGGTCAGGGATGAGGTCCAGTGGGAGTTTGATCAGGAATCTGAAAATTTCACCCTGGAGCAGATTGTGGAGCTTGGGATGGATCAACATGTGGAGAAAATTGGGGAGATCTCGGCCTCAGCAACCAAAGAACTGGCTATAGAATTGGTATGACAGAATTCTCTTCTATACTCCCCCACTTCCTAAGCCTGGGACAAAGGCTTCCAGGTTTTCATCATCTGATGGTATCTCACAGCTCCTATTCCCCTTGAGGATTAAATATCTGACTGCTCTGTTCCCCAATTTCTTTCCACAGGCATTACAAAACATTGCTAAGACTTGGGATGTGATTCAGCTAGATGTAGTACCCTACAAGGATAAGGGCCATCACCGACTCAGGTAGGAAAGGTTTTAGGGAGCTAGGAGAGGGGAGTGCTGCATGACCCAGGCTCTGGAGAGGGGACCAAAGATTGGCAAATGGGGGAGGAATATGATTTTGATGCTTTCCTCCTCAGAGGTACAGAGGAGGTATTCCAGGCACTGGAAGATAACCAGGTGTCTATATCCACCATGAAGGCATCTCGTTTTGTCAAGGCCTTTGAGAAGGATGTGGACCACTGGGAACGCTGCCTCTCCCTCATTTTGGAAGTTATTGAGATGCTGCTCACAGTACAGCGTCAGTGGATGTACCTAGAGGTCAAGACTCACTACCTGAGCTCCTCCTACACCTTGTTTTTACTCCTTTATTTGCATAGGACCTAATATTTGCCCCATTATCAGCATCCTTTTCCCACCTCTGGAGTTATTCTTCATTTGGGATCTGAGCATTAGTTATTACCTCTCATCAATTCGCTCCCTGAAAAGCCTTGTTCTTCTCCCATTTTTCTCCTTGGACTCAGGTGCCTGGCCTCTCTGGCCCTTTGATTCTTTTTAAAAAATATTTATTTAATTATTTTTTAGAGAGAGGGAAAGGGAGGAAGAAAGAAAGGGAGAGAAACATCCATTAGTTGTCTCTCTCATATGTCCCAAGTGGGGAGTGGGTCTGCAACCCAGGCATATGCCCTGTCCGGCAGCCTTTCACTTTTCCTGATGACACCCAACCCAAGGCTGAGCCATGCCAGCCTTGATTCTAATGCTCCTTATCTTCCATTCAACTACCACCCATAGTCTGGGAGCAAGGAGCAGCGTGTGGAGAGTATGTGAGAAACTGCCTCTCATCCAAATTCTTGGCCCTTCAGAATATCTTCCTAGGAGAAGACATCCGTAAGCAGCTGCCCAATGAATCAGCCTTATTTGACCAGGTCAACAGCAACTGGAAATCCATTATGGACCGGATAAGCAAGGACAACAATGCTCTCCGGAGTACCCACCATCCAGGTCTGAGCTCCCTGGCCTCTTGTCCTGATGCAGCCTCAGCTGGTGCTATACATATGTGAAGTCATGGCCACATGCTTCATTTATTGAAGGATGACTATTGTACCTGCCTGTCACATCATCTTATAATCATTAAATAATAGTTCAGCAAATTAAATTCAATAAATAGTTGAGTGGAGTATGGTATAGTGGTGAAGGGAGTGGGATATGGAATCTGATAGACTTAAGTTTAAAATTTGACTTATGCTCTTGGGTGGCTTGCTTCCTCTATACTACAGTTTCCTCCCCTGTAGTGGAGGGGGTTAATGACAACTATTTCTCAAGGTTTACAAAGCTTATAAAAGAGTATGTAACAGGGAGGGCCTGGTGTAAAGTTGGTGCTCAGTTAATAGCACTGTGTCTCAGGAAGCCCTGATTGAGGACTCACTCTTCTCTAGCTGATTCATTTAATGAGATAATGCAAGTAAATGAGATCATGCAAATAGAATACTTATCACATTAAATGGCACAGAGTAAGCCCTTGGTTACTATTTATTAGTTATTGTTATATTAATGAAATCATATGTGGTATATAATTAATGCATAATATATAACATATATAAGAGTGTATAATGAATACTTGATAGTGAATTAATGAAGAGAATGGGATAAGCATGATGGATTGACACTTCTCTGCTTCCTAAAACAATTATGGCTTTCTGTACTTCAACGTTCAAGAGCTGGTAAAGTAGATATAGTTGGAGACTCCAGGTCTACTTAGGCAGTGGTAAAAGGCCATCCAATGTGATTTATTGCTCTTCTTCCTAGGCCTCCTGGACACATTGATAGAAATGAATACAATCCTGGAAGATATTCAGAAGTCTCTGGATATGTACTTAGAGACTAAGCGCCATATTTTCCCCCGCTTCTATTTCTTGTCCAATGATGACCTCCTGGAGATTCTGGGCCAGTCTCGCAACCCAGAGGCTGTGCAGCCACACCTCAAAAAATGCTTTGACAACATCAAATTTCTAAGAATGCAGAAGGTCAGTAGAGCTGGCCATGAAGGGATGAAAGGCAGGGGAAGGATGCTGAGGTTAAGGTATTCAAGGCCTTGAAGGAGACAGTGCCCTCTCACTGGGAAGGGGATATTAATGATCTTGAATTATGTGAGATAGAACTTTTTAAAATTAGTAATGTTGGGGGGAGGGGAGAGGAGCAGAAACTACTCTCAAAGGGGCCAAATACCAAACTCAGCAGATATCAAGAGTAGGCAGGCTAGACCATTCATAGCTTCTTGTTTCTACAGGTTGGTGGACCCAGCAGCAAATGGGAAGCTGTGGGAATGTTCTCAGGTGATGGCGAGTATATTGATTTCCTCCACCCGGTACTTTTAGAAGGGCCTGTGGAGGTGAGTTATGTCAAGGGTCTAGGAATCAAGCTTATTCTTCTTTGTGTTAGGAAGTTTGCTTGGCTCTTTGAGGAGAGAACATCTCTGTGAAGGGCCATTTTTCACTTTTTACCCTCCCACTGGCCATTCCTGAAAACTATAACCTCTCACCCTGAACCTGACAATCTGTCTTCTGGCCTTCATATTCCCCAGGAGCCCAACCAGATCCTGCCCAGGTCCTACTTTCATCTTAGGCCCATCCATGCCCTGTAATTCTGTCTCTTAAGCACTTTCCCCCTGGGAACTCTTGTCTCTGGCTCTGAGACTGAGCCTTCCTGTTCTCTCACTGCTCTTCAGTCTTGGCTTGGCGATGTGGAGCGGATCATGAGGGTCACCCTACGGGAACTTCTCCGGAACTGCCGCCTGGCCCTCAAGAAGTTTCTTAACAAGAGGGACAAATGGGTGAAAGAGTGGGCTGGCCAGGTGAGCTGGAGTCCATAGAAATGAGAGAACAAGAAAGATAGAGCTGAAAAGGAGTAGCAAAGGTAAAGACAGAATCTTGAGTCTAAACATGCTGGTTTCTTGTCCCCTTGCTCTGGGATATGGCCCTGGAACCCTACATGCCAGACCCTTAGCTCCTGACCTTAGGCATCTGCTCTATCCTTAAGAGCAGATTAGCACACTGAGAGAGGAATCCTAGTCCTAGTCCTGGAAGAAGCTGATATTTGGGAGCTGGGCTGTGAGAGTGGCCAGGGACAGGGCTTTGGAATACAACCTCTGCGTGTGCTTTAGGTGGTGATCGCTGCCAGTCAGATCCAGTGGACGGCTGATGTAACCAAGTGCCTGGTGACAGCTAAGGAGCGGGGAGACAAGAAGATCCTCAAAGTCATGAAGAAGAAGCAGGTGGGGAACTCTACTAGTACAGGATAGCCCTGGAGTTAGAGTTGGAGTCAGAATTAGAGATGAGCTGGTAGGAAAGGGTCAGAGTAAGGGTGCTTTATGGGAGAAGTCCAGTGAGGAAAATTAGGGTAGAATAGAAGTACGTTTTCCTATGTTGATATTGGGGGTCCAGAGTTATAGTGGGGTTAGGGTTAGCTTTGGAGTTGAAAATTGTGATAGGCTAGAATGAAGTATGGTTGACTTTGATTGTATTGCTCCATCTGTTCTCTTTCCTACCACTTCATTCTACAGGTGTCAATACTGAATAAGTATTCAGAAGCTATCAGGGGGAACTTGACCAAGATCATGCGACTTAAAATTGTGGGTCTGGTGACCATAGAAATTCATTCTCGAGATGTGTTGGAGAAGCTTTATAAGAGTGGCCAAATAGATGTGAATTCTTTTGACTGGCTCAGCCAGTTGCGCTTCTACTGGGAGAAGGTACAGATGGGCCAGCTCCCTACTTTTGTACCCTTAACATAATCCTAATGCATTAATTAAATTCCTATTCTCTAAATACAATAATATCCTAATCCAAGCCTTAGTCCTATCACAGTGCCCTAATCTAGTTCCTAACTCTATTGCAAGTCTCTTAAATTCGGAATGGCAAACCATTTTCTAGTCAGTGTTCGCTGTGAGTGTCACTTGACTGGAACTCAGGAAGATTTCAAGCAGCTGCTGCAATGAATTGGGGTGGACATGCAATGTGAACTCATTTTCACCTTGGTCATCAAGTCTTTGCCTCTTTTAACTCTAAATGGAACCCCTCATCTTATAACCGTGACCTCTTCGCCATCTCCAGCCCTACTACTATCTATCATTGCCCAGCTCTACCATTCTTTCTTTAAGCCCACCTCTCTCTTACTCTGCCCTGTTTCTCCAGGATCTCGATGACTGTATGATCCGGCAGACCAACACACAATTCCAGTATGGTTATGAATACTTGGGTAACTCTGGCCGTCTTGTCATCACCCCCTTGACAGACAGGTCAGCTGTGTGGAATGAGCAAGATGGTTGGGGTGGGGTAGCAACTGTTGAGTGAAGGCTTCCAGAAGCCTGACTTGAGTCCTGTCTTATATTCTCAGGTGTTACATAACACTGACCACAGCATTGCACCTGCATCGCGGGGGTTCCCCCAAAGGTCCAGCAGGCACGGGAAAGACGGAAACTGTCAAGGACCTGGGCAAGGCCCTTGGCATGTATGTCATCGTGGTCAACTGTTCTGAGGGCCTGGACTTTAAGTCCATGGGCCGAATGTACTCAGGCCTGGCCCAGGTCAGCATCCTGCCACCCTATCCCAGTGGCCCCTTAAATATCTTTAGTCCCAGAAAATCAACTGGAACCCAAATTTGGTTCAGTGCTTTGTAACTTATAACTTTCATCTCCTCAGTTACTTCTTAAAATTGGTTAGTCCCTGCAACTCCATGAAATGCACTTTGCTTATTTGCAAAATCTGAAGATTATGTAAGGATTAAATAAATCAATGCATGTAAACTGGTGCATAGTGTAGGCACTCAGTGCTCAAAGGTTCTCTACCCTGGTCTCTTTCAAACTCACATCTTTTCTAGTATTCCCCCAGATTGTCCCTGTCTGATGGAAAGCTCTGGTCAGAAACTACAACAGTGCTATACTGGGCTCCCCTCAACACCCCACCCCCAACATTCTGGAGGCCACCTTGCCTATCAAAATAGTTCCAGCAGTGCTGTATTAGTCACATTTCCTAGTTTCTCTCAACCTGGGGTATTCTCTTACTGCCAGTGAATCTGTCTCCCACCCTACAGACGGGTGCTTGGGGCTGCTTTGATGAGTTTAACCGCATCAACATTGAGGTGCTGTCGGTGGTGGCCCAGCAGATCCTGTCAATCCTATCCGCCCTGGCTGCCAACCTCACCCGCTTCTATTTTGAGGGCTTTGAAATAAATTTGGTGTGGTCCTGTGGGATCTTCATCACCATGAATCCTGGTAAGGGCCAGGGAGTGGATGGAGCTTGGGGCGGTGGGGGCAGAGGAGAACTGGGTATCCAAGGCAAACAGTTGTGTCCTCCCCTTCCCACTGCTAGGTCTGTGTATTTAGCCAAGTGAAATGTGGCTAAAGACAGCAAAGTATGAAAGAAGAATAAACATACAACTTTCTGGAAGAAGAGAGGCATCTTACTGCTCTCCCTAAAGGCATTAATAACCACCATGTGAATGCAGGGTAGGACAAAAGAAGGTTTACGGTTGTATGTGAAACACAGAGTTTATTTTTGTATTATTATTTATTAATTACTCTTATCTTCCATATGAACAACTGCAAACCTACTTTTGCCCCACTCTGTATATGTAGCCTTAGCCTTTGAAAGTACTTAATTATCTTCTCCCATAGGGCTAGCAGTTCCTAGAGTTCTGTTCTATCTGCCATCCCTTTTGAGAATGGGAGAATCTCCCTAAAGCGCAGGCACTAGGGTAGGGTCTCTTATTACTGTTACCTAGAAATAGCTCTGTGGGAAGGGTCTAGGAGAAAACAGAAAAGGGTTTAGGTACTGAAAGAATCAGAGAAACAGCTGTGATTTCTGTTAGGACTGACTTTATATTGCATGTGTGGAACTTGGAGAGATGGGAAATTGGCAGCTCTACCATAAGCCCATGCAGAAAGTAAGGAAATGCCCAGGGATAGGAAAGAGGAGCAAATTGGTATGGGAGGAGCCAGGGCCAAGATGCAGACGGAATAGATCTTAGAGCTGGAGTTGGAGAGAAAGTTAGAGATGGAGCTAGGCTGGGGAAAATGAGATTGATTGGGAAGTGGATCTTTGGGAGCAGTCCAGATTCTAAACAAATGGCTCTGTTTTGCAGGCTATGCTGGTCGTACAGAACTTCCTGAAAATCTTAAATCCATGTTCCGTCCAATTGCCATGGTGGTGCCTGATTCAACTCTTATTGCAGAAATCGTTCTCTTTGGGGAGGGCTTTGGCAACTGCAGGGTATTCTGATAATCCCTTTTTTCCCCCAATTATTTTATTTCCCTTCCATGATTATTCCCTGGACAGAGGAACACCATGAAGGCCCCAAGTCAGTTTATCCTGTAGGGAGCATACTGTCAGTAGGATATGGAGGCAGAAGTATTCAGAGGTCTCTCCTCTACGATGTCACAAGTCCATGATGGTAGGATTGACAAGGTCTTCTCATTAGGATTTTCCATAGAGCAACTCCCAGCTGCCTCAAGTCCTGGCACCTAGCTTCTTGTATTTGTAACTATCCCTAGATGAAGCAAAGGGAGTTGTGGAGAAATAAGTTGTTTCCTCCTCTGTTTTCATTCCTCAGATTCTGGCTAAGAAGGTATACACACTTTACTCCCTGGCTGTGCAGCAGCTCTCCAGACAGGACCATTATGACTTTGGCCTACGTGCCCTCACGTCCCTTCTGCGCTATGCTGGCAAGAAGCGCCGCTTGCAGCCAGATCTGTCTGATGAAGAGGTAGATCAAGGACATAGCTCTGGAACCTTAACCTCCACTGTCACTGGTCCTATGTGTTTTCACTAAAGTTTTCAGATCCTTTCTTTCCCCAGATTGGGATCCCCACCTTTCTTCCTGTCCCCTGTGTTGCCTGAGTTTTACCTGTCATATTTTTAAAGACCAGCTTAGGTATATCCATTGTTCTTGGCTCTTGCGCCTCATCCTTTGCAGAGGAAAGGCCTAGTGAGTACCTAGGCCCTAGCTCCTCCAGGCCAAGTCTCTGTCTTTCCCCATCTAGGTTTTGCTGCTATCAATGAGGGATATGAACATTGCCAAGCTAACTTCAGTCGACACACCACTATTCAATGCCATCATGCAAGATCTATTTCCCAGCATTGAGCTGCCTGTCATTGATTATGGCAAGGTATTTTTTCCTTAATACTCTTCCTGACCTCGTATGTGAATGTAGATCTGGGAACATGACACTTAGCTCCCAGGCCTTGTTCTGCCATTCACTAGCTGTGACTTTGAGCAAAACAGTTGGCTTCTTTTGGGCTTCCTTATCTATAAAATGATATAGACCTATACAAACATTCTACTCTCTCACCACAACTCCCTACTTCTCTCCCAGCCCGCAACTTACTGGCTCAAGTACTTCCACTCATTGCTTCTTTGACTTCACTGAGATCTCTGATCTACTGGCCTTTCTACTCTCTATTCCCATTTGCTCTCTCTTCCCTCTACTTCTCTTCTCATTTAGGGAGTTTTGAGGAGAGACTGCTAGGAACTGTGTGATATGGGAGAGCAGTGGAATGAAAGGGGGTGGAGGAGGAGGATTTTAGAAAGTACAGGAATTTTTTCTCTGGCTGTGTTAGTTTAGGTACCCTAAATTACCCTTTCTATTGAAACCACTAAAATGCTAGATAAAAATATAAAAATGCATATTTTAAATGTATTGCTAAACTGGAAAGAAAGAATTCTGGGGTAGGAAGGGGAAATAAGAGCAGGGAGATCAGTGAGTGTAAAAGCTGGCTTTCTCCCTGAAAATTTTTGTTGAATTTAAGGTACTTGAGAGAGAAGATAAAGTAACCCAAGTTTGAGGTACAATAGGAAAGCCAGTACTGCATAAACTTCAGTCTGCAAGGGAAAATATCCTCAGTAAATGGGAAAATGAGAAACTCACCATTGAAAAGGGTACATACAATAAAGAAACTTGCTTGTGTTGACAGATGATGGGGAGAGGGGCTAAAATTTTTTAGATTTCCTAACCACAAGTCAGCCCTTACATGGTCCAGGGTGCTAATTTATTTTACTGTATAATCCCAAAACTCTCAAATTTAAAGCTTAATTTTAAGTAGTTCCTGACTGCTAGCTTCCCCCAGGTGACTGGAGGAAGCAAATGCAAATTAATTCTAGAAGAGGAAATTTCAACTTAAGCCTCAAAGAATTATAATAAAAATTTAAGATAGAAGTCCAATAAAATGAGCAGCTCCTGGTCCTAAGTCACAAAACACACAAGGGAACACAATAGCATGAATGGAAAACAGAGGAACAACAGAATAACAGAATCAAATCCCTAAAGACTTCAGATATTGAAAATGATCAGCACAGAATTTAAAAATAACTAAATTTAATATGTTTAAAGAAATAAAAGAGAAGCTTGAAACTATGAGCCAGAAACAAGAGACTTCTAAATTAAGTAGACGTGAAAAAGAACCAATAGAATTTCTATAAATGGAAAAATATTACAATTGAAATTTTAAACAATAGTTCAATATATAGAGCACTTGTAGGTAAAGAAAGTGGATTAAAAACAATTTTGTTACCTTTTGAAAATCCACTATAATACTCTAAAGAGATTTTTATTTTTCTAAAGACTTTATTTATTTATTTTTAGAGAAAGGGAGGGAAAAAGAGAGGAAAACATCAATGTGTGGTTGCCTCTCATGCACCCCCAACTTGGGGACCTGGCCTGCAACCCAGGAATGTGCCCCTACTGGGAATCAAACCAGTGACCCTTTGGTTCTCAGGCTGATACTTGATCCATGGAGCCACATCAGCCAGGGCTAAAGAGATTTTTTAAATAAGGTATCTATATCCAAAACGATGGGGAGAATGGAAGAAATAGAACACAAATTTTAGACATAAGAAACAAATGAATAAGTCATGCCTTTGCAAACCTGAGAGGGCTGGAGGTGGGAAAAAGTGAGAGACAGTTCTCAAAAGGCCAAACATTTGTGGAATTAGATTCCTTTGTGAGTAAGAAATAAAGGAAGTATAGCTACAATAAGAAGGATTGGAGGCAAACTGTCTTGGAAGATCTCTAGATCTTCCCTTCTCAGTGATCCCAAATGACTCTCTCTCCCACCATGGCAGAAGACTAGAGGGTAAACTAGTAGGTGTCTGGACTGGGGGACACTGGAATAGCTGAGGGCATGAGTAAATCCCATTAAAAATGGGGATTAAGTGAATATTTACACATTGATTGCTGAGACTGTCTTCTTTCATCTCTCAGCTCCCAGAATACTGGCAGCAAGACAGGAAATTGGAAGAGTTTTCTCTGGGGAATCTGTCTAGTCTAAAAGGAATGACCAAAATAGGGAGAACAGTGATTTCCCAGTGAAAGTCCTAGATAAATCATCTACAGGGGTACTCATAGTCTATAAGCCCCACTCACACTCAGGGCTTTCGTTTAGTTCTTCACCCATGTATGTGAGCAGAAAACCAGGGATTGCCACATATTTGAGGAAAGCCTCTGCCAGAAAGCAGCCAAAACAAGTAGGAAAAAGCAAGTTGGAGAAAAGAGATAATACAGAGAAAGAAAAGGTTTTCTTTTTTTAAATCACTGTATTATCAGAGATAAGATTAAGATAGTATCTCCATGAAATACTATGAAAAAAGAAATATTCCAGAAAATAGAGCAAAGGGAAAAAGAGATAAGATTCAAAAGCCAGTCAGAAAGATCAATATAATATAATCTCTTATTATAGCCAAATAATAGGAGTTCCAAAAAGTAAGAACAGAGGAAATGGAGGAGGGGACAGGATTGACAGTGAAACAATTCAAGAAGAATCCTTAGAACCAAAAGATCTGTTTCCAAAATGAAAGGATCCACGAATGCATGACACAGTGGATAAGATAAATCCTTAACAATGCTCATCATTGTGAAATTTTAAAACATCAGGACAAGGAGAAGACTTAACAAGCTTCTCCAGAGAGAGGAAAAAAAAAAGACATAACATGCAAAAGATCAAGAGTTTAAATGTTGGACTTCTCAGTAGCAATATTGAACCTATAAACAATGGAGCAGCCTTCAACTCCATTCTCAAGGAAATTATTTGCAACTTCAAATTCTATTCCTAGGCAACCTGTCACATAGGATGCTAGATAAGAGATATTTCAGACGTGCAGACTCTCAAAAAATACTACATCCAATATATGCTTTCTGAGAAAGTTAGTAGAAGGTGTGTTCTACCGAAATGCAGGCACATCCCAAGAAAGGAAAATAGAGGACACAGGATGATGGCTGTGCATCTGATGGAGAGAAGCTGCTCCAGTTCGGAGTAAATCCAAGTGCTTCAGGAGGACTTCTGAAAGAAGAAATTCATACCTCATGTGAATACATGTTTTGAGAGATTTAGTTAACTGGCAGAGTTTGAAGTTGAGTTAGAGATCAGTATGTTAAAAATGAAGCAAACAAAAGACAGCAACTATTAGCCTGTAGGGGAAAAAACTGTTCAAGGGAAAATAATCATACATTAAATAGTACACAATGTTATACTAATCTTTCATTGTTTAGAAGAGACACAACTAAAGTATAAAGACAAAGGGATGAGAGTCAAAGAATATAAAAAGATATCTCAGGTAAATACTAATCAGAAGAAAGCTAGGTAGCAATATAAGACGATATAGATTTTTTAAAAATTTATTTTTAGAGAGAGGGGAAAGGAAGGAGAAAGAGAGGGAGAGAAACATCCATGAGTGGTTGCCTCTCATGCAACAACCACCAGGGACCTGGTCCATAACCCAGGCATGTGCCCTGATCAGGAATCAACTGGCAACCCATTGGTTCACAGGCCGGCACTCAATCCATTGAGCTATACCAGCCATGACTAGACAGCATAGATTTTAAGGCAAAAAGCATTACTAGAAATAAAAAGGGTCACTTAATAAAAAAGGTTCAACTTACCAGGAAGATAAAACAATTCTAAATTTAGAGGCACCTAAAAATATAGCCTCAAAAGAAATAGAGCAAAATTTTACAGAATTACAAAGAGAAATAGACAAATGTAGCATTGTAGTGGAAGTCTTAACATCTTCCAGTAATTAATAGGCCAAGCTGACTAAAAATCAGGATATAGAAGATTTGAACAACACAATCTTGATTTAATAAACATCTGTAGCAGTTGCATTCAATAATTGAAGAATACTAATTTTTTCCAATCCCATATAGAATATTTAGGAGGTTGACCATGTAAAGGCTATGGAATTTTTATTTAAAACATTTTCTGATCACAGTCATAATTCTACTGATATCAGGTGAAGTTGCCTTTCTGGCAATTAGAATATTAAAGATACAGGGAGACATTTCATAATGATAAAAGGGTCCATGTCCCCAAAGATATAACAATTCTAAATTTATATATACTTAATAATATAACTATAAAATAGATAAAACAAGATTGACAGAACTAAAAGGAGAAGTTGATAAAAATCACAGTCCTTATGAGAAATCTTTATATACTTCTCTCAGCCAAAATTGATGAAGCAAGCAGATCAAAAAATCCATAAAGATACAGAACGGAATGCTTTTAACAGATTTGACTTGACACATACAGAACATTTTATACAACAACTGCAGTAATATAACCTCAAGTATGCATGGACCTTTTACCAAAACTGACTATGTGCTGATTATTAAGTATAGGTCTCATAAATTTCAAATGATTGAAAAGTATACAGAGCATGATCTCTGACCATGATAGAGTTGAACTAGGGATCAATAACAAAATATAATTTTAAAAGCCCAAATGTTTGGAAATTAGGCAATATAATTCTAAAAAACTCATGGGTCAAAGAAGGAATTAGAAAATATTTAAAACAGAATAAAAGGAAAAAGTGACACCTTAAACTTGTGGCAGGATGCTAAACATGCATACACGTATCTAACGGTGGAGCAGAGGTATAATGGCCACAGCCAGGGGAGGGTAATCTTAAGATTAAAAAACAAAGCAGGCAACAACCCAGATAGTGGAAGGAAGTGGTAGTGGTGAGGCCTCTTGGTGGTATTGGAGAGATACAAGTAAAGATCTTGCCTCTGTTTGAAATTATTTGGTTGCATTGGCTGCATGTTTAAAAATGTCAGTATTCTGGGACTGATCCATTATGGTCATGGTTCTGTAAGCATTTTTATCTTAGGTGATGATTTGCTCGATGTCTAGTTCTCCTACCAGACTGTGAGCTCTGAAGTAGAATGAACTCTCCTTTGTTCTCACTACCCAACACTCTGCTTGGCACATACTATAGAGGCTTAATAAATATTCGTTGAATAATATTAGAAAAATGTGTCCAGCGCATATCAGACATTGTGTTTTATGCTGACTATTTTATCTAATACAACAACCGTATGAGAAGAGTTACTGTCATTACTCCTATTTAACAGATGAAGGAACAGAGACTCAGAGAGGTGACTTATGTTCACATGGCTGAAAGCTGGGGACCCAGGCTGGCTGACTGCAGAGCCCACTCTCTTGACTCTGCCATTGGTCAGCTTCCCAGGGAATAAACAATTGCCAGAGTGCAAAGGGTTCTGCTGCTATTTTTTTACCAGTTGGAACCTTATCTTCCAAAGGCATTGGGGAGATTTGAAAGTCCATTGCAGTCCTCTTTCTTTGTCTTCTACTTCCTGTATTTCCCCTTCTCTTAGCTGCAGGAGACCATCGAACATGAGATTCGAGAAATGGGCCTGCAGATTACACCATTCACCCTCACCAAAGTCATCCAGTTGTATGAAACCAAGAGCTCCCGCCACTCCACCATGATCGTGGGCTGTACAGGCAGCAGCAAGACTACGGCATGGCGAATTCTCCAGTCCTCCTTGTCCTCCCTGTGCCGCGCTGGAGACCCCAACTTCAACATCGTTAGAGTATGGGGTTGGGAACTTGAAGTCACTGGCGGAGATTTGAGTAGGAGGAAGACGGTGGAGGCTGGGGGCAGGGATGCATAGGTGTCGAGAGGGTGGTACAGGCCAGCAGGTAGTGCCTGGGTCCAAGGAGGCCTGGGAGAGATGAGGGAGAGAAGGACAAATTCAAATCCCTGGATTTAAGGGAGCTCTTAGGATTTGTGTCTGCCAGCAGCTCAAAACCCCTTTCTGTGTCATTTTTAGGAGTTTCCTCTGAACCCAAAGGCATTGTCCCTAGGGGAGCTGTATGGGGAATATGACCTTAACACTAATGAATGGACAGATGGCATCCTATCCAGCGTCATGCGGATGGCATGTGCAGGTACCCAAAGGATCGTGAGGTGCGGAGAGCAGATGCCTCAGTCTCCTGTGGGGTGGGCATTCTGGGTATAGAAAGCTCAATTTGGGAGAAAAGTGCTTGGATAATGCTGAAGTACAAGGATGCATGGGCTGATATCTGTGAGCAGATGAGTGTGGAGGGCCCTAGGTTCGAAAGCTGTAGCTTTCTTATTACCCACCTTCTACCAAGATGAGAAACCAGATGAGAAGTGGATCCTTTTTGATGGCCCTGTGGACACTCTGTGGATTGAGAGCATGAACTCTGTCATGGACGACAACAAGGTGTTGACCCTCATCAATGGAGAGCGCATTGCGATGCCTGAGCAGGTACAGGGGTGCCCTGACTACCGAGGCCCTGCAGATGTGGAAGCTGGAGGGCATGAGGCAGGGCTAAGGGCAAGAGCAGGGAGATCCTCAGGGAAGAGGAAGTTCTATAGCAGAACACTGAGGAGGAGGATCCCTGTATTTAGGGGAACCTGTGACTGAAGAAAAAATGCCTGTCTACCATGGCTGCGGAGAACAATAGTATGGAAAAGAACCTTGTGTACTCGGAAGTACTGTGTAAACAGGGACAGCCTTCCTCATGTTCTTTTCCACTGACGCAGGAGGGAGGCCCTTCTTCACTTGCACTTGGGATTATGAATTCATAGGCTATAAACCCCACCCTTTCCCACCCACTCAAACAATGCAAACAGGGAGAGTAACTTTTTAAATAAAGATAACCTTGAATGACCTCTAATTTCTTTTGACAAGCAAATCATTTGTAAACTTCAGGTCTCCATTCATCCTGCCACAATTGGTACTTAGCAGAGACATCTTGGGGCACCAGAGTTCTGGGTAGGGAGGAGTGAAAAACAAGGTTCTGACAAAGTATATCCTTAGGTGTCCCTGCTGTTTGAAGTGGAGAACTTGGCGGTGGCCTCTCCAGCCACTGTGTCTCGCTGTGGGATGGTGTACACTGACTACGCGGACCTGGGCTGGAAGCCCTATGTTCAGTCATGGCTAGAGAAGAGGCCAAAGGTATGAAGGGAACTGAGGAGAGGGAAGATACCAGCATAGACTATGGGACATAAGAATGAATAAAAAGTCCCTTCATATTCAACTCCAGGCTGAGGTAGAGCCCCTTCAACGCATGTTTGAAAAATTTATCGACAAGATGCTGACCTTCAAGAAGGACAATTGCAATGAACTGGTGCCCCTACCTGAATACAGTGGAATCATCTCTCTCTGCAAGCTGTACTCGTCGCTGGCCATGCCAGAGAATGGGGTAAGGGGGGCCAGAGCAGGGCCAGGCAGGAAGGGCTTATGACTTTCTGGGACAACTTCAGGGAAATGGCATGTCTGAGACACAAGTTAAACAGCTGGCTTGAGTGGAACAGAGACTACAAGGGAAGGCTACATTGACCATGGTGGCAGTGAGGGGCATGTGTGTGTGTGTGTGTGCTGGAATGCCAAAGTAAGGTCTCTAAATTGGATATTGTACACAGTGGGGCTCACTAGCATTGGCTCTTTATATTTTGGGAACTGAGGATAATTCATGTAGTTTCTCATTTCTGTGTCCTTTCAAAAAATAAATATTAAGTCTCGGGATACTGTTCCTGCTGGAAGGAGTTCCCAACTTAATCTCCTGAGGGGCTTTAGACATTTTCAGATTAATTGATATGTAAGAAAAAACTTTGTTCAGCTTAAAATTATGGAGTAAGGACCAAAATTGTATATTTTTTTCTATTGAGATTAAATCACTGCCTAGAAATGTTTTGTGTTGTTTTTAAAGATATTGCCAGATAATTAAACTGTTAACATAAAGTTATATAACAGTTAAGATCTATAACAGTATATGCCATTCATGATATAATTCATGTAACTTAAAACTATGTTGATAAACTTTCAAGGTGACATATGGAAAAAGGACAATAGTCCCAGGTGCTTGGGAGGACTGGCCAGGGAGGGCACTGAGCAGAGAAGAAAGAGCACTGATGAATAGAACAAAGGGAGAAGGGCATTCATTCTAGGTAAAGAGGAATGGTCTTCACAAAAACATGGAGACACAAGAGTCAGTCCATGCTTGGCAAGGAAGGGTGGGGTAGTATTTGCATGCAGACCCTCTTCAGTGTAGCAGAGACCCCAAGAAGAGAATGGGGATATGTGTTCCATGCTGGGATAAGCTGGAAGGACAAACTGAGGGTTCTAGACTGAGTATGATAGACAGTAGAGTCTCAACAACATTGTCCATCTACCTTTTGAGGATTGAGGACTGAGGATTCTTCTAAGACCAAGTCTAGTATTCTGGATTGGGCAGCATCCTGTATATAACATTGTCTGTAGTGTTAGGAGTTTTAATTTAGAACCCATCCCCAAGAGCTCCACACCTGTGGGCCAATGGCTGTTTCATAAAGTAGGTTGGAGATGATGCAAATGATGCCAAGTTGGCTGCCTGTTGGCCATTTCCCCCAAGCAGTTCAGTGTCATTTGCACAGCCCCACATGTGCCACTCACCTTATCAAAGGGCAGCATTGGCACTTACCCTTTGGGTTGGGGGTTGAGAGCAAGAGCTCTAAATATGCTATTTCTGCTATTCAGTTGATACATTAAAACAATTTTTTAAAAGATTTTTTATTTAGTTTTTAGAGAGAGGGGAAAAAAGGGAGAAAGAGAGGGAAAGAAATATTGAAGTGTGACAGAGACATCAGTTGGTTACCTCTTGCACGCCCAGGCATGTGCCCTGACTGGGAATCAAACTGGCGACCCTTTGGTTGGCAAGCTGGCACTCAATCCACTGAGCCACACTAGTCAGGGCATAAATTTTAATTTTTAAATACTCAAGTACCAGTTGAATCTAGTTTCCTTTCTAAAAATTAAATTTTTTTTGTACACAGTTAAAGTTGTTTTTGATCACCTTCCCCCTCTCAGTTCTGGCCTACTTTCCTCTCCACACAAGTAACTACTATAGTGTGTTTGTTTGTATGTGTCATTCCAGGCCTATTAAAAATGCACATTTACATACAAGCCCCTAGATACCCATAGAAAATGTGGTATTTACAAAAATGTACTATGTACTACACACCATACTTGCAATATGCTTATTAAATCAATAATATGTTTGAGTTCTAGACTGCTACATGCAGATTAACTTCATTGCTTTTAACTGCTATGTACTATTCCATGGTAAAACATGACATTTTACTTTTTTGTTCCTCTACTGGTGGATGTTTAGGCCATCTACAATTTTTTTGCAGTTACAAAGAAGTCACCACAAATGTCCCTGGACCTGTCTCCTTGAGCACCTGTGGGCACTTCTTCAGGGTAGACATGGTGTGGCTAGGTCCCTGCCGTGTCTTTATAACAGTAGAGAAGAAACTCGGGGCCACTTCTGGGCTACAAGGAGTTTCAGGTTTATCTAAATGTTTTAGATTTAGGTTTATTTATACCATATGGTTTTCCAAACAGAACCCGGAAGGGAGGAAAACTTTAAGCCTTTGTGGTGATCTGCCAAAGTAGATCCCTCCATTTCTTACAGATGGCGAGTATTTCCCCTTGTCTTTTTCCATCCAGGTGAACCCAGCTGATAGTGAGAACTATGTCGCTATGGTAGAGCTGACTTTTGTGTTCAGCATGATCTGGTCTGTGTGTGCCTCTGTGGATGAGGAAGGCCGCAAGAAGATTGACAGCTACCTCCGAGAGATTGAAGGCACTTTTCCTAATAAGGTCAGGGACCCCAAAGCAGCTGTCCTGTTTTTCCTCTTTTTCCAGAGCCCACCTCTTCCCTGATCCTCAGCCTCTTCTCAGGCTTCAACCTGCCAGCCCAGCTCTCTTCTTTCCCCAGTGGTCTGTGAGTGCCTTTTTCAGGGCAGGAGAGAGCTAAAGGAAGGCTTTGGTAGCCTGACACACATTTCCTCTTCAGGACACAGTGTATGAGTATTTTGTGGACCCCAAGATGAGAAGCTGGACATCATTTGAGGATAAGCTCCCTAAAAGTTGGCGCTACCCCTCAAAGTGAGAGCCAGGCCTTGGGGGTGGTTTAGACTTGGGGCTGCAGTTGGTGGGAGATGTGGCGAGAGAGCTGGGGCCTAGAAGCAAAAGTGAGAAAGGAGAGGATGGCTTCCAGAGCAGAGAGGACTCTTGAGTACAGGAAGTGAGATGGAGAGGATACAGGACAGGAGCCTCAGGAGAAGGCCTGAGGAGAAGGCCCCCCAGGCCCCACAGGAGGCAGAGTTGGCGATTAGAGAGTGGCGATGTCAGAGGAAGGTAAATACTGGGAGACAGAATGAAGGGGGACTTAGAAAGGAGCAGGCCAATGATCTTTAAGACACAATTCCTTTTTCTCCCTAGTTGCCCCTTCTATAAGATTATGGTGCCCACTGTTGACACTGTTCGCTACAACCACCTGGTGAGCACCTTGGTGGCCAATCAGATTCCTGTCCTGCTGGTGGGTCCTGTGGGGACTGGGAAAACCTCCATCGCCCAGAGCGTTCTGCAGTCCTTGCCCTCAAGCCAGTGGTCAGTGCTCACTGTCAACATGTCTGCACAGGTGTGTTACAGGACCTGCACAGGTGTATTACAGGGGTCAGGCTGCCCACAGCCCACTCTCTCTCTGCCTTCTATTCTCTCTGGGGATCCCAGTCCCTGAATGACACTCCTCTATAACTCCATATTTCTCTTGAGTGGTGCAAGCATTCACTCTGTACCTTTTTCACCAGACCACATCCAATAATGTGCAGAGCATCATTGAGAGCAGGGTGGAGAAGCGAACCAAGGGTGTCTATGTACCATTTGGGGGCAAAAGCATGATCACCTTTATGGATGACCTAAATATGCCAGCTAAGGACACATTTGGGTCTCAGCCACCCCTGGAGCTGATTCGCCTCTGGATTGACTATGGCTTCTGGTATGATCGTTTGAAGCAGACCATCAAGTACATTCGAGTAAGCATCTGGGTCATTTGTTCTCTGTTCCCTCCCATGATAGGTTCAGTCCCCCCTCCACTGGGATGCCAGGATGGAATCCTATACTCTGATGTTCTTTCCACACAGGAGTATCCTGCCTTTCTCAGAACTGAGATAACTGGCTCCTAAGTTATTGATTCCTGTTATAACTCTCCTCGTTGACCCTGCCCAAAGGATACTGTCCTCTAACTTCCACTCCCTTGTCAGGCCTCTTACATCATGCTCACATGCCAAGCCTAATTCCATGCCACGCAGACCTGTCTAGGTGCCCAGAGTCTATAACTCCCTTCTCCAGCCCTTCTCTATCTCCCATTTTTGCCTTAACCTCCCCCATAATATCAGTCATCCCTTCCCAACCCAGGATCCAGGCAGCTCCCCTCAGTCCTGGATCTTCTGCCATGGGATTCTGAACATCTTGTTTGTTTCTTTTCTCTGAGTCAAGGGGCAGCAGCAATTTCAGCCTCATTTCTGGGGTGCCCATCTCTCTGGCACTCAGGGTCAAAAACTTACCTAATAATTAATATATTCATATATTCCTGAGAATATATACATGTGGATAGATATATACATTAAAAAAGAAAAAAGCTCTGGACTATCTAAGCAAATATTGGTTTTTAACGTACCTCTATTTTCTAATTTGGGTACATGGATTATAATAATGAAATAAAAGCAAAATACATTACTTTAATAATCCTAAAAAAAAAAGTGTTCCTATTCCCTTTCTTCCCTTTACCTTTCCCTGCCCCCATTACTTCATGTTCTTTCCTGCTGATTCTCTTTTTTCTTTTTTCTACTTTTATTATTAGAGATAATTGTGGTTCCTATCAATGCTTTGTTTCTGTGTATAAATGTAAGAAAGTGTCTCATGAACTCATTTCTATTTTCAGTGTTATATATTTGAGCTAATGTGAATATTTTACTTTTTTCTTTTAAAAATATTTCTTCCTGCTGATTCTGTCCCTGTCCCTCGTCCCACTTGTTCCTCCATGTACTCTCTCTCCCTCCTGGCTCCTTTTACATCCTCCCTGTTTCTGTGCCTCCTCTCATCCCCGCTCCTCATCTGCATTGTCTTTGCTCTCTAGGACATGTTCCTGATGGCTGCCATGGGCCCTCCTGGGGGTGGCCGGACTGTCATCTCTCCTAGACTGCAGAGTCGCTTCAACATCATCAACATGACCTTCCCCACAGTGAGGGCAACTGGGGCTGCCAGGGGGGTACTATAGAAGGCAAAACCATCTGTGTCCTAGAAAATGAGGGGGCAGGTCAGGGAGGGGGCTCAGAACCCCCTTCAGCAGAGTTGCATATAGGAAGCTATATTCTGTGGAGGGGAGGCTACCATCTGTAGGAGCCTTTGCTTCTCCTGAGCTAGGAGAGCCACAGGATAAAAGTGTTGCCTGCTGGCTCTGGAATGGGTAGCCTCATTGTCCCAGTGGGCAGAGAGTGTAGGGGCCCCAAATAGTCTAAGGAAGGTAAATGCTACAGAGCTGACAGATGAGAGCATTGCCAGAATTAGAGTGAGACAAATGAGGCACTCAAAAGGTGCCAAACAAATTCGGTAGTCAAGATCAACAATATTTTAATGCATTTTTTAAAAGTAAGCCCAAAATTTCATTATGAACAAAATACAAACCTTTTAAATAAATATGAGATTGGAACAGTACCATGCTGAGCCATATTGGAGACTGAGTAAAAAAAGAAAAATTGATAATACTAATTCTATCTTTATTTAAAATGTTGGTATTTGTTCATCATAGATATTTAATATTAATTTTGATTTTTTAACATTGCATTAAAATAGTATTTCTCTTGATTTCTGAGGGGGTTTTTGGTGCCTCTTAAATTCTGCCCCCAAGATGAATGCTTCACTCCACCCTTGTCCCAGGCCTGGCTAAAAGCCCAGAGCCTGCGAAAGTGAATCAGAGGGCCTGTTTCTAGGAGTCTCAGATCATCCGAATATTTGGCACCATGATCAATCAGAAGCTTCAGGACTTTGAGGAAGAGGTGAAGCCCATTGGGAATGTGGTGACTGAGGCCACCTTAGAGGTGTACAACACTGTGGTCCAGCGTTTCCTGCCCACACCCGCCAAGATCCACTACCTCTTCAACCTTCGAGACATCTCCAAGGTAAAACCCAGCTCACCTGGTCCCTGTGCTTGGTATAGCCTCCATACTGGTATTCTTTTCTCAGAGTAAGCCTTGGAGCTCAGTAGCATTCCATAAACCCTAAATCACCACCATCCTCCAATGCTATGCTCTCTGGCCTTACCTCAAATTTCTGAAGGAATTCCCTTTCCTTCCTCCACCCCCATTAGCCATGCTTCTTCCCCAGGTATTTCAGGGCATGCTTAGAGCCAACAAGGACTTCCACGACACCAAGTCCAGCATCACACGGCTCTGGATCCATGAATGTTTTAGGTGAGATGCCTGTGCCCCTCCAGATCCAGGCTTCAGCAGCCTTGCTCCAAGCCTCGCCTCTACCTCACCCCGATGCTCCTTTCCAGGGTTGTTTTTCTTCTTATTCCCAGATCTCACCCCAATTCCCTCCCAACAGAGTCTTTTCTGACCGACTGGTTGATGCAGCAGACACGGAAGCCTTTGTGGTCATCTTAAGTGACAAACTCGGCTCCTTCTTTGACCTTACATTTCATAATCTTTGTCCCAACAAACGTTCTCCTATCTTTGGTGAGTTGGGAGCTGTGGCTGGAGACTCTTTGGAGGTGGGTTAGAAGGTGGGTCGAGCATGGAGCCCTGGTGCTTAGGGCCCTTTATGGAAGTTGTGGGGGGAAGACCAGACATTTGAGATGCTGACCCCCTCTTTTGATCACCCAGGGGACTTCATGAGGGAGCCTAAGGTATATGAAGACCTGACTGATCTGACAGTACTGAAGACAGCCATGGAGACGGCTCTAAATGAGTACAATCTGTCACCTGCTGTTGTGCCAATGTATCTTGTGCTCTTCCGAGAAGCTATTGAACACAGTGAGTGTTTCCTATTCCCCTTCCCTTCCCCAGAATCCCAATTATGATGCATTTCCAAGGAAATAGGGATTCCTTCCCAGGTCTCTCCTGGAAGTCACCTTCCTCCTTGGTTCCAGATGCCTTTGTGGCAATGGGTGGGACTTTTCCTTGACAGTGGTGTTTAACAGACAGGGTGGAGGTTAAAAGTTCAATTGCTACCAGGGCTTCAGACACTAACCTCTTTCCACATCTCTTGGTCCCTGTATTTTAGTTTCAGGCACCCAAGTCTCTAGTCTAGAGCCTGGAGATCCCCTGAGGTTGCTCAGCCAACTCATTGTTCTTGTTCCCCATCTCCCACCCCCTAGTCACACGGATTGTGCGGGTCATTGGACAGCCTCGGGGCAACATGCTCTTGGTGGGCATTGGGGGCAGTGGGCGCCAGAGTCTGGCCCGCTTGGCCTCATCCATCTGCGAGTACATCACCTTCCAGATTGAAGTCACCAAGCATTATCGGAAGCAAGAGTTCCGAGAGGGTATGGCTGGGTTTCTGAAAGAGGAGAGGGTTTGGCGCTAGACGTGAAAGATCAAGTGCCTGACTTTCTGTGATGGTCAGAGAGCGGGGATAGAAGCCAGATAATGAGCTGTGTCAGGCCTATGTGGGGTATAGAATCGTGGTGTGTGTGTGTGTTGAAGGCTGGAGTAGGGTGCCTAAATCTTAGAAAAGGAATAGGAGATGAACTAGTGAATCTAAAGAGTCTGTCTGTTCCCTTTTCCTCCTTTTCTCATCTGGTCCAGATATCAAGCGTCTGTACCGTCAGGCTGGGGTAGAACTCAAGGCTACATCCTTCCTTTTCACGGACACCCAAATTGCTGATGAATCATTCCTAGAGGATATTAACAACATCCTCAGCTCGGGCGAGGTCCCCAATCTCTACAAGACTGATGAATTTGAAGAAGTATGATTCCTTCCATGCCCTCCACCAGTTGGTTCTTGAACCTTCCTTATTAACCCCTAGAGAAGCCCAGATCCCAGAATATGCAGTGGCACCCCTTCTGTCAATCCCCCCATTAGGCAGAAGAACTGTTCCTCTTCTTCTCCCTCGAGGGATCCTATTGGGTGGAGCTGCTTTAACACCCACATCCTGTCAGCTCAGCCTCTCCTGCCATCCCCTCTGGTTCAGCCTTGCAACCTCAGCCCTCTGACCTTTTGTGGCTTCTGTGCAGATCCAGACACAAATCATAGATCAAGCCCGGGCAGAGCAGGTACCAGAGTCCTCGGACAGCCTCTTTGCCTACCTCATTGAGCGTGTGCGCAACAACCTGCACATCATTCTCTGTCTCAGCCCCGTGGGTGACCCCTTCAGGTAACTCCTGTAATGTAGCCTTCTCCTTCCCTCCCTGTGATAGCCCAGCTATCTTCACAGGGGTCTCCCCCTCTTTGGCCTCCCCTGTCTTCTGCGAATGAGTTCCATGGATAGTACCAGTCTCTACACCCCAAACGCCCCATCTCCTTTCCATAGACATTGCCTTCTTTCAAGAAGTTTCCTCTGTTTACATAGTTGTTCACCCCTGTTTGGTGTGACTAGATTGGTTGGTTTCTTTTGGTGGGGGGAGGAGCTAAGAAGGGTGGTATTTCTGTTTTGTTTTTAAAATTTTAATTGTGGCAAAAACTTCATAACATAAAATTTACCAACTTTGCTCTGGCTGGTGTGGCTCAGTGGATTGAGCGCCAGCCTGTGAACCAAAGGGCTGCCAGATCAGTTCCCAGTTGGGGAGCATGCCTGGGTTGCCGGATGTGTTCCCAGTGAGGGACGTGGGAGAGGCAGCCACACATTGATGTTTCTCTTCCTGTCTTTCTCCCTCCCCCTCTGTTTAAAAATAAAATAAATAAAATCTTTTAAAAAAATTTTTACCATATTAGCCATTTTTAAGTGTACAGCTCAGTAGTGTAACACATATTCACATTGTTGTACAACAGATCTCTAGAACTTTCTCATCTTGCAGAATTGAAACTCCATACCCATTGAATAGCTACCCATTTCTCCCATTTTCCCATCTCCTGGCAACCACCATTTTATTTTTTGTCTGTGATATCCCATATAAATTGGATCATAGAGTATTTGTCTTTTTGTGACTTGCTTAGCTTACTCAGCATAACGTCTTCAAGGTTCATTCATGTTGTAGCATGTGTCAGAATTTCCTTCCTTTTTAAGGCTGAATAATGTTCCATTATGTGTACAGACTATATTTTATTTGTCCACTCTTGGTATGACTAGATTTTTTAAAGCATTAGAAAGTAGGAGGAAGTCAGAACTTGCACAAGAGGCAATGTGGGTTACCATTTCATTTATTTTTTATAGTTATGGTATATGGTGCATTTGCCACATACCAGGCACTGTACTTAGTATTTTACATGTGTCACCTTACTGAATCTCCTAACAACCCTAGTTAGTATGCTTTGCTATTCACATTTTAGAGATGAGGAAACTGACATTCAAAAGATTCGATTGCTTGTTCAAGATCCACACCTAGAAAATGTGGAACTGGGTCTTTCTGACCCCAGAACCTGTTTCTAAATACTTCACTGAACTAGTTCTGAAGGGAGCAGAATCTGGACAAGGAGCTACAGGAACATGAGGATGGGGAACTGAGGTCCCTAGAACACAGGTAGTCAGTTACTGTGACAAAGCCAGTAACTGGAGGCTGACTCCATGAATGGACTTAACTACCTCTTAAAACCTCTGACCAGGAACTGGATCCGCCAGTACCCAGCCTTGGTGAACTGCACTACCATCAACTGGTTCTCAGAATGGCCCCGTGAAGCCCTGCTGGAGGTGGCTGAGAAGTACCTCATGGGCGTAGATCTGGGAACACAGGAGAATGTGAGACCCTCCTCCCATATCTCACCACACTCCCTGAGCTCTCTTCCATTTCCATTCTCCATCTGCCATCAACCTCTGTCATATCCTTTTTCTTTTGGCCTCAGATCCAGAGGAAGGTGGCCCAGATCTTTGTCACCATGCACTGGTCAGTGGCTCAGTATTCCCAGAAGATGCTGTTGGAACTGAGAAGATACAACTATGTGACCCCCACCAACTACCTGGAACTTGTATCTGGATATAAGAAGTATGAAGAAGAGTAACGGATGTGGAGGGCCAGGGAGCTTGGTGTCTTTTGAGAGCAATTACTGAAATAATATAGTGGAAAATATTCAGGAACTGGCCAAGGGGACTGGCTCTAGGGCCCAGGTGCAAATGTGGAATGGCAGAGGTACAATGCGTTTTAATTTTGCCCAGGAAGTTAATAAAAGAGAGAAGGACCTTTCAGGTATGTGGCTGTCTCTAGAGCCCTCTTCACACTCTCTTTGTCCTTATTTTCTGGAATGGTAGTTTTTTTTTCTTCAACCATAATTTGATGGTGACACTGCCGTATATACCCATAATATATATACCCAGTCCTCTCATCTCTGCCTGTAACATCTTCTAGATTTTCCACCATTCCTAAGAATTATATACTTATTCATTAAGTTGTATTGAGTATCTTTTTATGTGCACAACACAAGTCATTTGCTTTGAAGGAATAAGAGAAATGTAAAAAAACCCTTCATTTATTGGATTCAGTATTTTTTAAAGGATTTTATTTATTTATTTTTAGAGAGGGGAAGGGAGGGAGAAAGAGAGGGAGAGAAACATCAAGTGTGGTTGCCTGGTTGCGTCTTGTGCACCCCCTACTGGGGATGTGGCCTGCAACCCAGGCATGTGCCCTGACTGGAATCAAACCAATGACCCTTTGGTTCACAGGCTGGCACTCAATCCCCTGAGCCACACCAGCCAGAGCAGATTCAGTATTTTAATCAAAGTGAAGAAAAAGCCATTTGTAATAATAATGCTAGTCAACATTTAGTTATTTATTTAATATGTATTTGTTTACTAGATTGTTAAGAGCATCAGAAAGTGGGAGGAAGACAGAACTTGTACAGAGAGGCACTGTGGGTTACCCTTGCCCACTATGTGCCCGGCACTATTTTAGATACAACATACCAGTTAACAAAATAAAGCCCTTGCCTTCCCTGGGTCATAGGCTTACATTCTGTTTACTATTTGCTCGTTATCATACTAAGCCCTTTACATGCATTTTCTTTTTTAGTCCAGAAAACAATCCAGTTATTATTTATTTTTTTTTTTGCCTTGGGCAATGTTAAAACTTTTTGAATGAATTGCTAACACTTAAAACTTGGGAGCCTTAGAAAAATTCAGGTTTCCAACCTCTCTCTCAAATCAGAAATTTTGGCAATACTGAACTTACATTCATTCCCACACGGAAAAAAAAACCCCACAAAAAACCCAAAAAACCAAAAAACCCAACCAGGCTAGGGATAAAGGATGGCCATTCCTCAGGACAGGTTTGTGTTTCCTGGTTCACTGCAGCCCTCTGCCTACTGTACGCTGGGGGGCCGTGGAAGATTCTCAAGCAGTGAAATGGTGTGGTGAAACAGTGTCTATCAAGCTGATATTGACAGTGGTGCATAGGATAAATAGGGGATAAAAATCTGGAAGCACAAAGACCAGCTGAGAAACCATTGGCAATGATCCAAGAAGGAAATACTAAAAACCTGACCAGGGTGGTTGTGGCAACAGAAAGGAAGACAGGGACCTGAGACACACTGGGAAGGGAGACTGTATAGGAACTCCCCTTTCTGGGAGTCCAGCCTCTCCATGCACCTAATTCTACTTTGCCCCCAGGCTGCTGGCAGAGAAGCGGCAGGAGCTGCTAGACCAGGCCACTAAGCTGCGGACAGGATTGTTTAAGATTGATGAGACGAGGGAAAAGGTGGAAGTGATGTCGCTGGAGCTGGAGGATGCCAAGAAAAAGGTGGCTGAGTTCCAGAAACAGTGCGAGGAGTACCTTGTCATCATTGTACAGCAGAAGCGAGAAGCAGATGAGCAGCAGAAGGTGCGGATCCTGCCCTAGTCCTGCCCCTCATGCCCCTCCACCATCAGCACCCACTGGCCAGAGGCTTCTGGTCTCTGTCAGTTACTCTGTTGGGATGCCTGTTCCACTCCTCAAATTTTCGTTAGCTCTATCTTTCCTCATTACCAACATCATCACCTTTACCTTTGCCCAAAGCAAAGACAAAACCTTCACCTTCTTTCCACCCGTAGGCCGTCACAGCCCATAGTGAGAAGATTGCAGTTGAGGAAGTCAAGTGCCAGGCACTGGCTGACAATGCCCAGAAGGATCTTGAAGAGGCATTGCCAGCCCTGGAAGAGGCCATGAGGGTATTAGGGTGGGAGGGCCCAGGGAAGGGCCTCAAAGTCCCTGGGGGCATGGGAAGAAGAGCTGGGTCTTGTCCCCATAAAGGACCTTCTTGCTACCTGAGTTGACTCTAGCTCTGCTCCCTAAGTGAATCCCTTTTCCCAGGCCTTGGAGTCTCTGAACAAGAAGGATATAGGAGAGATCAAGTCTTATGGACGGCCCCCTGCCCAGGTGGAGATGGTGATGCAGGCAGTCATGATTCTTCGAGGCAATGAGCCCACTTGGGTGGAGGCCAAGAGGCAGCTAGGTGAGCTAAAGAACCAGGAGATAATTAACAGCAATTCACCCAACATTTCTTATTAATCATGTGCTGTATGTCAGGCACTCAGAGAGACAGAGATGAATGAGGCATTGTACTGACCCTTGAGCATAGAGCCTAGTGGAAAAGAGAAGACATAAATATCAGTTAAGATTCTTTGGTTGTAACAGAAAACTCATCTTAATTTGAGCCAAAACAAAGGGGGGTATTGTTATAAAGATAAAGGAATATATCTCAGAATCCAAGGGCAGGAATGCCTTTGCTGCCTGTCCCTCCAGCCCCCTCTCGCCACATACACACAAAGGGCAAGAATTATAAAATGGAAAACAAGAGTCTTGCTATTTCATTCTCGTGGTTTTCTCTGCTTCGAGTTCTCTTGGTAGAATATAGCCTGCAATCCTGAAAGAGTGATGTGTGGGATGGTTCAGATTAACGTGTTCAAGGTAAGTGATGGGGGATGAGGCTGGGAGGGTCCTGGGGCCTGCAAGGTTCTAGAGAAGGGAGCAAGGGCAGCAGAAGAAACTTGGCTGAAGGCAAGTATTCTGGCCTTGGGAACAAGTCCAGGAAAAACATGACTGCCTCTAAGCAGTGGAGGTGCAAGCTGGACAATGAGGGTGGATTTAGTCCTTCTGGCTGAGGCCCCTGATTTTTGTCCCACAGGGGAACAGAATTTCATCAAATCACTGATCCACTTTGATAAAGATAATATCTCAGATAAGGTTCTCAAGAAGATCGGGGCCTACTGTGCCCAGCCTGACTTCCAGCCTGACATCATTGGCCGAGTCTCACTTGCTGCCAAGTCCCTCTGTATGTGGGTGCGGGCCATGGAGGTAAGCAGGGGTGGGGCAGGGCAGGTGGGGAGCAGTGACACAGTCTGGGAAGAGGATGATGCACACAGGAGAAAGCTAGGAGAATGGAAGACCCAGGTGGGAAGGACCGCTTGTGGGTGAGCTGGAAGACCCAGGTGGGTGGGTGAACCCACAGCCTGGCTGTCTCCCTGTAGTTGTATGGCAGGCTGTATCGGGTGGTGGAGCCCAAGCGGATCCGAATGAATGCTGCATTGGCCCAGCTTCAGGAGAAGCAAGCAGCACTGGCTGAGGCCCAGGAGAAGCTGCGGGAGGTGAGCCTCTTACCAGTCTTTTCCGCTGTGGTCCCTCTCCCTGATTTCTGGGATGCTTTGTTACCATTCATCCCTCCCCAAATAATTCTTTTCCCCTCTCCCTTCCAGTCCTGTCTGCCTCCCACTCTATGCCCTGTTTAGATGGGCTGCCTCTGGCTGGGAAAGCTCAGCTGACTGCAGAGGGTTACAAAGGCACAGAGGGCACTGTCCCTGAGGAGCCCTTGCACAGACCTGGGAGCTGGCTGTCTTTGTCATGGCCTTTTCCAGGGATACGGGCCCTGAGATATTAACTGATGAAATCTGAGTGGCAAATCAGTCCTTGCTGGGAAGGGCACTGTGGAATAGGGCAAGGGCGCCAACATCACTGCTGCAGACCAAAAGGATGTGGCCTGAGCGTGTCTGAGCAAGTACTTGGGAGGGACAGGGTCATCCCAGAGGTAGAGGCACTGACTTACTGTGAACAGTCCAGACAACCCAGAAGGTGATTTCCTATAAGATATGTGTGTAAAGAACTCTCCAACAAGGCAGGGTGTAAAGTGCTATTATCAAGAGTTTGAAATTCTGACTTCCGGCCAAGATGGAGGCCTAGGTGGACACACCATACCTCCATGCACAACCAAGATTGGTACAACAACAATTTAGAGGCAGAATAACACCCAGAACTGATAGAAAATTTATCTGAATGGAAGTCGGACAGCCAAGAAGTTGAAATAGACCCATTCATCCAGACCAGTAGAAGGGGCGGAGGACAAGCAGCCAGGTGCAGGTCAGGTCGCCGCTCAGAGAACAGGGAGAACTGGGCACATAAGGCAACCGTGAGTGCAAAGGTATCTGGGGTGTGCAAGATCGCAGTGGGTTGACCCTGAGTACACAAGCGGCAGCTGGCAGACTCAGTGAGGCAGCGATTGTGGAGCAGGGCAGAGCGCACAACCCAGGATCCCAGGGAAGGGACTGAGGTCCCATGGAGAACGAAGCTACCGCCATTGTTCCCTCTTGACCCCGCCCTCACATACAACGTCACAATCTAGCGACTAGGGTGCCCAGCCCTGGTGAACACCTAAGGTTTCACCCCTCACTGTAACAGGAACGACCAGACCAAAAAAAAAAAAGAGAGAGAGAGATGGCTCAAATCAGTGAACAAAGAACAAATCAGTGCCCCAGAACTCATCCTTTTGGGTGACCAAGAGATAGATAACCTATCAGATGCACAGTTCAAAACACCGGTGATCAGGAAGCTCACAGAATTGGTTGATTTTGGTCACAAATTAGATGAACAAATGCAGGTTACCATAAAAGAAATGAAGGAAAATGCATAGGGAACCAATAGTGATGGGAAGGAAACTGGGACTCAAAACAATAGAGTGGACCAGAAGGAAGAAAGAAACAACCAAACAGGAAAGAATGGAGAAATAAGAATTCAAAAAAAAGAGGAGAAGCTTAGGAACCTCCAGGAGATCTTTAAACGTTCCAACACCCGAATTATAGGGGTACCAGAAGGGGAAAAGGTAGAGCAACAGATTGAAAACGTATTTGGATAAATAATAAAGGAGGACTTCCCCATTCTGGCAAAGGAAATAGACTTCCAGGAAGCTCAGAGAGCCCCAGAGAAGTTGGACCCAAGAAGAAACACGCCAAGGCACATCATAATTACATTAGCCAAGGTAAAAATGAAGGAGAGAATCCTAGAAGCAGCAAGAGATAAGGGGACAGTAACCTACAAAGGAGTTCCCATCAGACTGTCAGCTGATTTCTCAAAAGAGACCTTGCAGGCAAGAAGGGGCTGGAAAGAAGTATTCCAAGTCATGAAAGACAAGGACCTATATCCCAGATTACTCTATCCAGCAAAGCTTTCATTTAGAATGGAAGGGCAGATAAAGTGCTTTTCAGATAAGGTCAAGTTAAAGGAGTTCATCATCACCAAGCCCGTATTTTATGAAATGTTAAAGGGACTTATCTAAGAAAAGAAGATTAAAAAAAATGTATAGTAAAAGGACAGCAAACTCACAATTATTAACAACCACACCTAAAGCAAAACCAAAAGAAACTAAGCAAACAACTAGGACAGGAACAGAACCACAGAAATGGAGATCACATGGAGGGTTAGCAACAGGGGAGTGGGAGGAGGAGAGAGGGGGAAAAGGTACAGAGAATAAGTAGCATAGACTGTAGGTAGAAAATAGACAGGTGGGAGGGTAAGAATAGTATGGGAAATGTAGAAGTTAAAGAACTTACAAGTATGACACATGGACATGAACTAAAGGCGGGGGAATGGGAGGGAGAGGGTCTACAGGGTGGAGGGGAGTGAAGGGGGGAAATGGGACAACTGTAATAGCAAAATCAATAAAATATATTAAAAAAAGAGTTTGAAATTCTAGTCTGTCATTTAGTTTTTCTATCATTGATTTAATCGGTAATACAATTACATGGTTTGAAATTCAAAAAGTACAAAAGAGTATCCAGTAAGAAGTGTCCTTCACACCTCCTGCTGTCAAGCCACCACTCCTTTCCCTTGAAAGCAACCAATATTACAAATTCTTGTTTTTCTATCTAGGGCTGTTCTATGCTTATATAAACATATATATTTTCTCTTTTACATTAAACACACACTTTTGCACCTTCCTATCTTATTTGTCTGTATATTGAAGACTGTTCATATTGGTACATAAAGAGCTTCTGTTTTCTTTTTACCACATTATGATATTAGAGTGGATGGCTGTACCGTCATTTATTTAACTACTCCCTTTTTGATGGATGTATTCATTGGCTCCAATTTCTTGATCTATATTTGTCCTCAAACTTTGATGATACTATCTTTAACTATATAGAAGTTTTAAATTTTATGTAACCAAAGCTGGTTATACTGTTTCAAAGTGTTTTAACCAAAACCAGCTATGGAGACCAGCCATGTCCAGATTTGATGCCCTCAAATTGGATGAGGAGCCTGAGGTTTAGAGACTAAGTGGCCTGCTTGTTCCTAACAGACCTGGGCTAGAACCTGCATTTGATCCCAAGGCTGTTGCCACTACAGTTCATCCTGGTCTTTTCCTGTCACAGCATCTTTGCTGTTCAGAGTGAAGCTGCCCTGGAGGCCTCTTCTGACTGGGTTTGTGCAGAGTCTGCCAGGCTAGGGTGGGTGGGCTTCTCTCTGCACATGCTCCTCTATGGCCCCATTCCTGCCACCATTGTTGCCTTCCAACCTCTCATGGAACCTCCACTCTTCTTCTCTTCTTTTCAAACATGAATAGTCACAGGTGTGGCAATCCATTTGGGAAGGTTTCTTGCCTCTGGATGAACATATCCTTGGCCAAATAATTAGGGACTATTTCCTTTCTATGTAAAAAATGGGACCTCTGGGGTCAGCTGCCAACAACATCCTTCACTAGACAAATATTTACAGAGTACTCAATGTTAGGTCTTTTGATAACCCCCAAGTGATAGGAGTAAGCACACAGGGAATCAACACTTCTCCTTTGTTACTATGACAAAGGCTGTGATGTATGAGCCAAATGTGCCTCTTCATGGAACTCAGAATCAAGCATCTTACTTATCCACTCACAAAGAGCACTGTGCTGATGCTGGACTCCACCCCAGGCCAAGTAAATATGAATCTCTGGTTCTCAGAGATTCTCAGAGCCAGGAAATCGGCATTTTGAAAGCTTTCTTGTCAGAGCTAGGTGTGGGAAAGCCTGTATGTAGCTCTAGGGCCCAGAAGTCTGGAGGGAGGCCCAGAGCCCAACTATATTGCATATCAGCCCAAATCTTGAGTTAGTCGTTTTAACCAATACTCACTTGTTTGGGACCCTGAGAATATATTTCCACAGGCTGGATTCTGACATGCAGCAGCGGTTATGGACCACTGGCTTAGAAATTGCCCCAGAAGGCCCTGAAATGGGTCAGGACAGAATCTGAATCTACTTCAAGGAAATTGTATACTCAAGGATGAAAATTCACTTTCCTTCCTATTTCCCATTCCAAATTATGTCATATTATTCAACATAGTATATCAGAGGTTATGCAGTAAGTTTAAAAGATAGCATTAAAATGCTGCAATAATAATACACAAAAATTCCACAAATTTGAATATAACCCCCCAGAAGAAATTAAATTTCAAAGATTAAATCTTTTCATAAACTAAAATCCAAGCACATTAAAATCTGAAATTGAATTATCTTGCTTTTGTGAGTTAAAAATCTAGAAGCCGACATTATGTTCAAGTCCCCAACCCATACTTCCCAGTTTCTTATTCTGCTCAGTCTTAGCTGAGGAGTTCTCAGGAGCTGGGTCTCAGGTTCCTTGCATTACACTGGGGGCTGACATTCACTGGAAATGGATGTGGTTCCTGCAGGACTTCAGAGGCTATACTAGTTCAAAATCAAGTCTCTCATGACCATTACTCAAAAATTAAAAAGAACTCAAGGACTTTAATAAGGCATTCAAGACTTCCAGATAAAATGATGTTCCCAGAAACCAGTTATTAATGCCCCGAAGAGCAGAGTAGAAACTCAGTGGTATTTTTAGGGATGAGGATACATGGAGAAAATCTTGGTTTTAGCCTCACCAGAATATCAGTCATCTGGAAACCATGACTTGTGAACTTAAACTAAACTGGGAGAAACTTCCAGCAATAGATTAAGAGATGTAATGCAGCTAATAAGCATTTACTGTATTGGGGGTGTTGGAAATCCACCAATGTGTATCTTATTCTTTGGAGGGGAGTTATTGTGGTAAAACGCACATAAAATTTACCATCATAATCACTTTAAAGTGTACAAGCCAGTGGCACTGAGTACATTCACCACGTTGTGCAGCCATCTCCACGATCTTGTTCCAGAACTCTTCATCCCTCCAAATAGTAAGCCTGTGTACATTCTTCTATTTATTTATTTATTTATTTATTTATTTATTTATTTTAGATGAGGGTGAAGGGAGGGAGAAAGAGAGGGAGAGAAACATCAGTGTGTGGTTGCCTCTGGTGTGCCCCCTACTGGGGGCCTGACCTGGCCCACAACCCAGGCATGTGCCCTGACTGGAAATTGAACCAGCAACCCTTTGGTTCGCAGGCCAGTGCCCAATCCACTGAGCTGCACCAGCCAGGGCCTGTGTATATTCTTTTAATTTCAGTTCCCACCTTGAGCTTGGGATTCCCTGCTCTGAGTTGTGATCAGGTGTGTTCAGTTCAATACTGTGCCACTGTGACTAGTACTGCTGCCTCTCTTTGTAGAATTGCTGAGGTCCACAAAAGCTGCCTTTTAGGAAAAGTTTTCACCTTGTCCTTATACTTATTCTAACTGGACTATTACCATCAGCAGATTCCTGAAATGAAGCTGTTGCTGATGCTGCTGAAGCATGTGCCCTGGGGCCTCGTGAGGAACAAGTCCTCTGTTATTTGTGTCTCAAGGCATGGCTTTCATCCTTTTTGAATCCCCTAGATTGTTGAGGGATGTTCCATTAAGGTATAGGTAACACCTGCATACCTACTACCCTAGCTGTATCACCTGGGATCTCAGCCAAAACAATATTTCTACCCCATCTGCCTGTGGACAAGCCACACAGATTTCAGCCTAGCCTCACCATAATTGCCTCCTTAGCTTGGAGTAGAAACTTGAATAATGGGGCAGCTGATCTAGTGCTGTCTGCCTGGGCCTGGCAATAACCGTTTATAGCTAGACCTGTAGTACCCACAAAACCTAATGCCTTGCCAGTTTAAAAGCCTCAAACCTATTATTCACTTTTTCACAATGGGTTTGCCACCAGAACACAGGTGTCATGAAAACCACCAATAAATCAAAGCCAAAATGGGAAAGGAAAAGACTCATACCGTCATTGTCATCATTGGACACATAGAGTCCAGCAAGTCTACCACTACTGGCCATCGGGTCTACAAATGTGGTGGGATCAATGAAAGAACCATGGAAAATTTTGAGAAGGAGGCTGCTGAGGTGGAGAAGGGCTCCTTGAAGTACGCCTGGGTCTTGGATAAACTGAAAGCCGAATGTGAGTGTGGGACCACCAATGATATCTCCCTGTGGAAGCTCGAGACTAGCAAGTATTATGTGACCACCATTGATGCCCCAGGACACAGGGACTTTATCAAAAACATGATGACAGGCACTTCTCAGCCTGACTGTGCTGTCCTGATTGTTGCTGCCGGTGTTGGTGAATTTGAAGCAGGGGTCTCCAAGAATGGGCGCATGCCCTTGCTTCCACACTGGGTGTGAAACAGCTGATTGTTGGTGTTAACAAAATGGATTCTATGAAGCCACCCTAAAGCCAGAAGAGATAAGAGGAAATTGTTAAAGAAGTCAGCACCTACATTAAGAAAATTGGCTGCAACCCTGAGAGTGGCATCTGTGCCAATTTCTGGTTGGAATGGCGACAGCATGCTGGAGCCAAGCGCTAACATGCCTTGGTTCAAGGGATGGAAAGTCTCCCGTAAAATGGCAGTGCCAGTGGAACCACACTGCTTGAAGCTCCAGATTGCATCCTGCCATCAGCTCATCCAACTGACAAGGCCCTGTGTCTGTCCCTCCAGAATGTCTACAAACTTGGTGGTATTGGTACTATGTCTGTGGCCTCAGTGGGGACTGATGTTCTCAAATGGCATGGCAGGCACCTTTGCTCTACTCAATGTTACAACCCAAGTAAAGTCTGTTGAAACATACCATAAAACTTTGAATGAAGCTTTTCCTGGGGATAATGTGGGCTTTTCCTGGGGACAAAGCCAAGAACATGTCTGTCAAAGATGTTCCTTGTGGCAATGTGGCTGGCAACAGCAAAGATGACCACCAATGGAAGCAGCTGGCTTCACAGCTCAGGTGATTATTCTGAACCATCCACACCAACCCAGTGCTGGATTTGCACCTGTGCTGGACTGTTGCACAGCTCACACTGCTTGCAAATTTGCTGAGCCGAAAGAGAAGATTGATCGTCGTTCTGGGAAAAAGCTGGAAAATGGCCCAACATTTCTGAAAACTGGCAATGCTGCCATCATCGATACGGTTCCTGGCAAGCCCGTGTGTGTTGACAGCTTCTCTGACTATTCTCCTCTGTGCCATTTTGCTGTTCGTGACATGAGACAGACAGTTGCTGCTGGTGTCATCACAGCAGTGGACAAGAAGCCAGCTGGAGCTGCCAAAGTCTCCAAGTCTGCTCAGAAAGCTCTGAAGGCTAAATGAATACTATCCCCAATATCTGCCACCACAATCTGAATCAGTGGTGGAAGAATGGTCTCAGAGCTCTTTGTCTCAAATGGCCATTTAAGTTTAGGGGTAAAGGACTGGTTAATGATTGCAATGCATTGTAAAACCTTCAGAAGGAAAGGAGAATGTTTTGTAGACCATTTGGTTTCTGTGTGTGTGTGTGTAAGTTTTTAAGTTATTAATTTTTAAGATCAGTACTGTTCAAAAACTTTTTATGCCCTGGCTGATGTGGCTCAGTGGTTGAGTGCCAGCCTGTGAATCAAAAGGTCACTGGTTTGATTCACAATCTAGGACACATGGTTGGGTTGCAGGCCAGGTCCCCAGTAGGGGGCGCATGAGAGGCAACCACACATTGATGTTTCTCTTCCTCTCTTTCTCCCTGCCTTCCCCTCTCTAAAAAATAAATAAATAAAATCTTTTTAAAAAGTTTTTTTAAATACAATAAGTTATTTTAGAGAGAGAGGAGGGGAGAGAGAGAGAAAGAGAAAGAAACATCAGTGTGAGAGAGAAACATCACTTGGCTGCCTCCCATACATGCCCTGACCAGGGACTGAACCTGAAATCTAGGTATGTGCCCTGACTGGGATCGTACCTGCAACCTTTTGGTGTATGGTGTGATGTAAGCCACACCAAGTAAGCCACACCAGCCAGGGATAAAATCAGTGTTTTTTAGTGGAAATAACTTGACCAAAAATCTGTCACAGAATGTTAAGATTCATTAAACAAAGTTTAATGAGAAAAATATCTAATATTCTATTCCTCAGTTCCTGAAAACTAACTAACCCCACTTCAACCTAGTCAGCAATATCAGGCCATTCTGTGCTGTAGCTATAAGTGGCCTTTATCCTGAGAGCCCTGCTACTCACTAAGGCTGTGCTTGAAGCCCACATCTTCCCTTTGCTCAAGCCCTGTTTCCTTGAAGCTGCACTGCTTTAAACAGTCCTGCCTCTGTAGAAACAGCCACTCACTTATGGACAAAGGCATTGTCGCCTGCCAAGGTCAAAATAACTCAGAGTTGGCTTAAAGATTTTCACCCAGGTGACAGCAGTTAAACGTCAACCACAAAATCCCTGACTGATGTGGCTCGATTGGGCATTGACCTACAAAGTGAAGGGTCGCCACTTCAATTCCCAGTCAGGACTGGGTTGAAGGTTTGGTCTCCAGTCAGGGTGCAAACAAGAGGCAATTGATAGATGTTTTTCTCTCACATCGATGTTTCTTTCCCTCTCTTTTTCCCTTTCTTTCCCTATAAAAATAAATAAATAAAATCTTTTAAAAAGTCATCCACACAAGTATAAAAACCCACCAGGCCTAACAGGAGCCTCTAAAAATCACCTAAATCGAAACACCTGTCCATGAAACCCTGAGCCCCACCTAAAGCTTCTGAATGAGTTTTCTGGTCTGCAAATATACTCTTTTTTAAATATATATTTTATTGATTATGCTACTACAGTTGTCCCATTTTTTTCATCCTTTTACTCCCCACTGCCCTGTATCCCCCTCCCACCATCATTTCCCGCTCTTAGTTCATGTCCATGTGTTGTATATATAAGTTCTTTGGCTTCTCCGTTTCTTATACTATTCTTAACCTCCCCCTGTCTATTTTGTACCTGCCAGTTATAATTCTTATTCCCTGTACCTTTTCACCCATTCTCCCCACTTCCCTACTGTAACCTTCCATGTGATCTCCATTTCTGTGATTCTGTTCTTGTCCTAATTGTTTGCTTAGTTTGTTTTTGTTTTTGTTTTTAGGTTCAGTTGTTGGTAGTTGTGAGTTTGTTGTCATTTTATTGTTCATATTGTTCATATTTTTTATCTTCTTTTTCTCACATAAGTCCCTTTAACAATTCATATAATAAGGGTTTGGTGATGATGAACTCCTTTAACTTGACCTTATCTGAAAAGCACTTTATCTGCCCTTCCATTCTAAATGATACCTTTGCTGGATAGAGCAGTCTTGGATATAGGTCCTTGTCTTTCATGACTTTGAACACTTCTTTCCAGTCCCTTCTTGCCTGCAAGGTTCCTTTTGAGAAATCAGCTGACAGTCTTCTGGTAACTCCTTTGTAGGTAATTATCTCCTTTTCTCTTACTGTTTTTAAGATTGTCTCCTTATCTTTAATCTTAGGGTAATGTAATTATGATGTGCCTTGGTGTGTGTTTCCTTGGGTCCAACTTCTTTGGGATTCTCTGAGCTTCCAGGACTTCCTGGAAGTCTATTTCCTTTGCCAGATCGGGGAAGTTCTCTTTCATTATTGTTTCAAATAAGTTTTCAATTTCTTGCTCTTCCTTTTCTCCTTCTGACATCTCTATGATTTGGGTATTGGAATATTTAAAGTTGTCCTGGAGGTTCCTAAGCCTCTCCTCATTTTTTTGAATTCTTGTTTCTTCATTCTGTTCTGGTTGAATGTTTATTTCTTCCTTTTGCTCCAAATCGTTGATTTGAATCCTGGTTTCCTTCCCTGCACTGTTGGTTCCCTGTATATTTTTCTTTGTTTCACTTTGCATAGCCTTTAATTTTTCCTCTACTTTGTGACCATACTCAACCATTTCTGTGAGCATCCCGATTACCAGTGAACTGTGCATCTGATAGGTTGGCTATCTCTTCATTGCTTAGTTCTATTTTGGGGGCTTTGATCTGTTCTTTCATTTGGGTCATTTTTTTTTGTCTTGGCATGCCTGCTATGTTGTAAGGGGTGGTGCCTTCAGTATTCACCAGGGCAGGGTCACTGCACTGTGGCACTGTATGTGGGAGAGGGGTCAGAGAGGAAACATTGCCACATGCTTGGCGCTCGGTTGGTTTTCAGTCACTTCTCCTGCTACCCACAAACAAATTGGGCCCTTCTGGTGCTGATTCCTGGGTGGGTGGGCTTGTGTATGCTCTAGGACCCTGTGGGTCTCTCCAACAAACTCTCCTGTGAGACTGGGAGTTTCTCCTGCTGCAACAACCCACACAGGTTTTTATAGCCAGAGATTTTATGGCTTTATTTCCCTGTACCTGGAACCCTGGGTTGAGTGGCCTGTCTCTTTCCTCAGTTGTTCCTTCCAGTTTATCTGCACACAAATATGGGACCACTTGGTCCTCCAGCCACTGCCCTTCCTACTGGTCTGGATGAATGTTTCTTCTTTAACTCCTTAGTTTCTGGACTTCCATACAGTTCGATTTTCTGGCAGTTCTGATTATTTTTTGTTTTTACATTTGTCATTGTCCTTCTGGTTGTGTGAGGATGCAAAGTGTATCTACCTACACCTCCATCGTGGCCGGAAGTTGCTGCAAATATACTATTGAGGGGATCCAAGAACTAGTAGCTTTCTTATATGCCTGGGTTTTAAACAAAGTAAGAAATAAAATAAAATAAAAGTTCAAAATACCACTTTTAAAGATGAAGTTGGAGAACGTGGCTGCCACTAGTAGTGACCCCACATTCAGAGACACTTACCAGGTCTCTGGTATTGCTGGGCGGGCAGAGTGGAACTGGTGCTCTTGCCTAAGAGGAAAGAGCCTGAGCTCAGCTGAGCACTCCCAGTTTATTCTTCCTGATGTCACCAGTCAGATCAGTCACGTGCCACCCATGGAGAAGGGGTGTGTAAAAGCATGGAGGAAATCTTCCAACATGAAATGGAACGACCAAGATAAAAACATGGCAAAACAGGATCCCTGAAGAAACACTGAATCCAGAGATTATTATAGAGAAGAACTTAAAAAACAAACCTAATCTAAAATTGGTATTATCAGAGAGTGATTAAGGAAGAAATGACATCTACACAACAAAAACAGGATAAGAGAAAGAATTCAAACAGAGAAAAGGAAGGTTCTGAGAAACTTAAAAATGATCAAACTATTCAATAGAAGGATGGGAAGATAGAGTCAAACAATATAAAACAGAAACAAAACAAAATCAGAAAACATAAGAGAGATATTTTTCTGAAAGACTGTAATCAGGGATAACAGAAAATATTTAACAACCAGTTCAGTATTCACAGTGACCTCTCAGAATGTGCCTCAGCCACAAGCAGCTCAGTCAGCCACCCAGGTCCCACTGGGCACCAGCCCAGGTCATAACGCTGATGCTCTTTATGGCATTAGACCTTTATAATCAACCTAAAGACAAGCACAGAAGACTGATTGTGGTGTCTGAGTGAGAATGTTATCAACCTTGAAATGTAAAAATAAAAGCACAGCTAAAAAAGCTGTGAATGCATGTGGGGGCTGAGGGAAAGATCAGGCAGTGCTTTTGTAGATATTATCAAATGAGGTTTCAATCCCTGACCAGTGTGGCTCAGTTGGTGCGGCATCATCCCTCGAAGTGAAAGGTGGCTGGTCTGATTTCCAGCCAGGGACATGCCTGGGTTACGAGTTCAATCTCCAGCTGGGGCGCATGTGAGAGACAACCGATCCATGTTTCTCTCCCTCTCTTTTTCCCTCCCTCTCCACTCTCTAAAATAAATAACTAAAATGTTTAAAATGAGGTTTCAATATGTTACTTCAAGTTATAAGGGTTATCAGTAGAAGAACTAAAACTGTTAGGAGTAGAGAGAAAGGGGTGGTGGTGTAGCTGTATAAGGGATTAAATCTCCATTTGCCATAGCATAAAGTCAATATAAATAGTCTAAAATTGATGACCCAGGAAACAGCAGTGTGGAATACACTTGTATATGTAGAGAATGCCTCCGGGAGGATATTCAAGAAACATGTCACATTGGTACCTTGAGAAGGGAGTGGGTGGATGGAGAGCAGGGTTGGGAGGAAGACTTCTCATGCCCTTATGCCTTTTGAATTTTTCAGTTGCTTATTCACAAAATAAATAAAATTAAAAGAAAAAATGAATGGCGTCAAGATGTACTTCTGCTTCCACAAAGACGTTCGTTACAGCATTAATAGTAGAAAATGTTGGAAAGACACAATTGTCTATTAGTAGGAGACTCGCTATATAAAATAATGGCTTACTCCTACACAAGATTATTTTGCAGCTTTTTGAAACCAGCTTGTAAAAACAAATTACTCTGGAGCATTTGAGATCTTTGCTTCCTGGCATATGTCATCAGGTTGACTCAAATAAACTCTTATAAAAATTCTCAAAACAAAACAAAATAAAAGAGCCCTGGCTGGTGTAGCTCAGTGGATTGAGCGCGGGCTGTGAACCAAAGCATTGCAGGTTCAATTCCCAGTCAGAGCACATGCCTAGGTTACAGGCCACGGCCCCCAGCAACCGCACATTGATGTTTCTTTCTCTCTCTCTCTCCCTCCCTCCCTTCCCTCTCTAAAAACAAATAAATAAAATATTTAAAAAATAAAAATTAAATTAAATTTAAAAAAAAAACAAAATAAAAGAACATTACTACTCACCAGTCAGGCACACATACCAGGTCCTGGAAGAGGCTAAATTAGGCCTCTGCTTCAGATTTAAGTGACTCTATTTCAACCTCAGCAGGGCCCATGGGGTGGTGATGAATTGAAGGAGGCTTCTCTAGCAGGTAAAACTCTCCCAGATCCCTGTTTCTGGAGTGGGACCTTGGACATGGGGCTTTTCCTTGAATGGAATCCTTCTATGTGTCTCCAATAGTTCCTGAGTTCATTTCAAGATTTTTCTTTCTCTCTCAAGGTCACACCTTGGGCATGGCCTCTGGCATGGAGTGGCAGTCATTTTTGTGCTCTCTGATCCTCTCTTGTCAACATACCTTATATGGTTTGTTATGCTATGAGAGGTGTGTCTCCTACCCAGCTCTGACTTTCATTACTAAGTAATTTCTGGGCTCAAGGAGAGGAGCAGTGGAGGGAAGAGAAAGAAAACTCATCACACATATTTTATCTTTTTTTTTCTCCTTACAACAATCTTATAGGGTAGGTGTTATAATTTTTATTTTGCATGTGAGGAAACTAAGACTCAAAGAGGTCAATTTACCCAAGGTCATACAGCCACAAAATAACAGATTGATGACTTGAACCCAGAACAATATTCCTCAAGCCCTTGTTTGATCCTTATACTCTGATCCTTCTCAGGTGGCTGAGAAACTGGAGATGCTGAAGAAACAGTATGATGAGAAGCTGGCACAAAAGGAGGAGCTTCGCGAGAAGTCTAAGGAGATGGCACTGAAACTGGAGCGAGCTGGAATGTTGGTGTCTGGATTGGCTGGCGAGAAGGCCCGATGGGAGGAGACAGCAAAGGTGAGATCAGTTCTGCCACCTGATTCTCCTTCCTCCCTGCCAACCAGTTCTAACAGCTCCCATCCCCTTTAGGTCAAGGGACAGTCAAAGAAAATAGGGACAGCTGAGTGTAGGGACATCCAAGAATAGGCGATGGGTGTTCTTCCCTTCCCTTTCTTCATATTTGGTGAGAAGAGTACCAGGAGAGATTTTTTTTGTACCATTAGAGATCTGCTTCCATGTTTAGGTAGAGCTAGAAAGTGCACATGAGGATCCTTTGTACAGCACATTGACTGGATAGAAGCATTCATGGGGCATTTTGTCCCTCTGCCTTCAGTAACCTCCTGGTGTCATGAAAGTGTTAGGCCTTATCACCAGAATATAAACAAATTTCTGCCAACAATGGAGACCTCAAAAGTAATTAGGCCAGGTTAGAGTTCTCAGGGCACAAAGGGTTAGGAGAAGAAAAAAAGTCTTAAATCAAGATTGATAGTGTTCAGAGGAGAGTGCCTTCAAAGCATTCCAAGTGTCTCCCAGTGCTGGGGACCCTGACAGGCTCACACATTCTCTACTGTCCTTCAGGGCTTGGAGGAGGACCTGGGCTACCTGGTGGGTGACTGTCTCCTGGCAGCTGCCTTCCTGTCCTACATGGGACCCTTCCTAACCAACTACCGGGATGAAATTGTCAACCAGATCTGGATCAGGAAGGTGAGGTTCAGGCACGATGAGTGACATCTTGGGCTCTGAGACTGGAATAGGGGATGTAATTACCTTTGGGAGTAATAAGAGATTTCAGGAAAGGGTAGGGATGCTGAGCTCAGGTCTGCAGGCTGAAATCTGGGGCTCTTCCCTAACCAGATTTGGGAGCTTCAAGTTCCTTGCTCACCTCGCTTCACCTTTGATAACTTCCTGTCCAATCCTACCAAAGTTCGGGACTGGAACATTCAAGGGTTGCCCTCAGATGCTTTCTCCACTGAGAATGGCATCATCGTCACCCGTGGCAACAGGTAAGGATGCTGCTGGGAGCAGGAGGAGGAGTAAGGGCAGAGCCTGTTCTCTGATGAACGCTTCCTCCTTCAGGTGGGCATTGATGATTGATCCTCAGGCCCAGGCCCTGAAGTGGATCAAGAACATGGAGGGAAAACAGGTATAAGGCTGGTTTTGTCTCCTTAGAATCTCTTCCCAAGCTTGTCTCTTCCTGAGGTCCTACCCTTGGACCATTTTTCCCTTTGAATCCCTGTGTTTCTTCCATCTTTTTCTCTTGCTCTCTAGGGCCTTCAGATCATTGACCTGCAGATGGGTGATTACCTTCGAGTCCTAGAAAAGGCCATCCAGTTTGGATACCCAGTGCTGCTCCAGAATGTGCAGGAATATCTGGACCCCACACTCAACCCTGTGCTCAACAAATCTGTAGCTCGAATTGGTCAGGGCTCAGGCTTAATGTGGGATTGGACTGTGGGGCAAATTCTAAGGGCCAGCCAAGTAGGACACTGGGGAGGGAAGGGCTGGCTCTTTGGCCATGTCCTCTACTTATCTGTCCCTCCATTCAGACAGCCCTGGGCTGGGGCCATTAGGATAGGCTGAGTCACTGCTGCTGGATGCCAGTAGGGGAACAGGTCAGCCCACACTTGGTCACATGGGGTCCTTGCCCTTGACCCCCCTGTGGGTACAGGTGGTCGGCTGCTGATTCGCATTGGAGATAAGGAGGTGGAATACAACACCAATTTTCGTTTCTACATCACCACCAAGCTCTCCAACCCCCACTACAGCCCAGAAACCTCAGCCAAGACCACCATTGTCAACTTTGCAGTCAAAGAACAGGTGGGTGGTGGCTGATGCCTAGAATGAAATAGGGTGAGGAGTCAGGGCTGTAGACTCCAGCAGGAATGAGAAAAAGGCTAAGCTTCTGTTGACCAGGTATAAAGGGATGAGGGGCTTGGGAGGTGTAAAGGGATGAAAACAGTGAAGGTCACTGGAGTGAGTCTCACCCTGACTCCTGGCACACCTCCAGGGCCTGGAGGCCCAACTGCTGGGCATTGTGGTCCGGAAGGAGCGGCCTGAGCTGGAGGAGCAGAAGGATTCACTGGTCATCAATATCGCTGCTGGCAAGAGAAAGCTCAAGGAACTGGAGGATGAGATCCTTCGGTGAGACCTTGCCTCCACTGCCCCACTGGCCCACTCACAGTCACAACTAGCACACCAGGGGGTTGATGGAGGCCCTGCCCCCTCCATGCACACACCTCTTGGCTTCCCTCCAGGCTACTGAATGAGGCCACAGGCTCCCTGCTTGATGATGTGCAGCTGGTGAATACCCTTCAGACCTCCAAGATAACTGCCAATGAGGTGACTGAGCAGCTGGAGACCAGTGAAACCACAGAGATTAACATTGACTTGGCCCGAGAGGTGAGCTCCTGTGTCCTCCAGCCCAGCCCTACCCACCATCAAGATGCAACTCTAATCATGTTGCCCTCTGTGAGTCCCTGCCACCTGACATGCTCCTCTGTGGTTCCTTGCTCTGCCCTCGCTGCAGGCTTACCGTCCATGTGCCCAGCGGGCGTCGGTTCTGTTCTTCGTGCTCAATGACATGGGCCGCATTGACCCCATGTACCAGTTCTCGCTGGATGCCTACATCAACCTCTTTATCCTCAGCATTGACAAGAGCCATCGCAGCAACAAGCTGGAGGACCGCATTGACTACCTGAATGAATACCACACCTATGCTGTCTACAGGTCTGAGGCTCCTCCCCACGTGCCTTAGGCAGGAGGCCAAGTGGCTGGCTGTAACACTGACCCTTTTTGCCAGCTCTGCCTTTGTGCTTTCCCATGATGCCACCTTGGTCCCCTGATCTCTTGCCTGTACACCCTCCCTGGGTAGCTTCTTCACTGTCATGCTCTAAGCATCACCTATGGCCTGACTACTCCCAGTTTTATATCTTTAGCTCTCCCTTGAACATGGGACTTGTGTGTACAATTGTCTAATATACCAGCACTTCTTAAACAGCAATGTGCTTATAATGCACCGGGAATCTTGTTAAATACAGATTCAGATTCAGTAAGTTGAGGTTGGGACCCCAGGATCTGCCTGTCTAGCACTCCCAGCTGATGCTGTCACTCCTGGTCTGTGGGTTACACTCTGAGTAGCAAGGTACTTGATCTTTCTATATAGATACCCCACAGACCCCTCAAATTCAGGTCAAACTCATTATCTACCCTTTTCCTTCAAGTTTCTCACCCTTGAATGACACCAGTACCCACTTCGCAGTCACCCAAGCCAGAGAGGGGAAGTTCTCCTGGACTCTTCCCTCTCCCCGCCTCTCAGATTGGTCACCAGGTTTTGCTCATGAATCTTTCTGCAACCTGTTCCCTCCCAGTTCTCTCTACTGCTACAAGTGTACTTTATAAAGTTCAGGCATTTGTGATCTTTCTGAATTGCACAGACATCCCCTAACAAGTTGTCCTGCCTTTAACTTTGTCCCTCTCCAGTCTGTCCTCTTGCAATCCATGAGAGCCTTCCAAACACAAATCTGACTGCGCCGCTCCTGGCTCAAACTCTTTGGAAGGCCCACACAGACCTTCTTGGCCTGGCCTCCACCTGCCTCCCCAGCTTCCCCTTTCCCCGCCTTACACTGGTGCCTGAGTAATGCAGGCTGCCTTCCATGTCTGCCTTCCATGTCTGCTTCCTCCCACCCTCATCTCTACATTTGCTTCTGCTCTGAGCTCTCCCTGGAGCCCTCCCTTCTCTTCTTCTTCTACATCACTCGATAACTCTGCTATACCTCAGGGCAACTCCTCTAAGAAACCTCCCATGTGTCCGCCAGGCATGGTGGGCGCCCTTATCCTGTGACCCCTCGATAGCACTATCACCCCGTATAGCACGCATCACATCATTGCATAATGAGTGGCTTCTCTCATTTGTCCTTCCCATGCTACCGGACTTCCTCCAGGACAGAGACCCTGGCTTGTTCATGTCTGTGTCTTCAGTACCTGGAAGAGTGCCCACAGTCAGGGTCCAGTCAGTGTTGGGTGTTTTTTAATAGAAACAAATGATTGATTTTTCCAGTGAACTCTGGGAAAATTACGCGCTCTATCTAGGTCCCTGAGCGCTTGGCTGTTTATAGGAGTTTTGAATTTGGTGCTGATGAAGAACTTTCTCTCATGTAGGACTCTGTGCTCAAATGATGTATGATCAGTAAGCATTCATATTGAGTGTCCTGCCCCCTCCACCCTCCCTGTCCTCTTCTCCCAGGTACACCTGCCGCACCCTTTTTGAGCGCCACAAGCTGCTATTCAGTTTTCAGATGTGTGCCAAAATCCTGGAGACTTCTGGCAAGCTCAACATGGATGAGTACAACTTCTTTCTACGTGGGGGTGTGGTGAGTTGGGTAGAAGACACCTTTAAGCGTGGGGTGGTCAAGGCTGGGAGGGTGGCCAGCATGAAGAGGACTCCGGATCCGGAGAGCAAGGCCCAAGGCTGCAGTAAGCTGAGAACTGCTAGGAGCAGGGGCATGGCCAACTCCCTGAGGCTGTGGGGGTAACTTGCCATGTACCCCCTTGCTCATGACAAGTGCTTAAAAATTTTCTAGTTGGTGAACAATAAGTATTTGTTAAAGAGAATGACTAAGTGAACCAACTCTAACAGTTTGTGCTTCTCTAAAAGGTGAGGCTACTAGTTGACAGCATTAGGTAAGAGGCGACCACCAGAGGGCGCAAGCGCCCTAAATTTGAACACAGAATCTGAGACTTAAATCTCCACACTGATGTCCCTAATGAAGGTGGATTCCCGTCCATCTTAGATTCCTGTATTCACCTTGGCATTCTGTTTCATACTAGATTCATCTTGGATTTCTAATGTTTAAAAAAAAAGGGTGGGGGGGAGGCCTGGCTGGTGTGGCTCAGGGGATTGAGCACCGGCCTACAAAGACCAAAGAATCCCTGGTTCAATTTCCAGCCAGGGCACATGCCTGGGATGCAGGCCAGGTCCCCAGTGGGGGACACATGAGAGGCAAACGTACATTGATGTTTCCCTTTCTTTCTCCTTTGCTTCCCCTTTCTGTAAAAACAAACAAACAAACAAACAAATAAATAAATATCATTTTTTAAAGGGTAATTCTTCTTTGGAGGTGCTCCCAGTCAGTCCCTTTCTCCTATCTCCTCTCCCCCAGGTCCTGGATCGGGAGGGCCAAATGGATAACCCATGTACTAGTTGGCTTGCGGATGCCTACTGGGATAACATCACAGAGCTAGACAAACTAACCAACTTTCATGGACTCATGAACTCCTTTGAACAGTATCCTCGTGACTGGCACCTGTGGTATACCAATTCCACCCCGGAGAAGGCTATGTTGCCAGGTGCCCAGGCGTCTGAGCCTCCCTGTTCCTGCCTTTTTTCCTTCCCTCTGTTCAGCCCATGTGCTTGCCTGTCCCTTTGTTCTTTATCCCCTCTCCCCAGCTCTTCTTAGCCATCTGCCTCCTGGCTGAGCATTCCGTGCAGGCGCTCCTTTGTTTAGATTCTCTGCTCTTCCAGACTGTCCATCAACAGCTCGACTCATCCACAGGTGAGTGGGAGAATGCCTGCAATGAAATGCAACGGATGCTGATTGTTCGCTCCCTACGCCAGGACCGCGTGGCATTCTGTGTTACCTCTTTCATTGTCTCCAACCTCGGCTCCCGCTTCGTTGAACCGCCTGTGCTAAACATGAAGTTGGTCAGTGACCTGGTTTCCTTGCCCACACCACCCCTGGGTCCCTCCTGCCTCCCTCTCCCCGTTCCAGTCCACCATGTACATCTCCTCAGTTTCTTTCTCCCACTCGTGTTACGTGCCTTCTGCTTGAGGCCATACCCTGTGCTTCTGTCAGGTGATGGAGGATTCAACCCCACGAACCCCACTGGTGTTCATCCTGTCTCCTGGTGTGGACCCCACCAGTGCTCTGCTCCAGCTGGCTGAGCACACAGGCATGGCCCAGCGTTTCCACGCCCTGTCCCTGGGCCAGGGCCAGGCCCCCATTGCTGCTCGGCTCCTCCGAGAGGGCATGATGCAAGGTCAGTGTCATTCTTGTTCTTCTACCCCCGTCCTTGGCGCTGCTGGTCCTACTCCCCAGAACCTCCAACCTCAATCACACTGCCATGTCTGCAGCTCCCACTTTTCCAAGAGGCCCCAGGAGTGGCAGACCTGAGCATTTTGACTCTTCCCCACCAACACACAATCAGGAAGATAGTGTGGGAACAGATGGGGCTTAGGGAATGGATCCCACTGAATCTAGCATCTCCTTGCAGGACAATGGGTGTTCCTGGCCAACTGCCACCTGTCACTGTCTTGGATGCCTAATCTTGACAAATTGGTGGAACGACTGCAGGTGGAGGATCCTCACCCTTCCTTCCGCCTCTGGCTCAGCTCTAGCCCCCACCCCGACTTTCCCATTTCAATCTTACAGGCCAGCATCAAGATGACCACAGAACCGCCAAAGGTATGGGTGACTGTACATAGCCAGTATCAGCCATACCATCTGGTCTACCCTTCCTTCTGCTGACATCAGAGAGTGGGCTTAACCTTAACAACACATTTTGTTAAAAATTTTAACCATTTCTCTCTTCTTTGTGCCAAAATCTTAGAACATAATAGTAATATCTGATATTTGTTGAGTGTTATTATGTACTAGGCATTGTTCTAAGTGCTTTACATTTATTAATTCATTTCATACACACAGTCCTTATCAGGTAAGCCCTATTAACCCATTTTACAGACAGGAAACTGAAGCCCTGAAGAGTAAATAACTAGTCACATAGAACCTTCTTGTCCTCAGTCCTCCTTGATCACCTTGGGTGGTTGATACAGCTGACTGTCCCTTTCCTGGTTTCCCTGACATGCACTCCTGGTTTCCCCCTGCCTCTTGCCACATCATTTATTAGAGAATCATTCCATGCTTCTCTCTCCTCTTGTCTGTGGTTGTATCTCAAGACTTAGTTCTTGACCTCCAACTTTTCTCATTCAACATTTCCTCCTTTCACAGCTTGATAGAGTAATGGTCCTTTTCCTGATTTCAACTCCAATCCCCATCTCTGGCTCCGGTATCAAATGAGTTTATCAACTGAGGTTCCAGCTCTGAATTCCATCTGGTTACAAAACATTTCTTCTTGGCATGCCAGCTCCATAAGTCCCACACTTGTAAAACAAGTCATCAGTTCCTCTACCATAGATTATCTCCTCATCCTATTTTTGTTAATGGTACCACTAATTTTTTAATTTTAATCCTCACCTGAAGATATATTTATTGATTTTAGAGAGAGAGAGGAAGGCAGGGAGAGAAACCTCAATGTGAGAGAGAAACATTCATCAGTTAGTTGCCTCCTATACATGCCCCAACCAGGGATAGAACCTGTAACCTAGGTATCTGCCCTGACCTGGAATCAAACCTGCAACCCTTTGGTGTATAGGATGATGCTCTAACTGAGCCTTCTGGCCAGGGCTCCACTAATGAAATTATATATATATATTATATATATATATATATAATATATATATATATATATTTGAAGTTGATTTGTATTTATTTTTTCTACCCAAGAAGCATTCTGTGCCCCTATGTAAAAACAGTCCAGAAATGTAACCCCAGTTTAAAAGAACATTTTAAATTCATTTTTAAAGAACTTTTTTTTCTTTGCCTTCTAAGAGATATGTGGCTTGGTAGCTAGGTTGAGCACCCTGCAATGGGTAGAGGTGTGTGAGTACAGAGGTAGGTGCTGTTCAGCTTTGCATAATAAAGTGGGAGGTGATGAAGAATCTGAGGGAAACCTAAGAGGAGGGAGAGAGGAATCAGCAATGGGGTGCCCGAGTGTGGGGAGAGCCCATCCTGGCTTTGCCCAGGCGTGCTTTCTGTGATCTGCCAGATCCTCATGGAAGTAGAAGGGGGAGGGAGGGAGAAAGACATTGATGCATGAGAGAAACATAAGTTGGTTGCCTTTGACATTCCCCAACTGGGGACCTGGCCTGCAACCCAGGCATGTGCCTAGACTGGAATCAAACTTATGATCTTTCAGGTTGCAGGCAGGTGCTCAATCCACTGAGCCACACCAGCCAGGGTGGTGAATATAAATTCTTAATTTTTATCAGTTTGAATTTAGCTACCTCCTTTTTTATGACTTATGCTCCTATGTCTTATCAGCCAAAGATTTAAGAAATCTTTGCTTACTCCAAGTTGCACATTAAGACACTCTCTTATACTTGTCTTCAAAATAATTTTATAACTTGACTTTCTCATACAGGTTTTTAGCCACTTCAAATTGTTTTTTGTGAGTGTGGAATGAGGTAGTTAGAGGTCTAATATTTTTTCACATGGATAACCAATTCTCTGAGTACTATTATTAAATAGCCTGCAATTACCCTTCTGATCTACAATGTGTCTGCTCAGCCTTAAATTGTGTGTGTGTGTGTGTGCACGTGTGCGTGCATGCACTCAATCCACTGAGCCACACCAGCCAGGGCTCTATACTACTTCTTGATAGCTCATGAGACAAGTCTCCTTACCTTATTTTTCTTCAGGCTGCTCTCCAACATAAATTTTATTTTATTTTATTTTATTAAGATTTTATTTATTCTTTAGAGAGAAAGAAAGAGAAACATCAATGTGTGGTCGCCTCTCACACATCCCCCACTGGGGACCTGGCCCGCAACCTAGGCACGTGCCCTGACTGGGAATTGAACAGGCCACCCTCTGCTTCATAGTCCAGCGCCCAATCCACTGAGCCACACCAGCCAAGGCTCCAACATAAATTTTAGAATTAGCTTGTCAAGTTCCACCAAAAAAAAAAAAATCCTATTGATCAATTTGGAAGAAATCAACATCTTTAGGATATTGAACCTCCCAATTCACAAGAATAGTATGTCTCTCCATTTATTCCTTATTTCAGTGAAGTGTTGTAATTTTCTCTATGAAGATTTATACATTTTTATTGGGTTTATTTCTACCTTACATATTTTGATGTTATAAATGGCATTTTAAGTCATATTTTTTTTTACTGCTCTGTCCAATATTCTTTCTTCAGTTTTCTCCCTACTCCACTCTGTCCATCATAGGTGAGTCTTCTTAAGACACTGTTTCAACATATCACTGTTCTCCTCAAGACAGAAAGTGGATCCATAATGCCTGGTCAATCAAGTCCAAATAGTTCAAACTGTCTTTCTTATTGCGCCTCCATCTGTTAATGGCTCTTCTTACCTGACCTCAGCACTTGTACTTGACTTCATTTAGACTTATTCTCTCACTTATTCTCCCCTTTGTGCCTTTATTCCTCAGTTCTTTCTATCTCCTGGAAACCAAGTCTCTCTTCTCAGCCCGGTCATATCTTTCCCGTTTGTAAGAGCCCAAATCCCAACTTGTTCATGAAGACTGATAAATCCAATCACAGGGAATATTCCCTGTGACCCTTATTTTATTATTGGCCCTTTTATTATGGCCCTAATACTATGACCCTTTTATTATTTAAAAAATATATTTTATTTTTAGAGAGGGGGAGGAAGGGAGAGAGAGAGGGAGAGAAACACCAATGTGTAGTTGCCTCTCATGCGCCCGCTACTGGGGACCTGGCCTGCAACCCAGGTATGTGCCCTGACGGGAACATAACCTGCAGCCTGCCAGTTTATGGGAAGACACCCAACCAACTGAGCCACACTGGCCAGGGCTATATTATGACCCTTCTAATCTACACCAAACATTTGCACATAGTACAGTGTACATTTTTGTTCATTAATAGTTGTATGTATATCTTTGTCTTTGTTCCTATTTTCTGGTACTCCCAAATTGAGTGAGCTTACCCACCACTGAGAACACTGTGGCTGAGAGGATCAAAAGTGGGAGGACAAGAGGGTAGGACTGCCACCAGCGCATACGGTGCCTCTCTGTGAATCAGAGAAAGGCACCCAGCCCAGTGAATGAGTGCACATGTTAGCAGGCAGATCTAGGGCTAGATTTCAGCCTCTACTCAGCCAGTGCCTCGTGCAGTGAGCAACCTGCACAACTGTACACTGTAGCACAGTGTGCTAGTGGCAGGGCTGAGCAAGATGCTGTCATCCCTTCTTCCTACTCCACTGTCCCCAGGGCCTAAAAGCCAACATGACACGTCTTTTCCAACTGATGACGGAACCACAGTTTTCCCGCTGCTCCAAACCTGCGAAGTATAAGAAGCTGCTGTTTGCACTCTGCTTCTTTCACTCTGTGTTACTCGAACGCAAAAAGTTCCTGCAGCTTGGCTGGAACATTGTCTATGGCTTCAATGACTCTGACTTTGAGGTTTGTTCTCACCAAGGGTCCCTTATGCCAGCTCCCTTTCCTTTTACTTCTGAACTCATGGCTCCCCTCCCGAAATACCCACCGACAGAAAGTCTCTGTTAAAGCCCCATTGGGAAGTTATTATTTTTTTTAAAGCAGCCCCATTAGAAGAGTTCCTGCAATAACTGTGTGGTGCTGGGGGGTTGGGGCCGGGTCATGCACAGGTGTCAGAGAATTTGCTGAGCCTCTATCTGGATGAGTATGAGGAGACACCCTGGGATGCGCTCAAGTACCTCATTGCAGGCATCAACTATGGTGGGCACGTCACGGATGACTGGGACCGGCGCCTGCTCACCACCTACATCAATGACTATTTCTGTGACCAGTCTCTATCAACCCCCTCCTACCGGTGAGGGGGAGGTGGCACTGAACAGGGGCCAGAGGACACAAAAAGACCAGGTGGCAGGACTGGGGGTAGGGGAATGTTTGAGGAGAGAACATGAGACTGGGAGAAGGCAGTGTGTGGGGGATTAGGAGGAAGAGCAAGAACAGACAAATGGAACATAGTTAGAGCTGAAGTCTTGGTTTGACAGAGAGCCCCCGCAATGTGGTGGTAATTATGCTGTGGCTCTCTAGGTTGTCAGCATTAGACACTTATTTCATACCCAAGGATGGGAGCCTGGCCTCTTACAAGGAGTACATCAGCATGTTGCCTAGCATGGACCCCCCTGAAGCCTTTGGCCAGCACCCCAATGCAGATGTGGCCTCCCAGATCACTGAGGCACGAACTCTCTTTGAGACTCTGCTTTCCCTGCAACCCCAGATTACACCCTCCAGGGCTGGAGGCCAGAGCAGGGAAGAGAAGGTAAGAATAGACACCTGGGGAAGGGAGAGCCATGAGAGAGGGTTGCACTCAGAGCTCTTGCCTCATCAGGTCCTTGAGCTGGCCACTGATGTGAAACAGAAGATCCCTGAAATGATCGACTATGAGGGGACCCGAAAATTGCTGGCTCTGGACCCCTCCCCTCTCAATGTGGTCCTTCTGCAGGAGATCCAGAGATACAACAAGCTTATGGAGACCATCCTGTAAGATGGAGAGGGGCTCTGCAGAGTGTGGGGAGGTGGCAAGAGGAAAGGCCTTTACCTCCTACCTAGGATGACTCTTCCAGGCCCAACCCATCTCTAACCCTGCATCCTGTCCTGCTCAGGTTCTCATTGACAGACCTGGAAAAGGGCATCCAGGGCCTCATCGTCATGTCTACAAGCCTGGAAGAAATTTTCAATTGCATCTTTGATGCCCATGTCCCTCCACTCTGGGGAAAGGCAAGATTTACACTACTGTTGATCCTACTCCAGCAATGAGCTCTCAACCCTGTGCCCCCAATTTCCTGGTTCTTGGTAGGCATATAGCAAAATGCAGTAAGCCTGGGCTTTGGAGCCAGGCAGGTTCAAGGTTGAAGTCTGGCTGTCATTCACTGAAGGACTTTGTATAAGACGTTAACTTAGAAGCTGACTCAGGGCAAGTTATTAACCTCTCCAAGGATGTTTCAATGATTCTCAGCACTGTTTATAGCACTTCATAGGAGTTTTCATTAATGGTGACTGGTAACTATTACGATCATTAGTAAATCGTTGTCATTTTATGCTTCTTTCCTAGCAGTTGGCTTTTGGAGTGCTTTACCCAATTGAAACTGGGGAGCAGGGGCTGACACCACATTTTCTTCTTATATCTGCTCTCAGTGCTCAAAATAAGAACTTGAATGCATGCATGCATGAATGAATGAACATGTACTGCCTTTTCCTCCAGGCATATCCCTCACAAAAGCCACTGGCTGCGTGGACCCGGGACTTGGCCCTGCGTGTAGAACAGTTTGAGCTGTGGGCTAGTCGTGCCCGGCCTCCTGTGATCTTCTGGTTGTCTGGCTTCACCTTCCCCACTGGCTTTCTCACTGCTGTATTACAATCTTCAGCTCGCCAAAACAACGTGAGCCACGTGGAGAGTGTTTTAGGAACTGGACGCTGGGGACATGTATTTGCTCTCCTTTTTGAGGATCCTCCCTTATTCTCACCTTTAATCTCCAGATATCAGTGGACAGCCTCTCTTGGGAATTTATTGTTTCCACTGTGGATGACAGCAACCTAGTGTATCCACCCAAGGTGGGTGCCTGATGTGGTTGGGGCTCTGAGCAAAGGCAGGTCTGGTGGAGGAGGTGCTGGGAGCAAAGGTGGGAAACAATTGGTTGAGTGGGGAAGGGAGAGGTGGCAGGTCAGGGGTCCTGGCAACCAACAGTCTCCACTTCCCCTCAACCCGCCCCTATGTCTCCCCAGGACGGCGTCTGGGTTCGAGGCCTGTATCTAGAGGGTGCTGGCTGGGACCGGAAAAACTCCTGCTTGGTGGAAGCAGAGCCCATGCAGCTTGTCTGCCTCATGCCCACCATCCACTTCCGGCCTACAGAGAGCAGAAAGAAGAGTGCCAAGGGTGGGACACACCTTCAGACCTGCCTACCCCATCCCCAGTTTTGATTCTAACCCATCCTCTGCTCTATTCCTGTTTTCCCAGAGGCTCCAGGGGTCCGATTCCTTCTCTTGTCTTTTCCCTCAGGTATGTACTCCTGTCCTTGCTATTACTATCCCAACCGGGCAGGCAGCTCAGACAGAGCCTCCTTTGTCATTGGCATCGACCTCCGGTGTGGGACCATGACATCTGATCATTGGATCAAGAGGGGCACTGCTCTACTCATGAGCCTGGACAACTGAGAAGCCTCCTCTTCGTCCCCGCTTGAGGGAGGACTAGGGACTCTTAAGAACCAAAGCTGACAATGCATCTCAGACCGAGGCTGGACTTCATTCAAGCCTTGTCCTTGGTTGAATTTGTTGTGTGATGGGGCCCTGGAGATACAGTGTGCTAGCCATAAAGGTGGAAGAATTGGAGTTCAGTGCAGTAAAACACCCGTGACTACAAGCCCTAAATCTCTCAATGGGATGGTGGGGTTTGGGGAGGGAGCCCGGCCTTACAGAGGATCAGAGAGCTGCGGTGAGCTGCTACTGGAGGGGTAAAAGAAGCAGGGAAAGTGGGAGGCCTTGAGAAGCAGCCTCGACCTCGAACGAACGGGAAGCACGGTAGAGCCTAAAAGGGGGTGTGGCTAAGTCTCGCTGGGCTAGAAAAGGGGGCGGGACTTACTTTGGAAAGGCACGTGATCCAAATGGAATAGGGGTTTGTCGGACAGGGATCGGGGCTGGATCCCGCACATTACACCCCAAACTCTGCAATCTGCATTCGGTATCTTTTTTGGCACCTGTGCTGAGGCGAGAGGGACCTGCAAAACGCGGGGTGGAGCCAGACGGGGGGGGGGGGCACTTCGGGCGAGGAAGGGCGGGACCAAGGGAAGGGGGGCGGGGTTGGGAGGGCGGGGTTTGTGTTGGAAAATCCAACTGCGCCACGGGGCGGAGCGGCCCCCCCAGCCCCAGCCTGGGGGGGGGGGGCCGCTCGACCCCCTGGGAGACCTTGGGGAGTCTGAACACCTGGGACACCCTAGAATCAGGTAACGGGGGGCACGGGGGCGGCTGGAAAGAGGGCAACCATCTCCTCTCAGGGGGGCGGGGCTCTTGAGTCGCAGGCGAAGTAGAGCTGGGGGTGGACGTCTGGGTCTCGGCAAAGGCATAGGGAAGAAGACTGGGGCGCAGGACATTCGAGTCCCCTAGAAGAGAGCAGGGCGGGAGTGGGGGAAGGGCTGAGAGGCAGAAGGCTTGGGTTCCGGATGTTAAGAGGGGCCTGAGAGGACTCCCATCCCCCTTTGGCTAGGACTCCCCTTCCTGACAATAGAGCGGGGCGGGGCGCGGCAGTCCCTAACTACAGGACAGAGCTAAAGGTCAGAGTTTGCAAATAGGTCTGTGCGTAGGTCCTTGGTGGTCGGAAGTGGTCAAGTAGGGATGTGTCTCTGATCCTGGGGCCACTTCAGAGTTTCTCCCCAGTACTTGTCACGAGGGTAATAGCTCCAGACCTGGCCCTTACACCAGGAGCCCTGATAGCCTCTGTGCGGTGGCCTCCGGCCCATCCACTTCGCCGCACCTCACCTCCCTTCACTCGACTTCATCCTGCTCGTCTCGTCATCCCTGGTCCTGCCCTACTCTGCCCTCTCCCGGCTGGGGCTCTTCTTTGTGCTTGAGGTTCCCGGCAAAGCCACGAGATGGCGAGGGCGAGACACACAGCCTGGGCTGAGGGGAGTGAGGTGGGGGATAGGGCGATGAAAGCAGCCAGAGCCGTCCTCCCCAGCCAGAGGGAAAGGTGGGCTGAGGTGCTCTTTTGGTTTCCTGTCACCTCTGCCCCTTACAGGAAACTGTGGGCGGGAGGGCGAAATGCATGGGGTGAGGAGGGGGCTGGGGACTCAGTCTCTGCCTCCCGCAGTTGGGGTAAATAGTGGGGAAGGGACACGCGGGTTAGTTACTAAGCAACGCAGATACGCTTCCAGTCTACTGTGGCTTGTGGCTCTGACTTGGGGGGTGGGAGTTGGCGAGTGAGGGAGGCTGAGCCTGGGAAAGATCTAGGGCAGGATGCCTGGTTCTCGGGACAGGGAGAGCCTGGGAGGAAGGAGGGCAGGCAGCAAGCTGGCGCGAAAACGGATTCGGCGGTAGTTAGGAGAGAGGCGGTACCCTGGCGCGGAGCTGAGCACCGCTTCCCTTCGCCCCCGGGGTTGCTTGCCCTGTTGCTAGAGTAACAGGAGAGCTAGACTACCGAGCCGAATTCCCGAACTCTCGCGTCTGCCCAATCCGCTCTAGCGGACGTCCCTGACATCAGGGCCCTGGCAGCCAATGTGGTGGAGGCAACAGAGAGCTACAGGAAGAGGGAGAGGGGAGGGGCAGAGGTTGAGAAAAGGAAGGGTAGTTGCTGGGGACCAGCACGTGCACTCCCACACGCTCGCGCCCACTGCCCCTCCCTCCGCCGCACGCGTCGGAGCCCGCCCCCCCCACCCCCGCTGCGCTTGCGCCGCGGGTCGGCTCTCACCGCCCCCCACTCTTGAGTCTGCTAGATATTGCTGGCTGGGCTCGGCCCCAAAGCCTCTCCCGATCCAGACCTCTGCGTCCGCCTTCCCTCTTTCTCGAGGTCTCGAACCATTAATTTCCAGCCTTCGGTGCGATGGGCGGGCTACCTTTTTCCCACCAACCTCCCAGCTGGCGCACCACTCTCCCAGGTGATGGGCTAGACGGAGCTGTGGTTTTCAGCCCCATAAGCTCCGCTGCTGTCTTGCCCGGCTCTGGCTTAGGTTGCTTGCCCAAGAGGAACCGAACGCGCTCCAGCTCCCCTTGCCGACGTTTCACTCGCTCAGGCCCAGCTGTTGTTTGTTGGTGGCTAGGGGAGGGCGCTTCGGGGAAGCCCTGGACGACCCAGGTGACTTCCCGGGCCATCACGCCCCTTCGCGTGAATTCTTCTTTGATGTGCACCAAAATCCTTCGCATCCTTAATGCTTCTTCCTCATTCGCCCAGGGCTTTTTGCACCTCCCTCAGCTCCCTTCGAGCTGTTTCTGTCCGTCTCCAGTCGCTCTTCCCGGCTTCTCCCGGTTATATAACTCTTCCTCTTGCCGTGTCCTGGTTTCAACTCCACAGACTCCGCCCTGTAACAGCGCGGGGAGGGGCAGGAGAGTTGGGGACCCAGACACTTTCCCGCTGGCGGCCGGCAGAGGCACGGGGGATCTCACAGATGGGAGACGGAGTCCCGCGGGACTCGGCGCCCCCGCCCCATACTCCCACCCGAGATCTCGCCCAGGAGAAAGAAGGCACAGTATCTCCGGGAGGCGTGTCGGGACTTTGTCAGAAGTGTGGGTTGGGAGGTCAGGGCTGGAGGCGGAGAGGTGGAGCCGAAAGGCCCGAGTTTCAGAGATTGGAGCTGTACTGGGCGACATAAATGAAGGAGCAGGTCTTGCTTCCACCTTCCTTTCCTTTTTGGGTTCCCAGAATTCCTGAGACTATTTCCCAGGAAGCATAGCCAGCGGCCGCTCTCCGCCCCTAGGTGTCAAAGGTCGATGTTAGAGGTGGCCTGGGATGATGTCACCAGTGCACGTGCCCCGGGATGGTTGCCAGGCAATGAGGCCTCTCCTTCTCCATTCCGGCCCCCTACCTCAGGCCCTAGTTCAGATCCGGGCCCTTGCCATCTTTTCCCCCTCTCCCTTCCCTTGGCCTTAGCATCCAGCAGGTGGGAAACCCTGGCCTGGAGTTTTGTGAGGGGGAGGGGCGCGGGTGTGGTGTAGTGGAAAGATCATACAACCTTTTGCTGGGCCAAGAAAACTCTGGGTCACTTTTCCCTAGATTGGCACAGAAGAGCTTTCTCTCCAAGCCCCCTTCTTCCTTGAGCGAGCCTCCCAGATGTCTTTTTACTTTTCCACCTCCTGCATTGCCTACTGTCTGCTGGCCCAGTGTTCATTTGTGTTGAAGTGAGAGTAGTGGCAAGACAGCTACCCCCAGAAGAGGGGCTGTGTGTAGCATGGGGGATTCGCTGGACACCAGCTCATCTCTGACCTTAATCAATGACACCTCCACCTTTGCACTCAACAGTGAGAAGGGTCAAGAAATAGTGATCAGACTGAGAAATCAGTGTGTTTATCCAGCATAGGTAGGTGGATCTCTCTCTTAAGGGAGGAGGACTCAGTTGATAGCTATGGCTGCCCTTGTCCATTAAGTCCTGGGGTTGGTTATGGTATTGGAAAAAAAAAATGGTTTCTCTTTTTATATACTTGAGAGCTTGGGCTGTCAGATCAAACTTCATTCCGTTCCCAGCTCTGCCACTTACTGGCTATAGGAATTTGGAAATGTCACAATCTCTCTGAACGTCATATTCTTAATCTGGACAATTTAAATATTAATAGAATACCTACCTTCTCGGCAGTTGGGAGGGTAAAATGATAATTTATGCACAGCATTTAGCACAGTGCCTGGCACAGAAGGAACACTGAATGAATGCTTATTGCTAAATGGTGTTAGTTATTTTTATTATTAAAGTTGGTAGGCCTGCTTTAAACTGGCCGGTACCTTAAGAGTTCTTTAGGGAGAAGTGGAGAGTTTGTTAATGCGGGGGTGGGGAAGGGGCATGGGGATTGCCTTCCACTGCTTTGTGCACTTTATTTGATGAAGGCTTTAGTCAGATTTGTATTGCTTTCTGTAGGATTATTTCTTCCTCCTCTTGGAGAAGAAACAGCCAAGACTATTCCTCTGGCTGTGAAAATAAAATAATTGTATTGTGGTTCTTGACTTTTAAGCAAGACCCCAGTGTCCTCCCCATCTTTTATGGAGCCTTTCAATTTGCAAAGGGACTCCACAGTTTCCTTTTCGGGGACGGGGCTAGGCTGAGGGGTGTGTAAAAGGTTGGGGTGGGTGGGTGGAGAGAGACTAGTGCGGGGGGCTGAGGGGGTGGGTAGTTAAAGGAAGAGACCGGAAGGGAGGAGGGAGCCTGCTGGTGGGGAGGGAGGGAAGGGAGGAGGTGGAGGAGGAGGAGGAGGAGGAGGAGGAGGGAGGGGGTTGGGGAGAGCCTGCTACAGTTCTTTGTTTGACTCCGGGACTCGGGGACGGGGAGGAGGAGGGAGGGAGGCAGAGGCTGCAAGCGCCGGGGCAGGCCCAGGAGGCAGAGGAGGGACCGTCTCCCCCGCCCCCCCCAGCCCCCACTCCCCCCCTGCTGCTCCCCCCTCCCTACCCGGACTCCGGGGGCACCGCCGGGGGACAGACACCCAGCAGGTAACCCAGTCCTGGCTCGTCCTCTCCTCTCCGATTTTCCTCCACTCCCTCCCGGACTACCCCTTTCCCCGGTTCCGTCTCCTCATTTTCTCCTGGCCTTGCCTCTTTTCCCTGGCCCTCCTTCTTCCATCTACCCGACTTGGGCTTGTCGCCTGCTGGCCGCGCTGCCGTCTCACGCAGCCCGACTCCCTTCCTTTAGCCCGACAGATAGCCTGTGTGCCCCAGGTCTGCCCATGGCACCATTTGGGGCTCTGTCTCGCTGCTTCTCTGGGCTTTGCTTTCCTTCCGACCCGTCCCCTGGGGCTCTTTAGAAGGAGGGAGTCCCTGTCCTTTCCTTGCTCCCCCAGTTCCCCGCCCCCCCAACTCTGGCCCCCTTTCTCCTTCTGGCAGTCTCTAGGGGTGGGGAGAGAACCGGAATTTGGGGGGCCCTCTGGAGGGGCAAGGGGCTGTGTCGCTTGGGAAAGGGGCTGTGAGTGTTTGTGTCGGGTGGGGGTGGTTAGCAACCTGGCTGCCTCTGTTGTCCCTTTAAATGGCCCTCACATTTCTGGGGGACTGGTGAGGGGGGTGTCCAGCCGCCTGCCTGGGGGGCAGGGCCCTGGGTTAGTCCACACAATCAGGGGTGGTAATGATTTAAAGGGACAGTCTTGGTGTGGCCACTGCCACCCTGCGCCAGCAGGAAGAGGAGCCGGCAGGCCATGTCTAGAGAGGCTTGGCTGAAGAGCAGGGCGTTTCAGGCTGAGTCTGTTGTGGGGCCTGCCAGGTCTGGGACTGCTGCTGCTGGGAAAGTGCAAGGAGGGGTGACAGCTTGCTCTGGGGAGCATTCAGCCTGGGCTTTCTCTAAGGCCCACCTTTGGGCTCACGGACTTCTTGGCCAAGAATCATTCAGTCCAAACTACATAGCCTGTTGGTGACCAGGTTGGGGCCACTCGCAGGTCTCCAGGTCAGCAGCCTGGCCCAGGCACATTGGAGCTGGTCCTTCAGCTTCCCCTTTTGTTGTTTGGCTCTGTGCACAAGAAAGCCCCAGCCCCTCCCCCAGCTCCCTCTCCCAGTCCACATGCCCCCCCCCTCCCAAACACACCCACCCCAGCTGTTGGACAGATGAATTACAGCCTCCGGCTTTAGGCCAGGACTGGTGAGGGATTAAAGCTCTGGGGCTGGCCCTTTAAATGGCTGTTGGCCCCTCCCCCACTCTGATGTCCAGACATCTCATACACCCACCACTGACCCCCATGGTTAGCCCTCACTCCTCCTCTTGGCTTGTCCTAAGGACTGGCACTCCTCTCTCTCCAGGCTAGAGCCGCCTCAGCATCCCCTTTCCCCCAACACAACTACATACACAAATGGCACAGATTTCCCCCCCTCTCTCTCCTTTCCTCCATCCCTCCCTCTCCCTCTTTCTGGTCCCACATTCTTGAGTGTCTCTGTCCTGGCAGGTTCCCTTTTCTAAGTAAAGCACTTTGCCAGCCTGGCCTCCCTAGCCTTCAGCTGACCACTAAGGTAGCCCAGTGAGGGGCCTTGCATGGGTCAGAAATAGCAGCTCCCTGGGGGCAGTGTCATCAGCAGCCCAGGCAGCTTGCCGCACATTGCATCATGGAGGCTGGGGGCTGGAGGCCCAAGTCTCTGGGGCAGGGAAAGGATGGGGGCTGGAAGGCCAGGGGATGGAGAAACTGGACTGAGAATGTAAGTGTCTGAGGGAGCCCAAGAATCTTTGTCTTCACGGGCAAAGAACTGTGACTGAAGGAGGAGAAAACAGACCCCTCAGGAATGAGTTTAAGGTGAAGGCAGACTTAAGTCTGACCCCTGGACGAACACTTGGTTTTTGGCCTTGGACTTAGGCTAAAAGACCTAGCTTGTCTTTGAGAGTTAGGAGGAGGGAGTGGGCCTCTATCACCTTCTTGGGCCATACAGAGGAAGGAGGTGATGGGGAAACAGGATATGGAAGGGAGGTTTGCAGCAGAGGCCACTTCCAGGCCCAAGACCAGAGTCACAGTCCTCGTTGAGGAGGAAAGTTTCTCCTGCTGGGCCTGTTCATCTAGTCTGGCCACCTGTGCTGCTCTGGAGACCTGCCTGTACCCGCCTGGGGGAAGGGGAGGGGGCAGAGTCCAGAGGGTGGGGTTGACTAGTGTCTTGATAAGGTTAGGGTGGAAGCAGAGCTGAAGGAAGAGGATCTTCTTGCCTGGGGGCAGGATTGAAGCCGACTTAGTGTTCACCAGTCAGAGGTAGCCGGGCCTACTTTGGGGTAGGAACTCTTAGCAGGAGGGTCCAGTCAGAAGAGGGATCATGGGTTGGGTGACCACTGTTGACATATATCATAGCATGCTTCTCTCATCCCACCCAGGTCCAGGCTACTTCCTAAAGGGGAAGGCTGGAGTACCACTTTGGGTATGGCTTTTTCTGGTTGCCATGGAAACATTCTCCCATCCCATTTGACCACCAGAGCCAGGTTTCTCCTCAAAAAGGGGAAAGATAGCACAGGGAAATTCTCCAGACTTAGAGAACCTACCTCTAACTGGCTTTTTTCTTTTAGGTTCCCCCAGGCACCATGCCAGCCCCATAGTACCACCCACCTCACCCACTGTGGTCTGCTGCACCCCACCGTTGGGGCACTGATTCCAATGAGACAGGACACACTGAACTCCATCTGGTAAGCACTATCCCTGAGCACTACACCCTGCCCTACTCCAGTAGTCCAATTCTGCACCACATGCTTGAAGAAGAGTGGTATGATCTAGATTATGCCCATTCCTCAAAATAATCTATTCCGACTTTGAGCAGCCCCCCACCATGGTGCCTGAGTGATTCAGCCCTCCTAGCTTATGGAGCTCCCTTGGTTGCCTATGAATGGTTCAGCCCTGTACTTCAACAGCCTCTCCACTACCACCAGAAAAATCTCCCTGCAGTGCTACAACTCAGTTACTTACTGAATTGCATTAAACTGGGGTTTGCAAGTTGGAAGGTAAAAGTGAGATAGACTGGAAGGACTTTTCTGGGGAGGGGGAGGGCAGGGCTTTGCCTTACAAGAGTTTGTGGATTTGGATACTGGAGAGCATTGCTACAACCTGCTGTTGTCATGGCGGTCTTCGCATCTCACCTTTCCTTCCAGATCCCTTTCTGTTCCATTCTGTCCCCACTGCACTACAGCACTTGCCCCTCACATCCTAAGGTTTACTCCTCTGCTGCTTACCTCTCCCCTCCTGCCAGTTCTCAGCCTGAAGCCCTGCTCCATCCCCCTGTTCCTCTGTAGGAGAAAAGATGGTACCTAAGGCAGGAAATTAAGTTCTCTGACTGCTTTGCTCTTCTCCATTATTCACTGGGTTTTTGAGTGGGCCTAGTTTTTTTTTTTCTCCTGTGTGTCTCTGTTTGGCAAGATGGTTTGCACATTGCAGTGCCTCAGTGGAATTGTGTTGAATGGATGTGTTAACTGAATGAGTGTCATTGCCAAGAAACCAATGGCTTCTGAGATCTGTTGCAGTCTTCTCTCCACACCTTCTCTAGCAGACGTGAGGCATTTGAGATAGTTACCTGGGGCAGAGCTGAGGGGCAGGCTGACCCAGGAAGTGGCCTGTGAGGGTAAAACCAACAGAGGGAGAATAGGACAATAGGTCACAGGCTTTATAGAAGGGTGGTAAGAATGAGGCTCTGGAAAGAAGCCCAGTTCTTTCATTCTCATGCAGAATGACCTTGACCTAGTTACCTGACCTCCCTGAGCCTCAATTTCCTCCTCTGTAAAATGAAGTATAAAAGTAACTCCTTCCTCAGATTTTGGGAAGAAGTTTTTAAAATGTATAGAAAGTGATTAATACAGTGCCTGGCATATAATGAGTATTCAGTAAATGCTAGCAATTGTCATTATAATGGGAACCTCAGGGAACTGGAGGTTAAGCAAGGATTTTGAGGAATGGGCCAGAACTAGAATGAAGGCAGACAGACACCCAAATACTTGTCAAACAGAAGGATCACTGATTCAGCAAGACGTCAGGATTTAGGGGAGTGGGGGGAGGAATCAACAGGGTCAGTCTGCTCCAGTGTTTCCCTGCCTGTTCAGGATCTGAAGGCAAACACAGAAGGGTATGTGCAGAAACACACGTGATCTCGAAAGTGATGCAGAGGCAGACCCAGACAAAAGACCGAGACAGGAGCTAGGCAGACACACAGACAGCCAGCCGCGCAGAGTCATGTAGACAGGCATAATGACGGAACGCGTCAGACACAGGCACTGAAGAAGACAAGATGAGCAGATAGGCAGGTGCACACGGAGGCACACACCGGGACCCATACACAGCCGACCTTGTCAGACAGACTGCTGAACACAGCGGTCCAGTCAGAGGCAGACACAAGGCTCGCAGTGACACACAGCGGGCCCGGCCGGCACTGTCACTCCTTGGTGGGGGGCGGGGAGGGGCCAGCAGGGGGAAGGCTAGGGAAGGGAATCCCGAGCGGGCGGCCTGCCCGGGTGGCTGAGTCACAGCGGAGCCCCAGCCGGCGTCCCGCTCCTCCGCCTCCCCCTCCCCCAGGTAAGAAGCAAGCTGTAACCCCTCGCTTCCACCGGGCAGAGTGAGGGCTGGCAGGGAGCGGGTGCAGCAGAGTTCCCGGACGGGCCCCACCTCCGCGCACGTGCAGCATGTCTGCTGACTGCCTTCTCGGTAAAACCCTATTTGCGGGGTCTTGTCTTAGATCAGCCTGTGAGTCTGGTGAGCCTGTCTGGCCCCTTACTCCGCGTCCCGCGCGGCTGGAGCGGTTCGTGGGGCTGGGGGGGCTTCATGGGCTTCGAGCCCAGAGAGAGTTAAGTGGGTGTGATTGATGGAGTGGGTCTCTCTCGGGGCTCTAGGGGGAGGGGGTCAGTTAAAGTCCCGAAGTCTGGAGCCCGGATGGAGGGGGCGGAGCCGGGCTTAGCCGGGAGTGCCCGGATGGAGAGGGCGTGGCTTCGTTTGGAAAGGCTTTAACCCTTTATGAGCTGCTGACTCTTGGGACTGTGGGTCGGGAGGGAGAGGCTGGAATGTCTGACCCACAAGTGTACTGCCCTGCAGGCTGACTTTGGCCGTGTGCATCTACCTCTCATCTGTCGTTGAGGAGTCTGGGTGTCTGTCTTTGTGCCTGTCCGTGGTTATCCCCTCCCTTTGGTTAGTTACAGACACTGGGAGTCTGGAAGGGATGTTCCTGCCCCAAAGCGAGAGTGGAGGTGAGAGTGGATGGTGAGCTGGCTGCCGGCGCCTGGGGAACAGGTGTGAGCGTGGCGTCGGGGCTGCCAAGAGCAGGGAGGGGCCGTCGTGAGGGAAGACGAAAGGGGAAATTCCACGGGACCCGTGGTGAGCGGTGTGTGGGCAGAGTTGTGTCTGCCAATGACTGTGTGTCTGTTTTCAGGGAGGCGGGGGCTGAGTCAGTGGGAATAGGGGAAGGTTTTCTGGGTGACTCACGGTCCCCCACTTCAAGCCTGAATCAGACCCCGAGGGAGTGCTTTGTAAAGGAGGCGGGTGGGGAGTCAGGCGCCTGGGTCCGCGCCCGTGTCCCAGGTGGGGATAAGTATCCATGGTGGTTGGCGAGAGTGAGTGTGAATTTAGTATGCAGGAAGTTTTTGTCCTCTAGTGAGGGCTGCTGTATTTTGAGTTCCGGAGGGGGTGGGGTGGATAAGGGTGGGAAGGGGCTGGAGGGAGGGACTTCGCTGGTTTAGGGAAAGCTGAGTCAGTTCCCCGTGGGAAAGGGGAAGTGGTAGAGGGGAAGTGTCATCATCGCAGAAGGGGAAGCTTCATTTCCTGGTAATTGGCAGCGCCCTCGGCATCACTTCCCGGCGGGGTTATATGCCTCTGATATCTGGACCCCGGTTCCCCGTTTTTCCATGCCTGGGCCATAGTTTCAGGACGTGGGGGTGAGGGGAAGCAGCCAGTCAGGCTATACTTGACCGTAGTGAAGCGCAGTACATGTCCCAGAGTTGGTAACTGACCAAAAGGTTGTATGGTGAAGAGAATGAGTTCTGGCAGAAATTCCACCTGAACTGCTGAGAGGGTCCGCAGAGCCTAAGTGTCTGCCAGGGCTCGGCGGGGTGTGGCACGCCGCGACCTGTAGGGTCCAAGTTCTTGCATGCAGACAGACGACCTTGCCCTGTGGAGGGAGAACTGTATTCACCAGAAACCCGCTTGCCCTTGTGGGCTGGGTGGAAATTTCCCCACAGCGCAGACTTTTCTCAGTGAAGGCGAAGTTTCCAGCCGCCCCCAGCCCCTGGTTGCTCGTTCTCCCCCGGCTTCCTTCCCGGTCTGAGCTCCAGCTGGAGCACTGGCCCCGCCCCCGCCGCTTTTGTACTCGACACTCGCATCTCGCAGTTCTTTGTACTCTAGACTCAATGGACCGATCCCGGGGACAGAGCCGGCTCCCTACTTGAGGGAACGCCGGGTAGGAGAGGAGGAGGCACGGGCACCGAGATCCTGGGGTCTGAGGCAAGAAAAAAGAACTGGAGCTAAAGGGAAGGTGCCCAAGAAAGGGGAGTGCTGTGCCCATTTTGGGTCGAGCTAGCACCAAAGGGAATGGATGGCCGGTTTGAGGGGGGGGGGCGGGGGGGCGGGGGGGGCATGAAGGAGGAAGTGAAACTGGTTCTGGTTCTTTAAGGGAGTGGGTGGTGAGAGTGGGACAAGGGTGATGTCACCGCCTGTTGGGCCCCGCCCTCCTCCCTCCCCAAGGACCCCCCCCCACTCTTACACACGCCGCTTCCGCTGCGCAAGTAGCCACGTCACGGGCAACCCCCGAAATCCCCCCTCCCTTGGGGGGCGGGGGCCACGTGGGCCGTGGGGAACCGCGTGGCCCCAGCGGGGAAGGGCATAGAGGATACCGGAGCCACGCGAGAGGGGCCACTGGGGATCGTGGTGCGCGACTTATCAGAAGTTGGGGTTTGTTTTTGGGGGGGTCAATTGGTATTGAAGACAGCCAGGAGAAGTGGAGGATCTGAAGGTACTGGGTATGAGGCTGGGAGCTTGACTGTTTTGGGATGGGGTCAGGTGTGGGGAATGGAGCGCTCAGATGGCAGCGTGGGTTTGGGTGCCGTAGAAGACGCCGTGACTGGCCCAGCAGCCCCAAGGGGCATGCGAAGTGGGGAGGTCAGGCACTGGACGAGGTGAAGTGAGGAAGGCCAGCGACGCCTTCGTCAATGTTGTGTATCTAACTACAGTCCAACGGCGGTGGGACTGGGGATGCCCCCCCCCCCCGCCCCGCCCGACTAGTGGGGAGCACCGGCGGCTCTGTGGGTGCATGGGACTTGCGGGGAGAGCGATTCCCCAGGCCAACCCAGACGTGTGACTCGCTGTTATCTACCCACGCGGTTACAGGTCCCGGTTGCCCTGCTGGCCCCGGGTGTCAGGTCCGAGATGGAGACCCTAAGTAGGAGCTGCCGGGTCATGTTGGGGTCACCCGGGGCCAAGCTTGTCGGTCCGGCTCCGCAGCCCCTCCTCCCCCAGCCCGCAGCAGCGGCGGGGCTAACATTGTTCCTATTGGTTCCGAGCAGGCTGTTACTGAGGCGGAGACACGGGTGATGATTGGCTTTCTGGGCAGAGAGGAAGTCCTGTGATTGGCTGGATTCCCGGAGCTCACCGACGCTGTGAGAGGACGCTCCCACGGAGGCCGGAGGCCGGGTAAGCCCCTGCGGCTTCGCCTGTGGGCTCCCGACTGACTGACTGACCCACTCTCTGCTACTACACCGGGTTCCTAACCTCTCTTCTGGGCCTCTAGGGACTCCTTAGGCCCGTTGGGCCTACCGTCAAGGAAAGCCAAGGCCTGACTCCTGAGCCAATGACAGACCTGCGGGATGCCACAGAAGGGCCAGCCCAACCCCTGAACCCTGGCTGTGTTCTGGCCAGCTCACTTCACTCCTTTATTTCCTCCTCTCTGTAGAATTAGCTGTGAAAGGCCCTGGACGACCATCTGGGGGCAGTGGGCTCTCCTGTCAGAGCGGCTGGAGTTGGGACCATCGCCCCAGAGAGCTGGGGCAGGGGGCCGTGCCCGATCTCCAGGGCTCCTGGGGCCACTGCTGACCTGGTAAAGGAAAGACTAGGGCTGGGTTGACTGTGTGTATAGGGGCAGCTCAGGCTATACCCCCAGTAAGACAATAATCTTTTCCCTGACTTAGGCTGGATGCATCGAGCAGTGGACCCTCCAGGGGCCCGCACTGCACGGGAAGCCTTTGCCCTTGGGGGCTTGAGCTGTGCTGGGGCCTGGAGCTCCTGCCCACCCCATCCCCCTCCTCGTAGCGCATGGCTGCCTGGAGGCAGGTGAGAACTTGGGCCATCTTTCTGTCTCCAGGAATTTGCCTTCCCATCTCCTGTTCCCCTCAGTCTCTGTCATTCTCTGGGTTTCTGCCATTCATTGGGCCTCGGTGTAGTCCTCAGCCAATTTCTGTTATTCCCCCAGTCACCCCCTTCCTTCCATAGGGACAAGAGTGCTCCATCTTGATGTACATTAACAGACCTGTTCTCTCTCCAGGTGCTCTGTCAGCATTGGGCAGCCTCCACTTTCTGCTCCCCTATCCTCTTCGCATGGCAGTAGCTCTGGGCACCCCAACAAACCATATTATGTTCCAGGGTGAGTGAGGATTCAAAGGTGCTGGGGATGGGAGGTAAAACTGGGTCCTTTAAAGAGTTCCCCAACCCTGATAACCCCTCCTCTCAACCTGTTTTACTTCGTAGGACACCCACCCCAAGACCCCTCCATGGAAAGCTGGAATCCCTGCACGGCTGTGTGCAGGCATTGCTCCGGGAGCCAGCCCAGCCAGGGCTGTGGGAGCAGCTTGGGCAGCTGTATGAGTCAGAGCATGACACTGAGGAGGCCATACGCTGCTACCACAGTGCCCTTCGATATGGAGGAAGCTTGGCTGAGCTGGGGCCCCACATCAGCCGACTGCAGCAGGTGAGATGAGGCAGGACACTAAAAAGCAAAGATTATGCTTTCTGGCTCAGTGCCCTCATCTCATGCCTGCTTCTGTCCTGTTGTCCGCACCCTTCCCCTACCTCACCAGGCCCAGCTCTGGAACTTTCATGCTGGCTCCTGCCAGCACCGAGCCAAGGTCCTGCCCCCACTGGAGCAAGTATGGAACTTGCTGCACCTTGAGGTGAGGCCAGGGCTGGGTGGGCTAAGGAAGAGGGCCGGGCCAGGTATGCACTTGAGCCATTCTCTCTTCTCTCTTTTTGTCCTCAGCACAAGCGGAACTATGGGGCCAAGCGCGGGGGTCCCCCAGTGAAGCGAGCCGCTGAATCCCCAGTGATGCAGCCTGTGCCTCCTGTCGTACTCTCAGGCCCCTCAGGGGAGGAGGGCATCAGCCCTGGAGGCAAGCGCAGGAGAGGCTGCAACTCTGAGCAGGTATGGTTATATGTGGGCAGGTAGACAGTGAGTAGGAGGAATGGGGCAAGGAATGGGATTCTCACACCCCTTTTTCTTCTAGACTGGCCTTCCCCCAGGGCTGCCACTGCCACCACCACCATTACCACCACCACCCCTATCCCTGCCTGGCCTAGCCACCAGCCCTCCATTTCAGCTGACCAAGCCAGGGCTGTGGAGTACTCTGCATGGAGATGCCTGGGGTTCTGAGCGCAAGGGTTCAGTTCCCCCAGAGCGCCAGGTGGGTATCTGTCTCTTGACCCTTGTCTCTCACTTGCAAGCCTGTGTATCCTTCATTCCTCACTCAGTGTCCTTATTTGTCTCCATTAGGAGCAGCGGCATTCACTGCCTCACCCATATCCATACCCAGCTCCAGCCTATACTGCGCAACCCCCTGGCCACCGGCTGGTCCCGGCTGCACCCCTAGGCCCAAGCCCCCGCCCCCCAGGAGCAGAGAGCCATGGCTGCCCTCCTGCCACTCGTCCCCCCGGAAGTGACCTTAGAGAGAGCAGAGTTCAGAGGTCGCGGATGGACTCCAGCGTTTCACCAGCAGCAACCACCGCCTGTGTGCCTTATGCCCCTTCCCGGCCTCCCGGCATCCCTGGCACCACCAGCAGCAGCAGTAGCAGCAGCAGCAGCAGCAACACTGGTCTCCGGGGCATGGAGCCGAGCCCAGGCATTGTGAGTGATCACCGCAGGTGGAAGATGGAGTGAGGTGGTCAGTGGGCTCTTGTCTGAGGTGACTCTAGCAAACCTCTGACCAACCCCATCCTTTATTTGCAGCCCGGCGCTGACCATTACCAAACTCCCGCGCTGGAGGTCACCTCTCACCAAGGCCGCCTAGGGCCCTCGACACATAGCAGTCGGAAACCTTTCCTGGCAGCTCCTGCTGCCACTCCTCATCTGTCTCTGCCACCTGGACCCCCCTCACCTCCTCCGCCCCCCTGTCCCCGCCTCTTACGCCCCCCACATCCTCCTGCCTGGCTGAAGGGCCCAGCCTGCCGGTCAGCCCGTGAAGATGGAGAGGTCATAGAGGATCTCTTCTTTGGAGCCGAGGGACGCCCTCGCCCTCCTCCACCACCCTTCCCACACCGTGAGGGCTTCTTGGGGCCTCTGGCACCCCGTTTTTCTGTAGGCACTCAGGATTCGCACACCCCTCCTACTCCCCCAACCACCAGCAGCAGCAGCAGCGGCAGCAACGGCAGTCACAGCAGCAGCCCTACTGGGCCTGTGTCCTTCCCCCCACCTCCCTATTTGGCCAGAACTATGGACCCCCTTTCCCGGCCCCCCAGCCCAACACTGAGCTCCCAGGACCCACCTCTTGCACCCCTGACTCTTGCCCTGCCTCCAGCCCCTCCTTCCTCCTGCCACCAAAATACCTCAGGAAGCTTCAGGCGCCCGGAGAGCCCTCGGCCCAGGGTCTCCTTCCCAAAGACCCCCGAGGTGGGGCCAGGGCCATCTCCAGGCCCCCTGAATAAAGCCCCCCAACCTGTGCAGCCGACAGTTGGGGAACTGCCTGCCCGAGGCACGCGACTCTTTGATTTTCCCTCTACTCAACTGGAGGATCAGTTTGAAGAGCCCGCTGAATTCAAGATCCTACCTGATGGGCTGGCCAACATCATGAAGATGCTGGATGAATCCATTCGCAAGGAGGAGGAGCAGCAACAACAGGAGACAGGCGTAGCCCCCCTGCCCCCCCTGAAGGAGCCCTTTGCATCTCTGCAGCCTCCATTCCCCACTGACACAGCCCCAACTACCACTGCTACCACCACCGCCACCACTACCACCGCCGCCGCCCAAGAACAGGAGAAGAAGCCACCACCAGCCCTACCACCACCACCTCCATTAGCCAAGTTCCCTCCACCCTCCCAGCCACAGCCACCGCCACCCCCATTACCCACAGCAGCCAGCCCAGCCAGCTTGCTCAAATCCTTGGCCTCCGTGCTAGAGGGACAAAAGTACTGTTACCGGGGGTCTGGAGCAGCTGTTTCTACCCGTCCTGGGCCCTTGCCCACCACTCAGTATTCCCCCAGTCCCCCATCAGGTGCTACCGTCCCACCTCCAACCTCAGTGGCTCCTAGCACCCAGGGCTCCCCACAGCCCTCTGCTTCCTCGTCATCTCAGTTCTCTACCTCAGGTGGGCCTTGGGTCCGGGAGCACAGGGCAGGTGAAGAGCCAGTCCTGGGCCCCATGAACCCTGCCTCGCCGCCCCCACCCCTGCCTCTGCCCCCTGCTCGTTCTGAGTCTGAGGTGCTAGAAGAGATCAGTCGGGCTTGTGAGACCCTTGTGGAGCGGGTGGGCTGGAGTGCCACAGACCCAGAAGGCCCAGTAGACAAGGCAAACCCTGTGGACACGACAGACCCAGTGGACAGTGGGACTGAGCGACTGCTGCCTCCTGCCCAGGCCAAGGAGGAGAGTGGTGGGGTGGTGGCAGTAGCAGGACCAGGCAGCAGTAAGCGGCAGCAGAAGGAGCATAAGAGGCACAGGCGGGCTTGTAAGGACATTATGGGTCGGCGGCCCCGTGAAGGTAGGGCAAAGGCCAAGGCCAAGGCCCCCAAAGAAAAGAGCCGCCGGGTGCTTGGGAACCTGGACCTGCAGAGTGAGGAGATCCAGGGTCGTGAGAAGGCCCGGCCAGATATTGGTGGGGCCTCTAAGGCTAAACCACCCACAGCTGCTGCTCCTCCACCAGCGCCTACACCCTCTGTCCAGCCCCCACCTACATCAATCCCTGTCCCTGGGAAGAAGTCTCGGGAGGAAGCACCAGGGCCACCAGGTGTCAGCCGGGCTGACATGCTGAAGCTGCGATCACTTAGTGAAGGGCCTCCCAAGGAGCTGAAGATCCGGCTGATCAAGGTAGAGAGTGGTGACAAGGAGACCTTTATCGCCTCTGAGGTGGAAGAGCGGAGGCTGCGCATGGCAGATCTCACCATCAGCCACTGTGCTGCTGATGTCGTGCGTGCCAGCAAGTGAGTTAGGGGTTGTCACTCATGAGGCTGCTGACTTGGCTGGATGGGAGGCTTCCTTTCCCCATCACCCTATTTCTGTCCTCATTTCATTGTTCTCCTGCAGAAATGCCAAGGTGAAAGGGAAGTTTAGAGAGTCCTACCTTTCCCCTGCTCAGTCTGTGAAACCGAAGATCAACACTGAGGAGAAGCTGCCTCGGGAGAAACTCAACCCACCCACACCCAGCATCTATGTATGTGTGCCCCTGCTACAGGGTTCTGAGACTGTTGGGGGCTGTCAGGGTGCTCTGGGCCTGGGCCAGGGCTCTGATCTAGCCCTGTCTCCCGGTTGTCCTTCAGCTGGAAAGCAAACGGGATGCCTTTTCACCAGTGCTGCTGCAGTTTTGTACAGACCCTCGAAATCCCATCACCGTGATCCGGGGCCTGGCAGGTTCCCTGCGGCTAAGTGAGTGTGTGGAGCAGGAAGGTGGTGGGCTGCAAGGCTTCAGGGCTTTGGGATGCTTTGAGAGCCCCCACAGTTTTAAGACCCAGAAGGGTAGCTATAGAGAGCTCTTCTCAGTCACAGGTAGACCATATTGGAAGGGTGCTCAGAGTGACGGGTCAGCTGACCCCAGGCTTTTCTCCCATCTCTCTCTAATAGTGAGCATGTGGGGAGGGGATGTATCTTAGGGCCTGGCTAGAGTCATTTGGTTTTCTTGGTGATGAAAGATGAGAAGAATACAGATTGTAGAGTATTCTTGAAAACTCATGAACTGGGGTTTCTCTTTTTCGACCTTTATTGTGCAAGATTTCAGACATGCATTAAAGTAGAGGGAATCATATAAAAACATAAAAATCATTGTTTCATCTATACCCTTATGTTTTTCCTTCCACTGAGTTACTTAAAGCACATTCTAGGCTTTTACTTAACTAAATCTTTCATTGCATGCAATGATGACTTAAAGAATCTGACATTCATTAAGCACCTTCTCTGTGCACATGTGGCCTCACATACACCTGAGGACTCTTGTGGTGGGGCTGAAGCTCGGACCAGCAGTGGGAGAAAGAGGGCTGGTGACGGATGGCCAACCTTCCTGTGGCTCTGGGGTCCTCCGGGGCTGACCTTGGGGGAGCCTGTTAGAGCTTGGGGAGTAAGAAGGGACAGAGTGAGTTGAGTCCTTGCTCCCTGTCCTCTACCTCTGCCCCGACGCCCTGCTCCGCCCTCCCTTGCAGACTTGGGCCTTTTCTCCACCAAGACTCTGGTGGAAGCAAGTGGCGAGCACACTGTGGAGGTGCGCACCCAGGTGCAGCAGCCCTCAGATGAGAACTGGGATCTGACAGGCACTCGACAGATCTGGCCCTGTGAGAGTTCCCGTTCCCACACCACCATTGCTAAGTATGCGCAGTACCAGGCATCATCCTTCCAGGAGTCCCTGCAGGTGAGAAGTGAGCATAGGTTGGCAGGGGTGTGGGATCAGGGGACCTGGAGAGGGGCTTTTGTGGGAGAGCTTCTGGAATGTGGCTGACCCAGCCTATGGCCAAGCAGGAGGAGAAGGAGAGTGAGGATGAGGAGTCCGAGGAGCCAGACAGCACCACAGGAACCCCTCCTAGGTATCGTACAGTATGCCCTTTTTCTCATGACTTCTTCCCTTTCCCGTGCTTCTTCACCAATGTGTGCTCTTTGCCCCTGCAGCAGCGCACCAGATCCGAAGAACCATCACATTATCAAGTTTGGCACCAACATCGACCTGTCTGATGCGAAGCGGTCAGTGGGGCAGAGGCCAGCAAAACTGGGGCAGGAGTGCTGATGGGTCTACAGATCTGGGTTTAGCCTCACTTTTAATGACTGCCGCAGGTGGAAGCCACAACTGCAGGAGCTGCTGAAGCTGCCTGCTTTCATGCGGGTAACATCCACCGGTAACATGCTAAGTCACGTGGGCCACACGATCCTGGGCATGAACACGGTGCAGCTGTACATGAAGGTCCCTGGCAGCCGAACACCAGGTTCGGGAAGCGCACTGGGGGCGGGGCTGGTGTCCACGCTGCTTCCTCAGCCAATGAAGGCCGAAGGTTGGTGGGCTTGGAGCACAAGGTTGTCTAGATCAGCCAGGCATTATCTCTTGCCCCCTGCAGGCCACCAAGAGAACAACAACTTCTGCTCCGTTAACATCAACATTGGCCCAGGCGACTGTGAGTGGTTCGCGGTGCACGAGCACTACTGGGAAACTATCAGTGCTTTCTGTGACCGGTGCGTACCCCCACCTCCTCACCCCACACTAGGTCCACCCCCTGTATCCCATCTCTGGGTCCCCAGGTTTCCATCTGACCCTGTGGCCACCCCGCAGGCATGGTGTGGACTACCTGACAGGTTCCTGGTGGCCAATCCTGGATGACCTCTATGCTTCCAATATCCCTGTGTACCGCTTCGTGCAGCGCCCTGGAGACCTCGTGTGGATTAACGCGGGGACCGTGCACTGGGTGCAGGCCACCGGCTGGTGCAACAACATCGCTTGGAACGTTGGGCCCCTCACCGGTGAGAGGGGGGTTCAGAGCCACTCAGTTTTGAGGGGTGGAGCCTCCTGGTAGGGAGCTTGGAGTGCAGTCAACTAGGAGGGAAGGGGCTAGGGGTTGTTTGAGAGTCTTGTAGTGACCCCTTCTGGCCTGCAGCCTATCAGTACCAGCTGGCCCTGGAACGATATGAGTGGAACGAGGTGAAGAACGTCAAATCCATTGTGCCCATGATTCATGTGTCCTGGAACGTGGCTCGTACCGTGAAAATCAGCGACCCTGACTTGTTCAAGATGATCAAGTGAGGGTCCTATTTGGGAGGGAGCCCATCTCCACCAGACCTGGTCCCAGCCTTGTCCTGCATGTCAAATGAAACCCCATTCTCCATCTTTCTTTCCACCCTTTACCAGATGCGCCCTGTAGTGCTACAGTGCTGGGGTGGGTGACAGGGCTACTGCTGAGTTGTTTTATTTGATAGTGGCCCAAATCAAAAAAGGCACATGAAATTTCAACTGTTTCAGAAACCCACATCAGGGGATGTGACCTGGACATGGGTGGCGCCCAGTAGATAAGGGTTGCTGTCCTGCCTGCAGGCGTGCCTCACACCCACCCCTCCCTCCATCACCACCCCCACCCGCCAGGTTTTGCCTCCTACAGTCCATGAAGCACTGCCAGGTGCAACGGGAGAGCCTGGTGCGGGCAGGAAAGAAAATCGCCTACCAGGGCCGGGTCAAGGATGAGCCTGCCTACTACTGCAACGAGTGCGACGTGAGTGGGCCCTTTCCCTCTCCTTCGCTTCCCTCTAATTGCCTGGAGGAGGGAGCTCCCAGGAGAGCTCCTCCTGGTGACTACCTCTCCTCCCTCTCCCAGGTGGAGGTGTTCAATATCCTGTTCGTGACGAGTGAGAACGGCAGCCGCAACACTTACCTAGTGCACTGCGAGGCCTGTGCTCGGCGCCGCAGCGCAGGCCTCCAGGGCGTGGTGGTGCTGGAGCAGTACCGCACGGAGGAACTGGCGCAGACCTACGACGCCTTTACGCTGGTGAGGCCCCGGCGCCGTGGCGCTGGGCGGGCCATCGGGCGGGGAGCCGCTGTGGGGGGCGGGCCGTGGGGTGGGCTGGCCCGCCCCTGCCCCTGCCCCTGCCCCTGAGCCCCCACCCCCTGCCCGCTTTCTCCCCACAGGCCCCCGCCAGCACGTCTCGATGAAGCCGGATGCCCCGCCCGCCCGCCTGCCCGCCGCAGGGCGCCGCGGGGCCACCAGCACACGCCTGGGCTGGACCTAGGTCCCGCCTCTGGCCGGGAAGGGGGTCGGGCCCAGCCCTTCCACCCCATTGGCAGCTCCCCTTCACTTAATTTATTAAGAAAAAAATTTTTTTAACAAATATGAGGAAAAAAGGAAAAAAAAAAAGGGAGACGGGGAGGGGGCTGGCAGCCCCTCGCCCACCAGCGCCTCCCCTCACCGACTTTGGCCTTTCTAGCAACAGACACAAGGACCAGGCTCCGGCGGCGGCGGGGGTCACATACGGGTTCCCTCACGCCTGCCAGCCGCCTGCCCGGCGCAGATGCGCGCGGCTCGTGTATGTACATAGATGTTACGGCAGCCGAGGTTTTTTAATGAGATTCTTTCTATGGGCTTTATCCCTTCCCCAGAACCTCTTTATTTCCAATGCTAGCTGTGATCCCTGTACATGTCTCTGTTTATTCACTTGGTTATGATTTGTATTTTCTGTTTTTTTTGTTTGTTTTTGTTTTTAATTTATAACAGTCCCACTCACCTATTTATTCATTTTTGGGAAAACCCGACCTCCCGCACCCCCGAAGCCATCCTGCCCATCCTTACAAGGGGCCGCCCGCCCGCCCGCCCGCCCGCCGCCGGGCTCTCCCTAAGCCCCAGTTTGGCCTGAACGTCTCCACTCACCCGCGGCTCCAGCCGGGTTCTCATGGTGCTCAAACCCGCTCCCCTCCCCTACGTCCTGCACTTTCTTGGACAAGTCCCCCCACCCCACCCACCCCAACCCCAACCCGAACCTTGCCTGAGGGTGAGCGACTCCTGTACTGTAGGGGAAGAAGTGGGAACTGAAATGGTATTTTGTAAAAAAAAATAATAAAATAAAAAAAATTTTAAAGTTTTAAAAAAAGAACTATGAGGAAAAGGAACCCCGTCCTTCCCAGCCCCGGCCAATTTTAAAAACACGGATCTTCCCCTCGCGCCCGCCATCCGCCCCCACCCCCCTTTTCTTTTTAAACATGAAACAGCCCAGGGCCAGAGCCTCCCTGGTGCAGGGACACCGCAGAAGAATTTCTCTGGGGCTTTACTTTCGTGTTGTCAGTTTTTCTCCAGCTGGGGCTGCGGAGGGATGGGGGGTTTACAGTCCCGCCCCTTCGCACTGCACTGTCTCTCTGTCCCAGGGGCAGAGGGGTCTTCCCAATCCTACCCCTATTTTCGGTGATTTTTGTGTGAGAATAATAATATTAAAAATAAAACCAGAAGAAAAATCCTGTTTATAGTGTGCTGGTGATAGGGAGAATACTGGGAGGAGGGCTGCAAGCCCGTGATGGATGGGGAGATTTGCGCAGACCCCGGCCAGGGTGATCCCCTCCCCAGAGGCGCCTGTGGAATGTCCCGATCTCTGGTCTGCTCCTCCAAATGGGGGGTGCCTACTCCTGGAGCCGCATTCCAGGATGAGGGGGGTGGGGTGGGGAGAGGCTGGGACGGGGGAGGGGCAGGAAAGGGCTATAAGGGCTGCGGCCCTGGCGGGGAGAAGCCAGGCAGGCCATGGCGGATGTCCTCGGGGCCCAGAGACCGGTTCCCAGCGGTGGCCCAGAGCCCCGGGATCCCTTGGACTGCTGGGCCTGCGCTGTGCTGGTCACCGCCCAGAATCTGCTCGTGGCTGCCTTCAATCTTGTTTTGCTGGCGCTGGTGCTGGGGACCATCCTGCTGCCCGCTGTCACCATGCTAGGCTTCGGCTTTCTCTGCCACTCCCAGGTGAGCAGCGGGCGCCCCAGGGTGTGCGGGGTTATGGTGGCTGTGGGGTCTATGAATCACTTCTCCCCGCCTGGGCCGTTCGACTTGAGCCTGACACCTCTTATCTTACAGTTTCTGCGCTCCCAGGCACCCCCTTGCACTGCGCACCTGCGGGACCCAGGCTTCACGGCCCTGCTGGTCACCGGATTCCTGCTTCTCGTGCCGCTGCTCGTGCTTGCCCTGGCCAGCTATCGCCGCCTCTGCCTGCGCCTCCATTTAGCCGACTGCCTGGTGCCCTACAGCCGAGCCCTCTATCGGCGTCGGCGTACCCCGCCAGGGCAGCAAATCCGGGCCTCACCAGGGTCCCAGGCTGCCCCCACATCAGGAAAGGTATGGGTTTGAGGACCCTCAATCAAGAACAAACCTAACGGCTGCCCTGCCCTTCAGTAGGCCCAAGGACCTGAAGACCCCCGGGGATCTCCCGACCTACTTTGACCCCACCCCTTGCTTAAGCAGGTCCTAGCATCCCCCTTGCGAACTGCAGCATCTGTGGACCCAGTGCTAGTGAAAATTCACCGCACCCCGGAAAACCCTTTCTTTACACTACTCATATCTGAATCCTGAACATTTGGGCTGGACCCTGCACACAGACACCCCGCCTCTCCCCCGCCTTTGTGAACTGGACAACTGAACATCGTTGGTGCCCTCCTTTTCTGCTGCAGCTCCTCTAGTATTCACGGGTCCGAGAGTGAGGTTGGAGGAGTGATCACATGTTAATAAAGAATTAATGAACTGAATGTGGTTCTGGGATCCTGTGAACAGAGGGGTGGTATAAGTATGATCACTCCTGTGCCCAGAGGTAGGAAACAACATGGGAGGGGGCGTGTGGCTCAAGTGTGCAGGCCGGAGCATCCTTCAGCCTCTTGGCCTTCTCTTACCGCATTAGCTTGCTCTTCCTGGCCAGACCCGAGCTCTGTCCCTGACCCCAAAGTAACCTCCCCACCAACAGAGTGGAGGGGGCCTGGCCTTTGTCGCCTGCCCTTCTCCCCTTGGGGACCCGAGCCCGTTCTCTGACCCCAGCTTAGAGGAACTCGGGTGTTGCCAGGCCGGGGAGGGAAACAATGGGCCTTCCGGAACAGGATGACACCCCTCCACCCACTCCCCACCCCCGCCACAATTCTGGAGCAGCAGCGTGGGAGGGAAGATAAAGGGGTCCACCCTGGGGCCTGTTGGTCCGAAGCTCAGCCTGTCCCCCATACCCGCCCGCGAACCTGAAGGGATATTTGGCACTCATGGACGCCCAGGTTGTGGAAGGAGGCTTGACAGTGCTTCTGACTTCAGATAAACCTCCCCTCTAAGGTGGGGTGTAAGATCTCTCTGTCCAGGCATCCCAGCTACACACACAGGCCACTTCGGTTACAAATTTAATGAAGTCTGAAAGGCATGCGCGATCGTGGTTAGATATAGGGAGGCCCCGCCAGGCTCTCTCTTTGCACCTCAATAGAAACGATGTGATGTCCTGGTACCATGGCCAAGCCCAGCACACGGGGTTCCCCAGCAGAGAAGGAATCTGGAAAGAAGGGTCAGAACATCAGGGAGGTAGGCCAGCGTCGGTCCCGCCCCTTTTGAGCCAAGGCTTACAGCCCCAGAAAATAAGGGGTGCAGCCAGGCACTGAACGGAAAGGGAAATGCCTTGAAGCTCCACTGCATTCCCAGGCGGTGGATTTCCCGGGCACTGACCCGAAGGCTTGAGGAACTCCTGCGCGGAACCTAGGATAACATTGCAGTCCCGGTCGGTGCAGAGGAAGCAGCCGACCAGTGTCCGTCCATCTGTCATGCGAATGCGCATAGTCTTGTTCAGTAGAGCCTCCAGCTGCCGCCGGGCGCGCGCAGCTGGCGAGTCCTCGCGCTCCCCGTCTGAGTCCTGCGCAGGGCAGGACACGCGCTCAAATCGCACCGCCCGGGTAGCAGCCCGCCCACGGAACCACAGCTCCCGACAGTCCGCGGGGCGCTCACATGAATCCCAGAGGCTGCCGGGAGCTGCAGTCCCCCCTCCATGCCCCGCCCCCCTTACTCCCCGACTGCCCCTCAATCTCGGAACCCGAGCCCGCGCTAACCCCAGCACTGGAGCTGCTTTGACGCCGGCTGCAACAACCATTCTCCTCTCGTAGCAACATGGTCGGTCCAGCTCCGGCCATTTGTCCCGGGGCCTCCTCCAGGCCCTTCAACTCTCTGAGAATCTTTCGGGTCTGGTGGTCTGAGATATCGCGAGCTCTCCAGGTAGCTTTTCTTTCGCGAGATCACCGCGCCTCCTACTCTCCCCTGCAACTGTAGAGGTCTCGCGATCTTAAAGCTTCTCCGGCGCTGTGGTTCACTGAGAGCTATTACGCCGGATGTATTAGGATATCGCGAGAAACTCCCTCCAGTTTTTTTTTTTTTTAACGCGCTTGAAAACCCCCGGAATTTAGCAAGAATACATTTTTTCATAAACGCACAAGTCCCCCTTGTTTTTCTGCCTCGTGAGAAACTCTATCCTAAACATCCCTCGTAGCTCAGACCACTCCGAATTAGAACAATGTGCTCGCTTTCACCCCGGAACTCCTGAGGATGAAACTCAGTTACTTGAAAGCGAGTATCAGACTACGTTTCCCATGAGCACACGCCACTCTTGGCCCACCTAGCGCCTGATCTCTGTGGACGGTGGCTGGAAAAGGACAATGGTTTCCATGTCAGCGGGTAAACGCTCTCACTTTGGCATCTGGACCTGGGAGAACGCAGAACTGAGTGCGTGCTGAGGAGCGAGGGAGCCACTTAAAGGAGCAATAACCATGCCACGCCGGGGCCTAGTGGCTGGGCCAGACTTTCAGTATTTCCAGCGTCGATATTTCACGCCCGTCGAGGTAGCTCAACACAACCAGCCGGAAGACCTCTGGGTGTCTTACCTGGGATATGTATATGACCTAACGCCATTGGCGCAAGAGTACCAAGGTAAGGGCCACACTTTGGGTCAGCTTCGGGGTGTGTATTTGAGATGTCTGCTTCTTGGGCAGACAGCAATGGCGGCGGCTGCTCCTTCCCAGGAAATCTGCTGCTGAAACCCATCCTGGAAGTTGCGGGCCAGGACATCAGCCACTGGTTTGACCCCAAGACCAGAGACGTGAGTTCTGCCCGGTGTTAGGGGGAGGGGCACTAGAAAGCAAGAATGGGGAGGAAAAGCAGGCGCTAGCCAGAGCCCGAGATGTTGACTACTCCACCCCTCGCCCCCAAACCCTGCGTTAAAGATCCGCAAGCACACAGATCCGCTGACTGGTTCCCAGAGATACCGCACCCCTCGGGGCCGCTTTCTGCACATCCCACCTCAGCTGCCCCGTTCCGACTGGGCCAATGACTTCGGGAAGCCCTGGTGGCAGGGGTCACGTTATGAAGTGGGGCGGCTGTCAGCCAAGACCCGGAACATCCGTATAATTAACACGCTTACGTCGCAGGAGCACACACTGGAGGTGAGAACTCGTGCCTGGGTGGAGGTCAGAGGGAACTGGGTATCCCAGCAAATCTCCGAGTAGATCTTCAGGCCATCAGCTCCCCAAAACCGGTGGGAACTGTATTTTCTCCCTTTTAGGTACAAGCGAGGAAAGCAGACTACCTAGGTCCCCATGGTTGGGAATTCGAGGAGTGGCTGGGTCACAGGGTACAAGAGACTCCTTTATAAGCTCAGGGCAGTAATTCATACATCTTAGTGCTGGTGATCCTTGGAAGCTTTTACATGCTGTGGGAGAGCAAATGAAATTGGACTCTTGAAAGTCCAAGTCTACCCCATTGTGGGGATGAGGTTACTAGGCAGTGACAATGACCCTTAGAGCCATCTATTAGAAGTGGCTGCCAAGACAGGTAGGACTTTAGGGCATGCTGGGGCTCCAACTTCATTTCTGGGACTATGGAGTGTCTAAAGTGTATCTGCCAAGGGAGAACTCTGATCCCAACTCTATCACTTTTTGGGCTCCTGACATTTGCTTGGAGTGTGTGTGTGTGTGTGTGTGTGTGTGTCCCACCCAAAATTCTGGGAATGGGATACTTTCGTGTTCTCCAGGTGGGGGACCTGGAATCAATGTGGGAAATCCTACACCGCTATCTCCCCTATAATGCACATGCTGCCAGCTACACATGGAAATATGAAGGGAAGAACCTGAACATGGAACATACTCTGGAAGAGAATGGGATCCGGGATGAGGAGGAAGAATTTGACTATCTCACTATGGATGGTGCACTCCACACACCTGCAATACTGCTCTACTTCAATGATGACCTCACAGAGCTATAGGAAAGGAGATATATGCTGATGTAGACTCAAGACATATTTTGAATTTGGCTGTTTCTATACCCTATAGGAAAAGAGATGGGGACTGGGTGGGGAGGTGTGCCTGGACCTTGACCTCCATTTTACTCTGGGAACTGGCCTGTGGTTCCCATGCCCTTCTGAAACGTAAAGGTCTGATTCTCCAGGTCCATTATAATTTACTCTGAAAAAGTTAGGGAGAATGCTAGAAATTAATTTTAAAAAATGATACAAGAAGACAAAGTATCTTGGATTAGGAAAATGTAGCATAGTCAGATAAGAACTCAGGCAGAACTTTTTGATAATAAGATAAAGAGATGTCCTACACAGGACGAGGGATGGAACAACTTTTTTTGGCAAAGATGGAAATGGGATGGCTGCAGGAAAATGGTGTTTACAAAGACAAATAGAAAATACCTATCACTGGCCATATAAAGCTGGCTAATCTTTCTTCTGAATAATATTTGGCAGCTGAAACCCAAGGGGAAGAGTGGAAGTGAATGGTTGTCAGGGATTTCAGGTTAGATATTTTACTATGTGCTTTATACACCATATTTAATTTAACTACCCATTACCACTATTCTCCAGATAAGTGTTTTGAAGTTTTGCAAGATTTAATAGCACAAAGGCATACTAGTTAGTAACCAAGTCAACCCAATTCCAAAGTCCTTATTGCCCATATTGACACTTTGGCCCTGGCTGGTGTGGCCCAGTGGATTGAGTGCTGGCCTGTGAATCAAAAGGTCTCCTGTTCAATTCCCAGTCAAGGCACATGCCTGGGTTCGGGCTGGGTCATGTGAGAGGCAACCAATTGATGTTATCTCTCGCACATCACTCCCTCTCTTTCTCTCTCCCCTCTCTCTCTAAATAAATAAAGTCTTTAAAGTAAAACCCAGAGTGGGACACTTTGGAGTAAAAGGGAGGCAAATGGCACAGGAACATGAGAAGAACATGAGAAAGGCAGGGTTGACTTTGCAAGATGTTGATTCTACAAATGAGGGCTTGACAGGGGTAAAGAGGAGCTAAGTAAGTCAAAACTCCTGATGACCAAGAGAACAACCATATTACAACCATATTTGGTCCCATTTAACCTCATCATAAGGAAGGAGAATTAGAATAGCAAGTGAATTTCCTGACAGTAGTGGGCAAAAAGGAAGCAGGGAGGGAATAGTGCACCTTCCTGATGTAAGGCACTAGGGCCCAGAGAAAGGGTGGGCTGCACAGGAGTTTTTTGAGGGGCCATGAAAGATATGGGCAAAGGTGGAGACATCTGTATTGGCTTCAGCAGTATCTGAATACACTGTGAGACTGAGGGCTTCCATTCAGTCCCATATAATGCAAGAGCTTATGAATTATCTGAGTTGTTCTGATGTTTAATCAATTCTGCAATGCTTTCATGTGTATCTTGTTTGCTCATTTAAACAGTAGACTATTTGAGAACCAAAGCTATGCTGTTTGCTGTGGACCTGTGCTGTCCTCAGGGCCTGTGCCTATGGGATCTGTCCCCTTTCCAGCGTCTCCTACTTCAGTACCTGTTGCCAGAAACAGTCCTCTCCTCACACATCCAGTCACTCTCTAAGTACACTCTAACTCATAAATATCTCTGGAATTTGTCTTGTTTTTTTTTCCAAGCTATCATCACCTCTGTGTTAAAACTATGGATGTAATTGGCTGGCCGGCTGGCTGCTAGATTGTAAGCTCCTGAGGACAGATCATGTCCATCTTATTCATCCTGCTGTATTCCCAATGTTAGGCACACAGTTGCTGCTCAATAAATTGTGACTGAATTCAAATGTGTTTTTTTAATTGTTCAATTTTTAAAAATTTTAATTGTTCAATGAATTCAAATGTTAAGTGAATTTATCTGTCTATAATAACTAGTGGAGGCAAGGCGGGACCAAGAAATAGGATGTCTGGATCCTGTGCTGTAATCTCTATCCACATGCTTTCTTTCCTTGCTCCCCATATATACAAGACCAAAAATTACTGCATGGGGGTTCTTCCTTTTACCAGGGATTTTTGGGGGCAATCTGTTATTCATTTCCCCATGTGGCCACTAGGTGGCTATAATTGCCTACACAGTCAGGGAGAGGGGCCTGGAGGAGGGAAAACTAGGTTAGGATTAAAGGTGGCCTCATTGAAATTTATGGGTGGGAGGGAAAGTTCTAAAGAAAAAAAAAAAAGGAAGACTTACAAGGCTACTATTCTATTAGCATTAGGTTTATTCCTGTTTTTAATCTTTTCCACAAGCACATGCCAGGGGAGGAATATAGTTTGAGAAATGAATGCATGGGATATCACATAGAGGATGATCTAATTGCAGGTATGGGTGTGTATGGGGTAAAGCACGGAGCTGTGGAAGGGTAAAGACTATAGACTTATCAGATAACAGAGTGCATTTATTTATTAATATTTACTGACATTTTTGGGTAGGGAGGCTATAAAGCTTTCTGTTAGGCACTACCTTATTCCCTAAATATCCAAGAGGGTATTTACATGAAGAATATGTAAATAATGTCTTAGCCTAAAACCTAGCAAGAACATGAGTGTATGGTCCAAGTCCTCTTGCAGTAACTCTTGTTTTGGAGGGAGGTGAAGTGGCAGATTATTGAAAGCTGCCTGTCTTCAGTAAATCACAGCAGCTTCCAAGGATTCAGTTGGCAAATATTTCCGACAAGCCTCAGTCCCTATACGCACACATCCCTGGGGTAATAAAAAGGTTTTTGTTTTGTTGTTTTTTTCTTTACTGTTCCTTGCAGGAGGCTTGCCTACTCAATGGGATAAAACACATACAAGAAAGGTAAATGAAAATGGTACCTCATAAAGGACCAAATTATGGTATTGAAAAGTTTCCACCATCATAGCAAATCACAGGTGGACCTGCAGAAATGGTTCTAAATATTGTGTATGTGCAGATATGTATTATTTTGGAGGAAGGTGCTATAGTTTCCATTAGTCTCTCAAACTGGCCCAACCTCTTTCCTCTAAGTACTATGTGTACACACACACACAAATAAAGGCCCTCAAAAGTAAAATATCAAAGGTGATGATACAATGTGGCCCCAGGATTCCTGGCACTTGTTTCAATGGTGTACCTTAACCTGTTACACCTATGTTCCCATGGCAGCAATTCCTAAAGCTTTAACTTTCAGGACAAAGTTCATGACTAGTCTAAAACATTTTATTACTGTCTTAAATTCTGATCTGGATGTACCCTGGACCTGAGTGAGGGGATCTATCATTTGGGCTTATGACCACAACACCCAATCATGACCAGGATAAGGTTAATGCACTCAGCTCCCACATCTGAGTTTAGGTAAACCACATAGATGTTTCTCATATTGTTTTCATATTGGGAGAACAGCCACTTTATGATAGATCAGCAGGATCACATGAAGATTTAGTTGTAGAGAGAGCAGACAATTTGAAACCTGAATAACCTTGGAAATCAATAATTAGGCATTCAAAATACAAACAGATATGCAGTGCAAGTACTAAGTATTCTAGGCATATGGGAGAAAAAAAGCTGGCAAATGAATAAGTGAAATGAGACCATTAAAGTGGGGTGAGGGGTAAAGAAACTGAGAGGACAAACAAGATGGTAGAGAGACTGCTAGAATTAAATCTCTTACTGGGAGCAGCTCAGCTCCTGTCCTGTGGGAAGTTGGGCATCCAGCTTCAATCATCTGATTTAATCATCTCTGTATCCCCAACAGCCATAAAATGTCTGGCCAAGAGTATGATGAATACATTTGTTTCAGGAATGAATGGTACACATAACCCCTGCTATTTAAAATGTCTGAACTCAGAAGCCAAACAGATTGAAATAATGTGGTGACCCTTGCTACTTGGCCACTCTCACTACTTGAAGAGAGCTGAAGAGATCCCAATAGTAACATTTGTGTTGATAAATTCTTCTAATCCTATAGAATAGTAAGGAATATGAAATATTCCTTGCCTTTCATAAACAGACTAGAGGGGTATACATTACTCCACCATAGTATTATCAGTTGAGGATGTATTTGGCTGCAAGTAACAGAAGACTGATGAGGCTTAACTACAAGGGATTTTTTCCTCACAAAGAATGTGTGTGGTGTAGTGACTCCATTCGATAGTTCATTAATGTCTCAGGTAGCTCCTATTTTTGTTCTTATGTTTATGGTCTTTTTGGCCGTTCTACTTCTAGCCTGTATTGTCAGCAGGAAGGAAGAAAAGAAGCCCAAGGACAATGCCTCTATCAAAGCAAAAAATTTCCCAGGCACCCTTGGCAGACCTTTGACTATGTCTCATTGATAGGAAATGCACTGCACAACCCTTAGCTGCAATTGGAATCTGGGACAGTATTTTATATTGACATCCGCAACAAAAGCAAGGCCCACTACTGGGGAAGGAGAGAATGGATACTGGGTAGGAACTAGTGATGTCTTCCACAAGAAGTGTGAACGCGCTATTCATTCATTCACAAAAGTGATTAAGCACTTTGTGCTAGGCACCGTTCCATGTACTGGGAATACAGCAGTGAAAATGACACACAAGGCTCTGGCTTTACTGGGACTTACACTTTGTTAAGATAAACAAACAACTAGACAAGATCATTCTGATCGTACTAAAAGCTATATACTGTATTTGTATGTTTGTATATATACATACATATATAAACACATATACACAAATATCAAAAGTACTCTAAAAACAAAAAACTAGAATCACATTAGAGGGATGGTTGTATGGTCAGAGGCTTGTGTGAGATGACCACAAAGATTGATCTGTATTACCTGTAGATCTACATTTACCTGCATTATCATTTAATCCTCACAACAAACTTAAGTATTGTTTTTATTTAGACAAAAAAATAAGGAAATTGAAGCATAGAGAGGTTAACTAACTTGCCAAAGGTCACACAACTAGTAAGTAGCAGAGATGGGCTTTTGAACCAAGACAATCATAGGCCACTTACTTAACTACTGAGTGGCATCACCTGCCTTCATGATAAACAAAGAATGCTGTTCCAGTTACCTATTCCTGCTTAACAAAACCATCTCAAGACTTAGTGTCTTAAAACCACCACCATAATTTATTTTGCTAATGAATCTGTAATTTGGGCAGGGTTCAGTGGGGATAGCTCATTTCCATTCCAAAAGGTGTCAACTGGGTGTACTACTGAAAGCTGATTCACTTTCAAAATGGCTCACTCACATGGCTAGCCAGTCGATCCTAGCTATTAGTTCTTATCCATGTGGACCTTTACACAGGGCAGGATGGGCTTCTTCAAAGCATGGTAGCTGGGTTCCAAGAGCAAATGTCCCAAGAGGACCAGGAGGAAGCTGAATCATCTTTTATGACCTCACCTCAAATCCAAGGGAAGGGAACTAGACTCTACTTCTCAATGGAAGTGTGAAAGTTAGAGTGTAATAAGAGCATGCTGGTTATTAGATATTATCATGGCCATTTTTGGAAAATACAATTGACCACAAAAGCACTGGCAGCAAAACGTGGGATATCCAATTAGTCTTGGGTGTGGATGGAGAGATGGTTTTTGAAGGGCTGTATGTGGGGGTGGGGTGTTGATACTTGAGTAGAGCCTTTTTTGAAAACCTAAGTTGGGATACTGGCCTCACCATCCATTTTTTCAATTCATTAATATAATATTGAGCATCTGCTGTCAGGCACAGTGCTGGACTCTGTGGATACACTAATTAAAAAATTCAATTTCTGCCCTCAAGAAGCTTACAGTTTAGTGGAAGAGTCAGAGAAGTTTGTGAGACTTTGACATCTTGCTTCCACTTGTACACAGCAGCCAAGGGAAGCTTTTATTTTTACTTTAAAAAAATTCTAGCAAACTTTTTTTTTAAAGATTTTATTTCTTTTTAGAGAGCGGGGAAGACAGGGAGAAAGAGAGGGAGAGAAACATCAATGATCAGTTGCTTCTTGCACATGCCCCAACTGGGGACTGGCCTTCAACCCAGGCATGTGCCCTGACTGGGAATTGAACTGGTGACCCTTCACTTTGCAGGATAACACTCAACCAACTAAGCCATGCCAGTCAGGGAAGCTTTTATTTTTTTCATTATTACTTTTTAATCCTTACCCACTGATATGTTTATTGATTTTCTAGAGAGTAAGGAAGGGGGGAGAGAAAAAAACATCAGTTGTCGCCTGTATGTCCCCAAACCTGTAACCTAGTATGTGCCCTGACTAGGGATTAAACCAGCAACCTTTTGGTAATGGGATGATGCTCCAACCAACTGAGCCACCCAGCCAAGGCCCAAGAGAAGCTTTTAAAGTTCTATTTAAAGTCTGCCAAGACTTCCTACTCCTCCTTAAGAGAATGTAGGGACATCCTTACTTTTGTTTACAAGGAGATGATTGGGTTCTTCCACGATCTTATATCCTACAATGGCCTTTAAAGTTTCTGAAACTCGCCCAGCAGCTTTCTGCCAGGACCTTCTCATGTACTGTTTCTCTGCATGCAATGCTCCAGTCTCTACTCATCCTTTGGCCAACTCCTGCTGTTTAAAATCTTTGCTTAAATGTTTCTCAGAGAAGTCTTTCCTGATCCCTTCAATTATGTCAAATCTTTCTTCACACCCTCTCAGTCTGCCCTGAAACATCATAGTTATAATTCCAGTGTTTATTTTTTTACCTTTTAAAAAATATATTTTATTATTACAGTTGTCCCATTTCCCCTCTTCACTCCCCTCCAACCTGCACACCCTCTCCCACCCACATTCCCTCCCCTTTAGTTCATGTCCATATGTCATACTTATAAGTTCTTAGGTTCTACATTTCCCATACTGTTCTTGCCCTCCCCCTACCTATTTTCTACCTACCATCTATGCTACTTATTCTCTATACCTTTCCCCTCTTTCTGCTCCTCCCACTCCCCTGTTGATAATCCTCCATGTGATCTCCATTTCTGTGGTCCTGTTTCTGTTCTAGTTGTTTGCTTAGTTTGTTTTTATTTTTGTTTTAGGTGTGATTATTAATCATTGTGAGTTTGCTGTCATTTTACTGATCATATTTTTTATCTTCTTTTCCTTAGATAAGTCCCTTTAACAATTCATATAATAAGGGTTTGGTGATGATAAACTCCTTTAACTTGACCTTATCTGAGAAGCACTTTATCTGCCCTTCCATTCTAAATGAAAGTTTTGCTGGATAGAGCAATCTTGAATGTAGATCTTTGCTTTTCATGACTTGGGATACTTCTTTCCAGCCCCTTTTTGCCTGTAAGTTCTCTTTTGAGAAATCAGCTGACAGTCTGATGGCAACTCCTTTGTAAGTTACTCTCTCCTTTTGTCTTGCTGCTTTTAAGATTCTCTCCTTATCTTTCATCTTGGCTGATGTAATTATGATGTGCTTTGGTGTGTTCCTCCTTGGGTCCAACTTCTTTGGGACTCTCTGAGCTTCCTGGACTTCCTGGAAGTCTATTTCCTTTGCCAGATTGGGGAAGTTCTCCTTCATTATTTGTTCAAATAAGTTTTCAACTTGTTGCTCTTCCTCTTCTCCTTCTGGTACCCCTATAATTCAGATGTTAGAATGTTTAAAGATGTGCTAGAGGTTCCCTAAGCCTCTCCTTTTTTGAATTCTTGTTTCTTCATTCTTTTCTGATTGGATGTTTCTTTCTTCCTTCTGGTCCACTCTGTTAATTTGAGTCCCAGTTTCTTTCCCATCACTATTGGTTCCCTATACATTTTCCTTCATTTCACTTAGTGTAGCCTTCATTTTTTCATCTAATTTGCGACCAAATTCAACCAGTTGTGTGAGCATCCTGATTACCAGTGCTTTGAATTGTGCATCTAATAGGCTGGCTATCTCTTCGTCGCTTAATTGTATTTTTTCTGGAGCTTTGATCTGTTCTTTCATTTGGGCCTTTTTGTGTGTGTGTGTGTGTGATGAATTGCCTGTTTTGTAGTGAGGGGCAGGGCCCTAGGTGTTCACCAGAGTGGGGCAACCCATGTCTCTGGGCTGTGATGCTGTATGTGGGGCAGGGGTCCCAGAGGGAACAATGGCATTTGCTCCACTCTCTGCCAGATTTCAGTCACTTCTCCCGCTTCCTGCAAGCAAATTGGGCCCTTCTGGTGCTGATTCCTGTGTGAGTGGGTTTGTGTAGTTCTGGGACCTAGTGGGTTTCTCCAATGAACTCTCCTATGAGGCTGGGAGCCTCTCCCAGCACCTGAACCCCCACAGGTGTTTTCAATCAGTGTTTTGAGTCTTTATTTCCCTGAGCTGGGACCCTGGGTTGCGTGGACTGTCCTGCTCCCCAGTTGTTTCTCCTGTTTTATCTGTGCACAAATGTAGGACCTCCCGGCTCGCCAGCCACCTTGTGCACTGAGCCTCTCCACAATCTGCCACCACGCTGGACCCACTAACTGCCGCTCTGTGTGCCTGGGGTCTGCCCGCTGCTGCCTTGTGCACCTGGGGACCACCAGCTGCCTTGCCGTGAGCCCTCTCCTTCCCGGCTCCCCGACTCTGCTCCTCCTACCAGTCTGGATGAATGTGTTTACTTTAACTCCTTGGTTGTTGGATTTCCATACAGTTCAACTTTCTGTCAATACTGGTTGTTTTTTTGTTTTTAAATTTTTGTCCTTATTTTGGTTGTGCGAGGAGGCACAGTGTGCCTACCTACGCCTCCATCTTGGCCAGAGGTCCCCAATTCCAGTATTTAGTTTAATTTATTGTTTAATGTCCATCTTCCTCCCTTCTTAGACTATAAGCTCCAGGGGTACAGGGACCATGTCCTTAGCCTAGTGCCAGCCCAGAGCAGTTAATCAACATTCATAAAATCAACAAATACAATGTGATAAATGCTACAAAAGGACTAAGTATGAAATACCTCAGGAACATATAAACCCAGTCTGGGAAGATCAAGGAAGGCGTTTTGTTAAAAGTATCATCTCAAACTGAGATCTGAAGAACAATGAGGTAACCAAGTGAAAAGGATGAAGAGGGTAAAGAGGAAGAATAAATGGCATAAATAGTGCACAGTTTAGAGGTGAAACTGTGTGTGGAAAGCTCAGAAGCTGAAATGCAACACTAGGTAAAGCTAAGAGGAGATGAGAGGTGTAAGAAGGGTGGGCAATGAGAGACATTAAAGCCAGACCATGTAAAACAAGTTAAATTTCTTTTTAAATTGAGATATAATCCACATACATACTAAAATATCCACCCTTTTAAAATACGTAATTCAGCCCTGGCTGGCGTAGCTCAGTGGATTGAGTGTGGGCTGTGAACCAAAGCATCGCAGGTTCAATTCCCAGTCAGGGCACATGCCTGGGTTGCAGGCCATGGCCCCCAGCAACCTCACATTGATGTTTCCCTCTCTCTCTTTCTCCCTCCCTTCCCTCTCTAAAAATAAATAAAATCTTAAACAATAAAATAAAATATGTAATTCAGCCCTGGCTAGTGTAGCTCAGTAGATTGAGTGCTGGCATGCCAACCAAAGGGTTGCTAGTGTGATTCCCAGTCAGGGAACATGCCTGTGTTGTGGGCCAGGTCCCCAGTTGGGGATGAGAGAGAAGCCACCAGTTGATGTGTCTCTTACACACGAAGAGACACGATGTGTCTCTTACACACAGGAAGTTTCTCTTCCTGTCTTTCTCCCTTCCTTCCCATCTCTCTAATAAATAATTTTTTTAAAAAAAGTACACAATTCAGAGTCAAGGATTTTATATAGAATGGCAAGATCAGACTTGCATTTTAAAAGGTCACTTTGCTGTATAATGTCAAGAGAAAATGGAATGGAGGGGAGAAAAAGAGCGGAATAAAATGGAGACAGAGACTGATGCTACTGCAGCAGTCAGGAAAGATGAAGGCAGCCAGAACTTATTTAGTGGCAGTGGGGATCATAGAATATGAACTAAAGTTGTAAAAGAATTGCACAACTCAATAATTTACTGGGAGGGGGTCTGGGGCAGCAGGAGCACTCCTGGATGAAATCCAAGTTTTCTGGCCTGTGTGACTGAGATGATGATGAATCCACTGGTGATGAAGGGGAATGCTGGGGAACGAATCTGATTGGAGAGGAAGATGATCTGTATTTAGTTAGCTATATGAAGTAACTTTGGGGCATGCAAATACAGAAGTCCAGATCTTACTGGATATATGGGACTGGATCCTGAAGAGAGCCCTGGTCCAGAGTTATAAGTATGGGAATTACCAGTAGAGTAACTATTGCCCAAGTCAAGGATAAGACCACCTCAATAATGGAGCATTATTTAAGTAGAGGGCCTGGGAGGAACAATACCTAAGGAAAGGGAGGAAGGTGGAGACTCAGAAGAAAAAGCCAGAGGTGTGAGAGAGACCCCAGGAAAATGGTGCCATGGAAGCCGAAGAGAGGATATTTGAGAGGAGGGTGTGATAAACAGTGTGAAATGTTACAGAGGTCAAGAAAAGGACTTGAGTTTTCATGATTTAGCAAACAGCAAAGTTGTGGTATATTAGATTAGTGGTTGGATGAGATATGAATGGGACAGTCATAGACGAAATCCAATTGCATGCTGTAGGGAGGAATTTTCTGGTTTTGTAACCATGCGCAGAACACTTTCCTTCCTTCAGATCCCATTAAACTATAAAGTACAGATAACAGAAGTACAATTTCATTAAAGACAATAGGCATAAACCAGGACATGGACATTTAAAAAGAAGCAACCTCCAGGGTTGTTGAGATTAAAATAAGATATGGGAAAATGCCCAGCAGTATAAAAGGTCCTTGGCACACAAAAATTTTAGTTTTCTTTCCCTCTCTGTGTGCTAGCCACTCTTTATGCAGTAATGAATGCTTCCCTTGGGCTTCTCTGAGATTCAGCATTATTCAGCATCTAGATAATATCTATCATGATTAGAAAGTCAGTATACCACATCTGTGATTAACATTTGGTTTCTGACCTAACAACAGTGTTTGTGCCTCCATTAGGAAAATTATTTGCATCCAGTAAAATGTGGTTTGTTCTATATCATGTTAGAGTTTAGCTTATTTATATAAAGCAGGGGAAAGCAAGGAAATGGGACAATTATTGGGAGCAAGAGTAACTGAAGTCCGCACTTTGCTTCTTTAGCTTAAGGTGCTATTCGTAACTCTTGGTCACGAATCTTCTCACCTTACAATCATCATGAGTCTCCAAGTTGAGAAATGACTAACAGTAAGCTTGACTGTTCAGAAAAATAGCTACTAATTATTGAGTGCCTTATGGCTAGCACTTTATGTTAGTTCACTTCATCCGTACTACAATATAAGGCAAGCATTAATATTCCTGTTTTACAGATGAGAGAACTGCAACATGCGGGATAAGTAGCTTGCTGAGGGTCACTATTATTAAGTGACAGAACTTGGATTCTAGGTGCTACCAGACTCCAAAGCTCAAACTCTTTCTCTAACAGAGAGAGTGGATAACTTCATTATTTGGCTCTGGAATACATTTTAGGAGTTATACAATTTTAATATAGAATCTTTAAAAAAACTTAGTTGATTTTAACTTACTAATCATAACTAATTTAGTCTGATATGAAAATGACTCCTTGTCCAGAGAGTTAGGTGGTGAAAGGCCCAAGAGCCAGCAGAGGCACAGAGGGAAGCCAGCTTGTGCTAGCATTCATCAGATAAAACTGTAACTTGAAATCAGCTGGGGAAGGTATCAAGACAAGTCTTCCGAAACAACTGGGGCTTGACAATAGATGGAAAGCAAAGCACTTCTATCTGTCCAGTCAACAGAAAAGTGTAAAGAAACTGTTACAAGTCAATGTCAAAAGAGAAAAAATGTTTGGTGTCTGCCAGACATGGAATGGAGAGAAAGGTTTCTGGTTAGGAAGTCGAGGGCAGGACTGAGTCAGGCAGGTGTCAGTCTTCAGTAAAGGGTGTGGAATGCTCAGAAGGTAAGCAGATGAGAGTGACGAAGTAGAGGGGTATATAACCAGGCTGCAGGAGCCTTTTCACACAAGATGGGAGAACCTGGAAGCAATCCTGGAGATAAAGAAATTCCAAGTGTGTGGTCTGTTTCCAGGTTTATTTTCCATATTATTTTCAACTATCCTTTTAGGGCTACCCACTTTTATAAACAAATGTTTGATACTATCTCTAATTCTCTTTCTATATACATTTTAAGTTACTTTTAATTTTTTTATTATAGAATATGTGCTCTTCACAGAAAATTCCAAGTAGAGAAGCATAATGATGCAAAACAAAAATCTTTCTTATTGCTACCACTCAGCATAAACCATTATTAACATTCTAACCACTTCCTTTAAGTATTTTCCTACATGGTTGCAATTATAATACATATGTGATTTTATATTGTTTTATGCAATTAAAATTAGATAAGTATTTGCTCATGTCATTTTATCAATGTGGCAAAAGGTTAATAATCAGATCAGTAATCTAGGTGAAGAATTTATATATGGGTATTCATTGTAGTCTTTCAACTTTTCTGTAGGTTTGAAAATTTTTTTTAATTAAAAAGTTACAGGTCGGAAGGGAAATAATCTCAAAGAAAAAGCAAGGGAATGATGACCCAGCCAGGAGACTGGGCTGGGTTGGGGGCAGGAGAGGAATGTGAAATATGGAAGATCATTTGAGGCTTTAAAGATCTTACTACTATTATGTTTATTAAGCCAGATGATGGATACATGTGTTCATTTTAATATTCTCTGTGGTTGATCTATGCTATAGATATTCTTTTGAACCTATTAAATAGTTCTCAATAGATGAAATTCTTAGTTAAAAACCTCCATATTCAACATTTTAATGGTTTCTCATAATCTTCCATTGCTATGTAATTTTCTCATCCAAACTAGCTTCCAGTTTGCAATTTTTTCTTTTTTAAAATTTTATTTCTTTTTATAGAGAGGGGAAAGCAGGGAGAGAAACATTGATGTGAGAGAGAAACGTCGATTAGTTGCCTCTTGTACATGCCCTGACTAGGGACTGAACTCACAACCCAGGCATGTGCCCTGATGGGGAATCGAACCAGCAGCCTTTCACTTTGCAAGCTGATGCTCAACCACAAGGCAGGTCCGCAGTCTTTTTTAAAAAACTGAGATATAATTCATATACCATAAAATCTACCATTTTAAAGTGTATAATTCAAGAATTTTTAGTATATTTACCAGGTTGCGCAACTATCACCAATACTTAATTCCAGAATGTTTTCATCACTGCAAAAAGAAATCCCATACCCGTTAGTGGTCATTTCCCATCTCTTCCTCCCAAACCCCGGCAAACAATGATCTATTTCTATCTCTGTAAAGTTATTCTGGGCCTTTCATATAAATAGAATCATACAATATGTGGCCTTTTATGTTTGGTTTCTTTCACTTAACGTGATGTCTTCAAGGTCCACCCAGGTTGTGGCATGTATAGGTACTTCATTCTTTTTATGGTTGAATTGTATGGATATACTATATTTTTGTTTATCCATTCTTTAGTTGATGGACATTTGGGTTGTTTCCACTTTGGAGTTATTATGAATAATGCTCCTATGAAGATTCATATACAAGTTTTTGTGTGGACATGTTTCAATTCTCTTGGGTATATACACCTAGAACTGAAATTGCTGGGTCATATGTAACTCTATATTTAATTTTCTGAAGTACTGGCACTTTTTTTGACCTCCATGAAGCACCTAGCATCAATGATACCCTCTGGAACTGTCTTCTTGCTTTACCACAGTAACACTATTTGGTGTACCTACCACCCTAACAATTTCCACTTTTTTCTTTGGCTTCTCTTCTCTCCCCTCCATTCTTCAAAGTTCCTCTAATGTTCTGGCCTCTACTCATCACTTGATATACTAAGAATTCTTACCCTTTAAAGAGGTATCAACACCCGCTATAACTTTCTATCATTAACTTAACCACTCTAGTCAGATGAGGTCCACATTCTACTTGCTAAGTACTTTCTTACTCAAACTGGATTGCCCTCCTTCCTCCTCTCTGTTTATAAATCTTAATATTCTTTTGGGGCCTACTTCAAATACAACTTCATATGAAAGTTCCCCAAGTTCCTCTTTCCCCTACCAGATCTCTCTTCTCTGAACACTCAGATTTTACAGCCTACAATAATCATCACTACCACATATTGATTAATGAGATTTTTTTGTGTGTTCATGTCTGATCTCAAAAAGTGTCTCTTTTCTCCAACAAGCGAATCCCTTGGTTGCTAAAAATGTTCAAGTTGCTTTAAAAGATGCACAATGAAACAAATTCCGTTCCCAGTAATAACTACTACAGTTTCTTATGTATTCTTCCAGGAATATTCTATGGATATTCATATTTGTTTTCTTTTATCAATAGTTCTACATTACATGAGCTCTTCTGTGCCTTTTCTTTTGTTCCCTCATATTTTAGTTTTTAAACTAGAACTTCACTAATGTTTTCAAAAGTGTAACTATATCACATCCACAGATTGTACTTTGATTAGATATTTTTCTCCTCAAAGAACTAGAGATTAATGAGGAATGATTTCTTCACAGGAATCATACTACTTTTTGTCTCATTTGGCTTCATTTATTAGTGTAATCATGAGGTTACTTAAGTTTATTTACACAAACAATAAATGAATAATTTCTCATTATAAAAACTCAAAATTATCAATAAAGCTAAATATTCCCCTTCACTATTCTCTCCCCAAAGTAAACCCTGTTTCCAATTTGGTATGTAGATGTCCAGATTTTTTTCATTTAGTTTTTCTTTTGTTTTCTTTGTCCAGAATTTTTAAAGGCATTTATATACGTATAAAAGTACCTATAGAAACAATAGTATTGTTTTTGCCTTTTTTGAATACAAATTAACTAAATAATATAATATGCATAGGGTTGGGACAAAGTAGGTTTACAGTTTTGAGTATGTGAAACAAAAAAGTTTACTTGTATTAATACTTATTATTATATTATTTTCCATATGAACAACTGTAAATCTACTTTTACCCCATGCTATATTGCTTCACAGCTTTCTTTTTTTCCATTCAACAACATAACAGAGAATCTTACTATGAAGATGTAACTTATTTTTCTTAATTGCTATGTAGTTTGCTTAGCTGTTCCTTATTGGAGATTTAGGATGTTTCCAACTTTTTACCATTATAATGTTGTAATGAACATCTTTGTACAAGTCACCTAATATGCACAAATATGAAGACTGTTTCTCTAGGGTAGATGGTAAAAAGTAGAACTCTGCTAGAAAACATGTAAGTTTAAAAGTGTACTAGATACAATTGGCCATTGCCAGTTCTGTAGTACAGCTGTTGCAGGTAATACGTTATATATGTGACCATCAATTTCACATACTAGTTCCTTAAAACTCTAGGAATCCCATGGACTTAGAAGTTATTTAGTATATTGTAGAAAGATAAATTGGAAAATATAAGTTCAAATCCTGTTCTAACAACTTATCTTGGCAATCCTTTCAATATCTGGGCCCCAATTTCTGTACCTATAAAATTAAAGTAACATTTCTTTAAAATTATTTATTTATTTATTTATTTTTAGGGAGCAGGGAAGGAAGGGAGAAAAAGAGGGAGAAAAACATCATTGTGTGGTTGCCTCTCATGCACCCCCTACTGGGGACCTGGCCGACAACCCTGGCTTGTGCTGGGAATCGAACCAGCAACCCTCTGGTTCGCAGGCCAGCACTCAATTCACTGAGCCACACCAGCCAGGGCTAAAGTAGCATGTCTTAACATATGGTTCCTAAACCATTGGTAGCACGTGAAATGCCTTTATTTTTATTGATTTTATTTTAGTAATTATTTATATTGTATTTATTTATTTATTTTTTAAAAATTATGCAATGCCTTTCTTTTAAAGATTCTATTCATTTATTTTTAGAGAGGGAAGGCGGGGGAGAGGGAGGGAGAGAGAGAGAGGGAAAGGGAGAGGGAGAGAAACATCAATGTGCGGCTGCTGCGGGCCGTGGCCTGCAACCCAAGCATGTGCCCTGACTGGGAATTGAACCTGCGACACTTTGGTTTGCAGCCCACGCTCAATCCACTGAGATACACCAGCCTGGGCTTAATTATTTATATTTTAAAATAAATTACAAAAATATAATTACCCTATCAAATCAAGAATTTATGGATATTACTTCTTCGTATTATAAAATATACTCTTTAAAGGACATTCACTTAAGTTAAAGAAAAGTGAACTGACTTAAAGATTATGCATATAACAGTATACAGTGGGTATATAAATATCACAAATCATGCATATAATATATGAAGAATTAAAGTGTCTCTTTTCATGAAATCAAGAAGTTATTAGTTTAAGCAGTAGATCCTAGACTTTTATATTTCAATGACTAGTAAAACATTAAAAAAAATAAAGTTAGTGATCAACATGAAGTTGCTGACTTTTTCTTGTGCTAAGAATATTAAGAACAACAAAGCCTGTCCCGGCTGGGTGGCTCAGTTGGTTGGAGCACGTCCCTATATGCCAAGATTGCTCTCCGATGGTTGTCAGGGCACATACAAGAATCAACCAATGAATGCATAAATAAGTGGAACATTAAATTGATGTTTCTCCCTCCTGTCCTCTATCTGAAAGCAATAAACAAATAAACAAATAAATAGATTTAAAAAGAATGACAAAACTGAAACTTATATCCATCACCATTATTTAGTAAAAAGATATTAAAAATGTTTTATAACTGCAAAAGTACATGTATGATCTGTTAAAATTGCACAGAAGTATAAACAATCATTTGCTTTCTCTCTATAAAAATCATGGGCATCCTTCCATACAGTTCTACCTCATTTGTAAAAAGGACATTTTTAACAAATATATTGTTAAATACATAGGCGCGTGTACATATTGATATATATTATGTATTTATTACATATAAATATGGATTTTACATATTCACTCTGTATAAAAATATTTGTAAGAAATATATAATTTCAGAACAAAGAACAGCCCTTACCACGAAAGGACAGGTGACAACCTTACTTAGACATTTTGGGGACCACTGGCTTAGATGACCTTCCATCTCTTAATTCCATGATATCCTTAGCATTTACATGCCTTTCATTATTATCACTAACCTATATATTTTAAAAAGATAAGTAGGAATCTCTTTACTATCTCCTTGGGTAGAAAATCGTAGATTGCAAAGTGCTTTTTCAGTTCTCTGACCTGCTTTGTTGCACGAGTTCATGTCTGTGCTCTGGTTCATATCAGGGTTTTACTCTGAAGTCCACAGACTTCAGGGTATTCATGAAACCATGAAAACATATGTGATACTTTGTATACAGTGGTAGTCCGGTACTCATCGGTACTCATGTTTATTTGTTCTGGAACTCCTGAAAGTGCCGAAACTGACCAATACTGAACAAGTAAGTGACAAGTGATGAAGCATTTTCTCTTGTGGGGTGATGTGATTCGCATAAGTTCTAGCAAGTGGAACAACTTCACGAGCAGGTGCTCAGTGCTGAAACATTTTTTTCTCATCAAAATGCAATGAGTACAGGGTTTGACCAATTCTGAAGCCAACGAGTACCAAGGTATGACTGTATTTACTGTTTTTCTGGGGGAAGGGTTTACAACTTTCTATGATCCAAAGAAGGTTAGAAACTATTGCTTTGGGAAAGTTTCTTGCTTGTGCTTTATATAAATAATTTTATTATTATTGGCTTTGATGTCCCTTACAATGTTTTTCCTTGGGGGCAGGGGTTAGCATCTAATTTTTGGGTTGCATTTGACAATTGCATACTTCAGTTCCTTGTTCTTACCTTAATGGTCTTTTCCTTAAAAACAAAACACATTTTCCTCTACCAATTAGTCATATGGTATTTTAATTACTTATTTTATTTTTTTGAAGTAGAGGAAAATAGCAAAAGGTACACAGTGGTACCCATGTTGAAACTGACAGGGAAGGGAGATAAGCAGCTAGAGAAATCGAGTCACACAGGATCAGATAAAAGGCCTGAGGACAGCCAGAATAGGTAGGTAAAAGAAATACAGAGGAACAAGAAACAGAGAGAGATACAAAAACAGAGAAGATAGAGAAGGATGGCAGAAAAACAGGTTGGCAAGAAAAGAAAGGAGTTGACTGAGAGGCAAGCAAGATCACCAAAAGGAACAGAAACAGACAAACAGAAAGGGGTAGAAAGAGAAAAGGCAGAGAAAGAAATAAAACAATAACGAAAAAGAAGACAAAGTGATGATAATGTTTTATACTACCCAGTACTTTATAATTTATAAAGTGCTATGACATACATTATTGCAGGCAGGAAGAATACAGCAGGCAGTTAGGGTGACGGAGGGATAAAGGCCAATCAGACAGAAAAGAAGGAAGGTGGCCAATCAGAAGGAGAGGCTAGAATGGAGCCCAAGACATAGTTAAGAGGAAAGACAAAACCAAGAAAAGAGAAGTGAGAGAGGGAAAGTCAGGAGAGACAGAGATGGAGACTGAAATCATTAAACTCGGGAATACAGGCAGTAAAAAAGCAGAAATGAAAGAACAGAGCATTGTGTTTAAAAGTATTATCATCACCTTTCTGGAAAGACTTAAGATAGAGGCTACAGCTTTGTTTCTCCCAACAAGTTATAACACCACCAAGGTGGCATGTGAAAGGAATCAAAAGAAGGATGAAAAGGGAGAAGAAGTGTTAGTAAGAGGCAGAGTTTTTTAGACTAGGAGGAAGACAAACTTCTTGGACAGTCATAGGTCAACAACCAAAGTGTGCTGCTGAACCTAAAAGGATCTAGATTCACATGCCTTTAAAAAATGCATACAGATGTGGGAAAGGCAAAATGGGCCTGTATCTACTCTATTTGCATGTAAACTCAGCTTCCAAACTATCTGTACTTACTAAATTGTACCTATGTTTGTAGGGTATTTTTCAGTAAGTACTACCAGTGCTTTTCTCAATTAATACATCAGTCATAAGGAGACAAGCAGAGGTAGACTCTCATCAAGACAATTTATTATGCAGAATAGGAGATTAGGAGAGAGCAAGCCCTTCCTAAGTGCTCCTCAGGTACTGGTAGTACAGGCATGTGAGTAGCAACCAATCAATCAAAAAGACAAGTGCCATAAAGTAGAATCAAAAAGACAAAAAGAGATGGTAAACCCAGTGAAATATGAAGGGATACTGACAGACTAACAGTGGAAGAAGCATTCAGCAGAACTAGAAGAAAAGTAGGAAGGAATGAGGCAAAAAGCAAATACCCGTAAATATGCACTCTTTTCTGGAACAATATCCAAGAAATGTGAAGAAGTGACCAACTCTGAGGAAAGGAACTAAGGGCTGGGGAAGAAAAATAGCAAGAGAGGCTTACTCTTCACAGGACACTTTTAATACTTAAAACATTTTGTACCATGTGTATGTACTATCTATTTAAAAATTTATTAAAAAATAAGAAGAAAAACAAAAGCAAGCCGATACATGGACAGCAGAGCCAGCCAGGCAGAGAGCAAAAAGGCAGGAAGACAAGGAGAGATGGGGAAAATGGCAAAAAGACTGAGGCACAGACTGAGGAACCAGAAAGACAAAAAGGAAAAGAGACAAGTGAAATGGAGGTAAGCAGCGAGAGAAGGCAAAGTAAGGGATGTGACAAGAAGGCAGGTAAGACTTCAGGGCAAGGGGTTCACTGAGACATTTGGGGTAGAGAGCCCATCACCGTTGATGGGATGTTGAAATAGAGGAAGTCAAGGGAGAAAAAAACTGATAAGCAGAAAGACAACAAAGATACAAGCATTAAATATGGAATAGCAGCAAGCAAGTATGTAGATAGGCAAGAAGACAGACATAAAGAGAAGCAAGGAAAAAATCATTAACTGGCATAAATAAGAGGTGGAACAAGTAGAAAGGTAAGAGAAAAACCAAGACAGAACCATGGTGAGGACTGGAAGGTAGACAAACCGCGGCTAAAAAAGTGATAGAGACAGGCAGGCGGGGAGACAGATGGCTGGAGAGAGAGTGGTGGGCAAACAGCCAGAGAAGCAGACAGACAACCAGGGAGAGAAAGAGGCTGGCAGCCAGTCAGGGAGGAGCAGACCGGCAGGCAGGCAGACAGACACCATAATAGGAGTAAGCAGGTAGAGAGACAGGCGGAAACAAGGATAGAAGAAGAAAAATCAAGAAGTCAGTAGGGAGAGAAGGGAACAGGAGAAGCAGGCAGGTAGAGGAGATGGACAGGAGGAAGAATCAGGCAAATTAACAGATCCATATGCAAAGCACATTTGAAAGAATGATAGATAAATGTTAGCACAGGGATGCACACAGCCACCTTTAGCCACCTACACCTGCAGCTCATGGCACATGTGCAGGCAGGCAGAGGCACTTGGCACAGAGGGAGAGGGCACAGAGGCAGAGAGACTGTGGTGCACATGTGTAGGGTTGTCAACAGACACGTGGGGACACTCTTCTTAAACACACACAGAGGGGCCAGAAAGGGGGGAGTCAGGCACACATGAAGAAGAGGCACATGCAGTCAGATCCTGGAAGACAGAAGTAAACAGAAAGAAGACAGACATGGGTAGTTATTTAGAGGTAAAAGAGCCTGAGAGTCAAAGGGATGAGTGAAAAATAAAGTCTCAGTGAAAAATACACATACAGAGAAGCCCATAGGCAGGAAAAAGGAATGAATACTCAGATGGACTAGGAAGAAGAGAGACTGAGAAAGAGGACAGAATACAATCAAATGGAAGAGAAATAGAAGTTAGACTCATACAGGAATGATATGGGAGTAGAGGCAAGAGAATTCCAAAGACCAGGTTAAGGAAAGGTAGAAATCAATGTACAATCAAGTACATTAATGTGTGTGTTTTGGGTGGGTGGGTAGGGGTAGGTGGCACATCAATAAAGAACGTTTTAGCCTCCTAGCAAAAATCCACATAGTGTCCCTTATCACTAATACTTTCTGGTTGCTGCCTACCTACCCAATCCTCTTAAGGTGCTCCTGAAGACTGCAGGGTTTCCTGGGTGGCTGGCAGCTATACTTAAAAGGTAGGGAAAGAACCCAGCAAAGAAATGATTCCACAGACATAGTGCGAAAAGCTAGGAAAGGGACAAAATGAGATCAAAAGAACAAGAGGAAACTAGAGTAACAAAAGGGTGACAAGAACAAAAAAGGGTAGAACTGAGATGAGCTGTTCACCCTCCTTTCTTTGCTAGCCTTGCTCACATGGCAAATTTTATTTTACAACTTCTCTAATCAAGTCTCTGGATGAGAAAGCTACTTTTGGACTCCTTTTCAGTCTTCCATTTGATTACCACTTTTAAGGTAAACATTGGGTACAATTGGAAATTAAGGGTGAGAATCGGATGAAATTATGAGTACAATCCCCTACCTCTTTCTTTTTCTCAGTTCCAGTTACTTTTCTCTTTCATGGTACCTCAGTTTCTTCCACTTTACATTGTTGGAGGTCATGGAGGAAGGGAAATACACTGAAATAGGAGAAAAGAGAAAATCATTTCACAATCTTCAAACTTGACTCTTTCCCCTTCATTCTAAAAATGTTTTATTTACCCCTAAATTAACTTTCCAAGTCAGATGAATTTTATATTCAAGCAACTGGGGAAGGGAAAGGCCAGGTAAAGGAGAAAAGAGTGAAAATAAAATATGTAATTATTAATCACTGAAGAGGCTGGGCAAAGGGGAGAATCAAACATGGACTCCTTTGAAAAAAACTCAATCATTGTATCTATTCATATCTCTGCCCCAAAAGTCACTAGGATTTCTACCACTTTTTTGAAGAAAGAAAGAAAAAAAATCCAGTATCACTTCTCACTTGAAAGATACATACACAATTAAATGTGTTTTGACTCCAATGAGGTATGTAGAAACAGAGTTATATATAAACATATATTTCATCTTTTTCCTTTTCAATGCCTGAAGGGGAAAAAAACCCTTCACATCAAACCACTCCCTTCTGAAGTATTCAGAAAAAAAAAAAGCGCTTTTCTTTAGAGAAGGGAGGTGGTGAGGAAGAGACTAGTAAAGAAAATAAAAAAATTAAATGTAGTTGGACTAGTATCTAACTAGTTAACCTTTAACAATTTATGCTGATGTCAGACTGAGCATGAGTACTGATTAATGCCCCCCCTTAAATATTTTTTATAAGGGGGAGTTAGTCACAGCAGCCATTTTTGTTTTATGCAGAAATCCTTCATGCCCCCCCACCCGCGCACACACACACTCAGTACACAAGGAAAATATCTCTATTAATAATCTGTGCACTAATCAGTTATGAAAAAAGGGAGAAATTTGTGGGTTTCTGAGTAGAGGTTTGGAGATGGGGGTGTAACAGGGAAGAGAATGGGGTGGGGGTGAAAAATGAAATATTAAGCCAGCCATTTTGTTTTAAAAGGGGATTTTCCCCCCTCTCCCTTTCTTTATGGAGGGGGTGGCGGTGCTGGAGGGGGGGTTGTTTTAAAAATAATTTCAAGGCGGCCATCTTAGTGCCTCAGCTCTGAGAAATATTTCTGAGCGCCCCCCTCAGAATTTAAATATATTTAAAGTAACAGAGAGGGGGGTAGAGAGAAGTCGAAAACTTTTATATATATATATATATATATATTTTTTTTAATCCCCCTTTCTTGTTCTCTTGGAAGGAGAGAAGGGGGGAAAAAGTCTCTCCTCAATTTTTTCCAAGAAAAATTTTGGGGGTGGTTTGGCCCCCCTCCTCAGACGGCGGCCCCGAGGGTGGGGGTTTTGGAGGGGGGTGGCCCGGGGGTTTGGGGGGCTGGGGGAGGCTGAGAGGAGGAGGAGGACGCCGCCGCCGAGAAGGAGGAGGAGGAGGAGGAGGAGGAGGTGGTGGTAGCGGTGGGGGAGGCGGGCGGGCGGTGGGTGGGGGGGTGGTGGGGGGGCCAGAGCCACAGGATGGCTTCCCCTCTGAGGGACGAGGAGGAGGAGGAGGAGGAGATGGTGGTGTCGGAGGAGGAAGAAGAGGAGGAAGAAGAGGGCGACGAGGAGGAGGAGGAGGAGGTGGAGGCGGCCGACGATGACTATGAAGACGACGACGAGGGAATACTCGGGCGCGGGCCGGGCCACGACCGGGGCCGCGACCGCCACAGCCCCCCCGACTGCCACCTCTTCCCGCCGCCGCCACCGCCGCCCCCACCGCTGCCGCCGCCCCCGCCGCCAGGTAAGCGGCCGCCCGACTCACCCCCCACCCCAGCCCGAGTAGGAGCTGCGGGCGCGCGAGGCCGGGCGGGGGCGAGGCACCCACCGCGCGGCCGAACCGAGGCGAATCCGGGATGCGTAACGCCGTCTCGGGCCCATCGCCCGTGGCGGTTCGGGCGGTCCGAGCGGTCCCCGCGGGCAGCGGCGGTGGCCGCTGGGCCGGGCCTCCTCCCCTCCCCCGCCGCACCCCTCCTCCGCCGCCGCCGCCGCCGCCGCTGTCGCCCCGGCTGGAGAGCGCTGGGCGCGAGCTGCGCGCGCGGACCGGGCCACTCGGTCGCGGCTTTCGGGGGAGGAGGAGGAGGAGATATTTTTTTTTTTACCCTCGGCGGGGAGGGGGTAGGCAGGAAACGGCTAAGGCGAAGCCAGGGCCCCCTCCTTGGCCGAACGAGGGACCGCGGAGACCCTGGCGGCCGGACGGCGGCGTGGGGGAGGGGCGCGTGGGGGAGGGGCGGCCGCGCGGGCACCCCTCGGGCGCCGGCCTGGGTGGGGTTGAACTGAGGTAAAGTGGGGTTTCTGTGTGTGGAGCGGACCGTGGCCCTAAGCCTTTCCCCTCAGGAGTTGGGAAGGCAGGGGAAGCGGTGTCCATCGGACCCCCACCTGCGGGGACTTCTGTGCCCGCCAACTTCAGGGGCGTGCGGTGGGGGAGGGGTCGTGTGAATGTTTGTGGGCGGCTGAGGACTGGGGCAGGTGGTGGCCACACTCCACGCAGACCACTTCCTGGAATCACTTGCTCCTACCCCTGCTCCCCACAGCTCGTCATAGGGAGAGCAGGCACCTAGAATTGGGGAAACCAGATGCCCCCAGTTCCACCTCCTTTATCTCTCTTTTGCTCTAGGCTCTTTTGTGTCAAGTGCGCCTCCCCCTTCCACCCCCGCCCCCCATGACCCTGTCAGTCTGGGGTGGCCGAGCTGCCCAGCTGTGACTCTCATGTGGCTGCCATTCACTGTCACTTACTGTCGCTGAAACCACCCACACCCTAACCACTTTGGGGGGTGTAAACTGCCCACCCAGCTGTTCTGCAGCTTGACCATCACTCAGCACTCCTTCCTGGGGATGACAAGTCCCTGGCGCACTCCGAGCAGTTCCTCCAGTTGTGGAGGGGACAGAACGCTGCCTCGCACCAGGGGCCCAGCAATGGCCCCACTCAGACCACCCTCCTAGTGAAGTTATTCTAGTCTTCCTTAGGATAGGCGGGCATCTTTGGGGTGTTCACCCTCTGCTTGGGTAATGAAAGGGGATATCCACACCCCCAAGCCTCTCGGTGCCATGCAGCACGAATGCACCAAACTTCAAAACGTCTAACATGTTCTTTGTAAAAGTGTCACACTGATCTGTGGCTTATCTGGCCTACATCCTTTGAGGCAGTGTGAGGTGCTTTATTAGGAGGGCAGAAGGATGGTGTCTGATGGAAATAAGGATAAAGCCCCCTCCACCACCACCAGGTTTCTTTGGAAAAGAGAAAAGTTTTTTAGAAAGTTATGCCAGTGAGCCCATTGATTTGCAGGAGGGAAAAGGAATAAAGAACTGTAGGGAGGGAGGATGCCAGAAAAACAGCCTGAGGGGCTTAAAAAAAGGGGAAAGAAAGGATGTGGGGTTATGTTAGGGGATTGGCAGCTGTCACCTATTTGCATTTCGAGCTTGGAATGTGGCATTTGGGTGTCTTTGATTCCAGATTTAGGTATGTGAGAGAGGAGCACTAAAGAATCTGAGGTTGAGAAGGGTCTTTGTGTCAATACTCCCTCCCCCTTTTCTCTTTGCTTTCTGAATAGATCAGAGGAAACATAAAATGTTTTTAAAATTTCTTATTTAAAGTGAAAACCCACCTCCTCTGTCTCCCAGGGCAATTTTATCTCCCGTTTAGCCCTTCCAGTGAAATGAGTGACCCAATACACCCCTTAGATGACTTTCTGAGGTAAAACTTTGGGAAAATATTTGTACTCTGTTCATTATTTGTCTCCATAAGTGTGGGCTAAATAACCCTTCTCTAAGGAAATTTGTTTGGGCTGCTCTCCCTCATCCTTTTATAGAATGTGAATTTATGCATATTAGAGCTCTCTGTTGTTTTTCGTTTTCACTGCTTTGATTCTCACCATTTTGTTTTACATTCTTACCGAAGACCAATTTTATCCCTTCCCCCCTCTCCCGTCTCCTTACGTTGTTAAACGTTTAAAATAATAGCACTCCGTATTGATGGGGGAAGGGAGAAGGAAGCCTAAAACTCATTTCTTCTCTCTCCCCCTTCTGGCAAGTCTAGAGAAATAATATAACATAATATATAGATGTGATTCCTTGGGGGTGGGGGTGGGGAATGATTGTGGGTGGTGCGGAAAATTCTGGTAGTTTCTTTGCAAAAGGTCTGAAGATACAAACCCACCCCCTGCATGTAATACGCATGTGCAGCAGGCCTATTATGGTGGTTCGTTGTGGGGGAAGGGGGGGAATTTGAGAAAAAAATAAATATATGTGTGAGAGATTGATGGTGAGATTAGAAGAAGAGGGGCGGGCAGGAGGCGAGGCTTGTTGCGAGACTCCTCCTGCTTTCTCTGGCTGCCAGGCTCCGCCTTTCGCTCTTCGCCCGCCCTCCTCCCGCGCCGTCTTCCCGAGATCTGAGCCGGGCCTGTGGGAGCGTCTGGGCTCCAGGCCAGCATTGAGTGGCTGGTGAGACAGAGGTTGGGATTTAGATTTGCCTTATTGCCCTCCCTTTGCATTCCTCGCCATTCTGCTTAGCCTCTCCCACCACCATCGTCTTCCCAAGTTCGGGAACCTCTTGCTGTGGTGGGGAGTGGATTTAACTGGCTGCGAGGTCTCAGGGCTTGTGTCCCACCCCCGGCTAGTGGTGACCCAGGCCGTTTCCCTGGTCCTTAGCCAGTTGGCCTGCCCTTGCCACTCTCGGTGCAGCCCGGTTTCCATATTCATAATAATCTAAGCCGCTGGGGTTAGGGAGAGCTGGCTGCTGAGGCCTGGCGTCTTACTGACTTCCTATTTCCCATTAGTGTTTTCACTTTGCTTTCCCCCACGGAGGGGGGCGGGGTCGCTTTCTGCAGGCACCTCCCCTCCCCCTATCCCAGAGTGTCTTCCTGCAGGAGAGGACACAGGATGCAGCAGTTAAGAGAAGTAACATTGAAGGGACTCTGAGGCAATGGAAACTGAGGCCTCAGGCGTTAATTGTGGCTAATTTTCCCTTGGCTGTTGTGGGAGAAAGGATTGTATGTCCTAGAGCAAGGGGCTGGGCCAAGCCCAGGCTTTCCCCTCCTTCAACAGCCACCTCTGCCAGAGCAAGACAGGTCTGGCTGGTTAGTCTAGTGCTTGCTGTGGGAGGGAAGCCAATCAGGGCTCCATGTCTGTGTGGCATCAGTGTCTTCCTCTGCATGGAGTAACTCTCTGTCTCCTAAGTCTCCACAGACTGGTGGGGGTCATGGAGAATGGGGCAATGGACATCAGGGAAGAACCAGCCTTAATCTCTAAATAAAAGACATTTGGGAAGTTAGGGACCTAGTCCGCTGCAAGCAGGTATAGGCTGCCCTTAATTTATGCTTATCAGTGTGAGGGTATGCTTGTGCATTTGAGAATATATATGTAGGATGTGTCTGTGTCTATATCTTTGTCTGGGTCTCCCATACTGTTTACATATGAATGGTCAGGATGTCTGGAACTAAATTTGGAAATGAAGGGTGAGGCCAAGGGACAAAGGATAGGGGCCCAGAGTTCTCAAAGGGAGCAGGGATATAGAAATAGATTCAAAAGCAGATTCCAGGCTGCTTGGGAGGAGGATAATTAGGTAATTGTGGAAACTTCCTACTGTTGGGTTAGGGTGCAATGAAGGAGCCAGACATTGTGATCCTGTGGGCCAGAAGTGAAAATGACCAGCTGAGAATTTCTTTTCCTCCAGGGCAGGATTGGGGTGATAGGAGGCTGGGTGATCATCTGCAGAAATATAGAGGCTTGCCTCTTTGTAAAAAGTATGTCAGAGCCCCACGGTGTTAGTGTGAGAACCCAGGTGTCCACCTTTGGCTCTCCCTTCTTAGCATCTGGCTCAGGGAGCTGCCAGCTTGTGTCTCCCCACTCCAAGTGTTGGGGTCAGGCCAGGCCAGCAGCTGGGCATGGCTTCCCTAGTTCCTGGGCAGGATGCCAGCTGGCTAAGTGAGGTTCGGGAAGGCAGGAGGAGCCCTGGCGGCAACTGAAAGGACCTGCCACAGTCAGAGCCCATGACCTAGAGCTTGGTCCCTTGTTAGTAGGAGGGGAGAGAAGGGAGTGGTTTGGCTGCTCTTTCCTTCTGACCCCTGATCTCCCATTCAGAACCAGAGCATCCCACAGTACTTGAAAGACTCTCTGAATCTAGTGAAGGGGGGTCAAGGTGTGGAGGAGTTAATGCCGGAGTTCCTAGAGAGTGGGAAGTAGGAACTGAGGAAATAAGGAAGGGTGAGATTGAGGGGTGGCATAGACTGGGAACCTAGAAGCTTAGGTTTTCTGGTGTTCTCTGCTCCGAAGATAAGGATGACATTCGGCTGCTACCTTCAGCATTGGGTGTGAAGAAGAGAAAGCGAGGACCCAAGAAACAGAAGGAGAACAAACCAGGAAAACCCCGAAAACGCAAGAAGCTTGTAAGTGTTAAGGACTCCTGTCTCCATAGTAACACTCAGCAGACCCATTCCCAGAGACCTAAATGTTTTCTGGTCCTAATTACCAGTTGGGGGCAGATCCTGAAGTGAGGGAAGCCTGACTTCTCTTCCCCACTCTTGCTGGCCTGTATCTCATGTATCACTCACTACAACCTAGTGAAGAGCCCAGTTTTCTATGTGACTAGCAGAGAGAAGCAGTTGAAAGAACAGGCTCTAGAGGTAGACTGCATGAATTTGGAACCCAGCAGTACTCTGCTTTCTTGGGCAATTTATTTAGCTCTCTGTGCCTCAGTTCCCTCATCCGTAAAAAAATGAAAATGAATAAAAATAAAAATAGATTATTGTCTCATAGAATTGTTGTGAAAATTAAAAGAGATAATATGTGTTATGTGTTGAGAACAGTTCCTGGCACATGGTAGGGCTGAAGAAATGTTATTTTTATTTCTCTTCCTTAGGACAGTGAAGAGGAATTTGGCTCTGAGCGAGATGAGTACCGGGAGAAGTCAGAGAGTGGAGGCAGTGAATATGGAACTGGACCAGGTCGGAAGCGGAGGCGGAAGCACCGAGAAAAAAAGGAGAAGAAGACAAAGCGGAGGAAAAAGGGGGAGGGAGATGGGGGGCAAAAGGTGAGTAGAATTAGGGAGTAAGGGGGAGAAATCAGTATTAAAGACAGATGTGAGGAGAAAGAGCCCCAGGGGGAATGGATCCTTAAGTGGTGAGGCTATAAAAGGTGAAGGGTGGGGTTTGGGCTAGAGAATGGAATGGAAAAGGACACAGAAAGCCCAGGGAAGCTGGTGGGTATATAGAGGAGCCATGTTGGGGGCCTAGGATAACAGCTGGAGAGGTGCCCACCTCACTAAAGCCTGGTCTTTCCCAGCAGGTAGAACAGAAGTCATCAGCAACTCTGCTTCTGACCTGGGGCCTGGAGGATGTGGAGCATGTGTTCTCTGAGGAGGATTACCACACACTTACCAACTACAAAGCTTTTAGCCAGTTCATGAGGTGTGGTGGGACTGGAGAGTCCTTGAGAATAGACACTTTTTATTTGGGGGAGGCCTTGGCCCCTCTGGAATATGATAAAAGCTAAGAAACTGGTATCCAGAGAAATTCATAGCACATACTCACAAAATTCCACATGTAATTTTGGCGAATTCCTAGACTTCTAAGGCTCCAGGGACCCCAGTCAGGAACGCTTCATGGTTTGGGGGGCGCGTGTCATAATGCCAGCACTAGGTTAGAAAATGCTCTAGTGATGAAATATAGTGAAGACTGATAGTCCTCTTGCTCCAAGCATTTGTTTTCCTTGCATGACTTCTCCCTACACTGGAGCTGAGAGAGAACATCAGCATTCTCCAGTTTTCTTTGCTCAGTTATCAAGTCCTCGGCCCCTACCTCAGGCCCCAGTAGTAATGGAGGACGCATGGCTAGTATCAGGACCTGGGCTTCAATGGCTCCCAAGTAAAGTATAAAATAGCAGAGTTGCTTTTTAGGGAGCAGGTACTTTAACATAGGGCTCTGGAGTCAGCCTACTGAAGTTCAGGTCCTAGTATCATCTTGGGCAAGTTACTTCTTTAATCTTTGGTTTCACATTTCTAAAACAGAGATATCACAGTATGGACCTCATAGGAGTCTTGTGGGGATTTGATGGGATAATGAATGGAAAGCCCAGTACAGTCAGTGCCTGGCTTTTAGGGAGTGTTTAATACCTGGCAACTGTCATTATTACTACTGTCTCACCCACCTCACTGCTAAAGACAGTGCTTTTGTTAGCACCATGATCACCTATGTCCCCACAAGAGCCTGTCACCCCACTGCAGAGAAGAACAGGATGGTCTGTTAGACTCCATCTGATGGGATCCTTCTTTGGGGCCCATGAAACTTGTTAGAAAATAGCAACTCATAGATAGTATCATTGTGAAAATGAAATAAGATAATGTATATGAAAGTATTTTATGAATTGTAAAGTAGCATTTAAAAGTAAAGCATTTTTATTGGTGTCATTTTCATCATTTTTTACCTTCTGTGCACTTGTTTTATTTTGTTTCTATTTCTTTATTGAAATACTTTTTGTTCTTTTAATCTTTTTTTTATTTTCAAAATCTCTTATTTTCAAATTGATGTTATTCTTTTTTTAAAAAAGATTTTATTTACTTTTCGAGATGGGGAGGAAGGAAGAAAGAGGGAAGCACCAATGTGTGAGAGAAACATCTACTGGTTGCTTCTTGCAACACACACCCTCAACTGGGGATCTGGCCCACAACCCAGGCATGGGCCCTGACTAGGAATCAAATCAGCAAACTTTCAGCCTATGGGACGACACCCAACCCACTGAGTCATACCAGTCAGGGCTGATGTTATTCTTAAGAGGACATATTTTCACCACTCGGGAATCCTAGCTTGTACATAGACTTAATTGATGAGGGGAAATGGCAATATTCCCAGACCATCTGTGGAGGGTCCAAGTCTTCTTCTGTATTTACAGGCCCCTAATTGCTAAGAAGAACCCTAAGATCCCAATGTCTAAGATGATGACCATCCTTGGGGCCAAGTGGAGAGAGTTCAGTGCCAATAACCCCTTCAAGGGGTCGGCAGCAGCTGTGGCGGCGGCGGCGGCTGCTGCAGCTGCAGCTGTAGCTGAACAGGTGTCAGCTGCTGTCTCATCGGCCACCCCTATAGCACCTTCCGGATCCCCTGCCCTTCCACCCCCACCTGCTGCTGATATCCAGCCCCTACCCATTCGAAGAGCCAAAACCAAAGAGGGCAAAGGTAAGAAACCCTCTTCTTCGAACAACTGTCACCCTACTCTCCAAACTGCATGTTCTCAAGGATATTCTAGAACTCTTCTGTCTTCTCAGTCCTGATTGTTGCAAGAGAAATACTTTCCAGGAAGGGGTCTCAGTGAAACCATAACCCACAGAGGAGTCCTGAGGCCCCTGTGACCTCCATTATTCCAGAATGTCATGACCTCTGCTTTTTTTCCTTCATTTCCACTCCTCATTTAGGTCCAGGCCATAAGAGGCGAAGTAAGAGCCCCCGAGTGCCTGATGGACGCAAGAGGCTTCGGGGAAAGAAGATGGCACCACTCAAAATCAAACTAGGGCTTCTGGGTGGCAAGAGGAAGAAAGGAGGCTCAGTGAGTAGCTTCTCCCTGTTTGTTCTACACCTCTGTTCACTATACACCAGGGATGAGGGGTCAAGAGCTGGAGGTTCATACACAGGTCCATAAGGGAAGTTGGAGTGGGAGCCAGAGGCCAAGGGGAGGGGAATGGAATCAAGTTAACCTCCCTGACAGCCATGGGGCTATGGGTAGTATGTATTTCAGAGTGATGAGGGCCCCGAACCAGAAGCTGAGGAGTCAGACCTGGACAGTGGCAGTGTCCACAGTGCCTCAGGCCGGCCTGATGGCCCTGTCCGCACCAAGAAACTAAAGAGAGGCCGGCCAGGAAGGAAAAAGAAAAAGGGTAAGAGGTGTTAGCTGTATGTGATCCTGTCAGTTTACTTTCTTCTCATTCTTTCATTGTCTTCCTTATTTTCAATTTTGATTTCTTTATTCAACCCTTCTCTCTCTCCCCTCCCCCAATCCCTCTTTCTTTCCATTCCTTTGCCTGTACTGGGGTTTATGACAGTCCTGGGCTGTCCTGCAGTGGCCGGGGAGGAGGAGGTTGATGGCTACGAGACGGATCACCAGGATTACTGTGAGGTGTGCCAGCAGGGTGGGGAAATTATTCTGTGCGACACCTGCCCTCGTGCCTACCACCTCGTCTGCCTTGATCCTGAGCTTGACCGAGCTCCTGAGGGCAAATGGAGCTGCCCCCACTGTGTGAGTACCTGGTGCCAACATCTTACAGCCCTCAAGGACCCACCTGTCTGTTTCCTCCTTTGTCTCAGTTGTCCTCTTCCTATGCCCAGATGGTTTATCAGTAACAGATGTTTAAATGACCAGGATTGTAGTTCGTTTCTCTCATCCCTTCGCCCTCCCACATCAACATTTTTAGAGACTGATATGTCCTGTTCCTTTGTTCCCACCAATTTTCCATCTTTGCCTCTTTTTCCAATCTCACTCCTGTTTCCTTTCTTCTGTCTCTCTGTCTCTGTGTCTGTCCTTGGCCTCCCAGGAGAAGGAGGGGGTACAGTGGGAGGCCAAGGAGGAGGAGGAAGAATATGAAGAGGAGGGAGAAGAAGAAGGGGAGAAGGAGGAAGAAGATGATCACATGGAGTACTGCCGTGTGTGCAAGGATGGTGGGGAGCTCTTGTGCTGTGACGCTTGCATCTCCTCCTACCACATTCATTGTCTGAACCCACCCTTGCCTGACATCCCCAACGGTGAATGGCTGTGTCCCCGATGCACAGTGAGTGTACCCATCTCTCAGTGTTGACTGTCAGCCCAACTCCTTCCCCATCTCTGGGTCCCAGATGTTTAGCTCTTTCTCTACTCCCCACAATTAGCCTTTGATTTCCTGGTGGGACCCCTGATGGGTTCTTTCTGCCTCTTTCCTTCCTCTTCCTCGTGTGTGTCCATCCATAGTGCCCTGTGCTGAAAGGCCGTGTGCAGAAGATCCTGCATTGGCGGTGGGGGGAGCCACCCGTGGCAATGCCAGCCCCCCAACAGGCAGATGGGAATCCAGATGCCCCACCTCCTCGTCCTCTTCAAGGCAGATCAGAGCGAGAATTCTTTGTCAAGTGGGTAGGACTATCCTACTGGCACTGCTCCTGGGCCAAGGAGCTTCAGGTACGAGGGTCTCGTCTTTCCCCCTGTCCGGTGACCCTATTGCTGCCATTCTCACTGTCTCTCACCCCTCTGTTCTCTGTTCTTTCATATATATAAACTTTGCTTTCCCTCACTTCAGGCCTCTGGTCCTCACACTGTACCTACTTCCTTAGTTTGCATATGTGGTGCTTTGGGTCTCTAGTCCTTTCTGTCTGTCTTTGTTAGATTTTTTTCCCTTAGATATAACATAGTCTTCCTTAATTCCATCTCTTCCCTTATCTATCTTTAACCATGTTTTACCTGTATTCTCAATCTGAATAAATCTATTCCCTGTCTCCTTTTGCTTACTGCATCCCCACCCACATCCTGACTCTGTTCTGTCTGTTTCATTGTATTCTCCTGCTTTGGCTTTAATTTATTATGCGTCTCATCACATCCCTTTCATAGCTTCCTTTTCCATGCCACTTCCCTTGGTAGCTTCTTCCCACTTCTCTTTGTTCTCTCTGGATGATGGGATTATTTCTCCCCTCTACTTCCTCTATGCTTCATCAGCTGGAAATCTTCCACTTGGTCATGTACCGAAACTACCAACGGAAGAATGACATGGATGAACCCCCACCCCTGGACTATGGCTCTGGTGAGGATGATGGGAAGAGCGACAAGCGCAAGGTGAAAGATCCGCACTATGCCGAGATGGAGGAGAAGTACTATCGTTTTGGTATCAAGCCAGAGTGGATGACAGTTCACCGCATCATCAACCACAGGTGAATCTTGGTCCATGGGAAGGCCTTGATCCTGGGGTATGCCACTAGTTGCAGTTATGGCCCCATGCTAGTAATTTGTTAACTAACCAAATAATTGATCTATCTGAATAACTCCTGCTGTAGCTTCAGTCCTTTTGGTCCTGTTTCCTCCGTGAGGATGAGAGAAACCAGGAGCAAAGTCCAGCCCAGCACTGACTCTTTTGTCATTGTGGTCTTTTAATCTCTAGTAGCATAAGAAATGACACCTGAGTCTGGGTATCAGGCATGAAAGCAAAGCGTGGAAAATGTGATTCATTCAGTGTTTCTTGTATTTCTTTCTTCATTGTACTTACTATTGCCTAATGTTATAGTATATATTTATTTTTCTACTTCATTGCTCTCTTCCCCAGTAGAATATGAGCTTCATGAGAATAGAATCCTTTGTCTGTTCCGTTCACTGCTAAATCACCAGTGCCTGGCATATAGTAGATGCTTAGTAAATACCGATTGGATGAACAAATGGTTTTGAAGCCTAGGGGTGTTTTTTGATAGTTGATTTTAGGAAGCCATCCTGAAAAAGCTAAAGTAGTGTTTCAGCCATTCTGAACTTCCTTCTAGTGGCCAGCATTAAGGATTAGGTGACAAATTATGTGTGTTTGCTGATAGTTGTGTTTATTACGGCTTTTTCCTACTTGTGATCCACATTATTTTTCTCCTCCTGTCCCACAGTGTGGATAAAAAGGGGAATTACCACTACCTAGTAAAATGGAGGGACTTACCGTATGACCAGTCTACATGGGAGGAAGATGAAATGAACATCCCTGAATATGAAGACCATAAGCAAAGCTACTGGAGACACCGGTGAGGGAGCCATGTCATGGGTTAGAGGGAGCCTGAGGATAGGGACAAAACTAAATCTCCAACGTAAAATGAGGTGCAGTAGGGCCAGACCCAATCTAGAATTTAGGGCTTTGGGATTCTGGGCTAGGTTAGTTGGGGTTAGGATTAGGGTTGGTGAAAAGGCAGCATGAGGATGAGAGATTTAACCTAGTAATGGGAAAGAGGATGCTCAGGAGTAAGGAGGGTTAGCTGTAGAGGTGAAATCCAAGGGGTGTGAGGGTAAAAAGCCTGGGAGGAAGGAAATGGTAGAGAATGTAGGTTATGGGAAGGTGGGGACAGGTCTAGAACTGGTTTAGAAGAGTGAGAAGGGGTACTAAGGCCCAGGCCTCACTCAGGACCCACTCTTTTGCCAGAGAACTAATTATGGGAGAGGACCCCGCCCAGCCCCGCAAGTATAAGAAGAAGAAGAAGGAGTTGCAGGGTGATGGGCCTCCCAATTCTCCTACTAACGATGTAAGTCTTCTCACTTGGCCTTTCTCCCATTTCTGGAGCCATGGTGATGGAGTATTTCCCAGGGGTTACTGAAAGAATGTCCCAGAGTTTCAATGTCTTTGAATAGTAGTTCTTCCTTCAGTATTCAGTCTTGTCCTAAGAGTGGCTAGGAATTTTGGCATAAGAATGGGAGAACCACTACAGACAGCAGCACACAGGGCTCTTAAACCAGTTTCCTTCCTCACAGTGCTGCTGGCTGTTGTTTTAAGGAATGAGAGGGAGGAACTAAAGACTAGAACTTTCATGAGCTCAGGCTGTAGTGGAGGGAATTGTAATCCAACTTGGTATCAGTGCCAGGGAGGAGGGGGGAAGGAGGAGATCAAGACCAGAACAGCTGACAGTTCCCATTGAGCTTTTTGACTTCTTGACTCTATAGCCTACAGTGAAATACGAGACTCAGCCGCGGTTTATCACAGCCACTGGAGGCACACTGCACATGTATCAGCTGGAAGGGTTGAACTGGCTACGCTTCTCATGGGCCCAGGGCACTGACACCATTCTGGCTGATGAGATGGGGCTGGGCAAGACCATACAAACCATCGTCTTCCTCTACTCACTCTATAAGGAGGTGCTGGATTCTAGAGCCTTTGAGGGGGATGGCCAGGCCGACACCTAGCCTGGACTGGGGAATGTGGGAGTGGAGGAGGAGAGCATAGGATGTGGGGGAGGGTGTGGCAGGCAGAGAACTGGGGTATACAACCTAGACTAATAGTTTCCTCTGCCCTCTACTCCCAGGGCCACACAAAGGGTCCCTTCCTGGTGAGTGCCCCACTCTCTACTATTATTAACTGGGAGCGGGAGTTCCAGATGTGGGCACCCAAATTCTACGTGGTGACGTACACGGGTGATAAGGACAGCCGAGCTATCATTCGTGAGAATGAGTTTTCCTTTGAAGACAATGCCATCAAAGGTGGCAAGAAAGCTTTTAAGATGAAGGTAAACCCCTCTCCCTCACATCCTCTAAGATCTTCAGATCTGTCATTTCTTTGCCCTAACCAGGATTTCAGTTCCTTTATTCCTTACTCAGCTTTCTACCTTCTTTACCCACCCTCACGCCTCTACATTCCTACCCTGGAGATGTAGGAGATACTCTCAGGGGTGTGCATGGATCTGTCAATACTGGGCATGTGTTGAAAGTTTTGGGACCATGTTCAGTGAACCCTGCATAGAGTCAGAGTTGGAGGACAGGATCACTGGCTCCCTTTGGGAATCATCATCAGGACAGGGTGTCCTGGTAAAGAATGGGGGTGGAGGTCTAGGTGTTGGGATGTCTGGTGGCAGCTGAATGGATGATGTTGTGTTGGCAGAGGGAGGCACAAGTGAAGTTCCATGTTCTCCTGACATCGTATGAGCTTATCACCATTGATCAGGCAGCACTTGGCTCCATCCGCTGGGCCTGCCTCGTTGTGGATGAGGCCCATCGACTCAAAAACAACCAGTCCAAGGTGAGTGAGATAGCCTGACTTTAGAATCTTGAGGTTGTGGATTCCTACTTGCCTTAGTCCTAAAATATTTTAAGTTCCAGGGACTTTTTGTTAGTCCAGGAGGCAAGATGCCTGGGAAACTTCTGGGGAGAAGTTCAGGTTGGAAGAGGGTGAGGACTAGGGATTTGGGGCCTCTAATCCTGAAGGAAATGGAAGCCGGAGGCAGGAAAATGTTGATACTTTGCACCAACCACTTGCTGTTGATGGATCCTTTCTCCTGTCTTTCCTTGCCCCATTATCTAGTTTTTCAGGGTCCTCAATGGCTACAAGATAGATCATAAATTACTGCTGACAGGGACTCCATTGCAAAACAATCTGGAGGAGCTTTTCCATCTGCTGAACTTCCTTACCCCAGAGAGGTTTAAGTAAGTAGCTCCATAGGGTAGTCTGCAAAAACGAGAGGCAGGGGCTAAAGCAAGTGGGTGGAGGATTCATCTGAAGTGAACAACAGAGCCTGAGGTCAGGGGCAAAGAACCTGACAGCTGTTCATTTTCTTGTCTCCTGGCTACTAGCAACCTGGAGGGCTTCCTAGAGGAGTTTGCAGACATATCCAAAGAAGACCAGATTAAAAAACTGCATGATTTGCTGGGGCCACATATGCTGCGGAGGCTCAAGGCTGATGTCTTCAAGAACATGCCAGCGAAGACAGAGCTCATTGTTCGAGTGGAGCTAAGTCCCATGCAGAAGTGAGATGCAAGGCGGGTTACCTGGACTAGGGGGTTGGGGATTTGTTGGCAGCCTTCCAGGAGTTGGTGATCAAGTGCAACATCATAATTACTTCCTTTATGTCTCTTCTATACCCTCACCCTGGTCTTTAGGAAATACTACAAGTATATCCTGACTCGAAATTTTGAGGCCTTGAATTCACGAGGTGGTGGGAACCAAGTGTCTCTGCTTAACATCATGATGGATCTTAAGAAGTGCTGCAACCATCCATACCTCTTTCCTGTGGCTGCTATGGTAGATACAAGAGCTGGGAACTGATTAATAAATGCCTGGCTTTCTAAAAGTGGAGGGATTGAGCACAGGGCTAACTGAAGCTGGGCTGGGAGGCCAGGGGGACTGGATTTCTGAGAAGAGCAGGAATTTAAAAGGTGTGGAGACTGGATTTGGGCTTCTAGCTTCCTAGGCACAGTCAGAATACAGGGCTATGTTTCTTGATTCTCTTCTCCTTTCTCCATTTTTTCAGGAGTCCCCAAAACTCCCCAGTGGGGCTTATGAGGGTGGGGCACTTATTAAGGCATCTGGAAAGCTCATGCTACTGCAGAAGATGCTGCGGAAGCTAAAGGAGCAAGGACACAGAGTGCTTATCTTCTCACAGGTGACCCCTCCCTGTAGCTCATTCTCACCATCAGACTAATCCGTTATCTCTTTCATTCCTATGCCTGCCATAGTTTGAAAAGTTAGGAGATTACACCCTTAAGAATTTCTAGTATAGCTAAGTTCCTCTTGGCTTCTGATCTCTTCTTTGTAAATTGTAGTTCAGCTTCTTTAAGTCAGATAGAGAGAAAGGGGAGAGGATAAACCATCTGCCTCTTCAAGGAGGTCTCTGGGGACTGGTACTATTTCTTAACTTTATTGGAGAGGAGAGCACAGACCTTTTGGAAATCTGATGAAAGCTCTGGGTCCACACTTGAGGAAAGCTGCACTATTATATAATTGTGTACAGATTTTCAGGGGGCTCATAGGTTCCTTTAAAACCTTTTCATGGGTTTCAGAGAAGATGTTCTGCCTTAGGAGAAAGCAAGAAGTTTTGACAAAAATGTGGAATGAGGGAGTGTTGGGGGTGGCAAAAACAGCACCAGGGGAAATGGGAATGCAGGGGTACAAGTGTAAAGACTGAGGTTGAGAGAGTAAACGGGTAGTCAGAGCAGACAGGGTACACCACTGCCTCCTCATTCTGGACTCACTTCTTTTCCTTTGCTCTAGATGACCAAAATGTTAGACTTACTAGAGGACTTCTTAGACTATGAAGGCTACAAATATGAGCGCATTGATGGTGGCATTACTGGTGCCCTGAGGCAGGAGGCCATCGATAGATTCAATGGTAAGTGGGGAGATACCTTGGTTCCTGTTGTGTGTGGGAGGCCTGAGGAACCTGTGCCTAGGTGCTGGGCTGGGAGGGGCCTGGCCTGGGAGGATATTAGCTACTTGAGCTTTTGAGTTTGGGACATGGTTGGTTGGTTATAGTCAGAGAACACCTAGGAGCAGGTAGACTGAATTACTGGCTACAAGAAAAGCCTGATCTCCTAATTCACACCTCCTAGCTCCTGGGGCCCAACAATTCTGCTTTCTCTTGTCGACCCGAGCTGGGGGCTTGGGCATCAATCTGGCCACTGCAGACACTGTCATCATCTTCGATTCTGACTGGAATCCTCATAATGACATCCAGGTGGGAACTCGCCTCCTAGAGCTCCTGCACCATTTGGCAAGGACACATGAGTTCACGGAGGAGGGTGTTGTGTTCTGGGGTCAGAAATAAACCTCTTGGTAGGGGAGAGGGGCGGTGGTTGAAGACTTTCCTGCTAGCCTCCTTCCTGAGCATGTGGGTAGCATTTTCTCCTCTACTCCCCTGGCCCATCCACACTTTCTCTGCCCCTTGCAGGCTTTTAGCCGGGCTCATAGGATTGGCCAGGCCAACAAAGTAATGATTTACCGGTTCGTGACTCGTGCATCAGTGGAAGAGCGAATCACACAAGTGGCCAAGAGAAAGATGATGCTCACACATCTGGTGGTACGGCCTGGGCTGGGCTCCAAGGCAGGCTCCATGTCCAAGCAGGAGCTGGATGACATCCTCAAATTTGGCACTGAGGAGCTATTTAAGGACGAAAATGAGGGTGAGAACCTCTTTTGCAGCTCCCTGGAAACTGGCACCTGCTTTCCTGTGAGTACTTCTCTTCTGAAACCCTTGAAGACAAACGCCTCAGTTTAGTCTATGGAGGAAGGTTGGCCTCTTTCCTAATATGTAGGGTTGAAAACAACAAATTGCTACATTGATTTCTGGGGAAAGAGCCTTCTCTAGAACTCCTGTGGAAAGGAAGCAAAGTAGAATGCTTTCCTGTGATCTTTTAAAAGTTCTGCCTGAGGTTCTGGTTGGAACTCAAGAGTTCCCTCTTGTTCCTCATCTCCAACAGGGGAGAACAAGGAGGAGGATAGCAGTGTGATTCACTATGACAATGAGGCCATTGCTCGTCTGTTGGACCGGAACCAGGATGCAACTGAGGACACAGACGTGCAGAACATGAACGAATACCTCAGTTCCTTCAAGGTGGCCCAGTATGTGGTGCGGGAGGAAGACAAGGTGAGAGGCTGGGCCTAGATGCTGTCTGTCCTGGGCTGACTCTAAAGGGCAGTTTCCTTTGCTGGACCTTGAAGTAGGAGGATCCCCCTTCCTCTCGTTTTTTTCTTTTTTTAAAATACGATCTTTTACCATAGTGCCCAGCAAAGAGCAGTAGTAGACCACAAACAACTTCTTAGTCTAATGGGTGATATTAGACTTTAGAGAAACACTTAGGCACAGAAAGCACTGATAAACATGGAAGGGTACCTTCTGAGACAGAGCAGGAGGGACACAGAGGGTACTAGAGGAGAATTTAGGAAAGGGAAATAATGAGGAGAAGCGTATTGAAGGTTAGAGATAAGGAAAAGAAAAATGTGCAATGTCCAGGAAATTTACACAGAGTTGAGAACTAAGAGGCAGGAGGAAAGGCCTGGGTTAAAAGGGAACCCACTAGCATTCATCCTGTTGCTGTACAGATTGAGGAGATCGAACGAGAGATCATCAAACAGGAAGAGAATGTGGATCCTGACTACTGGGAAAAGCTACTGAGGCATCACTATGAACAACAACAGGAAGACCTAGCCCGGAATCTTGGCAAGGGCAAGCGGGTTCGCAAGCAAGTTAACTACAATGATGCTGCTCAGGAAGACCAAGGTGAGTACTGTCTCTCCTTGCCCGCCCCATCCCCCCCATGCAGAAACTGAGAAGCAAAGAGTGGTGAGGAGGGGCCTGGAGGCTAGGGGCATTTAGTTGGAAAGAGAGGCCTAGGGGACAGGGCTTTCCTTACTAAAAGGGAAAGAGATTAGGAAGGATCAGTAGGAGCTACCCAGAGGCCAGGAGGATTTGCAGGTGATCTAAGCTACTTGGTGGTTGTGGAGGGCTCACATGGACATCCAGGAGTTTTTGTGGGTTACACAGGATTCAGGAGGTGCCCAGAGACAAGGTGGGTGGTAAGTGGACATGGTTCATGATATATGGTCCTCCCAAAGTTAGGCTGCGGGCAGTCATCCAGCATCCTCAGGAGGTGTCCAGGTGGAAGGGGCTTGTTCAGGGAGCCATCAGTGACCACTGCACCCTTTCCCTTCTCAGATAACCAGTCGGAATACTCGGTGGGATCAGAGGAGGAGGATGAAGATTTTGATGAGCGTCCTGAAGGTAGCATCTGTTTTCCTGACTTTCTACCACATCTCTTCCCATTTCACTTCGTATTGTCCTTTAAGCCCACTGTTTTTATGTAAATGAATGCTTTTTTGTAGAAAAAAAGTAAAGATTATGGATAAGCAGAAAGGAAGAAATATCCCTAATCTCACCACTGTTAAAATTTGGAGTATATAACCACACAGGCTTAGATTCCTAAATGAAAGATCAAGAAAGGTTACATCATTTTACATTCCCATCAGTAATTTTTCTTGCATCAAGTGTTTACTATTAATTTTTTCAATATCACTTGATTCTTTTAGACCTACTGAGTTAGTAGTTCTGAAAGTGCTTGGAAGAAAATTAGAAATACCTCAGACATGACACAGGCCCTACCTGAGTTTTGGATCTTGTGGGAATGGGGTGTTGGGAAGGACTGAGGGGTGGAAGATGTTGTGGATCTACTAACTGGGGTCACCCCTGCCCAGGGCGTCGACAGTCAAAGAGGCAGCTCCGGAATGAAAAGGATAAGCCACTGCCTCCACTGTTGGCTCGAGTTGGGGGCAACATTGAGGTGAGAGCTGGGTCCGGGCCCCAAGAATTCCCTAAGAAGAAAATGAAAGTTGAGGGTTGGAAATTGAGTCACTGAGGGGAGGAAGGACCAAGAAATGAGATGCCTGGACACCATTACCCACTCCCTCCTCTCCCCCATTCTCAGGTGTTGGGATTCAACACCCGTCAGCGGAAGGCTTTCCTCAATGCTGTGATGCGCTGGGGGATGCCGCCGCAAGATGCCTTCACCACTCAGTGGCTGGTGCGAGACCTAAGGGGCAAGACTGAGAAGGAGTTCAAGTGAGTGTGGGTGATACGGGACAGAGTTGGATGAAAGGGTAAGAGCTTTGGGTGTTACTTTCTTCCTCTTGGCCACCATATGATGTGATCTTACTCAACTGATCATCATGCTCCCTGCCGTTCCTGGCTCGGTTTCCTGGAGGGTGGGCTTAGCCTGACCCACCCTCCCTCAGACGAGCTTAGAGTAGAGAGGCCAGGCTTCCTTCCCTGTGGGAGAGGTGGTTAAGAGAGGAGCATCACCTGGACTGTCCTCGCCTCACATTTACTTGGCCACAATAACCAGGCAGGGAGCAGGTGGAAAGGATGAAGAGCTGACTGATGGGGCCTACGAACAAAGTACCAAAGCCAAGGAGACAGTAGAAGAATAAGGGGAGGGGCAGATGGGGCTTAGGATTTGGAGAGGCTCAGGGGAGGACCCCTGGAGGCACCTGGGGAGTTTAAGGTTGAGGGGTTCTGTAATTCTTGTGCGGCTCAAGGCTTTTCTAACCCACCCTCTACCCCCATGCTCCTTAGGGCCTATGTGTCTTTGTTCATGCGCCATCTCTGTGAGCCCGGGGCAGACGGCTCTGAAACATTTGCTGATGGGGTCCCTCGGGAGGGCCTGAGTCGTCAGCAAGTGTTGACCCGCATTGGCGTCATGTCTCTCGTCAAGAAAAAGGTATCAGTCTTCCCCTCAGTGAAAGAACCAAGCTGGATCCCTGGCTGGTGGATTAAGTGCTGGCTTGTGAACCAAAAGATCACCCGTTTGATTCCCAGTCAGGGCACATGCCTGGGTTGTGGGCCAGGTCCCCTCATAGGGGGCGCACAAGAGGCAACCACACATTGATGTTTTTCTCCCTGTCTTTCTCCCTGTCTTTCTCCTCTAAAATAAATTAAAAAAAAAAAAAAAGAACCAAGCTGACTGCCTGTGCCCTGTCCCTCCTGGGCCCTGTCACTCCTCTGCCTTGCATTCCTGAGTTCCAAGCTCAGGCTGGTTTGAGATGAGACAGAGGGGACTGGAGTGTCCTATGTGTCTATTGCCAAAGCAGATTCTGCGTCTACAACTCCTCCTCTCCCCTCAGGTACAGGAGTTTGAGCACATCAATGGGCGCTGGTCGATGCCTGAGCTGATGCCTGACCCAAGTGCTGACTCTAAGCGCTCCTCCAGAGCCTCGTCTCCTACCAAAACGTCTCCCACCACCCCTGAGGCTTCTGCTACAAATAGTCCTTGCACCTCTAAACCTGGTAATTGGGCCAGAAGGGCGGGAGAGAAGATGAGGCCAGTATCTGATGGGACCAGACACAGAGTGGTTGGAGTCAAGAAGGGGGAGTTTCTGCCTTCTTTATTCTTCTTTCCCCCTGTAGCTACTCCAGCTCCAAGTGAGAAAGGAGATGGCATAAGGACACCACTTGAGAAGGATGAAGCTGAAAACCAGGAGGAGAAGCCAGAGAAGAATAGCAGAATTGGGGAGAAGATGGACACAGAAGTGTGTGGTTCCCTGGCTCCCCTGAGGAGAGAAAGTGGGGGGATCTTAGAGGCCAGGTGTCTGGTAGCCCTCCAGTTCATCCAGACCCATTGTTGTCTTCCAGGCTGATGCCCCCAGCCCCGCCTTATCACTTGGGGAGCGGCTGGAGTCGAGGAAGATTCCTCTAGAGGATGAGGAGCCAGGGGTACCTGGAGAGATAGAGCCTGAACCTGGGTACCGGGGGGACAGAGAGAAGTCAGGTGGGTGCATAGACTTATGGGTGATGGGCTTAGAATTTGGGGGTTCCCTCTTCTAGGGTCAGGGAATGAGAGTGACATCCTCCCTTCCTGTCCCTTACCCCCTTCCACAGCTACAGAGTCGACGCCAGGAGAGAGGGGGGAGGAGAAGCCATTGGATGGACAGGAACACAGGGAGAGGCCGGAAGGGGAAACAGGGGATTTGGGCAAGAGAGGTAATGGGTGGAAAGACTGGACCTGGGTACCTGAGGGAATCAGGGGAGGTGGAGTCTGGGCAATCAAATGCCTTGGGTGGAGAGCTATTACAAGACCCAAAATAGTACAGGGTGTATGTAGTCTTGGGACCTGGAAGGAGACTTCTGAGGTATGAACTTGGCTCCATCTGCCCTAACAGAAGACGTTAAAGGGGGCCGGGAGCTTCGACCTGGGCCTCCTCGAGATGAGCCTCGATCCAATGGGCGACGTGAGGAGAAGGCAGAGAAGCCGCGGTTCATGTTCAATATTGCAGATGGTGGCTTCACAGGTGGGGGAGCCTCTTACCGCCACCTATTTTTCACTGGGATTTACTCATCCTTATGAGGTTTCTCATTTTGCCTGAAGCAGCTTTCTGCTCCTTTAATTCCAAGTGCCTGCCCATGAAATGGTGCATGCTATTTCTCCTCCTTGCCCTCAGACCTTCTTAAGTGTATTCCTCACTCCAAAGTTATCTTTATCATACCTTTATTCTTAATTCTAACTTGAACTTTGTTTGTAACTACTTTTATTCCGAGCCCTACCCTAACCTTGACTTGTTTCTCATAAAGAGCTCTTAGTGTTCTCTACCACTATTCAGTTCCCTCATCTCTCCCTGTTAATTGGGCTGAATGTGGTTTGAAAACTCCTGATACCTCATCTATCTTCCATTCTCTTTTCAGAGCTTCACACACTATGGCAGAATGAGGAACGGGCAGCCATTTCCTCAGGGAAACTCAATGAGATCTGGCACCGAAGACATGACTATTGGCTTCTGGCTGGGATTGTCCTGTATCCTTTGGTAGAAATACAAGAAAGGAAAAAGCTCTCTCAACCTGGAAAGGGAATCACAGAGAAGAGGTGTCCACACCCAGGGAAGGGGGCATAGTGCCACACTTGGGGGAGATGAAGTTAAAAGGAAGAAGTGTCCATAGCCCAACCCTGCCCTGTTAAATTCCTTGATGGTCCCCTTCCTTCACTGGCAGCCATGGCTACGCACGGTGGCAGGACATCCAGAACGATGCTCAGTTTGCCATTATCAATGAGCCATTTAAAACTGAAGCCAATAAGGGAAACTTTCTGGAGATGAAAAATAAGTTTCTGGCCCGGAGATTCAAGGTGGGGATGAGGGAAGAAGGGAACAATGTTGAAGAGGGGTTGGGCCAGAGGTCGGCCCACTGGTTGGACTGTAGGGTTTAACACTTTGAGGGTGGTGGTGATGCTTGAGGCCAAGAGCAGAGTGTAACCTTATGTTTGGGACTGTGGTCTGGATCTGGGCTGATGCTAGGGGTGGTATTGGTGTGGAGCTGGGGGTTCCCTGAGCTAGCAGAGAGGGCAGTGTGTTCTCCAGTGCTGTCTCTCGCCTTCCATCCACCCACTCACTGCTAGGTCCCTGCACTAATCTCCTTTCCCCATGCCCTCAGCTCCTGGAGCAGGCGCTGGTGATTGAGGAGCAGCTTCGGCGGGCGGCCTACCTGAATCTATCGCAGGAGCCGGCGCACCCCGCCATGGCCCTCCACGCCCGCTTCGCCGAGGCCGAGTGCCTGGCTGAGAGCCACCAGCACCTCTCCAAGGAGTCGCTGGCGGGGAACAAGCCGGCCAACGCCGTACTGCACAAGGGTAAGGGCCGCGGCGGCCCCGCGCGGGGGAGGGCCCACAACGCTGCGTAAGTCTTCACCCCGCATCCCTCAAAATCTTCCCACCCCTCTGACCCCTTTCCCTCTGAACCATCCCCCTCTGACCTCTAACCCCACCCCTGACCCACCTGACATCCCCTTGGTTTTTAGTCTCTAGGGTTTGTGCAGCCAGGCCTCATCTATGCCCAGTAGCATTCACATCGGTGTTTAAAAGAGGGACTTTCTCCCCAGAACCCCATGAGACTGCACATCATCTCTAAAGGGCAGAACTTCTTTGCTGACCCACATGCCTGCCATACTGCTAATAGCACCCTCCCTGGGGTATTGGCCTGTGTAGAGCCCACAAAAATCCTTATCTGCAATCCCACAAATCACATTCCTCACATCTCATTCACCCCACAAGGCAGAAACTACCATCATCCCACCCTCTGACCCTACTCCATGAAACGTCCCTCTGACCTTCACCCCTTCCTCCCAAACCCTCTTACCTTGAAAATAAAATATAAAATTCCAAAGCCCTTTAACCGTCTAATCCTATCTGATGTAGTGACTGACTCTTGGAACCTTTGATTCCTATTCTAATTCCTTGAATCTGTAATGCTGACCCTCTAACCACCCTCCCCCATTATATATTAAAACCTTGATCCCTAAATCTTTGACACCACTTACCACTTCCCCGTGCCTCTTGACTATTTCCTTCCCATCATCCCCAACCCCAAAACCTCACTCTTCCAGTACGGGATGTTCTGACAACTCCCCGCCCCCATGTCTTCTACTGTCCTCCCCTGTCTCCCTTTTCTCCATGATCCCTTTCCTCCTTTCTTCTCTCATCTCTCTATGTGGTGATCTGGTCTCTCTGCCTCTTTACCTGACACTTACTCCCCTTCCACCGAGTCACTCTCTTTTTCTGCCTATTTCTGTCGTTTTCTTCTCTGGTTCTTTGACATCTGTGTCCTCTTGCTCTCTTTTTCTGACTTTATCTGTCCATCTGACTCCTCATCTCTTTTCCTGGCTCCATCTCTTCCTTTGCCTGTCTTTCTCTTGCTTGCCCTTCTTTCTCCGTGGCCCGGGCCCCAGTTCTGAACCAGCTGGAGGAATTGCTGAGCGACATGAAGGCAGACGTGACCCGCCTGCCAGCCACGCTGTCTCGAATACCCCCCATCGCAGCCCGCCTTCAGATGTCAGAGCGCAGCATCCTCAGCCGGCTGGCCAGCAAGGGCACGGAGCCTCACCCCACACCGGTAACCCCCTTTCCCTCTAACTGCGTTCCCCTGTTGGTACTCCTCCTGCACATATACATACACGTACATTGAATCCTATACAGTATGGAAAAACGATACACTCTACCATATTCCTCACCCTTGAGTCTCCATGCCTGTATGCTATACCCTGCAGTAGTTCTGGAGTTTGGCCCATAATGTTTTCCCTTCAGTTTCTTTCCTCTTGGACTGTAGACCTTCTAACCTGATCTTGCTCTCTATTCCAGGTGTTTCCTCCAGGTCCCTATGCTACACCTCCGGGGTACGGGGCAGCCTTCAGTCCCGCTCCCGTAGGGGCCCTGGCCGCCGCAGGCGCCAATTACAGCCAGATGCCCGCAGGGTCCTTCATCACAGGTCAGCTGACTTCCTCTCATTCCTCCTTTTCTGAGCTTATCCCTGCTCAGCTACCCTTTTGTTGCTTCAGCCCACCTCATTGCATTGGAAGTACCCTGTGTTTTATGGAAAGAAATTGTTCTGGGCTTTCTTCTTCCCACACTTTCTTAGCTTCTCTTCCATTTCCTTTGTCACAAACCTCATTCAGGGTTTCGGTAGTTCTACAGCTTGGTAGCTCTTACCTGAGCCTCCTCCATCTGTGTTACTTCAGGGAAAGAGAATATGAATGAAAAGGGGGTATAGTGAGAGTTGGAACATGTGTTCCATCATGCGGCACAAAGGGGACTATCAGGGAGAGGGGTTGCCCTGGTCTTCCTACCAGTATCCCAGACAATTGCAAGTGGCATAAGGTGACTTGGAAATGAGAGTATACTGTTGTCAGAAAGTGATGTTTAGGAGAGAAATAGGGATTGACACTTCCTTATCCTTTGCCCAAACAGCCGCCACCAACGGCCCTCCAGTGCTGGTGAAGAAGGAGAAGGAAATGGTGGGAGCATTGGTGTCAGACGGGCTGGATCGGAAGGAGCCCCGAGCCGGGGAGGTGATCTGTATAGACGACTGACTGGATCCCAGGCCTGCCCATCATCCAGGCCCCGTGCCCGAGGTCGACCCCCAGCTCAGGCTCTGGGGCCTGCTGCCAACCTTCCACCTTCCCCAGCCCTTGGGCCACCACTGGGCTAGGAGCCCCTTTGTCCCTCTCTGTGACTCCTCTCTTCAAGAAGAGCCCTTTGTCTTTCTCCACTCCCGCGCACCTTTCCCACCATGCTTTGAAGACTGCTGGTGAGAAGAGGTCTGGGTTAGCAGGGTCTTCCAAGTACCTTTATCCTCCACTGCCAAACATACACAGCTTCTCAATAAATGGTTGTGGGGAGGAAAGAAGTGGATCCTCCCCAATCTTTATTCCTGCAATATAATATAAGCTCCATCTTGTGCAGAAGTGGGGGATTAGCATTGCCTGGCCTTTAGAAACTTTGGTGGGGGAAAGGAGCTTTGAAGAGAGGAGGGGGACTTTAGATAGGGATGACAATGAGCCCAGGGAGGGAGGAAGGGAAGAGGAGGGGTGGCTGCATGTTTCCTTTCCCTACCTCTCCTCAAGTAGTGTGGAGCAGTTACAAGGGAGTCAATTGCTGTTCAGCCTCAGAATAAAGGCGCCATTCACTGGCTCAGTTACCTCCTGTGTACTGGCATCTTGTGTCGGGCATCTTACCCCCTCCACAGGGGCCGAGAGCTACCCCTACAAAGAGAGTAATGGTTGGGCGATACTCCCTCAAGCCAAAGAGGAGCTTCCCAATCTGCCCTAGGGACCCAGGTAACCTAGAAAGGGTAGGAGGAAACATAATGGGCCAGGTATTGGGGGGACCCCCACCTCTGGGGCTCAAGTTTTTTGAGGACTTCCTTCCATCCTGAAGGCCTGAATGTGGACTAAATTTGAGTGGGTTAGGCAGGGGGCCTAATCAGGGGATTACTTTACTTTTGGGACCAGAGCAAAATAATAAGGGCAGGTTAGGGAGACATGGACATAACTTGCTCCCCAGGAGGGGCTGAGGAGAGTGGCAGTTTGCATGGCGAACCCCCCACTTCCTCTTTGCTGCCCCTTCACTTTCTTGCTGCCCCTTTCCCAGTCTCTTTTCACACTCCTGGTCTGTCCCAGTCCCCTCTTCTGTATCAGGTTTATTGGTTGTACATATAAATTATACTTTCCTTTCTGTGTGCTTTGTTATTTTTGAGTGGGGGCGTTCTTTGATTGGGGGGAGGGATAAGGAAATGGTATTGCTTTCTGTCATTTCATATTATCGTTCTTTTTCTCTAAAAAAATCCTGTGACTACCTTTTTCTCATTTTTATTTTCTTGGATTATCGACTAAAACTCTGAGGCTCTCTTTCCAACCCCAACCCTAATGTGATGAGCTCAGTTTAGAGATGGAGGGTGACCAGCTAGATACCTACACAGGCCTCAGGTTGAGATTAGAGAGAGCAGGGTTCATCCAACAAGTGTGGGAGGGATGCCTGGAGATTCAGAACTGCCTTCTATTCATCCTTTGATCATCCTTTCCACCTTCAAGTTGCATAGTTCCCACAAGAGTCAGTAGAGGTCACCAAAGCTCCACAGGTTTAGTTTCAAGTGTGTAGAAGTACTTTTTTTTGTTTTTAAAGATTTTATTTTTTTATTTTTAGAGAGGGAAGGGAGGGAGAAAGAGAGAGAAACATCAATGTGCGGTTGCTGGGGGTCATGGCCTGCAACCCAGGCATGTACCCTGACTGAGAATTGAACCTGCAACACTTTGGTTTGCAGCCCGCGCTCAATCCACTGAGCTATGCCAGCCACGGCAGAAGTACTTTTTTTGCAAAGGAGCTGTGGGGGTGGGGTTAGACTTCCATGGCTTGCTAAATATTTGAACTGTTAGACACTTCCTTGACATATGTTGCTCACTGCCAGGGCTGCTCAGAGGCTGAGAGAGATCAGTTTTTTGAGTGTTAAAGAATTGAAGATAAATCCAACAAACATTTATTGAATACACACTATACATTAACACTGTTGTTAGCCTGGAGATGCAATACTCACGAGGCAGTCATTGCTCTCACAAAACTTACACTCTAGGGGGCGGGGGCGCCAACAAATATAAAAGCAGTGACCATAAAACAAGGCATGCTATAGAGGGTGAGGGAAGGGGCAACACCGAGGTGAATACTGAGAAAGGCCTCCCAAGAGAGGGAACATTTAAGCTCAGACTTAGAAAAAAAGCCAAAATATAGTTACAAAAGTTGGGGCTTATACTTAAGTTCACATTTTTAATTCAAAGGAAAATGCAACTATGTGCATGAAGAATTTAAGATTACTTCAACAGAAGATGTCACTTAAAAACCAATAAAATAGTATATAACTTATTAAATACCATTTGTGTTCTAAATATTCAACCCATAGATGGTAATATCCTAGAGCACCTAGGATGTGGACCAATGCTTAAATATTAAGATGCTCATATTACCTGGGATTCTTGTTAAAATGCAGGTTCTGATTCAGTAAGTCGGAAATGGAATGCTGAGATTTTGCACTTCCAATAAGCTTACACTGACCTAGTATAAGATATTGATGGGATTTTAAAAATAGAATCCATGGCATACAATAGAAGTCCAACTATTGTATACAAAATTAAATGGGCATCTTTTTTTCAGTAGCGACTGTTTCCCTTTGACTATAAAAGTACAGATAGTATCAAAAGTTTAAAATTGGATGGTTTTACCAAGTGTCTCTCCCTTCTATCCTTGATAGGCCCTAATTAGGTGCCTTGGATTAATGTTCTTTGGACCTTCTGATACCTGCCCTAACAAGTTGAAGGGAGATTAAGGAATGAAGCAAGGCAGTGGCATCTTGATAATTTTAGGGATATAGTACTTGGAGTGGGGAGACAGTAGGCATACCAGCGCCGAGGTGGGGAGAGAGGTGGGGAACCAAAGGGCTTATTTTTCTCAGTTCTCTTACCCTGTAGAGAAGTGAGATTTAACATGACCTGAAAATCAGCCTTTTCCTCCTGCTCCATCTTTCTGGAATTTTCAAACCGTTGACACAAAATTGCTAAAATGGGACTTGTTGCTCCCACACATCAGAGCTGCCCTGGACAAAAGCCAAGTCACAGCTAAGGAAACAATCTGTATTCTTCCCACGGGAACGCAGACTGTTTTTATCATCCCTGGGCCACTCCATCCTGAATATGTAAGACTGGCACAGCCAGCAGATGGGGGAGATCTGTCTAGGAGCCTCCCCAGCTCAGCATCAACACCTCCTAGGGCGTTCCCTCCCGCCCTCAGCTCCACTTCCTCATCAGTGCCAGTCCTGGGTGGGAGAGGGTGTAGCCTTGGCATAAGCCACTTGTAGGCCCTGAGAATGCAGATCCCACCTTCCTTCTGCCTTAGCTTCCGGGTCCCGGAGTTACAGTGTGCAGCGGGTCATGTGGGCAAAGTCCTTGATCTCCGGACAGTATAGCACTGGGGGAAAGAAGAGGTGTTAGTGGCATCATGAGGATGCAGCCTAACCCTGGAGTTCCTGGGCCCTCTCTCCCCGGCAGCCTCCGGGGATGGCCACTCACCGTTGCTAGGCAGCGGGCGCCGCCAGCGGCGCGCGGGAGCCATCAACCTGTCCAAGAGCCGCCGGACAGTGCGCCACCCCGCGTTCCTCGACCTAGACCCCTTCTCGCTCTCCTCTTCCTCATCGTCGGCCTCTCTGTCGGCTTCGCCACCTTCCCTTACCGGGCTACCTGCTTCATCCGGTTCACGTTCCGCACGGGCTTTTCCCTCCAACCGCGACCACAAGTCTGGGTCCACAGCGACCTCCGTGACCCCGCCGCGCGGGAGTGGGGTGGGCGCGCGGCAGAAGGGGCATGTGACGATGCGGCGCAAGCGCACCATGCGCGCTGCCGCCCCACTGCGGTCGCCGCGCGCCACCAACTCGTGCAAGCAGGCTGTGCAGAGTGTGTGACCGCAGCGGGCACGCGCCGTTCCGGGCAGGCGGCGGGGCGCGCGGCCCCGGAGGTTGAAGGGCCGGTAGCAGATGTTGCAGTCCATCTCTCCCAGCTCTGGAAGAGATGGCACCTTCACCAGGAGCTGCATGGTGCACGCCGCGGACTCAAGGATGTCGCTAATGTGGCTGATGTTGTGGGCAGAACGAGCTGGCCGTCCCTGCGACCCGGGTCAGGTCTTGGGGCCCGCGCCGCGGCCTCTGGCCCCTTTTAATAATGAGACCCCGCCCCTCTCGGCGTCACGCAGTGGTCTGGACGCTCCCTGAGGTGGCACGCGTGGGGGCGGTGGAGGCCAGAGGCCGGGAATGTCAAAGCTGCCGGAGCTGGTCGGGGAGTTGGGTAGGAAGCCTAAGTGGTGCCGAGACCCGGCGATAAAAGGCCCACAACCTTCTACTTCCTCCACATCTTTATCCTCCAACACAAAAGCTGTGTTCTCTAATTCTACTATGTGCAACCTCCCTTGTCCCCTTCCTGTGCCCCGCCTCAGCCACTGGCACGGGTCTCTACAGCCCCTTGGGCCTGTTCATTCAGTTGATCACATTTTTACGACCCTACCCAAACACACTTCCTCAGCCAGTGACAGTGCCCATTCTACCCAATCTTCAGTGGACTCTGGGATGTTTTAACAGATGCTGCCTGGCAGTAGCTCATTCTGGCATTATTATCCATGACTATCTTGTGTTTTTGCAAGGCTGATCCCCCAATTTTTTTCTTCTCAAACTCTTCAATTCCCAGCTGACATTTCAGCCTAAGGAGGGCCTTAGATTTCAGGACCATGGCCTTAGGAATGCTGGGAATCCATTCCTTCCGGAGTAGCCAGGCCTAGACACCCACATACCACGATGGTTCCAGCAAAGCAGCCCAGCATGAGTTCTGACTCAGGGATCTGACCTCCCTGACAGGTAAACAGGACGTAGTACTCACAGCCCACATTCCCTCATGGTGCCACACCCATCCCCAACTGCCTCCTTCTGACCTTCCTCTCCTGGACCTGCAATCCATGTTCTGGTGTGGAGGGTAATATCTAGAACCAGTTGGCTTGAGTTCATATCCCAGCCACTACTACTTAATAGTTGTGACACTGAGCAAGTTACTTAACTTCTCTGGGCCTTGGTCTCCTCATCTATAAAATGTGGATAATAATAGGATTGAATGAACCTATATATGTAAAGTACTTAGAACAATGCCTGGCATAAAGTAAACACCACATATTAGCTGTAATTATTATCCCGTGCCCCCAGTCTATATTGTGTTCACTTTAACTTCTCTCTACTCAACATTTTCAACACCCATCTCTCTTGATCAATACAAGATGGGCTTCTCTACACCCATGGCAGTGTAGAGTTGATTTTGCTTTAAACTAGATTGTTAAAACCTTAGAGGATAATCTTTTGTGAGGAGGTAGACCATTATTTTTAAGCAAACAATACAGAACTTCTGTATTGTTTTCATGGTCACTTGGGGGAAAACTATCTACTTACTCCAATGACACTGTCATAATTCACAACTGTTTTGGAACTTCTCTTTGGAATGCTGTTCGGAGATCTCACATCTTTTAATATCTCTAGTTGTTGATTAAACCTTAAACTTTTAAGGTAGATTTGATTATATAAATGCTCCCAAGCTGACAGTTAAAGCCTCTCTAAACTTCAGTCCTGGATATTCAGTCTCTTCCTTTCCTATTTATCTCCAGGAACCCCAACCAATGATTTCTTTGTCCAAATCAGCATCTCTTCCAGCGTTTTCTACTTCTTTCTTTATCTAACTCCAGAAATTTAGGTGTTAATCTTGACCCTTCTCTCATTTTCATCTCCCTTTACTGACTTATCACCAAGCCTGGTTCATTTTGCCTCCTAAATATCCCTCTAAGCCACCCACTTTTCTCTACCTCCAGCATACCACCCTAGTCCAAGCTGCCATCATCTCTTGCTTAGACCCTCATAGGAGCCTTTTAACCATTTCGTCCATAGCTGTTATGGCCTTATGCTAGCTTTTCTCTACACTAGAGTGATCTTCCCAAATCTCAAACTCAATCATGTCCTACCACACACCCTTTGCTCTCCTGTTTTAAACCTTTTAATGTGCTTCTCCCATTAAGGAGAAGGAATTGGGGTCATTTCGCTATCCCTCCATGACTTGCTTGTCTGATAGAATGTGCCAGAAGTGATGAATACTGGAGCATAGTCCTTCAGAGACCTTGCAGTTTCTGCCTCTGTCCCTTTGCAGTATTTCCCTGAGACAACCATGTAAGGCAATTCAAACCAGTGGTGGATGAGGCCACATGGAGGAGATCTGAGGAGCCCCAGCCAATAGCCAGTTTTAACAATGAGATGTACTAGTGAGTCCATCTTGGATTTTCCTGCCCAGACAACCAACTGGTTGAATTCAGCCACATGAGTGAGCCTAGATGAAAATAACAGAGGAGCCCTGCCACCCCCAACCAGCCCACAGAATTACACACACACACACACACACACACACAAATGATTTTAAAAATTAAGTGTTCAGAAGTTCTTTCAAGCCGCTAAATTTTGGAGGTGATTTGTGGTGTATCAATATATAACTGATCTAGAGGGTTTCCTGCTGTTCTTAAGATAAAGATAATATTCTAAAATGCCCTATGAAGTCTCTCTATGTTCTGAACCCACCCATGTCTCACGTTCTGCTTCCCTTCCCTCTTTAGACACTGGTTTTTGAGACCTTCGGCTTGTATGTTTTTTTTCTGCCACAAGGCTTTCTTGTATGCTATCCCTCTAACCTTCTTGCTTTCACCTTGGTACACCTATTCATCTGTCAGCTCTCAGGGCAGCATTTCCTCTGAACTTTGGATAACTAAAGTTTTTGTTTGGGGGTTATTTGTTTCACCCATGAGTAAGTACTATAAAGGTGATTCTGTGTCTGATTTTGTTCACCATTGTATCCCATAGTAGGACTCGGTAAACAAATACTTGTTAAATTAATGAATGAGGTAAGTGATAAATGTGGTGAATGAGGTGTGACAATAAAAGAAGGTTTCTTATAAGGGGTTTCTAAACTGAATCTGAAGGTAATTATAAGGAGGGTTTTTTTTTTAATATTTTGAGAAATGAGGGAGGCATTTTTAAGTAAGTGCAGACCTCTCCAAGATAATTATTTAAAAGAGGACTATTTTGAATTTATAAATTCATGTATGTTACAGAATAACCAGTCATAGTTTAGCAATACATTTTACCTCTTTGTTTCCTCCACAGTCTTCCAAAATGAGTAGAACTGGGATGTAAGTATTCATTAGTTGATCTGGTTCGTTACTAATCCCAAAAATGGCATGCTGCTGTTTCTCTTTTGGAAATTGATTTTACTCTGCTCTCTCAGCTTTAGGATCAAAGGTGAGGATGGGTAGTAGGGAGATGATGAGGTTGTATTTTAAGGAAGGCAGATCTCATCCTTTCTTGCCTTGTGATCTTTAAAGGTTGTAACTTTCCACCCACTTTCTGTCTCAGGGAAATTGGAGTCCTTTGGGGAAGACTAAGGGGTGGTATCTGACATAATCCTCCTCGAGTCTGCTTTTCTGCCACCCTCACACCTAATCTTTCACTTGTTTTCTGTTTTTTTTTCCTTATAATGATAACTCCTTTCCCTTTTCTGTATCATCTCAACCATGGACTGGGTTTCATTTTACCTCTCCTTCACCGAATCCCAAAGCCTCCACCTCGGAACAGCCCCTCCCACTCAGCCACAAGAAAACTACCAAGATAGTTCCCTGGCATATGTGTAGGTATCAGACGAGAGGGAAATTAGGAAGTACAAGACAACTTTCAAAACGAAGCAAGGGCAGTAGTGTCAGAGGGAGGAAAAAGACTACGAAGCCAGATCTCTCTGGGTTCTAAGGAATGTGGCAACTGAAGGAAGGAAGAAAACGGGGGCTGAGTAATCTGGTGCCTGGGTCCTTGATGAGAGCAGTGCCTAGGAGCACAAGGCTTGGGTCCCTGAGGCATGTGAGCGATGGAGAGAAAGCTAGTACTGGAACTTTCTAATGGCAAGGGTTTAGAGGGCCAGCTATCTGAGACTGAGACTCTAACCTCCCACCCCCTGCAATGTCAACACGCAGTGAGTGAGGAAGGATTAAACTGAGATTTTATTTACAATTCCCTGGAAAGTCTTACAGAAGAGGGGCCGTCATTATTGCTTTAAGATTATTGCCAGAAGGAAGACTGCAGTCTTTCACTGACAGGTAGGAAGCCCTGCTAAAAGCTCAAAAGTCTATCCCCAGACCTTTGTTTGTCAGCCCCATATATCTGCTGTGACCTAAAGGCTGTCACCATCTCCTGCAAAGTACAGCCGAATCGTGTTTTCCAAGGGCTACCCTGGCCAAGTTAGCCATCAAATTTCCCTCTAACTTTGTCAGTGCTGTTGTCACTGTATTCCCCACCCCTACACTCTGGGCAGAAACAAGGTATTAATACTAATTTCAGTTTTAAGCCCTCCTCCACCTCCGGGCTGGGAAGCAGGGTCCTGGTTTCCCAAAGAGTATCGTTTACTTCCTGCCAGGGCCAGCCTGGCTTCTTTAGTACGAGATAACATAAGAGCCCCATTTTCTGTTGTCCCAGATGATATCACAACTCACTTCTTATTCTAGGTTATTACCCCTTGATGATATTTCAAGGGCCACTTCTGAGGTACTCTGCGTTTATGTCTGCCGTTTTTTGTTTTTCTTTTTTTTTAAGGGGCTTTGGCTATTGGGGTAAAAGAAAGGGAGCAAGACCAAATGACAGAGAAGAGACGGCCCAGTAGCTCATGCCCAGGATTAGCAAAAAGGCCTAGAAGAACGCAGCAGGGAGCAGCGGACTACTTTTCCTCTCAAACCCACTGCAGAAGGATATGGCTTTGTTCATGCATATCGATTATCTTATCGAAGCCAGAACTCGTTAGTGGGCAGGGCTACTCTGGCTCTGGCGGGAGGGATCCGGAGCTGGAAGGAGGTGGGTGTATGGAAGCAGTTCTGGGTGGGCAGGTAGGTAGGGGTGCAGTGGTCCAGGTTTGGGTCCCTGTGTCCCTGACAGATTATTTCTTGGAATGTGGTTTGTTCCCCAGGAGTCCATCTATCTCCGTGACGGTCTGCGGGGTCAGCTGGCTCAGCACCTGGAAGAGAATCAGGTGGTTGAGTGACTGAAGAAAGGCATGAAGTTTGATGTCATGAACTTATGGGACCCAGGGGAGCAGCACAGAGTGCCAAGTGGCAGGGAAATAATCACAGCTGTGCCTGTTTTGTCTTGTCACCCTGACCTCTCATCAGCAAAATGAGGACCTTGTAGTGGGTGACCTCACAGGCCCATTCTGGGTTGGACAATGAGGCTTTGACACCTGGGGAGGGGATAGAGATGGGCTCACCCTCTGAGTCCCCAGCTCACCTGTAGGGCACCCAGATGTTCCATCAGCTGCTCTGCACTGGACGCCCCCAGCAAGACGGAGCTGACACCCTCACTGCGGAGACACCATGCTGGGGCCAGAGGAGGAAAACAAGAGAACTGATGGGTAACAGTGAGCAGATGGACATTAGAAGTGTCTCTGAGGAAGAGGGTTCTCCCCGAGGACAAACCAGTCTTGGCTTTGGGAGTGTCTCAGGAGGAAACAAGCTCCCTGCAGGGTCCAGGGCTGACAGTGTCTCACCAATAGCAAGCTGTGCCACAGTGCAGCCCAGCTGGTGAGCGATGGGGAGAAGGTCCATGACTTTGGCTTGTTGCTTCTTGCCATCTTCACTCTGCACTTTGTCCTTGAGCCACTGGTAGCCCTGGAGGCCACAGAGAATCAGCAAAAGATCACACCACCACCCTAGAATGGCCAGGAGAGCCCAGTCCTGCCATCCCGAGCCCTAAGATCACACCTTGATAGTGACCCTGCAGGGATCTGGGACTCGCCCATCATACTTGCTAGTGATGAGGCCACAGGCCAGAGGGGACCAGGTGACTGAGCCGACACCTAAGAGCAAGAGGATTGGATGTGGGGAAAGGGATCAAGGTGATAGTAAGCCCAAGGGAAAGGTAGGGATAAGGGGGCTACAAACCAATCTTGTGGTAGAGCTCTGGCAGCTGCATCTCCATCTTCTCTCTCTGAAACAGATGGTGCTCTGCTTGTTCACACACCGGGGGGATCAGATTGAACTGTCTGGCCATGGCGTAGGCCTCCTGTGTGTGTTGAGAAAGACATGAGGGGCTGGGGCAGAGATGGGGGTCAGAGCACCCCTTCCATTTTCTTCCACTCCTCCTCCAATAGAGTGGAGTTTGGAGTGGCCATGTGAAAATGGGAACTAGTTGTGGGACAGGGACAAGTGGGATAGCACACTCACCATGATTTCTGCAGCCCCCCATCGGGATGTCCCCCAGTATAGGGCCAGGCCCTGGTTGATGACATAGGTCATGGCTCGCACAATCTCTAGGCATATGGGAGAGGGAGAGCCTTACTGTCAGATTCCTGCTATGCAGGACTCCAGACCTGCAGATCTCTGCCTGCCCCACAGAGACCCCAGAGAGGTTGGTATCTATTTTTTGCCTCCCTCCCTAAGTCCTGGGATCTGAGCCTCCACTGTGGGAGGCTTCCTGAGCTAGGGCTGGCTTCCTGCTGAGGGTTTGAGAAGTTGAGAAGTGCTCAGTTTTGAAGGACTATCAGGGTTGGGGTGCTGCTTTACCCTCCATGGGGCTGTTGGGGTCTGAGCGATTAGCAAAGACGATGTCCACATATCCCAGCTGGAGACGTTCCAGAGATCCTCGCAAGCCTGGGATAGGGATAAAGACAGGAAGGTAAGTACCTTGGCTTCAGTTTCTGAAGAATAAGGGGTGAGGTCTGAACCTCACCCCTTTGCCATGGCTGCCTAAATTCCAGTTCCCTTATTCAAAGCCTCTAACTCAAGAGCTTCAGAGAATGTCCCCAACTCCTCTGGCTTCCATACCAAGCCACTTCAGGTTCTCAGTCTTTAACTCTCACCCTCGATGATGTGTTTGCGGCTCAAGCCTCGCTCAGTTTCTGCCCTGTAGGAAAAGGAAAGTCAAAGCTGAGGTGTTACAAAGGGAGGAGACCAGGGCTGGGCTGGCACCATGAGGAACTGGGATTGCATTGGTTTTCACAGGCAAGAAGCAGGCCTGGGGTAGCAAATGTGGGGACAGCTGTCACCACCCTTATCCCATACACCTGCACATATCCTCTATGTAGATCTTCTCCCCAGTTATAGGGGGGCAGCCACTTACTGTCCTCCCCAAAAAATCTTTGTGGTGATGACATAACTTGATCTCCTGGAAAAAGAGAAATGGGGGAACCCACAAGAAAAGGTTTTTTTGATGATCACATCCCCAGCAACCTTCACCCCACAAACACCCTCTCACCTCCAACCTTTGCTCTTGAGGATGTTGCCTAGAGTTCTTTCAGCCCTGGAAGAAAGACAGTGGTAGAAGCACTCACCCTTGAAGGTGGATCAGTTCCTTCCCCTCTCCCTCACCTTTTCCATCAACCAATTTCCTCTCTTGTAAAGTGGAGCATAAACCAGGAGCCCAGGGGCTCAAGGCCCCATTCTGGACTAAATAACAGAGGCCCCTGGAACTAGGGGCACAGTTGTACAATTTTCATTCAATCATTCAACTATGTACCAAGCTCTGGTCTGAGTTTGGAAGGGAAAGAATAGGAGGGGAGTGGGACAAACTAGGGAGACACTGGTTCCAGTCATCTGTGTTGCCCTCCCCCTTGGGTCTCTGCAAAATCCCGCCTATCCTCCAAAGCTTAGCTCAGATTCTACCTCTGAGCAGAATGGAAAATGTTCTCTGAATGCTATAGGCTATGGGCAGTCTTTCATATCAGTTTCCATAGCTCTCATTGGCTACACCAGTGATTTTTACCTGCTGTGATGTGGCACACTGGTCTGCCACAAGAATTTTTAAAACATGCAACACCTGACTGTTTAGTCAGGGGTACTGACCTCTTTTCTCTTAGATTGTCAAATTTAAAAAATGCAACAGACAACACAATAGCCATCTGATGTGAATGAATCAAAAGTATACCTATTTTTTTGTTAGATAGGCAAAATTATATTTTTTGGTGTGCCATAGAATTTTAGTAATTAGTTTATGTGTGCCAGGAGATGAAAAAGATTGAAAACCTCTGGGCCACACAATTCTTTGGAACTTAACTATGAGCTAAGGTCTAACAAGTCTTAAGTTGTTATAATGGACTGTTATTCAGTGTTTCATAGCTCCCTGTCTTCTCAGTTTGTTTGTATAACCTCTGAGGCTGTAAGCATATTGAGGGCATATTGATGGCATTCCACAAGCAGTGCCTGCTCTGTGCTTGGCTCTGTGTAGGTACTTAGGTGATATGGGGAAAAGCAAGACAGAGTTCATTGGAAGGAGAATCCCAATTGAGCAGCAAATATGGCCACATGAACCAGTAATTGATAATGGTGTGTCAGAGGGTAGTGTAAAGTGCTTTGGGAATTGAAGGGGGTAGTGATCAACTTTGGAGAATTGTGTGAAGGCTTCTTGGAGGAGCTGACATTTGGGCCAAGTCTTGAAGATGAACAGAAGAGTCTGTCAAATGGAGAAGATGTAATGGTAGGTCAACATAGGTTTTGGGTACTCCCAGTGTGAAGCCATAGGTGTGTGAAGTGGCATGGTATGTTTGAAAATTTAGCTTTGAAATCCCCACACAGTTGCACACAACTGATGCCCAAGATGTATTTGCTGGTTTTATTTTATTTTGACTGCACAGTCTGCCCATTGCCTCCTAAGCTGGAGAAGGACTTGATGTTTGGGACTATGAGTCCCATAATGTTTTGGGGGCCCACTGACTGAAAGGTTAGAACTTAGTGTTCGCAGAATTCCTGGGGTTCTTAAGAGAGAAAACAGGAAGTCCTGATGTTCTCTCATCTTCTAAACATAATTTTCCTTACTTTCCAGCTGCGTACACTTCAGCGGTGTCAAACAGGTTTATACCATGCTCGTAGGCTACTGTCAGCACATCCTCTGCTGTCTAGGGAGGCGAGAGAAAGAGATGAAGATCAACCACTGGCCCCTCAGTCACCTCCCTCGCTGCACCCTGGCCCATAGCACCTCAGCCTTGCTTCCAGATCCTGTCCCCTTTCCTCACCCTCCAGCCTTGAACCCCATCCATCAGTGCTTGTTGTCCGGACCCCTATCCAGGTCCATTCCCCCCAGGCTCTGGTTCCCTCATAGCCCCTCACCCTGCTTCTAAGTCCCATCACTTATACCTCATCCGAGATCTGAGAACCAAATGTGACCCAGGTACCTGCAAGAGGGAAGCCAGGCACATGAGAACTGTGGGAGGCAAGCCATAAAAAAACACCCTTCCTTTAAATCCTTTCTAACTCACCTAGGCCAAGACAGGACACCCGAAGACCAGACTTTCCTAGGTTTCTGCAGGAGACAGAAGTAGCAGGAAGGTGTGGAGCCTCCATTAGGGACACAGATTATCAGCTCCCACTTCCTCTCCCCCCAGAATAAGAAGCCCTCACTATGTCTCAGTCCAAAGAAACTAGACCCAGTGGGCTACTGAATTGGGCCCATAGCATATGTGAACAAATAAATGACTTCCGCTAGATCCACTGTCCAGTGCCTCTCTTCCCTCCTAACACATTGGAGATGTGCTGCCTGATTTATGTTTCTTCTGTGGGATCTTGTTTGTGTTTGAGTCATCTCTAGCATGTGTGGAGTTGGGGGCCTGGAGAAATGTGACTGGTGGATTATGTTGAGTTTGTGAAAACAGACCTTCAGACAGAGTGCTATGCTAAAGGGCAGACACCAGAGATGGAGGGGTGAGCCAAGTCAAATTCAGGCACTCAGGCAGGGAAGTGTCCCTAGATAAGCTAGGCAGATAGACCTCCAATATAGGTAGGTAGGAAATCTCCATGGGGAGTATGACAGGAATGACAGGAAAGGCCAGTTCTTCCTCTTCCCCTCTCTATTCCCTCTGCTCCTGTGGGCTTGTGAAGTTTGTCTCTGAACCAGAGAGCCCCCACCTTCCAAAACACCCACTCAGGTTGTTGACTCAGCCTCCCAAGCAGGGCTGGCACATGGAAGGGATCAAATTCCTTAGCTGGCAAAGCTCAGTAAGATCAGTGATCTCTGCTCACTCCCAAGCAGGAACCCCCTCCCCCTCCCCTCCCCCTATTAGTAGTTCTGAGAGCCCAGCAGCTCCCCAAGATAAAGTCTGTTACATTATAGTCCACCTTCCCCACTTGACCCCTCTTCCTCAGCATGGGGTTGAAAGATGTGGCTCATCCTTCCCAGGACCCCATTTCTGTCCCCCCAAGAAAGGTCGCTGGAGACTGGGCCCATGGGGCAGGTAGGGGCAGTATCTGGGTCAGGCACCCTGAGCAGGCCAGAGCGAGAAGCCCTTTCCTTCCTCCACCTCTTCCCAGGACACCGACCCAAGGACACTCTATCTTGGGGGGTGGGGGGCTGGAGATTCATGCATCCCTGGCTTTCCTGGGGGTAAGGAGAAAAGCTCAGGAGCACCCCCTGGGTCTGACAGGACCCATCAATCTCAGTAAACTTGAATTTCTCCTAGTCAGGGGTATCAAGGAAGACCAAGAGAGCGACAAAGTAAGGGAGTGCCAGCTATGGGAAGAAGAGATAGAATGAGCCAGGACCTTCTTAGTGAAGTTTGAGAGGGTCCTGGAGGCATCCCAGAAAGCCTCAGGTCAGGAAAGGGGAGCAGATAGGGCAGGCTGCCCGGCTACCCCCATACCTGTATTTCATGCCAGTGCCGCGGCCGGTGCTCTCTCGGAGGGCCCCAGCGGGCGCTGGGGGTCGGTGGACCACTGCGGCTCGGGCCTTTGGTCCTGGCCCTCCTCCTCCTGGAGGATTCCCATGCGCCCCGCCAACCGGCCCACCATTGCCGCCCCCGGGGCCTGGCCTGGGTCCACACAGACGGTCCTCACTGCTTCGGCTGCGAAGGTTCTGCTCAGTACACGCGATAGACACCTGCATGCCGGCTGGCCAGGGTTGGTGAGGGGGCTTCGAGGGGGCGGAGAGGGAGGAAGCCCGGAAGCCCGAGGGCGGACAAACGGGGTTGTAGTGGCTCGAGCCCTGAGGAGAGCGGGAAGGCTGAGGAGGCTGCAGAGGGAGTCAGCAGGCAGGATTGGGCCCGCGGGGGCGGGCTGTTGGAGGTCGCGGGGTTTGCGGTGGGAGGAGAGAAACACAGGGGGAACCACGAGGGGAGTTATTCCTCTATGGGGGGCACTGGCGCAGGGAGGAGGGGGAAATGAATGACAGTAGAGGTGGAGGGCGGTCCTAGGAGGGTAGGGACCTAGGGACAGTTGGAGGGGGGCGGGGAGAGAGTTGCCACCTCAGCCTGTTCCGCAGCGGGACCTGCTGGGCTCCCAGCCCCGTCCGCAGCAGGCTCAGCTAATCATCATGCAGGCACCGCCCTCTCGTTTGCATAAACCCGCCTGCCTCCCAGTTAAACCTGCCATTATCTGCATAAACCCCACCTTCTGAAGCTCCATAGCTTCAATCGTGGGTATATTCAGGACCTGGAGAGCAGACCCCGGGAGGGTGGTTTTCGGTACCCTCTGGATTCAACCCAGTGGTTCTCAGTAGAGGACGACTGAGACCCCCAGGGGACGTTTGACAAGATCTTTTTTTGACAATCACCACCGGCGACAGGTAAGTGGCGCCCAAGATAAAGTACAGCATCTAGTGTGTGGCGCCCAGGACAAAACACAGGACAGCTCCCCGCCCCTCCCCCCACCAATGAATTATCCAGCTGGAAATGTCAGTAGTGCTGTTATTAAGAAACCCATGGTCAGGCTCAGGGGATGTGGCCACCGTCCATGAGCAGGGCAGGGCCCCGACCTACCACCCAAACTGACACACTCAAGCCACAGAGTGACAAAAAGTTTATTCTGGACTTCTCACGGCCTTTGGTAGAGGATAAACCTAGAGAGAGGGCCTGGTTTGGAGGTAATGACGGGGAGGGCACCAGGGTGGGCTGCCTGGGAGCTAGAGGGGTTGGAGGGGCAGGTAGACAGAGATTCTCCTGAGGGGCGAGGTAGGGTGCGTCCTTCAGCCAGCCCTGGCAGAGAAAAAGGGCAGAGAGCGGACGTAGGAGTCCAGTCGGGAGCGGAAGAGCTCACTTTGTACAGTCTGTCCCAGCGGGCACAGGGGATTCTTCACCACCAGCTCCACGTACAGCTATGGGGAGGGAGGGTGTTAGAGCCAGGGTCTGGACACTTCTTGTTTCCAACTCTAAACTTAGTATAACCTCAGGGATGTGCGAATGCAGTAGGATCAAGGGCGAGGAGGCAAGCCCTCCTCGAAGAGAAACTGGTGGTGGGAGTGTTGAAAACTCTGACTTCTATCTGACTTATATACTCTTCTATACACTACAGTAGGATCCTGGCAGGGATTTTGAAGGAGTCTTGGGGCTCTACATGGCCACTGTTGTTGAGGAGCTTTGGGATAAGGGTCCCAGGGTCTGGCACTGACCGAACTGTAGATGTGATGCAGCACATCTCGGATGGGTCCCACGCCCAAGTCAGTATTCATGACAACCTTGATCCCAGTGGGTGTCTCGTAGTAATGGAGTTTGTAACGGCTAGTCTGGAAGGACAGAAAGCCATCCTTCCTGCAGAGATGAGGAGGATGTTAAGGAATGAGAGAGGAATTTCTCCCAGAAAGACACTTCTAATCCTCTTTAGGTCGACTCTTCTCTCTAAATGCATTTGTAGGAGTCTGGTTGACTAAGGACAACTCTCATTTCCCGGCCCCGCACCGATCCCCCCATTTGGCCCCCACATCCAACGTTTCTACCTTCAGATTTTCCTCACCGCGGCTTCTTCCAGCTCCAGCATTGTCGCTTCAGATTAGCTTCCCCTCCTTGGGAGCCAAATGCCCCTCCCACTCCAGAACACCCCCGCCCCCCGCAATTCCCAAGGCTATTCCTCCTTCCCTTAACATCCCCTCTGACTCCGGATTCCGCGTACATGTCTAGCGGGGACATCTTGCTGACAAACGAGCGGATAGAGAACAGCATCCCGTACATCAGCTTGAACTCCTGGAGGGAGAGGGGCAGAGTTAGCTCTCGGTTGTTGAAGCAGACAGACCAGGGGCGGGAACGAGCCAGGATTTGGAGGGAGGTGACTGGACTGGGACTGTGTGCGTCTGGAGATGAGAGGTCACCCGGTTGCGCGGGGCCCTCTCGTCACCTCCTCCTTGGGGATCCCCGCTTGCTTCTTGCGGTGCCACTCGCTGTAATGCAGACACACTCCATTTCGGTCAAACAGGTACAGGTTGTGGACAGTCATCTGCAGGACACAGAGTGTGAGCCTCGCTCCGGTACCGCCCACCCTCTGTGGGTCCCAGTTTTCTGCCCTGGATCCCTCCAACCAGGCGGGGTCCCCCGAACTCACCGGAACTGCTCCAAGTGCCTGTCACTAGATGCTTCCGGTTTCCGCGGAGCCCCGCCCCACCGGGTCCCCTCGCGGCAGAGGAGCTACTACAGCGTCCCAATACCTCTCTCAGCCAATTCGCGGCTGTAGGGCCCGCGCACGCGCGTTCCAGCTCCCAGGCTCCAGAAGCAGTAAGTACGTCAGCGAGAGAGGTCTTCGGGCTGGTGACGTCATCGAGGAAAGAGAGGCGGGGCTTTGGGCGGTGGGCAGGCGGTTGCCAACGGTTTTGAGTGTAGGGAAGGGCGCGAGGGGGGAGGTCTAGGTCTTTCCGGATCCGGGCTCGGGCAGGGGGCTATCCGTGACAAATTGGGGGGCTGAAGACTGGAGGTGTGGGATAGTCGGAACGGAGTAATCAAGGTACAACATTGCAGGCTAGGTTTGAGGGGGGAGTAATTTTTAGGGACATTATGAGGGTGTGACTGAATATTCACAAAGTTTCTTTTGCGGTAGTGGGAAGGGAGGGATTCTAGGGAGCCTTGCCGCGGCTTTCGTAGCAGGAGGGGTTGCAGGGGATTTACGAGACAGTTGACTCTGGGTAGAACTGTGCAGTGGGCAGAGGGGAGGTGGGGAGAGTGGCGTTCCTGTCTCTCTGAGACTGGAGCCAGTTGAGGGGCAGGTAAGGCAGCTGGACGGAAATTAAGCCACTATTTGATTTGGGTTTGTTTCAGTTTGCATGTTCTGGGTGTGAGAACTTAAGAGCTGAATTGACCAGTGATAGCCTGTGCCAGAAGTTGATCTGCACCTTTCAGCACTCCAGATGAACTTCAGGGGTGCTTTTGTCCCCCACTCACTCCTTGCTTTTCCCCATCTTTTCTACAGTTTCCAGGAGCTGTGGAAAGAAATGCTTTTGCTTTCTCCCATGACCTGTAGTACCGGTGGGAATCTTTCCTGTAACCAGAAAGCCTCCATATCCCTATTCACCAAGATTCCTTGGCTTGGAGTTTTCCCCCTTTCTCCCAAATCTTCCTTCTCTGTGTACTTTACCCCCTGGGCTCTCCTAAAGCAGAACCAGGAGTTCCTAGCTCTGCTGTCTCCAGTTGTCTCTTTCCTGTACTCATGGCGACATCAGCTACCAGCCCCAGTTCACCTCTCCAGGCTGAGGATCTCCTGAGTGATTCATCAGAAGCCCCTGGGCTGAACCAAGTGTCCTCCGAGGTGACCTCCCAGCTCTATGCTTCTTTGCACCTCAGTCGTCAAGCAGAGGCCACAGCCCGAGCCCAGCTGTATTTACCCTCCACTTCCCTACCACCTCATGAAGGGTTAAGCAGCTTGGCCCAAGAGCTGAGTCGCAGTTTGTCAGTTGGATTGGAGAACAACTTGAAGAAAAAGGTGAGGGAGGTGTGTCTGGGGGACCTCTTGGGTCTTGAGATTGGGGGTGGTAAAAAAAAAGCTTTACTGAGATTTGAACTATTGTTGGATTTCATATTCCTTTTAAGTACAGAGTCAGTCATCCTTGTTTCTGGGGGCCAATGTTTATGAGAGAGAAAGAGAATGGCCCAGGACACCAGAATTTGGGAAGTTATAAAATTTCCCAGTGTTTTCTTTGTCACAGATACCTGCACTGTGGGACAGGTTGCTGTGCTTCTCTGACTGAGATTTGGGACCTGGAAGTGAGGATAAGGTTTCTTTTTCTTTCTTTTTTAAAATCCTCACCCGAGGACATTTTTCACTGCCTGTCTCTCTCTCTCTCTCTCTCTCTCTCTCTCTCTCTCTCCCTTTTAGAAAGTATGGGATTGGGGATGGAAACATCGATTGGTTGTGTTCTTGTACATGCCCAACAGGGGAACTGAACCTGCAATCTGGGTATGTGCCCTGACCAGGGATCAAACCCTTGACCTTTTGGTCTATGGGATGATGCTCCAACCAACTGAGCCACACCGGCCAGGGCTAAGTTTTCTTCATCCTAAGAGGTAACTAGGGACTTAAAGATAGCAGCAAAATATGCTAAGATCGTTTCAGTTCAAAACTGTTTTGATTGTATGGTTCAAAATTAGGCATGTAAATCATTAAGACACAGTTTAATAAATTATACATGTTACAGAGAAAATAGTTATTAGTGTTCCATTGAAAAGGTCTCATAACTAATTTCCAGAGTTTGAAAAATTGATAGCCATGTACTACAGTTTTTAGGCAGGTTGTTTACTCTCTAGTTGGCAAGAATCCTCACTACTCTTGTTTTAATGTGCCATATTAATTTATTTACACCACCTGTCTGGCATCTGTACACATTTGAGTTTCTGACCCTTATTGGGTCAGTTCTCTTTGTTCTTGCTTTCCCAGGTGCTGGAGTAAAAATTCTTGAGTTTTAGGGGGTACTGGATGCCTTCTACTCTGGCAGTAGGTAGAATATAGATTATTCAAGTTGCTTCTGATTTCTGTTACTTTTTTCTAGGATGGTTCCAAGCACATCTTTGAGATGGAAAGTGTTCGGGGCCAACTCCAGAGCATGCTCCAAACCTCACGTGATGCACCCTATCGTGAGTAAATCCATTCCCTATAAAGGAGAACCTAGATTTAAGGAGTGGGAGAAAATAGAGAAAGGAAGCGGGGTGCCAGGGGAACCTAGACCTCTGAGACAAGATTTCAGAAGGAAAGGCTTCAGTTCTTTGGGAGAAGGGCTAGAGGAGTGGGTGAAATAGAAAGGAAGGCTCTCTGCTTTCTTTTCCTTCAAGTGGCCCTTGTTCCTATCCTTACTTGATCCTTGCTGGCTGTGGGCTCCCTTTGGCTCCCTGCAGGAGATCCCCTCACTCCAGGTGTGGGCTCAGAGAGACGGGAAGAAGACTCCTTTGACAGTGAGAGCACAGCCACCTTGCTTAAGTGAGTTCCCCGTGGGATTGTTCTAGCTTGATTGCCCTCTCTCTTACAGAGCCGAGTGTCCTATTTCTTAGTTCTTCCTTTAGTGCCATTGTACCTCTTCAGGCCTAAGACACTTGCCACTTAGCTTTTAGTTTTATCCTTTCTCTCCTGTCTTCTATTCTCTTTACTCTTCAGGAACTTGGGCACCTGCTGCCTAGTACTTGGCCTTCTCCCAGCCTCTACTCCTCCTTCTCCCAGAAGAGTTAGCTTGCTTCTGTGGAGACTTTTACCACAGGGAGTGTGGCCTGGAGGAAGGAGCACTATAGAGAGAATCACAGAACCTATGTGCTGTGTATGGTTCTGTCACTACCTAACTTAAAGACATCGGCCAAGTCTCTTGTGCTTTCTGAGTTTCAGTTTCCTTATTTATAAAATGTCACAGTTGGACTCGTGGGTCTCAAATCCTTTTCCAATCCTAATATTTCTATCTGATTTGCTCAGCACCCGACCCTTGCAAGACTTACCTCCATCCAGCTCAGCCCAAGCCCTGGAGGAGTTGTTTCCCCGCTACACCAGCCTTCGGCCAGGACCCCCACTAAATCCCCCAGATTTTCAGGGCCTGAGAGATGCACTGGATTCAGAGCATACTCGTCGCAAGGTGAGATATAAAGACTTTCTTTTGAAAGCAGCAAAGATTAGAAATAGGGCTAAGTGCTAAGAAGGGAAGAGGGTTAAGGGACCGAAGCTGGGGCTTTGCTCTAGTGGCTCTTCAGGAAGGCCTTGTTCCACCATCCTATCTAAAATGCACACCTCTCCTCCAGGTATTCATTACTCTGTTATATCCTTCATGTAGCTTATCACAGTCTGATGTATCTTGCTTATTTTGCTCTTCTAAAATCTAAGCTCCATGAAGGTCATACCTTATCTTTTTCAGCACTGTCTTCCTAAAATTTAGAATATACCAAACACATAGAAGCACTCCATAAGTGTTTGGTGAATGAGCAATGAACTTTATTGTCTTGTACAAAGGCTTTATAGCTGCTGATACAATGAGTTTTATCTCTCTGAACTTCAGCCTGTCTGATGGGAGAAAAAGAGGGACAAGGCAGAAGAAAAGTCAAAATCATTGGTTGTGTTATCATTTTTGGAACCTTCTCTTCTTCTATTTTCAACTGCCTGGGCACGAATGACAGGTTTTGCCTTTATCCTTGCGATGTTTAATCACTGTGTTCAATGAGCTTCTCAAGGCAGGAGTAACTTCCCACTGTTTGCAGCGTGGGCTGCTGCACCCCTACCAAAAGGTCTGTGGAAATTTTTCTCAGGGGATCCAGGGGAAGGAAGAGCCTGGAAGCTAAGCTCCTGCTTTCTGAGATGGTAGAGGAAGGTGTTAGAAGTCTCGGGCCATAAGGTTTATGCTCCAGAATTCCTGATTCTCTTCCAAACCTATTCTATCCTTGAGATACAGCCCATTTCCTGTCTCTAGCCCATTTCCACCTATCTGGAAAGTTCAGTGCTTTGGTCAGACTAAGGATGGCAGTACTGTTTCTTTATCTTTCTTCCCAGCATTGTGAGCGTCATATTCAGAGCCTACAGACCCGCGTGCTAGAGCTTCAGCAACAGTTAGCTGTGGCTGTGAATGCTGACCGCAAGAAAGATATCATGATTGAACAATTGGACAAGGTGCCAGGGTAGCAGAATGTAGTGGGTCTCCCCATAGGGTGCACTAAGGAATAATAAATAGGGGATGGCCGACCAACATCTTTTGTTCATGCTAGGAGCTGGGCTAAGGGGTGGGCTTACTGGCTACTGGGAGAAGGTGACTGTTGACCTTGCCCCCATGGGCAGAAGGAAGGCAAAAATATTATTTTGGAATTACATCTGACTTTCCTCTCCTGAGACACTGGCCCGTGTGGTGGAGGGCTGGAACCAGCATGAAGCTGAACGCACAGAAGTACTTCGGGGACTCCAGGAAGAACGCCAGGCAGCTGAACTCACTAGAAGCAAGCAGCAGGAGGTGGGCAATGTGGGTTATATAACCTCAGTCACTGATTACTAGAATGAGGGGGTTGAAATAGCCCTGGAATTAGGGTTCCTACCAGATTGACCTGAATCTTGCAGTAGCTGGCCTGACAATTCTTTCCTATTTCTGCTCCCTTCACTGTTTCTACTGTCAAACATGCATCATTGATGTCTTCCCAGCTTTTCTCATACCATGTAGTCTTTTTGGCCCTCAAGTAATTGACTTAACCCTTAGTTTTAAAGTTTACATTGTTAATGCTTTTTGTATAACATAGAGATTCCCCTCAGTTCTTCTGTCCTGTTTCCTGAAAGACAGTAACCCGCCTAGAACAAAGTCTTTCTGAGGCCATGGAGGCCCTGAATCGTGAGCAGGAAGCTGCCAGACTACAGCACCGGGAAAGAGAAATGCTGGTGAGAATGCTGGGCTGGATTAATTCCAACAGAGGCTGTTATGTTAATTACTTCTAGAGGGCTTGGGCTGTTGGTGGATCATGGGAATTCATAACTTCAGTTGCACCAGGGCAGTAGTTCCCAAAGAGTGTTCCTTAAAATACTAGTTCTGCTAGATTACAAAAAGGGCTCTGCCACCAAGTGAGTTTGACTGCAAATTATTAGAATCCTCATTAGAATCATCTGGGGAATTATTGTAATGTATAGATCTCTGGGACCCATCCCTAGAGGTTTTGATTCAGTAGATATATGGTGGGGTTTGGGAAACGAAATATTTTCAGGAATTTCCTTTGTGATTCTGTTCAACCAGGTTTGGGAACTGTGGTCTAGGGCATAGCCAAAATGGTATGGAATGAGACTCATTCAAGTTCTTATTACCGAAATGATAAGGTGATTACCCATGTGAATTAGTAGCCAGGTTTGGAACTTATTGCATGCATGACACATGCTTGCTATATGCATGCTGGTACTTAGAATCTTAACAGGCTATATCCAACAGTGTTGGTGATGGTTGCTGGTTGGCTAGTACACGATGGTAGGCTGGATATTCTATTCTTTGTGGGATTTCTTTTGATGATGGTGATAGCTATTATATACTGAGTACTTACTACATGCCAGACACTGTGCTAAATGCTTTACATGCTCTTTTCACTTTAATCTTCACAAAGTAGATGACAATATTATGCCTGCCCATTTCACAGATGAGGATGTATACCTAAGGACACATAGTAAATGACAGAGCTGGGACTCAAAGTGAAATTTGAACCCAGATTTACCTATTTCTGGAACAGAAGCTCTTATCTACTATATCAGAATACTTTTGGCTTGCCAGCTTTTGTATTTTTAATGGACACAATTCTCAGTAGGCATATTGTATGGGAGGTGAGGGGGCATGTTGCTGGTCTCTTGAAGGCATGCTGAGGATCTTGGTCTTCTCCTGGGGCTCTAGGAAGAGGAAAGGCAAGCTCTGATGTTAAGATTGGAGCTAGAACAGCAGCAGTGTCGAGCCCTGCAGGAAGAACGGGATGAGGCTCGTGCTGGGCAGCTCAGTGAGCATCGACAGTTGGAGACACTTCAGGTGGCCCTAGAAGAAGAACGACAGACCTGGACCCAGCAAGAGCGCCAGTTTAAGGAACGCTACCAGGCACTGCAGGAGGAGGACCAGGCTCAGTTGGAAAGGGAGAAGGTAAAAGCAGCAGTTGGGGAATGAGGAACAGATGGAAGGCAAAACAATGGAATGAGTTGAAATGTCAAAATATGGGGTGTAGGGGACTCAGATGGAGACTGAAGAACTATGTGTGTATGTGGGAGGCAAGGACATCGAATACATGGGAGACCAAAGAGAAGGACTAAACAGAGATTAGGAACTAGGTCAAATGTGAAGAAAAGGAAAGGAAGCTTGGGGTTTGGGTGGCGGGGGAAGGAAGTGGGGAATAGAAGTAACTAGGAGACAGAAAATTTGGTATATACTTAAGTTTGATTCTCTTTCTCAGGGGAACACGCACAGGGAGGCCCAGGCCGCCCGGGAGGCCCAGCAGCAGCTGGCATCCATGCAGTCTGAGGTGCGGCGGTTGGAAGGAGAGCTGGATATAGCTCGGAGAGAGAGAGATGCTCTGCAGCTGGAAATGAGCTTGGTGCAGGTCAGGAGAAGTGGTCTCGGGTCATTACAAACACATTTCTTTCTTTTTAAAAATTATTTATTTATTTATTTATAGATTTTAATTTATTTATTTTTAGAGGGGAAGGGAGGGAGAGGAACAACAGTGTGTGGTTGCCTCTCACATACCCCCTACTGGGGACCTGGCCCACAACCCAGGCATGTGCCCTGACTGGGAATCAAACCAGGGACCCTTAGTTTCGCAGGCCCACACTCAATCCACTGAGCAACAGCAGCCAGGGCTTATTTTTTTTATTTTTAGAGAGGAGAAGAGAGAGAGAGAAGGGGAGGGAAACATCAATGTGCGAGAAATACATTGATTGGTTACCTTTCGCATGCCACCAATTGGGGACCTGGCCCACAACCCAGACCTGTGTCCTGACCTGGAATAGAATCAGAGACCTTTTAGTTTGCAGGCTGACACTCAGTTCACTGAACCACACCAGCCAGGGCATGGCAAACATGTTTCTGATAGAATTTTGACTTTTATGAGCCTTTGTTTTTATGTATAAAATATGTGTTAAAGGCAAATTACCGTATTTTGCTGTGTATAGTGTTCTGTGTATAATGTGCACCCACATTTTGGGCCCAAACTTTCAGGAAAAAAATCTTTCATTTTAATTTTTCATTTCAATGTTTTATTTATTTATATTTAGATACTTGTTTTTTTTGTATTATAAAGGATTTTAGCATTACTTTTGAACATATGATGGTATAAGAAATTTTTATTTTATTTATTTATTTTTAGAGACAGGGGACGGGAAGGAGAGAGAGAAATGTCAATATGTGGTTACCTCTTTTGCACCCCCCACAGGGGACCTGGCCCACAACCCAGGCATGTGCCCTGACTGGGAACTGAACTGGTCTGTGTTCAATCCACTGAGCTACACCAGCCAGGGCTATGGTACAAGAAATTTTATGTAACAAATAATTACAAAACACAAGAACAGATACAAGGTATTTTGGTACTACCCATGTTTAATACACTTCCTTATTTTTTCCCTCAAAAATTTGGGCAACAAAGTACACATTATACCCTACAAAATATGGTAATACATTTCTGAGACCAAGTCATCTGAGAGATGTTTCCCATTATTAATTGTTGACTTAATCAGATACTCAATTTCTGGGTTAGTTAGACCAGTATTTGACCCCTCGAGCAAATAAATTCCTTTCACCTAGACCATTGAACTGGAGGACCGCCCACACAGAAACTAATTTATCATGGAGACCTAGGATAAAGATGTTAGTAAGCAGTTTATAAGTAGCAATTTATAAAGCTGCTGTGACCCTAAACTGGTGCTGGATGTATGTATGTATTTGTGTATTCAGTAAGTCTATTGAATAGCCCTTCTATATGTAAGCTCCGTGCTAGGAGCTGGAAATAGCCCTTGCCAACAAGGAACTCACCAGCTAGATGGGAAGTTTGTCTACTACACACATATTTGAAGTAGAATGGTAACCGATAATTGAGGGTAAGGAAAACTACTCTTTACTCAGACATCATTTTCTTAGTAAGTAAGGTCTTCCCCAGCCACACTGAGTAAAATGTACAATCTGTGACAATCTGTTTCCCTTCTCTGTTTAATTTTTATTTATAGCATGTAATGTACCTTTTAAAATCTTGCTTATTTTTTGTAAGGTCCTCTAGGGCAAAGATTTTTGTCTGTTCATTGTTGAATCCAAGAATAGTGCCTGGTTTTAGTGTTCAAGTCCTCTATTTACTTATTGTTCTACTCATTATTGAAAGTGGGGTATTGAAGTCTCCAACAATTATTGTTGAACTGTCTATTTCTTCATTCAGTTCTGTCAATTAATATGTTTTGGGGCTCTCTTAGGTCCAATCCTCTGTATTTCTCTGGTGTCAGTTGTTTCTTCTCTTTCATTTTTTATTTTATTAGTTTGGGTCCCTTCTCTCGTTTCTTGATGAGTGTGGTTAAAGGCTTGTCAATCTGGTTTATATTTCCAAAGAACCAGCTCTTGGTTTCATTGATCTTTTGTGTTAGTTTCTTAGACTCTCTTTTGTTTATTGCATCTCTGATCTTTATTATTCCCTTTCTTTTCACATTGGGCTTTGTTTGTTGTTCTTTTCCTAGTTTGAGACTTTTTTTTGTTTCTTGAGGTAGGCCTATATTGCTATGAGTTTCCCTCTTAGGACTGTTTTTGCTGTGGCCCATAGATTTTTGGATTGTGTTTTCATTTTTATTTGTCCCAAGTTATCTTTTGATTTCTCCCTTAATCTCATTGTTAACCCATTCATTGTATAGTAGCATGTTGTTTAGCCTCCGTGTGTTTGTGTGTTTTTCAGGTTGTTTTCTTGTAATTGATTTCTAGTTTCATACCATTGTGGAGGGAGAAGATGCTGACATATTTCAATTTTCTTTAACTTATTGAGACTCGTTTTGTGGCCTAACATCTGATCTACCCTGGAAAATGTTCCATGTGTACTTGAAAAGAATGCATATTCTGCTGCTTTGGAGTGAAATGTCCAAAAATATCAATTGAATCCATCTGGTCCAATGTGTTATTTAAGGCCTTTGTTTTCTTGTTAATTTTCTGTCAAAAGATCTATCCAGTGATGTCAATGGGGTGTTTAAATTCCCTACTATAACTCTATTACTGTTTATCTCTCCCTTTATATGTTCCAACATTTGCTTTATAAATTTAGATGCTCCTATGTTGGTTACATAAACATTTACAAGTATTATAACCTCTTAATTGGATTGATCCCTTTACCATTATGGAATGTCTTTGTCTTTTATTTATAGCTTTTGTTTTAAAGTCTATTTTGCTGGTGTAAGTATTGCTACCCCAGCTTTTATTTTTGTTTCCATTTGCATGAGATATCTTTTTCCATTTCTTTACTTTAGGTCTGTGTATCTTTCAATCAGACATGGGTCTTTTTCATTTTTTATTTATTTATTTTTTAAAAGATTTTTTTTTAAGAGAGAATCTTTTTTTTTAAAGATTTTATTTATTCATTTTTAGAGAGGGAAGGGAGCAAGAAAAAGAGAGAGAGAGAAACATCAAAGTGCGGTTGCTGGGGGCTGTGGCCTGCAACCCAGGCATGTGCCCTGACTGGGAATCAAACCTGTGACACTTTGGTTCACAGCCCGTGCTCAATCCACTGAGCTACGCCAGCCAGTGCAAGATTTTATGTTTTTATTTCCAGAGAGAGGGGAAGGGAAGGAGAAAGAAAGGGACAGAAACATCAATGTGTGGTTGCCTCTTGTGTGCCCCCCAGCTGGGGCCCTGGCCCACAACCCAGGCATGTACCCTGACTGGGAATCGAACCAGTGACCCTTCAGTTCAGAGGCCAGCACTGAATCCACAGAGCCACACCATCCTGGGCTGAGGTGGGTCTTTTTTAGACAGCATGTATCTGTTTGATTATTCATTCAGCTACTCTATGTCTTTTGATTGGAGAATTTAATCTATTTATATGTAAAATGATTATTGATAAGTACACAGTTATTGCCATTTTCTTATTCATTATTTATGTTCTTTTTCCCCCTTTTTCTTCTTCAAGAAGTCCCTTTAACATTTCTTGTAATACTGGTTTGATAGTGATGAACTCGTTTAGCTTTTGGTTGTCTGGGAAGCCCTTTAATATCTTCTGCAATTTTAAATGGTAGCCTTGCTGAGTAGAATGGTCTTGGTTGTAGGTTCTTGCTTTTCATCACTTTGAATATCTGTGCCAATCCTTTCTGGCCTGCAAAGGTTTGTTGAGAAATCATCTGATGATCTGATGAGAGCACCCTTGAAGGTAATTAACTACTTTTCTCTTGTTGCTTTTAAGATTCTGTTTGACTTTAACCTGTGCCATCTTAATTATGATGTGCCTTAGTATGTGCCTCTTTTGCTTCACCTTTTTTGGGATCTCTGTACTTCTTGGGCTTATATGTCAGTTCCTTCATCAGGTTAGGGAAGTGTTCAGTGATTATTTCTTCAAATAGGTTCTTAATCCCTGCTGTCTCTCTTCAACTGGTAGTCTAATGGGAACCCCTTTGTAGGTAACTGTCTCCTTTTCTCTGGTTGCTTGTAAGATTCTATCCTTATCTTTCATCTTGGCTAATGTAATTATGATGTGCCTTGGTGTGTGCTTCCTTGGCCCCAAATTCTTCAGGACTCTCTGAGCTTCCTGGACTTTCTGGAAGTCTATTTCCTTTGCTAGATTGGGGAAGTTCTCCATTATTTTTTTTCAAGTAAGTTTTTCATTTCTTGCTCTTCCTCTTCTCCTCCTGACACCCCTATGATTTGGATGTTGGAATGTTTAAAGTTGTCCCAGAGGTTCCTAAGCCTCTCCTAATCTTTTTTGAGATCTTGTGTCTTCTTTCTGTTCTGGTTGAATGTTTATTTCTTCCTTCTAGTTCAAACCGTTGATTTGAGTCCTGGTTTCCTTCCTTTCACTGTTGGTTCCCTGTGCATTTTCCTTTATTTCACTTTGCGTAGCTTTCACTTTTTCCTCTATTTTGTGACCATACTCAACCATTCCTGTGAGCATCCTGATTACCAGTGTTTTGGACTGTGCATCTGATAGGTTGGCTATCTTTTCATCGCTCAGTTGTATTTTTTCTGGAGCTTTGATCTGTTCTTTCATTTGGGCCATATTTTTTTGTCTAAGTGCACCTGTTATGTTATAAGGGGCGTAGCCTTAGATATTCACCAGGGCAGGGCTACCCATGTCACTGCAATGTGGCGTTGTATGTGGGGGAGGGGTACGAGAGGGAACAATGCCGCTTACTGGGCTCTGGGTGGTTTTCAGTCGCTTCTCCCACAACCCACAATAAAGTGGGCCCTTCTGGTGCTGATCCCCGGGTGGGTGGGCTTCTGTATGTTCTAGGACCCTGTGGTCTCTCCAACAAATTCTCCTGTAAGGCTGGGAGTTTCTCCCGCTGCTGCCTCAACACCCACAGGTTTTTTCCGTCAATTTTTGAGGCTTTATTTCCCCAGGCTGGAACCCTGGGTTGTGTTGTCTATTTCACTCCCCAGTTGTTCCTCCTGGTTTATCTGCATGCAAATGTGGGACCGCCTGCTCCACCAGCTGCTGCCCTTCGCCACCCCTCCTACTGGTCTGGATGAATGTTTCTTCTTTAACTACTTGGTTGTCAGACTTCCATACAGTTCGATTTTCTGGTAGTTCTGGTTGTTTTTGTGTTTAAATTTGTGGTGTCCTTCTTTTGGTTGTGTAAGGAGGCACAGTGTGTCTACCTATGCCTCCATCTTGGCTGGAAGTCTGGCTTCAAGTTACTTTCTAGGTTCATTTCATTTCAGCCTGAGGGATTCCCTTTTGTATTTCTTATAGGGCAGGTCTACTAGTAACAAACACTCTTAGTTTTTGTTTATCTGGGAGTGTCTTAATTTCTTTTTTAATCTTGATTTTTTTTACTACATACAGAATTTTTCTTGATAGTTTTTCTTTCAGCACTATAAATATGTTGTTGCACTGCTTCCTAGCATTCATGCTTTCTTATGAAAAATCAGCTGCTAATCTTATTGTGTCTTTCTTGTAAGTGACAAATTGCATCTTTTATACAGGTTTCAAGATTCTTTGTGTTTAGCTTTTGACAGTTTGATTATAATGTGGTTTAGAGTGGATCTCATTGAGTTTATTCTACTTGGAATTTGTTGAGTTTCTGGGATGTGTAGACTTATGTCTTTCATCCAATTTGGGATGTTTTTCACCATTATTTTATTTTATTTTTTAAATGGATGAGAGAATGAGGGAAAGAGAAATATCAATTTGTTGTTCCACTTATTTATGTATTCATTGGTTGATTCTTGACCAGGGGTTGAACCAGAACCTTGGTGTATCAGATGGAACTCTAACCAACTGAGTTACCCAGCCAGGGTTGGCCATTATGTCTTTAAATATTTTTTTCTGTCCCCTTTTCTCTGTCATCATTCTAGAACTTCACTAATGACTATGTTGGTATATTTGATGATATCCCTCAGGTCCCTCAGGTTCTGTTCATCTTTCTTCATTTTTTTCTCCTCCTGCTCAGTAGACTAGATAATATCAATTGTCTTGTCTTCAAGTTAACTGGCCCTTTCTTCTCCCTGCTCAAATCATTGAGCCCCTATAAAAAATAGACTATCTTTTAGAGCAGTTTTAGGTTCACAGCCAAATTGAATGGAAAGCACAGACATTTCCCATATATGCCTTACCCATACATGCATAGTTTTCTTTATTATCAAAAGTCCCCACCACAGAGATACATTTTCTACAATTGATGAACCTAAAAAAACACATCTTTATCACACAGAGTCCATATTTTAGGGTTCATTCTTGACGTTGTGCATTATATGGGTTTGGACAAATTTATACTGACAGGTATCTACTTTTATAGTATCATACTTAGTAGTTTTACTGTCTTAATAATCCTTTGTGTGTGACCTATTCATATCTTCCTCCCTTTAACCCCTGGCAACCACAGATCTTTTTACTGTCTTCTTACTCTCAGTTCTGTTTTTTTTCAGAATGTCGTATAGTTGGAATCATACATACAGTATGTAGCTTTTTCAGATTGGCTTCTTTCAGTCAGTAGTGCACATTTAAGATTCCTTCATGTCTTTTCATGGCTTGATAGCTCATTTCTTTTTAGTGCTAAATAACATTTCATTGTTTGGATATACCACATTTTACCTACTGAAGGACATCTTGGTTGCTTCCAAGTATTAGCAATTATAAATAAAAGTGCTATAAACATCCATTTGTGTGGATGTGTTTTCAACTCAGAGTGTGATTTCTGGATTGTATGATAAGAGTTTGTTTAGTTTTGTAAGTCTTCCTAAATGGCTGTACCAGTTTGTATTCCCACCAGCAATGAATGAGAATTCCTGTTGCTCCACATGCTCAACATTTGCTGTTGTCAGTGGATTTGGGGCATTCTAATAGGTATATAGCAATATCTAGTGAATTTTTCATATCATTGATTGTGCTGTTCAGCTCCAGAATTTGTTTTTTATTTTGTAAAACTCTATGTCTTTATTGACAGTTCCTATTTATTTATACATTGTCCTGATTTCCTTTGGTTTGTTTTTCATGGTTTCCTTGGGTTCACTGAGCATATTTAAGGCTTTGACTAGTAATCCCAATATCTGAGTTTACATAGGAATAGTACCTGTCAAATTATTTTTCCTTTGAATGAGTAATATTTTCCTGTTTCTTTGCATGTTGTGTAATTTTTGGTTGAGAACTTCACAATTTGAGTATTATAATGTGTAACTCTGGAAATCATATTCTCTCCCTGCTCAGGGATTTCATTTGATGGCCATAAAATCTTTATTTCTTGGTGTGTATGTTAATTGACATTTCTGTTCTGTTATCTCTGTGATTAGCCTGTGACCTGACAGATTTTTTAAAATGTCTCCTTCCCTCTACCCTTTCCAAAACTGTATGTCTCTTTACATGTTTTGATGCTGCCAGGGAAGCCTCTGGCAAGGGGCCCAAAACAAAGGCAGTTGTCTGCTCTGGTTCCTCAGAGAATTGCTAAACTGACCAAAATACAAAATACTGTATTTCTGGAGGGTAAAATCCTTATAACCTACCCTTGCTTCAGCCAACCACTCAAGTAACACAGGCTGCCATTCCCATGGCTGCACAGGGCCTGAGGGGTTGGGGAGGGTGTCTAATTCATGCACCTGGCTCTTTTATCAAAGTTTAGCATCATATGCCTTCATCAAGCACTCATACCTGACTGTTTAAGTGTCTGATTAAGTTCTAGAGTTTCCAAATAGGTTCTGGCTTAACGTAGAAGGACAAACTCCTGGAGTTTCCTATTCTTCTATTTTCAGTGATGTTACTCTATTTTTGTTTTTTAAACTATTTTCTTAAAATACTGCCATAAAACATTAATAATATTGTTTTATAAAGTCAATGTTAATTTTTATGTATCTATATATTTAGTCCTTTAAAAAAAGATTTTATTTATGTACTTTGAGAGAGAAGGGAAGGGAGGGAGAAAGAGAAGGAGAGAAACATCAGTGTGCAAGAGATACATGAATTGGTTGCCTCTTGCTCCCCTGAAACTGGGGACCTGGTCTGCAACCCAGGCATGTGCCCTGACTGGGAATTGAACCAGTGATCTCTCAGTTCACAGGCCAACACTCAATCCACTGAGCCACATCAGCCAGGGCAATTACTCCTTTCTTTGCTCTTCTTCCATTCCTTGAACTCACATCTTCCATCTGGAATCCCTCCCTCCCTTCCTTCCTTCCTTCCTTTCTTTTTTTTTTTCCTTTTTTAAAACCCTCATTGATCAGTTGCCTCCCATAGGTGCCCTGATTAGGGATCAGACCCACAACCTGGGTATGTGCTATGACTGGGGATCAAACCCTCAACCTTTTGGTGTATAGATGACACTCCAACCAACTGAGCCAAGTGGACAGTGCTGGATTATTTTTCTTGATGTCAAAATCTCTTTTATTTATTTTGGTTTAAAAATATCTTTATTTTACATTTATTTTTAGAGGAATTCTTGGATTGGCAGTTACTTCAAAATGTGGAAAATACTCTGTTTTTCATTATTGTTGAGAAGTCAGCTATCAGTTGACCACCATTGCTTTAAGATTTTTGTCTTTTTTGTTTTTATCAGTTTTACTTGGCTGTGCTTAGAGTGTTGTTATTGTTTTTTAAATAATTCTTTATGGGATTCTTAGGCTTTTTGAAATAGTGGTGTCCTTGCATTAGTTCTGGAAAATTCTCAGTCATTGTCTCTGTATATTGGCTCTGCTCCATTGTCTTTGCTGTATCTTTCTGGAATCTGATTAAATTATGTTAGCTTCTGTATCTGTGTTGCTCATTCTCTGTTTTGTATTTTCCTCTTTTGTGTTTTTATGCTTACTGTAGATAATTTCCTATTTATCTTCTAGTTTACTAATTCTCTAACTTTGTCTAATCTACTATTAACTCACCTATTGAGTTTTTAATTTCATGAATTTTTTTATTTCACAAAGTACTACTGCTTTTATTTTCAATCTTAATTTTCCATAGTTTCTTGTTCTCTGATATTTTCAACTTTATCTTTGATTACTAAATACAGTTTTATTATCTGTAGATGATAATTCTAATATCTGAAATGTTTGAGGATCTTTTTCTGCTGTTCCTTGTTTTTGCTGGCTTTCATGGATTCTAGTTTGTTTTCTTTTTGGTTCTGGTTATTTTTAACCATGTGTTGGGTCTTGTATTTGAAAAATTGTAGGAATAATTTGAGGCTTACAGTAAAAGTACTTTGCTCCAAAGAATATTTGCATTTGCTTCTACCAGGTCCTGAAAGACACTGTAAGTCCAGGACCAATTAACCCTAATTTTCAGTGGTTGGGATTCCTGGGTGATTTTAGCTGAGCTTTATTTTGAATAGGGTGTTCTACTTCTAATTCACTTCCATCCTAAAAATGAGTCTCAATTTATTGTGAGTAGGGTCTCTAGTTAGACTCCCCAGTTTATGTGGGCCTTGGCCTTAGATTTCTGTTCATTTGCCCTTGAAAGGAAGTCAAGACAAAAATTTTAATTTTCTCAGGTAAGTAAATACCCCCAGGGCAAAAATGGCATCTACCATGCTTGCTACCTGAGTAGGTGCGTGCTCTCTCTCTCTCTCTTTACTTTGGCCTAGTTATTCTATACTGTTTTGTTACCTCTTTGATGCTCTTTTAGGAAGACTTTCTATAGAGAAAGGAAAAAATAGAATTAAATTTTATTGATTTGTTTGTTGTTAACCAAAATAACCTAATCTGCTAATTTTAGGAGAGTTAACTTGGGTAACTTAATCTGCTAGTACTAGAAACAGGAAAATCTACTTCTTGTCTTCTTATATTCTGAAATAGTTTGTAAGGTTGCCATTAATTTGTGCTTCTTGAATATTTGATATTTGACTACAGATTTTGCTTCTTTAATGTTTATGGAAATACTTAGGCTTTTATTTCTTCTTGAATTATTTTTGGTGCACTCACATTCTCTCTGTCCTTCCCCTTGTCCCCTATATATTCATTTCAATTTTCAGTTTTCTAATTTATTGACTTAAAGTTGCATAATTTTATCTTTTCAATGTCTAAAGCATCTTTTCTATTTTTTATTCCTGATATTCATTTGTGTGTCATTTCTCTTATCTTCTTTTTTTAAAACCATCTTACTTGTCATTTACTTGAATATATTTCCAGAGGATTAACTTTAGGAATGGCTTTTTCTTCTATTTTATTAATATCTATACTTTATTTCATTCACTATGTTTTCTTTGGTTTTATTTTGTTATTCTTTTAAAATCTTAAGATAGGCCCTGGCTGGTATGGCTCAGTGGATTGAGTGCCAGCCCATGAACCAAAGGGTCACCAATTCAGTTCCCATTCAGGGCACATGCCTGGGTTGCGGGCCAGGTCCCCAGTGGGGGCCATGTGAGAGGCAACCACACACTGATGTTTCTCTTCCTCTCTTTCTCCTTCCCTTTCCCTCTCTTTGAAAATAAATAAATAAATAAAATATTAAAAAAAAATCTTTAGATGCCTCTGTGTTCATTGTAGCCTTCTTTTCTAAATTTCTGTATAAATGTTAATTTAAGTGTATTCTACAACTTATCCAATGTAGTATTTCTCTTGTTATTTGATTCTGACTAATACTTAGTTTTTTATATTATTACTTTTGATCTCCTGAATTATTTTTAAACATATAGGGTTTTTATGATTATGTTTTTATGATTGACTTATAGCTTGTCTGCTTTATGATTAAAGAGCATGGTCTTTTAAAAATTATTTATTTATGTATATTCTTACCCAACTTTTTGTTTCAAAATATTTCATACTTAAAGAAATGTTGGCCTGGCTGGCGTAGTAGCTCAGTGGATTGAGCGCAGGATGCGAACCAAAGTGTCACAGGTTCGCTTCCCAGTCAGGGTATATGTCTGGGTTGCAGGCCATGGCCCCCAGCAACTGCACATTGATGTTTCTCTCTGTCTCTCTTTCTTCTTCCCTTCCCTCTCTAAAAAATAATAAATAAAATCTTAAAAAAAAAAGAAATGTTGTATCATAGTATAATGAATACTTACATTCATCAAATGCATCAACATTTGGTTACATCTGTCTGTTGTATATGTTGTACCTATCTCTCTCTTTTCTCCTTTCCTCACACTCTTTCTCTTTCTCCCTTTCTCACCTCACATCCTTTGAGTGTTTCTTTTGGACATCATGAGAGAATATGCTTTTTTAATTTAAATTATTTGAGACTCAATTTGTCTCTTAAAACATGGCCAGCTTTTCTAGATGTTTCGTTTGTGCTTGAAATATGTATTTATAGTGTTTGGGTGAAGTTTTGTTTGTGTCTCTTTGTGTGTGTGCCTAGTTTGTTAATTATGCTCTTTAAACCATCATATCTTGATTGTTTTTTTTTTCTGTTAAAATTTGTATATTTCTCCTGCAGTCTGTCAATTTTGCCTTATATATATATATATTTATTATTATTATTATTATTATTATTATTATTATTATATATTCTCACTGGAGGACCTGCTTATTGATTTTAGAGAGAGGGTAAGGGAGGGGGAGGGAGAGAGGAAGAGAAACATGATGTGAGAGAGAAACATTGATCTGTTGCCTCTTGTACACCCCTGACTGGGGACCAAACTGCAGCCTAGATATGTGCCCTGACTAGGGATTGAACCTGTGACTTTTTAGTTTACTGGATGATGTTTGAACCAACTGAGCCACATTAGACAGGCTTGCTATATATACATTTGTGACTATATTATTAAATGCAGATAAATTTTTAAATTGCTATATCTTTTCTGGTAATTGAATGTTTTATCCTTACCTTAAGAGGTGACTCTCTTTATCTTTATAATGCTTTTTGCCTTAGGGAATATTTTTGCTTAATATTAATTGAGCTATACCAGTCTTTCTTTTAAAAACAGAATTTGCCTGGCAAATATTTTCCTAATCTTTTTACTTTCAACTTTTATACATTTGTCTTTTACCTGGTACATTTAGTTCATTGACATTTATTTATTCATAACTGGATCTGTGCCCTACTTTATCTTACTTTGTCTTACCTGTTCAGAGTTTATTTTTCTCTCCTTTCTTGTATCTTTTAGATTCATTATTTTTTTTCTCATTTTTCTCACTGACACTTTTTCCTTAGCTAGTTTCAAAGTGATAAACTGAATTTTTGTTCATTTGTTTGCTTGCTTATTTAGGGGTTACTTTAGAAATAATAACATGTATACTTAAATTATTAGAGTTTACTTATTAGAGGTAAATACCAAAGAAAAAGAAAGCCATCAATTCTTTTTTTTAAAGATTTTTTTATTTATTTTTAGAAAGGGAAAGGAGGGAGAAAGAGAGAAACATCAATGTGCGGTTGCTGGGGGCCATGGCCTGAAACCTAGGCATGTGCCCTGGCTGGGAATCGAACCTGTGATACTTTGGTTTGCAGCCCACGCTCAATCCATTGAGCTATGCCAGCCAGGGCTTTTTTTCTTTTCTTTTTTTTTAAGTAGTCTTTTCTCTTTTTTTTCTTTTTTTTTTTTAATTAATTAATTTATTTTTTTAGAGAGGGAAGGGAGGGAGAAAGAGAGAGAGAGAGAAACATCAGTGTGCGGTTGTTGGGGGTCGTGGCCTACAACCCAGGCATATGCCCTGACTGGGAATCGAACCTGCAATGCTTTGGTTCGCAGCCCACGCTCAATCCACTGAGCTATGCCAGCCAGGGCAAGCCATCAATTCTATGTAGGTGGGTCCACGTAAAATTCTCAGAGAACTTTAAAAAATATTTTAAAATATAATAAAAATTATCTATAACACAAGTTTAAATAATACAGAAGTAAAAAGTATTGGTTACCTTCTCTTATCACACCATTTGGAGTGCCTCCTTCAGAACTTCTCATATATATGCATATGGGTTGGTGCTTTAAAAAAGTGAACATGCTTTGTATTTGTTGCAACTTGGTTTTTTAACCTCATAATATATCATAGATATCTCTCCATGTCAACACATATAGATGTGCATCATTATTTTTAAGGGTTATATAATATTGCAATGAATGGATGACTTACTTAAGCATTTTCCTTTTGAAGAGAAATTTACAATGACACCAATTTTTGCTATAAAAACAGTGCTTCAGTGAACATCAGTGTACATTAATATTTGGCATCCCTTCTATAGGACAAATTCCTAAAAGTGGAATTGCTGGCTTAAAGGGAATGCATATTAAATTTTATCATTAAAGAAATTAGGTAACAAAATATCTAGAGTAGTCAAAAACATAGAAACAGAAAGCAGAATGGTGGTTGCCAGTGCTGGGGTGGGGGGATGAGGGGTTGTTATTCAGTGTATACAGAGTTTTAGCTTTACAAGATGAAAAAGTTCTAGAGATCTGTACAACAGTGTGGACATATTGCATTAGCCAAAAAGTCTGTTACATTTTTTCTATAACATAAAAGACACACTTTTCATTTTCACCAATAACTTTATTGATTTGGATATTGTATGTCAGTTATCTCCCGCTGTTGGCTTCTAGTGGGTAGAGGCCAGGGGTGCTGCTAAGCATCCCCCAATGCATAAGAGAACCCCACAGCAAAGAATCATTTGGCTAAAATGTCAATAGAACCAAGAAACTTCACAAACCACTTTTGACACATTCTATGAGTCACAGCACCTTCTCCATACACTGCACAAATCTTTTGTGTTTTAGTTGCATTTTTACCTTTCTTGAAATAATAAAGCATAATATGCTGAAAATGTTGCCTATCTTCTTCCATCTTCAGTATTAAAATGGCTGCACAAAAACTCACCAATTTTGATAAGTTCTTTTAAATGCATGCTGATATGCCAGCTGTCACAATAACAATATAACAAAATTGTTTCAAATGAAGTTAAAACAACTAAGCACTACTAGAGCCATAAAAAAAAAAACTAATGGACTTTTTGGCCAACCCAATAGTTAACAGTACTCAAATGTACACTTAAAATGGATTAAAAGGGTAAATTTCATACTATATATTTCTTACCACAATTTAAGAATTGTTTAAAAAAAGATTTTAGGTTGCTGCAAGAGTTTGGTATGATTGGGATGTATTTGGGAGTGATGAGGTAGATGGGTAGTGGGAGATCATAAAGGTCCTTGTAAGACATTTTAAGCAGCCAGAACTTTATTTTTTAGGCAGTTCGGGCATTTGAAGACTTTCAAACAAAGGAATAAATTGAGTATTTTTGTGTTTTAGGATATTCACTGAACCACAAAGTTGAGGATCTAGTGGGGCCAAAATGGGAGAGGACAGAGGGTAGAATAGAGGCAGTGAAGTCAATTAGACTTGAAATAATATTGAATTAATGTAGTAGTAAGTGGAGGGGTAAATTAGGTGTTAAGGAAGTAGAATGGCGTTACCAGTTGGAAGGGGTAAAGAAGTAAGAGGAGTCAAGGATAACTCCAGGTTTCAAATAGCTTGTGTTTCAGTGGCCAGTGGTTGCATTAACTAAGGCAAGAAATGTAATAGGAACAGAAGGTTTAAGGGTAAAAAACCAAATGAACTCATTTTGGATGTATCATTTTTGAGGTGTATCCAAATAAAGCCAAGTATGAGCTTACTGGGTGTATGGCTTAAAGCCTGGAGGAAAGGTCTAGGCTAAAGAGAGATCTAGAAAGCATTTTAAGGTATAAATGGTAGCAAAAAACATGACCGACAGGCCAAACATTTATTATCCACACTTTAAAGCATCAGCGGCCAGTGTTAGTGTATGAAGACTGGTCAGACTGAGGACAGAACTCAAGGAAGCAGCCAACCTTTGTGGGCAGTTGGAAGAAGAGCAGTCAGTGGAGACTGAGAGGTGGTCAGATAGAATGAGAACAAGAGACGGTGGCATTGTGAGGGCTAAGGGAAAATGGTTTTAGCAGGAAGGATTGGGATAGGTGGCTGATGTTGCAGTAAGGTCACATAAGACTGCAAAATCACCACTGTTGTATTTAGAAATTAAATTCTTTGCCATGAAGTACTGTATACTGTAAGTAGAAATCAGATTTCAGTGAGTTGAAAAAGGAATATGAGGTGAGAAAATGGAGAGAATGAAAGACTAATTCTGCTTTAGGAGGTAGGGACACTGACATTTATTAATGTCTCCTGGGTTTCAGGTACTGTTATCTCAGACACATACTACAGATTTCACTGTTCTACCTAACATATCTTTTGGTTTAAAAGTATTTTTTTGTCCAGAGTCATTTTAATTTTAGTGTACATACAGTGTGTGAGTACCTCATGATCTAAAAGGAAAGGGAACCTCTTTCACTCTCTGTGGCAAAATTCTTGTTCTTCATCCTTTGGGCATAGGAGGGGAAATGTTGGCAAATGGATTTTTTTGTCTACATTATATCCTCCATCCTCCTTTAATCCCCAGCAGAATTGAGCTATTACCCCACCTTCCTTCACTCCCAGGCCCGGTATGAAAGCCAGCGGATCCAGCTGGAGTCAGAGCTGGCCGTGCAGCTGGAGCAGCGGGTGACAGAGCGGCTGGCGCAGGCTCAGGAGAGCAGCTTGCGGCAAGCAGCCTCCCTGAGGGAACATCACAGGTACCTGGGACTTACTGGGTGCCGCGTCTCCTCAGCCACGCAGGTGTTGTTAGTGCCCTGCCCACATCCTCTCAGATCCCTTTATCATCTTCCAACATGCTGGCTCCTGTCAGCTGGGACCTAAGTCTGTCTGTTGGAGAGCCGCCTGCAGGTGCACATAGAGAGCTGGAGTGCTTGATGATTTTCCTCCCACAGGGCGTAGTCCTTAACCAATAACTGGTGGGTGCAGGAATATAAATTTCCCAGCTCCCTTGTCTCTGATGGGGACAATGATGAGCTTGACCTACACCATCTCCGAGTTGACCTGTGGGATTGAGCCTCCTTTCAATCCCAGTTTCATTTCTCCTCACCTCCACTTCTCGACCATTCTTTTTCCTGGAAATGTTTCTTAAATAAATAATCCTCATCTCAGTCTTCGCTTCTGGGGAACCCATCCTAAAACAGCAGCTTTGTTCTTTCCTCTTTCCTAAGCCCACTGTGCTGTGCCAGGCTGGCTGCCTGCGGCTAGCTGTCTCTCACACATACACTCTGCCTTTTCTCATTCGATTACTTCTGTCTCCAGATTCAACCCTCTTTTCTCACCTGTGTCCTCTCAGGAAGCAGCTGCAGGACCTAAATGGACAGCACCAGCAGGAATTGTCCACTCAGTTGGCTCAGTTCAAGGTGGAAATGGCAGAACGAGAGGAAAGGCAACAGCAGGTGGCTCAGGACTATGAGCTCAGGTACCGGTCCTTAGAGTATTGCTTTTACACCTCAGTCCCTTTCCTGTGCACAGAGCCCAGACTGGGAAGGGTGAAGAGCTGCCGCCTCCACAGACTTGTCCTCTTCTACATTGGCCTCTGCTCCTTGCAGAATTTCCAATGTCTGACATTCCACTCTGGTTCGCCTTATTCTCCAAGTCTTTGCTTTCTCAAAGGCTACCTGTGTTAGCTCTCCCATCTTTTCTTCAGATTGGCCCGGGAGCAAGCTCGAGTGCGGGACCTGCAGAGTAGGAACCAGCAGCTGGAGGAACAGCGGGCTGAGCTTGTAGAGCGACTCCAAGCCATGCTGCAGGCCCACTGGGAGGAGGCAAACCGACTGCTCAGCACCTCTGCCCTGCCTTCTAACCCCCCAGTAGGCATTACCCCTTTAAGTTAAGCTTCTCAGAGTTGTAGATAGATCCCTTTTTTGGAAATCTAGCTTCCTCCCAAGATAAGTCCTAAATTCAGGTCCTTGAACCTGCATTAAAAAAAAAATCCGAGGAACTGTCTCATCAAAAGAAATCTTTTTTTCTGTGGCCATAGCTCACCCAGACTGGCCACAGTGCATTGGATCTAACTCTCTTTTCCCAGCTCACGAGGTGGTGAGGAACATGTGATTCTAGTTTTGCCAAGCAGTAATTGAATTACGATGTTAAGGGCCAAAATTGTTGCTAAGTCCTGCCCTAGAGTAGGATTAGGAGCCTCACCCCTGGCCTATCTTATGTTACTTGGCATCTCCTGCTTCCTTCTTTTAATTACGAAATTTTTATTATTAGCTAAAATGTTTTTTGGAATAGATATGCACATGGCAAGGAAAAAAATCCAAACCATTCAAAAAGGTATAGAGTGAAAAGTAATCTGCCTCCCAAATCTGCACCTCAGTCTTCCAGCTCCTCTCTCCAGCAGCAACTGCTGTTACTGGTGTCTGGAGCACTCCCCCCACAAATGGTAGCCTTCTACACACTATTGTGTGGTTTTTTATTTAACTAAGTGCTTATTGGCGGAATTTAAAGTTGTTTCATATGTTTTGTTTTTACAAATTGCTGCAATAAATATCATTAATACATATCTGTCCAAGTGTATCTGTAAAATTTCTAGAAGTGGAATTGTAAAATCAAAAGTAAGCATCTTAAAATTTGACAGACATTATCAAATCTTCTTTTAAGGAAGTTTTAATTTGTAATCTTACTAAAGTATCTGTACCACATCTTGTCTCTTTTAATACCCTGGGCTTTGACCCTTCTTTCTGCCTCTCTCTTGTGCCCAGGTCCCTACCACCAGCCCCTGCAGCCCTGGGCCACACGAACCAGAGAAGGGGGAGAGGAGGGTCTGGAATATGCCTCCCATGGCTGTGGCCCTAAAGCCTGTGTTGCAGCAGAGCCGGGAAGCAAGGGACGAGCTGGCTGGAGTGCCACCTGTTCTTTGTAGCCCCTCCCCAGATCTTAGCCTCCTGCTGGACCCCACTTTCCAGAGCCAACATTCCTTCCAGGCCCTGGAACCAAAGCCAGATCTCACTGAATCTTCAGGTAACTGGGAACAGATATCACCCCTTACATGCACTAATTGGCTCCCTCTTACCTACCTGCTTCTCAGTCTGGGACTTGAGTATTTGGATTCCCAGATGTCTGAGTGACTGTACATCGCAAGGAGCAGAAATCCACTCGAGCTGGATTGAATAAAGGGAGTGAGATCTCAGGGAAATGTGGTGTAGCTAGACCTAATGAGAACTGGAGTTTGGCTCCAGCAGTGCTCTCAGGAACTGAGGCGGCTGCTACTCCTCTCTTTGGGCTTGCGTGGGCACTTAACTCTGCCTCTCCCTGCACGTCTGTTCCTTTCTCTTGGCAGGCTACCACTTTTTCTCACTCAAGGTGCTAGCTCTCATAACTTTGGCTTGCACATGGACTTGATCAGCCATGACACTGATTCCAGCCAAGACTAAACAACCTTATAGAGACCATGGGTCTCTGTTTCTTAGGTCCAGTTTAAAGAGAGGCCATCTGATGGGTTGGCAACCATCCCTTGGATTGGCTAACCTTGGGAGTGGTGTCCACCCCTGGTTTAGTCATCTGTAACTTGGGTGGATGGGGGTGCTGTGTATAGTGCAAACATGAAAAGCCAGGTTGAATTAAGAATGAGGGATGAACCCTGGCTGGTGTGGCTCAGTTGGTTGGAGCCTGTATACCGAAAGATTGCAGGTTTGAGTCCCAGTCATGGCAGATACCTAGATTGTGGGTTTCACCCCTGGCCCAGGAGCCTATAAGAGGCAACCCATTGATGTTTCTCACATCAGTGTTTCTCTTTTTCACTGTCTCTTTCCCCAACTTTTTTTTCTAAAAGCAATAAAAAAAATGTCCTCAGGTGAGGATTAAAGAAATTAAAAAAAGAATGAGGGATGAATTATATCACATTTTTAGTAAAAGGTGAAAGATTTATACTATCTGAAGAGAAACCAGAGTAATGTATATATCACATTTCAAACATAAAAGTTGTGTAATTATAAAAACGAATTGAGGGCATGTTCTGGTGAAGGAACCAGAACATGTTTATTAATCCTAAACCATTCTGAATATTAGTTTCTGTTCTTTAAGTGGTTTATGGTGCTATTTATTATTTATTTAGAGTCTGAATACCACAGCTTTCTCCTCTGTCTACACTTCTTAGAATTCAGCTCTTCCATCTCTCAGTTCCCTTCACCCCTTCCCTCCAGCTATTTTAATCTTTCGTTATCTTCTCACTGCAGCGTCACTCTTATGTTGAATAGGCCTCTTTCTTCTGGGCATTTGGTGAGTTGAGTTATGGAGGAACCCCTCCCCCTACAACATACACATGTGTGCACACACACATACATGTGCACACTCGCATGTACACGTTTCATTTTGCAGATGGGGCCTTGCATCCCAATCACAGAGCAGAACGGCCATTCCCTGAGGAAGATCCTGGATCAGATGGGGATGGCTTCCTAAAGCCAGGGCTGCTGCCCCCTTCTCAGCTCGAGGGCCTCAAGCATTTTTTGCACCAGGTCAGAGAGGGCCCACGCATCCCACCTTATTTTCTTCTTCCATTCTTCATTTCCTCTTTCTGCTGTAGGAGTCCAGGACTCTGGCATCATCTCCCTTTTAGAATTAATACTTTGTCCCAGCTTCTTACTCTCCCAGTCTTATTCCTATCTCAGAAGTCCTTTCTGGAACTTAGGCAACCAACCGTAGCTCTTACTTCCGCAGCCTCTGCTTCCCTCAGATACCTAAGACTTTCTTTATTGGCCCTGAGGAAACCTTACTATCTTGTCCCCCCAGCTGCTGGAGACAGTACCCCAGAACAATGAGAACCCCTCTGTTGACCTGTTGCCCTCTAAGTCTGGTGAGTGCCAGCTCTAAAAAAGATTGGGGCTAGGAAACGTGAGAGGATGGATTTTTAGGACCTGGCAAAGGTGGTGAAGCCTAATAAAGGCCAGGGGGATGGACCTCCTTGGCTCTTTAGCCCATTTCATGATTCTTTGATCTCTTTCCTCTTGCTAGGTCCCAATCACTTGCCTGTCCCATCTTGGGAGGACGCCCCTCAAGTGCCACAACTCCCACCCCCTGTCCATAAAACTAAAGTGCCCTTAGCCATGGCGTCCAATCTTTTCCGGGCCCATGAGCTTCCCTCAACCCACTTACGGAGCAGTGGCCCCAGCAGTGGCTCCCCAGAGAGAGGTAAGCAGGTCATGGTTTACTGGGAGATGAAAAGGGAGGTGTTGGGTGTGGAGCAAGTACCTGGAACTAAGGCCCTTCAGGGTTCCTAGGGAGCTGGGAGGGGGGCTCGGGAGAGCATGTCTAGGATGAGGACCATTACTGATTTGTCTCTCAGGTGGAGATGGGCTCGCATCCTCGAGGCAACTGATGGAGGTGTCTCAGCTGTTACGACTGTACCAGGCTCGGGGCTGGGGGGCACTGCCTCCTGAGGACCTGCTGCTCTACCTGAAGAGGCTGGAGCATAGCGGGTACCAGCCTGGAAGGGAAGGGTTATTTGGGCAGAATCTGAACAGTGCGCAGGGAGATGGCTCGGGCAGGGAAGAGAGTGTGTGTGTTGTCCATTGAGTGCTCTTTTGTCCTTTTCTGGGGAAGAAAGTAAAGATAAGATACAGATTGAGTCTCTTCTTCCTACATCTCTCCCTGCTCCCCACCTTTCTTTTCATTCTTTAGACATTTAAAAAAAATTATATCTAGAGAGAAGGGAAGGGAGGGAGAAAGAGAGAGAGAAACATCTGTCAGTTGCCTCTTACATGCACCCTAACTGGGAACTGAATCCGCAACCCAGGCATGTGCTCTGACTCAGAATGGAACCTGCAACCTTTCGGTTTACAGGATGATGCCCAACCAACTGAGCCACACTGGCCAGGGCCCCCTACCTTTATTTTTTTTGTCTCTTCCATTCTACTTCATTTTTTTCTTTGCTTCTAAAAAAAGTCTCTTCACCATGTCTTTCTACCTTAGTTTTTTCTTCTTTACCCTGCAGCACTTAACTCAGAATCCTAGGATTGTGACACCCTAGTATAACTCAATATTTGATTTCATTAATGTCTCCTCCCATTTTTAAAAATTATTTATTTATTTTTAGAGGAGAGAAGGGAGGGAGAAAGAGAGGGAGAGAAACATCAATGTGTGGTTGCCTCTGATGTGCCTCCTACTAGGGGACCTGGCCCGCAACCCTGACTGGGAATTGAACCATCAACCCTTTGGTTCACAGGCTGGCACTCAATCCACTGAGCCACACCAGTCAGGGCCCTCCTATTTGATTCCAGGTCTATCTTGTTTATTCTTAAGAGACAAAGTTGGGGAGTAGTTCTTCTATTTAACGTTGAGGTAGGGAGAACTCTTCCTCCATCCTCATCCCTTGATTTGTATGGCAGGACTGATGGCGGCCGAGGGGATAGTGTCCCCAGAAGGAACACAGACTCCCGCTTGGGTGAGCTCCCCCGGAAAGAGGTGAGCAAAAGCAAGGCAGAGCAAGGGATAGAAGGGCCCTCGTTGACTCATTCCTCCAACTCTGCGCACACTGCACTCTATGGCCTGACCCACCCCATTCCTGTTCCCATTCTCTGTAGTATGATCACTCCCTCTTGCCGAAGGATTCTCATCCTTTCCTTGCATGAGTTTTCCGCAGTGGAGCAGGAGATGAGAGTATAGGATGCTGACTTTCTCTTCTCTTTCCTTCAACGCTCAGGCTCCCTCCCAGGCTCTCCCTCGCCGCCTTGCCACAGTTCCTAGGAGTGAAAAACCTCCGGCACGCAAGAAAAGTGGGCACCCTGCCCCTGGTAGCATGAGGAGTCGGGCAGGAATCTGGAGATAAGCCCCTTGGCCTTTCTTCTCTTCTTTGTTCTCTTATTACTATTTTAATAAATGCTCGGTAGTCTGTATTAGAGTCTGTGACTCAGGAATTTGGCAAATGGAGGTTTTACAGGAAATTACTTTGTAAAGAAACCTCATTTTATTCTGTTTGAGTATGTTTTTCATATGTTTCTATTTTATATTATGTGGAAAAAGACATGAAGACAGCCTTATGGCTAGATTGGAGAAGTTTTAATGAGCCACGTTTCAATGTTTTAAGAGTAAAACCCACAGAGTAATTATTAGCTCTGGTTGGTAGTATCATTTTGAATGATTTTTATTTTCTTTATGTATTTCTGTGTTTTCCAAATTTTCTAAAACAAGCATGTATTATTAATCAGAAAAAAACCAAACTTTTAATAAAAGAATAAGTTATATAAAGACTTTGAGTAAAAATTTGATTGTTGGAGAGACAGGTCTTTCTTTTCAGAGCAGACAATTATTTGAGATTGCATTAGTAAGATTCTGGAAGATTCCACTCCAGCCAGCAGACATTATGGCCTCGGTGTTCACAACATGTATACAACATGTATAAAAAACTAGAGTGCTGGCAAGAGAAATAAAGCCCATAATTACAAAAAAATTCCATCCTAACACTCACCAAAATGAACAAAGAGAAACAATATTAGAGAAGAAATGGCATCTATGTGAAACTAAGAAATGCCCCAACTTCACAGTACAAATACTGACAAAAACACCGTGCAGTTTACATTACAATGAAGGATGATGCTGCGGGACACACACGCAGCTTCCCAGTCCTGCAGCTAAGGGCAGGGTGGTGAAGATGGTAAATACAGTTCTGACGGGCCTGGTCCTAGGTGTTTGAAGGACAGAGTTTATTCGATTCCCTGAGGTCCTTCTACTTGCTCCTGAATTATTTGGTTAGATCCAGAATAGACGTGATAGAGTATAGACTCACATAGTATTTCATTTTTTTTTTTTTAGATTTTTATTTATTTATTTATTTTTGGGGAGGGAAAAGAGGGGGGAGAGAGAGAGAAACATCAATGTGCGGTTGCTGGGGGTTATGGCCTGCAACCCAGGAATGTACCCTAGCTGGGAATCGAACCTGGGACACTTTGGTTCCCAGCCCGCGCTCAATCCACTGAGCTACGCCAGCCAGGGCCAGTATTTCATATTAATAAATGTTTGTCTTATTTCCTTCCACCTAAAAGTAACTTTGGAGCCCCTGGGAAAGGGAAAAGGGAAGAGATAAACACACAACTCCAGCCAGGACAGTTGGTCACCGGCCTCACTCAGGACAGCCCTCACTGGCAGAGAAACAAGAGGTGAACTTGCGCAGGAGCAGCACTGGGCTCAGGAGACTTTTCAAGCTCTGTCTCTTCACCCACCTACGGAAATGTTTGCTTTTCTATTTTTTACCTCAAGTGCATAAAATTTATTTGACCAAACTCTGTGACTTATGGCACAGTATCATTATTGGTAAAGGAGGTTTTTTTACTGTTTTAACAAGCTGGTAAAATGAACACCCAGTCTTATCTCATTATCTCTTGGATTCCAACTTGCCACACTCTGTTGACATGCCCTACATTTTTCTTAACGTTAAAGACAGTCTGGAGAATATTTCCCAACTCTGCAGAACAAAATCTGGAAAGGGCACAGTGCTGACTTAACCATTCGGTGAGCCAATTATTTTTATTTTTATTTGAAAATATGTTGTACCCACATTAAAAGTCTGCTTCTTCACAAAATACCACCAAGGAGGCTGGGGAGGAGAAGAAAACCCATAGTCAAGCAGCTCTTCTTCCCAGTTTTTCCTCTATAATTGTCTTGGAAATATTCTGAGAGAGGAAAAAAGCTAAATGATTTTTAGAGCTCTATGAAAGCCCACATTTAGAGGAGGTGGTGCATCCTGTAAGCCTAAGGTTTGGTTGGTGTAGACAGGGTGTCACATGACACTTTGTCTCCTGAGAACTCCCCAAGCTACTTGGTGTTGGTAGGGGAGGTTCTGGTGGTAGAATATATTCAGGTAAAGGCTGAGCTGTTATAACAAAGAAACCTGATGGGATTGTGGCTTTTGGGCAAAGTTTATTTCCCTGGTAATGGTCCAGAGCAGTGGGGTGGTCCTGCTGCACGTGGTCACATAGGGTCTCAGGTTTCTTCCATCTTCTTGCTCTGCTATCCCCTATATCAGTGTTATTACTTGTGTGGTTGAAGCAAGGTCATTGTCATACAGGACTCTCAGCTGGCAAGAAGGGAAAAGAGCCATGTTCAATGTCTTCAGACCCACTCTTGGAAATTCCACACATGAATTTTGTTTTTATTTCATTAGCAAACCTTGGTCACATGGCCACATCTGACTATTGGGGATCACTCTGTGTGGTTTCAGAGATTGTAGCCCTGGGAGAGCAGGCTCTGAAAGGAGCTGGTAAGTCTCCCTGGAAAACCAGGTAATAATGCAGGTGGCAGGCATGACTCGACTCTTACACCAAGAGTTCCCATGGGAATTGGGCCTAAGTTGTACATTTTGTCCTTTGAAGTCTGCTCTGCCCTGTGATAAGCCCTGTCAGTGTAACCCAAATGTCTGAGTTCAAGGCATAAGGAGTGAAACTCCCTACTTTATGATATATGCCTTTACAACCATCCGGCGTCAGCATGTCTCACAGACCCCGACCTGAAAAGATTTCTGTGTTTCTTCAATTGTTATCTATAGACAGTGTCAGTTTTTTATGACTGTAGCCTTTTGGACATTGATTGATAAGCTATGCATGTGCGCTGCATCCCCCTTCACTTCCCAACCCTAATAAAAGCCATTTCGGAGAAGGGCTCAAGGCATTCTCCACTGGAGGGAATCGCCACCCCTTTCCCAGCAGAACAACACATTGTGTCCGGGACGACTCTTTATTCTCATCTGCAGTGGCCAGGAGAGCTCCGTAGGCCGGAGTTCCCCACATTTGCCTGCAAGGAAGACTTGGAAACATAGCCTAGCTGGCTGCCATGTATGCAGTTATAACTCTGTTACTGTGCAAGATCTAAGGAAGAGGTAGGAATGGACTTTGGTGGAAAACTAGCAATTGGTATTGACTAGGCAGACAGTAAAAAAATGCACCGGACCATGTAAGTTAGTCCAACTATGTCAAGTGTTGCTGAGGACATGAAGCAATAGAACCTCTACGTGTGCTCTACAGGGGAGAGACCCAGGAGAGGATAAGTAGATCACTTTGGGAAATATTTTGGCATTATCTAGGAAATGTGATGATGCCTGCACCCTATGATGCAGTGACTCCATCCCCATGGAGGTGCCCTAGAAAGACTTGCCTGCGTGTGCACTAGGAGACAAGTACAAGAATGTCAGTGTAAAACCTGCAAACACTAGAATGTCTGTCGGCAGTGGTAGATTCATACAGTGAAATACCACACAGTAGTACAAACGGATGATCTAAGGCTACATACATCAACATGGATTAATTTCACAAACATAATGTTGAGTGGGAAAAGAAGAAAATATCCAGTACACGGTTTATGTAAAGTTTGAAAGCAAGCACAGGGCAATCCAGTCCAGTATGAGGGGGCCCTCATGGGGGCAGCCTGACTTGGTGTTGGAGGTAAGAAGTGAGTCCATCTGGCAGGATGGCCTGGCAAGGTGTCAGAGCAGGGCTCAGGTGAGAGGGGACATCTGTGTGTGGGGAGATTGTTACATATGGGGGATTGATCAAATACGTAAATATATTTGAACAATGGGAGCTAGGTTTCTCACTGTTGAGGAAAGGATTTATACATTGTAAAGGGAGAAAACTAGAATGAATTTTGTGGTGTTGGATTAGAATTGAATGCATCATTGTAGACTTGTGGTCTTCAAAATATATAAATAGATATAGAAATGCATCCAGATGTGAATTGCTGTGTGTACATACATTCACAGGTTTCCTAGCAATATTGCTGTGTTTTCCCAAGATTGCTTTAACAAATTACCACAGACTGGGTGGTATTACAGAACAGAAATTTACTCTCATAGGACTGCAGGCTGGGAGTCTGAAACCAAGGTGTTGGTAGGGCCATGTTCTCTGAAGGCTCTTGGAAAGGATACTTTCTTGCCCTCTTCCTAGCTTCTGTCAGGAGTGACCAGTGATCCTTGATGTTTCCTGGCTTGTAGACACGTAAATCCAATCTCTGCCTTTTGCCACATAGTATTTTCTCTGTTCCCCTGTATTTTCACATGGCCTTTTTATAAGGACATCAATCATTGGATTTAAGGTTCACCCCAATCCAGTATGACTTGGTCTTAACTGATTATATCTGCAAAGACCCTACATCAAAATAAGGTCACATTCAGAGGTACTGGGGGTCGGACTTAAACATATCTCTTGGGGGGATACAGTTCAATCCATAATAAACCCGTTAACAACGAACACACCTAACATTCAGATCTTTCTAAATACCATTCTCTACTAGAAAGGAGCCAGGGCTTCTTGCAGAAATGGCCAATTCCAGGTCTGGATCAAGGAAAGTAGAAGATATGCCTAGAAAATCTTGAAGTAAAAAGTAAGGACAAAGCCCTGGCTGGCGTAGCTCAGTGGATTGAGCGCGGGCTGCAAACCAAAGTGTCTCAGGTTCAATTCCCAGCCAGGGCACAGGCCTGGGTTGCAGGCCATGGCCCCCCAGCAACTGCACATTGATATTTCTCTCTCTCTCTCTCTCTCTCTCTCTCTCTCTCTCTCTCTCTCTCTCCCCCACTCCCTCCCTCCCTTCCCTCTCTAAAAATAAATAAATAAAATCTTAAAAACAAAGTAAGGACGAATGTACTCAAAGAATAATGGGGACATGGCAAAAGAACACAGAAGCTGGCTTGAACGGCTCTGTGTGCCCTACAATTTGAGCATCAAAAATTATAAGAAATTATAATTGAATAAAATAAGAAATCATGAGTCCATATAAATATAAATAAACTGAAAGGTTGATGAGGTACAGGAGATTTACATAGTTTCAAAGTATGTACCATAAAATACTTAATAATTATAATAGGTAACAGTGTGACTTTACAGTGGAGAATTCTGGGTGAGCCACCTTAATCAAGTGATCAAAGTGAAGGTCATCATCAGTATGAGTCAAATCCTAATCCTGTATCGCCTGAAAGGATGTGAAAAGTAAATACAGCATCTGTGAGATCCATAGCCTGAATTTAACCACAAAGAAACATCAGACAAACCCAAATTGAGGGACGTAAATTAATTATTGGCCTGAAATTTTCAAAAGTGCCAAGGTCAAGTAAGTCAAGAGAAGACAGGAGAAATGTTCCAGACCTAAATTGACTACCTTAGCATAAAAACTAAAAGCAGCACATGATTCTGAACTGGACCATTTTGGTAAAGAGAATTTTATTGGGATAATGGGTGAAACTTGAAAAATCTGAGGATTAGACAGAATGGTAGTGATGGGTAAATGTTAATTTCCTGATGTTGATGGTTATTGTGGTTACATATGAGAATTTCCTTGCAGGCAGGAAATGGCACTAAGTCATTTGGAGGTGATGAGGCTCCCCAGTGACAGACAACTTACTCTCAAATAGTTCAGGGTAAAAGAAGTTATTTGTACAGTACTTGGCAATTTTCTGTAAAGTTTGAAATTATTTTTAAAAAACTGATATGACCAGTGGTGATGACCTCCCCATGAGATTATGCCTTCCAAAAAGGATCTCTTTTATCCCTCTCCAGAAGAAAAGAGGAAACACTGGACAAAGCGTTTGGTGCATGGGTGTGAAGTGTCCAGGATGGTATAAAATCACCACAGTCTTAGCCATGCACAAGTGGTCGTTTTGTGTGTTGGCTTCTCCACTGTCCTCTGTGAGCCTACAGGAGGAAAAGCAAGGCTTCCAGAGGCTAAACGAACCAGGGCAAAAACGAAACTTGTATTATTTAGGAATACCCGTATTATGTAGTGAAACCAAAAAGAAAAGGAAGGAAACAATATACACCAAATTCAGGCTATTGGTAACCCCTGGGGTGGGGTAGAAGGTGGTGTGACTGGGAGGACACACAGGGGCTTCAGGTTGTAGGTGCTGCTCCATTTCTTCAACTGGATTACAAAGGTGTTTGTTATTGTGCTATATAATTTAGACAGGTTACATATTACTTTTCTTGTACATCAAATATTTCATAATAAGGGAGAAAATACACATTATTGCATTATATTAGAAAAATAAACTATATATACATAACTGAATATGTAAAACTGTACGTACATACATGTTTTTAATATATTTTATTGAATATGCTATTACAGTTGTCCCATTCCCCCCCTCCATTCCCCTCCACCCTGCACACCCTCTCCCACCCACATTCCTCCCCTTTAGTTCATGTCCATGTGTCATAAGTTCTTTAGCTTCTACATTTCCCATATTATTCTTGCCCTCCCCTGTCTATTTTCTACCTACCATCTATGCTACTTATTCTCTGTACCTTTTCCCACTCTCTCCTCCTCCCTCTCCCCTGTTGCTAACCCTCCATGTGATCTCCATTTCTGTGGTTCTGTTCCTGTTCTAGTTGTTTGCATAGTTTGTTCTTGCTTTTCTCTTAGGTGTGGTTGTTAATAATTGTGAGTTTACTGTCATTTTACTATACATGTTTTTTATCTTCTTTTTCTTAGATAAGTCCCTTTAACATTTCATATAATAATGGCTTGGTGATGATGAACTCCTTTAACTTGACCTTATCTGAGAAGCACTTTATCTGCCCTTCCATTCTAAATGATAGCTTTGCTGGATAGAGCAATCTTGGATGTAGGCCCTTGCCTTTCATGACTTGGAATACTTCTTTCTAGCCCCTTCTTGCCTGTAAGGTCTCTTTTGAGAAATCAGCTGACAGTCTGATGGGAACTCCTTTGTAGGTGACTGTCTCCTTATCTCTTGCTGCTTCTAGGATTCTCTCCTTATTTTTACCTTGGGTAATGTAATAATGATGTGCCTTGGTGTGTTCCTTCTTGGGTCCAACTTGTTTGGGACTCTGAGTTTCCTGGACTTCCTGGAAGTCTATTTCTTTTGCCAGATTGGGGAAGTTCTCCTTTATTATTTGTTCAAATAAGTTTTCCATTTCTTGCTCTTCCTTTTCTCTTTCTGGTACCCCTATAATTTGGATGTTGGAATATTTAAAGATGTCCTGGAAGTTCCTAAGCCTCTCCTCATTTTTTAAAAAATTCTTATTTCTTCATTCTTTTCTGATTATATTTTTTCTTCCTTCTGGTCCATTCCATTGATGTGAGACCTAGCTTTCATTCCATCACTATTGATTTCCTGTGCATGTTTCTTCATTTCACTTATTGTAGCCTTAATTTTTTCATCTAATTTGCGACCAAAATCAACCAATTCTGTGAGCATCCTGATCACCAGTGCTTTGAACTGTGCATCTGATAGGTTGGCTCTCTCACAGTCACTTAAAAGTACTGATTCTGGGGCTTTCAATTCTGTTTGAGCCATCTCTTTTTTTTCCTTTGGTTTGGTCATGCCTGTTTACGTATGAGGGGCAGAGCCTCAGATGTTCACCAGGGCAGGGCACCCCAGTCACTGGGTTGTGATGTTGTATGTAGGAGTGGGGTCTGAGAGGGAACAATGGCACTTGCTCTGCTCCGTTGGACCTCAGTCCCTTCCACCACTTCCCCAGAGCAAACTGGGCCCCTCTGGTGCCAATTCCTGTGTGGGTGGGCTTGTGCACCCTGTGGGACCTTCCAAGGACCTCTCCTATGAGGCTGGAGTCTCTCCCTGTGCCTCAACCCCCACAGGTTTTTTCAATCAGTGTCCTGAGACTCTATTTCCCAGCACTGTGATCCTGGGTTGCACACAGTGCCTTGCTTCACAATTCCTGCCTCACCGCGTCTGCCGATTGCTACCCCTCAGCCGGGGTCTGCCAGCTGCCATTTGTGCACTCAGGGTCCACCTGCTGCAGTCTTGCATGCCCCCAAATGCCTTACACATTGGGTCCCAACATTCTCTGCTCTCCACGCCACAACCCGCACCTGGCTGCCCAACTCCACTCCTCCTACCAGACTGGATAAACAGGTCTATTTTAACTTCTTGGTTGTCTGACCCATACAGTTCAATTTTCTGTCAGTTCTGGTTATTCTGTTTCTAAATTGTTGTTGTCACTACCTTGGTTGTGTGAGGAGGCACAGTGTACCTCCCTCTTGGCTAGAAGTCCTGTACATACATGTTTATGAAATGGATAGAGAAAGGACTAGAAAGATACCCACTAACAAAAACAAAATGCCTTTGGCAAATTTATGTTGAGCCCATGTCAAATTTTATTCAGTTACTGACAAGGCAAAAAGCATGCCAGCCCAGTGGAAAGTTGCTACTGTGAAGTGACAGGAAGGACTCCAATAGTTGGGGTTGTGCAAACACCTAGATAACATTTGACATCAAAGGAAAAGAGGGCAGACTTTGGAGTAAGGAAAGAGTAAGATGTCTGTAATGCTCTATATAATTCACATTCTCTATAAAGCTTCAAATGATTGCACTAGTAGCATTTTAAAGGGTATGGTTCTTTTTATCTTGGTACAAAGGAAGCATTACATTTAAAATATAAATGTTTGAAATATACTGCAATTTTTGTCATTCTTTTCAGCATTATTTTGCTACATCAGGGATGAAAAAAAGGGGGGGCCTGGGCCTCCCTTATCTTCTGGAAAGTTGCTCTCATTAAAACTTTTATTTTTCACACTGGCCAGTGCAACTCAGCTGGGTATTGGCCTGCAAAGTGAAAGGTAGCCAAGTTCAGTTCCCAGTCAGGGCACATGCTTGGGTTTGGTATTAGTCAGGGCCCATGGGAGAGGTAACCAATTGACGTTTCTTTCTCACATTGATGTTTCTCTCCCTCTCTTTTTCCCCTCCTTTTCTCTCTCTCTAAAATAAATAAATAAAATATTTTTTAAAACTTATTTTTCCTCAACAGTTCCACTGCTGGGATTATACCCTAAGAGCCCTGAAACATCAATCCAAAAGAACCTATGCACCACAATGTTCATAGCAGCACAATTTACAATAGCCAAGTGCTGGAAGCAACCTAAGTGCCCATCAGCAAAGGAGTGGATCAAAAAACTATAGTACATTTACACAATGGAATTCTACACAGCAGAGAGAAAGAAGGAGCTAATACCCTTTGTGACAGTATGGATGGAACTGGAGAGCATTATGCTAAGCGAAATAAGCCAGGCAGTGAGGGACAAATACCATATGATCTCATCTTTAACTGGAACATAATCAACAAAAGAAAAAGGCAAACAAAATATAACCAGGGACATTGAAATTAAGAACAATCTAACAAGAGCAGAGGGGAGGGAGGAGAGGACTGTAGGGAAAAGGGTTTTTAGGAACTACTATAAAGGACACATAGACAAAACCAAGGGGGCAGAGGGTAGAAGCAAGAGAGGAAGGTGGGTTTGGATGGGGTGGTGGGGGAGTGGAGGGGAGAAAATGCAAACAACAGTAATTGAACAACAATAAAGTAATTTATAAAAAACAAAAACTTATTTTTCATTTGATACCACTTTTTATTGTTTGAATTTTATTTTTACCATGTACTGGATTTTCTTTTTTCAGTTATAATATAATAATAATATCTAATAATCAAGAGTTGGTGAACAAAATGCCTTGCATCTGTGCTGGGATAATTCAAGAGGGACTCTGGACTCCAACACCAGGATTTCCAACCACATGTTTTGGCCTCAGCACTGGTAGTTGCAACTGTGTCACATCTGTGCAGGATGGCAGTGCTGCTGATGTTGACAATAATTTATTACCCTTCCTTTTGGACTGACTAGGGAAGAACAACCAACCAGCCACAAACTGGGTGTTTGTGTGAGCAAAATATGAAAGCTCCTGACTTCTGGCCGAGATGGAGGCATAGGTAGATATATTTTACCTCCTCTCACAACCAAAAGAAGGACAACAACAAATTTAAACACAAAAAATAACCAGAACTGTCAGAAAATTGACCTTGGTATGACAACCAAGGAGTTAAAGAAGAAACATTCATTCAAACTGGTAGGAGGGGTAGTGATGGTTTGCCATATCAGAGAGGACACACAGCAAGGTGGTGGCTGGAGGACCAGGTGGTCCCACATTTGCACGGAGTTGCTCCTCCCCAGGAGGAACAAATGGGGAGCAAGATAGACCACACAACCCAGGGTTCCAATGCAGGGAAAGAAAGCCCCAAAACCTCTGGCTAAAAAAACCTGTGGGGGTTTCAGCAGCAGGAGAAACTCCTAGCCACACAGGAGAACTCATTGGAGAGAACACAGGGTCCTAGAACATACACAAACCCACCCACCCGGGAATCAGCATCAGAAGGGCTCAATTTGCTGTGGGTTGTGGGAGAAGTGACTGAAAGCCAGCAGAGAGCTGCTGAGCAAGCAGCATTTTCCCTTTCTGACCCCTTCCCCACATACAATGCCACAATACAGTGATGTGGGTAGCCCCACCCTGGCAAATACCTGATGCTCTGCCCCTTACAACATAACAGGTGCACTGAGACAAAAAAAAATGGCTTAAATGAAAGAACAGATCAAAACTCCAGAAAAAAATACAGCTAAGCAATGAAGAGATAGCCAACCTATCAGACGCAGAGTTCAAAACACTGGTAATCAGTGTGGCCTAATGGACTGAGTGCCTGCCTGCAAACCAAAAGGTTGCCAGTCCAATTCCCAGTCAGGACACATGCCTGGGTGCGGGCTAGGTCCCCAGTTTGGGGCATGAGGGAGGCAATCCATCAAAACACTGGTAATCAGGATGCTCATAGAAATGGTTGAGTATGGTTGCAAAATAGAGGGAAAAGTGAAGGCTATGCAAAGTGAAACAAAGAAAAATATACAGGGAACAAAGAGTGAAGGGAAGGAAACCAGGACTCAAATCAATGATTTGGAGCAGAAGGAAGAAATAAACATTCAACCAAAACAAAAAGAAGACACAAGATCTCAGAAAAATGAGGAGAGGCTTAGGAACCTCCAGGGCAACTTTAAACATTCCAACATCCAAATCATAGGTGTGCCAGAAGGAGAAAAGGAAGAGCAAGAAATGGAAAACTTATTTGAAAACTTAATGACGGAGAAGTTCCCCAATCTGGCAAAAGAAATAGACTTCCAAGAAGTCCAGGAAGCTCAGAGAGTCCCAAACAAGTTGGACCCAAGGAGGAACACACCAAGGCACATCATAATTACATTACCCAAGATGAAAGATAAGGAGAGAATCTTAAAAACAGCAAGAGAAAAGGAGACAGTTACCTACAAAGGAGTGCCTCTAAGGCTATCAGCTGATTTCTCAAAAGAAATCTTGCAGGCAAGAAGGGGCTGGAAAGAAGTATTCCAAGTCATGAAAGGCAAGGACCTACATCCAAGATTACTCTATCCAGCAAAGCTATCATTTAGAATGGTAGGGCAGATAAAGTGCTTCCCAGATAAAGTAAAGTTAAAGGAGCTCATCATCACCAAATGTTTATTATATGAAATGTTAAAGGGACTTATCTGAGAAAACAAAATTGATCAAAACTATGAACAGTAAAATGACAACAAACTCACAACTATCCACAACTGAGTGTAAAAAAAACAAAAACTAGCTAAGCAAACAACTAGAATAGGAACAGAAACACAGAAATGGAGATCACATGGAGGGTTACAGCAGGGAGGGGAGGGAGAATGGGGGAAAAGGCATAGGGAATAAGAAGCGTAAGTGGTAGGTACAAAATAGACGGGGAGGTTAAGAATAGCATAGGAAATGGAGGAGCCAAAGAACTTATATGTTCATGGACATGAACTAAGGTGGGGGGATGCTGATGGATGGGGGTTTCAGGGCTGAGGGGAATAAAGGGGAGAAAAAAAATGGGACAACTGTAATAGTATAGTCAATAAAATATACTTTAAAAATATGAAGACTCCTTTCGTATTGGGGAGTTCTTTGGTGAGGGCAAACACGGGACATAAATATTTATAGGATGTATTAGTCAGGGTTCTCCAGAGAAACAGAACCGACAAGATGTGTGTGCACATATAAATATACACAGAGAGACTTATTTTAAGGAATTGACTCACATCACTACGGAATCTTTGCTAGTCCAAAATCTGCGGGGTAGGCCTGTGAGCTGGCTACTTAGGTGAAGAGTTGCAATTTGAATCCAAAGGCAGTCTGTTGGCAGAATTCCTTCTTGTTTGAGGAGGTCAATCTTTCTGTTCAGGCCTTCAGCTGATTGGATGAACCCACCCACATTATGGAGAGCAATCTGCTTCAACTCAGAGTCTACTGATTTAAATACTAATCAGCTGATAATGGAAAATCTCCCATAAGCTGTCGGGGGTGGCAACATGCCAGATCCTGGGTCAGTTGTATTATAAATCATCCTTGACTTTTTAATGTGTATCTTTTATATAGCCTGCCATTTTTAATTTATATATCAATACTTGAAAATTGCCTTTTCTAGCCTGGATTCAGGTTTTTGTCCACTAGCAAATGAATTAGCATTTCAAGTTGTATTATGGTGGTCACAGAGAGGCATTAATTTGTGTATACACTTGAATAACTTAGTTATTTTTATTTTCAAAAGAGTGGAAAACAGAAAAGCATAATTGCCAATTTTATCAAGAAAATAATTGAGACAAATATGGCAAACATTAGGAGGGTCCAAAGAACAAACCTATAGCTTTAAATGGGCTTCCATTGAACTTACTCTTAAGACTGGGTTTCTGGCTCTTAGCTTCAGGATTTAGCCTCTTGTTTGTATGTCTGTTGCTCCACCTGATCCTAAGCAGCTTGAGAACAGGGCCTGCATGCGCATGGCTGGCAGAGAGTATTTGCCCAAATTGATGCCTACTAATTAGAATTTAAAATTTTAATTTTCTCTTATAAAGCTTGCTCATTGTAAAAAATTTAGAAAACAAAATTATAAATGAGAATCACATTTTCTTTTCATTTTTAATGCACATCCCAGAGGCCTCTGTGAAGGTGACGATTCTCCTTGGACTCTCCATGTCCTGTTCTGGGGCCCAGAATTCAATCAGCGGCGCCTGGGCTGAGGGAAACTGTGGGGCTCCCAAGACCTTTGCTGCTCTATCATAGGCTGGGCCACAGGGACTTCCACGAGGGCAGTCTCGAGTTCCTGTCTCTGGGGACTTTCTCCACTTTAGACTCAACCCCCCAAGCATCCCCACACTTGTCTGGGATTTCTGATTCTGTCTCCTCACCTTGGGGTTCAGCCTGGTGTTGGGGTGAAGGTGGAGTGCATTCAGCAACACTCACCTCCTCTTTCTCTCCCCTTAGCCTTTTCCTGTCTTAGGAGTGAGGAATGTAAAACTATGACGTCCCCTTTGCCAGAATCCTTCCTGTTTCCCACAGAACATTGACTGTGGACTTTGGTCATTTGAAAGTCAGAAGAAGACTTCCTTTTTCTTTTGTGTTCCGATAGTGCCATCGTTTCCCTGGGGGCCCTTCCAAGTATTTAGGAATACTTGGAAGAGTGGATGAAGGAAGGGTTAAGGTTTAACCCAGAAAATAGGGGAAAGGTGGATAATATTTCAACATATTGTTTTTATGCAACTGAAGGGATCCAAATTTTATCACAGTGGCATAAACATTATTTTGAGCTGCAGACAGTTGAGAATCAATAGATGCAGAAAAACCCTTCCCTTACCTGACTACAAACAGAAACTTCTGGGAATGAGACTGACATGGTCCCCCTCTTCAGGGCAGCCTCAGCGCTGGGAAGGGGGCCAAGGACAAAACTTCCACAAGTCCCTTCTCAGAGGGAGTTGCATGGCCTCGAAGAAAACAAAGACCACTGCACATACATACACTATCACAAACTCTCATCTCCCATTTTGTTCCCATACAAGCCCATTTGTCTTTCCTAAAGAAACACATTTGTTCTTCCCGGAGAAATCTTTTCCTCCCACTCCCTTCCCCCATTAAGTTAGGTATATAAACCCCTATCTGTAAAGTTATTGAGCCAAGTTGCATACATATGGGAATAAGCTTTGTCTTTGCTAATATCTTCCATCAGTTAATTCACAGGCCTCCAATACTGAATTTAAGAGAGTAGAGAATGAGTTTTTTCTCCTAACAGAAGCAATAATTTTAGAATCTTCCTCAAGTTGAGGGTAGAAGTTAGGGACTCCAACTTCCCTGCAGGAATTCTAGTCTTAAAACCACCCACTGCAGGAGAGAGTTATCTGTCAAACCTAATGATTTTCACAGTGTGAACATGTTTGCTTGAAGCCAAGGAAGGGTCACAAAGGACTCCTGAGGTTTCAGGGAGCTCTGAGGCCAGCTGAGCCCAGGTCTCAATCCTCACCCTGGAAAAAGAGGAAACTAGTGGGAATGTTCGCATGCAGGCCCTGCATTTCCACAGCCAAAGAAAATGTTGTGTTATATTTCCTTTTCCATGTTTTCTTAAGTGTATCTACCTTTGTTCTCTACTCACGTGAGTGCACACTGTTTTGCACCTTTAACTTGATTATTTATTAGTTAGATATAATTTTATATTGTGAATATAAACTTTTTTTCAGATTATCAAGCATTCTTAGGTATTCTAAGTTCTGATGGCTGCAGAATATTACATCACACAGATGTGCCATGATTATCTGTAATCAGTCCCCCAGTCTGGGCAGGGACCTTTCTCTAAAGGTCTTGATATAATACATTAATTCTTGCATTGAACATCTCTCTACAGAATCTTTGTGCTACAATCCCATATTATTTCCTAGGGTGATTTCCTAGAAGTAGAACTAGGATACAACTTACATAAAGTGCATAAATCTTAAAGGCTGATAAAATTTTACATACTTGAGCACTCAAATAGACACTAGCCAGACCAAAACAGAACCTTTCCATTTCCATCACCCAGAAAGTCTCCTCATGCCCCCTCCTAGTCAGTACTGACCTACTCCCCCGCAATAAGCCACTATTCCCATTGGTAATGAATACTTTTGCCTGTTTGTGAACTTCATGTAAATAGAATCATCAATATAGACTCTTTGATGTCTGGCTTCTTTGTCTCAACATAATGTCTGAGAGAGTCATCTGTACTGTTACACGTATCAGTAATTTACTCTTTTTTCTGTAGTACAGTATTCTGTCTGAATACATCAAATTTATCCATTCTCCTTTAATAGCAATTTGGGTTGTTTCCAGTTTTAGGACATTACAAATAAAGCCACAGTGAACATTCTTGTACATTTTTTTATGGACGTGTGCACTTATTTCTGTTGAGTATACAGCTATGAATGGAAATGCTGGTGGATCTGTTTAGCTTTAGTAAAAAACTGTCAAATGGTTTCCAAAGAGGCTGAAATACTTTATATATTATCCCTACTAGTCATATATGAGAGTTCCAGTTACTACTCCCTATCCTTACCAATCTGTTTCATTTTAGCTATTTTGATGGGTGTGTAGTGGTGTCTCATTGTGCTTTTAATTTGGACATGCATTTTTTATTATGAAAATAATATATTTATATATGAGAAAAATTGGAAAGTACAAGAGAAAAAACTAAAACTATTCATATTCTACCATCCTCTTCTCTTCCTCTCTTACTTTATTAGACTTGGGGTATGTACCTACCTTTTTAAGGTTGTATTGATACACGCTCCCACCAATAATGCATGAAAAGTACTCCTTTGCTAGTTCTCTGAACTAGGATTATTTTTAAATTGTCGATTTGTTATTTTGGTATCTCATTAGGGTTTTATTTAGCATTCTTTTATTCCTAGTGAATTGGAATTTAAAAAAAAATTTATTGCTCCCTGGCTGGGGTAGCTCAGTGGATTGAGCACAGGCCTGCAAACCAAAGGGTCAGTGGTTCAATTCCCAGTCAGGGCACATGCCGGGGTTGAGGGCCAGGTTTCCAGTTGGGGGCATGTGAGAGGCAACTATACATTGATGTTTTTCTCCTTCTCTTTCTCCTTCCCTATCCTTCTCTCTAAAAATAAATACATAAAATCGTTAAAAAATTTTTATTGCTATTTATAGTAATGTTTTTGTAAATTGTTTCATTTCCTTTGATGAAACAGATTTTTGATCATCACATCTAGCAAGAATAACAATAAAAAAAGAAGTTTATGTGGTACTCTCATGAATGAACAGATATGCAAAAATTTGAGATAAAATTTTACCAGTCAAGATATAATATAACTTTAAAAGGAACATATACATTGACCATTCTATTTTCTTCCCTCTAAAGCTCAAGCCATCAGTATAACTAATACTATTACTAGAAAAAATTATAAAAATTCATATAATCATTTTCATAAATGCCAAAAGGGAATTCTTCATTGAAACTCTTCCTAAAAGCAATAAAGGGTTGCCTCCTTAACATGACAAAAAGGATCTATTGAAAACCAAAATTATACTTAATGGAGAAACATGAATTATTCCCCTTTAAAACAAGAATAAGACAAAAACACATTATCAGCCTTATTTAACTTAGCTTTAAAAATTCTCACAAAGGAATTTGAGATGAGAAAAATACATAAAGAAAGGGAAGCAGTAAAACTATCATGTTTTGTAATGGAGTGAAAGGCACCTCAAAATTACTAGACATAATAAATGAAGGCATCAGAGGAACACAATATAACAAAAATTAATTTAGGAGAATTTCTACTTTTACATTAGTGCCTCTCTCCATTATTTATTTCCATTTATTCATTTCTTTTTTATTCTTTAGTAAAGGTTTATAATGTCATTCCAAAGATCCTGCACATTTCACATTAAATTTTTACAGGTATGTAAAAGTTTTTATTGCTATTGTGAATGGCATCTTTTTGTCATTACATTTACTCTTTTTCTTAAATACTTTAAATAATATATTTATTATATGCACTGATTATAACATAACATTAAAAATATTTTATTCTTCATTTACAGTTGACATTCAATATTATATTAGTTTCAGCATAATGGTTAGACATTTATATAACTCACAAGGCGATCACCCTGATAAGTCTAGTACCCACATGACACCAGACAAAGTTATTCCAATATTATTGACTATAACCCCTGTGCTGCATTTTATGTCCTCATGACTATTTTGTAACTGACAATTTGTGCTCTTAATTCCTTCTCCTTTTAAAACAAATTTATTTATTAATATGAGAGAGAAAAAAACATTGATCTGTTGCTCCACTTATCCATGTATTCACTGGTTGATTCCTGTATGTGCCCAGATGGGGGTAGAACCCTCAACCTTAGTGTATCAGGATGATGCTCCAACTCACAAACCCAACCGAGCCAGGCCATCCCTTCCCCTTTTCACACCGCCCCCAACTGCCCTCCCACCTGGCAATCATCAGTTTGTTCTTTGTACCTAATATAACATTTGAACTTACTTGGAATTGTCTTTCATTTCTGTTTTTCTATCATTTGACAAGCATCAGTTATTCATAATCACAAATGGTAGAGGTATATCACATGAATATCGTGATAAAGTCTTGTTTAAGAAAGTTTAAAGTTTTATTTTTCTAGCTTTCATGTTGTTAAGCTGCTTTCACTTTTCTATTGTTCTTTTTCTCTTCTCAGTTTCTTTTGTGATATCCTGGGAGGCATATTAATACTTGTAAAGAGCTTATTTATTTATTTATTTTTTAGAGAGAAGGGAAGGGAGGGAGAAACAGAGGGAGAGAAGCATCAATGTGAAAGATAAACGTGGATTGGTTGCCTCTCATAAGCACCCTGACCTGGGACCAAACCTGTAATCCAGGCATGTGCCCTGACCAGGAATCCAACCAGCAACCTTTCACTTTGAGGGATAATGTTGCACCAACTAAGCCACACCAGTCAGAGCTAAGACATTTTAAATTTAGGTAATAAAACAAATCACTAGTGCCTGATACACAGCACTAGACCAATTATGATTTGGTTATGTCACAGATGAGCACAGGTAACCAGGTTCTTGGTGATTACGGACAAAGAATTGAACTGAACACATAGCGCTTATAGCATAAAGAGAGAGAGCAGATTTATTAAGTGGTAGTACACTCCAAAGAACATGGGAGCAGGCCAGTTCCAACTCCAAGCAGAGATTGACCTCAGGGGCTGGAGGGATTCTATTCCTATAGGGCAGATCCCTCCTGGCTAGTTTTGGAGGGCTTTTATTGCACATGTACAAGTAGTTGTATTACTTTAAAGCTACTGTGCATGTGTCTCCCATGATTTTCCTTGATTGGCCACCAGAGAAGGGGGTCACGCAATATTGATTTATTATAATGCTATTATAATGAAGCAGGGGTTGTGTAGCATCTTCTGTGCAGGTGCATTCATGAGTCACCATGATTCAGCACCTTTCCAGAAAGCAGGAACAACCGGTCTTAGAACAGGGTCTCTGTCTTATATGGATGTCTTTTTTCTTAGCCCTGTGGCACCGCCGGAGTTTCCTCCTTCCTGACTGTCTCCTGCTTCAGTAACAGAATTTTTGCTAACCGTTCCTCAGATAAGAAGCAGTTGACAGTGACTAGCACAGTGTTTTGGTTATATATTGCTATGGAGCAGCCACCCCAAAACTTTGGCTTAAGCAAAAATGTATTCCAGTCACTCATTGTGCCGTAACTTGACCAGACTTACCTGAGCAGTTCTCACCCAGGATTTGCAGTCAAGCGGGGCAATCTAGAGCCTTAGCTAGACTGGACATCCAAGATGGTGCACTTACATGACTGGCATTTGAGGTTGGCTGTTGGAGGGGAGCAGAGCTGGGCTTGTACTCTCATGAAAAGGGAGCAGGCCCAGAGTGATTCCAAGAAACCCATAGAGAAGCTACAAGGTGTCTTGTGATCTAGTCTTGGAAGTCCCAACATACCACTTCTGCCACACTTTGGTCAAGCAAATCAGGAAGGCCAGCCCTGGTCAAAAGTGAGGAGAACTGGCCCCACCCCTTGATGTGAAGTGCTGCTTGCAGATATAGAGAGGGCAGGGCCTGGGGGCAGCCTTCTTTGCAGAGTGTTCACTATACCCATACAAGTTGCAAAAGTACTTGAGACAACACCAGACCAGTAAGGGGTTGTTTTTATTTTCAGTTTCGAGTGTGGTCTAGTTCAGCACTTCTCAAACCACTGCAAATACAGATTGCCTGCAGATTCTGTTCAAATGCTGATTATGATTCAGTAGGGGACTGAGATTCTGTGTTTCTAACACACTCCCACACAGTGCCCACACTACGCGGTCTGCAACCTCACTTTGAGTAGTGAGCTCTACTTAACCAGCAGAAAGACCATTTACATTGGATAGTTTTATACTATTTACTTTTAGGCTAGTGAGGTTTTAGTATCCCTTATAGACTGGTGCCCAGCAGCACCCATTTTGTAATTCATTGTTCCAAGTTCCCAGAAAAATGATTCATTTTTGTATATTTATTTTGGTTCTGGCTTCCTTTTAAGTATTATCTTGTATTTGACATTTTCTTGTATTCCTCCTTTTAAGTATTTTCTTGTATCTATTTTTCACTTGATTCACTTGGATTTTCTACATAGAGAATTTTATCATTGTTTTCTTCTCATCAATACTATAATATTTATCTATTCTTGTCTTATTCTGATGGTTAGAACTTTCAAGATAATATGAAATAAAACTGGTTTGATTCCTGGCTTTAATGGAACTACTTCTAATGTTATGATGTAATTTTTGAAATATGATGTTACTTTCTGATTTCTGGTGGATACTCTTTATCAAGTTAAGTAAAATGAGAACAAACTCACAACTATCAACAACTGAACCTAAAAAAACAAAAATAAACTAACCAAACAACTACAACAGGGACAGAGTCACAGAAATAGATATCATATGGTGGGTTTTCAGAAGGGAGGGGGAGAATGGGGGGGAAGTACAGGGAATAAGAAGCATAAATAGTAGGTACAAAATAGACAGAGGGAGGTTAAGAATAGTATAGGAAATAGAGAAGCCAAAGAACTTATATGTATGACTCATGGACATGAACTAAGGAAGGAGGAGAAAATGCTGGTGGTGGGGATGCAGGGTGGAGGGGAATAAAAGAGGAAAAAATAGGACAACTGCAATAGCATAATCAAGAAAATATATTTAAAAAAGAAACTATTGCAGAACAGTCTGGTAATAAGTGCCATTATTAATATTTTCTTTTGATTCTCTTAATCTATTTGCAACTTACTAATCAGAAGACATTAAATAAATACTTAGCCAGTTTTAGAATTCTCTTTTAAAATTCTCTATTCATTTTGTGTCTTCTTCCCCTTGCTTTTGCATGAAAGTGCAAGTTAGAAGAAGATGGGAAACAAACTTCTTGCCTTCCTGTGAGTTTTACCCTCCAACCAGATTCTTTTGTTTTCAAAGAAGAAAGAAACACTCCTATCCATCATTTTTTTCTTTTTGAGGCTTTGCCTCAGGAAGGTCCCCTCCTGGTGCTAACTTTTTTTTCTAACAGCCTTTTTGAGATCCAATTGATGTGCCACACAATTTACTCACTTAAAGTGTACAATTTAATGGTTTGGTTTTTGTGTATTCACAGAGTTGTACAACTGCACCACAGTCAATTTTGGGACATTTTTATCACCCCCAAAGAAATCCTGAACCCTTTAGCTCCCAATCCCTTCCAGCTCTAACAAACCACTAATCTACTTTTTTGTCTCTGTATATTTGCCTCTTCTGGACGCTTCATATAAATAGATTCATATATGGCCTTTTGTGACTGGTTCCCTTTCACTTAACATGTTTTCAAGGTTCATTTATGTTGCAGCATGTATCAGTGCTTCATTTATTTTTATGGTTGAATGATATTCATTATATGGACATACCACATTTCATTTATTCACTCATCAGTAATAGACATTTGTATTTTTTCCACTTTTTTACTATTATGAATAATGCTGCTATGGATATTTGTGTATAAGTTTTTGTGTGGATATATGTTTTCATTTCTCTTGGGAACATACCTAGAATAGAAATTTTGGGGTCACATATCGGAGTAAGTCTATGTTTAACCTTTTGAGGAACTCTCAGACTGTTTCCAAAGCAGCCGCACCGTTTCACATGCCCACCAGCAGCACATAAGGGCTCTGATTTCTCAACAACCTCACCAAGATTTGTTATTATCTATATTTTTATTATAGCCACTCTAGTAGATGTGATATCTCATTGTGGTTTTGATTTTGCATTTCCTTGATGGCTAACAATGTTGAGAACCTTTCATAAAGGAGGCAAGAACATACAATGGGGTAAAGGCAGCCTCTTCATAGACTATTGGGAATATTGGACAGATATGTGCAAAAAAATGAAATGAGACCACTTTCTGACACCAAATACAATAATAAACTCAAAATAGATTAAAGACTTAAGTGTAAGACTCAAAATCATGAAACTCCTGGAAGAAAACATAGGTAATAAACTCTCTGACATTTCTCTTAGTAATATTTTTTCTGATATATCTCCTTTGGCAAGGGAAACAGAAGAAAAAATAAATTACACTACATCAAACTAAAAAGGTTTTGCACAGGAAAGAAAACCATCAACAAAATGAAAAGACAACCTACTGAATGGGAGAAGAAATTCAACAATGATACATTGACAAGGGGTTAATACCCAAGATGTATAAAGAACTCATACAACTTAACACCAAAAATATCCAAACTATCCAATTGAAAAATGGGCACAGGACTTGAATAGACATTTCTTCAGAGAGAACATACAGATGGCCAATAGACATGTGAAAAAATATGCAATAATCATCAGGGAAATGCAAATTAAAACCACAATGAGACATCACCTCACGCCTGTCAGAATGGCTATTATCAGTAAATCAACAAAGAACAAGTGCTGGTGAGGATGCGGAGAAAGGGGAACCCTTGTGCACAGTTGATGGGAATGCAGACTGGTGCAACCACTGTGGAAAACAGTATGGAGGTTCCTCAAAAAATTAAAAATAGAACTACATTATGACCTAGCAATCCCACTTCTGGGTAGAAACCTAAAACACCAATTTTAAAGATATGTGCACCCCTGTGTTCACTGAGGCATTACTTATAATAGCCAAGATATGGAAGCAACACAAATGCCCATCAATAGAAAAATAGATAACCCAGCCAGCATGGCTCAGTTGGTTGAGCATCATCTCAAAAACCAAAAGTTTGCTGGTTTGATCCCTGATCAGGGCACATTGGGGTGAGTACAGAATGTGGCCTGTCTATATTTCCCTCTCATATCACTTCTTCTCTCCCTCTCTTTTTCCATCCCTTCTCCTCTGTCTAAAAAAAAAATAAATTTTAAAATGCTTTTAATAGACAAGTGGGTAAAAAGATCTCTGTTATAGAGGCATTGAATTTAAGAACAAACTGACAGTAACCAGAGGGGAGGTGGGAGGAGATAATGGGGGTAAAGGGGAAAGGGTTGTGGGGAAAATGTATAAAGGACACATGGACAAAGCCAAAGGGCAGGTAGGATCAAGGGTGGGAGGTGGGGATGGCTGGGATGGGGAGGAGTGGTAGGGGGAAAATGGAGACAAATGTACTTGAACAATTTAAAAACATGAAAAAATATATAAATAAATAATGAAAAAATATCATATATATATATATATATTAGCCATAAAAAAGAATGAAATCTTACCATTTGCAACAACATGGATGGACCTAGAGGGCATAATACTAAATTAAATAAGTCAGACAGAGAAAGACAAATACCATATGATTTCACCTATATGTGGAATCTAAAGAACAAAATCAACAAACAAAACAAAAACAGACTCAGATACAGAAGACAAACCAATGGGTTGCTAGGTGGGAGGGGACTTAGAGGAATAGGTGAAAAATGTGAAGAGATTAAGAAGTACAAATTGGTGGTTACAAGAGTCACAGGGGATATAATCAGTAATATTGTAATAATTATATATGGTGCCAGGTGGGTACTTGAATTATTGGGGGGGTTACTTTGTAAATTATATAATTGTCTAACCACTATGCTATATACCTAAAACTAATATAAAATAATATTGAATGTCAACTGTAATTGAAAAATAAAAACTAATTTAAAAAATAAATGTAGAGAATGTTGAGCATCTTTGCCCCAGCTGGTGTGGCTCAGTGGATTGAGTGACAGCCTGTGAAGCAAAAGGTCGCCAGTTCAATTCCCTGGCAGGCCACATGCCTGGGTTGCCAGCCAGGTCTCTGGTGGGGGGCATGGGTTGGGGGTGTGCAAGAGACAACCAACCAATGTATCTCTCACACATCATGGTTCTCTCCCTCTCTTTCTCTCTCCCTTCCCTTCTCTCTAAAAATAAATAAACAAAATCTTTTTAAAAATAAATAATTAATAAATAAATGTCAAGCATCTTTTCATGCATTTATGGCCATTAATGTATCTTCTTTACATATATGTCTATTCAGATCCTTTACACATTTTAAAATTGGATTATCTTTTTATTGTTGAGTTGTATCATGAAAATTTAAAATAACAAATTGCTAACTTACTGAATCACCTAGAATCTGACTTCTTATTCATTTCCAAACCTGTTTTTTAATGAGGCCAGATTTTTTTTTATAACTGCATTTAGCATTTGTGTGAAGAAAACACAAGCAACTTTAAAAAGAGAAGTTTCCTCTGCTCAAAACTGGTCAAGACAGGAAAGGCAAAGAAAGGTAATGTTTTGTAGGATCATTTGAAGAAATGGTACTTAAAAGCTGTTAGTTTGTTCTAGCTTTTTAAATAAACACTGTGAAAGTCTCATAGCCTCAGTTCTGAGAGCCCCAGGCAGAGACAGGGACTAGGTGAATAGCATGGAGAGTTGGTCTTTGACTCAGTAAGGATGAATCAATCTTGTCCTTGAGCTCCCAGGAAAATTCAATTACAGGTCAAGTATAGGAAGCCCAGTAATTGTGGCTTAAGTAGCAGAAATGACAGGTGATCGATGGCAGCCTGAGGATGGGTTTGACTTCAAAGCCCATGAATCCACGGGGGGCGGGGGGAAAAGGCAAAAGAGCCACAGAGGGGAAGAGGCTCCTGGAGTTGAAAAACCAACCACTGAGAGGTTTGCCCAAAGCCAAGGGGACACTGGAAATGTCACTGCCCCCATGCCGGTGTATCCAGTTACTGACCTGACTGTGGAGGCTCATGGGGTAGAGGGGCGCATGGGTGAGACAGGAGGCGGCATTAGGAGTCTCCAGCAGCAGTGTCTTCAGCTGAGTGCAGTAGCATGCAGCCAGAAACTGCACTACCCAGGCCAAGGTCAGAGGCTGGGGCTGCAAGAAGTGGATTCTGTGGAGGAGAGCAAAAATCATGATTTGGGATTAGGGACAACTCCTAAGGAAAAGAGCATCTCTCTAGGAACTCCTCCTTCCTGCTAAGCCAAGTATGAGAGAGGATTTAATGCTGGAGTTAGTTCCGGAAATAACTGCTCCCTCTAGTGGTGACACAAATATTGCAGGAGACGCTTTCTAACGAGTCAAAATCCAGAAGCTATAGACTGGTAAATGCCACTATCTAAAAAAAAAAACAAAAAACAAAACCACCATCACAACAAAACCCCCAAACTTTTGTGTGGGAAAAAATCAGGAATATATTGCAAAGTTTTCAAGATGTTACCATTGGGGGAAGTTGGGTAAAGGGTACAGGAAATGGCTCTGTTAGTTTTTACTAAAATAGTGTAATTAAATTATACATAAAGTCAAAAGACATACAACAGTCTGGGTTAAATATTTGCAAATCAAGTCACAGACCAAGAAGCTTCTAGAAACTGAGGGGAAAAGGATCACACATCCAATAGAAAAAAGAGTTAGCAAAGGATATGAAGAGATAGTTCACAAAAAAGAGGTATCATATGTCTTTACATACATGAAAAGAAGCTCACATTTCCTCACAAGATAAATGCAAATTAAAACTGTTTTTTTAGTGAGACACCATTTTTTTTCTACCTCACAGATTGGCAAAAGTCCCCATAACCAAAATGTGGACAACACAATTTTTTGGTCAGGATTTTAGGGAAACAGTTTGCTCTTGGACTCAGCAATGCCACTTCTGGGTTACATAGGTAAGATATGTGCATAAGGTACAGATCTATGCATAAAAATGAGCTGACAACCCTGGCCAGTGTGGCTCAGTTGGTTAGAGCAACATCCCGTAAACTGAAAGGTCACAGGTTCAATTTCTGGTCAGGGCACATGCCTAGGTTGTGGGTTCAGTCCTGGCCAAGGTACATAAGGGAGGCACAAAAGGAAACTGAGTCTTTGGGTGAGGATAAGAAAGAAAAAGTAAATAAAAATAAGCTGACATAAGCCCAGCATATTCATTGAGACACTATCACAGCAAAACAATGGTCCAGGTACATAGTACACTACATACAACAAGCTGTAAGAAAGGAGGAAGCTGTCTATGTTCTAACCTAGAGAGAGTTCCTGGTTTATTGCTAAATGAAGAAGCAATGTTCAGTATAAAGTTTATGCTGCTTTTTAAGGAAGAAGAGGGATTATGTATTTGTAAAAGTAGTTAAATATATTATCTCTTTCAGTCCCAAGACTGAAATGATCAGCAGAGAGGGTTAGAATGGAACTCATCACCTTTCCTTTGGGATGATGGACAAGCTTAGGGATCCATGGCTGGAATCCTAGAGTTTGGCAATGTTATGGAAGGACATGAGCTTAAAAATCATCTAGTGCTGTATTTTCATCCCTGTATTTTCACATTTTTCAACAGGTGAGGGGAACTAAGGCCAGGAATGGAGAATTCGCTTGCTTAAGGATCCGTAGTGAATAGTGTAACTGTAAGCTCTGGAGCCCAGATCACTCCATTTTCGAGGAACTAACTCTTTAGCATTAAGTCCTCTCTCTGAAGAAGAGGCACTACAAATCAGGAGAGGAACACGGGCCACTTTTTGTGATGACAGCTGTCCAGAAGCCCCGTGCTCTCCACACAACTGGTCACCCATAGCTGCCTGGGTTACAGCTGTGTGGGATTTAGCTCCAGCATCGTGGCCACCTGGGCCTGCAGGGCCAGAGAGTGGCCATTGCTGAATGACCACTCACCTGAAGTGACTAAAAGGGGACTGATTCCTGCAGTTCCGGCAAGGCTGGGGAGTCTAAAAGAGCTGGAGTGGGCAATTCACCCAGTCACGGTGGGGGCAGGGGGTTGGGGAAGACCACTTTCATGGAAGGAGGGGAAAGAAGCAGACTTTCCAGACAACTAAGAGTTACACATTTTAAATAATTTAAACCACTTTTAAATTGGAATATTTCTAAAACCCTTTCCTTTAAAAAGCAGAGCCTATCATATTCAAAATGACCGAGTAAAAATAAATAAATAAATAAATAAATAAATAGAAATAAAAAGCCGAGTCCACTAAGCATAGTTTAACTTTTCCAATGACTCCGGGCCATTAATATAAATAAATTGCCCAGGATTTTGACACAGGGAGGTCCCAAGGGACTCCTGCAGTATGAAGGTGAGGGCTCTGCCCCTTTTGCTAACACACTGCTCTTCATTCTGAGAGCTTGCCTTTGCTTTTCATAGCCTGTCTGTCCTTTGTTTTAGCTGCCAGCACCTGGGCTGGCAATGCCTGAGTCTCCAGTGCCCGCTCACACCACTCTTCTCCTGTCATCCTTCCTTATAATCACTGAGAATTTGGAGAGTAAGAAAACCCCTGGCCTTGTGCAAAGCCTTTCTGGGTCTTTCAGAGTTTTATATAACTTGAAATCAAACAGCATGTAGTCTTTTGTGTCTGGCTTCTTTCACTCAGCATAATGTTTTGAGATTCATCCGTTTTGTTGTGTGTGCACCAGTAGTTGATGCACTTTTTTAAAAAGCTTAGTCCATCTGGCAGGTGTGGCTCAGGGGGTTGATTGATGGCCTATGAACCGAAGGGTTGCTGGTTCTATTCCCAGTCAGGGCGCATGCCTGAGTTGTGGGCCAGTTTCCTAGTCAGGGGCTTATGAGAGACAACTCAAACACATCAATGGTTTTCTACTTCTCTTTCTCCCTCCCTTCCCTTCTCTCTAAAAATAAATAAAATCTTTAAAAAGAAGGTTAGTCCAGGTATAATGGACATACAATAACCTGCATGTAATTGAAGTATATTATTTGATAAGTTTATATACCTCTTTGTGCAACCAATGGTGAGTGATCACCATCACTCAGCATAATTATTCTGAGATACAATGTTGCTACATGTGTCAATAGCTCATTACTTTTCATTGATGAGTGGTACTCCTTATATAAATACACCACAAGTTGTTTATCCATTCATGTATTGGTGAGCATTGGTTATTATAAATGAAACTGCTACAAACACTTTTTTTTTGCTATGAAAATTATTTCTACAAAGAAAGTTGCTTTACCCTTTCAAGTCTTTGTATAGACATATATTGTTCCTTTTCTTGGGTAAGTGCCTAAGAGTGAAATGGCTGGACTTATGGTAAGTGTATGTTTAATTTTTAAAAGAACTGCCAAATTGTTTTCCAAAGTGGTTGGGCCATTTTATTTTCCTGCCAAAACAGTTATGAGAGTCCCACTTGTTACACATACTCTGCAGCACTTGGTGTTGTCAACCTTCAAAATTTTAGCCATTCTATTTAGTTATTATTACCCTAATAACTAATGATGTTGAACATTTTTTCCATGTGCTTCCTGGCCATTTATATCTTCTTTTGTGAAAAATCTGTTTTAATTTTTCCCATTGCTCATTCAGATTATGTATCTTATTTTTGAGTTGTAAGAGTTCTTTACATATTCTGGATATAAGCCTTTTGTCAGATATATGTATTCAAAATATTTTCTCCTTGTCTCTGATTTGTCTTTTCATTTTCTTAAAGGTGTATTTCAAAGAGCATGATTTTTTATTTTTATAAAGTACATTTTACCAGTTGTTTTTATGGTTCACGCTTTTTGTTGTTGCTCATTTTGCCTGCCGATTCAGTGAAGGCACAGTCGGACAATGTGATTTACCATGGGGCCTTTGGTAGAGGTGTTCATATTGGTTTTGTCTCTGGAGGGACTGGAGACTAAAGGTATTAGCCTTATCTCTAGAAGGGCCTAAAAGCAAAGGCCAGCCATGTGGGCAGTGTGTGACTGAGTGCCAATAAAAACACTGGGCACCAAGGCCTGGGTGAGCTCCTCTGGTTTTATGACCATACTCTGTGTATTGGTATATGCCGCAGCTAGAAGGAGCTAACACTGTCCATGACTCTTCGGGGAGAGAACTCTGCATCCTCTGGGGACCTCTCTTGGACTCTGCCCTGCGCATCTCTTCCCTTGGCTGACTTTAATCTGTATCCTTTCCCTGTAATAAACTGTAGCCACGAGTACAGCTGCTTTCAGTGAGTTCTGTGAGTCCTTCTAGTGAATTACTGAAACTGAGGCTAGGTTAGGGAATCCCCCAAACTTGCAATCAGTTTCTGTCGTGAGGGCAGTCCTCTGTGCGGACTGTTTTCTCTGTTATGGAGTTGGCCTAAACTCTCACAGCTGCCACCAGAAGTGGCATTCTTTAGAATGGCCTAATTCACTGAGACATGTGGTTTGGAAAGAGGAAGGATGAAAAGGTGGTGGGTGATGAATTTTGATTCTCAGATGACTACCTTATTCACCCATGGTATGAAGCAGCAGCTGCGCTGTGATCAGTTACTGAAAGTAAGAGTTGCTAATGGAATTTAGAAGTGGTGAATCTAACTTCTGAGTAGTCACCTCATTGGATGCATAAGGAAATGCAGAATAACAAGGGACGATCTCTTGGTTATTATTTTTCATAATAGCTAAAATGCAAGTAAGGGGGAGTGTTGGGGTGGATCTTCCTGGACTAAGATAGAATTCCAGCCAGCCTGAGTTATAGTGGCTAGCCTCAGGGCCACTGCCAATGGTAAAAATCACAAAACAACACATCATAAAGAAAGTTAGATTGATTTACAAGAGAAGAGGAAAAGAGAAAGAGAAGAGTTCAGGGACTCATCCCAGCAAGGTGTAAATGTCTAAATGGTAGTTGAGAAAATGACATGGCTCTGGCCAGTGTGGCTCAGTTGGTTGGAGCATTGTCCTGTGAACTGAAAGGTCACTGGTTTGATTCCCGGTCAGAGCGCATACCTAGGTTGTGGTATCAGTCCCCTGTCAAGGTATGTATAAGAGGCCGATGTTTCTCTCCCTCTCTCCTCCTCCTTTCCCCTCTCTAAAAATCAGTAAGCATGTCTTCAGGTGAGGGTTAAAAAAAATTGCCTGGGCCCACACAGGCTGTTAATTTGCAATAGTATGGAATACCTGGTAGAAAAAGGAGATTGCCACTTTAATTAATGACCCCTTAGAAGCCAGACAGCCAGAAGTCGTGCTGGTGTGCACGGCTGTCTGCACAACACCCCTGAGTGCAGCACAGACTAGGGCTGTGCGTGGCAAAAGCACCACTCAACAATGACCACTGGGATTTTGGGCCCAATTCTATCTGAGAAATAATGACCAGCTTGCTGTTGGACATTAGTTGATACTGCCCCCATGACTGAAGGTACAAAATTATCTTGGACCTGAAACACCCATAATGTCTTGAGTGATGCTGGAGAAATACTCTAATGGGGAGGGCAGTCCCCAGAGGGTTCCATAGCCAAAAAGGAAGTGTGTTGTACAGGAACGTGCTATCAGGGGGCTGAGAGGAGGCACTGTCTTTTCCTCTAGGGCCAACTTTGGAACCACTTGAAACGCTGCCGGAACCTATGACCACTTGGGCCACTTGGGCAGTGCCCTCTGAAAGCTCTCTGTTTACCAACTAAGAGCTCTTGAGTTTATGGAGGGCAGTTCCAAGATAAAGAGATGGCACCCTGTTTGGAGGACTGCCACTCTAACTGAAGAAGGTAAAGTCAATTCAGCTCAGTAGGCTTAATTGTATGCTATTTGATGCTGTGTTTAAATTTTTCCCAGCTCGTGAATAGTGCCTAATTGCCTAGCCATAGGGTTATGCAAAAGGGCAATGGAAAACTGGACTATTAAAAGAATAACCACAAGAAGCATTGCTCCATGGAAGTCACTATGAAAACTTAAGGGGTGCATTAAAGTAGAATATGTCAAAGCCCACCAGAGAAACTCCCTTCCAGGGTTGGAAGGTGATTGGCATCTGCGAGACATACTCTGCTGTGCTGACATAAGATGAGTAGACAGGGCTGTGCTGCCGCAAAGCAGAGATGGCCTAAATCCATATATATTCCTCTTGTACCCTCTGAGATGCAAAATGCCAAAAAGAACTGTTCTCTCTGCCAAGAAGAGAGTAGTCGGACCAATGGCTACAAATGGGCACCGAAAGGGAGATACTCTGGACCGGGTTCTGCGGACTTGGTGGTCGATGCAAGTGCTCAAAGTGCTGGGGCAGATTTAAACAGACACCCTTGCACCACTTTATACTGCAGAGTCACATTTTTCTGTAGCAAGGAACGCAATTTTCATCCTCAGAGTAATGATTTGATAGAAATTGAAGCAGACAATAGAAAATTTATTGTCTAAAACAGGAAGAGACAAAGGCGTGAAGTGCTGGTTTACGTGCCTTGCTGGGTGTGTGCCCACATTTAGTATTAGGGAGGCCAATGGGGAGTTGCCACTAGGTAGGTTCCTCCAATTTTCTGGGTGATCTGGAGATAAGAGGGAGGAGGAGGATGCTGGCCCAGTGATGTAGGTCTTCCCCACATCACCTTACTGCCTTTTTTTTTTTTCACCTAATGCAGTGGTCCCAAGACCAGGGCTGCAACTGTGGGCAAGGATGATTTCAGAGCAGGAAGCTGTAAGTACCTCTTTAGACCTTCATGTCAGAACCCCCACAGGCCTGATGGGGTGGATTGGGTCTTTACCTCATCCAACAAAATTGGGATTAATAGTGGGAACAGCCCAGGTCAAGGTAGCCCACTAGTTCGCTACCTGTATAACCCTATCCTATATGAATGGCAGTGGACTGAGGGGGAAGCATTTGCTAGCAGAGTATTATTGAGGGCATTCTGGACCAGCACAGTGATAAAACTGACTTCCTTTTCAAAGGTGGAAAAGTTTGGATATAAATAGAGGAGAAATGGCAGCTGCATATAAAGGAATGAATGAGGGAAATTCAGTACTAGTGATGCCCCCAGAGAGGCTCACAACAAGAGATTACATTGTTTCTTAGCTCAGTTATATAGAATGCCTGAAGCAGTGAAGCCGTGTCATGCCAAGACCAGTCTTGCTTTTGGAACCTGTTGAAGTCAAGTTGGAAGCCTGCCATCCTGCATGTCATCTTGGCGAGAGACACTATGGTCACACAGTCTGATGGCGGACGGGACTAATTGTTAATGACTGAGTAGGACTTCAGTAATGTGCCATTGACTTTTTTTTTAAACAAAGACAATTATCTAGGACCTTTAATAATAGGTGCTTGCAGTTTGTTGAATTTTTGGAAAAATCAACTTATAAACTTTTATTACAAATTAAAAAAGAGATATTTAGAAATCTCAACTTGACCAGATATAAAACAATTTAATAATTTTAAAGGTGTATTGAGGAAAAACCAGGTTTAAAAAATTTTTTTTTCATTACCCAAAAGAGATATCTTTAAGTAAAAAAAATAAAAACCATGCTGTATAGGTAATGCAGATAGCTCTAGTTATCTGGTCAACAGGCCAAAAGAGCAAGGCCTTAACGTCTCCAGCTCCAAAATTTGGTTAATTTCTCACTGCTGGAATTTCATATCCACTTCTTCTTGTTGGATAACTGAACCAGGTGATGGTAGAGATGGTTAGCCAGCAGTTACTCAGCCCCGCCCTGCTCCGCCTTGGGAGCCAACAAATTCTTAGCTGGTAGATTGGCTGATTGGGTCTCTTTGCCTTCTGTGGTTTAGGGTTTATTGAGCATCTGTGTCAGTGATTGAAGCTGCAGTGATATCCATGTTGGTGGCTGCTGACCTTGGGTCTCATCTCTTGATTTTTCTTATCCTCTTCATTGCTGTCCTCTGTAGCCTGTCTTTCAGGAGGAGGACCCCTGCAGACTTGTGGTCCATAGCCTGATACGTGTTCTGTCTCACTGGTCACCTTGTTCTCCTGCACCCTGGTTGTCAGCACCCTCCATCACTTCTCCCCGCATAAGAGGGTCTGAAAACTGTGCAGGGAGGGTCAGTGCCCACAGGGTCTCTGCATGTAGCAAGGTGGGAACTGTGGCCTGTGGTAGGACGGGTTCTACTAGGCCTGGCCTTCAGGAGCACTCTCCGACCTCTCATTCTTTCCCCCACTCTCAGCATTCTGGTAATCCTGCTGGTGACTGCCTGGAGGACCCTTGTGACATGGATAGAGTCTATGAGGGAGACAGTTTGCTGCATATTTACTGCCCTGCACTGGAACTCCACCCAGGCCTGTAACATCGGCTGCTTCCACACCCTCTTCTCCAACAGTGTCAAACTCCAGTCTCTCCATCTCCTGCACTTCAAAGATATTTCCCAGGGCGGTTCTTCTTTATGACAGTCTGGTGTGCAAATATACCTTCCTTGGTGCCCTTCTTGTTGATGAAACCATATTTGTTTCTTACATTGAACTATTTTACTGTTTCCAAAACCTTGCTTGCTATGACCTTCTCATCCCCACTGGTAGTGCTGCTAGTGTGAGGTCACCTGGGGCGCCATTCCCTGCCCACTGCCTGTGGTGCCAGGCTTGGTGTTGGTAGCACTGAGGGCGGTGGAGTCGGGTGGCTGCTGGGTCTCCACCTCACTGCTCATGTTTGTGGTGATGATGGTGACTGGGGCTGGCTGTGGCAGCTGCGGCTCCCTCAGGGTGTGGTGGTTGCTAGGCCAGCGGTGGCAGTGGGGCTACTCAGGGCTCTCTGGGGTCTACTCTCTGCTGTGCTACTGATCAAACTTGTGCCAATGTCTTTTGACTCCTATTTTTCAGGTTACACCTACTGCCATACTAATGTGGTGAAACAATGTTCTCATTTCTAAAATTCAACTTTGTTGTGTAAACAAACAAGTCTTATGAAGGTACTGACAACCAATACTCAAATGTATTGGGAAAATGACTGGCCTGAAGAAGACCTGAATTAGCTAATCATCAGCTAATCTCCATGCTGCCATGGTAGGAGAAGCCCAAGCCACGTGGAGACACTACAATAAGAAAGACAAAGGTCCTTAACCCGTGGCCCAGCTGAACCACCAGATACCAGCAGTATCTGCTGCCAACCATGCCTGGGAGCCATCTTGGGTGCCCACCAGCATCATGTGCAGTAGGAGAACCGCCCAGGTGACTTCCACCCATTCACAGTCATGAAATTACAAATGGTTGTTGCTTTAAACCACTAAACATGGGGGTATTTTATTACCTAGTAATCAGTTGACAAAACACCTGATATTTCCACTTACCAAGGCTTCCAGGATTCTGCTTCTTTGATGTCTGTCCGGGCCAGAAGCTTTCTCTTCTCTGCTGAGTCAATTATAGATTGTCACTCCCCAGGTTCCAGAATGCTGACTTCCTTGTCTACTCTCATTTCAACCCCATTCTTCTTGTCCTATGCATCCATGCCTTTTTAAAATTCCTTTATTGTAATTTTAGTGGGGTTTGGGAGGGAGAGGAGATAAGTAGATCTGTTTAATCTATCCTATTTAATTCAAAGTTTCTTCTCCATTCCTTTTTAAAAAGAGATTCTTTCTTTCTTTCTTTCTTTCTTTCTTTCTTTCTTTCTTTCTTTCTTTCTTTCTTTCTTTCTTTCTATTTGTTATTTTTAGACAGCAGGGAAGGGAGGGAGAGAGGGAGAGAAACATCAATGTATGGTTGCCTCTTGCATGCCCCCTATTGGGGACCTGGTCCGAAACCCAGGCATTTTCCCTGACTGGGAATTGAACCAACGACCCTTTGGTTTGCAGGCCAGCATATTGTCATTACCTGAAAGAGATTATCTTTAGGTTAAAAAAAATACAAAAACATGTTATATAGATAGTGAGATTAGCTCTAGTTATCTGGTCAACAGACAAAGAGCAAGGACTTAAGGTTTTCAGCTCCAATCTTTTGTTCATTTCTCATTGCTAGAATTTCACTGAGTCACACCAGCTGGAGCTCTTCTGCATTCTTAACATAACCAAGAACTCCTCTGCTCAGAGGCTCCTCCCAGACTCCACATACCCTAGAGCTGGGAGGTTTGGAGTCATTGTCCCCCCCCCCCCGCCCCCAACTCTCTAATGCTTCTTTAAGGAACATGCCATCTGTTCCCTGATGAATGCCACCATCTACTGACCAGAGTGAGCATAGCCTTCATCAGTGCTCCATCTTCTCATTCTAGTAACTTTGACATCTTCATGATCATTCCATTCATCACTCTTCCTCTTAGCTCCTTGCCTTCCTTGTGTCACATGGAAATTCATGCTTCAGCCACCCCTCACAGGACCAAATGCCACCTGTGTCATTCCCTGGATGACCCCATGCCTGATGTCACTAGTTCAGCACAGCCTCCTCATCACGAGGGCTGGTCACAGAGTCTCTCCTCCCATCTGAAGCTGCCCCTGCAAGATGTACTCTATATCGTTTTTCTCCCAGCTCTGTGTGATCCACTCCATCTCCTTTGTGTCCTCACCAGTTTTTCTTAGGGCACCCAGTCACACAGCACCCAGCACCCAGTCACACAGCTTCCAGTAGCAGAGCCTGATTTTATCTGCAGCCCTCTCCTCCCACACCCTCTGTTCACGTCATCTGGGCTAGGTTGGCTCTACCCTCAGCCTCATGTGACGCAGGCTTTGCCAATCTATCACATTGCCAGGTGACTGAAACGAGCTGAGGAGTAAACAGTCAGAGTCAAGAGACTCACCTCTCAGACTTTCATAGTATTACCAGGCTAAAGAAGACCACTTGCCTACGCACATCAAAGCCCAATAAAATGCAAATGGGAGTTTGCAGCCCTGTTTGCGTCTTATTGGGCTTTACTTAAGCCCAATAAGGATTATCTAAGGATATGGCACCATGCCAGGAGTCACAGGTAGCTTGTACTCAAAGGCCTGGCTCTCCATGGATTGTGGGGGATGGACTATATAGGGGAAAAATCGTTAATTATGATGACCAAGAGAGTTAGGGTCATGGTCAGGATTGTGGTGTCTACTGATTGATCAGCACTAGGGTAGGAAGTAGTTGATCATTGCATCTTGTCCTGATGTCAGCCATGGTGCTGCTTCATCTGGTTTCCCAAGGGGTGGTTGGTGGGATCAATCTGGAGCTGAAGCACAGATGAAGCCTAGATGTTATCTCTAGTTTGACTGAAACTCTTTCTCTGTGGTCAACAGACCTGAGGCTTTGTTTCTGAAACTATTGGATGCTGACCAGAACCTCACTGTCCTGAGGGCTTAATGATTAAGCAAGGGAGAGAGAGGTGGTTGAGTCAGGATGTTAGGCAAGGTCAGTTTGAATCAAAGGAAAAAAATTTAAAATTAACATTAAAAATGGAAAATTAAAGAAAATAAGGTTTCTGTGCAGTTACAGTGTAAGCCTTTAGGTAAGTGAGGTCTCTCTTGAACTTAAGCCTGGAAGGATGGGAGGCCAGAACCATTGCAGACACTTTGCCACAATGAGAGAAGGGTCTTTTGGTCAATATAGCCAATCATAGATGAGAGCAAAGCCTAACTAAAACCAGGGGTTGTTTATACCTGATTCCAGTGGTGCCTGAAGTCAGTCCTATCCTACAAATTTTCAATGATAAGAACCCACTAAGGCTTTCTGCCTGTTTGGTCTTGTGGCCCTCACTGAATGTATCAGGAAAATCATGTTTTAAAGTGGCACAAGAAATATATAAAGAAACATTTATCTTTTAAAACAAATGGGGAAAACTGCGGGAGTCCTAAGCAGTTCCTCTTAAAGAACCCACACATGAACTTACTCAGACTCATCCCCGCTGAGTTCCAGCACTGGGATAGCAGCTTGAAAGTCACCAGCAGCATACAGGGAGGAACTGATGTGTCTGGTGTCAAGGGGAGAGTTGGGAGACAGCTTTCTCCTAGACAGAAAGGCAGGCAGAGGCCATTATCCCTATTCTGAATCCTACTCCCACAGAGCCACAGAGCTCCCAAGTGTGGGCCGTATCTGAGACTCCATCAACCTGGCTAACATTGTTTGCCCTGCCTGCCCTGGGGATACCCTGAAATTCTGTCCCACCCACACTGTTAACAGTGACTTTTTCATATGAATGGCTGGCCTTGGCTCATGCTTCACAACTTCATAATTACTCTCAAAGAAGCAACAGCTGGCTTCAGTGAGCCTCCAGCTTTGGTACCTCATGCTAAGTGGCCCCAGGCCTGGCATTAGCAGCAACCAACCTAGATTCACCTGGGAATCTCCAAGACCAGCACAAGTGGCAGCCATCTCAGATTGCTTTATAGCTCATGCAGGGTGGCCCTGGGCAGAACACAGGTGGAGGCTGACCTTGGACTGCTCCACCAGGGAAACCCTAGAGCCTGCACACCCAATGGACAGCTACAGACCACACTGGAGCACCACCACCCTGCCCCTGCACAACTGATCCTCCACAGAGGGCAGAGGTTGGTGGTCAGTGGTCACAGCCAGTCCTTGCAGCTGACTGGCCTAGGTAAATCCCTCCCATTGACCTGCCAACAGCAACCAAGGCTCAACTACAAGAGGAGGGTGTACTCAGCCCACATGAAGAGAACATCTTGAGTATCCAGTTTGGGTGACAGGAGAGGCTGTGCCACTGGATGCTACAGGACACCTACTACATTCTATCAAGACAGGGAGTCATACAAGGTCTGTCTAAAAAAAGTACAGCCATTGTTAATATAATGAGAACAGTTTGTGCAACATTGATGTAACCTGGAAGCCAAGGAGAGTAGACTGGAATGCACTTGCATAAATAATGACAACTTCACTGTACTAGTCAGTGGGAGCAGTAAACTCCCTTGAGTGAGTATGTGTACTGTGTGGCTATCACATTCAAAATGACTAAGCAAGTAGAGCAACAAATCTGCATCAAATTTTGCATTAAGCTTGAACATTCCTCCACGGAAACTATTCAGATAATTCAGAAGGCTTTCAGGGATGATGCAATGAGTACAGCACAAATAAAACTATGGCACAAACACTTCAAAGATAGTTGAGAATCTGTTGATAGTGATCCACATTCTGGAAGGCCTGCAACAAGCAGAAAACCTGAGACCATTGAACATATACAAGCTGCAATCAACAAAGATTGGCAACCCAGGTGACTCAGCCCCCACCCCCCACAGCCTAGATTTGGTGCCCTGAGACTTCTGGCTTTTCCCAAAAATTTGAAAGGGAAGAGATTTCAGACTGTCAATGAGATTCAGGAAAATACTACCACAGCTCATTGTGATTAGGAGAACTGTGTGAGGTCCCAAGGTGCCTACTTTGAAGGAGATTGAGACATCATTGTCCTATGTACAATATTACTTGTGTCTTGTATCTTTTTCAATAAATGTCTCTATTTTTCATAGTACATGGCTGGATACCTTGTGGACAGACCTCATAGCAGCTCTTTCTAATACATAGAAACAAATACAGGGAGGCTGTCAAAATGAAGATACAAAGAAACATGGCCCAAATGAAAGAACAGATCAAAACTCCAGAAAAAGAACTAAATAAAATGTAGATAAGCAATCTATCAGATGCAGAGTTCAAAACACTGGTTATAAGGATGCTGAAGGAACCTAGTGAGAACCTCAACAGCATAGAAAAGATCCAGTCAGAAATGAAGGATACACTAATTGAAATAAAGAACAACTAACAGGGAAACAACAGTAGAGTGAATGAAGCCAAGAATGGAATCAATGGTTTGGAACATAAGAAAGACAAAAAACAGGACTTCTGGCCAAGATGGAGGCATAGGTAGACATGTTGTGCCTCCTCACACAACCAAAAGAAGGACAATAACAATTTAAAAACAAAAAAACAACCAGAAGTGACAGAAACCTGAATTGTATGGAAGTCCGACAACCAAGGAGTTAAAGAAAACATATTCATCCAGACCGGTAGGAGGGGCAGAGTGGGGCAGCCAGGGTGGAGAGGGCTTTGCAGCAAAGCTGTGGCTGGTGGATCCAGCAAGGCGGGAAATTATGGAATGGGGCTCAGTGCGCAAGGCTGCTGGCAGACCAGGTGGTCCCACATTTGCATGCAGATAAACCAGGCAAAACTGGGGAGTGAGACAGACCACACAACCCAGGGTCCCAGAGTGGGGAAATAAAACCTCAAAACATTGATTGAAAACACCTGTGGGGGTTCAGATGCCAGGAGAAACTCCCAGCCTCACAGGAGAGTTTGTTGGAGAGACCCACAAGGTCCTAGAATGTACACAAGCCCACCCATACAGGAATCAGCACCAGAAGGGCCCAGTTTGCTTGGGGGAAGCAGGGGAAGTGACTATAATCTGGTAGAGAGCAGAGCAAATGCCATGTTCCCTCTGGGAACCCTGCCCCACATACAGTGTTAGAACCCAGAGACATGGGTTGTCCCACCCTGGTGAACACCTAAGGTTCTGCCCCTCACTATGTAACAGATGCATCAAGACAAAAAAAAATGGCCCAAATAAAAGAACAGATCAAAGCTCCAGAAATAATACAACTAAGCGATGAAGAGGTAGCCAGCCTATCAGATGCACAGTTCAAAACACTGGTAATCAGGATGCTCACACGATTTATTGAATTTGGTTGCAAATTAGATGAAAAATGAAGGCTATGCTAAGTGAAATAAAGGAAATGTACAGGAAACCAATAGTGATGGGAAGGAAACTGGGACCCAAATTAACAGAGTGGGCCAGAAGGAAGAAACATCCAATCAGAAGAGAATGAAGAAACAAGGATTCAGAAAATGAGGAGAGGCTTAGGAACCTCCAGGACATCTTTAAATATTTCAACATCTGAATTATAGGGGTACCAGAAGGAGAAGAGGAAGAGCAACCAGTTGAAAACTTATTTGAACAAATAATAAAGGAGAACTTCCCCAATCTGGCAAAGGAAATAGACTTCCATAATCTGGTAGAGAGCAGAGCAAATGCCAGGAAGTCCAGGAAGCTCAGAGAGTCCCAAAGAAGTTGGACCCAAGCAAGCACACACCAAGGCACATCATAATTACATTAGCCAAGATGAAAGATAAGGAGAGAATCTTAAAAGCAGCAAGACAAAAGGAGAGAGTAACCTACAGAGGAGTTCCCATCAGACTGTCAGTTGATTTCTCAAAAGAAACCTTACAGGCAAGAAGGGGCTGGAAAGAAGTATTCCAAGTCATGAAAGGCAAGGACCTACATCCAAGATTGCTTTATCCAGCAAAGCTCTCATTTAGAATGGAAGGGAAGATAAAGTGCTTCTCAGATAAGGTCAAGTTAAAGGAGTTCATCATCACCAAGCCATTATTATATGAAATGTTAAAGGGACTTATCTAAGAAAAAGAAGATAAAAAACATGTATAGTAAAAGGACAGCAAACTCACAATTATTAACAACCATACCTAAAACAAAAACAAAAAGAAACTAAGCAAACAGCTAGGACAAGAACAGAACCATAGAAATGGAGATCACATGGAGGGTTATCAACAGGGGAGTGGGAGGGGGAGAGAGGGGAAAAGGTACAGAGAATAAGTAGCATAGATGGTAGGTAGAAAATAGATAGGGGGAGGGTAAGAATAGTACGGGAAATGTAGAAGCCAAAAAACTTATAAGTATGACACATGGACATGAACTAAAGGGGAGGAATGTGGGTGGGAGAGGGTGTCCAGGGTGGAGGGGAGTGAAGGGGAGGAAATGAGACAACTGTAATAGCATAATCAATAAAATGTATTGAAAAAGAAAAAGAAAAAAAAACAGCCAATTAAAACAACAAGAAGAAAATAGAATTTAAAAAATGAGAATAGTGTAAGCAGCCTATGGGACAACTTCAAGTATTCCAACCTTTGCATCATAGGGGTGCCAGAAGGAGAAGAGAAAGGGCAAGAAATTGGAACTCTATTTGAAAAAATAATGATAGAAAACTTCCCTAATTTGATAAAGGAAATAGACATTCAAGTCCAGGAAACACAGAGAATCCCCAACAAGATGGATGCAAAAAGCCAACTCTAAGACACACCATAATTAAAATATCAAAGGTTAAAGATAGAGAGAATCTTTTTTATTTAATAATTTCTTCATTGTATTTTTATTACCATGTAGTCCCCTTATACTCTCTCCCGTCACAATCACCACACTGTTGTCCATGAGTCCTTTTTCCATTTTGCTCAATACCTCCCCCTTCCCTCCCTGCCCTGCACTTAGCTGTCATCCTGTTATCTATGAGTCTGCCTCTATTTTGCCTGTTCAGTTTGTTCGTTAGATTCCATATATGAGTGAAATCATATGGTATTTGTCTTTTTCTACCTGACTTATTTCACTTAGCAGAATGTTCTCCAGGTCCATTCATGCTGTTGCTAAGGGTACACTTTTCTTGTTTTTTACAGCTGAGTAATATTCTGTTGTGTATGTGTCCCATAGTTGTTTTATCCACCCATCTATGGACACTTCAGCTGCTTCCATATCTTGGTGACTGTAAAGAACACTGCAATGAACATAGGGGTGCTTGTGTTCTTTCTAATTAGTGTTTCGGGTTCCTTCAGATAAATTACCAGAAATGAGATCACTGGGTCAAAAGGCAGATCCACTTTTAATTTTTTGAGGTATCTCCATACTGCTTTTCACAGTGGTTGCACCAGTCTGCATTCAGTCCAGCAGTGCAGAATGGTTTCCCTTTCTCCACATTCTTATCAGCACTTATTGTTTGTTGACTTATGGATTTTAGCCATTCTAACAGGTGTGAGATGATATCTCATCGTGGTTTTAATGTGCATTTCTCTATAATTAGTGACATTAAGCATTTATCATTGTCTATTGGCCACCTGTATGTCCTCTTTGGAGAAGTGTCTATTCGGGTCCTTTGTTCAATTTTTAATTGGGTTGTTTGTTTTTTTGGTGTTTTGTAACTCTTTATAAATTTTTGATATTAATCCCTTATCAGATGTATCAGTGAATACATAAGGAGAGAATCTTAAAAGCAGCAAGGGAAAAGCAGTTAGTTATCTACAGGGAGTTCCCATAAGACTATAAGCTGATTTCTCAAAAGAAACTTTGCAGGCTAGAAGGGATTGGCAAGATTCTAAGTCATGAAAAATGGGGACCCACAGTCAAAATTGCTCTACCCAACCAAGATATTTAGAATTGCAGAGCAGTTAAAGAGCTTCCTAGACAAGAAAAAAAACAAAGGAGTTCATTATCACCAAACCATCATTATATGAAATGTTAAGGGAATTATTTAAGAAAAAGAAGATCAAAACTATGAGCAATAAAATAGCAATAAATAAATATCTGTCAACAATTGAATCTAAAAAATAAACTAAGCAAATAAGAACAGACAGAATCATGGATACAGAGAACGTTTTGATGGTTACCAGATGGGAGGGGTGTGGGGGAAATGGGTGAAGACATGAAGGGATTAAGAAGTACAAATGGGTAGTTACAGAATAGCCATGGGGATGTCAAGTACAGTATAGGAAATGGAGTAGCCAAAGAACTCATACACGTGACCCATGGACTTGAACAATGGTGGGGGAATGACCTGAGGGAGTGGGAGGTGCTGGGTGGAGGAGGACAAAGGAGAAAAATTGGGACAACTGTGACAGCATAATCAATAAAATATGTAAAAGAAATAAAACAAATGGCGGGGGCAGAGTAGGGGTGTGGGGGGTAGAACCACTTAAGCCATAGCCTACAGCTCCCCCTTGTGGAAAACATTATTTCTCAGAGTCTGGATAACAGACCTTTATTTTAATCTATGTGTTCCAATAGTCTGCACATATCTAGGTTAATTTAGAACATCTTTCCTAGTTCAAAAAAATAACTGCTGCTTTTTATAATCCTTATCACAGTCCTTTCCCATAGTACTCTGTCATTCAGATCTATGATCCTAAACAAAACATGTCCCAAAATCATGCAGTGAATTTAGAATGTGCTAGAGGAATACATTTTTATAACTACCTAAAATGGGAATAGTAAAAAGACAGGAGAAGAGAAACAGAAAACTGTAATGCAGTAGAATTTTTAAATCCACTCAAGCATAAGTTCTCTGGTTTCAAAGACTGGTCCACACACGGGCGTCTCTTTTCTCCCCACATCGCATGGAAATGATTAAAGAGAGAAGTACAACAACAACAAAAAGATCTATTCTAGGAAACCAAAAACCAAGAGAGAATTCCATCAACAGAATAGAATATTTTCAGGATTTGAGGAAATGTGTTGTTTTGGTTGGGAGGGAGGACAAGTAGTGCTGAACTGAGAACCCCCCCACACAAGGGGGCTTCCCGGGAGGAAGGTGGGGATGACGTGTGTGAGAACAGCAAGGCCCGAACTCCAGCACAAGACCTGAGAGTAGGGCCTGCGTGTCCAGGCAAAAGGGGATTTGAGCTGCGCTGGTGCCCAGCAACTCACCATGGTGTTTGTTCCTCAGTCACGAATGCTGGGAGAACTTGCCAAAGCTGGTACAGAAGTGGGTGGGGAGGCCAGAGAGGCAATATAATCTAGCAAATTCCAGTGGCCACTCCAATCCAGCAGCTACCCCAATCCAGCCCTTTCCCCAGCTACCTGACCCTGTTGTACAAGGACACCTCTGAGGTCCACCATTGAGGTCAGGAAAGGGGAGGCTGGGGAGAGAGTAGCCCTGTCCCACCTTGGTTTCACAGAGCGGTGGTCCCAGGTGCTCTTGTGTGTGGGCTGCTGCACCCCTTCAGCTCCTGCCCTAGCCTTGGGGAACCCCGTGCCTGGTCCCATCTCTGCAGGTAACTTTCTCCACTCACAAAGCACCCAGAGGGCAGACAGCTGCAGTGCCAGCCCTTTGCAGTGCTAAGTGGTGTTGGGTAACAGACAGGGCCTGACAGAGGAAGCAAAGGATTATTTATGCAAATACCCAGGAAGCCCACACCAACCTCGATTCTTCTTCCGTTTCCACCACACCTAAGTGAGAATAGACAAGGGAGAGGCACCTCACAAACACTGACTGTTAGCATCCTTGAGAAGGTGGATCAGGAAGAGTGATTTGGAAAAGAACGGTCCCCAATGGAATGAAGGAAATACAAATGTATTAAAATTTTTCAAATTAAAATCCTCAAAAATATTTATGACAGAATATCGCATTCATAAAAAACCAAGGACCTGGTATACAAAATATGATATATACCTACAATGCATATTATTCAGTCATAAGAAGGACTGAAATTTTCACATATGCTGTAACATGGATGGGTCCTGAAAACAATAAGCTAAGTGAAATTGCCAGACATGAATATTGTATGATTACACCTATACAAGGTACCTAGAACTGGCAAGTTTATAGAGAGAGAAAGTAGAACGGAGGTTACCAGGGGAGCTAGAGGGAAGGGAGAAAGGAAAATTGTTTAATAGGTACAGAGTTTTTGTTGGGAATCATGCAAAAAATTTACATATAGGTAGTGATGATGATTAAACAATATTGTGAATGTATTTAATTCCACTAAGCTATACACTTAAAATGGTTAAAATACTCAGTATTGGGCTATATATATTTTACTACAGTAAAAAAAATGTCCCCCCAAACAAACCAGTTATAGAAAAAGGACAGCAATCAGAGAAAAGTGTTCTTAGAAATTCAGAATATAATGAAAAGCTCCAGAGAAGCAACAAATAATGGAATGGACTCTGCTTTAAAAACCATGTGATTTAGTAGGCCAATCAAGGAACTCTACTGGAACATTTTTGAGGACTCTCTTTGGGTTTATAATTTCCATCGTTAGTAAGTTCAATTTCCAAATAAGCTTGTGGTTCCAATATCAAAAATCAGACCTGTCAATACAAAAGCATAGTGTTCATTCCACAATGCAAAGAAAGCATCATTTACACCTCATCTCGACACTGCGTGGCAAGACTTGGAATCCCTAAGAGGAGAGAGGGGAGACATAGCTTAAGAAAGAGAGCTTAACTTTTCCTGTTACAGAAGCCAAGTCCAACTCTTCAGGCCCTGGAAAGAGGAAAAGAAAAAGGCGTGTGGAAAAAGTCAGGCCCACATTGTCTTGCTTTCCCTTCTGGGTTTGGAATTGGAGGGTCCTGGCATGGTGGATCCATCCAGACGAGTGTGCAGGAGTTCATGGACATAGACTAGCGGTTGCTTCAAACAAGAAGCCCCTTAGGTAGCGTGCCCAACAGGGATGTAGGCAAGAGCACGAAAGAGGCAGATTGGGGTGGGGAAGGGAAAGAGCCTCACAATGTGCTTTTTTTATATGCACTCCTATATTTATTGCAGCATTGTTTTCTTTCTTTCTCTCTCTCTCTCTCTTTATTTCTTTCTTTCTTTCTTTAGAAAGATTTCATTTATTTCTTTATTTTTAGAGTGAGGGGAAGGGAAGGAGAAAGAGAGGGAGAGAAACATCCATGTGTGGTCCCCTCTTGCATGCCCCCTACTGAGACCTGTCGAAACCCAGGCATGTGTCCTGACTGGGATCCAACCCACAACTCTTCTGTTTGAAGGCTGGCACTCAATTGAGTGGCTAAACTGAGCCACACCAGCCAGGGTGGATAAATAAGTCCTAGAGATGTAATGTATAGCATGGTGGCTATAGTTAATAATTTTGTAGTATTATATACTTGAAAATTGCTAAGAGAGTAGATCTTAAAAATTCTCAACACAAGAAAAAAATGCGTTAATGTCCGTGATGAAGAATGTCAACTAAACTTATCATGGTAATCATTTTGTAATATGTGCATATATCAAATCATTATGTCATACACCTAAATTTAATAGTGTTATATGTGAATTATATCTCAATTAAAAAAAAAGCCTAATCAAACTAATCTATAGTGAGAGAAACAAGTGGTTGCCTGGGGTCTGGGGTGGGAGAAGACTGACTACAAATGGTCAAAGAGGACTTTTGGGGTGATGAAAATGTTCTATATCTTTTTAAAAAATATTTTGTATTTATTTTTAGACAGATGGGGAGGGAGGGAGAAAGAAAGGGAGAGAAACATCAATGTGTGGTTGCTTCTGGCATGCCCCCCTACTGAGTACCTGGCCTTCAACTCAGGCATGTGCCCTCATTGGGAATCAAACCCGTGACCCTTTGGTTCCAGGCCAGTGCTCAATATACTGAGCCACACCAGCCAGAGCTCTATATCTTGATTTTAGTGATGGTTACAAGTGTGCATATATTTGTTATAACCTCATCAAACTGTACATTTAATATTTGTTTTATATTATTGTTTGTGAATTATACCTCAATAATTTTGATTTAAAAAGAAAATGATCCATGACTGGTACAGCATAGTGGGTTGGGTGTTGTCCTGCAAACCAAAAGGTCGCCAGTTCAATTATCAGTCAGGACATGTGCCTGGCTTGCGGGCGGACCAGGTCCCTGGTTGGGGGAGTTTGAGAGGCAACCAATTGATCAATGTTTCTCTTGTACACCTATGTTTCTCTCCCTCTCTTTCTCCCTCTCTTCCCCTCTCTCTGAAAATAAATAATAAAATCTTTTTCAAAAGGAAAGAAAAGACACGAAGCTCTCCCCATCCCCTCTGTTTATGTAGACTCAGGTCTCTCTATGTGGTCTCTCCTCATGGGCTGGCTAGTTTGAGCTTCCTCACAGCATGGCAGCCTTGGGGAGATCAGGTTGCTTGCATGGTGGTTTTTATGACCTACCCTGAGAAGACGCATAGTATTACTCCTGCCATAATCACAAGCTTACCTAGATTCAAAGGAACATAGATGTTATTTCTAAATGGGAAGGGTGTCAAAGTCACATTGTGTCACATGAGGGGTGTTGCTGTGGCCACATTTAGGAAATATCAGCCACAGCCCATCTTCTGGCCACAACAGTTCACATTTCTCTGCATAAAAATATACTCCCTCCCTCCCCTGAGTCCTCTGTTTCTCATCCTGCTGTGACATCAACACAAGGTCTAGGATTTTATCATCCAAATCAGGCCCAGAAATAGATGAGGCTCCGTGGGTGTGGTTCACCCACCTTCCGAAGCTCTCCAGATGCCTGTCCTGAATTAAAAATGAGATAACCCAGGCCTGTGGGGTGGGCAGGGGTTCCCTTTGGAATCTAGCATCATAACATTCAGCCCACAGACTCTGTACACCTTCTACATGCGTTCAGATATAGAAAACCTAGGTGAATAAAAAAGACCCAGAACCTGCCAACCCAAGCTTGTGGTCTAGCCTTTTTCTTTGTGGCTGCCACTGAATGAACTCATTCCACTGCTTGGACATTGTCCCCAGTTGTGGGAACCTCCTTCAGGTCCCTTAACTCTGGTGCATCCAATTTTCAAACCTCACAGCTGTATTCCATGCTGAATTCAGATTTTTAAATTTCAGCTGGTAAATATTTACAGGGCAACATGGTGGTCCTGCCAGCCACCCTTACGTTCCACTTTGGCTACATTCTCACTTTTATCATTTTTTGAATATTTATCATATGGGAAATGGGAAAATGGGAATGGTGAGAGCATAATTTTTTTTAAAGATTTTATTTATTTATTTTTAGAGAGGGAAGGGAGGGAGAAAGAGAGAGAGAGAGAGAGAGAAACATCCGTGTGTGGTTGCTGGGGGTCATGGCCTGCAACCCAGGCATGTGCCCTGACTGGGAATCAAACCTGCGACACTTTGGTTCGCAGCCTGCAAGAGCATAATTTTTATAAATTATGAAATCAGCTGAGACAAAGATAAAAACCTTTACTTATAAGAGGATGCTCCTTGGATTTAACCTGGGAGAACTGGTGTGCTGTGCATTCAGTTGTTAAGGAAAGAAACAAAATATGTAAAATTCTACAAATGTATCATTAGAGATGAGTCTAAAACCTAATGTATTATTGAGACTTGATTTCAAAACTATTTGATAACAGCCCTGACTGGTGTGGCTGACTGGGTTGGGCGTCATCCTGCAAACCAAAAGGTTGCCAGTTCGATACCCAGTCAGGGCACATGCCTGGGTCACCCATTCAGTCCCCCGTTGGGACGCAGTTGGGGCGCATGTGAGAGGAAAATGATCATTGTTTCTCTCACACATTGATGTTTCTCTCCTTCTCTCTCTCCCTCTCTTCCCCTCTCCCTAAAAATAAATAATAAATAAAATAAAAGATGTGCAATGGTAAATCAAATATTAAATCTTAAAAAAAACTGTTTGATAACATGCTTCTGTTCTTTGGAGAAAGAAACTCCTTATAGCCTGTCAGTCCAACTATCTCACATTAGACCTGAGTCTATCTTTTCAGGTGTGCCACACACATATACAGAAGGAAAAAAGAAAGAAAGAAAGGCCTACATATTAGTTTCCTGTGACTGCTGTAACAAATTACCACAAACCTGGTGGCTTAAAACAATACGCATTTAGCTCTGACCCATGTGGCCCAGCTGGTTGGAGCATCATCTCCTACACCAAAGGATCACAGGTTCATTCTCTGGTTGGAGCACCGCTGGGGCACAGGCAGGAGGCAATCAATCACTGCTGGGTGTTCCTCTCTCTCTCTCTTCCTCTCTTCTCTTCTCTAAAATCAATGAGCATGTCCTCAGGTGAGGGGAAAAAGGGTTCATTCTCACCCTGGCTGGTGTGGCTCAGTGGATTAAGTGCCGGCCTATGAACCGAAGGGTTGCTGATTTGATTCCCAATCAGGGCACATGCCTGAGTTGAGGGTCAGGTCCCCAGTAGGGGGCACATAAGAGGCAACCACGCAGTGGTGTCACCCTCTCTTTCTCCCTCCCTTCCCCTCTTTCTGAAAATAAATAAATGAAATCTTTAAAAAAATGTTTATTCTCTTAAAGGTCTGGAAATCAGAAGTCCAAAAGCAGTTTCACTGGGCCCAAATTTAGGTGTTGGCAGGGCCACACTCCGGAGACTCTCACAGGCTTTCTGGAGAATCCATTTCTTGGCCTTTTCCTGTTTCTAGAGTTGTGTTCCTTGTGATCCTTGGTTCATAGCCCCTTCGTGCACTTTCAAAGTCAGCAACATAACATCTTGCTTCAGTCCTCACTTTGCTTTCTTTTGTCTCAAATCTCTTCTTACTCACTCTTATAAAGACAGCTGTGATGGCATTTAGGGCCCATCCTGATAATCCAGACTAATCTTCCCATCTCCCAATCCTAATGTGTATATACATTCAAACAGAGAAACACTAATTTGGGAAATAAGAACATGGGAAAATAAAGTAAATCTATAAGAATATGAGAAGGTGCCCAAAGTGTATTATAAAGAGAAAAATAGAAATTAATAAGCAACAACCAATTAAAGATATAATAGAAGACCCTACAAGAATAATTAAAAGACAGAATACCTTCTAATAAATTTAACAAGAAACATATCAAATCTATTTAAAGAAAAGTTTAAAATACTACAAGGCACAAAAGTATACTTGAAGGAATCAACATACATGCTATATTCTTACATAGAGAGATTCGGCATCATAAAATGTGAATTTTTCCTAAATTGACTTATAAAGTTATCACAATAACAATGAAAGTACTAATGCTTTTAAAAAAAAACTAGACAGATTGGTTATAAAGGTCATATAAAAATTAATGCATAAGAATAGCCAGGAAAATTCTAGCAAAAAAGAGCAATGAGGGGGTGGAGAGCAGCTCTCTTAGTTATATAAAAAGGTCATCTTTCAGCAATGAAGAGAGTATGGTGCTGATTGATATAAGACAGCCTGACCAAAGGCAGAGAAGAGAAAGCCCAGAAATAGGTGCAGATTCATTCAGGAATGGCCTTTATGATGGATATGGGCAGAGAGATGAATTATTCAATGAACAGTAATAGGACAATGGGAGCCAGCCAGTGTTGCGCGTGGGTCACCGGCCAGCAGTGACCACGGAACGCTGTGGATGGCTCGACAATAAACACGCGAGAAATAACAACACATGCACAGAGACAAACTAGTTTCTGTGGGGAAGTAGGGACGAAATGGCCACCCCCCCTAGTGGGGAGTGCGCTGATTTACAGTCCATACCTGCTTTTATTGGGCTCATTTTGCATAATAATTCAGGTAAAGTACAGTACTCATTAGGGGGAAGTAAGGAACTATAGAAAACAAAGAACTCTGCCGGTCTATTGAGTTGGGGGGTCAAAGAGCTGTAAGACTGAGGAACAAAATAACTTCCTCCTAAGACCCTTCTCATTCAACTGAGAGCATTCTAAACAAAGAAGGTTTCACAGTAATTTACATATTCTTTCTTAGGCCTGATCACCCTGGGGAATCCGCACTTCTCAGTACCGAGCTGCACCACCCTGTCATTGTTTCAGGCTTAGGTGGAGCAAGGGAACTAAGGCAACTGAGAGATAAGGAGATTTCCTTCCAGACGCTGAGAACTCAGGCTATGTCAAAGCCAAGGAGCGAGGGTCCATCACCCCCTTTTGCTGCAGCCCCCCAAGTCCTTCTTTTGGGGGGGCCTCCCAAAGTGATCATGCCTGTCTTAGGTCGTTCCCCCCGTGGGGAATCTTACCCGTCTTTGGCTAACCGACCAAGCTTTTTGGGGTTCAGTTATGAATAAAGCAGCAGAAGCAGCATTCCTGCCAGGAAGATAAGCTTTTGTCTCCTTGCTGGCTCACGGTTCCAAGGGCGTTCCCTTAGCTTTAGCTAGGCGGGGGTTTCAGCTTCTGATACCAGTCAGGGCGGTTCCCAACAAGCCAGAAAAAAATTAAGTTGGATCCATAACTGATACCTCATGATATCAGGACAAGTTTCAAATGGGTCAAAGATTTAAACATCAGAAGTGAAACTGTGAGTCCTTGAAGAAAACTGGAAAATTTGTTTATAACCTTGGCATGACAAAGGCTTTTTAAATAATGACTTAAATTCCAAAAAATGTTTAAAAATGTTAAAAGACACATTAATAATATGCTTGGAGAAAATTCCAAATTATAAGCAACCAATAAACATAAACTGGGGAAAATATGTGCTCATATATGTATTTGAAAATCATTATCACAAACATGCAACTCTCCTAACACTTAAAGAGCTCCAAAAAATCATAAGAAAAACACCAATATCCCAATAGAAAGGTTAGCAAAGGATGTATAAACTGACAATTCTTAGAAAATGCTATACAAATGACTTATGAACATGAAAATATATTCAGCTTCACTCATAAGAGAAATGCAAATTTAAGCTACTCTGAGATACAGTTTTTTTATGCCTTTTTTTTTCATCAGATTAGAAAAACTTTAAATGCATTCTGTATCCAGGCTCTTAGCAAAGAGACACTCTAATGATTATTACTGATGGGTGTATAAATTGATATAATTCCCATAGCAGACAATTGGCAACATCTATCCAATTTACAGGAAATATACCCTTTGACCTGGCAAGTTACGCTACAGGTGTGCTTGCATATATGTAAAGTGAAGTCTATTCAAGGTTGTTCATTATAGTAGTGCTAGTAATAGCAAAAAATTAACTGGTTAACCAGGTTACAGTAACTCCATTCCATGGAATACTGTGCAGCTATAAGAGGTCTGTCTGGAAAGAGTGCAGTCATTGTTAATACAATGAGAACAGTTTGTGAGGCACTGATGTAACCTGGCAGCCAAGGAGAGTGGACTGGAATGCGCGTGCACGAACAATGACGACTTCACTGTACTGGTCAGTGGGAGTGGTAGACCCTGTTGAGTGAGCATGTGTACTGTGTGGCTGTTTCATTCAAAATGACTGAGCAAGTAGAGCAACAAATCTGCTCAAATTTTGCATTAGCCTGAACATTGCTCCGCGGAAACTATTCGGATGATTCAGAAGGCTTTCAGAGATGATGTAATGAGTGCAGCAACAAATAAAAGTACAGCACAAACACTTCAAAGATGGTTGAGATCTGTTGACAGTGATCCATGTTCTGGAAGGCCTACAACAAGCAGAAAACCTGAGACTGTTGAACATATACCAGCTACAATCAACAAAGATTGGCAACCCAGGTGACTCAGTCCCACTGTAGCCCAGATTTGGCGCTCTGCGACTTCTGGCTTTTCCCAAAACTAAAATCACATTTGGAAGGGAAGAGATTTCAGACCCTTGATGAGATTCAAGAAAATATGACCGGGCAACTGATTACAATTGGGAGAACTGTGTAAGGTCCCAAGGTGCCCACTTTGAAGGGGACTGAGGCATCATTGTCCTATGTACAATAGTTCTTGTATCTTGTATCTTCTTCGATAAATGTCTCTATTTTTCATATTACATGGCTGGATACCTTCTGGACAGACCTGTTAATCAGCTATGAAGCAAGAAATGGAACCCCCCTCCCCCCACCTAAAATCAAATAGCAAGATACAGAACAGAGCTACCTGTGAAAAGGGAACTATGAGAAAGTAAGTTCATCTTTGGTTCATGTACCCAGAAGGATCTCCAGAGAATAATGCATAAGAATCTAATAGTGGTCGCCTGTTTGGAAGGACTGAGATGAAAGGCAGGGAGACTTCAATGTATTCTTTTTTATATATTGTATTTTTTAACCATATAAATGTATTCTTTTTATAAGGCAAGTATAAAATAAAATCTTTTTGAGGGAAACAAACTGTAAAGCAGTAAATGCAATGATTATTTTCTATTGTGTGCACTTTTAAAAACTATTGACAGTGGTCGTTATTGCAGAGCTTTAATGTCGTCACTTACATACTTGTGTTTCTTTTAACTCGTACAGGAAAGGTGTGTTGCTCCTGTAACCAGAAAGAACAAAACATAATAATTTAAAATTCATTTTATAATGAATAGAGAGACATGATATATTTCTGCTCCCTTCTCACTATTCTTTAACAATTACAAACTGCCGTCAATGGAACCCTGGCTTTCACCTTTTAGTTTTTGCATTCACTGTTGTTTTTGTAACTCAACTGAACTTTTTTTTTTTTTTTAAGATTCAGATGCCTCTAGGACTTATCTGATACTCTCAGATTCAGGCCAGATTGGATAAAAAAGATAAAAAGTCCTTTGCCTCATTTAACCTTTCAGGAATCATTTCCCCCTTTCTACCGCTGCAGGCATTCCACAAACAGAAGGTTCTAATTCCTTCTGTCAATTCCCAATTTTATGACTTTATGGGGGGGACGGAGGAGGGACTAAAAATCTCAGAAAACATTTTCCCTCCCCCTTTAAGAAAGCAGAGGAACCAAGACCTCTCAGAGAGGGGCTCTACCTGCAGCTGAGGTTATTTACAAGGGTTGTATTTAAATATAAATCTGACCTCTGGTAGTGCCAGCAGGACTGCCACTTTAAGAGCTGGTCCTGCCCATTATGTAAGAGGTTTGTTTTGCTTCACAGCATTAAATATTGAATACAATTTTAGCAGTCAACAAATAAGAAACAAACAAGCTGTGGTGTGAGTCACTAGAAGGGAGGGGCAGCATGGTGGCTAGCTGTGTAACCTGGTACGAGGACCAGGATGGATTTAAAATATTCTGGCCCTAGAATATGAAACGGCACGGCCACTGTGGAAAAGCAGTAAGGCAGTTCCTCAAAAAATTAAAAATAAAATTATTATATGATCCAGCAATTCCACTTCTTAGGTATATACCCCAAAAACATTAATGTAGGGACTCAGATATTTGTACACATGTGTTCATAGCAGCAGTATTCACAATAGCCAAAAGGTGGAACTAACTCATGCGTCCATGGACAAATGAGTGGATTGACAAGATGGGGTAGACACATACAAGGGGACATTATTCAGCCTCAAAAAGGATGGAAATTTTGACACATGGTGCAATATGGATGAACCTTGAGGACATTAGGCAAAGTGAAGTAAGCAAGACACGAAAGACAAATATTGTGTGATCCCACTTACGTGAGATCCCTAGAACTGTCACATTCACTGAGACAGAAAGTAGAACGGTGCATACCAGGGGCTGGGGGAGGGAGAAATGGGGAAGTACTGTTTACTGGGTATGGAGTTTCAGTTTGGAATGATAAAAAAAGGTTTAGAAATAGGTAGTGGTGATGGTGGCAAAACAATGTATTTAATGCCATTGAATTGTACACTTAAAAATGACTCAAATGTAAGTTTGATATTATACATGTTTTACCACAAAAAAAAAGTTGAGAAAATTCTGCTCCTCATTTGTATCTACATGACCTGTCACTTCACGAACCCTAGAAAAAATCAGGAGATTATGGACTAAGCCAAATGGGTCTCAGGGCCTTGGTCTCACCATCTGTGAAATGGAAGGGTTGGTTGGAGCACCCAGAGTTCCAACTTATGTCAGCAGAGGCCAGATTTGAGGGAAACAACCATATGGAAAGTAGTATGCCCAGGACTATATAAATGAACATTGATACCTAATAGATTTTGAGATGCTACTACAGGTTGACAATTAAATTTTTTTATTTAGAAATGTTAATTTTTAAAATTATAAAATATTTCAAGCATACATAAAATCCCTTGAGATTTCAACACTCTTTTAAATGTGTATCACCAGAGCCTAGAACAGTGCCTGTCAAATAGTAGAGATTCAATTAATGTTTTCTGAGTGAATGAATGACTTCTTATTCAAGTTCACAAATAAGTGTTAGTTTTTCTGTAGTAGTTCCTATAAGCAGAATTGCTTCAACTCTACGAAACACTGCCAGAAAGCCCACCAGTTACACCACTGTCACCAGTGTATACGTAGGGTTTGTGTTTTCCCCTGTCCACCCCAACATTTGCTACTGTCACACTTCATTTCTGCCACCTGATGAATATTAATAGTAGATCATCATTTTGTTTTGAACTTTCTTGATTATTTAATGAGGTTGGGTGTATTTCCTTAGGCTTTTCTCATGATTTGCCTATTCCTATCCTTTACCCATTTTTCCCATTAGGGTTGTCTTTTTCATATCATATATGTTTTGGCTACTAACCTTTTATTAATGTTTTGCAAATATATTCTTCTTGTCTTCGGCTTATGCTTTTTCTTCATGATATGTTTTTTGACCAGAAAGTTTAATTTTTATGTCTTCAAATTTATCAATCTTTTCCATTATGGTTTGTACTTTATGTGTTTTGTTTAAGAAATCCTTTCCTACCTTGAACTGATATAGATAATCTCTTTAAATTTTTTTTAATGTATTGATTTTAGAGAGAGAAGAAAGGAGAAGGAGAGAGAGGGAGAGAGAGAGAGATTTGTTGTTCCACTTATTTATGCATTCATTTGTTGATTCTTGTATGTGCCCTGGCTGAGGATTGAACCCTCAACCTTGGTGTATCAGGAAGATGCTCTAACCAACTGAGCTACCCCACCAGGGCCAAATAGTCTTTTTTATATAAGTTTTTTAAACTAACGTTTTCACTTGGAAATAATTTTAAACTTACAAAAGTTTGCAAAAATGGAAATAGTACAAAGAACATTCGCATACACTTTACCCAGGTTTACTTAGTGTTGACATTTTACCCCACTTGTTATTTTTTTATTTTATTTTTTACTTTTTTCAAAAGATGTTATATATTTTTAGAGAGAGGAGAAGGGAGGAGGAGAGGGAGAGAAACATCAATGTGTGATTGCCTCTCATACTCTCCAACCTGGGGACCTGGCCTGCAACCCAGGCATGTTCTCTGATGGGAATCAAACCGGCAGCACTTTGGTTCTCAGGCCTTTGCTCAGTCCACGGGTTCGCACCAGCCAGGGTGTTTTTATATATGTTTTTAATGTGAAATTGATTTTGTATAGTGTGAGATGGAGATCTAACCCTACCTCCTCCCTCCCCCTCCCGTATGGCTAACTAATCAGCTCCATCTGTGGAATAACCTATTCTTTTCCCACTAGTAAGAAATGTCCATTCCTTCATACATAATCTCTCCTTTTTTCTTTTTCCTGTTTTTTTTATCAGTGCTCTCTATTCTGTCTCATTGGTCTATTTGTTTATCTCTGAACCAATACTGTAGTGTCTTTATTATAGCTTTGTAATAAATTTTGATATACAGTAGGGCAAGTAGTCCATCATTCTTCTTTAAAATTGTCTTGATTATTTTTGTCATCTAGGCAATTATATTCATTGTCACACAAACCTCCAAGATATTAAGCAATTTTTCCAAGGTCACAAAGTCAGAAAAGAGGAATTTGTACCTAGATCTGCCCAAGACCAGAGCTCTTTCCATTATCTCCTGGGATTCTGCCTTCCCAAGGCCAGACTAATGGTTTTCTAGGTGTGGAGATGTGGATGTCAGAGAACCATGTGTGGGCAGGCGAGAGAAGATAGGCAGGCAGACTGGTTTGGGTTTAGTCTCTGGGGTATAGACTTCATCAGCCAAAGGATGGGCTTGGACTTGGCTGGCAAAACTGAAAAAAGATTGGAGTCAACGGAACTGAGAGAACTCCCACCCCAGGACTGAGCACCCACAGGTGTCTGTGGGCACAGTGCTGTCACTTTTCAGGCTGAGCAGGGTAGTGGGACAGCAGCAGCCTGAAAGGAGGACCTGCAGCGCCTTCCATGCTGGAGGTGTTAGGAGAGGTGGGAGTGGGGAGAGAATCTGACTGGCTGCCTGGAAGCCAGGACAGATACTACCTCAGAGCTCCATCCTCCACCAGCTCCTCCCTGCCTGATTTAGGGGCCTTAATCAGCTTAGATAGATTAAGGGCTCCCACCAGCTGTTCCCACATCCCGGCCCTGGGCCAGCAAAGGAGACTTGTGGGAGGGCGTGTGACCCCCTCACCTCGGCCCTGGGTCGGAGCCCAAGCCCCATACTCTCAGGTGAGATACTCTCAGGTGAGTGGCAAAGGCCCCTCCACATGGACTCGAGTTCCTTTCCTCACCCAGCTCCTCTAAGCAGGGGGTGGACCTGTCCCCTCTGGCCCTTCAAGGGCTCTGAGGCTCTGACTAGAGAGGGATAGACAAGGGGAGAACAGGAAGCCAAAGGGGAGGGGGATGTGGTGGGTTTCTAAACCATGCCCTAGGCCCCCATCATGGTTTTCAAGCCTGAGGAGAGAAAGTGGAGATACACCACAGGTTAATTGGGTTTTAAGAAACTGGGGGCTGCGGAGAAAGTCCCGAGAGACTTGAGGGGGAGGGAATCTCAACGTTCTTCCAGCTCTGTTTATGCTCACAGAAGCCGGCAATGACCACTTGCACGGTCCTCGCGAGCGGCCTTGGGGATCCCCGGCTCTGCGCCCCTGCACGGTGGGCTCCATCCACTCCCAGGCTGCCCCGGGTGCTACCCTGGCCCCAGCCTCGGCTCCGGCTGCTGCTGCTGCTCCTCCTCCTGCTGCCTTCTGCCCTCCCCGAGGTATTCAGAGTGGGGGTTTTAGGCCCCTGGGCCTGCGACCCCATCTTCGCCCGTGCCCGTCCGGACCTGGCTGTCCACCTGGCCGCCAACCGCCTGAGGCATGACCCAGCCCTGGAACGCGGTCCCCGCTTCGAGGTCTTGCTGCTGCCGGAGCCCTGCCGGACGCCAGGCTCGCTGGGGGCTGTGTCCTCCGCGCTGTCCCGCGTCTCTGGTCTCGTGGGTCCCGTGAACCCTGCAGCCTGCCGGCCCGCGGAACTCCTGGCCCAAGAGGCGGGGGTCGCGCTGGTGCCCTGGGGCTGCCCCGGGACACGGGCTGCGGGCACGACGGCCCCCGCAGTGACGCCAGCCGCGGACGCCCTCTATGCCCTCCTTCGCGAGTTCCGCTGGGCACGCGTGGCCCTGGTGACCGCCCCCCAGGATCTGTGGGTGGAGGCGGGACGCTCACTAGCCACTGCACTCAGGACCCGGGGTCTGCCGGTTGCCCTGGTAACTGCCATGGAGCCTGCCGACCGATCTGGAGCCCGGGAAGCCCTGAGGAGGGTCCAGCACGGGCCCAGAGTCAGAGGTAGGCTTCCCACAGCGGCGGGGAGGTTGGTAGTCCCGCTGGCCCCGGGCGAATCAGTGAGCGGAGTCTCTGTGTCCACAGCAGTGATCATGGTAATGCACTCTGTGCTGTTGGGCGGCGAGGAACAACGCTGCCTGTTGGAGGCTGCTGAGGAGCTGGGCCTGGCCGATGGCTCCCTGGTCTTTCTGCCCTTCGACACACTCCACTACGCCTTGTCTCCAGGCCCAGAGGCCTTGACCGTGCTGGCCAACAACTCACAGCTTCGCAGAGCCCACGATGCAGTTCTCACTCTCACACGCCACTGTCCCCCTGGAGGCAGCGTGCTGGACAGCCTGCGCAAGGCCCAAGAGCACCAGGAGCTGCCCCCTGACCTTAATCTGCAGCAGGTAGAGGGACCGGGGAAGACAGAAGAAGGAAGGAGAGTGGGGAAGAAAGCAGAAAATAGCCAAAGAAGGGAAAGAGGCTGGAGGCAATGCGGAGAGAAGTGGATAGAGTCATGAAATGAAAAGAGGCTGGAGGCCACGGGAGGGAGGAGTAGGGCATAGGGAGAGAATAACTAGCAAGCAGCTCTGGTCTTGCTTGCTCTGGGCATCTTAGTGCACTGAGATTGGTTCAGAGAGACTGCAATGAGACGTCTCAAGACCAGCTCCAAGGAGTAAACCCTAAACCCTACACTACAATGTCTTTGGCAGTCTACTCCAAAGTAAACCCACTTCCAGCACCACCACAACACACGGTCTATAGTAAACATGTAGTGTTCTTAAGAGAGCAAGAAGGAAGGAGGATGCAGATCCGACCTCCATGTCCATTTCAGAGGTATTCCCTCTGGGGGTTCATCTGATGGTTTTAACTTTCTGAAAGCCTTGACATCTTGTGAGAAGCAGAAAGGTCCCTAGGTGGAGCCAGGAGCTTCAATGATCATTTAGATCCACAGTTTATTCCCTGGGACTAGCTAATACCCAGGCTTCCCTGAGAACCCAGAGTCCCAGTTCAGACCATCTAGACCCACCCCATTTGTAAAATGGGGGCTAGAAACTGCCAAGAGAGAAGGGGATTTAGATGTCAGTGGGCAGAAAACTAACTACTAAAAGGGCCCTACACAAAGGGTTGCACATAAGAGGGCTATAAGTCATGGGGAGGGGTAAACTATCCCCCACCAATTCTGCTCCCCACTCTGAGCCTCCTCCACTCAGATTTGGAGTAGCCAGTGGGGAGAAATGATGGGAATAGTCAAGAAGAGGAGATGAAAAATTAGGAACAGAGATGGGATGGGAGGGGAGTGAGAGAGTAGAGAAAGCGGTGAAAAAACCTCTTCAGCTCTCAGTGAGTATCAATAGCACAGCCTTCCACCTAGCTGCTCAAGTGAGACCCCTGCGAGTCACCCTTGATCCCTCTAATGGTTTCACCCCAACATCCAGACATCAAGTCCTGTCACTTCCTACTTCTTAAAGGTCATTTCAATCCATCCACTTTCCCCACTCTCACTGTCACTGCCCTGATCCAGGCCACAAAGTCTCTGGTCCAAATCTCAAAACAAAATCTCTCAAATGGTCTGTTTCAACATTCACCTGCCCCAGGTTTTTCTCCACCCAACAAACAAACTGAACTTCAGAAATGTGACTGTGTCATGCCTCTGTTCAAAGCCGCCAAGTGCCTTATTTTGCAGGATAAATGCAGGTCTCTTCCCATAGCTTACCAGGTGTGGTGTCTTCCTCCCTCTTCCATCTTCCTTGAACTTCAAGCAGACCAGCTACTTTGGGTTCCCTAAATGTGGGCTTCTCTTTTACCTCTGTGTTGCTGTGTACACTGTTCCTGCTCTCTGCCTCAACTGTCCCCCAGATAATTCTGACTCACATCCTGGAAAATGGTCACTTCTTCTGGAAGCCTCCTCCTCTTCCCCCAGCCCGGGTGGGGGCCCTCCTCCCAGTCTTCACAGTTCCCAGTTACCTGTGCCCTCACTCATGGCATTGCCTTAACATCCCTTTCTGTCTCTCCCAGTAGATGAAAGAGTCCCTGAGACAGGGACTCTGTCTCGTATACCAACATATCCCTAGTGCTTTACACACTTCCTGGCAGTGAGAGAGACGGGGACTGGGAACAATAGAGAGGCTCGGTGAGGCCTTGGGAAATGAAAAGAAGGGAAAATAGAAAAGAGAAGCAACCAAAATATGGGAAAGAAGGCTTTTATGTGAATGGAAGGAAATGGCGTTAAAAAATATATTCAGGACAACCAAGATGAAAAGGAAGAGAGGATCTGTAGGTAATGGAGGTAGAATTAACCAATGGTGAGAAGAGTCTAAGAATCCTGGAAAGAAGGATGGCCAGTGGGGAGAAGAGGTGGGATAGCCAATGCGAGAGAGACAATGAGGGACATGAGGAACCACTAAGTAGAAGGTGAGAACAGTCAAGGGCTTGAAGGGTTTGAAGGGCCCAGTGAAAAGATGGAGGGAGGGCAGTAAGTCCCTGTTTGTTTATGGGCCATGACGCTGACCTCACCTTCCCCAGGTATCTCCACTCTTCGGCACCATCTATGATGCAATCTTCTTGTTGGCGGGGGGTGTGGTGCGAGCTTGGGCAGCAGTAGGTGGCAGATGGGTGTCCGGAGCAGCTGTGGCCCACCACGTCCAGGATGCCCAGGTCCCAGGATTCTGTGGAACCCTGGGAAAAGCCGAGGATTCCCCGTTTGTGCTGCTGGACACAGATGAGGCCGGGGATCGGCTGTTCACCACATACGTGCTGGACCCCACCCGGGGCTCCTTCCACTCTGCTGGGACCCCAGTGCATTTCCCTAGAGGGGGCCAAGGGCCTGGGCCCGACCCCTCTTGCTGGTTCGACCCAGACGTCATCTGCAATGGAGGTGAGGGCAGACACCCAGCCTCCACTAGGGTAGGCACCAGGCACCTTCCACAAAGTGGTGAAAGAGAGTGAACTCTTCCTGTAACTCCTCCTTGAGTCCCTTCCAGGTCCTCCTCATACCCCAGACTTGTGTAGGACCCCTCCCTTGCTGAGCCCCTAAAGCCCTCTTGAAAACTTTCTAGAATTCCCAGATGCTCTTCCTTAGTAGCACTCATGACCTTTCTCTAGTTCCCCTTCTTGGCTCCCAACCCCCTTTCCTGGAGCCTCCAGAATGTGACATGACTGCACACTTCCCTAAAAAGGGCGCCTCCTCTTCGCCATGATCCTCAGTGCCCCTCCTCTCACTGCACCTGCAGGAGTGGATCCTGGTCTTGTCTTTATCGGCTTCCTCCTGGTGGTTGGAATGGGGCTGACGGGGGTCTTCCTGGCCCATTATGTGAGGTGAGCAGAGAAGGGAGGTAAGTAGAAGAGCTTGGCTCTCCACATGCCAGAAATGCAACTGTACAGCAAAGACAGCAGGCTGGGTTCCCTCAAGATAGAAGGGAGGATTTTTTTTGGAAGGAGGGAGGAAAAGGGGCCCTAGAAGACTAGCAGAGCCCCAAGGCGATGGCTGGTTTGGGGATGGCTGTCCTCCCCTGAGCCAACATTACCCCTTGCTGGCCTCCTCTCGTGCACCTTGGTCCCTGTTGGGGAAATGACCTCCTTTTCCTACCAGGCACCAGCTACTGCACATTCAGATGATCTCAGGCCCCAACAAGATCATCTTGACTCTGGATGACATCACCTTCCTCCACCCACAAGGAGGCAGTACTCAAAAGGTGGGAGAAGCTGGGAACCAGGAACCTGCTATCCTCCCCTGTATATCTGGTCCCCTGCCAGGGTTAGCCCTCACCCTAGCCCCTACCTGGAAAGGAGGTCTTATTTCTGCTCTAGCAGAGTCCAAGGCCTGAGCTCTGAAGATAGTGCCCTTATGTGTGCTTTGAGGGTGACATCCCTTTGCTGACTGCTCTCCTGGGGCAGTGTGACTCTCCGATAAGAAAATGAATGTTTGTTTTGTAAACTGTAAAGTTCTGTGTGCCTAGGAAGTAATGTCTTTATCACCTCCCCTCATTAAGATTTCTTCCTCTCCCCTCTTCAATCCCCAGAACTCTGTCTAAGAACTCATTATATCCGGAACTCTGAGTATGTTTTGACCCCTCGCATTGACCCCTCCCCTCCAGGTGGCCCAGGGCAGCAGTCGGTCAAGCCTGGTTGCCCACAGCATGTCAGACATCTGCAGCGTCCCCAGCCAGCCCCCAGACAACTCCAGCATTGGCCTCTATGAGGTGAGCCTGGCCCCCAACTAGGCTGAGCTCTATTCTCAGAGTTGTGTCTAGGAAATGGGGGTAGGACCCCAGAAGAAGATCTACAGAGAAGTCATAAATTCCTCAAGGGGAACCATCTGGTAATCCTTCCTGCCCCAGGATTTTTCCATATCTCTTATTCAGGTGAGGGCTCCTCAAAGACTAGTCACAGGGACCCAGGGGCAGGTGACCTGACTGGTGGGGAGCATGCTGGGACCAGCATGCAGCCTCATGTGGCCACTGAGACCACCCCCCCACCCCCGCACCTTGCATCTGGGATGTGACTTCTCAGTCACAGAAAGGACATTTCCAGGAGATGGGTGGTTCAGGATGGGGCTTTTCCAGACAAGGCTACCCCTGATTCAAGCCAGACCCACATTTTGGCCCTACCCAGCATTTCCACCCAATTCCGACCAGACTCAGGAATTGCAAGCTTTAGGGGCAAAGAGAAAGTTACAAAAGGGTGTGAGGACATTAACTATGGGGTCAGCAGATTTGATGGGGTGGAATGACCAGAGGACAATGAGAACAAATTGAGGCAGGGCTGAGAGAGAGCGCAGCTAGTCAGGAGACTTAGAGCTCCTCAGTGTCACATCGCAGAGAGGGTACAGAGACTCCTAGTGTGTCACGTAGAGGCCATCACAGCCATTTCTCAGGAGAGCACTATTGTTATTTTGGGCAGATTATTCTTCACTGTATGGGATTACCCTCTGCCTTGAAGAATGTTCAGTGCCTCCTGTCTCTGGCCCTGTTTACTAAACATAGCCCTCAATTTCTGTGACAATTAAAAATGTCTCCGTATTTATTTCCAAATGATTTGGGGGTCACTGTCAAATCCCCCAAATTCTCTTCTCTTCCAAATCCCTTATCAGCAGGCAAGGGCAGCTACAATGTCTAGGAAAAAATAAAACAGGGCTCCTTGTTTATTCAAGATGACAACAGCAGATCATTGAACCAAGAAGCTCAGGCCCTTGTGAGCCTGGGCCCCCATGTGACTGCACCTGTCACATGCTCATGGACCAGCCCCACCATTAGCTGAGGTCAATGAGGCCCAGGGCCTGGAGGGGAGCTGCCTATATTTCACAGTTAGTCTATAATAAAGCTTGACCTACCCAGACTCCTGACTCCCACCACAGTGCTTGCTCATGGCAACAAATGGTGATGAGGGCTATGACTTCAACGACATTTGTGTTGGCCATGTCTCATTTAATAGGGCTGTTGGTAAGCACAGACATTCAGGCCTTCTGCCCCTGTTACCCGGCAGGGGTGGTATGTGGGGGAGGGTTCTCACCCAGCAGCTAGCTGTGAAGAGGACTGGTAGACATCAACCCCCTGGCTCCTGACACTCTTTGTCACACAGAAGATGTTCTGGGGCAGTGGGCCAGTAGAAATGGGGTGGGGGGTCTAGGGCTCTTTGCATCATGGGGTTTTAAGAAATTGACTTCACTACCTCCATTTCTGCTCCAGGGAGATTGGGTTTGGCTGAAGAAATTCCCAGGGGATCAGCATATAACCATCCGCCCAGCAACTAAGACAGCCTTCTCCAAGGTGAGAGTTAGGCCCAGGATAGGGTGTGGGGAGGCCGTCATTTCTTTCTTCTGCCTTCTCTTTGCTGCTGGGTACAGGGGTAGCCCCAATGTGGGAGAGATCGGGAGGACTCAGTGAAGTGTCCCCTCCTCTCCAAAGCAGGTTTCCCATTATGCTCTCTCATAACACTTGTTCTTTCTTTTGATGTGCTTGTCATCATTTATAGTTGTATGTTCACCTGTGTGCTTGATTAGTTCTCATCTGCCACCCTCACTAGACTGTAAGCTGAGTGAGGGCTTCCTCTTGCCCCTTTCATTGTGTTTTCAGCACCCAACACAGTGTCTGGAACATCTGAGAGAAGCAATGCATGTTTGTTGAGTGAATAATAGAAAATTTTAAAATGGGTTTTCAGTTGTCAGGTCATGCAGAATGGCCTAGTTGATGCATACTGAGTGAAGTAGAAAGTTGGCAAGGAGGCTGTAAACTGGCTTATTCTGATCTTTTCAACTCTATTTTTTTAAAGATTGCATTTATTTATTTTTAGAGAGAAGGGAAGCAAGGGAGAAGGGTCAGTTGCCTCTCATACGTGCACCAGCTGGGAGGCTGGGGGTCAAAACCTACAACCCAAGCCTGTGCAGTGACCAGAAATCAAACCAGTTACCTTGTATGAAGCCCAACCAACTGAGCCACACTGGTCAGGGCTGGCCCTTTAAACTTTAATTCCCCTCTTACCCCTAACACCATGCAGGCTTGGCCTGGCTTCCTTCCCTATTGCCTCCCCAGAAGCTCTTGGTTATAGCTGCAGAATGACTCAAGTGGACGACTTCATGGTCAGCGGACTAAATCACCATTTAATAGCACACATTTAAGATGAAAAGAAGCCCTTATTAGACCAGAGGGAAGCTAGAAAAAGCACCAGTCAACTGCCAGCCCAGTCGTGGAGGGCCTCTGTCCTGTGGAGTGGGTGTGGCCTTGTTGACGGCTTCCCCCGGACCACAGCTTGCCTGCTCAGTCCCTACTTACTTGGAGAGTGCGGGAGTCTCTGACATAGCCGACATAATGATGTGGCCAAGCAAAGCAGCCTTGGGCCCGCTCCCCAGCTCAAGCAATTTCCAGTGTTTTGTTTTGTTTTTAAAGCAGTGCAGCTTCTCCCTGCAAAGGCAGTCACATCAGAAGGGGAGGGTGATGGTGCCAGGGGCTTCTCCTTCATGAGGTGTTTTACTTAAGACATGGACAGTTCAAAGTCCCATGGTGGTTAAATCAGAACCTACCTAGATCCCGATGACCTGGGCAAGGGTGTCTTTTCATCTGTAACATTAAACTAAACCATACTTGGTATCTGAAAAGTAGCCTTTGAAGATGTTGTCTTTTCCAGAGAGAGAAGTTATCTGTATAACAAAGGCCCTACGATATGCCCTACAGACCTTCCATTCACCATTTTTAGCCCATCCTCCACGTTTAGATACTCAAAACAGATCTGAATAACAGCCTCCCCCGTCCCCTACCTTGCGCCCAGGGCAGAAAATGCGTGTAAACTTTCTCCCTCTCAGCTCCGGGAGCTCCGGCACGAGAACGTGGCCCTCTACCTGGGGCTCTTCCTGGCGGAAGGAGCGGACAGCACCGCGGGCCCCGGGGAAGGCACGCTGGCTGTGGTCTCAGAGCACTGTGCCCGGGGCTCCCTCCACGACCTTCTCGCCCAGAGAGACATAAAGCTGGACTGGATGTTCAAGTCCTCCCTCCTACTGGACCTCATCAAGGTCTGGGGGTGGAGAAGGAGGGGTGCAGGGGGGAGAGGGCGGGGTGGGGGAAGCCGCACGCTGAAGCTGCCACTTACCCCACCCCGTCCAGGGAATGAGGTATCTGCACCACCGAGGCGTGGCCCACGGGAGACTGAAGTCCCGGAACTGTGTGGTGGATGGGAGATTCGTGCTTAAAGTCGCCGACCACGGCCACGGGAGACTCCTGGAAGCCCAGAGGGTGTTACTAGAGCCTCCCAGCGCGGAGGGTAGGATTCCCCGGTGCTTCCGGCGCGGAGGAGCATCACTCGGATTCCTATTATTTCAAGGTCCCTTCCTTCCCTTCCTCATCCCCTCCATCCCACGTCCACTGGAAGTGATTCCTGCTACGGAAAAGGTCTTTTGACCTCTGAAATGAGGAGGGCGGACGGTGAAACCCGGGAGGCGGGGGCATTGTAAAGGGGGGCACTTGTCTTCGAGAAGCGGAGCTTCTGTCCTTGCTGCAGGGTCTGTTCTCAGAGGGCCTCTGCCAGGGGCGGGGCTTGTGCCCTAGGGGCGTGGTCTAACGCGCGGGACCTGTTTGTGAGGGCGGGGCTTTTTCTGAGGCCGGCTTTCCGCAGTCTCCGCTGGTGACAGTTGCGCGCCTCGGGGCAGACTCCGGCTGGGGGGTTGGCGAGTGTGTGTGAACCTGGGCTTTCTGCCGGTGGTGTTGGGATGTCTGTCCCCAATGCCCCCGAGGCCCTCCGCGTGCTCACGCCCTCTCTTCCCCGACCTTAGACCAGCTGTGGACCGCCCCGGAGCTGCTTCGCGACCCAGCTCTGGAGCGCCGGGGAACCTTGGCCGGCGATGTCTTCAGCCTGGGCATCATCATGCAGGAGGTCGTGTGCCGCAGCTCCCCCTACGCCATGCTGGAGCTGACGCCTGAGGGTACCGCCGCCCCTCGCGTGGCGTTTGGGCTGTTAGGCATCCTGCTGTTAGGCAAGCCTGGCCAGACCAGCGTCGCTCTTTTCTGGAAAGCCCAAGGCGGAGACTTAATTATGTGCGCCTTCCTTCAAGCTGGGGTCCGAAGGATCAGGGCAGTGGAGAGTCAAGCAGCAAGACAGGAGGGGGCAGTTCTTAGGTGCCCAGACCTCAGTGGTTTCCTCTGTCCTGATCCTGGGTTCCAAACTTCTTCCCCAGAGGATGGAACAGGCTCCTCTCTGGTTCTTAGGGTGCCCATGGAGGCAGAGTGGGGGGGGGGATGGGAAGAGAGCAGTTGGACATGGTTCAAATCATATTCCCTATCACCTATAGGACTCAGCAAACTACTTGATCATTCATGCTAACCCTCACTTATGTGTAATAAATAGTAGTCTTTGCCTGTTACCTCCACCTGCCCCTTGCCTCTCAGGGTTCAGGGTCCCCTTGTTTCTCCCAGCAACCCCCTTCTCCACTACACTTCCCCACTTACCAAAGCTCTGATTTAGGGGATCCCCTTCCAGTCCCCCTCATCTTGAGCTTCAACACTGAGGCCAGAGTCAGAGGTAGCGTCTGTTCTGGCACATCCCCTTTCATGGTCCCTTCATACCTCCAGAAGTGGTGCAGAGGGTGCAGAACCCCCCTCCCCTGTGTCGGCCCTTGGTTTCCGTGGACCAGGCACCCATGGAGTGCATCCAGCTGATGAAACAGTGCTGGGCAGAGCAGCCGGAACTTCGGCCCTCCATGGACCGCACCTTCGAACTGGTTAGGGCCTGGGATTGGGCGAGGGTTGGGCTGGCCACTTCTCAGCAACCTGGAGAGGCTGCAGGAAGGCAGACTGGCAAGATTTCTGACCCGGAAGGCTTTTTCTTAAGGGGCAGCCTGAGGACTGCGGTTTTGATAGGGGCAGAGTTACAACAGGGCTGTATATTCCTTTAGAGCCAGAGGTGGAGCTGTGGATGGGAGAAATATTTAATTCAACTCAACATTTATTGAGAACCAAGTATGTGCTTGACCTAGTGCGGCAGAAAGACCCTTGGCCTGGGAATACAAAGGCTGGATTGGTTGCAGTGCTCTGTCAATTACCAGCTGAGAGCAGCTGACCTCATGGGACCCCATTACCTGTATGCCTACCTGTGATGTGTAAAAACACAGTGCTTAGCACCCTGGGGTGTGTTGGAAGGGGCTTAATGAGTTGAAGATGAATGAATGGGGGGGGGGGTAGAATCAGGCACAATACAGCCCCAGGAGAGGGCCTTGGCAGCCGAGGTTCTCAGCAACCTCAGCAGCTTCCTCCTCCTCCTAGTTCAAGAGCATCAACAAGGGCCGGAAGACCAACATCATCGACTCCATGCTGCGGATGCTGGAGCAATACTCCAGTAACTTGGAGGACCTGATACGGGAGCGCACCGAGGAGCTGGAGCTGGAAAAGCAGAAGACAGACCGGCTACTCACACAGATGCTGCCTCCGTGGGTGCCAGTGGGGAAAGGGAAAGTGGGTGGGGAGGGCAGCCAGAACCAAGCCAGACTGGGGTGGCCTCCAGGTAACCTCACCACCTGCCTTCCCTAGGTCTGTGGCTGAAGCTTTGAAGATGGGGACCCCTGTGGAGCCTGAGTATTTTGAAGAGGTGACACTGTACTTTAGCGACATTGTGGGCTTCACCACCATCTCTGCCATGAGTGAACCCATCGAAGTAGTGGACCTGCTCAATGATTTATACACACTCTTTGATGCCATCATCGGCTCCCACGATGTCTACAAGGTGGAGTGTACAGGGGACAAGCCCTCCCCAAGGTTCCCCAGCTTCCAGCCCAGCCCCCAGGCCACTAGCCCAGTCCTCTTTCCCAGCCCTCCCGGCCCTTATATCTTCTGCTAGTTCCCGGCTCAGTCCGCCAGCTTGAAGGCTCCCCAGGATCTCTGCACTAAACCCAGTTTAAGCCTCCTGACAAGGGATAATCACTTTGGGGGAGTGGGGTGCTCGGTACTGAATTCGTGCACCTTCCCTCAGGTGGAGACAATTGGGGACGCCTATATGGTGGCCTCTGGGCTGCCCCAGCGGAATGGGCAGCGGCACGCAGCGGAGATCGGCAACATGGCACTGGATATTCTCAGCGCTGTGGGCTCCTTCCGCATGCGCCACATGCCCGAGGTGTCCTTGCGCATCCGCATCGGCCTGCACTCGGGTAATTCTCCACCCTCCCAGGCTCTGGAGCCGGCTCCCTCTCTCGAGCCCTACTCCAAATTTCCCAGAAAGGAGGAACACTCCGGGGGTGGAGAAATGCGGGAGCGGGGGAGAGGCTGGTCTTGAAGCCACCTTTGCATACCAGGCACTCCGTTGTAATGAGGGTAGTTGCAATTAGTTGAGAGTGTTTTCTTTGGAGGAGCCGGTGGAGATTATGGGGTGCTAAAGTCCCCTTAGGCCCTAGGTGCCACCCAGCCGCCAGCTTCGGCCCAAGCACTCCCTTGCCACCAACCCCGCGTCTCCGCAGGCCCGTGCGTGGCCGGCGTGGTGGGCCTCACCATGCCGCGGTACTGCCTGTTTGGGGACACCGTCAATACCGCCTCGCGCATGGAGTCCACCGGGCTGCGTGAGTGTGACGGAGTTGGCAGGGGCTCGGGGAGCCAGGCGGAGGTCGCGGGACCCAGGGAGGACGGAGCAGGAGGGGGAGGCGAGAGGTGAGTTCAGAGGTCACCCGGTCCCCTGTTGCCCCAGCTTACCGTATCCACGTCAACGTGAGCACCGTGCGGATCCTCCGCGCTCTGGACGAGGGCTTCCAGATTGAGATGCGAGGCCGCACGGAGCTGAAGGTGAGGCCGGGCCGCCCCTTCCCGCGCCGGGGCTGGGAGACACAACTCTCTACGCCCGGCCAGATCCCGGGTCTTCCCGTTCCACTTAGACCTCCCGATCCACCCACTCGCACCCCAGCCCGCCTAAGTCCTCCCCTACCCCGTGTCTCCCCAGGGCAAGGGCGCCGAGGACACGTATTGGCTGGTGGGCAGACGCGGCTTCACCAAGCCCATCCCCAAACCGCCGGACCTGCAACCGGGGTGAGGAGCGGGCATCCACAGGCCGGGAGATTCAAGGGATGGGCACAGGCCGGGAGAAAGGCTCTCTCGGCCTGTGGCCCTGTGCTTGACTCCGCCTCTCCTCAAGCAGCATGACCTGGGCCATGCCTTCCCAAACCCCTATTCCCGATCCCTGAGGCCGCCGCACTCTCCCCGCAGGGCCAGCAACCACGGTATCAACCTGCAGGAGATACCTCCCGAGCGGCGCAGGAAGCTGGAGAAGGCGAGGCCGGGCCAGTTTCTGGGAAAGTGAGGCCCGGCTGGGACAGGTGCTGCCTCTTGGCTCCCACACCCAGCTGCCAAGCTTCCCCAGACTCCAGGGGCTGCATCTCCGGGAGACACTTCCTGGGGGACAGGCGCTTTTTCCCAACCTAAGGACTAGCCCTGCCTGCACGACTTCCCACCCGGGCCAGTTGTCTGGTTTCTCTCTGACTTGGGGAGCCCAGGCTGGTTCCTAAACCCAGAGATTTCCCCCGGAAGGGAAACACCAGTCAACACAGATTCTAGTTGGGTAGGTCTGGAGTGGTCCAGGAATTCAGACTTGGGAACTCCTTTAACCATGACCTCCTGTGACCTCTCCTCTGATCCTCCACTACATTAACCAGCCCCCGCACCCCCATCCCCACAGGCTGTGCACTGCACTAGAGACAGAACTCTAGAGGGCAACATAGGATAAGATGACTGCCACCCCTGGAGGTCTGTTGGAGCAGAAGCCCTTCTGACCTCCACCCTCCTTCAAGGAACCATGGTTCATGATGCTCCCCTTCCTAGGTAAATCCTCATGGATCCTTTCCTCGATTTTCTCTGAGACACTCCTCTTCCCCTCAGGATTATTCCAGAAGGTCCTCTTCCTGCAAGTTGCTGCTATAGGTGACCAAAATTTGGCTGCTACCCATGGCTTCTGTGCAGCTCTTCATCAAAGGATTCTGGGCCTTCAGAAGAGCTGGTTGCAAACCAGTCGTGTGACCTTGGGAAAGACTCATGCAACCTCTGGGCTTGGGTTCCCCTCCGTGGTGAAATGAGGAGTGGCCTAGGTGGTTTCCACACCCCATGGCAACTGAGTTTCACAAGGGTTGTCTTGGGATATAGGTCACTGGGAATGTGACCCTGAGACCCCGAGGGTGTTGGGGTGGGGTTTCTTCACTTTCCGGGGCTTTTTAAGGCACCAGGAAGGAGGATTTGGGATTGGATGCCCCAACACTAGAGAAGGTGGAGACCTCCTGTTGCACCAGGGTAGGGGTGTCACATGGCCCGAGAGTGTGAGGGCTTCTGCTTAGCCTCAAGCATCAGTCCCTTCTCCATCCCCCACCAGTCAGAAAGTGGCTTCTTCACCCATGGGCATAATCATGTAACTTGCCCAAGTGCAGAGAAAAGCTTGCTTCAAGGCTTTGAGGAAAGGAAACAAACTGCACCAAACCTTTACTAACCAGAACACCTGAGGGATTATCACCCAGTAATCTTCTCTGTTTAACTGGGTGGTGCTGAGCAAGCAGTTGGAACAGGAAATCCTCTCTGCTTCGGTCCATGCAACAAGTGTCGACCCCGTCCTGGTAAGTCTCTAGGTGAGGTTTCTTTTCTGCAGTTCTGATGTTCCAGAGCCTTGGCATGTTTGACTGGGTGTTTTTCCCCATTGCTGCAGACCATGACAGAAGTTAACAGCAGCCACAGGCACCCAGATTGCCACTATAAGTAGTGAGCCTCCAGTCCCTGGAGGTGTGCAAGTAGAACTGGAGACATCATTGACCAAAGATACAACAGTCAAGGGGAATTCCTAGGTGGGCGGATGGACTAAATCCTCACTATACAATAAGCGTGGTTGGTGGACCAGCAGCAGCAATATCACCTTGGAGCTTGTTAGAAATGCAGAATCTCAGGCCAGACCTAGTGACAGAATCTGCATTTCAACAAGTTCCTGGAGTATTTATATGCACATTAAAGTTTTTGAATCATGGCGTTAACTCATCCTAGGAACCCTATGTTTCAGAATCTCTAAGATTTCATAAAAACTAAGCTAGAAACTAGCCCTGAGACTTGTTCTGTGTGGCCTATGGTGTGATTTTGATTTTGGTTGAGTTAACATTTTAAAATCAAGAGATACCACTTTTAAAATATATATACCAAATTTCCCTCTTCTCTGAAAATAAAAGCTCTGCACAGGGGCAACTACTGACTTTCGGCTGGAGCTAAAGAGCAACTGTTCCTCTCCCCAGGGCTTCACTCTCCAGTTCTCATGGTCCCCAGCACTCCCTGTGGACTCCAGGACACCAAGATTGTTTGAACATCCCCAGGTGCCTGGGCGGTGCCTGCAGGCATTCAAGCTCAGGACTCCCGGAGCAGCTGGTGTTAGGACTGCAAAGGCTCCTGGGAGTTCCTTTGTCTGATTCATAAAATCCTTGAAATCTACAAGCTTAGTAGTCTTCCCCTCCTTCCTAAAGGTAGAAAAATCTAAATATCCAGCACTTGTAGGTTCTGGTTACTTAAGGTGGTGCTGATATAGTGAGTAACTAAGTTCATTTTTTTAAAAAGTACTTTAAACAGAATATGGAGATGATGAATTAAAGATTTTGTAAAAATCCTAAAGTGCACACAAAACATTTTAAAATTATGTATATTTTCAAACATCTCTCTTCAGATTTTCTCTGCACTTAGGTCTGGGATTGAGGGCAGACTCTACCTTGCTGGTGCTGGACCGGTTGGTGTGAATATAGCTCTCACTCCCCTGCCTCTTCCCTCCCCAACCCTCCTCATCCCTCTCCTTCCCTCCCTCCTGCCTGTGAGGGGACTGGGCTAGTCAATGACCTGTGATTCAGGGGAGCCTCAGGGAAGAGTTGACTTGGGATTGGGCACAGGGGTATTTGTGTGGATTGGCTGAGGCAGGACATCCCCCAGAAGAGGAGGAGGGGGGTGAGCTGGGGTCCAAACTTAGTTTGGTGTAGAAATGGGGCATGAGGGCTGAGCCAGTCCCTTCCCACCCTCAACTCAGCCTGGTTACCAGGCCTCCCGTCTCCAGTGAGCAGATGTGACTGGGGAGGAGCCTGGTAGAGGAGAGTCCTGTCCTCCCCCCCAGATAGGACAACTTGGGGACCACCCACCCCAGAGCTCACAGAGCTAATGGAACAAGAAAGGGGGAGAATTAAGCTTCAGTCTCCTCTCTACCCCTCAAGTTCCCCTTTTCTCTGTCCCTGTCTCTCCCTCTCTGTCTCCATGTCCATCTGCCTCTAGTCTCCTTCCTCTGTCCCCAGTGTCCTCTCTCTGCCTGGCAGCTTCTCCCTCCCTTTCTCTGCAGTTACCCCATTTCTGTGGAACCATTTCTCCTGGGCTCAGTCAATATCCTAGAGCTCTGCTGCCCTCTGATTCCAGACCTCTCCACCTTCCCCCTCCTGTTACTCCTGGAGCCTGGGCAACTCTCCACCCAGAGAACACCTGGCTAGGGCATTAGGTACCTCACCTTCGGATGTGTTTACACTACCTCTGCCAGTTGGCCTGTGCCAGGAGCCCACACTTGGGACTGCCCTCGCCTTTGTGATGTCTCTGTAACCAGGACCAGTGATGGTCAAAGCAGGGACCTCCCACAGCTGCTGCTTCAATCCCATAGCTAGGACTCCACAACCTGTCCTGGGGCTCACCTGGCACCTTTTCTCTGTGCTGCTCCTTGGGGGCTGGGCCCTGTTCCCCATCCCCACCTGCAGGGGACTCCAGGCACCCCACTTTGGGGGATCCTGAGGCTGCATTGTGGGGCTTTGTTCCCTGGGATCTTCTGGACTGTGCATTGTGGGCACCAGGCCAAGGGCCATGGTGTTGGCCCTGGGTGGTGGGGTGGGGACTGAAATAAAGGTGTGCTTTCTTCCATTTCACATCGTGTGATCCTTTTGTCCCAAATGGTCTGAACCCCCCATCCCTGGAATGCTCAAACCTGGCTTTGTTAGACAGGCTTCAGACAGGGGGGAACCCTAGATATGATCTCAGCAAGGGGAGGTGAGCTGGGGCCAACCCCCCAGGAACTCCTCTGCTCTGGGGTTCTGCTCCAAGGGGACCAAGTAGGGAAGTCTCAAGCCATTTAGGCCTCATTTAGGTCTCTGGGGCTCTGGAAATGGGTGGTATGGCCTCATCTCTTGGTCATGGTCAGAAGAAGAAGGAAGAGAAGGGCAGAGCTTGTTTATGGCCATGACCCATGGTCAAAGGTCAAGAGTGAAGGAGCAGAGATCCCAAGTGAAGAAGTTGAGGTACACTGGTATCTGCACCCATATTCCCCCTCTGACCCCTCCAGAGCCTTCCACTAGGGCATTAGAGCAGGACAGACCATCTCAAAGCCACTGGTATGTGACCAGCCCATTAGTTGTCCATTTTCCTTGAGCCCAACTGCCCCTGCATCAGGCCCAGTGTTTCTGGAATGATGACCCATTGTGGGTGGTGGCTGTTCTGCCCTCCCAGCATCTGGCCTGCTCCACAGTGGGCAACCACCCCTGCCTCACCCTCAGTCCCTGTGGAACCGGGTAGAACTGAGCCCAGACCTTTGCAATCTTTCCATCCCTTTGGCTGCAGGGATTGCTTCAACGACAGGCAGGTGACCTGAACCAGGAAACAGAGGCTCAGGGCTGAGGAGCTGCTGGAAGCCAAGTGTAAAAGGTGTCTCTTTTCTCTGGAGTTGCTGGGACGATGTGCCCCTTGTCTCTAGGGTGGCCAAGGACTTATGCCACCCCAGAGACAAGGAGCAGAGCTGACAGGCAGACAGAGACAGTCTGCTGCCACTGTTGGGGCCCCTACACCTCTCTGAGCTCAAAGCCAGGTCTGGCTGTGTGAGCACCACAAGCTAGCAAGTTGTTTTCTTTGCTTAGGCTAGATTGAAGCCCAGTATTTTTGCTCTTTGTAGTCACAGTTGTCCTGACAAACACTCCTCAAAAAAGACTATGGAATGCCGTCAGGGTTAGGCTGGTTTAACAGGAAAGAAAAGAAGAAAAGGCTGGGTTGGGAGGGTGGAGAAATGTGTGGGATGAACAGCCCAGAGAACAGCCTCAAGAGGGGACTCCACTGAGTCAGCCCGGGCCCTCCCTGCAGCGTGTGTGCTCCTGGAAAGTCCATTTATGGGAACCGAACCCAGGGAAAGGTTAGGACCTGGGGTCCTGCCTGGATTCTTGTGCTGACTCAGCATTTAGAAGGTAGAGGAATATTTCAGGTCCTGCCTTAAAGGAGATGATGGAAATGAGGGTGTGAGTGACTTGAAGTCAAGCACAAGTGTTGGCTGCCAATGCTTTGGAGGTAAGTGACTAGACTTTCACAGGGAGACTAGGGTGGGGCAGACGGCTCGGGAGTGGGGGAGGGAGTAGAGAAACTGGGGAGAAGGACAGCTGTGATGTCTGGGAAACCTAGGTTCTTGCAGGGTGGGGCTTGTTTGTCACATCTAGAGACTCACCAACCCAAACTAAAGCCACTTGTCGCCTCTACCAGGGACATTCCACCTCACCATCCATCCCTGAACCTGTCTTTAGCCCTGGACCCAAGAAGGGGACCCAAGGAGGACGAGTAAATGCTTGCAGGGAACAGCGATCTTGCCATTGAAAAAGCACATCCCACACCCTCTCAGCCTCTATCCTCACACACCCACTTCACACACATGAAGACAGGCTCCCGGCAGTGACAGGACTGGTCAAAGACTGCATGTCCAGCAAGTCTTGGGGTCAGGAGCAAACCCAGACTCAGCCTCAGTTACTCCTCAGGGGCGCTCTGGAGACACTTAGTTATGGTCAGTTCCGCTTCATGCCTCCTTCATTCTTTTCTGCAAGAGTGCAGTTTAAACTCCAAATCAACATCTGTATAATCAGATTATGAAAGAGTTTTGACTTAGTGGGATATGAACAAGAACACATTTTATGTTTCTCTAATCAGTGCCTTCAAAACTTTAGTCTGGTTGAACACTCCAACCTTCTATCTGGTCTAAATGTCTGCTCCCACTCACGCCCGTCAGGGACCTGGGGGTGAGGGGAGCGCATGTCTGCTCCTTCCCTCCTCCTTCAACTCCGGCTGCATAATCAGCACAGGAGGGACATGAGAGCATAATTTGACCTTGGGAACCCTGCCCTCTCAATCCTCAAGTGAGAAGTACAGAAGTTCCCCTGACAACACTGAGCTGCTTGCTGATGTTGGCTGGGGTGGGAGGGGTGGGCATGTGCAGAAGTGGATTCTCTGTGAAGTGAATAAAGTTGAAACTTCACAGCCCCTCACTGGCACAAGCCCCTTCCAAGCCCTTCTAGCCAATTTTGTTTTCTTTTTCTTAAAGGGGCCTTCAAAATTGGAAACGCTTCAGGTCCTCACAACATTTACATCCATCCTGGATGTGGCCCCTGGGGACTGGGATTCAGCTTGTCCCTGGCCTTCTTTGTTACTAGACCCCTCTGAAAGTAACAGCTCTGTCTTTCTTTATCCCAGCAGCAGTAGGCACCCCATGCCCTTCTCTGGGTACCACAGCTCCTGGGTGTCTCATGGCTGCTGGGGACACCCTGGCAGCCCCAAGTTTCAGATTATCCTCTCACTTCTACCCTCCTTCAAGAGGACCCAAAGAACTGCCCTCTTCCTCACCGTCGCAGGCCACAGGGGACTGGGCCGGAAACTACCATTGCCTTCCTCTCAGGCCCCTGTGCTGTGACTCCTTCCTGTGTTCCGCAGCCCGGCTCCACCCAGCCAGCAATGCCCATCTCCTACCCTCAGGTAAGCCACCTCCAGTCTCCATAAATTATTCTAGCAGAGAGCTTGGCATTTGTGTGGGGAAGAGGAGCCCCTGGCCCAGGCGCTGTTTCCCTCCCCCACCAGTCCTCTGCTGGGTGGCCTGGTGAGTGGGAAGTGGGAGAGTTGATTACAGCACAGCCAGTTGCACAAACTCTCAGAAAGCCCTTGGGATAGGGTTCAGGTGGGGTTGGCCGAGCCATTTATTGGCTTCTCTTTTTAGACTATGGGGTACTGCGTACTTGTAGTTTCAGCTTTGGGTCCTAGTTCTAACTCTGTGGACACAGGAAAAGTTTCACTCAGCACCTTATTACAGCAGAATTAATATACATTTCATGAATGGGTTACACAAGCAGGTACATAGGTTATTACCACACACCATTTTTTAATGCCAAACAAAATTAACTTCTAATTTATGCTACAAAACTCTCATGATTTTTTATCATGACCAAATGTTAATCAATTTAATTAAAATGTGTCCCTAACTGCAAGTTCAACAAAGTAGAAGGAAAGCCTTTTCCTTCTACTTTACCTCATCGTTAAACCACCAAGCCAAGCGTGTGAATGCCCGCAACCACATGATTACGGCCTTGCCTCACCTCTCTCCGCCACTGGCCAGCCCAGCAGGCACACTGTCTCCTCAGGCCTCTCTCTTCACCCCAGCCACCCACTCCCAAGCCCTGTGCCTCCTTGACACCTTCCTTGTTACTGCCATCAACAAACTGTCTGATTTGTGGCCACGTGTTCTCATGCATGTCATTGGCTAGTCCTCCACCTGTATTCCTGAGGTCACCTCCCCAAGGGCTTAGCTTTTATCTCAGGATTGATGGGCACCCAGAGTTCTTGCCACACCCTCTGCCAAGGCAGTTGGTGGCCCCAGTTGAAACAAGTTCTGAGGGATTGCGTAGTGGCATTAAGGGCCGGCACCACAAGACCTCAGACCAACTTCAACAGGCCCTAAAAGGGGAAGAGGAGGGACCAGTACTGATCTCTTCACCCTCCACACTGCCCCTCAGTAATGGAAGGGTTCCTGGCTCCTGGAGAATAGTGGACTCCCTGGGACTGGGTGCCCAAGCACCAAAGACCCCAAGACCAAAGCTGGTCCCAGAAAATGGTCCTTCCAAGAGGTAGTACCTCTCAGAGAAGGCCAGAGGAGATACTCTGTGATGCCACAGCTATAGAAGGTATTCCTTCAGGAGCCAGAAAGGAGGCGGAGTAAGGGGGTGGGGTTGTGTTTGTTTTTTGAAGAAGGGTGAGATTTTCGCCCATGAATAGCTGATGGGAAGGATTGGGTGGAGAGGGGTGACTAGGGAGATGGGGCCTGTATCCAGTGGGGCACATCCAGGCACAACAGGAGTCCCTTGGCTGGGATGGGGGAAGCCCTTGGATGAGGCTACAGGTAGGACAAAATGGCCAGGGAGTGGGTATGTTTGTGGGGTAGGTGGCTGCAGGTTCTGGGAGGTACTATTGGAAGTTTCTGTTCTCACAGTAAAGTAGGACGTGAGGTCATTTTCAGAGCACTGCAGGGGAGGAAGGAACACTATTTTCATGGGTGCTTCCTGTGTGCCAGAAACTGAACTAAGGACTTTATTTGTGGAAGTTCATTTAATCTCCTCAATAACCTTATGAATCAGATACTATTATAACTTCATTTTACAGATGATAATACCGAGGCCCAGAAAGGTAGTATTACCTACCTAAGGTTTTCCAACCTCTTGTTTTACCTCCTGTACCCGCAGCACTGATGGGGGTCAGCCTCTTCAAATGTTAATGAGAGGTTGCTGGGTACAACCAGAGGCAAGGAAATATTTTCTTCAGGTTCTCTGTCAGCATCTCTGTCCTAGACATGTCAATCACAGTATTCACCAAGCCCACACCCAGGCCACACCTAAGTGAAAATGCTTCATTTACAGCTAGGCTGAAGCCACCTTCTGTGGGGCACAGCCCTGCCCTCATCCAACTCCAGCTGATTGGATCAGGTGTTGCCACCTGACTCAAGCCCAGTCAAGCCATTGGCTAATGCACGATCGATGATGTTTCCTGGTGCAAACAGATGGATCAGACTAACTGGATTCTCTCTTTTGGAAACTTGAACAAGGAAATGCTGATTAAATGGCGTAGTTCAACAGTGGAGAGAAGTTAAAAGAGCAAATGGAGACAATCCAGAGGGTAGAATCAGGGCAATAAGGGATCCTGGTAAGGGAAAGACATGAAGCAGGAAAAGCTATCGGAGAAGGGAGGAATGAAGAGTGGAGCCACTGCAATGGACAAGTCACAGAGACTGCTGTGCCTCAAGGATGCAGAGACCCACAGTGCTGGCCAGAATTCCGAAACTCCCCCTGAGCCCCCGTTCTGCCCGTATTTCTGTGTTGATGTACCCTGACGCAAAGCCCTGCCATCTGGAATAGCCGCCACAGGTCCCTTTACTACCCCCTAATTACTTGCTACTCCTCCCACTAAAAGGTGGGGTCTAATTCCCTTCCCTTGAATCTATGCTAGACTATGATTTGCTTGATCAATGAGGTGTATCAGAAGTGATATTCTGAGTCTTCAGAGGCTAGATTATCATAAGAAGCTCTGTCAGCACCTCTGAGACCCTCCGCAGCCGGGTTAAGAGTCTGCCCACCCCACGACCACCCTGCTGAAGAGACCACGTGCGGGAGCATCTCTTGACTGCCTCAGCTGAGTCCAGCCTTTGGCCTTCAAGTTGTCAGACACGTGAATAAATTCTTCTTGAGTGTGGTATCCTGAATATTGACAAGTATCTCGGTCATTGCCATATGAAACAAAAAAAAATCACCCAGCAGAGCCTGGCCAAATTCCCATCCTGCAAAATCACGGTGTATAATAAAATGGTTGCTGTTCTATGTGATTCCTTTTAAGAAGACCTCTAAACCTTTGCTGAGAGTTTTGAAAGCAACCCACTGACAGGTGGTTTCTGAAAGGTAGAATAGAAACATGTAGTTTTTGCCAACTTTTTCTAGTAATCACATCTGATTTTCCTCTGGGGATCCATCCAGCCCCAGCCTCAACCCATGTAGTCTGCATGGGGCTAACTCCAGCTCCCGCCTCAGAATCTGTGACCAAGGTCGGTTCGATGAGGGTCAGCCCCAGGACTTTTTAAAAATATTTGTAAATTAACAACCATTTTATTATGCTCCATGGGTCAAGAATTCAGACAGAGCAGAGCAGGGCTGCTCGTCTCAGCTCCATGGGGCTTGGGCCCTCATCGGGGAACACTGGTGTGGCTGACGGTGACTCAAGTGTCTTAGAGTTGGAGTAGCTGAAGGGTCCTTCACTGAAACAACTGACGCTTGAGCTGGGATGGCTTAACGGCTGCCCTCGGCTGGGACTGTTGGCCAGAGTGCTTACACAGAGCCTCTCCATCTCGGCCCCAGGAAATTTTCTTGGAGTAATAAGCAGACAGGATCTTTGCGTTGTGGGTTGCTAAGCTGGCAGGATAGAAGCCACAGCTCTGGTAACCCTCCCTGCCACCACCTGGGGAGAGTCCACTTGAGCAAGAGTCAACACAGTTCACCCAAGAGAAAGCAGAAATGAAATGTTGAGGGACAGCCAGTCCTGACATGTGGTTTGGGCACTTGGACTATCCAGACCTAAAGTCAGTGACTCCTGAATTTTCCAGTTACGTAAGCCAATATATCCCCATATCTTATAGCTAGTTGGAGTTTAGAATATCATGTGCATTCAGCTCTGCCCATCAAAATTGTACCAATTTTTCATGACTAGTTCAAAATTCACAAGCAGTCTGCCTTGAATTATATAGGGAATATTTATTGCTTGGGGTTTTCTGTTGTCTGGAGATGACCTCCCTACACATTTCTGAAAACTCCACACTACCCTCAGCTCATTCTGTCAACAGCATGGCTACGGTGGACACAGCCAGCCTAGCACCTTGAGTGACCTCTTCCACCTGGACAGGGGTAATTGGACTGGGAGGAAGTCCTTGTGGGTCAGTGAGAACCCTTTGCTGGGGAACCTGGAATATGAACCAAAACAGTACAAAACCTCTCTATCTTTCAGACAGAGAATATAAAAACTTGAACTGTATGGCAGCCGTGTCTGTATGTGGACTGGGAAACAGATAGAACTGGTCAAGGGTGGGAGGGAGAGAGAGAAGACAAAACAGACGTGCAGAGGAGAGAGAGGGAATTCCTTGAGTTCTTATGATGCCCTAGTCCCTGCCTCTGAGATTGTCCCCAAGGCTTCAGTGTGCTCCTGGCCTTGTGTCTTTATAATAAATTCTCCTTTTTGCTCAAGTTCTCTCTTGTGGGTGTCTTTTATTTACAAATGAAAGAGCCTTAATCTCCCAGTCTCCAGAGTAGTTCAGTCCTGTCTCCCTTCTACTCTGGGTCCACACTGCCCCGGGCCACAGCTTACTCTTGAAGATGACACAAAGTTTCACCTTAAATGCCAGTTCCAATCAGCTGGCTGTGCCTGTCAGGAATGCTCTAATGACAACGACTTTGAAGGCATTCCAGGGGGCATTCCAGAGGACATCATGGACCCAAGAAGAAAAATACATGAATTAATCAGCAATGTTTGCCGTGGGTGTGGAATGGAAAGGGCTGAGTGCTTGCGATGTCTGTTCCCTGACCTTATCACTCATCCTTCTCTTCCCATACGACACCCAGCTTAGCCCCTCACCTGGAAGATCTATCCGATATACTTGTTGAGGGGGTACATGGCCAGATGATCGTCTAAGAGACCTTTCCAGTGGGATGAGTGACAGGGAGTCAAGACGTGAAAGATGTGAAGATGAGTGGGATAGTAGAGACGGGTGCATCCTGTGCTCTCTGATCAGGAATCAAACACACAGAAGTGCTGGAAAGTGGGATTTACAGTGCACTTACTTCATCTCCTTCTAACTAACTCTTGCTAATCCTACAAACCCCAGGGTGAGCATTCTTAGGTAAAGGAAGTTTTCTCTGACATGCCCCACTCTCATGCCTGAGATGGACCTCTGTACTAATTAGGATTCTTCCAGTGAAAGAGTTTGATTTTCTTTTAAATGAAAATTTTGGTTCATGTAACCAAAAAGACCATGAGTATTACATCACACTTCAGGCATGGCTGCATCCAGGTGCTGCTGGGCTTTCCTCTGTGTTGTCTTCATTCTCAAGTGGGCTGTCTCAAGATGGTTACAGAAATGGTCAGCAGCAGCTTTAAAGCTTACTTGTATCCTATCATCTTAGCAACTCCCAGGAAATTAAAATGCTTAAAAAACTTTTCAACAACAGCCCTGGCTAGGTAGCTTGGTTAGTTGGAGAGTTGTCCCGTGCACCAAAAGTTAGCAGGTTGAATCCTCAGTCAGGGCACATACCTAGGTTACAGGTTCGATCCCCAGTTGCATTGCATACAGGAGGCAACTGACTGCCCCTCTCTTTTTCCCTCTCTCTCTCTCCTCCTTCCTCTCTTTCTAAAGCCAATAAACATATCTTCAGGTCAAGATTTAAAAAAAAACCATGCCTGGGTTATGAGCCAGGTCCACAGTAGGGGGCACATGAGAGGCAACCACACATTGATGTTTCTCTTTCTCTCTTTCTCTCTTCCACTCTCTCTAAAAATAAATAAACAAACAAATAAATAAATAAATAAATTTATTTAATTTTGTGGGTATCTACCTAAAAATTAAAAAACATTTATTCATAAAAATGTACACACCCTTATGTTTATTGCAGCATTATTCACAGTGGCCAAGACATAAAAACAACCAAAGTGTCCTTCAAATAGATGATTGGATAAAGAAGATGTGGTACATATATACAATGAAATACTACTCAGCCATAAGAAAAGATAAAATACTGCCATTTGTAACAACATGGATCAATCTTAAGAATATTATGCTAAGTGAAATTAAAGGGAAAAAAGTCAAGAACCATATGACTTCACTCATACGTGGGATAGAAAACTGAAATCAACAAGTGAACAAGTAAAACAAACAAAAACTCATAGACACAGATAATACTATGGTGGTTATTAGGAAGAAAGTGGGGAGAGGGGAGCAAAGGGGAGAGGGGGTCAAAGTCAAGGTGGCAGAAGGAAATTAGACACACAACTCAATATACAGATGATGTGTTATAGGATTGTATGCTTAAAACACATATGATTTTATTAACCAATGTCATCCCAAGAAATTTAATTTAAAAATTAAAAAACAAATAAAGGCAAAAGATAAAGTAAAAATGATGCAAACATTTTACAAGAACCCGCCTCTTTTTGCTATAAGCTCTACCTTCTCATGCAACCCCACAAAATTGTCCCCAAGGAAGAGAACACAACCATCGCTCTTCTACCCTGCTGCAGCAGTACATAGAAAACAGTAAAAGGTAACAGAAAGGAGGGGGGCAGTCAATGGAACCAGTGGGGAGTTAGAGATGGAGAAATACAACAGGTTGATCTTCTATGTTACTCTGAATAAAACTAGGTTTAACAGAAATATTGACTTTGTCCCCTCCCTAAGCCCCATTAAAATTACATGAAAGGGTTTGTTTTTTTTTTTAAATGGTGTCATGATGTGCCCACGAATTCTTTCATCTTCCTTCCATGCGGAGCCCATTTCCTCTCTCACGTTGACTCCATGCTGGTCTGCAACTTGCTTTGACCAACAGAATGCCTCTGAAGTAATGTTGTCCCACTCCTAGCCTAGGTGTGAAGAGGCCTGGCAATTACAGCTTTGGGCTTCTTGGGATCCAGGCGCCTTGTAGTGGAGCTTAGGCCAGATTACTGAATGGTTAGAGACCATGTGGAGGAAAAAGCCCCAGCCAGACCCCAGCCATTCCAGACACTTGTGTGTAAACATTGTGGATATTCTAACCCCAGCCAGTCTCCCAGGTGAATGGAGCTTGAACTCACTGAGGTCCTACTTGTGTGAGGGGCTCCAGCTGACGCTACATGGAGCCCTGTCCGAACTGCAGCATTGTCAGAAAATAAGTGATCCTTTGTGTTGCTGTGATTTGAGGTGGTTTACTATGCAATAGATTACTGAAACCAGCTTATACCACAAATACCAGAAACAAAAGAAACAAAATACCCTAGCATTAATAACCTCAGAGAAATAAGAGAAAATTTTTGCTACCATGAACCACAAACAAAACATTATTTTTAAAATATACGCAGAAAAAAATAGCTCTTGCAATTAAAAATATGATAGGAGAAATAAAAAACTCAATAAAAAGATTAGAAGAGAAAGTTGAAGAAAGATGCTCGAAGGCAGAACCAAAGTCAAAGTGATAGAAAATAAGAAACAAAGTAAAAGAAAATAAAGAACCACTTCAGGAGATCCAACATCTAAGTCACAGGAGTTCAAAAAAGAGACAATAAATAAAATAAAGAGAAAGAAATAAGCATGAAACAATTCAAGGTGAAGGACATGAGTTTCAAGACTGGAAAAGCCTACCGAGAGCAAGGTACAGTTACTAAACACAAATCATACCACGGCACATGCTTGCGAGGTTTCAGAACCCTGGGAGCAAAGAGAAGATCCTGACCACAACTTCCGAAGAGAATGACTGGTCCTATGAAAGGAGCCAGCAAGCAAATGGTTTTAGGCTCTTTTTAGCATCACTGTGTCCAGTGAAGCAACTCTTTAAAAATTCCAAACAAAATTATTTCCAAACCATCATTCAAGTGTATAGATAGACTACAGGTATTTCCAGACATGCAGACTCTTAAAAACTTCTCCTCCTTCCCACATTCCCTTTCCAAAGTATATAGCTTTTGAAGGACATGCTCCACAGAAATGAAGAAATAAGCCAAGACAGGAGAAAACATGCGGTGCATGAAATAGCAGCTCTGGCACAGCGGAGGGAGAAGGAGCCCAGGGTGGTGGCGAAGCAAGAGGCCAGACAGATGACAGTGCAGCCTGGGGACAGCCTGGGAGTATCCCGTGTGTCTGAACATGCTGAGAGGGGATCAGGACAAGTGGGTTAAATTAATAAAAAATATATAGAAAATGAGGCAAATCATAATAATAAATATATAATTATTACCTAGAGAGACAGCAAAAGGCTTTGTAGGGAAGGAAAAAAATAACTACAGTATCCTCCAAAGCTCCCCTGTGAATCGTTTGTACGTACAATCACTCGCACACAGCGTGCTGGTGTGCCTGCTGTCCTAACGACATTCAGTCAGAAGGACGGGAAATAGGAAGGGCTGACAGTGTAAGAGGAGCAAGGCTAGGAAAGAGAATGAATGCAATCCTGACTTCCAGATAGGGAAGGCACTGCCTGAACCTGAAAAATCAATGAATAGGCAATACACACACATTATTTTGAGGTGTGGCCATGAATATCAAGCTTAACAACTAAAAGGGATACAAGTTATTGTCTTTGATGAGGGGAAATCAGTAGGAATGGTGCATGGGGACAACTGTTGGTGGTGAAAAATAATTTATAGAATTATTTGTCTCTTTAAATCATGTGCATCTACAGTTTTGATAAAAAATTTAGAATTTAAAACAAAGAAAAAGAGAAGGAAGGAAGAAAGGAAGGAAGGGTGGGAGGAAAAAGAAAGATAAGCACTGAACCGTTCAGGGGTTAAAATGATCTGATAGACAATTTTAAACCTCAAGTAAGTTCCTTCTCAATGGGAACTCTTCTCAATAGGTAAAGAACTCTGTTTCTTTACCTATATCTTGAAGGGTTAATTAGATGGCAGTTTCCAGAAGACTCTGCCAGGAGGTCATCCTGGGCTGTAAGTCAGAAGGTAAACAAATACTTAAATGCTGGAGGACAGCGGTTCTGAAGAATAATCACCCGCTGTACCTATTTAAAATGTACATTTCCCAAGTTGCATCTCTGGAGATCCTGCCTCTGCCAAGTGAGGTGGGCCTGGGGAACTGGCACTTCCCATAAGCACCCTGCCTGATGCTAGTGATCTACTTGTCATATGCTGAGCAAGCCTGCTCTAGAACAGATCCTAGGAGGTGCAGGCACAGGATTAACTAACACAGAATCACAAATCAACTCTCTTCTCAGTTCTGATCACATCAGAGAGAAAGTGCCAGTTTGGTGTTGGTATAGGTTTAGCACCCTTTTAGCATTAAATAATCTTCTTCTGGAACAGGGAACTGGCAGCAGGCAACAGAATCTACCTAGAAAAGAGTAACACTGTGCTTTTCATTGAGCTCATGGTTATTGTTACTTTCTGTTATGGGAAGTGAAAGTGGTTTTTAATTTACAGCAGTGATACAGTTTCCTTTAAAATAGATTCACTTAAATTTATAAAAGGCAAAAGGAAGAGGAAAAAAGCAGATGGTGGGAATCTGATGATGTGTTTTAGGGTGGGAGAACACTAAAGCATTATTATTTCTTAGGTTCACTGCACTTGGGCACATGGATACATGCAATATTGATTTTACACTACAAATAAGAGTAACCTACAAATAAAAAAAAGTAATAGTGCTGGCCCAGTGGCTCAGTTGGTTAGAGCATCATCCTGTACACCACAGGGTTGTAAATTCAATCCCCAGTCAAGGCGCATACCTAGGTTGTGGGTACGGGAGGTAACTGATTAATGTTTCTCTCTCACATTGATGTTTCTTCCTCTCTCTCTCTCTCTCTCTCTCTCTCTCTCTCTGTCTCTCTCTCTCAAATCAATAAACATATACTCAGGTAAGGATTTAAAATATATATCAATATTTAATATATTTGGAAACACATATGTTGTTCTTGCATATGATTTGATGATAAATTAAAAATTTGACCTGGCAAAGTCATTAAGAATGGGTGGTTTGACACCCTGACCGGGGTGCTTCAGTTGGTTGAATGTTGTTCTTCAAAGCAAAAGGTCACCAGTTTGATTCCTGGCCAAGGTACATGGCTAGGTTTTGGGTTCAATTCCCAGCCAGGGTGGGTGTGGACAAGAGGCACCCTGATGATGTTTCTCTCCTCTTTCTCCTTTCCTTGCCCTCTAAATAAATAATTAATTAATTGGTTAAAAAAGAGAGAGAATGGATGCTTTGGGCAAAGACTATTAATAAGCATTGCTCCAAATTAGTTATACAAATGGCCAATAAGCCATTTGGATGTCTAATGGGCACCTCAAACAGCATTTCCAGACCAGAACCCCTAACACTGTTATCCCCCAGAGTTAAATCCATTCCTTCCTCTTGACTTCTCTCTCCTTTGCTGCATTCCTTCTTTGTTTCTTACTTATTTTCTTTCGCTCTTAATTTTTAGTCTGAAAGAGGGCAAAGACTGGGTGCCTGGGGCAGTATTCACAACACCTAACATAGCACCTGGCAGGGGTAGCTGGTTCTCAAAATTACTTGTTGACTAAAAGTAGAATGACGAATGGAGGCCAAGAAGAGTGGTAGGAAGTATGGAGGCGGTCCTGCATAGGCATTTAAAGGCTAGGAAGGCAAAGAAGCAAAGGGGTGGGGCTAGATGAACCTCCCAACCGCAATGAATCCCAACACTCTCTGGCTCTGCACCGTCACTGAATGGTCACCCCAAGTCCCGGCCTCCTGCTGCCCTTCCAGCCCCTCAGCCCCACCCACTCTCTGCTCCCATCCCCAGCAGATGTAGGGGTCGGCAGAGAAGTCGGTGACCATAACCAGTCTTGCCTGACTTGGGCCTGGCCAGGATGGGGCAGGGCGTGTCCCTGAATAGTGAGCTGCCTGGCTGTCGGGTCGAAACAGACTAGAGACCCAGACTCAGGCTGGCACCATGGCCAAGTTCAGAGCGAGGGTGTCCACTGCTGGGGCCTTCGGGACTGGCACGTGGGACAAAGTGTCCATCACCATCATGGAGACCCAGAGCACGACCCCCGCCCCGGACCATCTCGGCAAGGGGTTCACCGCGGGCGCGGTGAGTGAGGGTGGGCAGCGGAGGGAGAAGGAAGGATGATCCTCCCGGATACTAAAGCTATCCCCAACCCCCAGGAGGAGGACTTTGGGGTGAGTCCTCGGATCCCAGCCCCGTGTTTCTGCTGCGCGCGCACAAGGCGTCCTCGGCGCTGAGCCGCCAGCTCCGGCCCTTGGCCGGGACGCCTGGTTCTGCCGCAGGTTCCAGCCCACGCAGCCGCTGGGAGCCCCGCTGCACTTCCCCGGCTGCCAGTGGCTGGAAGGGGCAGGGAGCTCGCGCCGTTTTGGGTCAAGGGAGGCACTGGTGGGCTGGTGTGGCCACAATCTGAGAGGAGGGGAGACCAGCTGGGCACGACAGGAAGGGCACAGGGAAGGAGGAGGAATGATTGCGAGGAATCATACGTAGTGGTGGAAGGGGGCGGGGTGGGGACCTGGTTCGCGGACAGATGTGTAGGGCGTGGGGTGGGGGTGGAGGGAAGAAATAGTTCTGACCAGATGACCAGTGTGGGTTTTGGGAAAAGCAATGAGTGGAGGAAAGAGGGGCTGGTGGAGAAGGGGCAGGACTGTGAAGCAGAGGGGAGGTGGAGGCAGGCAGCTAGGTGGGGTTTCTAGGAATGGCTACTGCCCCTCCTTTCTCTGCTCTCCAGCTTTTCTCTTTGACCCTCTCTGGCCTCAGCTGTTGAGCTAAGGTCAATGAATGGAAGGAGATGGCTGAGGCAGGGTGGGCCTTCAATGGGAGGAAGAGTGGGCAGGGACTTCCCCATCTCTGGGGAAAGAGGTAAAACAGACCAAGCGGCCAGTGGCTGGCGGACATTCCAGTCTAGGAATAACCCATTCCAGGTCTGAGGAGAGAACAGGTGATGTTGGGGGACTGAGGATTCTGGGCCAGCCCCCCTCTCTCTCCTTCCTTCCCCTAGCCAGAGTCATCTGGCAGGACAGTCACCTTCTGCTCTGTGCCCAGTGTCAGGCGGAGGGAAAGGAGAAGCAGCAAAAATACCAGTGAGCAGCAAAGGGAGTCCTGGGGCTGGTAGTCCCTAGAGTCCCTGCTTCTTAATATTCTGGGGAGGGCGTTGGGGAAGAGTTCCTTACTCCTGTGTGTTGAGACCAGGTGAGCCTCAAATGTGATTTAAAAAAAAAAAGACCATATGTGAGGAACCTCAAGCCTTGGCACTGCCCCCCCATCAGCTCCCAGTCCAAAATCCCTCCCTGCACAACCAGGCCCAGGGGCCCAGCCCAGTTACCCTTTCTGCAGTCATTGGTGCCTCACTCTCATCCCCATCTCTGCCCTTTGCAGCCCGAGTGCTTCTTCCCGGGGATGCCCCGCTGCCCGGATGCGGGAAACCTCAAGGAGCTTGATCCCAACCTGCGCTATGCAGTCACCAAAAAAGTCAACAAGAAATTCTGCCTTCTCTTCCCATGAGCCTGCCTGCCCCACCTGACATCCCCCTTGCTGCACCTCATTTCCTTCCCAGCCTGTACGATTCTGTCTTCCTTTCTGCAGGAACATCTCCTCTGGACAAGTCTGGATGAGATCCAAAGCACCTCCATTTTCCCCAAATCACGTGTGTCAGGCCTGGGATGGGAAGGAGGGCAAGCAGGCTGTGGCAGGCCAGAGGGTCGGTAGTGTTCACCTTCTGCCCAAACACACGGCTGTCTTGAAGCCCCTTCCTGCCCCCTGTTCTTGCCTCCAGGCTGTGTGACCTTGGGCAAGTCACTTAACTTCCGTGTCTGTTTATCTGGAAACAAGAATAATAATAGCACCTACTTCCTGTGCTATAATTAGGATTAAGTGTAAATCCTGCAAACAACCCTCAGGTGAGTAGGAAGTGCTCTCTGAACATTAGCTATTATTAGTATTCACCCCATAAATTTTCGAAGTTTTCCTTCTAAATCTTCCTCAACCTCCTTGGGATGTCCCTCCAGCCGCCATCCTACCGGCCAGCTGTTGTACTTGCCTGGCCTCCCCATCTCCTGCCATTAACCTGAAAAACAACCTTTCTCAAGCCCTGGGATGTCTGGCAGCAGTGCTCATGAGTCTCATATGGCTTTGAGTTCTACCACATGGAATGCAGTGTTTACTGTGGCATCTCAGCCCTTCTAGAATTTCCCACTCCCCTTCCATTCTTCTTCCTCAGCATACACTGAACGCAGGGAGGCCAGGCAACCCATTCTCCCTCTCTCCTTATCTAACCACTGCCCCCTCTTCAAGAGCAGTTCATGCTACACCCCCCTTGAAGACCTCAGGGACACCCCCACACTCACCCCCACACTCATAGCTGGAGCTGCCTGCATCGAAACCCTTCTTAGACCCTGGCTGGTGTGTCTCAGTGGATTGGGTGCCCGACTGCAAATGGAAAGGTTGCTGTTTCAGTTCCCTGTCAGGGCACATGCCTGGGCTGCAGGCCAGGTCCCAGTTGTGGGAATACAAGAAGCAACTGATCCATGTATCTCTCACACTTCAACATTTCTCTCCCTCTCTTTCTCCCTCCCTTTCCCTCTCTCTAAGAGATTAAAAAAAAATACCCTTGTTAGTAATGGACTCACATACCCTGCGTGAGCCCTACTATGGCTGGAGGTGGATCCCATTTCTACCCTTTGGGAACCAATGGGGAAGATGGACCCAATCTGCCAGTCCCAACACCAGAAGGTGGGGGGCAGGCGGCTGCTGTTTAACCCTTCTCTGTGGCCTGATCAAGTTCAGAAAGCTGGGACGCAAATTCCTGCTGCGGTGGGCGGTAGGCGGGAGGGTGGCTGGTGGAGAACTCGTGTTTATCTGATGGGGACGATGGGGACTCAGCTGTGACTATAGCCAGATCTTCAGATTTTTCAAGAGAAATGAGACATTTTCTAATTTTTAAATATTGGCCATTGATTCAACTTGAAAAAGGAACAAACAAAAACCTTGACGGCCAATCAAAACACACCTGCAAACGAACTCTGCCTCCCAGGCCCTGGGTTGGCACTCTGTGGTGGAGATGAAGCCTCCAGGTTTGAAGCTCAGCTCAGTGGTTTATAAAATGTGTGGTTGGCCATTTCCCTTCTCTGGCCTCAGATTCCTCCTTTTGGGCAACTGGACTCAGCACCTTTTCTCACTCACGTTCCATGGGCTGCATAGCTTCCCCACTGTCAGTCGCCACGAATCCCTGGATCTCCAACTTTGTGTCCGATATCATTGGCATCTACTACCCAGATGACAGTGCAGTGAGCAGGGACTTGGAGCAGCAGGCCTGAGTCAGGGAGATCCTCCAGGAGGGTTTTCTAAGCCATGTGAGCTCAGGTGAGATGTCCATCCCAGTCTTCCCTCCTCCAGACCCTACAACCCCAGGGCAGCAGCCTTTGGGTTTCAGCTTCGTTCTCTTCACCCACCCCCATCTAGGGCTCCTTTGTGCCCCAGGCAGCTGTGCTGGCCTCATCGAGTATTTCACCGTGACCATCTTCACCTGCTCAGCCCAACATGCTGCCGTCAACAGCAGCCGGGAGAGCCAGGGCCAGAGCTGGGGGACCAGCAGGGTCACAGGAGGAGCAGACCCAGCAGGAGCACTGGCAGCCCTGTGCTTACTGAGCGTGGGGATTCAGTTTGAATTCAGCACCTGGATGCCCAATATTTCCACCACCACGGGGACAGATCCAGTGGCCTCACTCCCCGAGGTCATTGCCATTTGCCATGTCCCCATGCTTTTCTGGGGTATCACTGATGAAACCAAGGACAGTGAAAGCAAGGCCCAGGGTGAGGGGAGTGGTGTCTTAGGTTCCAGGAGAGTGGATGAGGTGAGGAAGGGGTCTGGGAACAATGGGTTACTGGAGGGGCACTTAGCAGGCTGGGCCCCTTTGAGGGAAGTGGCTGCAGAGACATGGTTTCTGAGAGTGTGCTTTAGGGTAGCGTGGGTTCCCAGTAGAGGGGTCTGGGTTTCGGTAAGGTGGGCTCAGGGCAGTCTTTTGCCTAGCTGACTGAGGGGTTTGTGTTTCAGGTTGGGCAGGTCTTGGGTGGTCTAAGTTCCTAGGCGGATGGGACTTGGGTAGTGGTCTGCGTTGCTGGGTGGATTTTCTGGTGGGCTGGGGTGGCTGGTGGTCTTAGTGCCTAAGTTGGGGGACTTAAGATGGACCAGAATCACTTTGGGTTGAAAGATGAGGCTGCAGCATCATGGAGCAAAGGTCCCAGGCCTCTGTCCTGCCATCCCCCAGTGGCACCTGGGCATCTACCTGGACGAACTCTTCACGGAGGAGGCAGGGCAGCAGGCAATCGTTTGTCGCAAGAGTCGCCTGGTTCTTATCTGGAGGGATACCAGGGAGCAGAACCAGGGCCTGGCCCTGCGCCCATCTGGACCCCACTGTGAAGAGTTTCTCCGTGTGAGCGCGGCACCAGCCCTTCCCTCCCCTCCCCCAACCCACTCCTACCTCCCACCTTTGGTCCAAATGGCTGCACTCAAAGACAGTCCTAGGGCCTGTGTTTGAAGTTTTGTGGGTTTTTCTGTTTTTTGTTTTTTTAATAGCCGGGCACAGGGCGGGGAGAAGCTAGGCAAAAAGAACTGTCCTAAATAGAAATGCTGTTCTCGATTAACACGGGGTCCAGGTAGTAGTAGGGGATTGTGAGGCCCTTGTTGCGCTGGCGGATGTTGTACGAGATCTGGTCGAGGCGCTGGCGGAAGACCTCCATGCTCCGGCGCGGGACCTCCTCCACGAAGTGGATGTCAGGGAAGTGGCCCAGGGGCCTCTGTGGGCACAGAATGAGTAGCTGGATCCCACTCCTCCTCCCTTCCCCTCTCCATCTTCCTCCCTTGACACACCACACACCCCTCCTGTCTTGGCCCCCCCAGCTCCCAACCCCCTGACTATGCTCCACCCCGACCCACACCCAGAGGCCCCAGGGCACCTTGTCGTCCGGCTCCCGGCTGAGTGTCCAGAGAACCAACAGGATGATGCACGTAGTCCTCACATCTGGTAACGTGTCCAAGTAGGTCTCCAGAGTGGTCAGCCCCTTGGCCTGCATCGGTGGGTTCCGCATGGATGACGGGAAGTTGGGCATCCAGGAGGTGTACTCCAGCTGGGGGTGGAGGAGAGGAGGGGTCCTGGGTTGGAGAGCACCCAGGGACTCTCCAGCTTAAATTGGACTCAGATTGAGATAGGTCAGGGCCGACTAGAGTTGGGTTTGAGCTTGGGGCTGGGGCTGGGGCTCAGACTAGTAAGCACAGGTACCTGCCCTGTGTTGACGGCTGCATGCTTGGCAGAGCAGATATAGATGATGATGGTGATATATCGGATCAGCTCAGGCACCGTTTGCAAGCACTTAGGGAAGCCTGAGGGGAGAGGAAATGCCCAGGCAGAGTCAGCCAGCCCTGGTCCTGACTGGCTGGTAGAGGGCACCACCCAGCCCTGCTCAGCCTGTCCTGCCAACACCAACTGCCACATCTCTGCCCTCATCCTGCCTGCTTGGCCCTCCTGTGGCCACAACCCCACTCCCCGAGTCCAAACTGCATCCTTAGTGAGGGGGCCTCAAATGCCCTTGGCCAGGCATCCTCCAGGCCTGCTCCAGGCACCTGCCTGAGATGGGGCCCTCAGCTCTCTCCTCCAGCTACCTTCGGGGGAACTCTCTAGGCCCAGGTCTCAGGGAGGAAAGGCTCTGGAAGAATCCTGGCTTTCCTTCCCTGACTATAGCTTTTCATTTGCTCCCTACCACACACACCCTTCTTCTGAGACACTGCTCACTCCAGAGAGATTTCTCAGCAGCCTGGTTCTTAGTCTTGTATCTAGCCAAGCTTCTTGCTTCTCTTCCCTATTGTTCCACCTAAGCAGCAGCCCTAGTTGCCATGGTGACCCCAGATTCCAAAAGGCCTGACATATTCAAACCAGACCAGTCATCTGGTCTTCCCTAAACCCCTCCTTTCTCTCTGCCCCCATCTCAAGAAATGACATGTACCATCCACCCAGTTTCAAAAGCTCTGAACCTGAGAGTCACTCTTGCCCCCGGCCCCAACTCACCCATCGCCCACTGCCAAACCCAAACTAATCACCAAGTCCTGTCATTCTATTTCCCAACTCTCTCTAGAATTCTGTGCATCTCCACAGCCCCTACCCTGGCCAGGTCCCTGCCACCTCCTTCCTGGACACCACAGCAGCTTGCAAACTGTCTCCCATCTGCCAGTGCAGCCTGGTATTCTAACACACAAATCTGATCTCCTTGCAAGCCCTGCCATGGCTTCCTCTGGTGCTGAGTAATTCCAAACTCCTTAACCATGCTGTGCAACCTGGCCCCTGCTCATGACGTCAGCCTTAGCCCCACCAGCAGCCTGCCCAACTCCCATTCTCCCTCCAGCCAGCAGCTCCCAGGGCTCTCCAACCTCACCCTTGTCATCTCACAGCTAACCTCCCCATCTGGTAGAGCTTAGCTAGCTTTTAGCTGAGATGTTAGATCTCAGCTGGATCTTAGCTTTCTGTTACCCACCCCACTCTCTACCCACCACCCCTCCCCAAACTGTGTTAGGTGCCTCCCCTGGGCTTCTATCCCCTCCACCGAACTGCAATAATGAGTCCTGCTATAATGTAATGTACGTGAGCAGACCGTCCCTGCCAGACTATGAACTCCCTGAGGCAGCATCTTCACCTCTCTCATTCCCTTCTGTCTCCTCAATAACCAGCATGGCACTTGTCACATCATAGATGCTTGCTGAGTGGGTGCCCAGTGGCATGACTTCAAATGCTCTTCCCCTCCTGGAGCCTGCCAGCACCCCACCAGCTCCCCAGCTTGGAGCACATTCTGCCCCTTCCTGTCTAGCTCATGCCCCAGTTCTCAGTCCACAAAGATTTGTTTCTGGGTGGGGGACTGGGATGACCAACAGCCCCTAAACTCAGATAAGAACCAATGCCCACCCAGCCATGCTGTCTTCCCCAACCCCTGCTGCTGCTTCCCCTTCCCAGATGCTGCTGCTCCAAGGGTCAGGAAAGGGCCCTGTCAAAACTCTACAGCAGTGATTTGGCCTCCTACAGCACCCAATGAGGCATACTCCAGCCCAGCCTGGGTGGGCCCACCCCAAAGCCCTGGACCCCGTCTGGAGGCTGAGGTGCCCAAGCTCATACCTGAGCTCTCACGTCCTAGTAGGCACTCCTTGAATATCTCCTGCACCCAGGACTGAAGTTCCGTGTCACCCTCCACAGCTGCGTCACACGGGTAGTAGTAGGTGATGATCTCTGTCACAAACCTGACCAGGGGCAGGGCCTCAGTTTGGAACCTCCTCCTGCCCTCCCCAACTGCTCTGTTCCCACCTTTCCCAGGATGCCCTGGCCCCAGAGCTGCCCTAGGCCTGTGGGTGGGCAGGTGCTGTGGGGCGGAAATAGCAAGGGGAGCTTGTTGAAGTCAGAAGATGGCACCAGACCCAAGCTCAGCCAAGCTCAGGTACTTTAAGGCTCCCCTCCAACACCTCAGGGTGTCCACCCTGAGAGCTACCCACTGTCATGCCAATCTTAACCTCTCCAGTGCGTCCCACACTGCCAAGCAGTCGTCACGGTAGTAATATCCCGGCAGGTCCTGAACCCCGCGCTCCATGAAGTCGTTGGGGGGGTACATTCTGTCGTAGTTTATCTCCGACAGAGCCCGCACCATCACCTCAGCAATGCCCTCCACGCCCAGACCTGTGCCCTGTCAGGAAGGAAGTAGACACTGAAGCTAGTGGGTCCCTTGAGTCCACCCTGATGAAGCTCACACCCGCCCCACACACAGTCTGCGAGTGCTCCTCTGACCCCTCGCTAAGCCTGCCCCACCTGGGGATGCTCACACTCCAGCCAGCACGACCAGCCCTTGCCACTGTGCCTTTGTAGATGCTGCTCCCACTTTAACCAGTCCCCTCTCTCCATGCCCCCTCATGAACTAAAGGCAAGTGGGAAATCCCACTATTAGTCTAACTGCAAAGGCCAGAAGGAAAGTAAACATCTCATTGGTGTTGGAGGCAGCAGTCTCACCCTGGCAGACAGCCCCTCCTCATTGAGGAGAAGGGCCCGCCCGATGCAGTTGATCTGGACAGTGTATCGGGTGTGGGGGATCAGGAGCTGTGAGAGGGAGGAGGAGAAGAAGGAAGAGAACTAAAGTTATCCCCCAGAGGACCTCGGCACCCCCACTTCTGCAACATCAGACCCCCTCATTTTGGGAAGTCCCCACCAGGAACCCTGTCTTGTGGGTCCCCAACTGCCTCCCCTAGTCTAACCGGAATCCCTCTGGCCCCAGGTGGCTGTCTGAGGCCAGATAAGGGCACTGATGCTTCACAAAGGCCCCTTCTCCCAAGCCCATACCTTGTAGAGGGGATGGCACATGGGAAGCTGCCTCAGCAGAGACAGGCAGAAGGCCTCAGCAATGAGGTGGGTCCCCAGCAAGTGGGAGATGGCTTCGTGGCAGTAGAATTCAGCATTGCGCACCCACGTCTTGGCCAGCAGCCAGTCCCATTCAGAGTCGCTGGGCAGGAAGATGGGGCTACTGGGTCCAGGGGTCTGGCTGAGCTGGGAGTGCGGAAGGACGGAGAGTTAGATGGGAGCAGAGACCTACACACACAAGGGTCCCCAGGAGGGAGACTAAGGCGGGTCTGAGGAGGTAAAACTTCCACCCCCCTACTCTCTAGGCCCTCTGTTTCCCTGAGCACACCAAGCAAGGCCTTTCCTCCCTCCTAATATTTGCTCTTGCTGTTCTCACTGCCTGTAATAGCTTCCCCTGTCTGTTTCTCTACCTAGCAGCTCCCACTAATTCTCCAAGAACCAGCTCACAAGGCACTTCCACATTCAGCCATGCAGGCTGGGCACTGCACAAGGATACCCAGCCCCCTGAGGGTAGGGGATCACTTAAATCTAGCCTAAACTGTTCCACTAACAAGCCAGGAGCATCAGGACTTGACTGATGCCCCCAGAGGGGTGACTTGTCCTAATGTGGACATGACTCTAGCGGGGACCTCTGAGAAGGAAGCACCTCTGTTCCGTCTTCTGCCAGGCCAGATGCTCAAGGTAGCGACTAAGTCTGATTAGCTCAGCACTGCCATGCATATATGCAGCGTGCACGCTGTACATGCAGGTGCACCAACCGGAGCCCAAGCCCATGCATGGGTGACACACAGGGGCAGCACTCAGTTGTACACGGAGACTTGGCCAAAGGCCTATAGCCAGGGCCACACGCCAGGCTCACCACTAGCCTCCACCCAGACAGGTGTATACATAAACGTAGGTATAGTCTCAGATGCACACATAGAAACATACACTCACAGGCACACACAAGCTTACACAGTGAGGCGCACACTCACACAGGCACAAACCCTCACAAATAGCACACAGGGACATAAGGTTCACAGACACACACACAGAGGCCACCCACTCACCACACACTCACATAGGGGCATACAAGTACACACATAGGCCCATGCACTCAGGGACACACACATTTATGCACATACATCAGCTTGCACACAAGCAACATGCTCACACAGCGGTGCAGCCTGCACCCCAGGCACCTGGATGGCGATGGGCATCATGTTCCCTTCCGGTCCAAAGTGCAGCAGGCAGAGAGGGGCACATTGGTGCTGCTTCCGGCCATTGAGCTCAGTGGTGGGGATGCCCTCCAAGATCCTGTAGTCTGCCAGGTAAATGTTCCCCTTCTGGAAGGGAGCCGCCATGAGTGAGCAGATGGCATCAACATGGGGCACCCATGACCCACACCTTGGGTACAGAGTGCCCTGGTCCCCCAGATGCAGTAGGTGGCCAGGAACCAAGCTGGGGGTGCCTGCAGAGCAGGGCTGGGGGCAAGGTACTCTGCAGGCCATGAATGTGGGGAGAGAGGGGATGTCAGAGAGCGAGGGAGGCCAGAAGGCTGTGAGAGGTCTCCACTGAACCAGGCCTCACCTCCAGCTCTGCTTGCAGGCACGTTCCTTCGCCCAGGAACGGGGCCACCATGTCGTCTGTGACGGGGAACTTGTCTGGAATCCGCATGCAGCGGCGGATCACGCCTGGGTTCACGCCATTGAGGTACTGGTACCCAAAGAAGCTGTCCTCTGTCCAGTGCTCAGCCACGTATTCTGGTGGGATGGCCCGGGAGCGTCACACCCGGTCCTCGTCAGGGACAGAGAGCCACGGGGTCAAGGCCAGGACAGAGGGAGACAACGGACACCCGAGAGGAAACCTAGGTCCTAGGCCCGCGGCCTCCCCTGAGCTGCCGGAGTGGCCCAGGGCGACGTTTCCCAAGAAGACGCCAGAGGGCGCACCCACCCACCTCGCAACTCCTGCCTGGGTTCTCTCGCTCCCCCCACCCCGCTGTAGGTGGGTCCTGCCTCCCGGACAAGTCTCTGAGTTTCTTCCACTAGAGATCACTAGGCACCCTACCCTGTGTTCCATTCAGGATGCACCCCCCTCCCCCCTACCGGAGATGACAGTCTTGTAGAAAGGGAAAACTTTCTTAATGTCCTTCAGTCTCTTCCACGACTGTTTGCAGTCCAGCAGGCCTTGGACTTTGAGCTTCAGTGACCTTAGGAGGTGGGATTCAAAGGGAAAGCCATCAGAGAGGCTGCCAAGTGCCGGCTGGGAAAGGGGTCGACCTGCCGCAGCCCAGCTAGCTCTCTAGGTCTCAAAAATCTCTGTTTTCTGTATCTCTGGGTCTCAGGGTCCCTGGGCCCATATCTCAAGGTCTTCTAGGTCTCCGTCTCGTCTGGCCTGTCTTATCAGATACCTCTACCTACCTGGCCATTCTAACCTTCGGGGCTGTGGTGGAGGTGGGTATGGAGCAGAGGGAGAGAGGCAGTCTTTACGTAGCCCTTCACCCCACTCACGCACACTCACATGGGAGCCAGGCGAGTAAAGAAGGAGGCTGTCTTGATGAAGGAGTAGCGCAGATTTGAGTTCAGGAACCTGGTGGCCTTAATGTTGATGAGAATTGGGAATCCAGGGATATAGCCATTCCACCTGCAGGAAGGAGTGCTGGTCTGGGCAGGACACCTGGGGTCCAGGGCTTAAGGAAGGGGCAGAGCCCAGAGGTCCACCACGGGAGGGCCCCAGGGCAGCCGCAGGTCCTTACTCAGGCCGGTTGGGGTTTCTCCGGACCGGAGGGTGGTAACTGGGGATGTCCACGTAGTTGGGCAGGCCAGGGACGAAGACCCTCCAGCTGCAAAGAGAAGCTGAGATAATGAGCCCTGATGTCCGTGCACCATCCGAGGGACAGAGGGCAAGCCATCACTGCCCACCCCCCGACCTCCCACAGCCACTGCCACTGCCACTGCCACGCTCCCCTCACTGGTATAAGTCCTGCTTGGCTCTGATCTCCTCCTGCCGATGCTCCAGAAGGATTGGGAGTGTGTCATCTGCTCTTGTCTTTCCTGTAGGGAAACCAAAGGGAGGGAGGCTCAAGGTCGAACCCCCAGCATCTGCCTGCCCCTTCCCACTTCAGGAATCAGAACTCAGCTTCTGCCTCCCAGGTTGGCTGTGGGGGGCCCATGGTCAAGGATGGGGAAGGCTTAACCTGGGAGAGGGAGGGTGTTTCTCCTGCCAAAAACTAAAATAAAAGGATCAGGGACCACCCTCCTGTCCCTTGCTCTACCCATCAAGCTGGGCCCTGCTGCCACAGGGATGTCCCTCTTCCAGACCCACTGAGACAGTAATAACAGTTATTTAGCACTTGCTAGGTAGGGGGCACTTTCTAAACACTTTCTTTATTTTAACAATTTAACCCGCACCAGAACAACCTTGTAAGGCAGGTGACTGATATGGGATGCTCATGACCTGGTCGCCACAACTCCAGAGCCCGACAAGCCATACCAATCAGGCTGGTTTGTTTTTTCCACAGGTTAAGCACAAACTCCTTCGTCAGAAAAACCTGCTCAAAATTTTCCTGAGACTATAGAGAGTCCTCATTTAGCTTGCTTGGTATATATTCATAATTTTTGCTGCTGAAATACAGGATATTAGTATGTTTGATTAGGGGGTGCCCTGAGGAAAATATCACAAAACATATGGTGTGTGCATATATGCAGAAGATATTTGGAGATATAGAGACAAAGAAGTGTGTGTGTGTCACATTTATAGATCCCTTCTAAATAAAATCCGAATTTCAAAACATCTCTGGCCCCCACAGTTTCAGCTAAGGGACAATATCATCATGCTCGTTTTACAGGGGAAAAACAGTTCGTATTACACAGAAAACTGTGAGCTGAGATTCAAACCAAGGCAGCCTCCTTCTGATCACTCAGCCACTACCACTAACAACCACCGATAGTTGTTAAGCCTTTTAAAGGCTCCTTTTAGAGATTGTCTCATTGGATGCTCACATCAACCCTATGAAGTAAGTTCTGCTGTTAGCTCCATTTTACAGATGAGGACACTGAGGCTTAAAAGAATATAGACGTGTACCCAATATATCCGGTCAGTATGCGCTGGAGCTGAGATGCAGCCCCCGGCCGGTAGTCCCAGGCTGACAAGCACCTGTCGCTACAGTCTCATCATGTTTCCTCAAGGCTCCCTTCGTTAGCCTCTCCCTCCTCCATCCACCTGAGCTCACGTTGTGTTCTGGGTGAGCCGCTGTCCCTGGAGTTGTGCAACCCAGAGCCCCAGCTCAGGCGCAGCCTCAAACTGGGAGCCTCACTCCTTCAAGAGCCCAGCCGATGACTCAAGTCTCCCTGCCCTGGTGTTGTGTGGCAGCTGCCCCACCCAACCCCATTCCTACCCTGCCACCTAGGGTCACCCTTCCTGTCCCCTGCTTCCGTGTCACTCAGACCTATCACTGTGGGAAGATGCTTCAAATCCCCAGTAAGAACCTCCCTTTGGTTTTCCCACCCTCCCCTAACCTGCCTCTCTCTACCCCTGACTCTCCTTTCCCCAGCTCAGGCCCTGTTGCCCTCCTCCCAGGAAAAGGCTCTCTCCACAGGGAAGGAGAGACAACAGAGGGGTGGTCAGCTACAGGGAGGATAGAGCTCCAGGCCCCCCTGGGCCTCCTCAGCTCTGCCCTCCCCTCCCACCTATCTCAAAGCTGGCAAAAGCTCAGAGGTGGAGCCAGGGGGACAAAAGAGGACAAGCCTGCAGTCCCTATGTAGCAGCCAAATATTAGGAAGCTGGCCTAACACACTAGACAAGGGCTCCAGCAGGGGTGGACATAAGGAGTGCAGACACTCAGATCATGTGTCTTCTCCGTGGGAGCAACCAAGCTACTGGGAAAACAGCTGGGCCACCCAGGAAAATCCCCAGAGTCTGTATGAGTAACGAGGCCTCCTGTGGAAGTGGGATGGAGCCTTATGGGATTAAAAAGGCCTTTGGGAGAAGCAATGAGTCCTGTTAGAGAAATCAGATGTCTTGTTGGAGTAATAAGGAGTCCTTTGGAGCAATAGAACACCTCATCACTCTAAGAAAGGTTCATTAGAAACCCAGGACTGCCCTGGCTGGTGTGGCTCAGTGGATTGAGCACTGGCCTATGAACCAAAGGGTTGCTGGTTTGATTCCTAGTCAGGGCACATGCCTGGGTGCAGGCCAGGTCCCCCAGGGGGGACGCATGAGAGGCAACCACACATTAATGTTTCTCTCCCTTTCTTCTCCTTCCCTTCCCCTCTCTAAAAATAAATTTAGAAAATATTTGTTAAAAATAAAAGAAACCAGGGCTTTGTCTGATGTGGCTCAGTGGATCAAGCGCTGGCCTCCTAAAGGTGGCCTCTGAAAGGTCACTGCTGGTTTAATTCCCTAGTCAGGCACAGGCAGGCACAGGCCTGGGTTGCAGGTCAGGTCCCAGGTTTGGGGCATGCAAGAGGCAACCAATCCATATGTCTCTATTGCATCGATGTTTCTCTCTCTCTCTTTCTCCTTCCCCTCCCCTCTCTCAAAAATAAATTTTTTAAAAAAGAACCCCAGGGTATCATGATAAGGCACAAGTTCTCCTGTTATAGCACCATGGAGAACTGTTAAATTAACAGCCTTCTTTTTTTTTTAAGATTTTATTTATTTATTTTTAGAGCAAGGGGAAGGGAAGGAGAAGAGGGAGAGAAATATCAACATGAGAAAGAAACATCAATTGGTTGCTTCTCGTACAAGCTCCATACAGAGCCCAAACCCACAACCCAGGCACGTGCCCTGAGCAGGAATTGAACCCACAACCTTTTACTTTGCGGGACAATGCCCAAACAACCGAGCCACACCAGTCAGGGTTAACAGTCTTCTTAATGAAACAACAGACAGCAGTTTGAGTACTGAGGTGTCTGATTAGAGCAACCAGGCATCCTGTTGTAGTAACAGAACCTTACTGGAGTGACAGGGAGTCTTTTTGGAGCAGCTTTACACACTATTCGGAATAAATAGGGCATCCTATCAGAGTCCTGAGGCCTGTACCGAGAGTACCAAGAGGTCCTTTTAGAGTGGCTGGGAAACCCATGGGAGTCGAGGGGAGGACAGCAGAGGTAACAGAGAGCACTCGTGTCTCTTGCCAGAACCTACGAGACTGAGATCCTGAGGGTAGTCCATGCCTTATCCATCTCTGTTCCTCGGGGTGTAGCCCAAGCTGGGTCCAGCACAGCAGTGATGATGGAGAGGAATATGTGAGCGTGGCAGGAGTTTCCAGGAGTCTCTGTGGGGCTGGTACCTGGCTAGTTTGTGGGAATCTGGAGTGGCCATGCTGGAGTGCTCTAGCTAGAGCAAGGGGCCTACTGGCATGGGGTGGGATGGTGAGAGCTTACCTGTAGCCTCCCGCAGAGACAGGGTCTCATAGCCATCCATCCACTGGTAGGCGGGGAAGTGGTAGATGTGGCCATTGGGTGCACAGATCTGCACATATTTGCAGTACCAGGAGTTCTTAGGAAAGAAGGAGTATGGGTCCTTGTGCAGGCGGATGATGATGAGCTCCCCCAGGTCCTGCTGGCACCGGACAGTGTATTTATCCACCTGGGCAGGGCACAGGGCCAGCTAAGCATGCAGGTCTCAACCTTGGCATCCCAGGTCTCCTGCTGGTCTAGCTCCTCACCGTGCTCACCCTGGGGTATCCAGTCTTCCTGGACTGGGGTGACCTGATCTTTGGACTCTCCTCCCACCCCTCTAACCTGACTGTCCCTGATGGGCCTATCTACCCAGGGCTGGGCCGGCCCCAGACCCTCCCTCTCTCCACTCCCACTCCCAGCTCCTGAGGTCCCATCCTCTCACCCACCTCTCCAGTCATCTGAGACAACATGAGCCATACAAACCCCCAGGGGTTGTTATACAAAGGGGTCCAAATGGGGTCCAGGACACCTCGAGCCCCCTACAAGTCTTAGAATGGGCAGAAGTGGTCCAGCCAGCCGTCCTTTCTCCCACTTATAAATGAAGATGTAGAGATTTAGAAATGGCCACATAGATAGAGTGAGGTCACATAGCAGCAAGTTACTGAACCTGACTCAGAAGCAGGTCTGAGGTCCAGGGGCCCAGCAAATGGTGCCTTTCATCATGGAGTAGGCAGGCCACCACTGGACAGGCTGGTCTGGTGTCATCTGAAGTCACAGAGACTGCAGTGTGAATTTAAGCCAGTTATGAGGCATCTTAACTTAGGGAGACTGGGTAAGAAGGAAGAGGAATGAGGGAGCGGGGAGAGAGGAAATGGGAAAAGATGAGGGGAGGAGTGGAAAGGGGGTGAGAAAGAAGAAGCAATAGATGGAACAGGAGAGGGTTGAGAGATGAGTGATGCGGGTTGAGTGATGAGGGAGAGGAAGAGGGTGAGAGGGGAAAGAGATGAGGAATAACCAAAAGGGGATGAGAGGTGACAGACCAGGGGAGAAGAAGGCCGGCCCAGAGACCGGGGAAGGCGGGCAGCCAGGTCTGCGGTGAGGGGCATCCAGAGGCAGCCTTGGAGCCCCATTGTTTTCGGATCTCTCCCAGAGTTGCCCACCCTCTCCTTTCTCCCTCACCTGCACAGCTCCATCCCTTCTTATGCTCCCCAGACACACACACACATACACACTAGTGCACAGAGTCACACACATACATACACCATGCTCACACATTCACACACACTCACACATGCACACACCACACTCACACACAATCACACAACTCACACATACACCGCAGACACACACATATACATACATACACTACACTAACTCATACACCACACACCACACTCACACACCACACACAACACTCACACACTCACACATATGCACACCACACACATGCACACATACATAGACCACTCACACATGTGCGCGCGCACCACACTCACACCACACTCACACATTCACACATATACACACCACACACATGCACACATACATAGACCACTCACACATATGCACACACAACACACTCACACACTCACACATATACCACATGCATACCACCAATCCACATACACACACTTGCACACTCACACAAACATACACGCATATACCACACGCTCATATATGTCATACATACACCACACTCACACATACCTCGCACAAATACCTACACACCACACACACTCATATACACACACTCCACACAGTCACATGTACATACACCACACTCACGCATTCACACACATACCACACTCACATACATACAGCACGCACACACACACACACAGTCACGCACACACTCACCGCCCCAGTTGCAAAGTCCCTCCCAAAATGGTTCAGCAGCTGCTTGTGGCTCTCTCCTTGGGTCCCTATGATGGTCAGTGAGATCGAGTCCATTGTTCCTGACAAGAAGTCATCACCGGTGGCCACCTTGACTTTGTAGGTGGCCATGGCTGCTCTTCAGGTGGCAGGAGGAGGGGGAGCTCAATCCCAAACACTGTGGAGTACTGCACAGGGGCCCAAGCCAGGCTGTGGAAGCCAGACACAGAGGAGTGGAAAGGGCCAGCCTCCCAAGGTAATAAGGTGAGGCAGGGATGACTGGCCCCCCCAGCAGCCCAGAACCTAGAGAAGCTGCTGCCCTCAGTAGCCAGGATGGGAGCCAGGAAGGTGGCGATGAGGACGTTCTCCCGGCTGGTAAGCAGGTGTCTGGGCTACAAGCCCTCTGGGAACTGGCAGGGAGGAGCAGGAGGCAGGGCACTTGGCCTCCCTCTGAGAGGGCGGGTGGAAGATGCCTTGGATGAAGAAGACTTCAGGGTGGGGGAGCCAGTCCAGCCTGAGCCACAGCCCCAGGGAAGTTGGGGGAGGGGTCTGGGCGGGGCCCCCAGATCTTTATCACCCTAATAAGCTCCTTCCTTTTGCCCGCCCCCATGGACTGCAGAGCTGGGCACCCCTGCTAAGCAGAGCCATGGTGGGGTCTGTTATCTGTTTCAGTTCTGGAGCCCCCAGTGGGTGAGGGCCAGGGGAGAGGGTGCAGCACACACTATGCAGCTAGCTGGCCTGCTCCTGGCCATTCCTCCCTGGGAAAGGGAGCAGGTGGTGGCCTCAGCAGGAAGGCCAGCCCATCCTTCTGCCCAGGGTCCAGAGACCCTCGAAAGGAAGGGTGGTAGGTGTTGAAACTAGAGTTCAGGGACCCTAGAGACCAGAGAGGCTCCAGGGAGAGATGATCAGGGATGGCGCGGGGGGAGGTTGCTTCCTGCTGAGTCAGGATCCGCTGAGGAGAGACTGGGGTTGACTACAAAACTAGAAGACAGTTGGAGTATATTTGGGGCACAAGTACTAAGCTCAAGAATGGATATATAATCTGTGGTATAATGGTAACATAGAATTCTACCCAGCAATTTTAAAAAAAGAATGAACTATAACATGAATGATTTTCACAAAAATTATATTGCATGAATGTAGCCAGACATAAAGACTACATGTTCTATCATTCCATTGGTATGAAATTCAAAACCAGGCAAAACCAAACAATTCCTACAGAAGTCAGACTAGTGAGTAGCTCTGGAATGGGAAGCCACGTAGGGAGCTAGAAAGGTTCTTTTTTGATCCAGGTGGTATAAAATGCACTATACGCATTTTACTGTATTTATATTATCCCTCAATTTTATAAAGTGCTCACTCCACCCCTCACCGTACCTCCTCCCCAAAAAAGAAACAAAAAGAACAAAGCCAGGAAGAGGGTTGGAATCAGGGTTCGGCTCCAAGGGAACTAGGTTTGTGGGGAACCTGGTCATTCATTCCTTCTCACCTTCATTCACTCAAGAGATGTTTCAAGAGCACACACAGCATTCCAGCTACCGTTCTGGGCACTGCAGATACACACAGAACTTACTGAAGCTGGGAGACAAGGGCAAGAAAGAGCAAACAATAATTTCTTTGCTATAGTTTTAAATAGTAAGTGCTATGAAGAAAAATCTGGAGTGGAAAGGGGGTGGGATTGGGGCTAGTTTCTGTGATAGGAACGCAGAAACCAGAGCCCTGAGGACGGCGGCCGTAGGGTCAGGTCCAGGGAGAGGGCTAGGGTTAGGAGGGTGCTGGGACTGAGGTTATGTTAGGAGAGAGGCTTGGAGTTACACTGTCAACAGACAGTGTTTGGAACCCAGGGAGAGTGAGGAGAGAGTCACATTCCCATCCCCCTTTTTTGGGCCTGCCCTCTTTCCTTCTGCCTCCCGGGGGCAGCTCCTGCCAACCAGGAAGCACCAACCCAGGTTTCCTCCCTGGTGGCACCCTTCTGTCAGCATCGAGGAATGGTCACACACATTCCTGGGACGTGTTAGGGCCAAAGAGAGCTGGGATTCCGAGATGGAGAGAAGGTTCTAGTAGGTTCTGGATTTGGTGAGGAATGGGGATGAAATTGCAGTTCAGGTTGAGCCTAGAGATGGGGGTGTGGTTGGACTTATGGAGTGAAATGACCTTTCTAAGACTCTGATCTGCTCATGTTACCCCCATCCCTTCCAACCCCAGGTCAAGCCTGGCAGTGGCTCCGTCCTGCCCTTCAGATGAGGACATCCTTCCTTCACATGAGCTCCAGGGCCTACCGCACACGTCTCACCCTCCACCACATTCCCCTTTCCTCTCTTCCATATGGGACAAAGTGCCTTTCATTCGTCATCAGCAGACAGAGCCCCTACTGTGTGCCCAGCACTGTGTCAGATCCTAAGAATGCAATGTAAGCCAAGCAAATGCCGGCCTTTCTCCTGGAGCTTACATTCTAGTGTTGAGAACAGACGATACTACTTGATAACCAAGTAAATTAAATACTATGTTAAATAGTGATAAGTGCTGAAGAGCAAAAACAAAGCAGGGAAGGATATTATAAAGTATAAGAGAGCAAATTTTAGATATAGAGTGGCCAGGGAAGAGCTCTTTCAGAAGGGACTTTTCAGCAAAAACATGAAGGAAGTGAGTTAGCCCATTGCAACCACAGGCCCCTTGCACATGCTGTCCTCTACCTCGTGGGGCTGACTTTTTTTTCCTCTTCCTTCTGATCTTAGCTTGACAACTGCTTCGTCAGGGAAGGCTTAATTGAACTATTAATGGCTCTCAGAGCGAAGTGGTTAACATTTTTGATTGACGTCTGTCTTCCCCACTAGATTAGATTGTCTATCATTTGGTTTGGTTTTCTCCCCAACTCCCAGCACAGTACCTGGTACCTGGGAGACTCTTGAAACATAATTCTTAATGGTTGGATGGATTAGTAATGAGGACAAGGTCAGGATTAGGAACTGCATCAACAATGCGGTTGGAATTAGAGTGAAGATTCAGGGAGTCTAGGTAGATTGGGGTAAGGGTGGGGTGGGGGGCAAGGAGGCTGTGGAGGGGAATGGGCTAAGCAGATGGAGGCAGGATGGAGGAGAAGGCTGGGGATGAAGGTCATGCCCCCCGCCCTGGGTGACTGGCAGGGCTGTCTCATCTGCCGGGGAAGGCGCAGCGCTGTCCCCACTGAGGATAGGAGTAGTCAGGCAGGTCAGGCCCGCCTCCCTGGGCTCTGCTCAGCTACCCCATGACTCTGTGGGAATGCTAGGAGCCTGATGACATATATTTGCATTTTAAGATGCAAATTTCTTACAACTTCTCCCAGCCTCCTGCCTTCTAGCCACTCCCCTCCCCTGGAGATGTGTCCCCAGGGGGCTGCTAAGGTTTGGTGAGAAGCAGGGTGGGGTGGAGTAGAAATTGAGGCTCAGGGGCTTGGGAAACTGCCTCTTCAGGCTTCTATGGGACACGGGGTCCTGGGGCAGAGAGGTGAGAAGCCTGGCCTTAACCTTCTAATCTAGTGGGAAAAAATCACTCTGTGGAGCATGGGGAGGAAGCAGGGGTACACAGGCCATTGGAAGGTACAGTGGGAAGGGACCTTGGACAAACAGGGAAGGGAGCTGATGGGGTAGAAGAGTTTGGGTGTCACCACAAATGGAAGGACCTACCTCTATCCCCCAACAGCTGCCTCCTCAAGTGATAACCCACTAGCAATAGGTCTCCCCGCTGCCAGTCCCTCTCTCCCAACAAAGCAGGAGGGGTGACCCTGCTGAAGTCTGGGGTGGGACTTCCGTTCCTGAGGGAAACATGGATGGAAATGCATATGGGATGGCAGGGACGTGAATGTGGCTGGGGACGTGGACAAGATTAGGCATGAGGTTGTCAATGGGGCACTCCCCAGTTAAGACCAAAACGTGGACACATGACTCTCGGTAGATGCTCACTGTGCTGAAGAACTGGTTCTCCTGGACCAGGGGTGGACCCAGAGAGCAGGGGAGGCCCCTGGGAAGGATGCAAGCTTGCATGGCTGGCTCACAGGGGGCCACCCACACAGGAAGCCAAGTCGTCACTGCTGGGGCACCCCCCCCGCCTTTGCCTTGCCCTGAGCCCTGAGAGTCAGGGAGCAACCCTTGGGCCTCCCACCCCATGTCCAGGATACAGAGAGAAAAATTCAATCAGTTCACTCCTCTGCTTAAAACTCAACAGAACTTAAAACGGCATTGCTCTTAGAGTCAAGACCAAGGCCTTACCAGGTACCACAGGACCTGTGCATGACCTGGCTTCTGTCTATCCCTTGGTCACCTTACCCCAGCCCCTCTGGCCCTCTCCCTATCACTCAAACACAGGCCCTTCAGGGGCCTTGCACTGGACCTGTTCCCACTCTGTAACACCTTTCCCCCAAGCTGTCCCAAGGGTTTTGGTCTTCTCATCCAGATCTCAACTCAACTTCTGCTCCTCAGAATGGCCTTCCCTGACCACCAGACCTAATGCTTCTCCCCACCTGCTGTGCCCAGTCGTGGTAACACAGCACCTGGTTTTATCTCCTGACTGCACTACAACCATCTGAAAGAATGTATTTGCTTGTGTGATTATTTATGGGATTATTTGTTGTCTGTTTCCCTGTAAACCAGTGGAAGTAAGGATGGTACCAGGGGAGTGTACAGCTGCTTCCCCCTGTTTCAAACAGTGTCTGGGGAGACAGGAGCCACAAGGCAAGCAGATCCTAGAATGTCAATGCCAGAGGACTTTCCAAGCCTTCTTGTCCCTCCCATTTATCTGACATATTTGGGACACTGAGGCTGAAAGGCTTCCTCAAGGCCAGCTGGGAAAAGAGGGCTAGTGTGCTTCCCATTATACCACTCACCTTCCAGACTGGCGTAAAAGCATAGAAGGGTCCAGAGTGCAAGCTGTAGGAAGCCTCCTATCTCACAGGCCTCGAGCTTTACATGAGCCTCTTCCCCAAGTCCTGTTCCTGGAGGCACCCAGAGCCTGGGCAGAATCCTGCTTGCAGCTGGGTGTGTCTCCTTAATAAACCTCCCTCCAAGCTGGCTTTCTGGGAAATTAGATTCAAGTGATCTGCCCTGGCTCCTCTCTTTCTGGCTCAGGGACATTTTTAGAATGGGCATGCCTCCTAATACTGACTTTGGTGCAGGCCAAGGCATGTCCATCCTCTTGGAGGGACAGACTGCCTGACTATGCCCTAATATCCCTCCAGCCTACCAGGTCCTGCTCTTCTAAGTCAAAGCCCAAATTTAGAGGGCGGGCATATCCAGCCCCTGCTATGGTCCTCCTAGCCACAAGGGGCGCCTCTTGGTTCTCTCATTTTGTTCTAAAATGGACAAAATCTGGTGATTCTGACTGGATTCTTAGGTTGGAATCTGCAGGTGAGATAAACCCGAACACACTTCTTCATGCACAATGACATGGGGATCATCTTCTCCCAGGATCTCTGGAGCAGAAAGTGAAAATCTGCTCTGGTTTGGTAGAGCCAAAGACTCACACCACCCCTCACCCCCTTACCTCCTCATCACCCCACCACTCCTTGCACTGTGACTCTGGCCAGAGAGAAGCCATGAGCAAGGTTTGCTCAGACACAGAATTTGACTCAAGAAACAGAGTAGGCAAGGGGAGTGGGATCTGAGGTCTAGGGAAGCAGGAGACAGGAAGGTGTTGAGTGGCTGTGGAGAAAGGTACAGATCTCTATTTTTAAAGGCACCCAGGCTGGCAGGGAGAACATCAGGCTCCCCAGATTACTATCTGTTTCAGTCATAATGGGCTAGATTATGCCGCAACAACAAACAATCCTGAAATCTCAATGGCTTAACCCCTCCAACCACCCAATCCCCTGAAAAATTTATTTTTCTCTTAGCATCACGTGCAACTCAGGTCAGCAGGGGTTCTGTTCTACTCTGGTCCCTCAGAGGCAGAAGCTGACAGAAGTGCCATCTCAACACGTGCTTCTCCAACAGCAGAGGCAGAGAGAATAGAACTCTGGAGGTTTCATGCCAGTAAATGCTCATTAACCAAAACTCATCCATGACCCCACCCACCCTTATAAAAGCTAGAGATTGAGTCTTCCATGAATCCACAAGAGGAACTGGATCTCAGTGGCAACACTAACAACTCCCACACCCAGAAGCTGGATTCCCAGGCTTTGCAAATTACCTACTTTTTCCCTATCAACCCCTTCATTCTGGATACTCCTTCACTTCCTGATGGATGGATGACACACTCCGGGAGGTGAAGGCAGGAATGTAGGGCCTGGCTAGGCGTTGAGTGGAACTGGGAGGTTTCCTGTCTCCAGCAGATGACCCAAGGACTCACAGTTGCTCCAACCTTGTCCAATCCCCTGGCACCTCCCCCTACCTACATACACACACGTATCAAACCAAAAATGAAACGGGAGCCAAATATGTTGGTTTTTATTGAAGTCACTGGGCTTAAGGACAAATAAACAAACAAACAAAAAAGGAGGAGGGATGGTAGCAGGAGGACAAGAGACGGGAAGAGACTCCGTACACACCCACGCCAGGGAGCCTGGCCCTGAAAGAACTACAACTAGAGGTCCAGGTAAGCTGGGCTCTAATTCCAACCCTCCCCTTAAAGATGCTGGGGTTAGAGAGGTCCATGTGGCAGATGTAGGGCATACATCCTTTCTTGTCCAGTTTCCAGGCTCTTCCAGAGAAGGAAGTTGGATTGGTTGATCCCAGAGTTGGAGGAAAGTGGAAACAAAGAGTCAAGATAAGAGAAAGTTTGGGGATGGGAGGGAGAACTGGGAAGAGAGTTTAGAGTCCCAAGCTGGGGATCCCAATGGGAGGAGGCAGATTTTGACACGAGAGGGAAATACTAGCCTGCCCAAAGTAAGGCAAGGGGTGATGGGGTTCCTTCCTTGTGGAGGGTCTGTTGTGCGTTTGACTTTCACCAGCAGCTTCTCACGGTGAGTACTGTTGTATTGGTCCCTCACAACTCAGGGCCCACTTCATATGATGCTAGAACCATCTTGGCTGGAAAACGTCCCCACCTGCAGGGAAGTTTCAGGCTGATGGAGAACAGAGAGGGCAAAAGAGCCTGGAGGACCAGGAGAATCTGGCCCTACTCCTGCTTGGGTCCGTCTTCCAGGGTGGCAGGAGGAGGGGATTAAATGGAGACGCTGTTTTCGATGAGGGGAGGGTCCAGGTAGGTATAAGGCAGCGGCAGGCCCTGGTTCCGCTCACGGATGTCCCGTGAGATCTGAGCCAGGCGGTTCTGGAAGGCAGCGATGCTCAGCCGTGGGGCCTCCTCGGTGAAGTGGTCATCCGGGTAGGTGCCCAGGGGCCTCTGGGGGGAAATCAGGTGCGGGGTAAGGGTCATGTTCAGGGCAGGATGAAGAGTAATGAAGAACCACATTTGTCAACAAATACAGTCAAGGTTGCTTCTAAGGGCATGAACTAGGCACAGCTACTGTAAACGCACACCCTTCAAACCACAACCACAAATCACCACTCACATGACCGCAACTCGCGCAGAGGAGCCCGAACACCCACAGCTCGCAAAGCCTGGGGCAGGAAGGGGGCCTGGGAGCCTGCCAACCTAAGGTTAGTGCTCCCTCTGCTGGTAACTCTTTGCCTATTACCCTGAATCAGTTTCTGCCTGTGAAAATGGATGGATTGGACTAGAAAATCTCTGAAGGTCCATGCCAGTGCCAGGTCCCCTGTCCTCTGAACTGAAAGAACACAACCACATTCATAACACAACGGAAAACAAAGTGAACACGCTCCAGCAAACACGCCCTATTTATCACCTACTACCTCACAATTGAACAAAATTCACCCTATAGACCACCAGGCCGGAGACAGCTTCCCAATCATGACAGCTTATTCAATAGCATTAAATTTTTGCCAACATAGTCGCCACCACCATACACCGTCACACCGCACAGCATGGCCAATGACAATCAAAAAATATTGCGATGACCTTCAGTCCGGGGTGGCAGCGAGGGCTTGCCCCTCTCCATGACCACACCACACCACACAACCAGTTCACCGTCACAGCTGGTGCGGCTGGCCTCCTAAACAGCACACACTTCCCGCCCAGTAAAACCTTCATACTATAAAACTGTTGCCAATAATACTAATGTTTTAAAATGCTTTGTCTTGTTTTATTCCACTAGTAAAGCCTTCTAGAAAAGTGCTAACTACCACCAGCAACAGTGGGCTTTGTTTTCTTGTCCCTGACTGTAATAAGGAGACCTCTATTGTTATACCATAAGGGCAGTGTTTTGTTTTCTGAAAGATACTTTTTATCAAAATTCCATAAGGGGGTTTCATTTTACACTGAGTTTTTATTAGTAATGGCTGTACACTGTTACCAAATGCTTTTTTGACCTATATTGAGATGATTATATGGTGTGTTTCTTTACTGATGTAATAAATTATATTGTTAGATTTCATAAGGTTGAACCAACCTTTCATTCCTTTCATTCCTAGAATAAACTAGACTTCGTCACGGTGTATTATTGTTCTACTATGTACTATTGGCCTTCGTTGGCTGATGGTATATTTTTAAGATTGTCGTAGCTAAGTGGAACAAGTTTATAATTTTATTTTCTTAATCACAGCTAGCGTGTTGCAAGCACTTCATGGGGACTATCACAATGGCACAACAATCCTGTAAGGCAGGCGCTCTTGTCATTCTCACTTTACAGATAAGGACACTGAGGCCTGGGGTGGGGGCGGTGGAGGGGGCCTGGGGGAATAAATGGTGATGGATGGGGACTTGACTTGGGATGGTGAGCACACAGTACAGTGTACAGATGATGCATTGTGGAATTGAGCACCCAAAACCTATATAATTTTGTTAACCAGGGTCACCCCAATAAATTCAATAAAAAGGAAAAAAAGAAACTAAGGCTTGGAGATGCCCCATTCCATCCCTAAGGTCACACAGATGGGAAGTGCAATCTGGGACAGGACCGATCTGCCTAAGACCCACCTCTCTCCTGAAGGGCCCCACCTTTGTCAGGTGGGGATATCAGGGTCCCCAGTAAAGCAGAATCCAGTACAATGATTTGGGAAACTTTCACCTTTGTCTATACTTTCAAGCAGTTTGAATAATTTAGGAATGACTTGTTCCTTGATGATTTGTTAGAACCTCCTTTTGTAACGGCAGCGGTCAGATCTTTTACAGCCTTTCCCATTGCTGTATGGTTTTCATCTCTTCTGTTTGTTTATGTTTTCCTAGAAAATCACTTCTTTCATCTAGATTTCCATATTTGTTTGCATAAAACTGTAAGTAGAATTTCCTTCCAATTTCTTCAGTCTTCTCTGTATTTGTAGCCATATGCCTTTCCCATTCCTAATGCTGTACATTTATGTTCTCTCTTTTTTTTCTTTACTAGAATTGTCTCTGTTTTCTTTTATTGGTCTTTTCAAAGCATCAGTTTTATGTCTGATTTACCAAGTTGACATCTAATTTCTAAAACTCTAGTTTAGTTTTTTAAAAAGCAGAACACAGAAGTGTGGCAGACTGGGTTCAAGCGTACTTACTAGCTGTGTGACCTTGGACAAATTGCTTAGTGTCTCTGAACCTCGGGTTCTCCCCTGTAAAATGGAACTACTATTTCCTGAGTAGTAATATGCTAGGCACTGCATGAAGTACTGTAAATATAGCCACTTATTTATTTTCTATTTTAAAATAGTGGACATACGGCATCCTATTTAATACTAAGATGATAGAATCTCAAAAAGGGATAGCCGCCATTACTGTGGTGGTTCTGATTTCCCAGGTTAAACTTCCCACTGGCTCATGGGGAGGAAATCCTTCAGCAGCGTCCTCTTGCCTACTCTTCCCTCTCCACTGTGATATTGTGATTTATAAGAAATATATATTTGGTCTTCCTCCCACTTCTGGCACAGAGCTCCTGAAACCCTTATAATTTCACCTTAGACTGTTACAGGTGTCTTTTGTTATTCAAAATAAGCCTCTTTCAACCACCGCCTGAGTTTATGTTAATGAGGTGACTTCTGGAAAGCACACTCACCCAGCTGCTTGCCTTGGGAATCAACCCTGTGATTTGGGAGTTGGAACTTTTAGTTCCACCCCCCAACCTCTGGGGAGGGGAGAGGGGCTGGGGGTTAAAATAATCCCCAATGGCCAATAATTTAATCAATCACTCCTATGTAATAAAGCCTTCATCAAAATCCCTAAAATGCAGGTTTGGCGAACTCCCAGGTTGGTGCATGGGTGGAGGCGCTGAGAGGCGACATACCTGAGAGAGCACACGAGGTGAGGTGTGTGGGGAGAGAGCACCCCTTCCCTCACACCCCACCTTGTGCATTTCTTCCACGTAGCAGTGCTTGAGTTGTACCTTGTCATGATAAACCTGTACTCTAGAGACTGTTTTCCTGAGTTATGTGAGCTGTTCCAGCACATACTCAAACCTGAGGAGGGGGTTGTAGAAACCCGATTTATAGCTGGGTGGTCAGAAACACAGCTGGCAACCTGGACTTTCATTTGGCAATTGGTGTCTGAAGGGGGGCAGTGGCAGTCTTGTGGGACAGAGCCCTTAACCTGCGGGACCTGACACTATCTCCAGATAGTGTCAGCACTGAGCTAAATTAGAGGGCGCCCAGCCGGTGTCTGAGAATTGTTTCGGGTGGGAACAACCCCCATGCATTGGTAGCCAGAAGTATTGAGTGAGAGTATTGCATTGAGAGTAGTAAAAAAGTATTCTGCGAATAGACCAAAAAAGAGCTTTTTTCCTTTATAATGACAGAAATAAATGCCTTGAAATCCTTGAGAGAGGGGACCAGAAAGGATCAGGACCCAGGGATGAGTTTCTGGCAACCCCAGGCTATAGGATGATAAGTCAGAACTTGCTAAGGAGATAAAAATATCTGCACCAAATGGAGTCAGACATGCGAAATGAGGATATTCCTGTAATGTCAGACAACTTGTGAACAAAACCAGGAGGGCAGAGGCATGACTGATAACTGAATGTGTGCGTGGAGATGATGGTAATCGGTGACCAAAGGGCTGCTCACCACCCCCAAGCCCGAGTAGCCTAAGCAGCACCTCCTCACTGTTGTTCCTGCCTCCAAAATCGCCCCTCCCATCCATTGACACAGCCACAGAAGCACTGTTTGCTAAAACCCAAATTTAGCCATGTCACCCCAGGCTTAAATCTCTTCATCGTCTCCCCATTGTCCTCTGAATGAACACTGTGCCCACACTGTACTATTTGTGACCCTCGAGACATAATGGACTCTTGCCTTCACTTCACTTCATTTCATTTGGTCTCATCCTTCACCTCTGCCTAGGAATTCACACTGCCCCTCCTTTGTCTCTCAAACACCTACTGGTCTCACAGGTCCCAGCTTAGATGTCACTTCCTTCCAAGAAGCCTCCCTGTGTTCACCCACACTTGGTCAGGTTCCAACAGGTCCCTGTCCTTACATGTACCACTGGACTGTAGCCAGCTCATGAGGACAGGGTTCACATCTGCCCATCAGTGCCTGGCACATTGCAGGTGCTCAGGAAGTACCTGTTCAAATGGAGGAATTAGCACCTAAATAATACCTACAACACTATGGTACTCCTTTTCATTTATCTGTGTATCTCCTCAGCTAGACAATAGGATTCTTGAAGGCAGGAAGGTCTCACCCAACTTTACATGCCTGATGCCCAGCATTGTGTTGACACATGGGAGGTATCCAATAAATGTGTGTGGAATGTTTAGATGAATGGGTAAGTGGTCAATGGATGAATGGTTGATGGATGGAAGAATAAATGGTTTGTTGGATGGTTGGATGGATGGATGGTTGGATCGGTGGATTGGTAAACTGGTGAATTGGATGGACGTTGTATCCCAGCCACTAACTGGTATTTGCTTCAGTGTATGTCTCTGGGAATCAACTATCATTTCCTGAAGAAACTGAAGAACCCAAGGCAGTTCAGCAGTCAACATAAATGCCAGCAGTCACCCCCTAAGTCCCCCTGGGGTGGCCACCATCACTTCCAGTGCCCAGGCCCTGCAAACTCCCACCCCCAACCCCACCCCATGCACACACCTGGTCCTTGGGCTCTTGGCTGACCAACCAGAAGAGAAGAAGATTGTTACAGGTGACGTTCACTTCTGGGAGGGCCTCTAGGTAACTCTCCAGGGTGGTCATCCCCTTGGTCTGTGGTGGGGGCTGCTTCATGGATGATGGGGCATTAGGCATCCAGGCCCCAAAGTCATGCTGTGGAGACCCCCACACCAGTTGAGTCAATGGCCAGAGGGAGAGGACCAGTTCCATTATCATCATCCCTTATCCTGCCCCCTACTGTCCTGGGTCTTGTAGCTGGGAAATGAGGAGGTAGTGGGAAGGGAAGAGAAGGAGGGGTAGAGAATAGAAAGTTCCAAAGTGCAGCAGGAACCTGGATCACCCCTGTCACTCCCTTCCCAATGTTCCAGGACTGGGTGGGATGAATCACCAAGGAAGGAGGAGGACCCAGAGAGGAGGTAACTCTAGAAATAGGCCTTGGGCTGGCATGCCAAACAGAGCAACCTGATACTCCACTTGGCTCCATCCTGACCATGACAGGAGTCCGTAAGTTCTACTCCTTGTGCAACACCAACCCAAGCCACCATTGCAACTTTGGCCTTAGCTCCACCCCAGTCATCATCTGACACCAGTCCTTCCCTCCACACAGTCACCACTCCTACCCCAACCCTGATGATAAACCCAACCCAAACCTGACCCACCCATGCTCTCAGCCCAGACTCCCGGCCTCCTGTGCATTGCTGAACCTAACCTTTCCCGGCCCAGTACCCCTCTGGCCTGCCCCCTGCAGCCTCACCTGCCCACTGTTGACAGCAGCGTGTTGGGCGGAACAGTTGAAGATGATTGCTGTGAGGAACTTCACCAGCTCTTTTGGGGTGCACAGACGGCATGGGAAGCCTGGGTGTGGAAGGAAGGGAAGAGGGTGTGGAGGGGACTAGATTCCTAGGGACAGCTCAGGGCTGGGGCTCAGCACAGAGGGAGAGTGAGGAGATGAGGGCTGAACATTTGGCCACCACTGTCTTTAGACTAAGATTAGGGTTGGGCTGTTAGGGGTGGTCACCATGGTGGGTGGTCTCTGAAGAAGGTCAGGAAAGGAGCTGGGTGCTGGGGTCAGACCAGAAAATGCCCAGCTGGCAGAGCTCACAGCTGTGCAGCCAGGTCCCTGCCAGCCACCATGGCACTCCTGTCCACAGCCCATGTTAGCACTTAATGATTTAAGTCTACCTAATTCACCGTTGTCCAAGCAAGCAGGTCATCTGCTACTGGGCTTAGTTGCAGGCACAGATGACCAGAATGTGCTACTCATAAGCTCACAGTGGTAGAAGCAGAAGGAGGCCCTCAGGCCAGGGTTGGCTCCCTGAAGAGAGGGCAGGCAGGCAAGGCACTGAGGCTGTGCTGGTGGGGAAGAGAAGGAGGCTTCCTGAGGAAGAGTGGGTAAGCTTTGAATGGAAAAAAAGATGACAGAGGAAGCACTTCAGCCCTTGGCCCTCTTCTCTCTGTACTTGGTCTCCTCCAAATCTATAGTTCAACCTCCTCCCATGGGCTGACAACTCCTAAGCGCACAACTCTGGCTGTCTCCCCCTACCCCCTGAAGTCTAGGCTCAGTGGGCTTACATCTGCAGCTGCCCGTCAGCTCCAGCTGAGTGTCTGCAGGCCATCTCAGACTTAACGTCTGCAAAGCCTAATGCCCGACTGCCTACTCCCCACACTCCCCAAACCTGTCCCTCCCACAGCCGTCCCATTTTGATAGTTTTTATCCTGTGCGCTCACTGCCCTTATCTCATACCCCACATACCAGCAAACACTTCCAGAAGCCAATTTTGTCTCATCATCTGCTTCTACCACTACCCGGTACCTAGCATCTCACTCCCGGGTGAATCTGACTGCTTCCACCATTACTCCGACAGCTCAAGGAAGTGGTCCTTTAGAATCATAAATTCAATTCTGTCACTACTTTCTAGAACCCTCTACGGGCTTCCCATCCCTCCTACCTCACCATGGTCCTACTTGACCTGGCTCTGGCTTATTCTCTGACTTCATCTCCTTCCCAACTTTTCTCTCTCTCACTCTGTTCCAGCCACACAGGCCTTCCTCCTATTCTTCTAACCTGCCAGCACACTCCCGCCTCAAGGCCTTCCACTCCCCCCTCTGACTGCACCCGTTAAGCCCAGCCATTCACAGAAATAGCTCTTTCATTTCTTTCACATCTCTACTCAAACATCACCCTTTCAGGGAGGCCTTCCCTGACCACATATCTGAAATTATCCCCCCACCTCAACACACCAGTGATTTCTGATGCTGTTTCGATCTTCTTGGCATTCATAACCACCTAACATATTTGTTTGTTATCTGTGTCTCCTCTCAAGAATATCAAGCTCCATGAAGGCTGGGATTTTTGTCTGTCATATTCACTGCCGAGCCCCAGCACCTAGAGCAACACTTACTACATATTAAAAGAGCCAAGTGATGACCAGTTGAATGGAGTGAATTCATGAGAGGGTAAGAAGCCAGAGTGGGAAGAAATGGGGCATAAGCCAGGTGGAGGGTCAGGGAGGGTGCTCACTGGGAGCGAGGCTGCAGCAGTGTGCCAGGCCAGGTCTCTGGGCACTATTTCAGAGGATCGCCAGGGTGGCACCGCACTGGCTTGGCAGGCAAGCATCTAAAGGTTGAGAAGCAGCTGCCACAATGCAGGAATAGCGTGAGGACTGGGATTAGGATGACGACAGCGGGAAATTACCAGGACAATAGGGTTTGCCGCCCACCGGGGTTTAGGGGAAGAGGAAGGCAGAGGGAACATGAGTCAAAGACGGCTCCAAGGTTCAGTCAGGATGACTGGAGGGACACTGATGCAACAGGGCAGATAGAGAGGTTTCGAGGAAGGACTGGGTATCTGCCTGGGAGTGTGTGGGAAGTTTCCAAATGTTCTATTCCTGGCTGATATTCTAACCTTGAGGGCTGAAAATAAAAAAGGAAAGCAGTCAGATCGTCTATGGGAATTTTTCTGTAACTCATATTAGTATTTTTCCCCTTTGAAATATGGAGCAAAAGGCATAATGCCTGAGGTTAATGAATGAGTGTTTTACCTTAAAACAGATGAATCTAGGATAAGTTTGTACTGGTCAGGAGACATGTTTGTCAATCTGAAGAATGTTCCGGTGTATTAAATTAGAGACAAGCGTAATTAAGTAAGATAGGAGAGTGAGCCAACAGTAATTATACCCCCTTCTGGGTCTTAAATAAGAAATAGACCACCCCAAAGAGAAATGCCTTCGAGAAGAGGAGCAATTGAAATCACAGATGCCCGTGATTAACAGCAGGCTGCAAAGCTCAGGGAGGGGTCACCCTTTAAAAGATCCAAAAGCAATCTGGCTGTCACCACCTTTACTCAGAAATCACTCGAGGCATCACTAAGAATGGGACAACCTGACATTATGTGCCTCCCAAGATGATGCAATGCGGAGACTGCAGCGTGCCCTGAGAAATATTCTTATTTGAGGCCAAAGATGGCTCCTATCACATGATACGGCACATCCATACAACTCAGCAAACGGAAGTGAATGGATCATGAGCTCAGGCTCATGTAAAGGTCTAGAAGAGACCAGAGGGGCACAGGGTAGTGGTTGAAAGCAAGGGCTTTGCAGATCATGGGATCGGGCCCTGGATCCTGCCTCTACCACTTACTGTATAACCTTCTCTGTGCCTATTCCTCGTCTATTCAGTGTGGCTAATACTAGGATGTACTTCAAACTCTGATCAATAAACAGGAACTGATTAATGGTGAGGCCGGGGGGAGCACTGCATCATTGGGAGCTTGTGGTTAAGGGGTGGAGAAGAGATACCTGAGCTTTTCCGGCTCAGGAATGCCTGAGCAAAAATCTCGCTGACCCAGGCCTGCAGCTCCGAATCCTGCTGCACCGACGCATCACTGGGATAATAGTAGCCCACGATTTCTGAGACAAAGCTGCAGGAAAGAGATGCCCATGCTATCACAGTGACCTTGGGCTCAGGCCTGGCCAGAAAACTACGGTCCAGTGATGCTCAGGCTGGGGATAGCAGCTGGTCAGAGTCCACTGACAGCCATGGAAGATGCCCAGATGCAGCTGGAACCTGAGTGCCCAGGCTTCCTTCAAGTTTCCATGACTCCTGAGTCATGGGTGCTCTGGGCCTCCTTCCTGCAAAGGGGCTGGAGCAGGGTACACAGAGGAGAGCCAGACTCATGCAGCCCACCCTCCCTGCTTGGCACTCAAGAGAAAGGAAGACCTGCCTGCCCGGAGGCCCCAGGCTACACCTAGCTGTTTTACCTTCTCTGGACACTCTGTCCTTCCCTTCCTCCACTGTGTTCACACACAGCCCAACCTCTCTCCAGCCCAAAGCTATCTGCCATTTCACAGGGGACCCCAACCCTAATGCTCACCCTTGGGAGTACCCCATGCTGAGAACACCTGGAAACCCCACCACCAAGCGCCCCAGCCTACATCAACACAGAGGTCCACACTGCCCCTGAAACAGGAGGGCCTTGCCAGGCCAGACTGGCTTCAGGGTCCCAGGACCACACCTCTCAATGGCGGCCCAGATCTTCAGACCATCATCTCGGTAATGGTAGTTGGGGATAGCCAAAACACCGCGGGCCCGCAGGCTGTCCGGAAGGCAGAAATTGGTGTAGGTGAAGTGGGCCAGGCCAGCGCTCATGAGGTAGAGGAGGCCTTGCCTCCCGATGGAGGTGACCTGAGGATACATCACAGCTCAGCTCCTGGGCCTTCCCAACCTCCACCCTGGTGCCTGGGGACCAGATGGGGCTATTGATTTAGCAGAGGGGATTTTTCCGTTAAGCAGTGCAAGATCACAGACCAAAATCACCCATTGGGACTTGACATGGGCTACCAAGGTTGTGACCCTACTATGTGCATAGGAGGTAATCCCTAGGTATTTGGTAACTAAATGAATGAACTGATGCTGGGGAGTCAGGGAGGCGGAGCAGGGCTCGTCCCAGGGTCAGGAAGGGTGTGCTTAGACTGGGGATACCCTACCCACCTCAAGGAGCATTTGGAACTTGGCCTGAGGGGTGGGACCCCGTGGGTGAGATGGGCGGGCAGAGACAAGGTTTGTGGGCGGTGCAAGTAGGAGACAGGGGGCAGGGGCGGGTCTTGGGAAAAGGGGATGGCTGGCGGGAACTGTGGGATGAGATTGGAGGCCAAACTGGATTGTAGGTGGAGGAAAGTACGCATCGGAGCGGGGCCGCAGAGACGGGGTGGGCGGGGGTAGGGGAGGCCGCACCTTGTCTATCAGGCCCTCAGGGTTGAGCAGCGTGGCACGGGCGATGGTGTTCACCTGCAGCGTGTACCGAGTATGCGGAAGCAGGAGCTGCGAGTGGAATGAGGTCACAGGAACCTAAGGTCAGGGCCCCGCCCTGGCCCCGCCGCCTCTCGACCCGCCAGGGGGTCTCACCGACCTTGTAGATAGGATGACAAAGTGGCAGCTGACGCAGCGTGGCCATGGCGAAGGCCTCGCACAACAAATGTGTGCACAGGAAGTGCGTGTTGTTCTCGTGCACAAGGAAGTCGGAGTTGCGCACCCACGTCTTGGCCAGCAGCCAGTCCCAGTCCGAGTCAGTGGGCAGAAAGATGGGGCTGTCGGGCCCTGGGGTCTGGCTGAGCTGCGTCCAAGAACAATAAGGGAGTGAGATTCAAGACTGCCAGGGTGCACCTTAGAGCCCCACCCCCTAAAACCCTGCCCCAGGCTCACCTGGATGGCCAGAGGCATTAGCGCCCCCTGTGGGTTGAGCCACAGCAGGCAGAGAGGGGCAGCCAAGTACTGCTGGCGGCCGTTTAGGCACTGGACAGGAACGTCCGCTAGGATCCAGTAGTCGGCTAGGAAGATGTTCCCTCTCTGCGGAAGGAGCACAGAGCCTCCGAGTGCCCTTCCCTCCCGCGCTCCGCTTTTCTCCCTGTTCTCTGGGCGTTTCCACCTCAGCTCTGGCCTCGGTAATGCTCGGTATCTGCACTCATGGTCAACGTTGGGTACCCGACCCTTCCCAGAATGTTCGGAATGAGGTCCAGCCGAATACCTTGTTGTGCGACCTCTCACCTGGCTTCCCAGCTTGGACAAGCCTTCATCCTCTCCCCTTCTGCCCATACCTGGTCCTTCCTACTCTCAACGTAGATGACCTCAGTGTATCCAAGAAAAACAAAATCACCAAACATATCTCCAGCCTTCTAGAGGATACCGGAGGACTTGACTGCTTCAGAGAAACTGGATCATCATCTTCTCCCACACCCTCAAAACTCCTAGTTCTCCATGATTGTACCTGCTGTATCTAGCGGCACTGTCTTTGGTCTGTCCTGAAACAGCCTTCTTTGGGCATCAGCACTCAGGACCTTGGAGGCCCAGAATAGAGGGAGAGCCCTCTATTCATCCACACCCCTGTCCTGTTCATCCACACCCCTTCAATGAGTCTTGAACACTCACATCACTGCGCCAGACCCCATGTCAGGCCTCAGGCCAGCCCCAGCCCCATCGGGCCCTTATCCACAACTACTCTACTTAAAAGGTGCAGGGCCAGGGCTACCCAGAGGATGAGGCCTGCAGGCTGGATGCAGCCCTGGCCATCCCACCCTATCTTTCACACCATCCTTTTTCCATAATGGCAACTCACCCACCTCTAGCTCTGTCTGCAGACAGGTGCCAGGCCCCAACGAGGGGGCTACCATGTCATTGGTAACAGGCAGCTTGCTGGGCAAACTGGAGAGGCAATGGAGCATAACAGGATTGACGCCATTCAGGTACTGGTACCCAAAGAAGTGGTCCTCACACCAGTGCTCTGTGACATACTCTAGAGGGGGAGATGGGGAGGGACTTGTTGGTCTGGAAACTACTTCCCCAGATCTTGCTCCTGCCCAGCTCCTTGCTCATCACTTTGGTTTAGGATTTCACAGCAACCCTACAAAGTAAGTGAATTACATCTTCATTTAACACTGGACACTGAGAGCCAAAGAGGCGGAGTGAGTTGTTTAGTTGAGTGGCATAACAGGGCTTTGAACTTAAGTCTGGCCCCAAAGCCCAGAAGGCTTGGTGGTGGGGGCAGAGGAACAGAAGTGAGTGCTCCCGAGCAGGATCAGGGCTCCCTAAATGACTTTTAACCCTTTCCCAGGCAAGTAGAGTATTTCTTGTCCTTACTCTCCTATTCTTGTCCCATCCCAGAGGAAGGGTAGATGTGTGGGTTCCTGAGGGGGGCCTGTGAGATTGCCACCAGCGAAACCAGGAGCCCCTCCCACCAGAATCCAGCAGGCTGTCTGAGGGTACTGGGGGAGGGTGCTTTCCCAGGACAGGCAGAGGGGTCTGAGCATGGGACAGGCTAGCAAATGTACATCTCCTGCTTGGCTCTTCACACCTGAAGTGAATGTCTTGTGGCACCAGAATACATTCCGGATGTCATCCAGCTTCTTCCAGGAGCCCTTTCTGTCCAGCAGCCCTCGAAGCTTCATACCCAAGGACCTGCCGGGGAGCGAAAGTGAAGGTGGGTTCTGGGGCTTCCAGGAGCACTGTGTCCCCAGCCTAGAGGTCTGGAGGGAACTGACAAGGTCAATGGGTTTGCCCAGGACCCACCCACTCTCTCCTCACCTATCCTTCTCCCCCTGGTGCAAAGCCTGCTTCAGTCCCACCTACCACCCCAAATGCCACCTACCCCCCCCCCCACTCCCAGACCCCTGCCTCCTCTAGATGCCAGAGTATGGACAGTACCCCCTCCAGCCGTGTCACACTTAGAACTTCAGCTGTTGCCTTGAGCTGCTGATGACCCTTCCGATGGCTAATTCACTGTGTAGCATGTCTCCCTAGTGATACTGAGTTCTTCCCAGCCAAGATTATATCAGAATACTACTAGCATCTATTGAGAGATTATTTTGTGCTGGGTGTTACTTCATTACATTTTCTCCCAAACCTATGGAGTAGGTATGTATATTATTGTCATTTTATAAATGAGGAAACTATTTAGAAGCCAAGTGAAAATCAAGTTCACACAGCTAGAAAGCATTGGCTCTGGGAATTGAAACTGAGGTGGTTTGGCCACCTCCTTAAAGACTAAGAGCCAGGCATCTCTGTTCTACCCAACATGGTCCCAGCAGTGCCTGGGACCACGCTGTGCACAATCAATTGTATTGGCTTGAGGAATGAAAAAAGAATGGATGAATAAGGAGCAGAGAGGAGACAATGGGAAGATAAAGAATGGAGGAGTCTAAGGAGAGAGAGAGAGAAGACTGGGGGCCACAGAGGGGAAAGAGAGGGGACACTATGGGACAAAGATAGGGAAGACTGGAGGCAGAAAGAAGGGAAAGGGAAGTAGAGATGTGTTTGTGCATCAAAGAGGCAGAGGCAGATGGGAGAGTGAGCAGGAGCACAGAGCAGGCAGTTGCCTCACGGAGGGATGGCGTTGAAGATCAGAGAGGTTGTCTTGGTGGCCGAGTATCTGATGTTGGGCTCCATGTGCAGCAAAGATGGGATGTCAACTTTCATGGGGAAGAAAGGCAGGTACCGATTCCCACTGCTGGGAGAGGGGGGTGGGAGGGTAGTGGGGCAGAAGAGCAGGGAACAGTTAGAAAGATCTGTGGCTCATTTCCTTAATTCCTTCCCTTTCTCCTCCCCCAGACTTCCTTGGCCTTCCCTCACTCTGGGCTTTTCCTCTGCCCTCTCCCATCAGGCCTGGAATCACCTCCTCCTCTCTGCCAGACCCCTGGGCCCTCCCGGCCTGTTCCACTCCTGACACTTGGATTAAATTGCACTTATCATAGTTCCCAACTTCTCTTTCCAGGCTGCCTGGGATCCCGCCTCCCGACAGACCCCTCACTCCACACCCCTCCACCTTCTTCCCAAAGCCCCGTCTTCCCTCACCTGTCATCCTGGTCTGCACAAGCCGTTGTCCTGGTCAAAGCAAATTTCTTGTCTGACTCCATCTGCTCAAAGCTGCTGACGTCCACGATGCCAGGGAAGCCAGGGGCATAGATTTTCCAGCTTCCAGGGGTAGGAGGTTAGAGGCAGCAGGTCAAACTTAGGGTACATAGAAACTTTAGCTTTTAAAGACATGCCTTGAAATTAAAACTTCCAAAAAACTCCAACTTTCTAGGTAGGTGACAGAAAATTTGAATTTTCTCCCTGAGACATCGGGCTTCAGATCAGGGTAGAATTTGAGGATGATGTGAATGTCCCAGCTGCTTTAGCATCAGGTTTGTGCTGAGATCAAGATCATGGACAATTCGGGAGTGACACTGAGGAGGGGGTGAGTCTGAGGATGGGCTGAGATTCATCAATACTAGGGTCACATCAAAGGTAGCTGGGGCTGAGTGTAGATTCATCGATGGTATTGGTGCAATTATTGGTACTAGTGTTCTGAGTCTGGACTCAAGGTCAGTATTAGGTTGAGGTTAGGTTTAAATAATGGTCCTGATTGGAGTTGGGCCCCTAAGATTGGAACCAAGGTAAAAGTTAGTAAAGTGATTAAGTCTGAGGTCCTAATAAAGATGGGGAAAGAAGTCAAATTAGGTCACCCTCACCGGTAGCATTCCTGTCGGGCCTGGAGCTCCCGTTTCCTGTGGTCCAGAAGGATTGGAAGGGAGTCTTGACAAATAGTTCTCGCTGTGGGAAATGAAAATTACTCATCTCTCAAGTCTCTTTTTCAAACAATAGCTTCTCCAGCAAAGCTTACCTGAACCCCTTAACCCTTGTACCCAATCCCTCAGTGGCATGGATATCCCATGTTCTTCGTATCTTCATCAGTAAAAGGGATTCAGGCAGGCCCACCCCTGAATTATAACAATCTTCTATATTGTTTGCATGTTTGTCTTCTTCCTAAAACTAACTCTTTCTGGGTAGAAGTCACATTATATTCACTTTCTGTATTCTCAGCATGTAGCATGGTGCCTAGCACAGTGTACACAGCATGCTCACAGTACATGAGGGGAACATACGTGAGTATATTTTGTGAAGTGATGAATGGGTTATGATGACAGATGGGGGTTCTGAGTGAGATCTATGAAGAACTCACTATGGGCCAAGGGGTAATGTTCACTCACTTTGCCTTGATCTAGAACAGCATCTCTCATCCCTAAGACTCATCTCAAACCATAGACTAACCCTAGTCTTGCCTTTCCAGATCAGACAACTCAGGAGACATGGGGGCCCAGAGGCCGAAGGAGCCAGAGCCCAGCATTCTTGAAAGGCCACCTAAATTCAAGAAGGAATACTAATAGCACCTCACAGGGACTTCATCCACACTGGAAAAGCCAGTAGTAGTGGACAGAGCCTTTTCAGCTAAATTCTCTTAACATTCAGGGCTTCTTCACCTGTCCCCTTTTGGGGACATGCAGAGGCAGTCAGCAGAAAGCAAACTGCCATCTGTGTGTGTTTGTGTCTGTGCTGGGTGGTGTGAGTGGACGTGAGCATGTGTCTAGTCTATGTGTGTCTCCAGAGGGGTGAATACTGTCTAGAAGGCCTCTACCTTTCAGGACTTTAGAGGTTCACTTTCTTCCCCCAGGAAACATCTACTTGGGAGTCCTGAACTTGTTACACTAACCCCAACCCTGTTTCCTACACCCTGAGCTCTGGGAGACCCTGCCCCTAATCCCAACAGATGCCTTCTGCAGCACAGGCCAGCCCCTGCCTTTGGCTCACCTGTTCCTGGTCGCAGCTCTATAGTGCAGTAGCCCTCAATCCACTGATAGCAGGGAAAGTGGAAAAGGGTACCATCTGGGGCAGTGACACAGATGTGGCTACAGTACCAGGAGTCCTTGGGGAAGAAAGCATAGCGCTCCTTGTGTAGACGCAGCAGCAAGAGCTCACCCAGCTCTGCTGAGCAGCGCACCTTGTACTTCTGTACCTGAGGGGACCAAGAGAGGGAGTAGGTGAGAGGCAAGGAACCGCCAGAGCTGTCCTTGCACCTTGCAAGGTGCAGCTATACCTAAACCTATTCTGGCATAGAAACCTGAGCTGCTGCTGACCCATGTGATGCTTTTGTATGAATTTGAAAAGAGCATCCCTTCACAAGGCAGAAGCAACCACAGCTACCACAGGCAAGGGTGGGTTCTGGATTTCACTAGCCCCCTTGGAGGCCGACTTCTCCCCAGGACCCATCAACAAACAATCCTTGGGCCTGGCAGAGACAGGCAGATTCCTCCAGAGAAGATGAAACCCAGACTATGGGAGTTCAAGCAACTTGCCCAGAGCCCATCTTCAGTTATGAGAGGAGGAGCTAGGAAGCCAGGGGAATTCTTCTGACCCCCTTGCCCAGGGCTCCTTCACAGTCCTGTCTGGGTGGGATTTATTATCCCCAAGAAAGACAAGAACCAGACAGAACCAGGAATGGTGAGGAAGTCAGGACCGGCATTCTGAGTTCTGCAGGATTTGATGAGCTCTGAGGGAAGACCCTCCCCTCCTTCAGGGTCACCCAGCTACCCTGCCCCACTCCTCCCTCTCTCATCGGTACTCACCGATCCAGGGGCAAAGTCCCTGCCCATGCGATCCAGTAGCTGCTTGGGGCTCTCACCACGCATGCCCACCAGAGTGACAGAGATGTTGTCCAGTGTGCCTGCCCCCAGGTAAGCACCAGTGGTCACTCGCACGCGGTACACGGCCATAATGAGAGGGAAGGAGGAATGCCCCCAGGTTAGCCCCAGCAGCAGCTGGCCTGAACGTGAGCAGCAGGCAGGGCAGAATTGGATTGCTGGGATGCTGAGCCGATAGAGAGGAGCTCTGAGGTAGGGGTGGGGGGGGGGCAGGCTAGGCCTCTGAGAAAAGGCTCAGCTCTCTCTGAGATGCTCTCTCTCCAGAAACTCCTGGCCTCTGCCCTTGCTCACTGTGGGCTCCCTCTCTCCGCCCACACTTGCACCCTAATAGTTGTTTGCTTCTCTCTGACACAGCCGGTCCCTCTGGCTGACAGAACAGGGCGGCTCACCCAGATGGGTATCAAGAGCTTGAGCCCCATTGGGAAGGGAGGGGCCAAATGCTGAAAAAGAGACAGGGAGTAAGCGACGTCCTTATGATTGATCGAAACATTGTCCTCCTCCTGGTCAGGAGCCCTACAGATGCTCTGGGGCCCTTGTCCGTCCCTCCACGCCCAAATTGCCCCACAAGACCCTTTCCTCTTCTCTCTCAACCACAAAGGGGAACAGAGCACCCACATTCTTACTTGTGAATCATCCATGTGAATCAGTATACACAAGTGAGACACACCGCCATAAACCACACGTGACTACAGCCACACGCAGGTGAGTTTCACGCATTCCTGCACACCCCATGGGGGTCAGAAACAACTCTTCTGTCACCCCACGCACTTCGCACCACCATCCCACGCCCAGCTGTCTGAGTCCCGTGTCTTTGGCACGCCAGATATCAATCTCTCCCTTGGAATGGGGCTCGTCGGAGTATCGAAGTGCACTCCGGGTGCACAGCATCTGAAAGCCCCATGTGGCATTCTTCTGCTCCGGGCCCACCCTTGAACCTTCTGGGCTGGAGCGGGGGTGCCGGGGTGCCTAGAACTTAGGTCTTCCAAATTAAGGAGAAACCACCCTGCGAGGGAAGCCGGCAGCCGGCAGCGACCCCACGCGGCCAATCTTGGCACCGCACCATCCCAGCCTTCGCATCGCTGCAGCCTTAGCAAACCAACTCCGCAGGAACTGTACTCGAGAGGCTTGGTAAGAAGTGCAATCAGCAATCGCCGGCTGCCCTAGCTTTCTTAGGGTCTGTGCCCAAACTATCTGAATACATATATAATTACCCTTCAGTTTTGCGAGCACGAACTTTTTCAAGTAAAATACTATTAAAGATAGAAGAGCGAGTGCAAAGCTAAGGGAGCCCGGATAGCTCAGTCGGTAGAGCATCAGACTTTTAATCTGAGGGTCCAGGGTTCAAGTCCCTGTTCGGGCGTCCGATACCTTTTCTATCAAAACAGCACCGTTCATTTTTTTTTTAGTACAATTGAGTATTTGCGTTCCTTCGAACAAAACAAAGGGAAAGAACAGCGAAAATACTAATACTTAATTTTAAAAGGATGTGATGGCCGGACCGCAGCCATCATGGATACGAGTCGTGTGCAACCAATCAAGCTAGCCAGGGTCAACCGGCCCCCCAGGGACAGTGCAAGCCCATATGTGTGAAATTCATGGACATCATGAGTCGCTCGATCATCCGCAGCGTGAAAGGCTCCGTGAACGAGGGCCTCACCCTACTGGAGTCACAGCGCGAGGCTTCGAGGCTGCTCTGGATTTGTGTCAGGGTCTTGGATGTCTGGGTGGACCACATGGCCCATGGGAATGATATTTGAATGTTAAACAAAGAGTTTTTATTGTCTGTTAAAAAAAGTGATATTAAGTGAGTCAGGGTTTTAGTTTTTAGAAGGTAGAACGAATAACGGGAAGGAAAATAGAGGTATTTTAGAGTATTACATATGGGTCATATATGCTAAATTTACATTTTCTAGTAACTGTATTTAAAAAAGAAGTTTCACCAAGATGTATAAAAACTAAATGTGTGAAGTTTTTTGTATGTCAGTTATACCTCAATAAGGCTAAAAATGAAATAATAATAAAAGAAGAAGAAAAAACTGTGGAGGTAGCAGGAGTACGTGGGAGTTCTCTGTACTTTCTCTTCAATTTTTCTGGAAACCTAAAACTGCTCTAAGAAATAAAATCTGTTATTTAAAAAAGAGTGGAAATAAACAGTCGAAATTAATTTTAATAACATTTTATTTAATCCAAAATATCCAAAATCTGAGCATTTTAACACATAATCAACATTTTTATATTCATAAAATTATAACCATTTTTATGTTGTTTTCTAAGTACACTTTCTATTTTATACTTACAATACATCTCAATTCGTGTTTCAGTGTTTGATAGCGGCTTCTACCTTACCCGACAGCTGTTTTTATGTTGTTTTGTCTTCTGTAAAAGGCAGCGCATAGAAGTACAACAGGAAGTTGGCTAATATATAAGTATTCAGAAAAGGTCGCAGGACAAGTAGGTTCCATGGTGTAATGGTTAGCACTCTGGACTCTGAATCCAGCGATCCGAGTTCAAATCTCGGTGGAACCTTACGCTTTGTTTTCACTAACTACCTATGTGTCCCATTGTTAGTTTTGTATATCACATGCTTTTATGATCTGAGATGATCTAAAAAGAAAACTGCAACCCAATGAGCTTTCCGGAGTGGGTAGTTGGATCCTCTAGCACACCGTGAGGAGAACATACAACAAATCAATTCAATTTGTGTATGAACAAGTGTTGCACTTGTTCTGAGATTTCAGAATGTTATTTGAGGACATGAAGTAATGAGGGTTGCTTTAGCAGTTTCCATCACCGTTATGGTTTAGGGCTGGGATGCAGACCTCGGTAAAATTATGTCTGGAGTACCAGAGAGGGAAGACAGTGGTGAGACTTTTACCAGGAGTCCTCATAAAATTGAAGCAGATCCCACAGGGTCTTGCATGGTCTTACACGGAACATAACCCACGAGAAAAACTCTGACTTGGCAGCGGTGGGATTCGAACCCACGCCTCCGAAGAGACTGGAGCCTAAATCCAGCGCCTTAGACCGCTCGGCCACGCTACCTATGTGAAGTAAACGATTCTCCATAGTCCTCCTAAGAGACTGTAGAAATGTAAGCTAGAGACAGTTGTATTTAATTAGTCGTTTTTCTTTGGAAATAATTTAGATTCAGAACTGCGAAGCTGCGGATGGCAAAGCAGATAAACCAAAGAAAACAGAACACAGAAATTCACAACGAAACGAGTTTATTTGGATGGGTGGGGCCACATCTGGGAGTGGGGGTGCACCTGGGCTGGAAGCAATCCCCCAAGCAGGCAGCCAGAGCTCTGTACTCGCTCCCTCGCTCATATTTGGTTACTCTCTTTTCTTCCACCCATGTGCGCCCGCACTCCCACCTGGCTCACCTGCTTTTCGCCCGCTACCTCTCCCAGGCAGGCCTCGGAAGTCCAAACCGCGCGCTCTAGGCCACCCTCCCCCTCCCCCACACTATTACCCGTAAGCCATCAGAGGTGGAGGCTTGGCAGTGGGCTCTGTGGCGCAATGGATAGCGCATTGGACTTCTAGTGATGAAATGAGCGATTCAAAGGTTGTGGGTTCGAATCCCACCAGAGTCGATTTTATTCAAAGTTTTCCTTTTATATATCCGATTTTTTTCTTAAAGGTTCCCCCATCCCTTCTCCCCCTACCCTATCTATGTGTTTCCACGTTTTCAGCTCCAACCTCAGCCTTCACTCTGCTCTCTTCTTTACTTACCTGTGTGCCCCGGGGCTTGGGCCGTGAAGAGCAAGACTGGGGTGGGGGAAGGGAGGGATGGGAGACAAAAGGGAAGGGAAAGTGGGCGTGGACGCCGAGATAAAGGCAGGCCCCTGGTTCTGGGACACACGGGGGTTTAATAACCACTTTATTCCATGCACTAGGGACTCGAGAAGGGACTAGGGGTGGGCTAGGGGCAAAAAAGGTACAATCCTAGACACGGGGGAGACGGGGTTGGGGAAGGGGACAGGAACCAGGGAAATATATATTTATATAGATACTCTAATATAGACCACATCTCACCCGCGCGCTACGCCCGCACGCCCCGCCGCCCTCCCCAACACCTCCTCACCCCGACGCCCGGGTCCCTCTGCTGCCCTTAGGCGGGAGTCTCTACCCTACCCCCAGCCTCACCCCCACCCCCCAAAATTTAGGGCCAAGGTCTCCAGAAAGAGGGCGGCGGGGGCGGCGGGGCCTTGGGCGCCCCATCTTGTCTGTGAGGCGGCGGAGGAGGCGGGAGCAGTCCGGTGAGGGGCGCCGGCTCGCCGGAATCCCCGGCGCGGGGGGAGCAAGGGGACGGGGACCAGGCACAGCGAGGGCTAGAGCAGCCCTGGTGCACTGGGGGGCGCTGGTGCGGCGCGGGGCCAGGCGCCGGGGCGGCGGGGTCCAGCGGTGGGCGCGCGGCTTGGGGCCTCGGATCTACGGGTTCCTGCCGGGGCGGCTTGGGGCGCAGGTAGATGTGCAGAGCAGAGAAGAGCTGGGCACGGGCTGCTGGGCTGGCGTCGTGCGCGAAGGCCGCCAGGCGAAGCAGGCACTCGCGGAATCCGGACAAGTAGCAGCTGGCGAGCGCCTCGGCGTCCTGGGCTGGGGACCGGGAGACCCCTGGAGCCGCGGCGGTGGGTGCGGCCGATGAGAGGACGGGCAGTCAAGGCAGGGGCCCAGCAGGGGTAAGGGAAGGGGCGGGGCGCAGAGGTACCAAGTCCCGACAGGCGCACAGAGACAGGAAACCAGATGGACGGACAGAGAGAGAGAAAATGAGGGAGACACAGAGACAGACACGCGCGGGTGTTATTAACCTCGCCTCAGAGCAGACTCTGCCACTCCCCAAGCCCACCATCCACGGCAAATTCCGCCCCATCTACCCCGGCCCGGACCTCAGTGAATCCCCTCTCCCTCCCTCCGCTGCCCCACCCCCGCGCTGTACCCGGGGGCTCCACCCGGCTTCGCTCCCTCAAGTAGCCCACGGCGAACTCCAGTATCTCTGCTTTCTCCAGTTTCGGGTTCCGGAGGTTCTACAGACAGGAGGGGAGGGAGCAAAGACAGAGGGGTGGGGAGAGAGGGGGAAAGTGGCAGGGGGAAGAAAGGAAGGAGGGATGCGGGAGCTGGGGGTGCCCCCGGACCGCATTTGCGCGCTGACCACAGAGCGTGCTACCAAATGCGGAATGGAGATGACCAAGAATGGTCCTCACCCACCCTAAGTCGAAACTGTCCAACCCGAGGGAATGAAACCGATCCCGCATTATGAGGAGGGCATTTGAAGTAGCAAACCCAATGACTGAAATTAACTCCCCTGCTGGCTGTTTAGGAGTAGGGGAAGGAAGAGGAAGAATTTACAGACCCAGAGGTTGAAAGGCACCCACCCTGGAAGTGAAATTTATAGAACCGGGTGTGAAACTTACAGACCCGAGGGGTGGCCATGAAGATCGCGTTCTGAGAGCAAGAGGGGGTCTGGGATGGGATTCCAAGGGCGGGACTCAGGTCAGGATGCGTTGGGGCCAGGGTCGCCAGTGCAGCCAGTTTATGTCCCCACCCAAGTGGGAAGCCCTGGGACGCAAGAACGGGATGCTTGGGGGTCCAGAAAGACTGACCTGGTCCCGGGTGCGCTCCAGCAGCAGCAGCCTCAGCTCTTCCAGGCTGCGGTTGATGCGATCTCGGCGCCGCTTCTCCACAAGCGGCTTCAGCATCTGCGACCAGCAGAAAAGGGAGAGCGGGCCGACCGGACCAAGACTCAGCGCGGCCGCGCGGGTGTCGGAATCGCGCGGCTGGGATAGTCCCGCCTCCACCCCTTCCCCAAGACTCCTGAGAGTCTAGGACCCAACCCATTCGATCCCTCTCCATTCCCCCTCCCAACGCCCCTAGGATCAGTTTCTGAAGCTCGCCTCCTCTCTCTCCCGGGTCTTCTGAATTCTCCTCTCTCAGTCTTGTCCTCCCTCCTCCCCTCTGTGTCTCTCCTTCTCCTCCTCTTTTCTCTCTACTTCTCCGCATCGTGCAGTCTCTCTCTGTCTCAGTGGAGAACTTTGGGGGCCCTCTTTGCGCCCAGACACGTGGGCCACAAGGTGCTGGACTCAGAGTTGGCGACCCTGAGTGTAGAAAGTGAGATACCCAGCGCAACCGCGCCTCCTCTTCTCTCTCTAACCCGTTTAAGCGGTCACCGTTCTCAACTGGTTCTAAAATCTTCCACCCGGTCTCCGGCCTCTGGTACCAGTGCCCACTGGGCCAGCCCGCGTGGAGCAGGTGTATATCTCCGCTTTTTGTTTCCACCCTCCTTCCTTAGCTCTGTGCTCCTCTTGGTTACTTCACTCAAACACCAGCCCCCTCCCACGCCCTCGAGGCATCAAGCTGCCAACTCCCATCATCCGAACCCCAGACCTCTGCTTCTGCCGCCCACGCAGGTCCTGCTCCGACCCTGTTCCCTTCTTAATTTGCAGCTTTCTCCCCAACTCCTGGCTGCTTGGATCTCCCGTGCGCACCTCCCCCTTCCAGCCCAGCGTCTCCAGCCTCTTCCCAGACCCACGGTCTCAGAGACACGGTCCCCTGACTGGACCAAGGATCTCTGCTCCCTCTTCTCCCGCCTCTCACCTTGGTGCCGTCCCTATTCTCGGCTCGATCCCGGGTGACCATCGCTCCTTTGGACCCTGATGTGGACCGAGCCTCTGTGCGCGTTGTGCCTTATATCCCTCAGGCTCCCGGGTGGGGGGGACAGGGGAGACCCGGACCCGCCCTCTTAGGCACCTGGATCCCTCCCAGCTTGGCCCGGGGCACGAGGCTCCCGGAAAGGGGAGGAGCGCAAGGGGGAGGGGAAGGAGTGGACCTGGCCTGGGAGTGCGGGAAATGAGGGGTCAATGCAGCACCAGCTGGTTTAGGGACATAAGGCTGTATAATAAGGCGGGTCCCAGCTGAAGGGAAGAGGTTATTAGGGGGAGATGGTTCAGGTGATTTGGGGGCAAAACTCGCCCCAGAATAGCAGCTTTTGGGGGAGGTCTCTGTACCCTCACTGACCCGTAAAGTAGAAGTTAGCCAGCCCTAGGCTAGATCCTATACATCTTCCCCCAAATTTTACTTCCTACGTAAGATTGGGAGAGACCTGAGTGTGCGAGGTGGATCTGTCTAATTCAGCTGGGGCTCTTTCTGGAGGTGGAAGAGAAGCTCTGTATGATCTAAGGCAGTCGAATTCAATTTCCGCATCAGGGAAAGGGACTTGGTCCACACATCAGAGTCCAGAGGAACGAACGATGGTCTACCGCACTCATGAGCGCTGGGCACTGGTCTAAACCCAGATAGTTTTATACTGAGATATGCACTAGAAAGGATAGGAGGGGTATATTATCAAGTATCTATTATAGAATCAGAATAAAGTAGGTGATCGAGAAAAGGATCATCCTGAGGGATATCTGGAATGGGGCGGGGGGACCCCCAAGGAAGACAGAGCAAAGATTTGAAGTACAGGTAGGAGTGGAGAGATCTTTCCATTTACAAGTTATTTGATTCAAAATTATAGGACAGTTAGGCATATGGCTCCCAGAACACCTGATACAAGTGTGCTCACTTTGCTTATTCCCAGGAACCCCCTCGTGACTGCAGAGGAGCAGGTAGTTTTCTTGAACGGACAAGAAAGGGATACGAAAACGGGATCAACACCGACTTCAAACCTATACTATGACCCTCTACAAAGTGATGCGTGAACATGCGGAGACTTCAGGACAAAATGCCTGCCAAGATAAGATCAGAGATTTAACTGGACAGCAAAAGTGCTAGGGACACGCAGACGTAAAGACAAGGTTGGAGGCCGAGTCGGAAGATAGCTGCAGAGTCGGAAACGAATGGGACTCCGCTTAGCCCTCTCCTGCCCCTCCACACTTTATTGTTTTTGCACGGAGCCTGCCTTGCGAAAGCCCGAGTCCCAAGGGACACAGACCTTGGGGAGGACGCTCCCATTTGGGTTCAGGGCCCCCGGTAATCCCACCTCCCCCTACCTAGGCCAAATGGGAGCGCAGATGTGTGGCCCCAGCAGCCCCCGATGCCCCCCTCCTTGGGAACCTGGGCTCAGGCTGAGTTTTTCTCACCTGCACGCGAGATTTGGGGGCCCCCGGCTGTTCGCACCCGGGTGTGGGGCCGCCCCTGGCCATATGGGGGATTTTATGGTCGGGTGGCCGGATTCCGGCGAGAGGAAAGATGGCCTGTTCGCTCCACCCCGGTGAACTATTCTGTCTCTCACTGGGTCCCTAGTTCATACAACCACCTGACCAACCCTACTTTAATCTCTTGTAAGCTTTGCTAAAGGTGTACTTGCATGGGCATTGGTGGTTCAGTGGTAGAATTCTCGCCTGCCACGCGGGAGGCCCGGGTTCGATTCCCGGCCAATGCAACGTGTGCTTTTTTTTTCTTCTCTCCTTTTCCCCCAAACGGAAAGAAACCTGATGATTTGTCCGTGCGGCATCTTTGTTCAATATATCAACCAAATATTAACATTTAACTTTTTTACTTTATCGCAGGGTTTGACACTCTGGATGGAGATACTGATTCATATGTCCTCACACGCCCCTCTTCCCCGCCAGGGGATCCTGCTGCCTTCTCCACCCCTTCCTCCGCCCCGGGTGCCCGCACCTCCGCAGGCGTGACCCTGAGAAAAGACACGGCGCTCGGATCCCTACCCCGGGGGTCCTCTGGACCGAGGGGCGGGGCGAGGTATTCCCGCCCCACGCGCTCTAATTGCCTTGTTCTTCTTTCCATTTCCCGCCTCACTCTCTCTCTCTCTCTCTCTCTCTCTCTCACCTCCTGTTCTCTCTAAAGCGCCCTTTCTTTTTCAAAGTCCAGGTGTCTCAGCCTTTTTTTGTCGCAGTTTTTCTGTGCTGAGTACCTCTTGGAGTCTCTGTCTCTATACTTCACGTTCTCTCCTGGTCTCAGCAATTTCTGCGCTCATCTCTCTGGTTCTTTACTTGTCTCTGCTTCTTTGACTCCGGGGGTCTCCGGCCTCTCCGTCTCTCTCTGCATCTGCGACTGCATCTCGATCTCTGGGTGTCTCCGGGTCTCTGGGATCTCTCGCCTGCTCTCCGGGTCTCTGTCGCCTGCCGGCACTCTGCGCTCCCACGCTCCTGCCATTCCCTGGGAAGCTCGCTCACACCTCCAGGTTCCTGCCACCTCCTCGCCCGCCCCTTCCCGGCGGCTTTGATCCCGCACGCGTCGGGCCGGCGGGCGTCGGGGCACGCTCGCCAGATGCAGTGGCCACTCGTAACTGGGGGCGGGGGCGGCCTGACTCCTCGCAGCGCAGGTTTTCTTCTGTCTTCCGGCGTGTTCCGCCTCCCTCCGCGCCCCTCCTTCTATCCCTGTCTCTGACTAGTCTCTGAGTCTCTGAGCCTGGGTCTCCGCCTTGTCTCTCTTGCTTACTCTGGAACTCGCTCTGGGTCTGTGTTTCTGCCTCTGGTTTCTGTCTCTTCTATCTTTCAGCCTGTTTCACCTGGGCCCAAGTCTGGGTCCTCTTGTCACTCTGGATTGTATCAGTGACTGAGAATACTCTCTTCTCAATTCTAAGGCAGAACAGTGGCCCCCAGAAGAAAATTGTACAAGAGTCTGGGCATCTGTATGTCTTGCGAACAGTCGCTGTTACTATTTACGGAGTGCCTCCTGTGTATTCAGTATGGTTAGGCTTTGAGCATACATTGGGTCCGGGCTACCCTGAAGCTTACATTATAGTGGGCAGGGGAGACAGAAATAACTGAGAAAGCAGAAAATAATGTAAGTTCAGATGGTATAAGGCTGGGGCGGAGCGAGAAACAAGTGGATATGGCAATGACTTCAGAGGGAAGTAAGTGCTACTGTTACTCGGTGTTCAGAGGCAGCCTCTATCAGGAGGTGATATTTGAGCCTAGCTAAGCCAGCCATGAGTGCAGACAAAAGGAACAAGTGCAAAGGCTCTGAGGCAGGAACGGAGTTTGCTGGTGGGAGCTAAAGAAAGGGGGCCAGTGTCCCTGGGATGGAGAATTTAGAACGTGCAAAGATAAAAACTGAAGGCATAGCCCATCACACAGGGCCCTGGATCCTCCAGGAGTTTGGATTTTGGTCTAAGTGCCATGGGAAACCAGTGGAGAGTATTAATAGGAATGTTATATTTACTGACCTACTTTTTTAAAAGATTTTATTTATTTTTAGAGAGGGGAAGGGAAGGAAAAAGAGGAAACATCAGTGTGTGGTTGCCTCTTGAGCACCCCCTACTGGTGACCTGGCCCACAACTCAGACATGTGCCCTGATTGGAAATTAAACCAGCCATCCTTTGGTTTGCAGCCCACACTCAATCCACTGAGCTATATCAGCCAGGGAATGACCTATATTTTAAAAGATCACTGCCTGCTGTGTGGAGGATGGAAGCAGGGATATCATCTGGGCTGCCAGAGCCGTCATCTAGGTAGACATGATTGTCACTTGACTGAGGTGGTGGCCGTGGAGACCTAGGTGTCTGGCTTCAGCAACAAGGAGATTGGTGGTGGCTTTTTTATTGAAATGGGAAGGAGGAGGGGACAGAAAAGGTTTGGGGAGAGAAAATAAGCATTAAACTTTAGTCAGGTTAGTTGAGATCCCCTTAGACATCCAAGTGGAGGTTTCAGGTAGTCCAGGGATATACAAGTTAGAGGGTCAGAGCTGGAGGGCAAATACAGGGAAGTTATTGGAAGACATGGTTTTTAATGCTGTGAGATTGGAGTACCTAGGGATAGAATAGAATATGGACTGAGAGAAGAGATTCAGCAAGGAGCCCTGAGGCATCCTAACACTTGAGGTCAAATTGAGGAGGAAGAGTTGTCAAAGGAATCCAGAGTGATCAGAGAGATAGCTGAAAAGCCAGGGGAGTGGGGTGTCCAAGAAACCAAGAAAAGAATGTATATGAAAGAGGGAGCAGTGAGCTCTAGCTAAGCTGTTGGGAGATCTAGTAAGAAGAGAGAAAAGTAAACATCCAGTTTAGCATCTTGGAAGTCACAGATGATCTAGGGGGAGAGTGACTGTGCAGCCCATTGAGCCAGTTGAGGTAAGAATGGAAAGTGAAGGCATGCAGACAGTGGGTATAGCCAACTCCATCAACAGTTTTCTGTGAACAGTGAGCAGAACAGTGTGTGGCAGGTAGGAGTAGAAGAGATGGGGGTTGCTAGAAAGGGTTTCAGGTTGATGAGAATAACCAAAACCTGTGGAGTGGGGAAGGGCGGAGGCAAAGTGGGCACACTCCAAGGCCAGGTTGAGGAATCAGCCTCAGCTAGTAGGTGGGCAGGTGAGACAGAGAGGGCTTGGGCCAGTTGGGGTGGGGAAGGATGAGGCAAGTTATCTCTGGTTGCTCTCGTTTTCTCAAAGAAGAATGAATCAAGCTCATCTCTAGAGGAAAAAGAACTACGTACAGGTCCTTTGAGGAGAAATGTGTGAAATGTTCACTTTATAGAGTAGGAAAACAAGCCTTCTAAACTAGAAGGATAAGGTTTCCAGGCAGGCTGAGAGTCCATCTGAGATGTGGGATTAAACATTTCAAGTTTCAGAGGCCAATTCACCACAAAGGTAAAGAAGTTTATGCTCCCTGGCTGGTGTGGCTCAATGGATGGAGCACCAGCCTGCAAACCAAAGGGTCACTGGTTGGATTCCCAGTCAGGGCACATGCCTGGGTTGTGGGCCAGGTGCCCAGTAGGGGGTGTGCAAGAGGCAACCACACATTGACGTCTCTCTGCCTTTCTTTCTCCTTCCCTTCCCCTCTCTCTAAAATTAAGTAAGTAAAATCTTAAAAAAAAAAAAAAAAAAGAAGAAGTTTATGCTTCAGGATCCCTCACTTACACAGGCCTCTGGGAGGGCCTAGCAACATTTTCACACAAATGTGAAACATTTCTGTAAAATTTGCAAATTGAAGATATTTTTAACTATATATGGTAAAGACCACTTTCACTTCACTTTCCACTTCGCTTTCCCCCGTCACCACCCCCCACCTATGTTGGAGTGGCTGTGGCCATTTTGGGGGATTCATTTAGGGAGAAGGTGAGTTGGAAAGAAATAAGATGGATATTTTTGTGGGATATGTTAACATGGTTCCCAGTCATTCCACATAAGTTAAGTTAGTCTCGTCACCCTGGTGTAAGAACGGCTTCCAGGAATACTCTTATCCCCTGTGCCCACTTACCAGGCTTTGTGCTGTGAAGGAGCAATGCCAGAGGGAACATGTGATATGAATGTGCCCAGTAACAAGAGTGGGTAGTAGAGTAGAAACAAGATTCAATATGTGAAGAGCCAGTAGCTAGTCTGTGGAAAGTATTATGGGGGTGTTCAGGCAGATAATTAATACAAATATGTTATTTTTCTGGGCTTTGTGACATTTGTAAGCTTTTTCAATTTGTAAGTTGTGGTCTCTTATTTCCCTCTAAATACTACTTTTTGTACTTAATTTTGTATTATTTTTCTAAAAAGCCCTCTCTGCTCCAAAACACACACACACACACACACACACACACACAAACTTAACTAACAAGCAAAATAGAGACAGACTAAAGAGAGCAGGCTGACAGCTGGGGTGGGAGGCATTGTAGTTAGGGGATGGAGGGACCCAGCAAAAAGAAAAAAGACTCATGGGCATCGACATCAACAACAGTGTGGTGATTGTGGCAGTAGGGGGTATAAAGGGGATAAATAGTCATGGAAGAACTAAAAAATGAATAAACTCCTCCATACACACACACACTTTAGATTCCCCAAACCTGAGACCAGTTGTTGGGGCTGGGGGATTTTTCTCCAGCCACTACTTCTGTGCAGATGTGGTTCGAGGACATTCCCTCACCCCGTTCACAGGGTTTCTGGGGTTATAGGATAGGGTCTTTCTGTGTTTGGCACACCTCTGTGTCAGCGTGGGCCTGAATGTGTATCTGTTTGTGGTTGTGTCTGTGTACATGGTGTGTGTATGAATGTCCAGGCCTCTAGCCTCTTCAACGCTGGGCCATGTCTGGGCTTGGGAAATGGGAGCTCCTGTCCAAAAGAGTTGGGCCCCTAGGGCGGCAGGGGCCAGGGAAAGAACTTAGACAGCACCAGGCTGGTGGGCTGATCCTATTATCTGAGCTTCCCCTCCCCTGCTGTGATGTCCCCACAGGCCTGGGTTCCAAGGCTCAGCTCCTCCTTCTTTGTTCTTCAAAGGGAAGGCTGGCTTCCTGGGACCCCCTGGGTCCTGGGTAGGGGGCGTACCTGGAGGGTTGGATCCTGGAGGGTTGGGGGTTGGGAAGTAGGAGGACCCAGGATAGAAGACCTCCATATATCCCAAAACCAAAACACAATACTCCTTGCCCTTATGAGTCATACACTTCTTGTGGGGGAAACAATCAAATGAACATTATACAAAACTTATCTTTTGTCAGATGGTGATAAGTGCTACGGGGAAAAGTGAAGCAGGGGAGTAGAGAGTGAAAACTACAATTTTAAAGGGTGTCACCAGGGAGGTAAACTGTAAGGTGAGGTCTCAAGCTACAAGGACACGGGGTGGGGTGGGGGGGGAGCACTCCAGGCCAAGTGACAGAAAGGCTTGGCTTGTCAGAGGAACAGAGAGCAACAAGGGCCTGCATAGGCATGGCTGCAGTGGAGGTAGCAAGTGTAGAAGTTGTGGGAGGTTAGATTGGAGCCATAAATTGGAAGGCTGATCATGTAGAACCATCTAGGCCACTGAGAAGACTTTGTCAGGACTTACTCATCTCTGGGTGAGCTGAGAAGCCGAGAAACCATTGGAGGGTTTTTTTCCCCCTTTGCTTTTTTGTTTTGTTTTGTTTTCTGGCATTTTAAATTTTTATATAGTTTCATACTTTCAGAAAAGTTACAATAATAATAATACAAGGATCCCTGACTGGTGTGGCTCAGTGGATGGAGCACCAGTCTGCAAACCAAAGGATCACGAGTTCAGTTCCCAGTCATGGCACATACCTGGGTTGTGGGCCAGGTCCCTAGTAGGGGTGTAGGAGGGGCAACCACACTTTGATGTCTCTCTGCCTCTCTTTTTCCCTCCCTTCCCCTCTCTAAAAATAAATAAAATCTTTTAAAAAAGTAATACAAGGAACTCCAGTACAGTCTTTTCCCAGGCCCATTAGTTGTTTGCATTTGTCCCCTTTGCTTTATCACTGCCTTCCAAATATAAAATATGTGTTTTCTGGACCATTTGGGGGTACGTTGGAAACATCAGGCCTTTTTGCCCCTAGTCACTCAGTGTGTATTTCCTAAGAACAAGGACAGTTGTAGCACAGTAGTATGTAATAGTATAATTACCAATATCAGGCCATTAAAACTAATATAATACTATTACTTAATCCCCAGTCCCTATTCAGATTTCCTCAAGTGTGCCACTGACCTCCTTTATAGCTCTTTTTCCCCCCAATCCAGGATCCAATACAGGATCACATGTTGCATTTAGCTGTTATGTCTCTTTAGTCTCAATCTGAAAGAATCTTTTCTTTAACATTTAAAGAGTATTATTTTAATCACATGTTTTTTCTTCAAACAGTCAAAAGCTAATTTATTTGGAAACATTGACTAGAAGGTCAGTAACTTCGGAACCTGTGAAGGTATTCTATAAGCTTAGTGAAATGACGACACCGGGTGCTAGCCCCTGTGGAGAGCAGAAAGAGATTAGTATTTACGTGGCTCCCAGTTTGGCAGAGCTGACAGTGCCTTCCGGGATGTCCGAGTTCTGGACGGCAGGACGGGTCCATAAGTCTCATATCTCCTCAGTCTCCCATCGTGTTTTCATTTGTTTGTGTCCTTTTGTTTTGCCGTTTTTTCTACTCCTCCACACCTACTTTTGCCCTTGTTGGAAATAAACTTTCCACCTCTGGCTGGTGTGGCTCAGTGGATTGAACATGGCCCTGTGAACCACAGGGTGGCTGGTTCGATTCCCGTCCGCAGTCGGGGCTGGTTTGCAGGCCACGACTGTGGTATGGGACACGTGAGGGGCAGTCATACATCGAACGTTTGTCTCACTCTCTTTCTCCCTTCCCCTCTCTCTAAAAATAAATAAATAAAATCTTTTTAAAAGTAAAGAAAATATACCTTCCCCTTCCCCTGGTTCCCCTGGTTGCCCTGGTTCCCCTGGTTCCCCTGGTTCCCCTGGCTGCCCTGGCTGCCTGGCTGGTGTGGCTCAGTTGGTTGGAGCATCATCCGATGAACCTGTTTTGGTTCATCGGAAAGAAACTGATGTTTCTTTCATTCTCTCTAAAACCAATAAACATTTCATAAATGTCACTTATGATTCTTTAATTTTCCTTTTTTCCAGAAGGCTTCTATTGAGTTTTCCTAGATTTCTGTCTAGTTGGCTTTCCATTCTATATCCCTGATTCCTACTCTTCAGAGGCAAATTGACAGCTCATGTTTGTTCTACCATTTGAATCTATGCTTCATATTTTTCAGTAACATACTGTGTACTTGATTGCCTTTCCCCCATCTTAGATGCTTTCTACTGGCTTTCTACTCTATTCCTCCAGAACCCTGTCCACACATGTTTTAATTTCTCCCTTATTCTTCCAGTGCTGTAATTGTAATTTTTAGTTAAATGGATATTTAATGTTTATATAATTATGATAAGGTAAATATTTTTGCACTTGAGTCACCTTTATTGTAATGTTATTTTTCATGGAGTTAATAATTGCTTTATTTTTTGGTTTATTTAGTTTTCCATAATGTATTATTATTTCTTTTTTTAAATTTTAATCATTGTTCGAGTACAGTTTTCTCCCTTTTACTCCCAATCCCGCCCACCCACCCAACCCTCCCCACTTCCCTCCCATTACCACCCTCCCCCTAGTGTATTATTGTTTCTTTATCCAAACTCAATTTAAACTGTCAGATGTGAGCAAACAGGTCACATAATCCTTCAATTTCAGCTTTAAAGATTTGTTTAAAGGGTCTTCCTTCTGGAGCATGCTTACTGCTCCAACCTGGACTGGTTGCTGCTTCTCTTTGCCACGCCACTCCTGGGGTTCTCTTTACTGTCACCTGGAGAAGCCCCATCACGTGATTTTTGTGTTAGACTCTGGGCTTCTTATAACTCACGTCCTCTTGACTTACTCCCTCTGTTTTGGTGTCGCACAGTCTCTATTTCCTTTGAGAAGGGATAGGTGGGATTCTTTTTTAACATTGTATGTCTGAAAATGTCTTCACCTAATTCGATAGCTTGGTTAACAAGCTCTAATCTGGAAGAATCTTTGTTGTTGATCTTCACAGTTTTGTAGAGTTTAGGGTCGTTATTTTGTAGAATGTCCTTCAGTTTGTTTTGTCAGATGTTTCTCCATAGAGAACAGTCAGATTCAAATTATTCAGATTATGCACTTCTGGCAGAAATGTCACCACAGAAGTGTTGTCGTGTCCTCAATGCATCACATCGGAAGACACATGTCAGTATGTCCCAACACTGAAATATTCACTTGGATCACATGGGTATAGTGGTGTTTGCCAGAGTTCTCCACTGTAGAGTTATTATTTCCCCTTAGTAGTAATTAATATGTAATTTGAGGGAAGACATTTTGTGATTCTTTACTACCTCATCAAAGGTCACCCACTAAGGTCATGTCCGCTGCTGATTTCTAACCTCAGCACTCCTATATTTATTAGTTGGCAGTTTACTGAAAAAAACTTTCAGTTTTCCTCCCATTTATTTATTTATATTGGTATGAACTTTGGATTCATTCTTGATTCAATGAGCTATAATCCACCACAATCATTATTTATTTTAATGCTCAAATTGTCCCAGATTTGCCAATAGAAACCTCCTTGACTACAGCCCCTAGCTGCTGTGTCTTTTTGATAAATACCCAACACTCCTTGAGTACCTCTTTACTTTCTGGTACAACAAAATATTTCAAGATTGTTTTGTAATTCCCCAACCACAGTTCTGGAATAAGCCTTTTCCCAAGGATCCCTGGTTCAATTTGGTAAAGAATGATATTCATTAATCAAGATCTGGACACTTGGCATACTTATCACTACTCATGTATCCTTCCTTTTAGGCTCTCCCAGTGGACAGAACTAGGAAATATATTCATATATATGTGTTTAGGTTACATATGTACATACATTTTTCTTCATCTGTATACATTAAAAACCAAAAATTCATATTGATATCCCATTAAAAGAGAAGAGAAATGACAGAATCTAATTTATTTTTTAAACAGATCATTTTGTCCAATGTGTTTGGAGTAGACTGTAAGGGAACAAGGACCCAGAGCAGAAGGAAGGGAATAATTTAGGAGCTAATGTAGCAGCCTGGGTAGAAGATGAGGGTGGCTTGAGCCAGGGTGTGGTGGTGAAATAGTGACAAGGAGTCCATATTTTTTACATAATTTAAATAAGAAATTGCTGAGTGATTCAATGTGCAGTGTGTGAGAAAAGAATCAGAGATGATCCTAAGGTTTTTAGTCTGACCAACTAAAGAAATGGAATTTCCATGAACTGAAATGGAAAGACCCACAGGTGAAGCAGGTTTTGGGGAGACCACCAGGAATTTGTTGTGGATATTTTAAGTTTGTAATTGGCTACTAGATATTCAAGTGGAAATGATACACAGGCAATATTATATATGCATCTGGAATTCAGGGAAGAGTTCTGGAGCTGGAGATGAAAATTTTGGAGGCATTAATGTATTACTAGTTGATATGTAAAGCTCTGAGACTGGAGATCACTAAAGGAGTGAGTACAGATAGAGAAGAGGTTGGAAAATTGAACCTTGGGAAGACTCTGACATTTAGAGATCCAGAAGATGATGAGCCAGCAAAGGAGTCTGTGAATGAACTGCTAATGAGGTAGAATGAATATCAGAAGAGTGTGGTCTCCTAGAAGACAAGTGAAGAGAGTGCTTCTAAGAGGAAGTAAACTTGTGTGTCAAATGGTCATTTGGTAATCTTAGCAGGAGCAGCTTTGATGAATTGGGGGTGGGGGGTGGGGAGGTGCACCGTAAGAGACGATGGTTCAAAGGAGACTGGGAAGATAGAATTAGAGACAGTAGGTATAACTAACTTTGCAGGAGAGGGGAACAAAGGAATGAGGTTGTTGGGGGACATGAGGTCAAGATACCTTTTCTTGTCTTGCTTATTCTAAATTGGAATACATTTCAGTATGTTTGTAGGCTGGTAGGAATAATCCAATTAGACTAGAACAATTTGATGGTTCGGTAAAGAGACAAGTGTTCTTGAGCCCTTGTGGGCCAAAAGGGAAATGGAGATCTATCTAGTAAGTGTAGGGGTTGACCTAACTTGGAAGGGTTCATCTACAGTAATGAGGGAAAGGAAAAGCATGTGGTCACAGACAGACAGACGGACAGGTAGGTAGATTGGTGGATATCGATGGGGAAATGCCTTCAGAATGCCTCGTTTACTCACTGAAACTTCATACAAACCTCAGAGAGGATTCAGGGATTTGTGCCTTGAGGTGTAAGGAGAAGAATGAAATAGTATAGGAGAGTTGCAATATGAACAGATTACAATAGCCAAATATTCTTGAGGAATCGCCTGAACTTGGCGGAGTTATGAATTCATATCGGCAGTTATTAGGCTTCTGCCGACACAACCTTTAGAGGTGTATGTAGCAAGGAGTGTAAGGCCTGCTAGGGGGCGCTCGCGGAGTGGTTACGGAGTGGTTACGTGTGGCCGAATCCCTGCGAGTCCCAGAACAAATGCAAGATCTCCAAGGGAAGAAAGGAGTAGAGAAAACAAATTATTTTTCCTAAAGGCAGTAATGCGTGTTCCCAAAACTTCTATCGCTGTGAGCAGGATTCGAACCTGCGCGGGGAGACCCCATTGGATTTCGAGTCCAACGCCTTAACCACTCGGCCATCACAGCCATGTAGAGCTTTTAGCCTGTGCAACTATAGTTGCCTATAAACAGGCCCGCCTCTTGCGACCCTAACCCACCACCTAGAGATGTCTATGTATGTGTGCCCTGGATGGGTGCTGCTGACTGTGTCTGCTTTGCATTAGCCATCAGCAGCCCTTGGGGGCAACTTTCCTTTCCCCCCTCCTCACCCGGAGCCAAATACAGCCCCAACAAAATAAGCCAAAATCCGAGGGCAGGGCCCTACACCCTTGAAGGCAAAGGATGCCCACTTCAACCTAGGGCATGGAGGGGAAGTGGGAATCAGCCTACAGATGCACACTGATAGAGCACGGCCACGGAAGTTCAAAGAATTTGACTTGGTAAGAATTTTTTGATAATTGCACTAAGAAAGGCCCTTTGGAAGAGGCGGAAATGCGTTGGCCCCTCAGCAATAATGCACCACTGTCAACTGGCTCGGGTACTGCTGGAATCCAGGATCTTGTGTTTACTACGGACAGGCACTTTAACCACCCAAGCCAGTGCTAACATCTACAGATAGATGGACTACTTAGGCAGCAGCCAGTGAGAGGGACTACTTAGGCGGCCAGTGACAAATAATTACAGAACAATGGCTGATCCAAAGCCTTCAGTAACTGATCCCTTCCAGTTCCCCCTTCCCTTCCTAGGTTCTGTGATCTGAACCAGAAAGTTAATGCTCCACCCCTCCATCCACACTTTTGCGGGCCAACTTGACCATGCATGGGTGTGTGTGACTCCTGCTCTCCTAGTCACCTAGACACCCTCGGGCCTTTTCCTGTGTGCTGACAAGACACACACACACACAAAAAAGCCAAAGGCCTGCAACACTCAGGTTAACGGGGTTTCCCCCCTCACTCAGGCACCATAACCCACAATGGAGCTTGCCTAAGTAAGCCCTTAGCCAGGGATCCCCAACCTCTGGGAGGCAGACCTGTTAAGAACTAAGCAGCACTGCAACAGGTGAGCTTGAATGTAGTGCACTTGATTCATCCCCAAACCATCCCACCCACCGCTGGTCCGTGGATAAACTGTCTTCCACGAAACCTGTCCCTGGTACTAAAAAGGTTGGGGACTGACGCCCTTAGCCACAAGTTGCTCCGCATGTCTCCATCCCTAGACAAATGCAGCTAAGGTCATATTAGAGGTGAGAGCAGGGTTTGAATTAGGTGGAGATTTAGCAAGCTCAGCAAGGCCCTTCAGCTGGAAAGGATGTGGGGAGAAGGGGGCTAGGAATTGCACACTCTCACCACCACCCTCCAGGGAGCAGGGCCACACCTCCCCACAAAGACCGCACCTCACTCAACCTACAAACTTTATTCCACAAAGTCCTGGGTTTGGTTTTTTGTTTGTTTTTGTATTAAAAAAATATTAACAGACACAATATCAAAAACACAAATGTCATCGGTAGAGGGTACAGCTGAGAACACCTGGGTCCCACCTGAGGGGCAGCACCAGGGACTCCATGGTCCACCAACCGCCCCCACCCTGGAGCAGCTAGGGGTTTGGACCACTGGCTCCTGCTTGGGCCTCAGGCCCTCCTCCTCCCATCTGGGGAGGAGGTAGGAGAGAGGACTGCCTCCCTCAATAAATAAGTGCAGCCCCAACCCTCAGGGACCAGGACTAGGTCTCAGCTGGGACTTGAAGAGACCACTTCAGCAGCCTGTCAGCAACTCTGTCCAGGGAAGGAAGGTCTCTTCACCAGCAGTGGGAGATGAAGCTTCTCTGGAGAGTTCTACCTTCTATTCCCTCAGAGGTCAGAGGCAGCACCTGGATCCTGGGCTGGTGATGGGGGTCCAGCCCCCATAGCAGGAGAATCTGGGGCAGTTTCCTATTGGTTGGTCCAGCCACATCTGAGTTCTGAGAGTTAGGTGTGGAAGAAGGAAGCTTCTCATGCACTCCTGGGGGTGGCCCCAAAATGTAGTCTAGCTGGTGCCATTTTCTGTGGCAGGTAAGGCTGGACTAGACGAGCTCTCACCTTGCTCCTCCTCTTCCATGGCCAGGTCCTGGGAGCCTGAGACCCCCGCCCCAGCTTGGGCCTGGGCCTCTTCACCCTCATCTTCACAACCACCACTACCTTCACCTCCACCCTCCTCCATGGGCTCCAGCCCCAATCCATCCAGTCCTGAGAAGAGTGGGTCATCAGGGTGGCCAGGGTCTTGGGCACTACTACCGCAGTCCACACAGGCCTTGGAGAGAAAAAGGGAATGCGTGAGTCAGGCAAGGTTCTGTCACTGATGATCTGCTATCCCAGCTCCTTTGTTCCCCAGCCCAAGAGACTTCCCAAAATGTACTTGGAAGAAACACTAGTCCACAAAGACACACATGGGGTCAAGATTGGAAAATGCACTGTACTCCGTGTATCTAGATCCTACTATGGAAAAGTCATGATGTACATTAGCACAGAATTGGTCCAGAAAAGGTCTACAAAAATTCATGTGGTTTAATACTATGTAACCCAGCAGCAAACTTAGTGGAATCACCATCCTTCAGGATGATCCAATGACATAAAGGGTGTCAGCCCTTAATCTCTATCCTTTTGACTTGAGCTCAATTCTTTCTCCTCCCTCTCAGCCCAGACTTCTCCTCTCACCATCACATCAAGGACTCGAGGCAGCTGACCCTTCCGGATCCAGGAGTGCACAGCACCCAGTTCCCTCCGCTGGTCCTCCGAAAACCGAGGCTGCTGTTTCTGCATGGCTCGGAGCCGTTCTCGGTCCTGCTTCAGCACAGAGGCTACGTCCCTGCCCAGGGAAGGGGTTCAGAGGGCAAAGACTCAGAGGGGAGAGCAGGGCCCATGAAGCTGGCATTTTTCCTCTACCACAACTCCACATCCATTGCCTCATGCTCCTCCTCTGAATTGGTGCTCTGGGAGTTCAGAGCTTTTTTTAATTTTTATTTATTTATTTTCAGACAGAAGGAAAGGGAGAGAGTAAGACAAGAAGAGAAACATCGATGTGCAAGAGATACACTGATTAGTTGCCTTTGGTATGCTCCCAGCCTGGGACCTGGCCCACAATCTAGCCCTGGCTGAGAATTGAACTGGCACTCAATCCACTGAGCCACACCAGCCAGGGCAGAGTTCAGGGCTTCTAAGACCAGGGAAGCTGTCCTCAGTCTTGGAGGAACTGATGAGGGGGGCTCCAAAAGGCAGGGGATGAGATAGAAAGCCACAGAGCAGAGCCAGCCCCAGAAAACCCCAAATTAGCTGCGGAGTGAGGGTGGCCAAGGAGGCCTCAAACTCCTCACCTGGAGGGCACCTGGTAGGTCATCATGACACGCTGGTCAGCGTTGGCCATGAGTAGCCAGATGGGGTCCTGGAGCACGTACTTAATGACCTGGTCCCCAGGCTCAGCCCTGGCCCGGGCAGCCCCAGCCTCAGCCTCAGAAGAGTCTATGCTGCCGAAGTACTTGCTTGTGTGGCTGCTCTGACTGCTGCCTGTGAAGCAGGGGGCCAGCCAACAATGTCAGGCCAGCCAGGGCTCCCATCCCTGGGACACTGCAAAGCCTCCCTCAAGGCCACATACGTGTCCCCCCACTGTCCTCAGGAGGCAGGACATGGGCCCAGGCTGCTCATCCAACATGGTGCCTGGCCTCCTAGCTCCCCAGTCACTGTCCTACCCAGGGAGGTAGGGGGGTGGGGCACTCACGTGTGATACTGGCTGAGGTGCTGCCCCCCTCATGGGAGCCTGAACCAGACCCAGAGCCCAAGCCAGATCCCAAGGAGCCCGAGGCAGCAGAGCCTGTGCCAGAGCGAGAGTCTTCTTGCAGCAACAACTCCAGGAGATCACTGGAGCCTGAAAGTGCATCCTGATTGGAGGACTCAGTTACCTCCACCTAGAGGAGGGGGAAAGGAAGGAAATGAGGAGAAATTAAGGGGTCAACACCTGGGTTTCCCTTCAACTGTTTCCACTGGTTGGGGGGGCACACAAACCCAGGTGGTCTCTGATCCCACTCCATGACAGTGGGACCAGAATGAGAGAGCAGGTGAAGCGTAGGGACATGACGCTGGACCATTTCCAAGTGTCAGATGCACTTAGAAGTTATTGGCTCCCTTTACAGATGAGGCAGCTGGTTTCTACCTTATTCAGAAATTCAGCTGGGGTCTCCCACCTCCCTACACCATCTTGTGGAGATGGAGACACCAGATAGGCAGAAGGCAAGAAAAGCGCGCAGTGGAGGAGCAAGGGGGGAGGGCTGCGTGAAGACTGTAAGAGGACATAGGGGGATCAGTGCTCACCAGTCTGGCCTCTGGCTCAACCACCTCCTCATTAGGAGGCAGGGGCCCAGCACTGCTCACAGGGCCCCCTGCAACAGCACCCCCCTCAACACGGGGGGGCTCCTCAAGCTGCAGCAGATTTAGCTGGAGTGGGGAGCTGCATCTTGAGTTGAACAGTGGAGAGTCCGAGCGGTGCGGGGGGCTCGGGGGTGGTGGGGGCAGGGATGGAGAAGGGGAGTGGGAGGCAGGAGTAGGAGGCCCCTCTGCAGGAGTCTGAGGTACCCCATAGGGATAGCTGGATGGGGTGGGATACAGATAGTTAGGCAGCACCAAGGCCACAACTGGGGTCACCAGGGGGGCAGGGAAAGCTGCAGGGGGCACAGATGTGGGGGCAGGGGCAAGAGGCTGGGGGCCACCTCGGGGAGAGAACACTGGGAGGGGATAGGGCTGGACCACAGCTGGGAAGGGAGCAGCAGCTGGTGCTGGGGGCCAGGAGGCAGAGGGTGGAACAGGTGAGGGGTGGGAGACAAAGCAGGGGGATTCGACTCGGGGGGCCTGGTGGTGACGTGAGCGCTTGGCTTTAGATCGGCAGTGGTGTCGGCGGCTGGGGGTTGTGGGGCCATGGTGGCAGCCTGTGGGGAGAAACCAGGGTTAGCAAGGGCCTCAACCTGGGACCGAGTGCCCCTGCCACCTCTACTGCCCTGCCGTTCTAACCAGGGAGAGGGCAGGTGAAGGCCCTAGAGTCTAGCTTCCCAGACCACACAGAACGGAGGGGGCTCTGGGGACATGGTAACCTTCAGGGAAGAATCACAGGAGGCAGGGACAGGGAGATTTATTGAGAAAGGAGGGGAGAAGGATGTTACATGAGGGAATGAGTCGGAGGTGCGCAGAAGAGACATGCACACTGGCAGATGGGAGGAGCAGGGTGGGTCCACAAACGAACGGGTGGAAGGCTTCAGTCCATGTGCCAAACTTCCTCAGGCACTGCCAATGTTGGTGCTCCTTCTGCCAGTCAGGGCACACTCTGCCTAGCTCAGACCCCTGCATCTGCCTACAGGAAGCCTCCTTCAGGTATCTGCTGGGTTGCTACCTGCCCTTGAAGCCCGGCCCCAGCCAGAGTTGTTCCAGCCCTCTTGCCTGTATTTGGCCCAGAGTCCATATAGATCTCTTAATTGGTGACAACTGAGTCTAAGTAGGCATACTTTCTACCCTTGCCCCCAGGCTGGACCTGAAGCAGCTTACCTGGAGCAAGGTACCTCCTCCTCCTGCCTGTCTCAGTGCCAGCCCCCCAAGCTGCCCTTCTCTAGCTGCAGCCTGGAACCCCAGCCTACTGGGGAGAGGCAGGGCTCTGGTGGTGCAGGAAACACCAGCCTGGTCCCTGGAGCAGGAACATCTCCCTCAAGAACCCCCTCCCCTGACTGGTCTAGTCCTAGACCAGGCAGAGGACAGGGCTGGAGAGATAAAGGGTGGCTACCTCGCTCTCCGGGGGCTGAGGGAGCCATGGAGGAGCCATTGAGTCCACGCAGCCTGCCGAGATCACGGAAGCGGCTGAGGAAGGCCTGCTCCTCCTTCTGTGTGTGCAGGGACAGCACGGCCTTGGTCAGGCCCACGGGGCGGTAAGCATCTGGGGCTGGGTCAGGGGCTACTGTGGGGCTAGGAGCTGGGCTGGGAACTGGGCCTGGAGCCAGGCCAGGCAGGTCCTCCATCATGATGATGTCTGAGGAAGGTGAGAAGGGGGAAAGGTCATCGGAATCACCTCAGGGGTTAACACAACCACACCACACCCTCCCTGTCCAACAGCTTAGCCAACCCCTGGCCTCTGCCCCACAGCCAAGCCTGGGCCCTGTATGTATCTCTTGCCCTCCTCCCCACTGAGGACTGGCTCTGGGCCCTCTTTATGCAAAGCTGTCCCAGCATGGCAGAAGATACTCAGTCTCCTCTGGTGGCACTACCCAAGGATGACAGTGCCATGACTCTCTTTGGAAGGGAAGCCCACCCCTTTCTCTTCCCTCCCACATTTTCCAGGGCAATGCCCTTCAGGGTTTTTCAACAGGGTTTTTCTGACTCTCTGTGGTCACACCCCAGGTGGAACGCCCTACCCACACTTTGTGTGTGAACTGACAGTAAGAACACAGGAAGTAGGGCAGGGAAAAGACAAAGCAGCAAAGCCTGGTGGGGATGGAGGCAAGAAGTAGCAGCTCCAAGCTAAAATGGAGGCCTCCTTCTCTCCATTAGGGCCAGAAGAGGCAGGAAAAGGCAAGCAGGAGGGAGCTCTGGCTAGGGGACCAAGGGGAGCCCGGGCACTGCCCCCTCACTCCAAGCCCATACCCGACTCCGGGGGCTTCTTGTCTCCCACATGGACGATGGTGGAGCTGAAGCTACACTGACTGGTGACAGACACCACACTCTCCGCCTTATTGGCTAGGGCGAGCGGGCTCAGGGTACCTCCTACCACCGGCTCCTTCTGAGGGGTGGCCCCCTCCCCAGACAGCACTGCCAATGGATCTGTGCAAAGAGATGGTGCCAGTTACCACAAAACTGCCCCCACCAGAGGTCAGGAGAGGAAATCCCAGGGAAGACGGGGAAGGATGGACAGCAGGGAGGAGGTCTGGAGATCTGGAGGCTGGGAGGGGGACAGGGCAGAGTGAGGTGGGGACCCCAAGGCAAAAGGGGAGAGACACAGGGGAGGTCAGCAGCCGGGTAGTGGAAACAGGGCATGCACCAGGTCTTCACCTTTCTTGGTCCCAACAGGGACTGGGCCTGTCCTCTGCTTGTCATCATCGGAGGCTGAGGAGGTGGTGTAGGAGGAGGAGGCACATTTACGCTTGGTCGTGCTGGGGATGTTGCAGCTCTCCAGGTACCTGGCGATGCCCCAGAAGACATGAGGGCAGGGCCCGGGGTAGGCAAGGTCAGTGCCCAAGAGGAAGAGGTGCCAGACTGGCCTTACCTGAGGATGCTGTCCAGGCAGTTGATCTGCTGATAGGAGCAACTGGAGGCTTCTTTCCTCTCAGCCTCCTCAGGGGCCAAGGCTTGTGGGGGCTGGGCTACAGCAGGGTCCACCTGCAGCTCTGGGTCTGGGGACTGGCAGTGAAGGGTCTTGGCCTTAAATGTGCCTGTAGCTGCTGATCCAAGGAGAGAAAAATGAGACGAAAGCTCCTCTGGGTTGGGGTGAAGGTCAGGAGACCACCTGGTCTCACCTCTCACCTACGCCCACAGCCACACCCCCACCAACTCACCAGGAAGGCGGGGCTGGGGCTGAGGCCGAGCCCGGGACTCAATAAAAAGCTGCTGCCCTTGATGCTTCACCAGATGGACATCCTTACAGATCTGCTGGAAGGTCACCTGTGGGACAGAGCAGGGCAGCAGGAAGCATTGGGAGGGGTCCTGGCCAGTGTCTGGGGCCCAGGGCACAGTGCAACAAGAACCAGTGAGGAGATGTGGAGGCCATGATGAGAGCAGGGCAAAGAAAGAAAAGGAGAGAGGATGAAGCAGAGCTCCTCTGGGACTGGCAATGCTGGTTCTAAGGACAGGGGAATGGGACACTGGAGGGGTGAAACAGGAGGACACTCACCGGGGCAGGAGGCCCAGGCCCCTCGGCATCACCCCCGTTGCTATCACTGGAGGAGCCAGGGCTGAAGAGAGGGCCTGGGGAAGTCACAGGACCAACTCCACAGAGCCCCGCGGGGCTAGGGCTGTGTACAGGCTGAGGCGGAAAGGAACAGGTTAGGGATCTACAGCCTTGCACCGCACCTCTTCTTCACCTCCCAAGCTCCCTCTCCTCAACTCTCACCTGTAACAGCAGCCGATGGATCTGCTCTGACAGTTCCTGAATATCAGAGTCCAGGGACAGGGCTGGGCTGGGGACCGGGGGAGTGAACACGTCCTCATTCAGGGGTGCCCTGCGAGGTGGGAAAGGGTGAGTCGAACCCTTCCCCCTCCCACACTATCCAATGCCAGCTCTGGGTCACAGCCCACTTACGTTCGTACTTTGTGGCGACCCAACACAAAGGCCACCTTGCGGCTCCAGGGGTGCACGAAGCCAGCCCAGCTGGTGTCCATGGTGACATATTCCCCATTACGGGCACAGAAGCGGATGGGAGAGTGGTCAAAGGGCTGGCCAGCCAGCTGTAGGACTGAAGGGAATGGGAAATAAAGTGTGGGAGAGCAGGAAGGAGAGCTAAGACAGAGAGCCACCCCGTAGGAGATCCAGGAGAGCAAGGCACTGAGAAACATAGTCACAAGAGCATCCGTTAAGAAGCCTTGCAGACAGCTGGGAAGGAAGAGCAGGGTGAGAGGAACTCACTCTTCTTGTGGATGGCCAGCATGAGGGGTCGGTCTTCAGGGTGCAGGAATAGGAGCACTGGGGCCCCCAGAAGATCCTGGGGGAGGTAGCCCAGCAATGGGGCAGCCCTGAAATGGGAGGAGGCATCAGTCTGGCCATGGCCTCAGCCCTGGCCACTCACTTCTCCTCTAGGTTCTGACCTCACCTTTCATCCACATCCTGAAAGAGGCAGCTGGGTGTGTGCCGTGTAGTGAAGATCCTTTTGTCTGGAGGGATCCGGGGAGCTGAGCACAGAAAATGTAGCCACTGGAGTTCATCTGAAATGGTCCAGCTCCTCTGGCCCTATCAGGCCGGCTGGCAATCCTCCCCATAGCCCTTCCCTGGGCCTCTTGGCCTACAAAGATGGTCTGGACCACTCTTGTGTCCTATATTAGTAATGGGCTAAGAACAAGGCACTCTGCTTTACCCTCTCCTAGCTCAGAACTCTCATCCAACTCCACTTCTAAAGGAGGCTTCAAACCCTCACCTTTATAACACCTTCTCTATTATAAAATTCCAAGGGGCTGAATCACACCTCCCAAAGTTATGCCCTGCCTCACCCCCAGCTAGGCCCCTGGCCTGCCCACCTTCATAACCCGAGTGGATTCGTTCTGCGATGAGCAAGCAGCATGGCTGTGCCGGGGCCCCATCGGAGACCCGGATTTTGGTCACATATGGGGTGAGGCGAAATGGCTGGTACCGAGGCCCTGCATCCCGGTCAGGACCTCCTCTAGCAAGGGAAAAAAAAAGGTGTTAGGGAGTATTAATGAAAGGCCACCCACCCTCTACTCACACAGTAAAGAAGGGTGATGTGTGGAAAGTGGAAGGGATCTTCTCCCACTTCTCCCACCTACCTGATACGGCAAAAGACAGACTTCTCCTGGGTGAAGTCCTTGAAGCCTGAACCTGGGACAGACCAGGAGAGGGGTGAGCACAGGCTCCCACACCCTACCTGGGCTGAGAAGACCCCAATAAGGAATATCTCAGGTCCCCTGGTCCCTCACAGAAGGAGCTTCCTACGACTGCTCATCCCCCCTGCAGGCACTCGGGGACCTCACCTGCTGAAGCCCCAGTGCCCCAGGTGGGCAGGCGAGATGGGGCAGTGGAACCATAGAAGACGCCCACATCCTGGGGAGCCAGGAGCTCTGAGAAGCGGGCACCCCGAAATACATCCCGCTTACAGTGCAGCAGGATGCCTGCCTGCTCCGAAATGTAGATAATTCGGCCTGTCAGGAAGGAGACAGCCACGGAGAAGGTATCCTGGGCAGGAGGGTGAGGAAAAAGCAGATTCAGAAGCCATGGGAGTAGGGATGAGGGTGAGTTACGACAGAGAGGCCAGGCTGCAGCTGACCTGATTGCGAAGCGTGTATTCAGATGTGATGTGCTCCAGCTCCTCCAGAGTATAGGTAGACATGTCCATGGCACAAGGCTCACCCTCCTCCAGGCTCCACTGCTGGTAGTATTCCTGGTTAGCTACAGGGTGAGGGCAGTGGGGCATTCAGTGAGATGGCCCCACTGCAGTAGCCCAGGGCCTGGCCATTGCCCTCCTAGGAAGCACCACTCACCTTGCACCTGCTTGACACAGGCCAGCGCATACTGTAGTGTGGCCAGGGTCCCAGAGCGGCCCTTGCCTCGGCGTTCTGGCGGCAGCCGAAGCTTGAGCTCCCGCAATGCTGTCATGAGTTCCTTCTGGGTCCTTGCACGGGCTGACTGTTCACTGCTGCAAGGCCCACCGGAAGGGAGGGAGTACGGCATTAGCCTCAAAGCATGGCCCAGGTCCCCCGCCTCTCCCCCAACCCTTACCCCACAAACCTGCATCCACTGGTAGATGGATTGTCCTGCTCCGAGCTGGCACTCAGGAGGCTATAGGCAATGGAACTGCTGGGTGGGGAGGGGCTCTGAGAGTTTGTGCTAAAGGAGAAGCAACAGGCTTGAGATGAAGAGAAAATGACTAGCAGCATGGGCCTTCCTCCTAGCCCAGCCTGCTCCTAAGAGCACTCCCAGACCCTGTAACACACATCTGTACACACCTCTTGCTGCTCTCAGTGGTCTCCAGCAGGGCTGAGTCCTTGCCATTGCCAGAGGAAGAGCTATGTGAGCTATGCTGAGATGCACCTCTGGACTCCGGCCCATTGGACTCATTGCCACTTGAACCATTGCTGTTGGCATCCGTGTCATCAGCCAAGCTGGGGCCAGGGCAAGAGCGGTGCTGTGGGGGCCCAGGGGATGGGGCCCCTCCAGGACAAAAGGATTCCCCTGGCCTGGGGTCCCCTCCCCCATCAGCCCCTTCTAGGGGGCCACTCATGTCTGGGCCATGGGAAGGGCAGACAGAAAACAGCGATGACGGAGAGGCCACCTTGGATGCACAAGGGGGCCGAGAGGCCTGGCTAGGGGAGTGAGGTGGAGGACCCAAGCCTCTGATATTGAAAAGTTCAACCACAGCCAGTACCTGGAAAGGGAGACCAAGAAAGATGGCTTAGAGAAAGTTGGGCTGTTAACTTCACAGTACCTGCCAGCCTCACTCAGACCCTACCCGCACTGGTCCCCACGCTCTTGGGACCCCGGCTTCTAATAGGGAGCTTTACGTAGTTCTGTTTCTTATTCTGGTAGGGGGTTTGAGGTGGGAAGGGGCTCATCCCTTGCCACTGTGGCCTGGGTAAGTACAGCCTGAGCAGTGTACTAGAACTACGGCTGTGGGCCAAAGTCTAGACTCCTTCCAGCCCCAAATTCCCATCGGGCCCCCACTGTGCCTAAGACTCCAAGGCCTCTGAGCAGGGGGTGAGCCAGTGGCCTCCTATATTTAGGTCTCAGGACTAATTTTATCTGTGGGCGGCACCACCCCCGCCGCACATGCGCAAGGACATGCGCGGCCCCACCATGCGCTTCCGCCACCGCCACGGTCACCAGGGAAACTGACGTCAGCAGCTGAGCTCAGCGGTTGCTGGAGGGACCACAGGAGGGGGGGAGGAGCGACCCTCCCCCATTTCCCGGTGGAAGAAGGGGATCTACCTACTCCCACACAGGCGGGTGTGGCCAGGGTTCGCCCACCTTGAGTACATCCTCAGTACCCCGAGAGAGGCAGCCCATCAGGGTTCTGCAGACTGGCCCTGCTCCCCAGGGCAAAACACAACCGCCACCGCCCTCCACACAAAAGCCCCACAGCCTAATGCTCGCCTGGATCCGAGTCATTCTGGTTATTAGCACACAGCCTTACCCTCTCCGTCCCCTACACCCTCTCCTAACCCCCAGAACCGAAGCCAGCACCTGCCTTTGTCAGGGGCCCAGGAATTCTCTTCCCTCAGCCCGCTACTTTTCTAGACAACAGCACCCCGCCCCCATCCGAAGCAGACAAACTCAGCTCTGAGCCAGGGATGCACAACAGCCAACGAATATTTCTTCCTCTACTCCAGGTCCAACCACACCCCCAACCCCCCAGCATTTTCTGAGCGCCAAGAGAAAAGGGAAGGCTGTGGCCAACAGCAGGAACTAAAGCCGGGAACGGGATGTTCCAGCCCGAAAAGGGCTGACATCACGGCCGGCGCCGGGCCAGGGATTAAGGGGGGAGAGCAGGGAGCGTGGAAAGTCAGAGGGATCCTGCTACTCAGGAAAAACTGGAGACCCCCGAGTGACAAGAAAGACGGCAGGGGGCATGCCTGCTGAGAGTCAGGTGTGGGACCGGAACAACTGGAGTGCAGAGCAAACAGGAGGTAAGAGGGTCAAGAAGTGCAGACATCCAGTGCGGGATTGCAAGGATCACCTGGATCCCCGGGGGCAGAGAGCAAGTGGACCGCGGCATGGAAGACGGATTATTGGTGGGCCATCTGAGCGCCTAGGCCGAAAGCGGCACATTAGGCTGGAAATGGCGGTCCTGTATGGGGTTGGTAACCAGCCCCCGGATGGTCAAGGAAACGCCTACCTGTCCCGCGCGAGTCCCCTTCGGTAGCTTGCCCGCCGTTGTAGCCCGCAGCCGAGTGGAAGCTCCGCGGGGCCAGGAGGCGGGTTGCATAATGCCAGGCACTGCCCCTCATTGGTCTCCTACCGGGGAGCCACAGGCCCCGCCCTCAATTGGCTGAGGATCTAATCCTGGTCCCTGATTGGCTACTGGCCTCTACTGAGGTCAGGGCTGTGTCACACACGCTGGCGCACGTGGATCTGGGTGCTGGCACTAAACTGAAGGGCCCCAGACACCACCGCCCAGGCTTTGGGTGCAGGACGCCTTGTACAGTGAATACTGAAAGGGAGGGGAGGGGAACTAAACTGTCCCTCTTCCGGGACAATGCTCTGGCCGCAGTAGGTGTTTAAGAAATGTTCACTTAGTGAGTGAACTGAGCCAACTTGCAGGATACCTTGGCCTTGCTAGGGGTGGGAAACAGAAATGCAAACCCTGGGGAGTGAACCAAGATTAATGAGATAGCTGGTCCCTGGAAGGAGGGGGACAGACAGAAACCTGACTTGACCTTTCCTGGGTTCCCTTCCCCATCCTTGTCATCATAATAAAGCTGGTTTACACAACCCTTTCATCTGACACTTCAAATACTTGGACAGCTAGGAGGAAAGCAATTGAGTATCCATGCCGGGGTGGGGGTGGGAGTGTGGGAGTGAAGGATACAAATAATACAATGGGCAGCCAGAGCCAATAGGGGCTGTGAAGGGGAACAATGGCAGGTGCTTCTATGTCCAATCAGAAAAAAAGGTCTCTGGGCAGCCTACTGGGTGACTAGTGCTTCTCTCTTAAGGAAACAGCAGCCCTCAAGGCTGCCCCAAAAGTGAGGGACCAGAAATCCAGGGTTACAGGGGAGCGGAGGGAATGCCTGAGAGATACTAGACAGTGACAGGTGGGGTGCAAGGGCTTCAGATCCCCACCACTAGGAAAAGAGAAGGCCAAGGACATCATCTCTCTACTGTATTTCCTAGTCCCTAGAGTAGAACTTGACACATGGGAGGTGGTCAATAAAAAAGGATTGTGTAGTTCAGTTGATTACAGCATTGTTTCAATATGCCAAGTTTGTGGGTTTGAACCCCATCAAGGCGCATACAAGAGTCAACAATTGAATGCAAAAATAAGTGGAACAAATCAATGTTTCTCCTTTCCTCTCTCTAAAATCAATAAATAAAAATTTAAAAAATGAAAAAGGATAGGAGAGGGGAAGGGGCTTCAGCCAATGAGGAAGTAGCTGAAAATCACAACTTTTTTTAAAAGAAGAGGGAGCAGAACACTGAATCCTAAAAAATGAACAGGGGCCTGATTTGGAGGATGAAGTGCCAGGCTGCGCCCAGGAGAGCTGCAGTTACACAGACCCACTCCATCCAGGACCGTGACAAGCAGCTTCTGTCATGGCTCCTTGAAGGCGTGGTTGACAAGTGAAGAGGCCCCCCCCCAGGTAATGTGGACATAATCAGCTGTGAGTGCACTCCCCTCACTGTCATGTGGCCTAAGCTTTCCTTAAAGTGGTGTTCCTCACTGAGGGGTCGGGGGAAAGCTCTGTGGAAAGCTGAGGGGTGGGGAATTATATAACCTAGAAAAACCAAAGCAAGGAAACAAAGGACTTAAAAGCATGGATTTTCAGACTTCTCTACTTGAAAATGTACCCCCATCTCACATACTGTGGCCCTGTCCCTAGTCTCGTTTTCAGACACCTCTTCTCGGGAAAAAATTTTTCTTCCATCCCAGTTCTCCTCAGGAATTTAGGAATAATCTGCCCTGACATAGACAGTCCTTGTTCTCCCACCTCCACCTCCATCTTTATTTCTTGCATAGACAAAAGGGTCCAGCGCTCCAGCAACCCTCACCTGCTCCCACGGCTCTGGTTGTACTGCCTCATGGTCCCCACAGTAACCAGGCCCTGCTGCCGTCAATGGAGGAGAGGGGGCGGGAGGCAGTGGTGACGTCAAAGCTGAGGAAGGGGGCGGGGCGAGGAAGCGGGGGAATGTGGGGCAGGGAGGCTGGGGAGGCAGTGGTTTGGATGGCGGCCAGCCCGAGGGCGGCGGCCAACGCACTAAGGAACATCATGTTCTCTTGGATGGTAGCCCAGGACAAGCACAAACCCAGGCGCCTCCCCCAACCCAACGACAGCCGTCCTGTCCCAAAGCCAGAGATTCCTGGAGAGAGAATTAGAAGGAAGGGGTCCCCCTCCCCCGCCCCTATGTTTGGTTCTCTTCTAGACACGCTTCGCCCTCCCCTAGGCTTGTTCCTACAGCTCTTGGCACTGGCTTCCCCCCTCTCCCAAACTGTACACATTTGCCGGCCGAATTCCAAACAGCAAGGGTGGGGAAGCTGGAGGCCCAGGTTTTGTGAGAGAACACGCACCTTTGCTCTTTCAAAGGCCCCCTTCGGAGCCTGAATTTCTCGTTACCATGGCAAAGAGGGAGGAGGGGAAGGGAGGAGAATGGGTCTAGGATGAGGAAACCGAACTGGGACAGCAAGTGGTTCAGCCTAGGGCCTGGCTCCTGGGAGAGGAATAAAAGGATGGAATGAGGGATTTGAGCAGGTGCCTGAAGACCAGAACCAGGAAGAGGAAAATGCAGAGGGAGTCATCAAAACTTGCAGAAAAACTTGCAAATGTGAGAATAATTCCTAAGCAAAAAATTCATATAAATCTCTCACCTCCTCACTGTTGTTTTGTCAGCCTATAGGCATTTTTCAGCTAAATAATTTTAAAAACATGACCCAGGCATTGTGTTTAGCACTTTCATACATACATTATTTTATTTAATTCCCAGAACAGCCCTGTGAGAAGGGTATTACTCTCCCCATTCCACAAGGACTTACTAAGGCTCACGAGTTACTGAAGTTGACTAAATTGCCTCATAATATGTTCTCAGGCTCTTAACAAATAGAGCCCAGAGTTCAAATATGACCTCTGATAATGGCTTGTCGTGCTGGAACTTGTGAAGGGTTACGTAGCACTGGGGAACCTAAACCTCTCAAATGTCCAGGCAATTGAGTTTGGTGTCTGGAACACAGACTCCATCCAACCCCTCCTCTCATTTAGGACATTCAGTGTGCACTCCCTACACATTTCCAGCCATCACAGCCCAGTTTTCACATGCTCACAAAGTCCTTGAGATCATCCTAGCAGCTACCAGCCCCAGTGATGTCCTAGGATCCCCAACTTCATCACTCTTCCACCTTTCCTACAGGCCTAGGTGTTTTTACAGTTACCAGAGTACCCTGTTAGTTCCTCCTCACCTTCAGGGGCTTAGGAAGACATGTGCACAGCCAGTCTGTACAACACCATCCTCCCTTTCAGGATCCAACAGTTGCTACCTCACCTTTACTCCCAAGGATGGCTCCCCTTTACACATAAGACATCCAGAGCTGTAATATGACTGGCTCAGGGTCACACAAATCATCAAAATGTCAAACCTTTTGAATCCTCCTACCTGCCCTACCAGGGCATCCCTGCAGCCTCAGAACCCCTGCCTCTTTTAAGTGCTTAAGGCACATACCCAGACAGCAGTCATGCACTGGAACGTCCCCCACTCTCACAGAAACCCCGACCCTGTACCTCCTTGGGAGCAGGGGTCTCAGCTCCCTCAGGTCGCTGAGAGCTTCTGATTCCCACCTCCCTGGCAGTCAATGGTCCAGGTGCCCTAGGGCAGTGAAGGATCGGATCTCGGGGACACTCCCTAGCCCCCACCCCTGTCCCGCCAGTGCTGAGTCTTGGTCTCTATTCCCCAGAAGGATCAGGGCTCCCACCGCGGCAATCATGCATTCCCAGGATCCCCACGCCCTCCCCCAACCCCTCCCCCCCACACACACACTCCATTAACACCCCAATTGACAGAACACACCACTCCAGAAAAACTCACCACCACTCATCTCCCCCTACCTCTGAGCACTCACCGCTTGTCAAGCACGCAGGTGTCCAACCTCTTCCAACTAGGGCCACAGCGACTGGGACTTGCTCCTTCGGGCCCGCCCACCAGCTGGGATGCCACGCCCCTCAAGCTTATTGGCCTAAGGGTGCGGATCCATGCCCCGCGCCGCGTGCCTTCGCCAGACCTCCCCATAGCCACCATTGGTGCAGCCTGCGGCCCGTCATCATCTCATTAGTCACTTTACCAATCCTCAGTGACAGGTCCACGTGCGGGCGGGCCGCCCACAGTGCGCGTTGATTGACAGAAAGCCGCTCCCCCATCCACTTCCGAAGTTCATATTGGCTGTGGCAATGTCCCCCCACTTGCCTAGAGACGTGACGCGAATGCCGGTCCAGCCCTCCAAACTTTCTCATAGGCTGAGAGGTCTCGGAGCTGTAGCGGACACGTGCAGGCGGTCTCACGCGGCAACTTGTTTACCTAGAAGCTGGGGATTTTCCTTGACGACACTGCACTGAAGGCTGTAGAGTCTGCGCAGGCGCAGGAAGTGTGACCTGTGCGCATGCGCTGATGTGGCTGCAGCGTGCAGCAATGGTTCTGATACAGGCGAGACCCTGGGAGGAATCAGTGTCAGCTTGAAAGCCGCAGCTACTGCACCCTGCCACCGCCGTCCCTAGAGCTGAGACTCCTGCCCTGAGTCCCTGAGGCTCCCAGAAGCTGGAAGGTGCGAATAGGGCGAAGAGCTCTGTCTTCAGATCTCAGTGCCACCATGGGGGTAAAGATGATGACAGCAGGCTCCTAGATTTTCTATGGACTCAGGCGCTTCTCACAAACCCAGAGGAGGCCGGCTTCCTTAGTACCCACTGCCTCACAAATGAGACTGAGATCCAGAAAGGTTACATACCGCTTCTCCTCCTTCTGGCTAAAATCAAGTGTCCTATCTGTTCTTATCAGAAAGGTTACATAATCTGTCCAGATTAACATACTCGTCAATAATGGGGCCAAGATTTGAACCCAGGTCCCTAGCACTATAAAGAAAGCAGGTCCTAGTACCTGTGGAAACCCTAAACCTTGTAAGTATTAAGTAGATTAAATACGAAAAAGTCCTGAGCACTGATGGGAATATTTGTCATAAACCCTTAAAAAATGGTGAACACTGGTAACTGTAATTATAAAAATCATCTCAGCCCCTTAAACTGCTGAATCAGAATCTCCAGGGAAGGTGCCTAAAAATCTATTTTCAAAGAATTCCAGGTAGTTCTGAGGAACTGATAAGCTTGGGAAACCCTATCTAGGCTATACTCATTATTAAAGCACCTGGGGACAATACTAGGGTGCCATATCAGGGGCATCCTGAACTAGTGTCACGAGTCTGATAACAGAGTGCAGGGGTAAGGGCCAATTTGTTTAGTATTAACCCCTTCTGGATGCTGGACTGTGCTAAGCACTAAGGGGAAGAGATGCTTTACCGAAGTTGGCCATTTACTTTAGATAGAGGTGTAAATGGATACAGAAGCGACTGCAGTGTCTGGGCGTTAAATTAAGGGGTAAAAGGGACCCAACAAACAGCAAGAGCATACCCTCAGGCAATGGAGGAGGGAAAGCTGGAAAACCTAGACCTCAGGGTCCACCAGGGTGTGACACAGGAATCATCAACACTTCCCATTAACCACGCTTGAAGTTGCTTGGTGCCCCGCTGTGGCCACTTTGGGAATCACACTTTGCCCTGTCCAAGGTCAGCCCTCCAGGAAAGCTCAGTTCCTTCCCAATGTTACCTTCTCAACCTTCTGGTTAAACCTGCAGATCCAATACCTTTCCCACTAGTTAAGAAAAGATCTCAGAACAGACACCACTTAGTTACTCATTACACATTTATTGTACATTTTCACAATCTGGATGCGCCACAGAATTGGGGGCATGGGGTGAGGGAATGGGGGTGCAGAGGACACTGGGATATTATGGGGGATCTAGAGCACAGCACCCCCACCCCCAGCATCTCTCCCTACCCTTTCACACCACAGCTTAGATCTCCCTGCTCCCCCTTCACACAGAAACCTTGAGTGTGGGGGAAAGAGTTGGGGGGGGTCCCCTCGAGTGACAGTTTAAGGGACTGTACCCTCAGACCCCCCCAAAATTGTGCCATTTAAAAAGACATTAGACCTTTCCTCTATCACTTCACCTAAGGAGAAGACAGGTCTCTCTGGGCTCAACCACCCTGGAAAAGGGCAAGAACCCCCATCTTCCAAAAAGTCCCACACACACATTGGCAGTGACTAGTACCCCCGCCCTGAATTCAGGGTGGGGGCAGTCAGAGGAGCTGGGCAGTGAAGGAGGCAACACCCTCCAAACTGGGGAGGAGGGTTTTCAGTCCAACCCCCAGGAGGGATGGGGCCAGAGGAGACTTCAGGCAGGAACTGGGAAGATTCTCTGCCCTGCTCCACTCCTCTCCAAGGCAGTGATGACCCCTCAGACACTGGCAGCCACCTCTCCCAAAAGAGATCAGATTGTGGCCAACCCCCAACTCTCCTGGTGGGAGGAGGAGGGGGAAGATCAGACAGATGGGAGGGAAGGAGACCCCATGGGAATGTCAGTTGAGCGCCCCACATGAAAACTGGGGATCAGGAATGTGGGGAGAAACTCCATGTGGCAGAATTATTGGTCCATCATAACACACTGAACTCCAAGACACTTACACACCAGCTCCGAGGAGGGAGAGGAGGGGACAAGAGGTTTGGAAAATGGGGTTAGGGGAGGCAAACTGGACTACAGGGGTTAGGAGATGATTCTGGGGGCCAGAACAGCCTGGCTCCCCAAAAGCCCAGGCTCCCCACCACCTACAAGTAATGTCATGCAAATAAAACTGTGATACAGTGACCAATGAGGACTAATTCCTCAGTGGAAAAAAAAACAACCAACCAACCACGGGTTGAAAAAATGAACAGTAGAGTGATGAACAAAAAAGAAGGAAACCAAAAGGGATGTCAGTATGCAAATGAATGTTAATTAACATGCTAGAAGCTCCCAGACCTTGGGATTCTTAGGACCAAGTGGGGCCAGTCTCAGAGCCTCCCAAATAATGCAAAGAAGATGCACCTAGGGAGGCCTGGACAATTACTTTTGTTTTTGTTTTTCGGAAGGGTGGAGGTATGGGTAACAGGCCAGGGTGGGAGGAAGGATCAGCTAAATCCAAGGAAAGGAGAGGAAGAGGGACTATTGCATAGCAGATGCAAATGAAGGGACTTGGGGCTGGTCAGGAAAACAGGGAAAAGGAAAGAAGGAAAGAGAAAGGTGATGGGAACCTCAGGAAGGGGTGTTAAAGGACAACCAGAAAAATCTTCTAGTAATAAAACTACAAACAGACCAAATATATATAATATTATATATGTATAAATAACAGCTGGCTATTTACAGGGGGGCACACACACGGACACACACACGGGTGGGGGGGCTGGAAGATATGGCTGAGAGGTGGGGGAACGGCTGGGGATGGGTGGGGATGAGAGGCCCTTCTCTGGGCAGGCTCCTCAGGGGTTTAAGAGCTGAAGTAAACTAAATAGAGGGAAAGAAAAGGAAGCAGAGGGGAGAAAGAGAGGAAAGAAAGCAGTGTGTCAGGCCTGGCCCTGCTTCCACCCTCTACCCTTCCCAGCTGGCTGATATCCCTTCCCCTCTGGGCCTCAGATTATCCACATGTAAAGCAAAGGGGGCTGGACAGGTGGGTTCTAAGGTCTCTTCAACCCCATGACATAGCCTTGGGGCTAGAGACCCCCATGCCATGGCCTCTGAAACCAGGAGCGCTTAAACAATGGCTTCTGAGTCATGTCTCAATTCCCCTGGGCCTTTCCTGCTCTTCACTCCCCAATTCCAGGGTTCCCAGACTGGGGTCTTAGGCACAACCGGTCCTCAAGGGAGCAGTGGGGATCCACCAGCTTTCCTGTTTCCAAAAATCTTAGAATTGCCCACAACCAGACAAAGTGTAGGCTAAACAACATCAAACTTTTTGGGCTCTAGATGAATCAGAACTGCCATTGGCAGCTTTATATGCTTTTTGCTGAATAGTAAAAACTACATTAATGACCTTCAAAACCCAGAACTCTTAGGGAAAACCTCTCCAAAGAAAAGGGCCCTACCCACTCCTACCATACTCACCAATGATGATGATGAGGATGATGGCGCAAATCACTCCCAAGATGATCATCATCTGGAGGTGAGAGGGGAGAGTCAGTGAGATGGACCATGAAACCCCCATTCACCCACCAGTCCTTCTAACTGGTTCCACCCTTACCTTGAGGTTTTTCCACCAGTATTTGCGCTTGAGCTTGGCTGCACTTGTTTCAAACTGGGAGGCTCCTGCCTGGAGTGCATCCGCACGGTCATCCAGCTCCGACAGCTTCTGGTCCCGCTCCAGAACCTTGTCCACATTCACCCTCATGATGTCCACCACCTGGAGAAGACCACAAGGCAGGGGGTGTGCCAAGGCCCACCTCAATGAGGGCACTCACAGACCACCATGTGCCCACATACATAACATACACCCTGATGTTGCCAGACTAACATGCCAAGAACACACATAAAACATGTCCACACCTGAGCACATGCAAGAAGCACATATGGGGAGCATGCTGATAACCAGACATCTCAGATGTCAAAGCAGCACCCTCTATCGAGTTGCAAGCAGCCTGCCCGTCACCACAGCACATTTGCCCAGACCAAAACACCCAGGCTAGCAAGGCTAACACTCCAGGGACCTTTCAAGTGCATGCTGACAGGAATGGGGCATGGTATCTTTGTTTCAAAACTTATAAACGTGAACTGTCGTTACCCCTAGCCTAAGTGGATCCCCACACTAGTTTGCCAGCCTACAGGGTCCTTCCCACTGCCCTTGGCACACCCTCCCCTCCCCAACTCACCTCATCCACCTGGGCCTGTGTCTGCTGCAGTCTTCTGTTACTGGTGAGGTTTGGAGGGGGCCCAGGGGGACCTCCCTCCCCAGCCGGGGCGGTAGGGGGGGCGGTGGCAGCGGTAGCCGACCTGAGGGGCAGAAATGGAGTAAGACCCAGGGCCTGAATGCTTCGGCCCCGCAGTCAGGGCTCCGCCCATCTGCCTGTCGGTCCACCTGTCCCTCCCTTCTTCCTTCCCGGGAGGAAGGCCACCCGATGAGAGCCCTGGATACCGTCCGGCCCCCCCGCCTAAAAGATGCGTGACCTTGAATGAAGCCCCCTCCCCCATCCAAGCCTCGGTTTCCCCTCCTGTTAAATGAGGACGACCTCAGAGACAAGGTCTGATGTCGACCCGAAATGACAGGGGCGGGGCGAGAGGGCAGACACCGGGTCTGCTCCTTCCCGCAGCCACCGCCCGCGCGCAGTCACGGGCGCTGGTCCGGCCTCCGGGCGTGGGGCGCGCGAGGGGCGCGGGTCGAACCCTGAGCCTGGGCCCCAAGGTGGCAGTCGGCTCAGGCCAGTGCGGGAAAGGCAAGGGCAGCTGACTCACATGGCGGGGGCAACGGGCGCAGGACTTCGCAGCAACAGAGATGTCGGCAGCACCGGCAGCGGCGGCAGCTCGCGCTAGCTCCGACTGGCGCTGGCTGCCGGGGACGGGAAGATGGCGGCCGCACGTCACCCACATCCGGGCACTGCGGGCGGGGGTGGGGCGCCTTGGTGACTGGTCCGGAGCCGGGCCGCGGGGGCGGGGCGCAGCGGGGCCGGGGGCGTGCCTGTCGGGCCGCTGTCTTGGCGCAGCCGGCTCTCCTCACCTCCTGCTGCTAGCGGGCTGCGGCTTCCGCAAGCCCCCCGCCAGCCTGCCTTGTGGGACCAGAGGCCACACAGCCTCTCTCAAGCCTCTAAACCTTTCCGAGCCCCACACAGCCCAAGGTCTTACCTTTTAGCCAGGTCCCAATGCCTGGTGACTCGTCTTCAGCCCTTGGTACGGGCTGGGGGTGGGAAATCAGAAAGGGTAAGTACAGGTCCCAGGGCAATGAGAATAGCTGGGATCCTGGTACTGAGGTGGGGTTGGGAACCACCTGCAAGTGGATGTCCCAAAGGAAGTCTGGGGTCCATGGGCCCTGAGTAGGAGGAGGCTATGAAGGAAAGGACATGAGGGAGGCCCTTCCTCCACATCCTAGCTAAGTCACTGCGGTGTGAAAGTTACCCCTCCACACAACTGGAGTTCAGACCAGGAGTGCTTGGCAGGCTAGGCCCGAGTGAGGTAAGGTTACCTTAAAACCCCAGGTAGGAAGGTATGAGGCCTCGTGGTGGGGCTGGTTCACTTACGTGGTGGCTGTGGACTGGCTAAAGCCTAGCTCTGGCCCAGAGTTGGGTCAGCTACCCTGACCTCAAGGGGCACAGGGCCTGGGCCAAAAGAGACAGCATTTGTTTTGTTTTGTTGTTGTTGTTTTGGTAGAATATAGGCAAAGGGGGCGCCTGTAGTACCCCCTTTGTAGTTACATGGTTACTACTTTACATGCATATTGGCCTCATAGATGTGACCTTGGATAGTTCGAGCCCTCTTTCTGGGCTTAAAATACATTAGCTGTGTAGGCAGAAAATGTATATTTGTTAAATGGCTTGATCTGGAACTTGGTGGAGAGAATTATCCATGGCCTCTTCCATCCCTGACTGATCTCTCTTTAGGTCCTATTAACAGACCCACCAGATGTACATGCCCACCCAGCTCATTCCCAGCAGGCCTGGCACCTCAGCTAAGATAAGTAGGGCCAGATGAACTGCCTATCTGGTGGTGTGGGTGGAGGCAAGTCTCAGGTGACAAAGGAGGCCTCTTAGGGGAGCCCTAGTAGGGGTCCTCACTGTGTCCCTAGATGGGGAGAGGGGATGCTGGTGGTCTTTTGTCTCTGAGACAAACAGGAGCCAGCTTCTTCCCTCTCCCACCCAGACTTCCCAGGCCCTCCAGGTTTGAGAACCTTCCTTATGCAGCACCCCACTCCCTCCCAACAGAAACCTGGGGACTGCTGTGTCACCAGAGGTGTCATTTCCTAGCTGTCTGGGTGAGGTGAGTGAGCAAGGAGCCTAAGTGTTGGGTGTGGGGACTCGGCAGATCTCAGATAAGATGCTCTCAACTCCCTCCTCCTCTGAGGAGCAGCCACTTCCCCAGTCCTTCTGCAGGGACACACAATGTCTGATGGATCAGCCTATGTGAAAAAAAGAAAAGAGCGGCTTCCGGGATGGGATGCTAGCTCTTGTGTTTTGGCCCCAAGACTACTCTACTATCTAACCTGAGAACAGAAGTAGCTAATTCTATGCTTTTTAGTTCAAAGGCCACAGTATCTGAGTCTAAGGGAATGGTGGAAGGAGGTACAAACAGGCAGAGCTCCCCCCACCTAACCCTGCCCCAATACCCTCCCTGCACTAGCTGTGGAGAAACTAGTTGAGGATTTGTCAAGATGTTAGACACTGGTTTAAGAATGATCCCCATTTTCACCCATGGCAGAGTCCAGTACATGGAAGGGAGAGAATGTGAAACAAATTTCCTGAAATGTGTGGCTTGGAAAGCTGGAACATTGCTATTGCTATTGGATCCTGGGCGGGGGGAGCAGCAGCAGCATAGAAGTGAGGGCATGTGTGATCCATGAAGTCAGGAACTGGGAGGATTTATCTCAAGAGAGGACTGTCACTGAGCAGCCCCTCCCCTGCATCCTGTGCTGTGGTGTTAAGGAACTTCCCAAATTTAGATCAATGGTGGAGACAGCAGGGGGAAGGGTGGGATGACGGAGCTTACCTGGAAATGAGTAAGAGAATGTTTTCTTTGAGTAGGTAGAATGGAAACCCAAACAAGGGTGAGCTGAACTAAAGAAAAATAAGATAATTGTATAACTGAGAGCTGGCTTCTACATTTACCTTCTTCAGGGGTTGTTAGCTGAATCTCGGAGCCCACTCCCAAAGCTTATTCAAAGGATGCAGGAGGGGGCCCAAGCACACTTCTAACAAGTACCTCTGGTGATTCCAATGTAGGCACTTTAATAAAGTTTTTCATTCATTATTTTTGCCTCTTCTAACACATTGGCTAAGAAGTTGGGATGAAACGGGGCTTGGTCATTTCCACAGATTCATGGACTTCCTCCATCCACATGAGTCAAACAAGACCAAAGTTGTAATTAATTTCAGAGACCTGTGTGTCCTTCATCGTAGATTATAAATCAAGGCCTCCTAATTAGGAAAAATGAAGCATGCCCTTGGGAGTGCTGTGTGGAATACAGACCCAGGGGTTAGCACCATCACCATCCAATCAGCTGCTTAAAACTTGTGACCTCTGGCTGAGCCAGTCAGGAAGGATCTGGGGCTGCCTGCCAAGAGCCAGGCTCCTGGAGGGAAGAGAAACTGCCAGGGACCTACTGTGTGCCAAGGGCTTTACAATGATTGCCACGTGTGCTCAGGTTTTTAATTACACAAATAGTGTGACTGCATTCTCCTTGCAAAATATTAAAACATTACACATAAAGCTGAAATTCCTTTGATCACCCCCAACTCATTTGTATTTTTGTTTACTTTCTGGAAGGTTTCAATGTAGCCTCCCTTCTTGGAAAAAAAGTTTTGTATATTTATCTATTTTTTTCATTTCCAAAATATAATATCCTCCCTCATCTCTCTGAGAATAATATTTTTTAAATTTAATATTCGATTTTATTTGTATTTTTTAATTTTTCAATTATAGTTAATGTACAGTATTATATTAGTTTCAGGTGTATAACTCAGTAATTAGGCATTTATGTAACTTATGAAGTGATCACCCCAATAAATCTATCATACATCTAATATCACACACAGTTTTTTGTTTTTTGTTTTAAATAGCTATATGGTACTGCTGATAATAAGGTGTGGTAAGTTCATTTTGCTGCTTTTTAAAAAAGATTTTATTTATTTATTTTTAGAGAGGAGAAAAGGGAGGGAGAGAAACATCAATGTGTGGTTGCTTCTCAGACACTCCCAATGTGTGGTTTCCTCTCATATGCCCCCAACTGGGGACCTCGCCGGAAACCCAGGCATGTGCCCTGACTGGGTACCAAACCGGTGACCCCTTGATTTGCAAGCTGGCACTCAATCCATTGAGCCACACCATCCAAGGCCACAGGTTTTTTTTGTGTGTATTTTTTTAAGGTTTTATTTATTTTTAGAGAGAGGAAAAGGGAGAGAGAAAGAGAGGGAGAAAAACATCAATGTGTGAGAGACACATCAACTGGTTGCCTCTTGCACACCCCCAACTGGGCACCCGGCCAGCAACCCAGGCATGTACCCTGACTGGGAATCTAACCAGCAACCTTGCGGTTCACAGGCCAGCACTCAACCCACTGAGCCACACCAGCCAGGGCACCACACACAGATATTACAATATTATTGACTATATTCCCTATGTTGTGCCTTACATTCCTGTGACTCTTGAAACTACCAATTTGTACTTCTTAATCCTTTTACCATTTTCACCCATTCCCCAACCCTCCTCTCACTGGGCAGTTGTCAAAATGTTCTCTGTATCTATGAGTGTGTTTCTGTCCTTGTTTATTTTGTTTTTTAGATTCCACCCATAAGTGGAATCATGTGGCATTTGTCTTTTTCTGTCTGATTTATTTCACTCAGCACAATACTCTTTAGGTCTATCCATGTTGTTGCAATGGCAAGATTTGATTCTTTTTTATGACTAAATCATATCCTGTTGTATATATGCACCATTTGTTTTTTATTCACCCATCTATTGATGGACACTTAGGTTGCTTCCATATCTTAACTATTATAAATAATGCCAAAATGAAAATATGGGTGCATATGTCTTTTTGATTTAGTGCTTTAGGTTTCTTTGAATAAGTTCCATCCAGAAATGGAATTGCTGGGTCCTTTTTTTTCCTTGTCATATAACCTTTGTTTTAAAGTTCTATTTTATCTCTTGTGTTACTGTTTTTATTTTCATGAAGTATCTTTTCCCATCCCTTTACTTTCTGAGAAGTTGGGATGAAAAAGGTCTGGGTCATTCCATCTGAAATAAGTCTCTTATGTAAGGAAGTATATTGTTTATTATCCATTCAGCCACCTTATGCCTTTTGATTGGAACATTTAATTATTTATAGATATTTTTATTGCCTTTTTGTTTACATTTTTTAAATCTTTTCTTTTTCTTAAAGTAGACTCTTTAACATTTCTTGTAATACTTATTTAGTGTTGTTGAACTCCTTTAGCTTTTTCTTATCTGGAAAATTCTTTATTTGTCCTTTGATTATAAATGATAGCTTTGCTGGATAAGAGTACTCTTGGTTGCAGGTCCTTGCTTTTTATTGCTTTGTATATTTCATGCCAATCACTTCTGGCCTGCAAAGTTTCTGTTGAGAAATCAGCTGACAATCTTATGGGAGTTCCCTTGTAGCTAACTGTTTTTCTCTTGCTGCTTTTAAGATTCTCACCTTTAGCATTTCAGTTATGACATGTCTTGGTGTGGGCTTCTTTGGGTTCATCTTGTTTGGGACTCTCTTGTGCTTCCTGGCCTTGTATATCTATTTTCTTCACCAGGTATTATTATTTTTTCAAAAAAAATTTTAATATGACTTCGATGTTATTTTAAAGATTTTTATTTATTTTTAAGACTTTATTTATTTATTTTTAGAGATCAGGGAAGGGAAGGAGAGGGAGAGAAACATCAATGTGTGGTTGCCTCTCACATGTACCCCACTGGGGACCTGGCCTGCAACCCAGGCATGTACCCTGACTGGGAATTGAACCAGCAACCCTTTGGTTGACAGGCTAGCACTCAATGCACTGAGCCACACCAGCCAGGGCAGATTTTTATTTATTTTTTATAGAGGGGGAAGTGAGGGAGAAAGAGAGGGAGAGAAACATCAGACACCCTAAACTAGGGACCTGACCCACAACACAGGCATATGCCCTGACTAGGCATCAAACTGGTGAGCTTTTAGTTCACAGGCTGACACTCAATCCACTGATAAATACCAGCCAGGGCTCAAATAGGCTTTCAATTTCTTGCTCTCTCTTCTTTGGGCATCCCCATGATGCAAATGTTGGTCCACTTGAAGTTGTCCCAGAGGCTTCATAAACTATTCTTTTTTTTTTTAATTCTTTTTTCTTTTTGTGGTCCTAATTAGGTGTTTTCTGCTTTTTTATCTTTCAACTTGCCTATTTGATCCTCTGCTTCATCTGCTCTACTGTTGATTCCCTTTAATGTATTCTTCATTTCAGTTATTGTAGTCTCCATTTCTGACTGGTTCTTTTTAATGTTCTATATCTCAATTTTTATGTTTCCTACCTCTTTGCTGAAACTCTCACAAAACTCATTTACTCTTCCACTAAGTTCATTGAGCATCCCGATAACCAGTGTTTTAAGCTTGCATCTGGTGGATTGCATAGCTCCATTGTTTAGTTTTTTTCTGGAGTTTTCTATCATTTGGGACATGTTTCTTTCTCTTCTCATTTGGGTGCCTCGCTGTGCTTGTTTCAGTGTATTAGTTAGAGCTGCTATGTTTCCAGATCTGGTCTTGGTAGAGTGGCCTTATGTAGAAGATGTCCTGTAGGGCCCAGTGGCACTGCTTCACTGGTCACCTGAGCTAGGTGCTCCAGGTGTGCTCCCCCCATGTGGATTGTGTGCACCCTGCTGTTGTAGTTGAGCCTTGATTGCTGTTGGCACATCAATGGGAGGGATTTATCCCCAGGCCAATTGACTTCAAGGATTAGGTGTGACCATGTGAAAGATCTGCTGTTCAGGGGCCAACTCCATGGAGCAGGACTCCCTTCAGTGGGACTGTGGTGCCTGCCAAGTCCACCCCTCGAGTGTGTTGCTCATGGAGGTGCTTTGGCATAGTCTGAAGCTGTCCACTAGATGCACTGGCTCTAGGGACTCCTGGGAGGTGCAGGCCAAGGTCAACTGTCACCTGTACCCTGCCTGGGGCCACCCAGCCATTCCAAATGCACTACAGAGCAACCTGCAGGTGGCTGCTATTTGTGCTGGGCTTGGAGGCACCCAAGAGAAGCCAAACTGTGAACCAAGACCAACTGCTGCTGGGCCTGGAGCCACTTAGCAAGAGGTATAGGGCACGCCAAGGCCAGATATTGCTCATTTGAGAGATTTTTGGGAAAGTCAGAAGCATGAGACAAAAAAGGACACACTTATGGGAAAGCCCCTGGAAACAGCTTGGGTGGGCCCACAAGTTGGGTGGGGCAGGGTCACAGGCAATCACTAGGGCAGGGTCAACCTCACTGTGTTAGTGAGGTTGACAGAGGCTCAGATATGGCACCCACCTGCACCTGCAGGGGGAGGGCTCAGCAAAGAAACAATGGCTTCTGCCAGCACTTCTGTCTGAGAGAAAGATGCCGCACCCACCAGCCCTCATTCTGATGCCAGACAATTCAGTTCCTCCCTGTATGCCCTTGACAACTTTCAAACTGCTGCCCAGTGCTGGAACTCGGAGCTAGTGAGCTGGAGTAAGTCTGTTTGTGGGGTCCTCTACCAGGAATGCCTGGGACTACAGCTGCCCTCTGGCTCATTCAGCCATAACCCCAGCTGGTTTTCACAGCCAGAACTTACAGGGACTTCTCTTCCCGGCACTGGAACCCTGGGATGGGGGTCTTGGTGTGGGGCTGGGACCCCTTGCTCTTCAGAGAAGACCTCCACAGCTAAGATACTCCTCCCAATTTTTAGCCATCACATGTGGGGGAGGAGCCAGACCTTTCCTAGCCTCGCTCTCTCCTACCTGTCTCAGCATGGCTTCTTTATACCCTTAGTTGTAAGATTTCTATTCAGCTAGAGTTCAGGCAGTTCTTGGTGATGGTTGTTCTGTAGTTTAGTTGTAATTTTAATGTGTTTGTGGGAGGATGTGAGATCAATATTAGATTTTAAACTAGGCAATAGATAACAATTCAAAAGCTACAAAATTCAAAAGCTGCAAAAGGAATGTACAGTGAATCCCGGTTCCAAGATGCCCAGGGACCCTGCCTGACACAGCTGCTGTCTCCAGTCTTGTAAATATTTGTAGATACTTTTTAAAAATACAAATAGTAACAGACTATATGTAGTGAATTGCCCCTTCCATTTCTTTTTTACTTTCTAATTATAGGGGGTTTTGTTTGTTTTTTCTTTTTGTTCGCTAGCATCTCTGTCTCTTCCAGATTTGTTTGATTGGCTTTTAAAAAATACTGTGTACAGATGGGAGAGTGTCTCTCTTTCCTTTTAGAGGCTTTCCTCCAAAGTCTGCTTGTCTGTGGCTCTCCCTTCATATTTAAAAGGGAGCCTCCAAGAGGATGACTGGCAGCCATGTAAGTGTGTGTAGACGGAGGGGACTTTGCTGGCTATCGGTTTTGCTGTAGGACAGAGGAAGCCTTCTCACATAGTCTCCCAAGTGTTGATAGGTGACAAGCTTCCTCTGGGGCCATTCTCTTTTTCGAGAGAACAGTATCTTCCATTCTCCATCCCCTGCCCTTGATGGGGGAGTGGATCTGGAGTGGGGTCGGGGCTCCTATTTCTAGCTTCAATCCTCAGCTCTGCTAGACCTGGTGTCCCCAACTTCAAATACTCCTCGAAAATGAGCACGTGGAAGGAGGAGTGGTATGACTCAGATGTGAAAGGTGAAGGACCCCAGGGGTTTCATCACTGAACAGACTCTTAGCCACCCCTGTGTTTAGCCAGGCCAGACCCAGAATCTGGGGACCTACAGGACATTCAGGCATCGTGTCCTCCTGATGCCCTCTGCCCTGCTTGGTCTGTCACCACATTTTGGCTGCTGTCGAGCCTCCAAAACCTTGTTGAAATCCTCTGCTGCTGTCTTCTCTCCTGGTCTCTCAGTCCTTATAGATTTATACCTCTTTGACTCCTCTCCTGTTATTTAGTTAACCTTTGGAAAGGAGAGAAGACAAACACTCAAGATCAATCTTCCACGTTTAACCAGAAGACTCACCACAACTCATTTAGTCCCTCAAGGACCAGGCTTTTAGGTTGTTTCCAGGTTTTGTTTGTTTATTTTCTATTACAACAGTGCTCGCAGGACTGTTGTAAATACCTGCCACGATCAGTCAACCCTCAGTCCTATGAGAGAGGTATAATCTTGATTTTAAATTTGAAGAAAACTAGGCTTAGAGAAATGCTGTGATTTTTTTTTTTAGGTTGGCTAAACGGTGGACTCCCAGGCACCTGTTCGGGGAGGACGGGTTTGGGCAGGACCTGTTGTCCAGTGTTCCTGTGAGGACAGCCCTGATTAGACTGCTGAAGCTCTGATCACTTGCTACCTGTTTGACCAGGGAGCCAGTTCCTGTCACTGCAGCAGAACAGGACAGACCAGCACTCAGGGCCACTGGGAAGCAGAGTAGTATGGGTGTGTGCAGCGGAGGAGCCACATTCCAGAGCCCTGTGTGGGCAAGACAAGGCACAAGCAGGTCAGAGTCTTCTGGAACTAGGAGATGGGAATACCTCCTGGTCCCAAACCCTCACTCTCCATTCATTAGAGATTCACTGGGGTTAACAGGCTCCTCTAGACAGTGAATTTGGCAAGAAGCCACATTTTCCTTACTTCCTTCCATATCACCTGCCAAGCCCATAGCCTACTAGTAGTGGGTGCTCAATAAACTCTTGTAATAATGAGTCATTTGATTGGGTGGCACAGCCAGGAGACTTGGGTTCTAGTCTCAGTTCTCCCTATCTGTGCAATGTCCTGAAGCAAATAGTTTTCTCCTTGGGCCTCATTTCCCTCATTTGTTAAATGAGGGCTCTTTCATTCCACAAAGCTAGGCATTCTGGCATCAAGAATTGCAGTAACACACAAGGAATTATTAAAACACTGTGTCAATTTTACCTCAATAAGGCTGAAGAGAAAACATATCGTGAGATCTTTGATGAACATAATAAAGACACTTGCCAACACAGTATTACTGGACTAAACGTCTCAGTTTACCTGCATGCACCGAAGCCCAATCAAACATGAACAGGAGTTTGCAGCCAAGAAAGTAAAGGTTTATTTTTAAGGAAATGGCACCACAACTGGAGTCACAGGTGAGCTCATGCTCAAAGACCTTGCTCCTGATGGTTTCCAGGAGATAGGTTATGAGAGGGAAAGTCATTAATCATGGTAGCTAAAGGAGTTAGGGTCATGGGCTCTGCTGACTGGTTGAGGCCAGTGTAGGGAGTAGTTGACCATTGTATCAGGTCCTGATGCCAGCCATGGCATTCTGTCTGATTGCAGGAGGGTGTGGTTCGTAGGGTCATTGTACTTTCATGGGCCTGGGGGTTGAAATAACTGAAATCAAGATGTTATCCTTAGCTTGAAGGAAACTCTGTTTCTGTGGTGAACAGACCTGAGGCTTTGTTCTTAGACAGTTTGATGCTGACCAGAATCTGATGTTCTAAGGGCCTAATGATTAAGGGAAGCAATGGAAGGACAGAGAGGAAAAAGGGTCATATTAAAGAAATGAAGTTTCATGCCCTGTCTGGTGTGGCTCAGTGGATTGAGTGCTGGCCTGTGAACCAAAGTGTCCCTGGTTCAATTCCCAGTTAGGGCACATGCCTGGGTTGTGGGCTAGGTTCCCAGTGGGGAGTGCATGAGAGACAACCACACACTGATGTTTCTCTCCCTCTCTTTCTCCCTCCTTTCTCCTCTCTCTAAAAGTAGGTAAAATTTTTTTTAAAATTAAGTGTCTGCATGGTCAGCTCAAACAGATTTAAGCCAAAAGGATTCTGAAGGCTCACACACCATAACTGGGAACAGCCTGGTGCTCACGTGATGTCAGTGGGGATCTGTTTCTCCTTTTCTGCCTGGCCTCTGGCTTAGCTTCATTTCCAAACAAACAGAAGTAGCTCCTGGCTTTTTAAATGCCATAGTTTGTATGTTTTCTTTCATGTCTGTAGTTTAAATTCCAAAAGTTCATAAGAGTATGTGGAGAAAGTCTCTCTCTGACCCTGTATCCCAGCCACTCAGCTTCTGCCCCTTCACAACCAGTCTGCCCAGTTCCCTGTGGCTCTTTTCAGAGATGTTCTGTGCATATCAATTTCCACTTCTCTGCACAAAGGGAATCAAACTATTATCAACTCTTCTGTGCCTTACTTTAGTCATGTAACTTGGAGATTATTCCATCAAGTGTGTAGTTTGCCTTTTTTTTCTGGCTGCATAGTATTATACTGTAACATAATCTAACCAATCCCTTGCTGACATTTAGATTGTTTTCAGTCTTTCACCAATACAAGCAAAGCTACAAAAACTAATCTACACATTCCCATTTTACCTATATGCAAATGTGTAGGGCTAATTCCTAGAAATAAAAACGCTAGGTCAAAAGGCATGGGTATTTGTGATTTTTATTGATTTCGATGGATATCGCCAAATCACTTTTTGTGGATGTTATGAAATCTTACTCCCACCAGCAAACAGGTGATGCCTGTTTACTTAGATCCATACCCTTTCCAACTTTTCACGAAACATTTTGGTCATTACAAATGTAAGTTAAACATGTTTTGTATTTTTCTTATGGTGAACGAGTTTAGGCATCTTTCCATATATTTGAGAGTTCTTTGTTTCCTTTTCTGTGAAATGGCCATACATATTTTTTATATTTTTTATTGGGTGGTTTATAGATATGTAGAAGATATTTATGTATCAAAATTAGCCCTTTCTCTGTAATATGAAAGTTTCACTAGGTTGTAATGTATCTTTTAACTTTTTCCATGTATATTTTTAACATTTTAATATATATTTAAATGTATGTCTTCTTTTTTGACTTCTGTGTTTTGTTATCATACTTAGAAATGTCTCCCATATTCCAAACTACTTCTGTGGTATTCTTGACCAAAATATATAACCTCAGTCTAAGCATGAGAAAGCAATGGACAAATCCAGACAGAGGGACATTCTGCAAAATAACTCACCAGCCTTCGTCAAGTGTGTCAAAGGAAAAAAAAAAGACTGAGGAACTGTCTCAGACTGGAAAAGGCTAAGGAGACATGCAACTAAATCCAGTGTGAAACTGTAGGTCTGGTCCTGAATGACAAAGAGGGCATTAGTTGGAAAACTGGCAAAATTTAAATAAGACCTGGAGATTAGTTAATAGTATTGTATCAATGCTGACTTCCTGATTTCAATAATTATATCATGACTATGCAAGATGTTAACGTTTGGAGAGCTGGGTGAAGGGTACACCGGAACTTTGTACCATTTTTGCAGTTTTTGTGTAGTTCTAAAGTTATTCAAAATAAAAGGCTAAGAACTTTAAGATTTCTTGTAGTTTATGGTTTTATTTTTTATATTGTAATCTGTGATCCATCTAATATTTCTGTGAAGTATTACCAGTACACCATATTTTCCTGTAGATGGTTACTCAGTTCTTTTATTGATTAATCCCACTTTTTGCCACTGATATTTTTATTTTTAATTATCTATTTGTAAAAATAAAGTAAAAAATACATAATGACATTTACCATAAGTATACAGTGCAGTAGCATTTAGTACATTCACATTATTGGGCAACCAATCTCCAGAACTCTTTTCATCTTGCAAAACTGAAACTTGCTACCCTTTAAACAATGTCTCTCCATCCCCTCCTTCCCCCAGCCCCTGGCAACCACCATCCTACTTTATGTCTCTATGAGTTTGATTACCTTTGGTACCACATGTAAGTGCAACCAAGTAGTATTTGTCTTTTTGTGACTGGCTTATGCTGATTAACAAGCCACTAATTTCACAATGAAATGGAAACCTATTTCTGATGCTAATTGGCAAAGCCTTTGGTGTTGACTAAGAAGCAAATAGTTGAAGTGCGTGTAGTAGCTACTTCTGGAGTGTGGTTGCAAGAATTGAGACACAGAAGGGTTAAGTGTGTTGCTGATCACACAGCCAAGAAGGGAAGATGGGGCACTGTGAACCTAGGATTGGCTCCACAGCTTGCTCCCATAGCCTTTGCCCTGGGCTAGAGTTCACATAAGAGAGCCAGGACTTGGAAACCAGCAGCATCTGATTGGTGTTTGAAGACAAGAGGTAGATGAAGTCACCCAAGAAGTAGTGACCACCAACATTTAAGGGGCAAGCAAAGGAGACAACCCAGCAGTATGTCCCCAGTGACTGGCACACTGTGGGTCCTCCCTCAGTATTCATTGGATGAGTCTGAGAAGCAGCAGCCAGAATAGCGGGAGATAAACTAGGGGAACCAGTTCTCAGAAGCCAACAGAGAAAACATTTTTAAAAGATAACAGTGGTCAATATTATATGACAAAAGGAGACCAAGCTAAAATCTGAGAAGTGACCTCTGGTTTTGGGAACAAGGGAGCCACTGATGATGAACAGTTTCTTAGGCTGGTAGGGGCAGGAGTGTGAAAAATGTTTAATGACCAACTCTTCAAAAAAGTATCCATTTATGTACATACTTAAGTTTATTGTAAATTTTACTAATATAAAAGATATGTAACACAGAATATACAAATAATAAAACATATCATATTTTTAAATAATCAATTTCACTCTTGTAGTTGTATGCTAATTACAGGTTGTAGTTCCAAAGTGAATATTGGTAGATATGTTTATTCACATTTTTGAATAAGACAAACAGTGAAACAATGAAGATATGTTGAAACCTCTGGTTCCTCAATGGATTGAGTGACTTTGGTACTCTTGTCCAAAATGCATAAACTCAATCTGAATGTGAGAAAACACTGGAAAAATCTGGGAATAGTTTACAAATCCAAGGAAAATATTTCCTCCATTTTTTGTGTTATTTACAATGCAACAGTTACAGACATGAAACTTCTAAACAGAATCTGCATTATTAACATTTTCTCCATCACCTTCTTAAATCTACACAATCAACAAAATATATGTTGTTTGCCCATTTCTATGGTGTAAAATACTGCCACCAAGTCCAATTTCAAACTATCAACTAAATGTCTGAGTGCAGAAGAGATACACAGTTGTATAACATTCTATAGTATCTCTACCATACAGATACAATAAATTTAAATAACCTTAAGAGCATATAATAGTAAGATGTACAATTAACAGGAAGTAATGAATTTTGAGTATTTATTATCGTTTTTTAAAAATAATTTATTTAATTGTAAATTTACATAATTTTTATAGTTGCATTTAACAACTGGTTTACAAAGTTTCTGTAAAACAAAAAGTTAGCTTTTACAAATCACTAGAACACACCCCTGGGTGGGGGTGAAAGCCAGACTGGAGTGGGATATGACTTTCCTGGTCAAGCCTCTAACCACTGCCAGCAATGTCCACCTCCCTGGCCTTTCCTCACAATCTGCTCCCCTACCTCTGCTCTGGCCACACTTCAGGACCTCACTCTAATTGCTCCTATAGAAGCAACACTTTTCCTACCTTGGACAAATTAATCACTACTCCATAGCATGTGTAATTCTCCTTTGTAGCACTTATCACAAGTTGCTATTAAATTACTCTGGAAGTATCGGGAACTGTTTCTATGGTGGCCGAGGCTGAGTATGGGTCACATTCATATCTGTTCCCTTAGTAACTACCACAGTGCCTTGTACATAGTAAGTGCTCAGTAAGTATTTATAGAATGAATGCTCAGGATGAAGGGCTGCCAGGAGAAGTATATGGTTAGGGAAAGGTTTTATGTGTCAGGCATCACCTGAGAGGCAACACCTGAAAGCATCTCCTTGGATGCCTTTAGCTGATTTAGAATGGACTGGGTTCTCCCTTCCCAATATATACTACACCAGGAAACATGACTCTTGAGAACATCCATCCTGTGACAAGTTAGAACTTGAGACTTGTGTAGTTTTATATATAATACTTAACAGAATAGTGTGTATGTGTTTTAATAACTTTTAGGCATGTTATTGTCATGTGTTAGCAGGCAGAGGTGGGGAGGTTGTTCCCCTGTGAACAACTGGTTTGCCAAGCTTCTGGGTAGGAGATCCAACCAGCATGGACCCTCCCCATCCCTGGAACAGGAGTGTCCTTCTTGCCATATTGAGATAGACTTCACAATAGACTGTGACACCAAGAACAACCAAAGGTACATAAAGTAACTTTGACTCCCCCAGCTTTCAAAGTTAAAAAGCATATACACATGAACATTTAGAACTCACTAGCAATTCAGAAAAAAAAGCCCTGACATTGTCTACAAATCAAAGCAGCTCCATAAGAAACCCACTCACACTAATAAATTAAAAAGGATTTGTTCTGAACTAAACCTACCTCCACATAAAGCTGAATAAAGCGAACTACTAGTGCAATATTTTCATTATTGTAAAAGAAAAAAAGTTAGGTGATCGTCAGGAAGAATCAGATAGGAGCAATCAGAGTGTTGCGAGCTCTGATTACGCAGAGTCGTTAATCACGAATCATACAAACTCCAATCATCATATTCAAATCTGTTCTCCAAAAAGGAGAAACAGGTAAGGATTATCCTACCTGACGATACTTTTTAATATGGAACAATCCGGGCTCCCTGAAAAGCATTCCGCTGTAAAATAGGGTGAGTAAATAACGCGTAGCCTGAGCTATCTAAAATCAGATTCTTCATTTTCTGTTGCTGCATTTATTTGCAGATCTTTCAAAAACAGATTTGTTTTTCTTCCCCATTTAGCTGCAAAAGGATAAAATAATTCCTCCCAGAATGCTCCATTCACGAGCAAGCAGCCCTAACCGTTAGCGTCATTTACATATCTCCGCCCACTCCCTTCCGCCAGACTTTTACCGTAATAACCAAAATAAAAGCGATATATATTATAGTCTGCAAGGCTGGAAAACAGCCTTCTGTTTCTCTAGTAATTTGACTACCCCAATTCTCCCCTTAACTTCTTATAAGTTTTGATGTTACTCTAAAATTTATTTCATTACAAAGCACTAAATAAAACGCGGATAATCCCAGACTTGACAAATAATTAACACTACAATCCTCCACCAAATGCAGTTTTAGAGGTGCTTCCTCCTTCCAGGAAAGGTGAATGGTCCCTTGCTCCTCTATTCTTTGCTCCTCTATTCTTCCTGTGTTCCCATGAAAGTAATCAGAAAGGTTTCTTTTTCAGCCCAAAGACGCTGATGAATAATGCCACTTCAGTGACAGCTGGGAGGGCACTGTGGAAGGCAGGTAGTGAGTTTAGGGCCTCTTCCAAAAGGCCCTAACACCCAAATCCCCCAACTAGAGACCCACTCCCAAAGTAAATGTGGGGCAGGATTTCAAAAGACTTCAGGAGCTTTACTGGGGTGGGGGAAACCTTCAGATTTAGGGTAAACCTTCCTCCCCCATCCCCAAACATTTGATATTACTGTACCTGCAGAAGACAAAAATGTACCAGTACGTGGTGCACTCCCAACGTTCAAATATGAAAAAGGAAAGGGCCACAGATGCACTACAGTGAGCCCCGATGGCTTGGGAACATACCGGAGTCAAGGAAAGCCTCAAGATGGATAGGTAGTGATGTGCCAGAAAAAGCCAATGGTGGGGCTGGCATCTGCACTCAGGTTCACTTCTTGCTCCCTTGACAACTGCAAAGGCCAGAGCCAGCAGCTCTGTCTTACGAGTTTTGGGATAGCCTTGTGAGTACAGGCCAGAGCTGACTGAGCCTGCACAGCTGGGCCCCAGGCTATACCCATCCCATATCGAGGGGCCAGCCTGAACCCTTCAGATGAGGTAGGAATAGGCTCCCCATCTACCCCAGGCCACACAAGAATGCTCACAGTGACTTGAAACATTCTGTTGGAGTCACCCTCCAGCACCCTGGTGCTCTTGGTCCACAATTCAATTCTCAAGAGTCTTCCCTGATCCATCTTCCTCACGTCCTCTGTCTTCTGAGTTCCCATAGTGCTTTATATCTTCACACACTCCTATAGTACAGTGCTTATCACACTGAATTACAGGGTCTGCTTCCTTTTCAAGGTAAAACGCTGTGTTTTATCCCATTGGGGATCCTTAGTGCATAGCAGGGGTTTAACAAATGATCTTAGATTGTATTAAATCTGCATTGCCTATGATCTTTCAAATGAAGCAAAGACTGTTTGCCTTCAAGGGCAGTCACTACTGTGTCCCTCCCAAAGTGTCTGAAGGGAGTCGTAACGGAAATGGGCCTTATGGGAAAGGTGCGCAGACAGAAAGGATACAGAAGAGGCTCTGGGTACTGTTGAACATGGAAACTCCGGAGAAGAAACCGGTCAGCTCCACTGCAAAGAGGCCCAGGGTGACAGAGAGCGCTGCCACCAGCCTGCAGAAAGGAGGGGAATTGGTTCAGGCCTTCTGGACTTCTAAGAGCCTTCCGCTCCCACTACTACTTAATTCTGACCACCCCGCCCCAAGTGCTCACTGAATGTCCTGCTTCTCATACTCCTCGGGGGTGAACGTGAGAGGCAGGCAGGCCTGGATGTTGCTGTCCTGGAAAGCAAGCCGGGCAGACAGAAAGAAAGAAAAGTGAAAGAGGGGAGGGAGATGGGGGATGGGAGGACCCGACTGGGTCAGGTCCTGGGGAATTAGGGGGGTTGGCCTGGGAACACCCCAAAGTGGGAATGCGGACGGGAGGAAGGTGGTCGTTGGTCTTACCCGGGACCAGAATAAGGTGATGACGACCACTAGATGAGCCAAGAGCGTCAGGAAACGAGAGGGCACCAGTCCTGAAATCCGGCCCATGGCCCCTAGAGGCAGGGACACCGCCTGGAGCAGAGGCCGTAGTTTCTAGGGCTAGAAGGTCAGGGATGGCCACTTCTGAAGTCCCCCAGGAAAGCAGGCAAAAATCCATCCGCCTCTTTCCCGCCGGTGCAGGCAAGGTCCAGTTGCCTTAGCAACCGCATAAGAGGGCGCCCTGGGAACAATCTTGGAAAATCTCGCGAGACAAGTACATTTTCGAACCACCTGGAGAGCACAAATCGGGGCTCCGTGTGTGGGCGGGGGTTGGGCCCCGGCAAGTGGTCCACCGCGACCCTGCTCTTCGCGCTCAGCCGAGCCGTCTGTGACTGTGCGGTGTGGCGCGGCCGGGCACCGCCGAGTCTAAATCACGCGGGTCCGGCGAACGGAAACCCGCTCTGCCCTAGCCGGGTACATCCCATTCTCTCCGTTGCCCGCGCCGGGAGCAGCCGACCCTCTATCCGCAACTCCCGCTATGTTGCCCAGGATGACTCTCCGCGTAAGAGTTGCTCTGTCATCGCCTCGCTGGACTTAGGGCGACGCCATGCCCAGGCATGGACACTCTCTCCCCTTCACTCCTCTGCATCCCTCTAACTTCCCACTGCCCTGGGCCAGACGAGAGGAAGGGGACCCAACATGGAGAGGTGGATACCCCTACATGGTCCGGCTGTCGCTTATTGTCGCGGAGCCTCTGGTTGTCCGAGGACCCCAGACTTGAACTTTCCTGATTCTAGTCCCCCCCCCCACCCCCCACCCCGACTCCCACGATAACTTTGCTCAGTTTGGGGAGGGATTTGCAGAGGGCAGAAAATGGCCAGCTGTCTTGAACTACAATGTGGAAGAGAGATGTATTTTGGGAAGAAAGTAGACGCCACCTAGAAAAGAGGGACGAGGAGTGGAGTAAGGAAATAGTACCCAGCGCCCCTGGGAGGCAAGGAGTAGGTGACTACCTAGACTCTTCTCCAATTTCTTTAGCTCTTTGAGGTGTGGATGAGGCAGGATACTAAGAAGTTAGGAAAATTTCCTGGCAAGTGGAATGAAGGAAACGGAGACAAAATAGTTAAACAAGGCCGAGCAATTAACAGATTGCTAATAAATTGCAAGATTTTATCTTCCCTAACCAAGGACACTTAGAGGCATATAGTTTGTACCTCTCCTCCTCAACTGGAAAGTGAGTAGCTTGAATCACCCAGTTCTGGGAGATAGAGGACAGAGACCCAGTTGATGTCATTAGTGCTAGCCAAACCCCAGGATGGAAGAATTTAGGGAAATAACAAAAATGACCAATTAGAGCCAGACAAATCCAAGATAAAAGTAAAGCAGTGTGGCTGACCAGAGAATGATCCTAAACTTCCCTATAACCTCATTTTGATGCATCAGCATATTAAAGAACACACCTGGAAAGCTATCTAATATCCTATTGAGATGTCCCCTGCTAAAACTCTGAACCCACATCACTCTCAGTCTTTCTCCCTCAGGTGTGTACTCCCCCCCTCCCCAAACTCTAAGGGACCCCACTAGACTTGCAACCAGGGGAGCAGCAGGCAGCGACAGCTCATCCAGGGCTAACCTATTTCTAAGGACTCTACTTTTGCCTCTGCAACTTCCTTTCCTGAGTCCACACAACTCAGCATAGGTCACTCCTGTTGCAGTAACCTTACCTCTTCTATCTTAATCCTTTCCTTTGTTTCACTGTCCCCAGCTTTAATAAATGTACTCTCAAAATCACATGGACTCATGTTGTGAAATCTTTCTTGCATGAAGTCAAGGACCCACACATTCCACCCTGGCTGGTGTGGCTCAGTGGACTGAGTGCCAGCTCGTGAACCAAAGGGTGGCTGGTTCACTTCCCAGTCAGGGCACATGCCTGAGTGGTGGGCCAGGTCTGCAGTAGGGGATGCATGAGAGGCAACCACACATTGATGTTTCTCTCCCTCTCTTTCTCCTTCCCTTCCCCTCTCTCTAAAAATAAATAAAATCTTAAAAAAAAAAAACCCACACATTCCAGATTGTGCTAGGGAAGACATGCCTCAGTCCTAGTCCCTGTCCAGTGACCCCTGACTTTGCCCAGATGCAGTCCAAGAACTTCTTACTATCGGCAACTTCACTAACCTTGTCAGGGGATCCCTGAAAAATTCGAAGTTCTCTGCAATTATTGCTCAGAGCCCAATCCCAACCTCACGGGGACATCACTGTCCCAGAAGAATTATCTCTCTCCCCACTCCATATCTCAGTGCTTTTAAGTTGGTCTAAGCTACAAGTCTAAGAGACATTTCTGACTTATTTATTATTTATTTATTCAACAAATATTCATTGACCAGCTAGTAAGTGCCAGGCTATGATGGGCTCTTGTTCTTGAGGAATTAAGACAGAAGTCTCTATTGCCATGGAGTTTACAGCCTAGTCAGGCAGACAGACGACAAACATACAAACAAATAAATCTGTGTGGTACTGTATTTTTAGGACTATAAGTTGCACTGGACTATAAGACACATCTAGGTTTTAGAGGAGGAAAATAAGAAAAAAGTTTTTGAAGCAAAAAGTATGGTAAAATATTTAATAACATAAATAACATAATATTTCACCAATGTAAATATAAACTACATTTACTATCCAGATAAGCTACATTTGGACTATATGATGCACCCCCATTTTCCTCCCAGATTTGGGGGGGAAGTGAGTCTTTTAATCTGAAAAATACGGTAATTTGTGCTGTAAATAAATATATTTTATTTTTTCAAGCTATAAGAAAAAGTTTATTTAGATAGTCAAAGAGGTAGCAGAAGTGAGCTGTAGAAGAAATGGGCTCAGGAAACAAGTTACAGAGGCAAAAGAAGGGATCTTAAATCTTAGGAGAAATAGAGAAGCAAGGAAAATGTGTCTGATGAAAGGGGATGGGGAAAGGTGCTCATGTGCTCCATAGAGAGAGCTGCTGTAAAAAAAAAAAATAATAATAATAAATGGAAATGGTAGAATAATACTGATCAAGGAGAGGTTCATTGAAAATGGGTCATTTGTTCTTAATCTTTGTTTTAGGAAATGTGGTCAAAACTGAGAGGTAATGTATTTCTCTCTTGGGACCATAGTGTAATAAATAAATTTCCTTTTTTCTAAACTAGTGGGTGAAAAAATTCAGATAGTCAAAAGATGTTTCCTCAGGTCATGAAAGACAAAGAGAGGAACACTTCCAGATTAAGGGAGACTAGAGAGACTTGACAAATTTAACATGACAGATTTCATGTGTTATCCTAATGGATCTGGACCAGAAAAAATATATTTCTTTAATTATAAAGGACATTAGTGGGACGATTGGCAAAATTTGAATATGATCTTTAGTTCAGATAATAAATTGAACTGTGTTAATTTCCTGATTTTTAAAAATAATCCTACTACCCTTATAGAAGAAAACACACACTGAAGTGTTTAGGAATAAAGTGGCATTGTGTCTGTAATTTACTCTCATATGGTTTAGAGAAAATATGCTCCCTGGTTGGTGTGGCTAAGTGGATTGAGCACAGGCCTGTGAACCAAAGGGTTGCTAGTTCGATTCCCAGTCAAGGCACATGCTTGGGTTGCGGGCTAGGTCCCCAGCTGGGAGCAAGAGAGAGGCAACCACACATTGATGTTTCTCTCACTCCCCTTCCCTTCCCTTCCCTTCCCTTCCCTTCCCTTCCCTTCCCTTCCCTTCCCTTGAAAAATAAATAAATAAAACATTTTTTAAAAAAGAAAAAAAAATGTGTTTCTGTAGCAATACATAGGCAATGATAAAACAAGGCACATGGGAATTCTTTGTATATTTTTGCAACTTTTCTGCAAATAGAATTATTTTGATAAGTTTTACATGATGAGCCCTTTTAAAGTTTTCTTTCCAGGTCTTACACAGGTATTATCATTGAGATATAAAGCTGATTTATAAAAAGAAGGAATGATTTCTAGGATTGAGGGTCCCTAAATGTTGGGCCACTATATATCAAAACTGTATAATGCCATTTTCACTGAAAGCCACCTCTTTGGAGGACAGAACAGTTTTTCCCTCATAATGGAGACAAGGCCTCCAAAACTCATAAAATAAAAATGGCAATCATTTAGACTTTTCAGATGAATTATTTTTAAAAGAGAGGTTCAGCAAAGTCTCTATTTTCTACTCAAAGAACATAGGATGATATAAAATGTTAGCCACACTGGTTTCCCAACTGTCAGATATGTAGGGGAGTTTCTTCCTTTTAACTGTTGAGCCATTTCAAAATTCTGAAAATATTTTCAAACCTCCTCCATGCTAAGTGGGACAAGGAAATTCATCCAGTACAGTGGACCCAGTTGCTTCTTTCCCTTGAGGTGACCCTCATCACTATGAGAATCTCAAAATGAGTAACAGTGATGCCATCTAAAATAGAATGAGAGGTGGGCTTCCTGTACTCTCCAACATGGAAATTATAGCGCAGAATGCATGGAAACATTCTTGGCACAAACAAGATGCAAGGACTGAAGGGCTCCCCTTTTTCTTCCTTCTGTTACTTACATGCCTTTTGTCCTGGGAACAGAAAGCCCAGGCCTTCAAAGCCAAGTTCCCCCCCAGTGACAGTTTGTCAAGTCTAACTGTTCACAGATGAAGAAAGCACGGTCATAAGATGAAAGTGAGGAAAGACTCAGACTGGCTTTTGCAAAGTGAGGTCCTTGGGTTGGGGGCGGGGGGGCGGAATGAAGAGGAATTACCTGACTGAAAATCTGGGGAAAGAGCATTCCAGGTGGAGGAAAAGCAAGTGCAAAAGTCTTTAGGTGAGAAGAGGCCCAGTTGAACAGAATAGAAGCTAGTGCGTGTGAAGCCTAGTGATGGAAGAAGAAGAAAAGATCATGGTGAGCTGAGATGAATCAGATCATGTCTGGCCTTGCATCCATGGGGAGGGACATGGTCAGATTAGTATTCTAAAAAATGACTTTGGTTGCAACATGGAGAATGGATTTTAAGATTTTAAGCAGAAGACCAGTGAAGAAGCCATAGAGTTATCCAGAAAGGACGGGACAAGATTGGACCAGGGTGGAGTCAAGAAGGTAGAATGAAATGGAAGGAACCAAGATGATAAGAAGGTCTGAACATGGGGTTGTGGTTAAGTAAGAAAAAGGAAGGGCGGCAAGGATGACAGATTTTGGGTTCTAGCAGCTGTAAATTTGGGGGATTATTCTGCTTACAATAGCCTTCCTGCCTGGGGGACCTACTAGATAGTAACAACTGGATAGTCACATTTCACATTTCACACCCTGAATTAATAAACAACGAACAGGTGGTTGGGTCCTGTCCTGTCATTTTCCATGACTTTGATTCACAGAAGCCTGCCCTAGAGGAGTCTTGAAAACGTTGAGTTTTGGAGCCAGCCTGTGGTCATAGGAGGTACTGCGAGTGACTGGATGTCCATCACTGGAATCCACGTCATAACATTTGAACTAGTCATAAAAGAATTTAAAAAAATGATCATGGAAGAATTTGAACATACATAAAACTGAAAACAGTATAATGAGCCCCTTTGAAATCTACTGTTCTGCTTCAACAATTACCAACATGTGGCCAACTTGCTTCCTCTGTACTTTCCCTGTCAGCCTCACTAGGTTATTTTAAAGTAGATCCCAGACATCACCAAATAGTTCAAATTGCCCACTCACACCTTTTTTTACAGTTTGTTAGAATTGGGGGTCCCAGTAAAGTTCATACATTTTACTTGGTCATTGTGTCTCTTAAGTCTATTTTAACCTTAGATTCTTCCTCCTCCCTCTTCTTTCATCTGGTTTTCTTGCAATTTATCTGTTGAAGACACTGGGCCATTCATTTATAGGCTGTGTTCTGGCCTGGTCGTTTGACTTAGTCCTCTGTCTTTGTGTTCCCTGTCAACTTGTCAGACTAGTCTCATGTTCAGTTGTCTGGTGAAGATATATCATGAGTGGTGGCTTGATATAGCACTGCCTATCTCCATTATTTTATGAGGGGGTGCAAAATGGGGATGTTCTAATTCTATCATTCCTTCTGCATTGATCACCTGGGATTCTGCTACAGATAAGAATGTGCCCGTGTTAACTCATTGCTTACATTGAGATACAGGTTATACAGAAATGACTGGATAAATATGTGCCCCCCCAAGTTTTCAGAACAATGAGTTGGTTCCCCAGCATCCTTCAAAAGTGACAAGTTAGTTATTTTTAATATTATTGTGAAGTTGTAGACTTTATCATCTTTTCTATGTTCCAGTCCATTGCAGTTATACTTTTTGATGCTTAGATTGTCTCTGTGTTGACCAGTGGGAACCTCTTCAAATTGGTTCATTAGTGCTTCTTTTCTTTTCTATGTGAAATTTATACAACATGAAATTAATCCTTTTAAAGTATTAAATTAAAGTATTAAGACACAGATAAGGCAATTGGAAACACACGGAGCAACATAGTTACCTGTCTCAGGTCAAAGATCCTGTAACTGATGACATGAGGCCTCAAACCCAGGCTGACGTGAGACTCTGAGCTCTTCACCATCTGTCTCTTACCTCTCACTCACTAGTCCTCATTATAATCTATGAACATTTGGTTTATTACTTTACTCAGTTATTGTATCTCCTGTACTAGAACACAAATGAATGCAATACATAATTGAAGTTTCTTGGGGTCGGGGGATAAACAGAACAAAACAAAGCCCAGGAGAGCCCACGCCCATTCTAAAGCCTGTGTAGTAGTTGGGGTGGGGTGAGGGGTGAGGAGAGTGGTCAGCAGTTGCTAGCCTCAGTCAATTGTCCTGAGGGGATCAAAGTCCAGTGTTGTAGGGTATTTGTGCTTTTTGTTTAAAAATGAGCAGCCAGTACTTCAGATTCTTATCCCAATTATAAATGTTGGTATCCAACTTAAAAAAAATGAGAAGGAAAAAAATAACCCTGATGACACAGCATTCAGGCCTCAGGCCACCAGCTTTCAGTCTCTAGATCAGTGCTGTCCAATAGAACTTCCTGTGATGATGGGAATATTTCACATTGCCTCTGCTCATCATGATAGCCAGCTAGCTCCATGTGGCTCTTCAACACTTGCAATGTGGCTAGTAGGGTTAAGGAGCTGAATTTTAAAATTTTATTTTAATTTGAATAGCCCCATATTGAATAGCCACCCTAGTGGCTACCATATTGAGCAGTGTGGCTCTGGATGGAATACTTTATTGGTTTCTGAAGTTTGAAAACTGGTGGGTTGAATAGAGGAGTTTTAAACATTAGAGAGTACTCTGAATGGTGACACTGGACTGATCATAATTCATACTTGTTGCAGAGCCTGAGCTTAGAGATCAAGTTCATGTTCCCAGGTACCACGTTCATGGACCCAACTTCCATTTCTCGCAAAATTTTCCAGCACACTGCATACTTTTTACCTACCCAGACATGTCGACTACCTCAATACGCCAGGATCTTGCCCACTATAATGCTTTGCTAAAGCTATCCCTAAATTTCACAAATGCTTTTTGAATATGCACTGTATGCCAGGAATTGTACTATGTGCTGGGATACATATATTCCCCTTGTAGTCGAGGGGAATAACCAAGTAAACAACTTAAAGATAGTATTTCCGTGTTATCTTGGGGAGAGACACAGGAAAGGCCTCTTTCCTCAGTTAAGGGGTGAAGTGGGGAGAAAGGAGCTTTTGAATTGAGTTTTGAAGGTTACAGAAGGGTCAGGAAGGCTTGGGAAGACCACCAAACAATACTACCAAGGATAGTGGCACAGAGATAGTTGGGACCAAGGTGAGTTTAAGTGATTGTAAATGAGTCAGCATGATTTTCACATGGGAGATGAGGAGGCAGCAGCTGAAGAATCAGGCAAGGGCCAGATACGAAAAATAATAACAACCATAATAATTGTGTGATTATTACTAGACTCTGAGTACTTCATCTGTAGTAAATAAACTTATAGTAAGCTATTATAACCTTTACTATGTTAATGATGGGGACATTGATACAGAGGCAGTTTCAATAACTAGCACAAGTTAAACAACAAATAGCAAAGCCTGCATGTGAATCCTGGCAACCTGGTTCCAGAGCCCACATGTTTAAGAAGCCCTTGGCCCTGGGATGCCCCTGGTTGGGTAGCTCAGCTAGTTAGAGCATTGTCCTTATACACCAAGGTTATGGATTCCATCTCCAGTCAAGGCACATACAAGAAGAAACCAATGAATGCATAAAGAAACAAAACAACAGATCAATGTTTCTCGCTCTCTGAAAATCAATAATAGAAGAAAAAGAAGGAGAAGAAACAGCAGCTCTTGGCCCTAGGAGCCCAGACAATAAGTTATGACTTAATCCCAGTTTTTAGGCCATGGAATGATGGGATCATGTTTTCATTTTTAAAAGATGATTCTATTTGACTCTTGGAAGCAGAGAGATCATAAAGGGGTCTGTTATGATAACCCAGAGAGAGATACTGAGGGGCCGGCAATGAGAATGGGAAATGATGGCTGACAGGAGAATTATGGAGGAAAATGGAAATGACAGTTCTTGGTGACTAGAAATGGGAAGTAAGGGAGAAGGTAGAGTCAAGGTCACTGACTGGGAGTGCAGAAGGACTGGAAAGGAAAAATGACAGGGTCAAGTGGAGCTGTCCAGCAGACACTGGTCCTCTGAATCCCTCAGCACACAGGTGATGGTTAAATCCAGGGAAGATGTGTGAGGAAAGTCAGAACTCTAAGAAAAAAGAAAGAGACTGGGTGGGGGGTGGGGGGAATTAGAGCCAGCAGAAGGCCAGCAAATGACAGTCAAGACAACCAAGGGAGAAAAAGGCTCTTAAAGAAGCTGTTCCTGAGTCAAATAACGGCGGCAGGCTTTGACATGTTTGTAGTCCTTGATAACTTTCCAGAGAGCCACTGTGCAGAAGATGCAGGCATTGGCTTGGAAGGAAAAGAGTGAGGTGCAGCATGATCTCTTTCACCATATTGGCCTGTTGAACTCTTCTTGTCCTTCATGAAGCAAATGGAGTTTTCTGCCAGCTTCTGGTATAGAGGCTCCCAGCTCTATCTCACCTGGGGAGGGTTTTTTTTTAATTATTATTAAAGACAGGTGTTAATGGTGATCAACATCAGAACAGTGATTGTCCCTAGGAAGGGAGAGGCGGGGATCGCTTGGGAAAGGACAAGAAAGAATTTTGGGGGTGAGGGAAATGTTCTATGTGATGAAAAGGTTCTGAGTTACATTCGTCAAAACGCATCAAAATATACACTTAAGATCTATGCATTTCATTGTATGTAAACTACTCTTCAGAATTGTCAAAAGTGACAAAATTACCGATTTCGGAATTCTACCCTGGACTTTTAGGTCAGGCTCTTTGAATATGGAGGTTGTGCGTTGCTATCTGGGAAGCGCTGCATGTGATTGTAACATGCGGCCAGGTAGGAGACGTTTCGCTGGAGAAGCTGATCTCACCGCTTCAGGAGTCCTGGGCTCTGGCATGGCTCTCTCATGGGTCTGGTATCTGCTCTTCCGTCCGTTTCTGTGCAGGCCGGCCCTTGTTGTGCTGTGACATCTGGGTCCCCCCCGGTAACAGCTCTGGGCCACCTGCTCCTCCGCAGGTCGCCCGGAGAGGGGTAGGAGGGACGGCTGAGCCCGGAGCTCCTAAAGCCACTGCTGGGTCCGTGTGCCCTGCTCGTTCTTCAATACGGGTGAGAGAGCACAGGCACCACGCGGCAAACTCAGGTAGGTCCTTGGCTCTTCTTCCTCTATCACTGAGAACCCGATTACCAGGAAATCAAACCATTAGGTTATGAGAAAATCTGATAAAACATAAGGCCGGTCGACCTCGTGGCGCAACGGTAGCGCGTCTGACTCCAGATCAGAAGGTTGCGTGTTCAAATCACGTCGGGGTCAGCCTTTTCGGTGCTTTTTCTATATTTCACTCACGACGGGAGGCCAAAAATCGCGAGGTGGATTTTGCTGCAGGTCCATTATCATGGATCTGAGCTGACTGTGGAGTTCATGAGGACTAGTGCATGTTCCAGATAGTTCAACTCACGGAGTCTGGCGGTCGTGCAGGCGAGAATGTCGCTGGGTCTGTTCAACACCCTGCGTATCATCTCCGCAGTGCTGAGCAGGATTTAAGAAATGAGATTCTTCAGCTACTTGAGTGGATCCAGTCCACTGAAGAGCAGGAGGCTAGACCTCACAGAAAATAGCTATCCTTAATTTCTCGTGGACGAGGTGGCCGAGTGGTTAAGGCGATGGACTGCTAATCCATTGTGCTCTGCACGCGTGGGTTCGAATCCCATCCTCGTCGGCTTACAGCCATCACTCTTTACGTCAAGTTTTGTAGTAAGAACTTCTCTTACCTTCTGCATACCCACGTTGAGTTTCCGTATCATCCCCTTTCGTTGTCTCCCACCAGCGGTGGTGATTATTGTCTCTTTTACTCCGTTTTCAGGATAGGCTAGGTCTGGCTTTAAAAAATGGCCCTTTACATTAATTCACATACCATGGAGCTGACCTGGCCAAGGAAAGACGCTTCTATGCTATCGCCATTAGGCGCCGTGGCTTAGTTGGTTAAAGCGCCTGTCTAGTAAACAGGAGATCCTGGGTTCGAATCCCAGCGGTGCCTAAGTGGATCTTACAACTTTTGCTTTAAAACACTCCAAAAGAGGAGTCTGAGCTTCCTAGCATCCAGCCCATAAAATTTCCCTCGTATCCATCCTCTCTCCGGGAGTCAAACAGGATATGTTTCCTATTTGTTTGTGTTTCTGTACACTACGTATCGCGTCTTAAGTATTAAGCTGTTATTTGTGTCTCCGCCTGCTGCCAAGCACTGAAGTCGCAGTATCTGTGCTTGTTAGTGTTGTGTCTTGGCTGTTACCTCCTGAAATGTTCGGTAGTTTAAAGTTCGCAATCGTTCCCATTTTTAGTTTTCCTGACAAGACTCATGAGTAATGAGAATTCTATCCAATATTATGTCAGGCACTCAGGGAGTTGGCCGGTTAGCTCAGTTGGTTAGAGCGTGGTGCTAATAACGCCAAGGTCGCGGGTTCAATCCCCCTACGGGCCAAGTGGAAGTTTAGTTCTACTTGAGTCAACTTTTTGTTGTAGGGAAAGCTTGTGGAACATTTCCGACATCAGAACTTTTCACATACAAAAGAGAAACGTTTTGAGTCACAGTCCAAAGTGCTAGTGTTTTCAGGGAGAGGAGGAAGTTTCAAAGAAATTGGAGCTCTTTCTGTCATCTTTTCCTAAATCTGACCATAACATGGCTGGTGGCTGCTGGAACCCACTGTGTGAAATGTAAACAGAAAGGTGCCAGAAGCTGGAATAAAGATTGTCTCAAACCATACTTGTGGCACTGATCAGTGCAATGTGGGAATGGGGTCAGGAATGGAGCTAACAAGTTTTTCCTGTCTTTCTTCACAGACAAGATGTCCAATTCACCCAGTCCCTGACTGTCTATGTTAGGATCTGAGAAAACAATCCCTTCCCTTTCCCTTCTAGAGCACCATGTTTCTGTTTCTGCTTTTATTGAATCTCTGGACCATATCTCTGACCTGCTATCTAAGAGCAGGAACCGTATTCTATGTAGCCTGGGACACCCACCTCACTCCCAGCACCAGCCCCAAGGGAGCTCCACGAAAAACATTGACCCTTATTCCCAATTCCTTTGGTTCATCAATTCCTGTAATGCCACACAGACACAGCCTCAGCCTTAGCAGCAGCAGCACTTTAATTCCACAAAAATTCAGAAAGCCAGAACTAATCAGAACACTCCACAACAGGTGGGCTTCACACCCAGGGGCAATTCTATTGAACCCTGAAAATAGTGAGACCCATCCCAACTCACTCCCTCTACCATGCAATGCATACTTTCTAGCTTCACCCTGGTTCTGGTTGAAATGGGATGGTGGGGGGCCAGCGGGCAGAAGCAGGAGGTTTTCCATCTGCAGGTGTGAATTCTTGTCTGCATGGTTTGTGGCCAAGGACCACTCAAGCTCCCATAGCCCCTGGAACCTAGATGTGGCCACTGGAGTCAGAGTAGCCACAGTGGAGGCTGGGGCAACTGTTTCTCCTTTCTTGATCACATATGGCAGTCATTACTCCCAAGCACAGACCTGAAGCCCTGGGTTCCCAGATACGGTGCTCTAGCTAGGGGAGAACAAGGTAGTAACAGATGGCTAACTGAATAGGAGCTGAACATTATCCCCTCCCATCAGGGAAGGCTTTAGAACTTTCCCATATACACCTGCATAAGGCCCAGCGAATGGACGCTGGCCTACTAAATTTATCTGAAAGAGCCTCCAGTATATTGGTCTCCCGACCAGAGCTCCTTGAAGAGTCCTTAGGATCCTCCTGGGCCCTGGCCTGGACTCTCTTGTCCTCATAGTCACTTGCACAGAGCCTCCAACACCTCCAGGGTGCGTCGGATATCCCGGACTTGGCGCGCCAGCCCCTGCACCGGCTGCAGAGCCCTCTCCAGCTCCTCGCAGCGCGCCAGCAGGGTGTACATCCCCTTGATGCTCATGTCCACGGCTTCGCCTAGAGAGTCCACGGCATCGCGGTAGGTCTGGATGCAGCCTACGCTCAGTGCTGTCAGCTCCTGCACCGCGCCACCCAGCCCGCGAAGCAAACGGTCTACCCTGCCACCCAGCTCCCGACTCAGCCGCTCCAGGTCTCGCAGCACATCGGGGTCGATGGGGGGAATGGCCGGAATGGATGAAGGTGCTGAACAAGGCGGGGCAGGGGGCGGGGCTTGAGAGGTACCGCTCAGACGGATCTTAAGTTGCAGGTTGTTGGCGACAAAGTGGGTGAGATCGCCGTGGCGGCTCACTGTGCCCTCAAGCTCCAAGGGGCTGGAGATGGTGGCTCGACGCCCGCCGCCCAAGCCAGACTCCGCTCCCACTGCGGACCCGGAGCCGCCGCACGCCCCGCTCAGCCCGTCCAGGCTGCGGCTGTCCTGAAGGCGGCTGGAGAACGATCTGCCAGCCCTGCCGGCCGCCCCCTCGTCATCCTCCTCTTCCTGTTCAAAATCCATCCCGCCGCCTCCCGGGCTCCCTCGACGGCAGACCCTTTCGGATGCAGGCTTGTCCTCGGGCGGCTCAGGGTCCTTGCGTAGGGAAGACCCGTGCAGGTCGTGTTCGGGACCTGGCGCCCCCCGGCGGCTCCCTGGTGAACACGGCGTCACTGCGCGGCCGGGATCGTTCTCCGGAGCCTCCGGTTCCGGCCCTTGGACGACGCTGCAGCTCAAAGTCTTCGGGGACGCCCTGGGGTGGCGGCTCGAGCCTCCAACGTTCTCGGCCTCTTCCTCCCCCGACACCCGGAAGCTTGAGGGCGGCTCAGAGGGCGCTCCGCCCGGCCCGCCGCCAAAGATCGCGGCTTGCTGTCCCCCCAGAGGCAGAAGGTCTGCCTCGGGCCCAGGCCGCCCCAGGGACGACTCCATACTGCAACTGGGGGCAGGAACCACCGGCTCCTGCGGCATTGGCGGCGCCTTTAAGGGGCGTTGGTAGAAGCGTGCCGACCGGCTGCGGGATGACAATGGAAAGGACGGGAACAGCACTCTGATTGGCCACGGTGACCAGGAAGTCCCGGAAGAAGAGCTGTTATTAAACAGCCAGACACTAGTGAGAGCCAGCGGGATGAAGAGAAAGAGGTGACAGCTGTTCTGATCGCCCCACCCCTTCAAAAAGTTGAGGAGGCGGATCTTAAAGAAGAAGGTCTTGAAATTCCGGAGTCCTCCAGGGACTGGGCTCAGACTCTTTCCGCCCACAATGGTCACGCCCACAGTTGTTGCTTAGCAACCATACCAAGCAGAGATCTGACTTTGGGTTCCTAAGAGAGGTTCTTGGGATGGAAATAACATATCCTGCTTGGATCGTCGGGATTGAACCACACATAGTTGATCAGGAAGTATGAAAACAATTCTCAACAGAATATGAATTGTTCGTACGGTCATCCTCGGCTCACAGACCTAGCAGATGAACTATCCAGAGCGACTAACCGTGGACAGAGAAGCGTATTTAAGAACTTTCCTGGCCTTTTGCCACTCTGTTCTTTCTCCTGCCCCCTCCACCTTTAGTCTCTTCCCTTGGAGGATGGCATGTGATTTTCCCACTAAGTAAAATAGTCAATAAGAGAATGTCCCTATATGAAGGTTAGATCCCTGGTACCATTCTGATCTCATCTCTTCCTTCTCTTCCCCTTACTGGTCCTGCTGGAGCCACACAGGCCTCCTCCTCTGTTCCTCTGACAAGACAGACATGCTCCTTCCTCCATAAAAAGAGATTTACACTTGCTCTTTTATGGGGGCCGGAGGGCCGGGGCAAGAATGAGTCTACCAAGAAAAATTTTCAACTTGGATATTCCTCTTTTCCTTCTCCCCTTTAGGTTCTTACTTAAATGTTACCTGAAATTTTCAGTGAGGCCTCCCCTTACAACCTGTTTAAAATTGCACCTCTTTACCCAGCAATTCCCAGTCTTCCTTCCCTGCCTATTCTCTGTAGTACTTATCGCCATCTGACATACAATATACTTTGCTTACTTGTTCGTGTAGGTTAAGGCATTTTGTCTGTTTTGTGCTCATCTGTCTCCCAAGTACTTAGAACAGTGTCTCATATATGGTAGGTGCTCAATAAATATTTATTAAGAAAGTTGCCCTGGCTGGCGTAGCTCAGTGGATTGAGCACCGGCTGCAAACCAAAGTGTTGCAAGTTCGATTCCCAGTTAGGGCATATGCCTGGGTTGCAGACCACGACCCCCCAGCAACCGCACATTGATGTTTCTCTCTCTCTCTATTTCTCCCTCCCTTCCCTCTCTAAAAATAAATAAAATCCTAAAAAAAAAAAACCTTCTTCTAAAAACAAAGAAAGAAAGAAAATAACCCCAAGTGATTAATTCCCTCCTCCTTTTTTTGGCTTGAACTCTTTCAAGATGTGTTTCTGTCACTTGAACCCAGAATCTTGATGAATATACTATGAGACCAATGATCTGCTCTAAACTTTTCTTGCTTTCTTTGAGACTGACCTTCCCGTTTATCCCCTTTTACCTCTCAGCAGATGGATTCTCTTTACTCAGCAAGTGACAGAAAATACCAGTTGAAGCAACAAAAAGGGGGAGGGGATTTGTTATGTCATGCAATTATGGTCTTGGTCTTGAGTGCATGTCAGAGAAGCCTACATTCAGTTCTCTAAGGCTGTCAGGAAGGGTTTGGTTTCTGTTTGTGAGGCAGCTTTATCCCAATTGGGCTTCCTCATGGTGTCAAAATGGCCATGTCATTTGTCATTCTTTGGGGGTTATATTTGTCTTCTTAGGATACTGTAACAAAATACTACAAGCTGGTTTCCTTAAACAACAGGCATTTCTTTCAGTTTTGGAGGCTGAGAAGTCCAAGGTGCCAGCTGATTCAATACTTGATGAGGCGCCTCTTTCCAGTCATCTTCTAGGTGTATCCTTACATGGTAGAGAAAGAAAGCTACCTTACTTCTTGTAAAGACACTAATCCTATTATGAGAACCCCACCCTCCTGTCCTCATCTAAAACCAGTTATTAGCCCTGGTTGGTGTGGCTCAGTGGATTGAGTGCCATCCTGTGAACCAAAGGATCACTGGTTTGATTCCCAGTCAGGGCACATGGCTGGGGTGTGCAAAAGGTAACCACACACACATCCATGTTTCTTTTCCTCTCTCCCTCTCCTCCGCTCCCCTCTGTCTAAAAATAAATAAATAAGATCTTAAAACAACAACAACAACTAATTACCTCTAAAAGCTCACTTCCAAACATCACGTGATGTTAGGACTTCAATATGTGAATTTTGGAGAGACCAAAACATTCAGTCCACAACAGGGTCATTTGTCATTCTTTTTGGCCTCTCAGGATCTCAATTCCAATGTTTGAGAACTCTTCTGTGTCATTAGGCAGAGCCCATCTCCTACAAAAGCTGGAATACCAAGCAGCCCCTTTCCCAACTTCCCTAGCACATGACTCAAGCTGCACCACGGTCTACTGCACCACTTCTACAGTGAAATTCTTCCTGGCTATGTAGACTCAAAGCATGGTCCTCCCAGAAATTCCTGGCACTCTAGAGATTCTGTGACTTACCCTGTATGCTTATTAGTAAGGTCCTTTTCTGCTTACATTAACCTGGATTTTTTTCTGTTGCACGTATTGGCCTTAAACAAATAGCCAGTATTTCTTCAGCAAAATGGCTTTGTTTGGGAACAATGCAGAATTGCACTTTGGGACATGGGGCTAATGGCCAATCACATGCAAGTCCAGAGAAACCAAGGAGAGGAACTACTCTTTTATGGACTTAGGCTGTTGTAAAAGATGAGTCCATTGGAGGAAACTACAAGTTGTAAGTATAGTGACCTTTCATTGGCTGGGTTATGACAGTCTCCCATTTCTTCCCCCAGTTGAGGTAGTAAAGCAGTATCACTTACTGTTTGAGAGCAAAGTATGTCTCTTCCTATTGGGGTCAGCACTATGTGTTGAGTGACACCTGTACAAGAGTTCTCTCTCACTCCATTTGAAATGAGGTCTCTATTAATTTTCACACGTTTTCGGCCTCCTCACTCCATTTGAAATGAGGTCTCTATTAATTTTCACATGTTCAACAGGAACTGTGGCTGATATACTCCCGCACCTTCCATTAGTCTTCACAGAAGGACAAGGATGCATCTTTCCCAAAGCCCCAGTTAATGTCCCATAACATCTCATTGGCCTCAACTGGTTCACATACCCAGTGAAGTCACTTTGGCCAGTGCTATATTGTCTGATTGACTTGTCTGATTGACTTTGGCCTAGGTCTGCAAGTAATCACTCCAGTAAGGCAATAAGAATTAACTTATTAGATTGAAGCAATTATGCTCCTCCTGGATCTAGGGGTACATCAGTTCCCCCAAACTCCAGTAGCTGCAACACAATAGGGGAGAGAAGAGAGGTTGTGGAGGAATGACCACAGTGTTCATTACATTAGGGGCCAGTAAAGTATGGCCCGTGGGCCATATTCTGCTCCCCGCCCATCTATATGTGGCCTGTGAGCTAAGAATGTTTTTTTACATTTTACATTTTACATTTTTTACATTTTAGTTTTTCTATACATTTATTTTTTTTAATAATAAAAAAGCCAGACATGCCCAAATGTCCAGGCAAATAAAACTCAATTCTTTCTTTCTGATGTTATAACCTACTATGTAAGCTTTTAAATTAATTCTGTTTGCCTGTGTTGTTTGATTTGATTAAATACTCTCTGTTCATGGCACAAAACTTCCCTAAGCTAAATACACACAAATATTGAGAAACAAGTTTTTACTTTGTTATGTAGAAGAGACTAAGTAAGCCCTATTCCATGCTTAAGTGTTGAAGTTCTTATTTTTCAAATCTTATTTCTTAAAACTCAGTGTAGCTGAAGTTTAGTGACACCAGTCCTGTTATTTCTTGTCATATGTGTTACACAGCAAGTGTATTTACAGTAGTGAAGTGGCTGATACATATTTGTGGTCAAAGTATACCGTACTTTAGGAGACTTTTTTACATTTTGAATGTTTAAAAATAATACAAAAATATGAAAAATTCATATAATTATATGAAATTCAAATTTTAATGTCCATGAAGTTTCATTGGCATCCAGTCAGTCTCACTCATTTATGAACTGTCTGTGGTTGCTTTTGTGCCATAATACCACAGTTTAGTAGTTTTATGGCAGAGGCCATATGGCCTGCAAAGCCTTAATTAATTACTCCCTGGACTTTTACACATAGTTTGCCACCTCTGCACTGCAGCTGCTGTTTGCCTATCACTGTCACCAACTGTTGGTCACTTCTGGATGTCTGATGTGACTCATATTTCCACACATATGCACATTCTGTTTATGAGGCTTTGGAATACTCTTCAATACTTTATAAAAAAATGTTTTTGGTCCAAAAGACCTGTACTACAGTGCCGGGAGCTAGAGAAGGACGTGTTTTGCTGTAATCAGAGACAAGTGTCTTGTTAAAGGCCTATGTTTTTCCTGCTATCCCATAAATACACATATTTTTTGTTACCAACTATGCAATTCCTGTATGTGGGAATTTAGTGTATGAAGAAAATGGTGGCATTTTGAATCAATTTATAGACATTGTATGAGACCAGCTATTTGAACTAAAACAAAAAACAATTATTTCATTCCTTACACCAAAAATTTCTTTTTTCACTTTGATCACAATTTTCCTCTTAAAAAAATTAATTTAAGTCCTGGCTGGTGGGGCTCTATGGGTTGAGCACTGGCCTGTGAACCAAAAGGTTGCTGGTTCATTCCTGGTCAGGACACATGCCTGGGTTATGGGCGACATGGGCCAGGTCCCCAAAGGGGGCCTGTGACAGGCAACCTATCCATGTGTTTCTCTCCCTCTTTCTTCCTCCCTCCTCATCTCTCTAAAAGTAAATAAATAAAATCTTTTAAAAAATGATTTAAGGGAAAGAGAGAAACATCTATTTGTTGCTTTGTCTTTTCACACATTCATTGGTTAATACTTTTATGTGCCCTGACCCAGTTTGGAACCTGCAACCCTGGCACATACTGGATAATTCTCTAACCAACTGAGCTATCCAGGCAGGGCTGATCACATTTTCATTTATTTTTTAATGATTTTATTTATTTATTTTTAGAGGGGAAGGGAGGAAGATAGGGAGAGAAACATTGATGTGCCAGAGAAACATCAGTTGGTTACCTCTTGCATGTCACCAGGTGGAAACCTGGCCGTCAACACAGGCATGTGCTCTGACAGGGAGTGGAACTGGCGACCTTTCAATTAGGAGGCCCACACTCAATGCACTGAGCCACACCTGTAAGGGCACATGACAATTTTAAATGAAAAAGAAGAAAAGTGCTGAAAGTAAACAGCTGCATGATATATATATATATATATATATATTTTTTTTTTTGGGGGGGGGATAATAAAAGGTTTTTTTTTTAAGATTTTATTTATTTACTTTTAGAGGGGGAAGGGAAGGAGAGAGAGAGAGAGAGAGGGAGAGATACATCAATGTGTGGTTTCTGGGGGCCGTGGCCTGCAACCCAGGCATGTGCCCTGACTGGGAATCAAACCTGCGATGCTTTGGTTCGCAGCCCACGCTCAATCCACTGAGCTACGCCAGCTAGGGCAGGATAATAAAGGTTTTTAAAAAAAAACCAAACATCAAATCCATAAAGGAAAAAGATGATAGATTAGACAACATTAAACTGAAAGACTTCAGTATAGAAAAGCCACTCTAAACTTTTTGTTGAAAGACAAATTGCAGAAAGGAAAACAATATTGGCAAAGTATATGACAAATTAATATCCCTTGCCTTTACAAGTAAATTAGTAAAAGACACATATAATAGAAAAATGTCCAAGGACATCAGGGTTGGTTAATTTAGCAGCTCAACAAAATCACTGAGGATGCATTCTAGACAGAAGGAAGAGCAAGTGCAAAGGCCCTGGGGTGGAAACAAATTCGACATGCCCAAGGAACTTTGGTGACTTGGGAAGTGGAAAAGCCAACACACCCGAGTAGGGTACAGAAAAGCAGATACTCTCCATTAGAGCTGGTAGGAGTGTGAGCTGCCCCACCACCTTGGAGAACAATTGGACAAAGTCTATTGAACATTTCCAAGGTGTACCTTACCACCCAGCAGCACTGTCCTTCTCCAGATCTTCCCCAGAGAAGTCTTCACATAGGAGCACAAGAGGGCATGCAAAAGACATGGTCATAGTACAACACACCGAAGATAGTCCATATGTCCATCAACAGAATGGCTTTTTTAAAAACCTAGGAATGTTCATATTAAGGATTACAGTGCAGCAGTTTTACAGAACACGTCTATCCAGACTGTCATAGAGAGCCTTCTAAGGCATCATAAGGGCAAAAAGGAAGTGCGAAAACAACACATACAGGCCAATGCTATTTACATTAAAGAAATCTCCACATGCTATAAAAAAATGCTGTTTTCTAGGAGTATATAGATAGGAATGTAAATACAAAGGAAGAGGACTAGAAGATGTTGTCAAACTGGTGTTAGTTTAATTGGGAAAGGGGAGTTTCACCTTATATTATTTATGCATGAATTGACTCATTTGTGTAAATTAAAACAAAAAATTTTTAGAGATAATAGAGGGCTCAAACCCAAGTCCTGGGGAAGTGAAGCCTGGGGCCTGCAGAGGATTAGGACTCCCACTCGCAGGGTGCTCCTGCGGCAGGCGTGGTGGTGAGGGTGAAGGAAAATGGGGCAGCGGAGAGCTCATGTGTTTGGAATTTCAAAAACACCTTTGAAATACTCCTGGATCAGAGAACAAATCACAATGGTAACTAGAGAATACTGAGACCCAAAAAATACGAAATACTGTACTTAGTATCAGGCTTGTATGATGCAATGCAATGACACTGATGGATATCAATAGCTTTAAGTGCTCTTACTGAAGAACTTGGAGGTGGATTGGTGACCTATATGCAGGGACTGAGCAAATAAGACAACTTCAGGGACAGTCAAAAGTTGCATATGAAGGAAAATACTAGAATGCCACATGAGTCAGCTTGGCTAGCATCTCACAATAATACAAACACTGGGCATTGATCCTCTAGATTAGAAAGATCCATGAGCATAGAGGATTTTTTTTATTCATTGCTTTACCTCCAGACACTAGAATGGAGCCTGGAATGTCAAAGGCACTCAATAACTATTGTCAAATGAGTAAATCTAACCAAACATATGATATAACTACACCAGAAGGATGCAGAGACAGGAAGTGTACAGAGATATAGTGGCAGAGGGGGGTAAAAGAGTTAATCCTTAAATTTTATAGCAGTTAATCAATAGGTAATACTTAAAATTGAGACTTTGTGAAATAGCAACAGAAGCATGTAATTTGGAAATAGATGGTAAATACTAAAAGCAAAGTAAAACATATTAGCAAAAAGACTTGGAATTAGATATCCCGGGGAAAAAAATGGGCAGACTGTCCTTTCCCCTCTTCTTTGGTCTTACAGCATCATTCATTTGTGTTCATCTATGGGCCCCCAAAGATATGTCTATGTCCTACAAACATATGAATGTGCAGTTTTTTGGGCAAAGTGTCTTTGCAAATGTAACTAAGGATCTTGAGATCATCCTGGGCTCTGGGTGGGTCATAAACCAAATTAGTGTCCTTGACACAGAGAAGAGACAGAGACAGAAGGGGGGAAGGCCATGTGAAGAGGAAAGCAGAGATTGGAGTTATACAGCCACAGCCAGCCTGAAGCCACCTGAAGCTGGAAAAGGCAAAGATTTTCCCTAGAGCCGTCAAAGGGAGTGTGGTACTGTGGACACCTTGACTTTGGACCTGCTGGAGTAAATTTCTGTTGTTTTATATCACCAAGCTTGTGGTGCTTTATTACTGAGGCTCTAGGAATCCAATACAGCATGAAAAACTGAGGTAAAATAAAAATACAAACATTTATTGATGTATTTCACCACAATGATTAAAAGAGAAAATAATCAATACAGAAGAAGCATTTGATGAAAACTTAACACCTACTGATACAAAAAACCCAAACCCTTAGCAAAGTAAAAAAGAGAACAGGCCTACTTTAACCTGATAAAGGATTTTTTTAGGCATTATTTAATAACAGAAAAAAACTGTAATTCTTGTTCCATCTCTATGATATATATATACACATACAATAAATGTGTGTGTTATGAAAAGGCAGGATTATACCATTCTAGCACAGTATTAAATATGGAATTTTAAAACTGGGCTCCCCTTACTAGTTGTGTGACTTTCAGTAGATCATGTGTCTCAGTTGCTTTACCTGCAAAACGAGGGTAAACCTACCACAAACAATCTATCTAACAGTGAAACCTGAGTCAGAAACAAGACATCATCTGTACTGCTTCTCTTCGCTCCTACATCAGATCCTGGCCAAAGCAATAAAACAAACAGAACAAGACAACTTCTAGGGAATAGCACTGTTCAGTTGCTCCTAGGTTGGCAGGGCCTGAACCAGGAGAAACACTAGAGGTCAGACAGTTGATAGTGAGAAGTAAAAGATCAGGCTTAGCAGAGAGGAGCTGAGGTCCCCAGCAGGCCCAGACCCTGGGAATCAGAGCAGGGGAAAGAAAAGACAGTGGGGGCAGATGGCTGGCAGCTGACCAGGTGGGTATCAGAGCCAAGGGCAGGTGCTACCAGGGGCACCAATGCAGTAGTGTCCCTGGCGTCCAGAGCAGGCAACTCCCCAGCGCCCCCCCACCAGGGGACAGCTTCCTCCCCAGCAAAGTCTCCACCTATAAACATCTATACTCATCACTATAAAACTTTTCCGCCTTTATTAAATAAAAAGGAGGTAGAAGACAGATAGGGGAACAGGCCAGAGACCCCTTCTTCCAACTACACATATACAGACATACAAATACAAACATAACTGACTAAATGACAGGGACGATTCAGGGGACAGACTGAAGGGCTGAGGGTGGCAGCACCCTCCGAGAGTGGGCCCGGACCCAAGGGTGGGCTGAAACCTGAGCCAGGGGCAGTCGGTCTGAGGGGTTATGTTTGAGCAGCTTGGAGATGAGGTCCTGGGCTCCCACAGGCACAGAAGGGGGGAACTTCAGGTCTACCTGCAGAAGTAGAAAAAAGAAGAAAGGACTCATTAGTTTCACCCGGCTGCTTTTTCCCTGACTGCCCATTCTATCTGGAGACTTACGTGGTCCCCACAACTACATTCTTTGCACTCCCAGCCCCACAAAGCCCCAGCCAGGCAGTTGGGGTCAGCCCTCCCACCTTGACGATGCGCCGGTACGTTTCATTGTGCGAAGCACTCTCAAAGGGGGGGTTTCCCACCAGCAGTTCGTAGCAGAGTACGCCGATGCACCACAGGTCCACCTTCTCATTGTGCATGCGCCCCTCAATCATCTCTGGCGGCAGGTAGTCCAGGGTGCCGCACATTGTCTTCCTCCTGGATGGGGTGGGGAGTGAGCAGGGATGCCGGAGACAAATGGCCAGTCCTTTTCCGGCTGCCTGACAACAGGGAGCTGAGCCCCACGGATGCAGCAGGGGAGTGTTCCAGCCTGGCTCTGACAGGGTTTTGGGGTAGCAGTGAGGTGAAGCTATAAACCAAAGCCCCAGAGGTGGGCTTACGCACTGCCTCAGTATTTCCACAGAGGGATGTGTCTTAGAATAATCAGATAAGAGGGCGATGTTCACCCTAGAATTAAAGAAAAAATTGGAGACATTCTGAATGTCCATCAGGCATGTCCTGCTTAAATAAATCGCATTTCATCTCTCCTATACAATACTAAAAAGCCATTAAAAATGATGTAGGAGTATTCTCAACATGGCCAGATGGTCCCGATGTATTGAATAAAAAATCTGGGCAACAAAATGGTGAGTCTCCTACTTTTGTGAAGATATTTTTGTGTCTGTATCTACATGAGGACAAACCCAAATGTTTCTGCGTAACAAGATCTGGAGTGGTTTTATTCTGAACGCCCCAGCCTCATACCCATGGCTGGCCTCCTAGCACACCATACCTCAGGGAGGGGGCGTGTACAGACCAGCCAAAGTCAGCAATCTTCAGCTCTCCCTGGAGCCCCAAGAGCAGATTCTCCGGCTTTATGTCTCTGTGAATCACCTTCTTTGTGTGGCAGTACATCAACGCGTCTGCCAGTTCCTCCATGATCTGGGAAGGCCAACGACAGGCGGTTAGACAAGGGTGGACCTCTGCCTGCAAGCAGCATCCCCCCAGTCTCAGGCCCGCTGCGGGCATCCCAGGTGCCCACCCCTTCCCAACCGTGGCAGTTCGTTGCTCGTCAAAACTGCGGCTCTTCTGCAGCTCTTTATAGAGCTCCCCTCGGGGGGCATACTCCAGAATCAAGTAGATCCTTCGACGGTCATAGAAATAGTTGTAGAGACGCAAGATGTTGGGATGCCTGAGAGGAGAAACACAGGAAGCCTCAGGCCACATCCTGGCATGAGAAATGGGAAAGATGACAGGTTCATATGGGGCAAACTGGGGTCAGATGTGGACCAGGCTGGGGACACCAGGGCTGGAAGTGATAAGGGGGAACTGGAGACAGCTCTCTGGATTCAAGGCTCTGGCTGGAAATGAGAGCTCAAGGGTTCTAGGTAGCCACAGCTGCAGAGAAAACAGTCTGGGTGTGATGGGGTTTAAAGAGGAGGGGCAGGTAGGGAGCAGAGGGACTTTGGCTCAGAGGGCATGACCGTACTGCAGATGGGCCTGGATTTCGATCTCTCTGCGAAGCTGGTGCTCCACACCCTCCTTCTCTATCTGAGACTTGAAGAGGACCTTGAGTGCCACGATGAAATGGCTTGTCTTCTCCCGAGCCAAGTACACATTTCCAAACTTGCCTTTGCCCAGAGGACGCCCGATCTCAAAGTCGTCAATTGTGAAGGTCCGCCTAATTAGAGAGTGGGGGGAAGGCAGCTGAGCATGGGTTTGTGGGTCACCTGAGGTGTTGGCCTTTTCTCTGCACCTGAGCCCATCCCTAACTCAATCCCATTTCTCTTCCAGAGCAGTGAAGATAGACCAGCCTTTCTTGCCTGCATCCCTAACCCTCCTGCCCTTAGCTTCTACCACCCTCATTTCCTACCTGTTCACTGTCCCACCCCTCTCTTGCCACCCCATGGCTTGGGCACTTACATTGAGTTGGGTGTCCCACAGCTGTCCTGGCCAGCAGCAGCTACAAAAAGCACAGGTAAGTTAAGGCTGTTCTTTGACATTTCCATCCCTGCACCCTCCCCAGACTCTAGTCCCCTCAGGTCAATCCTCTTCCCCTTGTCCCAGCTACCTGTGGGCTGGGCATTGGAGCGGCTCACGAGGACAAGTGAAGATGGGGTGGTAAGCTCCTTCCGGAGGACTCTTTGTGACAAGGTGTTCAGGCCAGATTGAGCCTGAGAAGGAAGGAGCACAGGGTGCTCTGAGGATGTGTTTGTCCCAGTGACCAGGTTGGAATGTGCTGCAAGCAGCATTTCAGTACTTGCTATAAAGCCACCCACCCACCCAATACCAGTTCACAGAGGAACACCGAGACCACAATATTGCTACTCAGACCAAGAATCTGCTCAGAACCCCATATCAGTGGGTACCAATAAATAAGCTAAGTCAGCTTAAGATAAGGAGCAAAAACTTGCCCCAACACTTAACACTTCATCTCTTTGGCCCTGGCCCACACCACATTCTCAAGCATGAAGCTATCTAACCTCTATAGTCCTGTCCATAACTCTGTCTGATTCACCCAGCTCTCCACCCCAGGAGGCAGCAGAGGGCTGGGGTAATGAACATCCACAGTTCAAGGAGTTTTAGCACAGACATTCTCACAGTTCCCCCCAAATCTCAGTCTATTAAGGCTTAGATAAGGTCCTTGAGGCCTTGAATGTTCAGCAAATACCAGCATCTACCCCTTTGCAACAGGCTTTAGGGACACTGAGGGATACTCTGATGGCCTTGGACCACTTCTCATTTTCAAATTCTGGTTAATATACAAAACTTTCTTTTGCGAGTGACCAAAGTAGAAGTGACAATGGTTTCTCCTTCAGCCTCCACTCTTGCCAGCCTCATTCAGTGTTTCTTGAGGGAGGGAGCTGGTGGACAAGGGAGATGGACCCTCCAGGATACCCAAGTCCTAAGAATGGAGCAAAGCCTGTGTGGCTCCTTCCTTCTTCTTTACCCAAGAGAGGAAGAAAGCCTCAGTGCCCCTTAGAACCTATTCCCCGTGATATTAGTATAGAATTTACAAATAAGCAAGTTGAACAAAATAGAGTCAAGAATTAGACCCACATATATGTGGGAATTGAATATAATAATAAAGGTGGCATTTCAAATCAGAGGATGAACTCTTCAATGAAAGGTGTTGGGGCACCTTCTATTTAGATCCTTATCTCACAGGAGTCATTAAAATAAATTCCAAATTATTAAATCTATCTTTTTCAGGATTTCAGGACAAGGGATGGGAATCTTGGCTTGAGAGCCCAACCCTGCCTGCTCGGTCTCAATTATCATTTGTAGATAACAAGTAGGTTCGGCCCTGCAGAGGTCCTCACAGGCTGGTCAGATTCAAGTTGGCAACACTTGACAGGATGTGGCTGCAAATAACCAGACCAAGTTCTGCCAGCAAACTCATGGAGAATAACGGAGAAGAAAGTGCTTAGAATATCGCCCTCTGAAGGACCTCAAATCTCCAAGCCGGAACTCACCGTGCAGGTTGGGGGAGGGTAAGTGGAAAAGCCCTTACCATCTGCCGGCTGTAGGGCCAGGGGTAGGCGTTCTCCTTTTGAGTCATCCTTAGAAAGAAAGGGGGAGGAGAGCTGAGCAAAGAAGGGAAATAGAGCCGTGAGAAGCAGGAAAAAGAGGGAGCGAGAAAGAGAAGGGCCGGACCGATCTAGCTAAAAGCGATTGGCTGGGGCTGGTGAAACTAAGTATGTCAAAGCGTTGACCGCATCAGGGCTCAGCCGGGCGCTGGCCCTGACACTCCAGCCCTGCTACACGCCCCACCATTTTCCAGGACACTCTATCTACCCTGGAGCACTCAGCAGCCGGACAGTGTGCGAGAGGGCCCGCCCATCAGACCCCCAACCTGCCTGATCACCTGCCCTCTCCCGGAGCGAAAGGCCAGCTCACCCGAGACCCGTAGCACAGCCTACCGCCTGGGCGCTGGCAAACGACCGAATGGTCCGGGCGGCGCCCCTGCCGTGGTCCTTTCAAATCTCCCGCCCTGACCTTATTGGCCGAGCGCGCGTCCATGCTCAATTCTCATTGGCTGGATGTCCCATGACGTTACCCACGGGGGCCCAATGGAAGAGGAGAAATGAGAGTTGCATCCGGGGAGGGTTCTGGGTTAGGAAGGTGTCCTTTGCTCCCCAACCAATATTTTCATATTCTTTTTAAAAAATATATCTTTAATATAGCTGGTATGTATCCTTGTGTAAGTATGAACTAGAGTCTAACTTTGTTTTCTGCCAGGTGGAGAGCCAGTTATGCCAGCACCGTTTGTTAAGCAAACTGCACCGTTCCCAGTGGAATTCAAATGCTACCCTTGATATATGAAGTCATGGTAGATACATAATTTATTTCCGACCTCTTCATTTTGTTATATTATTTGTTCGTTTGCTTGTGCGTTTATTCTTGTCATTACTATTCTGTTTTTTAAAGTCTTCGCTCACATTCCTAATAGGAATTTCTGCAGCAGACCATCAGCAGACCTTTCTCTGCACATCTCCTGAGGAAGGCCATCTTGTTTGGACCCGCTCTCACTTTTCCCCTTCCTGCCACGCTCCTTTCTTCTCTGCTCTTTTCAACGTCGAATTTCATTATTGGGTTAAATAAATACATTTGGGTACCATCTATGAAATAGCTAGTGGATATTTGTAAGTAGTGTTTCCTGTCCACCCTTCCTCTTTCTTCAGATAATAACACCCTAAGTTGTCTGTCTCCCCATTCTGTATTGTTTCTGTTGCTGCCAACTCGAAACACCTAACCTGATGAAGACCTTTTGCTATAGACATTGTGGTTATCTAGCCAGCGTCCATTCTCTGAGTGATTCCCACTTGCTGAAAGTATCTAGAGTTTTGGGTGAAGGAAGTTGACCCTATCCCAGGTCCAGGAGTGGATCCTGTTTGATTTACACCAGTCAAAAGGATGATCCTTTTCATCCAGGATCATGGTCATTGATTCAGGGATAAGCATGTGACCTAAGGGGGCCACTTAATGGGAATTTTAAATGCTCCAGAATGCTGGGCAGAAAGTCTTTTTCTCCTGGAAAAAGACAAGGAACCACACAGTAGCATTGTGGCCCACTGCTGCTACTCCTACAGGAAGCAGCCTGAGAATGATGCAAAATGCTGACAGTCAATCATTTTGACCTACAAAAAATACAAATTTCATATAACTCAAGCAAATATAAATAAAATAATTCCTTATGGATTTCTAGATCAGTTCATAATGTTTTCGGCTACAAGTGACAGAAAACTCAGTTAACAATGGCATATACAATAGAGTATTTTACATAACAAGAAATCAAAAAGTAGATAGTGTGTTCAGGAAATGAATAATGTTAGAGATCTGGATCACCTCTCTGTGACTCTCTTAACATTTCTCATATGATTGCAAGGCAGCTGCCAACTGTCTCTGTCCCTTTTTTATCAGGAAAAGCTGAAGCCTTGCTAGAAGTACCCAATAGATTTCTCTTTGGCTAAAATTGTGTCACATAGCTACTGCAAGGAGGCTGGTAAAGTGAATATCTCTTCCAGCCACAACAGTTAAAGCAAGGGGGTGCGGTGGCAGAAATAGGTGTGTGCCACAGTCGCCTACAGTTTCACTCTGGGGAGCCCATGATTAATTTAAAAAGCCATAAATCTGTGCATGATGATGTATCTATAGGTATTTGAGGATCATGGCCACCCTGCTGCCATTTGTGAAAAATCATTTTGCTTTTGGAGGTTTTCACTGAAGGTAAAACCAATCCCACTTCCCCAGATCAGGGAGCCCATTTCAATTGCAGCACCTTTATCAACATACTTGGCATAGTGAGTCTAGCCAATGAAAAGCTTTATAAAAATTCTATCACTTGTAGTATACTTTTTAAAAAAGATTTTATTTATTTATTTTCAGAGAGGGAAGGGAGGGAGAAAGAGAGAGAGAAACATCAATGTGTGGTTGCTGGGGGTCATGACCTGCAACCCAGGCATATACCCTGACTGGGAATCGAACCCACAACACTTTGGTTCGAAGCCCCTGCTCAATCCACTGAGCTATGCCAGCCAGGGCTACGTGCGATATACTTTAATTCTCAGGACCTAATGAAGGGAGACTTTTCTGGAACCTATAGAATGTGTCTGGTAGATCCAATATGGTACCTCTGTCCCCTGGAGTCTTTAAATTATTGCTTGCATATTGTGTCAGAAGATATTTGGCCTTTCAGGAATATTCAGTGGGCCAGGAAGAAACCTGGATTTGCATTATTCATAAAACAACCCAAAACTATTTTATCAGCTAGGCAGCTATCAGCTGCCTGTTTCAGTTAGTGAACAAAATCTGTTATTTACCCCCATGCTTCTCGAACAATCTGTGTGGAAGAACCAGTCTTGATTATTTTCAATCCATCACAGGTGATACTTTTAAAAATATGATAAAAATGAATTCTTTGAAAAATACAATCTAAAAAACAAAAATTTCAAGCTCACTTTTTTGGTTATAATGAACATATATAACAGTACTCTGACAAGTGTCACTTGAGTCTTTAAATGTTGACTCCCAAATTCTATGCTCATCCTGTACCTGAAAGAAACAGTTCATCATGCAGCAGCAATCTATGGACCGCAGTCTGAATTCTGCCAGTCTATACCCATAGTAATAGATGCAGCCCCATCCGAAACTGTGCTGTGATCCCCTTGGTCAGGCACACTCAAAATCCACACTTCTGCAGGTATTCCCCAGGTTTATAATGATGTAAATTAGCAATTTCCACTGAGTAACCCTTTTTTTTTTTCCAGGTGCTTTAATTTTCACCTCCCTATTCTTGTTAGGTATGAATTCTGGCCAAGTAACAATGAGCAGTGTTGGTCTGACACAATGAGAGGGCAGATTGTCACTGTTCTGCCAGGGCTAAATTGTCACATGCTGGGAAGGGTCAGAACTGTGTTGTGTTCCGAACACCAGGGCAGGATGTCTGGGATATACAATGCGAGGCACAGATGTCAGTCCCTTTTATTCCTGATAATGGAATATCCTAAAAAGAAATTCCAAGACATAAATTTTCATCATCAGCCAATAAACCCCTTTCAGGAGTGAGTAGCAGATTCAGAAGGTTTGGGAAAGGGCTTGTTGGGAGAATCTGGCCAATACCTCCAACATTTCTCCACTAAGTTGTTCTCCTTAAGGTAAACCCGAGGCAACACTGCAGAGCTAAGTAGGCCAGGCAAGACGTGGCTGCCCTCCTCCATCCAGACTCTCCTGATGAGTCCCAAGTCAAACATCGTGATATTTCTTCCTATGTTTTGGGTTTTAGGGTTGTAGCTTCAGATTGGGTGGGAAATCTTTTTGTTTTTATTTTGTTTCCTATTTTTCTTTGTGTTTACCCGACCCATGACCTACAGTTTGGCCATTGGTATTATCTTGTCTCCTTGCTCCTATTTGAAATTCAGGTTCTTATAATGGCATTGTGGGACTCCTGCCCGACTGTGATATTGAAGGTATCTCAAATAAAGTCCCTGAGGAGAGGGCAGATTGGTTCTGTTTCTTGTCTTGAAGCCACATCCTAGTCCTCCTGCCTTTTTGGGCCTGTGGCTTCAGGCAGGGAGCTGGCAGCTTTTGCAGCCCCCTTTTCTTACACAGGGATATGGTTGCAGCCCTGGCTCCAGCTCCCTGTCCTTAATCAGTCCCTGTTTCCCTGTCGGACTTTAACTGGGCTGCTGCTGTCCACTTGCAGGCCTGGGGCTCTGCATATCCGTGCCATCAGCTCCATTCAAGACCTGGAATTTGTGGCACTGAGTTGTTTTCTTCTAAGCCTGGTTATGGCCTTTTATTTCACTATTTTAAATATTTTTTTCTCTTAGTACTCTGTATTTGAGGCAAAAGGGGCCAAGATGGGAATTTAGTGTGCTGTCTTTACAAAAAAAAAACAACCCTTTTTTGAATACCAGGTTAGAAAACATGCTAAGATGGTATGTTTAGGCAAGGCATGAGTAAAACAACTGAAGCTTAGCTTCAGTGTTGGGAATATAACAGGGAGTAGTGGCGAGTGTGGCACAGTACATGCCAGAATGGCGAAGGGGCTGCTAGGCATTAATTGATTGTTACCACGTGAAAGTGTAGCCTAATTATGGACAGATCTTTCCATTTCTAAAGAGAATCTAGAGATTTGGACTTACATGTGAAATTTACTGAGTTGTAAATGCTGGCAAATAAGTCACCAAATAAGTCTGTGGGCTGGGTTTGGTGTGTAGACCAGCAATATTCAATGCCTAATACACCCAGAACTCTTTTGGACCATAAACCAAACTTTACAATCAACCTTCCCTCCCCAGGGCCCCTGACTTTATGTAGTCACTCATCAGATGAGCTTTAAGGGAACAGCATACAGCAGGATGGAGCAGCAAGACCACAGGCTTGGGTGTTACAGGGTGGCCTCTAGCCCTGTCACTTGAAATCTGTGTTGCTCAGCAAAATGCTCAATTCTTCTGCATGTCAGCTCTAAAGTGGGCATGATTCATACTGCCTTGCAGGTTTCTTTCATCATTACATGAAGGTCACTAAAGCACTCAGCAGTATCTAGCACACAGTAAGCTCAATGTTAATTATTATTATGACTAATAAGTCAATTGACCCCAAGTGGATGAGAAAAGGACCTTCTTTGTGAACCAATGTCAACGAATCACTGTAGAAGGAAAGATAGAATTAGGAACTTACTGTTTTGTATCTCCTTATAAAATAATTTGGGCAAGATGCTCTATTTTGGACGGGCAGCAAGGGGGCACAGGACTGCCCGTCCACTTCCTGCCTCATACGCCTTCCTCATACGCCTCTTTAGGTCTCCAGAAATCCTGGGCTGTTGCCTTGCTAAATCATCCGTAGTTCTCAATTTCAGCACAAAACTTCTGCAAAAATGGATAAGTGATCGCCTGTCCCCATCTTGGCACACATCACACAGTGACCACTCAGAGTGGCAGAAGGTGGGGACTGGGCCAGGGAGCGGAGCAGAGGGGAGGGCGAGGCCCAGATTCCAGCCTAGGCAGGTGGGTGTCAGCTAGTGCAGGCGACCCCAATTCTGCGCCAGCAGTTGAAGCCTATTACGTTAAAAAAGGCACTCTTAGTTAAGGAAAGAGATGTCAAGGAAGAAATTTCCCTCTGAGAAAGGCAAGGTCTGTGGACTGGATTTTTTTGTTTTTGTTTTTCCAGGATACTGGAAGGAGCTAAAATGCATGTGGGTCTGGGCTTCTAGTGACTGCTGACAAGTCTTGATAAGGTAGCATTGGTATTTAATACCCTTTTGTTCTATTTCAAGTTGGATGCAAAGAACAGCAGAAGTGATTAAAACATAAAAAGGAATTTTGGACAGACATTGTGACTATAAGAAGGTGATAAAAGAAACAATAATTAATTTAAAAAGAAAAAAAGAAAGATTGCTTTTGCTTGAAAAAGCAACACAGCCTTGGACAGTGATACATTTAGTGGTACAGTTATGGAGAGCCTTTAACCCTGGAACTGGAGTTTCAGGAATTTACGTCAGTTCAGAAGAGGCAAAGAAATAAGAATGTACAAAGATGCTCATGGTAACATATTAAATAATAAGAAAAAATGTGCAGATAACCAGAATGTCTACCTTTAGAAGATTGTTTAATACAGTAATCCCCCTTACCCACCAGGGGTGGTTCCAAAACTATGCCCCAGTGATACCTGAAACTGTGAGTAGTACCAAATCCTACACAGTAGGAAATAATGACAGGAAAAAGACTTGTACATGTCCAACACAGACACAATCCTGCAAACATTGTAGACCTCATTACATAGTACATGTCAGCAAAAATGTAGCTTTCCCCCCACTAAATATTTTTTATTTGCAGTTGTCTTTTTAAAGCACATAATTTTATATATTTTTTCTTTTAAATATATTTTATTGATTATGCTATTACATATATTTTTCCAATTTTTCCCCTTTGCCCGCCTCCATCTAGTGCCCCCATTCCATCCACAAATCACCCTCCCCTTAGTTCATGTCCATGGGTCATGCATATAAGTTTTCTGGCTACTCTATTATCTATACTGTTCTTAACATCCTCCTTTCTATTCTGTACCTACCAAAGTGTGCTTCTTAATCCCTGCACCTTTCCCACCATTTTCCCCGCTTCCCCTTCCCAACTGATAACCCTCCAAATGATCTCCATATCTGTGATTCTGTTCCTGTTCTGCTTGTTTGCTTAGTTTGTTATTTGGATTCAATTTATTGATAGTTGTGAACTTATAGCCATTTTAATGTGCATTATTTTGATCTTCTTTTTTCTTATATAATTCCCTTTAGCATTTCGTATAACAATGGCTTGGTGGTGATGAATTCCTTTAGCTTTACCTTGTCTGGGAAGCACTTTATCTGCCCTTCCATTCTAAATGATAGCTTTGTTGGACAGGGTAATCTTGGATGTAGATACTTGCTTTTCATCACTTTGAATACTTGCCAGTCCCTTCTTGCCTGAAAAGTTTCTTTTGAGAAATCAGCTGACAATCTTATGGGAACTCCTTTGTAGGTAACTCTCTCCTTTTGTCTTGCTGCTTTTAAGATTCTCTCTTTATCTTTAACCTTTGGCACTTTAATTATGATGTGTCTTGGTGTGGTCTTCTTTGGATCCATCTTGTTTGGGACTTTCTGTGCTTCCTAGAATTGTATGTCTATTTCCTTCACCAGATTGGGGAAGTTTTCTTTCATTGTTATTTAAAATAAGTTTTCAATTTCTTGCTCTTCTACTTCTCCTTCTGGCACCCTTATGATTCAGATGTTGGTACATTTAAAGATGTCCCAAAGGTTCCTAAGCCTATCCTAATTTTTTTTTTAATTCTTTTTCCTTCCTGCTGTTCTGATTGAATGCTTTTCCCTTCCTTGTGTTCCAAATAGTTGATTTGATTCTCAGCTTCATCCCCTCCACTGTTGGTTCCCTGTAGATTTTTCTTTATTTCACTTAATGCAGCTTTAATTTCTGCCTGGGTCTTTTTTATGCTGTTGAAGTCCCCAATGAGTTCCTGGAACATCCTGATAACCAGCGTTTTGAACCCTGCATCTAATAGGTTGCTTATCTCCATTTCATTTAGTTCTTTTTCTGGAGTTTTGTTCTGTACTCCTTTTATTTGGGCCATATTTCTTTGTCTCTTCATTTTGGCAGCCTCCCTGTATTTGTTTCTGTGTATCAGGTAGAGTGGCTTTGACTCCCTGGCTTAATAGTGTGGCGTGTTATAGAAAAGTGCACCTGTTAAGTTGTATGGGGCAGAGTGTTAGGTAATTGCCAGGGCAGGGCAATTTGTGTTACTGCTTTGTTTCTCTGTGTTGGGGAGGGCTCACAAAGGGGACAATGCTGCCGCCTGGCCTCTGCACTTTTGCCCAGGAGGAAGTGTCTCTTGGCACTTGTACTTCACTTTCCCCACATGTGCCCCTGGTGCCCTTACAGCTATTGCCCTGGTGCTGAATCCCAGAGGGGGTGGGTGTGCGTGAGTATTTATGGGCCCTTTAAAAGGAATCTCTTGAGAATCCCAGAATTTCTTCCACCACCCCAACCCCCACTGGTTTTCACAGCCAGAAGCCACGGGGATGTATCTTCCTGGCACTGGAACCCTGGGCTGGGTGGTCTGGACTGGAGCCGGGATCTCTCACTCTGGAGGTATCCCTCCCAGTTTTTATCCACCACACAATGATGTGGGACCACCCATTCCCATCTCCATGCCTCTCTGCACCTCTCCAACCCATCTGGATGAATGTGGCTTCTTTAAATACTTGGTTGTTGGACTTCCACACATTTCGATTTCCTGACAATTCTGGGTGATATTTGTGTTGTAGTGTAGTTGTATTTTTTTTGCTACAGTTGTGTGTGGAAACAAGGCATGTTTACCTACTTATGCCTCCATCTTGACCAGAAGTCCATAATTTTACATTTTTTTATAAATTGGACCAGAACAATGCTGTTACTACCTGGGCAAAGCAGCTGCTCCCAGTGGTGGCCAGCCGATCAAGATATCACCTGCAGTTGGTTTAATCTGTGATGTAAAACCCTTCAGCAGAGGGCCAACTGTGTGTGTGTGTGTATATATATATATATATATATATATATATATATATATATATATATATGCTACCCACCAGTTAGTCACTTAGTAGCCATCATTTTTTAAACTATTTTATCTATTTATTTGAAGCACAGTTTAAAAAAAAGGTACGCTTTGGAAATTCAGTGGCACAAGGTACACTGCCATAACTTGAGGGACATTATACAGTTACTTTTTTTAAAGGAAATAAAAAGAAAAAAAATCCATTTCAAAACACTGCATTACACAATTTTACCTGCCCAAATAGACCATTTACACATATTAGGTCAATAAGCTGCTAATATCCATACAAAGGTAGCTTTCTTACTAAAATGCAAGAATTTAAAAGATAGGTATCTAAACAAGAAAAAACATAAACAAACTGCAATGAAAGCCTAGACATCACATCTAAAATGTTTTTTGTTGTTGTTGTTTGGGCCTTCATACTCTTCTCTCTCCCTGCCATATCCTGCTGCAGCTCCAGGCCCCACTCCTCTAGGACCCTGTCCACCCACAGGTCCCACAGGTAGCCATCTTGATTATCAGATCAACTGTTCAAATAACCCTTATTGTACTTTATAATGGCCCCAACACATAAGAGTAGTGAAGCCAGCAATTCAGATCTGCCAAAGAGAAGCTGAAAGGTGCTTCCTTTAAGTGAAGAAGGTATGTATGTATGTATGTATGTATGTATAGGAATAGCATAGTATTAATACATACAGTTGGCCCTCCACATCCATAGGTCTTGCATCCACACATTCAACCAAATGCAGATCAAAATGATTTTTAAAAAACATTGTCACCCTGGCTGGTGTGGCTCAGTGGGTTGAGTGCTGGCTTGCAAACTGAAAGGGCATTGATTTGATTCCCAGTCAGGGCACATGCCTGGGTTGTGTGTGAGAGGCAACTGATTGAGATTTTTCTCATATGTTGATGTTTCTCTCCCTCTCTATCTCTTCCCCTCTCTCTAAAAATAAGTAAAATCTTTTTAAAAATTATGCTATTGCTGAATGTACTATGAAGTTAGGCACAAGATGATTACATGGTTGCATCTGTACTGAATATGTACAGACTTTTTTTCCTTGTCATCATTCCCTAAGCAATACAGTATAACAACTATTTACAAAGCATTTCCATTGTATTAGGTATTATAAGTAATCTACAGATAGTTTAAAGTATATGGGAGAATGCGCACATGTTATATGCAAGTACACCATTTTATATACCCTTGAGCATCTTGAAGATTTGGTATCCAAGGGGGTCCTGGAACCAATCCTCCTCAGACACCAAGGGATGACAAAGCGTTGTTTCACATCCCAGCAGGACAAAGTGGGTGGCACCAAATTTCATTAAGCTAGTCAGAACTGTGAACAATTTAAAAGATAATTTTTTTAGCTCTTCATAGATTGTTATCAATCTTTTTAAAAGAAAGCCTATTATCTTTTTTCCTTTTTATTGAATTTATTGGGGTGACACTGACTAACAAAATTATATAGGTTTCTGGTGCACAATCCTACAACAACTTATGAATTTTTATATTGGGTTGGCCAAAAAGTCCATAATGTTTTTTTCCATATGATGGCTGTAATAGTGCTTAGTTGTCTTTAACTTCATTACAGACAATTGTGTTAGAATGTTTTGTGACAGTTGTCATGTCATATCAGTGTACATTAAAAAAACTTATCAAAATTGGTGAATTTTTGTGCAGCCATTTTAATATTGAATATGGAATGAAATATGCTTTGTTGTCTCAAGAAAGGTAAAAATGCAACTAAAACACACACAAAAAAATTTGTGCAGTGTATGGAGAAGGTACTGTGACTGATCGAACGTGTCAAAAGTGGTTTGTGAAATTTCGTGGTACTATTTACATTTTGGCCAAATAATTACTTGCTGTGGGGCTGTCTTACACAGTGGAAGATGTTTAGCAGCACCCCTGGCCTCTACCCATTAGAAGCCAATAGCAGGAGATAGCCAACATACTCGAAATATCCAAATCAATGAAGTTATCAGTGAAAATGGAAAATGTGTCTTTTATTTCACAGTAAAAATGTAATGGATTTTTTGGCCAACCCAATATTTTTCTAATTTTCTATTTATTATTTTCAGACCACAGTTGACAGCGATTATCTGAAATCTCCTTCAGAAAGCAAAGCTGTGGAGAAGGTGGAACCACTGTAGTTTATACAGTTTCTTGAATTTTAGGTGGTTATTAAAATTATAGTTATAAGGACTGTGGAATTATATTCTATTATGATAATAATTAAAATACTGGAATACAAGATTATGGACACTACTGGGAGTTAAATTGCCAAAATTTAAATTGGTTTAGGACATGAGTATAAATTACTATTACTGGACTTTAAAATTATTCATTATTGCTCTATTCCTTCCCATATAGAACACTTATTGCTCCAAATACATTTTGTGAACAGAATTGGGAACCGTTCATGAACAATTTTTGTGTTAGAATATCTAAAATATCTATGAGATTAAAGATATTATTATTGTAATTGGTTGATTTGACGGAAACAGTTAAGATGAAAATAAAAGTTCCAAAGTTTGTACTTTAGCAGAAAATTCAGGCATTTTAGGAAAGAAAATGACAGAAACAATGAGGTTTATATAGTTCTTATCTAATAAAACCAGTTTTGTATTTGTCCCCCTTTCCGGAAAACAGTTATTGCAAACTTACTAGATACTGAACACATTTAGCTTTTGTGATTTCGTGATTTGAACATCGCAGCCCTCTTACCTGGGCTCAGGCACATTGCCATCGCATCAGAAGAGCTTTCATTTCGCGCGGCTTGACAGGTCGAGTGGACAGACACGCGGCAAGCCCCTCCCCTAAGATTTTGTCAGCTTGGTTCTCCGAGTTAAATGCCCTCACTAAGGAGTTAAGCCTCCTACTCCGGACAAAGTGTTCTTAAGTAACACGTGGGTTAAAGCCCAATTTTTTGACCTTGGAACATATTGATCTCATTCAATATAGAAGCGATTTTGTGTCTCGGGATTTATTTCTGGGGATCATAAAGCCATTACGGTGTCGCCGTAGTTTTGGCACCTTAGACTAATTTTCGATTTAATCCCGACTCTGCCAGAGACTCAGAAAACCCCTTTACCTAGGTTTCTCATCTGTAGACGGGGTATAACCACGTAGTCTCTCATGGTGTAATTGGAGTGCACTAGCGGTGATGGAGTCCAGCCTCTCACTCGTGCGTGTTTCGAAAATAACAGGCGTCTCTCTTCTGTCTCGGCGTTGTTCGTACCCACATTTGACTACACCCCAGTTCAACTCCAGAATCATTTCACAGGCCGCAACTATAACAATCTATATAAGCCTTAAGTATGTTAGGAAAAACTAGTTGCTTGTTGGCGTTGGTGGTATAGTGGTGAGCATAGCTGCCTTCCAAGCAGTTGACCCGGGTTCGATTCCCGGCCAACGCAGACTTTGCGTTTTAAAAGAACAAAAAAAAAAAATTTTCTTCCCCTACGTTTCATGGCCCCAGTTCCAAGCGTAAGAGAGCTGCTTAAGGTGTGCAGCTCTCCGAGACCCCGGTGCGATGGCCCGTTCACCGCTCCACACTTAAACGAGTGAGCTGTAATCTCCGCCTGGGATTTCTGGCTCTGTGTTGATAGCCGTAGCCACAGATACAAAAGAGAGGAGGCGAAAGGAATAGAAAAACCTGGTCTCAACTCCCTGGCTGGTGCCGAGCGCGGGTTCGGGACCGCGCGTGGCTGTGGGCAAAAAGCTGATTGCTCAATTTCAAGCTAAGACTGGAAACGCGTATTTATGCTAGGGAGGAAGCACCACGCAGGAGGCCAAAGCTGGCAGCTGGATTACACGAGCTGTACAGTTTTGTGCTGTTGCCCATCTGTTTTTTTAAATTTATCGTCCACGAACACATCTAATAAGCCTACGGAACGGTGAGAATAATGACTAATGAACATATTGAATGGAAAATATAATGGCCAATTTAGCCACAATGCAAGTTACTCGAAGTAAGACATAAACTTGAAATTTAGAATGTGAGCTCAAGGGTCAGGACAAACTATCGATACTCCTCTCTTCTCTTTTCTTTTTTCTTTATTTAAATAGGAAATTATATATAGTATTTTAATTTAACACGTGCACCACTAGATTTTCTTTAAATATCAAGTCAAACCTATTATCCAATTTCCTTTAGTTGGATGGAATTTCACAACACTAGATTATTTTTCAGTATTTCGAAGTACACTCTCTGTATCATTTGGCCATAAAATTCCTCCTTAAAATTATGTTCATTTTATTTTCCTGATTCTTCTCTTAATGTGGTCAATTTTTTTTGTCTTCTTCAGTGACTGAGCTTTTCCTCCAATAGTCAATAGGAATATCTTAAATGTAGGTGCTTCTCAAAGTTGAAAGCACAAAACTCATTCTTTCTCTATTCTATCATCCCTCCTGTGACAGTTTTCTCCATTCTCATCATAGGAGCAAGAAACTATGTGACAAGAAAGTCTAGTCTCTTTAGAGTTAAATTTTATCTCTAACAAATTTTCTTCTTTTTCCTAAAACTTGCTTCTTTTTTTGATACTCCTCCCAGTTGATGATATCAATGTACTTTCAATAAAGCAGAAATAAAATTGAATATAACAATATTCAATTTTCCCATATCTTCAAACCTCATAGTACATCTTTAACCAAATCCCATAAATACTACCTCTGAAAGGCCCTTTTATTTTACTTCCCTTTTCATTGCTACAGATACTCATGTCGACTCATTTAGATTATTAAAAATGTTATCCTCTGCCCCAATTTGTCTCAAAATCTTTCTTCATGTGGGCACTGATAACTTGCTGAAGCACAGATATGATAATGTTATCTGGGTAAAAAAAAAAATGGTTTGATTACCTGTTGTAAAACCTCTCAGCATAATATTCTGTGCCCACCATATTTCAATACCAATTTACAACCTGAGTCTTGATTTTCAAAAGGTTCCCACCCTATCAAGCTTGCTCCCATGACATTAGTGACATGGACCCTTGATTTTCCACAACTTTCACTCAAGCTTGCCTTTCCTGATAATGACCCTATTCCTGAAATGGCATAACTGTTTCACCACTGAAACTATGTACGGTTTAAAAAAATTTTAATTAAACTTACTTTTTAAAGAGAGAGATAGAGAGAAAAACATCAATTTGTTGTTCCACTCATTTGTGCAACCTTAGTGTATTGCCACAACGCTCTAACCAACTGAACTACCTGGCCAGGGCTGTATGCATTCTTAAAGTTACAGGACAAATGCCTGCTCCCCTGTGAAGCATTATTTTACTCTAGTTTGACTTACTTTTCTCCTTATCCAAAAACTAGTGTTTGTACCCTAAATCGAACTACTATTTATACTAAATTATAAGAAATTATCAATATATTTATCTTAGTTTTACTCTGAGTATAAATGACATAAACACAATAGTTTTCCCTATAAATCAATAAAAAAGACTTTTTGAAAAACATAATGGATACTATTTTGTGGGGTTTTTTGAAATTCAAATTCACCTTATAACAACAGTTACAAATTAAACTTTTAATTACATCTTTCTTTTTTCTCTTAAAAAATTTTATTTATTTATTTCTAGAGAGAAGGGAAGGGAGAGAGAAAGAGAGAGAAACATCAACGTGTGGTTGGCTTTTACACTCCCCCTACTGGGGACCTGGCCTGCGACCTAGGCATATGCCCTGACTGGGAATCAAACCAGTGACCCTTTGGTTCGCAGGCCCAAACTCAATCCGCTGAGCTACACCAGCCAGGACATAATTACATCTTTCTTAAAAAGCTGTCAAATTTTCATTCTTTGGGAGATGTTTTCATCAGTTCTCCCAGGTTCAATTCCACAGGTTAAACTTTCTTCATTATTATTAGTAACTTCATACATATAAGTGAGATTGCCATTCATTGCTTTTTCAACTCTTTGAGGACGACTTGCTAGACTAAAAGCTGAGGTGTTTAAGGACATACCACATGAATATTTCCACAATGATTGCACAAAAGCCAAAGTACCAATGACATCATCAACAGGCATACCCTGTCACCCCTTGAAAAGAAAAGCTGAACAAGTTAAAGCTGATGTAAAGAAGACCTAGTAGACTGGAGTCACGATGGAAGTGTTGAGTATGTCCAGCGCCCTGTTCAGGTAGTTGATCTGCGTGCCCGCCCACACCGTGAGGCTCAGCAGCAGAGCCCAGGCGATGGGGGTGTCCAGCAGAGGCTCCCAGCAAACAGTTCTTTGATCCCAATGCCCAGGCCCTTAACACAGGAGCCAGAAAACGCTCCAATCACAAAACAGATTATGTACAGAGAATGTTTGTATGTCCATCACGAAAATTAATATCAAAGACACAATGACCATAAGTGTCGCAAATACCACAAAACCTGGATTCCGGAGCATGTGAGACATTTCATTTAAAGTCTCCATCTCCTCTTCTTTTGGAGCGTGAATGACCATAACTGCAGATCCTGGAATACTTAGCAAACACCCAATTTTCCCATGAAGATTAAGCCTTTAGTTTAGAAAGTATGAGGAAAGAATGGCACTTATTAGGACGGCGAGAACTCCTAACAGTTACTAGGGTGCCTGGTGCAAAGGCATGTGGAGCAAAATTGACCACCTTACCCCCTCCTCATAGATCACAGGATAGAGAAATGTTGCTGGTGCTGGAGGGCAAGATGATGCACTCCTCAAATCCCAGCTAGCAGGCCCACTGCACTGCTTCCTCTTTGCTATCACTCTTGGTTCACCTCCGCTCACACCCTCACGCAGGTCTTCTACGCCGTCCAGTGAAAGGTGTGAGCAACCGGGAGTTGCAGCCATGCGCGCTGTCTCTTCTATGGATTAGCACCCAGCGCAACTTGCTCCTGCCACCCTCCAATTCTTGTGGCCACTGGTACTAAAGACCGCCCCGAGTCTCTTTATTTTCTTTCTCGCCTTCTTTTTACTTCCATCTCAGGGCTCAGGATGAAGAGTACTTTTTAAATAAGTAGGATTTGAAGAAATGAGAAAAAGTAAACAGACATCTCCCCGTCGGGGAATCGAACCCCGGTCTCCCGCGTGACAGGCGGGGATACTCACCACTATACTAACGAGGAAGACTACAGGAAAGTGGGTTTCCAAATTCTTGATATGATTTTTCCACTGAGCTCAGTGTGCTAAAGCGAGGTTCCCGAGGATTCTGTCCTACTAACCGCTGAGAAATACAGACCAGAAACCTAGCCACGCTCTAAACCGGGGGTCCCTAACCGCCCCCTCACACCCCCGACAACGAACTGATTCCAGTCCGTAGCCTGTTAGGAACAGAGCCGTGAGAGAACCTCGCTTGAACTCCGCCCCTGACCCACACCGGCTTGAGCTCTGCCTACTGTTCCCCGCCGCCCCCCCCCCCGCCGCCTCCCCCGCTAGTCCTTGGAAAAACCGGTCCCTGCTACCAAAAAGTTTGGGGACCGATGTTCTAAACCACAACTGAGGGCGAATCCCCAGAAGGACAGAAACGACCAGGGGCGACCGAGACAGAAGCCTCCAAGGCTGCAGAGACCTGAGTTCTGAGTCCCTGGGTTCTCTCCAAAACACCCCTGAATAAGCCCCACCCCTTTCTGCTGTTATCCACAGGTATAGGTTGACTAGCATCAATCGAGCCGGAAGCAGGCCCTCGCGGACTTGAAAGCGCACCAAGCAGAAAAGAGGGGAGCAGAGATCCTGTCTTGTCCAGTCTACTCCGGATGTGTCTGCGGTGTTCTTGGCAAGTCCAGGAGGACTCTGCACCATTAGCTTCTTCCTGCCTTCAGGGTGTCCACTCAGAACAAAAGTGCTCTCTGCATTTCCATTCCAGAGGCGTAGAAGTACCAAGTACGTACAAGTATTGTAGCAAGTACCTAGGAATACCCTAGTGTCCGCAAAATTCAAAGTAGGGCTCGTCCGGGATTTGAACCCGGGACCTCTCGCACCCGAAGCGAGAATCATACCCCTAGACCAACGAGCCCGCGCGAGGGGGTGACTGCGGACACCTTTAGAGGTCGCACTAGGCTTGCTTCGATCTTAGGGTCGCAAGTCTCTGTGGAACCGCCCCAAGCAGTGTGCTCAGTCATCCTCCGCCCTGCTGGTGCAGGGGTCTGGGTATCTCTCTGCGGGTCCCCGAGCTCCGACTCTTCCCAGGAAATAACATCGAGGAAGTGGAAGAGAGTGTTTCGGTCTCACTCCCGGGCAGCCCTCCAGGGCTGCCTTGAGCACCCGAGTTCCCGCTCCCACCAGTCCATGTCTCGCTGCCATTCCATAACTTGGGGCCTTGACTCTTCCCGCCTCCGCCAGCCATCCTTGGACCCAGAGCCCGGGCGCGTAGCTTTGAAGACAGAGATGAGGTTGCCTGGTTGGGGACAGTTCATGAGCCCTGAAATCCCTAGGTGAACTCCAGCCCCTTTTTTCTCTTCCTGCATCTGTCCATCCTCCTGGAGTAAAGGGCAGGATCATCTAGTAACCCAATTTTCCCAGACTGTATGGTAGTGGAATAATTCCTGGGGCCAAGAAGACCCACGGAAGAGGCTGGCGGGGTGGGGTAGGGGAATCAGCTTTCCAAATTGCCTGAGTGGGGCGGGGCACCAGGCCGGGCACCCAGGACGGTCCCTGACGCCTAACACTCCTACCAGTGTTGGTCCGAGGACTTACCGCCTGTAAAATCAGATTACTCTTACTCTCCCGTCTAGCCTCCACTCTTCAGTTCTCTCCTAGGGTGACCGGAAAAGAGACCGCCTTACTTGCCACCTAAGACACCCAGAAGGTAAGTGCCTGCTTGGTATGGTTCAAAGCCAGTTAGAACCTGACTGCTTAATACACTTGCCATGGTCTCACTCGGGAACTGCCAAGAGTCCTGGCGGGACTTGGTGGTTCAGCTACAGGCCCTTCGGTCTGCCTTCCCTCAGCTCCTTGCCAGCTCCAGGGAGTCTTCCCAGCAGGATTCTGACACGTTCAATACTCGACAGCCTGGAAGCATATCGGCCGAACCATCTCGTTCCATCTCCCAGTGCTGTAATTTGTGGGGCTAGTCCGTCCCTTCCTACTTTACTGACCCACAGATACTTTGGTTGGGAGCTAACTTCAATGAAGGGTTCAGCTTTTTGCTTTTTCTTTTCTCGGGGTTCCTGGCCATGTGGGGGGCAGGGAGAGCAGTAGAGAGCAGCTTGGCCTTTCCAGGCAGTGTTCCAAGGCTTTCAGGTGGATGCAAAAAAGCACTCAGGGATCATCTTCTGGCATCACCTTCCTTCTACCCTTTTCCAATTCCTGTCTCCCACCTCTTCTGCCCCAGCTTTCCTCCAAGTTTCCCATCACCTCTCTCTTCCTTGGTCTCAGGCACTTAACCTTCACAAAGGTGGAGGCCTAAATCCCTTATAGATCATGAGGAAAGCTATGGACACTTTTCCTGGAAAAGTCCATGCAATATCAGGGAATTCACAGGTATCCTGAAACCCTCATCCATGGACCCCACTTTTGGAATCCAAGAACTAAGATGTAAAAAACTGATCATTGTTCAACATTTGTTGCATGTATTTTACATTTTGACAGGAGTCAAAAATTTGCACACAAAGATTGAGCTGTAAGGTATAGCTTTGAATAGTAACAATTGTTTGAAAGAGATTGAGTGGGAAAAAATGAAATGATATTTTTGGTGAATTTGCAATGGCAGCAACCCTACACCTCCAGCACTTTTACTAAATTGGGACCCTGGTATCATCCTGATTTTTTTTTTCTCCTTCAGACTACACATTCTGTCAGTTACTGAGTCCTATTGCTTTTTAATAGTAAACATGTCTCAAATTCATCCTCTCCTCTCCATCTCTCCTACAACTCCACTGGTGCAAGCCTTTGACATCTCTGTAACCAATCCCGGCCCACCCCCACCCCCCCACTCCGCGCCTCACTCCATACTCTGATTCCAGTGTTATTCTTCTATGTAGCATTTATTGAGTATATTATATAATTTAAGTTTTAAAACATTTTTATTCTGTTTTTTGTTCCCTGCTGAATTCCCAGGGCCTAGAACAGTGGTTGTTACGTAGTACACTAGTTGTTTAATAGAACATATGGCACATTTCCACGTGGTCTCCTTAAGACTTTGCTTATCTCCTCCAGAAAGCCTCCCCTGACTAATCTCCACTCTCAGGCTCAGTAAGAGGCCACTTCTATTCTCTGTGTTCTCACAACACCTTTACTTTGTGATGTGACTGTGTCTTCCTCCCTATGAGCTCTCTGAGAAAAGGAGCTGTGCCTTCTTTACTTATTTACACACAGTGTGCAGCCCACTGATTGGCATAAACCTGGTCTCAGTGGTGCTGCAGCATTTACTTTATCTGTCACCTTCGCATAGTGATTCCTTCAAGCCAACATTTTTGCTCAGACATGGTTCTCAGGCTAAGGAATGGAGTCTAGACCTTCTGCCTATCTTCCAAGGAGTGTTAGGTCCTGCCAACAGCCCAAGTTTTTAGTTCTTGTCTCCTTCTCCACAGCATTTACTTCTACCCTCACCAGCCTAGCTTTAATACTCCACAATTGGGCCCTGCCCTTCCAAGGAGTCTGGAGACTCCACCCAGAATGCTCACTCTTCTACTCCCACCCCATTCACAAGGTCCCAGCCCTTCATCGCCTACTGCAAGAAACTAGAAGTTGCCAGGCCAGTCATCCCTGCTAACTCCTAACCCTGACTACCATCCTGTGGAGGCAAATGAAGATAACTGCACATAGAAGATTCACCCTCCATCCTGTTACATCCTGGGTTATGGTCTGGGAGGTGGAGCAGCTCCTCGCGCGGGGTTGGCAGTGGTCGCTCGGTCTGGCCCACCAGCACTAGGCGGGTGTGGCATCAGCAGGGAAAAAGAAGGCGTAGGTCTCCTCGGGATTCCCAGCTTGGTCACAGATCAAAATTTTGGAGCCATCACTTCACGGGATTGGCAGCTCATCTCAGCAGGAAATCTGGATGCTCGAGTGCGAAACTGTGTAACCCTTGTGTCCTCTGGTATAAAAGAAATTGATTAATGAATTAGTGGATATGGATTCAACGACAAAAGTAAAAGTGGCATTAGAGTTGGAACTAAAGGCACCGCTGGGATTCGAACCCAGGATCTCCTGTTTACTAGACAGGCGCTTTAACCAACTAAGCCACGGCGCCGACGCTGGCAACGATCTCTCTCATCCCACACTACAGGAAAATAAGGCTGGAGCCTGGCTACATCAACTTTTCCGGAATTTTTCTAAAGTTAATTTTGACATACCAAATAGGTTTGGAGTCAAATATCCACCCATGGGACTTCCTCGTACCTCCAATGCCGAAAAGAGTAAACGGAAAAACTCAACCCTCGCCAAAGTGCGTGGTTGGGGAGCTACCCTGAATCAAAGATTCCTGAGACCTGAGGATTTCTTACGTACCAATTGAATCAGTCTTCTGACTTTGGGCAAGAGGGATGTACCAGGGAAGAGAAAAAAACACAAGCTGTAGACGTAGTCGGCAGGATTCGAACCTGCGCGGGGAGACCCCAATGGATTTCTAGTCCATCGCCTTAACCACTCGGCCACGACTACTTACACGTAGCGCGTTTGCTCGTCTGAAGGTTTTCATCGTTCTTCTCCCAGGCAACAACAACCCTCTTTCACAAATACATGGTTCCAGGGCTAGGAGGTCGGCGAGGGTGAACACCGGGGCAGGTTAAAATCAGAATCTACCCTACGCTCGCGGTTCTGCCTCACACCCGACTTTCTGGGATCCTTGTCCCGGATCTTCCACTTTCTCCTACCGGCCTACAACAATGCGTTCCCAGGGAAGAGAAGACACGGCAGCCTCCGGGGAACGAACGCTCCCTGAGCCCCAGACCAGGGAGCACCCTTCCAAAGCTTGGAGTGACTAGCAATTCAGGTTTTGAAAAAGCATTGGGTCTTGTGTCGTTTGCGGTCAGAAAAACAACTGGCTCTGGGCGGAAAGTTCCTGGTAACAGTATACATAGCATGGAGGGGGGATTTAGAGCTGGAAGTCTGGCCCGTACGGGGATCGAACCCGCGACCTTGGCGTTATTAGCACCACGCTCTAACCAACTGAGCTAACCGGCCAGGGATGCAAATTGAGGTTCTCAAATGTCCCTATCTGCATCGTTAAATTACATAGGCAAACTCAAACCATCACCAAATAAATCTGATATTGAATTTGTTAGGCTCTAAAAGTCTTCCGAATACAAATTAGAAGTGATCTCCAAAAGGCCAGAAAAGAATGCCCTCTGAAAACCTGTAAGATGCTCTCTGCCTCTTCAATGAGCAAACAGTTCCCAGGAAAGAAATGGGAGAATACCGAACAAATGCATGAGCACCTTTAATTGATCCTGTAACCCCTACGGTTCTGACTTAGGAATTCCTACCTGTCTTACTGTGTGGATCAGGGATCTCTCTCCGCTCCGACCCATTGGAAACGCACAGCAATGACTTTACAGGGGTTCCATGGTATAGGTTTCTCGTATGACTCCTAATGCTTGGCACTCCCCCTAACTCCACCCCCTTATACCTATCTTGAACTTCCCAACAAATCCAGGCTTGTATACTGATTTCTTCCCCAGCCCAATCTTGCTGGGACCATAGTAGGGATGTTATTTACCCTGCCTCCAACTAGCGCCCATTTACTCCCTTTAGGACTGACTTTTGGTATCATTTCTTCTGGTGGACTAGAGGCTCTAAAACCAGTTTTGGCATTGGTGGAAAACAAGGGCAAAAATGATGGTAAACAATGGGCTGGCTGCCAGGTCAGGAGAGCCGGGACCTCACAGACGGCACAAGTGTAAAAAATATCAGTAGAGCTTTATTGCAGGCGAAGGGGCAAGGCTTTTGTTCCTCTAGCCATGCCACAAAGACAGAAACCAGACAGGTGCTCCGGGCTACCTGTAAGTGCAGGTACCTTGATCCCAAGTGGAGAGGAAATATCTACATACAATAATTTGCCTATTTCCACGATGTCCCCAAGGCAGGCTGGCACCAGAAAGAATATGAAGGAGGAGAAATTATAGTAGGGTAGCAATTAGTTTCTACAGGGATCTGGGGGCTTAGTTCATAACACCAAGGTAAGGGCTACGACAAGTGGGAGAAGCTGGGGCCCAGGCCTCAAGTGTTCCAACTGGGCAGGAAGAACTTTCAGGCCATTGTTGCAGTTCTGGTTAGCAGCAGGAAGCAAATGTCCCCAGAGAGCTGGAGTGCTCTGGCTCCTGGATAGACAGACAGGACAACTGGATCCTGGGATTCACATGAGTCAGGAGAGGGAGCTCCCCACATTGGAATCGCTGTAGCCTAGGAGGTTCTGTGATAGGAAGAGAGGAAAATACATATCTTATGCAAGAGGGTTTTAGTCCCCATCCACCATTCTCCACCCCAACTCCTGAAATCCCCTATCAATCCCTCATGGCTCTTCCTCCTGGGACTCATCTGTCTACATCCCTACCTGTCCATCCTTACCTAAAGGAATGATCTTGGAGGGTTTCCTCTCAAGTTCAAAAGCAAGCACAATCGGGCGGAGAACAGAGAGGCTGGTACAAAGTGTCCGGAGGAAGAGGGTCAAGGGCTCATCAATCTTGGCTGAGGACTAGAAAGGGAAACTCAGGATTAATCAGGACTCAAACTCCTAAACCCTCCACCAAACCCTCAGGAACCTGGGCATCTGGGCCCCACCTCCAGCCACATCTCACCTCTGGTTGGGCTCCAGGCCCTATAAATTGCAAGGCCACTTTCCCTGGCCCTCTGACAAACTCTAGGAGTGAGGTCCACTCACTAGGACACAGCCCTAGTGCTGCTGCCACATGATGATTCCTACAGGTCACCACAGCTTCAGCAGTCCCATCCTCCACAAGGATCCTGGGGTGGGAGCAGAGAATGAGAAACAGAACTCTCAGAGCAAACACAGGTGCTAGTCACTTGAACCCAACATGCCTCCCTCTCCACTGTTTTATTTTTAACTCATTTATCCTCACTCATTCATTAAAAAATATTTATCAAGCAATTCCCACAAGCCAAGAATCACGTTAACAAAGGGAGAGCACACAGGGGAAGTCATGTAACAGGGAAGTAAACGGTGTGGTGGGCACCCACTTTGTGCTCTCACCTGATGCTGGCCTGGCTTACTGACGTCTGAGTGGGGCAAGTGGAACCTTGATGAGTACACCTTCCCTGGGGTAAAAACAGTGATTAGAAAAATTCTCTTGGTCCCAACACATCCCTCTGTCACCAAGTACCAGACTCAGCCTGTCCTCTCTCTTACCTGGAGGAAGAGGCTGGTACAGTGAGCACACACCCAGAGGAGCTGAAGGCTGAAGACGGAAACAATATGGCAAGAGACGATGGCCTGGAATGGGGCCTGACCACCTTGCAGCAGTTCAGCCAGGTAGATGTGGGGCAGAGGAGCACTAAAAAGAGAGAGGGGTTGAGAAACAAAGGGGTTCTGAAGGCAGGGTATGTTTGGGATGACTCAGCTGACAGAGGAATGGGGATAATAGTGGCTTCCACACCTGCTGGAAGCCCCATGCTCCCCATTTTGATTTCTAGTCTCCAAATGTCATCAATTATTTCTCAGGCTTGAACAAACAAGATGTTAGCCAAGAAAAGACAGTTGCATTTTAGACTGAAAAGCCTTTTAAGAGCCTAGAACACTTCTGGATAAAATGACAGGTGTTGGGCATTTTTTATTTGGGACTCTGACTTAACAAATCCTGCTAGGATTGGAGGAGACTATAGTTATGGAAAGAATTCTAAAGCCAGAAACATGTGTGGGATGCAGATGTGAGGCTCCGAAGTTTGGGCAGCAGGGCCTGGGGCACTGACCTGACTGTGGTTTCTGGCGGAAAACTCAGGACTTGTGTGTAAGTGGATGGCCGGAAACAACAGTAAACATTGTGGGATCTGCAAGTAGAAGAGGAGGAGAAAGAAGTCAATTTGAGGATGGAGCTGGGACTCCTCTGACGGATGCACCCTAACCCAGGCTCTGTCTAAGCAGAGGGAAGGACAGGTAGACCAGTCCTTCTATCTCGTGGGGGTAGAGCACATAAATGCCAGAGTAACATATCAAATGTAATATCAAAAAAGGAGATGTGTTGTAGCGTAGAGAGGCGTGAACACTCAAGAGAACCACATCAGTAGGGAGAGGAGAGGCAAGGCCAGCTACATGGATCTTTACCTGGAAACTCTTTTCTCCAGCTGGTTAAAGTAGACTCGGGCTCCTGGAAGAAGTCCCAGTGGGGGAGGCAAGTGTGGGGCTTCAATATATATGTCCAGGTGAGGGGGGAATTCACAGTCAGCAATCTCCAGAGCTACAGTTATCTTCACACACCCTCTCCTGGCTCCTGTGCTCCCTACAGAAGGAAAGGGAAAGGTCAGCAGTATCTGTCTGGATCGCAAGGTCTATTTTATACCTTCCCCCAAAGGAACTGTCATTACCGGGCTTTGTCTGGAGAGGGACCAGAAGTGGCTCACACAGTGTCCGTGAAAGAATCTCAGCTGAGAAAGACACCAAGGAGTCGGTGGAGCTGAAGGGATCAGAGAAATACAGTGAAAGTGGAGGCATAAGAAAGCAGAGAGAGAATGGAGTCAGGTTCAAGGACAGAAAAAGCAGCTCAAGTTATCACTAGAACATCATCTATAAGGTCCTGAAAAACCTCATACTGTGTTGAATCATACACTAAAAGTAACCGGGCTTATGGGAAAAATAGGGTTGTGGCAGATCACTCAAAACCTATATAACTTTGTAATCAGAGGCCTTACCAAGAAGTACAACAGCAGAATTAAATTCCCACTGGTGTTACTCCTGGAGCTTCAGTCAGCCCATCATCCACAGCTTTATATGCTGGAGGTCAGCGCCGCTCCTTCCCCATCATAGGTTCTTGAAATATACCCTTCTAGTACAGGCCAGTCTCATGAAAATTACACGCACAACCCAGTGGGGTTTGTTTGTTTGTGTAAGGTGGGGGGAAATGTCTCTGCAGCCTCTTCATTTGCACTGTAGCTACAGCAAGAAGCTTACACAAGGAAAGTAGTGTTGTTCCTAAAGCCACAGGCCGCCCACTTCTTGTAGTAAAGGAAGGCTTTTCTCTATAGATTTTCAGCTTTTATCCTTACATTTATGTATCTTACATTTCCTCTTACTGCTAAGACTTTTCCTGAATTGTGAGAAAAGCTGCTCATGGTCACTTCAAAACAATAGCACACTGAGGGGAAAAGCAGGTATGAAACACAATTTACATCTTCCTCTAGGAGCTAAATCACACGAGAAACACGCTGCAGCAGAGAACAGACTGTTCACCAAACCGAACCATGGCCGAGGAGGAGAGAGCAGCCCACACGAGCTGGAGAAGCTGGCGGACATTTACTTGCCACTGAGCAGGTCGGTCAGCGAGGATTTAGGCAGTGCCGTGTTGACACCCAGCACATCTGGGGTATCCTGGGAGCTCTCAACCTCTAGGGTCCACTCATCCTGGACAGTGAGGCAGGACGTACAGCCAGCCAGCTCCAGAGGATGCTGCGATATGCAGGATGAACCACCTGCCTCAAACAACACTGGTGTCTGCCACAAAATGAGAAGACAACGATCCCTGAGTGAGTTCTAGTCCAGAGACAGATTCACAAAACACTACGGCCCAATTTTGTTTTCTCTGGAGCCTGGTGAAGAAGTGACCTAGACACAGACAACACTTCTATCTAATCTAGAAGACCTAGAGAGTGGCCAGGCACTGGCACTTCCTCTCTAGGCCCCTGAGTGAGAAAAAGCTTTCCAGGGAAGGGTACAATGAAGCAGGGCACTCACAGGACCACCAGGAGCCACAAGTCGGTACACTTGCCCAGGATGCAAGAACTCAAACCAGCGAACTGAGGAGCCAAGAAAGATGAGGAGAACCTGTGAGGGAGGAGAGCAAGGTACTGGGGTTCCAGACAGGAGCCGGCAGCACAAGTCAAGCCCTAGGTCCTTCCAGTCCTGGCTTACCTTCTGATCCTTCTTCTCATCTCCCTTGAGCTCAGGTGGGCCCCATCCAGTTCCCTCTTTCCTCTGAGTACCCCCAAGCCAGGTCCCTGATATGTGGAAACTAAGGGTGGGCTTGGGCACCTCCGGACTGGCTCCTGAAGGGACACAAAAGTTCCTCTTCATTAGTGCCTCCTTGTGGCACAGCAAGAACAGCCGGCTCTGTCCTGTGTGGGGACTCTCGGGGAGGCTGGGCTCTGTCTGAGCAGACGTTGAGGAAGTGGCTGAGTGAAGGAAGGGTCTGGGCACAGGCAGGATCAGGGCATCAGCCAGAAAGAACTGGACATAGACCCTGTTGGGAAAGACAAGGAATAGGTCTCTTAGCGAAACAAGAATTGGGTGTCGTGGGCCCCAGCGTCCCAACACCTGTACCATGCCCTTCCCCTTTCTCTCAGACACCCAAAGGACAGCCACTGCCCCAAGAAGCCAACCTTGCCTCCTGCATCTGAATGAAGCCTGTTGTGCTCAGCTCCTTCCAGGAAGGAAAGCTGCTTCTGACATGCCTCTCTATGATCAACTGGAACCTCTCTGCCCGCATCAAGCAGCCTAGAGGAAAGGTTTCTATTTTGACAGTGGGAAGTGAAGAAGACCCCCTGCAGATCCTGCTGCCCAACCAAGGCCTGACCTGACCCCACCCCAGAGGATGACACCGCCACGGGAGATACCGTTCCATCCGCATGTCCAGTCCCACCCCTGGCCTCCTTGACTGAAAGGCCTCAATTTTACTTTCTCAGAAATCTATAAATGCCTGTTCCTAGATCTAAAAACACTTTGCTTTCCAGGATTTCCCTGTCTACAAATCTCAGTAAGTCCACAAAAGATGATTAGTTTTCCAAACAAAATGTAGGAAACAGGAGCCACCATATTGGTGTACATGTCAGGTGTTCTGGAGGGAGAAATGGCTGTTGGGAATTGGGAGTCTGGCTAGGGGACCCCTTGCTCCTCTTCTCCATCTGCCTGCACCAGTCTCCCAAACTTTTCCCTGGACTTGATGAACTTGATGCCACTTTAGCATCTCTAGAAAATCCCAGCAGGTGTTCCCCCCACACCTCCTGTTCTGAGACTGTCTACTCCATCACCACCTTCTCTCTACTTCCAAACTCCAAACCTATGAGCCGGGGGTCAGTGAGGGGTTGCGAGTGCTTGTTCAGGAGGAGACAGGGGAGGGAACCAGTTTGGTCCCGAAGCTGCAGACAACCTTTATGAGATGAAGCCACCAAAACCCCAAGTAAAACCTGCAGGGAGATGAAAGCCAAGGTATTAAGTATTTATTGAGCAAATATTGAGCATCTATAATGTGCTAGGAACTGTGTTAAATGTTAGCTACAAAATAAACAAAAAAGACCTGGTCTCTGTCCTCAAAGTTGGGAAGACAGACATGAAAAACATACATGGGTTCACACATTTGGTAGTAGGGGAGACAGGGTTCAAATTGAGGTTAGAGGATCTCACCAGACACAAGAAGTTTGGGTTTTATTTTATGTGCACTGGAAGAAACAAGAAAAGGATTTAAAGCAAGAGAGTTTTATAATCCAAGTTACATTTTACCTTGCTCTTTCTAGTTGCTGCAGGGAACTGTAGTCTAGTTAGGCTAGTCAGTCAAAATGACAAGAAGTGACGATGACAGTGGTAGTGTGGATAGCAAGAAGAGCAAGTGCCCTGAGCCCTGCTGGAGCCCCACTTGCCTGGGCTGGATGGAAGGTGGAGGGCAGCAGACAGAGACAGGACCAGGCCAGGCGCTGATTGAGTTGGCAACTGGTCAGGTGAGAAACCTCTGGGAAGGGCAGAAGAGTCTTAGGGTCAAAGGAGTCCCAGGCCCTGTGCTGTCCTTCTTCTTTCAGGGTGGCCAGGGTGGGGAAGGAACAGGGAGTTTGCAGCCGGGCATACTGTCAGAAGAGGAGAAAAGTCAGACTGGGTATCCCATGTGCTCCCTGCCCCCATACATCAGTGCTGCACTCATCTTTCCCCCATGTCCTCCTACCTTCTGGAGTGGGCAGTGATGCGGCTCTTCAAGGATCTCCTTGTGTGCATTCCGACTAGGGATGCATGCTGGAGCTAGAGCCTCCAGGGTAGGAGCCAGGAGTTGTAGTCCCAGGCTGGGGTTCCCAAGAGAGAGGTGCTGCAGGAACTGGTGGTGTCTCAGGACATGGGGGCACAGCCTTGGGAAAGAAGCTGAGTCACTTCCCCCAAAGACCCTGCCTCTTCCAGGGTCCTGTTTCCCTTACAGTGGAAGTATCCTACTCCCACTGCCACCCCAGCCCAGGCCCTCATCCTTCTCACTTGCAGACCAGCTCCTCCAGGGCCTTGGTAGCCCACAGGTAGAGGGGAAGTCCTAGCTGATGTTCCCATACCAGCTGCTCATACAGGGAAGCCCCCCAGACTTGTGGGGAAGACTGTGTCTCAGGCTTCTGACGAGAGAAGCTCCGAAGTAGAACAGCACCACGGAGGCAAGGGGCTAGCACTGGCCTTCTGGTCCCTCCACCCACTGACTGGAGGAGGTGAACATCCTGGAGCTGGGGGAAAGCAGAAAAAGTGAAAAGGCAGAGCTGAAGCCAACTCAATGACCCCAGGCAGAGTTAACCGTAGTTTTCCACTGCCTGGGTTCCCAGAGAAACCCAATTTTCCCTACACAGGTGATTTCCTTTCAGCCTCCATCACAACCTCCTGCCCGTGGGGTAAGCCTTCACCTCTCAGCAGCTCCACTAAGTCTTTCTGTGGGCCAGGGGATTCCTGGTGGGTGTGGCTTACCTTCTCACTGGGCCACCTGACATCACTCTGGCCCTCAGTACACATGTGCTTCACCATCTCCTCCTCCAGTCAGAAGGCCCTTCCGTGAAGGAGATGCTCTGGTTCCAACTCTTCCTCCCCGGTTCCAACCCCTCCTCCCCGTGCGCCAGACTCTACTTTCTGATCTGAGCTCTCATCCAAATCATATGTAACAAACACACATGCCTGCACTTATTGCTTTTATATTTTTGTTCTAAAGGTTCCCACCCTGCTGCTGCAAAAAAAGACCAGTGTATGAAGGTCAGAGAAGCTGCTGAGACGCTTCTTCTGCCACCAGCTCCAAACCCTCACACACCTCCAAAGAGACTCCAGGTCGCAGCACATGCCTGAGACTGTGGACTCGCTGGTAGGAAAGGCAGAGCCCCAGCTGCCCATCCAACTCATACAGGCCAGCAGCCTGATTCAGCACGCCAGTGACCATTCCCTGCAAAGAGGTCAAAGGGTCAGTTGATGCTCACTTCCTTCCTCTTTAGAGATGCACATTCCCTTGCCCCTCGGGCTCTAGGACCGGTCCCTTGTGCTCACCGTATAAGATAAGAGTCTGGAGTCCCGGACAAGATCTTTTTGCTTCTTCTTGTCGTGGATGTTACCTGTCCTGGTGCGTGGCTTGGGGTCAGCCTCCAAGAGGGGTCCTCCCAGCTCCAGCTGTAGGTCCAGCTCTCGCACACATTCTGGTTTCAGTGGCAACAGGTGAGAGGAGGAGCTGGTCGTCCAAACACGGTAATGGTAACCGTGAATCTTGGATACTCGCAGCTTGGTCAGCACATAGGCCCTACCAGGCCAAAGGGCTCGGTGCCAAACCAGTTGGGCGGGGACCTGGCTTGTGCAGAGGCAGGCGACATGTACATGAGACGCTTCTCACAAAACTATCCTCTGTCAGAGTCCCTTTCCCTCATGACTGGACCTCAAAGCCCTGCTCCTCATGAGCTTCCCTTGCCTCATCTTCCTTGTTTGCCAATTAAATCTTAAGCCATAGAACTTTCAGAATCTCTCCTCTCTCACAGGAGATGCCCAATGATTCCCAATCCCTCCCCCAAGATACAAACCATCCCTAAAACTTCCTTCCAAATACATAAATATCATTCAGAAAATTATGCCCTTTTTTCATTTCTCCTATCCCACCCTGTACCAAATAAGCAATTTCCACTTAATGTAATCACTATGCACTGGGTATCTATGTATCCAGTATTAGGATGGATGTTAAGGGAAATATAAAAGACTGCTCCCTCTTCTCCAAAATATTTCAAGCCACGAGGGAAACACAGACATAAACCCAGGTAATAACAGGGAGCCATGTGTGGTCAAGTAGCAGAAAGAACAGACACTTGCTAAGGTCTCAGGGAAAGAAAGAGGTCAGGATGGGTTGGAACGATCGGGAAGGCCAAGTGAAAGAAGTGGAGTTGAAGGACACCTCTGGTTTGTTGAAGTGGAGAGAGAAGGGTGACTCAAGCAGGAGGCAACATGGAAATGCTCAGACCTTAGAATAAGCAAGGCAGTGAAAACACTGACCAGGACGGAGAAAAAGGAATGTTCTTGGGAGCTGCAGGAGACAAGATGGGAGAACCAAGATGAAGGGGAAAAAAAACCCCAGAAATGACATGCAGAAGACTTTATAGGAAAATGAGAAAGATCAAAGCAGGAAAACAAAAACAAACACCTGACAGTAGGACATCATATAGAATGGAGAAGGGTGGCTGCTGGAAGAAATTTAAGGCCAGGGAGGAAAGGGACTGTTCACAAACTCGGCAGGCTTCTAGGGCAGGCTCCTCCCACAGGCATAACCTTACTGCCACCATGTCAGGGGCTTCAAAACACAGTGACGGTTAAGACACTTGAACTTCAGTCTCTTGTGCTCAACTTCACAGACCTTCATTTCTACTCTAAAACCAGCTAAGGACCCTCAGTCTGACCTTGGACATCACAACTCATAAGATATTATCGCTAAGATCTCATTTGAGCTTATTGCTTATGCAAAATAAGTAGTTAATAATGGTTTGACTGAACAAACAAATGAATAAATGCTGGTCCTTCCACATATCTTCTAGAACTCCCCAAATCACAGCTCTTTCTTTAATCAGACAATGAGATCCTTCCTTTCCTCTGTTGCAATACTGCATCACCACAACTACTCCCTCAACTCTTCTCCTAAGGCAAAAACTCAACCTGAGGAAGACAGACCCATGCCACCCAGTGCCAAACCCTGACACTGACCCTCTCCATCTGGGCCCTGTCACTGCTTAGCAACCTCAACCCCAACGACCTAGCACAGCAAGTACCCTGAGCCTCTATTCCTCTCTTCAGAGTCCAGTTCTCTATTTTCAGGAAATGACCTCACTCTTCTAACACAGAAGAAATTCACTGGGGTCATCTAGAGTGACAGTGTGTCTCCACTGTGTCTTTAGCAGCCCACAAACATACCAAGACCACTCCTCCCCCGAACTCCCAGGCTTATTCCAAAGCCCACCCACACGCCCTCACAGGGTCTTGTGCATGTGCACGCACCCACCCCAACACTTATGAACCCGAACAGTAACTGTTAAGAGCTTCCAGGGACAAGAGCCATTATCTTATTCACTCTGTGCTATAAACTGACCGAAGTGCCCAGCATTACCATATACACTCGATGAAGGTTAAATCTTGGAACAGGTGGTTCTCCAGCCCTGAATATCCTCCCCTCTCTTCTAGTAATTTAAAGCTGGTCCATCCTTCAAGACTCAGATCAAGTCTTAACTCTCACAAGGCTTCACACCACATAATAAACTATCTGACCTGCTACAGCAGTTACAAAGTATACCACACATCTTAGAACTTATATACTGTTTTGTGTTATTCTATACTAATTTTATAAATCAATACTATGTAACATCTACAAGATTATAAACTACCCAAGGGGCTCGTCCTAGTTTAACCACCCTGCAGAAATTCCAAGTGGATTTCTGAGATTTCTCCCTTGACATCCTGACACATAGTACATGAATGAGACAACCCTGCCCAGCACAGCCTGAGTGGTCTCTAGGAGACTCAAAATATTCTACGCAAAGAAAATGCAATGCATAAGTACCTCTGTAACCCAGGAGGAAAAAGCAAGATCAGGAATTTGAGTGGCTTCTATGAATTTTTAGTTTTAGTAATTTTAGTTCCATTATAGTCTAATTGTTCTTATTCTAATTCATGATACACATAGACACGGTTAAGAATTCTAACAATGCTAATAAATTTCAGTTTCCTTTTTTGATATGCATGTTTAAAAGCCTTTTCATCCTTTGCTTTCAATCTATTTGGAACTTCATTCAGGTAATTGTATAAGTCATATACAAATAATTAGTGTAAGAATTAATGATGTTAAAACTGTACCAATTGATAGAGTCAAAAATAAGTACCAAGTTTTTAAAAAGTGTATGTATTCAATGTCTTAATAGTATTCTGATAAGTACTTTTTTTGGTCATCCTTCCAATGAGGGGGTAAAACAAGTGATTCTGACAGGTTTTCGAAATGTCACATGATAAAAAAAAAGTTGTCTACTCAAATTACCTGCACAGCAGGAAAGTCTATTTCCTACCTCCTGCACACAGGAATGACATTACCCCGAATTGTCCCCTAACATAAACTCTTCCAGAAAACAACTCTCCCCAGCTGCCTTCCTTTCCTTCATGGTTCTTCATATGATGTTATCTTTCCTATTAAAAGTGCTAGCACCCCTCCCACATCCCCATGCCCCAGAACTGACCCTAACCCTCACCTGCACAAGGATAGGTACGTGGCTGCCAGCTTGGCTGCCAGCAGGAGCTGATTCACCAAGAGACAAGATGAAGTAGGCTTTCTTTTGACTTTTCACCAGAGCGCTCAATCGAACCAGCTTCCCAGCTAGGTTTGGCTGCACAGTTCTGAGCTTGCTACTAAAGGTAGAACAAAGAGAGAAAAAAGTCATTGTTTCTCGTCTGTCCCTACAAATGCTTCCCCTTCCCTGTAAAGAATAATCCAATAGTGATGTAAAATTGCTATTTTTCTATAGCTATTCCAAAGAGGCCTTATCGTTCCCTGATTTGGAACATTCCATCAATGTTACTCAATACCTTTGTCTCCTTCTTTCCACTGACCCACCATCACCCTCCCATTTCACAGTGCTCCCTCTCCCCTAGAGAGGGAAGGATTACCTGTGCCTGAGTAGGCGGGAAGCAGCCTCCGGGTAGAGAACAGGAATAGGGGTAGGAGGGCCAGTACTGATGGTCAAGGGAAACACGGGCACAGGAACACCCCAGAGCTCCAAGTGCCCTTTCCCTGAGGAGTTCCACCTGGCAGGAGGAAGGTAACTCCAACTGGGGAACAGGAAGAGATGGCCCAACCAAGAAAGATCCAGATCTATGAGCTAGAAAACACCAAAACCCAGGGTTAGTCAGGATCCTAGCATCCTCTTCACCTGCCTTCACCTTTGTTCCCTGGGACTTAATTGCCTCACTCCCTAGATACCAGTCGTATTAGGCATCTGACTTTCCCCTTTCTACTCACCTCGCAGCCCAGGGTACCAGTGTTATCTTTCACATAGAGGCTTCCATTCCTGCACTCTTGTTCCAAGTCCCCTGATAGGTCTGTTAGCGTCCCTAATAGTAATAGCCGCTCCCGGGGCAAGGGGGTCCCACTTAGTCCAGCCTCTTGGGCCCATGCCTGGTATGCAGTGCTGCTCCAGGACAGGTGGCTGCAACATGGGAGGCGCTGGTGGCTCCTGAGGTCCAGTACTGAGACAAAGCTGCAGAACGAAGGGGGCAAAGTCTTGTAAAGCTGTGTGCAAGACTAAGAAGTTACCCTCAACCCTGACAAATAGCCCAATATCCCAAGGAAAGGTCAATGGACTAAGACAGAAGTTTGATTGATTGAAGGGGAAAAAGCTGGGGCAAGGAGCCTGAGAAAATGATGGGATATAGGTTCAAAGATTGGGTAGTACCCAAGGAGAAAGTAGGGCAGAAAGTCTGTGCTGAATAATATCTTGAACAAGATAGTGCCAAAGAGAGGACCAGAGAAATGAAGTAGGAGTGCACGAGTGGCCTGAGATGCATATGGGGAGAACACTTGACAGGTACCACAAAGAGCTCCCTTGCAGCACAGAATGTCAATGAGGCCACATGGGCATCTGCCTAACGGCTCGACCCCAATGGCCCCAGCCAGGTTTCCTTCCTGGTCTAGAATGTCATAGTACTAGAGCCTGGCCAGGGAGCTGAGGCTGAAATGGAAGTTGGCATCAAGAGTTTCCAAATCTTGTTCGGAAGACTTTGACTTCTTAAAGATGACTGGAATTGCCCTGGCTGGAGTAGCTCAGTGGATTGAGCATGGGCTGTGAATCAAAATGTCGCAGGTTTGATTCCCAGTCAGGGTACATGCCTGGGTTGCAGGCCACGGCCCCCAGCAACCCCCCAGCAACCACACATTGATGTTTCTCTCTCTCTTTCTCCCTCCCTTCCCTCTCTAAAAAATAAATATATAAAATCTTAAAAAAAAAAAGATGACTGGAATTGAAGTTTATCAGTGGTTCTTATATCCTTAAGTTTGGTCATTTAGCTGACCTTTTACTTTAACATGGGTCTAATTTATATGCTGTTCATTTTCCATAGCATTTAGTTGATTTAAAAGTCCATTTCTCATACTGTGCACCAAAATAAAAATTTGAACAGTTAAAAAAAAAAAGTTTCCAAATCTTAAGAGATATATGAGACCAGTCATTCTTAAAGTGTTGCAACACTGCTGAGTCACTATCAATTGTAAGGCATATTATAAATAATTTGATAAATAACAAATTATTGAAGTTGTGGTAGACTAACATCTTTGCATATCACTATTCCACACTTTTGCATCTCCATGATTTTTGAGTAGAAGTGAAGCAGGCAAGTTTACAAAACATCACAATTCACCCCTGTCGCACCATAAACATCATGCATGTGTGAGTGCTGAAGCGTGGGAATGCTGTTGTAGGTGGCCCACTCCCCTGCCACATGTTTCATTCTTTCCCAAATGGCTTCGGAGCAGACAAAAAGCAAAGACACAAACTAACCTGTGCTGAGCCCATTATGCATATACTATATTGGTCTGTACACGTTCAATATTGTATCGAACCTTCACCGAAACCCCTCATAAAACCACAAAATGGAGAAAGAGAGAGAGGTTCAGGTACACAGTGAAGTAGGTGGCAGAGCCAGTGCGCCTCACTCAAAAGTCCATGTTCCTTCTGCTTCCCTACTTCTCTAAAGGCCCAGGAAAAAGCAATGGGAGAGAGCTGTCTCCTTACCCTTCAGGACAGAAAACTGTAAAAACGGGGATCACTCTTCCCAGATTCTTTAGGGTCTGGGTCAGGACTGAAGGTGGTAACCTGAAATCCTTTGCATCTGTCATTGCTCTTCAACTTTCAAGGCCTAGCATGGTGCCTGGCACACAGCAGGCACTTAAGAATGAAAAAAATAGTAAGATATTTGTATCTTTCAAATTTCTGTATCAACTTTGCATTTACCTTGAATAACAAGAAACCTAAAGTTTCTCGTTTCCTAAAAATTGCTGGCTTACCACTTTTCCATTTTCCTAGTAATGCCAAAATTTTTAGAGATTTGGACCTTCCTGTAATTACACTGTGATTACTGAGGTAACTAGGTACCACCAGTGGAAGCTCCCAACCCCACAGGAGAGACTTCATGGAAATCACAGCTCCTTCAACTACTAGTTGGTAAGCAGTTCTCCTGTCCCAAGATGTTTTCCACACTAGCTGGGCAGCTTTCAAATGAGATCTCATTCTGTATTTAAATAAACAATGCAATTTTGAAAGTTATGAACATGAATTGTAGGAAAAGAAAGGAAAAACAGAGTCCAATGGAGTTAAATGAGAAGCATTACATAGGTGGAAAAGAAAAATGTTCCCAGGTAAGAGGACCCTCAGTAATTACTTTGGATTTAAAATATCATTTAATGACCATCAAGTAGGCAATAAATAAATAAACAAGGCAAAAACCAAGTAAGAAAAATTTCAGGATACAGATGTATGTCGGTACGTGTGTCAATTGGTGCGACTCCACTGGAGAGCAGTGCGAAAACAGCTGGAGAGGCTGAGGGTGTTCACACCAGGCAGCCTGCCCTTCCCTTCAGGACACTGATTACTTACGGGGAAGGGGTAGGGGAGAACCGGACCAGGATAGAGCACTTGGGGGACTTCACTAAGTCTGTAACATTTTACTTCTTATAAAAAAGAACTGAAGCAAATATGGCAAAATGTTGAGGTTTTTAGAAGTTGAACCTTAAGTACCTGGCTACCACAATGTCCATAAGGACACTACTGCTCAGGTCAGCTCTTTTTCACAGGCAAGACTTTCTCAATGAAGACAGTAGCATGCTGATTCACATTCTGGTGGGCCAACACTGTTACTTACCACTGGTTTAATTATTTATTTGGTTTGTAATTGTTTTTGTCTTTGTTTTGAAGCTATATAGTTGAAGTATATGTTTCACCCTTCTGTGTAGTTATGTTAGTACATTTGTTTCTCTCAGTATTCGACTTTAGAATTCCCCCCCATCCTTGTTGATTTTAATCTTTTAAAATTAAATGTATTGGGGTAAGACTGGTTAATAACACTATATAACTTTCAGGTGTACAGATTATAATTCAACATCTGTGTACTCTATTAGGTGCTCCCCACACAAAGTCCAATGTCCTTCTATTACCATATATGTGACTCCTTCCCCACTTTACTCTTCCTCTACCTTGGTACCCCTCTGGTAATCACCATTCTGTTGTCTGTATCTATGAGTTTGTTTTTGCTTGGTTTGGTTTGTTAATTTTTGTTTTACATTCCACAGGAGTAAAATCATCCAGTTTTTGTCCTTTTTCCATCCCACTGATTTCACTTAGCATAATACTCTCAAAATCCATCTATGTTGTTGCAAACGGTAATATTTCATGTTTCTTATGGCTGAGCTGTATTCCATTGTGTGTATGTACGTACATATACCACATCTTCTTTATCTAATCATCCATCAATGGACACTTTGATTGTTTCTATGTCTTGACTATTGTAAAAAATGCTGCATTAAACACAGGGGTACATGTACCTTTATATCTAAGTGTTTTCATATTCTTCAGGTACATACCCAGAAGGGGAATAGTTGGATCATACGGTAGTTTTATTCTTAGTTTTTTGAGAAACCTCCATACTGTTTCCCATAGTGACTGAACTAATTTACATTCCCACCAACAGAATACAAGGGTTCCCTTTTCTCCATATCTTCTCCAACACTTGTTATTCACCACTGCTTCATAATGAAGTCCATGGATGAGAAAATTGCCCAGAATTCTGGAAATGGTGTTTTGGATAACATAAAGTAAGTAAGGTTACGCCGTCTTCTCACCAAAGATCCCCTGCCTTTATTGACTGAAATGACTGCCAGGCTGGGTGAGGTGTTTCCCAAACTGTAAGCAGGTGAAGGGAGAGCCAGGGAAAAAGTATCCTGTTCTCAATTTTGGGAAATTACAAATTAAACAAAACTAAACAGATTTCTACCTTTTTATGTTCTAAAAGATAAATACACAGTGATATGTATATTCACGTATTATAGAATCCACAGGGCAGTTAGAGCTATCAATAATAATAAATCTCGGCAGTATGTTAAGGACAAAAAGCAAATTTCAAAGGATATACATAATGGTCTTCATATAAAGACTAAAGGTATGCAACACTACTGTATATTGATTAGGGGTAAATACATGAGTAGTAAAAATGCTATAAAGATATCCACATGAATAATATGCCCCATTTTCTAGGTAGTAGATACTTCTATGAGGAGGTGTCTTTTTGTAGGATTTTCAGAGCCTTTACTATGTTAATGAGTCTCACGACTCTTCTAGAACAGCTTATCATATTCAACATCTCTTAAATTTATTTAGCCATGAGCCTTTCTTTTTTAAAAAAAAACTTGTTTTATTTACGTTTATTTAATAAACGCTTGAAAGTGTGTTTATTAACACTGGGCACAGTGAAACAAGGAAGGGCTTAGGACAGAAGAAGCAACAGAGAGAGCCTAGGCAGGGCTGCTTTGGCTCACAGGGAAGTCAGAGAAAAGGGCCTGGGGACAGGCTCAGGGGGTTAGCCCTGGACGAGCTGCTACTTCCCATTGCTCCCCTGGTTGCAAGTCTCATGGGGTCTTTTAGAGTTTAGAGACGCGCACCTGTGGGGGGAGAAGAGGGCAAGGGGAAAGGCGCAGGTGTGCTCTGGGGAGGGACAGTGTGCCCCCAGAGCCCTTTTCTTGTGCTACTTTATTAATATTCCCTAGAACAGTTTAAGAACTAGTAAGCAAAAAGCCAAAACTACCTTCAGAAGACCTTAAACTCAGGTGTTCTTAAACACTCCTATCTGCACTTGGTGAATCATAGTTTCCTAACACACAAAATGAAATAGTATCAGCTTTTCTCCCCACTTTAAGAGTTCTTTCTTCAAATTTTCTTTCAATCTTCTTCTTGTCTTCTCCTTTCATTTTCTTGTCTCTAAACTTCACTTAAGCCAATTTTTGAAAACTATGGAAAAACCAAAGCAGCTTGATGGAGAATGAAAAAGTCTGGTAGAAGGGGGTTGTGTTTATGCCATCTTTTCTTCCCCTTAGCAAGTTTACACTCACTCTTCTCAGGGCCTTCCTTTTCAACTCCAAATCGAACAACCCCCTGAGCCCCACCTCTCCTTACCTGTAGCTGAGGGGCAGTGTAAAACCCTGGTTCCTTCCCTGAGACAACCAGGTAGTCTTCACACAGTCAATTACCAACTGAGTCAACTGGACATTAGGCTCCTTGCCAGTTGGACACAGGGTTTCTTGGATGAAAGCCTGAGCAGCCTCAAGCCAGGTTTGTTCCTGAGGAAAGTGAACCTAGTTAATACATTGTCATGGCAATCCTGCCAACCAAGGAAATTTTTAAAAGAATAAAGGAATCTGCCCTGGCTGGCGTAGCTCAGTGGATTGAGTGTGGGCTGCAAACCAAAGTGTCGCAGGTTCGATTCCCAGTCAGGGTGCATGCCTGGGTTGCAGGCCATGACCCCCAGCAACCGTACATTGATGTTTTTCTCTCTCTATCGCCCTCCCTTCCCTCTTTAAAAATAAATAAATAAAATCTTAAAAAAAAAGATCTCTTAAAAAAAAGAATAAAGGAATAGAAAAAACATCAAGAGGGCATGTAAATGAAGAGAAAATGTAAAGGAGTTCAGAGCTTAAAGAAACTTTAGGAGTTCCCTGGCTGGTATGGCTCAGTGGATTGAGCGTCAGCCTGTAAACCAAAAGGTTGCTGGTTCAATTCCCAGCCAGGGTACATGCCTGGGTTGCAGGCCAGGTCCCTGATTAGGGGCATGAGAAAAGCAACTGATCAATGTTTCTCTCACACTCTTCCTTTCTCCTCTTTAAAAATAAGCAAATAAAATCTTAAAAAGAAAAAAGAAAACTTAGAAGTCTTTAGTCCAGCTATATAATCAACTCAGACAGCTGGCCATCCAGCTTTGGTCTTGTCTTTCTTTTCTTTTTAAAGATTTTATTTATTTTTATAGACAGGGGAAGGGAGGCAGAGGGGAAGGGAGAAAGAGAGGGACAGAAACATCAATGTGCGGTTGCCTCTCACTCACCTCCTACTAGGGACCTGGCTCACAACCCGGGCATGTGCCCTGACTGGGAATCAAACCCATAACCCCTTGGCTGGCCTGGCACTCAACCCACTGAGCCACGACTGAACCAGCCAGGGCTCATCTCTTTCTTCAGTAACCTGCAACATCCCTTAAAGTTCTCAACTGGAATTTTTATTCCTCTGTGAACCCTTCTCTGACCACCCCAGGAAAAATGCTCTTCCCTCCTTGAAGCTCCCACAGCACCTTACACATACCTGTATTAAGAGCGATGATCACCACAGAGAACAGAACCCATTTATGCAGAGTCTGGTTGTAAAGCCAGCAAGTTGAAAAAAAGATTGGTCAAAATCACCCTTTAAAAAATCTCTTATATTGTTCATAGAGAATAGGATATAGTACTATATAGCAATATATATGAAAACAGAAATACGCCTAATAATGAATAGTACACAAAAAGGACATAAGTAGAGTATAATTTTTTTAAATCCTCACCCAGGGATACGTTTTGTTTTCACTGTTTTTTTTTTAGAGAGAAAGGGAGAAACAGACATCGATCAGTTAATTGTCTCCAGTATACACCCCAGCTGGGACTCAAACCCGCAACCTAGGTATGTGCCCCGATCAGGAATCGAACCCACAACCTTTTGGTAAGATGACACTCTGAGTCATCTGTTCATTTGAGTTCCCATAAGCTAAAATAAATAAATAAATAAATAAATAAATAAACAAACAAACAAACAAACATACACACACACACACACACACACACATAAATAATACAATCCCACTGGGTTTGTTTCCTGTTCTGTCTTTTCAGCCAAGATGTGGGCTTTCTAAGGACATGAACCATCTCTGTATACTTGCCACAGATTCTGAATGCACAGCTGTCTTGATGTAGGTAACCCTAGGGCATGGTACCAGCTTGGCATACTCCCAGTGCTAGGCAGCTTCACTTTATAATTCTGACAGAGTTTAGTACTTAGGAGAAGGGTCTTTATCCTTTTTCATCCCCATTGATAATTCTAAACCATTATAATTCTATCCCTGCTCCTCCAATGCTCCCCATTAGCCCTCTGGTCAATCCTTCACATTCAGTTAATCTTTAGCAAAAACCAGTATTCAACTTCTAGATGACTTTCCTATCATTGTGGACAGCCCTACCATTGACTTTCATCTTCACCTCTGTGGAACACTCATTCATGGTCAGGGTTGTCAAACTCGACCAGGTCATCATTAAGAACTGCCCATCAACATAATCACAGCTCATACTTTTTGTCTTCCTCAGTTGGTCAATGGGGCTTTTTTAGCCCCTGCTCCTCTGAAAGCCTGCCAATTGCCTGGTACATTGAACGCTACTGTTTCTCAAAGTCATACCTCAGAATAATCAGTTCTATTAAAAATGCAGGTGGTTTTTTAGGTGATCTCATCTACTAATCAGAATGAGGTTGGCAGAGTCTGTATTTTAAATAAGCTCCCCAGGCTGATATTGGCATAGGCTGATGTTGGAGAACACTCTCCATTTTCCTCTCAATGACCTCACCCGCTGGATGCCATTGAAAGATGCTGACTGTTCCTAAATCTCTACTTTAGCTCTAGTTATATGCCTGTCTACTAGATTCTCCACCTGGCCTACCTGCAGGCACCACAGTTGCTCAACGCTGACTTTTCACAAAATCCACTCTCTTCCAGTGTTCACTACTCAGCAAATAGCAACCTGAACCAAACACTTCTATCCTGAAACCTGGACATCTCCTTAACTCCCTTCCTTTCCCTACACAAGACCCAAGTCCTTTAGATCTGCTTCCTTAACATATTTCTTTTAGCTCTGCCTTCACCTCTGGTACCTCAACTTTGCTGCCGTGGTTGGGATTACCATCCTCTCTCATTACATTTCAACCACAGCCTTCTAACTGGTAATCTGCAGCCCACTCTCTACACCACTACCTAGGGAAATAAAAACACAAATCTCACATCCAGTCATTTTTCTGCTTAAAATCCTTACTAACTCCCAATTATCCTCAGGTTAAAGTCCTGCTTAGCTAGACTTACAAGACTAGCAGAGGCTGATGTGGCTCAGTGGATTGAGGGCTGGGTTTGAGGGGCAGATTCCCAGCTGGGGGCGTGTGAGAGGCAACCGATTGACGTTTCTCTCCCTCTCTTTCTCCATCCCTTCCCCTCTAACAATAAATAAATGTAAAAAAAATTTTTAAAAAGGACTGTCAGCTCTGACCCCTCCATCACCACTCAACTGCTTCAATTTCTCAAAGACACCTTCTCTACCTCCGCCTTGTAACCTCCCTTCAGTGCTTTTTTGCTTGCTAACTCTTAAACGCATCGGGTCTCAAACGCTTTTCCTGATGACCAGTTACACTGCGTCAGGGGTCTCCCCAAGAGCCCACAGCGCAGTTCGCCGTGAGTCTGCTCCTGGCTTCCCACTGGGCTTGAAGCCTAGAGCGTGGACCGAAACGTGTTTAGGGACCAGAGTAAGCGCCTCAGGGATGAATAAATATATTTGCAGAACCAGTGAGAGGGGTAGGGCAAACAGCTGCAGAAGTTCCCCCTCGCCCGGGGGCGGCCAGCGAAGTCAGGGAGGCAAAGAGGCAGTGGGTAGAACAGGAAAAGGAAGGAAATCGAGGCAGACAAGAGAAAGGACGAGGAACGAAGACCAGCACTCACGGAGTCGACAGCCTGAGGGCGGCAAGCCGCCATTGCATGCCCGGGCGTAAACGACTTTACCCCGGGAGGTAAGCAAACCGCCGTTGGCGCGAGAGCTCACGGAAGGGCCCGTCTGTGGCGTCATCAGCGGGCGCGGTCTCCGCTCTACCTCTGGCTCCTCCCGGTGCAACGTCCTCAGGACCTCTCTGGGCCACTCCCAGATCTGCGCTTCTGAGGCACCCAGATCTCCGTTCCCTTGTAACATCCTGTTTGGCGTCCCTGGGGTGGTCGGGGAAGCTCAGGAGCTCAAACAAAGCCTGCCTGCTTGGTAACTCAGCATCTTTAGATTTCCCTGATCTTGCCAAGCAAAAGTGTTTCCTCCCTAATGCAGCTGGAGTACGTCGTTCATACGTTGCTGTAATTCTTAACTATTTACCTAATTTGGGTGTGAGTACCTAGCTAGGAGCTTTAGCCTATGTATTTTATTTATCGTTGTATTCTGGTGCCAACTCCTTTGGGAACAAACACAGTTCCCCCAAAAAGTTGAAAAATGTATAGCTACCCACCCACACACACATACAAAAACACACCACCAAAACGGTTTTTGGATATTTATTGAAGCTTTTTCATAATTGCCAAAACTGGGAAGCAACCAAGATGCCCTATGGTAGGTAAATGGACAAATTTTGTTACAACCAGACAAGGAATATTATTAAGCACTAAAAAGAAATGAGCTACCAAGTCATGAAAAGACATGGAGAAACCTTAGGTGCATATTACTTAGTGAAAGAAGGCAATCTGAAAAGGCTGAGTACTATACGATTCCAACTATATGACATCCAGGAAAAGGAAAAACTATGGAGACAGTAAAAAGATTAGCGGTTGTCCAAGATTGTGGGGAGACAGGGATGAATAGTCAGAGCACTGAGAATTTTCTGGAGTTTGGGTGATAATATGGCAATGTAGGTTCATCAATTGTAACAAGTGTTACAATTGTGAATGCTGTTGGGGATGCTTATAGTAAGAAATGCTGTGTGTGAGGTTAGGGTACATGGGAAATCTCTATACTTTTCCAGTTTTTCTGGGAACCTAAACGTCTCCAAAAACCAGTCTGTTAAAGAAGTATATATGTGGTGATGGGGGGGAGGAATGGAGACAACTGTATTTGAACAATAATAAAAAGGTATAGATGTAGGCCTGGCCTGGTAGCTCAGTTGTTTAGATATTCATCACTTTATGCCAAGGTTGTGGGTTCTATCCCCAGTCAGGGCACATACAAGAATCAACCAATGAATGCATGAATAAATGAAGCAGTGAATCAATGTTTCTGTTTCTCTCTCTCAAATCAGTAAATAATAGTATAATATAATAAAAAAGAACAGTGCTTGTTGCCAAATAAGAACATGATAAATAAATATTTGTCAAATAATGAAAGCAGCTGCTCTCCCTAATTCTGTCAACCAGCCCATCATTTCCTGGCTTAGGTACAGAATTCATGCAACCATGTGCCCGGGCACTGTTCTAGGCTCTGGGCATACACTAGTGAAAAAACAAAAATCCCTGTTCTCATGTCCTATGTTGTAGGACAAGGAGACTTATAGTGAAAAAAATAAAATAAAATGTGTGGAACATTCATAATAGGTGCGATAGAGAAACAGGGATTGCAGGTGATGGTGTGTCTCTTTCCTATAGAGAAGGCTTCACTGAAAAGTTGGCTATATAGTAAAGTCAAGAATTCATATGATGGGGATCAAAGAGAAAGAATGGCCAGTGAGAACCAAGCACAAAGGCCCTGTGGAAGAAAGGTAATGAAGTCAGTGAGGCTGGAGGGGAGGGAGATTCAGGAGGTAAAGTGACAGAGGGACATTTAAGGCCATCTCACACAGCTGCTTCAAATCAGTTTAACATAGAGTAAACATTGATTATGAAATAGTAAGTATAAACATTGTAGACAATAAGACTCCTCTAGTCATTTACCAGAAAAATAAAGACTTTAATTTAGCAAGTTATGGTTTCCCCTAATTCAATTTCACTTTTGATGCAAGTCCTCTGTCAAACATACTCAAAAAGAGTCAGGATGCTTGTCTAGAAATTACTGACAAAGATTCATTCAAGGGTCTTAGTGTTTGAAAACTGTAAACACAGCTAGACAAAAACCTAGAAGTGTTCTAAAGAAGAAAGAAAAGCTAAGAGTTCTTACAGTAAAAAGAATATTCTTGAGAATTATCAGTTCTACATTCTTAGCCCTAGGATTGGTCCAGAATGGTTATCAGTCAGATGTCAGGTGGTCTGGATGATGGATGCCAAGTGGTCTGGAAGATGGGCACCAGGAGGTCTGGTCACATCCAGTGGTCTATAAGAATGGATGTTAGCTGGTCTGGATATGTGAGTCCTTTGTGGGCTAATCAGAGGGGTGACTGGAGGTCTGGTGTGTGTCTGTATGTGTGTGCAGGCATTGTCACAGGGCTGGGAAGTTCAAAAAGTTTAAGTTCTCAGGCTAGTTAGAACAAGAATAGGGTCTTTCTTCATGCCTCAGCCTTCATAATATTAATAACTTTAGCAGCTTGGTTCAAGTGACTCCATGTTATATATTTCCCATCTTCACTCTTTTCTCATCTCTATTCTTTATTGCATGAACTAGTTGTGCACTGTGGTGTCGAGTTCTTTATAAAGTGAATCTTTGTTTGCAATTATGTTCCATCATCATGTCAGCAATGTGTTTCTTCCCTTTCCCCCAAAACAAAAACAAATCCACCAGAGGAAACTGAAACCTCTCTCTCACCGCACTCCAGCCACACTGGTCCCCTTATTAGAACATTAGTCAAAGCCTAGTTAAAGTCCCAAACCTAATTATTCCTTTTGCTTTTACTTTTTTATCGACTCTGGAATATCCCACTCTATTTATTAAATCCATGAAGATGTGCCCCATATCCTTAGAGTTACTTCTGATAGTTTATAGAAAGCAGAGTTATTTTTAGGCTGCAGTGATCCGAGAGAGTTGTACTGGACACTTCCATTGGCGTAATTTAAATGTCAGGTTAGGTGCTTAATCTGGTGGCAGCATGCAAAAACAAGTGAGAGGTGCACCAGAGAAAAGGAGGCCACTGAATTAAATCAGGCTTGATTTAGTAAGTGTCTTAAAGGAAAGTGTTGGTAGGAAGATGTTAAGGAAATGTGGAGAAGAGTAGTTGGTCTGTCACAGAGAGAGGGAAGTGTGGAGGATTGGGAGGTGTCTCAGACCTGGTGATTTTGAACAGTCTATGCTTGTCCAGAGGACAGCTGGAGATATGGGACCAAAGTCAGGAGAAGGATCAGGGCCAAATGAATGAATCTAGAAGTCACTACATGGGGAATTGTACCACAACTCCCAGTTGTACCACTGGGGCTCCCAGAAGGGGTTGGAAGATAGGTATGAGAACGAGACAGGGAGTGCCTGGAGGGAAAGAAACCCAGGAGTGACGTTTGGCCTCTGTCAGAAGTAAGCCAGAGAGTACTTATTTCAACAGCCTGGAAGCTTACACACCCAACAGGTAAGAACTGCCATATCTGCAGCAGGGCTGGAATTAGGGTAAGGCAAGTGAGGCACCTAAAATTTATTAAATATTGCACCCTAGGCTTTTGCACCCTAGGCTTTTGCACCCTAGGTGCCTCACTTGCCTTACCCTAGTGTTGGCTCTGTACTGGAGAGGGGACTGAAATAGAGGGCAGGGGTGAGAATAAAGACTTTCACTTTTTACTTGGAACATTTCTACATTGTTCAAGTCATTAAAAAGACCACTGGACCGGGTATCGTGTTTGACCTGGTGCACCACTACAGCTTCCTGGCCCTCAGGCTTCAAGCTAGATTTGGGTGATAGGGAACAAGAAAGAAGTTTGTAGGGAGACACTGGGACAGAAGGGGAGGAACCCAGCATTTATTGCTTTTCTCCCTCAACACTGTGCTTGTGGCAGTGGCTTCATTTGCCCTGTTGGGTGCCCTAATTTCATAGGTCCCTATCTCTATCAGCTGCTAACACCATTCCTCCCTTTGTCCCTTCAGACTTACAGGTGGTAGCCACTTTTTGCTGGTGCCAGGCTCTGGTTGCCCCACTCTACTTTGTTGGTTCCCTTAATCCTGACCTCATCCCTGTAAGTAGACTATTAAAATTCTTATTGATTAATCTCTTTCCAGTGTGCCATCTTTTCTGTGATAGGATCCTGATTAGTACAACCATATATTTGTGTATCATGAAGATTTCAAAATGTGTTGGGTCTGCCAAAGAGTCCATTTAGTTTTTTTCTGTAAAGTAAAAGACACATTTTAAATTTTCACCAATAACTTTATTGATTTGGCTATTTTGAGTATGTTGGCTATCTCGCATGTGGTATAATGTTGATTGTTCTCAATGTCTCGATTTGATTGCTGTCAACTTCATCTGGTCTACTTGACCATGGAGCATCTTTTGTCAAGAAATCTCCAGCACAAAACTTTGCAAACCACTTTTGATACGTTTGATCAGTCACAGCGCCTTCTCCACACACTGCACAAATCTTTTTTTTTCTTTTTGCATTTCAGTTGCATTTTTATCTTTCTTGAAATAATAATGCATAATATGTCAGAGATGTTTTCTTCCATCTTCAATGTTAAAATGGCTACAGAAAAATTCACCAATTTTGATGTTTTTTTTTAAATGCACGCTTACATGACAGCTGTCACAATATGATATAACAAAATTGTTTCTAATGAAGTTAAAGACAACTAGAGCCATCTCAGGGGAAAAAACCAAATTAAGTTTTTGTCTACTGATACATAGGTAGAAAGCGCTAAGAAGTGTTTGAGTTACAAAACTAAGGAGCAAGTCATTGCAATGAACCTCAGGGTCTTTATGGGTGCTCAATAAATACTCTGTATCATTATTATTGTTACTGTAACAAGCAAGAATATTGAAATTAAAAATACATGCCCCCCACTCTTCTAGGAGTTAAATGATTTCATTTATTCAGGAAAGATAGAAAGAAAGCAAAGGGAACAAGGTAGGGAAACAGTCCTGGACAAGGGTGACGCTTCTCATTCTGTTTCCTGCATTCGAAGTACCTGTCTCCGTCACAGTTTGTTCAGGGACAAGAGAGGAAGGCATGGATATGGAACTAGCTATTTTCAGAAACTCAAAACAGATTTGCTGGATAAACCAACGCGTCTTTCAGAACAGAAGACAGCTGCAGCCCCAAGCTCGGGGAGAGGAGCGGAGTGTGGTGGAGGAAGGAAGAGTGAGAGGGCGGGTGTCTTCAGGCTCCGCCTCCGCCTGCGTCGCGGGCCGGGTACTTCTCTCCCGCGCCGCGATTCCGCGACCTCTGGGACCGTGCGGACCTCTTCCACGTGCGTATGGCCAGCGCGCCGGTCGGGGTACTCCTGCTTGCCGCACCCCATCGCCGCCCACCCCAAGCCTGGTCCAGGCGGCTTCAGTATCCCCAACGGGCCGACATGAGTCTGTGTGGGGCCGGCCCGTTTGCTTTAATATAGGCGTCCATTGTCGCCGGACAGAAAAGATGGCACTTAAACTCATTCCCTCTCTCCCAACACAAAAAACCGGTCGACCCCTACTTTGTTTAAGGCACAATGCTAGTTTTGGGGGATACAGTTCTGATGTAGACAGCTCTGTCTTTGTCCTCTTGGAGCTTCATTTCATAGGACAAAAATCAAGTGGTTTAATAAATCGAATGATTTCAGGATGTGATATTCCTGTGAAGGAGTGGTATGGAGGACAGTCGTGAGGGGCCTGTCTTTACAAAGGGTGATCAGCATGGGGTGGAAGGGAGGAATCCTTACTGATTTGGCAGAAGCACCGTTTACCGAAGTGAGGCCTGGCCGGAAAGAGGGGTGGGGGTGGGGGTGGGGGTGCTGGTGAGTGATGGAAACCAATATAGTTCAGTCAGTCAACAAGCTTTAGATTTTTTTCTTTTGTAAGCCCCAAGTATTGTTCTAAGCCTTGATAATCCAATGGAGATAAAACAGCTGCAGCCCATAACCACATGGAGATTTTGTTCTAATGGGAAAAGTAGAGCTAAAAAATGTCAGCCTTAACTATTACAGAGCAAATTAAAATAGGGCCATTTGATAGTGGCTACTTCAGCGTGGTTGGTCAAGGAAATCCTTTCCAAGAAGGGGAGTTTCTCCTGAAAGTGACAAGAAGGAGCTGGCCATATCAGGGTGAGAAAAGTGCTTACAGACATGAACTTGGCAGAAGAGTAAAAGAAGCCAGTGTGGTGGTGAGTTGTGGGTAAGAAGGAGAGGGGCAGGAGAAGAAATAGGCAGTAGCCGGACCAGGTCAGCCAAAGCACTGAGTTGGAATTTTATTTACTTTATTTTGTTTATTTTATTTCATTTTTTAAAGAAAGAAACATTTTTTTCTTTAAAAAAAGATTTTATTTATTGCCATGGCTGGTGTGGCTCGGTGGCTAGAGGGCCGGTCTGCAAGCCAAAGGGTTGCGGGTTTGAATCCCAGTCAAGGCACATGCCTGGGTTGCTGGCCAGGTCCCCAGTAAGGGTCATGCAAGAGGCAACCACAGGTTGCCTCCCTCTTTTCTCCCTCCCTTCCCCTCTCTTTAAAAACAAATAACATCATTTTTTTAAAAAAAAGATTTTATGTATTTATTTTTATGCCCTGACTGGGAATCGAACCGGCAACTCTTTGGTGTGTGCATGATGGGAAGACATGATCTAATTTATGCTGACATGTGGCAAGTGGATTGTGGGTGGGGCAGGAATGGAATCAGGAGTACACTGGTCAGGAGGCCAAAGCATCAGTCCAAGTGAACGTTAGTAGTGACTTGCACTAGAGTGATGGTAGCAAAGATGCAAGGAAGCAGACAAATTTGGGATATGTCTAGAAATAAATTTGCTGATGGATTAGATATAGAGGGGGCTCAGGAAAAGAAGAATTAAGGTTTGCTCCTGGGGTTTTGGCTTGAGCAACTGAATGAATAGTGGCTTTTACTGTGATGGAGAGGACTGGGAGAACAGCAGGTCTGGAGAAGTGATAAATCAAAATTTCTATTTCGGCCCAAACAGGCTATCATCTATGTTTTTGAGACATTTATGTGGTGCTGTCATGTAAGCATTTGCATGTACTAGTTTGGAGTTTCAGGGAGAGTCAGGATTGAATAAAGCTATGGAATCTGTTGGCAGATATTACTGGTAACTCAAATCATGTGAAATTGCCATTTTTGGTCAAAAATAGTTGAATGCTGACAATTTCATTGGTTCAGTCTATTATATGGTATTTACTTATTTAATATATTTTATTGATTATGCTATTATAGTTGTCCCATTTCCCCCCTTTATTCCCCTCTGCCCTGCACACCCCCTCCCACCCACATTACCCACACACTTTAGTTCATGTCCATGGGTCATATATATGTTCTTTGGCTTCTACATTTCTCATACTATTCTTAACCTCCCCCTGTATATCTTCTACCTACCATATATGCTGCTTATTCTCTATACCTTTTCTCCCTCTCTCCCTACCTACTCCCCCACTGATAACCCTCCATGTGATCTCCATTTTGTGATTCTGTTCCTGTTCTAGTTGTTTGCTTAGTTTGTTTTTGTTTTTATTTTTGTTTTAGGTTTGGTTGTTAGTAACTGTGAGTGTGCTGTCATTTTACTGTTCATATTTTTTATCTTCTTTTTCTTAGATAAGTCCTTTTAACATTTCTTGTAATAAGGGCTTGATGATGATGAACTGCTTTAACTTGACCTTATCTGAGAAGCACTTTATCTGCCCTTCCATTCTAAATGATAGCTTTGCTGGATAGAGTAATTTTGGATGTAGGTCCTTGCCTTTCATAACTTGGAATACTTTCCAGCCCCTTCTTGCCTGCAAGGTTTCTTTTGAGAAATCAGCTGACAGTCTGATGGGCACTCCTTTGTAGGTAACTGCCTCCTTTTCTCTTGCTGCTTCTAGGATTCTCTCCTTGTCTTTAATCTTGGGTAATGTAATGATGATGTGCCTTGGTGTGTTCCTCCTTGGGTCCAAGTTCTTTGGGACTCTCTGAGCTTCCTGGACTTCCTGAAAGTCTATTTCCTTTGCTAGATTAGGAGAGTTCTCCTTCATTATTTTTTCAAATAAGTTTTCAGTTTCTCATTCTTCCTCTTCTCCTTCTGGCACCCCTATGATTCGGATGTTGGAACGTTTAAAGATGTTCTGGAGGTTCCTAAGCCTCTCCTCATTTTTTTGAATTCTTGTTTCTGCACTCTGTTCTGGTTGAATGTTTTTTTTTTTCCTTCTGGGCCACATCGTTTATTTGAGTCTCAGTTTACTTCTGGTCACTGATGGTTCCCTGTACATTTTCCCCACACACTTGAATAGTGGCTTTCACTTATTTCACTTAGCATAGCCTTCATTTTTTTTTCATCTAATTTGCCACCATATTCAACCATTTTTGTGAGCATCCTGATTACCAGTGTTTTGAACTGTGCATCTGATAGGTTGGTTATCTCTTCATTGCTTAGTTGTATTTTTTTCTGGAGCTTTGATCTGTTCTTTCATTTGGGCCATTTTTTTTATTGTCTTGGTGTGCCTGTTATGTAGTAAGGGACGGAGCCTTAGGTGTTCACCAGGGCAGAGAACACATTGTGACACTGTATGTGGGGGCAGGGTCTGAGGGGGAAAAATGGCACTTGCTCAGCTTTCTGCTGGTTTTCAGTCACTTACCCCTACTACCCACAAGCAAATTGGGCCCTTCTGGTGCTCATTCCCAGGTGGGTGGGCTTGTGTACGTTCTAGGACCTTGTGCTCTCTCCAACGAACTCCTGTGAGTCTGTGAGTTTCTCCTGCTGCCGCCACAACTCCCACAGATGTTTTCAATCAGAAATTTGAGGCTTTATTTCCCCACACTGGGACGCTGGTTTACAGTCTGTCTCACTCCCCAGTTGTTCCTCCTGGCTTATCTGCATGCAAACGTGGGACCACCCAGTCCATAATCTACAGCCTCACCAGGTCCACCAGCCATGCCTTGTCTGCCCTGGTCCTCCAGCCGCTGCCATGCCCAGCGTTCTCTCCACCCCGCTGCCTGTCTCTGCTCCTCCTACTGGTCTGGATGAATGTTTCTTTAACTCCTTGGTTGTCAGACTTCCATATAGTTTGATTTTCTGTCAGAACCTGGTTGTTTTTTGTTTTTAAATTTGTTGTCCTTCTTTTGGTTGTGCAAAGAGGCACAGTGTGTCTACCTATGCCTCCATCTTGGCCAGAAGTCTATTATATGGTATTTATTTATGTATTTACTTTTGTTTTTAGAGAGAAAGAGAGAGGGGGGAGGGGGAGAAAGACAAACATCGATTCGTCTTTCTACTTATTCATGCATTCATTCGTTGATTCTTGTATGTGCCCTGACTGGGGATCAAACATGCAGCCTTGGTGTATCTGGACAATGCTCTAGTTACCTGAGCTACAAAGCCCAGGCTATTAGTTGGTATTTAAATTCACATGTCTGGATGAGGTCTCTTAGGAAAAGCATATAGAGCAAAGAGAACAAAGGACACCCTTGGGCATCCAACATTTAGAGGTGGAGTAGAGAAGTAGGAGCCAGCACAGGTGACTGGAAAGTAGCAACCAGAAGGTAAAGGAATATCAGGAGAGTGGTGTCATTGAAGCCAAGAGAGGAGGGTGTTTCAAGAGGTAGGGAATGAATAAATCAAATGCTGCCTAGAGGTTGAGTGAGATGCTAAGTGACCTCTGTACTGAAAACATTCCAATCCTTGGTGACTTTGACGTATTAGTCAAATTCAGCTTTGAGTAAGTTAGGTTTGAGATGCCTAAGACCAAGTGGAGAAGTAGGGCAATGAGCTTTTCCTTCTCCCGCTTCCTTGGGAAGAGACCGTGTATACCTGTGAGCCCCTGTGAGTGATCAGGGCTGAATGAATGGCACAGATGAGAAGCCCCGAATACTGGGGCAGTGAGGAGTGCTTCCCAGGGTTGGTGAGACCTGTACTTGTCTTGAAGAATAGAGAAGTTTTGGATAGGATGAGACTAGGCATAGACACTTCAGGAGGGGCAAAAGAATGGAAAGGAGGCCAGGCAGGGTTTGGTGAGTAAAGCCAGGGTCCTGCTGAGAAGCAATGTGATCAGAAGTTGGAAGTGTAGTTGGGGATAGCTGTGGAGGGCCTTTGAATTTCAGGCTAAAGTTTTTGGATTGATTTTGAGCAGGGATGTACTGTAATATTTTGAAGTAAAGGAACTAGTATTCGATTTTACCAGTCAGGTCCAGTTTAGCTCAAACTCCAGGTTTATGCTTAGATGCCATTGCTTCCAGGAAGTCTTTCCTGACTCCTACTGAAGTACTAGGTTGGTACCCACAGTGCCTTGGCCGTAACCACACTGGACAGGCAAGTACCCTGGAAATGGGTTCTTGCCGGTCACCCTCAATAAAATATAAGCTCTATGAAGGCAGAAGTGGTAATTGTCTTGCTCACAGTTGTGTTCCCAAGGATTTGCCTGGGACCCAGCAAAGGGCAGGTGCGCAAGGACCACGTGTCAAGGATGTATCTGTACACCCGGGTCCCATATCACTAAAGCCCACATTTTGCAGGATTAGTTAAAATCCCCAAGGTTATGTTTTCAGGTTACCTTGTTTCGCTGAGTGCCCCTTTAACTTCCCCCATCAATCCCTTAAAACTTGAAATCGATTCAGCAGATAGGCTACAGTTAATGTTATTTTTTAGTAACATAACTCATCTTTCCAGCAAGGACACCTGAAGAGATGTCCTCAGTCCTTCACTTCTACGTCCGTCCCTCTGGCCATGAAGGTGCAGCATCTGGCCACATCCGCAGGAAGCTGCAAGGGAAACTGCCAGAGCTGCAGAGTGTCAAGACCGAGCTGTGCTACAATGTGAACTGGACAGGTTGGGCCCTGTATTGGATGCTTGAGGGAGGTACCCCGGTGCCCAGGGCAGTGTCTCAAGGCATCCTTGCCCTGTCTCTCTGCAGATGAGTCTCTCCCAAGTGCTGAGGAGATGAAGAAGCTGATGTGGCTCTTTGGCTGCCCCTTGTTACTGGACGATGTGGCTCAGGAGTCCTGGCTCCTTCCTGGCTCCAATGACCTGCTGCTGGAGGTTGGGCCCAGGCAAGTGTCTCCTCTAGGGCAACTCCTTCCATGTTTCAGGCACATGCTCTCTTTTAAAACACATTGCCCACCACTTCCACTTCCATTCCTTTGTTTTCTCTTCTTGTGATCCTCAGGAAATGTGTTCTTCCTTTGCCCCTTCCTGCTCCCCACCTAGAAAGCCTTGCTTGTGCCTTTCTCTTACAGGAAGATGTCTTTGAAGACTGAGCTAGCTCCCAGGCATGTTCTGAAAATAAAACAGGTTACATTCGGAGAAATTGAAATCAAAGCATTTTGATGCTGGAAGGATAGTTCTGGTTTGATTTGAGTGGCCTTTGAAAGCAGGTTTCTTAGTGCCCAGATCTGAGACTGGAGGCCATTGGCAGGAATAGTAGAGACAGGAGAGTGGCTGGACAGCAGTGGGTAGGATCTACCTTCTCGGCTCTCAGGTCCTAATGGTCTGGCCCACTCCTCAGGCTGAACTTCTCCACCCCGACATCCACTAACATCGTGTCAGTGTGCCAGGCTGCTGGGCTGGGGGCTGTGGACCGTGTGGAGACTACGCGGCGCTACCTGCTGTCGGTGAGGCACTAGGCAATCAGGACAGGGGACCAGGAGGAGGACATGGGCCAGAGATAAGAGATTGGGTTATAATGGCAGAAGCAGGGGGAGGAGCTCCTGGCTTGAAGCCTGCCCTGTTTGCAGGTTATTCACTGCTTGAGGGCACTTGGTTGATGAGTAAAAGGAATTATATGAAATGTTAAAGGAATTTATCTAAGAAAAAGAGATTGAAAATATAAGCAATAAAATGACAGCAAACTCACAGTTATTAACAACCACACCTAAAACAAAAACAAAGCAAACTAAGCAAACAACTAGAACAGGAACAGAACCACAGAAATGGAGATCACATGGAGGGTTAGCAACAAGGGAGTGGGAGGAGGAGAGAAGGGGAAAAGGTACAGAGAATAAGTAGCATAGATGGTAGGTAGAAAATAGACAGGGGGAGGGCAAGAATAGTATGGGAAATGTAGAAGCTGAAGAACTTATACATGGACATGAACTAAAGGAGCAGAATGTGGGTGGGAGGGGGTATGGAGGGCGGAGGGGAATAAAGGGGGGATGGGACAACTGTAATAGTATAATCAATAAAATATATTAAAATAAAAAGAAAGAAATCCAGTGTGTGCTTCCCTCACTAATCTATGCTTTCTTCCCTCATGCCCGGAAGGGGTGTCATTTTCTAATCAGAAAAGCAGTGTATATGGGCTAGCAGTGGGCTGGCCCTGTGTGGCTTGGAGGATGGAGAGGGGACTGTTTTGTCCATTCTTCAGCTCTCCACCCCTTGTCCTCTGTGTGCATCCCAACCCCTAGTTTGCCCACCCCCCTTCACCTGAGATGGAGGCCATTGCTTTGCCAACCCTGTATGATCGGATGACGGAGCAGCACTTCCCCCGTCCCATCCAGAGCTTCTCCCCTGGGAGCGTCCCTGTACCCCTTGATGGCCCAATCAACATACTGGAGAAGGGCCGGCCTGCCCTGGAGAAAGCTAACCAGGAACTAGGTAAATGGGGCTCCCTAGGAGGAAGGCCCAGGCTGGGCTTGCAGGGGTGCTGAGAGCCAGGAAATGATGGCCTGAGACCAACGGTCACCTCTTCTTGGGTTTGTCTCCTAGGTCTGGCCCTGGATTCCTGGGACCTGGATTTCTACACCAAGCGCTTCCAGGAGCTTCAGCGGAACCCTAGCACTGTGGAGGCCTTTGACTTGGCTCAGTCCAATAGGTGGGGAAGAAGGGGGATGTTCTGATGTATGAGCTGGTGGAAGCTGGAAGAGAAGACCACAGGGGCTTGCTTTCATGGCTCTCTCTTGCCTTAGGGGCCTCCCTGAGTCTGTGGCCTGGGCTCCCCATCCACCTAGTAGTCTGTACTCAAATCTCAGTTTTTCTCTTCACTTTGGAGCTGGACAATCCACAGTGACAATGTTCAAAGATTATGGGAATATATTTTGACCTGTTATCTAAGTGTGAATTGACTGTAACTCTGCTGTTAATGCTGGTGAGAAGACATGGCAAGGCCTGAGGCATGACTCCCGGTTTCCACCCCGCCTTTCCCTCCCCATGTCATCCCCTGCAGCGAGCACAGCCGACACTGGTTCTTCAAGGGCCGGCTCCACGTGGATGGGCAGGAGCTGGCACAGTCGCTGTTTGAGTCCATCATGAGCACCCAGGCATTCTCCAACCCCAACAACGTCCTCAAGTTCTGTGATAACAGCAGGTGGGCTGTGCCCCAGGCTGGGTAGCCTCTGGCCTAGAGGAGGGAAGGCCCCAGGCCCTGGGGGGGTAAGTGCAGATCCCAAGGAAGAAGCCAGATCCAGAGCGGCTGTGTCCACAGTGCAATCTGGGGGAAGGAAGTTCAGTTCCTGAGGCCCAAGGACCCCACACAGCCAAGCTGCTTCCAGCAACAGCAGGGGCTGAGACATGTTGTCTTCACAGCAGAGACCCACAACTTCCCCACAGGTGAGCTGGGTCCTAGGAGGGATAAATCGAGAATGTCGGGTACGGGGAAGCTCCGGGTCCCTGGGTTGGTCCTTGGAAAATCCATAGGGCAGGCCAGTTTTTATTTTCAATGTGGTAGTCAGAGCTGGGGTTTGTCTCTTCAGTACCCATACCTCTGCCCCCTCTCTTCACAGGAGTAGCCCCTTTCAGCGGCGCAGCCACAGGCACAGGGGGCCGGATCCGAGATGTCCAGTGCACAGGCCGTGGGGCCCATGTGGTGGCTGGCACTGCTGGCTATTGCTTTGGAAATCTGCACATCCCAGGTCCCATCTCTTTCTAGCCATCTCCCCTTTCAGATTCCTTGTCCTGGCAGGCACCAAACACTTCTGTCTCTTAAGTCCAAGGTCATCCTGGGTTATCTTTACTTGGGATGGAGGGCTCTAGAGTAGTTGGCCTTCCACCAACCTTGGTTGTGAGGATTATCGGCAAGGGAAGACTTAGGTCACCATTCTGGCTTTGCAGCACCACAGTTTTCTTATACACTAGTACCCGCTCAGCAAGAAAGTGTGATACTGGGTGGGACTTAACAACCACTGCTTGCCCCCAAATCCAGTGTCAGAAAGACTTGAGAGCTTTGGTCGCAAGAGTCAGAGGGAAGGCTGGTATGGAAGGTGAGGAGCAAGACCAATGCTTTATGGCAAACTGCACCTTCCTAGGATGGGACTTCCTAAAATGGAACATTCTACCTGTACAGGTTGTCCTTGGTGGCTTAGACCCTTCCCAGAGGACTGGTTTCTCTGTTGGCTGTTTTTACAGTCTATGCAACTTCCTCCTTCCCTCCCAGGTTACAGTCTACCCTGGGAGGATCCGAGCTTCCAGTATCCTGGGAACTTTGCCCGACCCCTGGAGGTTGCCATTGAGGCCAGTAATGGGGCTTCTGACTATGGCAACAAGTTTGGGGAACCAGTACTAGCAGGTGAGGCTGGGGGAGGGCACAGGGGATAACAGACACCTAGTCCCAGAGGTGGGGTGGGGTGTGTGACTGAGTGAGCACTGAGGGGACCGGGCAATGATCCTGTCCCCTCTCCCTGTGATGTTCACGTTCCAGGCTTTGCCCGCTCCTTCGGCCTCCAGCTCCCAGGCAGCCAGCGGCGAGAGTGGATCAAGCCCATCATGTTTAGTGGGGGCATTGGGTCCATGGAAGCAGAGCACGTGAGAAAGGAGCCCCCCACTCCAGGTAAGAGCTCACCAACTTTTCCCAGATGCAGCCAGCTTTCTCTCCAGCATGTGGCAAGTACAGAAGGGGAATTTAGAGGCCACCTCAGTGGTTAGTTTTTAATCTCCCAGCTCATGTCTCTTCTCCCCAACACAGGTTTTATGCCAGCGGGGCCACCTCATTCTGTGTGCCTCTGTCTCCTGCCCAATTTGTTTCTGCGTGGCAGGGCCCACCCTGCTAAGTCAAGGCAGCCAGTGTCTGCTCAGTGCCTGCTGTATGCCATGGGCTTTCATCTGCCAGCTCAGTTTAATCTGGCAAACATCAATTGAACACCCATCATGAGCGAGGTTCCGTGCTAGGTGCTGTGGTGGAATCAAGATAAGGGTCATGTCCCATTTATTGAATGGGTGACCCAGTCACATGGGTCAATTTCAAAAGCAAGAGAGGATTAGGTAGTGAAAACTCTCCTTCCCCGGACCTCCTGCCTCCCAGTTTCCCTCGCTGGAGATTGCCAGTGTTAATTAGTTACTTTTGTACCCTGCCAGAGGTGTTTCTGCATGTGTAAACAGACCCATGTGCATATTTGCCCCTTTAGGAAAAAAATAGCATATATATATACACACTTCTTTTTCTTTTACTACTTATTGAGATGTAATTCACATAGCATAAAATTTACTCTTTTAAAGTGTATTAGTTGGTGGTTTTTAGTATAGTCACAAAGTTGCACATCAATCACCACTAATTCCAGAGCATTTTCATCATCCCAGAAAGAAACTCTGTACCCATTAGCAGCCATACCTCGCCCCTACTTTCTCAGCCTGTGCAACCGCTTACCTACTTTCTGCTTTATGGACTTGTCTGTTCTGGACGTTTCATACACACGGAACCACTCAAGGCTTGGCCCTTTGTGTTGGCTTTCACTCAGCAGGGTGTCTCCAAGGCTTATCCTGTTACAGTGTTACAGTGTGTGTCCGCGCTTCACTGCTTTATGTAGCTGAGTCGTATTCCATTGCACAGACATGTCACGTTTTGTTTACCCATTCATTGGTTGATAGGCAGTTGGGTTATTTCTACTTTTTGGTTACTATGACCAAAGTTGCTATACACATTTGTGTATAGGTTTTTCTATGTGCTTATGTTCGTCTCTTGAGTATATAACTAGGAGTGGAATTGCTGGGTCATATGGTAACTATATTCAACTTCTTAAAAAACTGCCGGACTGTTTTTCAAAGCAGTGTGTGATTTTACATTCTCCCGAGTAGCCTAGGAGGGTTCCAGCTTCTCCAAATCCTCGCGAACACTTGTTATTTGCTTTCTATTTGATTGCAGTCATAGTGTGCATGAAGTGGTATCTTACTGAGGTTTTGATTTACATCTTCCTAGTGATGAATGATATTGAGCATCATTTCATGTGCTTGTTGACCATTTGTATATCTTCTTTGGAGAAATGTCTGCCTAGATCCTTTGTCCATTTCTACATAGAGTTATTTGTCTTTTTTGATAGAGTGGTAAGGGTTCTTTCTTATATCCTGGATACTAGACCCTCATCATATGGATACATGGTTTGCAAACACTTTCTCTCATTTCCTGGGTTTTTTACTTTCCTCATGGCATCCTCTGAAGCTCAAATGTTTTTAATTTTGTTAAAGTATAATTTAATTTTTCTTTTGTTACTTCAGTGTTATGACCAATAAACCACTGTCTAATGCCAAGGTCATGAAGATTCACTTGTATGTTTTCTTCTAATATTTTTATAGCTTTTAGCTCTTATACTTAGGTCTCTGACTTTTTAAATTAACTTTTATATATTAACTTTTATAGTAGGGGTCCAACTTCATTCTTTCATATGTGGATATTCAGTTGCCCTAACACCACTTTTTGAAAAGATATTTCTCACTCCACTGAATTGTCTTGGGACTTTTTTTTTAATGCTTTTTATTTTTTTAATTTATTTTTTAAAATATATTTTATTGATTATGCTATTACAGTTGTCCCATTTTTCCCCTTTCACTGCCCTCCACCCTGCACACCCCTCCCACCCACATTCCCCCCCTCTAATTCATGTCCATGGGTCCATACATACAAGTTCTTTGGCTTCTACATTTCCCATACTATTCTTACCCTCCCCCTGTCTATTTTCTACCTACCATCTATGCTACTTATTCTCTGTACCTTTTCCCCTTCTCTCCTCCTCCCACTCCCTTGTTGCTAACCCTCCATGTGATCTCCATTTCTGTGGTTCTGTTCCTGTTCTAGTTGTTTGCTTAGTTTGTTTTTGTTTTGGGTGTGGTTGTTAATAATTGTGAGTTTGCTGTCATTTTACTGTACATATTTTTAATCTTTTTCTTAGATAAATCCCTTTAACATTTCGTATAATAAGGGCTTGGTGATGATGAACTGCTTTAACTTGACCTTATCTGGGAAGCACTTCATCTACCCTTCCATTCTAAATGATAGCTTTGCTGGATAGAGTAATCTTGGATGTAGGTCCTTGCCTTTCATGACTTGGAATACTTCTTTCCAGCCCCTTCTTGCCTGCAAGGTCTCTTTTGAGAAATCAGCTGACATTCTGATGGGCACTCCTTTGTAGGTAACTGCCGCCTTTTCTCTTGCTGCTTCTAGGATTCTCTCCTTATCTTTAATCTTGGGTAATATAATGATGATGTGTCTTGGTGTGTTCCTCCTTGGGTCCAAGTTCTTTGGGACTCTCAGAGCTCCCTGGACTTCCTGGGAGTCTATTTCCTTTGCCAGAATGGGGAAGTTCTCCTTTATTATTTGCTCAAATATCTTTTTCACTTGTTGCTCTTCCTCTTCTCCTTCTGGAACCCCTATAATTTGGACATTGGAACTTTTAGAGATGTTCTGGAGGTTCCTAAGCCTCTCCTTGTATTTTTGAATTCTTGCTTCTTCCTTCTTTTCTGTTTAGTTGTTTCTTTCTTCCTTCTGGTCCACTCCATTGATTTGAGTCCCAGTTTCTTTCCCATCATTATTGGTTCCCTGTGCATTTTTCTTTATTTCACTTAGCATAGCCTTCATTTGTTCATCTAATTTACCACCAAATTCAACCATTTTTGTGAGCATCCTGATCACTAGTGCTTTGAACTGTGCATCTGATAGGTTGGCTATCTCTTCGTCGCTTAGTTGTATTATTTCTGGATCTTTGATCTGTTCTTTCATTTAGGCCATTTTTTTTTTGTCTTGACTTGCCTGTTACGTAGTGAGGGGCAGAGCCTTAGGTTCACCTGAGTTGTGATGCAGTTTGTGGGGGAGGAGTCCAAGAGGGAACAGTGGCACTTGCTTTGCTCTCTGCCAGATTTCAGTCACTTCTGCTGCTTCCCCCAAGCAAATTGGGCCCTTCTGGTGCTGATTCTCTGGTGGATGGGTTTGTGTATGTTCTAGGACCCAGTGGTTCTCTCCAATGAACTCTCCTGTGAGGCTGGGAATCTCTCTAGGCACCTCAACCCCCACAGGTGTTTTCAGTCAGTGGTTTGAGACTTTATTTCCCCATGCTGGGACCCCGGGTTGTATGATCTGTCTCACTCCCCAGTTTTTCCTGGTTTATCTGTGTGCGAATGTGGGACCTCCAGTCTGCCAGCCACCTTGAGCACCGTGCCCCTCCACAATCTGCTGCCTCGCTGGGTCGGCCAGGCCAGCTGCCACTTTGCCTCGAGTCCTCTCTGCCCTGCCACCCGACTCCGCCCCTCGTACTGGTCTGGATGAATGTGTCTACTTTAACTCCTTGGTTGTCAGACTTCCATATAGTTCAGTTTTCTGTCAGTATTGGTTGTTTTTTTTGTTTCTAAATTGTTGTTGTCCTTCTTTTGGTTGTGCAAGGAGGCACAGTGTGTCTACCTACGCCTCCATCTTGGCTGGCTGCTTTTTAAATTTTTTTAAAAAATATTTTAGAGAGAGGGAAAGGTGGGGAGAAAGAGAAGAAGAGATACATTGATGTGTGAGAGAAACATCCATCAGTTACCTCTTGCAAACCCACAAACAGGAGACCTGGCCCACAACCCAAGCTTGTGCTATAACTGGGAATCAAACCAGTGACCCTTCAGTTCACAGGCTGGCACTCAATCCACTGAGTCACACCAGCTAGGGCTATTTTGGGACTCTTGTCAAAAATACTTAGCCATAAATGTATGGGTTTGTTTATGGACTCAACAGTTCTAGTGCATTGATCTACATAGACTGTACATCTATATCTCCCGATCCTTATGGTAGTACCACACTGTCTTGATTATTGTAGTTTTGTAGTGAGTTTTAAAAAGCAGAAATGTTTTGACTGTTTGAGGTCCCTCATATTTCTGTAGAAATTTTAGCATCAGCTGATCAATTTCTGTGAAAAAGGTGGCTGATTGTTGATTCTACATATCTTTTGGGGGAGTATTACTACCAAAACAATAAGTCTTTCCAATCTATAAACATGAGATCTATTTCAGTTTATTTCTAAGTATTTTATTCTTTGTGATGATATAGAAAATGGGTATGCATACTTCTGCTCCTTGCTTTTTTTCGCTTAGCAATGTATCCTGGAGATCATTGCATATTGATGAAGTTATATCACTTCATTATATTCATATGTAATTCTTTGTGTGTGTGTGTGTGTGTGTGTGGCTCAGTGTTTTGTTTTGTGGATATACCATAATTGTTATTTAACCAGTTCTCTGTTGTTACCATTTAAATTATTTCCTAAATTTGGTAATACAAATAATATTTCATTGTTTAATTTTGGACGTAGGTGATTCTGTGCCTGTGCAAATAAATCTGGAGTATAAATTCCTCCAAGTGTATTTACCTAATCAAAGAATACATGTATTTGTAATTTTCATTGCTCTATCCTAATATTAGCTTCTTCCTATCCTCACACATTTTCATACTCATGCTGCTTCTGCTTGCTTCCCCAGTGTTCTGATTTTTCCCTCCTTCCTTGCAGGCATGGATGTTGTAAAGGTTGGGGGTCCTGTCTACAGGATTGGAGTTGGAGGTGGAGCTGCTTCATCTGTACAGGTAAGTAGGAATAGCTGCAGATGCAGACTCCACAATATCGCCAGGCCCTGTGCATGGGGGGTGGGGGTGTGAGAGTTCTCAGCCCCGCTGAGCTGAGCTATGCCATATGTTCCCACAGGTGCAGGGAGACAATGCCAGTGACCTGGACTTTGGGGCTGTGCAGCGGGGAGACCCGGAGATGGAACAGAAGATGAACCGCGTGATCCGGGCTTGTGTGGATGCCTCCAAAGGAAACCCCATCTGCAGCCTCCATGACCAGGGCGCTGGTGGCAATGGTGAGAGAAGGGGCTGGGACAAGGGACTGGCCTAGCAGGTCTCCTACCAGGTTTGGTTTAGGGAGAGGTAGCAAGAATCTGCAACCAGCCATGCAGCTCTGGGTCCCATTCTTCACTCCCTTACACATTCTGGACAGGCTCAGGGTTGGGGGATGGCCCACTGCCATTGGTGGGGAGGGTGTGGCAGTGACTCACACAAGGACACACAGAATTTGGAGGCCAGGGACTGCCCTTTGTTTGCCTGGTGCTGATCAGACCCAGATCACCACCTCTTCCTGCAACCCTCTTTACCAGGCAATGTCCTGAAGGAGCTGAGTGACCCAGCTGGAGCCATTATTTACACCAGCTGCTTCCAGGTGAGCCTCGTCCCCTGGAGTCTGGCCATCCAAGCCTCTCGGCCCCTGCCAGCCCCAGCTGGCCCACCTACCACCCTCCCCCTCCCAGCAAGAACATGAGACTTGGGAGTAGTCTCTGACCCTTCTCTTTCCTCCTCCTCCACGGATGTGCAGCTCGGGGACCCAACCCTGAATGCCCTGGAAATCTGGGGGGCTGAGTACCAGGAGTCTAATGCACTCCTGCTGAGGCCCTCAGACCGGGACTTCCTGAGTCGTGTCAGCGCCCGGGAACGCTGCCCAGCGTGCTTTGTGGGCACCATCACTGGAGACAGGAGAGTGAGTGGCCCCCATAGCAGACACTGTGGGTGGGTTTGAGCTGCCTGGGTACAGCTGGTGGCAGACATGTTCTGGGAAGCAGGAGGGAGGTGGAAAGGGCTAGGAACTCACTAGGGGGCGCCAAACAGGGTGACAGGAGCATTTTTGCTCTGCTTTCTAAAGTACTTCCTACGAGTGGTCATAATCTCATTCCCTATGGGCACTGTCCCTGTGGTCTATAGATAGTGCTGGTGGATGATCGGAAGTGTCCTGTGGGAAGAAATTGCCAGGGTGATGCTCCCTTGATGCCTAACCCAACACCTGTGGACCTGGAACTGGATTGGGTGCTGGGGAAGATGCCTCAGAAGGTACACTGGGGGGGGGGGGGGCGAGTTGGGAAAGGAGGCTGTGTTTTTCCTTTTCTTGACCCATTTACCCTACTTGTGCTTTGTCATCTGTGTGCCCAGCCCTCCCTGAGGTGCTTACACCCCTATTGCTGTCTGTGTTATAGGAGTTCTTCCTCCAGAGGAGTTGTCCCTTGCTGCAGCCTCTGCTTCTGCCCCCGGGGCTGAGTGTGCGCCAGGCCCTAGAGCGGGTTCTCAGGCTGCCTGCTGTGGCCAGCAAGCGATACCTCACCAACAAGGTCCTCCCTGTACTCCTACTCTGCCCCTCAGCCCTCTGCACTGCTCCCTCAGGTCACCCACCCCTGGCCTCTCACCCTTAGGGACTGGTATGGGGGTCCTCCAGGCCAGAGGGAGAAGGGGTGGGCAGCCACCTCAATGGCATGGTTCCTTGCTACCCATCCTCAGAGCCTACCTCTTGTCTGCATGGTCGGGGCAGTCCAGATCTCCCACCACCCCTGTGCCCCTGTCCCTTGTGTTCTTGCCAACCCCACCTGGTTCCACAGGTGGACCGCTCTGTGGGTGGCCTGGTGGCACAGCAGCAGTGTGTTGGACCCCTGCAGACTCCTCTAGCAGATGTGGCAGTTGTGGCACTGAGTCACCAGGAGCTTGTAGGGGCTGCCACAGCCCTGGGGGAGCAGCCAATCAAGAGCCTGCTGGATCCCAAGGTTGCCGCCCGGCTGGCTGTGGCTGAGGCCCTCACCAACCTAGTATTTGCTCTAGTCACTGACCTCCGGGTGAGTCCCCCACAGCCTCTGCCATGGAGCCCCTTGTCTTTGGGACATACCCCCATCCACCGCTCAGTTATCCCTCTTGCCCTTCATGCTTGTGGTCTCCCAGTGCCTCTGCCCCCACCCCAGACTCCCCATCTCTCTTCCTTCCTAATGCTAGGTCTCTGCTACTTCCTAGGATGTGAAGTGCAGTGGGAACTGGATGTGGGCAGCCAAGCTCGCAGGGGAGGGTGCGGCTCTGGCCGATGCCTGTGAGGCCATGGTGGCAGTGATGGCGGCCCTGGGTGTGGCAGTGGATGGTGGCAAGGACTCTTTGAGCATGGCTGCCCGGGTCGGCTCTGAAACTGTGTTGGCTCCTGGTGAGGTCTGGGGGCCAGTGGGAGACAGGTGGGACTTACGGGACTGGCCTGGCCCCTTACTCTCTTAACTCCTTGCTCCATAGGGTCACTGGTCATCTCAGCCTATGCCGTCTGTCCAGACATTACAGCCACTGTGACCCCAGACCTCAAGTGTCCTGGAGGAAGAGGTATGGGTTCTTTCCCTCCTCACTGTATTGTGTATTCAGAGGCTGGTTCTTTGTTTGGGGTCTCCTTTGTGAGTACTAACCCCCTACCCCCGTCTAGCACTGGGCTGTGGTGCTTTCTGGAACTGGTGGTCTGAGTGTGCCACCACCTGTTGGGAACTTACATGATCATGAGCACCACAGGATGGGGTTTGGCTGAGCCATCCATCTTCCCTTCCCCCGCCCCCTTCTCTGTCTCTCCAGGCCATCTACTCTATGTGCCCCTGAGCCCCGGGCAGCACCGGCTGGGGGGCACAGCTCTGGCCCAATGCTTCTCCCAGCTTGGTGAGCAGCCTCCCAACCTGGACCTTCCTGACAACTTGGTGCGTGCCTTCAGCATCACCCAGGGGCTGCTGAAAGGTGAGCGAGGCCCTGGGGTAGGTGGCGTATGTGGCCTGAGTGGCAGGCACTCCCCAGCTGAACATGTGAGGGTGGGCGTGCCCACATTCTCACACACACTATCTGCCCACAAACAAGGGGTGTGGTTTGGCCCCTGAGGTTGCTGAACTTTCTTCTTCCTCTAGACCGCCTCCTCTGCTCAGGACATGATGTCAGCGATGGGGGTCTCATCACCTGCCTGCTAGAGATGGCCTTTGCTGGGAATTGTGGGATAAAGGTGGACTTGCCTGCCTCTGGGGTTGATGGTGAGGAGCCTAGGGTCTGGGCTGAGGCCTGGGCTGCCTGTCCCACCCTGCAGACCCCATGTCCTGTTAAAGAGTATAATGTCCCAACTCCTTTTCCCCTGAGTCCCTTGTTGTCTTCTCTGACCACTGAACCAGGTAGCACCCACTGTTCTTGGCCGTGTCCCTCTGAGACCTCCTGTATACCTTGATACCACAAATATGGTCTCAGTCTCAGACCTCACCTGACCCCAGTGCCTGCATCCACTCCCTCAGTCCTTGGCCATAGTCTCTTGACTCCACCTCTGAGTCCATATCAGTACTCCAGTCACCCTGACGCCCCCGTTGCTCTCCCAGTGCTGCCTGTGCTGTTTGCCGAGGAGCCAGGCCTGGTACTGGAGGTGCAGGAGCCAGACCTGGCCCAAGTGCTGAAGCGCTACCAGGATGCTGGCCTCCACTGCCTGGAGCTGGGTCGCACAGGTCACTTTGGGCCACAAGCCATGGTGAGGAAGAACGGGGTGTGTGGTCATCTCCTTGAGCCTCTAAGGGGCCCCTGTTGGCTGTCTTTGCTCTTAGCCTCTGATGGTTTTGCCCCTCTCTAGGTCCAGGTGTCAGTGGACGGGACTGTGGTTCTAGAGGAGCCTGTTGGGCAGCTGCGAGCCCTCTGGGAAGACACAAGTTTCCAGCTGGACCGGCTGCAGGCAGAGCCGAGCTGTGTGGCAGAGGAGGAACGAGGGCTAAGGGAGCGGACAGGGCCCCGCTACTGCCTGCCCCCCACCTTTCCCAAAGCTTCTGTGCCCCATGAGCCTGGTGAGGAAGTATGTGCAGAGGCTTGGCCTCCTGGGCACGTTGGGCCTGGATGCCCAGGCCTGCTCTGGGGAAAATGTCTGGTGGGGTTGGAGTGGGGAAATAGTCCTCTAGAACAGAGACACTTCTCCCCCAAGGTGGTCCCACCCCCCGAGTTGCCATCTTGCGAGAGGAGGGCAGTAATGGAGACCGGGAGATGGCCGATGCCTTTCACTTGGCTGGATTTGAGGTGGGCAGTGGGCCTGGCAGTGCTGGGGCTGGGCCTCAGACTATGTGTCCTCTGATACTTCCCTTCCTCATCTTGCCAGGTGTGGGATGTGACCATGCAAGACCTCTGCGTTGGGGCAATCAAGCTAGACACATTCCGAGGCGTGGCCTTCGTGGGTGGCTTCAGCTATGCAGACGTCCTGGGCTCTGCCAAAGGTCAGCGTGCGGGCTTCTGCCCACTTCCTACCCACACATGCCTGAAGAGGTGCCTTAGCTCCCCTCTTCCTTGACTGGGCCTTGGCCTCTCGCCTCCACAAGGCAGGGGAGAGTGTATTCATTCTGGGCCAGGTGCCAGCAGAAGGCCTGCTGGTAACTTACATGAGGCAGGTGGCTGGGTGGGGCTGTGCCACCTAGGCTGGATGGCACAGGCCCTAACAGGGCAGCTGCTACTCACCTCCAGCAGATTGTACTGTTGGAAGGCTGGCTCAGCATGGTTTAATCTTTCTGTTTTTTAAGAGAAGCCAGAAATCCAGATTTTTATATAAAATTTTCTTTTTAAATATTCATCAATTAAATACAATTTTGAAAATGCTCTGCTGGCTAAGCAAAAAACTTGGCATAGGCCATGTCTAAATTAAGCAGATAAACCCGTTTCTTCCCCTGCACTTTCTCTGAGCTCTGTGGTCTTGGGGAGGGGGCTATCCTGGGGCTGTGTAACAGTGCATGTTGGGAGGGAAAGTCTCACCTCAGTGTTCCCATTTCCTCCAGGGTGGGCAGCTGCCGTGACCTTCCATCCACAGGCCGGGGCTGAGCTGAGGCGCTTCCGGAAGCGGCCAGACACCTTTAGCCTGGGCGTGTGTAACGGCTGTCAGCTGCTGGCTCTGCTGGGCTGGGTGGGAGGCAGCCCCAGTGAGGAGGAAGGGGAGAAGGGCCAGGACTCCTGGACAGCCCAGCCTGGCCTCCTGCTTCGCCACAACCTGTCTGGGCGTTTTGAGTCTCGCTGGGCCAGTGTGCGTGTGGGACCCGGGCCGGCCCTGATGCTGCGAGGGATGGAGGGTGCCGTGCTGCCCGTGTGGAGTGCCCATGGTGAAGGTTAGGCTACAGGAAGGGAGGGAGGAGTGTCTGAGGGCAGGGGTGGGTAGACCACATGAAGGAACTTTGCGCTCTCCCGCCTTGTCCTTCCCTCCCAGGTTACATGGCATTTTCTTCTCCGGAACTCCAAGCCCAGATTGAAGCCAAGGGCTTAGCTCCACTGCATTGGGCAGATGATGATGGGAACCCCACAGAACAGTACCCTCTGAATCCCAATGGGTCCCCAGGGGGAGTGGCTGGTGTCTGCTCTCTTGATGGCCGCCACCTGGCCCTCATGCCTCACCCTGAGAGGGCTGTGAGGCTTTGGCAGTGGGCATGGCGACCCCCTCCATTCGACACTCTGACAACCTCCCCCTGGCTCCAGCTCTTCATCAATGCCCGAAACTGGACCCAGGAAGGAGGTTGCTGAGCAGGCCAAAGAAACTCATCTGGGCCTCATGGTTCATCCCTGGTGTTGCTGCCCTCTCCTCATTACTTTCAGAAGCGCCCCGTATTTTCAAATGTGTCTTGGACAAACAGGTTCCAAAATGCCAAAAATACCTCAGCTAATTATTAAGCTGCCCACTTTTGCCTTATGCTGTTGGGTCTGTTTTATGTTCTTCTGTTGTAATATGTTTTGACCTTTATGAGCTTGGGAAGCAGCATGTGGTTCAGAGAAAAGAATCTGCAGTGGAAAGTTAGGATGCACAGGGAGGAGCAGGTTCCATTGACCTACTTCCTTTTACGCAGCGATCACCACATGATGCTTCACATTGCTCATCTGGGTTTGGAGGGTTTTCTGTCCCCCTTCCTCATCACTGGGGTTTAGAGAGCCCAGCCATACAAAAGCATGCAAGTCAGGATGTCAGCATTTTTATCTGAAAAACAGCAGAAGCTTTCTGAATTCCTCATTAACAACACAGCATTGTGCTAAGGGTAAGCAGTTTTTTGCAGAAGTTTCCTTGATAGGGTCTCTGGCCTGTGAACTCAGTGTTCCTAATTTTGCTTCTCCTAATTTAACAGCTTCCTTCCTGACGGAAGTGGTTAGCACTTTCATTCCTAAAACTGAGCCTTAAGTATTCATTCATTCATTCACTCATTCTATTAATATTGGGTGATTGGCTACAGTGCAAGCATGTCACTGCCGCAGGGAATGTATGTCTAATGGAATTTAAAACAGTAGCTGAAAATGGCATCTACCATGAACCAAGCATGTGCTAGGCAGTTTGTATGCATCTAAATTATTTCTCAGAATTCAGCAAGGTATTTGATAGCCCCATATTTTTCTTTTTTTATTTTTTTAAATAAATGTTATTCATTATGCTATTATAGTTGTCCCATTTTTTACCCCCTTTATTCCCCTCTGTCGTGCACTGACCTCCCACCCACATTCCTCCCACCCCTTAGTTTATGTCCGTGGGTCATGCATATAGGTTCTTTGGCTTCTCCATTTCCTATACTATTCTTAACCTTCCTCTATCTATTTTGTACCTACCATTTATGCTGTTTATTCCTTGTAACTTATCCCTCATTCTCCCCACTCCTCCCCACTGAAAACCCTCCATGTGATCTCCGTTTCTGTAACTCTGTTCCTGTTCTAGTTGTTTGTTTAGTTTGTTTTTGTTTTTTTAGGTTCAGATGTTGATATTTGTGAATTTGTTGTTGTTTTACTGTTCATATTTTTTATCTTCTTTTTCTTAGATAAGTCCCTTTAACATTTCTTGTAATAAGGGCTTGGTGATGATGAACTCCTTCAACTTGACCTTATCTGGGAAGCACTTTATCTGCCCTTCCATTCTAAATGATAGCTTTGCTGGATAGAGTAATCTTGGATGTAGGTCCTTGCCTTTCATAACTTGGAATACTTCTTTGCAGCCCCTTCTTGCCTGCAAGGTTTCTTTTGAGAAATCAGCTAACAGTTTTATGGGAACTCCTTTGTAGGTAACTGTCTCCTTTTCTCTTACTGCTTTTAAGATTCTCTCCTTATCTTTAATCTTGGGTAATGTAATGATGATGTGCCTTGGTGTGTTCCTCCTGGGGTCCAACTTCTTTGGGACTTTCTGAGCTTCCTGGACTTCCTGGAAGTCTATTTCCTTTGCCAGATGAGAGTTCTCCTTCATTATTTTTTCATACAAGTTTTCAATTTCTTGTTCTTCTTCTCCTTCTGGCACCCCTGTGATTCAGATGTTGGAACATTTCAAGTTGTCCTGGAAATTCTTAAGCCTCTCCTCATTTTTTTTTAATTCTTTTTTTCTCCATTTTGTTCTGGTTGCATGTTTATTTCTTCCTTTTGCTCCAAACCATCTATTTGAGTCCTGGTTTCCTTCCCGTCACTGTTGGTTCCCTGTACATTTCTTTTCATTTCACTTTTCATAACCTTCACTTTTTCCTCCATTCTGTGACATACTAAACCATTTTTGTGAGCATCCTGATTACCACTGTTTTGAACTGTGCATCTGATCGGTTGGCTGTCTCTTCATTGTGTAGTTCTATTTTTGGAGCTTTGTTCTTTCATTAGGGCCATTTTTTTTTTTTTTGTCTCAGTGCAGCTGTAGTAAGGGATGGAGCCTTAGGTATTATCCAGGGTGGAGCAACCCACCTCACTGTGTTGTAGTGTTGTATGTTCAGGAGGGGTTCAAGAGGGAACAGTGCCATTTCCTCAGCTCTCAGCTGGTTTTCAGTCACTTCCCTTGCTACCCACAAAGAAATTGGGCCCTTCTGGTGCTAATTCTGGGTGGGTGGGTTTGTGTATTTTCTATGACCTTGTGGGTCTCTCCAACAAACTCTTCTGTGAGGCTGGGAGTTTCTCCCACTGCTACAACCCCCACAGGTTTTTACAACCAGAGGTTTTGAGACTTTATTTCCCTGCTCTGGATCCCTGGGTTTGTGCGGTGTGTCTCACTTCCCAGTTCTTTCCAGTTATCTGCACACAAATGTAGTACCCCCCACTCCACCAGCCCCTGCCTTGCCCTCCCAGTCCTCTAGCTGCCACCTTGCCAAGTCATCCTCTCCTCCCTTGCTGCCTGTCTCTGCCCCTCCTTCTGGTCTGAATGAATGTTTCTTCTTTAACTCCTTGGTTGTTGGGCTTCCATACAATTAGATTTTATGGTAGTTCTGGTTATTTTTTTGTTTTTACATTTGTTGTCCTTTGGTTGTGCAAGGAGGCAAAGATATCTTCCGACCATCTTGGCCGGAAGTCCTCTTTTTTATTTAAATAAAAGGAAGAATTGAGGTTAAATTGCCTGGAGATCACACAGCTTATAAGTGGCTGAGCAAGGAGATGACCAGTTGGCCAATGACGGGTAAGATTCCTCAAGGGAGGGATGACCTAAGACAGGCATGGTCATGAAGGAGCCCTCAGGGAAGGACTTGGGGGGCTATAGAAAAAGGGGGTGATGGACCCTCGCCCCTCAGCTTTGACATAGCCTGAGTCCTCTTTCTGTCTGTGAGAAGTCTCCTAATCTCTTGGGTGCCTTACTTCCCTTGCTCCACCTAAGCCTGAAATAATACCAGAGGTGGGTGTGGCCCTGTGTTGGAAAGAGCAGGCTCCCCAGGGCAATCAGGCCTAAGAAAGAATACATAAAATCCTGTGAAACCTGCTTTGCTAAGGATGCCTTCAGTTTTCTGATAAGGGTCAAGCATGAAATGAGTTTGTTTGCAAAAGTTTTATAGCCCTGTAGCTAACTGACCCTGACTCAGAATAAGCCCTCATAGTTCTTTGTATATTATCTATTGTTTGATCCTTACTGCCTGACAATGATTGATGAGCTTTACCTGTATTCCTGTGCAAATTGAACCTAATAAAAGCCCACTGAGGAAAAGGCTCCTGGCCCTTCTCCTTTGAGAGATTGACTACGTTTCCTCCCCAAGCAGATCATGTCTTGGTAGACTTATTCTCATCTGTGCCCAACAGGGGGCTCTGTGGGTGGACACCCCCCCCCCCCCGCCCCGAACAGGGAAGAAATGTGTATGTATATATAAAATTTACAGACAATCTCAAATGTACATTTTTGGGGCTGATACAAAGGCTCAGATGTCAAGTTTACTAAATGGTTGATGTACAAATAGGATGGCATATGATTACCTGATGATTGGTTGTGATAGGTAAATTTATACATTTTGGTGGTAGAGCAGTTTCTTGTTTGGATCACCCTGGCCGAGCAAGACCCACCCTCAGACACTGCCATGACCACCAGTCCACTCAGCTTCTCATCTCTTTTTGTTCAGTAGCCACACAACTCTGTCCTTCCTGGGCCCTGACCCAGCCCCTGTCTCTCCCTACCCCTCACAAAGGCCCTCTAGCAAACTCCTCCATGCTCTTTTCTGCCCCTCTTTACTTTCTTAGAAAACCAGCTATCCTCTGAAAACCTCTCCAAGTGGTGGCTTTTATTCTCAAACCTCACCTCACCTCTCTCTCCTGCTGGGGAGCTAGAGTTTGGGTCCTCCCTATCACTTCCAGACTATTCTTCACCCTCTTTAAAGAAAATCTTGCCCATTTTAGATTTATGCCATTGTGTTCTGCTGACTTACCCATCACTCCTTGTGGAAGAGACTGCCAAATACTCCTCTATATCTGATTCCCCCCTCTAAAAGTAGAATCCTCCAATATCTTAGCGGGGTTGTAGTTTCTCAAAATAAACACATCTCCCAGCTTCCCTTACAGCTATGACTAAATTCTGGCCAGTGGGAGGAAAAACAATGTACACAACTTCCAAGTGTTGTTAAAGGAAGGGCGTACGCTTTTCTTCATTCTTGCTTCCTGCTGTCTGGAATGAAAATGTGGCTGGAACTCCAGTACCGTTTTGGCATGAGGTGGCGCTGGGAATTGGCATCATGCAGAGTAGAGTAGCAAGATAAGAGACTGCATCTTTTGACACTGAGGAGTACATATGAACGCTGGACAGGCTATCACTAGATGTCTTAAATGTTGGAAATAAACTCTTGTTTAAGCAGTAATACTTTTTAAAATTATTTATTTATTTTTAGAGAGAGGCGAGGGAGGAAGAAAGGGAGAAAAATGATGTGAGAGGAACATCAATTGGCTGCCCTTCCTATGTGCATCAACTGGAGACCAAACCCACAGCCCAGGCATATGCCCTGACTGGGACTCGAACCAGCAACCTTTCGCTTCATAGGATGATGCCTAACCAACTGAGCTGCACCAGGCAGGGCAAGCCCTGTTAATTTGGATGTTTTCTATCACTTGTAGCCAAACCATATTCTGCCCTTCCTAATTCCCCCTCATTCAAGGGCATTGTTCCCTGGTTCTTAGTCTTGTTCTCCACCTTGATCCCTTCCATTATTCTGGATCCATGTCAATGACTTTCAACATCCTAAACTTTTCTCCAGTGACTTCCTCCCTTCCACCTAGACAACCTCCTCATCTTGGATTTTGACATCACCTAGATCGACTCTACCTCCAAACTTACTTTTTCAAGCACCCTACTGTTGACCATAACCTCCCATCTTGCTTCTTCACTTTCAGTACTCAGATCTCAAAGTCATCGAGACAGCCATATTTTTTTCCTCCAATCCATCTCTTTCCACCTTATCCAACTTCCAGCAATAGCCGTTTCGATGTTCTTTAACTTGAGCCATTTTCCCCTAATGAAGGGGGGTGGGGGTGGGGTTTGTGCAGCTTCATCTGCCTGGTCAGGCTTAGGAGCAGCCTGTGACTACAGAATGGGGCAAACGATATGACACAGAGTCCCACCCAGTCTGTCATTCAGGTTAGAAAATGGGCAAGGGCCTCCTTCCAGGGTGCACACATGGAGACAGACTTGGAACAAGCAATTTCAACGAAGTATCTTATGGGGAAGCTCAGGGTACCATGGGAGCCTACAGCAGGGGATGCAGCCCAGACTTTTAGATCAAGGACGGATTCCTGGGATTAGGAGAGACCTGAAGGATGAGTAGTAGCTTATTACAAGAAAAGGAAGGTAAGGCACCCTAGGAAAGTAGAACAACATTTGCAAAGCTTCACAAGCAAGGACACAGTGAGTTAAGGAATTGAGCAAAGGTGGGTGTGTCTGGAACATTAAGTAGATATGGGAAGTGGGACAGGCACTAACAGAGTATGTTAAGGAATCTGAATTTTATCCTAAGAGCAATGGAAAACAATTTGAAAGATCATTCTAGCTACCGAGGAGAAACACAGGAGCGCATGTGGGGAGTCCAATAGGAAGGCTTTGCAGTCTTCTTGTAGAAATAATGCTAGCCAGAACCAGGGTGGTGGCAGTGGGTATGGAAAGAAGTGGAAGGATTTGAGAGACATGAGAAGATAGAACCACTAGGAACTGGATGTGAGGGGAGAAGGAGAGAGAAGAACTAATGTCCAGATACTTGCTTGGATCTTTGGGTGGGTGATAATTTCATTAGCTGTAGTAGGAACACAGTAGATGGTGCATGTTTGGGAGAAAGGTAATGTGCTTTGCTCAGGACCTGTTGAGTTTGAGGTATTGGTGGGACATAAATCAGAGGTATCCAGGAGGTGGTCAGAAAAAGTCCTTGGGGGGACATTGAGATTTGGGAGGCACCAGTATGCATGGGTACGGTTATCTAGAAAGAGTGTGTTAGGCCTGGTAACCCAACATTTAAGGGGTTGGCAGAAATGGGGGAGGCTGAGAAGAAATGGCACCACTAACTTTACAGTCTAACTAGCTGAATGGCTTCCCACTGCTTGAGCCACTGGAGTATCTTGGGATGCCCCTGGGAAGGTATCCAGGGTGACAGAAGAGTCTAGGGAACCAGCCTGTTTTCCTCCTTCACCACTGAATCTCTGAAGACCTTGTCTTCACTCTGAGGCAAACTACTCTTTCCTACATTCTTTCTTAACACACTACAGAGAACTGTCCCCACTACCAAATACCTCACCTATTATAAGGAAGTGGCCTTGGCTAAACAGAGCAGGTGAAAAGAGCTTCTCACACTTGTGGAATATGGGCTAAGAAACAGGTGTGAGGTGCAGGAGGGCATGTGTCTGTTGAGAAGTTGAAAACAGGATGCTCAGAACCTCGTGAGAATATGTAACTCACTCTGAGGGTGGTGGGGACATGTGCTGTTCACAAGCTCCAGACACTGGATCCTTAGGAAGAAATGTTGCAGAGCACAGACATGGCGCAGTCTTCCCTGCACCCTGGACTCCACTGCTGGGAAGTGGGGGACAGAGGGTCAAGTGCCCAATCTTGTGACTTTGGGGCAAGAACAGAAGATCTCTCTCCTCTTTGCCCCACTTACAGCCAAGACGTTCATTGTCTTACTTGTCATTGGTGTCTCCATTCTTCTTGGCCAGGCCTCTGTCTTCAAAATGCTCATTCTTTTATACTTTGCAAATCACCCATATTACTGTTTCCATTGCTTATCACTTATCTGGCTTCATCTCTTTCCTATTTCTACCAGCTTAGTGTAGACCCTCATCACACTAAACTTGGGATATTATAATGAGCTCTTAATCCATTTCACCCCCAAATGTTCTAACAACAACTTGGACATACTACAGTACCATTCTGGTGCTGACCATCAGATCCCACCAAGGTAAGGGGGCTCAGTTTTTTATAAGATTGCCCTAATTTCAGGTGCCAGCCATAAATCTCATGGGTCCCCAGGCTGTCCACATTTCTGGCCATCTGGCTGTATATTCTGGGGTTCCTGTGATGCTTACAGATTAAAAAATTACAAGAATAATTCTCAGGATTCAGGGAAGTGCTGTACTTACGATTCCTGTTTCATCAAAAGGATGCATATCGACAAGGTCTGGAGAGTTCTGAAGTACATCTTCCATGCCCTTTTCCTCAGGAGTAAGAGTGCTCCACCCTCCCGGCACATTAATGTGTTTACCAACCAAGAAGTTTCCCTGAGCCTCAGTGTTCAGAACCTTCACTGGGATTTTGTTGGATTAATAGCAAGTGACTCAAAGTGCTAACCCTCTAATCACATGGTTGGTCTTTCTGGTGTGGCCCACTTCCATCCTGATTCTTTCCTTTGCATAAACTAGCCATTTCATTAGGATAAACTATTGGGCTCACTGTGAATAACAAAGAACTTCTATCACTAGGGAAATTCCAAGGATTTCAGAGTTTCCTTCCTAGGAATCAGAAAGACAAGTTCTTTATCGTATAACATTTCTTAACTGGTCTTAATTAATAAATAACTTCCAGTGTCTTAAGCAACACTCATTCAATAAATATTTATAGACCAGGTCCTTTACAACTCGCTGGGAAGCTACAGATGAAAGACAGATATGGTCCCTGCGCTCCTGGTGCTTAGAATTTACTAGGGATTAGCATTATCAGAGAGTGGGGTGCCTGTAGTGGGGATCAAAAGGCCAAGAGCCTTGGGAAACTTCAGGAGCAGCTAGCCAAGAAAGAGGGAGAAAAGAAGGTTCTAGGCAGAGAGCACATGTGCAAAAGACCAGAGGCATGAAAGAGGCTGACTCAATCAAGGGGCTGATGGGAAGTTCAAAGGGCCTTGTGTACAGAGTATGAAAGGAAGAATGGTAAGATATGGAGGGTTCTGAGTGGCTGCTATAGCATCAACCCAAACACAAGGACACACTAGTCTTTCTTAAACACTGTCTTCATGATATCAGGTCTTTGTCTAGAAACCTCCTGCAGCTATCACTAATTGCCACAGGACCCTGGGCATCATTCTGAGGCAGTTTCCTCAGACGTAAAGTGTGGGGTACTAATGTCTATCAAATTTAAAAAGTGAACCATATGCCCTTGCTCTCCACACTCAGGCTGGAGGCTCAGAAAGAAGTACCATGTTTTACATGTTTTTTTTATATCCTCCCAAAGAGCCTAGTGTATGGCTAGGGCACACAGTTCATAGCACGGTTTCTTAAGCTCCACCTAACTAGGATGGAAAACAAAAAACCCCAACTACATTTATTTTCAATGACCTCTTAACTGAGATTTAGCATTTCCTTACCTTGTGACTGTAGATAACAAAGCACAGTAGTGGTTCTCCATAATCTAGTGTGACCTCCTCCTGGCCCATGAATAGGGCCCTACCCCTTGTGCCCAGTGCTAGGGCTTTGTTAACATCTATGTCCTACAGACCAGAGATCGTCACAACTGAGATCATAGATGTTCTCCCCAGGTGGGAGTCGTTGCAGATTGCTTGAACTAGGATTTATGAGCATCACTGGTTTGACATTACACTTGTTAGACCACAGCTGGATTTTGTTAATGTACTAACAAAGAAGCACATTTTGCTGTATCAAAAATCTGGGATTTTGATGATTGTATTGAAGGGTTTTCATTTTCTATGTATATCTATCTTTTATTTTATGAATTTAAAAATATTTTTTTCTGAGTAGTGGTCCAAGTGGCCCAAGGGGGTGCATGGAGGAAAATAAGGTTAAACACTTCTGCTTAATAAAAATATATGTTGCTCTAACTCTTCTCAAAGGGATGCTTGACTTTGGGTGTTGAATCATCTCTCTGATCTGAGTCCAGGAGGTCTACCTCTTGGTGCCCTCCAAGGCCCTGGGACACCTGTTCCCAAAGCAAACCACTGTATTAACTGCATGTAGGGCATTGGATAAGGGTATGTCCCAGGGGCAGAGAATTGATCAGTTGTGGGCCTATTTCAACCAGTAAGCTGAGAGCTTGACATACCCTCACATCCTCAAGAAAAGTGGCCGTGGGCCATCTCAGCCAATGAGATTTGTCCCATGATACTCATCATCCTAGCCTCAGTCAGCCAGGGCTCTCACTAATGTCTGGCTAGTGGTTTGGGAAGTGGCTAAGTATGAGAGCTGGCCAAATAGGTACTTTCAGACTGAATGTCAACTAATCAGCCCAGTTACATCCTGTCCCTTGGGGAGTTTGAATTTAAACACATGGTTGAATCAGCAGTTGGGAGGTCCAGAAAAAGGGACGGACACAAAGAGAGAGGAAGGGTAAGAGAGAAGGAAGTTCAGTGAAAAGTAGGAATTTGCCAAGTTAGGATGGCCTTCAACCTCATTCTCCCAGAGGTCTGGTCTTGCACCTCTCTCACTCCATGGAGGTCTGCTTCTTACCACCTAGAAGAGCATACCTAACCCATGTCCCAAGAGCTCAAGAATTCAGGAGTCCCCAGCTACACAGAACTCATAGAAGAGCACATCTTCTGGCATGCCAGAGACCCCAAAATGGGGAAGTTGGGGAGCTTTCTGCTTAGTCTCCACAATCTAGTGTGACCTCCTCCTGGCCCATGAATAGGGCCCTACCCCTTGTGCCCAGTGCTAGGGCCTTGTTAACATCTTGCGGCAAGGACGTAACATCTTACGTCCTTGCAGGCCTGTCTCCAAGGGCTCTTTATTTGCTTGATGCTCACAAAGCAAACAGAGTTGGTATTACCGCTGGTGAGTAGGAGGTGGAGACAGGCCAGCAGAAATGGGGAGGGGAAGATACAGAGAGATCTGCCACTCCTCATCTGAGAGAAGTTGCATGGGGTAGACCTCTCTGACATGGATCCTTTGGTTCTCCATGTCCAGACTCCTCTCTCCCTTCAGGGTCTATGACATTCCCCTCCTTTCTAGAATTTCTCCACTGTCTTTGCTCAGAAGCAGAGTCAGATGCAGCTGCATCCACCCTCCTTTAATCCTAACAATGTTTTAGAGGTGAGGAAATGAGGCTGAGAGGTCTGATGCTAGCTATCAGAAGTCAGTAAGGAGTCCAAGCTCCTAAGTATACCCTATAAATAGTCTGCACATTGCCACCTCTCCAGCCTTTTCATTCATAGCTCTCTGCCACCCATTCCCTTGCCAAAGTGACAACAGATGTTCATCTACTTATGTTGGGAGTTACATCCCATAAAACCACTGTAAATTATCATAAGTCAAAATTGCATTTAATACACCTAACTTACTAAACATTGTAGTTTAGACTAGCCTACTTAAATGTGCTCAGAACACCTATATTAGCCTACAATTGCGGGTAAAATCATCTAACAATGACTACTCTGTAGAGTATCATACAGCACATCAGTTAGCCCAGCAAATAATCAAAATTGAAAATTCGCAGTATAGTTCCTATCGAATGCGCATGGCTTTCCCACCATTGTTAAGTCAAAAGAAAAAATCAAGTTGAACCATGGGAAGTTGAAGGGGTGTCTGTATTTGGATTTCCCCAAACATGTTCCTTCGTGTTAAGTCTTTGCTCCTGCTGTTTCCCTGGCTAAAATACTCCTAGGATGCCCTTATTTCTGAGTGAATTCCAGAATTTACACTATTGGGTTTATTCAACCACTCAGTACATAATGGGTCTGTTTTACTCTAAACACTCTGCCAGGTGTTGGGGATCAAAGATGAATGAAGAAATCGGCTGGGAGGATATAACTGAGCGGAAACTTTTAAGTACACTCTAAAAACCCATAGAAGAAACACAATAGGGGGTGTAATCCGTGCTTTCGGCCAGGTGTGTGTGTGAGGCCCGTGAGGCCATAAGGGCACCTCCTCCCCACTCCCTCACCGAGTTCCCAAGGCGGAAGATTTGAGAAGGATTAGACATATAATCCTTGGGTTGGGTATCGCTTTCCGGAAGGCGTGAGGCCTGAATCCTAACCTGCTCATTCACCTGGTCCCATTGTTCTCTTCCTTGCAACGGATCAGGAAGTAGCGATCTGGTTGGCAGGTCATTCTCTGTCAAGAGGGCTCGAGAAGAAGTCTGGGTAACTTAAATCTTCACCTCTGACTCACGGACCTCGCCTAGACGTTGGTCACTTGGACGAGCAATGACCCCTAAGGAGGGTCTCAGGCGACATTCTTAGAACGTGTGCCCCCTTTAAAAGGAGGAGACTAGCGGGCGTAAGTGAGTAACCACAGCACGTCACAAATCCCGAACCTTGGTTTCAACTCCTAGCCAACCCCGCGGTCCCGCCCCGCGCCCTCCTAAGAACGTGGCTTCCGGGAATAGCACCGGTGGAGGGCGGCTGAAGGCGCGGGCGCCGACGGGCCAGCGCGATCGCAGGGCGGGGCAAAATCTTAAAGGGCCGGAGCAAAGGAAGACCGTTGGTGGCAGTGGCTGCGGCGAAACCCAGGGAGGTGATACCACGTGGTTTCCTGTAGGTTTCCTTTAAATCTCTCTAGTCCCAGACCCATGGAGCCCACGCGAGAGTATCCACTGTTCGGGGGCGCCTTCTCTGCCACACTCCCTACCGGGGCCATTGACGTAAGGTTAGAAAGCCCCAGCGCGGACGGAGGCCAATCCGGTGGGTGGCGGAAATGAACTGGCGTCAACTAGGGCCTGCTTTGCCTCTTTCCAGCGACCTCCGACCAGTCCCAGACAATCAAGAAGTTTTCTGCCACCGCATGACGGACCAGAGTCTGATCGTGGAGCTTCTAGAGCTGCAGGCCCACGTGCAGGGAGAAGCGGCTGCGCGGTGAGAGACCTGTGGCTGGCCAATGGGAAGGCCGGGTCCGAATGAGTGGGCGGGGCCTGTGCCTGTACTGTTAACCTGGGCTACAAGAACTCGGAGGGCAAACCTGTCACGGGAAGTGAGCGAGTTAAGTTCAAACTTAAAGATGCTTGTGGGGAGGTGGTGAGAGTTGCCCCTCCATGACCCTGCTCCTACACTCCAGGTACCACTTTGAGGACGTTGGTGGGGTGCAGGACGCTAGGACTGTTCAAGTGGAGGCTGTGCAACCCCTTCTTTTAGAGAATCTGGCCTTGAGGGGCTACTGTGAAGATGCCTGGGTCCTCTCTGGCAAGCAGCAGGTAGCTAAAGAACATCAGCAGGTAAGGGTCGGTGGTGTGTGAGATACCCTGGAGGGGTGAAGAGGCTGGCCCTAGGGCATCAGGTAAGCATCCTGATGATGATCCTTTTAGGTAACAAAGGACATAACACTGCACCAGGCCTTGCTGCGGCTGCCTCGGTACCAGACTGATCTCCTGCTCACCTTCAATCAGCCCCCGTAAGGAGGACAGAAAGGGCATGTGGCTCATGAGTGGGGTCCCCAGGAAAATTGGCTGGGAGGGGCAGAGCCGAGAGGCTGGCTGGTGGGGTCCTCCAAGGAAGTAGGAGTGGGCCAGAGGTTTGGGGTCACAGATACCCAAGTCCTCCAAGGATCAGGAAGTGGGAGCTTCCACACAGGAGGCCTGGATGATGTTATCTCCCCATCTGTTCTCCCACCCCAAAGCCCTGATCATAGGTCATCTCTTGGCTCTGAAAATCAGTCACTTCCACCCTGGAGCCTGGGTGACTTTGAACTGCTGGTGACCAGTCTGACTCTTCATGATCCCAATATCTTTGGTCCCCAGTAAAGATGCTGAAAAGCTACATGATGCTGCTGAAGACTTGGGGAGCCCATTCTGCAAGGGGAATAAAGGGTTGGATATATCCCCCAAATTCCTTCCCTGTGCATAAACATAAGACACTTCTCTGCAGAAATAAACTTGCTTTATAACCAACATAATCTCCGTGCCTTTGAATCTAAAAGGACCCCGGGTCTCCCCAGTACCCTTTGGTCTTGGAGGGGGAGTTTAAAGTTGTACATGGGATCAGAAGGGACCCAAGGCTGGCAGTGGAGAAAGGGAGTCTCTTCGGAGTGACTGGTTCAGCCCTGATGGAAGGGTGTGAAATGTACAGGGGGCCAGGTAGAGGACATTTAAAGTGACATCCAAGGAAGGGAAGGAAACTCTCTTGTAGTAATTTAACCCTGAGAAAACAGATGGGGAGTGGTATTGACTGTCCCCCTCTGATGGATGAAAGGTCAACTGGTCAGAAATCACCAGGACATATAATAATGGAGGCAGAAGTGACCAAGGAGTCCTGATTTGGTAGAGTGTGGAAGAGTCGCTGTTATTTGGTGTATGTGTAGTAGAGGATGCGCAGCTGGTCCCAGAAGAAGAGGGAGAGGATGGTGTGAGGGCCGAGGCGGAAGTAGGAGGCTCCTATACCCTTGTACATGCCAAAAATGCCCTCTGTCCGAGCTGTCTGCAGCAGAGCGTCCAGCATCCCCCGGTACATGAGGCCCTGAGAGCAGATTGGAGGAGGGAGAGAATAGGGAAGGAGTTTGTCAGAGCCCATCAGGGGCCTCACTTCTGCAGGCTGCCTTTTGGGCTGTCTCACTTGCAGCCAGAATCTGCTCTCCCCCTTCCCTCTCCAGCTTTTCCTGCCTGTCTGAACCCCAGAGCACTCCCTTACCTTGCCCCGAGTGTCTGTGGGCTGGTTGTAGAGTCTTGTGCTGGCCACATCAAAGGGTGTCATGGCTAGGACCACTGCAATGCCACTCACCATAGCAGCTGCCAGAGCCACTTTCCAGCTCTGGGGAGGAAATATCTAAGGGAAGGAAGAGCTTTGTCAATCAGCCAATCATTCAACTCCTAGGAAAGGGCAGGCCCTGCACGGGGGATACAGTAGAGAGCTGGTAACTCAAGGAGCTTCCACTCTATCAGTTATGGTACAGTATGGACACTCACTGTGAAGGACTCACATAAACCTTCTGGGAGGAATGATGAGAGCTGTGGGAAGGCTGTAGAGGGTGATCCCCAACCCTTCTGCCACTCCCTCACATTAAGTGTTGGTACTGACTTCTCTAAGACTCAGTTCAGCTTGCACTCCCCTGCCCACATTCCCATGGTGGCCCCACCCATTTCCCAGGCAGTACCTCCCACTGGATCATGAGGTCCTTGGTGGATGAGAAGGTGCACAGCTGGGTGGAGGAACCGAAGATAACTCGAGGTAGCCCACCAATGGCCCCACGCCACAACCCCACCAGACCGTGCTTCTGGCCAATCTCTGTTAGTGCCTGAAACATGCCCTGGTAGAGGGAAGACCATGGGGAAGGGTTTAGTCACATTGGTATCAAGGGCTGCCATCTTCCAACACTGCTAAGGATGGGTGCATAACAGGCATCTGATGTCTGGACAACCTTTGTGTGTGAGCTCAGCACCAGAATGTTGCCCTTTGATTGTCTACCACCTCGCTGTCTCCTCCCTTGCCATCCCAGACTAGGGAGTATGGAGGTGAGGACATTAGCAGACTAGGAGAATGGGGCAGGAGAAACGGGTGCAAAAGACTAGAGGAACTGGGGAACATGTGGGGAAGAGGATCTGGGTGGACTTCAGGGGTAGAAGGAGGCTGAATTGATTGGCTGGGCAGAGCCTTGTCTGGGTTGGAGCTGCTGGGTGCAGGCAGAAAGTTGGGGCCAAATGGGAGAGAATGGCAGGGGCTCCAGTGAGGTTGGAAACACCTTACCTGATGCTTATACTGGTGCCCTACAGCAATTTCTGAGGCTGCCTGTGCTTGTAGGTGTGTCTTAACCTGAGGACAAGAGAGTATCACAACCTATGGCCTAGTGACCATCCTTCTACCTCAGAAACCCAAACACCTGAACCCCTCATACTTCCTTTAGGGTGTTCAACAATGAATATCCTTTTAATCTGATAATTATTGTTGTTCCCACTTAACGAATTGGTCATGAGACTCTGTCCCTTGGCTCCAGTCCTGGGGAATGGATTTCATGTCACTGCAAGACACCCCACCCCCCTCTACAGCCTCCTTCCCTTGTGAGTAGGCATGGGGATGGAGAGGTTAGAGCATGCCAACATTTCCTAAGATTCTTCACGTTAGGCAACACCTGGGTGTCCAGCCTCTCATGCCAGTTCCTATTCCCAGTCAGGATCTCCAGCCACCAGCACAATCAGGTTCCCCATCAGACTCTGGTGGGTTGTAAGGGGTCATCTGCACCTGACCCCAAAACTTCATGGGGCCATGGGTTCAGCTGACTTTGTAGAGGGTACTGTCCCTGAATCTCATATCCTAGGAGTGAGATCAGACTGCCTCTCCTTCAGAACTTAGTGCCTCTCAGTGTCTTCCCAGGAGAAGTGCAAAGCAGGGCCTAGTCCTAGCAATAAGCAGCTGTGTGACCTTGAGCTGGTCACTTCCCCTCTCTAGGCCTCAGGCAAAGGGTCTATAACCTGGATAACTCAAAAGGGCCAACTGTGAGATTGTAACTCTGTGATGCCCAGGACCGCTCCTGATCCTTACACTTGCTGAGGTATGCTACTCAAGCTCCTCACCCACCCCTACACAAATCCACTTCCAATCTCAGTATCAGTTATGAAGGCCCAGGTCCCCACCCCACACCAAGTGTCTGCCTTGGAGGCCCCAGGCAAGACCCTTCTCACCATGTAGATAGGGCTCCCCAAGTAGGCTCCCATGGCCCCAGCCATGGCACCAGCTGCTGCGCTGCGGACCGGGCTGAGGGTGCCCTCAGCTGTGTGCAGGTAGCCTCCAGCCTCAGCCATCCCGTAGGTGCCCAGCCGAATGCCATTCATCAGGAATTGGTATAGGAGGGCAGGGGCCAGGCCTTTCTGCAGGGCAGCCAGGCCGTCCACCTTGCCGATGGTAATGAAGGCATGGAAGACGTTTCGGTAGTGCCGCTGGTAGCTGCCAGGGGCCCGCAGTTCTCCCTGCAACTGCATCCTAGTCTTCACCACCTCCAGGGGGTTGGTGAACAAACAGGCCCCACAGGCTGCCAGGCCGCTCATCATGAAGTCCATACTGGTGTAGCGGTAGCAAGAACTGGCCCAAGAGTAAGAAAGTTAAAATGAGCTTCAGAAACGGGGTCAGAAATCAGGAAAGACCTCAGTTTCAGCAGTCCAGACTGCAGGAGGTAGGAATTTAGGTCTCCGGAGTCAAGAGTGTCAGGGTCAAATGTCAGAAGGTCAAAGATTAGCTGGATTTGGGAGTCAGGAGCTGGCAAAAAGAGAAGAAAGAAGTTAGGGGAGTCTGGCGAGAAGGTTACGACAGGCTTCTGTTGGTCAAAGGAGTTGATGTCAAGGAGGGACAGAAGTCAGAGGGACCATAGGTGAGATGCTGAGAATGGCTGGCTGCTGGGGGTCCGGGAGTACGGAAGGGAAAAGTGGAGCTGAGCTGGGAAGGAAGACAAAAGAAAACAAAAACAAAAACAGGAGATTATGCAGGAAAAGGATCCAGGAGATCTGGTGGCGTCCCCGGGACAGCAAGGAGATCGGGATCGCGAAAGTCTGGACTCCGGCGTAGACTGTGCGTTCCCAGGGAGCTGCTGGAGTTCGCAGCAGCTCCGAGAGGGAGCTGCTGGAGTTCGCAGCAGCTCCGAGAGGTAGCCTGCGGAGAAGGCGCCGCCACACTCTAGTCGGAGTGCGCAGCGCCCACTGTGGGTGCCTGGGAGTGCCTCGGCCAATCAGCGCCATGCCGGCTTCTTGGCCAATGGCAGGCGCTCCTGGCGACGCGGCGCCGGGGAACCGGCGAGAGGCGGTTGGAATTAACTCTCCCAGCTCAGGCTCCAGGGCCAGGTTAGCGCCCTGGGTCTCTGGGAGAGGTAGCAGGAGAGCGGAGGATTTTCATCACCGGCAGGGAGGAGAGGTTGGACCTTGGGTTACTGGACGTGTGCGGAGGCCGAATGCGAAAGCAGCAGTCTACCACTGGGGTATTGGGGCTCTTCTCCTTCGCATTCTGTCCCGGGCCTTCGCCCAGTGGAATTGTCCAACTGTAGATACATGCCCTGATGGGTTCTGGTGCCAGGACAGCCTGGAAGGTGCGGCTCTGTCCGCAGGGCAGCTGAGACGCACCTGCTGAACCGGACTTGTAGGTTCTTGCCCCGGATGTAGCTGGCTGCGGCCGGAGGGAAGGGGACCTGATGGAAGGTGAGGGAGCGTGGTCTCGTTCCTATGCTCTTTTGATCCTCAACAACCTGGAGGAAAAGACCTGACACGCCAAGGCAGAGATTTAAATCTCTGGGCTTAGGTTACCCAGGGCCGGCAAGTGGTGGTGGGAGAGATCTTGAGATTCTGGCCTCCTGCCCTTGCCCATGAATCTGATCATGGTTAATCATGGAAGAAGTTCTGAGAAAAGAAACTATGAAGCTAGCTGGGAGAAGGCAGATGGATAGAGCCTGTCATCTGAGGCTGCAGAAGGAGGTAGAGGGCACATGTGTGTGAGAGGGTCACCAGATTTAGACTGAGAGAACCTTCTGAGTTCCAGTTTGTTTCTTCCTGCTTAACAGCTAGATGGCCTTGGGCAAGTTACTTAACGTTTCAGAGCTCCCTTTGTAAAATGGAATGATAATTATCTATTGCACATACCTGCGTGAAACTGTTGGACTTCCAATAGGTGTTCAATTTACAGATTTCTTGAAAAGTCAAGAGCTGTCATACTCCTGTGCCCTAGTGTGTCCTGTGCCAACAGCCAGATGAGAATATCCTTGCCCTCTTCTTTTGGTGATCTCTAAATCATTCAAATCATTCCTTACCTTGAACTTCATTTCTCCTAACCCTTGAAGTTTTTCAGATTCTCCATGTTCAGGCCATTTCCAGTTATGCTTTGCTCCTCAAATATTTACCCACGTTTCTCATTTTGTTTAACAATTGTTTACTCTCTGACTCCTTTGCTACAGCAGGAGTTCTTGTATACCCTGCCAATTTGGTCTGAATCGTTTCTCTCTCACCGATGTACTGCTAAGTCATTGAGCCTTAGGAAGAAGCAGGAAGGGTGGAGGGTAAGGTAGAGTAGATAATGGGGCTTCTCCTGAGCTCTGGAAGGGTCTCCAAAAAATTTCCAAGGAGTGCTTCCCAAATGCCTTCACCTGCTGGATGGCATGAGAGTTCCTCATTGTTTTAATCCTTAGGTTTATACCAGTAGTTCTTCAAGTATGGTCTCTGGAGCAGAAGTAGCAGCAGCAGCACCACCACCACTGCCACCGCCACCGCCACCACCACTGGGGTATCTATTAGAAACGAACATTTTCTAATCCCACCCTAGACCTCCTGTGCCAGAAACTCTGGAGGTGGAGACTGACAATATACTTTAATAAGCCCTCTCGGTTATTCTGATGTGTGCTAAAGTTTTAGAACCACTGGCTTAAGGCTTTTATCTTTAATATCCAGGCAAACTAGAGATAGACACTTTATAAAGTGATATTTTTTTAAAAATAAACTTAATTTTTGGAAGTTTTAGATTTACAGAAAAATAGTACAGCTACTATGAGAGTTCTCATATACCCCAGCCCAGTTCCCATATTATTAACATCTTATATTAATGTGATATTTTGTTGGAATTTTGAACCAATATTGATACACTATGATTAACTAAAGTCCATACTTTATACAGATTTTCTTCATTTTTTTATCCTCACTTGAGGACATTTTCATTTACTTTTGGTTTTTATTTATATTTTCTAAAGATTTTTATATATTTACTTTTAGAGAGAGGGGAAAGGAGGAAGAAAGAGAGGGAGGGAAACATGGATGTGCAAATGGTTGCCTCTCCCACACCCCCTACTGGGGACATGGCCCACAACCCAGGCAGGTGCCCTGACTGGTAATCAAACTGGTGAGCTTTTGGGCCAGCACTCTGTACTGAACCACACCAGCCAGGGAGGGGCGGGGAGAGAGAGAGAGAGAGAGAAAGAGAGAAGGAGAGAGAGAGGGAGAGAGAGAGAGAGGGATAGGAGGGAGAGAGAGAGAAAGAGAGAGAAAAGCACTGATTGGTTCCATTTGTAGGTACTCAGACCTGGGACCCATGCTGGCACCTGGGATCATATGCCCTCACTAATTCTAAAACCCCTAATAGGGCACCAGCCCAAGTCCTGGGTTCTAGCCTGTGGTTGCTACCTTGCCACCAGGTTTACACCACCAAGTCTTGGGGCCAAAGGGCTAGAGTTGTTCTGGGCAAGTCCTCTATCTCCAAAACTGAGAGCATAAACTGCCCAAATAGCTAAGACTTCCTGGGATTTGAAGACAGTGAGGTGTGTAGTGAGGGAGGCCTAAAGATGGCTTGCAGAGAGAGGTCTGAGGGCTGAGAAATCCTAAAGCCAAATCTCTGAAACTCAGATTGCCTTTCATAGTTCTAAATCTATATGCCAACAAAAGCAGGCCTGCATCTGTGGCATTGGCGTCTGGCTGTTCTGGGTACTCGCCTTTCAGCAATGTCTAAAGCAGATGGTACAAGATCTGAGCTGCTCTCTTCTTGGCTTGAATGTGATTCTAACTCTTCTGGAGGTAGAATAGGTTCCTCTCCCTCAAATCTCTGCTCATCCTTGGTCTTACTAGGCCCTTTGTACAGGGGATCTGAACCTGATGGGCCAGTTCCTGCCAAGGCCTCTCCATGTCCAGTGGGACTCTGGGTCATCTGTCGTGTTACTAGAGTCCTGATCCTATGCAGTGTAGAGGTCACAAGAGGTGTCAGAACTGCAGAAGTTTCAGTGCAAGGGAAGCTTCAGGCCAGACCTGAGCTCTCCCTGTCTGTGGCTCACTTCCCCCGAGGCCCACCAGGAACACTGATTCAGCACTTTACTCCATGCAGTAGGTATTGCTGAGTTGGGGTAGAAGTAAGTGGGTGAGACACAAGAGAGCCAACAGGCAGGGTAGTTATTGATGCCCAGCCAACTATTAAACTAATGAAAACAATTTAAATTATTAAGAAAATTTTTTGTGGTTTTATTATATCATTAGGCATTAAAACATCTGAACAAATCAATGTCTGGAAGATGAGGCAGCTGCTTTCTCCTTCACTTCTTTGGGTTGCTAGAACAACTTGTCAGTATATTTCAAAAAAGAAAGTCAGCCCTGGCTGCTGGATGGCTCAGTTGGTTGGAGAATCTTCCCAAACACCAAAAGACACAGGTTCGATTCCCAGTCAAGGCATATACCTGGGTTGCAGGTTTGATCCCTGGTCACGGCATGTATAGGAGGCAACTGACTGATGTTTCATTCTCCTCCTTCTATTCTCCCTAAAATCCACAAACATATTGTCAGGTGAAGATGAAAAAAAAAACCTTTTGCATTACTTAAGTCTTTCCTTGTACCAAGGCATGGACTGGTACAACACAAACTTCTGTGAGATGCAATTAGTCTGGCATCCAAACATCATGCATAGTACCTAGGTAGCAGCAGCAACTGCACCCACCCCCACTGTGGCCCTGATTATTTGTGTGTGATATTTGGAGCATCTGGAAGAGTATGAATACTGTGGGGAAGGGGAAGGAGGAGGAAACAGCATGAGTGCCTGGCTAGGAGGAGGTCAACAAAAGTTGTGCAGACCAAGCCTGACCGTGTCACTGGTTGATGCTTTTTAATAGGATTGTCTGGTAAAACCCCACAGTGGGGTCTTCACTGGTCTTAAGCTGACCCACAACCATGCTGATGATGCAGCAGATGATCTGGCGTAGCCTGGTGGTCCTGCGTGGCAATGCTGTGCTGGAGTTTCTGAAATGGAAGGCTAGACAACTTCTCCACAATGGCAGCTTTCCCCTGCAATTGTTGTTCTTGCCACGTAAGGCATGTTGTGACACTGTAAATTGTGCCTAGTTAGTTTCTGTCATTATCAAATAATTGGTAGTCACATTCAATAAAGCTGGATCCATTCTGCTCCCAAATTGGCTTGTCTCCCATTCTGGAGCATCACCCAGCCTTGCTGAGACCTTTGTGATGGCTTCTACAGTTCTAACGAGAAGGTCGTGGGCCACGCCATCTCCTGCTTCACCCCAATAGACCCCAGGCATACTGAGGCCAGGCTCCTCGAAAGCAGAAATGACCTTGATGACCTCTCACCCACTGAGCGTCAGCCTCCCCTGACTGTTCTGTGTTCAAGGGGCTGACACAATGGCAGCAGTGGCAGCGGCAATGGCAACGGCAACCTGGTGCTGTCTGTGGAGCTCAGTTTCTTTTGGAACTGGGTGGGGCATACATAAACAGGTGGTGGTTTGTATAGGTCTGAAAAGTCATGGTTTCCATCTTTGTGCTTGCTTTGAGCAGGGGGCCCACTGGAAACTCTTATGGGACTGTATCAAATTAAAAAGCTTCTGCATGGCTAAAGAAACCATCATCAAAATCAAAAGGGAACCAACTTTAAGGGAGAACATATTTGCCAATGATACACCAGATAAGAGCTTCATTTTCCAAAATATATAAAGAACTTATACGCCTCAACACCAGGAAGACAAACAACTCAATTAAAAAGTGGACAAAGACCAGAATGGACACTTCTTCAAGGAGAACATACAGATGACCCATAGACATGAAAAGATGCTCAACATCACTAATCATCAGAGAAATGCAAATTAAAACCACAATGGGACATCAGCTCACATCTGCCAGAATGGCTATCATTAATAACTCAACAAACAGCAAGTGCTGGCAAGAATGTGGAGAAAAGGGAAACCAAGTGCACTGTTGGTGGGAATGCAGACTGGTATAGCCACTGTGGAAAACAATATGGAATTTCCTCAAAAAATTAAAAATAGAATCACCTTTTGACCAGCGATTCCACTTCTGGGGATATATCCTAAGAATCCCAGGAAAAATGGAGACAACTATACTTGAACAACAATAAAAAAAAATGTGGAAAAAAAAAAGAATCCTGAAACACCAATTCAAAGGAATATAGGCACCGCTATGTTCATAGCAGCATTATTTACAGTAGCCAAGGTTTGGAAACAGCCCAAGTGCACATCAGTAGGTGAGTGGATAAAAAAGGACATTTACACAGTAGAATCCTATACAACAGTAAAAAAGAAGAAATTCTTACCTTTTGTGACAGCATGGATGGACCTGAAGACTATTATGCTAAGCGAAATAAGCCAGCCAGTGAAAGACAATACTGTATGATCTCATTTATATGTGGAATCTAATGAACAAAATAAACTGATGAGCAAAATGGAATCAGATAGAATAGATACATGGAACAGACTGTCAGGTGTAAATGGGAGGGAGAGAGGGGGCTGATTGAAAGAAGGTGAAAGGATTAGTCAAAGAACATATATACAAGACCCACAGACATGGACAACAGTGTGGGGATTGACTGTGGGAGTGAGAGATGGGCTGGGTGGAGGGCGGAAGTGGGGGAAAATTGGGACAACTGTAAAAGCATAAATGATAGCCCTGGCTGGTGTGGCTAACTTCAAATCCCTTTGAAGTGGATTGAGTGCTGGCCTGAACTACAGGGTCACTGGTTCGATTCCCAGTCATGGCACATACTTGGGTTGTGGGCCAGGACCCCTGTCGGGGGCATGTGAGAGGCAACCACACATTGATATTTCTCTTCCTCTTTCTCTCCCTCCCTTCCACTTTCTGAAAAAAAAAAATCATAAACAGTGATTTAAAAAAATGCTCTTTGTCAGGCATGTTAGAACTTTCTCAGTGTAGCTCCAGGGAGTTTCTCATCCCCAGAACATGCTGCCCTGCCTTTGGGAGTGGAGAAAGTCTCTTTATTTGTCAACAGACAGGTGAAAAGCCTCCAGGTGGGTCTCTGCCAGGGATACACAGAAGAAAATGAGATAAGCTCATACCAGCCCAGGAGGAGAGGTAAAGCTCCATCCAATGCCTCTTCTGCGCACCTCCCCATTCAGACCTGCGACAGTTCATGCAGTACCAAGTGCCACTCATGTTTGCAGCTAACAACCACCACTTTTGGGTTAGTTACCTTTTTGAATGATATTTCTGTAAGTAGCAAAACTAATAAAGATATTCTCATTTCAGTAAAAACAATACAAAACAGGATTTTTTGGCTACACATGTATATCTTTTTTTTTCATCCTATACAAAGACATTTTTTAAAAGATTTTATTTTCAAAGAGAGGAGACGGGAGGGAGAAAGACAGGGAGAGAAACATCAATGTATTTGTGAGAGAAATATCAATCCAATCAGTTGCCTCTCATATGCCCCCAGCACACTCCCAGCTTGCCCCCAACTGGGGACCTGGCCTGCAAAACAGGCATGTTCCCTGACTGGGAATTGAACTGGTGACCTTTTTGTTCACAGGCCAATGCTCAATCTGCTGAGCCTTACCAGCTAGGGCCCCAAGGACAATGTTGCTTTTAGAAAGAGGGTTGAATCTACACTGCTCCAACCAACTAAGCCACACTGGCCAGGGCTTATCTTTCTTTAAAAAATTTTTTTTTAAATTTTTATTTTGTTTCTAGACAAGGGGAAAGGGAGGGAGAAAGGAAGAGAAACATCAATGTGTGGTTGCCTCTCATATACCCCCTACTGGGGACTTGGCCTGAAACCCAGGCATGTGCCCTGACCAGGAATCAAACTGGTGGCCCTTTGGTTTGCAGGCTGGCCACTCAATCCACTGAGCCATACCAGCCAGGGCAGGGCTGTATCTTTCTTGATAGGGTCTCTGAAGTACTTTTGGAGAAAGATTTATTTTCCCAGGAAGCCCAAAATGATCTAGACATGAGATCTGGGAGTTTAGGCACCTGGTCCTGGGTTGTGTATATGTGTGGGTGTGTGTTGGGAAGCTGGTGGAATGAACAGAATTATGGAAAGTAGGGAAGGAGAGTCAGGGGAATAGTGGACTGTGGGGAAGATTCAATTTAATTTGGCTCAATTAACCAAATATTAAGCACCATTGTATGCTCGACCGTTTTCCTGAACTTTGGGATATATCGGTGAATAAAAGAGATAAAGATCCTGCCTCCAGAAAGCTCACTTTCAAATGTAAAATATAATTAACTATAAACATGTCAACTTTTATCCTCACCCGAGAACATGCTTATTAACTTTAGAGAGATGGGAAGGGAGAGAGAGAGAGGGAAAGAAGCATCAATGTGAGAGAGAAACATTGATCTATTGCCTCTCGTACGTGCCCCAACAGGGGATCAAACTCAGAACCTAAGCATGTGCCCTGACTGGGATCGAACCAGCAACCTTTTAGTGTACGGGACGATGTCCCGATCAGGTCAAGGGCTGCAACTTTAAAAAGTGGTGCAGAAGGCCTCAATGAGAAAGTGATCTTTGAGCAATGACTTGAAAGAGGTGAGGGAACCATTCATGTGGGTGTCTTGGGAAGGAGGTTTCCAGGCAGAAGTCACCGCCAGTGCAAAGTCCCTGAGGCAGCCTTGTGCTGGAGAGGAGGCAGGGAAGAGGGAAGATAGTGAAGGGTCTTGTTGGTCATTATAAGGACTTTGGCTTTTACTCTGAAGAAAAAGGGGTTGAAACATATATTTCTCCCGGCTTTCTGACTTTTATTCCCATGTCTTGTGTGTGTGTGTGAGTGTGAGTGAAGGTCTGGCATTGGCAGGCACCTGGGCGTGGGCAAAGGTCCTGGCAGTTCATAACTGCTCTTCGAATCTTCCTCCTACTACCCTACTTCCCAGACTGGGGTGTGGCTCGTTCCACCCCCTCAGCTGTTTTTATGACACACATCCCCAGCCCTGGAACTCAGCTCCTCAAACACAGAGCAAATTAGAGGTGAGAAGGACCCCTACCCACCATTCCCCTGCTCCTCCACCCTTTCCCCCCTCCCCCCACACCTCCTATTGACTGCAGGCCAATCAAAGCCTCCCAGTGGGACAGGGAAAGTCAGAGGCTGGGACCAGAGAGACAGGGATTAAGAACGATGAGCAGGCAGGGGGGCCCAGCAGTCACAAGCCCCTAAAGGAGACATATCTAGATCTCCCTCCCCACCTCCCTGCCTCCACCCCCCCACCCTGCCCTCTGTCCCTTCTCTACACGCACACACACACATGCATGCCTGACACAATGGCCGGGTGGGGCTGAGGAACTGGCTTCCTCTGCGGAGATCTCAATCTGGGTCCTCAGTTCCCGCCCCAGAAACACAGGAGACACTGGGAGACCTGGCCCTACACTCCTTGCTTCACGAGGCAGGCAGGAACAGGCTGAAAATAGAAACTGCTTCCAAAACGATAAAGGTAAATTTAGGGGGAGCTACTGAGGAGTTAGGGCTGGGGGGGAGATCTGGGGAGGGGTCCCTTGGTGTGAAATAGTGACTGGCTCACACCCAGGGAAAGAGGTTGGAAGCTGAAGGGACAGGTTGTCGGGTAAGGTGTGGGAGAGACAGTCAGACACACTGTGGAAGAACACACACCATCCCTTAGCTGATTCGGAGGTGTCCTACCAGCAGCCCAGCTCTGTGGCATTTTCATCCCACCTCCACCCCACCCCATCCACATCCAGCCCCAGCGCCCCCACCTGTGCAGCAATGCAGACAGAACTCACACAGGCAGAATAGCCTGCCGTCCACGCCCAAGTTTCAGCCTTTCCCCAGACCCTGTTAACCTCCAAATCCTGGGACACCGAGTCTGTCACATCTTCCAGAGCTCCAGTGTGCGCATGTGGAGTGTGGTGTGGTTGGGGGGGGGTGTCCGGTTGGGAGGAGGATTTGATTCCTGTTTCCTGCTCCTACTCACTCAGCCCTAGGAGGTGACTGAGAATGGAGAGGACTCAAGGGTGAGTGCTTGGGCTCAACACCTGGGTCCCTTTGACAAGCCTGAGTGGGGGGCGGGGAAGGAAGTAAACAAAGGTACCTGAGAAGGGGGTGGGATCCCTGAGTGGGGCAAAGCTGGGAGGAGCTGGCGAGGCCATTGCCTGGGTCATTTTGATAAGGGGCTTCCTGCCAGGATATGGTGGCCATTGAGCTGCAAGACTCACAGCCTACATCCCCTAACCCCCACTCCACACCCTTCCTCAAGAACTCACTCTGGAGCCTGGAGGGGTCTGAGTCCCCTGCTGACTCCTGCAGGGGGTTGGGGGGCACCTCTGTCTCCCAGCCCTGACCCTGCAGCCTTCTCAGGATCATGGTCATCTTCCCAGGGGGAGCGGTGAAGCCTAGGTCCTCATGGCTGGCCTCACTTGTCCTTGCCTTCAGTCTGGTCCCCTCACCGCCCTTCAGGTATCCAGGCAGCACCCAGGCATCCACTGGGGCCTCTTTTTCTGTGACCAGATGGCAGGATGGGGACCCGCAGGGATAAGAGGATGGCGCAGGAGAGACCATGTCCGGGGCCTCCTGGTCTCTTGGGGTCAGAGGTTCCAGGAATCTTCATGGCAGGAAAAGGAGACTAAAAATAACCCGGAAAGGGAGAGTCCGGAGAGAGGAACTGGGAAATGGGGGGTGGAGGGCCAGTCGGAGCAGGAAAATAGTGATGCGTCCCTTACAGCCCAGGCGTGGATGTGTGTGTGCAGACACACACACACACACACACTCCCGCACAGACAGCACATAACACACACAAACCCTTGCACCCCTCTCCCACCATACACCGTATGCTGGGTACTCCACTCCCCCACTGCATGCCCACCCAGTAAACTCATAGCAAATACACTCTTTAAACACATCATACAACACCCCTTTCCTAGAGCAGTAGAAACAGCACACACACTTAAACCATAGTCACAAACCTTCACAACACGATTACAGACACACAACACAACTCATCAAGCAGATGCATAGTGGCTATAACAGCAAGCTGAATTCCCCTTCCTGGTCCACTTCTCTTGTACCCTCTCCCCCCACCTTGGGTCTCTACCAAAGCACCCCCACCCTAGCCTCACTGATTCCTCCGGCCTGACTGTGGCAGCAGAGGCCAAAAGGCAGAGAGAAGTGGAGGCTGGGAGGGCCGAGAAAGGCTGCCTGGGGGAGAGGGGGCTCCAGGGGCCTCAGGAATAAGAAGGAGTGAGAGGTGAAGACAGAAGGCTGCAAATGAGAAGGGGAGGAAGTGCACCAGCCTTCCCTCCTGAGTCCCAAATCATGGCTGATTTGCTTGCAAACTATTTCTGCTCAGAGGCCTCAGTCTACTCTCAGCAGGCCATGGGTAACACTAAGGGTCTCTCTCCCTCCCTCCCTTTTCTTCAGGGGATGACTCCAGCAGAGCACCCCACTCCTTTGAAGAGCTCAGAGAAAGATGTCAGACCAGTCTCTTCCTATAGCAACACCCCCTACCCAGAAGCCCCCTCGGATCATCCGTCCCCGTCCCCCCTCTAGACCTCGGGCTGCCCAGTCCCCAGGGCCCCCCCACAATGGCTCTTCTCCGCAAGAACTTCCTGTCACCTCCAATGATGTACCAACCCCAATGTGCACCCCCATCTTCTGGGAACCCCCAGCCTCTTCCCTCAAGCCTCCTGCCCTTCTGCCCCCTTCAGCTTCTAAAGCCAGCCTCGACTCCCAGACTTCCCCAGACTCACCTTCCAGCTCCCCCAGTCCAGTGTCTCGGCGCTCCATCTCCCCAGAACCTGCTCCCAGGTCTCCAGTCCCCCCACCTAAACCCTCCGGCTCCCCCTGCACACCTCTGCCCCTACCCCACACAGCCTCCCAGGTCCCCACCCAGGATGGCTCTGCCTCTGCCCCAGGCACTGTGCGGAGACTGGCTGGCAGGTTTGAGTGGGGGGCTGAAGGCAGGGGCCAGGCTGCTGATGTCCTGGAGCCAGCTCCCCAAGGGAGAGTGGATGTGAATGGGGAGAGAGACACTCCCCAGGGCATCCTCACCAGAAGGGGGTCCCAGGAGAATGGCGCTCAGGGTAAGTACTTCCCCCAGCTAAAATGGGCTCAATCCAGCTTTTTTTTTTTTTTTTTTAAATTTTCAGTACTTTAAGGTTGGTTACTTTCAGGGGCTACCTTTTCAAAAATGGATTTTATGTTTGGAAAATCTGAAGTCCATATTTCTGGGAGTTTGGAGATTCAGGGTTGAAGAGTAGAAGCCTGGCGCTGGCCCACGTTCCAGCTGCTGCGCAGGTCAAGGAGAAGGAGGAGGCCTGGGCAGGTTGGGGCCAGGCCCTAGGGGCCTTTGCCTTAGAACACCTTGTCTCCCACAGGTGCTGCCCAGGCCTGCCCTCCCTGCTGTCCCTGTGTCTGCCATGTAGCCCGGCCAGGCCTGGAGCTCCGATGGGTCCCTGTGGGGGGCTGTGAGGACGGTCCCAGGGCCCCCTGCCGAGCCTCCCCTCTTCGGACCTCCCGCTCCCGCCCCAACCCTCCCAGCACCAGTCACCACTCAGTGGTCCTCACATCCTACCGCTCCACGGCTGAGCGCAAACTCCTGCCACCACTCAAACCCCCGAAACCCACTCGGGTCAGGCAGGATGCCAACATCTCTGGGGATCCCCCACAGCCAGTTCTCGATTTGCCCTCTGAAGATGGAATCCAAACAGGTACAGGGTTGGGGGTGGGGACTGGATTCTTTGAATGGGATGGGAAGGGAAGGGGTGGATAGGAAGCATTTTAAAAATGAACTACAACCCCCAATAGGCCCTGAGCTTTTTTTTGTTGTTGTTGTTGTTGTTCCTCTACCAGTACCAGCTGCTGCTCTAGGGCAGATGGGAGTTGTGGTTTTTATCGTAGCAGTCTCTGCTGGGGACCCTGATTTGTTCTCTTCACTCTGGTTTCTCTCTCCAGGAAACAGACCAGATGAAGCTCCTCAGAACGCCCCTCCAGCAACCGTGGAGGGCAGGTACCAAACACGGCTCACCCATTACTCCTACCTGAGGGCAGATTCACCTTCAGGTCCGGTTAAGTCCTACCTTCCCAGAGGGGGAGTGAAGAAGGTCTGGGGTTCTAGAGACAAGTAGCCCTGGTTTCTAATCCCAGCTCTGTCCCTTACTGCTGTGTGACCTTATACACGTCACTTAACCTTTCTGAGTCTCAGAGTCCTCATTTGTGACATGGGGTAAGCATACCAACTACTTCATAGAGTTGTTGGGTATAACATTGGTAAAGTGCCAGTCTCCTAGTAAATGCTCCATTTTAGCTCCCCTACCCTAAGCCTCTATCGCTGGTACTATCTGCAAGACTATTTGGCAACCATCTCTTCCATGTCACCTGGGTTTACTAATGATCTTAGATCCACTACCGTTAGCAGAGTTAGTCTGAGCCCATTCGTTTATTCAACATTTACTGATGTTTATTCTCCTGGGTTTTTAGCTTGGGTGAGTGGGTATGTGGTGGTGCTGATAACCAGAACAGCAAAGACAGAGCTGCAGGTGAAGAGGAGGTTTGGGTTTGGGTTTGATCATACTGAGTCTCACTGAGGTGTGGGTGGACATTTCGAACAGTGGAGCGATTTCTACGTGAGAGGGCTGGGGATGAAGACTCAGAAGTCCATGGTGCACAGTAGTTGAGATAACAGGAGTAGAGGGAGCCTGCTTAGTTCAGGGCCTCCCGTACAACAGGCACATGGAAAAGAATCGGGTTTGGTCTGGGGAGCCAACAGAGTTCCCTACACACAACCTTCCTCTATCATGTGACCGGCACCCCTGGAGGCGTGCGATGGGAGTGGTTCTGGGGGACTCCGTCCCTTTTTCTCTCCACAGGGATGATGGGGTGCCGGAGGAGCTGAAGGGTCAGAACTGGGAGCTGCCCCTGCAGGATGGTGAGTCCCTGCTGTGACCATCAAGCCAGGAGAAGGGTTCGGGGGCCCTGGACTCCCCTGATGTGCCACCTTGGCTCTCCAGAACCCCTGTACCAGACCTACCGAGCAGCCGTGCTGTCAGAGGAGCTGTGGGGGGTCAGTGAGGATGGCAGTCCCTCTCCAACCAGTCCCGGAGAAGCTCCCACCTTCCCCCGGCCCCCTGGACCTCGAAACACTCTGTGGCAGGAGCTTCCAGCTGTGCGAGCCAGTGGCCTCCTGGACACTCTCAGCGCCCAGGAGAAGCGCATGCAGGAGGTGGCATACCTGGGGTCTGGCCAAGGGCAGAAGTGTGACCTGGGTCCCGGGCTGTCTGGAAACTGGGCTTTCCACTCCCGCTCTGTCCTTCCTCTCAGAGCCTGTTTGAGGTGGTGACATCCGAGGCCTCCTACCTGCGCTCCCTGCGGCTGCTGACTGATACCTTTGTGCTGAGCCAGGCTCTCCGGGACACGCTCACCCCCCGGGATCACCACACCCTCTTCTCCAATGTGCAGAGAGTCCAGGAAGTCAGTGAGCGGTCAGTGGGGCCCTGCCCTCTCAGCAAACCAGACCTCAGGCTCCTGAGCACCCCTTAGCACCTCAAGAAGCCAGGAGACCTGGCTCCTCTCCCCACTCATTGCTTGTTTCCCCACTCCGTCAGGTTTCTAGGGACATTACTGTCCCGTGTACGCTCTTCCCCCCACATCAACGACCTTTGTGACATAGTGCATGCCCATGCTGTGGGTCCTTTCTCGGTGTATGTGGATTACGTGCGGAACCAGCAGTATCAGGAGGAGACCTACAGCCGCCTTATGTGAGTGTCCCAGAAGTGGGGGCCAGGCCATGCGTGTGAGGGAAAGCTGGGAGCGGGGTTGGGGTCCAGGCCAGGGCAACTTGGGGGATGAGGGCCTCCAAGGCAGACACCAGTGGCCTGGCCCGGGTCTCCTCTGCAGGGACACAAATGTGCGCTTCTCTGCGGAGCTGCGTCGGCTGCAGAGCCTCCCCAAATGTGAGCGCCTTCCACTGCCGTCCTTCCTGCTGCTGCCCTTTCAGCGCATCACACGGCTCCGCATGCTGCTGCAGGTACCACCGCCCAGGCTTGGGGTGTTTTCTGCCCCATCAACTCCATAGGAGTACCTTCCCAGGGCCACCTGCTTGGCCATTGCTGTCTCCCACCCCACCACAAATACAGGACTCCCCTAAATCAGACCTCCTAGTCTGGGCCTCTCAGTCCAGGACCAACCAAGCCCCACCTAGAGCTACCCAAAGTTCTCCAGTGCAATCTGGGTGCAGGAAATGAGGCTCTGGCTAGAGACAGGAGTTCTAGACTTGGCCGTGCCACTAACTGGCTGACTGATCTTGGGCAAGTCTCTTCCTCTCTCTCTGGGTCTCAGGGGTGATGTGGTGGGTGGTCTTTGAGGTCTCCTCAGCTGTATCTTTCACTGCACACCTTCTCAATGGGGTTGATATCACCCCCAAGTGGGCAAAAATTCATTCTTAGAAGAGTAAAAAAAATCTTAAATATTCCAATGGTTGTGCTACTTCAAAGGCCCACAGTACATAAAAGATATACAGGATATCTGTGCTATTGAAATTTCTAAAAACGTTTCTTAGCAGAGTGACACCCCCCCCCAAAAAAAAAAGGTTGAGAAACACTCTTCTATTGCAGAATAGAAACTTCTCCCTAAACCAGGTCACCCAGTGTGGGGACCTCAGTGAGAAGAGTTCCTAACTAAATGATCAGCATTGTTATGTCTTATTCAGTTTAATACACCCCAGTGTAGGCAAAATAATCACAATCAGAACAGTCAAGCAGCTTTGAGTGCTCTGTTCTTGGCATGATTCTAAGTACTATATGCCCACTTAACCCAACCAATGGCTGTATAAGGGTAGAAACTATTATTGACTCTGCTTTATAGATGAGGAAACTGAGACAGAGAGAGGCTAAATACTGTGTCCCAGGTTATCCAGATAATAACTGATGGAGACAAACTTAAAATCCAGGCAGTCTTAACCATTGTGATGTATTGTTTGTGCTAGCGGCTGTGGTTAATAATTATTTAAATAATAGCAATCTTCTTTTTGGCATTTACTGTGTGCCAAGGACTATACTAAGTACATTACATGTATTACTTTTCTGAATGCTCACAACAATGCTAGGTGGGTATTGTCCTCATTTGACAGATGCAGAAACTGAGACTCAGAGAGGTAATGTGATTTACTCAGGGTTAGGCAGATAGTGAGTGGTGAGGTCTCAGCCTTGTTGAGGCTGGCTCCTCAGCCAAGTGAACCCCAAACTGAGCATTTTTCCAAACCAGGCAAGGGTCCCCTGAGCTGGAGCCCCCCTGAATCCCAGGGCTGCAGAGCAGGTGCCCACTCACCCTTCTTCCTTGCCCTCAGAATATCCTGCACCAGACAGAGGAGGGGTCCAGCCGCCAGGATAATGCTCAGAAGGCCCTGGGTGCTATCAGCAAGGTGGGCAGGAGGGTATGCTGAGGCCAGGAGAGGTGAAGAAGGGGCAGGGAGAGAGGGAAAGGGTGGAAGGGAGTAAGGGTAGTGACTCAGCTCTCCTTACCCAGATCATTGAGCGTTGCAGTGCTGAGGTGGGACGCATGAAGCAGACTGAGGAGCTGATCCGGCTCACCCAGAGGCTGCGCTTCCACAAAGTCAAGGTTGGTCTCTGCCCAGACTCCCCATCTTCCCTTTCCCCATGGTGGTATTATGAAGAAGCCAGAACCTCCTCCCTGCTTCCTCCCAGGCCCTGCCCCTGGTCTCTTGGTCAAGGCGCCTGGAGTTGCAAGGGGAGCTGACGGAGTTAGGGTGCCGGAGGGGGGGCGTGCTCTTCACCTCACGCCCCCGCTTCACTCCCCTCTGCCTGCTGCTCTTTAGTGACCTGCTGCTCATCACTCAGCCCAAGAGGTGGGTCCCAGGAAGGGCGGGAAGCCCAGGCAGCGGTGGGAAGCCCAGCTGGACTTCTGTTCTCTCTCTAAACTTCCTCTTCCCTGGGTAGTGGGCAGCGACTACAGGTTCTGGACTATGCCCATCGCTCCCTAGTCCAGGCCCAGCAGGTTCCGGACCCATCTGGACCCCCTACATTCCGCCTCTCCCTTCTCAGCAACCACCAGGGCCGCCCCACTCACCGGCTACTCCAAGCTTCGTCCCTGTGAGTTGTGTCTCCTTTAGAAATGCCCCTGGGACCTTCACCTGACCTCTCAGAGCCTACCACCCTCCTCCCCAATCCCTCTCCTCTGTGGCCCCTGCCCAACCCCTAGTAGGAGCTCCTGAGCCAATCGTGGCCTTCCCTGTGTCTCACCAGATCAGACATGCAGCGCTGGCTGGGAGCTTTCCCCACCCCTGGCCCCCTTCCCTGCTCCCCGGACACCATCTATGAGGACTGTGGTGAGTAACCTCTAGAGGGTGGAGGGAAGGAAAAGTGAGTCTTAAGGGGTGTCTGGGGGAGAAGCTAAAAAGAGCCTTGATCCTACTGTAATGTCACCCAACCCTACCAGACTGTTCCCAGGATCTGTGTTCAGAGCCTTATGTACCAGCCAAGGCTGAGGCACAGAGTCCAGAGTCCCGGGCTCCCACAAAGCACCTGCACAAGAGCCCTGAAGGTGAGAGATTCTTTTATTTCTTCACCCAGTAAATATTTATTAAGTACCTATGTTCGAGGTACCACTCTCTGTTCTAGGCACTGTGAACCAAACACACAGATATTCTTGTGCTGTGCGAGTATACATTCTAGTGGAGGAAAAACAATAAAGAGTAAACCAGATAAATAAGTAAATTATATGTAGTGCATCCAAAGGTGATAAGTGCTATGGAAAAACGAGAGTGGAGCAGAGTCAAGGAGGCCACGAGTCCCAGGGTTGGGTGGGTTACAAGTAAATAGGGAGGTTGAGGTGGACCTTAATGAGGAGACACCATGTCAGCAACAACCTGATGGAGGTGAGGAATTTAGACACGTGGCATCTAGAAGAAGGATGTTCCAGTCAGAGGCAAGAGTCAGTGCAAAGGCACTGTGGTTGGTGTGTGTGAAGAAGCAGTAAGGGTTTGAGTGTGGCTAGAGGGAGTGAGGAGAAGGGAGAGAAGCAGATGAGGTTATAGAGATAACAGGGACCAGATCCTGTGGGTCCCCGTAAGGATTCTGGCTCTCGCTCTGAGTGAGACGAGCAGCCATTGCAGGACTCAATTGAGGAGTGACCCTGACCAGCTTTGACATTATTGTCATGTCCACCTCCAGTGGCATTTCTATCAATGCTCCAGGCTTCTCTACTAATTCCTACACTCACCGTGACCCTCAGGCATTAGACCCCATGGTGCCTCCTTCCCTTTTGACCTGTGTCCTGCCATGGCTCCACTCAGGCCCCCATCTCTCTTTTTCCAGGCTGGCTGAAGGGGCTTCCTGGGGCCTTCCCTGCCCAGCTGGTGTGCGAAGTCACAGGGGAGCATGAAAGGAGAAGGCACCTTCGCCAGCACCAGAGGCTCCTTGAGGCTGTTGGGCCCTCTTCAGGAACCCCCAGTGCTCCCTAACCCTAATGCAGGCTGCAGAGTGGGCACAGGCTGGGACAGCTGGCAGTGTGGCAAAGCTCATCCATCTATTGAATTCACTGTCAGTGGAAACACTACCTCTAGTGGCAACCAATAGGGACCAAGCTTCATGACAAGACAGCCAATGAGAACAGGGTTGTCTGAGCCGGACAGAATGAGGATGGTTTGAGTGTGTTGCCAATGGAGACAAAGGCTTAGTGCAGAGCTGTTAATAGGCGTGGAGCTGGCTGAGTCCCTGGCCAGTGAGTATTCCCACTATGCTCACAGCCTAGGAAAATGAAGGTAGATGGATGCAGTTAAAAAGGGCTGCATTGGAGATTAGGATTAGGGTAAGGATTGAGATAGCTAACGGCAACGAGCAGGGACCCATTCAGCCTCAGAAGATGGTGATCTGGACCCAAGAGATCAGAAGTGACCCTGCTTGGTTCTACAGTAACCACTCCTGCCCTTTGAACCTACAAAGTATTAGATTCCATTCTCAGGGTGCCTCATTAGTCCTCTCAGGCCACTTTTTCTCTTCTCGAAGAATCCAGAGAGTCTGTGAGTGTGTGTGCATGTGTGCATGTCTCCGCTGAATGTGGTGTGTGTATGATCTTGCCCCCTCCCAGATGACTGAGTGCCCCGTTTCTTCCCCCAGCCCCCATGTTAACTGTTATTCTCTCTGGGAAAGACTCTAGGTCTGAGGGCCAAAGGAGAATGGGCTGAGCATGGCTTGGCAGCCAGAGGCCAGAACTGGAGATGAGAGTCCCGGGATCTGGGTCTTTTAGAGGCCAGAGTCCCTGGCAAGTAGAGGGTGATGTTATGGGTAGACAAGCAGCCTGGCGGAGGAGCCCAAGGGACTGAAGATGGCCAGTAGCTGGGGCCCGAGGCCCCGTGAAGCTCACAATCCCTTCTCCTTGCCCCAAAGCTTGGGGTCCATAACCTCTGCCTGGAAAGCCCCAACCAAACTATAATCAGGCATCCAGCCTCAGCCTTGGACATCAGACTCTGGACCTCAAGTTTGGATGAAGAAACAGAAGCTGTGGATCATGGGCCATCTGGTGAGCCTCCTGGACTTTCTCGCCTTCGTTGGTTCCTCTCATTAGAAACACAGCGCCAAGCAGTGGCAGAGAATGGAGAGCAATGTTGCTGTTCAATCCCATCCAGAGGGTCTGCTTCCAGAAGAGAAACTGCCCCCACATGATGCCAACAGGAGGCAAGGGACCAAGAGAGAGTGGAGCAGACAGTTGCTGGCAAGTGGGGCCCAGCCCTGGCACAAGGTCTTTCCTGAGCTAGGCCACCACACCTTCCCTTCAGCTCATACATAGGAGCTTGCTCAGGACAGAAACTGCCATGCCGACCACGGGAGGTGCAGGGACTCTAGGAGACTCACAAAGAGAAAGGCACCAGCATTTGGCATGCTCATGACGTTTGGAGATTCACCTCGCACAGTGCCTGGCATATGAGAAACCCTCAATAAATGTTGGTGGAGCTGTATTGGGGCTCTTCAGGGGACTGTGTGCTTAAAGAAGCAGTGGTTTCCAAATGTGTCTTATAAGGTGGGCGGGGCTTGTTAGAAAGGGATTCTTTGAGAGCAGAGATGGGTTCTGCTGGGAGCAGGGCTTGGAGACTAGGTGCAAGGCCCCAGTGTGTCAGCCCACTCGTACCTGCACAGGGATCCAAGGCTGTGCTGGGGGTGAATTTGCAGATGCTGGAGTGTGGGGCTCCTGCAGGCTGGGGAAGAAAACAGGGCAGGGCCAGTTATGGCTGGGGCTCCAGCAGGAGATGAAGATGCAGAGAGCAGAACAAAAAGGGCAGTCAGTTGGCAATAAAGGTCTTTTCCTGACCAATCAAGCATCTCTGTGTTTAATTCAATCAATTCTACACCTGTTTATTAAGTGCCTTCTCTGTGCCAGGCACTGTTCTAGGATATGGGGATGCAGAGATGAACAAAGCAAGGACCTTGCCTCAAGGAGCCTATGCTCTGGGGATGGGGGAGCAGGTGGAGAGAACAATGACCAATTGTAAACAGTTTAATAAGTAAGATAAACTCAGGGAGCCCTGAGTGCTACAAAGAAAATATACTAAGGTCTGTGATACAGAATACTGCACTTGTGTGTAGCTTTGAGGAAGATCCTGGAGGTAATATTTGAGCTGAGACGCAAGTGACAAGAAGGAAGCAGCCCTGGGAAGCTCTGGGCAAAGGGCATTCCAGGGGTGGCAGCAGGGGATCGGAGCCCAGGAAAAGAAGGTAGCAGTCATGGGGAGGTGCATGTTCTCCTTCAGGTTTCCTGGCTGAGGGAGCCCCTCTCCACCAAACTCCCTCTCTCTCTGAGACTCTCAGAGAAACAGACAGACAGAGACATTCAGAGGCCCACATAAAGCTACACACGTGCCCCATAAACGGTGCCTCCCAGCTCCTCACCCATCCCTTCACCCTCCCCTGCAGAAGCCCCATGCTCCACTTCAGATGTTCCAATATGGGATAACGAGAAGACAAAGACCAGATAAGACTTGTTTTGGGGATCTAAAGGAACAAAAAATACAACCACACATTCCGAAAGACACAGAAAACACAGGAAAGAAAGGGCACTGTCATGTTTCTGTTGTCTTAGAGGCCCCTTTGCATTGTGGGGTGATGTAAGTAAGCATGTGCCGTCTTTCTGCAGACCTGTCAGAGAGGGCTGAGGGGCATGAAGCACAGCTTTGTGGGAAAGGGGAGGATGTGAGGGGATGAGACCACCGTGAGTATGGGGAAAGTGGGTGGCAGAAGGGCTGGGGCTAGGGTAAGGAAGACAGAGAAGGGGGCATGACAGGGATGGTGCAGATGGTACAGGGGGCTGTAGGTAATCTGGTGAATCCTGAATTCTCTCTCCCTGCTCCTGCGCATCCTCCACCAGGTACCTACCTTTCTGTCATAGCCCAGTACTACCTCCTGCTAGCGTCCATCCTCCTCGCCACCCTGTTGCTCCTCGCACTTCCTCTGAGTCACCTGCAACTTTCTGGTAGGTGTGGGAGGAGGGATCAGTCTCCCAGTGCTTCCCTGGCTGGTGGGGGTGGTAGGGGTCCGTACAAATGTCCCAGCTGGTAGAGAGGTTCAATGACCCATTTGGGAAGTCCTGGAGCTGCCATCACTCCGATCTTTCACATTCTGTCATGCTGGGGAGGTGAAAGAAACTCGTATTTTTCACAGGCTTTGGAAAGGTGCAGGTGTGTCTCAGTCTCCAGGGAGGTGCCTGAGAGGACAGGGTGGGGAAGCTGGGCCCCATTGGGAGTGTCTCCCTCTCTGAGTCAGTATGTGCTCTCTCCCCCCTCAATAGTCTTGCTCCTGCTCCTCAGGTTTGTGGCCTCCATGTATGGGGAGCTGTTAATAATGCAGATGGGACAGGGCATGACCTCTCTTTGCACTGGCCCTTCTGTGGCCTCTGGGTCAACATCGTTGTGGCCATTATCACTGGTGAGCTGAGGGGGGATGCAATCATGACCACAGGTGGGTGAGAGGCATCCTCCCCCACCCCCAGCCTGCTCACTAGCCATCCCCCCTCTCCTGCTGGCCCCACAGATGCTCCAGCCCACTTCCTGAGGTCCTTCTCAGGAAGGACCTTCCCAGAGCCCTTCAGCCTGGTTCTATCTCTTTCTGAAAGCGTCTCTCTGTTCCTCCCGCCTTCCTAGCAGGGCTCACCTCTCTTCAGCTACCGGGGTATCTGCTGGTTCCCGTGTTCCGGGTTGGCCGGTTCAGCCGGCAGGCACACCGCCCGAGGCAGGAGTACGTCTTCTGCGACAGTTCCTCCACCAGCCAGAGGCAGCCCCGAGGGCCACCCGAACTTGCTCCCCGGCAGGCCCCGTCCAAACTACCCAATCTCCACCCTCCAGCTGCTGGAGGCAGAGCCAGGGGAGCAAAGAGAGCAAAAAGAAACAACTCCGGGGATTTCCCTCTGATCCCACCTGGACGCCCTTCTGGCTTGGCACTGCTGCCCTGCCCTGACCCCGCCCCGCATGGTCTGAGGTGGACCCAGCACATCCGACCTGGAGTCTCATCTCACTCCTCCTTGCCCGCAGTTTTGTACTTTCTCCTTTTCACTAGTCGGCTCACCCACTTGTCCCCAGCCCCCTGGGATCACACTGCCCTTCACTTCTGAAATCGTTTCCACCCCATCTACCTTTGGAAATCCGAAGCTGCCTTGGATGGGAAAGGGTTGGGGTTTAATTCATTTTATGGGGTCCTTCTAAAGAAAAATAATACAAAATATGAATTTAAAGTATGGTACAAAAATGGGTTTTTATTTAAAATGATCAAAATGATAAATCACACCTCTGGGTGGTGGTCCCTGAGCAGACGGGACTCCCTTCGTTCGAGCACCTCGCTCGGCTTCCCCAGCAAACATGTCTGATAAACCCGGTATGGCCGAGATTGAGAAATTTGATAAGTCGAAACTGAAGAAGACAGAAACGCAAGAGAAAATTCCACTGCCTTCCAAAGAAACGATTGATAGGAGAAACAAGCAGGTAAATTGTAATGAGGCCCACACCTCCAATATGCACTGTACATCCCACAAGCATTGCCTTCTTATTTTACTTCTTTTAGCTGTTTAACTGTATAAGATGCAAAGAAGTTGGATCGGTTTAAATGACTCTGCGGCCCTTTTTCACATCAGAGAACTACTGACAACGAAGGCCGCACCTGCCTCTCCCAACTGCTTGGCTGGCTGGCAGGGAAGGAAAAGAACTTGCATGTTGGTGAAGGAAGAAGTTTGGTGGGAGGACAGTGAAACCTAGAGGAAAAACCAAGCTGGTCCAAGGTGTCCTGCAGGCTGTAGAATGCAGTTTAATCAGAGTGCCTTTTTTTGTTGTTGTTGCTAAAATGATTTCAATTATTGGAATGCACAATTTTTTTAAACATGCAAATAAAAAGGTTCAAAACCTGCCCTGGCTGGTGTAGCTCACTGGATTGAGCACAGGCCTCTGAACCACAGGGTCGCTGGTTTGATTCCTGGTCAGGGCACATGCCTGGGTTGCCAGCCGGGTCCCCATTTGGGGTCACGTGAGGGGTGACCACATGTTGATGTTTCTCTCCCTCTCTTTCTCCTTCTCTTCCCCTCTCTCTCTTAAAAAAAAGGTTTAAAACCTCAAAAAATAATAAATCACTTATTTTTAAAAGCTAACACAATGAACAACATAAATACCCAGAAAATTAATTTTATTTGCTTTTCTTGCTATTCTAATAGGTGTAAAGTGGTATTTCACTGTGGTTTTAATTTGCATTTCCCTAATGACAGTGGTGCTGAGTATCTTTTCATGTGCTCACTGGCCACTTAAATATCTGCTTTGGTGAAGTGTTTGTTCAAATCTTTTAGCCTTCTAGAAACTGGGTGGTTTATTTTCTTATTATTGTGTTTTGAGAGTTCTTTATATATTCTGGATAATTCCTTTATCAGATATGTGATTTGAAAACATTTTTTCCCAGTCTGTGGCAGAAATTCTTAATTTTGTGGTCACTTCTTGCTCTGTCTTTTGGCAGAAATTTGTTTTTCTTCTCAATTCTGTTCAGTTGGTGTATAAAAGGCAATGAAACCTCCCGCAGAAGCAGAGCCAGGCAAGCAGGATACCCACCGACAAGCAGATCTGTCCACCGTTTTTCTGTCTGTCCAAACCCTGCAGGCCGAGACATTCTGGGGGAGAGGGCCCAGCCACCCTGGTGTCCTACAGCCTCCCTGCTCAGTGTGTGATCCTCGGACCAGCAGCATGGGCACGAGCTGGGAGCTTGTTACCCAGGAGGCATCTGCATTGTAAAGAGATACCCAAGTCAGCAGCACACGCATTAGAGTTTAAGAAACACACCACCACCAACAGGCCCACGTGAAAGAATGCGCACTTTCACAGACGCAAAAGAGAGGGAACCTTGGAGCTTGTGGACTCTGACTATGGAAGTATCTTAGCAATGCCAGGGCCTGGGGGCTTGCCACAAAGGAGATTCACACTGACACATGTGCTGGGGTGAGTTGGGCTGGAGTGGGACTGTTTCTGAGGGTCATGCAGGCAGCAATGCAAGTCCACGTGGACAATCAGGGAGTGACCAATAAGGCTGTGTAGCCCAAGTTGGTGTTCTCCAGGTCAGCCTTGCCCACTGTCACTGAGAGGCTATGTCCCAGAAGGGATGTCCAGGCACCTGTCACCTGTCCTCACTGATGGAATGGTGGGCAGTTGCTTTCTCAGGCACCTCCTAGCCTTGCACTCCATTCTGGTTGCTCTCTATACCCGTGTGAGCAAGTTACCATTAATTTTAGAAGCTTGGCTTCCTTTCTGTTGAGAAACGATTCTTCCCCAAGTCTAAGTGGTTCCAGTGGGTTGTCAGTCAGAGCATCCAACTTCACATGTTTCTCTGGTTCCTGTTTAGCTCTAGGCCTAGATGTTCAGAGTCCTCTTTGAATCTGTGTTTACTCAGTGTTCCCCAATACATTCCTTTTTGCCTAACCGAGTTTAGGTCTGTGCTTGCAACTGAAGAATTCTCACTGATACACTGCCTTACAAGAAAGCTGGCAAGTACTGCCGCTAGTCCATAAGGCACCTTTGTGCCTTTCACCTTGTGGTTAAAAGACAGTCCTTCTGAATAGATGGAGCAGTGAATGGCTTGGTGGGGAGCAGCACCTTTATGAAATATAAAACAAAGTGCCTCTTCTTCAAGGCCAGGGGAGCACTCTTAGAGGGGCGTGGCTTGTCAGGCAAAATGCGGACTGGAGTTTGGTTCTCACTCACCCCTCCACTGTATGCTCTTGTGCAGAGCGCATCTTGTATGACCTTATATAGAGAGCCTGTTGTCAGGCGCACCTCCCTTCCCTTCAGCTCTCTTCTCCTGTTTCCACCTTCCACTTTACCTTTTCTAGGCTTTTACTTGGGCAACATCAAGGCTGATAACAGCTCTGTTTACTTTTGTAGCTATCATGAAATCTTCCGTGCTTTGTCTATTTGTTGATTCTAAAAGATGAAACTCAATTAACAGTGTTTAGCTTAGGTATTGTGACTTATAAATATCTTTCAGTGCAGAGCTAGTAACCACTAAGATTACATTTCCTTTCTTGAACTCTTTTAATACCTTTTGAAAAACAGTTTTTTATACATTCACAGGATTATATGAAACATATGTTAGTTACAAATGATTCTAATGTAATGAACCTTTCACCCAAGTCAGGAAACAATACCCTACTGCAAACGATGTGTGTGTGCCATGGGACCCTCCTGGCCCTTTTCCCTGCTTCCCCAGAGAAACAGACAGTATTATTTTTTTTTGCGTTTATCATTCCACTGCTTTTTTTTAAACCATGCAATCATAATAGTATGTATGCATACATTGTTTTGTTGATTTGTAACTTGTTTATGAGCTCTATACAAATGGTATCATGTATATGGTGTATTTTTCTGGGAATTCTGTTTTTCAGAAAACATTGTATTTCCAAGATTCTTCCACATTGTTTTGTGTTGCTGTTAGAACTATTTATTATGATTAGAAACTCTTAGAAACTCCAGGAAAAACTAAAACAGATCCAAGGAAGGAAACACAATCTCGATGATCACTAGCTCTGCATGAATGACATTTTCAGGAGTCTCAACACCCCCCTCTTCCATGCCTCAGAACATGCCTCAGAGTTACCCCAACCTGTGGCCGACACAGCCAGGCAGTTTGTTTGCAAACTCCCTACCTGTCATTAGTTTGTGGGTCAGCTTCCAGATTCAGGTGCTCCTGACCATGGCTGAGTGTCTTAGGGATGACACTTGTCCCTGGCAGGGCCAAAGAGTGTTCAGACTTGAGACTGAGAAGTCATCTCTCTGATGGCCAAAGGTAGATAGTGTCTCACTATGTGGACCAGTGGAGAGGAGAAAGTTGGTCTGCAGAGGAAGAGCAAGATGTTCAAGGAGAAGAAGCAAGACCAGAGTCTGAATGTTTGTGTACCCCCAAATCCATGTGTTAGAAAACAACCCCCAAGTTGGTAGTATCAGGATGTGATCCTTTGGGAGGTGATTAGGTCCTGAGGGTGGAGCCCTCCTGAATGGGATTAGTGCCCATATAAAACAGATCCCACAGAGCTCCCTTGCCCCACGTGAAGACACACAGCAAAAAGTCTGTGACTTGGAAGTGGGGCCTCACCCAACCATGCTGACCGTGACAGAACCATGATCTTGGACTGCTAGTGTGTGAATTCCTGAGTTCTATCATTTCTGAGGTTCAGCTCTGCACATGACCTCAAGATTCATGACTGACTCCCTTTTTACTTAGATTAATTTAGGTTCTATTTTATCATTTGTAACCACTAATATTCAAGGATGTCTGCCAAAAACCTCTATGTTTTTTGTTCCATCTCCATTTGCTAGTGAGAGAGCACGAAAACAATTAAAATGACAATTCAACAATAATAACCACCACTTTCTGGGAATTTAATGTGAACCAATGAGTGCTTTTTATTCATGATCTCATTCAACATTCAAACCAAGTCTGAGACAAGTGTTGCTGTCCCTATGTTGCAGATGAATGAACTGAGGCACAAAGAAGCTTGTATGACTCATCTAGGTTCACAAGGTTATTAAGAGGAAAGCCCATTATTCACACCTCTGCCTTTTGAACCCTAAAGCCTGTGTGCTTGACCACATGTATCACTGTCTCCACAAAGTAAACCAAGCTCTGGTAGGATTCAAATTTATACCCCACATCTGAAAGGCTTGCACCTCACAAGAATTCCAGGGGCTGACTGAGGTCTGGAAGCTACTATGATCAGCCTGCCACAGGCTACTCAGATTTCTTTTCCTGTAATTTAAAAGGGAGATTAGGAAAATCTCAGGCTTCACCACATCCACATACCCTGTCCTTATCCTACGTCCTCCCCCTTCTGAGGCTGAGCCAAAAAACCTAAAAAGAGAGAGAGGGAGGCAACTGTTGGCTGGAAGTGAGTGGCAGTGAGAGAGGCGAAGGGGCTGGGGGAAGTAATGAGAAGGTCAGTTACACCTCTGCAAACATGTGCAAGTGTTTTCTTGGGGACAGACTTATTCTTCTCCATCCTCCTGCTCCATCAGTGAGTATTTGGGGTTGGTGTTAGGGCAGACGAAATAGAAAAAGAAAAGGAGACTCTCAGAGACCATTGTTCTTAGGTGAAGGGAGGCGTAAAAGCCACAGCTCTGAGTTGGGACCCGAGGAGCAGGGAGTTGAGAAGGAGTTGGAGCTGAAGCTGTGGGCCCCTCCCCCGCTTGCCTACCCCCCCTCCCAAAATATTCCATGGCAGTTAGGAGCCCTGTCCTGCTGAAAAGGTTGTTCTTTTCCAGATCTCAGGCCCTGGGGTGGCAACTGCTCTGCCTGATGAACATGTTCAGAAGATGAGGGACAAGTAGGCCTAGGAGGGGAAGGGGAGATGGGGTGGGGGATAAAATGGGATAAAGAGGATGTTCAAGATGGGGACAGGGGATATTAGGGGTGAGTTCCCTGGGTCAGGAGGAGAAAGCAATGAGCACTAGAAGCTTGGAAAGGAAGGTGAGGGTTGGAAAGGTAGATGGGACAGTAATGAACCTGGGGCAAGAAGAGGGGGTTCAGAACTTTGTCTTTGCCCCCAACAGAAACAGGCAGTCGCCTGTGATGCACAACTGGGACTCTCCTTTGGCCCTCAGATGAAAATTAAACACACTTCGCAGTGGAGGGGGGCGAAGCTGGCCCCAGGGCTCAGCCTGATTGCCTTCATCCTGCTGCTGATCATGACCTTCTCCACGAACTGGCTGTACCTCTCTTCGAGCCGCTTCTACCAGCGCTGGCCCACAAATGTTACTTGTAGAATGTACACGTCAGCTGTTATCATGTCCATGGGACTCCTTCAGATCTGCAAATTCAAAAAATGTCCCACCTCAGAGGAGAGGAAAGGTGAGACCCTCTAACCCTGGCCTCCAGCCTGCCTTCACCTCTCCATTTATACCCCGGTGTTTTTGTCCCCTCCTTCTGGTCATCTTCACTGTTTTGGCTGGTAAGATGACTCCACTGGCACTGAGACTGGAGCCAAGGCTCATTTTTGCTCTCCCATCCTGGCCAATGGAAAGTGTTACTGTTTTGATAGGCTTGCAGTCAAGTCTACTTATAAAAATGTGGTGAGGGGCCTGGCCTCTTAGTGCATGTGAATCACTCATTAATCACATAACCATTATCCTGGGAGACAAGCCCCATCAAGGTGGCATTTCCTTTCTCGAGGCTTGCATAGCACAGCTTTGGGAGGAGTTCCCAGAGTACTCTCCCCCGGGCCCTAGTCACAGACATTGTTCTTCCTTTTGGCTTTTTAGGCTTTGCTTTTCTGGGCCAGCTATGGGTTTCCACATGTGGTTTTCCTGCCCTTTCCTTCCTGGCTTCTTGCAGCTGCTTCATTCGCCATCTTGTTAATGTCACATCCTGCTGGCCTCTCACTTTCCAGGTTTGGGCCTCCTTTTTCAGAGCTTGTGGAAACCAGAGACTTTGACCCTCATCCCATACCTATTCCCATTTCTTCATTCTTATTAACATTTAAAAAAATTTACATAGCTATTATTTTCTTCCATTATGAAAGTAATGCATTTTTTAAAAAATATTTTATTTATTTTCAGAAAGAGGGGAAGGGAGGCAGAAAGAGAGGGAGAGAAACATCGATGTATGAGAGAACATCAATCAATTGCCTCTCCCACTCCCCCAACTGGGGACCTGGCCTGAAACCCAGGCACATGCCCTGACAGGGAATTGAGCCAACAATCCTTCAGTTCACAGGCCAGTGCTCAATCCACTGAGCCACACCAGCCAGGTCAATACATTCTTATTACCATATATTTGGGGAAACAAAAGCTATCATTTATCGCACACTTATTCTGTTTTCTCATTTTAATCCTCAATCAACTCTGATGGGGCAATTATCCTCTTTTTACAGATGAGGATATTGAGACTCAGATGAAGTACCTTGCTCAGGATCGTAAGGATGTTAGGTTGGACCACAGGAAATGGCCAACATTTGACTATGTTTCACCTATAAAAAAGAGCAATTCATCCGGATTAACCTAATAATGGCATGTTTACAATTATAATTCAGGTGTATCTTTCTCCAAAATTCATGTGAGCACCTAACTTGCTCTGTAGTACTATTCAAAGACAGCCACTAGCAGTGTGTTGAGCACTCAGTTTTTTCCAGGCTTTAAAAAAAAATTGGCCCTGGCTGGTATGGCTCAGTGGATTGAGCACAGACTGTGAACTAAAGGGTTGTTAGTTCGATTCCCAGTCAGGGTACATGCCTGGGCTGCAGGCCAGGTCCCAGTGGGGGCCATGTGAGAGGCAACCACAAATTGATGTTTCTCTCCCTCTCTTTCTCCCTCCCTTCCTCTCTCTCTAAAAACAAATGAAATCCTTAAAAAATAAATGATTAAAAGTTTTTTTAATTTAACAAATTTTAAATGACTTATGTAGTTGTATTTATTCTTCATAAATAATTTTATGTATTTAAAATTATTTTATTATTTAATTTATATTATTTTAAAATTTATCTTTACAGGGTATAATAAACTTTTCCTTAAGTGACTATAGTATTCAACTTAATAAATTTATCACTTCTTACCTGACTATGTTATTTTTCTATTCCTGACAAATTTATTTCTAACTTCATATTTGAGGAAAATGGAAGCAAAGAAATTTATTAATCATAAAGTTTTCTTTGTATTTAATATTAATTCTTTGGTATAGATTTCCTAAAGTGGGTTTACTGGATCAAATTGTTGGTGGTGAAAAGGTACCAGGTGTTAGGCCAGTGGAGTCAGACTGGACCTTGGTTCTTGAGTTCTGGCTAGGAAAGAATTCAGAGTCAAGACTCAAACTATAAGAGAAAGTTTATTCAGAAAGTCACAGAGGTAGAAGAAGTGAGCCATAGAAGAAATGGGCTCAGGAAACAAGTGACAGAGGCAGAAGAAGGGCCCTTGGTGCTTAGGAGAAAGAGAGAGGCAAGGAAAAAAACATGGGGGCAGGGGAGTGTGGAAAGGCATGGGTGGGCTCCATAGAGAGAGCCCTGCTGGGTCCTAGGCTTGATGGTATTTATCTGGAAGTCTCAGGGAGAATCCCAATAGAATATTCATCAGTTTTCCAGGTGTGTCCTTTCAGGCTTGTGGTCTCTACTGATTCGTTGGTGCCAGGGCAGGAAGTCATTAGTCAGTGCAGCTGGTCCTGGTGTCGGTGTCAGCCAAGGCATTGCTTGACTGGTTTTGCTGCATTTCTGGGCCTGGAGCTGAAACACAGCTGAGATGTAGATGTACTTGATGTGGGTCAGAACCTCTCTGTGCTGGGGGCTTAAGGGCTACTCTCCAGCCTCCTTGTTCTTCCCTCTCTAAGGGGGAGTCTAACCCACATAACTAGCAACATACTAGGGGAGGAAAGGTCAGGGGAGGGTCCAAACCACATGGCCAGTGAATGCCAAGGGAGGAAAGGGTACCTTGGAGGTGAGGTCCCTGTTTTCCCAGTTTTGCCTGGTGCTAGGCACCCAGGGCTTTCTACCATGGTGACCTTCTGACCTGGCCCATCATCCTTGCTCTGCTCTTGTCTAACTGCCTACTATAAAAATAGTATAAATATTTTAAGGCCCTTAATAACATTTCCCATGTTTCTTTAAAAAAGTCTAATACCAATTTATACTTCCACTAATAATGTATGAGGCTTGTTTCCTTGCACTTTTGCCAGCAATGACTGTTAACTTTATATATTTTTAAATGAAATATACAATTTTTTAATAAAAAAATCACACAGCCCTTATCAATGTGGCTCTGTTAGGCATTGTCCCATGAAGCTAAATGTCACCAGTTATATTCCCAGTCAGGGGACATGCCTGGGTTGCAGGTTCGGTCCCTGGTTGGGTGCATACATGAGGCAATCTATCGATGTTGCTTTCTCATATCAATGTTTCTCTCCCTCTTTCTCCTTCCCTTCCCCTCTCTCTAAAAATAAATAAATAAATCTTTAATAAAATAAAATAAAATAAATTACACAGTTATTGTGGGAAATGCAGAAAGTTTAAGAAAGAAAATAAAAATCACCTAAAATTTCCCCACACAGATATAATCACAATTGACATTATAACGTATATAATTCCAGTCTTTCATGCATATATATACATAAAATAAATACATATAAATAGATACATAATTTTTATTTTATTTTTTTACTTTTTATTGAATTTATTGGGGTGCCATTGGTTAATAAAATGATATAGGTTTCAGGCATACAATTTGATTATTGTTTATTTTTATTTTAATAAATATATGTATATTTTAAAATTGGAATCATTCTACATGCCCTATGTTGTAAATTCCACTTTTCAGTTGTGAGCATTTGCTCATATCATTAAATAATTATTCTAGAATGTCACCTATGTTTAAAATTTACCTGATCAGGTAGTGAGTCAAAACTCAAAAAATACAGATCTGCATAGTGAAGTGCGTCTTCAACCTCAGGAAGCCTCCCCAGTTTCTCCTTTATTCCTAGAGACACTATTTGGAGACAATCTTCTGTCACATCATCATTTTTTAAAAGATTTTATTTAGTGAAGACTCTCAGCCGAGGTGGGCAGCCCGGCAGAGGACCTGGGAGACTGACTGGGCCTGCGTCCCACTTTCCGAACATCCTGCCAATGGGGAGAAAGGCCGGTACTGGAATGTGAAGTGGAACTTGGACGCGCTCACCAGCCCAGGTCTCAGGGTCCCCCGACCAGCTTTCATGGGTCATCGCAGGCAGGCCACTGAGCTCTAGGAGGAGGACCCTGAGGACTCTGATGAAGAATGGGCTCCAAGGCAGCAAGACGGTGGATGCTGACCAGAGTCTAATGACTAAGGAAGGGCGTGGATGGCCAGTATGTGCACAGTGGGGAGGATACCAGAGAAAGGAGGCCAGGTGGTCGAGGTGCCCTTAGGCCGGACAAGGCCAGTTTGAATGAAGAAAACAGGATGGAGAAAGGGTTATGTTGAAGACATGGAGTTTCTGTGCAGTTACTTGTATTACATTTTTGTCAGGAGAGGCCAATTTATTCTTTAATAAATGCAATAGATGCTTTATGAACATAGAAAAAAATACTTTATTTATTTATTTTTAGAGAGGGAAGGGAGGGAGAAAGAGAGAGAGAAACATCAATGTGCGGTTGCTGGGGGCCGTGGCCTGCAACCCAGGTATGTGCCCTGACTGAGAATCGAACCTGCAATGCTTCGGCTCACAGCCCACACTCAATCCAATGAGCTATGCCAGCCAGGACATCATCATTTTTAATTAACACATAATAATCTAATGTATGGGTACACTATAATTTATTTAACAAATTTCTTGTTGGACATATACATATCTCTTCAGAGAAGATCTATACATATTTTGGTACAGATCTTGGATTACTTCCTTAATGTAAATTCCAAAAAGAAGCATTTAGGGTGTTTTGTTTTACTTTGTTTTTTTGTTTTTGTGCTATATCACTCACCAGAAAATGCTGCCCACTAGCAGGGTGTGAAAGCACCTCTTTTTTTTCTAAATCCTTCCCTACATTAGATATAATTACTTTTGTTTTGATCTTTGCTAATTTAATAGATTTAAAAGTCACTTTGAATTTGCAATTCTTTGTGTTGAGCTTCATGTATTTATTGGACATTCAGATTTCTTTTTTTGAGAATTGCAGTTCAATTTCTCTGCCTATTTTTTCTATGGAGGAATTTATTGTTGTTTTTTAAAGATTTTATTTATTTATTCATTTTTAGAGAGGGGGGAAGGGAAGGAGAAAGAAAGGGAGAGAAACGTCAAAGTGTGGTTGCCTCTTGCACGTCTTCCACTGGGGACCCAGCCCACAACCCAGGCATGTGCCCTGACTAGGAATCAAACTGGAGACCCCTTGGTTCAAAGGCCAGTGCTCAATCCACTGAGCCACACCAGCCAGGGCAAGGAATTTTTTTTTATGTGGTTAGGATTATCAAACAATCTCCATCAAAAACCACTGCCTGTTTAATAAATGAAAATGATATTTTATTGTTATCTCAAATGTGCATTTCTTTATTAATGGGCTTGAACATTTTCTCATACTTGCTCATTTGATTCATTTTGTCTATTGTCAGTCCTTAGTTCATCCTGTTTTCTCCTTTTCCCCAGAGAGTTTTAAGCTGTGGACTAATCACCCAGTCTTTGGGATAGCCAAGATAACCTTCAGCCTGACGCTGGTGCTGGGCTTCATCTTCACCTTTTGGTTGCACCTCCTGTACATATCCGGTCTTCAGAGAGTGCCCTACTTTGGCTGGATTGGGATTTTCATGAGCTTCTGTGAAGGTGCCCCCTAGCTCTGGAAAATGTCCTTAGTTTCTCCCAGCCCACATCTTCCCAGGTGCTTCTCCCTCTTCCTTTCTTTGGGAGTGAGGTAACGGTTTTGTGGGTGGTGGCAGAACAGAACTGGTATTTGTTGACTGAAAACTGATTTCCGTAATTTCCTGGTCACTGGAGAGGTGGAGGTGAGGGGTTGATGTCCATGAACCTCTGGGGCTGTGTACTGCACGAGTGCTGGTGGGAACTGTGGTTTGCAGCTGTAGCTCAGCAGATGAGGAAAAGTCCCTGTGGGATACTTGGGTGGGCAGGACATCTCTGCTTCCTGTCTCCTAGTTGTCTTCATTTTCTCCACCCTCCTGTTGTTTCCTGTTAACGTCTGGATCTTCGAGTTGAAAAGGAATTTATCGATCCCCATTGGGTGGAGCTATTTCATTGGCTGGGTGGTGTTTATCCTATATGTCACCTGTGGTGAGTGGTCTGGAGGGGCCTGAGGAGGAGGGGACGTGGGTGGGTCAGGGCAGAGAAAGTGTGAAGAGGGCAGGGGGGTTTTAGAGACTTCTTTTTGGCCTCACCCTGCTTGCCACTTTCTTTCCACGCTCTAATTTTCACCTCCCCCAACCCCTTATCTTTTCCCAGCGGTCCTCTGCTACTTCGACAATAAAAATGTCTGCAGTCTGATTCTGAGCCATCCCTCTGGCCCTGTATCCTAGAGCAGCAGTACCAGATCAGTTTCTCTGAATGAATGGTCTCAAGCATCTTTGTCACCCAGGAAGAAGTCCTGGATCCTGAGCAAGAGAAGGGATCTCTGTAACCTTTTCTGAACTCCTGGCACCAAGTTCTGTCCATTCATCTGAATTGCCCTCCTCATTCTTCCCCACAACCCTTAAGTTATTTGGCCCTCCTTACTGCAAATAATTAGAAAGGGGGGATTTTAGGCCTATTTTGCACTCCTCTTCTTTGTCTCTACTTTGCCTACAGTTTGGGTAATGTGGAATAAATTGTCTCCTATTTATCATGTCTGGCAGTTGATCAGACAAGACAACTTGAAGAAGGAGAGGAAGGGAGAAAGAACAAATTCGTTTTTGAGTTCTTTCTACCTAGGAGCCTTTAGGCACCCTTTGGTCCCCAAACCTTCCCAGCCTCTCCTGCAGTACACTTGTGCACAAACAAATACCTCTCAAGAACTAAGCCTCTTCAAACTTTATTTCCCCCGTCGCAGTATTTTTTGGTTAGTAGGTAGGGAGGAGTGATCAGGAGAGAGATATAACTTATGAATTGACATAATTTATTCACAGTGAAGAACTCAAGAGAAAAATAGCCCTTGGGTAAGAGGCAGGTTAAACAATGAGAACACTATAGGGAGCATGGTTTTACCCAAAACTTAGCAGTTTCAAATAATAAACATTTATTATCTCACATCGTTTCTGGGGTCAGGAACCTGGAAGCAGCTTAGCTGAATGATTCTTGCTCAGAGTCTCTCATGAGGTTATAGGCAAGATGTCAGCTGCGGCTGCAGTCATCTGAAAGGTTAAATGAGTCTGGAAGATCTCCTTCCAATATGATTTGCTCGTGTGGCTTTTGGCAGGAAGCCTCAGTTCCTTGCCACAGGGCCTCTTCACAGGCTGCTTGAGAGTTCAGAGCCAACTTTCCACGCAGTGAGCAGTCTAAGTGAGGAAACTCCAGTGACTTTTATGACCTAGTCTTGGAAGAAATATGCTGTCACTTCTACCATATTTTACTTGTTAGGAGCAAGTCACTAAGTTCATCTGCCACTTAAAGGAAGGGGCAATAAGCTTTACCTCTCTAAGGGAATAATATCAAGAACTGTCACAGTCTGCCTCTGGTCACAAATTATTTACTTTCCTCCCACATGAAAAATACACTTATCTTTCCCAAGGGCCCCAAAGTCTCCTCTCATCTCATCAATGAGCAGAAAGTTCAGAATCTTGCCGTGTTGTGAACTGGGGAGTGCGACCCCTTAGGGAGTCTTTAGGATTATTCTACCAAGGCTGTAGAAATTACACTCGGGGAGGTATGTGAAATTAGAGGATTTATTCACAGGTCCTGGAAGAGGGAGGTCTGGCACACGGGGCCACAGGGAGGAGTGCCGAGGGAGTGGGCTCAACCAAGCAGATGGAGAGCCAAGAGAATGAGGACCCATGTGAAAGTCCTTTTACCGGGTCAGGGTGGAGAACACAAGCAAGAGGCATAAGAGAATTTTGTTGGCGTACTTGAATGTCAAGAGGTCACAGTCAGCAGATGGCAAGAAGAGAACCTGTTGCAGGAACTGGCCTTATCACACTGCTGCACCTGGTCACCTAGTGGGGTGTTCACAGCCTGTTTTGGGGGATGCTGAAACATCAGGAAAATACAACGTTTACCAAATATATAATACACTTGCTGCCTGTTATGGGCCAAATTGTGTCTGCCCCCACCCAAATTCATATGTTGAAGCCCTAATCCCTGGTACCCCAGAATGTGACTGTATTTGTGATAATTAAGTTAAAATGAGGCTATTAGGGTGGGCTCTAATCCAATCTGACTGACACCCTTTATAAGAAGGGGGTACGAGGAACACAAAGAGACAGCAGGGATGAGTGTGCACTGAGGAAAGACCATGTGAGGACACAGTGAAAAGGTGGCCATCTGTAAACCAAGTAGCAAGGTCTCAGAAGAAACCAAACCTCTCTACGCCTTGATCTTGGACTTCTAGCCTCCAGAACTGTGAGAAAATAAATTTCTGTTGCTTAAACCACCCAGTTTGTGGTATTTTGTATGGCACCCAGGGCAAACTAATATACCATCTAAATTAGACCCAGGTGCAGATGAGACTCTGTGGATATAATTTCTTAAGTTGGTGTATATAATTTCTCCTCTCAATCTGAATTCCTGTGTCTTAAAGAGACAAGTAACCACTGCCTACATATCAACACAATGGCGGGACAGTCAAAAGATAACCATTATAGACATTGCTGATTAAAAAGGGGGTTACTGTGTGGTATGCCCAAGTCACGGGTCCATAGCAGTTCTCAAATCCAGCGGGGGAATGTGGCAATTTCCTTCATTAGGACTCAGTCTGATTTCTGTCCAGGAATGAGTCTCTGTGGATAATTTTTTTAAAGGTATAATTAACATACCATAAAATTTGCCATTTTTAATTACACAATTCAGGGGTTTAGTATATTTACTAAATATACTACAGCCATTGCTGCTATGCAATTTTCAGAACATTTCCATCATTATCACTCCCTATTCCCTTCAACCTCTGGCAACCACTAATCTACTTTTCTCTCCTTGAATTTGCCTGTTCTCAACATGTCATATAAATAGAATTATACAATATGTGGCCTTTTGTGAGTCTGGCTTGTTTTGCTTAGTATAAGGATTCCATGATTCATTCACATCATAAAATGTGTCAGTGCTTCATTCCTTTTTAATTTTTAAATTTTTTCCAGATTTATACTTTATTGTACAAATTGAATATCACATGGTGAGTTGACATTAGCTTCTCTGGGCATAGGAAGTTAACAGATAAGATACAGTTTAGAATCCTTTTCCATTGCTTTCACAGCTGGATTTTTTTAGACATTAACTTGAAGTATGAAATGAGCAAAGCAATGCTTCCATATGTGGCTAGTACACAACTCATTCTACCTATGAGAGTGTAAGAGTTGAGATATTTTCTGATACCAGGGAATTGGAACTGGGCATCAGTTCCTGGACCTGCTATGACTTCAGTCTTGCAAAAAACACGAATTCTGCAGGCAGTGTTCTTAAATGCACAGAGCTGCCCCTCAGTCCCCATCCCTTTCAATGGCTGGATAAATGTTACAGGGTATGGTTATGCCATACTTTGTATATCTGTTTATAAATTGATGGAAATTTTGGTTGTTTCCACTTTTTGGCTATTATGAATAATGTTGCTGTGAACAAGTTTTCATACAAAAGTCTTCAGTTCTTTAGAGTGTATAACTAGGAGTGGAATTATTGATTCACATGTTAACTCTATGTTTAACTTCTTGAGAAACTTTCAGACTGTTTTCCTTTTTTAAAAAAAGATTTTGTTTATTTTTAGAGAGAGAGGAAGGGAGGGAAAAAGAGAGGGAGAGAAACATCAATGTGTGATTGCCTCTTGCATGCCCCCTACTGGGAGTCTGGTGCACAACCCTGGCATGTGCCCTGACTGGGAGTCGAACCTGTGACCCTTTGGTTCACAGGCTGGTGCTTAATCCACTGAACCACACCAGTCAGGGAGCCAGACTGCTTTCAAAGCAACTGTCCCATTTTATATTCCCATTAGTAATTCAGGAGGATTCAAGTTTCTCCACATTCTTGCCACACATGTTATTGTACATTTTTTAACTCCATATGTCTTAGTAAGTGTGAAGTCATATCTCCAAGTGATTTTGATTTGCATTTTCCTGATGCATTTCCCCAAGATGTAATCTCTTGTTCTCATTGACAATTTGTACATTCTCCATGGCTCTTCCTGGTATGCTTTTGGTTCTACCTTCTGAACATCCTTCTTTTCTGTGAAAGGCAGCCCATTTTTACAGCTATGCAGTTTCCTCAACCTACTTCCCGCTAGTAGAATTTTGGGGTCCAAAGTGCTCTTTTCCTTTTGTGCCGTCTCTACCATTTTCAGACTAAGCTGGTGGTGTCTCCACAACACAATTCTGTCATTGTGTAGTTTACTGTGAATCTTATTGAGATTCACTCCATTAGAAAAAAATGGCTTCTAGGCAGAAAAATAGGGTTATTAGTAGGAGAGCATCTTAGCTGGTTAGTTCTGGCTCAGCATCTCTCACGAAGCTGTATGCAAAGTGTTGGCTGGAGTTGCACTCGTCTGAAGGCTTGATTAGGGCTGGAGGATCTCCCACCTAGATGACTCACGCTAAATTTATAGACATGTTGACAAAGGATTGTCCAGCATTTGGTCATTCTCATGACATAGCAACCAAGAGCAAGCAATCTGTGAGAAAGCAATGAGGATGCTGAAATGACTTTTATGATCTGGTCTCAAAGTCACACGCTGTTACTTCCACCAGATGTTTTGTTAGAAATGAGTCATGAACTCCGGCTCACATTCAAGAGGAAGGTAATTAAACTCCAACTTTTATTTATTGATTTGAGATAGGGAGGGAGGGAGGGAGAGAGAGAGAGAGAGAGAGAGAGAGAGAGAGAGAGAGGGAGGGAGAGATCAGGTTGATGTTCCACTTATTTACGAGTTCATTGGTTGATTCTTATACAGCATATGTGCCCTGACCAGGGATCAAACCTGCAATGTTAGTGCATCAGGACGATGCTCTAACCAACTGAGCTACCTGGCCAGGGTTCAGCTCCATCCCTTGGAGGGGGAGCATTAACAAATTTGTGAACATATTACCATTACACTTGAGTACAAGAAATATTTTGCAACAGGACAGCATGATTGGAAATGGCAAGTAACAAGGCTCTATTTCAGTGTATGCACATTTGTCATTTATTTGCTGGCTCATCTGGTTGGCTTGGGGCAGCCCCTATACCTCAGTTCTGCCAGTTCCTGCCAAATTTCCCTTCAACCCCTCTAATTCCTGGGTGAATTTTATGTTCAGTTCAATGATGCAAGGCACAAGCTTCTCCTACAGGGTACTCCCATCATCAAAGTTGGAGGCTGGAAGCAGTGAGAAACCAACACATGTGGCAGTCCATCCTCAGAAGTTCTGGCTCAGCTTTGAACGTTTCAATTAATTTTTAATTTGAGGTTTTTTTATTTATGCTTGTATTTTTCAGTTCTAAAATTTCTGTTTAGTGATTCTGTAAATCTTCTGTTTCTTTGCTGAGACTTTCTATATTTTCATTTGTTTCCAGCATGTTTGTAATTGTTCACTGAAGCATTTGATGCCTACTTTAAAATCCTTGTTAAAAAATTCATATCTGTCCTTTGGTGTCCGCTTTTTTCATTTGGCTTAATGTCATCTAGGTTCATCCACATCATAGCATGTGTCAGAATTTAATTTTTCTTAAGGCTGAAAATATTCTATTGTATGTATACACCACATTTGGTTTATCCATTCATCAGCTGATAGACACTGGGTTATTTCCATATTTTGGCTATTGTGAATAGTGCTGTTATGAACATTGGTGTATAAATCTCATATGTGTAATTTTTAAGCCAAAGAGTTTGCTAGATTCAGTAGTAGCCATTTATTTTCAATATGGTAGTCATTAATGATGTTCACCAAATATTTCCAGCTTCCTTCCTTCTGGGAATATGCTAAGATTGCACCTTCTGACTCCCCTGTGTTTGGGTGGGGTCATGTAAATAGTTCTGGCCAATGAGTTGTGAGACATACTTCTATTTCTGGACCTGAGCATTTAATCACCAGTGTGAAATCCTCTAGAGATTGTATTCCCACTGCTACAGTAACAGGTAGCATTCAAGACAGTGGCTGACCTGTTACCCTAGAACTGCTAGGATGAGGAGGCATGGGGTCCAGAGGTCCATAGCTGATCACATAGTGCTAGGGACTGAATTGTGTCCCACACACCACCCCCCACCTCCGCCACCCACAAATTCCTATGTCGAAGCCCTAATTGTTGTGCGGCTTTTTGCAAGTAAGTAAGGTTTAATGAGGTCATAAGTCTGAGGCTCTGGTCCAATAGGATTAGTGTCCTTATAAGAAGAGACACCTGAGAGCTTGTTCTCTTTCTTTCTCTCTGTGCACGTGCACCAAGGAAAGGTCCTGTGAGGACACAGTGAGATGGTGGCTGTCTTCAAGCCAGCTCTCACCAGAACCTAATTAGCTGGCATTTGGTCTTGGATTTCTAGCCTCCAGAACTTTGAGAAAATAAATTTCTGTTGTTTAAGCCACCCAGTCAATGGAATGTTATTGCAGCCCAAGCAGACTAAGACACGTAGTGTGGGTGAGAATTTAGCTTAGTTTTTACAAGCTACTATGATTTTAGGGTTCTTTATTACTTCCGCATAACAGAGTTATAACTTAGAGAGTTATAACTCAGCATAACTTTTTTCTTTTTTTAATCTTTTAAATTTTAATGTTGTTCAAACTCAGCATAACTTATTGACATAATTCCTTTGCAGATTCCCTAATCGGAAAAGAGAAAGACAGTGAACTTAAAGCTGTTTGGTCTTATAAAGACACTCCAATACTTACATAGCTGGGATTTAAGGACCTTTGTTTGAATGACAATCAGATAGCAAGACTTGAAGAAGCTGGTAATATTTTACAAGAGATAATAAGAAGTTTATAAAGCTTGGGTAGTTAAATTTATAAATAATCTTTACAGAAAAGAAATGGAAAGATTGTAATATACAGCACAGGTATACATTTGACATTTGCATCCTTTCTACTCAACACAGATGAGGACTTATATTCTTTATATCTTTGACCTAATTTTTAAAGAACTCTTCAGTTTTAGTTTTATTAGTTTTCTAAACTGATTTACTGGCCAGCATGATAATTTTCACAGCACCAAAGTAAATAAATTTTTATCTTAAAAAACACTTATTTTTTATTTTTTTCTTACCTGCCAGGGCTGCTGGTTAAACTTATAGTCTCTGTCTGTTGGCAAAATCAGCAGCCAGCACTGAAACAGAAATAGCAATAGGGTGAATACAAACGAGGCGCCTCAACAGAATGGGAAGAAAGGCCACAGACTGGGATAAAATATTTGCAATAAATACAAAATATTTATACCTAATAAAGGATTGTTATCCAAAATGTACAAATAGTTCTTAAAACACAACAATAAGAAAATGAATAGCCTAATTTAAAAATGGACAAAAGATCTGAATAGACACCTCACCAAATATGTTATAGATGGCAAATAAGTATATGAAAAGATGCTCAACATCATGTCATTAAGCAATTGTAAGTTAAGCAAAGAAATACCACTGTACACCCATTAAAATGGCTAAAATCCAAAGCAACATCGAATGCTAGCAATAATGTGGAACAATAAGAATTCTCATTCATTGTTGGTGGAGGTGCAAAATGGTACAGCCACTTTGGAAGGCAGTTTGGCAGCTTCTTACAAAAGTAAACATACTCTTGCCAAACAATCCAGGAATTATTCTCCTAGGTATTTACCCAAATGAATTAAAAAGTTACACTCACACAAAAACCCACACATAGTTATATCAGCTTTGTTCATAATTGTCAAAAATTGGAAGCAACATAAATGTTCTTCAATAGGCAAATGAATAAAATGTGGTATGTCCATATAATGGAATATTATTCAGTGATGAAAAGAAATGAGCTATCACAAGCCACAAAAACTTGGAGGAAACTTAAATGCATATTGCTAAGTGAGAGAAGCCAGTCTGAAAAGGCTACATACTGTATCACTCCGAACATATACTATTCTGGAAAAGGCAAAACTATGGAGACAGTAAAAAGATTATTGGTTGGCAGGCATTTGGGAGTAGTGAGGGAGCGATGAATAGGTGGAGCACAGGGGATTTTTAGGACAGCGAAATTATTCTGTATAATATAAAAATGATAGATACATGTCATTTTACATTTGTCAAACCCACAAAATGTACAACACCAAGAGTTAACTCCAATGAAAACTATGGATTTGGGGTGATAATGATGTATCTATATTGGTTCATTGATTATAACAAATGGCACCAGATGTGGATGGTGGGGTTGGTTGTTTGTGCCTGCAGTGGGGTGGGGGTGTGCACAGGTGCAACTTCTGTACTTTGTGCTCAATTCTTCTGTGAGCCTAAAACTGCTTTCAAAAATAAAGTCTATTAATTAAAAAATGAAAAACCAAGTGTCAAGAGACTACAGAGTTTAATTTTTTACAAGGGGGAAAACACAAAACTCATAATTTTCTGCCTTCACAGAGCATTAGACAATTACAGGCTAAGAATCCCTGTTTTGCAATAAGGAGTGTCACTGAGGGATTCAACTAATGGGAAGGAAGAATGATTCTCAGCATGGGACCACTGTTTGTGGTGGAGCCAGTCAGTGGGGTAGAAACTGTCCTTGGTATTTGTGAGAAACTGGGGCTCCGTGTGTCTTTAGCTGAGCAGGGACTTGTCAGCCACTGTATTCTACTGAGTCCCTGGAATATTCCCGTGTACAGAAAGGTAAACAGCACAGAACTGGGGAACTTTCAGCACCTTTTGAAATCTGCAACATGGGGTATGCCAGGGCGGAGGCAAGTGATTCTTGCTTGCACGGAATCCTGCCCCTGCAGGCACAAGGCCAACTGTAAGGTGCTGCCCTGTTTTCTCCTGTCCACAGGTATTGAGGCTGAAGGGACTGGTCACTGAAAGGCAAAGCTGTCTTTCCTCTTTGGTGTCACTATTTCAATTTTTTTCTTGACATAATTTCAGACTTATAGAAAAGTTGTAAGAACAGTACAAAGAATTCCTTCATATTTTCACCAAGATTTCCCTAAATGTTGACATTATCACATTTGTTCATATCCCTCCCTTTCTCCCTCCCTTTCTTCCTCTGCACACACTTCCCTTCTACGGTCTGAGAATAAGTTGCAGACATGATACCCCTTTACAATAGGGGTATCCCCCCAATACTTCAGTGCGTATTTCCTAAAAACAAGGTCATTCTCTTAACCACAGTATAATTTTCAAGATCAAGAAAGTAACATTGATACAATACTGTAATCTTCAGACAACATTCAGGCATTTCCAATTGTCCCAATGATGCCTATTATACAAAAGAAAATCTTGGATCATGCATTGCATTCAGTTGCCATATCTCTCTTTCTCTCTCCCCACCACCCCAGTACCAGATATATTTCATTAGTTATTCATTACAATATGAAAGGATTAGGAGGTGCTGGGCAAAGGTCATGGTCAGGAGTGTGGTCAGGCACCACATTGACCCTCTTCCATGGTACTTGCAACGCCACTCATGTTTGAGCTCCTTGTAAGAACAGCAGTAGTCGAAAATCATGTAAGCTGCCAGCACTGCAGGAACCCCAGGAATGCTCCCAAGGCTCCCTTTCTTCACACTGACATACTTGTTGTAATAGTAGTAGTAACTTCCTTGAAACGCTCTGGCAGTGCATCAGTATCCAGCTTGGTGGCTCCCCTACTTTGACATCCATGAGCTTCTCCTTCAGTGGTAGGACTGACATCATCGTAGAGTCTGGGGTGTCCCAGTCGTCATGTCTGTTTAGTCTACTGTAACTAGAACAATTCCTCAGTCTTTCTTGCATTGTATAACATTGACTTTTTGAAGAGTACAAGATAATTATTCTATAGGACTCCCCTTAATCTGGGGTTGTCTTTTGTTTCTTCGTAATTATATTTATATAATGCATTTTTGGTAGAAATAGCACAGAAATGTTATGTTCTTCTCAGTGCATCATATCAGGAGGTCAACACTGGGGATATGAATTTGACCACTGGGTTAAAGTAGTGTCTGCCAGATTTTCTACTGAGGATCCTGCCAAGTCTATTTCTGTTGCAAGAAGTCCTCTAATAATACGAAGGAGGCAGCATGGAGAATGTTTGCCAGTGAACTGCAAATAGTCCTTCAAAACTCAGCTTAAGGGATCTTTGTGTAGCATTCTCACTGCCCACCCCTTTACAGACTCAGAAGACTTTGCTTTCTGCCCTATTTCAGCATTTTGCTTGTTGGTATTCCGAAAGGCAGGCACCATGCCTGGCACAGAGTTGGTGTTTATAAATGGTGAGTGAGTGAATGACAGTGATAGGCTAGAGAAGTGGGTGGCTGAGGAGAGATGGATGGGGAAACCCAAGATTGACAATAGATTTCTCAATAAGGAGCCTCTCTTCCTGGTACAGACAGTACCTGAATCTGGAGAGGAGGAAGGGTGGCAGCTTCCAGGGGACTGGACTGGCTCCGCCCCTCTCCAAGGAGTGAGGCAGTGTTTCAGGCCTGGAAAGCAGCTGGGTTATTACAGGTGATCTGGGTTATGTGTTCAGGTAAGATCCTGGAACACAGGTGGCAAACACAAGGCCTGCGGGCCAAATCCAGCCCTCCACCTGGTTTTATCTGGCCCAGCACCCTGTTTCTATCCTGCGGCAGGCAGCGCTGAGCTCTCGCTTAAAGGGTAATTACGTTTATACAGTCCTAAAATTACATTCGGCCCTTTAAAGGCAACCGTGAGGCTGATGTGGTTTCCGGTGAAAATGAGTTTGACACCCCTGTCCTAGAGGTTCCCCTATTTAAGGGAGCCAATTCCCAGGAGGAAGATAAGCACACAGAGAGGTGACATCCTTTGAAGAACAGCACACTCAGTACTGAGGTGGAGTTGGGGGAGGAGGGAAACATCTGGTCACTGAATGACTTGCCAAAGTGTGGAGTTACCTGTCTGCAAAATTCCAAGGGGAAAGGCTCACAAGAGCTCATCTGCTAACACTCACCTGGCAATGTGAAGAGAAGTGCCTACAAGTGAAAAGAAATCTTAGGCCAAATTCCGTGGGTGAGGTTATTCTGAGCAAGGAGCTAGTCAACAGAAAGGAGTTAACAATTCAAAATAAATAGAACAATGGATTCTACAAAGGAGACTTGGAGAAACAAAAGGCAAAAATATCAGGACCAAATTTTACATGGAAAAAGGTAATATCTAACTAGATCCAAACTGTGAAAATAAGTATTTAATCAATTAGAAATAAGATAAGTAGACATAAGATAAACAACCTTCTAAAAGGAAAAGTCTCATATTAAAACGGAAAGCCGGTTTGCTCAGGAAGCTCCTATTTCCTGTCCACTTTGCTTGCTTGGAAAACACAGTAGAGCAGACCATCTGGGGTAATTAATTCTGGGGTAAAAATGTCAAAACCTGGGTAAACAAAGATTAGCACCAAAATAACAATAATAATGAAGAACTGGAAACTAAAATAGAGACCAAGTTTCATTAAATTCAAAGGAACAGAATTCTGGACAACATTCGGAAGATTCTTTTTTATATTTTTAAAAAATATTTTACTTATTTATTTTTAGAGAGAGGGGAGGGAGGGAAAAAGGGAGGGAGAGAAACATTAATATGTGAGAGATACATCAATTGGTTGCCTCTCACATGCCTGCTACTGGGGACCTGGCCCGCAACCCAGGGATGTGCCCTGACTGAGCATTGAACTGGTGACCCTTTGGTTCACAGGCTAGCACTCAATCCACTGAACCACACCAGCCAGGGCCAGAAGAAGATTCTAGGTGTAAATCTATTCTGCCATTGGTTAATTTTTTGAACAACAGAATCCTGGGAGGGCTTTTGCTCTTTTTTTCTTTTTAACATTTTTTTTAAAAATTGATATTGAGAGAGAGGGGGAGAGAGAGATAGGAAAAAAGAGAGAAGGGGAGAGAAAGAGAAAGAGAGAAACATAGATTGGTTGCCTCCCATGTGCACCCTCATCAGGGGTCAAAACTGCAACCTTTTGGTGTGTATGGGAAGATGCTTCAAGCAATGGAGTCACCAGGTCAGGGCAGGGCTCTTTCTCTTTTATATTTAAGAATATCTCAGGTTTCCAATCAATTTCTGTACAACTTCCACAAAACAAATGGAAAGATGTCTAAATCACATATTTAAAAATAACTCCCCTTCTCCCTTAAAACTGTACAACCCAAAGCCACTGAATTTGAAAAGGTTAAGGTTAAGTGTGCAGACATAACTGACCCATGCAGTGATTAAACCTGGCCTTGGCAAATCATGATTTAATGATCTGTTGCGCCCGTGCCCAGAAAGCATGCAAAATGCATATTTTGGAAGCAAGAGTGTGAGTCTGAGCTTCTTAGATACCTCCTCTCCCTAATAGGGGACTGAAGACTTGGAAAGTTTTAGTTCAGGAAAAAAGTTATAAGTCTAGCAAGTAAGTAATGTGTATGTTAAAGCTTTGTTTCAGAAACTACAGATAAGGCCCATCCTGGCTCCTAGGAAAACAGCCGACCTCCTGGGGTGCTGCTAGAGATTACCTCCTGGGGACAACTGGAGGCATCCAGGCCTTTGTGTTCCAGGGAGAGACAGACCACCCTCCCCTGGGAACAGCTAACTGCCCAGGACAGGAATGTTGCAGCTTCTGAATCTTAAAGCCCTCACTGCACCTTGTTTATCCCCTCCACCCCCCACTGTTATAAAAGGTCTGGCCTGGAAAGAAAAGAAAAGATGGTCTGTTAGGGTATTAACCCACCATCTTCTCAGATCACAGGCCATCTGAATAAAGCGCTTATAAAGATTCAATTGCTGTCATTGCTTATTGGGTTTGGCAGTGACATCTTTTCGGTTACACTCCCACTCTCAGTGCTAACTAATGACATTCCAATGCTCAGCCTCAAAAAACCACTGGGAACAGAATCTCAGGAACATCAGAAGAAAATGTTCCTTCTTCTCTTAGAGTTTTGGAAAAACAGATTCTACTCCATAACATAAAGCTAGTTCTGATTATGTGATAAATGGAGAACATTCACTAAAGCACCAATCTCCGAGTCTCCCATCTTCTCTCACCTTCCCAGAAGTGCGGACATAGCCCTGAGGAGGGGCTCAGGTGCTGGGGTTCTAGGAGAAGCAGGAAGCACCAAAGTACAGGAGAGTTTCCACACTCCGCAGTTATTTCTGGAAGAGAATTTTAATATGAGCTGTTTAATCATCTCGCATTTTTTGAGGAGAAAACCAAGTCCTGAAAAGAGTAAGTGACTACGGCAGGGCCTAGTTTAACAGAGAGCCTCAGTTTCTTCTACCACTCACAGAAAACAAGTATGACTAGAAAATTCATGTGCCAAGAACTGAGGCCACAATACCAAAGTTGCAAAGGCAGCTGGGGCCAAACTCTAACCCACTGGATATCAGATGTGGAATCAGGGTTCAGTAGTTATCCTGTGAGCAATGGGAGCCAGTGGAAATTCCTGAGCAGGGAAGGTGTTCACAAATGCTGACCGTGGACTTAGAGAGACTTAGATTTGAATCTGGGGCTAGTTAATAAACTTTCTGAACATCATTTCCTTCTCTATAAAAAAGGGATATTAATTCCTTAACTTACTTCACCTATTTAAATTAATTTCTTCAGCTTCAAACCATTTAGAATTGTAGGGATTAAATAGTCTCAGGAATTTAAAACATTTAGCACTGAAATAAATCAGGATTCAATAGTGTTAACTATTATTTTGAGCAGAGTTTTACTTTCAGAAGATTTATAAGCAGGCTTTTCCCAGTTGAGTAAGGTAACAAGGACCTGACCTGGGAGAATCAAGAGATATAATAGATTTAAGAGACTTTTCAGAATTAGTACATCAGTTATCTATTGCATAACAAATCACCCCCAAACTTAGTAACTTAAAACAACTTAGTAAGACCTTAGTATCTTTCACATGAATCTTGATTCAGCCAGGGCTTATCTCTAATCCACACAACATCATCTGGCTGTTGGCTAACAGCTTAGCCAGGGCTGAAGGCTTGGGCCTTGGTTCCTCTCCGTGTGGCCCCTTCACAGGCTGTGTTGGGTTCCTCATAGCATGGTGGTGGTGTGCCAAGAGTGGGCATTCCAAGACTGAAAGGGGGTATATCTGTGATTTAGGCTCAGGAGGCAAACATCATTACTACTTCTGTACTCTGTTGGTCAAGGCAGGAACAAAGGTCTACCTAGGTTCAAGGAGAGGTGATTGAAAACCCCATCTCCTGATGGGACTCCAGAAGGACATGTGTTAGAGACACAGGGCACATCCTTGTTTGAAAAGTGTAATCTGCCACTGGTAAGTACGGCAGGGTTTAGAAAATGATTGACTATGGGCAGGCAGTGAGGGAGAATGAGGCACTGAGGGAGGCTGAGGTTCCTGGCTGTGGTGACTTTATGGTGCCGCTCAAAGAATTGGGAAACACAGAAGTAAGGGTCTTGTTAAAGTATTTAAACAAGGAAGCCCTTAGACTGAGGGGGCTCTAGTGCCTTGGTAGCCTACATAAGCAAAGGAGTCAATGAACTCGAACCCGAGAAAATAACATTTAAGAACAACCATCACAAATAGCTCATGAGCCTTTCCAATCAAATAATGTGCCTGCTTTGCTTCTGCAGCTTCTCTGTAAAACCTACCCCCAGCTCCCATTGGCGGAGTGCTCCTAACCACCATCAGTTTGGCCCCGCCCTGCTGCCTAAAGTGAGGTTTGCCCAGATAAACTCTTCAATACTTTTAATGTGCTTCACTTTACCTTTTAACAGTGTGTTTGCAGTCATTATTGGCACTCAGAAGCCCATACATAGTTAGAAGGCTGGGGCTCAGCAGAGGGTTAAGGGAGTCTTTCACCAAAAAGATTCTTTCTGTTGAAACAACTAGAAGAAATGGTTAAGGATGAGAAAGGGAGAAAAAATTCTTGTAAAACATTATCTCAGTAGAGGGAGGAGGGAGTGGCAGAAAGAGAGGAATGAATGAGTGGTCATAAGTAGAAGAAAAACACTCAAATTCGGTTTTATGGAAACCAAAAAGGGGCTGAGGTGGGGGTTGAAGTGCATTTAACATTACAAAACAGTCAAGCTGGATTAGGACTAAGAAAAAGCCACTGGGCCATTGGGTTTAACAAATGGGGTGGCTGGCAACCTTTCAGAGAGCAATGCATCACCCAGCATTTGTGGAGCCTTTTGGAGTTTTTAAAACACTAACACACATGGGATGGAAAGTCCTGCTAGAAAGTAAATGTATTATTTTTTCTCTATTAATGAGAGAAGTGAATGGATTAAACACTCAAATGTAAGACCTGGGATGATAAAACTGGGAAGAAAACATAGAAGAAAAGCTTCATGACATGGGTTTTGGCAATGATTTCTTGGTGTTGATGGGAGAGACCTGGTTCTTCTTGCTGACACATGTAAAGAATTACATATCAGCAAATCTAGTAGCATGTAATCAGTTTATTAGTGGCCCGTTCCCATGGAAGAGAACAGGACTGGGTAGAGTAGGGGGTGAAAGGCAAAGTTTCAGGGCAAAGCAGGGTGAGAAAAGCAAGAGAGGCTGAAGACCAGGGTGGCAGGCCCCGGGGCTGCCTGAGGCCGGGTGGCCAGAGGCCCTGTGGCCTGAGAGCCAAGAGCACCCTGAGCCCCTGAGAGCGAGAGCGAGTCCTTTGTTCTCAGGACTTATATAGTTGGTGGGATAGGAGGGGACAAAAGTTACATATTTATTTACGGGTAAATGTGGCGCTAGCTTTCCTGGTGTAATGTGATTACCCAAACTTAGGGATGTGTGGAGGTCTGTTAGCCTGAATTCTTTATCTTGCTCCAGACTATATTAGGTCATCTTGTTGTAAAACAAATACATGACAGGAGGCAGTTAATTAAAATTGGGGCACTTTTCAAAGTTATTTATGGGCTCTTTCTGTAAGCATCAGGGACTCCATCGTAAAACAGATAGTGACCAGAGGTAGGCAATTAACCAAAGTGAAAGGTTTTCTTAGGCTCCTCCGAGGAAATAAGTGATAATCATCCACAAAGTTAGGCAATATAGAGCTTTACTGGAATTTGCGTTCCCGGGTGAGGTTTCCCCGTCTGCACAGTGGGACCAAGAAAGCCCCACCAAGCAGGGAAAATGGCGGGGTTTTATTTTGGGTTGGTTGTCCGTGGGAGCTGGGGATTGGTCCTTTGTGAACAAAGTGGCAACATATCATTGGTGGTTCCCCTCGAGCCTTGGTTTGATGTTAGCCACCTCTTCTGGGTTATAGTTCAGCCGCCATGATTAATTGTAGTCCAGCCACTGTTTTGTCCTACCCTGCCCATCCTGACACAAAGTTGTTTTATGGGCTCTTTCTTTGGGCACTGGGGACCCTCTCCCACATTCAGGCCTTGGGATAAAAACGCAGTTTCAAGGCTTTTTCCCAGATAGTGGAAATGTTACATAGAATTTTAAGGACTTTTCTTCTTTCTTGCTAACATAGTGTTTCTTGTGATGTTGGAACACCTGGCAATATTATCAGACCAGGCTTAGGACTGCTGAGTTAGCATGTGAGACTTGTCTCCTTCCTCCTCCCTGCCTTGTTTTACTATTTATTCTATCTAATTGGTAAAAGGTGTTTCCTGGCAACCAGGGTGCTAAATGCTGGCCAGTGACAGTATTGCAGTCTCAGAGTTCTTCCTATGCTGTCTCCTGCTTCATTGGGTATGACACCAAAAGCACAGATAACAAAAGCAAAAATAAACAAGTGGGATGACATCAAACTAAAAAGTTCTTTCAAAGCAAAGGAAACAGTGAACAGAGTGAAAAGACAACCTATGGAATAGGAGAAAATATTTGCAAATGATATAGTTGATAAGGGATTAATATCCAAAATATATGAAGAACATCTTCAACTAAATAGCAAAACAAAACAAAACAAAAAACAGATCAATTAAAACTGGACAAAGGACTTGAATGGATATTTCTCAAAATCACTAGTCATCAGGGAAATGCAAATTAAACCACAATGAGATATCACCTCCTACTTGTTAGGAATGCTATTATCAAAAACAAATGAACAAAGATAACAGTGTTGGCAAGGATGTGGAGAAATTGGATCTTGGATGGGTACACTGTTGGTGGGAATGTAAAAGGATGTGGCTACTATTGCAAACAGCCTGGAGGTTCCTCAAAAAAATTAAAAATAGAATTATCATATAATCCAGCAACCCTACTTCTGTATATTTATCCAAAAAAATTGGAATCAGGATCTAAAAAGATATTTTCATACCCATGTTCACTGCAGCATTATTCACGATAGCTGACATGTAGAAACAACCTAAGTGTCCACTGAAGGATGAATGATAAAGAAAATGTGTTGTGTACATATAATGGAATGTTATTCAGCCTTTAAAAAGGAAATGCTGCCATATGGATGAAAGTTGAGGACATCGAGTTAAATGAAATAAGCCAGTCACTGAATGACAAGTGCTGCACGATTCCACTTATGTGAGGTACATCAATAGTCAAACACATAGAAGCGGAGCACAGAACAGTGGTTGCCAGGTGTTGGGGGGAGGGAAAATAAGGAGCTGCAATTCAATGGGTATAAAGTTTCAGTTACACAAGATATTTAAACTCTAGAGCTCTACCATTCATTTTGCTAGTAATTAACAATGTTGTATTGAACACTTAAAAATTGTTGAGAGGGTGGTTTTCATGTTGTGTTCTTACCATAGTTAAAAAAAAATAAAAGCAGAAATGAGTTTGAAGACCAGAGTAGTTCTTTCCACTGCTTTCCTGAACCCTGGGAGCAGATGGAGAACCGCCAGCAGTGCACTCAACCTTGAAGGGCAGACAGTGTCCTAACCCCAGGGCTCCAGGTCTGGAATGTGGCTGTGCATGTGAACAGGCAGAGAGGGACTGTGGCCCAAGGGCATTGCATTGAATCTTGTGCAACAGCAGAAGCCAGGATGGTGGGCCCAAGGCAGCAGGGATCCAGATTAAGATTTGGCCAGTTTGGCTGCTGTGCTGCCAGCTCTCTTTCTTGTTTTCTGGAGGAAAGGGCTTGGCTGGTCATTCTCTGTGGAAACTGAACTCTGTGAAACCTCCCTAAACTGAAGGGAAAAGTGCCCTCCCCCCCATGACCATAAAAACCCTCTCTAATAAATCTCCTCACAGCGCTATGAAGTGTGGTTTATTAGCATCCCTATTTTACAGATGAGCTTTGAGTTTGTGGGACTTGTTCAAGGTTGCATATCTAGATTATATGCGGAGGCAGAGATTGTACCCCATGTAAGAAAAATTCTGTGGGATCCTCAATTCACTCAAGTAAGATCTTTTAGCCTCCTCTCCATTGATTTTTCCTAGTAAAACTGAGTTCTATGGGCCTTGTAACAGAATTCTAAAGATCAGCCTTATAAAAAAACACAAGTGTTCATAATTAACAAAAGGAGTCTTGTATAGATATAGCAACGTTCCTTGTCTCCTGCAGGTGTGGAGGGAGACACACCATTCTGTGTCATAAAACTAAGCCAAATAATCTAAGTGGACAAGTTATTAAAATAAGATTTTTTTCAGGAATATCAGTATGCTTCTCCTGTGCAAAATGGAGATTAATATGTTTTTTGCTGGTACCAATTTCTTCTGTTTTCTCTTAAAATAAACCTGCCCTTGCAAGTGTTATTTGAACAGAGGAATTTTGTAAGTCTTCCAAGACTTTAGAAATTGTTGTCATGCCTCATAAAAACTACCTCTTAAAAAAACTAGTTGCTGTTGTGAGGTGAACTATGTTGCTCCCAAAGATGTTGAAGTCCTAACTCCCAGTACCTGGGAATGTGACCTTATTTGAAAAAGGTCTCTGTAGATGACCAAATTAAAATGAAGTTATTAGGATGGGCCTTAATCCAATATGATGTTGTCCTTATATGAAGGGGACATTTGGACACAGGAAAGATGAGTACAGAGGGAAGACAATGTGAAGACACAGAGAGAATGTCACCTACACGTCAAGGAGCACCTAAGGTTACCAGAAGCTAAGGGAGAGGCATGAAACATATTCTCCTATACAGCCCTCAGAAGGAACCAGCCCTACCGACAGACCCCTTGAACTCAGACTTCTAGCCTCCTGAACTGTGAGACAATACATTTCCATTGTTTGAGCCATCCAGTTTGTTATGGCAGCCCTAGAAAACTACAGTTGCCCTGAAAATTATGTAGCAATAACAATATTGCCTTATCAGTAAAATTTATTAAATCAAGACAGAATCACTGGGCACTTGTCTCCCACATACATGACAGAAAATAACTCTCAAGTCACTTGAGCCTGTTTCATTTAAATTGCTGGCCCTGATCTGAGTAAAAGTCTAATGCTCTCCCACCACATCGCAGCTGCACGTGAGCACACTAAGCATAACTACCCATTTCTTTTCCTTCTATGGTTAGTTTCCTGGCCCCACAACCCAGGCATGTGCCTTGACTGGAATCAAACTGGTGACCCTTTGGTTCATAGGCCCATACTCAGTCCACTGAGCTACACCAGCCAGGGCTCATTATTAATCGTAAGTGCTCTTTTTAAAATTAGGTACCTCATGTTTTAGATGTTGTAAATATTTTCTCTCAATCTGTCATTTATCTTTCACTTTTTTGGAGGTATTATTTTCCATAGATATTTTAAATTTTTATATAACTATATATTAACCTTTTATTTTATGGCTTTTGAATTTCACGTATTACTTCCAAGATCACAAAAATCTATTTTTCCCAACATTTTCACATGTTTGGTTTTTAAGTTTAGTAATCACACTTGACTTTTTTCCAGACGGATAGCTAGCTAGATGGCCCAACACCATTAGTTACTACAGCCCCTCCCACTGACATGAACTGCCTTTTTCATCGTAAATTCCTAAAGATGTCTGGGTCTGTTTCTGGTCTTTATTTGCATTCTGATTTCACTGGCCTTTGTTTAGCAATAGGCCACAGAAACACATATGTATGTATTTTGAGCGGCCCAGATGGTGGCCGACTGAAGAATGCAAGCATGGGCTACCTTCTGGGGGTTACTACTCAGCTCACATCATTTGCTGCCATGCAGAAATGTGGGCCTCATTGGAGCCAGATCTGTCAAGTTTCCAAGAGGTACCAGACATCCAGATTTTTATATGAAAGCTACAGCTTTGGAAGGGCTGGCAATTAGTTTTTTAAATTTAAAAAATTACATGGACAAAATATATTTGCATGCCGAAAGCTGCCTGAGGCGCACCACTTGGTAACCTCTGTTCCACATGCGATGTTGAAATGTGATCATGCAGAGTAAGGCCAGACTAAATCTAGGTGTTCACCTCCAACTTTCTTCCTGTGCTAACATTAAGAAAAGAGGAAGAGTGATGCAGCAGTTCTGGAAACCAAGGTTATTTGTAGCCAGCCCTGAGACACACAGATGGTGTCCTTATTTCACCTCTCAGCCACATGCGTTGAAGCTATTGTTCCTGCCTTGCCCAGCAAACAGGCGGTAGTATGTCAGTGTGGAGGAAGGGATGGTTGCATATCAAGTTGGGCCTCTCAGACCCTGATAGGCTGAATGAAAAAGGAGGAATGTAAAGTCAGGTGCTGGTCAAAGATAAAGCAAGATTCTGGCCCTCCAAAACAAGCTGGAAGGTGATGTCATCTTTCTAATAATGCAGCCTCCCTGGATAGACAACTTACCTTTGTTTAATGACACTGGACAGAAGACTCCCACTCTCACATGGAAGGTAGGATCTGCTTGCAGCAAGGACAGTTCACATGGTGGAGCTCAGTGTTTACAGAGAACGGCCCTTTACATACTTTATCTCACTGTCTCTCAGACAACCCTATGAGTTAGGCACAGGGGAGAGGAAACCAGCACTAAGGGGTGGAATGCCCCTTCTCCTGTGTTCATCTCTGCAGAGTCACTTACTCATTCAACAAATCCTTACTGAGCACCTCCACTGGGCAAGGCATCTTCTAGGCCTTTGGATTACAGCAGTACACAGATGCTGGGCATCATTCTTCCCTTTGGCTGGGTCAGTTATCCTCACTCTGAACCATGACCCAGACCGGCCCTTGCTCTGTTCCCTGGTTGGAGCAGTAAATACAGGCCAACTTTTGCATTTTGCTCAAGTATTGGCCACTTCCTGGAACGCATTGATCTGTTCCAGGAATACAACATGCTTTTCTATGCTTGAGGCATAGGCAATGGGTCAACTCAGACCAAATCCCAGTCACGTCTTAATTCTGACCTACTTTTAAAATGTTTCAGGCAAGTCACATAATTCCTGAGAGCAGGGATGGCCTATAGTTAGTTGCTCTTGAAGCTGAAACAGAGCTCAGCTGGTAAGGTGGCCTGTCTTGAGGGCATAGATCAACCTCTTCTTCTTAATACCTCTCCCCCTACATCTTTTTTTGTGATGCCCCCATCTTTTGGGGTATGTGTCTGAGGAGCAGGAATAAGCAGCAGGAGAAATATGTACTAGATGTATGTAGGGCAGCCCACCGGCTCCACACTTTTAAGACCCCACAGGTTCATGTTCTGCAGGCAAACATACTCTTCTACTGACTGTAGTGGGTAGAACTGTGTCTTCGCAAAAGACATGTTCACGTCTGAACCCAAGTACCCGTGAACGTGACCTTATCTGGAAAAACGGCCTTTGCGGATGTAATTGGGTAAGGATCTCAAGATGAGATTACCCTCACATAGGGTGGGCCCTAAATCCAATGACAGATTTGGTGTCCTATGGTGTCCTTGTAAGAGACACACAAGAAAATGCACTACTCATTGGAGCACTCTACTTTGCATTTTTAGTCGACTGGTTCAAGTGTATACCACCTAGAAAGCAAGGGCTGAGCCTTCTACCGTGCTGTATCCCAGCAAACAGCAAGAGTACAGAGCTAAGACAAAATATGTTTCAAGGACTTTTGTCAAACACTTTGCTTACAGATGGTAGGAGTGAGGCATCACAGAGGTATGGTGAAGAGCCTAAGCTTGGGAATTCAATTTTTAATTCTACCATTTACTGCGTGGCTAACTTAGGCAACATAACAGAGGCTTGTTTCCTCAACAAGCCTCTGGGAAACAACAAATGGGGAGAATACTCGACTCCATCACAATGGGTTGTTATGACCACTCGATAATGCAGATAAAGCATTTAGTAGTGTCCCCGCACCTCCCACTACCCAGAAACTCTCACTTAACCTGAGCACCTGGTTGGGGAGTCACCTTCCTTGCGCTTACTTTGTCCTAGTTTCGAGGACTCGTCTCCCACTGTGGCTGACCCCACACCGATTGTTTGCTCATCAGTGCCCACGCTCGCTCCTCAGAGGGTGGCCAGCTCAGAGCTCCATGAATGGGCCAGGGTGAGGAAGGTAGGCCAGGACACCACTAAGTTCGTCAAGTTGCAGGTGAGAGGAAGGCCCAGAAGTGGAAAAGGATGCTCCGAGGTGAGCCAGGAGCCCCCTCCACCCATGGGTGATCGAGCAGACATACCACTCAGTGCATCCCCTCTGGCCTGCAGGGGACCACCACCTGCATATGGATATGGCTCAGCACCAACAAGAAGCCCTGCATCCTAGGGTAGGAGCCCTACTTATCCTCAGCTCAGAGTAGGGTCTCCACAATGGCCCTGCCCAGCCAGTACACTGCTCTGTGCTTTGCCCAAGCAGCAGTTAGGATCAGAGGGACCCACACCAACGTGAATGGGCTATTTCCCTACATTGTCAAGGCTTGGTCATAAATGTCAAACTGGTGAGAAAACGGCATTCATTATTTCAATGCTTACAGTATGGGTAGGGGTGCATGTACTGTCAACACTGCACACCATTATACTCACTGCTTTGAGAACGTGCATGTTTGTATTTCAGATTGCAACCTTAAGATTTGGGTTAAGTTTTGGTCTAATGGTACTGACCCAGCATGAGTACAAACAGGATAGTAGAGGATCCTCAGGTATTCCACTTCTGTGTCAGAACAAAGCTGTGTTCTAGATGCTGCTGAGGTCACAGCAGCTCCTCTACTCTAAGATTTTCTATACAAAGGCAATATAAACCTTTTATATGTGCCATGGCGGGTGTGGCTCAGAACCAAAGGGTTGCTGGTTTGATTCCCAGTTGGGGCACATGCCTTGGTTGGGGGTATTGTGGAAGGGTTTGGGGTGAGAGGGAACTGGCAGTTATTCTGTTTCTCTCCCTTTTCTCCTCCCTTCCCATCTCTCTAAAAATAAAAATCTCTTTTTAACAAAGTTAAAAAAACTTTTATGCAAAAAGGGCTATTAGAAGGCAGAAAGACAGGTTTAAGGGGGATCGTTCCCAACTAGCTTTTCATCTAGGCCTTCTCCACAGAGTCATGACACACCTCCAAGTGCTGCTGCCTGCTGGTAAACAAAGAAACAAACAAACAACCAAATGAACAAAGTCCTGATTTCAGAAAACTGTTAGAAAGCCACAACCTGGCTGATGTGGCTTTGTCTGTTGGAGTGGCGTCCTGGAACCGGTTATGGGTTTGACCCCCGGTCTGGAAACGCACAGGAGGCAACCAATCCATGCTTCTTTCTCTCCCTTCCTGTCTCTCTGAAAGCAATGAAAAAATGTCCTGGGGGCAGGGGGAGAGCCAGAGTAGGGGTGGCCTGTTCAGACAACAAATGTCACCCGAACTTCCCTGAAACTGACCAACTGGAAACTAAGTAGTATCCCAAATCACCATACATAAAACAAAGGCTCTTCATTTCAAGTTTTTAATTAAAGCTGTATATAAGATTACATTATTCCTGCATCTTTTCAATTGTTTCTTCCTTGTATTTGCCCTTTTCCTTTCCTACTTGGCGAGATTTGGCTTTACGTTCAAGGATCTTTTTTCGGTCTTTGTCCAGTTTTAGTCTAGTGATAACCACCTGTAGAAAAATAAAAACAGTTCTAAACATTAACAACACAGAACACATGGGAAGGCCCAACATTCAATTCCATTTACCAAACATCTAAACAGGAAATTATTAACTCAAACATGCTAGAAATCTTTCTTCAGCTTCCAAATCAAACCCATTAAGCATTCACTAATGCTCTCTACAAACAAAAGACAAGCAATATGTTATCGATGGTTTTTCCTCATATTTGCTTTTATGCTCTATTAGAGAATCTGCTTTGTCTATTGCAAAGTTATACAAACTATTCCACTTCTCTCATTCTAGTTTTATAAGCTAAGTCATATATTTTTGTTTTTATACTAACTTTAGAACCATGAGATTGGAAAGCCTCCACTCCTTCAACCTGTAAAACCTCTAGTGAAGTCACAGTACAGATCTTATTTCAACTAATTGCTAAAGACAATAAATTTTAGTCACAAGTAACAGTGAGGTAAGGGAAGAGAGTACTGTTAGTTCTGCAAATGTAACACGTGACTAAAGGAAAATCTCTGCCATCAAGGAACTTACATTCTACAGCAGTATGGGGACAGGAATGATGGCTGACGGCGGCTAAGTCATGCAGGGTAGTAAGGCAAGGCGCTACTGACAGGGCTACATTTGAACGAGACATCAGTAAAAGGGGGAAAGTGAAGTCATCTGGGTAGAAGTGCCCCAAAGAGAACATCAAATACAAAAGTCCAGTGGGAGAACTTAAGTTTTACAGGTGTATTTCTCAACTAGAATGTGTCTAAGAATCCACTGGAGGGCTTGTTAAAACAGATCCCTGGGTCCTACCCCCAATTTGGAAGTGGAAGTAGAAACAGAATTTGCAATTCTATCAAGTTGCCAGGTTATCCTGCTAACTAGTGGATACACTCTGAACAGTATGGTTGTATGAAACAGCAGAGAGAACAACAGACACATGGAAAGTGGAAGATGACATGAGATGGCAGGTGCGGGGAGATCAGGCAAGGTTGTACAGGCTATTCTGACAGTTAACAAGCAGGCAGGATTCTGTGTTCAACAAGATAGAAGTCAACAGGTCTTACTGAGCAATGTGGGGCATATAATAATTAAAACATGACATTCTGGCATGGCACAGAACTGCTACACGCTGTGATGGTGGCAAACTGTGAGAGGTTTCAAGGAGAAAATCAGGAATTTGAATATGGCAGGTCTGAAGTGTCAATGAGATATATCCAAACTGAAAAACAGGCTGGACTGGAGGTCTAGGTTGGAGTCATCTGCTTCTAGATATCTGTAAATCCTAAAACTGGAATAACAGATGATGACTACTAAGCCAAAAACTGAGACAAAGTATCATGATGCTTGTAATCCAGGGGCAGAGAACATGTGGTAAAATGTTAATAGTGAATTGTAGGTGAAAGATATGCAGGTGTTTTACTGCTGTAGTCCTCTGACTTCCTGAATGAAAATTAGATTTATGGTGCCAACTTCAAATCTTAAAAAATAAACACTTCAGTACTTGAACACTTACCATGTACCATTCATTACTTTTATTTACTTTTTAAAAATACTTTATTTATTCATTTTTAGATAGAGGGGAAGGGAGAAATAGAGGGAGCAAAACACCTACCCACTGCATCTCACTTGCACCTGGACCAGGGACCAAACCCACAACCCAAGCACGTACTCTGACTGGGGAAATCAACCAGTGACTTTGAGGGACAACGCCCACACAACTGAGCCACACCAGTCAGGGACCATTACCTTAAAAAAAAAAAAAAAATTCTCCTAAATTTTAAAAATTAGGAGAGAAATTAGAGACAGCAATATTGAAGAATTCACATTAAAGTCCAGGATAGGTGCCTGCTATGGGAATCAGATCAACTTTCCTATCTTAGCTTAGTTATCACTATTAAGGGGATCTGGTCTCTGAGCTTCAGGTTCCTCCCATTAGTAAAAGACTTAACACTTACTTCACAGGGCTGTAAAGCTGTCTTACTGCTCACTCAATTTTGAATAACACACAAAAATAAACCGGGCAAAAGATCCATTTCCTCTAAAAAAACAAAACAAAACAAAACAAACCCATTTCCTAGATTTTTCAATCTGTTCAGGTTTGACTGTTGACTGATTGATCAATCACCTTACTAACAGCTTTTGAGAAAAAAGGACTTTAACACACATAGAATAGAATGACTGTTAAAGACACCTTGATTTCATACAAATCTTAAGTGTTATTAGAATTCTCAAGTCACAGTATTTGCTTTAAGATTGGCTTCTAGCACATCTAAAATCTATTTCTGTAAACAAGCAATCACATAGGACAACAACTGCTTTAATTTCAGTCTCCCTTCTCAGGCATGCTCAAGACTACCCACCTTGCTGGGGTGAATGCCCACATGAACAGTTGTACCATTAGCTTTCTCCCGCTGCACCCGTTCAATGTAGATGACGTATTTCTTCCTGTAAACCTGGACCACTTTGCCAATTTGCTGCCCTTTGTAATGTCCTCGCACAACCTAAATGCAAATTCAAAAGTAACAGAAATATGTATATAAAAAGATTAACCTTCTAAACCAGGAAAACTATGAATCTTGTTAACATCATTCACTATCAGATCTACAGGACCTTTCAATTTTTAAAGACTTTGTGAGACTTCTGGCCAAGACGGAGGCATAGGCAGTCAGTCCCACTGTGCCTCCTGATGCAACCAAAACTAAAGACAACAAAAATTTACAAACTAAAAACAATCAGAACAGAGAGAAATGAACTGAACGGAAGTCTGACTACCATACATCTAGACAGGTAAAGAGGGGCGGAGTCGGAGGCCTATGGAGAGGGGTCGAGGGGTCCTGGCAGGAAAAAGCGGTGGCTGGCAGATGCGGGTGCGCAGGGCGCAGACCGCAGTTGGCAGACCCCAGAAGCGCAGGGGCAGCTGACGGACCCGTGGCAGACCCTAGGCGTGGGAGACAACGAGCAGACCCAGTGAGGTGCTCAAGGCAGCTAGCTGTCCCCAGTTACACATTTGAGCGCAAACTAAGCAAAAACAGGCAGTGACACAAACCGTGCAACCCAGGGACCCAGCGCCAGGAAGCAAAGCCTAAAAGCACGGACTGAAAACACCTGTGGGGGTTGAGGCCGGGAGATTCTCTCAGCCTCACAGGAGGCTCCTTGGGGAAATCCAGAGTCCGAGAAAGTACACAAGCCCACCCGCCTGGGAGCCAGCACCAGAAGGGCCCAATTTGCTTGTGGGAAGCGGCAAAGGGGACTGAAATCCTAGAGAGAGCCGAGCAGGGAGCCATTGTTCCCTCTCGGACCCCGCCCCCACACACAACGTCACAAGGCCCTGGTGAACACCTAAGGCTCCGCCTCTCATATGTAACAGGCACAACCAGACCAAAAAGGAAAAGAAATAAATAAACAAATAAATAAGATGGCTCAAACAGGATTAAAAGCCCCAGAGCCAGTTTTTTTTTAAGTGACTGAGAGATATCCAACCTATCAGATGCACAGTTCAAAGCACTGGTTAATCAGGATGCTCACAGAATTGGTTGACTTTGGTCATAAATTAGATGAACAAATGCAGGCTACGATAAGAGAAATGAAGGAAAATGCACAGGGAACCAATAGTGATGGAAAAGAAACTGGGTTTCAAACCAATGGAAGGGACCAGAAGGAAGAAAGGAACAACCAAACAGAAAAGAATGAAGAAACAAGAATTCAAACAAATGAGAGGCTTAGGGACCTCCAGGACATCTTTAAACGTTCCAAAATCCGAATTATAGGGGTACCAGAAGGAAAAAAGGAAGAACAAGTGGAAAAGTTATTTGAACAAATAATAAAGGAGAACTCCCCCAATCTGGCAAGGGAAACAGATTTCCACGAAGTCCAGGAAGCTCAGAGTCCCAAAGAGGTTGGACCGAAGGAGGAACACACCAAGGCACATCATAATTACATTACCCAAAGTAAAAATGAAGGAGAGAATTCTAGAAGCAGCAAGAGAAAAGGAGGCAGTTACCTACAAAGGAGTTCCCATCAGAATGTCAGCTGATTTCCCAAAAGAGACCTTGCAAGCAAGAAGGGGCTGGAAAGAAGTATTCCAAGTCATGAAAGGCAAGGACCTACATCCAAGATTGCTCTATCCAGCAAAGCTATCATTTAGAATGGAAGGGCAGATAAAGCGCTTCTCAGATAAGGCCAAGTTAAAGGAGTTCATCATCACCAAGCCCTTATTACAAGAAATGTTAAAGGGACTTATCTAAGAAAAAGAAGATAAAAAAATATGAACAGTAAAAAAAGACATCAAGCTCACAGTTAGTAACAACCATATCCAAAACAAAAGCAAACTAAGCAAACAAACAGAACAGGAACAGAACCACAGAAATGGAGATCACATGGAGGGTTAGCAACAGGAAAGTGGGAAGAGTAGAGAGGGGGAAAAGGTACAGAGAATAAGTAGCACAGATGATAGGGAGAAAATAGACATGGCGAGGGCAAGAATAGTATGGGAAATGTAGAAGCTAAAGAACTTATGACACATGGACATGAACTAAAGGGGGGGAATGTGGGTGGGAGGGGGTGGGTAGGGTGGAGGGGAGTGAAGGGGGGAAAATGGGACAACTGTAATAGCATAATCAATAAAATACATTAAAAAAAGAGACTTAGTTGTTAATGAAAATGGGCCAATAATTCAACCTTTGGCTTTAATTAATCTGCAAATAAACCCCCGCAGAAATCTATAGTGTACCCTTGTAACTTATGGTTCCCCAACACTGGTGGGCTTGTGAAAAGCCCCTGGCTTTTTGTAGCAAGTGGAAAGGAAATTGTTATGCTATCTCAAAGGGAGCAACAGGCCACAAGTATTTAATCCACACCCCATTAAAATGTCTAACCTAGTGCCAAAAGTGGGCAGTAGCAAGTACTGAAGGAAACAGACCACCTCTCTCACGAAGGTTAACTAGTAGTTTTCTACTTAGGAGTCCCAGTGATCGCTAGCTTGCCAGGAGGCAACCAAAATGCTTCTGGACAGATATTTCTTTCCAGTTAAAGACGGTCTTATATTTACATTAAGAAATCTTGAAAGCACATTAGACTGCCTCCCAAATCTAACAGCAATTTTAGCACCAGCAGAGCAGCAATCGATGGCTGTTCTTAGACCACACCACTATTTGGGAATGGGTTCATTCACTTAAATGGATACGAGCCTCATGAAATATTGGTGTGATATGCAAGCCACTTTGGAGATTGCTTGAACCCTTGCTGCAGGTTATAGCTAAGAAACATTTTTAGACATTTTCACTTATATAGATTTGACAAATTGTTTTCAGGTAAACTCAAGCAATCATATGAAACCGTATTTGCTAGAACTTCTGTATCTGGATTCTTAAAAATTACTAAATTTGTTGGGGTGACATATATTTGGATTTTGATTCAAGTAGTCTGTTTAATGGTCCTCAACTGCTTCTTCAATGACCAAACACACCTAGAGAAAGATAAACCCTAAGTAATGTTCTGCTTGTTTAATTATGGCTGCTTCTGATGCTGGAAACAATTGATTTCCACCTGCCTCAAGAATAAAAGTGAAGTAAAAACTGAAAAGCAACATACTTTTCCTTGTTTTTTAGTCCCTGGCTCAACTCCTCTTTAATCCTATTCTGGGAGCAACTACTTCAGATGTAGCACTCTCTCAGCATGCAATCCCCTTTCTATGCCAACTGTGCGGAATATTTACCAAGATGACCTGTACCCCACACGTACCTGAACTTCATCATCCTTTCGGATGGGCATGGACCGAACATTGTACTTCTGTCTCAGCTCTTTGGAAAGAGGAGAAGACATAATCTTCCTGCGAATGTGGGAAGGTGCATTGAAATGCCTTTTGCGGTTCTTGCTCCGGTCAGATGTCACAAAGGGATTGAACTTCATTTTGACTAAATAAAAAGTTAAAGGAGTAAACGACCAAAATCCCTTTCCAAACAAGTAACAGCAACCATTTCATCTTGAAAGTTTAAAATGCCTACAGAAACTATCGTGTTCTTTAACTCCATCAAAAACTACCTGAACTCAACGGTTCATCAATTGAAGTTGTAAATTCTAAATATTTTGCTTTACTGGGATACTTTCAACGATCTATGTAATAAAGTATTTTCCATTCCTAACAAAATTGTTTTAGTTACTAGGTTTGTTTACACTCTCCAAACTCATAGGACAAAGCAGACCGGCAACCTAGTTCTTCACAACTCAGTTCTTCAAATGTAACATCACGTTTTAGAGACCAACCAACGTTACTTTAATACGGACTTGAATGTGAGCACACTTAGCCCTCTCAAAATGAATCGGGCCACCCACTCCGAACCTGGGACGTGCTGCACAGATCTCGGGTCCAAACAACTTCCAATAGGCGAGCGCGGTTTGGAAGGTCCGTGGCTTTACCAAAATTTATTTCGAGATTATTCTTTAGAAGCTACACTGCCCAGCCCTAACTCCACCTCCATATGCCCCCTCCCCTCCAGCTCCCATTTCCGAATCCCAAAATCCTCTTTTCCCTTCACCAGCCCGACGGCCCGTCAGGTAGTGGGGAAACAAGTCGAGATCATCTTGGCCTCTCTTCCTGGCTGCTACTCGGCCGCTGGAAGAGTCAAGAGGACCCCGACATCGAGATCCACTGCGCTAGTGAACGGATGGCTACGGATTACATGCGCTTTCCCAGCAAACACTCACCCGTTGGCGCCTCAGCTATGGCCGCAAAAGGGAAAAGACCCAGACGCTCCTTCCGGTTCTGTAAGTTTAGGAGAGCTCTCGCGAGATCGATTTCGTGTGAGGCTCAAAGTTTGAATGGGAAGAGGAAACTGAGAAAGAAATTGACGACTAGTGTCACCTCACGGCTAGGAGCGGAACTGCAAAGAACTGCAAAACTCCCTTCTCCGGTCCTGGTTCCTTTCTTCGGAGCCCTGGGTTCTGCATCTGCGTTCTCTGGGAAGGGTCATTCACGGGCAAGTGGCGGGGACTGTTTAGGATCTGACTGCCGCGGTGGCTAGTGAGAAAACGAGCCGCCCCAGGGGACCCCTGTACCTTCACTCCGGAGCGTCCGGGAGCTGGCACTCCATTATTCCGGAAAGGGCAGGTCCTATATTAGACCGCCAGGGGACGCTGAGACTCTAGCCAGCGGGTTATTTCGGTTACCCGGACACCCCCCCCCCCCCACCCCCCGCCCCATCCCCGCCCTGGCCCATGGTGAGGGTGTGTCGAGCGTGCTGCTCCTTTAACAAGCTCCGAGCCCGCGTCGCCTGCAGCTTGCCGCCTGCCGCCCTCACAGTACGGCGTGTGCTGAATGTGCCTCACTGTCTGCCCAAGATTTCCTTCCTTTGGGCGAGGGGCCATCCGAGGATCGGAGCTACACGTCGTTCCCCTCTCCCCGCTCAGGTGTGTCAGAACCAGCGTTTCCAACAAGCTTCCAGGTGATGCCAAAGGTGCTGGCCCACACTTTGAAGGAGCCGAAGTGAGGAAGCCTTCACATGCGGAGAGCTGTGCCCTTTTTTGCATTTCACTGCCTGCCATCTTCCGATTTAGGATCTGATGGAAGCCGGGCCAAGGGCGGGGTAGGGGTGGGGGTGCGTTCCTAGAGGCGAGTGGATTGCAGTGCGGACTGAACTTCACAAGCATGACAGGTGTCACAGTGAGGCAAGAAAAATTTCATATTACATAAGACGTAGCGAGCTTGCTGAGTGCTAGGGACATTCTTCTACTCACTTTACATATTTAGATTCTTTAATCCACTAAATAGCCTTATGATGCTGCTATTATCCCCATGTTACAGATGGGGACACTGAGCCACAGAGAAGTGAGAGGAACTTCAGCAAGGTTATACAGAACCCATAGGTTACAGATAAACCTATGCAGTCTGGCCTCCTAGCCCCTTCTGATAGCTCTGTATATGGTTCCAATTTGCGGGAAACCATTAGGTCAAGTTAAAGAGTGAGAAACCATATCCTTGAGGGCTGAGTAGAGTCAGTAAGCACCATGTGTTTTTATGATTTAAAATAGTCACAGATTTTATTTGTATTTCAAAAATTCAGTGAGAATGCCTCTGCAATTTGTTTCAACAAATGTTTATGAGGCATCTTTCACGAACCCACCCTGAACTGGACACTGGAGGTACACAATGAATTTAGTTTCTGCTTGCAGCAAGCTCATTGTCTAAGATCAGAGATAAACAAAATCAACAAGCACAGGGTTCCAGGAAAAGCACTGGCTGAGCCTGGCAGCCCTTGTTGCTTCTGTGCTTGTGCTTCAGGAACAGAAGAGAGCTCTGGGGTCAGGGATGAGGTCACCCTTGACTGAGTTTGGAAGGATGTAACATTAGCTCCATGAGACAGTGGGAATAGCTTGAGGGAAGGCATGGAGGTGTGAAGCAGCATGACACATTGTCTCCAGGAGCCAGGTCCTTATGGCTGGAGTGAGAGGCATTCAGAGACGCCTACAAGGCTGGGGTTGAGCTGAGTTTAACTTGGACTCGTAGAGCCAGAGGGAGATGATGAAGGCTCCTGCTGTCCTACCTTGGCTTCCTTTCTGGTTCTCTTATTGTCCTTTCTAGTTTCCTTAACCCTCTCTTCATCAGGTCTCCCCATCATCTTCCTCTCTTCACATAGGACCTCATGTTTCTTTAGCACCCCCATTATTTCTGCTGTCACCCTTCCTTCTCGTCCTTATCGCCTCCCTTCATCCATCACTGAGTCATCAAAATCAAACCTTCAGCTCACCATTTGGACAGCATGATCACTTTATACAGTGTTAAGGTTACTGGGGTACAAATTGTACACACAGATGCAAATCCCTGGTAGCCTAGTTATAGAGTCTGTTTATCTTTACAAGTGTCTGTTGGGTATTTAGCTCTATCCTGCACCATCCTCTGGCCATCTAGCCTGGCTGCCCTCTCTTTCCCTCTTCCTTACATTCTTCTTACATAATTCGAAAACTGGCTTTTTGGGGTCATTTTGAAGCTGATCTTGCCCTGACCAGGTGGCTCAGTTGGTGGTGCATCACCCTGCAAAGTGAAAGGTCACCAGTTTGATTCACAGTCAGGGCAGATGCCTGGGTTTGTGGTGGGTTTGGTCGGTCAGAACACATAGGAGAAGTAATTAATTGATATTTCTCTCCCTCTCTTTCTCCTTCCCTTCCCCTCTCTTTAAACATAAATAATAATAATAATAAAAAAAGCTGGTCTTTGTAAAGGTACAAGACACACCAAAGCAGGAATTATCCAAATTCCATACCTACATTCCTGGACTAAACTTTTTTCCTAGACACCAAACCATCACATTTATTTGTTCATTCATTCATTTTTTTCATTCATTTACTCATGCATTCTTCAAATATTTATCCAGCTTTTATTTTTGGTAAGAGAATAAAGTTTTTATTCACTCTCCAGGAAAGGGGAGGGACTTGGTGTGGAGAGGTATAACAGCCCCAGCTTTTATTCTTCACTAAATTTTATGCCAAGCACTTGGTGTGATCTTACCAAGACCAGAAGGATCTAGCTTCTCATCAAGGAGCACATTATCTAGGAGGCGATGGACTTGTCAACAAGTACACATGATTAAGTGTCTTGGGAAGATGATGGGATGAGGTCAATTTTTTTTAAAAGATTTTATTTATTTTTAGAGTTGGGAAGGGAGGGAGAGAAACATGGATGTGTGAGAGACATTGACTGGTTGCCTCTCTCACCCCTAACTGGGGACCTGGCCTACAACCCAGGCATGTGCTCCGATCTGGGAATCGAAACAGCGACCCTTCAGTTTGTGGGACAACTCCCAACCCACTGAGCTTCACCAGTCAGGGCTGGGATGAGGTCAATTCTAACTGAGCTAGGGGGCTGGGAAGTCTTCATAGATAGTCCTAGAACTGTTTTTGGAAAGCTAGGTAGGAGCTGTCCTGGTAGACCAGGGGGGAAGGGAAGTGCATTCAGGTACAGGGAGCTGCTCAAGCAAGGCCCCGAGGCCTGCACCAGCATTGCTTGCTGGAACTGCAAATAGTTTGTGTGCAGCATTACTGGATTTTGCCATGTATAATACACTCCCAAGTATAATGCACATTCACATTTTTGGCTCAAACTTTCAGGAAAAAAATCTTTAGTTTTAATTTTTTAATTCAATTTATTTCTATTTAGAAACAAAACTGATTACCATATTCCAGGGTATTAATTTGCATATGGATATCGTTACTGCTTTCTGGAGTTACACTTTTTTAAAAAAGATTTTATTTATTTATTTTTAGAGAGGGGAAGGGAAGGAGCAACATGACTGTGGTAGCCTCTCACATGCCCCCTACCGGGGACCTGGCCCATGCAACCCAGTCATATGCCTTGATTGGGAGTTGAACTTGCGACCCTTTGGTTCACAGGCTAGCATTCAATCCACTGAGCCACACCAGCCTGGGCTAGAGTTACACTTTTAACACATAAACACAAATAAAGGAATTAAAAACATTTATATAGATACAGAATTAGTACTACCCATGCGTAATGCGCATCCTAATTTTTCCCTCAAAAATTTTGGCAAAATGTGCAATATACACAGCAAAATATGGTAGTTGCATTCATTTGTATTGGTTAGAGGAGGATAAAGGAAAGAGGAATTGTGAGGATGGGGAAGATTTGTTTATTTTGTACCAAAAATGGACATTTGGACTGACCAGTTGGTGAAAGGGAGAAGTGAAAATAGTAGCAGCGCTGTCCATGCCATCTGCGGGCTTCACCGAGGGGAGAGGTCATAAGACTGTATCTGAGGGTCCAGAGGTCTCTCATGTGCTTGCCCAGGCTCCTGACAACCCTGGCCCAGGGCCTGCCAGCAATGTATGGATCAGCAGTCCTAGACTGTGCAAATATGCATATATATTAGAGGTAAAGTTTATTGTGATATGTTAAATAAAAAATTTTAACTTCCACAACTGAAAGTGTTTTTGTTTTATTTTAAAGAAAGAGTCTATTGGGCCATTGCTAGCGGAAAAGACAGCACGTCCACAGTCGTGGAGCTGATGTGTTGTTTAAGTATCAGGTAGAGGGGAGAAAGGGGGAAGTTGTTCTGAAAGAATTTACGGTGGCCACAGATAAGGTGGGTGGGACAAGGTAGGGGCAGCAGTTGGAAAAGTTCCTGTGTAAACAAGGAGTGGAGGCTCCTGGGGGGCAGCAGTGCCTTGGAAATAGACACCTGAAAGTCAATTCTGAGTTCCACCACACACTCCGGAACAGAAGCAGTCTTCTGTTGCTTTGCCCTGTACTGGGTAACCCCTTCTTGTCTCCACCCTCCACTCTGCTGTAATTTAATTTAGGATGTCTCAGTATTTTCTCCTTGTCGGATGGGAGGTGGCTATGGTGTTTGGGGGAGAAAAGAGTAAGAGGTTACACTTAACTGCAGGCTCCCACCCATCTGTTTGTGTATCTATTTAATTGCATTTTCCTGTAGTACCTGACCCTAGGATGGTTGCTTAAAGCAAAAGATTTTATTTGAAAAAGGGAAGGAAGGGTAGAGGAGAATCAAAATAAGCATATTAAATGATAGGGCCCAAGAAATCCACATGAACACCGAGAGTATTAAACTTTTTGCCTTCCTTCCTGGGGTGCATGTTAAGCATCAGATGTCACACCTCTAACCAGACAAACCAGCCCCGCGAAGCCAGCAGCTGACGCTGAAGCCAAAGGACAAGCCGTCTGGCAGCTCCTGATTCTTCCTGGGGCCACTCCTCACCAGACGAGAGGTGTGTGCGCTGAAGGTATCTTTAGATTCTAATATAATTTTTCAGTTTAATTTTTAACCCAGTAAGTAATATGTTTACTGGGTTCAAAAATCAAAAAATGTTAAAGGTAAAGGGAAAATTCCCCCTTTCATTTCATCATTTTCTCATTCCCTTCCACCATTAAGCACTATTATTAGTTTTTTTGGTGTATTTTCCGTATTTCTTTGTGCATAAACACATAGGAAAGTAAATTCTTATTTTCCCACTTTCTACACAAATCAAAGTACCTGACCTAATAACCAGTGTTCCACACCTGCTGTTTCCCATCAGCCACCGTATCTTGGAGACTTTCGGAGTCAGCCTGTAGACTCCTTCCTTGTTCTTACAGCGACACAATAGTCCCTGCACCTTCAGTTTTACAACCAGTCCCCATTGATTGGCATGTAGGTTTCCCCAGTCCTTTGTTGTGATGAACCACGTTGCGGTTACACAACAGTGTGCATAGGTCAGTGCCCCTAGGTGCAAGCATATCTGTAGAGTGCATTTCTAGAACAGAAATTGCTGGGTCAAAGTGGAAATTTCAATAGATAATGTCAAATTTGCCTTCCTAGCGGTTTTACCAATATACATTCCCATTACCTCACCTGCTTCCCCTCAGCTCTGTCAGCAGAGTGGGTTTTGAAACTTTCAGGGTTTGACAAACTCCTGGGTGAAAAATTAGGTTTTTTTAAAAAACTAATAGGTATGCCAGCAGAATTTTAATTCGCACTTCCTTCACAAGTGTGGCTCAGTAAAGGTTTAAGAGCCGTTTGTATTTGTATCTTCAGGTCGCCTTCCCCATCTAAAGTGAATTGTCTTCAAAGTCCAAGCCCAGAGCTCCCCACCTGCATTTGCAATGTCTCTGGAATCTTTGAGAAAATATATACCTTTATTTAAAAAATAGTTTTTGACATTCTTTGAAAATAAAAGAAGTGCCATCTACAAGTCACTGCTGAATAATATGAAAACACTATAGGTATTTTGAAATTAATTTTTGACAAACAACAGAATCTGAAAAGACTAAAATCAGGTCCCCAGAAATTCCTGGCACTGTTTAAAGCAGCCTGGCTGAGGTTAAAACAGACTCATGAGAGTCTTTGTAAAAGTTAACATTTTTATTCCCATTATAAATATTTCCCCCATGAACCCACCTGTAGCCCCCCAAGTAGCACTTGTGCTCTTCTCTAGTCTTGAAGAGAGCACGAAGAGATCCACGTATGCTTTAAACCCACCCTCCCTGAGTCCCGAATAATCCCTGCTGCATGGACCCCACTCCCTAATGGTTCCCAAATGCCAGCCACTTCGGAGTCTGGGAACTAAACAGGAGGCGAGTGCTATTTCTTTCCCTGCGGGTAGCACACTGCCAGCAGAGAGGTACAGGTTGTGGAGGGCTCAGCTGTTGGCTCACCTGGACTGCTAACAACCACCTATTTGAAAGAATGGCTGGAGGGTTTTTTTGTTTTTAACCGTGAAGTTAATTTAAGATGATGACCCACTGACTTAGGGGCCTTAGTAAACATAAAATAGTTGTTCCTGAATGACTTGCCCCCAGCACAGTCCAGGGTGGGGTCCCTGGGTGTGGAGGCCTTGCCCAGTGTGTGACAGCACCTGGGTTTCGGGGTTTGTGGAGACAGTAGTATCCCTGACGAGCACAGCTGTTTTCTTCTCCACCCTTCCTTACCCAGCCCTGCCTGAGGAGCCACCTCAGAAACTGGTCCAGCTGGTGTGGCCTCTAATGAGTGGTTGGGTCATGAGGAGGAGGACTGGGGCTGGGAGGGAGGTGGGAGCCCCCAGGGGTTAATTTACCCACATAGTTCTCAGCTGATTCAAGTCTCGACCATTAGGCTTCTTCTGGAATCCCCACCTTCCAATTCATCCTTGACAAGCCAAGACTCAAAATTTGGACCATTCCTTGAGCCTGGGAGGCTTGAGGAGAACTCTGGCTGTGTTGTGGGTCATTCTGCTGGCTTCAGCCTCTGTCAACACACCCCTGTGGCCTGAAGTGGCCTCAGCTCCCCGGGAAGACCCTTTTCTATTACTTCCTCCAGAAGTCCTGGGCCACAGCTCTGAGATCAGCACCTTCTTTGAGGAGGTACCCCTTCCAGGCTGGTACCTCCAGGCTGGCAATTTGGGGATGGGGAGGATTTGGGGGCAGGAAGGACTTAGGGGTGGGAGGGTGCACAGTGGCTCAGCTGTGAGGATCATGGGTGGGTGCTGAGATTCTGGGAAACACGCGTGCTTTTGGCCCTTGTGCCACCCCTTCTGTTTGTGAGAACAAACTAGAGAATCCTGGGTGGGCATTCTGACCCAGAGGAGTCCTGCTGTTGGGCCCCCACCCAGCAGAATTCCTAGTCCCCACAAAGGAGCCCCACCTGGCTTCAGGTAGGTCACCTGGCAGATAAGGACAACACTTCAGGGCTGGCAACCCCCAACACAGGAACAGGCAACCGCCCATCTTCCCACCTTGCTCAGTTCCAGCCTAGAGGTAGGGGAAAGTATCTGCTGAGGCTACAGGAGGTGGTGGGTGGCACAGCTGTTGTTTCTGAGGAGCAGCTTCCTCCACATTTTTGACCCTGGCCTAGAGCCTGGAGTTCCCATCTCAGTCTAGAGATCAGGTACTCAGCCAAGCCCTGGCCTCCAAGGTCACCAGCCCCCAGCTTCTCTGTCATGCCTGAATCCCTGCTGGGAGCAAGCAGCTGGAGGTGAGGACATGCCACCATACTTTCAGCTAGCACTATCCTAATGCCCTCTCTCTGCCCCAGGCCTCCCCTGTGCCCACTCATCCCTCAGGTTGGTTGGCCTAGGTCTGCACTGGGGGCCTCTGCTCCCTCCCAGGCCAGGACAGCCCTGTGGGGTGAAGTGGGGCAGTTTCCAGAGCAGCTCCAAGCTGGGTCTTGCTGGCTGGCCCTTGGCGGCCACAACTCATGCCTGCTTCCTCACCAGCAGCACCCAGGGCAAGATGGCAGCTACTACCGCCACCACGGCGATGAGGGTGATGAGAAGGAGGGCGCGGGAACGGCAGCAGAATGACCGGGTGGAGCTGGGTGCTGGTGACACCTCAGAGAGTTCCGCGAGGCTGCGCCGTGGCAGGACACTGTCCTGCTCCCCCAGGGGCATCCCGTGGCGGCTGATGATGAAGATCTGAGGCTCCCGGGCCAGGCTGGGCAGTGAGTCCAGGGGGAGCTGGGTGCTCTGACTCAGGGAGGTTCTCCAGACAGGCTGGGAGACAGCCAGGGGGTTTGTGTGGCCCAGGGTGTTCGTCGGTGGCCCAGAGGACAGGCCCACAGGCACAGCCAGGGTCTGGGAGCTCTTGTCCAGCATGGAGGGCCAGCGGGAGCTCTTCTTGCTGAGGAAGGTGACATAGCGGCAAATGGGGCAGACGATGGTCCTCTGGACCTGCCCATCCACTCGGGTGGAGAGTAGGTACTTGACAAGACAGTCATGGCAGAAGACATGGCCACAGCTCAGTGTCCGGCTGGCACCCTCCAGATCACGGAACTTCTCATAGCACACAGGGCACTCGCTGCCTGCGCTGTCCTTACTCGCCCCTTCTGACATGGCTGCTGCGGGGAGGCGGGGCCTTAGCTGTGGGTGGGAAGAGCTGTGAGCATTAGTGCCAGTTTTCCTTCTTTGCTCCCCTCCCTAACACCCTTCTACACCCCTGCTTCCACTGCCTCCCTCTTTCCTTTCTCGTTGGCTCCTGTCCTCTTTTTTCCCCTCTCTCCCCTTCCCTCTCCTTCTGCTGCTCCTCCTCAGTGGCCTACATGAATTAACCAAGACCTAGTGCCTAAGACCCTTAGGAAGAGATGAGGGGGCCTTCTGGAAGGGGGGATTGGGAGACAGGTAATGAGAGACCACAGCCCAGCCACACTGACTCTGGAAGGAAGTGCATCGAGTATGATGAATGTGTAGCCTCCCTGATACCTCACCTCAGCCATGACGTGATCTATACACGTGAGATCACCACCTCACCTCTTCCTGCTTCCTTGCAGGAAGTGAAGGCAGGCAGACCCAGTTCCCGGGGGGAAGCAGGTGGCTGAGTAGATGCTCCCCCAGCCTCAGTCCAGGCCCCAGTGTGGGCCTGTGCCCCGAATGGCTGTTTCCCATACAAGCCTCTGCTGTTCCTCAGTCTCTCTGCCCAGGGGCTGCCTGATCCATTGGTTTGTATCCAGCCATTGGTTGCATTCCTCTGTGCTGTGTGGTTGTAAAGCAAGGACGGTTTTGAAAATAAAGCACAGAACCTACACATCCAAATGCCTGCTGGCCCTCTGCGTAGTCACCTCAGGGAGCTGTAGGCTCATTCTCGGCCTGCTGCCACTCAGTCATTCTTCAGAGTCTTCTAAGAGGGCTGCCTAAGAGCCTTCTTATTAACCTCAGTGAAGACAGATTTTCATCCTTGGAGTCTATGTCTGGTGTTGTGAAATGGCCAAAAGTCCTTGGGAGCCAAGCCTGGTGGGAAAGTAAATGAATGCTCAAGTGGCATGATACGATTTCAAATCGAAGACATGGAGTCACCATGAAGTTACAATGTGGGTTTTAAACATTACCTGAGCCCTGGCTGGGTAGCTCAGCTGGTTAGAGAATCATCCTGGTACACCAAGTTTGCAGGTTTGATCCCTGGTCAGGACACATACAAGAATTAACCAATGAATGTATAAATTAAGTGGAACAACAAACTGATGTTTCTCTCTCTCCCTCCCTCTCTGTAAAGTCAATCAATAAAATTTTTAAAATATCTGAGAGCAAAGGAGAAGCTCCAAAATGTTCTCACCAAAGGCAGAATTGTTGGATTAAGGACACAGCTTCCCAAGATGATGACCTTAAAGGGAAATACCCATTTGGGCATGTGGTAAGGCCCAAATATCCTCATTTAAAAGTCCCTGATGTCACAACTGTGTAGTCTAAACTCATCGGGAACAGCCCCTTTAGGGATGTGTTATAGTCACCTGATAAATTCTTTCATCAATGCTAAAAGACCCCTGAACACGCTGACAAATAGAACTGAGAGATGACCTAATGAGAACAAGATGAGTTAATAGGAGGGCAACTATAATTTGTCAAATCAAATCTTTTGGGATTTCTCCCTTCTCTTGGCTTGATTCCAACTCAATTTTACCAATTTGAAAATATTCCATAACTAAGAAGGATCAGAAAAATATGTAAAGCTAATTTCTTTTAAAAATCCTGATGAAATTTGGGGTAGGGGGCCTGGGACCCTTCAGGCAGCACCCAAACCTTTGCAGGGGTTTTCAGGCTTTACTGTCTGAGGTTGTCAGTGTGACCCCAGCTAGGGGCTGGGGTTTGCAGCTGCTCAGACCCTGGAGCTGGGTTCAAATCCTTGATACACCCATCACTGTCTGTAAAACCTTAGGCAAGTTGTGTAACCTAACTGAGCCTCAGTTTTCCATTTGTAAGATGGGGTTGATAATAATACTACCTCCCGCTCAGAGTTGTTCGGAGTGTTAAGTGAGCTAGTGTGAACAGAGAGTCCAGCACAAATAAAAGATAGGGGCTCAACAACAGATGGGTGTCATTGCTGAGGCAGGCCAAGCCCTCTCCCCTCCTAGCACCTGCCTCCCCTTCCTCCCCTCTTCTCTCTGGATGGTCCTTATTATGTAGATGACTAAAAAATTGCACATCCCTCCCAGAGGTAGGCTTCCTTCAAATAAGAATAACTGAGAAAGATGACACTATATTAGGTAGGAGATGGACAACAGATAAAAATTATGATGGTGGCACCAGGGTTTCTCAGTCACTTTGTTTCACAATGTCTATAAATGTCTAAACAAAACAAGTTATTCTCAGAAAGACCATGATCTTATTTAGCCAACCAACTGCTAACGTGTCCTCCTGTATTTCATAACTCTCCACAGGCATGTGGTGGTAATTCATTCCAGCCAACCATTCATGCATCTACCCATTCATCATTCATCCATCCATATTTATCCATCCATACTTCCATCCATCCATCTATCCATCCATACATATATCCAATTATTCAACAAAGTACCTGCTGCATGCTAGGTATTGAGCTAGGCATTGAAATAAGCAATGATGAAGAAAGTCCTTCATGAGGCCCTGGCTGGTGTGGCTTAGTGCATTGAATGCTGGCCCATGAACCAAAGGGTCACTGGTTCGATTCCCAGTCAGGGCACATGCCTGAGTTGCGAGACAGATCTCCAGTGGGGGGCATGGAAGAGGGAGCCACACATTGATGTTTCTCTCCCTCTCTTTCTCCCTCCCTTCCCCTCTCTCTAAAAATAGATAAGTAAAATGTTTTTCTTAAAAAAAGTCCTTCATGAAACTTTGGAGCCTAGTGGACATTTATAAATTCTCTTGAAAAAGAGTTTTGTTTTGTTTTAAAGGAGGAATGATGATCAACAGCTTCAGTTATTTGGGTAACTGAGTGGTAGATATCAAGACAGGCAGAGAATTAAAACATAGGTGAGAGAATGCTATGGGGAGAAAGGACTTTTGAGGTCATTTGGTTAAATCTAGTTTCATAGGCGAGCAGATCCAGGTCCAGGGAGGGGGAAGTGACTCGTCTGAGATCATGTGGGGAGGTGATGGAGAGGGAGATGGCGGAGAAGAAAGAGAGGGAAAATTCCATAGATGACATAGGGAACATTATTAGACTCAATTAATAGATTGGGTGAATAGATATTAGCCAAGTCAGGAAGCACTACCTTCCTTGGGATGAGCAGGGTGAGCAGGGGAGGGAGAAGAGACTATTTTTCATGTGAGTTTTTGAAAAGTAAAAGGGATTCAGAGGATGCAAAAGACATCCCAGTTCCCACGGATTGCTTCTCTGGGCTGTCCTTTCTCCTTCCTGTGCTTCAGGAGAGTCATGTCACTCATGCCTGGACAATGCCACCCTCCTTCCCCACCTCCTTCTCACCTCCCTTTCTCAGTCTTTCCCTGACCTCTCCCTCCTTGTGTCCCTCCCTTTCTCTTAATTCCACTTCATTCTTTATCCTTGAATTTCTCTTATGGGCCCAATTCTGTCTTGGGTGCTCGGGCACAGGAGAGGGAAGCAGAAGAAATGCAAGGAACATGATCTGGTTTGGGCACAAACTAGCTCAATATCAATGCAAGACATTATCGCCAGAAGGCACTCCCATTGGTGATTTAGGAGACCGTGGGGAGAGGAGGGCTGGAAAGTCTTCCTAGGTGAGGTGGGACCAGTGTTGAGCTAATAATAAATAATTACAACAGCCACTATTTATTGAACACTAATTATGTGCTTGGCATTTTGCATTCCTTCCTCATTTACTCCTGACCACTCTGAGAGGTAGGTATTATATCCACTTTACAAATGAGGGAAGTGAGGCTCAGGGCTTAAGTTAAGGAACTTGATCAAAGTCGCATTACTGGTTCAGGGCAGACCCAGCATGGGCAGCCCATGCCATGTACTGCTGCCTCCAGCGAGGGTTCAAATGTGCCCCCAGCAAGGGCTCAACATAGCAGAATAGGATGTCCCAGCCCTCATAGCCCTATAGAAACACTGACTTAACAAATACCCTTAGATGAAAATACCTCACCAGAGCTCCAGAATCCAGTTGTACACATTAGACATGTTTTTTTTTGTTTGTCAATCAAACCTCACTCAGTAAAGTGGTTTAAAAAAAAAGGAAGAGATGAAGAAGCATCACTGGAAAAATGACTACCCGAGGTTCCTTTCTCAGAGTGACTCTAAACAGAGCTACCACTCCAGCAACCTGTGAGGCAGGGGAGGACAAAGTTTGGCTGAAGGGGAGCTGGCTCAAGGGAGCTGACCTCATGAAACCCCCTTGCCCAGTTTCACCCACAGCAGCAGCCCATTATGAGAACTGGTTGGAGGTGTCCTCAGCCCAGGGACCCCCCTTCTCCCCACCTTGGGACAATGAGGCTGTGAGGCAGAGGCTCTGTAGTGTCAGCTATGGCCACTCTCCCACCCCACGACACTACACAAATACACACACACACACCCCTGCATCACTCCAACTTCAGTCCAGAACCTTGCCAACCTCCACCTGGATCCTGTTCCTTTCCCACCCCCATCGGGGTCCCCAGACTCACTTTGGCTGAGGTCAGGAAGAGCAGTATCCACCTCTTCACCCAGGGCCTCTTTAGGGCAGATCTGAGCCACCCAGAGGTGCTGGGCATGCAGCACGCCCTCCTGTTGCTCTTACTGTGACAGCTGCCGCTGAGGCATTTCCTAATGAGTGAGCAAGTCGGGAGGACAGCGCCAGGAAGTGAATGTCACCTAACTTGTTTGAGGCCAGGAGGCTCTTGGCATTGCCCAGAGGTTTGGCAGCTGCTGGAGTCACGTGATCTTGATGAGGCTGCTAGGAGAGGAGACCCAGGCCCAAAGAGGAGCCCAGAGAGTGGTGCTTCTGACAGGCAGAGGGTCTCACAAGGAGGCAGTGACCCAAGACCACTGTGACTGAGGCTCCCCAGAGATGGATCTTTCCATCCCAACAAGTCGTGTTCACAGTCTTCCACTCTCCTGGACCCATTTTAGTGATCCTCCCCCACCCCCCTGCCTTTGCCACACCCAGGGTGAAGGAGTCAGGTCAACCTCAGGAAGACTGTGATGCCCAAAGTCATACACAGATACTCAGTGACGTGCCTATGTGTATTTGTCGTTCATCAGATGCTCAAAGGGGCTCAGAGCTCTGGAAGACCAGATACCACTAGGCTAGAGCATGAGGCAGAGTCAAAACAACAAATTAGAAACTCACACCTGCATGGCAAGAAGCCCCTGATGTCACATGAAACAAGTTTCAGAACAGTCTGTATAATATGATTCTATTTACAGGAAAGATAATAACAAATAATCACTTTTATAGAGAAAAGTCGGGAAGAAGACACATTAAACTTGATAGTGGTTATCTCTGGAAGGATGTTCTAACTTAAACACTCCTGTGACATTTGACTTTTCATCCTGAATGTGTGTTTTTTTCATGATCAGGAAAAAACAGTCAACAGTGAGGCAGGCGAAAATTCAGGACTGGAAACCATTGTAGGGAATTCTCTCTCAGTCCTCTGAGGACTGGAGGCTAAGATGGCAAGAAATTGTTTTTCTTCTGGAAAAAAAAAGGAGTTTCCTGGATCCAAAGCACAGCCAGGTATGTGTGTGACCCCATAGGGTGGCCCAGGATGGCTCCTCCCCCACCCAGCCAACCATGGCTGCCTTGAGGCTAGTAGGGGAGGACAGTCAGGGCAGTGCACTGATGTCCACCAAAAGGGACATAGAGATGGCTGGGTGCCAACTGTTATGACAGTCTCTTGTGCTCTTTCCCCAGAAGCTGAATATGAGGAATCCCATACTGTCCTAGATTTAACAGATAGAAATGCAGACTGCCTAGGTAAATTTGCAAATATTTCAGATAAATAACAAATAACTTTAGTATAAGTATGCTCAACACAATGTTTGGGACTGATTATACTAAAAAAAATGTCTATTGTGCTATCTAAAACTGAAATTTCTCCGGGCATCCTATATTCATTTTGCTACTCTAGTCCCAGAGGGCTTCCCAAATTTCTCCCTTCCATCAGCACCATGGCCCTTTGACAGCAGGACTCATGACTCTGTTGGGGCTCCCCAGGGTTCTTGAAAAGGAGTCCCACATATGCCGCATCAATGTCCCAGGTGCCCCATGGGTGGGGGACTGAGCCCGGCTGGACTGTCTTTAGACTCAGACTAGTATGACATTCCTGAGGCCCCCAATTTTTTCAACTAGCCCTGCCATGAAGCTTAACTTTGAAGATTACCTTGAATATATAAATTTTTATTATTATAGTCTGTTATGATTTTGTGTTTCAAAATAAGAATTCCACTTTAAAAATTATATATACATGTGCATATCTATATGTATACACACACATACAAACTTAGCTGAGGGAGTAAATACATCAGCCAGAGAAATCTTAGCTTGACTTCATCAGTTGGGTCTAACCATCCAACAAGGTCCCAAGAGAGGGGGACATAGGGGTGTTAAATTTTGGCAGGCAGCGGGCCATTTGTAATCAGGAAAGGTTTACAGCATATGTGTATTAGCCAAAAGGATCTACACTATAGGATTTGATAGTAGGGATCTTTGGGAAATTGAAATCAGCACATGAGCATTCACAAGTGCCGTGTGTGTGTTCATATAAAGAGAAATTGCCAGGTAACTTTGGGTAAGTTACTGAATCCCTTTGTGCCTCTGTTGCTTCATCTGAAAAGAGGAGATAATAATGGAGACCATTTTGGTGTATAGGATTGTGACGATTAAATGAATGGTTGCAAATAATGTTCCTGGAACCACACCTCTCATGCATTAAGATCTCCATCTACCATCATCATCATCATCATCATCATCATCGCTGTTTTCGCAGTCCTGGTCGTCCTTGTCGTCATCATTATCATCATCATCATCATCATCATCATGACAAAGAAGGCTAAAGAGAGGCACTCAGACTTGAATATCTCCTACTTCAAGGGGCCTGACCAGTCTGGTCCTGGCTTGCTGAATAAGGTGTCTGTTGCCAATCCCACCACCCATTTTAGAGTGTCCTGTCCATCTCAACAGAGAGGACAAATGCAGTCTGAATGATGTAAGACTAGTTTTCAGTTTAGGGAGGATTGGGACCCATGGCCTCTGTTCTGTTCAGTTCATGTTGGAGACTTGTGTCCAGTTCTGGGGCCACATTAGTGGTCATGTTGCCAAGACACTGAAGCACTTCCTGGACATGAGGCCAAACAGGATGGGGATGGGTCTGGAGACCATTTTGGGCCCATAAGATAGACCTTCTCTGGAGAGGCCTCTCTGATGTAGGCAGCTACCGGACAAGGCGAGAATCCGGCTGAGGCTGATTGACCACTGGCTGACTGCAAGCCTGGTCTCTGCATGGGATGAATGGCTGGACCAGGATGAAAGTTTCCAAATACCATGACCACCTGGATAGCTGATAAAAAGATACAGACTTCAGGCTCTGTCTCAGGTCTTAGCAGGTTATGGGAGGGGTCTAAGAAACGTTATTTATTTATTTTTTGAAATATACTTTATTGATCATGCTATTACAATTGTCCCATTTCCTCCCCTTTACTCCCCTCTGCCATGCACCCCACTCCCACCCGCATACCCCCACCTTAGTTCATGTGCATAGGTTGTACATATAAGTTCTTTGGCTTCTTTATTTCCTGTAATATTCTTAACCTCCCCCCATCTATTTTGTACCTACCATTTATGCTTCTTATCCCCTGTAACTTTTCCTCCATTCTCCTCCCTCCCCCTCCCCACTGATAACCCTTCATGTGATCTCCATTTCTGTGATTCCGTTCCTGTTCTAGTTGTTTGCTTAGTTTGTGTTCATTTTTAGGTTAAGTTGTTGATAGTTATGAGTTTGTTGTCATTTTACTGTTCATATTTTTGATCATCTTCAAAGATGACTTAGATAAGTCCCTTTAACAGTTCATATAATAATGGCTTGGTGATGATGAACTTCTTTAACTTGACCTTATCTGAGAAGCACTTTATCTGCCCTTCCAATTCTAAAGGAAAGCTTTGCTGGATAGAGTAATCTTAGATGTAAGTCCTTGCCTTTCATAACTTTGAACACTTCTTTCCAGCTCGTTCTTGCCTGCAAGGTTTCTTTAGAGAAATCAGCTGATAGTCTTATGGGAACCCCTTTGCAGGTAACTGTGTCCTTTTCTCTTGCTGCTTTTAATATTCTCTCCTTATCTTTAATCTTGGGTAACGCAATTATGATGTTCCTTGGTGTATGCTTCCTTGGGTCCAACTTCTTTCCTGGAAATCTATTTCCTTTGCCAGATTAGGGAAGTTTTCCTTCATTATTTGTTCAAATAAGTTTTCACTTTCTTGCTCTTCCTCTTCTCCCTCTGGCACCCCTATGATTCAGATGTTGGAATGCTTAAAGTTGCCCCAGAGGTTCCTAAGACTCTCCTCATTTTTTCTGAATTCTTGTTTCTTCATTCTGTTCTGGTTGAATGTTTATTTCTTCCTTCTGCTCCAAATTGTTGATTGAGTCCCAGTTTCCTTCCCTTCACTATTGGTTCCCTGTACATTTTCCTTTATTTCATTTTTCATAGCCTTCACTTTTTCTTCCATTTTGCAACCATACTCAACTATTTCTGTGAGCATCCTGATTACTAGTGTTTTGAACTGTGCATCTGATAGGTTGGCTATCTCTTCATCATTTAGTTCTATTTCTGGACCTTTGATCTGTTCTTTCACTTGGGCCATATTTGTTTTGTCTCAAGCACCTGTTACGTTGTAAGGGGTGGAGCCTTAGGTATTCACCAGGGTGGGGCAACCCAAGTTGCTGCGTTGTGGTGTGTATGTGGGGGAGGGGTCCGAGAGGGAACAATGCTGTTTGCTTGGCTCTCCACTGGCTTTCAGTCACTTTCCCTGCTACCCACAAGCAAATTGGGCCCTTCTGGTGCTGACTCCCAGGTGGGTGGGTTTGTGTATGTTATATGACCCTATGGGTCTCTCCAACAAACTCTCCTGTGAGGTTGGCAGGTTCTGCCACTGCAACCCCCACAGATTTTTACAGGTAGAGGTTTTGAGGCTTTATTTCCCTGAACTGGAACCCTGGGTTGCATGGTCTGTCTTGCTCCCCAGTTTTTCCTCCCAGTTTATCTGTATGCGAATACAGGACCACCACTCTGCCAGCCACTGCCTTGCCATGAGTCCTCTCTACCTGGCTGCCCATTTCCGCCCCCCTACCAGTCTAAATGAATGATTCTTCAACTCCTTGGTTGTCAGACTTCCTTACAGTTTTATTTTCTAGTAGTTCTGGTTATTTTTTGTCTTTAAATTTGTTGTTGTCCTTCTTTTGGTTGTGCAAGGTGGCATAGGTAAATACACTTTGCCTTCCATCTTGTCTGGAAGTCTATATTTATTTTTTTTTAATTGGAGGGATAGATAAATGGATTGATATATGATAATACAATAATAGGACATGCTAATGGTGTAATCTAAGTCTTGGATATATGGGTTCTCATTACAAAATTCTTTCAACTTTGCTGTATATTCAAAGATTGTAATAAACACTGAAAACAATTGAATTTCTTTTAAAATTTATTTATTGTTTTGAGAGGGAGAGAGAAACATCGATTTGTTGTTTCACTTACTTATGCATTTATTGGTTGCTTCTTGTATGTGCCCTGACTAGGGATCATATTGGGACAATGCTCTAACCAAATGAACTACTCAGCTGGGGCATCAATTTAATTTCTGGAATAAGTAATACATTCAGATGATTAAAAAATGAAAGGTGGTAAAGGACCTGCAGTGAAGATTCCCTCTCCTCCCTGTTCCCTACCTGCCTATTTCCTATGCAGAAATTCTAACTCTTGTGCACTGCTGGTGGGAATGTAAAATAGTGCAGCCACTGTGGAAAACATTATGATGGCTTCTCAAAAAATTAAAAATAGAATTACCATAGGAGCCAGCAATTCCACTTCTGGGTATTTACCCCAAAGAATTGAAAGCACAGACTTCAGCAGGTATTTGTGTCCCTGTGTTCACAGCAGCATGATTCATAACAGTCAAAACCTGAAAGCAGTGTGTATCCATCGACAGATACATGGATAAACAATAATTGATACATACATATAATGGAATATTATCCAATCACAGAAGAGAATGAAATTCTGACACATATTACAACATTATGCTATGTAAAATAAGCCAGTAACAAAAGGACAGATATTATATGATTCCACTTATATGTGGTACCTAGAGTAGTCAGATTTGTAGAGACAAAAAGTAGAATGGGGGTTGCCAGGGGAACAGGGTTAGTGTTTAATGAGGACAGAGTTTCAGTCTGGGAAGAAGAAAGATGTTCTGGAGATGATAGTGGTGCTGGGCACACAACAATGCAGGTGCACTTAATGCTACTGAACTACATACTGAAAAATGGTTAAGATGGTAAATTTTAGTGGTTAAATGGTAAATTTTTACAATTTTAAAAAAAAGTAACCACTGTCATTGGTGGTAATTTTTGTGCATTTTATTTACCTTTATATATACATGAGGGAATATAGATATAGATTTGTATTACTCCTTTTTTTACCAAAAGGTGGTACACCACATGCACCCTTCTGCTTCTTGCTTGTCTTACTTAACCATACATCTTGGAGCTTTCTCCTTTATCAGCACATGATGGCCTGAGTTTTTGGAATCCAAGTTTTTAGCATCTTCTCCAGGTAATGTCAAAGGGCGGCTCGTTTGGAAACTTCCAGCCTGGGAGATGGCTGGGGCCCTGGGGTCGCTTGGATACATGTTCCTTCCTCCAGGCTGGGGAGAGGGGGACCAGAAGCTGAGGCAGCTCTTTCAGACAGAGACACTCCTCTGTCCCCATCATATTCCAGTGTCCCACGTAGCACTGTCCACACCAGCATCCCCAGGAAAAGGGGACCCCCGCCAGTCTTGGCTCTCCTGCTCCTCTGGAGGGACTCCGGGTGTCCAGCAGCAGAGGCACTCCACAGCTCTCTGCTCCAGCTTCCCTCCACCCTGTGTGGGGACAGGGTGGGAGCCGCAGGCAGGGGCCACCCTAAGAGCACAAAGTCATTCATACCATTCAGAACCTTCCGCCAGGGCCAACACTCTAATGAGGGTAAAACTGAGTTACCCCAAATACCGGAGGCAGGGTGGGGGCACCAGGTGAGCAAGTTTGGAGCCAGAAACTGCAGGCTGGGCCCTGAGGCAGTGAAGGGCAGAAGCGGTGGGGAAAGGAGAGAGAGAGAATGTGAGGATGGGTTAGTGCCAACCTTTGCTAGGGCAGAGGCTCTTGGTCTTATTATATCACTGTCGCCTGTGAGAGGACATGACAATGATGTTCCCCACCTGCACATGCTCCCATGGGATGCCTGGATCACTGACCAGGGCCCGACTGGGGACACTGACTGGCAACATGAAGGGCTGTGTGTGGTTTGGAGACAGGACATGAGGGCACTGACTGCCCTTGTTTGGCCAGTGGAGGCTCCATCAGTCCTGGCTCAGGATGAGACAAAGTTGTGCAAAGAATCCAGGGGGAGGGGCAAGCTGACTGTGCCCTTTTGCACACTCACGGTGGCTGCAATTAGGTGATGTCCATGGGGCAGGGGGTGGCATCTCCCTGCCACGAGAGTGAGTGTGACCCTAGACCCTCCTTCTACCCTGCCTCCACTCGTCAGCATCTTGATTGAACCGAGGAATGTGGGCAGATGGGAAGGCCTAACCAGGAAGGGCAGAGGGACCCCAAGGTGTGGAGTATCTTCTGGTCCCCAGGGAAGCCTGCACAAAGGCTGAGGCTTCAGTAATCCATCAAGGTACCCCACTCACCTGTCTGCCACCTGCCAGCCAGCACAGTCCAGCCGGTTGGGCCCTCCAGGTGAGGCCACACTCCCCACAGTGAGACCAGGGGAACCCTGTGTTGGGTGCATCCCTGGCCATCTCCCCACTCATTTGCTGCTGTGTGGCCCTGGCCTGGTTCTAGCCGGCTGAGGCCTGCTAGGGGGCCAGTTCATTCACACCCCTGTGAATTTCTTGGGTTTGCCTCCTCACCCCAAGGCTGCACACACCTCTGAAATCTGTCTTACCTGTGCCTTTGGCCCCATCCCCTTGGACTCCCCCGTTATTACATAGTCCTAGGCTGCTGGCAGTCCAGGGGAAACCTGGGGCCTTTCAGCAGAAAACAGAGGCATCCCTCTTCCAGGATGATGCAGGCCTTGCCAGGGCACATGATTTGGTAGGTGGGGTAAAGACTGCTTTTCATTACCAGCTGTTTGCCCCTCAGCCCTCAGCCTCTTAGCTCAACCTGCACCCCAGAACCCGGCAACCAAAGAGCATCTTCACAGGTCTCACCTCAACCTCCCCTCCTCTGAAGACTTCCCTGGCTCCCTACTGCCCTCAGCTGTACAAAGCCCACACTCAGCCAGTGCGTGAGGCCCTCATTGCCTTCCCAGAACTCACTCCAGAAATGCTCTCCTCCTTGGCTGTCTCATGCCACACAGCGTGGCCGCAAGAGTGGCTTGCAGTTCAGATCCCTCAAAGGCCTCAACTTTTGGGACTTTGGGATTTTTCTTCATGGGATTTTTTTTTTCTGGCTGGAATGCCTTTCTACCTCACCACCTCACTCCCGCATTTAACCATCTTTTAAGATCTTGAAGAAAGGGACCCTCACTTATCTCTGTAGGTTCTAGCACAGGGACTTGGTATTTTTAGAGCTCAACACATCAATGTTTGTTAAATGAATAACTCTACCCTCTCAAGCCTAACTGAAGTGTGAGGCCTGGGGGAAGGGCAGTGGGCAAGGGAAGACTGGGGATCACAGCCATTCTACTTTCCATTCTGAATTCCTTTGGAATCCAAACCAAAATTCCCTCCTCAAAGTCATAATGGCCTGAGACCCTGTGACCTGGCTGGAGACAGGAGAGAGAGCCCTCCACCAGGTTAACCTTCTCTGAGCCACTGTATGCCATTGTTGTCCTTGAAAAAGCAGGTTCTCCAGGAGGTGAGTCTGGGATGGGGAGGGAAGAGGGGCTGGGGAAGAGTGAGGGACTTGTGAAAGACTCGGGGGCTTTGGAAGGATGCATCCCCTCCTTCAAAAATTAGTCTAGCCCTGGCCAGGGTGCTCAGTTGGATGGGGCACCAGCCTGTTCACCAAAAGGTTGCAGGTTTGGTTCCCTGACCAGGTGTGTATGGGAGGCAACTGATAGATGTTTATTTCTCCCTCTCTCTCTCCCCCTCTTCCTCTCTCTTTAAAACCAATACACATATCCATCCTCAGGTGAAGATTTAAAAAAACTACCCTTAATCTAGTAGTTTATTTCAGTAATTTTGGCTATATCAAAGTATCACAAGTGCAGGTGTTTACTGTATTCTGGCATGTACGATTCACACTTCTTTGCCCAAATTTTTGAGGGAAAATAAGGTGAGCATTATACATGGGTATAAAGATTACATACCAAGTGTATAATAATGGGTATAATAATCCTGGGTGTAATGCGCACAAAAACATGGATGCTCATTATACACAGCAAAATACTGTATTTGTTTTTTTGTTGTTAAAAATTGAGCTGCCTTTTAAACTTAAATACAGGGTAGGGCAAAAGTATTCAGTAGGTTTACTGTTGTGACTATGCGAAAGACAGAATTTATTCTTGTATCATTATTCATTAATTATTATATTATTTTTCCATACGAACAACTGGTGTTTTCAGTCTCACCTCATTCTAAGCATCCATACCTGTGAAATCACAGTTCTGATGTTCTAATTATACTTTTAATAAACAGAGAAATGAACACATATTGTTAGGTTAAAAGAAAGGTTTGCTTGTGCACCATCTGAAGTCCTGCGCACAGACCTTGGCACACGCGGAATTGGGACGCAAGAAGGGGGCCGGCCTGGAGAGCTGACCTCTAGAAACTCCGGTTCTCAAAGCCAGGAAGGGGCCACTTCGGAATGTTCACGGCTGAGCCCGAAGCTGGCTTTAAGTGCTCCAGACTCCTCTGCACCGGAAGCCACGGAGTGGGAATCAATCAAAAGAATCTGAGAAAAAGAGACAAATAGCTTGGACTTGAGGAAGAAACTGGCAAGGCTGGACGGCGACCCGCAGGCGAAGGCGTGGGCGCCGGGAGGACAGGCGCCGGGAGAACTGCGAGCGGAGCAAGTGGGCGGGCGTGGAGGCGCGTTCCAGCAGCTCACCCGGTGAGTGCTCGGCCCTGATTCCCTCTCACTGCTGTAACACACGCCCTCAACTCCGCCACCTCCAGGGTCAGTGATGCTCTGAGGCAGGTCGGGGAAGAGAAGGTAAAGAAAAAGGCACGGAGGTTTGTTCTCGGTCAGTGTGTGGAAGGGAAACCTGTCCCTCTCCCTAGGGGTGGTGGCAGCCACAGGATAGAGGGCTTGAAATAAGCCCTTGATGGGATTAGTGAGTCCTCTCTTCACTCTTCATACCAGAACCGAAAGCCTCCCTGCTGTCTGAGAGTCCTCAATGCTTGAGATGGATGAGTTAGGAATGGAAAAAATTTATATTGTTTCTGATATAAAAGTACTACTACTAATGTTGGAAGAAAACATGGAAAACTCATAAAAGTATATGTGGAAAACAACATAAGCTCGACACCACTTCTGCGGATAACTATCATAAATACTTTGGGGTTTAATCTTCCAGGCTCTCTATGTAATAATATATGTATACCATATATAGTTATGTTAAAAATAATTGTATATTATACAATACATAATTATAATATATAATACTTTAGGACTTGATTTTTTTCACTTATCTTGTGATCCCCAATAAACATTCTTTTACACCTTCATTTTCAATGGATGTAGTCATTTATTTAATTAATCTATTGATTTATATTTGTTTCCAATTTCCCCTATTAGAAAAATCCTGCAGTAAGTGCTTTTATTGCAAAATCCTGGTGTTTTACCTTAAAAAATTATTAGAAGTGGAATTGATGAGTCAAAGATGAGCAATAAATACTGTCAAGTTTCCTTTCATAAAGGTCATACCAGTTTAGACTGCCTTTCAGCAGTCTATGAAATTACATCTTGTCACCCTCACTCATCTTGCCTGGGTGTTATTATAACTTTATCTTCACAAAACAAACCCCCAAAACAAAATGTTCCATTTGTCTCTGTCATCACTGCCGATAGATATCCCAGGTCACACACCATCAGCATCTCCTTTGGAATGCCGCTGCAGCCTTTTGACTTCCCTTCCCGCTACCACCCCCTCCTCTCACCTACCCCGTCATCTGTTTTCCACAGAACAGTTACTTTTTAAAAAATGTACATTTGTTAGCCCTGGCTGGCATAGCTCAGTGGATTGAGCACGGGCTGGGAACCAAAGTGTCCCAGGTTCGATTCCCAGCCAGGGTACATGCCTGGGTTGCAGGCCATAACCCCCAGCAACCGCACATTGTCTCTCTCTCTCTCTCTCTCTCTCTCTCTCTCTCTCTCTCTCTCTCTCTCTCTCTCCCCCCCCCCACCCTCTCTCTCTCTCCCTCCCTCCCTTCCCTCTCTAAAAATAAATAAATAAAATCTTAAAAAAAAAAAAAAAAATGTACATTTGTTGATTTTTGCTTCTGGTTGTGACAGAGTGGTTTGTATCAGACTAGGATTCCTTTAGAGAAAAATGTAAAAATTAGATCACATGCAGACATACACCCTTGTTTTAAGGCTTCAGAGAATAGCCAAAGTGGGCAGAACTTAAATAACCATGATCTTGCAAAAGACAGAAAACACTGAGGTGAGGGGGATCTTCTCCACTTCTTTTCTCAAGGAATTTGCTGATTTGCTTTGGGGGCATTGAAGCTGAGCAGAAAATGGTGACCTAAAATTTCAGTAGTATCACAGGCTCAAAAATTAGAGTTTAGGCTCTGACGAGAGAAAAGGATCTGGTAAGAACTCCAGGACTTCAGTTGAGATTCCCAAAGGTCTATGACCTATGAGCAAGGGCAATCCAGAAATAGACCAGCCCATGCAAAGCTCAAAACACCTTAGTTCCTTGTTGGATCAAATGATTTGACCCTACTCTAATGATCTGGGGAAAAAAACACCCAGAAATTTACATTTCTTATGAAGAAATAACATCACTGAGAGTCTTTACAATTTTTCATTTTACCCAGCATCTATAAATTAACAAAAATTAATAGATATTTGGGGGACCCCCCAAAACTGGAATTTACTTATTAAAAATTGTGTATTTATTCTTACGTTTAAACTTCACTCACCTTCCTAGTACTCATCATTTGATGGAATACCCCTATTGAGATGTTTTTTCCACTGCTCAAAAGCAGTTTTTGAATTCATAGATTTTGATGCCTTTTAGTGCTTCTGCTGTTTTTTGTTTCACCTCTTCCACATGGGCAAAATGTTTCCCTGTGAGGACTTCTTTTATCTGGGGAAACAAAAACAGTTACTCTGGGGGAGATATTGGGTGAACACAGAGGGTGGAGCATGGGGATCAGGCTGTTTTTGGTCAAAAACTGCTGAACACTCAGTGCAGTGTGGGCAGGTGCGCTTGTAAATCACCCATCATGAAACGGGCAAACATGTTAACTCTTCAAAAAAGTTTCACTGAAGCTGAATGCAGTCTCTTACAACGCCATCTGGTACACTGATACGGATGGGTTCCTAGAACACTCACCTGGTGAGGGAAGCCTGTGCTACAAGGGGCCTGCCCTCCAGAAGATAATTCCCTTTTTGAGGGGGAGCCTTCATATGCTAGGAGATAAGACCAAGTGAACAAAAATGAAGAGATAAAAATAGATTAAGAAAGTAGGTGGAAACTCGAAACGATTTTTTAAAAGAACCAAATGGAGCCTTGACCAGTGTGGCTCAGTGGTTGGGCATCGTCCTGCAAAGTGAAAGGTCATTGGTTTGATTCCTGGTCAGGACACATGCCTGGGTTGTGGACCAGGTCCCCAGCTGAGAGCATGTGCGAGGCAACTGATCAATGTTTCTCTTGCATGGGAATGTTTCCCTCTCTCTTTTTCTTCCTCCCTTCTCCTCTCTCTAAAAATAAATAAAATCTTTTTTAAAATAGAAAAGAACCAAATGGAAATTCTAGAATTAAAAAATACGATTACTGAAATAAAAACCTCTGCAAATGGTTTAACAGCAGGTTAGGTATAACAGAAGAGAGGATTTAAAAATGAAAAGATAGGTCAGTGGAAAATATTGTCTGAAGCATGGATTGGGGGGATAGAATAGAAAATACAGAAATGAGCATAATAATATGGGATGGGGTATACATTCAACTGGAGTTATTTAAGAGAGTGACTGGTTCAGTTGAAGAGTTAATGAATACAAATTGTACAATATTAATGAAGTGCTTTAAACCCCAAATTCAAGAAACTCTATAAATCTTAAGCCAAATTTTAAAAAAACACAAACTCAACTAGGCACATTACAGTAGAACTTCTGAAAAACAAAGACAAAATAATTTTTAAAAATTGGCTGAGAAAAAAAGCACACACATTACCTTTAGAGGAACAAGAATGCTGAGTTCATTTTCCAGAAAGCTGGTGGAATCCAGAAGATAGTGGAAGTCAAGGGTACATGTTATACTTTTTTAAGGACTGAAAGGATATAGCTACCAATTTAGAATTTTATACAGAGAAAAATATTCTTCAAAAATGAAGTTGGAAAGAAGTGGTTAACAAAAACAGAATTCATTGCCGAGATAGCTGCATTAAAAGAAAATTGGGTATTCTTTATCAGAATGAAAATAATTGCAATGGAAGTGAAGAAATGCAGAAATAAATGAATGATAAGAGGTAAATGTATGGAAAAAGATATAAATATTAACTGCACAGAACAATAATAATAATATCATAAGGTATTTTTATATAAAAATTAAAATATTTGACAGTAATAGTCAAAAGTCAGGAAGAAAATAAGTGGAGTTAAATTGTAAGATTCTTGCATTACCTGGGGCATGGGGCATAGTTCTACTATGTATGAACTATAGTAGACTAATAATTCAAGTATGCATGTTGTAATTTATTGATAACTATTGAGAGAATAATAAAATAATGTATGACTAAGGAGTTAATGGGAGAAATAGAATAATTCTAAAAATCTAATTAAAACAGATTTAAAACGAGGACATTTCTTTTAAATATCTTTGACTATTTGTATTTCTTTGGCTATGAACTTCTCTGTATCTTTTGCTCAGTTTTGTATTTGAATGTTTTTCTCTTCCTATTGATTTCAGATGGATATAAATATAGGTAAATAGAAATATGTCCATGTGAATGTTGCAAATACTTTCTTGCAGGAATCAGTTTTAAATCTTTATGTCTTGGTTAGAACACCAAGGCCTGGTCTGACCATTTGCTGTGATGTTAGTGAGGAGAGGTCCCTCGAGTCTTATCTTTTGCACTCAGTAGGAGCTCAACAAATGCCTGATGAGTTGAACTCAATTGAGAAGGTCCAGGGGCTAATATGCAAACATGAGGTGCTACATTATTGTCATTTAGAGAATAGGGAGTTATCCAAACCTGTGACAGGAGTAGTGAATGGTGAATCAGGCCAAAAAGGGAGCAAAAATAAACCGGGCTTCGAAAAACTACAGGAATCCTGGAGATCAAATGTAGCCACCAGGAAACCTGTAGCTGCCTGCCGTTCTGGGTGGGGATGCCAAAGGCAGAAATGTGTAATGCACACCTAGTAAGGACCAGAAGGTGGCGCTCTAACGATGTCATATTGCCACCCAGACTGCCAGGGCCCAGCTTGAGCCCTGAGGAAGTGGAAAATAATGGAAGGTTGGGGGGAATCTGAGCCCTACATTTTCTGCCCTGTGCTTCCTCCAAAGGTGAAATCCTAAAGATTCAGAACTCTGTGTTTTTTATTTACCTATGCTTACCTTGATCATAGGTGCCTGTATAGAAACATCAATTCAGTTTAGACCAGTGTGGCTCAAACTTTGATGAGCAAATCAATCATCTCATTCTCTTGGGAAAATGTAAATTATAACTCAGTAAAACTGGGGTGGGGCCTGGGGTGCCTGGGGTTCTGCATTTCTAACAAGCTCTCTGGTGATGACTCATACTCATTCTAACATTCATAACCCGCTGCCTGCAAGGTACACTGTCTCTGTGCCACATGGGAGGCGAGTTCTGCCTTCTAAGAGTTTCTGAAACTCCCCCATGAGGCCCAGGATGGCTGTGAATTTGACCCAACACAAAATCGTAAACTTACTTAAAACATTATGAGATTTTTTTGTGATTACGTGTCACAATGTATTTAAAGTGTGGCCCAAGACAACTCTTCTTCCAGTGTGGCCCAGAGATGCTAAAAGGTTGGATATCCATGGTTACATCTTCCTGGAGTGAAATCTCATTATGGTATCTGTAATACCAGTTAGAGTGTGAATCTACTTACTGTGTGACCTTGGGCAAGTTGCATGACTTTTTTGGGTCTCAGTTTCCTCATCTGAAAAATGGGAATAGTAACAGCCTCTACCTTCAAAAGTTATTTGAAGGTTAACACAGGGTGTTGTATGTAGAGCACTTGGCACAGTGCCTGGCACATAATAAGCCTCAACAAGGCTTGGGGTACACTGAGAAAGTATGCAGTGAGGTGGGTGGTTCTGCTGGGGTGGGAAATTGCAGGGAGGTGAGCTGAGGGGCAATCTTTAAGAAGGTGCTATCGTCTGAAAAGACAGAGATTAAGGAGGTGAGGAGAGAGAGAGACCCAGGAGGAGGGTAGGTCTCTTGAGCAGGTGGCAAACCTAAGGGATGCTATTTGGGGAGATTTAAGGATGCCACAGGCTAAGCAGGCTTCCTTCTGGAAATGGTAGTGTGGGTGGGAGCTGGACTTCAGGCAGAGGAAGCTTTGGCTTTCTGCACACTCCCCCACTTCCTGCCGGTCGGGGTTTGTGAGAGGAGCTCAGAGGAGCCAAGGACACCCTGGCCCCGCCCTCATGCAAGGCTTTGCTGCAGCCTGCACAAACTGAGCCCCCCTGCTGGGGAGTCCTTAGCCCGGGTACCTACGTTTACCTCTGAGCTTTAAAGATGGTGGTGTTTCCACAGCATCTTGAAGATCCTTGAACATTGATAGACTAACTTCCAGTGTTCTTCAGAATGCTCCTAGGCATACAGAGACAAATCCATGCAGCCCCTACCTCCGTGGGTGACCTGGGGAGATAGAACAGCACCATGGCAAAGAAGTAATCAACGAAGGGTCTCAGGAGCGGTTCTTCACAATGGTGCTTCTCCTATATGGTGAGACAGGGTGACGCTTCAGACCAGGGTGGACTGATCTGGTAAAGACTGCAGGAGTGGGTCAGATTTGGAGCGACAGAAAGGAGGAGGGATACCACCAATTGGTAACCAGACAAATTGGACCATGTGAAGCCAGTTATGCATGTTCTCGTTTAAGCCTACACAATGCTGTGAAGTCGGTACTGTTTTACCTCCATTTCCTAGATGAGGAGACTCAGAGAGGCAAGCAACTCATCCAAGGTCTGGCAGCTGAAAGTGGCAGGTGGAGTCTGTGGGACTTTGTGTATTCTCTTGAGTACCACACATGAGCTACACCAAGGTCCATGAACCTCCTCCCCTTGGTGAGTGAGAGCCCTTTTCCCTCCAAACACAGGATGGCAGCATACACACCTGCAGTGGAAATGAGGGGTCTCGGAGGCCTGGCTAGAGAGACAGGATTTAAATTTCTTTATTCCTTTTCCCAGCACTGAAGTCTTGCTCAACTTCAGCTGAGCAGTGAGGCGGACACTGTTGCCTCACTTCTAGAAGGCGAGCCCCAGCCTTCCTGGCCCAAACCCACTTCCTGTCCTTGTGCCTCTTTTGTCAGAAGGTGATTCTCATGCTTCCTGTTGATTTCTGCTTTGTTTCAGCTGGTCCTGGTGTGCTGCTGTTGATCTGATCAGTGACAACTGGGACAGGGGACCAGGTACATTGGGACAGTGGGGGGTCTTCCGGGAGAAGGTCTGAGCCAGGTGAGGGCTAACCTGGGACATACCAGAGTAGGGCTCCTCCTGGTGGTCTGAGGACCCTCTCTGGCCATGTGGTGGGGGACCGTCAAAGGCTGAAGTTAGTTTGTGAAGTTGGTAATGCTCCTGTGGGGGTGACACCACGGTTTGCTTAGGTGGCTTCCTAAAACACGTTGTCTGCCCACATTCTTCTCAGATCTCATCACCTTGATGTGGTTTTCTATGTCCCAGACTGCCCAGGTAGCATTGTTCTGGGGCACAGAGAGTTTCTTGGCTTCAGACAGGTTTATCTGGGACTGACTGAGACATAGTTGGTGTGATGCTTGAAATTCTGCTGAGCTGAGCAAGTCAGGGGCTCGTGATTAAGTCCAGGCGCCTGGTTTCACTTATGCACCAGTCACTCCGCTCCCCTCTGAGCCTGTTTCCTCATCTACAAAATGACAACACATCTCTATTTTGTGGGGTTTCTTGTGATGCTTAAGCAGAATAATGATCGTGAAAGTGCTTTGTAAACTGCAAGATGGTATGCTTCAGGGTTTGAGGTTCCTTTTATTTCATTTTCTAAATGAAACTAGACTTTTTAAGATGATAATATGATAGTTGAAAAAATCCAAATAATACAGAGAAAGCTTTCACATAATTCCATTCCCAAAGATTACTATTGATACATCGGTGTATATGCTTCTAGATTAAAACAATTAAACCATTTTTGATTGTGGTAAAATATACTTAACATAAAAACTTTAAAAACTTTGCCCTGGCTGGCATAGCTCAGTGGATTGAGCGTGGGGTATGAACCAAAGTTTGATTCCCAGCCAGGGCACATGCCTGGGTTGCAGGCCATGACCCCCAGCAACTGCACATTGATGTTTCTCTCTCTCTTTCTCCCTCCCTTCCCTCTCTAAAAATAAATAAATAAATAAAATCTTTAAAAATTTTTTTAAAAACTTTACCATTGTTAAGTGTGCAGTTCACCGTTCTATCCATCTTCAGAACTCTTCTCATCTCCCCACATGGAAACTCTGTGCCCATAAACTCGAACTCCCTGCTGCCCTCTCCCCTCACCACTCTACCTTCTGTCTCTAGGAACTTGGCCCCTCTGGGTACCTCATTTTGGTGGAGTCATACAGCCTCTGTCTTACTGTGGCTGCCTGAACTCACTCAGCATAATGTGCTCAAGGTTCCTCTGTGCTGTAGCATGTGTCAGAATTTCCTTCCTTTTTTTCGGCTGAATAATATTCCATTGTATGTATATACCATATTTTGTTTATCCACTCATATGTTGATGGACATTTGGGTGGTTTCTACCTTTTGGCTACTGTAAATAATGCTGCTGTGAACATGGGTGTGCAAATATCTGTTTGAGTCTTTTGAATTCTTTTGGGTATATACTCACAATTAGATTTGCTGGGTTATATGGTAATTAAATTTTTTAATTTTATAAGGAATCTTCATTATACAGAGAAAGCTTTCACATAGTTCCATCCTCAAAGATTATTATTGATACATTGTTGTATCAATAATATTTGTTTTCCATAGTGGCTGCACCATTTTACATTCTTATTAGCAGTGCACAATTTCTCCACACGCTCGCCAATGCTTGTTATTTTCTGTTGTTGTTTTTTAAAATTGCATCCTAATGGGTATGCAGTGGTATCTTGTAGTTTTGACTTGCATTTCTCTAATAATTAGTGATGTGGAGCATCTTTTCATGTGCTTATTAGCCATTTGTGTATCTCTTTTGGCAAAATGTCTCTTCTAGTCCTTTCCTACTTTTTTTTTTGACTTGTATGAGTTTTTTATCCTGGAAATTAACTAGACTTATAGACTTCTAAAACAATTTTTAGAAAAGATTCTATTTTTTAAAATATTTTATTTATTTATTTTTAGAGGTGGGGGAGGGCGGGGAGAAAGAAAGAGGGAGAAACATCAATGTGTTGTTGCCTCTTGCATGTCCCCTACTGGGGACCTGGCCTGCAACCCAGGCTTGTGCCCTGACTGGGAATGGAACCAGTGACCTTTGGGTTTGCAGGCTGGCACTCAATCCAGTGAACCACACTAGCCAAGGCTAAAATGAATATTTTTTTATGTGAAACTTTACTTACTATTATATAACCTTTTTCATTTAATAACATCTCTTGAGTATTATCTCATGTTAGTTTATAAATATCTGCTTTGTTTTTATTAATAGCTGCATAGTATTCCAATATATAGATGCACCAGGATTTATTAAACCATAATCCTACCAATGGATGTTCAGGTTGTTTTCAATTTATTGACATAATAATAAAGAAAATGCTACAGTAAACATCATTGAACATACATCTTTACATACAGGTCCTATTATTTCCTTAGGATAAATCCTTACAAGTTGATTTCTCATTGACAAGTTATATATATATATATAAATTCATTTTTCCAGATTCCTCTAATAAATGCCATACCACTTTATTTTAAATTTCATATCCACTTTTATTAAAACACATAAGCTTACAGTGAAAAATAGCAACTCCCTATTCTACTTCCCCACTTCCAAGTTCTCCTTACCAAGAAACAAATACATTTAATTATCTTAGTTGTTTCTATTTCCAAAGAAAGTGCCTATATGGCTATTTTTTCTACTCTGATCATTATCTGTTGACTTCTTCTTATTAAAGGTAAGGATATTGCACTCATATCACCCTATCCACATTACTGCTCCCCCAACTTCCTAACATGGTTATATCACAAGTTTTGTTTCAATTAACGTTCATGTTTGTGTTATATAAGTAAGTTTCACTATGACTACGTTAAATATTGTTCTCTGAGCTACATGGCTGCTGCTGCTGCTGATTATTTCTTTTCTTTTGTCTGGTTTCCCCCCTAGAGTTAATGGTTGCCTCAGTTCTCTGTTTCCTTAATTTTATATACATATCACTGATTCCTCTCCAACAGAGCTATTAAATTCCTCTCAATACGATCAGACACATCAGATAATGTCTCAGTATTCATCTTCTGTCTGTCTTCAATTCCTCAAACACATCTCCCTGCAGCCTCATCCTTCTGCTCAGTGTGCCGCTGGTTGCCCTCTCCACCTACCGCTGAGCATTGTCTTGGGACATCCCTAGCATCACCCTGGAAATCCTTTTTGTTCTCTTATGTGGATTCTCTCTCTTTTGGATCCTACTTTTTTTTAATGCTATTTTACATTTTTTTGAATTGTGGGAAAATGTACATAACATAAAATTTATCATATTAACCTTTTTTAAGTGCGCAGCTCAGCAACATGAAGTACATTCACACTATCATGCAACCATGACCACCACCTGTCTCTAGAATTTTTTTATCTTCTCAGACTGAATCTCTGTGCGCACTAAACCCTAACTCCCCAGCCCCTGGCAATACCATTCTACTTCCTGTTTCTATGATTTTGAATTGAATCATACAGTACTTGTCCTTTTGTGTGGATTCCACACTTTCCTCTTTATTTACTTCCTTATTTTGGTGATATACATTTTCTTTTTTTTTTTTTTTAAGATTTTATTTATTTATTTTTGCGGGGGGAGAGAGGGGGGAGAGAGAGAGAGAGAGAGAGAGAGAGAGAGAGAGAGAGAGAGAGAGAAACATCAATGTGCGGTTGCTGGGGGTTATGGCCTGCAACCCAGGAATGTACCCTGGCTGGGAATCGAACCTGGGACACTTTGGTTCCCAGCCCGCGCTCAATCCACTGAGCTACTCCAGCCAGGGCTGACATACATTTTCTAAGACATAGGAGGTAAATTTTTTGAGTCGTTGACTGTTTGAAAAAAAAGGCCTTTTTAAAATCCTTATACTTGTTTAAGGGTGTGGCTAGATAGAGATGCTGTGTTGGAAATAATTTTCTCCGAATTTTAGAGGCAATGCTTCATTGTCTTAAAGCTTCTAGTCTACTGTTGAGAAGTCCTATGCTCTCCTGATTCTTGATTCTTGGTTTTACGTCTATGGAAGTTTTAGGATTCTCTCTTCATCCTTGAGGTTCTGAAATTTCATTGGTGGGTATGTTTTCATTCATAGTGCTGTATGCTCAGGAGACCATTTCCATCAGAGAACTGATGTTATTCAATTCTGAAAAAATTTCTTGAATTATTGTCTTAAAAATAATTTATTTCTCTCTCTCTTTTTTCTCTCTTTTTTTAATGATGTCCCAAGGACATCATTTATTTTAGAGAGAGGGGAAGGGAGGGAAAGAGAGTGGGAGAAGAACATCAATATGAGAGAGAACTGTTGATCAGTTGCCTCTTGCACGTCCCAACTGGGGACTGAACCTGCAACCTAGGTATGTGCCCTGACCCAGAGTCAACCCGTGACCTTTCTGTTCACCGGACAATGCTCCAAACAGTTGAGCCACACGGGCCAGGGTTAATTTCTTCCTCTTCATGTTTTCTGTTCTGTCTTTCTGGAACTCCTTTCATTTGGATGTTGGACTTTTGGGTTTATCTTTTCATTTTCTTTCTTTCAATATCCTATTTGGGTAATTTATTTTTTTCTTCTTTTGGAGATGTTTTCTCCATTTTATGGTCATACCCTCTATTTCAAACCTCTTTAAAAAAGGATTCTTGTTCTTGCTCCTTTTGTAGCCATATGTTCTGCTTCATGGATATGATATCTTTATTTCTCTGAAGATATTAAAGTTCTTCTTTTTACAGCTTATTTCTGCTCCCTGCATTTTATCCATTATTCCTGAGTTTTATTTTGTTTTGTCTTTTGCATTGGAGACTTTCTCAAATGTTTGTTGATTCCTAATTCAATGTTCATTTTTATGATCAAGGAACTGGATGCTGATGGAGGTTGTGTGTGTGTGTTTGGGGTGGGGTGCTTGTTGGCTTTAAGCCTCTCTGTGGGGTGGCCCATGCCATGTGGTTTGCCAATCCTCTCTGATCTCCGGCCTGGAAGCTACTAGCCAGCCTCCAGTATTCTTGGGAGGCCATCGGGGGAAGGGAGCTGGGGTCTCATCATTCAATATGTGGCCTTTGAAGAATCCCCCCTCTCTCTATCCTACTTGCCTTCCTTTTATAGCATAGTGACAGCCTTTTCCTCTGTTGTGCCTAGTGTGCCCAGGTCTGGAGATTCCCTGGTGTAGTTTCTCCAGAAAATAAACCTCCTCCTCCCACTGGTGTAGGGGAGAGATAAATGCCTTGGCTTGTGGGTTGCCTGAATAGTGAAGTCTGAAGTGCTTTGTAAACATACCATACTTCCTGTTTTCGGTCCTACCACGCCCTGACTTCTGACACTTTCTGACGTAGCTGGCCATTCCATTTCCTGGGCCTTTCTGTGGTTCAGAGGCACAAAACTGCTTCTGGTTGGCATTGAATCTCCAGCCTTCTGGGATCCACCCCATCGGCTGCCACTCTCTTTCCATTTTCCGAGATTCTATTGACATTTCTTGTCTGCTGTTGCCTTCCCTCCCGTACTCTGTTCTTGAGGATTCTTATGTTTTAAAATTCTTGTCCTGTCTGTTTTGTGGAGTTTCAGGAGGAAGTAAAGACACACACATTCAAACCATCACAGTAACTGAGATGACTGTAGCATTTTCACTCCAACCAGCATTGTCCCAGAGCTTTGTTCTCCACACACGCTTACCAGCACTAGGCATTATTATTTGTTCTAAATTTTGCTAATTTGATAAGCCAAAACTGATATCTCTGTCATTTAAATTTATATTTTTAAAAGTTATTAATGATATGATTGAAGATCTTCTTATGTGTTTACTTGCCATTTGTATGTCTTCTATGAATCACTTATTTATATCCACTGCTCATTTTTCCACTGGGGTAGGAGTAACTGTTCAATTGTTACAGAGCTTATTTCGAGCTCTGTAAATAAGTTTAGGGCTGATCCCTTATTTTCTTGTATATGTGGTCTCAGCACAGGCTTCAGAAAGTAGCAGTTCTTAATGACTACATCTAAAAAAATTTTTTTAAAGATTTTATTTATTTTTTTTAGACAGAGAGGAAGGGAGGGAGAAAGAGAGGGAGAGAAACATTAGTGCGTGGTTGCCTTTCACACGCCCCTCACTAGGGACCTGGCCTGCAACCCAGGCATGTGCCCTGACTGGGAATCAAACCGGCAAACTTTGGATTCGCAGGTCAGTGTTCAATTCACAGAGCCACAACAGTCAGGGCTACATCTAAAATTTTTGATGATTAAAATTTTGATTATAAAAAGTACCTTTATAAATTTTATGTAGAAAATTTGGAAAAAAACAGATCAACATACAAAAAAAAACATAGATCACCCAGAGATGGCCACAGGTTGTAAATATATCCTTCCAGTCTTCTTTTTCTGTGGGTGTGTACTTATGAAAATAAAAGCAGTCTTCTGTTTTGTATTTATGATTTTGAATTACTAAATCATGATTTGTTTTCATATTATTTTTTAAGATTTTATTTATTTCTTTTTAGAGGGAGGGAAGAGGAGAAGAGAGAGAGAGAAACGTTGATCGGTTGCCTTTTGTACACACCCTGACTGAGACTGAACTGCAGCCCAGGCACATGCACGGACCCAGAGTGGAACCAGCAACCTTTCGCTTTGCAGGACAGTGCCCAGCTAACTGAGCCACATTGGTCAGGGCTGTTCTCATATTATTATACATTATTCTATGACACCATCACTAGTGGCTACATGGTATTTCATTGTGTGGAAATGGGATAATTTATTTACTGAATACCCTATTGACAGACATTTAGGTTCTTATGGCGTTAAAATTTTAATGAACAAATTTCTTTTGATCATGAACCGATTTAACCTTGTTTCCACCATGTAGCTGCTTAGCAATCTCTTTTTTGGGGAGGGAAGGATAAAGGTCAACTTTAATGTTTTTTTGGTTAAATTACTACCAATTCCAAATTAGTGGATACAGACTCATGGAGATTTTCTAGCACTTTGTCTTTCAGGTCAGAGGGAGAGAGGGAGAAGGGTCACTCTGAGATCCTCATTAGATTCCTCCACAGCTTTCAGCTGGAGTGAGCAAGCACAGTGCAGGGCAAAAGCACCAGTGAGGCCCTGGTGGGGGAGCCCCATTGGTGGGATCATTGTCCCAATACACTAAGGGTGCAGGTTTGATCTCCAGTCAGGGCACATGCTAAAAGCAAGCCATAAATGTATTAATAAGTGAAATAACAAATCGATGTTTTTCTCTCTTGCTTTCCTTCCCCCTCTCTCTCTTAAAATCAATTAAAAAAATTTTTTAAAGCACCAGCAAGGAGTTGTGTATGGAATGATGAGGAAAAAGATCAAGTAGGCTTCTGAAGAAATCATCCAAGAATAATAGCTTAAAAGAGAGGAAATCTGAAAGAAGGAACTGGTCTGAGTTGAAGATCTGAATTCTGCCCCTGAGCCTGCCACTGTGTCCTTGGGCAGATTGCTCAGCCTCTCCGGTTGTCATTGTCATGTGTCATCTTAACTGGATTTCTAAGTTCTCTTGTATCTTCTGAGGTTCTGGGAACACAGACTTTGTAACACCAGCTGTGTGATCCCAGACAAGTTGCTTAACCTCCCACAGACATTGTTTCAATTTGTGAAGTGGGAACACTCATGGCTACTTCGTAAGGTTGTTGTGCCTGGATGTGTGTAGAGCACTTGTCACAGGGCCTGTCCCAAACTAAATTGTCCAGTAAATGAAAGCCATTTTAATTGCATGCTGATGGTTATGTAAGAGGAGGACAATTACATCATCCCATACTCTGTGCAAGAACTTTGTCTCCTCAAAAGTGGTTTTCAAAGGTTGTTTTGCACGTGGAAAAGCAGCCCAGGGGCAGAGTACAAAGTCACCACTAGCCATGGACCTTCCATTTCAGTTCACTCTGCCCCAGGGCTTGGAAGCTGTCCAGGTGTGAGTCAGTGAACAGGGAACTGCTTAACACAGATAAGTAGGATGCATGAGTGTCGATCGACAAGGGAAGCAATAGGAAACCCCACTTTCAAATGAAAAATAGCCACGAATGTAACAGAAGGGGGAACTGAGCCCTCAATGATGTGAGTCACCAATGTAGAGATGATGTTAAAATAATGCTGACATACTTTGCAGTTGTGATTAATGAACACAGAGAGGGGAGGAAGAAAATGTGGAGGTAGCTGAAGTTTTGCTCTTTGCTGCTGTGTATTCTTGGACAGATTGCCCTTTTCTGTAAAACCAGGAGGCTGGATTCTATTTTTGTCCCCCAGAGGATGGTCTGTGTACTCCTGAAGAAATGGAAAGTGATGTCACCTGGTACAGAGATGAACATTTGACATTTTGATAGTCATTTATTAAATTTATGGAATATTAGGGGAAATGGCTACCAATGATTTTTATGATTTTAGATATGATTGTTTAGAATAAGGCTAATGTACGATTTAGTTCATTTTTTGAAAAGTGAGTCAATTCAAAGAAAAAATCAAAGATGACATGCAGAAATGGCAACTATTGGGAAGGCTGTGAGTTAGAGCGTCAGACATGGTAGGCAGAGTAACAGCCCCCAAAGATGTTCCTGTCTTAATCCCCAGAACCTGTGTTTGTTTCCTCATATGGCAAAAAGGACTTTGCAGGTGTGATTAAGTTAAGGGTTTTGAGATGGGGAAGGTTATTCTGTTGAGAGAAACTCCCTCAGCTATGAGGGCAATCTGCCTGGCTAGGCGGGTGTCCCCTTCCTCTCTCCCTGATCCATGTGCATCCCGCCTGGGGCTGCGCTCAATGGAAGAGAAAAACTCTGATCTCCTGCCTGGAAGGTACACGCCAGGCTGCCAGTGCTCTGGGAGGCCACGGGGGAAGGAAGCTGGCTCTCCTTATTTAGTGTACAGCCTTTGAAGAATTTTTCCTCCCTCTGTCCTGCTTCCCTTCAAAATGTAGTGACTTAGCCTTGTCCTCTGCTGTGCACAGTCTCCCCAGGTCTAGAGCTTCTCTGGTTTAGTTTTCCGGAAAATAAACCTATTTCTTTCAGCCTGTTGGGGTGGGTTTTCTGTGCAGGCCCAAGGTAATCAAAAGGGTCTTCATAAGAGGGAGGCAGGAGGACCAAAGTCAGAGCAGGCAGTGTGATAACAGGAGCAGTTCTTGGAGTGATGCAGCCACGAGCCCAGGGACGCTGCAAGCTCTAGAAGCTGGAAGTGGCAAGGAACTGATTTTCCCCTAGGAGCTTCCCGGAGGAGCCAGTCCTGCCAACACCTTGATTTTACCCCTGTCTCATTTTGGACATCTGACCTCCAGAGCTGTAAGAGAATGAATGTGTTGTTTTATTTATTTTTTAAAGTATTTTTATTGATTATGCTATTACAGTTTCCCCCCTTTACCTTCACCCTGCCCTCCAACTCTCCAGCATCCTGCCCCCCCCATTCGTTCATGTCCATGGGTTGTTCATGTAAGCTCTTTGAGTCCTCTGTTTCCTATACCATTTTTTACCTCTCCCCATCTATTTTATGCCTATTAATTATGCTTCTTCTTCCCTGTACCTTTCCCCCCTATTCCTCCCTTCCCCTTTCCCACTGAACTCCCTCTGTGTGATGTCCATTTCTCTGATTCTGTTCCTGTTCTGGTTGTTTGCTTAGTTTTTGTTTTCATTGTTTGTCTTTTCTTTTAGGTTCATTTGTTGATAGTCGTGAGTTTGTTGTTATTTTACTGTTCATATTTTTTCTTCTTTTTCTTAGATAAGTCCCTTTAATGTTTCATATAATAAGGGCTTGATGATGATGAACTCCTTTAACTTGACCTTATCTGAGAAGCACTTTATCTGCCCTTCCAACTTAAATGAAAGCTTTGCTGGATAGAGTGATCTTAGATGTAGGTCCTTGCCTTTCATGACTTCAAATACTTCTTTCTAGCCCCTTTTTGCCTGCAAGATTTCTTTTGAGAAATCAGCTGATAGCCTTATGGGAACTCCTTTGTAGGTAACTGTCTCTTTATCTCGTGCTGCTTTTAGGATTTTCTCTTTGTCTTTAATCTTGGGTAACTTAATGATGATGTGCCTTGGTGTGTTCCTCTTTGGGTCCAATATCTTTGGGACTCTCTGGGCTTCCTGGACTTCCTGGGAGCCTATTTCCTTTGCTAGATTGGGAAAGTTTTTTTTTTTAAATTTTCATTTATTTTTTCAAGAGAGGGGAAGGGGGGGAGAAAGAGAGGGAGAAAAACATCAATGTGTGGTTGCGTCTCACATGGCCCCCATTGGGGACCTGGCCCACAACCCAAGTATGTGCCCTAACTGGGAATCGAACCCAGCAACCCTTTGGTTTGCAGCCCACGCTCAATCCACTGATCTACACCAGCCAAGGCAGTTTTCAATTTCTTGCTCCTGTTCTTCTCCTTCTGGAACCCCTATAATTTGGATATTGGAACATTTCAGGTTGTCCCAGAGAATCCTCGGCCTCTCTTAATTTTTTTGGATTCTTGTTTCTTCGTTCTGATCCAGTTGGATCTTTATTTCTTTATTTCTTCCTATTGTTCCAAATTGTTGCTTTGAGTCCTGGTTTCCTTCCTGTCACTGTTGGTTCCCTGAATATTTTGCTTTATTTCATTTTGGGTATCTTTCATTTGTTTTTTCATTTCTCGACCAGGCTTGATCAGTCCTGTAAGCATTTTAATTACCAGGGCTTTAAATTCTCCATCAGATAGGTTGGCAATGTCCTCATCGCTTAGTTCTGAGGTTCTGCTGTGTTCTTTCATTTGGGCCATATTTCTTTGTCTTGGTGTACCTGATAAGTTGTAAGGGGTCAGGGCCTTAGGTATTCCCCAGGGCAGGGCAACCCTCCTTGCAACGCTGCCTGTGGGGGAGGGGCCAGAGAAGGAGCAACGCAGCTTGCCTGCACTTCTCTAGTGCACTTTCCAACAGACTCTCAGGTCAGACTGGAAGTCTTCCACCGTGGTAACCCCAGCTGTAGCCCACAGTCAGCTCTGAGTCTCAGTTTTCCCCTTAAGTCAGTCCCTCCTGTGCAGCTCTGCCCAGCAGGCGGTCAGCCCCGCCTTTCAGCTGCCTGGCAGCTGTTTTTCTGAACCGGCAGGGCCACCTGGTCCACCTTACCAGTCTGGTTGTTCTGGCTGATTTTTTAATTCCTTGGATGTCGGAGTTTCATGCAGTTTGATTTTCTGGTAATTTTGGTTGTTTATTGATTTTAGATTGGTTGTTGTCATCCGTTTGGTTGTGTGAGAAAGCAAAGGGTTTCTACCTACACTTGCATCTTGGCCGGAACTCTCAAGAATTTGAATGTGTTGTTTTAAGTCACTAAGTTTGTGGTAATTTCTTATGACAACCATAGGAAATAAATACACCAGAAGTTAGATGCACTTGAAGTTGGTGCATTCTGCATGTTCAGCAATTCCTTGGGATAAAGGAAAGGAACACTGGCATGAATAAGACTGTCCTTGGTCACCTACCCTGCACCTGTCCAGGAGAGGGCTGACCCTGCCGCCATGAGGAAACTGGCCAAGGAGAGGCAGGGCTCTCAGTCCCCCAGGAGGGTGCTTAGCAGCTAGATGACAGGATGGGTCCTGACTGGTGGGAACTGGTTCAACCTGCTCATTTTACAGAAAAAACTGAAGCTCAGAGAAGGGACAGAAAGAGCAAAAGCACCTGTGATGGGGCTGATCTGGCCGAGAAGAATGAACAGCTGAATTCCTAAGGTGGTGGGAGGAGTGGCAGCAGGCGGAGGCAGGACTGGCTTCTCACACCAGGGTGGGGAGCCCCAAGGATGGGTGGGGCCTGCACCTCTGCTGGGGGTGGAGGATGGATCTTACTGTCCTTTGATCACCTTCTGTCTGTGTCTGGACCTCTTGCTTTCACACTGCTTCTTCTGACATCTTTTATCAGGGTTTTAATAACCATCCCATTAACGTACAACTTCAGAAAACTGTTGAAACAGCACCATACTTGGAGAAAGGGATTCCCTGCTACCCTCTTATTCTGATTTCAGCCCTTAAATTGTCTCCTTTTGTGCCTGGCCTGCTCTCCAAGGGATGAATATTTTCTTTCTACAGAAGGGACATTTTTACTGTGATTATCAGGAAACCTGGATGTTTCATTTCTGCATTTCGGCATTTATGAATCAAAATTGTCCTCTGTGTAACGAACACTCCTGAGTAAATAAAGCCCAATCTCCTAATTTTAAGCAGAAATTATTTTCCATATATAGGCCACAAAACCTCCTTGTTGCAATTTTCAAAGTAGACCTCAAGACCTGTGTTGTGTTATATAGGAATTGATGAAAACTGGAGTGAAATTTCCTCCAAGATCTCCCATTAGGTTGTATTTATAAATGGCCAGGGTATTGTTCCCCTTATTTAGATAATGGTCACCAGACAAGTCATCCCTGGAGAAGCAATCCTTACACTCTAGGTCACCTATAGTTGACATTCCAGGTAGTTCTACCAAAGTCCCAAATATCATTATACTGTCAGTTAATAGGTGTTCAGAATAGATGAAATGGAAACTGTATATCTGTAGAATCAGCATATACAGGGGTGGGCAAATGTAGGTTTATGGTTGTGAGTATGCAAGTTTATTCTTGTATTATTACTTATTCATTATTGCATTATTTTTCCACATGAACACCTGTAAACCCACTTTTGCTCCACTCTGTATATGTTTACAAAGGGAGTAATATCAGATTGGGCTTACTAGGGAGTGAAAGCAAAAAGAATGAATTCCTATGATCTGTGCCACAGAAATGGGAATCTTCTTGTTGAAGTTCAGTGGTGACCAGAGTGTCCATGTCACTCTTGCATCTGCTGAAGTGACTTGGCTGAAAGGCTGAATTTTAGATACCAAGAAAAATAATTTGCAAAGAATGTTGAGGAAATTATCTTGCTTTGTTAAGTCTAGATGCATTCTTGTTTTTCTTCAGGTAAATTCCTGGGAGAGGCTGGATCACAGGGGTTGCACATGTTCAAGTTTTTGTTCACACAGCTAAACTGTCTATCAGGAAAACTCACACGTAGTGACACCCCCATGTCATCATTACAGAACAGTGCTGGTTTCTTTGTGCTTGTGTCTGCACTTTGTAGTCTAAATATTTTAAAATCCCATATACTTGGGCTCTGGATGGTGTGGCTCAGTGGATTGAGTGCTGGCCTGCAAACATAAAGGTTACCAGTTTAGTTCCCAGTCAGGGCACGTGCCTGGGTTGGGGGCCTGTGGGAGGCAACCAATTGATGTTTCTTTCCCTTTCTTTCTCCCTCCCTTCCCCTCTCACTAAAAGTAAATAAATGAAGTCTTTTTTTAAATTATAACATTTATTTTATATATGATATCTGTTTTATTTTTATTCTTTCTTTTTTTAAATTTTATTTTAATCATTGTTCAAGTACATTTTTCTCCCTTCCCTTTTACTCCCATTCCAGCCCACCCACCCATAAATGAAGTCTTTTAAAAAATAAAATAAAATCTCATATGTTTGTTTGATGAAATATGGAATCTCTTCTTTACTGTTGTTCTTAGAATGTTTTTGATTAGAGCAATGTGGAATATGATGTGATCATTAGCCACTAGCATTTAAAAAAATTTTTTATATTGATTTTAGAGAAGGAGGAAGGGAGAGAAATTCCGACTTGTTCCATTTATTTATGCATTTGTTGGTTGATTCTTGTACATGCCCTGAGCAAGGATCGAATGGCCCACAACCTTGGCATATCCGGACGATGCCCCAACCAACAGAGCAACCCAGCCAGGGCAGCCACCCATATTTTTAAAATTGTTTTAGTTGCTTCTTGTTGTTCATTGTTTTATGGGAAAATTCTATATTAGAGTTCTAAATGATGTAAGAGATTTGATGCAAGAAAGAAAAAGCAGCTGCAGCAGAGCAATAAAAATATCTCAGACTTAAAAGTACCCAATGTTTTTTATTTATTCAACAAATGTTAAGTGTCTGTTACATGCTAGGTGCTGCCCTAAATGTCACCCTAAAAATATAAAGTATTGAAAAGTTCTTGCTAATTTTCCTCCTCGGTACTTATTGCCCAACATATTGTTTCTTTATTTTGTTTCTGTTCTATTTTCCTTCTTTTCCATAAGCTTGTTTCATTAAAAACTCTATCTCTGGGGCCGAGAGCAGTGCAAGGCACTCAGTTATATTTGCTGAGTGGTTGAATATGTGATCTTTTAGTCCTGGTAACTTTGACTCATTAGCTTACCTGGTGATGGGAATTTGCCTGAAATTGCCTGATGCAATCAGGTTGGTAAGAGACATGCCATTTCTTTTAAGCCCAGTCATTTCAATTAGAGTGGGTTGGGAGTAGGTAAAACTGGTGCCGCCTTGTCTGTGTAAAAGCTATGTGAGAAGATATGGCTTTTGTTCAGGGGTAGTCACACTGTTTATATAGGTGTGATGTCGACAGCCCTTGGGGTTGCCAGGTGTGAACCAAATTAGCAATCAACAGTGTCGTGCCATCCTTTCCTGTGGAGGTAGCTGTCATTCTGGGGTGTGGGCAGTGACTGCCAAGGGGCTGGGCTGGGGGCCAGGGCTGACAGTGAAGGCTGAAGTTTTGGGGAGTGGAGGCTCTGAAGCCAGAAAGACCGCCAAGAGGCTGCAGACAGTCCCAGAACAGGAGGAAGCCCACAGCTCAGGTAGGTGCTGGGGAAGAGATCAAGGCAGCTCCAAGAGCTTCATGGGAGTAAGGCAGGGTTTCGTGTTCCATCAATAAGGAAAAAAAGACTAAGCAGAGACTCCTGATACCTCAGTTTACTCCCCTAGATGAGGGTGAGGTCCCTTTCCTTCCAGGTACCAGCAATCAGGGTAGGACCCTAACGGGAAGGTCTGTTACAGCCTTAACCTAAATTGTCCTCATTTTTCTGTAAAGAGCCACTTTACAGAAAGCTACACCTGGAAACAGGAGTGAGTGAAGCACCCTGCTGGCAAGTGGTCCTAGAGCCAGAAGCAGGCTGCATTCTCAGGCATAATGGGAATGGGAAGGAGCAGTAAGGAGGCTTGGAACCTAAAATACCTCACAGCAAATCCATCACACCCAATTCTTGCCTTTCCATTGACTTACAGCCCCTGGAGTTTGGATTTTAGGGGATGAACTGTGATAGAAGGGCTGAGGTTGGAAGCCTGAGTTGCTTTGGGTAGTTGGTGGGCATTGTTTGTTCAAGAAGCTACTGAGGAGGCAATAAAGACAACAAATGGAACTTTCTTTTCCCTTCGAGGGGTACAGGGATACCCTAGGCTTGGCAGTTTATGGCTGACTGGGCCAAGAGTCAGGGACCAAGCAGAAGTGGGCATTTTTGTATCAAACATGAACTGGTTATAATTCCTTAGCCTGGAGGGGAAAATGATCATCTGCTTGAAGGCTATAGCATTCACTAAACCACCTAGTAAGTCATCCATCCAACCAGTATTTATTGAATGCCCACTCTGTGCCAGACACTGTGAGAGAGAGTAAGATAAACTTCTCTATTTAAGGCATCTATTGCATTTTATATAGCAGCCCTTCACAGGCCAACTTAGGGATATCATGGGTTCGGTCTCAGACCATAGCAATAAAGCATGATCTTTTTGCTGATGGAGGGTCTTGCCTTCAATTTGTAAATAATGTGACATCTGTGAAGTGCAATAAGGCAAAGCACAATAAAATGAGGTGTACTGCTCTGACCAATGTGGCTCAGTGGGTTGGGCATCATCCCACAAACTAAAACATTGCTAGTTCGATTCCTAGTCAGGGCACATGCCTGGGTTTCGGGCCAGGTCACTGGTTGGAGGTGTGCAAGAGGTGACTGATGTTTCTTTCCCCCTCTCTCTAAAAATAAAGTATTTTTTAAAAAAGATTATTTTATTTTTTTTTTGTAGAGAGTGGGAGGGAAAGAGAAAGAGAGGGAGAGAAACATTAATGTGTGGTTGCCTCTCATGTGCCCCACACTGGGCACCTAGCCTGAAACTCAGGCATGTGCCCTAGACTGGGAATTGAACCAGTGACACTGAGATTCTCAGGCCAGCACTCAACCACTAAGCCACATCAGCCAGGGCTAAAAATAAATAACATCTTAAAAAAAGAAAAGATATTTAAAAATATGAGGTATACCTATATTTAAGGGCCTTAAATTTTTTATGGAGAAAAAGAATCCCATAAACATGTAAGATCTATTTTTACTAAGGGAGCAGCGCCTATACGCCTTATTCTTGTGCTCTGGTTTATTTCTTTATAGCTCTTGTTATGACCTGATGTGTCTATCTGCTTATTGTCTGTTTTCTCCATTAGCATATACGCTCCATGGGGGTGGGGTTGGGGTGGGATGTGCCTTTACTGTTATGCTGTTGAATCCCTCAGGCCTAGAATGGAACAAGCACTAAACTCATAACTGATGAATGAAAGACTCTCCTCTCTATATAAAACCACTTATCACCTCTAGGTCCAAGTGTATACTTTTTAAATTAAAAACTATTATTAGTACTATTTTTTATTACAAAAACAAAAGACGCTTTAGGGAGCATAGCTGCTATAGACTGGGTTTAAGGTTTGGGCTAGAGAAAAGTTGTAATTGCCCAGGACCCGAATCCCAGTTCCTTTGTTGCCCTGCCTTACCTAAATTCAGCCTTTCACACCAGTGAGAGTCCTCTCTCTATATGGTAATTTTTCTCAGATTTTGGGCACTTCCCAGAAAGTGCAATCATTCTAGCATTTGGATTATAGCCACTGAATCATTGGTTCATTCTTTCATTTCGATGAAACATATTACACAAGTGTTTGCTAAGTCCCTCTTGCTGGGGGATGTTAAGACCATCAACATGTTTCTGTGCTCAATGAGCTTTGGTTCCTTGGGGGAACTCAGACACCTCCATGACCGAAACAGGCTGTCTGTTCAGTGAGTCTCCTGTGGACCATGCGGAGCCCTACTTGAGCTCAGAGGAAGGAGCACTCACTTTGGGGCTTTAGGTATCAGGGAAGGCTTCTTGATGGAGGTAGCATATGAGGGGAAGGCAGAAAGGCAGGCTGGCCAAACTTAGGGAGCAGCTAATGGTAGTGGGAGTCACAGAAAGGCCCAGAGAGGAAGGGGACTGTCCCTTTGGGGCATGCAGTAGAGGCTGTGCTCAGGCCCAGATAGGTGAACTGTAAGTGGACTGTGGAATTGGGTTGGAGTTGCTCTGGGAGGCCCTTGAATGCCAGACTTTGTAGTTTATACTTTATCACAAAGGCAACAGGAAGCCAAAACAAGTTTTAGAGCCAGTGAAGCTCTGTATAGTGGGGTTTTAGAAAGATTATTCTGATGGTCTGTGGACTGTTGAGCTGGAAAAAGGAGAAATTGGAGGAAGAGATGTTTGGAAAGGGAGAGACAAATGAACGGGAGATTTGGGACTGGGGACTCATAGGGGGAAGATATCGGGAAATGGATTTATTTGCTAGAGTTTATGAAGGGAAAGTCTTTCAGGTCTGGTGACTATGTGAGTGGAAATAAAAGCTGAGGGAGGGGATCATTAAGGGTGACTTGATGAAGCTTTCATGCCTTAGGGACTGGAGCAGTGATGACACTATGGGCAGAAATGTGAAGACCATTTGGAAAATTTCAGCTGGGGAAAAATGAGGATCTTTGTGGGGGTTTAGACATGAAGAGCCTGAAGTGGTGGTGGTGGGGCATCTGGTGGATGTACCCAGCAAGCCATTAGTAGCAAGTCAGCCATTGGGGTTCCTTGCCCTGCTGGTCTATGCCCCTAACGCTTAGCAGAAAATACTGGCCAAAAAATATGGAAAGATTAGGCTGAATTAGACTTTTGATTTCAAGGTATATACTCATCAGATTCAATAGAGTTACATATGCCCCATTTCCTCAGAGTGTTCATGGCAGGCCTGTGTGCACTGTGTCACCTTTTGTGAGTGTGTGATGTGGCAGGAGTCCAGCATTCTCATGAGGTAGTATGTAGACCTCTCCTAAGATAGCTGGTCAGCCCCCACCTCTCTCAGTGGTGGAACCTGGCCTGTTTCCCAAGTCTCAGAGTCTGACAGGGAAGATGTTGGAATGCTTGTGTGTGCTCTCAGTGATTGTGTCATTGACCCCTTTGGCTCTATCCAAGAAAGACCTTGTGCTGGGACTCATGCCTTAGCAAACCCCTTCCTGATGGAGAGTTATGAAAGCAGAAGGTGGGGCAATCGTCACTCACCTTTTCTACCTTCACAGACCTGATTTTGTAACTTCTGTTCCCCTTGGAGGTCGCCTACCATCTTCACTTATACTTTATTTTCCCTGGACAGTCATATCAGAAGCAGGGAGTGGGGCACAGGCTGCTGAGAAAGTTCAACCAACACAGAGGGAGGAGATTCAAGGCTTTGATGTGTCTGAGAGCTCTGCCAAGCAAAGCCCATTCATTACGATAGGGCCAACATATCAGTCCTGACAAACACCAGTTCTGGGTCCAGGCTGGTGGGAAATGAGGCTAACAGTTTCCACAGGGCCTGGCCTGCCATTAGGTGAGTCAGTGTGTTCCCCAGGACTTCAGCCAGAAGGCAGGGACAAGGGTTGCAGCTTTTATTTACTTTTTCCTCTTGGCATTGGCACTAGGTCCACAGAAGGCCTCCTTGACTAATTACCTCTCTTCCTGTGATCTCATCAGCCAAAACACAGCTTCAGTCAGGGAAGCAGAGCCCCTGTGCCTAAAAGAGCTTCCATGATGTCCTAGGTCACCAGGCTTGGACTGAGACCTGCTTGGGGTTTAAAATCCCAGCTCCTCAGTTTTTCAACATAAAAAATGAAGGAAATAATTTTAGCTTCACAAGCCACTTTCAAGATTGAGGGGGATAATGTATGTAAAGCACTTAGCACTATGCTCTAGCCCAGTAAGTGGTAGTTATTATTAATAGTACACCTTCTTGAGCAGCAGTATAGTAGTGATTAGTAGTGTAGTTTCTGGAGTTAGACAGTGTGGACTAGGTGGGTTTGAATCTTGAGTCCTCTTTTTTCTTGTTGAGTGACCTTAGGCAACTTTATCTTGCTGAGACTCAGTTTCCTCATTTATAAAATGGGAATAATAACTACCTGTCTCACAGGGTCACTGTGAGGATTGAATTATGCAAACCAAACATTTAGCACAATTGCCGGTACATACAAAAGGTACAACAAAAGGGAACTAATACTACCACTACTAGTATTATCATTTTTATTGTGATCTTTTCAACCCTGTATCTTTCAGAGTCTAGCTCAAAGTGCCATCCTTCCCACAAACCCCATTAATCACTTTTCTGATCTTCATTGATTTGGATTCCTCTTACAATCCATCTTGTACTGTTTCTGTTTGTGACTGTGCCCTCCAAAAATATAACTGAACCTTTCAGGCTCACCTTGCTCCCACCTTTAGGCCTGTCTTACACATCATTATTGGGTCCAAAAAAGCCACATCCAATCCTGAGAGCACTGACATCAGAGAACTGCATTGCGCAATACACAGCAAAAGTTCTTAGAATTGTTTTAAAAACAGCTCTATTTCTTCCAGTTTCCACTCCCTAAGACGTTGCTCATTTCCACCAGCCCTCTTCTCCAAGTGCCCTAGGGGGAATATGTATAGAATATAAAATGGATTCCATTTCTTGGGGGACCCAGGGGGATGAAGACACACATTTACATAAATAAATATACATTTATTTTATATAAAGTATATGAATGGGTATATTTATATTCCCTTTGTGTCCTCAAGGAATCCATTCATTCAACAAATAGTTAGCGCCCACTTTGTGTCCGCACCAACTATCTGTTAGAAGGAAAGCGTAGAGTTTCTAGCTGTCACGGAACTTACATTCTACTGAGAAACACTGAAGAAATATAAAATTTCAGCTATAGCAAGTGCTCTAAAAACAACACGGGTCTCTGTGATGAAGGGTACTGTATACTCCTGATATTCTATTGGGTGCTCGGGGCGGACTCGTAGATGAAATCTGATCCGAGATTCATTTTATGAACGCGGATGATATATACATGTGAGAGATCTTGGTGGTTTAAAAACTGGAGGCCAACTCTCACCCACCGTGGCGCCTTCTTGAGCAGCTGAGCGTTCCGCGGACCTCCGTGGGCCCAATATTCACACACCGCGGCGCCGGGGGCGCTTGCGCATTGGCCGCCTCCAGCCCGACGAGGGCGGTGTGGGGCACCCCCCACCCCCTGTGACGCCATCCTTCCCACAGCCCCCGCCCCGACGCCCGCAGACTCGCGCGCATGCTCCGAACCCCGCCCCCTTGCGTCACAGAATGGCCTCGGACACCCAAGCAGTCCCTGACGTGTCGGGAGGAGCCGCTCGCGGAGGGACGTGGAGTGGAGCTCGGGGCTGCGCAGGGGAGCGGAGTTGAGCTGCTGGGCTGGCCTGGTCAGGCAAACGGAGCGGAGACGTCGGTCGGGTAGCGGCGAACATGCGCGTTTGATACCTTGGAGGTGAGTCTGCGGTGCGGGGCGGCTCAGAGGGTGACTGGCCGGGCGGGCAACGCCAAGGCCTCTCCCTGGGGAGCCTCCCGGGCCCTGGGGCTGTCTGAGGACCGGCCGGGCCGGACGGAGCAGGGTTCTGGGGTAGCCAGCCGGGGGGCAACTGTTCCAGCTGCTCTAACTGCTCTCTAGCCACCCTGGTCCGAGGTGTGGTGTAGTGGAGGCTCCTGCAAAGGAGCGAGCTCGGTGGCCTCCGGAGGCTGTGCCGGTGTCCGGGGGTGGGTGAGGGGTGCGTGGACGGAGGCCGGGACGTGGCACCGTGGGCCTGGGCGCTGGTGGCGCAAGGAGTGGCTCAGCTGGAGTGGCAGCGTCGTGCCCAGCCTTCTCCCCGCCCCTTCCCCCATAAGTGCCTTCAGCTGCAAGGGTTGTTTGGAGCCGGGTTGAATTTGAGCTCTCTTCGCTTCTCCCATCTGGGGGCGAGAGCGGAAGCTGCCCACGTTGGGCTCCGACAGCATTCCCGTGACTGTCCGCCCCGAACGGCCAGTCGCCCCTCTTGGAGTTCAGAGAAGTGTCACCGAGCGGGTTTGCTTTGCTTGTGCTCGCCTCCTTTTTGCTGGTAAGCGACGAAGTAAACCTGTAAGTTTTGCGAAGGAAGTGAAGGTCCTTTCACTACAGCGCCTTCACATATTTTAGAACACTCTTGCTATGGCTCTTGACCCTCATCGTCCTGTGGTTGTGCCTGATTGTGTTATCACCGTTTGACGGATGGGGAAATTGAGCCCGGGTGGGGTGGGAGGTATTAAGTGATTTATACTGTGGATTCTACCAACTTGTGAGTGGGTTCGCTTGTCTCAGAATTTACATATCTGGACTCGGAGTTACAGGGTTTTTTGGGGTGTGTGTGTGAGATTTTTATACCCTTCTCAGGTATAAAGCAAAGCAATACATTTGATTTGCCAAAAATACTTGTATACCAGAAGCTAGTAGAAAACATTTAAATGTTTTTGAGCAGACTCAGGATAAGAACTGCTACTCAGTTACAAGAAAAATCCTACTCCGAAACGTGTTCACGGGTTGCTAGCTAATTATCTTGTCTGATAAATTGTGTCCTTTGTTTTAAATTGAATTTATTTGGGTTACATCGGTTAATAAAATTATATAGGTTTCAGAAGTACTCTTCTATAATACATCATCAGTATATTGTAAGAGACCACCCCAGGTCATGTCTCTTTCCATCATCATTTATCCCCCTATTATCCTCTTCTACCTTCCCCACCCCTCTTTCCCTCTGGGGATCACCATACTGTTGTCTGTCCCTGTTATTTTGTTCTTAACCCACTTGACAAATAGGGAGGTAATGGCTTTGCTAAATCATGAACTTGTTGGCATAGCATTAAGTCATGGGTTGAAGAGAAGGGGAAATGAGTAAGATATTTCTTCTGAATTTTTATTAAAATTTTTTGAAATTGGAGATCACAAGGAACAGAGAAAACCTTTGGCTAGCCCTGGTTCAGATAAAAGTTGCTAAATCTAATGAAGCTGTTCTATTTTAGTTCTGTTTTGACTCTTAATTAAGTAAATTGAAGTTAGAGAAGGAATACTTAAAATATGGAGAAACTTCAGTAAAAACTTAGCTCTTGCTTTCATGACATCCACAAAACTTACTTTTATTTTCATTTTAAACCATGCTGAGATAAATTTGGTTACTTAAAGCTTAAAATTATTTCTGGCATAAGTTTCCAAGCACTTCATAAGGTAGAAAAAAGTTTGGTAGGACCAAAATGGAGACCATATTTATGATCAACTTTGAAAAGTTAAACATTCTGTAAATGTCACTTTTGGGAGAAATAGAAGAATTTTGGTAGAAAGACAGGTATTACCTACAGCAGTGATTTTCAAGTAGTGTGCTGCAAAAATTCTTAAAACATGTAATACCTGACTATTCAGTCAGGGGCACTGCCTTCTTTTCCTGTAGGTCATCAGATAAAAAAATGACAACAGCTCACACAGCATAGCCATTCAGTGTGAATGAATCAAAAGTATACCTATTTTTTGTCAGATTGGCAAAAACTATATCTTTTGGTGTGCTGTAGAATTTTAGTAATTAGTTTATGTGTGCCATGAGATAAAAAAGGTTGAAAATCGCTGACACACAGTGAATCCAAAAGAACTTCTAGCCTCATTAGCGCATTCTGCAACTATTAACAAGAAGACAATATCGTTACCATTGCACAAAGAGAAGTTTTTTTTTTGTAAATATAGCATTTTGGACAAGTTGTTTTATACCCAAACAAGTTGATTTGTCAGTTGCTAGATACCTGAATGATATATGCAGTATGATAACACCCCATGTAATAGTTGTTATACTTTAGAGATACATTAACTCTGTGCACATGAGACATGGTATTGAGGGAAGATTTGGGTAGCAAAGAACATAATTATCTACCTTTATTTCATCTTCAGAAGATTGTAGATGTATTATTAAAACCTCTTTTAGCAGTGTAGTTTTCTATATTGGCTAACTTTCTATAGCCTTAATACCTCTAGTTACATAGTTTCAAATAACACAGTGAACATATCCTCCCACTGTAACTTGAAGCCAACTGAACAGACTTGGCAGCCCCTGAGAAGGTTTTTTGAATTTCCACAGCAGTAGCAAACTTTCATCATTTGTAAAAAACCTCAATTTTTGTAAAAGGTGAGTCTGGTGAATAAAATTGGAGTGATAAAGCTGGGTAATACCAGTTAAGGAAGCAACAAAAATGAGGGTGAGGTGGGACCACAGAGAACATTTTTCTTAGTTTTTTTTTAATTCTCAGTGGAGGACATGCTTATTGATTTTGGGGACAGGGTAAGGGAGGGCAAGAGAGAGAGAGAAAGATAAACATCGATGTGGTCGGTTGCCTTTAGTACGCGCCCAGGGACCGAATCTACAGGCACATAGGTGTCCTGACCAGAATCGAACCTGTGAACTTCCAGTTTACAGAATGATGCTTCAACCAACTGAGCCACACCAGCCAGGGCTGCTTAGTTTTTAATCTGGCTCTTAAAGACTGTTCTCAAAATGGTTTTAGAAGTGTTTTCAGTAATGATGGTATTACTGGTATATGTATATAACTTATGGAAGTGATTAATTTTAAGGGATCATTTTGGTATGTTTTAAGTTCTAAAACATATTTTCCCCCCAGTCAGAGTGTATCCTTTAATCAGAAAGTCTGATTAAATTCAATATTAACTGATGTTGCTGACAATATTTTGGTGGAAAAGCTGCCAAAGTTTTGGTTTTCGAAAACAGGTTTCAAGATTTACCAAAGAAACTATATAGACCCCCAACAGTACAAAAATTTATCAATGAAGTTTAAGGATAGAGGGAAAACCAAATATGACAGTACACATGAATTATTTATAAAATAAGCCTTTTAATCCTAGTGGCGAGGCCTCATGAGTGGTAACACACACAAAACAAGGCTAGTAGCACATGGAACAAACCCAGACATTTTCCCCAATGACTGAGCTATAAAATAGCTCAGGATACTGTTAACATGTAGCTTTTCTTCTGGTTATCAGTTTATATGTCTACAATTAGGGTAAATTGTTTCTACTCAATTACCATCATTTCTTCCTTTTTAACTTTTTCTTAATTTTCTCTAGCAACTTTTTCCCTTGGTTTGACCAGTTGCACTAGAAAGGTTTGGAACCTAAAGTGAGTATCAACCCTTATTGGAATAGTACTTGGGAAAATCCTAGAAAAGGCAAAGTGTAACTGAAGTGTTCTGATAAAATTAGGCAGCCATTCTCATTGTGATAATATCTCCCATGTTAATAACTAGGTTAATGGCTTCTTCTATGGCTAGGTCACATGACCCAGCATGGTAATGGGTGCTCCCTGGTAAGGTACTGCAAAACTGTGTGCAAACACCCACCATTTAAGCTTTCAATAAATACAACGCATCATTTAAAATTGTCAGTAGCATCAATTAAAAATACTGCATTTTTATTGGCCTCTTGTGCTTCTTGAACTGGCTTGGCTGTACTGTTTATGACACAGAAGACAGAATTGTTAATTAGTTGCCACTATGAGTTCCTTAGAATTCAGTACTTCCTGATCTTCAGGCCTTGGCACTATTTTTTCAGCAATAAAGGGATTCTTTTTTAGTGTCACCGCTGCTATGGCATCAACATCCCCAGGGACTGGAGTGATGTAACTGGCTTTTTCCAGACTCCTTCAAAATCCACGTCTCTGACCAAGTTGAGTTCATAGTGATGGGATCTTGAATTTTTATTTATTCCCTCATCAACAATGGCTGCTGCTTCTTTGATCGTATATGAGTATGCAGTGATCAGATTTGGAATGCCTGCAGTAGAGACCACAGTATCTGCAAGAATTATGTATTTCTTCAGCTGCTTTTTGGGAGTGTATCGTATCAAGATACTGTAACAGCGACATTACCTGCAGGACATTTGTCTACTGCATTTGTGTGTAGTAACATTGCAATGGCCATTCCAACATTTTTTGACCTTCCCGCTACAACCGCATTCTTTCCTAGGGTGGGAATAGTAGTTTGCTTAATTATTGCCTTATACCCCATGGGGTAGGTGGTAACATGGAATACTGGGCCAAACACATTAGCCCTTCCTTAATTACATGAAAACTGTCAACATCTTTGTCTGGAGAAAACAGAATTGCAGGTCTTTTACCAGTGTGCTCTGGGAGAGGCAGCTGAACAAGGAGGCCACCTACATTATCATCATTATCGTTTATTAATTAAATTCAACAGTTCTTACTCTAATATTAAAGCTGGTTTCACAGTATTCTCACTGTTGATTCCCACTTCTGCAGGAGCCCTGGTTTTGTTGAGGACATAGGAATGAATGACTTGCAGGATTCTCACCAAACAGAACCACTGTCAGGTGTGGCTGTTTGTTGCCTGGTGCTATCTACTCTTTCATCTCCAGCTGCACTTCCTGCTTGATCTGCTTGGCAAGTTTCCTTCCTAAAATGACAGCAGCTTCATTTTGAACTTCTGAGAGGTGGAAGAAGGGATGATGGTGGAGGTAGCAGTTCAGTGTGGGCCAGAGCAGCCAGGTGGCCAACAGGGACCAAGGGAAGCAGCTTGGCCTGGTGATGCCCGTGCCCGGAGAGCCTGAAGCACATTTGTTTTGTGGTCAGACTTGAAAGGCCCACTATTGAACTAACCAGTTTTATATAATTTAATAAATTTATGCTGCATTTACTATCTACCAAGCTCTGTACTGAGTATTTTACAAATATTAACTCAGTCTTCATAACAAGCCTACTTAAATTATTATCCTCATTTTACAGGTGAGGAAATGGGGCACTGAGTGGTTAAGTAACTTGCCCAAGGTGAACTAGTGAGCAGAGGAGTTTGATTCAAAGCCAGGCAGTTTGGCTTCAGGGTCTAGGTTCTTAACCACTAAGCTGTGATGCTCCTACCACTGGTTAAGTGTTCCTTGGTTAAATATTTTTAATTGGTTTATTTTGGAAAAGATGATGGTTATTTTAGTAAAAGGTTTCTGGCATGGATTATAATACTGTTTGAGGGGCCAAGAAGCAAGTTGTAAAAATAGTCTGTTAATTAGAAAAATGATCAACTTTTAGTCCACATAAAATTCAGCAAGAAAATAGAGAAGCATGTGTGAAAAAAAAATCAAAATAATTTTGCTATAATTTGACTGAACTAAGTAGTTAATAGTTAAGTAGGATATAAGAAGTAGAACTCGGTTCTAAGGAAGTTTCCCATGAAAGGCTATTTAAAACCTGAGTCACCAGGGGATAATGATGGAAAAATTGGTTGTTGTATTAAGAATATGGCCTTATTCAAGAATCAAAAATCAGGGGAAAATGGATACTTTATAGTACACCCAGAGTTGTGAACAGTGCGATTTCTCAGGGAACAATACTTAGCTAAACTTTCTTCAGAGTGGTAACTGCTAGTAGGCCCACTCCTTTTGTAATAATGGGTCAGTGACAACAGCAAAAGTCAGCCTCACACACAAAAGTTTCAAAATGGGCATGAGCATATCATTCATAGATAAAAACAGCCGTAACCTTATTTGTAGAAGCATTGGCTCCATATCCAAATACATTCAAATAAATGTTAAATGTTAAATTTGTTCAAATAAATGTTAAAGTCATACCCATTATGATCTTCCATAAGGACACTGGCCTCAGACCATGCAATCACTGGCAGTAATTAGAAGGGCTACTGAAAACTTAAGAGAAAAAGTACTTTACCTATGAATTAAATAATGAAATACTGAAGTATCACCACTCAACTCCAGAAAAGTGTATATGCAATCTAGAGCAGGCCATGAAAATATTTAAGGGCCTGAGATGGCTAAGTGAATATAAACTAAAAAGACAAATACTCACTTTGAGAAGATGAAGGCTAAGAGTATTATTACCAAAGTCTACAAAATTGGAAAGGGTGTAAAAAAAGAATGTAAGCTTGTTCAAAAAAAATTCTAGATCCTTACAAGGCAACAACACACGAAACATATGGTAAAGTTAAACCAAAGTGGGAAATTCACTGATGGCTATAAAATTATGGAATTTACCTCAATTCCATACAATAATATAAAATCAGTAAGTTAAAAAATTTGACTTAAAATCATTAATGAAACAATGTTTTATATAAGTGTTTGCTCCTGGGGTACTCTAGTCAAGAATGAGATATGATTGTTTCAAAGTAGTTGGTCTAAGTGTAGACCCACACAATGTTGGTCTAAACATTTGCTTGGAGAATGTTTAGACAGGGAGTCCTACCTAAAGTTGTCTCCCTGAAGGAGGCTTAGCCATTGTGCATATACACTGTTAGCTCAATTACATGTTAATTTCTTTGCATTTGGCTTCAGTTATCAGGTTGGGTTCCCATCAGTTTTATCCTGGTGCTACATCTGCACAGTACTATATTACATTTTAACTTTTAGCAAGAAATAACATTTAGAACTGCTCAGACCTTGAGACCCTTGTCTTATTTAACATAAGGGTCAGGGCTTGTACTGGATTTTGATTTGATTTCTCTGAAGTTTCTACTGCTTTTTCTCTTATTGACATATGAGCGATGTGCTTTCACCACAACCTCAGATTTATCTGTTTCCCAGTCATGCTATCTCTTATGTGGGATTCTTCATTTTTCCAGGAGCCCTCCATCTGGCTAAGTTACTCTCTGGGACCTTCTTTCTTTGCAGTCCTGGATTGGAGTCATTATCTCTTGTACCCTGTGCTGTCCAGGTCTTGACTTTCTCCCTTCTGTGGTAACTGTCTCTGGAAGTGTGTGGGAGGTAACCCTTCTGAGTTCTTATATAAGAAAAAAGTTCTCTCATTTCCTGAATTATCTGTTTCCTCTCAGTTCAGTAGTTCTTAGAATTTTCTTATTCATGCTACTGGGTTTTCTCACTTGTATGATTGTTTTTGGTTGTCCATTCATATTTAAGGCTGAAGCTTAGGCAATGATTATTTTAGGTAGCAATTGTGCAGTGGTATCTCTTAAGGCTTTCTTCAGCAAGTCCCATCAGCTCCCTATTCTTTGATGCGGAGCCTATACTGAGCTTTATAAGTGACTGAGAATGTGGCTTGGCACACATCAGACTAATAATTTTGTCTAGCTGAGAATGATAGGTTTTATAATCCTGACTTAATACATGTTGGTACAGTATGAGGTAGAAATAAATTAGCCACAAATCTTTTTGCTTACTTTATCCTGAAATAGGAATTTAGTTGTTAGTAAAGTGGTACTTTGAAAGTAAAGAGGGAATAATAAAAGATTATAAGTCAATTCAAACATTTGTTGGATTTCTGTGTATTTCATGTTTTTGGTGATGCGGAGGTGCTTATAAATAAGACACAGGTCTTGCCCTCAAGGAACTAGCTGGAGATGTAACTGAACAAATGGTGGTTTGACTGCCTGCCACAACGGAAGCCAGACTTATGAGGCAGGTGCTGGTGCAGAAGGAAGGAGGTTTTATTCAGGTGCCATGTGACTTGGGAGCATGGTGGACTCTTGTCTCAAAGACCATCTCCCCTTCTTCTTTTTTTAAATCCTCACCTGAAGACATTTTTTTTGTTTGCTTTTAGAGATAGAAGGGGGAGACAGAGAGAGACACAAAGAGAGAGACAGAGAAGCATTGATGTGAGAGAGAAACATCAGGTGACCATGTCTGGTATGTGCACTTACTGGGGTGGAACCTGCAACCTTTCTGTGTGTGGGGTGAAGCTCCAACTAACTGAACCACACCAGCCAAGCCACACTGGCCAGGGTTACCATCTCCCCTTCTTGCTTAAGCTGTCAGTTCTTACAGGGATAGGAAGGACTTTTCTTCTATCCAATTATCTTGCTAGCATTTGGCATGCTTGGGGCTCTATGCATTCATCTTTCTAGTTTTTGGCATGCTCAGCATAACCTCCCCCTGCACCATCTTGGCCAGTGGGACAGACTCCCTGGTGCTCCAACTGGATGTCTGTGGTGGTAACAGAGAGACGTAATTTTCACATTTTAAAATATGTTTTTTGTTTAAGATGAACTTCGCTTCTTTCGTCATTTTGATCTTCATAACCTTTTGCAAAACCATAATTTATTGGATTGTGTATCAGAAACTGAATATTTGAGCTGCACATTGATACATTGTTGGCAGTGTTCGAATGGCAAGTGGATCTGCCCAGATTTGAGGACCTCAGTGCCTATAGTTTCTTTGGGGCTGGATTCATAGGTTTTAAATGTAATCATTATTTTGGGGGCATTTGGGTGAAAGACCTTGTGTAGAGCATTCAGGTGACTCAGTGGTTTTTGCCTCACCCCTAGATAACTTCTCATGTCCTGTCATTATGTCTTCATTTGGGTTGTTAATACGAAATATGTCCATCTCCTCAAGGATACTTAAGCAATAAATCTCAGGAGTTATTGATATCATATGGTGATGCCTTTAAGTGCTTTGGATTTTGTTTTGAAATACAAATATATCTTGCTGCTGGATTTGCCTTATTTTCATTCATACCTTACTACAAGTTATTACAGTTACAAATACAATTATTCCACCCTGACCAGCATGGCTCAGTGGGTTGGGTGATGTCCCACAAAGTGAAAGGTTGCTGGTTAGATTCCCAGTCAGGGCACATGTCTGGGTTGTGGGCCAGGTCCCTGGTTGGAGGAGTGCGAGAGGCAACAGATTGATGTTTATCTCCTTCTCTTTCTCCCTCCTTTTCCTTCTCTCTAAAATAAAAATAAATAAAATCTTTTTTAAAAAAAGATTATGCCTACATCTGGGAAAATAGAGTGGGAATTGGGAACCTTGATGAAGGAATAGTATTAAAATTAATCAGTGCTATTTACTAGTCAGAAACAGAGTTTTTTCCTCTACCTCCTAAACTCACCCCCAACCCCAGAGCTGTCAGCCTGCTCTCTCTGAGTCTGTCTTTATTTTGCTTCTTAGTTCAGTTTGTTCAGTAGATTCCACATATGAGTGAAATCATATGGTATTTGTCTTTCTCTGACTGGCTTGTTTCATTTAGCAAAATGTTCTCCAGGTCCATCCCTACTGTTGCAAAGGGTAACATTATCTTCATTTTTATGACTGAGTAGTAGTCCATTGTGTACATGTCCCATAGCTGTTTTATCTGCTCATCTACTGATGGACCCTTGAGCTGCTTCCATATCTTGGTGATTATAAATAATGTAATGAACACAGGGGTGCTTCTTTTCTTTTGAATTAATGTTTCGGGTTTCTTTGGTTAGATTCCCAGAAGTGGAATCGTGGGGTTAAAAGGTAGTTCCATTTTTAATTTTTTGAGGTATCTCCTTACTGCTTTCCACAATGGGTGCACCATTCTGCATTCCCACCAACAGTGCAAACTGGGTTCCCTGTGCTCCACATCCTTGCCAGCACTTCTTGTTTACTGTTTTATTGATGATAGCCTTCAGACTGGTATGAGGCAATACTACATTGTGGTTTTAATTTGCATTTCTCTGAAGATTAGTGATGTTGAGTATCTTCTCATATGTCTATTGGCCATCAGTATGTCCTCTTTGGAGGTGTCTATTCAAGGTTCTTTGCCCATTTTTTAATTGGGTTGTTTGTCTTTTTTTTCGTGTTGAGTTTTGTAAGTTCTTTATAAAATTTGAATATTAACCCCTTATCAGATGTGTCATTAAATATGTTCTCCCACTCTGTGGGTTGTCTTTTCATTTTGCTGATGGTTTCCTTTGCTGTACAAAAATTTTTTTATTTTGATACAGTCAGAAACATATTTGAAGAAACATAAGTCTAGTCCAAACTCTCATTAGATGAAAAAAAACTGAGACTTTGAGAGCTTAAGCAGTTTGTCTGAGAATTTAAGGGTAGAATTGAAGCCCTAGAACTCAGTCTCAACAGCACTTCAGCTTTGTGTGGGTTTGTATTTTAATGTGTTATCATGCTTTAAGGGTATCTCCAAGAATAAAATAATACAGAGAAAAATGTGCCAGTGTAGGAGTAATTAGATTAGAGGAGGGTGCATTTGGTGCACTAAATATTTATTCAGTACTTAACAATGTTTGATACATAGTAAGTGCTCAGTAAACATTCGCAAGCATTCAGTACTTTCTATAAGCAAGGTGTTGTGCTTGGTGCCACGAAGAGACACAAAGTATGGAAAGGATCCATTTTTTTTTTCCAAAGAACTCTTAGGCTGGTTGGTATTTTAAAATAATCAGGAGACTGACTAACAGATGTCAAAAGTAATAATAGATGGTGTGGTTAGGAGAGACTTGACTAAAACTGAAAACATTGCAGTAGGCCCCAAAGGAATGACACTAAGTATATATAACTACGTGTTAATTTTATTCAACTGGAAACCACTTTTGTACTTCTTTGGTGTGTATCTACCCTGAAATTGAAGTTCTGTGTTTGTTCTTGTCTGTGACTTGTTACTAAACCTTCACAAGTGGCATTCTGTGCTTCAAGTTTTTGTTAATTTACTTTTAAACCTGGTCTTGAATTCTTGCTGCCTGGTATGGGTTAGGTTGAATCAATTCTGATTTAATTTAGTAGGTATATTGAGTATCTGCTAATGTGCAAGCAGTATGCTGGGGTAGAAATAAGTAAGAATAATACACAGCCTAAGAAGGGGCATACAAGGGTAAGCTGTGTGGAAAATATATTCACGAAGGCACGTGTGTCTGTAGAGGTAGCCAAGAGTGTGGGAGATTTTAGTGCCATCTGGGTGAGGGTGGGAAGGGCTTTCTGGAAGAGATGAGACTAGGTTTTAAAAGTATAAAGAGAGCTTTCCAAATATATAAGGAAGGGAGAGCCATTCGCAGGGGTGTCCAACCTTTTGGCATCTCTGGACCACACTGGAAGGAGAAGAGTTATCTTAGGCCACACATTAAATACACAAACACTGATGAAAACTGATGAGCTGAAAAAAAGTTTTAAGTAAATTTACAATTTTGCACAGGGCCGCATTCATAGCCATCCTGGGCCACATGCAAGCCCACAGGCCACGGGTTGGACACCCGTGATAGAGAAAACATTCAGAAGTGAAACAAGTGGTGTGTTAAGACAATTTTGAACATTATTGCTGGAATATAAAGTGGAATGCTTGGAGGAGATGGTTATAAGAGATAAGACTCCAACAGAACTGGCATGAATCTAGGGGGAGCTCAATGTCTTTGGTATGCCATTTGTCCTTGGCAATCATTTGGGAGTTTTAGGTAGTCAGTCCAAATGCAAAGGTAGTTAGGAAGGTTTTTTTACCCCCTCCTCTCTGAATTCCGTGGGAGAAGAACCAAGATGAAAGAACATTGAAGTTGGAGGATTAGTGGATTTAATGGAGGGAGCTTTGATCTTAAAAGGTAATTAACAGGAAGGTTTTAGAAATGTAATAATAGTAAATTATTGGGAATGTGGTATCTGCTCTCCTAGTATGATCACCTCACATGAAATGTTTCATGCAGGTGTTTTGAAGCAATTATACAACAGAGAAGGGCATGCAGTAGCGTCCACTCTGACAGTAAAATTGTTTCTGTCACCTGATTCCCAGAAGAGCAGTTGGCTTTAAGCCCACTGCTGGGGTCCTGTGTGCAGGCTGATTCTGTAGGGCCAGTGCACTGGAGCCCAGGGCTGTGGCAGAAAAGGCTCTGCACCAAAGAGCTTTGTTGGTCTCCTCACCTGTCATGAGCTGATGCTCAGTCGGTGGTCCGCAAGAGTGGGGAGTGAAGTGATTTTTGTGCCTAGGTTACGGTAAAGAGTTAATCGCTCTTAAAAAAAATTCAACTACTCTTAGTATTTTTCATGTTTGTTTAACTCCAAAATGCTGCAGACTTGGTGTTATGCCAGATTTTATACTTTTACTTAGGTTCCCATGTTCTCTATTAATTTGTAAGCTTGTTTTTAATATTTCACAGGCTTTCTTGATCATGGATGGTGAAGATATACCAAATTTTTCAAGTTTAAAGGAGGAAACTGCTTATTGGAAGGAACTGTCCTTAAAGTATAAGCAAAGGTAATGTTGAAAAATATCCCCCCCAAAAAAATAGAGGAGGGCATTTGGAATACACCGTCTCTAGCATGTGCATTTTTAAAATAAAACATAAAGCTAAAATTAGAGTTTCAGGTTTGGTAGTGGGATTCTAGAAATAGTCATAACATTGCTTGTATTTAAGTAATATAAAAATGCCATAAGTCCTGTATTACTTAAATTATTAAAATAGTAAAAAAACTTAGTGTCATTTGTGTTTTTTTTTTCTGGTAGTTTACCTCCTTTTATGTTTATTACTCTCATTGACCATCTTTGGTCTGTTTCATGTATACTGTTTCTGCCTCATCATTTTGATCTTCTGGAGATTCTGATAGGCTGTCTGGGGCTTCACACAGCAGACTTGAGTTCTCTGCAGGCAAGCATTATCAGTGACTGGAGCCAGAAAAGCTTTCAAGGAGGGGAGAAGAGCTTCAGACATATGGGGAATTTTTTAAAATCTCAATTATTTTAATGATTTGGGAGAACTTTTACATAATTTTTTGAGAACCAAAGCTTGTCTTAAATTTCATTATAAAATGGAATTTTTCTAAAGAAATATATATATTTTTTTCTACTTTAGTTAAAGGAGTTTTCTAAGCCTTATCAAACCTTTTACTGTTACTTTATTATTATTGCTGGAGCCAGTTATATTGTGACAGTGGATATAAAAGGTGTCTATGGCAGGAGTACTTAATCATTTTTTGTGCCATAGACACTTAGTAGTCTGGGGAAGCCTAGACCCGTTCTCAGAACAATGTCTTGCCCTGGCTGGTGTCGCTCAGTGGACTGAGTACTGGTCTGTGAACTGAAAGGTTACAGGTTCAATTTCTAGTGAGGGCACATGCCTGGGTTGTAGGCCAGGTCCCCAGTTGAGGGCCTGTGAGAGGCAACTCATCAGCCTGATCAATTTGTTTCTCTCCCTCTTCCACCCTCCCTTCCCCTATCTCTAAAAGTAAACACAATCTTAAAATAAAAGAATAATGTCTTTAAATGCATAAAATCAAATAACAGAATTGCAAAGGAAACCAATTATATTGAAAAACTCAATTATATTGAAAGACTTATCTAAATATCAAACTTATTTGTGGTATAGCAATTGCCTTCTTTAGTAGTACATTAAATAAGGAGCTAGCGAGTGTATAAAATAAAAATCCTTTTAGGGCCTATAAATAATTTTCACTGAGTCTCAAATATAGGGTAAGAGATGTAAAACAAATTGTCTTTATTATTTAGTATATTTTATTAGAGCATAGCATTTAGGCAAAAATTCTTGAATTGATATATAATCATCTTCAACATGTTTCTTATGGTGTACTACAACTCATCTTTCCCACTTTGTTTTTGATTAGCTTCCAGGAAGCTCGGGATGAGCTGGTTGAATTTCAGGAAGGAAGCAGAGAATTAGAAGCAGAGTTGGAGGCACAATTAGTACAGGCTGAACAAAGAAATAGAGACTTGCAAGCTGATAACCAAAGACTGAAATATGAAGTGGAAGCATTAAAGGTAATTGTGGTTGTAGAAGCTCTGGTGTCTAATGTGTGGGGTTTTATTAAAATGAGAAATGTTGCCCTGGCTGGGTGGCTTAGTTGGTTGGAGCATTGCCCCGTGCGCCAACAGATTGCAGGGTCCATCCCCAGCTAGGGCACCTGTCTGGGTTGTGGGTTCACTCCCTGGTTGGGACATGTATGGGAGACAAGCCATTGATGTTTCTCACATCAGTTTCTCTCTCCTCTCTCCCCTTATCCCCCCTTCTTCCTCCCTCCCCTCCTCCCCTTTCTGCCCTTACCTCTCACCCTCCCTCCACCTCTCCCTCCCTCCACCTCTCCCTCCCCCCACCTCTCCCTCCCTTGCCCCTCTTTCCCTTCTTTCCCCCATCTCTCTCTCTCCCTCCCTCTACTTCCCTCTCTCCCTTCCTCTCTCTCTGAAATCAATGAACACATCCTTGGGTGAGGATTTAAAAAAATGAGAAATATGTTTATTTAATGGGAGCTTAAGAGCAGCAGGGCACAAAAAAACATGAAAAGAAGCTTAATTTTGTAATTCCCATAATTCTCAGAAGCTGACTATTTGTTTTGACATATTGCTTTATTTTGTGGCACTTTAAAATTATGTCTGTATGAAGTATACACATTTATTTCATTATTGTTCATAGTCCCTTTAGTTTTAGAGTTTAGTTTGGATTTAAAGATTGCCTTCTAAAAAGGAATTTTCAGAAGTGAAAGGATGAGCCCCTTTTGCTGTTCTTAACCACCTGCCTTAGCCAAATACATGGAGATTTTCGGTGTCTGGGAAGTAGGTGGTTTTGTGGAAGGCGGGGGAGGGGTGGGGGGGTTGTGGAAGGGGTAGGGAGTGGGTAGGTAAGGGGCAGGGAATTTGAACTCTGTCAGTTTACTTCTTTGTGCTCACCCCGAGCTGCATGCAGCCTGAGGACCCAGAAGTTCCCCTACCGTGTTTGGGGTTTTTGAGGCAATGGTTTTATTATTTTACTTCTTTTCAGAGAGATTACTATCAGATTCTGAAAGGAGAATGGTTGACCATTTAAATTTTATATGAGTTAAGGCAATTGGAATGAATGTATAATTGTTTTTAAATATTGTGAAAAGAAGAGGTATTATCAACTTGGATTGTGGGTGAACTCCTTGGATTTTTCCGCCCCTTTAACTTTGGTTGCATCCTTTATTAAAGAAAACTGTATTTTAATGACACATACCTTTTTGTATACTCATCTCTTTAGGAGAAACTAGAACATCAGTACGCACAAAGCTACAAGCAAGTTTCAGTGTTAGAAGATGATTTAAGTCAGACTCGAGCCATTAAGGAGCAGTTGCATAAGTATGTGAGAGAGCTGGAGCAGGCCAATGATGACCTCGAGCGAGCAAAAAGGTGAACAATGGGCATTTTTTTAGTGTAACCAAAGTTGGCAATCAGTGAATAAAATATATATCTTTAGGTTCAACCTATTACCCATTCTTAGTCCCACAACACTTCCTGTTGGTAATCATCAAGTTGAAACTTACCAGAAACCTTTATCTCCGGGAGAGTGCCCTTCTAAGTTTTTCTTTCCGGTTTTCTTTTTCCTTCTTTCATGTACCATTGTTGTTCCTGCTGGCTTTTCGTTAAAACGTGTCTCATTCATTCCTCTATCTTTCCCTCTCTGTTCTCCATACTACCACACTTTTTTGTAGGACCTCCCGTGTTACACCTGATTTCTGCAGTTATTTCCTAGCAAATCTCTTTAAATTTTTACTCCTTTTTATTCTCCTCTGTTTTAATACTGACTGATGAATCTTCTCAAAATATTGCTTTTATTACGATTTTGCTGAATAACTGTTAGTGGCTTGCCATTACTGTTGCCAAGCTTTCATATATCATAAACTAGTTATTTTTTAACCATTCCAAATTAATTCCTCTCACTTCATCCCAGTTACTTTACTGTCTGGTAGTTCTTTCCATAACATTTGAGTGACTTTTAAATGACTGACATACTGTTAGAGTTGAAGATACAAAAATAAACCAGTTATTGCCCTTGGGTGCAACAGGTATGGACACTCCATGTGGTAAATACTCTAGTAAAAAGAGTGTACAGGTTGCTCCGGGGCATAGAGCAGGGAGCGGCTAAAGTACACTGGGGGAACTGGGGAAGCAGCGCCTAGAAGGAGAAATAGACATTAACCAGGTGAAGGAGGGAGATATAAAGGCAGAGAGGCAGGAAAGTGTGTGATGTGTTAATGATTCACTTTGATTGAAATGTGCAGAGATGTGGCTGAACAAGATGTGACTGGAAGGTGGTTGAGGCAAGGTTGTGAAGAGCCTTGTGTGTGATGTTTGATAGTTATTCTTTAGGCAATGAGGGTCTCTGTAAGGATTTTTTAAACGAAAGAGTAATAGCCAATTGTGATTTGAGAAGATAATACCTCGGAATTGGAATGGAGAGAAAGAGACGAGGACCATTTAGGAGTAATCCAGGTGATGGGTGGAGACGGAAGCCAGGGCAGAAGTTTGAAGGAGAGCAAATGGAATTGAGAGAGATTTTGACAGTTGACAGGACTTGATAAACTTCAACATGGCGTTATGAGAATTGACTTGAGGTTATGGAATTTTACAATATACCTGTAGCATGAAGTGGGCATATAGTAGGTACATGTTAATGTTTGTTGAATGAAGGAGTAAGATGAGAAGTGCAGGAGAAGAAAAGAGTTGTTAGGCAGAAAGTAAATGGAGTGGAACCTGGCACTTTGTGTTTTAAGCACATCCTTAGTTAATTTTTAACCTACTCTAAAAAACTATTGAAAAATTTTTCTGAAGAAAATTTTCTTGTTTAAAATCCAGTGGGGAGATACAAATAGTACAGTAAATGGCTTTCCTTTAAGGAACTTTAAGGAATTTAGATGGGACTTTAGGAGAAATGAATATATTTAATGGCTCTAAATGTTAGAGACACTGAATGCCACCAGAGGTTAGAGGGAGCGAGATCATTCTCTTTCACTGGCCAGCCTTTCTAGGTCAGGGAATATGAGATAAACCTACAGTTTCCTTTTCTATTACCTATTTGCACAATATTAATTCATGGATTTAAACATTTTTTTTCAGGGCAACAATAGTTTCACTGGAAGACTTTGAACAAAGGCTAAATCAGGCCATTGAACGAAATGCATTTTTAGAAAGTGAACTTGATGAGAAGGAATCTTTGTTGGTCTCTGTACAGAGGTTAAAGGATGAAGCAAGAGGTAAACTTCATAACCTAAACTAAACCTTACTGTCTCTCAGCCAGAGCTCTAAGCCAGCTTCAGGATCAACTTGTTAAAGCTCTGTGTCTATATATTTTGTGAGACACTATGCTAAGTACTTTTAATCTGTTAACTTACGTAATGCCTGCATCATCATCTCTAGGAGGTAGGTATTATTACCCCTATTTTATAGGCATAAAACTGAGGCACAGAGAGTTTGCGTTTTGTCCAAAGTCTATAGCCTGTCAGCTGGGATTCAAATCCTGGTCTGTTTTCCAAAGCCCAAACCACTCCTGCTGTGCACATACTGCTTGCTTAGTTTGAGGTTTTTTTCCCCTTTTTGCTTCTACCTAAAGAATTTTGTTATATACATAATAACATGTACACATGTTGCCATTTACATATTATATATAGTGAATGTGTACTTTGCTTGGAAATTCTCCTTCCCTCCCTCTTTTTAAAAAATGCATGGTATCATTCAAAATATTACAAAGAAGAAAAAAAATCAGTGCCTATCCATTTATCTTAGGAGAACCCACTAACAGTTTGGTGTTTCTTTCCATATATATAATTGGGACCACACTATATATACACATATATTTTCTGTGTTACATTTTTTTTTACTACTTAATAAAGTAATCCATGCCTTTAAAAATCTTTTTTTTGAGAAATAGTCCACCTTTTCTGTTTGAAGATTTTATTTATTTATTTAGAGGGGGCGGGGAGGCAGAAGGAGAAACATCAATGTGTGGTTGCCTCTCACATGCGCTCTGCTGGGGATTTGGCCTGCAGCCCAGGCATGTGCCCTGACTGGGAATCGAACCAGTGACCCTTTGGTTTGCAGAATGGCACTGAATCCACTGAGCCACACCAGCCAGGGCTAAAAAATCTTTTAAAACAAGTTTTTAAAAATGTTGCATGATATTTATTATATATATTTTATGGGATCTTTATTATTGGTAGTTAATTTTTTGCTATAAGTACTACTGTGAATAGGATTCTTGTACTTAATATTTAAGAGTAGCTTTGATAATTTCTTTAAAATAAATTCTTAGAAGTGGCACATGATATAAAAGACACTGCTAAATTATTTTTTAGATAAGTTGGTATGTTTATACTCCCTGTGGCAGTGATTGAGAGTGTCCTTCTCACACTGGTAATTAGCATTGTGAATAATAAAAATGGTTTTTTTAAGATTTTATTTATTCATTTTTAAAGAGAGGGGAAAGGAAGGAGAAAGAGAGGGAGAGAAACATCAGTGTGTGGTTACCTCTCACGAGGCCCCCGCTGGGGACCTGAACTACAACCCAGGCATGTGCCCTGACTGGGAATAGAACTGGCAACCCTTTGGTTTGCAGCCCATGCTCAATCCACTGAGCTACACTAACCAGGGCTAGTAAAATAGTTTAAAAAATCATTAGAAAATTCATTTGAAAGCTGAAAGTGGTATCTCTTTTTTAAATGTGTGTTTATTTGATTATTCCTTATGAAATTTTTTGGTCCAATGTTTAAAAATAGTTTTTTCATGCTTTTTTTTTGAGAACTTTATCTGAAAAACTTATTATAATTTGTATAATGTGTAAAATATTAACTGTATTTTATTTATTTATTTACAGTTGTCAAAAACATAAAATTTACCATCTTGACCATTTTTAAGTATACAATTCATCAGTGTTCACTATATTACATTGTTATGTAACAGCTCTCTAGGATTTTTTTGTTGTTGCAAAATTGAAACTGTGCCCATTGAGGAGCAACTCCCCATTTTTCCTTTTTCTCCAACCCCTGGCAACTACAATTCTGCTTTTTGTTGCCATGTTTTAAATACCTTATATAAGTGAAGTCATGCTTTTGAAGTGCTTGTCTTTTTGTGACTGGCTTATTTTACTTAGCATAATATCCTAAAGGTTCATCAAGGTTCATCCACATTGTGGCATGTGTCAAAATTTCCTGTTGTTATAAGGCTGAGTAATATTCCCTTGTGTGTGTGTGTGTGTGTGTGTACAGCACATTTTTTGATCCATTTATCTGTGTGTGGACACTTGGTTGCTTCCACCTCTTGGCTATTGTGAATAATGCTACATCGAACAATGATGTGCAAATATCTCTTGGAGAGCTTTTTTTTTTAAAAAAAAATAATGCTAATTTATTTTTAGAGAGAGGGGAAGGGAGAGAGAAAGAGAGTGAGAGAAACATCAATGTGTAGTTGCTTCTCACACGCCCTGACTGGGAATCGAACCAGTGACCCTTTGGTTTGTAGGCCAGCGCTCGATCCACTGAGCCACATCAGCCAGGGCTGGAGATCTTGTTTTGAATTCTTTTGGATATGTACCCCAAAATGGGATAACTTTGTATCCCTTTTTTTTTATCATAAGCAATTATTCTGTGGGTTAGTTGCATAACTGAAAAGAAGACATCAATTTTGGGTTGCAATTTAACCTTGAAAGCAAGAAAAAAATTGCAACTATTCTGACTTCTTTTCTAAAACAAAATAGTTTATGGTGACAATTAATAAAAAGTACCAACCCATTTAAAATGGTAAAAATGCACTTTATTGATTTTTGCAATGATCCCCGTACTACATCATTTCAAAGTAAAAGCAAGTGAGTTGTTAAAGAACATTCATTTTTGTGTCATACATGTTCACTCTAGACTCTGCTCTGTTTCCTTTTGCATATGGGCATAGATAACTGTTCTCTTAGGTCACAGCTTTTTTTGGTTATAGCATTTTTAAATTCTAAAAGATCATCTAGACAATAGGGTTATCATGTCTAGAAGTAAAAATTTATACTTGAGAAATAACCATTTAGGGAGAATGTCTCTATGGCATTAGATGTGACTTTGCTTTACGTATTTGCTTCCTCTAGTGAGTATTACTTCCTTTGCAACATTTTACAGATTTAAGACAAGAACTAGCCGTTCGGGAAAGGCAACAGGAAGTAACCAGAAAATCGGCCCCCAGTTCTCCAACTCTAGACTGTGAAAAGACAGATTCTGCTGTCCAGGCCTCGCTTTCGTTACCAGCTACTCCTGTTGGCAAAGGAACAGAGAACAGTTTTCCTTCGCCAAAAGGTTTGTAATGTCTTGACTTTTTGACCCTGTGGTAGATTATCACCTTAAGAGGGTTTGCTAATGAAGCAGGGGTTGCTAAGATTTAAGCAATAATTTCAGTTTAAAAGTTGGTTGAATCTAGCACTGTGTATAGAAGAAGGAATTATTTTCCTAGGCCACTCAGATATAGGAAACGAGAATGATGCTACATTTAAGACATGAGCAACTTAATAAGTTGAGATTTTGAGAAGTTGAAGGTTTTAAAGATTATTTTTTAATTACAGTAGTAAGGTATATTCATGTAGAAAAATTTGAAAACAGAAAATAAAAGATAAAAGCCATCTGTAATCTTAAAGTTAACTACTCCTAACACTGGAGTTTTTTCTATCGTGTGTGCTTATTTGTGTTTGTGCCCACCTTGTTACACACATATTTTGGGATTATATTTAAACACAGTTTTATTTATTGCTTTTGCCACTTAACATGTCATGGGGAGACTAGAAGCCTTTATACACGGGATGTACAGAGACTCGAGTTACCAGACTTGAGTAAGATGGGCTTAGATAGACATGTGCATTCTAACACATGTCTCCGTAGCTGCTATTTTCGTAAGTGACATTTAGGGTTACTATTGAGTAGTTCATAGAGAATATTCCTTTTGCTATCAGCCAGTGTGTTTTAGTCTTGATAAACGGGAAACCATTTAGTAGTCACTAGAATAGACCCTTAGAATGGAACCCTGAAGCTCCCAGTTTGGATTTACTTAGTTTTTGCAGCTTGCAGATCATATTTCAGCTATTCCCACTCCCCTGTACTTTTTTCTCCCCAAATGGAAGCATCTTTCAACTACTTTTTAAATATAGGACTTCCCTTCATAATGATAGAAGATTTCCTGTCTGAGTGGTATGTGCATAAGCTCTCTGTATCTGTGCTGACCATTGTGGTAGCCACTATCTTCATGCAACTATTTAAATTGAAATTTTTACTAACTTACTATGAATCAAAATTTAAAAATCAGTTTTTGGTTGCATTAGTCACATCTGACTTGCTCAGTAGCCCTTGAATAAGAATTCATCCTGTTTTCTCCTTGTTATGAAATAAAATTGGATAAGGTGTGTGAAAACGCCAAATAGTCAATAGGAAGCAGGCAGTGCGTGGATTATAGCAGTCGTCAGAAGCTTTCACTGTTCATTTTTTGGAACAGTCCCTGTGTATTTGAGGCCCTCAGAATTAGTAACATTTGAGAATTAACAAAGCTTTGCTTTTATGTTACTAATTAGAATTCTGCAGATAATTTCTGAAAATTCTTTATTTGAGCACTAATCAGAGTAGTCAGGAGCTTAAATTAAGATAACTCCAGCGGGAGGTATTCATTTTTTCATAGCTCATTAGAGGTTTCATGTAAGAACTTGGGGTGGGGAATGTCAGTAGGACATGGAGCCTAGTCCATCCCACACAGAATTAAGATAGGTCAACCCTACGGCAGTAATATTTGTCCAAATAGACAGTTTTGGACTGGAACTGACAGCATAAACTTTTACTAACCTGAGCTGCTGTGTGCTGGGTCACTGCAGTTTTGTGACAAGGAGGCCAGCACAGGCATCGGAGCAGCAGGTCTGAGAAATCAGTGTGCAAAGTGGAAGAGCTGACCTCTGTGGAATGGTCTGTCTTTAATGGCATTGTATTAATACGGTTACTGTAAAACACAGATTTAATACCTAGAGTACAAAATTTGAGGAGAATGGGGAGAACTGAGATCCAGAAATCCCTGCCAAGGGGAGTACAGCTATCGTATGCTGTATGTTGTTCTATTTTTTTTTTAAGATTTTATTTATTTATTTTTAGACAGAGGGGATGGGAGAGAGAAAGAGAGGGAGAGAAACATCAATGTCTGGTTGCCTCTCATGGGCCCCCGACTGGGGACCTGGCCTGCAACCCAGGCATGTGCCCTGACTGGGAATCGAACCAGTGACTCTGGTTCACAGGCCAGTGCTCAATCCGCTGAGCCACACCAGCCAGGGCCTGTGTGTTGTTCTAGATGCTGGGAGTATAGCGGTGAGTAGGACGCCTACCTTCAATGAGTTTACATTCTAGAGGACAAGGACAGTAAACAACAGCAGCAGCCACACAAGCATTTTATGTGCCTCCTGGCATTCTCTAGAAAACATAAAAAAATAATAGCTAACATTTATTGAATACTTATTATACTAAACATTTTAAAAGTAGGTTAACTAATTTAAACTTCACAACTTTATGAGGTAAATTAGTTATTAGCTTCTTTTACATATGGTAACTTACTCAAAGGTCGCATAGTTATTAAATGGCAGTGATGGATTTGTATCTAGCAGTTTCACTTGAACTCTTAACTATTATGCTATATTATCTCAAAAATAAATCGAAGAAACGTGCACAGTTGAAAACCTTTGCCGAGGGTCATGGACAAAGAGCGTGAATAAATGCCTTTGAGCTTTATTTGAGCACTAATCAGAGTAGTCAGGAGCTTAAATTAAGATAACTCCAGCGGGAGGTATTCATTTTTTCATAGCTCATTAGAGTTTTCATGTAAGATCTATGTAACCATGTAACCATGGTTCTGAACAGGAAAACTTAATTTTGTTGCAGTATCCATTCTCTCCAAATCAGTTGATTATTTAAATTTTTAATAAAAATATCCACAGGATTTTTCAAGTTGTCAGGTTGATTTTGAAGTTAATCTGGAAGATTAAATGTGTAAGAATAGCCAGGAAAAGTTTAAAATAGGTTAATAATGAGAAGAGGCTTTGCCCTTCAACATGCCAAAATTTATTTTAACACTAATAACTAAAGCAGCATCTCTCTAGTGGGGTAGACTGATAATTTAATGGAACTTGAAATACATAGGGAACTCAGTATATGGTTTTAGTGCCATTTCAGATAAGTTTTTTCCAGTAAGTAGTATTTGGACAATCGGCTATCCATTGGGAGGGAAAATATGTAAATATTTGATGGGTTAAGTGACCTAAGTGTAAAAAAAATTTAGGAAACCATTAGGAGAAAAATATGAGGAACATTTTTTTTTCTTTTTCTTTTTTTTTAAAGATTTTTTATTTATTTATTTTTAGGGAGGGAAGGGAGGGAGAGAGAGAGAGAGAGAGAGAGAGAGAGAGAGAGACAGAGATAGAGACAGAGAGAGACAGAGAGACATCAATGTGCGGTTGCTGGGGGTTATGGCCTGCAACCCAGGAATGTACCCTGGCTGGGAATCGAACTTGGGACACTTTGGTTCCCAGCCCGCGCTCAATCCACTGAGCTACGCCAGCCAGGGCTGGAACATTTTTTATAATATTGAAATGAGGGAGCCAAAGGCTTCCTCCCCAAAACACAAAGTTTAAAGATAAGCGTCACACTCAGAATACAACATACATACATACATGAGAGAAAGGGTGAATATCTGGAATGTATTTTGCCCTTGCAAATTGATTAAAGGAAAGACAACCCAGTAGAAACAAGTGCAAAGGTTAAAACAGATGATTTCCAGAAAAGGTTCAAATGACTAGTTATTAAGGAAATAAAAATGTAAACAAAATGACACTCAAATTTTGCAAAAAAAAAAAAAAATTGTCCAGTATTACTGAGAACACCACCATACAAATTGCTGATAACTGACATAACCTTTGTAGAGAGCATTCTGGCGGTCAGTATGTTCAGGTGAACAAAACAGGCATATCGTATCCTCTGACCCTGCAGTCCTATTTTTAGGGATCTCTTTAGAAATACTTGTCTGGATGTTTTAAGGATATATATCCTTTTAGCATTATAATGATGTAAATTTGTATATAATCTAAACATCCATCAATTGGAGAATAGTTTAACATGGTATCTCCACGTTATATTTTATCTGTAGTTTGGAATACTATATTAAGTGTTGACATTGAGTGTATATTGCTTTTAATAACAATGAAACCCAAATTACATGTGTAATAATCACCTGTGTTTTATTTTTCTCTAGCTATACCAAATGGTTTTGGTACCAGTCCACTAACTCCTTCAGCTAGGATATCAGCACTAAACATTGTGGGGGATCTCTTACGGAAAGTAGGGGTAAGCATTCAGTTATTTATCACTAGGTGTTTCAGTTGCCAAGGTATTGGATTATTTCTTAATTTGAAGGGAGGGAAGAAAAAAGGATTCCTTTCTGTCATAAAGGCTGTGATTAAGCTGAGAAGCAAAAGCATCCAGTGACCAGCTGAGGCGGGGCCAGAAACTCTTCCAGGGCTCGGGCTTGAGGTATCTCTGCAGAAGGCCCAGCGTGCTGAGTTCCTAAGTTTCCACTGGGAATTCTTCATGTTTCCCCATGGCTCTTTCTATAAGGCCACGAGTCCTTCATTTTTTTACTTCTTGCTATAGGTCTTATACCTCCTTCTAATCCTGTCCTTTGCTGCTGTCTCCCATCCTCCTGGTTATCCCTGACCTTTCTCTCTGTAGGCCTTTAGCACCGCCTATGGCATGACTTGCTGCTCTTTGCGGCATCTGGCTGCTGCTTGGCCACCTCAACTTCAGTGTCATCTCCTTGACTCTGACTTGTATTCCAGAGCAGTTTGGCTTTTGAAACATTAAACTTGTTTTTCTGCTTATTCAGTTTTTTAGTCTGTGTAATACTCTTAGACCTTATCGGGAGAGTAGTACTCTGTTTTTCTTCTTGATCTCTTGCTTTTACTTTGTTCCTGTTCATCTGTGATCCCGCAGATTGCTTGCTTTGTTAGTGTTGCTCACGGTGTTTCTGGCCGTGGAGGAGACCTGCCTTCTGGATCAGTCAAGAAATTGGATTTCTCCTTTCCTTCATCCAGATCACCGGAAACAATAATGTTAATATAACTGTTTGGATTTAAGCCACTATAAAGTTAGCATTAGTCATTTCCCCTTTTATTTTCCTCATGACTTTAAGCTCTCTTCAATAATCTACCCCTGCAACTTCCCGCCATCCAGTACCCTTTCACTTATTTTTTTGTGTGAGATACTTTTTGAAAAAAGTTGCATTGTACTTTCTATGAAAAAGAAATGAGAGGCCAGGATACAGGTCCCTTGTTTACCTTTTCTGGCTTATAGAATTATTTTTAATCATCAGATTAACTCGAAACCACATTTTAAAGTTACTGTAAAGAGTAATGTGCACAAGTCACTGATAGAGTACATAGAGTAGTTTTTCTCCCATTTGTCGTAAGAGTCACAGTATTTATTTCTATAGCTTGAAATAATGTGTTTATTTTCTGTATTTTGGCTTACCAATTTTAAGCAAAAAGATGAATTTAACTCACATCCTCCCAATTTTTTATTTTTTGTCTTATTAGGGTTTTCTTTGGTAATTTTAAATATAAAACATGTTTTTGAATTTGTTAGATTATATCTCAGCTCCTTACTGTGTGTCTCTCTCCGTACCTTCTTGAACTCTTCATTGGTTGGTTCTGAAGACCGAAAATTAGTCAGTAGCATCTGTAATATTATGCCCATGTATGTATTCCTGCATAATCACAGAGGAGAAGCTGGCCTTTTGGGTCATTTTATATGTGCTGTTCAGCAGATGGTTCAATCATTTTCTTCTTTATCATTTACTCAAAATCATGACAGGTTTTTTGTATTGTATCAGAGCTAACTTGTATGTCTTTTTCTTTTTTTCCTAGTGTTTCAATTTTTTTGTGGATAGAAAAAATAAACTCTTTGCAATATCTCATACCTTCCAGCTTCTTATTCACACTGTATGCCGAAAACTGTGATATGCTTGTAGGACTGTTGCACCACTGTCATCTTTGAATTTCTCTTCATCATGTATTCTTGGGTTGGTACTGACTACACTGGAACTCCAAGTTGTCTTTCTTTGTTCTTAACTTATTTTGCTTTAGTGCCATAAGTGAACTATTCCGAAATGGTGCATGAAAGTTGAACTTGGAGTCCTTGCATGGTTTACCTATTCAGCTGACAGCCTGTCTTAAGATGTCATCAAAACTTTGGTCTGCTTCCCTCCAGCTCCTGTGTACTTTTATGACTATTTGCTTTCCTACGTCTTTGCACTCCTTTGTCCACTGACTAGAGCTACCTAGAAGCCCCCTTCCTACTTTTGCACCGTCTTCCATGAGGCATCAAGGCCATCTGATTTAAAGTTTTGTTTTTTTTCCTTTTTTTATTATTCTCCTATTATTTATTACCTCTGTAGCTATTCTTCCTTTTTATTCAGTGGTAAAAATATCATTCCTGCCCATGGCTAATTTTTTCCTTTTGTGCTTTGGATCCCATTCCTTCCAGACTTCTCATTTTTGTGTCTGCTGGACCTTTAGCTTTTTACTCCATGTATGTTAATATTTGTGTGTGATATTTCTGTAGTACATATTATGTACTTTTTTATCTTAGCAAAAGTAAAAGCAGCTCTTCTTTCCTTTTACCCTCCATCTCTCTTTAGCCATCATCCTGTTTCCTTTCTTCCTTTGTCAGCCAAGCTTTTTGAAAGTGCATTTCCATTTATTGTGAGCATTGGTGACAGCATGCGCTCTTCCCCAGACCTCCTCGTCTGGGCTCTGTCCCTGCTCTCCCCACTCAAGTTGCTCATTGATGATCTCGGTGCTGTCAGACACAATGGATGCTGTTTTGTCCCGATTGTATTTGAAATACTCAACACCAGTTTTTTGGGGTGGGGTGGGGCATGCTTTCTTTCCTCTGCTCCTCTGATGCTGTGTCATGTCTGCTTCCTGCCCGTTCCTCTGCCATCTCGTTGGGTCTTAATTTGCCTGTCCTTTCATTATTGATTTTATTCCGAGTTCTGTCTTTGATTTCCTCATCTTCTTATTTGCAACTGTGATTTTGCCTACTACCTGGTGCAGATATCTTCTAAACCTTGATTTCTATACCACTTTTTTCTCTTGAGGGCCAGACCCAGTACTTGTGCTTAGACGTCTCAGATGCAGCATATGCCAGCTACATAATCGATACTCAGCACGTGTTTGAATGAATGAGTGTCCTGAGAGCATAGGAAATTTATGGCTCTCAATTTTTACTGTGTATGTGTTCATATAATAAGTTGCTGAAATAATGCTTATTTAAATCTTATTCCTAATCCCTTGGTGTCACAGATAATAGAAATGGGCTATTTTTTGCCTTTTTTTTTTTTTGGGCAGGGAGAGGAGCTTGAGTTTGTTTATGGGAAAGGGGAAGTTGGTGGTATCTGTGTGTGATGGAATAGATGAGGTACTCCTGTCTTCTTCGTGTCATCTGTGTGTAGAGCCTGGCACTGGCCAGGTGTTGTGGTGACAGGTGCTAAGAAGGGCACCCAATTTAGAGGTAAGTGCTAAAGGCCTGGTATCATTTTCAGGTGAATTATTTAATTGTAGACAATGGGTATCAGTTAGACATTACACTGTGTTCTAAGAAATAGAATAACTCTTAACTTCACATGAGGTATTGTAAATGCTCTTATCCATTCAAATGCATTAGAAATAACTAACCTGAAATGCTATAGGAAGAATTGCCTGCTTTAAAGAATTCTCAAATGATATTTTGGCATTCTTTTTAGTGTTTGCTCGCCAGACAGCCTCCTTCCACACCCACGCTCACCCTGCACCCTACCCCAACTAGCCAACTAACGGAACAGTGTGCAACTCGGAAAGGCACCATGGATGGGGTCAGGAGACGTGGGGTCCATCTCTGCCTGCTTATGCCGCAGTTTTCTTGTATGAGTGAGGGTTATATTTGTGTCCCTCAGAATAAGTAAACTATTCTGAGCTCATTAGAAAGGGAGTCAGCATAAACATTTCCTTTTCCTACTAGAAAGGTGATTGATTCTGGCTTAAGTAGCCACCATTATCAACTGAGAGAGTAAGGTTTGAGTCTTGAAATAGAAATGGTTTGAAATGCGTATTTTTATATGCAGATACTGTTTTGACAACCAAATCATTCCTTGTTCCCTCTGTAGGCTTTAGAATCCAAATTAGCAGCTTGCAGGAATTTTGCAAAGGACCAAGCATCACGAAAATCCTATATGTCAGGGAATGTTAACTGTGGGGTGATGAATAGCAACGGCACAAAGTTCTCTAGATCAGGGCATACGTCTTTCTTCGACAAAGGGTAAGTCTTGGGAATTTTAAATCTTTTTTTTTTTTTTGAGTGGTAAAGTTACACATTTATTAAGTGAGCTTGTTCAATCTTTGAAAAGGTAAACACAGTTTGATAAATTTACCTGAAGCCTGTTATCATTCAAGTCTCAGGGGACAGGGAATCTGTTGTCCTCTAGTCCCCATGGAGCCTGTTGCCCTGGTAACCCTGACTCGGAAACTTCTGTCCTAGGAAGCAGACTCTTAAAAGGTAGCAGTGTGGGCTCTGGGGCTTACAGATGCCTTTGCCACAGTCCTTGTTCTCAAGGTGCTTAGTAGACGTTCCTAGCAAATACAGGGTGGGGCAAAAGTAGGTTTATAGTTGTTTGTGTGTGTGGGAAACAATACAATAATAAGTAATTCAAGAATAAACTGTTTTTCACCTACAACTGTAAACCTACTTTCGCCTCCCTGTGTTTGTTAAGGGTAGAAGAAAACACTGTAGTTACGTATATGTGCAAACCTGCAACAAACCTTCCGTCTGAAGATTTTAGAAAAATATAAGACCACTGGATCAAATATAGTGTAGGAGATACAACTTTTACATGATGTAAAGGTGGTTTTTGAGGAATTGAGATGTTAAAAATGTGTCCTAAGATTGAAGCACTGATACATTCTTTTTTTTAAAGATTTTATTTATTTATTTTAGAGAGATGGGGAAGGGAGGGAGAAAGAGAGGGAGTGAAACATCAGTGTGTGGTTGCCTCTAGCATACCCCATACTGGGAATATTGCCTGCAACCCAGGCATGTGCCCTGACTGGGAATCAAACCAGCGATGCTTTGGTTCACAGGCCTGCGCTCTATCTACTGAGCTACACCAGCCAGGGCTAGCAGTGATATATTCTTAATACAAACAAATTTTAGTTGGTTTTAGCAGGAATATATGAAATAACAAATGTTTTTTGTTTTCACACTTTTTGTATCCTTATGGTTATTTCTAAGCATGTAAAATCATATTTTTAGGAATCTTCTTTACTCTTTTAAAAATTTATGGGATTATACTTCAGATATTGTTCCACAACATGCCTATCATGATTTATATTGCCAGTATCTTTTTATGTCAGTAGATATCATCCTACCTCAATTAAAAACAAAACAAAACATTGCATGGTTATACTCCTTTATGGATGTGCCTTAACTCAGGTAACTGGTTAGACCTGTGACCTGGGGATGCTGACCACGTTACCGAAGGTGGCTGTTACTAGAATAGCGTCTGAGGCACTGGGACTTCGGGCCCTTGTCTCTGTTTAGAGTCATAGAAGTTGCTCATTCTTGTTCTGTGAAAGCAATACAGACACAACGCTAGAAATTGTCACAGTTTCTTAAAGGAGCTTGTGTGTTCTGCTTTCCTCAAAAAACTGTGGCATATTTATGGAGGACCTGATTTGGTACCCAGTCCACTTTCAAAAGCTTCCTGTGTCTGTTTTTGTGGAGTGGAGTGTTCTGGCTTCTCTTCCTTTAGATAATTCAACCTTGAAGTATACATATTTCATTAAGGAGTACATTTTAAAACATCAATATATAAATCAGAACTTTATTCTGACCATTGGGATCCCCCAGGGGGAGTAAGTATAAAATTAATTTTGCTCAGATTTAGATTTAGGAGTTTTAGGCAACCTTGAGGGATCCTCATTTTTATACTATAATAGTAAAGGGAATAAACAGGTATTTGGCACTAAAACTACCATTTACCGCAAACAATACGGAAAGGAAAGTTTAAGGGTAGTCTTCCTGAGTGTTAGAAACAGTACCTAATTCTTTTTTCCTGCAACCTGTAATGACCTCCAATAGAGTAGTTACTAGTTTCTATCTGGAATCCAATTTCTTGCCTTGGGCACCTTATGATGTGAGAATAGGTATGGACCAGAAATGGATTGGTTGGGCAGATGGCTTTGCATGTAGCAAGTCCTTAGAATAGTCCTGATGAAGGAGGGATAATATTGTCAGTCAGGCTCACTGCTCCTGTCTTCATGAGAGACTGGCTTCTGCTTGACCCCTGATGTAGGGCACCAGAGCAGTGACTGCCCAGAGGTGAGCCCAGTTTTCGGTGGGATTCAGAGTAACCTGGAACCAGGCGTGAGCCTTGGGCACTGTCGCGGAGCGCTTCCGTCCCCTGAGAAGCGCCTAGATGCGGGCGTGGGCTTTATTGCCTAAACTGCACCTGGAAATATACTTCCTGATGGAAAGTTATAGATGATATTTAGTTTTGGTTTAAATAGTACAGATTTTTAACTATTATTTCTATTAAGAATTAAATATGCTTTTGTGGGCTGGTCTTTGCTCAGGTGTTTAGTTTACATGATAAATGGATTGTATATGCACACTCAAATATTAACCTATTGCTCTAGCTGCATTTGTCTAATTGCCATATTCCTGAGGATAACTCTCTTTTATAGGTTTCGCTGTGTTCTTACTTCCTCACTGCTTTACTTTGATTCTGCTTGCTTTCTGGCCTGCCTGGCTTTTTACCTCGGGCCCTTCTTCCTACAGACCTATTGACTAGATAAAAACCATGGTGGCTTTTACCAGCCAGCCTCAAAAGGAAGAGGGAACATTCCAACTCCCAGCTCCATTATTAAATCTGTCAGTTTAAAAGAAGAAATGCCAGTTCTTAGACTATGTGTGGCCTCTAGTTTCAGTATGAGGAAAAACCCTTCATTTTAAAGTCCGTGGCTCTAGAACGCGCCTGCCCGCCCTCTCACTTCCAAGGAGTGTGTCTGTGGCATGCCACTAGTTTTCCTAGCCCCCTGGAGACTCAGGGGCGACGTTTGGGGCAAGGTGACTCAAAGCCAGTTTGTGTGCGTGTGCATGCGTGGGAATAGACATACATACCCCGCCTTCCCACCTTCCTCCAGATCTGCAGGTGCAATGACACCTTACTGAATTAAAAACCTTATTATTACATATTTTTATGGGATTTGAAAATATCTGTGAGCTCTGGTTATGTGAAGGCTTCTTGGAATCAGGATTTTATCTAGTGTGTGGTCACCTCTGTGAGTTCCTAAAATGCGACTGGCTGGGCCTCCCTCCCAGGTGTTGCTGTTTCTTCCAGCCACTCACAGCCCTTAATGTCACTCACCTGGCAGGACACAAATTCTTGTGTGGTGTGGGCACTTTATTTTTCTCCAAAACATTCTTTTTTTCTCCATAGCTTGTATTTAGTTCCTTATGTATCACTTACCCTAATTTTGTAAACCAGTTAGATTTTTGGGGGGCTGTGTGAGGGTAGGTGGGCATACACTAATTTTAGGACATGTTGTGAAAATAGTATTTGTATTGCTATTTAATGTTTTTTTCCTTTTTTTTATTAGGCAAGAAAAAGTCATATTTCCCACATTGTTCATGGGTAACTGAATTTGTTTGCTGTGTTCTTTTTCGTTCTTTTTCAATCATGGTGTGCGGTGGAAGACACGTTAACAGACCGGTTTTACTAACTGCATGGGGCTGACTCTGCTGTAACCAACTTACAGCCCATATGTGAGCTTTCAAGTTCCTGTTTGACTTGACTGTATATAGTTACTATTGGTTCAGCTGCGCAAAACAAACTCGTCAGTCGTGGCGGTTCTGGGGCACTCGTGTGCAGCAGGCCCGATAGCGCTCTTGGTGTGTGGTTAGGTGCTGTGGTGGTGAGGCTGGGGGTCAGGGCTGGGGGTCGGGCTCACTGGCAGGCCCTGGGACCACATTTGACTGTCTTCGTGGAACTGGGGCTCTTCCTGTTACTCGGTGTGTCTTGTTATTTCAAAGCAGGAGCTAATGGTTATGGAGCCTTGCTGTGTGGGGTCTCTCCCCTCTGCAGTCACTCTTGTTTCCCAGAGTGCATTGGAATGGTAGATGCCTTCCTTTTCAGTTTTCAGGAAGGTGCATTTCAGTTTGTAGAGTCTGGGGTGGGCACGGCAGCTGGCTGGAGCGTGCTGTCTTCCATTCACCCATCTAACGAGGGAGCCTAGGGCGCGGAGTGGTCCACCTGTTCTCCTGAGTTGGCTCCCGCCCCCTCGTGCTTAGCTCTACTGCCTTCTCAGGTGTGCTCCACCTTGCTTCTTTGGTGGATTCCGTGTCCGTACTTTATCTCTGTTGTGTTCGATGTGTTGTCCTGACTAGCTACTACATGAGCCTTGGTTCTTTCCCCATTTTTACTACTTCTGTTGCTATTTTCCAGCTGCCCTTAGTTTCTTTTCTCAGCTGGAGTCTCTATTTTTCAGATGCTTTAACTAGATTTAAGTGATAAGACCACAGAATTTCATAGCGTCTGAAACCTTTTTTGCATAGATGATTCCCAGATCTCTATCTCCATCCCTGCCTGTTCTCTTTCCATCCATTCCTGTGTAGTTCACTGGGACGTCTCCCGTCGCTCTTGCTGTGTGGTCAGCATGGAGGTGTTTTCTCTCCCATTTCATAACTTGGCAGTTAGTTCCCTGAAGGTACATCACCAGACTGACAGTCCTACCTCTGTGGTCAGCTTTCTCCTCCCTTGAGTCTCTTACTTCCCACTTCTTGACTCAAAAGAAGTGCTGGGTGCGACCTAGCAGATTGTTACTCTCTCTCTCTATTCTACCCAGCCTGCAAACCAGAACTTCCATTTGCACTCATACAGAGAGAGGGCTTTCCTGGTTTCTTGTTTCCCCTCTGTGTTCCGATCGCACTGCTTCTTTTTCCCAGTGGCGCTGACCTGCACTGGGGGCACCGGAGTGCCTGCTCACTGAGGGCTGTCAGGTGTCCTCGGGCCAGGAGGGTCCCGGGAAAGGATGATGGCCTGGACATCTGGAGGCAGGTCATGAGCCCTGATTCCCCATTGGTGGACTCACAGGCAAACTCAGGTGAATGGCTGGATCTTCTCCTGATTTGGTTTTCTTAGCAGTACAACAATGGGGATGAACTTCATATTCCCTGAATGTCCGCGTAACTTGAAAATGCTCTCAGTCCTAAACCTGCATGAGGAGCCAGAGGAGGCACAGATATAAGCCTTGGGAGTGTAGGGAGGGGTGCTTTAAAGTTTTCAAATGCAATGAGGATCAAGTATCCGACCTCCCCAGCCCCATGAAGAAAAGGGGAAACCCTGGCTGTGCATCACTGGGGCGGGACGGTGTACGGCAGGGAGAAGTTACCTGTCAGAGTCCCTCCTGTTGGCTCTTGGCCTGTGTGTGGGAGGCTTGTTTCAAACTCAGAGTCCATCCTCTGAGGTTAGTTTCTTCAGAGTAGTCGAACTCCTTGCATGCCTGTTTCTCCGTGAGATTACACTCACCTCTCAGTGTACAGAAGTTAGCCTTTGTGGGGAAAAGTGTGTGCATTTTTGGTAAGAGAAACTCTCTCCATGAGTCTGTATTCAACTCTCTAGACCCCTTTGAGGAGTGGCTGGGGGACAGTGGTGAGCAGGTGTGGTGCAGTGTGGCCCTTTGCAGTTGTGTGCGTTGCCCCAGCTGCTGGTGGGACAGCATTTCCTAGGAAGTTTTTCAGGATGGGAAGGCAGGAGTGGCTTCCTGAGAGAGGATCCAGGCCTTGCCCTCACTCCCTCCCTGCTTCCATGGCTGCGCTGCCAGGCGGCTGGGGCTGGGGCTGGGGCTGGGGCTGGGGCTGGGGCGCTCTGCCTCGCGGGGCTGGGTGGCTGGGTCCTCCTTGGGCTGGCTGCTCACCAGTCACCAGAGAAGCCTACCATCTGGCTTTTCTTGCTTAACAACATAAAAAAGTTACCTTTCCCCCTTCATTAAGATATTTATATATGTTATAGGAGATTTAGAAGATGATAAAAAAGTATAAAGTAGTAAACAAAATTTACCCCCAACCTCAGAGGGAGGAAAAGTAACCGTTGTTAAATTTTCCTTCTACAATATATGTGATTTTATGTACATATATGTGTGTGTGTATGTATATGTGAGGGTCCCCACACATTCTAGACCCAGCTACATAGATAGCAGTGCCTGTCCGTAGTCTGGAATCTGGAATATATGCTACTTACATTTTTTTCTTCACATCATTGAACACAGACAGTTTGGTAACCTTTTTCTACCTACCATTAATTACATTCTGAATATTTTTCCATGCTATTGAAGAACTCTGGAATGTGTTTTTAATGGTTGTATCCTATTTAATCATGTAGTCGTACCATTATTGATTGAGCTAGTTCCCCACCGGCAGACATTTAGACCCGTTCTGCGGGGACAGCCAGGGTTGTGGCTGCAGTGGGCGGCGAGGAGTTGCCGAGAACGGAGCCCATAGTCGCGTTGTTCCCCGAGGACAGCCACTGAGTCCTCAAGTCTCTGACCCACTGAGGCTTCCTTGGCAGCCACTCTTCCCTCAGGCCGTCAGGATTCTCCTGTGGGCCAGGGAGAGAAACAGTGTTAGAGAGCAAATGAATTTCTTGCTGCGTGTCAAGTGATTTTTAAATGACAGTCTCTCTCTCTCTTCCCCCTTCCCTTCTCTGCTCTGGTCACCCCCACAGGGCAGTAAACGGCTTTGACCCAGCTCCTCCTCCTCCTGGTCTGGGCTCCTCACGCCCCTCCTCGGCACCGGGTATGCTGCCTCTCAGTGTGTGAGTGCCCAGCCTCCGGGGGGCTCCTGCCCTCCTCCATCAACCCAGGACACCCACGCCTCACCCTTCGGCGCCTGGGCCCGGCCTGCGCCCCTCTGTCTGCCTCCCCAGGGCCGGCAGAGGGCGGGCTGCATGCGGTGGCGGCTGCTGGGCCCTGCCCGGCCCCAGGACTCTGCGCGATATCAATACTGGCTATTTTCTCTTCTCGCCGTAGTGCCGTTGGTTTCACATGATTGCACTTTGTGGGTCACACAGTGATACATGCGTGTATTACTTGGTCTCCGGATACAGAAGTACCCGTTCATCACACCTGCCTCAGCCTCCACCCTGCAGTACTGATAGGGTTTAGTTGTATTTAGGACACTGCAAATCTTCTAGAAGTTCTCTCCCAAATCAGGTCAACATGCGCCCTCCTGAGCTCCCACCCGAGCGTCTGCAGTGCTCACAATCATGTGTCCCCCAGCCCCGCCCCACACAATTTGGGCCTGTTGCTGGCAGAGTCAGGAAGGTCATTGAGTTAGGGAACATTTGCTGCACCTTCTGATTTGACTTCAGCAGTTGTCATGCTGTAGACCTGCCCCCCAGAGCAGGGGCGTCCGGGGCCTGGGCACAAACAGGGCTGGGCCTCTGTGCTGTCTCCTCCTCTGGGTGCCTCAGACCAGGGGTGGAGGTGGTGGCATTTCCGGTCCTTCAGTTAAGTGACGGCTTCACAGCTTTTTTGTTTTGTCTTCTGAGGGCCTCTCTAGTGTGGGTAGGAAGGAGTGAGTGGCCTGATTCCAGGGGCTGGCTGGTGCTGGCTCCGGGGGGCAGATGGGGTGGCTGTCCCTGTGCGTCCTTTGATTGCTCTCATGCTGCGTTTACTGTTTACATTTGTTTTATTGTACATAGGTTTGTAAACATTATTGCCTAAGATATTTGTATATAACTTGGGCTTTGTAGCTTTTATTTATTCAGAACTCATATGGCATGTTAATGACTTACGATGGTGTCCTACTCTGGGCAGCTGTATAGGATCATCATGTGGTTAAAAAAAAAAAGAAGAAAATATTTCCCCTCAAAAAAAATCTTTTAATGTGGAAAAAATAAATTTCACAAAAAAAAGTATCAAGGTTGCTTTATTGTGTTCCTGCCATCCTGCGAGAGGGGAACCGGGGTTATGAAGCCGAGTTCAGCTGCCACTGCTGCTCTGACGAGGGACGCGTGGGCGGGCTGTAGCCTCGGGCGAAGTCTGATGCGCAGAGCTGACTCCTGATGGTTCCTCCTCCTCACTGTGACTCCAGGCGCAGCCTGAGAGTTGCTCCGACCTCTCACGCAAACTTGGGAGGAAGGACCGGGACTTTGAAGGGGCAGTTCGCTAGGTCACAGGATAACCAGGGTGGATCCAGGCGTGGGCCCGTCAGCTGTGCTGCCTTGCACGACATGCGTTGGTGTTCTGGGGTTAGAGGTTACTTGGGTTGGGGCTTTTCTCCCTTAGGTTGATGTTGGCAAGTGAGAGAAGGTGCCAGATGTTCGGTAGCAAGACATAAAGGTGACTGGACTTGAGAAATGTGTAAATGGAGTCTACAAATGTATCAGATTCTGGACGTTGCTTATAACAAAGAGCGTAACAGTATAGTGTGTAGTTTTAAAACCATAAATAAATGAGAAGTGAATCCAATTTCTAAGTGAATAAGAAACCTTAAGTAGGATACATTTAAAAATTTTTTTGTCTGTTAATATGTGGGCAGAAATATCTTCTATTAGTTGTTCTGGAGATTTTCTGGTAAGCTGACTCACTGAGAGAGGTTGCAGCGGTGTGTGCTGTGTCCATCCAGTTGTGCTGGCCGAGCAGTTGAAAACGTCAAGCCTCTTCCAGATGGGCAGCAACTCCCGCTTCTTTCCCAGTCATTGGAAGGGTTGGATTAAATCAGAAGCTGAAACATTCATCAGACTTCTTTGTTTATGCAGGAGCCCCAAATCTAACACATGATGAGCAGAGCTACTCTGGTTAAAGCAGAGATGAGTTCCGGAGCCCTGAGTCCTTGTCCCTGGCTCCCCAGTGGTTTCTCCGTTCCTTTCCAGCTGAACACCCCTGGGGTCATCTCATCCAGATGGTTCTGTTAACTGTTGTTCAGTCAGATGATGGAGGGGTGGGCCCCAGGCCCCAGAGGCCCACGTGTTGTCGTTCACTGGGCATCACTGCTGCTTTGGGGCGGGAGAGCACGGGCCAGGTGCATGAATATGCACAGCACATGTCCAGCACAGTCTTGTGCTGCTAGGCTTTTTTTCCAGTTCCTTTAGGAGGAGACTCCCCTTGATTTTTTTTTTTTTATAGCTACAGCTGCCCTTGGCCTATGACCTCATGAGGAAGCTAGCTGATTCCTTCGGCCTATTTTCAGCTGTTTGGATTATTTGGTTCAAGATGCTTCTTTGTACTTGCTCAGGCAGAGCACTTGCTACCCAGCATGAAAGCTACTACATACTATTCGCCCATCCAGCTAAAGATTGCCTACCAGCCACCTGCCTCTGAGTGGGTTCTCTTCCTGGGGCTGCACAGTGCCCAGGTTTGCCTGGCTGTCATTGAAACTCTCAGCCCAGGGTGGTAGAAACAATATTATACCCAGCCAACTCAGTTCAGATCCAGAAGCCAAAGTTGGGATGTTGAGTCACAAGTGAGGTGCATGAGAATTAGGTATACGTGACCTGAGAGTAGGATGAGCTGGTTTTAGTTCATTTTATAGACAGGAAGGTGGGCTCAGAGCTTAAGTAACTGGTCTGAACTCACACAGCTAGTTCATAGAAAAGCCAGGATTGGAAATGAGCTCAGTGTCTCTTTCTGCTGTGTTCTCCACCTGTCCAAACTGAGGCCTTACTGGCCTTGACCCTGTCCCGTGTCTCAGGAGATGAACTGACTTGGAGCTGAGCTGTGAGGCTGGCACAGTCCTTGCAACAGGAGGGATGGTGCATCCACCCCTCTTCTTCCAGCCCTGTGCTCACCGAGTGTTGACCGCGCTTCTCTCAGAAGCTGTCCCAGAAGTGCCATTAGCATCCGAGAGCCAAGGTGGAAGCAGGTACCTCTGGGGAAGGGGAGGTGGCCTGGGGTGGAGCCATAGCCTTGGGAGTAGCCCTAGTTTGCCCTGCCCGGCCCACACTGAGACCGCCAGTCTGGCTTCTGGTAGGAATAAGCCCAGAAAGGGGTGGGTCCAGGCAGTCGATAGTTTTCTCCGTTCGCCTACAAAATGCTGAGGTAGGTGAACATTTTCCTCAAACCAGTGTTTATTCCAAGGATTGTTTTCCTCTCTATATTTGCCCCAAAGGTTAAAACAAATTGAGAACACTAGCTGGGCCTTTAAAATTGAGATGTTACTGGATTCATTCCTAAAAATGGGAGCAGGATAAGATGACTTAAAGCCTGTTATCCGAAAACTGTTCTTATGAGTACTAAAAATAGAATCTACCGGAATACAGTAGCCCTTTTTTAGGTGTTAAGGAAAAGTAATAATCTTGAGTAGGTGTTAATTTAACAGACTTCCTTCATAAGGTAGCACACGTGAAGAGGCAAATGTGGAAACAGAACGGAGCTTACAGGAATGGTTTTGGGACCCTGTGGGTTTGTGCCGTGTGGGCTACAGTTTGGAGTCACGGTGTCGGTCTGCACCCACGGGAGTTTCCTAACATAACTGACGGAGGCCTTCACCAAGGAAAACATGTGAACTGAACAGAAATTTAACTTGTTTACTTTGGGGTGTTTGTAATCAGGTATCAAGTTTGCCTGCCACTAAAATGCAGAGACCCTGCCTGGATCGCGGTTTGCTGGCGGAGGCCCTGGTGGTGCTGGTGGAGGCCCGGGAGGTGCTGGGGCAGCAGGCCTGGGCGGTCGGCGGTCTGGCATGGGCAGAGTGGGTGTCCAGACTGGCTCAGAGCCCTGCTGCTCCCTGTCAGTAGATCAGGAGATGGTGGGATGGAGACACGCTGCTTTTCTTTTGTTTGAAAAATGGGATTATTTTAACTAGGAAAAATCCCATTGTCACCTAGAATTTAGGGGCATTGGTACACCTTTACATTATTGGAGTCACTAAATTAGTCTGCGTAAGTCTTGAATCAGTGTAACATAAGCTATAAAAACTTGTCTTTCCATTTTTGAGATAATATCCCAGCAGTAAGAACAAATAAAATGAGTCTCAGTAGTGATGACGTAATTGTCGGACAATGGGGAGTGGTCCGGGAGACTTGAGCAGCTGTGCGGGCCCTGCAGAGCCACTGAACCCAAAGTGCACACGTGCAGCGGCCAGCGACGGAGCTGACGGGTGGGAGAAGGACAGGAACCAAGCGGGCTTGCTAATTACAGCTTTATAAAAGGAATCAGAAGTGAAATTCAAATGATGCAAATGGTTTACTTCTTTAGGGTTCTAATTTTTTTTAAAGTTGCCAAAATTCGTTTAAAAAAAATTGAGTGGGACTGATTTTCTTTCATTACCTAAATTGGCCTAAAGACCTGCGCTGAGAGGTTCTCAGATTTGAGCAAGTAGCTCAGAGCAGAGGCTCCCTGACTGCTGGGTGACCAGCGCAGTGAATTTTAAACATCAGATAGCCCCCAGGCTCTGCCCCAGCACCAGCACCAGCCTAGTGAAGACAGCACTGCATTTCATAGAATCTCAAACACCAGCAGTCGTAAGGTACACATTCATTTTGTGAACCATTAAGAAAAATGTGCCCATTAGAAAAAGTGTGCTTATTTTGACTTTTTATATTTACTGAAAGAGCTCCTTTAGACTTCAGACAGATCATCATACCACCCTTAATTCATACAAAATTTGTACAAAAAGGAAAATGAGACATTCCTAAAACTTGATGTGTGATTCCGATGTTCTGAACCACATTTTGACCTAGAATTGTCCTTGTCCATGCTTTTCCCAAGCAGTGTTGTCCTCTGAGCCTTGGTGAGTGCTGGTGACGCAGCTTTTCTGAAAAGCACATTCTGTTGATGGCTCCAGAATTGTCTTCTAAGCTGCAGATACCCATTCTGTGAGATCTGATGCTGGGCTCTACTGACCTTATCCTGACGGCCCTATCACAGCTGCCACCTACTGGCCGTCATTGTGAGACGAAGGAGTTTACACCTGTGAGGACGTGGGTGTCTTAGAAGCTCCACAGTACTTGGAAGGAGGCAGTGCTGTGCTTGGATGCTTGTCAGACTCCGAATAGATTATGTTGCTTTACTTCTTGAATGAGGCTTCATGACATCCAGTCAGTAGGGAGGAAGTCCATTATTGGGCTGTGTTGAAAAAATAAAGACTTCAGTGTTGTAATGAATCAAACATGAATTTCTAGTCTTGGTAAGGGTTGAGGGACATGGTCACACTTTTTGTATATTATACACACGTACAGTAATTGTAGTTAACATTGTCTTTGGAAACTGACCTCATGCCAATATACCCTTATTGATAGTTTCCTATGAGATTTCTGACCATCGTATGAATGCTTCACATGATTTGCTAGATTCCCAAATGGCACGAGGCTACACAAGGAAGGGGACTGCCCTGCCTGGTCTGACAGCTGGCACAGGAAATGGCATTCTAGCAAACGCTCAGAATTCGGTGTTGTGACGTCACAGAATGACTAGGAACCATTTGTGTACAGGAACCCACCTTGGGTCTCAGTCACAGGCTTCACTCACTCTTGCTTGGGACTTGTGGGAGGAGGGAATCCACTTTCTAGATTCGAGCCAATGGCCTGTTCTGGCTTGGTTTATTTTTTAGGGGGGTCAGGATGGGACAGGAAGTGGTGCTCCCTTGACAACTTTGAGCTCTCCTCTTCCCCAATGTTGTTCTGGCAACATTGGCATCCAGGGCCACGGGTCAGTCACAGGCAGAGCTGCAGGGATGGCTGGCCGTGAAAACAAGTTACAATTTGGTCTTCTGGCTCCACTTCATTTTAGCTTAAGTTTTCAGGGATGGGAAACTTGGTGACAGAAAGGAAGTGTGACAGGGTTCTAGAGTCTTTCTGATGTCAGAATTATACCCTCGGGTGGGTCAGACTAGGAACACTAGTTGTGTTACCCCTACCCAAGTAATTTAAAGTAATCCTCCGGAGTGTATGCATTAAAACGGAAGCACCCTGATGTGGCAAGGGCAGGCAGGGCATTCATTAGCATGAAAGCTCCACGTTAAAACCCCCATCTCACTGCATCTGAACTTTATCTTAGCAAAATGTTAAGGCTTTCCCAATCTGGCCTGGATTCCTTCTCACGACGAACCACTCTTGCTGGGTGGAATCCAGCCAGCTTGAGGCTGACACATAGCTCGGCTCCCACAAACTGTCTTCCTTGTGCTTTGAATGCCCAGCAGAGGCTTTATGAGCTGCCTTCCTTTAGACTGCGAAACAGTGGTTTGGCAAAGAGCAAGCTTCCTTCTAGTTGGCATTTCTGGAGTCAGGAACTGAAATCGGTCCATGCAGATGGTGTGCTTCTCCTTATGGGCCGAGTAGCTGGAAACCAGTGACTTTAACACCAGTTAAACCAGCCAAGTGGGGAAGCATTCTTTCTTTTTGAAAAATACCAGCCTCTGAATTCCACAAACACCTGGACTGAGATCCTGAATTTAAGGATGAGAACACATCATGAAACATGGTAATTGCAACTCACCCTTTTCCCCCTTGGTAGTGACACGGGAGAAATGGAGTAATTTTGCCCATGTTTTTACATTCCCACCACTGCCAAGAAGCCTGGATATATACCTTATACCACCAGAATGAGCCTCAGAATATTATGGCGTAACTAAAAAATCCAGCATTTTCTCTGTGGTTTTGTGCTCCCTTAGTTACTGCTCAGGACCATCCTAATTGGTCCACACTCATGAGGCTGCCCTTGGGTCTTATCACTGAATCCTCCCAAAATCATTTTCAGTGTGTCTACTGCCTGGAATTGCAGTCTGAAACTTCTCAGATCTCTTAAAATACTCATCCAGTAAACAGCAACTGAACCCCCGTGCAAGGCTGCACCTGCAGCCCCCAAAGGCCCCCTTTTCTATTAACAGTCGGGTCTCCAGCCCCCGTGGCCCTTTCCTTCCCAGTGCATCTTCACACAGAGAGGCCCCGTTGGTGAGATAAGACTTGTAGCCAAGACTGCCCAGAGAATTAGCCTGTCATCTGATACTTTTTGGGGAGTGCAGGGCCCTCAGAAAAAGTGGGCCTGGCAGTCAGCATTTTAAGTCTGTGTAACTCCCAACCTCCCATCGGATCATACAGGGGAAATGAGAACAGAAGGTGAGAAAACATTCCACGTTCACGTTTATTCTTGTTTATTGAGGTCTGTTTATTCTTAACGGGTGCTTTTTCCTCCAAGTAAATAGAGCAGGCGTAAATATCTATAATGAATAAATTTATTGTCTTACAAAAATCATTGTCTAGAAATATGGGAATACAAGAAAAGATATTTGCAGTCAGGTGTCTGGTGGTCAACAGCCAGTACAATTCATAAAGGGGTAAAATCAAAGATTCCAAACCCACATGATAAATTCTTCCTAACGATGTTAAAGCTTTTAACCCAAAAGGTTTGTGTTTTCAAGCACGTTGCAGAGGATCAGGGATTTATATTTAACACTGATTCATTGTCACCGAATGTTTATAATACCACTTTGACTAGAGAGGTACATGATATGAAGCACAGTCAAAACTTAATACATTAAATTGTTACAGAGGCAAATAATATATTTAACATTGTCTTAGTACTGTAGTGTCTAAGGCACTTTCTGTAATGTCAGTTTGCTTAACTATCAACCAAAAATGCTAAATGTTCACTGTAACACTGTCCGAAGGGAAGGGAAAGGAAAAATGAAAAAGGATTCACATCCACTGGCATGTCAACATTCAGGCAGATGGCATCTGTTCTCGAGGTCTGTAAACCTCATCGACAAGCTTGGAACGAGTCTCAGACACAAAACCAATAATCCCATTTTGGGCTCAAAGCAGCGGCTGAATTTGCAAGGTCAGCACGAAAGTCTGGCTGGCAAGGGAGGGCCTTCCACTAACTCCTGCTCAGGAGCCCGCAGCTGCTTGTTCCTGAAGTGAGGGAAGGACACTGGCAAAGCCAGACGGTGCAGGAGACCGCCCCAAAGTCAACGCGATTGACACCTCTGGGAGCTGCAGCTGCATCGTGGCCACCATCCTTTCTATGCACAGACCGGCCCTGGCCAAGGACAGTTCACATGACAAGATGTGGGGATACCACCAACCCACGGGAGATGGGAACCCCAAATGAATGCTGCACCCCCCAATCCAACCCACCCCTCCTAATCTTTCCAAAGCCCCTTTCACAGTTTGCTCACTGAAATAGTGTTGATCATTATTCGAAGGAAATGAGAGATACAAGTGCAGTTTAGGCTTCACAATGTTCTAAGAGACTCGATGTGGCTGAGGAGTCGGGGCCACAGGAACACAGAGCTAAGTTACCTGTCTGTAGGACAGAGCATGCAGAGCAACTGAGCAACAACCACGGGGCTGCCCCAATGACCCGGCGACTGGCAACAAGGGTCTGGAGTTTGTTTGAAGAAGGGTTCTCTTCTAAACATGTATTATAAAATGGTCTCTTGATGAATATATGGAAAATAGATGCAATGATGAGACAATCTGTTTAAAATGTGCATGTTTTGTGTATGTTTATATATAAAAAGGGGAGCAATTGTACCTAATCTGAAGCAGGACACAGTATGTGCAGGCTGTAAAGCCTTAAGACACAGTTGATCTTTCGGGAAGGAGCCCCGGGCTTGCCAGTTTCCTAAGTCTGTAGGCGGCCCAAGGCAGGCTGGCGCGGGGGAGTTCCTTCGTGTCCCACTGTGCTGCCTCCGCTGGCTTCCTGCGGCTACTCTGGCTGTGGCGGCTGTGTCTCATTGACGTCACTGGTCTTACTTTCGGTGTCATCATCTGACAGCTCCAGGGAAGCCCCTTCGATGTGCAGCTGACGCCGGCCAGATCGGCTCGAAGAGAAGCTGATCGGGCCGCCTCGCCTGGAGGGAAGGGAAAGTAGACACGTGCGGGTGAATACACAAGGACATGTGGCTGTCGAGTTGTTCAGTCACCTGGTGACGTCCAACTTCCACCCCTTCCTCAGAACACACAACCCGGGGTGGGTGGGCAGGGTGAGGACAGGCCCTGGGGTTTCCACCTCTCCTGCAGCCATGCCCGTGGATGAGCATCCTGGCCGCTACATGGCAGGCACTGAGCAGGACAGCAGGAGGCTTATGGCAAAGCTCCACCTGCTGACCAGTGGCCATGTTTCTGAAAAGGGCAGATAGTAAATATTATTTACGCTTTGTGGGCCAAATAAGGTCTTCATTGCACATTCTTCCCCCCGCCCCAAACTCTTTATAAATGTAAAAACCACCCTCAGCTCACTGGCTATACAGAAGCTGGGCAGGTCAGAGTTCGGCCGTGGGCCAGTGTGTCGGCACCTGCGCTAACCTTTCTCTGGGGGAGAAAGCAGTTCAGCGCTCCATCTCCCTGGTGCGCACTGAACCCAGTATGGTGGTGAGGCTGGGACCTTTCCTCACTACGGCTGTTGAACATGGATGGACACCTGGACCGGCTCTCAAGCTCTGTGTCGTGTATTTGTATGGTCCACTAGTAAATGGCAAAAAAAGGGGGGATGGGAAGCTGTTTCTCTTCTCTTCTTCTTGAAGACTACTGAGGGTCAGAAATCCTGAATGGAAAGGGGAGGTGATTTAAGAGCGAGAACAAGTAACTCTACAGGAGCCTAAGTAAAGCACCTCAGAAAAGACAAAGCTGGAGCCCCAGGCCTGGCTGGCTGGGCAAGCCTAGGGCGCAGGCTCCCCCAGGCCGCTCACCTCAGCCGGTTCTTCAGCGTGCTGACCTCGCGGCTCAGACCCTCGTTGGCCTCCGTGGCATCATCCAGTTCCCGCTGGAGTTTACGCCGAGATGCATTGGCACGGGTAGCTTCTTCTTCTGCTTCCTCCAGCTGCCGTTTGAGCTGCTTCATCCGGGCATTGGCCTTCTCCATCTTGGGGGAGTCACACGAGTCAAGTCACACCTGACTGGATCACCGCATCCTGCGTGTGTCAGCACAGCTTCCCGCCCTGCCAGCCATGCGAGCGCGCTCAGACTGGATTGCCCTGCTATCCTCAGCAAAGTGTCTACAGAGGAAACTCAAGACCCTGTTTTCACCCTTTTGAGGTTTTTCATGAGTGACCTATGGACTGTGAAAGGGAATTGCTATTCCTGCAAACGCAGAAGAGCCGGCAGTGCGTCAGCCTCCAGCCCCAGGAGAGGATGCCTTTCAGCGTGGGGGTCTCGGACAGTGTGCCGTGACCTGAGTGCAGCGGCACTCTGAGGACCTGACATGACATGCACTCCTGCAGGCCCAGCTCGAGCCCGCCCCCCCAGAACTGCCCTTGGTGCTGTTAGGCTTCGAGGGTGGGGGAGGAAGGGGAGGCTGGGTGCCTGACTGGAGCAGAGGAAGAAAAGGGTTTGGGCCAAAGGCAGCGGAATCCTCAGCTCCATCCACCTCAGCTACCTAGGCTGTCATCTATGCAGACCTGACCACGTCTTATTAAAATACTCTTTTTAAAATGATTGATTTTAGAAAGGGAAGGAGGGAGAAAAAGAAATCGATTTTGTTCCACTTATTTATGCATACATTGGTTGTTTCCTGTATTTCTTGTATGTGTCCTGACCAGGGATCGAACCCACAGCCTTCTGGAGGATGCTCTAACCAACTGAGCTACCTGGCTAGGGCATTAGAACATTCTCTTGACACTTAAAGAGAAAAAGGATGCGTGGATGCAGACAAGGAAAACCACTGGGGTCCCGCGTGCAGAACATTTGTTTTCTCTCTGTTTTCTGTTCTGCACGCACCCCCCCACCCAGCCGGTAGACAGCGCCTGCCCTCTATGCCCAGGAGCCGTTCCAGGCCTTTGAGAGGTTGGAACCACTGACATTCGCTGACAGTGAGGCCGGGACCTTGGCACTTAGGAAGCATGTGCTCCAGTGGAGGAAACAGAACTTCAAGACTGAGTTCTGGCCTCATACTGCAAAGCCCTCACCCTGTGCTCTCACCCACTCCTCCTCTGTAGGAGGGGGATCTCCCCCTCTGGGGGGCTGGGAGAGCCGAGGGGTGGGGGCCATGTCTGGATTACCTCTGTACCCCCAGCTCCCAGGAGTGCCTGGTGGAAACAGCACATGTTTGTTAGAACATTGGAATTACGAGTTTCAAACAGCATTTTCTGAATTTAGCCAGTCTGCACCAGTCTCCTTATAAAGCCATTTCTGGGGTGGGAGACATTTCACCCTGTCCCACCTTCTTCCTTACCTGTTCCTTATACTGGTCTGCATGTCGACGCTCATCTTCAACCTGCATGAAGATTTCTTTCAGTTTCTTCTCGGTGCGTCGGACCAGTTTGTTGGCTGCTGCTCGCTCCCTGTGAAGGTGATCAATCCATTAATTAATCTTTGTAGTTCTTGAAATGGAAGTAAGATGGGGAATGTACTTTTTCAAGTCCTTTTCCTCTGGAAGAGGACGTATGTTGGAGTGCTTTCCAGGACCTCTCTGACGAGAATAGCATCAGGATTAATAGGGTCCGGAAACCTTTCCTTTCTGGTCACAGTACGAATGGCCTCTAATGGAGCCTAATACTGACAGGTGGAAAAAGCATATTCCTTCACATGTAGGTTAAGCACTTTAGTTACACACAGGCTACCTGTCACACTGAGTGCAGGCTCTTTGGAGACAAAGACCGTGGCTGGCTACCTGAATCACCTAACTCATTAGCCAGGAAAACAAAGACCCACTGTGATGCTACAGGCCACAGCAGCTAACACTGGGGGAACCGCCCACACTCTTCAGTTAGCAGTCAGATCGCCATGTTTCCAGACAGGCCTACACTGTTCCTTCTGGAGGAGAGGGAACTTACTTGGTGAACTCCACTGAAAACAGAAAAAGTCCTTTTATTCCTCAGCACGTGTTATGCAAAAATGGATAGTGATGGAGTTAGCTGGAAGGGTGAGTCATGTTAATTACAGCTAACAACAAACCCTCAATTGTTTTGAGCTCACTGGGGTTGAACGAGTGGAATGGAAGTAGGAATGCCGAGTTGGGGAGGGTGCTGGGCTTTGAGCACAGGCCCTGCACTTCTGGCCCCAGCTCCCCAACAACAAGGTGACTTTGAAGGTCCAATAGGTTTGTAAATGCCTGCCAAAAGCTGTGTTGCACAATTCCTCAAAAATTAAAATGCTTTACTACAACAGAACAAACTGTCAAACAGTCCCCATGGGTAAAGAAAAGTTTTTTCTTCTTGGCAACGAATTATAGCGTTTCTTGTGATGCCACCAACTTGGAAAACCAGCTTTGGGTAGAGGTGTAAACTATGGTGCCTAGAAAACCATGGGGCAGAGTATGACCAGCTGAGTCCTGGCAGAGCTGACAGGTGAGCCCAGCCTTCCCGGAGGGCTCACACCACTTGCTCTTTCTCACTCTGGTTCTATCTGTCCGTCATCTCTTCCCCACCACAGGAACCCCCACAGGGCAAGTGTCTGTCTGGTCTCTGGCTCACAGGCTGAGCCTGGACCTGCTCAGTAGCACAGACACAGTGAGTTCTGGTTTATTGCATCAAAAACTCTTACTTGGCTTCCTGCTCAAGTTGCTCCTCTAGTTGCCCAATCTTGGCTTCCAGAGCCGAGATGGTGGCCTTGAACTTGGACTTGACAGCACCCTCTAGCTCCTGCAGCTTGGCCTTCAGCTCCTTATTCTGCCTCTCCAGCTGCTGGCGCGCATTGTCGCTCTTCTGGGCAGCACTGCGCTCCGCCGCCAGCTCTGTGTTCAGTGTGTCCACCTGGAGAGGACAGGCGGGTTTAGTCATTCGTGCCAGAGGGACAGCACAGCCCTTCCCAGGTGATGGGCTGCTGCGTGAGCCACCTGCAGCGTGGTCTTGCGGAAGCGGTCGTTGAGCAGCTCCATGTTGCTCTGCTCTTCTTCAAGCTCCTCCTCCAGCTGTGCGATCCGAGCCTCCAGACGCCGCTTCTCATCCAGCAGCGCGGACCTGGCGGGGCGAGGAGGACCCAGCTTAGTACAACACGGGGGGAGCACAGTAGGGTGGCTCTTCCACCCTGCCCGTATAAACCAAGCACCCTCTCAATTTTTCTCTCCCCTGCACCCATTGCCCAATCTGTCAAGTTCTGATCACACTCCCAAACAGGCCACCCACTTCTCTCTACCCTCCCGCCTGCCACCCTAGTTGGGCCCCACCATGTCTTGCCCGCACCCCTGCTGCCTCTCCGCCTGTTCCCCCAGCAGCTTTCGAAAGTACAAACAGATCCTGGCATTGCTAGTTTAACCTGCACTGGCTTTCCAGTGCATTGAGATAAGATGCTAACTCCTCATCATGACATGCTGGGAAATGACTGTGATGACCCCTCCATCTGAGAAAGCAGTTTTCTAACTGGAAAAAAGGGTTCTCTTAATGAAAAACCATTCAAGTAAAGGTAAATCAAAGGAATCTGCTTGCCAAACCTAATGAATTTAAGAGTGGAGACTTGTACCTCAAGGCTGTGGTCTGTGAAAGCCAGGTTAGCTCTGGATGTACTTCCTTCAAGCCCGGTGTGGGCATGACGGGCAATAAGGAGGTGCGAGCTGCCTGCGCCAGGCCGCCAGCACTGGTGGGGGCAGCCCAGAGGCCCAGCCTCTTGTGCTTATCTTTCCAGAGTTTGAATGGCTGAGCAGACCAACTATGGACTCCTATGCCAGACAATACCATGGCCGCCTCAGGGCAGCAGGCAAGCCCAGGGGTGTGAACCGCAGGTGCCCGAGGGAACTGGTGGGGCCACCACCGGTTTCTGGATGCCCACCCCGACCCACCGGCTGGGGTGCTGGGAGACTCACTTGCCAGAGGCGCTGTTAGCAATCTCATCAGCCAGCTCATCTCTCTCTTGCTCGGCATGCCGGCGGGCTCGTTCGGATGAGGCAAGTTCCTAAATGAGTTGAGACCGTGATTGTAGCTTCTGAAATCTGGAGATGCCTATAGGCGGTAGCCACCTTGCTCCAGGCACTGTGTGTGCCTCAAACTGCAGCTCGATGTGAGAACTGAACTGGCAGGTTTGCTGAGAGAATGTTTGGGTGCAGGTCAGCCAGGCAATGTGCCCACAGAGGAAAGTCCTAGTCTATGTAAGGGCATGCCTGTCCCAAGTTAAGACGCAGCTATATATATTTCTGCCCTCCCCAGAAAGCTGCTGTTTCTCCATCATAAATGGAGCACAAACTTTATGCAGACTCAGAGTAACACTAATTCATGGTCATGAAAGCATCTGTCACATACACAAGTAGTGCAGTTTGGAGATCGAGTACACTGACTAGGTAGGCACCAGAAAATGAGGTGCTACTGCAGTGCAATGAGGATCACAGGTCCCACTGGGAGAAGGTGGGTAGAGTGGGACCACCAGGGCAGAGCTGGGCCTCTTTCTGGGAGAAGGGGGCCCTGGCCAGTCAGGCTGCTGCGGCTCTGCAGGGCCCTCCCAGGGAACAGGGCAGGAAAGGGAACAGTTTGGTACTGGCCAGTGGCCAGCTGCAGGAAGAAGTGCCCCATGGCTGCTTTCCCACAGACTTTCTGGGAAAGAGGATTCTCTACAGGCAGGTGTCAGGGTGCATTTCTCACCCCTACTGGGTGAAGATCATATATATTCTCAGGACTTGCGAGTTCACCATCTCCCTTATTTTATGGATGAAACCATGGCCCACACAGATGAGGGACTCGCCCAAAGTCTCAAGTTTTGTCAACAGTGGAAACTTGCTTCTGACGCCCTCCCTGTCCAGAGCTTCTTCCCACCAGCTGTCCCTTCCAAAAGATGGGCAAAAAGCACACCGTAAGGTGTCCGTGGAGCAGGGCTGCACGTGCACCTGCTTTGTATGTTCAAGCACAGGATGTTGTGCCCACCGCCCCCTGAAAGGCCTGGGTTCCAGCACACAGAACCCTAACATACAGACACAGTGTGAGTCTGGGTCCCGATGGCAGCAGGCACAATACTTAGGGTCTGACCCAAAGGCCTCTGATTAACAAACACTGTAAGTGCCAGCTCTGCCATCTGGCCTCTGGGGGTCTAGTTTCCTGGGCCCAGGAGGGCTCCTTCCTGACCACCACTGGCTGGGTGTGCTACAGACAGGCCAAGGGGCTGATGGGAGAAAGAGAGGACCCTAGGGCCTCCCACCCAGATGAACAAAGGTGTCTGTCTGAGGTAAGGAAAACCAGAGAAAATGGACAGGAGGGCAGGGCTAGCTTTCCAGATCAGTCTCTTCCCTCTACTGCAATGATCCCTTGTCTGAAGGCCTAAAAGACACACTTTCAGCTTTCTGAGAACAGAGTACTGGGCTGCAGGGTGTTTGGGTAACGCCCCAGGAGCTCTCCAGGAGACAGGCCCCAGAGCCCCGTCACCTTTGGGGACATTGCTAACCAACTACACGATGAAGCACACAGGTCTTGAACATTCTACTTCACTGATGATACATGTTCTTTTTTAGCGCATGTGGAATCTTTACAAAGACTGACTACGTTTTAGGCCCTAGAGCTGCTCAACTGTCAGTGTTCTGTAACCATAAGCAATAAAACTACAAATAAAAAAAAAACAAAAACAGTACTCAGAATGGAATTTATAGTGTTCTATGAACATAATAGACAAGAGAAAAGCTTGTAAATTAATGAGTGTCAAAAGAAGAAAAAGCCCAAAGGAATAAAGGTACAAGCAAAAACGAATGAAACAGAAAACAAAGAGGGACTGAAACCAAAAGCTGGCGTCGGGTCTGCGCAGTGTCTGTGTGGCTGGTTTTCAGCTCCTTTACACGCCTGACTCCTAGGGAGCTCCCTTCCTTTCTGGAAACTCGACCCGCATTTATGTCTTTGGTAACATATTATCCAGCACTCCTAGGACTTTTTCATATTAACTGGTAACATTTCAACTTCAGTTGCCTTATTTTTCCAGGTTCAAATAACTCTGATAGTCTTTCATTTACACAGAAGTTTATGTGCACATTAAATATGTGTAGTTCTTTGCCTGCCACTGATACTCAGTGACCTTTAGAAAGGAAACATACGTATGCATTCTAGTGGGCCTAGCATTGACATAACCAGTCCCATTCCATATGGAACTCTTCATCAGCCCCTTCGCAGGAGAACTTACAAAAGATGAAAGATACGTTGAAAGAATTGTTGGGTTGCAAGGTGATTCACTTAGAAATGCAATGAAATATAACTTCTCTCCATGTAAGTATCACACATGGCGCTTCTGTGTAAATCAAGGCAATCTTACATATCACTTAGGTCAGGGTTCTGAGGTGAGTGATTCTGATGCTAACCAGCACTAAAGTAAACAACCATCACTCCTTTCTTCACACAGGGAACGAGCCTGGAAAGGGGCTTGCGAAGTCACGAATCAGCTCCCTTGCCTTCAGTCAGGTATACACATGAGTAGTGTTAAAGTGTAACCACCTTGCTGAACTGAAGCAGTAAGATGGTCCAGTAACATTAAAAATGGACAGTTAAATTACACAAGGCTAAAAAGACATTTAGATATATTTATCTGCTCTGGGAGAAATTGCAAGGGCAACTATTTTTGAACAAACAGATGAATAAACAAACAAACAAACCTCCTGCAATTGAAGGATTTCTGCTTCCAGACTCTTTAATTTCTTTTCACTCTCTTTGGATTGAGCAAAAATCTCATCCCGGGATGCACGAGCTTCTTCTAGTTCACGCTGGTAATCCTTCATCTGAGCCTAAAGATAAATAGGAAGAATGTCTTGGGGTAGTTTTCAAATGTATTTTTCCAGATTATAAAATATAAGTATATAGAAATAACAAAGATGTCACAAGAAAACTTTCAAGTCAATACCTCTTATGAATATATATGCAAAAATCTGCAATAGAAGCAAACTAAATCCAACAACACATGAGACACTGTACACCATGTTTATGTATATCTCACTACATCCCAGCATCCAACTGAGATTTACGCAAGCAATGCAACATTGGTTTGACAGCAAAAATGAATATAACCATATAATCGTCTAAAAATTCAGAAGTAGTATTTGAGAAAATCTAACACCCTTTCATTATAAAAACGATAAGCTGAATAGAAACTTCCTCAACTCTGAGAAAAGGGCATCCATGAAAAACTGACGGCTACTATACATAACGGCCAGAGACCGAATGCTTTCCTCCTAACAGCAGCAGCAAGACAGGATGTGTGTCTGACCGCGCCCCTTCCATTCAACACGGACCGATTCTAGTCAAAGCAATTAGATCAAGACAAAGATACAAAAGACATCCAGAGTGGAAAGGAAGAAATAAAACTAGCTCAACCTGTAGATGATATGGCCTTATACACAGAAAATCTTAAAGAATTCATAACCCTCCCCCAAAACTAGAATGAAGAAATGAGTTCAGGAAGTTTTCAGAATACAAGACCAATATAAAAGAATCAGTTATATTTCTGTACACTAATTATAAACATTCTAAAAATTAAGAAAAATGAATATACTTAAAATAGCACCAAAAGAATAAAATACTTTGACATCAGTTTAGCTAAAGAAGTGTAAGACTTGGCACCAAAAACTATATAACATCGCTGAAAAAAATTAAAGAATAGCTAAACAAAGGGAAGCTGGTCATGGTCACAGACCGGAAGATAATACTATGAAGGTGGCGACACTCTCCAAATTGATCCATTGAGTCAACACAATATCAAAACCTGAGCTGGCCCCCCGCCCCTGCAAAGATTTATTTATTTATTTATTTTTAGAGAGGAAAGGAAGGGAGAAAGAGAGAGAAACATCAATGTGTGGTTGCTTCTCATGTGGCTCCCACTGGGAATCTGGCCCACATGCAACCCAGGCTTGTGCCCTGACTGGGAATTGAACCGGCGACACTTTGGTTCGCAGCCTGCGCTCAATCCACTGAGCTACACCAGCCAGGGTCTGAGCCGGCTTTTTAAGTTTTATTTATTTTCCTGTGCAGCAATTGACAAAAATTCATATGGAATTGCAAAGGACCTGGATAACTAAACAGTCTTGGAAAAGAAGGACAAAGTTGAAGTCACACTCCCCGATTTCAAAATTGCGAAGCTGTGGTAATCATTACTGTGTGGTGCTTGCTCAGGACAGACACACAGATCAACGGAATACACACAATTCAATGGGGGAAACAACAGCCTTTTAAACAAACGGTTCTGGGATATCCAGTTGGATATCCATATCCAAAAGAATAATGTTGAGTTTGTACATAAAACCATATAACATATTAACTCAAAATGGAGTTTATAAAAGAGCCAAATAGCTCTGGCCAGGTGGCTTGGGACACTGTCCCGTGCACCAAAGGTTTGAGGTTTGATCCTGTCGGGTGCGTATGGGAGCCAGCCCATCAGTGTTGCTCTCTCCTCCACTTCCTCTCTAGAATCAATTAAAAACAACAACAACAAAATCCATATTCTCACATGAGGATAAAAAAAAAGTAAAGTATAAAACAGGAGAAAACATAGCAAGAAATCTTCATGACCTTGGATTAGACAGTGGTTTCATAGATATAATTTAAAAAGACACAAGGAACAAAAGAAAATAAAATGGATTCCATCAAAATTAAAAACTTTCGTGCTATATATAATATCACTGAGTGAATGAAGACAATACAGAGAACGGAAGAAATATCTGGAAGTCATATATCTTATGAAACATTCAAAATATATACAGAAATGTTAAAACTCAATTATTAAAAACAACTCAAAAAGATGAGCAGAAGATTCAAAGACATTTTATCCAAATAAGATAATGGCCAATGAGCACAAGAAAAGAGGGTCGGCAGGGTTAGCAGCCATCAGGGAAATGCAAATTCAAGGCACCAGGAGGAGCCCCTCCACGCCCACGGGGACAGCTACAGTGGAAGGACAGGCCGTGGTAAGTGCTGGTGTGGACGGACGTAGGGAGCCTGGAGTCCTCACACACAGCCGGTAGGAGTGTAACATGGTCCAATCACTGTGGAAAGGTTTGTCAGGTCAGTTCCTTAAAACAGAAGTTACTTTTTGACTTAGGTATATATCCAGGAGTGGAATGGCTAAGAAAACCGAGAGCACAAGTCCACACAGACACGTGAATGTTCATAGCAGCATTATCGTAGTGGCCAAAAAGTTGAAGTAACCCAAGTGCCCATCAACTGATGGATTAATGAAAATTATAGATATTTGTAGTACAAATATCTATATAATGGAATAAATATTATTTGGTAATAAAAAGGAACAAAATACTTATTCATGCTACAACACAAATGAACCTTGAAAACGTGCCATGTAAAAGAAGCCAGCCACAAGAGCCATGTATTGTACAGCATCACTTATACCAAGCCCCCAGCAGAGGCTACTCTACAGAGACAGTGCAGATCAGGGGTCGGTTAGTTCTGGGTGCGGCAGAGAGCGTGGAGTGAGGGCTGATGGGTTGAGCATTTCTTTCAGAGGGAACCAAAATGTTCGGAATTAGTGGTCACGGTTGCAAACGACTATGAATTTACTAAAAGAACACAAAACACTTTAAATAGGTAAATTGTATGGTATGTAAATTATATCTAAATAAAGCTATTAAGTAAATAAAATGTTATTTACATTCTTTGTAATTAACTTAATAACTTTGTAATTAGCTATTAAAAATAAAAACCTTTGTACTTAGCTTTTTTAAAAGCACACAAGCAAACCAGTTACTCATAAACCTACATCCGGAGGACTTCCCTTATCAGGGGTGTCCTCGCGGGCCGACCCGCGGCCCAGTATGGCTATTGTATGTGGCCCAGCACAGAATCATAAATTTACTTAAAACCTTTCCTTTGCTCATCAGTTTTTGTTAGTGTTTGTGTATTTAATGTGTGGCCCAAGACAATTATTCTCCCAGTGTGGCCCAGAGACGCCAAAAGGTTAGATCCCCTGCCAACTTTCCCCCAAGCATGTATATCTGTGTGTCCATACACACAGACCTAGTGCACAGGTGTGTGTGCAGGGTTAGAAACTAAATTGTCCCACACGGCAACTTCCCTCCTCACTGAAGGCCTGCTATCACCGCATACACATCTGCATCGTTTAACCCTGAGGAGGTCCCGCCTGATCTGAGAGATACAAACTCTTTTCTTAAATATTGTTACATATATCGGGTGCATAGGTTCAAGGTCATGACCAGCTGCACGTCTGTATGTGACTGATGTTAAACCATAACTTCAAGCAGTGTGTTTGGTTATAACAGGTGTTTTGTAAGGGTGTGCGATACACACGAGCTCCACTGTATTTTTTTTACTGTGACCTCTGCAAGGTTAAATGGCTGTCAGTCCTCTTACATTTAGGTGGTTTCCATTTCTGCTACCAGAAATAACATGTCAGCTGTGATCTTGGTGTGTGAATATTTCTTCCCATCTTTATATTTTGTTAGAATAAATACTCAAGATGTGGAATCACCAAGGTCAAAGGGATGGAATTTTTCTACAGCTTTTGTCACAACTGACAAATACTGCACCAGGGAAGTTATGAGAGGGCCCATTCCATCCTGCTGAGTAGGTAATTTTTATAGAAATTCCTTTTTGTCATTGTGAGAGTGAAAAGTATCTGAATAACAAAAGTGATAATTAAATCAGACTGAGATTACTAAAGCTCATGGCAATAAAAGGGGGTCAACACCACCTTCCGCTGTGGTGGCTCAGTGACTGCGTTAGTTACGCATCATGCAAAGCTGTTTGGAGCCTGAAGTGCATGTTCCCGTTGGCAGAGGCTCCACCTGCTGACCCCACCCTGGCTCTGTCTGTCCATGCTAAGGGTGTGTGCCAGCTTTGTGGCCTGCTGCCACAGCCCACAGCCAAGCTGTCAAGACGGCGGGCGAGGTGCCGCACAGAGCTTCCCCCCGGGTCCATGGCCCCTGTCGTGCAAGATCTCAGCAGGGCCAGATGATGCCACCAGACTGATGGTTGGCTGCATGTACCTGAAGCTTACGAAGCTGCTTGATTACTTCATCCCTGGCTTTGTTTGCAGCCTCAATTTGAGCTTCTAGGTCCTTCAAGTCTATTTCCATTTTCTTCTTGGAAGCAACAGCAAGTGCCCGCTGTTTCCGCTCGTCCTCCAGCTCTGCCTCGAGCTCCCGCACCTAACGGACAGAACCGGGTTATGTCTGGTTAGACCCAGGGATCCCCTCGTAGAGATCGGGCAGCCCACTGTCACAGAAGGGCTCTGGTAGCTATGCACGGGCGCTCTCTGCTCCCAAGCAGTTCTTATTAACAGAAACCCACAGTAGTTGAATATTGTTCAGAGATCGTTAAAAAACACCACCAGGTACACACCATTTCCACTGACTACTATAAGGGTAACTAAGAAGGCAGAGTCCTGATTTCAAGCTCATGTTCTGGTGACCAACAAAACTGACAGACACAGAGCAATCTGTTGGGGAAGCTCCCTCCAGGGACACTTAAGCAGCCTGGAGAGGACCAGGGAGCGAGGTGCTGAGGTCTGGGGCCAGTACCACGTGGGTGAGCCAGCTGGATGAGGACCCCAGCCCCGCTGAGCCAGTTCAGGGTTCCTGACCCACAGAAGCTGTGACTAAGCAGGTGGTATTTTAAGTCACTAAACTTGAGGTCATTCATTATCTAGCACTGAATGACCAATATAATAAACATCAGTGGAATGAAAATTTAAAAATTAAATAACCTAAGATTGATACCATGAACTCTAAGGAGTGTCACAATATCCACAAAAATATTTTAAAGTAAACTTTTAGAAGTTTAGCATACATTTAAAAAAGAATACAAATCATAAGTGCCTAGCAACTTTTTAAGATAAAACAATTTGAATATCTCCTCCAAAGAGTAGTTTAATGAGGACATGGACCTGAACTTCAGACGTGTGCTCAGTCACCGGCCGGGCATTTTGATTCTTTCCCTTCCCACACTTTCAGAACTCACAGAACTTGAACCCGACTACACAGCCCCCAGAGACTTCACCGAGGGCTTTTTAACAGATGGCTATCCTGTCTTGGGAGCAGCAATGCTATTGACTGAGAAATAGGAAATCAAACCAACTACATTAAATTGTAAAGAATAAAATTATCAAGTGACCAAATACATTAACTTTACTTGGGTTCATGTTTCTAACATGAATGAACAGGTTATTGACCCCGAACGGAGCTTTGAGAGTGAACAGGCTCTCGCTCTGGAGGCCGCACTTCCTTCAACCCACCTGTTTAATCAGCAGCCGCTTTTTTTCTTCATTCTGCTCATCTCTGGTTTGCAAATCCCTCTCAAACTGGGCCTTCATGGCCTGCATGTTGACCTCCAGGCGAAGCTTAGCATCTTCTGTTGCCTGAAGTTCATCTTCCAGCTCTTCTAGCTGGGTCCTCATTTCTTCTACCTGCTGCTCTAGGGCCCGTTTGGATTTTTCAAGTTCATGAACCTAAACCACAGAAAGCACCGGGAGAGAGTAGACCCTCAGCTGCGCCCAGCAAGGACACAGTCTCCTTTCGCACAGGCCCTGCACAGCGCGCTGGGTGCGCTCAGCACAGGGCCAGCTTCCCTTTCCCTCTATGGCTGCGCCAGTGCTCTTTGCAGCGCCTGCCCCTTCAATGACAGCACCGCCTCGTCATTCACATGAGCTCTGCAATCAACCAGTTCTGGTGGCCTGGATGCTGAGAGATCTGTCAACGTTGAAGAACAGTGAAAAAGAGTGAGGCATCAGAGAGACTGCCCGCTGGCTGGTGCTCGCCTGCTGTCTGCAACAGGCACTGCAGCGTGTCCTTTCTGCTGTGGAAAAGATCATTTGTACCGAAAATGCCCAAGTGGAAGCTTAAATATTAGGGTGTGTTAGGCCTGGGAAGCAGGGTACAGACAGGTGAAAGAGGCCTGACCTTTCTCTGGACCAAGATCCCCACTGCAAACATTCGACTAGTTAGTTCTCTGGGCCAAATGCTCCCACCTCATGTCCCCTCTGATTCCCAAGATGACCCTCAGACAGGTGTGCGCAGGTGCGGCCATGTATCCCCTTGAGGTTCACAGCCACGTCAGTTCCCACAGGCAGGTAGGGGAAGACTTAAGACACGAGTGTGGGGGGTGGGGGGGGGGGCTCTGACTCTTAGCAGTGTCTGGCACTTCATAGGCATGAAAGAAATGTTTGTGGAATAAACGTACGACTGTCTGTTATTCTAGAGAAAACTAACATAGAACAAGAAAAAGGAATCAACTGTGGAGTTCTTGTTCTACACTTTACAATGTGATCACAGCCATTTCTGCCTGAGGGGGTCGTTTCTTATCCACAGGGCTGGTCCCCCGGGCAAGAGGTTGTAGGAAAGACCCAGTAGAAAGGACAGTTTTCCCTCCCTTATGATGTGGCTGCAGAGCCCAGGTCCCATGAAAATGAGACTGTACCTTCTTCACAGAAGACCCCATGCTTTTCAAAGCACATCTGCAGGAGCTTCAGGAAATCGGGCGAGTGTAACGCCCATTTGACAGATGAGAAACTCAGGCTTAGAGAGGTTAAGTGGCTTCTCCTGGTCAGAATGGAAGCTGGTGAAAAAGCCAAGTCTGGACCTGTTTTTGATTCCTAGGCCTGGGCTTGCTTCACTATCCTCAACACATATACGAATGGAGGGGTGCAGGGTAAATAAAAACCATCGCAGCTCTTGTGGCATACGTATGCAGTGGAAGGACAAACAGTATCACAGGAATTTCCAGACTGTATAAGTCCCCAAAGCATCTGGAATCTTCAGAGAAAACAATGGGGTCTCACTGGGGAGTCCGAGGTCAGAGGGAGTGGCAGTCCCGCGTCACTCCTCTCCGTGCTGGGGACAGACCCCACTCCCTCTGGCTGAGGGACCTTTCAGTGCTTGTGTTTGGTAACAACCTGCTGACTCAGGAATGAGGAACTCCTCCATCTATAGCCCCCTGCCAGAATGCATGTTAGGGCCGGGAGGCCCATGAAAGCGAGAGAAACAAATCTTCCCCACCTGCAGGTGCTGCTACCAGAGCCCCGTGCTGAGAACAGATGCAGAAACCCTGCCTGTTTACTCCAGAAGACTTTAACCCCACGTTCACACACAGGCCAAATGCTCCCAGACGACACTGCTGTCGGGCTAGGCATCCCCAGGTCCATCTGGTGCTGAAGGCGCGGCCTGCCCCCCTGAGGGGATCGCCCCCAGGACACTCACGTTCTTCCCCACGTCGTCCTTGGAGCTCATCAGGTCCTCCATGTCCGTGCGCAGCTGCTTGTTCTGCCTCTCGAACTCCTCCTTGGCCTCCAGCGCCTCCTCGAGGGCCCGGGCCAGCGACAGGGCTTTGGTCTCCTTCTCTCTGGCCTCTGCTTCAGCGCGGTCTCGCTCTTCCGCGTAGCGAGCAGAGACGTTCTTCTCTTCTGCTAACAACTACACAAAACAGCATGGGGAAACATTAAAAACTAAGTAAAAGTAACATAAACTCTTCTTATTCATTATATGTCTGACTCACTGCTAAGAATACTGCTAGAAGATTATGGGTGTTCTCTTATTTCCTTTTGCTTTTCCACATATTCCCCCAATTTTGCTGTAAATGTGTATTGCTTTTAGATATGGAAACATTTTAAACTAAAATAAAACTGAGAGCTTTGCCAGGAGGAAACGATGAAAGGCACTGGTCCTGGAGCCTGGGGGCAGAAATGTAGCGAAAGACCCCACCTGATCAAACTTCTTCTGCTTCTTCTCCAGGTTGGAGACGATCTGGCGCTGGTGGTCCAGGTCCACCATCAGGTCATCCAGCTCCTGCTGCAGGCGGTTCTTGGTCTTCTCCAGCTTGTCGTAGGCCAAAGCCTTTTCCTCCAGGCGCTGGCTCAACGCCTCCATGTCTTTAAGCAGTTTCTTTTTGGCCTCCTCCAAACTTTCAATTGTTCCCAAGTCATCATCTACTTTCTTCTTTGTATCAGTCAACTAGGTTTTACGTAAAGAAGAAAAGATTAATATTGAAGAACCCAACTGGTTTTTGCATTGGAGAAGAAAAAAATTGTTTTCAACATTCTTTGAGAAGAAATAACATAAATCAACACTATGTGATTTTGAGAAAATTAATCTTAGCCTGCAACTTAATTTCTTAGCAATTAATCTATAAAATGATGACTGAATTAAAGTCTTACATAGCTGACCCAGTCCTGCGTCTTTGTTTTAAATGCCTCCAACATTAGAACCAGCAAAGTATCAGTGCTTGGCTGGGTCACAGAAAAAAAACTTAATGGGCTTCATTTAGTGCAGCCTAATTAACTGTCCCAAATCGAGTTGAAGCAATCCAGTACAGCAAGGACACGAGGTGCTATGTGCACACTTCTGGGCCACCACGGCCCCTAAGGGGACACACCTGGGACTGCAGTGCCAGCACTTGCTTTTCCAGGTTCTTCCTGGCCTCCTCCTCCTCCTCCTGCTGCTCTTGAAGGCTGTTCTTCTCTTCCTCCAGCTGCCGGATCCGACTGCTCAGGTTCAGCTTTTGGCGTGTTTCCTCCTGAAGAAGCTCCTGTTTATTTTGATAAGAGATCAATACTTAAGTTACGTTAACTGCCAAAACAAAACACCTCTATTAAAAAAAAACAAAACTGTGTCCCCTGGCTGGCGTAGCTCAGTGGATTGAGCGCGGGCTATGAATCAAAGCATTGCAGGTTCGATTCCCAGTCAGGGCACATGCCTGGGTTGCAGGCCACAGCCCCCAGCAACCGCACATTGATGTTTCTTTCTCTCTTTCTCCCACCCTTCCCTCTCTAAAAGTAAATAAATAAATAAAATCTTAAAACAAAAAAAACAAACAAAAAAAACTGTGTCATAAAGAACAGAGCCTCAGTGTATGAGAACTATCCAGTGATATTAATAAACAAATGATTTTAAAATGCACATGATAATATTATAAAAGCTCTTCACACAAACATGCTTTAAACCCGTTCAGGAGGAATGGCAGCACTGTCCCACCACCCAGGGCCCCAGCCAGGAACCTGTGAGGGGGTCCAGATGCCTCCGGGGCCTGCAGCTCCTCCCTTCTGGAATCCTGTCCGGCCCGGCCCCGGCCCGGCCCCGCCCCGGCCCCGGCCCCGGCCCCTGTTCAGGCACGTGGCATTTCCCACCAGGGTTATGTCCCGTACTGGGCAAACTCTCGTTTGTTTCTCCTTTACACTTTCTGTCAGAGGAATTTTTCTAAACTATAAATGCAAACATGTCTTTCCCATTATGTTCAGACTTAAATTTTTCAAAGGCACACATCTGGAGCTCTCTGTGATTTGGCCCTCTGTCTCCTTTAATCTCACTCACCAGAATGTGTCCATCACAGCGTAAGACGCAGTTATAACGGACTTGTTCTCAGTTACCTGTGTACTGCAGTTTCTGTTTGAGACTTTTTAACCCATATCCCCAGCACTGAGCCCTGAATCTGACAAATATGCACCCATTTTAAGTTTCCAAATTTAACAAAAATAAGATGTAAAACTCCAAGAAAGTTGCTACATTATTTTCCTATTATAATAGTCATCAACCTAACTTCCATCCTACTTAAAAACAGCCCTAACAAATAATTTGACACAGGCTTAAAAAGGTCATAAGTGAGCTTCAACCCACCCTTTTACAAAACGGGCTGTTTCTCCTAGGTGAGTGTAATGAAGCTTCAACCACAACAATCTTACTGAAAACGGCCAGCAAACCCTGCCTGATGTGGCTCGGCTCGCTGGGCGTCGTCCTGCAAAGTGAAATGTCGCTGGTTTGATTTCCAGTCAGGGCACATGCCTGGCATGCGGGCCAGGTCCCCGGTAAGGGTTTGCATGAGAGACAACTGATTACTGTATCTCTCACATCAATACTTCTCTCCTCCTCTTTCTCCCTCCCTTCCCCTCTAAAAATAAATATATAAAATCTTAAAAAAAAAAAAAAAAAGGCCAGCAATACTCCTGTGCAATAGCATGGCTGCGGGGCAAACGACAGGACTGCTGTTAGTGCCAGCAAGAGCCACTTCCCGGGTCCCACCTGCCTGTGAGACACAGGAACCGAGGGGTTCAGACATTTCCTGAGTATCAGGCCTGGTTACAGTGCAAGATGGCTCCAAATAAGTGCACACCACAAAACCAGAAGGAGGCGGTAAAAAGGCAGTTCTGGGGCTAGTATGTCTCACCAGTGTATCAACTATAGAAATGGTCGAGTTACTATTAAAGGCCCCTCACCCCCCTAGAATACCTGTGTATCCTGTAGTTGAGACTCAAGACCAGCTGCATCCTTAGCAAACTTAATGCCCTTCTTCTCTGCTTCTTCCAGAAGAGTTGAGACATTATCCAATTCATTCTGCAAGCAAGAGTAAAAGATTAAATTCAATGAACAGTAAGCAGATAAAAGTGTCCAGAATCAGTACTCTTAAATGAACATAAAAAGAGCAGTATTAGGGGGAGGACAGGGTGAACTTGAAACTGCCAAACCTGACCGAGGAAGACTTTCATCACCAAGAGTCAGTCGCCTCCCAACAGTGCCCAAGTAGCAGGCACTGCACCAGCTGCCACAAACAGCGGAACAGCCCTGCCTGCCGAAAGGACGGGGAGTTTAAAACTATGAAGCCCACAGGCAGTGGGGGTGGGGGGTGTCTCCTAACCAGTTTATTAACTTGTTTTTTATCAGCATACTGAAGCCTCTTCAGCTGCTATCCCGTGGAAAGAGGCGCTAAGATAAGCACTGTGTGTGCTATTCTGACCCGTTTTTACACTAAGATGCAGTAACCACAGGCTTTGGCAGGGTGGGGACAAAGGCAAATATAATTCATATTCTTATAGAACCTGAAAATTTTATTATAGAAATTCAAAATTTAAATTCTCGTATTCACAGTCCAAAGTTCTTTTTAAACTTAAAAAAAATCTGCTATTACCTCAGGGAATACAGTCAATAAGATTGTGATAACTTTGCATGGCTAGTGTGGTGATCACATTACCAGGAATATTAAGTGTAGAATCACTAATGTAGAATCTAGTATATAATATTGTATGCCAACTATACTTTAATAAGTTTTTAAAAATCTGGTGTTATATATTTATCATGAATATTTAGCTATTTCTCATGGCCAAATTTTATGAATAATGTGGTAAAAATTTTTTTCTTTTTCCTCAATTAATGATAACTCTAAAATACTGCTCCCACATCCCCTTAAAAATCCTGAGGTATAAGACCCTCGGGGGTCTTGAGTTTTTGAGGGGACAGTAGGTATAAGAAAGAAGTAGAGAACTCAGAAGGGACAGCAGAGTCCCCTTTGCTCTAGTCTGCCCTCCAGTCCTATTAGCAAAGGGCACACAGATGACACATCTAAACGTGTCAGTCAGGCTAACGGCCTTCCTCCTCCTCATTTTAGCAAAGGCCTTCAGGGGGCTCACACTCCAGCAGCCTTGGCAACAGAGTGGGGAGAAGGGCTCTGGCCTCCACGTGCCTCCTGCCGGCCACTCTAGCCCTGTGACCTGCGAGGGGTCGCCAGAGGGGGCGAGCCGGCTTAGCTTCCTCGAGCCTCACACTCCTCATCTCCCAGGCTCCCCAGGGGGCGAGGTGAGGACTGGGGGCAGAACCACCACCAGGAGCCGAACCGTCCGGGGTTTGTGAGACCTGTGCTATGCACCCGCAGACACAGTCTCACAACAGAAAAGAGTGGACAGAGGAGGGCTGGGAGTCCACCTCAGAAAGGCTTGCTTACAATGCTGGCCCTTGGCTGGCCTCAGGGAACTGATGTTGGGAGGGTTCCTTCCATTCCCTAAACAGTAAAGACAGCGTGCTGGCCCCAAACCATGCGTACGAGTGTGGCCAAGTCCTGGGTCTGCCCAGGGAATCTCTGAAGCCTGGGGTGGCCTGGGTCCCCGACAGAATGCCTCTGTAGGGACACTACGGTTTATGCCTAACATCCGCTTTCCTCCTGGAGGCTGGAGTGTTGGTCTGTAAGGCAGAGGGTGTCTGTGACTGGCCCCAGTCAAACTGGGGTACAACGCCGCCACTGGCACCGCCCTCTGCAGGGGTGGTGGGGAGGGCCTGACCCCACTGTCTGTGCTGGGAGCCGGTGCTGGTAGCTATGCGGTACCTTTGCCCTTCACCGATGTTCCTTGTGGCCTTTTTCTGTGATCAGTCATGCTGTGAGGAGGACCACGTGCTGAGTCTGGGGCTCCCACACAACACAGTTCGGTCATTTTTTTTCAGGGCAGCAACACATAATGTCCATCTCTCCTCACCAATAAATACTCATCTATTACGTGGATTTGTTTTTACTGTTTGTATAGAAGTTTGCATATACCTCAAACATTAAAGTCACTTCCAATGATATTCTTTTATACACACTTCAGTGAGCATTCCTAAAGTTGAATCTGTGTGTACATCCTTAATTATTGCCCTAGGATGAATAACTAGACAAGAATTTATTGGGTCCAAGGGTATTCATATTTTTAAGGCTTGTGACACCAAAATTGCCCAACTGTCCTTTAGAAAAGGTTGTATTACCTTGTACTTCATCCACAGTGCATTAAAAAAATCCAGTTTTCACAAAACTTCACCAATAATAGGTATGATTTTTTTTGCCCAGTGTTCCTGTTCTCTTATTGACTAGACTGATGGAGAACGTGAAGTTGTGCTTAAAACGATTCAAAAAACTGTATCTACAATTCAATATGGAATTTACTAGATTTAAGACCAATTCATGCTCTCTTGTTCTTAAATACCATTAACTGTAGAAATACACATAGAGATGCACACCAGGACCCAGTACTGGGCATGCTCACTGGGCACGGCCGTGTCGGGCAGTACACAGCATACTGGCCGCGGCTCTCCTTCGGCCACAGAGGGCTGAGATGGGGGGTCCGTGCATACGCTCTGTGGGGTATGTCCAGCGTAAAGGTTTTCTAGGCTCACCTGTAACTTATTTGCTTTCTCAGCCAGTTCCACCCGGAGCCTGTCTCCTTCTGAGACCTTGGCGTGGAGCTCCTGGACCTGGGCGTCCAGTTTCTTCCTCTTGTGCTCAGACTCGGCCTTGACCTGCTGCAGCACCTTCACCTCACACGCCAGCTCCTTGTTGTCTGTCTCTAGGCCCTGCTTGTTCTTCTCCAGATTTGCTTTGAACTGGGAGAGAGAAGGGAAAAATAGAATTTGTGTAACACTCCGTAAGAGGCATAGCTTTTTTGTTCCCTCCGATGTGCCTGACACACAGTGAGTCTGCAACCAACATCTGTGGGATGAACAAATGAATGAATGAATGAACACATCTGTTGTACTCTGTGTGTGAAGATTTCTATGAAAGAACACCTATGTATACACTACTTAGAGTAGGAGATACAGATATTTCGGGGCTCACTACACTTTTATCTCGTCAGTGCAGGCTGGGGTGACAAACTGGACACATGTCGTCCAAAGAGTAACCATTCACGTCATCCTGTCTGAGACGAGTTTCGCTGGTTTAAGGTGGTATGTGACAAGAGTGAGCAGTGCGTGTGGGCGGAGGGGATCGCAGTAGGCTGGGTGCCTGTGGGGGCCACCTCGGGGATGACACAGGACATGGAATAGGGGTTACATGGGACTCTGTGGCCACACTGCCTGGCTTCAATCTGCCTTTCCACTTACTGCTGTGGGATCCGGCTTAATTCCCTAACACCACTGGGCCCTGGTTTCCTCATCTTTGAATGGCAGGGACTAACCTACGGGGTTGTAATGAAGGTCAAGGCACTGCCTGTGACTGCCGTGCACTGTGCTTAGCAGTGACCAACACATACGAGTGTAAACATTCAGCAACTGTTACTGCTGTCACTGTGTAAGGGAATAGGTGGCATGTGGCCAGGCAGAGAAGAGGAAGATGGGGAGTGAGAGCAAGAGCCGATGGCACGAGGAAGGAGACGGCAGGGAGAAGCGGGGGGTGGGGGGAGCGTTGGTCTGCCCAGGAGGAGGGTGTGGGTTTGAGGGCGGATGGAATTAAGTTTCATCCGAGTGGAAAGCCCATGTCTGAGATACAGAAGAGCGAACAACAAGGTGAGTGGCAACAATGTGTGTGGAGCCTGGGACCAGAGGCAGGGAGGGGCAAGAAGGGAGAGACGGGTCTAAGGAATACTCGAAACACTGGCAGGACCTGGCGATTTGCTGGCAGCAGACGAGTGAAAGTCTTCAAACTGTTCGAGGCTTTGGAGCTAAGTCATCAGGAGAAGGATGATACTAGTGACATGAGGCACTGGGAGGAATATGGGATCTGAGATGGTGGCTGGATCCACTGGCTCTTTAAAAAGCAGCAGCGTGCTTGTAGAAAGGCGCCACCGATGAGGTGTTGCTCCGTCGGCCCCCAGCTGCTGTGCAGGGTTGGGAACGGACCCGGGCCGGACAGCGGCCCCTACCTACCCTTTTGGCCTGCTCCAGCTGCTCCGAGAGCTCCTCCAGGGCCGTGGCGTGTCTCTGTCTCATGTCCTGGATCTGAGCTTCATGGTTCTTAGTTTCTTCCTCAAGAGCCTTCTTTAGCTCTGCCACTTCTTGTTCACGTTTTGTACTAGAGAAACATATTTTTACAGCAAGGAACTCAGAATGAATTGACTGATTAAATTAAAATACACTTTTTTTAAGTGCTGCTTTTTAGAATCAATTACATCAATTCCTTTGACAAGTATCCGGCGCGCTGCTCTCCAGTGGGCTGGGGCGCCGTTACTGCGGCACCGGGCACCCTTCCAGGGCTAGCATGGCTCCCACACCACATCTGCCTCACAGTCGAGAGGTGGTGGAGCCTCCTATGGGCTTCATACTGCTCTGCGCAAGCTGGTCACATTCCAGGCCAGGAGCTGGCCAACACAGATGCCAAACTGCCCGCTACAGCACCAGCAGACACTTCCATAAAACTGCACAAGGGTGAGTCCCAAAGAGGCGTTCAGGACAGAAGGGGGGTTAGAGGCCAAACCAGCCAGGATGCTGCACCCTGACAAAAAGCAGGCACCTTTCTTAGCATTTGTGGGGAACAGCTGCAGTTAACTAACACCCCCCCGCCCAACTCTACCAGGAAATGGCTTACAGCTGGGAGGAGGGGTGGGAAAATTAGAAGGCAGGTCGCAAGGTCACATGCCTGGTTCAGAAAGGGTCTCTAGAATGTGATTGAGAACATAGCAGGTACAAGACCATACACTTTGAATGTCCTGAGATAAACTGAGGTTTTATCTATGTGCTTTTAGGGTATAAAGATCACATTAGTATTTTATTTGGATTTCCAATGCTTTTGTAATTTATTATATATAGGGTAACTTGAAAAACTAGTTACCAGCATTTCACTAACTGGAAGAAACTTCACCCCCACCAGAAGTCACCCTTTAAATTTGCCGATCTGAACGCCATCTTTAAGCACATAGCTTGATAAAGTCGGAAACCATTCAGGTAAATATCACTCCTGCTAAGAACTATATCAACATCAAGAATTTAAACAACTACAACTTTACCATAATCCTGAAGCACAACTCTGACAAACTTGCTCCACCCTGGAAAACGCTTGAACTCCATTCTATAAACCAGTGACCAGTCGGGACAGTGCGCACACACTCCCTGCCCTCTCCCAGTGGAGGGGCGGCCCAGGGGGGCCGAGAGAAGCTGCTCGGAGAGGAGGGGGCCCAAGCGGCTGCTCGCTCCCGGGCACATGTAGCCAGACAAAAGGAATCGGTCACAAGTCTTTGGGCCCAGCCTGACTCAGCCACAGCTCACCAGAGGTGAAAGATATGTACTGGTCTGGCTCTGTCCTTCCAATATTTATCCTAAGTCCTAAAGAGAGCTCACATGCCCCCCACTGAAGAGTGAGTCCAATGGGGAGTGTGTGATTTGCTGAGACTGTTACTTTTACACTAATCATGTGACTCAGGAAAGAACCGGTAGAGGGTAGGGCATGGCCCGAGGCCTGGGCACAAGCGAAGTGCACACGACCTGCCACCTCTGGGCTGCAGGCACTTGTGACCCTTCACAGGGTTCAATCGGTGAGCGTCTATTTGAGTCTACCCACGGTTAAATGGAAGAAATGATCAGAACTTTTTTTTCTGTTGTGCTCAAAAGACCACCTGAGAATAAATATTTCAACAAAGTGTAGTTCAGTGGTTTCCAAATTTTAAAAAAGCAGACATTTTAGAGAGGCCAGGACTTACGACGACTAGAAGCAGTTACTCTGCTGACAAGGGGCGGGAAGCCTCTCACCCTGCCCGCTCAGGTGGGCTCCGGCTGGACGGGTTCTCTGGGGACACACCTTCCGTATTGCTACCACTGTCTTGTGCATCCACAGGCGAGTCCTTGACATGCCCACCACCTCCATCTCCTCACCCCTGACCACTCCCGACACCCACAATCTGACCAGTCTCACGGCCCCGGGCAGCCTTCTCTGCAGGCCCCGTGATGCTGGTCTCCCAGGCCCCAGATGAGCACGGCCCTTCCTCCCAGGGACAGGCACCACAGGCTTCCACCACAACGTGCTTCCTCCCTGTTGCTCCAATCACGTCCTGCCTCTCTGACCACACCTGCCTTCATCAGTGATCCCTCTGTCCTTGTTTCAACCATAGCCACCTTCTCAGAGTGACAGACTACCCTTCCCATCACTTATACCCTACAACAGCTGGCAGGTGTAAGTGTCCCTGTGTGTGTGCACATGTGCGTGCAAGTGGCCAGCCCATCTACCAGCCTAGGCAACCAGGGCAGGGCTCACGCACCCGGCAGCTTGAGTCTGGAGGAGGGAGGAGGAGGTCTGGAGGAGGCCGAGACAGCAGCCCTGGAGATCATGCTTAGTGGCTTCTAGGAGGATCCTGTCTCCTTGCCAGCAAGAGCCATAGGTTGGCCTCTCTACCTGCTCCGCTCACCACTTGTTGCTGTAGCTCTCCTGTGACTTTCTGTAGGGTGACATGCTAAGGTCATGTGAAACCTCTCTAGCTGTGCTCCCTCGCCTGTGCCTGCCACTTTCTTCTTGCCTCCACCTGGCTGTTGGCTCCTTTGTTACAGCATGTGCCTCTCTCCAGTGCATCACCTTTCTCCCCACCGCCGTGACTGTGCACCTCCCTTCTTGTCTGTCTGCTCACCATCGTTCACACCAACAGGTGTTGTCAGCACATGCCTGGCTACCTGTGTGTCCCCTCTTTGTCTGTCCCACCCAATCCTCTGGCCCCCTGTGTGTGTGGGTGTGCGCGCCTCTGTCCTGCCTTCCCCTTAGACACCCATACCACCGACTGTGGCTTTGCTGTTCACACTCACTCTTAGGCTGGTTTGTTTCTAACCACTGCTATTTTGTTACTGTTCTGCCTGCCATTATTTCCAGCACGGAGAGAGGATATTCAGAATGACAACATAAAGCACACCACGTCTTAGAGAGGGCCAGCCCAGCTGAAGCATTCTTGCCCGACCTCAGGGGAGAGCTCAGCAGGTGACGTGCCGCCTTCCCCTCACTCACCGTAGTTCCTGTTGAGCTGCAGTGGTGTCCAGAGTGTCCTCCAGCTCTGTTTTCAGAGCTTCCAGTTCCTCACTCAAGTCCCTTTTCTGCTTTTCTGCCTTGTTCCGTGAGGCCTTCTCAGATTCAAAGTCTTCCTGAAGTTCAGCAATTTGGGCTTGCAACTCGCGCACGACTTTAAGTGCATTGTTCTTATGCAGTGTTTCATCGTCACCCCTGTCAAAATGCGAGGACACGGGAAGTGCTCAGAGCTGATGCACGGATGCCCCATGTCGCAGGTGAGCCAACACCCGAGCACCTCCCCACAAGGAGACCCTGTGCCGTGGCCCGAGGCCAGTGCTGCTGCACAGGGCCACTGGCTACATACAGGGCACGCAGGCAATGACTTGAAGGCTCAAGAGCTTGTATGGCAAAGCTAGAATCAGAATCGAGCCCAGCCCCCTTTCCAAAGGGCTAAATATATCCATTAAAAGATAGGACAATCTCACTTTAATAATTAGAAGATAAAAAAATTCCCTCTCAAGTAAGGTATATTATAATTCTAGTCTGTGCACAGTAGCAAATTCAAAGTTCTTAGAACGCAGTAAAGAAAGAGACACGCCACCTTCAAACCCCATACCTTATACTTCATCTTTCCTACAACGCATCTTTCTGCAGTGTGTGGATTAATGCTGGTACATTTGCTCACTGGGGAGAGCTGGGATGTTTGTGATGAGGGAGGGGAAGCTGACACATACAACTGTGAGTGGTGGCGAACTTGAATTTTCAGTTCTAGCTCTCAAGTGAAAATGCAGAGATCTGGCCAAAGTACGACTAACGGTGATAGAGTACAGAAAAATTTCTATCATGGGATTTTGATTGTAATACATGATAAACTGTAATTCCTATGACCACGTAGCCAAAGTCATTCTTTATAAAGAAATGAAAATTTTAGATATAAATGTATTTATGTATGATTTCCATTTTAAAAGTGAATGATTTAGAACTGAATAGCAACTCAATGCTTTAAGTGTATGAGGTGGATATCATTTCTGAAAAGTGATTTTCTCTAAATTTTTAAAATATAATGAAATCTACCCTGGTTGGTGTGACTCAGTGGATTGAGTGCTGGCCTGTGAACTAAAGGGTTGCCAGTTGGATTCCCAGTCAGGGCACAGGCCTGAGTTGTGGGCCAGGTCCCCAGTAGGGGGCGCGTGAGAGGAGACCACACATTGATGTTTCTCTCCCGTTTTCTCCCTCTCTTCCCCTGTCTAAAAATAAAAAACTTACACAAAAACAAACAAAACAAAACAAAAAAACCCCCAAAAAACAAAAACACCATACTGAACGTAATCTGTAATGTACAGAAACCAAAACGATATGGAAAAATCATTTTTGCCACTGTGAATTTCCAAGGATTTCATGATATGATTAATGATTTTTAAGTGTAAATACGGAGGACAGGTTATGAGATTTCCTTGCTGCCCTGACTTAAATGATGTACTCCTGGGTTCTTCAGGGTCTCGTGTCTAACTCAATAAGGACACTGCGTGTCACTCTCCTGGGCTTTTGTCTGCACCTGGACATGAGACACTCTCCGGAAACAAACCCCACAGCAACGCGTCCAGTGCAAAGGCCTGTGCGGGGCAACAGACCTGGCCAGAGCGCCCTGCAGCTCCTCCTCCTTCTTGGCCAGCTGGATCTTGAGCTCGTCGATCTGCGCCTGGAGCTCGGCGATCTGATCCTGCAGGTCGGTTGTCTCACCGTCTAGTTTCCTTTTGGCCTTTTCCAGTTCCTGACGCGTTTTCTCCTCCTTCTTTAAGCGTTCTTTAAGGCAAGACACAAGATGTTCAACGTACTGAATCACACACCATATGAACAAACTCCAAATGTAAACTGATTAAAGTTGAAAATAAGCATTTTATTCAAAACATGTCACTGTGTTGATAACATTGTACCAATAACGCAAGTCTCTTAAAACCCGTTAAGATCAGACCAAAGGCAAGATAAATTGGTGGGAGGAGGGTATTTTAAGGGAGAAACTGGGTGAATTCTAAGGATGCCCTTTCACGGGAAGTGAGCCCACACTAGTAGAGAGAAGGGATCAGAAACCTTTACGTGACACGTCCATCACTACGCCCAGGGTTGGAGAGGCCAGGGCTGTGTGGGTAACGCCTGTCACCCCACTCCCCTTTCCCTGGGAATCCCTGGTTTGAACCAAGAGACTGCAGTTTCCAAGCACTGAGGGAGAGAGGGCAGAGTGTGGGCAGTGAGGGTTATGCATTTCTCCCTGGTGCCCTCTAAAAGTCTGCAGGGATTCCTTAATTAACTCCAGTGATCCTTCTAATCAAACGTCTTCTAACAACAGAACCATGTACTTTTGTGTTCTCCAGTGGGAACCAAGATGCTGAGAAGACGAGAGCGAGTGTCACAGGCTCCTCACACAGGAGCGAGGAGAACAGACACATCTGCCTTACGTGTGCTTCTCTAGCTCGAACGCCGCCTGTAGCTGCCAGTCGAAGGGAAGGTTTTCCGTGAGCTTTCCAACGTCCACCCCCTTTTCTCTTTCTTTTGAAAAAAGCAGTAACAGCTTCTGCAAAAATCCTAGGATTTCCTGACCTCACTTTTGCTGCTGGAGTGGGACACTGTTACCCTCAGCAGTTGCTCCTATCCCTGCCAGTTTTTATGTCAGTAAGCAGTCCCCTTGTGAAGTGAAACCTAGATGCACTTTCTGGATTAAACCCACATAAGTCCAATGGCCTGTAAACCCAAACGCAACCTAGATTCCAAATATACCACCAAGGGCAACACATTTTACCACAGGACCTAATTCAAAAAGTAACTGTTTAGAGAACAAGTTATTGCTATTATATGTGGTGACTAGACCTATTTTAATAAATAAATCAATATGTGGCTCTTACTATTTCTAATCACGTATACTTTCTATTATTGCACGTTCTGATTAATGTAAAATCTAAACAATCACATGTCCCAGCCCTAAATTTTTCTAGCCTCACACACTAACCTTCTAAATCCGAGATCATCACTTCTTGCTTATTCCTGATTTTGGCCAAGTTTTTTGACTTTTCTTCCTCTTCAGCCAGCTGAGAGGAACACTCAGCTATGCGATCTTCCATGAGTTTCTTTTCCTGAATAGACAAAAATTGCTTCAGAAAAGGCATTCACAGTGACAACTAGGGTTTGGTATAACTTAGAAAACAAGTAACATTGGCGCCATCTCCCCCAACAGATCACACATGCCCAAAAAGCAGGAAGGCTCCCTCATCGCAGTGTTGGTGCCCCAAGCCTGGCCTAGCCGCCCGGCCTTCGGGTTCCCACAGCCAGTGCTGAGTGGATGCATGCGTGCACGGACGGGAGCAAGTCATCAGTGAATGACCCACACGTGCAAAATGTGCAAGTTAAAAGTCTAAAGAATTACAAGGATATTTAGTGGAGTTAAAAAATCAAGTTGTTACTGTGTCTTTGGAAATCTATCCAGGTAGAGACTTAGAAGGTTAATGAACTTGGAATCTTTTTTTAGAACTTTTTGTGTGAAGCCACTTTCAATGAATGCATCAACATGAATATTCTCATATTCTAAAATTAACTTACTAATGGAAATATTCTCTTACTTTGATAAATTTGGAATTCTGGTCCTCGAGAAGCAGAATCTCCTCTTCCATCTTCTTGATCTTCGCCTCGGCCGTCACCTTTTCCAGCTGCAGCTTCTGACGAGCCCCTTCCTCCTCATCCAGCTGCTCCTCCAGGTCCTTGTGAAGAACACACAGTCAGCCTTGCACTTTCTGCACAGAATCCTACCACACGTTAATAGTCGAAGGAATACACGTTAAAATACCAACTGGTGATTTGCAGAATGGCAGGGATATTTTTCAAAATGCAAAATGAAGTTTTGTGAAACAGACATTTGTGTGAACTACAGGTTCAAGGTCAATCCTTCTAGAACCCAACACGAGAAAGTGTGGCAAGCTTCTAAAATAAGCACTGCTTTTAAGTCAGCAATTTTAGGAAATAGTCACAGAGGTGATTCATAGAAAAAAAGCGAAATATGTGTAATATTGAGGAACTATGAACAGGCTACATAAAAGTCTTGATAATTAAAAGTTGGCATGTTTATACAATGGGATAACAAAGTAATTAAAATTCCTATTTTGGAATAATCAGTGACACAGGGAAATATGAATAATACAGTAGAGCTATACCAAACACATACTTAATCTGTATTCTATCACACCTGTTCGGCCCAAAGAGGCGAGAACAAGCGCATGACAACGGTTCACAGGGTCAGTGAGAAATGGCTGTCTCCGTTCGAGCGAGTCTCTCACAGCATGAGCACCTCCCCAAACCGGGGGCGAGTCCAGTGCTTACACCTACTTTTATTGTGACACGTTTCTCCGTTTTATACGTTAACATTATTGTATATAATAACATACACTATTGAATAGGGTTGTATATACAAATCAATATATGGTCAATTAAAAAAACTTTCAAGGGTAACTTTGGCTAAATTAAATAATTTATTCATGGTTGATTCTGAAATGACACACTTGCAAAAGACAAACCCTTTGTTACGTAAACTTCAAACCCAGACTCTGAGTGCACAGAGCAGCACAGCGAGCCCCATGCAGACGCAGCGGCCCTACTCCATAGGCACCATCGGCCATGGCCAGCCTCATCTCCACTGTCTCCACCTCCTCCCCTCTGCCCCAGCACACATTGTAAAGCAAATCACAAACATCATATTTCATCTGTAAAACCTCCAGGCGGCACCTCCAACCACTTAAACATATATTTGTTTGTTTAAATCAAAATCCAAATGAGGTCTACACATTGTAATCAAACATCGTAAGCCAAAAAGTAAAGGAGCAACAAGGGTGGGTGCTTCCAAGGTCCATGCAGCTCAGAGAACCTCTGAGACGTCACAGGAGAAAAAGAAACACACTTAATAATCAGTATCACCACACATATCTATAGAATGTGTTTGAATGAGTTTATACTATACAGTCAGAAAGGGAGATAAATTAGATAGCAGTGCAAACAACTAGAAATATAAAAGAGTCGGTAAACAATGTGAAGATAAAAAGCCTTGAAAAACGAAGGAAAACAAAAACACACCCTGTTTCTACAAGGATGCACCGTTTCCTAAATAGAGCAGCGAAATGTCAGTATTTCATTGTAAACTGCTGAGACAGAGATTTTATATTAAAAACAGGTTGGGGAGGCTGGAGATGAAGTTGGGTGTCCGGCTTCTACACGAGTAAAATGTATCACTGTGATGAACATGTGTTCTTAGACAAAGAGAAAAGAAAATCAAAACTGTTGATGGCGCCACCAGGGAAAACTCACTGTTGTTGGTGGATTGTATTCTGGATCTTCTATATGTTCCAATATAAAGTCATACATATAAATTTAAAAGCTATATACAAATATCTTAAATTAGATGTTATTGTGTATATTCTTTTGCAACTATATCAAGATATTATAAACACCTATGAAAACATCTTTATATTTATCACATATAGCATTACCATGGTTTAAAAATTCCCCAATATTAGATAATTAGAAGGCTTCCATTGATTTATTCCTAGAATAAAGTCTAGAATTAGAACTGTTGGATTGAAGGTTATGCACTTTTTACCGCTTTTGTGATGGTCTGTAAATTTATTATGGGATATCTGAAAGCTGTTAATGTTGAAGAATAGAAAAGTGTCCAGATGATTTACTGTATCAGGCATCTGCCAAAGAAACAATGTATCTTTTGTGGTTTCAACAAAGGCCTGAATTGCCTGTGTTCTGCAGTAAGTCATGGGGTAAGAAAAAATAAGGGAGAGACATGGAAGAAAGCAAGTTTGGAGCAATGGTGGCAGATGTAGGTGCCCTGACACTCAAGAGCATCCTGGAGAGGCCGAGGGATGGAGACCCTGGGCTGCGGGCAGAGTACCGGCTGGCTGCCTCACGTGTCTGGGTATGCAACCACAGAGGTAGTTGTGCTTCCTGTGAGTTCAGTCTGTATCTCTAAGAAAGTAACTATCAGGAGGGCCTGAGTGTTTTATTCCGATTCCTGACCTCCTGTGTCAGTGCGGAGTATTTCTTGTGAACTAAACCACCTAGCAGATGTCTATTTAACCTGTGGGGTGAGTAGCAGAATTATTGGCGATCACAAAAAGAACAAATTAGGTGCCCTACAAAAGTCTACAGACCCTGGGAGATTTCTACTTTGAATCACTCTGCATACTGTAAGATGCCACATCAGAACATAAAAAGATTCCCATTCGAAATAACAAGTCCACATTTGAAGAAAATCTATTATTCGTGTGCTTGGAATGACGGTCATCTTTTAAGAGTAGGTAGTTGACTTGGGGTGGTGAACACACAATACAATATGCAGATGATATGTTATAGAATTGTACACCAGAAAACTATATAACTTTATTAACCCATGTAACTCCAAAAAATTCAATGCAAGAGTAGGTACTTATAACCCAGACTCCTTTTGCCCATAAATGCAATTAAGAAGCCAAACCCATGGCTTCTACTTATTCAATAGATCCGCTTGGAAAACCCAAAATATACTTCTAAGTGAAAAAAAATCATATAAAAGAAGATCATAGGTACCTGAATATGTGCTTGCATTTTTTTCTTTTCATTTTGGAGTATTTGGTTTCTTTCTTCTTCTTCTTCAACCCTAGACTCTAAGTCATGTAGAATCTCTTCTAATTCCTGCTTTTTAGCAGCAAGTCTTGCTCTCATCTCTTCTGCTTCCGCAAAGAGCTCTGTCTCTGCTTGAAGTTGCTCTGCAAGGATATTCTTCTCTTCTAAAAGCTGCAACCACAATAAAGTGTCCAGTGCTATGACTGCCCCCAGTATACACATGAGAACCAGTCACTGTGATTTCAAGGGTCAACACACCTCCCCAAAGCAAATGAAAGTTAAAAATATATTAACACCACTGGCAAAGCTTTCTCAAATATGTCTGGCTGTAGCAAAATGAGATAAATGAAAACACTTTCGGTTGTTGCTTTTGTCTCAGGTTTTCCTGAGTAATATGTGCTACATTTATGCTGTCACAGGAACTCCCATTCTTCTATTAAGGTAATTTATGAAGGGACAGAAAAGCAGGCGAGGAAGAATATTTAAGTGCAATCAAATTCACAGTGACTACTAAAGCTGTTTGGTATCAAGTACTACGCTTTGGCCCTCATTGCTCATCTTTTTGGCCTTGAACACCACGATCCTTTTACTGTCATCTATAAACATTTCTGGAGCCTCTGCTCTGTCCTGCCAGCACACCTGCCGGGGAAAGGGACACTGATTTGAGACCACAGTGGCTGGAGAAGAGGCAGGGGGTGACCTTGTACTAGCTCATCCTGTCACATTTTTCTATTTCCCTCACAAGTAGTGCAGAAAGGTGATAACTAATGCTGGGAGTTTCACCGAAAACACGTTGAACACATGTCTGACAGCAGACACATCCACTGTGTGTCCAAACAACAACAGAGGCAAAGATACGAGAAGGAAGGTTGATTTCAGTTTATAGAAAACCAAACGTGTGGCATATGTGTCTGCTGCCTCTGTTTTCAAATGCCTATGCTTGGGAAAGGAGTGAAAACACACGTAAACCAAGGTGGTGTGGGAGGGTTGGCTCCCCACAACTAACCGCGCGAGCTCCTGCCACCGGGGCTCTCGAGTCACTTCGGAGAGTGTGACTCCGTGAACGCAGCGCGCTCACCTGCTGGTGCTTCCTCTCCATCTCCTCAAGTTCCCCTTCCACCTTCGTCTGCTTCTCCTTCACCTTCAACAGCTCTTCATCTTTGGCCTGAAGTTCTTCCTCTTGGCGCGTAACTTGCAGCAGTGGCTTAACCTGTTGACAAAATTGAGCAGTTTACCATCACAGGCTCCTTCTGGTGGGTTGCTACCAGTCAAATGCCGCCCTTCTGAAGGAAGCCCAGGGAGCCCACCTTCGTGAAGACGCGCCACCACTGCCAGTGCCGCAGTTTCAGGTACGCGGCGCAGTTCCGCTGCAAGACCTTTAAGGCACTTAGTTGTTGCTGCTTCTTGGCAAAGGCCCTGAAGAACAGTAAGAAAAACTTATTAGGTAAAGAAAATGTCTCTTCATAGCTGTTGCCATAGACCACTTCCGAAGGCACACATTCTCCCGTGGCTGAGGCAGGGAGTGTGAGATGGACCAAGTTGTCGGGTGATGCCTGGGGAGGTGGGAGTGCCCGAGAGTCCATGTCAGTGCAGGAGCCTGGCCGGACGACCTCCAGCACGGGTCACGGACACCCTGAACTTTCGTCAGAGACGCTGCCCTAGGCAGCGTTGCTCTGCCATCACCCCACATACGCACACGTGTGCGCACTCTTGGGTATGCGAGTAAATCCCCTTCTTTCCTGAGGCAATGAACACAGTGTGCCAGAGGTCCCCACGTTCCCTTTGCTTGTGTGAGTTACTCTTCTTTCAGGAGCTATGTCCTTCTTTTTCTTCTGATCTGCCACAGAAGAAACAATCCTTCCCCTTCTATGATCACCCACTTACTTTCTGGCTAGGTAGCCTCTGCAAACAGCCTGGAAGAAGATAATGATATCGGTAATTTTTAAATCCCTTTCTTCCTCTAAGTGCGCCAAAACTCCAGCTCTGAAAAATATCTTGCTTTGTCCAATTCTGTACAAGTTTGGGTCCAATTCTAAAGCTCGGATCTAAAAGAGATAGAGTTTGTTTACTTTTTGCTACAGGAAAAGATCGTCAGTAGCCCACAAGCCAGAAAAATCAAGAGAAGCTCACCATTCGTTCACAAGCCTGTTTGCCGTCCATAAAACCTTTAGGAATAGCATTCGGAGTTAGGATCTCATATCTGCAAGAAAAGCAAACAGAAGATGTTTCGTAAAAATTTGTGAAAATATTTACCTACTAACTCTGAGTTCTGCTTTCTCCAGAAGGAAATAATGATAGGTAATCATGTCAAATTAAGAATAAAGAAGTGACTCAGTGATAACCAGATTTTCTACTTCTTAAAGTAAGAAACAAAATAATTATGAGGCTAGTTCTCCCATGTTGAGGACTAGCTATAAAAACTGTGGCAAAGAATAAAAGCATGATATTCTAAAAAACATTTTTATAACCCACCCCCAAATGTTCACATCCTTAAGATGCAAGGAGAGCCTGGCTTTTTGCTCACTGATCTGTAGGTATTTATTTGACAACAGAAGAGACATTGACAGCAGTGCTCGGAGGCCTCTATTTAGAACCTGGGAAGGCATCGGGGTGACATGCAAACTAGCACTGGTCTGGGTGCACACTCACTCACTAAGCTGTGCGCTTTATGGTACTATGTGTGGTGCCAGGTGGGTTCTGGAAATATCGGGGGAAATACTTTGTAAATCATATGGTTACCTAACCACCGTGCTCTACACCTAAAACTAGTACAAAGTACTACTGAATATAACCTGTAATTGACAAAGAAAAGTAATTGAAAAAGAAAAGATCTGTGCACTTTATACAAATTATACCTCAATAAAAATCAAGTTGAGCAAATAAATAGTTGGCTATATTAAAGGATAAATCCTGGTTATATCTATCAACTTTGTACTCTGGATGCTAATTACACTCCTCCTCCTCCTATCCATGGTAAGTGACAATGTACCAGGCTGCGTATCACACAATGGGGGCCACAGTGGGCGCTCCCCCCACCCCCCCGGAGCCCGTGATGAGGACTGGAATGACTTCCCCCCTGGACTCCACCTGGAACAGTGGGGAGAAAGCCCTTCTCTGACCCACAGCTTTGTGTAGTCTAAGAAACAACAAGTACAGTCACAGTCAAAAATCAATTTCCAGGAGACAAAAGAAAAAAGGAAACTAAATATTAAAGAAAAGTACATAATACATTTAAAAAATAAATTTCCCATCATATGTTTTCATCAATTTCTACTGCATCCATTTCTACAGATATTCTCCCTTTTGATTTTCCCCTCACCCTTCTGTTCTACTCTGTCCTGTTCCCTACTCTGTATTAGTGCGAGGACTGCAGTGTATGTACACACACGCATGCACTGTAGCAAAATATGTGCATTTGCACATAAATACAGACATATCCATTGAGTCATACACACTTAACGACAGGTATGTTCTCAGAAATGTGTTGTCAGGTGACTTCGTTATTGTGCAAACATCACAGAGTGCACCTACACGAACCTAGATGGTACAGCCACTACGCACCCAGGCTGTGTGGTGTAGCCTATTATTCTTAACCCACAAGCCTGTATAGCACGTCACTGTACAAAACATGAGATTAAATCAAGCACAGAGAAAATGACATGATCAAGAGATGTGGTGAACCTAGGAGGAATGAGGCTGCTGCTGATGAAACATGGCGTGCTGTTTTACAACAAACATTTTCTTAGCAAATAGAAAGTACACTCTCCAATAATGATAAAAAGTATAGCACAGCAGGTACATAAACCTGTGGTCATTTACTACATCGTCACATATTTCACAGCGTACATAACTATGTGCCATCCTTTCATACGGATGGCGACTCCGCAGGCCTGTTTACATCAGCGTCCCTGCAGACACACGAGTGGCGCATTGTGCTGTGACTGTACGATGGCAGCGAGGTCACCGGTGACAGGCACTTTTCAGCTCTACTGTAATCTGTGAGAACACCATCATATATGAGGCTTGTAATTAATTGAAAGGTCGTTATGTGGCACATGACTGTATTTTAAAGTATCAGCTTAAAAAGTAATTATGTTTAAAGCCCAGACAGAAATGTTTACATGAGGTAACTGTAAGTTCTCAGCTTTAAATGTTTATTGCACAACTGACTTCAGCACCCTGAAGACAGAACCGTCTTCAGAGCCCCACAGCGGTCACCGGCCCCCTAGGCCCTCCACATTCCTGACCAACAACCAAGGTAGTACCGGTCACCGCTTTCCCACGTGAGAACTGAAACTGCCCAGGGGACACGATCAACGGTTCCTCATTACCTCCCTGTTTTGATGCATATAAGATAAGCTTTGATACACATGGAAAAAGGGAAAAGTTAGCAATACCTCTGTCTGAATTCCTGGAAAACTATCCGGTTGGGGAACCCCTGGCGACAGATTCTGATCCCTTCCAGGACACCATTACAGCGCAGCTGATCCAGCACCAGGTGGGGGTCCAGTTTTCCGGCCTAGGTAAGCAAAGGAGAGTTCCATACTTCGATCGTTATAACCTGACGCAGATCGGTTTCAAATGCCAGCCTGGGTTTTGCTCATTAACACATACCCGCTTCTCGTGATTTGGGATGATGCAGCGAACAAAGTTAGGGTTGGTGTTGCGGAGAGTCGCCATCAGCTTGGTGAGAGACTCTTTGTAGAGTTGTCCAACGGTGCGAAACATGCCCTTTTTGGTTTTATAGGCAGAGCCAAAAGCTGTCTCAGTCATACCAGTGACTTGATCCAGACCCACAATACGGTCCACTGGTGAAAATAAAAAGGAAAAGGGAAAGAAGTCAAATCTAACTCCTTTGCGGGGAAGGAAAAGACAGTGATAGTGCAGCAGCACAAGCTTTGTGGAACGAATGGGAAGAGGTGCCATATAGGTAAGGCAGTCAGCACACTCAGACACTGCACAAGCCGTGGAACTAACAGCCACACACTTCTACGGCGGGGACTGTAGCGCTGACCACTTCATACCACGTACCAGCAGGTGCCTCCGCTGCGCTACTTTCAGGAATTCACTGTCTTTGATAACATTCTGCCTGTTACATATACAATTATTTGGTAAATGAGAGATCATTGGCTGGCATTATTGATACACAAACTGATACTGTGACAAGTCTCAAAATAGGAAATGGCTTAAGGTATACATAAAAATACATGACTGTACAAAGCAAGTCCGTCCACTTAACAAATATGGCTCAGGGATTGGGGACCAAAGTCATCTTTTACTGGTCATAGAATTTCAGTAAAAAAAGTTATTCAAGTTGCAGGAAGATTAGATTCCATCAGTTCAGGTAGTTAGGGGGAAGTAAACTTCGGCTCTCTCCTCAAAGCACGAATAACACTTGTTAAAGGACAAGAGCACAAAATAGGAAAGAGACTCCTAAAAAGAGTTAGGTCTACGCTAAGTTTAATGATGGTCATGCTTCTCAGAGGCTTTGCTCTTGTGAAAGCAGCTGACAGTCTGCATTACCTGCAGAGACCTAACACTTATAATGATGGGGCTGTGAACAGAAGTCCGACACGGCGCACCAGCACCTTGGCACGGCCTGCTCGGTGCACTGTATGCACACATTTAAGAATTGTTAAATGAACAAAACACACTACTGAAGTATGTTAATTAAAATAGTGACTGAACTACCCTATTAATGCCCCTTTCAATTTTAACAGCCACCTCCATTTCTTTCGCTTGTTCCCCAGAACAGAAAGTACACAGGGACCTGGCACTATATAAAGAACTTTATAATCAAGACCTCATTCAAGTCTTGATTTGCAATGAGGTTTTTACAGAAGAGAAAACCATGACCCAGGAGGTAAGGTAACTTTTCAAGTTATGCAGGTCTTAAATGGAAGTTGGGAGGAGGGGGGATGAAACTGGGTTCATTTTTAGGCCCATGTGTGCACACTGCAACAGCATCTCTCCTATGTGAAGCCGCCAGACTCCGGGGTTTCGGTCAAAGCTTCTCTTTCTGCTTGTGCCCTGAGGTCTGTCTACCATCCACCTCAGAGATCACCTTTCCTTCCTGTGCCTTTGACCTGTCCATCTTTATTTGCTCCAGCAAAAAACAGCACCAAACCCTACCCGTGCTTGTGCCATGAAACTATGAACTTCTTTAACTTGCGCCTGCCCACTTCTCCTTCTGTCCCCTCAGAGCCCAGCTTCTTTCTGAGGGGTCCACACATGTGCCACCCCACCCCTCTCCCACTATCATCCCACTGCACAACTGCTACCTGGTTTCCGGCTTGCCCCGCTCCCTCTACCTGACGCAGCCCACTGCCAGCTCACCTGACCCTGGTACATGTACCTGTTGGCCATAGCAGCAGCATTCTGAAGACTCTACCTGTCATCTCTTGTCAACTCCATCTTCTCCATGACCTCCGTCTACCCCTCTAGCTACCCTAGTCTCCTTGATGACTTCTCTTCTGCTCTTCCTATACACCACGGCACTCCCTAGCAGCCCAGACTCAACTCACCTGAAGTTCTTTCAGACTAAGGCAAGGTGCAGGTACAGGCAAACATTATTTGACCTGCTTTTCTCAAGCCATAGCCTCATCCTGGGTGATTGCACTTGTGACTTTAATTAGCTACACCTGGCTCCCCAGCACCAATTACCAAAAACCTATATTCTCTCCACCCAGAAGTCATAAAGGTTTCTCTGCCTTCCATACATTCTTGGTAAATGCTTATCACACCTGCTTTTACAATGTTGCATCTCTCGCACCTAGCATGAGGTCTGGCAGATGACAGGCTTGATACATATGTGTTAGTGAATAAATGAAATAAAATACACTTACAATTACAAAGTGAGAAATGCATTGAAAGAAAAGAACAAGATGCTGTGAGAGAGATGGGTGGTCAGAGCTCTCTCTGGAGAAACTACACTGCATGTCTGAAGGGGAAGAGGAGCTGGCCAAGAGTGGGAAGCGCATGTGTGAAGGACCGGGGCAGGAAAACGTGAAAGCAGCTGGTGCCAACAGAGCACTATGAAGAGGGACGCTCCTCTGACTCCTATGTACAGAGTGGACCGGAGCAGAGGCCAGGGAGACCAGAGAGCTGACCACTGTAGTAATCCAGGTGCTAAGAAAAATGAGAGTAGCTTGAACTACTGAGATTACAGAGGAGATGGACAGAGAAGGAAAATTCAAGACATTTTGGCGGGAGAGTTGACTTGCTTTAATGATTAACTTCACAGGAAAATAAGGGAGAGGGACATGTCAAAAATAGTTCCAAGGATTTTGGCATGAGCAACTCAGCAGCCTGCGGCGCCTGCCATTGGGAAGGTGGGGAGAAGTGGGTTCTGCAGGTCAGAAGATAGGATCCCGGCTGCATGTAAGTTTGGGGTGCCTGAGAGACATTAAGGTGGCGATGAGATGCCAAGTGGACATTCCAGTCTGCTGCTAAGAAGAGAGGTCTAAACTAGAAAGGTAAATTTGGGAGTTGTTGACTTATAGTGCTTAAAGTTATGATACTGGGAGAACCATCTAAAGGTCGAATGAAAAGACACAGTCTGAGAGCAAGCCCCAAGGAGCTGAGGAGGAGGAAGAGCTAGATGAGGAGGATGAGGGGCAGGAGGGACAGAAGGCCAATACCCTAAAGTAGAGCACACTCTTTACCCCACCTCTGTCCTGCCCCCCTCCCCTGCTTCCTATGCACATGTAACCACCTTTGCTCAACCCAGAAACCAGGAGCCGGACTTGATTCCTCTCACATCCAGCTGCTCACCAACAAGGGCCAAGCCAAATTTCCAAGTGTCTTCAATCCGCCCCCTGCTCCCCACTGCCCTGGCTTGGGCTCTACCGTCTCCCCTGGAGTCTGCAATAACCTCCTAACCGGTTCCTTCCTCCGGCCTCACTCTCTAACTTCATCCTCTCCCCTTCCCCCACAATGTTCTCAGCATTTATGCCTCTGGTCCTGGTGTAATGAGGAACAAGTAGTTCTAAAAGACAAAACTATACACATTATTTACTCCTATACTTAAAATCCTTCATTTTCTCCTATAGCTTACAGGACACGGTCCAAATAACTGAGCCCAGAAATCTAACCCAGTGATGAAGAACTCAACTCAGCGAGTCAGAAACACCCACCACTCCCAAGCTGTGTGATCTGGAGTTGAGTTACCCAATTGCTCGAAGCCACCGTGTCTTCCTCTGTGAAATGGAGCTCATGCGACCCACCTCAGGACTGGGGGCGGAGGGTGAGGGGTCTGCGAGACATTCCTGTGCTCAGCCAAGGTACTGCCCTTGCCACTTCCCCACAGGTACCAAAGCAAGGCCCTCAAGCCTCCACCCTCTTCTCTGCTTAGAAGGCAGGCCCCTCCTTCTAGCCATTCTGGCAAGTGCTCAATGGCTTTAAAATCTCCATTCTTTACCCAGCTACCACTTCCTAGGCTCTGGTTTCCACCTGCCTCTGAACTAAATAGGCTACTCCCTTCTCTAGTTTTCAAATCCCCTGGGCCAGATCCCTGGGACCACTTCACTCTATTCTGTGTATATCTTCTCGCTGGACTGAGCCTCCCACCTAATGTTGGCCTGAATGTGGTGTCCGGCACACAGTAGCTATTTAATTAAGCTATTTAGTATCTGTTGAATGAACACAAAATTGCCCTGAAAACAGGCCACCCCCAAAACAAAAGGAGGCACAGTGCTTACTGCGTGGGGACTGAGCACGCTGGTTTGCAGTGCTCTGGCCTGCTCTTCACACAACGTGATGGCGGCCTAACAAAGCAGGCCCCAGCACCAAACTGCTTTTTACAGTAAATATAATCACAATGCACCTGATTTTCAAATTTGTTTTTAATCAAGGTAATCCAAAGCTCAAAATTCAGCATGCATTGGATTTTCTTTCTTTCTTTTTCTTTTTTAAATTCAAGAATTTAGTCCTGGCTGGGGTAGCTCAGTGGATTGAGCTTGGGCTGCGAACCAAAGCGTCGCAGGTTCGATTCCCAGCCAGGGTACATGCCTGGGTTGTAGGCTATAACCCCCAGCAACCACACATTGATGTCCCCCCCCCCATCTCCCTCCCTTCCCTCTCTAAAAATAAATAAATAAAATCTTTAAAAAAATTCAAGAATTTAGGAATTCTGGCTGTGGCTGGTGTGGCTCAGTGGACTGAGTGCTGGCATGAGAACCAAAGGGTCACCAGTTGAATTCCCAGTCGGGGCACATGCCTGGGTTGCAGGCCAGGTCCCCAGTTGGGGGCATGTGAGAGGCAACACACATTGATGTTTCTCTCCTTCTTTCTCCCTCCCTTCCCCTCTGTCTAAAAAATAAATAAATAAAATCTTTAAAAAAATTTAGGAGTTCCAGCCAAGGAACCCTTAGAGGGTAGAGACCTTTCAGTTCCTTGTACAACCAAAGGGAGGATACCAACCAATCTAAAATCAACAAACAACCAGAAGTGCCAGAAAATCAAACTGCAAGGCACTCCGACAACCAAGAAATTAAAGAAAAAATTAACCAGAACAACCAGACTGGTGCACCAAGACAAAGAAATATGGCCCAAATGAAAAGACAGAGTAAAACTTCAGAAAGAGAGCTCAGCGATAAGGAGATAGCCAACCTATCTGATGGAGAATTTAAAGCCCTGGTAATTAAAATGCTCATAGGACTGACTGAGCCTGGTCGAAAAATGAAAAAACAAATGTAAGATACCCAAAATGAAATAAAGCAAAATATTCAGGGAACCAACAGTGACAGGAAGGAAACAAGGGTTCAAAGCAATGATTTGGAACAAAAGAGAAAAATAAACATCCAACAGGAACAAAATAAGGAAATAAGAATTCAAAAAAGTGGAGAGACTTACAAACCTCTGGGACAACCTGAAACGTTCCAATATCCGAATTACAGGGGTGCCAGAAGGAGAAGTGTAACAGCAAGAAACTGAAAACTCATTTGAACACATAATGAAGGAAAACTTCCCCAATCTCGTGAAGGAAATAGACTTCCAGGAAGCCCAGAGAGTCCCAAAGAAGCTGGACCCAAAGAAGAACACACCAAGGCACATCATCATTAAGTTACCCAAGATTAAAGACAAAGAGAATATCCTAAAAGCAGCAAGAGATAAGGAGACAGTTACCTTAAGGAGTTCCCTTATGACTATCAGCTGATTTCTCAAATAAACCTTGCAGGCAAGAAGGGGCTGGAAAGAAGCATTTGAAGTCATGAAAGGCAAGGACCTATATCCAAGATCACTCTATCCAGTAAAGCTTTCATTTAGAATGGAAGGGCAGATAAAGTGCTTCTCAGATAAGGTCAAGTTAAAGGAGTTCATCATCACCAAGCCATTATTCTATGAAATGTTAAAGGGACTTATCTAAGAAAAAGATAAAAACTATGAACAGTAAAATGACAACAAACTTACACTATCAACAAATGAACCTAAAAGAAAAGACAAACAATAAAAACACAAACTAAGCAAACAACTAGAACAGGAAAAGAATCAGAGAAATGGACATCACACAGTTCAGTGGGGAGGGGAAGAGAGAAATAGGGGGAAATGGTACAGGGAATAAGAAGCATAATTAGTAGGCATAAAATAGATGGGGAGAGATAAGAAATGGTATAGGAAACAGAGAACTCAAAGAACTTACATGCACAACCCATGGACATAAACTAAGTATGGGGGGTGGTATGCTGGAGGGTTGAGGGGCCAGGTGGAGAGGCAATAAAGGGGGAAAATTAGGAAAACTGTAATAGCATAATCAATAAAAATACTTAAAAAGAAAAACTAAAAAATATTTTAAAAATAAATAAAAGATGCCTTTTATCAACTTGAAAAAAATTTAAGCTCAGGGTTAGCTTTCACCAATGAGCAAAATTATCTTGTGGGTAATATTATCTTTGGGAACTGTGTTAAATGATTTGAGCCACACTAATAATATGTGAGTTCACTGAAAAAAAAAAAGAAAAAAGAAAAATCAAGACTATAATCTCAATTTTACATGTTACTGTTGAAAATGGTTTGAGCAGAAATTGGAGAAAGGCCGAAAGTGCAAAGACAAGATTCTAGCAGCTCCTTGAAATGAGCATCACTGCTCCTTCGGGGACCTAATACTGCTGCTAAAACCTGCGAGTATCTTAGTGCCCATGGTTTCTGGGCAGAGAGTGGTTCTATTTATTCTCCCACTGCAAACTCTTCCCTGAGGTAGCAGGGGAGCCTGGTTATGGCTGCTGGTGGGCACTGAAATTCATTGCCTGGTTGCCCAGTAGCCTGAAAAGATTTCCAAGTATTTTACACAAACACTTAATTTATTAATATACAAACTTATTTGGGTAGTGAGAAATCAGATGAGCTCCATAGACCTGTAATCTGTAAGGGCAAATTAGTTTAATAAAAGAAAAATGCAGTTTGTAATCATCTATTTCATAAAGCTGTCATTATTAACAGTTTTTGAAAAATAAGGAATGACACCATCTAGAGCCCACATGCTCACTGGCCCGCAGCCTCAGGGACAAGAGATATATGAGAGTTTCATGTTCTCCAAATCTGTATATGGGCCCAAACATTAGTGATACTAAGTTTAATTTAAAGTATTTAAGCCAGCTCTTCAAAATCTCACCACAGTTACTATAGCTAAAAACTACAAAAGGGAAGAAAAACTTATTTTAATAGCCAGACGATGATAAATAAAAATTCCATGAAATACTCCTTCAAAAGGCCTCTTGGTACCTGAAGCCGTTCTAGGCATATAGCATGTTCTCAATGCTCATTTAAACAAACTGAGACAACGCTACTCTCACATGTACTAAAATGTAACAGTTAAAAACAAATTCAGAAACAAATATTTAATGGCCATCAATTCCCAGAAACAATCTTAACGTCAAATAGAATATCTCCATAATGTTCCTATTACACAGCAGTAACAAGTTTATAATGGCTGTTAATTGTTCTATAATTTTTGGGAATTTTAGAAAAACTGCAGGAAGTCCAGAGGTTGACAGCAATATTCCTTCTCCCAAGCACTAGTGTAAGTTGAACTTGAATTTGTCTCCTTTAGCTCCCTCATCTGTACTTTCCCATCCCCTGCAGAAGCCAAAGCTGCTGGGCAAACAGGAAGCCCCATTCATCTGCTTCTGCGCTCGCTCTCCCCTTGGCAGGTCCCACGTACTTAATTCATGCTGGCACTGGGCAGTGCAGCATGACTGCTGATCTGCTTGGCCTTGGGGCACTGTGAATAAAAGTGGACTTGCATTAAATAATAGCCAAGGAAAGACACATTACTTGATTTTGTTTTTCAGTTACAAGGGCAACAACGGGGCACGAGCAACTGCAACAGCCGTGGAGCAGCCGCTGCGAGTGTGATCCCAGACGTCCTGCAATTGGGCGCCTCCCGTGTGCCAGGTGCAGGCTCACATTGCCTTGTGTGATACTCACAAGAACCCTGAGAACTAAGTGCCACTGTCCCCATTCGACCTCAGGAACTCACTCAAGCTGCAGTACCCGAAAGCTGCTTCTCCTGGGGCTCCCAGATCCTATTAAGACTCAAAATAAAATAGGGAGGAGTAGACTATACCGCAACAACGACAAATCTTCAGCTGCTGAAAATGATGGCAAGTGAACTAATAAGCACATAAACTGTGTTGGACCTAAACCATAGATCCTAAAATGGCACTCAAAATAGAGATTCACGACCAGCTGATACAATAACCTACAAGGAGAATTAAATGATTACTATTTTATCAGTCATGCTACTTCAATCTAAGTAGAACTTCCTTTAATGACTTACTGGGGGAGGGCGCGGAAGGCTGGTTCAAAGTTTTGGAATGTCTTCATCTGAAGCGTGGCTAAGGCAGAGCCTTTCCCCGAGATATCAGGAGGCAGCTATGGCCTCAGTGGGAATCAGCAGATGAGGGAAGACTCAGGAGCAGCGGCAACTGGGGAAGGCCCCCTGCAGCGGGAGCCAGCCTCTCCTCGGGGACTCTCAGTCTCAGATGAACTGCTGCGACCACTTTTCAAGTAAGGCTTCTTTGGAAGATTGAAAAGGGGTGAGGGACTTCTGTATCAATAATTAAAACTTGCTTCACGTACTTTTCACATTTTCTCTGGTGGTACCTTCCAGATGTCAGCAGCCACCCCGCACTCCTGATGGCTCAGAGAACCTAAACGGGTACTACTCTGTGAGGGGGACGGCAGGCTCAAACCTGCATCAGAGCGGATTAGCCACAACTGTTCCTCCCACACAGTTTGGATCAGAACTAAAGCCACAGATAAGCCCTGTCACAGACCCTCTGAGTCTAAACACCCCGCCTGTAACTTTGGGGTTAAGATCCCTCTTCACTGGTTTATTGGGCTTACATCTTCCACTACCAGTTAGCTCAGAAGGCTAGACTTATGTTTGGAAGAAAACAGTCCTTTAGTCTGCAACACAAACTTGTATGACCTCCCTATTTTGTCTCTAGGAATTCTGTTACTCTGATGCTTTTGGAAACCTCTCTTTAGCCCAGTCTCTTGTTCTTACTCTCAAAAGCCTTCCTATTCTTCATAATGTTATTTTCCTACCACCGTCTTCTGAGAAATCACTGAAAATGTGAAAGGCCACATTTTCTTGTCAAACCTGCTACCTGGGGTTTGAACCCATGGACACACACAGAGGAGGAAGATGTCTGGTGTAGAAACACTTCGCACTCTATAGAAAGACCGAGTTTAGCCATGGGGGTTGGAAGGCCCTCTAAGGGGAAGAAAGGCTGAGATCCCTGATGCTTAGTTCCACTGAGTGACTCAACCAAAGGACACTTCACCGAGAGAGAGAACCAAGCACATTTTCAGTGCCACAGTGAGGCCCCTGCCAGAATGACGCCATCTAAGAGTGGCTCTGTCCTTGATCCTGAAGGCACAGAAAACACCTGGTCATACACCCTGAAGATCATGACCCACAAAGAAGAGCATCTACCCTGCAGGAGAAGGAAGGGTTGCAGCGGGCATGTGAGGCAAAGCTGCTGCACCAGTTCCCTCACTCGGTGACTTACTTATGGTGCCCACTCCGAGCCAGGTGCCAAGGAAATGAGGGTGAGCAAACATGGGCGCTGCCCTGGCTCTCAAGGAGCTCACAACCTGGAATTCCCTTGAAAAATTAGAAATCCAAAAACAGGTAAAGGGAATTAGTTTAAAGAGGACATTTGGCTTTGGGAGAAAGTCCAAAAGGTCAAGCACTAGCCCTTTAACCAAGCACAAGTCACAGGCAGACCATACACTTAAAACTACCTCCTGGCTCCCTCTCCTGACTAATTCAGCTTTGCCCGTACTGCCCGAGGCCCAGGATGGCTGAGTGTGAGGATTTCTTCCTTTGGAGTTCTCCTGTGGAGTATTCACTCCCGCTCGTGGAATGATCTCTGGCATACTCTATCTCCTCCCACTCCCGCCCCCAGTGCTCGCAATCCACTTTGTTTCCAAAGTATGTGTAAACTTAATCAAAGTAGTGTTTCCATAGTATGTTTTACATACTATGGTATGTAAACTAGAACTGATGGCAGGAATCCTGACTTGGATGAAAATGTACACATTCCTCCAACATATTTTTAAAACAACTTTTGACTTAGATACAGATCTCAGCATTATCATGGTCCAAAAATTATAAAGGGAAATTTAGTAAGAAGAATTGGACTGTATTTTTAAATTTCACTATGTGATAACTTCACTAAATAACTGCACGGCTGAGTGATACTCGCTTTATATTGGGCTTTTTGGGGACTCTTAGCCATGGTTAGGCTGTATTTTAAAGTGGGATGAGGATTCAGACCACAAGGCCCACACATTTGGAGGTCAATGTCACATCCAATGTACAAATTCTAACACCAGTCCACTCTTAGTCTCGCCTTACATATATCAAGACTTGCAGAGTTTCATGATCTCCAGTTCAAAAGAAAAAGCCAAGTAGCCAGATATGCACATAAATCCCAAACAAAAGGTATAATGATGAGACCAACACATGGGAGATAAATATGGACTTATTTGTTCACAAAATGTAAATGACTTGAAGAAAAAACTCCTCTTTGGAATTTCTTAGAGTTGAAAATTTAAAGGTAACTAAATGACAAAGAAGACATTATTTAGTAGATCAATTCCTAACAATTTCCTTAGAGGACTGTGTATCAAAGTGGCATTACTGGAAAAGGTAGTGACATACCTTTTAATATGCAGTGCTGTAAGTGCTATGCATAAAATAAGAAGCAATGTGTAGGCAGTAGCAATTGGATTGTTTATGCACTCAAACAGTTGCCTTGAAGTAGAATAAAACTGAGCATGAAATGAAAGGTTCATGCAGGTCTATGAGCAAAACAAAAACAGAAACCCAGAAACCAGCCCCACCCCCAGTCTACCCTGCCCTCCCAGGCCCCCCTGCCAGCCCCCCTGCAAGTTCTTCCTGTGGGCATAAAACCCTTCTGCTTTGGAAGACCTACAGGCTTCATACATTCACCTGGTGGCTCATGAAGACCAGAAACACTGTCATAGAAAGAAGCTCTCTGAATATTCTGAATCTCTAAAGCAGAGAAACAGCAAAAACAGGAGGACAGAAGAGCAAATACACAAACACTTCAGTTAGTGTGAAAGACATTCGACATCACAAGTAAACTTTGAAATTGAGCTACAAAAGTAGCCAGTCCAGGGAAGATCCCATGCAAACATTACTATTTAGAAAATTTGCACATTTGGACAAAGTTCTTTATAAAATAAACTTAATCTAAATAAAAAACGCTTATTCCCAACTCCAGGTGTGAACATTTTATCACAACAATGTTAAATGATTACTCCGATGTAAATGCAGGATGAAATTTTAAGCATTATAAGGTACTAGTTGAGTTGTCCTTCATAAAATGATCTTGCAATTAGCAAATTAGAGCAAGGCTGCAATAAATCACAGCACTCTGGGAAATGTATTTATTAGTAGCTTTCACTGTCCAAATTTATACTGCTGTGTAATTTACTTCCAGTACAGACTTTGGACACAAAGTCTGTTTACTTTACTGTTTACTTTAAACACAAATTACTAACAGGTAACTATGATTAAGGAAAGCAAAATTCAAGTTCTGTTGCAAGAAAATGTTAAAATAACTTTAAATCATAAGGAAGGAACTTATCATACCATTCCTCCTAAAAACAGCCAATGGGGCACATTTACATTAAAAATGCGATCTTTAGTTTTGGGGATTTTTTTCTGTAGATAAGCCCCAAGAAGTGGCAAGAAGTCCTGTGCAGCTGGTAGCAAGATCCCAAAACATCTTTTAGTAAAAAGGAGGGCACTATGAATCTCTAGGGCAGGGCTGCCACCAAAAAATTTTATTTCTCCTGGTTTGGTCTTGAGAAAACTGTAATTCTAACACAAAGTTATTTCAACACATAAGGTTTTCTATTCAAGCCATGGCACCCTCACAGGCAAACTGTACTCCTATATCACATATTCATATATTCAGAGTCCACTTGTTATTTTCTGCTTTTGCATTTATGTAGTTATAAAGGTAGAAAAGGTGATTTTCTTTTCCTGGAGAAAAAGCTACCCTTGTCCCAAGTAATCTCCACACGCAGAGTGAGCGGTGATGAATTCCATCTTAGCACCCTCCTCAGACCTCATGTATGGAACACATGACCCTCAAAAATCTCACCAACACGCCTCTGCTGCTCTGCCTGCCCCTCCCCCGGCAGGGAGTGACCTCTAAGATCCTGTAACTCAGATGACACTAAATCACTGTCCACCTGAGCTGATGAGCAAGAGGACTTCCTACAGATAGCAGCATTATCAGTAGAGCAGACATGAGAGAATATTCCAGAGCAGACACTAACACAGCCAAATCAAACTGGGGTAGGCAAAATTCCTACCACTGTGTTTTGACAAAAGTGGCTACACACACTGCCAAACACCTATCTGTAGAAAGGCAAGGGCAAGCATGGGGCTGTACAGTCTGGGGTCTGAGCTGTGGACTAAACACAGAGGGACAGGGCTCGGGCCAGGACTGAAGGGGCTCCCCGAGGCTGCAAGTTTTCACTCAGCGTTTCTGGAATCAAGAAAGTAGCATCCCTGCAGCTATGGAAAGCACAAAAAGGCGGGGGAGTCCTCCGCAGACCCGGCCCTGCCCCTGGGCACATCATCTGTGACAGGACTGCAGCCCGACGCCTCTGCGCTGGCCGGACCTTACGTTCTTGAAGCCTCTGACCCACTGCTGCCACAGGCGCTCCCACCCCAGGGGATGGCGGGGCATGGAGTGACAGGAGAAGAGTGGAAGGAGGAAGCCACGGAAGCTGGGAGCCAAGACAAAGGCTCGCTCTGTCCTATGACAGTGTCTGCCCATCCCGAGTGTCCAACCATCGACAGGCTGCAAGGCCAGGCCGGGCATGGCCCTCTGCATTCCCAAGTGCCACAGAACTCGCAGATGACAACCAGGGCGCGCACGGTTACAAACGCAGTGTTATATGAATGGGTCAGGTGCTCCATAGGGAATTCCACAGATCATTTTAGGTTAAGAAATTTAAAGATAAGAGTCTTAGTGGTTCACAACATCAGAACCAGTATGTAAACTCAGGACATAATTTCTTCTATTACCATCTTTAATTTCCCAAATATCTGCATCTTTTCTCCTTCAAAATGAAGAAAAAAAATCAATTTTTGAGGCTTCCAGAATAAAAATTCCACTGCCCTCTGTTCCTCTTTTCCTGTTCATCCTGTCCATGCCCACCTCGAGGTTCTTTCCCACCAATCCAGCCAGCAAACACTGCCAGTGTCCCTTCTTCAAGTCCACACCATCTTCCCGCGCCTGGCTCACCAACCAGCTGAGGCTCTTTACTCCATCAAGTCCAGTCCTTGGAGCCCGGCAGTCAGGCTTCTCCACGGTCTGGTCTTGACCGTCACGGGCCTCATTTCCTGCCCACACCCTTTTGCCCCAGCCCTGCTCCAAAGCCCAAAGGGAACACTTACCCTGGGCTATGATCTCCCACTTCCGAGTGTGATCACTCACCCCTCCTTCTCCCATGCTGACTTCACTCCCCGAAATGCTCCCCAGCCCTAGCTGAGCTAGCTCACGGGAGTCTACTCGCTGCTCAACCTTTAAGGCATGATCAGGACACAGATGCTCATACATTAGTGCTGAAAAACTGTAGTAAGTGTTCAGTAAATGTCAGTTTTCCTTATTTTTTCAACAACTTATTATCTTTCCAAGACAAGGGAAACTGCCTCCTCCTCCACCGCATTTTAACTTAGCACCCCGGGAGAAAGGTAGGCCCTTGCTGTGTTGTACACTGCTACAAGCTTGTTCCGCACCACTCACACAGCACTCAGCAGGTATCTGTGGTCCTCAAACCCGGCTGCATGGCTCACTGCCTTTCCTGTGCTCTCAGACCTAAGAGGAGTGCCAGGAGGAGGGGAACCATGGGCAACTCCAACCCACACTGTGCCCCGTCCAGGCACAATAGACTCGACCCCTGACAGAATGCAGGTATTCACGACTGGCAGCATCACTCCTTTCCCTTCCCTTGGTGGCACTTCCCGTGTGCAGTTCCACCTCACCGGTGCCGTTTTTCTAGCACCTGTGGACACCCTATGACGAGTGGCACTCAGAGTCCTTTTCCTGCTCTGGTTCCAGTTCCTCAGATTCCACTCTAACATTTCATACTGACAGGGCCAGGAGTCCCACGACTATGAAGGCACCACCGATGCCACATTAGCTTCCTGCTTCTCTTCTCCTCACATGGCACCCAGCTGACCAGGTCACTGCAAGTACAATGACACTCAATATGGTTTGAAGGCTTTCATCCAATGGCACAAAGGTAAAAAGCTTCCATTTTACTCACTGGACACCTAGCGTGTTTCACAAACCCCTCCTTTTACATGCTCTCTGCCCAGGACGCACACCACCATGTCTACAGTGCACCCCACCCTGCAGGCTCCTCACATTCCCCTGGGCTCATGTATAAGGTTGTTCTGGACTGGATTCCCTTTGATAGGGGTGTCTTTCCCCCTACTCGCTTCTCTGCCTTCACTCTTCTCTTTCTATGTCTTTCCTTTTGCCCCAACTGGCTAAACGCTTCTCTTGTGTATACTGTATTTCTTTCTCTCTGCCTCTGAGAAGACAGCTAGATTACAAGCTCTTGATCTAATACAGAAAACACAGAAGCGAGCCAGTGAGCCAGGTTACTGAATAGGCCCTGCCTCGGGGTCGAGGCTGCACAAGGGACAGATCTGGGCTAAGGTCCTGCATGGCCTGAGGCCAAGTGAAGAGGTAGGATACAATCAGGAGGAAATGTAGCAATGAGAACTCAGTTCTGAAAGACACTGGATCCCACTAGGCATATATATACAGAGATGGTCTGTTTCTCTGGTACTAGCAAAACTTTCTAGTCTATGACAAAAAAAAATTCGCTAAGCCCTGGCTGGTGTGGCTCAGTGGATTGAGCACAGGCCTGAGAACCAAAAGGTTGCCACTTCGATCCCCAGTCAGGGCACATGCCTGGGTTGCAGGCCAGGTCCCCAGTGTGCGGTGTGTGAGGGGCAACAACACATTGATGTTCTCTCCCTCTCTTCCCCTCTCTCTAAAAAACAAATAAAATCTTTAAAAAAAATTCCTAAAATCTTTGCCTGAGGTTCATGTAAACAAAGAACTAGGAGGACTTATGGAAACAGAAACTGATCTACATGCAGGGATCTGAGTGTGCTCATCAGTCACTTTGTACGTGTGTGTGGAAGGCTGGCAATGGCTAAGGACACAGCTCAGCTGACCTGTATGCCACAGAAAAAGTGCACAATGCTTCTCAGGCTTTGTGTCTCAGGACTCTTGGATTATAACCTAACTGGGACCAGCGTGGCCTGTGGCATAGGCGCACGTCTTTATGTCTCTGAGCCAGAATGTTTCCACACTGCCCATAGCATCTGCCCAAGAAGGCAGATGTCTTGTTACCCATGTATTCTTAAAGTGGGATAATTCCGATAGAATGGCAGCCCTGCTCTAGGGAAGTAGTTTTAAAGTAAAATATTGATGTATATGCACACACACACACACACATATATATATATATAAAAATAAGAGAACCACATATAATCCTTAATTGTAAACGATTCTGGCCAAACTTAATCACAAGCATAAGCACATTCTTACCATCCTTCCAAAGCTCTGCAACAAATCTGTCTGACGACTGGTGCAGGAGCGTGGCCACATTGTCATTCAGAGGGTCCATGTTCTTCATCAGCCACTCGTCTGCCTTGTAGTCCACCTGCCCATACCACAGGCGAACATGGTGAGATGGATAAAACAAACAAACAAAAACCCAAGAAACATTTCAAGTCTTCCCCACAAATGTTCACCGATCGATCTGAAACAATGGATTGTCTCAAAGGCAATGCATTTGTAATGTATATTATATTTAAGGATTTACAAATGTTTACATCAGCACATTTCTTATAAACTTCACCAGATACAGCAAAACTTCAAACTCAGTACTTTTAATCAAGTTATTCCACTCTTACCTTCCCTGCATAATGGATAATGCAGAAGTCAGCTTTGTCTTTCAGCTGCCGAGGCTTCTGAAACTTGGAGTGAGAACCTTGCTCTTGAACTAGTTTTTCAACGAAGGTTTTATCAGTGGCTTTAGGGAACCAGCACTCCTCATCCAATAGGGCAAGTACGCCGGGGGGGTTAGCCTGATAACGAGAGGCAATAGGAACTGACAAGTTTTGTATGTCACTTTAAATATCCATTAGGTTTGGCTGTTTAACTTCCACAGAGTTTTACAAAGATACATGAAAAACAAACTGTTAGGAGAGATGGTAATGTCCAAACCATTCCTATAATCCAAACACAGAGGTCTCAAACTGCCAAATAAGTGCTGGTGAGACAATGGATGAGCAACTTATCTCTTTAAACACATATATGTAAATTGTAGGTAAATTAATTCCAAGTAGATGGTCCCCAAAACACAACAAATAAATGATACCAAAAAGGAACTAGGATGTGGAAAGATGAAACTGAGTATTTACAGTCAATGACTGGATGGATAAATTATTCAAAAACCTCCACTAGGTGGAATGCTTCAGATGTTTTATATCCTAATCAATTAAAGTTTCTGGCTAAGTAATGATTAAATAGGATGTACTGCTTCATACTTGGTGACATATTTTAAACTATTAATAAGTAGAGTATACGGAAGGTGATGAAATGACTTATTAAACACTTTATATATGTATTTCAACAAACATTTGAGAGGCTTATTTCACTCAACTGGCTCCCTGAAAGAGACCTAGAGACACAAAGTAGATGAGTGTAGCCGGGCACCAGGGGAGGGGAGCAGGGATCACCTGCTAACAGGTACGAAGTTTCTTTCTAGGATGATAAAAAAGTGCAATTAGAAAGTGGTAATGGTTGCACAACTTTGTGAATAGACTCAAAACTACTGAAATGTATACTTTAAAAGAGTGAATTTTAGGGTATGTGCCTACAGCCTGCCATTCTCTGGGAACTCAAAAATCAGTGCAGTGACTTCTTTTTTGGAGGAAGGTGGGAGTAAACATGTAAGCTAAATAAAATATTTAAATAGTGGCTTATTTTGTCATGCTTCCGGATCATTGTTCATTGCCATGATGCAAACATGGCAATCTGTGATACAAGACAACCTATCAATTCTGGGGTGTATCGGTTTTTTGAATAAATCTCTAGGATCAGTTTTCTTCAGCTCACAAAGCCTTTATGTTTACTGGGGAAGAGAAGGCTCTATACAAACACTGCTAAAAAAGTAACAAGAGGTTATAGCTAAATATAAATGAAATAACGTAGTAATATGGTCAGAGGAAGGTGGTGGTGGAACCAAATGCAGCAGGTAGAAACTGAGAACCACTCTGCAGTGAGCCCCAACACCGAGGCCTTTACTCCACGGCTGTCTAGTTTGTGGCTCCCCTACTGAAAAGAAACTGCAGGGTTTTGAAGCAGCTAAAAGGAGACTATAATCAAAGGCAACTGGGACTACAAAAACCCTAGAAAAACAAAGGTTCAGAGTGGCAGATAACGCAATATGCCCTAGTCATCTGACAACTTTGAGAAATGAAGTACCATATTAATAATAAGATAAGCAACATTCCATTTTGACCATAATTTTTACATTTTCAATTCCCTTCTAATAAAAGTATTTCTAGCTTTTGAAATAGGATCCCAAATATAATTTAGTGTTTTCTAAAAGACTCTGTGACAGTATAATTATGAATATCCATTATTGTGTCTCCTTTTTATTTGTCCTGCTTCATTCTTCAATGTCAAGTTCACTGGTAACACTTCTTTCAATTGGGGGTTTCTTAAAGAGCTGTAAGTACGAGAAACTGTTTTCCGTCTGATGCCAGAGGCACTACCACGGGCTTTGTAAGCAGCTTTCTGAGCACAGAGGCTCCCCTAGTGCTGTCCCTTCCCAAGCTGGGCAGGGGCTGGGTTTGTGGAGAGGAGGTTAAGACTGGCAAGCCGCTTTCAGGTATTTATTTATTCTCCTTCTGGAAAACGTTCTTACTCTCCCTTTTGAAAACCATTATCCCTTATCACTCTGCAGGCTATAGTTAAATTTGCTACTATTATGAACTCTTTATGTTTCTATGGATAAGTAGAATAAGGTAACCCTAAAGAACAATTGACCTGAAGAGCAAGTCAGCATTAAATCCTGAATTCCCTCTCTTCTTTTTCTGAAATGGCTCTCCTTTACAATGACTACTCAGGGAAGAAATAAAAAGGTACATTGTAAAATTTTGGGGGGAAAAGCCTAGAAGTGCCAGTACAAGAAGTACAGGGAGGGAGGAAGAAAGAGGAGAGGAGCAGGAAAGGAGTGAGGAAAAGAAGGAAGTACTTTATTCTGCTCATTGTCCTTCAATATCTAGATGTCGCCGGCATATCCTCCCCATTCCAATATTCTCTGAACACCCTGACTAAATAATTTTCCTAAAATACTACTATCAATACATTGCTCACCTGCTAATTTCTGGAATGTAGCTTTGGAATGTTCTTCTACTGCCTTCACAACACCTACCTTGTGAAACCTCTGGTGACACTGGCAGCCAAGCATGGCCTTTGCCTTCACCAAATTCAAAGCATCACTGGGACCAGGAACCATGAGACCAATGAACTAAACACCACGTTTTGTTCTGGCCCCTGGCTTCAAGTTCAGGCCCCCAAGGACTGGGGCCATGCTATCTACTCCCCACGACCCCATAGCACCCCCAATCTTTTTATTTCCAGGCTGTGATCAAGGATTTAATAATTTTTTGCTAACTTGATCTTATCCTAACCCAACAATACCCAATAAAGTAACTGAAATCCAACAAAAGGATTAAAAATGTGATCATGAAACCCTTTCTGCCTTACCTATTTTCTGTGAGTTAATCATTAAGGTAGAGATGTTTACTTTTCCCTATTATTCTCACTTTTACAATAAAAGCATCATATGAGAGTGAGGAAAAAAAGATAAAGTACTTTGTCAGAAGATAAAGCAAAAGAAATGCAGTTGAATGACATTAAAAATGTATATTTCTGCCCTGGCCAGTGGCTCAGTTGATTAGAGCATCATCCTGTGCATCAAAAGGCTGTGGGTCAGGGCACATATCCAGGTTCTGGGTTCGATCCCCAGATGGGGTGTGTACAGGTGTATAACTGATTGGTGGTTCTCACACTGAGGTTCTCTCTCCACATCCCCCCCATCTCTCCCTTCCTTTCTCTCTCAAATCAATTTAAAAACCATATTCTTGGGTTAGGATTAAAAAAAATATTTAAATGTATATTGCTAAGATTCACTTAAAGGTCACAAAACCATCAGATTTTAAAACCCTCTAAAATTATTTTTAAAAATAGGTTGATAATTTCCCATTTGGAAGAGTTTTGGTACAATTATTCCTGCAAAGAGATGCACTTAGCAACTCTTATGGATTCTTTTCCATCCTAAATTATAAGTGCAGATACATAGCTAACACTTTCTTAAAACAGAGCTTCCAATATTACATAAATTTGTTTAAATAAGTTGTATGATCATCGACAATACTAATATGAAATATTCCATTCCTTTATTTACATAAATTCCCAAACAACTTTTTGGACAACAGAGCAGCAAGGAAATGCAGTCACATGTTTGTGTGCACGTGGGCGCTCACTGGCAGTCACTACTAGAACGCCTGGACTGCTACTTCTAAATAATGCGGACAGGCGTATGGGAGCAGGTTCCTCCCAACCACCAGTAGTTTCCAAGTTCTGCTCTAAACAAGGAGCTAGAGTGCCCGGAAAGGTAAAAGCATCTTGGACATGTGAACGAAACAAAAACTCTGTGACTTCCCTTACCCTCAATTCCTCATGTGCCCCCAATATGCTTCTAACACCGTGATGGTCCTCTAGGTTTTTTTTCTCCCTGCTTCTGACCGCTGACACTGGACCATCTGGGCTGTGGGCATTAGCCCTCCAACGCCCTCACACACAGAGAGCACAGGTGGCAGAGACCCGAGAGCACAAAAAAGAACGCCTCAAAGCCCAGAGCTCCTCACCGGAGACCCCTCGTGGTAAGAACACACCCACTGAACTAGTATTAGAACCTTATGTCAATTACCGGTATCAGTGCTGAATCCTGTTGTAGTTTTCCTGTATTTTGGTAGTTAGCAAAATCAAGTGAGCACAAGCTACCTGCTGCCAGGGTATATAAGCCAAGTCATCAATATGCTTGAGGTCATAGAGTTTCATAAGTGAATTAGTCATACATGTTTCATGTATTTCTACATGACACTGAACCAAAAAGCAAATAATCTCTGATACTTGTTAAGATTGCTATAAAAATATATTTGCCTCAACTTTAAAAATACTTTTAATTAAAAAAAACAATAACAAAAAAACTATTTGCCAAAATAGAAATATCTCTGTACTTACAAGGATAGGTTTTAGTTATCTAAAAAATGGATTCACATGCCGTGTCTTAGTTTTGGCTAAATGAAGTCCCCCTACATCACCTGGGAAGTTGAGTCAGGTGGAGCCCCATGCCCTCTGACAGGTGCTGAGGGTTGAAGGCAAATGTGACCACTACCACCTCCATGGTATCTGCAGTCTGTGAAGACCCAGGGTACATTAGCCAATATATTCACACACACAAGCAAAAGAATAAGGCTGCAAGAAAGGAGAACCAAAGAAGGTTCTTATTGGCATGTTACTTACTTTTTAAATAGGTATTTTTTCAAAGTATCACCTTCCTGGGAAATTTAGATTAGAAAATTAATGGTGATTAAAAGGGTAATTTGTCTCAGATTATGCCAGGAAAAAAACTCAAGGCCCTGCTTGCAGAGCAACTGCAAGCCAAACAGCAAGTAAATACTCTTACGGGTCTCTCTATCAGGTCAATGCACGGCTGCAGATCGAGGCCAAAATCGATGAAGTTCCACTCGATGCCTTCACGCTGGTACTCCTCTTGCTCCAGGATGAACATGGTGTGGTTGAACAGCTGCTGCAGCTTCTCGTTGGTGTAGTTGATACAAAGTTGTTCAAAGGAGTTCAGCTACAGTGTTGAAAGAATGATTTTCCAAACATGGGGAGGGGAAGGAAAAACAGGAATTGTCATCTAGTTATCAAAAAATTCACTATAAGTTTATTAGGTATCATTTACATTATTGCTTCTATCTAATAACAGTGACTGAACTGAGGGGGGTCTCTCTCAATCTCTCCACCACACACACACCCAAGTGTTTGACCTTTGCCAGTATCAAAAGTGACAGTGCATTGCTCTTATGAAGTGAACTTGAGCATCTTTTCATAAGTTACAGACATTTCTGTTTCCTTCTCTTTGAACTCTGCCCATTTTTCTATTGTGCTGTAAATGGGATACATGGACAATGGATGAATTGATAGGTACAATATTCTTAAAACAATCACCTTCTATATTAGAAGTAGTCAACCTGTTTTCCGGCCTTCACATCATTCACACAACAGCATGTGCCCATAAATAACCTCTTTCATTATGAAGAGTGATCTTCAATTAGGGCAGGTGTAATCAGTTTCCAAGGAATAACTTATAGTCTGAAAAGGCATTCCAGTCTTCCACCGCCCCCCCCAGAGGTGTTACACTATTTCGGAATGAGGTCATGCTAGCACGGCCGGGGTGGTGTTTGCTCACTCAAACTCGGTATTTCTAGTGGAGCACAGAAATATTTGCAGACTGCTAATTGTGCTCATTCATGTTTATGTGAATGGTTTTGCTCTGCCTTTTCTCTCTGTCTAGCCTGCTATGTGTGGTAGTATTTTTTAAAAATAAATTTCTATTTTTCTTCTATTTTTAAGCTACCAACTAAAATAATCAATTTTTAAGTTGGTGATGCACGGTATAAAATTAAAACCGTACAAAGAATTGCACAGTCTCACTCTGACTCCCTACCTCATCTCCCTAGAGTCAAGCACTGTCACCTGTTTCTTGTGACCCTTCCAGAAATATTCTATGCACTTACAAATGTGTGTTGTCTTATTTTTTTAACTTAGCAGTATATTTGGAGTCATTCCATATCAGTAAGTTAAGCTACCCCATTCTTTATAATGGGTGCCTAGTGCTCAGTATTATGGGCGTCTCATAAGTGATTGAACCAATCTCCTAATGGTGGGCATTTAGGCTTTTTCTATTCTTTTCCCGTGACGAATAATGATCAATAAGCAACCTTGCATATCTAGCATCAACACACATTTTTCTACTGTTTATATATTTGTATGTCAAATCCATACTTCTTGAAGCTCCACAGCTTTTATATCCTTTAATAGCCTCTTGAAGATGTATACATTTATAGTACTGTTTTCCTATCCAAGACCACAATATGTTTTATTAGCTATTCAAGTCTTTTATATTTCACAATAGCATTGTAAAATCGTCAACTAAATCTTGCCCATTTCTTCTTAAATTTATTCTTACGTATTTCATCTGTTTGTATGGCAGCTGGAAATAGGATTCTGTCCTTTCATTATATTTCCTGGTTGTTCATATATAGCAACCCAATGGAATGTCTAAGTTATGAACATTTCTGTTTCCTTCCCTGTGAACCCTGCCCATTTACCCAGCCTCCTTTCGTGATTGCTCAAGTCGTTTACAAATCAGTACACATCAAAGCCATTTCTTACTGTGGCAGCTGCAGTTTCAGACAAAACTGCTTATACCAGGAACACTCCAGATTTCTAAAAATAGACTTAGAAAAGTAATTCGATATCCAATAGTGGTCAAACTAGCACACTGATCCCAAGGAGTACTTAATTTATTATTTGTGCCTTATGTATATACACAGTCAGGCTATTAAAGGAGAGGTAAAGATATAAATATTTATGAGACCAAAATTTTATCAACTCTTCCTTGTAGGTATATAACTATTGTACAAGCCTTTGATGGACTGATGGTGAGTAAATGTTTGGAAAAATCTAGTCAGATCAATAATAAAATACACTGAAACCCATCATCACATCCTATGGTTTTATCTTCAAAACGGAGACCATGATCTTGTCTCACTTCTCCATCTTACCTGCCCACTCCTGACTCCCGAGACAGCACCATCCCCCGGCCCCGGTCTGCTACAATGGCCAATGGCCTCAATGGTCTCTCTACTTCTGTTTTTGCCCCACACCACACTACGGTTCCCTTTGGTCAGCTACAATTAGTCACACTGGCTTTATACCAATCTCTAACATTTGACAAGTTCTCTCCCAGACAGGATTGATGCCTAGAAAACTGCAGAGGCTGGGGTGTCTCCTCCTTCAATCACGCTTCATGTTACCACTGGAGAGACACCTCCCATGACTCAGCCGTCCAAGGTTGGTCTCCCCAATTTTCCTGTCACAGCACCCCTTCCACTTCATTATTTACAGTTCTGAGAATTTAATGTTTATTTCTTATTCATTGTTTAACCCTCTACTAGAATGGCAGGGACTACACCTGCTTATCCACCATTATATCCCAGTGCCTGGCACAGCACAGTGAATGTACATAGTAAGCCTTAATTAATAGCTGTTAAAAGAATAAGCCAAAGGAAGAGCAGGAAGGAAGAGACATACCTCAAAAATTTCAAATCCAGCAATATCCAGGATTCCAATGAAAGATGCGCCCTGGCGTTTGGTCCTATCCAGAGCCTTATTGATACGGTGAACAAGCCAGCGAAAGAGCCGCTCGTAGGTAGCTTTCGCCAATGCTTCTACTGCAAAATCTGCCTATAATCACACACCAACCTTTTATTCTGAAAATGATCTCAACACAGCATTAATGGCTGTTATATGGAGTTTAATGTTCTACAGCGCTCAAAAAATTGAAATAGCATTTAAGTGCTTGATCATAGCTTAGTTTTACACATCAACAAAGGGTGTCAGTACAATTAAATGTAAACCAGAGATTATGAATTTAAAGGAAGGGTGAAGATGCCCAGTGAAAATAAACCCCTCCCCATGTCCCTGGGGTTCTGTGCAGCATATCTGCTTGGAGTTTTAATTAAAGGGGTCCACAGGAAATGTGTGAACCCCACTCCTATATGGTTGGTGCTGTGCCACCCAGGCAGGGACAAGGGGCAGGATACCCCCTGCTGGGTGGGCTCCAGAAGTACACAGCTTTGTCCCCTGGAAAATCTATCTACCTGGGGAAACCTCAAGGGGTATCTCAAATTTCCTTTATTAAAAAAAGTCACCTTTAAAATTTTTCAAAAAAAAAAAAAAACCATTTATGCAAGAGAAAAAATACTCAATTAGTATGAAGAAATATTCACATAATACAGCATTAACTGATTCAGTTTGTTATATGCCAATCATTCAAACAAATGCATAATAATTAATGATAAGCATACCTGTTCTTTGGTCTGGGCTTTCTGCACGTAGTCGCGGCCGACCTTGATCCGGGGGGTAAGGATAGCCCGGGTGAACTCCATCACATTCATCCCAAGAAGATGGCAGAGCTTCTGTGCAGCTAGAGTGTAAAAAAGTCTCCTAAATACTAGACTCCTAATTGTTATCTAGTCACAGTATGACACCTGAAAAACCTTTAATAATCATTAAATTAAATTATTGTATAATCATTAAATTAAATTATTGTATATAATCAATACAATATAATTTAATATACAATTTAATGATTATTAATTTATATCAAGAAATAAACTAAATGAAAGTTTTAGGTCTGATGAAAAACACCTTCATTCTTTCAGATTAATAACACACATCGTAGGCTGTGAGAGAGGGTTAGCCAATAATTACTTATCATGGCTAATAATGCAGGTCACTGAGTCTTAGAACCCACAGGTAACACACAGAATGAGAGAAATGGTGTTGACTATAGTTGAAATCATCATGTTACTAAGAAAACTGGTTATGCTCACAGAATGATCCTAATAACATTTTTGTAGGCAAGAAATCTAAAAGCTTTAGAAAAAGTAATTATTTGAGTACATGGCTACCCACAAAGCTCTCAGCACACAGCTGCGACTTCCATTACTGTTGATTCTCATCAGCGTTAGGGTACCTGCCTCACCAGAAGTTCACTGTCTAACATGCCCAAGGTCCAACAAGGGTACACATTATTACAATTACTTTTGAATTAAGTGTTAAAATAACAATAAAATTCTCTAAGGGAAAGCATACTTTGCATTATATTTATTAAAAGCGTAACCTACCCAAGTCATTTCAAAGCCCTAGTCCAGGCTAGCTGTTGGCACCCGACCAGGTGCCCTGTCTGGGCTGGGCTGGGCTGTGCTGGGCAGGACGGGCTGGGTCTCAGCGAGCACTTCCTCTGCTTTGGGACTCTTCTCACGGGCTCTCACTGACTGCTCTGCCTGAGCTGCATGGTCTCGGCTCCTTTTAGTTAGTGTAGGAATGCATGTGCATATGTATTGGACAGGAAATTAAGACATACGAAGAAGTACCAAAGGAAAATTGCTCACATGCTTTTGCTTTGCATTATGATAAATGCCATTTTAGCAGCTAACAAATATACTTCACAGTGTGGTTATATCTTGGTTTACTTCACTTTATTGGATTATTTTAAGGTAGCTCCCTTTTTGCCATTAAAATGCTGAGGCATGTATCTTTCGGCACAGTGCACGTTCTTCTGTCTACCTCTTATTCCCCCTTACTGAGACTATCTACTTCAAAGAGCCAAGCTTAGGGGAAAAAGTTCCAGAAGTAAAATAAAACACAATAATTAAAGCCTAGGAAACAGAACAGAAAACTTACTGGTCACCTGGGCCATGGCAAGTACACTCGGACTTCATGATGTTATTATAAAGAAATGTGGCTAAATGTTTAAACGGACGTGGGAGCTTATTCAGTTTACGGAGAGCTGGCACCTTTGGGGGCCGAACACTTACTGCAGGGCTGAAGAGCGCTGCTCAAGGAAGAATAAATCGGCAACGAATGGGACGGACTCCAACGGGCAGGGGGAAACAGGGCAGAAAGGGTGGAGGAAGGGAACAGAGTGGAAGAGGTGGTGGTTGGGGCAAACAAAATCAAAGAGAACTATACTTTTCTGTAGTTCTGACTTTTAGAATTATTTATATGTTGCATATACTAAAAAATAAGCAAAAAAAAAGGGTGGTAGTGGGGGGTGCAAAATGCAATGTGAACAAGTAAATGAAACTACCTACAGTACAAACGAAAACTGCGAAGGCAGGAGGGAAGAGTGAAACGGTACGTTGACTACATACTCTAGTGCTAAAGAACCGCATACAGACACTGCACACTGATTAGCAGGTTTGTTTTTCAGAGGGTTAGAGGTTAGTAATTATGAAGCTATTTTACGGATATTCTAGGATCAAACAAAAATAAACAAATATATTATAAAGAAGCCAGATTTCTTACTGTCAGAGAAAGGGGTTTCAAATAAAGAGCAGGAGATGGCTAGAATAGACCTTGTAGTATTGGATCAAAACTGGAGGTGTCAGTATTAGTCTGTGGTCTTTAGTATACATATACACAAAAACGAAAAGAGGATTATGACTCTATGTGTGTGTCCGCTGAGAGAAGTCAGAAACAAACAAGACCCTCACACCACCAGCACCCAGACACTGGGAGTGAAATGCTGTTGTTCAATGTGGGGAAACAGGAGGGAAAAGGCCAATGCTAGGGCCAGGGTTGAAAAATACAAAACGAGCCTAGAACATTTTGTGTGCTATAAAGTAAGAAACTACTTTTTTAAAAAGTGGCAGAATTGTGTCAAAATAACCTAAGAGCTAACCTGAAGGGGTTCTAACTTTTAATTACCAAATCAAGAACAAGGTTAAATAACTATAAAATGAACTGCAAACCCATAGAATTATTTAAATTAGAGTCTATGTGTCTATATTGATATAAATAATTAAATTAATAAAAAAGTGAAAGCTCTTCCTTACAGTAGAATTCCAAGGAATATATGTAAAAGAATAATGTAAATAGAAAGTTATCACTTCACATACACCACAAACAATACTGTTTCAGGTAAGAATCATAATGGATGCTCTAAGTCAGGGGTGTCAAACTCATTTTCACCGGGGGCCACAACAACCTCGTGGTTGTCTTCAAAGGGCTAAATGTGATTTTAAGACTGTATAAATGTAACTACTCCTTAACTAGGGGCAAGGAGCTCGGCACTGCTGGGAGGTAGAAACAAGGTGCCGGGCCAGAAAAACTAGGGGGAGGGCTGGATTCAGCCCTTGGGCCTCGTGTTTGACAACTGTACTCTAACTAGTAGGTCAAAAAGCGTCTCCCTCCCTCCTCTCCTCTCCCAAATGCATATTACAAAGGGAAAATAGTAATCTGATAGTGGAGAAACCTGGTAGACTCTACCTTAGCCAAGTAATAAAGTTAACATCCCAATAATGAGACATTGACATAGCCTCCTGATACAATGTATCAAGAAGGACACAGCATCACTTCTGTGATATTCTTACCACGTGCATAACCTGAATTTAATCAGGAAGAAACATTAGACAAACCCAAAAGCAGGAACACCTTCCAAACCATTGATAACTGCCCAGCATTCTTCAAAAGTGTCAAAGCCATAAAAGACAGACTGGGCCTCGGTTGCAAGGTAAAAATTGGTCAGAACTCAGTAGCTGCAGCTCCTTTCTGGATGAGCTGTGTGTTCTCTGCAGCTTTCGTCTCCTCCTGTCCACCAATTCCTAATGCCCCCCAGTGCTTCAGCAGAGCCTCCAGTGCCACGTTTTGTCCTGCACACACCCTCTTCCCTCATTTATGACATCAGATTGTACGTGCCGTTATGCAGGCACGTAGCCTTGTGGAAATGCTTCAGGAGTGCCTTGTATGTTTGCACTGAAACATGTGCTGGGAGAACTCAACAACAAACCATCTAAATACAAACATAAAATCACAAGGCAAGCAGAGGCCATTGTCCCTTTTCAGGGCCCTCCCCCCACAGAGCTGGCAGACAGGTGCCTTATGTAAGATTCCATCCACCTGGTTAACACTGTTTGACCCACCTTGGAGATCCCCAGAGGCTCTTCCCTACCCAACTTACGGGCCCGCCCAAGCTGCTTTTCCACTTGAATGGCTGGTCTGGGCTCCTGTTTCACAACTTCCTAAATCCTCTCAAACAAGCAGCAGCTGGCTTCTATGTGAGAACTGCAGACCTGGAACTAGCTGCCTAGATTCACAGCTTGGCTATACCTGGAAATCTCCAAGCCCAGCACAAGTAGCAGCCATCTCAGATTGCTTTATAACTCAGGCAGGGTGGCCCTGGGCACAACTCAGGTGGAAGCTGATCTCCTGGGTGTACCACCCAGGAAACCTCAGAGCCAGTGCACCCAGTGGACAGCTACAGACCATATCAGAGCACAACCATCCTGCCCCTGCACAGCTGATCCTCCACTGGAGGTCGGAGGTTGGTGGTCAGTGGGCACAGCCAATCCTTGTAGTTGATTGTCCAGGGTAAATCCCTCCCATTGATGTGCCAACAGCAACCAAGGCTCAACTACAAGAGGAGGGTGTACTCAGCCCACATGAAGAGTACATCTCAAGTAACCAGTTTGGGTGATAGGGGAGGCTGTGCCACTGGACCCTACATGACACCTACTACATGAAGCCACACAACCAAGACACAGAGTCAAAGCAGATCTACTACCTAATACGTAGAAATAAACACAGGGAGGCTGCCAAAATGAGAAGACAAAAGAACATGGCCCAAATGAAAGAATGGTTCAAAACCCCAGAAAAAGAGCTAAACTAAATAGAGATAAGCAACCTATCAGATGCAGAGTTCAAAACACTGTTTGTAAGGATGCCCAAGGAATTTAGTGAGGACCTCAGCAACATAAAAAAGAACCAGTCAGAATCAAAGGACACACTAATTGAAATAATGAAAAATTTACAGGGAAACAACAGTAAAGTGGATGAAACTGAGAATCAAATCAATGATATGGAACATAAGAAAAATGAAAAACAACTATTCAGAACAACTGAAAAAAGAGAATCCAAAAAACAAAGATAGTGTAAGCAGCCTGTGGGACAACAATGAGCAATCCAACATTCACATCATAGGGGTGCCAGAAGGAGAAGAGAAAGAACAAGACATTGGGAATCTATTTGAAAAAATCATGAAAGAAAACTTCCCTAATTTGGTGAAGGAAACAGACATGCAAGTCCAGGAAGCACAGAGTCCCAAACAAGATGCACACAAAGAGGCCCACTCCGTGACACAGCATAATTAAAATGTAAATGCTAAAGATAAAGTGATGGGACGGTAGGTGTGGGAGAATGGGTGAGAAGTGAAGGGATTAAAAAGTACAAATAGACAGTTACAGGGGAAATGGAGCAGCCCAAGAACTCAACAGGCATGTCCCATGGACATGACCAAGGCTGGGGGCATTGCCTCAGGAAGTGGGGGGTGCTGGGTGGAGGGGATGAAGGGGGAAAAATCAGGATAACTGTAATAGCATAATCAATGAAATATAATAAAAAAAGAAATACAAAATCAACAGTCATCAGTTTACCTGTATTTTCTGGCATGGAAGCTTGATCAGTGTTTCGCTCCTTTTTGAAAGAAATATTTCCAAACTGAAGGACTGAAGATACTACTTTAAGCATTGCTTTATTAAAAAGAAAATAAATAAAAATATTGCATCAACATACAGCAGAGACACATTCTAACTTATTCTAACTAAAAATTAGCTGTACAAAACTTTTCAGTGAGATATGTCTCAGGATTTCATAAAATTACAGGCAGTTCCCAGTCACGCAATCCTTTTCTAGTTTAGGTTATTTATCCCCAATTTAGGTCTTATTTAAATGAGTATCAGAATCTTAGAGAAAGTCCACATACACAGAATCTCTTCATGAGAGAAGCCCATTATATGCATTGCTTCCATCGTCTCCTGAAAGTTATCTTTGTCTTGCTGTCCCGGAATGGGAATATAACCATTGGAGAGAAATCTGTAGTTATTAAATCCTTCAAGGAGCAAATCGGCTAAAAGAAAACAGAATGGAACACAATTAATCAAATACTCGACAGCAGGCTGAAGCCTGCCAGAAGAACAGCGGCTCACCAACCCACCGTCACCACCACACACTTTCTACCCCGCCCTTCTCTTTCTTTAGATATTCATGGTAAACACACAAACACACACGGTTTCTCATCATCTGTATCAAGATCGAAAGTAATAATGTAAACTGCACACATCTCAACTAGAGTTTGGGGGACAGCAGCTTACATAATATTATTTGAAATCAGATAGTGGCAAAGGATGTAGCTTTTCCAGAGAACTAAAACCTTATTGTTTTCAGATTTAAATAAATATTTTACAAAGCTTTTAAACCCATATTCCTTATTTTTACCTTAGCAAGTAGTTAATAGCAAACACTATAGGATCAATACGAAGGTTATGTGGATGTACGACAGAGACGCAGATAGAGAAGGGATGAGTCAGGCACACGCTCCACGGGCCAGAGCCCTGAAACCCTCTCCCAGCCAGGCAGCGGCCAATCCGCTTTTGCGTGATGTGCAACATACGGCTTGTATAATGCTACGACAGAGTATTGTAACAGATATCCCCACTGCCTACTTGTACTTTAGGGGCCCCAGGTTAGAGAGAACTTAACTTAATCATTTGATAAACGTGTTCCTTGAGAGCAGAAGGATGTTTCTTGAGAGGGATCAGAATAGACAGGGCTGTCTATCCCTGCCGTGGATGTGATCCCGCGCTCCCAGCTTTCCTGGGAATGCTTGCCTGCAGATGATTTCTGATCACTCCCGGCCCTTCCTTCTTATCTACATCACATTTAATTAACTTCAACTATGTGCTGGTTGCTTTCTTTTTCTATATCTTTAACACTTTGATTTTATTTTTTGATCATTGCTATTGCAGAGTTAGCTCGCCATCTGGAAGCCTGAGGGTTTTCTTCTCTTCAGCATCACATGCTGTAATATAATTTTAGGACTGTATAAATGTAACTACTCCTTAACTATTAAGGAGTTGAAATTACATTCAACCCTTTGAAGGCAACAGCGAGGCTGATATTGGCCCCCAGTGAAAATGAGTTTGACATCCCTGTGCTACATATATAATCTTGAACTTTTATCTATCTATGTGTTGCTTATTTTTTTCCTTGCAGGTCTTCTAATCAACTTCTGGGTTCAATGCTTTCACAGCAAAAGCATTTCATTGAGAAAGCCTACACCTCTGATGGGAAAAGCAGAGCTGTGCATGTACCTATTTGTGAGAGTTAGAAAATGTATATAACAGTCACACAAAAGCATTGAATTTGAGACTCAGGAAAAACTGGGAAGTTGTGCATCTTCTCCTCTCCCTCAAATACCCAGCAAATTTCTGATCCAGAACAGAATTCTACATTTTACCCTGCTCAGGCCCAAGCTTCTAGTTCTTATGATTCATGACAAAAACCAACCAACCAAACAAACAAGCAAAAAACAAAACAAAACAAAACAAAAACAAAAAACAACAAACAAACAAACAAAGAAAAAGGAAAAGGAAAATCTACCATAGGCCCTTCCTACTACTGGTAGAAGCATAATATATATTTAGTGGTTAATCTAGTAATACAAATGTTTATTCAACTTAATTTTCTTAAGTTAATTTATTTTTTCTTATATTTACATAAATGTCGACACAGAAACTTTATGAAAATGCATCATTTGTTTTCTCATTTAAAATGTCTTAAAAAGAGCCCTGGCTGGCGTAGCTCAGTGGATTGAGCGTGGGCTGGGAACCAAAGTGTCCCAGGTTCGATTCCCAGTCAGGGTACATTCCTGGGTTGCAGGCCATAACCCCCAGCAACTGCACATTGATGTTTTTCTCTCTCTCTCTATCTCCCTCCCTTCCCTCTCTAAAAATAAATAAATAAAATATTAAAAAATAAATAAATAAAATGTCTTAAAAAGAAGCAAAAGGACAAGAAATAACATAATACCACCCATATGCCTGCCACTTAAAAGTATTTCCCCCTTGGCACTGAAATTCAATTTCATTTTCATGTTCATAATGTGACCAGCTAGAATTTTGAGACATTTATTTCCCCAAATGTTTCCCTGTCAAAAAAAATTTAACATTAACAATGATATTCAAATTAATATGAAATAGTAAAAAACTTTGTAACGTACACTTTAGGTGTTCTCCTGCTCCGGATAACAGCTGGTAAAAGATATGAAAAGTACGCTCATCCTTTGCTTGACGAACAGCACGAGATTTTTCCAGAAGGTCTGAGCAAAGATGGTTAAGGGTTAACTGAAAAGGTGGTGCTCTTTCCATGTCTCTTTCATTTGTAAAACATTTTCTCTCTCTGATATATATCAACTATATCCTGCAGTAAACTTTGTACGCAAAGAAAAGAAAGGAAATGCATGCAGCTCATGTTCCTCACTACTGGACTCACTATGCTTCCCATACCCACTCAGCCCCATGCTGCTCCTGACCTGGATTATATTCAAAGAGCACAGCACCATCCAAGGGACTATAAGAATCTATAAAAAAAGATACTGAGTTGTTTAAGAGAGGAAAAGCCTTATAATATCAGAATTACCACAATTTTACAAGTAAGGAAACCAAGACACAAAGATATTATTAAAATAGCAAAGCTAGTAAGTGGTCAAGCTAGGAATCAAAACTTGAACTCCAAAATGTATGTGCTTCGCCAATGGGCTACCCATGAGAGCCCCGCTTCACTGAAAGCCTCACAGAAGTGGTGCCAGCCACTTACCACCCATCGCTTCATGTACATTTTCTACACGATGCCTTGAGAGACCCATACCTGGAAGACCTATTGGCCTTCCTTCCACGTACACTCTAGAGACCTATTATTGCCAGGACTTGGAGTCTGCTGCTACCACCGCCGCCCACTCTGGCCGGGCTTCCAGGGCGCAAGCAGCCCGGCCCCAGTCAGCTCCTTCATTCGGAGTATGCACACCTGCTTGTGTATTTGAAGCACGTGCCTGAGACCTGCTTGGGCTTTTGGTTCACCCTGCCTTGCTGCTCCTGGGCTGTCTCTGGGTCCACAGTCACACTGGGCTCTCACAGACCCCTGTTTCACTGCTTGGGAAGATGACTGCCACTTCTGGGGCCACCAACTGATTTAACTGTTTGTGCCCCATGGCCTAAAATTTAAATCACACTATACTAAATACATCCTCCACATTCGGTAAAAAGTACATTCAGATGAATGATGCCACAGCAAACCAATGAGAAGAAACTCTAGCTCCATTCCCATCATTTTCAAGTGCTTGTGTTTTCTGGGTGAGTACATTTAGAAATATGAAATGCGGTTCTGAATTCACAAGGAAACGTCCATCTATCCTTTAACTGAGGCACAGGAACAACGTCCTGCTATCACTGGAGGTCACTCTAACGAGCACCAGGATCTGTCATCTGCAGCCTTCCTAACCGGCACAGTACCAATCCAGAATCATTTCTATTTTATTATCTCTTCCCTCAAATTAATTCTATGTAGACCCAGCATTTCTTAGGGCTAGTCTATGTATTTATTTTCCCCTCTAGTTTTATTCTGCTTAACACTAACTGAAATTGCTTTAACTCTGTACTTTTATTGTGTAAGGCTTGTTTCAGTGGGTACATGCCCACCCTATGAATATCAGAAACAGACGGTAAAAACTGAGCAAACGCAACAGTAACTGAAGAGCGGCTTCATATAACGATCGTCAGGTAATCCTCGCCTCAGTGGGGCTCTCCACCTCCCCGGCCATGTTATTCATTAGGTTACGACCTGGTGTTATAAACAAACAACAACAAGTAAACATCACTTTGGACTTAATATTCAGTAGTTGGAAGTGACCAAGTCGCAGTCTCTCTGGGCTTAAGTCGAACATCTTGATTGTGGGAGTGATATCACAAAGCATTGCTCTGAGGCCACAGGAGGATTAAACGACTCTCTAGTTTGGATTACACCATTTGAAAAAGGATACATGTTTCAATGTTGGCCCCAACGATATAGCCAGTTACATCAAAGTTGATCCGAATAAACTTGCCCTGAAAATAATTACAAAGAGGAAACTGAAAATAAATAAGGACACAGAGAATCTGAATACTATCATAAAATAAGCCCAGGTGCCCTGCAGAGTATCCACGGGTTGGCTACAAAAATGGACCTTAATTATTGCCTCAAATCAAAAAGAAAGAAGAAAAAGCCTCAATAAATTACAAAACAGTAGCAGTAGGCCAGGCAACCTTCCTGGACTACAACATCATAAAAATGAAATTCTAATAATGAAGAACTTTAAAAAAATTGATGTCAGCCTTCAGAACTGGAGAAAATGGAAACTACTTTAGATATCTGTTGTTTAAGCCACCCCCCCAAAAGTAAATTTTGTCCTTGTTCTTCAAAAGACCCTAAAAAGAATAGATAAAAAATAATTAGGCCTTATAAATACTTGAACGCCTCAAAAAAGAAACTCAGAAACTAAAATCAGGTCTTGATGTTAAACTGCACATTAAAATTCTTTACAAATTTTAAACAGCTGTATTATCTATACACTACTTCATCAAGTTAATAAAAAATTGCTATTTTAAGAGACAGTAGTCAAAAGACAATGTTATTATTTCAAAGTTGCAAGGAATACATTGCCAATGTAACTGTTTAAGGAAATACTTTCTCAAACTCATTTTAACACTGCAGAAAGGTTAATCAAAATCATATGGTATCACATAATTCTTACTGAAGAAAATAAAGAATTCATTACATAGATATACAAACCTTTTGACATGTCTAGATTTCAACATGTCTAATTTCATTATGTATATATCAACATGCTGTTTAAGCTTTCTATTTCTTACAGTATTTCCTGTTCATTTTTCTTGACCACCTAAATTAGACGTTCAGATTCATTAAACAAGATAATCTTGGGAAATAAGACAAAGTTATTATATTGATAACTTTGAACTCTAATACATTTAAATTATAAAACTGAACATTACCCATCTATATTTAGTGAATTTATTTTTTTCCTTACTTCTAGGGAAATTATAAAATAGGAAGAAAGTCAAAGGAGAAGTGGAAGAAACAAAGGTTTTTGGCTTTTTGAACAGGTAACCTAAAAAGAAATGTCTCAAAATAACTTATACATGTGGTCAGTAACTTGGACAAAAAAAGTCACCAACATACATCTGATTTCATCATCAGTTCCCTAGTCAAATCTGTTCCCTTTCTTTTCGTAGCTGACTGGTGCGCGTCACTGTTGGAGCCATCACAGCAAGTGCAGAGAGGTATCTTTTGGCTAAATGAGAATGGTTGGGCAAAGAGTAATGAAATAAAGGGACGGGACAAGGACAGAAATGGGACGGTGGAAGCCTGCCATGTGGGGAGGAGGGAGAGTGGATTAGGGTAGCCCTCCAACCCTCATCTGCCCTCCCCCAGCTTCCTCTATACAGACCCCAAAGAAACGAGTGTCTCGCAAAACAGCATATTGAGTAACCAATAAGTCCTGGTTATAAGCCAAAATTACTATAATTGATTCTGTTTTGAAAACATTTTAACAAAACAAAAGCCTTACAAAGCTGAAAGTCATCAACTCACTCTGTTAAGTGACTTCCACATTCAGTTATATTATGAGATCTATCCAAGTCATTTGATAACATGACAAAGTGAAACTTCAGAGCTAAAAAGAAACAGTTTATTAATACCCTCAAACAGTCCAGGATGTTGGCCACCCTGACAAAGTAGGTAAGAAGCAGGCCATGGAATACAAAATACTCCCTCCTTGGAAGGGGAAGAAATGAAATTTTTAAGTTAAAAAGCCTTTTCCTCACAGTGATAAATATTCTTTCATAATTAACATTTTTATTAAAATACCGATCTAGACTAAAATGGAAAACAGAGTTTTACTTTTAAGTGGGTCTGCTAATCTTTTTAACATTATGTAAACAAAATGGTGGTAAAAATGCCCCCTCTGTATATGATTTCCACAGGTCAGATTATGGTACTCAGTATATTTAACCAGCATTTCACCTATAAAAACAAAACAAAAAAGTAAAAAACATGACAAGTACATTCTGTATGAATTACAGAGCATGCGTTTCATGTCACACACATGTTGAATGCCAATCCAAGAACCACTGAGGCTACACACTCCCTGCTGGAGCTCTGGGCAGTAACGACAACTAGAATCCTCTCCTGTACGCAAAACAGAAATAAAAAACTTCACTTAAAAGTTGCAATCGGACAACCTGGATATATAAGACTTCTGGCCAAGATGGAGGCACAGGTAGACACACCATGCCTCCTCGCACAACAAAATTAAGGACAACAAAAATTTAGAAACAAAATAACAAGCAGAACTGACAGAAAACTGAACTGTATGGAAGTCCGACAACCAACAAGTTAAAGTAGACACATTGATCCAGACTGATAGGAGGGGCAGAGTTGGGCAGCCCAGCGGAGAGACGTCGAGGCAAAACAAAACAAAACAAAACAAAACAAAACAAAACAAAACAAAGGCAGTGGCTGGAGGACCATGGGTGCTCAAAGCAGCAGCGGGCAGACCCAGTGAGGTGGTGAACTATAGAGGGGTGTGGCACACAAGGTGACTGGCAGGCCAGGCGGCCCCAGATTTGTGCGCAGATAAAACAGGTGAAACTGGGGAGCAAAACAGACCACGTAACTTAGGGCTCCAGCGCAGGAAATAAAGCCTCAAAACACCAATTGAAAACACCTGTGGGGGTTGAGGTGCTGGGAGAGACTCCCGGCCTCATAGGAGAGTTTGTTGGAGAGACCCACAGGGTCCTAGAAGGTACACAAGCCCACCCACATGGGAATCAGCACCAGAAGGGCCCAATTTGCTTGGAGGAAGGGGTGGAAGTGACTGAAATCCGGCAGAGAGCGGAGCAATTGCCATTGTTCCCTCTCGGACCCCGCCCCCACATACAGCCTCACAACCCAGTGACAGGGTTGCCCCGCCCTGGTGAACACCTAAGGCTCCGCCCCTCACTGCATAACAGGCAGGTCAAGACAAAAAAAAAAAAGGCCCAAATGAAAGAACAGATCAAAGCTCCAGAAATAATACAACTAAGCAATAAAGAGATAGCCAACCTATCAGATGCACAGTTCAAAGCACTGGTAATCAGGATGCTCACAGCATTGGTTGAATTTGGTCACAAATTAGATGAACAAATGAAGGCTATGCTAAGTGAAATAAAGGAAAATATACAGGGAACTAATAGTGATGAGAAGGAAAATGAGACTCAAATCAACAGTGTGGACCAGAAGGAAGAAAAACAACTAAACAGAAAAGAATGAAGAAATAAGAATTCAAGAAAATGAGGAGAGGCTTAGGAATCTCCAGGACATCTTTAAACATTCCAACATCCAAATTATAGGGGTACCAGAAGAAGAGGAAGAGCTACAAGTGGAAAATTTATTTGAAGAAATAATAAAGGAGAACTTCCCCAATCTGGCAAAGGAAATAGACTTCCAGGAAGTCCAAGAAGCTCAGAGAGTCCCAAAGAAGTTGGACCCAAGGAAGAACACACCAAGGCACATCATAATTATACTAGCCAAGGTAAAAATGAAGGAGAGAATCCTAGAAGCAGCAAGAGAAAAGGAGACTGTAACCTACAAAGGAGTTCCCATCAGACTGTCAGCTGATTTCTCAAAAGAGACCTTGCAGGCAAGAAGGGGCTGGAAGGAAGTATTCCAAGTCATGAAAGGCAAGGACCTACATCTAAGATTGCTCTATCCAGCAAAGCTTTCATTTAGAATGGAAGAGCAGATAAAGTGCTCAGATAAGGTCAAGTTAAAGGAGTTCATCATCACCAAGCCCTTATTATATGAAATGTTAAAGGGACTTATCTAAGAAAAAGAAGATAAAAAACATGTATAGTAAAATGACAGCAAACTCACAATTATTAACAACCACACCTAAAACAAAAACAAAAACAAAAACAAACTAAGCAATCAACTAGAACAGGAACAGAACCACAGAAATGGAGATCACATGGAGGGTTAGCAACAGGGGAGTGGGAGGAGGAGAGAGGGGGAAAAGTACAGAGAATAAGTAGCATAGATGGTAGGTAGAAAATAGACAGGGGGAGGGTAAGAATAGTATATGAAATGAAGAAGCTGAAGAACTTATAAGTATGACACATGGACATGAACTAAAGGGGGGGAATGTGGGTGGGAGGGGGTGTGCAGGGTGGAGGGGAGTGAAGGGGGGAAAATGGGACAACTGTAATAGCATAATCAATAAAATAAAATTTAAAAAAGGGAAAAAATGGCTATGTGCAGCCACCAATTTAGAAGACGCTGGTTGCCTGGTATAGACCACGTCTGTCTGACACTGTCCTGTTTGCATCGGTAAATCTTCAGGGAAAGGTACGTGAGAGCACTAATGACAGAGCAGGGGCTGCATCCAATTTACTCACATAACTTTTTTAATGTCTGTTTGCTAAACAGTGTATGTGGGGGTACAGAATTCTCACTTGCTTTCACTGGAATCTGGTAGCCAAATGGTAGGGAGTATACCTAGAGCCTCAATCTAGCTGTAACTATTGGAGGCTACTTACCAAAGGCATATAAACTTGGGAATAACCAAAGTGGCTTACATAAGTTTGGAAAAAAAGATTTGCACAAATACAGAAAGTGATTTCTACTAAAACTTTCTGAAGGAAGATGCATCTGCTGGTACAGTCTTTTTGAAATTGAAATCCCTGTTTTTAAAGTTTCATTACAAGAGATTCATTTTATGTAAGATCCCCTCCATCTGGACTGCATTTTACTTCTCCATAAGTTGAGAACTGGAGTAACTATGAATGATTATTTTCATAAGGGTAATGCTCTCCTAAGGAATCCCCCTTAATACAAACCATATGTTAGCATCTTTGAAAGAAAGATATTCTTTAGGAAATTACTTGTCTATTTCATATCAAAGAAATGGAAACAAATGGGTACTAAAGCTTACCCAGTTTACAGTTTCAAATATTTTTCACTGTGAGCATGTGGTTTGTAAATACTGACGACACGAAACTCCACTGTACACCCAATTCACTTTTCTGGTATCTCATTACTCTTCCAGTATGAGGTCTAACACCAGTCCCAACCCAAGGCCTGTCCTGTCCACAGAGCCACTGCCTCTGCCACATCCTTCAAACACATCGGACACATCTTCTGCCAGTCCTTCGAACACTGGGGCATGCACACACAACATGCTCCCTGAGCTCAGCTCTACCTTACGACATGTCATTGAAAGTAGATGAAAGGTAAAACCCAAATGAAGGTGAGCTCTATGAAACTAGAGACTGGTCTTTGCCCCCTGACATATTCCTAGGGCTTAGAAGAATGTCCAGCACTGAGTAGGCAGCCACCTTTCAACTAAAGGGATCCCACAACTGCTATGTACTTACATGTGAGAAGCACAGACAGAAACTAAGGATCCAGAAAACAAGGTAGACAGGTCCCTACCATCAGAGATCTTGCATTCTCATAGGACAGCCAGACATAAGCAGAGAAAGTAACTACAGGTTACGATTAGGGCTATCAGGGAGATCAATAAGACACTGTGATAGAGAACAGAGGAAATTCCTCAGATAGGGTTTTAGACTAACTAGGTGCTTGAGAGAGGGAGAAGGAGAAATGTGGACAGATCTGAAATACATGCTGGAAGTGTGACCAATAGGGTTTACTCCTGGTCTGGACATGGCCCACGAGAAAAAAGCTGAATGAAGGGTGACTCTTAGGTATTTTGTTTTTACAGGTTTTTGGGTTTTTTTAAATTTTATTTTATGCTTAAGCAACTGGATGATTTGATGGTACCATATATTGACAATAAGACTTAAATTTTGAACAGGAAAGATAAAATTCCGTGTGGAGTATGTTGAATTTGAGAAGTGTATTAGACGTCCAAGTGGAGATAATAAGTAGGCAGCACGGTGCCTGGCAAAGAATAGGTGCTTAATAATGAACTGAATTGCACAACAAATATATATAAATTATATAAAATTTAATTAAAAGTGAGCCAATACTGGGGCTATTCTCTAAACCCCTGAGAACCAAAGTGTTGGCAACACCCACGGACAACTGCTAAAAGGACGTTTTACCCGAACCTCAGTCAATCAGTGGAACCAATCACTTCACTATTTTTTATGGAACCACTGAAGTCACCACTTGTCGTAGTCTTGTGTAGTCAATGCCTTAAGACAGCAGTAGCCAGCTACTAAACTTTCTTTAAAAAAGATACTATACTAATCAATATAAGTTAACTTTCTAAAAATTAAAGCCCAAAGCCAACAATTTAAAGATACCTTTGTTTCTTGAAGAGCTATGTCTAAGAATATTGCCTTAATCAACGATATCTTTTCTAAAATGACTATCTTTTAATGTATTAGAATGAGCACACTTATAGATTATTACACAGCAGCACATGCACTGTGGTAGGTGGATCTTCAACTGAAACAGGGTTTGCTGAGAATTTAGATTGAACGAGGGATTCTGCCTAAAATCAATCTTGCTAGTAAACAGTCTAAGGAATTCTTCCCACCAGTAGAATGTACGAGTTCCTACCAGAATTGTTAATCTTTGAACTAGGATGTGAAAATAACAAGCATTAAGTAGATTCATGTATAGTAGTTATTTTGCAAAAAATTTCAGCAAGTTAACTACCCTAATTTAGACTATAATTTAAAGGAACAAGCTAGAGCAGGGTTTCTCATCCTCGACATGGCTGACATTTTGGGTTCAGTAACCCGTTGCTGCGGGGCCTGTCCTGTGACAACAGATGTGTAACGGCATCCCTGGCCTCTACCCAGCGGACACGGGATGCACTCCACTACCCATTGCCCAAGTTGAACCACCAAAACTGTCTCCAGACACTACGAAATGTCCCCTGGGGTGTCTCCAGTGGAGAAGTACTGATCTAAAATAATGCAAATTAGAGATTATAACCTACATGTCAACATGGAAATCTCACTAATGATTTGTGGCACCCAATTTCCAAGGTGAGTTCAATAATCCCCACCTTCCGAAAGCCATACCACTATGTAGTTCCCTCACACACTGTGTTGGGGTTGGTCTTTGTGACCAATAGAATACGTGAAAAGGATGGCCTGTGACTTCCAAGGTGGGGTCATAAAAACTCAGTGTGACTCCTGTCTTGCTTTCTTGGAACATTTGCTCTGGGGGATGCCAGCTGCCATGCCAGGAGCACAAACTCTATGGAGAGGCCTTCAAGGTGAGGAACGAAGGCGACCACCCTGAGGAACTGAGGCTCCTTGCCAAAAGCTACCTCAGTAAGCTTGGAAGAAGACCCTGCTGACTCATCAAGTCTTCAGATGACTGCAGCTCTAGCCAACAACATCTACATGACACCCTCATGAGAGATCCTGAGCCAGAACCACCCAACACACAGGAACTCTGTTTAAGTAGCTAGGTTTTAGGGTAGTTTGTTATAGAGCAATGGTCACTGATACTGAATTGCACTTCTGACTGTCTCAAACACAAAAAGCCTGGCAAGTATATGAACTCTTACCACTTAGTAACAGAAGCACTATATTCTGTATCAAAGACACAAATGACTGATTAGTAGCAACTTATCTTTTCTATGCAAAAATGAGACAAACAGGCTCAAAACTGTACTCCTGAATTTAAAGTGTTTAGGGGAGAAAATGGGAATAGACTAGTAACTTGATTTATGTGGTAAAATAAAATATTTTCCACTAAGAAGTCTTTGAAAATCTTCATGGAGACTCACATACCTAAGTGGGTAGCTCACTGTTTCTTCTGTCTCATGATACAGCCACTAAACACAGGGCTTTCAGTAGGAAAAATTTAAGATTTAATTGTGGCTCAGGCTCAATGGTGATGACCCATGGAATGACAGAAACTCTGTAAACAAAGTAAAGCTTCCCTAGATGTTTTGTAAATCCAGAAGTCACAGCCAGGCGTCCTACTGCCACAGGCACATTTGTTATCTCACTTTGTACATAAAAAATAAAATAAAATAATTACTACATGAATGTGGATTGAGTGAATCGTCCAAGTTTGCCTTACTAGGAATAAACAATATTCCAAGCAAATAGATCCCTATTTGTTACACAGCTTGGAAAGTCTCTTGTACGTCCACTATCTCTGCTGGTGTTATGGGCTAAATTTGGCCCCCATCCTCCTAATTCATATATTCAAGCCCTAACTCCCAGTACCTCAAAACATGAGGCTGCTTGGAGATCGGGTCTTTACAGAGGAATTAAGTTAAAATGAGGTCATTATGGAGGCTCCTAATCCCATCCAAAATGATGGTGATCTTTGTAAGAATAGGCCACAGAAACATATGGAGGGAAGACCACTTGAAGACACAGGGGAAAGATGGTCACCTGCAAGCCAAGGGGAGAGGTCTTCTGAGAAGAAGAACCCAACCCTATCAACACCTTAATTGGAGACTTCCAGCCTGTTGTGGTTCCTAGCCCCAGTCTGTGGTGCTGTTAGGGCCACGCTGGCAAACTCGGAGGGCTGTCTGGCTGCTTTTCTGTTTACCAGGCCCTCTGTGATCTCAAATCTGGTCACCTCCACTGAGCGAAGAGACCATGTCATCAGAAAAGTAACATGCAAACCATGACTTTACATTCCCAGAATAAAAAAATGTACGACAATGATTTTAGATTTCCCAATACTTTTGCCAATACTTATATCAGAAGAGGGAGAAAAAGCAGAATTACCTCAAACAATTTAAGTAGAAATAAGTGAAATTGTAGACCCTCTCCAAAATGACCATAGAAATGGTCATTGAATCTTGATGACTATAATCCAGAGTAAACGGTTACTGAAGGAACGCCCATTTTACTTTGGTGAATGTGTGTTTAGAGATGATTTGCCATTAAAGATTGATTCTGAGCAGGTGGAACAGGGAGGATGGCATCCTCACACTAATACCAATGTGGCTATCACTTACGATAACATTCTCAGGCAAACTGTTATGCTTGATCACAACACTGAAGGAGCAAGTGAAGCTTTCAATGAATTAAGATAGTTGAACAAGAAAAGGGAGAAAACTGTACTTGAACAATGATTAAAATAAAATAAAAAAAAAGAGAGAGAGTTGAACAGAATTTTTTTTAAATGCTCACCCCAGGATATGTTTTTATCGATTTGAAAGAGAGAGAGAAGGGAAGTGAGAAACATCAATGTGAGACAGAAACATCAATCAGTTACCCGTATTTTTCAGGCCATAAGATGTACCTAAGTTTTACAGGAGGAAAATAGGAAAAAAAAATTGAAGCATAAAACTGTGGTAAAATATTTAATAACACAAATAACAATATTTCACCGATGTAAATGTAAACAGAACTCAACAGCAGCACTGACAACCATTATTCCTCCCAATTGGGGAGGGGATGTCCTATAGTCTGAAAAATACGGTATTCTCTGTACATGCCCTGACAGGGGACTGAACCCACAGCACAGGTACATGCCCTGACCAGGAATCAAACCAGCCATGTTTTGGAGTACGGGATAATGCTCCAAGCAACTGAGCCACCTGACCAGGGAAAGAAGAATTTTTAAAGAAAAGTAATAGTAATGACAAATTATTCTGAAGTCCATGCGTCATAGAAAGAGTAAGGTATAAAAAGGACAATTTACTACATTGAATACCAACCTTATTTGTTGAGCATTTATTATGCCCAGTGCTGTGTTTAGTAGAAAACAGGAATCTTTAAATCTCCACACCAACCCCCTGAAGGCATTATATATCATCTCCAATCAAAGGTAATAAATTAAATTCAGAGGTTATATCATTATACATATCCATACAATAATATATAATTATATATTTATATAGAATAAATGTGATTACAATTATTTTCACATTTTTCCCCTTTTATTGCTTTTTAAAATGTGCCTACTAGAAAACTTTAAATTATAGGGGACTTGCATTATATTTCTATTAGATAGTACTGTTTCATACTACATTAATTAGCCTCTAAAAATCTGGAAAGTACAGCATTTAGTTAATCATAGCAGGTATTTAACTAGGGATCGGAGGAATGAAAAGTTTCTGATACTTTTCAACTTACAAAGCGAGATGAATTATCATTTTTCACAGTCTTCGCATTTCCAAATGACTCCAGAATTGGATTGGCTTGCAAAAGCTGCCGTTCAAGTTCTCCCTAAAAGACATTACACACACACACACGCACACAAATAAAAGCAGATGCATGTTAATCCAGTGACTTGATCCCAGTCCTTAGGGAAAAAACAAAGCTAAACAAAACTGTTTCTTTCCCTCACTTCTGTCACTCAGTTTGCTGCCCAGCAACCTTTACTGGCTTCTTACTCTGGGTCACAAGAGGCTCTGCTGAAGGAAAAAAAATAGCATCTATAAAGCTATCACAAGGAGAAGAAAATGTCACATTGAACAGAGAAGATAAATCAAAAGATGGCAAATAAGTTAGGCAGAGAATTCTGAAAATAAAACAAAGAAACTGGCTCTCATGAAATGAAATTTAGCATGAGAGCCAGTAAATTTAGCAATATATTTCAATTAAGAATATATTAATACTTATAATTACTGGTATAAAGCTTGCCATTTTTACAAGGGTTTCACACATTTTGTTTTTAAAATTATATTTTATTGATTATACTATTAACAGTTGTCCCAATTTTTCCTCCTTTGCCCCATCATGTCCATGGGTCATGCAAATAAGTTCTTTGGCTACTCCATTTCCTATACTGTACTTAACATCCCCGTGGTTATTCTGTAACTACCCATTTGTACTTCTTAATCCCCTCACCTCTTCACCCATTCTTCCCCACCCTTATCTGGCAACCATCAAAACACTCTCCATATCCATGATTCTGTCTCTGTTCTTCTAGTATGCTTTGTTTGTTTTTTAGATTCAATTATTGATAGATATATATTTATTGCCACCTTATTGTTAATAGTTTTGATCTTCTTTTTCTTAAATACGTCCCTTTAACATTTCATATAATAATGGTTTGGTGATGATAAACTCCTTGTTTTTTCTTCTCTGGGAAGTTCTTTATCTGCCCTTCAATTCTAAATCACAGCTTTGCTGAGTAGAGCAATCTTGGCTGTAGGTCCCTGCTCTTCAAGACTTTGAGTATTCCTTGTCAATCCCTTCTAGCCTGCAAAGTTTCTTTTGAGATATCAGCTGACAGCCTTATGGGAATTCCCCTGTAGATAACTAACTTCTTCTTTCTTGCTGCTTTTAAGAGTCTCTCTTTATCAATAACCTTTGGCATTTTCATAATGATGTGTCTTAAAGAGGCCTCTTTTCATCCATCTTGTTTGGGACGCTCTGTGCTTCCTGGACTTGCATGTCTATTTCCTTTGCCAAATTAGGGAAGTTTTCTTTCATGATTTTTTCAAATAGATTTCCAATGTCTTGCTCTTTCTCTCTTTCTGTCATCCTTATGATGCAAATGTTGGACCTCTTGAAGTCCCAGAGACTGCTTATACTCTCATTTTTTTTGGATTCATTTCCCTTCTTTGCTGTTCTGATTGGTTGTTTTTTGCTTCCTTATATTCCAAATCATTGATTTGATTCTTGGCTTCACCTACTCTGTTGTTTCCTTGTAAATTGTTCTTTCTTTTTTTTTAAAATGTAATTTTTTTAAGACTTTATTTATTTATTTTTAGAGAGGGAAGGAAGGGAGACAGAGAGAGAGAAACATCAATGTGTGGTTGCTGGGGGTCATGGCCTGCAACCCAGGCATGTACCCTGACTGGGAATCGAACCTGCGACACTTTGGTTTGCAGCCCGAACTCAATCCACTGAGCTACGCCAGCCAGGGCTAATTGTTCTTTATTTCAATTAGTGTATCCTTCGTTTCTGACTGGAACTTTTTTGCTGTTGAGGTCCTCACTAAGTTCCTTGGGCATCCTTACAGTGTTTTTTTTGAACACTGTATCTGATAGGTTGTTTGTCTCCATTTAGTTTAGCCTTTTCTGGAGTTTTGAACCATTCTTTCATTTGGGCCATGTTCTTTTTGTCTCATTTTGGCAGCCTCCCTGTGTTTGTTTCTCTGTATTAGGTAGTAGATCTGCTTTGACTCTGTGTCTTGGTTGTGTGGCTTCATGTAGTAGGTGTCATGTAGGGTCCAGTGGCACAGCCTCCTCTATCACCCAAGCTGGGTCCCTGAGGTGTGTCCTTCTTGTGGGCTGAGTACACCCTCCTCTTGTAGTTGAAACTTGGTTGCTGTTGGCACATCAATGGGAGGGATTTACCCAGGCCAGCCAGCTGCAAGGACTGGCTGTGACCACTGACCATCAACCTCCGACCTCCAGTGGAGGATTAGCTGTGAAGGAGAGGGGTACGGGTGCTCTGACATGGTCTGTAGCTGTCCACTGGGTGCACTGGCCCTTGGGTTTCCCAGGTGGTGCAGGCCAAGGTCAGCCCCCACTGTCTTTAGCCTGGGTCACCTTGCCTGAGCTATTGAGCAATCTGAGATGGCTGCTACTCTGATGGGCTTGGAATTTCCCAGGCGAAGCCAAGCTGTGAATCTAAGCTTATTGCTGCTGCAGCTGGGCCTGAGTTTCATGGAAGCCAGCTGTTGCTTATTTGATAGGATTTAGGAAGTTGTGAAACATGAGCCAAGACCAGCCATTCATATGAAAAAGTAGCTTTATGGGCCCATTAGCTGGGTGGGACAGAGTCTCTGGGGATCTCCAAGGCAGGTCAAACCATGTTACCCAGATAGATGGAGTCTCAGATATGACACCAGCATAATGGCTTTGTGGGGGGAAGAGTTTAGAAAAGGGAAAATGGCCTCTGTTCACCTTGATGCCAGACACTTTAGTTTCTCCCTGTATATACCACTGGTGCCTTTCAAGCTGCTGCTCCGGTGCTGGAGCTCAGAGGGAGTGAGTCTGAGCAGTAAGTCTCTGTGTGGGTTCTTTAAGAGGAACTGCTTGGGGCTACAGCAGTTTCTTCTACTGACTCAATCCCCATGGGGTTTTGCAGTCAGAAGTTGTGGGGATTTATCTTCCTGGCACTGGAACCCTGGGCCAGGGCACCTGGGACTCCTGGCTCCCGAGATATCCCTTCCATATTTTTATCCACCACATGCGAGTGTGGGACCAGCCTGTTCCTCATCTGTGCCCCTCCTACCAGTCTGGATGGATGTGGTTTCTTTAATTCCATACTTGTCAGACTTCCATCCAACTCAATTTCTGACAGTACTGAGTGATGGTTGTTGTATATTTTAGTGGTAGTTTTGATATGATTGTGTGAAGAGGCAAGCCATGTTTGGCTACACCGCCATCTTGACCAAAAGTCTCACAAAATATTTTAATAATATAGACCAGACTCCTCATCTATCTCCGTGATCAGATATGACAAAGATGGTGATACTACTGACTTCTTGTTCAAATTTAAAAGGCTAAGTATATAGCGTTTGATAGATGTATGTTTTACTCAGTGTCTTAAATGTACAAATTAGGGTATAAAACAGATTTTACAAAAAGATGTGTGCATATTAATAAGTGCTTTAATTATGAAACACAGTAGAAAGCTGTATGAGGAAGCATGATGTCATTTCTGGCCATAAAAGCACTAGAAAGTGATGCTGTGTTCCTGGAATGTAATTTCAGAATTATATTGTATGATTTCAATCACTCTGCTTTTTCCAAACACAAATCTTACCACAATGTTTTAAAATACCCATAGGTTCTAGACCTAACAAAAGAAAGGGGTAAAAACCACTACGAAGTGTGAGTCTTTAAGGAAAAAAAATATAAAGAACCTCACATAAGATTTGTTAATCACATAGCCAGTTGCTATGTGATTAATTATATTGGGTTGGCCAAAAAGTCTGTTTATTTTTTTCCCTCATAAAGTAAAAGCCACATTTTTCATTTTCACCAATAACTTTATTGATTTGGATATTTTTAGTATGTCGGCTACATCCTCCGTGGGAGAACGTTGATTGTTCTCAATTAATGTCTTGATTTGATTACTATCAACTTCAACTGGATTACCCCGACTGTGGAGCATCTTCAGCACGAAACTTCCGGAACTACTTTTGACACATTCCATCAGTCATAGCACCTTCTCCATACACTGTACAAATCTTTTTTTTTTTTTTTGCATTTCAGTTGCCTTTTTACCTTTCTTGAAATACCAAAAATGTTGCATATTTTCTTCAATATTAAAATGGCTACACAAAAATTCACCCATTTTGATAAGTTTTTTAAAATGCATGCTGATACAACAGCTGTCACAATACAATCTAACAAAATTGTTTGCAAATGAAGTTAAAGACAACTAAGTGCTACTAGAGTCATCTTATGATAAAAAAAAACTAAATGAACTTTTTGGCCAACCTAATCCAATCCAGAAACGACATGCCATGTATACAGCCTCGGCTCCGTTCCTAGTTTGGCTTCCTGTACTCAGCTGGAAGGCTGAGGAAGTGTTCCTGAGGCACGTGACACAGTGAGGACATATGTTCCTTATGTCTACTTCCTAGCATATTTCTGGATTGTCCAGGCTTTCACGGGTCTTAATTATAGTCTACGATTGTGTTTAATTGAGACCATCAGGAACCAGTCCTTTTAAGAACCCCAAGCTACATGGATTTCTCACTACAAAGTATTGAGTCACTTTCTTGGCATTAGATGATATGCTCCCTTTACAGTGAATCTTTTAGTTTACTAACTTCAAAACACCGGATTATTTCTGATGTAAGTTTTCCTAAATATTATATGCTACCCAAATTTCTTAAAATGGTACTCTGAGCCAACTTTAATGACTGAGAGTCATCACTAAAAATGTTAGTTATCGTTCAATGATGTAACCCAGTGCCTCTCCCCTTGAGGTCGCCGCTGTCAGCGTGCCTGTGGCTAACATCCCACAAAAGCCTTGGTGTGCTGGCTCTGCAACAACATTACCTCACTCAGGGTATGTAAGCAGAATGTAGCAACCGTCAGAAAACTGACTTCTGATGTACGGGGCCCATTACCTTTACAACACTAAATATCTACTGTTAGGTCAAATACTTAGAACACAGATTTCTCAAGATTACACACTATTCTGACAAATAAAACCACAGTGTAAATACTTTAAGTAATAAAACTACATGCCATATATATATCCTTTAAACTTTCCTAACCTTGGAGGTGAAGTGAGTATTGCATATCACATTTTAATTTTTCCTAGGCATGGCTACAAGAATACTTTGGGTCAAGTTTAATGATTCTTTTCCGTGTGTGTGTGTTTGTGTGTGTGTGTGTGAGAGAGAGAGAGAGAGAGATAGAGAGAGATCTACTAATTCTATTCTTTTTCCTATTGGCTTATAGCAGTGATTTTCAACATTTTTCATCTTGTGGCAGATATAAATTAATTATAAAAGTCTGCGGCACACCAAAAAATGTAATTTTTGCTGATCTGACAGAAAATAAGTATAATTTTGACTCATTCACACTGGATGGCTATTGTTATGTTGGCTGTTGTCATTTTTTAAAAATTTGACAGTGTCAGGGGAACAGGTCAGTGTCCCTGACTAAATAGCTAGGTATTGCATGTTTTGAAACCTCTGTGGCACACTGGTTGAAAATCGCAGGTGTGTAGTTACTGGCTGTATCCCCTATACCTAGCTCAAGTAACAAGTCAAGATGATGCGCCAGGAATATTTGCTGAATGACTGTGTAATCTGGGACCCTAAAGCATGCTAGCAGTATTTGAGGAAGGGATAGTGGGGAGCTGAAAGGTGGTAATAACATTTGGCTTAAGGGTCCTCATTGTCATGGTATTAAGTGTAGTCGTGGGCACTTCCATGTCCCCGCTGTCGGGGCTACCACACTAACAGTGTTGTGGTATATCCTCTGTCCTAATGGGTCTGTGAAACTCATAGAGGATTCACAAAAAAAGCTTGACACAAAGCTAATATCATAAAACATACAAAAATGGTCTTAAATTAAGCAATTACCACTAAATTTGATCATTCCTGTGTCAAGCAATTTCATATTTAAACATACTAAGATCCCTAAACCAAGCTATGAAGCCACTCATAAGCCATCAGGAGGCAGTGACTAAGCGTTAACCTTTCTGTTAGAACTGGGTGGGCAGTGTCCCTTATTTCTATTCGATGTAATGAGAAATGTCATTCGGGAATGTAGAAAAAAGCAGTATTAGTATTTAAAGTTATTTTTTAAATTTTAAGTATTTAGAATTATGTTATGTGTTAAAGGTTTACCAATCATAATGAAAACCCTGTGTTTTACTATATAGTGCATAATATACATTTGCTATGTGATAGGCAGAGGATGAGTTTAAAATTGGTAAAAAATATATACCTCTTTCAAAATTTCAGTTCAGCCACCAAGGGGACTCAGGCTGAGATCATTCTGTGGCCTGACAGGGCAATGATGCAGGTGTCTTACTGACCACAAGAGAAGGGATGAAACTAGGTAGCAGCCACTAGTCAAGGAGATGAGAAACAGACTCTAGTTGCGACTGGCAGGCCCTCACTCCTGGACTAGCTAGATATCACGTTTTTGTCTTAGTTCAAGGCAGTTCAGACCAGTAGATGCAAAGTCTCCCAGAAGCTGTTGCCTAGATTTGAATGACTCAACAGCCAGTGAGGAAGGTGAACTGGCTTGAAGGAGGCATTCTTAGGGAATGGTCAAGTTTTAGAAATTAGTTGTTTTCAAATCTTCTCTGAACTTGCACTGTGCTCAGGCTTTGGTACGGCACCGAACACCGTGTTTTCAGGTGGCTGGGGGATAAAGCCAAATAAGATTTATTATTACAAAAACTACACAAAAAGTCTATAGGAAAACTTATTTTAACGTTTACTTAAATACTGTGAGCTTAATTTTAAAAACTGATGTCTCATATTTCCACAATGAAGATTAAGTGTCAAAGGCGAATATAAAGAAGACTGATCACTTTGTACGCCAGGACGGCCATGATAAAAACACAAAACCGTGTTGGCAAGAATATAGAGAAACGGGCACCCTCCGGAAGTGCTGGTGGAAATGTAAAATGGCACAGTTGCTTTGAAAAAGTGTGGCAGCTCCTCGAAATGTTAAACAGAAATTACCATGATCCCCACCAATTAATTCCACTCCTAAGAATACACCCAAGACAATTGAAAAATCTATGTTTACACAAAAACTTGTATGCCAGCATTCCCTGCAGCATTATTCATAGTGACCAAAAAATGGAAACAATCCAAATGTCCATTAACAAAAAGTGACATGTTTAATATAATGGAATATTATTCCGAGTTAAAAAGAAATGTAATATTTATACACACTACAACATAGATGAACCCTGAAAACATTATGCTAAGTGAAAAAAGTCACAGAGAACCACATACTATATGATTCTATTCATATAAAATACCCAGAATAGGCAAATTCATTGAGACAGACAGTTAGATGAGTGGTTTCCAGGGGCTGGGAGGAAATGGAAGATGACTCCTGATAGGTACAGGGGCTTCTTTTTGGAGTGATGAAAATGTTCTAAAATTAATGGTAGTGATAATTCCATATACTTAAAAACACTAAATTATATACTTTAAATGAGTAAATTTTATAATATATAAATTAAACCTCAATAAATAAAGTCAATTTTTAAGAATAAGCAAATAGACAAAAAAGTAAATAAAAGACTCACAAAATCAGGAGCCTAGAAATGCTTTCCTTTCAGTTTTTACAATTCAGACCACTAACGATTAAATGCTAAAAATTTATACAAATGGTTTCTGCAAACCTGAGTAAGTTTTGCCTATGAAGTTCAATGCAAATTCCCAAACCAGTAATATCAAACCAGAAGAAACACTGACTTACAATTACAGACTTTCAACATTATAATTATTACTTTAATATGTAATATTAAAATGGAGCACCGAAGTCATGAGTAGAGACACCCCATGAGGGAGAAGGGAATGCGGGCCGAGAATCTCTTGACAGAACCCTCTCCAGGGTGTAACCATTCCCTACTACTCATGAGTATCGCATAGTCCTAAGTGTGCTGGGAAAGAACAATTAATTGAGAACCAGGGCTCTTCTCACATTTCTAAAGATGTAAGCACAGGTACTCCTCACTATTATTAAAATAAACTTGGGAAAAGCAGCACTGACGCACAGAAAATACATGCAGTAGGACATGCAAATCAACGACAGTGAAGCGCGGCCCAGAGCAGCTGTTGCTTTCTTTGGGGGAGCTTGCTACCAGGGATGGATGGGACCCAAAGTAAAATCTAGGGGCAGGCATGCAACTCACATACAACAAGGGTCCACGTGGTAGTTTACAATGACATCGAAACAAAATGTTAACAATGATTTACGTGTTCCACAGAGGACTGGAAAACCTAAAGCTGTACTTTATTGAAGTAGGGATGTAAGAACATATTAAAAGGTCATTTAGCATGTACCTATAAAGCACAAAGAAAAGCTGGTTTCTGATCCAGCAATTCCTTCTTTAACTGAAAAAGAAGCCTTTAAATATCCTATAGAGTAATTATTTCATTAACCCGTCCCATTATTGTAAGTGGTCTGGTGTGCAGCTAAAAGAGCAAAAGAACATCACAGGCCTTCAGAGGTAGTGTACAGCTCTGGGAATCTGAGAATTTCTTAGAATTTTAAGACAGTTCTAAACATCTTTTTATCTGTGACTATTCCTTTATTTCTATTCTATTTAGAATGCAAATTTATGATAGTTTCTTTATAGTAATATTACGGATTGTTTCCATAACTTAACATCCGTTCTTGCTTTCTGTTGGTTTGCAGCACTGTTTGTGGAAGACAGACAAACCAACCAAAACCATTCCAGTGCTAGGGAAAGGCTTAAAGCCATCTGGCTGGTCTACCCCAGGCATCCAGCTCAGCTCTGCCCTTCCTCTCCTCCCAGGTGTGGCACGTGCTCCGGTTCAGGGTCTGCTCACTGCTCTGCTCTGTGGAGCTAGCAAAGTGGGCATCGGATGGGAAGCATGACACTACCCCACTACTTGCTGTGGGTTAAAAAATTCTGATTTTATAAAATACAAGGAGGCCTTCAGATCAAAACACATATGGTCATAAAATTTTAATAGATTAGAAATTTGTTAACCCAAAAGGTACCATCTTTAAAGTTGCAGCCCTAAATCCAAAATTTAAAATAAGGCACAAGGCCAGACTTCCATGTGTTTAAGAAGCATTAAAGTAATCCCACCTAGCATTTGGCATGTGAAACCTTGAGTTTATTGGCTTCATTAATGTGTGATTCAATGTCATGATAAAAGGGTAAATAATTATTAAAATTCATCTAGAAAACAAAGTTAAAGCAAAATGGCATGCTGCTTCTCATGAAAAGAATAAGCATCTAAGCAACAAATTTTCAAAAATGTTCATAATAGATTTTACTCAGAACTAAAGGTATTTGTTTCTAGTAGAAACTCAATCTAATGACAAAAATTAGTGCAAACACTCAAGACTAAGAAGCATACAGAAAAGCACTTGCCTGGTGTTTCACCGGTTTAGGCGATTCCTGCTGTTCGTTACAAACAGATAAATGCAAATGTTAGCAAGATCGGGTCTTTCCTAGCCGTAAGCCACATCCAAAGCACCCCGTCACTGTGCCTGTTAGAACTGTGACCACTGGCTTAGTGGGCATATTTCCAGGTCATACTGACTAACACTCTGCACCTCTACAGATAAGGATAAATGATATTTATATTCTTACCCCTTTTCTATCTTTAGGAAATTCCTCCCAAATTTCTACCCTCCCCGCAAGCTGCTATGAGCAGTAGCAACAGGCTGCCCCGCGAAGCGCACAAAGAACTGCTAAAAACATTTGAGGATCTTCTTTTGGTGGGAAAGGAGTCTTCACAGGCACTGCTCATCCATTTTTAAAAACTCTCACCAAATCTTGGCAAGAAATTAGGCTTCAAACCACAACTATAATTCCAGTTTCCCCCGTTAGAATAACTAGTTGATAGCAATTTCCTGATCAGTTTGCTCCCTTTTAAGTGGAGGTGCGGGGCGTGGGGAGGGGAGCTGTTGTCTGGGGAGCGGTGGGGACAGGGGAGCTGTCCCTCACAGCGGCACCAAGCAGATCTGCTTCCTTACTGTTTCTGAAATTGTAAAAGAATAAATGTAAGATTTAACATTACCAGAAGACAAAAACTTACAGGAATATTATGGTCCTTTCGTCCTTTATGTGAAGAGGCAACATGAGCAAGGTACTGAATGACCTTCTTAGTATTTTCTGTTTTCCCGGCGCCTGATTCACCCCTGGAAGAAATATTAACACAGGCTACCTTTAAGAAAGCACAGCATACACATTCTAAAATTATACTTGACAAAATTAAACTGAGTTGAAACAAGAATTACTAGAAAATAAAAAGAACATAAATAGAAAAAAACTGTCATTGGTGGTTAGAAAATTACTTTTAAGAGGTATTAAATGAACCCAAATATTTTTTTGGTAGAGGGCAGTAAGTGGACACAGGAAAATGTTCATAACACTTTTTTTTCCTTGGCATTGTGGGTTCTGCCACAGAAGTGCAATTTATTAGAAAATTTTTGAAGAATTTCCTTAGCACCAGAAGAAACATACCCAGCACTGGTAATGAAACTCCTAAAACAGTTAAGTGAAGATAATTCAATCTGAAGGAACTAAGCGACCTGCGGAGTGCCCACTGATTACTGATATTCATCCGCTAAGCGCGTCAATGCTTTTCCCAGCTCGTCCCTCATTCCAGCCGCAGCACGGTTCTCTCCCCGGTACTGTTCACCACCGGGTACACATCTCAGGTTGACACCTTCACAGTGGCTCCCACCGGGCTTCCCACCGGGCTCCCCGCAGCCAGGACCGCAGCCAGGACCGGGGCTGTGTGCATTTGTTTACTTGTGTGTACGTGTTTGCTTGCATTGGTTTCTCTTTGCTCTGTACAACCTGGTGTAGTGTGGACGTGTGGCCAGTACACATTTTGTAGAGAAAATGAGTGAATACTATGAATTTCGTTATGAACTAGGTGGGGCAAATGCCACAATTTTATATGATTTATATTTTTAAACAGGACTGGCATATTTCGCATATTTCTACTGAGGACTAAGCTTGAAATTCAGGTAAGCTGCTAGCATACAATGATACCTGAATTGTGGTCTCTCTGCTCAAATAGTTAAGGTTCCCTAAGACATAATCTAAGCAAACCTACTGTGACAATCAAAATCTCAATTTAGATCAAAATTTAAAATTTAATGTGGAATTAATTTTTTAAAAATCACATACTCAAAAATCTTTTGACACATTGCCAACTAATAACCTTCTAAGGCTGTTTTAGCTAAGGCATGAAAAATCTAATTTTTCTAGCAAACTCTGACCCTTTCTTGGAATTGTACTTAGAATTATACTGTTTGAACTGCCCACCAACTTAAAATTTTCAGTAGGTTTACTGGTTGCACTAATCTTCCTAACTCTCTGCACTGATACCCCCAGTCTCAACTGCATGGGGGCTGGGCACAGAGACCACCCCATGACCCACCAGTTGTACGGCTTTGAATAAAAAAACTATCCTCTCTGGGCCCCAGCATTGCCATCTGTAAAGTGTAGGAACTGGATTAGATCCTTTCTAGCTCCAAGATTTGATGGTTCTAGATACAACTCACTTTTTGATTTATGAGAATATTTTATATATTATGCTTATTAACCATCATCTATTGTTATACTAAAATTCTTCACCTTCTTTGTTTTGCCATGTAGAAGTTTTGACTCTTAGGTACTCAAATTTACAAACTTTGTTGCCAGGTTCCTGCCTGCTAGTCATGTTTAAAGAGGCCTTTTCTGCACAAAGATTATATCCATCTATATTCTCATTTTTAACTATCTACTTTATTCAATCTATTTGTATTTTCTTCTAGAACTCTGAGGGTTTCACTTTTCATAATTAAATCTTTAATCAATCTGAAAAAAAAATTATGGTTAGAGCTAGAGATTTAATCTAATTTCCCTCCAAATGATTCAGCCTATATCCCAATATCAATGGTTCACAAAGACAGTCATTATCCCATGATATGAAACATTATCTTTATCTTATACTCACTTCTTATACATATGGCTTATTCCAAAGCCAGTACCATATTGCAGTGGTTCTGAAATACAACTAATCAAAGTATCCATCATTGTTCTTCTCCAAGAAAAAAATACCAGGTAGTCTCTGAGGTTTATTTTTTCAGATAAACTTCATATAAGTTTGTTCTGCTATGCCTCTCCCATTTCCTGCCCCCGCCAAACAAAAAAGAACAGGTAGAATTTTGAGTTAAATAATATTAATATACATGTTATTTTTATGAGAAATGATGCCTTCATCTGACTCTTGGGTAATTTTGTATTTTTCTAAGTTCAAAACAAGCAAGGGCCATTTGCCTTGTTCATCTTTAAAATCACAGTAAATGCTGTTGAATACATGAATATTGGTCCTGTGCATGTAATCTTATGTTTATTTCTAGGCCCCTTTAAATATTTTTTGTTCCTGTCATTAATATATTTTCATCACCATTCTATTTTCTACCTGGCTACCACTGGCACATAGATAATAATTTTCATTCATTCATTCCACAAATATTTACAAGTCAACTTCTATGTGTTGGGCATTAAGTGCCAGAGATATAGCTGTGAAAAAAAAAAACCGTGTCTTCATGGGAGCTCAAGTAGAGGAGAAGAGACAGAAAATAAACAAGAAAAATAGGATGATTACAGGATGTGAGGAATGCTACTAGGAGGAGGCGGAGAGGGAAGAAGCAGAGGACCCCTCCCTGCACATGTGAGGGTCAGGGAAGAGCTTCCTGAAAGATGAGCAGGAACTTGCTGGGGACACAGTGTACAGGCTGATGGAAAGACAAACACAAAAGCTCCAAAGGAGAAAAAAGCTTGGTATATTCTAGGAACTGGCAGCCAGAGTGGAGGATGTGAAACAGATACCCAGCGAGGCAGAGAAGGGCAGGAGACACTGACGTAGGAAGGGTAGATGTGATGTACCCAGCAGTCATGGGAAAGAATTTGGATTTTACTCACATAATTTCTTAATAGCTATGGTAATGATTTTCTCTGCTTTTTTCTTAACTTTACTCAAAATACTTAAGTGTTTCAAGGTTAATCATGATGTTGGCTGTCGGTTTTAAACAGGTAATTTTTATTATGCTAAGAAATAAGCCTCTGACTTAGACTGGTAATGACTTGTCTTGATAACAGTTATGCTCATTACTTTTCAGCTGAGTTGGCCTCTGAGGTTTCTCAGCGAACCCCTCTCCACTGGACATGCTTGTTTATCCCGAAAGCATCCTTTCACTTTCTGGGCTGTACCTCAGCAATTGTTTGTGAACTCTGATACATTTAACATATTTCAGGTCTATGGTAACTTTGCTATAGAAAATACTGCTTCAAAGTTAGATGTATTCCAATATCTTACTGCTGAGATCCCAAGAAGGGAAGATGATCAGCCTTATACTCCCCATCTTAAAATGGGATAGCCTCTACTGTATAAGGTTGTTGTGAAGAAAAAGTACCATCCATCTAAGGCACATAATTATTATCAATAAATATTACCATTATTGGCCCCTCCACTGTTCATCCACTATACATGAGGTCATCTGACTAAACTCCACATTACTTTATTAATCAACAGTGGTAGTACAGTGGTTAAGAAAGAGTATGGGCTACAGTGTCAAAATGACCTACCTATATTCAAATCCTCTCTACCACTTCCAGGCTATGGGGCTTTGGGCAAGTTGCTTAGCTCTTTGAGCCTCAGTTTACACTCCTTTAAAAATGAGATTAAGTTACTTCATAGGACTGAGATTACACATGTGAAGAGCCTGGCATGACACCTGGCCAAGTCTCTCAGTAACTGGCTGTAGTAGTGGTAATAGCTGTGATGATGATTAACAATGGCGATGATAAAGATATTTATTAATGGAAGTTTTATAAAAATCTGTGACTTGAATATGAAAGAGGTGGCCATATCAAAGGAATAAAATTCTTGGGAAAAAAATTTTTTAAGAGGGCAATGGCACATCTGTCCCAGATGGAAGCAAAGAAAATAAAACAGCTTGAACAAAAGTAACAGGGAAAAGGAACAAAAAAGAAAGCTCAGCAGACTTCCCTTGAAGAAAAGTAGGAAAATCTTGAGAGAAGAGGACAAGGTCTCAAAGAGCAGGAGGACAAAGGGAATCTGATCTCATTTCCATCAACAATGCACGATCTGCTGATCCAGCAGTTCTAAACGTGAGAGACGGCTTGTTTCATTGCTGGTCTCCGTGGTACAAGGGCAAGGCTAACAGGAGAACAAAACAAGGAGGCTGCTGGGAGGGGTGCCCTGTGTCTGTAACAGCACTTTCAGAGATTAAAAAATCAGGAGTTTCTAATCTGAAGGTATCTGCCTTTTCTAGAGAGGCCTATGGCTTTCACTGGCTTCTCAAAGGGATGTGCAATCCAAAACAAAAAATAAGAAACAAGAGCAGTAAATAGCAGTAAAGCAGATCATTAGTGAGAGATCAATTCTGGGATCTGTCTCTGAATCCCTCTGCACCATAGGTGTTTCCCTAATTAGCAACCTCTCTCCCAGGTCTTAATTAGTTTTGTTTTTATTCTCTCTGGCTACTCTCTGGCTATTTGAAACATCAAATTCAGTCTAGCTTCAAAAACAACCTTTGCCTGAAGTTCTTGCTTTAGATGACCTCAATCTGAAAAACAACATATATATTACACACATATATGTAAAACATTAGTTGATTTCTAGTTTCAAAACTGTTAGAAAGCAGGCTACTAGGAACAGTAGAACTTGTATGATCAAGATAGGCTTGGGTTCAATTTTTCCATCATACATGCAAACAGGAATAACTGGGATGTTGCAAAGATTAAGGGAGGTAGTATCTGCAAAGATGTTAGTTCCCTTTCCTAGCAGATTTGCCTGGAATATTTCTTTTTTTTTAATTTTATTTATTTATTTTTAGAGAGGGAAGGGAGAGAGAGAGAAAGAGAGAGAAACATCAATGTGCGGTTGCTGGGGGTCATGGCCTGCAACCCAGGCCATGACTGGGAATCGAACCTGCAACACTTTGGTTCGCAGCCTGCGCTCAATCCACTGAACTACGCCAGCCAGGGTGAATATTTCAATTTTAGAAATATAAGTTGATTTGCATACTTCTCCCCTATAACATAGCTATCATTGAGACACAGCTACAATAATCTAAAAATTCCCATAGTTTTAAGACTTGAGAACATCTAAAACAAAGAGTTATGAAAAAAGCAAATTGTGGTCTAAAAAAGCTGTCTGATCTGGGGTCACAGAGCTAATTCACAGTAAAGGTATGACAAGAAAGAGTACTCGATCGATCAACACTAGAAAGGATCTGACAACACAGTGATATTTCCACTACACCACACTTTTGCCTGAGCTACTTTCTTTAAATGAATTTTTATTTTTTAATTTTTAAAAAGATTTTATGTATTTTTTTTAGAAAAGGGAAGGGAGGGGTAAAAAGAGGGAGAGAAACATAAATGTGTGGTTGCCTTACACGGGCTCCCCACCAGGGACCTGGCCTCCAACCTAGGCATGTGCCCTGACTGGGAATCAAACCAGTGACCCTTTGGTTTGCAGGCTGGCACTCAATCCACTGAGCCATACCAGCTGGGGCTGCCTTACCTATTTTTTCCAAGACTTGATTTTTTAATAGCAGTTTTAGGTTTACAATACAACTGAAGGAGGATACAGAGATTTCCTGTATGCCCCTGCACTCTGCCCCCCGCCCCAACACGCATGGCCTCCTCCACTATCAGCATCACTCAGCAGAATGGAACATTTTCTATTTAACCCAGGATGAGACCAAAGTTCATAGTTTACATTAGGGTTCACTCTGGGCGTTACATATTCTATGGGTTTGGATAAATGTAGAATGACTTGTATCTACTATTATAGTAAAATGCAGTGTTTTCACTTCCCTAAAAATCCTCTGTGCTCTGCCCATTCATCTCCAACCCCCCTCCCCTGCCCCACAACCACTGAGCAGCTTGTTGTCTCTATTGTCCTGCCTTTTCCAGAACATCATCTTGGTGGAATCACATAGTAACTAACCTTCTCAGGTTAGCTTCTTTCACTTGGTAATACACATGTAAGGTTCCTCTGTGTATTTTCATGGCTTGAGAGCTCATTCTTGTTAGCACTGAATGTCTGGATGTACCACATCCAGACGTTTGTTTATTCATTCACCTACTGAAGGACATCGTGGTTGCTTCCAAGTTTTGGCAATTATGAACAAAACTACTACAAACTCTTCTGTGTGGACTCCTTTGGGTAAATACCAAGGAGTTTGATTGCTGGATTACATTGTAAGAGTATGTTTAGTGTTATAAGAAACTACCCAACTGTCAGGTGGTTGTACCATTTTGCATTCCCACCAACAATAAACAAGAGTTCTTGTTGCTCCACATCTTATTTGTTGTCAGCGTTCCAGATTTTGGCCATTCTAGTAGGTGTGCAGTGATGGTAGTATGTGATGTGAAACATCTTTTCACATGCTTGTTTGCTATCTGTGTATCTTCTTTGGTGAGGTGTCTGTAAAGGTTTTTGGCCATTAAAAAATTGTTTTTAACATATTTATTGATTTTAGAGAGAAAGGAAGGGAGAAAGAGAAACAGCAATGTGAGAGAGAAACATTGACTGGTTGTCCCCCATGTGTGCCCTGACTGGGGGTCAAACCCCCAACCTAGGTATGTGCCCTGACCAGAAACTCAACCCCCAATCTTTTGACGACACTCCAACCAAATGAGCCACCCAGCCAGGGCTCTTTGGCCATTTATTTGTTGTTTTTTTTTTTCCCCTTAGTGCTGAGTTTTAAGAGTTCTTTGTACATTTTGGATAACATTCTTTTATGTCATCTTTTCCAAAAATTTTCTCCCAATCTGTGGTTTATCTTCTCATTCTCTGACAATATCTTTTGCAGAGCAGTTTTAAATTTTAATGAAGTCCAATTTATCAATTACTTCTTTCATGGATCATGTCTTCGATGTTGTTTCAAAAAAGGCAGCTAGGTTTTCTTCTAGGAGTTTTATAGTTCTATATTTTGCACTATGGTCTAGGATATATTTTGAGGTCATTTTTGTGAAGGGTGTAAGTTCTGGATCTAGATTTTTTTTTTTACATGTGGGTGTTTACTTGTTCCGGCACCATTTGTTAAAGAGACTGTCTTTGCTTCATTGTATTGCCTTTGATCCTATGATACACATTTATAGGGTCTATTTCTGTGTTGCCTTAGCTATTTGATCAATTCTATTGATATGATTATCTTAACATTTTACAAATATGTTACTCGTAGGAAGAATCAACTGTTCTATATCCAAACTGGTTTGGTTGTCACTATATTTAATGTGATATTTATATATGACAGGTAAAACTCCTTAGCAAAAAATATCTGTTGTCACACCATGACAGAAAATTGAAGTAACCATTGTTTCATAATTGTTGCATTATATTCATATATATTTTAAAAGAAATAACTTCAGTTAACCAAAAGTTAGTCATAAAATGAAAACAGAGTGTTCTTTAAAAGGAGGGGCTTAACCAATGAAGTAAATTCATCACCTGGAGTGACTGTTTTGTGAATTTTAATTCTAATGAGAAGGAAATTCAACAGGATTATACTCTTAACAGGATCTCACTTCCAATGAGATGGAGTGCCTATGCAAAAGACTTGTTCTCTGGCGATGAAGGAAATCCTGGGTGTCTTCACCAAAGCACTTGTCTGGACACTAGAACAGTGATGAAGCAGGTGGCTTGAACTCTGGAGTGGGAGCTCACACTGCCTGTCCTGAGTCTGCAAAAATAAAGGCTAGCTGGCGAGTTTCAGGCAGAGGAGGCCAGGGGGTTAATTACATGTTCACCATTTCAGGGAGAAAAGTAAATTAGAAAGAAAATGACTAAAAAAGTCAACCTTAGTCAGGAGCCATCAAACTACTTCAGGAAATGTTGCTTCCAATTGTATTTTCTCTTTATGATGCTATACAAACATACATACTTAGTATAAAATAACTACTACATAAAATTGACTAAACAATCATTCTCATACAGAAAACTTAATTAGGTTGGCTATGTGCCCTAGTTACACACTCTTGGAGTTCTTTATTTGGTGGGTTCTTAAAGGAACCACAGAACATATTTTTCTTAAACCTAGAATACATTTGTTTCATATAGTCATATTTCTCGAGTTACAATGTAGCTTACACTAGATATAAACACAGCAGGCAGTTATTAGATATCTACCTAAGAATTAAGAAAACATGGCGACACTATAAGAAGTGCGGGCAGGGCTTTGCTGGAAGGACTCGGAAGGGAACTTTCTGGGGTGATGGTAATAGTCGTGTTCTCCATCTTGACAGGGGTTCAGGCTACACAAATGACTCAGCACCTGTACCCTTAAGGTTTGTGCATTTCATTATGTGTAAATTGTCTCAAAAGATAAAGAAGAAAATTCTGGACTTTAGTTAATGTTCTGTATGCTGAAGTTATTTAAGGGGAAGGGTACGGATATCTACAATTTAACTTGAAATGCATCAAATTAAGGGATTAATAGCCCATCAAAGTGAGATGAAGACTTAAACTGAAAACGTCTGAAGAATCAGCAGCCACAGAAAGAGACATTATCTAACCTTAAGTAGGGCCTCCTGAAAATACAGCTGCCAATGGATCCCACCCCAGACAATTTCCTGATGGGAAGAGACCAACCCTGAGCACCATGAAGTGTAAATTCAGCTGTCTATTAGCATCGTGAGACCCATACTCTCCCTTGAAGCCCTAATCGTCCCACTCTCACCTTTTTGCCAAAGTTTGGCATATTTTGTAAGCCTTTTACTACTGGTTCTTCAGCAAGCTACCCACAGCACGCATGTGTATATAAACCTTGTCTTTTCTTCTGTTAACCTGTCGTCAGTTAATCTGCAGACTACCCCCTCAGCCACCGGACCCAAGTTGCAAAAGTTAGTTTTCCTCTCACAAAAATAAAAGGGATTCCTGGCTGGAAGAAGGAACAGACTAACATATAATAAAGCAAGTATAGAACAGTACTAATGGTAGGATCTAGGTGGTGGATGTTTGGGTCTTCAATAAGAAGTTCTTTCAACTTTGCTTATGTAAAAATATAACAAGATGTTCAGAAAAGTTGAAAGAAAAAAGAAGAAAGGAGAGAAGGAAAGGGAGGGAGGGAAGGAAAGAGGAAACAACAAACATGGTGCTTGATGGCTGCTACTTTGTGCCTAAGAGACAACCAGCTGCTAAGGAGACTCACCTCATAATCCAAACCCAAGAATTGAAGAAAAAGCCAGTTTAAAATAAAAATAACCATCTGATTACAAATATTAGTGCCTGTAATGGTCACTTTTGGTGACAAAAGTAAATTAACGCTCACTGACCTTTCCTCCTGTCCAACGGCAGTCATTCCCTCCCCAGGATTTCCTGCTCCCAGACATCCCAAACGGCCATCACAAATGGTCGCCCAGGCTCCCACCACCCAATCAAGGAGAGCAGGCGTCCTGCACCTGACCCCCGGCTTACTGTGCGCAGCACTGCCCTGACTGCGAGGCTGTGGACCGGGACACACTAGTCCCATTTCATGGAGAGTTTCAGTGACTAGATTCTGGTTATGACTTTCCTCTATCAATTCATGCTGTATAATAAAGAAATTGGAAAAAAAAAAGAAATAAAAAGAAAAAAAGGGATAAAAAGAATTTGGCTGGTCTTTGTCCCTGGTTCCTGGGAGAGAGCCTCTCAGTCCTTGGAATGTCTCTGATTCACTTGGGCCCTGACAGTTTATGTTAATGAGGTGACTCATTGTGGCACCAAGATAGTTTCAGCAAGGGAACTGGCTGAAAGATCAAAAGGGTGATTAGAGGTTTGGGCTGATGAACCATGCAGTATCAGCCAGGTCTCCTGGAAGGGGAGTGGGCTACAGACTGAATTCAACTGTGTGGCCAGTGATTCAGTCAATCATGCCTCTGGACTTGGAAGCTTAGGGGAGCTTCCTGCTTTGTGATGTGCCGGTGAGGAAGTGTCCAGGAGGCATGGAAGCTGAGTCTTTGGGACTTTCCCAAGCCTCACCCTCTTAATCTCTTCCTTCGGCTGGCTCAGCATGACCATTCTAGAGAATTACTGAATCTGAAGGGGTAGTGGCAACCCCCAAATTTGTGTTATTTTGTCAGAGGTACTAATGGCCTGCAAAACCCTGAGCTTGCGGCCAGTGCCTATAGTGTGGGCACCATGTGGAAAAGTGTACCCTCAGAGGTCAGTAGTGTCAGAACTGCATTGCAACAGACTATTTTTAAAAGATGTTTGCAGATCAGGTTCTCAATAAGTGACTTTTTTGGGGAACAATCCAAGACAAGGTAATTTTTTAAAAAAGAAAAGAGAGAGATTACTCTAGAATATAGAATAAAAATTAACAGATACTACAAATGCAAGGAGTGAACCTTGACAGGATCACAGATTTTTAAAACTTACAAAAACATGTTGAGGACTATTACAGAAATTTGAACATGGATTCTGTATAAGATGCTGTTATTGAATCAATGTTAATCTTCTTTCTTAAGTGTGATGATGGTCTGTGGTAAGGTGGACCCCCCTCCACACTTTTCCTTTGTTCTTAAGAGATGCCTGCTCAAGTGTTTAGGGGTTAAGTGTCCAGATGTCTGCAACTGATTTGCAAATGGTTTTTAAAAAAGTGCTTGTGTGTGGAGAGAGTGAACTGACATATAAGTGAAGGTTATATGGGTAATTTAAAGTACCATTCTCTCAACTTTTCAGTAAAATTCAGGTTTGAATTTTTAAATAAAAACTTGGGGAAATGCATCAGCAAAGGTTAAAAGAGGAAAAATGAAGTAAAGAAAAGATGGTAACTTTTTTTTTACATCATTGAGGCTGTTACAGAATAGGGCCAAGGGAGGGTATGATATACTATTACCGAAAAACCCCCCTCACTAGGTTTGTTATGCCCACTGCCAGAGGAAAGACATCTTTTAATGCCAGAGATTTGTGAAAAGGAAAGGAAATGTTTATTTAAGGCTATACAGACTTAAGAGTAGTGACCTAATGTCTTCATTAAAATATTCAAGTCCTTTAGGATAGCCACAGATGCATACAGTCCTTCCTTCTCCCTCTGCCCTAATCTGGGGTCCAGTATCTCAGGAAAAGAAGTAGAAGTCTGTGATTGAGGCTCCCGACACCACAAGCTGTGCTGCTGCCATGATCTCCAGCTAATCTAAAACCATGTGGCACCTTCTCATGGTCCACCAGCAAGAGTCCTTTTACCCCTTTCCTTCCAGGCAAAGTCTCTCCTGCTTCCTAAGCCATGAGGCAAAAGGGAGCACCCCAAAGCCACGTGGTTCTCGCCCTGCCAAAGCTGCGGGGGTCCCCACCCTGGCCAACGCCGCATGGTTCTCTCTTTGCAAGGCTGCCAAGTCTGGGTTTAAATTCCCGCGCCAACCTTCTTCTACATCCCCATTTCCAACTCCTCCTACAATCAGTTACACCTGCCAGCATTCCTGTATTATCCCAGGTTTACTGGGCTGCCATCATAAGTCTGGGCAGATGTGGCCCATATCATGGAGCCAATCTTCTCCAAGCTCTCATGCAGGTGCTGTAACCAGGGGGAGTTACCCCCTAGTTACATCTTGGGTGGAAGTCACTTCCATCCCCCTGCCTCAAGGCTTGGCCACAGCTATTTAACATATCTATGCAACCAGTTAAAGGTTATAGGTATGTTAAATGACCACACCAGAGGTTAGCTGCAAAGCTGTTGCTGTACAAAACAGCTCTGCATGTTCCTGCTCCACGTGTCCCTTCCCCCAACTCACACCTGGGTGGGGTGGGGTGAGGACATCCTATATATCTTTCTAATTATTTCCTGGACACCTTGAGTTCTGGGCCGCATTCCAAATCCCTAGTTGGGCGCCCCCTCTCGGCTGCACCCTGTTACAAGGTTGGAAGATGGGCGTTCAGGGGTCACATGCTATTCTATTTGTGTGTAGGTTTGCAGTTTCAAAATAAAATGCCTTTTTAAAATGGTATCAGAAAGGTTCCACCCTTTAAAATACATACAGTATCATTAGTTTATAAAATTTTCTATTGAAAACTGAAGGCTGTTTTCTTAGTTCCTACTTAATTACGAGATTCATTCCATTGTTTGGAATGTTACCCATTTTCTAAGTACACACTACTGTCTGCCCCCACCCCCACCGTTTCCTCTGTACACTGTGCCAGGTTCTCAAGGGATAATTAAAAAGCAATCAAGGTAAGTCAGTTCCTACCTCACCATGTAGTTGTAAAAGAATATACATATGGCCCAAATAAGGAATGTGACCCAAATAAAAAAGGACCTGATGCGAGAAAAGCAATGTGGGCTGGAACTTCTTGTACAGGTGGGATTCAAATCGGCACATTTCCTTCCTGTAGGGAAAAAGAGGCTAACGGCGAGGCAGTCAGCTAGGATCCACCAAAATGAGTGAGCTGTCAGGTGATGCCGGGTCAGGCCAGGGGGAGGCAGAAAGAAGAAATGTCAATTGAGGTGACTAACTAGAAACGGGCATAAAAAAGAGGGGGAGTCAAAGCAGACTGCGAGATTTTAAGTCTTAAGTCCTGAAACACACAGGGTTGATGACAGAAATAAGGAAATTGGGAGATGCGTCGTGTTTGCACAGGAATAAAGGTTAATTCTTGGGCATGTTGAGTTTTAACTGGCATTGATGCCCTACTTCACAGCTTATGCTCAAATTACTTGTAAGCTGCCTGATACTACTTCTCATCTGCTGTCCTCTATGCCTGGAAGGTTTATCAGGCCGCCCTTGTACACATGGCACACTGATTCTTCAAAAAGCCACCAGGGATTGTGACAAGGATGAGGGTCTAGAAGCTAACCTGGTTGAGTGCCTGCCTGCCTGAGCTAGGAATCCACTGGAAAGGAAGGCAGTAAGTACCAGCCACACATCTGCTGCCCAAGGCCCAAGCCCCCTCTTCTATCCACCAGGGGTGCACAGGTGTAAACACTTTTGGGACTCCTTCAGGCTTACACCCCCACCACCATCCTTGTTCACTGCCACAAATGTCAGTTCCTCTGGTCACTTTTCATTCTTACACTCTGCTCTCACTCTGCGTTTCCTTTCTCCTGATACCAAGCCCTTATTTTCTGCCTCCACCCCACTGTTTCCTCTACTCTTTGAGACCCCCATACCATGGTGAGCAAAGTCACCTACATCCTCAGCCTTTGCACCGAGCTCCCCTCCTCCTGCTGGCCCTACTGAGCCCTGGCACTCCCCCCAGGCAGCCTTCTCGGATGAACACCACCCTTTCCCCCCACATAGGACAAACGCCCACACGTGCGCGCGCGCGCGCACACACACACACACACACACACACACACACACACACACACAGAGTCAGGAAGAAAGTTGGCGGCATCCTTTTCATTCTCTGTAACGCTGTTTCCAGACCCTCTTATCATAAAAGCTACTCCCTCTTGCCCCTCCTCCTGACGTCACATATAGTAGGAACACTGCTTCCCCATTTGGATTTTGACTAGTAAGATCATTAACCCCCCCAAAATGTATTATTGTTTCAAAAAAGCAAGCAGTTTTCATTCTAAAGAGTGAAAAGCACTTTACCTCAGAATAAAGAACATTCCTCCAAGCCTCATGAAGTGCTTCCCAGTGGCCGCTGCTCGCGACACTCATGGTAATGTTGCCAAACCCCATTTCTCATGAGAACGAGGTCCCAAACCCCAGGCCGCCTGGCTCCTTGTGCCCCCTCCTACCCCTCTTCTTCACTCACCCACTCCTACTGCCACGCACTAGGTGTTACCCTCTCATCTTGTGTGGCCGCACTGCTTACTCTTCGGCTCTGACACTCCAGGATTCCCAAGATTATCTGTTCCATTTCCTCCAGATCTCTAGTTCTTTGACCTATGTACTTCCTCCCTATCAATTCCCTCCTCTTTGCCCATGGCCTGTGGCCTACTGTGGTAGTTTCTCCCACTCATATACTCAACCCTTGTGCTCCACTGTCCCCCGTTTGCACCCACTTGCAAACACTGCAACTGCTTCACCTTCGATGGACTGAATCTGGCTCCATTCCACACTCTAATGGTGGACTAAGCAAGGGCCCCAGTTGTTTCAGATCCCGCTGTATCTACTCCCTTTGGCAGTGTTTCCCACACTGGCCCTGGCCACATGTCTTGCTTGGGAAGGGGACAGCAGTACCTGTGACACAAGCAGCAACCTGAATGGTCCCACAATAGAGCTTGCTCTCTTGTTGCCCTTGGAGCCCTGCTACCATGTTGAAACTGGGGCTAGGCAGCGGACACTGGGGGCGTGTGGAGAAGGAACCGAGACACCCAGCCAGTCATCAGCCAGCCCCAGGTAGCCCCAGCAGGCGATGCAGGCGTAGGAGTGAGTCCCCAGTGAGACAGCTCAGTCTGGCCCAGGTCAACAGAACTGCCTGGGTGAGCCCAATCCCATCACCAGGGAAACTGTTTTAAGCCATTAAATTCCTGGGTGGTTTGTTGTTTAGGAAAAGCTAAACAAGACTGGAAGAAATTTTATACAACAAAGCGGACTAGTGTCAGCTATTTCTCCCTCTCCTCTCTTCCAACCCATCCTCCCCCTGCTATACCTCCCCCTGCCTGTTAGAGGACAAATGGTCTACACTGCTTCATAGTAGAGAGAAACCGCTAGACAAGAACCTTTTCAATTCCCAGCCCCACCCCCACTCACCCACATCACAACCTACCTGCCTTCCTGACCTGCAGGGGAGTCCTGTCTCCCAGGTCCCCGCCCAGTGCTCTGGACCCCGTCACCGTCCTTGCTGCCTCAGCTCCCTCCTCTCCACCCCTTCTCCCTCTCATCAGCATTTTCTCTCCCACGTTAAAAACACCACCAATAACAACAATACTTATCTGTTCGACTACAAGCACACCTTATTTTATTGCACTTCACTGGTGCTGGGTTTTTTACAAGCTGAAGGCAAGCCCCTCCACCAGGAAAAAGATTATGACTCAATTTACTGCAGTGGTCTGCAGCCGAACCCACAGTATCTTTGAGGTACACCTGTATGACTGTGTTCAGTTTCTCAACTATTTGAAAAATTGCTCTTCGATGTTTTTAAACAACTCTTCCACTTCCCCTTCATTTCCCAACTGTGATCTGGCTTCCACATTCCTCCCCGATCCAATGCCTACACCTGTCCCACTCACTGCTAAAGCCCATGCGCAGGTCTCTGTTGATCTCACTCACTCCCAACAGCATCTAACAACATGTTGATCGCACCCTCTTTCTTGAACTCTCCCTCCCCTCTTGCTGCTGTGCCGCTACACTCCCTTGCCCTCCTCAGGCCTCGGTGGTGGATACTTTTAGTTGTCTTTGCAGCTCCTCATTCTCTGCCTGACCCTTAAATGTCACTTTTCCTCACGATTGGCATGCCCTGCCTTCTCTCTCAACACATGCTTCTGCGGCAGTCTCCCCGGCCAGCTTGGCTTCCATTACCATCCTGGCTGGCGACTCCTCAGATCTGCATTTCGGCACAGGGCTCTCTCCTGGGCTCCACATCCACGTGCCCAATAGCAGGTGGACAGCTCCACTTAGATGAGCCACAGGCACCTCAAAGCCAATGTGTCTTCAATCAAACTCATTATCTTCCACTCCAAATCTGTTTCCCATGTCAGGAAACATCCTGAGTTCATCATAGCTCGACCTCTCTCAGCTCTTCTTTCTTAGGCATACAAACCACCAAGTCCTGTTAAGTTGTCTCCTCAACTGAACACCATTTAAATAAATTCCTCCACTTTTCTCTAGGTTCATGGTAACTTCTCCACCTAAAGTTCCTACCAACCAACTCCTGCCTAGACAACTGAATGGTCAGCTTCCTAGCTGGTCTTGCTGTTTTAACTCTTCCTCCAATCCGTTTTTCACACCACAGCCAAAGTGGTCTTTCTAATATGCAAATCTAACAATTTCCTTCTGTGGATATTGTTTTATTCAACCTTGAGTCTCTAGTACTTAAAATGTGGCACACAAGGCACATAATAACCAATAATATCTATTGGGTAACATGGATAAATTACTGTAATGTTTAGTAGGTCAACATTTGGACATACCAACCAAAGATGTCAGATTATGTGTGAAAAGCCCAGTTTGACAATTAAACAGTACTACCCAAGTTAAGCAGCTTATATAATCTTAGTCTTAAAATGATAACAACAAGGTTTACATCAAACTCTTAAAAATCACCACTCTATTTTACCCCCTCCCTCCATACAAAAAAATTAATTGCTTTACTTTTCAAGAGAATCAAAAATAAATCTGAACATTCAACATTTACTTACGTGCAAAGAATTGACTGGTCCTCACGATCTAGAAAACAAAACAAAACAAACAAAAGAAGAAAGTGACCATTTGCCTGGTTTTTAAAATATTTGATATAATAAAGTTACAGTAACAGCCTATTAGTAACTCTACACCTCTCAGGTCAAGTTAACTCTTCCCCAACCCTGTTACATTGTCCAGTCAAGTTCACTTACTGCTTTGCCAGATTCTCTGGGAGTAAATAACAGCCCAGGCTTAGAAGACTTCATATACCTAATCAACCTTGATTCTTAAGCCTTCATGCTTATCAAATTCAGCTCGGAAGTTTTGTAGCAACATACTTCCTAGAGCTCCACCTTTGCTAAATCATTTTCAGGACCTGTAGGCATTGAAAAATCCCACTTCAAACAAATTCCCTAGGTGAGTCTGAAGCAGGGCCAATTTTGGAAAACCAATGCCTTTCAGAATGGCTTCAAGAACACCCACAACCAGTATTAATGTGACCTCGAAGGAGAAAAAAACTAGTATCAAACACTGAGCAGAAAAGGTTGAAGGAGGATAAACATCTATATGAAGTTTAGCCACTATCAAGTCAAAATGTTACATATACTAAAAATAAGGAAAGAGAGCACAATGAAAAAAGTCTAACATGATTTTAAAGTGATTAATGATTTAAGTATTCAACTCAATTTTTAAAATGAAAAGGTGAAATTCAAATCCACATCCAGCCCATGGGCAAAACCACCAATGTAGGGTGTATGGTTTCCAATCACTTACAAGCATCACTATCTCCAGTTTACAGATGAGAACTGTTCCCGGAATAGGTTAGGTAATCTTCCCAAGTCACACAGACACCGAAGGGCAAGAATGCTGGGGTGACAACCAGCTAGCTCTGCTCCTAGCGCCTGTGTTCCCGACAAGCCCAGTTTGTTTTTTTTGTCACTCCCATATGCTGTGCTTGCTTTCCCCCTGGTGCCCTTGAGCACGCCATCCCATGCCCAACAAGGACTGCACAGTAAGTAGTTGAGGCACAAATAAATGTCATGAAGGGGAAATAAATAGTTCACCACTATGTCATACGCTTTTCACATAATATTAGCAAAATAAGCAAATCCATTCATATATTCTATGTATAAACTGAGTTATATTACTGCCTGACCCCTCGAGCCTAATTTAATTCCTAATACATGCATGTCTCAGAAATACTGTGGCTGGGTTCCAGACCACCACAACCAAACGAATATTGCAATTAAGCAAGTGGTTAATTTGCTGGTGTCCGGTCTTGCCTTCAATTTGTTTAAAAAAAAAAAAAAAAAAGCAACATCTGTGAAGCACAACCAAGTGCAATAAAACATAGTATGTCTATAGCTCCTACCCAGTCCCTTCTTTCTGGTTGCTGTAGGCAGTGTTTATAGCACAGAAAAAAAACTATTGTCTGCCTCCTTTGCTGGTTCCCTTTCCCAGAGGTCATCACTTCTTAGACATGCTCCTCCCAGATCCACAAATACTTGGATATCACCAGTGTCCTTTCCTGATCAGCTCAGCTGGATCTCCTCTGGGGAACCTTCCCAGATACTCTCTCCCTCTGACTCCTCACTGTTGCCCTCTTTGAACCATTTCGGAGTTAGACAAACAATCCTGCCAATTGTCTGCCCAGTAGAATGTGCTGCCTGAGATTGGAAACTGTCTAATTTTTTTATTACCAGAATTGCCAGTTGGCTCAGGTCTGCTGAGAGAAATTCAGTGCTAGGTACCATGCCGGGCACTGGCAAAATAGTAGGAACAGGAATCTTCTGTTCTTGTTCCAGCTCTGCCACAAACTTACCAATGTATCTATAAATGAGGCATTGACTCCTTGCTGGTTCCAACTTTTTTACCCATAAAACTAGGTTTTAACAAGTCTTTGCTTATTCACTCTAAATATGAACCATCAGATTGGTAAATTCTTCTAGTCTAAACAATATCTATAGAACTTCACTACAACAAGTTTTTTTTTTTTTAAATGGATTTTGTGAACTGGTTTACAGAGTTAAAGAAACTGAAAGACAAAGTTAAAGCCAAAATTAAGTTGCTTGTTAATTAACTCAGAATGGCTCTCTTCCCGCATCTGTACACACTATTGTCATTGTCTGAAATTTGAGGCCTACACAACTGCAATCTGCCCTTCAGATCTGCCCCACCCTCCATTGCCCCAAGCTTCTCAATCCCCCACCCAACCAAAAACAAAACAAATAAAACAACTCTCTTCAGTGAGACTTGTCTGTTTTCATTATTTGTCTGTCTGGTCTTGTATGGTCTTTGGGCCTGAGTCACTACCACCAGTACAACAGGGGACCGGCTTCATGACCTCCAAGATTCCCTCCAACTGTGGCTGCCCCACTCCCACCTCCTGCTTCACTCAGTCCAATGTGACCTTCAAGGGCCAACTCAGCACTACAACAGTTTACACAATGATCTTTAAAAACTGATAAATGTGACCAGATACAGCCTTATATTGACATTTAAGGGAAACAATTTCAATCTCAAAAGTGCAACTAGCCTTTTGAAGACTTAGAGATTCATCTGATAACACATATTTTCCAAAGCACCTACCCCAAATCACCCACCACTTATGGAGGTGATTATTAAGTCCATGACAAATTAAATCATATTTTCAACAGTGAAAAAGGTTTCAAATCAATGATGTCAGCCCCTACTTTATAGAAAAACTAGACAAGAGCAACTCCAACCCAAAGTAAGTAGAAGGAAGAAAATGATAAATCAATGAAATAAGGAACAGAAAGGAAGAAAAAAAACCCCCAGTGAAACCAAACGCTGGTTCTTTGAGAAAAATCAATGAAACCAATAAACTTCTAGCCAGACTGATTAGGAAAAACACACAAATTACCAATATCTGGAATATGAAAGGCAATACCACTACAGATCCCACAAATACTAAATGGATAATAAGGAAATATTAGCAACCACTGTATGTCAAAAAAATTGATAACTAAGATAAAAGGGACAATTTCTATGAAAGCTCAAGAAGAAATAATAACCTGCATAGTCCTATACCTATTAAAGAAATTGAATGTGTGAAACTGATATGATATCATATGCCAATTATACCTCAGTAAAAAAATAAATTGAATTTGTAATTAAAAATCTTCCCACAAAGAAAACATAGCTTCACTGATAAATTCTATAGAACATTTAAGGAAAAAAATGATACCAATTCTATATAAACTCCAGAAAAAGTGAAGAGGCAGAAACATTTTCCAACACATTCTAAAGTCTTACTTACGCTGATACTAAAATCAGAAAAAGACACTATAAAAAAGGAAATGACATATAAATATCTGTCATAAACAAGGGCACAAAAATTCTTAACAAAATGTTGGCAAATCCAATCTAACAATATACAAAAAGGATAATGCACATGATGAGCAAGTAGTATTTATCATAGAAATTCAAACTTAGCTGAACATCCAAAAGGCAAACTATCTAATTCACTGTATCAACAGACTAAGAAGAAAACCATATAATCATCTGAATAGATGTTGAAAGAGCATTTGATAAGACTCAACATCCACTCATGATTAAACAAACAAACAAACAAACAAACAAAACCTCAGCACACGAGGAGTATAGGGAATTTCATCTCCGTGATATAGGGCATCCACAGAAACCCTTTCATTGACATCATCCTCAACAGCGAAAAGCTGAATGCTGCCCTCCTAAGATCTGGAACAGGCAAGGCTGTCTGTTTTGTCATACCTACTCAACATCACAAAGTAAGAAAAAAAACCAACATAGACTTAGAAAGGAGGAAATAACAACGTCTCTATTTAGAGGATAAGATTAGACAATTTTCTGTCTACACAGAAAATCCCAATCTATAAAAAAGCTGTCCAGAATAAGTAAATTCTGCAAGGTCACAAAATACAATGTCAATATACTGTATATTTAAAAAGGAATATTTCTATACATTAACAGGGAACAATTAGATACTCAAAATAAAACTCCACTTAATACTAAAAACATGAGATACTTAGTTATATTAAGGTATATATTATATTTAGGTATAAACCTAACAAAAACTGATTTTGTCATTTTTAAAAAAGATTTTACTTATTTATTTTTAAAGGGGAAGAGAGGGAAGAAAGAGAGGGAGGGACACATCAATGTGTGAGAGATTCATCCATCAGTTAGTTGCCTTGCCTCTCGCAGGTCCTTTACCAGGGACCTGGCCCACAGCCCAGGCATGTGCCCTGACTGGGAGTCAAACCTTTCAGTTTGTAGGCCAGCACTCAATCCATTGAGCCACACCATCCAGGGCAAATTTGTAATTTTTGTAATGAAATTTATGTCTAAGAACTTTACTTTCATTCATTCATTCATTCAAGAAATTATTTCTCAAGCATTTTATTGACACTATATCTTCTAGAATGCAAACGTAAGGAAAAAAAATTAAGCTCTTTCTGTTTTTGCATTAGACAAACAAACTGTTCACTGGGACTGTATGCTCTGAATCCTCTGCATGGTACCCTCTCTAGCTATAGATCCTCTTTATACACCCAGTTATGTTTAGCTACTTGCTCACATTTGTCATTGAAAGCCTAGATTGATCAGCACTGAAAGGTAGTAGAGCTTCATCAGGCACTGTAGGTGCACCTGACCACCCTAGCAGATGTCTCCACCCAATTGCATTGTGTATATAGTACATCAGCTGGCAGACCCTAATTACAGAATGGAATACAGCCAAATTATTTAGCATGCTTTTTTTTCTTTCCTGTATCAATTTTTTAAATTATTATGTAATCAAAACTATCAACTACTGTAATACTTTTTAACTTTCACATAGATAGAAGGAACTTTTTAACTTACCCACAGAAAGAATGTGTCACATTGCCTCGGTTTTAAATCCTAGATCATACTTCTTACTATTTACATTTTCTTGGTCAAATTTTTAACTTTTTGTGCCCCATAAAATAGGGATAAGTGATCCTATTTACTTTACAGGATTGTTGTTATGGATTAACACATATAAGCAATTATCTCAGTGCCTAGCACACAGTAATATTCAATAAATGTTCATTCTGGCATTAATAATGACATTAATAATACTGTAATATAGTGATAAGCCACATCTTCATTCTTTTTATTTTTTTTTTTTAAGACCAACAGCTATACTGAAAGATGAAGACAGCTGAGCTTCCCATCCCCAGGATCCTGGTGACATCAACCTCAGGTACTCTGCAGCCAGAGAACTGCTCATTCCGTATTGGGACATTAACATTTATCCTTGTTAACTATTTTGTTAGATCTAACTCCCCATTCAGCCTATCAAGATATTTTTAAAATTCTATTTCATCAGATGTATTTATTTTTCCTCCCAGTTTTGCATCATCTACAAATTTTATGGGCATGCATCCTACACCTTTAAGTGTATTATATTGATAAAGGTGCTGAAAAGGGCACAAGCCCTTTGTGCAACCCCTGAAAAACCCAGCCAACCTCAATCATTAACAGCACTTCAAGTGCAACTTTTTGGCATCCAGCCACAAGGATGTCACGGCAGACTGCGACATGCCATGTGCAAGTCCTAGTTCTCTGTTTACAATGTCTATTCTATTTCCCTTCCTACTAAGCTGAAGTAACATGGTGAGTGTTCTCATGTTGTTTTCAGACTGTTAACAATAGAGTCTAGAATCTTTCCTGGCAGGTGTGTTCAAGCTCAGTAGCCTGGAGCTTCTTCCCTTTTAAAAATTAGAGTTAGATATGTGAGCCCACCCCAGCCTTCTGGAAACTCCCCTTCTATACACTTCATAGACCAGGGAGTCAGCAATCTCAACAGTGAGAATGCATTTGTTTAGACGAGGAACTATGATTCAATTAGAGGAGTGAACTCTCTCCAGTTTCTTTTCCCATATAAGGCCAAGTTTGCTCATACATACAAATGCTTTTCAGCACAGGAAGATTATTCTTAACAGAGACACAAACCAAAAACAAAGAAGCTGATAATGCTTCTTTATTCTCTAGTATCACTGTCATAGCCACTTAGTATTCTTTGGCTCTGAACTTTTTTTAATAAAAAAAAATTGTATTTACTTAGAAGCATTCAGAATGTCAACAAAACAGCTACAACTTTTTTTTTTGCAATTAGAGTGGTATTCAGTTAACAGAACAACAATTATTTTGTATAAGTTGCATCAGAGACAACTGAAGATGAAAAAACTACCATCCCCACATATAACTAATCTGTGCTATGCACCAACAAGAACCTGCTTTAAATTTCCATGCCAATTTACAACCCCCATATTGTACCAGGCAAGGTTAGTGGCTATAGAAAATACCACCAGGACGAGGGCTATCTAAAGACACATTCAATAGTGTGTTAACTATACAAAAAAAAGACACTGTACAGTTTAAAAACAAATCTTACACAGCTTTACATTTCAATTTTTTTCTTTAAAAGGAGTAAGTTGTGTACAGGGGGGTAAATGCTTTATAGACAAGAAAAAATACTGCGCTAGAACCAACTTATTCATCATCATCATCATCTTCTTTGCCTTCCTCCTCCTCCTCCTCTTCATCTTCTTCATCTTCCTCCTCCTCCTTCTTTTTCTTGCTTTTTTCAGCCTTGACAACTCCCTTTTTTTGCAGCATCAGGCTTTCCTTTAGCTCGGTATGCAGCAATATCCTTTTCGTATTTCTTGTTTAGCTTAGCAGCCTTCTTTTCATAAGGCTGTTTGTCATCTGCAGTGGTGTTATTCCACATCTCTCCCAGCTTCTTTGCAACATCACCAATGGATAGACCGGGATGCTCTCCTTTGATTTTTGGGCGATACTCAGAACAAAACAAGAAAAAGGCCAAAGGAGGCTTCTTGGGTGCATTGGGGATCCTTGGACTTCTTTTTTGTTTCTCCTTTAGGAGGAATATAAGTTTTCATTTCTCTTTCATAACAGGCCTTGTCCATTTTTGCCATGTCTTCACATTTTCCTTTCTCTTTAGCAGACATGGTCTTCCACCTCTCTGAGAACTTCTTAGAAAACTCTGAGAAGTTGACTGAAGCATCTGGGTGCTTCTTCTTGTGCTCCTCCCCGTAAGTTTGCACAAAGAAAGCATATGATGACATTTTGCCTCTCGGCTCCTTAGGATCTCCTTTGCCCATGTTTAATTACTTTTCCTCAGAGCACAGAGTCGTCTAGTGCCCGTCTGGCTCACACTTGCCCCGGTGCTGTCTTTATGGAGCTCAATGTACTGCAATCTGGCTCTGAACTTAACAAAGGTTTTTACGTCATTTTTTTTACCCTCACCTGAGGACATGCTCATTAATTTCTAGAGAGAGGTGAAGGGGTGGAAAGAGAAAGGGTGAGAAACATCAATCAGTTGTTTGCCTCATAAGGCAGCTTATGAGTTGCCTCTCATAAGTGCCCTGACTGAATCGAATCCCTGACCTTTCTGTTGACTAGACAATGCTCCAACCAACTGAGCCACAGCAGCCAGGGCAAGAAAGGTTTTTAAATCTAATCTTTTTTTAAGCCTAAGTTGATTTTGGATATCGAACTGATATCGAACCTGTCCTTACCTATCTATGACACTATTCTATTCTAGTCTCAAAGTATCTCTTAATTATCTCAGAGGACCTGGTATATAAAAGTATCTAAGTAACACTGAATTAGAAATCGGTAGTGTATTTTATTAACTCCCTCACACTCTCCTTCAGACCCAGTCACCAAGACAGCCTTTTCATGACCTACAAATTTGATGACAGGTGGATATGGCATATTCTCTATTCTTTTTTTTTTTAAGACTTTATTTATTTTTAGAGAGAGGGGAAGGGAGAGAGAAAGAGAGGGAGAGAAACATCGATTGGTTGCCTCACAAACTCCTCCAACCGGGGACACTGGGCCCACACCCTGGGCCTGTGCCCTGACTGGGAATCAAACCAGCGTTCAGTTTGCAGGATGGCGCTCAATCCACTGAGCCACAGCAGCCAGGGCAAGTGTATCCTACTTCCTAATGATCATGCAACTACTGTATAAGAACCACATAGATTTTAATATACTTTATAGAATTTATTTTTAAAGAAATAAAAGGAGATGGGGGAGTTATAAAAGACTTCACATAGCACTAGGAAGTCCCACGTATAACGTAGCCTTTTTGAGCAATGTTAAATGCATTCAAAACTGCTACATTTTGTCTTTTTAAAAACACATCCCTCCATAAACCACTGTGTCTAAAGCCATGATTCAAATGAATGATTCTTCAAATTTTTATTTCATTCTAAACCCAAAAGAAAACAATCAAAACCAACCAATTCAACACATAGGTTTTAACTTTTGCTGTCTGTTTTACATGCATTTAAATCAGAAATATTTCATAATTTTTATTTCCCCAATGAAGCATTCACCTTTTCTATTATTCTTCCTGTTGGCCCTTCCTGTTGGTTTTAAAACCTAAAGAGCTTTTGTTATACTGGCTTGTGGTGGAGATCAAATGTATATACAAACTAGATGCTTTTGACAACAATTTTTTATTACGTTATTACAGTTGTCCCAATTTTTCCCCCTTTCCCCCCCTCTGCCTAGTACTCCCCTTTCCTCCAGCAATCCCCCCCCCCTTAGTTCATGTCCATGGGTCATGCATATAAATTCTTTTGCTTCTCCATTATCTGTACTATTCTTAACCTCCCCATCCTTGCACCTTTCCCCCCATTCTCCCCTTCCCTCCTCCTAGCTGATAACCCTCCAAATGATCTCCATATCTATGACGCTGTTCCTGTTCTGGTTATCTGCTTAGTTTGTTTTTTTCAATTCAGTTATTGATGGTTGTAAATTTGTTGCCATTTTAAAGTTCATAGTTTTTATCTTCTTCTTAGGTAAGTCCCTTTAACATTTTATATAAGGGTTCTTGGTGATAATCCACTCCTTTAGCTTTATCTTGTCTGGGAAGCATTTTATCTGCCCTTCCATTCTAAATGATAGCTTTGCTGGATAGAGTAATCTAGGTTGTAGGTCCTTGCTTTTCATCATTCGGAATATTTCTTGCCTGAAAAGTTTCTTTTTGAGAAATCAGCTGACAGTCTTTTGGGAACTCCTTCCTAGGTAACTCCACTTTTCTCTTGCTGCTTTTAAGATTCTCTCTTTATCTTTAACATTTTGGCATTTTAATTATGATGCATCTTGTTCTGGTCTTCTTTGGGTCCAACTTGTTTGGAACTCCCTGTGCTTCCAGGACTTGTACGTCTAGTTCCTTTGCCAAATTGGGAAAGTGTTCTTTCATTATTTTTTCAAATAAGTTTTCAATTTCTTGCTCTTCCTCTTCTCCTCTGACACCCCTGTGATTCAGATGTTTGCACATTTGGAGATGTCCCAGAGGCTCCCTATACTACCCTTGTTTTTTTTAATTCTTTTTGCTTCTTGCTGTCGTGGTTGAATGCTTATTTCTTCCTTATGTTCCAAATCATTGGTTTGAATCCTGGTTTCCTCCCCTCCACTGATGGTTCCCTGTAGGTTTTTCTTTATTTTAGTTGGTGTAACCATCATTTCTTCCTTTATTTTGTTGTCCTATTCAATGAGTTCTTTGAGCATCCTGATGATCAGTGTTTTGAACTTTTTATCTGATAGGCTGCCTATCTCCATTTCATTTAGTTCTTTTTCTGGAGTTTTGTTCTGTTCTTTCATTTGGGCTATATCTTTGTCTCCTCAATTTGGCAGCCTCCCTGTGTTTATTTGTGTGTTTTAGGTAGGGGTGCTTTGATTTTCTATCTTAGTAGTATGGCCTATGGTAGAAAAGTTACCTGTGTATAAATTGTGTGGGGTGGAGCCTTAGGTAATTGCCAAGGCAGGGCAAATTGCTTTGCTTTGTGGCTCTGTGTAGGGGGAGGGGACAATGCCACCACCTGGTTTCTGGAGATCTGCCTGGCACTTGCCCCATTTCCAGTCACTTCACCCACTTCCCATATGTGACTGGTACCCTTCCAGCTGTTGCCCTGGTGGTGAATCCTAGAATGGGTGGGTGTACAGATGTTCTAAGTCAGTGTGGGCTCTTTAAGCTGAGTCTCCTAAAATTCCGGCAGTTTCTTCTGCTGCCCCACTGGTTTTTATAGTCAGAAGTTATGAGGATCTATCTTCCCAGTGCTGGAACCCTGAGCAGTGTGCTGGGTCTGGGGCTGGGATTGCTGGCTCCCAAGGTATCCCTCCCAATTTTCGTCTACCACATGTGAATGTGGAATTCTCTGTTATGCCACCCCTGCCTCTCCCTGCCACACTGGATCTCCACCCTTCTCTGTGACTCTGCCCCTCCTACTAGCCATCTGCATGAATGTGGCTTCTTTAAATCCCTGGTTGTCAGACTCCCTTCCCTACAGCTTGATTTCTGACGATTAACCCACGATTCTGGGTGGGCGTTTTTAAGATCTACTTGTAATTCTTTCTATATGGTTGTGCAAGGAGGCAAAGCTGTGTCTACTTATACCTCAACCTTGACCAGATGTCTAAAAACTAGATGCTTTTTAACATAAAAATTAACATGAAGTATTTATGAAGAAACAAGCATGCCAGTTTCCTATAAATATAGCCATTTCACTCATTCTAATCTTAAGAATTCATACATTTTTACAATAACATTACTTTAATTTTTAATCTTTTAAAAAAGATTTTTAAAATTTTAATTTTTTGAAAAAACTAGTATCTAGTAAAATACCTAACCACACTTAAGAAATTTTAAGTATTTAGTGTGCTAATGTTCCCAATTACCTTGAAGCATGCATCTGTAAGCAGACTCAGATATAGCATAGATGTGTGGCGGCATCTCGTGACGTTTCTTTCCTCTGTACATTTCAATAATATTCTCAGAGTAAATTGGAAGATTCTTGTAAGGATTTATGACTACACAGAAGAGTCCAGAATAAGTCTAGAATAAAAATAAAATACAGTGTTTACAAAATGCATATACTGGACAAATGGAAATCACACAGTAATTTGAACAGGGAGACTCTATCCTTTGGATAATTAATCTATTCCCAAAATTAAATCTAGCCCACAAAATGCAATTCCAAACCACAAGTAGTTCTGTCACAGAGAGATTATTAAGTGAGTCTGCCCTGGATTCAATCCCTCATCTGTAAAGTGGAAATAATAATATATGCTTCATGTTTTCACAGGGCTACTATAAGGTTCAAACAATGTTATTTGCCTTTTCACGTTCATTCTTTCCCAAGAGTACTAGGTATGAAAAGTTCATTAATATAGTTTCAGATTACACATTGTAAATAATCTTTAAGAAAATACCATTTAAGTTGGGTATTCTACCAAAAAAGAATATCCACAATTATCTGAAAAGGTGATTATTAAAGAGATTCACAAAGTAGAAAACTTTTCACTCTTCTGATTTTTTTGAAAATATAGTTTTCATAAAAATAATTTACATTAACTTGTTATATAGTTAAGTGAATTTAAATAAATGAACTAATGAATATTTTAAAAATTTGCTCTAATTTCTAATACAGTAAATATAAATAAATATAACCCCCATAAACAAAATCTCTTTGGGGGTCCTCAATAACTTTTAAGAGCCACTAGTCTAGAAGATACAATCCTTTCCTGATCCATATCAGTACTCAGAACAGATACTTTGAGCACTTTTGACTTTGGGGTGTAGTTGCACATGCAATGATTTCTGAGAATAATCTGCAAAACTGACCCTGGGAATTACACAGAAAAACAAGGTCAGTTAGGACTGCTGCCAGGTGCTGCAGTCCTCTGAGGGACTGAAGGTACTTGGAAAGCACACTCAGTCGCATTATGACGCAGACCTTTTATTTAAGGTGGTTGGGGTAAACCAAATCTAAAGGCAGGAGGACACTAACCTAGGACGAGAACTGATGGTGTCTGGCTCACGGCCTGCCTCCCTGGAAGGCACTAAGGGAGACTCTAACCAACAGCTGTGCTGGGAAGGGCTGAAACCCTTGGCAGTTGCCACCAGAAGGCACTCTAGAGACCACTCTATTTTGAATACTGCAGTTACTAACGCTGAAACAAGAGGCTGAAAGCCTGCCAGAAATGGTTGTTAAGTGTGCTCAGAACTGTCTCTGTAGCTGTTCTCTAGCTTTCCTTAACTCACAATGGAAGGGTCTAACGTGGACGGCCCTTCCTTATCTAGATCAGAGCTATAGGAGAGGACAAAGGGCAAAGAGTCCCCGCCGAAGGTCACTGAGCTGTCTGCCTTACATCTGAAGCAATGAGATGGACACGCGTCCCGTTTGCCTGAGCCACAGTAATGATTGTCCTTGCCCCTCCCTTGCTGACCACTTAGGTCTTCAGACTGCTGGCTTTCTCACAGTGCAGCACAGAGCTAGATAGCCCTGGCCAACTCTTGGGCCTCTCACACCATCGACTTGGCTCTTTCTCCCTAATCAAGTCTCTCACCTAGTAGTCTAGCCTCTCTCTGCTGCCCCTGTGACTAAGAGGCACTGAGGGACAATAAAAACAAAGACTGTATTAAGAAAAGTGAAACAGCTGAGGAGAAGCAATCTGAATAATTTGTTATTGGGTTTATTTATATACAGTTAAGTTTACAAATCAAAACTACATCTTAATGATTTTATATATATATATATAAAATATATATATATTTATATATATATATATATAAAATTTTATGAAGCTATAGATTTTGTACTTTACTTTTACAAGAAACAAATAATTACAGACTGGCAAAAAGAAAAAAGAAAAAAAAAGAAGCTCCCAGTAACATACATTCTATATGTATGACATGGTAACAAATCGTAACAATGATATCTTTATTCAGAAATAATTCTAACATGTGCCTGCCATGTGTTGGGTACTTTTCTGAGGACTAGGATTACAAAAATGAGTAAGTCTCACAAATATGAGTAAGTCATCAAAAAACAAGGTTAAATAATCATCAGCATCCTGCATGTGCCAAAGAGAGGCAGTAATAAATGTTTAAGTGGAAATATTAAATTGAAGTGCTTAAAGAAGTTAACTTCTATCTAGAAAATCAGCTCAAATGTTAGGCTCCTGCATGACTGATATGTATCGCTTCTGTCTTTCCCCAATGCACGTGGTAGGAGAGCAGCATGTCTCAGTAATTTCTTTGACACCCTAAAGTTCAAAGTAAACTCCACTGAAGTATTTAAAAACACATACTCTAGAGATAAAGACAATGAATATACAGTAAAAAAAAAAAAGACACAATATACGGTACTAAAAAGAAAGTGGTACAAACAGAAAAAGATTTATACAAGTTATAAACAAACTACTGAAGAACACATGAGCCCCAGGCACTGAAACCCATGGCCATCTTGTCAGAAACTCGAAGACTACGTACAAAAATTCAGACCTAGATATCTTTGATGTTCTTTTGAAATACTATGAGGTCAAAAGGTGGGATAAAGGAAACCCTATAAAATAGTAAGAGCATAAAACTTGGTGATAGGATATATCCAAGGCAGAGTGAGAAGTCCAGTCTATCTGAAAATTGTTCGTACAGTGGAATGTGAGAGGTAATGAGCCTAAAAGGTCACACTGAACAATTTAGATGTTGTCCTCTATCGGTGATTAGGTATTAGAGGTTCAGCACAGAAGAGTGATGAAAAGAAAGAAGGATTTTTGAAACAGTATAAATCTGGCAGCCATGTGGAAAACAGAGTGAAGGGCAAGAGGTGAGAAGCAGGAAATGGAGACTGCGGAACAGTCCTGGCACCAGAACAGCCTTGATGAGAGAAAAAGCAATACAAGAACAGAGAAGGGATGAGTCATGGAGAAAGCTGGATGGAGACTAAACAGTACTCAGTAAGTCTGAATAGAGAAAAACTATTTAAGATACAAGTTAAAGACTCGAGGGTTTATAAGCTTTAGAGACTAGAAAAGTTACTGTTGGACAAGAAAAAGAATTTAATTTGTGGGAAAAATACTGAATCACCTTTTAACATTTTGAGACTGGAGTATATTACCAGAAGATTCATTATAATAGATGAGGCCAGTAGAATGCCTAGTAAGTAGTTGGAAATACTGAATTGCTAAAGCCTGTGAACCAAAAGGTCACTGGTTCGATTCCCAGTCAGGGCATATCCCCAGCTGGCTCCTGTGAGAGAGGCAACTAACTGGCAGATGTTCCTCTCTCCCTCTTTCTCCCTTCCCCTCCCTCTAGAAATAAATAAATAAAATCTTTAAAAAAAGAAATTAAGTGGCTGTGTGTAACAGCAAATTAGATACAGCTGAGGAATTAGTTACTTGACATTTTAATTACAAGCAAATATCTCTGGAAGAAAACAGGATGGAAATATAGAAGAATGTGAGGGATATATGGGACATGATGAAAAGGTCTGAAATACAAGATATTTGAGTCCAGAAAGAAGAAAAGAGAGGATGGAGTAGAAGCATATGTGAAGAGATAACGGCTAAGAATTTTCCAGAACAAAAGGCATCAAAGCACAGATTCAAAAACACTACAAACTCCAACCAGAATGTATTAAAACAAAAACAAACAAAAAAACCACACCACACCTTACCTAAGCACATCAGAACATCAGAGTAAAACTGTCTGCTGAAAGCCAAAGGCAAAGAGAAAATTTTAGAAACAACCAATGGCGGGGGGTGGTGAAAAAAAGGATTATCTTTAAAGAAATAGCAGTAAAACAGTAAGTTGAATTCTCAACATAAAAAAGTGGAGGGCCCTGGCTGGTGTACTTCTGTGGACTGAGTGCCAGCCTGTGAATCAAAGGGTCACCATTTTGATTCCCAGTCAGGGCACACGCCTGGGTTGTGGGCCAGGTCCCCAGTAGTGGGTGAGAGGCAAACACACATTGATGTTTCTCTCCCTCTATTTCTCCCTCCCTTCCCCTTTCTAAAAATAAATAAACAAAATAAAATTAAAAGTGGAAGGGATAACACACTGCAGTGGTATCTCTAAAGGCTAAAAGAAAATAATTGCCAGCTTGAAATTCTAAACAAGGGGAAAAAAAGAACTTTAAAATGAAGATGAAATACAGACAGTGTCACACAAATAAAGCCTTTCTAAAAGATGAAAGCTAAGAGATGTAGGAAAAAATTAAAAGCAGTAGAAAGTAAATGGATAAGACTAAATAGGTACTGACTGAGAAAGAATAAGTATCTTGTGGGTTTTAAAACACAGAGTGTTAAACAGCGGTGGCACATAACTTTGCGAGGGAGGAGTAAATGGAGTTTAAGGGCTCTGATGTCCAAGCTAATACTGATGTCAGACAAAGTTGCACACTGAAAATAAAGATCATCACGCTGGCTGGTGTGGCTCAGTGAACTGAGTGCGGGAACTGAGTGAGTGAACTGTAAAACAAAAGGTCGCCAGTTTGATTCCCAGTCAGGGCACATGCCTGGGTTGCAGGCCATGTCCCCAGTTGGGGTCATGCAAGAGGCAACCACGTATCTCACACATTCATGTTTCTCTCCCTCTCCTTCTTCCTCCTTACCCCTCTCTCAAAAAAATTAAAAAAGAAAAAGAAAAGAAATCATGATGATTCACCAGAAAGATATAAAAATTCCACATTTGTACATACGTGGTAACATAACTTCAACAGTATATAGCAAAAAACTGACAGAACTAAAAAGAGAAACAAAGGCAGTAATATGGAACAAGCAGATAAAAATAAAAATTCGTAGGAACACATAAGACTGAATGACAATGCACGTGTAAGAGACATTGCATCCAATGATGGCCGTATATGTTTTTCGAGTGCACAATGACCCCTTATCCAAACTGACCATAAGAAGGAGCACAAAGCAAGTCTAATACATTTCAGGACTAAAATCATTCAGGGTATGTTCTCTGACCAAGGGTGGATTATATTAGAAATAACAAAATAAATCTGAAAATCATCTGGTGTTTGGAAATTAAGCAATTTAGTTCTAAATAACCTGTAAAAGCAACAAAGATATCCTCATTATTTTGAACCAAATGACAATAAAAACAAAACACATTAAAACTTGTAGAATACTGCTAAAGCTTATTACTTAGAATAAAATGTATAGCCTTTAAAGTACCTATTAGAAAATGACTAGCTAAAAAAAGAATCAGTGATCTAAGTATCCATCTCAAAAACTAGATAATGAACAAATTACCCCATAGAAAGTATAAAAAAAATACAGCATCCAGCACAAATAATGCCCCTTTTTTATTACAAAATCATAAGCATATAATTCTATACCCATAACAATATCACACTCAAGTACACCATATGACACTTTAGGTGAAATGTTCAAATTAAAACTGTAAATTATTACATCCATATTATCACCCTACCAACCACACTCAAGCAGGTTTTACTTCTGCCGGACTCTGTGTGTGTGTGCGTGTGGTTGTGCATGCATGTGTCAGACCCACTTCAAATGGAGTCGGAGCTGCATCCCGGAGGAACTACCTTGAAGATCGTATGCCTCAAAGCTTCAGAACGTTAAAGCAGCAGAATAACCTTTGGACTGAACCTAAAAAGCACTGTGTCTCAATCGTTTGCAAAGATGACAAGAAATCAGATATTATGACTACTAGGACTGATAACTACCAGACTGAAAAATTAAAAAACGTTTTTCGAATTAGAGTCACTAGTTGGCTTATCTGCACCTATAGAAACGCCTTCCGTCCACTGACGTGGTTGTCCCCCTTCCCTTTCTCATAAATGTCCCTGCCTTTGTCTCCTAACGGGAGTATTATTTGGGCATCTGCCTACATCAGTGCTTTCCAAACAGCTGTTTTTTAAAATCTCAAAATAAGTGCATGTCGTCTCTCACTTTGGCCCTTTATTTTTAGGTTAATGGTACAGCATGGTGGCCACTTACAAGAAGGGCACACCTGAGAAACAAGGTGTCAGGTGACTGCGTTCCATGCAAACTTCACAGAGTGCACTGACGCAGACCTAGGTGCGATAACCGCTGCACGACTGGCTGCATGGCACAGCCTACCGCTCTGCAGAGGAGGAAAAATAATTTTCTCTCTGATTGGGATCCTGGCTGAGACATCCTTGCGATAAAAGATTAACAGGAGAAAAACAAATGGAAGCTTAGTAACATGTATACTTCCTGTATACATGGGAAGACCCAGGAAAACTGAGTAATTTGCCAAAATGGCTGAAGCCACTACCTTAAATACCATCTTCAGCTGAAGACAAAAGAAAATTTCGGGGTGGGGGTGTCATTTATGGAAGCGTACTAGGGAAAAGAAGCACAGTAAACACAGTAAGGTTGTTATGCCAATATAAGTATTCTGAATTGATTTGAGTTTCTAGAGACAAGGTCACGCCCTCGTCCAGTACAGGAGGAAGGTGCCCTGACAAGCGGAGATCTCCCTTACAAATTTGAGTCACCTTTTACAAAAGGTAACTGCATGTGGCTTTCAGAGCTTCTCCCAAGTCTGCTGTTTCTTAAAAATTAATCAGTCTGGAATAACTCTGAAGCCAGGGACATATTTTGGGGTGACAAATTCTGTTCCCCTATAAGCTCCTTGGCTACACACCCATACAGCATGTTACTGTACTGAACACTGTGGGCAGCTGTAACACAATGGTGAGCATCTGTGTAATGCCTTGTGCTCCGACAGTCCCACCGCATTGGGTAACAGAAATTTTTCACTTCCGTTATAATCTTGAGACAACGGTCATATATACAGAGCTCATCACTGACCAAAACATCATGCAGCAGATGACTGTAAAAGAAATGAAGTAAATGTATTAAAGGTAGACAGACAGGTGAAGAATACAGCAGTTGGATGAAGGAAGGAAGAAAGGAGATAAGGGAGAGAGGGAGGAAGGGAGGGAAGGCAGAGGGCACCAACAAAGTCAGTTCTTTGAAAAGACTAATAACTGCCAACATAAGAAATGGCCAAACCTGTAGGAATTTTTACGAGTTTAGCTGAGCCAACTAACGACAATTGCGGGGAAGCAGAACCTCAACAGACTGAGGAAATGCTCCGGAAACTGGCAGTTTTGCACCTTATTTTATACATTACAATCAAAAGAGAAGACGTAAGTAGGTTCCATGAAAGCCATTGTTGATATATTAGAGAGGTGGAAGAAAGCAAAGCGGGGAAACCTCTAGGACTGGATAAAAAGTAAAATGATGGACAGCCTTTTACATAGGTGGGCACAGGGTGGTTAACAGTCAGCAATGGACACAACAATAACCATGAGGAGACTGGGGTCTGCCCCAGGGGTGGAGTCTGTGCATTGGAGGGGTCTGGGAAAAGGAAATGTGACAGACATTCCAAAGGTTTGTTATTGTAGATGCAAAAAAAAAAAAAACAAGACAAGAGACAGGCCCAGTTAAGGTCAAGACTGACTTTTGTCAGGGAAAATTCCAACCTAGGACACGATTGCCTGCCATGACTTAATTTTAGTTACAAAGTTTTTCATTTCAGACCATCCCAGGTGACTACTTTGGTCTCTGGGTCTGTGAGGCCATCATGCAACCCCCCTGAGCTTATCAGGGTTAGCATGCAGCCCCTTTCTGTCCGTATACCATGGATAAACCTCTGATGAGACTCATTAAAAAAAAAAACCAGAACAAATTATTAGTATCAGAAATGAAAATGAACATCATTACAAATCCTGCAGAAAATAAGAGGGTATTACGAACAACTTTACGCCAATAAATTTGAAAATGTAGATAAAATGGACAAATTCCTAGAAAAAGTTACGAAAATTGATACAACTACTGACGAAAAACTTTCCCCACAAAGAAAACTATATTATTTTAAAAGAAATAACATAAATCCTATCCAAAGTCTTCCAGAGAACACATGAAGATAAACTATTACTCAGTTCATTTTATAAAGCCAGCGTAATCTTGCTAGCAAAATATGACAAGGACAGTGCAAGAAAGGAAAATTTTAAGTCAGCCTCACTCATTAGATGCAAAAATCCCAAACGAAATACAGAATCTAGGAATCTAGTAATACATATAAAATGTATATATCAAAAAGAATACTTGGGTCCTTGCAAGGCCAGTTTTAACACTAAAATTAAACACAATCACAAAATAACCAGAAAAATCACACTATCATCCATGCAGGTAAAAACTAAGAGTAGAATGAAACTTCTCTTAATCTGCTAAAAAAATGTTCAAAATAAAAACTATAGCAAACATCATTTAAAACATTTTTTAAATTTAATTTCCAATTACAGTTGACATATGATATATTAGTTTTAGATGTATAACATAGTGATTACACATTTATATAACTTAAGAAGTGACCATCCTAGGGGCACCAAGACAAAGAAATATGACCCAAATGAAAGAACACAGCAAAACCTCAGAACTAAGCGATGAGGACATTGGAAAACTGATGGAGAACTTAAAGCTCTGGTAACTAAAATGCTCACAGAACTGATTGAGCTTGGCCGAAAAAGGGAAAGACACCCAAAATGAAATAAAGCAAAATATTCAGGGAACCAACAGTGACAAGGAAACCAGGATTCAAAGCAACAATTTGGAAAAAAGGAAGAAATAAACATCCAACTGGATCAGAACAAAGAAACAAGAATCCAGAAAAATGAAGACAGGCTGAGGACTCTCTGGGACAACCTGAAACATTCCAATATCCGAATTATAGGGGTGCCAGAAGGAGAAGAGTAACAAAAAGAAACTGAAAACTTATTTGAACAAATAATGAAGGAAAACTTCCCCAATCTCATGAAGGAAATAGACTTCCAGGAAGTCCAGGAAGCCCAGAGAGTCCTAGAGAAGTTGGACCCAAAGAGGAACACACCAAGGCACATCATCATTAAGTTATCCAAGATTAAAGACAAAGAAAAAAATCCTAAGAGCAGCAACAGAAAAGGAGACAATTACCTACAAAGGAGTTCCCATAAGGCTACGAGCTGATTTCTCAATCCCTTTACAGGCAAGAAGGGGCTGGAAAGAAGTACTTGAAGTCATGAAAGGCAAGGACCTACATCCAAGATCACTCTATCCAGCAAAGCTTTCATTTAGAATGGAAGGGCAGATGAAGTGCTTCCCAGGTAAAGTCAAGTTAAAGGAGTTCATCATCATCAAGCCCTTATTATATGAAACATTAAAAGGACTTATCTAAGAAAAAGAAAATAAAAAATATGAATAAAAGGACAACAAACTTATAACTATCAACAAATGAACCTAAAAGAAAAGAAAAACAATGAAAACAAAACTAAGCACACAGCCAAAACAGGAGCAGAATCAGAGAAATGGAGATCACACAGAGGGAGTTCAGGAGGAGGGGGAATGGAGGAATAGGGGGAAAAGGTACAGGGAAGAAGAAGCATAACTAGTAGGCATAAAATAGGTGGGGAGAGATAAAAAATGGTATGGGAAACAGAGGACTCAAAGAACTTATATGTACAATCCATGGATATGAACTAAGGGGGGAACGCTGGAGGGTTGTGGGGCAGGGTGGAGGGGAGATAAAGGGGGAAAAATTGGGAAAGCTGTAATAGCATAATCAATAAAAAATACTTAAAAAAAGTGAACATCCTGGTAAGTCTAATACCCATCTGACACCATAAATAATGATTACAGTATTACTGACTATATTCCCTATGCTCTACTTTACATCCCTGTGACTATTTTCATAGCTGGCAATTTGTACTCCCTAATCCCTTTCACCTTTTTCACCCAATCCCCCGACCCCCTCCCTTCCGGTGACCACTGTTTGTTTTTTGGATTATCCATATAAGTGAAATCATATGGTACTTGTCTTTCTCTGTTTGACTTATTTCACTTAGCATAATATCCTCTAAGTCCATCCATGTTGTTCTAAATCTCAAGAGTTCATTCTTTTTTTTTTTTATGGCTGAGTAATAGTTCATTGCAAAGATCATTCATTTTTTATTAATTTAACAAACTTTTATTCTGCATTTTTAAAACATAGGTTAATGTTTTATAATGTCAATTAAAATGGTAGAAATTAAGTAGTTTACATTGCCTTTTATTCTTTGTCAGTAACCTTCCATAGAACAGTTACCCCACAGAACACAAGAGAACTCATCTAGAATTCTATTCTTACTAAGAAAATATCTTTCATGATCATTGAGCCTCATGAATGTTTCATGATTACAGAAAGAAATATAAGTAAGTTTTATTGTTGGGATGTTTTACCATATTGGATATTTGTTCTCATGAACGCCTCTAACACTTGAAACTCAAAAAAAAAAAAAGATGTTGAGAACTGAAGAACAGTGTAAGAATTCTCCGAATGGTATTTTTTAAAACTGAATTTATTGGAGTGACATTGGATGACAAAATTATATAGATTTCAGGCGTACAATCCTCCAGTGCATCATCTGTACCCTGTACTGTGTATTCACCCCAAGTCAAGTCTCCTTTCATCAGCAAACATCATCTTTGCTGGTGAAATGTTGAAAGCTTTCCCTCTGAGATCAGAAATAGTAGAAAGATGACTCCAATCAGTCCTTCTATTCAGCATGCATTTATTTACTGAGGGTCCTGAACAGTGCAATAAAGCAAGTTCAAGTGTGAATGGAAAACAGGGCTTTGTAGCAAGTCTGACAAGGGCAGGCACCATACAACCACACAGAATGGTCTGATGGTAAATTTCCTAACTAGGCGGGTCATGGGGCGTAGTCATGTTCTGGGCCTATAGATGCCTTAACAAAAGGTCAATCTTTGCCTTAAGGGAGCCCTGTCCATTGTTTTTGTGCATCTAAGAGAACATACCCTTGGAATGTCAGTAACTATCTTTTCCAGACATGTCAGAGGCATAACCACCCCCCTTCACAGGACGACCCCAAAATTCACTGTCTTGTTGTCCCATACCACCTCTGTTTACTGGAAAAGTTCAATGTTAACTATCCTGTACCCACTGATGTAAAACAAGTATGTATCTCTCCATTTTGCTTTTTATCCAATCCTGGAGACATCTCTCTCTGGTTTTCTCCCACCTCTTTACTACTAATGGATTGCATGTGACCTCCTTTGATTCCAAATGTATAAAAAGGCTTCTCTCGGTTAGGGGCCATCCTGCTCCTAAGGCAGGAAGATGGTGGCTGCAAAGAAGATGAAAAAGTCACTGGAGTCTATCGACTCTAGGCTCCAACTTGTTATGAAAGTGGAAAGTACGTGGTGGGGTACAAGCAGACTCTGATGATCAGACAAGGCAAAGAGAAACTGGTCGTGTTCGCCAACAATGTCTAGCCTTGAGGAACTCTGAACTAGAGCACTATGCCATGCTGGCGAAGACTGCTGCCCATCACTAAAGTGGTGATGATACTGAATTGGGCACAGCGTGTGGAGAATACTACCAAGTACGCACACTAGCTATCACTGACCCACATGATTCAGGTATCAGAAGCAGGTCAGAACAGACTGGTGAAAATAAATCATGCAAAATTTTTCTTTAATAAAACTGGCCACAGCCTGGCTTAAAAGATGAAGGAAGGAAGGAAGGAAGGAAGGAAGGAAGGAAGGAAGGAAGGAAGGAAGGAAGGAAGGAAGGAAACTGCAAAATTGCCATTTTCCAGAGCATTTTCTCAATCCTTTGGGATTTTGTTCTAGGTCAGTCCTCAAATTTTTTGGCTCAAACTCTTATAAATTTATCTATAGATCTGGATTTATTTTCATCTACAAAAGAAATATACAGCAACTGTATTTGTACATAATGATAACAATTAAAAGGAACATTTAGAACACCATTTTTAAATAGCACTGTCTACTGGTCCAAACACAAGCATGCAGACCCATGAAACAGAAGAGGGAGTCAACAAATTTATGAACACTTGGTTTATAACAAAGGTGACATGTCAGAGCGTGGAGAGCGGAGTTTCACTAAATAGCACTGGGTCAACTGGAGAGCCATTTGGAAAAGAAAATTAATCCTTCCCTGTACACAAATTCAATTGCAAACGGGCTGAGAATGACCTAAAATATGTATCATCAAATTCTCCTCTCCTCTGGCTTCAAACTGAGTTTGACCAACTGAGACATTAGCAGGAGACTTAGGGTGAGAGGAGATAGGACATTTATGCCCCAGGATCTTCCCTGCCAGCTGTCATGAGCTGTGGACACAATTCCTACCAGGAAGCCCTTTCCACACAGCTATCCTCTTCTGGTTGAGGCAACAGCTCTTTGCTATTGCTCTTTTAAAGATCAAGTTGTATCAAGGGCTCTCAGCTACTACTAGAGCTGGATACTGTACAACTAGCATTTGTTTTCTGAACTCTATCCACATGTTTGTAAATTGTCCCCTTATGAAACTCTCAGAATATCTACTTTGATGGCCTTCTGTTTCCAGTTAGAGTCTGACTAAATCAGATGTTATCTAAAAAAGCTCAAAGTATGAGTTAAAAATATGCATATTCTGACATCTAGGAATCCCACTCCTAGTTCTATACCTTCCAGGAAGGCATGCTTATATGCACTAGGCACATGTCCAACGCTGTTCACTGAAGCAATCAATGTTCAATATGTTCCAGCTTCCAAACTGGGAAAAACAAATGTCCAAAAACATTTGGATTTTTAAAAATGGGTTAAAAAAACCTTATAATGGGCCCTGGCTGGTGTGGCTCAGGGATTGAGTGCTGGCCTAAGAGGCGGAGGGTCGCTGGTTTGATTCACAGTCCGGGCACATGCCTGGGTTGCAGGCTGGGTCCCCAGTGGGGAACTCGTGAGAGGCAACCACACACTGATGCTTCTCTCCCTCTCTTTAACAAAACAACAACAACAAAAAGTATAATGGAATATTACATTCAAATAAAAATAAACAAAAAACTCAAACTTTTTTTTTAATTTCAGGGCTCTTTTTACACTCTTAGAAAAAGATTCCAAAGACATTTTGTTTTATATAACTGAGCTTTTAAAATGTATACATATTCATTTTAAATAACAATGAATACAGGTTAATGTAAGTAACATTTATTGTTTGTTTAAAAATTATGTTTTCTAAAACAAAAGTAAGAAGAGTGGCACTGTTTTATGTTTTTGCAAATCTTTTATTGTCTGGCTTAACAGAAAACAGCACAATTTTCATACCTTTTTGTACATTCAATCTGTTGTGGTGTTTTGTTTTGGCTGAAGCACATGAAGTAAGTCGGCCTTACACAGGTATACAGTTGGAAAGGAAGAAACAGTTAAACAGTCTTTTCAACTAATGGTGGATATTCTTCTTTGATACTACACCAAAACTCAACAACTGACCATTTCTTAACGATCAGGGGCAGTGTAGCTTCTGAAAACCTTTTGATGAACTTTTCATGCTGTGTTCATCGAAATCCACCATCTTATCTTGCATGTTGAACGAAATCTTTTACCCACGCACGATTTTGGAACATCTCCACACATTACTTGGAAAACAGATTCACTGAAGTATGAAAGTCTTCCAAATGATGACACTGCACTCATAATTGCATTCATCTATCTCATCAAAAAGGCTTTTAAGTAACAATATCAAGATCACAGTGGTAGATACAAGACTCTCCAAATTTTAACTTTCACGTGAAAACTCAAATTTTATCATTGGCAACAAATACAATCAGTTGTTTTCTTTAAAGTGACAGGCTCATTTTGTTTATATTCAAGAAAATGTCTGCCAAATACTGCAATGGAAGGAACCACAGTTTACCCATTAGTCATTCTATAAAATAACAATGGCATTCTATTTAAGAAGTAGCGAGTTATCTTGGAACTTAAATAATTACATGCTTTTCCTCAGGGCACCCCTCATAGTTCAACACGCAGCTGAGTCCTTAATGCATACTTACCATTTCATCACATGGGTACTCAAGGGTTAAGAGTTAATGAAACCAATCATTTCTCTGCTTTATCAAAAACATTCTTTTTTTATTTTTTATTGTTATTTTGAAAGTACGTTTATGAAAGCTGGGGGAAGTGAAACAAGTAAAAGCTCATGACAGAAGAAGCAATAGGAGACTCTCGGCGGGGCTGCTGTCAGCTCATCAGAAACTCAGAGGGGCCTTAGAGACAGGCTCAGGGGGTCAGCCGGGAGGAGCTGCCAGAGCCCACTGCTCCCCTGGTTGCAAGTCTCGTGGGGGCCCTTTGAGTTTAGGAGATGCTCGCCTACAGAGGAAGATACATAGGTATGGGCATGCTCCCGGGAGGAGTGTTCTAGAAGACATTCTTGAGTGAAACTGAATTAAAATGATCACTAGGTCACCATACCTAGTGGGGTCACTGCCTTTCATGATAATGTGTCAACAGTTTCCTGACCACTGCCTTGTCACTGTTGATATCATTGCCAATGACAACAGTGAAAAGGGCAAGTAACATCTTTGCACAATCATGGAAATAGTTTTGATCTCACAGATCCCCCGAAAGAGTCTTGGGGACAAACCTAGGAGTGCACAGACCACGCTTTGAGAACTACTAAATTGTAACAACACAAAGCAATATGGATGGATCTTTAAAATGTAATGCCAAGTAAACAAAAAACAGACACAAAGGGCTATATAACATTCGTATAAAAATTTCATAAACAGGCAAAACTCAACTGTATTGTTTAGGAATGCATACTTAGTTAATAAAACACACTGGAAGATTTTAAGATACTTCTCAGCAACTGATAGACCAAGCAGATAAAACTTAGTAAGGCTACAGAAGATTTAAACAATTAAAAATCTTAGTCTAAGGACCATAAACTCCACACGTAATAATAACAGAATATGCCTTCTTTACCAACACATATTGAATGATCATAAAAACTGACGTTATACTGTTGTCAGTTGCGATTAATTTTGACTGCAATGGAATTAATTTAAAAATAACAAAAAGATAATTTGAAAAACCAACATTTGGAACTTTTAAAAGTATGCTTTTAAACGATTCATAGGTTAAAGAAGAAATCATAATAGAAATTAGAAAATATTTAGAACTAAATAATACAAATACTACAGATCAAAACATGTGTGGTGATCTAAATCAGTATCAGAGGAGATATTCACAACTCTTAAATTATTTTATTAGAAAAAATGAATATTGGAAGAGAAGATAAGAAGTCGTATGTTGGGGAGAAAAGAAAACATAAGGAAACTAAACCTGTGAATAACCAACTTATTTAAATGAATATATATTGTATCTTATCTATAGAAATATGTATGTCCAAAAAGGTCCAATGCAAGTTATTAGAGTGTTGTTATCTTGGCACCTCAATTGATCAATTCAACTGACTGGTTAATTCCAAAGCTCTACACATACGCATCACAACGCCAGCAATCACGGCTGTCCACAGCCCCATTCTTTTAATGTAGGATTTCTCTAGAGTCGAGTGCTCCAACTTGAACCTTTGGTTGAAACCCTTTCTCCATCCCACTAATTGCAGACATGATCCTCGCAAACCTCCCTTCTGCTTTGACCCTAATACTTGGAGAAAAACTCTCATTTTCCTTCTTTAAAGATCAAGGGGTCCATTCTTTTGAAAGGAAACCCAGAAATTCACTCAGGTTGTACCTGAGTTAAGCTGGAAAAACTCAAACTTAATAAAAGGTACTTGCAAAGAAAGCTGTAGAAGAATCATGAAGTCTGACTACAAATAAAATGTCTTTTCCCTCACCCCTTGTCTTTCAGCCACAATCTCCTTCCCTTTTCCATTTCTCCCTCTTTCTCCTGGTTGCAGGAACCTACCAGGGCCAAGGTGGGGAATCAAAGTGAAGACTGGCCAAAAGGGAGCCTGGCTCCTCTCCACATTCCAGTCCTCCATGGCTTTTTGGTTGTGCCGTCACACTTCCAGCCTTGCACAGGTGGCTGCACCACTTGTCATCCAAAATTGACTCACAGCTTAAATCTTTGCTGTCAACATTATGATCTGACCACACTCTCCTAATTCTCCAGTTTTCTCCCTCTTTCACTCCCACTACCTTTGCTCCAGACCCTTCGTTTGACCAGAGGAGAGAAAGGAACTGCTAGCTGTGGAGACACAACAGAGACGGGTTCCCCGCCTTCTCAGACCTGGGGCAAGCCTACAAATCTGGCAAAACCACACAGCCAGGCAAAAACGTGGTCCCTGTACACATGCCATTCAGTCTCAGCTGGATTTCAATGCTACTCCCCAACTGTTTTCTTATCTTTGGCTTCTCTTCTTTTCCAAACCTTTCCCATTCCCCTCAAGCCACCTTCCCAAACCTGGTGCCTCTTGCTCTCTTACTTTACATCCTGCCTTGTGGCAGAAGAGAGAGAAACAGACAGACAGACCCCATTGGGCTTAATTGAAACTTCTTTGGCCAAGGTCATGAATGAACTATTCATTTCTCAAATTTTCCCATGGCTAGCTCCCTCCTATCTGTCATATTCTAGGTCAAATGCTACCTTCTCAAAGAGCCTTCACTGACCTGCTGTGGAAAGTCGGTCTCCTATTCACTCTATCGCGTTTCATTTCCGTATAGAATGTATCAGGAAGGTCCTGTCCACAACACTCTCCCCAGCAGAATGTGCTCAGTAAGTAGTCACTAAATAAACTAATTCCTACGGTAAAGATAGTTCTGACCTGATGAAGTTTTGAGTTACCCATGAGCTTCACTATCATGCCCCTTGCATAAAATTCTTTTCCCAATTCAGACCACTACAGTGTCAACTTTTCTCTCTACTTTTCTTCATTCTAAGTTCTAGCTATTCCACCTTCTTTACACCTTTGCCAACTGCATCTACCATCCCTTTAAACCTGTTTTGTCACTCTAGATTTTTTCAGTACCTGGCTTGTATTTTTCCTCTCTACCTTATCCCTTATTATTTTCAATAACTTTTATACGGTCAGCGCTACTGTGAGTGACTGCCAAATACGTACGGTGGACTGCTAACCACAGGACAACCCCAGCCTCAATCTTACCCTGAACTGTTTCCTCTTAAAAACCTCAGCCTCATCTTTCCCATTTCCTGTACCCAGTGAACATGTTCTTCCTCTTCGCCGAACGTCTAAGCTTGTAGTCCTTCTACTTCCCACTCCTGGATACACACTGGATTTCCTACCAATTTGCTGCCTGCATCCTACTGTCAATGCAACTCTTAGTCCCCCAGGAAACTCCCTGGTCTTTCTGCTACATGCTGCCCCCCTCTTATTATGCTCCAGAGCAATACCACAGAAGTCTTTACATACCATTCAGTCTATTTAATTGCAGACTAGATTATTTAAAATTACGTGTTAAAATTTAAAGCACAGCAAGATTTGGGGTGAGCAAGAGACTATCTTTAATAGAAATAATGTTAAATAGAGAGTGTGGGTAGTCCACATTCTCATTTGATTATGACCGTAGGTGTAAATTACATTAATTCCCAGCCACCACACTTCACATGTTTATTTAGAGAGCATACTTACATAGATAAGTCCTGAATAGTAACGATCCTTCAGATTATGTAAAACAGAAGCTTCGTTCAAGCACGTCAATTCTGCCATATCCTCCACCTTGGAAAACTTAGGTGGGTTCATCTTCTGAATGTCGTCTTTGTTGACCATTGCTTTCTTTCCATTCTCTGCCAACTCCACCATAACTTCATCTCCCCGTTCTTCTTTGATACTAGCTGCCTCAAAGCCATGGCGTTCTGATGGAATCCACACTAGCTTTTTAGCAGTCCAATCAGCCTGTGTGGCAGGGTTGTAGATGACAGCCCTGTCCACAAAGAGATACCTCTCTGGATCCTCAAGTCCACTTCTCTGTGCCATTATAAACACAAGGATCCAAGAGCAATCGCCTCTATGAAAAGAGGAGAAGGATAAAGTTAGATACTTAAACATATAAAATGATCCACAAATTTCCCTCTCCTAAGAAACTGAAAACAAAATCTTTGGTAAACAGAAAGCATACACTTTGAGTTAAGAAGCTGGGGTATTCCTCTTTATAGTATAGCCATACTGACCGAGTTTCCAAGGTAAATTTCAGGGGTGACCACAAATTATGACTCTGGTCATCTGAAGACCACTCAAGATATGCCCTCAGTTACTGAGGACTGAAAAACAAGCAGAAGGAAAAAGTAAAGTTCCAGTTTGACCTTTTTTCCTCTTCATCTCCTCTTTCACCCTCACCACAAATCAAACAGAGAGTTAAGAAGGGAAAGGAGAATGAAGAAAAAGAAAACGATTCATAATGAAAGGCCTATGGAGTGGTACCAGAATAAGTTTGACCACCAGGATATAGCTACAGAGCACATGAGGAAGGCCAGAAGAGTAAAGCAGAGAGGCTCAAACAGGCCTACCATTCTACCCTCAGACAACACACTCAAAGTTCTGCCTTACAAATACCCCTTGCAGGCCCCCTATAGCTTACCTATGGCCAATGTGGTCTTAACATGATCAAATAAAGCCATGGAGGACAGGCGTAACCTGGCTTCACACAATAGCCTCTCAAGTATGTGATCGTAGCTATTCAGATCTCCACTCCCATTTCTGCAGCTGCTCCTACTCCCTCTGTCTCTTCAGCATTCCATCATTCATCAAGACTCATTCCACTACCCTGAGCTCTTGTCTCTAAACAGACTCCATGTGCTTATGCCCCTTTGGAGCATGGAACCCAGAAGCAAACATAATATTCCAGATATAGTCTCACCACTACAGAAGATAAAGGAACCGTTAACAAGCATAGGGGCACACTAGGGAAAGCAGTTTCTGTGACTTCTACAATTAATGTATCTCAAGACCTAATTGGTATATTTAGCATTCATTCACTGTTGGCTCACAATGAACTGTCAGCCAAACCTCCATATATGCTGTTCTAAGTCATCTCCCCGCCTCTTACACTTAGGCAATTGGCCTTTTGGATCAAATGACAAGAGTTACATTCCTCACTCACCTTTCTTATGTGACTAATCGTTCCTAGTTGACAACATCATTTTGGAATCCAATACCATCATTAAACACTTTTATTACTCCAATTTTCAAACTTCATAAGCATGGATTCCATCCATGACTTCATCCAAATCAATGCAAGACACCAACTGAGTATCTGCTCTTGCTCTATCAAATCCTCCCAACTTCTCCCACCCCCAAATGATGGGGATTCTTTGTACACAAGATAGAAGGCTGAGAGGTTTACCATAAAGTAGTCCAAAGTTAAGAGGTTCTTAACCTTGAGTCCATATATAAATTTCAAGCTGAAATGGTATAAAAATGTTGTACACTTACTGTATATGTGTGTGAGTGCTTTTCTAAAAGGAGAGACTCGTGACTTTCTTCAGATTCTTAAAGGGATCTATTTGTGTCCAAAAGATTAACCATCACTGATAGTGGGTACAGATTCTACTCCTTTCCCTCTAGTAAGAATTTACTAGAATGCAATAACTAAGAGTCTTCAGAAATTATTTGTTACACTATAATGCTTCATGAACACCCATGCTCCAGAGCAGCAGATTTTCAACCAGTGTGCCCCAAGCATTTTTAAAACATGCAATATGTGGCTACTTAGTCAGGGGCACTGGCCTTTTGTCCCTCACACAACAGTCAACACAACAACAGCCATTCAGTGTGAATGAGTAAAGATCATACCTATTGTTTTTTGTTAGATTGACAAAAAATAAATTTTTGGTGTGCTGCAGAATTTTAGGAATTAGTTTATGTGTGCCATGAGATGAAAAAGGTTGAAAACCACTCCTCTAGAGTGCGAGTCTCAAACTCTGGCATATATACCAGTCAGCAGCACCTTCAAAGTTCATTAAAATGCAGATTGCCAGGCCCCATCCCCAGAATTTCTGGTTTAGGTAAATCTGGGGTGGAGGACTGTAATTTGCATTTCTAACAAATTCCCAGATGATGCTGACACTGCTGGTCTGGGGAGCACACTGAGAATTACTGCTCCATAGTTCTCCGGCTGCCATGGTGAGCCACTGTTATTAACAGGTATTTGAGGTAGGAAAAAAAAGGTTGAAAACCAATGTTCCAGGCTAATTCATACCAAGATTTAAAGATTGTGCTAATGTTTTAAGGATAATGGAATTGGATAACACAAAAATCACAAAATGAAATGACAAAAAATCCCAAAACATGTAACATTAAGGCTTCTACAAATAAAACTGCTAACATGATTTTCAACCAAACTGGCATTTGTTTTCTTATAGAAAATATTCATGGACACATGTACAATCTGTCTGAAGAATGGTTTCAAAAGCCCGGTATCTCTAGGGACTACTCTGTAAGATTATTAACAAGTTTTCTGTCTTTTACATTAAATACTGCTAAGAAGGAGGCATGCCTTTGAAGTGGGACTTATCCTAGATGAATTTGGAGACATTCAGACACACACCCTGCCTAAAGGATAGTCTATCAAAAGTGAAAATATCCAACTATAATGAAACACAATAACAAGTTAGTCTTATTCTTGTCAGGTATTAACTGTATATCCCATACAACACTTAGGAAACTAACTGTCCTGCTGCCAGCAGGCCCACACACAGCTCTTAAATTTTACGTTGGGTATGCTTAAATTTAGCAGGTGCCTATACATTAGAATAACTTAGATTATTTCTAGAGCAGGTCTTTTTTAAAAAAGTAAGTTATGAATTTAAAATTGATTAAATCAGTACTACTTGGTGGGGAAATGCTTATAATTTAAGAAAAATCTAATAGATCACAAAAGTGTAATTACAAAATGTTCCTCATTTCGTAGGTGGAGATTATATATATATATATATATATATATATATATATATATATATATATATATATATATATATATATACTTTTTTTAAAAGGAGGAGCAAATTATTCATGGGTCTTCACTGGGTAGTGGGATTGACTACATATCTTTACTTTTCCAGAGTTTCCTACAATGAACTAAACACTGTGAGGACATTTTCTTGTCCCTTGCTATATGGTAAGCACATGGTCTACTCCCTAGTCCAACGAGGGGACCTAGGCACACTGACCAAACATTACATAAGCAGTCCTCACCCTCTTACAGTAGGCTTCTCCTCTACAACCAAAAACCTACCATGCCTTCAAATCCTGACCCAAATGACATCCTTTCAGGAATTTTTTTCAGGTCAATCTGGCAATTTAGTCCTCATCCTTCTAATATTCTGTGCTGCCCTTCTGGAATTTTTCTTGCTCTCCCTTGCATGTCCCAGAGGGCTTAGCAGGTAGTAGGCATTCAAACTGTTGTTTAATTTATAGTGTTCACAAAGCCACTGAAGATTTTTTTGGTTCATTTTTACTCTTCACTTGTGATTGGCAAATATGTTGTATTTTTTTTCATTCTGTTGTATATTTGGAACCCAATCTTGATAAAACTGGTATTTAACAGTGAACCACTCCCAAATGCTTTGCCTTGCAGAAAGGATAACACCACAATTTTTTAAATAGCAAATACTGTTATTATATATCACCAATTATGGCCAGACACTATTTATTCTAAGCAGTTTATATATATCAACTGAATCCTCACAGTAGCCCTATGAGGTAGGTACTATGTGTATCTTCCTTTTACTGATGAGGAACCTGAGGTACAGAGAAAGCCAAAAACCAGCCCAAGATCACAGAACTAACAAGTAGCAGACTGGGACTAAACCCTGAGTTCAGCTCCTGGGTTCATTCTCCAACAATGGAAGATGAGAGGGAGGAAATTTTCAAGGGCACTGTATAGTACCTCTCTACTAAATAAAAACCCTATCAATTGTGGCTTCAAGAGCAGAGGCTCAGCCAATCGACACACCTGCAGAATGTGGAAAATGCTCCATATTTTATAGAAAGAAAAAACCCTTATACTTGGTGGGGGGGGTGAGAATAAATAGGAACCTCTTTGCAGAAGTCATAAAGATAATGCAACAGTTCTTGGCATTATTTGAAATAACTGCCTAATTAGAGTTAAATCATTTATCTGTGTAGTCCAAACCCCATGCCCTTCATTGGTTTTAGGTGCACACACTCCTGACTCCCTCCCACTCCCAAAGAATTGTCACACAGAAAATCTCTCAACTGCCTCCCAGTACCTACTATCAGTATGAATCCTGGAAAACGATTAAATTTTATGAATATCTTGTACAAAAAGTCAAACAAAGATGATGGATTAATATTCCATGATACAAAATCCCTGTAAGACAGATAAACTCAAACAGAATTGTTCCAATTGTGTAACACTACTGTTGAGGTCACCTGCACTAGAGACTGTTAATTTATCAATATTCTGCTGAATCAAATGAGCACAAATACAAACCAAATGCAAAAGGATGCTATGGCTATTCATGGCATGCACCATCTCTCGGTTAATATTTGTGTCACATATTTCTGAAATGTGAACTCAACACCAGGAATTTTAATTCATATATGATGAGAAAGTACATAAACCGCAGCAGCATATAGTCTTTCACCATACAACATGTCCTTCAGAATTTCCTCCATCTCACCTTCCGTGCAGTCTGTCTTCATTGTAATTATTTCCCCAAGGAGCCCAAATAAAAAGCCAGGCTTTCGGGTCACATCCCTTTGCTGCAAAAGCTCCTGCTATATCGCACAATTACACCATATGCTTTCTCCAGATAAGCACGGGAAAGAACTGAATTTAAGATGCAGAAGTAAGGAGATGCATAAAATGGCCACTTTTCCAGAATCTGAGGCAGACAGGGCATACGTAAATACCAAAAGCAAGGGGCTAAAAGAATAATTAATAAGGGCAGACTGATTAAGAAAATAAAACAATAGATAGATTAAAGTTTTCCAGACTGAGATACTATCAAGAACAATCAAGCCTGACTCCAGAATCCTCAGTTTCAATGTTAAAAAACAAAATCTCGGCAAAGCCAAAGTATTATATTTAGTATTATATTATTCAGCGAAAACAGCAGTCTTTGTTTCATTTGCAGTCTGGATCTACCCCGCCTGCTCTCCCCTACCCTACCCTACCCTACCCCACCCCACCCGCTTCTACCAACCGCAGTGATCTTGAAGGGAGCTGCAGAGGCCCTAAGAAACAGATAACGGTCATAGGCAGAGGCCACATTACCCAAACCTCCCTAGCTAAGCTCAAACCCACCGAGTCGCCAACCTCCTTCCTAAGGCCCTAGTTCCCAGGAAGGCCAGGCTGGGGGCCTCCCCGGTCCCTGGGCCCCATCCGCCCACCACAGGCCCACAAAGCCCTGCAGTCTAGGACTCCGCGGCTTCAACTTCCCTCCGACCCCAATCCAGTTTGATTTTATGGGATCCGGTTGTGACCCCAGATGCAGAAGGCCAGGAAGACTCCGCGGCGAGCCATTCCCAGATCACTTACACAATAAAGGGATCCCGAAGCGAGGGCTGACCCTCCCCCGCCCGCCGCCCTGCCGCAGCGCGCCCCCGCCACATTTCCCGCCTCGCCCCCCAAACCGCCGGGGCCTTGCCCGGCGTCCACCCCGGCCCCCGCAGGCTACGGAGCGCATTATAGGACGCCCGCTCCTGCCCTCCTTTCAGGGAACCAGCTGAGCCCGACCGTCCCTACGCCGGCGGCGGGCTCCTCGGACCCTCACCCGCCGCGCGCTTTCCCGGAGGTGCAGAGCCTCTGTCCTCTGGTTCCTCCAGCCCACACGTCTGGGGCGCTCTGCCCGCCTTCCGAGCCCTCGGCGAACCCCTTAGCGTACTCGAAGTGCCCGATCCGGCCTAACCCCCAAGAACCCACCAGGAGCACTTCATGTCCAGCGTCTCCCCACCCCCAACCAGGATCGCGCTTTACAGCCAGCCCAGGACTCCCTCCCCTCCTGGGGGGCAGACACAGACTCGCGGGACACCCTGGGGCCAGGAACCAGGCCCCCAAACCCCGGGGCACTCGGACTCCACACAACGAGTACCAGCTCCCTACATCCCCACCTTCAGATCCCCAGCCCTAGCCCCTCAAAGGTCTTCCCGTACACCCAGGCCCTGATCCTTGCAGGGGTCTCTCTCTCAAGGGCCTCATTCCCGGCCCTTATAGGAGTCTCTCCACCCATTGGGGTTCCGTCACCCCACTTTCCTGGTCCCTTCCTGGATGAATCTACGACCCCCGCAGCACAAGTCCTCTGCCTAGAGCCCCTCTAGCTTCCCCCCGGCTCCCAGTTCAGCTCCGTTCCGGCTGTCCAGAGCCAATGGGTTCCCCAACCCAGGATCCTTCCCTCGCCGACAAACTATCCCTCGGCTCTCAGCCGCTGCTCTCGGACCGGGACAGCCGCACCTCTCACCTTCAGCCGAAGATGGTGGCGCCGGCGCACGTTCCGAGCCGCGACCACAGATACTGTGCCTCAGTCCCAAACCCACCGCTGCCTCCGCCGGGCTCCTTTAGCACTGCTGCTCGGGACTGCCCCACCCACCCCCAGCCTCATTGGGCCAGCTCCACGCCCGTCACCGCCGCCCCCAGACCCACTGGTCCGTTTGCGCGCCCATCTCCAAGGGAAGACGTTAGCAACCCGAACGAAGCTACCTTCCCGAGGTCCGCGCCCTCCACCCACCTGAAATTATGCTCATTGGCTCCCGCTCCCAACCCCGGCCACCGAAACCCCAACCTCATAGGCTATTCCGCACGCCCGTCACAGATTCCGGGAGGTGCGGCCGGAGCAGTCCCGAGCGATTGGCTGGCTTGAGCAGAGATGGACAGCTGAGGCTGGCCGAACGCCCGACGATCCCGCGGGGCAACGGGTGCGGACTCTGCTGGGGCTGCGGCAGTGCGGACAGTGGGGCAGGTGTGCCGCGGCAGGAGCACGGAGCGCGGCCTGACGCGCCGCGCGTCGGCGTCGGCTGCTGCAGCAGCCCACTTGAGCGCCTTGTTCTCCTCTGTGCTTGCTGCAGCCGGCGAGTCCCGTAGCAGGACCAGCTTCCACCGCGGAGTCGCGGCCCCTAGCGCTGCTGGCAGGGGCGGGGCAGGAGCGCGGTCCAGAGGCCTTACGTCACCCCCGGGGTTGCGGGGGGGTGGGGACCGCGGCTCAGCGGCTCACCTGCAGTGGGGGAGGGGAGACAGGGCTCGGGGTACAGCTCTGCCCATGCGCACGGGCTGTGCCGGGGCCCCGACTGTGCTCCGCGCTCCGGCCACTGTCTCCACTCTGGGTTCCCGCGCCCAGATCTGCTGAGCTCTAGACGCGGGACAGCTTTCTCCGCTGCCGCAGTTTTAGTGTTTTCGAGGGGAGGGGACTTCCTACTCAGCCACCAGGCTGGGCTTAGATTCCAGAAGAATGTGAAACCAACCCACCTTGAAGAGAAGCTGTGGGAGAAGGACTTAATTCACCTCATTCATTTGTTCATTCATTCATTCATTCATTCATTCATCAAATGGAGTTTCCTTCGTGAGAAGGACTATGAGAGGTTCTGCTGGGCGGTCAAATCCCCTCAGGTCCGATAAGCTTTTCAAAAGCCTTAGAAACATTTGAGACTTGAAGAAAAAACGGCTCCAAAATAAACTGGAAAGATCAAATTAAATAACTATTTAGTGGAATGTCTGCAGAATCTAGTCAGCTGCCACACGACTCAAATGATTATATATAGATATAACAAAGTTTAAGTCACAAGAATAAAAATGATTTATTTTTACAAAAACTAAAAGTCAAAAAATTCTTTGAAAAAATTTTACAGCAAGATATAGTTACTTCATGTTGGATATGGGTGCATTGTGCATTTTAATATGTGTGAGATGATGTTAGTGGCTAAGCTTAGGAAACTTCCAGCCTGGAGTGAAAAAAAAAAGTGACTAAATCAAAAAGTAAAAAGGCAGGAAATGATAAGAAAGGGTTGGTGGAATTCAGAGAAGGTTCCAAGGCAACCACTTGCAGCGACTTTCCTGGGGAAGTCCGAATCAGGTCCTGTGTTGTCCTTTGTCCTAAGGCATTTGGTCTCCCACCCCCACCTGCCTGCTGGGTAAGCTGCCCCTTGTCCAGGTGTCTTGTGACTTGGCTGCATAAAGAGATCTATCCTTAATGCAGTCTGCACATGGAGTACAAGTGACCTTGCAAAACATGTGAATGATATTCTTATTCTGAATTTTAAAACATTTCTTAGAGTTAACCAACTACTTTGTCTCTAAGGCCTGAATCTCAGCTTTGCAAGCTACCCAAGTCATTTCTGAATGCACTGTTCCATGCTGAGAGCATCCACATACGAATAGCCCATAAGTCATCAAGCCTGTGGTTTCTCATAATTTTTAAAACAAATTCAGTGGACCATCAGAAGAGGAGGGCAGGAAGTTCACCAGAATTAAACATCACAAAGATGTTAATCTTGATAAGAAGTCAATAATAAAGAGAATGTCACTGCATATATCACTGGACGAGCCATTTCTCCAGCACTTAGGTCCTACATTCAACTGTCTACTGTGCATCTCTGCCTAGATGGCAGGGAAACTGCAAAAGCAGTAAGTCCCAAATCTATTTTCTTACCACTCTCACTTTATCCCACCACCCAAAACACTCTTTCTTCCCAACCTCCTTTGTCTCTAAATCAGTCTTGAAACATCTTTCACTCATTCCTTTCCCTTGCTCCTACATCATGTCTCCCTCCACCTCTATCAGCCATCCGGCCAGGGACTTCTGACTCTAGTCTCACTCTATGTAGCTCCATCCCAGAACCTGTCACCATTTCAATGAGGAAAACACAGGATTTAAATCCAGATAGACCTGGCTTTAATCCATCTTTGACAAATTTCTCAATCTCATGTTTAAAAAGGGGGTACAGGTATATGTGTAAAGGACTCATTCAATGAATGTGTAACAAGATGATCTACTAGGGATAAAAGTGGCATTATGACTATATGGATACAATATTAGCTCTTTTTTTCTAGCCCACAAGTTCATTACAAAAGAGTGAGAAAATTTTTCTCCCATCTCTACAGTAATTTTTGCTTTCCGTCTAGGCTGATTTTAGTCCCAAAAGGAAAAGTTCACAGTCCATTGTTTTTCAGAGTCTAGGTCAGAAGGTCAGACTTGTTCCCTTAGGGTAGGTCCCGCCCATGACCTGTTTTGTTCCATCTGCACAGGGCTGATATGCAGCTTAAAAAAAAAATTGAGTGAATTCCAACATTTAAAAATGAAGGTTTATGCAAAATCATTGGCCATTAGAAAAGTACAAATCAAAACCATAATAAGATCCCACTTCACACCCAGTAGTTATGACTATAATTAAAATGATAGACCATAACAAATGCTGATGAGAATAAGGAGAAACAGAACCCCTCAGTCATTTCTGGTGGGAATGTAAAATGGTGCAGCCTCTCTGGAAAATGGTTTGCCAGTTTCTTAAAAAGTTAAACATAAATTTACCGTGTGACCCACAATTCTACCCATAAGGTACCCACCAGAAAAACAAACAAAAAATAGAACATATATGAACACAAAGACTTGCACACAAGTGTTCATAGGAGCATTATTCACAATAGCAAAAACAACAGAATGGCCATCAAATGGTGAATGGATAGACAAGGCGTGCTACATCCACACACTGGAATACTATTCTGCAATGAAAAGGAATGAGCTACAGATAGGTGCAACAATGTGGATAAACCTTGAAAATATGCTCAGCGAAAGAAGCCAGTCACAAAAGACCACATGTTATGTGGTTTCATTTATGTGAAATGTTGATAAAAGTTCACACTATAGAGACAGAAAGGGGAACAGTGGTTGCCTGGAGAGGAGGGATAGCAGAGGGATCGAGGGTAAGTGTGCATGAGGTATCTGATTGGGATGAGGAAAATCTTCTAAAACTATTTATGGTGATGGTTGCACAACTTGGTAAATCTACTTTATTTTTTTGAAAGGAAGTCTCTTTTTTTAAGGTTTTATTTATTTATTTTTAGAGAGAGGGGAAGGGAGGGAGACAGAGGGAGAGAAACATCAGTGTGTGGTTGCCTCTCATGTGGCCCCCACTGGGAACCTGGCCTGCAACCCAGGCATGTGCCCTGACTGGGAATCGAACCGCAGACCCTTTGGTTCGCAGCCCATGCTCAATCTGCTGCACTACACCAGCCAAGGCAGTAAATCTACTGTCTAAAAATCATTGAATTTTATACTGTGAATTTGCAAAATATGCCTTCATAAGGTAAATTTTTAGATAAAGAAAAAAGCTAGAACAGGAAAATCCAGGAAGGCATCCCTGGGAAAATTGGAAGATCTGGAAATTTAGTAACAATTTGTTGATGCCTTACCTGCGGCTCCTTTTTAAAGAAAGCATGTGCTCTCCAGGGTGCAGCAGTTGCCACTACTTCCCATTGTCTCTTAAAGCTGACTTGCTTTATTCATTGACGTTGTTTGCCTGATCTTTCTAGGCATTTAGTTTAGTGTTCAGTCCCTGACATACCTGTTGAGGGATTTCATGTCGGTTTATTCCAGAGAGATAAGAAGAAAGGTGATATTTTTGACTTGAAGAGCTGTCCCCTGACCATGGTGAAGGAGTAAGAGGTTTAGAGTGTCCTTGAGAAGTACAGACAGAGCCCCTCCTGTCAACATGATTCCTGGGAGGTGGGAGGACCTTGGGCGCAGACCGTGGTCACTATCTCACCACCCATCCAGGGCAATCATACCTGACCTATGTGAATAATTAGTTGTGGCATCTTGAAATAAAAGGAGTAATGATAAAGAGAGATTCCGGTGAGCTGAGAAAGATAGAACCTTCCAGAATTTTCCTGTGCCCCTTAAGCTCTGGAGTTCAGGGGAAAAACGTGAAAAGTTCCTGAAAATTACTAATTTAAAACCTCTTGCCAACCATGCAGGATAAAGCTAAGTCAGATTTAATTTGATTTAGAAAAATGAAGGTGTGATAATCCTTGTGTCCTAATGTCTTAGGACAAGTCTTATCTGTGGCAAATGCTTATTGAGTGTCCTTTATGTCTAGGGATTGTGTCAGGTCCTGAAGGAATACCTGTATCAATGTAGATAGGCATGGGTCCTACTCTCAGGATGCATGTAGGCTAGTGGGAAATGCAAGCAAACAGGCAGCAAATTATAATAAAGCAGGGGGGTTACATGTGGAGTCCATGGAAACCTAAAAGTTTTATGGCTTCTGTAAAACCTCTGAAATTGTATGCAAAATATATTGGGCTGGATTTTGTTGTTGTTGTTTTATTGTTTTTTTCCAGAAAGATCTACAGCTTTTAGAGATTTTCATAAAGACCTCCAATCCAAAAAGGCTGAGAGAATGCAATACAGTATGGTAAGTACCACATTAGGGGATGCACAGCAAGATCCAGGGACACAGAAGAGGGACACTTCACCCTGAATGGGGCAGGAGTCTGGGGAAGGGAAGTTCTGGAAAGTCTTCTTAGAAAAGGTTATGTTGCAAATATAATCTGAAGAGTAAGACATCAACCAGACAAACAGGATGAAAAATCTTCCAGAAAAAGCAGCATACAGAAGGAATAATGGAGGGCTCTTTCAAGCCCAGGAAGAAGTTCAGAGTAGCCAGAGCGGAGAGAAAAAGTATGGAGAAGTGGCGAGAGCTGGGACTGAGGGGGTATTACTGTATGTATAAACCATGAGGCAGAATTCAGAGTTTATCCAGAGGACAATGGGGAATTATGGAAGGGTTTTGATTGGAAGGGTAACATGAGCAGGTTTGTGTTTTAGAAGAATCACTCTGGTCATAATGTAGAGAATGGGTCGAAGTGGGGTCAGGAAAGACCAGTTAAGAGGCTGCTGTAGCAAATGGTCCAGCTGAGAGATGAAGGTGACTTGGTCTCAGCATAGGACAGCAGACTGGAAAGTCATGGTCAGAGTCTGGTGATTGCTGTTGCAAGGGTTAAGGGAGTTTTAAGGTACCAAGCCAACGCATGAAGATATTAAAGTGCCTACCTAGCACAGTGCACAGAGATGTCTATAATGCCTAGCGCAATGCTTGACACATTACAAATTGATTTCATTTCTCCTTCTTCTCATGGCCTTCTGAATTAAACATGATCCCTCACAGTATCCTGTACACTTTTATAAAAGCACCTATAAAAATTCCTTACACATTTTCAAATCCATCCCTATACCCCATATCAATTGAGTGTAAATGAATCAGGAGTCTTTGGCTAGAATTGAATGATAAAAATTTATTCAGGAGTCTTAGGATTTTTAAACCAGAAACACAACTGGGCAATACCCAGAGTACTCTAAAAAAGAAAAAAGAAGCTAAAAGTTCTTATAGAGAAAAGTTTATTCTTGACAAGAATCAGTCCTGCATTCTTAACTTCTGAATTGGTCTAAGATGATAATCTTCCCCATTTCCTGGAGAATAGATGTTAGGCAGTCTGGATACCTGAACTTTCTTTCCTAAGTCCCTTCAGGGGATAACCAGGGGGTTATCTGTAGGATTTATACGCAAATGCATATACACCTCCAGGCATAGTTGGAGAGTTGAAAAGCTTAAGTTCCCAAGCTAGTTAAAATAAGAGTGGATTCATTTCCTCATGCCTCAAGCTACTTAATTTTAGTAATTTAGCAACTTGACTAAAGTGACTTCATTTTTTTCCCACTCTTTTCTTACCCACTTTAAGACCAGTGCTATCCAATAGAAGTCGAATGTGAGCTACCAAAGCAAGCCACATTTGTAGGTTTAAATTTTCTAGGAGCTATATTTAAAAAGTAAGGAAAAAAATAATTGAAATTAATTTTAATAACATTAACCCAATATAAAAAGAATATTACATTTCAACATGTAACCAATTGAAAATCATTTATAGAATGTTTTGCATTCTTTTCCTTATGCTAAGTATTCAAAATCAAACATGAGTTTTAGACCTATGGCACATATCATTTTGCACTGGCCACATTTTAAGTGCTCCACAGCTATATGTAGCTGATGGCTGCCATAGAGGACAACCCCGGTGCTAGACTGTAAAGTTCTTGCAGGCAAGGCCAGTGTGTTCAGCTTGTGTCCCAAGGAACCATCTCAGTGCTGCATACATAGTAGCAGCTGCCCATTAAATGTTTGTCAGATAGAAAGATGGATGGGTGGGTGGATAGATGAAGAGGTCTCTTCCAAATTTCCAGGTATCATTTTAGCTGAGCCCGAAAAAGTGAGTAAGATTACAGCACAGGTGATTATAGAGGATGGTGGGCTGCAAGGAACCAAATTATGGGCAAAGGCAAGAAAAGTGATACCGGAACGGGTGGAAAGTAATAGTGCTTGGTTAAAGTATGGTACACACCCTGGAGGTTCCTGAAAGCTGGCACCAAACTCTCTACACATTTGGGGGATTCTCAAGCTTCTAGTGATTTCCATCAGTAAATATTTAAAGAACAAATGAAAAGGGGAGTGAGGGGAAGAGGTAACAGAAGAGAGAAAAGGTTTACAAAAAGAAAGGAAAATGTTAGAGAAGTGGTTAACAATGGCTAGTGTTAATGTTGGCAAATAACAAACATAGGAAAGTATAGCAGAGGATCCAGGGTGTCATCATCCTGGTGGGTGATGGGAAGAGGAACTGGTTACTGGAGGCAGTCAGAGAAGTCTGAAGTCTGGTCCATGGTTAGAAATGAAAACAGGGTCTTGAGTCTCAGAGCGTCTTTTGATCCCTGGTAGATAGGGTCTGGTGGGGATGTGGAGAGCCAAGTGTTGGTGCAGAGACCCAAGGTTCAAACGAAGCGTAACTGTTGTCACAGGGCACAGCCCTGTTGCCACCTGGCCTTGAAGGAGTCGGGGCTGGTTTGCTTTTCTTCGGGTCAGTCCTACTCACCAGGTGGAGAGAAAAATCAAGAAATTGCCTTAGATGGGCTGAAAATAGATATAATTCTTCAGGGAAAAAAGTGCATGGGCATCTCATTGTTTTAAAAAATCCAAATCCATTGAAAGATATTTTTTATCAAAGGCTTTTCTTGTTTAAAATATCCTGCATGATACTGGGCAAGTCCTTGACCTTTCTGAGCCTTAATGTAATTGTGTGCAAAACAGGGATGACAATAACACAGATTAACAGTAAGAGTTACTCTTTATTATTACTATTATATTCATCATCAGAATCATTACCTTTTCAAAAGTCCTTTGAAAAGGTCCTTTCACAAGAAATTCATAGTGTCTTTCCATTATTTTCTATCAGTGTATAAGAGTGTTGTTCCTGGTAGAGAGTTTTAAATGATATGTGAAAAATTCATAACCTGCAGAAGAAGTCACCTAAGGCTATCAAAGTTCTTATAAAGAAAATATAAGAAAAATATAAGACAGAAAAATAGGACTTCCAGTCAAAATGGTGACATAGGCAGATATGGCATGCCTCTTCGCACAACCACATCAAAATTACAACTAAAATATAGAACAACTATCATTCAGGAACATGAGAAATTGAGCTGAATGGAAGTCTGACAGCTACAAAATCAAGAAGAATGAAGTCTGACAATTATGGAATTAAAGAAACCACACCTATCCAGACAGGTAGGAGAGGCCCAAATGTGGAATGGGCTGCTCCCACACCTATGTGGACAAAAATTCAGGAAGGATATCTCAGGAGCGAGGAGTCCCAGACCCACACCAGGCCCCCAGCCCAGGATTCCAGTTCCAGGAAGATAAGTCCCCACAACTTCTGGCTGCAAAAACCAGCAGGGATTGAGTTGGTAGAAGAAATTTATGGAGCCTCAAGCAGTTCCTGTTAAAGAACCCATACACAGACTCACTCACACAGACTCTCTCCCTATGAGCTCCAGCACCAGGGTAGCAGCTTGAAAGGCATTGTGGTATACAGGGAGAAACTGAAATGTCTGGCATCAAAGTGAGCAGAGGCATTGTCCCTTTGCTAACCCCTCCCCTGACAGAGTCAGTAAATTGGTGCCATATCTGAGACTCCATCAACACTGTTTGACCTTCCCTGGAGATAACCCTGAGGCTCTGCCCCACCCAACTTATGGGGTAGACTGCTTTTCCATAAGAATGGCTGGTCTTGGCTCCTAAATCCTATCAAACAAGGAACAGCTGGCTTCTGAGAGCCCTAACAGCTAGATTACAGTCATAATTTGGCTTCAGTTGGGAATCTCCAAGCCTACTACAAGTAGCAGCCATCTCAGATTGCTTTACAGCTCAGGCAGGATGCCCTGGGCAAAGCACAGGTAGGGGCTGACCTTGGCCTGCACCACCCAGGAAAACCCAGGGACAGCTATAGACCACATCAGAGCACCACCATCCTGCCCCTGCACAGCTGATCCTCCACAGATGGTGGAGGTTGGTGGTCAGTGGTCACAGCCAATCCTTGCAGCTGACTGGCCTAGGTAAATCCCTCCCATTGACCTGCCAACAGCAACCAATGCTCAACTACAAGAGGAGGGTGTACTCAGCCCACATGAAGGGTCCACCTCAAGTAAACAGCTTGGGTGATAGGGAAGGCTGTGCCACTGGACCCTACAGGACACCTACTACTTTAGGTCACACTGCCAAGATACAAAGTCAAAGCAGCTCTACCTAATACATAGAAACAAACACGGGGCAGCTGCCAAAATGAAGTGACAAAGAAACATGGCCCAAATAAAAGAACAGATTAAAACTCCAGAAAAAGAGCTAAACGAAATGGAGATGAACAATCTATCAGATGCAGAGTTCAAAACACTATTTATAAGGATGCTCAAGGAACTTAGTGAGGACCTCAGCAGCATAAAAAAGACCCAGTCAAAACTGAAGGATACACTCATTAAAATAAGGAATAATTTACTGGAAAACAACAGTAGAATGGATGAAGCCCAGAATCAAATTAATGATTTAGAACACAAGGAAGCAAACAACAACAACAAACCCTCACAGAACAAGAGGAAGAAATAAGAATAAAAAAATGAGGATAGTATAAACAGCCTCTGGGACAACTTTAAGAGGCCCAGCACTTACCTCATAGGGGTGCCAGAATGAGAAGAAGAAGAGCAAGAAATTGGAAATCTATCTGAAAAAATAGTGAAAGAAAACTTTCCTAATTTGGTGAAGGAAACAGACATGCAAGTCCAGGAAGCACAGAGAGTCCCAATTCTGATGGATGCAAACAGGCCCACTCCAAGACACATCATAATTTAAAGGCCAGAGTTTAAAGATAAAGACAGATTCTTGAAAGCAGCAAGAGAAAAGAAGTTAGTTATCAGATAGTTGCCAGACGGGAGGGCAGAGGGGTAGAATGGGTGAAGAGGTGGGGGTTTAAGAAGTACAACTAGGTAGTTACAGAATAGCCATGGGGATGTAAATTATAGTATAGGAAATGGAGTACACATGACCCTTGGACTTGAATAACGGTGAGGGGATTGCCTGAGGGCGTAGGCCTTGGTGGAGGAGGGTAAAGAGGGGACAATCAGGACAATTGTAATAGCATAATTGATAAAATATAATTAATTAAAAAAGAAGAAAAAGCAATAATGCTAACTGGAAGTTATATACATACATAACTTCACAAAACAACCTTTCATAGAAAGGTCCACTCTGATAGACAAAGAGATACCTCCATGAACTTAGGAGCATTTGCTCTGTGTATCTAAGCAAGAGAAATGTGAAGAGATGAAGGAATATCCCAATATTCACAATGCACCTTGACTTTACACAGAACCAGCATTTGGAAGTAGGTAGTATGGCACAGTGGATACATGTCTGGACTTGGTAATCAGTCTAATTGGCTCTACTTCTTACAGCTATGGGGCCTTGACCAAGTTTTTTCATCTGTAAAATGGTGATGATGATAGCACAGATTGAGTGGGATTGTTTTAAGAATTAAATAAGATACTGTTTGCAGAGGCAAATTGTGTCCTCACATGGAGGAAGGGGGAAGGGAGCCTCTGGAGTCTCTTTTATAAGGGCACTAATCCCATTCATGAGGGCTCCACCCTCATGACCTAATCACCTCCCAGAGGCCCAACATGAATCTGGGGGGGACAGAAACATTCATTCTATTGCATTATTATTCTCTCTACTGTTTCATATATTTGAAATTCTCTGTAACAGGAAATTTTAAAAATATTTTTGTTGATAATGATCTCTACTGAGGGGGCTTGATTCTAGGGAAAAGAAAATGAGATCAAAGAGAAAATAAGAAATTCCTCAGCTTGATTTTCACAATCCAGCGTAATCTGGTCTCAAATTCATGTTTCCTGCCTCTTCAACACACCTGCTTCTCCCAGTCATCTCTCCTCTGTCTTCTCCATCTGCCTGTTTCTTTCTGGCCTTCGCCCCTTAGTCTGTGCTAGTTCCTGTTGGAAGGCCCTTTCTCCTCAAATACACCTGGCCGAGTCCTCCCCACTGGTAAAGACTGAGCTCCAAGTTCACCTCCTTGCTGAAGCTTCTCTGAACACTCTAGCCAAAATGTCTGTAAATTCCTGTTGTACTTAAAATGACTTTGTCTTCTGCCTGTGCATACTTTCCCCTCTAAATTAAAATAGAGGTCATCCAGCCCAGAGGCAGGCACAGAGCAGGCCCCTGGCAAATATTTAATCAATAGCAAATATATTTTAAAAATATTTTATGTATTTATTCTTAGAGACAAGGGAAGGGAAGGAGAGAGGGAGAGAAACATCAATGTATGGCTGCCTCTCGAGTGCCCCCTACTGGGGGCCTGGTCTGCAACCCTGGCACGTGCCCTGCCTGGGAATTGAACAGGCGACCCTTTGGTTCACAGGCCAGCACTCAATCCCTTAAGCCATACCAGCCAGGGCTCAATAGCAAATATTTATTCAGTTTGTTCTGGTCCTTATCCTGATGACTCAGTAGACTGGATTAATCTCGATTCCATGCTTTCTCATTATGACCAAAACTTGCTCTGCCAGGGACTTCCCTAGGTCTCTGCCTACTGAAATTCTACTCACTTTTGGAAGCTTGTCTTGTCTGCCTCTTCCTTCAAAAGGCCTCACCTCTACCCCTTATCTCACCTCCAGCCCAACCAAATGTGGATCTTTTCTTCTTTTAATTTCTTGAACAGTGGATTTAAATTTGAACACAGTTTCAGCAAGAAAAATCACTGACTACTTTGAGAATCTCATGGAAGCTATGGATGCTCTCTCCCCTCCCCATAGGCACACACATGTCACAGCTGATTTTGTGAGGAAGGCTCATGGACCCAGGTTACTTTCCTGGCCAGGTCCCTTCCTTATAACACTGATCATAATCTTTCTAGTGCTCACGTGATTTGTAAATGAGACATGTTTCCTTCTAGACATATGAGGACCTTAAAGAAGAACCATACCTTGCTTAACTCTGTACCCCCATGGCACTAGAGCATGCTCTTGCATACTTTGTAGGTTCTTGAAAGACATTTGATATAGAGTCAAGTTTGACTAATTGAATGATGGTTCCTATTTAATAATCATCTAATTAATCAACCACATGCTTTCTAACAGCTGTTCTGGCTCATGTTAGCTTTCCAATTTGCTTCTTTACTTCTTTTCTACTGGGGACTTAAACTGTGGCCAGGCCAAGGAACAGACTCAAGAGGCGGTTTTCAGATTTGGCGGCTGCCAAAACTTTTACAGTAATAGTAAGGCATCTGTGGCAGAGGCTGGGACATCCACTGGATTTTTTATTAGACTGGACTAAGTCCTTGATATCCTCTGACCCCCACTCTTCTTGACGCAAAAGTGCAGCAAACATTAGACCTGCCAGGGTAAGTAACACCATACAGGGCAGGCACTCCGGCATGCTGGCTGGGCACTCAGCAGTATTTTACATGAGGATGGAAGTCTTGACAAAGCATGTGGCCTTTCCTATCCTTGTTCTCAGGGGCTACTGTGTGGCTCTCTCTGTCCAGACACCCTTTTCCATGGGCTTGCCATGGTGCTGCCCAGCCATCCGTCCAAAACTTCCCACCATCTGAATGACTCTCCCAGCTTGGACCATAGCAATTGGGTGTCACCATAAGATGCACATGTCACCTGAGACTGAGAGGGTGATTCTCTCCAGGATCCAATTTGTATATGAGCATGAATATCCTAGTCAAGTTAGCGAATTTTTTTCTTGGAAGGAGTCTAGCTGAAGGTGGCTGGGGAGCTCCTGAGGGGACTGCTGGCTGCGGTGTGTCTGGCAGCCTCAGTGAAGCTCCGCAGCATGAGAAGCCCATTTCCTCGTCAGTTGTGCTGTGTTGTTGGCACATTAGGACATGGTGATTCCTGCTCTGCCCATGAAAGGAGATCCCCCAACTTTCTTCTATGGAAAACATCAGTGATCATGAGCCCACTGATTACACCACTTTCCACTCCAGGTGTCAGAAAGTTGGCTTGTGGGAGGGAGACAGAGAGCCTGCCTGGGAACCTGGCTTTATCGATGGAGTCCAGGCTCTGCGTCCGCCCTTCATGTGGGCATGTGGGCATCACAGAATCTAGACTCCTACAGGAGAGGCTGTGGGAGCCCCCTGGTCATCACGTCATAGATGAGGGTCCAAGTGGGAGATTTGCCCAAGAGCACACAGCAGATCAGTGCAGAGCTAGGACTCAGCCCTAAATCACCTGCCCCCTCTCCATCCAGGGTCCTCTGTGTGTCTTCATGGTCAGCCACAGCAATGTTGTGGTGCTCCTACTGTGGGCGGAGCTCCTAGCATTTGTGGAGAAAAATAACACAGATCATCTCAGGAAGAGTCACTAGAATTCAGAAGATGCTGGTGTGTTTAGGTGAGGGGTTGAGGAGGAATGGGAAAGAATTCACAGAAATAGGCTGGGCTCAGCTCAGACACAAGTGTGGAGAGGAAGGCATGTGTGTCAAGGTGATGGGGAGTTAGACCTAGAAGCCAGAGGGAGATTTAAAAGAAGGATGCCCATTCTTCCCCAAAGTGCCTATTTACAAATCACAGAAGCCTCCAGTTACCTTCTCTTCCCACAAGGTTTGAAAGCCTATGAAATGCCTAAAACTTTTTCCAGGTCCCCAACTGGATGGTCAGAGGCTCTTGGATCATGCATGTCATGTATATGCAGGTGACATTCAGATAGTGTCTAGTGCAAAGGTTAAACAGAGATGCTTTAGAGGTGGGCAGCCTGGGTTCAAATCCTGCTCGGTACTGACCTGACTTAGAACTAGTTACTTAACCTCTCTGTGTCTCCAGTTTTCTTCCTACATGTTCAGGGTCACCATGTGAATTTAGGAGCCATACAGTGCTTAAGCACAGTGCCTGGGACACAGGTAACTCCTCAGTAAACGATGGCTGTGATCATTCGGGTACTTTGCTTCTCTGTCCCCATAGTCCTGGCTCCTGAGTCAATAAGAAGTTGGCCTAGAGACACATGAGCTTCCCCGGAACATACCTGGAGTCAAGACCTATTAAAAGTTTCTCTCTTCATAGCCATGTCTTTCATTTCAGGGAGAATTTGGAAGGGCTATCCTGGGATCGGAAAATTTGCATCTGACAAGAGGTATGTGCAGACACATGCTGGCAAATGAGGTCAAGGTTTCAAAATACTCCTCTGACAGATGAGTCAAGCCTCACACAGTGGTCTCACTATTTACCATGCATGACGGCACATTCGGCGACTGATGGGGTCGTTTGCCAGGAGCTATATTGGAGGGAGTTACTCATTGGAAAATGTGGCTGCATCACCCAGACTGAGATCTGAACTTGGACTTCCAGGGATTTCACCCAAAATAAGCTGAATTCCTAAGCTATAATTGTTGAAGAAACACAGCCAAGGAATCCGTGTGCCAGACCAGCTCCGGTTCCCACTGGGAAAGTGTGGGTTTAGACAGGGGATGCTCATGGCTGTAGGCGGGAGAGCAGCACAGGGCACCGGTTTGTCTGACCTTCATGGCACTTATTGTTACCGGTGAGGACTGTTGCCAACTTGCCGGTCACTCATCCTTTGATTCACTCCCTCTGCAACTGTTTTATGACCACCTAGTAATAACAACTAACACTGGCTGAGTGCCTATGTGCTAAGCACCTTGTGTGCGTTCCCTCATGTCTTCCTTCCCACAGCCCTACAAGGTAGGTGTTATGATATGGCAGGGTCAAAAATTTTAGCTCAACTACAGCTGAGATGTATGGAGAGAATGTCAGTGTCTCATTGTGTCTGTAACTGATCAGGCCTTCTTTCAGAGTGCCCTGCCCCTTGACTCACATGGGATGAGAGTGGGATGGACTAAGTGGCTAATCCAGTTGAAATCTTTGTCTCATCTTAGCCCTTTTAGGTAATGTTCAGTCTTTCAGATAGCTGCCCTCCCCCTGCCTGCTGCATCTCTCTCTCTCTCTCTCTCTCTCTCTCTCTCGCTCTCTCTCTCTCAGTTGGTGTTGGAGTGTGTGGAGGAGGGTGAGTGGCTCACTCGTCTTGTGGTTGAGGGGAAGTCTAGGAGTTTCTGGGGGAACATAGGTACTCTGGCCTCTGGGGAAATGTCCCAGACTCTCTCATTTGATATCTTAGCAAGTGTCATTCTTCTCCTATCGCCTTCCCAAGAAGACCACACTCCCAGGCCCGACTTTCAAGGCTTTTCCCACTAGAAGTTGGATTCCCACCTTCCAACTTCCTTTTATATGCTTCCGATTTGTTCTTGAAGACCCAACTGGTGTTCTCTGGCCACACCTTAGAGAAGGCCTTCTGGGCCCCAGAACCCTATTGCTCCTTCTCTGAACTTCTAAGGTCATGATATTTGGCAATTAATTCTGTACTACTTGAACATATTTTCTTTTTGTTTCATATTATTTATATTTCTCATTGTTATTTAATTTTTAAACTCCTTTAGAGCATGGGTGATGACATATCTTGTTGGACTCACTGAATCTAATCCAGAGCCCAGTGTAGAGAGGGGTCTTAGGTGTTCCCAGAGAAAGGTTCACATCTCTAGCATGTGAGGAGCCTCTAAAAATAGAGATGAAAATAACCAGTAACAACCCCAGAAAAACGGGTTAGAGATGTGAATAGATAATGAATAGAAAAAGAAATGAAAATGGTCCTTACAATGCACAGTGGTTAGCAGAGGGAAGCAGGAAGGGGGATAGTAAAGGGGAAGGGGGACCAGCTACATGATGACAGAAGGTGACTTGGGTGGTGGGCACATAGTGCAACACACAGATCATGTATCATAGAGATGTGCACCTGCAACCTATATGACCCGATGAACCAATAAGTTTAATTAAGAAAAAAAGAAAATGGTACTTAATCATATGAAAAAATGCTCAAACTTGCTCATAATAAGAACAGTAAAAATGAAAACTACACAGATTCTATTTGTAACCTACCAGACTGGCCCAAACCCAGAAGTTGTACAGCACACACTCTCTCAGCCAGGTGGGGGAGAAACAGGCACACGGGGGGTCTGGGAACTGTTTCTCATGAGGCAGCGCTCCACTGCATTGGTGCCGGAGGAAGGACGGGGCACAGCAGTTCATTTGTCTTTGCTCTAACCTGAGTGCTTACTTTCCTTACTCAGATCCTCCCGTACCACAAGCTGTGTCCATCTCCAGTGCTGGCTGCAGCACGACCCACATGCATTCATGCATTAGACACGGCCGCCCTCATTCCAAAGCTATAGGATAAGAGACAAGAAGTGTTTCCCTGGGGCCTGCATGGTGTTAGTTATGAGAGAGGCTGGTGCTTAGTGCCCAAGGCACCCATATAATACACTTTATTACGTGTATCACTGTGTTTGTGATGTGTGGGCTCTCTAAAGCACTGGGCGCAGAGCAGGGACCAAGGGTGGCCCTTTGCCAAGTTCTAAGGGAAGTCCTGGTGTGGAGTCATCTCCAGTGGAAAGAGCAAGGTGGAGAAAAGTATGTATAGAATATAAGAAAGGATGTATTTTTTTTTCCATGAAAGGTAAGCCATACATATATATATTTAAAAGTACCTGTAGAGAGAGAATGGGGGTAGGGTAGAGAGACAAGGATAGAAACTGGACTTCTCGTAATATATGTTGTTTTGCAGTTATGACTTTGGGACCATGTAAATATTTCATAAAGTATACAAAGAATGAAAGTTTTACAAAAGGATCATCACTAAAGATCTAAAGTAAATGAAAAAAAAAGAACCTAACTTTTTATTCAATTTCAGGCATAAGCATACAGAGAAACACCATTCCAGGGGACTTCAAAGCATAGAAACTTGACTTTTCTAATGGGATACACCCCAAGAACAAAAAGAACTCTCTGAAGAAATAAAAATAAGGAAAAAAAATTGTCTACAAATACTATTTCCCAGATTCAATACTAATGAACCCAGATTCCTTGGAGAAACTACAGAGTTCGGGTCTCAAGCAAGAAATATACAAGATGAGCTTGGAACGTGTTGTCAAAACAGAAAGCAAGGAAACAAAATATCAAAAACTACTAAATTGTGACAAAAGGACTCAGGAACTAACTTGAAGAGGCTCCCTGTGGTGAAGATGCGAGGCACAATGTATCACAGTGATAATAATGGCAATGAATTGAAACATGTTAAATATGTGTAATGATTAAAACAAAAAAATGAACTTACTAGTTAACTTTGAAGAGGGCAAGGGAGAAATCTCATTTTGAAAACAAGTAAATAGAGGTTAAAAATAAATCAAGCATTTATTTTGCCTTTTCATTACAAACTACCTCACAATAACCAAATAATTTTTAAGGGAGAAGTTTTCTCTTTATAGAAGTATTGCTCTTCTAGAAGTATACAGAAGTTAATAGATGACAAAAGAATGATAGAATTGGGGTATCACCATTTTACAACCCCTAAAAATACTGGATATAGACAATAATCATCAATAGATGCTAACATCACAAAGAGAAAAAAACCAACCTGATGAGTATCTCCTGGTGGAAGATACATAATCCAACTTCTGAGCCATTCTTGTCAACAATCATCATCATCATCATCATCAAACCTAAATCTGGTTGAGCCCCTAGATCTCACTACCAATTTACCAGAAAAACAAAATGCAGAGTGTATGCTAAGTAACTAACACTATAGGAAAGCAATCTAAAAAATTCATACTGTGAGAAATTTTATAGGACAAACAACCTGCTTTTTTTCAACAATAAATTTTAAGGAAATTAAAAAGGAAGGGAGAAGGAGAAATGAAAGAGAAACCTGTAGATCAAGATGAAGAGATGAGTCTTCCGGTGAAGATGGAGGCATAGGTAGACACACTGTGCCTCCTCGCACAACCAAAATAAGAACAACAACAACTTAAAAACAAAAAACAACCAGAACTGACAGAACATCAAATTGTGTAGAAGCCCGACAACCAAGGAGTTAAAGAGGAAATATTCATCCAGACTGATAGGAGGGGTGGAGAGGGGCGTGGAGTGGAGAGGGGCAACTGGGCGGAGAGGAATCACGGCAAAGCGGCAGGTGGAGGACCCAGTGAGGCAGCAGATTGTGGAGCCGGGTGCCCAAGGCTGCAGCAGGTGGACCGGCAAGGCAGTGGTATGCAGACTGGGCAGTCCCACATTTGTGCACAGATAAATTGGGAGAAACAACTGGGGAGCAGAATGAACTGCACAACCCAAGGTCCCAGCCCAGGGAAATAAAGACTCAAGCCACTGACTGAAAACACCTGTGGGGGTTGAGGTGCTGGGAGAGACTCCCAGCCTCACAGGAGAGTTCTTTGGAGAGACCCACAGGGTCCTAGAACATACACAAGCTCACCCACCCAGTAATCAGCACCAGAACAGACCACTTTGCTTGTGGGAAGCGGGAGAAGTGACTGAAATCCAGCAGAGTGGAGCAAGTGCCATTGTTCCCTCTCGGACCCCACACCCACATACAGTATCACAACCCAGCAACTGGGCTGACCCACCCTGGTGAACACCTAAGGCTCTGCCCCTCACTATGTAACAGTGTGTCAAGACAAAAAAAAATGACCCAAACAAAAATAGATCAAACTTCCAGAAAAAATACAACTAAGTGATAAAGAGATAGCTAACCTATCAGAGGCACAGTTCAAAACACTGGTAATCAGGATGCTCACAGAATTGGTTGAATTTGGTCGCAAATGAGATGAAAAAATGAAGGCTACGCTAAGTGAAATCAAGGAAAATGTACAGGGAACCAACAGTGATGGGAAGGAAACTGGGACTCCAATCAACAGTGTGGACCAGAAGGAAGAAAAACATATCCAACCAGAAAAGAATGAAGAAACAAGAATTTTAAAAAATGAGGAGAGGCTTAGGAACCTCCGGGACAACTTTAAACATTCCAACATCCGAATTATAGGGGTACCAGAAGGAGAAGAGGGAGAGCAACAGGTGGAAAAGTTATTTGAACAAATAATAAAGGAGAACTTACCTATTATGACAAAGAAAATACTCTTCCAGGAAGTTCAAGAAGCTCAGAAAGTCCCAAAGAAGTTAGACCCAAGGAGGAACACACCAAGGCACATCATCATTACATTAGCCAAGGTAAAAAAGAAGGAGAGAATCCTAGAAGCAGCAAGAGAAAAGGGGACAGTTACTTACAAAGGAGTTCCCATCAGACTGTCAGCTGATTTCTCAAAAGAGACCTTACAGGCAAGAAGGGGCTGGAAGGAAGCATTCCAAGTCATGAAAGGCAAGGATCTACATCCAAGATTGCTCTATCCAGCAAAGCTTTCATTTAGAATGGAAGGGCAAATAAAGTGCTTCTCAGATAAGGTCAAGTTAAAGGAGTTCATAATCACCAAGCCCTTATTATATGAGATGTTAAAGGGACTTATCTATGAAAAAGAAGATAACAAATATGAACAGTGAAATGACAGGAAACTCAGTTATTCACAACCACACCTAAAACAAAAACAAAAGCAAATAGCTAGAACAGGAACAGAACCACAGAAATGGAGATCACATGGAGGGTTATCAACAAGGGAGTGGGAGGGGGAGAGAGGAGGAAAAGGTACAGAGAATAAGTAGTATAGATGGTAGATAGAAAACAGAAAGGGGGAGGGTAAGAATAATACAGGAAATGTAGAAGCCAAAGAACTTATATATGACCCATGGACATGAACTAAAGGGGGAGAATGTGTGTGGGAGGGGGTGTGCAGGGTGGAGGGGAGTGAAAGGGAGAAATGGGATGACTGTAATAGCATCGTCAATAAAATATATATATATTTTTAAAGATTTTATTTATTTATTTTTAGAGAGGGAAAGGAGAGAGAGAGAGAGAGAGAGAGAGAGAGAGAGAGAGAGACATCAACGTGTGGTTGCTGGGGGTCATGGCCTGCAACCTAGGCATGTGCCCTGACTGGGAATCGAACCTGCAATGCCTGGTTCGCAGCCCGCGCTCAATCCACTGAGCTACGCCAGCCAGGGCAATAAAATATATTATAAAAAAGAAAAAAGATGAAGAGACAAAATACTTATTAGCCAACATAATGTATGAACCTTTTCTGGAATTGTAAACAAACTATTAAACATATATATCTCCATATAAATATAGATATATATAATAATTGGGAAATTTGAACACTATGTATTTGTTCATATTAAGAAATTATTGTTCATTTTTTGTTGTGATAATTATATTGTGTTTTTTAAAGGAATCTATCTAGAGATACATACTATTATATTTAAGACAAAATAATCTGATTGGGGACTTAATCAAAATAATCTGGGAGAGTCAGATAAAATCATTGAAACAAAACTGTCCATGAGCTAAGAATTGTTGGAAGGTAGGTGACAGGTCATAGGGGAGGTCATCAAATTATTCTTCCTTTTGCTTACATTTGAATTTTCCATCATGAAAAGCTAAAATAAATATTTAAAAGGTATTTTTATTTATAACAAAGTGCATGCATTTTGAAAAACATTAAAATAATATAGACGTGCAGAAAATGAGAGGTAAATCTTCTTCACCTGAGTGCCCGCTCCACCCATTAGCCTCCGGAGTAGCCGCCAGGCCAGGGGTGGTGCAGCAGATGCTGCGGTCAAATGCTGCATTGCTGCGCAGACACTGTCACTGTGCTGCTCCGAGGAGGGCATATCTTCTCCACCCTACTGCTTTCAGGCTCAGCCATGTGACTTGACCAAAAAACAAGCAGAAATAACTAGAGTGACTTCTGAGGAGACTCTCTAAGGGTCAGTGCAGGGCTCTCTTTTGTCTCTGTCACGATGTTCCAGAAAATCGGACCCCAGAGTGAAGACAAGGGAGCCACCACAGCCAATGATACGCTAGTGTGTGTGTGACAAATAAAGCTTGACAGTGACATGCACTGTGATTTATGTAGTCATCTATCACTGGGACATGCCTTGCCTATCCTGACTGGTCCAATGTCCTTCCATAACCTTCTGCCGTGCATCCATAAACAATTTTCCCCACAAACGGTATCCATACTACTCTTCAATTAGCTTATTTTTTAAAATCATAATAATGTATTGTGGGCATTGAGTCTGTCTCCCTTGAAATAAAACCAATCTGAGTTTACAAAGGCCCAAGAATAGTTTCCTAAAGCCAGAAACGTCTGTTGCTTTAAAACAGGGATCAATGGAGAGGTCCTCCAGGAAAAACTCATGCAGGAAGTGAGCTGAGTGTGTCAGAGTGTGAATTCCAACACTAGAGCCTTCCTGGTTGCTAGAGTATAACTTGCGGGGAACTGTGGGCTTTTGCACGCTTCCCCATGCTTTTCCTAAGGCAGGCAGGAAATCTATGAGGCTGTTAAAGTGCTTGTCTTTCTCTTTGTAATCCTGCAGGCCCTGCCTGTGGTTGGATGTGAAATCCTGGATTTCCTCAACAGCTTGTAGTCGGAGGGCTGTTACTGTGGTTATGATCACAGCTAAGTGCCAGGAGAGCTGAGCACTTAGTTACTTGGTCATGTTCTCAAAAGTGAATTCAAATTGGCCTCCTGGGCTCCCTCCCTCTGACAACGGCTCCGCTGTGCTGTGTTAGGTACGCACACCGGAAACCTTAGTGTGTCTTTCACTCTTCCATCCACTAGCCTGTGAGCTCTGTGGGGCAGAGATTTTTATCTGTTTTGTTTACTGCCGTGTGCTCAGTGTCTAAACACTGCCTCACTCATGGTACACACTCAATAAATATTTTATGAATGAATGAATCTAAACAGTTGTCAAGTCCTGTGACTTCTCCCTCTATGTTTTTTAAAAAAATCCTCACCCAAGGATATGTTTACTGATTTTACAGAGAGAGGTAGGGTGGGGAAGGAGGGAGGGGGAGAGAGAGAGCAAAACATTGATCAGTTGCCTCTCCTACATGCCCCAAATGGGGATTGAACCTGCAACCTCGGTATGTGCCCTGACCAGGAATTGAATCTACAACTTTTATTTTCCTTTATTTTGGTGTATGGGACAACCTTCCAACCAACTAAGCCACCTGACCAGGGCTTCTCTCTCTGTTTTATCTTCCATCTGTCATCCTCTCATTCCCATTGTTACTACCTGTAGTGGATTAAAGAGGGCTACAATTTTTTGACAATGCTTCCATTGAGATGTGGTGTGTATGTCCCTCACTCTTGAATTTGGGTGGGCTCAGTGACTACCTGAACCAATAGAATACAGTAGAAGTGATGTCATGGAAGCCTGCAGGCTGAGGATTTAAAAGGTTGGCAGTTGCTACTTCTTGTCTCTGGAAACTCTTAGAGCCCTAGGCTGCTGGATATGCCCTGAGATCAGCCTTCCAGCCATTTCTGCCAAGGAGCCAGACATAAGAGGGACACTATCTTAGACCCTCATATCTCAGTCTGCCAGCCGAATACCACTGAGCAACTCCACTTGGGTGATGTGTGGAACAGGAGAATCATTCAGCTGAGTCCTGGGCTGCTCTACACATCTGTAGCTGAGCCCAAATTCCTGAGCTACACAACTGTAAGATATAATAAACACACTGTCCTTTTAAGCCATTTAGTTGGGGGGTGATTTTTTAATGTCAGAACATTGCCACACTCAGGACCTTATAACTTCTTGCCTGGAGAACTGACCCATACACTCAGTTTCTTGACATTCCAACCAAGCTCTATACTGCTCAGTCTGTTCTCATGAATAAACTATGTGGGGTACCTTCTTTTAAAAAAACAACAGGTTACCCTGACTGGTGTGGCTCAGTCGGTTTCGAGTTGTCCCACAAAGCAAAAGTCGCCAGTTTAATTCCACATCAAGGCTCATGTAAAAGTTTCAGGTTAGGTCCCTGGTTGGGGTGTGTATAAGAGGCAACCAATCAATGTCTTTGTCTCACATTGATGTTTCTTTCTCTCTTTCTCTCTCCCTTCCCCTTTCTCTATAAACACACACACACACACACACACACACACACACACACACACACACACAAAGTCATTATCAACAGAATAGAGCATAATCTTCTACCCTGGCCCCACTGGTCTTCCAAGATCTGTCTCTGAACTCAACTTTCCAAGCCTCACATTTCTCCTACTCCTTCCTCACATTTCTTATGTTCCAGCCAAATTAAACTTTTGGCCCCTCCCCTTGACACACCATGATTTTGATCACATAGCTCCTCCCCCTGGAACATCTTCACCTCATCTACATGTGTCCTCGTCCCACCTGCCTTCCACGGATATCCAACAATGCCAATCTCCCTAGTGGAAATGATCTGTCTCTTCTGAATCTGCAAAACATTTTATCTGGGCCTTTCAAAAAATTGACCATTTTCTAGAAAACATTATAATGTGGAAAGATATCTTTACCATTCCTCATAGCCCAGAGGGCCTTTGAAGGCAGAGTTCACGTTAGTATTTTAAACACATTATCAAATATTGATTGGACAAACAGGTGGATTAATGAATGAATGGGGCCCAGTCTCACTTCTCGGTTATCACAGGCCAGCAGTACATGTCACACTCATGCATCTTTCTAAACTGTGGCTCAGTTTCCTAAGTCTAGCTCTGCCAGCTACATTTGCTTGAAACATGTTGCCAGGCCTCAGGTTCTCTCCATTTCTTAGCTCGGTCTGCTTCCATCCTGCTTTCTTTCAGAGGCAGGCTCTCCGAGGAGGTAGCACAGATGGTCCCCAGCAGCCTCACACTTACCCCCTACCAGTTTAGCAACCCCCACAGGAAAGAGCGTTTTTCTTTCCCAGGAGAAGTGTGGGAATTGGGAGTCACCAGACATACAGGAGGCCTTTCCCTGTGGCCAAGGGGATGGATTATCTTGATCACTCAGGAGATCCCAGGAGCTGGAGCTGGAAGTGTTGGTGGTTGGGAATATCCTAAAGGAAAATGATGGTATTGTTACTAAAGGAATGGGGGGATGGGAGTTGGATAGGGAAAACAGCCGATTCCACCCTACCCATCCTGGAAGGAGATACCAAACTCTACATAGAAGGGCTCTTTTCCTCAAGCCTGGTGTTGCTTGAGCTCCTGATGCCAGCCACACCTGAAGCCAGCTAACCCCTGGTACTTGTGATGTGTCTATTTGGACATAAGGCCTTACAGATGTAATCTAGTTAAGATGAGGTTATATGGATATCCTTAAAAAGACACCAGTCCTCACAGGAAGAGGGGAGATGTAGAAACAGGCACATGAGGAGAATGGCATGTGACAAGAGAGGAGATTGGAGTGATGTGTCTCCTCGGCAAGGCAAGGAATGCTGAGGATTGTTGGCAACACCGGAAGCTGAGGAAGGCATCATACAGAATCTCCCCTACGGGCGGGGGGCGGGGGGGGGGGGAGAGAGAGAGAGAGAGAGAGAGACATCAACCTGTAACCTGTTGCTCCTCCTGACCATGCACTCATTGGTTGCCTCCTGTGCCCCACTGGGGATTGAACCTGCAACCTTGGTACATGGGGATAACTCTCCAACCAACTGAGCCACCCAGCCAGGGCCTCACAACACTTCTGACACCAGATGTGTGGGATTTTCCCCACAATAAGCAATTCTCCCACACCATCTGGAATTCAACTTAATTCTTAATTAATTGTAAGATTCAACTTAATTCTTACACTTTAACTCAACTCTGACACTGTCTACCTGGAGATAGCTTCAGTTTCCACAGAGTAAGGGTTCAGTCCCACAAGACTGCCCTTCTCCCCACCTCGGAGCCAGTGACGAGTCCAGGCGGCCACCTGTGCCTCTGACTGACTCCCTATAGATTAGAAGTTCTAATGACACCCTCGTTGGGTTTGATTAATTTGCTAGCGTGGCTTACACAACTCAGAGAAACATTTTACTTACTAGATAACCAGTTTATTGTAAAAGAATATAACTCAAGAACAGCCAGATGGAAGAGATGCACAAGGCAAGGCAGGGGGAAGGGCGCCGAGCGTCCACGCCCTCTCAGGCAGGCGACGCACCCAGCACCTACGTGCCTTCACCGTCCGGAAGTTCTCCGAACCAGGCCTTTGGGTTTTTATGGAGGCTTCATTACGTATGCAGGATTGATTAAATCATTAGCAATACATGGATGTAAACTCCATCTCTAGCCCCTCTTCCCTCCCTGGAAGTGGGGAGGTGGGGGTTGAGACTGAAAGTTCCAACCTTCTAATCGCTCGTTGGTTTCCCTGGCAATGAGCCCCCACCCCGAAGTAACCCAGGGGCTTTCCAAAAGTTACCTCATTAATGTAACAAGACACCTTTTCTGGCTCTGTCACTTAGGAAATGCCAAGGGTTTTAGGAACTCTGTGCCAGGAACTGGGACAAAGACTAAATATATATTTCTTATTATAAATCACAATATCACAGCAGCCCTGGGAAACTAACACACCCTCTCATTCCTCCTCACCCCTTAGTTTTGTGAGCCAATAAAGCCCCTGTTTGCCTGAGCAAAATTGTTTCTATTACTCACAGCTGAAGTCCTCAATAACACAACATGTTGCCACTCTCCAGGACGAAGATACAAAGACAAACTACACTCTGTCCCCACCTTTGAGCTATCCACCCTGTGGGACTAAGCCCAGCACCGTCTAACATTACTGGGGCCAAAACCAGTGAGGACGAGAAGAAACCCAAAGCTACAATGCAAAGACAATTCCGTAACCCTGATTAATGAAAGTAATTTATCTCAAGCACAGTTCAGACTCCAGTCAAAAATGCCATTGACTTCCCACCCCACCATACAAGATAAAGGCCAAACTCCTTCGCCTGGTGCTGGAGGCCCCAGCCTATATGTCCATCCTCTCCCCCTATACTTGGTTCCTCCTCCACCTCCTTTGCTCCAGTCACATCAAATTACTAATTATTCCCTAAGGACACTACAGTTTCAGAAGTTATTCCATTCACTCATACAGCTCTGTCGACACATAGCGCTGTCCTCCATCTCAAGTCCTGCCCATCTCTATTGGTTTCCCAGGGCTGTCACAATGAATGACCACAAGCTGGCTGGCTTTCACCGACAGAAATTTATTCTCTCAAGGTGCAGGAGGCTGTACCTGTGAGATGAGGGGTCAGCAGGGCCATGTCCCCTCTGAAGGCTCCAGGGGAGGATCCTTCCTTGCCTGTCAGCTTCTGGTGGCTGCTGGTGCTCTCTGGCATTCCTTGGCTTGTGGACACATCACTCCAACCTCTGCCTCTGCTGTCACATGGTGATGTCCTTGCATCTGTGTCTGTGGTCCAATTTTTCTCTTATAAGGACACCAGTCATGGGGTGGGAATCCCGTCCTAAGTCAGTGTGACCCCAGATCTTAACTTGGTCACATCTGCAAAGATCCAATTACCAAATGGGCATAAGGGCTTGAATAAAACTTTTGGGGAAACAAGCACAGCTCAAATACTACCTCCTGCAGGAAACCCTCATCACCCACCTGCAGCACGATGTCTATTGCTCCTGAACTTTGTCACAGCCTGAGCACGTTTGGCCCTGTGGTGCAGACACCACTGAACTTAGACTCATGAACAACAGGACTAGGAGTCAAACCTTGTCTGTATGATCCAGATGCCTTGGTCCATACCTGTTCTACTAGTCAGAAAAGAACCTATAAATGTTTGTCATTTTGAATTAAACTGATAAGGAAAAAAGCAATAAGATGAGGGAGAGGGTAGCTATATGGCACATGTTAGAAGACTTTAAAAATTATTTATTTATTTTTAGAGCGAGGGGAGGGAGGAAGAAAGAGGGAGAGAAACATTGATTGGTTGCCTCTGGTATACATTCCCACTGGGATTGAACCTGCAACCCAGGCACGTGCCCTTACTGGGAATCAAACCTGTGACCTTTCACTGTGGGGGGTGATGCTCAACCCACTGAACCATATTGGGCAGGGCTGGAAGGGTTTTGAAGCCATTAGGAGACAGAGAATTAGATTGAAGCTGTCCTAATAAGAACTGAGATGCAATTGCAGTTTCTCTATCCTTCTTCCATAGCTTCTCTTCATTCCCCACTTGCAACAGTTTTGATCTCTTGCATCCTTTAGGTGGAAGGGCTTTGAAATGTTCTAAGGGTCAAGAAGAGTCTTTGAGACCAAGAATGCCCCCAGTCCTGTGGTTGCAATGGCCTCATGGCACAAGGACAGTGAGAAATCCTCCCTCACTGTAAGAGTCCACAGTAGCCTCCAGTCCCAGACTCTGCCTGCCAGTTGGGAACCCGAAATCAGACACCAGGAAGACCTTCTGTGTCTGCCCAATGGGAAGCAGCAGTCTGGATCCCCGTGCTGCTTTATAGAAAATTGTTGGTCAGTGTTGGGAACCGCCCTGCCTGGTATCAGAAGCTGTAACCCCCGCCAAGGCTAAGGCTGAGGGAACGACCTTGGACCATAAGCCAGCAAGGAGACAAAAGCTTATCTCCTTGGCAGGAGCACCACTTCTGCTCCTTTTACTTCACCCTGCCTGGCCCCCAGTGCTTGGTCAGTTAGCCAATGACGGGTAAGATTCCCCAAGCAGGGAATGTCCTAAGACAGACACGATCACGTGGGAGGCCCCCAAGGAAGGACTTTGAGGGCTACAGCAAAAGAGGGTGATGGACCCTCACCCTTCGGCTTTGACATAGCCTGAGTCTTCACTGTCTGCGAGAAAAATCTCCTAATCTTTTGGCTGCCTTACTTTCCTTGCTCCACCTAAGCCTGAAACAATGACAGAGGGTGGTGTAGCCCTGTGCTGGAAAGGGCGGGTTCCCCGGGTGATCAGGCCTAAGAAAGAATATGTAAAATCCTGTGAAACCTGCTTTGTTTAGAATGCTCTCAATGAAATGATAAGAGTTCAAGCAAGAAGTAAGTTTGTTCCTTAAAGTTTTACAGCTCTTTAGCTATCTGACCCTGACTCAAAATAGGCCCTCAGAGTTCCTTGTTATTTTATCTTTACTTCCCGGCAATGAGTAATGAACTTTACCTGAATTCCTGTGTAAACGAACCCAATAAAAGCCTGCTCGGGTGGGAGAATGGGGCGCTCTCCCATAGGGAGGGTGGCTGAGGCGCTCTCCACTAGAGAGAGTGGCCATTTCATCCCTATTTCCCCACAGGACTCTGTTGTCGTGTGCATGTTTTTCTCGTGTTTCAACGAGCCATCTGCAGCATTCCATGGTCACTGCAGGCCAGTGGTCGTGTCAGGTCAGTGACTGGGCCCAGATAGACCTGATTCTTGCACTAAAAGAAAACAGCGGGGCTGGCCCAGAACCTGGGCTCCCTCCCTCCGTGCTCTAAGTACCTGGAGCCCTCGAGTCTGCCCTGAGACAAGAAGAGCACTGCAGCACCCTAGTCGTCCTGCAATAGCGGAGAAAAGATCGCCTAGCACCTTGACGCCTGTCTTTCAGGGGGGGAATTTCAGAGAATGGCCCAGTAAAACACAGCTTTATTTATTTCTCTTCATTAGAATGTGTCAATTAGATCCCAAATCAGGCTTTGGGGCTCAAGTTCCAGCAATCCCTTAGTTAGCGTTCTTCTCTGGTGAGTTGGTAGCGCTTGCTGAATTTGGCAGTGGATGTAGCGACTGCTTCTGTAAACCAGAGCCTGAGAAGAACCAGTCTCCTTAGGAAAACTACCAAAAAAAATTCAAGAGGAAAAGGAAGTGTTAAAAACAGTCCTTATATAGCAATTATATGGCCTTATCAAGAATTACTTTATGCCCTGGCTGGTGTGGCTCAGTGGATTGAGTGCCGGCCTGTGAACCGAGGAGTGGCTAGTTCAATTCCTGGTCAGGGCACATGCCTGGGTTGTGGGTTGGGTCCCCAGTTGGCACGTGTATGAGAGGCAAAAAATTGATGTTTCTCTCCCTTTCTTTCTTTCTCCCTCACTTTCCCTCTCTCAAAAAAATAAATAAATAATTTTTTTAAGGAATTACTTTAAGAACATGAACGCATCAGTGACACTGATGAGAAGAATAAACTACCATATTTTTCAGACTATAAGACGCACTCCCCCCAAATTTGGGAAGAAAGGGGGTGTGTGTCATATAGTCCGAATGTAGCTTACCTGGCTCACTGGGCAGGGGGCGGAGTGGGAGGGCTGCAATGGAGCCAGGTTACAGGTTATTAAATATTTTTTGCTTCAAAATTTTTCCCCTATTTTCCTCCTCTAAAACCTAGGTGAGTCTTATAGTCCTAAAAATATGGTAAATGCCTTTGAGGGGAAAAAAAGAATTACATCAAGCACTTCATATAGGTGGACACTGCAGTAGACTTTATTATTGTCCCAAATATTCTCTGCCCCTCCTTATGGGAAAATTACATCTGCCCTACCACATTGACATCAAGGTTAGCCAAGGAGATGTAAACAGAAATGATACATGTCATTTCTTTTAAAATCCTTACCCAAGGATATGTTTCCATTGATTTTAGAGAGAGAGGAATGGAGAGAGAAATATTGATGTGGGAGAGAAACATTGATTAGTTGTCTCCCATATGTACCCCCATAGGGGATCTAACCCACAACGTAGGTATGTGTCCTGAGTGGGAATCAAACTTGCATCTCTTGGTGTATGGACAATGCCCCAACCAACTGAGCAACCCTGCCAGGGCCATGTCATTTTTCAGAACAAGCTTATATGGATCTACCATTAAACATTCTTTTCCTGCTGCCCTAATACCAGCAATGTTCCAGATAAGGGCTGTTTCTTTAGCCTGGTCCCAGGGGCAAGAGCTGAAGTTAACCTGTAATGGACATGTGATATGAGCAAGAAATAAACGTTTGTTGTAAGTCACTAAGTTTTTGGAGCTGTTTATTATTGCAGCACAGCTTGACTTAAGCTGATTAGTATCATCATCCCCATTTCACAAATAAGGGAATAAAGGCCCCCAGAAATTGCATAACTTACCTGAATTCATGCAACCAAGATTCAAATCCAGGCCTCTAATAACGTCCTTGTTGTTTTCTTTCCAAACTCCTTTAGCTGGCGAGATCCCCATGTATGCTGTTTTTCTTCATTTTCCATGGAGGTAATTAAGAATAATCAGCAGATTATTTGGTCCTCAGTAAGTAGAACGAACTACGTTGACAGACTCCGTACAATAAAACATAACTGGTTGTTGAGTGAGCCAGCCTCATTGGTATGCACAGCAGTTAACAACTTAATTTTTTCCATACCACAGTCTTTCAGGAAATAACAAACAACTTTATCATTACAGATTTAAAAACTGAAATAAAATCTTGTCTCAGAACTCCAATTTCTTAACCATTTGAAAGCTTCTCTCCTGCTCCCGTTAGGAAATTTGCCATAGAGGAGGGGCTCAAACCAGGCTTTCTCCTGGTTTATTTTCCTTCCACACCTCCCCCACTCACCTCACTGCCTCAGGCTCTTGCAGAATTAGAGTTGGGGTGGTTAGGGAGATAAGAGGTAGGAAAAATCTTACTTGTGTTTAGTGTGCTCTGGGTGTGGCAGATGGTCAAATGCCAGCTTTTTGTGATAAGGGCCTCTTTTATGGACAATAAAGGGCAGAATTCCCTAGAGTCTCCCACTGGGGACATCCCTCAACACCACTTTCTGGCTCAGGTAATGTATTACCTGACAAAGCACTAAGGATGGAGCCCTTCTCCTCACTAGCTTCTGCATCAAACCTCTTTCTTCTGGAGTAAACTACCTCCCAGCACAAGGCCCTCTTACAAGAGTGGACTCCTTTTTTGGTTAAACAGCCTTATTGAGACATGGTTGGCATGCAATAATAAACTGTACCTATTTAAAGTGTACTACTTGATAAGTTTTGATTTTTGAAGGGGCTCAGTGGAGCAGAATCAAGATAATAAACATTCCATCATTCCCCAGAGTTTCCTTGTGGCCATTAGTGATTAGTCTCTCCTGTCCCTCCCCCACCCCCAGGCAATGCTGATTGCTGATCTACTTTCTAGCACTGTAGGTAAGTTTGCATTTTCTAGAATTTTATGTAATGGAATCATATGCACTTTTGTGGGGAGGGGACTTCTTTCACTCAGTGTAATTCTTTATTGGTTCATCATGGAGTCCCTTTTCAAGAGAATTTAGGCTTGGCCACCTCCCATGGGTGCACAGGGCCCACAGGAAAGTCCACTCATCCGTGTCTTGTCACACAGTGCAAGTGCAGTCTGGTTCCAGGCAGGTGCCCCAGCTGCTCCACCTTTGTTTTCTGGGTGTGGCAGGCTCCAGTGCAAGGACACCCCAGGGGACACAGGCCAGGCTGTCTAAGCACTGAAGGTCCAGTTCACTTGGCTCGAGGAAGGCAAAGGCACCCCTCTTCTTCTCTACACCCCATCCTGATGACTTTGGGCAAACCCTCCCTTTCCAATCTCCTTGTGGATACCACAGCTCCCGAGGTACAGACTCTGGTGGCTGATGCTGTGAGAGGCCCCAGGTTAGTTTTCTGGATCACTTCAGTGAGTTCTATCTGCAGAGGTAGTCTGGAGTCCTTCTTTAGAATTTGTGAGCATCTAACATATTATGTTCTCAGCTGAAACAGAGACATCAGGAAAATTTGCATGCTAATAATCAATATAATAACTTGGAGGCTAAAGGGTAGGTACCCTTGTGTAAAAAGATCCCTATAGGGTTTTGCACCCAAATCCAACAGGAATGTATGTATGGGGTGGGGAGGTTCCCTACATCACCAAGCAATTTTCTGACACCAGCTGTGTATCCTACAGGTCAACTCAATTCTGATACTATCTACCTGGAGTGTAAGATAGCTTCAGATTCCACAGGTGAAGTGCTCGGTCCCACAAGACTGCCCCCTCCCCCTGAACTTCAGACACCAGGAACAAGCCTCAGTTATCTCCTCTGTGCTCTGACTGACCAGCTATGGTTTGGAGGGTCCAATGATCCCTCCTTGGGTTTGACTAATTTGCTACAGAAGCTCACAGAACTCAGAGAAATGTTTTATTTACTAGATTACTAGTTTATTATGAAAGCATATAACCCAGGAATAGACTGATGGGAGAGATATATAGGGTATGGAGTGGGTAAAGAACACGAAGCTTCCATGTCCTCTCAGAGCTCGCCATTCTCCCTACATCTCCATGTGTTCACCAACCTGGAAGCTCTCTGCACTCCTCCTTTTGTTTTTTTTTTTTTAATATACTTTATTGATCATGCTATTACAGTTGTCCCATTTCCCCCTTCACTCCCCTCCACCCTGCATACCCTTTCCCACCCACATTCCCCCCTTTAATTCATGTCCATGTGTCATACTTGTAAGTTCTTTAGCTTCTACATTTCACATACTATTCTTACCCTCCCCCTGTCTATTTTCTATCTACCATCTATGCTACTTATTCTCTGTACCTTTTTCCCCTCTCTCCCCCTCCCACTCTCCTGTTGCTAACGCTTACGTGATCTCCATTTTTGTGGTTCTGTTCCTGTTCTAGTTGTTTGCTTTGTTTTTGTTTTAGGTATGGCTGTGAATAACTGTGATTTTGCTGTCATTTTATTGTACATGTTTTTATCTTCTTTTTCTTAGATAAGTCCCTTTAACATTTCATATAATAAGGGCTTGGTGATGATGACTCTTAACTTGACCTTATCTGAGAAGCACTTTATCTGCCCTTCCATTCTAAATGAAAGCTTTGCTGGATAGAGCAATCTTGGATGTAGGTCCTTGCCTTTCATGACTTGGAATACTTCTTTCCAGCCCCTTCTTGTCTGTAAGGTCTCTTTTGAGAAATCAGCTGACAGTCTGATGGGAGCTCCTTTGTAGGTGACTGTCTCCTTATCTCTTGCTGCTTCTAGGATTCTCTCCTTCATTTTAATCTTGGCTAATGTAATGATGATGTGCCTTGGTGTGTTCCTCCTTGGGTCTAACTTCTTTGGGACTTTCTGAGCTTCTTGGACTTCCTGGAAGAGTATTGACAGAATGGGTAAGTTCTCCTTTATTATTTGTTCAAATAAGTTTTCCACTTGTTGCTCTTCATCTTCTCCTTCTGGTACCCCTATAATTCGGATGTTGGAATGTTTAAAGTTGTCCCGGAGGTTCCTAAGCCTCTCCTCATTTTTTAAAATTCTTGTTTCTTCATTCTTTTCTGGTTGGATGTTTTTTTCTTCCTTCTGGTCCACACTGTTGATTTGAGTCCCAGTTTCCTTCCCATCACTGCTGGTTCCCTGTACATTTTCCTTGATTTCACTTAGCGTAGCCTTCATTTTTTCATCTCATTTGCGACCAAATTCAACCAATTCTGTGAGCATCCTGATTACCAGTGTTTTGAACTGTGCCTCTGATAGGTTAGCTATCTCTTTATCACTTAGTTGTATTTTTTCTGGAAGTTTGATCTGTTCTTTTGTTTGGGTCATTTTTTTTGTCTTGATGCACCCGTAATGGATTAGGGGCAGAGCCTTAGGTGTTCACCAGGGCGGGTCAGCCGAATTGCTGGGTTGTGATGCTGTATGTGGGGGTGGGGTCCGAGAGGGAACAATGGCACTTACTCCACTCTCTGCCATATTTCAGTCACTTTCGCTACTTCCCCCAAGATTGGGTCCTTCTGGAGTTGATTCCTGTGTGGGTGGGTCTCTCCAATGAACTCTCCTGTGAGGCTGGGGGTCTCTCCTGGCATCTCAACCCCCACAGGTGTTTTCAGTAGGTGTTTTGAGGCTTTATTTCCCCACACTGGGACCCTGGGTTGCATAATCTGTCTCATTCCCCAGTTTTGCCTGGTTTATCTGTGTGTGAATGTGGGACTGCCCAGTCCACCAGCCTCCTTGAGCACTGTGCCCCTCCACAGTCTGTCACCTTGCTGGCTGTCATCAGCCACCACTTTGCTGCAACCCTTCTCTCAGCCGCTGGATTCCACTCCTCCTACCAATCTGGATGAATGTGTCTGCTTTAACTTCTTGGTTTTTGGACTTCCATACAGTTCAATTTTCTGTCAGTACTGGTTGTTTTTTTGTTTTTAAATTTGTTGTTGTCCTCCTTTTGGTTTGGCAAGGAAGCACAGTGTGTCTACCTATGCCTCCATCTTGGCTGGAAGTCCCTCCCTTCTTCTCCTTTTGGGTTTTTATGAGCCTTCATTACATAGTCACAACTGATTAAATCATCGGTTATCAGTGATTGGTTCGACCTCCAGCTCCTCTCTGCTCCCCAGAGGTCAGGGAGGTGGGACTGAAAGTACCAGTCCTCTAATAGCAAGATTGATTCTCTTCGCAGCAGCCCCCATCCTGAGGTCAACTCAAGAGTCACCTCACTAACATGACAAGGGACATGTTGACAGCTCTCCTCATTCAGGATATTCCAAGGGTTTAGGAGCTTTGTGCCAGAAATGGGGTGAAAGACCAAATATACATTTCCTTTTATGAATCACAGTATCCCAGGCCCTAACCCTGATGCCTCAAGTTGGACTTTTAACCCAAGTGTCCGAGACTTCATCAGCTTAAGAGGTCATGCTGCCCTTTAATGTCTGGAACACATTAGCTCTGGGTCCAGGAAGAAGTGCTCCCAAGAGCCACAAATCTGCCCTGAGCTCCACTTCTACTCCGACCTCCACTTCCACTCCAATCAGCCCTGTGATTCTGGGTCACTCCATGACTTTCTCCCCCCCCCCACGGACCCCTCCTCAGTCTAGAGGGGGCTACCCCTCCCAACAGTATGGCTTCACCCCAGGCATGGCACAGACCCCTCCCTCAAATGCCCCAGCAAGGCTGAGCTAGGCTTGTTTAATATTTAATCCCCAAAACTTGGAGGTAAGACTCCTGGCTGGTGTGGCTCAGTGGATTGAGCACAAGACTGCAAACAGAAAGGTTGTCAGTTCGATTCCTGGTCAGGGCACATGCCTGGGTTGTGCGCCAGTGAGAGGCAACTGGCCAATGCATCTTTTCCTCTCTTCCCCCTTTCTGAAAATAAGTAAATACAATATATATTTTTTAAACTTGGAGGTAACAGAAAGGATAGTGTGGATGGTCTTCTCAGAGGTTCCCTTCTTATGGTTGTCAGATCTAGCAAATAAAAATAAAGGAAGCTCAGTTCAGTTTGAATTTCAGGTAAACAAATAATTTTTTAGTGTAAGTATATTCCATGAAATATTATAAACCACTCATTGTTTGAGATATACTTATGCTAACATCTTATTTTTTGTTTATGTGAAATTCAAATTTAATAGGGCATAAGGATTTTATCGGGCAACCCTACTCCTTCTAGTATCTTTCTGTGGCCCTTGGTGTGTCTCCCAATGCAGAATCATACTCACTCTCACTGTGGGAGTATCCTGGAGAACCCCTCCCTTCCCAAGCCCAGGCTTTTCAATCCTCAAGACTCCCTTGAAGGGTCTAAGTCTCCTTCCAAGTCCCTTTTTTAGGCCCCAGGATGACTGCTCTTGGGAACATACATTCCTTTTAGGGAGACCCCATCCAGATGCAGAAAAATGTGGTCTTGCCATTAGCTCCCCAGGGCATCAGAACAATATTCTCAGCACATTTCCCAGGTTGTGTAGTTGCTCTAGAATTTGCCAGCATGGGAAAATGTCAGGGGCCTCCAGGCTGCCCCAGCCATGCCAGTCAGGACAACTTCAGGGGACCTGAGTCAGCCCACAGGGGAGATACAGCTCCAGCATCTCTCCAGATGCAAAGACATGTCTGTCTTTGGATAACTGTTTCCAGTCTTGGACAAGATTGCATCACACATCTCCCCAGAAGAAACTGTAATTTTAGAAAGGAACATGATGTAGCTCTGCCCACGGGGAAGACACCAGTTTACATTATCTTGCAGAGAAGTGAACCACCCCATTCTGTAACAGGGTAATACGGTTACTCTACCTTTACAAAATCAGAGGCCCATTAAAGGATTTTCCCCAAATCAAGGCAGTAAGCTGTCCTCAGGCTAGTGTCCTAGCCTCTGTGGAACTGAGAGGACTGCCTATGCATTTAAAATGTTCATTTTTCTAGACCTTGGTTACTGTAAATAACACTGCCACAAATGCAGGGGTCGGCCTGTCAGTAGGTGAGTAGGTAAAAAAGCTGTGGTACTTTTACATGATGGAATACTACACAGCAGTAAAAGAAGGAAGTCTTACCTTTTGTGACAGCATGGATGGACCTGGAGACTATTATGCTAAGTGAAATAAGACAGTCAGAGAAAGACAAATTCCATATAATCTCACTCATATGTGGAATCTACTGAACAAAATAGAAATAGAGGAGTGGACCCATGGAACAGACTGACAGCTGTCAGAGGTGAGGGGGGTACTGGATGAAAGAAGGTGAAGGGATTAGCCAAACAACATACGTGCATGACTCATGGACACAGACAACAGTGTGGTGGTGACCAGAAAGAAGGGGGAGTGGGGGCTGGGTGCCAGTGGGCAAAGGGGTGGAAATGGGGGCATTTGTAATTATGTCAACAATAAAAATAAAGAAAAAATAATTAATTAAAAATGTTTGTTTCTCCTACTCAGGACCATCAAACTTTCATAAAATCCTGACATTCACTTTTAGCCATGACCTTGCCTGTTCTCCCACCCGCTGCATATCAATAGTAATCTGTCCAGTTGATAGATTTTAAGTCTCTGAGTGCTTTGCTGGACCTATTTATTCAAAACACAGTGATGTTTCAATTACATACCTCTGCTGGCAATGAATTCTTCCAAAGCAAACAAGTTTTCCTGATAACTGAGGGTTATCTCTAAAAATCCCAGCACTTTGTTTGGTTTAGCCATTTTGGTTGGAATCCATCAAAAATGTCACAGCACAGTACTACATCTGCTTCTTTTCAGGTTATCTGTCTCCTTTGTCCTCAGGCTACCAGATGGTTTAACATCGCTGCTAACACATCTGTCTGTAGCAGCCCCCTCCCCGTGTTTTACTCACTTTGGAGAAAGATGTGTTTTTAAAAAAAAACAGAGTAAATGGAATTTTGGGGTCTAAAGACTTTTCCCAAAAATAAAGCTCTTGTCCTTAGTGTGGGATCCTCTGAAAGTTATTCCAGAGGCTCAAAGGGTTTGGTTTTGTTTTGTGGCTTAATTTTAGATTTTCATCATTCTGAAAGGTTAAGATATTTTCCCTTTCTGGATGGCTGAGATGTTATTATCATAAAATCTGCAAGTTCCTTTCAAAGGAGCTCCAGCAAGCCATAAAAGTTAGAGCTGTTGCTAAGGGAACCAGGCAAAGCTTGCTTAATGTATAAACCTGGTTATTACATTTAAAATTCAAGTAGCCACCAGAGATTCCTAATGGGAGAGGAAAGCCTCTGCTTTTGAAGAGGAAAGTGGAAATGACTTCCATCTCCAGGGAAAGGGTAGCTCTTAAGGCTCATTTTTTGTTGCCTGGAGACAAACCTCAGCGACTTCTCTTTCTCTGGTGTTTCTAACGGTGGGAGAAAAGGAGGAAAGGGAAGAGGAAGTACAAGTGGCCGTGTCCTCTGCACTAGCTGTTTGGCTGATTGAGGTGGGAGAGGCGAAAAGAGCCGAGGAAGTCCACAACCATGACCGCAGCTCGACAGAAGTGAAGGGCAGCCCTGAGACACAGAGGACCGGCCGAGAAATGTTTGCACCCTGAAAGCTAAGGGTGAGGAAAGAGCAAAATATTGTTCTCCCCTATGAAAGGAAATAGGTTAAAAGAATTAAAATGTTGAGATTGCAGGACAAAGACATTAAATTGTCCCTAGTTGCATGCTAGTGTGCTCCACTGCCCCCACCCCTTCCAGCCCTCCCCCTGCACTCTCCATCCTGATGTCACATCACATGGGAGGGGGGCCACATGAGGTCATCTAGTTGTCATACTTCATTAACTGTCACAGAAAGTAAGACCCACAGAGATCCTCATCAGATGGAAATTCGAGTTCTAACTCTTTACCTAGCATGTTTTCTCACTGCATCAGTTAAGGCAGAAATATCCCTGGAAAATTCAGGAATTTTCTCACTTCATAGTGCTCCCTCAGAACAGTGTTTCTAAATTGTGTTCCACAGAACACTAGCCCAAGAGATGCTCCTGCAAGTCCGCTTCTGGGTACATACCTAAAATGACGGAAAGCAGGGACCCAAACAGGTATTTGTACACTCGTGTTCACAGCCTTACTCACAATGGCCGAAAGGCAGAAACAATCCAGTGGTGTCCACTGGTGGGTGGATGGGTAAGAGAAATGTGATATATGCGTAGAGTGGAGTAGTCAGTATTCACCCTTAACAAGGAGTGACATTCTGACACCAGCTACAACGTGGATGAGCCCTAGGACACTAGGCTAAGGGGAAATAAGCTAGTTACAAAAGGACAAATACTGTATGATTCCACTTATATGAGTTACTGAGAATGGTCAAGTTCATAGAGACAGAAAGTAGAGTGTGGTTGCTAGAGACTAGGGGATGGGGGAACCGAGAGTTATTTAATGAGGACAAAGTTTCAGTTTGGGAAGATGAAAAATGTCTGGCGTTGGATGGTGGGGCTGGTTGCATAACAATGTGAATGTATTAATGCCACTAAGTGGTAAATTTTGTGTTTGTTGTGTTTTCTCACACACACACACACACACACACACACACATTCAGATGCTCCATTAATTAGTGGTATCAGCAAACAAACCAGTCTCCGGAGGTCTGAATACCGGCCCCTCCACCCCCCTCACACACAGCCTCAGCCCTGGCCGGTCACAGAGCCCATTCAGTAAAAGACTCAGGAAAGCCCTAAATCAAAGGCTGTTTAATTCGATTTAATCAAGCATTTCCTCAACTGAATACAGACCCTTTTTATTTGCATGGAACACTATTAATAGCTCACATCCATGGTGCACACTTCTGGAAATGCTGACAAAGAACTTCATACTGTTCAAAGGATTTCTCTCAATACCTCACTGGGTGCTGCCAGCAGACCTAAAAGATAGTCCCCAAAAGTTAGACCTCAGTTATTGCTATTGACTATTGAACAATTACCTAACTTACTAATTGTTCTTATTTACTGATGAAGAAACTAGAGCCCAGAAAAGTCAAGCCCTGACCCAAGGCCACACAAAGCTACTCTGCCAAGATCAGTGTGGAGACAGGCGAGAAGGGATCCTTGTTTGCTAAGCCCTGGTTTGGCACGTATCCCCTCCCCCTGCACTCATCTCCTGGGACCCCTTCTTCGTGCTCAGATGTGTGAGCAAGTCCGCTAAAGACCTTCTGAGCCCCAGGGCTGTGAACAGCAAGCCAGGGACACCAGAGGGGAAGGCAGGGGTTTGTCCCTGGTATCTGCATCAGTAAAGGCCTGTGCTCCCGGCCACTGTGCTTTTCTTCTCCTTTCTCCAAAATAGGGCAGGAGCTGGGAGACATCCCATCCCCTGCACAGTTCCTGAAGTTTCCTGACGTTATGACTCCTCTAGGGTGCTGATTAAAACACAGATTCCAGGGAGATAAGGCAGGCAGAGAAAAACAAACACTGTATGATCTCACTTGTATGTGGAATCTAAAAATAAAAAGAAATGGAACTCAGAAACAGAGAACAGGGGGAGAGGGTGGGTGGGGAAAATCGCTGAAGGGAGTCAAGAGGTATAAACTTCCAGGCGTGAGATAAATAAGTCCTGAGGAGGCACTGTCCAGCACAGCGACTACATTTTACAGTACTGTGTAGTATATTTTAAAGTTGCTAGGAGAATAAATCCTAAAAGTGCTCATCACAAGAGAAAAAAAGTTTTTGTAATCATTTTGCAATATATAGGTAGTTAAGTCATTATGTTGTACTCTTTATACAGTGTCGACTGCTAATTATGCAGCAATAAAACTATACAAATAAGTAAATTGTGCTTCAGTAGTCTCACCTATAAACAAATAAAATGAAATAAAGTACAGGTTCCCAGGTCCTTCCCCCAGAGATTCTGACTGAGTAGGTGTGGGGCAGAACTTAGAAATGTTTTAAACAAGCATCCTAGGTAACGTTAGCTTGGAGGAAGTTTGAGTACCCTTGACCTTAACACTAAAAGAGACCTTAATAGAGCATCCTCTGGGTTAGTCCCCAGACCCACAGCTATTGCAGCTGAGGCTCAACAGAGCTAATGTGACTGTACAAATTCACACAGTTACTTTCTCTCACTGCCTTTATTTAAAACAGATACAAATCCGAACACTCCTTTCCCTGAGGAAAGATGCAGGTCTGTGAGTTTTAAAACAGTGATCTGTGTGCTCCCCTCCGCTCACCCCGGCACACCTACCCTGTTCCAACTCCCCCTGCCCAGTGGAGACCAGGTTCCCCCGACCCTTCTCCTGTTCTTTGGGCAGGTCCAGCCACCCCAACAAATGTCCCAGCTGTCATTCACTGCTCCAGGCCTAACTCTGACGCAGTGTTGACCCAAATTGCTTTCTGAGTGTTGATGGAGACCAAATGGTGTTTGGCTTTGCTTGCCCACCCCATTTCATTCTGAGCACAAAACGATCTCAGGCTCTAACTATGCTGCAAGTGGGAGTGCAGCCTCTGAGTCCTCCTCCTCTAGGAGCTGCCCCCACCCACTGGCTGCAGAACTGGTGGCTCCAGCCCAGCAGGGGAGATGGATGACCAGTGGAGACAGGCTGGGCACACGCACAGCATTCCCTCGTCACTTGGCAGAGCCTTGTCAAAGAGCAGATGGAAAAGTCTGAGGACACTCAATTCCCCAGATTCCTTCTCTGCGTGCTCTACCCCATCTCAGCCTCCACAAGTTAGTCTTTTCAAAGGAGTTAAAACTCAGCTACTCCTCACCTATGCATCCACTGGTGATCTTGACTTTAGGTCATAGGTGAGGGCAGCTACAGACTGATAGATGAGTGGGAGGGGCTGGCCCTGGGAGCTGTGTGCCTGCCTGCCTGCCCTGGAGAGGTTGCTGCTCCCAATCAGGAGGGCCCAGAGCACAGTTTCTCTGCTTGTGGGGTCTTATGGGCCACAGGTTCCCTCTGAGGGGGTGTCAATGCTGCATGGGGCCCTGGAGTCCTTGCCAGCAATGGGGGCAATGCCTGGAGTCACAGACCAGGCTTCAAATCTGGCTTTCTGGCTGAGTGATGATACCATGGAACCGCTGTGGGCTCCTTCTGGGCCTGTACAATGGGATAATAGCATCTCCTTCACTGGACTGTGGTGGGAATGAAATGAAACACTGTGTCTGGTGCTGGGCACACAGCTAAATGCTTAGTGAATGGTAGTGATGATTATCTCCTGAGGTCTCAGGACACTGTCTCACCTTGCTATGGCCCCTTTGCCACAAGGATAAGCAGATGGGACCTGGGCTGCAGCTGTCATAGATCCTGAATACTGGCCACCTAGAAACATTTGACTCAATTAAATAAAACTTTACTACACACACACACACACAATTATAACGGCCATCTTGGGGGGTGTCTTAATCTGTGGGTTTTCATGTATAGTAAACACAGGAGGTACAAGAGTATATAATTTGATCTATATTGCTGTATTGCTTTCTGGAAAGGCTGTATCAACATACACTTGCACAGACAATGTAGAAAAGTGCCTGCTTCCCTGATCCCCTCCTCAACACTGCCTGTAGCCAAACTTCCCAAGGCATCGCCTCGATGAATTATCTCAGTTGTTCTGATGGGTGAATCTATGGTTACTGGTGAAGTGAAAGGCTTTCTTGTTTCCTATTTATCGGGTATCTGTATCTCTTCTTTTGTGAATTTTTTATTCATGTCCTTTGCTTATTTTTCTAAGCCTTCTTCATTTTTAAATTAAATTACAATATTAATTTATAATTGATTCATAGTTTATAATTTATAATCATATATTAAAAATATAAATCCTTTATCTGCCAACTACAAAGTAAATTTTATCTGACTTTATCTTTTAATTTATTTTGCCATAGGACATGTATTCTAAAGTTTAACATTTTTAGGTAGTTAAACCATTTTTTGAAATTAAATTTATTGGGATGGTATTGGTTAATAAAATTACATAGGTTTCAGGGGTACAATTCTATAACACATCATCTGTATATTGTATTGTGTGTTCACCACCCCAAGTCAGGTCTCCTTCCATCACCATCTGTCCCCCCATGCCTTCTTCTACCTCTCCTCACCCCTTTTTCCATCTTATAACAACCAACTTTTGTCTGTCTGTGAGGGTTTTTTTTTTTTTGGTTAATTCCTTCACCTTTTTCTCCCAGCCCCCAAATCTCCTCCCTTCTGACAGCTCTCAGTCCTCTGTATCTATGAGTCAAAACCATCTTTTCTTTCATATAGTTACACCTTTTGATAAAACATCAAAGAAGACCTTCTTTACTCCAAGGTTATATTTTTACCTATATTTTATTCTAGTACTTTCTTATTCCCTATATTTACACATTTAGTCCATGTAGAACTGTGCTGTTCAATATGATAGCTACCAGCTACACAGGGTAGCTTCAGTGCACCTGCCCCATTTCAGGTGCTTAATGACCACACGTGGCCAGTGGCTGCCATACTGAACTCAGGGGAAAGAACATGCCCATCATCAGAGAAAGCTCTGTTGACAGCACTGATCTAGGGTTCATTTTGCGAATGATGGGGAAGGCTAAGAAACCCAACTTTTTTTTCAAAATAGTTCAGGTAGTTGTTCCAACAACAATGTCTTTTGAAAAATCTGCTGCTTTTATCCTGAGATGCCACATTTACATTTGTAAGTCTTGTGTCATAAACTTAGACCCATTTCTGTACTTCCTATTCTATTCCTTTATCTATCTTTCTAATTTTCACCAGGACCACACAATTCTAATCATTATGGTCTTCCAATATATTTTAGTATTTCACAGAGAAGTATTTTTTATTTCCTAATTATTTTTTAAAAAGATTCTTGGCAAATATCATACTTATTTTTCCAGGCAAACTTCCTTTACTTCCCGGCACACTCTAGGCCCCCACTGGACTCGGCTGCTTGCCCGTCCACAGCATCACCGTGCACTGTGTCCTCCTGCTGGAACTCACTCCCTGGTCCACTGGGAGCTTGGGCTCCGTCTCTCAGCTCAAGGCTCCCTCACTCCAAGCCCTTTCTGATGTTCCTGGGCCAATGTAGGTGACTTTCTCCTGCTGTCCTCTGTATTTTCCACATCGGAATGATTAACTTAGGGCTTTGCACTTGTTTACAAGTCTGTCTTCTCGCTGTAAAACACAATTTGAAGATGAGGGTTATGACCTTTCAACTTTGAATTTACATAGCTTGACACAGTCCTTGGCTCAAGGTCGTCCTTCAACAAAAATGTCTTGAGTCAAAAAGCATAACCCAGGCAGTGCTGGAAACGCTGGCTGTGGCATGCGGTGGAAGGCCTTGAACGTAGCTCTCGGTGGCTTGAGCTGGCTCGGGCTTGGACAGAGCCGCTCTGTGCCCATTACACTGGCAGAGATGCGGTAACTGAATTGGAGCAGAGAAGCAACAGAAAACCAGGACACTAGTCAAGAGGCCATAGAAGATCAAGGCAGACAGAGTAAAGGCCTGAATAAGGCTGGTAGCAGAGGTTTGGAAAGGAGAGGACATTGCTGGGGGGTGATGCACTGTTAAAGCCATCAGGAGACTGAGGACTGACAGAGCCAACATTATGACCAGCGGTCTAACAGCTCTTTCTGCAATTTATTCTCATGGAATTTTCAATACCTGCAAGTGTGTTGTGTCATTCACAAAGATTACAATGAGATTTTACTATAAAGTCTAAATGAATGAATGTAATGATAGCAACAATTGTTCTAGAACTAGTTGAGTTATCTTGGTCAAGTTGCTTAACCTCTTTGTAAAAGTGGTATCATCATGGTACCTCCCTTAGAAGGCTTTGGAGAGTTTATATTTTGGACATGCTTAGAACAATACTCTGCACATAGTAAGCTCTCAGTAATTGTTGGCTATTTTAAAAATTATTATTCATACATTTCCATCTAGAGAAGCACCCATTTATCTCTGCACCTAAGGTAGCTCCCAACTTCTGACAAAAAGTGACCAGTCATTCATTCAATGACTCATGAAGCCTTAGGAGGGGTGATTTGTCAAAGGCTTTTTGAAAGCTAAAATCTATACACAGGTGTATGAATACAATTGTGAGAAAGAAGTTACCAAGTCAGGTTTGTTCAAGGATGTCCTTGCCTCACTTTTTTCAATTGTGTAACTGCTAAAAATTGGTCTCTGTCTCCTTTCAGAGGTGATGCAGGTGCAGCTGAGAAAAGAGCTAAGAAGTTATTGGGGTGTGTGGAGTGTGATCGGGGACATGTGGAAAGGGCCATGTAGAGGGAGAGGGAGAAGGGGCCACCCCAGTGAGACCCACTCATGTCCCCAAGCAGGACAGGATGCTGTCTTCCCACATGGCTCCTACTGTCCACAGGGAGACCATGAGTTGAGGGAGGAACTGGAGGTTGAAGCTCTCTTTCTGCCTTCAGAGAAGGCTACGTGAGGAGCTGAGTTGCTCTCCGTAGACAGAAACTACTGCTGCCAGCAGATTTTGAAGTCAGAAGGGTCAGGTCAGAGGCATCTCTCTCTGGACACTGGACTGGGGACTCTTTGGAGTCTGTGGCCCAGGGCAGCTATTAGCCGTGTTGCCTTCATTTCACCAGGTTTTACCATCAGTCCTGGTGTCTTGCCCATGAAGAGAGATGTTCCAATGTGTTTATTATTGCTCTTATCACCTTTAGAGAAAAAAGTGAACTATCCTAGGATGTCCGTTACAGATTTTATCATCTTGCTCACAATGAAAGGGAGCACAGCATCGCGTTTATTCTCAATTCGGCTCTCTTAGCCAGAATGAGGGTGAGAGGCACCGCTGTCTTCATCACAGCTTCTGTTAGTCCTCCTGGTGACTGGAGGTTAAAATGGAAATGCCCAAAGCTGAGTCTGTTGAGCTGTTCTGGAACTCTCTTTCTCCATCCATTCTGCCCTTGTTTTGGGATTTGCCTATTTTAGACCTCCAGGACAGCATTCTGACACTGCAAGGTCTTCAGTTAGCACTGCCATGTTTGTGAGGGGTCACACTAACAGTTAATGCCTTTGTGCTGGAACAAGGTCTCCACTGTGCCTGTCTGGGTGAAAACAGAATCCCTGAGGCACAGAGCTGACTTCCAGAAAAGGCTCCCGTGCGAAGTCAGCCAACAGGCTCCAGAGCTAATCGGAACCAGATGTGAGTTCTTTCACTGAAATATATTGCAGGTCACAGATTTATTTTTTGAGAACACCTATAATAACAATTAAAATCATAAAATGTGTTTTCCCTAGATATTTTCTCCTAGTCAACCAAGCAATATGTCTGATAAGTTGGGGCTAGCGAGGGCCAAAATCAACATACTTGCTTTGTTAGAAATCTGCAGAATGCGTCCGTCTGCGGAGGTGTGCCTTAGTCAGGCCAGGGACCAACGCCAACACGCAAACAGTTTCCTAAAATATCCTGTGCACGCAGGGACGATAAGCGGACTCCATGGCTGTGAGGTGGAAGGAGAAAAACCTGAGGGAGAGGCTTAGAATGAATGGCATTAAGCATAGCTCATGTAATGTGGCAGATACTTCCTGTGTTTAAAAAATAGAGTGTACAAAGGATTCAGTGACTGCCGACAACTCTCTCCATACCAGCCTCACTGCCAAAGTTCAAGTGCTGGGCAGAGGTCCACCTCTGGGAAGCAGACTAGCAGATTCCTGGGTTGTTCTTTCATTTAAAGTCTTCTATCAAGACACATCTTTTTGAGATGTTGTCAGGCACTCCTAGGAGCTGATTCTCTGCCCCTGAGTGGCCCCCTCAATCAGGTATTGCCAACTGTCCCCACTTGGGTCCCACACTCATGGGAAGTGGCCTGGCAGTCAGTGAGCAGGGGCCTCACTGCCCAGTAATCACTCTCTGGCCCTGGGGCTTGTTGCTTTACTGGTTGGCAGCCGTTTCCATTCCAGTCCGAGCCTCGTTTCCCAACACTTAGACTCTCAGTGCCCTCTGCTCCTCATGTTTTTTCTGTGCTTCGTTGTTTTTGTATCCCCTCTTATCTTTGATGGCCAGAGTCCATTCTCCCTATTTTTGGTAGCAGCCACCCATTTCCTTGTGGGAAAATATCCTTCTCCACTCTACTCTCAGTCCTGAGTTCCACAGGTGTGTTGATAAGCCTCCTAACACCTCACCACCACCACTGACAGCACCCCCCACCCTGCACCTAGGGTGGCATATCCCCTAAACTTGGCCAAAGGATAATGAATTCAGTGAAGGCTCATGATCAGTGGAGATTTTAGAATTCGAATCCTTTCTTTAAATAAATTAGGTTTTAAGCCCTGGCTGGCATAGCTCAGTGGATTGAGCGCGGGCTGTGAACCAAAGTGTTGCAGGTTTGATTCCCAGTCAGGGCACATGCCTGGGTGGCAGGCCATGACCCCCAGCAACCGCACACTGATGTTTCTCTCTCTCTCTCTCTTTCTCCCTCCCTTCCTTCTCTAAAAAAATAAAATAAAATGAATAATAAAATAAAATAAAGAAAGAAAGAAAGATATTAGGTTTTTAAATAGTTAATCCACTCAGATGGTTCCAAAAAAGTAAAGTTTAAGAAGCTAAGTAGTAATAAAGTAGGAAACTATGTGTCTAGGAGTTACAGAATGAATCAATTGAAAATTTGAGCTGGCACAGGACAGTTACAGAGTCTCAAAGTAACTTCCCACAAAATACTCATTCGTCACCAAGGGGAAACGAGTAACTTCACAGCGGAGAATCCTGGCAGACACGACCTTAATCAGGTGACTAGCATTAACATCATCAGCAGTTGGACATATCAACATCATGTGCTGCCTGACAGAATGCAATGAGGTCATACATGCTGTCCTTGATGTTCCTGCCCAAGATTCAGAACCTGGAGCTAATCATGAGGCAATAGTGAGCCAACCCAAACTGAAGGCGTTCAATGAGATAATGATCGTGCAGGCCGAGGCGGCACCAAGGAATGGCTCCAGACTGGACGACACTAAAGAGACATAAGGCCCAAAGGCAACATGTGATTTAGAATTGGATCCTTTTGTTTTTATAAAGGACATTATTGGGACACTTGGTGAAACTTGAATGGTGGAAATACATCAATGTTAATTTTTCTGTGTTTAAACTTGTACTGTGGTGATGTCAGGGGAGGTCCATGTGGTAGCAAATCACACTGAAGTCCTCAGGAGTGATGTGTCATTGTATCAGCAACTTAACTCTTGAATAGTTCAGGAAAAAAAAATTTTTTTTTACCATACTTCCAGCTTTCGCTTAAAATTGAGATTATCTTAAAACAAATTGTTTTCAGTTATCTGAGAAAAACTTTGCCTCTAATTCCTGACCCCCATCTGCCTATGCCCTCCCCAGTAACAGAAACCATCCATGCCAGGGTATCCTTCAGAGCGTTTCTTTCTAAAGCATGTGTAATAAAGAATGAGCCAATGCCCACCACTTGAGGGACTCTTTAATACAAGGGTCTCCGAATCACAATCCAGAGGATCTGGAAACTTTGCCAAAGCTCAAGACACAGCTCTGGGTATCTCCTCGCTCCTTCTCGTAGCTCTGGGGGTTCGCAGTCGGGGGGTGTGGAGCGCCGACCTCACAGCTGACCACATTCCGGTCGGCGACTCGTGCTCTCAGTCAGGCCTCTTTCTCTCTTCTGTCATCAGAAGTCACATGGCTTCGCAGAAATAACAGGGCTTCCTGCTCTAAGAGCCCATCGGCCCAAGGCCACCAACCCGTGGAAAACTATACAGCTGACCCTTGAACAACACAGGTTGGGACTGTGTGGGCCTACTTCTACATGGATTTTTCAACATAAAAATACCTGTGCTGTTTTCGATCTGTGGTTGGAAGTCCCCAGAAGTAGAGGGCGGATTGTTTGCACGGATCCACTCCATTTTACAGAAGGGACTTAAGCATCTGTAGAGTTTGGTATCTGCGGAGGGTCCTGGAACCAGTCCCCGTGGATACAGAGGGGCAACCAAGTTGTGGGGGAGTCAAGCGTCCTGGGGAGGGGGCGGGGGAGGGTTTCAACTGCAACGCGGGTCCGCAGCCCTAACGCCGGCGTTGTTCAAGCGTCAACTGTAAAATGTAAGAACCTCCTTTGGAGACATTACAATTTTGCCTTTTGAGAGTAATACTTCAAAATGTTGAATTTATCCAAAGTCTGATTAACATCGGGTTACTTTAAACACATGCAATCACCAATGAGTATGTTTCCACGGTAAGTGAACACAGAGAGGGCTGAGGGAAATGGAGACTGTGAGAAGGAAAAAGGCTGAGGAAAACTTCCACGCAGCCTGGAAGCCAGGCCTGCTGGGCCCCGGACAGGACTGGTCCCTGCGGGACGGTTCACGCCTGCACCCAGGGTGTGCCAACCGGGCGCTTAGCCCTCCGCCGCGGGTCCCTGCGGCCTTTCCCGCGGCCTCTGCCGAGCTCCTTTCTTACCTGGCCCGCGGTCCCTCCTTGCCTACTCTCAGTTCCAGAGCTAAGTTGCTGTTCCGCAGGAAGGAATCACAAATGTGGAAATTCCTTCCAGTTGGAGGCCCGTCCCTGAAACAGACTCTCAGCACACACGCCTCAGGATTCAGAAGTCCCTGGCGGGACGACCGTCGTTTGCAGTTCACAGGTCCTCCTGGGGCTGCGCCCCGCCACCGCGCTGGCCCTTCTGCGAGGACACTGCTGTCAGCCCCTGGCTTGCAACGAACTTGGTCTTCCAGGACCCAGTCCTTCGGGAAGCAGGCCTCTTTCCTTCAGTGATTCATGCAGCAGGTCTGTTCAGGGCACGCGCTGCGGGCGAGCACTGGCTAAAGGCCGAGGGCGCCCCGGGCAATGAGATGACCCCGGGCTGTGGTCCCTTAGTGGAGCCTGGGAGACAAAGTGTAGACTGTGTTTAATGTCCAACTGCGTGGTAGCAAGTGCTATGAAGTAAACACCCAAAGGTTCCTGACTTAGTCTGAGAAGAGACACCTGACTGAGGGAAGAAGGAGAAGTGGGGGTTAACCTGGAGAAGAGAGGGTGGTAGGGAGGGAGGGAAATGCGGAATCACTAAGCAGTGGTCAACAACAAAGGTAAGATGACCCAATTCATGTTTATGACAGGTCATCCTTAACGAAAGAGTAGTTTTACTTTATTTTTTTGGATTTTATTTACTTATTTTTAGAGAGAGGGGAAACAAGGGAGACAGAGAGGGAGAGAAACAGCAATGTGTGGTTGCCTCTCAAGTGCCCCCCACTGGGAACCTGGCCTGAGGCCCAAGCATGTGCCCTGACTGGGAATCAAACTAGCGACCCTTTGATTCACAGGCCCTCGCTCAACCCACTGAGCTACACCAGCCAGGGCAAAGAGAAATTTTAAATTGAGCAGAAGTTTTGAATAGACACTCTCCTGAAAAAAAAAAAAAAGCTATTTGGATAGCAAATGACCACATGAAAGGATACTCAACATCATTAGACATGAGGAAAATACAAATTAAACCAAAAATGAGATACCCTACTAGAATGGCTATAATTAAAATTAAGTGTAGAGAAGGATATGAAGAAACTAGAACCCTAGGTCAGTGCTGGTGGGAATTTAAATGATGCAGCTGCTTTAGGTAACAGTTTGGCAGCTTCTCAAAATTTTTAACATAAACTTACCATATGACTTAGCATTTCCACTATTACTCAAGAGAAATCAAAACACATGTCCATACAAAAACTTGTAGCAAATGTTCAAAGCAACATTTTTCATAATGGCCCCAAACTTGAGACAACTAAAATATCCATCAACTGACGAATGGATAAACAAATGTGGTACATCTAGACAGCAGATACTATTCAGCAGTAGTATGAATATGGTACCAGTGTGAAGTACTGATATACTTTACAACAAGATGAGCCTCAGAAATATTATGCCAAGTGAAAGAAGCCAGACTACAAAAGACCTCATATTATATGGTTATACGTGCATGAAATTTCTAGAGAAGACCAAACTAGAGACAAAGCAGATCGGTGGTTGCCTGAGGTTGGGGGTGGGAGCAAGGATTGACTGTAAATGGGCACAAAGGAAATCTTTGTGGTGGTGGGAATATTCCAAAGTTGGATTCTGGTGATTGGTTGTACAACTGTATAAATTATTGAAACTTGTCTAACTGTAACTTTTTTTAAAGAATGTTTTATTGACTATGCTATTACAGTTGTCCCATTTTTCTTCTCCCCTTTATTTCCCTCTGCTCTGTACCCCCCTCTCACCAGTGTCCCCCCCACCCTTGGTTCATGTTCATAGGACGTACATACAAGTTTTTTGGCTTCTCCATTTCCTATACTATCCTTAACCTCCCTGTCTATTTTGTACCTACCATTTATGCTTCTTATTCCCTGTACCTTTCCCCCCATTCTCCCTCCCCTCCCTGCTGATAACCCTCCAGGTGATCTTCATTTCTGTGATTCTGTTCCTGTTCTACTTGTTTGCTTAATCTGTTTTTGTTTTTTTGTTTTTGACAACAGGTTAATATCTTCAGTTGAGGCCACGGACGAGTTTTAAAAGCAGAAATGAAAAGGGCTAAAAGTTCACTGATGGCAACCTAGGAGAGTGCTTTGAAGAACAGAAATCTATTTGATTTTTTTTTCTCTCTTGGGAAGAAGACTCACCTCTCAAATACTGTCGAAGAGAGACATACACAAAGTACTTACACACAAGTATAGTTTGAGAACAAAACCACAACCAACTAAAATTAGTCAGCAAAGTGAACATAATTAAACAAGTACACAAATATTTACTGAGTGTTTCTATATAAGAGTGATAAAGTGCAGAAAGCAGAGATTGTATGCATCAGAATTAAACAGATTATAGTACTATCTTTATTGAGTACTGACACACAAAAATATTGCCTTGCAAATAATCTGCCAGGTCTCCACTATTGCAATACTGATATATATATATATCAGTAATGATATTATATACATTTAAAATAAGGACACCAGTTTAAGATTAATTCAATCCATTATCAGTTAATTTTAATTAAAAAATTCATTTGTATATAATGTAAATGTAGTCTGAAAAACATGTATACCACCTACCTCCATCACCAAGAAGACAGAGTTGGGTAATTCCTAAAAAATATACAATATTAAATATCATTTAGATTAGAAAAGAATTAAGCACAAATATAATAAATAACTTTAACAAAAATACTATTGTTTCCCATTACTAAACAAGTAAAAAGAAATCACAAAATCCATTAGCGAGTGAATTTTAAATCCCAACACAATGACTTAAGCATCTCAGCTTCCAAGCCAAACCAGGTTTTGATGACACCAAGGTACTCATCAAGAAGTTCTGTTCTCACCCTGGCTGGCATAGCTCAGTGAATTGAGTGTGGGCTGCGAACCAAAGTGTTGCAGATTCGATTCCCAGTCAGGGTACATGCCTGGGTTGCAGGCCATGACCCCCAGCAACTGTACATTGATGTTTCTCTCTCTCCCTCTTTAAAAATAAATAAAATCTTAAAAAAAAAGAAGTTCTGTTCGTGGGAAGAACTCAAGAAAGCCTCATCTTTTGGTTATGGTTATGGTCCACCTATCAATGGTGAAAAACAGGGAGGACCCTCTTGTCTTCAGGAGAGTACTTCTGCTTTGGAAGTTCATGATCGGGGGCAATGGCTTGACATCCTCCCCAGCAACTCGACAGGCACACTCTGATTTCTGGAATACATGATCCAGAACCCTTAATTTTTTATTTTTCTAGTTTTTGTGTTTATCTGGAAGCAATCACATTATCTGGGAATTTTTGGCAATTTCCTTGAAAATAATTCATCACATCTTGGTAACAGACTGATCCTAAGGAACTGATTTGAGGAATTTTGCCCAGTCTCTCAAATTCACATAGCTCCAGTTCTGTTGCCTAGTCAGGCAATCCAACAACACATTAGCTGATTCTTCAATAACAATTTTTATAATGTTAATTAAATTTTAAATTGGGCTTCCCTACAGCTAAACTTGAGCCACTGTTCAAATGTGATTCAAGAGATAGCCCTTTCAAGTACCACTTGGCTTCACCAGATCCTAAATTCAAGAGGAAGGAATTCCACAGGAAACCAGAGGAGGACCGGGGCAGAAAGGGGGCAGGTCTAGGGCAGCATTCCTCAGAGTGAGGTTCACAGCCAGTGCCAGTCAGTGAGTTATCTTGTACTGGCTCACAATGAAATAACTACAGAGATTAGGAGTGAGAATTTTTAAAGGTTTAAAGTAAACTAAACAAAATAATTTTATGTTTGCTGACCCTAATAATAAAAACGTTAAGCATCTGTTTGTAGCAACTTTATTTCACTTTCATATTAATTCATTTTTATTGGATTTTATAATACAACTATCAGTTCACACAGATTAAAAATAAAAACAGGTGTCTCACAGTAGCTGGGTTACAGCACTTCTGTGGTACAAGGAGCAAACAAGGGCTGCCACTGAGTGGTGTCTCACGTCCACCAAGGGATGGGGCCACGAGTCAGGACCTGGATGAAATCATGTCCTTCAAGAGACTCAGTGACATAAGATGGCTTATTTCACTCATTTATCAAGAAGACTGGGTGAAAAATTGAAATATGTCATGCTCAATTATTTGATCCCCATCCCCCAACGGCACATGCAGGTTCAGAAGAATGGCAACACCTCCAGCTCTGTGCCGGGGACATGGAGCCAGGCCACAAGCCTAGCACAAGCCTGGCTTCAGAACAGCAGCCCTCGACCAGTCAGAAAGGAGGCAGAGAACAGTCTGAGTTCAGCAGGCTAGGAGAGTAAGTCTGTTAGAAAGAAATACTTCCTTCCTTTTCTCATAAATAAAAACAAAAAAAATATTTTTGTTTTTGTTAAGTCATCTCCATTGCAAACTAGTCTTAATCACAAAACCTGATCAAATCCAAACCAAACTATCCTATCATCCCTAAAAAATACCAAGAAATCATTAAACATAACTTTCAACTGAATTTTCATCTTCTTAAGTATAAAGAACAAAATATTATCTAAAATCAATATTATTTAATCAGATAATAATACCTTATCCTAACTACTGAAGAGATAAGAAAGCTAGGAATTCCTAAGGGGAGGTTGGGTTGTGGATTTGTTGTGACTTTGCTGTCATTTTACTGTTTATAGTTTTGATCTTCCTTTTCTTAGGTAAGTCCCTTTAACATTTCATATAATAAGGGCTTGGTGATGATGAAATCCTTTATCTTGACCTCATCTGGGAAGCACTTTATTTGCTCTTCCATTCTAAATGATAGCTTTTCTGAACGGAGTATTCTTGGATGTAGGTCCTTGCCTTTCATGACTTGGAATATTTCTTCCCAGCCCTTTCTTGCTTGAAAGGTTTCTTTTGAGAAATCAGCTGGCAGTCTTATGGGAACTCCTCTGTAGGTAACTGTCTCCTGTTCTCTTGCTGCTTTTAGGATTCTCTCCTTCATTTTAATCTTGGCTAATGTAATTATGATGTGCCTTGGTGTGCCTCCTTGGGTCCAACTTCTTTGGGACTTTCTGAGCTCCTGGACTTCCTGGAAGTCTATTTCCTTTGCCAGATTGGGGAAGTTCTCCTTCATTATTTTTTCAAATAAGTTTTCAATTTCTTGCTTTTCCTCTTTTCCTTCTGGCACTCCTATGATCCAGATGTTGGAATGTTTAAAGTTGTCCCAGAGTTTCCTAAGCCTCTCCTTATTTTTTTTTTAATGTATTATTTCTTCATTCTGTTCTGGTTGAATGTTTATTTCTTCCTTCTGGTCTAAATCATTGATCTGAGTCCCAGTTTCCTTCTTGTCACTGTTGGTTCCCTGTATATTTTTCTTTATTTCACTTTGCATAGCCATCACTTTTTCCTCCATTTTGTGACCATTCTCAGCCATTTCTGTGAGCATCCTGATTACCAGTGTTTTGGACTGTGCATTTGATAGGTTGGCTATTTCTTCATTGCTTGGTTCTGTTTTTGGAGCTTTGATCTATTCTTTCATTTGGACCATATTTTTTCATCTCAGTGTGCCTGTTACATAGTAAGGGGTGGAGCACCACATATAACTGTGTTGTGGTGCTGTATGTTGGGGGGAGGTCAGAGAGGGAACAATGCTGCTTGCTCAGCTCTCTGCCCTGGTTTCAGTCACTTCCCCCACTAAGTACAAGTAATTTGGGCCCTTCTGGTGCTGACTCCAGGGTAGATGGTTTTGTGTACATTCTAGGACTGCGTGGGTCTCTCCAACGAGCTCTCCTGTGAGGCTAGGCATTTCTCCTGCTGCTGCAGCACCCACAGATTTTTACAGCCAGAGGTTTTGAGGCTTTATTTCTCTTGGCTGGAACCCTGGGTTGGGTGGTCTGTCTCACTCTCCAGTTGCTCCTCCCAGTTTATCCACATGCAAATGTGGGACCACCTGGTCTGCCAGCCACCACCTCTCCCACCCAGTCCTCAAGCTGCTACCTTGCCACCCATCCTCTGTGCCCTGGCTGCCCATCTCCACCCCTCCTACTAGCCTGGATGAATGTTCCTTCTTTAAGTCCTTGGTTGTCCGACTTCCGTACAGTTTGATTTTCTGGTAGTTCTGGTTGTTTTTTATTTCTAAATTTGTTGTCCTTCTTTTGGTTGTGCAAGGAGTCAACGTGTATCTACCTATGTCTCCATCTTGGCTGGAAGTCCTAACTATAACTTTAAAATGGGTGAATTTTGTGATATGTAAATTATGACTTACATAAAGCTACTTAAAAAGAAAGAAACCATTCTGTGAGTGAGGGCAAGGTTAAAGATAGAAGACCACCTAGCAATCTCAGAGTGCCTTCTCTTGTGCTTTGTTTCTTGGATTCAAACCTCTAGAAATCAAATCTCCTTCAAAGAAGAAACATGAAACCACCTCTCTGTAGAAAAACCAGAGCAGTGGCACGTTCTGACATACTCTTACTCAACAGACACCGAGACTGGAGCGAGAACACCAGCACAACTGACAGATGCATTCAGGTGGTGCTGCCTTCACAGTTTGTCTAAGAACAGTGGATGGGGACCTGCTTTATATTTGTTCAATAGAGTCCATTTTAGTGTGTTTTCCCAAAACAGACAGGATAAAAAACACTTGGCATTAAAGATACATTGATAACTCCATCTCTAGTAATAGAAAAGTGGTCCCAGCTTTTAAGATTACAGACTCCACTCTCACCCCCTCAAAGGTTTGAAAGCCACAGGAACCTTACACTGGTATTCCTTACCCTGTCTAGCAGAGGGAAGATGTTGGTAAGCATTTGCAAGTGATTGAATTTTAGATTGTTCCCATTTCCATCTTCTTCACTGTCTTTTCTTCCTCTCCATTCATCTTTCCAATGTCCTTTCTATTTTTGGCACAATGCGTTTTTCTCCCAGGTCCTATTATTGTTGGGCTGTAAACATTGTGGGGCCTGGGCCCAAAGTACAAATGCAGGCCTGGCCTGTTATGGTTCTAAGTATTTGAAATTGCAAGCCCAAATGTTACACTGTTACATAAATTGTTCTCAGTCTCCTACCTTGAAATTTGTCTTCATAACAACCTGGAAGGCCAAATTTGAATTTGGAATTCTTATTGGAACAGGGAAGCGTAGAGAAAGCCTGCCCATCCCCAAGCCCCAGTCTAGCCCACCATCCCTCTCTTTTCACCCCAGCTCCCATCCCACTCGGGGCGGGGGGTGGGGGTGGGGGGCTCGTGCGCACAGCTGTGAACACGCCAGCCCCCAGTTCCAGGCTTCACCCTACCACACTGTCAGCCCCCACAGACAGCTTTACCTTGGCTGTGCCTCAGGCCTCGGGTGTGTGCCACTCAGGGGGCATGATGCACCCCTGAGGGGACAGAACCAGGGAAGAAGCCAGGGTAGGTCCTGGAAGTGGTGTTGGGGCCATTGGGCAGGCAATTTTGAAGTTCTAGTGCCAAAAACTGTGGCCTGATAGGGAGGAAGGACCCAGGACAAATCTTCTTGGTCCAGAGAATCCTTTACCCTTTGGGAAAAGCAGGTCTGGAGGGCGCCAGGGTGGCTGGCCGTGTCACCCAGGTCCAGGGGCAGTGCTGATTGTTCTGATAAACTGTCTCAAGTGATGTCCTGATATGCATCCATCCCTGTGATTCTGGAATAAACCCTGTTTAGTCATGGTTTTTATATACTGCCAGATTCCATTCGCTAATGTTCTACATAGGAATTTTCCATCCATATTCCTAAGTGACATTAATCTCATCTTCTTTATTTGTGCTAACGTTGCTAAGTTTTGATATCACAGTTATGTTAGTTTTATAAATCAAGTTGGGAAGCTTTCCATCTTTTTCTGTGTCCTATATTCTATGTTATTTTACTCCTTCTGTCTATGAGACATTTATAAAAACATTTTTTTGTAAAAAATTCAAACCATACAGAAAAAGCAAATATTCCCCTAGACTCTCCCTTCAAATCCTAGTCTCCTGCCTAGAAACAACCATGTTATCCATTTGCTATGCATTCTTCCATAAAGTTTCATTTCCATACACACATGTGCATTTATATAATTTGCTACTTTTCTTTTGACACAAATAGGATTAAATTCTACATACTGAATTGCAAGGTTTTGTGTATTTTTTTGTTTTGGTTTGGTTTTACTTAGCAAATTTATGTCTTGGAGAACTCACCATGTCAGTGCATGGTGAGACAGAACTATCTCATCCTTGTAAAATGCTACATCATAGTACATAGTATGGTTAGATTTATTTAAAACTATTTCTCATTGGAGGGACATTTAAGTAGGTTCCAAATTTTTCTTTATTATTATGCTAAATTAAATTCTTTTCATAGGACTTTTTACTTTCTGATTGTATCCTATTCAGACACTTGTTTTTTAGAATGTTCATTCTGTCTGCCAGCACTACAACTTCAGCTTCCTCAAAGAGAAACCTTTTGCTGCCTTGTTCCTAGTGCCTAGGACTTTACCTGGTCCGTAGGAGTGACTCAATAAATAGTCACTGAATAAGTGCATGAATGAAAGATCATCTTTGTAAATGGCTCGTTGAATGCACATGCTGTGGAGCTCCCAGTTAAAAGGTGTAGACATTTGAAATTCCAATAGATACAGTCAAACCGACTTCCATTCTGACCAATTTATACTTCCACAAGTAATACAAAAGAGAATTTACTTCTCCACGCTCTTGCCAACATTCACCATTAACAAACACCTTTTTATCCAATTTATAAGTGAAACAATGTGTCTTACTATTCTAAGACCATACTATTCTAAGGTGCTTGTCTTTGGACACTGCTGCAGTCGATCATGTTTTGGCTTCTTGGCCATGTGGAGATCCTTATTTGTGAATTTATTTTTTCTTCCCTTTCCTACTTAGTTACTTATACTTTTCTTATTGATTTGTGGGAGATTTTTATTTATTTTGGAAAAAAATTATTAAATATGTGGACATGATTTCTCCTAACTTATTCATTTTGACTTTATGGTGTCATTCTAGTCTGCATTAAATATGTTACATTTTGATGAATCAAATTTATTCTTCTTTTTCTTTCTTTATGCTTTTTTTCAATTTGAATCTTAATATCTATTGACTCATCTCTGTGAATAATGAGAAATTTACCATACTCAATCATAAAGAGTACCCTTTCAAATTGATACTCTTTAAATATTTGTTAGACTTTTATTTAAAAGGACAGAGCAAGAGCTATTTTTAGAACTATTGTGGAGCCCTGGCTGCTGTGACTCAGTTGGTTGGAGTGTCATCCTGGGCACCAGAAGGTTGCAGGTTGGTTTCCTGTTCAGGGCACATCCCTGGGTTGCGTCTGTGGTCCCCAGTCCAGGCACATACAAGAGGAGACCGAATGACATAATGTTTTTCTCTCTCTCGATCTCCCTTCCTCTCTCTCTCAAATCAGTGAATGTATCCTTGGGCCAGGATTAAAAATAATAATAAAATAAAATTATGATGGATTATGGCTTCTTTATATGCCAAAGAAGGAATTTATCCCATGCACTGAATGTCACAGAGAATTTTAACTTATTGACATTAACTTTTATTTTAGTATTTTTCTTTTTCACAAGTGGACCCACAAGGAATGAGAATGATCTGCAGTACCAAGTGAAATCCCACTTCAAGGAAGGGGTCCTAGAATGCAGAACAAGAAGGGTGCTCACCGGGACCCACAGAAGGACAGACTCCCATTCTGGGTGCACTGTCTGATTTTCACAACCTCCTTCACCCCCACCATAACCTGTTATCTCCCAGTAATGTTTGCTCTGGGGAGGGGACGGGCAGGGAGTTAAAACATGGGCTACATCTTGGACTTAATGTCTGTTACATATTTATGGTTAGAGATTTGGTTTCTAAACTTTTAAACTAGTAAATTGAGCCTCTTCTATTTCTCTCTCAACAACACCATGCCAACCTAAGTTAGGGCTCAGTGCTCCGTAAGTATTTGTCAACTCCTTTTCCCCCTTCCTTCTCCCTTTCCTCCTTTTGGGTAATCAGTAGCCTTTTTGAGAAAAGCCCAATTATCAGGGTCAGTGGTTCTCAACTGCTTCACGTGATGCACATCAGAATCACTTGGGCAGCTTAAAAAACTAGTCTCCTGGGGTCTGACCCAGATTTGCTGGATCAGAATCACCCAGGCTTCTGAAATGTTTGAAATTTCCCCAGGTGGTATTGATGTGCAGCCAGGACTGAGAGTACCCAGGTCTTGATTTTTAACATATGACATCATCCTTGAAGAACAATTAAACCATCCAATGAGATAAAGTCAGCCCATGTGACTAATTCTATAGGACAAACGTCCCAGTTTCTTCACACATAAGTGACATGAAAAACAGAGCAAGAGAGTGGAAAGTGTTATAAATGAAAAGACTTGAAACATGTCAACCAAAAGCAATGGGTAGACTTTATTTGGGTACTGATTTGTGCAGACTAAAAACTAGGCATTTGAGATAGAGAAAACTGAACACAGATTATTTTATACTAAGGAATTATTATCAGTTTTGTTGAATGTATTGGAGGAGAGGAAGAAACTTTCCTTTACCCTTCTAAGTTTTTCCAGGGGGTCTAATTCATCGACACAAGACAGATTACCAAGAGAAAATAACCAAACTTAATCACATGGGTTTGTGTGGGAACCCCACATACACGAGAGGCTCAGAGGCTGAAAGTTAAAATGAGATGTATATGACATTCTGAGCTAAGGACATTGGGAAGGAAGGACCGGAAGGTTATTTTCAGGATGCTTTATTTATTTAAAAGATTTTATTTATTCATTTTTAGAGAGAGGGGAAGAGGAGGAGAAAGAAAGGGAGAGAAACATCAATGGTTGCCTCTCATGTGCCCCATACTGGGGACCTGGCCCGCAACCCAGGCATGTGCCCTGACTGGGAATTGAACCTGAGGCCCTTTGGCTTGCAGCTTGTGCTCAATCCACTGAGCTATACCAGCCAGGCTGCTTGCTGATTTTAGAGGGAGGGTGAGAGAGGGAGGGAGAGAGAGAGAGAGAGAGAGAGAGAGAGAGAGAAATATCAATGTGAGAGAGAAACATTAACCGGTTGCCTCTTGTACACGCCCTGATGAGGGCTGAACCCACAACAGAGGCATGTGCCCTGATGGGGAATTGAACCTGCCACCTTTTGGTTTACAGGATGATGTTCAACCCACCCAGCCACACCAGCCAGGGCTTAAGCTTTTCATGATATTAATGTGATAGTTGTGTTAAAAAACAAAGTTCTTACTTTTATCTTTAGTCCTTACCAGTTAGAAATAAATACTGATGTATTTAAGGGTGGAATAATATATCTGACATTTGCTTTTCAATATTTCTGGGAAAAATGTAGGAGAAAACAATGAAGCAGGAATGGCAGAGCGTTGCTAACCATTGGAACTGGGTGATAGGTACATGGGATTCTTCGTATTATTTTCTGTTTTTGTATATGTTTGAAAATTTCAGTAAGGAAAACATTTTTAAAAAATGACACTACCTGTAAGGATTTGAAGACCCAGGCTCCACCTTAGCCTTGATTTCCCTTGGGTGGTTTCTTATTTCCTCTGGAGTGTGCTTGTTAGGATCAAGAAGCTCTATCCAAGCTTTTCCTATAGTTCCATTACTGGCTTCTACCCCCTCAGAGGGAAGTAGATAACGAAAACCAGAGGGGTGCTTTGCTGCCACTATTTCCCATCCTCCTTAATATAGTAAAACCTGTGTGCATGCTGGAGCGAGGGGCCTCATCATCAGAGCCGCAGTGAGTGGCGTCCCTCTTAGACCTTCAGACCTAGCCTGCCTTGCCCTCTCTGTCACCCGTCCATGGTGCCGCAGAAAGAACAACAGAAGGAGGGAAAGATAAAAGGATCGCTTCATCGACCAGTCAGCCTCCTTTATTCACCATCTCAGAAGTTCCTGACAGTATCTTGCTGCTGCTGGCCAGGAACATGACTCCGATCATTAACTCCCCAATAGTTACTGAGAAGTTTAAGGATTGCAGGGATGGGAGCAGCACTGGGAGTCAGAGCAGGAAGGCTAAGTCTTCACCCCTGAGCGTGCCGGCTGCACACCTCTGGACCACCTCTACATGGGAGAGAAACAAACTTTAGTTTAAGATACCATTCTTTTATATTTTGTACTATAATACATGTTCTGTTATATGATACAAAATACACATTTTGTTCTTAGAAAAGGATAATAAAGTTAAAAAAAGGAGAAAAGAGCAACAGAAATGTGAATTCCAAGAGCAGCTGTGGACCCTAACCTCCCTTAGGGGAACGAGGGGGTGTGGTCATCAAATTTAGCAGGTGAAACAAAAAGGCAAGGTTGCCTCCCCTCAGCCTGGAAATCAACATAGGGAGAGATGCAGGGAACTCTGGAGTCTGGCCTTAGTGAAAGGGGAACCACGGTGCACCTGGGAACCAGCTTTTCTATGTTTTATCTTATAGAGTTACTGTTTTTCAGACTTGGTTTTCTTGATTTTTAACTGGAGTCGTGTGTATGTTTAATTAAAATGGTGAGAGGGCAGGGGTGCTAACTGTATCTAGTTAACCTTCCTCTGACTGCAGGTAGACTGTCCCTACACCACGACACGGTTCCGCAGGTGACCGCTTACCCTGAAGTCAGGCAGAGCTCCTCAGAGGCAATCAGCAACCTCTCTTGAAAGTCTCATATCTCAAGTCCAAGTTCTGTTAAGGACTGTTAACGGTGAACACACGAGCACAACCCCATCTCCCTGCCCTCTCCCACTTGGCCAGTTCCGCTCCCACACCTCAGTTTTCTCATTCCGGTTTCACTCCTTCACGGTGCTGACTTTGTCTTTGACCCTAGCTTTGTAAGCTCAAGTTCCCCCTCCTTTTGATTTTGCTCAAAAGAAGGTGAAAAGTGGAAAGGCAGGATGGTGGAAGACCTGAGTCCGCCTGCTCCTGGCTTTCCAGGCTGGAGACAGGCCCCCTGTTCACTCAGCCGTTCTCTTGTTTTTTGCTTTTATTTCCTGCTGGGTGGAGAGGGGTTGCTGTTCTCACTTGGCTGGCTGATGTTACCTCACCTTGGGGCCAAACATGTTTTGGGCACTTACTAAATGAAGAAGCAAGCTTTGAAACCCACTCCTTGGCGGCTCATGATGAAACACCATGCTGCTTGTGTCAAAACCAAGGAGCGTATCAAGGGCTTTCTCTGCACTACCTGAAGCATCATCCTCCCAGGGTCTGTCTGGCCAGGTTTAACCTTGACATCCTGGGAAAGACGGCCAGCAGTGGGTCCCGTCATACCCGTCCGGCATGTGAAGCAGTGGTGGTGCTGAGGCATGCCGCTCTGGGCCTGTACCCCAGCCCCCCACGAAGTGGTTGTGGGAGTTAGCTAAGGGATGTGTCTCCTCTAAAGCTCAATTCTCTCATCTTTAAAGTGGGCAGAGTGGCAGGACCAAGTGAAATAATGAGTCTTCAGCACCCAGCTGGAGTGGGTGCAGAGCAATCGTTTAGTAGCATTACTGCATAAACAATCGAATTGGTCTTCATTAAAGTTCTTTAGCTCCTGATTTTGTGTTTAAAGAAACCAGGATTTTAAGAAATTAGGAGTGTTAAATAGGGCGTTCTGATAATTCAGGGCAGAGTCAGGAGGGAATCAGGGCTCTGACTCCTAGGCCAGCACTAGTCCACATCAGCCAGCTGAACCTCTCAGCCTCCTGGTCCGTGGCTTTGCTGGGGGACCTGAGGCTGCCCCAGGCTGGGAAATCAGGGGTAAGTGAGTCAGATTTTCCCCAAAAGAGCCAGCCTGATTTGCAGCTGTGCAGCATTGCACCTGGGGAGCTTGGGGGAATAGATATACATCACATCACATGCCTGAGGCCTATCCCAGATCATCAGGTAGGAATGTACTGGGCCCAGACACCAGCAGCCTGTGAAGGCATTCCTGTGTTTCTCGTGAGTAGTGGGCTGAGCTCCCTCTGTGTGTATCAAATGCATAATGTGCTCAAGGTCCATCCACTGGCATGGAGGTGCCATGCTAGAGGAACCAGTCCTCATTATTCAGAGCAAATTAGAAGGCAAGGACCACCATAGCCACATTTTATCCACTGTGCTCTCCTGGAGGATGGCTTCTAGACACCTGGTCAGAGGCTGGCTGCCTTCCTCACCCTTGACATAGGAGGTTTAGCTGCTCCAGAGAACACTCCCAAGCTTGTGCCCCCACTCAAGAGTTGGTCTGACACTGCCCCATCCATCTTTGCTTTAGGCTAGCACCACCATCTGGGGATAATTCAGAAGATCTAAACTGGAGGTATAAACCTCAGAAAATCCTTTTTTGTGTGTGTGTCACACTACAGTCTTTTATTTTATTTATGAAATATATTTGACATATAACATTGTATAAATTTAAGGTGTACAATGTGTTAACCCGATACATTTATATATTGTAATATGAGTACTGTTGTGGTGATTGTTATGTAACAGAGTGCAGCCAAGAGGGGGAGCCCAAATAGGGATTTGTAATGGGGTCCAGAAGAGCTTGGAGGTGATTGGCTCCACACCACAGGACCACACCTGCCTGGAACTCTGGCAGCTGTGGCCAGTTGTGGGAGGAGGTGGAAATGAGACTGCCCAGGAGGACTGGTGCTGGGATTTAAACCCAGGTGCAGCAGCCATTTGGCGTCTTTTTGGGGATCACGCGGCTTGGGCGTCTTGTTGGGACCAAGCGGCTTTGGAAGTGCTCCCTCTTTGCCAGGTGGATGGTGCCGGGAGCCTGAATCACAGACTTCTACTTCTTTCCTGAGATACGGCACCCCAGACTGGGGAGAGGGAGAAAGAAGGACTATCTGCATTTGTGGGTACCCTAAAGAACTTTAGTCTGTATAACCTTTAAATAAATAATAATTCCTTTTGTTTTCACCAGTCGCTGGTATTGAGAGACGTCTGTCCTCTGGTGGTGGGCAAAGCGAACCTAGTACAGGGAGGAACCCCCGGAGAAAAAGGAGGGGTCTTCTATATCGTTCCGCACCCCCATCTGTTCTGTAACAGTTTCACCTGTATCGCATTACATAGTCACAATTCAACACGGTTGTCTATATTCATTATACTGTGCATTAGCTCTCCATGGCTTATTACTACTTGTTGCAAGTTCTCACCCTTAAACAACATCACTTTATCCCCACCTCCATCTCCTGATAAATCCCCATTTTACTCTGCTTTTTTTTACAAGTTTGACTTTTTGAGATTCCATGTATAAGTGATACCATATAACACTTGTCTTTCTCTGTCTGACTTGTTTCACTTAACACAATGTGCTCAAGCTCCACCCACGTTGTTGAAAATGGCAGCATATCCTCCCTCCTCACGGCTAAACGATATTTCATTGTGCGTGTACACCACATCTTTTGACCACCAGTGAAAGCCAGGTATAGGCTTGATGCTCCAGCGCCATCCATGCTCAGGGCTACTTGATTCGGTAGGTGATCAGTCTTGGAAAGTTTGACTGCCTCAGGCTGGAGGTAGAAGGTGAGATCCCAACAGTGGCTTTTGGAGATCACCAGTGTGATCTCCAGGTCTGTTTATTCAGGTCTGTTGGAATCTGCAGGACTGGCTTCCTGTGCTGCCCACTTTGCTGCCTTTGGGTCCCTGTGCAGGCTGGGGCAGCATCTCTTGCTTGGTCAGGCCAGGTGGGGAGGGCCAGCCTACAACATTTTGCAAGCACAGGTTCTGGGAGCCGGGGATCTAATCGGCTGTGAATCCTGCCCACCCTCAGGGACCATCTGCACCTGGCCAGCTTCACTTGGGCTGGAGGTGTGCTGGGAGATGAGCACCCAGGCAAGGGGAGAAAGGAGGGTCAACAGAGGAGCTGGCCAGCATTGGAAAGACTTCAGGGGAAATACAGAGAACATAGAGAAAAAGGGGTCGGGGGTGGGAGGGGGAGGATCCAGAAAGGGAAATGACAGCCAGCAGATCTCTTCCCCCACATTCCTCCTGGAATTTTTTTCATTCTCTTGGTTATAGAAGAATAACAATTAGCAAATCCAGTAAAAAGAGCCAGATATGGAGATTGTTTGTGCATTCGGGGGCCAACATGCATTAGTGAAGGAATGTGACCAGAACTATATATAACCCCTCTCTTGGCCCACCCACCTGTCCAGCCGAGTGAGTGATGGTCTGTTTGTTCTGGGCTGGTATGTAGCTCATTGCTCTCTGGGAGCTCACCATCTGGGCCGGTGCCTCTCTGCCAGTAGCTCTCAGTGACCATATATGGCAAAATGATATATGTGATAAAAAGAAGCCAAATTCTCCAGTTGCGTCAGCCCCCAGAGTATGCAACCAGCCTGGGTCGAAACCCCTTGCAACCCCATTCTCTTCCTCCCGCCCCCCACCTTTGCTCCGAAACCAAAGGTGTTCAGCGATTGGCTGGGGCCACAGGGTGGGAGGCGGGGCCTCCCCTTCAATGTCTTCCACTGGGAACTCAGATACAGACTGACTTTAACATTTGTTGTGGGGAAGATGACTTAGCGAGGGTCAGAGCTGCGAGTGTGATTGAACGTGGCCTCAAACCAGGAAGATTATAAGTTAAGAATGATAACACATTCTTTTTGGAAAGTAACCTGGTGTAGTGCCAGTTCGTATGTAGATAGAGGGGTAGGGGTATAAGGGCACAGACCACCCCAATTTCCAAGGATAAAGTGAATGGATGTCCCCTCACATACCTGCAGCTCCCTTGAGCCTTGACCTACCAGGAGAAAGATTCAGTCTAGATTGCTTAGCTTGGGGGTGGGGGGTGATATATTATTAAACACATCCCCTCTGCCCTGCCCCCAGCAGCCAAACCCTATGGCTGCATTAACCCCATTCAGAGTTCCCACTCTGGGCCAGGCACTGTACTGGGAGCTGAGGGCAGGTGACCAGCACAGACAGGCTCCAGGCTTTCAAGCAGCTGGCCCTGGGGGGAGAGAGAGGCAGTGGTCATTGCTGTAGGGACTCAAGGTGGCTTCTGGGTGGAGGTGACACTGGAGCCAAGCTTAAAGGACAAGCAAGCAGTTTGCCTCATGACGGATGGGGATTAGGAACAGAAACTAGGCTGCAGAGAGAGTGGGTGAGCTCCATGTCAGTGTGTGAGTATGAGGCAGGGGGGTAGGCAGGAGCCAGAGCTGGGAGACCTTTTCCAGGAAGTGCTAGAGTCTGGATCTCTGCCTACGCCCCCAGCCTTCTAGCACATCTGAGCCCCCATCCCTGAGTGCATGCCAGGCCTGGCACACACACACACTCACACTCACGCTTAGGAATGTGGACACAGATGCACACCCACACCCACCCATTGCCACATCACATAAGTAAGGAAATTTAGCAAAAGGGAAGAACAATGAAGTATGAATGAGAAGCAGGGAGGGGAGAGAAGGTTGGCCTGGTGAAGGCACCTTGCCAGGATGGGGTGGGTGGTGGGAGTGGGGAGTGTGTGGGAGGGAGAGCCAGGAATTGCTGGGAGAGACATTCTAGCATGTTCTGGGCTCCCCTATTGGGGAAGGAAAAGATAGGAATGGAAGTCAGCAGAGGTGGGGTGGGGGTGGGGCTGAGCATAGGTTGTCTAGTTCCTCCTCCTCCAGCTGACAGGTCAGTTCAGGAGGAGTTGTGTGTCTGTGCCTTTGCAGGTCAACACCTGCCTTGCTTACCCCTTTTCTCACCTGTGGGCACTGTGGCCCCTTATGTTCCCCTTCTCTGAGTTGACCACAGAGGCTGAGCACTGGCTGCAGCAGGTCCCCGAGAAAATGCTCTGCTGTGGTCCAGCAAGGAAATAGGGCCCAGGGCCTCATTTGGCTTTCTCCCTTCCAGGATGCATATACTGACCAACTGTGTCCCCTGACATCTTGGAAACGTGAGAGCCTGTCCTGAAGGGGGCTGAGCGTCTTCACTGAGCATGGCTTCAGAGACCTGCGTCCATGGTGCATTCAGAGGGGAAGATAGGTTTCAAGACTCAGCTTAGGCATTGCTTCCACCAGAAAGCCTTCCCTGGTTCCCCAGGGCAAGCCAGGTGCCCTCCTGTGTGCTCACCTGGGCATCAGAGTGTCACGGGATATGTCCAGGGGCAGCAAGGAGCCAAGTATGATGTCTCTTCTGACCTAGCCCGAAAGTCACATTGTCACTTCCACAGGATCCTGTTTGTCTCACAGAATAAGACAAGTGGGAGACTATGCCAGCATGAATACCAGGAGGCGAGGATCTTCAAGGGCCATCTTGGAGGCTGGTTACCACAGTTACTGAATTTGGGGTTATTTATTATGCAGCCACAGATAACCTAGTGTGGATGCCCTTGAAAAGCTACTTGGGCTCAGGGTGATGAGCAGGGCTTAACTCTATATTCTCTTTATTAGACAGGATTCTTTATGTATCTCTATTAGACAGGATGAGAATAATGTTTTTCCATTATGAGAGATAAAAATTCACTTCAAACTACAGTGTAGAAAGAAATGTACTGACGCACATAACAGAAAAGACTAGGAATTGTGCTGGTTTCAAGAACAACTGAAGTGAAGCTTTCGTGAGAGAGGACATGAGTAGTTGCCAAATGGGAGGCAGGGGCGAATCAGAGGTGTTTGGAGGAGGAAGGGGTCAGTAGAAGTGAGAATAATGGGTCATGGAGCTTTGCTGTACTCTTCATTTTTACATGTGTTCAAATTTCTACAACAGAAAGTAAAACAAACAAAGCAAAAAACCAGACTGGGCATGCTTCCTAGGGGGTGTCACCTGGTCTGTCTCTCTTTCTTCACACGTGTATAGTGCCAGCCACCACCACGCACACATGACAGTGCTCTCAAGGCACAGAGTGACTCTCTGTGTCCAGGTGCTCCTGAGACACATCTAGACACACTCCCCGCAAAGTTCCCAAGACCTTCTGGATGACAAGCCCTACCCAACAGCCCTCTTCCTACCATGGGAAGTCCACTTTGCTGTAACTCCCATGTCTGTTGTGTGTGTTTGCTGCTCTTTAACAAATCAGTCCAAACTGATGGGCACCTGTTCTGCCAAAGAGGTTGGGTGACTCGGCTTCTTTGGATGCAGGAATAGGTGCTGAGGACAAGAATGGCTTCTGTCATGCCCTATACAGTGCTCAGCACTGGGCTTCGCACACAGCAGATGCTCCATAAAAAATTTTAAATGAGCGAAATCTTTTCAAGACAAAAGGACTTGCTGTAAGGACATGGAAGGTCCAGAACTGCAAGTGGAAGTTGGAAGGGAAGCAGCTTCGGGGACCAGCGAGACTGCTGCAGGTTTCCTCCCTCCCTGCTTTTCCCTCAGGCTTCCTCCGAAGACAGATCTCCACTCACACCAGCTCAGGTTTCACACGCCCCCCGCCCCCCCCCCGCCCCCCGCCCCCCCCGCCCCCCGCCCCCGGCCCCGGCTTCCTCCCGGTGGCAGCTTTCACTGCTAACTTTCAGGTCCTTCCTTCCAGGAACCTTATAGTGCCCCTGACTCCATTCTCCTGTATTTAACCATTTCCTCCAAACTAGATCCTTCCTGTCTACATTTAAAGATTCTTTGGGCTCTCCCTTTGAAATAACAGACAGACACTCTCAACACATATTCTGTTCCAGTTACTGCTTTCCTTCCCTTCACAACCAACTTCTTAAAAGGCTGCTTGTATTTTGTTTTCTTTTCTTCACCTCACACTCAGTTCTTACTCATTCCATTCTGGTTTCTAACCCCATCATTCCACTGACGGAAGTCTTGCTCTGGTAGCAGCGACATCCTCATCTCACATGACCTGTCTGTGACATTAAACACAACTGGCCAATCCCTTCATGAAATCCCTGGTGTCCCCCCCCCCCCCCACTCTGGTTGCTCTGTCTCAGCCTTCCTCCTGGGCTCATCCTTCCTCTCAGGCTGGTGAAATTTCTTAAGGCCAGACCCTGTGGGCCCTTGTTGCCTCTGTGTCTCTCACTGGGTGGGTCGGTCATTCACGGTACACCTACAGGCTCTTCTGTTGCTAATATGCATCTGTGACTCCTGAGATCATCACTATCCATTTTCTTCTCCTTCCAAGAACATGTTAGGGCTTAGCCATCTCCTTGGGACATGGTCATGAACATGCGCATAAGTGACACATGTCACTTCGGGCAGAAGCTTTGAGAAACATTGTTTTGTTTCTCTGCCTTAATCATAATGGGAGCACATGTTGAGATGGGAATTGCATCAGCCTGGTCCCTGAGTGTCTATGACTAGCAAAGCCTTCCTGATGGCCTGTTTTAGACGTGTAGCACGATAGGAATTAGATCTTGTTGAATTGAGATACTGAGATCTGGATTCTATCTATTTATCTGCCTACTTCCTTATAATGTCTTTGTTGAGTTTTGGTGTCCAGGTATTTCTGGCCTTATAAAATAAATTGGGGAGCATTTCCTCCTCTGTTTTCTGAAAGTTTGTATTTCAGTTTGGTGTTATTTCTTTCTTAAATGTTTTCTTTATGGAAAGGATTTTGATAATGAATTTAATTTCTGGAGTATATAAAATGATTTGGATTTTCAATTTCATTTGGTGTTAATTTTAGAAAGTTGTAATTTATCAAGCAATTTGCCCATTTCGTCTATGTTGTCAAATTTACATAAAGTTTTTTATGTTTTCTTATTATTCTTTTAATTGTTTTATTATTTTTTAATGTCTGCAGGCTCTATTGCAGGTACCTTCTCTTTTATTTTTTATATTCATAATTTATTCTCTCACTCTCTTTCCTTGATTAATTTAGCTAGGAATTTACCAATTTTGCTGATATTTTCAATGAACTAAATTTGACTTTGTTACTTTTCTGTTTGTCTGTTTTCCATGTCACAAATATTTGCTCTTATTATTATTCCCTTCCTTTTACTTACTTTGGGTGTACTTTGCTCTTTTTTTCTAGCTTTTTGAAATACAATTTTAGATCACTGATTGCATATCTTTCTTTTTTTTAAGATTTTATTTCTTTCTTTTTAGGGAAAGGGAAGGGAGGGAGAAAGAGGGAAGGAAACATTGATTGGTTGCCTCTTGCACATCCCCAAGTGGGGATCTGGTCCACACTCCAGGCATGTGCCCTGACCAGGAACCAAACCAACGACCTTTCAGTTTGTAGGCTGACACTCAGTTCACCAAGTCACACCAGCCAAGGCTCTCTCTTTTCTTCTAATAAAGCTAAACATTTTCCTTTAGCTGTATCCTACACATTTTGATAGATTATCATTCAGCTCAAAATAGTTAATTTCCAAATTTCCTTTTGTTAAAAACAAGACAACAGGACCAAAATGAAATCACGTGTGCTAAATCCCATGTTATTAAACCAAGACCTACAGTTTGGACTCTCCCAGAAATGGAATCTTAAGCCAGCTGGCCAACCACTGTCTGAGATGCACTAGTGAGGTAACCTGCCTGATAGACCCCTGCCACCGTCTAAAGGGATCTGGCAGTAACCAACTCACTTGTTTGCCTGGTACGCCTTCCTTGTTCCTGCTCCCTTCTCCCTATAAAGGTCTTTCATTCTGTACAGCCCTTGGAGCTCCCTTCTGGCTGTCAGATTGGACACTGCCTGATTTATGAATCACTGAATAAAACCAATGCATCTTTAAAATTTACTTAGCTAAATTGTGGTTTTCAAGAAGCAGATGCCAAAATGACATGAAGGATGAAGGGGAGTGAGGGAGCAGCAGTAGCAGGAGTGAGCCTTCCAGTCTGACACAAGTGAATAGAGAGAGGGAAGAAAGAGCCCTGACTGCAATGCTGCTCTGAGGAAGTCTCAGTCAAACCCAGAGAGAACCCAGAGCAAAGCCCGCCCGCTCCTAGGTCAGCAGTGGTAGTTGTCCCCCTGTGCTTAGTCATTGGCTAGGAGTTACCTGAGGAAGGAATAGCCTTGGTGTGAACTTGGAGGCCGATTTCAAGGTGCAGCAGTTGGGGACTGTCAGTTACATTTCTTAAGATTCTCTTGAAGGGACTAAGGGACTTGTGAATAGTGCCCCTCTGTGGCCACACAAAACACCTCCCCAAACTGGATCACATTCCTTTGATACATATTGTCAGAGAACGATGCTCCTTCCCTCTAGAGAACTTACCTTAGTTCTGACTACACACTCAGTGTTACTTTTGTTGAAGGTCTATTTCTCCTTGAGAAACAGGGACAATGGGCTTGCTCACCATTGTGTCTCCATGCACAGCGGTGTGATCATTCTGAGCAGAGTTTGGGGGTTATATCTCTGGATTTCAATAAGTGCTTGCTAGAGAAATGAACGAATGAACAAGTAACTAACAACTAACTCAGTCTCTCAGAATCCCCTAGCAGCCGACTGGCCACTCGGCTATGTTGGGGAGGGGAGTTGTGGGGTACAAATCTGGGTGCAGCAATGACTGTTTCTAGAACGGGCACCTCTGAACCTCCGAGTAGCTTTCTGTATCTTCCTTGTAAAAGCGATGGTACTCCTTCCCCTGACTTATTCCAGATACTGGCTCCAACCGTGAGGAGCAGCATGGATGTCTGTGAGTCCCCTGCCTCCTGAATGAGTTGTCCCCAGGAAATAGCTACAGGCCCTTATATCTGAGGCTTTTGTATACAGAATCCGTCCCCTTCTTCTCCCCTCTTCTTCCGCAGAAGCCGCCCTTCGCTCCATTTTCCCTGAGGTGTTTCAGGTGGGACAAAAGCAGCCTGTCAGGGCCTTTAAATTCTTTCTGGAGTTTGCTACAGGGGATGAAAACATCACCTTACCTTAGGAATACAGAGCTCTAGATTCAAATCACTACCCCTTCACTTCTCAGCTGCAGGACTCTGGGCCAGACACTTTACCTCCCTGAGCCTCACTTTTTCATGTGTAAAAATGCATAGCAAAATGGCAAAATCAAAGGCTGTTAAGAAGGGTAAGCAGAATGTCTGTAGTGATGGTTCTAAGTTCAGGCACATTGGTCTATTAAAGACTCTGAGAAATCTTGCAGTAAAGAAACCCAGCTTTCCCTAACTTGCTGAACAACAAACAGGTTAGCAAAACCCAAGCACACACAAGATCCTAGGGCTCTATGGAAAGCAATTCTGGAAACACCACTCTAAGATTTTAGCTTTTTATTTTTAGAATACTGTGGGTATTTATAATCTTTTTTAAAAAAGATTTTATTTATTTATTTTTAGAGAGAGAGGAAGGGAGGGAGAAAGGAAGAAAGGGGGAGAAACATTGATCAGTTGCCTCTCATATGAGCCCAACCGGGGACCAAACCCACAAGGTAGGCATGTGCCCTGACTAGGAATTGAACTGGTGACCTTTTGCTTTGCACTACCATGCCTAGCCAACAGGGCCACACCAGTCAGGGAAGAATAATGTGGACCTTTAAAATGACCACAGGTGAGATCCAGGTGGCTCTGGCCTAAGATCACTCTGAGCTGAGTTTGGAGGGTGGTCTCTGGACTTAGCGGAGGCATGCTGGACATCTCTAATGCATCCCATGACTTGCTCTTCCAGGATGTTGCGGATGACAATGTGTGGAGCTCCTCTCTTTAATGCTGAAAGGACCCCTTCTCTGGCAAAAACTGGTCGTGGTCATAGAGGCATGGAATGTGTTAAGTGGGGTGCATCTTAAGGTTAGAGGCTCACTCATCCACTATTTACTTTATAGATGGAAAATAGCCTCTGCTAAAAAGTCAGGTGACTTGCCCAGAGATGGTCAGAGGTGAGGGGCAGGATCCACAACTCATAACCAGCTGTCCCCTATGCACTGGATGGTCGATGCTGGGCTCTGAGGGAGATGATGTCTCTGTGGTTAGAACTGGGTCTAAAGGAGCAGCCAGTGGGGACTGGGAGGCCCCTTGGCTCCTCGCTCTGTCTCCCAACATGGATTATGTGGAAGGAGGTGGGGGCAGGATCATGGCTGAAGGTCAGGGGTTAATAGGCCTGAGTCCAGATGGCAAGCAGCTGGGTGGAGGCACAAACCAAGCACTGCTTCCTCCCCCTTTCTGGTGATTCCAGGGATGAGAAGACAGGGAAGGAACTTTCAACAGATGGAAGGGAGACCAGAGGAATTTGGAATGGGCCCAAGGGGCCTGGCTTTTAGAAAATGAGGGGGAAACATGTTCTGCTCCAAGAGAACATTATTTACAAGAAAAGAGCTGGGTAAACTGGTGGGCTCTGGTTTATATTTTTTGGCTGTGACCAATCATACCAATTCATGTTTCTAAGACAACTGGAGAACCAAATAGGAACACCATTAATGATGATAAGAGGTGGCTGTTGCAGGCTGGGCCAAGCCAGACAAGTTGAGCTCAAAGATCAGAAGTTTTGAGGCCAGTTCTAAATTTAGAGTCCAATTTTTGAGGGAACCAAAATGAGCTCTCCCTACATGAAGTGTGTCAGAAGAATGGAAGATAAAAATCCCAAAGAGCAACTTGTTCAGAGTGGGTGGGGAGCCCCTTTCAGCCAGAGACGCTCAGGATGAGATCAACCGGCTCTTTATAAAAATTAACAAACAAAAAACAAAAAACAACAAACCTCAGTGTCTTTTTAAACTAAGAGCTTTGAAAGGATTACATATCACATTCCTTCTTTTCTCTTCCCTGCTGCTGCTTTTAAAAAAATATTACTTGGAAAGACCCTGAAAGCAACTCAGGGTGTATGTGGAGGTGGCACAATTCAAGCCTCCACTCCCTCGTCCAAACCCAGGCCCCATCTCACTTAGAATGGACCAGGCCTCACTCCCTGGAGAGTGAGCCCTTCACAGAGAGAAGGGTGCAGGTCATCCACCAGGGAGGGCTCTTTCTGTTGGGTTCAGCCTTCTCGTTGGACAGTTCACCGGATTGACCTGATATGGCACCTAGGCCATACTGATGCCAACGTGCCAACAGAACAGTCACTGGAGCCAACTCTTCTGGTTCGCACCAGGAATGCTCTCATTGTACTTCAGTGGATAGGGGTCCAAGGACCCAGGCTCCTGGGCTCCACTCTCCACTTACCATATTCTTTTGCCCAGCGACCTCCTGCCCTCTGCCTTTGCTGTCGGCTTTGCTAAGAAATCCTGGAGCATCTAGCTCTCAGAGCCACAGTTTCCTCATCTGTAAAATACCAAGTTGTCAGGTTGTGTTAAATCCACCCCTGGAATGTTCCCTGAATTCATGCCCACGCCTCTGTTCCCACATGTACTGTGTAGGTCAGGCCTTCGGCACTCCTGCATGAGTCTCCTCACTTACCAGGCTGCCCCCATTCATCCAGCACACACAGGGCTCCCTTAATCTCTTCTGCTCTAAACCTTTGCATAGCTTCCCATCGCCTATACAATCAAGTCCAGGTAGTCTAGCTTGGTGTTCCACGTCATCCACCTGTGACTAAAGGTGGCCCCCAACCTACCTTTTTTTCCCCCTTCACTCTTGTATACCTATCTCCTCTAGCAAACTGAATAGTTATTCTCCAGGTTTCATGTCTCTGGGCCCTCATTCACATGCATCATTTTATAAAAAATGTCCTTTTCCGCATGTTTGCATGTTTGACCTTTACTGACTCCCCACCCAAAGCCTAATTATTAGCTGTGTGACCTTGAGCAAATTTTTTGACCCTGTGTCTGAGTAAGATGGCTTCCAAAATGACCACAGAGTTTTTTTCATTCTGTACATCCTTTGTAATGTGACTTTGACACTCCTCCCACATCAATTTCCCTTCCACTTGAACCTGGGCTGGCTCTGTGACATTTATTGACCCACTGAATGTGGTGTACTCGATGCTGTCACTTGCGGTTTCTGTGTTTGAACTCTTGGAAGCCACCTGCTATGTAAAGTCCCAGCTATCCTGCTGAAGAGAGAGAGGTCACATAAAGGACAACCCAAGTGCCCAGCTGACTGCCAGCCCTGAGGCCCTGGTCGTGTGCAAGGCCGTCTTGACCCTCCAGCTCCAGCCACAAGCCTGGCTCACACTGCGGAGCAGAGTAGAGCTGTCCCTGCTGAGCCTGCCTGAATTCCTGACCTGCCGAAGCATAACAAAATAAAATTATTGCTGTTTAAAACACTCATTTTGGGGTGGATTGCTACACGACAAAGAATAAACAAAACAGTCTCCTCACCTACAAAACGGCAATATCAGTGGTTTCCTGCCTCACAGACGGGTGGGGAGAATTGAACAGCATCAGCATGTTATAAGCACTCAATAAACATGACTCCTCATAATCTGAAATCACTTTAATTTTTTCCTGCTCATTCCCACTCCCTGTCCCCAGCAGTGCCTGGAATATTGCAGGCATCCAGTAAACACAGTTGGATGTCAAATGTCCCCTCCTTCACTGAGACCTCCGATTTCCTCCCACCCGAGGACCATGGTTCTCCCTCCCTGACCCCCGTTGCACTTCATCAATGCCCCTGCCAATGTAGATTACGTTCAGCCCTGAGCTCTGGTGGGTAGTCTCCTTTGTAGAATGTGAGCTCCTTGAAGGCAATGACCTTGCTCATAATACTTGGGCAATAAATATCTGTTAAATGAACAAATGAGTGAACTAATGAAAACAGGAGCAATGCCAGCTGCTCTGTCAGCCTACTAACCAGGCTTATTGTGCAGTCATCCACCCTTATCCAAGGTTTCACTTTCTGTGGTTTCAGTTACCTTGTGGTCAACTGCAGTCTGAAAATATTAAATGGAAAATTCCAGAAATAAACAATTCATGAGTTTTAATTTGTGCACTGTTATGAGTAGTATGAGGAAATCTCTCACCATCCAGCTACATTCTGAGCTGGATATGCTACCCACAGACAGTCACTTAGTAGCTGTCTTGGTTATCACAGACAGACAAGAGAGAGGGGGAGAGGGAGAGAGAGGGAGGGAGGGAGAAGCCACATTCACATAACTTTTATACAATACATTGTTATAATTGTTCTATTTTATTAATTATTGTTAACTATAACAACAATACTGTGACTGATTTATAAGTCAGATTTTATAGTAGGTGTATATGTATTAAAAAAAAAGTATATACAAGGTTTCAAGACTCCATCAGGCATCCACTGGGGGTCTTGGAACGTATCTGCTGTGGTTGAGGGAGGACTACTATAATGGAAAAGGAGACGAAAAAAAGAAGTAGTCAGGCACCTCTGTGCCTCCTCTGGAGGAGCACGCTTAGCGGCAATTTTGCTGCTTCTGTGTCTTCTGGTCCCATTGATGTGACCTTTGTCCTTTAGGCAGGGAGAGGATCCAACACAAGACTTGCGGAGGAAGTCTCCATTTCCTGACCTATGAGCTGGCTGACCTCGCAGGCCATGGAAGTACAGGGTGTGATGTCACAGATTGGGAAGGACTGATGACACTCCCAGGTCTGTTTCCATTGTTGACAGATGCCTGAAGTTCCCCCACCAATGAAGAAGAGCTGTTCCTAAGCCATAATTCAAGCCGATATCATTTTCATATCTTTAAGATTTGCATGGTCCAAAGGGGCAATAAAATATGAAAGAATGCAGGACTCCATCTGGTTCAAAGGTCTCTTTAGCTTTAGCTAGAAATGACTCACCTTAAAAACCAAAGGCATGCAAAATCAAATCAGATGGTGGAGTTTCCTGCGTAGTGGGCAGGGGTGTGACTATATAACTTAGAGCTCCTAGGCCACGTGGCCCCTCCTGTGAAATGTGGGGTCATCGACACAGCAGTGCAAACAGGGCAGAGTGGCTGCTCTGTGCCATCAGAAGAGTCAAGAAGGCAACCCTCAAAACGGTGTGAGATGAGTATTATAGTTGTTGTGGTAATTTAAAAAATTTAAAATTAAATATAGAAAATTTAAGGGAATCCAAATCATGGTATTAATGCTTTTATGTAAAAGAATCCATGAGCATTTTGTATTTATGTATTTATAATTCAATGTGATTTGGCCTACTTAGAGTAAAGATCTTGAAATTCCAATATAAAATTAGTAAGAATGTAATTGATTCAGATTCAAATTTTATTTTATTTTAAAAAATTTTAAAGATTTTATTTATTCATTTCTAGAGAGAGGGGAAGGGAGGGAAAAAGAGAGGGAGAGAAACATCGACACATGAGAGACACATGGATCTGTTGCCTCTCATTTGCCCCTGTACACCTCCACATGCTCCCAACTGGGGACTTGGCTGGCAACCCAGGCATGCGCCCTGGCTTGAACCAGTGATCCTTTGATTTGCAGGCTGGTACTCAATCCACTCAGCCACACCAGCCTGGGCCAGATTAATAATTTTAAACTGAAAACTTCTCAGATGTATACGTAGTTTTGGAACATTTAGGAGAACTCCAAGTTCTCTATATTTATGTTTAATTTATTGGATGAATAATTTAAATTTAAATAGTTGGAAAGTTTTTGTTAACAAGTCAGGCCCTTAAAGTACACAGGGAAACTGAACACAATAAATGCTTACATGCAATTTAAAATATTTAAGGAACTTTATCTTTGGAACTGGAATCAGACATTCAAAGTCCTTTGAAAAGTGATTGTTAAAATATGTTGAACACAAACTTAAGAAGATTTATAAGCTGAAGCTTAAGGAAGAACTAGGTTTTTTTTTTTGAATAGTAATTTCAATAAATAAAATATTAATTTAAAAAGTCGAATAAACCTCTGAATCACCCTTGTCTAGAAAATGAGATTTATAGTAATACCCACCTTGTGGCATTGCTGAGAGGATTCAATGAAACACTGAGTTTAAAGTGGTCAGCACTGTAACTGTTACATGCTAAGCATTCATACGACATGCCAGCAATTCTTAGTATTATCAACTGGTCCTTAAAGAAGAGTATAAAAGTGTTCTAGATGAGAGGGATCTTCTGAAACAGGCTGTGACACAGAACATGGGTAATCCTGGTGGCAGAGTTAAGGTAGCCAAACCACACCTCTACCCTCTTCACCCTCATCTTATCTGGGCTCCCCCTGGATGTGGTAGATTTCTTCAGAAGGAGTGGTATTCAGTTCATTATCATTGTCACTCACCTCATGTGTGCTTGCCAGTGCGTTGGGAGACATTTCTCTCCGTTCACTCATTCATCCATATGGTAAATGCCCCTCGATGCTTAACCAGGCACTGTTCTTGGCATTGGGGATCCTACAGGGAACACAGATGACAGCCTGCCTTCCACTCTAATAGGACAGACAGACATTACATAAAACCAACAAGTAAAGGATGCAGTATATTAGATCATGATACCTCTATGAAGAAAAATCTTCAGGGCAAGGGATGGGAGTGTCGGGGTGGGGTCTGCGGTTTTAGAATGGGTAGCCATGGCAGACCCCATGGAGAAGACACCTGAGCCATTTGAGCGGTGACCTTAAGGACACAAGGAATAGCAAGTACAAAGGCCATGAGGTGGGACAGGGCCTTGAGTATCAGAGTCTGCAGAGAAGTAAGCCTTGGTCAGGGCAGGAGATGAGGTTAGAGAGCGGCCAGGGGCAGGGTGGGAGCTGACACGGAGGGCCTCACGGCATTGGTGAGAACTTCGGCTTTCACTTAGAATGAAGCGGGATATTTGGGGAACTACTACAGAGATTTACAAACTAGGTATTACATATTAGGTAATCAATATTCAAAGTCATGAGTGTGATAATTCCTACCAAATTGAAACAAAGATTTTGAGTGTCCTTTTTAAAAAATATTTTATTTATTTTTAGAGAGAGGGGAAGGGAGAGAGCAAGAGAAGGAGGGAAACATCAATGTGTGGTTGTCTGTAGCATGCCCCCCACTGGGGACCTAGCCTGAAACCCAGGCATGTGCCCTGACCAGGAATCGAACCAGCAACCTTTCAGTTCACAGGCTGGCACTCAGTCCACTGAGGCACACCAGCTAGGTGGGTGTTCTTGTTCTTAGAAGGAACATGCTAAAGCATTTAGAACGTCATGATGCCTGCTACTTACTCTCAAATGACTAGGCAAAAGAGAAAAACAAACCCTAGCTATTTATAATGGTTATCCATCACTGAGTAATAAATTACCTCCAACTTAGAGGCATAAAACAATCAGCTCACATATATGAGGGATTCTGTGATTACCACTGTTCATTTTACACTTTTTAAATTATTTATTTACTTTTTAAATATATTTTATTAATTATGCTATTACAGTTGTCCCATTTCCCCCCCTTCATTCCCCTCCACCCTGCACACCCCCTCCCACCCACATTCCCCCCCCTTAGTTCATGTTCATGTGTGATAAGTTCTTTAGCTTGTACATTTCCCATACTATTCTTGCCCTCCCCCTGTCTATTTTCTACCTATCATCTGTGCTCTTTATTCTCTGTACCGTTTCCCCCTTTCTCCTCCTCCCACTCTCCTGTTGCTAACCCTCCATGTGATTTCCATTTCTGTTCTTGTTCTAGTTGTTTGCTTAGTTTGTTTTTGTTTTTGTTTTAGGTGTGGTTGTTAATAACTGTGAGTTTGCTGTCATTTTATTGTACATGTTTTCTATCTTCTTTTTCTTAGATAAGTCCCTTTAACATTTCATATAATAAAGGCTTGGTGATGATGAATTCCTTTAACTTGACCTTATCTGAGAAGCACTTTATTTCCCCTTCCATTCTAAATGAAAGCTTTTCTGGATAGAGCAATCTTGGATGTAGGTCTTTGCCTTTCATGACTTGGAATACTTCTTTCCAGCCCCTTCTTGCCTGTAAGATCTCTTTTGAGAAATCAGTTGATGGTCTGATGGGAACTCCTTTGTAGGTAACTGTCCCCTTATCTCTTGCTGCATCTAGGATTCTCTCCTTCATTTTAATCTTGGCTAATGTAATTATGATGTGCCTTGGTGTGTTCCTTCTTGAGTCCAAGTTCTTTGGGACTCTCTGAGCTTCCTGGACTTCCTGGGAGTCTATTTCCTTTGCCAGAATGGGGAAGTTCTCCTTCATTATTTGTTCAAAGAAGTTTTCCACTTGTTGCTCTTCCTCTTCTCCTTCTGGTGCCCCTATAATTCAGATGTTGGAACATTTTAAGATGTCCTGGAGGTTCCTAAGCCTCTCCTCATTTTTTCTGAATTCTTATTTCTCCATTCTTTTCTGATTGTATGTTTTTTCCTTCCTTCTGGTCCACTCATTGATGTGAGACTCAGCTTTCATTCCATCACTATTGGTCCCTGTGCCTTTTTCTTCATTTCACGTATTGTAGCCTTCATTTGTTCATCTAATTTGTGACCAAAATCAACCAGTTCTGTGAGCACCCTGATCACCAGTGCTTTGAACTGTGTATCTGATAGGTTGGCTATCTCTCAGTCACTTAAAAGTACTGATTGTGAGGCTTTCATTTGTTCTTCTGTTTGAGCCATCTTTTTTTTTTTCCCCTTTGGTCTGGTCATGCCTTGTACATATGAGGGGCGGAACCTTAGGTGTTCACCAGGACGGGGGACCTCAGTCACTGGGTTGTGATGCTTTATGTGTGGGTGGGGTCCTAGAGGGAACAATGGCACTTACTCCGCTCTCCTTGGGACCTCAGTCTCTTCTGCTGCTTCCCCCGAGCAAACTGGGCCCCTCTGGTGCCAATTCCCATGTGGGTGGGCTTGTGCTCCCCGTGGGACTTTCCAAGGAACTCTCCTGTGAGGCTAGGAGTTTCTCCCTGCACCTCAACCCCCACAGGTGTTTTCAATCAGTGCCCCAAGGCTCTATTTCCCAGTGCTGGGATCCTGGCTGGTGCACAGTGCCTTGCTTCACAATCACCATCTTGCTGGGTCTGCTGGTTTCCACTTGCACGCCCAGGGTCCACCAGCTTTGGTCCCGCTCACCCTGGATGCTTTATGCGCCTGGTCCCAATGCTCTCTGCTCTCTGCTCTCTGCAATGAGACCCGAGCCCAGCTGCCCGATTCCGCCCCTCCTGCCGTCTGGATGAACGTGTCTATTTTAACTCTTTGGTTGTCCGACTTCCATATAGTTCGATTTTCTGTCAGTTCTGGTTGGTATTCTGTTTCTAAATTGTTGTTGTCCCTATCTTGGTTGTGCAAGGAGGCACAGTGTATCTACCTATGCCTCCATCTTGGCCGGAAGTCTTCTATTTACTTATTTTTAAGCTTTCATTGTTGACACTATTATAAACGTCCCCATTTCCCCCCTTTTGCCCACCTCCACCCCACCCTTGCACCGCAACCCGACCACCACCACACTGTTGTCTGTGTCCATGGGTCATGCATATATGTTCTTTGGCTAATCCCTTCACCTTTTTTCATCAAGTCCCCCTTCCCTCCCCTCTGACAGCTGTCAGTCTCTTCCATGTGTCCATGCCTCTGTTTATATTTTGTTTCTCAGTTTATGTTGTTTATTTGATTCCACACAGAAGTGAAATATGGCATTTGCCTTTCCATTTTTCATTTCTTTAGTGTCTCTTAAAATATATTAATGCAGTCTGTAATGTTAATTGAGCTCCAATCATGTTCAAGCTACAACACTCAGAATTGTAGAGATCCAAAGGAGATCACCATCAGTCCTTCCATTAAAGAATATGTACTTCATTCATTTTGTTCAATAAACATTTAATGAGCACCTACTATGTCCCAGGCACTGCTCTGAACAAAAAGGACACACCTCTGAATAATACAGAAACTATTTCTACTTTCATGGAGCTTAAATTGTAGTTGAGCTAGTTAACAATGAACAAACAAGAAAATTAAGTAGTAACGGGTGCTATGAAAATACAAGGGGCTTACATACTACAGAGTGGTTGGGAGACTACTTTAGACTAAGTTTTCAGCCAAGAAAGGACTCTCTGAGAAAGTGAGATGACAAAAACCTCAGACTATTATCTCACGTGATCTGTGAGGATCAGAAATCTCTGAGCAGCTTCATTAGGCTAAGCTCCAGGTCTATCATGAAGTACAGACAAGATGCTGACCAGGGCTACTGGCATCTGATGGCTTCTCTGAGGGAGGAGGGTCCACTTCCAGGATGCACTCATGGGGCTGTTGGTGGGAGGCCTCAGTTCTTTACCATGTGGATTTCTCCACAGGGGGCTGCTTGAGTTTCCTCAAGACATGGCACTTGGCTTTCCCCAGATCTAATGAACCCAGAGAGAGAAAGGAGGAAGACACCACCATGCTTTTTATGCCCTAGTCTTAGATATCATACACCTTCCCTTCGGCCGTATTCTGGTCTTCAGAAGTGAGAGCTAAGTCGAGCCCACACTCAAAGGGAGTGGAATTAGCTCCACTTCTTTGAAGAGAGAAGTATCAAAGAATGCTCTTTGTAAGTGCCATACAAGATTTGTTACTGTAATGATTATTATTATCAATGTGTTTAGCTCTGCTGGTGCCTCCTATGGAGGAGACCTCCTCTGACCAGTCTTCAGCTCTCTCTACAGGATAAGAGGGCATGTGTGGGAAAAAAAATCTGTGGGGAAAGGGAGAGGGATGGGCAAAAACTCAGCATAAAAACAACCCTTAACCTCTTTCTGTATCACACTGACTGTGCCCCAGGGAGGAAAGGGCCATCAGGTGTCACCTCCAAGTTTTCTGTAATTCCTTCCCCAGGGATGGCTTAGGCAGCAGGGTGGGCAGGCATCCATTGTCTTCAATATCCCCTCTCGGTGCTTGGCACATCACACCTGTGGATGCTGCAGGAACTCAGTCAATATTTGATGATGACGATGTTGATGGTTCTCACATGTTTGTTGTCCATTTGTGTGGGTGAACCCTTGTACTTGTCTGTCTTCACCCCTGATGCTTGTTAAGGATCACAATTTTGATGAGAGACTGGCATCATGATGCCAACCGCCAGGCGTCTCACAAGCAGAGTGACACAGAATGCTGGCTTATGAACACATTCCATCATTAGAGTCACAATGATAGACAATGCTTCCCATGTCCCAGGTTCTGCTCTCGATGATGTACATATGGGGTGAGCAAAAGTAGGCAGTTGTTCATATGAAAAAAATGCAAATTAATAAATAATACTACAAGGATAAACTCTGAGTTGCATGTATTCACAACTGTAAACCCACCTTTGCACACCCCTATATATTAATTGATTTAATCCTGAAAGCAACCCAATGAGGTCTATTATTTCCACTTTATAGGTGAGGAAACAGAGGCAGAGAGAGAATAAGAAACATGCCCAAGGTCAGTGTGCAGAGTCTGATTCCAAAAGTCTGTATTTAAAACTACTTTGTTCAATTGCCTCTTAAAATTTATGCAGTTCATCTTTAGCATTTTAAAATCTAAATACAAGCAGGAGTTAAATAGTAACTAAGTAATTGAGATTAAGATTTGGTGACCTAGAAAGCCCAGGTATCCTAGAATGCTAAGCAGGCAGGAACCCAGGAAACACCTTGGGCAAAGTTTTCACACCGGATTCTGGAGTCCCAGGCTTTCTGAGGTGCCTTCCCAGGATCTGCCCTGGAACCTCACCGCGCGAGCAACTGTGGCGCTTGGATCTGTTCCACACACTGTTCCTCCGCACAAGCCCAAGTTTGCCTGGACCACTGCAGCAGCTCCAGACTGTCAGCAAAATTTGTGAAAGACTTTGGAATAAGCAAAAATATTATTGTTTCCTTTCAGTGGTGGTGTCTCCAGAGAACACTTCTAGGGCTATCTGATTCCGTAGAGGTTTGCACCTTTCTTCCCTTTTTCTTTCTTCTCTACCATTTTGCAACTCTGTAGAGACAGAAGTTAACTTATGGAGGTGATTTGAATGATTTATAGTCGTAGAAATGCAAATGAATTCTGTACAGGGAAGATGCAATTGACTTCTGCCTGTGGCAGAGATCATGTTTGCATCTATTAGCAAATTAAGTTCAGCATTTCCAGTCATCTCTGTGTGTCTGTCCTTCAGATTCTCATTTGATCTGGGTTTTATGTCACACCAGTTCTCTCAGTTGAGGAGTTCTATAAAATCTGTAAGACGTGTCCATTTTGTATTTATATGGCAGTCATAATTTTACTTTTAAAAACTATCCTTTAGCAAGATGGTCCTCCTGCATCCACTCTGGCCTCCTTTTTTTTTTTGCACACCACTCAATCCACTCACTCAGGAACCAGAGCCATCTTTTCCAAAGGCAAATCCAGCCATGCTCCTCCCTGGCTTGCAACTGACCTGCTGAGGAGACTGCTGATAGCAGAGCAGGTCTGGCTTCCCCTGAGACAACAACGTGCCAGCAGCCCATGCCTGACACCTTGCTTTGCAACCAACAGTGGGACAGACCCCTGGGAAGGTGCTCCCTGCAGGCGCAGAAGCCCAAGCCTGTCTGATTAAGCCCAGATTTTAACAGCAGCACTCAAGAGACTGGCCTTTCTAGTACAGGGCTAAGAAAGTTTGTGAGTTTTGCTTTATTTTGTTTTTCCCTTTCTTCTCCCCCAAACCTCATTCCTGAGATCTTAGATTCTGTGCCAAATTGGGTTTCTAAGCCTGTCACTATAAAACAAATAAACTCCTACTAAGAGTTTAACCTCTGGATACGCACACACACAGACACACACACCTTTTTTTTTTAAAAAAAATAAAATCATCTAGTACTCTTCAGCCCCCTTAGAATAAAACATAAGATCTGCCCACAAGGGCCTGGCTGATCTAGCCCTGCCTGTCTCTGTCCAGTGACACTGGCCTTCAGAGCCATCCCTTCCAGACCCAGCACCTTCTACTTTGTATTAAGACAGACTTGCTCTCCCTCATTCTTTTCCTCCTCATGGTCTGGCTGAAATAACATCTACTCATTCTATGAGTCTGTTCCTAAATGTTACATAGTGTCCTCAGAAGGACCTGGTTGGTTCCCCACCTCCATCCCCTTCTATGATCTCAGCACCCAGCACTTGTTGCCAGCCTTGCAGTGATAATTGCTTAGTTATTTGACTGTTTGTAACTATTGGTCTACTCTCTTTCCCAAGAGACCACAAGCTCCAAGAGTCAGGAACGACATCAATTGTTTACTGACATGTCCCCTTTGCTTCTATCAGTGCTGGGCATATAGAAGGCTCTCAATACTACCATTATTTGTTGATTGACAGAAGGGTTCTGCAGCCCAGGAGTGAGGGCAGAAGATGGGGAGGATGGTGCACATGGGGGCTGTGGAATGAATTATGGGTAGGACTGGCATGCTGTCTTGCCTCTAATTCATGGTCCAGCCTCCTTCCCTTGAGTCTGGGCAGCCTATGACTGGCTACTGCATTCATCAATCTCAAACTTTCTTAGGTTATTACTTCATCAAATCCTGGTTTTCCTTCCAGCTATTCCTTGCCAGCTGGTCTTCCTTTTCGCTAATTTGCCATTAACCTCTGAAATAGGAGCATCCCAAAAGGCAGTTCTTCCAAATAGTTTAGGCAGTCTTCAAAAGGTTAAATAGAGTTACCATATGACCAGCAGTTCCACTCCTAGATTCATATATGAAATGAAAATTTATGTCCACAGAAAAACTTGTGTAAGAATGCTTATAGCAGCATTATTCATAATAGCCAAAAAATAGAAACAATTCAAATGTCCATCAGCTGATGACTTTTTATAAATGTGGTGTATCCACACAATGGAATATTATTCAGCCAGAAATAGGAATGAAGTACTGACACAGGGTGCAACATGGATGAACTTTGAAACAAGAGATGACATACTGTAAGATTCCACTCATATGCAATGTCTATAATAGGCAAATCCAGAGAAGCAGAAAGTCGATTATTGGTTGCTTAGGGCTGTGGTTTGGGAGGAAATGGTTATGAATTTTGGGGGAGGGAAGTGATGAAAATTTTCTCAAGTTGATTGTATTGATGGCTGCACAACACTATCAACACACTACAAACCATCAAAATGTGTGCTTCAAACAAGTGAATTGTGTGGTGTATGAACTATATCTCAAGATAGCTGTTAATTTATTTAAAAAGCACTAGTTCCTAACATTTTTTAGTAGATTCTTGGAAGAATCTATTGAAAAATACGGGCTTTCTTCTGTCCCATCTCCCCCTACTCCTCTCACTCATGAAAAATCCACAGTGCAGGTACAGAAAAGTTTCATAAATATCAGGAGATGCCCAGATTGACTCAAGTCCATTCATTGACTCCCTGGAGGGCTAGAAGCTCCAGAAAAATCCTGTCTTAATGAAGCTATCATCGGTACACATTAGGTCAGGTGCACATTTGAAAGATCTCTTTATACCCACACCTCATCTCGGCCTTCGACCACCCTCATCACAGTTCCTCTTGCCCCCACCCCTCTTCCTTCTCAAGCTGTTTTGATGTCCATTCTCGATTAGTGTGGTAGGGCCCTCATGACCTTCACCCCCTGGCATTACTCCCAGGTTATGTGGTGAAAGGGAGAGTATCTGGATGGACCTAACCTAATATCACAAGCCCACTAACAGCAGAGAGTTTTCTCTGTTGGGCATTGGAAGAGAATGTTGGAGGGATTCAAAATGGGACAGTGACTCCATTACTGTCATTGAAGATGGAGGACATAGCACATGACAAGGAATGCAGGTGGCCTCTAGTAGGGGCAGAGAGTGACCCCAGCCAGTAAAGAAATGGGGACCTCGTACCCACAACTGCAAAGAACTGGATTCTGCCAACATGTGAACAGACTTGGAAGTGGATTCTTCCCTAGAATTTCCATTTAAGAGCCAGGCTCAACCAACATCTTGATTTCAGCCATGCACAGAGAACCCATACTTCCAACCTACTACTCTGAGATAATAAATGGGGGTTGGTTTAAGCCAACAAGCTTGTGGTTATTTGTTATGCAGACTGGAAAATTAATACAATCAGTTTCACATCGCTATGCAGCTGGCTTTCATTCTGTTGGATATTTCTGGATCTAGCTTGTTTCCTCATGAAGTTCCTAAAATGGTTATTTGCCCCTTCGAGGGTGGTATCACCATGTTCTGGATGCCTCCAAGCCTGGCTCTTCTCACCCCCTTCTCTGTGATCTACACTGGGAGCCTCCTCAATTTCAGAATGTTAGAAGTTTCAGAGTTAAACCTTCAGGGACCATCAGGCCATTGCCGGTGAGGAGAGCTGAGGCGAGGCCTATACTCAGCTGGTATCACAGTTCTCAGTGGGTTTTTATCCCCCAGGAGAAGTGAAGCTGCCTGGGGCAGGGGCCTCCCAGGACTCTGCGTGCATAGCTCCCTGCTATGTACACAGGACACTTACGATAGATTGTTCTGGATCGAAAGTCCCAGAGCAAAGCAGCATGCTCAGGTGCCTGAGTCAGCAACACTAAGATGGCTTGAAATGAGGAATGTACCACAGCCCCTCCAGCCGGCTGGAAACCTTGTGTTCGAGATGTGGGCCTGCAGTTTGGGAGGGGGGCTGCAGGGGCAGAATCATGTGAGGGAGCAGTCTGAGCCCAAAGGCCAACAGCTTATCCCACAGAAGCACAGACCTCTTAGCTACTCCAGAGAGACAGAGGTCACTCCGAAAAGCTTTCAACATTTTGTTCTGATCCTGTTCTCACCAGCAGCTTTTAGACATCCATTGCTGTTTGGGGGCTGTGTTTCCAGCGTGGCCTGTGTGACAGGCATGGAAATGTCTGTTGCCTGGCTGCTGGCAACCTGAGCTCATTCATTCCTGAGGCCGTACCCCTCCTCCCTCTTCCTTCCTCCCTTCCTCTCCTCCTTCTGTCAGGAAGAGCTGACAGGTTTGTGAGGGAATGGAGTGTTTTTGCATTGAGACTAAGTGTCTGAAGGTCTTGCCTCCTTTACCCATAAAACACCCAGAGCCCTACCTTCCGTGTTTGCTGATGAGAACCATTCATTTCTGGAACCAATCAGTTATTTTCTGCTTTAATGAGCTGGTGCCTTTTCTTGCTGGGAAAACTCCAATCGGCTCTTAATTCCATCTTCCTTTTCTTGGGACGTGATCTCATGCACCTGGGGCCCAAGTCTCTCTTGACTGGGCAGCCTTAGGCTCCTCCTTCCATGGGTGCAGGGCTCGGGTGAACGTGCTGAGGGACTGGGGAGCAGGTATGAGGGCCTGCCTGGACTGCTGCCACCCCCACTCCCAGTGGGAAGCCCTCTCACTCAGGCTCCTGAGAATCCCTGGCCTTCTGGGTTTGCTTTGCCCTGCTCTGTGGGTTTAGGGAGGAGTTTGTGGGTTTGTGGCTTTGCTTGTCGTCAAGAAACCTGCCTAGACCCACAGACTTTCTTCTGCTCCAGGTCTTGGCTCCTCCGAAACCAGAAAAATGCACTAGTATCAGAGGGAGCTATACACATTTGTAAGCCCATGTGGGGTGAGATAAACTTGTGTGCAATCACAGGAATTACACAAATGATTCTTCCAGCAGGAAACTTGACGCTCAAGCAGAGGAGCTGGAGGGAGAGAGGAGGGAAAGGTTATGGGGCTGAGGAGGGGGTGGAGTGGCTGCGGGGGCCCTCGGCCTCCCAGACAGTGCGTTCAGTCCTTACAGGTTGGACTTCCCAAACACCACTTCCACAGAAACAGTGCGGGTGTGTATATTGGGGGCTCGGGGGAACTGTATGTCCTGCACCCTCTCTTGCATCTCAGGACACTGCCCGGGGGGCTCAAAGACAAGGGGAAGCTTTTTTAGAGGCATATCCTTCACCCACAAACTGGTTTCTGAAAGGCCCTGCTGTCTCCTTCCTGTGAGAGACTACCTGTTCCCTTCAGCTCCGCTCCTAGAACTCACCTCTGCTCCTATTCCTTTCTGACAGACGTCCCTTCAACCTCCTCCCCTTTTCCTCACCTGTGAAACAGAGATAATGGTGGTGTGGAGGCTTGGGGAGGGGCAGCTTGGCTAGGCTGAACTCTATTTCCCAGAAGTCATTTCCCTGGGTGTTTCTGAGGAGAAGGTGGGGATGGCTCACAGAAACTCAGGTTTGGGAGGTGGAAGTGAGGTGGCGGCCACTTTGTGGCTTATACACTCTATTGCTGCTCTGCCAGTGCCCCTCATCGCTTCATCCCCGTAACCCTCCCTGATCCTGCTTCAGCTGCTCTGGTTCCTGGGCCTGACATGTGTGCTCAGCGTCAGGGGAAGTATCCGCCCTGGCTGGGTGATTCAGTTGGTTGGAGTGTTGTCCTGTATCCCAAAAGGTCGTGGGTTCGACCCCTGGTCAGGGCACATACCTGGGTTGCAGGTTTGATCCCCAGTCCGGGCACATGTAGGAGACACCTGATCAATGTTTCTCTCCCACACCCTTGTTTCTCTCTCCCTCTCCCCCCACTCCCTCTCTAAAATTGATTTAAAAAATATCCTTAGGTGAGGATTTTTAAAAAATATAAAGGGTCCTGGCTTCTGTAGGACACATACATTGGCAAGCTCGGAAGTCACAGGACTGCCATGGGCTTCTCTCCATCCCTAGCTTGTGCATCTGGATTCGGACTCACTCCTGATCTCCCCGACTTTACACCCATATTTCTTTCCCTACTACCTCCCCCTGTGGGCTTCAAGGTCCAGCATCAGGTGTGAAGACGACAGGTTTGCAGAGAGAGCTTAACCAGTGCCCACCACTGCCCAGAGTCAACCCCTGAAACAAAGCCTTTTATCTACACCTCCACTCGAGACAGGTTGTTGCTGATAGGTGTTACTTCACACGGTGAGATGGAAGGAGCCCAGGTCCTTGAAAGGGTTTGGCTCACTCTGCAGCTGTGGGTCTTGAACTGAGCGTGCATCTGAATGACCAGGGGGGCTGGTTAAAACCCACCTGGCTGGGCGCCCCCAGAGTTTCTGGTTCTCAGGTCTGGCATGGGCCTGAGAATGTTCATTTCTTTCTTTTCTTTTTTCTTTTTTCAGATTTTATTTATTTATTTATTTTTAGAGGAAAAGGGAGGGAGAGGAGAGGGAGGGAAACATTCATCCGTTGCCTCACGCACACCCCCAACTGGGGACCTGGCCTGCATGCTCAGGCATGTACCCTGACTGGGAATCGAACCAATGACTACTTTGGTTCACAGGCTGGTATTCAGTCCACTAAGCCACACAAGCCAGGGCAGAATTTGCATTTCTAATAAGTTCCCAGGTGTTGTTGATGCTGCTGGTGCGGAAGCCGTGTTGGGATCACTGCAGTATGCTGATGTAGACGAAGGTGAGGGGTAATGCTGCTCAGAGCAGATCCTGGAAGGGGAGGCTGCAGCAGCACCTGGAGCTAATGGGGTCCCTTGCGCCTCCCTGGGATCACAGGACCAGGGAGCAAACAAGGCCTGATCCTCAGCCTTCTTTGGAGGGGACAGCAGTAGTGTCTCTGCCTTCTGAAAGGCAGCCTGGCTGAGGGAGCCTGGGCTCAGGGCAGGCAGACCCCCTGGGAATCCCAGCCCTGTCACCTGTACCAGGGTCCTTGGGCAAGTGGCCTGTTAGGCAAGACAGGGACAATGGTGCCACACAGAATTTTCACTGGAATGATGAACATTAAATGTATGCTCGATACATGCTGCTTCGTTTGTCCATCTCCAGCCTGGCTTTTGCCATTGAGGATTGAGGAATTCGCAATTGAACTTTTGAGCCTAAGGGTAAGACTTCACATTGACCTGTTCTCAGTTTAGTTTCGCTGCTTCGAAACCATCAGCCCAGCCTGCTCAGATGCTGTCGGGGCAGCCTGCCTGCCGTCCCTGCGGTGACGTGGCTGATACCATGCTGTGGTTTGGGGGTTCGCAGATTCGGGGAGAGCAGGGCTTGCTCCTGAGGTCAGGCAAGAGGCGGAACTCTGATTTGGTAAGCTGCCTTCATAGTTTCTAGTGAGCCTCTGCACCCCAATCAGAAATACCAACTTGAAAATATTTCTTGAAATGGTAGAGGAAAAAAAATGGTCCCATGTACTTATCCTAAGGTCTGCTGCCTGTGTGAATACTTACTGTGTGCGAGTCCAAAGCCTAAGAGACACTATATGTGAGATTTGATTTCTAGGCTGTGGGCAGCCCAAGTGACCAGCTTCAAGAGGGGGTGCTTTGGGGGGTCCTTTCCTCAATGGATTCTCTTCCCCATGAATAAATAATCAAAAAATAACTTAGGAACAAAGTTCTTATCTAATTTAATGTTTTCAGTGGTGGGATGGACCGAGGCCCAAGGGGAGCAGGGCGTCCGCCAGCAGAAAAGGCACAGGGGCCCCAGAGGGCCGGCCTGCGGTGGCTGGGCTGTAGGCTCGCCGGGAACTCGTTCTCTCTCTGTCTTGTTCACGGCCGCTCCTTACACCCGGACCTGCTGTTGGTCCTTCTTCCTGACCTCTGCCCAGATGTCCGACAGGTCCTGGATGAACTGTTGGATCTAACAAGGCAGGGGGACCAGAGTTAACCCGACCCAGTGACAGGCCATCCCATCCAAACACAGAGCATATCCAGGCGTCACCTGTAAGGAGTCACCATTTCTCTGTGACTGACTTCTTGAAGCCACTTCCCCTCATTTGACAATTACTCTAGTTGAAATGGAGGATCAGGCTTAGTAGACTAAAGGAAATAAATAGCAATGGAGTTAGAAGTCCTAGAAGCAGACGCAGAGATAGGAACAAGTGTGGGCTGACCGTCTAACTGCAGGGAGGAGAGACGGAGGGCCCTGAGCAGACTGGGTCCAGCTGGTGTGGGGGCAGACGGCTCTCCACAATTTAATAACCTTTTGAAGTGGTCATTTCCATGAAACCCAGAACTGAGATCTCATTAGGCTAATCTTGAGGCATCTAGGAAGTTTAAATCCCATTCACTAGCTTCCGTTTTAAAGAACATGAAATCAGCATGGCAGCGGAAAGGGTGCTGCCTTACAAGTCAGAAGAACCGGGGTCCTGATGCCGCCCTGGGGAAATCCTTCATCTGTCTGGGACTGAGTTTCTTCATCTTTAGACTGAGAAAGGGGAGAGGGAGGACAGGTTCGTCTAGATAGCCTCAAAGATCTCAGTCCTAAGATTTTTCCTTTTCAAGAACGCTCCCAGAGATAGGACTACACAAACTGCCCCAAACTCTCAACAACTGTCAGTAGATAATACTCGTGCTATTACTGATATAATTCTTATTTTGCAAACGAGGAAACAAAAGTCAAAGATTAAAGTAACTTTTCCAAGGCTACAGACAAGACAAATTCAGCATTTCCCAAACTATCTTCTTATAATGAGTAATCACATACCTCCAAAAAAGATTCAGTGATTGAGTTTTAGAAACGGTAAACAGATAAATTATGTTGAATCTGCTTAGAGAGTCTCAGGACAGAGCCATAGCGAAGACTTTGCGAAGTCCTGGATTTAAAAACCATCTAACTTGTTTAACTTTATGGCTTTCTGAAGTTATTAGTCCATGAAGTCCTTTTATTCTCCCACAGGAAACCTACTAACATCTTGGGACTCTAGGAATTTGCAAGCCCATGTTGAAAAATGCTGCTCCGGGCAGTTTGGGTTTTATTCAGGAATAATGCTGGACCTTCCACGACACGGCACACTGAATTCAAATCATCTTGGCCTTTTGCAGAATCACTTTTCCTACATTGTACTGTGATGTTATGCTCCTAGTCCTAGATAAGTGACTTCCGAGGCCCATGCCTGGATCTGCTGTAGGGATCTGTTGACAGCCTTGTTCACTGGGAGTGTCTGAAGCCTCCTTGAGAAATTTCTGTTAGAGTGCTGGAAAGGGTTTGCTTTCTCTGAGGAAAATCTTATATTTTCTTATTTTGGTATTGAACCGTGTGTCACTTTTTCTTCTGCTTACCAGGAATCTTAGAACCAACTACTGTCCTTTATAATACAAGAATCTACAGTCTTTGTTTCTCTCTCTTGCCTTGACTTCAGATTTTAACTTACATTTTTCTTGGTCCTTATTTTTAATGTTTCAGGCACTTGACCATGTGTATTTCTCTCAGTGGGCTCACATCCTATGGGAATGTGTTTACTGATTTTAGAGAGAGACAAACATCGATGTGGGAGAGAAACATTGATCGGTTGCTTCCTGTGCCTGTCCCAACCGGAAACTGAGCCTACAACCATTTTGGTGTAAGGGTTGACGCTCCAAGCAATGGACCCACCTGGCCAGGGCTGAAGTGGGATATTTTAAAATAACATTGGGGCTACCTTAAGTATCCCCATAGAGGCAAATCAATGTTAAAAGGGAGTCAGAAAGCCCCACATTTGGAGTAGATGAATGGGAAGCTTCGATCTGTACAGGGAATGCTCAGGCAGGGCCAAGGAGCTAGACTGCATCCCCTCCTGCCCACCTTTCTTTACACAGCTGAAGGAAAGGGGCCCGAGGACCTCTGGGGGTCCGTCCCTGAGACCATGCTGGTGGGGAGAGGGGCTGCAAGGCCAGAGCTCTTTTTGCAATTAAGATGTTATTTGCCTCTTATTCCCTCACCAGTGTACAGTGGCTTTTACCAGAGTAGAATGTTTTGATGATGTGGGCTGTCACAACAGAGTGAATGCAAAGCAGCTGTGAGAATCCACCTGGCCTCCGTGGAGCCAGACCATAAGGGAATTTATAAAAGTGTCAAATAATGCCACTTATCCGCACAAAATATATTTTTTAAAATGTATTTTTCATTAAAAATGCTATTTATGTTAATTTGCTTTTTGTCATTTAAAAATAAATAGATTATGTATTTAACAATTAAAATGTTTATTGATTTTAGAGAGAGAGGAAAGGAAAGAGAGAAACATTGATGGGATGCCTCCCATTAGTTCCCTGAATGGGGGTTGAACCAGCAATCTAGGTATGTGCCCTGACTGGGAATAGAACCTCCAACCTTTTGGTGTATGAGACAACGCTCCAACCAGTGGAGCCACACTGGCCAGGACATGAGTTAAATATTTTTAATTTTTCTGTTTGAGTTTTAATATGGTAAATATCAATACCCAATATGAACAGAAGCTCTTAGAGGATCTTCAATAAATTTTAAGAGTGTAAAAGTATCCTGATACCAAAACGTTTGAGAACTGCTGCTTCAGAACAAACTTTCTTACACATTCCCTTTACGGTCTTTGGGCTGTCAATAATTCTGCTCTGACATGCCTGAAGAAGCAGGCAGATTTTTTGCTTTAGGGAAGGTATCCTTCCTGGCCGGTCAGCAGGTGCAATCCTTTATATTTCACGAGTTTCATTTTGTTGTTGTTGTGGAACAGGGGGAAGGCCTCTCAGTCGATTGCTGTTTGTAGCTTGTGTCAGATCATCACTCACTGAGTGCTCACTGAGTGCCTGCTATGTGCTAGGTGTTGCTGTAGACGCTGGGGATTTAGCAGGGAGCAAAACAAAACCCCCAGTTTTCGGGAGCTTACTTTCTCCTATCTCACAGCAGAGCTATAGACTTTTGCTAAAGGAATAAATAAACAGTCATGTTTCTCTGCATGTCACCAGGACCATGGCTAATGCCTCAGCTGCTGCGGAGGCTCCCAAATTATGGGATGTGTTTACCTTTGGTCAGAAGTGAGATGATTTTAGGTGGCATGTGGACATGGCATCAAAGAGCTTTAGATCACACAGTGAAAAAGTTATTTCCTTTCAATTATTTCAAAGAGAAAAATCTCAGATTGGTATTTACAGGACTCTAACAGTTCCCTAAACTTGCTGACTTACTTCCCTCTCCCTCACCAACGATTTCTTTTCCCAAAGAGTGGGAAAGGCATATGCCTTCCAGAATTCACTAGATTTACAAAGACTGTTTTGCACCATGAATCCAACAGTGGGTCCCTGCTACTGTCCCTGTTGATTGGGGCCCAACAGGATCTTGGCTCTAATACAGTGGTTCTCAAAATGTGGAACCCAGACCAGCACATCACCACCACCTAGGACTTGTTGAAAATGGAAACTCAAGGGTTCCCACTGCAGACCTACTGAGTCAGAGACTCTGGGTGGGGCCCAGCAATGCTTCCCAGACCCTAGGTAATGCCAATCCTGTCAACATTTGAGAACCATGGCTGTAGCCAGTTTATCCCCCTACTCAACCAATCAAGAAGCCTTGTGGTTCAGTAAACACAGCCCACCAGGTACCTGCGGCTCCTCTTACCATGTCCAGCTGTTTGTGCGTGTCCTCCAGGGATACAAAAGATGATTCCTTCAGCTGCTTGCTCACAGTCTGGAAGAGGTTCAGCGTTGCCATCTTAATGGTGCCAAGCAAGAGGGTCTTCTTGGCTGCGGTGTTCTGGATGTGTGCCCAGCGAGATTCCTGGGGAGAGGATGAGGGAGGGACATAAACACAGCAAGTATGCGTGTGTGTGTCCGTCCCTCACTCATTCACCCAGTAAGCCCAGAAGCCCCCTGACCAGAGGGCTGCTCACCCAGACAATGACATCACTGCGCGCACGGTCGAAGCGCATCTGCAGGCGTGCCAGCTCATTGTTGTGCTGCAGGATCTCGTCATCCTTCTCTTCCATGTAGCGTGCCAGCCGCGCCTTGGCACGCTCAATCTTCTCCTGGCCCTCCTGCGCCGACTGCATGAGGTCGTCGTGCATGCTCACCAGCGTCTTGTAGCGTGCCATCACCTCGTGGATCTCTTCAAACTACGGTGAGGGGCTCAGCTCACTGCACTGCAGCCCCACAGCCTGAGGCAGCTGCCCCTGCTATCGGTCAACTTCTGACCTAGGTTTGTGGGCCTGGCACAGACGCCCTAGGCCAAAGTCGAGGGACAGAGGCTCTGATGATGTTACAATCCCACTGCTTGCTCCTCTTGGGTTGTTACAGGCCATGGGCCATGTGTTGGAGACACGTGCAACTGGGCCAGGGGTTCTTAATCTTGACTGCATGTTGGAATCATGGGAGGAGCTTTAAAAAGGACACCTGGCAGGCTCCATCCCCAGAGAGCTGGATGGATAAACAGGTCTAAAGTGGTCCCAGGCATCTGCATTTTGCAACACCCCTCCCCACCCCCCAGGTGATTCTAGAGTTGAGAACTGCTGGAGGGAACAGCTGGGGTAAAGATGATGGGCTGTGTGTGGTGTGTTCAGGAAGCTCAAGAAAGGTTAGTATGGATGACCTAAGCTCAAGGTGGGGAGGGCGAATTCGGCCTGGAGAAGTAATAAGAGTGCCCAGTAAACCCTAAGAAGGAGTGTGGACATCATCCACTGAAGGGTTTTAAAAAGCAGAGGGAGAACTTCATGTCTATATATTGAAATCTCACTCAGCACATAATGTAACAGGATGCAAGTAGAAATGAATGGACCACGTCAGCACTACCACAAGCACGTCTCCACAGTGTAATGCTGATGGCAAAGGGACTTAGGTGCCAACTTGAAGAGCCTCCCACTGTCCAAAGATGGGACACTTAGAGCATCAGTAAGAGTAAACACAGAAGATTAAAACATCAAACATGGTAAAAATCCATGAGTTAATAATGAGTATGACAACATGACAGGTCAATTTGGGAGGATGCTGGAGAACCAACTCGTTCTGAAAACGGCAATGAAGAATCAAACATTTAACTAGCTGCTTCTTTAAGACTTACATAGTGAGAAAATAGTGAATGAAGGGAAGATTCTCTTTATGAAGTCCTTTCCTTGTGTGGTAGTATCCTAATTATGTGAAGAAGGGATGATTGAATATTTCCAGAACACTGGAGGGGTTTTCTGTGCCCTATTAGCAAGGAAATCAGGATTCTGACTTCTGTTACCAAGGATTCATTTTACCTGTTTATAAACACATTAGTGGAATCATACAGTGTGTCCTCTTTTATGTTTGGCTTATTTTGATCAGCATAATAATGCCTGTGCTTTGAGAAACACATCAGCCAAATGAAATGTGGGGCCTTGTTTGGACCCTGATTAGAACAAACCAACTGCTTAAAAAGAACTTGTGCAATAATGGGGGAATTTTTAACATCAACTGCATATTTAACTTAAAGTACTTACTATCAAATTTTTACTAGGTGTGACCATGTATTGCAACTATTTTAAAAAAGAGCTCTTCTCTTTAAGAGTTACATACTGAAAAACTTAGGGATGCAAAAATATCATTTGCTTCAAAATGGCAGATGTGGGAGGTTTGGGGGACTTGACTATGATTTGATAATTCTTGGAATTAGGTGATGAGTAATGGGCATTCAATAGACTGTTCTCTCTATTTTTGCATATGTTTAAAACTTTCCATAATAAAAACATTTTAAAAAATATTGGTCAGAAAAAGTAAGTCACAAAAGAACATAGGATATGTACAACACTATTCACAGTTTATGGATATGTAATATGCTGCCAAAGCATGTGAATGAGAACTTAGGAAATCAGAGATCCAATTACCTGCGAGGAGAGGGGAAGAAGAATAGGTTTGGGGGGGGGGTGTAGGGGGTTTCAATTACCTGTAGTGTTTTATTAAAGGAAAAAGAATTGAGGGCAAATATTAAGATTTGACAAAGCTGTGGTAAGTACTTGGGTGCTATTATCTATTTGTCTATACTTTTCAGTATGCTTAAAATACTTTGAAAGAAATAAAGAAAGAAGGAAAGAGAGAAAGCAACAGAGGTGCGGGGTCATGCAGGCTCTAGAATGCTGGACAGGCTGATGGCCAGGAATAACGCAAAACTGAACTCCAGATGGGGTCCACTGGTGGTCTGGATGAGGAAGGGGCAGGGACCAGATTCCAGGAATACTTAGGAGGCAGAACAGACCAGATCCGCTGATTGATGGCTTCCGGGAATGACAGAGGAGGAGGAGCCAAGGAGGAGGCTCACGTTCTGGTGAGGCTGTGGGTGGGATGCTGTGTGTGGGTGGGTGGCCATGCCATTCACTAGCACCAGACGCACCAGCATCAGGCTGGCCTGGGGATCGCAGGAAGCAGAGGAGATGGGCTGTGGACTCCATAAATTAGATGCGGGGGCCTGAAGCTCAGGAGGGAGATACAGGACCAAGAGATATAGGCCAGTCTCCTCAGTTCTAAGACATACGCTTTACCAGCTCTGAATATGTGTCATTTTCTTATCATTTATCTGCTGCTTTAATATAATAGTTTTCCCTCACTCTCCCCACTAAAGAAAACTACCCCAATTATTAAATGAATAATTTATCAGATTTCTTAGAATGGAGGAAATAACACGGATTTGGGACTCAGGCATACATCAATTAGGTTAGCGGTTCGATATGGAAATTGCTCAGACTTTACAAAGCTGTGCATACTTTATCTCGCCGCAGCCCCCACAGGACATTGCTCCACAGCCCAGAGGGCATGCATGCCTCGTGCCTCACTCTGCCCTGGTAAGGGGTCCTACCTGCCGCTGTCACATGGGGGCATGGGGGAAGCAGTGTGGCCAGCCACTGACACTGGCAGCATCCACAGGAGGGCCATGGAATTGATCAGGGAGAAAAGTGGAGGGTTTGCAGCAAAGTTGTGAGGAACGCTTAAGGAAGGAGCTAGGAAGAGGATCCTCTGAGGAGCCTGAGGTAGAAAGTAGGAGAGGGAGGGAGGGGGGGTCCAGAGGAAAGGGCAAAGATATCTGTAAAGGAGGAGTGTCAACAGTGTCAAATACACTTGATCCTTGAACAATGCAGGGTTTGGGGTGCTGACCTCCCGTGCAGTGAAAAATCCACATGTGACTTTTGACACCCTCCAAACTTAACTACTGATAGCCCACTGTTGATTAGAAACCTTACCAATAACATAAATGGTTAATGAACACATATTTTGTATGTTATAGGCATCACATACCATATTCTTACAGTAAAGTGAGCTAGAAAGAAGGAAATGTTATTAAGACAATCAAAAGGAAGAGAACATATAGTTACAGTGCTGTACTGTACTTATCAATACTGCAAGTTCATGTCATCGGTTTTAGGCTATATAGTTTGTCTGTCAGTTTTTTTCTAATGGTCTAGTGAAAAAAAAATCACTAGTGTAAGCGCAACTGCCTAGTTCAAACCTGTGTTGTTCAAGGGTCAGCTGGACTGCAGAGTGTGTGGGTGGGAAGAGGGTGAAGATCCCAAAGCTCCAGCAGCAAGTCAACTTTAGGAAGAGCAGTTGTCGTAGGGCCCACAGAGAAGTAGTTAGAAGCAAGGGCTCAGGCTGGGAGACCCTGAGTGGTTTCCCCAGCCCCTCTGAGCCTCCACTTCCCCTGCTGCAATGGTGATCCAGTGGATGGCTTTCCTCTGGGGGCTAACGAGCGAACTGAATGAGTCACGCATGTGCAGCACCTCGCCCAGGGCCCAGCACATACTAAGTTCTCAAGCTCTACCTTAGGTTCGGTGTTTTCCAGTCTCTCTCCCTTCCTTTCCCTATTTACTCTCAGGTAAATAAAACCCCAGGGAGGAGGGGAAGCAGGGATAGAAGTAGGCCACATCCTGAGGCAGGCAAAGCTTATTCTTTGTGCTGCAAAAAGAAACCTTGTTACCCCAGCACACACCACACACCATCCACACAGAGACATTTACACAGCTATCACAGACACCACCCAGTCCCTAACGCCCACCAGGGGCCTTTTTCAGCTGCCCTCCAGGGCTGGATGCACATTCTCAGAGTAGGGTGGCCATCCATGCAGAGGGTCCCCCAGCCCCCTATAGCCCCAGGTTCTGGGGAAGGGGAGATGGGGCTGAGGAAGGCATGAGCCCTGCCCCCACTCACCTCTGAGTTCTCCACCACCTTCTCCAGGTACTTGTTGAAGATGGAGTAGTCCTGTAGCTTGCTGCTCAGCCGCTGGTGCTGTAGCCGCAGGGCCGCCATCTCCTGCTTGGCCTTGGCCAGCTCTCGCATGCGCTGCCTCTTAAGTTCTCTCTCCTTAGTAGCTTTTTTCAGGGCGCGGATCCGTTTCTGGTCATTCTCCTGGGGCCAGGGAGGTGGTGTCTGTCAGGCACTCGCTCCACCCTCCCTGGAGCCCCACACAGGGCCTCTGTTTGCCAAGCTCAGGCCACTCTGAGGATGGGCAGGCAACATCCATGTGGGCCAGAGGCCTGAGTTTTCTGCTGATTTGGTCACTGGTGCCTCAGTTCCTCCAACTGTAGAAATGAGAGGCAGTAGCCCCTCACTTCCTTCCAAAAGCTGGGGCAACAGTGCTCAAACCACAGGGAGTTGAGATAGGAGAGGGGCCTGCTCCTGAGGGCCTGGGGGCAAGGACATTCCAGAGAGCATGTATCCAGTGGCTCAGACTGGCCACAGGTTCAGGCAGGAGGAGATGATGCAGGCAATCCAATGCCCAGAAAAACACATGAGGCTCAGCTACTGCAATTACGCAGACGCCCACCTCTTCTTCCCTCTGCAAAGCCCTCCCCCAAGTTTAGAGGGTGAACCCACCCTTCACAACACACTTGCGTGGCTCCTTTGCCTCTCCAGGGGCTCCTGTGGTGCCCCGTGGATGGGCATGTGTGGTGGGGGCATTTGGAAGCATGTGGTGAAGGCACACTGAGCTTTGTACTGTGCCCCACAAGCCCAGGAGAAAACTGAAGAGCCCTAAACCAGTGGTTTTCAAGTCCAACCATGTATCACACTCCCCTGAGGAACTTTAAAAAATGTCATTTCCTGGGCCTGATCTCAGGCCAGCTGAAAGCAAGGAGAGAGGAGTTCCAGGGTATGTTGTAACATGCTCTGGAGTCCCAGAGTATGTTGTAACATGCTCTCCAAGACTCTGATGCCACAGGTCTCTAGTGGCCACTTGGAGAACCCCTAACCCCCAAATTTCCTGCTGCCCCAACCACTCCACTTTTCTCTGGTCAATAAGAACTGGACTTCTGGACAATATGCCTGGTCCTTCAGCTTCTTTTCCCACTTGGGTTAGGCACAGAGCAAGACAGAAGATGCTTAGGAGTAGGACTCCCCTGTAGCAGAGGCCAGTGATTACTCCCTGGAGCCGGGCCAGGCCCTTCCTCCTTGGGGAAATCTGGATCTAAAAATAGTTAAATCACTCCTCAAAGGACCAGAGGAGAGGAGTTGCTTCAGAATGGACTCTAGTACCTGGTCCTTCATCCACCCGCTTTGTGTACCCTCAGTGCTAGGAGGGAGGAATGGGGTGAGTTGGGGTACTAAAACCCTGTCTGATTCATCTTTGTATCTCCAAGTGCCTAACCCAGACCATACCTCATTCATTCATTCACTCACTCATTCATTCCATAAATTGTATGTCTCAGGTATGGGCAAGGAAATAATAAATGGAAATCTAAAAGGAGCAGAGACTGATAGGTAAACAAGAAATTACAAACAGCAATAAGTGGGGCTGTTAAGGGAGAAGCCCCGCGCATTGTTGAGCACTGAAAAGACATCTGACCCAGGGTGAGGAGTCAGCAAAAGCCAGGAGGAAGAGGAGAAGGAGGAGGAAGAGGAGAACTAGGGTGAGGGGTACCTGGATGAACTGTTCGAACTTCTGCATGTGGGCCTTCAGCTGAGCCTCCTTGATGCCCAGTTCCTCCCAGCGCAGGCTCAGAGTTTCCATTCTATGCTGAAATGTCTTGGGGTGGGGGGAGCAGAGAGGTCAGGAGGGCCTCTGACATGGGTACCAAGGAAGGCCCCAGCATCCCCTGCCCAAGCATCTCAATCCCCAGGCCTTCCACGTTCCACGCATGCCTGGGTCAGAGCAGAGCAGCCTGGGACCCTGGTTCCCCAAAGACTCAGATCATTCCTGTCTCTGCAGAGGGAACACAGAGCCACCGCCCAGAACTCCTGGCACGTAGCCACTGCCACCCACAAAATGAAGGGCTGCCCCTGAGGCCCCCTCTGCACCACACCGCCAGTCCCCCACCTCCTTCTTCTGCAACATGGCCTGGTGCATGATCTTGGCCTCTTTCTTCTTCTCCAGTAGCTTGATAGATGGAGACTCTGACTGCTCCTCAATGTGGGGAAACTTTCTGTCCAAGACACGGGCAAGAGGGGCCTGGGAATAACCCATGAAGACAGAAAGCCGTGGGGGAGGGAAGGCAGTCTTGCGCTCATGTGAGTGAAAGGAACGATCTAATCAGAGGGAGAGAGCTGTGTTGACATCTGTGAAGCAAGGTGAGTCAGCTGATAAGGGGTGGGGGTCCGGGTGATGGGGGTGGATGATTTGGGACACTGGGTTATAGGAGTGGGAGGGGTTGGAAGTGGGGTATGGGCAGGGATAAGGGGTCCCGGGCACAGAGAGGGCTGCCCAGACCCTGAGACACTCACTGAAGCAGTTGCAGCAGCCGCTCTCCATACTGCAGCCGAAAGTACTCCGCCAGATCCTCCTCCTCCATGATGCCCAGACTCATGGTGGCGGTGATCAAATGACCCAGGCGGCCGAAACCTCACTGTAAAACAGTAGGTGGTGGAGCCAAGGTGGCCCAGGGGTGCTTGGGCTCCTGCTTCTCCTTTCTGCTCGCTTTTCTGCGTCCACGTCCACGGAGGGTGGGCGCCTGAGAGACTCCTGGGAAGGGGCTGGAGCCTCACATCGGCAGCCACCGGAGAGCTGGTTACCTAGCAACAGGCCGCCTGGTTCCGTAGCCCACACGAGGAACTCGGGCTTTGCCCTCTTACCCCTGTCCCTGCTGACCCCTCTCTGCTCCTGCATTTACCACTCAGGACTTCCGGGAGAAGTTAGACCTGATCAGATGCCGGCGTCCAGGGCTGGGACGCAGGGTCTGGGTGTCCTGGCCAAGATCCGGGGTGTCGGGAGAGTGGTGTCCTTGTGAGGGAGCCGTGTCCCTGGACCTCCCTCCAGGGGTCAGGGTGCATGAGGGTGAGGGTGGCGGCTGTACCTGCAACAGGTGCCTGAGAAGACAAGGAGAGAAGGAAAGGAGGTGCTTAGCTGAGGCAGGGCTGGGGGTGCAGTGGGAAGCTTGGGACCTGTGGAGGATGGGATGAGAACTACATGGTGGGGGTAGGAGGTGTAGGGGTGCGTGTGTGGAGGGGGGATGGGAAAAAGGCCTGAGGCTGAAGAGGCATTCTGGGGACTGTGGAGGAGGGACCGTGGCCGGGACCCTCAGAGGGTAACACACAATCTTCTCAGAGATTGGCAGACTTATTTAAAATAGGAAAGGATGCCGAACTATGGTACCATAAATGCCACATGTTTTAGTTGTTTGCTTCAGAATGGCTAGCTGCCTGCCTTGATCCCAGCGGGGTGTGGTGCACACACTCATTAGGTCTGAGGGTCAGCACCTTAATTTGAGACCCTATGTGTGAGGCAGGCACCCCCAGAGGTAACGCCAGGCTCCCTAGCTCCGCTGTGCGCTCTGCCCACCGGCCCACGCCCGCCGCGCCTCGCTGCGCTCCAGGTCTGGAAGCCGGCACCGCAGGGGATGGGTTGGGGTGTCCCGCAGGGTCGGCGTCTGAGATCAGGAGCCCATCCCCGCGACATGGCCGGTCCTCCGGTTCCCCCTGCTGGCCGCCCGTCCCGCCCTACGTCCTGACTCGCGGAGCGTGAGCTCGGTCCGGGCGCCGCCCACCCTCGCCCGCTCCATTCACACGCCCAGCTTTCTTCCAGTTCCGGGGGCTCAGCAGAGGCAGTACTATCGCTCCCACCCCACCCAGAGCGCACCCACGCACGCACCCCCTCACCGGGCCCGCCCCACCCTAAGCCCTTCAGCCAGAGAGGTTATCTACCCGCAGGATGACAAGAAAGCTGGTGAAGATAGTAAGCTCCTCAAAGGGGTATGCTTCTCTCCTTGTGGATCCCCAGTGCCTGGCACAATCAACCTGGGCTTTCCCTCCGTTTTGCTTGGGGGCACCTGTGTAATGCCAGCCCTTGAGGAAGCGGCTCTCTGTTTCTGAACCACCAGTTTTCCCTGGTGTTACATACGAAATCACATCCTTGGTTGCATCTACGGATCGGGTGGTCCAGGGCCAGGTTGGAGCATGCAAGTGAGACATCTTTTTCTGCCTGTGTACCACTGACCTGCCGGAGCTTCTGTACTTTGCAGACTCTTCATCCCCACACCCACCGTCATCCCTCTCTGGGGTCTCCCTGTCTTCCCAGGGGCCACCCAGCAAGGTCAGGGCTGCCTGAGATCCACCCGAGTCTTGTCTCCCCAGCTCTCCTCCTCCTCCCTCCCTGAGGGAACCCTGCTTTCGTCCCTACTCCTTTTCTTAATGCAGTAAAACAAAAATTCTTACCAGATGTGTTTACTGATTTTAAAGAGGAATGGGGGCGGGGAGAAACATTGATGTGAGGAACATCCACCAGTTGCTTTCAGTAGTCCCCTGGCCAGGGATCGAACTTGCAACATTTTTGGTGCCAGGGCGATGATCCGACCAACTGACCCACCCAGCCAGGTCTCCCCTCCTCCTTTTCTATCTTGATATTTGCCTCTGAGGCATCTAGCAAAATCTCCTAACGGATTTAGGTTGTTGGAAACCAATAGGAATAAGGTGGAGGAGGAAACATCAGGAAAAAATTAGATTAATTTGTCAAAAAATATTATCCTGCCCTATAGACCAGTGTAGTGCTTGGTCCAAATAGAGTATTGGGTATGAGGAAACCACTTTTTATCTATGTCATATTTCATTCCATGTGTCTCACATTTCACTTTAGCGGATTCATGCAAATTACATTAAATGCAGTCCTATGTCACTTAACGATGGGGATATGTCCTGAGAGATGCCTCATGAGGCACTTCTGCCATCATAGCGTGTGAACACACACTGAGGTGGTATAACCTGCCACACACCTCTGCGGTACCAGCTGTTGCTCCCAGGCTACAAACCTGTACTGGATGCTACTGGACAGAGTACTTTAGGCACTTGCAACACAATATTAGTGTATCTAAACATATCTAAACATGGATGGCAAAGGTACAGCAAAGACATAGAAAAGATGAAAAATGCTAGCACTGTGTAGAGTACCTGCCACAAACAGGACTTGCTGGATGGAAGCTGCTCTGGGTGAGTCAGTGAGTGAGCGGTGAGTGGGTGTGACGGCCTCGGACACTGCTGCCCAGGACTAGACTTTGTAAACACTGCCACTTAGGCTACACTAAACCTATACAAATATTTTCCTTTCTTCAATGATAAATTAATCTTAACTTATGGTAAAATTTTGAATTTATTACCTTTAAAGTTTTTTTAACTTTTCAACTCTTGTAATTATGCTTAGCTTAAAATACAACCACACTGTTCAGCTATGCAAAAATGTTTCTCTTCTTTATATCCATATTCTATAGGCTTTTTTCTACTTAAACATTTTTTTTTACTTTTTAAGTATTTTTGTCCAAAACTAAGAAACAAACCCACACATTAGCTTAGATCTACCAAGGGTCAGGGCTATTGACACCAGTGTCTCCTGCCTCCACACCGGATCCTAGGGGAAGGGTCTGCAGGGGCCACGTGCAGCGGCCATCTCCTGCGACAACGCACCTTCTCCTGGAACAGCCCCTGAAGGACCTGTCCGAGGCTCTTTTTGAGGAGATGTCACTCTTTTCAGCAATATGTCCATGGTGCTTTGCTTTGTTTGTTTCTTTGTTTTCCATCACAGATTTGTTTATAATACATGAACAGTCTTCTCTATTAATGAAATACCTTTGGTGTTGAGGGGGTCCATGTTTTCAAACTTAAAAAAAAAGACTTTACTTATTTTTAGAGAGTGGGAAAGGGAGGGAGAGAGGGTGAGAAAAATCAACATGTGGTTGCCTCTTGTGTGCCCCCTACTGGAGACCTGGCCTGAGTGGGAACAGTACTAGTGACCTTTTGGTTCACAGGCTGGTGCTCAATCCATGGAGTTACACCAGCCAAAGCTTATGTTTTCAAACTTTTTAAGGAGCTAGTGGAAGTCTGCCAAAGCTTCTCCTGAACCATTCACTGTATAATCTTGAGGGACCACTGTTGTACATGTGGTCAATCCTTAACCTAACTGTAGCTATGTGGCATATAACTATGTTTGAAGATGGTATTGTATTGTATTGTATTGTATTGTGTTGTATTAGTTGCTGTAACAAACAACCTCAAGTCTCAGTAGTTTAACTCAATAGTTTTACTCAATAGTCCCAATGTGGATTTTCCTATTGGGGTGGTTCTCCCAGGAGATTTTTTTCCCCAAGCAGTGAAGGGTCTAAGCCTTTTCCATCCTGCAGCTCCATGACCTCTGTGTTTACTGTGGAAGGGAGAGAAGAGAGGAAGGGGAAAAAGGCCCTTTTGCTCCTAACAAACTTATCATCACTCTCATGCCTTGGCCTTTGGTGGGAACCAACCACATGCAAGGGGCTGAGAGTGTGGTTTCGCTGTGTTCTCAGGAAGAGGAAACTGATTTGATGAGCATCGAACCAGTTTGCGCAGTACTGTTGAGAGTTAAAAGGATGTTTGGAAGTAAGCTGAAAGCAGAGTTTCATAAAGAAACTAATTGACAAGGAATAAAAAGAAAAAACCAGGTCAATCACAAACTCATGTATAAAAATCTTAATGAAAATATTACCAAATTTCATTTAGTATTCTATTAAAAATAATCCACTAGAACTATAAATACAAAAAATGTTTTTAGAAAATCTGTTTAGAATTACATTAGAAAATCTGTTAATAAAATTAATTATATCAATCTGTCTCAAGAGAAAAGTCATGTTATCGTTGCAATAGATGCCAATATGGCATTGAAAATCCACATTCATTCCAATTAAAAAAATTAGTGTACAAAGGAATGTTATTAACATAACAAAAATATGAACCTACAGATAACATTAAAATTATATTAAAGACATTATTGTTGAAGTTAGGGACATAGGCTTTCTTCTGTTATTCTAATAATTTGATATTGTTTGGGATCCTCTAGCTATTGCAAAAACACAATATGATTAAGGTTCTTTTTCTTAATGTAATGGCAGATGCTGTGATCATGTACTGTGAAAATCCAAGAATGGTTAATTAATGAAAAATTGTTAGAATTTAATCGAATACTATGTAATTTATAAACTGCTATGTGACAAACATGAGATGCAGAACGGTGTGCACAGTGTGACCGCGTCAGTGTGTGGTGTGTGTGACTAAGTAGAGAAAAAGCTCTGAAAGTATATTACCATACCTCTGTGGAAGGAAAGGGCATTGGTGGGATGATGGTTCTTTTACTTTGTAGTCTGTATATTTCTGTATTGTTTAATTTAAAAAAATTATGACTGTGTGTGGCTAGAGTGGGCATCCTTGTCTTGTACTGAATCTTAGAGAAAAGCTTTCAGTATTCTTCCATGGATTATGATGTTAGCTATGGACTTTTATGAATTGCCTTTATTGTGTTGAGGAAATTTTTATACCTATTTTATTGAGTGTGTTTATCATGAATGCATGTCAAATTTTGTTAAATGCTTTTTCTATATCTATTGAGGTAGTCATGTGGTCATTATCTTTCATTCTATTAATACAGCGTATCACACTGATTAGTTTTTGTCTGTTAAACCAGCTTTGCATCCCAGAAATAAATTGTACTTGATCATGGTGTATAAACTTTTTGATGAGTTGTTGTATTCCATTTGCTAGTATTTTCTTGAGGGTTTTGCATCTGTGTTCATTAGACATATTGGCCGGTAGTTTTCTTTTCTTTTGGTACCTTGTCTGACTTGGTATCAGGGTGATACTTGCCTCATAAAACAAGTTGGGAAGTGTTCCCTCTTATTCTGTTTTTCAGAAGAGTTTGAGAAAGGTTGCTATTAACTCTCTGAGTGTTTCTAGGATTCAGCTATGAAGCCATCTGGTCCTGGGTTTTTCTTTGTTGGTAGGTTTTAGATGACTACTTTATTCTCCCTATTTGTTATTGATCTACTCAGGCTTTCTACTTCTTATTGATTCCATCTTGGTAGGTTGTATGTTTCTAGGAATTTACTCATTTCTTCTAGGTTCACATATAATTCTTTGTAATAGTTTCTTATAATTCTTTTCATTTCTGAGGCATCTGTTGTAATGTCTCCTGTTTCATTTCTGATTTTATTTGAGTCTTCTCTTTATTCTTAATTAGTCTAACTAAGGGTTGTTGATTTTATTTTTTCAAAAACTCAATTCTTAGTTTTATTAATTTTCTGCCGTTTTTCTGTTCTCTATTTCATTTACTTCTGCTCTGATCTTTATTATTTCCTCCCTTCTTCTAAATTCGGGGTTAGTTTGTTTCTCTTTTTTTAATTCCTTAAGGTATAAAGTTAGGTTGTTTATTTGAGATCTTTTTGCTTTTTTTAATGTAGGCATTTATTGCCATAAACTTTCCTCTTAGTGCTGCTTTTGCTGCATCCCATAATAAGCTGTGTTCTTGTTTTCATTTGTCTTGAGATTTTTTGTTTCCTTTCAATTTTCTTCTTTAACCCAGTGATTATTTAAGACTAGATGAATTTAACTTACAGGTTGATGAGAGTTACATGTAAAAATACATCATGCAGCAGGCTACCCAATGAAAATGGCACTATTCTGCCCTGGGGAGAGTGCTGCCAGGATGCAGCCTTGATGCAGCGAGGTGCAGGAGTCATGTTTGAGTCTCTGAAGCCTGTACTTGGGTCTGTATTCTGACCAAAAGCTTGTGGAGTCTTCATTTCCCTGCATCCTCATCAACATCATATATTACTACTCTTTAAATTTTTGCCATTCTGATGGGCAAAAATGATGTTTCAGAATTGTTTTAATCGTTCTTACTGTCAGTGAAATGATGCACCTTTTCATATATATATATATATATATATATATATATATATAGCCATTTTTCCTGTGTGTTTCTTCTTCATATTTGATGCACATTAAAAATTGAGTTATTTGTACTTTTTTATTTATAGGAGGTCTTTATGTATATGTATTCTGGATAGAGTAATCCTACAATTCTGATGCTCTCTTACACCCATCCTAATATTTTTGGGTGGGTTGGACCCACATGAGATGCCACAGGAGGCAGGGAAGGCAACCAGTGGCAAGCTGACCAGTAGTAAGCAACCCAAACCAACTCACCAAGTCACTGGGAGAATGAGTTTAAAAGCAGAGGTGACTCCAAGCAGAGGAGGGAGAGGCAACTTTGGTCATTTTACTCGGTGACCACACCACAGGAAATACAGCAGACCCACAGTCCCCAAGAATGTTTCGAGCTCTCAGGCTTAGTGCAGACTCTTTTATTAACAACCTGAATCCACCCCTTTGTGAGTTCATTCTTTGACATTGCACAAACTCTTATCAAGCCCCTTTCAGGTCTTATTTGCTTGCCTTATTTGCATGTAGTTTATGTTATCAGAGACAGGAGGAGGGGCCTGAGATGGAGCCAGTCTGGAGTGGTACTTGCTTGCACAGCTCCATTTGCTTCAATAATTGGGTTCTTGGCTCTATCACTCTTGTGGTTACTAAAACATCAGCACTCTGCAGCCTCCTGCTTATCTTGTTTGTTTCTCCCAGTGCCTCTTCTGAATCCATTGACTTCAGTAGTTTTATTCTAACTAAACCCACTATACTTCCCTGCTTCCATACATGTATGATCAATGCTGCCTAACATATATATGTAAATATTTTCTCCTAGCTTATCATTTGTCTTTTACTTTGTTGTGTTTTCTTTTTTTTAAGATTTTGCTTATTTATTTTTAGAGAGAGGGGAAAGGAGGAAGAAAGAGAGAGAGAAACATCGATGTGTGAGAGAAACATCCATCGGTTGCCTCTCACATGCCTACAACTAGGGACCTGGCCTGCCACCCAGGCATGTGCCCTGACCAGGAATCGAACTAATGACCTTTTGGTCCGCAGGCTGGCACTCCGTCCACTGAACCACACCCGCCAGAGTTGTGTGTGTTTTCTTTTATCATAGAAATTTAAAATATTTATCTAGCCAAATCTGTTTATCATTCTTTTTTATTTTGTGGAGTTGTGTGTTTTGTTTTAAAAAGTCTTCCACACTCAAAATTATAGTCCAATCCATTCACTTTTAGAATTATATTATTGACATTTTTTATTTGTGGTAAAATGTGCTTAACATGAAATTTACCATCTTAACCATTTTAGGTGTACTATTTAGTATTGCTAAGCATATTCATATTGTTGTGCAACCAATTTCCAGAATATTTTCATTTTGAAAAACTGAAACTCTATCCTTATTAATTAACGCCTCCCCATCCTCCTCTCCTCTCTAGCCCCTGGCAACCATTTTTCTACTTTCAGTCTGTGAATTTGACTATTCTAGTCAGATAAGTGGAATCACATAGTATTTGTCCTTTTTAAAAAAAAGATTTTATTTATTTATGTTTTAGAGAGGGAAGGGAGGGAGAAAGAGAGAGAGAGAGCAACATCAATGTGCGGTTGCTGGGGATCATGGCCTGCAACCCAGGCATGTACCCTGACTGGGAATCGAACCTGCGACACTTTGGTTCGCAGCCTGCGCTCAGTCTACTGAGCTACGCCAGCCAAGGCTGTATTTGTCCTTTTGTGACTGGCTTATTTCACTTAGCACAATTTCCTCAAAGTTTATCCATGTGGGAACATGTGATAGGATTTCCTTCCTATTTAAGGCTGAATAACATTCAGTTGCATGTGTATATTGCATTTTGTTTATCCATTTAACTGTGGATGGACACTTGAAGTGCATTGTTTTTTGCCTATTGGGAGTAACACTGCTGTGAACATGGTTGTGCAAATATCTCTTCGAGAACCTGCTTTAAATTCTCTCAGGTATATATCCAGAAGTAGAATTGCTTGATCAAATGATAATTCTATTTTCAAGTTTTTGAGGAACCACCATGCTGTTTTTCATAGTGGCTGCACTGTTTAACATTTTCACCAGGACTGCACAAGGGTTCCAGTTTCTTCCTCACCAACACTTGTTATTTCTGTTTTTTGGATGGTAGCCATCCTGATGGGTGTGAGGTGATATCTCACTGTGAAATTATAATATTTTTTAATTAGAAGGGTAATAGGTGAATACATTCTCATTATACTTCATCCAAACAATAAAGATGCAGCTGGAGCCCTGTCTACCCATCACCTGATGCCATTTCCTAGAGGAGACTGCACACACAAATATTCAACAAATACTTACATTGAATACCTGTGATGTGTCTGATGCTCTCGTAGGCTGGATACAGCAGTGACCAAAATAAGCTTCCCAATGTTGCAGTGGCTGAGGGAGGGAATAGGAAAGAAATTCTGGTGACAACATCTGGGGATGTTGTCCCAGGGCACTGTCCTCACTACCACCTCAGGTGAACATCAGTAGGGAGGAGTGAGGAGTTGGGACAAAGGAGCCAGGAATGCCCACCACCAGGTGCCTCCCATTAAATCTCTTCAGCAGACCCTCTAGGATCTGTGGGCACAGCACCAAGGTCGATGAGCTGTTCAAAAGCCTACCACAGTGTTTGAAGCCTGGGAATGAATATTGGCTCTAAAACACAAAATAAAGAATAAATGTTTAATTAAAGGCATGCAAAGGTAATATTCCAACTTTATGAGTTGTTAACTTTAGTATGCATGTGGCATTTCACACATTTGAAAGTGATCTATGGACTTGATTTCTTCACTTCTCAAGAATTCCCAATTGTGCACAAATTTGGGGAGAAAATGAAAGCAAATTGCAAATTATATGAGTTACTCATAGACAAACAATTTAAAAAGCAAGTCTATAAAAATCTTTTCACTTCCCTCCTCATATTTAGTGTTGACTAAATTCTATTACTATTATTTTTCCTGAAATTATACTTAGAGTACATTTTAATCTGCTTGTTAAGACAGGTCTGGGGCTTAAAATTACCCCCTTTTTTGACCTTGATAATCTAGGAGTGTGGCCCTCTCTTTGTATCAGGAGGCTGGCCAATGCCTTCAGTCTATCTGTGGGAGTTTCTGCCAGTGACCTCATCACCTATGGGAGACCTAAATGAGTAGGAAGGAGCTTCTTGTGCTGTGGTCTCAGTTAGTCAATTCATTTTATTATTCTCCTTGCCTGAGACTCCTTCAGCAATGACACATTTTTTAAATCTCAAACAAGTATTTTAATGGGCATACTTCTCAGTCTTCAAACATCAAAGTTGACATTTTAAAAGACAAAATATTGCCCTCAAGTACATACATAGGCAGTAAAAGTGTGATGAACTACTGGAAATGATAAACAACAAATTGGGATAATGGTCACTACCTCATGGTGGTGGTAGAGAGAGGGTTACTATATACTGTTAAGGAGTAATAGTTTAGATTGGGTATTCAGTAGGTTATTCGGTGTACTTTTGTGATGCCAGAAATAATTCAATAAGGAATTGAAAAGAAAATATTACATCTCCTCACAGTGTTTGTCATTCTCCCTTGCAGAATCTCCTCCAAGCCTCTTTTCAATCAGTGGTATTCCCTGCCTCCTGTGAACCTCTGCCAACGTCCTCCCCCTTCTCCTTGTTCCTCGAAACTTGATTGACATTCCGCCCTCTAAACTTGACATCCATTTTCACTAATAACTCTCTCTTGTTGGGTGTTCCCCCATTATGTCTCATTATTTCCTTGGAAACTATGTGGTCTTAAATATCTCCATGTCACTTATCAGCCGCCTCTGCATTTACCGCAAGGGATCATGGGATTTTAGAGCTAGAACAAGTTGAGATCATCTCTTCTAAACTTCTCATTTTATATAGAAAAAAATGGAGACTTGGAGATTTAACTTCATCTTCAGCAACTGCAGAACTAGGATTCCAAATGAGACTCACTTCGGGTTTCCCACAAGATGACAAACCAGGAGAGGTTCTTTGCTCCTGTCCCTGAAGATGCTGTAGGGTGGGAGGGAGGCTGATGGATCCTTGAAATGAACCCCAAAAACTTACCTAGGGAAAACCCTAGGGAAGCAGAAAGTGGTTGGATGTTTCCCTCTCTTTGTGAAATGCAGTCTAGAGCAGAAGAAGGCCAGATACCAAGAACAGGGGCCAGACCCGGCCAGCCCTCTCTCTTATATTGCTCTGGGAAAATAGCCACACCTATCTTATTGCCATGTGTGGCAAGAAAACAGCATTGGCCCAGTGCCAACTTCATGTTAGCCCAGAGCAGTGGGTGAGAAGCACTGAAGCAGATACAGGGCACCCAGAGTGGGTGTAGCCCCTAGAGAAGAATAATGTCTGGGGAGGAGGTCCTGAGGATTTACTGAGAGACAGACAGTGTTGCCTGGCTGAGAGAGGCAAGACGGGGTGTTGCTCTCAGACAGCAGCACCAGAAGCTCTCTGACTGCCGTGGGTGGTGGGCTCAAGGACACATGGGCTCATGAGAAAAAACAATGTGATGTCTGAGGAGGGCAACTGTAATAAAAGAAAGGCAAGAGACTGAAGAACCTGTACCAAGGGAAGCAGAACGAATGGATCAAAAGAATTAGAGTTTTAAACAAACATAACAAATATCCTCAGAGAGATGAGGGAAGATATTGGAAACACAAAGCCAGAAGCAAGCAAAAACGTTGAACAGATGTGATTGACATACTGGATATGAAAACTGAGTGAAGTGACCCAATAAATGCATTAAATGGCAGGATGGATATTAACAGAGAATCATAAGTGAGTGGAAGACTATTTTTAGGAACTCTCCCAGAAGGCATGAGAAAGAGATAAAGAAAGAATAAAAGCAAAGGTACAGAAGATTGATGTAAAAATTAGAAAAGCTAGGTAATAATAAGAATTTCATAAGAAGAAAAAAATGGAGAGGGATAAAATATTTAAAGAAAAACATGACCAAGAATTTCCAGAAGAGACCTCAAATTGTAAAAAGCTCTTATCTAAGGGGAAAAAAATTCAACCACAGTGAAATGTAAGAATATAAAAAACAAATAGAAAAGTATTTTTTAATTTAAATTTTTATTTTTAAGTATATTTTATTGATTATGCTATTACAGCACTTTCATTTTTTTCTCCCCTCTCTCCCCCTCTGCCCTGCACCCCCTCCTTCCAGCATTCCCCCCCAGCCCTGCCCTTAGTTCATGTCAATGGGTCGTACATACAAGTTCTTTGGCTTCTCCATTTCCTACAATGTTCTTAACCTCTCCCTGTATTTTGTACCTACCATTTATGTTACTTATTCTCTGTACCTTTTCTCCCTCTCTCCCCCTCCCACTCTCCCACTGATAACCCTCCATGTTATCTCAATGTCTGTGATTCTGTTCCTGTTCTAGTTGTTTGCTTAGTTCATTTTTGTTTTTAGGTTCAGTTGTTGATAGTTGTGAGTTTGATATCATTTTACTGTTCATAGGTTTGATCTTCTTTTTATTACATAAGTCCCTTTAACATTTCATGTAATAAGGGCTTAGTGATGATGAACTCCTTTAACTTGATCTTATCTAGGAAGCTCTTTATCTGCTCTTCCATTCTAAATAATAGCTCGGCTCGATAGAGCAGTATTGGATGTAGGTCCTTGCCTATCATGACTTGGAATACTTCTTTCCAGCCCCTTCTTGCCTGTAAGGTCTCTTTTGAGAAATCAGCTGACAGTCTGATGGGAACTCCTTTGTAGGTGACTGTCCCCTTATCTCTTGCTGCTTCTAGGATTCTCTCCTTTATTTTTACCTTGGCTAATGTAATTATGATGTGCCTTGGTGTGTTCCTTCTTGGGTCCAACTTCTTTGGGACTCTCTGAGCTTCTTGGACTTCCTGGAAGTCTATTTCCTTTACTAGATTAGAGAAACTCTCCTTCATTATTTTTTCAAATAAGTTTTCAATTTCTTGCTCTTCCTTTTCACCTTTTGGCACCCCTATGATTTGGATATTGGAACGTTTAAAGTTGTCCTGGAGGTTCCTAAGCCACTCCTCATTTTTTTTTTCTTCTAATTCTTGTGTCATCTTTCTGTTCTGGTGGAATGTTAATTTCTTCCCTCTCCAAATTGTTGATTTGAGTCCTGGTTTCCTTCCCTTCACTGTAGGTTACCTGTATATTTTTCTTTATTTCACTTTGCATAGCCTTTACTTCTTCTTCTATTTTGTGACCATACTCAGCCATTTCTGTGAGTGTCCTGATTACCAGTGTTTTGAACTCTGCATCTGATAGATTGGCTATCTCTTTATCAATTAGTTTTATTTTTGGAGCTTTGATCTATTCTTTCATTTGGGCCATATATATATATATATATATATATACCTGTTACATTGTAAGGGGCAGAACCTTAGGTATTTTATTTACCAGGGCAGGGCAACCCCAGTAGCTGTGTGTGGTGCTGTATGTGGGGGAAGGGTCAGAGAAGGAACAATGCTGCTTGCTTGGCTCTCGGCTGGCTTTCAGTCACTTCCTCTGCTATCCACAAGCAAATTGGGCCCTTCTGGTGCTGGTTCCTGTGGGTGGGTTTGTGTACATTTTAGGATCCTGTGATTCCCTCCAACAGACTCTCCTGTGAGACTAGGAGTTTTTTTCCCTGCCACAGCCCCCACAGGTTTTTATAGCCCGAGGTTTTGAGGCTTTATTTCCCTGCCCTAGAACCCTGGGTTGTGTGGTCTATCTTGCTCCCCAGTTGTTCCTCCTGGTTTATATGCTCACAAATGTGGGACCAAACAGTCTGGAAGCTGCTATCTTACCTTGGCCCTCCTTGCCTGGCTGCATGTCTCTGTCCCTCATACCGGTCTTGATGAATATGTCTGCTTTAACTCTTTGGTTGTTGGACTTCTATTCAGTTTGATTTTCTGGCAGTTTTGGTAATTTTTTGTTTTTAAATTGGTTGTTGTCCTTCTTTTGGTTGTACAAGGAAGCAAAGCATATTTATCTATGCCTCCATCCTGACCAGAAGTCCTTAATTTTTTATTTTAAACAGGTAATTCATACTTGTGGTTCAAAACATTCAAAAAAGAGGTGCACAGTGAAGTGTGTAACTTCCATCCCGTCTTTCATCCACCCAAATCTCACTCTTCCTCCAGATATCACCACTTTCATTACTTTTTGTGCATTTTTCAGGGAGAAAATACAAGAAGACATGAATACATTTTTTCCCATTTTGAAACAAAGGCAGCATGTAGACACTTCTGCCCCTTAACTTTGAATCTTTTACTTAATGTATACTAGATATTTTTTCATATCAATATAAAAAGTGCTGCTTTTAATTGTACAATTTTCTACATACTATACCTTAACTGGTCTCTCATCAGTAGACATTTGGGTTATTTCCAATTTTTTGCCTCCCATAACAGTATAAATATCATTTCACATAAAGGCAGGTATATCTGTAGGATGATTTCTAAGAAGTGGGATTGCTGGTTCAATCCATTTGCATTTTCCTTTTCTATGAGCTACCTGTGTTAACCTTTCCCCATTGATCTATTACATTTGTTGGTTGTTTCCTTATAGGTTTGTAGATTTGTAGGGAGAAACTTTTCTGTATATAAAATAAGTTGCAAATAGTTTTTCCTAGTTTGTCTTTGGTTTTTTGACTTATGGTGGTTTTTTTTGGACATTTATTTTTATTTTATGCATTACATACATTATTTTTTATGGCTTCTGGATTTTGAGTCATAGTTAGAGAGACTTCCTATTGCAAGGCTATTAAAAATTATCTTATGTTTTCTTCCAATACTTTTGTGGTTTTAATTTTTACATTTTTATCTTTAAGCCAACTGGAATTTATCTTGTGAGGTGGGTGTGAGGTAGAATACAACTTGCCCCTCCTTCTGATGGTTGCCCAACAGTCTCCAAACCATTTACTGCCTAGTCCAACTTTTCTTCAAGAACATTTTCTGTGCATTTGGTCTGTCCATTCACATACCTTTATATTGAGACTTTAAATGTGTTTTTTTAAAAAAAAAATCTTTTAGATCTGGCCTCTCATTGTGCTACTTGTTCAGTCTTCATAGTTATTCTTGTTCATTTTCACATATAAATTTTAGAATCAGATTTTCTAGTTCCAAATAAAATAACCAACAAAAACAACAAGATATAATTAGCATTTTTATTGAGATTGCATTCAGTGTATAAATTAATGTAGAGAAAATCAACACCATTGTGGTGCTGAATTCACCAATCAAAAAACATGGCATGCTTTTTCATTTGCTCCAGCCTTTTAATTTTTTTTTGTTCTTCAACAGAATTTTAAAGTTTTCTTTATATAGGTTTTGTGCATTTTTTTGTGAAATTGATTCCCTAAGCGTTCTTTTTTTTTTGTTGCTGTTGTTGTTGAAAGAAAATTCTAAACCCTTCCAGAGAAAAAGCAGGTCACCTACAAGTAACAAGAATTATGCTGATATCAGACTTCTCAACATGAAACTGGATGTAATGCAACAATGGAGTAGTATTTTCAAAAGACCTAAGGACAAAAAATTTTCAAATTCTAGAATGTTTAATGTATGTTAAGTACTATTAAAATGTGACTATGAATTAAAAATATTGTTAGACACATAAATTCTCAAAAACTACCATATCAGGATCTCCTTCAAACCATTTAACATTATTTTCTTTTCTTCAGCTTATTTTTATTGAATTTTTCCATTATCATTTATCCCCCAATCCCCTCATCCACCTTTACCCACACTGCTGCAGCCCCCCATCCTCCTACAATCACCACACTGTTGTCTGTGTCCATGAGTCCTTTTTCTTTTTGCCTGATCCCTCCTTCCCCTAACCCCAACTCCCCAAAGCTGCCAGCCTGCTCTCTTTGAGTCTCTATTTTGCTTCTTAGTTCAGTGTGTTCAGTAGATTCCATCCATGAATGAAATCATATAGTGCTTGTCTTTCACTGACTGGCTTATTTCACTCAGCATAATGTTCTTAGTGGTTGCTCTTGGCATTACAATTAGCATTTTAATCTAAAATAATCTGATTTGGGTAAATATTAATTTCAATAGTCCATGAAATTTTGCTCCAATACACCTCCCTTCTCTTCCTCCTTCTTTGTGCTATTATTGCCATACAAATTATATCTTTATATATTATAAGCCCTCTGCTAGCCTTTTAAAAGTTGTTATTATAGTACAGTTTTATATTTATTGCTTTATACAGTTGTTATTCAGTCAGGAGAAAAAGAATTATAACAAAAATATATTTATACTGTCTTTCATATTTATCTATACAGTTACTTTTACTAGTGTTCTTTATTTCTTCATGTAGGTTCAAGTTACTGTCTAATGTCATTTTATTTCAGCCTGAAGGACTCCTTTTAGTATTTCTGAGCAGGTCTGCTAGTGGCAAGTTCTCTGTTTTTGTTTACCTAGAAATATCTTAGTTTTACCTTTGTTTTTGAAGAAGAGTTCTGATAGGTATTCAGTTCTTGATTGATAGTCTGTGTCTTTCAACACTTTGAAGAAATCATTTCGTTGTCTTCTGCTTTTGTCATTTCTGCTGAGTCAGTTGTGGTCCTACTGAGGCTCCCTAATACATGATAAATGGTTTTCCTCTTGCTGCTTTCAAGATTTTGTCTGTCTTTGACTTTCTCCAGTTGGACAATGATATTATTTTGAATGATTCTACTTGGAGTTTAAGCCTCTGGGATGAATACATTGTTTTCATCAAATTTGGGAAGTTTTTAGTCATAAGTTTTTCAAATATTTTTTATTCTCCCAATTTTTCTTGTCCTTCTGGGTTTCCTATTAGCTGTATATTGGCATGCTTTTATGGTATTCTGTAGGTCTGTAAGGCTCTATTCATTTTTATTTATACTTTTCCTTAGACTGCATAATCTCTATTAATCCATCTTCAAGTTTGTTGAATCTTTCTTCTGATAGCCCAAATTTATTACTGAGCCCCTTTAGTGAATTTTTCATTTCAGTAGTTGTACTTTTCAATTCCAGAATTTCTATTTTCTGTTTTGTAATTTTTTTTGTTAATATTCTCTATTTGGTGAGACATTGTTGTCATAATTTCCTAGACATGGTATCCTTCTGTTTTTAAACATGTATTTCTAATAGCTGATTTAAAGTCTTTGTCTAATAAGTCTTCCACATCTGTGCCCCCTCAGAGATATTTTCTGTTCACTATTTATTTTATAGGGTATGCAGCATACTTTTATGTTTCTTTGTGTATTTTGTAAATGTTGTCAAAATTAAACATTTAACATGATATATTGTAACAACCTGAAATCAGATTCTGCTTCCTCAGGTGTGTTGTTATTGCCATTTTTTATTATTGATCTTCTTGTTGTTGTGTATTTGTTTAATGACTTCTCTGGACTAACTCTGCAGAGTCAATACTACATGCGGTGATGAGCCCTTGAGCTCTCTGCTAGCCTCTTTTTTTTTTTTCATGTTCTTATTTTTAAGTCTGGTTTCTACGGTTCATTCCTAGTTCAGTATAATTTAGTGGTGAGTCAATGATTGGTCTGAACTTTCCTTAAATGCCTTGTCTGTATGCCTTTTACCCTTTGACAAGGGAAACTACATCTGAAGACACACATTCAACTTCAAGCAGTTTGAATGCCTGAATAACCTTAGCTTTCGTTTGCTGAGTGCCTGGGTCCTGGAGGTCAGCCAGAGGTGACTGGCTGGGGCCTTCTCTCCAGGGTCTTTCCCAAGCTTGCATATGTGTGCAGCCTTCTAATCCCCAAGAATATGTTGGAGCTTTCCAAAATTCCCTGTGGTTTTCTAGTTCTCCAGGACTTACTTTTAAACTTTTGTTGTCGTTGGCCAGGTTCTTGTTTTCTCCAACCAAAATCACAGCCTTAGATAGCTTAGATATTGCCAGCAGATTACTATTTTTTTTGGGGGGGGGGAATATCCTAGGGATAGTTCCTCCACTCACCTCCTCCACCCTCCACTATAAGTAGCTGCTAATTTGAACAAATATTGACTGTGCTCTAGGGATGGGGCTTTTAACATAGCTCCAGATGAGGTCAGTGTTCTCCATTAGCTCTGAGACTGCTGGCTTTTCATGGCTACTAGGCCACCAGAATAGGGAGGGAGAGAGGACGGGAATAGGCCCAAGTTAAAATCCCACAGACACTGCTGTCTTACTGAAGTTTTCAGTACTTCTCTTGGATAGATGATTTTCAGTTCATTCAGTGGCTTTGATACATTTCCAGAGTTCTGAAATGTTTGATTTACATTGTTTTGCCAGTATCTTTGTTGTTTTTGTGGAAGAGCGGTTCACCAAGACCCTTATTTCACCATCCCAGAAGCTGATCTCTCTTGAAAGTATTTTAAAAACAGAGGGACCTCAGTAAGATGGGAGAGGAGTCCAGGGTGAAGCAAGGAGGCATGCAAAGTAAAGGGGAGAGCCTATCTTGGAAAAGCTTAGTGTTACCTACATTAGCACTGCTTCTATACTGCAAAATCATGCACACTGCAGACAATTCAGAAATAAAGTCATGGAGTGAAAGCCATGCTGGGGAAGGAGAAGGGGAAGTGATGGAGGAGGAGGGCTGGAGGGTTATGGAAGTCGGCTAGGGCGCTTGTCCTGTCTAAGGAAACACACAGATCTGCTAAGCTTAAAAAATTGACAGGGGGAGGGATAAAGATAAGTAAGGGTCACAATAAGTTAGGTTAACCATGAGAAGAGTGTAAATGGAATGTACTATTTTTGACAGACTAATTGGATCTCGTGAATGGAAAGTAGAAAATCCAAACTTTTCATTTGAAGAAAGGAAGTTTTGAACTATTCCAAAGATATAAAGGAGCAGAAACAAAGTACAGTACCAGTAAATGGAAAACACAAAATGAGGTAGCATAAAGAAGTCCTAAAATAACATTAATAAGTATAAATGTGATGAATTAAACTCAGAAATCAACAAGACGCAATATCGTATTGTTAGGAAAAGATCATTTAAGCAAAATTGGAAAAGAAAAGGTTTAAAAACTGACACATTAAAAATAGAAAGAATTTCAGGGTAACAATTTTAGCATCAGAAGAAAAATGAATTTAGGGTGAAAAATAACATAAGCAACAAATAGAAATGTTATATAATAATAAGCAACAATAACTAAAAAATCATGACAATCCTAAACATGCATGCACTCAGCAATGCAGCCTCAAAATATATAAAGCAACAAACAGCTAAAATGTGGGAAATGGATATATCTCAGATTATATTTGGAGATCTTAACACAACTCTTGCAGATTGTGATACATCAAGCAAACAAAAAAATATCAGGATAGAATATTTGACTAATACAATTAATAATCTTATACTAAAATATGTGTATATACAGATATACCTATTTATACCTAACAAAGGAAATCTCCACAAATCAAAAAGAATAATTGCAAACCATAGTAAAATAAAGTTAGAATTCAATACAAAGAGAATAGTTAAAAATCCCATACTCCTGGGAAAAAATTATATTACCTTTGGGCTAAAGAGGAAATGACAAGGGGAAATATGAAATACTTCAAACCGAATCACAATGCCAAAGTTTGTGCTGAACTTCAATGTCAAGATGCGCACTAAAACAATCCATAAAGTAAATTAAAAATTTTGTCTACATATACAGGAAAACTAGAAATACTGAGAACAGAAGAGCTAAGTGTGTAACTCAAGAAGTAAAAATGAAAATGAAAATGAACTCACGAAAGTAAGAAGGAAGTAAGTAACAGAATGCAGAAGTGAAAAGAGAGAACAAAAAATAGATAAAATGTACAACACTAAAAGCAGGTCCTTTGAAAACACTAAACACAAACCTCTGATAAGCACAACTAAGCAAAAAAGACTGTGTTTAACAGCCTTTGAGGCTACATTGCTGAATATGGGTTGTTTTTGCTCATGCTCCTCAGCTTATGGCTTCAAGGTGGCTGTTTCTCCTCTGAGGAAAGGGGAACAGGAAGAGGTGGAGCCTGTGTCTGGAAGGTTTTTTGCTTTGAGTGTTAGTGGTAATAGTAGTGGTAAAATGCAGATTTCCTCATGCAAGGGAGTCTGGGAAGGTAACCTTTTGGCTTGAATACAATGGTCAGGAATGCAATTTGGGTAGAGAGAGAATGGTTATTGGGCAGGCAAGCAGCAGTTTCTGCCTTAACAACTGTACACCAATGCATTTGAAAACTTGGGTAAAAAGCATAAATTTTCAGAAAAAAATGTAAAATGTCATATGAATAGATTGAAAACAGTATAAACACTTATATATTATGTTTTCTTGTGTACAAGAAAACTTGCTCCACTAGCTTCCAGGCACAACCAGTTTTACCACTTGTTGAACAGATAATGTTACAGGGTGCAGCCAAGAGGGGGGACCCCAAATAGGCATTTGGAATGGGGTCCAGAACTTAAGGTGTCCAGGAGATTTTAAGATGTCTCCGACCCCCCCCCCGGGTGTGGGTTGGGGGAAGGGACAAATGGAGCAGGGCCATTGAGATCTGTTTTGCATAGCAACAGCCTTGCAGCTACCCTCTAGTGTGGTCATTTAACATATCTATAGCCTTTGGCTGGTTGCATAGATATGTTAAAAAGCTGTGATCATCTCTGAGCCAGGGGAATGGAAGTAACTTCCCTACCAAGATGTGACTGGGGCAGATCCCCCAAGCTACAGCGCCTGCGTGGGAGCTGGGAGAAGATTGGCTCCAGGATATGGGGCCACGCCTGCCCAGACTCAAGATGGCAGCCCAGTAAAGCTGGAAGGATATGAGTTCTGGCATGTGAAGCCAAGTGTGGGAGGAGTTGGAAATGAGGCTGCAGAGGAAGATTGGCTGCGGGGATTTAAAACCCAGACTTGGCGGCCATTGAAGGAGAACCATGCTGCCCTGAGAAGGTGAACCTTGCGCATCCCTGAGAGGGAGAACCATGCTGCTTTGAGAAGGAGAGAACCATGCTTAGCCCTGAGAAGGAGAGCCATGCACAGCCCTGAGAAGGAGAACCATGCTGCTTTAGGAGAGAGAACCACGCGGCTTTGGCAGAGTGGGGATTCTCCCCTTCCCGCAGCCCTGAGAGAGAGAACCACGCGGCTTTGACAGAGTGGAGACTCCCGCAGCCCTGAGAGGGAGAACTACGAGGCCTGGACAGAGCGGGTACCCCCACAGCTTTAGAAGGGGAACCACCACCTGGTTTTAGCAGAGATCCCGGCGACTCAGCCGAGGGTGCCAGGAACCCAGGGAGGTCTCCCAGTCGAGATGGAGGACTAACTAAGAACCAGAGGACTGTTTGAGCCATGGACTTCGTTTTCCTTTCCTGAGATACGGTACTCTGTACTGGGCAAAAGGGGAAGGAAGGAAGGACTGTGTGTGTTTGTGGGTGTTTTGGGGGACTTTAGGATTTTTGATAAAGACATTAGGTCATTACTTGAAGTTTGTATAGCATTAAATAAACATTTCCTTTCCTTTTCACGAATCTCTGGCATTGAGAGATGTCTTTCCTAGGGCGGCGGACAAAACGGACCCGGGGCCTTCTTTCAATAATAGTATATTGTCTCAGGCCCCCCTTGTTGTGTTCTGTAACAATAAGCCTTATTTTAATAGAAGTTTTCCCATAAAATAGTTAACATAAAAGTACTAGTCTAACCACAATGACAAAACTGGTTAAGAAAGTGAAAGAAAACAAAGTGAACATGAATGAAAAAAACCTTTTAAAAAATTGGCCAGCCAAGTCGAACAACACATTTTTTTAAATATAATTTATCGGGATCAAGTAGTTTCTCTAAGAATTTATGTTATTTAAAAATCAGAATAAAAAATCAAAAGTACATGAATATAAAATTCTCCACCCAAATGGGCTAGAGAAGAAAAATCATGATCTCAACAGATGCAAGAAATTTTTAATAAAGTTTAAGATGAAAATGTTATGAAAACTTCTTTTGCTTAATAAAACCTTCAACAAACATTATATTTAAAACTTTAGATGCATCTCTTTGAGGTCTGGAACAACGCCTCACCACTACCACTGAGTGTGGTGCTAGAAATGCTCGCTGACGCATGAAGACAGTGAGCATCACCAACACCAACACCACCACCAACAAAAGGTTCAAGCTAGACTTGCCTCTTTCATTGTCAAAAAATGTAATTGTGGTAAGATACACATAATATAAAATTAATCATCTTAATGCATTTTAAATATAGTTCAGTAGTGTTAAGTACATTCATATTGTTGTGCCGCCAATCTCCAAAATTCTTTCTTGTCTCGTAAAACTAAAACTGTACACCTATGAAACACCTTCCCATTCCCCTGTCCCCAGACCCCAGCAACCACCATTCTACTGTCTCCATGATTCTGACACTCTGGGAACCATATTCATGTGAGTGAAATCATACAGTGTTTGTCTTTTTTTGACTGACTTATTTCACGTAGCATAATGTTCTCAAGGTTCATCCACGTTGGAGCATGTGATGGAATTTCCTCCCTTTTTAAGGCTTAATAATATTCCATTCTATGTATAGATCACATTTGTTGATTCATTTATCTGTTGATGGACATTTGGGTGTTTTTATGTTTATCTATTGTAAGTGATGCTGCTATGAACATGGACTTACAAATACCTCTTCCAGACCCTGCTTTCAATTTTGGGAAATATATATCCAGAAGTGGTATTATTGGATCATATGGTAGTTCTATTTTCAATTTTCTTAGGTACCACCATACTGTTTTCCATAGTAGGCACACCACTTTTCATTGCCTCCAACAGTGCACAAGGGTTCCAATTATCCACATCTTTGTCAACATTTGTTGTTGTTTTTTTTTTTTGTACTGGCGATCTTGATGGGTATGAGTTGGTATCTCCTTGTGGTTTTGGTTTGCATTTCCCTAATAATTAGTAATGTGGAGCATCTTTTTTTTTTTTAAGATTTTATTTATTTATTTATTTTTAGAGAGAGGTGAAAGAAACATCAACTTGTGGTTGCCTCTTGTGCGGCCCCTACTGGGGACCTGGCCTGCAATGCAGGCATGTACCCTAGACCAGGAATTGAACCAGTGATCCTTTAGTTCACAGGCTGGTGCTCAACCTACTGAGCCATACCAGCCAGGACTGGAGCATCTTTTTACGTGTTTGTTGGCCACCTCTATGTCTTCTTTAGAGAAATTTCTATTCAAGTCCTTGGCCTATTTTAAACATTGAACTGTTTGGTTTTTGTTGTTAAGTTGTAGGAGTTCTTTATATATTCTGGATAGTAACCCCTTGTCAGATGTATGATCTGCACACATTTTCTCCCATTTCATAGGCTTCCTTTTGCCCTGTTGTGTCCTTTGAAGTCTGACCTGTCTCTATGCAGTCTTTGTCCTCTACCCGTGAAGCCCATCCCTCACTTGCGTTGGTGGTGGTCACGAGGGTGGTGGTGCCCCAGGGTGAGTGCAGTAGTGGCACCTGGTGGCACTTCTCTCCCAGGTTGTCCTTACTTAGATTTCTTTGGTTTCAATGAGATAAAGATTCCTGGGCAACAATGAACAAAGCAGAGTTATTTAAAAAATATTTTGTTTTCTAAATGCTTCTTTAGTCCCTACCCAAGACAATGCTAAATGAAATATAGATATTACCCACACCACCTCTGACCCTCTATGGAAGGCAAGATTTCTTCAAATGTTCAAACCTCCCGAGTTAGTTTTTGTCATTGCTGAGTTGGTTTGGCTCACTGGACCCAGGGACAGATGCAGTCAGGTGTGTTTGCTGCCCACAGTGGGTCTCAGAGGCAAGGCGGGCAGCTGTTGTGAAGGGAATTCAGATCCTTCTCACAACTTTCCTTGAGAAAGGGGGCCCTGGCAGCATTCATTGCCAGCTTGCTGACCTCATTCAGGGCAGGTTCAGTGGCTTCCTTACCTAATCTACCCACTGTGGGCAAGTTTCTCACTATTCTCCAACAGGAACCTAGAAAGCCAGTCGGCACAGCCTCCACGCAACAGCACGGGTTAGACTCTTTCCAGAAGTACAGTCTCTTTTCTGGGAAAAGGACACACAGATTTTGATGTAACTTGCCAAGAAAAGTTGAAGGACTGTTTGTCGATGCCATCTGCTTCCCGAGAAAAGGAAGACACTGTGATGTGGTGATATGAGAGGGTGTCAGGATTTTCTTGAAGGTCCCGTGACAAACCCTCTCATCTTTTTCCATCGGTAATGGGGCCCAGTGAATGCCTGGTCTCTGCAGGCACCCAGACATTAATCAGTGAGACTGGCATAGTCCGTGTTGGGAGGGGATGGGGTCCGAGGAGCAGGAGGTGAAGATCTGTGAAACTGATGTGGTTATTGTGGCTCTGACGCCGTGTGGCCCTTCAGTTCTAGGGAACTCCAGTGCAACATGCAGTCATTTCTCCTGCTTCTTTTGTGCTTGAACCAACTCCTACCCACACTGACCAAGACAAAGGCAGCATTAGGGTAGCCTGTCTCCCCAGGGAGAGATGCCTGGGACTGTGCGGGGCTGGTGCAGTTGCTGGCACCTATGTGTTTTACTGGCCAAGTCTAGTGCAGACCCTGCAGCTCTCCCTTTACCTAGGCCCCTGTCCTGGGCACACCTCCTGCCTCTCACACGAAGCCAGCTCAGCAACTGGCACCCGATCCTTGTTTTTTTTCTGCCATTCCAGGCTCTGAGAGCTAAAGGGTCTTCAAGTGGCCAGCCTCATCCTTAGACAGATCTTTGGAAAGGGCACCAGACCAGGTTTGGCCAAAGAAGCTGCTGGGGAGTTTTCCCAGTGTGTTTGGTGCCTCCTGGTGGACAGCATCCAAACTGCTGGTGGAACCCCTCCCTTCCTTCTTGTTTTGGCTTGCTCTCAGAAGCCCTCTTCAGCCCCATCCCATGGCCTTCCACTCCATGTGGAGGAAAAAAATGGCTTTTTAGGCTCTAAAGGTTACACTCATTCCCTGCAAAGGGCTGAGGGGATGCAGGAATCCAAGGCTGTGGCCTGCGATGGTTGATGTGAGCTAAGCTGTGTGGAAGGAGTGGAAGGTTGGGTGCCACTGGGAATGAGTTCCCCACACAGAAGGTATCTGCCCAGACCACCCCCTTCCACCACAGACCCCACGCTGGAGCCCCTGCCCATAGGCTTGTAGTTTCAGTCCCCACAGACTGACCCCTGGTTCATCCCACCGCCCCCTGGGCCCTGCTTTGAGGGTGGGCAGGGCTAGGGACTCTCTCCCTAGAGACAACTGAGGCTTGGAGCTCGATGTGGCCACGCTACACACCAGACCAAGGGCTTAGCGCCAGGTTTGGGGAAGGACATGAACAGTCACTCAATCCCCTGTCATCCTTGGGGTTCCAGGATGTGGTGCTATTTTGCCCAGTGTGGAGGGCCGAGGCCAAGAGAAAGCAGCAGCATTAGGGTAGCCTACCTCCTCCAGAAGAAACACCTGTGGTTGTGCAGAGACAGGAATCGTGTTCCTGCTGTTCAGTCGAGCAGCAGCAACTGGGAAGGTCACAGAGGCCAAGGGCCTTGCTTTTCAGACTTGGAAGCTGAGACCCTGTGGGGCAAGTGATTTGCTCCAGGGGTTGTATCTTAAACTTACTCTGTAGCAGAAGACACCTCACCAAGTCATGATCTTATCACAGATCATGGGCTCCCAGGATGGAAAAGCACTTCAGTTCAGTCCGACCTCATGTCTCCAAGCTAGTCCCCAACTAGGCTTGAAAAGAGAGTCAAGTTTCATAAAGGTGGCTGTGAAAAGCCTCTGGATATTGGGAATGCCTTCTGTTCTTCCTCACGTCATGAGCGTGACCAAACGGTGACAGCGATGGTAGGAAGGGAGCTAGCAGAATTAGGAGTAGTGTTTCTTGCTGTACTGTCTGGAACTTTTATGATTTTTGCACCGGTTGTCTGTCATTCTGAATTCTGCTATTTCTGCAGAATTTCTCCCTCATCATATGAACTGAAAATTGTAAAATCATCTATGACCCTTCTTCCTTAACTCTCCAACTCATTATCCAATCAAAAGCCAATGGCTGTATCATTGATCTACCTCTAAAGCTCCTTTGCATACCATATTAGTCTTTTTGGGCTGCCATAGCAAAACACTACAGGCTGGATGGTTTAAACGACAGACATTTATTTTCTCAGAGTTCTGGAGACTAGAAGTCCATAATCAAGGTGCTAACAAATTCAGTTTGTGGTGAGGTCTCTCTTCCTGGCTTATAGACATCTGCCTTCTCACTGGTCCTCACACGGCCTTTCTTCTGTGCACTGGAGGTTGGGAGCTGAGCGGGGAGAGAAAGAGAGACAGAGAGAGAATGAGCACTCTCTGGTGCTCCTCCTTTTATAAACACACTGATCTTAATGGATTAGGGCCCCACCCTTATGATCTCTTTTAACCCTGATTATCTCCTAAAGGCCCTACCAAATATTGGGGGTTAGGGCTTCAATGCCCAATGAATTTGGAGGGGACACAATTCAGTCCATAGCACATACATTATGTTGTCATTAGATCCTCACACGCTTTTGAGATACAGCCCCTTCCTGCCCAGACACTTGCCACAGTCTGTCCAAAGCCAACATTCCAGCCCCCAGGAACTCCCCTAATGCAGAGCCATTGTTCACAATGCAACTGGCAAGAGAGTCTAAAGCTGTCAGTGCCTCTCCGCTGGCTGGGAAAATCTTCACTTCCTGGCACCAGCATGATATCTGGAGGAAGGACATGGGATTTGCCCTGGTGAGATCTGGGTCCAAGCCATGCTCCATCACCTAATAGGCATGACTCTGAACAACTAAGTCAGTTAACCTCCTGCACCTCAGTTTCCCCTGCTGTAAAATGAGTATCCGTGTGGTGAGGTTCATGAGCGTTGCCACATGCAGGTGTGAGGCACAGAGAAGGTGTGAACAGTTTCAACCTGCGTGAGTTCCCTTTCTCTTAGGGTGACATTGAGGTATCCACAATTGGATCCCAACCCATGTCTCCAACCTTATTTTCTACAATTCCTCATGCAACATCCACAAGCCAACTGGATGAGTTGTCCCTGCCACGTCCCTGTCTCTGACCATCGCTCCCTCCCCTGCTAGGAAGAGCCTCTCCACTTGTCGGAATCAGTTTGAACACAGACATTGAGAGGACACACTCAAACAGACCTGGTTTTGAATTTTTAACTTTCTGAACTTAGTTATTTCACCTGTGAAATAAGTTGATGCTCTGACTTAATGAGGCAAGCTTTATTAAGTTCTTAGCAGGGATACCCAGGATTCTTGCCAGTTTGGGTGTGGGGGCCCAGAGTTGTCACTGAACACTGACTCCGCTGAGTTGACAAGGTCACACAGAAAATTACCAATGTTGGTGTTTTCCAAAGTCTATTGTAGGGGACATTGGTTCTGCAAGACAGTGGTCAGTGCTACCTGGAAGAAGCTGTGGCACTGGATATACAAGCGGAATTATAGGCCCCACAGAGCTCACAAATTTGTTGATGATGGGCCTTTCAGAGCCTTTAACTGCTAATGTATATTATAATTTTCTAAGAAGTGAGAATAATTTACATCCTTTTCCAAAGTGGTTACCACAGAATCCTTTTTTAATAGCCATCACCCCCACCCCCACTGTGATTAAATGTACAAAACTCACTTGGGAAATAATGGTTTAAGTAAACCTGAGAATAAATGTTAATGGCTCATTCAATATTTACTTTCCTCTTAGCTGGAACCAAGATATGTTAGAACTTGGTGTTTCTGATAGTCGTGAGGCTGAGCGCTAAACATTTATTTAGTTTTGATTTTATGAAGCTTTACTGACCTACTCGAAGTCTGTCTTTATGTCCCTGTTCCTTCTTCAGTACACAAGCTACTTCATCTTCATCCTCTCCACGTGGTGTCTTCTGAACACCCCAGTCCTCAGCCATTACCCTGCCCCAGACTGCATGGAGTACTCACTGTTTGAGCTTCTCACGTGACCTTTAGCTTGTCCTTTCTTGTTCTGTTTGTGTATACCTGTTTGGTGAGAATTTCTGGCTGGACTTTGCCCCTGGTTCCTGGGAGGTAGCCTTGAAATCCTTGGAATTTTTCTGAGTTTTGAGAGTGTCTTTGTTTGGGCCTCTCAGACCACACCTGTGTCTGTGCGAACGAGGTCACTCAGAATGGGGGCTGGCCATGCCAGAAAGATCAACCATGTGTCAGAAACTTGGGACTTTGAACCACATGATGTTCTGCCAGCCTGCTTCCTGGGGAGGAGAAGAGGACTGAAGATAGAGTCCCAGGCCAATGATTCAATGAGTCATGCCTGTATAATGAGGCCCCAGTAAAAACCACAGACACCAAAGCTTGGTGAGCCTCCCTGGTGGGAAATACTCCATCTATGGTCATATATCAGTGTGCTGAGAGGGTGCCGCATTCTGACTCCCCAGGAGGGGACGTGACACTTCACATGTGGGACGTCCCAGACTTCCCCATCTGCATCTCTTCTTCTGGATGGCTCTGATTCGTGTCCTCTGGCTGTAATAAAATTGTAATCCTAAGTATAGTGCTTTCCTGAATTCTGTGCATGGCTCTAGTGAATTATTGAACCTGAGGGGAAAGTGGGAACCTCCATATTTGTGGCTAGTCAGTCAGAAGTGAGGGTGTCTGACTGAGGACAGTTGGGTGCCCTTAAGCTGTAGAGTGTGTCCTGATTTTTGGCAGTGGCTGTCAGAAGTCACTGCAATTCCGCTGAGTGAAAGAAGTCAGACATAAAAGAGTACATGTTATAGTCTTTAAAAATGCAAACTACTATAGATACAGGGTGGGCAAAAGTAGGTTTACAGTAGTTCATATGGAAAAGACATACAGGTTATGATTATCACAATAGTTTTATTAATGTAAAAGAATGTCCCTCACAGCTGTAAAACTACTCTTTCCTACCCCTGTATAGTGACAAAAAGCAGACCAGTGGTTGTTTAGGACCAGGGTAGAGGGAGGGGAAAAGGAAGGATTACAAAGGGGCAGGAGGAAATTTTTTTTGGGGGGGGTGATGTATTTGTTCACTATGTTGATTTTCATGATGGTTTCATAGGTATATAAACATGTTAAAAATGATCAAATTATACAATTTAAACATGTACAGTATGTTACATGTCAATAATACATCAATAAAGCTAATTATTTTTTTAAAAAACCTCAGTGCAGTCCTCACCTGTCATGACTCTTTCCAGAACCTTCCATGGTTTATCCAAAGTCTATGGAATCAAAATCTTCCATGATCTGGTCCTAAGCTACCTTTCCCAGTCTTGCCTGTCAGCATTGCCCTACACAAATCCTTTGCCACCACCAAACATTTTTTCTTGCTATTCTCCAAGTAGACCCCACGCTTCCCACCTTTGTAACTTTGCTCATGCTGTTCCCTCTGCCTAGAATACCCTTCCTGAGTTCCTACCCTTTCTCTACCTATTAGGTTTACTATTCTTTATGCTTAACTTACATATAATTCCACAAAATCTTCCTTGAGTTCCTGAGTCAGAAATGATCTCTTCCTTTCCTAAACTCCTGTAATGCTTTCTTTTGTGAGTCATTTCCCAGCGTCCTGTGCTTCCTTATGTATGTGTGCATGAACAGAAGTCAGTCTCCCAGTTAGACTATTAGCTTCCTGAGGGTGGGGGGCTACACATTTTATTCACTTCTGGATTCTCCATGACAAGTTGCATAATCATCTACAAACAGAGGCTAGTCAAATAGCAAATAGACAAAAACACAAGTTTCTCAGCATCTTTCCCATAAGATTTTTTTTAGATCCTTAAACTTTTATTTCACTCAATCTCCTCTTCTACCTCATCCTCTTCTTTCTCCTCTTCTCCCTCTTCTGACTAAAATCACACTTACTTTCTTAACTCTTTTCCTAAGCCAAGTCTGTTCCTCGTCCTCTTGTTTATGTTAGGGGGCCACATATGTGTTTGTGTTTTAGTATTATTGTATGTCTGTCTATGTAGTAAATACTATCTACTCTCCAATAGATTTCAAGTGATAGCTGCCTTAAATCTCAATATTTAAGTTTCCATCTTTGGTCCAATTTCTTGGCCATAGAGCATAGTGATTAAAGTTTCAGGTTTCAATCCCTGGCTGGTGTGGCTCAGTGTATTGAGCACGGGCTGCAAACCAAAGGGTCTCCGGTTCAATTCCCAGTCAGAACACATGCCTGGGTTGTAGGCCAGGTCCCCAGTGGGGGCCACATGACAGGCAACCACACATGGATATTGCTTTTCCCCTCTTTCTCCCTCCCTCATCCTCTGTATAAAAATAAATACAATTTAAAAAACAAATAAAGTTTCAGGTTGCAGCGCCACCAGGCTGGATCTAAATCCCAATGCTGCCACCTACTAGCTGCGTGACCTCAAGCAATTTACTTAGCCATCTATTTTGTCATCTGTAAATTGGAGATGGTAGAAGCCTACAACCTGAGATGCTTTGAGGACTAAATAAACTAGTACATATGAAGTGTTTAGGAAAGTGTCTAACATATAGGAGCCATTCAATAGCTAGTATTCTCTTTACTGCATGCTAAGAAGCATTCAGCCAGAGTGGTGAGACATGCAGGGCTGGAAAGGGTAACCAAGTGGATCTGTGGTTGGCTAGCCACATAGAATCACTTGGAGACGCCATTAACACTACAGATTCTGGGCCGCACCTGAGAAATCCTGATGGACCCCAGGAACCTATGTTTTCTAATGCTCCTCAGATGGCTTGAGTGGCCAGCCAAGTGTGGAATTCAACATAGCAGAAAATATACTGAATTTGGGGTGAGGAGATGTTTTTGCCAGTGACCCCATGTATGACTTCTTCTAGATTCCCTCTTCTTGTTTGTGAAATGAAGCTAACAAACTTGATTTACGTGTATTCCTACGGTATTACATGTATTGTGGGAGGTCAAGTGGCTAAAGTCGTTTCTGTGGGGAAGCAGGCCTGCTGTGCAGAAAGGAACTCAGGCTTTGAGACAGGCCGTAATGCAAATTCCACTTCTGAGACTGTGCTGAGACAATGCCAGCCCTGTCTTCTTCCCAACAGGACCTTGATTTTGCTTGGGGTGTAAATGTGCCCAGTGGAAAATACTCCACCTCCTGTACTGCTTTGCAGTTGAGGGTGGCGTGTGATGCAGTTCACTCCAATCTGCTAAGAGTTTCCAGGGAGGTTTTTGTTTTCTTGGTATAGGCATTCAACCCTGTTCCCCTTGCCCTCTTCTTCCTGCCTGGAATGTGGATGAGAGGCCTGGAGTTGCAGCAGCCATCTTGCTATACGTGACCAAACAAGGGAGGAAGGGCTACAACCTGAGGATGATGGCAAAGAGCTGAAGAGATCTAGGTCCCCAGAGGCATCACTAAGCAGCTGTACTGGCTCTGGACTGCCTAACCCTAGACTTCTTATGAGAGACAAGTGAATCCCTAAATTATTTAAGAGATTATTTTTTTTGTTGGTTATTTGTGCCCTAAAGCTATTTAGGAAGAATTAAAAAAAAATAAAGTTGCTAGAACCATATCTGACCCAGAGGACATTCATGTGTGTGTGTTTCCCTTCTCCAGCTGTGAGACATTTTCTGCATTTGTAAGATGAGGCTTCTTCTAAGTCCAATGTCCTATATTTACCTGATTATAGAACAGAAGAACTTGGCTCTGGGGGCTGGTCCCTGGGATAAAGGACCATTTCCTGGGCTATGGGGAGGGCTGGCGAAGGCGCCCCACCAAGCAACTAGGCACAGGAGCAGTGTGGACTGCCTGTAGCATCCAAACCCTACAGAGGCCACCCCCCCCAATCAGAGTAGATGCAAACAATCTTCACGTGCTCCATGAGGTGCAGTGTGCAACACGCAAGTCCAAAGGACACAAAATCACCTTTGCTCTGACATAAGCATGGAGATAATTCTAAGGATACTTTCCCTGGAGACACACATATCTGAGAGTAAGAATCAAAACCTATTAACTTCCACCCCTCTCCCCTGGACACAATTTACATTTTCCAACACACTCTCCTATTGGAAACTTAGGTAATGGGTGGGAGCGTCGGCGCCTGTGTATCAGTGGAGTGAGAGAGAAAACAGTTTCGGTTTTCATTACAGTTCTTGCCTGCCCAAGCACAGTCTTCACACGATCAGGCTCCTGCCTTTTAGGACCCACAGGAATGTACACGACTCATCAAAGCCAGTGTTGCATCGCCACCTGAGTCCTGCAGGTCCCCACTGCTTCCCCGGCCCTGCCAGGGCGAGCTGAGCACTCCAGCCACGGCTGAAGTCACCAGCACCGGTCAGCGCTAGCAAAGCTCTCGCAAACCTTATACACCAAAAATACAATGAATCCTGAGAACTTTTTTTTGTTTTTCAGCAAATGTACTTTTCCTCTATTATTAAAAGAAAATTGAACTGCAAAAAATGAAGTTTCCTTTTACTATCCAAGTGAAGAAAATCATACATTGAGTGAGATGAACCTTCGGGGCTTCAACACAAACGCGCTTTGTCTTTTCCACGGCTCCCACAACCCCAGGCAGGACTCGGGGATTTTGTCCTCAGCAGGCTGAGTTTCATCCAGTGCTTTGGCTCCTTCCCAGATCAGCACATCCCAACTCTCAGCCCTTCCAGTTTGAGTGGTCCTCCCTCATGGCCTTCACAAGCCAGTCCCGTTCCATTCCCTGCTCAGAGTCGCTTGTATCACTTGCCTCCACGGTCAGCAGCTTTGAGTAGTTGATCTGCCGCTCCTGGGGCAGCCTTGGCCAGATGGACAGGAACAGAATCAGCCAGAGCAACAGCACAGTGCAGCTGGCCTGGTAGAGCACAGCCAGGCTGAAGTGCCTCACCGCGAAGCCCCCGACAAAGCTCCCCAGGCTGGCTCCGCCCCCATAGAAGTGACCTCGAAACACTGCACTCAGAGGTCTCTCTGTTCTGGGAGTGGCCAGGTCCTCTATGGAAGCCCCCACTGCCCACCACAGAGCCCCGTTGCTGATAGCACTCAGGATCTGAACGGGGAGGACGGACCACCAGCTCCAGAGGAAAGAGTAGTACAGCAGCTGCCCGGAAAGGCAGCCCAGCCCCAGCCCCACTGTTCCTGCTCTGGACAGTTTCCTAAGCAACATGCTTTTGAACGGATGAAGCATAATTTCTCCCAGCAAGCCCAAGGCAACTGAGAAACCCATAACCAGCTCGCTGCTCCCATGGTCCTCCATGTGCCAGAATAGGAAGTTCTGTACTGTGCTGGTGGCGGCCCCTACCAGAAAAACAGTGGAGGCTAGGAGAATGAGGCGAGGGTCGCTCTCTACCAGAGACAGTGTTTTGACGGCTCTGTAGCTGGGCTCCCGCTGCCTGCAGATGGGGACAGGAAAAGCAATGCTCACCAGTACCGCCAGGCTGCTGACCAGCGAGTAGCCATAGAAGTGCACCACACCCGGGGGGCCACTCGTCATCAGGAAGCAGTCCAGCCGCTCCACCAAGGCTGCGATGCCACACACGCCTGCCGACGTGCCCAGCAGCCTCCAGACCCACAGGTTTCTGTAACGGTCAGTGGCGTCCACAAAATCCAGGTATTCGAAAAGGCTGTCATCCGCCACCTGCTCCAGAGGGGCTGCCAGCAGCTCCCAGAACACCATGAACCCCAAGGAGAGAATGAAAGTCCATCGCAGCCCTTCCAAGGAGAAATCAGGCTCTCCCGAGTTCCCCTGGACTGCTGACAAGTTGGCTGGACTTCCCAGGGCTGAACCCCCGGCAAGCAAAGGGTGGGCAGTACTGGCCCCCTTAAAAGCACCTTCCCAGGGAGTATCTTTCAGCCCCGTGGTGACAGGGTGGAGAACTTCGGGTGCGGTCCTGGCTCCTTCAACAGAGCCCACAAAGTATCTGGGCCGATGACTGACAGGTTCTCGGACACTGTCCCGTGGTCCTTTTCTGAAGCCAGAGGCGTCCCTGGTCCCAGGACTCCTCTCGGCTGGGAGGCTGGGGGCCCCCGCCGGGCTGCTCGAGGCCGCTCGGGCCGGGGCGAAGTTCCCGGTTAGCGCCACCGCCGGCGGAAGGGCTGTGGGGGTCGCGCGGTGGCTGCCATTGCAGGAGCGGTACCCCGGGTCTCTGTGCCCCGGGTCTCCGTCCCGCGGCGGCACCAGCACCATCAGCAGGCTGGCTGCCCCCGAGCCCAGCAGCGAGCCGATCAGAAGCGCCCTCCTGTTCTGGTGGCTTCTGGCCAGGAGGGCACAGAACGGAGCCCAGAAGGCTGCGATCAGGTGCTTGGCTCCCATGAGGACGCCCACCCAGGGCGCGGCCAAGCCCAGCTGCCTCAGGTAGAGGGTCAGGAACGGGGTCGCGGTGGCGTCCCGGACCCCGCACACCAAGTGGAAGAGCCGGGCCACTCCCAGCGCCCGGCGGACGTCCCACTGGGGGTTGGCGCTCATGGCTGCCGGCACCGCCAGACCCCGGCCGGCCGGCCGAGGGCGCGGCGCCCGGTACCCACGCGGGACGGAGGCTCGTGCGCGGAGGAGCGAGCGGGTCCCACCTCCCGCCTCCGGCTGCGCCGCGGTCGCCGGGTCAACGGCCGCCCCCGCCCCACGTCCGGCGTCCGGCCCGGAAGTGGGCCCGCCCTGAGGCGCACCTGGGGGCGGGGCGGGCGCACCTGCCGGGCCGCACCTGCCACGTCCCGCGGCCTCCGCGGCGCCGGGCAGTGCCCGCCCTCTTGCCGCCCGCCCCAGCGGCCTCCCGCGGGTGCCGAGGCCGGGGGGACGTGGCTTGCAGGGTGCGCGCCCAGCCGAGCCCCCAGGCCCCCGACGCTGTTTCGCGTCGCTCAGGAATCTGAGTTATATTCCTGAACTGCCTCAGGCCAGTGAAACTATCCGGGAGGCGGGGAGCGAGAATGGAAGCCCAGGCATGCGCTCCCTTCCTCCTCCTCAGGTCTTTACCCAAATGCCCATTGATCAAGGACCACCTCGGCGACCGTGCCTGTCCACGCTCACTGAGATACGGAATCCTAGCCCCCTCCCCAGACGCGCACCTCCCCTTCCCTGCTTCATTCCCATCCACAGCAGGGACTACTATCCAACACACTACCGGTTTCTATAACACGTGTTATCTTGTTTATTGTCTGCCTCCACCGAATCAAAGCTTCAGCATGGCAGCTATTTTTGGCCCCAGGGCTTAGAACTGTTTCAATGGATGTGAGCGCCCCCTGGAAGGGGCGTGACTGGGTGACACAGTCTTCTTCATTTCGGAAGATCCCCAGAGAGGGCTTGACAGCTGAGGGCTGTCTTGGAGTGGCACCCCAGCAGCCCCCACCCTAGCATCCATCCTAGACCCCGAAACAGTGTGTATGTATTGGGTAGTTTTAACCTACACCTAAAGTATCCAGTTAGGGAATGCATACTCCAGAGTAGGTCAGCTAACGTTGAATTAAAAAGCCGCACTCCAGACAATTAATACGAGCACTTGAACAATCTTAGACCAGCAAAGGGACTTCATCAATTAGCATGATCGATACTGGCAAAATTTCACTGGTGAAACAGTGGTATCCAAGTCACATCGATTGGTTTTGCTTTTTTTGGAGACATTCACCCCATGGTGAACAGAGCCTAAGAATCTAGATATTCCTGCAAGCCACACCCTTTGGAATGGTGCCATAGGTTTTACTCCAAGATGGTCCAGTATCCAGCCACTGGTCCAGTGAACTTCTGTGCTCAGTTTTTTTAGAGCACCTAATTTGGTTGGAGTGGGGAGGGGAGTGTACATGTAGCAGAATTTGGTCTACAACTTGCTTTCATTTCGAGCTGGTAGAGAACTTGGCGGGGGAGGAGGCCCAGAGCCCTCCCCTAACTGTAACAACTGTTTACTTCAAAAACCTGGTAACGATGAATGCCCTGATTGATACCAATCAGTCTGCATTACCCTGATGGCAGAGAGAAAAAATATCTAGCCTCCTTCAGATAAACTCACATTCAGTGATATTAGTCACTTCAGCTTTAAAACCAGCTCAGTGACATGGAGGGCTGTCCCTAGTCCCTCTCCTCTCCGGGTTCTGCAGCTTCAGTGGAGGCTCCCACGTCCACCTGCTCACTGGTCTTCACCTGAGCGGACCTCCACTGGGGGAGGGGCAGGCACCCCGTACATTCGTGTCCATCGAGATGCCACTCACAGCTGCACCTCTTCCCTTTTACTGTCAGACCCATTAAGCTTGTTTGCTTTAAACTAGAAGGCAAACCTGAGAAAACCTCACCTGCTTCGCATGCCCCATGAGGGCACATGAACTCTAAGGCTGCCCTTGGGCCCATCCACCTAGATACCCCAAGGAGCCCTTCTTACCCTGTTGCTCTAGGCAGTGAGAATGTGTTGTGGGACTTGTCCCCAGTCCCAGGGCCATGAGGCCAAAAGGGAAGAGCCTACCTCTCTATTCTTGGATCTCCAAATTCGAAAGGGATTCTTCCACCTCCACCCCACCCCACAATCCCTGGGGAATCCACCCAGGTGAAAGGGACGGACTCACATCAAACCTGCATGTTCTATTACTTTCTCCCCTACCCCACAACTAGTCCTGGGGGTAAGGGAAGTGGTTCTGGGTCACTGATCTTCCCCATTTTACAGGTGGGTGAAAGCCTTTGAACTCAAAAGCCAAGAATTTTGATGTCTCTAATCTCTGCTTTCTCAAACTAGCCTGCACTCCCACCTCTGTTTTGGAACAGGTCTGTGTAGGAGCGGTAAGGTAGACAGAACACACCAGCAAATACTTCACAAAACTCACCCGGCCTGTGGATTCATTAGGTTAGATCAAGTACTGCTGCCAACTTCTATTCAAATGCAAACACTGCTAGGTGTTAGATAAAAGCAGAAACACTTTAGTGTGCATTTATTGAATCTGACACTTTCCTCTCATCGGGGAGAGAAGCCTGCCTGGGAGTGGGTGGGGGGCAGAGGCCGGAGTCAGGGAAGGGAGCAGACTTGGGAGGAGGAGGAGGTGTAGTTGCCTTTGTCTACTTCCCATTTCCCCCCAGGACACAGGCCCCTGGCCAAAACAGCAGCTGTCACTTTGGTTTTAAGGGCTTTGTGGGAGCTTGAGTGGGAGAGGTGGGAACTGAAAATCAATGAAGGAGCAGACCTTTGTGCAAGGACCTGGGCTTTGTGTGTGTGCGCAGCTGTGCCCGGGACATCCTTGGGCCTTCCAGTGGGCCCTGCTCCATCACCCCTCACGGCCAGCTGCCTTGTGCTCTGGGCACTCGCTGGCTCCTGGTCAGGGCTGGAAGCTGTCCAGGGTGGCCCGGCCTTGCTCCGGCCAGAGGTGTGAGTATTTGGGACTGGTAGAGTAGTGTATCCTCTTCTTGGGCTCGAGGCTTTCAGACTCAGCACTTCTGCTGTACCCTCAGGCTCACTGGACGATGCCGGAGAACGTGTTGATGGGCATTAGAAGGGGCTTGGGCTTGGCTCTGGTCCTTTCCATCTCCTGCTGGTGTGAGCTGAGCCAGAGCCCCTTGGACTTCTGGGCCCCGGAACATGGCTCTGGGCAGGGAACAACCTCGAATCTGTGAGTAGGGAGAGACCAGTTCGGAAGACTGATCTCAGGGGTCATGTCTGCTGGGGATTTTAAAGTTAGCCCCTTTATTGCAGGGTATAGAGGAGGGGGGCCCACAGAGGAAAGAGGAAGCATTAGAACAAGAAAGAGCACCCTGGGCCTAGGGCGAACACTGGGAGAGGAGGACATGCCTGGATAGGTCACTGTGTGTGCCTTCCTTACCCAAACACGCCTCTCCAGGGGATACCAATAAGGGTCACACGAACTGGGGCACACACAGCTGCCACAGTAGGTCAGCTTGTGTTGAAGGGGCCAGTACCAGTACCAGGCGTTGGATCAGGAGGGCTGTAGGCTGAGGGTTCATAGAGGAATTTCTGCTACCCAGGATCAGCCATTCATTTGCCCTTCTTCCTGGATTCCAGTCATAGGGCAGTGGCCTAAGTTCACACCCACCAGGGACACCTGCATGGCCACAGGATCTGCTTCTGGCAAGGCTAGAGGCAGGAGATGGTGGGGGCTGGCTTCTGCTTAGGTTTGCCCCGTGGGGCACGTAGCCTGTGAGGGGGCAGGCCCAGTCTTACCTGACCACATCCCTGAAAGTGCGCCGATTGTCCTTGTCCAGCACCAGCGTCAGCAGCCTCTGGTCTTGGCTCTGGATCTGGATGTTGGCTGCCCGGAAGGTGTTTGTCACTGTCTGCAACAAAGAGACAGCTTGTGCGTCACCTTGTGACACACGGCCCTGCTGATTTCTCCTGCCTTGAACTCTGGTGTGTTTCTTCAGTCCAGCACATGAGGTCCCCAGCTCTCTTCCTGCACAACCCTAACACTAACCCTAGTGACTCAGAGCAGCGACAATCCCGCAGGAACTGCTTCTGAGCTGCTCTTGTCGCTGGGGGCCTCGGTGTTTCTGCAGTTCTTTCCTAATGTGTCATCCTTAATTCTGAACACAACCTGGAACTCTGTGGCTAGTGCTTGCCAGGTTATTGAATTACCCAGGCATACCCTATATAACAGGCATGTTCTGGTGGAATTTTATAAGTCCTGATCCCAGTTCCATGTTGGATTACATACAAAACTGTTTACCTGGGACAGAGCCAGAGGGTCTAGAAAGGGGCCACCTACCCCGCCCAAGACTCAGATCAGGCCTTCTCAGTTGTAGCATGGAATTGTCTGGGGTGGGGGCAGATATAGGTGCCCCCCTCTGCACAGGGAACCTGGGGCAAGGTGTTCCAGCCCTCTGCACCCTGAAGCCCTGCCTAGCATCTCTAGAAAGTACCCAGGGCCAAAGGAAAGCAGCCCCCAGTCACCCCTCTAATGTCCCACCTGAGGGTGCCACTCTGGGGAGGACCTCTCCCCCTAGGCAGAAGATTGGAGCAGCCTGGGTCACAGGTCAAAGGTTTTCAGAGGGCCTTCCCCGGTCACAGGCTAAGCCCACGTGCAGATGGTGGCTTTGGGTGATTCACCACCACAGAGCACTGGGGGTTAAAGGTCTGGGGTCCATCTTGTTCAAGGTTCTCAACCCTGGCTGCCCATGAGAATCATCTTTCAAAACATCAAATCAGAGAGTCTGATCTAAATAGTGTGGAGTCCAGCCAGGTATGGGCATTTTAAAATAAGCTCCCTATTGGAGGCATGGCTGAGAACCACCAGGCCAATCCACCTTCTCATTGTCACAGACCAGAGTCACTCATGGTGTAAGAGCTTCTGTAGCTGTCACCCTGGAGCATTATGGGAGCACAGAGGTGGGGCACCTAATCACCAGGGAGAGTAGGGTTGGGTGGAGAGCATGGGGGAAGGAGGAGAGCATCAGGAAGGTCCTGCAGGGGGAGTTGACATCTGAGTTTCATCTTAAAGGAGAATTGGGAGGTATGAAAGGAAGATGGGGAAGAGGAGGGAGGAATGGGGTCTCAGGCCCAGAAAAGCGCATGAACAAAGGTCCAGGGGTGTGACTGCTGGGACACTACCAAATGCCACGATGTAAAGGGCTTGAGGGGGTGGCTGGAGCTGAGGATGGGGAGGAAGAGGAAGAAGAGCCATGCTATGCAACACTGAAGAGTCTTCTGTTCTCTGCTATGGAGAATGGGAACATTGGAGGGCTTTTCAGTACAAAGTGACATATCTGTTTTAGAAAGACCACTGGGCAGAGATGTGGAAGGTGGACCTGAGCAGTATGGGAGCAACATCAGGGGCACCTGCTGGGAGGCTGTTATGTTTGTCCAGGAAAAGGGGATGGATGGAGGTCTGAACCAAGGGTGAACAACTAGTCCTGGTTTGTCCAGGGACTGTCTTCACTTTAGCACTGAAAGTCCCATGTCCTAGGAAACCCCTTAGTCCTGGGAAAATTGGGATGGTTGGTCAACCTAGCTAGACCTGAAGAAGGAGATGAAGAGGAAGAGAGAGGTTTGAAAGTGCTTGAGAGAGAAAACTGGCAGGACACAGGGAAGCGAAGAGGCGGCACCTGAGATGACGACAAGGTTTCTGGCCAAGGCAGCAGGTTGGCAATGGTACCAATAAACGAGAGACAGGACGTGGTGGGGAATAAAACAGCCACTAACACATAAATAGCTCTGATTTGGCCAAGCACTCTCCTAAGAGCTTTACACGTCATACCCATTTAATCCCCACAACTAGATAAGGCAGGTAATTATCCCCATTTTACAGATAATGAGACTGAGGCACAGAGAGCTTGAGCGACTTGCCTCAAGTCACATGGCTAGGAAATGGTAAAGACATAATCTGAATCTAGTCAGTCTGGCCCCAGAGATCTCTTAGCCTTAGAAAGCACTGGCTTTGATTTTGAATATCTTGAGTTTGGGGTATTGAGGGACATCCAGTTCATGCTAACTTAGCTGCACATAGGAGTGAGAGATGAGGCGGGGCGGGGGGACCGGAAGTGAGGGGTGAATGTCAGAGCAGGAGATAGAGATTTGGGTGCCCTTAACGAATTGGACTAAAAGTGTGTTTGATAGCCCAGGGAATGAGTAAAGAAGTGGGCCAAGGGCAGAAGTGGAGAACAATAGCTGTTTAAGGAACTGGTTTATGAGAATACAGGGAAAGAGGCCAAAAAGCAACAATCAGACAGGCAGAAGAAGAACCACGAGAAAGTGGTATCTCAGAATTCACAGATTTAGGGAGCTGGAAGACTCAGAGAGCAGGGCTTCAGTTCTAGTGGTGGAAGTCATTCAAAATTGATCACAGGAATAGAAAACCAGGGAAATGTCTGTGACAGTATTGTAAGCCAGCTTTCCTGGAGTGTAATATATAAATACAACTTCAAATATAAATATTTTAATGTTAAAGGTAACCACTAGTAGAAAAAAGTGGTACATATAACTTCCAAATTACTAGAGGGGGAACAGTAAGTGAACAAAACTTGAGCACAGAGAAATGTAAAAAACAGCAAAAAGCGTTTAAAAAATCCAGAAAGTACAACATAAAATGGCAGAATAAGTTAGTGTTGAAACAGGATATAAAGTTAGTATTGTTGTATTAAATTCTTATCTGTTAAAAAACAGACTTTTGGACTGAGTCAGAATAAAATCACATTATATGCTCTTTACAAGTGGCACAGCTAAAATAAAATGCTTTAAAAATAAAGGGATGAAGATTTCTGATTTCAAAATGGCAAGTGTATATTTTCTTATTCTTTTCCTCAAAACAAGGAGGTATATCTTTAATGAAACTTAAAGACACCTAAAGCCCTAAACTACAGTATTTGAGTACAGAGAGAGGAAGGTCAAACATAAAGGTCAGAATGTGGGAGAGGCTTATGCATCGGAGACTGCGGACGGTGGGAATAAGATGGAACTGATGAGGTCAGAACCACAGCGGGAATGTTGACAAACCTCTTTCCACTCTGGATAGGTGAGGTGGACAAAAAATTTTAAAAGTTATAGGTTAGAGTAACATGGTGTGTTCAGTTTAATAACTAAACATCATATTTTGCATTCCTGCAGATACAAAGCACACTCATACTTTTAAGCTGTTTCAAGATATTAAAAAAATTGGTCATGTACCAGGAACTGAAGAAAATGTCAATCGATTCCAAAGTCCCAGTTATGTGGATCTATTGCTGTGGCTTTCCGGGGGTGGGGGGTATTTGCTAATCTCAGGAACCCAGGGGCTTGGGTGTCCACAGCCACGGGGAGTGGGAGACAAAGCCTTGGGCCCACAAGAGGCAGGGATGTGAAACTGAGACCCCCGCAAGGACTCCCAAGGCCCACACTCCCAGGGACAGATGAAGTTGGGAACAAGGCGCGAGCAGCCCAGCGGAGCGTGTCTGCTGTGGCTTGTGCTGTGAGTGAGGGTAGAAAGCTTCCCCTGGGAGTTCTCGGCCAGGAACCAGTTCTCATGTGGCTCTGGGTACACGGTTACACTGTCTGCAGGGTCTGGGTGGGGGGTTATGGGCCAAGAAATCAACTTGAAATGCGTCCCTGAACTGAAAAATGTCATTGGGACACTTAGTAAGAGCAAACAGAATTTCTCTAGAAGGACAAGTTTTCACCCAGGTTTTCCACAGATAAAACCCCAACAAATATGAACTCTCAGTTGAGGAAACACACCAGGAATTAAGCTACTATGGGGGTCAGTGGGCCCCATAAACAGAAGGCTTACCCTTCTGATAATTATAGACAATATAATTACATAAAATGTTTAAAATGAGTAAAGAAATATGAGAGGGAATAACAACCATGAGAAGTGAACAACATACTATTGAAGAAATAGGCATGCAATTTTCATTGATTCTAAAACAATTTCCCCTCCTATTTTAACATCCCTAAAGTGAGGAAGTATTTTGCAACCAATGTAATAAGAAAGCATTGTTTATAGTTTAGGAAGTATTGTTTCTTTCTTAGTGGTATGTAAAATTATGGTATGTCCAGAGGACCCAGAGACATATGAAAGGATGGCCAGCATCACTAGCCATCAGAGAGATGCAAATAAAACCACAATGAGATACCACTTCACACCAGTCAGAAGGCCATCATAAACAAATCAACAAACAACAAGTGCTGGTGATGTTGTGGAGAAAAGGGAACCTTAGTGCACTGTTGGTGGGAATGCAGACTGGTGCAGACACTGTGGAAAACAGTATGGAATTTCCTCAAAAAACTAAAAATGGAACTGCTTTTTGACCCAGCAATTCCACTGCTGGGATTATAGCCTAAGAACCCTGAAACACCAATTTAAAAGAACCTATGCACCCCAATGTTCATAGCAGCACATTTTACAATAGCCACATGCTGGAAGCAACCTAAGTGCCCATCAGTAAATGAATGGACAAAAAAAAAACAACTGTGGTACATTTACACAGTGGAATTCTATGCAGCAGAAAGAAAGAAGAAGCTCCTACCCTTCCTGACAGTGTGGATGGAACTGGAGAGCATTATGCTAAGTGAAATAAGCCAGGTAGTGAAAGATAAATACCATATGATCTCACCTATAAGTGGAACCTAATCAACAAAACCAACAAGCAAGCAAAATAAAGCCAGAGACATTGAAATAAAGAACAAACTGACAGTAACTAGAAGGGAGGGGGGATAACAGGACAAAGAAGGGGAAGGGCCTTCAAGGAACATGTATAAAGGACCCATGGACAAAGCCGAAGTGGGGAAGGATTGAAGGTGGGAGTGGGTGGGGTGGGGGGAAAGTGGTGGGGGGAAAATGGAGACTACTCTACTTGAGCAACAATTAAAAAAAAAAAACTAAAAAAGAAAAATGTTATTTTCAAAGATGGTCTGCAAAAAAATGATCGTATGTCTTTAATTTGATGAAATATGGTATTTGACAAAAAGAATCAGACATATATAATGTATAATCACATCAGAGGCAGAAAGCATCAAAAGGAAACAAGTGGTAGGTTTTGTAACCTCAAAATGTACATAAATTTTAGGTAAAAGATTAGTAACATTAAAAGAAAAACTGAAAAGAGTATTTCCAAAATACATGACAAATAAGGGTGAGTGTTCTCATATAAAATGGTACCCACGATATTAACATGGGATGAGAATACACAGGAAACACAAATGAAGAAATAAGTTATTGATAAATATAAGAAATCTTCAACTTCATCAGTTAGTAAGGAGGAAATACAAATTGAAATAATGAAAAATTTTGACAGTCAAATTTGCAAAGGTTTCCATTCACTGTGTTAATTATACAGCAAAATTAGCATTCAAACACTATAGTGAGAGTGGAATTTGGTACAGACTCTCTGGAGGGCAATTTGGCAAAATATATAAAAAATCTTAAAATATGGATGCCATTTGAGAGTGGTATAACTTCTAGGCATTTTTTTAAAATGTCAGCTTTCTTTTTTTAAAGATTTTTTAAAGATTTTATTTATTTATTTTTAGAGAGGGAAGGGAGGGAGAAAGAGAGAGAGAAGCATCAATGTGCGGCTGCTGGGGGCCGTGGCCTGCAACCCAGGTATGTGCCCTGGTTGGGAATCGAACCTGTGATGCTTTGGTTCACAGCCTGTGCTCAACCCACTGAGCTACGCCAGCCAGGGCTCTAGGCATTATTTAAAAAGACATAACTATGATTTTCAGGATATGCCTTCCCCTAAGTATGTCCCTCACAGTATTACTTATAATAGTGAAAAATGAGAGCTTACTTGAATATAAGAAATCAATAAATAATTACACAGGCGTATGTAGCCATCATGTAATAAATATTTAATAAGATGTATTTAATGACAAGTCATATTTAATGATATAAACAAGATACAACCAAGTCATATTCACAATGATTTATTATATATTTGCATAAAAACATTAAGTAATAGACCAGTATGTCTGTAGTCACCAGTTATGTAAAAATATCTAGAAAAAAGGGTCGAATGTTTACACATGAACATATTAATAGTCATCCTCGCTGGGTGATGGGACTACCAGTAAATTTACTTTGTGCTTTTTTGAATTTCCTAAAAATACTAAAAATTTGTTTATAGGTCAAGCATTATTTTTAAAAGGAGGGTTAAAGAAATATAAGAACTAGAAAGTGACCTTCAGTCTTGGTGACATGGAGGTGACTTTGCCACCATGGGCTGTAAGCAGATGGCAGTGGATAGGACAGTCATTGGGAACGAGGCAGGACAGCAAGAAGCCAGAGAACTCCTGGGCGAGTAGAACAGGGAAACCGAGACAAAATAATTAAACAAGTCCAGTCCATTTGAACAACTTACAGCCAGCTAGTGCATTGCAAGACCTTGTCTTCCCTAACTAAGGACACAAGAGCAGATGGTTTATACCTCTCCTCCCGAACCAGAGAATACACATAGCTTAAATCACCTCGAATGGGGAGATGGAGAACAGAGACCCAATTAGTGCCATGTGCCAGCTAAACCCAAGGCCAGATGAAATCAGGAAAACAAATAACAAAGACCCAATTAGAGCCAGATAGACCCAAGATAAAAGGAAAACAGTAAAGCATAACAGAAATAACCCCAACTACCTTTTACACTCATTTTGACGCATCAGAATATTACAATAAAAACACAATTGGAAAACTGATGAATATTCTAAGATTCATCCTAAGATTCTTGTCCACAGGAAAAAAATAAAAACTCTCAAGATAGACCCAATGCTCTCTCTAGAGCACGCCCATGCCCCTTCTCAGGCATGAACTTCTTACTTCCTACTACACTCTAAGGGACCCCATGCAACTTGCAAACAAGGGAGCAGCAGCAGTGGTAGCTCATCCTGGGCCGACCCCCTGATCCTATCTCCAAGGCCTCCTTTTTCTCCAGCTTCCTGGTGAGCTAACAGCCACCCTGCCTTAGCTCATTTCTAGGGAGCCAAAGCAGAGCCTAGGTTCTCTTCTGCTGCTTCTTTTACCCTCAGTCCTTCCTTTGTTTCACTGTCCCCAGCTTTAATAAACATCCTCTCAAAATCAGCTGGCCTCATGTTGTGAAATCTGTTCTGCATGAAGTCAAGAACCCACATACCACAGGGCGGCCTGAGGCAGACCCCCTCTGGGCCTGGGGCCCCAGCCACTACCAGTAAGGAACTGGAAACTCCTCTGGAGGTATCTTACAAGCAGGTAAGATACAAGCAGTATCTTACAAGACTGAGACAAGGAGATACAGTGGTAGCTAGAGACGTAGTTGGGTAGAGATTTTTCTTTCTAGGATGGAAAAGACTTGAGCATGTTTATAAGCTAAGAGGAAGGAGCAGTAGCAGAGGAGGGTCAAAGCTGGAGAAAACGGAACTGAAAACAGATGGAGAAGAGCCCGGAGGAAATGGAAGAGAAGGGCAGAGTGATGCTGAGGATCCATCGAGGTGGGAAGTCATGAGTTTGCTGTGGCCCTGATCTGCAGTACATGGATGCAGGGTTTAGTCCAGAAGCACTCAGCCACCTGAGCACACGGACTGAGGAGAGGGCTTGATCTAAAGTCGGGGTCTGCCTGGTAGTTGAGGGTATCTGAGAACATGGTTCAGGTGTAATCATGGGGTCCAAGGCCCAGCTGAGTAGGGAAGTGAATTTCAGAGAGGCCATCAGATGGGAAGAAGATGGATAGATCCATATTAATAAGGGAATTCGTACCAAGAAGTATGAATAAGGGCAAAGGGCAGGAGTAGAGCAATGACGCTGAAAGAACTGGTTTGACCTGGTTAGAAGTTGGGAATATTTGTTTAGGAGTCGGGCTGTTGAGTAGTCAGGGGGATGCCAGAATGTGAGTGCATTTTGTAGTTATCTACATATGTTTTAGGTCTTCAGGTGGCCAGCAGATGGAAGACAAGGCCTTAACGCTTATAACACCTTATTTATGCCAGATAAGGCTCAATATTTCAAACTGACTGATTGGAAAGCAGATTCTTTCCGACAGGAAGACCCACTTCCATAGTAAAGGCTCAGAAAGGCTCACAAATCCCTTTCTCTGAACACCCTTCCCTGTGAGCTCCCAGCCACCTACCCTATCTGAATACCCCCAGTTCCCGTTCTGCCCAGTACTTACGGAGAAGGACCTTCCTGCCAAGTTGGAGGACTTGACAACCTCCGTCACGCTAACATTCAGGCACATGTGGTCTGTAGAGGAAGCAACAGTGGGGGGGTTGGGGGGAGGAATGAGATGGGGGAGCAGCTGTAAATGGGCCTTCAGGGAAGTAGGGGAGTTAGAGATTCTAGGTCCTAAGAAGAGACCGCCTCCACATGTTAACTTCCTCCCCTATCCTGCTTACCCACTTCCTGACTCCACCTTGGTCCTAGCCAATTTTCAGTCCGTTCCTGATCATCCATTCCCCTCCCTGGTGAAACCACAAAGTTTCTGCATCCTCAGGCATAGCAGCCAGCACAGATCTCTTTCTCCACTTCCTTCGTATCCCTTTTTCAATGAAAGAAACTTCTGTTGAACTTCTTCACAGCTACTGGGCATGCTAAAAATGGAAAGAACACCCAGCCTAGGATGTGAGCGCTACGCAGGCACCACAGAGGTGTGGTAGGGCCCTGACTTTCATAATAGTGTATAATGTGTAATGTGTAATGTGTATAATGTGTAATCATTACTGTGTGACTGCTACCAGGTTCTCCCTTCTCCCTGCTCAGGCGGGTTCTGTGCCTCTGAGGAGGGTTCTAGCATCAGTTCTGATAGGGTTTTGCGATGGACACTTGGAGGAGGCATAAGTTAGAGTCAGGATGGGCAGTGGGAGTCTTGTGAAGGAAATAGAAGAAATACAATTTTCACAATAAGAGTTAACATGATAACTTACTCCATGCACATGAATTAGTATCCTATCTCCATTTTAGAAGTGAAAAAACAGGTAGAGAGGTCACGAGTCACTTGCCCCAGGTCACACAGTGGCAAGTGGCAAAGCTGGCTCTGCAGCCTGCCCTTCTGGTTCTGCACTCTGAGTTCTTGACCCACTCTGTGGTCACCTCTATTGCCAAAGTCACACACCTCCTTCATGGTGTCAGAGACCAACAACTGGAGAACACCTCATATGTCACCCACGAATCCAGCCTGCCTGGAAGCCATTTTATCAAGAAGTGGTGAAATCAATGATTATTTCTTGAGTTTCCTCTTTATGCCAGATGCCAAGGAAATCTGGGAGAGATGATACCCAGATATAAACACAAATGCTTCAGATGACAGGTGTCATAACCGGAATGCTAGCAAAGCCACAGAGGATTTTAGAGACAGAGCGACTGCTCGTGTCGGATGGCAGAGGAGAGAGGGACCGGAGACATGTTCCTCGCAGGCTGCCAGGCTGGCTAATGTGTGTTTTCATTCTGTGTTTCTTCTGGAACATTTCAGAGTCATCCATTCTTTTTAAAACAAATTTTTGGGTGTCAAGTAGCACTTCATTTATTCAGTAAATGTTTATTGAGCCTCTACTATGAGACAGACCATGTATCAGGTACTAGGAGTGGAGCAGTGAACAAGATACATTTCTGCCTGGGTAAGCTTTCTTGTTTGCTCTGAGAAAATCTTCCACAAGCACCTGTGGGTCATACCTCTTATGTCTGGTCTGTTGAGATTTGGCAATCACAGAGGGGGTGGCGGGACACAGTGGTGAGGGACACAGCTCTTGTGGGAGACGTGGCCTTGGGCAAGCTATTCTCTGCTCCAGTTTCTTCCCCAGTAAAAAGTTGCTTATACGAATAATATCTATTTCACAGGGTTAGCAAGCTTAAAAGAGTTAATATATTTGACAGAGAACATTACCTGGCGTCTGATTAACATGTGTAATGGTTAGTAATGGTTGGTAATCCGCATTACCAACTTTTCCACTATTCCAGAAGACTGGGGAGTTAGCAGGAGTAGCTCATATTTATAATTTATGCATATAATTATATGCACATAAATTGGTATCTTTTGTTATCTCAATTTTAGATTTAGACAATTAGATAACTGTATTATTATCTAATATTATATCTAGAACTTTATTTAGCCAGAATTAGATAATTTGGATTAGTAGTGCTTTTTGTGAACTGGCAAGTACCTGCCCAATGGAACAGTATTCAAAATAAAAAATTTCCAAACAAAACTCTAGCTCTGCAGCCCTGAAGCAGAGGCGGGGGGCCAACTGCACCCCTTCAATGCAGTCCCTGCACCTTCATCAGGCTCCATAGGTGCAGTCTGGCGCTAGAGCGTGTGCCACTCGATGGCAAGCATCTGAGGGTGGGGACTATGTTTCACTCAGCAGCCTGGGCCCAGCCCAGACCCGGGCTGGGCCCAGCGTGGGCAGCAGCTCCACCACGTCCAAGATCCCGGGGAGGGGTGGGAGGCCTCCTTCCTTTGGCTCACCTCTCCTGCCACTCACCCCTCCCTCCTTCTCTCCCCTGCTTGTCCCTTCGCTCTCCCTCTCCTCTGTTTCCCAACTCCTCACCATCAGTGTCCCTGGCTGGAAGGGCCTTCAGAACCAGCCCAGTGGCCCTCAGGGAAATGGTAACCTCTCGGGTCCGGTGGCTGAGCAGGGCCTGGGGAGGGAGATGCAGGCACAGATAGGAATCCTCAGGAGAGCCTCACCCCATGAATCTTCACACCCACAGTCTTGCTCCCAGCCCCTGCCCAAGAGCCTTGCCTGTGTTATTATTGTCCAACAATGGGACACGGGATAAGGGCTCAGGTCACTCTTGGCCCTGGGGGCATGTGCAGCCTTCTAGACCCAAAGGACTTCTCCCTAGTGCATCTAGTCAGCCAGTCAGGAAGGCATTTTTGAGCAAGGGGACAGCCCCCTCATTCCTTAAATCAGATCCCTTCCTAGTCTACATGTGAGCCATTCATAATCCTCCCATTGTTGCAAAATCCTTTGAAAGCTGGGGGACTGCAGGCAGTGCCTAGGAAGGTCAGAAGGTTCCTCTGGCTCTGTCTGCTCCCCCACCCCACATGCTTCCAACACCTGCTTCCACCCAGCGATGCCTCCTGACCACACCCATGCCACTGACTGACCTTCTGGTAGCCTAGGGAGAGCTCAGCCCCAGGGCTCTCAACTGCACCCCTTCTCCTGGGCGAGGAAACATCTGAGAGAAGATGAGAAGAGGCTGAATTAAAGGTTGGAGGTCCTCCCCCTACCTCAGCTTCCCCATGTCACTGAGTCTCAGGAGTGCCAGGCTCACCGTCAGTCTGGGTAAGCTTGGAGGGGGCCAAGGTCACCACCATATTCAGCAGAGAGAGGTGGGAGGACTTTCTGAAAAGGGTGATTGGGGCAGCTGAGCCGGTGTGAGCTCTGGAAAAGGGGAGCAGATGCTTACCTTTGGGGAATTTGGATTCTTGGATCTTCACCTTCAGCTCGGTGAGGAAAATGTCCTCTGCAGAGTCCTGGCTCAGGTCACTGAAGAAGATCTGGAGAGAGGGAGCGAGGGAGGAGGTTGGAGAAGACTGCTCTCTGCCTGAGGCAGCTGCCCCTCCAGCCCCAGAGCCCAAGGGTATTGTGGGTGGCTGGGGGAGTACAGAAGCAAGTCAGCGTCCCCCTGCCCATCCTGCCAGTGGGTTCTGAGCCACATCCAGTGATTGCCTGGGTCTGACTCTGTCCTCTGTCTATGCACATATCATATGTACAGCAATACATTTATAGACAGTGGAGGAAAGTACTCTTGAAACCCAAACTCCCTGTAACCATGACTAATGGGGATGGCAGGAGTGGAGGACAAATTCACATAAAGGAGGGTAGCCAAATCCCTTGTAGACACTGGTAGGGGAGGATGAAAGGGTGCGGGCCAGAAAGGAGAACCTGACAGTCCTCGGCATGCACAGAGAAGCTTGGGGCTGCACGAGGGAAGGGCTAGTGACCACTGATCGGTTCTCAGTGAGACCTGGTGGGTGGGGGATGCAGGGAGGAAAAGAGGCGTGAGGCAAGGTGTGGACAGGGCAAGAGGGAGGGTGTTGCAACGATGGGGAAGAGTGGCCACAGGATTCTCAAAATAATAGGAATGGAGAGAGAAAAAAATGACTGCCAGAAGCCGGGAGCTGGCCTGGTACTCACAGTGAGGTTTCGGTGTTCTGCTGACCACAAACAGCTTCACAGATGCCAGCATTGTTAGGCAAGGCCGCTCTGGGACTGTGTTGGGTCCAGACAGAAACTAGACCAGGCCACTGTTGCATCTGAACACAGGCCACATCCCTTATCCTCCCATCCCAGCAAATAAGGAGCAGCTGTTATTTCTTAGAGTCAAAGAATAATAGAACTGCTGAGATGCCCAGTTGTAGAATCATTCCTGCTGCCTGACAGCATTCGATCCGGAGCCAAGTCCTGCTCTTGAAGCCCTCTCCAAAATCACCCAGCGGGAAGCCAAACCCCATAAGTTCTTTCTAACAGTCTCTTCCCGAGAGGCATCATGGTTCTCCATGGTGTGCGGTCCCCTCACTGCAGCAAGTCGGGAAACCTGGTTCAGTTCAGCTGCAGGTGTGCTCCTGGGCCTTAGCTGAAGGGCACTGACAGCCCTTCAATTTTGTCATTTGAGTTGCTGAGATATATACTCCCTTTACCAAGGACCTTTGAGCATTTGTTTTTTCATTTGTCTATTTTGTGTTGTTTTGGTTTGCATTTTGAAAATCAAGGGAAGAGCCTAAATCCCTCATTTAGGTCAAAATCAGGAAGGCAATAAAGAAAAGATCTACCACAGGAAGCCAAGTGGAAAACAAGAGTTTGGTAAGCCAGGAAGCAAGAGGCAGAGGTGGCTGTTAGAAATGAGTCCGCAGCTGCTCACAGAAATCCAGAGATTGAGAAGATAAAATTGACAACCAAGAGTCTCTGAGTGAGTTTACGACTTTCACCCTGGTAAGCTGTGTTTGCCCAGAGCCAGGTCTTTAGGTTGTGGGGCCCTGGGTTCAGCAGGCAGTGACACAGGTGGAGAGCCTACCTTAACCATGTAGATCTGGAAATAGATGGGTTGGGTGCCCATGCGAACATAGTAGGTGATGACATCCAGGATGAAGGGGTCTACATTCCGGGATGTGTCCAGGGAGGGAGGCTGTGAGGGATAGAGCATGTTTTCAGTGACCTCCTTCCATGTTACCACGGATGGTGCTACGTTTTTTAGTGGAGAAGCTCCAAAGCCCCCACATATCCCCTGTGATGCACTAACCCTGATGGCCCTTAGGCACAGTCCAAGCCTTTCCTACCACCCAATACACCTGTCCAAGGTCTCACCTCTCCAGCAACTCTGATTAATTTTTTTAACTGCACAGAGACATAGTGGGCATCTCCAGGAGTAAGACACTGTGCTGGGTGCTTGGGGGGCAGACAAGGTGCTTCACGATATGACTGACGAGGGGAGAGTCTGACCAGGCTCTAGGTTTGGGTTAGCTACTCACTGACCTTGTGCATGAGAGGTTGAACCAGATGATCTGATGTGTCTTTCAGTTTTTGTGGTATCTGAACATGTTAACAAACTAGTTGATTTTTATATGTTATTGGGAAAGGACTAGTGCCATGTCCTAGAGGCCTTCCCAACCACATACAATTCTGAAGCACAATGACTGGGTATTTTAGGTGAACCGAACAGAATGTCTGCATAGAACCTGAGAGTATCAGGGTTGGAAAGAAGCTCAGAATTTATTCAATCCATCTTGTATATGGTCCTATAATACCTCTTTGGATTTTCATATCTGGTCCTCTGAAATACTGGTCCCTTCAAAAGGATCATGCTGAGGAGCTATCAACTTATTTTAATAATGCTGCATTGCTCACACTGTTTCCTGTCTCTTCATGTGGAAACTGCTTTTGGAGTAAGTATAAGGGTCACACAAATTGTTAATTATAAGAGAAAGAGAGCAGGGAAAACTCAAAATCTTGTATGTGTAATCACATGGAGAAAAGCTACCAATAAAGGCACATAAATGAAACCTACATCTGATGTTCTTCCTGTAATATCCTCCAAGTTTCAAGGAAAAGGTATTTTTATACCCAGCTAAACAATCTTCCAGGTACATGCAGACAGTTTCAGATATGCAATAATCCAGAAAAGATGCCTGCAACATCTTCATTCAAATAAAAGCAATAAGAAGAACCCCAATCAATCAGGCAATAAAGCAAAATGAAAGGTCAGTAAAGTGGAAAGTTTGAAAATAAATACATAAAAATCAATAGGAACCTTTTATACTAGCAGTAACTATTGCCCAAAAACATGGGAGGAAGGTACCAACCACAGCTCAAGAAAAAAACCTTTAAATACGAGGGTAGATTTAGCAAGAAATGGATAAAATCTATATGCTGAAAACTGTACTGCTACCCGGAAGAATACACAAGAAGATTCAACAAATAAAGAGTTCTACTACAGTCTCAGAGAGTTGACTTAATATGCTAGAGATACTAATTCTCCTTCAAATTTCTATCAAAATCCCAAAGGGATTAAAAATAAAATGAAAAAAAAATTCTAAAGTTTATCTGGAAACATAAATAAGCACATTCTGAGAAGTTTTGAGAAAGAGGAGTTATGGGGTAGACTTACCCTGACAGCTATTAAAATATAAAAGTGAGAATTTGTACAGGACTGAATAGACCAATGAGAAAAAATAGGTGCCCAGAAATAAACTCAAGCATATGTTAGACTTTAATAAATGATAAAAATGGCATTTCAGATTGATGGGCAAGATGGTTTATGCAATAAATAGCTTAGGAAAACTGGCTTAATATTTGGAAAAAATAAAATTATCATATTTTGCCATGTTTAATGTACTCTCATGTATAATGCACACACACATTTTAGGCCCAAACTTGCAGGAAAGAAATCTTTCAATATAATTTTTAAATTCAATTATTTATATTTAGAAACAAAATTGATTATTATATTCCAAGGTATTATTTTGCATACAAAGATCATTATTGCTTTCTAGAGTTACACTTTTAATGCATAAGCGTAAGTAAAAGAATTAAAAACATTTATACAGATACAGAATTAGTACTACCCATGTATAATGAGCATCCTTATTTTTCCCTCAAAAATTTGGGCAAAAAAGTACACATTATACATGGCAAACTGCGGTACATACTTCCTACTAAACACTGAAATTAATTGCAGATAGGTTATTTAAATGTAACTATTGAGATATTAAAAGTATTGGAGTGAATTATCAGTGAATATTTGCTTAATCTTGGATATAATTACTCAGAGTAGTCCTCTTGAAGCTGTGTGTGACTTCATAAAAATATTAGGCTTTCGATGATTAAAAAACACTACTGACATGATTGATAGGCAAATGACCAAGTGGAATAAAGCATCTGCAACACACACAATGCAAAAAGGATTAGATTCTTGTAATATATCCAGGCCTTTTCAAAGCAGTAAAAGACCAGCTTCCCGCCACTGGCTGGGGTTAGGGCCGTGCTACGGTTTGTGTTTAAGAGACGTGCTCTGGAATCAAGCTGCCTGACTCCAAGTGGGACTCTACTTATGGCAAGTTCCCTAGGCTTTCTGTGCCTCAGCTGCTGGGTCTGTAAAATGGGGACATGGAGAAAACAGCACCTGCCAACATGAGGATCTACTTGGTAGGGAGGCCATGTGTAAATGTTTAGAACCGCAGCTGGCACGTGGAGTGCTCAGGGAGCACCACCTATTATCATCACAGAGAAATCATCACTGGAAACTCATAAGAGAAGGAATATAACTGGCCTGCATATTTATGAAAGGATGTTTTACTTCATCTTTTCCATAGTGGTTTTATCCGAAGTACGGTCATCTCTCATAATCCACAGGGGGTTGGTTCCAGGACCCCGTGGATACCAGAACCTGCGGGTGCCCCTATGTCCCCATATATAAAGTGGCTCAGTATCTGCATGTAACCTACTTGCAACCGCCCGTATACTTCAAGACATCTCCAGAGGTTACTTAATACCTAATACAGTGGAAATGCTATGTAAATAGTTGTCACATTGTACTACTTAGGGAATAATGACAAGGAGAAGAGCCTGCTACTTGTTCAGGATGGATGTCACCATCGGAGGCCTAACAACACTGTACACGTCAGCAACAACATAACTTGTTCTTCCTGAGTATCGCCCACTCCAGGCTGGCTGAATCTGCACATGCAGAACCTGTGGACTGGAGGGCTGTTGTGCCTGGTGTGTGTTCTGAGTAGACCCCAACCACCAGCTGGTTAGAGTTGTCTCCTGCGTTCCTGCCCTGCCTCCTCCAACCATGGGGCCCCTCGGACTGACTCCTGAGGCCAAAGGACAAGGGTAATATCAGAAATGACCCCTCCCACCCTCCTACCCTCTCCGCCCCTACCATCTCTGCCAGCTTGTGGATGGCCGGGCACAGGGTATTGATGGTGCTCTCGTACCACGGGTCTGCCCGGCCCAGGAAGGCAGCCAGCTCTCCGAGCTCCGAGTGCCTGGATGATGCCAGTGTCTGAGGACAAAGGGATGAGGTGTGCCCATCAGGCCTTCTCTCCAGCACGCTTTCTGGCCGGAGGACCCCCAGGTACCAGTTCTAGGCAAAAACAGCTTTGGGAATGTGATCAAATGTCAGCCTCTTGTGGCCGTTTGTGCACCATGGAAACACTGTTCTCTGTTACGTCTCAGATGAAGCCAGAATACCCTTCTCTGAGGGCCACTTGCCAGGGACATTGAGACATAATCGTCAGCCTTAAAAGCGGAGAGACAAGTGTTGCTTTGAATTTAAGGCGTCCCAGTAAGAGGCAGAGTGGGCAACAGAAATGAAAAGTCACAGGCAGGCCTTCCTTTTCCCCAGCAGACCAATGGGCTTTCACTGACTGAAATTCCCAGAAGCTTGAAATTAATCCAATTAGAAAAGCAAAATGAAAACCAGGAACCTGCAGCTGCCACTGTGAGAGAACACCTCTCTGGCCACAGTCAGCCCACAGGCCCATGTCTATGGCTTCTGGAACAGGAGACCCCCTCGGTCTCTCCCAGATCCACATCCCAAGGCAGGGTGACCCCAGTTCCTGGGCCAGGGGAGGCCAGGCTGACCTGGGTCCCTGCCCAGCCCCTAACCCACACCCCTGCTCCTGCCACTCTTCTCCCCCCCCCGCCACGCCCCCACCCTCCCCTCCATGACCAGCCACCTCAGGTGTCAGCACAGGGATGTAGTAGAGCTGCAGGCTCAGTCGCGGGGTGAGGCAGAACATCTGGGTCTCCCGTTTCCTGGCAAAGGGCAGCAGAGCGCAGGGGTGAGGGCAGGAGTTCCGGCTGCAGGCAGACTCGTTTCCTTGTTCTGCCCAGCCCTTTATTATCTCATGACTCTGGGCCATTTACCTAATCTTTCTGAGCCCGTTTTCTCATCTACAGAGCTGGTGCACTGTACACCATCCTCCCCCATCTTACCCCAGCTCTGCCTCCTTGTCCTCTCCAACCACTCCTAGATCCCTCACCACCCACCCATGCCCCCCAGCCCCGCCCCCTGCCGCCCCTCTAGGGCCCTACCTGAGGCTGTGGTAGGCCCGGGCCAGGCGCCCGAGCATCCGGTCGTCGCCCAGCACCAGCACCCGGGCCGTGTGCAGCCGGGAGACACCAGGCAGCAGTTCTCCATCCCCACTGGGCCTGCCCGTCCTCCGGTGCAGCCCCGGGGGCCCATCCCAGCTGCCGGGCATCAAGATGTCCGGGGGCCACACCCGCTTCTTGATGCCCCCTTTGCGCTGCAGTCCGGCGCGCTCCATCTCCGGGCTGCCGGTCGTGGGCGGCTCCTCGGCCCCCAGAGGAAGGTCCCGCTCAATGCCACTGTCCGTGGACAGCACGGACTCCCGGGCCAGCGTCCGGTCTGGCAGGAGGCCCTGCAGATCCAAGGCCTCCAGGTCAGCGCTGAGGCGAAGCAGGGACCTCGGGCGCAGGAAGAGCACCAGTTCCTTCCCTGCGATGTGGAGAACAAGGGGACCCCCAGCAGAGAGGGTGTGTAAGGCCAGCAGGGCCTGGGGGTGGGGCAGCGCCAGGGGTTCTGTGTTCCTCAGACACTGTTTAGCTGAACAGAAGCCCCATGAGGTGCTCCAAAAAGGAGCAGAGGTTCTGTGGCCAGTGAACTGAGAACCCCGCAGCCTGCCACCACTTGAGTTTCTTTAGTAAACATCTTAAAGGCTCTGAGAAGTCCTGCAGAAGAGAAGTCTGCTTCCCCCAGTCCCCCCACCACTCCAGAGCTCTCATTTGCACATTCATGCACTAGCATCCTCCTGCTCTCCCACTGCCGTGCTTGCCCTGAGACACAGAGAACAGGCCACCAGCTCCTGGAAGGACTTCCAGACTTTTCTCACCTACCTTCATTTTATTTCCCATGAGGAAACTGAGGCCCAGAGAGAAAACTGAGTCTGTCTAGGGTGACCCAGCATGCAAAAGGGAGTGCCAGGACGTGAACCCAGTTCACTGGTCCAACACTGCTCACTCCAACCTGTGCCTTTGTCCTCCCCTCCCCCTTGACAAGAGCCAGGGGCCAGAGGGGGGAACCCCAGTGTGCAAGGCCCCCTCCTGCTCCAGAAATCATAACTTCTTCTGTGGCTGCCTCCTTCTCGGGGACTTGCACTATCTATTGGCATCATCATGGGCATGTGGCGCTTACTAGACATGTGAGGCTAGTGGCCAATGCGCTGAGCTGTTCTGACATAAAGAAAATACATTCTCTTTCTAAATGTGCAGAATAACTCAGCACACACACAGACACACAACCGATGCACACATGGAGACACATCCAGACACAGAGATGCACTCAAAGACATGCACAGACACAGATGTCAATACACACAATAGACACACAGGCACATAGTCACACAGGGTGCACACAGACATGCAGACATGATAGATGCACACACAGATGCACATGGATGCAGACACACAGACACACACATAGGTGCACAGACACACACTAGCCACTGTGTCCAGTGAGCTCCTGTGGAGGAGGTCAAAGGCGTGACTCACAGAGCTGCTCCTCATCAGTCCACAGGTGCAAGGTGATGTGCGGGCTGGGCAGGGGGATGTTCGGTGGCCGGTCTTGGAGGGGGTCACCTGAAGGAAGGAGCAGGCTGTGGAGACCACGAGGAAAAGATTGTGGGACTCTTCTCTGCTCTCCCCATCCCACTCCCAGCTCCTCCATATGTGGTCTTATTGAGCTCCTCTCCCCCTTTGCCACCATCCACTCTTCCCCTCCAGGACCTAATGCTGCAGCCACCCCCTCCCTGCCCAAGAATGCTTAGAAGCTCCCTGTTTCCTGCAAACTTCCTAGCTCAGCCTTTAGGACCCTTCACAAATCAGCTTGCAGTGTCTTTCCCAAACTTTTCTCCTACTGTTGGCCCCTCCACTCCCCTAACCCCAGTGCTTTTCCCATTGTTCTTAGATGCCCTGCCTACATCCAAAAGAAGGGGGAAAGGCCTCTGTATTTCCCAGCATCTCTTCTAGTAGCATGCGCACAGCAGGCACTCAATTAACGTTTGCTCCTGTAGGCAATGCTGAAGAGAACTCATTAGCCAAGTACTAAAGGCAGCAGGACCTCTGCAGTCCAGGGGTGAGGGCAAGGCCAGCCCCTCCTCTTCGCCTCCTTCCAGAAGCCTTCCTGATCACTCCAGCCCCTGTGGTCACCCCTCCCTAGCAGACCTTACAGGCTGCATATTAGGCACACCTAATGTATAGAATTTAGGATTTAATTTCTACACAGTATGGCTCCCTCTCTAACAAGGCTGCAAGCTTCCCTAGTGGAGAGCAACTGAGGCCCACAGAGCACTTCCTATTGCTGCCAGGCGCCTTTCTCATCACCTTGCACACATTGCTACCATCTCACAGGATCCTGCCAGTGACCATGGGCCACCAATAGTATCATTATCTTCACTTTACAGAGGGGGAGACTGGGGCACAGAGAGGTTAAGTAAGTAGCCCAAGGCCACACATCGACAGAATTTGAGCCCAGGTATCCCAGCTTCAGAGTGCATGTTCTTACTCAGGACACTGTGCTCAAAACTACATCCTGTGCTGCCCCAGAAGCAGCAGGGGCTCAGCAGGGGTGCTGGCAGGTCATTGAGGTGCACAGAACAAGTCAAGGGAGGAGGCAAGTGCTGGACGTGGCTGGAATGGTGGGGGTGGCCCAAGCTGGTCTCATTCTGTCCATGCAGAGTTACTGCGGAGTTAGCAAGTGGTACCCAAGAAGAGCCAAGCCAGATTTGCCCCCAGGGTTTGCCACAGCTTTGGGAGGAGGGAGGCTTCCTCCCAAACAGACATTTCCATGTGGTTTTCAGAGGCACAGAGGTATTTGGAGTTTAGAATATTAAAGCAAAACAAAGAACAGAAGGCTGAGATGGTGGAGGGTGTCTTGGGAGGGCATCCTGCCTGCCTCACTCTGACTTCTGCAGCCTCCACCATCCTGGGCTGCCAAGGTCAAGTGCCAGGGCAGGGACACTGACCTCTGCCCGTGGCTTCCAAGCCTTAGGTTGGTGGTATGTTCTGGGACATGCAGGGTAATGAATCTCATGGGTGCTCTGGGCAATCATGAAACAGGGCACAAATTAGAACCATCTTCCAACAGCAACATACACTGTCCCTTGGGGCCACTCCTTGGGGCTCATTAGGATTTCCCAGTGCACATGGGCTTGCTTCCCATTGGTGTATGGCATTGTCTTATAGAAATGCAAATAGAAAGGAAGCATGCAAAATAAAAATTGATGACACCAGCCCTGGCTGTGGCTCAGTGGATTGAGCGCCAGCCTGCAAACCAAAAGGTTACCGGTTCAAGTCCCTGTGAGGGCACACACTGAGTTGCAGGCCAGGTCCCCAGTTGGGAGCATGATAGAGGCAACTGATTGATGTATCTCTCACACATGGATGTTTCTCTTCCTCTTTCTCCCTCCCTTCCCCTCTCTTTGGAAATAAACAGAATCTTTAAAAAGATTGGTGACACCAGACGTAAGTGACATTGACTACAGTGCTGTTTTAGATGTTCTTTAGAGTATCCCTGGACCATCATATCCTTTGGTTACTGTAGTTAGTGGTTAAGAACTAAATAGCCTATGTTTGAATCATGGCACTCCGATTAACTAGCTGGGTAATCTTGGGCAAGATTTAGAGCCTTTTTCAAACTCAGTTTTCTCAACTGTAAAATAGGGATAATACTTTCCTACTTCGTAAGTTTACTGTGAGCATTGCTTAATTTAGTACATTTAATATATTTAAACATATAAAGTGCTGAGAACAGCAACTGGGGCAGAGTGGGTGCCAGGCAGGTATCAGTTGTTATCATGAAAAATTATCCACCTTCTTAGTCCAGAACCTTCCAAGTTTCTGGGCATCTCGGTCCCCGGGAGACTAGGAGCAGTCACGTGTCCAACCCGGGGCTCAACCATGCGTGCAGACTCCAGGCAGGTACAGCCAGGCTCTCTGGCATCCCTTGCAGGGTTCCCGGACAGCCCGCTGCTTACCTCCGCAGCGCCCCCTGGCAGCCGCCGTTGGCCCCAGCAGCGAGCAGTAAATCTCCTCCAGCCTCTCCAGGTGTCCCACCCGGCTCGAGCTGGGCTCGCTAGCCATCTGTTCCACGGCTGCCACCACGGCGTGGAAGTAGCGTTCCAGGGCGCGACGGGGGCTGGCCTGTCGGGGAGGGGTGTAGAGCCTGGGTCTAGGCCCAGCATCCACCCACCCCAGCTCTGACGCCAAGTCCGCAGGTGCATGGGCAACCCCACGTGGCCCCTCCCCTCTTCCCAGGAGGCTGGACACAGCTTCCCTGCCAAGGCGTCTGCGCCCCACACCCAGGGCGCCGCTCCTGCCCCACCACAGCGGTTACCAGAAGTTGCCTGCAGCTGCGGTTCCACTTTGTCTCTTCACCCCCGTGTGGAGAGAACACCTGGTGCCCGGTAATGTGGGAAACCCAGATGGGCAGGGATGATGGCCGGCGCCCACCCTGCTTGAAGCGTCACCAAGCACTTGGATTAACGTTCTGTCCCCACCAGGATGGTAGTGGTTTTGTCTGTTTTATCTATAGCTGCGTCCCCAGCACCTACAATATCTCCTGGCACATAGTAGGTGCTCCATGAATATTTGTTGACTATTTCCTAAACTTCTGTCATTTTTATACTGTCTTGACATAGCACCTATACTATTCTTTACTCATCAGTTTTCTTTAAATCAGCTCACTTTTTTGGATCAACATTATTTCAAAAGGAAATTTCACATAGCTACTCTGAATAAAAAGGTTAGTGCCCCCTGTCATAAATAGAAAATAACTAAGGATCACGAAGCACTGATACTCAATGCAGCCAGGGGCTATGGCCTGCCAAGGCTTTAGAGCTCAAAGCTTGCTTTCTGTTTTTTAAAAATGGAAATGGGTAAGTGTTAAAGATATGGAGGTAAACACGAAGCTGAGCTTTTCTCCTTAGTGGAAACAGGCTTTGAAAGAGTTTCTGGTGGTGCCATTCCACGCTTTTAGCAGCCTGTCCCTTTGCCTTCGGGGTGCAGCTCGACGCCCTGAGAAGAACTGCTCTCGGTCGTGCTCTCTGGCTGTCTTCCCTCACCCGGCTCACCACCACCGAATCCTCTCACAACCGCGGTTGCAGGGTCCAAACGAATCACATGGGCAGGCATGACAGCACTGCCTCTCGTCTCTCTTCTGTGCGAGGGGTCTGCTGAGCACCGATCTCAGCTTCCTGGGCTGAGGCAGAGTGGCTCATTCAGACCAGCTAGGGCTCTGACAGACACTTACTGAATGATCAGCTGGATGAACAAACGCATTCATAGGGATATGGAATTAGAGTGGGAAGGGGCCACGGGGACCACTGCATCTTATTTCTTGATTTTATAAATTAATTATAAATAAATGGATGAAATATTTATTGATCGAGCACTCACCGGGTGCCAGGCCCTGTTCTAGGTGCCAGGGTACAGCAGTGAACAAAACAGACAAAAATTCTTCGTGAGGCTTATATTATAGTGTGTCAGCAGGGGGGACACTGGGGGAGATAATAAGCAAGATAAGCATGATTTACAGTATGATAAATAACAAGGAGTGCTGAAGGGAATATAAAGCAGGAAAGGAGGGGGTGAAATTTTGGGAGGGGCTGGAATTTTAGGTAAAGTGATCAAGGAAACCTCACCAGGGGGCAACTTTTGAGTAAACGGGCAAGTGAGCCGAGAGAAAGAGGGAGTGTGGGAGATGGATAACTGATGGAGAGGGGAGGTGGGCAGGCACGAGGGCCTTGTAAGCCACTATAATGACTTTGACTCTGACTCTGAGTGAGATGGTGTGATCCATGCCAGGGCGGCTACCCTGCACTGAGGCACCCGTCAGCCTGGCTGCTGGGAGCCTGGCAGCTGGCAGCTCTCAGCTGAGCTCTCCCCAAATCATGCTCAGCTGAAGAAAGCCACCTCTCCAAGGCCATGCCCCTTTCCTGAGTACAGTCCATGCAATTACTAGTAGGTGTGGATGTGTAAGGGCCCAGCCCACTTACCCCATCTCAGGACAACACTGAAAGGCCAGCGCAGCTCCCGAGCTCCCTACAGAATGAGCTGGGGGCAAGTTCTTCCTGGAGCTCAGGAGAGTGAAGAAATGAGGAGAAGGGACAATCAGACCTCGAGCAGGTGTGGCTGGTCCACAGTCCTGCTGCTGACCCACTGCGAGCAGACTCTCAAAGCTGTGCCTTCAGACTTCTGCCCTGGCCTCTTTCCTGTGCCCCTCCCGGAATCCCTGTCTTCAAGGCTTTGCAGAGAAGCCTCCCTTAGTTCTCATTCCCTGACCCCTCCAGCAGCCAGCCCTAGCTGGAGACACCCATCTCTAGCACCCAGAACATATACAGAGGGTCAGAGAGACAGGTTGTCCCATGCTGACTTCCCAGTCTCCAGACCTTGTCTGCTGGTTCCCTGGACACATGGGGAGAAAAACTGACTCCACACCTGGGCCTCAGACCAGGTCCTCAGTAGACAAGACGGGAACTGGTGGTCAGATAAGGCCTACCCATCAGACTGTGACTGGCCAAGCCACCTCTCCCAGGTCCCACTTGTCCTCTTGCCATCAGGTATGAATGGGAATGGCATCCTTAAAGAGGCAGAATTCCGGGTAAGGGGGCAGAGATCTCAGTGGGCAGGGAGTGGTTGTCAACACACGCTGGAGAGTCCCAGGCCAGGCTGATGTCTGGGAGCCCCAGCCTCCAGTGTGGGAGGGACAGTTGCCAAGGGAACATTAAGGACACCTGAACTCTAAGCTTCCGACGGTCTCTAGCTTGAGATCAATGATGCATTCCCCAAGTCTCTCCTTGCTCTTCTTCTTCCCCTCCCCCTCAATTCTCTATGTACAACAATGGAGACTCAGAGCACTGAACTCTAGATAACCTACAGTTATCTGCAGATAACCAGCAGACAAGGTCTGGAGACTGGGAAGTCAGCATGGGACAACCTGTCTCTCTGACCCTCTACATAACCTACAGTTATCTGGGGGGGGTGCCTAACGTTTACTATGCCTAAAAAATTACAGCTTTTACTTTCAGCACATTTTCTACTACAAAATAGTGTATGCAACAAACCTGCTAATGCCAGCCCCAGGCGCCACTTCATTCCTGACACCCTCAAACCCATCCTAGCCTCATTCCTAAACCTACTCCTGAACCCCAGCTGCATCCAAGTCAGAGGCGTAGTTAGGTTTGGCATTGTCCTTTCCCCACGTCACTGAGAAACAAAAATTGATGTTCTTACATGTTTGACTTGGTTGTGTCAAAATGGCACCTTCACTCTGACCGGCTTGGTGAACCAGAAACGCCGCCAGGGCCACTGGAGGGGTGGGGTGCGGGGTGGCTGGGTCAGCAGACAAGGTCTGGTCAGGACAGCTCCACCCCTCCCCACCTTCCTGAGAGCCAAGGCCAGCTGCAGGACAGGGGACAGTAGCCCACATAGGGGACGCAGATGCTTCTGCTAGAACCAAGATGGGGCTTAGGTATGAGTTAGTGTGTGTGTGTGGGCGGGGGGGGGGCGTTGATTCGTTCACCATGTGGCTGTGTGCCACATGGTGGCACCTCCTAAAGGAGGTGTCACAGAAGGATGGATGTCAAGGTTGGTGGGGTGAGGGGCGTGAGTCAGAACCCTTAACGGGTCCAGGTGGGTAGGTGTCCACAAAGGAGCAGTATTCTCAAGGTGGGAATGGTACTTTTAGAGAAAAGAAATGGTATCAATGAAATCAACATGGTTTACGGAGAGACCAGAGAAGAAAGAGTGGCACGTCCGATGCATTTTGATGGGCAAAGCCGGGTCTGAGACATGGGCTGGCCAAAGGACTGGCGCCCACCTGTGGAGGCAGAACAAGCAGGTGTTGCCGACTCCTAGCAAGCACACTCCCTCAGGCACCTGCCTCCTCCTACAGCAGCAGTGCCACAGCCCTGAGTCACAGCGGCTCGGAAGTCAAGCCATTGTCCAGTCTGGCCTTCCCAAAGGACAGACACCTTTCCCCCACAGAGGTCATCCCCGACATGGCTGCACTAACTGCCCCAGGCTGCATCCTCTCCCACCCAGGAAACCCAGCCCGGCATGCAACCCTTGGCCAGAGAATCTCCAGCCTCCCGGAGTCTTGGCTGTGGAGGGGGCCCAGACTGAGCCCGAGAGAAAGCTAGAAAATGAATGGGTAAGTGTTGGAAGCCAGCTGAATGCCCACTGTAGGAACAGGCAGCTGCATGCATAACTGCACATTCACAAGAGAGGATATTGTGCAACCATCACATGTACGTATTTTCTAAGGAAAATATTTTCTTATGGCAATTTCCATAACATGGGAAAATAAAGATTATATATGCACACAAGCATGAAGTATATAAAACTGTACACTGTTTGATATCTCAGTTTGTTTAAAAAAGGAGAAGTTGGGGAGTGAGGCTGGGAGGCGACTGAACATCAGCTTGAAGTCAGATCTGGATTCGAATTCTGACTCCATTTCACAGTGTTGGGGTGAGAATTCTGGAACTCGATGCATGTGAAGTGCCCAAGATGGCACCCGAACACGATGGGCACTCAGTGAACAATAGCTACCACGGTCACCACTGTTGTTATTGCTGAAGAAATACGCCAGAACATTAATTGCTGATATGTCTGAGCAGAGGGGTATAAATAATTTTAATTTTCTTCTGTGACTGATATGCATTTTTCAGGTTTCCCTTAGTGTTGTGTATTAATTTTGGATTTATGGAAAAAGGTAACATGGCACAGGAGAAGGGGGAAGACGAGCAGAGCAAGCACCTGGTGTGGGCATGTGGGGCCCTGGACTGGAGCCCTGAGGGCTAGGGCAGGGCCATTACCTTCAGCTTCCTTTGCAGAGCTTCTGCGCGGCAGGCCTCCCCCAGGGCTGCTTGCAGGGTGTGGGAGACCACATGGCGCATGCAAGCCTCGGGCGTCTGCTGGATCTGTGCAGCCTCGATCTCCAGCAGCAGCGCACTGCACACGGAGGGAGACACCAGCTCAGGATCCACGAAGAGGAGCACTCTGAGGACAGAGGTGGGAGGGAGTGTGCTGATGAGAATGACTACTGGGGGAAGAGCCCCTGGAGGGGTACCCCCAGAATCTTGTGTCCCCCTCAAGTTATTCAACTCCTCCAAAAACAGGAGACTTAAATTCAAAAGTCTATGGGGGAGAGATGATAAGGAGTGGTGGGGAGTGTGGCAATAAGAGCATGCCCAGCCTTTCTGCCTCTCACAGAAGGTAGAAGGTCCCTCTAGCCTCACATCTAGGTAAGTTCCAACCTCAGTTCTGCTTCCTCCTTCAGCGTCATGGCCCACTGACCGCATCGCCCTCTAGGAGGGGCCCTAAGCCCTTCCTGCTGAAACTGGAGCTCTGAACTCTGAGCAGCCCCATCTTCTCTCATCACCCCTATCACATCAGGAAAACAACCACACCCAGTGGTGTCCTCCCAACCTCTCCAACGCTGTTGCTGCAGATCCTTTCACCTCCCCGCACCCTCCGTGAACACAGAGCTGCAAGCTACACCTTTCAGCAGAGATACCTGCGGGGGAGAAAGCTATGCACCCCAGCACCATCAGTCAGTCCCTCTCCCCAGCACAAACAGTGAACATTGCCTCATTCTCATCTGAAGGGCCAGGCACACACAGACAAAAGCCGATTTCATGGTGCGGTTGTGGCCTGAACGCCCTCCAGTACAGGTACTCTGCAGCTGCCTCAGGCTGCCTGGCTAGTTGATGCTCCATCATGGCCAAGGAAGGATGGAGGTGAAACAACAGATCTCCAGGGCAGCCAGGGGTCCTGCCTACCCCTTGCATGTGAGCAGGATCGTCTGCATCCAGCCTGAGAAGGAAGGCCTTATCCTACTTTCCGAGATCTCCAGAGGACAGGCACCTTGAAAACGCACTCCCCTCGGGACAAATGTCATGAATGGAGAGCTCTGTAGAGGCTCCTCTCAATCTGGCCTCCTCTTTTGTCTTCCGGTCAGTGAGCGGTCCCACAGGCCTGCATGCGGAGGGGCCACTCACCTCTCCTGGTAGGGATACAGTTCACTCCTCAAGTTCTGCTCGGCAATGACCAGCCTTTGGTACAGCGTCCCTGCAAAGCAGACCGCTTCAGCAAGGCAGCCCTGAGTCCTGAGCCCCAGGCCCCACCTTCCCGCAAAAGGTGCTGGGGTTTTTGAGCTTCCCAGAATCCCGAAGACAAATGCAAGACCTTGGGTGGAGCTGGAGTGGCAGCGTGGGAGCCCGTGGCTGCCAGCAGCTCCTACCTGGAGCAGCTGTCTCGGTTTTCAGCCGTATGGCACAGTCCAGGGCGATTGTGCAGTAGGGGGAGGGCAGGGTCAGTAACCGCATGCAAAAGGTGTAGGTCCTCTGGTAGAGCTCCTCCGGGATGCCTGTGGCCTGGAGGAGAGGGAGGAGTTGGGGTGCTTGGAGCCCAGGGTCACAAAGGGTCCCGGGAGGGGTAGGACAGCTGGAAGGTGGGGCCTGAAAGCAGGACCTGGGCTCCTGACTCTCCCAAATCTATACCTTCCACCTCTTCTCAGACATTGCACTCAAACTTTGACACCCCACTCAAACTTCCCAGAGGGGAAATTCATCCAATTCTGTTCATCTGGCAGGTCATCTCCCCTCCCGGCCCCTTGCTGCATGGGGCCAGCATTCTCCCGCCACCTCCCCAACTTCATCTCCTGTCTGCTAGGGAAAGGGCACAGCTAGGGTGAAGGAACAGCTTGGCACAGGCAATCCAAGAGTTCTTCTAGGCTGGCACCTGGCCAAGAGTGGCTGTCCCCTGAGGGGAGAGGACAGTGTCCAGCCCAGTCACTTGTAGTAGTCGCCAGACCCCCCGCCCCTCAGCCCCAGCTCACCTTAGTGAGCACGTACATTAGAGTGTGCAGCAAGGGAATGACGACTTGCCGAGCGTCCTCGCTTTCCGCCTGGAAAACATTTGTTGGGCTGGGGGTTGAGGCGGGCTCACTACATCCTAGCAGGAGGCAGTGTGGGGGCAGTAGGAGGATGGGCTGGAGATGTGGTGGGAAAGGGCCGCAGCCAGCCCTGGTCCAGAAGGAGGGCTGTAGGGGAGGGGTGCAGGGACTCCATGGGGAGGGGAGGCACTGACGCAGGGCACCAGCTGGCAGCAAAGCAACAAGAAAGTCCCCAACTTGGAGGCTCCCTTGAGTGTAACGTTTCCCAAGCTGTCACGCACAGAACTTGGGGTGGTGTGGAGGATAACTTTAATGGTGCAAGGTAATTTTGAACATCTGAATAGTTATGCATTTATGTTATCGGTGCTTTCTGTTTCTGCCAAGTGGTGTGGTTTTTCACTGACGGTCTTGTTCTGGTTTCTTTTTGAAATATGTTAACTCATGTCAAACAAGAGGAGTCAATGTAAAGAAAATACTGCATATAGGAGAGTACAGGGGGGAGACCACAGCTTGGCAGACGCTGTGCTGGTGGGACTGAGTCCCCAGCAGACTGATGTCTCCTCCTCTCACCCGCTTCCGCCTCCCCGAGCCCGAGGCTCAGGAACCCACCTTCTCCAGTTCTCTGAGCAGAATGCGGACCAGTGCCGGACTCTTCCCCGGATCTCTGTCGACCTTCTTGTGCAGAGACCACCTCCACATGCCTGAGCCAGGAGAGAGGGGTGCCCCGCACAGCCAGGCGGGCCGGCCGCTCTTAGAGGGGAGGCTCTTCTGAGCAGGACCCGGATTCCTAAACCCCGGACAATGAGTCTGACCAGCCACCAGGTTGACCCCTCGGCCAAGCACTTGGCTCCAGGTGTGCAAGGGTGGGCTTCTCCCAGGGCGAGGAGCTCTGACCGGCTACCCTTGGGGGAGAGCGACTTCCAGGGTGGAAAGGAAGGCAGGAGGGACAATAGTGGGGAGGGGTGTGTATGAGTGGCTTATGGAGCAGCAGTGTTTGCAGGTCAGCGCCTGGAGCTCCGCTTCCGGAAGTCAAATGGTCCTAGAGGGCCCAGGGGAGTTTTATTTGCTAGGGGAGTTGGGGCAGGTGGGTAGGAAGGCTGAAGATCCTAAGGCGCTGTCCCTGGCAGGGTGAGCAAGGAGCCGAGAAGTCTGCTGGGTTCTTCAGGTTCCGGGGATTTCCAGCAGAATGAGGGTTCTGCTGGAAGCCCCTCACTCTGTGAGCTCGGCCCCAACCCTCTGTTGAGAATGTGTGGAAAGAGCAGGCTGGGGAAGGGTGGGGGAGCAGAGGGGCAATACCCGCCAGCTCTTACCTTGGCTACTCTGTAGGTCGGGGGCCTGGGCTCTGAGCTGCCGAAGCACAGCCTGCACACTCCGCTGGAGGTCCAGCTCCACGGCTGCGCAACAGGGCGGGGCTTGCTTTGGATCTCGGATCTATGGAGCTCCGCTTCCCTGGTCCTAACCTCGGCCCCATCTCCGCTCTCCCTGAAAATGTCTTTAGACCCTCCAGAGAGCCTCAAGAGGTACCCCAAAGTAATGAACGTAGAGCTGGCAGCCAGCATACGGGCCAGGGCTGGAATACAGCCTTTCAAATAGCATTTCTGTTTCTTGTAAAACCAACATTTGTCAAAGTGTGGTACGTAAACCACTGGTGGTGCACGGGACGTTTAAGGTGTTACACAGAGGATTCTAATATTTGAATAATGATGCTGTCATTTTAATGTATATTAGAATATATAACTAGTATATTCATATATAACTGTATATAACTATAACTATATATATAAAAAACTAGTTCTTCAACATATGCGTGAAGCTAAAATTAAAGTCAGTTTAAAGAAACATATCAGGTAGTACCAGAAAGCTACAAAGACTCTCTCTCCCTGACCAAATTTTACTCAGGCTCCTCAGAGCTCTCTTCTGCCCTAGGCCCTGACCTTGGCCCCTGTCCTGTCCTTGGTCTGCCTAGCACAGTTTCAGCAAGAATCCTGCTGTCCATTTATAGAGAACCCCCAGTTGATATCTGATCAAGTTCTGCATCTCCCACCTTAGATGTCTAAGTCCTTGGCCTGCCTCTCATGAGAATCCCGTCAGGTCAGTGTAGTAAGAATCCCCCCCGACCTTGACATCTCTTCTTAGCCACTTCCTGTCCATGGACCCTCACACTCTGTTCGTTGGCTGTAAATCCCCAGCCATCTTTGCCTTATTCAGTGTCGAGCTGATGTTTCTCCCCTATTGCAATAGTGTTGACTAAAGTCTTCCTTAGTGTTTTAACAAGTGTCAGAATAATTTTTTTTTTCTTTAACAGTGGTACGCTGACCTGGCAAACCTGAGAAGGGGCACAAAAATCAGTCTCTGACGTTTGGAAAGTGTGAGGATGCGCTTCTCTGACCTCCTGCTGCAAGGAGTCTAACAGACCAGGTGGGGGCGCTTTGTGCTGCGGACTCCAGCGCTTTGTGCTCAGGCCTGTGTGCCGCCAGCACCCAGCGCCGCAGGGATTCTCACGAGGGCCCCTCCTGGGAGATGCAAACCTTCTCTGAGGGCTGACTGGGCCCAGGGATCCCTCGGCTGCCTTGCGGAGCTTTTGCCTGTCAGTCTAAGGCGTTTCCACCCGAGCCTTCTTCCCTTTCTTCTTCCTTCATGTCAGATCTGCATCCCGGCCTGACAGCTTACTTCCCCAGACCCCACCAGCCCCCTCTCCGTGTTCTGTCCCACAGGCATTTCCTACATAAATCCTCGCGGGTCTAATCCTGTCTTGGTGTCTGCTTCTTGGAGGATCCGGCTAGCACAGGAAAGATGGGAGACACTCCCTGCCCCATAAATTCCCCTTTAACATCTATGCCAACCAAGAGTTTGTCTCTATAGGCAAACGTGCTTTCTCTGGTTGTCAGACAATAAAAACCACATGCCCCAGGGGTTCCCCTTTTGCCTTAGCTGTCAGGAAACTTGCAGCCAAACTAGGGCCCAGCCTCAAAAATCAGCTCATCTCAAGTGATGGGGAACTCTCTTCTTTGTTCCTCTTTGTGTTCCTGCTTAATGTCCTACTTAACACGTATATTAATTGCCTCGGACACCTTGGATGTTTTGGAAGCATATAAGATAGAGATTACAAATTTAAACAATCAGCAGTTTTCCATCCAGGAATCAAAATGTGTTTAGACCCAGCTCACAGGCTGGCTCCTCACGGCTCTGGCGGTGGGCTTGTGCAAAGTCGGCTGGGGACTCCTGGCCACTCAGAAAGCCCCACTTTCTTCCTGCCTCTGATTGGCCTCCAGACCGCGTCAAGGCCTGATCCTAAGTCTCCATCGGGCTGACAACGGGCAGTGAGTGGGCAGTCTCTTACAGACCATGTTTGCCCACCTGGCTGCTCTGCTGGGTAGGGTAGCATCTCCCAAACTGGCAAGGAAATTGTTTAGCCTGGCGTGAGGCTGGCCACAAGCTGTCCTTCATTTACCCTTCTCCACCTTACATGAAGATTTGATGCAGGGTGAGTTATTAAAAATTGGTATTAAGTCTTCCTTCTTTCTGCCCTCCTTCCCCCTCCCTCACCACTCCCTTCTCTCTGCCTCTCTCTCTTCCCCTGTGGACTGCGTGTTGCGATAAGTGTGATTTCCTCCCTGTCCCCTCATTAGAAAGCAGAGAAGCCTTTGTCTTCTGAGCTTTAGTTTCCCCTGCTTTACAAACGGAGTTAATTTTTTATGTTTCAGAGAAAAATAGAGAAGTTGCCGGTAGCCCTGGGAGACAGCCCCAAATAAACTTTGTTTTCGAAAGTCTGGACAGCCGGACCAAACTCTCAGGCTTTGGTCCACATCTGGCTTGCAGACATGTTTTGTTTGGGCTTGTAGAATGTCAAAAAAAATAAATTAGCTGCCAACATTTACAAATAAGGAAAGTTTACATTAAAGTTGGGGTTTTGGCATCTCTTAAAAGTCTGCTGACACTGGGCATGCACTCCTCTCACGCTTGACAATGGCAGGCTGGGGGCCGCTGCCCCCTTGATGTGGGGCGCAGGGTCTCCAGTATCACTCTCCCCCTTTTACTCATCTACATCCTCTCCCCAAGCCCCCGGGTTTGATACCCCAGCCATGTGACTGAGAGAACCAAGCCAGACTGTCTTCAAGGCTTTTGGGGAGCGGAGAGGAAGCCTGCAGCCTTCAGTTAAAGAGGAATGTGGCAACCCAAGAGTGTGAGGTCGACTCCCCAAGGGTTGTGGGGACCCAGCAAATGAGGAAGGCCAGGGCACGCTGGGACCTAGAGTACCAGTGGTGGCAAAGACCTCTGATGAGGGCAGCAAAGCACTAAACTCTGTGCCCTTGAATGCCATTGCTATGGTCTCCTGCGCCACCTTTGCCAGAGCACAGGAGTGTCCCCAAAGGAGCTCCCTCTCTCCCTATGGACCATGTAAGCCTGTTTTGGGGCCTGCAGCCACAGTGGGATGAAAACCACAGACTCTCCCCACTGTCCAGACTTTGTAAGCTCTCGTCTTTCCACAGGAACTCAAGTTTGGGGGGAGGCACCTCAAGTAAATGACACTGGAACTCATACTCACCATGGAAAGTGAGAGCTTGAAGCTGGTTTAGGTTTGATTAAGTAGAAGCCCAGCAGGACCTCCCGGACCTCCTGCCCACCAGAGGGGAGGCTGTTGGAGGCTCCCCTGGTGCGCAGACAGCTCCACCTCAGCATCCCAGCTGCTCATGGGAATCATGGGCTCAGCACCCAGACACACCAGCAGTCGGAGTATTGGGGCTCATGGTCCTCATCCTTCCCGTGCCCAAGGCCACTGACCACCATGTGAAATAGTGGCTCAGATTGTTCCACAAATGTTTGCAATCTTGCCTATGTTTTCAAAATGGCAAAATAACAGTGGCTTTGGTGTCCTTGAAACATTGCTCTTTTGTGTTCCTCAGAATAAATATCTTACTTTTCAGGGCCCCTCTTCTTAACTCTATGGTGAGAGGACCCCAATGGCCATAGGAAGCTGGGAAAGTTTAAACCAATGGCAACTGGAGAAGGCAGCCTGGTCGTAATGGGAAAACTACCCTCCAGAGCTCCCAGGGCAAGTATCATAATTTTGGGACATTTCTTTCATTCATTGGAATGTGGGGGTCCTTTGTCATATCTTTGGGGGTGTCTGTCAGTGGTATAAGCTGGCTGGCAGCCTTCCCTGCACACTGTAGTCTTGGTGAGATTGCGACCCAGGTGGCTTGCCTTGTTCTGGCTCAGAGTGGGCACGGGACCAAGGCTGCCAGCGAACTCTCTCTCCCTGAAGGCAAACCCGGTGCAGGTGGCCGGGAGGGAAGTCCACCTGGAGTGCTCTCTGAGGTCACTGTCTCCCTCTCCCGGACCTGGTGGCAAGTCTGCCCTGTTGCTTATGCTTTCTGGTACCTGTGCTTCAGCTGTTCCTTCAATGCTTGGCCAGTTTTAAAAAATTAAATTAGCCACATAGGTTTCTATGGCCTGGATCCAAAGAACCTTCACCGGTACTCCTCTTTCCCCAAAACACAGCACAGCATATGTTTTTCGTTATGATTAAAGAGGGTACAAAGTTGGGTGGTTTAGATTTTCACTGGGCTGACTCCACCACTACCCTCCTGTTGCAACCCCCTCCTGGTGTAAGAGAAGCCAGACTATTGTGACACTGGGGTTCACTGGGTTTGCCTGATGCAGCTGGGTCCTCTCACCGGGCACAGCTCCCTGACTGTGAGCAGGCGTGGAAAGTGTGCACATCTTGCAAATGAGGAGAACCTGGTAGCCGTGCCTGCCATAGGGTGTCCCCTCATCTTCCCCAGGACAGGGATCTGCAAGGGCACTGGGCTCTGTGCCTGGTGGCCCGAGGGTTGCTCTGACTTGCTGGGCAACCACTGATTAATACACATGTTAGGGGAACGGTCCCCTCTCCTTGTTGTCTCAGGTTGATATGAGGAAGAGGATCTGGGTTTTGGATTTAGCTAGATCTGGGCTCCAGTCCTGCCTCTGCCACTTACTGGCTATGCAGCTTTGAGCAAGTTACTTAACCTCTCTGAGCCTCAGTTTCCCCTTCAGTAAAATGAGGAAAATCATACTGATATCCCTACCTCACAGAATCCTTCTGACATTGGCAGGAGGCAACCCGCAGTGAAATCACTGAGAGCAGGAGCTACCTCGCTGGGTTCCAGTCCCGATCTAACCTAACCATGCAATACCCACATGGCTTTGAGATCAACACCTGTCCTCTCTGAGTCTCACCTTCCCCTTCTGTAAAGTCAGAATAGGGATAATGTCTACCTTTATAATGACTAGATGAGTTAACATCTGTCAGGTGCTATTATGACTACTTGATATATTGTAAGCTCTATAGAGGTTTTTGTTAAATGCAAGTCTTTGGTGATAAATCTTGGCTATTATTGTCATTATTGTCAATGTTCAGCTCAGTGACCTGCAAACAACTGAGACTCGTGCAAGCGTGTGGATGTCCATCTCTCTGTCCTCATGAGTGGGCAGCTAAGTGGGGTCTCACAGCCTGGCTGGGTGGAAGTGGTCCTGCCATCTATGGGGGCATTCTCACCTGCAAGGGTGTCCCCCCCTAATGCAGTTGGGCACACTGACTCCTCTCTACCCTCCCCCAACCATACTGACCTGAAGCCTCCATGGGAGCCAGGGGGTTTGTGAGGAGGATGTGGCTGTCTCCGGGGGCAGGATGGAAAGTAAAGTGGTCTGTTTGTTTTTTCTTGCACAGAGGTGGTTCTGCAAAATAAGAGGTATTTGCATAAACCGTAGGAAGGTGCAGAAAGTATATTTGAGGAATGGAGAGGCTCTCAGGGGACCTACGCCGCTGGCACCCTGGAGGGAAGTCTGGATTCATTTCAGAAGCACTTCTGTGGCGCTTGCTACGTGCCAGAGGATGTTCTAGCATGTAAATACTCTTAACTCTTTAGTATTAATATCAACCTTATAAGATAGGTACTATTTTCTCTCCATCTGCAGATGGGGAAATTAAACTGCAGAGAGCTTAAATAACTCTTCAAAGTCAAACAGCTAGTAAGGAAAGGAAAGAGCCCTTGAACTCAGACCATCTGGCTGTAGAGCGCATGCCCTCCATCAGGACCCGCGCTGCTCCACTTTGACCCCAGCGGGAGGGGCTCCCCAAATCTGCTTCCCAGAGCAACAAACTCCACAGCTGAGAAGCAGGAGGACTCTGAATGGGTTCAAGAGCCTGTTCTTGGAAGAAAAAACAGTTTTTTAAATAAATAAACACACACACCTGGAAAAACTAATTGAGAGAGAGAGAAAACAGAGAGACAACTTTAGGAATGACAAATACCATATCTGTATCTATACTTACACTTACATCTATGGCAAAAAAAGAAAATCTGAACCCTCCATGTCATACATAGTTTCCTAGGAAAATAAAAATAACTCAAATGTCTCTAAAAGAGTTTAACGTCCCCCGCTCACTGCCCCCGCTTATTTTAGTAGCCATTGAGGAAATAGAAAAATGTGTCAGAGAACCAGTTCTTAAAAAGTGCTGTCTGGCTCAGGCGGCTCCTCTGACAAGTTTTCTCAAACCTTCAAGGCAACAAAACTTCTGTGTTATTTAAATGGTTCCAAAGCATAGAGAAAGAATAAAGATTCTTTGGGGGAAAAGTCAGCTTATCCTTGACACCAGAATTTAATAAAAATAGTTTTAAAAGTAGATGAAACACTTCACACCCACCAGGATAGGTATTTTAAAAAGAAAAACAACAGAAAATAACAAGTGTTGGCAAGAATGTGCAGAAATCGGAGCCTTGGCATGTTGGTGGTGGGCTGTGAGGCGGGGCCCCTGCTGTGGGAACCAGTCTGGCAGCCCCTCAAGAAGTTACGCACAGAAGCACGCTATGACCCAGCAACTTCACTTCTAGGTAAACGCCCAAAAGAATTGAAAATGGGGACTCCAACAGATGCCTGCACACCAACCTCCATAGCAGCATTATTCAAAATAGCCAAAAGATGGAAACACTACAAATATCCATCAACAGATGAATGAACAAAATGTGTTATATCCACACAATGAAAAATTATTCAGCCTTAACAAGAACAAAATTTTGATAACATGCTACAATGTACATTAATTAACCTTGAAAACAGAAAAAATATACCGTACAAACACTAATCAAAAGAAAGCTGAAGTGGTGACAGGTGAGTAGGAGACAAAGTAGATTTCAGAGCAAGGAACATTATCAGAAATAAAGAGAGAAATTGCATGATGATGAGAGGGTCACTTCATGAAGAAGATATAACCATTCTAAACTGGTAGGAACCTCACAACAGGGATTCAAAATACACGAAGAAAAAAACGAGTAAAACTAAAGGCTAATTTCCCCCATATTCGCTTCATAATTGATAGAATAAACAGATGGAAAATCAGCAAGGATACAGAAAAACTGAACAATGCCATCAGCCAACTGAATTCAACTGGCCTTTATGAAACCCTACACATAATAATAGCAGAATATAAATTCTTTTACAGTTCATCCGGATAGACCATACCTTGGGTCATAAAACAAACCTTAGCAAATTTAAAATAATTGAAATTAAGCAAAGTAGCCTTGCTGATTATAATGAAATTGAACTTGAAATCAGTAACATAAAGATAACTAGAAAATATTCAAATACTGGGATATTAAACAACACATTTTGAAATAATCCACGAACCCAGACAATGAAAGAGGAGGGAACACTTCCCAATCCATTTTGTGAGTCCAGCATTATCCTGGTGACAAAACCAGACAAAGGTGGTACAAAAAAAGGACCAATGAAAAAGTTCTCACCAAAACATTAGTAAACCAAGTCCAGCAAACTATAAGAAGAATAATGCATGACAACCTGATAGGGTTTTCCCAGGGGTGCAGGGCTGGTTCAGGGCTGGTTCGATACTCGAAAGTCAGCCTATGTAATCCACCATACTAGAGGCTAAAAGAGAAAAGTCACGTGATCCTATCACTGAGACAGTAAAAGAATTTGACAGTTTTTAACACTCATTCACAAGAACAACTTATGGCAAATTAGGAATATAAGGAACTTAATTAATCTGATGGAGGGTGTCTACCACCACCACCCCCGCCCCAGCACAGCGAGGCTGGGCAGTGGGGAAGGGCCGATGTTCCCCTCAAAGGCTGGGAAGAGGCCTGGCCACCTGCCCTCACCACTCCCACCCAACACTCCAACACAACATTGAAATAAATGTCAACATGCGGCAGTCATATTTACATATGCCATTTGCAACAGCTCCAAAGGAAAAGAAAGAAATACTGAGGGATAAATTGAAGAATCAACATCTTCACTGTGGTGGGTCCTCCAAACCGTGAATACACTGTGGGTCCCATTTATTTACTTGATTCTTTCATCAGCCTTTTACGAATCAGCAACTTTATTTATAGAGTTCATGTACTTCCAGTAAAAATACCAGCAGTAATTTTTTGTAGATACAGATAAGCAAATTGTAAAACTTGTAAGCCAAACAATTTAGGAAAACAAAACATTTGAGGTTCATCTCCCCATTTTAAGAATTACTATAAAGTTTTTAGTGAAGAACTAGAACAGACCAATGGAACTGAATAGAGTGTCCCAAAATAGACACATATAAATAAGGCCAATTGATTTTTAACAAAGTTGCAAAGACAATACAAAGGAGAAAGGATTGTCTTTTCAACGAATGGTACTGAAACAACTAATGGGAGAGAGAGAGAGAGAATCTCAACTTAAACCCCACAGCTGAAACCAAAATGAACTTAAAATGTATTCTAGATCTGAACATAAAATGTAGAACCACAAACTTGGAGAAGAAAATAAAAAAAAGTGTTTGTGACCTTGGATTAAGGAAAGAGTTCTTAGATATCACACTAAAGGCATGATTCATGAAAGAAAAAGTTGATAAATTGGACTTCACCAAAATGAAAAACTCTGGCTTTGGGAAAAATACTTTAAGAAAGTGAAAAGACAAAGTACAGACTTAAAAATATGTATTTATTCAAATCATATATCTGACAAAGAACTTGTATCCAGAATGCATTTTAAAAACTCTCAAAACTCAATAGTAAGAAAACAGATAATACCCCCAAATGGAAAAATTTTTAAACAGATAGTTCATCAAAAAAGATATGTGGATGGCAAAGAAGCACAAGAAAAAAAGCACATGTTAATAGCCACGATGTAAGTGCAGATTAAAACCATGAGACACCACCATATACTTATTAGAATGACTAAAATTGAAAAGTAGCCCTGACTGGTGTGGCTCAGTGGATTGAGCACCATCCTGAGAACCAAAGGGTCGCTGGTTCAGTTCCCTACAGGCACATGCCTGGGTTATATGAGCCAGGTTCCCAGTTGGGGAAGTGCAAGAGGCAACCTATTGATATTTCTCTCCCTCTTTTTCTCCTTCCCTTTCCCTCTTGATTAAAAAATAAGTGGACAGACAATACAAAGTGCTGGAGAGGGTGTGGAAGAGCTGGAACTCTCATGCATTACTGGTGGAAATGTAAAACGACACAGCCATTCTGGAAAGGAGTTCGGCAATTTCTCCTAAAGTTAAACATCACTTACAATAGGATCCTGCAATCCCACTCTTAACTCTTTCCTCTAGAGAAATGAAAACCCGTGTTCACACCAAGTCCTGTTCACGGGTATGTACAGCAGCTCTACTGACAGCTGTCCTATACTGTGAACATCCCGGTGTCTTCAGCAGGTGAGTGCATAAGCAAACTCTGATACGTCCATCCATTGGAGCACTCGGCCATACAAAGAGATGAACTATGGATACATGCAATGACATGCGTGATTCTCAAAGTCACTGTGCTGAGTTGAAAAAGCCAGACTTAAAAGGTAACCAGCTACATGTTTCCATTTATATGGCATTCTCTAGAAAAGGAAAAGTAGGGTCAGAAAATAGATCAGTGGTTGCAAGAGGTTGGGGTAAGGAGAGGGGTTGACTACAGAAGTGCTAGAGGGAACTTTGGGGTGATGGAACAGCTCTGTATCCTGAGTGTGGCAAAGTCTGTCTATACTTGTGTTAAAACTCACAGAACTGTGTATCAGAAATAATCAGAGGGGCTGAAAAATGGCAATATGGCATGGCCCGACCACCACACAGGGTGCACTGGCAGGGGCAACAGGGCAGATCTGGGTCTTGATCCCAGCTCCAGTGGTGGCAGGAGGCCAAGAGAACCTTCCCAAGTGTGACCCCAATGCCGGGTTCCCATGTTCCCCTGTATTAGCTGTGTGGTTGTGAAGAATGATCTTAATAACTTCTGCTCCATTCCCTCTGCCCCACTGGTCCAAGCCACCATCATCTCTTGCCAGACTATGGTAGTGTCCCCACTGCATCTCCCAGCTTCCACTCTCCCCCTTGCATCCTGATCCCTGACTAAAGCCCCCCAGTGGCTTCTCTTGGGTCCAGTAGTAAACTCCACACTCCTCAGCCTGTCTAAATCTTGCCTGACCCAGCACACCTCTCCAGCTTCACCTCATTACCCTATCCCCTGGCTTACCAGGATCTCATCTCACGGCTCCTTGTGCTGCTCCAACTTGCCACACTCAGTCCCACCTCAGAGCCTTTGCACACTCGGCCTGAAACACCTTTCCTTCAGCTCCCCCATGGCTGGTCTCCTCTCAGTAGTCAGATCTTATTTTAAATGTCACTCTTTTAGAGAGGACTTTCCTGACTAAGCTTTCTAAAATAGCTGCCCCAGTTATGCTCTAGCACATTCTTAGAATTATTCATATCACTGTTCATATTTCTGTATCACATCAGAAATTTTCCTGTATAATGATTAGTTTTCTGGGCTACTCATTAAACATGGGCTCCACAAACACTGGGTCCTGGTGTGCCGTATTCACTGCAGCATGTCCAGCACCGAGGGCAGTACTGCCACCCAGGAGACAACAAATATACATTTTAAAGAAATATGAGGTCTGTCTGGGAAAAGTGCAGCCACTGTTAATATAACAAAAATGGTTTGTGTGACTTCAATGTAACCTGGCAGCCAAGGAGAGTGGATTGAAATATGCATGCGTGAACAATGATGACTTCACTGCACCAGTCAGTGGGGGCGGTAGATGCTGTTGAGTGGGCATGTGTACTGTGTGGCCATCACATTCAAAATGACTGAGCAAGTAGAACAATGAATTTGCATCAAATTTTGTGTTCAGCTTGAACATTTCTCAGCAGAAATTATTTGGGTGACTCATAGGCCACAGCTATGGGCAACTGGTAATAGGCAGCTTCATCACGACAACGTGCCCGCTCTTGCATCACGTCTTGTGCAGGGTGTTTTGGTGAAACATCAAATCACCCCAGTGACTCAGCCCCACTACAGCCCACATTTGGTGCCCTGCATCTTCTGGCTTTTCCCAAAACTAAAATCACCTTTGAAAGGGATTTCAGACTGTTGATGAGATTTAGAAAAATACGCCAGGGTAGCTGATGGTGATTGAGAGAACTGTGTGAGGTCCTAAGGTGCCTACTTTGAAGGGGACTGAGGTGTCATTGTCCTATGTACAATGTCTCTTGTATCTTGCTTGCACCTTCTTCAATAAATGTCTCTATTTTTCATATTACATGGCTGGATACCTTCTGGACAGACCTTGTATGTGACGAATGAATAAAGATGAAGTGTGTTGCCAAAAGTCACATGGCCAGTGAGTGACGAAACCAGGGCTAGAGCTCAGCGTGGGGTGTGCAACTGCAGCCACCTCTCTCGCCTTCCACACCCCTCCACCCACTCCCCGAACCTTTCCGATCACCCTTTCTCCTGATAAAATAAAATGAACACTCAGGCAAACTTCTATCCAGATAGAATCGGCTAATAATGAACACCAAGTAGCCTCGAAGGAAAAGAAATCACAATGATACAAAATGAAAGGGGAGTGTATGTCTCAGGACTTACTGTGTAAATTTGGGGGTGTCTGGGCTGATTTTCCACTGAAAGTAAAATTTTAAGAAGCTTAAACAATCACTGTCAGAAATCCTCCTTATTCATTCTTCTAGTCATTCTGTCACTCATTCATTCATTCATCAAACACTTATTCAGTGTTTTATACATGTGTGTAGCATCATCTGGGATGCTTCGTACAGCCCCTTTGCTCCTCTGCGGGGGACCTCTGTCTACTTCCTGTCCTTTGGGGCTGCTGACCACACCAGTGTGGGGGAGAGCTCTCAGGTGACAAGCTTCAGAGAGACAGGAAATGGAAAAAAGCAGAACCTAGGCTATTCTCAAAATGCATCAACATCTCACTTGTCTTTACTCAAGGATGATATGAGTTTCTTACAAACTAAGGCTTGCCCATTTAAGCACCCACACTGCCTCTGTGAGTGAACCTCATTGGAGCTGATGGCATGTATCACACCGTAATACGATGAAGAACTCAGGAGCTGTGTGGCTCCAACTTTCTGACTTTTCAGGTATGATTCCTGTCTCAGCTGCACCTTGCACATCACTGTGAATGGGGGCTGCTGTCCAGCCCACCATTTCCTGCCCTTTTGGTAATTTCCCCAGCCAGAGAGAATGAGCAATTCATCTGTCCAAAGAAGCACTTGCTGTAATTTGTCTGCTCAGAGGGAATGATTCTTTTTAATTTGCACACACCCCTCAGTGTTGGCCACAGTCCTGTCTGAGCTGTCTTTTCCACCCAGCTGCCAATTTGCGGAGGGCTGGGAAGCCAGAGAAGCACAAGGGATTGTTTTGTATGAAACAAAGCCTGAGAAACTGATCTAGGCAAAGAGCATGAAACTTCCATCAACAGACCTGGAAGATTCATTTGGGCTGCTCAGAGGCTCTCTGGTTCTCTTCCTAGTTCCTGGCAGTGGTTTCAGTGACTGAGGTTGCTGAGTAAATCAAACAGCATCTATGGAACACCGTCCACGTGGCAGAAATTATGTGGGGCTCGAGTGTAGAGATAAATAAAACACATCCTTGCCCTTAGGAGGTGGGGGTCTACCAGCCTGTGACTTCTTTTTTTTAATCCACACCCAAGCATATGTTCATTGATTTTAGAGAGAGAGGAAAGGGAGGAGAGAGAGATGTGAGAGAGAAACATCTCTCTGTTGCCTCTCATGTGTGCACCCTGACCAGGGATGGAACCCTCAACCTTTTGGTGCAGGGCTTCAGTTGGTTGGAGCGTCATCCTGTGCACCAAAAGTTTGCAGGTTCAATTCCCGGTCAGGGCACATACCTAGGTTGTGGGTTGGATCCCTGGTTGGGTCGCATACAGGAGGCAGCCGATAGATGTTTCCCTCTCACATTGATGTTTCTCTCCCTCTCTCTCCCTCCCTTCCTCTCCTTCTAAAATCAATAAATATTTCTTTTGGTGAGGATTTAAAAAAAATCAAGATTCCCATATTTAACTTAAAAGAAGTGGAATATCTGACAACAGTGGGCCCACAATTCATGTGGCAACCATAAGGGGGCGCTAAACTGCTGCTGCGCCTGTAAAAGGGCCTGTAGAAGAACTCTGTTAGGTTCACTGCTGTGTCCTCATTACCTGACATGGTTGACATCACATAGCAGGTCCTTGATAAATAGCCTTGAATGAATGACTGTCAAGCACTCATATGAAGACAAGACAGTGTCACTGTCCCCATGCTACTCTCAGGCTAAGGAGCAGAAACAAGTCTGTCAGGCACGGCTGGGAGGACAAATGGCACAGGAAACAGAGATTATGTTGATGCTCAGAGTACTGGCAAAGAAGACACAGGGAAGAGGGCACAGACACAACAGCGAGGATGGTGCGCTCGGCCACACTCACATAGTGGGCACCTCTGCCAACTGTGCTTGGGGATCGGTCGAAGGCCATATCTGGGACAGTAGCACGTCAGGACTCAGCTCACGTGCCCTGCCATCTCCCTGTTCCCCCAGTCACAGCAAGAACATGACATCACAGGAAAGAAATGCAGCCACCTCTGCCTCCAATCAGGACAACTCCAGCGCCCCGCCCAGGCAGCGGGAAAAGCAGCCACAGGGTGAATCCCAACAACTTGGGAGAAGCACCATGGTCACTGCACTGTGGCCTCCCTCCCTACACTGCCCACAGTGTTCATTCATTGTTCCATTTGTTCAGCAGCTGTATAGCCTTCCTGTGTGATGGGCACTGTCTGACAGGCCTGATGGATGTGAGGTAGGAAAACCTGGTTTCAACTGAAGACCGCGTCAGTGAATGGATGGATTCATTCATTCAGTCAACGCTATTTACTGAGACCCTTCTACATGTCAGACACTGTTCTGGGTCCTGGGGATGCGGCAACACCTTAAAATAGATGGACGCCTGCTCTCATAAAGGCTGTGCCCTGGTGGATATGGAGAGGGGGTGGAGGGTGCAGACAAACTGGATGATCAAACTATGTAGTAGATGATGATCGGTGTTGTAAGAATAAGGAGGGGAGGAAAATATGGGGTTCCAGAGTTGGGGGTGCAGTTCTAAAAAGGACGACCAGAGAGGTCTCATTGAAGAGGTGACATGTGAGTAGAAACCTGCAGGAGGAAGAGAGCAAGCCAGGTGACAGCTGCAGGAACCATGTTCCAGGTGAGGGGAGTAGCCGGCCAACACTGAGGGGCAAGGTGCCTGGGGTGCTCAAGGGACAGCGCAGCTGGGGCAATACTGAGGGGACAGTGGGAGGGTGATGGCGGACAGTCTCCATGGGTTTGTGCATGCCTTGGAGCTTTTGTTCCAGATCATCTCTTCAGAAAAGTTTGTGCCGTGAACAGCTTTGAAAAAGGGAGACAGTGTCTCCCCCAGGGCAGAGGGCAGATTTACTTGCCATACAGTGTAACAGGAGAATGCCTCCTTCCAGGGTGAAGGTTGGCGGATTTGCTGGCAGTGCATTGTGAGAACCGGGTTTCCTGAGTTCAGGGCTCCTCCTCTTGGCTCTGCCTTCACGCTGCCCCCCACCCCTACCCCCCCGGGACTTGGTGGGCAAGGGGAGCACAGCACTCGCACTTCTGGCTGTGCTCTAATAAAATCCTTTCTCTCTGACCCTAGAGTCACTGTTTTCTGCCAGTGTCCTTAAAACAAACTTGTTGGCAAGCTAACTTGTGAGTTATGAGTAAGGTAAAATCTTAGACCCTTCCTAGTTCTTGACAGAGGGTCCAGGCCAGAGACAAAGATGATGAGTGAACAAATGAGTGAATGAATGAGCTGGGATGTTGAGGGCATATCTCCTTAAATACACGGCATTCACCGTACACAGTCCTCAGGGCAGGTGCCAATGCCTGGTCACGGCCTCAGGGTGAAGCAGGCCCTGGGGCTGTCCACAAAAAATCCAGAGAGCTGGCTCTGTGGGAGAAGCCCACAGGGGTGCCTTGGCAGCTGCTGCTGCCCTCCCTAAGCTGATGCGAGATAAGGTGGAAGGGCTTCCGGCTTGAGGAAGGCTGAAGTGAGTGGGATTCAGAGGAAGATGTGAAGAGGCCTGGCTCAGGCTCAGTGTTTCACAATGAAGATCCCAGGTTCCTACCATCACCTGGCTACCCCAGCACCCCAGCCCCTCACTGCTGACCCCTAGGGCAGGCTGTTCAGTCGGAAAAACCACCATCCAGACCTCCCAGTGGCCCCCCCTTCCAGACTGAAACCTGGGAGGAGAGACGTGGAGTTTCCCAGGACTGCACCTCTGCCTCCCTCCTGTCCTCGGGCCACCACCCTGGCATGGAGAGAAGGGACCTTCTGAGCCTGCCATGTCCCTGTGCTCCATGTCAGTCCACTCTTCTCCCACCACTGCCGCTTCACACCCCCCGGGTTTCAGGGGCAGAGGCTACTTCCAGGACGCTGGCCCTTTCTCTCCACTGAGACAGTCCTATTTGCCAGACCAAACACCTGGTTCTCTGGTTCAGAGCATGTGATTAGTAGACTCACAGGAGGGGAGAAGGGAGTGGAAAGGCAGCCCTCAGAGCTCTGAGAAGGTTCCTGTAACCCTTGACCCTCTCCCCACAAGGTCTACTTGAGCTTTCCACATCCTGAGGGGCCAGGGAGGTGAGGGCCCGGCTCCCTTGCGGCTGTCCCCTGTGGATGGGGCTGGCCCATTTCCTCCTCGATGTCTGCCAATAGCTGGGAAGGAAACACCTGGATGTTGGGAAGCCAGTCTGGGGGTGGGGGGACAGCATTGTTCCCAGGGGCAGGGAGACAGGACGGAGACCGGGAAGCTGAGGGGATCAAATGGTGATGACCGAAGCCTGGCACGCACGTTCACCACGCCAGCCCAGGAGATGACAGCGGTGAGCAGCACACCCTGGTGAGGGGCTGTGTGGGAAAGCAGCCTGACAGGTAGCATGGGTGCTGGGCTGACTGGGTTCAACCCTCTCTGTTGCTATGGCAACATGGGCTAGGGGCTTAAAACCTTTGTGCCTCAGTTTCCCTAGCTTTAAAGGAGACCTAACAATAACACCTATTCATAGATTACTGTGAAGACTAAATGGGGTGATATTCAGCCCTGACTGCACGGCTCAGTTGGCTGAAGTGTCACCCTGCAAAGTAAAACTCGCTGGTCCGATTCGTAATCAGGCACATGACCAGTTGCAGGCCAGGTCCCCGGTTGGGGTGCGTGCAAGAGGCAACCGATTGATGTTTCCCTCACACATCGATGTTTCTTTCCCTCTCTTTCTTTCTCCTTTCCCATCTCTCTAAAAATAGATAAATAAAACCTTTTTTAAATAAAATAAATGAGGTGATATTTAAAATCCTCTTGAAGCCAAATAAAGAAATGGAACAGGCTCTCGCCTGTAAATCTTCCATAAACTCTACAATTTAGTGGCCAAATGGAATCTGTTTTTTCCTTTAACACCGACTTTCACACCCACTTCCCTCCTCGTGAGTCTGCACACTGCTGCCTGAACCCAGGTGCCTGGCACCTCATGTTTGTGCACAAACCATCTGCCTCCCTCAAGGCTCAGGTGCACCTTCTGCCAAGCCCTTCCAGTCCCCACACCCAGAGGTCTCTCTCTGCCTTTGCACACACCTCAACCAGGGCTCTGGTGCATCTGACTTTCTATGTCAGCTTCTCGAGGATGGAGCCCTGGCCCTGGCTGCACCCTGGCATTGGTTGCCAATGTAGAAGATGCTTGATCCACGTGTGTGGGGAAAAGGCCAGATCGGCTGCCCTGGCTGCACATTCCCCAGGAGAGGGATGGGTAGATGATGTCCCACAAGGGGTGCAGAGAGGGACCCAGAAGGTTCATTCTGAGTTGCTTACCCACCCTGTAATTTTTGACAAGTATGTTCATCTCTCTAAACCTTAGTCTCCTATAAGATGGGCATTAAAACATATCCAGCCTATTTTCAATTGCTCATGAGGATTCAACAGGATAATGAGTGTGCTCTACAGCACTGAGCGTGTATAATTCCTCTTCTTCTTATCAGCATTTGTAGGGTTCGGGGAAGAAAGAAGTCTTCTTCTCGTGAATATGGGCTGAACAAACTTTAGTGGCAGAGTGGTCCTAGAAGCCACCAGATGTAAGTAACCTTCTCAGAAAGGCTACTGGGCCATAAGTTCCTAAGAGCCAGGGCTGTCTCAGGCCTTCACAGGACCCCTTCCAGCATCCGGCCTCCAGGCAGCCCCAAATGCTCTGCTTGGATCTGCCTCTTCCACTCCCTCCTTAGGGACCCCACTCTGGCCAGCACCTACCTCGGCTCAGCTGCTGCAGCTTGGCTCCCCAAGTCTTCGGCCAGTTAGCTCCCCACAGTCCTGCCCTGGGAGGCGGCCAGCCCCAGAGAACCCGATGTCTTACAGGAGCTCAGACTGGTGTTTTCAGTCTCAGCTGCAGTCTCCAGGTCTGCAGAGAAAAGCCCAGTGCTGAACCAGCCTGGCTCTGTCCCCTCCTCTTCCTTCCCCTTCCCCACAGGCCTCAAAGCTCCTCCCAGAACACATCCTGCTGTGAGGTTGCTCTGTGGCCACCCGTGGTCAGCGGAGGTTCTTTATTCTGACTGGGTGGAAGGTAGGCACCTCGATAGGGTCCCACTGGTGTTGACTGGACAGTGAAGCAGGGCCCGACCTCTGTCCCATGCCCCAGACCACCCCCACTTCCGGACACTCAAGCCCTCAAGCACCTCCAGCTCAATGAGTCCGAACCAGGCTCATCATTTCCCCCTCTAAACCAACTTTCCTGCTCCTCACCTCAGAATCCACAACCTGAGTGTCAACCTTAACACCTCCAGCTCCCTCCCCTCTCACAGCTACACAGCACTGAGTCCCATTAGTACCTCATGAATTGACCTGTTTTGGCCCCTCTTCCCCATTGCGGCCTCCTCAGGCCATCATCATCTTCTCCTAAATTATGGCAGCAACCCGAGGTCCCCCTCTCATTCTGTCTTCCCCCACGGCCAAAGGCCTCTTGCTGATGGTGAGACACAACCTGATCACATTATACCTTCAGGGGCTCCCAATTACCTTTAAGAGAGCCGCCAGACTCCTTAGCGTGACTTGTAAGGACCTTCTCAGTCTGGCCCAACTTTAATCCCCAAGTTCGGGCTTTATCCCCTCACTCTGACTCCTCCCAGAGGTCCTGAGCGACAGCACCTCCTCAGGGACCCAGGCCTTCGCCTGGGCTGCAGGAGTCTCTTTGCAGTCCTCCTCCTGGCTTACTCCCAGTCATCCTTTGTTCAGCAGAGAAGAGCAAAAACAGAAGCCAGAGCGGCAGGAGGGAAAGTGGGGTGCCACAGACTCTGGGGGACGAGAGCGTGTCAAGGAGACGAGGGTCAGCGGAGGGGACACAGATGCAGAGGATGGAAAAGTGTCTGCTGGCCTTGGCGATGAGGAGAGAGCTGTGCTGGAAAGCAGCGTGCCTCCGGGGTGAGGTGTCTGCTAGCTTGTCCTATTCTTTCTTTTTCTCACATTTTGAGGCCAAGCAATATTTTGGGGAATCTTCAACACATTTCTAGACTTTTGTAAAGCACACAGATTCCTGTGCTGTCATCGTTCTGGCCCGGTGGGTTAGACAGTGAGAGACAGCTGCTGGCAGCAGTGTCTGAGGGTCTGGATTCAGCTGCGCCTGAGACCCGAAGCCCAGGTCTGCCTCAGATTGTTCAACTGTGTAATCCAATACATCCCCCCCCACACTGCATCCCCCCCCACCTGCCACTGCCTTTTTTTGATTAAGCCTTTTTGAGCTAGGTTTCTGTCACTTGCAACCAAAGAAGTCACTTTTTCTGCAAGGGCTCGAATGCATTTTGTTCAATCCCCTCATTTTCCAGAAGAGGATATTTGGAAAAAAAAAAAAAAAAAAGGAGTCCGGAAACTGAAATCGTGTTTTCAGTGGCTCTGCTTCCCTCCCATGTGTGCTTTTCTGTCCCCGGCATGTGATGGAATCACAGTCTGTTTTGCATCTTTCTATTAGAGGTCTTAGGTCACATGTCTGCCTTGTCCCTCTGCTGCCACAGTAACTCCTGGGAAAGCAGAGAATAGGTCTTATTCATTATTCCACTCATCATAGGATAAGAGAAGGTTAAGAGAATGCTTGGTTCATAAAACAAAGTAAATGGATGAATGGGTGAATGGAGAAAGGGAGGGAGGGAGGGAGAGAGGAAAGGAGGGAGGAAGAGAGGAAAGGAGGGAAGAGTGAAATGAACAAGGACCAAGGACTCATCCCCGCGTGCTGAGGACTCAGCAGTGGCGGGGCGGGGGGCGGGGCGGGGGGCAGCGTAGCTATTCTTATCAGCCTTGGCCTAACTGAATCGGAAATCACAAGCCGGTGTCGCCTCTTGCGACTGCGTGGCTCCTCTTATCGTCAGCAGTTGTCTGTAACTCCACTGCTGGGGTAGCCACAGCGGGGCTCCTTGGTGCCTGCTGACAGCTCCGGAGCTGTCCCCTGCAGGGAGGAGCTGAGCCTTCCTCACAGCTTCCTCTCTCTGCTCTGCGCTGGCCTTTGGGAGTCTTCCCGTAACCTGCCCTGGGGCTGTGAAGTTGCTGAGCCTTTCAGCAAGCGGCTCCGGCTCCGTCCCACCCTCACTCCTCTTTCCCGGACAGCCCTGCCCAGTCCCTTCCAGTCAGACAAATACATCTTGTTTCTCTCTCTCTCTCTCTTTTTTAACCTTTTTCAATTACAGTTCACATTCAATATTATTCTGCATTAGTTTCAGGTGTACAGCGTTGTGATTAGGAAATCATGTACTTTACAAAGTGTCCACCCAATGTTGCAAGTGCCCACCTGGCACCACACATAGTTATTACAATATTACTGACTAGATTCCCTATGCTGTACTTTACCAATTTTTATTCCTTAATCCCTTCAACCTTTTTCACCCAGTCCCCAAACCCCACCCCCTCTGGCAACTACCGGTCTATTCTCTGTGTCTATGAGTCTGTTTCTGTTTTGTTTGTTCACTTGCTCTTTAGATTATATATACATGAGTAAAATCATGTGATGATTGTTATTCTCTGATTGACTTATGTCACTTAGTATCACTTAGTATAGTGCCCTCTAGGTCTGGGCATGCTGTCACAAATGTTAAGATTTCATTCTTTTTTTTCCTGCCATACCTGACAAATTTTATTAATGATTAAGATCCTCATTTTAGTTTATTAAAGAGCAATCACTTATCTGCAGTTACATGCAACAAATGGTAATGCTAACGGAATTTCTACATCTTTTACTCATTTTTGTTATGGCTGAGGAATATTCCATTGCATATACGTACCACTACTTTTAAAAAATATATTTTATTTATTTATTTTTAAACAGAGGGGAGGGGAGAGAGGAAGAGAAACATCAGTGTTTGGTTGCCTCTCATGCACCCCCTACTGGGGACCTGACCCTTAATCCATGGATGTGCCCTGACTGGGAATCGAACCAGGGACGCTTTGGTTCACAGGCCAGCACTCAATCCACTGAGCCACACTAACCAGGGCTATACTACTACTTTTTTTTTTTTTACATTTTTTTAAAGATTTTATTTACTTCTTTTTAGAGAGGGAAGGGAGGGGGGGAGAGAGAGAGAGAGAGAGAGAGAGAGAGAGAGAGAGAGAGAGAGAGACATCAATGTGCAGTTGCTGGGGGTTCTGGCCTGCAACCCAGGAAGGTACCCTGGCTGGGAATCAAACCTGGGACACTTTGATTCCCAGCCCGCGCTCAATCCACTGAGCTACGCCAGCCAGGGCTGCTATACTACTACTTTTTTATCCACTGGTCCATTGGTGGGTACCTGGGTTACTTCTATATCTTGGCTATTGTAAATAGCACTGCAATGAACATAGGGGTACATGTATTCTTGTGAATTAATGTTTTGGGTTTCTTTGGATATATACCCAGAAGTGGAGTCACTGCGTCTTAAAGCAGTTTCATTTGAAATTTTTTGAGGATCCTCCATACTGTTTTCCACGGTGACTGCACCAATCTCGCCAACAGTTGCATGAAGTTTCCCTTTTCTCCACATCCTCCCTGGCACTTGTTCTGTGTTGATTTAGTGATAATAGCTGTTCTGACAGATGTGAGGTGATATCTCATTGTGGTTTTAAATTGCATTTCTCTGATGACCCAGTGTCAGATTTGAATGTGGATTCACTTAAATGCAGGTCTTGAGAACTGAAAAGATCTAGTACTTTGTCTACTTAAAAATTTTTTTAAATTAAATCTTCACCCAAGGACATTTTTTTTTCTTCCTTTTAGAGAGAAAGGAAGGGAGAGAGAGAAACACTAATGTGAGAGAGAAATACCAATTGGTTGCCTCCCATATATACCCTGACCAGGGAGGGGTCCAACCCACAACCTAGGCATGTGCCCTGAGCAGGAATCAAACTCGCAACGTTTCGGATATGGGTTAAATACTTTCTCTAGAGAGAAGGACTCTTTTTGGTTTTTTTTATGTGGAAAAATATATATACCATAAAACTTATTATCTTAACCATTTTAAGTATACAGTTCAGTGGTTTAAAGTGCATTCACACTTTCGTGCAGCGGTTGGCGCCATTTATCTCCAGCGTCTTCCCCTCGGACAACTGAAGCTTGTCCGCATCAGTGACTCCCCACACCCCTCCCCCAGCCCCTGGCACCCGCCACTCCCCTCCTTGTCTCTGTGAGCATGACTACCCTAAGGAGGACTCAAGTAAGTGGAATCGTACAGTGTTTGTCTTTTTTTGTGATTGGCTTGTTTCACTTAGCAAAACATCCTCAAGGTTGATCCATCGTACACCATCTTTCAGAATGTCTTTCCTTTTTAAGGTTGAGTATTATTTTACACATATGCCACATTTTGCTTATCCATCCATCTGTTAATAGACACTAAGAACTCTTTATTCTTCAAACATATGCTAATGACATCACACCTAAGAATTGATAATTTCTCAATATCAAATACCTTGTTAGTGATACATTTCTCTGTTTGTATTAAGTAGTTGAAATATTTGGTTTCTTTGAATCAGCATCCAAAAAAGCCCACGCATTGTATTTGGTCAATATTTTATATCTTGGAGCTTTTTGAGCAAATCTTTTTTTTAAAGAGTTTATTTACTTATTTTAGACGGAGGGGAAGGGAGGAAGAGAGGGAGAGAAACTTCAATGTGTGGTTGCCTCTTGCATGCCCCCCACTGGAGACCTGACTTGGCCTGCAACCTAGATATGTGGCCCTGACTGGGAATTGAACCAGTGACCCTTTGGTTCGCAGGCTGGCGCTCAATCCACTGAGCCACACCAGCTAGGGCTGAGCAAATCTTTGACCTTACTTTTTTTTTTTAAGATTTTATTTATTTATTTTTAGAGAGGGAAGGGAGGGAGAAAGAGAGAGAGAGAGAGAAGCATCAATGTGCGGTTGCTGGGGGCTGTGGCCTGCAACCCAGGCATGTGCCCTGACTGGGAATCAAACCTGCGATGCTTTGGTTCACAGCCCGCGCTCAATCCACTGACCTACGCCAGCCAGGGCTGACCTTACTTTTTGATACTTAACACAAACATAGTATTTTATTTGTTTTTGTATACATCTATCTTTTTAATTTTATAGTCCTTTCAAATCTATTAGGGTTCTATTCTGATTGTTATCCTAGTATATTGACAGTCTCAGAGAAGACCCTCAGCAGATAATAAAAATCCCATCTGTGACTTCAATTTGAGTAATTTTTCAAAATATTGACTAGCAGGTGATGGGGGTCAGAGCCCTGGGTCTAACACTAGGGGACAGCAGTGCCTTCAGCCCGCACCTCGTGGTGTGGCTCAGCTGTGCACTTGCTTGACCATTGTGTACAATGTCACTTCATGCTTTCCATCTCATTCCAAATTCCTTGTGTTTTGTATGTTGCTTGAGCTTTTTTGTACTGGATGTTTTGATGGATTCAAAATGAGGAGCCCCCAAATCTGACTCTAAGAATAAATGAGCGATAGGGTGTATGTGAATAATGAATACACGGAAGAGTTCTGCGTGCCATAAAAGTGCTATAGAGAAAAGGCGTGGTGTCTGGTGGGGGAGGGGTACTGGCTGTGGGAGTGACTTCCCGCTGCTTTATCACAGCTAAGCCAGATGCTTTGCTGAGCTGATTTATTTTTACCACATTTGTTCAGCTTCAACAAAATGAGGTTGGTTTGTCATGACATCTTAGCAATCCCAAATTGACTCCAGGTATTCATGATTTTCTGTTCAAAGGACTCACAAATCATCTGATAGACAATGTTGTAGAACAAGGAGCGGGAGACCTCGGATGCATGTCTTTCTTCTAGAATCCCACTGCCCTCTGGTTTGAATGTTGTGCTGTCTGGGACATTGGCATCACTCCATTACCTAGGCTGTTCCTGCAGATAGAGTAAATCAAACTAATCTGATCCACATGCTCCAGGGATTTGTGATGGCAGACATTGTCTTGCAAACCAGCAGGGAATGAAGGGGGACTAGGAAAAGGACTTTGGGTGTGGCTCATACATAAGGAATCTGGTTGGGCTGGGAGGTTTTTTTGTGACGTGTGGAGTTTCTTGGGTTGGGGAGCCTCAGTGGTTGTTGTCCTGTGGGATTTCTGTTATTTCTCACTCCTGTTTAGTTAAAGATGCTATCTTTAACTAAATTGTGTTCATCCTTATGTGCAGCTGCTCTGCCTCCCTTCCAAGTCTTGGCGTTTCCCTGGGGTTGTGCCACGGGGTCCACGCCCATCGTCTCGCTCCTCACGCCTCTGGGTGACTTCACCCAGGCTCCTGCTTCCCTACCCCCGGCACATAGACGACCCCTGCGTTTTTTATATTCTGGTCATAAATTTATTATTAAATTTATTATTTACATATAATTAATATAAAATGCATATCTCTGGAGAAATTTTAAAAATATATATGTTCAGTGTAGCCAAATTCTATTCTTTTTTTATTTTAATTTTTCAGTTACAGTTGATGTTCAATTTTATATTAGTTTCAGGTGTACAGCATAGTGGTTAGACATTTAAATAACTTAGGAAGTGATTCCCCTGCTAGGTCTGGCACCCACCTGACACTGTAGGTAGTTATTACAATACTTTTTACTATATTCCCTGTGTTGTCTGTACCTGACATCCTCGTGACTACTTTGTAACTGCCAGTTTGTGCTTAACCCCCTTACCATTTTCAGCCAGCCCCCAAGCTGCCCCGCATCTGGCAGCCTTCAATTTGTTTGCTGCAGCACTGCATCTGTTTGTTTTGTGTTTTTTAGATGTCACATATAACATTTGTTTTTCTCTGTCTGCCTTAATTCACTTCGCATAATACCTCCTAGGTCCCTCCATGTCACAAATGGTAACATTTCATTTTATTTTTTAATATATTTTATTGATTATGCTATTATACTTGTCCCATTTTTCCCTCCTTCATTTCCCTCTGCCTTGCATCCCTCCTCCCACCCACATTCCCCCGCTTTAGTTCCCCCATATCTATGGGTCATACATAAAAGTTTTTTGGCTTCTACATTTCTTGTACTGTTCTTAACCTCACCCTGTCTATTTTGTACCTATGATTTATGCTTCTTATCCCTGTACCTTTTCCCCCTCTCTCCTCCTCCCACTCCCCACTGATAACCCTCCAGATAATCTCCATTTCTGTGATTCTGTTCCTGTTCTAGTTGTTTGCTTAGTTCTTTTATGTTTTTTTAGGTTTGGTTGTTATTGGTTGTGAGTTTGTTGTTATTTTACTGTTCATAATTTTAGTAATCTTGGATGCAGGCCCTTGACTTTCATGACTTGGAATACTTGTTTCCAGCTCCTTCTTGCTTGCAAGGTTTCTTCTGAGATATCAGCTGATAGTCTTATGGGAAGTCCTTTGTAGGTAACTGTCTCCTTTTCTCTTGCTGCTTTTAAGATTCTTTCTGTAGGGGGAGGGGGGCTCCACCTGCAGGCCCCTCCGCCCCCTACCCCCCACTGCCACAGATGAAAATAAGTCTACCAAGATGTGATCTGCTTGGGGAGGAAAGGTGGTGGATCTCTCAAAGGAGAAGGGCCAGAAATCTGTCCCTTAATGGACTTTCATTGAGTTTAATTTTCATAGGAATACAGGGTATATACATAAAGCTCATCAGTCATTGTCAGGCAGAAATGATCAAACAATGGGTAACATTCAAAGAACTCTGAGGGCTTATTCTGAGTCAGGGTCTAATAGTTAAAAGGCCATAAAACTTTGAGGAAACAAACTCACTTTAGGCTTGGACCCTTATTTAAATTGAGGGTATTAACAAAGTAGGTTTCATAGAATTTTATGCATTCTTTCTTAGGCCTGATTAACCTAAGGAACCGGCTCTTTCCAGAACAGGGCCTCACCCACCTCCTACATTGTTTCAGGCATAAGGCATTGTTTCAGGCTTAAATCAGGCAGAGGAAGTAAGGCAGCCAAGAGATTAGGAGACTTCTTGCAGACAGAATGAGGACTCAGGCTATGTCAAAGCCGAGGGGTGAGGATCCATCACCCCCTTTTTCTGTAGACTCCCAAGTCCTTCCCTAAGGGCCCCTTTGTGACCATGCCTGTCTTAGGTCATTCATCCTTTGAGGAGTCTTACCAGTCATTGGCTAATTGGTCATCTGCTCGGGGCCAAGCACGGTGAAGTAAAGGGGACAGAGGCAGCACCACGGAAAGAAGATAAGCTTTGTTTCCTAAGTGGTTTATGGTCTCAAAGTTTTTTACTCAGTCTTAGCACTGGGAATTACAGCTTCTGAAACCAGGCAGAGAGCAGAAACCAGGTGCTGATGCCTGGGTTCCCAACTTCTCTCCTTATCTTTAATCTTGGCTAATGTAAGTGTGATGTGTCTTGGTGTGTGCTTCCTTGGGTCTAGCTTCTTTGGGACTCTCTGAGCTTCCTGGACTTCCTGGAAGTCTATCTCCTTTGCCAGATTGGGGAAGTTCTCCTTCATTATTTTTTCAAATAAGTTTTCAATTCTCTCTCTTTCTCTTTTCCTTCTGGCACCCCTATGATTCAGATGTTGGAATATTAAAGTTGTCCTGGAGGTTCCTGAGACTCTCCTCATTTTTTTGAATTCTTGTTTCTTCATTCTGTTCTAGTTGAATATTTCTTTTTTCCTTCTGGTCCAAACTGCTGATCTGAGTCCCGGTTTCCTTTCTGTCACTGTTGGTTCCCTGTACATCTTCCTTTAATTCACTTTTCATAGCTTTCACTCTTTCCTCTATTTTGTGGCCATACTCAACCAATTCTGTGAGCATCCTGATAACCTGTGTTATCTGATAGGTTGGCTATCTCTTCCTCGCTTAGTTGTATTTTTTCTGGAGCTTTTATCTGTTCCTTCATTTGGGCCGGTTTTTTTCTTTCTTTCTTTTTTTTTTAATCTTGGCATGCCTGTTATGTAGTAGAGGGAAGAGCCTTAGGTATTCACCAGGGAAGGGCAACCTATGTTGCTGTGTTGTGGTGCTGTATGTGGGGGAGGGGTCTGAGAGGGAACAACGCTGCTTGCTCTGCTCTCAGCTGACTTTCAGTCACTTCCCCTGCTTCCCACAATCAAACTGGGCCCTTCTGGTGCTGATGCCTGGATGGGTGGGTTTGTGTACATTCTAGGACCCCATGGGTCTCTCCAATGAACTCTCCTGTGAGGCTGGGAGTTTCTCCCAGCACCTCAACCACCACAGATTTTTTCAGTCAGAGGTTTTGAGGCTTTACTTCCCTGCACTGGAACCCTGGGTTGTGTGGTCTGTCTCCCTCCCCACTTGTTCCTCCTGGTTTATCCACATGCAAATGTGGGACCACCCAGTCTGCTAGCTGCCTCGCCGCAAGTCCTCTCCACCCTGGCTGCCTGTTTCCGTCCCTCCTTCCAGTCTGGATGAATGTTTCTCCTTTAACTCCTTGGTTGTCAGACTTCCATATAGTTCGATTTTCTGTCAGTTCTGGTTATTTTTTGTTTTTAAATTTGTTGTTGTCCTTTTGGTCGTACGACAAGGTATAGTGTATCTACCTACACCTCCAGCTGGACTGGAAGTTAACATTAACTCCACATTTCATTCTTTTTATGGCTGAGTAATGGACCACTGTATATATGTACCCCATCTTTATCCAGTTGTCTACTGATAGGCACTTAGACTGCTTCCATGTTTGGGCTATTGTAAATAATGCTGCAGTGGACATAGGGATGCATAGATCTTTTTGAATTAGTGTTTTGGATTTCTTCAGATAAAAACCCAGAAGTGGAATTTCTGTGACCTCTGTATTATTATTTTGGGGACTGAAATTTTCCTTTTGACTTAAACAAAAAGTTAAATAATATAATATCTAAAAAAAATTCTGAAAGTAATGAGTGTTGGGGAGGGCAAACTCTACCAGGTGTTTTAAAACTTTGTAAAGCCTCAGTAAACAAAAGTATGGTGCTGATACTTAGGCAGATCAAAGGAACAGACTAGAGTCACAACTAGACACATGCAGGTAGACCAGCTACATTTGAAAATGTAGTGTGAGATGAGGGCAGCATTCAAATGAGTGGGGAAAAGATGATTAACGAATGATGCTGAGAAAATGGAACAGCCACTTAGAAAAGGCAGAAGCTGGAACCCTATACCAAAATGAATGCTCAGTAGATCTGAAACAGAAGGAAAGGAAGGAAGGAAGGAAGGAAGGAAGTGGGGGAGGGAGGAAGGAAGTGGGGGGAGGGAGGAAGGAAGTGGGGGGAGGGAGGAAGGAAGAAAAGAAAGAAAAAAAGAAAGAAAAAAAGGAAGGAAGAAGTCTTAGAAGGAAATGTAGTGTAAGTCTTTCTAAGTATGGCACCAGATCCAGAACACACATGTGCTTGGACAAGACTGATGAATTAGACTGCATAAAAATATTTGCATAAACAGACTCAAAAGGCTTTCAGCTCATTTCAGGGAGCTGACTCTATTAATATCAATACATAAAAAGTTTCTTCCAAGCCATAAGAGACTTTAATAGTCAAGCAGAAAAACTGGTGAGGATATTTAGACAGTTTATAGGAAGAGATGCAGGAATGGCTCTTGAACATGAAAGGATGTAGAAGCTGTACATGTGAGAAGTATAAATTAAAAATTTTCATCTACTAGGAGGATCCAATATGGAGGCATAGGTGGTCGCACTGTACCTGCTCGCACAACCAAAACTAAGGACAACAAGAATTTACAAACAAAAAACAACCAAAACAGAGAGAAATGAACCCAACGGAAGTCTGAATACCAAACATCCAGTCTGGTAAGGAGGGGCGGAATCGGAGGCCTACAGAGAGGGGTCGAGGTGTACCGGCAGGAAAAATTGGTGGCTGGCAGGCGCACGTGCGCATGCGTGCAGGGCACAGACCGCAGACCGCAGCTGATGGACCGGTGGCAAACCCTGGGCGCAGAGGCAACCAGCAGACCCAGTGAGGCGCGCAAGGCAGCTGGCTGTCCGCAGCCGCACATTCTCGCACAGAACTTAGCGAAAATGGGCAGCGCAACACAGACTGAGCATCCCAGGGAGCCAGTGCTGGGAAACAAAGCCTGAAGGCACCGATTAAAAACACCAGTGGAAGTTGAGGCTGGGAGATTCTATCAGCCTCACAGGAGGCTCCTTGGAGAAACCCACAGAGTCCGAGAGAGTGCACAAGCCCACCCACCCAGGAGCCAGCACCAGAGGAGACCAATTTGCTTGTGGGAAGTGGCAAGGGGGAGTGGAGTCCTGGTGAGAGCGGAGCAGGAGCCAGTGTTCCCTCTGAGACCCCGCCCCCACATACAACATCACAACCCAGCGACTGAGGTGCCCCACCCTGGTGAACACCTAAGGCTCCGCCCCTCATATGTAACAGGCGCAACCAGACCAAAGGAAAAAAAAATAAAATTAAATTAAAAAGATGGCTCAAACAGAGTTAAAAGCCCCGGAGCCAATTTTGTTAAGTGACCGAGAAATAGCCAACCTACCAGATGCACAGTTCAAAGCACTGGTGATCAGGATGCTCACAGAATTGGTGGACTTTCGTCATAAATTAGATGAAAAAATGCAGATTAGAATGAGTGAAATAAAGAAAAATGCACACAAAACCAATAGTGATGGAAAGAAAACTGGGTTTCAAATCAATGGAAGGGACCAGAAGGAGGAAAGGAACAACCAAACAGAAAAGAATGAAGAAACAAGAATTCAAAAAAGTGAGGAGAGGCTTAAGGACCTCCAGGACACCTTTAAACATTCCAATATCCGAATTATAGGGGTACCAGAAGGGGAAGAGGAAACACAACAAGTGGAAAAGTTATTTGAACAAATAATAAAGGAGAACTTCCCCAATATGGCAAGGGAAATAGACTTCCAGGAAGTCCAGGAAGCTCAGAGAGTCCCAAAGAGGTTGGACCCAAAGAGGAACATGCCAAAGCACATCATAATTACATTAGCCAAGGTAAAAATGAAGGAAAGAATTCTAGAAGCAGCAAGAGATAAGGGGACAGTCACCTACAAAGGAGTTCCCATCAGACTGTCAGCTGATTTCTCAAAAGAGACTTGCAGGCAAGAAGGGGCTGGAAAGAAGTATTCCAAGTCATGAAAGGCAAGGACCTACATCCAAGAATACTCTTATCCAGCAAAGCTTTCATTTAGAATGGAAGGGGAAATAAAGTGCTTCTCAGATAAGGCCAAGTTAAAGGAGTTCATCATCACCAAGCCCTTATTATGTGAAATGTTAAAGGGACTTATCTAAGAAAAAGAAGATAAAAAATATGAACAATAAAAAAGACATCAAACTCAGTAACAAGCACACCTAAAACAAAAGCAAACTAAGCAAACAAAGAGAACAGGAGCAGAATCACAGAAATGGAGATCACATGGAGGGTTAGCAACAGGGAAGTGGGAGGAGGAGAGAGGGGGAAAAGATATAGAGAATAAGTAGCATAGACAATCGGTAGAAAATAGGGGGAGGGCAGGAGTGGTGTGGGAAATGTAGAAGTGAAAGAACTTATGACACATGGACATGAACTAAAGGGGGGGAATGTGGGTAGGAGGGGGTGGGCAGGGGGGAAGGGAGTGAAGGGGAGAATGGGACAACTGTAATAGCATAATCAATAAAATATATTAAAAATTTTTTTTCATCTACTGAAGCATGAAATATCAAGCTGTTTGATAACGTGGCTGGCAAGGATGTAGAAAACAGGTATATCCATTTGGTGCTGATTTTGAAATGTATGCCTTGTCCCATTCAATTCTACTTCTAGAAATTTATTCTATGGATATTCTAGTATATGTGCCAATTTCAACATATATGAGCAAGGTGATTTATTGCCGTGTACAGAGATGATAGCAAAACATTGGAATAAGTCAACTAATGCTAGTAAGCAGATTAAATTGTTGCATAAATACAATGAAATATTGAGTGAAAAAGTCAGGTGCAGAACAGCATGTGTAGTAAGTAGGCTATCAACTAGAGGAGACTATTTAATACTAAAGAAACCAGAGTGCACTCAGATACAATTATTTTAGATTTTGTGGGCCACAGAGATCCTGCACACTCTTCAATCTTATTTTTTAATTTGCCACGCAACAGACCTCTTTCCAAGTCACTTCGTGTACATCAGACTCACTGTATTTGTTAGTTGTAAAGTACTCCAATTATTGGTTAAGCTATGGAGAGGGTCTTTGTCATAATCCATTTGCTGCCAGAGGGTGCGATGCCTTAATGCACTCAGGCTAGTGGGTAATTTTGTTGGCTGTATTCTGTAAGTTCAGTTGCTGGGTCACACGTACTGTATTTCTTTAAAGCTGATGCTGCAGTCTGACTTGGGAAATACTCTCTCTATGAATACCCATTTTCCCACACTCTTGCCAACATTTCATAGTAGTCAATTTTTTAAATGTTTCCCAAGTTGATGAGCAAAAAATGGAATCACATTTTAATGGACATTTCTTTATTGGTGAGAATGAATACCTTGTACTGTGTTTTTATTACCTGTAACATCTTACTTATAACAAAGCTGGGGAAAGGGTGGGAAATGCAAACATTTGATAAAGCTGGGTGTTGGATATTCAAGTGTTAGGATGCTCTCCAAATTTTACTATATGCTTATAATATTTCATAATAAAAAAGGATGGCTGTTTAGGTCTCCTGATAACTTCCTTTTACCTCCTCTCCCCATCCTCCCAGTATGACTTGTCATTGTCCCCTAGTCACTGGTCTCATCTGTCGGCAGCTTTGTACAGCCTGTGAGCTCTAGAAGGTGCAACTATATTTGATACATCTTACCATTTAGACAGTCTCACACTGTGGGCAGTGGGTAGTGTGTGTTCAATACTTATTTGTGAAACAAATGTATGGAAATTACTTGCTTTGAGAAAATCTCGACTTTCTGCATTACTCTATTTATTACATTAACCTGTTGCTTCTGATGGCTTTGTGAGAATTCTGAGATTCTGGCATAAATATGAGCAGACCATTATAAGCAAACTTTGTGGGGAGAAAAAGTATTGGAAAGAGAAGGATAATACCAGGGAAGTTACACAGTTGCTAGGTGAAACATATTCTGGATTACCAGCCCGAATCCGCGGAATGTCTTAGACTCTGTCACACCCTCTTGTCATGTGTAAGTCCTTGGCTCCCCTGGAAGTCCGGTACTTCTCCGGCTTTGCTTTGTTGATACAGTCATCTCAGCTCATAATAAGCTTGCAGGTTTCCTGCCGAGAATGTGAGCTGGGGGCAGAATCTGGTCTGCCTTGCTGTTGTGGTCCCTAAAGCCTGGCGCCGAGTGGGTGCTTGATACTTACTTGTTGATAGAAAAATCAGTTTGTGCTTTTCTAGCTAAATTCTTGGCTTAATTTGTTATTTTAATTTTAGAAATCCATTTGGAGTCATTTCTGCCGAATCGCAGTAGTGTCATGTGCCCACGTGCCGGTGTTCTTTGTGGTGGGGCGAGGGGTGCGGTGCGACAAACAGGCAGCTGTGTGTGGCAAGTGAAGACTTGGTACATACAGCTTGGGTGTTTATAGTGCCTCTTGGCCTGGTGTGTTTTCCTTGGTTGTGTGTGCTTGATTTGGGTCTTTAGCCCCACCTCATAGCAGCCAGTGTACAATACACTTTTTGAATCCTCCCCTAATCTTTTTTCCTGTGTTAAAATATACAAACATGAAATTTATCATCTTAGCCATTTTTAAGTGTGCATTTCAAGGGTCTTAAGTGTGAGCACACTGCTGAGTGACCATCACCACCATCTCGATCCAGGTCTGTCACCGTTGCAGACAGAGCCCTGTCCCCACTAAACACTAGCTCCTCAGTCCCCTTTAATCTTGACCAAAAGATCCATCTTTTTCATTGATAAATAGCCCAATCCATTAGAAAGAATATTGTTTTTGTGTGTCTTCTTACAAATTATAAGACGACTACAAGACTAACGTGTATGTACTGAAAAAACTGATGTGTGAGCAGTGAAAAGCAAGTGTTTTCATTCACTCTAGTCTTCCAAACATGAAATATATAAAATTATAAAATTTTGTTTTTCAGAAGCCAGGAGCAGATTTGCTCATCCCAGTCTCTCTTCAAACCACCTCTGCTGGTGGATTTGTGGTGACTATTTCAAAACCAGAGATACCCTCTTTAACTATGATCAGAAGACTGTGAAATAGGGGTAGAATTCCTCATCTGTTGCTTATCATTGTAATGGAGCATTAATACTCCACCCAAGGCACCAGCCACCTGCTTAGTTTTTGTATAGCCCTAAGCTAAAAATGGTTTTTATATCTTTAAAGAGTTGTAAGAACAAAAACAAAACAGGTGAATACATGACAAAGATCTTACATGTGCCTTTTTAGAAAAAGTTCACTGACTTGCTTGCATTATTGGCCCAACTGTGATATTCCTACTTTGATTGCAAAATATTGCCCTCCAAGTATTCATGTGTGGTGCCTCCATCTTTCTTTCTTTTCTTCCTTTCTTCCTTTCTCTCTTCTTTTTTCTTTTTCTTTTTCTTTTCTTTCTTTCTGTCTTTCTTTCTTGCTTTCTTTCTTTTTTCTTTTTAGAAACTTTACTCTTTCACCTTTATTTTTAGAAGTAGGTTGAGTGGAGGCCACTGCAGTACCAACCTAGCAGTTCTTGGCACAGGTGGGGAGGGAGAGGTGGAGGGATGCTGCCCCCTTGTGGTGACTTAAATCTGACCTGAGGTTGATGCTCACGGGAGGTTGGTCCCTTTTTTAGTTTTTCCTTTTTGGGATGCTAAATATTTTGTCTCTTATGTTAAACAACTTATTTTTAAGCAGTCTATTGTTTACCTGACAACTTTTCATGTTAGAGGAAGTTTCCTCTGTGATCCTAGGCTATTTGAAACTAAAAGTTACCCCCATCATTGAGTTTAACTTTTAGTCCAGGCTTTTTTTTTTTTTTAAATATTTTGACTACTTTACTCTTTATTTAACTACATCATTCAGGTATAATCTACATGCCATAAAATGCACACTCTTTAAGTGTGCAGCTTAATGATTTTTGGTAAATCTATCAAGTTGTGATACTATCACCCTGCTCTGGTTTTAGAACATTTCTACTACCCCACGGAATTCCTTTATTCCTATTGGTAGTCACACCTGTTCTTTACAGCAATCTTTGTTCAACCCCCAGTTCACATGACTGTCACCTGCCACAATACAGTACAGTCCCCTCAGCCAGCTGCTCACCAGGCCATGGTGGCAAGTGGCCAACGCCACCCAATTTCTGCCACTTGGCCAGGCAATGTGTCCAGGCTGGGAACTAGGGTGGAGGGTCACGAATTGAAACCTGGACATCTAAGTAGTATGTACCTCTGGGTCTCATTTAAACCATCTGCTTTAGCTGTATTTTCTCAGTCTGCTCAAGGGGTGGGGTCCTGCCTCATACTGCCAGGTGTGGACACCCAGGTTCCCTGCTTAGCTTCCATTAAGGTCTGAGCAGTGAGGCTCTCCCTACTGCTGGTGGGTGGGAGGGCACAGATCTGCTCCCCACGGGGGTCTAGTGACACCTTCACTGTAGGGACCAGCGCGAGGCGAGTATATCATTATTCCTCACACATGACCTCATTGTCATTGGGTGGTGGTGAAAAACTCCTCTGATATCACCCCGGTGGGGAAAGGGCCACTCCCTCTTTACTGCTGGCTCAGGGGGTGGAAGTCCAGTCTCTTCCCATACCTGCCTGACACCAGGGAGTGAAGGAGACTGACTTTCTTAATATCAGGTGGGGATGAAAGTCCTGGCTCCCTGCTGAGCCTTTGCTGATACCACCATACCACCACCAGCCACAGCCCCTGGTCCCAAGGGGGCTGGGGGAACTCATTACAACCTGGCGAGGAAGAAAGTTGAGACTCTCCATTAGGTCTCTGTGGGTTTCGGTGGGTGATTTATTTAAACAAATGATCTCTGGTTTCTACTTTATGGCTGGCTTGACTGCCCTGACCCTGTGGTGCAAATGAGAACAGTCATCTGGCTTCTCCAAACGAGGCCAGGTAGTCTCGGTGTCTGAGAACAGCGAGGGGAGGGTCAGAGGGAGAAACAGCACTTGCAACCCAGGTTAAAGCTCCTTTTAGTCCCAATTACTGACAGATGACGGAACGGACTGAATGTGCTGACAGGCAGGCAGAGGATGGCAGCTGGGAACATGAGCTTTGGAAGCAGACTGCCTTGGGTGCAAATTCTAGCTTTTCCACAAGTTGGCTGTGTTACCCTGGAGGTTATTCAACTTCTCTGAACGTCATCTACAGAAATGAGAATTGTTTATTTAATGCATTTTGATCTCCTACTATGGGCAAGTATTTGTTTGCCATTATTTTTATGATTATTACTCTGAATCTACTTAGTCACTTCTCATCTGCCCTTCCCAATATCTCTGCCAGGGACCTTGTGGCCAATTACAAAAATGACCACAAGTTATTCCCCTCCATCTAGCCACGCCCTGTGGTGTTCCCTCACACACGGACTCCAACCATGATCGTGTGACGTGCTCTGGCCACGGGGAGGCTGGGCAACATGGAGCACACAGAAGAGCAGACGTGTGAGTGTGACAGACGCTGCTGCGCAGAGCTCGCTCTGTCCCGCTGCGCTCTGACCCCCGCTGCCACGTGACAAGGCCAGGGCAGCCTGCCAGAGGACGAGAACCCCGGGGCCCAGTCACACCCCATCACCCAGCCAGCAGCTGCCAAACCCTAGACATGTGAGGGAGGCCGCCAGAGCCCAGGAGCCGACCTGCCAGCTGATCACAGATACAGAAGGAAACCCACAGCCAGGCCCTGCGCCCAGAAGGGTGGACTGAGTAAATGTTGTTCTCACCCACTACACTTCGGGACAGTGTTTTACAAGCAATAGGTAACAGATGCAAAGACCTCGTCTTCCCATTTTATAGATTGGAAATGTGAGGCCCCTTCTGATGTGCCCAGGCCCCTGAAGCAGGGCCAATTACCAGTAAGACATGGGCAGAGGAGTCCAAGTTCCATTTCTGCAACTCTCATCCACTCACAACTCTCAGTTTTCCTTCAATAAAATGGGACCACAGCATCTCCCAGGTAGGGTTACTGTGAAAATTAAATATTGTAAGACAGGAGCACACAGTAGGAGCTCTGTACCCCCTACTCTCCCAGGGAACATGGGAGAGGTGTGTGGGCATGGTGCTATAATTGTAACCCCACAGGTGGAGCCCTCCTCCCACACAAATGAAGGACGTCCTGTCTGCATTTCAGCGGTGGAAGATCAAAGGTTAATTGCTCACCACAGGGTTAAGGAAATGGAGGGTGTCAGAGGGCTATGAGATCACCAGAATTCGGAGGGCAAGTGGGCAGCAGCACTCCAAACGCTGGTGCCTGGGGAAGAACTGTACCAGCGATCTGTGGACAGTCTTTATTGGGGAAAAGAGAGGCTGCGACACCTGTGTGAGTCCTCTGGGGGGACGCCCTGGAGACGGTCCACAAGATCTTCGGGATCCTGGAACCAGAAGCAGGGTAGGGGGAGAGGATGCTTCAGGGGGTGCAGGGAGGTGAAAGGAGAGGACATACACGACCAACTGGACTCGCCGCCAAGGCTCCAGGTCCCTGGCTGGACGGCTGGAGCAGTCCTGGAGTGTTCCAGGGAGAAAGGTGAGCCTCTGCGTGCTGCCTGCTTCCACAGACCAGCGGAAGGGCTGGGCCCCAGGGACCAGGACGGAGGAGAAGGGGGGGCGCAGTGTTCCGAGCCTGCGGAGTCTGGGCCGGACCTGGCCCGGCTGCTCCCGGGACTCGCGTCCCATACTGCTCCTCCCAGCCCAGACACCCAGGAGCTCATGCAGGCCGGGCTCCACCCCACCTGCCACTGGGGCCCCGGAACAGCGCTCCTGCCTGTCTGTGCCCAGGCTATCGGCACCGTGCTCCAGTGCATCCAGCTGTGGTGCTACAACAGGAACGGAGTCGGTGGACAAGAGGCACTCCCTCTGCAGGCTGCGTTCCAAGAGATCTACAGCTATAGCCGCAGCCTGGAGGAGCTGCTCCCCAACGCCAGCCAGCTGAGTCTGCTGCCCAATCCCTTCTTTGGGTTGCGGAACCTGCGCAAGCTGGGCCTGAGTGACAACGAGATCCCGCGGTTGCCCCTGGAGGTGGCCAGCTTCGTGCAACTGGCAGAGCTGGACATGTCCCAGAACACAGCCCGGAGATCCCCGAGAGCATCGAGTTCTGCAAGGCCGTGAGACTGCGGACTACAGCGGGAATCCCTTGTTGAGGTTCCCCCAGGGCACTGCTCAGCCGCACAGCCTTGCTCACCTGGCCCTGAATGACAACGCATAGTTGCAGGCTCTGCCCGGGAATCTGGGCAACTGCACCAACCTGGTGACCCTGGAGCTCCAGTGGAGCGTGCTCAAGTCCCTGCCTGTGTCCCCCGTGTTTTGGATCTGGGAGGCAATGATGTGGAAGTGCTGCCTGACACCCTGGGAGCTCTGCCCAACTTGGTGAGCTGTGGCTGGACTGGAACCGGCTGCTGACACTGCCTCTGGAGCTCGGAACCTGCGCGCTGCCGCCTGGTGTGCCTGGGTGTGTGGGAGAACTGACTGGAGGCTGCTGGGGAGCTGGGGGTGGGGGTGTGGCGCTGTTCACTCACTGGCAGCTCTCACAGATCCTACTGCAGTGGCTTCCTCACTGCCTAGGTCAACTGAAGCAGCCGTCCACCCTAAATGTGGACCAGAACCACCTGTGCAAGGTGACTGAGGCTGTCGAGTCCTGTGAGAACTTGTCTGAGCCAGTCCTCACAGAGAACCTGCTGATGGCCCTGCCCTGCTCCCTGGGGATGCTGACCAAGCTGACCAACAGTGACATGCAGTGGAACCACCTGGAGGTGCTGCAACCCAAGATTGGGGTCTGTGTCCTCTCCTTGAGGGACAACCACCTACCTAGTCATCCTGCTGTGGAAACTTGCCCACACAGCCGAGCTGCCTGTGCTGGATGTGCCTGGGAACTGGTTGCAGAGGCTGCTATTGTGGCTCACCAACCTCAACCTCAAGGCTTATGGCTGAGACCTAGGATGATGCCCAGACCTGTGAGACGGTGTTTGCCAGCTACCTGTGGTCCCAGCAGCCCCCACCTAGCCTTGATGACCCAGGGCAGTGGAGCAGCCCTTCTGAGAGCTGAAGCGACACCCTAAGTCGGTGTCATCAAGTTCCTGGGGGCCCCTAAGGTGACAAGAATACCCAGGAGGCAGCTGCTGAGAAGCAGGGCCTGTAGCATTGGGGCCACAGCCCCCCACCCCCACCCACAAGCTCCAGGTGATGAAGATGGGTGTGGAAGAGCATCAAATCGGCCCTGGAAGCTGTGGCTCAGTTGGTTGGAGTGCTGTCCCGTAACCAAAGGGTTGTGGGTTCAATTCCAGATCTTCTCTTGCTCATTGATGTGTCTCTCTCCCATTGAAGTTCCTCTCTCTCCCTCTTTATCTCTCCAAAAGCAATGAAAAAATGGCCTCAGGTGAGGATAAAAAATAAAGCATTGAAGCCTGTCTAGGGCTCGGCAGAGAAGCGCGTGCTGTGGAGGGCAGCCAGGATGACACAGAGCAAGTCCCAGGAGGGACAGAGCAAGCCATGGGCCCCTGAAGAGGCTGCTCGAGCACCCCGCCAACTCCCTCCCCTGACCCACCCCCAATACCTCCCTGAAACAGCTGTCCCCAGATTTTGCAGAGGAGCTACTGGCCCCAAGGAGGTACACTTTGGCTGGGCCTGGTGTCCCCCTAGAGCAGGGGTGTCAAACTCATTTTCACCAGGGGCCATATCAGTTTCATGGTTGCCTTCAAAGTGCTGAATGTAATTTCAACTCCTTAACAGTTAAGGAGAAGGAGTAGTTACATTTACACAGTCCTAAAATTATTTTGGCCCTTTGAAGGCAACCACAAGGCTGATGCGGCCCCTGGTGAAAATGATTTTGACATCCCTGTCCTAGGGGGTCATGGTATTCACACTTACCCTAGACTTGGGATGGGGGGGCTCTACTAGCCCCAACACCACCCTTACCTGAATGTTTTAACCTGGATATTAGCATTTTAAAGCGATCCCTCAGGAGTTCTGTCCATTGACTAACTGCACCCTCCCTAACCTCTTGGCAAGACTATAACTAGTGATGTTTGTACAACCAAAGATGATTTTGTGGTTTAAGAAGAATAAAATTGACTATGCTTTACCCTCCAAGACAAAAGAAATGTTGCTTCCTTGATTTATTTTTCTTACTCAATGTCCATCTATGAAAACCTGGGCATGTGCATTACAGGTTAGTTACAGTTTCCTTGAAGGGTCTGGGACCATAGTCTCTGGCCAACTGATGCCCAGTTCCACAGGCTCTCAGATGTGGGAACTTCAGGCAGGTATACACTGTTGGGAGGGGACCTTTCTTAAGCAGCAGCTTGTCCTTTCTGATTAAGAATATTTTAGTTGCCACTCAAGAAAAACTCAAGAGACCCATCCCCCTGGTGTGAGTAAGTGTCCTCTGCTCTTGCTTATAGTTGCCCTCATCCTGACCACTGCTTCCCATCTGATTTGCTAAAGTCAGCAGAACAAGTGACCTGTGCAAACAGGACACTGCATGACCTGATACTCCCAGGGCTTTCTTTTCTGAAATGCTGGTGGCCTCAAGAGAAACAAACAAATGACAACAACAAAAAAAATTGCATTTTCTAGGTCAGTCACTTCCTGAGGAAAAAACCCAGATGCTAAGCAAGGTGAGTCCTCCTTGCTAGCTTTCCTCCAGAGAACCAGCCCGATTCCAGCTCTCTGATGAGAGTGAGGACTACTAGTACAGTGCAAGGAAAGGACTTTCTAGGTAAAGACCTATGGCCGTGTTCCCACAAGCAGCTGTATTCCCTTCAGATGGTACATGCTGGTGTCATGGGACATGGGGTACAACTAGTGTGAGTTGGTGTGCTGTGATTGTATGCACATGGGTGGTTCTTTCCCCTGGAGTGACATCCCCCTTAGGGAGCACGATGACATACAAAGTCCCATCACCGTGGCTGTATGGGCATGGGTGTGCCCTCTTTCCCCCCAAACTGGGTGCCCTGCAAAGCCACTCTGACGTTGACCATCCAGAGTTACTGTCAGAGCCCACAAGGTAGGGACAAAGTCCTTTACAAGGCCGCCCTTTCTTAAGACACCAGCCAGACGTTGGGGGTCCCCGGGCCACCGCCCATGTTTCCAAAAGATTGGCTATAAATTCAGAGGTTCCCATGACACATTAAATTGGATAGTTCACTCATTATAAATGACTCAGAATCAGGAAAGCTCTACACTTGTCATTATAGTTTTATTATGAAGGGCACACACAGGGCGAGCTCTGTGGGCCCCTCCCGGCCCATCACCGGGCTCACCAGACAACAAAAATTCACTTAGTTCAGCCTCAGCAATGTTTACAAGGCTTCCGTTCTGTAGGCGGAATTGATAAAAGCATTGACCACATGATCGACTTGAATCTCTATCTGCCCTCCCCTCTCCTGTCTTTGGCCTTGGATACCTTATGGCAATGTGATCCTGCCTGTCTGAGCATCTCCACTGGATGCAGCGTTTGTGTTACAGACATAGCAACAGTACCATTGCGAATATACCTAATATCTGGAGGAGTGTGTGTGGGGGTACATTTAGTAGGTTTTCAGTTTAAATGTATTTCCCAGCACATTTGACTATATTGGTATTATAATTTTTCCAGTAATGCCAGTGTTAGACCACATTGCAGTGATGGTAGCTATTACCTGAAAATAAAGGTCAAAAGTACTGGCACATTCCTGGAGTTCCTTTTAGTCATTAATGATTAGCCCAGTCCATCATCATATCATTTGATAAAAATGTCCCCTGGGGCAAGGCCACACAGGTGTGCAGGCTTCCTTTGAGGTTCAGGTTCCAAAAAAAGGAATGGTCTCAGCTGTATAGGGCTGTATCCTCTCAGGCATCTGGCATAAGAGAGCTCAGAGCCTTTTTGTGAAAAACACTGGATTTCTCTCACTGCATAAGCCATGGCTTCATTCCTTTGCCCTCAGCTGTTATTTCCCCTTCTCCCTGTTGGTACAGGACCAATGGGCAATTTCTACCATTAGGCCGTATAGGTACATTCATCTTAACCCTGTTTGTGCCGGATGGAGTGAAACCACAACCCACTCACTCAGGGCCTTAGGAATTCTGACATAAAAGTGTAACAGCATATTTACAGTTTCTTGCCTAGGTAGCACACCTGCTTCTGACCATTGTAGTTGCCTCCCAGACCTGGAGTTCCTGCCTCAGGTAGGAGAAGGCTGTGGTGTGTGGAAGAAAGACAAATGTGGTGTCATTCCAATTATGCTCCCTCGATGGGAAGAGCGGTGTAGTAGTACCAGCCTCCTCTCCCACCCCCTCACCCACAGACCCACCAGAACAGCGGAGGGGTCTGTCTGAGGGGGACACACCCTCAGCACCCCCATGGTGAGCGTGAGCAAACACTCCTGAAGGCATGTGAACCAACCCACATGCATGTGTCTCCAGCTGTTTTAGACAACCAGTGCTTTCACTGCCCGTTCCAGTTATCTATCAAACCATTCCGTGTGTGAGTGAGATCATACAGTATGTGTCTTTCTCTGACTGCCTAATTTCCCTTAGCATAATACCCTCTAGGTCCACCCATGCTGTCGCAATTGGTAAGATTTCATTCTGTTTATGGCTGAGAAATATTACATTGTATATATGTACCACTACTTTTTTATCCACTTGTCTATTGGTGGGCACCTGGGTTGCTTCCATATCTTGACTACTATAACTACTGCTTCAGTGAACATAGGGGTGCATATATTCTTTTGAATTAGTGTTTTGGGGTTTTTTCCTGATATATACCCAGAAGTAGAATCACTGGGTCATAAGGCAGTTCCATTTTTAATTTTTTGAGAAAACTTCATACTGTTTTCCACAGTGGCTGCACAAACTTGCCTTCTTACCAACAGTGCACAATGGTTTCCTTTTCTTCACATCCTCACCAACACTTGTGTTTTGTTGATTTATTGATGACAGCCATTCTGACAGGTGGGAGGTGATATCTCATTGTGGTTTTGAGTTGCATTTCTCTGATGATTAGTAATGTTGAGCAACTTTTCATATGTCTATTGGCTGTCTGTATGTCTTCTTTGGAGAAGTGTCTAATTAGATGTTCTGCCCACTTTTTAATTGGGTTCTTTATTTTTTTGGTATTGAGTTGTCTGAGTTCTTTATAAATTTAGGATATTAACCCCTTACTTGATGTATTATTGGTAAATATCTTCTCCCATTCAGTAAGTTGTCTTTTTTGTTTTTTTGATGGTTTCCTTTGCTGTGCAAAAACTTTTTAGTTGAATGTAGTCCCATTTGTTTATTTTTGCTTTTGTTTCCCTTGCTTGAGGAGATATGTCAGAAAAAATATTGCTAAGAAAAATGTCCAAGATTTTACTATGTTTTCTTTTAGGAGTTTTATGGTATCAGGTGTTACATTTAAGTCTTTAACCCATTTTGAGTTTATTCTTGTATATGGTGTAAGAAGGTAGTCTAGTTTTATTTTTCTGCCTGTATCTGTCCAATTTTCCCAGCACCATTTATGGAATGGGCCTTCATTGCCCTATTGCATGTTCTTGCTTTCTTCATCATAGGTTGATTGACCATGTGTGTGGGTTTATTTCTTGGCTCTCTACTTGGTTCCGTGGGTCTATGTGTCTGTTTTTTATGCCGTTTTGATTACTGTAGCCTTATAGGATGATTTGGTAACAAGTAGTGCGATACTGCCCACTTTGATCTTCTTCAAGATTGCTGTCACTATTCAGGATCTTTTGTGTTTCCATACAAATTTTTGGGTTGTTTGTTCTACTTCTGTTAGAAATGCCTTTGGCATTTTGATAGGAGTTGCTTTGGATAGTATGAACATTTTAATGATTTTAATTCTTCCTATCCATGAGCATGGTATATGTTTCCATTTATTAGTATTTTCTTAATTTTCTTTCTTCAATGTCTTACAATGTGCTGAGTGAAGGTTTTTTACCTCCTTGGTTAAATTTATATCTAGATAGTTTCTTTTATTTTTAGTGCAATTGTTTTATGAGTTTCACTTTTGGTGAGATTGTCTTCTTAGTTTCACTTTCTGATAGTTTATTATTGGTGTATAAAAATGCAACCAGTTTCTGGATATTTATTTTGTATCTTGTTACTTTACTGAATTCATTTATCAGTTCTAGCAGTTTTTTCATGGAATCATTAGGGTTCTCTATATATACTGTCATGCTATTTACAAATAATGACCATATGACAGTTTTACCTCTTCCTTCTCAATTTGGATGCCTTTTATTTCTTTTTCTTGTCTGATTGCTGTGGCTACGACGTGTACTATGTTGGATAACAGCAGTGAAAGTGGACATCCTTGTCTTGTTCTTGATCTTAAGGGAAATGCTTTTAGCTTTTCCCCTTTGAGTATGATGTTGGATGTGGGTTGGTCATTTATGGCTTTTATTAATAGAGGCATGTGTCCTCTATTATGATAAAAACTCTCAGCAAATTGTACTGAATTTTATTAAATGTTTTTTTTTTCTGCATCTATTGATATGATCATGTGGTTTTTATCTTTCATTTTGGTTATGGTGTATCATGTTAATTGATTTGTGAATGTTGAACCATTCTTGTATCCTATGAATAAATCCCACTTGTTCACGGTGTGTGATCTTTTTATTTATTTTTAGAGAGGAGGGAAGGAGAAAGAGAGGATGAGAAACATCGACTGGTTGCCTTTCACACACCCCTACTAGAGACCAGGCCTGTAACCCAGGCATGTGCCCTGACTGAGAATTGAACCAGCAACCTCAGAAACCTATTAGTTTTATAATATTTTGTAGCTGATTTTAGCATCTATTTTCATCAGATATATAGGTTTATAATTTTCTTTGTAATGTCCTTATCTGGTTTTGGAATTTGGATAATGACTGCCTCACAAAATGAGCTTAGGAGTCTGCCCTCCTTTTGAATTTTTTGGAATAGTTTGAGAAGGATAGGTGTTAGTTCTTCTTTGAGTGTTTGATAAAATTCACCTGTAAAGCCATTTGGTCCCAGACTTTTGTTTGTTGAGAGCTTTTTAAAATTACTGCTTCAATTTCATTGGAGGTAATCAATCTGTTCAGATATTCTGATTCTTCTTGATTCAGTTTTGGGGGTTTGTCTGCTATAGAAACTTACTAATTTCTTTCAGATTGTCCAATTTATTGGCATATAATTGTTTGTAGTATTTCTTTATAATATGTTGTATTTCTGTGGGGTCAGTTGTTAAGTTTCCTCTTTCCTTTCTGATTTTATTTATTTGGATTCTCTCTTTTTCTTGATGAGTCTGGTTAAAGGCTTATCAATCTTGCTTATCTTTTCAGAAAAACATATTTTGGTTTTGTTGATCTTTTGTAATTGTTTTATTTTAAGATTCTATTTTATTTATTTCTGCTCTGATATTATTTTTTTCCTTCTACTCACTTTGGACTTAGTTTTTTGTTCTTTTTCTAGTTCCTTTAAGTGAAGTTTAAATTCTTAATTTGAGATTTTTCTTGTGTTTTTTTTTTTTGAGGTAGTCCTGAATTGCTATGAATTTCCCTTAGAATTGCCTTCACTATGTCCCATAAATCTTGGATTATTGTGTTCTCATTTTCATTCGTCTCAAGGCATCTTTTGATTTCTTCCTTGATCTCATTGTTAACCCATTCGTTGCTTAGTTATCATGTTATTTACCCTCCATGTGTTTGTGTGGTTTTCAGTTTTTTATAATTGACTTCTAGTTTCATATGTTGTGGTCAGAGAAGATGCTTGAAATGATTTCAATCTTCTTATGTTTACTGAGGCTTGTTTTATGGACTAACGTGTGCTCTATCCTGGAAAATGTTTTATGTACACTTTTAAAAAATTGTATACTCTGCAGTTTTAGGGTGTAATGCTCTGAAAACATCAATTAAATCTATCTGGTCTAATGTGTCACATAAGACTGCTTTTTTCTTGTTGACTTTTTGTCTGGAAGATCTACCCATTGATGTCAGTGGGTATTAACATTTCCTACTATGATTGTATTACTGTTGATCTCTCCCTTTATATCCATTAATATTTGCTTTATATATTTAGGTGCTCCTATGTTGGGTGCACAAATGTTTATAAGGGTTATTTTGTTTGCATGACTATGCATGAGGTGTTCTATTTCATATCCTCTGGTTCCATTTTATATTGAAATCCCTTCACACTGTCTTTGCCCCCAGAGAAGTGGGGACAGTACCCCTTCCCCAAGAGAACCTGATTTTATGGGTAGGGTTGGGGGGCGCAAAATAGGATTCAGAAATGGGAAAGGATGAAGCAGCTTCTTCCTCAAGAAAATCAAGAAGCCCTCTTATGAGGGCAGGGGCTCCCACCTCAGTGCTGAGGGTGAGGTGGGTGTGGTGGGTGTGGTGGGTGTGGTGGGTGTGGTGGGTGTGGTGGTGGGGGATTGGAAGGCTGAAGCTCTGGAGGAGGCACCAAGCAGGCTGCTCCTCTGGAGGACACATGAATTGCATGTCAGGGACCTTAGGGAGGGGCCTGAGAATGATGACAGACACTACATTCTGGGCCCCAGAGGAAGTTCCAAGCTGTCAGAAGAGAACAAATTGGTAAATTGGACTTCATTAAAATTAAGACCATCTGCTCTGTAAAAGGCACTGTTAAGAGAATGAAAAGACAAACCACAGCCTGGGAGAAATATTTGTAAAACAGTTATCTCATAAAGGGCTGGTAACCAAAATACACAAAGTAAACTTAAAGTTTAACATTAAAAAAACAAACAACCCAATGTAAAAATGGGCAAAAGATTTGAACAGACACGTCACCAAAGAAGATATACACATGGGAAATCAACACATGATAAGATGCTCAACATCACGGTCACTGGCAAATTGAAATTAAACAACAATGAGATATCACTACACACCCATTAGAATGGATAAAACCCAAAACACTGACAACACATTTTGGTAAACACCAAAAAGCCCAATGCTGATGAAGGTGTGAGGCCACAGGAACTCCCCTGCATTTGGTGAGAATGAGAAAGCACACAGCCACTTTGGAAGGCAGTATAGCATTTAGAAAAAAACTCATATAATACCATTGAGTAATTGTGCTTTTTGGTATTTACCAAAATATGTTGGAAACACATGTCCACATTAAAAATAGCACATGAATGTTTATAGCAATTTTATTCATAGTTGCCAAAAATTAGCATTCACCAGGATATCTTTCAGGAGGTGAACGAATGAGCAAACTGAGCTGCATCGGCACAATGCATATTATTCAGCAACAGAAAGAAATGCCCTACGAAGCCATGGAAAGACACGGAGGAGCCCTAAATGCAAATTTCCACGTGCAAGAAGTCAATTGCAAAAGACTCCATACTGGATGGTTCCAACTGTATTTCTGGAAAATGTATAACAATGGAGGCAGTAAAAAGATTAGTTTCCAGTCTAATTAAGAAAATAATGGTTTTCCCCCAGGAGTCTGACAGTGAGGTGGGTGTGTGTGTGTGTGTTCTAAAAAGTAAACTCTAGACTTTATTGGAGCTTCACCAGTTTCCCCATTAATATTCTCTTTCTGGGTGACAGCCAATCCCGGGTACCGCATTGCATTTAGTTTTCAGGTTTCCTCATTCACCTTCGGTCTTTCCTCATTTTTCACAAGGCTGACTGTCTAGCAGACGACAGGTTGGATTATCCTGTCGAATGTCCCACAGTCTGGGCTACCTGATGTTTCCTTCATGATTAGACCAGGGTTATGGGGTTTTAGAAAAGCATCAGAGGTGAAGTGATCTCATGTAATTTTGCTTTCATCCAGTGCAAGACTTGCTGAGTTTATTGAACCTACGAGTTCACATGGTTCTTCAATTTTGGCCTGTTGAATGTCAAGAGTAAATACTGTGCCCAGGCCCAGGCCCTAGGAGGTGCCACATGCCTTTGCTTACCTGCCTTGTGCTAACTGCTGGCCCCAGATGCCTGAGAGACCCACAGAGCAGGCCTGAACCCAGCCTGCTGCTCCGAGCCAAGCCACTCTTATCCCAACCTACATCAAGGGATCCCTAGATGTCATACAGATGCAGGAGCAAGAATAAATAATCCCAGTCTACACCACAGAGCATGAGGCCTGCTTTACTGTTTGCAGTAGCTAGCTGCTGCAGAGCTGGGGCAGCCAGGTTCCTTCTTCCTCCCTCCCCAGCAGCTAGCTGTGTTCAGAGCCTGGTGCTCATGCGCTTCTCCCAAGGCACAGGGGTCCCTGTCACCCCTTGGCCTCCTCTCCTCTCCCTCCCTGTGATCCAGATCTAAAAACTGCCCAGATCCAGAGGGCCTGCTTTGAGCTCACCTCCCTCCCTCTGGAACAGTGCCATGGAAAATTCAAGCACAAATATATTTTCTACAGAGAGGAAAATTACAAAAAGATTAAAAAAGAAAAACAATCCCCCAAGAATCTCATTTCTGCTATATGTGAAATGATTTATATGAACTGCTCAACTAGCAGTTAATTGTCATGTAGCAAAATAACTCTAGGTCATTAAATACAAGATTAATAAGTTTTATTTAACAATAATATTACATTTCATTTATTATTCTTAGGTGACCAGTGGTTACAAAGTAAAATTATCTATTGGCACAACAAAAAGTATTGAAGGTATATGGCCGGTCAGTCCCTGGAGCCCGGCCAGGGCAGGGCAGACATGGCGATACCAAGTAGGAGGCGGCTCTGTTCACTCCCCTCACGGTGTGAATCCTCAGGACTGGGGTTCCATGGGCTCCTACAGGCCCAGAGCCTTTGGAGCAGAATGGAGTGGGAGGAGAGGAAGGAGGGGCTCTGTGTGGGATACGGTGGTCAGCTTCCGCAGTTCCCTTCCCCACCTCTACCAGTTCAAATCCTGGCCCCAAGCCTGCCCTCCACCCTATCACCCCAGCCCATCTTCACTTTGGACTCCTCCCACCTGGCAGTTTTCCACTGCTGCTCTCTTCTCATGTTCTATCCCTCAACCCCCCCAGTCAGGCCAAAGCTCTGCAATGCCAGCCATGCCACTCTCTACTCCCCTGGGATCTTGCCCATGCACCAGAAAGGTGCCAGTGAACTTGGGGCTACAAGATTCTGCACACCATGTGCAGCAGCCCAAGGAGGGAGATGGAAGTGGGGGCATGGGGGCCAACCTGGGAGAGGAGGTAAAGGCCAGGGTGCCTAAGCAACCCTCCCATCACCCTGACACAGGCAGTTCCTCCTGCAGAGGGAAAAGCTAATTGCTCCTCAGTGCTCAGTCTTGGTGAACTGGAAAAGAGTGAATGGAGAGCTTCCCAGAGGCCCTGAGAGCCCCCTAGGACCAGAAGGGGCACCAGCGTTTTGAAAGCGAGGCTGCTGGCCTTTCCTGAGCACCTGCTCCAAGTCAGCCATAGGGCCAGGCACTGTGCCCTTCCTCTGCAGCCCTTTGAAGAGGCCTGAGTCCCCCTCATCTTAGTGCTAAGGAAAGGGAGGTTTGAAGAAAGTAATTAACTTCCTTCTGGTCATTTAGCTAGAAGGTGACTGAGCTGCAACTGAATCTAACCTGTCCTATCTCCCCAGGACCTCAGATCCAGAAAGGGGCTCCAGAGAGAACCTGACCAGGTCCTGACAATGGACAAGTAAAGTGTTAGTGCTGATTTTCAGGAACGGGGGACCCAGGGAGAGAGGTGGGAGGTACTGAAGGCCAGGAATGAAAAGTCTCATCCATGTATCCAAAGCAGAGGAGACTTAACTCCAGACACAAAGGGCTTCCAAGTCTTTGACAATGGAAGGAGCAGGCCCAGCCACAGGTTAGGAGGAGAGGCCTACACCACACCCCAGAGCACCGGAGCCTCCAATCTCCCTCCCTGCAAGGACACTTGACTATGTCAGTGGCCGGGGCCTCCAGAGGTCAGCTCTCCTTTCTACCTCAAGGAACCTGAGAGACGGTGTGGCCAAACTCCTCTCTCCCCAAAGCCTGTTTCTGCCCCAAAGAGAGGTCTGAGGCCCCAGAAACTGCCGAGGCCCTGCTGCCTGCCCAGTGCAGAGCCCACAGCAGGACTCTGGCCCCCATGGGCCATTTGGTTCTCCACGAGGAGCGAGGCCCTCATGGCCCACCGACTGGGAGAGGCTCAGAAGAGGCTGCTTCCAGGCTTTCCATCCAGGCCGGCGCAGGGTCTCACTAGGGCAGAGCTCCGCTGAAAGTCATGATGGGCAGGCAGAGGAGGGAGCAGAGGTCCGACGTGGCCTGGGCGGCGGGGTAGGGGGACCTCTGGGGTTGCGGGCAGAGGCTGCTCTTCTCTGGCTTGTAGCAAGGTGAAACCTCACACCTGGGAGGCAGGGCAGGAGTAAGAACAGGTCTCCCGTCCCTCCAGCAACTTTCAGGCCTCTGGGTGGGAATATACAGAAACTGACCCCTGCCCCAAACCCCACTTAACTGAAGCAGATCGAGGGCCCCTTTCCTACCTGACTACACTCTGCAGGATCTTCTTCTCATCCTGGTCCAGACACACTGCAAAGGGGCAGCCGTTGGAGCCAATAATCTGTACCTTGTCCACTTTGACCTGTGACGTGCTAATCTGGAAGGAAGGCCCAGGTCAGTCCCCAGAGCCCTGGCCACAGACATCCTGGCCCCTGGCAGCTCCTTCCCTTGGAACTGCCCAAGCTGCTGTGGCGGAGGAGGGGGGTTTGTCGGGCAGCTCTCCACTGCTAAGGGCCAGCTCAGGCCGGGGGTGTGGAGGGACTGGTTCTGAGGATGCCATCAGGCCCTGGGTCCTCTCCATCCTCTGCCCTCCCCTGAGTCTGGAAGAAGCAAGTGCCCCTGAGGAGAAACTACACTGCTCCCTGCCCTCCCTGGGGCAGCCCTGGGGCCCCTGTCTCCACCGCTCTGCCTCAGACTCAGGGCAGAACTTGACCACACACACATTTTCTCCCAAAGGCACCCCTTCCTCCTAACCCCCCACAGCACTCCACATGTGTGCACACCCCTAAACCACACCCTCTCCCTGCTTCTCCTTCTTCCCCAGCCCCCCATACCTTGCAGACACCCCTCCTCTCCCACATACACACCCAGGCATGCGCACGTGCGTGTGCACACACAGGTCCAGTGAGTCTCCTGAGGGTGTGGCTTCACGGACACTGAAGCCCTTACCTGGTTGAAGCCCTTCTTGGACTTGGGATTTTGTCTTTTCACCACTTCTGTCAGGTTTAGCATCAGGGCCTCCGTGCCGGCATCTGAGGGGCAGGGCGGCTCAGGCCAGGCTCAGATGCCCTCTCTGCCGCTTCCCCTGCGCCCTCCCTGCCCACCCAATTCACCTAGCTCCTCCAGCTTCCGGCAGGCCTTGTTGAGGTTGATGGAGGTGCAGACCTTCTCCATGTTATTCCAGCGACTTCGTCCACTGACGCCCCCCTGGAGAGGCAGCAAAGCCAGATCCTCTCTCAGCTTGGAAGCCCCGCTGCTTGCCACCTTCCCTTCAAAGAGGGGGTTCCAGATCACCAGCGACAGGGAGCTACCTGCCACCAGTACAGCCAGGAAGCTCCTCTCTCTCATTCACCCAGGCCTGCCAGCTTCTTCACGAAGAGCCCCTGACCCCTGTACAGACCTCAGTGACTCTGAGGTCATAGGACACGAGAGCTGAGGGCACCTCAAGGGGGTCTTAACGATGTGCCGAGCCCAGAGCAAGGAGGAGAGGACCCCACAGTCCCGGAGTCCCTGGCAGAGCCAGCCTAGAGGCCCTCTTTCTTTGGGGACCCCCATGTTGCCAAACCTAAGAGCATTTCTCAGTCCTTGGTCAGTGTCAAGTTGAGTGTACTTGACCTTACAGGAGAATTTGGTTCTGTTCCCCCCTTTCCTTTCCTGGGCTTCTGTGGGGGCACACTCCTGGTTCTCCACACATTTTTGGCTGGGGCCTCTGCTTAGCACGATACCCTCCTCTGCCTGGGTCACATGACACCGGTCTCAGGACCCTTTCCTGGGTCCTCTGCTCCTGCACTCCTACTTCTCCAGCAGGGAACCCCAGCTGCCTACACACCCATCTCCGTGTTCCACGTCTGAGTTCAGGCCCATCTGTCTGACTGCCTGTGCTGACTTCTTCCTTCTATCTCTCCAGGGCACTTCAAACTCACCGTGGCCCACCTGCCTGATCTGCCCCTACCAGATGCCGGCCGCTTCTGAGAAAATGGGGCGGTTAGTCACAGAAGACTGAAATCCAGCCCATTCCTAAGCCCTGCCGCTCCCACAATCCACACACAGCTCCCATCTCCTCCATCGCCGCCACCCACCCTGTGCTGGCTGCCCACCTCGCTCTCCTGGAAAACGCCAGAGCCTCCTATTGGCCTTGCCAGGCCCCCCGGCCCCTCCAGTCTGCTCCCCAAGAGCTGCCAGAGGGCGCGTCTGAACCTCACGTCTGACCCTGTCACACACAGTGCCAGCACCGCTGCACACTGGAGCCCCTCAAAAGGTGCCCACTGCTCTTAGGATAGGACCAAACTCTCATTAGAATCAAGGCCCTTGGCATTCTGGCCCCACCTATCCCTTTAGCCTCACCTTTTTTTTTTTTAAGATTGTATTTATTTATTTTTAGATTGAGGGAAGGGGGAAAGGAGGGAGAAAGAGAGGGAGAGAAAGATCAAGGTGAGAGACAAACATCGATCAGCTGCCACCAACATGTGTCCACAGCAGGGACCAAACCTACAACGCAGGCATGTGCCCTGACTGGGAATCGAACCAGCAACCTTTTGTTTTGTGGGATGACACTCAACCAACTGAGTCACACCAGTCAGGGCTCACTTCATCACCTTTAGTGTTCCTGTTCTCCTTCACTTGGAGCCTTTGAACATGCTCTTCCCTCTATCTGGAGAACACGCCCCTCTCTTTTAGCTTAACTGACTCCAGTTTTCTTTCCAACATCAGCCCAAAGCCCCTTCCCCAGGAAGCCTTGTCTAACTTTCCTGACTGGGTTGAATAATCCCCTTGGCGGTACTCACAGTACCACGTACCTCACCTCCACCCGGTGGCCAGAGCTGTATTCATACATCTGTGGGTTCGTCTAACCAATGCCCACTGTCCCCTCTAGGTTGTAAGCATTCTGTTTACCCTGAAGAACATGCCTGAGCCTAGAACACAGCAGGTGTTTAAAGAACACCCGGCACAGACTCTCAGGGTGCGTCCCTCCTGCCCATCCCCGTGGCCGCCAAATGGAAAGCGTTTCCATCACCACCACCCCATCAGCCCTTCTGTGGCCTCGTCATCACTCACCACCCTGACAGTATCATGGCCATGTGCCTGTCTCCTGGTTTCTTGTCTGCCTCTCTCCTCTAAAAAGCTCAAGGGAGGGCCCAGCCCTTCCTGCTTACTGCGCTTCCCCCACCCAGCATGGAGCCTGGCAGGAGGAGATGCTAAGTGAATATCATTTGGATGGTTGGAGGGGGGAAGAAAACAAAAAGGCAGGAGGGCTCCCCACGGGTGAGTCCAGCCTCTCGGGGGCTGTACCCGATGATGTGACCCACTCAGAGACACATATCTTCTGGCAAGCTCTTGGGCACCCCCTTCTCCAAAATCTCTTTACTCCCTTCGCACCAATCCCACCTCCCAGGCCTGCAGCCAGGCCCCCCAGCCCAGGCCTGTGCCTCGCTATGCCTCGCTGTGCCTCGGCGGCCCCACCTGCTCCGCTCTCAGCCCTAGCCCTGCAGTCAGGCCCTGGTTGCCTGATTCGACAGCCTCAAGCAGCTTAAACACCGGGGCCCAGGGACCTCAGAGTCTGGCTCTTGGGTGAGGAGGTTCAGGAGACCCAGGGGTCAGGGTCAGCTGGAGGGGGTGGGAGGGTCCCAGAGGGGCATGGGGCCCAGCATCGGCCTTACCTTGCTGTAAATAATCTGTAGTGTTAAAGGGACGGCCTCCCGGTCCCCATCAATGCCCAGCCTCTTGCTGCCAGGACCTGTGCCATGCAGACAGGCCCTTTACTGGGTGCCACTTACAGGCCCGGGGCTCCACCTCCCCTCCCCCAGCCCCACTCCCACCTGTGACCCTGCCTTTCCAGGGTCATACTTCCCCAGGACTCCAGCCCTTTATGAAGCCACCCCTCTCCCCAGGGGCTACCACTGGGAGCCCCACCTTTCTAGCCCCCCACCTGTCTCCACCGGGATTTTGGCAGCGCTCACCCGAAGCCTTGATGGCTCGTGTGGCAGCAGAGTGACCCAGCTCCAGGGAATGAATGAAGATCTCTGTTGTCTTCTCCCCAGTGATGAAGGTCAGCTGGAGAGGGCAAGACCAGAGCATCAGTGCAGACCTCCTGTGGGGACCCCCACCCCGGCTTCTACAGCACAGGCTGGGGCTGCCACGGGGTGGGGACAGGACCTACAGGCCCACAGGCACAGGTGGGGCCAGGAGGCCTGCTGGGGAGCCCAAGGGAAAAGGAGGCCTGGGGCGGCCGGGCAGCTTACCTCCGTCTGGTAGACCTGCAGCAGCACCGGCCGTGCAGCAAAGCGGCAATAATACAGCAGCATGTCGGCTAGGATGGGCAGCTGGGTGGGGGAGCCCTCCAGGGGCCGGGAGTCAGCTTTCAGGGACTGCTGTGTGGGGGGAGCCCAAGGCAGAGGGACAGGGGACACGGGGGTGGGGGGGAGAGAACGGGAACATGAGAAGGAAAGACACAGAGGAACACACACACACACACACACACACACACACACGCAGAGAAGAACACAGAGGCAGTGAGCCAGGGTGGGGGGCAGGGAGAGGAAAGCGAGAGACAAAAAGGTCAGGGAGGACCCACAGCCCAGTCTCCGTCCCTCCCCCTAACCCAGCACGTGGGCCTCTAGGAAGGCCCAGCATAGAGCCGGACAAAGCTGACCTGAGGACGGGGGCTAAAGCCTAAGGTCCCCTGGATCCTTCTGAGGACCCTCCCTGTCACGGTGGTGACTCCAGCCCTTGGCTCCCTCCGCACCCCCATGCCCTGGGTTCTGGTTCAGTTCTGCTTCTCACCTATTCTCCCTGCTCATCTCCAAGTGCACCCTGGCCCTCCATGGAGCCCTCAAGCTGGATGTCCCAAACCAGAGCCTTCTAAGCAAGGCTGATGGACTACAGCCAGTGGGCCTTCTCTGCCCACCCCAGGGGCCACTCACCTGGCACAGCACTTCAGGGGGCAGGTGCATGAGGCCCAGCACATTGCGCTCATACCAGGGGTCAAGCATGCCGAGGTAGTGAGAGATATCGTTGGTGCTCTCCTCCCAGTGGGCGATGCCCAGCTCCTGAAACAGGGGGCGAGAGTCATCCTCAGGTTCCCAGGTAGCCAGGAGGCCTGCCATTGCGGCCCCAGGGCCCTGGGCAGCCCTGCAGCCCCAATCTGAGCTTCTTCCTGCCCTTGGACCAATCTGACACCTTTCCGTCTGTGTCATACAGCCAAAGACCATCCCCAAGTGCAGGGGAGGGACCACTCCTGGGAACCAGGGCCAGGCAGGAGGAGGTGCCCCACGAATTCAAGAAATTGCTTTTGGTGACTCCCAACCAGCCCTTTCAGGTCACTGGAACCTGTTCCTGTCTACTCTACTTTCCCACCCCGTTTGATCTCGGACTGGGGACATACTGTCGGGATGGGGTGCCTCGGGGAGTCTGGAGGGAGTGGGGGTGTCTGGCTCAGAGCAGCTGGGCAGGCACTGGAGCTGACCCCCTGGCTTCGCTTCACGGGCACGTAGAAGAACTGAAGCTTGAAGAACCGTGTGAGGAGTGGGCGATTGTTCTCCAGCCGCCTGGAAACAAGAAGATGCTGAGAAGGAGCTCCTTGGTCTCTGCTGGCCAAGCAAGCCTCGAGCCTCCGACACCACCGCCACCGCCACCCTGTCCCAAGGCAGAGTGATGCAGCCCTATTCCAGTTCTTACCGCAGGTTGCTATATGCTCGAGCTACCTTCCCCGAAATCCGATCGGAGCCGAAGACCACAACACGTAGTGTGGAAGCCTTGGGGTCCTCATCCCCACTCAGGAAGGGACGGCGGCGCTGATGCCGCGAGGCGGGGGCCAGGAGCCAGCTGGGCAGCTGGGTGCTGAGCTTGGGCTGGGGCAGGGAGCGGGAGCGCTGAGCCCGGGTCGGGGGTGGCCCCGGGCTGCCCAGGGGGCTGCAGAGGCTCCCAGCCCGCCGCAGGGGCAGCGCAGAGTCTGAGCTGCCCTCCATGCCCCGAGAGTCCCTTCGTAACATCAGCTGGCTGGTGCTCTTGAAGAGTTTGTAGATCCTGTTGAACTTCTGCCCGGGCCTGCGGTAGCCCCGGCGTTCCCGACCGCCGGGCCTCTTGTACCACTCTGGGGAGCTCTCTTCGCTGTCCTCCACGTAGCCACTGTCCATGCCATCCGAGAGGCCCGAGACAAAGGAGGTCAGCAGCTGGCGGGGCAGAGTGGCCCCCGAGGCCTGGTACGAGGCAAGGGACAGGGTGGAGTCACGGGAGGTCTCCGAGCTGGTGGAAAGCAGTGAGTCCCTCTTGGCACACTGCCCATCCGTTTCCAAGTCCTCTTCCTCCTCTTCCTCCTCCTCCTCCTCCTCCTCCTCGTCGTCCCCCAGGATCCCTGGCTGGAGCAGCTCCTGCTCCTTGAGTAGGATTTCCTGCAGGATGTCTGCACGGAAGCAAGAGGAGGTGCCATCTGGGCATCTGGACCCTCAGAACCTCTCTTGCTCACCTCTGGGAGGGGTGACAGGTTCAGACAGGGTGGACCTGGGGAGAAGGTGGTGGAACCCAGAGCACCTCCTCTGCTCCACTGAGTGCCGGCTCAGGCGGGAGGGCTGGTGAGGCGTAAGGCTGCTGCACGGCGGGACAGGCACCGGGACCGGGAAGAGGGCCCCGGTAGTTTGGGGGTGGGCATTTCAGGGGCCCTGGCCAGCTGCTTACCAAAGCTGTCCTGGTTCCAGTTGTAGGTGTAGCACCTGGCAACAGGAATGGGAATGGTGCAGAGCTTGCTGGGTTTCGCAGTGTCTGTAAGAACGGGGTGGGCAGAGGGTGAGGCCTGGGAGGGGGCCTTGAGATTGGCCAGCCCAGTCCCCTCATCTGAGAGAAGAGACCAGGGTTGGGAGACGACCGGCCTAGGCCACCAGGCTGGGTGGGCCGAGGCTGAGCAGGAAGCTGGGGAGCCTGGCTCGTGGCCAGAGGACCCCATGTGGATGCCGTGCCCTTTTATAAGCTGTGTAAGTATGTGAACCCTCATTTTACAGGGTTCAAACAGGAGAACAATGGCATTATCTCTCCAGGTGTTGTGAGGAGTATTGTGCCCTCTCTTCCCTGGTAGCAGAGTTGCAGAGAGGAAGTTTCCCAAGTGCCTTGGAGTGAGAGGTGTGGCCACGTGCCTGAAGTGGGCCAAGGGGATACCTGTAGCCCTGACACGTGCAACTTCCCTATTATCTTCAATGTAAAAGGAAAGCCCCTTGCCCTGGATCAGCACATCCCTTTTCTCTCCCTACAAGCCACCACATGATGGCAACCCAGCCCTAACCCTGCAGGCAGGAACAACACACCAGGGGTGGGTGGAGCAACATGCGTCCCTGAGTGACTGTGTGGAGCAGAGCCGCCAGGCTGACCTGGCCCGCCCACTGTGGCAGCCAGAGCAGATGACAGGAAAGTGGGCCCCACTATTCCAAGAGCCTCACCTAAGACATCAGGGAAGCCGGCTTTCTCTGCCACTGCCCGCAGCTTGGTCCCGAGCCACTGCCGGGCCTCGGCTGTATCCCCAATGCCAGATGCCAGCTCCTGTGTCTCTGCAGTCTCTGTGAAGATGTCCTCGAGCTCGGCCAGGGTCTTGGACTGAAATCCCAGGAGGAGAAAGGCTTGCTCCCATACCACGGCCTGGTTGCCTGACTTCTCCACTGTCCAGGGTCCCAGCGAGGGCAGCAGTGGCCAGTACCCTCTCCAGCCTCGTCACCCATCTGCATCCAGAGACCAGGGAGCCAGGCCTGCCTCCAACCCCTATCTCAGGAAGTGGTCACGAGAGAGAGCCCAGAGCCAGAGCAATGCAGACTTGGGAGGGACTTCAGAGCTCACCCCAGAAGCCCAGAGAGGGGACGGGACTGTCCAGGGCCACACAACTGACCTGTCACAGCACTTGGACTAGAACCCAGGTCCACCAGCTGTCATCTAAACCTTGCTCCTCCGAAGCTCTGTGCACCCCCCACCCCGGGTCAGGACGCAGCACAAAGCCAAACCCTGTCAACAAAGCCAGCTCTCCAGCCCCTGCCCACCCTGCCCCTGGGAGCAAGGGAGGCCAGCACCCTGGAGACCGCAGTGCTGAGATGGAGCAGAGAGAGGACTCTGCCTCTCGGAGACGTGTTCTGTTACAAGGGGGCTGTGCTCAGCCCCAGGCCCCAGACACATACCTGCAGCTTGCAGTGCAGACCGGGCAGGTCACAGTGGACCCCAAAGGCGGCCTGGAAGGCGTGCAGGAGCAGGGTGATGTAGGCGCTGTGAGGCGAATGGCTGGGCGCACTCAGCTTGTTGGCCACGGCGAGGAACTCTGCCTGCACCTCCACGGGGTTCAGCAACAGCACAGTGCTGGGAGCACAGAGGAGAGGCTGTGGGTGCAGGAGGGGCAGCCATCTACCTCACAGGACGTGCCGCCCTGAGGCCAGGCCTCCTGCAGCCCAGACAGGGCCCAAGGCCCGGAGAGGGGGTGGGGCTCTAGGGGCCCAGTTCCCACAGGAAAGTTTAGGGTCCACTTGAGTACTTTTCACCCAGCATTTTCAAAGACCTTTTAAAATCTGAACTTAATTTTAAAAAATAAATTTAGCTACATTTTTATATAAACATATTTTTCTACAGGATATCTGAATGGATACAAGATTACTCAAGAGAGGACTGTCTTTTAGGTGAGGTGACTTGAAGCCAGGCGATCACTTTGGGGAGTGGGCAGGGGGCAGACACGTGCCGTGCAGCAGTGTGGCCTGAAATTTCAGTCCACGCCCTGCGCCTCCGGCCAAGGGGTGTGATGAGGGGTGGCCTCTGCCAAGCAGAAGGGAGCCACGGCGGGGCTGCATCTGAGTCCTCCACTCCCAGGGGACCCATTTCTGCCTTGCCCAAGCCTTCATGCAGGCTAGCTCGGGGCTGGGGTGTGTCCAGCCAATGCTGCCTCTCCTCCCACTGCACGGGCTCCTCCCTGGTGCCTGTGGGAAACTGTGTTCATTATGAAAATCTCAAACACATACAAAGGTTAAGAGAATCGTGAACCCTGAGGGTGCCGATCGCCCAGTTAACGGTTAACAACACAGGACTGTTCTCACTTCGCCCACACCAACCCTCACCACTGTGTTTTCTCGAAGTATATTCGAGCCGTCATGGTGTTATTATGCCTGTAAAAGCTTTAGTGTGAACGGCTCACATTCACTATTGTTTTCGCTCAAACCTTCGTTGTGTGTAAACTCGGTGCAAAGAGGCACCAGGCAGGTGGCATGCCCTCTGGTCTCTGGGCATCTGTTCCTGCACCGGCCCCGGGCTCAGGACCAGGCTCTGTCAGTCACTGCCCTTTCGGGAGAAGCTAATTTTCATTTCTCTTTGTAAGAAAAAGGGGGCAGGCTCATGTAAGCCCCCCCTGAGCGCCCCCTTTCCTGAGGGTGTGGTGGCTTCTTGCACAGACACGCTAAGCCCCTCTGTGTGCAGGAGCAGAGCGGCCAGGCCTGCGCCCGCACCACCTGCTCGCTCTCTCTGCCAGACAAGTTACCATCATCCCCAGCTTACAGGAAACAGAAGGCAGACCATCTCAGCACAAAGACCTTCCACTAACCCCTCTGCACCTCAGCTTCCTGACCTTAAAAATACCTTTTCCATAAGGTTCACAGGAGGACTGGATGAAGCAGTGATGCCAACAGTGGTGCCCACAGCTCAGCAAGTCCGCAAAGACGTGGCGCATGTTCACCAGCCGCCTGCCTCCGCCCCTGCCCCGGTGTCTCATTTTACTTACTGAACTAAATTTCACTGAACAGTTTTATGCCCTTCTGCCTCTCTCAAAACCTAACACTGGCTTTTTTTGTTTGTTTTTACCTAGAAGGGACACAACACATGTTTTCTCAGCAGTGTGAGTGCACGGTGGCTCCCTGGGGCTGAGGATGGGGAGGGACTAGGGTGACTTTCATTTCCACTGAAGGAGGCTGGAGGCTCTGGGCTCCCGGGTGTCCAGGTGAGACACCAGAGACCTGCTGGAGGGTCCTCAGAATGCAGGCTTTTTCTGGTATTTGCCAAACTGCAGCCCAGGCCCTGCCAGCGGGTCACGGAATCAATGTGGGGAGTCACAACCAGAATTGCCTTTTAAATAAAACAGAACAGAATAGGACAGAGCCCGTCCTCTGAGGTCAGGGGAAGCTTCGCTTCATGAAGCCTGTCCAGCTGGGGTGTGTGTGTGTGTGTGTGTGTGTGCACGCACGTGTCAGCCTGTCATAGAACATGAAATTTTTATTGTAGATTCTGGTCAAAAAAGTCTGGGAAATGCTGTTTTAATGACATGCAGAAAGACACTGTGTAAAGAGTATGGGATTTTGAGTAAGATCGAGGTGCAAATCCTGGCTCAAACGCTTACTAGCTGTGTGGCCTTGGGGAAGTTACTTGGGCTCTCTGACCTCCATTTTCCTCATCGGAAAAGTGGGGTCAAGTGAGGTTCTGTGTGCCCAGCTCCTGCCACAATCAATTCATGTAGTTCTTAACATTTTTTTTTAATCTCAGACTTACTTAGGAATCTGATGAAAGACCTCAGCCCAGAAAAGTGACTCTTCTAAACATCCCTGGCAATTGCAGGGGGTTCCGGGTCTAAGCCCGTGTGTTTATGGCTTGGGTGGGAGGGGGTGCAGTGATAGAGGGGGTGCCAGAAGCACAGGCTGGATGGTGCAGAAATGGTGAAACCATGGCGGGTGGGTCCCATCCCTGCCCCACCCCCCACGCTGTGGCTCCCTCCCCACGAGCACTCACACAGTGGAGCTGCGCTGACTCCGAATGGGCAGACCCTGCTCAGCCCTCACCAGCCGCTGGTAGGAGATTCCTGTGGCCAAAAAGAAAAGAGCAGAGTTCACAGGTTTGCCTGTTTCTTCAGCTACCACAGCCCTGCACCTCACAGAGATCCTGGCACCGGGCAGTTAGGCTGGGGGCTCCTGGTGAGGTTCAGGACAAGGGGCAGATTAGGCCTGAGGCCCACAAGGCCTTGGATCCATGACAGGAGTCCAGGCCCCATGGTGGCTAAAGCCACTCACGGAGCTTCACCCTGTGGAGACTGTGGGCGGAGCACCCTGAGAGGGGGACCGAGGCGGGGGTCTCTGCTGTCCAGCCGCTCCTGTCACCAACCCCCTCCGCAGTGCTGGTGTCCTGCAGGGCGTGTCCAGGCACCCCTCAGACTAGTCAGTCAGCCTCAGCACCTTCCATGGCTCTCGCCTTCCCCTCACCATCCCAGTCTGGCTCCCACAGCTTTTCAGGGGACCAAGGTCCTGCCTGGTGTTGTCCCTTGAAGATTGAGCCTCCGCACCCGAATGCCCCCTGCCTTCCTCTCTGCCCTCAGCCACCTTTCCGTCCCTCTGACTTCAGATGTGCAGAGAGGAAATGAGCTCGAGGTTTTCCACGTGTCCCTGCAACTTGGCTCAGCTCTGCCGCTGGAAAACAAACCCTTCGCAGTGTGTATTCAGTTCTGCGTCGGCCTCGGTGAGGAGATGGAACATTCCGCCCTCCTCACTGACAAGGGTGACAGAAGCAGGCAGCCTCCCTGTCAGGGCTTGGAAGTCCTTACGGGGTCCGTCTCCCTGTCGGGGCAGCACCCTGGACAGGGTGTGAGCTAGGCACAGGGAGGCCATCCCTGCGGAAAGTGCAAGGCCACGCCTCGGGTTTCCAACAGCTGGAAACACCCGTGTGTGCTTGACTTTCCTTTATGGGGTTCAAACCTTTCATTCCCTGATCAGAGACAAAAAGTAGAAGATGCAAATGTTTATGATCAGGAATGTCCCAAGAGAAACTGAAGACTTCACAATTGGCCTGCTACCAGCCGACAGGCAAAACTGATGCATCCAGGTCCGCTCCTGGTTGACAGGAGGCCGAGGCAGGGAGGCACCGAGTGCAAGGAAAGGGGGAGGATTGCCTGAGGGGAGGAAGTGCCTGGGAGCCAGGGTGGCCCCGGGTCTTTACGTCACGCAGTCACCTGCCTGGGTCTTTTGGTAGAAACAGCATTATGCAATGTGAGAATGTGGTTTTTTGAGTCAAAGAATATGGTTTATAGACTTGAGCAGACAGGTTCAGGTGGTAGAGCTCTTGTTTGCTATGTGGCCCTGGGCAAGCTACTTAGTTGTCCAGCCTTCAGATGCACCATCTGAAAGATGGAAATACTAGAACTATCCAGGGGGGTGTTCTGAGGGTGGATGGGACCAACTCGTGGCAGTGTTTGATGTACTGTAAGCACACAGGTAATGCAGCCATTGCCATCACCACTGCTGTCATCGTCATCAATCATAGTCCTCCTTTTGACAAGAACTTACGTAACCTGTCCTGGACCGTCAACTACTAAGTGACGTAGGTCTTTGTCACACCAAGGCCCACGTTCCTTCTCTCACACTCAACATTATAGATTGGGTAAGAAACATTCAACTTCTCTGAGTCTTGGTTGTCTCATGTACAAAATGGGAATAACTTTGCTTTTCCTTCTCACTTCACAGGGCTGTGGTCTGGGCGAGATGCAGTCGTGGAGGCTGGTGTGCTGAGTGACTCACACACATGAGGCCCACCGTCACCCTCAGGCTTGCAGACGAATTATTTGCAGGCAATAACTGTGGTCTGCACAGCCATGCAGGCGTGCAGTAAATAGTCAACAAGCACTCGGGCTTCACCCCAGAGGGCTGTGGTGGGCAGGACCTGGCGGCACTGGCGTGAGGTTTCCTGCCACCCCCACAGTGGAGGCAGTAGGCACCCTGTTGGGGGTGGAGTCAGGAAGAAGGGGGAGGCCTGAGGCTTCATACCTGCCCACTTCCTCTGCTACCCAACCACATCAAAGTGGAGTAAACTGTTTAATTCGTCTCCACGGCAACTGGCTCCCTAAGGCTCCCTAGGGCTCCCTGGGTGGAAGGGCCAGCTCTTCAGGGCTCTTGTCATCTCCCTGTGACCTTGCCAGGACTTCTCTCACAAGCTAAAGTCACCCCAAACCCTACTGGCCAAGCAATATGAAATCAATGTAGGTCAGCCTTTGTCCTCACAAACTGCTCTGAGAGGGAGGTACTATCACCCTCCCATTGTACAGATCAGGAAACTGAGGCTCCCATGAGTAAAACATCTTGCCAATGGCCCCAGAGCCCCAGGGTTTGAAACCACAATGGTCTAACACCTAGTGCAGGTGCCCGCTGAGGGACGCAGCCTCAGCCTCTCCTGTGAGAGCTCCCTCCCAGCCTGCATTCTAGCCCCTGGTCCCAGCTCCCTCAGCGCCTGCCTCAGCTGGGCTCATTCGGGGTGGGGGCACTCAGCAATAAGGCAAAACTATAATCGACATGCCTCTACAAAATCACACCCCAGCACTTTCTGACAAGCCCACCTCAGGCTCATGTAGGTGAGGCTAATTTTGTTTAAATCACTATTTGCTGTGGATGAGGGCTCATGTTCTGTGAAGTCAGAGGTTAATTTGTGGATGTGGGATGAGTGACTTTTATTCCCCACAAAAGATAACCTCAAAGGTCACAGTTATATTACCCTATATGATATCAACTGACTTGCATCTAATTTTGCAATCTTATTCTAGCTTCTATGAGACACTGATTTCAGTTTCTCAGACCCTTCTCAACGCCAGCTCCCCTACCTCTCTGGTTCCTTCGGGGGTGAGCTGCACACACCTGCAACACAGGCTCTCTGTGCATTTGGATGAGAGTTAGGTGCCTTCATTGTTTGAAAACGACTCTCTGACACGAGGGAGGGTTAATGGTTTCTTGTCTCAGTTCTGCTTTCCTGGGAAGAGGAGAATTTCGTGGTGTGGGCAGCCTGCCCTGAGCGTCCCTCTCCAGACAGTTAAAGAGGAGACCCCCAAACCCGGAATTTATGTACAAAAAATTGTGTAGTTATTCTTACATGTTTAAACTTCAGTCACCTTCAAAGTACTCTCCATTTGATGCAATACACTCATCAAGACACTTTTTCCACCATTCAAAACAGTTTTTGACCTCCTTAAATTTGATGCTTTTTAGTGCTTCTGCCATTTTTTTCTTTCACCTCTTCCACATGGGCAAGACATTGCCTTTGAGGACTTTATTCATCCAGGAAACAAAAATGTCACTCGGGCCAAGATCAGGTGAATGGGGGTGGGGGCGCATGGGGGTCATGCCATTTTTGGTCAAGAACTCCTGAACACTCAGCACTGTGTGGGCAGGTGCACTCGTAAATTACCCATCATGAAATGGATAAACACATTGAAAGTCTTAAAAAACAAAATTCACTGAAGCCAAACACAGCCTCTCACAACACCACCAGCTGGTGCACTGGTCCAGATGGTTTCCTAGAATACTCACCTAGCTGGAGAAGTCTGTACTGCAAGGGGCCCGTCCTCCAGAAGATAATTCCAGGTTTTTTGGGTCCCCCCTCATATTTGCCTTCTTCTCTATCACCCATATACCTGAAGCCTCACATGGTCCCTGGGGCCATGTCCAGGGGAAGGCCCTCTGCAGTGAGGGACAAGAGTTCCAAGCATCCTCTCTGCTCCGAGTCCCACTCCAGTTGCTGCTCTGCCTGGCTTTTGTCTCCCGGGCTTAAAACCCCACGCCCCCAAGTCTGGGCCTCACCACAGCCCACCCCTCTGCTCCACACCTCTGCTTCACAGGGCTTTCCAGAACAGAGTTCCTGCTCAGCTGCCACAGAAACATCTCCAGGCAGAGCGTGCATGCAGCAGAGGAGAGCCAGCTGGTTCCACTTGAAACTGGGAAGCAGTCCCCCCACATGCAGGTGACAGCCATCCCCCAGCCTAGCGTATCTCCCTTATCCATTTCAAAGTAGGGAAGAGTAACTTAAATGTCTGGTGTAGACCAAAGGCCCTGCCTGGTGTTTGCATTTAAATCTCTTCTGTCTAAATTATAAACAGAAAGAAGACTGCATTCTTATTAAAGGAATTCTCATCAACCCGGAAGTGATCTAGATCCACTTGTTTTGGGGGGCAGTGGGGAGGATGGGGATGAAAGAGATTAACCTTAAGATCATTTGCTCACTTAGGGTGCCTTGAAAAGTTAGGTTGGCAGTTTCTCGATTCATCATGTGCACAAGCACCTTTCCTAGTTTGACACCTTCTCTTCAGGGACTTCCTGATTTCTTAATTTCCCCCACCCAAGTCTCTCCCATGTGGTGAGGTCCATGTAATCGGTAGGCGTGGGTCTGCTTGGCTCCTCGGTGGCACACACAGCTGACTGGTTGGGGGCAGGTGGATCAGACGGTTGGTTGGAGAAGGAGGGCATGAACCCGCACAGCCCTTTACAGACAGAGCTTCAGCCCTGAGCTTTCTGGGCTTCAGGAATTGCTGGGGAGTAAGACTTGCTACTTCTGCTCAGTGTGTGCTGAATGTGTACAAGGAGAATTAAACGCTGCCAGTACTAAACAGGCCCTGGTGTGCATATGGATTTAAAAGGAAAAAAATGGGATTACAACATGCATTGTATTTTGGGTCCTGCTTTTTTAAAAACTCAAGTTACTCAACATTTTTTGATATCAGTAATTGTACTTGTCATTTTTAATAATAGACTAGCATTCCACCAAACAATTTGCTGCAATATACTCAACCTAATTCAATATTTAGGTTTTTTGAAATTGGTTGATTATTAGAAAACGCATCAATGAACATTTTTGTAGGAAAATCTTTGCATACCCACAACTGCCCAAATTTCTAAGAATGGAATTGCTGGGTGAAAGGATATTCTTTTTAATGTTTTAGAGAATGTAGCCCCCTTTTCCTGACCAATACTAGTACTTGTTTTTGTATCTTTGCCAATTTGATGGGGGGTGGGAAATGATGTCTCACTGTTAAGTTTTGCATTTTCTGTATTACTAGTGAGGGCAAATGTTTTGAGGGTGTTCCTCAGCTGTTTATGACTCTCTTTTATGTACTTAAATCATGTTCTTTATTTATATTTTCATTGGCATATTGCCTATTTTATTTTTTATCCTCACCAGAAGACATTTTTTGCATTGTTTTCTTAGAGAGAATGGAAGGGAGGAAGAGAGAGACAGAAACATCAACTACTTGCCTTCTCATACATGCCCTGACCAGGGATCAAACCTGCAACTTGGGTATGTGCCCCGACTGGGAATTGAACCCTCAATCTTTTGGTCCACCAGACGACCTCAAACCAACTGAGCCACACTGGCCAGGGCTATTTTCTTAGTTTTAATCAACTCAAAAGAACTCTTCATGGGTTTGAATACTATTAATTTTTATTGAAAATATTTTTCTTAGTCATTTACCCTTCACTTAGAATGGGATTTGCCATATAAAAAGCTTTAAACTTTATGCTCTCTTATCTGTTGGCTTTTTCTTTTATAATTTTTGCCTTGCAGGGACACTCTGTCTCCATTCTAGGCTCATGTGCCCTATTTTTCTTCTGTTACTTTTATGGTCTTGTTTTCTACACTTACACCTTTAATCCTACTGTAAGTTATTTTATAAAACACAATTTTGTTTTTTTGGAAATAAAATTCTAACTCATTTTTATGGCCTCTCAATTATCCTGATACCATTTACTAAATGATCAATTTTTTTCATGACTCATTTGAGGATGCCATTTTGTTATATAATATTTTTTAAATATTTATTTCTAGAAATTACATTTTATTCCATTAATTTATATATTCTTTTACCAATAGTGGATTATTTTAATAACTATATATAGCCTTAGCATACTTTCAAAGACCTAGTAAGGAAACATCAATACGTATTCTTCTTTAAGAACACATAAATATATAATAAATGCATAGATAAATACTATCGTAGAGCACTGGTTCTTTCAGACAGACTTTATCTATTTTGTTAAATTTTAAAAGATGTTGTTGCTTTTTTGATCATGGTAACATTTATTTCCATAATACCTGATATTATTATAACATTGATTCAGTCTAGCAACATGTCTTAAATTATTTATCCTTCAGTTAAATTTGTTTTCTCTATGTAGGTTAGTCACATTTTTTGTTTGTTTCTAAAGATTTTATTTATTTATTTTTAGAGAGTGAAGGGAGGGAGATAGAGAGAGAGAGAGAAACATCAATGTGCGGTTGCTGGGGGTTATGGCCTGCAACCCAGGCATGTACCCTGGCTGGGAATCGAACCTGTGACACTTTGGTTTGCAGCCAGTCACATTTATTTTATTCATTTTGTATTTTTAGTTGTTACTGTAAATTGTTTTTTTCATATGTCTTACTGGTTAAGGCCCTTATTTGGCAAAGCTCTTGGCTACTTATTCACGAGTCTGACAGTTCTTTGTGTGATGCTCTTAGTCTCGATGAATAAGCAATGGTTTGATTTCTACATATTAAAATTTCATTTTCTCTGGAAGAGGAAATATTCTTTTTTTGCATAGGCAAAATACTTATAAGCATGAAGAGGAAGTTATTGACTTAAATGGAAATGTCTCTCATATTTCACTGTGGGCTGTTACCTTATTAAGAACTCTTCCATATATTAATAGTTTCCACACATCGGAAGGGTTTTAAATATCAGAAATGGATGTGGAATTTTATCAAATGTTTTAGAGGCACCTATTCAGTTATTTATTGACTTTAAGCTACTGAGGTAATGCATTACTCTCATATCAGGGTACTTCTTAGTAAATCATACTTGACTGTGTTTTCTCTTGCTCTGCGATAGTTTTCTTTGACCTCTTTTTCATATGTATTATAGTGCCTGCAGTTTCTCAAGAATTCCTACTCGGCAGAGCCCACACATGAAAACTGAGTGCCAGGCTCTTGTCCACACTTGTCAAGGCGCCGATCAACCACCAACCTGTCCACTCCCAACAGCAGCCACCCTCCATGGCCAGAACTGAATCTACCCACACACACATTCCCTTGTTTGCTCCTGAGGCAAAGAGAACAAATGAGGGCAGCCTCAGAGACCACTTGGGTGAGCAGAGCAGAGGCTCCAGCCACACGGTGGGCTCTCCTCACCCTGAACCCCTGCTCAGCTTCCTGTAAGAATTCCTCCTTCGCTGACTGCCTGTGGCCCCTGCGTCCAGCCATCCGGCGCTGGTGCACATAGGGTACACGCAGCACTGCGAAGAGGGGGCGCCAGCACTTTGACACATGGGCAGAGATGAGCTGAAGGGTGACAGGTGAGGAGGCTCATAGCTGACGAACGGGTTCGGAAGACCTCCTGACTGCACGATCCCTGCTCCATGTGCAGCTGACTCAGCACCTACCTGGGGCCTTGAGTTCAGCATCGATGAAGGTGAGCAGCTCCTGGCTGATGCTGCAGTAAGGCACGGGCCAGGTCAGGAATCGGTGGTAGGTTTCAGCTGCTTTCAGAAGGAGATCTGAGTCTGGTGGGAAGTGGGGGGTCTGGAGTGGAGAGGGAGTCACAAGCAGAGAAGTCTGGGTGAGAGAAAGTTCACTGCCATTCCACAACAGAACCTGCCACTTTTCTGGAATGTTCCACAAAGGGCACACATTTCCTGGCAGCAGTATGTCCAAGGACAAGGTCAGGAAGAATGGGGAGTCACCCACGGGGAATGCATGACACACGGGCGAGACGGTGCCAAGGGACATCTCTATGGAAGGGCCGTGTGCTCACTAAGCGTACCCTGGTCCACAAGGGCAGCTCTCTGAAAAGTGGGGGATCATCTGAAACAACACTGTTGCTGTCTCTCGATTTGGGGAGTGGTCTTCAATGCCCAGACCACATTTACCCTTACTAGAGGGAAATGTTTATTCTTTGAAGTGAACTGACTCAATGTACATGGGCTCATTTGATGCCGCGGGTCTGGAGAACACAGTCGTGACATTGGGGAAAACCGACCAATGGGGCACAAAACAAGGTGGACATAAAATCTCCTTAACAGGACCTCTCACGGCTTGTGAATGGGCTGTGGCAGCAGCTCCTCCGTGGGTGCCCAGGCATGCCAGGCACAATGGCCTCCACGTGGAGTTACTGGGACCTCTCAAGATGGCCAGTCTGAAGCCATCAGAAGGTGGACAGGCATCTCAAGTGTCACCACTGGAAAGTTTCCCTCTCAGTGTCTCCTCAGACAGGCTGTGCCTGCCCTAGGTAAGTTGTTCTGCTGTCCCCTCTCCGACTGCCCCAGCTGGACCAGCCTGGAACTTACGCAGAGGACAGTGGAGTAGAAGAGCAGGGCCAGCGGGGGCAGCAGGTCATAGGTCCCCTTCTCTTGGACCTGCGGAGAGGACAAGAGAGGAGGGTGAGGCTCCTTCACAGGGTGCAGAACAGAACAGCACTTTCTTGTTCTGTTCTCTTCTAAGTGAAAAGCAATGGAACCACAAGACAAAAATCTGGAAAATAGAAGTTAGAAAAAAACCCCACTCACAATGCCCCACTCTTCCAAACTCAACCACAGCTAACGTTTCGACACACTTCTCCTCACACCATCTCTCGGTGTTTTTCCTCTGCAGAGCTGTAACCATGCTGTGTGTGTTTTTTCTCTTAATGTCTTTTACATGCAATGTTATAAAAGAATTTCTGTTCTGTTACTTGGTCCCTAAGACCACGTTTTGCTCCCTTCCTGGTTGCACATTTACCCATTATTTATATTATAAATATGTTTTCCAGTCTGCTGTTTGCCTTTTAAAGTTACGGATTTGTTGGATGTCTGTAAATTAGAGGTGCTATTTTTTCCCCTTATGGATTTCTGCTTTGTTGTGCAAGGATCATGTGAATACTCTTATTACATATTTTCTTCTTTTCTTTGAAGCTTTATTTTCTTAAGTTTAAGTCTTTTTTTTTTTAAAGATTTTATTTATTTATTTTTAGAGAGGGAAGGGAGGGAGTGAGAGAGAGAGAGAGAGAGAAACATCAATGTGCGGTTGCTGGGGGTTATGGCCTGCAACCCAGGCATGTACCCTGGCTGGGAATCGAACCTGGGACACTTTGGTTCCCAGCCCGCGCTCCATCCACTGAGCTACGCCAGCCAGGAGTTTAAGTCTTTAATACACCTCTAATTCCATCTGCTATATGGCATGAATTAGGATTCTCACTCTGTATTTTTCCAAATGTTTAATCAATTTCCCCTAAACCATTTAATAAATATTATTGATGTAATTTTATTACATGCTAAATTGTGTTAATACCCTTGGATAATGTCTATTATTTTTATTAGCTGAATAATATTCCTTCTGGTAGACTTCCATAATTTACTAGTTTTATTTTAGATATTTGAGATTATTCCTTGCTATTTACTGCAATTACTTTTGCAATGAAAACCTTTGAGAAAATTTCTTTTTCTATGATTTGTATGATTTACCTAGGAGAGAGCTCAAGAAGTGGAATCAATCAATCAAGATTATAAACATTTTTATGATCTTTGAAACATATTGCCCAAGTGCCTTCCATAGGATTTCATTTATAATATCTTCCATGTAAGAAAGTTTCAGTTTTATTACATTCTTCTCGGCATTGCTCATAAGTTTTTGCTAATTTGCTAGGCAAAGTCTGTCTCAATATGGTTTAAATTTGCATTTATTTTACTACCACTGGGGCAACATTTTTCCATATATGTTTACAAGCTCTAGTTATTCTTTTGCATATTGTCTCTTTGGTAGAGCTCACCCCCACCCTGTGTCCACACCTGTACACACGCAATTAGAATTCTTGGGTCTCCCAGCCCAGCCCAGGACTCATGGGGCTGGAGACCCAGGGAAAGCCCTCCATCTCTGCTGTGCCTGCTGACCTCAGCGGGCTCACACTTAAAGTTCTCCTTTTCTTTATCGCAAGTAGACATTGCGTCTGCTCCACTCTCTCTCCGGTGGTGGTTCAGCTCTCCCAAAGGCACTGGGTCAAGGGTGGCACCAGAACTGGGATCTCAGGTGTCTTGATAAACCAATGCTTTCTTCTTAGAGGCAAAGGGTCAGCTAACTGAGGAAGTCAACTATTTTCCAGCTCAGTTCTAAGAGGCCAGAATCCTCCTTAGGGACTCACAGCTGTTCTGGAAGCCCAGCCCCACTCAGCATTAAGCACACTCTTCCTCTCAGATGTAAAAGCCTGTTTACTGAACTGTTACAGGAGGTCTCTGTTTACCTCTCCAATCAGTTTTCTCTGTTGTGTCTTTGTTTTTACGGATCTTTTTGAGGAAAGAAATTCAGTAAGTCTTACTCCATCCTTTCTGGTCAATACCTTGACTTACAAACATGTCTGTCTTAAAAAGCAGCTTCCAAAGGAGTTCCCATCAGACTGTCAGCTGATTTCTCAAAAGAGACCTTACAGGCAAGAAGGGGCTGGAAAGAAGTATTCCAAGTCATGAAAGGCAAGGACCTATAATCCAAGATTGCTCTATCCAGCAAAGTTTTCATTTAGAATGGAAGGGCAGATAAAGTGCTTCCCAGATGAGGTCAAGTTAAAGGAGTTCATCATCACCAAGCCCTTATTTTATGTCATGTTAAAGGGACTTATCTAGGAAAAAGAAGATAAAGAAAAAACATGTATAGTAAAAGGACAGCAAACTCACAATTATTAACAACCACACCTAAAACTAAACCAAAAGAAAGTAAGCAAACAACTAGAACAGGAACAGAACACAGAAATGGAGATCACATGGAGGGTTAGCAACAGGAGAGTGGGAGGAGGAGAGAGGGGGAAAAGGTACAGAGAATAAGTAGCATAGATGGTAGGTAGAAAATAGACAGGGGGAGGGCAAGAATAGAATGAGAAATGTAGAAACTAAAGAACTTATAAGTATGACACATGGACATGAACTAAAGGGGGGGAATGTGGGTGGGAGAGGGCGTACAGGGTGGAGGGGAGTGAAGGGGGGAAATGGAACAACTGTAATAGCATAATCAATAAAATATATCTTTAAAAATCAGCTTCCAGGACCCTGGCTAATGTACCACGTGTTCTCAACAAGAGAGCCATATCCCCTCCCAGAAACCTGAAATCCACATGCACAGCTGAGACAGAGAGCTCGCAGGGCCCCAGCACCTGTGCCCAGCCCCAGACACCCCAGAACTGGCACTCTGTGAGGACTTCTGTCTTGCCACTGTGAGGCCAGTCCCAGCTCTGCCCTCACCTCTCGGGTTTTCTTCAGGATCTGTTCCAGGAGGATGAGGAAGTGACCTGGGTCCCTGCTGACCAGCTCCTGTAGGCTCCAGCAGTTCAGACACAGCCCGGCTGGAAAGGGAGATGCCAGTGGTCAGTCTGGGGGTGGGGAGTGCTGGGGGCCTCTGGGGCTGCACTGGAGCATTCCTTTGTGAAGGAAGAGTCTCAGAAAATTCTGGGTCAACACTCAATCCTATCATGACCCATTAACATGCAATGACAAGTTTCTTATTCCTGGAAGCTCAAGAGACACCAAGAGGGGCTGGGATACCTTTCAAAGGCCAATGAACTGCCATGATTCTGGTCCCCGTGTCTCCGGAGGGCACCCTGCCCTGGGTTCCTACAGTAGGTGCCAGAACCTCCCAGATGCAGGCAAGAGGGCAGAGGCAGAGACTGCTGGGAGACCAAGGAGAGGAGCCAGGGTGACCTCACCCCCAGCCAACACAAAGCTGAGGCTGTGGTAGCTGCGGGACTTCCCAGGCCTACCCGGGACGGAGCCCAGGAAGGGGAAGCTACGTTCACTCACATTTAGAAAGCTACAATGAACATTTTGTCACTCTGACTTCCCCCGACTTTCCTATTCCGCCAGTGTCTTTTTCTCTGAAGTCAGCAAGGGCAAACCCCTAAAAATGAAAGGGGTGGACACAGAGACTTCTGAGTGTGTGTGAGTGTGTGTCCGTGTGTAGTGGGGAGTGACAGCAGTAGGGGCAGAAGTGGCCCGATCATGAGTTTTGTGGAGCCCCAGGGCCCCTCCTGCGCATGGGGGCCTCCCAAAGTCCAGGAGGTCACTCCCTGTGTGTCTCATGTGGTCACAGGTTTTTGCAAAATTGTAAAAGTCAGATACTTTGCATCAGTTTACCTAATGATGACCCTCTCAATTCTATAAGCTTAAGCTCCATCGAAATCTGCGTAGAAGGCAAGAAGAGAAATGCTACCACTTACTGACCACCTACAGTGTGCTCGGCCTTCACATATACCACCTCCACTGAGTCTCCCACCCTCCCTTCAGGAAGCTGGTTGCTGTCGTTATTCTCTTTCTACAGACAAGGCAGGTGAGGTCCTGAGGGGTTCAGTGATTCATGCAAGTTTACACAGCCAGTGAAACAGACTTTTAGTCCAGAGCTATTTAATGCCAAGGGCCAAGGAAAGCCTCTCAGAGGAGGTGACTTTTGAGCTGAGGCCTGGATGAGAAAGAGCCAGCTGTGCACGGTTCCAAGGGAAGAATTCCAGGCAGCAAGTGCAAAGGTCCTGGTATGTTCAAGGAGCAGTAGGTATCTCTCTCATGAGGTGGTCAGGGAGGCTAGTGAGATATGGGATAGGAAAAATCTTAACAAGCATAAGGAATTACTGCAACTAGTCACAACCTTCAAAGACAGAGCGCCCTAGCCTTCAGTCACCCCCTTTCCTCAGTCCTGGGCAAGCATGGACCAGGGAGGCCCCTGCCATCCACAGCTTTGCTGAGATTGTCCCTTGCTCTGTGGGGAATAGGACGAGGGGTCTGTGAAAGGAACTAGAAGCCAAGTAAACAGAATTCTAGGGAGAGCTGTCTGTGAATTCATAGCTGCTCTTTTGGAATCAGCCACTGTGGTATTTCTAGCATATGCTAAGGACGTGAGATACAGCCCCAAGAAGGACGAGGAAGACAGCACAGGAGAAAGAAGCTGCTGCCTACTGAGGGCCTGCTCTCTACCAGCTGCTGAGCCAGGCACCTGCCCAGGTGAGGTCCAGTTAAGGACTTCAGGTCCTGTGCTCAAGTCACAGAGTTGGAACCAGGATCTGCCAGTTTCCAAGGCTTGTCCAGTGCTCCTTGTGGCCCTTGAGGCTTCCTTGGGCTTTAAGAGCACTGCACTGTTGTCTCAGACCTACCTGACCAAGAGGTGGAGCGGCGGTTGAGGCTGAGTCCATGCAAGCAGCGCTCCAGGGCATGCTGGATGCGGTCCTCTGTGCACGTCGTAGCCCCTGGCTGCATCCTGAGTCATCGCCTGCACGGGAGACAGACTTTGGTCAGCCCAGAGGCCCCCAAGTGTGAAGAGCACATGGCCCAGAGGGCAGATGGCACAGACAATGGGCACCCACAGCCCAGTGCTCTTGGCTTTGCTATTGCTTGGGTGCTGTGAGCACACAATGAGGGGGCTTACTGCTGCCTCCAGCACTGGAATGGCTCCTGGAGGTGCTGCTCTGGGTGGCAGAAAGGGTGCTCCTGCAGCCCAATAGCATGTCGCTACAGGAAGCAAGGAGTCAGGGATAGGAGTGCAGGGGTGCCTGACCCTGGCAATGGTGAGTGTCTCCAACAGCCTGGGAAGTGCCCAGGATGTGGCCCAACCCCCCAGTAGGCCAGGCGGAAGGACCTCAAGGGAAAACTCAGAATCGCTCCAGGGGCTTCTCCTGAATTTCCAGGTCTGCACCGCCAGCCCCCAAAGATGGGCAGGAAGCCCGATCCGCAGAGAAGAGCACAGAGACCCCTCCTCAGCACAGGGTGCTCTGATGCCAAGGCCTGGTGGGGGCTGTCCCACACACCTCACCCCCACTCCTGCCCTGCCACACCCTCTGCTTGGGCGCCTGGGCCACAGACCCCTGCTCCTTTTCTGCCCTACCCTCCACTCTGGCCATTTTCTTTGCTTTCTCTGAGGCTTGGCAGTGTTACCAGTTACCCAATGACCCCTTGTGGCTCCCCTCCCTGTCCTGCTTCAGACAGGCCAGGGGTGCTTAGACAGGCCCTCAGACAGGCTGGAGGGCTACTGAGGAGGGGACTTACGAAGGGGTTTTAGCACCAGATGGGGAACTGGGGGAAATGCCAAATTCGGAGAGCTTTTTGGTTATGCCCCTTGGGAAGCATAGCATGGCAGGTGGCTCAGACAGTGAATGAGCCTGGCCTCTGGGCCTGCAGACTAGGACTCACATCTTGACCCTGCTATTTGCTACCCATGCAACTTGGGACAATTTTCTTTAACTTTTCCAAACCTCCAGTTTACCTATCTGTAAAACAGGAGAATGAAGGTATTGTCACAGGGGTAGATAGTGCTGGGCAAGCTTCTGAGACACAGAAGCTAGCATGGTACAGTCTTGGCCACAACCACTCTTTCCCTTGGGAATTTCGCCACATTCACCCTTCCAGGCAGACGCCATGGCAGGCTAATCAGGCCGGGTCAGAGAGGGAAGCTCTGTGCTACTGGGGACAGACCAGGAAACCACAAGCAGAAACATCAAGCTCAGAGCCAAGCCATGCAAACAACATGCAAAGAGCCATGGAATCCGAGCCTGGACTCAGCAGTGGGCCAGGCATCCAGCTCATGGAGACCCCAGGAGTCAAGTCCTCCTGCCCCCCCCAGCCTGGGAGGAACCACGTGTCCAGGGAAATGGCCCTTTGTGAACTTCCCAGCATCACGTCACTTCAGTGACATTCCTGGGCAGGTGCAAGGGTCTGCATGCATGCATTCTTTCATATATTTAATGACCACCTACTATGCGTCAGGCAGTAGGGACACAGCATTGAAGGAAGCAGGCCAGCTCCTGTGTAGGAGACAGAGACACTGGAGAATGATTAACAGACCAGAAAGGAGGCCATCACAGGGGGTCACGTGGTGAAGACCTGCTGGTGGGGCCAAACGGGGAGCCCACTCTAGGTTTTGGAGGTTAGGAAAGCCTCTCAGAAGAGACATTTAAGATGAATGAGGCAGTCGGGAGAAAAGGGTGGGGGAGGAAGGGAATGTTCCAGAAAAAGAAGACAGCATGTGGAAAGGTCTGGGCACAGGAACCAGCCAGGCAAGGACTGAGACCTTGGAGCACAGGCCAGCCCTCCCGGCCCCACACCTTCCAGCTACTCAGGTGGCAGACTGAGTAAAAAAAAAATCTCTCACTGGTTAGTCAGGACCATGCACCTTGGGTGTTTCCATCAGTGGCACCTCAATGTCTGAAGATGTCCTGGGGCCCTTCCAGGGCACCTTTCACGGCCGTCTCTGGCCCTTGTGTCGTCCGGCTGCTCCCGGGAAGTCCAGGCAGTGAGTCTGAGCACCCGGGCCAGGAGGGCAGGTTTCAGGTTTTCAGGGCCCTCCTCCATGCAGACTGTGCTGGTAGAGGTGTGTCCCTGGGAATGGCTGCTCCTGATGGGGCTCACCTTCTGCCCCCTGCAGTGGCAGCCCAAATACAAGACCCTCTCAAGCCTGGTCCTACCCGGCTGAGGACTAACGGAGCTGCTGGAGGAGCTGGGACACCAGGCTCCTCAGAAGGGTGAGTGTGGGACGTGAAGGGCTAACTGGCACAGACGCCCTCCACAGGTCTTTATCTCCACAGCCCTTCTTCCCTTCAGCCTCAGGGCAGGTTTTTAGAGGGAGTTTGGAGGTCAGCCCCTTCAAGTTTCTCATTTTACAGGTGGGGAGGAAGAGACCCAGAAAGGAAGAGGGGCTGCCTGGGGATGGGGCCAATCTGGGGGGACCAACACAGGTATCTCCAGACAAGGGTATTGAGTAGGACTTCTGTATTCCCAAACCGTGGTCAAGGCCCAACTCTGAGGACAAACAGTGCCTGATGACCCGTATGCTGAAGCTCTAGAGTCACAGTGCATGTCAGGGACGGGGGCCAGCAACCACACTGGGGGACTAGTCGGGCAGCGTCAGTCCAGAGCCAGCATGGCTGCCTGCCCGCCCACCCCCACACCTGTCAGTACAAGAACACTGGGGAGAGAGGAAGGCTGTCAGCCAGGGCAGAGGGGCCTTAAGAAAATCCGGTATTCTCACTCCCAGGTGGCAGTGCTGCCATTCCGCTCTCAGTTCACTCCCCTCGTGGGGAGCAGCTAGCAAGTCCATTGTTGGCCAAGGCAAAGATGTGAGCTCCGTGTGCATATGTAGAGGTGGGGGGGGGGGTGAGATACTAGAAACAGAAGCTGAACTTGAGTTGCTTTGTTGATACTTCACCCTGGGGGGTCTCCAGCAAGGTAAGGGGAGCTTAGCAGTAGAGGCCTGAAGGCTGGACCACCTTAGGAGGTGGGGACAGGATGAAGAGCTGTGGCAAATCTGTGGCACAGAAACATTAAACCACGGACCTAAGGTTATACAGTTAGGAGGAGGCAAAGCCAGGAGAAACCCAGGAGGTCTGGCTCTTGACCACTCTCCCTCCATCAAATGCAGTTACTGGAAGAAAAATAAAACCCATCCATGCTTCTACCTCACAAGTGAAGACTCAGTTAACTATGACATGATCTTTCTTTAAGTGACCCATACTCCCAGTGGCTGGGAATCCTGAGGCCACCATGTCTATCTATACCACTGCCACCCTCCAAACAGAAGACTAGGGCTCATAGCAGCAGCATTCCTGGCTGACCTGGGCGATGATCATGGTGGCCCACAGGGCCTCAGACTAGAGACACTGGAGACCTCTGGGCCTTTCCAGGGGAACTGGGTTTAAGGCCACCCTCTGTCCAGCACTTCTGCAGTGGCTAAGTCCATTGTGTCATGAGGTAGAAATGAGTCACCCTGCTCTGTTGTGTCACTATAACTGATACCAACACAAGACACAAATGAACAGTCTCAGCCAACGCCCCTTCTACCTCACCACCATCCTCAGGGGCCAGCACACAGCGTTCTGCAAGAGGTGAAAGGCCGCTCTTGCATCCCTGCAATGCCTGCTGGCTCACGCTTCGCTCCTTCTCCAGATGCCTGGGACCTTCCCATCTCCTGGACTCAGTGTCCCCGGCCATTCACGAGAGGGCGCCAAGGCCGTCTCCATGGACAGGCACTGGCAGAGCTCCTGGCATGCCAGCCTCCCTGGTGTGGGAGGCCAGCTAGAGCTTGCTCCCAGCTCCTGTCAGAGGCAGGACCTGCCCAAGGCGCAGGGGGCGGAGCGGGGATGTCTGGTAGAGCTGCCCTGGGGGTTAACCCAGCTCACTGCCTGGTCCTCTGGCACTCTCATTTCCGTCTGATGAGTCAGGCATCAGCCGTTTCTTGTGACTTGTCAGCAGAACCCCAGTGGCTTTGGGGCGGAGATGAAGAGGGAAGAAAGTGGCATCACTTTCTCCTGAGGGATGATGCCTTTTTCAAAGGATTAGCAAGCAAGGCCTGGTTTCCCCTGGCACTCCATTCCCATCCCCCCTCTCCACCCTGATAAAAGGAGCTCCTGTTGTGAAATTCCAGTGGCTGCAGGAATGGGAATGCCCCCACATCTGCGGTGGGGTAGTGTTGAAACACCCAGCAACAGTGCTGGCCCCAGCCTCCAAGTTCCTCTTCTGATCCAGTAAGGATGAGTCTTTACTGGGGACTCTGAGCAGGACAGGGCCATGCAAACCAGGGGTTGTCTTCCCTAAAGTGCAGGACCAGTCAGAGGGCCAGCGTGCACCTGGGCCCAGCTTCCTGAAGCAGCCTGCACGGCAGGGAAGAGGGCCCCTTTCTTTGGGGAACATCTCAAACAGTGGGGGGCCCCCAACTCTTAGGGAGGGAAGCATGGTCCTCCGGGCTCTGGCAGGCACCCCGTGCTGCTCCCCTGCAGTTCTGAACAGGCCCATGCTCAGAAGCCGTCGTCCCACACAGGTGGGAATAGGACAGAGACACCAAGGCCTGTCTGACCCCACCTGCTTCAGTCCCGGGTCGCTCCTCCCTCTCCCCCTTCCTTCTGGCCCCTGGGGCTTGACCTCCCTTTCTGCCCTCACTCCTGCCCTCATAACTGCTGAAGGCAGAATCTCTTGTGAGACCTAATTTTAAAAATTCTCACTTCCAATACCGGAAGTATATGCCAGAATCTAAAGACTGGGGTGAGAAAGGGGTGGAAAGGAGAAGGCAGAGAGCTGGGAGTGGGTGAGGTGGAGCAATACCTCCCCAGGGAGACCTTTCTGTGCTGTTTGGACTTTCAGGACCACAGCAGTACTCTACACACCCCAAGTTAAATAAGTAATGCAAATGAAACAGGACCTGGGGGAGGCAAACAATGGAACACAACAATAACAAATTCACCTGCCTGCATTATAAATAACATGACCACACTGAAAGGGATGCGGAATGAAAGAACTAACCTGAGTAACTGTGGAAAACAGCATTTTGACTGGATACTATAAGGCTAAAGAAAACAAAACTATACACAAATACTGTTTTTTGTAGGGATGTGGGCTACATCAAAATCTTGAAACTTCTTTATGTGTGTGCTAGGATGAAATGAAGAAGCAAATCTATCACGAATGATGAGGGCCAGTTTCTCACTGTTGGAGAAAGAAGTCACAAATAAAGAAAAAGAGGAAGTCTAGAATGAACCAACTTTATGGTATTAGACTGCAACTGGAGAAATCAGTATGAACTCATGGTTTTTAATGTATATACAGATAAATATACATGGAAGTAAAAAATATGTATATGCTTCGATTAACATGCATGCATATATTTTCTAGCTCTGTCTGCTGAGAGAGCCTAGAAGCAACAATGTCCCAGTACCAATGAGCACACCTAGTGCCCAGACCTTGGTTTCTAAATACCACTTTCTAACCAAAGGAACCAGGGCTCCTTAGAGAAATGGCTGATTCTAGTGCCGGGGCAGGAACTGTACAAGACAAACCTGGAGCACCCTGTTGTGCCAGAAAATAAGTCAATACTTGCAAAAGGATGAGGGGAGTCTAAGGTGTCAAACAAAATAAATAACGAAAGTCTACATTATTGTTATAAATAATAAAACAAAATAAAATAAACAGAGGAGAGGAAACAGGTCTCCTTTACAAAGGAAGTCCAATTAATAAATGTGGGAGGGATGGGGGAAATGCAAAATCACCATTAGGCAAACACCACAGTAATAGTTTTGCAGGCAAGAGCCACCAATGAATGCTACAATCTACAGGTGAAAATCTGAGCGGAAACAGGGTATTTGCATAATCTCAGAGTACTTCCCCCCAAGTAATGGATCAATTACAAAGGGAAAGTAATAATTTCAGAGTAGAGAAACTCAGCACCACCTAAACCTCACGATCAAAGTTAATATCACCACTAAGAAGACGTGTCAACATCACGACGCATCCATCCCCTGATACAATGCTCTAAGAGGGACATGACATCACTTCTGTGGGATGCTCCCAAAAACACATAACCACAACCTAAACACGAAGAAAGATCATTTGAAACTCAACTGAAAGAAATTCTATAAAATGACTGAGCAGTATTCCCCACAGTGTCAAGGCCATAAAAGATAAGGGAAGACTGAGCAACTGTCACTGATCGGAGGAGGCTGAAGAGACATAAAAAGCTAAACGCAGCCCTGGCTGGTGTGGCCAGGTGGACTGAGTGCTGGCCTGTGAACTGAAAGGTGGCTGGTTTGATTCCCAGTCAGGGCACATGCCTGGGTTGCAGGCTAGGTCCCCAGTTGGGGGAGTGAGAGAGACAATGAATCGATGTATCTCTTGCACATCAACATTAATCAAAAAATAAAAATAAAGCTAAATGCACTGGGGGATCCTGGATTGGATTCTGGAACTAAAAGGGCACATTTGCAGGAAAGTGGCTAAAATCCAAATGAAGTCTCGAGTATTGTGTAGTATGGTACCAGCTGTTCCTTGTTTTGATAGCTGCACCACAGTATGTGAGTTGTAAGCATCAGAGGAAGCTGAGGGGAGGGCACACATGGCTCTAAGACCCTTTTTATAGTTGCGAACCTTACATATCCTTTATATATCTTTCTGGGTGGTTATCCAGTGCCTTGCTGCCCTTCATACACTTGTTTCAAGTTGCTATTTCCTGTATACTCATAGTTCCTAGTTACTGGTCAGTAGACCGGTGCAGGGTTGCCTGCCTTACAATCCAGTAACTCGATATCCCTAAACTGGGGTTGAGGTTCTTGGGGTTCTTGAAAGGTTTCCGAGGGCTCTCTGTGAGAACAGCTAAGTCGTGTTTTCACTTGGATGGCAATCTCTGCAAAGTTAGCAGTTAATCTATTCTGGAACATCTCAGTGGCACCTTTGACCAAATGTTACCATAAGGTGTTGGTGCTCAGTTTGCTTTGTTGTCACCTAAGAGGACAGAACATGCCAGCTGTGCTCTTGGGGTCTTCGAGAGCTCAAGGTTGATCAGATGAGCTCATATATGGAAAATGGCTAGTTGCTGGCTTTTCAATAAATGCCATTTGTATACTATCAGGGTAGTTCCCTAGCATACACCAGTCTGCTGCCCAGCTCTAGATGCCTTTGAGATGGGACCAAAAAATCAAGCCCTCCCTGGGAGGTTCTGATGTCTAGTCAGGCTCAGAAAGTAGTGTTTTCTACTTTACAAGTATAAAAATAGAATTAGGTAGACTAGTGGGGTACAAATTAAAATAGAAATTGATATTGTTCAATTATACAAATAAAACCCCCCAGAAATTGAGGTAGAGGAAGATCCCATACATAATAGCAACAAAAAGAACAAAAGAAGAGAAAATAAACTTACAAGTGTGCAAAATTTGAATGAAATAAAACTGTTGAGGGAAATAAAAGCAGGCAGGTAAATGGAAATGCATCTCCTGTTGTTATAGAAGAAGATTCGACATCGTAAAGAATTAATTCAAAATGGATCACAACTTATAAAGAGCTAAAAACTCTTAAAAACAGGTGAAAAGCTTCATCACATTAGATTTGTCAATGGCACTAAAAGCACAGGTAACAGAAGAAAAACAGATAAACTGGACTACATCAAAACTTAAAGCTGTGTAGCAAAAAGAAACAACAGAGTGAAAGGAACCCTACAGAGTAGGAGAAATATTTGCAAATCATATATCTGATAAGAAGTTAATAACCAGGTTATATAAAGAACTACCATAAACTCAACAACAACAAAACAACCCAATTTAAAAATGGACAAAGACCCTGGCTGGTGTGGCTCAGTGGACGGAGTGCTGGCCTGAGAACCAAAGGGTCACAGGTTTGATTCCCAGTCAGGGCACATGACTGGGTTGTGGGCCAGGTCCCAGTAGGGACCGTGTGAGAGGAAACCACACATTGATATTTCTCTCCCTCTCCTTCTCCCTCCCTTCCCCTTTCTAAAAATAAATAAGTAAAATTTAAAAAATAATAAAAATGGACAAAGGACTTGAATAAACATTCCTACAAAGAAGATATACAGATGTGGCCAAAAGTAGGTTTACAGTTAGTTGTTCATGTGGAAAAAGACTTAGGTTATTATTAAGCAGGTTACTACTGTTACAATAGCTTTATTAACTCAAAAGAATGTCACACTGCAATTGTTTAGTGATCACAACCACTCCATGACATAATCACAGTTTTCACAATCCCTGCAGTCCAGGGAGAGTCCGCCATTTATTTGCCCATGTTCCTGGGGTAATAGTTCCTACAGCCTGAACTGGAAACACATCCATAGTTGGCCTGACTCCCAAAGCCCACGTTCTTTCCTATGCCATGTTCATAGGAAATCATTTCTGCTGTTTTCTAGACAAAGGACTGAGGATGCGGTTTCACCTCTGCATTTTAATTTCCAGGGAAGATGTCTTCGCACCAAAAGTGCCTGGATTCTCATTGTCAGTGATTCATTCTCCATGGGCTAGGGTTACTCACTTCCTCTGCTCTAGCTTCTTTTTTAAGATGTAAGATTCCTGGGCAGACATTTACCTAACAAATGAGTCTATTATGGCACTGACAGCAGACAGTGGGCAGAGGAAGGACTCCAAGGCCAGGAGAGGGAGGAAATATGAAAAGGTAGGTGGAGATGGCATGGGGTGGGGACAGGAGGAGCAGGATGACGTAGAAGTATACAAAACAGAGGGAACCACTAAGGGAGCACAGATAAGCCTTTACCTACTTCCCAACTTTGCCCATGCTCTTCTTTACCAAGGAAGGGGCCCAGGAATGCTCAGGAAGACAAGGTTGTGGTTAAGACTGCAAAGAAAGGAGATGAGGAACAGAAGAGGGAAGGAGAAAGATGCTGATGTGTACACAGTGCTGGCTCTATGCCAGACACTGTGCTCAGGGCTTGAAGCACATGATCTCATTGATTCTGAAGATACCCATAAAACTCCGAACACACAAGGATGAGGAAAGTGCAGCTCCTCATGGCTAAATGCCTTTCCCAAGGTTGCACAATGAGCAAGTGGCCAGGGCAGAATGTGAACCTAGGACTGACTCCCTTCCACCCAGGTAACCATCTGGAAGAGGACTGCAAAGAAAGCAGGGTGCATGAACTTGCCTTCACATATCCTAACTATAATAATTGCAGCTAATGCTAATTAAGGGCTTGCTATGTGCCAGGCACTCTTCTAGGTGTTTCCTATGAACTAACTCATTGAATCTATATGAAGCAGAGACGCTCTTATTCCCATCTTAAAGATGAGGAGACTGAGGCACAGAGTGTTCTCTTAGCTGGTATGTGATATATGTCCTGTCTTGGCCTGTCCTAGGCAACTTAGCTTCTCTATGCACATTAAAGGAATCCATAACTGGCACGCTGAAATTACTGCCACAGTGGGGAACCAGAGAAAGACTAAGAATTTACTAAAGTATAAACTCCAGGCAGCTACCAAACTCTACGAGCCCCTAGGCTACACCATGGGCATCTGGCCCTGGAGAGTGTTGAATCTGCCTCCTTTCAAATGCAGAGCCTGTCTTGTTTGCCTGCAAATGCTCTCAGAATAACAGGCAGAGGGGAAGAACCTAGATGTAGAAACTCAAGAAAAGCCAATTACACATATTGGGTTGGCCAAAAAGTTCATGTAGTTTTATATATAAAATAAAAGACATACTTTTCATTTTCAACAATAACTTTATGGATTTGGATATTTTGAGTATGTTGGCTAACTCCTATGTAGTAGAATGTTGATGGTTCTCAATTCATGTCCCAATTTGATTGCTATCGACTTCAACTGGTCTGCTCAACCAGCATCATCCAGTGAGAAATCTCTAGCATAAAACTGCAAACCACTTTTAACATTTTCGATCAGTCACAGCACCTTCTCCATACATTACACTAATCCTTTTTTTGCATTTCAGTTGTGTTTTTACCTTTCTTGAAACAATGAAGCATAATATGCTAAAAATGTTACTCATTTTCTTACATCTTCAATATTAATGTGGCTACATAAAAATTCACCAGTTTTGATTTTTTTTAATGCACACCATCACAATACAATCTAACAAAATGTTTCACATGAAGTTAAAGTCAACTAAGCATGATGACTAGAGCCATCTTTCAGAAAAAACAAATGAACTTTTTGGCCAGCTCAATATATTGGCAGCTTTCTGGTTTTTCTGGATGTGGAAATAAGACTGGTTGTTGCAAATTGCATTCATTTTGGCTGCACAGTTTCTGCAGAATCATTTTCAGTTTGCAAGACAGGCATGAATATTTCCTAGTTTGGGCAATGATTTTATGGAGCACTGTGATTTTCAGATGCTTTACCAGTGGCAAAACTTGGGCACAGACTGGCCTAATCCATCACCTCTTCCGTCTGCCATCTTTCCTTCCCTCCCAGAGTGAAAGCCATTTAGCACTGCACTGCCTCTCTGTCATCCAGCAACAGATAACTGCTCTCAGGCACAGGCATATCCATCTTCTTTTGTCTCCTTTTCTCTTTAAACTCCTGCCCAATTGAAGAAGAGAAATCTCTCTCTTCTTTATCCCATTCATGAATATGGTGTATTAGTGCAAGAAACTTCTCTAACAAGAAAAGAAACCATCAATGTTTGTGGACAAGAACCGAAATCAGATGCTCTCCTCTGATACTTGGCCAGGGGTGATTTTTTACAACTTTTTATAAAACAGACACTGATTTCAAGAGCTCCACTTAGCCCAGCCTAGAACTCTCTAGGGGCTGTTTGCTGTGGCATTAGGACAGCAGGCATTGATGCAATGTTGCCAACTTCTTGCTGAATATACCCATGACGACCAGAACAAAGGAAGACATGCACACCACCCAAACTGAAAACCAATACTGATGGGCCAGAGTCAAGGACTGACATTACGTCTAAACAGGAGGGAAATGGATTAAGGAAATCTAGACTTTAGTTCTGGCCAAAATCTCTGTAGGAGGTGGGTAGCTGGTTTTGCACCATGGCTGATTAAAGTTAGCACTTAAGTGGGTGGGCAGCCTTTTCAGATATTAAATTTTCTGTCTTTTCCTTCCATGAAGATTGGTGGGTCACACCCGCTGAGATGGGGTCATTAGGACATGAGGACAGTATGAGAGGGGAGAACAAAAGTCCTGCATTGTCCAAGTTATATCCCATTTTGACCCCAATGGAGAGGTCTGGAGGGCAGCTCTAAATCTGGGAGTTCAGTCTATGGGTCACAGAGACTTGGAACTCTGTGAAGAGAGAGTGCTGGTGCCCAGGGCTCAGCCCTGGGGCATCCAGTGTGAAGAGGTGGCACATGAAGAATCAGCAAAAGGACACTGAGAAGCTACAACTCACGAAGGAAGAGGAGAACACGATGTCACAGAAATTCAAGGCAAGAGTGCTTCCAGGAGGGAGTGTGGAATGCAGCTGCAAGATCCCTAGAATGAGGGCAGAGAGTGGTTGCTGGACCTGGTGACATGGAGGTTTTGGTAACCTGGGAGGAATAAGTGGAGGGCGACAGACCCAGTGGAATAGGCAGAGGAGACAAAGACAGAGATTTAATTGACAGGTGGGAGAGAGGCAACTCCTCTGAGTTTTGCTGAGAAGTGGGTTTGATGTGATGCTTCAGTATCCTTTTGCTAAGTTCCTTTTTTTTCTTTACATAACACAAGCTCATTTCTCGTAATTGTGACCAGAAGGACCCTAAGATGCTTCCAACTGTTTCTTAAAGAGCTTTATCTACATGTAAAGACACAACTCTCTATGACCACCTGCCATGTTAACATTGGTCATCTCTGAGAGACAAGATTAGATATAATTTTTATTTTTCCACAAACATTTCAATAATACATTTTATGTGTTGTTTCATCACACAAATTATAGGTGTTAAGTACATAAAAAATGGACAGCATTTCTGGGAAAGTGGAGTAGATGTACTTTTCCTTATTCTTCCTGCTAAGTACAAAACCCGAACATTGTATTAAAAAAAAAAACAACTAGCATAAAAATCTCTGAAAGGTGGGAAAAGCAGACCAGGTAGGGACCTTGGGAACAGGAAGTGACATGGTGGCAAAGTCCCTGGGTTGTGTTTTGTTTTTGCCTTGTATATCCTAGACTTGGAGCTAAGGAGACAGCAAGCTGGAAACACCAATGTGTGCAAAAATAAACAAAAAACAAAACAACAACAAAAAACCCAAACAAACAAATAAAAAGAAAAGCCTGCTCTCTTTAGCTAAAGGACCAGGAAAAGGGTAGCTTAGCAAGGCAGAGAACTTGAAGACAGTAGTCTCTCTGCTCCAGCCAAACACTGCAGAAGAAACCATGGTACCATCTTCACTAGTGAGGCCAAGGTGGGGAGCCTTGACTTCACTCTGGCCAGGCTGTGCATAGTGAGGTTAGAGAGCCCTCATCATGGGTGGTATCTGGGAAAGCCAAGTAGGGGCCAAGCTTTTCATATCCACTGAAGGAGCCCCCTTCAGCCCTCTGTTATCAGTGGAGACCACTGGGGAGCCTGGACTTTTGGCCCCACTGGACAGTCAAGAGCAGTGCCCCCACTCCAGGTGGTATCAGAGGAAGCCTAGCCAGGGAGTCAGGGCTTTCACCACTGCCCAGGGGTAATGAAATCATTCCCTCCATCCCATGGAGTCAACAGACAGTAATGAGGCCCCTCAGTCCCTCCCGGCCAGTCAGGTACCAGTGGAGGCCTGATGGGAAGCCAGAATTCCCAGAGCACCACCCAGATTTCAGCAGAAGCCGAGAATGGGACCGGGGCTTCCACCCTCACCTGACAGTGATGAGGTGGTGTCCCTGCCCCACTCCCTCCTTCAGGGGCATATTAGAGAAAGCCGGCTAAAATAAAAGGTCTAAGTAGACGCAGAGCCTCGTAACTCTCATACCACCCATTACTCATCACACCAAGACCAAGGGAGATCTCAAACAGAGTAAAAAAGGCAAGCAGTATATGCCAACACCAACAGATGTTAGCAGATGTTAAAATTATCTGACAAAGATTTTAAAGCAGCCATCTTTAAAAATGCTCCAATAAACAATTACAAACAAATGAAAACTAGAAGGGTCTCAGCAAATAACTTGAAGAGATAAATAAGTACCAAATGAAAATTTTAGAACTGAAAACTGCAATAAATGCAATAAAAAACTCAGTGGATGGGATCAACAGCAGAGTGGAGAGAACAGAGGGAATAACCAATGAACTTGAATATAAAACAATAACTTTATCCAGTCTGAACAACAGAGAGAAAGTAAACTGAAGAACAATGAACAGAGCTCAGCGATCTGTGGGGCCCTAGCAACAGGTCTAATGTTCATGTCATCCCAGTACCTGTGGGAGAGGGCAGAGCAGAGAAAGAAGTCCAAGAAATAATGGCCAAAAACTTGGCAAATCTGGCAAAATATATAAAACTATGGACTCAAGGAGCTGTGTGAATCCTAGACAGGCTAAAGCCAAGAAATACACACAAAGACACATCATTAGCCAAACTTCTGAAAACTAAAGACAAAGAAAAAAATCTTGAAAGCAGCAAGAAAGGAGCAATACCTTCCCTTAGAGGAAAAACAATTCAAAGGATAGTGGATTTCTCATCAGAAGTCACAAAGGCCAAAAGGAATGGAACAACACATTTCAGGAGCTGAAAGAAAAGAACTGTCAAACCCAGGGTCCTATAGCCAAGGGGAATCAAGACATTATCAGATGAAGGAAAACTAAGAGAATTTGTCATCAGCATACTTACCCTAAAAGAACGGCTAAAGGAAATTGGAAATAAGATTATAAAAGAAAAATATCTTGGAACATCAGGAATGAAGAAAGAACATGGCAAGCAAAAATCTAGGTAAATACAATAGACTTCCCTTCTCTTGAGTTTTCTAAATCATGTTTGGTGGTTGAATCAAAAGTTATAACATTGTCTGACATGGTTCTAAATGTATGCAGAATAAATATTTAAGACAGTTATATATGGGAAAGGTGATGGGGCCTAGAGGGAGGTAAGGCTTCCATACTTTATTAGAACTGGTAAAATTGTTACATCATTAGACTGATAAGTTATGTATATATAATGTAATACCTAGAGCAACCACTAAAAACACTATACAAAGAGATACACACAAAAACATTATCGATAAATCAAAATGAATTCTAAAAAGCATTCAAGTAATCCATAGGAAGGCAGAAAACCCAAGAACAACAAAAAAGCAGAAGGAAAAAAAACCCCAGGAAAACAAATAATAAAATAGCAGACTAAAGCTCCAAGTTATCAACAATTACATTAAACTTACTGGGTTGAGTATACCAATTAAAAGACAGAGATTGGTAGCAGGTTACAAAGCATGACCCAACTATTCGCTGTCTACAATAGACTTACTTCCATATATAGCAATACAGGCAAGTTGAAAGTAACAAAGGTACAAAGCTATATCATGATAATGTTAATCAAAAGGAAGCTTAAGTGGCTATATTACATCAGACAGAGCCAACTTCAAAGCAAAGAAAATTACCAGAGACAGAGAGGGACATTATATAATGACAAAAAGATCAATCCACCAAGAAGACACAGTAATCCTAAATGTGATTTCACCAAACAACAGAGTTGCAAAATACATGAAGGAAAGCTGATAAAACAAAACAGAGAGATAGACAAATCCATAATTAGAGTTGAAGACTTCAACATCCCTCTCTCAACAATTGGTAGAAAATGAGCAAGGATACAGAAGAACTCTAATACTATCAGCCAACTGGACCTAATCAATATTTCTAGAACACTTTGCCCAATGACAGCAGAATACACATTCTTTTCAAGTACCCATGGAACATATACCAGGATAGATCATATCCTGGGCCATAAAACCAATCTCAACACATTTAAAAGAATTAAGATCAATCCTAGCTGGTGTGGCTGAGTGGATTGAGTGCCGGCTAAGGGTGGCTTGTTTGATTCCCAGTCAGGGCACACGCCTGGGTTGTAGGCCTGGTCCTCAGTAGGGGGTGTGCAAGAGGCAACCATATATTGATGTTTCTCTCCCTCTCTTTCTCCTTTCCTTCCCTTCTCTCTAAAAATAAATAAATAGAAATATTTTTTTAAAATCTCAGTAAAAGGGACTTCCGGCCAAGATGGAGGTGTAGGTAGACACACTATGCCTCCTCACATGACCAAAAGAAGGACAACAACAATTTAAAAACAAAAAACAACCAGAACTGACAGAAAATCGAACTGTATGGAAGTCTGACAATCAAGCAGTTAAAGAAGAAACACTCATCCAGACCGGTAGTCAGTCAGCCTGGCAGAGAGCACTCATGGCAAAGCAGTGGCTGGCGGACCCAGCAAGGCAGTGGATTGTGGAGGGGCGCAGCACCCAAGATGGTTGGCAGTGCAGGTAGTCCCACATTCACACACAGATAAGCCAGTAGAAACAACTGGGGAGTGGGACGGACCTCGCAACCCAGAGCCCCAGCTGGGAGAAATAAAGCCTCAAACCACCAATTGAAAAGTCACCCACAGAGTCTCTCCAACAAATGTACACAAACCCACCCACACGGGAATCAACACCAGAAGGGCCCAATTTGCTTGTGGGAAGTGACTGAAATCCAGCAGAGAGAGGAGCAAGTGCCATTGCTCCCTCTCTGACCCCTTCCCCACATACAGCACCACAGCACAGCATTATAGGTTGCCCTGCCCTGGTGAACACCTAAGGCTCCAGCCCTCACTACATAACAGGATTGCTGAGAAAAAAATGGCCCAAATAAAAAAGCAGATCAAAGCTCCAGAAAAAATACAACTGAGTGATGAAGAGATAGCCAACCTATCAGATGCATAGTTCAAAACACTGGTAATCAGGATGCTCACAGAATTGGTTGAATTTGGTTGCAAATTAGATGAAAAAATGAAGGCTACATTAAGTGAAATCAAGGAAAATGTACAGGGAACCAATAGTGATGGGAAGGAAACTAGGACTTAAATCAACAATTTGGAGCAGAAGGAAGAAAGAAACAATGAACCAGAAAAGAATGAAGAAACAAGAATTCAAAAAAATGAGGAGAGGCTTAGAAACCTCCAAGACAGCTTTAAACATCCGAATTATAGGGGTACTAGAAGGGGAAGAGGAAGAGCAACAAGTGGAAAAGTTATTTGAACAAATAATAAAGGAGAACTTCCCCAATCTGGCAAAGGAAATAGACTTCCAGGAAGTCCAGGAAGCTCAGAGAGTCCCAAAGCAGTTGGACCCAAGGAGGAAAAAACCAAGGCATACCATAATTACATTACCCAACATTAAAATGAAGGAGAGAATTCTAGAAGCAGCAGGAGATAAGGGGACAGTGACCTACAAAGGAGTTCCCATCAGACTGTCAGCTGATTTCTCAGAGACCATAATTACAGACAAGAAGGGGCTGGAAAGAAGTATTCAAAGTCATGAAAAGCAAGGACCTACATCCAAGATTGATCTATCAAGCAAAGCTTTCATTTAGAATGGAAGTGCAGATAAAGTGTTTCTCAGATAAGGTCAAGTTAAAGGAATTGATCATCACCAAGCCCTTATTTTATGAAATGTTAAAGGAATTTATCTAAGAAAAAGAAGATAAAAAATATGAACAGTAAAATGACAGCAAACTCACAATCATTAACAATCACACCTAAAACAAAAACAAAAACAAACTAAGCAAACAACTAGAACAGGAACAGAAACACAGAAATGGAGATCACATGGAGGGTTATTAACAGGGGAGTGTGAGGGGGAGAGAGGGGGAAAATGTACAGGGAATAAGAAGCATAATTGGTAGATAGAAAATAGACAGGGAGAGGGTAAGAATAGTTTGGGAAATGGAGAAGCCAAAGAACTTATATGTATGACACATGGACATGAACTAAAGGGGGGGCATGTGGGTGGGAGGGGGTGTGCAGGGTGGAGGGGAGTAAAGGGGGAAAATGGGACAACTGTAACAGCATAATCAATAAAATATGTCAAAAATAATAAAAAAATAAAGAAAAAATCTCAGTAAAACAATTAAAATCAGCCCTAGCCGGGTGGCTCAGTTGACTGGAGCATAGCCCCATACACCAAAAGGTTGGGGGTTTGATTTCAGGTCAGGGTCCATTTAATCGATGTTTCTCTAAAATCATGAATGTATTTAAAAATTGTTTAAATAAATAAAATAAAAGAGTTGAAATCATAGAGTGTGTTCTATAACCTCCATGGAATCGAACTAGAAAGTGATAACAGAAAAAAATAACAGGGAAATCTCCAAACACCGAGAAACTAAGCACACAGCTAAATAATGGGTCAGAGAAGAAGTCTCAAGGGAAATCCAAAAATACAATGAATAGATTGAAAATAAATATAGAACATATCAAAATTTGTGGGACACAGCTAAAGCCTATGAGGGGAATTTACAGCATAAATACATACATTAGAAATGCCAGATGGCCCAGCAATTTCACTCCTGGGCATTTATTTCAGAGAAATGAAAACCTATGTTCCCACAAACACCTGTGCATGGATGTTTATAGCGAGTGGCTTCATTTGGAATAGCCCCAAACTGGAAACAACCCCAATGTCCTCTAGTGGGTGAGCACATCTCTGCACCATGGAATACTAATCAGTAATACCAAGAAAACAATTATTAAAATACACAACATCCAGAAAACTATGCTGAATCAAAAGCCAACCTCAAAAGAGTTGGCAGTAGTTACCTACTCTTGATTACCTACTATATGATTCCACTTATAAAAGACTTTTGAAATGATACAATTATAGAATGGCCACAGACTGGGAGAAAATACTTGCTGTGTGTGCATGAGTGCGTGTGTGTATACATCTGACAAATGACTTATATCCCAGAAATGGACAAATAAGAACAGCTACTTCACAAAAAATATCCAATGTCAATAAAGACATAAAAATATGCTCATCATTACTGGTCATCAGGAAAATGTGAGAGTAAAGCCACAATGAGATTACACTACACTAGAATTGCTAAAATTAATAAAATGAGCAATACCAAACTGGTGAGGATGTGGAGCAACCAAACATCATTGGTAGAAGCATAGAATGGTGCAACCACTTTGAAAATCAGCTTGACGTTGTCATAAAGTTAGCAAATACCTACTGCTGTGACCCAATAATTCCACTTCTTTACCCAAGCTAGAAGAAAATACATGTGGACCAAAAGGCTTGTGCAGAAGTGTTGGAAGCAGCTTTATTCGTCACAGCCTCAGTCTGGAAGCAACCCGACCCCTCAGCAGAAGAATGGATGGACACACCTGGTATATTCATGCAATACACTGCTACTTAGCAATGCAAAGAGTAAAAAAGAACAAACCACTAACGTGTGTACTAACAAATATGACTATCAAAAACATATTGTGTGAATAAAGCTGGACACAGAAAGATAGATATCGTATGTTTCCATTTATAGAACGTTCCAGAACAGGCCAAACTGATCCATGATGAAATAAGTCAAAGTGGTGGTTGTCTCTGGAAGGTACCTCGGGAGTTGACCAGGCATGGATTGAGGGAACTTTCTGGGATGACAGAAATATTCCACGTCTTGATGGGAGTATAGGTTGCAGGGGTGCACATATTTTCCATAACTCATCAAACTGTACAACAAAATCTGTGCCTTTCCCTGTATGTAAACCATACCTCAATAAAAAATTTTTTTAAGAGTATAAATCTTTAAAGTTTTCTCCTCCTTGGTTTGACCTCTTACCCTTCCAGTCCTTTTATGCCTTTACACGCCCACAGACATACCTGCACACATTTATTTTCTTCTTACATAGGTGGGATCACAGCGCAGGCATGGTTCTGTGCAGAGTTGTCTCCCCAAAAGCACATCTGATTGTCATTCCCTCCCTGCCCCTTAAAGCTCTTGGTTTTCCAATGCCTCAGGACAAAGTTGGACCCCCACGCCAGCCTACCCAGCCCCGAGAGGTCTGGACCCTCCTTCCCTGACCAGTGCCACCCTCACCTTACCTCTTTCATAAACCTCTTCCAGGCTTCCTCTTGCCTGACGTGTCCACCACCTGCCCGGGCTTTTGATGTGGCTTCTAAGGTGCATTTTCCCATCTTCCATTTCAAGCTCACGTTTTCAGGGAAGGCCTCCTGACTGGCCCCTCCCCCCTGCTGGGTTGGGTGCCCACCCAGCCCTCCCTGCTTCCCTGTGCCTGTGTGGTAACTGGCTTCTCTACCAGACTGTTGGCTCTGCTGACAGTGGCTCCTCCACCATGCAAACAGCTCCTTCGACAGCTGCACCTGGCGTGGGGCCTTCCTTGTCAGGTCCCCCGGGACAGTTACATAAATGTGTGAACCTGCTCTGCAAACCAAAAGCCCCACCCTAATATGTGGTCCTGATGTTATGGCCATGAGAGCAATAGGGGAGATTCCTCAGGCCTCTAGGGGAAATCACATCTATTGTAACTTCCCAGTGAGTCAGTCCTCGGAGGTGTCGACCAGACCGACCGAGTCATTTTTAGCCACCCACAGTGGGGGCAGAAGTGGGGGCAGGTTAGCTCTGCCAGAGGCCAAAGGACAATCCTGGCCAGAACCCAGGCTTTCTAGGAGCTGTTGCTTGGGCCACGGAGTACAAACACGGGACAATGTATGGCGTTATTAATTTATTTCTTCCTGTCCATTGTTCCCTCCCTTCATTCTGTCCCCATGCTAATAAGGCAACCACCTTGTGGAAGGTTTGCGGCAGGAAAGTAAAAATCTCTGAGCTCCTGGACAGCTCCAGGCAGGAGGGATGGGACTCAGAGAGGGTTTCAGTTGATACAAGGAGATAAATAAATAGTTATTTCTTTTCTTCTCTTTTCTTTTCTTTTCCTTTCTTTTCTTTTTATTAGCTTTAATTCTTAGAGCAGTTTCAGGTTTTACACCCTCCCACGCCTCTCCCACCCACAGTTTCCACTCTTATTAATATCGTCCATTAGTGAGGTATATTTTTACAACTGATGAACCAATGTTGATACAACAGTATTAATTAAAGCCCACAGTTTACTTTGTTGTACAGTCTGATGGGTTTTGCCAAATACAAATTGTCATGTACCACCATGACAGTATCACACAGAACAGTGTTGCTGCCCGAAAAATCCCCTGTGCTCTGTCCGCCTCTCCCCGTCTCTCCCACTGCCGGCAACCACATCGTTTTCCTGTCTCTACGGTTTTGCCTTTTCCAGGATATCACACGATTGGCATCATACATTATGAAGACTTTTCAGACTGGTTTTTTTTCCACTTAGTAATATGCATTTGAGGCTCTTGCACGTCTTTTCGTGGCTATTTTTTTTCTACCACTAACTAATATTCTGATCTATGCACGTTCCATGTTTTGTTTATCCTTCCACCTAGTGAAGGACGTCTTGGTTGCTTCCCATTTTTGGCAGCTAAACAGTCATGTGCAGGTTTTCGCGTGGAAGTAAGTTTTCAATTCATTTGGGTAAATGCCTAGAAGCATGATTGCTGGACCATTTGGCAAGACTTCTGGGCTTTCTAAGAAACTGCTAAGCTGCCTTCTGAAGGGGCTGCGCCGCCTGCGTGCCTGCTGGCGCCGCCCCGCCTCCTCGGCAGCAGTTGGTGCGGTCGGTGTTTCGCATTTTTGCCGTTCTAGGAGATATTTAGAGGTATCTCATTTTTTTAACTTCCAACTCCCTAATGACATATGATGTTGAGCATCTTTTTATATGCTTATTTGTCATCTGTGTATCTTCTTTGGTGAGTGATTCAGATCTTACTGTTCAGTTTATAAGCGCACATTTATGTGGTTTTTCAGCACACTCACTGTGTTGTGCAGCCACAACCGAGATCTACCTAAATCTAGAACATTCCTATCAATGCAGAAAGAAACCTCATACCTATTAGCAGTCACTCCCCATTCCTCTTCCCCCTGTCATCCGGTAACCACTAATCTACTCTCTCTATGAATTTGCTTTTCTTGTATCTTTCATATAAATGGAATCATACAAAATGTGGTCTTTGGCACCTGGCTTTCTTCTAGTTGCATGTTTCCTAGGTTCATCCATGTCGTAGCATGTAACAGGTACTTTTTATGACTAAATAATGTTCCATTGTATGGGTATATCATGGCTATTTCTTAAATACTTCAATGTATGGACCAAGATTCATACTGGATACCTGGGCACTACTTGCTCCCAGCCCAAAGCCAAAGGAAAAGACAAGAGGCATTGCCCCAGTAGGCAGTTTTTCCTTCTGCGTGAGGGACAGTGAGTAATGAGCCTCAGCTGGAGTTTCTTCTGTAATAAAAAGGAATTCTGCTTGAGTCTCGTGGGCTTAAATAAACCACTGCCACCACCACCAGCTACTACCCATGAAGTTCCTACTTCCTGCTGGGCACCAGCGCAGGCAGGCAGGCACATGCACACAGAACGATCCCCACTCACATGTGAGGTCGCTTGGCTCCGAGGGGTAGAGCCACGACCTCAGCGTCTGCCGCAGCAACACTAACTCAGGACTGCCAAATAGTGAAGCCCTCCTTAACTGTCCCAGGAGCCAAATTTCCTCACCTCTTTGCGTCCTAGGCCCATTAGGCAACTTGGAGAAATTTACAAACCCCTCTTTAGAATAATGTTTCAAATGTATGAAATAAAATACACTGGGCTGTAAAGGAAATTAATTACACTGAAATACAATGATGAATATTTTAAATAATCAGATTGGTGAAATGGTAATATATGTTCTTTTCATCAACACACTAAATAACAAAATCCAGCAGTGGGTCTAATCACTACCATCACTTCGAAATAGTAGAAAGCATAAACGACGTTTGAGGTACCTGCCCAACTGCACAGTAATATGAAAAGATCTGTGTGAGAAAACATCTAGACTAAGGCACAGGTGTTGGTAATGTGATGGAGTTTGTTGCCCACATTCATAATGGAAAGAAACACTAAAGTTCAGTTAGAGGTGAGTGCAAATAAGATGTCACATGGTGCCCATCCAGCCCACGGGCCCTTGGGTTAGAGTCTCTGCTCCCCTGAGGAATGGGAACATGGGCTGGGGAGAGGGGAGACCCTGCCCGCCCCGGGGCCTGTTGGTGCCTCTGGATGTCCACCACCTTTAGCAGGCCTGGTGTGAGGAGGGGTCACCTTCCTGTTCACTAGCTCTGCCTGGCCTGGAATTCCTCAGCCTGGGGCTTTTCTGGGAAGCTCCCTAAACAGTGTTTCAGTTTCTCGGACTGGTCTCCATCTGTCTGTCTTATACATCCTACCTCTCTCTGGACAGTTTAATGCCTTTTTAAACAACCCCCTGTGAGGTTTGGGGAGTTTCTCATCTCTCATATCAAACTTCTTATATGACTTCAGAAGGGCAGCCCCTAAGGTGGTTCCCCTGCAGGAGGGGGAGGCCCCAGCTGAAGGCGTGGTACAGAGGCACTGAGTGAAGACCCAGGGCGCAGTCCAGCGAGGGGGGCCCTGGGGACACAGCAGCTCCCTGTGCAGAGAGCCACTGGCCTTCTCACCTTATGAGGGCCGGCCTGGGGCACGGAGGACAGCAGGTTAGGCCATGCAACCTCTGCGGACCTCAGTTTCTTCGTGCATGAATTGGGAAATGGGCCTCTCCATGGTGGCGTAATGGGGTGAGGAGTAAACAGCAAGAAGGCTGGACTGCATCCCCAAACCTGCTCAGAGTTCACCTCAGATGAGAGCCAGGAAAAACTTGCCAAGTGACACCAGGAAGCAGCAGCGCTTTCTGGCTCTTCACTGAAGGCCCGATGGATAACATGACCGCAGCGGGCCCGTGCACCTCCTTCGCCCCTGCTTCCTGTGCTTCAGAGTCCTAGCCCGGGAGGGGCGGCCAGGGGCAGAGGCAGCACTTGGACCCTTAGACCTCCCACCCCCTTCTCGTTCCTCCTTTTTAATCAAGACATCTATCTGATCTGGGGCCCTTGGGAAGTCCCCAGCCTCTCAGTCTCAGTGTCTCCATAGATAAAGTGACTCCTGAGGGTCCCTCCTGCTCCAATCAGACCCAGGATAGATGGGGGGAGGAAGGATTCCCCTTCCAGCCACATCATCCCCATTTGCCAGCCCCAGGGCAGCTGCCCCAGCTACAGCAGGTCCTGGTGCGCAGAGACCACTCTGCTTCCGGTCTACCCATGGTGACTGGACAGGTGGGAGGGGCGCCAGGGTAGGGGAGAGAAGGGCAGGTGCGGGGAAGCCCAACTCCACAGAAGCACCTGTTCCAAGTTATACAGGTGCCAAGACGTGGCACCTATTTCCATTGTTCTCTAGTCCTGCCCTATCCCCAGGGCAGCGACTGGGGTGGGGGAGACGGTGGCCGAGGCCGGAGGGACAGAGAACAGAGGATGCGCAGGAGGGAGCAGAACAGTAAGGAGGAGGCTTGAAAAGCAGGGCTGGGCAGAAACACCCTTGTAACAACCTGAGGCTGAGATAGATGAAAGGGGCTGAAAAACAAAAACAAAAAAGTCAAAATGTACAACGGCAGCCCCAATGTTTCCTGTTTTTCTAACAAATCACCAATGATTTCCAAGAAAAGCAAGCCGTGCTACACGCGGTCCTGGGCACAGCCGCAGAATTTGCACATCTGGCCTGTGCTTCGAGAGGGTGGCAGGACCGGGCACAGGATGTGGCAGGGCCACCGAAAGGTCTGCAGCCCGAGGAGGTGCGGGGCACGGGCCAGGAGCTCCTCGGGGATCCAGCCACCCACCTGCACCTCAGTTTCCTCGGGTCCCCGGAAAAGCAGGAGGGTTCTCCCTTCAAGCTTAGAGGACACTTTCAGAGGATTCCCCATGGACAAGCTTCCCCAGACCTGACTGAATTCTCTGAGAATTTCCAGTCAGCAGGCTGTGGGGGGCTCCAGGGAGGCCAGGCTGGGCCAGGTGTCCTGAGAGACTGGGAGCAGATCACCCAAGGAGGACAAGGCACCCTCAGAAGTTGGCATCCAGCCACCATCCCTCCTCTTCCTGTCTCAGCTTCTGTCCCCCTTGCTGAGGAGGGTCTCACAGGGTCCTGGGCTTTTTCAAAAACCCCTGGAGTGACAGGCAGACCCCACAGCTGAGGCTAAAGATCAGTGTTCTCAGCCCAGGACCCCCACCCCTTCCTGCCAGGCCACCTGCTCCTCCTTCAGCACCCCCAGGAGCCCTCTCTGCCCCTGCCTGCTCCACCCCACTCCAGGAAAACAGAGCTGCCCCCTGGGGAGCCCCTCCCAGCCATCCCAGGCCCTCTTCTCTCTTCTGTCTGTGACCAGAGTCTTCTCTGTAACGCCTCTCCCCTCTTCTGCTGTCTCACCACCATCTTCCCTGCTGGTTCTTCCAGAAAACCGAGCATCTTGCCTCACCCATGCAGGCTGGGGGCAACTCAGCCCTATGTACAAACCCGCAAGCCGGCATGCCCATACCCCGCTGAACCCCATCAGCACCAGACCTGCCCCTGGTCCAGGGCCCATAGGCAGGCTGTGGGTGGGCATCGTGGATGGAATGAAGGGAGACAGAGAGCCCAACCTCACCTGCCTGTAGCCTCATTCCTGGTCTAGCCTCATTCCTGGTCTACCCTAGTGGGCAGAGCAGACCCTTAGGCCAACACCACACACACATATTTTGCCTAACCATCTGAAAGTAAGTTGCAGGTTGCAGACATCTTGACGAGTCACTCCTACATATTAGATTTAACCATATGAACCACAAACAGATATCAGCAAGTTCATATGGTTCAACCTGACACTTGAGCATGTGTCCCATGAGAACGAGGACAGTCTCCACCCCGGGGATACCATTATCACACACAGAGCAAGAGAATGACGATTACACACCATCTGCTGTGCCCCGAGGCACACGTAGTCTTGCAGGGCACCTGCTCTGTGCCTGTGTACCCACCTTCCCCACGCCGAGTCAGGACCTGGGCCATACAGGGAACAAGCAGTGGGAGGAGGGAGGCTGCTGGTTCCAACAACTCCCTCACACTGGGAGTTCACTCTGGACAGGCGCAAAGCAGACACCTGAAAACCCAGGACAACCCATGACAACACACAATGAGAATCTCTCCCCGGGGAAGTAGGAGGTATATTATGGGATTGGATTTTCCAAAGGTGGTCCCAACATTGCCCATCCTACAGTCTCTTCGATAATGTGGCCTTGCCACTTCCCCATCAAGAGTAGAACCTAATTCCCCTCCCCATAAATTTGGATGGGCTTGTAACTGCTTCAACCAGAGACAGTGAAGGTGACACTGTGTGGCGTTCCAAGCTAGGTCATTAAGAGGATGCAGCTCCTGTCTCATTCACTAGAACCCTTGCGCGTGGAGCTCTGAGCTGTCCTGCAAGTAAACTGACTGGCCATGTAGAGGCTGCCATCAGGTGTGGAAGCCCAAGCCACATGGAGAGGCCATTGCAGGTGTTCTGGCTGCAGCTCCCGTCCCCAGTTGTTCAAGTCTTCCCAGCTGAGGCCCCGACATCACTGAGCACAGATGAGCCATCCCCACTGTGCTCTCCCCAGATTCCTGGCTCACAAAGTCAACAAGCATACTAAAGTAATCACAGTCTTCTACACTATGTTTTGGGTAGTTTATTGCACAGCAATAGTATCTGGAACACACATATCTGGCAGAGGGCCCACACCTTGACAAAGACCAGGCCACATGGCCAGGAGCCACATGTTCAGAAGAGCTCAGATGGAACAGCCCTAGAGAAAGCTATGCAGAGATGCGAGCCATCTGCCAGGCAGCTAAGATAATCATGGCACTTCAGAGGCACGAGGGCCTTTAGAGGTTGTCCAACTTAAATTCACTGATTCAAATAAAAAGTTATCTTATGTCCTGGCTGGTGTGGCTCAGTGGATTGAGTGTTGGTCTGCAAACCAAAGGATCGCTGGTTCGATTCTCAGTCAGGGCACATGCCTGGGCTGTGGGCCAGGTGCCCAGTAGGGGACACAGAGGCAACGGATGGATGTTTCTCTCGCACATCAATGTTTTTCTCCCTTTCTTTCTTCCCCCTTCCCCTTTCTCTAAAAATAAATAAATAAGTTATATAAATAAGTAAATAAATAAATAAACAAAAGTTGTCTTACTAAGTGAATATGACCACAAGATACTTTGCTGGATGGTGTGATAGATCTCAAGATGACTAATACACTGTCCTTTGTTTCAGATATTAAGCTTTGCTGATGCCAGCATGGAAAGCACCACATTCTAAGGACTAGAGTGACCACAGCAACATACCAGGCACGCTCCTGCCTCAGGACTTTGTACCTAGTGTTCCCTCTGCCTGGAGTGCTCTTCTCCCAGATGCCACTCAGCTCACTCCATCACCTCTGTCTAGTTTTTACATTATATTCTCAACAAGGACTTCTGGCAAACCCCACTTCTGGCACACCCTGCTTTCTCTTCCCACCCCTTTAATCACCAACTGACACACAAAACATGTTACTTATTATTTATTGTGCTTATTGTCTGTCTCTCTCCTGCAGTCCCATTAGATTGTAAACTCCACAAGGGCTTCGAAGAGTGCCTGGCACATATTTGCTGGATGAACAAATGAATGTTGAATGAATAAGTAAATGAAACAGAAGTCTGAAAGAAGGTGAAAGAAGAGAGAAGCACATGGGATCACATGCACATAGCTTAAATGAGATATAAATGCTGTTGTCTCATATGAATCACAAAACTGACCCACAGCAAGGCCTAGGGATGCAGCAATTCACCCTGACAGCACCTGGAAGTCTCACTAGGTTAAAACCAGGTTGTCTGACAAACCCCTGCTCCTCTGATCATCTCATCTCTTGGAAGGCTGAGGAAGCACAGAGAAAAATGGTCCCATCTTGTGTCTTTGATTCTGATCAACAATAAGGAAGGTTCGTAAAATAGGAGTGAGGGGAAGACAGGGTGAAAATGACCACATCACCTCAAAGTTTGGACTAATCATGGAAGAAATTGCTAGATCAGACACACATCTTAGGCTTTAAGAACGCAGAATCAGACAGGATGGCTTAACAGGAAAAGAAAACTTGGAAAATTAAATTCTGAAGGCACAGTCCCATGAGAATGTAGAGGGGCCAGCATGAATTTTGGGGGCATACACAAAAGGTGGGAGCGAGGTTCCCAAATAAGAATGGACATAAAAGAGCAAGAGTGAGTAGGTGCGAGAGGAAGCCTTGAGAAAAATATTGAAGACATGAGTAAGGGCCCACAGTTATTTTCAGAGCCAAACCTTGGGATTAGGCTAACCACTCAGGACAGGACAGGTTGGGCAGTGGTCCCCCGAGAGAGGGCAGAGCTGCTCCGCTGCCATTCATCCATCTTCTTCCTCAAGGAGGATGGTTGTCTTTCTGGAAAGCATGGATCAAAGACAGTTTGTTTAGCCGATAGCAGATAGATAAGCAGGGTCTTTATTGGAGGGCCTTTACTGGCAGTGGGGTGGGGACAGAAATCTCAAGGAGCTCATGGCCAGAGATCTCCATACCAATCATTAGGAGCTGCAAGAAATACAAAAGAAGACAGACAACCCGATAGAAAAATGGGCAAAAGACATGAATAGGTCTTTTACAAAAGAGAATATCCAAATGGTCAATAAACATGAAATGGTGGCTAATTTCATTAGTTGTAAGAGAAATACAAATTCAAATCAAGATGCAATACCACCAGACACCCATCAGGACTGTGCAAATGAAAAAGGTGGAAAACCCTGTCTGTGAGCATGTGAAGCCTCAGGGCTGCAGGTGAGAGTGCAAACTGGTACAGCCACTTCCCAAACGGAAAACTGTGTAGCAGTAGCCACTAAAGCACAAGCCACTGTGACACAGGAATTCCGCTCCTAGGAATGTACTCAAAGGACATGAGCCAGAATGTTCACAGCAGCACTATTCAAAGTAACCTTCAAATCAGACACTACCCAATGGGTTAGTTGTCCCAGTGGAGGTTAATGTGGGACAAGTGCAATAGGAACTTAGAGGAGGGAGGCGGTCAATTAGCATAGCTCCTCCAAGAAAGTTGCTCCTGAAATAACTCACCAGGAAGACAAAGCTGCCCTGGAATTCGGGCATGATGGTGGGAAAATAGACAGAGGGAAGAGGTATGAGCCAGCATGGTTCCTTTAGGGGACAGCCAGGTGATCAGCCCTGCTGCAGAATGAATTAGGACACAGGCATGCTGGGAGATAAAGCTGCATGAGCTGAGATGGCAGATTGCACATGGTTTTATGTGCCAAGCTAAGTGCTTAAGGTTTTGCTTACGGGCCATGTGGAGCCATTGCCAAATTTTCAACTGGTACATCCACTTTCTAAGTGGAAATGACACAGCCTTGGATGTAGAAGACTACAGCCACAGGGGGTGAGGAGGAGACTGGGGGAAAAGGGCCCCACATGGAGGGCTCTGAAGTCAAATAGAGGGCTGACTGAAAATGAATGGAGGATTGCAGATGAGGAGAAACGAATCTCAGAGTCATAAAGAAACCTGAAATTTGTGGAAGGGAACTGCTACTAATAAGTTTTGAAACACCAGAGAAAATGAAAGATGTACAAGAGAGACAGAGTGAGACAGACAGAGAAAGACAGAGATGCAAAGACAGACACTGGAAAAGGCTGGCCCAATTTTGAAGAACATAAAACAGGTAGAGTCTTGGAAACTACAGTCTTTTAGCCCACTGGCCCCCAACGGTGTTCTCTGCATGTAATTAAGTGGCAGTTCATGAGTTCTCAGCCAAGGATCTAGAGACAACCAGGCACTACAACAGACTCACTAACAAAACAGGTAAAACAAAAAAAGTACCACAAAAAGAGCATATCTGGAATTCGGCATGTCCTGCTCTAGTCTCATGACCATGTAGAAAAATGTGACCCGAAATGGCAACAGAAACAGATGGAATCCCACTGCCTTAATAACCTCACCCAAAGGGTGTTGAGAATCTTTTTCTACGGGGACACCTCTCCCAAAATGCCAGAGCTCTGCTTTTGGATCATTAGGATATGCCATTTAAAAAACTGTGGCAAAATATAAATAAGATAGAATTTATAATTTTAACCATTTCTATGTACAGTTCTGTGGCATTTAGTACATTCTCACTGTTGTACAACCATCACCACGTTGTCTTCCCAAACGGGACCTCTGTGCCCATTAGACACTGACTCCCCTCCTGCCTCCTCCCAGCCCTTTGTAACCGTCATTCCACGTTCTGTCTCTATGAGTTTTACTCACAGATACTTAACAAAAGTGGAATCGTACAGTATTTGTCTTTTTGCATCTGGCTTATTTCACTTAGTATAATGCCTTCAAGTTTCTTCCATGTTGTAGCATGTATCAGAATTTCCTTCCCTTTTAAGGCTAAATAATATTATTCCATTGTATGTATGTGCCACATTTTGTTTACCCATTCATCCATAGATGGCCATATGGGTTGACTTCATCTTTAGGCATAGCATGCCATTTTTTTAATGAACAGTTTCAATAGGACTTAGAACATATGCCCACTGTACAGCAAAAGGGATGAAGAACATTTATATGACAAGTGAAGATTCACAAAGATCTTAAACTAGTAAAGTTAAGATATGGATGAGACTCATAACAGTCCTTCTTAATCCATTCTCCCTTCTTCTATAGTACTACAATTTGAGGGAATTTTAGATTACATCTACCAGATTCTCTTGTAACTAAATGTGGCATATGACTACATTCTGGCCAATAGAATATGAGTAAACATTGACAATTGAAATTCCCAAATGCTTTTAAAGGGAAGAAGTATGCCTTCTTCTTCCTTCCTCCTCCTCCTGCCGGCTGGAAGGCAGATGTAATGCAATTGCCAGAGCAGCCATCCTGGGCCATGAGATGAAAGCCATGTGTTGAGGCAGGAAGAGCAACAAGACATAAGGAGTGTAGATGTAGGTTTCCAACCTATGAAGATGACATGTAAAGTCTGGGTCACTTATCCTCAGGTGATTAAGTCACTACTATTTTGGGTCGTTCCACTATAACATCAAACCAATATACAAACTAGTATTTCAGTCAACACTGAACTAACCTAAGAAGCAAAATAATGTTTTTGTTAGTCTGTTACTATGTCATCTAGATACAGCTAGGGGGATTTTCCCCAAATCTGGGGAGTACATTTTATAATCTGACCTTAAATAGAGACCACATGGCATACCCAAAATTCCCTTGTAAGGGGACAGCTCATAAAAGCTGAAATCATCCTTCAGAGAAACAGCATATAGTTTCTACATGACGTGCCCACCTCTGTGTATCCAGCTTTAAGGAAGCAACAGCAGAGGCTAAGATATTTAATGGTCAGAGATTCTTTGGAACAAACTGGGTTGGCCAGCTAGTACTAAAGGCATTCAAGTTGAGAGAGTACTGTTTTGGTAAATGAATTAGAGATAATCTCCTATTGGGCAATAAAAAGATACCATGAAAATAAAGTATGGGCATTAAAAAACTTTCCCTCCTTAAATAAGATAAAATAGTTTAGTGGAAAATAACGTTCCCAAGGCAAAACTGTAGAGACAATAAACAGATCAATGATTGTCAGGTGGAGGGAGAGGGAGAGATGAATAGGCAAAGCACAGAGGAATTTTAGGCCAGTTAATACACTCTGTACTATTATAATGATGGACATATGCCATGACCCACTTATAGAATATACAACACCAAGAATGAACCCTAAGGTAAATTATGGACTTTGGGTGATTATGATGTGTCAGTGTAGGTTCATCCTTGGTAAAAAATGTTCCATCCTGGTGAATGACGTCGATAATGGGGGAGGCTATGTATGAGTAGGGGCAGGGGACCTATGAGAAATCTCTGTACTTTCCTCTCAATTTTGTTGTAAACCTAAATTTCCTCTCAAGAAATTTAAATAGTTTTGAATATAATAATGATATTTCCACCTCTATCTACTGAACAGGTCTTAGAAACAATGCAACCAATGAGAAGTAATCCCTCATCTTTGGAAACAGGACTCTCTGAGAGGACTGAGTTCTGGACCCAAGGTGGAAGTGAACTGCAGCCCCAGCCCAATCAATCCCTTTGGAATTCCCTCTACAGGAGCCGTGATGAAAACCCAGTGGACTTTAGAAGGGGCATTCTCAGCCACGTCCGTCTCAGGAGAATGTTGGACCATAAGAGTGCCTTGCTTTGGGTGGCCAGGGGTGGGAGAACAAGAGGAATGGTACCTCTTTCTTTACCCATTGCATCCAATATGGGCTTACTTCTATCAACTCCCACAAGTCCCCATCATCTTGTTTTCCTAGCTGACTCAGGTATCTTCTAGAACAACCTCCTCTCCAGGCCCCTGAATAGCTCATATGCCTTGGATCTGAGCTCCTTAGCCTCACTAGTTCAGAAATGCATTTTTTTTTGATGCTACACAAGGCTAGTTCCTGCCCAAACTCACTTCTCATTAACCTTCTCAACCTTACCTCTCAGGCTAACCTTTATCTCTTTCAAGTTGATTTTTATGATCAGTTTCTTTAAGGGGCCCTGCCCTTATTTTATTTATAGCAAACTTCCCTGCACAAACCAATATTATTGTGCCGTGACCCACAGGCTAACGTGTGGATGTCACAGGAGGCCTTTGCACCTCTGCCCTGCAGCTGGGCAGTCCTTGTTCCACATCCTTTCTCTCGTGAGTTCAGAAAACACCCTCAGGTCATTAGAAGTCAAATGGGGAGGGTGAGCCGCATCATTGGGTCTCCCACTCTTGGATCATACTTACCAGAAAGGGAATATGGAGTATTCCTGTCCCCAGGGCCAAGAGAGCCTGAGGCACTTTTCCAGGCCTTTCTATGGACTTACACTGAGGCCAGAGATGGCAAGGGACCCTGGACATGAGCCTGTGGTGGTGTCATAGCACTGGTTCCAGGCTGGTGGGTGGGCGCCCCAGGGCCTCCACTGCCCTCTGAGGAAGCCAGGAAGTCAGTGTCAGGTGGGCACGGGAAGGGGCATCACTCTGTGTTAGTTAAACTTTGCCTCAGAATGGGGCGTTCTCTCTCCTGGGGAGTCCTTTCTACTACTCTCTCCCGCCCTTTCACTGAAAGCCCTCTTCCCTCTCCAGAGCATAACTCCTCTTAAAAAAAAAAAGAGCACCATGCACCCTGCTGCAGAGCAATAGAAGAGAGCAGCTTTCCTCTCTGAATGGTTCCACCTTAGGGCCGCATTGGTGAACAAGACTGCAAGCTGCAAAGGGCAATATGAAAATTAATAATAATTATTAGTAATACTTTATTTTCTTCCAATTTAAACCTGAGTTCTACATCTTTCTTGACTTCCTCCAGGGTCCACTTGGCCAGGCACCCCCTGGGGACATTTGGAGACTCCCCAGAAGTCCTCCAAGCCTTTCTCTCCCCTGCTCCCCCTGAAAACACAGCTCCTGATTGCCCCATAGCCTGCTGGGCAGGCAGGACAGGAAGCCCCTCTGCCTTGTAAACACGGTGTTGCAAACAGTCACTTCCCCAGGCTCCCATAAAGCAGAGGTCACAGCCTGGGAGTGGCTTGCCTGGGGACAGTTCCCCAGGTCTCCCACTGGTCAGACTTAGAGAACAGCTCATCTTAAATCTGACTGACCTGCCTGCAGGCGTAGGAAGACGAGTTCCAAGGAGTGGAGGCTCGGGTTCTGCGGTCTGCCAGGGACTCACAGGGACTGAAACAGCTCAGAGGAGGACACCTGCTTTGCCCATACTGGAGAACAAAGACACATAGTTTTGGCCCTTTGGATGCCCGTAGAAGGCCAGGGAGGTGCCTGCAAGGTGCAGTCCTTGAGGGGGAGGGTGACTGAGACCCACAGAGATCACAGATGAGGGACAGCCCAGCTGCCAGATCAGCAGCTATCCTGGGTGGAGGCACAGGTCTCCCAGGTGTGGGCTGCCCAACCAGGCAGTCTTTCACGCAACAAACGCTGGCTCACCCACACCCAACACTGGCAATTCCAGGCACTGGGAGGTCAGTGCTGAACAAGATGGTAGGGAAGTTTTCCCATTAGGAGAAAGATGGGAGAGGCCAGAACACATGTTAGGTCTTAGGAGAAGGAGTCAGGCAGTCTGGCTGGAGGACAGGGAGAGAATTCCTGGAGAAGACTCAATGAGCAGCACTCACCTCTGAAACCTGAATAGAAGACGAAGGACTTTGGACTTTCCCTATGAAGCAAGATGGCATCGGAGGTTTCCAAACACGACAAAGGAGTTTTCATAAGAAAAATCTCTTGGTGAAGCAAGGGAGAGACTGTGGCCCAGAAGGCACCACGAGAGGCTTGCAGTGACGAAAGCTGAATTAGATGGCAGAGAGAATGATGGGGAAGTGAGAGAGGCAAGAGCCCCAGGGAAAGGAAGCACCATCGAAACTGAGGGAAGGAGACTTGACTTGGGGTGGTGAGCACACGATACACAGATGACGTATTATAGAATTGTACCCCCGAAACCTGTATAATGTTACTGACTGATGTTACTGCAATAAATTTAATCTTTTTAAAAACTGGCTGGATAGTGGCAACAGTGGAGAGCAGGAAGATGGAGGGAAGACTCAGAGATGACTCTAAGCTTTCAAGGCCAGGAGAAAAAACAGGGAAGTCTGCAGAGGAAGCCTGTTTTGTGGATAAAGAGCTGGGCTCTGGACACATGTGGAAGATGATCTGGACTGGGGGAAAGGGTTTGGGTGAGGGACACAAGCTCACTGGGGATGGCAAAAACAGGAGTCTGTGGAGCAACAGTGGGAGGAGGAAGTGGTAAGAGAAAAGGCTCCAGGTGAACGCGTTGGGCATCAAATGCTACAGAAACTTCAGAGATGCAGGTTGGGAGGAGGCTGTTGGGCTTTGCCATTACAAAGCTACCAGGGACCTTAGAAGAAGCCACCCACTAGAGAAGCACTGGAAGCATAGGGCAGGAGATGGCATGGCACCACTCGGATCTGAGGAAGGGTTTGTTGTCTCTGGGAGTCCTGCCCTGAGGTGGGCCCCCGAGAGAAGAAGCAGTTCCCCTCTGCTCAGCCCCTCAAAGCAGCTCCCATGCTTGAAGAGTAGACTTTGAAAACTGAGCAGGGGATGTCAGAGCAGTAGAGACCATTAGATCCAGGAGGGAACAGGCTCAGGAGGACAAGGAGATAAGCAGGGGCAGCTCGGACTACAGGTTACATCTCCTACTCCCATTCTGTAGTCTGAACATCCCACCACAACACCTTGTTTTCTCTTAAGCACAATAGTAGGCTAAGGAAAGCTCTCTGAGCTTTTAGCTTTCTCTTGATGTCACTGTAGAAGTGAATGCAAAATGCAAAGGCCTATGAAACATTAGCTCGAAAACCCCATGAGCAAGAGGCCATTAATTCCCAGGTCAACCTACAGGTTGGGTAGGTTGGCCTTGAGAAGCTATCTCGTTCAGCCACAGAGGAAAGTGATTCTGAAGTGGAGCTTAATTTGTTTATTTCACCAGGTGTCAGAAGGAGCCAAGAACAAGAGACCCCAAGAACGGCCCATGCTCCCGCATAGGATGTGGGCAAGGGTCCCTGTGTTCAGTGATGGTGCCAGGGTCTTTTCCCATGGGTAGCTACAATTTTCCTAACCACCAAAGTACCCCTCCTCTAGGGGAATGGGCTGTGAAGCAAGGCTATGGGATTTGTGAGGGAACTTCCCAGCTTTGGGATTTGTTTATTCAAGGTCAGTGAACTTAAATTCAAATTTTGTTCTCAGGACAACCAATTTTTATACAACCAGTTAGGCACAGCCGGTATGATTTGGAGAACTAGAGACTAGACTCTTAAAAATGGAGTAATCTTGGTCTTCATTCTCACAACTATCATTTCGACATGTGACATGTATTTTCCCTGAATACTTCCCCCCACAGGGAACTCGAGACTACAAGGCCACCTATTCCACTGTTGCTCTGCTCTGGATTTTCTCCAAGAACTTCCTTGTGGCCAGCTGACATCTATTTCTTCACAATTTCTCTTCCTTTTCTCTTCCTTAGTCCCTTTCCTTCTGAAGAGAGACCTGCACACAACAGGTCTTCCCCTTTTCCAAAGGATGCTGCCCTTCAGACATCTGAAGAGAGGAGGGTACTTCTCCTTGTGTCCTCTTCTTGGAGGAAAACACCTCTACTTCTTTAATCATTCGGTGCTATGGCACCCACATCTTGGTTCCCCTTCTCTGGGTGTGAAGTGGTTGATGCAGCACCTGCAGGCGACCTGCAGTCCACATGGCTCTAAACAGATCAGTGTGGAAATGGACCACAAGTCGAAGACGGCTGTCAGGTGCTAGTTCCAGAGCACTGAGGTGACAGGGGTGTGCCTGGGAGAACTGAGGAAGCCAAGAGAGGAGAGGGAGGCTGCGAGAGCAGGAAACCAAGAATCTGGCAGTAAAGGAACTAAAGACCAGAGCCGTTCTCCCAACTTTCAAGGGATGGATCACTCCCCTGCACTCTAACCTGGCCCAGGGTTCAGGAGAAAAATAAACGTCTCTAAACCACTTTGCAAAGCCAGCGCATCAAAACCTGGCAACAGCAGGACATGAGAGGAAAATGGAGGCTGGCCTTACTTGTGAGTCTTGAGGTAAAAATCCTACAAAGAATCACAGCAAATCAAACCCAACTGCATTGAAAGAATAAAACACTGTGATCAAGTGGAGTTTGTTCCAGAAGTGCAAGGAGGGTTCAATATAAGGAAGTTGAAATAACATGTCACATAAATCTAATCTTAAGGTGAAAGAATACAAAAATTTCCTAGTAGATGCCTAGAGAAGTATTTGACAAACTTAACTTCCATTCTTGGTTTTTAAAATCCTTAGACATGAAAAATTGAAGTGAATATGCTTCACACATGGCTCCTCACTTCAAGGCACCAGCTCTAAAGAGCTGTGACCACATCAGAGAAACAAAGCCCCAAGCCAATGCCAGACCCTGGGAACCTGGGGGTGGGGCAGGGGAAGGGGCACAAATAACTCTGGCAAAGGAACAGCAATGGCTGCCTCTCTCCCTCCTAGACAGTCTCTCTTGATGTAAACAGCCACAAACACACATTTTCTCTGACCCTCATTCCTAGCCTTAAGTCTAGTTCTCTGGTTGGGCGGTGGAATGGTGGGGAGGTGGTAGGTGAGGAGGTGGGGACAGAGGGCTTCTTGTAAGGACACCAGCAGCAAAAGTAATGCTCTTTAATCAACTTGGAAATGGGCTGAATTCAAGACTTGACGAGACATTTAGAAAGCGTCCACGTGCACCACAGTGGCTCAGTGAGTGGTCAGGGAGCTCAGCACCCTGCAGCTGCCTGGAGATCCCACCAGTGAGTCACCAGGGGCCTGCTCTGCAGGCTGCAGCTTCCCATTACCCACCATCACTCCCCGCCTGCCTCTGACTCAACAGCTGGGGCTTATTCAAAGAAATCCATATGGAGAGAGTCCTGTCTTCTAGGGGTTATTAAACTGGGTTGCTGGGTGTATTACAAGGTCTCAGAAGACCCAAAGTTTTATCCAAAACTTTGAGACACACTCTCACACACACACACATGTGCTTTTGGGGGACAGGGGAAGATGATCTGTCACTATTGTCAGTTTTTTAAAAGGGCCTGTTATCTAGAGAGAGCTTGAAACTCACCTTTAGGAACTGTTAAGTGTATCTGTGATCTAACAAACCCAGAAAATGCAAAGAGGAGGGAGGTCGCCTCAGCCAGGCTGTGTGGAAGCAGCTGTGTGATTTGCCTGACAAGAGTCAAAACCACTAAGCCATTCAGGAACAAGTGCTCAGACCCCAAACCCAGAGATATGTCTGTAGAGACTTCATGGTTCTGGGGCAACAACTTTGGATTAAGAAGAAGGACATGGGGACTGAACAGGTGCCTTCATCGGTGGTACAGAAAATCGGGGTTTCTCAATCCTGAGAGAAGAGCAGCTCTGGGGATGAACATAAGGAAGGCCCAGCAAACGAGGCGATGGTTTTCTGAGCATGGGGCACCCTTGGCTGTTGATGGCCAGCATGAGAGCACACATCCAGGGAGACTCCTGCTCAGAGCCACTGGTGGCGGCACTGGTGATGAGCCATGAAAGAAAAAAAGAGACACCCTGTAATACTGTTACAGGGCTAAGCTGGGCCTTGGGGTTCGAGGGAGGCGGGGAGGAAGGGGCGGCAGGGAATGTGCCCCCGGTCCATGCCAGACACTGGGTGAGGTATCGTACTTGCCAGCAGTCATCTCCTCTGAGTCTCACAGGACCGGAAGTCTACGTAAACCCAGAGATGCTAAAAGGAGTACCTCAATGATGCACCCAAAGAACACTTAGCACATGTCTGCTCAATGTTAGGTTTCACTATTATTAGTATTACTATTCTCGTTATTTCATACCTCAAGTCTCCACTCAAATATGACTTCTTTAGGGAAGACTTTCCTTAACATCCAAACTATATTGGTCTCTCTTTACATAATCTCACAGGAGCCCATAATTCTCAGGATTGTAATTAGACGATATGCGTGTTTGGTGTCTTGTCTGAGGGACAGTAATTTACATGAGGGCAGGAGCGTTACGTGTTTTACTCGGGATCTGAGTCCGGCACAAGCCGGCACACAGAAAGGGCTCCATGTTGAAATGATGAACCAGTGTGTGAGATACTGGAAATTGGGAACGGGTCACAGAAAGCAACTAGTGCCTCGCTGCCATACAGATGGGGAAACTGACATCTGGAGGGACATACGGACTTACGTATCCAAGGTCACATGGCTGCGAGAGAAGGACTCAGGCAGAAACTAAAATCCCTAACACCGTGGGAGGCAGAGGCCTGGAAGCCACCCTCAGCCCTCAGCCCCAAGACCTGCCCCCCACAAGGAAACCACACGGGCTTATTTGCCTAGATCAACAACAGCAGCAAGAAGACTCTGGAGGACACGAAAATGAAAAGCACACCACTCCCTCCTGACCCCACCCTCCTGTCCCCCATACCGTCCTGCATTCAGGTAGCTTCCACTGTTAATGCATGGACTTCTTGCCTATGAGACCCTAGAGAGTTTCATGGCGACAGCTAAATAGCCACACTGAGCATCAGGTGGCTCTGGTGAGCAAGCCACCAAATCACTGGCCAGAACCTGTAGACCAGGGCAGTCAGTGCTCTGGTAGGAGGCCATGACAGGCATGGTGAGGACAGAAGGAGGGGGCGTTCAGTGCTGTGGAGTGAGGGAGGGGTTAGGGAAGACTCCAAAGATGATGATGCTTGAGCTGGACATCCAAGGATGAATTCATGGTCTACCAGTCAGGTAGAGGAAATGAAGGGCAGTGGAGGGAGAAGGAATAGCACAAGCAAAGGCACAGAGTTTGGCCTGAACTTCAGAAGACAAAGCAGGTGGGTGGCAGAAGACCTTGCTAGTCATGCTCGGGGTGCTAGCCTTCTCCAGAGGACAGTGCCGGCTCTGCAGGGTTTGCAGTCGAAAAGCGACTTGCTCCAGTTTGTTGTCTTACATCACTACGGTGGCAGGAGAGTGGCTGGACTGGGGGTGGGGGGTGGCTGGAGGCAGGACTCCCCCACTGAAGCTGGACTCTAAAGCCCAAAGACTAGGACCCAAATTGGTAACTCAGCAGGCTCCAGAAGGACCCAGTGTCTGCTTTATGCCACCAAAGTCACCCACTTCTTCCAATTCATTGCCCTCACCCTTCTATTGGGTGCACCTTGCTGCAGCAATATCTCACTTATCCAGAAGTCCCGAACTAATGACCCCAACTATCCAGAACCTAGCTGCCAGCCTGACAGGAGATGGAAAAGACCCATGGACAACCACATTTATGCCCCAAAAGTCATGCCCTGCAGGGCATGCACGTCACACCCAAGGGCACATGCAGGCTGCCACTCAAGCTTAATTATCTCTGGTAAGAGTAGACACCAGCCAGTCAGCCCAGCTGCACCACTGTCTAGCCATGTGGCCTTGGCCCTCAGTGTCCTCATGCATCAAATGGGGCAACAATTGTGGCTACTTCAGAGTGTGGCTGTGAAGGGTAGAAAATATGAAATACTGGGGGGAAAAGCAGAAAATGTGTCCTGAGCAGACCCAAGATACAAAAGAGAATGACAGGTAGAACCATGCGATATTTTCAAGAACTTACTAAATTAGGCACAATGTGCTACATTTATAAATGCAAGCAATATGTTTTACAAAGATTACCCTTAAAACTAGACATATTGAAAAGTTTTGGTGTTTAGAAGGTGGAATTACTGGAAGAATTAATGTATGCAGATTTACCTATGGAAATGACAATTCTTTGTGTACCTGTGTACATCTAAAGTGCCCCTCAAAATCTGTAAAATATCGTATTTAACAGAACCTAAGCTGCCATCAACTGTGAGATGCATCATTATTTGGTATGTCAGTAAGAAAGAAACACTGCTATCTATTACAATGGTAAGATGCCACTGATGATAAGATGCATCTTGATTTTAGAGTTGTTAAAACGTGAAAGTACATATACCTTCAAGTCAATGGAAATCTGAATATGCAATATGTTTGCTGTGTCTTCTTCCTCTTGGGCAGAAGTAAGATATAGTCTTTCCTTCACCTAATACCCTACCTTCATCTATGCCAGACACTCAAAAATTGAACATAAAATGTTTCCTTGGGCCTCCTGCTGATCACTCTATCTTGTCCCTCCAGAAGCTTCCTCTCTCAAGAAGCAGAGAGGCTTTCAGCCAAACGTCCTCAGATTCAAAGGGGTGCCACTGAGCCACCAGCTCAGCCCCTTGGATGAGCCACCTTGAACCAAGGCCAAGTTTGCACAGCTTGAGCTCAACTGAACTCCAGCGGGGGCCTCCAGTTCTAGGTTGCCCAGGCAAAAAACATCTACTGGCTGTCCTCTCCTCCTGACTCTCAGCCAGCAGGCCCCTGATCAGCGATTACCCTGGGAATGTGGGGCAGCCTCTGACAGCTGCCCGAGGCAGCCTTCACTGTGGAGCCTTCTCATCATTAGCACTCCAGTAACCCCAAACACGCTTGTGCCCAGTACCACCTAGTATTTTTGGAAGAAACAAAAGGAGGGAGGGGGAATGAGTAGGCAGGGGAGGCTGGGGTGGCCACCTCCACTGCAGCTTGGTGAGAGAAGATATTAATCACACACCCCCCCTAAGCTAGAGATAAGGGGGAAGGATTTCTTAAAACCCCAATGAGGCCCAGCACACAAAGGCCCCAAGCCTTCCTCCCCCACAGTCCTGTGAAGTTACTGTTAGAGCCCATTTTACAGACAGGGAAATGGACTGGGAGAGGGGTCAGGAAGATGCTCAAGGTTGCACAACTGGGCCTGGCTAGAACTCAGGTATCCTTTCCCAATCACAGGGAGCCATCCCCAAGCAATGGTTCCAGTATCATCACTTAAGGAGCGTATTCCAATTTTAGAATACTACGGACTCCAGGCCCCTGCCCTGGAGAGCTGTGCTATAGTGCGGGGACCTGGAGAAGGAGTGTTTTAACAAGCTCTGGAAACTTGTTCCTTTCTAGGTGGTCCAAGACCAGGAGGAAGGAAAGTGTGGATGGAAAGAATCAGCGCCCATGGGGGGAGGGGAGAGAAGAGCAATCCAGAAGGCCCCTTGGAGGCAGACCTGGCCTACTTTCAGTCCTCATTGTGCCTAAACCCACCCCTCCTCTCCGCACAGGGGCTTGCTAACTCACTAGATACCACATCCTGCTGCTTTCATCTCGCCTTCCTTTTCCCTCTGAATAATCTCCTTCCTCCTACTGACCTGAACTTCTTGCTTATTTACCCCAGGACTGGGATGGGCCAGCCCGCATGCGCAGGCGCAAACTTGCACACAGAGTCACGCAAGGTACAGCCAGGCTGTAAACACAAATCCACGCTCTGACAGTGCCAAGCGTGCACCTGTCTAGAAAAGCAGCCACTGTCTGGGGACCCACGCTCGCGAGCAGGTTCAGGCTGTGGCAGGCACTCTCATGACTCCCAGGTCCGATGGCAAAGGACCCCGGAGGCCAATGCTCCTCAAAAGAGTTCCCAGGTCGAGAGGTGAGACCCCTGGACTCCACTACACACAGCGGCCTGGGTAGACGGCAGGAAACCTCGGCCACACTTGAATCGCACAAAGGCAGGCAATTCAGCAGCGGCCACCTAGACAACGATAAACGGTCCCGGAACGCCCCTTCTGTCTCCAAGGTTATTGGAAACGCTGCTGTGCAGACCCCGTGCCCTGGCAGTGGCTCCTGTCCACAGAGCCGTAGGACAGCAGGACCAGTCCAGCCTTTCCGCTGCAGCCGCTGCTCTCAGAGCCCACTGCTCCCCAACTGTCCCCCACCCGCTCCGGCTCTGCCCGAGTCTCACGAGTGCCCTCGGTGCCTCCATGCCTGGGCCGCTGGGCTACATACCTGCAGTCCCCGCCGGGCTCCAAGCCCCCCTCCAGTGACGACTCCCTGCTATTTGGAGTATGGTCTAAACCACTGCACCCAGGCTGGAATCGCACGGCTGGTCCCAGCATCTGCCGTGATCCGCTCCGACGGAGGGCCGGGGGCGGGGCCAAACCATGGGGGCGGGGCTTTCTCTGGGGCGGGGTCCGGGTGAGGCAGGCCGCCTGGCGGGCGTCTCACGCCACCTGGTGGCGGGGCAGTGTGTGCGAGAGACTGTTCTAGTCTGTGTATCCTCGGAGTACCGCTGCACAGCTTCAGAGAAGTAGCCCTCAGCTCGGAGCCCAGCTGCCCTCGGAAGGAACCGGCCCTGACGGGTGGGCAGCCACGGTCGGAAGGTTGCCAGCACCAACCACCAGCGACCCCCGAGAATAAGGTGCGGTTCCACCAAGGCAGCGGAAGCGCGGTTTTGGCCCCGGCAGGAGAGGTGGGCGGAGCAGGAGAGAGGCTTGGGGTGGGGGCTTCGGGGAAGGAGGAGAAAGGGGAAGCTCCGAAGAGCTGCTTCCGTCTCTCACTGCGACCCAGCGCCCCACTTCCTTTTACTACTTCTATTTTCTTTCAGGGCTCTTAACATTTAAAACGCACGACTTCTGTGCAGACAGGCGCCTTCACCTTCACCAGTCTGCAGAAACCTTCCTGGAAGTATCAGCCAATCCAGACATTCAGCACTGCTGCCCCAGCGTCTGGCCTGACTTTCCCACCTGACCTCTCCAGTGGCTGTCACTTCATCCGTTCCTCAGCCGCTGGTCGGGGAGAGGGGTCTCCTCCAGAGTCAAGGCCCTCTTTCTGCCTCCCCTTCTCTCCTCACAGATGACGCAACAGATGTTGTTATACCAAGAGCTGGGTCACAGAATCCTGGAATCAAAGCGCATCCCTGTGTCTCAGTTTCCTCATTCACAAAATGGGGATATAGAAAGTTGGCTGCCGTGCAAGCAGCTCTCGCAATGAAAGAACAGCACTGCATTTCAGAGTCAACAAAGAGCAAGGCTGAAATTTTCACTTCCACTATTGAATGAGACTTTGTGTCACAATATCTGTGAGAGGCGTTCAAGATCCGCCACAAGGTTGTACGTTATTGTTGGTCAAAAGCCGCAGCCCTACCTGAGGCTTTGAGAGATGTGAGCACCAATGACTTTTCTTGTTCCTGGCTCCCTAAATACCAAGAAAAAGCAACTTCCTCAAAGGCACAAAAACAGAAAGTACCCTTGGGTGAACACAGAGAACTGGTTCCAGCCTGTCTGGCAAGAGGTGGTAAGGGGCGCAGAACCACCTAGGACTTCTCCTCATTCACCACTGAGCCCCTCCCCCATTTTACAAATAAGGAACCAGAGCCACGAAAGACCATGAGAGGACGCGTCTAAGGTCATATGATTCCGTGAGGGTGGGTGAGGGCTCTAGTCTCCTCAGCCCCTACCTTTTCACCACGAAAAGGAGAAGAGGGGCAGAAGGAGGTGGCCCAGAGGTGTCCGAAGTAGAGGGAAGGAAGGGAACTGCTCTGGAATGAGGAATAGAGTAGCAAGAGTGACACAGCTGTACCGGACTGACATATTGGATGATGAGATCATTTTGAAAGCTAAAGAAAATGCTAGGGAGGTTATGGCATCTGTGACTTCCTCCATGTCCTTGGTATTCCTAAAACTGAAGATGGAGGAAAGCTGAAGCAGAATTGCCCCTTAGCGGTCACTGCCAGCGAGCTGAATATCCCGTGAAGCCCACTTAGGCCCATCCTGCATTCCCTCAGAGTTCGGCATTCTCTTCTCCACCAGTAGGTGTGACCCACATGTTGAACTTCATGTTATCCCTCCCTCCACCCCTCATCCCCCACCCACTTAGCTCCACCTGTTTCTCCAGGCCCCACTAGGCAGACCACCAACCAGGAGATCTGATCAACACCTGACATCTGTTGGCCAAAACTTAGAACTACAGCCACTGCGGCACCTTCGACTCCCACTTCCTCAAAGAAGGGGCTGATGAGACTCAATGTGCCTGTCACTCATGTGGCACCTGATTTTGTATCACTTTGTACAGCTCTGTTGTTGCTTCACTTAAAAATATGTCTGTTTGTTATCTCTCTCCTGCCTTTCACTGCCTTATGTTTTCAAACACATCTACCCATCTCCACTTCCTCATCTTATATTTATTTTTCAATGCTCTGAAAATATGATGAAGGAAACCCCAAATACCAAATCCGATGGCCTCATGTCCTTACCTCACTTTAGCATTTGATGCTACCTCTCCTTGAGAATTACCCCCCCTTGACTTCTCCTCCTCTGGCTAATATTTCTGTTTTCTTTTTTCTGGCTTCATTTTCTTCATCATTTCTTAAATATTAGAATGCATGTGGTTTTGTTGGAGGCTGCTTCTCTTATACCTAGACACCCTGGCCCCTTCTCATCACACTGATCCCTTCCAAATCTACAGCCCAAGCTTCTTTCTTGAGCTCCAGATCTAGAAGTCCAAATGCTGACTGCACATCCATATCTAGGTAGCCCAAAGGCAACTTAACCACTGCATGTCCTGAAATGAGCTTCTCGTGTTTCCCTAAACTTCTTCTCTTGCCTTCCCTATCTCAGTTAACATCTTTACACTCTGCCAGCTTCAAAACTAGAAACCTCACTATACAGGTAACATACCCAGAGTATGTAAAGAACCCCTACGACTTGAACATAAAAAGACACTCTCATTTTAAAATGGGCAAAAGTCTTGAACAGATACTTTATAAAAGAAGACTTACAAAGAGCTGATAAGTGCATGAAAAGGTGTTCAACAGTCATTGGGGAAACTCAAATTGAAGCCACAAAGTATCACTTTATAGCCATTAGAATAGCTATATTAAAACCAACAACACCAGACGTTGGTAAGGATGTGGAGCTACTGGGACTCACCCACATTGCTTATAGTAAGATAAAATGGCATAGCTGCTTTGGAAAACTGATTGGCAGCATCTAATAAAATTGAATATATATCTTTCTCTGGCCCAGTAATTCCACTCTTAGAAATATATCCAAGATAAATGAATTTATATGTCCACACAGAAACATATACATGAATAATTATACCAGCTTTATTTATAATAGCCCAACACCAGAAACAACCCAAATATCTGTTAATAGCGTAACAGATAAAAACAATTGTGGTACACAGGGTGGGGCAAAAATTGGTTTGCAGTTGTAAGTACATGAAACTGTTTATTATTGTATTATTATTAATTAGTATTATTTTCCATATGGACAACTGTAAACCTACTTTAATATTTTTTTATTTATTGATTTGAGAGAGAGAGAAACATCAATTTATTGTTTTACTTATTTATGCATTCATTGGTTGATTCTGGTATGTGCCCTGACCAGGGATTGAACCCACAACCTTGGTGTATCAGGACAATGCTCTGAGACCAACTGAGCTACTTGGTCAGGGCTGTAAACCTTCTTTTGCCCCACCCTGTATTTATATAATAGAATGCTATTCAGCAATAAAAAGGAATAAGTTACTGATACATGTATCAACATGAATGAATGAATATCACAAACATTTTGTTGAGAAAAAGAAGCAAGACACAAAAGAAATTACACCTCATGGTTTCATTTATATGAAGTTCCAGAGCAATTTAATCTATAGTGACAGTGTCAGAATGGTGGCTATCTTGTGGCAGGGAGCAGTTTATCTGGAAAAGGGACACAAGCAAACTTTCCAGGGAGATAAGAATGTTTTTTATCTTGATCTGGGCAGTGGTTACACACAGTGTGTACATATGAAAAAGTTATTGAGATGTTCACTTAAGAGTTTTGTTTTCCACTCTTTGTAAATATCATCTCAGTGCATAAAACGTGGGAAAGAATGTTCATGTTACACTTGCATACCTTTATGCCCTTCCTCACTCTAATCCCTCTACTTACAATGCCTTTCTCCATTTATTTCCAGGACTAATTACTGTGCATCCATGATGACCAGCAGACCCCCCTCAACTGTTACTACTGGATAAACATAGACTCTCTCTGGAAAGATGAACAAACACAGGGAAAAAAAAAGGAAAACACAAAATTCAGAATTTCAAAAACAGGCATATGATCAGAGAAAATTAGTATTCTTTAAAACTAAATTTCCGTAAACTGAGAATGTTTTAGGGAAATATTTCTCCTATATGTTTTCAATGACACTTGGGAAGATGCCACATTTATAAATGTAGTGGACTTAATTATTTTTTATTTTTATTTATTTTTTCCATTACCATTTATCCCAGCATACCCTCTTCCACCTCCATTCACCCAACTGAACTATTTTTAAAAAATACAAGCTAAGATTAGGAAACATTTTTGGATTGCTGAATGTTAAGATCAGTAGAGAGGGTAAACAGCATATTGGGAATTGAAGAAAGCTAAATATGTGGATTAAAAGCTTGAAAGTTCAGCTCTAATTTAGAGAAGAAAAGATAAAGGGTTAAAACTGTGAAAGAAGAGGTGAACTGTGACTTTAGAGTACAGAGAGGTAAGACATGTAGAATAGTAATTCCACAGGGAGAGAGGGAAAAATTTAAATATTTCTCTGAAGTGAAGAAAGATTTGCATCCTTTACTCAAAATCACAACTTTTCCAATAAAATACAAATTACCAAAAACAATGTAAAAAAATACACAGTGTCTGAAATTTATAAATTAGCAAAGAAATTCTCTCTTGAGAGGTGCCAGGCCTTGACAGGTACGTGGGTGACTGCTGTCTAACTTTGAAGGACAGAACTGTGCTATGCTTTTAAAATCTACACTGCAGTAAGCCCTGGCTGGTGTGGCTCAGTGGACTGAGCACCGGCCTGCATACCAAAGGGTCCCTGGTTCGATTCCAGGTCACATTGTATACCTGGGTACAGGTCCCTTGTTGGGCCAGGTCCCTTGTTGGGGCACAAGGGGCAACTGATCAATGTTTCTCTCTCACATATTGATGTTTCTCTCCTTCCCTTCTTCTCTCTCTAAAAATAAATAAACGAAATCTTTAAAAAAATTATCAAGTTTGCTTACCACAGGGATGGGTGGGAATGGTGTGGAAAGAATGGGGGAGCAGGAACAGGGGGAGAAGGGGTGGATCAAACGGCAGTTCTCTGAGTATGCTTTTCCATGTGGTTCTCACTTTCGGGACCGTGATCATGTTTCACATATCCCTGTCCCCAAGAAATAAGTAATCAAAGTCAGTCAGGATGCGATGGAAACACAAAATGGAAAACAAACAGTAGTAAATGAACTTAACCCCTTTACAAATGAATGGCATAACTATACTGAGGAGGGTGGAGACAGAAGTACAAAACTAAATTAGGAAAACTATTTTGACTACATACTGTAAGGCTAAAGACAAAAAGAACTATACACATATATGGTACTCTAGTTACTAAATCTTTCTCACGGGGCTGGGAATTAGCAGTTCTTAAACCCTGATATGTGTATACTAAGACTAAACAGATAAGTAAATATATTGTAGATGATGAGAGTCAGGTTTCTCACTGTTTGTGAAAGAAATTGCAAATAAAGAAAAGTAAAAGCTAGAATGAATCTTGTGGTGTTAGGCTGCCATTGGAGGTATCAGTGCACACTCATGGTTCTACACACACCAGCAGATGGACACAGATAGTGATGTATGCGTATTTCTTAGCTCTGTCTTCTGAGGTGTCTTGGAAGTAATGTCATCAAGTAGCAACGAGGACAGCTAGCTTCCAGGTCTTGGTAAAAAAATAAAACCCCAGGAAATAAAAAAACAAACAAACAAGGACTCCTTGGAAAATGGCTGATGGAACAGAACTAATTGACATGCATGATTGAAAGAATGACATGAGCCCTGGCCAGGTAGCTCAGTTGGTTACAACATCATCCCAATACACCAAGGTTGTTAGTTCTATCTCCATTCAGGGCACGTTCAAGAAGCAACTGATGAATTAATAAATAAGTAGAACAAGAAATTGATCTCTTTCTTTTTCTCTCTCCCTCCCTCCCTCCCTCCTTTCTCTCTCTCTAAAATCATTTTAAAATTTTTTTAAAAAGAATAAAATTAATCTGGAACACCTTGTGGTACTAGAAAATAATGAAGCACTCCAAAAGTGATTGAGGCTTGTCAAAAATCACAGAAACCAATTTGAAGCAACTCCCAATGGCCAAATCCAGAAAAATTTGGGTGATGCAATACATAACAATACTTATAAATTATAGCCTGTAGAATAAATATCCATGAGTCCACACTGATATAAAAATTGAATAAATAAGTGGAAGAGAAGAGGCAACCCCTAATGGTAGAATTCTAATAAGTAAATGTGGAAGGAATGATAGAATTAGAAAATTACTTGGTAAACATCATAGTAATTATTTTTTTATTTTTAAAATATATTTTATTGATTATGCTATTACAGTTGTCCCATTTTACCCCCTTTATTTCCCTACACCTACACATCCCCTCCCCCTTTAGTTCATGTCCATGGGTTGTACATTTAGGTTCTTTGGCTTCTACATTTCCTATACTATTCTTAACCTCCCTCTGTCTCTTTTCTACCTACCCTTTATGCTACTTATTCCTTGTAACTTTTTCCCCTTTCTCTCCCCTATTCCCTTGGGTAAACTTCCATGTGATCTCCATTTCTGTGATTCTGTTCCTGTTTTAATTGTTTGCTTAGTTTGTTTTTGTTTTTGTTGTATTTTAGGTTCGTTTGTTGATAGGTGTGATTTTGGTGTCATTTTACTTTTCATAGTTTTTTTATTTTCTTCAATTTCTTAGATAAGTCCCTTTAACATTTCATGTAATAAGAGCTTGGTGATGATGAACTCTTAACCTGACCTTATCTGGGAAGCACTTTATCTGCCCTTCCATTCTAAATGAGAGCTTTGCTGGATAGAGTAATCTTCAATGTAGGTCCTTGCCTTCATGACTTCAAATACTTCTCTCCAGGCCCTTCTTGCCTGTAAGGTTTCTTTTGAGAAATCAGCTGACAGTCTGATGGGAACTCCTTTGTAGGTAACTCTCTCCTTTTCTCTTGCTGCTTTACAGATTCTCTCCTTATCTTTAATCTTGGGTAATGTAAGTATGATGTGCCTTGGTGTGTGCTTCCTTGGGTTCAACTTCTTTGGGACTCTCTGGGCCTCCTGGACTTCCTGGAAGTCTATCTCTTTTGCCATATTGGGGAAGTTCTCCTTCATTATTTGTTCAAATAAGTTTTCAACTTCTTGCTCTTGTTCTTCTCCTTCTGGCATCCCTATGATTCAGATGTTGGAACACTTAAAATTGTCCTAGAGGTTCCTAAGCTTCTCCTAATTTTTGAATTGTTGTTTCTTCATTCTGTTCTGGTTGAATTTTTATTGCTTCCTTATGTTCCAAATTGTTGATTTGAGTCATTGTTGGTTCCCTGTACATTTTTCTTTATTTCACTTTGCATAGCCTTCACTTTGTCCTCTATTTTGTGACTATACTCAATCATTTCTGTAAGCATCCTGATTACCAGTGTTTTGAACTGTGCATCTGATAGGTTGGCTATCTCTTCATTACTTAGTTGTATTTTTTCTGGAGCTTTGATCTGTTCTTTCATTTGGGCCTTTTTTTTTGTCTCAGAGCACCTGTTACCTAGTAAGGGGTGGACCCTTAGGTATTTACCAGGGCAGGGCTACCCACTTCACTGCATTGTGGTGGTGTATGTGGGGGAGAGGTCTGAGAAGGAACAATGCTGCTTCTCAGCTCTCCTCTGGCTTTCAGTCATTTCTGTCACTACCCACAAGCAAATTGCTCCTTTCTGTTGCTGATTCCTGGGTGGATGGGTTTGTGTATGTTCTAGGACCCTGTAGGTCTCGCCAATAAACTCTCCTGTGAGGCTGGGAGTTTATCCCGCTGCCTCAACTCCCACAGGTTTTTTCAGTCAGAGGTTTTGAGGCTTTATTTCCCCAGCACTGGAACCCTGGGTTGCACAGTCTGTCTTCCTCCCCAGATGTTCCTCCCAGTTTATCCACATGTAAATGTGGGACTGCCTGCTCTGCCAGCCACTGCCTCACCCATTCCACCAGCTACAGCCTCACTGGGTCCACCAGCCACTGCCTTGCTACCAGTCCTCTTCACCTGCCTGCCTGTCTCCACCCATCCTACCAATCTGGATGAATGTTTCTTCAACTCCTTGGTTGTCAGACTTGCGTACAGTTCAATTGTCTGTCAGTTCTGGTTGGTTTTTGTTTTTAAATTTGTTGTTGTCTTCCTTTTGGTTGTGCAAGGAGGCATAGTGTATCTACCTATGCCTCCATCTTGACCACAAGTCCATATAATATTTTTTCAGGCAAGAATCATCAATGGATGCTAGATATTGTGGGCAAAGGCATGATGATGAGTGGGATATTTGCTTAGTCTTATAGTAGCTCCTCCAAGATACTTACTAATCACAAAGGAAAAACTAATAAATTTACAGTGGAGAAACCAGGCTAACTCTACTTTAACCAAGTGAAAGGTTAACAGTATCATAATGAGACATAGCAATATTATTTATCTCTTGATTTGTTGCACCAAGAACAGCACATCATTTTTGTGGTATTTTTGTCAACAATGTCGTACTTCAATCTAATCAAGAAAAAACATCAGAGTAACCAAAACTGAGAGGCAGTGTGTAAAACCCTGAACAGTGTAAGTGTCAGGAAACACAAGGAAAGCCAGCAGGGCTGTCAGAGGTTGTCACACAACAATTCTGGATTGGATCCTGGGCCAGAAAAAGGACACCAGTGGGACAATTGGTGAAATTGAAGTAAAGTGTGTAGATTCATTAATAGTATTGTATCAATACTATTTCCCAATTTCAGTAATCATGCTATGTTTAACATACACTGCTAACATCCAGAAAATCTGGGTGAAAGTTTTATGGGAACCCTATGCAACTTTTTTATAATTCCAACGTTACTTCAAAATATAAACTTAAAAAAATAAACACTGTAAATCTTACAAACTTTTGAAAACCTTCCAATTTCATTTTTCCTTTTACTAAAACTTAAAAAGAAAGATACAGACCACTCTTTTCTATGATCCAAATATAAAAGCCTGAATTAAAACAAGCACAAATTGTAGTCAACCTTTAATTAAAATAATAATACGCTGTGTCAAGGTTGAGTTTGTTCAAGGGATGCCTACATCCGGATGAGCCCTGAAGGGTTCAGGCATACTCCATGGCTCAACTGACCTGGTTGCCTGCCTGTAAGGGTGGTTAAAAGTCAGGGGCCTGCAATGAGGGCTTTATGAGTGGGCCCAGGGTTACAAGATGAGGTGTAGTCTCCAGTAGAAACTCCAAAAGATCAACATAGGAGACTTAGGGTCTGAATCATCAGTCACCATTTTAAAATTTAGAACGGACATTTTGGGAGGAGCTGATAAAAGTGAGGGTCAACCTTAACCACCCCCACCCCTCCCAAGCCAGTCCATTGATGTTTCTACTGGTAGGGGGTGTGGCTGCTGTCCCAGGTCAGCCTCACAGGTTGGCATCTGAACCTTATGGAGGAAAGAGTTTTAGGGAGCTGCAAAAGAAACGGTTTCTATTAGGGTCTTGGAGACCTGGGGTACAGCAACAGAACAATAGGGGATTCCTTTAGTGGGTAGCACACAATGAAGGAAGCTGGAGGACTGGAGCAGGGGTCAGAAACTCAAATGTCTCCCAGAATCAAACAGGTCAAACTCCTGGACAGAACTGGTGAGATGGTATTGTATTTACTGAACTATATCATGACATTTCATGGCAGCACTGTTTATACTCCATGCCTCCTGAAACAAACCCTGTTGAAATTTCAGTTCTTTTTTCCCCCAGTTCAATAAGGTTTTCTTTCCCCATACAGCTTTTCCATATTCTTCTTATGATTTCTTCTCTGGAGGTATTTTACACTGTACTTTGTCAATAGACACAGTTTATATAGTAAACATAAAGGAATAATTTTCACTTCCACCAAGAAATACACCTCCCCTCCTTTTTCTTGAAGCATATATCCCTCTCAGTCTCTTATTTTTCATGTTTGTTACAGACATGATTACAAAAAATATTTCACGTTTACCTAATTTCAATATAAGAAAAACAATTGCACAAATACAAAAACTAGCAACTGACCCCTGACCTTGATGTCTGGGAACAATAAGGCATGGAGACAATAAGGTTTAGAAAGGATGCAAATGAAGGGACCTCTAAAGAAGGCCCCCCTGGGGCCCATCTTCAGCCCACTGTAGCCATGTGGGAGTGCAGAAGTGGTGTGGTCAGATTTTACAATTTTTAAAGAAAACCAAACATTGGAATTCTTAATCTGAAATCTCCTGGTTTTTAAGTGTTAGAAATTCAAAACAGTATTTGAAAACTCCTTGCAGTCCAAACTAGACATGACCTACGATCTTTCAGTTTGTGGCATCTGTTCTATATTGTTCAGGTGGAGCTACAGCAGTGGGATCTGAGTTATTTCTGTTAACTTGAGTTAATTTGTTCCCATTGGCTTGGGAGACAGTTTATATAAGGAGGGTCAATGTTAAACGTTTATTAATGTTGTTCATCATATAAATAGGACACAGGAGAAAAAATGCATAATTATCCTAATAGGATGTACCCTAATTAAGACACTTAGGGACTAAGATGTCAAGATGATAAATGTATAATCTCAAGCCAACAGACAATATGATACGATACTCAGCAAAGACCTGGAATGAAGAGCAAATATAGCCCTTCATAACAAAAACATTACTACAAAAACAAGGAGCAAAATAAGGATGTCATACTGTGAATAATGTCAACAGTATTCTGAAATTTAAGGAAAAACAATTAAGAAAATAAACGAGACATAAATTTGGGAAGGAAGAGTCAAGCTTAAAATTTTTTGCAAAAGATGTGATTGTCTACCTGAGAAACACTAGCTAATGGACTGAGGAATGTTTAGAACTTATAATAGAGTTTGTTAAAGTAGCTAGATGCAAAAATATGTGTAATTCAATAATTTTCTACATACCAGCAGTGACCAAACAGAAAATACAGCTCATTCACCCCAGCAACAAAATGCCAAGGTGTAGAAAATTCAAGGGATGCAGAATTGCCAAAACATCTTGAAAAAGAAGAACAAAATTGGAGAACTTAAACTCCCTGATGTAAAACTTACCACAAAGCTACAGATAGACATCAATCAGTGGAATAAAACTAAGAGTCCAGAAATAAACCTTCAAATTTACAATCAAATGATTTTTTTAAACAATAGTGAATTGTTCATCAAAGCAATTCAAAGGGGGAAAGAACTGTTGCTGAGACAATTGGATATCCACGTGAAAAAGATGCTTTACTAACTCACAACACACACAGAAATTAATTCAAACTTGATCAAGACCTAAATGTAAGAGTTAAAACTGTAAAACTCTTAGAAGAAAACAGGTGTAAATCTTTGTGACCTTGAATTAGGCAATGTTTTTTTTTGACATAACAAAAAATGATTTTGATTTTGATATAACATCAAAGTTACAAGTAACAAAAGTAAAAATAAATAAGATATGCATTATCAAAATTGAAAACTTTCATGCTTCAAAGACACCATCAAGAAACAAAAGACAACCTGCAGAATGGGATAAAATTTTTGAAAATCATACATATGATAGAGGATTTGAATCTAGGCTATATAAAGAACTTCTTTAACTCAATAATAAAAAGACATAAATAAATTGAAAATGGACAAAAACATGAACAGATATGTCTCCAAAGAGGATATACAAATGGTCAACAAGCATTTGAAAAAACGCTCAATGTCATTGGTCATCAGAGAGATGCAAATCAAAACCACAATGAAATACCACTTCACCTCCACTATAATCAGAGAGACAGGTGATAACAAGTGTTGACAGGAATGTAAAGAATTTGGAACCTTCATACACACAATGTTGATGGGAATGTAGATGGAGCAGCTGCTTTGGAAAACAATCTGGCAGTTCCTCAAAAGGCTAAACATAGAGTAACCATATGACCCAGCAATTCCACTCCTGGGTATATACCCAGGAGAAGTGAAAACATATTTTGCACACAAAAAATTATACCCAGATATCCATAGCAGCATTATTCTTAATACCCAAAAGGTGGAAACAACACAAATGCCCATCAACTAATGAATGGATAAATAAAATGTGTTACATTTATACAATGGAATATTACTTGGCTATAAAGAGAAATGAGGTAGTGATACATGCTACAACTTGGATGAACCATGAAAATATGGTAAGTGAAAGAAGCCAGTTACAAAGGACCACAAATTCTATGACTCCATTTACACAAAATGTCAGAAAAGGCAACTACATAGAGGCAAAAAGTAGATTGGTGGTTGCCTAGTGCTGGGATGGTTGGAAGAAAGTTGGGAATGAATGCTAATGGATGTGGGATTTTTTGGGGGGTGATATAATGTTAAAAAATTGACTGTGAGTATGATTGCACAACTCTGAACATACTAAAAACTATTTAATTATATACTTTATATTTTGAGTTTAATATATTTTGTTGATTATGCTATTACAGTTGTCCCAATTTTTCCTACTTTACCCCCTTCACCTGGTACCCACCTTCCTTTCAGCAAACCCCCCCACCCCCACTTAGTTCATGTCCATAGATCATACATATAAGTTATTTGGCTACTCCATTTCTTATAGTGTTACTAACATCCCCTTGTCTATGTTGTATTTACAAATTTGTGCTTCTTAATCCCTGTACCTTCTCCCCCATCCCCCTCCCAACTGATAACCCTTTACAATCTCCACATCTATAATTCTATTTCTGTTCTAGTTGTTTGCTTAGTTTGTGTTTTAGATTCAGTTGTTGGTTTATCACCACTTTAATGTTCATAGTTTTGATCTTCTTTTTCTTAAATAAATTCCTTTAACATTTCAAATAATAGCTTAGCGATGATGAACTCTTTTAGCTTTACTTTATCTGGGAAGCACTTTATCTGCCCTTCATTTCTAAATGATAGCTTTGCTGGATAGAGTAATCTTGGTGGTAGGTCCTTGCTTCTCATCACTTTGGATACTTCTTGCCAGCCCCTTCTAGCCTGCAAAGTTTATTTTGAGAATTAAGCTGACAGTCTTATGGGAACTCCTTTGTAGGCAACTATCTGCTTTTCTCTTGCTGCCTTTAAGATTCTCTCTTTATCTTTAACCTTTGGCATTTTAATTATGATATGTCTTAGTGTGGTCCTGTTTGGGTCCATCTTGTTTTGGACTCTGTACTCCTGGATTTGTACGTCTAGTTCCTTCATCAAAATTGGGAAGTTTTCTTTCATTATTTTTTCAAACTAGTTATCAATTTCTCGCTCTTCCTCTCCTCCTCCAGCACAGCACCCCTATGATTCAGATATTGGCATGTTTGAAGATGTCCCAGAGGTTCCTTAGCCTATTTGCATTTTGGGGGGATTCTTTTTTCTTTTTGCTGTTCTGACTGAATTTTTTTTTCCTCCTTATGTTCCAAATTGTTGATTTGATTCTCAGCTTCATCACTTCCTCTGTTGGTTCTCTGTAAATTTTTCTTTATTTCACTTAGTGTAATCTTCATTTTTGCCTGGCTCTTTTTTATATTGTCGAAGGAACCCAAAGAGCTCCTTGAGCATCCTGATAAACAGTGTTTTGAACTCTGCATCTGAGAGATTGCTTATCTCCATTTCATTTAGTTCTTTTTCTGGAGTTTTGTTCTGTTCTTTCATTTGGGCCATGTTTATTTTTGTCTCCTCATTTTGGCAGCCTTCCTGTATTTGTTTCTGTGTATTAGATAGAGCTGCTTTTATTCCCTGTCTTAGTAGCATGGCCTATTGTAGAAAAACGTACCTGTTAAGTTGTATGGGGTGGAGCCTTAGGTTATTGCCAGGGTGGGACAACCCATGTTGCCACTCTGTGGCTCTGTGTGGGGGATAGCTCAGCAAAGGGACAATGCTACTGCCAGGCCTCTGGAGTTTTATCGGGGAGTAAACTGTTTCTCGGCACTTGCCCTGATGCCATTCACTTCAGTTTCTCCCTGTATGCCTCTGGTGCCCTTCCGGCTGTTGCCCTGGTGCTAAATCCCAGAGGGAGTGAGTCTGCATAAGTCCTAAGTCTATTGTGGGGCCTTTAAGAGGAGACTCCTGAGAATCCCACTTTTTTTCTGCTACCTCAACCCCCACTGGTTTTAATAACTAGATGTATGGGGACTTACCTTCCCAGTGCTGGAACCCTGGGCTGCATGGTCTAGTGTGGGGCTGGGATCCCTCGCTCCTGAGGTATCCCTCCTGATTTTTATCCACCACACATGGGTGTGAGACTGCCCATTCTGTGTCTCCATGCCTTTCCACATCTCCAGGCCTCTCTGTCCTCTTTGCCTCTCCACCCTTCATACCCATCTGGATGAATGTGGCTTCTTTAATTTCTTGGTTGATGGACTTCCACAGCTAGATTTTCTGATAATTCTGGGTGGTGTTTGTTTTGTAGTCTAGTTGTAATTTTTGCTGTAGTTGTGCAAGGAGGTGAGCTGTGTTTACCTATGCCTGCATCTTGACTGGAAGTTCTCCTAATTATATACTTTAGATGGGTGAATCATATAGTATGTGAATTATAGCTCAATAAAGCTGTTATTAAAAAAAACTATAGGCTTTAGTTTTGGGGTTTTTTTGGGGGGGAGTGGGGTTTGGAGTTCTGGCCAAGATGGAGGCGTAGCTAGAAATCCTTCGCTTCCACACACAATCAAGAGGATAACAACCAATCTAAAAACAATAAACAACCAGAAGTGCCAGAAAATCAAACTGCATGGAACCCCAACAACCAAGGAATTAAAGAAACAGTCAACCTGACCAACCAGGCTGGGAAGACAAACTGATGGAAAGAACCAGAGGCAAGGCACGAGACCTCAAGGGCAGGGCTGGCTGAACAGGAAACTGAGACTTAGACCTGACTGTGGACTAAGGCTGGGGTTGCCATGGTGGGAGAAACTCCCAGTTTCCCATGAGGGTTCATTGGAAAGTGGGGCTAGAGCTGAGCAGGCCAGCTGCATTGTTCCATCTCTGACCTCTCCCCCACAGACAGCACCGCAGTGCAGCAAGGAGGGTTGCTCTGTCCTGGTGAATACCTGAGGCCCGCCCCCTTACAACTTAACAGATGCGCCAAGACAAAGAAATAGGGCCCAAATGAAAGAACAGAGAAAAACACCAGAAAGAGAGCTAAGTGATGAGGAGATAGCCAACCTATCTGATGGAGATATCAAAGCCCTGGTAATCAAAATGCTCACGGAACTGATTGAGCTTGGTTGCAAAATGAAAGAATAAATGAAAGATACCAAAAGTGAAACAAAGCAAAATATTCAGGGAACCAACAGTGACAGGAAGGAAACCTGGACTCAAAGCAATGATTTGAAACAAAAAGAAGAAATAAACATCTAACTGGAACAGAATGAAGAAACAAGAATTTTAAAAAGTGAAGAGAGACTTACAAACCTCTGGGACAAGCTGTAATGTTCCAATAGCTGAATTATAGGGGCGCCAGAAGGAGAAGAACAACAGCAAGACATTGAAAACTTATTTGAACAAACAACAAAGGAAAACTTCCTCAATCTGGAGAAGAAAACAGACTTCCAGGAAGTCCAGGAAGCTCAGAGAATCCCAAAGAGTTTGAACCCAAAGAGGAACACACCAAGGCACATCATCATTAAGTTACCCAAAATTAAAGATAAGGAGAGAATCTTCAAAGCAGCAAAAGATAAGGAGACAGTTACCTACAAAGGAGTTCCCATAAGACTATCAGTTGATTTCTCAAAAGAAATCTTACAGGCAAGAAGGGGCTGGAAAGAAGTATTTGAAGTCTTGAAGGCAATGACCTACATCCAAGAATACTCTATCCAGCAAGCTCTCATTTAGAATGGAAGGGCAGATAAAGTGCTTCCCAGATAAAGTCAAGTTAAAAGAGTTCATCATCACCGAGCTCTTATTATATGAAATGTTAAAGAGACTTATCTAAGAAATTGAAGACAATAAAAAACTATGAAAAGTAAAATCACAACAAACTCACAACTATCAACCAATGAACCTAAAAAAAAGAAAAACAATGAAAACAAAAACTAAGCAAACAACTAGAACAGGAACAGAATCAGAGATATAAACATCACATGGAGGGTTTTCAGTGGGGAGAAAGAGGGGTGGAACAAGGCGGAAAGTTACAGGGAATAAGAAGCATAATTGGTAGGCATAAAATAGAGAGGGAGAGGTCAACAATGGTATAGGAAACAGAATTCAAAGAACCTAAATGTACAACCCATGGACATGAACCAAGTGGGGGGGTGGAATGCTGAGGGGTGGGGGGTGCAGGGCAGAGGGGGAATAAAGGAGGAAAAATTGGGACAACTGTAATAGCATAATCAATCAAACATACTTAAAAAACTATGGGCTTTATTATGGGATACAAAAGAAGCCTTGCATAAATGGAAAACATTTAATGTTCTTGGATTGGAAAATGGTATTATAAAAGATATCTATTATTCTCAAGCTGAGTATATAAATGTAATATAGTTTCAATCAATAGCCAGATAAGGCTTCTTTGGAAGGAAGAAGATTGACAAAATGATTTTACATTTCATCATGAAAAATAATTGTGTGAGAATAATCAAAGCCACAGTTAAAGCACATAGTGCTGAGGTAGAAAGTGCAACAGACCAATGGAGCCAAACCAATCTATCAGAAACAAACACAAGTACCTGAATGAACTTAAAATATAATAACAGAAGGTAGGACTGACTATCCAATAAATGGACTAGGACAATCAAATAACAATTAGGAGAAAAACACAATTGTGGTTTCTACCTCAAATCTCATACCACAAAAAATTCCTGACTAATTAATGATCCATATGCAAAAATTCAAATAAAACAAGAAAAATTTAGAAGAAAAAAGGAAATGTGCATATAATGTTGGAACTGTAGAAGAGAAGACCATTTAAAACATGACACCAAAATAAGAAATTATGAAAAAACAGATTGATTTGAATATGAAAAAGTAAAATAACTTGTACATGAAAAGTTACCATAAACATTAAGTAAAAGGCAACTGCCATACTAGGACAACATGTTGGCAACAAACAAGTATACCATCCTTAATATAAAATGCATTTGTATATTAAAAAATTACATACTCAAAAGAAAAGTGGTCTGAGCAGATACGCAACAATGCACCAAAGACATACAAGTTGTAATAAATATATTAAAAATTCGGAGGCAAGAGTGGTGCAAAAGATGGAGGCATAGGTGGATGCACCATACCTCCATGCACAACCAAGATTAAAACAACAACAATTTAGAGGCAGAATAACACCCAGAACTGATAGAGAATTTATCTGAATGGAAGTTGGACAGCCAAGAAGTTGAAATAGACCCGTTCATCCAGACCGGTAGGAGGGGCGGAGAGGAGCAGCAGGGCGGGGGTCGCAGCGTGTGGAGAACAGGGAGAACTGGGCGCATAAGGCAACCGGGAGGGAGCTCGTAAGGCATCTGGGGCGTGCAAGATCGCAGCGGGTGGACCCCAAGTATGCAACCGGCAGCTGGCAGACCCAGGGAGGTGATGATTGTGGACCAGGGCAGAGCTCGCAACCCAGGATCCCAGAGAAGGGACTGAGGTTCCAGGAGAACAGAGCTACCACCATTGTTCCTTCCCGCCCCCACATACAACGTCACAACCTAGTGACTGGGGTGCCCAGCCCCGGTGAACACCTAAGGCTCCACCCCTCACCGTAACAGCAGTGACCAGACCAAAAAAGAAAAAAAAAAAAAGAGAGAGAGAGGGAGAGATGGCTCAAACAGAACAAATCAGTGCCCCAGAACTCATCCTTTTGAGCGACTAAGAGATAGCCAATCTATCAGATGCACAGTTCAAAACACTGGTGATCAGGAAGCTCACAGAACTGGTTGATTTTGGGTGCAAATTAGATGAAAAAAATGCAGGTTACCATAAAAGAGATGAAGGAAGATGCACGGAGAACCAATAGTGATGGGAAGGAAACTGGGACTCAAAACAATAGAGTGGACCAGAAGGAAGAAAAAAACAACCAAACAGGAAAGAATGGAGAAATAAGAATTCAAAAAAATGAGGGGAAGCTTAGGAACCTCCAGGATATCTTTAAACGTTCCAACATCCGAATTATAGGGGTACCAGAAGGGGAAGAGGAAAAGCAACAGATTGAACACATATTTGAACAAATAATAAAGGAGAACTTCCCCAATTTGGCAAAGGAAATAGACTTCCAGGAAATCCAGGAAGCTCAGAGAGCCCCAAAGAAGTTGGACCCAAGAAGAAACACACCAAGGCACATCATAATTACATTAGCCAAGGTAAAAAATGAAGGAGAGAATCCTAGAAGCAGCAAGAGATAAGGGGGCAGTCACCTACAAAGGAGTTCCCATCAGACTGTCAGCTCATTTCTCAAAAGAGACCTTACAGGCAAGAAGGGGCTGGAAAGAAGTATTCCAAGTCATGAAAGACAAGGACCTATATCCCAGATTACTCTATCCAGCAAAGCTCTCATTTAGAATGGAAGGGAAGATAAAGTGCTTTTCAGATAAGGTCAAGTTAAAGGAGTTCATCATCACCAAGCCCTTATTTTATGAAATGTTCAAGGGACTTATCTAAGAAAGGAAGATAAAGAAAAAACATGTATAGTAAAAAGACAGCAAACCCACAATTATTAGCAACCACACCTAAAGCAAAACCAAAAGAAACTAAGTAAACAACTAGAACAGGAACAGAACCACAGAAATGGAGATCACATGGAGGGTTAGCAACAGGGGAGTGGGAGGAGGAGAGGGGGAAAAGGTATAGAGAATAAGTAGCATAGATTGTAGGTTGAAAATAGATAGGGAGAGGGTAAGAATAGTATGGGAAATGTAGAAGCTAAAGAACTTATAAGTATGACACATGGACATGACTAAAGGAGGGGATATGGGTGAGAGAGGGTGTACAGGGTGGAGGGGAGTGAAGGGGGAAAATGGGACCACTGTAATAGCATAATCAATAAAATATGTTAAAAAAAGGAAAAATTCAACTGTACAAGAAAAAATATAAATTAAAACAATGAGATATAAACTTACATCTGACAACTAGGCAAAGATAACATAAATTATATTACCTAGAGTTTTCAAATATTTGGAGACTCAATGTCAATGAAAAAAAAAACAACAAATAGTCATAAAAGAAAACCAAGTAAAGCTGGTTCTTTGAAGAGATAAACACAAATCTGGCAAGATAGATAAGAAATAAAAAACACAAGTAAATAATATTAGGGATAAAAAAGACATAATTAGAGATACAGTAAAGATTATGAAAATAATATAATACAATGAACAACTTTATGCTAGTGAATTTCAAAACTCTGATGCAATGGGGATTTTGTGCTATGAAAGAGAATAGTAGAACCAACTCAAGAAGAAATGGAATGCCTACAATTTCATAACTTACTAAAACACTGAAGCAGTAACTGAAGCCTCTCACAAAGACTATCCCAGGATGAGGTCATTTTACAGGTAAGTTCTAGAAGATTCCAAGGGACCAATCATTCCAGTCACATACTAAGCCCTTTCAGACAATTGGAAAAGGAATAGCCTCCAACTCATGTTAGGAAGTTACAATAACCTCAGTATACAAACTCAAGAAAAACAGTATAAGAATTTAGAGGTCAATTTTATTTCTGAATCTAGATGCAGAGATATTAGAAGGCTAAAACTGATTATATACTTGGATTTATCCCAGGGATGAAAGAGGGTAATTTGACATTAGAAAATTCTGTCATTAATCATATTAATAGTGTAAAAGGAGAAACATCATGTAATTAATTATTTGATTGGATGCCAAGAAGGCATTTGATAAAATTCTCGATCTAGAAAAATAGAAATAGAACTTCCTTGTCCTGAAATGGGGCATCTACCAAATACCTGTGACGAACAACCAGTTTTTGAGAGGAGGCATCCTCTTTAAAATCAGACACAAGCAACAACATAGGTTAACCTCAAAAACTTTATCCTAAGTGAAAATCAGCCAGTGACAAAGGATCACGTGTTGTATTGTTCCATTTTTATTATGGAATGTTCAGGATAGGCAAATCCACACAGGCAGAAAGTAAATTGGTGGTTGATTAAGGGTGCAATGGTTGGGGGGCATGGGGATGACAGCTGATGGGCATGACAGCTGATCGGGATGGGCTTTCTTCGGAAGGTATTAAAAATATTGGTGGAAGTGATGGTTGCCCCACTCTGAATAGTCTTGGAACCATTTTAATTGTATACTTTAAATGGCTGTTGTCTGGTATGTGAATTTTATCTCAATAAAACTGTGTTTAAAGAGCAGTTAATGGGCTGTGGGATATTGCCAAAAGCAGCGGAGTTGGAATAAAAACAACTGGATTAAAAAAAAAAGAATTAGGCACATTGTATTAGAAATTCTAGCCAGAACATTAAGATAATAGAATAACAATTAAAAAATGGTTTTAAAAAGATAATACAATGGGAAGGCACAGTAAAGGAAGAAAAAATTGCCATTATTTACAGATTATATTATTGTTGCCATAGAAAACTAAGGAGACACAGAGAAACTAATAGAAAGAACAGATGCTAACAAGGTGCCTAGCTATAGGGTCAGGTTAGGAGTTCTCTCCAAACTAATCTATAATATGTAATGCAATCCTGAAGAAGCACGTCAAAACAGCAGAGTAAAGACTTCTTTCTTTTTAAATTGTTGACACTGTTACAGATGTCTCCCATTCCCCCACTTTGCCCACCCCCTTCCCTAACCTTCACCTCACTATTGTCTGTGTCCTTGGGCTGCATATATGTTGTTTGGCTAATCTCTTCACCTTCTTTCACCGAGTCTCCCTGCACCTCGCTCCCTTCTGAGAGGGAGCTTGTCAATCACATGTCAATCTGTTCCATGTGTCCGTGTCTCTGGTTCTATTTTGTTCATCAGTTTATTTTGTTCATTAGATTCCACATATAAGTGAGATCATATAGTATTTTTCTTTCTCTGCCTGGTTGACAGGTTTGTTTGAGGATTGTTTTTTTTAGTTTTTGTTTTTTTTTCTTCCTGCCAATGTTCTTGTGTTTTTATCAATCACCAGAGGTGGCAAAACTAAAAACCTGCCAAAATAAACTTTTTCAGAACTCTAGAAATTAACCAAAGGTTAATTCTCAAATTTTGACAATATGAGGAGCATTTTTATTCAAGAAAATTAAGCCCTGGCTGGCATAGCTCAGTGGATTGAGCACAGGCTGCGAACCAAAGCGTCGCAGGTTCAATTCCCAGTCAGGTCACATGCCTGGGTTTCAGGCCATGGCCCCCAGCAACCGCACATTGATGTTACTCTCTCTCTCTCTTTCTCCGTCCCTTCCCTTTCTAAAAATAAATAAATAAAATCTTTAAAACTAAAAACATTAACTTAAAAAAAGAAAGAAAATTGTCCAACTCTAAGTAATAACAACAAGCTTTGTGGCATTTTTAACTTGCCCTGTTTCCATCCCCTTATTCTGACCTCCGGGGCAGATTTGAAAATCAGCAGCCTTAACATCATGGTAGCTGTGAACATCATCCATCTTGTAGCCAGTGAAGGAGGCAGAATGGATTTGGGGCATCCAACACCTCACAAACAGAGAGTTGTCACTATTTAATCTGTTTGACAGCTCCCTAGAAAAGCCCCTGTCACAGGAATTGTTTTTATTTTACCTGACTCAGAGCTTGCTCTACTTCCAGGCATTTGTTTAAAGAAATCCTCAGCGACTATTTAACAGTACTGCTGCCTAAAGCAGTAGCACCAGTTGTGGCAGACAAAAGGCTGACCAAAAAACCTAAAAAGAAAATCTGAGGAATGAGCTGTCTGATGGGGGCTTTGTAAAGCTCTAACCTATTCCTGGCAGTTGAGAAGGCCGTGTACAGGTGCAGAGCTCTGCGCATGCCCACAAAGACCTGAGAAGGTCCTAATCTTTTACCTCTGCCTGACCTTGAGGATCTGCTCAAACAGGAAGTAAAAGCTAAGGCAGAGTTGTAAATTTTCAGAGCACTAAGGATGTTACCCAACACACACAGTCCCTGGTAAAGGGTGGGATACTTACTGGTTGAAGGCATTTAAGGAAAGCTCTCTCTAATCATTAGCTGGCTTCCATGGCCATACACAACAAATAAGACAGACTTTACAAGATTAGTGCAGGAAAGTTGCTAAAAACACAGCAGCAGCAGCAACAATACACAGAAACAACAATGAATTCTAGGGTATGAATTTGATTTCCAGGACATTTAACATGTCCTGTTTTTTCCCCTGGTTTATGTGGCTTTGGATTGGGCATTATTACACAAAGCAAAAGGTTGCTGGCTTGATTCCCAGTCAGGGCACATGCCTAGGTTGCAGGCCAAGTCCCCAGCAGGGGGTGCATGAGAGGCAACCACACATTGATGTTTCTCTCCCTCTTTTTCTCCCTCCCTTCCCCTCTGACTAAAAATAAATGAATAAAATCTTTTAAGAAAATGTCCTGTTTTCAACAGAAAATGATGACACTCAACCAGGAAAGAATGGGTTATTCACAGGAAATAAAATAGTCAATAAAAACTGTCCCTGAGGAAGTCTAGGTGTTGTACTTACCAGACAAAGACTTTAAATCAGCTATTATACATATATAGAATGAACTAAAAAAACCATGTCTAAAGGTTTAAAAGAATGTATGAGAATTATGTCTCACCAAAACTTTTAAAAGATTTTATTTATTTATTTTTAGAGAGAGTAGAAGGGAGAGAGAAATAGAGGGAGAGAAACATTGATGTGAGAAACATTACTTGGTTGCCTCTAGTATGCACCCCAACCGGGACTGAATCCACAACCCAGGCATGTGCCCTGACCAGGAATCAAACCAGTGCCCTTTGCTTTGTGAAATAATGCCCAACCCACTGAGCCACACTGGTCAGGGCGTGTTTTACCAAGTTTGATGAAGATTTAATGCAGCACCAAGAAAAATTTCAATAGAGTTGCAGTTGGAACTTGCTAAGGTGTTCTAAACTGATGGGGAATAGCAAATGACTAAGAATATACAAGACACTCCTTAGGAAGAAGACTACGTGGGTGGGCAGAGGTTCTGGTGGGTTATTTTCTTATAAGAGATAAAAATGTATTGTAAAGTTGTGACTATGTGTATTGTTGCAGGTTAGACAAACATAAGTCAGTGGAAACGAGTCTACATATACGCAAGAATGTGGTTTATGAGAGAGGCAGTGTTACAGATCAGTGGGGATGGGGGAACACATTCAATAAGATGGTGCTGACACAAGTGATTATCCACACTGCTTTTCATTGCTAAATAATATTTCATTGCATGGATTTACCATAATTTAAACATTTACCTTTGATGGACATTTGGGCTTTTTCCAGTTTGGGGTTATTACAAATCAATCCGCTATGATCGTTCACGTGCAAGCCTTTGCATGGACATATGCTTTCATCTCTTTTGAACAAATACCTAGAAGGGAATGGCTGGATTATATGGTAGGCATGCATCTAACATTTTAGGAAACTGTTAAACTGTTTTCCAAACTGGTTGTATTATTTACATTCCCACCAATATGTGTGAGTTCCAGTTGCTCCATATCCTTGCTAACATTTTGTGGACAAAAAAAAAGGGGCTCTATAATTAACCTAACCAAAACTAACCTCAGGCCTATAACTTCCCTAGCAAAAGGATGTCTTTGCCTTAAGCAAGCCCTGCCCATTGTTTCTGTACATCTAAGTTAATGTATCTTCGAAATGCTTTTTTTTTCAGACCCTTCAGGAGGGTAACCACCCTCACGAGAGCACATAATCCTGTTACAGATCCTGTAAGCCAATCATAGGAATTTCCCTGTCTTGCCTTCTCTCCATTCTTCCTTATGCCCTTTTTAATTCTAAATGAGTAAAAGAAACTGCAAACTATCATTCTGGGAAGCATTTTTCTCAGTCTTTTGAGATCTCGTTTCCAGGTGTGCCCTCTGTTGGGCTCCAATAAACTCTGGGAAACTCTTAGAAACATTTTCTACAGGTTTGGGCATTCTTAGGTTGACAATTCAGTATTATCTTTAAATTTTTTAAATCCATTCTACTGTGTATGTAGTGGTGTCTACTTGTGGATTCACTTTGCATTTCCTGGGAAGCTAATTAGATCAGACATCTTTTTTATTTTCTACCTGCTTTTATGTAAGGATGTCCCAAACTGTAGAATATTTTTATTAGAGTTTGTTTGATCCAAACAGAGGATATGCCTGGAAGAAAGATCTCAATAGAGTGAGAAAAATGGTTCCCAGGATAACAGTTTGTATTTTTTCAATGCATTTGAAATCAAGGAGGGAGCTAGACCACATGAATGTATGAGGAAGGTAAGCAGGGAAATATCTATGATTGGATTACAACATAGTTGTGTGCTCTCTTGAGGATGGTTACCCTTCTGAGAGGTCTGGGAAAAAAGGCATTTCAGAGGTGTGTTCACCTAGATGCACAGAAACAACGGATAAGGCTTGCCCACTGCAAAGACGAACCTTTTATTGAAGACAATGTATGTCTGGGGTGTGACTACCAACTATGACCTGCGCAGTTAGGAATTTATAATCAGTTCACCCTGTGAGGTTACTTTCCCTAGAATCCCTCTCCCTGTTTTTCCCCACAGGTCTATGATCCATTTTCACTTATTTTTGTAAGGTATGGATCCAAATTTCTGTTTTTTAGTTGTTGTTTTGCTGTTTTTACATATGGATATCTAGTTGTTCTACCAACATTGCCTCTTTGTCAAAAATCAGTTGACTATTTGTGTGTGGGTATACTTCTTTTTCTTTTCATTTTTTCCTTCTTTTTCTCTTTTCTTATTTATTGAAATATATTTGACATATAACTTGGTATAAGGTGTACAACATGTTAATTTAATACAGTTACATATATTTAATTTGTTTATTTTTCAATTATAGTTGGCATTCAATGTTATATTCATTTCAAGTTTATAGCTAGTGGTTGGATATTAATATAACACATGAAGTGATCCCCTAATAAGTCTAGTACCCACCTCACACTATACACAATTAGTACAATATTACTGACTATATTCCCTATGCTGTTCTCTATATTCCCATGACTATTTTGTAACTGCCTGTTTGTACTTCTTAATCCCTTTACCTTTTTCCACCCAGCTCCCCCAACCCCTCTGTCATCAGGCAACCATCAGTTTGTTCTCCGAATCTATGAGTCTGTTTCTGTTTGTTTGTTTGTTCATTTATTTTGTTTTTATATTCCACATATAAGTGAAATCATATGGCATTTGTCTGTCTCTGACTTATTTCACTTAGCACAGTACCCTCCAGGTCCATCCATGCTGTTGCAAATGGCAAGACTTCATTCTTTGTATGGCTGAATAACATTCCATTGTATATATGTACTGCATCTTCTTTTTTATTTTATTTTAATATATTTTAATCAATACCATTTTCCCCCCTTCACTCCCCTCCACCCTGCATACCACCTCCCACCCACATTCCCCCCTTTAGTTCATGTCCATGTGTCATACTTATAAGTTCTTTGGCTTCTCCATTTCCCATACTATTCTTACCCTCCCCCTGTCTATTTTCTACCTACCATCTATGCTACTTATTCTCTGTACCTTTTCCCCCTCTCTCCTCCTCCCACTCCCCTGTTGCTAACCCTCCATGTGATCTCCATTTCTGTGGTTCTGTTTCTGTTCTAGTTGTTTGCTTAGTTTGTTTTTGTTTTTGTTTTAGGTGTAGTTGTTAATAATTGTGTTTGCTGTCATTTTACTGTTCAAATTTTTTACCTTCTTTTTCTTAGATAAATCCCTTTAACATTTCCTATAATAAGGGCTTGGTGATGATGAACTCCTTTAACTTGACCTTATCTGAGAAGCACTTTATCTGCCCTTCCATTCTAAATGAAAGCTTTGCTGGATAGAGCAATCTGGGATGTAGGTCCTTGCCTTTCATGACTTTGAATACTTCTTTCTAGCCCCTTTTTGCCTGTAAGGTTTCTTTTGAGAAATCAGCTGATAGCCTTATGGGAACTTCTTTGTAGGTAACTGTCTCCTTTTCTCTTGTTGCTTTTAAGATTCTCTCCTTATCTTTAATTTTGGGTAACTTAATGATGATGTGCCTTGGTGTTTTCCTCCTTGGGTCCAACTGCTTTGGGACTCTCTGAGCTTCCTGGACTTCTGGAAGTCTATTTCCTTTGCCAAATTGGGGAAGTTCTCCTTTATTATTTGTTCAAATAAGTTTTCCATTTGTTGCTCTTCCTCTTCTCCTTCTGGTACCCCTATAATTCGGATGTTGGAACGTTTAAAGGTGTCCTGGAGGTTCCTACGCCTCTATTCATTTTTTTGAATTCTTGTTTCTTCATTCTTTTCTGATTGGATGTTTCTTTATTCCTTCTGGTCTACTCCATTGATTTGAGTCCCAGTTTCCTTCCTAACACTATTGGTTCTCTGTACATTTTCCTTTATTTCACTTAGTGTAGCCTTCATTGTTTCATCTAACTTGTGACCAAATTCAACCAATTCTGTGAACATACTGATTACCAGTGTTTTGAACTATGCATCCTATAGGTTGGCTATCTCTTCATCACTTGCTTAGTTGTATTTTTTTTCTGGAGCTTTGATCTGTTCTTTCGTTTGGGCCATTTTTTTTTTGTCTTGATGCACCTGTTTTGTAGTGAGGGGCGGAGCCTTAGGTTCACCAGGGTGGGGTAACCCACATAACTATGTTGTGATGCTTTATGTGGGGCAGGGGTCGGAGAGGGAACAATGGTGCTTGCTCCACTCTCTGCTGGATTTCAGTCACTTCCCCCACTTCCCACAAGCAACGTGGGCCCTTCTGGTGCTGATTCCCAGGTGGGTGGGCTTGTGTACATTCTAGGACCCTGTGGGTCTCTCCAATGAACTCTCCTGTGAGGCTGGGAGTTTCTCCTGCTACTGTCTCAACTCCCACAGGTGTTTTCAGTCAGAGGTTTGAGGATTTATTTCCCTGTACTGGGGCCCTGGGTTGCATAGTCTGTCTGCTCCCCCTTTTTTCCACCTAGTTTATCTGCACGCAAATGTGGGACCACCCAGACCACCAGCCACCACCTTGCGTTTAGTCCTCTCAACCCGGCTGCCCATCTCTGCCCCTCCTACCAGTCTAGATGAATATTTCTTCTTAACTCCTTGGTTGTCGGACTTCCATGTAGTTTGATCGTCTATCAGTTCTGGTTGTTTTTTATTTTTAAATTGTTGTTGTTTTTTTTTGGTTGTGCAAGGAGACACAGTGTGTCTACCTATGCCTCCACCTTGGCTGGAAGTTCCATGTACTGCATCTTCTTTTATTCAATTGTCTACTGATGAACACTTAGGTTGCTTCCATACCTTGGCTACTAGTAAATACTGCTGTGATGCACATAAGGGTGCATATGCCTTTCTGAATTAGTGTTTTGCACTTCTTTCAATAAGTACTCAGTAGTGGGATTGCTGAGTCATATGGTAGTTCTATTTTTAATTTTTTTGAGGAACCTCCAAACTGTTTTCCGTTGTGGCTATGCCAGTTTGCAATCTCTATAGGTCTATTTCTTGATTCTGTCTGTTTCACTGATGTACTTGTGTATTTTCATGCCAGTACCACTCTGTCTGGATTAGGGTAGTTTGATAAAGTTTTGAAGTCAAGTGTAGTAATGCTCCCACTTTAGTGTTGTTTTGCTAGTCTATGTTTACATTTTCAGATAAATTTTAGAATCATTTTGTCAGTTTAAACCAAAACGATGTCTACTGGGATTTCACTTGGGATTTTGTTGAATCTATAGATCAATTTGGGCAGAATTCGTATCTTACAAGTATTGAGTCTTTTGATACAGCAACATGATATATCTTCCCATTTGCATGGGTCTTCTTTAATTTCTGCAATATTTTGTAGTTTTCAGTATATAGGCCTTCAATATTTTTACCAGATTTATCTCTAGGTGCTTTATATTTTCTGACACTATTGTAAAAAGTATTGGTTTTGTTTTAGTTTCAGTTTTTAATTATTTGTTGGTAGTCTATTGAGATATAATTGATTTTGCATGCTGACCTTGTATCCTGAAACATTGCTAAAATTGCTTATTGGTGGAATAGTTTTTATACATTCTTTGGGATTTCAGCATAGACAATTATGCTATCTGCGAATCAAAATTATTTTTCTTCTTTTCCTATCTTTTTCCTTCTGTGTTATAGCAGTCTATTTTCTGTTGAACTGTGTTTGAGTTCACCAGGAGCGCTGTTAAATCCATGTGTTCTTAATTTTAGATACCATATTTCTTAGTACTGGAATGCCCACTTGATTTTTTTTTAGATCCAATTCTTGTATGAAGTTTTCCATCTTTTCATTCATTTTGTCTGTTTGTTCCTCTGTTTCCTTTAACATACCTATAATAGTCATCTTAAAGTCGTTGTCTGGCTGCTCCAACATCTGGGACACCTGTAGGTCTGCTGCCTGTTTTTTTTCTCTTCATTATTGGTCATGTTTTCTTGCCTCCATACTTGTTCCATTAATTTCCATTGTATTCTGGACAATGTTTAAAAAGGAACCATGAACACTGAAGTCAATGTTATTTTCTTCCAGTGAGAGTTTGTCCTTTCCTGGGTTAGGCTCATGGAGTGAGGGGTTGACCATCTCAGTCCAGTCAGAAACAAGCTAGTTCAGGAATAGAGCCCAGCTCCATTTCCCCTCAGTCCACTTCTGCTTTCAGTGTCTACATGGTGAGACCGATGATGTATTCATGAATTGCAACTCTTTCCAGCAGAACTTTGATTTCTCAGTACTACGAGACTGCAGGAGACCTCATGCTGCATTTACAGCCCAGCTCCCCAGCCTCCATGCTGCCCCAGCACTCAGCAAATATCTCATGGGCAAATTCAAATTCAATTCAAGAAGGACTTCTTTAACATGGTAGAAAGTCTTCATCATAAAATAAGATTACAATATTTAAACCACCTTAAGGTTAATATTAATATTAATTAAAAGACACTATAAAATAAAAAGACAAACCTCAAGAAATATATAGAAGATATCTTTCCAACACATATAATTAACACTTAATACCCTGAATGCTGTATCCATGTAAATCAATAAGTTAAAGAAAACATCTTGCCTGGCTGGCGTAGCTCAGTGGATTGAGCTCGGGCTGCAAACCAAAGCATCGCAGGTTCAATTCCCAGTCAGGGCACATGCCTGGGTTATAGGCCACGGCCGCCAGCAACCACACATTGATGTTTCTCTCTCTCTCTCTTTCTCCCTCCCTTCCCTCTCTAAAAATAAATAAATAAAATCCTTTTAAAAAATCTTAAAAAAAGAAAACACTTCAGTAGAAAGTGGGCAGAAGACATGAACATGCATTTCACAGGAAACAAGAGCATAGCCAATAAACCAATAAGATGCACAAGCTTATTAGTAGTGAGCAGAAAAATCACATGCAAAGTGAGGAGAGTGGTGAACTGTGGAAAGAAAGAGGGTGATCAGGGAGAAGCCCATGGTAGGTGTGGATGGGGATGGGTAGTATTTTATTTCTTGGTAGTAGTTAACACATTTAATAATTATTTATTACGCTGTGCACATATGCTGTTTTTTAAGTTCTTTGAAGGTAGACATCTTATTTTGATAAATCAGCATACACAGTGATGTTATACTCTTTTCAGATCTGGAAGCCATTTTCTCTTCTAAGATAATTTTGCCCGGTTCTGTGAGACTGAACTCTGCCTCATAGCATTGTTATGTGTTTCTCTCACAGGCAACCTCACCACTAGTATTTGCTGGCACCTGGGAGGAGCCCCACTGCCACCCTCGTGCACTAAAACCTGCAGGATTTGGAGACTCCATTTTTTAAAAGATTTCGTTTATTCATGTTTAGAGAGAGGGGAGGGACGAAGAAAGAGAGGGAGAGAAACATCGATTGGTTGCCCTGACTGGGAATCGAAGCAGTGACCTTTCAGTTCTCGGGCTGGCCCTCAGTCCACTGAGCCACACCAGCCCGGCTGGAGTTCCAATGTTTGATGTCTCAACTCAAACCACTGTGTCAGCTGTGCGTGGTCGAAGGAAAAACACTGTGTTCATCGCTCCCTGCCTACTCCTTTCTTCTTGACCCTGGCTGTCCAGAACCCCACACCCGCACCGTGGGTCAGCAGCCCCTACCTCAGTGACGGAAGAGGGGCTAACTGAACCAGCTTCGTCTGAAGCAGGGGTCTTTAACCATGTTATGTCACAGGCCCCTTTAGCAACCCAATGGAGCCTATGGACTGCATTTCAGAATAATTTTTTAAATCCATAAAATAAAATACGTAAGATAAAAAGGAAAATGATTATACTGAATTACAGCTTTAACGTGCCATTTAAAAAATTAGAAATCCAGTAACACGTGTGCTTCTTTATGAATGTGTTCAATAACATGGTCCAGTGGCAGACCTGTTGGCTGACATAAGTTGGACATAGTGATAAATGAAAATGATACTGCAAGTTATCTGCCACAACTGTAATGCCGAATAAAAACATCTGTTCATTGCGACAAAATCACTGGTACTATTTGCTGACACTACTATGATTTGTTGTGTGCAAATCAAAGGAAGTGCTAAATTTAGGTTGGAGGCTGGCGAAAATTAAGGTATGTGTGTTTTCCCCTCTCAGTTCAGCGACTGCAGGTGCAGAATCCTGAAGTGCGGATGGAGACGTCTTCCCACTAGGGGGCGCGGGCATCTTAGAAAGAGGCATTAGCTCCTCTAGCGGAGGGAGAGAAACTACTCAAGACCTAGTCTCCCGCCCTGTTCTCCGCTGGGCCTCGCATCTCGCACCCCACACCGTCTCTTCCTCACTTTCATCCCCCTCCCTCACACACACCTGTTGACGGGAGGGGTTATTGTAGGTGAAATCGCCTGTAACTCACACAGAGGCTTCTCAGGGTGAATCATCTGCCAGCCAGCAGGCAGAGGGTTTGCCCACGTGGGGGACGTGCCTCAAAGCTGCCCAGGGCCGGGCCCTTCCTTGGCTGTCACAATCGTCCTGACTGCAGGTCAGTCTGACCAGCAAGAACTCACAGGAGTGTCACAGGCTCCGGTTCCAGGCCGCCGGCCTGGGCCTTGCCATTCTTTCTGTGGCCGGTTGGGAAGCCAGGGCCCACGGGGGCAGCTTTGGATGAAATCTCAGGAGGGCCACTAGCTTCCTGAAAAGTTCTCTGACCATATTTAGGGGCCCCTCCGGAGAGAATAGTGATCTGCATGTCGCCTGCACCCTGAGTTGTGATGCTGTGATCCTAGAGCTCCCTGTAGTGGCAGTCTCCCTGACCAGTGCCTCACAGAACGAGAGTGGAAATAACTTCCTTTGGGAGCGGAGTTTAACTGTGTCTCTGCCATTCCCCATACGCAAAGCAGAGGAAAGTGTCAGCCCTCCCCGCCTCGCACGCGCTCTGTTGCTACCTGAGCTGGCTTTGAATTCATCCGAGAGACAGGGTGGTGGAGTAGTTAAGAAGCACCGTCCAGACAACCCAAATTAGAAGCCCTGGCCGCGCTGCCTACCATACATGTGAGTTTATGTGAGTTAGTTAACCCCTGTGCCTTCATTTCCTCACCTCCAAAGTGGAGATGATAATAGTCCCCACCTTATAGGGTCGTTAGGTGGATTAAATGACATGTTGCTTAGAAAGCACCTGGAAGAGTGTCCAGATCACATAAGTGTCAAATGAGGTTTTGCTATTCTTAATAATTGGCATGAATTTTATAAAATAAGTAAATAAAACACTCCAGCTATTCCTTCTGTCCTTACTAACTCCACTTACCCAAATATCCATTCCAATTTCTTTCTTTCTTTGTGACTTTTTAAAAATATATTTTATTTATTCACTTTTAGAGAGGGAAGGGAGGGAGACAGAGAGAGAGAGAGAGAGAGAGAGAGAGAGAGAAACATCAATGTGCGGTTTGCTGGGGGTTATGGCCTGCAACCCAAGCATGTACCCTGGCTGGGAATTGAACCTGCGACACTTTGGTTCGCAGCCACGCTCAATCCACTGAGCTATGCCAGCCAGGGCTCTTTGTGACTTTTTATCTGAGAAATTAGTCTTTCCCCCACTTTTCTTTTTATCCTCACCTGAGGACATTTGCTTTAGACATTTCCCATTGCTTTAGAGAGACAGGAATGGAGAGAGGAAGGGAAAGAGAGAACATTGATGTGAGAGAAAAGCATCATTTGGTTGCCTCCTGTGTGCACCCTGACCTGGGGTCACCTGTGCCTGGGCCATGGATCACCAATCCCCCCCTAGGTGGGGGATTGAACCCACAACCCAGGTATGCACCCCAGCTAGAAATCGAACCTGCAATCTTTTGGGTATAGGATGATGCTCCAACCAACTGAGTCACACCAGCCAGGGCTTTTCTTGCCCTGTCTTAAGAGTTTATTCCTTTCCCCCTCAAACTTGCCCCACCCCTCCCTACTGTCTCTTCAGAGCAGTGGAACAAGCATAGGAGACAACCCAGAGACCTGCATCTTGTCCTACTTCTGTGCTTCTCTTCCATGAGCCTCAGCAAAATGTCTTGGGTCCCTTTGGTTTAAAAGGTAGGTTTTACTATTATGCAGGTATGGTGAGGCCAACAGATCAGGAGACAACTGCTGCTGCTGAAATGGTTGTTTGTTACAATTCCTGTGCCCTGCGGGGCGCCACACAGGGAAGCACCAGGATCAGCCTTGAGACACAGGAATGGAAGGAAACTGTGACAAGAGCCTCTACTGTGGTTTTGATGGGAAAGACAAGGTAAGGTGGGGTGAGCAGCCTCAGGATTGGCTAGTTTGAATCAGTTCAGCAGCTCTGAGGTAAAGGGGATGTCTCTAATTGTGGCGTAATTAGAACTGGAGAGATAGTGGCCCAACCTGTGGTAGCTTGGGTGTGGGCTCTGAATTGGTTGGTTTGCATATCAAAGGCATGCTCCCAGGGGAGCTGTTTGCTATCTCTAAGAATTAGAGATAACCCTGGGAGGCCAGTCCCTCCAGAACCAGCAAGGCCCCAGATGCCCCAGCATCAAGGGTACAGAAAATCAGAAAGTGTAGTCCATTCACCCTTCTACTGTGGATACACATGTGCAACATATATATTTCTATTATGACCATGGCTTTTGATCTGACACAGAGCTTAAGGATTCAGTCTCCAGTAGTGACATCACCAAGAGGCAAAGTAGGAAACCCCAGCCACTGTCCCCTGACAAAGACCCACAATTAGACAGTCATCCCCAAACAAAAATAGCTCTGGGAGAGTTCAGTTCATTTAAGGAGCTTTAGGCCCTCCAGCTGTGTGCCTGCATGCCAGCGGCCTGGCCCCATTCATCCCCCAGTCTCTCTACTGCCCTGTGCATGCCCAAGGTGAGACCCCACGGTGCACACCTACAGCCTGGGTTCCCACAACCACTGGCCTGCCTGCCGTTGGCCCTGGCTCTCGCCGCTGGCCTCGGCCTCGGCCCCACCACGGCATGTGTTTGTGTCTAAAGCTGACCTGTGCCACCACACAAGCACCTGCAGAAGGCCCCACACCACTGGCTCCAGCAACCACTGCTGCCTGCCCTGGTCCCTAACTGCTGGACCTGGAGACAGTGCTGAGGACCCCAACAGCCCTTGCAGCCACTACAGGTGTCCCACAGCACTTGCCAAGAGCCATGCAGATATTGATGCTGTGGACCCCAGTGGCCAGAGCTGGTGAGACACCATGCCCCCTCCAACCCAGCGCCTCCACATGCCCCTGCTCCTGGGGACCTGCACGGCTAGACCCAGAGCCACAGCTCACTCCAGCACTCTCCAAGTACAGGTGCAGGGCTTTCCCCACTGCAGTCTGTCCATGACATGTGGAAGAGGTGACTGCCGCTTCCAATGTGCAGGCACCTATGAAAGGCTGTGGGGCAGTGAAAAAACAGGGAAACATGACCTCACCAAAGGAACACAGTGGGTGTCCAATAACTGGCCCCAAGGAAATGGACACGCGTGAAAGACCCAGCAAAGAATTAAAAATAATGTTCTAAAGATGCTCAGAGAGCAACAAAGGAACACATGAACTCATTAGTGAAATCATGAAAACAATACAAGAACAAAAATGAGAAGTTCAACAAAGAGATAGAAAACAAAAAAGAAGCAAACAGAAATATTGGAGCTGAAGAATACAATGACAAACTGAAGAATTCAACAGACATACGCCAGCAGGCTAGGCCAAGCAGAAGAAAGAATCCATCAGTTAGAAGACAGATTAATTTAAATTATCCAGTCAGAGGAGAGAAAAAAGAAAAAGAATAGAAAGGAACCTGATAAGGGGTTAGTAGCCAAAAGATACAAGAACTCATACAACTCAACAGCAAAAAACAACAACAACAACAACAAACAAACAAACAAAAAAACCCCACAACCCAAACAATCAGATTTTAAAACGGGCAGAGGACTTAACTAGACATTTCTGCAAAGAAGACGTACAGATGGCCGACAGGTACTGGCACACGAAGAGATGCTGCACATCACTGATCACCAGGGAAATGCAAATCGAAACCACAATGTGATACCACCTCACACCTGTTAGAAAGGTGGTCGCCAGGGGCTAAGGGGTATGGGAAATAGAGAGATGAAGGGTAAAGACTTTCAGTTATAAAATGAGTAAGTCCTGGGGATGTAGCGTACAGCGTGTGGCTATAGTTAACAATACTGTATTTGTGTACATGAGAGTCGTTATGCTAGCAGAGCTTTCATGTTCTCACTGCAGCAAAAACAACAAGATGGTGATTTTGTGAGGTGAAGCCCGTGGAAACTAACCTTATTGCAGTAAAAATATTTCAAACCTATTTATGTATCAAGTCATCACAGTGTACACCTTAAACTCACATAACATTATATATCAATTATATCTTAATAAAGCTGGGGGAAATTTTTCTTCAAAAAAAGAAGATACAGTCTCCAGCGTCAGAGGACCTGGGTCCCCATGCTGGCTCTGTCGTTTTGTAGCTGTATGACAGTTATTTAACTTGTCTGTGCCTTGGTTTCCTCCTCTGTAATACAGGGCTGATAGCATCTTATGTCATAGCACCGTGGGCATCGGAAGAACCAACACGGTGAAGCTGTAAGGACGTGCTGGGCACACGGTGCGGGATCACTCAGTGTCGACAATCATGATTTCTTGACCATGTCAAGCTGCCTTCTGACTCAGGGCCTTCGCCTCTGCGGTTACCACCGCTGGAGGGGCTCTTCCCCACTCTCTTCTCCTGGACAACCCCTTCACACCCCTCCATGTCAACCTAAATGTCACTTCCTCAGTGGGGCCGGTGTCCCAGCCTCCTGCCTTGCCTAGCCTTTGTTACAGTCCCTCACTGCGCTCCTGTACTCCTTGTCATGCTCACCGTCATTGCAGTCACATCTTGGTTGTTTGCGTGCTGTTTACTGGATATCTGCCTTTCCCACCAGACTTCGAGCCCTGTGAGAACAGGGCCTGTGTCTACCTAGTTTCGGCTGCAGGCACAGTGCCTGGCATACAGGAGGAGGTCAGTAATTGCCTGCACCCTGGGTGAGTCACACAGGCTCACAGCTGCAGGTGCACGGATGCCTCCCTGAGAAGCCATCTGGACCGCTGTCTGAAGAACAGAAGTACACAGAGTCACAGGCTTCTGACCTTTTCATTTGATGGTGGGAAAGCTTCTGGGCCCTTCAACTGCCCTTTGTAGACCAAAGAGTCTGGGAAGGAATTCTTGAGGCATCAAAACCTGTGTTGTAGATGACCAGCTGGCCCTGAGACATCAATTGGCAGAAGTGATGGAATGTGTACAGAAACCTGCAGCTGGCCTGCTCAGGAAAGAGCCCGCCTTGGTTTGCTAAAGCAGCTGAATTCCAGGAATACCAGCAGGGAGATTGGGTCATGTCCTACCTGCCTCTCAAGACAAACAAGCTGACAGTTGGGGCGGGGTAGGAGGGAGGTACCATAACTGCTGAGAGAAATGAAGGGCCAGATGCATGGACCGGAAAAAGCCCCATAGCAGGTGGAGGTGGACATAATTAATGGAGCCCAGAGAGCGAGCCTGTACATGCCAACTTGTCAAAACGTTGTCCCAAGGAGTCCTGGTCTCGCTAGCCCCTCCCTGAGAAAGCAGAGCGAGAATAGCTTGAGATTGACATGCCAAGCAAATGGACGGCAGGAAATATTCACAAACCAGGCGTTTGCTCGGAGGCCCCGGCCCCTCTGGCTAAAATCAGGATTACGTCTGTGCTGATTTACTTCCCAGCTGGATTTTAGGAAGAGCCTCAAAGAGACCCCCAGGTTATGCCAAAAATTGGCAGGCACAGCCTCCCCTCTCTGGACAAAGAGCTAAGATGAAGGGAGACAGGGGAAGGGGTCTCTTTCTCTCTGGAACCCCCTTGAGCCCCAGCTCTAGTCCCAGAAGCACATGCCCTTTAAAAGTTGAGCCCTTTGCAAACCAAGTGCCCACTTTGCTAGCAATGCACACAGCAATTTTGACCCCGGCCCAGAAATTCCCAGTGGAGATGCAGTTATTCCGCTGAAACTTTGTGATGCAGGGGCTCGGATGGCCACAGTGACTGGGAGCGCTGTTCTTGAGCAGTCAGGGGCCAGAGGTGCCTGGTGTCTGCAGAATCTGCAGTGCACAGAGGAGACAGTCCTGCACAGCACGACGTCCCATGAAGCTTTTGAAAGTCTCACTGGACGCTCACAGATGAAAAATCATCTGTGCCCAGAGTGTAACTTTAGTTCGTCTATGAATACAAAGGCTTGGTTAGGTTTCATCTTGATGCATAGTTTTAACATACCTTAGCATTTCCAGAGAGGTAACTTGACCAAGAACTATTGGCCACTTTGGAAAATCATGTGGCTTTGTGCAATGCCACTCAGGATGTTTGGTCAGCAGGATGACATACCTCTATCAGGCGTCGTTTGTTACTGTGATCTTCTCGGTGATTCTACTTTTAGACGGAAGCATTTAGTTACGCCATCTAATGTAGTTGTGCCCAAGCATTTACATATTGAAATGCATGCTAATTTACTATGTGTGACCTAATTTTTTATTTCTTCCTTATATTACCATCAGCCGCTATGTTGAGGGGGGAGAAAATTATGCGTGCCAGGAAACTATATTGTCTAGAAACCTCATTTCAGGGTGGTCAGAGTGGGTGTCACAAAGTACTCATGGTAAAGACGAGAAGGGTGCTGTGGGGAGACCCGGGTGGGTTTCAATGCCTTGGGTGGGTGGTGGAATACCAGCTGGTGTGCGGCTAATGTTTTAGCTTAACCACACACTTGATTTGTAGACAAGCACTGGTTTCTCTGGATTAGAGAGAATTTTGTCCAGTTAGTGGCACTGAATAGAAAACTTTGCTGAATTATAGGCGATGTTGCCATATATAGCTCACGGACAGAACCACAACAACAGCACTAGCAAATGATTTGCATCGGTTATCAAAGCCCAGAGTTCTCTAGGCGGGGGACCCAGGCCCGTTTTCTTTGTCCTGGGTGTTGCGCCTACGCCACCTAGTGGGACACATGAAAGTAGCAGGTTTGTGAGAAATAGGACACTTTAATTTTCACATCATTATCAATAATAACTGAATATCATCAGCTAACACTTATGGGGTGCCTATCATGGACCATCATTTTATGTATATATTAACTCATTTAATTTACACAATACTTAGAACATAGGTACTGTTGTCCCCATTTTGCATGTGAAGAAACTGAGGCACAGAGAAGGTCAGTGTCTTGAGTATGTTCAAGGCAGGGCTGGGGTCTGAACCCCAGCATCTGGCTCCACATTTGCTATTCTTTTTCACAGTTGCTATTCTCAGTCATTGTGTTTCAGCCTTGTTTCAGCCATCGTGTTTCAGCCTCCTCTATTGGAAGACACTATTTTGAAAGTCAAAAACTATGCTGAATCCGTAGGGCCACCTGCAGCCATCTCTTCCAGGGCAAGAGGAAGAAGAACAAGTTAATACCTAAGTATCAGGACATGGTGAGATGCAGAAAACCCATTCCTTTTTACGAGTCATGGAAATCCTTGTGCCCAGGTGGGAGGAGGGTGTTTCATGCCCCTGGCAGATTGTAGGGCCCTGCAATGCCTAACCCCCAGCTCTGTTGTGAGCTTCATGAGGGCGGAGCCCACATTGGCTTGTTCGCTTCTGCAGTGCAGGTACTTACCCCAGTGCCTGACATGTACTGTGTGCTTGTATGTGTTTTTTTTTCCATGATATCTGCAGTGAGATAGCACTCACATACCATACAGTTCATCCCTCTAAAATATACAATACAATGGTTTTTCATATATTCACAGAGTTGTACGCCATCATCACAATCAATTTTTATCACGTCCTAAAGAAAACCCAGTCTCATAAGCATTCACTTCTCATTATCCCCAACCCCCAACCTCTGCCCCAGACAACCACTAATCTACTTTCGTCTCTTTGGATTTGCTTATTCTGGACATTTCATAATAAGTGGAACCATACACGATGTGGCCTTTGGTGAGCACCTTCTTTCACTTAGTGTATTGTCTTCAAGCCTCATCCATGTTGTAGCATTTATTAGTAGTTCATTCCTTTTTATGGCTGAATTATGCTGCATTATATTGCCACGTTTTATTCATTCACTCACCAGTTGATGGCCATTTGGGTTGTTCTCCCTTTTTGGCTATTATGAAGAATGCTACTACCAACATTTGTGTGCAAGTGTTTGCATGGACTTGCATTGTCATTTCTCTGGAGTGTGTATGTATATACCCAGGAGTGGAACTGCTGGGTCATGTGGTAGCTGTACGTTTCACCGTTTGAGGAACTGCCAGACTGTTCTCCAGTGGCTGCACCATCCCCACCAGGAATGCACGAGGATTCTAGTATCGACACATCTTCACTCACGCCAGCTATCAACTGTCTTTTTATTGCAGCCCCCCTGGCTGGTGGGAAGTGGTATCCTTGTGGCGGGGCTGTTGCTTTCTCATTGTAGACTATCGGCTCCCAGGCTGTTGGAGCTGGATGGGACCCCAGCAACCACGTCGTAGCTCAGTGCCTCACGCAGCAGGGGAGGTGGTGAAGGCGAAGAGGGAAGGGGCTAACCGGAGCCCACAACTGGCAAAGGGGGCAATAACAGAATCTACTCAGTTTTATCTTTTAAAAGGTAAAGGAAACTAAAGACAGATATCCAAACAAAGATGAATTATATTTTCTCTAAATCTAGAAGTTTGTATAACTATAAAAACCAGAAGACAACGAATCAATAACAAATAACTCATAGTCACAAATATTTCTGTTCGTGGACCGCCTACACGACTTAGGCACAGAGCAAAGCAAGCACTTCTCCGCTGCCCTGGTTAAGGCCAAGAAGATGCCTGCCTCACAGAGCAGTGAGTGTAAACAGAGGGTTTTGGATCTTACACCTGATGGCATCCTGAGTCTAACTAGTGTCTGCGTATAAGTTAACAGAGACATTCTTGAACATGCAAAGACTCAAAAAGTCCACCATCCACATGCCCTTCCCCTAAGGATTACTCAAAGTAACATTTCAGTTCTGTGAGAAATTAATATAACTAAAGAAAGAGACGTTTATATAAAAGATGGTAAACAATGAAGACAGAAAAACGCAATTCAAAATCTCAATACAAATATTTAAAATAATTTTTGAAAGAATGCAGATGATATAAAATATTAATAAGCTGCAGTCGTGGTTTATGCCGGCAACCGCCTGCTGCAGGCGAGCTGTGCGGAGGGTCCCGGGCCCGCTGCGTGCGGACTCCGCCGCAGCCTGGAGGAGGCGCACCGGGACAGGCTTGCCCTAAGCTCTTCGCTGGCCGACCGCTGCTTCTGGCCTGATGAACGTGGAGTTTCTTCACCCTTCCCTTGGGTCCTCTTAAACTTTTCTGTTTCAGGAGTGTGAAGCGCACGTTTCCCTAGTTTTCGGCGGCGGCAGTTCTCCATCGCTTCAGTCATTTCCGTGGTGATTGGAGGAGGCGTGCCACCAGCTATCTTGGATCAAGGGCGAGAGGACTAGTTTGACACGGTCCTGAGGTGCTTCCTGACAGGATGACAGTGGGGGACATAATCGGGCGTCTTTGGACAAGACTTCCCAGCATCAGCACCCTCCCCTTCCGAAATAGATCCCTCCACCCCTAAGGCCGACCCAAAGCTAGAGTGGGTGGGATGGGTGGCTTTCTCTTGGGCATCCGTGTGCCCCATATGATACCAGTCCTGCCCTCCTGTGCTTCTGGCTCCACTCCGCTGGAGCGGGCGCGGCAGGATGCAAAGTGGGAGCGAGGAGTTGGGGTTCCGCCCAGGGCGGCATGGGAAGCACGGTGGCCGCGGGGGTGAGGAGCCGCAAGAGCCGGGCCCGCCTGACACCACCTGGCGGAGTCTCGGGGAAGAGTCTTAAAGGCGCGCGCTCCTCGGAGCCCAGCGCACTCCACCAGGAGCCGCGGAGAGCTCGCCTCCTTCTCCCACCGGGCGCCTCTGGAGGTAAGTGCGGTCCGCCGGCCGGAGTCGGGGCCTGGTGGGGGCGGCCCGGAGCGCACTCGCGCTCTCCAAGCCCTGGCTCGGGCTGCGGTTGGAGGGCGGCGCCCAAGTTTTTTGAAGGCCTTGGAGGGCAGCTGGAGCGGCTCGGTGCCGGGGCGGGGATGGCGCGGGTGGGCGAGAGCTGGGGCCGTCTGGGGGCGGCCTCCCAGGCAGGGCTTCGGGGAAAGACACCCGCGCGCGGCGTACGCCCGAGCCCCGACCCCGCGCACTGAGCACTTGGCGCGCTCTGGCCGCCGTCCCAGAGAGCCCCAGCCTGCTGGAGCCACCACCCGGCTCCGCGCCTTCCTGCCCGCCCGGGTACCTTTGCAGCCCTCTCGCTCCGCGGTCGCGACCGGTCACGCCGGCTGGTCGCGCTCGGCGGCCGGCCAAGCCTGCCCTGGCCCTGCCGCGCCCGCGTCCCGGGCCACCCCGCCCGGCCTCTCCACGCTGCGCCCCTCGCCTTCCCCATCTCCAGCCGCTTTCTATTTTCACACCTCCCAGTGCCCCGGCCCCGGCGCCTGATTCAGTGCTTAGTAATTAATTTGGCGTTTCAGAATGGTCACCGGGCTGGATAATGGGCGCATTCATCCCCCGGGCTAATCTGAACAGAGGTGGGAAGAAAGGCTTTCACAGACAGAAAATGCCATTCGCTGAGCGCTCAAAGGGGCTGTCACTCCCAGAATAAATCGCCGCCGCGCCCGCCGGCTTCTCTGGCCATTTCCATACAGCCCCGGCCGCGCCGCGGACTCGCCAGCCTCGGCCCCGGCTCCCGGGAATCACTCACTCGAGTGCCTTCGACGGGAAAGTCGGGCGAGAACGAGACCCGGGCAGGGGCCAAGGGGAAACAGGAAGGCAGGGTTAAGGCCGCAGGGGACAAAGAGCTTGATTAGAAAATCAGATCTAAACTAGAAGGAGGCACAGCCATTCAAGGCGAGGGCTTGGGAGCTGGGGCTTGGGAAGCATCCGTCCAAAACCCCGCGGTTCGCAAAAGGGAAGGGCCAGCGCGGCCCAGTGCGTATCACACAGCAAGTTAGCGAATCTCCTAAACTGTGCGCATGGAATCCAACGCACTTGCGCGGATCACTGAAGCAGGGCGCGCTGGTGCAGTTCTGACCCTCACCAGATGTTTAATTCGGGTGCCCTGCGATATCAGCGCTCTCTCCGGCAGGGCAGGGCAGGGCAGGTGACCACATGCCTGCAATTCTCCCCTCCTGCCTGGACCCAAGGGTGACGGCGGCTTCATCCTTTGACTTTCTTTTGACCCGGGGTCTCCCCTCGTGTTGGACACAAGCGGTCTACAGGCTGGTCTGCGGGCTCTGAAAGCCAGGGCCTTACCAGGGCGGCGCCCCTGACTTGGGGTGAAGCCGCCTTGTGCGGTGCCGCTGCAGCCCTACCCCGGAGCCTCCAGGTGAGCAGGGCCAGCTTGGCTCTGTCCAAAGAGAAGCTCCAGGCTCTTGATTTTTCGGCAGTAGGGGCTCCCCGTGCGCCCATCTCGCGGGGTCCCGTGGGACCCTCCCTTCTGGGGAAGAGACAGAGCTGTGGTTCTAAGCTAGAAGCTCAGCTTGGTTGAGAGGCTAGACTGACAAGGGAAACAGCTGGCCAGAAGGGACATTCCTGGAATGGCCAGAAGGGTGTCCCAGAGTGTACAGGGGATCGAATCCCATGCCAGGCAGCAACTTCTGAGTGGAAGTCACACCTCCCTTGAGTGTCACTTTCCTTGTCTGCAAAGGGAGAACGAAATGAGATCACATCTGGCTCCAAGTGCAGGGACCCTCAGTGGAAGGGTCCCACATGTCATCCATACCCTCAACCGCCAGTCCAGCCACACACCCTCCTGGCATCTCTCCAAGTCCTCACCAACACCTCTCCTTGGGACTTCAGTGACTCCCCCACCTTTTTCCTCAGGCTTCCACCCACCTTTGCTGTACCTGGGATTTGGTGTCGAGCTCTCCTGGAAACTAAGGTGATACTGACACCCTAAGTGGCCTGCCAGTGTCATCCATCTTGTCAGAGAACTTGAACTAGAGTGGATGTCACAGCAGTGTGAATCTCAGACTCTGGGCAACAGCCCCTAGGCCTGGGGAGGAGCTCAGAAATCTGCATTTTAAACAAGCTTCCTAAAGCATTTGATGTAGGTGGTATAGGCACTATATTTAGGGAAATGTGGCCCAGACGGAGTTTTCTCAGTTTTCTCGCTGCAGTATCTTCCCTCCCAGGACCACAGGCCCAGCCTCCTTTCTGGACTTGAATAGCCCTGACTATCTCCTATCCCTATTGGAGGCCTGTAGTGGGTGGAGCCTACTTCTAGGAAGGAGATACCTCTGGATCCCCTGAATGTGCTAACTGTGAGGGAGCAGCTGTAGGTGAGCTGAGCACATGAGAAATGGTCTAAGTGGGCACTGTACACTGAGCCCCAAAGTTAGGGGCCTCCACTTACCAACACATGGACAGCTGGACCTAACACTGTGCACCACAGGCCCCACACAGATAGTAAAAATGTGCCCAGAGGGCCCCTTAGCAAGGCAAACCCTGCCCACACCAGAGAGTGAGCAGCCCGCCACCATAGGGGATCTGTGCCAGCAATAACCCAGGTGCGGGCTGTGGCCCAGAATACCCAACACCTGCCCCTTCACTACCCTGGGGCTCAGAGGAGAGAAGGGGGGACAGAGGAAAGGTCTGGAAGGGTGGGTGGGGAGGAAAGCTGTTAAGAACAGAGAGGGGGCAGGGGAAGTGACGAGTCCCTATTTATGTAAGCCATTTGTAGCTGCGGATTGTAAAACTAGGCAGGATTCTCTGGAGTAATTCATAGTGTTTGGACAAGACAAACATTGTTCTGCTTTAAACAAACCTCCAGAAAGGTCAGCCTGGTTCATCCCTTTGCTGCAAGTTGCTGAGACTATCCAGATGATGAGAAAATCAGATATTTGCTGAGGGGGCTCGTGCAGGAGGCAGTTGTCTCCCGAGGCCTTTGGATGCAGGGTGAGGGCACTCAGCGCAGGGAGGGTCCTTGGCTCCCACTGACAAAGCCTGGCTCCCACTCTGGAGCCAGGAGACATTGTTGTGTGTGTGTGTGTGTGTGTGTGTGTGTGTGTGTGTGACAGATGATGAGATCTTGATGATGCCAAGGAACATCCAAGTTCTGGAGCAGTGCAGGTCTGATGACCTGCATTGTGAGTCTTGTTTATGTGAGGGAAGAATTGAAACAAAGATTCATGGATATAGAACCAAATTAGACCCACTAAGCCCAAGCCCAGATATGCTCCTGGACACCAAGAAATCGCTGTTCCTTACATATAAAAGCATTTGTTGGGCCCCTCTCTGTTCATTTAGCAAACATTTTTTGAGTGCCTACTATTTGCTAGGTGTTGAGTATATAGTGGTAGGGAGCAATAAAGATGTTGCACCCAGCTATGGGGCCTACACTCTGGCTCCCCCACCCCCACCTCACCCCCATTTTCCCTAAGAAGAGAATCTTCTCACAATGTTACTTCTAGCATCCCTTCTACCACCATCGCCTCCATAAGCCCCTGCTGAGACAACATATCGGTTCCCAAACTGAGCCCAGGGGCCAGTGCAGTCAGAGTGCAGTAAGTGTAAGCTGTCATTGTGATTGTGATCGTGACTATAAGTACAGACACCACTCTTGAGGGGTCTACCTGACCCCAAGCTGAAGTGAATGCCTTTTATTGATACTTATTATTCATGCTCACTGACTTATTATGAATTAGTAATTAGTAAAGTATTACTAACACCAAGTCCAGTCTTTCTGTAGTGCTAGGTGTCGCTGTCTTGTACTTGATCTCCAGTTGTCCAGAACAGCTTGTTGTCCTCTCAGGTGGGTGGTGCCCCTGTGGTAACCATGGTGATGGTAGTGGCACTGGGTTAGCTGGTTCCATACAACTTTATAAAGATTATGTTTGTTTAGGGCTTTGGACACTTCAGTGTCTTTTGAATATACTTATTTACTTAGTACTTCTGATATCCATGGGAGACTTGGATAGAAGGAAGGAAGGAAGGAAGGAAGGAAGGAAGGAAGGAAGGAAGGAAGGAGGGAAGGAGGGAAAGGGAGGAATGGAGGGAGGAAGGAAGAAAGGAAGGACATGGACAATATTACTATCCTCATTTTTCAGAAAAGGAAATGGATGCTCAGAGAGATGAAATGACTCGCCCACCGTCTTTGTTCAGGCTGCTATAACACAATACCACAGACTAGGTGGCTTGAGCAACAGACATTTATTTCTCATAGTTCTGGAGACTGGGAAGTCCAAGACCAAGGTGCAGGCCAATGTAGTTCCTGGTGAAGGCTCTCTTCCTCATTTTCAGACAGTTAGCTGCCTTCTTGCTGTGTCCTCACATGGTGGAAAGAGAGATTTGTCTGTCACATCTCTTATAGGGGCACTAATCCCACCATTGGGGATTAGGGTTTCAGTCTGTGAATGGGGAAGGGCACAATCACTTAGCCCGTAGCACCCACGGGCTCAGAGGGGCAGGCAAAGGTCAGAGAGTGTGTATGGCTGGAGCACAGTCCAAGCGGTCTTCTTCATCCTGCACCATCCTGCTGACCCCCTAAGGAGCTCTCTGCCAACAGGCCTAAGAGCCTGGGCTCCCTGTAAGCGAGGTGCCCAGTGAGACGCTAGGAAGTAGCTTTCTAGGCTAGGTCATGGCCATCCACCCTATATCTAGTTTCTGGCATCAGTCTGGGGACTAGCCCGGTGGCAGTCCTTGCCTGATGTTAGTGGCATCAGTGAAAGAGAGGCCCCTTCCCTTCCCCCATATCCTACTTTCCTTTAATACCTTATTGTGCTTGAATAATTCACATCCTTACCCAATCTGTTTGGAATCAATGGTCAATGCCTGTTTTCATCCTATACTACCCCTTGGAATTAAGCCCCCTAAAGTTTTCTCCCTGTGTGATGTGCAGACCAGTAATACTCATTTCACTATTTAGGGAAAATAAGCTGTTTCACATAGCTTTTTTTTCCTTTTTTGCAGGTAATAGGAGGTTATTCCTTTAAGCATAGAAACATTTTATGTAATAATTTTTATTTAAAACACTTTTCCATCAAAATCATGATATTTTTCCCACCTAAGTCAGCAGGATTGACTATGAAGCAGGTGTTCCCCAGGTGCGGCTGAATGGGTGACCCACAACCTGTTGTGATGACTCATGGCCATCAATAGGAACATCAGCTCTGGGGCAATTTTTTCAGCCTCCTTGTCTCAGTTTTCTCACTTGTAAACTGGGGAGCACTGAATGATTGCTCTCTAGGGGTGCCTTCTAGTCTTATTTATCTCTGCTGAGCTCTAATACAGTAATGAATCTAAGTGGGACTTGTCCTGAGTTGCTGGGTGGTGGCTGGGGTGCATTCTACTGTCAGCTGTCACTTCTCAGTGTAACAACATTCAGCAGTCACCCCGTTCCCCCAGGGATCCCAATCTGTGGTTCTTTGTGACTCCAGAAGAACAGAAGATGCCTGACCTCAGCTCACAAACATATCTAAGTGAAGAACTTCTGGTCTTCCTGTGGATGAATATCCCTGATATTGTGGCTCCTCTTTTCTCAAATGCTCAGGAGGCTATTGACTTCCTTCCGCAATACGTTCAGAATCGTAAACAATGCAGCAACCCTGCCCTCCAGAAAAGGGGGTTTGCAATTCCTTAATAGTTACAGCAAGCGCTTGGCAAGCGTATGTTGAGGCAGTGAACTCAGCATTGTGGGAGGTAAAGGACAGTGGGGCGTGGCCACAGCTCATGAGAAGACCTAAAGGAAGACTTCACAGACATTTCAAAGCCCAGAATGTTAGTGTTTCCTCTTTTTGTTCCTTTCATTCACCCTGAGCTTACCTTTTAATATTTGCAAGGGACCCTCTTAATTCTGGCATTCTGGGTTGCTGGTATATTAGATTCCTCTGGCCACCATAAAAAATTCTCACAAATTAGGTGGCTTAAAACAACAGAAACTTATTCTTTCACAGTTCTAGACGCCAGAGTTTGAAACCACTATCACTAGATTGAAATCAAAGGAGGTGGTCCCTCTGCAAGCTCTGGAGAAGAATGAGTTCCTTGTGTCTTTCAGCTTCTTGTGGCTGCCAACACCCCTTGGCTTGTGGCCACACCACTCTCTGCCCCTATCTTCACATGGCCTCCTCTTCTATCATGTCAGATCTCCTTCTGCCTCTCTCTTACCAGGATGCTGGTGATGGTGTTTAAGCCCCACCCACATAATCCATGATGATATCCCCATCTCATGATCCTTAATAGCATCTGCAAAGACTTGTGTGTATGTGTGTCATATAAGGTAACTTTCACAAGCTCCAGGGATTAGGATATCATTGTGTGTGTGTGGGGGGGGGTGCCTTCTTCAGCCTAACATAACTGGTCACTACCATCAATTGTTCATAATTCTGTGGTCTTTGATCAGTTTTAATGAATTTGTAATACACTGCTATTCTGTGCCATGCAGTCTGTTAAACACTGAAGACTGAGAGGAAAAAGACACAGCTCTTCCCTCAAGAAGCTAATGGACTAGTCAGGGAAATAATATAATATTAAGAGAAATGGGGAAAAGCGACTCTAGGGCCTTTCAGTTACCCAGGATGGATCCTGAAAACTTTAAATTACTGATCAAGGTCTGTAAGGCCCTGCATACCCTGATCTGTACCTACCTCTCTGTCTTCACCTCCTACCTCTCCCCACCTGGCTCACCAAGCCTCCACCAACCTGACCTCATTCCACTCCTCATATAAGTCAAGCTCTGCCTCAGGATCTTTGTACTTCCTGTTTCCTTTGCTTGGAATGCAATGTCCCCCTCTGCCCAATATCCCACAGCTCACCTCTGCACTTAACTCTGCTCCACTGGATCCTTCTTAGAGACACCCCAACCCCTAACCAAGTACTCTGTCTAAAATCTACCTTTCCTGCTGGCCCTCTCTGTGCCCGCCTCTGCGTTATTTGTGTTCCTAGCACTTACCACAATCAAGGCGCTCCTGTCTGGGCCATCTCTACCTCCACAAGCATTTTGAGATGTGATAACTAGAATTCCTAGAAGATCCTAAATGCCTATTATTTTCAGTTTTTACTTCCAGTTCTCTTCCCAAGAATGCATTTAGCGTGTGTGTGTGTGTGTGTGTGTGTGTGTCTTATTAGCACAATGGGCTAAATTTCAACTGGATTAGAATGGGGTTGGGCCCTTCTATGTGGAATTTGTGAATTCGAGGAACCGCTTTTTAGCAGTCCTAAAAATGACTGGTGTGTGTAGAGGGTGGGACCAACTGACATTGAAAGTGGACAGGGGCCAGGGATGCTAAGTGTTCTGTGGTGAGCAAGACTGTTCTGCCCAGTGAAGAATTTTCTGGTCCCCAATGCCAATAGCACCTCTATGGAGAAACAATCTTAAGGAAATAGTTGGTGTTCAATTACCAAAATAGTATTTTCAACCTTAACTGATGGCCTTTTTCATCCTATAAGAGTATTCAAATTATTTCCCACTACATGTGTCCCCTTCTGCTAAACCTGTCCATATTCTGCAGCCCATTCACGCAGCCTACTGAGATCCTCCAGTTCCCCCGCTTCCTCTTGGTAGCACTCCCCTGTCACCTTTACATTTTGAGGTTTCACTGAGAAGACTCCCTCCTTCAGATTTTGTGTAAATGTTCAATGAATTGAGCCCGAGTTTTGGGCTCAGAGCCTCCCCCCGCCCCCCCAACCCCAACACACACACTACTTTCTCCACCTAGAGAGCCATCCTTTTATTTGCATCCTTTGTTTCCGGCCTCCAGGGCCGGGCTTCCATCCATGACAAAGCTTCCCCCACGGTGCCCCATTTTCTTTATTTTAATAGAGCGTTCAGGGTGGGACCTTGTCAAAAGCTTTTTGCAAATGAAAATAAATTACATCTGCTGGTTCCCCTTATCCACAGGCATTTCACCCCTTCAAAGAGCTCTGGTAGATTAAAGGATTTGCTGGATTTGGGGTTTGTATGGTTTCTATGCCCAACTCCTGAATCCGCAGCCAAGAAGCCTGCAATAGGGAGGCCTGAGTTGAAGATGCAGATAAACAAGACTGAAGAAACATAAATCTCCGGGACCTTTGCGCACTATGCTGGCCTGTTTTCCATGCTCGATCTAAAACCTTCTCCAGGACAGTCACCTGGCTTGAAATCCTGACCAGGGACCTGGGATGGATCCCTTGAGCAATCTCCAGGAAGCCGGTTAGGTGAGCTGAGCTCTAGAAGCCTTAAAATGAGAGGATGCCCCTAATTCTTCCCTGTTGAAAGATCTGGAAGCCTGATCTGAGACTTATGAGTATTAAAAAAACAAATAGCCCCAGCCGGTGTGGCTCAGTTGGTTGGATGTCGTCCCGCAAAGTGAGAGGTCGCTGGTTTGATTCCTGGTCAGGGCACATGCCTGGGTTGCAAGCCTTGTCCCTGGTTGGGGTGCATGCAAGAGACAACCAATTGATGTTTCTCTCACACATGAATGTTTCTCTCCCTTTCTTTCTCTTTACCTTCCCCCTCTCTAAAATAAATAAATAAAATCTTAAAAACAAATAAACAAAACCCCTCTAAATGATCACATATTGAGCCTCTACTCTGTTCCAGCTTCTTTCCTTCCAGATACATCTTTGTAATCACCCTAACAAACCCACAAGGGAAGTGTGATGACCCTTATTTCACTGTGAGAAAACTGATGCTCAGATGGGTTAAGAAACTTGCTCAAGTTCATACAATCAGTTAGTGATGGATTGGAATCAAACTCTGTCTAAGTTAAGTTCTTTCCATTTCCAAAAGAAACACAATCAATCCAGGCCCCGCCTACCCTTTTGGAAGGGCCAGACACTGGGATCACCTTTGCTGCTACAATTTCTAGTCTGTTGGGAGTCCTGGAAATCAAATCATTTAATGTCTGTCCTGTTAACTGAACCAGACATGCTCAGGAGCACAGCTGAGCCAGGTCACAGCTCGTATTTCCGGTAGACCTGACTCCCTTCTCCTGTCTCAAGATGGCTGAGACTCATTTATGCTGGAAAGCTGTGGCAGCCAAGCCCATCTTGCTTGTAGGAGCCAGGAGCTCCAAACACTGGAGCCAGACTATTAGTTCAAATCTCTGCTCCTCTACTTGCCTGTGGCGTCATCCTCAGCAAATTCCTTCCCTGTGTCTCAGTTTCTTCCTCTGTAAAATGGAGATAATACTACTTACCCCATCAGGTTGTTATGAATATTATGAGTTAGTGATGGTAAAGTCCTTGGAAGAGTGCTTGGCATAGAGCAAGCATTATATAAACGCTTGATGGACAAAGTGAAGCTCTCCGTTACTCTCTTCCTGTCCTCTCTCCTCACAAACCATTAGCCTGTGCCATGTGGTGCCCCTGTCCCTGGGATATGCCCTTCCCCACATCCTCACCCTGTGCACTGATTGCTCCACCCACCTTCAGGTATTGCGTGTTTTAAGAATTCTTGCGGTACAACAGGGTGCTGCGGCACACGGGTTGAAAATTGCTGATACTTCCCTTTCTTTGAAGACATGAGCACCTAGCTCAGTCTTCATCTCTGATGGAAGCCCTGATGTTGGTTCAGAGTGACTAAAATACCCAGGTGGACAGCCCATGGAATATCTTGACCTCCTTATCTCCAGTCATCTTCACCTCTGCTTGCCTGCAGAACCACCCCTCCCCGGAACCTCAGTGGGCCTTTCTCCACCCAGAGCTGTCCCGCTCTGGAATCCTCAATTCAGACGTCTGGTTTGGTAACACAGCCTCTTAAGTTATTCCTCACCACATTTCTTCTATTTTCCTGAATCCTCTGGGCCAGCTCTGTCCAACAGAACTTTCTGTGATGGTAGAAGTGTTCTCTATTGGCGCTATCCAAATCAGGGGCAATTGAGGACTTGAGCTTTAAATTTTATTTAACTTTAATTCATTCAAGCTGAAATTGAAATAGCTGTGTGTGGTTACTGGCTGTCGTGTCTGAACAGCACAGCTCTAGACCCCTGGCATCTCTATTTCCTTTTCTGTCTGCGACCTGTCTTCACTTCCTTCTCTCTTCAGCTTTGTCTCCATGGTCCATCACATCAGCCACCCTCTTTCCCTTGTGTCCTGTCCCACCTCCTGGAACAAATCCTCAACTCTAGATTAGTCCCACTGTTCTGCTGCTTTCCCTAGGCCTGCGCTGGGGGCCGCTGAGCACCGCTGGGGGAGGGGAGGCCTGTGACTTTGCTGGTTTGCATTCTTTCTCATAGATAGTCAGCAACTTCAATAGGACCTTTATCTGCCCTGCAAACATTATCCTCTTTTCTGTAATGACCCAATTAAGCCTTCTCCCCTATTCCCAAACCTCCAAAGCTCCCACCTGCTCCCTCACTCTCAGCAGGGGGTGCCACTTCCTATCCTATTGTAACCAGAGAAGCTTTCAAACCACCTGACCACGAATTTTACAAGGCTGGTTGTATCTGTCTTCAACCTTTTTCCTTATGCTCCTTCCTATCAACATTTAGGCATATTTAAATAGCCTGATGTTACAAACAACAATAAAAATCCCAGTCTTCCGTCAATCACGTGTCACCCCATCTATCACCTCATTCCTGCTACCACCCTATCCCTTTCCTACCCCTTGTTTTCACACTTCTTGAAAGTTGTCTACACTCACTATCTCCCACTTTCTCACCTCCCATTCACTCCATAACCTGCGGCGGTCTGGCTTCTGTCCTTATCACTCCTCTGCCACTGCTAGTCAAGGTCACCAGTGATTTCCTTGTAGCTTAATCCAAAGGACTCCTTTCAGATTTTATCTTGACCTTGAAAGCATGTGACCCTGCTCACTGCCCCTCCTTTAAACTTGCCTGTTGGTTTCTAGGACACCTGAGTCTCCTGTTTTCCTCCTATTCTGGCTACTTTTAGGTTTTCTTGAAACTGCCACCTTCTCCTCTTCCTAGGGTGATCCTTGGGCTCCAGGTAAGGCTGGGTGCCAAGGAGGGTGGCTCCCCCTGTCCGCACATTCCTTGCAGAAACACCTGGGAATTTGATTTCTCACCCAACAGCCACACTGTTGTGTTTTGAACTCCAGTTTGTACCGTGGATCCCGCTGCTTAGAGCCTGACACGCCTTTGTGGGTGTGTATTTATAACCCCCACTTTAGAAGCTCTCACAACACTTGGACATCTGTTTTTTTCATTTGTCCCTTCAGAAGGCAGTATGCTTTAGGAAGGGACACTGACAAATTAGAGGGCACTGGGAGAGTGCGGAGTTGTCAGAAAACAAATGTCCTATGAGAAACCTTTAAAAGAACCGGGAGTATTTAGCCTAGAAGACCTAAAACTGAGGGATGATAGAGGGCTGATTTCAAAAATTTGAAGAGGGAGAACCTTGGTCTGGGCTGCTGTGTGGAGTTGGAATCAGACCAACTGTACAAAGTGACAGGGAGGTGGTTCAAGGAGGCAGACAGGTTCTGCTGTGTCCCAGAATGTCTCAAACTGCCAGATAAAGGCAAGACCATCCTGCTCACCAAAACTACCAAAGAAGGTACGCTTAGGCTGAAGGACAAAAATAAAAGTGGAAACCTCTCTCCCCCAACTCTCCTCCAGGAGACCAGCGGCCTGAGCTCAGCTGGCAACTTAGAGCTGCACTCCAGAGAGGGCAGTTTCAACCCTGCTGCCTTACCTGGCCCAGTGGGCTGGGGGGTGAGTGGGGCACCCTGATTTCCCTCGCTCAGTGTGTCTTGTCCTGTGTTTTGGTGGGCCCCCATCAGCTTACCTTGTACGCTATCCCCCAAACCGCCCCCCCAGAGCCCACTGCTGGGACTGGTAGAGGGATGTTGACGGTGATTGCTTGTCACCTCACACCGAGTTCCCTGTTATGAGGCCCCCAGGAGAAGTTCCTGTCTGAGTTTAGTACTGAGAATAGTTGTAATTCTCTTGAGTAACAGGTCCGTTTTTATCTCATGGACACTGGGAATTGTGTAACTGACATGGGCTCCTTCTCATTTTGGCTGCTTGGTGGGCGTGGGGGGAGGAAAGCTGAGGGACAGATCTGCGGCCCACTTCCAGGAGGTGAACAGGGCCTTCTTGGATGCATTTTGGCTTCATTCCCATCTCCACTTGGTCTTCTCTCTTGGTTTTTCTTTTTTTTCTCTTAGCTTTTCTTCTTATTTTGCCATACAAAGTTGAGAACACACAAGCAAAAATAAATAAAAGTCACCTTTAATCTCACCATCCAGATATAACCACAATTAACAATGCTGTCTTTGTATGCATACTTTTTCAAAAAGAATAAAATGAGAGTACACTGTGCATAGTGTTTTTTGGACTATTGTGTTATGTAATTTCCTTTTTTACTTTATAGTTTTATTAATTAAAAATTTTATTAAATAATTTAAAATTTCTATTATGATCTAGCAATTTAATACTAAGAACAAATGGTTTCTACATCCACTTACTATGTGCTTGGCTTTATGTATATTTACATATATATGTGAAAGTATGTTCATATAGATTATATAAGTGCAATGTGTATACATATATACACATTGTATAAACTATAATATTCATATGTTCACTCATTGATGCTCACAACCCTATGAGGTATATATCATTGTACCCCTTTTGAAAATGAGGAAAATAAGGCACAGAAAGTTGCAAAATTTGCCCACGTCACCCTCTGGCTCCAAAGCATGTGCTCCCAACTGCTAGGCTGCCTTTCATACCATTGGAATTTCACAGTCCACAGTGGTTAAGCATTCTGTTTATCTCCTTTCAGCTCACCTTCTAATTTATGTTATTTTGCCATGCTTTAAGTACCCTTGTAAGTCACCTGAAATCCTCTCTGCCACAAGGTAAGGCATAAATAACCAGTGTAGAGTGGTAGTGGCACAAGAAGGCAAAGCTAATGTGCTACCCCAGGGGAGAGGATGGGCCCAGGCAGTCCTGCAGCGGATTGGATTTATTTCCTTGGGCTGGGTGAACTCCCGCCTGGAAGAGCTGGCTTGGGTGGCTGTCTCGCAGGGACGAAGGGAAAGGCATTCTTTCAAGACTGAGCTGGGCCAAACCAACCCTGATGCCCCTTCTTAGAGTCTCAGAACTTATGAAAATGCTAATAAGACAAAAGAAAGCACTTAATGGAGCTAATGCAGCAAGTCATCCGTTGGGCCAGAACCAGGACCCTGAGGTTTCAATCCAGATCTATTACTAGTAACAAATAAACAGAAGCTGAGTCCCAAACTCTCAGCCCAGTGCCTTCCTTTCCCCAAAGCTCTTTGGCTGCTGTTGCAAGATGGTCAAAGGATGCTGTCGCTGTGCTCAGTCCTTTTTAAGGTGGCAGAGAGTGAGGCAAGAAGGAGAAGCTGGGTGGGCCCGAGGATGTCCCATGAAACTACAGTTGCGTGGGAATATCCATTTGGCAAATGTGAGGAGAGGAAGGAGCCCAGGTCTGTAGCCTTGGATTTGATGTTTACTAGATGGGAGATTTGGACAAGTTTCTTCACCTCCTGAGACCTCAGTGTCCTGAGCTGCAACGAGGAGCTCACACCTGCTTTGTAAAGCTTTTGTGGGGCTCCCGTGAGGTAGTATGGGGTACAGTACCCTTTAAAACCCAGGCCAGGAAGTACCATGAGCCTGCTGCTGGGAATGCGGAGAGGCTGGGCTTTCCCCAGCCTGAGGCTCCGCAGACCTGTCCAGAGGGGCGTTGGCCGGGGCCTGGGTGCTGTCCCGCATCTTTTCCTGCCCACCTCAGCTCCCCCCGCAAGAAAGCAGACAGGTTCCCAGCAGGCCCAACCGCATAGTGACAACGTGCGTGTGTGCGTGTGTGCGGAGGGGGCGTTACGGAGCGGCAGCCGGTTCTCGCTAGACCCCAGGGGCTTCGGGCGGGAGGGGTGAGCAGGCAGAGGTTCCGTCCCCTCTTACTCGTGACCCCGGGCTCTTTGCGGACAGGGGCACCGCGCTGTACGCGGTGCCACCGGGACCATCAGGCTGGGTTAGAGGAAGGCCCGACCTCAGCGCAGCAAAGGAAACAAACACAGATGTGTTTGGATGGGACCCTGAGGGAGAAAATCGTCCCCTCCCCCACCCCACCCCTGCCCCCCGCCCGCGAGCTCCCAGAGGCGTGGGGCCGGCGGAAACCTGCGAGGCTCCCGGGGCAGCGCGGGGCCGGGGCGAGGCTGACCGTCCCCGGCCGGCCCCTCCTCCCGCCAAGGGGTGCGCGCGGGCCCAGCCCCCTCTCCGGGGTTTCCCCGGGCGCTCTTCTAGCTTTCTCTTTGTCTTTGCTTTGCTTTCTCGGGCTCCCGGGTTCCCACCCGCTGGTGCTCTCGGCTCTCTCCGCGTCCCAGGCCGGTTCCGTTTAACTTTCTTCTTTCCCGGGGTGAAAACTTTGCTCGCAGGCGGCGGTTGCTCGCCGACGTTATTGGCCGGCGCCCCGCCCGGCGGTCCCGCCCCCCGCCCCCGCGCTCCCCTCCGCCCCCCACTCCCCGCTCCAGCGGCGGCGGCGGCGGCGGAGCCTTCGGAGGCGTGCGTGCGTGTGTGTGAGTAAACGCCAACGAGCGTGAGTGTGTGTGTGCGCCCCGGGCGCGGGCTGGGCAGCACTCGGACCGCGGCGGGAGACGGGCGGCCGCCTCGTCACTCCGGAGAGAGAGGCAGAGGCGGCGGCAGCGGCGGGGCCGGGGCCGGGGCTGGGTAGCGGCGGCCGCGCCGGGCATGGAGTTGGCAAGCCCGCGCTGAGGCAGGACGCGTCTGCTAGCTGCGAGTGAGAGGCTTTAGCTGTGCGGCGTGCGGGCTCTCCGGCCGGGGCCGGAGCCGGTCAAACTTTTCTTTCTCTTTTGCCCTCTCCAGAGGTAAAGTCCTGAATGCGGAGTCTCCGGCGGGGACGGGATCTGGGGCACCGGAGAGGGATCCCAGGTTGCAGGAGGAAGAGGCGCGGGTCGTGCGGGGTCGGGGGCCCTCGCGCTCTTCTGCACCCGGGTCTTGGGGTGCTAGGCGGGCTCGCTGCTGACAGGCAGACCCGCGCGGGCATGCCCCTCGGGCGGCGTGGAGGGCTGGGAAGTCGAGCGTTAGCACACGGCCCCGGTTCTCCGCTCAGCCGGGGAGAAGCGCGGGCAATTCTTGCTTGGGGGCCCCGGATTCGCCTTCTTCCGCGAGGCGGGCAGTCGGGCGCGGGGTTGGTGCTGGAGAAGCTGGGCGTTCGCCCGCGCCCCGGCTCTTTGCCCCGTGGGGGGTGGAGGGCGCGGGGCGGGCTGGCTGAGCACAGCTCCCCTCTCTCCGCAGGCGCCTTCTGCGGCGGGCGGACCGACTCCTCGGCGCGGCGGGGCCGGGGCAAGCTGGACGCAGCATGATGCGCGCAGTGTGGGAGGCGCTGGCGCTGGCGGCGGTGGCGTGCCTGGTGGGCGCGGTGCGCGGCGGGCCTGGGCTCAGTATGTTCGCGGGCCAGGCGGCGCAGCCGGACCCCTGCTCGGATGAGAATGGCCATCCCCGCCGCTGCATCCCCGACTTTGTCAACGCGGCCTTCGGCAAGGACGTGCGCGTGTCCAGCACCTGCGGCCGGCCCCCGGCGCGCTACTGCGTGGTGAGCGAGCGCGGTGAGGAGCGGCTGCGCTCCTGCCACCTCTGCAACGCGTCCGACCCCAAAAAGGCGCACCCACCTGCCTTCCTCACCGATCTCAACAACCCGCACAACCTAACGTGCTGGCAGTCCGAGAACTACCTGCAGTTTCCACACAACGTCACGCTCACGCTGTCGCTCGGCAAGAAGTTCGAGGTGACTTACGTGAGCCTGCAGTTCTGCTCTCCACGGCCCGAGTCCATGGCCATCTACAAGTCCATGGACTACGGGCGCACGTGGGTGCCCTTCCAGTTCTACTCCACGCAGTGCCGCAAGATGTACAACCGGCCACACCGCGCGCCCATCACCAAGCAGAACGAGCAGGAGGCGGTGTGCACTGACTCGCACACTGACATGCGCCCGCTCTCGGGAGGCCTCATCGCCTTCAGCACGCTGGACGGGCGGCCCTCGGCGCACGACTTCGACAACTCGCCGGTACTGCAGGACTGGGTCACGGCCACGGACATCCGCGTGGCTTTCAGCCGCCTGCACACCTTCGGCGACGAGAATGAGGACGACTCGGAGCTGGCGCGCGACTCGTACTTTTATGCGGTGTCCGACCTGCAGGTGGGTGGCCGCTGCAAGTGCAACGGACACGCGGCCCGCTGCGTGCGCGACCGCGACGACAGCCTGGTGTGCGACTGCAGGCACAACACCGCGGGACCCGAGTGCGACCGCTGCAAACCCTTTCACTACGACCGGCCCTGGCAGCGCGCCACCGCCCGCGAGGCCAACGAGTGCGTGGGTGAGTGGAGCGCCGCGGGGGTGTGGGCGGCGGGCGGACACCCGGGTGTCTGCTCTCGGGTCTCGCAGCCTCGAGTTCTCTGGAGCGTCAGCGGCAGCCGCACGGGGATCATCCGTTGCGGTAATGCAGTGGGGGTGGTGGGAGGTGCGTTCTGGGATGTAGTGGGCCCAAGAGGGCAGAGAGCAGGACCACTTGCTGGCGTGGCGCTGGCCGTGGATTCTCGGGTTTACAACCAGTACACCCTGTGAAGCCAAGAAGAAGTGCGAGAAATGTCTCGGGGAGAGAGTTTTGCAGAAAATTTGCCAACTGGTCCCTCTAACCTCGGATCCAAATGCAAACTCATTGCCTAACCCTTACTTTGGCGGGTCCCTGTGATCCACCTCCGCCCCACCCCTCCCTTCTTTCCTAGGGCTGCAGCTGGGCGCGCAGTTGGGGATCCCGGCCCGGTTCCCGGGAAGTTCCAGGCCCACAACCGTAAATCCCTTGGGAGATGGCAGAGGGGATTTGCAGTTTGGGGCCAGTTCTGTACCCGACGAATTGCCTTTTCTGGTTTGAAAAACATTTTTTTTTCCTTTTGGACAGCGTGTTTGTGTTAGCAAAAGAATGATGTGATTTAAATGACTATCTACAGATTACAAAGAAGAGTTCAGTAGTTTTAAACCAATTCAATTCTGGTTCAAAAAAGAAGTATTCCAGAATTTTTTGTTAGTGTCAGAATTTGGTGCAATTACACAGTTTTGAATTAACTAAATGTCCAGATTGTCACTTTTTAATGGGGTTTCAGTTCCTGAAAGAGAAAACTGACAAAACCGGCACTGGCGAATACGTTGAGTCAGAAACAAGGCTTAAAAAAAAAAAAAAAGATACGTTCTATTTCTGAATTGCACAGTTTTGCTGCTATAGAAACTTTCAGGCACCAGTTTCTCCCGCACCGGGTCAGGGGAGGAGGGGGCAGATAGTAAGACAACACTTTACTTTTCCAGTATGAGACGTAAATTTCCAAATCCATCATTTTGTTTCAATGAAAATTGTTTAGTTTGTAAAGTGCCATTTGGTGTGCATCTTTTGTGAACGCACAGCTTTTCCCTCCGCCTCTCCCCACCCCCCAGACAGCCGGTGTGAGTCTGCAGCGGCTTCGCCCTCTGCGGCGCATTGCAGTTTGCTGGTCCCCACAAACACACGTTTTGAGGTCTGGTTCTGATTAATTGTGTCATGTTGTTGTCGAATAGTTTGTGCCTCATGACTGCGGATGCAGACTTTTGAGCAATCGAATGGAAAACATGTCTTGGAGAGCCGGGTCGCGCTGAGGCCCAGCAGGGCCTCCCGTTGCATGGCGGGGCCTCCATTTTTGCGCTCAGTGTGTCCTGAGTTTGCAGACCTAATTGTTCTCCCCGCCTGGTTTCAGAAACGGAGCTGGTCGCGGGTTTGAAGAGAGTTTTCAGGATTCCCCAGTGAGATAGTAGCTATACCCGGAATTAGTGCTCTTTGAGAATAAAATTCCTTTGATCTGGTCAAGTTCTTCAGAAATGTTGGTTTTTCCCATCTCTTCCCCTTTTCTCCCTTTCCTCTTTTCTTTTCTTCCTTTTGTGCGGAAAAACCCTGTATTGACATTCCAAGGGCCTCCCAGCGTTTTGCTATCAGTTTTAGTCTGTGTGTGCGTATGAAAGATACCTTTGAATTGTCACCAGCAGGGTCTGATTGGACGAATGCAAGTAAATACACTGAGGCAAATAAACTGGACTTTGTGGTAACATTTCACTGGTTTGAAGATCCCTCTCAGTGTTGGATTTGTTCAGATCCCTTAGCCGCCCCTACCTCTCCCTGTACTTTGGAGACAGAACCCACATTTGCTGTGATACTGGTTATGCACTTGAAGTAACCTCTGTTGTTTAGATTTTGTCTTTTGTTTGAAGCACTAACTATGCACAAATTGGATAGACCGTTTTTTTAGTCCAAATTGAGCAATCAACATATTAACTAAATGTAATTAGTAAGCCTTTTTTGCTCAAAAAGTTTAATTAGGCCTAATAAGTACATAATCTACATGACAAATAATAGGCTAACAATATTTTCTGATTTTTACTGAAGTTATTTTAATTCTCAGTAGCGAAAGAATCTTTAAATTTTGCCAATTACTCAGTCATGTTGTAAAAGCAAAGCCAATTCAATTTACTGACTTTGTTAAAGTTATTTATAGTTTCCTTTTTGCATAGATGTTCTGACACCTTGTAGATACAGACGGGAAAGTCAGGTTGAAGTTTCCCTAAAGTCTAAATTGAAGCCTTAGTGATTTTTCCATCATTCTGCAACAGAGAAAGCCAGCAAAGACAATTTAAAAGTGATTTACAATGGAAGGTCGAGCGTTTTATGAAAAGGCCTGTAGTGGAGATGCGTGAATGAGTTAGTATTTGACAGGTGTTCTGAGACACTACAGGGCCCTGTGCTAGGAAAAAGCATTAATAAATCCTTCAAACACTAACTTTTGTACTATCAGCGGCTCAGATTTTCCCCCAACATAATCCCAGCTTGTGAATTTCACACTGATGACATAGAAAGCCAAGCTACCCAGATTATTTACAACTAAGGCAAAGTAAAGAAATGTCTATATTCTTTATTCCAAAAATCAGTCTTGATAAAAATAAAACATGGTCACAGTGCTAGTCTGTCTTTGCCTTTTAAAGTGAAACATGATTAAGAATAGACTGAAATGGTATCCTTCTCCAGGTTAACCCCAATTCCTAAAACTCTAAAAAACTGTTTGCTACTATTTCACTAAATGACTCTTCTACGTAAGGCCAGGATACTTTCAGATGAGTAAAAAATGCATATATCCTATAGGTTTCCTTTGGTCCAGCTCTCTTTTTGGTGGTGTTTCAAGGCTGAGCTCTCTGTGGAATAAATGTGAACCTTTGTAAAACCCAATTTTATTTTAAATGCAATTTTGGATTTCTTCCGGGAAAAAAACCCTCAGAACAATATGAAAGACAAGACTATGTATAATGTTACAGCCTCGACAGCTCTCCGTGGAATAACTAAATACTTTCTTCCGCCCATATGTATCAGCAGTGTTCACATGCTTTTATACACATGTGCACTTACATTCATGGTGTAAAGAAGCATCCATGCATGGTGTGGGGGGGTGGTACATTCAAGGGAGAACGCATGAACAGTTTTAAACCACCTGGGTTGCTAGGCCCTTCTTTCTTCCTTCCTTCCCCCCCCCACCAAAAGAGCATCTGAAGACCATATTGTGTTTCATAAATTATTGACATCAGTTTTAATCAGTGTCCCCCTGACGTTGGAGCTGTGTTAGTATTTAGTGCCTGACTAAGCACGCTGTTTAATCTTACTGTGGGGATGTCAGTGTGAACCCCTGCCTGGTTTGTGACAGCGTGAGCTTGTGAAAACTCGTTTTGCGACTCACTCTATGGTTTTGTGTTGCCCAGCTGAAACCCAAAACCCACACAAAAGACATCTCTGCAAGATGAGCATGGTGCTGGGCTGGCCTCCTGTGGTCGTGGGTACCTGCCAAATAATGCCCAGAATTGTTTAAACATGGCTTTGGGAGGGGGGTTTTCATGCTGTAAGTGGCCCTAGTGTTTGGGCCTACCATCGTCCTCAGCAAGAGAAGGAGGTGAGGTTATGTTGGTGGTGTTGCCGTGAGAAATCCAATGCCCCACTAAAGACTCCTGCAAAATCAGAAGGCTCTTGTTGCTTGCTGCCTAGTCTGGAGTCTGGTGCAGAGCTGTACATCAGTGAATGTTTTTCTAGTCGTAGTAATTATTGTAATGATTGTCATTGTGATGATTAACTCTCAAGGGTTTATTTTTTGCCAAGCGCTCCCCACCTACTATGATAATAATAGGTGCTGTTACTGTCTTCATTTTACAGGTGAGGAAACCATAACCTAGAGACATTAATGGTTTACCCAAAGGCTACTAGCTATTAGTACTACACAGAGCTAGTAGGTGCTGGAGCTGGAGCTCCATCCTGGCATTATGCTTGTATCGCATCCTCTGTGCTGCCTTCCCATGGACAAGATGGATGGATGGATGGCAGCCACACGTCCGTGACAGGACAAGAATTGGTATAGCCTGTTACTTCTTGATAAAACAGGTGGTTCCCGTGTTATATTACCCAATACTATGCTATATTATTATATGTATTGTGTTTATACATGCTTAAATATGAGATTATGTGTGATAAGTTGTCCTTTATTTTAACCATCAGGCCTAGTGGGAGCTGGGAGTTAGGAATGTGAGTGAGAAGGGTTTCTGCCCTTTCTTGTGGGGGCTCAGTGTGCACAGGCGTTGTGGACGGCCAAGGCTTTCTTGATTCCAGGGCCTGTGATCTTTCTCGAAGGTGACAGAACAGAGGTCATAGTCAGAAAATCCTCTTGAACCGAGGCCGTCTCCTTTCTCCCTGATGCTTGGATTCCCTTTGCTTCTCGGGAACATACTGAAAAGAAATCTAGGCAGTGGCTTAGAAGTGGTGTTGTTCAAGAGAGGAAGTTAGTGGCATATCCTGGCCACCAGTGCTGTGCTGGTGGGGGCAGTTTTTGTGTCAGCAGCACAGGGCTCTCGTTTACCCCTGCTGGCCCCATGGCAGCTGGAGTGAGGGTCTTTCGGGGGCTCTCATTAGCGCCTGGGGGCCGGGCGGCTGCTCTCTCCTGTCTGCAGAGAAGAGAAACCGAGTGGCGTGGGGTGATCCCCGTGGGGCGGGTCTCTGCACTCCGAGGTCCTGCCAAGCTCTCCTTCGGCCCTGCCCAGACTTCTCCCTGACCTCCTCCTCCTGCAGAAAAATGAGATCCTCGGAAAAGTATTTGAGACTTCATGTCCAGAGAAAATATTGGAAAGGCAGTGGGTTGAAATTCAAATGTTCCCTGGAAGGAATCCCCTCATTTTCTGCTCACAGCTGGTATCGATATTTCCTTCTTGAGATGAGTTGTGCTTTTCATTAAGTAGATTTTTTGTCTTGGGATTAAACCAACATTGTATTCTTAATAGACTTTTATGTTTACACTTCAAAAGTCCACTGGGTTGGTATTCGTGTTATCTTGATGGCTTCTATAGTTTCTGCTGTGCATACTGGCCTCACCAAAATAAATGGCTCTCCAGGGAACTGGATTATAAAACAGCCTTATCTGTCGATGCACAAGTACGGATGTTTTGTGAACCAGTATTTTTTTATTTCTTTCAGAAATGGCAATCATCCCTTGCGTTTCTGCAGTGCCTTAAATTAGTGGGAGACCAGAGGTGTAGGAGGTTTTATAAAACGCTCAGGATTTAAGCCTGATACTTGCAAAATAGCTCACAGCAGTTTGCCTGTTGCCAAGAAAGACACATGTCAGCCCCTGTGGTCTCCACAGCCGTGGAAGGTGTGGCATTGGCTGGGGTGGCTGGGGAGCTGCAGACTTTAGAATGTCAGTCCATGGCGGTTGTCAGGTTGCATCCTGAAAACAGACTACAAACCCCTACTCAATGCCAGGCATTGTACTAGGTGCTTTATATGTGCTTTGTTTCAATTAATCAGATTGCCACAAGGAACGGAAGCTTTTCAAAAACAGATGTCCCTGCCACCAAAGGGCAGTCTTTACACAGACTGAATTAAGTGCGGACAGGTCTGCAGGGCCCATCTTGGCTTATTCAGCGACAGACACCACTGCACACACACAGAGCGGGGGATCAGCGGCGCTTGTTCTGAAGGCTGATCTGTGTAAAAGCCGTGTCCTATTGTAACCAGCTCTGAGCCACGGTATTTTTGAAGAGCGCCTGACGTGTGTGAGCTGCCTGGGACAGTCCTCTGGACGCGGGGCTGTTAGAGGTCATGCTGGCTGACTGCCCTCCTGAGGTTTGACTGGTATAGCACAGCTCTGTGCTACAGTATTGCATCCCCATGTTCTTGTTTCGAAGATGAATCTCTATTGTAACCTCAGAATTAAATTTGGAACGTTGTGTAATTTATGTGAATTTTCCCTCCGTGTCCGGAGGCAGAGACCCATTTCAGTCCTCAGGCCTTTGCCCGTAGAGATAATGCTCCCTTCCCACCCCCAGCCTCCGGGACACCTCAGCTAGGTGAGTGTTCAGCTCTGGCTACACCGGCTTGTGCCAGTTCTACCCTCTGACGGGGAGAAGGAGCTGGGGTCCTGTGATGGAGGAGATGTGGAATACCTGTCCTTGGAGCCTTTCCCTTCTGACACTTCGGTGCCTGTCCCAGGCCTCCCTGGCGGTGGGCATTGCTATCAGAGGCATCTGGCGGCACTCGGAGAACAAGGGAAGATCATCTGAGCGGACAGGTGTCCAGGAGTTCTGCCAAGAAATGGAGAAGTGTGCTCTGCCTTTTCCTGTGTTAGGGTCATGCCCGCAGGTCATAGATCCTTCTGCCTCGCGATTAGCATAGTAGCTGCAGTTTGGTTGAAGTGAGTTCATGTTGCAGTGTATTTATGCCTGTAAAGAAGACCCAGAAGAAAGATGTCTCTGTAGGTATGGTAGACTTCCAGGCTTTTTAAAGGGGTGGCTTTCCAGAGAGCAGAGAAAATTTGTTGGGTGAGAACCCTGGAAGGCAGAAAGTAACATCCTAGTTCATTATATCGACTGTGACCAAGCCTTTCCAACTCAGCTGGAGCCTGGAGAAGATGCTGGAGATCTGTGTCAGCCAGGGTTGGGGACCAGCCTGGGTGAGGTCTTGGGCCTCATCAGTTTTGTTGCGGGCCCATCCATGCCCCCTCCTTGACTGCTGCTGCTGCTGCTACATTTTCTAGGTTTTTCCTCCATCCTTTTCTGCCTACAGATGAAAGATTATGGGTTGTCATGTCCAATTTCTACCCATTCCAGAGGTTTCACTCCTATGTTAGACAATGTGTAACACCCCAGGGATCTTTAAAGGGGCTAGATCTGAATAACTGAGTCCTAGGCAACAAGAAAATGAGATACCTCTCATAGTTTCTGGGGGCCTGTATGTTGTGCCGTATTCCATATTTGAGGTCCCCAGGCGACTCACACTTTCTGCCTGCCTGATGACCAGTGTCAGTGTTTGGAGTGGCTGTGGGTGAGTGCTCAGTAGGTATGCTGCCACTCCCCAATTCTGAAACCAGGGCAGACATTGCTAATCAATCACAGCACTCTTTCCTCCCAAGTTCCAGAAATGGTCTTAAGGCATTGGAATCCTTCTCGATATAATACCCCAGGCAGCCATTACTACTTATTCAGAATTAGCCTAAGAGATGAAAACCATATGTCATTTTCAGTCTCAGAAGACTTTCCCCTGCCGCCCCAGCCAGCAGACAAGGATGTGCACCCTGTAAGCGGATGCTGCTGGAGCGTTCACTGGTCAGGTGGCTCTGCCGGCGCTGGCATGCACAGACGTGGTGTGACGCGGATGCCCTCCTGCAGGTGGAGTGCGCTCTCACCTGGGAGGTTCTGCAGGTGGAAAGATGAATACTTGCACTCATCATGAACATGGGTGGGCCCCCAGAGTGAGGAAATTCAACGAATGCCCGGGATGCTGGGGAGGCACTGAGGGTCTCAGAGCAGGTGTTTGATTTGGCTACTGTATTACGGGAGAACTGGAGTGTGGTTCACTTCATGTTTCTCCTGCATTTGTTCTATCATGGTGTTTTTGTTTTCTTCCACGCCAAGATTGTCTAGAGACCACAGTTCCATGGAAAGGGGGGTCTCCTGGGAGCGGCCGCTCCGGAGTTCTGGCGGCAGCCCCCTGGACTGGGAGAGCTCCACACTACCCCCAAACATGACCTGCTTGGCTTGGAGTCCCTCTCCCCTGCACGAGGATGTCCCACCGGAGAAGTTGGGCTGCGGACCCCAGGCCCTGCCTCTGTGGCACCGAGACATGGGGACACGGGGACACGGGACTCTGTGCAGTCCCTCCCCTGAGTGCTCTCCTTCCACTTGGGCCGGCGCAGAAAGTGCTGAACAATAACAGCCCCAATCCCAGCATGAAAAAGGAAACACATTGTGTTTACAGATACAGAATTTGGCATCTGAAACATGAAAGTACCTTTGGGTTGGGCGCCCCAGGGCAGGGCTGTTGGACACCAGCCCCCTGCTCTGTGTCCTGCGGCCAACTTGTTTCCTCTGCTGGAAGCCAGGCCTCAGAGGTGGGCAGGCCGCTCTCAGCCAGCTCTGTATTCCCAGACCCAGCCCTGTCTCACTTCGTGGCTCAGACCCGGCAAGATCCACGGTGAGAAAGTGCTCGGCCTTCCCAGCTGCCCCCAGGGAGGAAATTGCTCCTCACTCCAATCCGCAGAAATCGATCCTTCTTGACCCACACGGTCGGTTGGGCAGACTTGCCATCCTGACACGCCGGAACGCTAGGGAGGGACGGTCTGGGCGTCCTTCCCTGTATTTCTCACCCTGTTTACAGTTGGAGCCGGAGTTTCACAGCTGGGGCTTTTGTTGTTGTTGTTGTTGTTGGGTGGTGGTTTTTGTTTTTGTTTTAAATCAAAGATCTTTGCAGAAGAATAAGATCCAGTGAAAGTGAAAAGCAAGTATGGCTGTATGGCTATTTCTGATCCATAGGAAATAGTTCTAAAATCAGGGTCAGAGAGCTTGGCATTTTATTTAACAATGTATGAAATACCAAGATGTACGCGTCAAGGGTGTGGGTGAGAGCCCCTCTCCAGCCCAGGGCTGCCTGGGTTAGATCCGGCTCCACCCGCAGCCCGAGCGCTTGGACACCTTGTTTGCTCTGGGCCTTCACCGTCTCACCGTCTTGGGGGCTGTGCTCAGGACCACCTTGGTATGCAATGCGGGATGGGGAGTAGGAGGAGCCCTTGCATTTTTCTTTGGAGGAGCTCAGCGGAGGGCGTAGGAAGGATACCAAAGGCAAAGTGCTCGTCCTCAACTTGGGGCTTTTGTCAGCTCTTAACTTGAACGATGTATTTCCCATCCCCTCCCTTCCATTGCATTCCCTCGAAGACTGACTGCGCAGGCTCTGACTGGGGGACCTCGCTGGGCCTGTCCTCCAGGACCACTGGGAATGTCCCCGCTCACTCGCCAGCTCTTCTGTGTGGGTGTCGGAAGACATGGGATCTGCCCCTTCTTTGCCCTCCGCTGTGTTTAGCTGGATGAATGTGCACAGCGTCCACTCATCTGTGTGACTAGCTCAGTCATCGATAAATAAAGTATTTTCCTAAGGCCCCATTACGCCCTTCCCAGTCACCCCGTGCCCCACTCACACACTGTCACCACCATGTTGACTTCCAACACCGCAGATTTCATTTTGCTGGTTCTTGAACTTCCTATCAGTGAAATAAATGATAGTGTGTGTTCTCTTCAGTACCTGGCCTCTTTTGCTCAGCACTGTTTCCTTGTAAAGAGTTTTGAGTATGACTCACCCTGGTCCTTTTTAGTTTGGTGGGTGATCTCAACTTCATGGGGGGACGATCCTCCCGCTTGCTCCGTCGGCCGACCTTTCCTCGTGGTGAGTGATTTCCTCGTGTGTTTTGCCCTGTCAGATCATGAGCTTATCTTTATTGGGGATTTTGTGAAAATCACACTGGTCTTAGTTCTGGAAATGCTTCTACTGAGTGATTTTGCCAGACATCCTAGAGTTATCATTGGCTTGGGACCGATTTTTGCATTAATTAATTACCCTGGAAATTCCTGTGTCAAATGGGGAGTATGAATTTTGCCTCTAATCTCTAGCAGGCCCAAGTTTCATTCTCCCACAGAGGACTTCTTCTCCCTCGACTCAAGAGTTTTGTTGTCACTTGAGGCTGATGGACAAAGATTTTGGTTTCCCTTTCCCTTCAGGCACATTCGGAAGGTCCAGGCCTTGGTGCTACCTGGGCTGCTGCTGCAGTTTTCAAACTGGTCTCCCTGCCTCTGCCCTGGTCCTCCAGCCTCCCAGTCTGCTCTTGCTGGTGGTTCTCTCTGCTCAGCTGTGTGGGTGGCTTCCTCAGTGCTTCTTAGTCTTTGGTCAGTTATCATTTCTCAGTGCCGCCTGCCCTGACTACCCTATTTAACATCTTAAAACAACTTTCTTATTTGTGCCTGTCTGTCTCTTCATCCCCTCCACCCCTGATCACCCTTATCTTGCTCTGTTTTCTATCCCCATAATACTTACCAGCTTCTAACATACTATTTAATTTACTTCCTATGTTTATAAACTGTCTTCCCATCCTCTCACTTGTTTTATTCTAACACTTGTTAGAATATAGATTTATGTGAAGGCAGAGTCCTTGCCTGGTTTGGTCACAGGAGGCCTGGCATGTCAGCAGGGTCTCATTTCTAACTCCTGGCCTTGTGGGAGCCACAGCCTCAGCGCATGTCCGTGTGTGGGCACCGAAACCCAAGCCCGTGGCCGTCGGGGCCTGTTTCCAGGTCTCATAACCGGCATTTCTTTCCCCTTATCTCCCCCTCGTGATCGCCACGGCCCCAGCGCTTCCTTAATACTGTGGCTTCAGATCCTTATTTCCTCTTACATCTGAGGATTTCCTTTTATTTCTTATGAGATCTGCTACTCATTAAATATTTTTAAAAATTATATTTCATCTAGTATTGTTGAGAGGTTTGCAGTAGGAGTTCTGCATCAGCTCAGGTCACTTTGTTGCCAGAACTCAAGTTGTGTATTTCATCCTTTGTCCGTCTGGAATTGCGACACATGGTGTGAAGGTAAAGATTTCCAGTTTTTCTCAGCAGATATTTATCCAGTTCAGTGACACTTATTGAAAAAATTATTCTTACTGACTTGAGATGCCACATTTATTAAATGCTTAAGTATTGTATAAACTTGGATTTGTTCTCTGGATTTTCCATTTTGTTTCCCTAATCTGTCGAATATTTTCCTGCCATTTCCTATCTGGATAGTGCATTTCAAAATCTCGTGGGATCAGTACTTACTCAGTATTTATTCATTTATTCTTTTTCATTTTTTTCCAGTTTATTCTCATTTACTACTTTTATTTATTTATGCACAGGCTTTAGATGAGTTTGTCAAGTTTCAATGTAAATGCCATTGGTAATTTGATAGCAATATTGTTAAAATAAAGGTGGGGATCATTGATAATCTTATACTTTTTAAATTGGAACAGTATCAATACAACTGTTGCACTTAAATGACTAGATTATTTAAATGTCTCCGTTAGGGTTGTTAGGACATCAAAAAGGTAGGATACAAGTCTGGATAAAATCACAAATTGTGTGTTTCTCTTTCGTCTAGCAGATACATTTTAAATTTTATTGAGGTATAATGTAAATTTAGTAAATTGTGCACATTTAAATGAGTGTTATTTGGTAAGTTTGGCATATGCACATGCCTATGACATCATTACCACACTGAAGATAAAGAACATATCCATCAACCTCATATTTCTGAGTGCTCCTTGGTACTCCTCTTGCCCCCTTTTAACATTGTACTTTCTGTCATTTCATATTAGTTTGTTTTTTCTAGATTTTTATATAAATGGAACCATAGCACATATTCTTTTTTGTCTGGTTTCTTTCAATCTGCATGAGCATGATAGTATTTTGAGACTATCCGTGATGTCATGTGCATCAGCCCTTCATTCCTTTTCACTGGGCACAGCATTCCATTGTATGGATATACCACAATTTATCCATTGTATGGATATACCACAATTTATCCATTCACCTGCAGATGGAAAGTTAGGTTATTTCTAGTTTTGGGCTATTACAGGTAAAGCAGCTATGAACCTTCCTGTACACATTTTTGAATGGACCATGCTTCTGTCTCTCTTGGGTAAGTACATGGAAGAGAAATGACAGATGATGATATGGTAGGTGTATGCTTAACTTTTAAAGAAACCGCCAAACTTACTGAACGTAAGGGGTTTGTAGCTTGCGGTTTTCATTTCAAGAACCAGATGTGATGTTGCAAGATAATTTTATTTATTGGTAGCGAGTAAAGTAGATAGGATTCACATCTAAAGCTCTGTATTCCCCAAAGAGAGACTTAGCTATTGCTTATATACACTATTTAGTCAATTATGCATTGATTTCTTCTTTGCAGTTAGCTACACTTAGTAGCTAAGTGTTTAGTTTCTGTCAGACTCATCCTGTTTATAGCAGATGTGCTGCATTTTAACATTTAGTAAGAATAACACTTAGTAACAACATTTAGAACTTTCCAGACCTTGAGATCCTTGCCCTCTCTGACAATTCCACCCTCCTCTCCTGCTCCCGATTTTTCATTCCTCATTCTCGAGGGAATGTGAATGAGGGTCATACTTCTGTAACTGCTTCCTGCTGAACGTGGACAGAGTATGTCTTTGAGTTAGAGGAGTGAAATTCTCCAGCTGCCCAACTTATGAAAGCCTTGGGGTCCCCTAGGTTCTGGGAGTCCAGAGAACAGGAGTGCTTAAAGAGAGCTCTACTCTAACAGAAGACATGCATCATAAGTGGTAAAATCAGGGAGATGGAGACCCTGCCACGCATAAACTCATAGTCCTGTGGGGGTCCAATGAGCAAGATAGACCAGAATGACAGCCTCCCTGAGGACAAAGGTGCCAGTGAGGGAGAGAAGGGGAAGGTGCTGTCATATTTGAATCTCTTCCCGTATGATCCAGGACACCAAACCATGATTTATATTAAGGAGTCACTTATTGACCCGCTACGACTACCCAGGGCTTTGAAGGACAGGTAGGACCTGGGCAGGAGGTGACCGTGCAGAGAGGGTGAGCCCAGGGGGTGAAGTACAGCAGCCCCAGAGGAGAAAGGGATGCCAGATACCACAGTTCCACACAAGACCCAGTGGGTGTCCCCTGGTTCCTCCAGCACAGTGATGCTTGTTGCCATGGGATGGAGTGAAAATCTGCACCTCCTAAGGCAGCTGGGCCTGGGTAGGGTGGACAGCTTGGGAGGAGTCCTGACACAGCCTCTTCATCTGCTCTCTTGGGACAGTGCACCACAGAACACCCCTGCCCCAGAGGAGGGTGGAGGGTAAGGCAGAACACGAGAGGTCACCCTGTTTAGGCCCCAGCACAGGGCCCTCCATGATCAGACATCCCATTAGAACACCATTCCCTAGTTAGCCAGCTACACAGCTGCCGCTCCTACACCAAGCTCTTCTGAAAATCAGGATAAAAGGAAAAAACACTCACTACCTTTGAAAAAAGTTTTAAAATTTAATTCTTTTAAATTTTTTATTGTTGACACTACTACAGATATCCCCCATTATGTACCCACCCCCTGCCAGTCCTTGCCCTCTGATTTTTTAAATTTGATTTTTAGAGAGAGAGGAAATGGGGAGAGACACACACACACACACGGATTTGTTGTTCTACTTATTTATGCTTTCATTATTTGATTCTTATATGCGCCTGCCCCCAGGGATCAGACCCACAACCTTGGTGTATCAGGATGATGCTCTAACCAAGTAAGCTACCTGGCCGGGGCTCACTTGCTACCTCCTTGTCTCTGAAACCTGCTGCCCAGTAGGCGCTGGGATGAGCCTTGAGATGAGATCACTTGAGATCTATATAACCCACGGTTTCCATCTTTCACAGACTGGGGACCCTTTGCCCCTTGTCCCCAGATTGGAAATAGTAGGAGTTCAAGACTGGAGGTGAGAACAGGACACAGCCTCGGGCACCAGCTGTGATGGGACAGGAGAGGAAAGGAAGGCGAGTCAAGGATGACAGTGCCGGCTGGAGCAGCAGCTCAGAGGGGGCCCCACCCCACCTCCCCTAGTCCCCCCCAACAACTTTTCCCTCGCTGCAGAGGCCCACAGCACTGCCCTCTTACAGCCATCCGGCTCCTGTCAGCCTCTGGCGTCTGGTTTGCTAGAGAAGAGTGCCTGATAAGGCCTCCCCAAGGCTGCCCCTCCCCCTCCCCCAACAGGTGGTGCTGTGAGAGGCAGAGGACAGGCCCAGGATGCCTGGCTCAACAGTCATGGCTCCCATGACTCGAACTGCTAAGAGGAAGGTTTGGGTGGTGTGGCTTCCCTGCCTATCTCCCTTGTAGCTCACACTCAGCGGTTCAGTGTTCTGTCCCTAAACCTCCATGACTGCCTCTGCCGTGACAAAACATGGGGCTGCTCCACTCTGCTGCTTTTCCAGCAGAGCAAGTGCCCAGTCAGCCCATTCCACTGCCAGTCAGCAGACTCCCAAAGACAGAGGGGCCTGTGCCCAGGCCAGAGGAGGCCATTCCCCAAGGAGGGGACACAGCTTAGAGGCACCTCCTCCTGCCTGTGGATGCAGGCAGCAAGCTCTCTCACCTTGGCCTGTTAATAGAACATCCCTTTATATCAGTGAAACTCTTTGAAGAGATGTGGCATGTAATTTTTTTATCCTTTGCAGGGGTGTCCAACCCACGACCCACAGACTGCATGTGGCCCAGGATGGCTGTGAATGCAGCCCGACACAAAATCGTAAATTTACCTAAAACATTATGAGATTTTTTGTATGATTACGTGTCACAGTGTATTTAATGTATGACCCAAGACCACTCTTCTTCCAGAGTGGCCCAGGGACACCAGTGGTCACTCCTGCTTTAGAGGAAGGGAAGCAGTGGGAGTCTTATTCAAACAGTTCATGGACAAAACTGGTAGTTCTTTCTAGAGAACCCCAAGCATATATCTTTACACCAACTGCCATAGACTGGCCTGCAAGTCCCACGGCCAAACCTTTGCTGCTCATTCTTTCTTGTAAGGGATCCTCTCCTCTCTCCCAGTCACCTCCACTGGAAACCCGACTTGCCCACTCGTCCTCACTGAAGGGGTGTGGCCTGTCTGCGGGGCATCTCTCTTGTCACTCAGGAAACTGCTGGGGTGCCATTTCCATCTCCCAGCATGAGCTCCACCCTGGCTGTGGGTGCTCCAGAGAGTGCTCCCCTTGGATGGCAGCAGGCCGAGGGTTTCGAGGGCAAACTCATGAATAACAAAAGTGATCCTAAATGAGCTCAAGGGAAATGCTGAAACCTGAGGAAGCAACGAAGCCTTGCTTAGAAAACGATGCCTTCCAAATCCACAGTAGACTCCCAGCCTGGAGTGAGGCTGCCTTGGACAGGACAGGCAGGTTTCTACCATGGACCCATTTGTTATATTTCTTAATTTGTATGAGGCCTTAATTTCTTTAAGTCAAATAAACAGGTCCAGTTCTGGAAAATGCACCCCAAGAAGCTGCATTCAGTGACGGAATTTAAGTTTCCGTAGCCAGCACATTTACATATAAGACGAAACAGGCAGACACAAGTGCACTCTCAAAGAACAACATACCACTCCTGCAGGACAGACAACCAGACCAGAGATGGTCTCCCCAGAACATCTTGTATTGCCCTGTAGGCATTCCTGAGCCCTTCAGAGATAGGCTAGGTCAGGCCCTGAATCCAGTGTCCCAAGCATGCACCGGAACTGAAACTACTTTTCTGACAATTCTGTACTCCACATGGAAATAGAAACATTAATTAAAGTGACCAGAGGGGCTGTCTACCTCCTTTCCAAAATGCTGAACGGAACAGGCTCAGGTGGCCACTCTGCACTGTGGAGGAAGAGCAGACAGCTGTTCCTCAGTGGCGAGTGCCCAGTGCAGTCTCCTCCAAACAGCGCTCTGTCCAGTGGAGATGCAGGCGAGCAAGCCCTGGAGGAGCTGCCACTGCTGACTGCTGACTGCTTCACCAACCATCCACACCAGGCCAGGGGAATCCTTTGAGAGTCTCAAATCTTGAGTTCTCAAGTTCGTTAATGAACTCAAGGGGTTTACCTTTTGGGGTGCTCTCTTCAAGAAGGAGAGGTGGCTGTAGCAAGGTAGTTTTATTTGCTTGCAGCAAGGAGACGGGATTCACATCCAAAGCTCTCTCCCGGAAGGGAAGCCTGGCCATTGGTTGTATTTATTTTTATATTTGGTGAATTACACTTTGATTTCTCCTTTGCCTGTTAGCTACACTTACCCTGTTGAGTCCCTGTCAATCTCATCCTGTTTATGGCTGCATCTGCAAAATATTGTGCTACATTTTAACTTTTAGCAAGAATAACATTTAGTAATAACATTTAGAACTCCCTAGAATTTCATATCCTTGTCTTATTTAACAAAACTGTTTTCCAAATTGGTTGAACCACTTTACATTTATAGCAGCAGTGTATGAGAATTCCAGTTTCTCCAATTCCTCATTGACATTTGTTATGGTCAGTATTTTTTAGTTTTACCCATTCCAACAGGTAGGTAGCATTTAGCTTTACAATTTTAAGTGTTACAATCCAGAAGCTTTGAACATTTCCACTTATTCATGCCTTTTATGTCCTTCTGTAGAGTATATACATTTCTTTGTATTAGCTGCACATTTACATTTATTTGTGTATTTATAATTTTTATTACTGTTATGAAAGGGATTTTTTTTCTCATTTCATTTTCTAATGGGGTATTGCTGACATGTTGGAAAGCTGTTGATTTTTATGTGAGTATTTTGTAACCAGCAACTTTACTGACCTCTTTAAATTAGTTCACATAGTGTTTCAGTTAATTTTCTTCTCTTGGACATTTTTCATGTTCAGCTATAATCCACAAGTCATGAATATTTTAATTCTTTTCTAATCCCTGTATTTCTGTTTTTCTTGTCTTACTGCATTGGCTAGAACGTCAAAGTTACAGTTTATAATAACTGTAAGATAAACCCTTGGGTTGATCCTGACTTGAGTGAGAATGTTCTAGAGTCTCATCATTGAGTATGTTGTTAGCTGCTAGTTTCAGGTAGATACTCCTTATTGTTCTCAATGCAGTGGACCTAGTCCTGGTTTAGTGGGAGGTTTGCTCCTTTTTGTTGTCATTGTTTTAAATTAAGAATATGTGGAATGTTAATCCTTTGGATATCAGTCAAAATGATCATACAATACTTCTGCTTTGACTGTTAATGAATTGTATTAGTTGATTTCCTAAATTCTTTAACAGCTCTATTGAAGTATAATTCACATAACATATAATTCATTAATTTAAAATGTATAATTCCATGGTTTTTATTATGCTTAAGATGGGTACAACCCCACTAAAGTTAATCTCAGAGCATTTTTCTCGTTTCCAAAAGAAAGCTTGTACTCATTAGCAGTCACTTTCCATTTCTGCCTTGTATCAGCGCTTGAGCTCTAGGCAACCACAAATCTACTTTCGATCTCTATGAATTTGCTTATTATGGATGTTTCCTATAAATAGAATCATGCAAAATATGGCCTTTTGTGACTGACTTCTTCCAATGAACTTAATGTTTTCATGGTTCCATTCATGTTTTAGTATATGTTTCAGTATTTCATTGTTTGTATGACCAAGTAATACTCTGTTGTATGGATGTGCTGCATTCTATATATTTATCCTTCATTCGGTGGACATCCATGTTGTTTCCACTTTTTGGCTATTATGAATAATGCTTGCATGAACACTGATGTACAGGTTTTTCTTTGCATATATGTTTTTATTTCTTTTGCATTTATACTTAGGGGTAGAATTACTGGGCCATATGGTAATGCTGTTTAACCTTTCAAGGAACTGCCAGAATGTTTTCCAATGCAGCCGCACCATTTTACATTCCCGTTAGTAAAAGATGAGGATTCCCCTGGCTGGTGTGGCCCAGTGGATTGAGTGCTGGCCTGCACACCAAAGGGTCACCGGTTTAATTCCCGGTCAAGGCACATGCCTGGGTTGCAGGCCAGGTGACCAGTAGGGGGTGTGCAAGAAACAACCACACATTGATTGCTGTTTCTCTCCTTCTCTTTCTCCCACCCTTCCCCTCTGACTAAAAATAAATAAATAAATAAAATTTAAAAAAAAAGATGAGGATTCCAGTTTTTCCACATCCTTGTCAATATTTATCTTCTGCCTTTCTTTATTGTAGCCTTTCTGGTGGGTGTGAAGTGGGATATCATTGTGGCTTTGTGATTTTCTGTTTGAACTATCCTAGCATTCTTGGAATATCATCTACTTGGTGATATGTTATTCTTTGCTAATATTTATTTTTGATTTTTGTGTCTGTTCAACACTGAGATTTGTCTGAGCCTTTTTAAAAAACAGATTTTATTTTTTTTAGAGAGAGAAGAGAGGGAGAGAAACATGGACGTGTAAGAAAACATTGATTGGTTGCCTCTCGCACGCCCCCAACCAGGGATTTGGCCTGCAACCCAGGCATGTGCACTAACTGGGAATCAAACTGGCGACTTTTTGGTTTCTGATGCAATGCCCAACCCACTGAGCCACACCAGCAAGGCTGAATTGTTTGTTTGTTTGCTTTTTGTATCAGGGCTATTCTAATCTCATGAAATGATGTGAGAAGTTTCCATTCTTTTCTATGCTCTGGAATAATTTCAGTAGCATGAGAAATATCTGTTCCTTGAGAATTTGTTAGAATTAGCCTATCTGGGTCCTGTGCCATTTTTGGAAGTAGTTGTTTGATAATCACTTCAATTTCTTGCATGCTTGTATGTTTATTCAGGAATTTTTCAACTGATTTTTGAGTCAGATCTGGTAATTTCTTTTCCAAGAAAATAATTATTTGCCCAGATTTTCATTTTTTAAAAGATTTTATTTATTTATTTTTAGACAGGGAAGGGAGGGAGAAAGAGAAATATCAATGCGCAGTTGCTGGGGGCCGTGGCCTGCAACCCAGGCATGTGCCCTGACTGGGAATCGAACCTGTGATGCTTTGGTTCTCAGCCTGCGCTCAATCCACTGAGCTACTCCAGGCAGGGTCAGATTTTCATTTTTTAAAGCCTATTTGTATATAGGCATCACTAGAGATATTTTTAAAAGTTTCCATTATGTGGCTCTATCACCTTTCTAATTTCGATTAGTGAATATATTTATTTTTACTCTCTTTGCCTGAGTTCATTTGTTTTCTCGACATTTTTGAAAGTGATGATAATGACACCTGATGACATCTACTGACTGCTCACTGTGTGCTGGGCCCTGTGCCAAGCATTTTGTGTGTGCAGTCTAATTTTTAAGATCGCCATGACTCGGGAGTTGAGTACTATCACTCCCGTTTTACCAGTGGCTGAGAAATTTGGCGAGTTCGGTTGCCTGATGTCACACAGACACAAAGCCTGAGGCTACAACTCAAACGAGATCTTTCTGTTCTCAGAGTGGGGGAGCTTGTCTGTTATTTTAGGCTGGCACTTATTCTTGAGTGTTTTATTGTTTTTAATTTTTCTAATTTATGTTTGATATTTATTAACTTCTTATTTAGTCTTTTGTGGTCCCCCTCATAGTTTTAGTTAAATGCTAAGTTCAAATAACATTGTTTTCTTATTCCTGTCGAGCAGCAAATCCACTTAAGGCAATGACTTTCTCTTTCTAGGGCTGCCTTGACCACTCCGCATCTGCTTTGGTTTGCTCTTGTCGCTGCTGTACAGTGATGGCGGTTTTGATCTTCTTTCTGCTCCGAAGTTATTTATGAATTGGGTTTTCATTTCCAGGAGACTGTGTCCTTACTATTCGGTATATATTTTGTGATTAATTTCCAATTTCATTTTATTGCAGCTAGTGCTTTTCTAAAAAATCTTCTGTGTGTAACATCATTTTCTTGATATTCTATGGGAACTGATAGAGAACTCTGTTTTTACGGTACAGACTTCAATATATTTATTAAATCAATCTTACTGATTACATTCTGCAAGTACTCTGCCTTCCCATTTTTGGTTTTATCTACTTGGAGCAAAAACACGATATTAGTGGGGGACTTTCACATAACACTTTCAGTATTTTTTTTAAAAGATTTTATGGTTTTATTTTTAGAGAGAGGGAGAGGGAAGGAAGGAGAAAGAGAGGAAAAGAAACACTGGTTGCCTCTCATGCATGCCCTGACTGGGGACCAAGCCCACAACCCAGGCATGTGCCCTGACCAGGAATCGAACCAGTAACCTTTCGTTTTGTCAGAAGACACTCCAACCAACACCAACTGGAGTTGGTTGGCGTGTCAGGGTACACAGCAGTCAGGGCTCACTCTCAGTATTTAACAAGTTAAATGACCAAGTCATCCAGCCTTTTCAAAATTAAGAAATGTGCAAAAGCATATAAGGCAAATGAACACCAAGTAAAAGCAGGGGTCCCTAAACTGTATCTACTTGAAGTGCAGAGTTCAGAGCACCGTGAATCAAATAGGACAAAGCTGGTTGTTTTACACTGATATTAGAAAAAGGACACCGTATCCTCAGCTTGAATGGACATCCCCTGGCCTCGGTCTGCTCCTTGGTGAAGAGGGGGAGTTAGACAGCTGATTTCTCAGCTCCTTCCAGAACTCTTCCACTATGATGATTTTGGGGTTCCCTACCAAGTGGTTCCAGGGAGGGAATAAACTGGGAATGAGGGTCAGAAGCAAAGAAAAGGTCAGGATGACTCCTGGCTGAAACTGGAGCAGTCTGAGCTGACAGCTGGGGCTGAGATTATTGCTTTGGCTCATCCCTGTCCTTACATGAGCATCTGCCTCATTGCCTTTTGGCTGGCAGAGCAGATTTGCTGAAATAGAAGCCAGGCTGCAAGGACAAGATGGTGAGGCCATGAGAACTCACTGATATGGGGTGCCACCTCCTGTGATGAAATTTAACCCCAAATGGTTTCCTTTGGCCCTGAAATATGCCACCACCACCCTCCAGGAGCTCTCAGCTCTCTGAAAGAGCGTTTTCATGGATGACTTCCTGTCCTACAGGAACAGGCAGTTACCTAGCTCCACACCTGCCTTTATTTCTCCCCATTCTCCTGCCAAGGGATAATTAATTCATGGGAGAAAGATGGGATGCCAAAGAGAGGCCTGTGTTTCACGGGATACCAGGACCATACTGAAAAATCATGAGCTAGGTATCTCATTTAAGCAGTTAAAAATTAACAGAATAACCCAGAAAAAAAAGAGGGTGGATAAAAATAAGAGCAGAAGCCACTGAAATGAAAAACAAATATTCAAGAGAGGATCAACCAAAGCCAAAAGTTGGTTGTTTGGAAAGACTAATACAATAAACTAATATTTGGAATGATTGGTAAAGAACAAGAAGAGAATTCACAAATAAACCACGTTAGGCATGAAAAGGAGACATAACTAGAGATCTGACAGTCTAAAAAAATCATACTGTGAACAACTTGGTGTTACTAAATCTTAAACCCGTGGAGCATTTCTTGCAGAGCTGTTACAGGGTGCTCCGAAACCCTCTGGGACGAAATTAAAAACCCGGATAACTTGGATGTCATCACAACTTAAATTTGTGCCTCAAAAAAATAAATAAATTTATGCCTCAAAGGACGCTCTCAAAGAAATGAACAAATAGCCCACAGAATGGGAACATTTTAAACATCAAGCATCTGGTAAGAGTCCAGAATACATAAGTATTATAATATTCATATGTAAAGAAATCTTACAACATAACAAAAAGACAACCCAATTTAAACACAGTCAAAGGACTTAATAGACATTTCTCCACAGAAGACATACAAGTGGCCAATAAGCACATGAAAAATTGTCAACATTGTTGGCCGTTAGAGAAATTTAAATTAATACCATAATGAGATACTACTTCACACTCAGTAGGACAGGTAATAATCAAAAAGACAGGTAATAACAAGTGTTGAAAGAATCTGGAGAAATTAGAACCTTTATGTATACACTGCTGGTGGGAATATAAAGTGATGTAGCTGTTTCAGAAAATAGTTCCTCACAAGGCTAAATAGTCTCACTATGACCCAGCAGCTCCCCTCCTGGCTGGCATACATGCAAGAGAAGCAAAAATACATATCTGCACAAAAACCTGTACACAGATGCCCTTATCAGCATTATTCTTAATAGCCAAGAAGTGGAAACAACCCAACTGTTGAACGGGTGAATGAAGTTTGGTATATTCACACAGTGGAATATTACACTGCCATATAAAGGAATGGAGTACCGATGCATGTTTAAACATGGATATGCCTTGAACACTTGATGATAATTGAAAGCCAGCCACTGAAGACCTCATACTGTATGATTCTACTCATGTTAAGTGTCCAGAGTTGGTGGATCCATGCAGGAAGCGGACTAGTGGTGGCCAGGGACTGAAGGAAGGGGTAAATGGGGAGTGACTCTTTAATGGGCATAGATTTTCTTTTCTTTTTTTAATTTTTAATTTATTTTTTATCCAGTGAACTCATGTTCCAACTGGGGAAGTGAGGTTCATTTCTTTCTTTTATTTTAATACTATTTCTGTTATTTATTTTTTAAAGATTTTATTTATTTCCAGAGAGAGAGGAAGGGAGAGAGAAAGAGAGAAACATAGATGTGTGAGAGAAACATCTGTCGGCTTCCTCTCGCATGCCCCCACGCCGGGACCCAGCCCACAACCCAGGCATGTTCCCCCACTGGGAACTGAACCAGCAACCTTTTGACTTGCAGGTTGGCACTCAGTCCACTGAGCCACACCAGCCAGGGCTAGATTTTCTTTTTGAGATGATGAAAATATTCTGGAATTAGATATTGTTAATGGGCAACCATATGAATATACTAAAAAAACCCATGGAATTATACACTTTTTTAAAAAAAATATTTTATTTATTTATTTTTAGAGAGGGAAGGGAGGGAGAAAGCGAGAGAGAAACATCCATGTGCGGTTGCTGGGGGTCATGGCCTGCAACCCAGGCATGTACCCTGACTGGGAATTGAACCTGCGACACTTTGGTTCTCAGCCTGCGCTCAATCCACTGAGCTACGCCAGCCAGGGTGAATTATACACTTTTAAAGAGTAAATTGTATGGTATATGAGTTATAATGTAGGAAAAAAAACTTAATGGGGAGTGGGAAATGCTTATTAAAATGTGTATTTCTGAGCCTTCCCCTAGCTTAATGAAGCCATATCTTTGGGGGCAGGGCCTAAACATCTATGCTTTGGTGAATACTTAGATGAAACCAGTGCACAGAGAGGTCTAAGAATCACTGCTCTTTTCCTGTTAGTAGAGTTCCAATAGTAAGTGTAAAAAGAATGATGGAAATAAAATATTACTATTTGAGTGAAATAAAAAACAATCCCAGTACTAGTTGTCGAGAATCACAATGTTTGCTAAAGTTAGTAGGTGAAAGTATGATGAGAAATAGAAAACTTACAGTGTCAAAGTATCCCCCCCCCCCACAATTTCAAAAGGAAACATAGTTAACTTTACAATGAGGAAACCAGGCAGATACCACCTTAACCAAGTGGTCCAAATTAACACTGGAATGTAATGATACCAGGTGCCACCTGATAGGACGCACTGAGGAGATACAACATCGCTTCCTTGGGATCTTGCTAAAAGTACATAGCCTGAGTTTATTCCTGAAGAAACAATAAATAATCCTAAATGAGAGGCATTCTACAAAGTGACTGGCTAGTACTTTTCAAGAGTATCAGGGTTGCTGTGACTGGTGTGGCTCAGTGGGTTGGGCATCGCTCTGCAAACCAAAAAGGTCGCCGGTTTGACTCCCAGTCAGGGCACATGCCTAGGTTGCAGGCCAGGTCCCCGGTGGGGAGTGCGCAAGAGACAACCAATAGATGTTTTTCTCTCTCTCCTTCTCCTTCCTTTCCCCTTTTTCTAAAAATAAATAAATAAAATCATTTTTTAAAAAAGTATCGAGGTCATAAAGACAGAGTGAGAGACTATCACAGACTGGAGGAGATAAAGGAGACGTGAAACTTAAATGGCGGTGTCTGATTCTGGGTGGAGCCATCCTGGACCAAAAGAGGATTTTGGTGGGACAGTTGGCGAGCTGTGTGAGGTCTGTAGGTCTCAATTTCCTGGATTTGATCATTGTGGGATGGGTATAAGCACTTGGGGAAGCTGGGTGAAGGGTATATAGGAATTCTTTGCACCATTTTGCAACTTTCTTATAAGTCTAAGATTATTTCCAATTGAAAAATTAAAAAGAAACCACTATCCCAGAGCATCATGGTTCCCAGTTTGCAAACCATTGGTGTTTTAGGAAGAACTGGCTTTGGAATCAGACAAGCCTCAGCTGGACCCCTAGTCCATCAACTACCAGCTACACCTTGAGTTTCTCAGCCTCACTCACTCACCTATGAAATGGAGTTAGTTGTGCCTCTATCCAAGGGCTGTTGGATGGTTGAACTGAAACAATGTGTGTAAAATGCTAAGTGCAGTGTCTGCAAATCTCAGGTGCTCAGGAAGTACCAACTCTCCCCCATGGTTCATGCACTCAGAGTTATTCTCCCCACTCATCAGCCTCAGGTCCCTTGAAGGAAGGCAGTCAGCCTTCTGGGCTGGGCTGTTTTGGCCTGGCAAGGAGCCATCTAAGCTTCCTGGCCTGGCAGCTGAGCAAAGGTGCATCATGGGAGAGGGGGATTTGACTGAAGTTGCGATGGGGAAAGCAGCCTGGCCTGGGAGCTTTCTCACAGGCTTTCCTTGGCAGGCTGCTTAAAGTTACACCAACTTCAAACAAAAAGAGTTTTCAGACACAAAGAAAGGCTCAACCTGGCCAGTGCCAGGCCTGGCTTGGCAGTTGAATTCAGAAATCCTAGGTTCTCGGTGCTCACAGACAGGCCAGACCATCCTGGAAGTTCTCCTGCCCCCACTCCAGGAATGCCAAGAACCTGCAGTAGCTCTCCTCCGTGCCTGCTCCCATTGTTGACCCTGGGTCCAAATTAATTAGAGTTAAATAAGAGCCAGTTCCCCCACGGCGATTATTCTGCTGACAGCTGAGCCCGGGCGACAGGCCCAAGGGTGGTGGTCCTTCCACCTGCCTTGGCTCCTGACTCCTCCCCACTTTGCAGCTTGTGCTGTGTGTGCTGCGGCGGCTTTTGGAATGGATTATTTATTTAATTTATTTATTTTTCCAGTTTTTTTGAGAAATAATTGACAATCACTGCTTAAAGTGTACATATAGCATTATGGTTTGATTTACATAGCGTATTATGAAATAATTACCACAATAGGTTTAGCCAACATCCATCATCTTATACAGATACAATAAAAAGAAAAGAAAAAAATTTCTCCTTGTGATAAGAACTCTTAGGCTGTGCTGTCTTAACAACCTTCCTGTATATCAGTCATACATCAAAGGGAGTTATAGTCATTGTGTTGTACATTACATCCATCCCTAGTACTCATTTAAAAAAAAGATTTTATTAATTTATTTTTAGAGGGGAAGGGAGGGAGAAAGAGAGAGGGGGAGGAACATCGGTCAGTTGCCTCTCTCACGCCCCCAACTGGACACCTGGCCTGCAACCCAGGCATGTGCCCGACTGGGAATCGAACCAGTGACATTTACGTTTGCAGGATGACACCCATCCCACTGAGCCATACGAGTCAGGGCCTAGTACTTATCTTTGAACTGGAAATTTGTACCTTTATATCATATATAAAAAAAGCAGGCGGTGTTAGTTTCCCACTGGTCCAGGTACTTGGGGTAGTTTTTCAGTTGTGTTTTTACTTAGGCTCCTCCATGTCCTGTTGCTTGGGACCCCATGTGACAAAAGAGCCCCAGGAGGGTGAGCCCAAGTTAAAGGCACAGCTGTAGAACATTGGAATGACCGAGTGCATTTTAAATGCACTTCCTCCGTGACGTGGCAATTCCACCTCCCAGTGTACACCCTAGAGAAACACACATGTGCACAAAAGGCACATGCAAATGTGTATGTCCCAGGTTTACGTAGATCTAGATCGATCTTTCTCTATTACCTTTATTATTATTGTCTCTATATTACACACACACACACACGTACACCAGTCCCCCCTGAGAGAACACAGCCTTAACATTTACCAGTAAGGAAATAGTTGGATACACTGGGGTGTTCGCAACATAGAATTCAATGCTGCAGGTAAAGTCAGAAGTCTGCGTGGACAGGACTTCACGGTACACACGGTATGATACCACTGACACGTCAGACTGAAATCACGCTCGTCTGTCACGGGGCACAGCGCTCCCCGGAGCAGAGGGGCTCTGTCCTCCTCCTCTTGCTGCCCCTGCCCGGGCTCTGGCACCTGTGAGCTCTCTCTGCCTGCTCTAGCAATAGCATTGGTTTCAGGAAATGAGTGACTTAATTGAGTTTGTCATTATTATGTGGGTTATTAATTCAATTCATTAAATTAATGAAGAACCAGGCCCAGAGTTGATTCTTTCTCAGTGCTGAACTGGACCATGTAATTGGCAAACTCCAGAGTGTGGGCCAAAGTCTGCCTGTTGCCTGTGTTGTAAATAAACTCCTATTGGAACACAGCCACGCCCGTTTGTTTATGGATGGTCTGTGGCTGCTTTCCCCACAACAGCAGGGCTGAGTCGCTGCAAGAGACCCTGTGGCCTGCAAAGCCTAAAAGAGTTATTATCTGGCCTTTTACTGAAAGAGTTTGTTGAACCTTGTCCTAAATCCTTCTCCCAGACCAGCCTCATTTCTTCTAATACCTGGGGGATAGTGAAAGGCATCCGTCCCTCCTGCTGCTGCTGCTGCTGCTTCGCAACTGGGCGGGGGTGGTGGTGGTGGTAGAAGAGCTGTCAGTAAAAGCCTGGACTAAAGATTCCCTTATTATGAATTAATCGTTCAGAGAGTTGCTGTGTCCCCTTGCCTCTCCAGCACTCGAAGTCCCGCAGCACTGACCTGTTGAATGGAGATTCTCTGTGGGCATTAGCTGGAGAACTTCTGAAATGCTTTGTTTACTAACTGAACCCACCAGTCCCTGCCCACCCCTGCCCCCGAGAGGCCTCTGACTGTTATCTTGGTGTCTTCAGGGCCTAGCAGGATGCTGGCACATAGCAGGTGCTTAATAAAGATACAGTGGATAAATGCATCTGTGAAAAGTATTTTTAAAAACTAGCGTCCTCTTTGGTCTGTCTCTTCTTCCCTTCTGGGATGGCCTACTTAGAGAGTATCCACAAGGAATTAAAGAAATCCACTCACCTTAATAAAATGACTGCTGTGCGAATGACAAGCAAATGGCTCATGGGTCTAGTGCGTCCTGGGTGAAGGCGGGTGTTTTGCCTCCTTCCCTGGGGCTGATGAAGGTGGAGGGCGGCCTAGGTGCAGTGTGGAGCCACCCACCTTGCCACAAATGACTTGGCTCCACCAGGTCCACAGATCCACATGCCCATTGTGTTTGTCGCAGCTGCTGAGATGCTTTCCCATGGACTGGATTCCCACCCTTTTGCTTTGGTGGGAATCCCCTGGTGGTTGCTTGACATCGCATTTTGAGTCCAAATGTAGGAAATGCGAGGCTGCCGTGGGAAGGGAGAATCTGGCCTGACGGGATCTAAGGGGAACTCAGGATTGTGATTCTCTCTCCCAGAGAATCTAGCAACTAGGTTATCATTTCCAAAAGTGTTGTTGTCTTATCCACAAGCTGATTTCAGCAGTAGGGCGCTCAGCTAGAGCTGTGTGCCACACAGAGTGACGTCCCTGACAAGCTGAATGGGAACTTCAGGGAGAATCACGTATTGGGGCCTGCCTTACGTGTGGAAGCAGGACAGCCCTGCCCAATTTCCTCCCATCGGCCTCACTGGAAGTGGCTCCTGCTTTCTCCTTGCACCGGGAAGGAGGGTGAAGTACAGGGGTGGGGAGGGGGGGCGGCTCAGGAAGGATTAACCCCGTTTGTTCTATAAAGGAGATATTCATCTTGCCTTGTGGAGGGGGTCTTTCACTGGAATGAAAAGTTCCCCCATGCAGTATTTATCAAAAGGTGCCCTCATGAAGCAGAAAGAAAGGGCAGGGGAGGGGAGCAAAATTCTTCAGAACAAGAGTCGGAGAGCGAGCACACACTAAATGACTGAAATAGAGGGCAGGTTGAGTTTGGCCAGCGAGGAGGCAGATTATGCCAAGCTGCGGAGCTTTCAGGGGCCAGAGCATCTCTCCTGGCCCACCGTCCACCAGTCTGTCCATCAGCCTCCAGCAGGGCTACATAACGAGAGCTTTGGGATGCTAATGGCCCTTTAGGAATGCTAAATGGAGCATTTCTGTCGCAACAAAGGAGCAAAATGAGAGGAGAAAGGAATTTTAGTTTTGAAGTTTCCTCAGGGGAGGACCAAACAATGGTGTTTGAAATGGACAGTGTAAAAGTTTTATCTGTGTTATGAAGAAGAAGAATGAAGTGCACACGGCCCTCTTGGCAGCATCATGGTGGGGTTAAATGGGTACCAGAGTGGATCAGTAGAGGCCGGACGGGAGTTTGCGGGGTTTCATTCAGCCCTCCCCGGGCAAAGGGCAGCAGGTTCTGTTGAGGACTGCTAGGTGGGTGCCCATGTGACCTGAGACACTTCTGCCTGCCTTGCTGCATGCATTTAAGCACTCGCTCATTCCCCCACTCATTTACTCCATCCATTCATTCACTTACTCATTTTCTCATTCATGTGTTCAGTTATCTGTTCATCCCACCACCAGTTAGATGCTGAGTACCCGCAGTGTCCAGGCAGAGTTCTGAATGCCGTGAACACCGTGGTGGACAAGCAGGGTCTCTGCTCCCCTAGAGCCAATGCCCTTTCCCAGATCAGACATTAGACAAGTCAATGATGGCAGGTAAGAGCAGAGAGCGCTTGGAGGACAGCAACCAAGGTGCAGGGGAGGCCTCTCTAACAGGTGCATTTGGGCTGAGACCTGAATGAGGAGAAGGATCCAGCCATGCAGAGGTTGGAGGTAAGGCTGTTCTCTGTTGAGAACAAATGCAGAAGGCCTGACACAGGGAGGAGCTTGTTGTGTCTGAGGAGCAGAGAAAGGGCCCACAGGAAGGAGAGTGGGGAGATGGGAGAGGAAGGCAGGAGAGCTGCCCCTAGCACAGGGTTTTGTGGGCTCGCTAGAAAGGTTACATTTTATACTGAGGACCAGGGGAAGTTTTTGGAAGATTACAGGAGGGCTGGTGGCCTGTCTGGCTCTGGTGGATAACGCAGGGAAGGGCCCTGGGCTGGACATCTGAGATCCAGGGGCTGCCCACCAGCCTGAGGTGGAGAGTGTGGGGTGGTGAGTGGTGGCCTCCGGCAGTTTGGGGCAGAGGAAGAGCAAGCATTAGCATTCTTGTGGGGCAGTGTTCATTAGCCCAGGCCATGGGGACTGTGCCCGTGGTTCTGGAGTGCCATTCTCAAACAGGTAAGCGCTTACCCTGGTGTGCTCAGGCTCTCCTCAAAGTCTGGAAATAGAATTTCCACCCCATGAGATTGGAGCCGGGGAGCCACGGCAAGAGGCCCAGAGACTGTAGGAGCAGTTACCAGGCAGGGATGGAGGGGACCCTTTTGCTGAGAGTGAAAGGCAGGGTGCTTACACCTGCAGAGGCCAGCCTGCTGCCCTGTCCCTTTTCTCTGGCTGCAGTTGTACCTCAGCAAGGTCTCCAACAGGCATCCATCCCCCTGCCCTACAGTATACCCCCAGGGCCAGTAGGGAGGGGCTAGGAACACTTCCTGGAGCCTCAGGATGTAACTTGGACACATTCCTTGTCCAGGCAGGAGGCACCAGGAAGAAGTGAGAGGATCAGCAGTCTGAGATGCTGGAGTGCTTGGGGGCACCTCTCTTCCTGGCCCAGACTGTTGTTAACAAGCAAACCCCTCAAGTTCAGAGTACCCTGAGACACTCTCTGAGGCCAGAGGACACTTGAACCCTCCGGGCCACAGGTGATATCAGGAAAGTGTGCTCCATGCAGGTGAGCCGTGTGGGGTGGACCAGGCCACCGGCAGCAGGAAGGCTGTTGCTGGAGTCTAGGGGAAGGGACAACTGAACTTGGGTTGGTGGCCTCGGGGTTGGGAAATAAGGGAGTCAGTCTTCTGAAGGAAGACATCCTAAGCTTTGGGGCTGGCCCAGGATGAAGACAAGCTGGAGAAACAGCAGAGACAACGTGCCGTGCGTGTGTGCTTGCTGCGTGCTCCCCTCTTCGTGATACTGTCGGGCTTGCCTTCCTACCCCTCCTCCTTTCAGATGCTCTTTATCCTCAAGATTATCTTCATACAAAATCCTATGTGGAAGCTCAGAGGGGAAAACAGGTAAAAGCTGAGTTGCTCTGGCTGAAGGAGGTATTGCTGAAGGGGGGTGGCTGGAGTGTGTCACCCTGACATCCCCTCAAAGGAGCGAAGGACCAAAGGACCCCTAGGGCTCCAGGGGAAATGGTCTGTAAATAGAGGCCTAAAACCAAATTATACAACCTTTTATTTTTGACCTTACTGAATTACTACCCAAACAACCAGCAATCAGGTATGTTGGCTGAAATAATTTCATCACTTTTTTTTATATCCTCACCCAAGAACATTTTTTTTTCACTGTTTTTAAGGAGAGAGGAGACAGCTATCGGTTGCCTCCCATACTCGCCCTGACTGGGGATTGAGCCCACAACCCAGGCAATGTGCCCTGACCAGGAGTCGAACTCACAACTTTTGTTATGGAATGACGCTCCAACCAACTGAGCCACACTGTTGTTAACAAGCAAGCCCCAGGGCAAAATAGTTTCATCACTGAATCCTCAATTCGTTGTATGACTGGTTGGACACAGATCTGGGGGACCCCCGAGTCTGTTTCCTGGTGCCTGCCCTGGTTACCACCGCCTTCCCCACTCTTGATCTCCTTGCAGAGGGACAGTAGTCTGCCTTCCCCGCTCTTGATCTCCTTTCCAGGGACAGTAGTCTGACCTGTCCACCTCTTGCTTGGTGAGCCCTTCTCACTCTGCTTACTGCACCTTCGTCTCCCTGTTTCCATTGATTTCTCAGGTATTTTCCATTCCATAATATTTCGACTGCTGTTTCTTCCTTGTTTTTATAATTCGTCTGCTGATTGCAGTTTACAAAACATCTCCATGAAGACGTCAGGAGGGAAGGCGATGTTGTTGACCCACAGAGCAAACTCGTTGACGTCTGGCCAAGGTCAGGTTTGAGAGGCCCCACGTAAGAACATTTTTGAGAAAATTATACATGGCCCCTTTAAGTGCAACACTTTTTATATCATCTTACTCATTTTGAATAACAGCCTTTCTGAAATACATTTTATACTTCTATGCCTTAAACAGAGCATCCCAAACGTAATCCAGTTTTTCCTAAATGACTCGGGTCGTCTGCCTGAAGCTGGTCAGTTACCACGTCACGTTGGACGCAGTTTACAGAAGTGTGTGGGACTCCGGGTCCTGGCAGGCAGTGGCTCCGCATGGCCAACCAGGTCTTTTTTTCTTTTTTTAATCCTCACCCAAGGATATGTTGTTTTCTTTAAAAAATGATTTTAAGAGACAGAGAGAGAAACATTGATAACTTGCCTCTCGTATGCACCCAGATCTGAAATCGAACCCAAAACCTTTTGGTGTTCGGGACAGTGCTCCAACACACTGAGCCACCTGGCCAGGGCAACCAACTGAGTCCTAACATTTAGCATTGTATATTGGAAATCTCACTTTTCCTGTCCATAAAATGGGGATAATCATACCTATTTTACAGGATTTTGGTGAGGATTAGAGCCTATAGAGGATATTTGACCTGTGGTGGGCACTAAAAAAGTAGCTTTAAGAAAAGAATGAAAATTTGAAGTAGATGCTAAGGAGGTCAGATGGTTTCCACTGAGAGCTCTTTTACTGTGTTTGATCTAGTTTTGTGTTTTGAGCCCCAGTTACCAGGAACCTGCCCCACTGCACTTTCTACCCCAATGTTTGTCTTTTAGGGGTTGAGGGAGACTGATGGTGTAGTGGGTTAAGAGCTTACATTCTGGAGTCAGACTGCCTGGGTTCTAACCTGGCTTTGCTACTTTCTGGCCATTGACTTTGAGCAAATTCTTTAATTTCTCTGCATCTCGGTTTACTCATTGGAAAAATAGGTATTATTAGCATTAAATAACTTAATACACATAAAGCTTGTAGTAAAATGCCTGGCACATAGTAAGCCCTCTCTATATTATCATTCATTGTGATGCCTACCTACTATGTGTGCAGGAGCCCGGGCATACTATAAAGATGTCTGAGGCTCTTTTCCTACCTGCAAATAAGCCTGGGGGGAAATGGGGCACATACACATTGAGGAAGTCATGTAGGTATGTCAGAAAATAAACACAGAATTACCACATGACCTAGCAATTCCACTCCTACACATATATGCAAAAGAATAGAAAGCAGGGAATCAAATTGGATCTTGTACACCAATGTTCTGTTAACAAGTAGCAGTACTGTTAACAACAGCCAAAAAGGTGGAAACAGCCCAAACACCCATCAGTGGATAAGCCGATAAGCATGATGTAGTGTATACATGTAATGGAATGTCATTTAGCTGTAGAAAGAAATGAAGTACTGATACATGCGGATGAACCTAAAAACATGCTAAGTGACAGAAGATGGACACAAAAAGTCACAGGTTATATGACTCCCTCGACGAGAAATATCCAGAATGGGCAAAGCCATGGAGACAGCGGTTGCCAGGCTGGAGGGAGGGGAACTGGGGGGTGACTGCTTACTGGGTACGGGGTCTCCTTTGGGGGTGATGCAAACATTTTGGAACCAGCCAGAGGTGATGGTTGTACAACCTCGTGAATGCTCTAAATGCTACTGCCTCGTACACTTGAAGCGGTTAATTTTGTGTTATGTGAATTTCACCTCAGTTAAAAAAAAGGATTCATGCAGAGGGCAAGTCTGCCCACTAGGGTCATGTGCGTCTGAGTGAGTGTGTCTGTGAGCGCCGAGGGCAAAGGAGGAGCTGGCAGCGTGGCAAGAATGCCATTGGTCAGAGCAAATGGGACACAGTGCACTCAGATGTGTGAGTGTGAATGCTTGCGTGTTTGCATATTTGTTCCACACCCTGGCCATCAGGATTAGGGTGGGCTGTGTAGGAATGAAAGTGTATTTTACAATAAGATGCGGTGCCAGCAGTGGGCTCGGGGAGATGTGCAGCAGGGAGCATGGGAAGACGTCATGCTCTTTGCAGAACACCCGCTTGTTGGTGTGGTTTGCCCTTAACTAGCCAGCACTCAGGTGGGGTGCAAGGAGCAGGCAACAAAGGTTTAGGTTGGAGAAATGAATAACTGAGAAAGCATTACACTGAGGAAATTCCTTTACAACCAGTTACTCTGTCACAATTACTTTAACCGAGTCACCTCAGGTGCGTTCACTTTGCTCTGGGGCAAGACTGCCGTGTTCTTGTCCTGGTAGGACACTCCAGTCCAACCAGTAGAGCCCCAGGTTCCCAGGGCGGTGGAGAAGTCCTGGAAGAGGAGCGGTAGGGGAGGGCTGGGTCAGGGTTTCTGGGTTCTCTTTCCTAGAAAAGAGAGGATCTAGGTGGTGGGGGGAGAATGAGATGAGGAAGGTGGCAGATTCTAGGCAGGTGAGCGCAGTGACCATGGAGCTAGCACTTCTGGAGAACATCCAGTGTCAGTGAGAGAGCAGCAGGGGATGGAGCAGAGAGAGGGCAGGATGGCGGCCAGTCAATGAATGGGGGGATTTATATGGGCAAGTGGACCTCACATGGTAGCATGCATCAGGGCCACAAACTGCTGGGCCCTGCCCAGAGATTCAGTAGGTCTGGGGTGGGGCCCCAGAATTTCTAACAAGTTCCCCGATGGTGCTGGTACCTCCTGGGCTCTGGACCATACTTGGAGAACCACTAAGAGGCAGAGCTCCGTGCTCCCCTCCCCTGCCCCCGGCAGTTTTTAGCAGGGTCAGGTCAGGTCTGGGCAGTGTGAATGGCAGCCTGGGACAGGGCTGTGGGAGCCGTCGCTTATTGGATTAGGTGGTTGTGCTTTCCAGTCAGTCTCACATCTCAGTAGATTATTAGCCCTGGGTGCTCGACCTGCTAACAAAAAATCTCTGAGGACTTTGTATTTTAAGGACTACAGCCTTTCTCAGTATGATGTTTGCCCAACTCCAAATTAGGGGCTGTGGCCTGAAAGAAGATTCGTGTGATCTTTCTCGGGTTCCAGAAGCAAATCTAGAAAAATGTTGTTTCTGAAGTGTTGAGATATTCTGGATGTTTTAATGAGCCATGACACAGAACAGACCGTTTGAACCCAGATCCTTTCTGGAAATTTCAGGCTATATGATTATTGAGCCAGAACGTTTCTCAAGTTTTTTGACACATTTTTTTGAGACCTCTATTCATTCTGCGTTCTCCTGCAGAAGTATGGCTTCTCCAGGTGTGCATTTAACACCAGCTTCATTGCAGCGAGCCAAGTCTTGAGCTAAGGGGGAAAGCCCTCCTACCCTTGGTTTCAAACGGTTTTGAAATGCTAATTCACAGCCCTGAAGTGTTCTGACAGCCCTGAGTGCCATTCAGGGCAATCAGGCACCTTGATTATCTCCGATGTGTGAAAGGGAAATTGCTGCTACCCAAGAGTCACCCTGCTTTTTAAGAGAAAGCTCAGAAAAATTGCACATTAAATTATGTTCAGGCATTACATTTCACGTATCATGTGCTGAGGGCGTCTGATACCCAGCACACCCGCAGGTGTGACAGTGTCGACTCATAGTTGAAATGTAGCAGATTTGCCAGCGTTGCTTTATGTTAGGAAAGAAACGCAGGGTTGTGGCCAACATTTTTAGAATTTGTTACATGCTTCTCTAAAATCTGAAAGTACGTTTTCTTAAGCTTCTACTTTTCTGTTTTCCACTGAGAAATTCTGCCCCAGAGATGAGGCGGTCAGTACCTTTTTGTTTTAAAGGAAAGACTGATTTTTCACCTACCCTATAGCCTTTTATAGATATCATTAATGACCTTTAAAGCTTTTTTGGTATTTTTGCCACAATACATACAAAATAGTGTTTCTCCATGGTCCAAGCTCAAAGGCAGGATTGGACCCTCGTGCGAGGGTTCCACATGATGCTCTGAAGGGGGCTGGCGTGGGTGTTCAATAGAGCGGGGATCCTCTTTCAGCCGAGACTCAAACACGCCTTGCGGGGGGAGCCGTGGTCAGAGCCCACTGCTTCTGGGAATGAGAGAAGCCCATCTGGATCCCTTTACCCGGGGTTGTCCAGTATGATTTACGTGCTTTTTAAATCATCAAGTAAGCAATACAGCGCATCCTGGTCACCAGCCCCTTATTTGGCTATTTCTTGTTCAAGATCAAGTGGGTAGCTGTAGCCTGTTGTTGTCCTTGGAGGAGCAGAAAGAGGGTTATGCTGTCTTGTAGAAACCAAGTCAATGGGGTGTGGGGGTGTTGAATAAATAGTCCTATTCCCTTGCTGATTACAGTAACCAGTTAGGGCTGTTGGCGGATAAATCTGTGCATCCATCCATTTCTCGTCCAGCCGTCTCTCCTGGTTACTCCTCCTCTACCTGACCTTTGCATGTGGGAGCTCACTCTGGATAGAGTTCTCTCCTCTCTTTGTCCAACACAGTCTCTCTGTAGGTGACTTCATCCTTTCTCTTGACTTTTCATGAAGCTGTGCAGGGACTCCCAGTTTTTCCTCCCTGGCCCTGGCCTCTCTTCGGAGCTCCAAACCTCATAGTCCCCCATTCCTCACCTCCAGTGGGATATCTACTAGGAACCTCAAACTGCTCAGGCCAAACACCTAGGAGAGTTGCCTTCCATTCCTCTCTCTTACCGCCTCCCCCTTTCCCAAACAATTTATCACCAAGTCTGATCAGTACCCTCCAAAATATTTCTGATCAGTCTCTTTTGTGTCATTTCTCAAGCTACCACCAAAGCCTCTCCCTTGTGCTTCTGGGTTGATGCATTTCCACACTTAAGGCAGGGAAGACACAAACCCCTTGCCTTAAACCCTGAGTGGCTTCCCTTGCATTCCCTGCCAGTGACATGCCAGACTGCCTCTCAGGCGCATGCCCTGCCCTGCAGCCACACTGGCCTCTGGTCTTCAGACTCTCTCTGCTCCAGCCTGCTCTTGCTCTCTCCCTTGGGCTGTTTCCCCCTCATCTTTCAGGTTTCAGCCTGGATGCCTTGCTCAGAGGCCTTCCCTGACTAGTAGTGACCCCACACGCCCACAGTGTCTTATTGTCATGTTTTCACCATCTGGAAGATCTTGTTTACATATTCATTCACTCATTTGATGCCTGTCTCCTGACACGAGGCTGCAGATGCCATTGGGACAGGCACTGAGGCTGCTTTGAGGTCTCTCTCCTACTCCCTGGACTAGTCCCCAGTTCAGTGTGTGAGCTCAGCAGCAATCTGCCCTGAATGGAGGGAGGCAGGCCGGCCTGCGTGGTCACGTACAGGCACGGTGCTGGGCGCTTCCCAGTGTGTGGACGATGTGCTTGTGGAAGGGAAGTACGTGGAAATTTAAACACTTTACTATTTACTGACTAGTTCCCAGGAAGGCAGGAAAGCTTAATTTAAACAAATGATTATAACGAACAGAGTTAAGCATAAATGCACCAAATCCTCATTTATCATTTTGCTAATCCTAGCTTTTCTGAAAGAACATTTACCTTTAGTTTGAGATTATGTACAGTCATGTGTCTGGAGAGTGGTATAAAATACATGTATGATGCATGGACACCCCAATCTGGATGTATTCATGAGACATTAAAAAATGGATAAAATGCAATAGCATATATCATTGTATGATTAAGAAAGTCACTAATTATATTAAAGACATCGGCTCCCATTGGTTGGATTCAGACAGGCAGTTCACTAGTAGATATTCAGAGTGGTTGGACTGAAGCCCTGGGTCGTGGAGTAGAGTACTGAGAATGGCGCTGCTGGTGTTGGGAGGGATGTGGACATGGCATTGAGTCCACGTTATTGAATGCACCTTTAGAAGAGGGTGGAAGTGGAGTATGAAGGAGGTATATGTGCTCTGAGATTTAGAGTGAGCCATAGAAAATAATAAATGTTTTGAGTCGCAGTTTCTTTGAGCTTCCTGCTACCACAGAATAATGGTTTCATGAGAGTAAATACATTCATCAGTGAAATCAGGTACGTTGGATATAAAATATCTAGTTGTAGGACTTCCGGCAAGATGGAGGAATAGGTGGACGCACCGTACCTCCTCGCACAACCAAGATTAGAACAACAATAATTTACAACAATAATTTACAGATAGAATAACACCCAGAACCGATAGAGGATTTATCTGAATGGAAGTCGGACAGCCAAGAAGTTGAAGTAGACCCGTACATCCAGACTGGTAGGAGAAGACGAGCCGGGCGGGCACGGGGCTGGCGCGGGTTGGCGGCACGCGGAGGTCGGGGAAAGTTTGGCGTGAAATCGGCGGGACAGCCATCGGGGCGCAAGAACGCAGCGGTGATCCCTGAGTACACAAGCTGCGGCTGGCGGACCCAGTGGGGCAGCGATTGTGGACCAGGGCAGAGCTCGCAGCCCAGGATCCCAGAGAAGGGACTGAGATCCCAGGAGAACGGAACTACTGCAATTGTTCCCTCCTGTCCCCGCTCCCATTCCCGCCCCCGCCCCCACATATAATGTCACAATCTAGCGACTGGGGTGCCCAGCCTTGGTGAACACCTAAGGCTCCGCCCCCCACCGTAACAAGAGCGACCAGACCAGGAAAAAAAAAAGGAGAGACAGGGACAGACATGTTTCCAACAGAGCAGATCAGTTCCCCAGGACTCATCCTTTTGAGCGACCAAGAAATAGCCAATCTATCAGATGCACAGTTCAAAACACTGGTGATCAGAAAGCTCACGGAATTGGTTCATTTTGGGCACAACTTAGATGAAAGGATGCAGGTTACCATAAAAGAGATGCAGGAAGATATGCGGAGGAGAGCCAATAGTGAAAGGAAGGAATCTGAGTCTCAAAACAATACAGTGGACCAGAAAGAAGATAGAATCAACCAAGCAGGAAAGCATGATGAAATAAGAATTAAAAAAATCGAGGAAAAGCTTAAGAGCATCCAGGACACCTTTAAACGTTCCAACATCTGAATTATAGAATGGGAAGAGGGAAAGCAACAAATTGAGCACGTATTTGAACAAATAATAAAGGAGAACTTCCCCAATCTGGCAAAGGGAACAGTCTTCCAAGAAATCCAAGAAGCTCAGAGAGCCCCAAAGAAGTTGGACCCAAGAAGAAACACACCAAGGCACATCATAATTACATTAGCCAGGGTAAAAATGAAGGAGAGAATCCTAGAAGCAGCAAGAGACAAGGGGACAGTAACCTACAAAGGAGTTCCCATCAGACTGTCAGCTGATTTCTCCAGAGACCTTACAGGCAAGAAGGGGCTGGAAAGAAATATTCCAAGTCATGAAAGACAAGGACCTACATCCCAGATTGCTCTATCCAGCAAAGCTCTCATTTAGAATGGAAGGGAAGATAAAGTGCTTTTCAGATAAGGTCAAGTTAAAGGAGTTCATCATCACCAAGCCCTTATTTTATGAAATGCTAAAGGGACTTATCTAAGAAAAGAAGATAAAGAAAAAGCATGTATAGTAAAAGGACAGTAAACTCACAATTATTAACAACCACACCTAAAGCAAAACCAAAAGAAACTAAGTAAACAACTAGAACAGGAACAGAACCACAGGAAATGGAGATCACATGGAGGGTTAGCAGCAGGGGGGTGGGAGGAGGAGAGAGGGGGAAAAGGTATAGAGAATAAGTAGCATAGAATGTAGGTAGAAGATAGACAGGGGCAGGGCAAGAATAGTATAGGAAATGTAGAAGCCAAAGAACTTATAAGTATGACACATGGACATGAACTAAAGGGGGGAAACGTGGGTGGGAGAAGGGGTACAGGGTGGAGGGGAGAGAAGGGGGGAAATGGGACAACTGTAATAGCATAATCAATAAAATATATTTAAAAAATGTTAAGAGTTAAAAAAAATAAAATAAAATATCTAGTTGCATGCATCCACACCCCCACTGTTCTTTGACAAAGTGCCACCCACCTGTCTTCTTCTGTGGTTCTGATTCTTCATCCCCGTCCTCTGCAGATTCAAGTTCAAATTTTTTTCACGTGGAATTTGAGGCCCTTCTCAGTCTGACGTAACGTCCATCTTTCTAACTTGTTCAGCCAACTTCTGTGTTCCATTAGGTTTGTGCTGCACAAGTACCCTTGGGCCTGGGTCTGGAGTTCTTCCAGCATCTCTGCCTGTCTGGCCCCTCAGCAGGTGAGTTGTGTGGGGGTAAGGGCCCCAGGCTTGGGGGATGAACGCCTAGCCCATCATTCTTCAGCCAGGATGCTCCCTGCCCAGCTGCTGGATGTCCTGGTGCAAACTCACACCTGCTTCTGCTCCCATGGCACAGCGCCTCTGATGGGATGCCTAAAGGGTTATTGGCTGGATAAATGAAAGAACGGCCAGGCTAAAGGGGATTGATGAGCTCATGAAGTACCTCTTTGGTGTGAATAGAGTCAGATTATGTTCCCTGGTTCAAGCTCCCCCACCCACTTTTATAGACCTTTTCTCACTTTAGACACTCGGGAGGGAACATCCTGTCAACCTCAAGTTTTTGATGCAGGATCTAAGGTGCAGGAGAGGGTGTGGCTTGGTTCCACGGGGGACCCAAGCAATGCAGACTGCCCTCAGCTCTCTTCCTGGCTGATGTCCTGCATTCTGGACACCGCCCTACTCCCCACCCCCCTCAGTACAGGAATAAGCTTGTCTGCTTTTCAGAGTAGTAGCTGAACTTTCCTGTCCTCGCACAGGCCTCTGGCTCCCCTGCCCGGCTCCTTCCCCCGTTCATGAAGACTGGGTACCGAGAGGCCTGTGCTGATGAATTTCACAATCCTATGGGGACTGTGGGCTGCTGAGACACTTTTCTCAACTGTTAAATTTGAACCTCTTAGACACCAAGATCTCACTTCCCCTCCCAGGAATTTTCCTATTAAAACATTTTAAAGGTCTATTCAACTAGTTTATAGTTATGGGAATTAAAAAAAATGAGTGGAAATTAAGTTTTAGGAACATTTCTTTCTGGTCTTCTTTAAAGATCAGTTTAATTTCCACTTTATTGGCTTGTTATTCCAAAGCAGAAGAATGAACATTTTTTTCTTTCATGTTTCATAATTAAAAAGCCCTCAGCAGACTCTGTATATAAACTATTTTAGTTTGACTATGGATTAATCACTTTCACTTTGTTAAAACAAAATAATGGAGCCAAGAAGGTCATTTTCTTTTTGAGAAGAGTTTGAGTCTTCTGAGTGACATCCTTCCTTAACCACCACCCCCGCCCCCCACACACACACACGCCGTGCTCTCTACGTTGGAGGTCTTGCCCTGTTTGCATCGAGGGGAACCTAACTTCTTGGGATTTGGGAACAGATGGGCCAGCCGGCAAGTTGGAGTAAGAGTCCACGCGGGAGTGTCAGGAGTGTTGCATCAGTCTTCCGTTTGCTCCTAAGGAAGAAAAACTGGTCAGTTTGCCCCCTTCCTCGCATTAAGAAAATGTTTGAAGTTTGGATTCCCTGTTTGTGGCTCTAATGTGTTTCCTCTTTGCCGCCCTTGGTGAGGGCACCAAGACCCAGGGTCATGCTACAGCCAACGGAGTCACTCATGCACAGCCCTCCTGGGAAGATACTGGTGGGGAACCCAGATACAAGCAGGCAGCCTTTTGGGGAAAAGAGTGAGTTAGTCTATTCTTGTTCCCAGGCACGTGGCTGTGAGATTTTATTTTTATATCCAGAGCATGTTGGGAATCCTTCCCTCACCTCTTCTCAGTGGGCTGTGTAGCGGCTTAAGAGGTGGGACTTCTGTGGAGATAGGCTCAAACTTCTATCGTGTACTGACTGTAACGTTGGACAGGTGTCTCAGCCACTCTGTGACCCAGGTTCTCGTTTTATCTGTTGGGGGTGATATTAATGCCCTCACCCGGGATTGCTGGGAGGGAAACGAGCTGGCTCGAGTGCATACTTAGTTCAAGGGTTTGGTTCACGTCAAGTGCTCAGTGAAAGTTAGGCGTAGCCTTCTCAGTGGGTTTTACTTAACTGCTGGTCAAGATGATTTAGAAATGTCATGAGTGGTTGGACCCAGAAAGGAAGTTTTGTCTAAACTCACTTCACTGTGTGAAGAGGTCGCAGAGGCGCAGGGGAGCGGACCCAGAGCAACGACAGCCCCTCCAGCCTGCCTTTGGAGGAGGACCGTGGGATGAAAAGATGGAACCAGAACCTAAATCTCCTGTCTCCTCATCCAGCGTTTTCAGCGCTGCTCCAAGCTGCCGCTGGTTTGGAGCCCACAGTTAAGAGACGTGTGCTTTACAAGGTCAGACCCACACCTGGGCCTTCTGGACACTCTGGGATGCTGTGTTTCCGCACGTCCCTGCCACAGGTGACCGCCACACTGCTTCTTGCTAGAGCCCTTCTCTGGCCCTCGGCTTGTTCTGCCCCCCACAGACCTCAGTTCCTCCAACTCTTGGAACTTTCCGTGTACGGAGAAGAGCCGCAAACCACGAAGGGTGCAGGCTCGGGAACTGGCTCCTTCCCACCCCTGTTAGCTGCTGGGGAGTCTGCCCTCCCAGGGGACACGGGTTGCCTGACACCGATGCCCCTGGGCACAGTGATTTTCTTCGGTTTTTCTCAAGCATTTGAAGGGCAGTCTCTGGAACTGCCACTTTGAACCCCTGACGTGGTCCAAGATGTGCTGTAAGCCTGCTTTGATCACTTTTCTAAGACAATAATATCTCTTCACATTCTCGGTAATTAGACTTCATAATCCCTCCAGTTCTACTCGGCTTGACCTTTATCTTAAATTAAATTTTTATATGAAGTTGGGAAAAAACCCAACAAACCAAAAATGTAGCTTGCAGAGACAAAAATGTATTAAAATGAATTACAGTTTCTATGTCGGGCACTGTAGGACTTGGCTTAGCCTACCCTGGGTCTGAGGGTGTGCCCACCTGCCCGCCTGGACGGCCAGGACCCCACACACATGCCCTTCAGCCAGCAGCCAGGAATGGAGGTCTGGGGACAATGTGGCAGTCATGCGGTGGCCAATTTCACTTGAATTGTTTCCCCTACACCCTAGAAATGGACTTAAACTGCAAACATATGTCTCTACAGTCACGTTCAGGGTCTCATTTCCCTCCAGGAGAAGTCTGAATGGATGCTGGTGAGGCTGAGACTTGGGGGTGTGAGGAGTCGCCTTACGTGGCGTGGTGGCCTCTGTGTATCACGGTACCTAGCAGATGTTGCAGTTGCAGCACCCCTGCAGAGGGGCCAGAGAACCTGCATCGGCCTTTGGGGGATCTGAGCAGACGGGTACCCCAGGGAGATGGGAGGGGAGCCAGGGCCGGGAGACAGCTGCTTGCCCTTCACAGAGCTAAGCTCTGCCACGATGTCTCTGGAGCCAGAGCCCCAGGGGAAGCACCTTCTGTGTTGACCCACCATTTCCTGGGTGTCTGCAGGAAGTCCCTTGCCCCAGCTCTTCAGCTTCACACCAGCCCCCTCCCTGGGGGCCCTGGAGCCTGCGCTATTTGCTGTTTTTTCAAGCTAGCACCACACCCTTGGACTGTCTGCCAAGAAGGACCATTGTTCATGAGAATTCCTCGCTGACTCCAGCTAACCCTTAGATGCACTATTCTGGGGTTGTGCCCTGAATTATTCCTTGTCATTTTTAAGCGCCCCTCCTCCTGACTTACCCTTTTCATTTCTGACCCCAACCTTCTCATCAAGCCTGCTGTTGTTGTCCAGAAAGCTCTGAGAGGTCAGCAGGGGTGAAGCCCTTCAGGGAAATTTAAAGAGGCTGCTTGACCTGGCCTCTGAAGGAGCTCTGCATCCTGGGCTCAGCCTCAGAGAGGAGGAGGCAGGGCGGCCCCAACTCAGGTGGGTAAGGATGTCAGGTAATCTCAGCTGCTGGTCGGGGGTGGGGTGCAGTGGCCAGGGGACAGGAGTGGAGGCAGGGGTGGGGTGGGAATGGGAGAGGAGGCTAAGGAATGAAAACCAGGATCTCCCCCACCAGAACTGAGCTGATTAACCTGTAGAAGTGGAGGTCCTGCCAAGCCCAACTTCCTTGTTTCCAGAAACCTTGGCACAGAGGCCCGTTCCTGGCAGAGGCCGGTCCTCATCAGGGGAACCAGCAGAGCAGCTGCTGTGATTTTCTTTTTCCTCTCATTTCTGGCAATTCCGAATGGGACTGTTTACTTTTTTCTTCCCCTTTCCTTCCCCACCCTCCTGTAGCAGGGAGTTGGTTCTGGTTAATGTTGAAGATCATAACATGATTACCCCAAGTCTCATGAAATTAAATCACTTTTCTTCAAAGAGAAAGGGGTGGGGGGGACCGTCTGGCTGGTAGGCCAGTGAGGGACGAGCGGATATTGAAAGCAGGCTGGCAGCCGTGCTCCAGTGTGCCCGGCGAGGCCGGCGAGGAGGTGGCAGCTGGGCAGGGGCCCGGCTCTGCAAATGGTGGCGCTGGCAGTGGCTCAGAGGAGCCGGGCTCCCACCTGTGCCCTGGACACCTGTCTCTGGAGTACAGGGAATGGTGTGGGAGCTGGTGAAGGTGTGTGTGGGGTGATTCAGAGAGCAGAATCTGAAAGTAAGTCGTGTGGGAAGAAACTGAGCTCTTAAAGCAAGTCCCTGGGAGAGTTCTCTACCACAACCAGGTTGGGAGTTCATCAGGTAGGGTGTGTATTTAGGGCAGCTTTCCTACTGGAATAGCATGGGATGGAAATCTCAGTTTCCTCAAGGAAGGCGATTACGTCAGTGGTGGGCTGGGGGCTTGTGTGTGTGTGTGTGTGTGTGTGTGTGTGTGTGTGTGTCTTATTAAATTTTAAGGTTCAAGAGGATTCTAGGGATTCTCTAGCATCTGACCTCCCACCCAATGCTGAAATCCTGTTTATACTTAACCCTGACGAAGGATGCCCAGCTTCTGTTTTGTCCTGTCTTGTGGTACTCACTCTCTTGCAAGGCCAGTTCTGGGAGAGATGTGCTGGGAGTTGCACCTGTTCATCCCGGTTGTGCCTCCCAGACATGGAGGATGGGGTGGTCCAGCATGCGCAGTGGTAGGTGTTTGGAAAGTGCTTGCTGTGAATGTGTCTGTTCCTGTCTCTTTGGCAGGGCAGGCTGTTGGGATCACCAGTTCTTCTGGGTGCAGCAGGTTCAGCACCCCCTCTTTGGGTGTTTTCCTGAGCTGGTCCCCACCATTTTTCAATGGTCTTACAAGGGAAACAAGAAAGAGGGAAGCCACTTAGAAAAAGGACCTGGAAGGCGTATAATTCTTGTTGCCAGTGTCCCAGCATGCTGAGCTCTTTGGGGACAGAAACCAGCCTGAGAGGCCAGGAATTGGGGGCTATGTGAAGACTTTAGGGGGCTGGTCTGCTGGCACCAAGAGCCAAAGGACACCACTTAGGCAACGAAGGGAGCATTGGAGAGAAGGCATTGGTGCTGGCCGCTGGCGGCGTTGATCTCAAACCAGCGCAGGAGGGAAACGGCGGTGAGGATGGCAGGGTGGAAGTTCGGGGGTTGCATTTTTCAGAAGGATTAGGGATGGGACTCGGCCAGCTCACTCCTGTTGGCGCTCTGTGCTGTGACTCATTCTCATCAAGGGTCACTGAGCGTCTTTCTGTGCGTGGCCTTGGGCTGAACTCCTCACCTGGCCGGCCTTCTCGAAAATGTGTGTCATTTCTTACAAGGCAGAGTCGTGGAGCGGGTGAGCGGGTGTACAAATCAGTGGAAATTCATCTCCACTGTTGGAAAAACAACTCCAAGTTCATGACTCGTTGGCTTTAGAGGTGTGACTGTAAAGGATGGAGCCGATTTTTTGTTTTTCACCAAGCAGATGAGTGTCCTGTCCTCTTTAGTGGCCACTTTGGGAGGAGAAACATTTCTTCCACTGGCCAGTGGAGCCGTTCTACCAGCCCCCTCAGGGGAGGCCAGCTGCGTTACTTCACAGTCATGATGAGTCTTTATCCAACAACAATGTCCTGGAGCCTGGGTGCACCTGTGTGCTTGACACTCAAGGGTTGGGACTTGATATAAAAGTGCTCTCTGGATGCAGGGGTCCAGTAGCTGCCACCACTTGAGATGTTCAGCCACTTTTGGAGGGCAGCTCCTGGAGACCAGTCCCAGAAATGTTTCGGGCGATGGTATTGTTGTTGGAATCAACGAACAGTTCTCACCCTGCTTTTCCTAGCACCCGAGGGTCTTACTCAAAGAATGCGTGAATGTGGAATGTTCTGGAGTGCTAAAAAGTCAGTCTCACCATGCTGTTGTCAGACTTAGTCAGTTTGTATAACCTGAGTCCCGTTGAGAGGCGGTATAGCACAATGGTCGAGGGCCTGGATTCTGGAGCCAGATGACCAGAGTTCAAATCCCAGCCTTATCACCTAATGATGGTATGACCTTGGGCCCTGAAGTTAGGGAGGCCCCATGAGCTAGGCCACCCCTCAACCCCAGGGGAGGCCTTGAGGTGATGCCACTAAATCTAGGGTGCCTTGAGGTATTTTAGAAACTACTGGCCAAAGAGATAAAGCAATTGCCCAAGATCACTCAGCTGGGCTCATTCATGAGAGCGAGTTGGAGAGCCTCACCCTGTGGAAGACGTGCAGCCCACTGTGTTCTTGAGTACTCATGACTGAGGGGACAGCCACCACCTCCACTAACAGCAGGGTCTCCCCTTCTGCCAAGGGGCAGAGGAGCAGACACAAACCCAGGTGAGCAGCCTGCAGAATCCGCTGCCCACCCCATCCCCACACAAACCGGCACAGTGGGAAGAACTTCAAGGTCTAGCAAAGGAGCGCTCAGGCATGCCTCCTTCCCTACTAGTTCACAGTTTTTTGCCCTTCAGCACGCCCAGCAAACAACTAAATGAATACATAGAACCATGCATTTTGTGGTGTTGGTGGTGATTTAAGTATTTTAATAATCAATTATTGTCACTCCTGTGTGACTTTCCCAAACACCCCACCCCCCAAGGTGGGGTGTCCCTAGGCCAGGACTCAGGTGTCCTGGCTCCACAGTGTCAGAACCACTCCCTTGCTGGAGGAGATAGGGCTCCCCTGCACTGGTTCTGGGATATCTAGTATAGACCATCATCACGTTCCCCAGTGGTGGTGATTTAGAGAAGCTCGACTCTGAGGTGTGAGTCAAGAGTGTGAGTCAAGAGTGTGAGTCCTAGAGTTTTGCTTATGTTGCATAGAAGTCAGAGGTGGAGGAAACATATTTCTGAAGCTGAAACCTTGGCCACAGTGCTGCTTTCCCCATCTCTTTCCTGGATGCGCACCCTGCCCTGCTCTGCAGCAGGCGATGGTCAGACGGTTGGGCAAATGCAGCCATGTTATCATTCTCTTTCTGGTTTGGGGCATCTTGAAATCAACAAAGGAAGAGCCAGAAGAAAGAACTGATAACAACTGGAGATAAAATGTCTCCAAAATGTGGGCTATGGAAATGGAAAGACTTTTTTTAAAAAGAAAAGAAATGGGAGAAATGATGTAGGTTTTGGCCAGGGAGAGGGACAGAGTTTGGGGCTACATGTTGTTTGAGGAGCAGACCCAGAAGAACGTAAGTTCAGATGCATTAGAGGTGAGAGGGAGGGCATCCAGAGGCAACAGGATATTGGAGGTGGAACCCGGGGCTGGGAGACGAGACTTGGGTTTTGATTCAGGCTGTACCAGCAGCTCATTTCAGCGCTTTGAGCAAGGCGCTTTACCTTTCTGAGCCTCAGTGCCCTCGCTGCAAGATAGAGCTAATAACCCCCAGCTCCCTCACAGGATGGTTGTGAAGAGCAAATGAGCTAAGACAAAGATGGAATACTTTATTTTTAAGGTGCTTAAGTAATAATAATTATTTATTACAATATTATTAGTATTATTATATGATGTACCTGGTAGCTATGAAGTGGGGAAAGGTTGGGGAGGTGCACTTGAACTGTTAGCAGAATATCCAGGAGAACTGGAAAGATGGTGGAGAGGTCACTGGAAGACACTTAAGGCAGAAGTAATGACAGATGGACCACTCCTTTATCTCCTCTTAGACAAGATAGCAAAACCTCGTAGGAGGGCCAAGAATCCCTCTGAGGGGATGGCAGGGCTGAGACTCTGTCACCGTCTGTTGGTCATCATATCTGTGGGGCTTGTGGGGCCCTGGGCTCCAGGTTGGGAGTGTAAAGGTCAACCCAAAGCTGTTTTCCGTGACAGCAGGCTGCATTGCCTTCCCTCAATGCTAGTGCTCCCATTCCCAGATAGTGGTTAAGCTCTCCTTGTCCATACTGAGTATTGTTTGTTCTTTTGCCCTTCCTTCTCTCCTTCCCTCCTGTTTTACTTTGACCCTTTCTTTGGGGAATGTAGAAAATGACTCAGGAGTGTGGGGACATCTGGCTGGAAAGACCTCACACATCTAGGGATGCTCTCAGTGGCTTCTGTAGCCTTCCCAACATTTGCCCCTCGCACATACCAGCCTTCAGGCCCAGGGAGGAGACCCACTGCAGGAAGCAGGGCCTGAAATGGTAAAGCAGAAGAAGCTGGATGCTGTGCAGCTCTTGGACTCCCCTGTGTAGCCTGGAACTGAGGTCCCGATGAAAGGGCCCCTCTGTAGACCTCTGCCTCCGTGCAGTCAGAGTAGAACCCTGCTTGAGGATGGTGGGTCGTTAGTCTTGGGGGAAGCAGGTACGTAGGGGATGAGCCAGGTTGGGGACTTGGGCTCCTTCTCCTCCAGCCTGGCTGCCTCTCCCGTGTCTGACATACTTCCTCCTGAGCTTTGGGCTTGTTCCTAGTCCTGCCGAGAAAGAGTCTTGTACCCTGGTTGGTGTGGCTCAGTGGACTGAGTGCTGGCCTGCAAAACAAAGGGTTGTTGGTGCAATTCCCAGTCAGGACACATGCCTGGGTTGCTGGCCAGGTCCCCAGTAGTGAGCATGCGAGAGGCAACCACACATTGATGTTACTCTCCCTCCTTTTCCCTCTCTAAAAACAAAATAAATAAAATCTTGAAAAAAACTGCCTTGCATAATGACACAGGCAGGGAGCTTATCTTCTCTCCCCTCCCCCGTGTATTGATGGCTTCAGGGGTAAGCAACATTTCTGTTTTCTTGAACACCATCCTCTTCCCCTAACACTCCCTCTGGCTGCTCCTGTCCCCTGAAGGAGGAGGGGTACCCCAGGCAGCCACGATACCTGGGTCTCCACAGGCTCCCATAGTTCCTTCAGCACACCATGGAAACAGTCTAACTGTGCCAACCAGTGACCTTCATAGCAAAATTCACTGGCCCTGCTTGGCATCCCTGAAGCATTAGGCCCCAAGGCCTCTTTCTCCTTTGAAACTCTCTTCACCCTCGTCTTCATGGGCATGGTCCCCGCCCCCCCCCCGCCCCCCCCCCGCCCACCCACGTTTCTGCTCAGGCCCGGCCTCTCCGGCACCTGAAATGTGGGTTTGCTTTGAGGTGAGCCCCGCCTTCTACGCGTAGAACCCCAATGACTTCACTTATTCTTAGAGGTGAGATGTAAATGGCTCTGAGTTACCTGCCTATGTTCTCATCTGTTTGGAAACATTAAGTAACGTTATCTTAACTTCAAACATTTGAAATCTCACCCATAAGCCAAAATGTGTTCCTCTGTCCTCTTCCCTATTTGGGTCGAGGTGAGCCCTCAGGAACCCCATCTTCGTCTTTGATTTCTCAACCAGTCACCCGGTCTCATTGATTATCCCTTCGTAATGTCCTCTCCATGCCTGTTCCTTTCCACTCTTACTGCCAGCACTCACGTTCTCTTCACCTAGAGACGTGCCTGCCCTCGAGGTTGTTCTCCTCGCCTGCCGCCTTCTCTCCAAGTCCCGCCTGTCCCGCACATCCACACCCACTGTTGCAAAGCCCCTCCTCCTATCCTGACCCATCAGCAAGGAAGTGGACCTGCGGGCCCAGGGACAGTTCTAAGCTCAGGCCGCCTTTCCCAACATTTCCTTCCTTTGAGGGAAAGATTGATGACAGACCGGTAAAGTTATGTATGGCAGGAAGCTGGGGTGCGTGTGGTGTGGGATGGCCATACGGGAAGCCCTTTAATGTCCCATAGTGAAAGGTGGTAGTTGGCTGGATAATCAAACAAGTCAGGTAAACATTTAAATATTTCATTTTAACTTAAGACATGTAAATGTACATCCATTGGCCAAGCTTTTTCTTAGGGCCAAGATGTTTTCTTAGTATGTGGGCATGCTTGTTGGGTTCTGTGGTCTTTCTTGAGCGTAAACCTTGCCCGCAGTACATCGCCTCTAGTCTCCAGTTCCACTGAAGGGAAGCACGTCCTTGGAGAAGTTTGTGGAGTTACTTGAGCTCAGAATCTTAGATTTTTTGTGACTTCTTTCCAGTCTTTCTCAGATACCTTCTCACATCTCAGTTGACAGTGCTTCTTCTGTAAATTCAGTGACTTGCTTTTGTTGAGTCTTTCCAGTTTAGCTTTGGTAGAAACAACAGTGCTTCTCACGCTGTTTGAAGTGAGTGGGGAGCCCACCCAGCTGCCTGGCGAGGGCGGCAGCGCCCAGACACAGTACAGCGAGCCTGGCAGCTCTGAGCAGCACTCACACTGCTGTGGGCACTGGGCTGAGGGTTTCATGGAAAGACTGGAAAGTATAAATTACGCTGGCGGGTGCTGTGAGTAGAGGCTGGACATGAGAGCTTTGTTTTCTAAGTTTGAATGGCGGAATCAACTGAGCTAATCAGTTGAAAAATTCTCCGGGATAAAATCTAAAGTCTTTGCTGTACGTTAAAGAAATGGATGGCACTATTAACAGTGTAGTGGATAACTATATTATCAGAGAGACCAAAGGGTTTTAGTTGAAGGGAAAATTTATGAGTCCAACTACACAGTGTGGCTGCCAAAGGAAGCTAATGTAATCTTCAATCACCAATCATCTCCCCAACATTCGTTCCACCCTCCTCTGCGTACAGCCAAGCAGCTCAGGGGGGAATTGCCTGTGATTTGTATAATCCAATCAGGATGATGCTGTCTTCTTTGCCACATGATTGATCAACACACAGCATTTCCCTGGCTACAGAAATTGGTTCAGGAATAGACGTATGACCCAGTTTGGTCCAAAGAGGCATAAGAGGATATTGGCTAGAGGCTTTTGTAATAAGGCACCTTAACTCTTCTGGAGAAGATTCTGGAAACCAGCCCTCTCTTTTTACCTTGGATGGTATGTGGATACAGAGCCTGGAACTGCTGCATCCATTTTGCCACCATGAGCAACAACCATCCTGGGAAGAGACTGATACCACAGGGGCCTAGAGGACAGATAGAAAAAAGATACCGAGTTCTTGATGATGTCTTCAATGAAGCCAGTTCTACCTCTAGACTTTTCAGTGGCCCAAACCAGAAAACTCTCTTAAGCTTTTTTGACTTGAAGTTTCTGTTCCTTGGAGCATAGAGAACTTTATTTGCCACAGCGATGAGAGCCCAGCTTCCTCAGGCAGGGACACGGGTACTTGGGACACTGCATTTGCTTCTGGGTCTCGGCCTTGTAAAGGCACAGTGAGGAGCTGCAGGACAGCTGATAAAGACCTGCTAGGCTCCAGCAGGGATATGGAGTCAGATCTTTATAGCACGTACAATGGGGGTAATGATTCACTTTTATGTATAGATTCATAACAGTGCTCCTTTAATTGGAGAGCTCAACATGTACATTTTAAAAGGATGAAGTTTTGTAGAAACGTGTAATTGTTAATTTTTCAGGAGCACATGCATTGCACGCGATAAGATATACTTGCAGCCTCCAGGAACATGCTGGGAATAGCAAGAGAACATTTTCACAAAGGCACAGGATGATTTGAATAAAAAGAAGCTGTTTTGTCTAGTCATTTTGTGGGAGGGAAACCCAAATCCCAAATTGTCATCATTCCAGTGTAGAAATAGCCACCAGAGTGTTGTTTTCACAAGAGGCTGTCACAGGGTGGCCTTTGAGGGAGTGTGGAATGACTTGTTCAGGAGATTTCCATCTGGGGAGCAATATCCCACGAGAGTTGGCTCCCCTTTCTGGCCTCTCTACCAGCGTAGGTGGAAGGAGACCGCCGGACATGCTGCAGCTCACTCGCAGCCTTCCTGTGGGCTTCTTCGGCCCTGGTTCTGTTCTTCGCAGCTTTAACACTTCCTTCTGATCCTCAGAGTAACAGGAGTGAGGCCAGCAACTTCTCTCCCTTGCACCAGGATGCTGCAGAAACAAACAAAAGGGATGAGCTGTGTGTCTTGGGCAGGGACCTCCTGGCTAGCTGTAGGCTGTTTCTGTACCACAGAAACCTCAAAACACACTGGCCCAGGCAAAGTGGGTGTTTATTTCTTTTGCTCAATAGCTTGGAGGTAGGGGGTGAGCTGGGTGAGGAGGCGGCCGTGTGCCATGATGTCATTCAGGATAGGACCCAGCCGCTGTCTTGTTGCTCTGCTACCCTTTGGGGTACTTTCCTTCTCTTCATGGTAGAAGCAGTTTCTCCAGAACCCTGGGTTCATTCCAAACTGCTAGAGAGCAGAGAGTAACTTCCCTTAAGGAAGTGATGTGGAAGTTGCATGTGTCATTTCTACTCATCTTGCAGCGTCTCGAACTGGTTATGACCACACCTGGCTGTAAGGTGTCCTGAGAAGTATGGCCTCCAGCTGGGTGGCCTTGTGTCCCCATAACTAAAAGGGAGGGGCAGAATGGGTGGGGACAGTTAGCTTCTGTGCTATAGAGGCTCTCAGTTTCTGCGGAACAGTGCCCATAAGATCACGAGCAGTCCCTCCAGCCCTGGCCTTAACCCTGCTAAGCCTCAGTACCTTCCCCTGTAAAATGGAAATAACAAAAGTGCTGACCTCAATGACATGTGGGAAAGTACTTTGCCCAGCACCCATACACAGGTGGGTGCTCAAATGGGAGCTTCCCTTGTGGCTGTTTTCAATCAGCCATCCACATACAGGTTTTGCATTTGGAGCTCTAGAGATTCAGTGATGAACACACAAGAGGGAATCCCCAGTCCTCAGTGAGCTCATGTTCTAGTGGGGGCACAGTGGTGCATCCTTGGGGAGAATGGTCCACTCTTCTGACCACCCTCTGCCCTGGCTCTCCCTGTTACCAAACATGGGATTTTCTGGTTGGGCTCTTTGCAAGAGTTGTCCAGGTGGTTGCTTGCAGTTAGCATTTATTGAGCACCTTCTGTGTGCCTGGCAGTGTGCAAAGCTCTTTGTGTGCATTGCCTCATTTATTCTCACCATGATCAATGAAGTCAAACTATTCTTATTTTAGAAGTGAGAAAAATGAGGCTCATAAAGCTTAAGCAGCTTAACCAAGGTAACACCATGAGTCTGTTAGAGTCAGACTCAGGTTCAGGCCCCGGTTGCCTGCTCTGGAGCATTCTTTAGCCTGCCACACTAGGAGGAATGGGAGTTGGCCAGGTGGGCAGGGGTCAGGAGCATTCCAGGGAGAGGCAGGCACAGGGCCCAGAGATGACAGATCTCTGGGGGAAGCTGAGGACCTGAAGAAGCTCTGTGTGGCTGCAGTGCTGTGGGTGAGGGGTGAGAGAAGAAGCCAGGAGTGGGGCAGGATCCAGCCCACAAGCCCTTGTGGGCCGTGCCTGATGAAAATAGGAAGAAGGTATTGAAGAGCTTTAAATGGACCAGTGCTTGTTTGGATTTGTGCTATGGAAGGATCGCCCTGATTGCAAAGGAGACAGTGGACCTGAGGAGGAGGAGGAGACTGAATCAGGGAGACAGCAGTTGATGGGGCACTGGGGAGGGGCCTCTGAAGTCGGCTGCCTCCCCCGAGAAAGTCCTGGGGCTAAAAGAGGGAGGCTGCTGCTCTGCACATGCCTTTCCCCTTAGAGGTCCCGCCAGGTGCCCTTCCTATAGACCCTGGCAGGGGGATCGAGCTGGGGGAGCAGGTCTTACCCCTCTCTTTTCTCAGGACAGCGCCCTCCCTTTTTGGGGCTCTGGGCCTGTGCCGATTTGCCCAATAGCCTTTAAGCAAATTCATGGGCCGATGAAGAAAGCAATAGCTCTGCCTTTTATATATGTCCTTTTTGAAGGCTGAAGGAAAGGTCCATGCTAAGTCAAATCTGGGCTCCCCAGAGTCAACCCTTTTGAGGACGACCGTGACTTTGTAGAACACAAGAGAGGAAGGTTTCCATGTGGGTGCTCCCCGAGTGTGCCCATGCTGTGGCCAGGTGAACCTTCAACCTGGTTCCAGGGTCCAGAGGGAGTACAGTGCATCTGAGCACCCTCAAGGCTAAGGGCCTGGCCCAGGAGGGTCAGGGTCTAAGACCCCTTGCTGTTCCAGGGTCATAGAGACAACTCCTCGGGCTTCCTGACCCAGGGGGCGCGTAATCTACTCAGGAGCAGATTTAGAAACACCAACTCCACCAGGAGACTAAATGAAGCTACTCTGTCCCATGCTCCCAGCTGCTGTCCCCTCCTTCCCTAAGGCTGCGCTGTGGCTTTCGGTGCCTTTCCTGGAGGGTGGAGCTGCCATGTGCAGAGCTGGGTACTGTACTGCCAGGCTGGGCGAGGGAGGCAGAGCCCCAGCTCCACCAAGCTGGTGCTGGTGGTGAACAGGTGGCCCCAATGGGGACAGGCAGGAGGCAAGGGGAACAGCTGAAGCCCATGCTGAGAGGGTCCTGTGGGCATCCAGATGGGCATCCATCTGCAGACTGGCCTCCAGGGTCCTTTGGCCACCTGTTCTGTGACTTGAAATTTCCCATCGTCCTGCTCTTGAAGATCTGGCAGGATCTTTAGTGAGTTGGGGTCAGGAATTGGGGTCCCAGGCCCAGTGTATCACTGGTTCACTGGGAAATGAGGAGCCAGCCCTTCCCCTCTCTGCACCTAAGTCTCCTTTTTAAGAAACAAGGGGTTGGCCTGGCCTTAGACATCCTCTGAGGTCCCCCTCCGCTGAGAGGCTGGGTAGTGGTCTGGAGCTGCTCACACCCCAGTGACCAAGGCTAAATGGGGTCCCAGGCAGATGGGTGGACAGACTCCAGGGCCGACTCTTCGGCACTCTCAGGTGGGTTGGGCATTTGGGGACTGAGACCTCGGGCAGACCCGGAAGCCTGGAACACGTTCAGATGTCGCAGATGCAGGAGTTTTCTGCTTCAGTTCTCTTCTTTGCAGGGTTTGGGTTTTTAGAAAGGGTTGGCAGCTTGGCTGAGCCACGGTAACTATTTCCGAGCTGGCGGGAAGCATTGCGCGGATGACCTCAGGGTTGAAAATCTGTTCTCCTTCCATTATCAAGAGTTTGAATGACTTCAAATGCAGAGAAACAGCCTCACTCCAGGTTCCTTGTGGCCAACCATCATGAAACCCTCTCGCACCTGTTCACCCTGCAAAGCATGAAGTGTCTGATCTATTTAAATGGCTGGGTTGACTGATTAATTTCTCTGTAGCCCCATGCCTGGGCCTTGGGTGGCCGCCATGGGAACGGAGGTGATGGATGTGGGGTTGGTGCGCCCAGCCCGGGGGAAGGCACTTCTCCGTTGTGGAGAACTGAGAAAGCCAGGCACAAGGAGCCTGATCTGCACTCTCTTTATTACTAAATTGATGCACATGTTTTGGTCCTCTCCAGTTTTTACTCTCTGTGCTTTTGATAAACACAGTGGAGGAGCTTCTGGAAGATGGTGATTTCTTGTTGAGAATGTGTACCTTCATGAAAGTTTTGCCTAAGTCTTTCTGATGCTCTCTGTTCTGGGTCCCTGGTGGGTTTCTTGCTGTTGGTCAAACCTGAGGGGTAATTGCCCCTTCTGAGAACCTATGCCCTGCCCCCTCCCCCGCCCACACAGGCCCCCTGAGCCCGGGTGCCCTCAGCCACTCTGGGCCCTTCTCCCTCCACTCGCCCCAAACACCGCAGTGCTGGAGACGGGGGCTTGTGTTCACAGCTGCAGCCCTTGCGCGTGATCTTCTTTTTCCAGTCCAGGGTTTCATCTCCCTTTTATAACCTGGCTCTTGCCGCCTGCCTCCTGCAATTTCTGGCGAGCACTTGTTACAGTGGCCAAACAGATTTTTTTTAACATGAACAAAGCTATCTGGGCACAGCAGCATAGTTACCAAGCAAAATTAACACTGCTCCATTTTGTACCCAGAAATCCCGAAGCCCACGTGTCCGCCCATCCCTTTGAGGTCCAGTGGGGAGATGGCATTTGAGGACATGGAGACCTGCCGAGGCCACAGCACAGGCCATGGGCTGTGAACAGAGGATGGTGTTCACACCTGCTTCCTCCCAGCTTCAGGCATTGATTCATCTTTTGGTGGGAACCCGGGGCAGTGCTCTAGGCTGGCTGTTGATTTTTCTCTCTTTCCCAAGCAATTAAGGACTCACCCTGTGACACTGAGGAAGGGAGTCATTTAATGTCTGTGGCCCCTGATGAGTGAGTGGTAAGAGGGGCATATCAGTGCTGGCGTATGAAGCCGCATGGTGTGCGAGGCAGCAGCTCTTGAGAACTTGCTGGGGCTGACTTCTTGCTGCCTGCCTTCTTCGGCCATCTCTGTTCCCGCACAGAAACCAGGCCAAGTGCCCGGGGAACATTTAGCTTTTTGTTGTGAGGAGGGGAGAATTAGAAAGTCAAATGCTGTTATGGACTGGGAGCCAAGAGAAGGGGGCAGGGAGACTGGTGGGGCCTGGCGGAGGCTCAGCCCCTCTCGGGGTGCTTGTCCATCTTGAGACCGCTACAGGGAGGGAGGGGCACCCAGGAGCCAGGAGGGGGCTCTGCTGCCCGCACTGTGCTCTCTATTCCCGAGGCAGGCATGACAGAGCCGACCAAAGGGCGGGGGCTTGAACACGTGCCAGCCTGAGAAGGGCACTGGATGCTGGGCGGAGAAGGTGGCAGTGCCAAATGCAAGGTCTCTGGGGTGTTGGTTATGTCTCACTTCCTACCGTAACACCCCGTTTATTTGGCGTTATCTGAGAGTAAGCTGTCCTTCCTAAGTGGCTTCTAAAGAACTGAAGCTCCTCCCCCCAACTTTAAAAATCACACTATTTTGTGTGTCAAGCTTTTTCTTTCTTTTTTTAAAACATAATTTTATTTTATTTGTTTTTTTTAAAGATTTTATTTATTTATTTTTAGAGAGGGAAGGGAGGGAGAAAGAGAGAGATAGAAACATCAATGTGTGGTTGCTGGGGGCCGTGGCCTGCAACCCAGGCATGTGCCCTGACTGGGGATCGAATCTGTGATGCTTTGGTTCACAGCCCGCGCTCAATCCACTGAGCTACGCCAGCTAGGGCCTGTGTGTCAAGCTTTTTTTAAAAAAATTGTGGTAAAATACTCATAACACAAAATTACCATCTTAACCATGTTTGTGTACAGCTCAGTGGTGTTGAGTATATTTACATTATTGTTGGGCAGCCGTCACCACCATCTATTTCCAGGACTTTTTTGTCATCACAAGGTGCCCCTTAGTTCCCATTAAACACAAACTCCCCAGTCTCCTCCCCCAGCCCCTGGCAACCACGGTTCTACTTTCTGTCTCTGGTACCTCATATGATTGGAATCACACAGGATTTGTCCTGTTGTGCTAGCTTATTTTACCTAACATAATGTCCACAGGGTTCATATATGTTGTAGCATGTGTCAGATTTCCTTCAGTTTAAAGAATAAATAATATCTTATTGTATGCATAGACCATATTCTGTTTATCCGTCTGTTGATGGACACTTGGGTTGTTTCCACCTCTTGGCTGTTGTGAGTAGTTCTGCTATGAATATGGGTGTACTCAAGCTTTGTTTTACAAACAACTTAAAAAAAAATTTTATTTATGTCAGAAGCGTATTTACTTAAAAGCATTTTTTAAATGTAGACAAGTTGACATCAAAATTTCAATTAAACTGCAGAACAGTCATTATTGAGAACCACCTGAAGTCTAGCTGAACAGAAGTCCTGTGATGAGGACACGAAAAAGAAGCCTCGCTGAGGCTTGTAGGAGGGGTGGAGATGCAGAAGGGGCAGGCCCCACGCACACGTGTGGTAGTTAAAAATTAGGAGGGATAATCTCAGCTACGGAGGTTCCCTCTGAGGAGTGAGGAGTCCCAGCCCTCCATCAGGCTCCCCAGCTCAGGGCTCTGGTGCCCCGAAAAGAAGCCTCCGTAACTTCTGGCTGTGGAAACCAGATTGTGGCTGAGGGAGATGGAGGACTTCTGGAGTCCCAGGCACTCCTCTTAAAGGGCTGGTGGACAGACTTACTCAGACTCGCTTGCTCCGAGCTCCAGCACTGGAGCATCAGCTTGAAAGGTGCCAGAGCTACATGGGAGGAACTGAATTGTCTGGCTTCAGGAGACGGCTAACAGGGCAGCTTACTCCTAGGCAGAACTGCTGACAGAAGCTATTGTTCCTTTGCTGAGCCTTCCCCACTACAGGCACTGGCGTGTGCCATATCTGAGTCTCCACAACCTGACTGACAGTGTTGTCCGGCTCTCTCCCCACACCCACCCCGCCCCCGTTATTCCCTGAGACCCTGCTCAACCAACTTGCAAGCCTATCCATGCCCCTTCCAGGTGTTTCCATAAAAATGGCCTGCCTTTTTTCATGCAGCGGACGTTCCTAAAATTTCTCAAAGGTCTGCAAACCCCAAACAAGCAGCATCTGGCCTCACTGTGTCCTGTATTTCTTGCTAAACAGCTCCAAGCCCTGCAGTAGTGTCAGCTGGCCTCCATTCACAGCTTGGCCTCTCCCAAGGGGCACCTCCAAGCTCAGCACAGTGCCAACTATCTGAAGATTGCTTTGTAGCTCATGCTGGGTGGCCCTGGGCAGGGCACAGGCAGTGGCTCACCTTGGCCTGCATCTCCTGGGAGGCCCTAGAGCCAGTGTACCCAGTGAACAACTTCAGAGCACATTGGAGCACCACCCAAACACCTCCAGAGTGATACAACGAAGGGGTGAGCTTGGTGGGCACCAGACCTCTGCTGAAGACAGCCCTACTCTGTGGGGTGGGCCCCTGCACAGCAGCTCCTTCCTTGTAGTTGTGGCTGGTCCTCACAGCAGGTCAGCCTAGGGGTTGATCCCTCCCATTGACTTGCCAACAACAAATAAGCTTCAACTACAACAGAAGATTACACACAGCCCATGTGGGGGGCACATCTGGAGCACCCCACTTGGGTGACCAGCTGGAAAGACTGTGCCACTGGGCCCCACAGGACATCTACTACATAAGGTCACTGTACCAAGAATGGGAAATGTAGCAGCTCTAACTAATACATAGAAACAAACACAGGGCAGTAGCCAAAGTGAGGAGACAAAGAAACAAGTCCCAAATGAGAGAACAGGATAAAACTCCAGAAAATGAACTAAACAAAATGGAGACAAGCAATCTGCTAGATACAGAATTTAAGACACTGATTATAAAGATATTTAAAAAATAAGGTCCTGAACATTGTGGCTCAACTGGTTGGGCTTCATCCCTCAAAACAAAGGGTTGCTGGTTTGATTCCCAGGTCAGGGCACATGCCAAGGTTGTGGGTTCAGTCCCCAGTTGGGGCAGGTACAAGAGGCAGCCTGTCATTGTTTCTCTTTCACATCAATGGTTCTCGCCCTCTCTTTCTCCCTCCCTTCCCCTCTCTCAAAAATAAATAAATAAATAAATAAATATATAAATAACGAGCATAGGAGGACACTTGGGGTGATGAACATATAATATAATATAATATAATATAATATAATATAATATAATATACAGATGATGTATTATAGAATTGCACAACTGAAACTGATGTGATTTTATTGACCAATGTCACCCCAATAAATTCAATAACAATAAAAATAGAATAAAATTAAAAAACATCTTGAAGTTTATTTGAGCAGTGTCAAACCAGGAAATGGTTAGGAGCCCTCCACTGACAGGAGCTCAGAGAGAGACTTTTATAGAGAAAAATCAGAAACAAAGTAGGGGGAAAAGAACATAGGGGAAGAACAAACCAACTTGGCAAGAACTTAAAGATATAGGCAACATAAAAATGGAGATAGAAAACATAAAAAAGGGCTGGTTAGAAATAAAGAATACAGTAACTAAAATAAAGAATACTCTAGAAGAAATCAACCACAAATTAGCTGAAGCAAAGGATCAAATCAGCAATTTGGATGATAAGGAAGCAGGAAAACAACCAATTGGGATAGAAAAAATAAAAAAATAAAAATGACAACATCAAACTTATCAACATCCACATCATGGGGGTACCAGAAGGAGAAGAGAGAGTAAGCAATTGAAATCCTATTTGAAAAAAATAATGACAGAAAATCTTTCTTGGTTGGTGAAGGAAATAGACACACAAATCCAGGAAGCACAGAGAGTCCCCAAAAAGATGAACCCAAAGAGGCCACATCAACATATATCATAAGTAAAACACGAAGGGTTAAAGACAAAGAGAAAATCTTGAAAGCAGCAAGAGAAAAGCAGGCAGCAATCTACAGGGGAACTCCCATAAAACTGTCAGCTGATTTCTCAAAAGAAATTTTGCAGGCCAGAAGGGATTAACAAGAAATATTTGAAGTGGTGAAAAGCAAGGACTTGCGACCAAGATTACTCTACCCAGCAAAGCTATCATTTAAAATTAAAAGACATTTAAAGAGTTTTCCAGGGACGAAAAAGCTAAAGGAGTTCATCTCCAAACCAGTATTACAAGAAAAATTAAAGGGTCTTCCTTAATAGAAGAAAACAGAAAGAGAAAAATAAGTAATTAAATAACAATAAGTACATAGCTATTAACAATTACTTTAAACGTAAATAGATGAAGTGTTTCAATCAAAAGACAGAGTGACTGAATGGATAAGAATATAAGGCCCATACAATAGTGTCTAGAAGAGACTTCAGATCGATAGACACACACAGACTGAAAGTACAGGGATGGGAAAAGATATATTGTGAAAACAGAAACAAACAAACAAAAAAGCTGGGGTAGTAATACTTATACCAGACAAATAGACTTTATCATTATTTTTAATTTTCACCTGAGGACATACCTATTGATTTTAAAGAGAGGGGAAGGGAGGGAGAGGGAAAGAGACAAACATTAATGTGAGAGAAATATCAATCAGTTGCCTCCTGCACACACCCCAATCAGGGACCGAACCTGCAACCCAGGCATATGCTCTGACAGAGAATTGAACATGTAGCCCTTCAGTCTATAGGAGACACTCCAACCAACTGAGCCACACCAACCAGGGCCAAAGTACACTTCAAAACAAAGGCTATATCAAGAGACAAAGAAAGATCCAGCAGTTCCACCTTTGGATATTTATCTGAAGAAACCCAAAACACTAATTTGAGAAGACATGCATCCATATGTTCATATCATAGCTGTATTATTTACAATAGCTAAGATACAAATGCAATCTAAGTACTCAACATAGATGAATGGATAAAGATGATTTGGTGTATGTGTGTGTGTGTGTGTGTGTGTGTGTGTGAGAGAGAGAGAGAGAGAGAGAGAGAGAGAGAGAGAGAGAGAGAGTATGTATATATATGTGTGTGTATATATAAATAGAATATTACTCAGTCATAAATAAGAATGAAATATTGCATTTGCAACAACATGGATGGACGCAGACGGTATTGTGCTGAGTGGAGTAAATCAGACAGAGAATGACAAATACCTATGATTTCACATATATGCAGAGTCTAAACAACAAAATTAATGAACAAACAAAACAAATAAACTCATAGGTACAGAGATCACTTGGAAGGTAGCCAGTGGTGAAAGGGGATGGGGGAACTGGGTGAAAGACGGATTAAGAAGCACAGATTGGTAGTTACAAAATAGTTGGGGGGATGTAAAATATGGGGAATATAGTCAATAATATTGTAATTACTATGTATGGTGTCAGATGGGTACTAGATTTATTGGGGTGATCATTTCATACATTACATAAATGTCTAATCATTAGGTTGTACCCCTGAAACTAATATAACATTGAACATCAATTGTGATTAAAAAAATAAAAAATATTTTTAAAAAAGAAAATAGACTACTTAGTGACAACTACGGGTCATTAAGCTCTATAATGCTCTAAACACTATATGTTATAATCATTATCAAAGATAATCAGGACAATTATTTAATAAAGATGGAAATCTGAGAGTAAAAAAAAATGTAGACAAGTTAAAAGAAAAAATTACCCTTAATCTCATTATTCAGGGAAACTTTTCGTGTATATGTGTTTACATTTTGATATATATACTTCAATATCACTTATTAGTACATATATACATTCAGTTATGAAAAACAAGATTTTGTATTCAAGCACACACTATTTTGTAACTTGCTTTTTTATTACCAATATCTTGACTCCATTGCTGCAACAGAATTTTAATAATTGCTTAGCATTTTAGCACATGAATGCACCACTAACCCTAACCTGTTTTGCTTAGCATTTTAGCACATGAATGCACCACTAACCCTAACCTGTTCCCATGACTTTTCCAGTTTGTCCCTGTCACCAGCAGTTTGTGAAGTTCATCCTTGGAGCTCAATCTCTTGTATGTGTTTAGTACTTTCTTTGAGATAGAGTCTTAGAGTCACAGTTGGTGGGTTAGAGGGTGTGAACATTTTTTAATTTCTTGAGTCTTTTAGACATATTGGTAAATTGCTTGCCAGATGAGTTTTACTTATTTGTATTGTAATCAGCAACATGGAAGAGCAGTGTTTTCCCCATCCCCTCGTAGATACTAAGTACTATCATTTAAAAAGTCGTTTGCCCATTTGAATGGTAAGAAACAGCATCTTGGTTGAAAAAGTATGCATTTCTTTGAACATTTTTTTATATGTTTGTTAGCTGTCTATATTCTTTCCTTTGGGAATTGCTTATTCATGCTGTTTGTGTATTTTTCCATGGAGGGATTAATATTTTATCAATCTGTAAGAAATCTTTGTATATCAAGGCTGTAAACTATTTGTTCTATTAACTGCAAACAGTTTCATCCCAGTTTGCCCTTTGCCTCTCAGTTTTGCTGCTGGTGCCTATTGATATGAAAATGCTTTTACTTTTTATGTAGAGATACTTCTAAATGTTCGCTCTTGAAGTTCTCTGTTCAGGATCATTCTTAGCAGTTATGCCTCTCTATTCTGTTATATATAGATCTTCATCTACATTTTATTTTATTCTAACACTTTCATACTTAAATTTCGAATCCTTTCACACTTTTTCACACTTAAATCTTGAATTTATTTCTAAAATCATCCGATGTCCCGGAGGAGGTAAAGAGTCCAACCTCACGTTTCCCCATTGCTGTCCTCCTCTTGCTGGTCCCCAGTGCTCCCTTTGTCATCTGTTAATCCTCACATGTTCTTGGTTCTGTTTCTTGAGTTCTTTCTGTCCAATGATACGAATCTCTGTTCTTTTGCCAGTTCCACGCTGTTTTAATATTTTAATTATTTTAGGGCATGAATCCCATGATTACAGAATTTCTTGGCTGTTCTCTTGCATTTTATTTCCAAATTAATTTTAGAGTGATTTGGTCAACTTGGAAAAAAATTCCTGTGTGATTCTGATTGAAATTGCATTAAGTTTGTAGATGAACGTTGAGGGAATTGGAATCTTTATAACATCAGATCTGCTCATCTGGAGCTTCAATATATCCATCAGCTGTTCACATGGTTTCCTCATATAGGTCCCTGTACATTTCTTACTTTGACACTTGGGTATTTTGAATTGTTTGCAGGCAAGGTGAATGGTATCTTTTCCCAGTATATTTCCTAATTGTTTGCTGTTGGTGTGTATAAAATAAATAGATTTTTATGTATTTTTTAGTAATTGGCCAGTCCTCTGAACTGAGGGACAGTGTTCCTGGGTTTCACGTAGTCCATTATGGCATTTTCTGTCTCTTTCTTTCAGCATTTCTGCCATTCATTCTCTTTTCTTGTCTTGTTGCATTGGCTACACTACCCAGACAGCAGGTACCTTTTCTTAATTCTGACTTAGGTGAGAATGTCTCTCTTTAGTGTTTCAAATGTCTGTGTTTAAGAGTGTTATGCTAATCTTATTTTAATGTTTCAGAGATACGGTTAGTATATAATTAAAGATCATTCTATCAAATGGTAATATTGTCAGGGATACATGGGTGTTAATATGTCTATTTGTGGGTCCCAAACTTCTATTTTCTTGCACTTTCATTCTTTCTTTCTTATATTAGTGACTTACTGGAACTTTGCTTCTCTCATTTCTCTTGTTCCCAAACTGTTATCAATTATTTCTGCTATCACTGGGTCTACTTCCAGAAGTTACTCCTCTCCCCTTCTTTCTTTTTTTAAACTATTAAGTTAGTATGGAGAACATTTTAAGCACTACAAAAGTAAAAATTCAAACACTACAGTAAAAAGTGTCTCCTCTCACACCAAATGCTTGTTCACTTTGAGAAAGGTAATGTTTTGTTTCCTTCCAGATGCATTCAGTGCATAGACCAGAACATATATGAATGTATATCTTTGTATTTCTTTACATAAATAGAAGCATGATATTCCCACAACTGAATGCTTTTTTTCACTTAATATATAGTGGCAATCTTTCTAAATCAGCACATACAGGTGCTTATTATGCTGTTAAATGGAGGCAACATTATTTATTTAAACAGTCCTTGGTGTATTTAGGTTCTCCCAGTCTTTTGCTATAATGAAAACAGGCACAGTGAACATCTGTGTGAATAGGAACCTTTGCTCTCCTCTCATTTTCTGCTCCTCCCTTCTCCTTCTTTATCACAAAATTCTATAAGGAATATTTTAGATGTACATTTGTATCAATTCATAATTTCCTTATAATGAATTCCTACAGGTGACTTTCTAGGTTAAGGGATAAGCATATTTTAAATTTAAATTTTCTTTCCAAAAAGATCAAAGCAATCGTGTTTATACCAGAAATATATAAGAATTGTTCAAACTCCTGCCCACAACAGTTACTATTTAAAATTTTTTACCTGTGTATTAGGTAAAATAATTACCATATATCATATTTAAACATTAAGTATGAAATATACATTATTGGTTTTTAAATATATTTTATTGATTATGCTATAACAGTTGTCCCCCCTTCACTCTCCTCCACCCTGCACGCCCCCTCCCATCCACATTCCCCCCTTTAGTTCATGTCCATGTGTTATACTTGTAAGTTCTTTAGCTTCTACATTTCCCATACTATTCTTACCCTCCCCCTGTCTATTTTCTACCTACCATCTAATGCTACTTATTCTCTGTACCTTTACCCCCTCTCTTCCCCTCCTACTCCCCTGTTGATTTTGAAAAATTAAATGATGCAGAGAAAATAATAAGAAAAAGTTATTGAGTAATCCTTTTTCAGCGAGAAATAATCACCACCAATATTTTAATGACAGTTTTTCAAGACATCTTGCTATATGTAATTGTGCGTACATTTTACCCTGTGTCATTCAGTAACCTGCATTTTCTGCTTAGCTATATGTCAGAAATATCTGAACTGGTCAGTAAGTAGCTAGCTCTACATCATCATTTTAATGGCTTATTATGTGGATTTCTAGAATTCACATAAACAACTAACTTTGTCTACTTTGTAATGCAAAATTTTTTCCCATTGTGGCATTTGCCTTTTAATTATGTTTGTGGGTTTTCTTTAAATCCTAAGGTTAATTTTTATGATATGTCAGTATGTCTCTTTAAGGGTTTTGCCTTGGTCATTCTCCTGACAAACTAAAACTTTCTCTAACCAACTAACCTCTACTTAGCCAACCTAATGGTTTTAGTTCATGCTGTTCCCCATCTGGAGGGCCTTCCCTTCCAGTTTCTAAGTGTTGAGATATCATGTCCATTCACTGTTCACTCAAACTCCTCTTCTTCCACGAAGCCTCCTTGATTCTCTATAACCAGACGCTTTTTCCTCCACTAAATGCATGATATCATGCCTACATTATATTCTCATCTTACTTGTAACATTTATTACATTTTTCCTAACAGTTATGCTCTTGTAGACCGTATGTTCTTTGAAAGCTAAGACCGTCTTCCATGTCTGTGACTCTAGCACCATCCAACTCAAAGCTTGGCACATAGCAGGGCCTGAGTAAAAACTCAGGGCTAGACTGAATCAAATTGGCTTCCGGAGGACCCACAGATCAGGCCTAGCTCAGGGAGTTTATTGGATGACTCGAGCAAGACCAGACATGGGTTACTCTTAGTTCCTTTACTGATTGCGGAATTCTCCATACTTGTGGTTTGTCATTCCTAAGAATTGCACACTTGTTATTTGTTGGCTTTTTACACATGCCGACCCAGTGACATCTGGCTCTCTTGGCAAAAGGCCTGGCCCTTGGGACACTGTTATGAAAAACAATGCTTGAGGAGCAGGCCAGTTGTGTCTAATCCAGCCCAGGGCTCCTGACAGTGACCTGGCCAGGTGAGTGGAGAACTTAGCCCTAACTTATGTAACACAGCTCAAGCCTGGATTTCATCATGAGACCCGGCTGGATGGGAGGCCTGGAGACAGCCTTGTAAGACATTGCGACCCCTGCTGTGTCTTTTCATTGGGAGACATGTGAGCTGTCCCTAAGAAACAGAAATAATAAACGTGACAAGGTGCTGTACTTCATTAGTCATCAGGGAAGTACAAATCCAAACCACAAGGCAGTACCACTACCAAAGTGGCTAAAAGGAGAAAGAGAATGTCAAGTATACTCTGCTGACGGGAGTGTCCAGTGGGGCCGCCAGTTTTGGAAAACTGTCTTAATCTACTAAAGTTGATGTGTGCACAGTGGTGTACACTGTACACCGTACAACCCAGTCATTCCACTGCTAGGTGTGTACCCATAAGAAATGTGTACCTCTCTTGACCAAGAGACATGTGTTCTAATGCCCATAGTAACCCTCTCTGTAATAGTCCGACCTGGACCCTAGTCATAAATACCCCAAAAAATAAAATAGAAAAATAAACTGTAATGTGTCATGCAGTGGAATGCCATACAAGAATGAGTGCGAATAACCCACAACCACGTGCAGCAGCTGGCTGAACCTCACAGACATAATGCTGAGTACAAAAGGCCAGACATGGGCTGTGTCCACTTACACAGAGTGTAACAACAGGCAAAGCTAATGCGTGCTGTGAGAAGCCAGGATATTCGTCATCCTGAGGGGTTGGACGGTAATGACTGTGGCAGGAGGGTGACTTGAAGGGCCATCTGGGGATTGTGGCAGTGTCCTGGTCCTTGATCTGTGTGCTGATGACATGGGTGTGTTCAGTTTGGGAAAATTCCAGGAATAGTACACTTAGCAGAGCCATTTTCTGACAGATATTATATGTCAAGAACAAGTTAAAAAGTAGTTGACAGGGTATATACCCAAAAGAATTGAAAGCAGGGACATGAATAGGTGTTTGTCACCCATGTTCATAGCAGCACTATTCATAACAGCCAAAGGTGGATGCAACCCAAATATATATATAGTTTCAGCCTTAAAAAAGAAGGAAATTCTGACATGCTACAGCGTACAGGAAACTGAAAGACATTATTCTGCTAAGTAAAATAAGGCAGACACAAGAGGACAAATACTGTGTGATTCCACTTGTATGAGGTTCATAGTCAAATTTATAGAGACAGAGTGGAATGGCGACTGTCAGGGGCCAGGGGGAGGGGAGGAATGGGGTTAGTGTTCATCTGGTAGGAAGTGTCCGTTTGGGAAGATGAAGTTCTGGAGACAGATGGCGGTGATGGCTGCACAACAGTGTGAATGTGCTTAGGGCCGCTGAGCTGCAACATTAAAAAATGGTTAAGATAGTGCATATTTTATCACAATAAAAACTAGGTAATTGTAAATAATTATTGACAGCACCAGAGAGAAGCTCTGACAACAAGTGCCGCTGCTGAGCCCAGTAAGGGAGCTCTGAGCACAGAGGGCTCTGGAAGCTGTGCTGAGGGGTGGAGAAGGCCCCGTGTGACCTTGGAGGTATCAATAGGATCAGAACCGCCAGGCAAACAGCCTGACATGTCGAAGCTGGCACATTTGAGGGTGCTCCTGCCAGCCAGAGTGCTGGCATATCCGGCTGACTGTTTGCCCCACAACGCCCTGGTACGTCTGTTTTGTGAACTCAGTGCAGCATTGCTGGTGGGTCATGGAGACAGGGAGGCTTCAGAGGAGGCAACTTGGTTAGCGGAAGGGTGGGATTTCCCACGTGGGCTTTAGTCTGTGGAGAGAGAGGTTGGCACCACAGTCCCAGCAGGACAGCCAGGGCCCGCTGCCCACAGGGCATTTCAGAGTCACAGTCGAATTCCTCCACATGACGGGGCCAGGCCCGGACCACAGGGAGTGCCTCCAAGTGGGGCAAGGGTGGGGTGACCTGTCGCCAGATCTCACTGTGGCCACAGAAGCCCTGTTGACCATGTGGGGCCTGTGAGAGACCAAGCAGCAGGGGCCCTGGGGAGGCACCCTGTACTCGGGGCGTACTGTGGGCAGAGCTCATACTTCCTGTCTGGGGCAGGATGCTGGGAACTGTGTGGTCAGGTGTTTTGTTCTTAGTGTCCACTTTGGAACGGGAGGGCACAGTGTTAACTCTTTTACCAGCAGGGACAGGGTTCTCAGAAAAGCTTCCTTCTGACACCTGGACTTCTGGGGCCAGCCTCTGGCCGGTCAGCTCAGGCCACTCTGCCTGCCTGGTCCTAGGAAATCAGCTCTTCCATCTCTGCCGCCCCACCCAAGGCTGGTCTTTTGAGCAGCCAGTCTCCTCTCTGGGCCTTCACTGGAGGATCCGGAGTCTGGTATGTGTGAACAGTGGCCTGGAAAGGCTTACGAACATTTTTGAGCTGAGAAAAGAATGTTCCCAGTCGGCAGGTGGATGTAGGAAGCATTAACCCAGAATAATCTTTTCTGCTCTGATGGTTTCATTATAAATCTATGGAGATGTGGGAGTTCCTCGGTGTTAGTGATATTATCCTTAGCTTCTGCGTGGAGAGGAAGGTGGGGGTGAGGGCTCCATGCTAAGGAGGAACAGGATTTGCCTATAAAAGTTTTTTTGGGGGGGTTCCTTGGGATCTCTCTCTCTCCCCTGCACCCCCATGCTATTGATGGAGAACAGCAGCCAACCTATCTCTGGCTCTTTAGAAACTGTGGGAATCCCCCCCTACCCCAATCCATGGGTAGCATAAAAAAGGGAGGCTGCGCAAAACAGAGGGAGAGGGGAAAGGAGATAGAAAAAGGAATGAATGGTGAACAGACGTATCCTAGTGTTCTGATCAAAGCAAGATAGTCTGGGTGTGGGGGGACCAAGAGACCTTCTAGGTCAATAGTTCCCAAAGTGGGGCCTCAGGATGCATCAGCATCCCCTGGGAACTTGTTAGCAATGTGAGTTATTGGATGCCACCTCAGACCCACTGAATCAGAACCTGCATTTTAACAAGAGCCTCCAGGTGACTCATGCACACTGTGAAGTTTGCGAAGCACTGAATGGGCCATACTTCCTGGTCTGTTCACAGCCCAGAAGCTGTGAAGTGGTTTGTCTGTGATCCCAGAGGTGGTTCACTTCAAAGGTGGGACTTTCTACCTGCTGTATAGGTGAGATGGGCAGAGTTAGTCCCTGACTCTTGGTACTAAGGATGTGTGCCTAAGTATACCCATTTGTGTTTTGTGTCTTGGGGACAGAAGCTTTGTGCGAGCTATTATCATAGAAAGATGGAGGAACTGTGAAGGTGGGGACCTGCCCTGGAGTTAACACACAGAGCTGAATACCCTAAATGCTCTGGGCTTGGTTCTGATCACCAACTTGCCATCTGGTTGCTGGCATTTCAAAATAAACTTTGTTCTGTCATCATCATTGTTGTCATTGTCATCCTCACAGCACTGACTGTTTATCAGGCATTTACTGGGATCTGTGCCCTGTGCTTATTAACATGCAGGTTTTCTCACTTGTCACCCCAACCACATACTCATTTAAAACTGAGGAAACTGGGGCCCAGAAAGGGGAGTAATGTGCTCACAGTTACTCATCGAGATGATAGAACCGATGGAACTTGGACCCAGGCCTGTGTGAATCTACCATTGTGCTGGGGAAGCAAGGTAAAGCCATAGTGCATTTTGTATTTGTGACACTTTCCACATTTTATGGTTCTGGGGCAGAAGTTATCCTGATAATTGCCAAATCTGTTTAGTTCTAATTACCATATGTTAAAGTATATCAAGACACTTTGTAGTATAAATGCTACTGTCTGTATCAGTTTAAGTTTCCATATACATTTTAATTGTATTTTAATTATAAAGATTGAAATGGGAGTTCTATATATCTCAGCCAGTTGAGAGAAAAGAATTCCTAAGTGCAAAAATAAGTGTTATGTATTCTGTTGCCAGAAAATAAATAAATAGGTGAAGGACATGTGGGCACTATCTCCTTAGTTATGATTATTTGCAGATTTTACATTTGAAGCAAAAGAGGAAGTCAGAGTGGGAAGGAGACCTGTATAAACAGGGGGACCCAGTGGATTAGATTTGTGGCTCATTCAGCTGGGAATGGGCCATAGATGTCCAGGGCTTGCTGGCTTCTCCCAACTTCCCACAGGTTGGAGTCACTTTGGTGACTGATTGTTGCATTTTTAGCTCCTGGTGAGAGGTGGTTGGCAAACTGTGGTCCATGGGCAAAATCCAGCCTGTCAGCTGTGTTTGTAAATAAAGTTTTATCAGAACACAGCCACACTCACTTGTTTACATTCTGTCTGTGACTGCTTTCACACTGAGTTGTGAATGGCTGAGTTGAGTCACTGAGACAGTAACTGTATGTCCTGAAACCAACAATGTTTACTACCTGGTCCACCTAATCTTATCTTCTGGGTGTTTTCTAAGTTTTCTTTCTGCTGTGTGTCATGAATGCTTGAAACTCATTCATACATTGGTTAATTTGTTTGTCAAACATGGTTTGATCATAGTGTTAAGAAATCTTAGCTCAAGAGGCTGTGGGCTCATAAGAAAAAAGATTTAATCAAAGACTGAGGGCTTGATAATAAACATTTGGTGAACTTGCCGTGGTCAGTGTTCTTAGCTGCAAATAACAGCATCTACTAACTCAAGCAGAAAGGAATTTGTTAATAATTTAGATAACTCTCAGAATTGTTGGGAGGACTGAAGAATTGTTGGGAGGAGCCGCTGCCTCTGCTATAGTCAGGAAGTTGCAGAACCAGGTATTAGAGCCATCTCTGCAGCTCTAGACCCCTGCCTCCCACACAGCCCAACTTATGAAACAGTGCTGTACCCTGCCACAGCCCCCATTGACTCATATGAAGTGCAGATCACACACAGAAACTAGCTGCAAGGGAGTCTGAAAAGGGATTCCAATTCTCCAGCCCCTGGATGTTGACCAGACAATCTGGCAGCTACACAGCCATTACCTCTGTAGTTTTGCCTGGAAAGATAAATATAAAGTGTTCAAGTCCTTTATTTACATATTAAGATTTGAAAACTTAAGACATCATTCAGTAAATGTAGTAAATGAGTCTGGCCCAGACTACCCAAGTGAGCAAGAATAGGTACTGTGGAAGTTTTTCTCAGACCCATCTCTCAGTCCCACCTATTTATCTTTTTTTTGTTGTTGTTCTATCAGTTTTATTGGTCAGATATCTAGAACTCATTATATAAATCTTTCAAACTAGATTTTTTAAAGATTTTATTTATTTATTTTTAGAGAGGGAAGGGAGGGAAAAAGAGAGAGAGAGAGAAACATCAATGTGTGGTTGCTGGGGGCTGTGGCCTGCAACCCAGGCATGTGCCCTGACTGGGAATCGAACCTGCAATGCTTTGGTTTGCAGCCTGAGCTCAATCCACTGAGCTACGCCAGCCAGGGCCCTCAAACTAGATTTTACAAGAATAGTTTACAATTCAGTTCTGATTGCACAAATACTTGACACAGGAATCCATTTTTACAAATACATGTGTTTTCTTATGAGAATACTTTAATGAAGAAAATAAGTCTCTGTACTTCTTACAGAAAAATGTATACAGTTTTTCCCTCCATTCAATCATCATTTTAGGTTTTCTGTCATAGGGTGTCCACCTCATCCAATAAACCAAATTACATTTGCTGCTGCTTTTCATTTTCAGCTAGTGTTGAGATTCACACTGCTAGGAATTTTTAGGCTTCTTTTCTAATCTTTTCCAACCTGAAAGAATTCATGTATTTAGGCTAGGAGAGATCCTTTAAACGACACTCCTTCTAAATGTAACTTGCATCAGGCTAATCACTGTGCTTGGTGACTGACCTTTTTTCACTTCTCACTTAGGCAGTAGCAGCTAGTAGTTTTACTGCCTCTGTATCAGGCAGAAGGGATAAATCCTCACATTCCTAAGTTCCTAAACAGAAAAAATGAGACCCTAGAAACAAGAGTTAAATAGCAATATTAAGAAAGCTAAAACATTTGCTATTGATTAGAGAACACTTTTAAGTTCAAGGTCTCTCCCAGGTTGAAGAAGACATAAAAGAAATAAAGTATAAGGATATGGCAGTAATTTTATAAAATATGTAAAAACTGAAAAAGGTTCATCACTTAGGTCAGTGGTGGGTCATATTCAAAGTGCCAGAAGATACAGACTTTGTGGTTAGCTGAACTCAATATCTGACCTTGGTTTTAATGCCGTGGCTTTGAAAAAACTTAATCAGTGCTCACCTGCCCAAAGCACATAACCATTTAGGCCAGGAGAACTTTACAGAACACTGAGCACGTTTACCTGAAGAGACAGGACCCACAAGGGGCAACGTTTGGCATTCATTCCATTCCTTCACTGTTACTGAAAAGTGTGTCCACTTGGCAAAGCTCGTCTTACTTTTCAAGTAGCAAGAACTAAAACCAAGAGGCTCGCATCATGTTCCTGAGTACTCACCTCCAATTATCCAATGTTCTTTAAAAGATTCTGTAACCAATCCCTTGTTCGACAAGAGCTTTAACAGTACATGGGCGCTATAATGTGTCCCATTTCTCTTCTCTTTTCTTTCTTTTGATTTTTCTTTCTTACCCCAGTGTAACAAGGGCTACAAGTTTTTACGAAAATAGTGCAGCAGTAATTGGAAATGAGTTATCTTGCATTACTGAAAATGTTCCAGCACATTATAGTGGGTCATATTTGCATGCTAACTAGGAGATGGTCAAAAGTGTCTACTGTAGTGATTTTGCAGATTCAGCATTGTTGATGTATCCATCATTGTCCTTGTCTCTTAAAACACCATCTGTTAAGTTCATTAGCTCCTCTTCATTTGTCCATGGTGCCTGTTCATAGTCTCCTCCTTGTGGACATGAGTGATGGCTGTGGATAGTGCTAGGCTGTCAAGCAAATTATTGCCGTCATCATCATGCACTTTGAAATAATGGAGCTGCAGTTGTTGTGGGGACATCTCCGCCTCTGCTTTGTTGATGACACCTTCTAGATGTTCCATGATATGCTCTCGCTTGTGCACTGTGTTCTCACCCACACCCATGCTGCTGGGATGGGAGGAGCCAGCTTCCTTGCCTTCCTCTCCCCTGGGCTCCTGGGCCCTGGCACCTGGGGCACAGACGGCCCAGAGCAAGCCACCCAGAAATGGGGCTCTGAGCAGCTGCAGAGATCTCACAGTCTCTGGTACCCTCGCTGCCCCTCCCCGCTCCTATTTCTTTCAAAGCTCTAGAGCCACCACCTTCAGGTAGAAAGAGGTAGAAGTCTGTCCTCTGTGCTCTCAGGACACTTTATCTGACCACTGTCCAAGAAGTTATGATATTCTTCTTCATGTGATAATTACATGCTTGCTTGTTTTTCTTCCATTTTTTAAAATTTTTTAAAAATAAGAGAACATTGTTGATATAGTACCTCTGATCTACCTTTCATTCTGTTCTGTTCCACTAAACTCTCTTCTTCCCAGAGACGAATAGTATAGTTGATTTATCTTCCCATACTTTCAACTTTTACTGCATATGTGTGTCTATGAACAATACAGAGTGTTGTGTACGAGTTAATGAGTTTATCTGCAAGGCTGTCACACCAGATGTATCATTTTGCAGTTGCTGTGTTTTTGAGATGGGTCCATGTTGCTTCATCAGGCTCTACTTCATTCATTTTCGGGGTCATATGATATGACATTGTATAAACAAGCTGCAATTCATTTGTCCATTTCCTGCTAGTGGCCATTCAGCCTGTTGCCCCAGTTTTTTCTTGTAAACATTGCTGCAATCAGCAGCTTTGTCTATCCTTCCTGGGGTTATATGTGAGATTTCTCGAGGGTAGACACCAAGAACCAGAATTGTTTGGCTGTTTCCACCACTACTAGATTGGATGATTGCTCCAATTCCCATCAGCTCTATATGGAAGCTTTCATTTCCCCTATTTTAGCTAACACTTGATATTATCAGACATGTATATTTTTGTCAGTCCAATGGGCATATTGTTTAAATTTGCATCTGTTTGATTATTAGTGAGGTTGAGCATCTTTTCCTATGTGTGTTTGCCATACAGGTTTCCTTTCTGTCACATGAATATTCGTGTGTGTGTGTGTGTGTGTGTGTGTGTATGTGTGTGTTCTGTTGGATTCTTTTTCTTGTTTATTTGTTGGAGTTCTTTATATATTCTAGTTACAATGCTTTGTTGTATGTGGTGCCATTATTTTCTCCTAGTCTGTCATTGTCATTTTCCCCTCTGTCCTTTGTGTCCTCTGACCTAGTTTTGTGTCATGCAGATGCTTGAGTGAAAACAGAATGATGCTTCCCCACCAGGTGCCGGCTGACCCAGAGTGCCAGCTTCTATTTCACTGAGAAAACCCCAAACCCCATTAGCTGCTGCCCCTGGAGGTGGGAAGAGCAGAGCTCCTTTTCCTTCCTCCCACCTCCTCCATCTTTCTGGACCTAGATGCGCTCATTTCCTAGGGCTGCTGGGAGACCCACCCAATTTGGGGGGCTCAGAACAGCAGAAGTTGTTTTCACACAGTCAGGAGGCCAGATGTCCAAAATCCACACATTGGCAGGGTTGGTTTTTAGTGGAGGCTCATAGGGAGAATTTGGTCCCTGCCCCCATCTGAGTGTCTGTGGGGTGCTGGCAACCCTTGGAGATGCCCGGTCCCAGTCTCTGCTTCCGTCTTCGCGTGGTCTTCCCTTCTGTGTGCCGCTGTGTCTTCTCCTTTCCAGTTTCTTGTAAGAACACCCATCACTGGATTTAGGGCCCACCCTAAATCCAGGGTGATCTCATATCAAGAACCTTAACTTAATTACATCTGCAAAGACCCTATTTCTAAATAACGTCACATTCATAGGCCATGGGAATCAGGGCATGGACGTGTATTCTGGGGGCTATTCAACCTACTGCATTAGGCAAACTCCTCAGATCCCAGAGAAGAACAAGGTTAAAAGCAGGACATGTGAGGGGAGGGGGTTTGGGTGCAGTGCTAGGGGGCGTAGGGGAGGAAGAGCACATTCTGAGAGAGGGCGTGTGTTCTGTGAGGTGCCATTCATTCCCCTGGAGAAGAACAGCCGTACGGGTTGGGCATGTAGTTTGACAAAGTCCCAGAAAACAGGCAGTGGCTCCCAACCTGTCCCGCTGCCATGGAGCTGAGCTGGTGACTGTACCCCTGCAAAGTGGGCCGAGAAGGGGCCAAGGGTGGGCCACTCTGTCCATTAACAGATATTGAACTTTACAGATTCTGCCAGTTTAAAGATAAGTAAAAGGAAAACAAATGGACCTCTAGGGAAAACAGCAGAATCAAGGAAAAGATGGACACTTACCGCATCTGCATCTGTGTCCATCTCCCTCCTCAGAGTGTGGAGCACCTGAGGGCAGCTTTTGTGTTTCCAGACCCCTCGGTGGGGGCTTATGCCCAGTGCTCATGGCATCCTCCTTGTGGGGGGAAGTGTGGAGGGGCAGTGCTCAGCCGGGGCTGCGTCTGAAGGTTCTGCCCCCCAGTCCTCCCGGCCCTCGGGTCTGCCTCCACTCCTCTGCCCTCCTCCAGCACAGGCTTCCTAAGGGTGGGGACCGTGACACGTGGCAGGGTCCAGTGAAGGTAGGGGGATGAAGAACGGGTGAACTCGTGCTCCTCCGGGTGGACCAGAGGGTATGCTGACACTGATTCTGGAAGTGCAAGGCCTTAGAGAAAACCTTTCGAGTTTTGGGTGGGAGAGCAGGAGATGGAGGCAGTTCTACGAGTACTGCGAAGATCCACTCTGTTGGCGTCAGCTTAGCACGTGTCCCCAGGGTCGGGCTGGGGTGTGCAGGCGTCCTGTTGACCAAGAAAGTTTCCTTCTCAGTGCTCAAGTCAGGGAAGAGCCCCATCTCTGCGCTGAAACAGAGTCCTTGTCCGCAGATGTGCATGGAGCTGGACAGATCCCGGCTGAGATGTGGAGAAGGGTTTGATAAATGCTGGAAGGCTCCCACTCCAGTGTGCCAGAGCTCATTTAAACACCAGCTTGCCGGCATACTAGGAGGCCTCAGAAGGAGAGAAGGCAGGCAGGAGCGAGCTCTTTGCACTGACTCATCTTCCCCCCAGGGCCTGTGATACATGGCGCTGACATTTTCTGAGGCCTCAGCCCCCGGAGACAACAGACAGGCTGTGGTGGGGTCCTTGGGGGCTCTGGGGCAGCCCTGGATGGACTTGCTGCTCTTGACGGCCCCGTGTGATGGAGGAGAGCCTGCGAGGCTCAAGAGTGAGGTCCTTGCTGCCCTCTAGGCCTCAGAGGAGGGGAACTCACGTCTCCCTCTCTGTGAACAGTCGGAGAATTTTCCTCTCATAAACAAAACAAACATGAGCTGATAGGGTGGAGGCCCCAGAGACAGGCTGGGTGGCCCTTTCTTCAACGTCTTTGCATTTGTTTCTCCAGGGGGCAGAATGCGGAAGCTTCTTAGAAGCCCGGAAAGTCGCCTGTGGGCCTCATCAACTTACTTGGTTAACTGGTGCTGGCGAGGGCTCTGTTGTTCTTGGAGAAGAGGCCTGTGAGCTTTTCAGATCCCTCTGAACACAGGCAAGTGGCTCAGCAGAGCCCCAAACCCAGGACGATGGAGCAGGTGCTTCATGGCGAGGGCAGGCAGTGTGGTATCCTGGGCAGAGCCCTCATGGGGTCAGGAAGCAGCCTCTGTTTTGACCCATCCCTTGCACCAACTCCCTGGGTGGCCTTTGCAAGTCCTCACTTCACTGGGCCTTAGCTGCCCTATCTTTGGCTCCAGAAAGTCAAGCTGTGTGATTCCCAGAGATTCTACTAGCTGTTTGGTTCCATGAACCATTTGAAGGAAGCGCTATGATGGTGGGGGCTTCCTCCCGAGGCCCCTCCCCTCCCGCCCCCTCTCTCTTCCACATCTCACTGACTTAGCACGGTTTTGTTTCCAAAGCTGGAGTCCCAGGCCTTTCTGTGGAGCCGAGGAAGATGGGGCTTGCCTCAGCTTGACAGCCGGGGCCAGAGAACACTGCCATCCATCACGTTCTCATTGTCACTTTGGAAGGTCCCAGGAGGTCAGCTTCCAATTGCCTCTCGGTACAGAGTCTTGTTTGTATTGCCTGGGGACTGCCCTTTCACAGAGCTAGTGGAAAGACACCCCTTGTCCTCCCCAGAGGAGGTGATGACAAATGTATTATTTTGAAGGTTGACCAGAAGTAGAAGTTGGGAGACTATTATGCTATATTGAAGTCCAAGTATGGGATACAAATATTTTTTAAGCATTGAGCACATCCTATTTATTTTCTTTATCAGTGACTGACTATATTTTGTCCACTTTCAGGAAGGATTTGTGGTTGAGGTACAAGGGGTGGCTTTTGATATGAAAATGTGTATTGTGACTCCCTGAATGGGTGTGGGGGGCAGGCAGAGATGGGCCCCACTGGGTGGAGGAGGGGCCTCGGTGCAGGTCCTGCCCGGCCCAGGCCCAGCCGGGAGCGACACCGGGGAAGCTGTGGGGCCTGAAAGGGTGCTTTTAGGAAAGTCTGGATCAGACATGATGTTATAGGAAAAAATGCAGCGTCTAAGGAAACAGCGCATGAATAGAGAGAAAGCCGAGAGACGGGGCAGGGAGGCCGAGAGGACATAAAACAGATTGTCATCGGGAGCTAGGGAGAGGGGCCGGGCCGCTGACAGGAGGGAAAATGGCAGAGGCTCCCTGCTTCCCCAGGGAAGACTGCGCACGGGTGGAGCAGATGCAGAAGGGCTGTTGAGGCCGAGAGCTGGACCTGTGCATTTCTGAGGCATGAAGACAGCAGAGCCCCAGGACGGGGCCACTGGTCTTGGGTCTGTGCCAGTGGGAGAAGCAGGTGCCCTCTCGCCTTGACCCCCAAACCTTTGGGGTGGGGGCAGGGTCCACAGCAGGGGGCAGGAGTCATCTTGCACAGGACATGCTCTAGAAAGGACTGGGAGGCATGGACTCTGCCCCCCTTTGTCCCCTCCATTTGCCGGTGAGAGAGGCAGGTGCTCTGTTGGGGCTGCAGGTGGTCTCCAGCAGTGCTGGAGGGTGCGGGCCACACTGCCTGCTCCCGGCCCAGGCCTGCCGCTGGCCAGGTGACCCTCGGCAGGTTATTCCCTGTGCCTCAGTTTCCTCTCCTGTAGAAGAGGGTTGATGTCAGTGCCTGCCTCCAAGGGGTGTGAGGATTAATTAATTCTTTTCTAATGTCAGTATTTTATTTGTAGCCCAAACAGAATTTATCTTTAACCTTCCCAGCTTTAAAGAAGCCAATGTATCAATAATAGTTTGATGTGCCCTCCTGAGTTATCTCCTTTTCAGAGTATTACTCTGAATCAGAGTAATTACTGGCTCTGACATTTTCTCATGAACAGTGACACATGCATGATTTTAAACTGTCTTTGATTACTTAACTGTTCTTTACTAGGCAGCTCTGTGACTTGATTTAAAAAAAATAAAGTAAAACCAAGGGAACTTTCTAATTTATCTTGGGCTTATATAGTAAACAACATTCGTGAGTCAGGTTTAGATCAAAACAGCTGCCTGGTCAGGGTGGGCTTCCAGTAGGCTGGCGGAGCCTGGGCTGGTTGCTGAACTTTGTTTCTCCGGGTGGCTCTGCAGGCCCTGGGGGCAGCAGACAGTGAGCCCCCTGGTAGCATTGGTGAGGGGGGGGGGTGTTATCAGCTTTCACAGGGCCACTGGAGAAGGGGTTCATTCAATAGCAGCGTTAGTTGTGATTGTCCTGAACTTGGAATGACTTGTCAGGACTGTGGCACACAGTGGCAGGTCCTTGATAAACACCAGATTCCTTCTGGAGCCCCCTCTGGTTTGCAGCTCCCCACCCTCCCCTTCCTCACTCACCCTCGCTGCAGGCCAGACCTGGAGCAGGTGTTCACTCCCCTCCCTGTGTTTCATGTCTCTGGGAACTGCCGGACCAGACCGTTCCCCAAAGCGGCGGCACCATTGTACATCCCTCCCAGAAAGCACGGGGTTCCGCTCTCTCCACATCCTCACCAGCACTTGCTAGTGTTTGCCTCTTCTGATTCTAGACATCCCAGGAGGTGTGCATCGGTGTCTTACTGTGGTTTTGGCGTGCGTTTCTCTGATGCTGAGCGGTGTTAAGCCTGTTTTCATGTGCATATTGGCCATTTGTATATCTTCTTTGGAGAAATGTCTGTTCAGATCTTTTGCTTGTTTAAGTTGGTAAGCTAGTTCTCAGGAATGCTTGGAAGAAGGCCCTGCATGCCGCAGTGAAGTGTAAATTGCAGTTAGGGAGAGCCCCCAGGACTTGGCGTGCCTGACTCCTCACCCACCTGTGCTAAGGATGTGGGAGTGGGGGGCAGTGCTGTGTGAATGACCAGGTAGGCAGAAGCTGATGGTTTTGTATTTTCCCCTTCGAGGAGAGGCTGGAACACTTGCCACCCCACCAGACTTTTAGGGGGGTTTCCCCAAGTCCCTATGGCGGGGCACAGGCCTGCCCATACCTGATGCTTTGGGTGATGACTTCAATGCCACACGGGATTTAGGTTTTGTAAACTCACAAGCCCCCGAGAGGTTGCCGGCAGGGTGTTGGCGGGCAGTATCGGTGGGGGCCAAATGGAGATATCCCAAGTCCTGCCCCCCACCCCTCTCACGTCACAGCAGCTTCCTCTGCTGCTGCGGTTCATGGCCCTTACATCGTCCCCGAGTTGTTTCGTACCAGCTGCTTGCTGCTCAGGGGGCTGTTTGGCTCAGTACAAGCTTTCCTTTTCATTTGCTTTTTGCTTAAAAATACTCAGGTTTTTCCAAGAGTCGATTAGTCCTTGGTGATGAGTGATCAAAGGTTTGGTTTGACCTCAGCAGTTCAAGTAGCAGATCCTGAACTAACGAACGTCGTTTTGTTCAACATCATTAAAGCACTGACGAGAAAAAACCCGTTGGTGCCCGGGCCGCTGTCAGCAGAGTGGATGCGATCTCCCCACGTCGGCATGGTTTTCTGCGGGGAATCCGGCTACCTGCCGCCTCCCAGAGCTGTGCGTGTGCGGTGAATTGGCACGTCCCGGTTGTCCCAGGAAGAGCATGAGGCTGTGTGTGTGAGTGGCCCTGCAGTGGAAGGGCGTTCTGTCCAGGGTGGGTTCCACTCTGTGCCCTGAGCTGCTGGGAGGGGCACCGGGCACCTGTGACCCTGAACAGGGGTAAGTGGGCTGGAAATGACTTGTTTTTATTAACATTTCTTGAATGTATATATAGCTCACATTTATTTCAATGCTTAGTATTAGAAGTGTTTTAAGTCTTTATTTAGAAGTTGGGTGATGTGTTTGTGACCAGAACTATGCAGTAGGAACTTACCTCTTGTGTTTATCAATTAGCCTTTGGTAAAATTGGCTTTGTTATACATGGTTGTGCTTAAACTCGAAGTTTCCAAGTACCTACCTACGTTAAGTGAGGACATCTTTGGGTCTCCCTGGGTACCTGTTGTGAGCCTCAGGACAAGAGACAATTAAGGACCGTGAGGATTAAACTGCCAGGCTGTGTGTCATCCTGTGTGGTGAGGGGCGGGACTAGGAAGGAGGTCGGCCCCGTTTCAGTGTAGGGCCACGAAGGGCAAGGGAAAATTAGGGTGTAGGGGTCCAAGTGGACTCTTTGGGCAGGTAGCTGGATGTCATAATTAAAATTCCCCTGAGGGATGAGCTGGTCATTCAAGAACTGGGTCCCCACAGCCAGCTTGTTAATGACCCTGCTGGTGATAAAACTCCTGTCTCCTCCCGAGGGACGGGACGGTTTTCTCCTTGTTTTCCTCGAGGCCATTTATATTCGGGTTCTAGTTCCCTGTGGCCTTCTTTCACTTCCTTCCCCTTGAACTTCCTGGGGCTGCTCCCTCTCTGGCTGTGCACGTGTGTGGGGGCATGGTTAATGTCTCCTCCTACATTGCCTCTTGGCAATGGCGCCTTACTCTTCCCACTTTTGATCTCCTCCCCCATCTTCTCCGTTGATCAGTGCCTGTTCACAGCCTGCTTCCTCTGCGATTATTATGATTATTACTATTCTGGCATTGGGACCCTTTGTGCTTGCTCACTCACCAGCCCCGGGGAGGCTCTGCCACCTTCCCACCCTCTGCCCACGCCCCTGAGGAACGTGGTCTGCAGCCTCCTGCACCTGGTCAGCCGCCCCAGGGCCCAGCCCAGGTTGGTAGCTCTGGTCAGTAGCGCGTTTGTCCCTAGACACAGAACAGCTGCCCTTCCACGGCCACAGAATGCCACCCCCTTCATAGCCCCGGTCTTTTCCTCACCTGTGACCGGTGATGGCATTCATTTCCTTAAGCCGGTCCTCCTGTCACCATTCCCAGAGCTCTCAGTGTCTCAGCCACCACCACCCCCACAATTGGTCGGTGACCCTCCTCTTGATGTGGGAAAGCTGGACTATGACCTGGTTGGTGCCCGGGGTATATTATCTTTCTCAGTTGCGTGCAATTTGGGGGTCTACGAAGTTAGTTTCAGAATTATGCTTTTTATTAAGTAGCCATCCCCCCACACACACCCGGAAGTCCCCTCAAGTTTGACCCATAACCAGCTAATGGTGAGTTGGGTGGAAGTTTTAGGGCTTGGGCAGTGCTTTAATTTCTCAGTGATCCCCCTGACCAGATGACCCCCGAGCAGAGGGGTGGGTCTCATGGAGTGTGGCTTACCCAGGTGTGCACAGGTTGTAGGCATAGCTCCAAGCCCCCCGCACTGGTGCTTTTGTTCTGATTAAACCTTTTTATTGTTTTATTTCTCATGTTACTGAACCAATGCCTGTTAGTTGTAGAAAAATTAGAAAGTAATAGACTAAGGGGGACAAAAGGAAAATGCAGTTCATCCCACCCACTAGAGTGACGGTGTTAACCCCTAGAGTATCCATTGCCTTGTAGACCTTTTTGCATGTGTGTGTGTGTTTCTGTTACACATGCAGTCACCCTATTCTTTATTTAATATATTTGTGTCATCTTTCCGTCTTATCGAATAGTCTTCTAACCTGTGGTGTTGGGTGCCTGTGTAGCATTGCGTCTCTGGATGGACCACGGCACAATTAATCAGGCATTTAGATGTGCACATTTGGGCTGTTTTCGGATCTGTTGCATGCTACACTTTGCTGTGTTGAGGATCCTTCCACGTGGCATTCCCAGTGCTCCCTAAGGATACATTCCTAGACCTGGGACTGCCAGGTCAAAGAGTAAGCACGAGGTTAAACTTCTGCTACATGTTTCATTATTGCTGTCCCCAAAATTTGTGTCCCTGTCTCTTTAAATGTATTGGGTATTAGTTGCTCTAAAAAATATTGGCCAACTTAGAAGACATAAGTGGTATTTGGTTGTTTTAATTTGTATGTCTTTGAAAAGTAACAAGGAAGAGTGAACGTTTTTGTAAGTTTATGTTTTGTGTATTACATGTTGGGGTATTTATACATTTTTCTAGAAAGAGTTCATTTTTTCCCTTAATGCACTGTTTGTATATTAAAGATGGTACTTTTTGTCCATTTTTTATGTTACAAATAGTTCTCTCAGGTTGTTATGGATTTTATTGTTATTTCAATTTTAAAATTTGTGGTGTTTTTTGATGTAGCAAGTTTAAAATTGTGATGTGTCCAGGTAAAAGTTTTAGGATTTTTGCTTTTGGTGCTGTCCTGTAGAAAGGCCTTCTCAAACCCAAGATTCTAGAAATATTTACTATACATTTTCTTCTAGTAATTTTTGCAGTTTGGCTTCTCAGTCTGCCAGGACCCGCGTGGCAGAAGGCGTGGGAGCAGATAGAAACGCCACCCTTCCCGAGCGGGAAACCAGCTGCCTTCGCACCAGCTGTTACTCCTTCTGCCCTTTTCCTCCCACTTTCCCCCTCACTGTATGAAACAAGTAGGTCTCACTGTAGACTTTCTGTTGGATTACATTCTCTCTCTATTCGTGTGGCGAGTTCGCCCTGTTCTGATTCCAGTGGCCGAGGGCACACTTTAGGGCTCTGGGGAAGCCCTGAGGATGGCACGCCGGCACGCAGAAGGCCAGGGGTTGCTGGCCTCATTGTCCTGCCTCTGCATGTGTTGCGATCACTGTCTTCTTCCCTAGTGACTGTAAGTCATCTGTATGTTTTGAAGCTTTTCTTCAGGGATCCTGAGTACAGTGACTTTGTCACTGGAACCAGTGAGTGCTGAGGTCTGTTATTAAATGTTTGGCTTGTCCCCTGCCACAGCGCCCAGCACCCAGGAAAGGCAGGTCTGTGTCAGTCCAGATCCCTCGGTTGCACCATCATGTCATAATCGCACCTGTTTTTCTTAAAAACCAGCAGCCCCACTCCACTGACTCATGTTCTTTGACTGCTAGATGCTTTTCTCTCCCAGTTGGGTGTGCCGAGCACAGCCCTTGCTCTTTCCTTCCCGGGCAGCGGTGGGCCTGGGGAGGTGGGAGTTCAGGGTGGACATGTGGTGGAGGACATGAAGCCCCCTCCTCACTCCCACTGTGGGGCTGTTGCCAGAACAGTCAGTCAGACGGATGTGTCCTCCCGGTGCTCTGCCCGCTCCACCTTCTCTCTGATTCCACTTCCTGAGCTAAAGGGAGTGTGTGGGTGGAAAGCCTGCCGGGTGGTCTTCCCAGACTTCCACGGGATCCTTGGCCACACCCAGGGCCCAAGGTGGGCCTGGGCCACCCTCAGACCACACTCAGCCATGCTGTCTCTGCCAGCGAGGCCTTTGGTGATAGTGACGATGAGGAAGAGCTGCTGGCGACCAAGCAGTAGTCGATGATGCAGTGGAAACCCTGCAGAGGTGTCCTGTTCCCAGATTAGAGTTTAATTACGGAGCACCTGCCTGCTTGTGCCCTACTTGGTAGTAGATGCCGTGGGGGGTTAAAAGGAACTGTGTTCTCAATGCTCGCCCTCATTCTGTTAGCCAAGGCCACAGTCAGGTGGCTGAGCTTCCCGCTCCCAGCCCCTGGGGCCTGCCTGCCTCAGTCTGAGCCCTGACTCTGTCGCCACTATGACACTTGGACAAATGCCTTAACTTTTCCTCAGTTTCCTCGTCTGTCAAATGGGCTGCTTCCCAGGGTTGTTGTGAGGACTAATGAGCTAGTATATTTGAACATTTCCCAGTGCCTGACGCGTGCTGTGTGTTTGCACTTATCATTGTTTCTGTTGTATGCATGCAAGTCTCTCCTACACTTCATGAGGGCCTTCTATCCTTTTCCGTCGTCCACAGCTGGGGTACCCAGTAAATATCTGTCACTGAGAACACCACTGTGCGGCATTACTGTCCCTCACTGTGCCGGGCTATATGTCACATCACCTGATCTCATCTTCAGAAAGCCCTTAAATTAGGTGTTGTGTTAGTTTTACAGATGAGAAACCCTCAGCTCAGGGAGGCTAAGTAACTTGCCAGAGGCTGTCCAGCCAACAAGTGGCAGGGCCAGAAATCTCCCCCCCTCCCCGCGCCCCCACAGCCTGACCCCAAAGGAGAATCAGGATGAGGATGTGTGAAGAATGGGGTGGGAACAAGGAAGACACATTTGAAAGAGAACAATAGAGCATATAAGGAATTTAATAGGTTTTGTGGGTGATATAGAACCAAAGGGCTAATGGGTAGTCCCTCATGGATTTCATGACATTCGGTTTCTGAAGGAAATGAAAACACACTTTGCACATAAAAGAGCTTAGACACTCAGGTGGACCCCCAGGGATGCTCTGCCTGCCCACGCTGGCCTGCTGGGCTCCGGGCCCTGGAACTGTGAGGGAGGGTTCCAGGGAGGAGGAGGGCTTGGGGGTCTGGCTCCAACGACTGGTAGGAGCTCTGTGGTTAAGGGTCTGGTGGGAGCCCTAGGAGGTCAGCACACAAAGGGGAGCATCCAGCCATGTCGGGAGTTGCGGCCTTGAGAGCATCCCACTCTGGCCCACAGGTACCAGCTGGGGGTGCTGGTGTTCAGGCAGTGGGGAGCAAGGTTGGGTGTTTGTGTGAGGAACTAATGGGCTCATTTTCACTTGGGGGACAGGCTGTGCAGCAGGCTAACCTGTGCCCCTTTCCATCCTGAAGAAGGACCTGGGGAAGGCAGCCATGGGGGGGTGGGCGAGTGGGAGGAGGAAGGCTGGGGGGATGGGAGCAGAGAGGCAGGCAGGGGCTGGGTGGCGTGGGGGCAGAGAAGAGGAAAGGGAAAATGAGGGTGGGTGCTGAGCTGAGGCATGAGATGATCCTGTCTACATCTTCAGAAGATGGGCCCGGCTGCTCTGTAGGAGGCAGGGGAGGACTTGGGAGTTTCAGGTCAGAAGTGATGGAGGCTTTGGTGCAGGTGGGATGATGGAGAAAAGCAGGCACATTTGGGATCCTTGTGGGAGTGGTGCCCCCAGAACTTGGTGGGCTACTTGTGGGAACAACTGTGAAGAAATGACCCTGGGTCCTTCTCAAGTGGTTGCATGACTCCGAAGCTTGGCGCCACTTTTTGGAGGATGGGGCTGTGGTGAAGAGTGAGAGCAATGGCTTCTGTGTCCCCAGTGTGTGGCCCTGGAGATCCTGGTGTAGGCTGCAGAGTGGGACGTTCAGAGGGGGAGCAGATGTAGAGGAGAAGGGACCAGGCTCTACTGCCTGATTTCCCTGGGCGTACTCAGCCTCTGATGGGCACGCACACTTGGCCTTGAAAACCACTTTGGGCTCAGGGGGCCGGAGAGGCAAGTACCACGTACCTGCAGCCCAGCCCTGGGGAACGGTGGAAAGTCTCCTGAGAAAATATGCTATCATCAATGATTTTATTAATGAGACATGAGTGGCTTGGCGGTGGAGTTAATCTTCCTAGAAATCAGGAAAAAAATTTCAAGTTCATCTGAGGGTATCCTAGGCTCTTGTGGCCCCTGTAGTCTGGGAGCGAGAGCTTCCCATCGGATCCTCCCCCCTCCAGAACCTTCCTGTGGTTTACCAGTGGAGTGGGAGGGCACTGAAGGCTGGGCCATGAACGTGATGCTTCTGGCAGTCAGCCCTGGACCGAGGGGACCAGCTGGAGGGAGGTGGAGGTGGAGGTGCTCCCTAGCCTGACATCTTGAATTGCTCCCTGTCCCCAGTGCCCAGTGGAGGGAATGCCCCGCATTTTTTCCCACTCCCCCGCCTTGCTTTACACTCTGTTTAGACTAAGGTTCTTCACCTAAACCTAAGGCTGCACTTGGGTGTTTTTCTCAGATTCAATTCTTGGAAGGAGAAGAACCCAGGGTCCTTGACATAGCTGTTCCTTTGGTATATCACCCAGGGAGTCCTCTTACCTGTCCCTCCAGTCCAGCACAGTGTTGCATCCCTGCCCTGTTCGAAGGGCTGCCTGGATGAAGTTCACCTAAACCAAGTACAGAGTCGAGTGCAGAGTCGTGACCAAAATCAGCACCTTCCTGGAATTTCCAGGCACTGAGAGAACAGAAAGAAATGGTCCCTAGAGCTAAAAACAAACACACACACAAAGCCCCTCAGTTGACGTTTATCTGAGGTGCTATGGAACAGAAGAAAGAGAATTCAGAAATGAACCAAGGGGCCTGCCTCCCCGTCTTGGACGCTGCCCTGAGTGGCTGGGCCAGGGCCTCCTTTCTCCACTCGCAGAATCAGGGGCTGGCTCTCGTCTGCAGGCCCCTTCGGTAGTAACACTATCCCATGCAGCACTTGCTTTCATTACTTAGTCCAGCAAAAAAGCGAGGGCCGAGATTAACACCCTCAGTTACGTCTTTGCAGAGCTCAGACCTGAGGAAATTGAAAAACACTCCAGCCAGCATGGAACTGGGTTTACGGGGCGTTCATTGGAGACGCCAGTGGGTCTCATTAAAAGGCACTTTATCTGGAAGGCCCCGGAGAGCCGGTCCTTGCGGAGGGAAGAGCAGCGTCAGGAATGGAGGCGGATGCGCTGAGCGGCCTGATGCAGTGGAAAGAATGCCGAACTGTGCGTTTCAGCTGCTCTGACTGCTGCCACTCATTAGGTACTTTCCTCTCCCTGATGGCTTTTCCTCTCTGGGAGGAAACGGTCCCTTCAAACGCCGCTACCCTGAGTGACCTAGTGAGTTTCCTCACGTCTGAGGTTCTTTGGAGTCTAAGGTCTGTGCCTGTGTTAAAAGGAAAAAGTTAATGAAATCAGGAATGCCCCCACATCATGTGCCACCGGCACGTGCACTCCCTCCCCCCACCCTGATTCCCGGCCTCCTCTCTGAGATGTCAGTGCCTGTGTTTTCTATGACATTCTCTTTCACGCTGCGGGTTTAGATACCCATTTGCAGCCAGTGACTAGCAAGCCACCCTGGCTGCCTGGCTGACATTGGTTCCAGAAATGGCAAAATGTAGAAGACTGTGCATCTGGGGGTGGGTGAAATCGCGGTTAACAAAAAGAGTTTGAAAGCTGTGGCCTCACTGGGCCAGCCATTGTGTCTACGCCTCTTGAAGTCAGCTGGCTGCTTGGGCATAGGCTGTACAAGAAGGTGGCTTGTTTGGGAGCAGGCTCTTGGCGTGCTGGTGCTCAGAATCTCTTGGAATTATGTCTTCATCCCTGAAAGCCATCAGGGGCTTGCTCCGACACCCATGCTGGAAGTCTGGTGATTCCTGGGTCCAGTGGTCGATGGCTGTCTGTCCTGTTCTCTACCTTGATGTGACTTAGTTTGCAAGTTTGGATTTCTCACCTGAAGGAGGCAGGTAATGGGGTGGGAAGGGGAGAGCCTTTGGGGTGGGTCAGACGTGGGTTTTCCCAGCTCTGTCATTCTCACAGGTCAGGTCTTCATGTTCTTGTCCCCTCAGCTCTAAGACAGAGGTAACCCTGAGGGAGGGTGGCAACAAGACCCTCCTCCTCCTCTTTCCTAGGTGCTGGGGTAGGTGATCAGAGACGAGGCAGGTGGCTCAGAGACTGTCCTTCAGGAGTTTCTGATCTTGTTTGGTAAACTCTCTTTCCCCAAAGCTGCAGCTGGTTGGCAGCTGTCCAGGAGAGGACAGCTCTCACTGGCTGTCCCTCAAACTCAACCACCCAAGGCCTAGTCTACCTGCACCCCCAGACCTGCTCCCACTCTGGGTTTCCCCTTCAGTCCCTGGCATCTCTTGGACCCTAAATGGCTCAGGGCATTCTTCTTCACATGCTGGTGACTCCAGGTCTGCCTAGCACCCCTTCAGTGGGTTACCTTCTCCCTGCTGCCCCCAACACTGATGCAGGCCCCAAGCCCACACCTGAATGGCCTCCAAGCTCCATACTATCCCACCCAAGTTTGTAAGGCCTTGTGGCATGGTGTTTGTCCTTACCTATCATCAGCACGGTGTCCCAGTTACCTCTCTGATGCCCAGCACCCTCTCCTCCTTTCCTGCTTTCTTTTTCACCATGACATTTATTGTTCTGCATGCCATACGACTTCCTGTGTGCCCTGTTGATTGTCTGCCTTCAGTCACTGGCCACAGAGGTTTTTGTCTGTTCACTGCTGACTCTCCTATACTTGGCAGAGTGCCTGGCATGTAGCTTTCAATAAATATTCGCTGAATGAATGAATACATGAATGAATGAATGAATAAAGTACATTTGCCCCATTTTTAAATGGTCCATTTTGGTCTCCCCACTAGACTCTGACCTCCTAGAGGGCAGCAGGGCCATGTCCCTTTTGTCTTTGTTTTGGCCATAGCATTTCCTTGGTTCATTGTCGATGAATGAATGTGGTCTCTGCCTCTGTCTGTATTGTCTCTAAATAGAAGTCTTTGAGCATGCCCCTTGCGTCTATAAAGGCTGGCTTTCGGGGTGGTTTCTCTATAGCACCCACTCATCCCTTTGGTACCTACCCATGGACCCTCTTTCATCCTCTCCCCAAGCCCCTCATGCTCACACTCGGGGCTCAGTATTTTTTCACTCTGTCCACTAACAAGCAGTGTGCTTTCACAAACACTGTGCAGTCCCACTTCCAAGCCTTTGCTTCTGCCATCCCCCGCACCAGGAGCACCCTTGCCCTTGGCCTCCTGGGAAACTCCAGTGTATCCCTCACTGGCTTTGAACGCTTCTTCCCTGTACACACCCCTAATGTCCCCCACACACCGAGCAGGGGCGCACCCCCTAGATCATGCCTGCCTTCTGCGCTAGTATGTGTACTTTCCAAGCCAGCTACTGAATCCTGTGCTCCTTCATGCTCCTCGGGCCTAGCACACAGCACATGGCTGATCTGTACATTTATCAGGTGAATCAGCAAGGGAATGAATGGCATGTCCACACGGGTACTGCCGAGCTCCATTCGACTGAGGGTTGGAATGAGTGTGGGCCAGCCAGACTCCTGGAGTATTTTAAATGCCACTGGTTAAGGTCGTGGCCAAACCCCCACAGATTATAAATGCTCACAGCCTGTACGAGTTCTTTCTCCCCTGGAACTGCTGACCACATTCACACCCAGAGCCATGCCAGCTTCTCAAGCCCTGGGCAACTGTTTCATCCCTTTCCTGTCCCCTCCAGGGGCCTCCAGTGGGGAAGTCTGTGGCTCCCCGTGGGATAGTCAGAGGGACACAGCATCGTCTGGAGGCTTCTGGGAAGGCAGACGTAAAGCACTGAGCTGGTAGCATCAGGTGTAACTCCTCCCCTGACCTGCCCTTCGAAGAGGTAGTCTGGCTGCAGTCCTCGCTCACTGGGCCTATTGAGCTGTGGCCAGGAGGTCAGGTTCAATCGGAGGACGAGCTGCAGAGAGCTGGGCAACCCAGCACGGGCAGAGCCATCTCCCCTGTGTCCCGGCCTTCAGCTGTGCCTGAGCCTGGGCCTTAGGTCTACCCAGCAGTTTTTGTCTAGACTTGTAGTGAGCATGGGGTGTGTGAGCTGGGGCCCTTGCTTCATTCTTGGCAGAACTGAGAAGCAAGTGGGCCAGGTGTGGCCTTCCACACTGTGAAAGGGCCTTTCCTCGAGAATTGTGAATGAATGGGTGAGAGCCCCTTGAATCACAGAAATGGAGATCTCCCCCAAATACAGACCCCTTTGTTCTGGGGCTGATGATAGCTCTCCTCTTGCCCTCAGACGACTGGGTTTTTGCCAGTTTCTCCTTAGTGGTAACTGAGTGTGCCACCAGCCCCCCAAGTTCTTAGCACTTCTGGGGTTGTAGCCACTGCTTCCTCTACCTGCCTCTCTGGATCTTATGTGAATAACAAGGCTGGTTTTATCACACGGGGGAGGGTGAGGTTCTTATTCCCTGCGTGTTAAAAGTCACCCAGGGAGCTTTTAAAAAAATGCCCAGCCAGGAGCTTACTTGGACTAATCAATCAGACTAATCAATTCCTTTTCGGGGGTGGGGAAACCGTGCTTTTGTCCTTTTAAAGCTTTCCAGGCGAGTGCACTATGCAGCAAGAGTGGGGAACGGTCAGACTGGATGCTCACCCACCATTAGACCCAGCTGGTCCTCATGGCAGCCCGGACTTCTGGGGTCCCTCACTGTGCAGATGCTCATGCTCACTGCCCGGCTGGATGGCCCCGGTGCCAGTGAGAGTGCAGGCACAGCTCCTGCGTCACCGCAGTTCGCAGTCTAAGCCTGAGGCCTGGGGTCTTCTGCCTGGTGGTTGCTTGCTGGGTGCTTACAGACCCGAAATGAGCCTCATCAGGACCACACAGTACTGGGCCCTGGGAGCGGGGGCACACTTGCTCCAGGACTTGATGGTCTAGTTTGGAGGCCTGCCCCTGGGTCCCAGGCCCAGAGGGTGCAGTCTTTTGAGAGAGCACCCATCCACATGCTCCCCCAGCACCTCTGACCCCGCTGCTCTGACCCAAACTCTCCGAGCTCTCTACCTGGAAACTGGCATGGCTAGCTGCCCCAGGGACCAGGGGAGACACAGTGCCCCCAACTCCTGACGCCCCCAGGCCTGCCCTCCTCTCCACTCCCACTCCTGCAGCTGAGGTCTTCGTCTTTGCCCACCTTTGCCAGGTCTTTGCGTTTCCCCCCATCACCTCTGATCCGGTATTTCTGCACCATCATAGGGTCACCAGCCTGTGGAAAGTGTGATAGCTGCTGTCTGGATCGGAAAGTGCTTTGTCCCCAACACACCTTTGCCTACCTCTGTGCCTTCTCCAGCCGCCACCGCCCCGTGCGATGCAGCCTTCCTGCCACCCAGATGGTGCTGCTGTCATTCTCGTGTGAGGCTGCTTCTTGCCTCTGAGCCTTTGCACATCCTGCCCCCTGATCTTTGAAGACTCAGTTTGTCTCCTGCTCCTTGCAGTATTAGTTCATTAGCCACTCCCAGGGGTCAACTACTCAGTGGTTTGTGACCACCAGATTTTTGCCTGACCCCTGGAGCAGCGAGTCCCATGTTCCCTGGAGCCCGAGTTCCTCCCAAGGTGTGAAGGCCTCTGGCACTGGTGGGTGCCGATGGTTCATGGAGCCCATTCTTTCTGTAGAGACTAGACAGACCTCTGGTGCCATCACCCGCAGATTGAGGTTCTAGAGCGGCTGCAGTGGAGTCCTTGCCCTTAGACCATCCCCCGGGAATCTGGTTTGGCTTCTAGAGCCCACAAGGTGATGGACCAGCTTTGCTTGTGGGCGACTGGAGTTCCAGCCCTGGGCCCACCTGTGCCAGGCTGAGTGTCTGTGAGTGTTGATGGAGCCTGGGCCACACCCAGAGTGTATTCCCCGCCGAAGCGTGTTCTGGGTCACAGCCCCACACTGACTCTTGTGCACTCACTCACACCCGACACCTGTGCCCTCGCTTCCTGCTGCAAACTCTCAGCCCATTTCCCCACATTTTCCTGGTGCTCTGTACCCTCCGCTTTCTGGAACCTTTCTGGAGTCAGTTCCCACTGGGGAGAAGCTGTCACAGGCTGTGTATGGAAGGGGCAGATTTCCCTGAAAGGACTGGCGGGAAGTGTTTCCATCTTCCACCTAGTCCTCAAGGCCTGGCTCAGGTCACACCTCCGTGAAGATTTCTCTGCCGGCTCCATCAGCAAGGTCTCTGCGTTTTCTAAACCCTCCGCACGCACTGTCAGTGCCTGGACTTTGAGGTCCCCTCATGCTTTGTGCCTCCCTCCCACCAGACTGTCAATTCCCAGAGGCCCGGGACTAGGTCTCCTCTTTATTTTTTTACACCCCCACCCCATCCCCTTGCACAGAATGGTGGGAATGAAGATTCAGAAAATTTTTCATTTACTTATTTATTTTAACAGAGAGAAAGAGACAGACAGACAGACAGACATGGATTTGTTTTCCATGTACTTATTGATGCCTTCATTGGTGGATTCTGCTCTGTGCCCTCACCAGAGATGAAACCCACAACCTTCAGCATGGAGCTCTAACCGGCTGAGCTACTCGGCCAGAGCAAGGGTGTGAGGATTTGTTGAATGAATGAGTGAATGAGTGAACCCACAGAATGCCCTATTGCTGGGGCAGGCATGTTTTACTAGTAAGACTTGGGAGCATTTGGAGTGTCCTGTGCTGGACCTGGAGCTTTCTCTGGGTCTGGCCCCGGGAAGGAGATGGGTGTTTCAGGATGCCCAGGCCAAAGGCTGTTTGCTCAGGGCGGGCCACACGGAAGTCCTACCAGTCCCATCACGGAGAACAGTGAGCAACAGGCCAGGCTCCACATCCCCTCCCCCAGCCAGCCTCCCTCGCTCCCCACAGTGAGGCCCGCGGCCTCCAGAAGCCACAAGGCCTGCTGGTTCGCAGGAATCCCGGTGTGTGTTTTCCTGGTGAATGACTTTAAATTGTCTTTAAAATGATTGCTCAACTTGAAAACCCCTGCCGGCGGTGTCTGTGGTGGTTTGGATCCTGCTCTGCATTTCATTCCTTTCCCCAAATTGTTCATTATTTCATTTGCATAAATTTTACTGGTGAGATATTGCCCCAGGCCTAGGAAGCTCAAATAGACCTCTAATGGGGCAGCAGAGATGAGGGGCAGGACTCAGTCTGGCCAAGGCGTGTGTGTCTGCAATTTTCTCAGCTCTGTCCTCTCCAAGAGCTCCTGCAAGGGCAGCTGCAAGGAAGACAACAACACACTCTTTCCAGGAGGCTCATGACCTCCTGCCTGTCCCCGGTCTTGACCTGTCCCCCGCTCCCTGCATGTTGTCACCAAGGTCCTTGTCCAGGTGGGAGCCAGAGCCAGACAGACCCTAGCTCCCACCTGCGCTCTGGCATCCCTTCCCCGTCAGTCAATCCATCTGCACCGACTTATTGAGCATCACTGGGGCACTGACAGCCAGGCGCTGGGTGTTGCGGTGGGCAGATGGAGAACCGAAAGACACAAGGAGATAAGACTGTTCTTCGGGGGCCAGTGTGGACAAGACAAGGCAGCTGTGTTAGGTACCAGGCCAGGGGTTCAGGCAGTCAGAGCCTTGGTGGGGGGGGGTGGGGGGAGGGGAGGGCGCTGGGGATGGGATGAGGGGGAGAGAACCTCACCTGAAGGCTGAAGATGGGGAATTGAAGAAGGTCAGCCAGGAGCTCTCTGGGGCTGAGCCTCCCACAGGAGTGCCCCAGGCTAGCCTTCCACACGCAGTAAGCAGACAGTCAGGGCCGCAGCCCCTCAGGGGTGCCTGAGTGTGCTGTTTCTTGATGGCGCATGTGGGGGAGGAGGCGGACGGCTGCTCTGAGTCACATGGTGGTGCCCTGGAGGAGGGCTTAGTCAGGGTCTCGGAGGGAGAGGGGGTGGGCGGGCGGGGCTGGAGCACAGGCTACAGTGGGGTGTAGTTTTGGGGGGTGACACAGGGACTGGGGGGTGTGAGGGGCTTGAAAGCCCAGCTTGGGAATCTAGATGTGTCCTTCAGGCTCAGTGGAGCCAGGGCAGGTTTCTGATCAGACAAGGGGCCTTATAAAAGAGAGAGACACTTGGGACCTTTCGATTGGGCCATGGTGTGGGTGCGAGAGGAAGGAGTTGGGTGCAAAAGCTGAGACCTGATGGGTGGGAAGCAGGCACAGTGAGGGCAGAGGGAGCTCCCGGCAGGCAGCCCCCATTTCTCAAACCTGGCACCGGCCACCCGCCCGTACCGGCCTCCCTTGAGGTAGTGTGGCGGAAACCGATTTTCACCAAACCCTGGCTGCAGGGTGGCAGGTGAGACTGTGGCAAGGACAGACTTGGCCTTCACCTGGCCAGGTCCAGATTTCAGTTCTGAGAGAAGAGACTTTCTCTCTCTCTCCAGCAGCTCAGTCAATCCCTCGTCTCTCGGTGTCTGTCAGGAACTTCTGTGAGCCCAGCATGCCTGTGTGTCTGGTAACACAGCAGGGGAGAGGTACGACAGGCCCTTGTCCTCAAGGACCACCCTCACCACGCTCAGTGGAATTTACATTAAACGTTTTTGGACCATGACACATAGTAAGAATACATTTACGGTGATGAATCATGACCTAGTAATCTATCTATTCATCCATCCAAAATAAAATTTTAATGAACTCTTACTGAGTGTGGTTCACTCTGTTTGCTTCTGTTTTTTTAAATGCTGCCCCACAATCCACTCGGCCATCTCAGGACCCACTAAAGGGTTTGTCGCTTTTGCTTTGTTAAGCGCTGACCACACTGGAGAGGGGAAGGCAACACCCCTACACCAGGTAGCAGGCAGTCCAGGAGAGCTGCGTGCTGCTGCTGAAAGGCTCGCCCAGCAGCGTGCGGTGGTTTGCGGAGAGGGGGTGGTCGCTGGGGACCGTGATGAAGACCGGGAGCTCCGCAGGGGTGGTGGCGTCGCCCCAGCCGAGTGTCCGCACCCCCACTCTGGTGTACAGTGCCTCAACGGCTGCCCTGCCTCCAAAAACAACAGAAGCAAACTATAGGATGAAATTTCAAAAATACACAAAGACACAAACTTAAAAAATAAAACAGCAGTGCAGCACTGTGCTGGCAGGGAAGAAGGCATCTTCTTTTACCTGTGGCCCGCAAGGTAAAAGTGGCCTGGCTTGGGCTACAAGCATCTGTGTCAGACCCTCGAGACCTGGGGCCTTAGCTCTGGGGCCTCGGGACCAGAGTCAAAGGCAGGCAGGCTAATGGGGTGGCCACCGAACGCTTAGGCCCCGATGGTTCCGCTCTCTGTGTCCAGGGCCGTAAGAAACAGACCGGCCTCTTGGACCGTCTCACTGGACAGACGGGAAGGGTGGTCTGTAGAGCTCCCGACTGGGAGCCAGTTCTTGGGTGGGGTCAGAGGCCAAATTCACGACCCTGTGCAGCCCAAGGATGCCTGTGACTTGGACTAGGGAAAGAGCAGAGGGACATGGGAGGGATTTGGGCGTGTAAAAGTGAACAGTGCTTGGCGATGGGTTAGATACCAGGATAGAGGGAGTGGGAGGTGACGAAGGAGGTATCTCCATTTCCAGCTCGCACTTGTGGGTGGATGGGAGCATCTTGGCCTGGATTTGGGAGTGACTGTCATGACTTTGATCTTAGACCACGTTAAGTTTGAAGTGCCTTTGAGAAGTCTGAGCTGGATACATGTGTCAGAAGCTTACAGCAGATTTCTGGACTGGAGATACTGGGTGAGATTATCCAGGGAGCTAGACAAGTGAGAGGAGAGAAGGCCCACATTCTCCGGCAAGAACTCCGGCTTTGATCGATGGCGGGCGTGGAAGGAAGACAGGGCTGTGGGAAGAACACCAGGTGCGGGGGCTGCTAGGAACGTCACAGGAAGCAAGATTGCAGAGGAGATGAGGCGAACGCTCTCAGCACTGCCCGGACAGCTAATAGGGCCGATTAGATTTGCAGCACTGTGGTCGTGGATGACCTGAGTGTGGCCACTCCGGTGAAATCCTGGCACAGAGAAGGCACAGGTGGGTAGACGGATAGTGAGTGGAGGGGGGCAGTGGAGAAGCTGAGCTGGGAAGGCCAGGGGAGAGGGTGGCTGGGGTGAGATGGAGGCTGGAGGGAGGGCTTTCAAAGAGGCATGATTTGAACAGAACTGCCAGGAGAACTGGAGGATGAAGGGGGACAAAAGGAAGAGGCTGAGTACCTGAGTGAGAAGGGTGAGGGGATGGTTCATTTTCCCTGAAGGGGTGGCAAGGGAGGGGACTGGCTCTGTACAGGGGGAGGGAGGAGGGTGCCAGCCCCGGTGAGGGTGGCTTCCATCTTGGGAGCAGCAGATTGTAGGAGCTCTTGTTCAAAGGCTTCTGTCTTCTCTGAGACACAGAAGGTGAGGCTGCAGACTGCAACTGTGGCGATGAGGGGGGAGACTGTGGGGCTGGAGGTTTGAAGGGGGTGGGGAGTATTGAAATAGGGCATCGATCCAGTTCCAACGAGTGGGAGAGAGTTGACAAGCCTTAAGGCTAATTCATTCATTCATTCACTTGCAAATATTACTTACTGTGTCCCAGCCACTATGGTCTGGGCCCTGGGGGGTATATCAATGAACAAAGAGACCAAAAAAAAAATCCTTGCCCTTATGGAGCTTGCATTCTACATGAGGGAGTCACGGTAAGTAAACAAATATGTAAAGCATGCATATGCTATGATATAATCAACAAAATACGTAAAGGATGTGCTGCTGTTAAGATGATAAATGCTGTGGAGGAGGGGGTGGGGGCTGAGGTGGTGAGTGCTCAGAGCAGGCCTCACTAGGGAGGGACCTCTGAGCTAAGGCCTGAAGGCAAGGAGGGACTGAGGCGGGGCTGGGGAGACTCTCTGGTGGTGGACTGGGGGAAGTGTCCACCTCCCTGAGGCGTGACTCCTCCACAGGGGCTGGCAGTTTGGCTGGGAATAGGGAAGAGGGAGAAGGTCATGGTGGTAAAGGGTCACACGCTCAAGGGCCCGGGGCCTGACTGACTTGTTCAGATGGATGCTGGTGTGGCCCAGCACCCTATGAGGGTGGCTGGCTGAAGAGTGGAGAGAAAGCAGAGGTGTGGCCAGGTGACTGGGTCAGGAGGAGGAGCCTGGGCCATAGGTGGGGGAAGAGATCCCCTGGAAGCTGTTTCCTCTGGCTGGGATGGGAGGGGCGCAGGGATTGACTCTGAGGCTCTGCTCCACCAGCGCCCCCACCTGCAGCAGAGGCCTCCGGAGGGAACCTAGCCAGCTGCTGCTTGCAGCATGTGGGTCTCACCCTGCCTCTTGGCTGTCTTCTGCTCATCACCGCCCGAGCTCAGCTCCTCCTCCTTGCAGTGCTGGAATCCTGTGTCAGTGAAGAGTATGGAGAGCTGGGAGATGGCCGTCTGGGGCTAAGTAGCATCAGCCTCAGTGGGGAAACCTGGCAACCACCACTTCGGCTGCTCAGAGAGGTTTTCCCCCTTGTGTACAGTTCTGACTCTGCTCTGAAGGTTTAGGTTCTGGGAAGGAAAAGTTGTTATACTGAGAATCCCTTAGAACTCTGGTGCCAGCCGTGCCAAGTGAGCATCAAACTGCCAGGGTCCTCAGAGGTGGGCTGCCCCTGCTCCCCCAGGGACAGAGGCCCACAGAGGTCAAGGCTCTCCCCTGCCTGCTTTGGGGTCTGTCACCAAAGGGGTGAGGAACCTGTCCAGGGCACAGACCACCTCAGCCCTGTGTCACCAGCATCCAGTAGACCTTCCTCAGGTGCCTGGAAGAGTGTTGTCAGAATGGTAGGTACTTCAGGTACTGGTCCCCTGTGTCCGCTGCTATTGACAGGCGGGCACCATAGTTGTCCTCATTCCCAGATAGGGAAACTGAGGCACAGAGAGGTTAACTAACTTGTCCAAAGGCAAGTTCACCGTGTTAGTATTTGACAGACCCTATCGAATCCTCATGCACCCAGCTCCCGGCCTACCTTCTGTGCTGTGTTTTACTAGCCTTGTCTCATCTGATACAGGAGTGCTTATAATTACGGTTTCTTTCGAGACTGGGAGAGGTCAGGTCGCACAGGTGGAAGGTTCTAACAGGCCCCGATCCCCCTCTTGGCACTTCCTACTGCTGCCTCAGTGGCGTTTGCTGATGAAACAGACCAGCAAATGGATGAAACCAAGTCCCCGCTGGGCCTAATGAATCCTGCTGTTACAGCTTGTTTGCATTTGTTAAGTTAATTCCTTTTCCAGACAGAACCACAGCCCAGTGTCCCTGCCTCCTTCCCACTGTTCCACGCCCCTGGGGGCCCTAGCATCCGCCCCAGGCCAGCTCAGTGTCCTAGCTCTGGGCCTAGGGACAAGAAGGGGCTAGCTGGCCAGAAGAGAGGCTGACCATGAAGGACAGCGGAGCCTGGCTGGGCTCCTTGCTCCCTGGCTGGGGCAGGCGCACAAAATGAAACCTGAACTCTGGAGGGAAGTTTACTGCACAATAAAGGGAGAATGGCCCGCTCTGGGGACAATTAAAGCCATATTACTGTGGAATTACAGAGGACGCCCAGGGAATTAACCAAATCCAAAGCAGCCAAAAGTACCAGGGCCAAGAAATGTGGGGCGTTCACATGTGGGTTCCCCGCTTGCCCCCCCGCCCCCCACTTGTACAAGGAACCTGTCTGGTTCCCAAAGCCCCTAATTTTAGGGCAAGAAAAGACATTTTCAAAGATTTTACCTGAGGGGAACTATTGTCATAAAACAACCCCTGCCCAGCCTAGCTTGTGCCTTAAACAGTTCTGTTCTTGTTCCGTAGCCAACCGCGTCCCCAGCGCAGGGCCAGGGGAAGGCTAATCCCACCATGTGCAGCTGGGAGAGGAGGACCCGGCCCGGACTCTGAGCTGGAGCCGAGCCGGGTCCAGTCTGGTCCCCGAGGAGAGCTGTGTGGGCACAGCCAGCAGCCTCGGCAGCCTCCCGGTCCTCACCTGTGAACCGGGAGTGACAGGGCCCTCCTCACCCACTATGGGTGACTACATTGCGAAGACGCCGCACTTGACAGTAGGCCCCTGCTGCCTTTATGTTTTTGACTTGATGGCCTCCTTGGGTGAGAATCGTGTCAAGCTGTGCAGTATCGGGTGTGTGCAGAGCAGATGTGTCTGCACTAGCTTTCTACTCGTGTCTCCTGAGGAGAGGAAAAGGGTAGGGTTTGGGGCTTCTGAAGGCACAGGTAGGGTGGCTTCCGCTGTCTAGAATTGGGAGGCCCCTTGGGAGGTCTCCACACTGTTTCATGCCCATTCCCCCTTGTCTCCACAGCTTACCTTGGGGGGCAGTGGTGGGTGTTTCACGATGGGCAAGCTGAGGACGTTTAGCAAGGTGCAGGGTGGACCACTCGGGATCCCTGCATCAGGGGAGGTTGCGAAGTGTATATGTGACCCTAGGTGTCTGGTGCTTATCTTGGTGCATGGAGATGGCAGCAAGTGGGTCACCTGTCACAGCTGTGGGGCAGCTAAAGTGGGCTGAGATGGCCAAGTATAAACTATTTCAACTCTCAGCACTGCCCTCACCGCCTGCCTCAGCCCTCTGCTCCCCACTGCCTGCGTACCTCAGCCTTCCGGCTGTGCCTGGGCTTGGCTCTGTCTTCTTTCTCACAATCCCCAGAGGTCCCTCAGCACACAGCTCTCTTGGTGCATTTCTGCCATAGAGCTTTGAGACCTTGAAAGACTGGCTAGTTTTTAAACGAAGCCCCCCACCACGCCCCCACCGCGGTCGCTGTCAGTGCTGTGGCAGCACTGACTCTTGGCTGTGAGGATGGTGGCTGTGGTCCCCCAGCCCTGATCTCTCACTCTAGCTGATGACTTAGGACATGGCTCCAGAAGGACCACTTGGTTCATTTTCTGCAAATAAGTTTGCAAATAAATCCCCCACGTTTGCCCACAGGCAAGTTCCTCTCCTATCTTCTTCCAACACACAGCCCCCGCCCTGAGGACTGAGGGTCACATGTGGACTGGAAGACTTCCCAGGAGACCCTTCACAGATGCAAGTGTAAGAACATTAACGAGGCCAGTCCTGGCCTTGAACCTGGAAGGTTCTCAGAGCCCAGAGGCGCAACAGTGTCTCCTCGAAGGCTCTCAGAGACGGAAGGGGCTGCTTCGGTCTAGTGTGTCCTGTGTCCCTCCGCTCGGACACCTGCTGGAGCAGTGGACCGCGCTCCCGGGTGGCCCGTTCTATTCCTGCTCAGCTGGTGCTTGCCTTTCCCCGTCACTTTGTCAATTCTGTGGCAAGCCACCTGCATTCTTCAGTGATAGGATGGTGTTTAATTAATTGTAGTCTCATAAACACTTCACTGATATCTACATAAATTGTATCTACTGGTCTGGTTAAAGTAGCTGGATTCAGAATTGGGGTTCAGAGTCCGATCAGTTTTCACCATGAAGCACGTCCTGATGAAAATGGCCTTTTTTGGGTAAGGATTTTGGGCCATTCCGGTCATAACTGGCTTCCTCTTCCTGTTTCTGCCTGAACAGCAGCTTGATTCCACCTGGGGGTCCGAGTGTGGGGTTGAGGCATTCTGGGGGCTGCTGGGGCCCCTGAGAGCCTGCTGGGGACAGCGAGGCGACCTCTCTGCTCAGCACGGACGGTGGAGTGTGCGGCCAGGAGAGCACTCCTGGGGTCGCTCGGTGGGCAGGTCTTTCCCTTCTGTCGCCTTCCCGTGTGGCCTCAGACAGGGACTCTGTTCTCCTGGAGCAGCTGGGGAAGGGCGGGCAACTGAGGACGGACAGGGTGGCACTGGCCAGACGGGACCTGGAGAGTCAGGCAGTGCTTGGAGCTCGGAGGGCCCAGACAGGCCTTGTCCCCGCTGGTCCCGTTGCATTGAGGGCCGTCGTAACCTCTTCTGGGGCTTTCAGGTGCTGAGGAGATTAGCGTTCCCTTTTATTGTAAATTGTCATGTAAAATCACAGACCGTGGGCAAAGCACATGTTCGACCAGGATCTACAAGGTGCTGGAGACACGACAGCCAAGCAGCGCTTGGGCATACTTTTACTGAGAAGTGTTGGTCAGAATTCCAATTTAACTGGGTGTCCTGTCTCCCTAGTTGCTAACTCTGGCCACCCCAGTTGGCACGTGAGCTGGGAGAATGAGAGGCCGTGTCGGTGCTGACCCGGAGTGGCCCAGGGGATCCCGGCCGCCGCCCGTCCCCATTCATGAGAGAACCTTGGACTGTTGGGCTAACCTGGCTGTGTGTGTGGTGTCGCATTTCTGGAGCAGTTTAGGCTGCAGGTGAGGCTGGTCTCCGAGCTGAAAAGCCCAAATCAAAGTTAAATAAAGAGTTGAACTAAATAACTAGTCAAGAGGAGAGGGACGCTGCCGTGAGATGGGGATGACGGGAATGGGGATGGTGTCCTGGGAGTCGCATGCTTTCCTGCCTGGGGCCAGGGGCACAGAATCAACGGCCAGCCATCAAACCGTCCTTGCCATCAGCCCCTCCCGCTCCTGCTGGAGTCTGGCCTTGCCTCTGCAGCCTGGCCTGCGCCAGACTCCGTGATGGGACCCCTCGCAGACAGAAATGACTCCAGGGAGGCAGGGGCCATCTTGGCCGGTGCGGCTGGCAAGTCAGTGCTCATAGGCCTGTCTCATAAAGCACAGGGAGTGTGTACACCCCCTCCATGTGAAACAGTTGGAAGGAAGCCTCGTGCTGCCAGACAGGCATCTGGGCAGGGGGAGCGAGCCACAGGCAAAGCGCAGGTCGTGGCAGTGCAAGCCATGGGGCAGCTTTGCTCAGGTTTCTTGTACTCGGGAAATTCTAGGCCTTCCAAAATAGATTCCGACAGCCATGGAGGTTTACCAAACTTCTCTCTGCCTGTGGCCATGCCAGCCTCGCCTCACCGTGCTGGGGCTCTGGGAAAGCCCTGGGGTAGGGGCGCCCCCAACTCGTGCCAGGTCCTAGGCAAGGTCGCTTTGCCTATTGGGGCCTCATTTTTCTCTTCTCTCTGTGACAAGAGGGTAAAGTTGGACTCCTTGCAAGCCTGCCCCAACCCCAAGAGCCTGCTTCTGCCCTTGGAGGACACCATCCCCTCCCCCTGTTTGGCTGATGGACGCTGGGTGTGATGGGAGGGGACAGGGCTGTTCCTATGAGGTCCTATGATAAGGAAGAAGCAAGACCCCATGTCTGGATCTCTATGTGGAAACCAATACTCTGAAGGGCAAGAGAGTCGGTGTCTGGTAGTCAGTCAGTAGACAGCCACCGAAAGTTCCAGAACAGGGCAGTGACGTGATGAGAGGAGAGCTTGAAGAGGGCCTAAGGATGGAAGAGGTTGGAGCTGGGAATGCTACACAGTGGGCCGGGGCTGAAGTCCCCAGGGAGGTGACAGGGCAGGGCCACTTTCCCCTGGCCGCCTGGGGGAGGCCCGCCGCTGCAGACAAAGAACTGAGGACTGCTCCGCTTACTCGGGCCTCTTCGTGTGGCATTTCCTCTGCAGAGTGCAGGATGTTTGTGCAGCAGGAGCCCCAAGTTATTCCTCCACAGTGAGAGGCCTGGGAGACGTTAGGAGGGGATTGTTTCACAGCCTGGGCGTGGGGTTGTGGTGGTGGGGGGGCGGTGGTGCAGCAGCCAAAAAAGGGTAGGGGAAAGAAAAGGCTGAGATGTTTACAGAGAAAAAAGTCAGTGGAAAATATGATGGTGAGGTCAAGCCGATGCGGGGGGATGGCCTCCATGCCGTCAACCGGGGAGGGGCCGGTCGCCCCACACAGTGGGAGAGAAAGCCGCTAGGCTGTGGCTGTGCTTTGTGGGGAGTGGTGGCTCCCTGCTACTTTTAATCCTCCCTGTGGCCCTGATCCCAGTTCCGAGAATGGACTGTAGCTTTATCAGCCACTCTGGTCTCCCAGCCCAGATGGAGTTCACCGTCTATCTGCTGGAAGGCGGCAAGACTCACAGACCCCAGATCCATCCCCCCCGCCCCCCTTCTCCAGAAGCCCTGGAGGGCCTGGCTGGGCCTGGGCTCTTCTGTCTGACATCTTGACAAAGGGGCCAGGCCTTTCCCAAGCCCCACAGGTGTGAAGAGCTTGTTACCCTTGTGTTTGTTCAGCCCTATTAGTGGCCTGAAGGACTGTTGACAGAGGGCCCCTTTGTGCGGGACTCGGCTAAAGCTCTCTAAGCCCTCAACAAACACAGGCCACTTATCTCCCCGGACTTTATCGGGAACCATCTGAAGCCGCTTGGGCCAGGAACTCGGCCTCCCTGACTCACGCCTGCTGGGGGGCTGGTTTGCCAAAACACTTCCCCGTTTTTGTTTCTATTTTTTTAATTCGTTTTCCCCACCACCTTGATCTACCTTTTGTGGATTCTATTTCTGATACCAGAGAAAAAGCCCAGGTGCTGTCCAGGGTCGGAGGCTTTGCGTTCAAGTTGGAGTTTTTAAAGACAAGGTTGCGGCTTCGCTGGCCCCTGTCTCCCAGAGGAGGTGCCGTCGGAGGGGTCAGTGGCTCCCCACTTCGAGACCTAGGCTTCAGGAGCTCCCAGGCCCAGCAGGACGCTCCCGGCTGCCAACTGCCCTCCTGGAAATCCTTTCAGCAAGGCTTTCCTGGGGAACCCCACATGCCTAAAAAGGGGGCTACTTTATTCTCCCTCAGAATGGTTTCCTCTGCCCAGTACCCTAGAGAAGATCCTTGCCACACCCTGTCCTTCTGGAAGACCCAGGTGGTGGGTCACCAGTTCTGTCAGCTGCTCTCCTTCTGAGGCTGAAGTGATCACGCGGAGAGATCGGAAGCCTGCGAGATGCCCTGTCAGGGTCACGCTGTCATCATGCCCCATCTCTGGTTCATCCAGGCTGGTGGTGGTCTCAGTGCTCAGCCCTGTCACCTGCCTGCATGGTCCCACCCCTGTGGCATGTTCACACCTGGAGCACCCCCCACCCAACTCCCAGGTACCCACCCCCCCAAACACACACAGAGCTTCCCTGCTGATGTGAACCTGACCCCTTCCTCCCAGGAGTTTTCGGCGTCCTGCAGCTACAGATGTTTAGGCCTGGAAAGAACTGAGGTTCAGACCCGATGTTCTCATCTTTCAGATGAGACTCTGGAGGCTCAGGGAGGCCTGTGGGCTTTCCAGAGTTGCACGTGTGGGTGGGGCACAGGGCCAGGACTGGCGTCCAGACCCCAGGTCTCCCAAGTCAGGTCCAGCTCTCTCCTCTGTCCGTGCTGCCTTGCATGCCATTTGATCGTTACGTACTGGTAATTACATCACACGTGGGCTCCGAGGGCCTTGTCCTCAGACACCTTTTCTCTTCTCTGCATTATCAGTGGTTATTGTCACCCAAGTGTGGTCCTCGACCAGGCGGCTCAGCCTCACCTGGGAATGTCAGCAGTGCAGAGTCTCCGGCCCCCCTACAACCTGCAGATCAGAGGCTGCTGGAGGTGGGCCCAGCTGTCTGTGGTCAGGCAGGCATCCTGGTGATTCTGTGCACCCGAGTCTGAGAACCATCATGTATCGGGATCTGGGGTGGGAGTTAATGGCTACCTGAATTGAACTCCAGAGCTGGGGAGAAGGAAGAGGGGGCAAAGTTTCAGGAGAGAGAAGCGCAGGAGTGCCGGCCCTGTGGCGGCTGTGCTTCTCTCGCCAGAGGGGCGCTGTGTGTGTTTGTCAAACGGGAAACAAACGAAAATCTAGCAGAAGCAGGTCCTGCTGGGGATGTCGTGGTGGCCCCATCTCATGTTCGAAGGTGCCGCATCTTCCCTCTTGTGCTCTGTGGGGCCCCCGAGAGTCCCACAGGATGTCTGCCCTCACCCGGGCTCTGTCTCGCTCCGCACGGACACGGACTCTCTTTTCTCAGATGAACAGGTTGTCCCATCCCATCACCCTGGCTGTGGCGAGGTGACACTTTTCAACAGTCGCCTCAACATTAACATTGATACAAGCACCCCTCAAATGTGTATAAACCCTAGAGCCTTGACTAGAAGCAAACTGCCCCTGGCTGATGCTTCTTGTCTCTTCTTGGTTGCCCCGTCTCTTTGGCTCACCCTGCCAGGCCACCACTGCACTGCATCTGGCTGGGCCATGTCCCCAGCCACAAGCATTAAGCCCTGTGTTTGGTGGTGGGGGTGGGCCTGGGAGGGAGGTGTCAGCGGCAGCAGCATTAACTGGACTTTTATCACACCACGTATCTCCAAAGACAGTGGGGCAGGGACCACATCTGTCCTGCTCACTATTATATCCCCAGTGACTCACCTAGTGTCTGGAACATAGTAGGTGCTCAGTAAATATCTGTTGAATGAATAGATAAATCATGAACTACCAGATTTGCCATTTGTAAAGTGCACTTTGATTGTTTTGCTATGTATCCACATGTACGATTATTTCTCTTATGCCCGGCTCACCTGCAGACACGAAAGGGTCCAGGCCCTGGAAATGCTTGGGCCACTCCTGCCTCAGCCCCTCTCCTAAAGGAGTCCTTTGAGAGCCCAGCTCAGAGTGTCCCAAGGTGCTGGCAGGAGCCAGGTGTGTGGGGAGCAGTGACTGATTAGCCTGGTCATTTCAGGAGAAGCTGAAAACTGGGCTTAGAGTAGACCCACTGGGTCTCTTAAAATTCGTTATAAACAAGGGTCAAACAATTTCTAAATAAATAGTATACCAAATAGAGTAACTAAGTAGTAAATAAAAGGAAGTAAAGATTATCCCAAACATTTAAAAATAACTCTCAAATAGTTTTATTATTCTGAAACAATCGTTTAAGGAGACGTTCCTTTTAAAACCAGACCTCTGCCCACTGCGCCGATGCAGCCTCCGCTCTGCGGACTCTCCCCTTCACCTTCCTGGGGACTCTCTCCCCAGACAGTCCTTTTCGGTTCAGCTCTGGTTCCAATTCTGCCAACCAGCAGCACTAACATCCCCTGGGTGCTGGCTGGAAGTGAGGACTCCTGGGCCCCAGGCCGGGGCTCCTGAATCAGGATCTGCTTTGCGCTGGTATCAGGGAGACCCTGTGCGCACTGCAGCTGCAGCTGCAGCAGGGCTGGAAGACTACTCCCTCTGAGCTCCGAGTCTCTTCTCTGGCCCTGTCCTCCCCGTCTTGTCCCTGGTTGAGCAAAGAGGAACAGCCCCTCCAGGTGTCAGCCCTGAGAGCACTCAGCCTGGTCGGAAGCTCCAGATGTGTTGTGTGGCTCCGGAGGCACTGCGTACATCCCCTCTGAGGCAGGAGTGCTCTGAGGGCAGCCTCTGTCTGCCTGCCCGGCTCCAGCCGCCGCCTCTGCACTCAGCACCAGCCTGTGGTCCTCTGAAAGGCTGCAGTCGGCATTCACATTCGTTGAAACTGAAAACTTCTCACCTCCCAGGGCTGCATTCAAAGCTGCGGGCCTGGCAGCAGCAAAGGGAGGCAAAAATTCACATACCCTGGGTGTGGGGATGTCAGGGCTTCACAAACTTGGCACTATTGATATTTTGTGCGAGATGACTCTGTGGTAGGGGACTGCTCCATGCACGTTTAGCAGATCTTGGTCTTTGTGCCCCCCTCCGCCCCCCATGACCGTAGCACCTCCTCCCCTGGTTGTGATACATGAGAGTGACTGTAATACTGCCAGATGTTTGCTGGAGGGCACCTTCGCCCTCAGGTGAGAACCACCGCTGCACTCCTCTCTGCCTCCTCCACCTGGGAATTGTGAGCACTGTGTGGTGAGCAGATCTCGTGGTCCTCACTCAGCAGCCCCAGGTAAAATGAGCAAAAGAGCAGGTGAGAGAAGCAGCACCCACCCAACCCTGCAAGTGTTCATTGAGCCACATCTCCTCTGTGGCCCAGACCCGTGGAAATGGGTGCTAATCATGGCAGGTCTGAGCTATGCTTACTGGGGCCATGGGGAGCCCCAGGACTGGGGACCAATTTCTTGCATTCAAGCTCCCAGCCTGTGGATGGTGCGTATGTGGGCCAGTTACTTTGGACCGTTCAGCTGCAGATATGTTAGTCCAAAATTCCCTGATATGCTGCAGAAATGACGTGGGGCAACCCTCTCAAAAGAACTGCCTGGAAGGGAGTGGGGAGTGCTGGGTGATCCTGTGTGCTCACAGGGCAGAGCAGGGTCCCTGGGCCCAGCACAGAGCCTCTGAGGAGGCTCGTCACCAATGACCTGCCTGTTCCACAGAAAGCCCCTGAGCCACGTGAAATGCAGGGGAGCCAGGCCCAGATGCCCTGAGAGACAGGGCCGGGGTATAGCTCAACTATATCTATTCGCCGGATTCTTTCTGGGCCTGGGATAGCCCTGGTGTGTGGGAGGTTAGTTCGCCAGGGTCTTTCGGGAAAGGGCCAACACCTGTGTTTGGTAAACTCACCAAACCAATGGATGTGGAGTCAGTCCCTGCTGTGTGCAAGGGTCTTCAGAGGAGTCCAGGGCATCCTAGAGGTGGATTCTTCTCCTTAAAGTACTGCAGTCTACTTGGACAGCAGAAGCTACATTGACAAGTTAGAGTAGCAATACAAGTTTTAAGTACTTCAAAGCAACAATAAAAGAAATGTCACATGTCACAGGACCATGCCTTGTCAGGGCATAGTCTGGGCAGACCGCACAATCTTCCCTCCGTCCTGCCTGTCTACCTACTACCCACCCCTCCACTCACCCACCCATTCATTCATTCAACCACCCATTCACCCATCTGCCTGTGATCCATCCACTGCTCCACCTATCCATCTACACTCATCCACCCACCCACCATCCACTCACCCATCCATTTACCCACTCACCCATCCATCATCCATCCGTCTATCCACCCATGTATCCATTCATCTGCTCACTCATTTATTATCCATTCGTCTGTCCACCCACCCACCCATCTGTCATCCGTCATCCGCCATCCATCCATCCCTTCACATTCTCTCTGACTTACTCTTTCCCTCTCTCATTTGTGCAATAAGAACATACTGAGCTCTGCTCTGGGCTGGAGAGTGTAAGGGCAAACCCTGTTCCTGGGCTCCAGGAACCCACACAGCTGAGAGCATTTGTGTCTCTTTATCTAAGAGCTTGCTGCTGGGAGTGCTCGTCTGTCCCCCCACCCCCCACCAGAAGGGGTGCCCTGGACAGCTGAGAGTGCACTGTCTACCCTGGTCTCCCTCATGGCTCACCACACAGGGCCTGGCATGTAGCTGGAGCACCTCACTGTGTGTTGAATTGAACTGGCTCGGGGTTGGTGAGGGTTTGGACAGTCCAGGCTGGTGGGAGATGTTTGGAAAGGCTTAAGGGATGGTGGTGACCGGCATATGTTAAAATAGGACCGAGAAGAACTTTTCATCAGAGAAGAAAATAGATCCTCATCTCTTGGGCCCCATTTCCTGTCAGGTTTCTGGGTAAGAAGTGTTTGTGGGGGTTCTCTTCCTCTCCCCTCCTGCCCCATGTTACACCCCTGGGTCTGAAATGCAGCCACACGTGGTGTACCTTTGGTGATCCCCACATGGCAGTTGGGTGGGGCATAGAGCTGGGGTCCAGACCAGGCCAGCTCTCTCTGGGTGGCTGGGGGAGCCCTGGACAGGGAAGCCCACGAAGGTTCCTCAGAAGTTGTGCTGCCCCGCCCCTGCCCTCTTCCCCAGGGCTGACCTCTCTGTTCTCACAAGGCTGCCCTTTCCTTCCCGCCTTGAAATTTGATAATGAAACTAATACCCAATATTTTTGCCTCCAAGAGAGGCAGGAGATAAACAGGAAGGCACAAGGGATTAAGGTGTCTCTCTTGAGAAAGGAGCTGGGGACGGGCTGGGAGTTAGGTGACATCTTTGTGTGGAGCCGAGGGATCCAGATGTGAGCGGCTTTGCCCAATGCATTTTTCCATTTGTGCAGAGAAAATAAAACAAAGGGAAAAGAAAACAAGCTGTAAAATACTTTGCAGAAGGTCGAGCATGGGCAATTGCCACTTGATGTCCCCTGACAGCTCCAAGAGCAGGGGGGAGGAAGGGCGCCCTGCCTTTTGATGTTCAGCCTCTGAGTGTTCTTTTGTGTGACCAGTTGTTTGGGAAGAACCTTTTGTCGGTGTAAGGTGCATATGGAAGAGAGATACTGGCCCGGCCCAGGGTTTTCCTTGGGGTGGGGATGGGGGCTGAGCTCCCAGGAAGGGCTTAGAGGCTGGGATGGGCCCATTGGGGGAATGGGGGACAGCTGGAGCCATCCTTACAGAAGAGGACATAGGATTAGCCTCTGCCTCCAAGAAGGACCAAGAAGACGCTCCTGCCAAGGGCTTGCCCAGTACAAGAGAGGCCTGCGGAAGTGAGGCCTGGCTGGTCCGTCCGGATCCCGTCCCCGGACAGGCATGTCAGGCCCTGTGACTTCTATGCTAGCAGGAAAGACCCGATTCCGGGCTCCACTCTAGACCCAGCTGCTCTTCCTTCCAGCGATGTGGTCCATTCCTCTGGGGCAATGGAAGAGGAGCCCGAAGACCTGGGTTCCGGTCCTGGGCCCCCCCCCCCCACTTACTGGCTTGGTGGTCCTGGGCTGGTAGGTCACTTAACCACTCTGAGTGCCTCCCTGTCATCCTGGACTGGCTGGGTTCAAAGGGGCGATGAACCATAGTCTCGAGTGCTGGTGGGCTGCAGCTTCTTCCTTTGTGCTTAGTTGGGCTCAGCCCCAAGGGCTGGAGGTGCTGAGGGATGCGTGTATAGCTCTCAGGAGTCATGTTCTGACCTAAGTTGGGGTCCAGCTGCTTCCAGACTTAAGATGTGACCTGAGTCTTCTGTCTCCCCACGGAGCCTCTGCTAAAGCCCTTGTCCATCTGTATTTGTAAACTGAGTGATTAAACGGGGTGTGTGATTTGGGGGGTGAGTTTAAGGAGAATATTTAAAGAAGCTGATAACCTCACAGAAAAATTAAAAGGGCAAATATTCATTTAAAACCACAAAAGTAATATATAGCTAAGAAACTGGTAAAAATATTTGCAGCTTGTATAGTAGAAAAGACAAACGGTTTTTAATCTGTTACATTTAAGAGCACCAGACATTGTGGGGGGAAAAAAACAACACCTTGTTTGAAAACTGGGCAAATGGCACGAACAGGCAATGCACAAAAAATGAAATCTAAAGAGAAAAACAAACATGGGGAAATGCCCAGCCCCACTGGTAATCAAAGACATGCATATTAAAGTCATGTGTGTGTGTTTTCCAGACAAACTGGCAAAGATTTAAAAAAAAGAATGCCGATACCAAATGCATATTGTTATTCTTTTCAAGGGTGTGTTGAAATAGGAGCTCTCAGATCCTGCTGATGGGAGTGCAAGCCAGGACAGCCTTCCTTGTGGGGAATTTGGCAGTTTGGATTCCTGGTTAAAACATGTAGACCCACCCTGGCTGGTGTGGCCCTGTTGGTTGGAGTCCCATACACCAAAAGGTTGGGAGTGTGATTCCCGGTCAGGGCACATACCTAGGTTGTGGGTTCGATCCTCAGTGGGGGTGTGTATGGAGGCAACCAATGAATGTTTCTCTCTGTTTCTCTTTCTCTCCCTTTCTCTCTCCCTCCCTTCCTCTCTTCTTTACTCTCTAAAATAAATGAACATATTTTTAAAAATTTAAAACATGTAGACCCAAAATTTAACTACTAATTCTGTTGTGAGAAATTTGCTGTACAACAGTCACCAGAGAAGAGTATAAACTCGTGAGTTCAAAGGTGGGTATCAATGTGTTGTTTATGATTGTGAAAGACTGGAAACGACCTAACTGCCCAGCTCGGGGATGCCCTGCCTTTGCATGCTCCCACTGCGGATCCGAGCAGCTCGCTGCACATGTCTGTGCACCAGGCAGTAGACAACCTTCCAAAATTGTGAAGAATGTTAGCTGACACTGAAACATAGTCACCACGATGAGGAACTAGGCCATGAGCCTGAGATGCACATGTGCCATCACTGTCTGTGAGAAAGAATTGAACTGCTCCCCAGCTGAGCCAATGCTGATTAAAGCAGCAAGGATGGACCCCAGTGTTAACAGCCATCGGAAATCTGAGTGCAGTGTTTTTCCTTTCTGCTTAGGTGTTTCAAGTGTCTGGCATTAAACATCTATTTCCTTAGAAATTACATAAAATGTGATTTAAACAAGCTTAGCACAAAAGCAAATCATGTCACAGAGTGAGCCTGACTGGGCTGGAGTTACCCTGGAGTGAGAGACCTAAGGTAGATGGCAGGCCTCAGCTTCCCAGTGAGAGTCGGGAGGAGGGCTGGGTGGGGGCTGGGCTGGGTGCCTGAGCCAGGCTGGCGGGAGGTGAAAGTGGGCGTGAAAGTGACCTTGTGACCAAGACCTGGAGGGTGAGAAGGATGCAGGCAGATGAGGAGGGGGCTTGGGAGAAGAGGGTCCTAGGAGGCAAGGGACAGCATAGGCAAAGTCATAGAGGGGCAGGCAGGAGGTCCTCACACAGGGCGTACTCTGGAGACTGAAAAGTTTGCTGCCACTGAAGCATAAGAGCGAGAGGAGGAAGCAGCATCCAGTATCCAGAGCCCTGGGGGCCATGTGAAATGATGTTGACTTTATCTGGAGGAAAACTGGGGGCTGTGGAAACATGTCCATAGGTGAAGGGCATCCTTGGATTGATGCTGAGGATGCCCATGCTGGTTACAGTGTTCATTCAGAGCAGCCTGGAGGGATCAGCTCAGGAGACAGGGGCTCCGGCCCGGCAGCATGGAGAGGAGTGACTGGACTTGGAGCAGACACTAAGTGCAGACCCCAAAGCGGAAGCTGGAAATGCAGACTTGGGAGTCAGAAGCACAAAGGCGGCCCTGTGGCCATGAGGGGCGAACGAGGCCCCCCTGGAGGGCATCAGAACAGAGGGGAAATGGTGCCGGTTGCTGAGGAGTGTGTAGGGAATAGGGAGAAGGAGCCGGCAGAAGGGAGTCTGAGATCAGGTGCTGGTAGGGACGGTTTCTCCTGAAGCCTCTCTCCCCGGCTGGCAGATGGCTACCTTCTCCCTGTGTCTTCACATGTCTTTCCTCTGTGTTTGTGTCCCCCAATCTCACTGTGTGTCCAAGTTTCCTCTTCTGCAGGCACCGGTCACGTTGGGTGAGGTCCCCCTTAACAGCCTTGTTTTAACTTAATCACCCCTTTCAAGGCCCTATCTCCAAACACAGTCACATTCTGAGGTCCTGGGGTTAGGGCAGCACATGAATGGGGGGCACGATTCAGCCCCTAGCAAGCAGGATGTGGGCACAAGGAGGATGCCCAGTCCACCCTTCCACTCTGAGGTGTGTACCACGGAGGGAAGTGAAATTTCCACCTGGGAGGGAGCAGGAGTCTCAGCCATGGTTCAGGTAGGGCCAGGTGGTCCATAAGGGTACAGATACGTGCAGGGGAGCCCAAGAGCAGCTCTCCCTGGCCTGCGGGAAAGGGGGTTAGGGGGCAGGGTCACCCTAGGCTCCCCCACCACACCCCTGACTGACGACTCTCCCTACTTCCTCACAGCCTGCAGCTGCAACCTGCATGCCCGGCGCTGCCGCTTCAACATGGAGCTCTACAAGCTGTCAGGTCGCAAGAGTGGGGGCGTCTGCCTCAATTGCCGCCACAACACGGCCGGCCGCCACTGCCACTACTGCAAGGAGGGCTACTACCGCGACATGGGCAAACCCATCACCCACCGGAAGGCCTGCAAAGGTAGGCGGCGAGGGCGGGGCCTTGGCCACATCAGCTTCCCTCTCTTTGCTCAGCACTTCTTTTCTCTTTATTTTTCTGATGATCACACAAGCCCACGCAGGGCCCCCCTGGTATTCGGTGGTGTAGACTGAAACAAAGGGGCGATGGAGAAATGACTCCAAGGAGAAGAAAAGAGAAGGTGTGATCCCTGCAAGGGTGCAGGACGCCCGGCCGGGCGCCCCGCCCCCTCCCAGCTGCCTGTTCCTCCGCACAGGTGTGCCGCATACCACAGGGCGGGGGTCACGTTCACCAGGCTTACCGTGGCACAAAGGGCTCTATTTTACCAAAACCAGGCAGACAGATTTTTTTGGATGTGTGCACGCACCCCCCCGCCCCCCAACGGTTGCACAGACACAGACCCTGTGCCGCCGGCTTCAGGGGCAGGGTCTCAGAAGGAACATTCAATCCACCTGCAAATAGCTTTACTTCTCAGGACAAAAAAATTAAAGGGAGCCGGAAGACTCTATTTTCGTTCACTGGAGCAAGCACTAACATTTTAACTTTCTGCTGTTTTCTCCCACTAACAAACATGAAACACCGGTGAGTTGACTCGGAGGAGCTGATGAAATGCCAGGGAATTCAGTAGTGTTGGGGCAGAAGTGGGACCCCCATTCCAGATTAGCATTTTGGAGAATCAGGGTTCTTCGGGTGCAGAATTTGGGGCCTGGAGCCAGGGCTTGCTGTGAGCGTGGCTTCCCAAGACGATGTCTCTGAGGGCTCTTGGGCCACAATCCAGCACAGTCAGGGTTGTGACACTTGAGAGACCCAAGCCGTGGTGGACTCAGGCCCAGATGATGCACTATAGTAGAGAAATCTGTCTGTGGCCACTGCTTAGCCTTTGGATGAAGCCAAAGTATCATCGTCTTAACAGGAAATCCACCAGATGTTGGGCACTTGTGCGTCGGACCAACAAGATGAAAAGCCAGGGCTTCTTGTTCAGGAATTACTAGGAATTTCAAAATGGCAACAGCAGAGCTTCAGCCAAGCACGTGTCCATATGAGCATGGGGCCTGTGGAGCCAGCCTTGCTTGAGTGGAACCCTTTGCTCCGAACAAACAGCTTCCCAGCCTGCATCTTCTGGGAGAAATCCCTTGGATTCCAAATGAACAGGTGGTTCCAGGCTAGTTCTCCTTTCAGATCTGTGGTCTTCAGGCTGCCTCTGGTGGTTGTCAAGGGAAATTTAAGCATAAAGGTAGTTGGGCTATTTCCACATCAAAACAACTCATCCAGGTGACAATCTTCCGGGAGACTGAACAGGGGCTGAGAGGGGTGGCCTGGGCAAGGGATCCAAGAAATGCCTACAGTGGCAGGCAGGCGTGAGCAGGGCCGTGACCGGGGACAGAGGGCTTTGGGTTTTCAGAGGACGTAATTGGAAGGTGTCCAGCTCCCTCACCTATGCCCAATTGTTTGTTATGTTTCATTTACAGAAGAAATCGAAGCCAGGGTTTTGTAAACAACTGCTTGCACATAGATTTCCTGCGAATTTGGCCAAGAAATGTTAACCAAAAGTGTCCACTCAGCTGGATAAATGGAGAAATCTGCCGGTGGGTGAGAAGGTCCGGGCTCTGTGGCCACATACTGTCCTGTCAGTTTCTGCTGTTACAGGAAAGGCCCGTCCCCTGGAGAGACAGGAAGGATCAGGGCCTTGGCCATCTTGCTGTTTGCCGCCCCGCCTCTCCTCTGTTGCCAGGGTGGGGGGCGGGGTAAGGGCCCCTTGTGGCCTCTTGCTGCAGTGAGTGAGATGTCCAGAAGCCACAGGATTCTGGGAACATGCAGATGGCCCTCTGGGGCTCTGTCACTCTGGTTAAAAGGTGTGGGGACTCCCAGCTTCCAGGAGGACAAGATGCAGGCAAACCAGGGTGTGGTCGTATCTTACTATTTCAGATGCATGTCCATCCTTAGTGGTTGTGTCCTCCCTCTTAGCCCTGGACAGCAGCTGCCCCCAGCCTTGGTGGGAGCACCAGGAGAAGACCCCACAGAAGAAGAGAAATGTCTGCATGGATTCTGCTCAGAGGGATGCTTGTGTATCCTTCTGGGGCAACATGATAGGAAAGGGTGGGACTCTCAGTGCGTCCTGATTGGTGAGGAAAAACAATGCTTTCAGGATCCTGCCACCTGATTGGCGAAGGAAAACACTATCTGGCCAGTCCTAACACTGATGGTTGAGAAAAAGCATTACCTGAGGGGCTCTGCTTCACGATTGGTGAAAAAAGACATGCCTAAAAGAACTGCTGTCTGAGTGGCCAGCAAGAAAAGGTGGCCTGCAAAGCCTGGCCATTTCATTGGTGAGGAAAGGCACCTCTTGAAGGTTCCAGATCTATCCCCTCTGCTCTGCTCTTCCTGGTGTCACCCCCTTGGGGCACGTGGGAACTTTCAGTCTCAGTTCCCTCACAGGACACTTCTCACCAAGGAGAGACCCTGAAATTTCACCAGGAGCCAGCTGCAGTGCAGTTGCTGCCTGAGGGATGTGTACCCTTGAGTTCTGCAGATGGGGGTGTCTCCGTCACCTCCACGGAGTCTGCTGTCTTGTCTTTGCAGGCCTGGATGGTTCTAGGAAATGATTCCTTTGGTGGGAGCATTTGGCCCAATCTTTTGATCTCTGATGGTTTGCTCTTAGAGGCCTCCAAACTTTTGTTTGGAGGAGCTACCCCCAAGGTCCTGGCCTTCTGGGGTTGACCTCAGGGAGCCCCAGCATAGCCCTCAGGTGAGCACCAAGCTCCTTTGCCCTGTTTCAGATGCATTTCACAGGGGAACTGCGACAGCAGGCTGTGGCTCTGGATTCAGGTTGGCAGTTGACCTGAGGAAGGTTAGCAGTGACACGGGGGCCCTCTTTTAACTCCCTGACTTCCCAGGGCCTGGGGAAGCCCGGCAGGGTGCTGAGGCCACCCATACACTCCTGGAGACTGGCTGACTCCCAGCCTTGTTCAGTTTAGAGCAGGGGTGGACCCAGACAAGAACCATTTGGAGCGACGGCATTAGATTCCAAGTGTTATTATGCAGTCCCCATTTGGAAAGTTTCGTAGCAACAAATTTGTTGGGTTCTTTCTCCTCTCCCGTGGGTTAGAACCAGCCCAGGGCTGGCAGGGCTGGTGTGCACAAAGGGCTGTAATAAACATGCCCAGGGAACAGGCGGCTGCACTCTCCGGCTATTCAGTGCGATTTCACAGCGCTGGGAAGGCCTCATTACAGCGTGGGCTGTTGTCCTATACAAAGTCAGATGAGATGAATTTCTCCCTTTTCTCCGCGGAATCGTTTTTGAATGATACTCGTCTTGGAATCTGTCAAAGATAGGAGGTTTTGTTTACCATTTGTCTTCTTTATGGACTGTGGGGCGCTTGCTCTTTGGAGCCAGCAAAGGAGACATCGCCACTTAACCCTTTCAGTCGTGCCTCCATTTAAATGATATTAATTTATCATCTTCCCAAACCATTTGTGATGGATAAAGACATTCCAGGAGCCTCGCGTGAACTGAATTGCGATGAGAATGAAGAAATTAACCACCGCGTCTAGCATCCCCGCACAAAGGGCTCTCGTTCCATCTCACTGAGCAGCCTGCTCCTCTCACTCACTGCCCTGCTCCCTTCAAGTCCACAGTCGACGTGGCTGAATGCCGGCTGCCAAGAAGGTGCGAGGCCTGCAGCGATCCCCACCCGCCACCGTCTTGGCCGCTGCACACACCTGCTGCTCTTACCCACCGTGTTTGTTCAGGCAGCTCGGCCAGGGTTCGAGGAGGAAGCCAGCACCTTGGGCCTTCCTCTGCAGCTCCCTGCCCCCTTGGTGCTGCTTGCTGCTTCTTTCCCACTCCCGATTCTTTCTCTTCATGCCTGGGCGTCCTCAGTACAGCAGGTTCCCGAATGTTCATTTTGTTCAATGTCGTTTTGTCATGTTGACGAGCTGTCCAGGACCTGAACTTGCCTCCGGTAAAATGGTTTCATTGTGGATATTTTGCTTCATGCCACAGAAGTTACTGACCATGTCTGTACCTTTGTCACTAACTTGTCATGGAGGTTCTTGCCCTTGGTTGCGCTTCAGAACCACCTGGAGATTCAAGAATACTGATGCCTGAGTCCTACGCCCAGAGATTCTGGTTTAACTCATGGGTCTGGATGAGACTCAGGTCCTAGGAACCTGAAAAGCTCCCCAGGGTGGGTCCAGTGTGTAGCCAAGGCTGAGAACCAGGGCAATGGGAGAGTAAGAAATGAGGACAGTCAGCTGTTCTTGGCTCGGGAAAGGTGGCCTCGGCCCCAGGGTTTATTCTTTTGAGGGGAGCGACTTACTATCAATGAACGGAAGGCTTTCTTTTTTATGGTTCTCTTGATGGAAACTGGGTGGAGGGGGTGTGTACTTAAAAGTTTTTAAAGGTTTAAGTCTTGCTGGGCAAGGTGGGGGGCTTAGCTAGTGTAGCTTGCTGTTCCAATGTCCAGTTGAAAGCACGGTGGATGTGGCTGCTAGACACCGCGCCTGTGTGCATGTGGGTGTGCTGGATCCGGTCGCCGGAGTGTTCAGTCAGGGCAGAGCTAGGAACCTGGGCCTGCACCCCCTTCTGATTCTAAGGTGGTGTCCACGAGCCCACAAATGCCTAAAAGCGTCAGGAGTGCCCCTTTGCTTTGTGGATCTCTTGTCACACTTCCATTTTCTGTTGTCATTTCCGGGGTGTAGGGAAAAGGGTCGGCCACCTTAGGCAGGAAAGGTACTCTGTGGCTGGAGCAGCTCCCAGCTCAGAGGGCAGAGGCCACAGAGGCCCAAGGAGTGGACTCTGTCAGGGCGCAATGAAGGCTGGTGTCCCTGGGGAGCGGGGAAGTCAGAAGATAAGAAAGTCCCATTGGAAGTTCAACGCTCAGTCCCAGCTGTGGCCTCTGTGGGTGCATCCTTTTCCTGTTCCTGGGGGACTCGGAAGGGGGTGGGACTCAGAAATCTGACCTCCAGATTTGGCTCTGGGGTGAAAGCCTGTAGAACCTCAGACAAGTCACATGGCCTCCAGACCTCCGTCTCCTCATCAGTGAGTTCTTTTCAGATGTATGGTCTCTTCAGTCTCGTCCAGCTTTGACATAACCCATTCCATGTGTTCTTTTTTAAATAGTGAAAAGGACTATTAAAGGAATGTTATCAGCCCCTGACACAACGGGACTGTGTCTTATGTCCGGGAAGTTTGTGACCTGAGACTTTTGACAAGCCGGCAGAAACCAGGCAGAGGTGGATTTGTTCCGAGGTCCTTACAGAGGAAGCGTCCCTGCTCTGTGCCTGGACCCGCACGGGGCCCTTCCGGCTCCAGAGCTGGGTCTTCAGGCCTAGCTCTTTGTTTCAGTCCCCCGGGCATCCTTGGCCACTTTCTTCACCTTTACGGTGCCAGTCCCCCATCTCTGAAGCCTGCTCTCTTCCCAGTTCCCGGGTCTGGAGCAGAAGAGCCGCTGGATCGTGAGCCCCTCTGTTCATGGAGGGCGTGCCATGTAGGAAATAGCTGTTGCTGCCAGGAGAGCAGCAGGTGTGCCCTGGCCAACGGCCTTGGGATGAACAGCTTTTAAAAACAGGGATCTTGGATTTAATCGAGATCCATCCCTGGTTTGAGATCCATCCCTGGTTCAAGTTCCATCCCTGGGCGAGGTGTGTACTCTTTGATGCTTCAGTTTCCCCGTCTGAAAGTGGGGTTAGTAGTAATTCCTCCCTCCTAGGATCCTAGGATTACGGTGTAAATGAAATGATGTAGAGGAGGTTCCTGGCACATGGCGTCACTCCATACCTGTTAGCTGGTAGGATTATTTGTACAATTAGAGCACAGGCGGCAAACACAAGCCCCGCGGGCCAAATCCGGCCCTCCACCTTGTTTTATCCAGCCCGGCACCTTGTTCTACCTGGTGGCAGTGCCCAGCTCTTGCTTAACTGTTAAGGAGTAGTTACATTTATACAGTTCTAAAATTATATTTGGCTCTTTGAAGGTAACAGTGAAGCTGATGTGGGCCCTGGTGAAAATGAGTTTGACACCCCTGAATTAGAGGAAAACGGAGTAACCAGAAGGCCCTGCTGTTGTCAGCCTGAGCACACAGCAGAGACGGTTCCCTCGGCTCTCTGGTTGCCTTGGTTCTCTCTGTGAGCAGCAGCAGCTCACGGGAGAGCCAGGCCCCTCTTGCGTGAAGGTCTCGGCCCCACCATGGACTTTGAGACTGATTCCCACAGGCCTGGGCAAGGCCCCGGGATGTGTCCTTATGCCTTTGCATACTCTGGATTCACACACTTTGGGAGCAGCAATCACACACGAGTTGAGCAGCAGAGATGAGTGTCCAGCAACTGCTTGTGGAGGTCCTGTGCAGAGAGGTGGGGACGGGCTGTGTGTCTGTGTGCGCGGTTGTGGAAGTACCGCTAAGAGAGATCCGGCCCCTGCCCGGTGGCCTGCCTGGGGCCTGTGCGTGCAGATTCCCCCCCACCACTACACCCCCCCTTTGGAAATCCTCTGTAGGAGCTGTGCCTTTCCCCTCAGCTGTAAATCAGGTGCAGGAAGACTATAGTTAACTAGATCAGGAGGGTCAAATAACCCAGTTTGGGATTATGGGGCTCCCCTCCCCTTCTACTTCCTGCTGTCTGCACCTTGATCCGAGAGTGGCAGGGGAAAGGAGAGGTCGTGCAACTTGAAACATTTATTCTTTTGTGCCTCGTTAGCAACTGCTGGGGGAGAGAAAAGCATAGCTGCAGAGGAGGCTGACACAGACGGCTGAGATGAAGTCGGTGGACTACCTGTGGATTTTGCTGTGTCCGCTCCCTCGTTGGTGCGGAGAAGTCAGGAGCGGGGAGTGTTCCTAGTCAGGTCATTCTGGGATGTGAGAGAATGATCTTCCCCATTTGCCCCTCTTTCTTCCCTCCAGTTCACAGGGTGAATCCAATGACCTCCTCCCACAATCCCCCCACCCCCATGGAGAGGGCGCAAAGCCGTTCTGAGCTTATTCCTTGATTCTGCAAGTATTTATATTGAGCACCTGCTGTAAACAGTAACTGGGGGTACAGTGGTGACCAACAGCCTACGTGTTTCCTCAGAGCTTGCCCTCTGGGGGAAGGTTGATGATAAACAAAGGAGAGAAAAGAGTAAGAGTATTATAAATTGTGCTGAGTTACACAAAGGAAATAACGAGAGGGAGAAAGAGAGAGTATACATCAAGGGAACCACTCTGCAAGGCGGTAGGGGTGGGGGACCTCTCTGAGGACTGCAGGTTTGAGACAAGACCTGGGGTGTGAGGAGCAGCCCGCTGTGGGGAAGCTGAGGAAGGAGCAGCACCCGTATCTGGAAGCAGGAAAGGGCTGGAAGGCCTGTGGTCAGAGGGGGCGAGAGGAGGGCAGGGTTTGCCCTCAGGCTGTGGCACACTCCTGCTTTCTCTGTGGCCACTGTCAAGGTGCACGGCCAGTCTTACCCGGAGCAGAGGAGTGTCTCCCCCTAACCGAGTGCCACAGGTAGATGCACTGCCTTGAAGTGACCTGCAGGCCCAGAGTCCCAGGCAGCCTCCAGGGGGACCCCAGGAAGCAGCCACACTTGCTGACAGCCCGGTCCAAGGATTCAGGGTAAGGCGGCTCCTCGGCCTGACGCCTCTGCACTTGGGAGGCTGTGGGAGGACCAGAAAGGGCATCTCCCTCCAACTGGGTTGGGAAGGGGCTGCCTCCCACATCTGGTAGCCGTTTGGATACTTCCTTCTTAAAGGACAGGAAGGACATCACATCAGGTTAGGGCCCACCCCAGTGACTTTATCTCAGTGGCCTCTTTAAAGACGTTATCTTGAAACCTAGCCATGCTCTGAGGTGTTGGGGTTAGGACCTGAAACATCTGAATGCTGGCAGGGCACGTGATTCAGTCCATAACTCACGCTGGGCCGAGAGCTGCCCTTCACGCCCGGCAGGCGGCCTCGGTGGCAGCCGTTGGTGACATCAAAGCGAGGATGGGTGCTGTGGCTGTTCCCTCTCCCACCCTCCAGCCTGAAGCTGCTCCAGGGGGTCTGGGCCCCACGCCAGCTCCCCCTCACACATCCTGGGATTACTGCCATTTGAAGGTCCTGCATGACCCCGGAGGCCCCTGGAGCCGGGTCTTCAGGGAAAGTAGCCAGACCTCCCGATAGGAGCCTGGATGGATTCCCAGGGGCCACACTGTGAGCTGCAGTGAGGGGCCAGCCTGAGGCGTGCATGCCCCCTGATGGGGCTGGCGGGCACCCAGGGGTCCAGGACAGAGGGCAAAAGCAGCTGCTAAAGACCAGCAGCCTGGGGGGCGGCAGAACTGTCTACCTTCTGAGTCGGTTCTGCCAAGGCTCTTGGAAACCTTGGGTGTACTCCTCCCGGCTGACAGGGAAACCTAGTCTCAGCGAGGCGACCTGGCACTACCTGTAGACAGTGGTATTGGGCAGGGCAGTTGGTGGGTGTGGATGGAAGGCCTGATGTGGCCAGCAGTGAGAGTGAGCACTTCCCCTGTCCCCTTGGCCAAGACACTGCCATGAGCTGCCGCAGTGGGGGGCTGGGCCCTGGCTCTGGTCACCACGCTGGGCCCTGGGAGCCAAATAGACACCAAGCCTTGGGCTGTTAAGTTGGAAGTGACTTTAGTGGGAGTGTAGACCTCTGTCCTTACAGGTGAGCCGCCTTAGGCTGAGAGCAAGCGAGGGTCTGTACAGTGGGTGGGTAAAACCCAGAGTCACAGTATTACTAACAGGACAGGCCCAGACCTGGGCCTCCTGTGCCCACCTAAAATCGTCTGTGTGCCCTGAGCTCCTGACCCTGTCTGGTGGCCCAGAGCGAGGACCATCGGGCTTTTCCTCTGCACCTGGAGGCCCTCCGGCACGCCCAGTTCCTGAGAAACCTAATGCTGCTGCCTTCTCAGGGCCCTGGGCTTCTACCTGCTCTCACCCTCCTCGTGGTGGGAAACCCCTGGGGTGGATTGTTTCCCATGACCAGGTGCTGCATGCTCCGTGCAAACGAGGTGACCTGCCGTGGAAGGGATTGACCTCTGCTGAAAAAGGTGGCTGACTTCCAGGGAAATGGGAGCCGCCAGTGGGCTTCCTGTGGTAGAAGATGCTCAGAGCCAGACCAAGTTCCCAGAATCAGGGAGGCTCTCTTGGTCCCCTCACCAGACCCCCTGCAAAGGGGAAGACCTCCACTCAGCTGCAGTCCCCATTCCCTTGTTCCCCTCGGCTCAGCCCCACCCCACCCACCGTGTAAGTGTGAATCTGTGCTCGAGTGTGTTCCTCCACGTGTGCCTGTGTGTGCTCATGTTGAAGAAATGCAGCATGGTCCCTTGGACATTCTCTCCCTGAGGGTCAGGGCCTAGGGCCTCCCTGGCATTGGGCGGGTGGCTCAGACCCCCTTCTGTTGACACTGCTTGCGGGGTGCCCTTGTCCCAGCCTGTGGAAGAGCCCACTGTGGGTTGCTGTCATCTCTCAGTTCCCTCACACTCTTCTCTGCACAGAGGGATAATTTGGACTTTCCTTATAAATAGGATTTAGAGGAAGTCTTTACTTTGAATGCAGTGCAAGTCTGTCTGTTAGGACTGTATTTGACTGTGCTTTACAAAACCCGTCTAGCAATGGTTTCAACAGGTTTAAGTATGAATGTCTCCTTGCAGAATAAGAGGGGGGCGCATCCCGAGAGGGCTAGGGCTCCATGACGCCCTCAGAGATTGAACCTCTGCCACCCCTACATGGCCTCCTTCTGCCTGCAGGCTGTTTTTTGTTTTTGTTTTTTTTTAGATTTTACTTATTTTTTAGAGAGAGGGGAAGGAAGAGAGGAAGAAGGGAAAAGAAACATCGGTGTATGAGAGAAACATTGATCGCTTGCGTCTTGCATGCCCCCAACCAGGGGGTCTAGCCCAAACCCCAAGCATGTCCCCTGACTTAGAATCTAACAGGTGACCTTTCAGTTTGCAGGACAATGCCCAGCTCACTGTGCCGCAGTGGTCAGGGCTGCCTGCAGTTTTCCCTGCCGGTCGGCAGACTCATCCTCTGTGTGGTCATGCCAATGTCACAGGCAGGTGCGAGGACCGGAGCTGACAGCTGTCTGAGAGTGTGGACACGCTGAGGCGTTCACGGTGTCTGGTGGTGGCACTGCACTGGTGAAACTCTCCACCTCGATGGGCGCACGCCCTGGAGGGGACCTGACTAGATTTCTGAGCAACCCCCCCCCAAAACACACATACCCTCTCTGGGACCCCAATAGCTTCTCTTCTTGGAACACCAATCTTTGGGGAAGCAGTTAGCTTCCTGCTTCCGTTGGACCAGGCCAAAAGGCCAGTTGGTCAGTCTCTACAGAATCCCAGGAGAAAGATTTGGAAACCAAAATAAAGCACCCCCAACTTTCATCAAAGGATTGGGAAGTGCCTGCTCCCCAGCAGACGCAGCTGCCCCGCTGCCACAGAGGGTGGCCCTCAGCCCCACCTGACCGCAGCTGGCACAGCCGGAGGCCACCAGCTGCGAGGGGCCTCGGGGGAGGGACACGTGGCACTCCTGCTGCTTTCCCACGATAAGGGTGACCTGGACCCATGGTGGTGCCCGTGGGTGACTTCCTCTGTGACCCGTCAGTGAGCAAATAGCCTTTGGTGACCTCCGTCCAGTGAAGTACAAGGGTCCTGGAGCTAAGGATGCACAGCTCTGTTCTGTCAGCAGTGAGGGGGATGTCCTGGCGTCATCTTAGCATTACCGGCAAACATGCAGAAGCTGGCCAAGGGCCGGCAGCCAGCAGGAGCCTCAGGAGCCCGCGTCCCACTGGGGCCGTGTTAGGAGCTCGGGACAACAGGAGCCTGTGCTGTGCCCTCTGCTTTCTTGTGGCCAACTGAGAGATGCTGCCTGTACTTAACTGCCCGTCCGTCCCAGCGTGGGGTTAAGGGGCAGAGAGAAAGGTCAGCGGTATGGTATCTCCAACTGTCCCCTCCTCACATCATCCGTAAGTTACACCAAGGCCGAGTTTCTTCTTACTGCGTAAAAATAAACATAACAACAAAAGCCAAAAATAACACCATACCAACAGCAAAAACCAAGAAGAAAAGAAAAAACAATGGGGAGTGCACCTGAATTTGGGGTAGATATAAGAAGACAAGTCTCTACCAGAAGGATTCCTGCTATCTCCAGGGCCGAGCTGGGACAGCCCACCTTCCTCCTGTGGGAGCAGCAGCACAAGAACCCCACACACAGCCCACCAGGTGTCGGCTCAGCGCCCAGGGCCTTCTGCCGTGGGCCTGTGTCTGCTGCCCTCTTCTCACCCATCAGGGAGCACCCATGACCAGGACACCCACCCCTCCAAGAGTTCTGGGAAGCTCTCACGTGTCCAGACCCAACTTCAACAAACAGTTCCTCACATACCTGTCCTTTCTGCTCTCCCTGCCTGCCCCCCTCCTCTTCCTAATTCTCACCAGCCAGTCCTGGGCGCAAGGCTGGCCAGGAGGGGCCGGGGCTGCGTCGGCAGGCTCGTGCCGGCACAGAGAGTAGTGCTGGCTGGAGGGGCTCTATCTAGTCCAGCTCTTCTAGGAGCTCCATGCTCACTTATTTCCTTGGCTTTTATTTTCCCCTGTGAGGCAGAAGCACATAGCAGCTTCTTAGTGGCACCAATTGAAATTGCTGCAGGATGCCTTCCTGCAGACACCCCCACCCCACTTTCCTTGGGAGGGGAAAGGAGAAGGAGGAAAAGCAGAACATTGTGCCCTTCATCCTGTTGTCCCTTCCTGCTCCCACCCTGGATCCAGGGTGACAGGACGGAGCAGGGGATTCAGGGATCCTGTATTGGGTGAAGCCGCTCTTGCCCAAGCATCAGGAGTGGATGGGGCCTTGGTCAGCTCGGGCTGCTGTAACAAAACATCCTGGGAGATGCCTGGGAGATGCCTGGGAGCCTGGGAGATGTAGACAACAGATGTGTGTGTCTCACCGTGTGGAGGCTGGGAAGTCCAAGGTTGAGGTGCCTGCAGGCTCGGTGCGTGGTGAAGGCCTGCTTCCGGGGTGGCAGACAGCTGGCTGCCTTCTTGCTGTGACCTTGGGCAGCTCTCTCTCCTTCCTCTCATAAAGGTGCCCCTCCCACCCTGAGGGCCCCACCTCCTGATACCATTGTATTGGGGGTTAGGGCTTGGGGATACAGTCAGTCCACCACAGTGGGGATGTTCCCCCAGTGTCCTCTGGCTGCTGCACTTCTGGAATTGGGTTCTTGGGGCGCAGGGAGGGAGCTTCAGGGTGCAGTGTGACAGAGTGGATGGGCAACCCTAGCTCTCCAGCCCTTGCAAACCAGGAGGACAGGCATGAGGCGTGCTCTTGCGTGCAGTGGCCTCTGGCTTGAGAATCAGGGCCTCACTTCATTGCCCGGCGTGGCCATTCCCTCTCCGTGAGACCCTGGCAAGGGGCACCTTCACCTCCCCGTCTTTGTACATTCAATCAGGTGTTTGAATAAATGATGACTGTGGCTTTCCTCGAGGCTGCAGTCCCTGGGCTTTGTAATCCAGAAGCCTGAGCCTCAGACTCGGGGCTACACAGCATGGGTGGGCAGAGCAGGTGGGGCGCAGCAGCCTGGCAGGTTGCACACCCTCTGACCTGGCAAACCCCAGGGCTCCATCAGGGTCCAAACCCTGTCCCTCCCACCCAGAGGGTCAGCGAGGAAGCTTGGGGGCCAGCTGCTGGCGGGGGAGAAGGAATGAGAAGGCACAAACTTGCCATGTAGAGAGAAGTCAGCCCCAGTTCTGACTCCTCCACTCATGACCAGACCTGGCCTTCCTGCAAACGTACTTGAATGTCACCATCCTCTCTGGCCCTTGGAAGGGCTCCTGGCTTCACTGTGCTGCCGCCAAAACGGTCCTTTCAAGTCAGTCCATTGTGATTTTCCTTCCCCGTTTCCATGTAGGCAGGTGGCCAGTTATCAGTTTCTGGTATGTGTGTGAGCTTGACTGGGCCTGCTCCCCGCTCCTTGCCCTTCCCCTGGGGTGGCATCTGTGGGGTGCTGCTGGCGGGGGCTGGGGGACCTGGGGAGGGCGTGCACCAGCCCCTTCAGTCCACTTACCTTCCCGTTGTGTGCCCTCCACAGCCTGTGATTGCCACCCCGTGGGCGCTGCTGGCAAAACCTGCAACCAAACCACCGGCCAGTGTCCCTGCAAGGATGGCGTGACTGGCATCACCTGCAACCGCTGCGCCAAAGGCTACCAGCAGAGCCGCTCTCCCATCGCCCCCTGCATAAGTACGTGTGGGCCCCCTGTTCCCCGAGGCTCTGGCTTGGGTGCGGGTGGAGGCCCCTTCTAGTGGCTGGCCACTGACTTCCTGTGAGAGTGGTCCTTGCAGATGCCAATCTCTGTGCTCAGTGGGACCCCGTGGGAGACCCTAGAGCCCGTGGGGTTCTTGTAGAAGCAGCTAGAGCTCAGCAGAGCCAGCCTGTCTGTGGCTGTCTGTCCTGACAAAAAAGTGAGTCTCCTGCTCCTCAGTGGAAGCAAGCTCCCCTCCTAAGTCCCGGTCCTGTTTTCATATGCCACTTTGACATTGGACCTTGGACCTTGGACCTTGGACCTTGGACCTAGGGCCTGTACCCAGGGCCACCACTGCTGTGTGGGAATTTCACCACCCAGTGCCTCTGGCAGGTTGAGAACAGAAAGGATTGACACCACACAGCCTTTGAGGGGAGCCGGGTGGGGCTCCCATGGCCCTTCGGGAGGACGGGAGCACCCCTGAGGGTCCTGGAGGCCCCGTTGGGCCAGCCATTCTCCCTGAGTTGCTGGAACTTGGAGAGGGGGTGAGCAGGGTGGCAGGGGTCACTCAGGGACCTTGACTGAGACGGTATTGATATCTTACACCTGGTAGGATCACACAGGTGTTATGAGCAGAGACTTAGCCCTGGGCGGAAGTCAAGCTTGGTGGAGAGCTGGCCCCGGCCCTGGCCTGGTGATGCCGTGTGCAGGTCTGGTCCACACCCAGCAAGGAGGGCAGAAGAAGGAGCTGACCCCAGTCCGCCTGCCGGGTGGACCCTGAGAGGGAGCCCGCTTCTCCAGAGCAGGGTTAGCCCTCCTGGCTAGGGAGCTTGGCCCACCACCCAGTTCTGTGTGGCTCAGAGTTGTGGGAGTTTTGTGTGTTTGTTTTTATATTTTTAAATTGAAACAAAAACAAAAGAGTACTGTTTCATGACATAAGAAAATTATATGAAAGTTCAGCGTCCCTCAGTAAAGTTTTATGGGGACGCAGCCATGCCCGCTGGTTTTCAACCCGGCGCTGAGCTGTTACAACTGAGACCACGGGACCTGCAGAGCCTGAAAGGTTTTCCAGCTGGCCCTTTGCTGAAGGTGCCATCCCTGCTTTAGGGTCTTGGCGTCCCTCAGCTGTGGGAGGGCACCGGCTTTCTGGTTAGTCACAAGGCACTTGACAGTCTTAGACACTAGCAAGTCGGGTCCCTCACCCCGGCAATCCCTTGGGGTCCTTGGAATGGTCCCCATGGGCCTTGCAGGGAACCCCTTCCCCCACACACATTGACACCAGGCAGGAGCTTTAGACACCACACCCCACCTGCCCCCACTGGGTGTGGCCTTCCCTTCCAGACACACTGGGCTGTGCTGCTTTCTCACCCACCCAGATGTGACCACAGGCTACCCACACTACAGCCTCGGGAAACTGAGCTCAGTTGCATAGTATGGCCACCTGGGGTTATGACGGCGGGGGTGGGGTGGGGGGAAGAGGTATCCCTTTTGAAGGGAGTCGGGCTGTCAGGCTCTCAAATGGCAGAGACCACCGTATCTGGCAGCCCAGGGCGGACCTTGGCCTGCAGCTGGTGTTTCCGAGTCAGAGACAGAGACCTCAGACGCTCTCTCTACCGTCTTCTCACAAGGGCGGGGGATGCCTGGGAGGCTTCCCACCTCCGACCTGGGCCCCTGGCTCTCCATCCTGGGACTTCCCCGAGCTCTTCCTGAGGGCCCTGCCACAGGCACCCAGACAGTGCCAGGGGACTGGTGCTCTGCTTTGTCACAGGTCTGGGAGCCACAGGCCCTCAGTGCACACCTGGTGCCAGGCCTAAGGCCAGTGTGACTCCGTGGCCACTGGCCTCAGCTCTGTCTGTGGACTTGCAGGATTAGGCTGGACCATTCCAGTGTTCCCTCTGGAATGTTTCTGCTGGGACCAGGTGGCTCGTAAGGACTAAGAGAGGTCCTAGTCTAAGGTCTGGCTTCTTAATGAGAATAGGTGCCCTTAATGAGCAGGTGCCCTGCTGCAATAGGGCACCTGTGGGCTGTTGCTGGTAAAGTCCCTTAAGTGCAAGATTTGCCTTCAAATTGAGGGCTGGGGCCTCTGCCCACTCCTTTCTGAAAGTGCTTGTGCCAGGGACTCTCAGGTTTGCCCCAGGCCTGCGAGTGCACCTTATCCACCAGGGCTCCAGTCCCCACTGATCCGGAACATGGGGTTCCAAGGGGGTCTTGTCCCAAATAGTCAGATGGGGGCCAGAGTCATCTGGGCTTGTGGAGGCTTTGTGACCCCTTGCTCACATGGTCACTCACCAGGGGGTCCCTGCCCCTCAGGGACAAGAGGAAGCCGGAGCTGTGACACCTGGCCTTTCCAGAGACTGGCTGAACCCCTCCCCTTTGCAGAGCACAGGGCTGGAGCCAGAATTCATAGGAGCTAACCGCCATTCGAGGTAGAAATGGAGCGATTCCAATAAAGCAAATGCTTCCGTCAGGCCTCGTGATCTCCAGCACTGTCCTTCTCTCCTGCCCACGGAGACAGTGTTGGCTCATGACTTGTGCCTGTGGGACCGCCGGCAGGGTACACCCTGCTCCGCATGTGTAAGACACCTCCCAGCCCCCTTACATGGCACCCCGCCATGGGTACCTTCCCCACCAATGAGTGAGGTCAGAGGTGAGCAGGGCCTAGTCAGCCACATCGTGATCAGCAGGGGCCCTGGGGAACCCCTCTCTTGCCACCCCTGGGGCCAAGCAGAAAGTAGGGCCAGGGCACAAAGGCACACAGCCTGCCCTGGCTCGGGGATGAGGCCAGCTCTCCGTGCTGCCTGCCCGTCTGCCCTCTCCCCACTCCCAGCCCTTTGTCCCTCCTCCACAACCAGGAGTGTCGCCCCCCATGCCACGTGGAGGGACGGTCTCCATGGGAGATCAGGGAGGTGTGCTGGGGCGCCCATGCCAGCATCCTCCCCCCCTGCCCAGGCCTCTCTGGAGAGCTGGTGGTGGGGTTGCTGCAGGAAGGTTGGGAGGGGTCCTCGCTGTGCTCCTTCGTCTCTAAGGTCAAAAATGACATCGTCTCACCTGCTTTCTCCTCCTCCCGTCCTGAACCACACAGAGATCCCTGTGGCACCGCCGACCACTGCCGCCAGCAGCGTGGAGGAGCCAGAAGGTAGGCTTTCCCCTTCCCGCTCATGTCTCGCTACACAGGAGCATGGTAGGAAGGGGTGGGGACTAGAGGGCCCGGAATCCTCTGAACCACCCTCAGGGTGCTACTTGGCGTGAGTGGTGCCCCAGGCTGGACTGAGGAGGATGGAGCCACAGGGCACTTTTCTGTGAAGTCCCCTGCAAGAATGAAAGGGGGGCGTGTGAGTGCCTGCAGGCTCACGTCCCTCCCAAGCCCCGGGCTCCCAGAGCTGCTCCCCCTGCTCATCTGCCAAAGGTAAGAAGCTGCCTGCCAGCCTGACACCAGAAATCAGGGTGGGGGGACAGCAACCTGGGACAGGAAGGGAATCACACCTTTACTGTCACTCACCTCCCACTGAAACGGGGCACTTCCCCAGCTGCAGAGGTGGTCCGCAAAGCACAGCAGGGCCAGCTGCAGCCATGACCTGGACACCTGCAGAAATCACAGCTATTCTCACATCTCGTTAGCGCTGGGGCAGACAGCATGAAATCCTGTGTATGCTCGCTGTTGTTCCACAGTTACAGAAGCCACCAGACCTGCTGCTACGTCCTGATTTAGAATCAGTAATAAAGACTGTGTACATTATGGAACTGCTCCATAAATCTTGGTTTTTGAAATTATTTGGGTAAGTGTATTTTAGTATATTAGTTTCCTTTGTAATGCCAACGAAAGAATATCCAGTCTAAGAAAAAGTCTTCTAAGAGTTTATTTGAACCAGACTGACAACAAATCTCCGGGAGGCAAATGTCAGCGCCTGGGGAAGGGCAGCTCTGCAGCGTGTCCCACACGTTAGAATCGAAGGAGGAGCTACAGCGAGGGCTCCCTGAGACCCTTCAGTGGTGCTGGGGGGCTGGGGAAAGCAGACTGGGGAGTCTCTAGGACTAGATGACAAGTAAGACGGAGAGACACGCACTTCTTTTACGCCAGTGGATACAAGCTAGTTAATGATGAACATGCGCAGCACGTGGAGGTGAGGAAGGAGAGGACAGGGAGGGGTGCTGTGGTCTCTAGTGGGGTGAGTGTGTCCTGCAGGGTCTGGAAAAGGGGAGCACTCGGGCCGTTTAAAGGGACATTACCTTAGATGCAAAAAGCCAGTAGACGGGCTTCCGTATGGTAGAGACCAATCTTGACCAAGGAAGCTGCTGGCCTAGGATGTGACTCCCTGCCACGCCCCGCTTTTTGCTGGGAATCGTGTGCTCAGTCAGACCGTCCCGTGTGGTTGCGTTTGGTCTCCGAGTTTGTAAGGCCCACCACACAGGCCTCCCTGAGCTGTTAGATTTAGTGTGTGGTCTCTTTTTCATCCACAATAGTCCTATGTGTTTTATTTTATTTAAAATTTTTTTATCTTCACCCAAGGACATTCTTTTAGAAAGAGAGGGAGGGAGGGAGGGAGAGAGAACAGGAGGGAGGGAGAGACAGACAGACAAGATACATCGATGTGAAAGAAAAACATTGACTGGTTGCTTTCTTGTACACATCCCAACAGGGGATTGAACCTGCAACCTGGGCTTGGGCCCTGAAGGGGGGGAGTTGAACCCATGACCTTTCAGATGATGGGATGATGCTCCAACCACCTGAGCCATACCAGCCAGGACCCTATGTATTTTATTTTTGTTGTTAAAGATATTACTGTGAGAAAGGGTTTGTGGGTGTCACCCAGTCCTTGGCACAAGAAAGGTTACTTGGGGCTCAGAGCCTGGCTGGGTGGGGTGCCCTGCAGAAACCAGGCCAGGCTTGTACCCAGGGACCTGGTTCTAGGGCCCCACAGGCCCTGAGCACCAGCACTTGGAGCAGGAGAGGGAATGGGGGGGCAGGAAGAGTGACGGTGGTCCCAGTGGACGTCAGTGCCGGTGCTCGGGGAGGCCCGTGGGGAGGTGCTGGGGAGGCTTGCACACCCTTCCGCTGCCTGACTGTTTTAGAATGAAGACGGAACTTTTTGAGTATTGGCAGCAACTGGGAACTTGCGAGGAAGCAGATTTCAAACTGGCATAAATGCAGAGTCTACAAAGAGCCCCAAGCAGGAAAGGACAGAGACGCCGTCCAGGGAGTGCTGAGGCCGCACCGGGGAAACCTCGAGATATTTTGGTCTTGGGTCGTGGGCTAGAGTCTTCAATCACCTTTGGTTGAGCTGCAGGGGACACTTGGAGGAGAAATAGTGCTGGAGGAGGCCACCTCGCAGGTACCTGGGAGGTGGGGTGACAGAAGCCAGCGTGGGGGACGAGGAAGCTCTTCCAGGAAAAACACAATTCAAAGGAAGGTCCCCAATTCAGCTGCAGGGTAGAGCAGTTTCGAAGGGAGAAGACACTTCCATTTCATGGAGTCTTGACTCTTGCTTCCTTGAATTGACATCCGTCTCGTCAGAACTCACGTGGCCAAGCCCCGCGGCCTGCGCACCAGCTGGCCCTGGCCGGGCAGACCATCCTCTCTCTTGAGTCTTTTTCCCCATCCTTGCAACTTGACTTCAGATTTCTCACAGGGGGTTTTGACGGTTTCACTTGCAAATCAGAAATGGTCAATTGGAAAAAAAATTGAGGGAAAAAGCAAAATGATCATGAGATCTCTGGACAGGCCGCAGGAAGGTGGCGGAAAGCATGGGACGGTCCTGGTTCAACCAGACAGAGGGCTCCCGAGCGAGTGCTTGGCCACACTTGCAGCCTCCTCCTGGAACAGTCTGGTAGCAGTTGTCGGTTCGTTAATTAACTTTTCTGACTCCCTTTGGGGTTGTTACTGTTTATTTCGTTTCTTCCTTCTGAACCTTTAAAAACATGATTTAAATGGAAGCAAGTAGTAAACAAACCCTTATAAAGCGCTTTGCTCACAGAAGGGGTTAACCTAGCAGGTGCGATGCTTATAGCTTTGACCAGGGCCCTTCCAACCTTGTCTGGTGGGCTGTGGGTGCCCAGGACCTCTGACGCTCACACCAGAGAACTGAGGCCGTGCCTGGGCCTCAAGCGCTGGACCCTGGGCCTGCTGCCACACGGCTCGCCTCGTCTCGGTAGGCGGGACAATGCGGGCGGGAGGCCAGGGGGCCCCCTGGGAAGCCAGGCCTGGGAGCGCAGCGCTTGCAAGCCTGTCAGTTCTTGCAGTGTTTGAATAGGGGAGGCCTCTGTGCCAGGGTGCCTGAGAAAAGCTTATTTACTTTTGCCTGCATAACAGAGGAGAATTAATAAACCGAGAATTTGTCCTGAAAGCTGACGGACATAACCTCGCCCTGAACCCATCCCCTTGAAGGGCCAGCTCACTTAGGGAATGCGGTCCACCTGCTGTTGGAGCTGGCTGGAGCCCCGTTGTGGGGCGGGGGGCAAGGCCCACCATGCCCGTGGGAGGTCTGGGGCCAGGGGCCCAGGAGGGGACCTGCTTGAAGGCAGTAAATAGGGACCACCCACTCCAAACCCACCTATTTCTGGTTGTAGAGACCTAACTTCTAGGCTAATAGAGGGTCCCCTGCCTCCCATTGGCTTTCATCAGGTCTGGTAGTTGTGGGCTGCACGTTGTTTGGGTGTGTGGAGGCCCCTGAGTTCAGTGGCTTGAGCCCCAGTTTGGACCAGGGGATCTGGGATCAATTCTCTCCTGGCTGTGAGGCCTTCAACATGCAAAGACTTCTCTTTGCTGCCTTCTCCCCTGGGGGTTAAGGCGATGGCTTCCCTGCCCTGCTTCTCAGGGTAGGAATGACCTTCTTTCTTGCTGCACCCTCCCCACCCCGCCCCCGTAAGCTGTCTTCCTCTTCAAAAGTGCCTGCCTGCTCCCCTCTGCCTCTGATGCCCAGTTGCTCCCACAGTCCCTTGCGGAGGTCTCCAGGGGCAGAGGCACTGGCGGGAATACCTGGCTGGCCTGCTGTCTAGCATTCGCCACCTTCCCTGGTATAAACACTCCCATGTGGCTGGTTTCAGACACCCTACCTGATGTCGCTGAAGGCAGGGTTGGGAAGAGATGCATATGATTGGCTCTCAGAGCCCCTGTGAGGCGATTCCACCCATAGCACCCGTAGACTTCCCTGAAAATGGAGTGTAGGCATAGGAACATGGGAATACAGGGGGAGGAAGGGCTCTTCTCGGAGGGGCCGCAGGCTGTTGGTCTTCCACTGGATCCCTTGGTGGCAGGGCACTCAGCTGTCTTTTGAGTGGCAAGCTAGACTCAGGGTGGAGGTGCGAGAGCAAGGAGCCAGCTCCTGGGCTGCCCCCCTCTCAGCGGGGCCTTGGGTCCTGTCTCTGGGCCCTGTCTCCCATGGCATGCACCCCGTTTGGGGCCCCGTGCGGTGCCTTCTGCCACCTGTGGCCCCTGCCTGGGGGTGGGGGGACCTTACAGATGTCACACCCGGTGGCTTCTCAGCGCCTCCATTTTTTCATGGAAGATAATTGGGTTTATATAGACCTGTAATCTGGTTAAGCTTGAATTATTCTTGATTTAGACTCCTGTTTTCCAGGATAGGGAAGAGGTGGGCGATTACGGAAAACGAGCCGACAAGACTGGGTGCAGCGTCAGCCAGGTGCTGGGGGCGGCTGCGGGGAGGAGGGGACGCTGAGCCAGGAGCCGGAGGCCTGAGCTCTGCCTCCTCCTGTCCCTCCTCTGTACAGCAGGGCAACGACGACGACCCTGCCTCATAGGGTCATTTTGAGACGAAGGGGATGATCCACATAAAGCTTTCGATTCAGTGATGGGCTTATCATAAATGCTCAGTGAAAAACCAATGGACCTGCATGGAACACACCAACGCCACAGGGCATCGAGGGTCTGAGCTGAGTTAAGGTCTCTGTCAGCCCCTGGCTGGGTGGGTGGCGTTGGCAGCGGGAGGTGTGGCATGAGGACAGGTGTGCAGAGTGGAAGCAGACAGCTCTTGGGAGACCCTGGCGGGGGACAGGGGACAGAGGGCTGCCCAAGGCCAGGGCAGCTGAGGGAACTGTATTGTGGCTTCGTCACCACCTTCCCAGCAGCTGATGTTAGACCCTGAACCCCGCAGAGAGTAGAAGGCTAGAAATCAATTAAAGGTCAAGGGCTTGACTTCACTTCATGATAGCCAAAAGGTGGAAACGGCTGACACGCCTGTCGGTGGCAGAATGGATAGACACAGTGTGCTGTATCCGTGCAGTGGCATAGGACTCAGTTAGGAGAAGGAGCGAGGTGCTGACACGTGCTGCCGCTCGGATGAACCTCGAGAGCATCACGCTGAGCAAAGGAAGCCAGGTGCAAAAGGCCACAGGGTGCATGATTCCATTTACATGAAAGGCTCAGAGTAAGCAAATCCGGGCACAGAGTTAGATCAGCAGCTGCCAGGGCCCGGGAAGAAGGAGTGGAGAGTAACTGTTCGGTGGGTGCAGGCTTTCCTTTCGGGCGATGGTAATGCTCTGGATCTGGCAGTGGTGACGTATTGTGCAACACTGGGGATGCACTCGGTGCCAGTGAGTTGAACTTTTCAAAAATGGCTAAAACATCAAGTGCTTGAGGTCCATGTCCAAGGGCGAAGTGACTCTGGCTTGTTGGGTTGGGCGAGTGAGCAGCCCCAGCCATGGGGCCAGGGTGCTGGAGCATGGGCGTGCCTCCCTGTCCCCTTGCTCGCCGGGAGGGCTCTGAAGGCAGGGGGTGTCTCTCAGCACCTCCCCATCCCGTCTTCAAGCAGGACCAGCTCAGCCGGCACAGGAAATGGCAGGCGTCCTCGGTCACCTTGCAGATGTATCCTAGTGGCCAGGTGGCCTTGTGTGAAGTGGAAAAGTTCCAGCTGCACAATCTGCAGCCTCTTCCGCCTCTCAGGTCATAGGGGCCCCAGGTGAGGGACCCCTCAGCCCTCCTGGCATAGGAGGAAGGGACCTGCGGGTTCGTGGGTTGGGGTGCTGCTGGCTGCAGCGAGGACCGCTGGCCATGCTGAGAACCGAGGCCGCGTACGAGTAGGAGGTCTGGTTGTTGGCCGAGGCCTGGTTTCCAGAGCCTGGTGTGACACAGGGTGCCAGGCTGTCCTGCATCAGCTGTTCAGGAAACGACCATCAGGTGATTATTATCCTGAGGAAATACCCAGACCCTTGGTAAAAGAGAAATAGATTATTTTGGCTAAATGAAGGAGAAGAGATGACTTTACACACTGCTTACTCTATGCTAGTCACTCTTCTTAATTATTATTAACCATGTAAGTGTTTCTCCCACCCACACTTGATAGGCGAAGCTGTTACCCCGTGTTATGGGGGGAGATGGGTGCCGGCCGGTCGGTGAGCACTGACGCGGAGCTGGCGTTGCTGGGGCTCCAGCCGAGGTCTCCTGGCCTCGGAGTCTGCCAGGCATCGCCTCTGTGTCATTCTGCCTCTCAGTAGTTATGCTGGTTGGTCAATTCGGGATGATTTTTCAGTATTTCTGACTGTGTGGTAGCATTCTACCAAGATAAACTCATGTGTCCACAGGGAACCTGAAACTAAGGTAGAGGCCAAGGGCAGCCAGTTAAAAGCCAACGTGCTTGGCAGGTGCCAGTTAAAGTGGCTCTCGAGAGTGTGGTTGGTTGGCATGTGGGGCTGGCGTGGCTGCGGCCATGGGATCTGAGCATGGGAGGACCAGTCAGCAGAGCTCTGTCCCTTTGGTCACATGGGAGACACAGAGGGCAGAGGAATCAGCTTATACCAGAGAGCCAGGGGTGGGGGGGAGGTCACGGTGCCTTCTTTACACACAGGACAACCCTTGCATGGTAAAATCATGCCTGTAGACGATCAGCTGAAAATTGATAACAATTCTGCAGGGCGGCCATTGTGAAATTAACATACAAAGGTTGGCAATTTACACGTCAGCGGCAACTAGTGAGAGAATAGTGCAGTAGCAGCGACTGAGAAGCGTGTGATGGGCTGCCTGGCCTGTAGTGATAAGTGCTCAGTGGATGCACATCATTTTTAGGATCATGGAGACAAAATCCCAATTAGAATAGCAGCAAAAATATCAGATACACAGAAATACATGTAGCAATAAAAGTACAGAATATACATTAAAAGAAAGGATGAAACTTTCCCAGGGAACACTAAAGAAGACCAGAAAAAAAATGGAAGCTCTTACCATGTTCAGGGAGGGCAAGACTTAACATTGTAAAATGTCAATTCTCCTGAAAATAATCTATAAGTTTAGCATAATTATAGTCAAAAATCCCAGTTGGATGGCACATGAGTCTTAAATTCAGCTAAAAAAATAAATGAATGAGAATAGCCAAGAATTGTCTTTTAAACCAGTGTAATAAAGAGTGACTTGCTCTACCAGGTTTTTAAAATACTGTGAACAGGACGTTTAAATGAGTATGGTACTGGCATAGGAAGAGGGGAACCACAAAAGCTGAGTAGAACATCCGGAAACAGACTCCAGTATAAACCCAAAAACATAGTATGATAGAGCTGTGACAAACTGCTAAGAAAAGGATGATCATAAATGATGCTGGGAAAACTGGCTATTTATTTTAAAATAATAAAATTAGATTTCTGCTTGATGCTGTAAGCCAACATAAATCCCAATGGAAATGTTTTAATGAAACCTTAAAAGTTCTAGAATAAGACATATCAGCATCTGTGTAATAATCTTGGGGCAAGGGAGGCTTTCCAGGTATGCTGCAGACACCAGAAATCGGAAAGGGAAAGATTTTAAGCAGACAAAAATGGAAAACTTCTGTACTTCAAAAATCTCTATTAGGAACATAAAAGCCAAGCCAAAAGCTGAGAGAAATATTTGTGATTGGATGGCCAAAGATTAATATCTTCAACTAATAAGAATGTTTACAATTCAGTAAGAAAGAGAGAGCTCCTAGTGCAAAGTTAGGCTGAGAAAATGAACTAGAAATTTAGGAAATTTAGGGAATTTGTACAAATGGCAATAAGCATCTTAAATATTACACTCACTAATAGTAAGAAATAGCATTAGCAAGAATACCATTTGTTTAAAAAAAAAACATTCAGCTGACTCCATTTAGAGAACAAAAATCCCCAGGGTTGAAAGAGCCCGGGAGACAGGCACTGCTCTGGTGGCAGAGGGTGAATTGGCAGCACCACCTGTGTGAAGGAAGAGGGATTTGACATCTTGTATCAAAATGTATCTCTGACCCTATCATTTCACTTCCGGGAATTTAGGCTAAGGAAATAGTGATGTGTGCCAAGGGTTAGATTCAGGGTTGCTCACTGCAGCATTGTTTATTATAAAAGAGGATAAACAGCTAAATGTCTTTCAGGGGAGTTTTAGTTACTCAGTTATGGGTGATCCATAAAATTATGTTATAGGAGAAAATAGAAAGATACAATATATTGCCAAAGCAGAATATTCAACAGATTACAAATGGAGGGTCAATTTGGGGTGGTGAAAAGACTGGGTCACAGAGTATTTCAAGTAAATTGTTTTATTATGCTCATATGTTTCTGGGGTTGTCAGCCAGTGGCTATTTTGCCACCACTGGACACTTGGCCTTTCCTGGAGACATTGTTGATTGTCACAGCCCAGGGAAGGGTGCTTCTAGCATCCAGTGGGTAGAGGCCAAGGATGCTGCTAAGCATCCTGCAGTGCACAGGACCACCCACCCACAACAAAGAGCTGCCCAACCCCAAATGCTGGCAGTGCTGAGGTTGAGAGACTCTGTATTTATCCAGGAGAAAAGCTGTGTGTTCTCTCGAAAAGTACTAAGGAGAGATGCCACTGTGTCGATAGATAACCAGCTCGTTTGTGGATTACACATTATCTTCAAATGGATGTAGCTGAGGGATTAGAAAGCTGTGTTTTCTCAAACCAGCAAGCAGTTTCTATGTAATCCTAGGAAATGCTGTGTTCACACAGGAATGTTTGCCTGGCCCTTTTCCCTGGTGAAACTTAGCCCAACCTAAAATGAAACTTATCTCAAATTCTGGGTTTTACTATGAATTACTATATTTTGAATTAATTTGATTTAACTGATTGTTAAATGTTTTTGTTGTGAAAAATCTCAGAGAAGTGTGGAGAACAGGGGTGGACACTCACCTGTGCCTCCCGCCTGGACTCAACAACCGGCGCGCTGTTCTACTCGCTTTGACGGGTTGTTTTCTGAAACATTTTAGAGAAAAGCTGGCATGATGACATTGCACCCCTAAATCTTTCAGAATGTCCTCTCTGAAAAACAACATTCTCCTACATCTTCTCCACAGCATCGTCACCCCTCACCAAACGACCAGTTCTTTAATGTCACCGGGTTCCAGTCCATCTTCAGACTTTCTCAGTTGTCTCTCAAATGCCTGTTGTAGCTGGCGTGCTCAGTAGTTTAATTACTAAGACAGAGTGCAGTGACGTGCCTCACAAAGCATTGCACTTGTAAGTGCCTCTGGGTCTCCCCAGGCTCGGGCTGTGTTTGAGGATATAATGCACGTGAAGTGGCGTGTCAAATGAAACGTGCTACCCACATGTCACATGTCATCATCGTTAGCCTCATGCCCTTAAAGAGGCAGGACACCGCCAGAGCAGAGGGGATGAGGAAGTGAGACACCACAGTAAATCCTTGCCACACTTCTCTGCAGGAGAGCGGAGGGCGCAGGAGCTGTAAGTCAATAGCGATCTAAGGTGCTCGTCAAGGGTCGGAAGCAGGGTTTCTGGGTCCTGGTGCGAGGGGAGGCTGTCCTACCCATTTGAGATGGTGTGTGGCATGTCTAGCCTCTGCCCTCAGATGTCCTGGCACCAGCCTGGTCCCTCAGAATGCTCCAGGAAAGGAAACCAGAGACAGAGTCAAGGGGATGAGGGCCTGGGAGTGGGACCTGCTCACTCCACCCTCACTGGAGACCAGACTGACCCCATGTGTATTAGGTTGGACCGAATGGAATTGCCATTTTATTTGACTGATTGTGGCCCTCAAAAAAGGCAATTACAGTCCAACTTACTGCTTATTTCCCCTTGGCCAGGAGACCCTGCTCCGGACAGCCTGCATGAAGCAGTTTCTCTCTTTCCCTCTTCCTCTCTCTCTGCCTTTTTCTGACTCTACCCTTCTCTGCCTTTCTCCCTGTGTCCTTATCTCCCTCCTCTTTCTCCCCCACCTCCACTGCTTTCCTTATCCTCTCAGCCTCCCTGCCCTCCTCCCCCGCCCCCTTTCTCCCCGCTTTAAGGGACTGCACAAAGGGCCGGGGCAGAGGTCAGGATGGGGGTGAGCAGGGCTGGGAGGGCTCAGCGGCCCCCACCCCTGCCCAGGCCTGGTCACCCCAGGGAGCACAAAGGAACCATTTGCTCTGCATGTTGCAGGCCCCCCATTGTTTCCCTGCGGGGGGGGGGGGCCTTTGCAGGTGGAGCTGCCACCGCCTGGAGGAGGATAAAGGGATGAGCTGGGAGGCCAGAGGGGTGACGTAGGGGTGGAATATTTAGCCCTTTTTTCCCACTGGGCACTCAAGGGAAATGGCTGATGGGAATGGGACAAGTGACAGATGTCAGTGAGAGGACTGGAATCCCCAGGACCCGCCCCTGTGTCACACACTTGTCACAGGGTCCTTGCTGGAGGGGAGTGATTTGGGGGGAGTGCCGACTGCAGAACCGGGCTGAGGCAGGATGGATGCAGAGACATGTCCCACCCCAGGGTGGCCGCTGCCTGAAGCTGTGCCTGACCCCTCCTTGGGGACTCCTGCCGAGGCCCCAGGTGGGCAGGGCACTGGTGGGAGGGTGTGCGCAGTGGCCGGCTGTGCCAGGCTCCCAGGCCCTCAGCCCTCGGCACACAGGCAGCCTCGTCTCCTGTCGGGTTGCTGCCAGGCTCGGCTGGGAGAACCCTGGTGGCCTTTGAACTGCCGTGAGTAAAGTCTCCATCCCGGGAGGTTGGGGTGGGCAGCGCCCACAGTGGCCCCTTTGATTTCCTAAATACCTGCCAGACTTAACCTGTATTAGTCTGCCCAGGCTGCCATAACAAAACACCGCAGATGGGTGGCTTCAACTACAGACATTTATTTTCTCACAGTTCTGGAGACTCAAAGTGAAGTCGGGGTCCCAGCAGGGTCAGGGTCTAGTGAAGACCCGCTTCCTGGCTTGCAGACTGCTCACTTCCTGTCCTCACTAGGCAGGAGAGAGCTCTGTGGTGCCTCTTCTGATAAGGGCCCTAACTCCACCTCATGGACCCCACCCTCTTGACCTCATCTGACCCTGCTCACCTCCAAAAGGCCCGGCCTCCAAATACCATCACAAGGTGGGTTAGGGCTTCAACAGGGGCGCTTTGATGGGATGCAGTTCAGCCCATACCAAGTAGTGATAGCAGCAATGTTAAATATAATCATTTACTAAGAGCATGGATTTTGAGTGTTTCATGGCCCTCCCCCCCACCCCAGTTAAAGTGTCCTGAAGGCCACTTGATAGCTTTGGGCTCAGTCTTCTCAATGAAATGAGGGGGTGTGGCTAAGAAATCAATTTGGTCCCCTCCCAACTCAGAATTTCCTGGGTTCTCACTGGTTGGGAGGCCTACTGGTCACAGGGCCTGGTGGCCACAGAGCTCTCGCCTTAGAGACTTCTTCAGGGCTGTGTTGAAGGGACCGTGAGTGATTTGGACCAAGAAGAGTGCCCAGACCCAGGGGAGGGAAGGAGAAGGGGATGGACTGGGGACATTGGCCATTTGCCAGGTGTCCTCCCTGCTGTGAACATGGACTTCCAGGGCTGGAAGGACCCACATGGCCTCAAGGCCGGGGAAGCTACCACCTGCCTCCTACCACATCTGGTGTGATGCTCAGCCTGCCCCCAGCCCACCCCCTCCTCCTGTTGAACAGGACTCTGCTCTCCACTGCACTGTCCCTGTGCTCCTAAAGCTGTAGGTGTGGCCACATGAGACAAGTCCTTGCTCTGCCTGCTGCCCCAAGGCGTGACCACACAGATTCTGGACCTGGTGCCTCTGCCCCCAGGGCAGAGCGCAGGGCTTGCACTCAGTAAGATCAGTGGATCTGCATTTCAGGAGGGACAGTGTCCCTTTCCACTGGGGAGGTTGGCTTCTCCCTATGGGACATGGTGACCAAGTGTCATTGGCACTGTTTTGTGGTCTCTGTTCAAAAGGAAAGTGTATTGCCGAACGGAGGAAAGGAGGAAGCCTTTTTGTGTGTAGAGATTAGGAGTAAGCCAGGGTCTGAAATGAATGTATTTTGTGCAGTGAGGTATTTGAAAACCCAGGGTGTGCCGGAGCCAGCATGCACCTGCTCACGCTGGCTCCTGAGAGCTTACCATGGGCATCTCTTCCCAGCTCTGCATTCAGGGCACCCTGCTGGTAGTTTGGTATTGGCCACTATGGGAATATTTACACCTTGGAAATTGGTACATACTACAAATCAAGGTTTTTCTTCCCAGAGAGCTGGTTGTTAAATGTTTCTCAACATTTCTTCCAAAAGGCATCCTGGGAGTGGAATTTTGGATCTTGATATCATTAGGAGACCTAGAGATGTTGCATACAATCTGGCTGCCACGTTTGACAGATGGGGAGACTAGGCCTAGAGGAGCACGGTGACTTGCCCTAGGGTTGATGGCAGCATTGAGGGAAGTCCAGTTTCCCAACCTTGTTACCCACAGTGCCTCAGGCAAGCATCCTTTCAAGTGTTAAGTTGTGGAGAGAAATCAGACCTGGGTCTTGGAAAAGACTCCTCCTGCTGAAGGAGGAAGTTAGTTCATGGATGTGTGAGGCAGCACCTTTAGTGAAACTGCTTTAAATGGGGTTAGGTTTCTGCCCACTGCTTCCCACCCTCCCCCACCCCCTACCCCCACCTCCTGGCACTGAGCAGGTAGGGATACTTCTCTAGTGTCCTGGCCAGGCATTCCTTCTGTCCCCTGAGGTCACCTCCTTCAGCCCCAGGATGGGCAGTTGTGCTTTAGCATCTGAAATGTCCCTGCAGGCCATGACATCTGTACAGTAGCTGCCATCCTCACCAGACACAGAGACCTCTGAAAAGACGGCCATCTGTTTAGGTCTGATAGTGCACGGTTGTCCCGGCTCTGAACTTTACCCCATCCTACTTCCTCTCTGTGGCAAATGTACTTCTGTGGATGGGACACAACATGGAATTCCAATACCAGGGGCTCTGGGGCCTCAAGACAGGGATTCTTGTGCAGGAGGTTTATTGAGGAGGTGTTCTCGGGGGAAACTGGTAAGGGAATGGGGGAAGCAGAACAGAGCAGAGGAAGAAGCTAGGGAAATGCTGGTTCAAGAGAAGTCAGGCCTCAACGTGATGCCACGGGAAGCGCTGGAGAGGGCATTGTGCTGAAGTCTTCAAAGCAAGACTGCCGCCAGTTCTGCCTGTTCATGTAGTTGGCCATTGGCTATGGATTGCCCCCTGGGGAGGGGTTTGTGTAACCTCCCAGATATTTCCAAGCAGAGGAATTTTTATCAGCCAGGGCAAGCCTTCAGAGAAAGTGCAAGTGTGAGCCATCAGCGGCCAGCCCTCTGCAGCAGCTGGAGGTGGGCGTACTGGTCCAGTAGAGGGGCTCTGGGTGGGGCGCCAGCCACATCTGCTCTACTTGGTAAGTTGTTTGAGGGGAAAATAAGTTTTACTGGAATTTAGGGACCATCTGTAGATTTCTGTTTTGCCCACTCTCCAGCAGGCCCATACTGTAGAAGAATCTGGCCACTATGGTTGTGGTTGTTCTCTGGGGCCCCATGTCCTCCCCTGGTGTCCAGCCAGTCTCTCAGTTGTGACAGTCTTATGGTGTCTCACACATCTCTCTTTTATGCCATGCACATTGCTGCTGGTGGTGTCCTAACCAAACTCTGTTTGCTTTCCCCCACCCTGCACTGGCCAGGGCAGGCTGCGTGTGTAACAAGTGGCCCCAGCGGGCCATCACAACATCACAGGTGTCCTGGTTAGGTGGCTCTCTTCCAAGCAGTGAGTCAGGGGTCCAGGCTTCTCCTGTCCTGTGGTTCTGTTATGCTCTAGAGCCCTGAACTCCTTGCTGGTTTGGAAAGAGGGAGCATAAGGGAATAAATCAGAGATTTTTTCTGGCTGGGCCTGCAAGTGTCCTGCATCACTTCTACCCATGTCCCATTGGCCAGAATGTTATCGCATGACCACACCTAACCACAAGGGGTGCTGGGTAATGTAGTCTATAAGTCCAGGAGGAAAAAAAGGAAATGCTGTTTGGTAACTATACAGCCTTTGCCACAGAACTTTCTCTTCACTTTGCTGACTTCATGGGCACCTGTGGCCACCTCTCGTTTCATGGAGCTGCAGTTATTGGCATCAGCAAGGGATGGTGGACTTTAAGGGTCTTTTCTCTGTGTAGGAAGCTGTCCTGACTGAGAGATGTGCATCCTGAATGACAGCTGCCTGGGTTGGGGGTGTAGGCCCCCAGGGAACTAAGCCAAGGTGACACTGGGCTCCCAGGCATGACCTCATTGGCACTGGCTTAACCAGCTGGGCTAACAGGCTAACCAAGCAGCTGGATGGACGCTACTGGGCTACAAGCATCTTTCATGACCTTCCCAGCGAGCCCCAGCTTAATCTCCCCCTCCTCTGCTTCGCTGAATCCACCCTTAGTGTTGACAGCAAGACCGGGCTGTGTCCACCATTGGCTCTCTCTGGAAAGCGTATCCAGAGCCAACTGGATCCCCATTGGGACAGCTTTGTTTTCCCTGTTGAACACAAAATCCCCTGTTCACTTGGAGAGCCGACAAGGAGACCCCGTAGGGCTGGCCCGGTGGGAGCAGTGAATACAGTGCCCGAATGGCTTCAGCTTATTAAAGGCAAATGCACAGGCTAACTCTGCCCTCTGAGTGGGAGACAGAATGGAGGGCACAGAGCTGTTACAGTGGATTAGTGGCCGCAGACTGACGGAGGCAGGTGCAGCCTTTTCTGCAATTTGGAAGGGCTTATGAAATACTGATCTTGTGCTCTATAAACCCTTCCCTTGGCTTCATCCGGGCTACAGGCTGAAAAAGGGGATTTCTTGTACATCCAGGCTCGGTAGTGGTTTCGAGAACACTCCTCGCTGCCCCAACTCCCAGCATTCCTTGAGAATTCCGATCCAAGGATTTGTACACTTGTCTGTCTGTTCATTTTCTCTTCATTCTTTCATTAGTTGCATATTTACTAAGAGCTTGTGTGAGGTGCTGAGCTTACAGAGATGGTTATAGAGCACGGAGCCTGGAGTTCAAGGGACCATGGTTTACTAAGCAAGAAAGACACATTAACAGGTGACTCTAATTCAGACTGTTACCTGTTAGAATAGACCCAGCGAGCAGGTGTCAGCAGATGCCCACGTGGTCTTCTAGAGTCAGGCTTGGCTAAGAGTCGGCTCTATCGTTCTGCCCTCATTCAAGCTTTAAGTCCAAGGTGGCTTGTCAGCCCTCTGGATAGGCTGCTGTTGTCCAATGTCACTGATGGCGGGAAAGGAGAACCGCTGACACAGCTAGAAGTTATTTGAGCTCCACCAGCAAAACCTCTACAAAGCCCATCTTCTGTGGCAGAATTTGCATCTTTAAAAAAAAAGATTTTATTTACTTATTTTTAGAGAGGGGAAGGGAGGGAGAAAAAGAGGGAGAGAAACAGCAATGTGTGGTTGCCTCTCAGGCACCCCCTACTGGGGACATGGCCTGCAACCCAGTTGTGTTCCCTGGCTGGGAATTGAACCAGTGACCCTTTGGTTCTCAGGTCAGAACTCAATCCACTGAGCTACACCAGCCAGGGTGGAATTTGCATCTCAAAGAAAGCTTAGGGGGCCCGTGTTCCCGGGCTTGGATGTAGAGTTGATCTTCATATCTTTCCCTCATAGAGGCAGAACACTGCACCTGTCCCCGCCAGACACCCTTCAGCCAGCTCGGCTCATCTCCAGCGAGCAGAAGTCTCTGTCAGTACTGTCCACCGAGGTTTACAGGGCTCAACTCTGGGCCAAGAGTTTTGGTTTTTGACTCTGACCAAAGATGTTTGAATTTGTTCTGGGGCTGAAGGGTTTGACGAGCACTTACAGTGGCGAGGGGGTGAAGAGGATGGTTTGGACTTCAAGGCTACCAGAAGCCCAAGGGCAGAGGCACTGAGATCCAAAGGCTCTGAGGTGACTTGTCCCAGGGGCCCAGGTAGCTGTGTCCCGGTTTCTAACAGGAGCTGGTGCTTTTGGGTGCTGGAATGGAGCTAAACAGTGTCTCCCATACCTGCGGCCTCCTTGGTGGGTGGAAGCTGGCTAGTCCTCTGTCCACCAGAATCACCTTGGAAGCCCTTGCAGGCAGCCTGTGTGTGAGTTTTGTCACCACAGGTCGGGTGCAGCACTTGGGGGAGCCCATGGAACTCGGCCAGGCCTGAGCCCCAGAGGCACATCACCCCCTCATCCCTCTGGTCTGTGGGTGGTGGGTGGGAGTCAGGGGAACTGACTCTGAGGGTGTCCTCTAAGCATTTCCAGCTGGAGCACCAGCTAGAAATCCTGTGTTTGGGGAGTTCCTGGAGACGGAAGAGATGGTTAAGAAATGGAAGGCTGGTAGAAACGATGACCTTGGCCATCTTCTTAAAGCCTAGATGTGTCTGTTCCATTGGGAGTGCAGGGCAGGGTGAAGTCCAGAGCATCCACTGGCCTCTTGGTGATCTTCAGCCTCTAGGCCCTTTGGCAACTCTTGGGGAGGACAGCCAGACCTCTGCCCAGAACGTGAAGACTCCTCACACCGCCTGGGGGGGCCTGGGGTCTGTGGTTACCTGGAGCATGCAGGGAGTCCTTTATTGTTCACGGCAAATGTAGCACCTGTATCCTCCACGTGAGAGGCAGCGGAGCCTGTCCTGACAGGAGGTGTTGGGGTCCACCTCGGTTTTTGCTGTGGAATGAGCAACCCCCATGATACGGTTTTCAGACACCTGAGGTGTAATTCATGGAACTACTGTGTACCTTTTTTAATTTTAACCATCTTAGACAGAAATCTTTCCTGAAGGCGTTGCAGTTTCCCGGGCCTATGAAGCTGTGCACAGGGAGCACGGCCCCCTGTCAGGATGACACGGCCGTTGCAACAGTGGGCTGGGCTCTAACACGGCCGTGTTCACGAAGCTTTCTCAGCTGGGCCAGTCCTGCTGGCCTCTGCTCACAATGGCCTGTAGGCTTTCTGTGTCTGCTTTTCATAGCCTCATGGTCTTCTGTCCCTGCTGTTTGCCGGCGGTTCCTTCTTCCTGCCGGCGGGTCAACCCCTGGAGTCCCTCCGGTGGCAATGACATTTTTATCAATGTTTGTAAGTAAAAGATAAAGCTATGAAGGAAAACCTGAAGGGGTTTCCTTTGTGATGGCAGTTTGGCTGCTTCCTTCCTGGTTCTCACCTGTATCCCACAGGCTTGAGGTCAGCAGGCAGGTGGCCTCTGGTTAATAGAATTTTACCCATACTCAACTCAGGTGTTTATAAAGGGGAGACAGGGTTAGACTCTGCAGTTCTCACATCACATGACTGAGAGACAGAGAGGTTAAGAAAGGGGCAGAATGATGGGAGTTCTAAAAGCCACGTCCTTGGATTTTGAGGAACTAGGAAGGCTTGAGAGGGCAGGTACCCTCTCTGAAAGTCTGAGGGCTGATCTGTTGGTTGAACAGGCTTTGGGTGGGCTGTCCTAGAAGGTGGAACTAAGGCCACCTGGGAGGAGTTAGAGAAGTCGGTGAGGCTCATCCTAGACGCACCCTAGGATGTGGGGCTCAGGCAGCTGGGTGGCAACAGGAGGTGCAAGGGGTCCCGACCTTCAGGCCCCCTTTCAGCCCCGAGAAGGCAGACTTCATGGCCTATGCCCAGTCTATCAGCAGTTGGCAAACGGCAGAGTAAACAGGGATGGCAGGGATGTGTCAGCTTTCCCAAGATCAACCAGAAGCACTTTATTGAGTTCTGGGCTCCCTCGGGTGCTGAAGTTGATTAGTAATGTCTGCCATGAGCTTGGCCGGGAAATCCGATGGCTTGTGTGCTGCCCATTTGCGTTTCCTGCTTCCACACTCACTCCTAATCAGTGTCTCCTTGGGCAACCATCATTTTTCCCCCCAGAAGATAAGTTACTCATCGAGTCTTTCAGAGTAGGAACCCCCAAGTTTCATTCCTGCTCTTTCCTTTTCTCTGGCAGCCTGTGATCACAGGCTGAGTCTGGGTGGGGGTAGGGGTGGGGCAGGAGGGGGATGGGCAGGCAGTTACCCCAAGGCACTCCTGAGGCCCAGCAGAGGTCCCTGGAGAGGGGGCAACCCCTGCATTGGTGTGGAGGGAGGTTAAAGGTCATTGCTTAATGGTCATCAGGTTGCCCATGGCTTTGGGAACAAAGACCACCCTGGGAGGCCTTTACCTTCAATGAATGGCAGCTGGTGTTAGCGGAACTTCCCCCTGGCAGGCGACCTTGCACATTGAACATTCGGGTGGTCCTGATACTGTCTGTCTGGCCTCCCTGTAGGTCCCTGTGCTGCTCACATGGGGTTGTGGGTGCACAGTGCTTTGGTGTGGGCTGCCCAGGTATATGGACTCATCACTGTCCCCTAGAGATGGGCTGAGTGCTGGCTGGGCCACGTGGATCGGACACGGTCTCACTCTGAAGAGTGAGGGAGGCAGGGAACAGGGTGAGCCCAAGGCCCGTGTGGCTGGTGGCAGAGCCGGGTCTGTAGCCACCTTTGTGGTAGAATTCGTCCTCTCAGCATAGTTCATACTGGCTGGGAGGACTGAAGTGGGCAGCCGAGGGTCCAGGGAAAACTCTGGATGTCCAGGAGCTGGTTCAGCCCACTGAGGTCTCCTGCCTCCAGTCAGGAGGGATTTTCGCAGCCCTGAAGGCTCTGGGCAAGAGGCTTTAATCTAATTACATGCTTTATTTGAGCCAATTTGTTTTCCAATCCATCTTGTTCAGCAAGAAGAAAGAACATGCTGGGGACTCATGGCACCCTCTGGTTCCCGGTGGAGAAGGGGCTGCCGTCCTGCCTCCCATGGCCAGCGCAGCCCTGACCTCTCCTGCCCGGCCGCCCCACCCCCACACTGGGCTGCAGGTGCCCCTGCCCCAGGAGGGAGCTGGAGCTGGTCAGCCACTTTCATCTGCTGTGGGAGGAAAAGCTGGGCCCGCTGGTGCTCCTCCAGAAATCCCAGCCCAGGTGCCCATTCCTTTTTCTCGCAGGGTCCCAGTGCACCAGCAGGGCTGAGACACGATGGGCGTCCAGGGCAGACCTGGGGGTGCTGCTCATTCCCCGGCTCGCCCAGCTCCCAGCCCTCTGGCTCCTCCAGTACGAGCTGCCCTCAGAATTCCAGGCCTAGTATTTTAAATCTGCAAATCTATTTTTCATAACAAGGCAGGCAATTTAGAATTTGTGTTATTAAAGTCCAAACAAAACAGCAAAGTCTTTCAAACCTGCCTGGAGAGGGGAGATTTCTTGGCTCCTGCTGCTGTGTCCCCAAGTGTCAGCGCTTTGTTTTGAAGCATTTTCCAAAATTTTCTTTTCCTGCCCTCTCTTCAGAGTACTGCTCTGGGCCTTTGCTTTCCTGCTGCTGACTCGCTCCTCCAGGCAGGTCCCCTTGCAGGGCCTGGTGTGTCCTGCCTTTGGGCTACGGGAGCGAAGGTGCTGCTGGAGCCACAGGCCTCCTCTGGCCACAAGTGGTGGCAGCTGAGCCCCCTGTAATTCAACTCATTCAACAAATACTTTTCAGAGCTCGCTGGTCCCTGGGCCCTGGGGAGCGAACAAGGCAGAAGATGGACCGAACTGGAGAGTGTGTGGCTGCACTCTGTGGCAGGTGCTGGGCAGGAACCAGACCCCTACAGATGTGTTTGCCTTTCAGGACAGCCAGAGGTCAGCCAGCACATACCTGAGCAGCAAATTAAAAAAAAAAAAATTTCAACTGGGTGTGCCAGGCATGCAATGAGATTGGTTTCTGTTTCGTGGCTTCTAAATTATAGTAAAAGTAAGGATTGCTAACAGCTTTTAGAGCTGTTGTGTCAGGCTGTGTCTCACTAGAACTTCAGAGAATCACCCCCTGCCCCCGTAGTGAGTGGGGAACCTGCGGCTCAGAGAGGCGAGACACAGTGTTCACAACGCACAGCCAGTCACGGGACCACCTGCTGCCCCGCGCAGTGCAGGCCGGAGCTCATCACTGTCCTGAGCAGACCGTTCCCACTAGTGCAATGGGCTGTGGGCCCGGGGGCCCAGGCACAGCAGTCTGTCCAGCGGACACTCCAGAACCCACAAGCGGCAGGCTGTGACATGCAGAGAAGCCCTGAGGTCCCCACCTCCAGGGCCGTGGTTCAGGTGTCCCCTGTGCCTGCGGACACAGGTGTCAGGGGCCCCTGATTCTGAGTGCCACTGGCGCCCTCTCCAGTCTGGGTCAGGCCCTCTTTGTTGTCAGAGAGCTTACAGGTTTAGATGCCTAAGCCCTCCACCCAGGTGTCATCACGGGCATCCCCAGAATCGCTGTGAAGGGAGCTGACCGTGTCTTGACTTCGGGGAGCCTGTGTGGGTGGGCTGCTGGTCCGAGCAGTCATGTCTCACGGGAGCGACTGCACTCAGCTTGTTCCACACCACCGTGCTCCCGGGCGCGTGGGGCCCAGAGTTTATGTGCATGGTGACCCCGCACTGTGCTGGGGGCCAGAATTTGATTCACTGCTGGGAGAGGAGGCAGGCGGACAATTCCAGACCCTGGGATGGGGCAGAGAACACGGAGGCGCCCAGCTGTGCTCGGGAGCAGAGAGGAAGGGTGCACACACAGGGAGATGACCCAGGAATGGGTTGTGAGGAAGGTCGCCAAGGGGAAAGGCATTGATGGCTAACCCCACAAATGGCCTGCTGCAGAGTGTCCGGCTTCTCCAGCGTCCCTGGGGTGTGGCTCTGCTCTTTGCAGATGCCCTGCAGACAGTGTGATCCCGGCACCATTCACTGGAATGGAGGAGAAGATGCGGTGTAAGTGTCCCAAAGCCGTGGGCCTCGGGCACAAACAAGGTCCCGGCTGTGGGTCTGATGACCTCTTGTCCCGGACGCTTTCTCTCTCCAGCCTGCTGCCCGGCTCTGGGTCCACCGCGTAGCTCAGAGGGTCTTGGGGGCAGATGTGCTTCTCTCGGGAGCTCCGTTGCTCAGACCCCAGGCCGCCAGCTGCTTCTTGGGGTGGGTCAGCTGTAGTTTCCACTGAGGCCCGGGGCCAGTTCACCCCAACTCAGATCTAAGCTCCCCTCCTCACGAGGCTCGCTGGTGAGGCCCCACCTCCCTGCTGCTCCACTACCATTCACCCTCCGCTCACCTGGGGCCCTTAGAAGCCACCTTCAGCCCGTCCCGCCCAGTTAGCAGAAGCTTCTGGTCTTCAGGTCCCAGCCGAAAGGTCATCTCCTTGAGAGATCGTTTCTGATCTCCCTTGTCACTCTCGCCGCACCACAGTTATTTCTTCCTAAACCCTATGTGGGGTAGGACAGTTGTTATTACTCCTGCCCCCATGCCACAGATGGGGAAGCCGAGGCCCAGAATGGTCAGGTCATATCCTGGTGATGTGTAAGCAGGAAACAGCCCCTTTCTCTGGAGCCCCTCTGGGTGGACCAGCACTTCCAACCTCGGGCCACGGTGGGGGCATGGCCATGGTGAGCTGCAGGGGGTCTCTGAGGAAGGTATATGATGTGGAAACATGGAAGTTTGCTATTTGGGAAGAGAGGAGGATGGAGTTAGAGGAGGCCACAGCCACCGTGTCAGACACAGGCCTGATGTCTGGAGCTGTCCCAGTGGGTGGCTCCCGAGGGAAAGTGTGGGAGAGGATAGCGCTGGGCCGCCGGAGTGCTGGCCCCCAGCCCTGGCCAGCTGAGCCGAGGGCCCCTGTGGGGTTCGGGGAGAGGGTCCTGTTCACCAGCAGGAAGCACAGGCATCAGACTTCTCCCCCGGAGTGCTGGTCTGCAGGCCCCGAGAGAGAATGAGGCTCCTGTGGCAGAATGGTAACTTAGGTTTCCAAGGGCTTAGAGACTGGTCCTTAATAACAGAGGACAGTATAGACATCATGTCCCTGTAGCCCCAGGTGTGAGGCCCCAGGTGTAGCCCCAGCCACCTGTCTCCGATCCGGGAGAAGGTGTGAGCCTCCCTTAGTCAGTGCAGCTAGAGACCCTGCCCCTGCAGCCTTAGTGGCTGGGCCTGGCTAGGCCTCTCTAGTGGCTTTGTGTTACGTTTCAAATAGAATCCAAACCAGTGCAGCACCACATGGCCCACTCAGGCTGTGTGCCTCCTCTCCCTGCCCCTCTGCAGCCTGCACTCAGTCCCCGGGCTGTGCCGGGCTCCATCCTGCCTCTGGGCCTTTGCGTGGCCGTCCTTCCTGCTTGGAACCTCTTGCCTCAGGCCCTCTGAGCCCAGCATCCTTTGCTCTGTTCAGGTCTCGTTTCCATGTCACCTCCTCAGGGGCCTTTCCCTGGCCACCCCAGCCAGAGCAGTGTCCTCCCACCCAACCACGTCACCGTGCCGTGCACACAGTCGGCTGGCAACCCACTTCTCCTCAGTGTCAACGTCGGGGGCGGGGGGTGGCGTGGGAGAGGATGACACTGCACGCACATACAGCACTTCTGAATGGCAGGAGCCCCACGGGCTGGGAACGCAAGTGTGCCCTTGTGGAATACCGATGTCATCTCATTATAGGGGTCACCCTGGCACCCCAAATGTGTGGTTCCCATTCTCACTGAAGAAGAAACTCGCCTCAGAGTTTTAAACCCAGGATTGTGTCCTCATTGAAGTAAGATTAAAGATGTAGGTAAGACAAGGCAACAGTGTGAAAACCAGACGTAGTCCCGCCACCCAGCATTTCATGTTATTCTGTTTCTAGAATAGAATCCAAACCCCTACTGTGACCGACAAGCCCGGGGACCCCTGTCAGCCACACAGTCTCGGTTCCGGCCGGGCCCCGCTTCGCCAGCTCTAGGCTCCCGCCTTCCGTTTCCTCACAGCTGCCTGGCCCGCTCCTGCCCTGCGTGTTCCACGGGGCTGTCTCCTTGTCGTCCTAAATGTCACCCCTGCAGCCTGGCCTTTCTGCCTCACTGATTCTCCACCTCCTGCCTCCCCCTGCTTGCTCCCCATCCCCCACCTGCGCAGTGTCTTCATCTGGGGAGTGTCACTCTGTCTATGCCAGTTGCGTGCAGGAAAGTTTGTATTAATTTTCATCCCAACTACATTGTATATGTGTGTTTGCCTTTTCCAGATTGCCATCCAGAAGTCCTGTGTTGATTTGACTTTCTCTGGTTATTTGAAATTGAACATTTTTACTTCTCCTTATGCCCATTTTCCTCTTTGGTGAATTGCTTGTTCCTCTCCTTTGTATTTAGATCACTTGTGTGTTTTAATGATTCAAGAGAGCCCATTATACATTAAAGACACTAGTCCCCTGCCACCTATGTTGCAAACACCATGGGGCTTTTTTCCCATCATTTGCCCCCATAGGTTGCAAGGCACCTCACGCCCAGCTGCCCTGACAGTATATTGCTAGAGGGGTCCTCATTTGGGGGTTCCTGGCTTCTCCGTGCCAGAGCCCAGAGTTAAACAGGCATTATGCTGTTGAGGGCTTGCAGGCGATCGAGTGAGACTGCACAGGCTTGGAGATGTGGCCGCTCAAGAGCCTACTGGACCGCTGTTCTCCCAGAGAGGGAGCTCCATCCTGGGCAAAGCGCCTGGGGGTGAGGGTGCCAATAACAAGGTGGTCTGCCTAGGGGAGGGCCATTGAGTCCCCTGCACCCTGGGACCACGAGTTGGGACCTGGCCTCACAGGGTGCCTCCCTCACAGTCACCCCACGAGGGCTGTGACGGAGCCTGTGGATATACACAGCAGCTGAGAACCGCACGCACCAAAAACTGGACTGCACCTGAGGAGTTCCAGGCAGCTCGGTGGCTCGGTCTACTGGGACCAAAACACTCTCTGTGCAGACTGTCCTAACCTGTCTTTTGCCCCCTGCTGGTGGGCAGAGTGGCCCAGCCAAAGTGGATGAAGCCAGCTAGGTGACCCCTCCTGGCCCCGGCACCTTGGGGGTCTTTTATCCTGGGCCTGGGGGGTGGGGTGTGCATGGGACCGGGAACCCATCCTGTGAGCCCAGCCAGCAGAATCTGAAACTCACCCAGCCCTCTGGGTCTATCCTGAGAGGGACCATGGTCACTGGGCATCCCTCACTCATGACCCACACAGCCCCGCCTCCCCTAGTCCTGCAGCCCAGAAGCAGAGAGGCAGGGGTGCCGCTGAGAAGAGGCCTTGGCCAGCCCTCCGCCCTGCTCCAAGGGAGGTGCCAGATGCAGCGCCCCTGGCTCCAACCAGGGCACGCTGGGCCCCGCCTGCCATATGCTCGGAGATGAGCTTCGCTCTGCGGAGCAGGCCTGCCCAGCAGGACTCTTGGCACCTGGGCACAGGAGGCAGACCGGAGGGGCCAGCTACGCAAGGTGGAGGAAGAGGAGGGAGGGGCTTGGCCGCTGGGATTGGGCCTGCAAGGCCCCCTCTCGGTTCTTGGCTGTGGGTCGGTCAGCGGAGCAGGTGGGGGGAATGAAAGGGAGGGCTGCCTGCTCCCAGGAGGAGCCAGGACGCCAGCCAGCCAGCCAGGATGGGCCTGCTGCGAGCTGCAGATGGCGGCCTTAGGCCTCCACCGCTCTTCCCAGGACAGAGCCGTCCGAGTGGGGAGCCCGGCGGTCCCCACGTCCTTCCCTGGCAGCTCCCCTCTCATCAGGGAGGAAGGTGGGGGTGGAGGGTGAAGCCGTGCAGCGGTCCCTGCAGAGCTCCCAGTAGTGACGTGCACCTTGATCGGAGCCCGGGAGGGTCCCCTAAGAGTGTGGGGGCAGGGAGTTCCCCACTCACCCCATACTCTCTGTTCCCGTGTGGGTCCAGGGCAGGTGGGTCAGCAAGGATGGGAGCCTGCTGGGCATCAAATACTGGGCCCTGGTGGGCAGATGAGGGCGATCAACTGACCTGCAGGTTTGTGTGGGCATGAGCTTATGCTGGCTTTTATGCTGGGGTTGAACCGTATGGAACTGCACTTTTTTCAGGTTGAAAATGACTGATTTTAGGCATTACTACGTGGTTTATCCTAATAGCTTTCCATCTTTCTCTGTGTATCTGACTGGACGAAATTGCATGAAAAGGATGTGTTTTTTAATGTCCACATGAACTCAGCCTTAGAAACTCTGGGTCCAGAGACTTCTTAAGGTTCAGAGACCTCTTGAGGTTATTTATTCAGATGTGATCTCTCTTTTTTACTTCAGCTTGGTCATGTATGTGACATGTGTCATTCCAATGTCCAAAGTCTCAGCCTAAAGCTGTATAAAGTAGCCTCATCATTAAAAGATCTTTAGAGTGTGGCTCTGCTGTTTCAGTCCTCATCCCTACTGTGGGTTCTCTCCTTCACTCACAGCAGGACATGGCTGGACACTGTCCGCTGGTGTTGTTTGCAGTTTGCTGGTCCTGGGGCTTTACTGAGAATCAATTCTTGGATGTATTTAGAACTTCCCAGTTTTTTGGTATTCGACTTTATTAATATCTACATCTGTTATCAGTTCTTTCCTCCTGCTTTCTTCAGGTTTTGTTTTGCTCATTTCTAACTTCTAGAATTGAATACACTTAATTTATTTTCATTCTTTTTTGCTTAAAACAAATACTATTTATTACACTGTGGTCAGGAAATGTGGCCTGTATAATTTCAGCTCCTTGGAATTAATCTAGCATTCTTTCATACTTATGTGTTTCTGTCTGTTCCTTTTTGTATTTCTAACAGTATTTGTTTAATATATTTCAATGTTATTCAACACAGAATGTTCTTTTTTTTAACTAGTAAGTGAACTTCTCTGTTACCTACTGACAAACTTCCTTAAAGGGCTTCAAACTCCTTCTTTAAAAGTTGGAAACTTAAAGCCCTGACACTCGCACCGCGCAAGGTCACCGGCACCGTTCAGGGCACACGCCTGGGGCGGGTTTGGTCCCTGGCTGGGGGCGTGCGAGAGGCAACCAATCGATGTGTCTCTCACACATCAGTGTTCTCCCCCTCTTTCTCCTTCCCTTCCCCTCTCTTGAAGAAAAAAGAAGTTGTAAACTTAAACAATTTCCTTTATTTAATTATTTCCCTCTGGAAAAGTTATTCAGTGTGTTTTGACCAGTTCTTCAGCAGAGGCGCACCCATGTGGAGCCGTCATTTTGTTTCAGGTCACTGCTCTTCCGAGATGCGAATGATCACAACTGCCATTTATATATCCCACTTTTCCTTTCCTTTTCTTTTGGCATATATCTTATAATTTATTGGCATCTTCTCAGGTGTTTTGTGTTTTTTTTTTCAAAAAGCACTATTTGATCTCATAACTCTCATTTGTCAGAGTAAAGCTTGAAATAGTGTCTTTTGTATCCTACCTAATTAAGACAAAAGAGTTGTATTTCCTACCCTCATTTTACTTGTTAGTTTTTCTTAATGTGACCTAAAGTTTCGAATCATAGTTAGATTACATTAACATAAAGTTAATATGATCTAAATTTTATGGTTATTATACATACATATACATTGTCTAATATTCCCTTTAAAACACTATTTAAAGGACCCAAGGAGGAACACACTAAGGGACATCATAGTTACATTACCCAAGATTAAAATGAAGGAGAGAATCCTAGAAGCAGCAAGAGATAAGGAGACAGTAACTTGCAAAGGAGTTCCCATCAGACTGTCAGCTGATTTCTCAAAAGAGACCTTACAGGCAAGAAGGGGCTGGAAAGAGGTATTCCTAGTCATGAAAGGCAAGGGCCTACATCCAAGATTGATCTATCCAGCAAAGCTATCATTTAGAATGGAAGGGCAGATAAAGTGCTTCTCAGATAAGATCAAGTTAAAGGAGTTCATCATCACCAAGCCCTTATTATATGAAATGTTAAAGGGATTTATTTAAGGAAAAGAAGATAAAAAACATGTACAGTAAAATGACAGCAAACTCACAATTATTAACAACCACACCTAAAGCAAAACCAAAAGAAACTAAGCCAACAACTAGAACAGGAACAGAACCACAGAAATGGAGATCACATGGAGGGTTAGCAACAGGGGAGTGGGAGGAGGAGAGAGGGGGAAAAGGTACAGAGAATAAGTAGCATAGATGGTAGGTAGAAAATAGACAGGGAGAGGGTAAGAATAGTATGAGAAATGAAGCTAAAAGCTAGAAGCTAAAGAACTTATAAGTATGACACATGGACATGAACTAAAGGTGGGGAATGTGGGTGGGAGGGTGGAGGGGAGTGAAGGGGAGAAAATGGGACAACTGTAATAGCATACTCAATAAAATATATTTTAAAAAATTACTATTTAAATTATTTTGATATTGGTCTTCAGTTTAAGAATCAAATTTGAAATCTCGGTGTTCGCGGGTTTCAGTGCTCCTACCGGTATGTTCGTGCTTTGACTTTGCCCCTCAAACTCTCACTTGGATTCATTTCATAGTTGGAAACATTCTCAGGTGTTTCCCTCTGAAAGGATACATGATTGGAACGTTTTCCTTGCACACTTGAGAATGCCATGTGTTTATCATGGCCCACACACGTGTCTAGCTAGGTACAAAATTCTTGGGTCACAAACTTTTCCCTCCTGAAGACCTGTAGACATGACCACGTGGTCATCTGGTCAGCTTCTTCCTCTTCTTGGTTTTTAATCTGCAGGCATGTTTTTCCTCATCCCAGTATCCATATGTTTTGTAAAGACATGCCTGGGTGTTGGCCTCTTTTCCTTGATTAAAAGAAATTCAGTGAGCCCTTGTCTTGTGCGTGCGCAGGGCTGTCTGCAGCCCGGGAGCCCTGCTACAGAGTGTGGTTCTGTTCCACTCGCCTGCACCGCAGTCCTCTCCCCGTTGCATGCTCCTCCTCCCTCCTCCCCTCGCACTCTGCTCACTCTCTTTCACAGTTCCCATCCGTCTACCCTTTTCCTCAACATTTTGGGAGAATTGCTCTCACTTATCTTCCATATTTCTGAATCAGGTTTCTACAGTATCATTTTTCTTCACTGCTTCCAAAATGAATTTTAATTGCACTGCAGGGTTTTTAGGTTTTTGTTCTTTTCAGCTCTTCTTTCTCTCACATGGCACCCTTCTTGGGTCATTGTATGGCCTCAGCCTAGTGCTCCCATACAGCTCTCCTCTCCTGGAGGAGAAGACACATCACAGACACGTGTCTCGTTAGAATTCTTTAGTCTGCCGTCCTCGTTCAGTTACACATTGTCTGTGACTGTTTTCTAGCTGTGGCGCCAGAGTTTGAATAGTTGTGATGGAGACCGTATGGCCTGCAAAGCCTAAACTATTTACTTTTGGCACTTTGCAGGAAAAAAAAAATACAGATCCCTGTCCTAGTATGACAGCTGGATTGCTGTCCTAGCTCCACGCTGGATGGCGGGGGAAAGTACGCAGCTCCATCTCTAGTTCCTGGTTTTTACCTGCCTTTTCCCTCAGGTCACCTCTGCTCTGTGGAGGTGGTGTTCTTCCACTCTGCTGCCGGATCTCCTCGCTGTCCACGTCCGTGACTTAGGGGAAAGTGCAGGTTCAAATACCTACTGTGGACACTGTCCTTCCAGCCCCTCCACTTCCCAGAGATTCTCCCCCCGGAGGAGGCCACGGTCACCAATGTCCCCGCCCACTTCCTGCCCACTTGTTTTCTGGTTGTTGTCTGTCTGTCATTTTCCCTTTTTTAAAGATCTTTCTGTTCATCAGACAAAGAGCCTTGTCCGATGGTAAAACCTGGACAGGTTTAGCTTGCTCCAGCACCATCTGCCTTTAATTAATAGAGATTGCTCCCAGATTCCAGCATTGGGCCATCTATCAGTTTCATTTCTGGCATTACTGTGAATTTTTTTTCATTGTCTTTATAGCTATTTTGGAACAAAACAAGGAGGGGCTACATGGGTGACTGCCAAGTAGATGCCATTTTGAAGGAGTCAGAGCTGCGTTTAAGGCTATGGTTTGTCTATCTCGAAGCGGTCTCTGTAGCTTCATGTGCGTTCGATAAAAGAAGAAAGTACAGGAATACTTTCTGCATCCATGGCCCACGTGTCCAGTGACCTCAGTTCTCTGGCATACAGCCAAAACAAGAGCCCCCACGCAGCCAGGGAGCTGCCACCGTGTCCTCATTCCGGAGGTTGTTCACTTCACCCGGAGGGAGCGTTCTGGTCTCTCGTTCCGAGCCCGTGTGCTCGGAACGAGAGTCCGTCTTGCACGGACAGGCTGGGCCCACCTGTTGTCCTCGCTCACAACTACACGGGAAGCAGTGCATCTGAAGAGAGTGGGGGGCATTTTACGACGACAAGCACACTGACCTGACAAGAATGTGTGGCTGACCGAAAGGAAAGACATAGGACCCCCCACTCACCACCCCCCCAGCAAAATTACAATCACAAATGTTCAGAGGCTGGCACCATTTTGTATAGGGGCAGCCAGCTTATGTTCCTCTTTGTGAGCACCCCCAGTTTCTTCTGTGTGCTCACTCACCTATCTGGGCCTTTTCTCTGCCAAGCGGGGTGCTCTGTGCAAGTCATGGGTGCAGAGGCCCCGTCCCCTCCTCCCACAGCTATGGTTGATTCAGACTGTGGCTTCGGACATTGGCTGCACAGTAGACTCAGTTACCTGGGGGACTTTAAAAACTTGGACACTTGGGCTCCCCATGTAATGCCTTGGGGGTGAGACTCAGGTGTCGCTTGGCTGTTTTACAGCTTCTGGGTAATTCCTCTGAATAGTCCATGCTAGGAACCAGGGGGTTAGGAGTACAGACTCTGCCGCCTGACCGCCTCATGCATAGAATGGAGCCGATGGGCAGGGTGGAGCCTCACTGCATGCCTCATTGGCGCCATGTGAGTGGCTGCCATTACTGAGGTGCAGACTGGGCCTTCATGGGGACCGCTGTGATTTGTCAGGCAGGGTCTGGAGCTTGAGCTAATTAGGCAGTGATGGATGCCACACACCCTAGTACGGCTTCTCTCTCAGGTGGATGGCATTTGGCTCTGAAAGAAGACCCGCAGATGTTATTGGGAGGGAGAGTGAGGAGTGAGAAGGGGGAGGTGGAGGGGAGCAGGAGGGGCAGGTAGGTTGTCACAGGACTTGGTCACCTTCCCTTCTGCTCCGTAGAGCAGAGCTCCTGTGGGGTGGGCACTCAGAACATTTCTGACTTCTAGTTTCCTACTTGTCTTGCAGAGGGGCTCGGTCCCTCCCTCGTGGGGTTGCCGTGAGGCTCCAGTGGTGGTGGGTTCAGGGCTGCGGGGGAGCAGTGTGGCTCGACCCAGCAGAGGAGCAGGGTGGACGTGATTTCCTCTTGACCAGAATGCAACTTCTGACGTGGGCCAATGACTATCATATAAAATAATAAATGAGTGACAAGTGTGGATTTGAGGCTGTCCCTGTAATAACGTCACCGGCACCACTGGCATTCCATCGCGCTTCCCCAAGTGGAGGGAGCGGGGTGGGCTTCCAGCCGGTGCACTTGGGACCACAAGGACTTTCGCACACCTTCGGCTTTGCCGCAGCAGTGCCTCTGCTGTGAGCATCATCTGTCCCTGAGCTGGCAGAGATGTGGCTGTGAGTGGCTGCTCCAGACAGTGAAGTGTAGTGTGATGACAGTGGTCCCTAGGTTGCCATCCCCTCTCAGCTCGACCTCTCGGACTTGGCCGTGGTAGAATGCAGGCTGCTCTCCCTGGGTGACCCAGCCCCTGCATTCCAAGAGGCTCTTCCTCCAGTACCAACCAGCCAACCGACCAGCAGTCCAGCTGGCAGGTGGGACTGGCTCTGTAGCCTCCGGTGCTCCTGGGCAGGGCATCCTGGGGTGGGGGCTGGGGCCAAGGACTGGGACCACAGCAGAGCAGGCAGTGGGGCTGCTTTTTTCTCAGTTCCTGAGACTGGTTCCTAGCTGGGTGCCCCAGGAAGCTGGCTGAGGAGGCACAAGGAACCATGGGCTATGACTCCCAGGGCACTGGGATGCAGCTGTTGTGATTTAAATTGTGGCACCACTCAGTGTATCTCAGGACTCTGAAGGAGGCAGCAACCTCCCACAAGGTCAGAGATTGACCTTGGGGTGATCTCTGACTATTCCCTGCAGACCTCAGCCATGGGTCGGGGGCCAGGTGTGGGGGAGCGGGTGGCACTGAGAAGCCCAAGTTCATCCTCTGGCTTTGTCCTGTGCTCCCACGCAAATCAATCCTTCCCCCTAACTTGGCCTTGGTTTTCCTCTCTGCAAAATTAGGGGCTGGTGGCTACTCCTGGCCGGGCACTTGCACGGGTGTGTGTGTGTGTGTGTGTGTTCCCATCACCTTTTTGTCCCCTTTCCCCACCCTTACTGGGACATATGCCCCACCCACCTCCACCGCCCTGTGCTGTCATGGTGCTGAGAACAGGCTGGGCTCTCCACGGCCCCAGGCCAGCCTGTCTGGTCCCCGCCAGCAGTCCAGGAGTTGCTGGAACACAGGGTACCCCTCATCCTGAGCTCTGAGCCCAACACCCTACTCACTGAGGGCAGTCTGCTAGTGTTTTCGGGGACACAGCATGACGGAACCAAGAATGCAGTGATTTTGATATCTTAGACCTGGGTTGGAGGCCCAGTCTCGGTGCCAGCTGTTAGGGATGCATTGGGCAGGTGACCTCAGTTTTTGTAGTTTTGCAGTTTTTGATCTGCAGAGTGGGAATAACACCCCCACATCAAAGAGTGGTTGTGAGGACTGAATGAGATCTAGCATGGCCAGTAGTGGTGCAAGGCAGGATGGAATGATTAATTGGGCATCATGTCTGCTGGACAGGGAAGGAATTAGACCACCTCATCTGAAGAGCCGAAAGAGCTAGCAGGGAGAGGGCGTGATGGGCTGGGCTCAGAGGTGTGTATTTGGTGGGCTGCTGCAAGCCACCCCCAAGAGAAGCAGGCCCCAGGGCCCTCCGTACCCTGCCTGGCTTGCACTTGGACTGTGGGAAGCCCCCAGTGATGCTGGGCGGACACAGGCCGGGCAGCCCACTCTCGGCTGTAGGGCCCATTGGAAGGGAACTCTTCCTCGGGGGGCATTTTATTTGCACACTCCAGTAGAGTGGACACCAAAGGGGTTTTCTAATACTTCATGGGCTGCTAATTTCTTCCATGACCTTTTTTGTTAGGGCTGACCCCAGCCAGAGGCTTCATGCCATGAAAGCCAGCGCCTGACACAGACCCGGGGCGCAGGGCGACAATGAGGCCTCTATCGGCTTTAATCAGGCTCCAGTCGTGTCTTAAGAACGGGGGAATTTGTGTGGCGCTCAGAAGCCCTGGGTGGCACGAAATGGGGGCCCTCAGAGTCCCTGAGGGAGGCCAAGGGGGCTGCGGGCAGCAGCTAAAGGATTCCTTAGACGGGGTGGGGGGGGCGGGCAATTCAGGCGAGGGTCTTTGTCCCAAGTGCCTCTTTAGAAGCCAGGCCTGCCCTGAATGGCTGCCCGCCCGGCCTGGCCTGTGGGTATCACAGGCCTCTGGGTATGTGGGGAAGTGGCCCCCTTCCACCGCCAGCCTATTCAGCGCCCACCTAATTAGGTTTTGTCTGTGCTCCCCTCCCCTGCAGACTGTGATTCCTACTGCAAGGCCTCCAAAGGGAAGCTGAAGATTAACATGAAAAAGTACTGCAAGAAGGACTATGGTGAGTGCGGGTCTGGGGAGTGGGGCGGGGCCCGGACCCGCAAGGCGCTGGAGCTGGGCTGCAAGTGGCCCTGCGTGGGAGTGAGTGATGAGGTCCCTGTGTCTGACCAGGACTGAGCTGGACAGATCGCATGCCCAGGAGTTTCTCATCTCCTCCACCTTGGTTCTTGGAGGCAAGGGGCCCGAGGGGCCACAGGGTGTGAAGGCAGGTTTGTCCCCAGCCCTGCAGGGCGGCCCCTGGCCCCAAGGGCTGCTTGGGGCTTGGACTCCCCTCTGGCCTCCTGTGCCTCACACATGCTATGGCCATCCAACCTGAGCCTCTGTTGCACAGAGTCTGGTCCATGGTGTGTTTAAAATGCAGACTCCTGAAGCCACCCTGTTCTGGGGCTTAACTCGAGCAGGGGCCGAGGCAGGTTGGAGAGCCTGCATGTTAGCAGCTCACTGGTAATTCAGATGCACCAAAGGGGGATCTCCTCGGGTCTCTTCTGGCCGGGAGTTGTGGGGTGGCAGCCCTGGGAGCCACCTGCAGAGATTCCCTGTCACCTGAGCCCTCAGGCTCCCTGAACTGAGAAGGGAGTGTCCTGTCCCCTACTCTCATCACGCACTGCTCTCCCTGACCCTGGGGACAACAAGCCTCCTGCACCCTTTCTCTGCTGAGTTCCCCTTTCCTGCCCCCAGAAACACTTGCTGAGAATGCCCTGGTGCCTGCCCCGTCCAGTGGGAGGTGGAGTCGCTTTGTGGTTTCTGGTCCCTGAGAGTGTTCTCACTAGGCAGACCCCTTTGATCCTGTGGGTGGGGAGCCTGTAGGAGGAAGGGTAGCCTATCGACCCCCCACACAGCTGTGTGCAAAGAGCTGAGTGGGCTCTTCAGAGCAGGACAAGCCAACGGAGGTCCTGGGGGAGTCACTGAGCCGCCCAGTGGCAGAAATGCCCTGTGTAGAGACTGGGGCATCCGTGTGTCAGCCGAGGCCCTGGTTGACCAGCCAGGAGGCAGGCCGAGGGTCCCGGGTTCTGGCACTCTCCTCTGTGGGGCCCTCTTCCTGACCCCACGGCCTGGCGGATGGGGGCTGGCGCCGGTCCTCTTCTGGCTCCTCACCGCTCACTCTGCCCACCTCTTCACTCCAGCTGGATGTTGCCAGGTCTCGCCTGTCCCATCTCCAGGGGCCCCTGAGGTGGATTCCCCATGAAGGTCTCTGTGACCCCACCAATTCCAGCATCACCCAGCCTCATCTGGGAAAGGGAGTGGAGGGGCCTCTTCTTTTTGCCCAGTTTCCCAGGTCTGCCCTGGCTATGCTCCTCTGGTGGGACCTGGGGCAGGTCCGGTTGTGTATTTGAGCCTGCATGTCCGTGTCTATGACACAGATGTGATGACCTGCTGCATGTGCGTGGGAACCACGCAGCATGAGGCCCAGGGTCTGACAGGCTCCCCGTGGAGAGTGACCTCCACTCGTCCACAGGAAGCTGGGGGGGAGGGCAGGTGGGAGGAAGAAACAGAGCTGGAGCAAGTGAGGTGAGAAGGAAGGCCCCCCATGAAGAGGTCTCCTCACCCAGGTCCTGTGCTCCACTCCTCCTGACCCAAGGGGGTCTGGCAGCCTGGCCCCGTGAGGGTCCTAACTAGGCCAGCTGTTTGAACTACACCTAAGGATTTTTTTCTTTACTAAGGACAATGGTTAGGACCTTTCGGCAGAGTGAAATGAATGATGAGGCCCAAAGGAACCCAAAGGAATTTTGAGAACTTCTAAAGCTTTCTCATTTTATGTGTGTGTGCAGACGGACGTGCACGCACCCCCCCCCCCACACACACACACACATACACTCCGACACCCTGGGGCGACCAGCTGATCGCAGTGATCCGGCACTCGCCACCCCGGTTTTCCGTGTCAGTTCAGGAGTGGCTGAGTCACGTACCCCCTGTTCAGACCCCCTGGGCTTCCACAGCAAGTTCCTAAAAGCCCCTCAAAGTGTCTGTCCCCCAGTGCAGTGCAGAAACGTCCAGCTCCCTCTGGTAGACAAACCCTGATTTTGAAAACAAACTTTGAAGTGGTTTCAAGAGAAAGGGCGCTCTGTCTTTGAGCCAGGGTGACAGCCGCACGGAGAAGCCCCGGTTGTTTCGGGTGAAGCTGGTGTGTGCCCACGCTGCAGAGCCTCGTCTGCCCAGCCCCGGGCGTGCAGGTGTGCCGGGGGCCCGGAGGTCAGCTCCTGTGGGACTTGGACTCAGGCGAGAGAGCCTGGGGGTCTGCCCATCCCCGCTGGCCCTGGCCTAGCTGTTGGGGGCGAGCGCAGGCTGTCCACACAGGCCCAGAGAGCCCAGAGCCGAGGAGAAGAGCCCCCGGGCCTCTCGCCATGCCTCCCCCCCTCCGCCCCTCCCCCAGCCCAGAACACAGGCAGGAAGGAAGAACCGGTGGCCTGCTTGGGCAAGGGTTGCTTTAATCTTAGTCTTGAAGCATCTGTGGAGAGAGGCGGAAGAAAGAGCTGAGCGGTCTTTCTGCAAGATGTTGACCTCCTGCCCCCATTCTGTTTTTTGAGTGGAAAAAAAAAAGGAAAATTTGGACTTTTATTTAAAAGTTACCAAAGTGGATCCCGTTTTCCACCTTGTTCTGTCTGACTCAGCCTTGTTTTGCTCTTTTCTGACTTCCTGTCCACCATGGAATTCTCCCCACCCCATCCTGATATTTCTGGGGACGCTTGGTCCCTCAGGGCTCTCCTGGCCTCCTCACCCCCAGCTGACAGGCCCTGCTCTGTGTCCACGGACCCAGAGGGACCATCAGGCCCTCCTGAGCCCTGTCCCTGCTGGGGGCTGCCCTGGGCACCAAGGCCCTTCTCCTGCTGGTGGGAGTTGGTGGGGCGCAGTCTGGGCACCATCTGACTCCTGCTCCTGGACTCAGCCCTTGTCTTTTCCCCACTCCTGACACACTGTGGGTCATCAGAATGAAGCAGGTGTCCAAGGAGGCGGGCCTCAGTTCCTCATGCCACAGGTGGGACCCTGGCCCAGCCTTTTTACTCCTTCCACAGGTCCTTCCCTGGGTCCCCCTCCTCCCCACATTGCATTTAGCCCAGGGCCCTGCCTGCCCAAGGCCAGGAGGGGCAAGGAGCAGCTCTGCACAGCCCCTTCTCCAGACTTCGCTGAGGCTACTACTGTTCCTGCCCCCACAGCCACGGCCGGCGCACTTGCCCCGCTGTCCACATTTCCACTGCCAGGCAAGACGTGGGGAGCAGCACGTGTAGCAGAGAAGCAGGGTGCCCCTCCAGGGGCCCCCGAGGTGGAGGTCTGCTATTGCATCCCCACTTTCATGTCCTGCTGACCATGTCCCCCAGCCCATTGCCCCACAGCCAGGACTGGCACTGCCCCTCCTATTCCCCAAAAACACTGTGTGATCTGGTCCTCAGGGCTGTCACTGATAACTCTTGGGGTCGCCTAAAAGTTGGGCAGCATCCCCACCCATCTCAGGATCTAGGCCTGTGTGTTGGGCAGGAGGCAGGACAAAGAAATATCAGGAAGGGGATTATCCCAGGGGCTTCTGGGGACCGTGGCTCACCAGAGCCTGGCAGGGCAGTGGGAGGCCTCCTGCAGGGGCTCGCTGATGAGGCAGTGGGGGGTGCCTATAGGCACAGTGCGGGGCCAGCTCAGCAGCCTCTGCAGGCCTGGCTCTGGGACTGGGGTTCATGTCTTGGCTCAGGCCAAAGATTCTTGTGGGGAATCTCCCTATGTACTGACCCCCAAAAGAAGTGTAAGCAGGGGTGTCCCTCCCATACCGAGAGCCGACCTGGCTCAGCCCAGGGAAGATGAGCAGGAAGAGGATGAGGAGGGTGCTGGCCTGGGGGTTGGTGAGCAGGCGAAGCCGGCCAGAGCAGGCTGGGCAAGGAGGGCCGGGAGGAGGGAGGTCGGAGGGCTGGTAATCTCTGCTCTCTGACTGACAGCCCGGTGGGAAGCCAATTAGGAAACACATTTCCTTCACTGAGAGCCAGGGCACTTGGATGTTCCAGGAGCTGCTAATTGGAACCTCGGGTTTGCCACCCCTGCTGGGTGAGGAGCAGGCCCTTCTCCGAGGCCAGTTCATGAGCCTTGACATTGCGCTGTGGTGGAGCGTGGATGGGGGGGTCTCTGTGACCTGGGCCATGGCCAGCGGACGAAAGGCTGGGGGAAGCAGGGGAATGAGGAGGGCCCGGGGATTGGCCTGCCCTGCGTTCTGTCGGACGTGTTGCCAGCGAGAGAGGGCCCAGCCTGGGTAGGAGCAGGGTGGGCACCAACCAAGGCAAGAAGGCATTGAGGTGGGGAGGGCATTGGGGCCCAGCCCCACTGCGCTGCTCACATTTGTCCGGAGAGACCCCATGACAGGGAAGAGGGCCGTCCCATCTCTGCCTGGAGGGAAAGGGGCGCTGGCCCAAGAATGCGGACGCGCAGACTCCTCATTTGTTCTGTGACTTGGACAGGGGGCCTTGCCATCCTGGGCCTTAGGGTTCTCATCTCTCACATGGAGGTGTGACCAAGGGGACCTGCAGTCCTTGCAGATGAGACAGGTCATGGTTTGTTTCACGATGCCGGGTGCCGAGGGCAGGGGTCCACAGTGACACCTTCATCACTGCCCATCTCTCCTGGGGCCACCTCAGTCCTCTGTTGCCCTCTAGGGGAATCAGCTCACCTTGCAAATGCCTGACACGGCACCCTGAGAAAGCTGAGCGTGGGACAGTTTTCCACAAAAATGGGCAAGACAGTTTTTATTACTTTCAAGTGTTTTAGCAGTTCCTGCCAAGTTCATCAGGAAACCCAGCCTTGGGCAGGCCCTTTCTCTGTGTGAGTGCTCCGAGTGAGCATGCTTGTGTGACAGTGTGCATGTGTGTGCCTGTGCTCACCACCAAGTCTGCAAGCAAGCCACTGCTGCTCCGATGCATGTTCCCTCTTCAGGAGTCGTCTGCCTGCAGCTCGTGGCCTGGGAGCCAGGCTCCAGAACCTCTGCTACAGAGTCAAGGTGATGAGGGTGACAGATGACACTCAGTTCCCAAGCACCTGTGGTGTGAGGATGCTGGGCTGGGCCTAACCAAGGCCTGGTCACCTCGGCCGGTGTGGGAAATACCCCTTGTAGCCTCCCCACTGGCATGGTGGGAAGGGGACAAGAGAGCCTGACTTGCCCGCTCCCCTGACCTTCCACTGTGATACCCTCACGCCCCTGCACCTATCCTAGATGGATGCATACCATCTAGGCCCTCCTGCCCCTGTCCCCGGCCCTGCCTCTCAGCCTCCTGACTTTCTCTTTTCCCATCTCCCTTCCCTGCTCCTCACTCCATCTTGTCCCTGTGCACCTTTGGAGGTGCCCCGTCTGGTCCTCGCTCACCTCCTCGTGTTTGCCCAGCCTCCCCTCATCTCACACAGCCGCTGTGCACAGGCAGCCCTGAGTGCACACACAGGCACAGCGGTGCACGCCACAGCAGTCCTGCTCGCTCACACACTCGTCCCCGCCCCCAGTCCTTCCCTCCTTGTAAACTCAGTTGGGTGCCCACTCTGCGCCCATCCTCTTCTGGGGACTAAGCTCACTGGTGCGGAAGGGGCACGGGCTTAGCCCCCACGGTGCTTACAGTCTTGGAGGGGTACAGACACACAGATGAGAACACAGAAGGCGGGACCCCAGCATGTGGCTGGAGTCCAGCCAGAGGTGGATATAAGCAGGACATAGACTGTCCTCTGAATAGGGTGGGAGGGAGGGCTTCCTGGAGGAGGGAACCCCAGTAGCCAGTGCTCACTGGGCAAAGCAGGGCTCCCAAGCTGAGGGAGCAAGGTCTCTAAGCACAGAAGTAAAAACGGGCTGGGGGAATGGGAGAAGAGGGGGGTGGGGCACTGGGTGCAAGGGTGGGGCCGGGGAGAGGTGAGTGTGGGCCTGGCAGACACATCCACGTTCATGTCCAGAGAGCCGTGGGACCCACCGAGAGCTGGTTCAGCTGAGGGGCTCCTGCCCGCTCCCCCAGGTGCTGCCGCCTGCTTCTTCCCTCTCCGAGACTCAGAAAGGGGGAAGACAGACAGACAGCTCGCATTCTGAAAGGTGAGATCATCTCACTTTTGCCAGTTCTTGGAAAAATTATTCGTTCCCAGAAATGTTTATTAGTCACCCCTTTTGTTGAAAGACATTTTGGCACCACCAGATGGAAAAATCAGAATGCCTTTCACAGGATGATTTGTCTCAAGTATTCCTCCTGAGATCCCACAAGGGCTGATTCGGAGGATCCGGCTCGGAGGGGAAGACGTTCTGTGGGGAGAGCCGGGTTCGTGAGGCTGTGCGTGCTCATGTGCGCCGTCTCGGCCTGTGGTGGGGCGGCCGGGGGCCTGCGAGGAAGTCCAGTTTGTAGCCGCACACCCCTCTGTGCCCAGGTGCCTCCCGGGGCGTGGAAGCCCAAGAGAAGGGCTTCGCCAGGCCAGGGACTGTCCCTGCCCGAACTCCCTGGACTGGGCACCTCACGCCTTTGTTGTCATCTGCACTGAATCCTCGGAAGCACCTGTGAGACAGGAATTTGTTTCTGTCAATGGGGTGTCAAGGCTCAACAGGATGAAACAACGTGCCCAAGATCAGGAACCCCAAGGCCAAGGTCTTTCTCCTCCCTGGTGCCAGGGCCCTGAGCCTTTGGCAGCACAGAGTGGGCACAGGGGGCCCTGAGGAGGCTCCAGAACCGGGTTCCTCACAGGGCCCTTGATACTCAGCTCTGGATGAGCCTCAGAGGGGAGGCCACAGAGACATCTTCACTGGGGTCACTGTGCTGTTCAGGTGCCATCAAGGTGGCGAGGCTGTGGGAGATGAGGAGCCGAGGTGAGGGGTTTCATAGCTGGGATGTCACTGGTAGTGGCTGAGGTGGGCTTATCGCAGTCATTCTGGTGAGGGGCACGGCTTTGGGGTGGGGGGGGTCATGGGGAGAACCAGCAGGGAGGACGGGGGCCCAAGTGGAGGTGGGTGTGAAGGGGCTGGTGTGGGTGACCGCAGAGCGCCGTGGAGCTGTCGTGGGTGAGCGGTGATGCTGGTGGGAGGGGCAGACATTCCCGGCCCTCGGTCAGCTGCTCCCGCTGGGAATCTGAGGGTCAGGAGAGCCCCCACCCCCGCAGAGACGCTTTCCTCAACTAGCCCCCGGCTCATGTGGCCTCTCAGCAAATGATGGCCTCTCCTCCTCTATACACCCCTTCCCCTGCCTTTTCTTGACCTTGGGGTCAGTAGCTATTCCGATCAAGACCAGTCCCTTCAAGTGCAGGGAACCAGGTGGTTTCCAACCACGGAAGTCCTGGAGACCAGAGTTCCTGTGTCTGTAGTGTGCTACGACCTCGGGGCTTGGGCATGAGTATACTCTTAGAGGAGCACCCTGAGGGCTGACCCCCAAACGGGAGGGCTGCTTGGGGAGCCAGGCAGCTGGCAGGACCCTGGCTGAGGCTGGGGGAGGCCAGCCCCTGACCCACAGCCTTGCCCGGAGCCCTAGGGAGCAGGACTCGGACTGGCCAGCAGCACATGTCAGGGCGTTTCAGAGGCTTGCTGACCCTTTCCTGGGGGGGTCACTGGCCCCCTGGGGTCCTCTTATTTCCCCACCAGATGTGACCTCCCCTCTCCGGGAGTACCAGCCCCATATGGAGGCCAGATGTGGAGCTGGGTCCGCATGAGTCAGCCTAGGGTCTCGGAATGCGGGTGACCAGGTTGGGCAGGGAGGGCTGGGGGGGCCCCAGGGACAGCTCAACATAAAAGCCCACAGGACACTGCATCGACGGGCCTCCTGCCGTGGGCAGGTGGGGTGCCTGCAGTCCTTCCCAGCACGGGGACCCCCATCCCCACAGACGGGGAAGGCCTCCCGCCTCTGCCCCCACAGCGGGCTCAAGGGCAGGGGCCCTGGTGAGTCCTGTCCCGAGGGCCTGGCAGCTTGCAGCCCTCATCTGTCCTCCTCGGGGGCTTCCTCCGGTCCCTGTTCCTCGCACTGTTTTTCCCTCCTCCGAACATCCTGTTTTTAGGAAGCAGGGGTGTGTACGAAAGGCATTAAGGGGCCACAGAAGCCATGGGATGAGCGGTAGCTCCTCCCATTTCACAGATGTGGGCCCTGAGGCTCTGAGTGGGGCTGGGGGAGACCAGGATCTGTCCAGCGTGCCTGGAGAGCTGGTGCAGTTGGCCTGGGTACATGGTCCTGCTTCTCTGACAGCCTGATGATGTGTCCTCTCCCCACTCACTGGGGACCTGTCTCGAGCCACAAAGCGCTTCATACGGTGCTGAACTCAGACGGGCATGCTCCCCGGGGTGGGGGGTGGGTCTGCTGGTTCCAGGTGCCTGCCCCCCTTCCCCTGAGATCAGTGCCTTGGGCACCAGGGCCCCAGCACCCGGGTCACTGTTCCTGGGGCTTCCTCCCTGAGACCTGCCTGCACCTGGGGGGCGGTCTTCACACACCTGTCGGCCCCGCCTGTGTGCCTGGCTCAGGCCTGAGATGGAGACTCATGCTGCAGGTAGCTGAGGCCTCCACCACTCCCCTGCAGCCAGGAGCTGTGGAGGTGCGATGTAGGTCAGGAACGCCTTTCCAGTGCTCACAGGACCTGAATCAGTTCCTCTGGGCAAATGTGGCAGGCTAAGGGTCCCCACCCCCCAGGGCAGTGGCCCTGGCAGAGTGCTGGAATCTGGTCTGGGTCCTGCTGTGGTTTCTGTTTCCAGACCTGAAGCCCTTGGAGACACCAGCTGTTTCATCCTCTGAGGGTGGTTTGACTTTTAGGAGCTGGAGCTGAGTGTGATAGTCAGAGGGTGAATGAGGGGACAAAGTGGCTTCTGCGTGCCCACTCCTCCCAGGATGGGGCTGCACACAGGGTGTCCCGGGAGTGGGCTGGAAGCCCTGGCCCAGCTGGGGTGGAGGGGCTACTCTTGACACCCCTGCACAGGGGCTAAGTCAGGGCCACTGCTCAGGGGCTCTCGGACAGGCGCCCACCCACCGTGGAGCAGGTCTAAACTTGCAGCCCAAGCAAGCACCCTCTGCACCAGGCCTTCTGTGAGCTCTGGAGGTCGAGGGCCCCTGAGGGACTTGGGGGTGATCAGGGGCTTGAACTGATGCCATGCAGGAGAAGGCCTACCCACTTGCCTTCTTTTCCAGAGGCTGGGACTGCGCGGATGCTGAGGGGGCAGGGACGCTTGTTGCTTGGCCTTCCAGCTAGGTGGTCCCCAGCGGCCCAGCTGGAGGGCCTTGCCCTCTGTGTGTAGGGCTGGGTGGGGAGCAGGTTGGGCTACTCAAACCAGCACAGGGGTGGGGTTGGGGGTGCAGATGTGGGTAGTGGGGCATCTCCTGAGGCTGTGTGAGGCCCTCAGGGCAGGGACGCTCACCCCTCCTCCAGAGCGAAGGTCTGGCAGCTCTGGCCATGCCCATGCTGGTGGAGCAGGGGCCGGGGCCGGGTGGGGGGGGGCTGGGGGCAAGCACTGGATTAGGAGCCTCTCAGGCTGTCCCAGCTCCTCCTGACTGGGAAGGGGAGACAACCAGAGGCATCCTCCCTGGGTGGCAGGCTCTCTGTCCCTTGGGTTACTTTTCTAGAGGGACTAGCCCAGGGAGGAGGGTGCCTCACTGGGGCAGGGCAGGGCCCCCCAGGTCCACTCTCCTCTCCTACCTGAGCCCTTTGCAGAGCGGGGTGGCCAGGCCATGCTGGGCCTCCCATTCCTGTCCCCTCCCTTGGGGATGCCCTGCAGTCAGATGGGCTCAGGTGCCTAAACTTGTCCCCTCCTACAAGCATAGCCTAAGCACCAGGACCTGGCAGGGAAACTGAGGCAACCTCCACATTCCTATTGGTTTTGAGAGATAGGGGCTAACATTCCTCCTTTGGCTGAGGGGGAGAAAGGGGGAGGAAACCCTTAGCCAGCGCTGAGTTGGGCGTCCCCACTTTATTCAAGGCCTGAGGCAGGGCCTCTGTGGGTGTGGGGGGAGGTGGTGGCCCCTGGATTCCTGAGGATTCCTGGGGGCACGGGTGTGGCTGGGTGAGGCCACAGTGAGCCTCCAGGCATCCCCTTCATTGAACAAAAACTGGGCAGGGGCTGCTTCGAGCCCCATCTTGGGTGTGCTGGCACTGCCCCCGCCCTGCGAGCCCCGCTCGGGAGCTTGCTCTGTGAGCTTGCCCAGCCCTGTGGCAGGCCGGCTTCCCCTGGAATGGGGCTTGGCTCTGCTCGGCGTTCCTTACCTTCACAGGGGACTGGGAAACATGTGGTCAGAGCATTTTATAAAAGCAGCTGCAACTCATGACGTGCTTTCTGTGCCGGGAGATTTATGGGGCTGCATGGTTTTAATGGTTTCTGTGGGGTTAGTGTCCTTCCCCCATTCATCCTGGCTGCTGTCTTTGAGGCAGATGGGTGACAAGTTTTCCCTAGCTGGGCTGGCCCAACAGGAAGGTATGGTGGGGGAGGGGCGGGGGGGGTGCTGACCACCCAGGCCTCCTTGGGAGGGGCAGCTGCTGGGAAGCCCCTGGGGGCCTGCTGCGAGCAGCCCGTAAATCTAGGAGACCTCCAGGAGGCAGGAAGCCTCCCTACGGAGGTATCGCTGCATTCCGGGCTCTTGGGGAGAGGAACCCCGCCGGCAGCCCCCAGGGGCCTGTGCCAGGGCACACCCCCAGGCCGGCCCCAGCAGGTTGTCTGTCTCAGGTGGGCTGGGCCAGCAGATGAGCGCTTGAGCAACAACTGTATACTCCTCACTGACCTAGCAGCTCTCCCAGAACCTGGCTCCAGGGCCGCAGCTTTGATCCCAGTAGGGGGTCTTCAAAATCTGCAGGGGCACCCCCAGTCAGCTGGAAGCTGCCTCCTACCTTGAACTGCCCGAGGTGGTGGCAATGCCAGGTCCTCAGAGGCCCAGAGCTAGCAGGCGGCAGACTTGAGGGAGTGAGGCACTGGGCTGGGCGGCACGTCCACTCCCGACGAATCCGGTCACAGAAAGGGACCTGGAGATTCCCGTTTCTCAGACTGCGGGGCCTGAGGCGGGGCTCTGGGAGGGTGCCCAGAGGTCTGCTGCTACGGAAGCGCACACAGGTGCCTCGGACTTTGGCCGGGGGTGCAGGAAACAGTACCTGGAGGGCCCCCAGTGTTGGGTATGGTCCCCAGGCTACTGGGTGCCCACCTCCCAGGCCACTACCCCTCTGCCCAACACTGGCACAGGCTGCCCTCGCTGACTCCGGCCTCCATGGGCCTGGCCCTCGGCCCCCTTCTTGTCCTCTTGGGGTAACAGCGTCCCTCCAGAGCCAGGCACAGGCTTCCGCTGGGGGACAGAGAGGTGCGTGCTCCTGCCAGCCAGAGTGGCAGGCTTGAGTTGGAGCAGGGGAAGTCAGTCCTCACGGCCCTGCTCATGGCTGAGAAGGGTTGAGTTGCATGCAGGCCCTTCCTGTGGGCTCCAGAGTTGCTGGGGGCGGGGGGCAGCTACTCCACAGCCAGCCGGCCAGCAGTCTCACTAACAGAACTCTGTGGCCAGTCAGCCGCAGGACAGGAGCGTGTACTGCACCCGTACAGGCAGCCCAGGGACTCTAGGAGACAAGTGCAGCCTGGCCCTTGGGGCCTGGAGTCCTCGCTCTCTGGAGCCTGCTCCCTTTCCCCTTGCTTTTCCTCTGGTGTCTGTTCTGTCCTGCAGATGCCTCCTCCACAGCCTGCTGGGGGCCCTTCGGGTGCCACAGCTCTGTTGGGCTTTTCAGGGCCAGCCTCACCCACCCCGCTTTGTGGGCTCCGGTGCCTGCTTCTGTCTGTACTCTGAAAGCAGAGCCTCATGGGACATGGCCCAGCCTGAGCCCCCATTTTTGGTGTGAACGAGGGCTCCTAGGAAGAGTGGGCCTTTGAGGCGTGGACCCTGAGATGGGACAGGGTGGGGCCCTGGCGTGCCTTGCTGGCTGGCGTGTGCCTCAGGTGCTCCCTTGTCCCTGCTTCAGAGAATGGCTACTCTGCCTGCGAGTTGGGACCCGCTGCCTGCAGACCAGTCTCTGATTTAAGGGCGCTCAGTGCGCCTCTCACTGTCCTCTTCTGACCTCATGGCCGGCCTTCCTGAGGGTCATTTCATTTCTCTCGAATCCTAATATAGGGTGGGGGATCCTCACCAAGCCCATGTTCTGGCCTCCTTGGGGTCCACTTAGGCTATCAAGCCAAGGGGACTTAGGTGTCCTGAGGTCTGAGACGAACTGGCCTGGGTGAACGTTGTGTGTGGGGGAGGGGCCCACCTGGGGGGCCATGGTCCCGGGACGGGCAAAGGGGCTCAGGCCACTGTGCACGGTGCTGCAGACCCTGGCAGGACTGTCAGAGGTGGCAGCGGCCCCCGTGCTGTGCTGGGCAGAGCCACGCTGTGCCGTGCCGAGCGCGCCTGCTGCGTGATGAGCAGCTCTGCCTGAGGTCACTCTTTCAATGTGTATCTTGAATATTTTCAGCTGTATGTGCACTGCGGGGACTTGGCCCGTGCTCTGCGTGTGCAGCTCATACTTGGTGGGCTGTGTAATGTGCAGAGGTGTTGCCAAGGGCAGCGGAAATGTGGATTTTTTCCAGTATAATCATGCAAATCCTACCACCACCCTCCCCTGCCCCTGCCCTGGGCCTGTGCTGTCTCACCCTATGGCCAGGGAGCTGCTAGGAGCGGGAGCAGCACGAGGGCCAATGCTTTGTCCCAACTGACCAGTGTCCCTGCTTTGACCCCTGGGTTCTCGAGAACAGCAAGATATCCAGGGCTGGGTGCCTCTCAGGGCTGTGTCCTCAGTGTTAAGCATGTGCCCTTCAGGCCTGTGCTGGCCGTGAGTGGGGAAGTGGGGTGGGGCCTCCTTTGGGTGCCCTGCTGGGCGTTCCTGGGGTGGGGGCGCTCCAGACCAGGGAAGGTGGAGCCGGTGTTGAGTCCTCCTGTGAAGGGCCATGTTCTTGCAAGTCCAGGGAGTAAGAAGGCCTGACCATGTCCAGCCGGTCCTCCTCAGCACGGCTGGGCCGCATCTGGTGCACCCCTGCCCGGCCCAGAGCCGCAGCCCTGCATCTCCAGCCATGGTTCCATCTGTGTTGGTTTTCTAGGGCTGCCAGAGCAGGGCACCACAGACGGCAGTGGGGGTGCGGCACTTAAACAGCAGACAGAGAGGTTGGAGATACTAGGTCAAGGTGTTGGCAGGGTTGGTTTTTCCTGAGGCCTCTCTCCTTGGCTTGCAGATGGTGCAGCCTCTCTGGGTCTTCACGTGGCCCCTCTGTGTGTCTGTGTCTCATCTCCTGGTCTTATGAGGACCACAGTCGTACTGGATTAGGCCCACTCTACTAACTTCATCTTAACTTGATCGCCGCTTTAAAGACCCCATCTCCAAATACTGTCACATTCCGAAGTGCCAGGAGTTAGGACTTCAATGTGGAAATTGGGGACAGGGTCACAGTTCACACCAACAGACACTCAGTGCCTAAGATCGTTGCCAAATTCTCTAGGGCCCCAGTGAGAGGCGCCTTGTCAGGCCACCCCCGCCCACCCTGGCTGTGACGCTGTGTCTGGGCAGGGGGTCTGTGGTCCCATGCAAGGAAACAGCCACATCCTGAGGGAGGCTCATTCTGTATTCAGCTCAGTCCTGAGGAGAGGAAACCAGGGCTCTCTGGGAAGGGGGGGGGGGGTGGCTCCCCGTTGCTTAGCTAAGGGGCACTCAGTTGCCACGGTGACCTCTGTCTGCACAGTCAAACACACACAACCCAGCCACTTCTCTTGGGCTGGAGGGTTCCCCACCCCCCATTAGAGTTCACACTGAGTGTTGAGTCCCTTGGTGACAAAAACATGGAAACGGTTGCCATGGCAACCATTCTTTGGAGCCCTCAGACTGGAGTGCAAAGTTCAGGATGCCCAGGAACAGCTGAAATGAAAATATGGGAAAATCTGCCTCGCTCTAGAGGGATGACTTGGATGGCATTTGCTGCTCCCCTGGGCCCATCCGTCCCTGCCCCTCCCCATCTCCCAGCACAGGAGGGGAGCAGGAAGAGCCCCTGGAGTGAAGGGGGCGGAGCAGCCCCAGAATCCTTGAGAAGCGGGCCAGCATGGGAGGCCCCGCTGAGGTGTAGGTGGGCCCAGTTACTGAAGCTGTAAGTGGGCAGGTGACGAGACATAGGCACTCATTCCCTAGGGACATGTCTTTCTGGTTGAGGAAGCCCCTGAGCCTGCCTGTGCCTCAGTTTCTTCACCTGTAATCTGGAGGGACAAGCTGCTGCTCCTTTCTCAGGAGGGCTCAAGCCCACTCAGCAGCCAGTGTAATTTCCAGCCCAGTCCAGGGGGAGAGTGCACGGTGGGCTGGGTGGGCTCAGCAAGGGGAAGGTGCTCTGTTCTGACCAAGGGGATGGGAAATAGGGCCCCAGGCAGACGGGCCTTGACCCAGGGGTGTGGTCAGTTCCTGAAGCCTTGCTCTAGTCTGCCTGCACCCTAGTAGCCTAGGGCCTGAGTCTGTGAACGGAGGCCACTTCGGCAGAGGCCTCTCCATTTATCCCCTGGGGGTGTCCCCCATCAGCAGTTCCCTAAGGAGACCCCACAGGTCGCTGGTGACCTGAAATGCACCAACCAAAAAGCTCTGTAGTCAGGGTTGTTTGGGAAACCAACATGAGTGCACACACAGAATCTGTAGATTGGAGGCTCTGAAAAGTCCTGCAGGACAGAAGTTTCTTGACTTTTTTTAACTCAGTTTGAAAAATATATTTGATCAAGGGCTCCCCTCTTTTTGGTTTTCTAAAGCATTTCCTTATATTTTTTTAAAAGATTTTATTTACTTTTAGACAGAGGCAGGGGAGGGAGAAAGAGAGGGAAACATCAGTGTGTGGTTGCCTCTCGAGCACCCCCCACTGGGGACCTGGCCCACAACCCAGGCATGTGCCCTGACTGGGAATGGAACAGGTGACCCTTTGGTTCATAAGCTGGTGCTCAGTCTACTGAGCCACACCAGCCGGGGCCATGTACTTTTTTTTTTTTTTTTAAACTCTTATTATCCAGGAGAAATCACATTTGGTAACACGGGCTGGTGCACTGACTCTCAAAGTGGGCTCCCTGGGCCAGCAGCTTCAACAGCACTACAGAATTTGTGAGAAATGCATATTCTCCCCCCTCCTCCCCAGATTTTTTGAATTAGAAACTCATGTTTTGACAAGATCTTTGGTTTGAGAACCCCTGCTCCAGGGGAGATGTTAGCAGAGAATTGGGAGGAAAGGGAATGGCCTGGGGCACTTGAGAGGTGAGGGTGGGAGGGAGGGCGGTCTGGCAGGGATGGGACGTGGGCAGTCAGAGAACTCTGGACTCTGGAAAAGGTGCTGTGGGCACCTTGAAGGGCAGGTTCGGGGTGCACTGCGCCTGGGCACTGAGATCCCATCATGGTTTTCTGAGATGGAGTTAAGTATAAGGTTATGTGTCTGGAGGTATCATGAATCTTGGTGTTAAGTGGCTGGGACCTTTGGAAATGCTGGGGCGGGGGGCGGGCACCGGAAGAGGTCTCGTGTCCTGTCTGTGTCCTGTCCTGTGTCCCAGCCCTCTTCCCCTATTCACTGCTTTGAAGGCACCTGCCCTGAGCAGATGGACCTGATCCAGAATGCTGGTCGAGGGGGAGAGGGTCCATTTCTATAGGTTTCTTCTTGCCTTCCTTGACCCTAAGAGGGGGCTTGTCCCCAAAGGCAGTGCTAGGTGGCACCTTCAAAATAGCCATGAGGTGGTAAGGCTTCTTGAAGCGGATATCAGGAGTTGGGTTACAGTTCAGTTTTGCCACCATCAGCCCACTCCTCGGAGGAACACCCTGTGCAGCCACTTCCCAGGGCTGGGGACACGTCTTCCTCCCATGAACAGACTGCCCCAACATCAGTCTCGGAGAGGGTACAGGCGGATGGGACCGACCTGGCCACAGGAGCTGGGCACACAGTTGGCACTGCCCATCCCGTGGCCTACCGCCTGTCTGTGCTTCCTTGCAGCCGTCCAGATCCACATCCTGAAGGCAGATAAGGCAGGGGACTGGTGGAAGTTCACGGTGAACATCATCTCGGTGTACAAGCAGGGCACAAGCCGCATTCGGCGTGGTGACCAGAGCCTGTGGATCCGCTCACGGGACATTGCTTGCAAGTGCCCCAAAATCAAGCCCCTCAAGAAGTACCTGCTGCTGGGCAACGCAGAGGACTCGCCAGACCAAAGCGGCATCGTAGCAGACAAGAGCAGCCTGGTGATCCAGTGGCGGGACACATGGGCGCGGCGGCTGCGCAAGTTCCAGCAGCGTGAGAAGAAGGGCAAGTGCAAGAAGGCCTAGCGCGGAGGCAACGGCGCGCCGGGCGGGAGGGCGGGGCGCGGGCCGGGCGAGCGCGAGCGGCGCGGCGCGCCACCGCAGCGAAGAGGACTTGGCCCTCGAGGGCTTTCCCAGGTGGGGGGAGGGTGGGGGCGGGGCCACAGCCGGCACAGGGGCGGGGCTTTCGGCTGCCTCTCTCCTGGGGGCCCTGCCCCTTGCCCCACTCTGCGCGCCTCTGGCAGGAGCCGCGCGCACGCGCGCGCGGGGAGGGGTGCGCTGCAGGCCAGGCCCTGGAGAAATGAGGACGAGACTTAGCTACCTCACGGGCTCCTTCCAGAGCAGGGATTTGCTTTCCTAGGGCCAGGCAGGGTCGCCGCGGCGGGGGCGGGGCAGACTGACTTGGGCCCCAGGAACTGGCGCAGAACAGCGCAGGAAGGGCCGCACCTGCAGCCCGTGTGTGGTTAGGGAGAAGGGCACGTGAGGAGGAGAACTGTGAATTCTCAGGCCCCTAGTTGGGCCGGGGGCTGAGCGAGTCCGGCCAAACTACCACACCAAACATAAAAGGCCGAAAATCCCCTCCTTTTCCCCTGACCCTTTTTTGCCACAGGACCCCCTGGTTGGGACAACTTGGGCCCCATCTGAAGGAGCTAGGCAGGCAACTGGGGGCAGCAGAAGCAGTCTGTACTACCAGAATTCTCCACACAGGCTGCGGGTCTCCTTTGCCACCTGCTGAATTGGTTCTCCTAGGTGGGGAGAGGGGTTCAGAATGTTCGAGCCAGAGAAGCAGAAGTGCCTGCGGGTGCCTGCCTCTACCCAGCTGAGGTTTGGGTGCAGGCCCAGGATTCTGGCCCAAGCAGAGGGCCATGGACCCAAAGACACCCCTGAGAAGCTCAAGCCGGGTGGTCACTGCCTATACTGGAGCTGCCTGTTGGAGGAGGCATCAGGAAGGCAAAACCTCCCAGAGAGTTTCCTTTTTGGAAACTTGGAACCAGCCCCTTTATGACATTTTCCAGGGGAGGGGGAAGGGGCACTGGCTGGGTTTATGGCAGTGACACTATTTGTGTAATGACATCAGCTCCCACAAGGCCCCTCAATAGTGTCAACAGCTGGGAAGGGCCTGGATGGGCATGGAATGCAGGCTGCAAAGGCAGTTGGGCCCGGCTGGGGGAGGGGGCTTGCTGGGGTGGGCTTGCTGGCTCAGCAAGGTGAGGGCCCATGCCATGGGCAGGGAGGGCCAGGAGGGACCAGGTCCTTGGGTATCGAGGAAACCATGACCACTTCCTGTCACTCCCCAAAGGAAGGGACAAGAAAGTCTGCTAGAGCTGCCCCTGGCAGCTGTCTTGGTCTAGTGTGGGCAGCACCTCACCTATACCTTTCCAGGTGTCCCCTTAGTGAGGCCTCCCAGGCTCCCAGGTATGGCCAAACCCCCATTCCAAAGCTTTCTAGAGATACTGTCTTCAGGCAGGCATCCCAGACTTTGGGTCTGATCGCCTGGCCCTGGGCCTGTTTCTATGCCCCGGGGCCTACTGCCTCCCTGTCTCCCGAGCTCTCCAAGCTGCCCAGCGGCCACGCCTGGCAGGCACAGTGAGTTAGAAGCCTGGCTCCCTTCTTAGGCAGGAAATTGGTTTCACTTTCCACTGGAGTGTGTCTGCTCAGGAGGGTCACACTAAGTCTGAAGAGTGCCCCTGTGGTCTGGCTCCCCTCTGCCACAGCCCCCATCCTGGCTGCCATTTAGCCCCTGGCACTTTACCCACGTGACCTCCTGTTATCCCCATGACAACCCTGTGAGACAGGGATTCTCACCCCCACTCTCACCAGTGAGGAAGCTGAAGCACATATACCCACTATCACCAGGCAAGTAAGTGGCACAACTGGATTCACATTCCAGAGCCAGACTTTGTGACCACGGGCCATGCTGCCCCTCACTCGCTGCACACTAGCTTTGCTCCTGGGGGTCACCGCTGAGACACTGCCCCTGGTTACTGCCCCTGGCCTGGAGAAGGGAAATGTGTGTGGGAGGGATGGGCACAAGAACATCTTCAGAGGTGCAGCAAGAGTGGTAGCTGAGGCTGGCTAGGCAACTCCTGGAAGTCCCAGGTTCTGGAAGGCAGGCCTTGGCTGATATGAGATGCAGTGGAAAGGACACTTGGCTGCTTGGGGTATTTGGAGGAATTCCAGAAGAGACTGGCACAGATGCCCACGGTGGTGGGGAGAGGACAGAATGGCCCTGGGAAGGGATATCTGTGTTCCCTGAATCCAGGCCCGAGGCTGGGAGCACAGGGACCTCTCTCCTAGCGGCCAGGCCTCCTTGGACGCCTTAGTGTTTTGTGTGCCCACAGTCCTGTGAAGGCACTCACCACTTGGGCCCTTGTCCTGTTCCTGCTTCCCCTAGCCTGGCTTCTCTGCCCTGCCCAGAAGAGCTATGGCAGCCCCGCCTCCTCCCGCCCGGTGTCTGAGTCACCCCTGGTCCATGAAGGGCAGGCACTGGTGGTCTCCGAGGCCCCTCAGCAGCCTGCCAAGCCATAATGTATCTTGCTTTAAATTCTGCCAGCCTCCAGCCTTGCCCTCCTGTTCTGTACCTTGAGGGCAAAGGCTTTCTGGTCCACCCGATGGCTTGGCCCTAGGGAATGTGTCTGGGTGGCCAGGTCAGCCAGGTGGAGCCCACGAGGACACTGTTGGGATGTCAGCTCTCCCAGGCCTTCCGCACCTCACTGCCCAGCTGGAACTGGTCCACCGCTCCCCTGAATCCAGCCACTGACCTCGACAGTGAGGACCCCTCCTTGGGAGCACCCTCTTCCACCCCACCCCTATTTCAGGGTGGAGACAGAACTAGGAGTCGAGGTGTGCCAATTTGTACAGTTGGGAAGGGATGTAAAATGGAATTAGATTTTGATTTTGAAGAGTGTATTAACCAGAATTGTGATATGTAGGTGTTTGGGAAAAAGCATACCAGATTAGTCTTTTTTTTTTTTTAAACAAGCAGATTCCCCAGTTTTCCTTTTTCTCACCTGCTGGGTGGTCTGGAGCTCCTGACAGCGGAGTCCCTGCTTTACTGACACAGTAACGCTAACAAGTGGGGTGGACAGAAGAGGGAGGGGCATGGGGCTGCCCCTGCGCTCGCCTGAAGGCTGTGGCTGTTGTCCTGAGAAAGCAGGGCAGGAGGCCTCAGGTGCCGGTACACTGCAGGGAGGGATGCCTCCAGTCCAACCAGGGAGGCTCTGAGCTGCCCCCAGGCCCTTAGTGACCTCCTGGAATTCTGCCTCCAAAGTAGCCTGCAAGAAATGGGTCCAGCCCTTCTTGGGTTTGCCTCAGGTTGGAATGAGGCTGAAATCAAGGAGACTCTGAGGGGTCAAGAAATGGCCCCTCCAGGAAACCGAAAAGTGTTGGGGTCTCCATGTCAAAGGAAGCCCTGCTTCGAGAGAGAGACTGAGAGTGGACAAGCCAGACTCCCCGGTGGGGCTCCTGGGCCATGGGTTGTGGCCGCAGCCACGCCTTCCCCTAGGGGCATCAAATGTGTGCTCCGGGGCCCTGCCCTCTGCCCAGCCAAGCTGCCCACTCTGGCGTCTCGGCCCTGCCTTCCCACCCCTGCTCCCCAGTGCACGGCCCACCTCCCCCGGCCCCCTCCTGGGTCTTGGGGTTCTGTTCACTCGGAATGGTAAATGTTTAGTTGTGACCATGACATGCTGTTTGGGTCAGTGTCCCTTCCAATGCGTACTAATATATTATGGTTATTATATATGAATATATTTAATGACATGGAAAAAGTTGTGGATTTTTTTTAAGGTTTTTTTTTTTGTTAGAGTTGTAATGGACCCAGATGGAACTTGTAATGTGGGCCCCACATGATAGAACTAAATTCAAATATCAATTAAATAAACTCTTGTACACTGTTCTTTGTTTCCCAGTCGTGACTATGGTGTGAGCTATGGGTGGTGCGCGTGCAGGGGGAGAGGAGGATGGTGGGTCTCTGCCGATCAGGAATATGGACCGTGGGCTAAGATCTCCCTAGCAAAACAGCCACCGACTTCTCACAGGCCCTGACCCAGAGCCCCACCCACTAGAAGAAGGGGTGGGGGCAGCTCTGCTTGGAAAGCCCTATAGCTTTCGTGACTTCAATGTGATTTTAAGCTAAAAGTCTCTCAAATGGGTCAAGCTGCATTCAAGTCCCCAAGAACCATCCCTGCGATCCATCCCTGCCACTCCTTGGGGCTCCGGGTTTGGGGCACGGCAGGGGTGAGGGCAAAGAGGTTTCTGCCCACCTGCCCCAAATTCAGCAGCCGGGTAGAGCGCACCTTGGAACGTCCCCACCTGATTTGGGACTTGCAAGTAGAGTTCTTGTCTTTCACAGAACCAGTTTCTTCTATTCAAAGGTAAGAGGAGACTCATGAGAAAAGACAACAGCGTTTGTAAAACTCGAGATCATTTCCAGCCACTGCTAAAGGCTCGGTGTGGTGCAGGGACTGGGCCGCTGCCAGCGCCACGCAGACACCAGGAGCTGAGCTCACTGGGTTTCTGAGAAACTATATTTAAACCTCCAAATGGTCGTGATTTCTTTATTAAGTAAACAATTCTGTCATTAGGAACATGTTGTGTTGCTATGCAAAGTGGAGCCGATCGTCACCAGGAAGCCATCATTTCTGCACCCAGCTGTTTCTAAGACAAGTCTCCAAGATGGGCCTGGTCCAGCCCCTCAGTGACTCGGATTCAAGTGGCACCTGGGAGGCATGGCGAGCCCTTACCTGCGGTGCGGGGAGCTGGCTGAGGGGCCTGAGGCCCCTCCTCAGGCAGGAACGGCCAGCCCAGCCTCCTCAAAGCTCCGAGGAACAGGAGCTGTTCTCAGAACCACGGGTCAAAGCCAGGGCAGTGAGAGACAGGGGTGGCCTCCAGTGTCCCTGCTGGAATGGCAGCTCCTGACACTGGGTGGTCAGGGACAGGACGCAGGTCGCAGGTGGCCGGAGAGGCCAAGAAGGAAAAGGCCTCCTCTGCAGTCTCGGGCCCTTCCTGAGGTCAGTGCAGACCCGGCCAGACCCTTTGCTGAGAGTCGGGGGCTCGGAGGCTTGTGCCGCACGTCGACATCTCAGCTGCGGTCATTCTGGTCAAGGGTCCAGTTCTCAAGGACCTGCACGATATGGCATTTTTTTGCCTTTCATAAAAATGTTGTCTGTGACTGACAGTGTCCTCTCCCCTGGGAGCCCCCACTGCTGGGCCCTGCAGGGCATCTGCAGCCCAGTCCCCAGGCCTGAAGGAAACCCCTGACAGAGACACAGTAGGATGTGGGTTGTCAGCAGCCCCGCTGCCTCCCGGTGCCTGCCTCACTCTAGCTGGAGAGAGGCTTTGCCGCCTACAAACATGGAGCAGGAAGTAAGGCGGGTCACTGCCACATACGGGCCCCAGGTGGTCAGGAGAGTCCATTTTAGAGACTGGCAGGGTTAGGACGAAGGAAGCTGAGCGACCCCATCAGGATGCAGGGTCCAGTGCAATCCAGTCAAAAGTCCAGACCCCGCTGGGCGGGAGGGCTTTGCAGGGCCGGCCGACCTCCAGGGAGGCATTCGTCAAGCGCCACCCTCCCTGCCCCCACCCCGCCCAGGGCCAGTGCCTGGGGGTGGGGTCTGCCCACTCATGGCAGAGACACTCTGGGGTTTCAGATTTTGTTGCACAGACACCTCTTTCTATGTTCCCTTAAGACCAAATAAAGACATCAGAAATATGCCAAGAAAAACGGGGAGTGAGAGACGAACAGAGCCAGTGGGAAATGCAGTCATGGACGGATGAACTCACTGCTTTATCGAAGGGCAGACTCGACAGCGCAGCAGCTCATTCTGAAAGGAGGTACATCAGGAAGGAGTCTGAAGTTGCACAGAACTAGAGGGAAGGTGAATCTTGGCCCACTTGTTAAAATAAGGTGACGGGGTGGGGGGGAGTTCCACTTAACCAGCGGGGTGAGGTTAGAAAACCCAACCAGATAAGAGATGATCCGTCAGTCTTTGCAAACAGCTCTCTCTGTAAGCTGGGAGCTGAAGAAGCAGGGATGGCGGTTCTTGGGGAGGGGAGGCCGCCCTGCTGGCTGGGAGGGAAAATGCAGCTCCAGGGAGGTGGGCAGCTTGTGCTGACCAGTCAGTGGAGAGCCTGCCGCAGCCTTGTGGAAGGAGGTCCCAGGGCCCCGCAGGGGCCCAGCAGGTCTTGAAAGGAGCTGATCATCCCGGGGCTAAGGAAAGCCAAGGCTTAGTTACAGTTATTAATACTAATGAGATTTCAACGGGACACAAGTACCAGTTGCAACCAGATATCTGGATTTCTTTATATGGTATCCAGACTCAAAATGCTTATAATTAATAATCAGCTAAGTTAAACAATACTTATACTGTTAGTTTAGTAAAGTCTATTTTCACTGAAAAAACACCCAAGGGATGGGTGCTGAGGCCCTGTCTTGCCGCTTGTCCTTATGCTTAGAGTACGGTCTCACAGCTCACATGATGGACGCCTGCGAGCAGTGGGCCGCCTCGGGCTGCATTCCTGACACCTTGGAAGGGGAGAAGCAGCCCTTACCAAACCCTGCCAGAAAATGCCGACTTTCCCTTAGCTGTGTCACTCCAGAGTGAGTCCTGATGCAATACATCCCCAGGAGTGGCTCGGAAATGCCTTACCACTTCCGGTCTGCCAGTCGGTTCAGAGTGGGGTGGGTATGTCATGTGGGAAGCCCACCCCAAGAAAGCTACGGAGCAGGGGAGCCTTCCTGCCCAGCACCGTCCCACCCTCTGGGCCCATCGCTGCCTGAGGCCCGGACGGCAGGCCCTCGAAGTCTAACCTGGCAGCTCTCTCACCCCTCCCCTGCCTGCAGGTCCAGAGACGTGAAGTCACTTGTGCAGGTCGCCCAGCTAGCTGTGCTGGGCTGGGCCGTGAGCCCACTCATTTAAAGAACAGAAGCTGTTGTGTGCAGACATCAGCTCAGTGTTTGGCTTGAAAAGGCTTTTCCGTGTGGCTGAGCCAGAACGCCATGGCTCTGGTTCAAAGACGCCCCATGAGTTGCCGGGGCTCCGTGCTGAGCAAGTCAAGAGGAGGTGAGAAAGTCAAACAGACCTTCGGTGCTGCCTCCCGTGAGCCCCAAAGTGCGGGGGCTCCAGGGAGACACTGTTTCTATAGATTTGGGGTTTTGCACGACAGCACTGAGAGACGTGGCTCTCCAGATTCTTGATCGTCTGTTGGGCGATCCACTAGCAACCACGCTGCTCCCACCCCACAGGCAAAATGCAGCCCAGGGCGCCTTACTGTCCCAAGCCCTGGCCCCCTGTCCAGCATGGCTCCTCTTTCGGGAGTGTGCGCATCTTGAATCAACTCTGCCTCCATTTCCCCTCCTTCACATTGCAACCCAGTGCCGCGACAGCGTGGCTCATGCTCATACCTGCCTCTGCTCCCTGCCCGCTCAAGCCTTGACCCTTCCCATCAGAACACAGCCCGGCCGTTCTACCAAATCTGTGCCGGGGCCTCACCACCTGACCGAGCCTGGGGCTGTGCGTACTGGCAGCCCCTGTTGGTCCGCGGGCACTGAGGTCCACCTAGACTGGAGAGCTCTAACCTGCCCTGGCTTGATCGTTGGCCCTCACAGGAATTTGCTCTGTTGTGCTGGGTGGAAAGAGTGGGGTGGAACTCCCGAGTGTGGATATGGAGGCTGTCTGGCCCACTGGGTTTCGAGGTCGGGCCGTGAAGGAACGTTTCCAGTGGAGCCGAGCACTGTGCTTCATGTCTGGCTCACCTGCTCCTCATGGCCTCGGTCACACAGCTGGCAAGGGCTGTGGTCGTCACTGGGGCCATTCACCACCTGGTTCGGGCTCTCTGCCTTCTGGGTACTTCCCGGTCCCCTCATGGATGAGCAGGGCCAGGAGACTGTCCCGGCCAATGAGCTGGGAGCAGAGGAGGTGGTGCCAGAACCCACAGAGGCTATTCCATGGCCCAGGCTCTGGGCAAGGAGATGTCACCACAGCACTGTGTTAACCTGCGAGGGACTCAGAGCCAGAGCAAGATGCCCAGGTCTGGGTGCATCTAGGCCACTCCTTTTTGGGTGGCTGTGCAGGCGGCCCTGTCCTGCCTGTTCCGGCTGATACGGAGTCGAGTCCCGGTGTGAATCTGGGCAGGGCTGGACCCCCTCTCATGAGAGAAGTGCATGTCACGGCCACACACACACAGTGGATGGAAGGAGGACTGCTCAGGCACAGCAGGGCCCACCGGGGCCTTGAGGTGACCCAGCCACTCTAGGGAAGAGCTGCCAGGAATAGGTGGCCCACACTTGGCAGCAACTTACAACTAGCCCAGGAAGTCATGGTCCCCACACTGTTCCCCCACTGCAGGAGGGTGGACAGGAATCTCAGGTCCAGGAAACGGCACTGCGTCAGGCAGCGCCACACTCCTCCTCCTCCATCTGTCTCTGTCCACAGAGGGGTCCAGTCACGCCCTCTTGAGAGCAGTTGCCCACAGTATCTAGGAGATGCACAGGAGATCCCTCCAGGACTCCCCACCACAGGCCTGTCCTCTGGTCTTCCTTGGTGAAATCCTGTGCTTCGGATCCTCCACTGTCACCAACCCAAATTCCGTCCCCTTTTGCCATGGAGGGCAAAGCAAGGTCAGCTGGCCCAGCCTGCTTTCTGTACAGATGGGAGAGAGGGCATGAGGCTGGGCCCTCCCTGCTCTGGCCCAGAACTCCCTGGCGCTTCCATGGGCCTGGGGTCCTCTGCGGGTCTGTCCCTCAGTGTGCCCTGTCCATACATGCGCGTGCGCGCGCACACACACACACACACACACGCGCGCGCGCGCGCGTGCACTGTGCATGCTCACGCACTGGTTGTCAGAGCCAGTTTAGGAGCCAAATGGAGGTATAGTTCTCCTGACTTCATAATCACACCTTTCTGTGAACGCTGAACAGTACTTTCCAGATTGATCACTTCCCACCCACCTTATTCAATAGGCTTCATTCTGGCTGCTTCTAAAGGTGTTTCCGCCCTGGCCGGAGGCTCAGTGGGTGGGAGTGTCATTCCATACACCAAAATGTTGTGGGTTCAATCCCCAGTTGGGGTGCATGCAGGAGGTAACCAATTGATGTCTCTTTCTCTGAAATCAAGAAACATATCCTTGGGTGAGGATTTAAAAAAAAAAGGCGTTCCAGCCCTGGAAACTGGGTTCACTGTCACCAAAGAAATGGAAAAGAATGTGCTCCCAGGTCTGAAGGGAGTCCTGAGAGAACAGCTCCGGGTGAGGCAGCACACACCAGCGGGGGCGGCGAGCCTCCAGGGCAATGAGCAGGTGAGGTCACGCACTGGGACACGTGCTGGTGACGCCGCCCTCGGGCACTCCTTCCTCCCTGCCCGTACAAGCATCCTTGACCGTTCACTCAGTGCCTACATGGACACATGACTTCTTTAGCAGACCGCATAGTCAAGGTTACAAGATGCCTACTAGTTTGTCTCATTCCCCCTGTGCCAGCTCACCTTCAGGGTGGGTGGAATCCACGGGTAGCCACGGGCAGTGACCATGTGAAGAGCCTTGGGCTAGGACCAAAATGACCAAGGTAGGAGCCAAAGGGCCACACTGCACCTGACACTCCAGTCGGCTCCATAGCTGCCATGCAATTTGCCTTGCTAAAACAACACACTCCAGGAGCTCAGCGCTTCGAGGGAATTTATTGAGAGCAGCTTTCATGTATCAAAAGGGTGCTGAGCTTTCCTCCATCACCGGCAGGTGTCACAGCTGGTGGTCCCTTTACTGCCACTACTTGGTAGGCCAGACCCCGACGACCACGATGGCCACAAGCAGCAGTAAAATCACCATTATCATCCCTGGAAAACAGAAGCACACGAGCACCTTTCAGAGATTCCCACCAGACGAGGACCACACACCCATTATGCATCCTCAGAGAGGATGGGGATGCGGCCCTCCAGGAGCTCTGTTCCCTCGGAGCCTTTGGTTTGTGCTTCAGCGTGTGACGGGTGTCGGCAGCCCCAGGGCGGGCTGGTGGGTGCAGAAAGGAGGGGCTCCAGGGATGCAGGCGAGTTGGCACCCATCACCTTGTGAGTGTGCCAGCAAAGTGCAGGAGCCCCTGACAGCAGGCCTGGGGGGGCCCAAGGGGGCCCCCACTCAGCACTTGGGAGAGGAGGAGGGTGTGCACTCAGCCCCCAGGTCTAGCATCTGTGTGCAGCCTGGCCTATTTCCCAGGTGCGCTGACGCAGCACCGATAAAGCAGAAGACTTGAGCTGATAGAGATATTCATTCCGGAATCCAGGATCTCTACTATCCACAGGGCTTTGCCTTTACTTCTTGAGGCCAAGATACTTACGTCATCCATCTGTAAAAATATCCAAGAGAGGGACTTTTTCTTCGTATATAAATTTTTATGTTAGTACTTCTTTGTTTTATTTCCTCGCATTTTTGGCTGGGGAAGACAAAGGAGAGCACCGGCCCTCCCAGCCAGCCTGCTCCCTGTGCTCGGCACTGCCCGCCAGCCCCCCACACCTCCCCAGCTCGTGCTTCTGGACGTGGGATTGCCCGTTCCCGTGAGGCTGATGGAGATCCTGGAGAATACACTCGTCCAGCATGTAATGAGTGCCAAGCAGGATCCTGGCAGACAGGGGAGACAGGCTCGGCTACCACAAAGGAAGCACTCAATAAACTTACTGATCCCTGAGCTACTAAGGCCCCGAGAGGGAAGTGAGGAGCAGATATGACCAGGCCCCTGAAAATGCTCTCCTAAGGGACACGGAGTCAAACCCACAGGACTGTGGTGGTGTGGCCACCAGAACTGCCCACCTCAGACTGAGGTGCTGCTTCTGGAAAGGTCAGGGTCCTGAGAATTCAACAGCTTACCTTCTTACAGGAAGCCATTAACACATTATTGATCTTATTAGCTAGATAGCCACCGGTCACATCTGGCTATTTACATTTCAGTTAATTAAATGGAAATAAAGTGAAAAATTCCGTGTCTCAGTTGCACTAACCCTATTCTAAGTGCGTAAGAGCCTCTGGAGGCCAATGGCTCCCACACTGCAGAGACAATAAAGAACATTTCCATCATCATACAAAATTCTTTGGACAGAACTGACAGAGTGAACCGACAGAGTATGGAGATTTGATTATTTCACTTACCGCTGCAGCCCCAGCTCCTCTGACAGTGCCTGGGCATGGAGACCCAATGCACATTTGTTGAATAAATGACTGAATGGCCGCTCAATGTCTTTTCAACACTCACTCTACACTTGGATAGTTTCCCACACTGGGAATTCTGTTTTTTCCCTCTTGTTGAGTCAGTTTTGTTAAATTATATTTTTCTAGGAAATTGCCCATTTTTTTCCCTGAGCATTCTAAAGTATTGGCATAAAACCGGTCACCATTTTCTCGCGACGCGCGTCCTGCGCCCCCTTCGCTTCTGCCTGTGCGACTGTGTGCATTCCCCAGCTCCTTCCTCTTGGCTGGCCTTGCTGCAAGTGCGCCTTTTTTATTAATCTTCTCCAAAAACAAGTTTGACTTTGTTGATCATCTCTTGTTTATTTTCTGTCTCATTATTTTCTGCATTTATTTTCCTTATTCCTACTATTCATATTCAGTTGGCGAACCCTGCTATTCACAGACTTTCTCTGGATTTACTTTATTGTTCTTCCTCTAATTTCCTGAATTGAAAATTAACTTCTTCATTTTCCATCTTTCTTCTAAATATTACCTCTCTAAACCTACAATTTTGATATGAAATAATCATAGTTAGATTCCAAATTCTAGGTATTTAATAAATTTTGACAATTCCTTCTTTGGTCCAATAATTATTTAGAAGTGTGTTTTAAATTTTCCAATTATAGTGAAACATAGTAATAAAATATATATATTAAATTTTGAGATACTAATATATATACTTTATTTTGATGTGAAAATATCTGTGATTTCTATTGGTGACAAAGACCTAAGATCTACTAACACTACTGCAGTCTGTTAACTCCCTTCTTAATTGAAGAAAATGCTAAATCTCAGTTAGAGGTTAGTGAAAATAAGAATGTAATTAGTCTTCTCCTCTGGTTCTCAGACTTCCTGAGTTCCAGTCACAGACCCCCAGGATTCACTGTGGTTCAGGTAGTGTGAATTTAAAACCCAGCCCACATAAGCCAGGGCATCCATGGTTTCAGATACTGAGGAGTGACAATATATGGCAAGTTCCCCTGTCATCTCCCTGTGACAAGGGGTGCATTTTTCCTAATACACCCCCTTTCTCTGATTACCCCGTCTTTTCAGAATACTCCCTTTGGGGAACTAAGACCCTCCCCCCCCGCTGTGTTCATGTGGATGCAGACCCAAGGCTCTGTATCAGGTGTAAGCTGTGGCCCATGAGCCAAGTCTGGCTTTTGGTCTGTTGTACAACCCATAAACTAAGAATGGTTTGTACATAATCTAAGAATGGCTTGTATATATTTACAAGGTTGTCAAAAGAAAAAGATGTCATACTGTCTGTGGTCTGCAAAGCCTAGTCCATTTACTGCCTGGCCTTCACAGAAGCGCGCCGACCCTGCTCTGTGTCACTATGGCTGATAATGACCCAGCTGCTGCGTTGGTTCATCCACTTCAGTGCTGGTTTCCAGCTCCCTCTCCGTTTATTTCATCTGGGGAGTTCTTTTCTTCCTTGTAAATTCAGCTATGCACTAACATTTTAGGGGGTGTTGTCAAAATTTATCTAGCATTTCAAAATGCTTCTAGTGAGGGGGGTGGTGTGTGTTTGAATATTATCTCCGTCCATCTTCTTGCCAGAACCAGAAGAACAAATCTTTTCATTCATTTCTGTCTCCAGAAATGTCTTTAGGTTGATCAAAAGCTCCACCTGGGCAGGAATCCCACTACTTCCTGATGAGGGTGAAGGATTTATACTGCACAGCATAAAACAATAATGGAGATGGAGATGGGGGAAGCAGACGGACCGGACCGTGGTGGAGCGTCAGGGGTGACAACGGGCCCTGCAGAGCCCAGGCTGGCCTGAAGACGGGGAGGGGCCAAGGGTTTGAGGGAAGGGGAGAGATAATGAGTGGCGTTTCAGGAAGTGGTGCTGTCACCAGCTCAGACAGGATCAGAGCTGGGAGGACACTCGAGGAAGAGAAGCTACTCGTGCAGCAAGCATTTGGACTGAGGCAGCTGCAATGGCTGAAGGGGAGGCTGTTACAAGTGACCTGGAGTTTTCAAGTTGGAGTGAGTATGAGAATAACTGAACAAGTGATGAAAACAAAGAAACCAAGAACAACAACTGGTGGGGAAGAAGAATTCGCACATCCAGTTTTAAAAATATGAAGAGGCCTCAGGGCACTGTGGGCCACTGCAGGGGACCGGCCTGCCCCTCATGTCAGCCAATCCATTCTCCACAATTCAGCTGGAATGGAAATCAGGTCTATCGACTTCCTGGCTTAAAACTCTCCAATGGCTTAAGCTGAAGTCCAAACTCTTCGTGGTGTCTTGCCAGGCACTGTGCAGTCTAGCCTTGCACCCCGAACTTGCACTGCGTGCTTGTGCTCCGGCTGTCCTGGCCTTTGGCTCCCCCAGCACACTGTGCTCCTTCTGGCCACCTGGCCTTTCCTGACGCCACCTTCCACCTGGGGGCGCTGCCCACCCTTGGCCCAGCGAATCCCTCTTCCTTCTCCCACATGCAGCATCAGTGCCATCTCTCAAGGGACTCCGTCTAGACCCCAGTGGACCATGCTCTTGCTGACTCTGTCTCTGTAGTGACCCTTCCCAAATCCTAAGTTAGGCCTTGGTGGCTGCCTGTCTCTGTAACTGGCATGGGTGCATCCGTGGCAGGGACTGTGCCTGTCTACTCCACCACCACAGCCCCGGAGAGGGCACAGGGCCCAGCACACAGAGGAAGCACAGCACATTCTCTTCCGCACGAACGAATGCATGTACGGGACACCTAGAAGGCACAAGAAGAGCCAATAAGACAGACACAGAAGCAATAGTCAGTAGCGAGGGACAGGCTGAGAAAATGTGTCAAGGAGGCCAAGAAAGAGACAATTCAAAAAACGGTCAGGACTGGTCTACAAACACTCCCGAGTCAGCAGGAGGACAGAGAGAGAGGTCTGAGGTCCGGGCTCACGGGATCGTGAGGCAGCACCCAGCTCGCAGCAGGAGGGCGGGGCTCCCGCACTATTAACACAGGGATTTCTCTTCAAGCTCCTAGTTACTCCATCGCAGAAACTGTGAATCACACAAAGTGTGTCCCAGTGAAGGTGTGACAGGCCACACAATGCCTGTGAAAAATGAAGATGCACTTCAGCGACTGACAGCAGAGATAGTGTCACTTGATAAAATGTGATGAAGTAGGTTCTTGCCCCAGGATGAAAAGGGGGACCTGGAGAGCGATGGCAAATAAGACTTCTACATTTTAGGCCCTTTCAGAATAAACAGGGGTCCTTTGGGCAGGAGATTTTCAATAGGTTTAAGTAAACTTGTGTGCACTGAGGGTCAACTAAGGAAGTCATTTTTAGATGGCAAGTGACAGTGATAAGCAAAAGCCAGTTGCAGTCTTTTGGATTCTTTAGGACAAAGAACAGGTGTTTACATACCTTATCACTACAATCCTTTGGCTTTGAGAAGTGTGGCTTTTTTGGAATGTGACCACTGCTCTGACACCTTTCCTGAACGGAGGCTCAACAGGACGTTCCAGGAGTAACCAGGGGTCTTCTGAGAGCTGGGGACGCCTCCCTGTCACAGAGGGAGCACCCACACCCGCCAGGCCCTGCACTGACTGCCTCACTAAATTCTCGGCAGCAAATGACTCACATGGGCTTTACGGATGAGGGAGCTAAGGTTCTGGAGGGCTCTCCTACTGAAGGCCCTACAGCTGGTGGGAGGAGGAGCTAGAATGGGAATCCAGGTGGGACTGAACTCTAGGCCATGATCTTCCCCTTTTTCTGCATGGTACGGGCAGGGGGGGCACACGGGAGGCTGTGCAGTGGTTGGGGGGGACCCTGCTCCCTACAGCGTGAGTTTATCAGGGAGGGAGGCCCAGACTTCTGTGGGCTGCAACACCGGTATAAGGAGTTTCTTCTTCTTTTCCCTTCACCCTGTTCTTCCCTTCCTTCAACTTTTTATGTTGAAAAAATTTAAACAAATATAAAATGGACAGAAGAGGATAATGAGCTGTGATGACTCATCAGTCAGCTTTAACAAAGACCGAGTCATGGCCAACCTGGTCGACACCATCTCACCTGCTCCTTGCCCCCACTGCAGTATGAGCAACTCCCGGATACATTTCATTAATGATCACCGTGGTACGTGCCATTGAGAGAGAGGCACCACTGAAGAAAACACACCACCACCACCTAGGTCAGAGGGTTGACTATTATCCTTCGAGTCAGAGGCAGGGACGAGTTCCCACCTCCGCAGGTGCGGGCATGGCTCTGGCGAGGGGGCACAGGGGTCACCCTGGGGGGCGCATGAGAAGACTGTGAAGGGTGTTTAGTCACATGTGAAAGAGAGAACTTCTCTCTCTTGCCTCAGAGCAGCCCTTAAACCTGAGGGGGTCTAGTCATCCATCCCCTAGCTAAGGAAAAATTGGACATTTTAGAACGAGGAAAGACAGTGAACTTCTGGGAACCTGCCAACTTCTTCAACAACGACTGCTCTTTGCCCTCAAGCCCAGCACAGAAACACCCGGAGAGGCCCCGGCCCTCGGGGAGGTTCCCTCCGCGCTTCCTCGGCTCAGCGCTCGGGCACTGTGGGCCCCTGGCAGGGTGGGCTCGGGCTGCCAGAGTCAGAGGAGTGGAAAAACATGCCCATTTCCTTTGGTCACTTCACCAGATGAGTATTACTCAACCACTTGCAATATTTACAAGTCCAGCTCACAGCAATTCAAAAAAGATGTGAGAAAACAAACCTCTTTTCAAACTGGGAAAGGATATGAAACACAGTCTCTCAGGAACAGTGTTGTGTTTTCTGAAGATTGTTCATCTGGATTAATGGTCCATATTTTTTCCAGTGAAACACTGGAAACTTGCAAACGACAGAGCTGCCAGCACCTCTGCGGCAGCTGAGCACAGGCGACGGCTCAGCACTCAGCGGTGAGGAGCGGGAGGAGGTGGACCTGTCCTGAGGGTGAGGGCAGAGCTCTGTACACCGCTTCTCCCCTCTGGCTGTAGCAAATGCAGGAGACAAGGGTGGTGGTGGGGGGGAGGGGCAAAGGGGTGGGAGATAGGAGATGTGGTGGGCAAGTTTATCTGGAACTCTATCTATTTTTTTATCACGAGGAAAGCCGTACTGGTTACCTGTTGTTGGTTGTTTTGAAACAAAATATATATTCTCTTGTTGTCTGGCTGGTTCCTCACATTGGGGAAGTCACAGCCAGCAAACAACTCTCCTGTAGCTCGTCACCTCTGCAGACCCGAGGAGTGCATTTATGAAAGGACCCTGGAGCTCTCTTTCCCAACTGGGCCCATCAATAGGTGACATTTGCTTATGCATTAACCGGTTCATTCTCACTGATCAAACAGATGTTTCGCAGTCAGGGTGGGAATAAGCGGGAGAGAAGACAAAACTAGAATATTTGTTTTCAAAAGTTCATGTAAATGTTCCCTTTAATCCCATTACTGGGCAAATAAGCTAAGAAAAGAGTAGACGCCGGCAGAGAAGGTGAACATATTTACACTTTGATTCTCAGATTGAATTGCAGTTACCCCCGAGATCACCCCTCGTCCCAGACCTGCCCGTTCCGGAGCTGCCCGCCTCTCCCGTCGGCCACAGGGCCCGGGCACTCGCCTCCATCCTCCCGCCGCCTCCAAGCTCAGCTGTGCTGGGGAAACCGCCACGGGGTCTGGGTTTGTTCAGACTCAGGTGCGGGGGACGGGCATCTGGTGCCCCCACTGAATATATTTCACATCGCCACTCCAAGGTGCTTTCATTAAAATGCTGTGTCCTTACCTGGCCCTCACCACTCCCTCCAGGCTCTCCCTCCTCTGTTCCTGGGTCAGCCCTCCTCCCCAGCTCCAGCTAGCCCGCCCCCCTCCGTTCCTCAGCGACCTTCCACCCTCTTTCCTTCCCCAGCCTCCCCCAGGGCCAAGGGGTGGGACTTGGCTCAGATGCCACTCTGCCCTTCCCCTCAACACCGCTCAGCCCCTGAAGGAAGAAGCATCGACAGCCAGCCAGGCTCCTGTTCTCCAAGGGCTGTCCTCCATCTGCACGTGCTTAGGCTATTTATCACTTCTTTCCTCAGTCACGGGCTCTCCGAGCACAGGGCTTGTGTTGGTCAGATGTGGTGGAAGGGGGTGGTTTTGGGAGTCAGCGAGACCTGTCACTGTCTAGCTATGAGATGCTGGGGAAGTTCGTTAACTCTGAATTCTGCCATCTGGAAAATAAGCCTGAAAGTACTGATGCCGCAGGCTTGTTGTGAGGGTCCAATAAGAGGAAGTACATGAAACTTGCAGAACATAACCAGCATTCCATAAACGGGAGCTATGGTGACAATAATTATTCCTGCTGGTCTAACCCAGTGCCCAGGAATGGGGCCTTGTGTATGGCAGATGCTCCACTGATGGCCTGTGAGAGAGCTGGCCTCCCGGTTTTACAACAGAAATAAAATGTCATTCATTCCAAAAGAGAAGGAAGAGGAGCGAAAACAGAGGAACACCTGGGTGGCACCTGGTGTGGGAACAGAGAGCCCAGTCCCAGCCGGGGCCCGGCGGTGAGGACGGGCGTCCAGGAAAGGTTGCGAGTTCAGGGTGGAATGTCTGGCAGCATCCGTTTCGGCTGTTAGCCACCGGAAGGGCAGCTGCGCTGGGCGAGACACTGGCTGCAGTCAGGGGGTGCAGAGCACAGCCAAGTGGACGCCAGGTGAGAGAAGCTGTGAAAAACCGCCTGTGAAAGGCCTTTGAGGGAGGGAAGGTCAGGGCAGGGGCACGCGTCCAGGACTGGCCCAGGGTCACAGGTGGGAGGAGAGGTTAAAGCAAACCCAGGGGGGACCGGGAAGATCTGCAGGGAGCCTGAGGCCGTGCCCCACCTTGCAACCTGCTCGACCGTGTGGGACAACGGGTGGAGAGAGCCGCGGTGCCGCGGTGCCGCGGTGCCAGGAGCTGGGCCCCTCGGCTCAGATGGCACAGATCGTAACAATGGTGACAACACACGCAGAACAGCAACGGAAGTGGAAACAGAGAGGAGCTGCTGTTCCGCCACACGGCGCACGTACACATGGCGCTGACCGTGCTTAGATCCCTCACTGTTCTCGCCATGAGACAACGGCCGGCAGGGTAGACACCTGCCCCCAGACTTTAGGTGAGAAAATGGGGGCTCCAAGGTCAGTCATGACACTCAGCCCTTGAGAGAGCCCCATGGAGGCAGGAGGCTGGTGGCCAGTGGCTTTGGGTCAATGGCAACATTCTCTCAGGAGGGAGTGTTGCGGAGCTGGGAGCAACCTGGGCAGCCAGGTCTCAGGACGGAAGGGGCCACTGGGAGTCCTGCGGATGCAGGGGAAGCCCATGGTGACACTGAAGTGAGAGTGTAACCACAGAAGTGACAATGTGACTCCGCAAAGAAAAAATGTATCAGAAGGTGAAGAATTGGGCCAGAATCTGCCTGTGTTCTGGTTCTGACTGAAGACAAAGAAAACTGGAATTAAACACTCTGTAAATTTTCATCGGGTTTATGTCACACCGACCGGATGTGTTTGTGTCTGTGTCTTTCACTGAGATCACAGCCCAGCAACAGCCGAGGGGGAAGAGGCAGGAGCGGGAGCTCCAGCCTGGCCCCGTGCCTCAGCAAGCAAGCTCCCCAGCACCCCTGCGCCCTGCTTCCCAGGGCTCGGCGGGCAACACACATCTCCCAAGGCTGCAGGAGGGTTACGTGGCATAACGGCCAAGGGCCTGGTGAGTAGCCAGCACCGGCTACACACTGGCTCTGGTCTGAAAAGTAGAGGCTTCCTGAAGGTAGAAACCATGGTCTTCTCTGAGGCGACTCTCTGGAGTGGCAACCCTGGTGCCCTGTGTGTGTGGAGGCTGAGGTGACACAGGGAGAGCAGTGGCACTTCCCTCACGCTGGCAACTCAGCCCCGTAGGGTGTCGGGTGGGTTGGCTGAGGGCCCAGGCCCCATCTGGGGGAGGTCACTTCCCTGTCCCTGGGCTGGGCCCCGTGTCAATGCGGACAGGAGGTAGTGCTCTGTGTAAATGGAAAAACTTGCAAAGAATCAACAAGAGAACAGTGTAGATAGAGACATCTGGGGGCCAGAGAGCGTGAAACATTCTCAGCAGGAAGCAGGAATCAGGAAAGGTGACCTGAGAGGAGTGGGGGTGGGGAAGACAAAAGAAAGGCCTTGCCTAGAAACAGGAAATTAAAAGGGATTAAGACTGCACAGGACTGGCAGAGGAGCTGGATGGCGGTTCTCCGGTCCAGGCAGCAGGTGGCTGGGTCACAGCCACAAGGGTGGTGAGGTGAACCCTTGGCTAGCAGGGCCGCCATGTGAGAGCTCGTCTCGCCAGCCCAGGGAGAGTCAGGTCACAAGGAAGGGGTCAGACTTGTTAGTCAAGCTGTCCCAGTGGGCAGCTGACCAAGGGCGCCGTGCTGGGTACGATCTACCTGAGAGTTTGGTTGACCCACGTCGAAACCGAGCTCAACAAACACATACCGAGTGCCCACTGCGGCTGGTGTCCAGTAGGTGCCAAGGCACACGCTGGCTCGTTGAAGGGCTCCTGTCTCACAGCAGAGGCAGAAAAGTCAACCCACCCGTCTCCCCAAAACAAACCCGAAGAGCTCTGCAGGCGGTACCTTCCGCAGAGGGAGTCTGCAAAAGCTCAGCCATTATTGTTGCTCCCCGCACGGAGAGTGCTGATGAGTTTGTAGGCCCCATCCCTGTTCTGAAAGTCTTACTCATTTCCTCTCCCCGAAATAAGTGCAGCCCGGCCATCACCACAATTCAACAGCAGAATTCAATTGCAAGTAGATAATCCTTCATATCAGCAATCAAAAGCACCTGATGATGAGTTGTCAAGTCAATAATTTAATGTCAATTCTCTGAAGCTATCAATATTTGCTAAGAAATATCCCCTTGGTGTGCTGCGCGTTACTCCCGGGAACGCAGCTCTGCCTGGAATCTGGCAGGAATTCAAGTGTCTCTGAAAAGACAGTCAGGAACTCTGCTGTGGATATCTTGTTTTGACAATTCCCTCTTGACTAAGTGTCAAAAGATTCCTGGACGGCTCCAGTCAGGCTGTGGATTCACCATTTCGGCCCCTTCATCTGTGCCGTTCAGACCGGGAAACATCACCTGGCATCAATTAGGGGTGCCAGGCAGGGCGGCAGGAAGGCGCTGCCGCCGAAGTTCTAACTCAGGTAACGCAAGGCAGGGAGGAGAGGGGCGGCGTCGATCGAGAGAATCCTTTCCAATGTGCCAAATGCTTACCCATCTCATTTTTTTCGAAGCAAATCATTTGACCAAGATGCAAAAGGCTACTGGGTGGTAGGTCTGAACTGAGTCTCTGAGTTCCAAACCTCAGAGAAGCATATGATTGTGTGTGTGTGTGTGTTTTTGGGGGGGGGGGGAGGCAGGGGCCACATCTGTTCCACTTGACTCTGCCTCCCGCACACACTGAGGGGCCCACGCTGAAGTCCAAGTGAGGCCGACCGTGCTCTCCCCTCCAGGAATTCCGGCCTTTGGACAAGCAGTGTTGGGGCTCAGTCACAGTGGGTGTGACAGTCCAGAGGGGTGGTCCACAAACTCAGGCCAGAAGGTCGCAGGACATGCCTTTGTTCCGACTCTTCCTGAGACGTGGCTGGCCCAACTATCCCTTAGATTCTGGCAAGGGACCCAACACCATTCAAATAAATTACATGTTCTTCAACCTAAATGTGCCCGAGTCATTTCCTCTTACTTGTAACCAAGACCTTTCAGTAAAGACACTGTCCACACAAGTAACTTTTTGTCTCTCATTATTTGCAAAACATGAGCAACATGAGAACAGTCTCACTTTACTGATTTAACGCTTTTCAGCATTCAAAGGCGTTGCTTCTCTGAGTGTATGGCCTGGTGCTGCACCCGGCACCCAGCTGTGAACGGGCCGAGGTCCCAGCTGAAACATCTCTCACCACGAAGAGGCCTGCTCAGACCCTGAGCTCTTCTCTTTCACAGCCACGCAGCCTGTGATGTTACAGGCACCGTTTGGTTACGGCTGTGAATGCCCAGAAGAGTCAAAGGGAGCTGGAGGTGCGCTCGCGCTCTGGGGCGAACAGTGTTTGGAGCAAAGGTCAGGGCAGGAGAGTTCCCCTTTGTAAACAAAGCTGATGAGACCCCCCCCCTTGGGGACCCCTCTTCCCCCAGGGCACACTGTGTGGAGCCCACGGTCCCAGGTGAATGCACACTGCTCCTGCCACCATACTGCTCATGTAAGAGCCACACCTGCCACCGTTAGGGGTGCTGCGCCCTTTGTATACATTATACACATTCACACATTGAGTTGCTCAATAAATCCTTAATCAACAAATGGAAGAGAAAGCCCCCACTCCTGATGGAGTTAGGAAAGCAAACACAACATTGATACTCCCTGGTTTTGCACCCCTGTTGGCTTTTGATTTATGCGACAAATATTGACTGAGCCCACACAGGGTTCCTGGCACTGTGCTAGGTGCTAGGGACACAGCAATGGACAAAACAGACAGGAATCCCTGCCCTCACCATCACCAGGTTGCTGTGCGTGTGTGTGAGCGTGAGTGTGTGCATGCATGTGTGTTGAGGGGTGTGGCAGGTGAAGACAGACAAAAACCAAGATAAGTAAATCAAGTAATGGGCTAGAAGGTCGTAAGTGCTCAAAAGAAAAATACAGCTTATCTCCCTCCCTACAAGAATGCTAGGTGGTTGCTCACAGGCATGCATCCCCTTCCCCTGGGGCTCCGGGGACGTATGGGAGGCAGGAACGCTAACACTTTCCAGAGACGGGCCGCCCCACAGTGGGATTTGGAAACACAGCGTGGGTAAGATTAGAGTGCCTTCCTGCGTGGCACCAGGAAACTGCCATCCCTGAATGTTAATAATATGTAAGCTCAGAAATAACACATTACGAGAGTTGGTTGGAATGAAGGGTGATGTAATGACAACTGGAAACAGAAAGGGACTTATTATGGAGTGTAGAAAAGGAGGGCTGGAGAGGGGGAACTTGTCAATGAGAGCCCGGCCCTCCCAGGGCAGGGGTGGGTACCCCGGTCAGTGAACTCTGTACCTGCCCGGGCTGTGGGACCGCTGGTGTCACGTGAAGAAGCGGCACACTGCAGCTGTTCCAACGCCTGGCGAAAAGTGTGCGCCTTAAGCTGTTGGCTGCCGCCGGCACTGGGGCCGTTTCACTTTATAACAGCTCTGGCTGAGCATCACCACGTGCTGGCCACCAGCTGGTCGCTGAAGTCCAACGGGAGCCAGGTTGTGGGGGAAGGAGGGAGGAATAACAGGCACAAGATGTCACCCGAAGTTTGAAGGCATCCGGGTAAATGCATTTCAGTTCAAGTGGGAACTACGAGCACTCCTCCTGGTAATGCGGGTAGAGAGCCACTCTGTCATCCTGGAGGCCACATCTGCCCCCACCTCATCTTAGCATTCCTTTGGCCTCCAAGGTGACATGGATTATATATGACCAAGAGCCACAGTGGGGAGGGCAAAAGAAAGATGACTGTTAAGAGCTGTGGGAGAAAAGAAAAATAAGGGCCGGAGAGAGCAGCCAGACGTGGTCCTTTCACCTTAAGAGCCGAGCCTTTTCGCAAATAACCAGAACATGTCATGACCGCCCAGTTTGGCTGTGAGGCCTGTCCTCACTGTTGGTGCAGAAAAATTAGCTCCACTGTGTTCAAAGGGTCACGCTTGCTTTCAAGTGGTCACTGTTAAGTGACTGGAAGCTCTCTGCCCCACCAACTTCCCCACCGTTGCATGGGTTCCCGAGGGTGCAGCGAGTGACAGAGGACGAGAACCCATGTGTGTGCACGAACACGAGCTTTCTCCCTTTGGGAGGCTATGTGGATAGCATAACAACTAGGGCTGCAACCTGGGCCGAGGAGCCAGAGGGCTTGCACTGAAATCACAGTGCAGTCATCTGGGTAAGGGATCCAATCCCCTGAGCCTAAAACCAGGTGAATACTGCTAACTCTCAGCTCCCAGAGTGGTCATGGAGAAGAAAGGAGGTAAAAGTTTAGTGCCATGCAGACAGCCTGGCGCATGGTGGTGTGTTTTCAGTTGACGTTAGCTGCTCTTACTACCTACTGGAAACTGTTCTTGTACAGACGGGGCGTTCACAGTCATGAATGAGCAGAAGACACTGTGGTCTGCCCCCTCTTGGAGAGCACCTCAGCCATCTGCACCTTCCCCACGGCACTGTGCCAGCTGTGGGAGGAAGGGAGGGGCCTCTGGGGAGGAGCCGGCCAGCTTCCCGCCCTCAGGAGACACCAGTGCCAGTGCGACCACACAGGCTGCCACACTCTCCTTGAAATCTTCTCTGCCTCACTCTCCAAAGACTCCATCATTAAAAAAGATTTTGAAATTTATGCTTGTGTAAATTCTTCTAACAACCTATATGCCTACATGTATACAAATACCTAAAGTGAGAGCATGGCGATCCATGTTTGCTCTGTCAGAGGGAGGGGCATCTTCCCCTCAGAGTGCCCTTCAGTCTGCCTCCTCCTGCCTCCTCCGCAGGCCCTGGGATGCTAATTCAGTGACACTGCTGTAGGGAGGGACTTGGGGGCAGGGATGGTGTGGAAACTACCAGGCTCACTGCTCCACTGCTAATTTTTTGCCAGTGGCAGGAAGACAGGCATCAGAGTTGTGAGCCCCATGGGCAGCCCAGGGCTGGTAGAGTAAACAAAAAAGAGACTTGGAAGCTGCTCTGTGCTGGGTCATGGAAAAAGGGCCTCCTACCAAAAGTAGCACCAGGCTTGCAGTTGGATCTAGGAAATATGCAGGCACCACAGGGACAAAGGGCCTGCGGAGCTCTGACACCAAATGCACGGCAACACTACAGGGGATGCTACACTAAAGGGACGGACACTACACTTTAGCATGAGGAGTGTTGCGCCGGTGACACCTCCACTCAGTGCTATGCTCAAACGCTTTTGCCACCACCCCCAGACACTCTCCTGTGGAAGCATGTCATCTGAGAGCCACCAATCTGCCCAGTGCCACTGAGTGTGGTGCCAACACTCCGTGTAGCAGCACGTGGCGGAGGTGCCCAAGTGAACCTCCAAAACCCTCTGACATCATGCAGCTTTGGTGATGTCACCAATGAACCCTCTGGGGAAAATGGACAAGATCCCTGGCTACACACTCCAGAATACGACTGGCCTAAAAACTGTGGAGCCAGAGTTCTGCTGGCAAGAAGGATGTGTGGAGGTACATGAGGCCCAAGGATTCCTGCAGCAGAGCTCAGACTGGGGAGCAGCGGCAGCTGAAGGACATGGACTGGAATCCTCTCACAAGAAATGTGGCTTACACTGTTTTTTAAGGATAAGGCAGCCTAGGTAGAAGTCCCCACTCCCCTCCTCGGAAGTGGTCAGTGTGTAAGGCGCTTGAGTAGACCATAAAAGTACAGTCACAGAAAGGCTCATTGAGGACCACAACTGAGTGTTGTGGGTCACATAATGGCCTGTTCCAGCCATTATCAGGTGTTTGCTTATCATGTACCAGGCAAAAACCACAAAATATCTGCCCTTCAGATGTGTGTTGTTAGTGCACATAATAAAGGTGTTTGAAGATAATATTAAAATGATGTCACCACCTTCTTCTTACCCACTCTTCTGAAAAAAGTAGAACAGACCATTCAAAACATTAGAATTGGCTTGGAAATATTTGTTGACTTACATGGTCTGTCAATATTTCAGAAGTCATTTCAAAGGAAAATAGAAAAGCTAGATGATGACACATCCCCATGAAGTGACCCAGTTTCCCCCCCTGTGGCCTCTCATTCTCACACGCCACCCTCCCCGCTGCTCTGCGCCTGCCAGGTCCCAGAGCCCTGTGTCAGCATCTGCACACCCAGCACGAGGTCCGCTTTAGGCCTCAGCTCTCTCACGCTCCCTCCCCAATGACACATGGCTCTCCAGCCCAAGGCCACCTCAGGATCACTTTTGCTAGGCTCTCCTAAACAGTGAACCCACAAAAATAAACACACTCCTTGGGTAAAGTAACAACTGACTGGGTGCATAATTTAAGTCCTTGAGTTCTCCGAGAGGACAGACCACGTGTTTCCATGTCTGTGTCCCAGGAAGGGATACACAGGTGACCAGCAGAAACATCATTTAATACTCAACATGTTTTTGTGTTTCGGTTGATTTGGACTCACTTGTTTAGATTGTTTAGACTCGAATATTGCTTGGATATTAAGAGTCACTAGTATGGATTTCAAATGACATTTTTACTTGGTGGTAGTTAATATGGGAATGTTCTGGCAGCTAGAACAGTGCTTGGTACATAGTAAGTGCTCAATAAATATGTGTTGAAAAATGAATGAATGAATACATGAAAGAGTATAAACTATCAATGAAATGGGTTATTAAGGAACATTGGTTCTAAAGAAATACAAAAAGATACATGTAAGGACAGTTGGTATTGCCAAACTCAAAATAACACATTAGTGGTTAGCAATTTGAATTTAAAATTCTAGGACAATATATTCTAAATGCATCTTTGAAATAAACAAATAGTTACATGTTAGTGCAATGCTGGGGTTTTACCAAATGTTCATGGGTCTCTTTCTGATGCAGATGGTTCAGACTTAGAATTCTCAGCCAAGTGGATCCTTTTTGTATCGAATCCAAAAGTTCCAGTTCAGATTTCACTCATTCCCTGTGACTTTTTAATCACCCTCTGTTTGCAGATGTTCCTGAGAAGGTTATTACCAGAATCACCTGCTGCTAGAAACATTATGTTTAGAGCAGTGCTACTCTCAGCATGGCCTCAGGTGCATCAGCATCACCCGAGAGCTGGTTAGAAATGGAACTTCAACACCTACTGAGCCTGAGGCCCTGGGGTGGGGCCCAGGAAACTGGGGGTTCTAGGGAGGGGCCCAGAAAGCTGGGGGTTAACAAGCCCTCCATGTACTTCTCCTGACACGAAAGTTTGACACTGGGTTAGCAGATAAGATTGAAAGTTCACTAGATGTTCTCTGCACCATGTAATCAAATGTCATCTGTTAGCTGATGCAAAGAGCTGTGGCTTTCTCTGGGCACTGCGAAGACAATGAGTCAGGGTCCCCAGCTAGTAGGGACACTATCCTGGGGGCAGAAGAGGCACCGAATGACTGTCCTTGCTGGAGACAAGCCGCACGAGGAAGGGCAGCAGCTGGTGTGTGTCTCACCCGAACTCATTCATTGTCACAGTTCTCCCACAGCCCCACTCCCAGAGCAGTGTGGCCTCATGTCCTCTGGGCGGAGATAGTTCTGCTGTGAGGAGGCCTACAGGACCAGAGCAGCCGCTGAAGTGGCCAGAATACTGCTCTCACTTACATAAAAAGAGAGTCCGTGGATCATCTGCACTGGACTGCCAGACTTTTTTATTTAGCATCAAGCTGAGCCAGATGCATTTCACTGCTGAGGAACTCTGACCCTCTTCCTGGCCACAGAAGCCCAAGAAAAGGCCCAAGAAGAACCAGAGGTGAGAACTACATGGCGGGAAGGAGCTGGTGTGACTTATTTCAAATGCAATTGCTGGATGCCAGTGGGCCAGTGTGACATTATGTCCCCACATCAGGGGCCTGGTCTTGGATAACATTCGTATTGCTAGTGCACCTGAAGAATGAAGATTTGGGATGCTAAAGTACTGGGTGCAAAATAAGTGGAGAGGAGGTGCTTTGTCACTCATGTACAGCTAGCTGCACTGCCTGCCGCCCAGAGCATGCCAGAGAGCTTGTTCTAAAGCAGCCTACCCCAGCACTGGGGGTGAGGAAACGGGAGAGGGAATGTCCAGTGATTAGTTCCGTATGGTCCCGACATTCTTGAAGTACACTCTTTACACCCCCTGGAACACTTTTGCATTCCTGATAGCACGGCTGCAATGTAAGTTTTTCCGCCCTGAGCACTGTCTTTTATGGACTCTCCGCAACATCCTAGGAGCAAGACTTGCCGTCTCTCCCTCCTCACGCCCTCCTGCACCACGGCCATGCTCTCCACGCCACTCCTTGTTCTCTTTCTAAGAATGCAATAAACATTTCAGCACAATCTTTTCAATCCACATTATTTATAATATTCTGAACATCCATTGAGCCTGGCTAGAATGCTAAGCAATAAATCAAACTTAACAACAACAACAAAGGGGAAAAAAATCACCCTTTGGCTGGGCTAAAGCCTGAGACATTTCATTCCCCAAAGGGTTTAGTTATGTTAGGGAAAGAGAGATGGGGATGAGGCTCAAGGTTTAGAATGACAGAGCCAGGAACTCCAATCTACAGGCATAATCATAACTGTGTGGAAATCTCAAACAAACTTACCTCTCATGGGTGTCGGGAGGAGAAACGAGATACGTGGGAAGCACTCTGAGTGCCGAATGAAAGCAACTGGAGCCCAGTTCTCCTTTCTGGGCCCGAAAGGTCATCTCCTTGGAAGGAAGAGGCTAAGAGCCCTCCTCCTCTGCCAGAGCCCCGGTCCTTGCTAATCAGCACCCCCTCAACAGGCCCGAATGTGGGTGGGGAGCCTTCAAAGGGGGCCAGCACCAGGGCCCAGGCAGGCAGAGTGAGGACGGCTCCTGGACACGAGGCTCCAGCTCTGCTAGCGGTGACCCTCCCCTCCCCAACCCCCACCCCACCCAGGGAGGACCACGCCAGGCCACACACAGCCAGAGGTCTCTCCACAGAAGATTCCACTCCTGCCCGGGGGCGGGAAGTGGAACTTGACCCACACCCATACTGTGTGGCGCTATGCAGGTTTATATAGTCTGATTTTCTCCTCACAAAGAGAGAATCTGGCTCAAGAGCTCGCTGATGATTTCAAAATTTATCTAAACAAACGTGGAGGCCAGCATAGGCTATTGGCTAATTGCATAATTGGCCTGAGGCCTTCCTGCCTTGGCGACTTCCCCACTCATTCCGAGTCTGGCCCTGGAAACCCAAGCTGATCGGTCTTGCCACGGAGCAGGCGTGTGTTTACGTGGCTGGGCCTCAACTTCGCGGCTCTGCTCGTGTATAGTCTGCCGTGCTTGGCAGTCTGCTCGTAAGTGGTCTCTTCTGACAGTTTCCTGGATATGAGGGCTGCAGCTTTTCCATTCTTGTTGAGTGGCACTGAATACCAGATGGGAGTAACCACGTCACAACCCCCTTTTTATCCCTGCAGCCTCACGCTGGTGCTGGGAAAGGACCTCGACGAGTCAGTCACGAGACTTTTCTCCAAGACAGGCGAGAAAGTGACTTTTCTTACTAAAATTGTCAAGGTTGCCGACGAGTCTAGCTCCACCACTCTCCCATTTTGCATTTCAACCTGATTTACTCTTCGTATAGGACAGATTTTGTCTCCCACTCACTGGGTTGCTCCAACCAATGTTCTAAAAGGTACTGGTACCAGCTTTGCTTTGTTCATCACTTCCACCAGTGCCCACAACACGGGTAGAACCAAATCTACTGATGACGTCCACATTTGTTTAACAAGCCTTCTGAAATACCACAACTTCTTTACCATGTCCCTGAGTCACAGGAGGCACAAACTCCTTGTGGTGTGACTATCACAGTTAATGGTGTGTTTACAGCTTTACAGCTCCTGCTTCGTTTACATCTGATGACACAGACCCACTCCTTCCTCCAGACCTCAGCACTGAGGGGCTCACCCAGCCCTCCAGGCTTCCTCCTCACTGGGTTCCCACTCTCACTCCCGGCACCCACAGGGACTTCCTTTCTTAGCTCTCAGCTCCTAAGCTGAGCTCTTCTACCCCTGGAGCTTCCCCCATTCCTCTTACAGAGACTTGGCCCACCTCATGCAGGGACACCACCATGCTCTCTCTGCTTCTTCCTTTGGTGCCCTCTCCCTGGTCATTCCACCTCTTCCAACTTGACCCACTCACAGATGCTACCTTCCTGTCTTTACTCATACAGTGTCATTGACATGTCAGGAAAGGTTAAGCCCACGACTTTAGAGCCACAAAGCTTTGGTTCTAATCCTGGCTACCCCACTTCCATCTGTGTGATCTGCAGCAAGCTACTCCACCTGTCTGGGCCTCGCCCATAAAATGAGGTAATAGTATCTATAATGTGCTGCGAATAGTTTCTGTGACACAGTAGGTGCTCAACAAACATTTACTTTTCTTAAGGTTTAACCAGGCATGTTTTACACTGTGCCCAAAGCCCCTTCAAATGGGATCTGTTTTGACCAAGGCTCTGGTTGAGGGGTGAGCCAAGGTAGCTGTGGTTTACAGCCCAGAATCCCACACCAAGCCATGGTGACTTGGGCATACAGAGCAGTCAGCCAGTCCACAGGCTGGCCGGCTGCCTCTGCCCGTTTTCAGCCCAGCTCATGAAGCTGCACTGAGTAAACAGGTTTTCTCTGGAGGTGAACTAGGAAATAAGGAGCCACGCAGGCCTGCCAGGTTTCCCCTGCTTCCTAGCAATGATACCGTGTGTCCTTGTAATAAACCCACCTTTGCTGGACAATGGGAGTGATTTGGTTCTCTCTACCTCCACCCAACCAAAAGATCTCTCAGAGAATGAAGTTAGTTTGGTAAATATGTATCTCATGCTACAGATATATGTACTTTAAACAAAGGGCGGAATTTGAGTAAAGGATCACATTTTGAGTCATCAGTAAGATGTCTGGAAGGCTTTCTCTCACTTTTGAAGTTAGCCTTTTTAGGCCATTAGTGAGATATTTATGGCATGAACAATATCCACCCCATTTCAAATCCAGATTCTACAGTGTCTGGAGGTATAATCAGGATGGAAGTCTTCACAACTTAAGGTAAGTAAGGAGGCAACTTTTTTTCTGGTTAACTTCCTTGTCATTCTGGAGAATGTCCCCACCACTGTATCTCAAATAAAAACCTGAAGCTTCCTGGAGCACAGGTTACGGGTGGAGCTAAAGCGAAGAAGCAGCTGGAAATGAGAGCTGGTGAAGGTTAGTGAACGCAGGACTTCAAAGGTTCATGATGAGGTTTAGGCTGAGTGGTGTGGAGAAAAGCTAGTCATTCTCCATCTATCAAGTATTCTGGATTAGCTACCACATTAGACACTGGGAGCACAACAGTGGCCAAGATGGAGGGAACGCCTGGCCCCAAGGAATTTGTGTGCCAATGGGGGAGACAAACACCCAGGCTGGTAAATGTTCAGGGAACAAACAAGGTGCTCTAGGAGCTACTTAAGAGAGTGGCCAGGTAGGGCTGTCTGAGGAGGGAATGAGCTGGGACCTGAAAGTTAAGGGTTCTGTCACCAACAGCAGCTGGGAAAGGACCATTCTAGGTGGAGGAGTCGTAACCACAGAGTGCCTGGGGCTTGCACAGACAGGGAAGAGAGCCACTGTGGCCAGACCTGGTCTATGAGGGGAGAGAACTCAACATGCATTTGGTGACAGAGAGAGGGACTAAGTTCTGTAGGGCCTTGGGGGCCACGGTCAGGAATTGGTTTTATTCAAGTACAAGGGAAGCCATTGATGGGTTTAGGCACAGAGTAGCGCCATCTCATTTATGTTACGCAGACATTTATGCCTCTGTGTAGAGACTGAACTGGATGGTACAGTGTTCGGGACAAGTCAAGTCAACACGACCCTCCTGAGAGAACCATCACAGTGGTTAGGCGAGAGGGGGTGCGTGGGTGGCATGGGGTGGTGGCTGTGGAGATGGAGGGATCTGAAATATATTTTAGGACAGAATCACCAGAGCTTACTTCTGGATAAGAAAAGGGGCTGTGATGACAGAAGGAGAAGAAACAAGATTTCAGCTTTGAATAACCAGGTCCACGGTGCCACTTGCTGCAGTGGTGTGAACAAGGAGGTTCTGGCTACGCTGCACGGGGATTCAAGCTGAAACAGCAAATGAGCAGTTGGGCGAGCAGCATAAAGCTGAAGCTCAGGAGACAGATTCTGTTTGGCTTGGCAGTGATGGTTAGAGATGGAAAGGCCAAAGAAGAACTGAGACAGGAAAGATCCCGGTGGTGGGGGGGCGGGCAGAACAGTAGGGATAGGAGAGGAGCAGTAGCAAGAGGGGATCAGGATGAGGAGGGTGGAGGGAGGGAATGCCAAGTGTAGGGACGTCTGACACTAGGAGGAAGGGTTGGCGAAGGGGACTGAAAGGTCAGTCTCTGACTCTGCCACACTGTCTGACAAGGGCCGCAGCAGCAACAAAAGGAAGCGTTCACGAAGGGCCTCCTGCATGCCAAGCGCTGCGCTCACTGTTTTGCATGCATCACCTCTAATCCCCATAATGATCCTGCCATTGACTTTACTCTCACGGTGATGATGGCAGGGACAGAACCCTAAGCTCAGAAAAGCTGAGCAAATTTATCCAAGGTTTCAGAGCTCTTCAGTTTCAGGCCTGGAATGTGCACCAGATCTGACTAGGAGCAACAGGCATAGTCAGACGTGTGCAATAACGTTAGGACTGTACGTAAGTACAAAAGGGCCCAAGGATACCAACAACACAACTTCCAAACCATCCTCTCTGCTTCCACAGCCAGGCGCCCTGTCCCAGACTAAACTACAAGGATGTCTTGCTGTCTGCTGCACCACCCAGTGCCCGTGGGCCTCCCTTCAGCTGCTGAGTCCGCTCTCTCCTTAAATGTGAATTGAAAGCCTAACCCCATCTATTCCTTGGTTTCCCTTCAGGAACTAAGGAAGGCAAAATTATTACTTGCAGATTCTGAGAACGCCTAACCTGAAAATAACAAAACATTCAACAGAAAACCAATCTGAGCTAAAAAGGCTAGTTAATAAAAACATTTGTAAATCCCAGCCTCTTTCTCATGAATCAACCACAATCAATGAGAAAATATAACTTAAAAGTTTATTCATAACTAAATTAATGGACAAAGAACAAGGGAATTAATAAAAATGGATAGGACTGATATTTTGAAAATCCTGTAACTTTATTGAGGGTTATAAAGGAACATTTGAATAGCAAGACACCATATATCTGGACAGGAAGATTCAGTACTGTGTGTGTCAGTTCCCTCCAAATTAATATAAACATTTAATTGAGTTTCAAAAATAGTAACAGGATGTTTCAGGAACCCGCCAAATTACTGGGAGGCACCTAGGACTACTGCCAGTTTTCAGGTACAGAGAGTAGGGCTCTGAGAGTGAAGGCGGAGGCATGGAACAATGGTCCCGTGGTGTCTGCGGCAGAGTTGTATGTGGGCAGAAGACAGGAGGAGAGTGGGCCACAGAAGGCCCAAGGGTTGTCGGGAGGAATCTGGGCAATGGGGAGCCTCCGCAAGGCTTTACCGAGTGGGAAGAAGTGTGGTGGAGGGGAAGGGTTGATAACGCCGATCCACATTTTTCAAAGCTCACCCTGGCTCCAGTGTGGAGAATGGGCCGGGAAGGAGCAGAACCGGGCACAGGGAGACAAGTTAGGAAACAACAGGAGCAATCCTGAAGATGAGAGGCAGGTGAAGGCGAGAAGGACAGAGCGCAGGACTTCCACAGACACAAAGGGGGAGACTCGACGAACAGAGGCATCAGCTCGGCCGTGGGGCCTGAGTGAGAGGGAAGTGCTGGGAGCAACTCCTGAGAACTTGGCGTGAGAAACTGAGTAGTTGGTGGTCTTGCTCATCAAAATGGAAAACAGAGAAGGAAGAACAGGGCTGGAGAAGATCACGAGTCCAGTTGTGGACATCCTGGGTATTATTTGGAGCAAGGTTTGACAGCACGGTATTTGCTTTTCTTCCACTGGGGTTATACAGAACGACTCTGTTGGGCTAGCAAGCCACTGAGGAAAACTTCCTGTTCTGGTGGGGGCTGGGGAGCAGATGAACACCTACTCTGAACTGTGAAGCAGATATGGGCTCTTGGAGTGATTCCACACGTGGTGAAAGGGCTCAGGTGGAGGCCCAGCATCAACGGCTGGCCGAGGCCTGTTGAGGCCATCTTTGGGGTCTCCTCCCCACACTCCTGTCAGAGGCTAAGTGTGGTGCCCCCACTTCATTCTCTCCCCTCTACCCCAAGACTCCCAGACAGTCACTGTATGTTTTTGAACATTGGATAATCTTTTGGTTGATACTTGAAGATATTTTCTTACCACAATCCCTCCTCTTTAACATCCTAGGATGCATTCCTTCATTCATTACATTCCTTCAAAGATTATGTTGTTTTAAAGTATGGTAAGAAAGTTTTCAACAGAAAGGCACATCATTGGAAGCCATGCTCTTTTTTTTAAAGATTTTATTTATTTATTTTTAGAGAGAGGGGTAGGGAGGGAGAAAGAGAGGGAGAGACACATCAACATGTGAGAGATACATTGATCGGTTGCTTCTCACTTGTCCCTAAATGGGGACCAGGCCCGCAACCCAAGCATGTGCCCTGACTGGGAATCAAACCAGCAATCTTTCGGTTCATATGCCAGCACTCAATCCACTGAGCCACATCAGCCAGGGACGAAAGCCATGTTTTTTGTTAACAAAGTGTTAGTGCCTCCAGGTGTCTGTTTTCTTACAATGACCTACATCACCCTATCCTTAGACTAAGCTCTTTATCATAGTGTAAAGGGAGGTCAGCCAAAGGAAAGCTGGCTGTCTTCTCCATTGGACACCCTGCTGGAAACCTATTTGGCCAAGAGCAGACCTGAGATTCTCCACTCACCTGTGGCAGCACACCCCACTGAAGGAAAGGCAAATATCCAAGGAAGAGCTAAACTTACAAATTAGAATACGTGAAATGAGCAGGTAGCTTTATGGGGATACATTTTCCTCTTCACCAAACACAACTGTGTGTCCCTGTCACCTCACAGATGGGTATCTAAGACACCTGCACAGGCTGAAGCAAGGGCGTTCAATGCTTATGTGGAACCTAGGTGAGACACCAGGGGCAAGAGAGTGCAGGGCTTCAAGACAGGTGTCCTCAACAGGAAAAATGGGGGTTCACAATGACAGACCCCAACTGACTGTGACCCCAGGTGATGAGCATCTGAGAGAATCCGTTTTACAGAGCTCACACGACGGCCCAGAGCAACTTCTGAGCCTTCACCAAACAGTGTCTTTCACTCCGACAAACAGTTATGGAGAATTAGAAATTATGTTTCTTAAATGAAGCAGGTTTTTCCTTTCTATAAATATCTAACTTTCTGTGTTTGAAATAGAATTCTCAGAGCGTTCATTTCATGGGGTAAAGTATAAACTCAAGAAAAGGACACACTACGCCAACCTGGAATGTAGAGCTTTTGCAAAGGATGGAACGGCACTCTTTGTTTTATAAGCTTAAACTGCATGCATCTTTTAAAATTGAAAACGATTTTCTTGAGCAGCTAAATGTTTCCAACAACTTCTGTCTATAGGGATTAAATTGTCCTTCAGTGTATTTTCTGGAATTATTTTATTAATCAAACACAAAATTATTATTGTCTGTTCCAAAAATCCCGATGAAAACTGTAACCCGAATAATATTCAAGGGTTTTCTTTTGAAGCTGGGAGCCAGCAATCACTGTGCTGGACAAGGCTGCTTTACTGTGGCGTGTTTCCTCAGGAGAGGAAATGATTTTTGAGAATACTGAAGCCTTTTTTTATTCTCCAGCAGGCTAGCGACACCTGTGCACGATCTTTCTAGACAACAATAAGACTTTTCTGAGGTTTCATGTCATGAGCATTTAATTTAATAGCTCTGAGAGTTTAAACAGGACACTAATACCTCCGCTCACTGGCACGATTGGTGACCTGGGGATTCCAGTTAACTTAATTTTCCATCCACTAATAGTAACCCATTTAAGCCATGAACTTTCCTTGGCAGAAAAGGGGATCTGGACATTGGTTTGTGGGTATGTACACTTGTATGTTTTGTCTCTCAGTTCTATACTTTAAAAAAGAAAAATTAGCATTTTGCCCTCCATAAATCTTCAAATTAGTAAACCAATCAGCAACCACATATAAGAGGCCTCATCAAAAGAGAGAGAAAAAGTTTAACTCTGACAGTCTTAGCTAAAGAATATAAACCCCGTGAAGACGATGAAATGTGTTTCTCGCACCCATGCAGCCCTCGTTTACCTCGCCAGGCACTGATCTGCACCTGGGGGTGGGCACACAATCTGTAGGGCTTTGGGGACTTCAGAAGCTCGAAGTTCATATATAGATAAAGTCAAAAACTTTGTAAGATATGAGAAATGACAAGTATTTAAAGCAAATGAAATGTACTTTTTTGAAATAATTAGTGAAAAGAGAATAAATTTAAAGTTGCCTCTAATCTTTTTTTTTTTTTTTAAGATTTCATTTATTTATTTTTTAGAGAGGGGGGAAGGGAGGGAAAAAGAGAGGGACTGAAACACCAATGTGTGGTTGCCTCTTGCGCCCGGCTACTGGGGACCTGGCCGGTAACCCAGGCATGTGCCCCAACTGGGAGTTGAACCGGTGACGGCCTCTAATCTTTTCGCTGGTAGAATAAGGACTTATTTTATATCTTGACTTCAACTTAGCAGAATTAGAAAGCTTCAAAAGTTCTTAGAAATGTAAAGGTAAATGGGTAAAAATAACAAAAAAAATTTAATTTGACTTGCGTGGGACTGAAGACTAGAGGTCCTCCTCGGTCTCTTGTAGTTTTATGCTTTAATTAACAGATGCCAAGTCCTGCACAGTCACGGGCGGGGCTCAGTTTCTTTCCTCTGATGATTTCCAGCAAGCAACCTTGGCCTTCAGATCTTAAGTTTTCTGGAATACTAGGTTCCATTCTTCCTGGTTCCCAGGCCCCACCCCTCTGAAGATTCTGATTCAGTCGTTCCAGGAAGACACGACAGGCATTTGGATTTTTAGTGAGAATATCATGTGATCCTAATTATCAAGGGAATCTGGAAACTCTGGCTATGGACAATGACTTGCCTAAGAATGGAGGGCTGGGGTGGGAGGGAAAAGCAGGTTCCCAGGCCCCAGAGAGTCAGGACCAGTGAACCTTGGGCTCAGGAATCTGCCTTTTAAATGAGCACCTCAGGTCACACATGGTCAAAAGAAAAATAGCCCTTGTTGCTGAAAAGCCACCAAACTCTTTTCTGCAAGTGTCAGACACATCAAAATCAGGAGAAACCCATGTAGGTCTGAAGTAGTGACACGGGAGCAGCAGCCGGGACACCTCGGCCCTCTGGGCCCCAGCCTGCTCCCTGCAGTTCCAGGTCTAACCTGGATGAGCTGCTCCTCGAAGCCTCGCCTCCACAGGAAGCCAGGGGAAGCCCAAAGCATCATGGTCAACAAGGTGTCGGCCGTCCCCACCTGGGGCGGGTCTAGAATGCCTGTTGGTGCGACTCTTGTAGTTGCCAACAGTGATCTCCTTAGGGGAAGAAACCCAGAGTGGCACAGTGTCTTGGAACGGGCTTGGCCTGCTTATATCATGCCTGAAAATCGCAAATGAAGCTATGACATGTACCATTCCCTGCTCATAAATGAACACACTGTTTACCACAAATTCTGCCGAAATAAACCTGTCTTCATGTACAGTTGCTAAGGCATTTGTGCTTAGAAAAACAAATACTTTAAAGACAAACAATAACTTCACATTTTCCTTTCAAAAGTGACTAATCTACTCAATACCTCTGAAAAGTTGTAATGGGCTTCTTCTGGAATCCCTGTATTACTGCATTTCACACTTGCCAATAACTATATGAACCTCTTCAGGAATGCCAAGGGAAAAAGCAGTCTTGGTAAAGCGAGAGAGTGAGAGTGAGAGTGAGAGAGAGAGAGAGAGAGAGAGAGAGAGAGGGAGGGAGGAGGAGGGAGGGAGGAGGAGGGAGGAGGAGGGAGGGAGGAGGAGGGAGGGAGGAGGAGGGAGGGAGGGAAGAATAGGGCAAGATCATAGATGGGATAAAAACTCCACTTGAATGCTTCCCCATGAAGTCAGTCTACGTTTTGTCCAAATGGTTGAACTCCAGAAGTACCTCAACAGTTCAGCTGTCTTGATTTCAAACGTCTGCCCACATGGCTCGAATTTGCAACTTAAATATTCGGTATGAAAACAAAGTTATTTAACTGTTAGCGTAGGATTCTTCTCCAAAGGGAGACAGAAAGGCACATGTTTCAGCCCACACACATACACTGATCCCTGACTTCTAAATACCGACGCACAACACACAGTTATTTTGGCTTTGGAAGACTATGCTGTCTGCTGCATTGGGGTGGGCAGTTAAAAGAAAGAAGCTTGTCTTGAACACTGCCAGAGCTGAAGATTTTTATGCATGTATAGTACAAATGGTTCTTTTTCATTTTGGAGAGAAAAAGCACTAAAAAAAACAGGTTGTGGGGAGGCTTTGCAGCGGTATTTCACCTCAATACATCTTTCAAGTTTGATAGCTTGTAAGCTCATGGCTTTGGTTCTCGTCTTCAACCTTCAGACAACTCTAAGCTGTCCGCAGCAGCTGCGGAGGCCGAGTCTTTAAATGAAATGAAGAAATAATTGCTTCAGGGAACAAAGGGAAGGAAAAAAAAAGCCCTGTTAGCTGAACTACATGGCCCCTCGGGATTGCGTGTGGTATGTATTCCTGATTAATACTGTTCAGTGTGGTAAGAAGGAATCCCAGAGCAATCCCAGGGAACTAGAGAAAGTGTGATGTGGTTGCGTGGGTGTGAGTTTCAGGGGCATGCCTGGGTTCAGATTGCAGCTATACGCTGATCAGCTCCGTGACCTTGACAAAGTACCTTCACCTCCCAGGGCCTTCATCCCTTGTCTTCGATGGGGGAATAGCTCTGCCAACCTCGCAGGGCTGGGATAAAGACCGGAGGGGACGGTGCCGGTGGTATGCTGATTCTGCTAAACACAGCAAATCAAACACCTCTTGTCATCTTGGCCCTTCCCCAACTCTGCCTAAAGGTGGAAAATGATGCAAATCCATAAACCAAAAGAATAGGGGGGAGGTGATACCCAATCATATGTGTCAATAAAAAGTTGAAAGTAAAGGGACAAGCAATAAATGACTCAGAGTAAAAGATGAAACAGTGACTGGGGAGTGTGAGGGGGGCTTCTAAAGTAGGACATTGGTGCGCTGGGTCCCTGGAAAGGCTCAGAGATGGGGGGCACCCAGTGTTTCTGAAGGAAGAGCTAAAGACAGGGGGACTGGTTAAAGGCTATGTGAGGACCAGTCATGTCCCAGGTCCATCCACCACCCCCAGAACTAAGCAAACCACCTCATCACTATCCCCTCAGGAAGAAATTGGACCAAAGGAGTTCTAATATGGTGGTAACAGGCCCAGGAGAAGGAAGGGATAAGGCAAGAGGATGGAAGCAGGGGAATGAAATACCAGTTTCCACAGGAAACAGTGAGCTAACTGTCCCATGCCCTCGTCAGGCTCCCAGGCGTGGACAGCTGAGCTCCTGCTCACCAAGAGAAGGTGGTCCTCTCGGCAGGAAGGGACCCGGCGAAGAGAAAGACCTAACACATTACCATCTGGGGTCCCCAGTAACATGACTAGGTCCTTCCCTGTCTGACAATCCTTTTATGAAACCCATGACTCAATGCAGCCCACCCATGCCCACAGAACTTGTAAATGTCTTTTTAGCACTTTGCTCTTATACGGTAACGGGCAGCCAAGCATCACTAGGTGTTTGATGAAGAAGACGACAAAACCCAAAATCACCTCAACAACAACATCAACATCAACAAAGCCAGGAAGCAGAATTCAGTGAAAAGATACAATGCAAAGAACAGAAGGAAACTCTAGAGGAACACTAATATCCTCAGAGATGACTTTATATCTAAAACTAGAATAGAATATTTTAAAATCAGAAAACATAAGTGTTACAAAAATGAGACAGCAACAATAAAGACATTCAATGGAAGAGTTTGAAGATGTAGTCGAAGAAGTGCTCCAGAAGTGAACAAAAAGGTAAAGAAACAAACAGGAGGTAAAGTAAGAAGGAAACGAGTGGGTTAAACCAGGAGCCCAATACCATCCCTCTCTCATGTCCTGCGCTAGACAGGACGCCTCTTTGGGGGTTTCCCCACGTGACTTCCGGTCGGCTTCAAGAAGAAGATGCTGCATGGCATGGAGAGCAAATTCTGGGAGGAAGGTTTCCATCAGTTCCATCTAAAAGGAGTATCAATTCAAACCATGCTGCTATCAGCCAACCTGAGTTTCTGTGTGTTCTATAAAATCACTGCTAAATTACATGCTTTAATTACTGTGATACATATTCAGTACCAGGAGAAAGCTTGCCTTTCTTGAAAAAGTATGTTTCTTTTCTATTAGATATTATCATTGTGTAACACATCCCAGTTCCCTTTTTTGTGTTGGTTTTTCAGGATTCTATTCTTGGTGCTAAATTTGACACTCAAACATGGTATTAGTTTAGCAATTTGATACATTCTATTTAGGTTCTCATATACAGTATGTTTAAACATTTTCTACTACTTCTTTAGTAGCTTTGAGATATTATACACACATTATATTGTAAGCAATCCCACACACTCTTTGGAATATAGAGGTTACAACTTATAAATAAAATCTATCCCAGGATAGAATTTGGACTATCTTTGTTGGTCTGTTCTACTAGATTCTTGTATTTCAAGGTGGGGAAGGAACTAGGCTTTGAACAGTCTGCAAGCCCTGCTCACCAGTCTTCATTACACGCTATTTTATCTTTAAGTCTTGCTCTGCAGGCCAGACTCCATGAACTTATCCATTTATTTATGCAGTTGTGTATATTTTGCTGTTGTTTCCAAGGGAAAGTTCTTTTTTTAAATCCTCCAGCTTTGCTGAACCAAGCGGGATTGCTCTTCTCCTATGTCTGTGTGTCCCTGAGTGTTGGGTACTGCCAGCCAACCAGGACAGAACCAGGGTGCGGGAACGAGCCATCAGAGTTGGGGGCAGACGCTCTGCTATTCCAGGAGGTACAGGACTGGGCCAGAGGTGGGCAGATGCCATGTCTGCCCACTGGGAAATTCCTTTATATGGTCAAAGAAAAACTTCAGACAAATAAGCAGATACGAAGTGTCTGAGTCTCATAAGGGTAAGAGTAAAAGCATCTTAAAAGTCATTGACACAGTCTCAGTCTCAGTGCCAGATGATGGGGCTTTGGTGTGACTGGCTTTGGAGACCTACCTCTGCAGTTTCGGCATGTCACCACCATGTGGTGGGAGAGAGAGTGACAGGCATGAGGGACCAACAGGGTTCTGGTTCCCGGTTCGGAAATTCGGAATGCTTTTTCCAAGCCATAGTTCGGGACGAAAATAGAATCTGTTTATTAAACTTGTCTCCTTCCTAATACAACACAGACTTCAGAAAGACAGTCATGCAGCAAAGAGAAAACACTCATATTCCTCTAGCTGCCCGTGTGTATCTCCACCATGCTTTATTCTGAGGCCCACAGGAAGGCGTTTCCTCTCCCACCTCCAGTTAAAAAGAGCCCCCTTTAACTTGGACCTTACCCTCCCCAGCTCTCACCGCTGGCTTCAGCTGACGAGGGCTCACAAAATCCTCTCACTTACTGACCCTAAGCAGCTCTGGAAAAGGCAGAGCCAGTAAGTCTTCTCCAAGCTGGCTGTCGCCTGGCTCTTTTTCAGAATTTTCTCCTCAGTTCCTGTGCCCCAAATCCTCAGATACCACTAGGTATCCAACGTCACACCCTGTACCCTTCTTCCCAAACATGCAGCCTTACACCTGGACAGAAAGCTGACTCTTTGAAGACTATTTTCATTCCAGATTAAAGTTATCTGAGAAAAGACAGCAGAAAACATGAATGTTGGATAGCTTTTATGATGAGTACTGGTTGGTTAAGCAAATGTAAATTCAATTCACCAACACTGAATTGAGTCGAACTGCTATGTAACTGCAGGGAGTTATGTGCCTATAGCCATGGGCCTCCATGTCTGTTTGCCAAACAAGGAAAAGTAACAACAGATACAACACTTGCTTTGTGCCATGCATGTTTTAACTCATTTGATCCCCAAATCTCCTATTAGAGAGGTTTCTCTACCCCTTGTTCTTGTGCCAGGCCGTCCTCGCTGAGATCTCTCTGTTGGCCCTGCAGTAAAGTCAGCAAGATGTGGCAGCAGACAGAGTGGCAGCGGCTGCCAGCAGACCAAAACCCTTAGTTCCAGATAAGGAAACAGAAAGAGGGATTCTCAAGGTCACACAGCTGGTAGGTGATGGAGCTGGGGTCAAGTCCAGAAAGTCAGACTGCAGAACTCTCACTCTCAAAATCACCGCATTGCACAGCCCTAACCCTAACTCTAGCTCTAGCCCTAGTCCTAATCCCAACCCAGAGAAGTCATTCCAAACCCCGTGACCAGTTCAAAAAGGCTTCACAACTTTAGAGACTTTTTTTTTTAAATGAGAGCATTATAACTTGGGCATGGGAGAAGGATGATTTATGTTTCTGAGGCAGTTTGGAGAGTTCTCAGATACTTGGTTAAGGTCTTTTGAGTCTGTAACTACACTGACATAGAAGGCATGATCAAGTCCAATGATCCACCCAGAAAACCTCATAATGGGAAAGGACTCTTTAAAAACCATGGGCAGGGGGAGCGTGCGGTAACTCCGTGATGAAGCCAGGTGGAGTCCTGATCCAACAGGGCCAGTGGCCCCATAAGGAGGAGAAGAGACCCTGCAGGGCTTGCTCTCTCTCAGCATACCCACAAGGGCAAGGCCATGTGACGCTGCAGCCAGAAGGCAGCCACCTGCCACTCAGAGACCTTACCAGAAACCACCTCTGCTAGCACCGTGACCTTGGACTTCCCATCCCCAGAACTGGGAGAAAATACATTTCTGTTGTCTAAGCCACCCCATCCGTGGTGGTCGGTTATGACGGCCTGAGTGGACTAATACAGTGAGCCTTGGTCTTGCCACCCCTGGCCTGGGGCCATACTCACTCCTCTTTCCAAACATAGGACTCTCTTCCATGCAATGTTTCTCGTCTGCCTGAGCTACTTTCTCCTTGATGTACTCATTATGTAAAGAGATTTTATCATAGAACCCCAAACACTTTATTGACCTAATTAAAAACAAAAAGTCTGTCTGGCCCTACTAGACCCTGAGCCCTTTGAAAGAAGAGACTATCTTATTCAATATTATATTCCTAGTTCCTGGCACATAGCAGGCATTTGATAACTGTTTATGGGCTAAATGAAGACATGAGTGAGTTTAGGACATTGCCTTAAAAATGTACATTAGTATAAATGTTATGACATGATTTATTCACTCACTCATTTATTCAACAATCAAGAAGTAAATGGTTGGGAGAAAAAGAAGTAAGTCGTTAAAAGAGAAGACTAAAAATTAGGGACATTTCTAAATAATAAAGAAATGACAAAATGAGGAATTAGCTGTGTAAGAGAATGCAAATACCAGATATTTGTATGAACTACGTAACATGTGACATGATTATCATCTACAGTTGAATGTCAAGGAAGGCAGGAGAGTGTATGGGCTAAGCAAGCTACACAGTGGGGCATGTGGTGGTTGAATCCTGCCTCTGCTAATACAGTTAGGTGACTTTAGGAAAGCTACTGAACTTCTCTGGGTTTCCATGGTCTCATCTTTTTTAAAAAACAAAACAAAACAAAAAAACAGCTCTAGCTGGTGTGGCTCAGTGGACTGAGCACTGGCCTGCAAACCAAAGGTTCACTAGTTTGATTTCCGGTCAGGGAGATGCCTGGGTTATGGGCCAGGATCTTGATTGGTTGGGAGCCTACAAGCTTGCAATTGATGTATCTCTCACACATCGATGTTTCTCTCCCTTTTTTTCTCCCTCCCTTTCCATTGCTCTAAAAATAAATATATAAAATCTTAAAAAACCCCCACAAATTTTACTTAAGTATAACACATACAGAAAAGTACACAGGTTAAGGGAAGAGCTCAATAAATTTACTAGTTGCCACCTCTCATATATGGGGATAATAAGAGTATCTGTCATGTAGGACGAGTGTGAAGGTTAAATGACATAATGCTTGGTAAGTGCTCGGAACAGTGCTCCAAACACAGGGAGACCCCGTGAATACCAGCTATCATTCATTTACATTTGCTTAATGTAACTGCAATTCTAAACCCATTCAAACCTTTTGTCATTTTTCATATAGCCTAGTAGTATATACCCAGACTTAAGAAAAAAATTGTGGCCTGGCTGGCGTGGCTAAGTTGGATGGAGCATCATCCCATACACCAAAAGTCTGCAGGTTTCATTCCCAATCAGGGCACATACCTAGGTTATGGGTTCGATCCCCAGATGGGGCATGCATGGTAGGCAATCGATTGATGTTTCTCACATTAATGTTTCTCTCTCTCTCAAATCAATAAATACATTTTAAAAACTAAAAACAAATAAAAATTAAAAAAGAAAAAAATGTGGATACTACTCCCAATATACTTGTGAATATAGAAATCCACCATCAGAACTGGTGGACTAGAGTTGCATTATTTTCACCTTTCCTGCCACTCTGGTTTAATGGAGTGACTCTTCATGTACTTAAGATGCCAAGTAGGACTTCCGGCAAGATGGAGGAATAGGTGGACGCACCGTACCTCCTCGCACAACCAAGATTAGAACAACAATAAATTACGGTCAGCATAACACCCAGAACCGACAGGGGATTTATCTGAATAGAAATCGGACAGCCAAGAAGTTGAAGTAGACCCATTCATCCAGACTGGTAGGAGACGATGAGCCGAGCGGGCACGGGGCTGGCGCGGGTCGGCAGTGCGCGGAGGTTGGGGAAAGTTTGGCGCCGAATCGGCGCGACAGCCATCCGGGGCGCAAGAACGCAGCGGTGATCCCTGAGTATGCAAGCTGCGGCTGCCGGACCCAATGGGGCAGCGATTGTGGACCAGGGCAGAGCTCGCAGCCCAGGAACCCGGGGAAGGGTCTGGGCCCAGGAGAACTGAACTGCCGCCATTGATTCCCTCCCGTCCCTGCTCCTGCTCCCGCCCCCGCCCCCACATATAACGTCACAATCTAGCGACTGGGGCCCCCAGCCCCAGTGAACACCTAAGGCTCCGCCCCCCCACCGTAACAAGAGCGACCAGACTGGAAAAAAAAAAAGGAGAGACAGGGAAAGACATAAGACATGTGTACAACAGAGCAGATCAGTCCCCCAGGACTCATCCTTTTGAGCGACCAAGAAATAGCCAATCTATGAGATGCACAGTTCAAAACGCTGGTGATTAGAAAGCTGACGGAATTGGTTGATTTTGGGCACAATTTAGATGAAAGGATGCAGTTTACCATAAAAGAGATGCAGGAAGATACGCGGAGGAGAGCCAATAGAGAAAGGAAGGAATCTGAGTCTCAAAACAATACAGTGGACCAGAAGGAAGATAGAATCAACCAAGCAGGAAAGCATGATGAAATAAGAATTCAAAAAATCGAGGAGAGCCTTGGGAGCATCCAGGACACCTTTAAACGTTCCAACATTCGAATTATAGGGGGTACCAGAAGGGGAGGAGCAACAAGTGGAAAAGTTATTTGAACAAATAATAAAGGAGAACTTCCCCAATCTGGCAAAGGGAACAGTCTTCCAAGAAATCCAAGAAGCTCAGAGAGCCCCAAAGAAGTTGGACCCAAGAAGAAACACACCAAGGCACATCATAATTACATTAGCCAAGGTAAAAACGAAGGAGAGAATCCTAGAAGCAGCAAGAGATAAGGGGACAGTAACCTACAAAGGAGTTCCCATCAGACTGTCAGCTGATTTCTCCAAAGAGACCTTACAGGCAAGAAGGGGCTGGAACAAAATATTCCAAGTCATGAAAGACCAGGACCTACATCCCAGATTGCTCTATCCAGCAAAGCTCTCATTTAGAATGGAAGGGAAGATAAAGTGCTTTTCAGATAAGGTCAAATTAAAGGAGTTCATCATCACCAAGCCCTTATTTTATGAAATGCTAAAGGGACTTATCTAAGAAAAGAAGATAAAGAAAAGACATGTATAGTAAAAGGACAGCAAACTCACAATTATTAACAACCACACCTAAAGCAAAACCAAAAGAAACTAAGTAAACAACTAGAACAGGAACAGAACCACAGAAATGGCGGTCACATGGAGGGTTAGCAACAGGGGGGTGGGAGGAGGGGAGGGGGGGAAAAGGTATAGAGAATAAGTAGCATAGAATGTAGGTTGAAAATAGATAGGGGGAGGGCAAGAATAGTACGGGAAAGGTAGAAGCTAAAGAACTTATAAGAATGGCACATGGACGTGAACTAAAGGGGGGGAACGTGGGTGGGAGAGGGGGTACAGGGTGGAGGGGAGGGAAGGGGGGAAATGGGACAAATGTAATAGCATAATCAATAAAATATATTAAAAACAAAAAAAAAAGATGCCAAGTAAACTTAGAATTATAAACAGGGCTAAAGGAGGCCACAGAATAGATTTGGAAATGTTTCCTGGGTTGGTACACGAGAGAGAAAACAGACGGCAGTTTCAGCGTGCGGTCTCTCGGACCAGCTGAGCGAGGGGTGCAGTGCCGGGCAGCGGCAGATCCTCAGTGCTGCTCATTAGCCGAGGACAGTCAGAGGCACCTCTGGAAAGCACAGTTTGGGACCCTGGTGTATTTTAAGCAGTATTCCTGAAAATAAGCTATCTCCATGTGCCTAGCAGGCCAGACCAGATGGTTGCCTAATTGGGGATAACCCGGTGGGTAAAAGTAAGTCCTTTCTGCTCCTAAATGTCCTCCCAGCATAGCTTCAGGGTGCCCCAAATTCCACCACCGGGGAATTCCTGTTGATGTCGCGATCATTCTCTTACTCTGTTCCCATTCTCTTACTTGGAAATAGAAGTATCACAGGTGCAGACAAAACTTTCTGTGTCTAAAATCCAAGCAAGAAGGAACTTAGAGGAATCCTTTGCTCTTGAACAGAAGAGGGTGGACAGGTAAGGTACCAATGACAGAAGGAAGCGTGTATGAGGAAGCAGGACAGGGAGCTGGGGAGAGAAGACACACTTCCTGACCTCCAGACTTTTGCCCAGGGCCACCCCTGGGACCCACAGGCACCAGTGAGTGTCTGGCAATGAAAGGGCTGATAGAGCAACTAGTCCAGGTTTTCCTAAGTGACTTTCTAACACCTTCCTCACCCTGTCCCACCGTTGCCTTGTTTTTTCCCTCTTCCAAGTCAAAGACATACTTCTGTTATTCAACTTACACAAGCCCCTGCCTGCCAAACCTGAGTGACATTCTTCCTCTCAAACAGTCCTCTGCAACTCCTCAGAAGATCCAGGTTCTTCTAAGGAACAAGGGCAGATGTGGCTTAAAAGAAAGATGCTTGAGGGGAATTTACAGTCTGTGACCAATTAGCCAGATGGGCTAACCTTACCACCTGGTTTTTCTCTTGTCGGTGTTTTGTGAGCTCTGCCTCTCTCGTTCACTCTCCATTAGTTGAAGAAGGTCATTTCCCTTTGGCCTAAGGGGCTACTGGTCTGAGGGCCATCTTGGGTTCACATATGGCACTGGTGACCAGGATACGCTTTCTCCAACATGCATTTTAGCACGGGCACCGTGACCTTTTCTCCTGGATTCATGTCTCTGTAGTTTTCCACGCATTTGTGAGCTCCAGCTTCAGCTGGTGCAAACGTGCTTACGTGAGTAATTCCAAACATATGCTGCACAGAATGCTAAATCTTACCATATCTGCATATCATTTACAAAGCAAACCAAGAAACTGAATTTTAGCTATAAAACCCAACTGTGTGGCACAAGAAGGGGGACTGACTGCCTGTTTCTGTATTCATTCTTGTGCTACTTAGCAGTGATCACATTATTTCTTGCTTCCAGTCAGTGGACCAGGGTTACTTCCCTTTTTAGAAGCAATCCTTTTGAGTTCTTTGTTATTCTGAATGTAATGTAAACTCCTTTTCTTTCATCTTGGGTTTGCCTCAATCGATGAACTTTTCCAACTCTTGGAGAGGAAGAAAACTTTAAATGGTTATCTAATTGAGATCTTTGAACTTAGGCATGGTATGAACATAAATCACACAAGATAAACATTTATCTCGCCTATTTTTACAAATTTCCAGAGTTGAAAATTCCCCATTTGTTTCAAAAGCCAAAGAAATTGGAAAGGACGCATGTTTACAAAGGCATTACCATGCACTACACACTCCCTTTCCCTTTCACACATGGGTTTACTTTCCCAAGAAGAGTGCCATTTGCAAACACTAAACAAAATGACAAATGTCACTTTTTCCGACCTGCACTTACTTCCCATGCAAACACTTTTTAACTGACACTTCCTCTCCATCTCTTTATTCTTCCTTTGGCCAGGGCAGGCAGTATACGCTCTCTTGCTTACATCATCTCTAGCATCATCAAAAACTTTTAATAAAAGGTCAGGTTCTTACAAAATATATGTAAAACTACACAGGAAGAAAACTTTAAAAATCAGGTGTCAACAATGAGTCATATTTAAAGCTAGGATAGATGATAAAATACTGAGGTATATAAATTAAGGTGGTCCCCCTACATTGGGCAGAATTTTCCTAGCCCACTACCTATGTCTGTTATTGCAGATGAACTTTAGAATCATGATGTCATGTATGCCCCAAACTCCATTCAGAATTCTAAATCAGATGGTATGAAATTTCTATATTAGCTTAGGGAAAAATCTATTATCTCCACAATGCAAGTCAGCCTGTCTTTGAATACGGCATACCCCTATATTTATTCAAATCTTCTCTCTGTAAATACAAGTTTTCCTGCCAATCAACTGTCACCCCAACCACCCTGCACACCATGCTGATGATGGAATAGCCAGCCTGTACCCCTGACCAAAGGCTGAGCCAAACACTAAAGCCCATGTTTCAGGGACAGATGTGAGACCCCAGCCAGCCCAGAAAGAAACCTCCCCATGACTTTCCTAATCATTTTAAGGAAGGACCCTTTCCACAAAGGAAGAAGAACTTGAATGTGGGGCTACAAGCAGCCACGAGGAGAGAGCCAGTGTGCAGCAGGAAAGAGTGAAGCTACAGCAGGTGTAACAGATGGGGTGCAGCCCCACCATCAACACAAATGGTGTGTTTGTGTGAACCAGAAACAAGTACCCCTTCCTCACATGCCGTAAGACTACTCTATGATGATCATACTTTCGAGTGGCAAGCCTTTAAAGGTAGAGTTGTTTATTGCGTGGGACCGCTGAACCCTGCCATCCTAATGGGAAGAGTCCTTGGAGCTTTGGAAGCTGCCCCAACTCCTGCAGTTCTTCCTTGGAGTTCTGAGAGCCTCAACTACAGTTATGATAAACTGTCCCCCTCTTTTATTTTGCCTCACCTAGAGCTGGGTTTTGAACCTTGTGATGTTTTAGAGTTTTATTCATAGGCTCTACTTCTTGCAGAGTTTCTGTAGCTATTGTTAATGTGATCTCTTCTCTGCTCTTTGTGACATTTTCTAACTGATTACAGGAGCTACATGAGAAAACAATTTAGTGTGCTCATTTTATCACTGGCCAAGGACTTGGCTTTCCTTTTAGTTTTTCAGTTGATTCTCTTGAAATTTTCCAGGTAGAAGATTGTAAATATATACACACATGATAATAATTTTGATTTCTCTTTATTAATCTGCATACTCTGGAGGCTAGATCTTCCAAGTTAATTTTCTCCCTGGTCGAATCTCACTTTTTTCTATCAAGCAAAGCGGAAGTATTTAGCTGTGGAGTTTACTGTGTGGCACGGCAGTGAGGTGCCTGCTCTGAACAGGTGCTCCCTTGTTTCGAAAAACTAGGAACACACATTCAGTTTTATTAAATGCCTTTTTAGTGTCTATCAAGGTAATTATATGGCTTTTCCCCCATTTATTAGGGTGAAGAATTATGTTAATTTATTTCCTAATATGAACCCCTCTTCTCATTCTTGAGACTGATTGGACAAGGGCACAGTGCTTTATTCTCTTAAAAGAATTCTGAATTGCTAGTGTTTTATTTATGATTTTTTTTCTAGGATAATTATACTCAAAAGTAAGACTGGACTACAGATTTGTGAGTATACATTCTTTGTTGGGTTTTGATATCATAGTTATTCTAACTTTATAAAGTGAAACAGGAAGACTTCCTTTTTCCCTATATTCTGAACAACAGTTTTCTTATTTTTCCAGGGAAGTTTGAAAGAATTTGCCTATAAAGCTGTTTAGCACTAGAGTATTTGGGAGAAGATATGTGCTTTTTTCCCTTCTTTTTGCCATTATACTTGATATCTACTCGACTAGTCTTTTTAAATAGGCAGCTTTGGTATTTATTGGTAAATCTATTGTTTACATGTACTGAAATGCACTGAGTGGTTCTCCTCCTCTAAAAGCTACCCTGGCCTTTGCTGACTGAGGGCTGTTACATTTGCATTCCCCATGTTCTGAGATGTCACTCAGCCTAGTCAATAGTAATCTCTCAACAAAAAGATGTGCTCAATACCAGGCCCTCTCGTCCTCTCCCAAGCCCACAGCGCACTGATGCTGCCTCTTCCGCTCCTGGTGCCCTCTGGGCACCCGTAGTGCTGGCAATACTGCTTTTGTGCTGTTAATGACTTTTCTTACATGCTTGGTTTTATCAGGCTGCTTTTTAAGGAGTTTATTCACACTCCCACAACTTAATCCTAAAAATTAGGTGGTAGGAAATTGCTTAACAGTTTTTTATTAAAATCACTATAATAATATGATTAAATATATTTAGAGATAATGTATGTATAGTTGTTTACTTTTATTTTTATTCTTTTACTTTTATTTCTTTAATAAAAGCGTCTTCATAACTTGTAACTTTAAGCAAGCTTACGCAAGAGTTGGCCAGTTGACTGAAGAGATGGAAGCACAACGTCTAGAAAACCGGGGCCTCCCGGAGTCGGACAGGCCGAGCTCGGCTGCCCCTCGAGCGGCGGGAGGTGAGACGGTGGGTGTCCACACCTTCCAGGTGGCCTCCCTGGGAGCCGGAGACAGTGGCTCAGCCCAGTGGCAGAGATCGGGGGCACTGCCATCCCCCCTAAACCCATCACTTCAGGCAGCCCCAGAGCAGCTGCTTTTAAAGTGGGGAAGACAGCATGAATCTAGGTGGGAGTCAGAAAGCCAACCAGAACGACGTACAGAAAAAGAACTTGAACGTGGGGCCTGACATGATGAATGGAAGTCCCATAACCTGTGAAAGAAATCACAGCCCTGGGGAGGAGATGGGAAGGAGAGACACAAAGAGCTTGTGTTTTAGTTTCGAGGTCACTAGACCACGGGGAGCCACCTCAGAACCTGTTGGAGAAGAGTGTCCATCACTCAGAAACCCTGGACTTTGAGTGGGATTTAGTAACTGCGCAGGGTTTGGGTGTGTTCTCTGTGTGGAAAAGATGGCTGTGGCTATGCTGGCTGCTAGGCTGCAGGGGCCATCGCTAGATTCGTCCATCAGGACTCCCTTTCCCTTTTCTAGCAGCAGTGGAGGATGTACATCTCCCAGCCAGGGCAGCATGGAGCTAAATTCTCACCAGTGGACAGTGAGCCGATGTGGCGCGTCTCATATCCAGGCCTGAGAACACCAGCGATGCACCTCAACACTCTTTTCCTCCTCCTGGTGTGTGGCATGGTGTGCGCTGGCCCAGCTCTGACCACAGACGGGGGTGAGGGTCCATACAGCATGGGGGAGAGATAAGACGGGGAGAGAGCTGGCCAAGAAAAGGCAATGGCCCCATGAAAAGGCAAAACCATCAGGACAGACTCCAGATCAGGGATTACCAGGGACGAGGGGGTGGGGGAAGGAGCGGGGGGAGAAACTGACCACCGAAGAGTGTAAGGGACCTATTTGGGGTGTGGGGATGCGATATTTTGACTGTGATGGCAGTTACACAACTGAATTTGTCAATATTCATAGAACTGCTCATGTAAATATGTTGAATTTTACCGTGTAAATTAAACCTCAATACACTTAACTTAAGAAAAAAGAAAAGAATAACCCACTGGAGAAGAGACCTCCCTTTTTCTAAAGAGTTTCTAATTTTTATGTAATTGTAATGATCAATCTTGTATGATACCAAGATTTTGAATAATAGTAAGGTCATCTTTACTCCAAGGACATAAAGAAACATTTCTGTGGATTTTTCCTAGAGTTCTAATGGTTTTGTTGGCTGCATTTAAAATTTTGACCCTTTAGGAATTTATCCTGGATGAGGTATAGACTCACCCACCTTTTTCTTTTGACAGAGAGATACTCAGTTGTTCCAATACTATTTATTTAATGAGTCCATCCTTATTCCTGATTATGGTTGTAACTATGATCATATACTAATTTGGAAGATTAATTTTAAGTCCTAGCAATTTATTTTAACTTTTTGGCTTGAAATATATTTATAAATCAGGCAACATTCCTTAAAATACCTTCTTGTACATGTTGTAGAATATATGTTTGAAAAAAATACACTTACTGAATAAAATGCAGATGAGCAAAAGTTGGAAAATGAAATAGCCCTAGTTCCGCTATTCACAAATGTTCGCATCTTATGTGTATACAATGTCCATGCGCACACGCACGGAGCTCAGTGAGCTACTCTGACAACCGTGCTGGAGCGTCTGACTGTGAACAACATGGGTTTGAACTGCACTGGTCCACTTATGTGCAGGTTATATGCAAAAAAATCATCATAAGTAAAGTCAAAAAACATATAAGGAAAAAATATTTTAAACTTATTACCACAAAAGACTCTTTTCTCTAGTGTATAAAGGGCTCCATAAAACTCGTAAGACAAAGACCAACAATAGAAAATGCACCAAGACCATCAACGTACTGTTCAGAACCAAAAGAAATACAAACAGTCATTCAAATACTTTAAGAGTGCCCTGACTGGCGAGGCTCCGTGGGCTGTGTGCATTTCCCTCAAAGCACCAGCTCAATTCCCAGTCAGGGCACGAGCCTGAGTTGCAGCCCAGTCCGCACACAGTCAGGGGAGTATGAGAGGCAACCCACTGATGTTTCTCTCACACATCGATGTTCCTCTTTCTCTCCTTCTCCTACCTTCTCTTCTCTCTAAGAAAACATACACAAAATCTTTTAAAAATGTTAAAAATGTATTCTGTTTCACTTATAAAATACAAAACAAAGCTATGAGGTTGAACCATATGAAATTACGGATGGTCTACCATTTCTGATCTACATAAATTGCAATTTCATGTGGTTTAACCTAATACAGTGAAATAGTTTTCATCTATCAGATTGGCAAAATTCCAAAGCTGAGCAATGCACCCTTCCAGTGAGGCTGTGGGGGCACGCTTGCTCACAGCACCGCTGGGGGTGCCAGACCGCAAAGGCGCTGCAGGGCAGTATGGCCCAATTGACCACAATGTCCACGTCAGTCGGTCTGTCCTGCAGATATACCAACACATCCAGAAAACAATGAATGTGTGAGATGCAGAAGATATATACATATGATATACATTATACATATGTAATATGCTACCTTTCCTAAGGGGGGAAGGGGGGTAACCTACAATATACACATGTACACACATACACATGTTTTTCATTTTTGCTTGTATCTGCAGAGAAGAAACACTAGGAGGAGACAGGAGAGGCTGATAAAAGTGGTTACCTGCATGAGGAAGGGGAAGAGTCAAGAAGGCAGGAGTAAAGTTTCTCAGGGTACACCTTGCTCATGGTATTGGTGGTTAAAAATCAAAAGTAAAGAGAAAAGTTAAAAAGTAAAATTGTAGGTATTTGGAAAAACTGACCATTAAAACAACTCATTTGCCACAATCTTAAATAATCGACATTACTACAGTATATAATTTATATACTTACAAAGACTTTTACCACTACCAACAAAATAAATTAAAAAAACATAATCTAAAGTCTCTCACTGGGCTGATTATTTTCCATTTGCCTCTGCATCCTTTCTCCGCTCTTCTCTGCCCTCTGTTTTTTTGTGGGCTCTCCTGCCTTCTGACTTTCTGTTGGGTTTGGCGAAGGGAGGCACTGGCTGGAGGTCAGAGGTCAGGAGAGAGACAGGCTGGAGTACTTCTTCTGTTCCACGCAGCAGCCGCATGCCCTCCACTCCACAGCCCCACACAAGCACACCTGCTGCTCTAGCGCTCACCGAGCTTCAGGAACACTGTTTGCTCCTCTGGGAAGGGGGATGGCACGAGTAATCATGTGCCACTGCTGCTAGTCCCGTGTGCCCCACATCTCTCGGTGGTCCCCTCCTCCCTGCATACACTTCTGCCACTCACCCAGCTGAGAATGCCATCTACTTTACAGCGGAAACCTGGCTGATATGTCCAGTCATCTGTATCTTAGAAAAACCACTCAAAATTCATTCTTTTCTCATTTCTATACCTGGAGGCCAGTTTATTCTGGAATATTTCACACACCCGTGTGTGCGTCTGCTCCCCTGTATCTTTACTGGGAGGTTAACAATTTCACTTTCTAGGTTAACAATTTTTCTTCCTCTGTCTTCCTTTTTAACAAGCCTCTTAAATCTGTTCTGCATAGCCATAAGTTGCCCACGAACTCACCCCAATATCCTTCACCAAAAATACTTTGAACTGTACTCTCGTCTATCCAGCCATTCGTTCAGCAAATACTATTTGAGAATTTAGATACTAAGATTACAATGGTGTCTAGAAAGCAGACAAGATCCTTACATACTCATGGGAGGTTAAACTTCTGTGGGGAGAAACAGATAATTTATTTTGTTTTATTTATTTATTTTTAGAGAGAGGGGAAGGGAGGGAGAAACAGAAGGAGACAAATATCAATGTGTGGTTGCCTCTTGAGTGTCCCCTACTGGGGACCTGGCCCACAACCCAGGCATGTGCCCTGACTGGGAATTGAACCAGTGACCCTTTGGTTCACAAGCCAGCACTCAATCCATTGAGCTACACCAGCCAGGGCAAAAGAGATAAGTGACCATACCACAAAATGTGAAATTACAACTGTGCACATGTTATAAAAGCAAGATGTAAGAGGGCACAAGTCTCTAGTTTGAGGATTAGAAAGGGGTTCTAGGAGAAAGTGGTGTTTGAGCTGAGACTGGAGGGATGGGCGGGCACTGACCACGCAGAGAGGATGACCAGAGAGAGGAGAGCAGGTGTTTCTGGTTCTTCTTTCCACAGCCTTCTTTCCAACAAGAATGCTCTCCTCCCTCTACTTTCTGAGCTTTCTTTACCTAGTAGTTAGGTGATGTGGGAAACACAATATCTCTCTTTCAACCCAATTTCATTCAATCTCCTCACACTTCCAGACCTTCAATTTTATGTAAGATTGTACATCATCCTCTCTCCTCTCCTGACACAGTGCAGAACAGCCTTGCCCCCTCCTTTCAAAGTAAACTGTATTCTAATGACTTTTCCCTAAAGAGAAAATCCATTTTCTACTTGCTGAGTTGATGTGTTTAGTACTAAAAACTTCAAGGATAAATGTGAAATGAACCTAAGGAAAATACGAGCAGAAAATTATAGAGAGTGTGTTTCATTTTTTCTAAGTGATTTTTTTTTCTATTTGTTTGTTTGCAATGAGCAGCTTATTCTTTAATTCTGACAACTAAAAAAGGGGGGGGGGGGTTGGGACAAATTAGCATGATCCACTGGAGAAACAGAAACAAAAACGTCCCCAGCTCCTCCAGGTTGCCAACATCCAGCACTATTTGCAAAGCTGCTAGTCCTGTCTCTGGAAGGACATTTTTCTCACCCATTTATACTGCACAGGATGAAGCAAACATTTTTAAGATTTCAGCTTTTCAATGCGTGGTACTTGTGATAAAGGCTGTGTTCAAGCCCTCCTCTTCACTTAACCTGCCAACCAACACGGGAAACCATTAGCTCAGGCTGCTACAATTAACTCTGGCTGCTTCTTGAAAGGCTCACACAATTCCCAGCTACTTATCATGCAAACAACCTGGGAGACTCATTTTCCTTGCAATGCAGTAGGAGGGGTAAATTACTGAGATAAGTAGATTATTGGGGAAAAAGTCACACCCAGAGGCCTTATGAAATGATTAAACCCTGGGAAATTCATCCCCCGAAGTCCCGGCCCGATAGCACGCATTCACTCTGACTCCTGGACGAGCTACAATGAAGAACTCTCTTTGGAAGCACTAAACACTCCGACTCTGCTGCATTTTCATCTAACTTTTTAGCCAGTGGGTTCTTTAGTTTTGATGGGGGAGATTCACCATCTATGAAGCAAATTAAAGAAAAGGGGGGAAGTTATCAGACTTGTAACATTTAAAATTTTTTCTAACATAGTCGAAGTGCAAACATGAAACCCAATAAAATGATTACAGGAAAATACAATCTTACTGACTTCCTTGTAGTAACTTTAAAACTGCATCAAGAGAAACCATTTCATATTGATTAATAGCCCTGTGCAAGTCTGCAGTGACAAAATGTATCTTCTCTGTGAGAAGTTCTTCCTTAGAGCACACATTAGTCAATGTCGAGTTGACTATTATTAGTCAAGTTGAAGAACTGCCTGAAATAATGTTTCAGAAAATATATACGGAAAAGTAATGAAAATAAATGTAACCATGACCGGGAGACAGAAAACGAATCTTTATTTTCTGGCAAGAGGGAGAAACCAACCAACCAGCCAGGAGCTCTGACAACCAACCCCTAAATAAGAGCTTCGGGGAGGGGCCTGTGAGTGTTCACGTGGACTTCGTGGCCCTGAGACTGAGCTGCCAAGAGCCGGTGTAAACAAGCACGTTTCCAGGGAGGAGGACCTCGGGGAGGCAGTGAGGCACTCACGTGTCACTACTCTTGGAAACAGTCAAGGAATTCCCAACTCTTTAAGTCAAGATTGAATCCTTCATTCAATGGAGTGAAATGTTTCTGCTTCATATAAGTGGAATAGTCCCCGACTCCCAGGAACTTAGGCTTCCTCCCACCTGTCTGATAAAGCAGAGAAGTGGGGAGATTTTGCCTGAGCCAAGGCCAGGAGGGTGAGGAGCAAGGAGGCTTGGGGGGTATGTGGGAGCGGGCTTCAGGGAAAGGACAATGGATGACAGAGGAGTGACTCTCCTTTCTTTTGACGGGCAGATTGGCATTTTGGGGTACAAGGTAACTGTTCTTTTTCAATATGAAAGCTTCGGTGCACTCTGTAATTCATTGAAATTCTTGAAGCTGTTCTGTGTGTGTACAATGGGTATGTGCTTGTTTTGGGAGGAAAGTGTGATGTGGGATTAACCTTTCGGAGTGGGGGGTGTTTGGAGGTTAAGGGTGGTGGTGGTCCACGGTGATCTGTTCCTGTTCAGTTTAGCTACCCACAGTTATAGATGAAATACCGGAAGTGCACGAGGTCAGGAGCTTGCCCAAGGTCTCCGTGTGTGAGCTGGATTCAGATCTACACTGTCTGATTTGGGAACTCCAAGTCTAACAGCACACTAGACTCAGAAGGCAGTGGAGGGAAAAGTACCAGTTGATATCACAAACTGCTTGCTTCATTTGTGAAAGCCTGCTTCACAGGATATAACAGAACTGATGTTTGTAGGGTAATACAGAAAATCTATCACCCTGGATGTTCAGTAGCTGCCTGAGCACATTCATCATCAATGGCATAACACTGTATTTTGCCAACAGAATTGGGAGTCAAATCAGAACGTACAGCAAGGAAATAACATGGGAGATAAAAATGAAATTTTCTCATTAAAAGATGGCAGATATATTAATGGAGTGCTGCTTTTCAAAACCACAATCTGAGATAGTGACAGTGAGATATTAATCATGTTTATGGTTAAACAGAAAAAAATGTTTTTAATATCTATGTAAAGATGCACACATTTGGCATCTTTAAAACAAAGAGAATATAAATAAAGTACAGTAATTAAGAACATGGGCAGTCTGAATCACAGCTCAAACATTTACTAGCTGTGTGGCCTTGGGCAAACCTCTCAGCCTTTCTGTGCTTTGGTTTCTTCATCTGTAAAATGTGCACATTAAATGTCCCTCTCTCACTGGAATGCTGTGAGGATTCAGTGAGTTAATATATTAAAGTGCTTTGAACAATGCCTGGTACATGGTAAGATAAGCACTTCATAAGCATTAGCTGGTATTATATTCTCATTACCATGAGGGAGCAGGGGGTGCTGTATTAGCACGTGCATGTTAAGGGTTATCACTGGAGCCAGTAAATGCACAGGTAGGTCCACACTGAAGAAACTGCGTGCTGGTGGGCATGTAGTTGAAATCAATACCCACTGGGTTGGGGTTTACAGGGAAAGAAAGCTGGACTAGTGTGTGAGGGGAACAGAGATGGATTAGGAGACAGAGTCACTCTCAGGTTAAAATGCAGGTCAGAGTAGAGTGAGAAAGTGGAATGATATGTGCTTGGAGTCAAAGAGAACCTTATAGATGGATGGCTGGACTGTCAAAGTATCATAGCAGTAGGGGTTTCTGTTGCTGATGATAACTCCACTCTTGTTACTTTGGGCAAAGGGGAATTTTTTTTTAAAGGGTACTGGCAGCTTAACAAAATCTTTAGGACAACCAGGAAGCCAGATTTGGAGGACATACAAGCAGGACCAGTGGAGCCAACCCCAGAGGACAGTTGTGCACCACTGCTGCAGTTGCGTGCCACGTGCCACGTAGGACCACAAGAAGGAGGGCTAGACTCTTTGCTGAGCTCCCACAAAGAGCTGGACACTCCCAAACACCATCCCACCTGAAGAACTCATCTCCCCATGCATGGCTCATACCTCATAGTGATTGCTTCTACCTCCAAGTCTTATAAGATAGAAGCTGGGCCACACATGGATTCCCTGTGGCAAGGAGTCCAAGGAATGTATCTTTTAATGGTCCAGTCTCTGTAGTACAGGGAGGAAAGGAAGGAAGGGGCTGAAGTGGGTTGTGAGACAGCCAGTCAAAACTCTCACCCTCACTGGTGTGGCTCAGTTGGTTGGGTGTAGTCCTGTAACTGAAAGGTCGTGGGTTCAGTCATGGTCAGGGTGCATATGAGAAGGCAGCCAATAGATGTTTCTCTCACATCAGTGTTCCCCTCCCACCCCTCCCTCCCTCTCTCTGTCTCTTCCTCTCTAAGAGCAATGAAAAAATATATATCCTCAGGTGAGGATAAAAAAACAAAACCCTCTGCCCTCCACCAGCACTGGCGATGAGCAGAATGGGAAAGAGACGCTGATACATCATAGTATGACTTCCCTGAGGGGAGGACAGGAGAACAGGGTGCTGAGAGCGAAAGGGGAGAGGGAGCTGTATTCTTATGGTTGTGAGATATTAAAATCATGGGAGAATAAAGACCCTCAATGAGACAAGGTGCTGTCAGAGGAAATCTATGCTTCAACTGAGCCAATGGTAGAAGCAATGTTCTAGGAAAATGGAATGATTTCATGATGACATATTAACAAGCATCTTTGAAATTCGGGTCCAGCTGAGATGAATTTCTCCTTGTACCTGGGACTCACCCCAGTACACTCCCCAGTCCACTCCCTCCTCACCAGCCCACTTGTCTGAGTCCTCCCTTTCAGTGGGCCTGTTTTACTCCCTTACTCTGCACACTTGCAGGAAGGAGTTACTCCCTCTACTTTAGCCTTTCATACACTTTACCCATACTATTCTTATCCCAGTTGCCTCACTTAGCCTTGTCTTTAAGTTATTTTCCTTGTTTAGTAAGACAGAAATACTAATGAATGAATACTAATAGATAAATGAATATTCCATAGCTGAGTACTGAGGATGGAGGCTGAAAAACTTCGAAAGTATAACTTGTTTACTGAAGATATATCAGTTTCCTGAGTCATTTAAAAATGCTTGGGTATTCCACACAGCAGTTTTTAAGAAGTATAGCAATTCCATAACTTAATAAAGCTTTCCTGCATGCAAAAAAAAAGAGTGATTTAGATTTCTCTCTCCTTGTGGCAGGGTACATATCTGACGGAGTGCTGCACCCGTCCTGGCTCCCAGTGCAGCTCCTGGCACTCTAACACTCTCTGATGGACAAAGAATGACGGAGTTAATCATGCCCTCCACCATATTATCTGCTACTTTCCAATTTCTGTGAAGCCAGGTAACCAGCCACTCTGGGGTTCATTCTAACCAAAATGCTAAACCTCTAAAAATGTCCATAATTCTTGGTCTTGCTCTACCTACATTATGGGCTTCTCACTAAATTATGAGATTGGAAATATGTATCTTTCACATCTTTATATATTCTGTAATGCTTATTGCAGTACATACTCAAAGAGAATAGTTATTGACTTGTCTAAGCCCCAGATGTGGCCAGGCCCTACACTTTGTCTTACTAAGAATGTCTACTAATATTTCTACAGGACATTGTACATCTGGATAGATGAATAGCAGTGACAGGTATTAGGTCAGATTTACACTGGGAAAGGTGTGGTCTGAAGGAGACAAAGAGGATGAGAGGCATAAAAGAGGTATAGCTCTGCAGCAGTGAAGAGAACTGGAGAGGAACCCTCAGTGAAAGAGAGATTTCCACAAATTTCTGGAAGAAGACTTATGGGACAGGGATGACTACTTAAGCCAAGGAGGAAGCTGAGGCTTAGAAAACACACGAGGAACCTTAACTGAAGAGGGTGCCAACTTGCCAAACTCGCCAAGCACAACTGCTGAGAGGCTCCAGACAAGAGAATGAGAAACGGAGACAAACACAGATTCATTTAATATCTTTATATGGGGCCTCCCACTCACCAGCTGACAAAACCAGCAGGCAGCCAAGTGCTTACACATACATTAAAAGCTGGAGTGGCCAGAGCTGCTAGTGTGGGTCCTGCTGTCCTGAAGTGGAGTTCTTTGCTTTTTGGCTAAGAGGGTGGGGTTCCCCACCCACCTGGATGTGAGGCCTGGTGTCAGCCGTATGCATCCACTCACACAGAGCTTCCCATCAGCCTTTCTACTTCCAGATTCGTACATACGAACTCATCCCCAAGATGCACCAAGCCTGCAAAGCAAAGCCCATAGCACGGCATAGAAAGCACAGATAAAGAGGAAAACTGACTCTAGAGGATACAGAGATAATTCTGATAGCAGAAGAGAACTTAAAAACAAACAAAAATGCCCCAAGTCTCTAGGTAGCATTCTTGAAGAGACTTGGGGAAAATACCATACCCATAAAAACAAAGACAGAATCCAATAAAAAAGAGCAACAATCAAGAATAAGAAAGAGCTTTTACAAATTGAAAAACCAACACCCAAACATGGTGTTTCGACTTTTGGAAACAGCAATAATAAAAGACCCTAGAGAGAGTGGGATGTCTGGCTTGCAAATGGGAACCTCTGTGTCATTCGTGTTGAGACAGTGATTTTAAAAGGGGCGCAGTTAAGAGGAGCAAGAAGATTTTTGTTCAGAAGTGAGCCAGTGCCATACTGTGGAGAAGAGAGGCAAGCACAAGACTGCGCCAAAGCTCTGCGGTCTATTTGGGCGAAAGACAGTCCAGACCCCTAGATTTTCTTACACAGATGCCAACAAGAACAAAGGTGTCACGGAGGGCAGAGGCTGCCCTGATGTAGTATCTGGAGAATCCCACGAAGGACGGTACATCCCTGGAACAAAAATGGTCTTCGCTGGGATTAGGAAAAGTACAGAAAGGGCAGACCTGATAGCTTATCTCAAAGAAGCTACTAATGAGTAACAGTTGACCACTGCTTCATTTATTACAAAACAAAAATGTCTTGTGATTTTTTTTATGTGTACCATATTAAAATCAATCTCATACACTACAATTTGGATCATCCATGGCTGATAGAACACTTCTTTTGGGCAGGCCTGATTAAAGTAAGATTGACTTGTGGTTAAACTGATATAGTCACAGCTTCTTGAACTTGGATGGCAATTTTGATTCAGCAAGTCCATCACTATTTTCACTTCTAAAAATACATTGGGCTTGATTAGTAGTGTTCATCATTTCACAGAGATGGTGAATGCCATCTCAGAACGTGTAGGAGATTGGGTTTAAATTAATTAATTTTTAAGTTAATTTTTTTTAGAGAGAAGGGAAAGAAGAGAGAACAGGAGGGACAGAAACACTGATGTGAGAAAGAAACATCGATCAGCTGCCTCTTGTTTGTGCCCCAATTGGGGACCAAACCCACAACCCAAGCATGTGCCCTGACCAGGAATAGAACTGGCAACCTTTGGTTTGGCAGGATGACTCCCAACCCACTGAACCACACCAGCCAGGGCTTGGTTTTATACTTAGATTAGTATACTTGGTTATAGTAATATGTTTAAGTACTGAGGCAATCCCTTCGCTGTCCTTTAGAACAGCAAGACGCATCTGTGTTTCACTCTGTGTTCACAAGCCTGTTAAAGGCGAGGGCTGGAGATAAGCTGTCAGTGTCCCCTTTACCTTTTTGGTTCTAACTATGTCACTTTAGTTAAAATTCCCTGTATCTAAACCATTGCCCTTTACTTAATGAAAGGCATTTTAATGTGGTTTGTGTATGATATCAAATAAAGGGTATTCAACACTTCCCACACTTTACAGATAATCTATAGGGTCAGATACTTTTAACACTTGGCATGATGAGATACAGTAGGAAACTTTGCCAGTGAGTTCTTTAAGGCAGACTAGGTTATGATTCAGAACTGTCTTGAAGGGCCATTCAAAAGCACAGCTGCAGAAGGGCTGTGCGCATGTGACGGGCGCTGGTGCTCGAGCCGCCCACTGGAAGGGTGAGCATACGGGAGATTAGGTCATCGATGCAAAACTGTAAATTATGTGATCATAAAGCTTAGGATAATGAAAAACAAATCACAGATCAAAAAAGAAAGGAAGATGCTGAAAGCTTCTAAAGTGAAAACAAACAGCGTGACAGTGATGGGGTAAATAAAAACAGACCACAAACAAAGGAACAAGGACCAGATGGGCAGGACTTCCCATTGGCAACGCTGGATATCATGAGACATTAAAGCAGATGCTCAGTAGTTTCAGTTTAGGATTCTACACCCAGCCAAGCTATCGACTGAGCATGAAGATAGAATAAAACATTTCTACATGTGAGAATTCATAAAGCATACACACTACATTGCCCCCTCTTTTAGAAAGTTGAGGATACTATTCAGCAAAATTTTGAGAAAAAGGACAACACAAGATCAGAGACACAGTGTAAGTACACAGGGTCATAACAAACAGAAATACCAGAATGACAAAATATGCAAAAAGCCCAGAAGAAAACAAAAACAACCTAGTTTAGATTGGAGCAGAAATGGGGTCTAGAAGGGAAAACCTCCAGGAAAACACACAACCAAAAAAGGTAAACAATGAACAAATGAAAAGAGAAACAAATAAAAACCTTGAGGGATTATCTGATAAATTTTCCCATGTGGAAATTATTGTGAGGCATTTTAAAGAGATGCTGACATGTTGGGGAGAATTACTCACAAGTGCACTGTAAACTGAACAAAGAGAAAAAAGAAGTTTCCAAGATCTGGAAAATAAAAAAAGTGACATAAAGCAGAAAACAAAAGTGGCACACCACTTGATTCAGCAGTAAACAATGTTTGCAGAGTCATGATCCCATCCACATGGGAACAGGACGCCAGGGCTTGAGGATTTCAGTTTCCAAGAAAAAAAGGGGACTCCATTTAGAAAAACTTCAAGACGAAGTAAAGGCAAGGAAGATAAGAAGAAAAGAAAGGCAACTGTAAACTCCAAGAAATATAAAAGGCAGTGTAAGACTTTTTTTCTGGTATAAGTGAGAGGCCATGAGAACACGCAAACGAGAACAGAGAGCTGGCGGGTCTGCAGAAGAGTGAAACGGGTTCCAAGGACAGAGTGGGTCGGAAGCTGGGAGGCAGCGGGGGAATGGCAGAAAAGACACACGCTGCTTCTCCTAACAAGAAAGAAGGAGAAACCATCAGAAGAATCACAAATACAACAATAAAATCTAAAAACAATTTTAAGCAAACTAAAATGCGGTGTGATTTTAAACCAGCAATGGAACATGAGGTCGGAGGACAGACTTGAACACCCTCCTGTGACTGACATGGGGACCATGACAGAACTCAGGGTGCACGTCCTGCTCTCCAGCACACCAATGCTCATGCAGATATGGTCGTTTAAAAGCTCTCTGCTGACTTCTAACTCTGAATCAACCTAAAACCACAGTATAGAAATCTTAACTGTGGTCAAAATGGAATGCGAGTTTTCAACAGCTGACAGAAGTGAAGGGGAAGAGATGAGAAGAGGGAGAAGGAAGGTGAGGCACGCATAGTGCCCATAACCAACAGGACAGGAAATAGATGGTTTAAGTATGTTACTTAAAGGTACAATAGTAATCAACAGAGGAATAAAAACAATGATGTTGTTAAGAGGTGAGGGAGGCATGGAGTTGGTGTGAAATCCTATGTATCAGACCAGGAAGTCAATAGGTAACTATAAAATTGAGAAATAATAGAATGGTATGCATAAACACATTATTTAGAAATATGCAAGCAATCACCAGAAGAAGGAGAAGCAAAAATGGTTACAATTGATTGACACTGGAAGTCAGGAGGGACAAGGCTGGGGACTAGTTGATTTAAAAAAAACAACAAAAACTGTATACATGCATTATTTAATCCTTTTAAAAGTAAATATTTACTCTGGGTCCTGACTACTTTGGCTCATGCCAGCTAAGAAGTGAACCTTTGACATGTGCTACTGGATACACTTATTTTTCCCAGTATACTTTCCTTTTGGTTATCTAGATATTGGCTAGCAGCACACCCAGATGCTGCCCCACAGGGCATGATGAAAAGGATGTAGGAAGTATAAGTGGCAGGTTACTGGTCCCCGTAGGGAACTTCTACTACAGTCATAAAAGAGGAAGATCTGTCCCAGGCTTGTTGCTGGAATAACCCTGGTCTGACCAGACTTCCACACTCCTGCTGGACAGAGTAAGTAAAATGTCTTATATTTTCCCTTTGAAAGCACCAGGAACAGCTCAAGGATTTGCACAGCAGAATGAAAGAGGAGCTGTCACTTAGTTCCTTAGGACTCACAGCTTGAAAGGAAAGAGGAGGCCCAGGGGGGCCTGTGGACCGTGCCCAGCAGGGGTGACTGAGCACTTCCCCAGTCCGGGGGGTGGGGCCACAGCTCTTAAAGCCACAGATCTCCTCCGTAGGCACAGAGACCCTCTCAGCAGGAATCCATTCACACCAGTCACCCTTGGAAACTGCTATTTATGCTAAAGAAATTTATCCCATTCCATTGTATGTTTCTTGTCCAGAGTTCTCTTGGATCCCTTGTTTAAGACCCTAGTCCTATATTGTGAGCTGTGGAATGGACAGGCCATTTAAGGGGGCAGAGATGGCTAATGATGGGTCTGTTAGCTTTGCAGTCAGTCTCTCCTTTGTGAACCAAACCCAATTTGGGTGCATTTGCTTAAAAAAAAAGAAAGAAAAGAAAAGAAAAAGCAACCTCCCATTCTGAGTTGAAGAAATGTTAGCTGTGTTCCATTCTTTTTACTTGGGGGAAAAACAACACTGGAAGAAACTGTAATATTTATAACCCATCCTTTTGGCTGAAGCGCATTATCCAATGATTTCAGGTGTAGGTGTGAATACAGCTGCTGTAGCTCCTTAAGACTGGAAGGATATTTGACAACGGGGGCCTTTTCATCTCTAGAGAGATGCTAATTTTTATCTTGCAAAAAGTAAAGGGAAGCCCCTTCTGAAATGTTTTCTTTTGAGGCAGAATTTAAACGTATGCTACTGCTTTCATGAGTTCTGTGAGCCAAATCCTTATAAATCCTTTGAGTTGACAGATCAATTATTCCTTCTAACAGCTAATGAACTAATAACCCTTGGAAATTTCTCCTTCCCTGGGTTTAAAATAGGAAAAAAAATACTTTAGGGGGAAAAGAATCAATGAACAACGACTACATAGCAATAAAAAACAATTAAATTCATTATAGCTTTTTAAAAAGAGCTATATTTTGCTTGAAAGCTATGATTTAAAAAATTAAAAACATGTCAAATAACCTTATACTTTATAAACATCATAAACACTGCTAAAGTATGCCTTAATCTCATATTGTGTCCTGTCAAAGGAAGGGAACTGAGAAAGGGCAGAACAAAGAAAAGGAGAGAGAGATAGACCTCGGAGAGGCCGTGAGAGAAAACGGTGGGGTTGCCAGGTGCCTGTGGTGTGTGAGGCTTTGAGGTGGACCCAGATGAGGGAGAGGACACACACGAGCAGCACTGGGGAAAACGGGAGAGAGCAGAAAAAGGAGGGGAGACTATGTCACCCAGGGTCACCAGCCTAGGACTGTGAAGAGTGGAAGCCTGTACTAAGTAAGCATTTTGCTCACAGAGGAGACCAGGGTAGGAACTGGCACATAGCATAGGGTGGGCTTCAAGGGGTTAGACACGAGGACTCCCCTCCCTGAACCACGCAGCATCACCCAAGAGGAGCTATGTAATTTGTGGGGCTGTGTGACAAGTGAAAATGAGGGTCCCTTGTTCAGAAGTTGTTAAGAATGTCAAGAGGGCAACAGCAGAGCATCAGAGCAAGTAGGAGGCCCGCCTGAGGCACCGGAGTGAGCTCCGATCCCAAGGATGAAATGGTGTCTTCTGGGTGAGCAGGGCACTGCAGGACAGAGAGGCTTCAACCCTATGTTACGGGGAAGGTCAGGACTTTAATAGCTGAGAACACTGACGCACTGGGAAGCTGAGTGAGTGACCTGCTCTGGGTCATGCGGCATTACACACATGTACAACCGTACTTGTATTCACAAGTACATGCGAGAGTCAGTCTGCTTTCAACTGAGGAACTAGAGCGTGGTGACGGTCCAGCCTCAGACTTAAGCACCGCTCTCCTTCCTTCCTGCAGTGCAGTTCCCAGAAGTGACAAAGTCTTACTTCAAATCGAGTGAGTAGTCTTTTCCTACAACATTAAAATCTCTGGAGGATGATGTCCTGAGAGCGCTGTACACGTCCCAGGGAACGCCGCACAGCTCTCCACACTGGAAGTCCCTGAGCAGTATGACAGTGTGTGGAAAGGGGAACTTAGGAGTCGGGAGACCTGGGTTGAAACCAGAGCACCAGCGTCGCCTAGCCTTGTTCGCTCTGTCAAGTGGGGATGATTCTAATCACACCTCCGGTTGTGCGAAGGAAATAAAATGAAACCACACTGACACATCAGAATCCACTTGTATAGCCTTATCGAAGCCTTGGGCCAGCTGCGCACCGACGGCCCTGCCCAGGTGAAGCCAGGACCGGCTTCACGGGTGTGCAACTTGAGTGGGCGGCCCCCCGCTTGCCCCAACTCTCTGCTGTCGCCCTCTAGACATTCTTAACAACTTCTGAACAAGGGACCCTCATTTTCACTTGTCACACGGCCCCACAAATTGCATAGCTCCTCTTGGGTGATGCTGCGTGGTTCAATGAGAGGAGTCCAGGAAGATGTCCATCTTTGGCAAATAACGCCCAGTGACCTGGAAGTTTGCAGTAGACAGTTTTTCAGCTGCGCAGCATCTGAACCCATTTCTCACTTTTGAGAAGTTCTCAGCCATGTGAGCTTTGGTAGGCGGCAGGCTGAAAGGGCCATGGGCTGGCATCTCCTGTCTCTTGCCAGCTAGCTCATAGCCAGGCAGGAGCTATGACTTTGGAACACAGAGAACTCCTTTTGGTGTTGGCGGCAGTAACATCAATTCTCTAGGGACCTGAGGGGCCACCCCTTTTGCTAGAGTACATCTGGCCATGAGACCCCCCCACTAGGTGGCCTGGTTCTATGGCAGGGGTGTGGCTGCGGGTCTAGCCATCCTTGGCTTCTCCGCAGGTTCTAGCCCAATTCTCCAGCTTCTCAATGATTTATTTTCAAACTACTGAATATCCTTAAAAAATATTTTTTAATCCTCCAAGGATATGTTTATTGATTTTAATAAGGGAGGGAGGGTGCGGGCAGGGAGAGAGAGACATCAATCGGCTGCCTCCTGCATATGCCCCGACCAGGAATCAAACCCTCAACCTCTGGTATACGGGACAACGTTCCAACCAACTGAGCCACCAGGCCAGGGCTCAATATCCTTTTAATCAATTCCTCTTGTATTTAAGTAATCAGAGATGGTTTTTGTTGTTTATAGCCAACTGCTTTTTCTGGTCAAAAGTTGAACTCCGTTACGGGGTTACTACCCTGATGCACACCCGCTGATAGAAAGCAAAGGAGTCCCATGTCCCAGGGCAGCTCTCGCAGGACCATGTGGCCCTGGTGACAACAGGAGTGCTGGTGCATGCCCACATGGAAGGGACCTCAAGGTTGTCTGCTTCACACTCCTAAAAGTAGGAATCCTCCCAGAATAATTCAGTGTCCATATAATATTCAAATAAAGTGGCTCCTGATAACTAGAGGGCATGCTAAGCAGAAGGCCTTATCGAGGGCGACAAACCTTAAGGCTTGGCGGCTCCCAGTTACTCCTTTCCAGGCCAATGGTCACCTCAGCACTTGGGAGGATATCCCTGTCATCAAATTGTCAAGGATGAAGTTCAGGGAAATTCCACATCACTCACGGCCAGCACATGGAATGCCATTCCTTTGGACTGTGGCATTAGGATGGGACAGCCACCAGAGCACGGTGGGGTTAAAGTGCCCTGGGATCTCGAAAACCAGGGACCACCCAGCCCAGTTAAGATCCCACACAAATACCACCGCCGGACAGAAAACCCCGTGTCGGACATGGAGATGCTGCTTCTGGCATCAGGGTCAAGGCTGCCCCAGGAAATAATTTTCTTTTCCTTTTACAGCACGCTCTATGGATGGAAACAACATTCTACATTTTGCCAAGGGTTGCAAGAGGAGGCAAAAAGAGTTCCGACAAGCTCAGGTCCCAGAGCCTGAACCAAACTCCCGGCTGAAACAATCACTTGGTTGTTGGAATTACAGCCCTATTTCTACAGTGCCATTCGGCTGGCTGGGGTGAGTTTCCAGTCACCAGAGAGTGACATCGGTTCCAACAGCCTGAACAGCAGCAAGACCCAATCATGAGGGGCCTTCCTGGGAAGCCCAAGACGCAACCCCCCTAATTTTATCTGAAGAGCAGGCATGTGAGCGGGGGCAGAAAGGCTGCAGTGACAGAGATGTAATGGCTAGGAGGCAGAGTCCCATAAGGCCACTCAGACGGCTGCAAAGTGAGTGTCAGGACAAGACACTTAATGCCAAAGGAATGAGTAGGGAAATGGCAACAAGACAGTGAGCCAAGGGCTGCAGGGTTATCAGAGGTCAGGGGTGGCAGAAAAAGGGGAATAAGGCCATTATCATTCATTTGGGATCTGAAATTGGATCTCATAAAGTCAGTGAGGTGCAGGGGAGCAAGCAGCCTCAGAAGGTCCAAAGGAGGGCCAGGGCTGGGGTTACTAGGTGCATCAAATGCGGAAGGGTGCCTGCAAAAGGGGATGTGGCTGGTCACCGCCAGGAGGAAACAAGGGTTGCAGGGCCCTGCCTCAGGGAGAAGCGGACAGAGGTACGGGACGCTTCAAAGGGAAAGGGAGCACACTGGGCAGGGAGAGAGAAGCAGAAGGGAGAGCCCTTCGCTCCCTCCTGGGCTTTCCAGCCAGAGGAAAGTACTCATACCAGGGCTTTATTTGAATCTATCACCTCTTATTAGTGTCTTTTGAAATGCGAATTAGCTGATTAACCACTGCTCACAGCCTTCCAACAGCTCTTTATTCTCCAGCATTCAGCAACTTTGTTCTAAATAGGATAGGCCACAGTAGCCCACCAGGGGGAAATTATTCTCAAGGTTACAAGAACAGTGACCAGGCAAACTTACTCTGGCTGGCTGCAAGGAGCTGGGGGCTAGACTGTGCCTGATGCGGGCCCTCGACGCCCCTGGCTGACTTCGAAAGCCCTCCGAGGACACCGTTTACCTCCTGGGTGAGCCCTCCAGCACGTTCCCCCACCCCCTCCAGGCCTGATGAACAGGACTCTGGAGAACAGATGGACTCTCTTCAACCCCACCACCCCTGTGTTTACTACATTCATTTTATAACCAGTCCATTTGTTCTAAGTTCCTAAGGGTTGTCCCTGCACTTGCTTTAGCTCTCTGTTTGGGCCGTGGGCTCACGTTTAGGGACAACAAGGGATGACCTCTGGCAGAGCCTCGTCTGCACTTGCTCCTGCCTCCAGTTTGGCAACACGACACAAAGGCAGTATGGCATGTATACACTTTCCAGGCTGAGCCCCTATTCAGAGGGGGCCACAGCTTGCGCGTAATGGGCCCCCTACAGACAAAGCCAGCAAGTTTCTTAATTAAGTCTAAGTGAAAGACAGATCCTGCTTACATCTTCAGAGAACCTTCCTTCAGAACTTCAAAAACACCCTAGACTGCCTATCAAATCTAGGCAAGAATAACTAGTGAGCAATTTTTTCTCTTTTTTTAAATATAGAAAGCCAAGCCTCGGGCGCCAACTCTTCAGCCCCCTCTCACTTTCCCTGCAATTTTAGATGTGCCTCTGGTTTATAAAACAGGAAACAAAGGGACTTCTTGTGTGTCGGAGGAGCGCTCGGAGGGTCTGCATTTCATTCCGGCCTTCCCCACAGCACTGGCCGTGTAAAGAGCTCTTTAACTGGTTTCGTCTCATTAACATTACCATGAGGTATCAAAGGGCGTGTTAAAACCCGGCGCATGCACATATATCACGGAAGGACAAATCCTAGTATGGAATTATATTAAAAATTAATTATCAGCTAATTGCCTTTTCAAAAATGTAATTTTTTTTTTCCACAACCCCCCACCCCCTGCAACACTTTCTACTCTAGCCCCAGTACCACTCACTCAGACAGACCTTTCTGTTTTCTGGCCTTTGCTGTGATAATGTTCTTTGCAAACAGAAACCAATTATTCTGTAGCAGTAAGTCACCAGGAGTATGAATTGCTTTAATTTTTCCCCCTTTTACCAGCTGCCCAGGGTGGGTGGTGAGGTGGCTGCAATAATGAAGCTGGAATGAATACTAAAGCAGCGCCGAGGCCTGGTGTCCTGCAGGGAAAATGATGTTCAAAAATAAAAATGCGCTTTTGTTGCAAGAAGCTAATCAATGAGTTAGACATTTCCAAAAGTGCGCTTTCCGCTCCGAATTTGCATTGCTAACACCGCTTTCCCCAGTGACTCCTGTGCACCTGACTAGCTTGTAAAAATGTCACCTTACTGTTAAAGTGCTAAACACGCCCTGTTTTTCCTCACTGTTCTCTTCTCCCTACCCCCTTTTGCCTTTTTCCTTCTGCAATTCTTTGCTTTCTCATTAGAAATGCCCAGCAACGTCTGGCAGACAAAGACACTACAAACAAAGTGTATGGAAAGGGGAAAAAATTAAAAAGGAAAAAAGTGCAGAGGAATTCTTCACTCAATGTTCTCCAGAATACATTAATATCTGAAACTGTTGGCACAGCCTAAACCCTCGGGCAGCAAACAATGCAAGCAATGATTCGGAGTCTGGGATCTTCAAATAAACCGGCGCTGTCATGGCCACCAGGAAGGGGATAATGGCGATATTAGCTGACCTTCGCTGGGTTGTTTCTTCAGACTTGACTGCTGGACCTCTGTTTGCTTGTTACTAGGATTTCTTGGCTAAATTTTTAAAGCATTTCCCAGGCAATACAAGAGCCAGTTTATTAGGCAAATAAACTAGACCTTAAGCAGTCTTTTCTGCTTCATAATGGGAACCGGGTGAATTGGAAGGAGGGTAGAGTTGGCATCAGGGAGAGTGACTAAGAATCGGAGGTCTCACCACTCTTCCTTCACCCAGAGCACCAATGGACGATGAGGGTAGATTTTACAAATAATCAGACCAATGTGCTGGCTTCCGTTCACTTAACCAACACCATCTATGAGGTAAGGGAGGTAAGGCTCACAAAAGGAAAGAACAAAAACGGCAGCTTTCTCCCTCCAGACTTCTAGATCTTCAGTGACATTTCACTCATCCCAAGTGGGCCAGTAACTGGAGACTATGTTGTAACACATTCAAGTGGAACTAATGGTATTGTATTTCATTCCTCTGTCATAATTACCTAAACGCACTTACGTTATCCAAACCACTCTCTAGTGACAACCTTAATGATGTTAATAAAGTGAGTAATACAGAACTGGATCCTTTTTCAGAGCCTTCAGATCCGCAGGGCAGGGCCTTCTGGCAGTCCAGACTATCCCAGTTGGTAATGACTGCATTGCTGTGTCTGTGGACTGCCTCCCCACTTCCCGCACTGCGACAGAAGCCTCACTGTTGAGGAAGACTGCTGTTACATCCTTCCTCACCCAGCACAGCACCTAGCACCCAAGACACCATTGCCGAAGGAGGTGTTATTTTTTGCCTTTGGAAAACTACACCATATCTTTAAAAGCTTTCAGCTGCCACACCCAAAAGGTATGGCATGCAATAGTTCCTAAAGCATGGTGTTTCTCCACCATGGTTCCCAACTTTCAAATCAACATATACCTGATAACAACTGCTAGAAATGTATACTCTTGCTTAAAGCAGGAGGCCATGTAAAAATATAATACACACAATTTTCCAAAAAGTTATGTACTCATTAGAGTTGGAAACTATGTACAGACAGAGGAAATTTCTGACTCCAGGAAGTAAGAAAAGCAGGTTACATGGCACATCAGATACGATCCCCAAATGGTTTTAACAAGGTAATACGTGTGGATGTATGTAGGGACGCACACACACACAGACTGGAAACATACACCCCACATGTTCATTGTAATTGTAGGTGGTGAATTTTTATTGTTTACTATTTGCTGTTGTATTTTTTTATAGTAAACCTATTATGTTTAAAATCAGAAAAAAAACTTTAGTAAGTTTCTTGTAGAAAGGAAATACATTATTAAATGAGCTACATCTCTGCCTCAAGAGTTGAGAAATAAATCACAGTTAATACAACAGACACCCAAATGGTGCGTCTTATGTACATGCACACACACAAAACAGACAGATGTGCTCCCTGGGTACCTGTGCCTAAAGCTATACAGAAACATGGTGTGTGTGTGTGGGGGGGGGGTCTGTGGCTATTTATTTATTCACTAATTTTTTTAGTTTATTGAGACAAAATTGCTGTAGGAATCTGGAGGAAGTTTTCCCTCTCAGCTTGAAGCAACATGGTTTCACATTTCTGGGTTTTAAAGGAGATTATCTTCAAGGATGCTCAATTACTTTGAATAGGTGTGACATTCCCTGCCGATGGGTACTCATACCTGTCAGCAGCTGTGAATTAGCATTTCAGAACCCTTCTACAAACATCTTCAGTAGAGGGTTCAGCACCCCGAAGAAAAGCAAAGGCTGCGTGCAACCGGGGTGAAATCCCTTTCTGGTAGGGAGTGGTAGCTGGAGGGATGTTAGAGACCCAGCGGCCTAATGCAGCCTTGGCAGACCTGCAGGGCCAGGAAAACAAACACTGCTGTAAGCCTCCAATCGGGCACAGGAGAGGTGGGAGCTGTGCCTGGGGAAAGCGTGAGGGCGGCCTGGGATATCTGATCGTCTTTGTTCACCAAGGCACTCCCCATTAGCATCGCTCTTTGTGCGTTTCTGCTCTTACTCCTACAAGGCCACAGCGAGACATGGGAGAGGGAAATGAAGTTCAGAACAATTAATGCCTGTTTCAACTTAAAATGTACCCTCAAAAATGTCATGTTACCGTAAGATGGAATCAGGCAGTCTTAACTGTTCAGGAAACACTGAAAGGGAACTGAGAGCTTCACACATCAGGAAGACTCCCTGGCAAGGCCTAAGCAGGCTGGAAATACATTTCTAAGATGTGTCCTCCCTTCACACCCATATAAAAACTACCCTGAGAATCCCACGGGAAAAATACGTGAGGGACCAAAAGTTTTGCACCCTGAGCCCGCTGTTTTGGTTATTGATTCTACGGTTTCTTGCTCAGGAAATTCAGACAGAAAAACCTACCTCAGGAAGGAAACCTTAGGATGTTTGTCTGAGCCTGATTTGAACTGAGTACAGTAAATAGGGGGGCTTCCTCAGGGGCCTGACAGCTGGAACGGCCCCCCATCCTTTCTCCAGGTGTCCCTCGGTCTCCGAGTTGCCTAGGTAAGAGTTTTCCTGCCATATGGGTTCCCCTCTTCTCCAACTACCTGTAAATCTGCCATCCTCACTTCTGAAATCGAAGACCCTGTCCCCCATCCTTGTCTTCTTTGTCCAAAATGTCACATATACCCAATGTTGCCTCACTGTCTTTAGAATTTTCATGCCTATGTGAATTTCCCATGTGCATGCATTAAAATTTTGATTTTCTCCTTTTAATCTGTCTGTTAATTTGATTATTAGCTCAGTTAGAAGGACTCAGAAAGTGGGGCGGCTGGGCGCACTCAGTTCTCCCCTCCTACCTCCACTCTGCTTCTTTTGGGTGACTGTCTTCTCTTTCTACTGGGAATCTCCTTCCAGGGGGGTCCTCCTTATTTTTATTACTTGTTTCCTTTCCTGATAGGTTTTTCAGGCCCTTTACTCCTGATTTTTCAAGTACAGTATAATAATTCAAGGATAGTAACCTCTCTGAATATGATGATCAAAGTTTCTAAAAATCCCCACCACGGGAGAGAACTCAGTTAAGAAACTTAAAGTATTATGGGGGAAAATGGTTTTAAGGTGGTGAGTGAGCCTAAGCAAGCCCTTATGAAAGACAATGTAGGAGACAGAACTCCGAACACGGAGGTTATCCAGGACACCTGGTGCACAGGAGGTAAGTCACACCCGGCAGGAAGAGTGACTTTCCAGCTACCAAAGCGGTTCTCAAGACCTTCCAGAATCTCCCTCCTCTACAGTTTCCAGCCGATTCATTCTGCTTAGGCATAGATGCGTATGCTAAGCAACATCTTCCCCCTACTCTTGTTATCTCTCCTTCCAACTGCTCGATCATCTAATTATCTAATCGTGTGATCTAGGGTGGGTTGACACCTGCCTCCAAGCTTCCAGCCACATCCAGAGACACAGGACACCTTAAGGATTCTGAGCACTGTGGTGACAACCACCTCCTTCCAGTCCCCTACCCTCATTCTCTCCATTCTTTCTTTCCCTCTTTCCTTCTTCACTCATTTGATATGTACTTACTAAGGGCCCATCACACCAGGTGTTGTGCTAAATGATGGTTCTCCTATACTTTAAATTCTGGGAGCCTGGGGACAGGTCTGTCTTGTATCTTTAGTACCATAACAGTGTATAAAGCAGTACTCGAATGAATGAATGAATGAATGAATGAGACAGCCTCTGTTCTTGGGCAGCTAAGGGTCCACTGAGGGACACAGGCCAAACAATCAGGTGGTAACTGAGAATGAGCACCCTGTAGGTGTCTATTATTGCCCAGCCCTGGGGAGTTGGGGGAAGCTTGTCTAGTACAGCAATTCTCAGCTGGAGCATTAGAATCAGAATCTAGAATTTCCTCTAAAAAACTTCAAGATCCCAATGAACTACACTCCAGAACAATTAAGTCAGAATCTATAGGGAAAGGGAATTGGTAGTTTTTAAATTCTCCAGATACTTCCAGTGTGTGGCCTGGGTAGGGGACTGCTGCTCTAGATCCTTCCAACTCACGCGTGGGCCCTAAAGCAGCAGCAGCAGCAGCAGCAGCACCCGCACACTGTGGGAGCACGCTGGACACACAGCATCCCAGGCTCTACTCTGGACTACCGAGTCTTAGTGCTGCTCTGGAAAATGTGCCACCTACAAGCAATCTGGAGGACTCGAAGTTAGCCAAGGGAAATGAGGAACACAAAGAAGCAGATGTTCCGGGTGGAGGCACACTATGTGCAAAACCACTGAAATAAAGGGAATGGCACCTGGCTCAGGATGGCTAGATGACAGCCCAAGGAGGGGAGGGAGAGAAGAGAGGTGGGGTGGGGAGAGGAGGACAGAGGAAGAGAGAGTGGGAGAGGTAAGGAGTAGAGAGGGAAAGAGAGAGGAAGGAGGGGAGGGGAGGGGAGGGGAGGAAGGAGGCAGAATATGAGTATGTGCTCTGTATGTGTTTGGGGCAGTGTGGTTGGGGGACTCGGGCTGGATCCCGCTAGGCTATGGAAGGCATGGTATGGAGTCTGCACTTGATCAAGGGGGCCCTGGGTGGCACTAGGTGTCTCGGCTGGGAAAGACTCGATCTGACCCCCTGCAGACACACTGCTCTCCCCCACTTCGGTGCTTCAGCTCACTGCACACCCTTAGGCTGAATTTCTTCCTCATTTCAGACTATCAAAACCCCACCCATCTTTTCTGCACCAACTCCACTGCCTTCCAGTCACCATGGCTGGAAGTCGGCTCCCTCACCAGCCCAAACTTCTGAGGCACTGTGGACAGACTGCCCGAACGGCCCCAGTCACAGCCACGCTGTTTCTGCAGTCACATCTTAGCTATCAGTTTCCCTCGCCTCATACTAGATCAAAGCTTTTCAGAGAACAGTACCCAAGGTTCACCTATCTTAGGATCATCGAGGGTGCTTATTAGACAGTAAGGCCCAAGACCCCCCTCAATCAGTTTCTCTGCACGTGGAGCTCAGGTGTTTGCATTTTGAAAAGCTCTCACTGCAGGTGATGCTCATGGATACCAAAACCAGAGAAGCGGGTGCAGAACTGCAGCCTGCTGGAGCTCCGGGCCACCTCACACATCCTCAGGCCTGACACCACACCTCCATGTGCAACCCTGGAGCCCCTCCTAGGCAGGTGAGTGAATGAAGTGTTCTCACATCCTTCCTCTACTTATCCATGATTAAATAACAAATCAAGGTGCTTCCAAAAACAAACCAAGAAAACTTACAGGAAGCTAATTAAATACAGAAAAGGACTCCTGCATTCCCAGTTTATACTGCCTACTGGTCTCCACTCAGAAAGGGCTTTTCTCTAGGAGCTGGAACAGGTCTGGTTTCTGTCATCATGGATACAAGACAGGACTGGAATCAAGCTTTCCCACAGAGGCGATGCAAGGACCAGAAGAGAGGTGTATCTTTGAAAGCATCAGGGACACTTCTTCCTCTTACTACAATGATCTTTTTAAAGAGGTCATTCAGGAACTAACAAACACTAATCACACCCTCTCTTGTGTTCCTGTGGTTGACATGCTTCCTTCTCTCTCCCACTAGACTTTAAGCAACTTGCAGGCAGGACTACGGCCAGTGCACCTCGGGGACCCTCCCTATAGCTCAGTATCGCTGAAGAGACTCAATAAATATGTGGTGAATGGATGAGAGATGACTATGTCACAGAAGCCCAAATGTAATAAATAATAGTTCACGTGGAATCTGCACTTGTGGGAGAATTCTCCGCACACCTGCTGAGGCCAGGGCTCCTGTTTTCTCAGCCTATCAAAGAGGGCAGCTGTTCTACTTCCTCCGTGACCTTCTAACCTGGAAAGGGCTGAGATTTCCCCCAACACACATACTCTCCCAACACTCAATAGGCCCACTAACTAGACTTACCCTTTCATGTCAATTTAGTAAAGTTCCATCTAAAAATTGGTTTTGTTGAACATTTTTGTTAAATCAGAATAACAAGAGATATTAAAGGTATCTGGTTACATTAGTTCATAGAGATGTTGTTACTAATTTCATCTGTAAAAGGAAAGAGTGACAAACACTGACATATTTTTTCTCCTATCATTTCAATCCAAACTTCATAGGGTGACATTCAGGTCCTGATTTTCCAGAACAACTACTTGGACGGATCCCAAACCCACTGGAAGAGCAGAATCATTACCCTACTTTGCATGTGTGCACCGAATGCATTACTATTTCACATCCATGTCACCTGTGAAGCAGCCCTTAAACTGTCATATTGGAGGGACTATGTTCTTCTGGTAGGCACCACTGTTAAAGTACGTGAACAAAATTCTTTTTAAATCCTCACCCAAAGATATGTTTATTGCTTTTAGAGAGAGAGAAGAAGGAAGGGGGAGGGAGAGGGAGAGGGAGAGGGGGGGGGAGAGAGAGAGAGAGAGAGAGAGAGAGAGAGAGAGAGAGGGAGAGGGAGCGCATGCCATGTAAAAACCATCAATTAGTTGCCTCCTGTACATGCCCTGACTTGGGGATTGAACACACAACCTAGGTATGTGCCCTGAGGAGGGACTGAACCCACAACCTTTTGGTGTATGGGACCATGTTTGAATCAAATAAATCACTGGGCCAGGGCGATGATGTGAAAAATTTTAAATTAAGCAATTTAGCATGGAAATGGAGACTTCTGGCTTTTCCACAGGCTACCACGCAGCCCCCAGCTGGGGCTGACCCCTGTTGAGAGCGGAGTTCTGAGGCAGTGGCTCTTGACCTCGGGCTCACTTGTTTCTGCACCTGCCTGACTTTGCTGCCCTGTGGTGACCACGGAGAAGGATGCATGGCTCCTTTCCCCAAGACACTTACATCCACAGATTGTGAACAAACACATGCTTGGCACACAGTATTGGCTACAACAGAAACCAATTCTTAAGTCAAGTTGAAGGAAGGCGAGAAGAATAGTAACGGAGGTAAGGCCACCCATGTGAACAAACACTTGGGAGCAGAAATGAACAGGCTGGGGTTGGAGAAGTGGAGATCACTGGTTTGGTTGGGGTGGAAGGTTTCCTGGGATCCAGGAAGGAGGTGGCAGCAGAGACAAAGGGGAGAGAGACTGCAGAGGACTTTTGAGCCAGAGCCAAGGAGTCTGGGCTATGTCCTGGGGGCTAGATGAATGGAGCTCAGGGAGGTTTACTCCCACCAGCCTGGCAGATGAGAGTGATGTTTCACAATGGTCACCTGGGGGGCCATGTCTAAGATGCACAGGAGAAAAGTGAGACCAGATACGGGGACACTGGTGAGCTGACGTAAGATGGTACTCTGTCAGCAACCCAGCCTGCGCAACAGTGGTGACAGAGAGAATGCGGAGGAAAGAGACTGCCTGTGTGAGTAATGCTATGGCCCGGGGGCAGAAGGCACTGGAGAAAGAGGGGTAGACAGTGGTCATAATGGTCCAGCTGCAGTTGCTGAAGAATGGAGGTACTGGACCCAATACTGGAGAGAGGCCAGTGGTCTACTTTGGTTTCACGTGTGTACAGGTCTGCATGTCTAAGGTAGCGGGTGGGAGCTGTAAATGATGGATTCGGTCTGAGACATGCTGAGTGCCAGGAAGTGACAGGGCGGTCAAGAGACAGACGTGAAGGTAAGGGGTGCACATGCAGGGTGACACAAAGAGGTGAGGACAAGTGGAACCAGAGGATGGGGAAGCTTTCTGAGAAAGAAGAGCAGAGGCCTGATGACGATTTGCCCACCAAACCAGCAGCATATCTGTTTCGTTTCAAGAAACAGTGGAGGTTTAATTCTTCCATATGTAGCCTTAGAAACCAAACCAAACTGTCGCCTTGGATACTCCCAACGACTCCAAGTTTTTACTGAGCCTTTGGCATGATGGATGGGGCTCGGTTTACCCAGAGATAGTAAAATCAGATGAAAGGAGTTAATGACAGCTATTCTCTCTACTGGTAGGTGCAGAACAGCCACAATGAAACCATAACAAGATGACATCTATTTAAACAGCCAAATTGATCCTTGTGTACTGTGTTTCTTTTCTCCTAAAGCGCCCCCCATACCTTTAAAGCCATGTTGCAGCTCTTCAAAGCCTCTCATATAAAGAACCCCAAAGTGAAAGATGCCAAGATGATCCTAGACCTTAAAGAGGCCTTGATTTATCCCTTCACAACTGGTTCCCATGCTGCGCCAGCTTCCCTGCCTTTTCCACTCTTTCAGAACTTAACTATAAATTCTGCCACCGGATCAGGGGAGGCAGGCAGGGTGCTGATGGATGTCAGACCGGGGGTGGGGAAGGTGAAGTGCAGATCCCGCCTGGGAACAGATAAGCACGCACACTGCAAGTGCTGCCAGCTGCCTGCAGATTTCTCACAGGCTGCTCCAGTTCCGACTCACCCAGTGACCCTCCTTCCCACTCCCCAGCCCCCCAGCGCCCCCAGCCCCATCTGCCCTTCCAGGCCTCCCTTCTGCTACCAATGTCTAGCTCTGCTCACTCCTGCACTGAGGAAATGAGGCTTCCCCTCCTGGTTTGGGTTCTTTTCTGAAAAATATCAGGTTAATTAATTCTAATTAAAAAATAAAGTTAATTCTGATCCAGGGTTGCTTAATCTAATTTTTTTAAGAGCAGATAATGCAAAAATGAGGCCCAAGAACAACTACTGACTATGAGACAATAAAATAAGCTACAAAATATAAAAATAGTCACTGAAAGCAAAGTTAATCCACCTTGTTCATGTCCCAGGATTTTTGCTGCAAAGGTCTAGGGCTCTTCCTTTCATTTACTCGTAGGTTTCACTGTTAAGCAAAGGGAGCACTTTCTGTGTGATGTGGGGCTGGGGGAATGGGACAGGCAGGGTCCAGCTGACTGAGGAGGCTCCAGGCAAAACGTGGCGGTCTGTCTTTGACACCAAACTTTTCCTTCTTTCCTTCTTCCTTCCTGTGCTCCTCTCCTACCATCTGGTCCCCGTCTGCCCAGCGCCCAGGCACCCTAAGGTCTCACTCACAGCGCTGCCCTGGGCCTGCCAAAATGGCACTGTCCTGTGGCAGGGCTGTCCCCAGCCCACACTGTCACCTCATCCAGGCCTCCCCCTCCTTCCCCAGAGTATAAAAGTATTTCCCCATCCAAGCTCCAATCTCCCTAAAATGAATGATTTTCTGTGATAGTAAAAAAGAAATCAAATTAGGTTGCTGTAAGGGCGAACAGCACACTTTCTGCCCTCCCCTGGCCCCACACACGCCGCATCCAGCTCTGGCAGCCGCGTCAGTGAGGTGCGGCCTTAAGTCTCGGGTCAGAACTGGGCAGCCGGGGGGCCAGGCCCGGTCTGCAGCTTGGTTTTGACTTGGACAGTGTTTTAGGAATTGGCAAGTTTCACATAATATCAGGGGTTTCTCTTGCTCCCTCTGCCCTCCTGTGCCTCACCCTCCTCGGCCTGGCCCAGCCTCTCCCCCTTTCTTTGAAACGGGCAGCAGCCCCTCCGACAGCCCAGGGCCTGTGGATCCAGGGGCAGGACCCCTGTCCAGGGGGATGCCCAGGCTCCAGTTCACAGGGTATTCGCCGCTCCCAGCTCTCCGGTGCCTGGTCTGAGGCTCTCCTCTTCCTCGTCCGCCCTGCCTGTGAATCCGCAACGCTGGCCTGCATGACTCTCTGAGGAGGGCGCAATGCAAGGACCCCACCGAAGCGGGAGAAGAGACATGCTGAGGTGTGGGCCTTTTCCGGCTCTCTGCCCCAGATCGGACACCCGCAATACCTCGCCCGAACCTCCACATTTCTCACAGTTGTGCTTCTTTCAGGTAACCTAGAAACAGTCACCGCAGGTCCTCCACTGCTGAGACCAGGGACAGGAGTCACTGTCCAGGCAGCTGATTCCACAGGGGAACGCAAGCGCATTCTCGACAGAGGGCCTTTCTCCTCGGCCAGTCAGGACCACCCTTCACCCCTTCTCCCCCCTCATCCGGGAAACTTCTTTTCTTTCACTTCTTCCACCCGGGTCCCCGCCTCTCCTCGACTCCCCCTGTCCATCCCACTTAACCGTAGTCCTCAACACTCTGGGGTGGCATGGAAAACTCAGAACTTCTGAGAGGCACCAGGGAAGGAAAAAGTTTAGCAAGCGATGACCACAAACCACAAACACTGGCCACATCCGGTCACTTCCTTTACACAACTCCAAAAACTTTATCAAACTCTCGATGGGGGGTCTTGTAGACTATGCAGGTCTGAGGGTGGATTTCACATGCATCCACACCAAGTATTTTAGGAAGAAAGAAAACAAACTCAGAAGCCAGGAGGCCAGGGCGTGAACAGGCTCCCTTGAGCTTCTAACTTGCTGACAGGCCGCAGAGACGCCACCTGGGGAGGCTGTGCTGCGTGGGCTCCTAGGGCCCTTCCGACCGCCTTCGCGGCAAGTGGCTCAGGAAGCACGGCCTCTCCTCGTCAGCCGCTTCCGAAGTCAGAGGTGCCCGCAACTTATCCCAGTTCACCTTCATGACCTATTGTTACTCCATGTAAGTGCTCTGAACTTTTAAACCAGGAAACCCCAGCCCTCCCAAATTGACTATGTTACTTTTTAATAAGAGTTAATGAATTTCTCGGACTGTAAGACATACCAGACCATAAGACACACCGGGTTTTAGAGGAGGAAAATAGGAAAAAAAAATTTTGAAGAAAAAATGTGGTAAAATATTTAATAACATAAATAACATAGGCCGCTGCGCCCCCACAGCCAGGTGAGCTACATTCAGACTATAAGACACACCCGCTTTCCCTCCCAAATTTGGGTTGTGCGTCTTATAGTCCGAAAAATACAGGAGTCAGTTGTTGGTTTTGTTTTGAGAGAGAGAGAAAGAGAGAGAGAAAGAGAGAGAGAGAGAGAGAGAGAGAGAGAGAGAGAGAGAGAGAGAGAGAGAGAGAGAGATTGAGATTGAATGAATATTGATTTGCTATTCCACTTACTCATGTATTATTATTGGTTGACTCTTATATGTGCCCTGACCAGGGATCTAACCTGCAACCTTGGTGTTTTGGGATGACCCTCTAATCAACTGGCCAGGGCCCAGACCTTGTTTTTAATGGCTTTTTTTTCTTTACCATTTTAATGTATAAATTCATTGGTATTCATTACAGTCACAGTGTTGTACAACCATCACTAATATCTTTATCCAGAACTATTTCATCATCCAAAAGGAAACCTCATACCCATTAAGCAATCTCTACCCATTCCTTCCAATCCCCCAGCCCCTGGCAACCGTGAATCTGCATGCGGTCTGTCTCCACAAACTTCTCTCTCCCAGACATTTTGTATAAATGGAAACACTTTGGGTCTGGCTTCCTTCAGTTAACATAATGTTTCAAAGTTCACCCATATCCTAAGCCTGTACTGGTATTTCATTCCTTTTTCTGGTTAAACAATATTATGGTGTGTGTGTAAGCTTCACAAAATGAATACTGATGGCTGGGTAGTATGTGGCTGAAAGCTACAAAACTTAAAAAATATACCTATGTATACCTATGTAACAGGTGGTATTTCTTTTTAGTGGTCCTAGACATTTGAGTATTTTAGACTGTGAGGACAAATCCAAGTGTAACTGACCCATACCATTCATTCAGTCACAACCTAATAACTTTCCATCTGTATTCAAATTCCACCCTCCCCGACTGATGAGTTGCTAGGTTGTCATACTGCTGGTGACTGCTAAGTTTGATTACTCTGTCCAAGTATCCTTTCTACTTTGTAACTAATAAGTAATCAATGGAGGGGTAATTTGAGACTTTGAATATCCTATTTCCCACAACCCTTCACGCAGTTTAGCATTCACTGATGATTCTGAAACTATTATTGGTTGCAAAATGGTGATTTTATACTTTCATCATTCTTCTTCATCTATTAGCTTGCAAGATGACCCTCTCTCCGTCCATACCTCTGCCTTTTTAGACTATCGCTGTGAACTCATGGACGCATTTTTAAAATGCAGGGTTTACTGCCATCATTTTCCTTTTTATTGCTCCAATTTCCCCAACTCTGACCAATGGGAGGCACTGTAAGCCAGCTCCTATGTCCTCTTCATACACCGTCACCACTGCATGCCCATTTCTTTGATTTCTGACAAAGATGTTGTATGCTTGACATAATTCTCCAACCCAGACCTGAAACGAGCAGTTTCTGCAAGGAGCCTAGGTTCTTTTTCGTGGTGAATAGTCTTTAGCAGCCAGAATCTGGGTGCTTACTGCTAATGAAGTATCTTTGCTTCTGGGCTCTTTCAGTGCTTAAAAGTAGAAAATTAAAAATAAATAAACAAAGTAGGAAACTTATCATTTTTAATATATTTTATTAAAGTTGTCCCATTTCTCCCCATTCACTCCCCTCTGTCCTGCACACCCCTCCCACCCACATTCCCCACCTTTAGTTCATATCCATGGGTTATACATATAAGTTCTTTGACTTCTACATTTCCCATACTATTCTTACCCTCTCCCTGTCTATTTTCTACCTACCATCTATGTTGCTTATTCTCTGTATCTTTTCCCCCTCTTTCCTCCTTCCACTCCCCTGTTGATAACCCTCCATGTTATCTCCATTTCTGTGATTCTGTTCCTGTTCTAGTTGTTTGCTTAGTTTGTTTTTGTTTTTGGTGTGGTTGTTAATAATTGTGAGTTTGCTGTCCTTTTATTGTACATATTTTTTATCTTCTTTTTCTTAGATAAATCCCTTTAACATCTCATATAATAAGGGCTTGGTGATGATGAACTCCTTTAACTTGACTTTATCTGAGAAGCACTTTATCTGCCCTTCCATTCTAAATGAAAGCTTTGCTGGATAGAGCAATCTTGGATGTAAGTCCTTGCCTTTCATGACTTGGAATATTTCTTTCTAGCCCCTTCTTGCCTGTAAGGTCTCTTTTGAGAAATGAGCTGACAGTCTTATGGGAACTCCGTTGTAGGTAATTGTCTCCTTTTCTCTTGTTGCTTCTAGGATTCTCTACTTATCTTTAATCTTGGGTAATGTAATTATGATGTGCCTTGGTGTGTTCCTCCTTGGGTCCAACTTGTTTGGGACTCTCTGAGCTTCCTGGACTTTATGGAAGTCTAGGAAATTTATCATTTTTTAACCATGAGTCCACAATGATACTTCTAATTGTAATCCAGCACTGCAAATTTTGCTCTACTTTTCCCATTTGCTAACTGTATCTCCCTGGTTCCTAAGAGCATCAACGTATTTACTCTCTCTGTTACTAATACACAAAGTAGATTCAGAATCACTCTACTAATATCACTCCCAACAATAAACCTGCTTAGCAGAGTTCAAGATTTCTGCAGTTCATCATCCTGCAAATATATCCAACTAACAGCATTAAAAAATCTATTTTAAAATTACTCAAATTCTTTTTTATTGAATAAACTATATTTTTAACAAACAGATTTTGCTTGCTGTTTAGAAGCTTATCCTTCAAGACAAACAGAATCTACAAACCTAAAAACCTCAACATTAGAAAAAAATTATTGTATTAAAATGATTCATGCACAAATTTAAAAAATCAAGTAATTCTAAAAAGGTTTATAATAATAAAAAAAGTAATCTGTGCCACTCTCTTCTAACCAATCCATCACTAACCTCCACAGTTTAAAATAATATACTCATACCATAATCTCAGAATTCCAACAGTTTGGGAAGTGACACAGTTATTTCCTCCTTTGATAGAGTAGGATTTAGATTTAGCTTTTTTATACTCCACCTCTTCCCTCTCCCATCTTCCTTACAGTTAAAGCAGACATTCTGGTCATATTAACAACTAATGTCCACATTATTATGACTATGTACATCACTTTTAGGTAACACATTATGTTTCCTTTTTTTTTTTGTATTACTTTATGTTTTTCTGGAGTTAACAACTGTCTTTCTTTTTCAATTGCTTAGATTTTCTCCAACTAAATCCCATACTCTCCAGCAGCCCCTCAGTGCAATTTGTCATGAGGAAAACAGCATTCTGGTTTCTCCCCAACTCCCAGCTCTGTTCTGGAATGGTGGTTCTCTTGGTCTGCTATGCAGTAGATACCCTGGGTATTCCCACTGCTATAATCTAGTGAGTTCTCTTCACTTCTCTCCCTCCTTTGTGGCACCACAGATCTCCTTTCCACAGTTACTTTCTCGTTTAAGGCAAGTACATCTGCCAGGAGCATCCTGCAATACTCCACTGCTGAGAAACCGGGTACCAGTGTGATTTCAGATCTGTTGAACGTGACCTCCCCTCACTACTCAATGTCCCCCCACCCACTGGCTTCTCTGGGAAGCTTATAGGAACTTCTCTTTATCTGGATATTTTAAAATTTAATTATGCTATGCTTTAACATGGGTCTTTCCTTCATTTCTTGGGCTCGGTACTTAGTGGACGCTTTCAATTATGGTCATTCCTTCCCTCAGTTCTAGGAAAATTTCTTATATTATTTCCTTTGAAAATTTCCTTGTTCCTCTTTTCTCATTGTGATATTCCTATTGTTTGGATCTTGAGCTGACCCTCTAATTTTTATATCCTCCTTTGTCTTTTGGTTCTAATCTCTGGAAGATTTCTTCAACTTTACTTTTTCCTTAAAACTGCAGAAGGGGGCTAGTGGGCCTTTATGTTTGTCACTTTTTAAAACAAATTTTATTTATTTATTTATTTTAGAGAGAGGGGAAGGCCGGGAGGAAGAGGGAGACAACCATCAATATATGGTTGCCTCTCACACGCCCCCTACTGGGGACGTGGCCTGCAACCCAGGCATGTGCCCTGACTGGGAATTGAACCAGCGACCCTTTGGTTTGCAGCCTGCACTCAATCCACTGAGCTACACCATACACTAGCCAGGCTGTTTGTCACTTTTTAAAGACAACTTCTCATAGTTCTTTCTTTCACAAACAGATAGAAAGGAGATAACTGAAGGATGTAAGCCGACGTAACTCTAAGACATTAAGGTCAACTACTGTACATTTGTTCATATCTATAATTATTTAATACGCAAGTGGTAGGTCCATTTGCCAAGCAGGAGAAATGGCACCATTCCCTTTGGCATGTCACTGTGACAACAACACTTTCTTCTGTTAATGACAACCTATATATTTGGGGATCTTCTGAAATTCATATTGCCTGGTATGACTTTAAGAATGGCTCTCACTAAAAAGTCCTTTAGAATACACACAAATCTTTTCCAGTTCAACAGGTCCATGAAGAACCTAATAGTTCTGAATGAAACATCATAGGTTGGGAAAACATCTCAGATGATTTTTGGTAAAATAGATACAGAGCATCCCGTGGGCCCCATGGAAAGGGCCTATGTGTCCACCAGCTGCACACCTGCTCGCTCTACTCTGCTCTGCCACACTGGGGAATGGAGTCTGCAAACGACTTTCCCAGGCTCCTGTTATGTTCTGTTAATACAAGGTACTGGTAGGAGTTCAGGAAGCAAGAAGGGCGATGAAGATCTTTCTTTCTTTCCTCATCTACTTCCAGCAGTGTCTCTGCAAGTATGCACTGTTGCTTCAATGATCCCAGCTACAGCCACTGCAGCCTCTCTTTGGTGGTCCCAGAACCAGCAAGGCAGGCCCTTGTGGGCCTGTGGGTGTCTCTTTCCTTGTGGTCCCAGCTCTGCTTCGGGAGCTCCCTCCTAGGTGCTTCCAGCCCTGGCTCAGAAGCATCCCCAAGGTGCAGCAGTGAGTCGCCGCCAGGCGGGCTCTGCAGCCCCACTTCCACACCTTTCTTCTCCCAGGTCTATGGGTGGCAGCTGCTTCATACAGTTACTACTTTCAGGACCACTTCGCTCTCCCCTTTTATTCTCTCAGTCCTTCCAACAGTATTGTAACAAGTTCTTTGCATTAAGACTCCCCTCAGTGGGTCACTCATTTTCCTGACTGGCCCCTGATGAATAGGGCACCCCTGAGGATAAAACTTAAAAAAACAACCCTCTACAAGTTCTCAAACATTTATGATTAAAAAAGTAGAGTCTGACTTTAACTGTTTTATGAATAAAGCCGCACATCTCTAGAAATGGCAGATTTACCCAAATGTGAAGTCCTAAATTAAAGACAGTATCTACCACTTTCCAAACTAAGTAACTAAATGTGCCACAGACCCTTTTCCATAAAGTCTGACTGATACAACAATCGTTTGCATACTGCTAAAATAACCGACCTCCCCTCCCCAAACAAAACGGTCTTTCAATGGGGAGATGAAACCAAGTTGGGAGAAGGCTGCTTCAGTCTTCAATTTTGCAAAATGCAGCATGCTTCATCACTCAGGTGGTAAGTCACTGTCTTCAACACTTTAAAATGAGTAATGAAAATGGCAAGAAAGCAGATACAAAAGATATTTTTAAAAGCAAGTTGTCAGGGTATATCATAAGGATATCATTCAATAACATTTTTAAAGTGCATTTCTTGGACTCTCCCTGTATTCTGTTATGTTCTGTAACACACTTCCAAATGGCTCCCTGCTCTGTGACAATCAAGGGGGAGAGTGACTGGCTGGGACAGACAAGACCAACCAGGGGATGGCGAGGCTTCACACATGCTGGCTGAGAGGATGGGATGTGGCTGAGGAGAGAGGCCTTTGGGGGAATGTTCTTACAGAGAGGAGGAATGGAGAAGAGCAGTGGAGAGAAGACGACTGGAACTACGAGAAAATAGGGAAGGAGAAAGAAGGAGAAAAAGACTGGAAAGAGAGAAGATGGAAAAGAGGCAAGAAGGAGAGTATGCAGGTACAGGGAGACCCAGCAGCCCGGAGCCAGAGATGCACCTTCAGGGTGGGTGTGTTAAGGCTCCACTCAAGGGGCTGCTGGTGGAGTCCAGAGCCCAGGAAGTCAGACCCTCTGGGGTGGCTGGTGCTGCAGGGCCGTTTGCTCAGAGATGCCTACTCGGGATTACTCACAGCACCCTCTCCCTGAAGCGAAGGATGGCGAATTGGACTTTCTTTCCACTTCCATTACTGTGGAAGAAAAGAGAGGTTCCTGTCTGTGGGAGTTGCTACCTTCAAAACAAACACACCAGCCCCGGGGGAGGGGGCAACTAGGGTGGGGGGGAAGGTTGAATAGAGCACCTCTAATCCCTGCGGAGAAATTCTCCAGAGAACTCCTCACGATCTTTCGTCACCTACAAACTAAGCAGCTTTCTGGGCACTCAGTGACGCCCGAGGCACATGACTGGGCTTCACGAAAGCGAGCAGGGTAGACAGCACAGTTTGCATGCCACTTTGGAGAGAAAAAACTTTGACAGGGAAACCTCTGGGTTCAGTTTGAGGGTTACTATTGGTATAATTAGTAGTGATTTTATGTATCTTTTCCCAAAGGCCCTATATATGCCTTTAAATAGCTAAATCTTCTAATTTGCCAAAGGCAGGCTATGTTATGTTTGGCCTGTAAAGGTGAGAAGAACAGTCACAGGACAAAGAGAAGCTCCTTCCAGTGGGTTTCCTCCCCCCTCCCCCCTTCACAGATAGACTCAGAGCACAATCACAGGCTCCACTTTGCAAAGTGGTTAGAAGTAGGGTCATTTAGTTCTTACAGACAAAAAGGGCTTCCCCTGAAAAGCCTGCTTCAGGCCTAGAATGAATTTATGCGACTGGCAGTGAAGGCACTTCTGCAGAGAGGGAGGGACATTTAAACTTCATCACATTGCAATGGTTAGATTCACTGGAGCAATCACATGCCGCCAAACATATAAGCCAAAGCTTAAGAAATACTTATGGAAGTAGAAGACCCACAGGAAACAGTTCAGGAACATTTTTCTTTTTTAAGAAAGAGAAGCAGAGTTTAAAAACCTTAAAAGAGGTATAAAATTGGTGACAAAGAACAGCCATTTTTTGTAAGGACTGGAAGTTGAACCTTTCTCAGGAACAAGAAGTATGAAACAAACTCAGTGTCACAGTGAGATGTGTCTGCTGCCTATTGACACAACAAAAGGTGTTACTAAAATCATATAAGAAGTATCATCTCAGAGGAATGATGACAGGGAAAGAGAAGTCTGCAAATCACACATTCCAGGCAGAAAACTCTCCTTCCAGATTTCAAAAATAAGTTGCCATTATTTCAGATGTATGATATAGTGTCTCATTGATCAGTGAACTTGCTTTATTAATATTAATAGAAATAGCAAGAATAAGATATAATGACAATAATGCTTAATTCACTTATCCCTATTTTTAAAATGTCTTCTAGTTTTTGAAGACATTTTTTCCTATTTCTATTTTATTTAGGCAAATCAAATAGATATTATTAAGACTCTGTTACTGCATCATGTAAACAATGGTTGTGTGGACCAGTATGACACATTATTTTAAAGATGCCAAGGAATTTTGGAAATTATATTATCCTAACTCTGCCGTAATCTCATGGGATGGAGAGCACCAAGTACTTACTCAGTTTTTAGTCGGAAGAGAATGGTGTTGTGGTGAAATGCACAGAATGTGAAATCCGCCCCGTCGGCCACAACATGGCTCCGTGGCGTTAGCGTATTTACACTGCGTGTTCCTGCCACCACCATACTCATTCATTTCTTCAAGTGAGCATTTTTAGTTTCCTTTCCCATTCTCCGAGTGTTTACAGGTAAGAGGTTATACCAGATAAATGGCAACACAATGATGAAAAACCTTGGATCTCTTTCTGCAAGAATTTTTTAAAAAATAAGACTTTTCAGAAATCCAACAGTCATTTTGAAAGGAATTACTGCTAGAGGTTCGAAAAGGAAGAAGGGCTCCTGGAAGCACGAATCAGGTGTGAAAGGACACACGGGGGCCTTCAGGACTCGGCCCCGCCACGGCCATTGAGCTGCGCGGCCCGGGGCACCGCCAGCTCTGAGCCCAGGTGTGAGAGATGCAAGGAGACCTGCGGTGCTGCCCCGGGGGAAGGCCTGTGTCACGGACGGCTGACCCCCAGTCCAATCCAAAGATCATTTTGCTGCTAATCCGGAGAAATTGATCTTAGTGTTCACACTCACAGACAGAGAAAACCCAACAGTGATGTAAAATGAGCCCCAAATCAATTATTCTAAGGAACTGAGCATTGGTTCAATGGCTGAAAATTGACATTACTGCCTAGCTCTGAAAGACAAAGGAAAAGTGAGTCAAAAAATAAATACTGAGTCACCAGTGAGGTTCTCTTGAGCTGACTGATGGATCCCTAGAGCTGATAAAAACTTTAATTAATGCAACAATGCCTACAGTCAAGTTCTTTAAAAGCTAATATCAGGACTCATAATACTGTATTCCCAAAGGGTTTGCAAAAGGATAACTGTCTGTTTTCTGAATACAAATCCCCTTAAACTATCTAACTCCTCCTAATTCATTCAAATGTGTGTAGTTCCAAGTGGGCATCTGTGTTGTTAGGACCAAAAAGAAGCCACAGGGCTGGTTCTCTGGACTGTCAGCCCTGCTTTGCAATGGAGCCACTTTCACACAGGCACCACCATTCTGTGTGCGGCATGGAGCGCAGCAGCCGGAGTAGATTTACTCATGGATGGAACAGCAGTGGCTGACAGAGAGGTTTTGCAGAAAGTTAGAAATGACTACTGCCAGGCATTAACTGCTATAATTTCTAAAAATGTTATAACCCCTTCTTTAATTTTGCTTGTTTCTACATGAACCCTGAGAAAGAAGACACATATTAAGAAGGGCTCCTGGTGGCTAACTGGGCTCAAATTTTAGAAAACAGAGCCTAGCAGCCATTTCTACACAAAGGCCTCTCACACAAACTAGGGAGAAGGCTGCACTGAACTACCTGCCTCTGCACTGAACTGCCTGCCTGCACTGTGTTGCCGCCATCTCAGCCAGTCCTTATCCAGACCAGTGTGGCTCAGTTGGGTATTGTCCACACAAAGCAAAAGGTCACTGGTTCATTCCTGGTCAGGGCACATGCCTGGGTCATGGGTTCGGTCCCCAGTTAGGGTGCATGTGAGAGGCAACCGATGGATGTTTCTCTCTCATATCACGTTTCTCTCCCTCTCTTTCTTCCCTCCTTCCCCTCTCTCTAAAAATAAAGGAAATCTTTTTTTTTTTTTTTTAAAGAAGTTCCTGGAACCCTACTTCAACCAGTGGGATTGAGGCTTTCCCTGTCAAGCTAGAAATGCAGAGCTCTGACCAACCAGAGCAGCTGTATTCTAACCAATTAGGAAAGTCCCTTTTGGACCAATCAAGCTGCAAGGATTTGGGGTCCTCATTTGCATGAGGCCAGAACAATCAGGCACCAGGCGCAGGACCTTCTGTATAAGCCAGCTCCCTTCTGGCTCTGGGATCACATTTTCCCTTTCCATCAAAGTCTGAAGACTATTTCCCTGGCTGAGCTGAAACATGAGGATGGGTTAACACTATTCAACTCTGTTTATCAATGGTTATTGTTTCTCACAGGCAACACTGGGTATCACAGCTAGGGGAGAAGTGAGACAGTCTCATCCTCTGAGGGCACACTAACTGGCTAGGCCTAGAGGAACTCTTAAACAGAATGGCAATCTGACACTTAAGATTTTTGTTTTGACAATCCACAAACAAGACAATTTACTTGTGAGTAATTATGAATTTAATAACCCTAAAACCAGCAACATGTCTATTTAATCCATTTTATAATTATAATTGTTAAGGGGGAGTGAGAGGCATGAAAATCTCTATCAAAACTTAAATTTTAGTAAACTTCCCCCCAAATTAAAAATGCCTACCAACTCACTTTTTAAAATATAACTAAAAATAGCCCCAGAGCTATAAACCCAACTTGAGAGAAAAGCTACTTTCAAACACAGGACTGAAGAGCTATTCTAAATAAGTCATCCTTTTATTTTCTTATCAAAATAGATACCACCAAACCTCATACTTTCCCTCTTTATCTTTCTTGTTTTGTTCTGATGAGAAAAATTATATACTCATATGTTCGTTTAAAAAATTTTCAACCAACACAGCAGTACATCACACTTATGGTAAAAGTCTGTTTGGCATGATTTACCTCTGCCAGTGTCTCACTGGGTGCCGGCCACCCTTGTGAAACGAAGAGACTGACGAAGGTCCAACCTCGATCTGATTACTGGGGTGTGTGTGTGTGTGTGTGTGTATGTGTGTGTGCATGTGTGTGTGTCTAAGCCATTGATTCTACATGTAAAAAGACATCAAATGACTTCCCTCCCAGGCTTATCCAGCTTGGGCAATCACAGTCACAGCAGAATCCAATTCTTCATTTCATTTCAATTTACAGACATAAAATAAAATCAATACGTGAATGAGCAGCACTTGAGTGTAATGGTGACCTGCTGAAGGATTGGGGTGGGTTGGCAACATATCTTGAGTGCTGACGGGGCGCTCTTTCCCTATAAACAGTAGACAAATAACAGAAGTAAAGTATACTTTGAGTATATGAAGCATGTTCTGTCCCAGACCTACTGATAGTCTTTCTAAATGCAGCCAGTACTTGCCGATCCCATAGGGCCAGGCGTGAGCAGACGAATTCATTGGTGAACAAACATTACCAGAAAACATGCCCAAACACATATGTCAGCAGTAGCATCAACCAAGGTCCATACAGTGTAATTATTATTCGATAACAACATAAGCCACTCTTGGAAATCACACCTTATTTTTCCAAGCAACACCAAGCAAATATGATAATCAAAAAATGGTTCTACTTTGTGATTGCTACTGACCCCTTGATGATAGCAAAAGTCACTACCTCGTCACAGATTACAGATGCATGGAGCCCTCTGAGGTGGTCATGGTGACAGCTCCGAGGCTGTCAGCCATGATCAATCACCTTCCATTATGTAAAGGTTTTCCAATTTTGTGCTTCTCTCAAAAGCTCCGCTTTGCCTGGATTAAGCTGAAGCATCAACATTCGAACTTATTGCTCCTATTATCGCTCCCTAAATAAATGCTATTAGAAAAAAACACTAGCTTTTCCACAGTAGGAACTCAAAATCAAAGCTGACCACAGCGATGTGGCCACATATAAGATATATTTAACCACAAACACTTCACAGGTGCATATTATACAAACTTCGTGAGCAACTCTGGGCTCAGGAGGGAGGGGGCATTTAAAGTGCCAAGAGAAGGCAAGGTCTGTGAGTTGTGTGACTTAGCTCCTGAAATGAATACTGAGCAATTCCAATGTATTCGTTGCGATGCCACAATACTCTCGGATTTCAGAAGCAGTCTCCCATGAGTTTTACACTATGTGGTTTTACTACCTTGTACCTATTATCTTCATGATGGAGAAAAGTCATTGTTCTAAAATATAGCAGATGAGTCTGGGGGGAACAGTTTAAAACCAATTGAAAAAGGCATTTTTTAAAAATAAGAGCACCTAAGAAAGGGACTCAATCTTGTTTATCTTTGTAATCTTGATAGCCAGTTAGATGTTTGCTGCATTAAGACACCAAATCCGTAAGATGGGAGCCCATTTATATAAATATGGTCAAGGTTACAATTGTGTACATTCTTTTGTCCCAATAAACAGACTTTTCATTATGGTTGTTAATGGTTACATATATGTGACAAAGCCGGAAACAGAGCGGTAAGAACAAAAAGTGATGAGGAGGGAAGAGACATATTTCAGAGCTAGCCCCACGCAGGCCTAGGGGCTAGCCACAGAGATGGGAGAGAGAGTGGTCCCAAAGCAGCACACTGCGACATGTGCTACTGGGCCCGCACGGGTGTTTTTTAATGTTAATTTATTGTCAACATTAAAATGTTGGGAGGTTTCACTTAAAGGTCCAGATTTCAGGCTTCTCTTAAAAAAATAAACACACAGGGAATTCTAGGCCTGCATCCCCACAGGCAGGAATCTGCTGTTTATCCTCTCGTTTGCCACAAGAGGCAGCCACAGCGGCCCGCTGCACTCGCCAGGGGTTCCTACCTGGCCTTCAGAAGCGTTTGAAGCTTATTCTGAGATAAAGAGAATGGGTCTAAGCCCTGGCTGGCGTACCTCAGTGGACTGAGTGTGGGCTGCGAACCAAAGTGTCGCAGGTTCGATTCCCAGCCAGGGTACATGCCTGGGTTGCAGGCCATAACCCCCAGCAACCGCACATTGATGTTTCTTTCTCTCTCTCTATCTCCCTCCCTTTCCTCTCTAAAAATAAAATTATAAAATCTTTAAAAAAAAAGAGAATGGGTCTACGAAGAACGTGTACAGATTGAGCGGGTGCCGGGGACAGTCCAGAGAAAGTGATGGGAAGCAGAAGAAGATGCAGACCTTGAGATTCACGTGACTTTCAAATCTGAGATGCGGAACCGTTAGCTGCCCACGAAGCCATCCAAGAGAGTCAAGGAAGTAGCTTAAAGAAAAAGTGTCAAGAAAAAAAAGAGCAGAGGACAGAGACCTCAGTACTGTCCTCAACAGAAGAGGAAACATAAAAAAATAAAAAAACAATCAAAGAGACAAGGGAGGCTGAATTAGCACCAGAGGCTCTCCAAGACCTGGCGCCACCACACTTGTCCAGCTTCATTCCCTCTGCCTCTCCCACAGGCGCCCTCGACCCCAGGCAGACAGTCCTATTTGTTGTCTGAGAAACCAAGGACTGTTGCCTGCCTCAGTGCCTCCTTCAAATCCACGTTTCCTACTGCCTGAAATGCTGCTTTCTCCAACCTGCCTTTGTCACATTTCGATTCTACTTTCTACAGTGAGCTCCAGCGGCCCCAGTGAGGCTGCTTCCACATGCCCTGTGTACCATGAGGGGAGCTGCCCTGTGTTTGCCACCTTCCCACTGGGCACCAGGTCTTCTCCAGCGTTGGATCCTCAGTGGCTGGTGTGGCACTCAACAAGCAGCAGAGCAAAGGGAGAGAAGGAGTAAGCAATTGGAGTGGCAGGACAAACCTCTGGGTAATGCTATATCATAGAAATCATGGAAGAAGAGCCATTTCTTTTTTGAACAATCTGGAATACTAGGAGTCATTCAAGGGGAGTGAAGAGAGGCACTGTGTTTTAGCAAGAACCTGCCACTAACAAGTTTAGGTGGGAGATGGTTTCTGATACATTATTGGGAAGTAACTTGGAAATATGTATCAAAAAGCTTACCACTGCTCATACGTAGGTCTAAAAAAATCTACTTGGGAAGTCCATCTGCAATGGACAACATGTTTTATTTGTTTTGCTTTTTCCCTGACTGTTCAGATCTAATCCCCATTTCCATTTTGAGGGAGCTCTCATCCCACTGGAGATGCCAATATGGTCAGATTCTTCCTTTGCGGCCCCCTACCCAGCAGCCAGGCCTGGCCATTCTGGCACTCCTCCCCTGACAGGGGGCAGCAGAGGTGGTCAGAGGAGTGGCCTCACTGGGCAACTCTGGCTGCAAGCATCCCCACCGGGCTCTTCCTGCCCAGGGATGGCTGCTCGGACCCCTGGCCCTCCAGCATCCTGTCACTCTTCCGAACCTCTAGCAGCCCTCTAATCGGGACCCCATTTTTATAAGACAACCACAGTCGGTCTCTATCTGGCCCTGGAAACATCCTTAACTGATATGCTTTCCGCTCCGGCACATCCGGTGCCTGATGCACTGATGATGCCCAGTGTTGGTGTGGAAGAAGAGGGGATGAATGAGCGAGCAAGGGAGCACTGAGCCCGAGCACAACATGCTCTAAAGGCAGACGGGCGTTAGCAGAGGACGCAGCATTTCTCCACAGAGACCGAATGGACAATGACACGAGGAAATACAGACACACGTGTATGTAAAGAAAAAGGGAGCTGAGGAATTTAACAAGAATGTGTCAACAATGGCAGGGAAAAGACAGAAGAAAAGTAAGGAAACAACAGCCAAGAAGAATATTCTGGACAAACAGTAAGATAAACAATAGAACCTGCATGGTTCTTCTTTTGCTTCAGATTGTTTGTGGAAGGGTTTACAAATCATTCCTTCAGAGATTAAACTGTCTCTGAGGTCAGTGAAACAAACCGGCTGCTTCTCATGGTGCCCAGTTTCCCTCTGGGTGGCATTAGGTCCACAGAGCTAACCTAAGGAAGAGCGTGTGCAGCACTGCACGGGGGTCAGGCAGCACCACCCTCCCACCGCACGGGTGCCAGAGGCGGCCTACACTGGCCTCCTGATGGTAATGGGCTTCAGCTACAAAGTTCTACATTTCAGCTCACTTTTAAAAATCAACTCCATTGCCAATCACTGCTAACTCCATAGCTCCAGAACACCCTGCACAACTTACTCACAGTGCCACCATTCTTCCCAAAGGCCCCTGCATGTTGGCTTCAAACAGGGCCTCTGGGTCCTATTGGTTGAGGCAGCTCTTGGAAACCAATTTAGACTCACATTTGACCAGAACTGGCCTTTATTAAGGACTCTCTAGAACCGCTCACTATGCCACCCAACTTGTTCTCATCATTTTGCAGAATCACCACGGGTACTAGTAATTGTTACCCCCATTTTACAGAGAAGGGAGCTGAGACTTAGGGCAAGCGGCTCAAGCCGGGCTGTAAGTGGCAGAGCCCCAGCTGTGGCCCAGGTCTGCGTGGCTCCACACCCACGCTGGCCTGTACTCCTCTTACCCACTGTGAGCTGAAGGCAAATCCAAGGGTTCCGGACTGAGAGAGTGTTAATGCAAATGTTAGCTGGGCTGATTTCCAGCCACAGCACTGAAACCTCGCTAAAATCACAATAAATGTGCTTAGACAACATTACGTAATAGTCAATATGCTGAGAAGCAATCATGTCCCTCAGCCCGAGTCATTCAGAATTCGTAGTCTGGCCCCTCACAATTGGCCCCGTCCCTCAGACTCAGACGAGGCTCTATTTTGAATTCTAATGAGAACTAGGCACACTGAATATTTAAACTGCAATGACAAAGATCCTGCTTTTATACGGATGTCCTTAATACAAGCAACAGATCTGAAAATTCGTATAGGTACCAATGGAAAATACCCATCTAGTTTTCATTTAGAAGCTGGAAAAAGACAACACTGTTTTCTACTTGATGCTATTATTGAGGCAGGGGTAGGTGAAGAAAAGAGAGTAAAAAACACGCAAAGATCTCGGTAAAAATTTTAAAGCCCAGGCCCCGAGTGAAAGGTTCACAAAGCGGTGCTTGAATCCTTTGTTAACAACTGAGCAAACAAATGCATCACCAGGCCCTTCTGAGCGGCCCCCTTGCAGTTTGGTCTGCACTTATAACCAGAAATGTCCTCACTGTGAAAGCATCTATGACTGACAGATCAGATCAGCAAGGAAGATATGCTGAGGATAGGGAAACAAAAGACCGTTTCACGGTTCACAACCCATTTTTGCTCTCCCTTAAGTAAAATGATGCACCAGCTGCCATCCTCAGCCCACTCGAGTGCTCCCAGTTAAACAGTTAGAGCGCCCAGGAAGAGGAACCACCTTACACAGGCGTGAGCTGCTTAATTCCCACCCCTCAAAGAGTTAAAATATACCTTGCCTGCAGTTTCCTGTATATATATGTATGTGTTTACATATAAAACAATAGACCTAGGCTTACGTTTGGAAACAGCTCTGTCTTGACCAAGCCCCTGCCCCCCAGATACTTGTATACTTGTACCAGTATTAGTATACTCATGTTTATAGGGGCATTATTCACAGTAGTCACAGATGGAAACAACCTGGGAGACCACTGACAGAGAAATGGACAAAATGCAGTATGTACATTCAATGGAACGTATTCAGCTTAACAAAAAGGGAAGGAAATTATGACGCATGCTACAGCTTAGAGGAATGCTGAAGGCACTGTGCTACGGGAAATAAGGCAGACACAAAAGGGCGCACACCGTGTGGTTCCACTTAGATGAGGTGTCTGCAATAGAGGCAGAAAGGAGGATGGCACTGGCAGAGGCTGGGAGGGGGAAGGGGGGGATAGTATTTAATGGGGATAGGGTTTCAGTCTGGGATGATGACAAGTTCTGGACATGGATGGTGGGGATGGTGGGACAACAAGGTACCTGTGCTTAGTGTCATTGAGCTGAGCACTAAAAAACAGTTACAATGATAAATTTTATGGTATATATATTTGGTATATGGTATATATATTTGGTATATACCATATGGTATATGGTATATATATATTTTATTACAATAAAACACATTTTTAAAATAAAAGATCTGGCTAAATTTGCATAGGGCTGCTAGACCTACTCAGCAAATTCTACAATATACTTTGTGTTCAAAGGCTTAATATTGATCAATGAAAGTCTCAGAAGGCAATCGCTGGGTGTTGTCAGTACAGGTCTGACCTCCCCAGAGCTTTGGAGGCCACATACGGAACCTTCATCAGTGTGGAGAAACAAGCACTGCTTGTCAACAAACACAGATTTCCCTTTAAACATATGAATGCATTACCTTTTCCTCTAGTGGTATCAGGTATCAGAAATGGTATGAGGAATAGTCATTTGGGTGTTGATCTACAGTATTATTGGAACCGCTAAGTAAATATTAGGAAAAAATTGAAGGGATAAGAGAAACAAATGTCTCCAAAGTCTTTCCACTGAAAGAATAAAAATTCCTTCTTTCAGCACCTAACATCGTTGTGCTGCTGCACCTCTCCCTTCCGAGTTGCCACATGTGATTCTGTTGTAGGTAGTATGTACTACAGACAATAGATACCTATTATATAACTGCTGTATCATATATAAATAAGTACAAGTGAGTTATGAGATAATTTTACAGTTGATATATTTTAAGATACCAAGTTTTTAAAAATATGCAGTTCAGTAATTTTGGGAGTTTCTAAATCTCTTCTACTAAAACAAATGAAGCAGTTCAGCTCAGAAGGTTTATGGAAATCTCTGGGCCTAAAAACCAACAGTAGGTAATACTGTGAAATAAAGAACTGGAGACAGCATTAGTAACACTCCTCACTGCGACTTGGTGGATGGCATGTGGTGAATGGCGGCCACATGCAAACCCAACATGCACTGACGTGTCTGTGAATGTGCTCATTCCAAAAGAATAGCAACGTGACTGCTTAGCACAAAGAAAGACCTCAGGAATGTTATCAGTGACCTGGGAAGAGCCATCCTACTTTAGGCATACAATGACAATAGCTGATACTTGCTCTTCACTTACCCTGTGCCGAATACTGTTCTAAGTGCTATAAGTCTGTATGTCTGCATCTATATCAGTATCATATACAACTATCTCTTTATCTACATTAATCCACTTATGCCGTAAACAGTCTTCTCACCCGGTCTCAGAGAGGAGAAGCCCGAGGCACAGAGAAGCCACTTGGCTGGCGAGTGGTGGCGCCGGGTGTGAGTGCAGGCTTTGGGGCCTCTCTACAGACTCACAGGAGTTCAGGGGAGACGGGCGGCATGAGACACCTGACATATTCTATACAATTTAACTTTGATAACCAGGCCATCCACTCTTTTATAGCTGAGGAAACTAGGCTCAGTAAGATTAAGTTTATACACAAATCAAAGATAGTAAGAGAGGGAGGTGGGCGTGAACCCACATTCCTCAGTCTCCAAAGTTTCAGGATCAAGGGCAGGGAACAAAGGCCCAGTGGACAGAAGTCATGTGAGAAAGTTGTAAGGCGAAATCAAGGAGGCTTTGCTCCCGGCGGGAAGAAGGAAGCATGTGACTCCAGGAACAGAAGCACAGATTGGGCTGGTACCTGACGGATGAGAACTGGGGTCAGGGAGCAGAGCAAGTGATAAAAGGGAAGCAGGGAGCCCCTCAGAGTTTCACCTCCTCTGAGGTTCCAGGGTCCTGCTCCACCTGGCTCTCTCTCACCCTGCTGCTCTAGACTTCTGTTTAACCAGGGCACAGGCAAGGAAGGCAGTCATGCTCAATGAGTACACCTCAGGCGACCCCTGCCCTGAGTCGTCTTTCTACAGCTGGATGGATCAGAGGGTCCATTACACCTTTTCATACTGAAAGGGCTCCAGGGAGGCAAACCATGCGTTCAGATTGCTAGTTTTTTATTGTATTGTATTTCTATTTACAATAAAAGTACTAGCTTTATAAACTTGGTGCACCTTTGTGAGATGAAGCACCAGATAACAATCGCTGTGATTTCTACGACTGTCCCCACTTGCCGTATTTTGCCATGTATGATGCACACTTTTGTGTCCAAATTTTTGAGGAAAAAATAAGGATGCACATTATACATGGGTACTACTAAGTCTGTATCTATATAAATGTTTTCAATTCTTTTATTTCTGCTTATGCATTGAAAGTGTAACTCTGGAAAGCATATAATGATATCTGTATGCAAAATAATATCCTGGAATACAATAATCAGTTTTGTTTCTAAATATAAATAAGATTTTGAATTAAAAAATGAAAACAAAAGGTTTTTTCCCTGAAAGTTTGGTCCAAAAATGTGGGTGCCCATTATACACAGGAGAGCATTATATATACAGCAAAATACAGTATCATCACTTGCTTTTGGGCAAAGCGCTGTACACGGGCAGTATGATGTAAACGTCACAAAAATCTGCATCAGAACTTCTGAATAGCAAGCATCTGCATCAAAACTGCTTGGCGTACTTGTCAAATAATGAACACTCTTGAACTCCAACCTGAGCCTACTCAATCAGATCCTCCAGGGGAGGGCCTGGGAATCAGCATTTAAAAATCACTCCATGTGAATTCCCACTTTACTTACAAGGTATTAAGTAAGAAGTAAAATGACTGCGGAGCATAACATCACTGAGTATAGGATCTGAACTCGCTTGAGCTTCAGAACCTAGGCTCTTAGCTGCTCTCGAGTTCTATCTTCAACAATCCACTGTGACTGAAGTAGAACAAGGTACAACAGTGAATGAGACTGCCTTTAAGCCCTAGGAGCTCTGCTGCGACCAATATGCATACAGTCACACAAGTTCCCCAACTATTCTTTTCTAGAAACATACAGAAAGGTTTCTTAGTTTGCATTTTAAAAAATGAATGCATTATCCTTTCTCTGAACTCAAAACAATTCATTTCATTTGAACAGGATTTCAGTTATCTTTTAGTAACATCAGTGCTTCATCAAATGGGACCACCCATTTCAGAGGAGCAATCAAACCCCTGTGGTCATGAGACAGATGTGGGAAACTCACAGCAGAGTGAACCGCAAGCGACATGAGGGGCAGGCCCCAACTCCCGCTCTCTTACCGCAAGATGCTGACTTTCTGTCCACCAAGTTCACACGCCTGGTTTCAGTGCGAAGCTTCTCGTCTGTTTTATCCACCAGGTTGGCAAGGTCATCAATTATTTCTGTAAGGGAACCAAAGAGGCGCGATTAATGCTCCAAAATACCCTGGTTCACATCCCAGTGTCAGAGCTGTGGTGGTCCTTCCCAGCAGCAGTTCTCCCAAGTGCGGTGAGGGAAGAGGTGTGGAACTTGTGTTCTTTGAAAACTGCCATTCTGACTCAAAAGTGGGGGGAAACAGTAGTGGTAAAGGGAAAACCCCGGTTTACAGCAATGCCAGGAGACAGAGGAGAAATGTCAAAAGTTCAAGGGAAAGAAAGCATGCTCATGGCCAGCCATGTTGTCACGCAAGTTATAAAGGTGACTGACAGACAGCAGAGAAGACTACAGGGCCAACTGGGGTCCTTCTTAAGAAAAGTTCTTCATGATGAATGCAGTTGACCAAGAATGGAGAAGCCAGAGACCACAGCATGAGAGATGATGGTGAGAATGGAACCCATTTAAATACAGAGGATAAACAGATATGTGGATTAGGTTACAGAAAGGTAGATCAGTGTTCGACGGTGAAGATGTAATTATAACTGACAGCCAGGAAGCACTGGGGGAGGTGAAAAGAAATGGAAGGTGGTAATTTCTTCATCACTCACAGAGAGCCATATCAAACTGTCACAAAGTACAACATTTAGAAACTTATAGCTTTATAAAATCACCAAAACTTCAATGTTTGATGTAATTTTTTGTTAACCTTAGATGGATTTTTTAGTAATTACTCTCTTGTAAAAAATCCTTTATGTGGTTTATCTTTTTTTAATACTTATCTTTTAGAAGTGAAATGAAGCACTTAACATTTAAGATAGTATATACACTATGATCCTCATTATGTAAAACTATTTCTTTCTATCCTTTAATATACAGAAACCTAGAAGGCTATATCTGGGTGATGCTAACCTAGTGTCAGTAATGATTATTTCTAGGTGGCAGGATCCTGGATGATCTTCCTTATATTTTCTTTATTATTTGAATTTCTTATGATGAAAATATTTTTTTTTCAATTTTGCTTCTCTTTCTTCTCTCTCTTCCTCTCTTTTTTAGTGATTGCTTTAGAGATAGGTTGGCTAATACACATCACCACTTTTCTTAAGAATTAAATAAAACAGACAAGCCAAAGATTTGAGATCAGTTCTGAAGGCCATGCAGTGAGGAAGCAGGAAGGGCAATCTGTGCAGAAAGAACAGCATGAGGAAGGCCAGGCAAGGTGGGCGTTCTTTCCTCTAGCCTCCTGCAGCAAGCACTTCCTGCAACTTCTTTTTACCTACAGGCCCTTTTATTTTTGCATTCGGATTATCTGCTTGCATGTCTTTCTATTTACAGAAAGACTCTGGCAGAAACTAACTTTTATTCGTCTCTGTATCTCCCACCCCAGGAGAGTACCTGGTACACAGCAAGATGAAATAAGCACTCAAAGATAAAGGCAATGAGGGAATGGAGCCCGAAAGATAAAATCACTAAATAATTTCAAAGCATTTTGCTGCTTCTTTAAAAAGTGGATCTAAGTCACGTTTGTTGAGTATTATTTACATACCACCTGTCTGGAGTGTCTTTCACTGTTCATTCATAACTCTCTTTCCTGGTATTCAGTGGCACACTCTACCCCACTCTCCCTCTCCCCTGCCTAGATGCTCCATCAGGTTCTCCTCTTCCTCCGAAATGTTGGTGATCTCAAGTGGTCTGTATATTTCTACTCTATAATATCACCATGGTGATTTCATATACCTTTTAGTTTATCTATTGATAAACTAAATTAAAACCCTGAAAACCTTCTGCTCTCTACAGCTCTCCAAACTTCCTGACCCAGGTAGCCAACTGCCTACTGCTTCTCTCTGCCTGGAAATTCCTGCAAACTGCTGACTCTCAAGGTCACCAAAACTACATGATCCCTCTTCCCCCAAATCCCTCAGCCTTCAAATAATGGCACTGATGCAGGAGGAGGAAACTCCAGAGGTGCCCTAGAGCTAAGACATCCATACAGGACAGAGACCCTGTTCCAAGACTGGTTGTTCTCACTTTCTGGAAAAACACTGGACCATGTTGACTCATGAATGCACCTGTGCAGAAGATGCTACACGACCCCTGCTTTGTTATAATAGCATTATAATAAATTGCCATTGTGGGACCCCTCTTCCCTGGTCACCAATCAAGGAAAATCATGGGAGACACATGCACAGTAGCTTTAAAGTAATACAACTACTTGTACATGTGCAATAAAAGCCCGCCAAAACCAGCCAGGAGGGATCTGCCCTATAGGAATAGAATCCCTCCAGCCCCTGAGGCCAATCTCTGCTTGGAGTTGGCCTGCTCCCATGTTCTTTGGAGTGTACTATTGCTTAATAAATCTGTTCTCTCTTTCTGCTATAAACTCTGTGTGTTTGGTTCAATTCTTTGTCTGTGATCACCAAGAACACGGTTACCTGTGCCCACCTGGGACAGCACCACCATTCATTTGCTGGCCTGAGACCTCAGGAGTTACTTGGCCTTCTCCCTTCCCCTCTCTTTCACCAGACATTCTATTTGTAGCCACTCTAGTTGATTTCCAGCCCCAGTTATCTCTCAATCCTACCATTTCTCCTAAACCCTCTTACTGATATCTCACAGAAATTCTCCAGGGTTTCTGAGACAATGTCCTAACTTACCTTCCTGTTTCTGTTCCTGAATCCTTCCAATCCATTCTCCATACTACAGTGAGAGCCGTACTTTTTTCATATCTTACTTAGTTAAAATTAAACAGCCGTATGTGGCTAGTGCCTATTGTATCGAATTACAAAGCTCTAAGCACTTTTTTTTAAGAAAAAGAGACAAGACCAAAACACATACCCACTACCACTATCACCACCACTACTGAGAGTTATTGCTTTAAAAAAATCAAGAGGGAATAAAAATAAATACTGAAAATGCATGATTCACTCAAAAGAAGGCAAAAAGGAGGTACAGAGGAACAAAGGCTAGACAGGACAAAAAGACAGGACAGATAAATACCTAGATGGAAGACTGAAACCCAACTATATTGGCAGTCAATTAAATATAAATGGGCAAACTGCTCAATTAAAAGACAAAGAATGTCAGGCAAGATTAAAAAAAAAAGACAACACAACTATAGGCTTCCCCAAGAAACTCACTTTAAATAGGAGGCATAGAAAGTGTCTGCGTGAGAAAGCTGGCGTGACTTCATTAGTATCAGACCAGGCAGGCTTCCAAGCCACAGAGTACGATCGGAGGTAAAAAGGAAGTTTTCATCACGATGAAAGAACACACATAACAAAAATGGACCCTCCCTTGTAGTTAAATATTAAGGAAACTACCTCCAAGCAACCCATGGGATAAAAACAAATCACAAGTGAACACAGAAAGTGTTCTGAACTGAATGGTAGAGACAATCCAAAAGGAAAGTCTGGAATGCAGCTAAAGCAGTGCTCAGAAGGAAGCTTACTGCTTTAAACACATGAAATAGAAAAGAAGACATAAAAATCAATGACCAGACTCAAGGAGATAATCATATGGACATTTCAGTAAATGCATAAAAAGGGTTTGACACAATTCAGTGTTCACTCATGACAGAAATTCTCAAAAAAACCCCACAAAAACAAAACCAAACCAGGAGTGTGAGGGTGTGCCCTCCGCCTGTTGAAGGGCGCCTTGAAAAACTCCCTGCCAACAGCACCCTTAACAGTGAGGGCCGAACCCTTTTTCTCTGAGGTTAGGAGCAAGGTAAAGATGCTGCTCTGACAACCTGCTGAGTATTTTATCTGAAGGCAAAAATATTTTAAAGGAAGATGTAAATATATATATATGTGACATGATTGTATACATAGAACACTCTATGGGATCTATTTTAAAACTACTGGTACAAATGATCTAACAAATCCACAGACACACAATCAATTATGAAGAGCAGTGTGTTTCTATATACTAGTGACAAGCAACTGAAAAATGAAAGTAAAAAATATCATTTAAAATAGCATCAAAACTACATGAAATACCTGGAAATAAATCTAACAAAAAATGTGCAGGACCTCTATGCTGAACACTATGAAACAGTGCAGGGGAAATCAAAGAAAGACCTAAATCAATGGAGACCTATATACCATGTTCACAAATTAAAAGACTCAATATTTTATTTTATTTTATTTTTAATAAATATTTTTTAAGGAATTGAGTGCTTTTATTTTTTATTTTTTAAAGATTTTATTTATTTTATTTTTAGAGAGGGAAGGGAAAGAGAAAGAGAGGGAGAGAGAAACATCAATGTGTGGTTGCTGGGGCTGCAACCCAGGCATGTAACCTGACTGGGAATTGAACCTGCAACACTAAAAGGCTCAATATTTTAAAGCTATCTGTTCATTTTCCTCAACTGATTTGTAGATTCAGTATAATTCCAATCAAAACCCTAGCAGGCTTTAAGTATGAAATTGGCAAGCCAATTCTAAAATGTTCATGGAATCCAAGTGATTTAGAATTGCCAAAATAATCTTGACAAAGAAAAAATAAAGGTGGAGATATTACATCACCAAAATTCAAGATTTATTACAAATATATAAGGCCAAGAAACTGGTCAATTGATCTTCATAAAAAAATGTCTGCTCATGAAAAGATACCATTAAGAAAATTAATAAACAAACCACAGACTGGTGAATATTTATAAGCCATATATCTGATAAACTATCTGTATCTAGAATACACAAAAAACTCCCACATATTAACAATAAAAATAGCAAACAAACCTAATTTAAAAATAGGCAAAAGACCTGAGCAGATGTTTTGTAAGAGGAGACATACAAATGACCAATGTGCATATGAAAAGGAGCTCAACACCATCAGTCATTAGGGAAATGCAAATCTAAACCACAGCAAGCACCACTGTCGCATCCATTAGAATGAGAAAATGAAAGACTCACAATACTAATTATTGGGGAAGATTTGGCCCAAAGGTAATTTGTAGAAGTGTTTGTCAGTTTAATCAAGTTAACCATATATCTACCCTATGACCCAGAAATTTCACTCCTAAGTATTTACCAAACAAAAATAAAAACATGTTACCCAAAAAGACCTGTACAAAAATATACACAGCAGTCTTATTCATTAAAAACCCCATACTAGAAACAACCCCAATATCCATCAAGAGAAGAATGAATAAGCAAATTAGGGTATATCTGTACAATGGAATGCTACTCAACAATAAAAACAAACAGCTACTTATAAGTACAACTACATAAATCTCAAAAGCATTTTGTTGGCTAAAATAAGAAAATAAAATCAATATATACTTGATGACTCCTTCCATATGAAGGATACGGATAAACGCAATCCACTGGATAGAAATCGGAAGGCAGTCTCCCGGGGGGAGGGGTGCAGGGACTGACTGGAAAGGGCATGAGGGAATTTTCCAGATGATGGAAATGTTCTAAATAGTCACACAAATACATACAGTTGTCAAAACACATAGAACTGAACACTATAGATCTGTGCACTTTGTTGTACATAAATTATACCTCAACTAAAAATGTAAATCCAAAAAAATTAAAAGTTTACAATATTATGATATTCCTAAGGTTTTACAGGAAGGAAGGAACGAAAGAAGACAGGCAGACAGACAGGTCTACACACATGGATGCTGGAAAGACGAAGCAGATGATGCTAACAACATTTTACAGCTGCAAGAAGTCCTGGGTCATCTTCTTGTTCGCACCTCCCCACCCCCATTTAAGATACCCCCGACAGTGGAATGGCTAATCCTTTGCCAAACACTCCCAGCGACTGGTAACAGGGAAACTCATGAGAAAATCAGTTCCATGGCTGAGCGGGAGGGTGAGTAGTTATTGTAAGGTTCTGTATATTGAGCTGAAAATCTTCCTGCTTTCAACTTCTACTATAGTTATTGCTAGAACAACACAGATCCAGTGTTCTCCCACTTAGTCCCAAACTTTAATAGATCTCCAAAGGAAGAGAGTTTTAGATCTGGTGACACTTGGATGCTTTGGGCATCACTGGGTGACACTATTCATCCTGAAATGTATACAAGGACTTGGGATACATTGTTTCGATTTTGTCTAGTCACCGAAGAACAAAGGTGAGTTTATTGTAGTAGCATATATAAAGTGGTTATTTTTATGATCCGTTCTTCAGGTCCTGTTGAGATATTCCATGGTAACATTTATGCTTTTTATAGTTGCTCAGTACATTGTCCTCCTACGACCAGTTACGGGCAGAATTTCATGAAGGGCTTTGATGCCGCAACATGTGATACAACACTCAGGCTTAGTAAGCCTGTGTCATCATAAGAAAGTCAAGCACAAAATATTCCTTGTCTGACACTAAATATAGGTCAGCTGTTATACATTAACTGGGTTTCTAGAGAGATTTCTTTTTAAATTTGTAAATACTCATAATTTGGAGGTAAATAAAAATTTTGTATCAGATTAGCTCACCAAAAATCAGTAGCAAACACTGAAGGTGTTAATATTTTAATATTAGACAAAATATAAAGTTTTTCATTTTGGTTGGTAAACCTCTTTTGATTACTAGTTTGTTGATTTCTGTTTTTATGCAACTCAATTTCTAAGTTATGAAATTTATTTAATTGAAGTTTATAAGACGGTAGAAAAGTAAAACATTATCCATATACCCCAGTAATTCCTTCTATATGGTCCCTTCTAAGATTTGACATATACATATATTTCATACAATTGTAATATATATGCCTTTGTCCCCCATTAACACGGTATCATTTATATTCTTTCATGTTGCTACACCACCTTCACAGTTATAACTTCAATAGTTACAAAATATTCATTAAATAACCATTCATTCAAACAACCCATTGTGCAATGCTTAGAATGTTTCTATTTCTACATAATGAGTCAGTGAATTCTTTCCTCTATTACCATTTTCCTTCTTTTGTATCATTTCCTTAAGTTAACAAAGTGAGATTATGATAGCTGGATGGACTTTGAAACACACTGCCAAATCAGTTTTTCAAAGCAGCGGTCCCCAACCTTTACTGGCACCAGGGACCGGTTTTTCCAAGGACGGGGTGCGGGGTGGGGGGTGCGGGGTGGGGGGTGGGCAGGAGGCGGAGCTCAGGCAGGGGTTTCCCTCCAGGCTGGTTCCTAACAGGCCACTAACCGGCTATGGACCGGGCCCAGGGCCCAGGGCCCAGGGCCCAGGGCGGAGGGGTGGGGGGTAGGAAGCTGGGGCTCGAAGAGCGGGGAGGGGCTTCCTTCTCGGCCCAGTTCCTAAGAGGCCACAGACGGGGTATGAGTCCGTGGCTTAGGCGCTGGGGACCCCAGTTTTAAAGGTTAATACTGCCGCTGTCGGTTGGGTCGATGGAATGACTCCACTTGTCAGTTACTGTGACCTCAGAAGGAGACTTCCCAGGGCAGGGAGGTAGGGGAATTCCCAGCCTGCAGCCACTGGCTTCTAAGGTGGGAATTCTCCTCACCAGCGTCCCTTGAGAGCAAATTAAACACAGGTTTCGGAGTACAGATTGAGAAACACCCAGCTGACTCCTTCAAATTCCTGACAGCACAGCCTCCAAAGAGAAACTGATAATTGGCTTCCTGGTAGGTATTTGCATTTGGTTTCCACAAGGAGCCTATATTTCTCTCATGTGTTAATTTAAGACACCAAATGCATTCCAACAGAGAGTGGAAAAAATGGACAATATAAAGTGTGATGCAAAATTAGCAGGATCTAACAAATATTATATAGTATCAAAATATCTGACTCCATTATATTCCATATTTTTTCTACTCCCAATTACCGTCTCAGTAAATTCTATGTAAAGGCAGAAAGCGTGTTACCTTTACTTTCAGGTAAGTATGGTGCCTTTTTGTATTCATACTGAATGCTGGCAGCTGTAAAGTCACTAAGTTATTGTGCCTTTGGCTTATATTGCTAATAACATTTGAAAAAAAATATCGACAAACAAGCAAAAAGTGAATAAAGAGCTTTTCTTGAGGGTATTAGTTTAACTCCCTCTATTGCCTACAATGGAAACTAAAAATGGGAGGTGGGGAGATGACCTCTGATACTAGGAAACCTGTCAAATATATCACAGAAACCAGGAAGGGAAAGACCAACCTGTGACTCGGCAAGGGAAAGCACTCCCTCACCTGTGGCACCCTAGGGCAGTGCAGCTGGCAGCAAACTCCAGCACCCAAGCAGAGCCTCTGGGAAGTGCTCAGGGTGTGGGGGCCGAGGAGAAGTCCTCATGGCCACACCTGCTCGAGCATCTGAGGCAGGAACATGTGGGCCAGGCCAGGCGGGCAGTGCAGGCTCCTTCGCTTCTTCTCTTTATTACCAACTAAGGCATTTCTTTCTTTACCTGGGCCTAAAAATGTGTAGGCTATGCTAAGACAGAACCCTTTCCAAATTTAAAAACACTTCTTTTTAAATGTGTTGATTTTAGAGAGAGAGGATGGTGGCAGAGGGAGAGAAGAGAGAGACTGATTGATTGATTTGTTGTTCCGCTTATTGATACATTCATTGGTTGCTTCTTGTATGTGCCCTGGCCAGGAATCAAACCTGCAACCTTGGTGTATGAGATGATGCTCTAACCACCTGAGGTACCCAGCCAGGGAGCCCTTCCCAACTTATACAATAGACAGACACTGAGCTAGCTCTGTGTGAGGATGAACAAACAGCCAACAGGTATAAAGAGCTCAAAATGAGGGAGCATCTGAGGGCTGTTTGAGGGAATGTCCTCTCCCCATCCCTTGTCCCTAGAAAAAAAATAAAATTCCTTCCAGAATATGAGAAACCTTGAGAAATTGTTTTTTGTTTGTTTGTTTGTTTTTTTAAACAAGATGCAAGAGGACACCAAGTCAACCAGAACAGAGAGCCACAATGTGGGAACAACTTTGGATTACCAGGAACACCACATCCAGATAGAAACACAATTGTCAAATTGAAAACCACAGTGAAGGCAGTTAAACAGATTGTAACCTAAATAAGGCATTTAGAAAATAAGCTTGAATTGTCTCCCAGAAGTCAGAGAAAATGGTTAGAGAGGACAATATATGGGAGGGGAGAAAAAAAGAGACAGGGATAAAGATTTAGGAAAACTGAAGGACAAACAATAACCAAATAAATAATAAATTTTCTTTGAGCTGAAAAAACATTTGAGTTTTAATATCAAAAAAACTCACCAAATTCTGAACATTAATGAAAAAGGTCTAGAAATATTCTATGCAATTTCTGAATTTCAGAATAAAAGAAAAAAATGCTGAAGCATTCAAATGATATGCAAAGGAAACAAGCTTCCAGCTTCTGAAATTAAGAAAATTAAAGAATTAAAGAAAATTGCCCTGGCTGGTATGGCTCAGTAGATTGAGTGCCGGCCTGTGAACCAAAGGATCGCCGGTTGGATTCCCAGTCAGGGCACATGCCTGGGTTGTGGGCCAGGTCTCCAGTACGGATCATGCAAGAAGCAATCACACATTGATGTTTCTCTCGCTCTTTCTCTCTCCCTCCCTCCCCATCTCTAAAATAAAATCTTAAAAGACAAAGAAAATTAAACTGGCATCAGACTGTTCTCATGAATACCTAAATATTAGAAGACACTGGAATAAAAACCCTTGGAGAGCCAAGGGTACTGTAACCTAAGGATTCACAGTCTAGCCAGGCTTCAGTGCAGGCTCATGGGTAAGAGAAAGGTGGAACTGTGCGAGGGATCAGAAAGCACCCACCCAGCTGGGTAATCCAGGGAACAAGAACATGGAAATAGGAGCACTAACTGAAACAAAACTGGACAGGTGTGTGGCAGTCAAGTTCTTAAAGCGTCATGCAAGGGCAAACAACCGCTCACCTCTGCGTAGGCTCCTGAAGCCAACACGTGCCTTTGGCCAGAGCCTCACCTAGCTATCATTGAGGCATTTTGGTTTACTCTTCCCTTGTTGCGGGATGTCTGTGGTGCCTTTCACAGCAGCAGAGGATTGACCCAAAGCCTTACGGCCTGCCCAGCCTTAACCTTAGTATGTGCCAAAGCACCGGCAGCTGCCACAAAACACGTTTGAAAATCCAGTGAGACCATCTTCCTACATTTCTTCATGACAGAGCAATTACCACTTGGATACTTCCGTCTGCCATTATAGCTCCAAACTGTCAGAACACAAAATAAGTGGCAGGAAGACAGACCAAGTGCAGTACATTACATATGCAAAACACTGCATTTAGGAGGGCTAGCTGGCTGAGAGCTTTGCCCCAAGCTGCACTAACATTTGCTGCCTGAGGGTGTAATCTGCTGGCCTAGCTTCCATCTGCAGAAAGCAGGCAGCAGTACTCAGAGCTAGGGAAAAATACAGATGATCAGTGTGTCACAATGAACTTGTTACATGTGCGTTATGTATGCATTAGTGTGTATGTGGATACATTTATATTTTATACACATGTTTATATACATACACACCTGTGTGATATATGTATATATCTCAAAGGATAAAATATTTTATATATTATCTTTGTGCATGCGAGAGAAATAAATGTATCTTAGAAAAACATTTGAGACAAATATCATTATAACATCCCCACAAAGTATTGTGTATACCACCCAGGTACTATTTCTGGAAAAAAAAATTACCTAAAGTATTTTCAGATGATGAAGAAATGAATGGAAAAAGGGGAAATCACGATTAAGTCATGATACAAGAATATAAAATGTAAAATAAATCATAGTAAATAATGAATCTACTAAATTTGAAATGTAGTTCACATATAGAAAAGTACATGTACTAAAATACAGTTTAATGAATTATTATAAAGTGAATACCATTTAATTATCACCGAGGTCAAAAAAAGGCAGTTGCATGAACCTCAACACCCATCCCCTCCCTTTCATCGCTGTATTCCCATCTGATCACTGCCTCCTCCCTCTTCCCCCGAAGCAACTACCATTCTAGATTTCATTTAATCACTTCCATGCCTTTTTGTATAGTTTTACATCCCTAGGAAGTCAAAGATTCACACCATTGTGTAATCACTTATGCAATAATTAATTCAGGGAAGGATCATCAATTAGTGGTAAAACCGCTGGGCGAAGGGCTGCTTGGAAGCAGCATATTCACTGTCTCACTCCAGGGGTTTCTCCTCAGTTACAAAGTGGAAAAGACACCTTTACGATGACGAAATACGGCAAATACTACCTTAACCAAGTGAGTAAACTTACAATCAGCAGTAGTGGGACCAACTGTCATTTTAGATCTCCTTAAGTACTGCAATGAAAAGTATACAACTATACTTGTGTCTTTTACCAAAAATGTTTAAGTCTGATCATTAAGGAAACACTCAGACATATCCAGATTGGGGGAAATCCTACAACACAATTAGCATGGGCTCTTTAAAAATGTCCATGGCAAAAACTGGGGAGGGGGAGATGTTCTAAAATAAAGGACTATAAAGAGCCATGATGAATAAATGCAATCTTTAATCTTTGTCTGAATACTGGAGTGACCCCTCAAGAAAATAAAGTGATTAAAGACAACTATCAGGGCAACTAGAGAAATTTAAATATGGACTCCATATTAAACAATATTACTGTAACCAAGTTAAGTTTCTTGGGTGTGCTAATGACATTGTGGATATGCAGGACAACATGATAGTTCTTAGAAGATACATGCTGATGTATTTTGGAGATACCCTCACCTACTTTTAAATACTTTACTGAAATACATGTACAAAGCAAGAACAAACATCTGATGGGCATATCTTCAACTTTTCTGTAGGTTTGAAAAAAAAACTTTAAGGAAAAAGTTAAAGAAAAAAAATCACAGATTCAGAAGATTGGGTTAAAGAAAAAGAAAAACCCTACTATATACAGATGGGAATTACATAGCAGAATGAGGTAACCAAAGACCCAGATTTGAGGCTGGATGAACAAAAAGGGAGGCCTAAGAGACCAAGAAAGTACTATAATGATAGAGAGGGAGGAGCTTAGAAAAGAACTCCTCCAAGTTGTCTATAAACTACTGGCCTCCACTAAGCTGTGCATTCGTGGAGATGAACTGCAGGACAGAAAACCATCCAACTCCCAGGCTCGCCACTGACTGGCACACACATACGGGGCAGATCCAAGCAGCAAAAGCTTTGACGACTTAATTGACACTAACACGACAAGCCCCAGGAAGCCGGCTGGAACTTGTGGCCTCAAGCCAATCAAGTCAAATGCCTGCTAGAACAAAAAAATATCAACATCCCTGTGGGATTTAAACAACAGTCAGTCTCAAAACATAATAATCAAAAAGTCCAAAATATAATCCAAAATTACTCAGCATATAAGGGACCAGAAAATCTCAAGATGCAGGAAAAAAGACAACAAATGCCAATGCTGAGAGGACACAGCTGTTATCCGACAAAGACTTTAAAGCAGCTATAATAAAAATGCCCAACATTCAAGGCACACTCTGGAAACAAATGAAAAGATAGAAAGTTTCAGCAAAGAAACAAATGACACTGAGAAGAGCCAAATGCAAATTTTGAAACTAAAAAATACAATAATCAAATTAGAAAAACTCACTGGGTTGGCTCAATAGCAGTACAGAGAAGACAGAGGAAAGGGGCAGTGAACTGGAAGATAGGTCAATAGAAACCATCCAGTCCGAACAATCAGGAGAAAAAGAGAGTGGGATGGGGGGAATTACCATAGCCGCAGGGACCTGAGGACAAACACAAAAGGTCAAATGTCACCCGAGTCCCAGAAGGAGAGCAAAAGAGTGAGGGGGAGCAAAAATATTTGAAGGAAAAATGGCTGAAATTTTCTTAAATTTGGCAGAAAATATGCACCTACAATTCAAGAAGCTCAGCAAACCCCAAACAAGAGGAACACAAAGAAATCCTTGCCCAGACACATCATATCCAAACTGCTGAACACTAAAGACAAGGACGAAAATCTTGAAAACAACCAAAGAAAAATTTGACACATTACTTAAAGGTGAACAAAGAGTTGAAAGAAAAAGAAGTGTAGCATTTCTAAAGTTCAACTAAAAGAAAAGAACTGTCAACACAATTCCATCTCCAGTGAAAATATCTTTTAGGAATAAAGGTGGAAGAAACACTGTCAGCTGAGTAAGTACTAAGAAAATTTGTCATAAGCACACCCAGAAAAGACTTCAAAACCACCCCAAACAAACACCCTACTGTAGTGGTAAAATATTGATTCTAAATTTACTATAAAATGTAAGTATATATATTTATATTATCAAGTCTAGTAACCACCAACATAACTGTACAGAGAGATAGAATAAAAACACAAGAGAAAAATGTTAATGGAATACTAAAGTTCATAGAGATGATTCAATTTATATGATATTCTCCAAAAGACACAGCTGGTGGAGTACCCAGTCGGTGGTGCCAAACGTTAGGGTCGGGGGGAGGGTATGACCACCGAGGAACAGCCCAGAGGAGTTTGTTGAGTGATGGAGCTGTTCTGTGTCCTGTTTGCAGCAGCAGTTGCACAGACCTATGTATGTGTTAAAATTCATGGTACTACCCATAGACACAAAGTCAATTTTGCTGTGTATTAATTAAAAATTTCAAATTAAAGAAGATAAAATGAACAAAGAGAGGTATGGGTAAAGGTAGAATCTCAGAGAACAGTAGTATATAGAGAACAAGAGGAGTAAAAATAGAAGCAAAGAAGGAGGCAAAAAAAAAAAAGCACCAGAAAAAATGCTGTCACAGAGAGCCAGCACTATTAAAAAAAGGGTGCAGAATATAGCACGTCCCCTAGACTAGCCACTGGGCAGGAGGTGTGGGCCGTGCTGAGAGCCGCTTCGGGAGGTAAGGGGAAAAGGAGGGCACTCTGTCTGAGCTGCAGAAGTGAATGCATGCCAAGTGTGGGGATGGGAAGACAGCCAGACTAGGCTAGTGAATTACAGAAAGCTCATATATAAAACCATAACAACTGCTAATATTTACTAAATACTTACTATGTGCTAAGCCATTGGCTTCCAATCTGGAGTTGTATATGTTTAGTTATAGTTACAGTTAGAAAAAATCTTCCACATTCCTCAGTGTTAAGTTATTCTATTTAAGTTATTTAATAAAATAAAATATAGCTATATATTCTTTATGTTTATAGCTCTTTATTCTATACTCCTAAGAATAAACATTCATATTAAAAATAAAACCCACAAAACTAAAATTCTAACAACGATAATTTAATCTTAACAGATAGAGCTTACTTTGTGAATACTGAATGGCTGCTTGAAACATGAATATGATCCCAACTAAGACAGAGGCCCTTTGGGCTGCCCTGCTATGTTTTATTCCACCTGTGGAGACATCCTTTATACAGTGTGTAGTGACAGACTTGGCCTTCTCGTGGACACAAATACGTCATTACATACTAAGTATACCTTTTTTTCTCATCAGCCAAGAGCCACTGGGATCCATGACAATCACACACACAAATACGAATGCGGGCGAGAACTGCATGGCAAGCAAGACATGATACAGTGGTCATCCCGATCCCTTGATTTTTAAATATTATCATCAGTAGGAAAATACAAAATTTAAAGACAGTCATAAACAAACAAACAAACCTAGAGCCCAGAGAAGGCACCATCAGCCCTAATTTGTAGACGCAATGCTAAAAGCATAACATATGTTATCTTAACCCAGGCATCAAACAGCCCTATGACAGGTACAATAAATAAAGATCTCACCAGTTTTCCTAGACCTTCAAAAAATTTACATTTAAAATCTACATTTAAAAATTTACATTTAAAAAATGTAAGCCATATCAAAATTCTTGCTAAATAAGGTAACAACAAGAAAATACTTCCCATTATTTGAGAAGACTGGAATCCTGATGATAATGGGCTTAGCTCTGACTGAAGTGATTTACAGATAATCAACATGTATTTTTTAGCACTCTGCATGCATAAAAAGGTTACATACTCTATGAATCCAATTATGTGACATTCTGGAAAAGGCAAACCTATAGAGAGAAGAAAATAATCAGTGGTTGCCAGGAGTTTGGAGGAGGGGAAAGGAATAAATAAGTGAAGCACAGGGGATTTGGGCGCAGTAAAAATATTTTGTATGATATTGTAATGGTAGATATATGACATCATGCATTTGTCAAACTTTACAACACAGAGTGAAGATTAATGAATATAAAATTTTAAAACATCATTCAGGAGTCTGCGGATTCCAGGAAAGGATGCAGGCTGTGACGAGCACATCTAACTGTTCTGCAAATGTGTACAACAGCGTCGCTGGACGGGGTGGAAAGGAAAGGTGAGGGCTTGAGTTCCTCTGGAAATGGGTGGGGTCTGCACGACTACAGGCGAAGGAAACCCACACAAACCGGCACTGCGCTTGGTCGGCGATGCAGTTTTCTGCAGGGGTGTGATGAGCTAATTCAGACGCCACTGACACATGTGCACTGAGACCGAACAATTACAGAAATAGATGGTGGCGGTAGGAGCCAAACTCTCACTGTCGGAGTGGGAATTTATAGATAAGCAAGGGGATGAGGCTAGAGGGATCCATGTGGTAATGCGTTAGTGAGAGACATCAGGGTGAACTCGTGTTTGACTTAATACAAATAAAGGCGGTGACACACAGATATGTGCATGGATTCAGTTTAGTAAACATAGCATACACTTCTGTGCTTTGTCAACTGAGAAAGAATAAAAAAAGCAAAGCCCCAATAGCAATGGACCCTCTTAGCACCCAGACCTTGGTTTCTAATACCACTCTGTAATTGGGAAAAAAAAAACCCCCCAGAAAACAAACAAAAAAAACCCCACGAGATGAGTCTGAAGTATCTGGTCATACCAGAAATAAAAAAATGTTTTAAAACACAAACAAAAAACACCCACCACGCACCTGTGGATGTGTACAAAGGAGCACAGGAACCAACCAAAAGAGTTCTCAATAGCCAAAAAGGAAAAAATTTGCGCAAGAAAATAATTCTGAATTACAGCCAAAAGTGTAAAATAAATTTTCATAAATCTATACATGATTGAGCAAGTTCACAAATGGGAAAGAAGAGACAACCCTCCCATGCAGAATTCCAGACAGTTTATGTAGATACTGATCTTCACAGAGTGGAGGGTATAGCTGGGTGTGGGCTACATGCAGTGACTTCTTTCCAAGAAGTAAAGCATGGAAATGGGGAAGGGGGAGAGTAACTTTACAGTGGAGAAGCATGATACACAGCACCCTGGCCAGGTAATCAAGGTCAACAATGACAGTCACAATCATGTTGACAGTATGTACCCTTGATATGCTACCATGAAAAGGGCACTTCACCTCTGTGGTATTACTCCTAACACCTTGTAACTCTAGTCTCACCATGAGAAAAACATCAGACAAAGTTTAGCTGTGCAGTGTCCTACAAATACCTGAGCAGCCTCATTCGAACTGACAACCTCATCAAAAACAGAGTCTGAGAAACTGCCACGGCCAAGAAGAGCCTGCAGAGGCCTGGCAATGCAATGTCACGTGGAGTCTTGGATGAGATCCCGGAACCGAAAAAGGACATTAGGTAAAACCTGCGGGAATCTGAATAAAGCAGGGGCTTCAGTTAATAATTATACACTGATACATAATTACATATTTATATATCATGCTAATGTAAATGTTAATAACAGGAATCCAGGTGTGGGATACATGGGAATTCACTTGTATTATCTTTTCAGTTTTTTCTGTAAATCTAAAACTTTTCTATAGAATAAAATTTAGCCCTGGCTGGCATAGCTCAGTGGATTGAGCACCGGCTGTGAACCAGGCATTGCAGGTTCGATTCCCAGTCAGGGCACATGCTTAGGTTGCAGGCCATGGCCCCCAGCAATTGCACATTGATGTCTGTCTCTCTCTGTCTCTCTCTGTCTCTCTCTCTCTCTGTCTCTCTCTCTCTCTCTCTCTCTCTCCCTCCTTTCCCTCTCTAAAAATAAATAAATAAAATCTTAAAAAAAAGAATAAAATGTATTATTAAAAAAAAAGACCCTGTATCTAAAATATTGGGTTGGCTGAAAAGTCATTTAGTTTTTCCGTAAAATAAAAGACACATTTTTTCATTTTCATCAATAACTTTATTGATTTGGATATTTTAAGCATGATGTCAATCTCCTGCTATTGACTTCTAGTGGGTAGAGGCCAGGGATGCTCTAAACATCTTTCGATGTGTAAGACAGCCCCACAGCAGAGAATTATTTGGCCAAAATGTCAACAATACCCAAAAAATTCACAAACCACTTTTGACACATTCAATCAGTCACAGCACCTTCTCCATACACTGCACAAATCTTTTTTTTATTTTTTTTTGCTTTTCAGTTGTGTTTTTACCTTTCTTGAAATAATAAAGCATAATATGCCAAAAATGTTGCATATCTTCTTCCATCTTCAATATTAAAACAGCTGCATAAAAATTCACCAATTTTGGTAAGTTTTTTAAATGTATGCTGATATAACAGCTGTCACAATACAATCTAACAAAATTGTTTTGAATGAAATTAAAGACAATCAAACACTACAAGCGCCATTGTATGGAAAAACTAAATGGACTTTTTGGCCAGCCCAAAACTTAAAGAAGACACATTAAACATTTTCCCCCAGGTCAGAAACCAGGCAAATAAGTCATCATGTCGCACCAATGTTTTGGAAAACAAAAACAACAAGACTCAGACTTGGTCAAGTCACGCCATCCGATACCAAGGCTCCCTATAAAGCTCCAGCAATCCAGGCAGTCAGGACGGTCTGGCGTGGACGAAAGCCAGCGGGACAGAAGAGTCCAGAAACAGATTCACACATATGGCCACCTGGTATCCACACGATCCTTAGGTTCCGTAAGAAATGCCAGCAGGCCTATTTCTTCAGTTTTCTTAGGAACCCTATTTACATGCAAGAGTGAGAGCACAGGAAGGGAATGTACAAATTCCTGAGAGGCCCCTGAGAGCAATATACTATTTCTGTTAATCCTTAGGAGGGCCCTGTGAGGCAAGTGTTACTAGAGGCGAAGCTCAAAGAGGTTAAGTGATTTGCAGTTCCACGGCTGGTAAGTGGCAAAGTTGGTCTAACTGAGGTCCGCCTGATTCCAGAGGCTTTATTTTAATCACACTCAGAAAGAAAAAAGAAGAAGATACCAGACCAACATTCGAAGACTGCCTTGTTTGTTCTGTTCTGTTTTGCTTTGTTTGAAAGATGACATCATTCAAGCTCCCTCTATAAAATATCTTCCAAACCTAAGTGAATATCCAATTATAATTTATTACAATGAACATATTAGTTTATTAAGCCAAACTTATGATTCAGGTGGGTGTTTCTGCATGTCGTGTATATACTTTGTAGTAACAAGCCTTTTTTTGTACAGTCAATAGAATTATTTAAATGCTATGAAACTGAAAAATAATCTTGCTTGTAATTGTTATAAAAATATACAGTTGTTCCTTATCATTTGCTATATTTTGTTGGTCATTATCATGACTATCCAATGCCATGGCTGTGGTCAAGAATATAACTTCCAACTAAGCCAAGCTCATATGCTAACATTTTTTTTCCCCTCTCACAATTGATGACAGAGACCCAAACTATTAGATCTCTGGTCCCTCTGAAAAATCACACACATCTCAAATCCAGCAGGACATATCCCTCTGAGTATTATTTCCCTTCTTTTGGGACCCAGCATTGCTTTTCTATATCTGGTCTGCTACTGACTATCTGGAATGTATTCATGATACTAAATATTTAGTGCATGTTCAACTTCTTCTAACATAGTTAGGACAACATACATATATCCAATGAGAACATTAGTAAAGCTCAGATGTTATTTCTGGGTTCTTTCTCTGAGACCACAACAGAACAGACTGGCTTTTAATGAAATTCATAAAATGTTGTTATTTCTAAGTTAGGGCTTACTCTCCACGTCTCAACTGGATTTTGTATAGATGAAGAATTTTAAATATACTTGTGATGATGGTAACACAATTTTAATGCACTATAATAATTTATTATCTGATACTCCTCACAATCTTGAGAAGTACATAGAGAAACTGTTTTAGTATTTTATAGATGTCAAAACAAGCCCACACAGATTATGTAACTTGTCCAAGTTACCTCATGAGTAAGTAGTAACACCCAAGAAGACGCCTCTCTGGATTTCAATTCAAAAGCTTTCCTCAGTAGCTCATGCCTCTTATGTCTCAAATTTCAGGTCTATGTCTAACTCCAGACTAAACATAGTCTGCATTTTTCCCATTCCACAGGAGCATCGCCTCAATTTCTCCATGTTTCCCTTCCTTACAGAAGATCTCTGAAGCTCAGATAGTTGGTTAGGACGTAGGTTCTAAGTGACTGAGTACCATGACATCCATCAGTCAGAAAGTGGAAATTAACCATGTTCTCATTAAAAACAAACAAACTTGAAAAACATTTTTCCACTTAGGAAGAGAACAGTCCTCTTTAGCAGCAAAGTCACCTACCTTTTTCCCAACTAGTTTTCATATTCTGGACATATTTTAGGTGTGTTTCTCCATTCTAACAAGGGGGTGTAGAGGAAGGAGACCCATGCCAACATTCTCCTGAGACCAGTGATTACAGGCAATGTGTTAGAGCCACAGTCCACCCATGTATCTTTGACTTTCTGACTTTATATAAACTTTTAGTAATCCTAGTGTTTAACTTTATATGTATTTTTTCTTTACTTTTTATTATTTACACTAGTATCCACTCCTCCCCCTTTGGCTACCTGCACCCAGCCCCTGCTTCCCTTCCCTCAGGCCATCACCACACTGCTGTCTGTGTCCACGGGTCATTGTATATGTTCTCTGGGTATTTTGAAACACTCTCAGCATAGAAAAATATCCAAATGCAAAGTACTATAAGAAGCATAGTATAACTAAAAATGATGGACAGGGGTTCCATTAATTAAAGAACTGCTCACTTGAAAATGTTCTAATTTTATAAGCTGTATCAATAGACTGATACTTTGTATTATATTTTATCTCTTTATACCAGTTATCAGCCAGTTATCAATCTATTCCCTCTTGTCTCCAAATTCACCGTTCATTACCAACTCTGCCACTAAGGGCTGAACTATACAAGCCCCTCCTTTGCAGCAAGCATGATGTTACACCTTACCAGAAGAGGGTGCTGGAGGGACAAAGCAAGAGGAAAGGGTCACTCCAGGGCTGGGTGTGCTAGTGTTTTTTCCTCCTGCTGCTGCTGTGACTGTGGGGAGCTCTGCGTCTGGGATGCTGGGCACCGCTGAGGAAGTGGGCACGGTGAAACAAAAAGGAGTACTAAATAAAAGCGTGCCTACTAAAACATGAGACCCAGTGCACTACCCTCCCCCCTAGCCTCTTTCTCCAGCCGGAATCCAGCACTCTAGGGGCAGATGCCCTCTCAGAGGAGACTGGAAGGTTATCTCCCAGAAACAGAGTAGCCTAATGGAAAAGATATATATATTCTGACATTTGAAACTCCTGTAAGGAAATGGTTGGTCCCCTCTCTACTGCCCTAAAGTGAGGCCCACCAATTAAACTTCAGCCAACACCAAGTCCTTCCAATCAACTTTTGGTGCCTTGCTTTAAAATATGAGCATTTAGAATCAACAGACATTTGAAAAAAGGTTCCAAAACAACTCCCTTTCTTGTTTGAGCCAAACACATACATACACAGAGAGAGAGAGAGAGATCAAAGAAGACAATGTATCCACAAAATTATAACCAAAGGGTAAAAGGAACTTTCAGAGAACAAGAAAGAGTTCTTAGAAATTAGGATAGCAATAATATTATAGTTGAGTCTTGATTGTGGTAGTGGTTACATGAATCTACACATACGATGAGATGGCAGAGAACTGCACACATACATTTTCCCAGCGTCAAATTCCTGGCTTCGCTACTGTGCTATAATAATGGAAGAAGTAACCACCGGGAGCAATGGGGTAAAAGATCCATGGGACCACTGTCCTACTTTCATAACCACCTGTGAATCTGTAATGATTTCAGAATAAAAAGTTAAAAAGCTTTTTAAAGGTAGAACAGTGAGGGAGGGAGAAGGAAGGAAAGAATGAGAAGGAAGGCAGAGTTGAGGACATCATTTAAGAAATAAACTATTAAGACAAAGCAATGAAAAATAAGAGAAAAAAGTTTTAATTAAATGAAGGATCAGTCCTTGGGCCCACCACTGATAAGAGGAACTACAGAGAAAGAGAAAGAAAAGAGAAAAATCATGTGGAGGAAATTAACAAAATAATATAAGAAAGTTTCCCAAATTTAAGAACATGTGTGCCCTGATGCAAAGTGAGTAAGATGTGTTCAGAACAATGAGTGAAAAAAGTCACACCCATATCATTGTGAAATTTCAGAATGCTAGAGATGAAAAGACTTTAACAGCTTTCAGAGAGAGAGGGAAGAAAAAAATAGCTCATGCATGACGGGAGCCAGAATGGCAGAGCTTCCAAAGACAACCCGGAAAGCCAGAAGCTCATGAAGGAAGGGATGCCTTCAAAGTTCTGAGAATCACCTCCAACCCAGAAGGCAGTCACTCACCCCTTCAATCAGATGTGATGGGAGAATAAAGTACTGTCAAATGTGTAAGGTCTTCACATGTCTTACTTCCCATTCACCCTGTGTTTTGGAAGTTCCTGGAGAATGTGTTTCACCAAAAAGGGGAGAGGGAAGAAAGAGGAAGACCTGAGATCCAGAAAACAGGGGACCACACATCAAAGAGAGACAAAGCGCATTGCACCCTCAGAGGTGGCACAGGGACATCCCTCCCACAGTGAGGCAGGAGGCTGCGTCAGTCAGTCCAGATTGGACCAGGGAGATAAGAGACTCTCATCACTCCATGAAATTGACAGACCACTGCTCTGGCCTGAACTGTGCCCTTCCCCCTCCCCAGTTCATTCATTGGATGAAGTCCTAACCCACAAGGTGACAGTAGTAGTGGAGCCCTCACAAATAGGATTAACACCTTACAAAGCGGACCCCACAGAGCTCCCTAGCCCCTTCTGCCACACAGGAACACAAGGAGAAGTCTGTAAACTGGAGGGGAGCCCTCACGTGGCCATGCTGGCACCTGAACTCAGACTTCCAGCCTCCGGAACCAGGAGAAATAAGTGTCAGTTATTTATAAGCCTCCCAGTCTGCTATTTTGTTATAGCAGCCAGAATGGACTAGGACAGCTACCAGCAGTGTCTGCCTATATTGAAAGGAATTTTACAATTCTGTCACAGGGTTTCTTTTGAAGGGAGGTGCAATTAAAAGAAAATATCAATAAAAACAACTAAGCAAATTAAAAAATAAGAAAGAGGCAATTACTGACTTCAAAGGGAAAATGGTGTCATGAATAACATATGATTCTAGGACACACTGTGGCTCAGGCACGAACAACACTCACAGAGTCATAATTCCGTAAGTACTAATTTAACTTGAATGTGTTAGCAATGGGGGCAGGGGGAAGTGTGCATGTATGGGATTACTGCAGGTTAAATGAACACCCTCCTTTAGAGGAACTCTACAGGCTCATAAGAGTGAAAACATTAAGACAGAGCAGCACGTTATTTTGAAACATAAATATTGTACTATAGATAGAGACAAAACCCCACTAAAAAATGGGAGCAGTACTTCCCAGGGGGAGGACTCCAAGGAGGGGAGGGCTGATGGGAAGGGACCCGGCTTCTCCTAAGCCTTCTAATTTTCCCCGATTTTTCAAAGTTATGTAGCAGATATTACTCAGATAAAAATAAAAATTAATTTAAAAAGTTAAGTCCAGACCCCTGGCTGGCGTAGCTCAGTGGATTGAGCGCGGGCTGCGAACCAAAGTGTCGCAGGTTTGATTCCCAGTCAGGGTACATGCCTGGGTTGCAGGCCATGACCCCAAGCAACCACACATTGATGTTTCTCTCTCTCTCTCTCTCTCTCTCTCTCTCTCTCTCCCTCCCTTCCCTCTCTAAAAATAAAAAAATAAAATCTTTAAAAAAATTAAGTCCAAAGAACTTTAAATGAAAAACGCTACAGGTGAATATGACAAAAATCCAGAAGGCCTTGGAAATACTGCTTAGGCCATGAAGAACTGCTGAAGGTTTTCAGCCAGCAAGCAATGTGATCAGAACTGTATTTTACAAACAAAATTATTGAGATAGAAAAAACAAAGAATGGAGTGAAAAAGGGAAGTTTGGGGATTTCTAGTGGACGCTGAGCTGGTGTGAGGCAGAAGCACTCTGGCTGCGGTGGGGCGGGGCCGTCCGAGGAGCGGAAGCAGGGGCCTCGGCCAGGCTTTGCACCAGCAGCGTGGATCCCGAACCTCTCTTTTGTCTCTTACCCAGGGTGGTTACAACACACTGCCAGGTAAGCCACCACTGTTTATGCCTGAGTTGTTAACTCGCATCCCCCAACTGAATCCACTGATAAGACATCATCTTTTTATTCTCTGACTTTAACACGTATAGACTTCCGGCCAAGATGGAGGCATAGGCAGATACAGTTTGCCTCCTCGCATAACCAAAAGAAGGACAACAACAAATTTAAAAACAAAAAATAACCAGAACTGCCAGAAAATCAAACTGTATGGAAGTCCGACAACCAAGGAGTTAAAGAAGAAGCATTCATCCAGACCGGGAGGAGGGGTGGAGACAGGCAGCCAGGGCGGAGAGGACACGTGGCACGGCAGTGGCTGGAGGACCAGGGTGGGCGAGGAAGCAGCTGGCAGAGTGGGTGGACCCACATTTACATGTGGCTAAACTGGGAGGAACAACTGGGGAGCTAGACAGACCACACAACCCAGGGTTCTGGTGCCAGGAAATAAAGCCTCAGAACCTCTGACTGAAAAAACCTGTGGAGATTGAGGTGGCAGGAGAAACTCCCAACCTCACAGGAGAGTTCACTGAAGAGACCCACAGGGTCCTAGAATGTACACAAACCCACTGACCTGGGAATCAGGACCAGAAGGGCCCAATTTGCTTGTGGCAGAGGAGAAAATGACTGAAAGCCGGCAGAAAGCCAAGCAAGTGGCATTGTTCCCTCTCTGACCCCTCCCCCACATCCAGTGTCGCAACATAGCCTCATGGGTTGTCCCGCCCTGGCGAACACCTAAGGCTCCCCCCCTTACTATGTAATAGGAATGCTGAGATGAAGAAATATGGCCCAAATGAAAGAACAGATCAAAGCTCCAGAAAAAACACAACTAAGCAATGAAGAGATAGCCAACCTATCAGATGCAAATTTCAAAACACTGGTAATCAGGATGCTCACAGAAATGGTTGAGAATGGTCACAAAATAGAGGAAAAAGTGCAGGCTATGAAAAGTGAAATAAAGGAAAAGGTACACAGAACCAACAGTGATAGGAAGGAAACTGGGACTCAAATCAATGTTTTGGACCAGAAGGAAGAAATAAACATTAAACCAGAACAGAATGAAGAAACAAGAATTCAAAAGAATGAGGAGAGGCTTGGGAACCTCCAGGGCAACTTTAAACATTCCAACATCCAAATCACAAAGGTGCCAGAAGGAGAAGAAGATGAGCAAGAAATTGAAAACTAATTTAAAATATAATGAAGGAGAACTTCCCTAATCTGGCAAAGGAAATAGACTTCCAGGAAGTCCAGGAAGCTCAGAGAGTCCCAAAGAAGTTGGACCCAAGGAAGAACACACCAAGGCACATCATAATTACATTACCCAAGATTAAAGATAAAGAGAGAATCTTCAAAGCAGCAAGAGAAAAGGAGACAGTTACCTACAAAGGAGTTCCCATAAACCTGTCAGCTGATTTCTCAAAAGAAAGCTTGCAGGCAAGAAGTGGGTGGAAAGAAGTAAAAGAAGTCATGAAAGGCAAGGACCTTCATCCAAGATTACTGTAGCCAGTAAAGCTATCATTTAGAATGGAAGGGCAGATAAATTTCTACCCAGATAAGATCAAGTTGAAGGAATTCATCATCACCAAGCCCTTATTATATGAAATGTTAAAGGGACCTATCTAAGAAAAAGAAGATTAAAAATGCAAACAGTAAAATGACAATAAACTCAAAACTGAACCAAAAAACAAAAACAATAGTGAACTAAGCAAACAACTAGAACAAGAACAGATTCACAGAAATGGAGATCACATGGAGGATTATCAATGGGGAGGGGGAGGAGGAAATAGGAAAAAGGGTACAGGGAATAAGAAGCATAAATGGTAGGTACAAAATAGACAGGGGAAGGTTAAGAATAGTATAGGAAATGGAGAAGCCAAAGAACTTATATGTATGAACCACTAAGGTGGGGGAATGATGGTGGGAGGGGAGTACAGGGTGGAGAGGAATAAAACGGAGGAAAAAATGGGACAACTGTAATAGCATAATCAATAAAATATATTAAAAATGAAGCATGTATAGACAAAATTAAGTAATAAATTTTACACTTTTTTGCTAAACTGAAGTTCCCATCCTTAACATTTATCTAAGAAATGTCAATTTAAAAGTCTCAGTCTTCATCTCTCCGCTTGTTCTCTGACTATATGTGAGTATTCAGTACGAGGAAGGAGAAAGCCAGAGCTAAGTACTGTAGTCTGCTTGCAGAACAACTTCCCTGTGGATAAAGAACTACCCCCAGTTAGGAACCAGCCTTTCAAGAGATTTCACTAGTGTGGACCTTCGCCATGTCCCACTCAGACCACCCTTGAAAAAGCTGACCATCAAAGTCTTGGACCTCAGAGCTGAGAGGTTGCACCTTGGAAGTAACCAGGCTTGGTGAAAAACCACAAAGCCACACTTAGTCACACATCCTCATTCACTCCTCTGGGTTTGGGAACAGAGACTAAAGAGCAACAGGTTAACTTTTTTCCCCTTTAACAATGTGGCCACAAAAAAGATGGATCACAGAAAACAAGACAGACAATGTAACTGGATTTCAGGAAGACATGCAACAAAAGAACTAAAACTATCATCTCCTGTGACTAATCACTTGGAAATGTGTCCTATTTTGCAAAAACAGTGGGGAGAGAGCGCCCTGTGTAGGTCCAGGAGAGTCGAGGATTATGAGAAATATATAAGGATAAACCAGGAAGACAAGTAAGAGTCATATCTACCTGAATGCACTCAGAACCAAGCCACAAACTGGAAATCAAAGTTAAGTCCATGTACCCTGCCCCTGCCCCTGCCCACTTAGAACCTCACTCCTCCAAGTGTGGTCCTGGGCCAGCAGCAGGGGCACCCCCTGGGGCTTGTTATGCATGCAGACCTCAGAACTAATGAATCAAAACCTGCATTTTAAGATCCCAGTGACACTTCTGCCCATTCAAGTTTGAGAAGCGCTGACTTAGAAGATAGAGCAAGAAGGCCTTCCAGCTTTCCCTTCCCCAGTGACTCTTCGGATGGTGCTGGAGGGGGCGGAAACCAGACAACGGCCCCGCAGCAGCGGAAATGGCCAGGCAGCCACAGAGCCGTGCCCAGTGTGTGTGTGAAAGGACCAGGCCGGCCTGGCAACCACGTCTCATCTGGAAACTGATCCCAGCACCATCCATTGTTTCTCAGGAGCTTGATTTTAGACTAAAATTAGCCTAAGTATGAGCCACAGATTTTCCTTTTAGCTGCCTATTTTATTTAAACAAAAAATGCTCAACATTAATTTTAGTTGTACTTAATTGAATAATTTCTCGGGGGAATAGTTCAGGGAGAGTTTAAAACTGCCTGTTTCCAAAAGCCATTACAAATTGGCATATACGATAATGTCACTGTGCCAACCCAAACAGCGTGCTTCAGTGTCCCTGGGGCTGCCCTCACTCCAGATGTGTTCTGAACTCCCAGCAAGAGAATGCAGGCAGAAACTATATTTACACGAAGTAGTGCTTTGAATATCCTTTTCCAATTATCTGGAATGAGATAATAGATCCCTAATTGGAAGCACTAGGTGGGGGGAAGATCAGGCCTGTGGCTTCTCCCTTGTGAATGCTTTTTATTATTAAAAGCTACAAGACTCTGTCCAAGAGTAAAAGAAATCTCTTTTGCCACATTTAATCATCTGAACATCTATAATGTCAGAAACTATCCCATGGTCACCTCTAATTAACTAGCTGAGTTTTAAAAGATTGATCTTTTCCTATGAATCGTAAATGCGAAAGGACTGGGGTTGGGGGAGGGAGAGATGAAACTTGAGTGAAAGAAATCCAAAAATCACTTTGGCAAGAGAATAGACCAAAGCGGCGGTCTGCAGGCCTGCAGGTCTATTCGCCCCCACCCAAACACACCCATCTGTTTCCGGCTTGCAGGAATGGCACAGATTCTGAACTGCTATCTTATTTCTTACTCATGATGGTTACAACAGCACTGCCAGGTAAGGCTCCACTGTTTATAATGGATTTGTTAACATGCATCCCCAGAGTAAATCTGCTAATAAGAAGTCATCTTTTTATTCTCTAATTTAAGCATGTATAGACAAAACTTAAGTAACGGATTTCATACTTTTTGCTAAATCGAAGTTTCCATCTTTACCATTTAGATGATACGTGTCCATTTAAAATTCTGGTGTAAGGCAAATAAGTATTCTGTACAAATCGGCACAGCAGCCCGCCTCGGGGAGGCTGGCCCCCACATGTCACAGCGCGCTGCGGTCACGTGCCACGCGGTCCCAGCACGCTTAGTTACTGACGCTGCTCTCCCAGGTGTCGTGGAGAAGCCATCCGAAAAACTAGGCACAGATGCAGCTGCTCTTGGCTGTGAGCAAGATACACTTGGAAACCCCGATCCCTAAATGTTCAAAATTGGAAAGGGTTTTCTAAATAAAAATTAATTATCGAATTCCATGTGTTGACAAGCAAACATTCTAATGTTTATGCTTCAACTTGACAAAGGAAATTTAAGCATATTACCCAGAAACCTCTAAAGAAAACAAAGTCCATGTACGGTATTTACTCCATTACGTTTTTTCCCCCTAAAATGTTTAAAAACATTTTTATCATGGAATGTAAATGCAAAGAGAAAAAAATTACATGTACAGTTTAACAAATAGTAGCAAAGTGAAAACTGTGACTACCACATGCTCACACAGCTTGGTGCTGCAATACTGTATTCCAACCTTCCAGTACAAATCTAATCTCAGTCACTCAACCATATCATCAGCAAACTTTATGCCAGCTGCTACTATGTGCAAAGTTAACCACTTTACCAAATATTATGTGCTAGCATATTTGCTCAAATAACTACCACAAGTCCTTAATTGTTACCTACCTGTGTTTCAAAGAAAATAAATATGTAACTCTATCATACAGACAGGGAGCATTTTCCTCCAATAAATCCACACTAGAGGTTTGTGCTCTTGGGATGCTGAACAATCTATCACCTCTGAAAGGACCACAAGAAAGGGCTTGGTGGTCAGTCACACCCAGATGTGAACTTTTCTCTCTGACCTGGACCAGCAGTGAATGATGTCGCCCATGTCCCTGTGATTAACGCCTGAAGTCAGGCCTCTTCCCCCAGGACAAAGGCCTCCCCATTTGGGAGCTACTTAGAACTTTCCCAAGCACCTTGCAAACTGTCTTATTTTTCATGCTATTTCTAGACCTGAAAAAAGCATCTGTTCCAGTATAAAGACACTAAAATCCATGGCTGTAAGATTAATGTTCTCTTAACTCTAAGAGAAGCTTAATCTGTAGCTTTGCTTTAGGAGAAATAGTTTTACCTTATTCATCACAAAGTTTTCAAGTCAACTCAGTTTGTGAGATTCTCAGAAGTAGTTCAGCTGTTTCCAAATTGCACATCGGAAAATTCCTATGTTACATAGTCCAGGATAATCAATGTTAAAACAATATACAAAACAGCATCATTTCCTTACTAGGCGCCATTTCTGTTGGGAAAGAAGGAAGACATTTAAACCAAGATGGTAATTTAAGCCAATAATCTATAAACTGGGGTGTGCAAGATGATTCACTGGAATGTGGAAAGAAAAAACTAAAACTTCTATGAGTATGTTATATTTTGAAACATCAATTGTTTCTAATTTCTAATTTAAGGAACCACATATATAGAGAACAGTAGTACACATTTTATAAATATAATTATAAAAGAATATTCTAGAGAGCTGCTCATAACTGTCACTAATGTGATGAATGATCTAAAAATGTTGAGGCCGTTGTGTTAAGAGTGGTTGGTATAGAGCAACCAGAGAAGACTACAAGATGATGTAACCCAGGAGTCTAAAAGTTAAATGTCTCTGTCGTTATACAAGAAAACCTAAGCAAGTCCTGATAGTAATAATTGAGCACTTGGTCAACTTGAGTGGCAAGAGGATTAAAAACTATACAACTTCATCATCCAAAGAACAGAGTAGTAAAATGTCACAAATACGTGGTCCAAAGAACATAGTAGTAAAACGTTCATATTAGGGAAAGTGGAACAAGAGATACAAGGAAATTCTCTGTATTATTTTTGCAACTTTTCTACAAATCTAAAATTAGTTCAAAATAAAGCACTTAAAATAAAAGTGGTTTGTAACTAATCACAGTAGCAAAATTTGCACACCGTTTTAGATAAAGCAGAGTGCAGGTTAACCCCAACACGGCACACTTACTTGCATGACCTGACACCCACCGGGTCTCCCCGTGGTCCAATCTCCGTAAGTGACATGGCCATAAGAGGGGCTATTGGGGGTGATCTCACCGTTCCACTTCTCCATAGCATTTTGAGAACTTTTGTCAAAATATGTTTGTTCACAGAGTGCTCTCTGCATATAAACTGGATTTGTCTTTGGAGTCCTCAGAGATGACAAAAAATAGGTTGAGAACTGCTGAACCATAAAGGGACAGAGGAGCAGAGAAAGGGCATACTCAGAGGCAGAGACAAGGAAAGAGTTTCAGGATATGATCAGGTGTTTGCTTGAGGAGAACAATGGCAATGGGACAAAGAGTGCCTAACAACACCTAAGCATGGGGCACCACCCCATGTCTGACACTGGACTGAGTGCTGGGGATACAAGAGTGACAGGGGCAGACACTGCCCCTGCCCCCAGGAAGCTCACCGTCTGCACCAGAGACAACCAGACCAGGGAGGAGACTGTAATAGTGCAATAGAGAAGTAATGGGAGCTGAGCTGAGCCAGCACAACATAAGATGGAAAGGGAGAGGCCAGGAGGAGGGGCAATGAGGAACAGAACTCACCCCACTTGTCCTTGCTCACAGGCAAACTGATTGGTGTTAAGTGGATCTTCTTGCGTGAGACACAGAATGGCAGGGCAGCCCCTACAGTGTCACTGTACGAAAGTTGTCGCTGTGCAGGGTAACTGGGTGTGAACTGAGAGGCCAAGGCAGGGGCAGGGGGAGCTGCCACAGTCCCAAGGGAGACCACTTTCAGAGATCTGGAAGTCAGCCCCATCTGAGTACCCAGGAAGGGGCTTCCCAGGTATCAGACAGGAATTCCTCAGGCCAGAGCTGAGGGGTTGAAGGGGAGCCTTTCTCTCTGTGTTATTTTATTTTCTGTTCTTATCTGCCTTGGCCAGGGCATTCCCAGGCCTAAAGAAGCCACCACTGAATTTCCAGTGTTTTAAACCACCCCAGCACCACATACATCCATGGAACATTCGCTGAATGAACAGATGAAGACAAAGGATCCTGAGGCCAAGAGCACCTGCGTGAAGGCGGTGGAACAGACATGAATGTGTCCCTCTCCCCTCCCTCCCTCCCTCCCTCCCCCTCTCCCTCCCTTCCTTTAAAATCTCCAGTCTGTCATGGGCCAATGCTTTTGTAAAATACGGTAGAACTGATTTACTAGAAAAATGAAATTTTAAAAATCTACAAGATGCAACTAATAGTGCATGTGGATGTCATGGCAATGCCAAAATGCTATATAAAAGTCTGAATTCTTAGCCTCAATTTGTGTACTTAGCTCAGTGGGCACTGCTAACGAACAGTTCAGGACAAGTTCCACTCCAGTAACCAGGTTGGGGCAGGGGACCTGCCTGAGCTGAGTTTACACAGTGAGCGCCCTGTTTGTGCTTCTAAAGTGCTCAATCAGCACTACAGCTGCTGCTCAGGGGTCACAGGGCAGACAGCTCTAACCTGGGTTAGCCCTGAGACTCGGTTACATATAAAACTGTTCATGTCTTTTTAGATCTTCCCCTGTCATAAAACATGGCTTTGGTGCTTGTTTTGGTTTGATCCCTGAAACCTGAATTCTGCATCTCACCCCTTCCCACAGTGTGAGGAAGGACAGTGGGTCTCCACAGACTTGTGGAAGGCTGGTGAATGGCCTCTTTTTCTAGCATCTTCAGGCCTTACCCCCTGTCTCCAGGTACCTCTCTTTCTTCCTTTAAACACTCACCTCACTCTGGGTTCCCCCTCTTGTGTCTTAACCTTATTTAAAAAAAAAAAGCCCTTGAGATTCCTCACGTGACCTTGATGCCCTCCCAAGTTCTCTCCTGTCTTGGTTGTGCCTTCCTGTCACAAGCAGGCTCCTGGCACCTGGGGTCTACTGTGGCATCTGTAGCCTCTTCAGATACATCCTGGAACCTGGCCCCCATGTACCAATGCACTCTCGTGAAACTGGTCCCCAATCCATCCCCTGAACATACAACTTTCACAAAGCAATGGCTTTTCTTCTTGATCGCCCAACACAACTTCTCCACAGCTTTTCAAACAGAATGCCTACCTCACCTTTGAAAACTCTCCTCCACGAATCCCATGGAAGCATACTAACTTGTTTCTGGAGTCTTACATTTCTAACTTCTGTGCCCGCCTTGTCTTCCTTTGAGGTGTTTCCAAGTCTTTGTCCTGGGCCCTTCTTGTTTGCAATGGTAATGACTCCCCTAGATTGACCACAACTTGATAGTGACCCCCAAGTGAACAATTCCAGGCAGTCATTTCCCTTGAGCTCTAGCTCCTCGAGTCCAGGCATCTCTGGAGCCTCAATGACGAGAAGGCCCCACCAGTGCTAATGCGTGCTTCCCAGCCTGGGTGCACATTGGCAGCACCTGGGGCTCTTCTAAGCAACCCCACCCACAGGCCGCACACTCTGAGATTCTGGTTTACTCAGAGGGGCTAAGGGCCCTTTTTTCCCCTTTTTGTACTAAGCATTTAAAGGACTGCCTGGGAACAATGTTTTTGAAATTTGGCTGCACACGCTGGAAGCATCTGGGGGAGCTTTAAAAAAATACAGATGACTGGTTCCTAGTCCCATAAATTCCAACTGAGTTAGATGTAGTATTAAAAAAATACATTGGTCTATGTCCCTGGTTTTTGGCACAGAGTTCCTAAAACCCTGGGCCTTCCCTTAGTGATAGGAGTATCTTTTGTTATTCATAACAAGCCCCTTTCAACCACACCTGAGCTTATTTATGCTAAGGAAGTGACTCTTAGTGCCCCCCATCCCCACAGCTTCAGGATGGGGGCTGGTCACAGAAGGAACAATGTGACTGGAGAGGACTGGAGCATTCAGTCCCGCCCCCGGAATGCAGAGAGAGAAAAGGGGCTGAAGGTGATTGGGGTTCAATCACCAACAGCAAAGATTTGACCAATCTTTTTGGGTAATGGAACCTCCATAAAAACCCAAAACAATGAGGTTCACAGAGCTTCTGGGAGGGTGACAGCATCTTCCTCTTGTTGGTACTGGGTGCAGACAGAACACTGGGATTTAAAAACTCCCCAGGTGGTTCTGCTAGGCAGCAAAGGGTGAGAGCCGCTGTCCAAGATAACATGGGTACATAGCTACCTGCCTTTCGATCCAAATAAAACCTTCCTTTCTATCCTCAATACCCTCTTAACTTCCCAGCCAGTGTGACTTAGTGCTCCATCATACAGTCCCGTGTTGTTCGCTGTTGTTTTGTGTGTACAAGTCTTCCCTCTCTGACTGTAGTGCAGGCTTTTTGAAGATTCAGATACTGTTTTCTAATTCTCTCCCAACATGCACATTGCCAACCACCCTGCAAGGCCTACAGTGGGTATTCAGCACAGTGCTGATTAAAGATTAGTTTTCGGGTAGTAACAATGAATCTAAGCCCAAATTCCTCGCTACAGTAGGGCTTCTTGAAGGAAATGAAGTGAATTGTACATTCTTTTTAACCTCCTGTGACAGCTAGCATGGTTCTTTGCATTTTTTATACTAAATCAACATTTATTAGCTTACAGCCACAGAATCTAAAACAGCAATCTTAATGTATCCTTTTTTCCCCCTAGAGAGAAACTTTACATTTTAAAAGTCTTTATTTTGAAAAAAAAAACTAGTTTTTACATCATGATTGATTAAATTGACCATTCCTCCACTAAGTAGCAAGAAACTTTTCCAGAGAGTTCTAGGCACTGAGTCAATCCTACAAATATTATTCTAAAGAAAAATGAGGCACTAAAAGAAAATATAGGATAGATCCCCATTAGGAGATGGTTCTAGACCTGACCAATAAATGCAAGAAATAAAATACAATAAACTAGTTCCTCCTCAGAGTTTGCCCTTCTACCATGCTCTTCCCAGTTTTCTGAAAAAATGGGAAAATATTTAAATTGAGAATTAACTGTCTTAATTGCATATTAACGGCCTCTAACTTGCCTTACAAAAACGTGTTAATAATCAATCACCTTTTTAAACAAGGGGAGTACACTATGGATTCCACAAATATGTGGCATCAGCTGGGATCACTCATAAAATGAATGAGGAACTTGATCTTCAGCAGCAAGATCAACAAATAGGGAGTAGATACTCAGCATCTGGTCATCATTTCATGATGTATATAAATACTGGATCACTATGATGAACACCTGAAACCAACAGGATATTATATGGCAATTATACTTCAATTTTTAAAAATGCTCTCTTTGAGAATGCTGAGGGCTGCTTGCACTGGGCACTGGAAACCCTTGTTATCAGAGCTGGTCACTGGGTCATCGACCGGCAGTGGCCACAGACCCACTACAAACCGCAAGGACCACTCACAGCCCCAGGGAGAGGCCTGTGTTTCCTGACCTCCAAGTCCTCTCCCTTGCTCTTACAGAACGTGGTTTTGCTAAAACAAACAAAACAAGGAGGAGGGAGAGACAGAAACAACACATGTGCAAGCCCAGCTACTACATCTCAGAGGATTCACAAAAACTAGGGATGAATTAGGAGTTGTCTGTGTGTGAATTAGGATTTGTCTTTTATTTTAGTCTGGGTTAAGTTTCCAGCAGTTCTGTCAAGGTCACCCTGCTGTCCACTGACTAACCTGTCTGAGTACCATGCAGTGGACTTGAACTATAGTGAATCAACTTGTTGCCCCTTGCTGTAACTGCCCCTCTGGATAAGAGTGTTGGGCTGTAGAAATGAAGAATTAGAAACACTTCTCATACTCTCTGTCACAACATTCTCATCGAAAAGCTAGAAAAGCACAATGTCATCAAGTATTCTTAGACGGGTAACCCCCAGGCACATTGAACACACTCAGCACACATTTATTGGCTGACTGAATCCTAGGAACTCATCCGGGTACCGAACATCAGCCACTAGGGACCCTTAGAAATCCTGGCCCGCAGCTGCGGCCCCAGACCTCTGCGTTCTCTCAGCCCTGACCCCGCAGCTGCCTCCCTTCCCATTCTCAGCAGGTGCTCTTGTCAGTTACTTCACAGAAAAGGAGGTCCTTTAAGAAAAAACACTGCCAAGTTCTCCCCTCCACCTCTAAACTTACCTGTAAGCACCCATCAGCCTGGTGTGCATGTCCTTGCTCTTCTTTGAAAGACAACTGCCACCTGCCCTCTGGACCCCCGTATGCGCCCCCTTCTTTGGACCTTGCTCCACCACAGCGCTCTCTTGTATCTTCAAGGACATAACATGGCTCCTTCTTCAGCTTGCAAACATGCTCAAAATTTTCCCTTCCCATTAAAAACCAGCCCTGAAGCTCATGCTTTTAAAGCTTCCTTCTTTCCTTCGACACTGACTCTCTTGAGAAGTTAGTCTACCCTTCTGCCTCCACGACTTAAAGCCTCGCTCACTCTCAGCCCTTTACGACGGGGCTTATGGTACCATTATCCTGGGGACACTGCTCCTGCTGCAGGGAATCAAGGCGTATTCAGTGAATAAGGCTTATGCAGTGAACCTACCGAGAAGTCCAAGGCTTATTTTTAGTTTTCATCCTACTGACTTTTCTACGGAACTTGAAGCTTCTCAGAACCTGGACTCCCTACTCCCTCACTGCCATTCTCAGGGGACTCCAAACCATCACCTTCTCCAACCAGAACAGGGTCTCTCAACCTGGCATCGTGAACTGGCATTTTTATAGGCAAAATGTATGTCCATGCTCACAAACACATTTTTGGGGGGTGAAGGGTCCACAGTATCACCAGCTTCGCAGAGGGCCCCCCACACCCCCCCAAGTGAAGAAACACTGCTGGACTGCTGCAGCGGCCTCCTCACTGGCTTCCCTGACTCAGCCCTGACACCGTCCAATCCTCACAGCCACTGGACTCCTGTCTAACCCAGCCTTTGCATCACCACCAAAATTATTTTTCAGATCCTACCGGATGGCAGCGAATCTGGCCTACCTCTCTTACTGTATGTAAGGTGGACAATACGATGTATTGGAATACGGCCACGCTCCTTCACTTACATACTGACCATGGGCTACCTTTTCCTGTGAGGCATGACTTGCTCTTTCTTTCTTTTTTTAATTTTTATTATCTTTTAAAGATTTTATTTATTTTTAGAGAGCGGGGAATGGAGGGAGAAAAAGAAGGAGAAAAACATCAATGTGTGAGACATACATTCATCGGTTGCCTCTGACACACACCCAACCAGGGACCTGGCCCACAACCTAGGCAAGTGCCCTGACTGGGAATCAAACTGGTGACACTTTGGTTCACAGGCTGGCACTCAGTCCACTGAGCCACACCACCCAGGGCTCCTTTTTCTTTTATTGAGGTGAAATTTGTATAATACAAAATTAACAGTTTTAAAGTGATCAATTCAGTGGTGCTGAGTACACTCACATGTTGAGCAACTGCCACCTCTACCTAGTTCCAAGCATTTTCATCTGCCCACAACAAAACCTGGCATCCATTAAGTGGTCACTTCCCAATGCACCCTCAACCCAGCCCCTGGCAACCATCAATCTGGGTTGCTTTATGGATTTGCTTATTCTAGGCATTTCTTATAAATGAAATCTACAATAGGTGACCTTTCGCATCTGACTTCTCTCACTCGGCATGGCGTTTTTGAGGTTCATGCACAGTACAGCGTGGACCAGTAAGTACTTCATTCTGTCTCATAGCTACATGACATGCCATCAGGCAGGCCACAGTCTGCTTGCCCAGCTACAGCCGCTATTGCACCACAACTGCAGAGGTCAGAGAGGAACAGGTGGAATGGGGACGTGAAAGCTGCTGCAAAGCTGCAGCTAGTACTTGGCTCTTTACGGAAAAGGGTCCGACAACTCCAGGGATATACAGATCTTGACCTTCAGAGGTAGTGGTTTTGAAAATCAGCATGTTAATAGTCACTGAGGCATTATCTGGAACAGAAAAATACTGGAACTAAAATGTCTATCATTAGAGAAGTGGGCAAGTTACGGTAAACTCACACTATGTAATACTATGCACTCCTCAGAGGAATCGGGTAAATGTGCACATGCTCACAGGGAAACATTTCTTGGTCGGATTAGGTTTTAAAAAGCACAGGATTGTAATACATGTAGTATATATGTAAATATTCCCTTTTTCTTAAAAAATAATAAGTTGTAAATAAGTACATGAGTTCATATCTGTGTAAAAATTCCCTGAGAATCACAAGAAACTTCCTCTCACCATACGGTACTTTTCTGTACTGTCTGAAATTTCCAACTTTACAAGTGCCTTTATTAGCACTGTTAAAAGATATTAAAAGGAAATTATGGTCCATTTATTCCTATTCTTTTAAATCTCTGTATTTACATGTGATAATGAAAAAGCAATTTAATAACTATTATGTTTTTAAGAAGGAAAATAAAAAAGAAGATCCAAAACTTGTTATAACCTGGTATGAGTTATGTTTTGTGGTTTTCCTAACAATCTTTCATTGTTTCTTCCCTTACAGGTCAGTGATCCTCCAAAGAAAAAAGAAAAATTCCTACCACAGCTAGACTCTGCACCAGACGGGCTTTTCAGATGCTGTCCACGTCACTCATGCACTACGTTTTGATCCTCGTTTTCCACTGATTATTATTGAAAAGCATACCATATCTGTCAGACATAGGACACTGCAAATCCCCCATTGCCAGAGCTCAGCATGGTGGTGACTTGGGCTTCAGCATGGAAGTCAGCCATGACAGGCTGGTTTGTAGGGTTTATCTACATATGCTGATGGTCCTTAAACATTTTCCAGATGTGTTGACCTCATAAAACTGCCACCTACCACAGGCTGTGAAAGAACTTCTCCAAGTCTGTGTTTTTCCCATCCCTCAACTATTGCAAGCCCCTGGGATCCTGGCCGCGTAGCCCCCTACATTCTGAAGCTAGGCTGGGTGCCAGTCTTGCGCCTGGAAAAGGCAGTGATGGCTCAGTAGCTCAGCAGCAGTCCAGTTCTGCACCTGTCAAGCCCTCCCTGTTTGTGCCCCTAAGCTCAAAGTTGCTCATTCCTTGCTCCTTGAGAGTTAAGCTTCTGCTTTGTCCTGAGTGCCTGCAAGATTGAGGGCCTGCCTTATTTTCCTGACCAGTCTATCCTTGAACCCTGCCCCTTTGGTTGGGACCCTGTAACTTGCTGCTGAAGTTCCCTGTCAACTCTCAACCCTCTACAGATGCCCAGACAAGCACCATACTCCCCCTGCCTCCCAGGATCTCTGTGCCTGGGGCATCCTGCCACACCTGCATCCTGCAGAGCAGCTGGCCTTCCTCCCTGCGCCTACAGCTAGGAGCTCCTTTCTCTCCAGATCCCTTCTTCTCCCACCATGAGACTCTGGTTGCCAGATCCTTACTCATCCCTTCTGGCCAATCACTGAGCAAGCCCTCCTAACAGTATCAGCTTTCTCATCGAAGCATTCTGAGACAAGTCACTGGGGCATGATGGATATTCACAGTGTATTTTCTTCCGAGTTACAAAATAAAGTGAACTAGGGAACTGACCCCAAATTGAAGTATCTTTCTTGACGTTGCCTCTATACAAGGCACTTTGCATATCTTCCAAGGAGTCAAAGCTTGGGCAGTCCTCTTCCCTTGGGGAGTTTGAAATTCAGTGGAGAAAAAAACAAATTCAGAAATCATTATAAATAATCCAATGCAAAGAACACTCCAGGACACAAGAGAGGCACCAAGTGCCATGGAGTGTGAAGGATGAAGAGATCGTGGCTGACGGGGAAGCACAGGGAAAGGGTCACGCATGAGGCAGTGCTTGCAGCTGCTTTTGATGAATGGCTGGGATTTCTACAGGGCGGGATGCAGGCCACAGTTCCGACTAGGAGAAAGTCTATATATCAACGCCTGTGTATAAATAATGAGCAAATCTAGCCTCTTGTCTATATGTGCTCTCTAATCAGCTGGCTTTTTGTTTGAAACACTATGCTCTATCATCCAAAATTCTTTTCATATATCACACAGTCCCCCATCCAGGTTTTTTTGTTGTTGTTCAATTATAGTGGCCTCAATTTCCCCCTGTTGCTCTCCCCTGCTCAGCTCTTGCCACCCCCAGCTCCCACAGTCAGCCCCCGCCCCGTGTCTACGTCCGTGGGTCCTTCATACAGGTTCCTTGACTAGACGCCTCCCCTTCTTTCCCCCGTTACCCACTGCCCCACTCCCCTCTGGTCACTGTCAGTTTGTTCCTTATTTCCATGCCTCTGGTTCTGTTTTGCTCATTTGGTTCTTTCTTTTTAATAGCTTAATTATATATTCACTGTATTTTAAAATTATGTATACTATTAATATCCGTATGATAAATGCCATGATTCCTCTGTCATTCAAAGATGGGGGCCTGAAATGAGGGGCACTCTAACTAAAGAACCACACTTAATAATGATAATAGCTCCCAGCCATTGAGCATGGCATGGACCTTAAACACTACCACCTAAAGGTTTTCACAGTGAAAAGTAAACCTTTTCCTAAAATTTCATTACAATTCATCATGATCAAAATTTTTATGTATTAAGATGTTACCTTTGGTAATACTCGCCAAAATAATTGCAGTGTAGGATTTGGTTCTTCCTTCCAGTTGAATCACAGTAAACGGTACAGCCTCCCCCACTGTGCTGAGCAAGGAAGCCTCCCCGAGACAGCTTGCTGGGGTCCCACTCAGCCCGGATCCCCAGCGGCACCTGGGGTTACAGGCGTCAACCCTGCAAAAACACCTCGACACCCACATCGAAGGGCCTGCGCCTCTGCAGGCAGGTCAGTCTCAGTCTCTGCCCTGCTGTCTGTCTGTCTGTCTGTCTCTCTCACACACACAATCGCTAAAGCATGGCTTCAACATCACATCCTTTATGCTGTGCTGCTTGCTCCTCTCTTCTCTGGCAGGATCAGCCAAACACTAAAAGGCACCCTGCTAATGAGAGCCCAGACAATGTCTTTTAACTTGATAAAGTGCCCACGTAGCCCCCAAACCCTGAGTTTTGACAGACTGGAGGATTTCTCCTACGTCAATAAAGAACTGAGGTGGAAAAATCCATTCTCGGAAAACTTTCAGAGGTACTGGCCTAGGAAAACAAAATAACTCAAAGTAAGTTATGTCTAGATGTATTTATTAGTGAAGAGGTGGAAAGGAAGTCTAAAATTCATATTTTACCACTAATTACCTTCTAATTTCTATGATTTTCCCAACTACCTTCAGTTTCCCAAAGTTCACATTTCCTATTTTTGCCTTATTAGCTTGTGGTGGAGGTGGCAGAGTTATTTTCTGGAGGCTTACAGGCATTTGCAAAGAGAATGAATTCCAAAAGTATATTAGTGAGCTGGTTGTTAATAACCCAAGTAGGCCAGAATATACTTTCTCACAGAAATAATGTATCCATGGCAGACCGGTTGGCAGGCAGCCCATAAAGCTGACATACACCATATCTTTTTTTTCTCTTGAGCAAAAAAGGTTTAATTAAAAATCTTGTACAGAGTTTATAACATTACTCTATGCATTTCTTTCAGTAGAAGTTGAAAGGTCTTCGGTCTCAATTAATACATACTGTTTTAACACTTCTGTAGTAATGTTGCTCTGAAAACATACACCATATCTTAAGAGCCACAGCATTAGTCCAGTCATACCTGATCACCATATACAACAGTCTGAACCCAAGTCTACTGTGAAATGCCAGCAACACACCCTCCCAGTGTGGCAGTGGCTGTCACCTTGGCATCCTCAGACTTGTCTACAGAGGAGGGCAAAGTTTATGTGGGCATTCCTGTTATAAAGTGATACATGCATTCCTGGAAAACCTTACATCCTGCAAAATCTCTCTCTAAAAATAACAAGGTTTATGGTGGAAAAGAGTGTAAGGGGCAGACCACTTGAAATCCATGTAACTTTGTAACCAGAGACCTAACCAAAATAATAATTAATACCTAGGGAGATGACCTGGACAGCCCAGGCCAGCGGCTCAGCAGTGGCTGCGGCTGCCTCAGGGATATTAGGTATACAGAGGACCGCAGAGTGGCAGGGCTGGCCTGCACACACAGGGAGGCTCCGAGCCAGAGGGCTGCTGTCAAGGTGGACACAGAGCGGGTAGCCTGGCCAGAGGCCCTGAGGCCTTCAAGGCTGGGGGTGCCTTTTCTGGGGATGGGGCCCTGAGGGCAGGTGCTCATTTTTAGTTTTCTTAAAATGGAGTTGAAAGGGCATGTGCTGCCTGTGAGGACCCTTTCCTTTCTTGCCCAAAGCTGTGACTCTACTCCTGCTCTTCCTGCTCCTCTTGCCAAAGAAAAACTGCCTCTGAACCAATCCAACCTCCGGGATCTGCTGACATCATTTCTCTCTTTTTAAGAAGCTAAGGGACCAGCGCCACAGCAGACGGACTGTGCACCTAGGACCGGAGACTTGGCTCTCCGAGCTCTCCAGGTTGGAGAACCTTTCCTAGGTCTCCCATTTCCCAAATTCTGAGCTAGAGAAGAAGGGGCAGCCATCCTACAGAAGGTAACTTCTCTTGACATCATCCAAGCCAATTTGGCGAATTCTTTCGCATTCTGCTTTGCCAATGGAGTGATTCTTAATCTCTCTCAAAATATGTGAACTTGTGTACATCAGGCTGACGGCAAGACTGGTCCTGTCTAACAGGAATGTAATATGAGCCACAAATGAAATTTAAAAATTTTAGTAGCCACATTAAAAAAAGGAAAAAAACCCAAATATATCTATTATTATATTTTATGTAAACTAGTATATCCAAAGTATGTAATGAATATAAAAATTATTAACAAGACTTCTATATTCTTTTTGTACATCAAATCTTCAAAATACAGTATTATTTTGCTCACATAGCACATCTTGATTCAGATGAATCACATTTCAAGTGCTCAAAAGCCATTTGTGGCCACGGCTGCTGTGTTAGCACAGCTCTATTCAGATCCTCTGCAGACAGCAAAGTGTCATCGTATTCCTAAAGGTTCAGAATTAAAAGAATGTACAACCCAGTGAAGCACAGAAAACATTTAAGCTCATATTCATATTCCTACAAAGGGTACCTTTCACATGTTAGTTTCCACATAAATGTATTAGTCCCTAATTAGCTAGACTATTCAGTTAACCAGGATACCCCACTCCCTAACTACACTCACTGTTTGAATTATTTCTTTTAAAGATTGTATTTCTTTTTAGAGAGAGGGGAAGGGAGGAAGAAAGAGAGGGAGAGAAACATCGGTATGAGAGAAAAACATCAATCAGTTGCCCCTCATATGTGCCCCGACCGGGGACTGAACCTGTAACCCAGGCACGAGCCCTGACCAGGAATTGAACCAGTGACCATTCCCTTTGCAGGATGATGCCTAACCAATTGAGCCACACCAGTCAGGGCAGTGTTTGAATTTTTAACAGTTTTATTGAGATATGATTCATGTACCATAAATTCACCCATTTCAAGTATATAATTCAATGGTTTTAGTATATTACATTAATTTTTAAAAAATTTGGTAAAGTAGCCCTGGCTGGCATAGCTCAGTGGATTGAGCTCGGGCTGCGAACCAAAGTGTCGCAGGTTTGATTCCCAGTCAGGGTACATACCTGGGTTGCAGGCCATGACCCCCAGCAACCACACATTGATGTTTCTCTCTCTCTCTCTATCTCCCTCCCTTCCCTCTCTAAAAATAAATAAGTAAATTAAAAAAAATTTGGTAAAGTATAGGTAATGTAAAATTTTCCATTTTAACCATTTTTAAGTGTACGGTTCAGTAGCATTAATTACAATCACAATGCTGTATAGCCCTCACTGCTATTTATTTCCAAAAGTTTTATCACCTCAAATAGAAACTCTCAACATCTACATTCTAGAATGCAGGCCTCCTCTCAAGTTTACTGAGGAAAGTGATACAGTAAAGCTGACTTATTTAAGATCAACAGGTGAAACATCTTTGCATGAACATCACGCTGTCAGGGCCAGGAGAACTGTCCTGCATTTGCAGAAATTTCCCAGACACCTCCCTTCCTTCCCCTTTCCGAAACTGGAAAGTTCCTAGGATACCGTCTTGGTTCACAAAATGTTGTGTCATGCTGAGCACCTGGGCACAGGTCCCACTCCCCTCCAGCTCAGTCTCCTGGGATTCTAACAATAAAGTCAAACATTTTAAAAATGGTATTACTATAATACCATTTAAAGATTAAAGACACACAACTCCACCATAACATTAAGTTAAAAACAAATATCTGAAGAAATAAAATTCTAATTCTAATGCTTTACTTTAACATTCGCTTCAAACAGGAAAACACTGCATTATGGATTCTCTTTTTTCACCTAGTTTGTTTGTTTTTAGGTTCTCAAGGAAAAAAAGATGTTCCAATTGATTTTATGTATTTTATTCTGGTAAAACGAGGTGGAGAAAACACTGCAGAGCTAATTAATTCCAGTGTAACCTCCTCACCCAGGGCCAGTGCTTGCGAGCAGATGTGCTGGCTAAAAATTCCAGGTCACTCCTAGCACATTATTTAAAGTAACCTCCCGCTCCTCAGAAGAGTCTGGCAAGCAGCTTGCCGTCTACGGCAAACACTTGGACACATGGAGAAGTGGAATTTAATATCTCTTGATGTGCACTCCCCATTTATTTCCAAACCTCTGCACATACATAGGAAACTAAATGCCCCACAGTCACCTATATACTGTGCTAAGTATTAGCCACTGAAATAAAAGATGAGGAAGCAATTTTAGGCAGAGTTACCACAAATGTGTTTTGGGAACTTTCACCTTGTTTCTCATAAACTAGAGAGTGTACTTCACGTTTCTTTTGATTTCTAATGACCAATGCATTTAAACTATTAACATTTCATTTGCAACACGTGTCTGGTTCAGAACTAGCAGCTGGACTATTTATTTTGCTAGCTGGTGACAGAATTAAATACAGAGTCTTTGAAAACATTTACCAGCTTTCCCACTAACCTTCTGTGTACTTTCCAAATTAGGCAACTTTGATTTTTATTAGCTAAAGGTTTACATACTGCAATGCTAACACTGTTACCTTCAGAGTAAATTGTTTATAGCTCAGGTGCGGTTTAAAATATTTCCTCTATGCAATACTCTTGAGATTGAGGAAAAGAAAAGTTGAACTCGTTCACTCTAGATCAACAATTTTCCTTGGTGAGTCAAACAATATTTAGGCCGCACAGATACAGAGGCAGTCAGGGAGACCAGTTGTAAAAATAGTCCAAGTCCTCTACGAAAACCGCAGGCTTCCTTTGCGAGTTCCCAAGTGCTTCGTAATCACAAACTCACTGTCCTCGTGGAGGGCCTCGTCATGCATTCTTAAAATTTATTCTTTGACACCAGCATTTGGACACGGTAGACAGACATGAGCTTGCACCCCAGACCCATCTGACTTAAAAATCATGACTATTGCCTATTAGCTACACAGTCTTAACGAAGTAATTTAACCTGAGTCATAGTTTCTAGCTCTGCAAAATGGAAATAATTATTCCTGCCTCATAAGTTGACTGTGTGCACTTGCACAGAACAGATGCTCAATTCAGAGGCTCTGGATGGAGTCAAAGATCCTCCATCACAAAGCCGTTCCCAGTATCTGCAGCCCACAGCATCGCTCATTATACATTCGCCCACTCAGTCGAAAACGATCCACTGGCTCTACTGGAGGTGAAAAGACAAATCAAATTTGGCCCCTTCTCTTGAGGAACACACAGTATGTCTGGGGGTTGCAGTATTAAATGGGAGAAATCCAAGCTAGTGAATACTTTAGTTACTTCACGGAGTATTGCGGGGGCCCACAGCAAGGGCTCCCTCTTCCAAGGAGAGTGGGGAAGAGTTTGGTGGGGATGACGGTTGAACTATGGCCGTGTCTCGTTCATAAGGGAGCCGGGATGGGAGATGAGGCTGCCTAGGACCAAGAAGGGCTTTAGTATGCGACCTCTAGAAGTTACTACTTTATCCTAAATGTGACAGGGAGTCACTGGAAGTTTTTAGCATGAAAATAACACAATAAGATTTGTTTTTAGGAAGCTAATTCTGTCAGCGGAGGGGAAGACTTCCTGTCACATAGGCTGATGACAGGAAGTGCGTGGGGCTGTGGCAGTAGTCCCAGAAGGCAGAAGATGGGGCCTGAGATGAAGGCAGAGGAGGCAGAGGTGTGAGGAGAGCTGTGAGAGACAGCGTCAGAGGTGCAGTCAGCTGAACTGAGTGACTGGCAGCAGATGTCTAACCTGGAAGATGAGCTGGATGGTGACACCAGTAACCAGAAAGAAAACTGCAGGGAGTGGAGCAGGTTTGCAGGAGGAGATGATGAATTGAGTGTTTAGACATAGTTTTTAGACATTGGAGGTACCTCTCTAGGTGAAGATGCTGAATAAAGTTGGAAATACAGCTCTAGGATTGTGGAGAAACGCAGATCGAAACATGATCAGCATTTATACAAGGGTGAGGTCAGAGGAATAGATTAGGATGTGGGTTAGCCATTAGGAACAGGAAAGGACCCCAACAACAGCACGCAGAGTAAGGGAAACCCGAGGACAGAGCCCCGAAGAGCACAGGATTTAAGCGATGCTTCCCTGTATGGCTCACTGTGAACTTGATTATGTTTCCTTTTACCATGATTTACTTGCATTGTGAGAACACTCAATCTCCCCACACAGATATAAAGATAGTGCTTACTACACCCACTGCTTCAAGAGCACCCAGCACAGTAACAGGTATGTAAAAGACATATGCAGAACTGAAATAGGGGAAACTTACATGGAGCAGAAGAAAATTAGGGTTGCATTTTTAAAGGGCCTTAAGTATTGCCCTAAGGACTTTTAACATTGTCCATTAGATAATAAAACAACCAAAGTTTTTGGAACATTGAAGTCATGAAACAAAAATAGTATTTTCAAAAGATTTATGCAGGGTGGAAGAAAAAATAGTGATTCTGCAGTGAAGAAACCCATTAGAAATGAACTGTGGAAGCTGAACCACTGGTCCCAGGTACACTAGAGCCAAAAGGGACACCATCCATCCAGCTGACTGACCGGAACAACATGCGTGGGTCCTAACTTCTTTTTTAATGGACCTCCTCTGACTTGTCAAAGGAGAGAGAACCAAGGATTGCACAAAAGGTGAATAAGAGGTGGGCAGGTAGAATGGGAAAAGTAGGCAAGGAGATGTGTTTACATGTAAAAGTGGTGAGAGGCCTGAGACACAGGAGGTAACAGGAGGAGGAGGGCTAGGCATCCAGAATGAGTATGGTTTTGAAAAATGTGCACACTGTAGTCCCCCCTTATCTGTGGTTTTACTTTCTGAGGTTCTGGTTACCCGGTGATTAACGGCGGTCTGAAAATATTATATAAAAAATTCTAGAAATAAACAATTCATAAGTTTTTTTTTAAATCTTCACCCATGGACATGTTTATTGATTTTAGAGAGAGAGGGAGGGAGGGAGAGAGGGGGAGAAAGAGAGAAAAAGAAACACTGATGTGAGAGATAGACACTGACTGGTTTGCCTCCCATATGCACCCCAACCTGGGGTCAAACCTGCAAATCTCAGTATGTGCCCTGACCAGGGATCAAACCCACAGCCTTTTGGTGCACAGGATGATGCTCCAACAAACTGAACTATCCAGCTAGGGCAAGAATTCACAAGTTTTAAGTTGTATGCCACTCTGAATAATGATGAAATCTTGTGCTGTCCCGCTCCATCCCAACCAGGATGTGAATCATCCTTTGTCCAGTGGTTGTGTTCAAGGCACCCTTATTTTACTTAATAATTGCCCCAAAGAGCAAGAGTAGCGAAAACTCTATCACAGGTGTGTATGTATAGGGAAAACATAGTATAGGATGTGGTACGATCTGCAGTTTCAAGCATGCACTGGGAGTCTTGAAATGCATCCCCTGTAGATGGGGGGACTACTATACACACACCAACAAAATCTGTCGGGGGTAAGATCAGCAACATGCTTAGGACAGAATCTGGATTCTTCAGGCAACTCGCGTAGCAGAGAGGATGATGAAGGACTGCCTGCAAAGTCTGCAAGAGCTGAAAGATATTTGGCCGGTATCACCACAGCTGAGCTCTGGGATGTGGGGATATTAGGTGGATTTACAAAAGAAAAAGCAGCATTGTGTGTACGCTGCCTCCCACCATCTGTTCCTCCCCCAGGTTAGCCGAATGAAACAGACTCTCCAGGCAAGATATTGATTCACATTTTTCAAGTGCTGACTCCTGGTTTGGAGAGAGAGCTGAGGTCAGAATTCTTGGGTCCTTTTCCAGCCAAACCGATTTTAGGACAGGCAAGCAATCACAGAATGCTCTTCTGTGCAATAAATATGAAAATACTTAACCTCCCTGGAGCATTACGAAGCATAAATCATGTCTTTAAAGGCCCTGTGACAAGCTGAAATGAAAAGCATTCAAAGTAGAAAAACACAATGAGACTACTACCACAGCCACTCACTGAATTTTGTGTAGGTAGTTGTAATATTAACTTAATGAGTTTTATGGTTTTAAGAGTACTCATCAATAGGTAAATATTAGGTTGCTAAAATACTCTATGACTCACTCATCTGTCTAAATATGCTACAGACACTAACATTTATCAGCTTGCTCAAAATGGCTAGTTTCTTTTCTTTCTCCGTACCCTTCTCTCCCTCTCTTTCTCTTTCCCTTTCTCTCTTCCTCTCTCCCTCCTTTTAAAGCACTTCTTAAAGGAGCCATTAACAAGAGGATTCACTCATCGGGGTGAAAATGACTTGCAGCTGGAAGATCCGAGACACGCATGGATCCGTTCTAAGGCTGATGGGAACAGAGTCCAGGGAAGGGGCATGGGAGCCAGGAACCCACGTGGAGAGTAAGAAGGGCGGGATTAGCTGGTGACTGCTTCAAAAGTGAACAAATAAACCCTAGGAGTGTGGCAACTATAGCCTTTTCAGTGCATGCAATGGCTGATGCAAGTACTGTGAAGTACAAATTAAATCCTAAAAATCGCAGCTAAACATTCACTCCCTGAGTTTCTGACAGTTTGTTACTCCTCTTACAAAAGCAAACTAGCTGAGATTAATCCAATTAATCCCCATACCTGTTAGGCTAGGCCTTGTATCTATGAGAAATTCAGTCTGTCTTTCCACTTTCATATTCTCTCTTTGTTTTATCATTGTCAACCACCAAAACTAAGCTGGAGGAGATTACCATCACCACTTTCCATGCTGGGAAAGTCCAACCCCTTGTCCAGTTTAGGGATCTTCTAATGCTTCCAGCTTCGCTTTCACTTGCGGCCACTGCCATGATTCTGTGAGTGTATTTAATCACCAGAAAGTGCTTCCTAAGGTAAAAACCAGAGCTGGCATCCATTGGCCCTAGTTCTGGCCTCTGGAGTAAAGTGAAACAAGCCTATTTCTACTTTAAAACTTTGATAATCTCTCCTTTCCAACACGTCTCTTTTTCCCCTCCTAAAATACCCAGGCCCTTGCAAATCCAGGTGTGATGCAAGGCCCAAGTCTGGCACTGTCTGGGAGCTCATTGGAAAAGCAGGCTCTCAGGCCCCACCCAGACCTCCTGACTCAGAATCTGCAGTTCAGCAAGAGTCCCAGGTAAGTCACATGCACATGAAAGTCCGGGAAACACTGCTTTAGACCACTGGTTGGTAAGCATTTTCTGCGGTGGGCCAGATGATAAACATTTTAGGCTTTGCAGGCCATATGTCTTTGTTACAACTACTCAGCTCTGCTGTTACGGTGCAAAAGCAACCATAGATAAAACTGTAATCAAGCAAGCGTGACTGTATTAAAAATAGAAAAAAAGTTAGGGACACTGAAGTTTAAATTTTGTATAATTTTTACACCAGGAAATAGTATTCTGCTTTGAGGTTTTTAAAAAAATAATTTAAAAATATACAAACCTAAGCTCTTCCTTGTGTTCTTACAAAAGCAGGCAGTGGGCTGTCGGTGGGCGAGCCCCGCTCTACACCCTGGTCCTCCAATGTGAGCACGACAGCATCCGATCGTGCGCCCTGGGCCTGGCCCCCAACTCTAGACAGTGCGCTCCAACTCCTTAAGGAGGCGTGCATGACTGAACCAAACACAATGGATGATTTGTAAAAATATAAAGTAGAGCAAAACCATTATTTCTTTTTTCCTTCTACACAATATTTCTTTTAATGTAGACTGATGCTTAACACCTCACTTACTTTGATACAGCCATACACAGCACTCCTGGATAGTAACATATGTGTGAATAATTAAAAGACATTTATCCTTTTTGCAAAACAGACTTTTAACTTCAATAGTCATATCTTCTCATGCTATAATAATTAATGATTACTAACACTACTATACTTTCCTCTACATAAAAGTCATTTTTATCAAGACAGCACCATTGATAATACTTCTTGCTGGGTCAGGGTGAGGTCTGGAGCTGGAATACACAAACACACACTACTATTTAAACATTTTTTAAAAGATTGTATTTATTTTAGACAGAGGGGAAGGGAAGGAGAAAGACAGGGAGAGAAACATCAGTGTGTGGTTGCCTCTCACGTGCCTCCTACTGGAGATCTGATGGGGCCCACAACCCAGGCGTGTGCCGACTGGGAATCGAAAGGGCAACCTTTTGGTTCGGAGGCTGGTGCTCAATCCACCGAGCCACACCAGCCAGGCCACACACTATTTTAAAATTCTCACCAAAATGTCCCCCTGTGTACATCAAAAGAAAAAAGGCACATGGCAAAGGATAGTATGTTATTAAGTTCCTCTCCACGTGGGATTTTTTCAAACTTGGTGAAGATGGATAAGGGGAAGCTGGAGGCTAAGTATGTGGTGGCATACACTAACCCATTTCCAGAACCCTGGGAAGTCTCACTAGTAAAGGGACAGAAAGAAGGGAACTCAGAAAGGAGCTGAGAATTCCATTTGCAATCTAATGGCTTCTGATCTGAGCTCCTCTGCTAGACCCTACTTGGGAAAACAATGAATTAGAGGACTCCAAGGTACTTTCTAACTCTAAAATGTGGGATGTGTCTTTGGTACCGTTACTTATCTAGTTATATGGGCTCCAAGGCTGGAGTCCTCTCTTCCACATCCCCTGCTCTGAGGCCCCCCTTCACATGCATCACCAAAGCCTGCAGATTCCAGCTTTCCCCTCTCACATGGCCCTCGTCCCACTCCTGTTGTCACCCAGCGAACTCAGTGCTCCACCCCAAATTTACTGCAGCTGTTCCCACTGGCCACTGACATCCACAAGACCTCACAGCACCATCTGACTGAATCCACAGCAAAGCACTGTTTTATTTTTGTGCTATCGCTGCCGTTCTAACCAGTCTTCAGCAGCTTCCCAACATGTGAAACATCAGCCCCACACCCCAGGTACACTCCGGTCTTCCCCGTCAGGTCCCTACGACTGGCCCCCTCTCGGCCTCCAGCACCCAGAGGGTGTTCTCACTCCTGTGCCCCAGCCTTTCTCACTTGCTTCCCTTACCTCCAAGTTGGGCTTGACCTGCCACCTCAGGCCAATGGGAGGCATACAGATATATGCAAATAATTAACAATCCTGACTACAGAAAAGCAAATGCTTAAAATGGGCACAGTAGAATACAGCAGATTAAAATGACAAGGGGCCTTAGATCTTTGGTCATAACAATACCATTTGACCTTGTTCTCATTCTCCTCTAATCACTCTGGATTTACCATGACTCAAAAAGAATGGCCCAGCTGAGCAGCAATTTGAGGTTGAAGGGATTTCCACTCTCTCTTTCCAGAGTTCCCTTCTCTCTATTTCATCTACTTTATTTTCACTAGCTCCTCCCTGCGTCTGGAGATGCCAACTCTCTATGGAGAAATGAGCACCCCACCTGCCCTGACCAAGGTGCAAACAACCCACTGCTCCTTACACTTCTGTACTACATGACCACAGAGTCTGTTTACCCAGAGAGCTAACAAGATCACAGACAAGAAAGAGCAATAATTTATTTTTTAGGATATTTTCCCAGAAATGGGATGGCTGGGTCATAAGGCAGTTCCATTTTTAATTTTTTGAGAAAATTCCATACTGTTTTCCACAGTGGCTGCACCAACCTGCATTCCCACCAACAGTGTACAAGGGTCCTCCTCTCTCCACATCCTCACCAGCACTTGCTACTTGTTGATTTATTGATGAGAGGTAATCTGACCGGTGTAAGGTGATATCTTATTGTGGTTTTAATTTGCATCTCTCTGATGATTAGTGACAATGAGCATCCTTTCATATGTCTATTGTCCATCTGTATGTCCTCTTTGGAGAAATGTCTATTCAGTGCCCACTTCTTATTTGGATTGTTAGGGGTTATTTTGGTGTTGGGTTTTATAAGTTCCTTATAAATTTTGAATATTAAGCCCTTATTAGATGTATCCGCAAGCATGTTCTTACATCAGTGGGTTGTCTTTTTATTTTTACTGATAGTTTCCTTCACTATGCAAAAACTTTTTAGTTTGATGTAGTCCCATTTGTTGATTTTTCCTTTTGTTTTCCCTTGCCCAAGGCAATAAATCAGAAAAAAAAAAAAAACAATGCTATAAGAAATGTCTGAGATTTTACTATGTTTTCCTCTAGGATTTTTATGGTTTTGGGTCTAACATTTAAGTCTTTAATCCACTTTGAGTTTATTGTGTATGGTATAAGAAGATGGTCTAATTCCTTTTTTGCACATGTCTGTCCAATTTTCCTAATACCATTTATTGGATAGGCCATCTTTACCCTTTGTGTGTTTTTGCCCTCTTTGTCAAATATCTAGTATTATCAAGGTGTGAATTTATTTCTGGGCTCTCTATGCTGTTCCATTGGTGTATACGTCTGTTTTGGTACATTTACATAAGGAATTCCACTCAGCCGTAAAAAAGAAGGAAATCTTACCTTTTGTGACAGCATGGATGGGCCTGGAGAGTATTATGCTAAGTGAAATAAGCCAGGAGGTGAAAGTCAAGTACCATTTCACTTACATGTGGAATCTAATTAACAAAATTAACAAAGTGGAGACACACTCATAGATATAGAGGACACACTGACAGAGGGGACAGCTGTCAGAGGAGAGGGAATTGGGGGCTAGGTGAGAAAGGTGAAGGGATTAAGCAAAGAAATAAAAAGAAAGACTCATGGACACAGACAACAGTATGGTGATTGCCACAGGAAAGCGGGGCAGGGCAAGGCAGGAAAGAGTATGGGGGGGATAAATGGTGATGGAAGGAGACTTGATTTGAGGTGAACACACAATACAGTGTACAGATGATATACTGTAGAATTGTATACCAGAAACCTATATAATTTTATTAAACAATGTCACTCCAATAAATTTGATAAAAAATACATTTAAAAAAAACAGTAAGTTGTGTTACTAAATTTTCCACCAAATGACATATGACTTTTCTTTCTGGCCCTTCTTCAAAGTTCTCCACTTTACCTTCCCCCACCCATGAATAACTTCCTCATCCCTGTGGTTCACTCACTCGGGCCTATCAACAACATACCACAGCACTGTGTCCTAGTTAGTCCCTAACAAAAAGATTTCCTGGCACTCCCACTTCCCATCCACAGGGCCTCACTCCACTCCTCACTCACATAACCTTTCATACATCTTTCTCTTTGTTGCTCCTTCAGCTCTACCAACTCAAAGTCCCTCTGCTGTACCCTAATTTCCGAACTGTACAGGCACCACTCTGCACTAGTGAACTTTAAGAAAGGTCTGTTAAAAGTTCACAGCTAGTATGACAACATCATGTGTTCCGATTATCACTGATTCAGTGGAATTATTTCCAGCGCAGCAAGTGATCAATCTGTGTTAGCAACATGTTTGCTTGTACAAATGAGCTGGACCCTGCTGCCACATATTTACCCTATTAATTTGTAATAGTAATAAACCTAAACTGAATTTTATAGCATATTTCATATCAAAATGTTGGCTTCACCCTGAGCTTGAAGAAAACAACTAAAATTCTAAACCCTGGGGTCTTTTTATATTGCAGCGAGGAATCCCCAGAGATGGTACAAGCAGCATGAGCACACAACCTTTACCAGAGAAAAATGAAAGACGTTTGTCTCGTGTGTGTGAATATACACATATATTTTTTCTCTTCTTTTTTTAGTGCAACTTCCTGACCTCTGAAAACAATTTCCTTAGGACACTGACTATGGATATTTGCATGGATTTCTCAATAGTTGGTTGTGTAAAGGGAGACAGACTTTTTGTCTTTACCCCCGAAAAGAATTGAAACAGACTCTTTCTTTCAAAAGTTGGCAGAGATATGTGGCAGAGGGGTCCAGCTCATTTGTACAGGCAAACACGCTGCTGTCTAACACAGATTGATCACCAGCTGGGAAGCAAGTCATTCCACTGTAGGCTCACAATAACACTGGCTCTCCGCTGCTCTGCTGACCACCAGCGACAGATTGATGTGCAGTCTCTGAGTAAAGGAGCTGGCTACAGAGGAGCACTTGGGGAAGTGAAGCAGGTTGCAAGTGTGTTATTCATGGACTCCCTGCCTAGAAAAATAAAAGTTTCCCACCTTTCTGACCTGAGTTCGGAGAACTGTTAGGGCCTGAGTTTGCTTTGTGAGTTGGAAGGCTGTGTACAGCTTTCCCGAGCAACATAAAAAATGAATACCTATTGGCACTTTCCAATGAAATGCCAAAATCCACAAAGAGAAATGACCAAGGGGCATTTTTTTTCCCTTTCCCACTGTGAGTGAGAAAGAAGAGACATGATATTTCATGTCACTGCCAAAGAGTTTGTTTTGCGAAAACAAATGAAGAAGTACAGCTTGTTACGTCATCTGTAGGAGATAGTCCAGGGTCTCAGAAAAAGAACAGCATTCTGCTGGGTTTCTTTTAGGACAATAAGAGTAAAACTCCCCCCAAAGAAGAGTTTGAAAACACCAGGCCAGCAGACAAGACATGTTTACTGCTTAAGGAAATTGGCACCAAAGTGACTAATTTGAAAAATAAATCAACTTGCTGGTGCCTTTTATTCTGTATAAGTTTGAGTTATTACATTTCCCAAAGTTTTATACTTTTTAAAAACGGTTAACATGCTTCCAACCTATTACTTAGTTTTAAAACCATTTTGAAACCTTAGGTACATTCATATTTCATTAGTGTTTTTTTGCGCTTGCTTTTCAGGCATTTTAGCCAGAGACATTTAGCACAAGAAAATGGGGCAATTACACAGGGTCAGGGGCTATCTCATCACCCACAGTGGTGCCAGAGCCCAGAAGGCTGCCTGGCACACAGCAGATCCTCATCAAGTATTTGCTGACTGACTGGCTGCCTTTTTGTTGGAAGCCAACTTAGCACACCATTACTTGTTTTTCTACCCTAATAGAAGGTTTAATGACAAAATTTCATGAGCAATTTCCCCACAAATTTCAAAACACATCTTAGTGAAGAAACAAAAAAATCATGATTACACCATTTCTGTTATTACCACCTGGTCCATAGTTAGCACTGTTAAATTAAAGCTGAATAAAAAGAAGACATGCAGCCCAGGGGATTCGTTTCTGCAGAGCCAGTGGAGGGAGGAAGCAAACTACTGTTTTCCTTTCAGGGGAGTGCTGTGTGGGTTCCCCTCCACAAAGGCAGAAAGGAATAAATATGCACTAGTTAATGACGGGGAGCAGCAACAGTTCTCTGGCAGTAGTACAAAGCCAGGAAATTTAGCAGTTTCCAGAGAGTTGCATGTGCTTTTCAGGGAAAAGGTTTGAGATAGCACTTCCTAATGAAACGCCAAAATCCACACCAAGAATGACTGAGTAGCAGTTGTTTTTTTCTGTTTTCCCACTGAGAGTGAGATAGAAGATACACGATGTTTCATGTCACCGCCAAAACCGTTTGTTTTGTAACAATATATGGAGAGAGACAGCTTATTACACCACCTGTACTATACTATGTGTTAGTATGTTAATAGGTAATTAATCTTGATTTGATAGGATTTAAGATTTTTATTTTTTGGCACATATGCTCAAGCTATTATGTTATAAATCTCAAACATTTCAGCAAATGTCATCCTGATTGTTCCCTACTGCATAGAACACGACCAGTGAAATATTCAAGGTCAAGAACTTGGATTCTTTACCCACCGTACTCAGGAAAACCAATTTATTGTTCCGTCTTAGTAAAGAGAGGTGATTTCTTTGGGGCCTATATCATATTGGCAGTCAATCTAGAAAACATAATTACTTTTAGGCAAAGGCGGTTTGTTAAGTACATCAATCTGTCCCTGTGAATTTAAGCACACATTCTGTAACTATTACTATGATAAAATTTGGAGTTTATACTACTTTTTAGAATTAATTGTGTGTTTAATATGTTTGAATGAGGCAAAAGATATAATATAAATCAAGAGTTTTTGCAATGGGGTAAAAATCTTAGGAAGGTTTTGAGGTCTTTTTAAAGCAACCTTAATATTGCATAGTTCTGGTTTAGCAAGTTAATTTTCTCATCAATGTACTGGAATAAATGTATTTAATTATGTTTGGTATTAAACCACATCATTACAAATCTTTATTTAAATTGAACTAAATTTTTAAGCACTTTCTAAAATATAAACTAGAGGTGGATCTGGGAGCTCAGTGGTGTTTATTTGTGACCCCAAAGACAACACTCGGGGCCTCTCCCAGTCGTCCCGGGGCAGGTGCGCAGTGGTGAGCAAGCCAAGCCGCTTGACTGGCACTCCGTCCCCAAGTGAGGTGACACGGGATGATCTTCCCCCTCCTTGTTTTCACATCTCTCACTTGAAACAAGGATCTCTTTCCTGGTCATTTAGTGCTGCATTTTTTCACACTTTTGTGCTTTTTGTTAGTGGTTTGCTTGTTTAGAATGACCCACAGTATTAGCTGCCATGTGCTTTACAGGAAAAAATGCAGATTAGAGAAGCCTTGTTCAGGTTGATGACCATAAACTCAATGTTAATGGACTGACAAAATTTATTGAATGATGTGTCTTTAAACAGAAACACTTAAAACAAGGCTACATAGTGATTAGTTGTGAAGATGTTGTGACCAAAGGCTTGTGGGGAACCTAAGCCTGTATTTCCCCTGGGAATGGCAGTTCAGTATTCCCTAATGCAGTGTTCACAGTGACTTTAGAGAACATTAACACCACAAATAATGAGAATCCACTCTAATTATTTTTTAAATGAAGTTAATACAAAAAAAATTTTTTTCACTATTCAGAGAGAGATTTTGCTTTTGAGTGGTAAGGGTAAGCTCTCTACACTATAGGAAGTATTAATGGAACCAATTTTTAAAGAAATACTAAAAGTGGCTAAAATTCTATAAATGACAATACCAAACACTGACAAGAATGAGGTACAACTAAAATTCTTGTACACTGCGGGGCAGGAATGTAAATGGTACAGACACTTTGGAAAACAGCTTGTCAGTTTCTTAGAAGACTAAACAGATGCTTATCATATAAACCAGCAATTCTACTCCAAGGTATTTACCCAAGAGAAATAAAAACATTTGTTCACACAAAAATATAAACTTAAATGTTTGTAGCAGTTTTATTCCATACTGTCAAAAGCTAGAAGCAGGCCCTGGCTGGGTAGCTCAGTTGGTTAGATCATCATCCTGATTTGACCAAGGTTGTGAGTTTGGTCCCTGGTCAGGGTACATACAAGAAGCAACCAATGAACACATAAATAAAGGGAACAACAAATAAATGTGGTTTTTTTTCTGTCTCTAAAAAAGTTAATAAATAAAATTTTTTTTAAAAGCTGGAAACAACTTCAACTGGAGACTAATGAACAAATTGTTATACAGAAATACAATGGACTATTCTACAGCAGTAAAAAGAAAGAAACTATGAATGAATCTCAAGTGCATTTCTTCTTAGTAAAAGTAATCAGATACAAAACCTACATGTTGCATGATTCCATTTAATCCCATTTTGGAAAAGGCAAAACTGTAGAGGCAGAAAACAAATCAGTGGTGCCCAGAGGCTGGGGGTGGAGGGAAGGTTGACTGCAAAGGGGAATGAGAGAGCTTTTGGGAGTGATGGACCTGTTCTATAGCATGATTGTCCATGTTTATTAAAATTCAGAACTATTCACAGAAATTACTATAAATCAGTTACTATAAACTTACTATACATAAATTATAACTCGGTAAACCTAACACACACTCACACAAAGGTAACAAAGGACAGTGATGCTTTAATGACAGACATTCCTTCAGAGTCCCCTCTGATTTTTACCGATGTTCATAGGCACAGTTTTATCTAACTAGCATATAAATTGATGCTTAATTTTGCTTTTAAAAAATCTGATTAATTTTGCCACTTGAACCAAGACCAGCAGGATGGTCTGGCAAGGTAAGACCCCTCAATCAGCTTCAAATCAGCATCCTCCATGCGGTTGTGCAGTAGCGCTTCTCGTGAACGGGTCTTACTGCTCCGTGGTCTTCTTGGGATTTTGTGCATAGGCATGCTCTTACCTACCAATGGAAGAAGCCCAACTGACATCCTGAAACCAGGACTCTTTGGTGGCCTTCCTAGGCCCTAGGCCCTAGGCCCTAGGAGCTTCCACCTTCTCCTGCCTCCTCACAACAGAACAAACATTTGAAGAGCACAGACTACGTACTGGGCCCCATGCTCAGCCCCAGGAATGCAAAAATGGACCAGACAGCCTAGCCTGCCTTGTATTACTGTCTCACTCTACCTTCTAGTTACAGTGCCTCCATGAACTTTAGCCCTCAAAACTTCTGGTATAAGTTATACTTTAGAATTCTCTCCTTTGTTTATATTGTCTCTCCTTCCAGCGTTGAACACTTTCTGAATTATTAACTTTCATGAGCTAATCCTTACTATAATCCCACTAACTTCTTAAAGTCTGAGTAGTCCAAGCTGATTCTGCCAAAATCCATCTCGTTGTGGAAAAAATCAAGGTTACACAAGTCACTGTTGTCTCATCTCATCTTTTCATCTCATGCTCTTTTGTCACTAAGTGTGCTATCTATGAATACAGACAGTCCCAGTTGAGAACTTACACACGGCATCATTTCACTGTTTAATGTAATCTTCCAAAGTAAGCACTAATTCCCTTTGGGTACAAGGGCTTTCATAATTTTTCTTAGTGAAATGGTGCTTCTGACATAGATATGGCCCCTGCTAGAGTTCATGTTTCTAGTGAATTATAGAACTTAAATATTATATACTTTGTGGCAGGTAAAAGTAACTAGAATCTACATTCCAAGAGTTATAATTTAGGTCCTACAATACATATGTCCAAATTATTTGTAAAATTGTATAAATAAACCTAACTCTTAAGTTTTCCTTTCAAGGAAAAATGAGTATTTATGAAAGAATGAAAAAAATACTCAAAGTGCTGTTTTTCCCCCCAAATTATAAGAAATAAGTGTACAATTTAAATATACACATCGCCCTGGCTGGCGTAGTTCAGTGGATTGAGCATGGGCTGTGAACCAAAGTGTCGCAGGTTCAATTCCCAGTCAGGGCACATGCCTAGGTTGCAGGCCATGGCCCCCAGCAACCGCACATTGATGTTTCTCATTCTCTCTCTTTCACCCTCCCTTCCCTCTCTAAAAATAAATAAAATAAATAAAATCTTAAAAATAAATAAATAAATATACACATATATACATATATATACTTTCACATAAATGCACATAGTCCCTGGATTCTTAGAAAATTGAACAAAAGTTTCATTGCTTAGAAAATCTGAGTTTGATCATTTGCTTCTTTTTTCTTATATGGTTTAATTCACACTATATCTGATGTATGCTTTTCTCTTAATCCAATTAAATTATCTTGATGATTTATAGTTAAGATGTAGATGCACTTACTGTAATCTTTCTTAATATAAGGGGCGTGAATTGTTCTGCTGGGGTCAAATAATGAAGAGTAACTATAAGAAATGTCCCAACAGCAATGTCACCATCATTATGATGGGGCTGGTATGAGACTCAAATTCTAGTTACTCAGCAGTAACCACAATGTAATCTAGTATCTTCTTTGATGTTTTATTCTAAGTATCTTAATTTATTTTCACCCCAGACATTCCCCAGCACCTGAGAGCTTCTTGGTGAAGCCATTGTCTTGCCTAGAAATACCTGAAACGATTAGCTCTGGTTTTCCTCCTTTCAAACACAGGAGTGCTTGTGGGGAAGAAAACTGATGCTGGAGAAAGGTGGGATAAGAGGGAAAGAAAACTCTCTTCAATCTTTAATGGAATTTAGCTACCAAAGTTTTTTTAAAAAAACAACTTTGTTCAACTGGAAATTTAATATAAATATGTTCCTATTTCTAAAAACTAGTTCTTCATTCCACAAATACACTGCTTCCTGGCAGAGGGTATCAGTTCCTTAAGACATGCTGTAGCTCTGAAAATTTCAGATGGGAGTAGGCAGTACCCACCTTTGGGGGCTAATGCTGAGCCTGCTGAAGTGCAAGCAAAGAAATAAACACAGGGCAGATGGCCACATGGACAGTGACTTTGGGCCCTTTGGATGACAGCAGCAGAACACCCAAGGGCTCTTGTATATACAGGAGCCCCTGAAAGGTCAGCACTGCAAGGTCAAGTTACAGGAAGAGCATTCCCAGCGAATGAATGTCCACCCACCTCACCCCTCCTCCCCACCAGCTGTCGATGACTTTGGTGTGAAAACCCACCAGGGAACTCTTAGACAACCAAGTGTCTCAGGAGGATGGGCTGGACCGCCATCTTCTTTTAAGCTCTTACTGTTCCTAGAGCCCAGCTTAGCTAGAAATTGTGAGGGGATACAAAAGGTTAATTTCCTAGGCCCTAAAATTCCCTGTTACTAGTTCATGGTGTAGGTTCATCCAGTCCATTGTAAAACTCCAGGAAAACCAAGAAAGAACACTATAAATCAGCTTAGATGCCATAGCTATAGGAAAAACATGCTTACCCCGTGAAGAAAATACTATTGTTTCAACACTGACTATAATGGTCCATGGTAAAGAATACAACTGTTCAGATCTGAATTAGACAGGAACACAGGCACTGTGTAGAGCCTTCACACAGCACTTGATACCTCCTATTAGTCGTATTTCTTGTTAAATACTGTAATTCTCTGTTCATAGTGCTGCTTGCCACTAAAGTGTAAATTCTTTGGAGGGGAAGAAGGTAGGAGAACATATTCCAATTTCTCTTTGTACCTAGTACCTCACACAGTGCAACTAGTGGCTGTCAAATAAATGTTTGGTGAGTTCCTAAGTAAAATGTGCCACCAGTCTCCTGCTCTCCTGGGAGGACTTACGGTTAAGACGCTCTGAACCCTTCTATAAAAGCCTCTGTCCTTGCCTCGGCGGACAACAGAGACGTGTGGGTGGTGACTGAAGCAGAGGGGAGCGTGGGCTGTGGGGTGCTGCTGTGTCTAACATGGTTTTCAGTGACAAAAAACACTGACCTCAAAAATGCAAAGGAGTTTGAATAAAATCACTTTGATAGAATTAAATTGGAAAAGTCTGTATCTCTAAATGTTTTCTGAGTAATTTAAAATATGTATAATTAAATAATAAACTTAATAGCATAAGTATACCATTGATTATTTGAACTACAGACTTACAACTATTATATATATACATACATACACACACACACACACGCCAAGCTGAGCAAGAAATTGGTAGGGGGTAGGGATCTCTCTTTGGAAAAATAAGGAGTTATATTTAGGCATGCATTTTTTTAAAAGATTTTATTTATTTTTAGAGATGGGGAAGAGAAGGAGAGAAACATCAACGTGTGGTTGCCTCTCACACTCCCCTTACTGGGGACCTGGCCTGCAACCCAGGCATGTGCCCTGACTGGGAATCAAACTAACAACCCTCTGATTCACAGGCTGGTACTCAATCCACTGAGCCACACCAGCCAGGGTTAGGAATGCATTTTTACAAGAGTAGATAAATGACTGAGAAGACTTTGAGGGATACCAGGGAAGGCACAGCAAAAAAATATTTTGGCATGTTAGTGTGAAAAAAAGCACAAATAGAAAGATTACAATAGAGTAAGTAATTAAAACTACAGTTGAGTAGAAGATATTAAGATTTTTGACTGCAGTATCAGGAAGGGAAGGACAGGGAAGGAGGAACCCCAAATATGTACAGACAAGAATACAGAAACTCTAGCAACAGAGTCGATGTGCTTTGCAGATGGCACATTTCCTTATTAACAAAGGAGGCTAACCATACACACACAACTTTCCATCCAGGACTCTCAGAATTATTTATAAAACTTTGTAACTCACTATTGTAAGGGAAAGTCTGCAACCAATAAGCTGAATTAAGGTTCTGACCATTTCTCATACAAAAGTCCATGCTGAAGAACTCCCCTGTGGTGTACAGCTCATCCCGACCTGGGATTCAGGCACAGGACTTACTGCCCCCAGCACACCCCCTTGCCTCTCACTTTCCCTAACAATACAACTGTGGTTCACACAGAAGCCAGATCCCAGGAGGGCCCATCATGACCAAGAACGTTAGGTATATCCAATGTGCACCCAGCGGAGACGGCCCTCACTTCATGGGCAGAGAGAGGCTGGGCGCCGTGTGAAGAGAGGCCCTGCCTGTCTTCCCATGGGCACGATCCTCATCTACTTTAGAAAAGACTTTGCTGGTGAAGCGGGGGAAGAAGGCAGTAAAGCTGAGCAAGTGCATTTGGCCCGAGGAGGACGAAGTGAATGCAGAAGTAGGTGTGGGTCTCAGTCTGGTCTTTGGAGAAGAAATTACAAAAACTAATTTGAGCCCAGAGGTGGTAGAGAAAGGGCCTGGAAACCAAATGAAACAGCATTTGACCTTTGGCCTCTCGCATCTGAAGCTGGGCTGAGCCTCCGGCTGAGTTCGCCAAGGCCACTGAACAGCTGTCTGATGATAGCCGCTTTCATAGCTGTCAGCGACATTCGGCCACAGCCGGTACTGGGGCTGTTCCCGCTCTGTGGACATGGAAACAGAGTCTACGTTTCCCTTCATTTCTCCCTCTGCCTGAGCAATCCTAAATTAGGAAATCATCTGGATTTGTAAAAATAATCACTTCTTGGCATGTTCACAGAGTCTGCTGAAATGTTATTGTGGAAAGCAGAGTCTGAACGCCTGGAGGTCACAATAGGAAATGAATCTGGCAATTTGAAAGTGCACCTGCTGAAGTTCCAGGCCATCTCAGTATTCAAATAATTTATCCTTCCTTCCAAACATCTTTTGTGTCCTTTATTTCTTTTTTTAAACAGCTTTTTCAATTCAACAAATACTCATTTAGAGTCTGCTTTATATACAGTACTCTGCAAAGCACATGTGTATCGACCAGGATGGCTTAGGCTGCAAGCAGCAGAAATCAGACTCAGAGTAGACTAAACACACAATACAGAAACTTGTCTCAGGTGCTGCGAAATTCAGGGGTAACTCCAGGATCAGCTGATTCCAAAGTTCAGTAAAGTCATTAAGTATCCAGGTTCTTTTCACCTCTGTATTAGTTTTCGATTGCTGCTGTAACAAATGACCATAGACTTAGTGGCTGTACTACAGCGCAAGCTCATTATCTTACAGTTCTGGAGGTTGGAAGTCTGATGTGGGTCTCATGAGGTTAAAATGAGAGTGCCAGCAGGGCTGCCTTCCTTTCAGAGGCTCTAGGGAGGGGCCTGTTTCCTGGCCTGCGCCAGGTTCTAGAGGCTGCCGGCATTCCTTGCCTCCTGGCCCCTCCCCTCTTTAAAGCTGGCAATGACTGGGTGAGTCTTACTCCCACCGCATCCCTCTGGCATGGGACTCTCCTGTCTCCCTCTTCCACTTTTAAGAATCTGTGTGATTGCACCGGGCTCATCTGGACAAATCCAAGATAATCTCTCCATCTCAAGGCCCATACCCTTCATCATACCTGCAGAGTCCCTTTCGCAGTGGGAAGTAATACAGTCACAGTTCCCAGGACCAGGACATGGAACCTTTGGGAGCTATCTGGCCCACCACAATCTCTGCCCCTCCAGACTCAGTGAGGGCTTTGTCCTCAGGCCGGTTCCTCTCACAGTCACAGGATGGTAATTAGAGTAGTTCCAAGTGTCATACCCAGACAGACCTTCCAGAAGGAGAAAAGGGTGAACCATCTCTTTCTTAGAAGGAAAAGGAAACCTCTGCCAGCAGCCCTGGAACAGATTCTGCTTTGTGTTTAATTGACTGCGATGGGTCACCTGCCCATTATTGATCCACTTTTTGACAAGAAGAGGGTCACTGTAATTTGGGGTGGCTGTCAGAGAGTCAGCCACCATGTTCACCATAACGTAGCAAATGTCAAGAAGGAAGATAATTACTATTTATAGAATGCTTACAACTAAAGATCCACTAATGTGCTAGATGTTTGCTTGGTAAACCAATTTCACCAAGAAAACTGAGGCTCGATTTGAATTTTACTATTTTCTGTAGTTATAGATATTTCTATGTACACCATTTCATACATGGATATAGATATGCTGGTCATTAAGGACAGGAGAGTTGGGTTGACACCCCTGGTCTCTCCCCAAAGAAGACCCTTTGGTGTTGTGGCAGTGTTGTCAAAAGTAATCCCAACTCTGAGCATCCCTCCCCGCCTCCCCCATCCATTGCTTGCTAGGAAACAGACCAGAGGCGCTATCTTCCAGTCTGTTGTCACGCTCTTGCTCCTCAAAGGGCAGAAATCTGAATTCCCAACGCAGCGTGGGCACTCCTGAGAGGGTGCCAAGGAGACTGCTCTCCCAGGGGAGGGCAGTGATGTGATGAGAGGACGTGATCACCTGGACGCTGAGCACCAGGGGTCTGAATTTTACAGGTGTACTGGTGAGGGTCTGATTGGATGATGGAAACCATACCAGTTATTTCAACAGAGAAAATCTAACCACAGAGAACTGCAAACAAAGTCTAACCACAGGTAACTGAATGGGTAAAACCACAACTCTAAGGAGTCGGGGTAGCAAAAAGGAAGCATTTAACATTGTTGAAAACAGGAGCCTGGAGGTGGGCCCTATGGAAATGATCCTCAAATTCCTGAGGAGGAGGTGCCATGGAGGGGGTGCCCGTCCCGGAGGATACCCCAAGAAGCCGATCCTGCGAGTGTTGAGGAATGGCAAACTGAGGTTGGGCTGCCTGGGGGAGGAACTGCCGCCGCCTGTGTGATGGGGGTAGACCGGGAGTGAACCCGGAGGTGCGCGGCCAGTCCTCCTCCAGGCCGGTCCTCCTCCTTCCCACGCGCCCTGCAGGCGGAGCTTATTCGGAAGCTGGCCAGGCAGAAATGTGGGTGCAGAGTGCCAGCTCCACCGTCACCAAGGACAGCCTGAGGGTGTGCTTGAGTTGAGGGACCGTGGCTTAATAAAGAGGACAGTATTAGTGGTGCCGGTGGCAAAGCCTCATTCCCTGGCACATCTTAGCGAATGATAAAGAAGGGCTTCCAGGTACAAACAATGACTTTTTTTTTAAGTTTTCACATTTTGGAACTGCTTATTTAGCTTTCTGGACTGCACTGTTTCCTCCCTCGGTAGCAATATCACAATGCTCACTACTAATGCTTTTTTTTAAATCCTCACAGGAGGATATGTTTATTGATTTTAGAGAAAGAGAGGGAGGAGGAGAGGGAAAGGAGGAAGGGAGGGTGGCGGGGAGAAAGAGAAACATTGATCACTTGCCTCCCTATATGCCCTGACTGGTGATCAAACCCACAGCCTTTTGGTATACGAGGGCAATGTTCTAACCAGCTGAGCTACCCAGCAAAGGCTCACTACAAATTCTTGAACATTGCTATCTCCTATTACTTTTTGTGAGCAGAGGGTGGACGAGGATACAGTCATATCTATGTTATCAATATCTCTGAAAAAGGGACTAAATTAACAACTTTTATCATGTAGGCAGGCAGTTACTATGCAGAGTGGTTAAAAGAATATACTTTGTCATAAGATAGATCTGGGCTGAAATCCTGGTTTTGACACTTTAGATAAGTTACTTCGCCCGCCTCAGCCTCTTTTCCCCAGCTGTTTCATGGGGACAGCAACAGTATTCACCTCTAAGTTTGCTGTGAAGACTGACTTTATCAATGGCCACCATCAAACGTACTAATTTGGCCGTCAACTGGGTTTTCCCCTATGCACCTACAGCCTGGGAAAGAAAGATGCTGCCCATCTCTGCTCTTGAGAGAACTGCTCTGTAGCCTTCCCACAGCATTCTCACCTCTGCAGCAGCTCTGGCCTCACTGTAATTAGTTTGAAATAACTCATCATCTGTCCAACTAAAATGGGAGTTCCTTAAAAGTAGAACTGCAAATTTTTCACCAGGTACATATAGCTCCAGAAAAAAGAAGTGACTTTTCCCTGACAGATCTGAACATTGGATCACCCCCAAATATGAGCTGATGAACAGAGTCGCATGCTGGGAGGGGGTGGAGCCAAGGCAGGTCAGTGTGGAGAGGGCTGACTTTCAGGGGCGGTAGGATGGTGAGGGGGCGTGTACCAGAATCAGCCGGAACTTCTTCCAAAGGCACATCCCCCTTAGGAAATTATTAATACAGGGTTCCTTTGGGAGCTGGAGATAAGACACCATGGTGTTTGTGCCTCCAGCTTTCCTCACCCACTTGCTATAGGCCCTGACTCTGCAAATTCACACTCTCCTCTCATGTTTGTGTCTGGGTATCTGGCTACCCTTTGGCTTACCGTGAATCTTCTCTTATCAAAGAAGAAAAGGCAAGACTATCTCTTCTTTATATTGGCTTCTGTCTCTATCTCCCAAAGGGACCCTGCATTACACCTTCCTCAGGGGGATGTGCCAGAACCGAGGGTGGCGGAAGGTGGAGGGTGTGTGCCTCTGCAAGAAGTCCCGGGTGATTCTCAGACACATGCTGTCACCAAATACAGCTCTTGCTCAGTCACACGGAGCCTGCCCCGAGCACGAGGCCTTCATATCATGACACCTGAAGTCAACTCAGAAAGGGACAGGAAACCCCTGGAGTAATTTAACAAAGATAACTAACCTGGTAACTTCATAATAGTATTAAGCAAACCAAAGCAGAGATCATTTGTGACTAAACTGAGAACAAAACCTCATTTCAACATTGAGTCCTTTTCCCTTTCAAGAATTTCTCTAAAAATAAGTAAATAAAATCTTTAAACAACAACAACAACAACAATGTGAAATGATAAAGCATACAATGAAACTCTAAATAACAAACGTCTGGGAACAACGTTCCTTTCATTAAAGTGAGTCTGCACTGGGAAGGTTGGTTGGGGGCACCCTCGTGGTTCCTCTGCACTGGGCAATATCAGCTGAGGGAGAGAGTCAGAGAAAGACCTAGAAGCATGTAACAGCTGAGGAGCAAACCATACACCCCCAGGTACCGGAAGAAGGGGACCCAATATCTAGGCCACAGCCCTATAAAGTCCAAGGGAGAAATGTGTGCTCAGTGTGGGCCCTCAAGGTAGTGAGGCAAGATCTCCCTAGTCTTCTACAAAGAGGACCTCGCTGAGGAGTAAAGTAAAAGAATCCCCATTCTGGAACATATCCCTGTGCCTAACTGGCCTAATGGTACACAGCCTAAGTGGCCTCTGCCACTTCACCGCTGTGTGATCCTGAGTAAGTATTCAATTCTCGGCATGTCAGTTTTCTCATCTGTAAAATGGGGACAGCACTGCCCCCCCCATGGTACTGTTCCTGGAACACAACAGGCACCCAATATGCATTCCCAAGCTTATGTTTTTTTCCTCCAGCTACAGAATTACTGATAATAAACAGTATCGTTGCACTCTATTTCATCAAGTTATTTTTTAGTATTAAGTTCTTCCCTCCAAATCAAAATAAATATCCAATTCAAAGTCAGTATTTTATTTATCAAAAGATTGAAATATTCTGCTTTTACACAGTTGCCAGAGATCCTCTATACCTTTCTTAAATCTGATTCTTAAAAATCAGCAGCTGCTCCCTGGCCAGTGGCTCAGTTGGTTAGAACATCTTTCCATTACCAAAGGGTTGCGGGTTCAATTCTCAGGGCACATACCTAGGTTGTAGGTTCAATCCTCAGTCCTGGGATGTACAAGAGGCAACCAATCAATGCTTCTCTGTCACACTGATGTCCCTCTCTCTCCCTTCCTTTCACCCTTCCTCTGTCTCTAAAGGCAATGAAAAAATGTCCTTAGATAAGGATAAAAAAAAATCAGCAGCAGTAAGAGGCAAAAAGAGTAGATGCTTTAGAAGAAGATTTCTAAGGTATCCTATAAACAGAAAGCTATGCTGAGGGGTTTAAATTATTATCTGCAATTATGATCTTTCAATTATGATGTACAATTATTTTAGGAATACACCTGCAACAAAGCCAAATGTTTATACTTATAAGTCTACCGCTAGGTATAATCCTTAAATCAAGCCTTAAACTTAGACTCGGGGTAGGCTGAATAAGTGATGGTTGAACAACTTTTCCTTCAGATTTACTGAACAGCACAAGAAGGAAAGAAGGTATTTAAATATGAAGTCAAACCATGAGTTCTGGTCTCTGGTACTTACTAAGTACAAGACTAAGATTCCTGGAGGGTGCTAAGTGCTGAAAAATTTCAAGTATGTGTCTGAAGTGCAGAAAGTCAGAAGTGGCCGTCTAAGAAATGCTCCAAATGCTCCGGCAGCCAGACCCGGGGGCCAGCCGCGGAACCGCGGCACTCTCTCACGCCAGTCTCAGCCTCTTACACACACACTTTCGGCCATGCCTTCGAGCATTTTCAATTTTAATATATTCTGCGCCACGAAGCTATACAGAATTATTCTTCTCCCTTAAGTCAAGCAATTTTCTCTCCTTTCTCACCAAAAACACTTTCTCAGTCATAGGCAGAGGATTATTGCTTCAGGTTGTTGTTTTTTTAAAACTGGAGAAATGTCAGGCGTGTTATTTTCAGAGTGATTTACACAGCCCTAGTGTTATAACTAAACAGAAAGAACAAAGATGCTAAAATATTAATCATCCTGCCCAGTTGTCCGCCCGGAATAGCTGGAAATGGCAGCACACTGCTGTCTCCTGGCCTCGTGTCTACATCACTGCCTGCGTGGCTCACGAACACTCCCTTTCCTGAACATATGGAGCAACCTCGGGAAAGAATGTGCCTCAGTGAACCCTGACTGGCCAATCAAAACCAGAAGGTTCCAAGTTCAGTGACTAATATCAGAAATGAATTGTGCGTGGTGAAAAGGAAATTTTGTGCAGCGGAGAAATTTATACCCTGAGATCAGCCATATCACAGGTGTGCAGGATCACCTGGAGAAATGGCCCTTTCAAACCGGCGACTTCAAACAGTTCTTCAAGCAGCACGCCTGTCATCACAGAGCGGGAAAAACTAAATAGCGCTCTGCGGGATCTGAGCACTGGGACAACAGCAGGGGCTGCCACAGACTGAGGGCTCCCAGGGCTTGGCTGGGGGCAGTCCCCGTGCTGAGTTCTGCAGATGCGTGATGCTGCCATTTCACCCTCACAGCCTGTAAGGTAGGGGGTTATCATCCCTGGTCTAGGAGGGTGGTAGGGGTTATCATCCCTGGTCTAGGGGGGAAGGTCAGGGTTATCATCCCTGGTCTAGGGGGGAAGAAGTGTGGAGACATGACGTCAACTGCTCTTGGTCACACGGCTAGAGAATGGGGTGGGGGTGGGCGTCTCTCCAAAGAACAAAGCCTTTGTTCTTAGCCACCATACTATTCAATATTCTTTAGCCCTTTTCTCATGCTCTGAAGCTCATAGGAAAGGGTTTTTTAAAAAAAGATCTGGGAAAATTAGATGGAAAAGTCTTAAAACATGAACAGGCAGAGGTTGAGCAGGATGGTCTTGGAAACTATGACCTTGGGCACCTATTTCCAAAGTGGACTATATTCATTAATCACCATAGGGGATAAATTAAGTGCTACTTCCAAGATGAAAGACATTTTGGCTGCTGAGAGGGACCAACATTGTGACAGTTCAACAAAGAGCACGTGAATGAGCACTGATGAGACATTTCCCAGCTCTTCAAATGCTATATAAAACAATAAAAACTCAGACAGGGTACTACAGAGTCCCAGCCAGCTTCATCCTAGGAGCTACAATGGTGTCATATCCCACACTGGTCGGCAACAACAGTGGCACAGACCTGTGTCCAGCACGCCTCCGCCCCACCTCCCTTGGCCCAGCGGGGTGAACAAGGACAGCGGTGGGGCCCAGTGGTCCATGAGAACCAGGGGAATCTCAACTGAACATTCGAGGTGAACCTTCACTAACCACCTCCCCAAGGCATGGTGATGACCATCGCTGAATATATATATGTGAGACAGTGTGCTCTTTGTGTTTTATCTCGTTTAATCCTCACCAACCCCTGGGAGCTGAGTTCTGTTACCTGCCCACTTTAAAAATGAAGCAACTGAGGCACACAGAAGAGGGGAGTAATTTGCCCGAGTCCCATGCTTCATCGATCGCTAAGGCTATGCCATAGCAGGCTCTAGGGAGTGAAACACAGTCCCACCATCCAGATCTCACACAAAAGTAAAGATAGAGATGCTTCCCAGCCCCGCTCCCTCCCCCACCGACACCACCGCCCTGTGACTGGGGGACATCGAGAGGCAGACCCCCTTCCCCTTGAGGAGTGGGAAGTGTGCTCGATCAACTGTGGGACGAGATCTTCCTACAGAAGGGCTCACTTTGGAAAGGTGAGAGAGGAGGGGGAAGGAAAAAACCCTGGAAGTGTCCCAAATGGGGACATCCACTTGCTCCTGCTTCTCTGAAAGCAGGACACCCCTCCCCTGAGAGGGGGAAGCTGTGGTGCCCCCACACCCGGCCCTGCCCAGTGGCTCGGGGCCCAGGAGGGCTGCGGACTGCAGAGCTGGGGCTCCAGCTCTGACCCGCCCGCCTGCCCCAGTGATGACCAGGGCCTTTTACCCAGCTTAGCAACTACCAGCCCCACTACTGGCCAAATTTCAGTTCAGAATGGCTCTTGAGTTGATGTTAGATGCCAGAAAACACTTCTGAGAAGGAGGTACTTTGTTCTCTTTCGAAAGGTAGACACAGCATAAAGGCTAATTCCTAAGGAAAACCATTTTGCTTCCATCTGAACTGGGAGTTTGACTCTTCAAGTGGTTTCTTGTGGAGAAGTTTACTGTTCTCCAGTTAAAAATCTGCTCATTCCATCTTTCCCTTAGTTAGTTGGTAGTCAGAATGACCAGTCTGTGAAATTCTTAAAAGAATAAAACTATAGAGTCTGATAGGTTTTCTTTTTTAAAGTAAAAGGGTGGGGCGCTGAACATGCGGTTAAGTAGAGCATTGGTGCATATAAAATGAGGCAAACAATCACTTCTATTTGGTCTGAGTCTTTTTATTGCTATTTCCCAAGTTCCTGAAGAGAAACCTTTGTATGTGCTGACAGATTCCAATTGTTTTTGAACAACTATAACTGAATAAAAGTTTTTAAACACAGATGGCCCTAAAATATGTAGTGCCCACAATAATGCACAATGACCTATAAAAGGTAAGGAAAAGGTACACAGTTCCACACTTTACCCCAACTGATAACAAAGCTATGGGTAGAAACAGGGGAGAAACAATACACAGATTTAATTCCAAGGATTCATGAAAATACTGGGTACGGGCCAATCATTTCCAGGGACACGTGTTCTGGTTCACTCATGTCCCGTCTGACCCACTGATTTCCTCCTCTACAGACCTAACAATTTTCAAATGCTTAACCCGACCCAACGTGTGGTGGACCCAAAGGACAGGCACGGCCCGGTTCCCCCGTCAAGGAAGGACTTTCTGCCCCGGCTGCCGGGCATGCCGTCAGCAGGCAGCTCTAGGCCGTTGGCCACCTTAAGGATGGACTCAAAGACACAGGGCTGTCTGGTCAAGGACAGGCTCTTCCCACAGTATTCCATATTCAGTGACTGATCAAGAGGGAGGTATCAGGGCCCAGATATGTGAGTCAACATGGGCCAACTCTGAAAGACCATTTGGGCCCTAGAACTTCCCATGAGGGCGGGCCGAGGCTGTCTCGGGCTCAGCTTCTCCTGCCCACCCTGCCTGCATGGCCTCCCTCCCACAGGTGCTGGCCCTGCAGGTGCTCCCTAATAGATAAATGCCCTGTACACTAAACTGCCTCCTGAGTGTGCTCCCAAGAGAGGCCAACCTGTGATTCAATGCCTCTATGAATAAGAAAAAGAGATTCAATTTTCAAGGTAAGTGGCACAAGTTAAATGAAGAGACTAGAAAAAAGCTTTCCTAATTAGCCTGATACTTTTCCTCTTCTATTTGACCCGTACTCCATGGGGCTTTAAAACTCAACCTAGAAAAAGAGTGAGCAGCTCAGCCTGGGCTGGTCTTCCACATTGTTCCAGCTACAGGAGCACAACAGACTTCTCAGTGAGGCAAGTGGAGCGACCTGGTCAGCATAAGCAGTGCTGCTACCTGGTATTTAAATGTGCTTGAACTCCTAGACCATCAGATGGATTCCCACCCAAATCTAAGTCTAAGCTCATGTCTGTGTGACTTCCTCCCTCTCTCTCCACCCCCCCCCCACACATGCTCCAGAATTCTCTCTCTTCCTTCACATGGAAAACAGAGGCCTAACTGCAGTGGAGCTAGTTAGGTTAGAAGTACACAAGTGATATAAGATGAACATCGAATACAGTTACCTCATTAATTTATATCTGAAAGCACTACTTCAAGCCCAGTCTCTCCATGAGCCCACTGAAACATATTTCCCATAAACACTTAGTCATAGGCACCCAGCATTTACCACTAAAGTGTACTCGAAGGCTCATTATATGTACAGGGGTGGGCAAAAGCAGGTTTACAAAGAGCTCTGTGCCAAAGTGTGCTTGAGTACAGCCCATAGATTGCCAGACTGTAGGAATAACGCAGGCCAGCAACTGGAGCACCAACAACACTGACCCTGAGTGCATTGTGTCGCCGGGACATCCTTTGAGTTAATGAAGCTACTGTAACAATCATAAGCTGCATGTCCTCTTCCATATGAATTGTATCCTACTTTTGCCTACCCCGTACACATACTCTAATGGACTAGCTGTTAATTCTTTATACAATAAAAAACTATTTTAAAGTTCTGTTTATAAATTTCAAGCTAACCAACCTGACTGACAGAATACTTTTACCTTTGCATCTCAATCTAGTTCCTAAAGTGGATTGGTTTAAAGTAGTTAAAACAACGGTATTAATAATAAAAATAAAATGACAGTTCTCTATCGCAGCCCTCACAGTGCTTCCTGGCAGTGCTGTCCGGATGGAAAGAGAACACCGTGTCCCTGCCCAACACAAACGGCCAGGGCCACGTCCCCTCCTGCCTGGGCTCCTTTAAGGGTTCTAAATCAAGTGAAACTCCTGCTCAGCAACTTCAGTTCCTTTCGTGTGCTGTCCTTCCCTGCCCAAGCACTTGGTTCTAATCAGACCACTTCCTTCCTGCTGCTTTGGTTTTTATTACCAAAGTTCTTCAATCCTTTTCACCACCCCATATGCTAAAAAACTCCCCCCACTTTTTTTTTTTTTTAAAAAAAAAGCACATTCTCTGAGACTCCTAAAGAGAAACCAAGCTCAGCTCAAGGTCTTCAGTAATGGAACTGGCCTCCAAACATTCTAGATGAAACTGTGAAGAGATCAAGGTTGTCTTCAGTGGCTTTTACTTTCTGTGGTGTCCCTTCCCTTCTAAAGGGCACATGCCTGCTTTTCTCAGGAATCAAGTGTTCTCATCCTTCACAGACCCTGAATCCCGGGGAAATGTAATAACAGGATCAATAAATCATAGTTGGTTCAGACCTCTGTTCAGAGAAGAATGAACATAGCAGGCCTAATTGCTGTTCTTAGAAGGCCTACTTACAAAGTTGGCTCTTGGCTGGGGGTTTGAGAACTTGACTTTGGCAGGGGTTCCCACTATGAGCTGATAAGAGCAGCCACTGTTCCTAAAGTGTACAAACAGCACGGTCGATGCCGAACACCTGCTCTCCTTCTGGGCATCTGGAGTCTGGGCACGTGCCAGGCAGAGGGCACCCTCATGACCGATAGATAGCCTCCGGACACCCTGGGCCCTGGGTCTTTAATGAGCTTCCCCAGCTGGCAACGTTTCAGAGGGGTGGACAGATCGTGTTGTTGGGGGATTTAAGTGCATCCTGTGGGGCTCCATTGGAAGAGGCCCCCTGGAAGCTTGTGCCTGGTTTTCTCTGAACTTCACCCCATGTCCTTTTTCTCTTGGCTGATGTTGCTTTGTATTCTGTCCCTGTAACAAGCTATAGCCAGGAGTAGAACTAGAATCAGTTCTCGTTACTTGTAGTACTTATGTCCTATAGAGCCACTGTGAACACTGCTACTAAAGGAAATAGGTATGGGGGGGGGGCGGGAATCCAGAGTTTATTTACAAACAATTGTGTATTTATCCTTACATGTTTAAACTTCAGGCACCTTTAATTTGATGCTATTTACCTACTGAGACTTTTTTTTCACAGCTCAAAACAGTTTTTGAACTCGTTAATTTTGATGCCTTTTAGTGCTTTTGCCACTTTTTGTTTCACCTCTTCCACATTGGCAAAATATTTCCCTGTGAGGAGTTTTTTCATCCGGGGAAACAAACAAACAAACAAAATAAGTTGCTAAGCGGGGGCTCAGGTGAATAAGGAGGGTGGGACAGGGCGGTCATGCCATTTTTGGTCAAGAACTGCTGGACACTCAGCGTGGTGTGAGCAGGTGTGCTCGTAAGTCACCCATCATGAAATGGGCAAGTGTGCTGAAAGAGTCTTCAAAAAAAAAAATTTGCTGAAGCCAAACACAGCCTCTCACAACACCACCAGCTGGTACATTGATATAGATGGGTTCCTAGAACACTCACCTAGTGGGGGAAGCCTGTGGTACAAGGGGCCTGCCCTCCAGGAGATAATTCCTGTTTTTTGTGTGTGTCCGCCCTCATGTGTGTGTATATGTGTGTGGGTGTACATTTTATTTTCATGTATCTACATGTGTATTGCACATGGACCATATCTTAAATCTCAAAAACAATTTACTGTGGTAGATTCTATTTTCTGTATTTTTCAAAAGAGAAAATAAGGTTCAGAAGTATAAACTGACTTTCCTGAGGCCACCCCACTAGCAGGAGCCAGAACTGGGATTCAAACCCCATCCAACTGGCCCAGAGCAGGAGTCTCCATCCTTCGGTCATCTCTGCATGAGAGCAAAACTAAGGCACAGCATCGCCTTATTTGACCTTGGCTGGGAATGCACTCAATGGATTACTCAAATTTTTTACCTCTTTACACATGTCCGAGAATAACTGCAAGAGTACAGCAAGTATTGATTTGGGGGTTATATGAATAGGTAAGGATCTGCTTAGTTTTCTGAGTCCTTCCAGCAAATCACCAAACCTGGGGGTGGTGTTGAGGACCCTGGCACAGCCTCCAAGAAGAGCCCCAGGTTTCCCCTTCCTGCAAAGGCACCAAGGAGAAGGAAAAATATTGTCATTGGGCCACAGTGGCAGGAGCTGAAGCTTCCAGTGTGACCTGCTTTTCGCAGCTGCGATTGCTTTGGCCTTTTCTTTGAGACTCTCTTTGGTCTCTCCTTTTTGGTTGCTTTTTTGCGTCATTCTGCAGTTCAGCTGCTGCAGTTGGCTGGATGTCCTCCCTCCTGGAACTCAAACAGGAACTGTGGTGAGCCCCAGGGGAAAGGGAGCCTGATGAGTCACCAGGCCAGCTGTCCTGGGACCTAAGGATAAATGCCCTTTTCGTTGACAACCATTTCCACAGCTTTTCCTTTAGAAAATTCCTGCCTCTTTCTCATTAGATGGCCTCTCAGACTGGACAGGGTGAAGACCAAGATACAAGCCCAGAAGAAAGGGGTCAAGGAGGCACTAGGCCAGAAGGGAGAAATAGTCCTTGTGACCCAAAGTGGGCCAAACCCAGTTCATCAGCAGAGTGCCAGCCAGCAGCAAAGCCAGAGGGCAAACCCTGTGTGCATGTCTGAATATTGTTTCTGCAGACTCCCCAGATTCAAAGAATCTGGGTTCCTCGAGTGGTCAAAGATTTAATCCATGGTGCCTATGAATGAAGTCTCTAAAAAACTTTTGAACAGTGAGGTTCTGGGAGCTTCTGGGTATGTGAACACACTGATGTGCTCTGGGGAGGTGACACACCTGGAGAGGATGTGGACACTCTATGGGGACCCCTCCCCTAAGACCTTGCCCTCTGCTCCTCTTCCGTTTGGCTTCCCCAAGATGTATCCTTTATAACAAAACTGTCATCACAACCATAGCGTTTTCCTAAGCTCTGGCAGTTGTTCTGCAAATTACTGAATACGGAAGGGGTCGGACGGTGGGAACCCTGTATTTGTAGCCAGGGAGGCAGGAGTGCTCAGGGAGAGTGGGGACTTGCTGTCAGCACTGGAAACCAAGGCAGTCTTTGGGGACTGTGCCCTGAAACCTGTGGAATCTGACATTAATTCCAAGTATGGTAAGTGGGGTAAAAATTGAGTTAAACCAGTGGACACCCACTTGGTGCCCAACAATTGTTAGAACAACACAATGGCCATTACTAGCTGGTGTACTTTCTCCCCCGAGCCCCAGCAGACCCTGTTACTACTATAAACTGGCCCCTTTCTAGAAATGAATAGTGAATGTTCTCATAAGGAACCCATTTTATATTAACCTGTATTTAATACCATCAGTGCTTGCAAGATAATCACCTTCTGCATCTGTCTTATCTTTAGGCAAATTCATCTACAATCACATCAGATGATAACCTGGAGCCCTAGAGAACAAGACTATATTAAAAGCTTGTTTAATTGAAGCTTCCAGAACACTAGCCACTTCAGCAAAATGATTTCTATAGATACTGTGACCTCATAAAAAACATTAAGAGACTTTGAGCTCAAGATATTAAGTGCTGAGCATACATAGCTGCCCCACTCCTTCCCAAATACAATGAAATTGCCAGTAAAGGTATTTTTGAAAGAATAAATCCACAGAGGCACTGAAAACATGAAGGAGGCCTGTCAGTAAACAGAGCATTTTGAAGTCTCTCTTAAAAAACAAAGACAGTTGGGACTGTACTGACAAATAAACAAAAACTGAAAAAAAAACCCTACCACTTTACATGATCAGAGATATAGACAGGAGTTCTTTCTTCCCGATAGAACCCTGGAGAGGCTCCAAGCTTGGAGTCAATTGCTACTGGGAGCCAAAACAAGGGCCCACGAAGAAGCACTATCAGGCAGCAATGGGCACTGAGTGGAGCGTTGTCTGCAGAGCAGCCAGGCCAGCGCGCCCTTACCCTGCCCTGTGAGGACTGCAGTTTGCAGTTGTGGCTTCAGGCCGGAACCACCAGAGCAGCTCTCTCCAGAGGAAAGCTTGCCTAGGCAGTGCCCAGGGTGCTGGTGTTCAGGCTAACAAATGAGTCAATAGGAGAGCCCCTAGGATAGACACAGTGGAGAAAAGAAATAAAATACATGAGGTCTGTCTGGGAAAAGTCCAGCCATTGTTAATATAAAGAGAACAGTTTGCCAACATCAATGAAACCTGGCAGACAAGGAGAGTGGACTGCAATGCACATGTGTGAACAAGGACGACTTCACTGTACTAGTCAGTGGGGGTGGTAGATCCCATCGAGTGAGCATGTGTGCTGTGCAGCTGTCACATTCAAAATGACTGAGTGAGTAGAGCAGTGAATCTGAATCAAATTTTACACTAAGCTTGAACATTTGTCCACAGAAACTATTTGGGTGACTCAGAAGGCCGCAGCTATGGGCAACTGGTGATTGGCAGCTTCACCATGACAATGCACCCACTCATGCACTACATCTTGAGCAGAGATTTTTGGTGAAACATCAAATCACCCAGGTGACTCAGTCCCCCTACAGCCCAGATTGGCACCCTGAGACTTCTGGCTTGTCCCAAAACTAAAATCAACTTTGAAAGGGAAGAGATTTCAGACTATCAGTGACATTCAGGAAAATACGATGGGGCAGCTGATTGTAATTGGGAGAACCGTGTGAGGTCCCAAGGTGCCTACTTTGAAGGGGACTGAGGCGTCATTGTCCGGTATACAATGTTCCTTGTATCTTGTATCTTCTTCAACAAATCTCTCTATTTTTCATAGTACATGGCTGGTCACCTTCTAAGCAGACCTTGTATAAAAGATGTCACCCCAAGATTAAAATTCTCCTTACCTGTGTAACTTTGGGGGTAAGAGTTACCACAGAGGATCTTGAATCTGCTTGTATCTGCTTCTACCTAACCACATACCCTAAAGGGAAACCTGCCTCTCGGTCCATCCTGCCCATTTGCACTGAGTACTATAACCAGTTCACCCATTCAAGAAAGTTGGTTTGGGGTAAATAAACCTACCTAAATACAAAGGAACCCTATGTCAGCTGCCTATACTCATTGACATGGTCCTTAATTCATAAATACGACGTGGACAAAGAATTAGCAGATATGTAAGGAAAAGCCCACAGTATGTGTACTAGTTTGCTAGGGCCGCCATGTCAAATACCAAGACAGGGTGGCTTGACCAACAGAGGTTTATTTTCTCACAATTCTAGAGGCCAGATGTATGAGCTCAGGTGTCAGCAAGACTGGTTCCTTCTGAGGCCCCTCGCTTTAACCTGAAGGCAACCATCTTCACCCGTGTCTCCCCTCTGAGTCTGTCTGTGTCCTCCTTTCCTCCTCTTATAAGGACAGCCACCATACCGGATTAGGGCTCACCCTAATGGTCACATTTTAGCTTAATTACCTCTTTAAAGACACTATTTCCAAATACACTCACATTCTGAAGTTTCAGAAGTAAGGACTTCAACATACAAATTTTCAGGAGACCTCATTCAGCCCATAATGGGATGAAAGAGAACAACTGAGATCAACAAACCAAAACTTTATCAAGTGAAACAGAGATAATGCAAGGAGCAGAAGGGAATGTTAAAAAAACAATTGGAAAAGCTGAGTAGTAGAATGGCTACAACAATTTTAACAGAAATCAGTATAACATGTTAGTAAATCTAAATAAAATACTGACTATAAAACAACATGAAAGATGAGGACTTTGAAGGAAGGGTTAAGAATTCTAAACTTGATTTATTCAGTGATTTTTATTTGCTTTTCACTTTGTTATTAAAAAAATGTAAACTTAGGTATGCATGTTAAAAATAGAAGGGTGGCCATGGCCCAAGGTGGGTGGCCTAACTGAGCATCCCATTCATGGACGGGGAGAGAGGAAACAGTTTTCCCATAAACCTGCCAATTCCTAGCTCCTGGCTCTGGGTGAAGAGCCCACTTGCAGCCCCTCTCAGAGCTCAGGGACCGCAGCCTCAACTCCCGCCCCTGCGTGAGTGTGAGCAGGCCAGGCCTGGAGGGGCCAGTCTGCTTCAGTGCTCTCCGAGGGCCTCCAGACTTCAGTTCCACTTGCCGCCACGGTTTGTGCCTGTGTTTCCAACACCTGAGAACTCCCTGTCTTGCTTCCACACTCAGCTAAAAGTTGGAAGCCAATTTTTAAAAATACAGGGGTGGGGAAAAGGAGGTTTACAGTTGTAAGGACATGAAACACAGAGTTTATTCTCATACTATTATTTATTAATTATAGTATTATTTTCCACACAAATGCCTGTAAACCTGCCTTTGCCCCACCCTGGGCTTCACCCAACATTCCCATGGGTTGGGAAGAGGGAATGGTGGGACTTCTCCAGCTCAGTCTACCGTTTTCACCAAAAGTCTGTGCTGTGGATAAGTAGGGTTAATAATAAAAAGTACTTTTAGAGTACTTACAATGTGTGAAGCACCATCCCAAGAGCTTCACACATATCAGCTCATTTCTTCTTCACAACAACACTGTAAAATAGGCACTAAAACCCCCATTTTACAGACAAGAAAGTTATGACGGAGAAAGTAACTTGCTCAAGGTCATGTAGCTAATACATACCAGAGGCAGTTTGGCTGTTAACTGCTAAATACTGCCCCTCTGATACTCACTTATGCCATTCAAGCAACAGTTTTGGTCCTCCTCCCTCCTCAACAGGATTTGTTAGTATGATTATACCTTCTGGTGGTTGGGTGGGGCACATGATTACTTCTGACCAATGAGACGTGAATGAAACTGACACGTTGCTTTTGGGCCAGCGCACCTGATTGCAGGAACAAGACCCTCTTGAGCTCTCTTACTCTGGCACAGCAACCAGCAATGTTTGAAATGGTGGTTCATCTACCAGCCAGGGATCTTAAGTAACTATGCCCACCACTGACCCAATCTGAGTTGGTTTTCTATTGCTGCTGTAACAAATTACCACCATCCTAGTGGCTTAAAACACAAATGTATTGTCTTACAGTTCTGAAGTTCAGAAGTCTGCCATGAGTTTCACAGGGCTAAAACCAGGTGTCAGTAGGGCTGGATTCCTTTCTGGAGGATGTAGGGGAAAATTAAACTTCCTTGCCTTTTCTAGTTTCTAGAGGTTGCTGGCATTCCTTGGTTTGTGGCTCCCTCTTCCATCTTCAAAGCCAGCAACAAGAGATTCAGTCCTTCTCATATCACATCATTCCGAACTGTAACTTCTACCTCTGCCTTCCACTTTTAAGGACCTCTGTGATTACACTGGGCCCCCAGAAAAAATTTCTGGGCCACCCAGAATAAATTTCCTAAGGTCAGCTGACTTAGCAACCTTCAATCCATCTGCAACCTGAGGCCCCTGGGCCATGTGATCTAACATATTCACACGTTCCAGCACACAGACATCTTTTTTGGGGGGGGTAGGGGGATACTCGGGATAGTCTTCTGCTTACCAATCAAATCAGAATCTCTGAGGGGTGAGGCCCAAGCCTCAATATCATTTATAGCTTCCCAGATGATTTCACTGTGCTGACTAGTAGGAGAACCAGTGCCCTTGTTGAATATGTGGAGACAATACATTTTAAGTACTCTGCTTTTATACTGCCCTTTATAAGTTCACATGATAGACATAAGTCCCACACATGCACAGAGGGACACAGTTACATACATACACATCTGCCAGCCTAGTCACAGCCAGAAACCCTTCCAATCACATTTTAACGCCATCCTTTCACTTCCTCCTCCACACCTCCCCGTCCTCATCTTCCTTCTAGACCCGGCTGCGTGCGTCCACGTGTGCACAGACAAGCGAGGTATTTTCCATGTGTTGCCAAAAGAAGCTGGTTTTCCCTGTGGTGGCCTCCCAGGGACTGCAGTCAGGCTAGTGGTTTCAAATGGGCATACTGGCTCCTCAGAAATAGGGCCGAGTCAGCCACTTTCTTTCGCAGAAACTGAGGGACTCTCTGAGGATAAAAATTATATCCCTGCTGGGACAGTAATCAGCCTCTATTCCTTCTGCCACAATCTAAAAGGCTGTTATATCCATAGGTGTTGCAAACAGCCCCATCTGGATTTTGACTGTGACCTGAGTGGGTAGTGGGGAACCTAGGACACTGGAGAAGGGCCACTTTTGTTGTAAATAGCTCTATTCACTTTCCTGACCTACTGAATCATTCTCTTGGTTTCCCTTAAATGACAAAAACAATAGGCCGAGATAAAGGCCAACCAGACCATTTTGGAATCCAGTATCAAAACCTGACTAACAAAATACAGTGTACTTAGAACATAACCACAAAGCTGAAGGGTCAAATTAGCATCCATTTAGACATTCAGCTTCCAATCTTCTCATATAGAATTAAAAAGGGCCTGACCAGCACCAGTAACTGTTCTGTCCCTATGCCAGTGACCAAACCTAATGAGGACAAGGAGTAGCTGGTAGGTGGCACTGCCAGTGCCTGGAGGGAGACCTCCTGTTCCAGGTGAACTGCAGGGATGGCTGGGCACAGACTCCCCAGGTGCTGTTCCAGAACCAAGAGCTGCGGGGCTGGTTTACTGGGAAACCCCCAGGAGTTCACACTCCAGAGGACAGGGCCTTTTGAAAAGAACACAAACAAGAACATGAACAGGCCTGACTTGACTAGAGTTGCTGAGACCCCATCGTGGCCCTGGCCACACCTTGAGGGCAGCACCGAGCTGAACCGCAGGGGCGCAGTTCTGGTGGACAAAGCAGCTGTTTCACGACCCTCTGCTGGTGGGTGCCAGTCCTCGTCATTCTTTTTGACGTTCCAAGATCCCAAATTTGGCCGATCCTCTTTATGTCTCTGTCGATCTTTGAGACTTTCCTTGCTTTCTGACAGAAACTGTGGTGAGGAGGAGGACCACGTGTCCGCAGAGCGTCAATACTGGGATCAAGGGGACCACTGCTCTTTGAAGAGGCTGGAAAATAACGACGGTGCTCCCCGAAGGACACAAAGCGACCACGGACCTCACACACCTAGCAGTGAACTACCAGCACAAGGTGTGTCAGAGCCCTTCAGCTCACTTTTCATGCTGAAAAGTTCAGAAAAGCAACGTGGTAGGCTGAATAATATCCACCCACATCCTGATCCCTGGAATCAATGAACGTTACCTTATATGGCAAGGGGACTTTGCAGATGTGTTAATAAATTAAGAATAAAAAAGGGGAAGGGAGTAAGATATAAAATGCAGCTATAAAAACAGTCATAGGGATGTAAAGTACAGCAAAAAGATATTGTATTAGTTGTGCAGGGTAACGCGTGGGTTACCCTGCACAACTAAACTTACTGGGGTGATCTCTCTATAAGGTATATAAATATCTAATCACTATGTTGTGCGCCTGAAACTAATAGAATATTGTATGCCAACTGTAATTTAAAAATTTTAAATCATAATTAATTAATTAAAGATATGAGATAGAGAGGTTATCCTGGGTTATGTGGTTGGGGGCTAAATGTAATTACAAGTGTCCTTATAACAGGGAGGCAGAGAGAAATGTGACACAGGAGGCAATGTGACAACTGAACAAGATGCTATGATACTGGCTTCACAGATGAAGGAAGGGGCCACAGGCACGGGGTGCCGGGAATGAGGCTCTAGAAGCTAGAAAAAGCCAGGAATGAATTCTCCCCCTAGGGCCTTGGAGGGGACACCTTGATTTCAGTCCAGTGAAGCTGATTTCAGACGTCTGATCCTCAGAACTGTAAGGGAGTGTTTGTTGTTTTAAGCCACTAAGTTTGTGATAATTTGTTAGAATAGCAATAGGAAACTAACTCAGGTTTGGCCTGGGGTTTGGGAGGTTTAAAAGCTCCCTGTGTGATTCTAATATGCAGCCATATGATAACTATGGGACTAGAGAGAAGACAAGATAAGGACATGCTGGTGTGACTGCTTGCTTATGTGGAGAAAAGCATGTGGTAATATCTGGGAAGTCAGCAGGTCACCTCACCAAAGAATGAACCATCAGCTTGTAACCATGTCTCATAGGTGATCGTATAGTGGCTTGTGGAAGCACATCACAGGGCGGGCCGGGCGGGCATGCTTCACCAGTATGGAGCCCAGTCTAGTCTGGGCCAGTCTAGTCTGGCCCACTGAATGGGCTAAATTTCCTTGGGATGAAGAACAATTATACGTATGACAGGCAGATTTTCCACAGAGCTAACATTCTCACCAAGACTGTCTTTCAAGGGAGAAACTGACCATAACTGAATTATATGCAAATACATGAATTAGCACCAACAGGCAAAGGACTAAACTGCCTTCCTCTCTGTGCTTAAACTAATAAAGCCCACTATTGGGACTTTAGACATGAAGAGTTTCTCCACTTGTTTTTTTTTTTAATTATTTTATTGTTCAATTACAGTTGTCTGTGTTTACTCCCCACCACTCCCGTCAAACCCTCTCCATTTGTTTTATTAATCTATTTACTTATAATAGATGGAATTTGTTTACTTATTTACTTATTTATGACACAGAAATGGAATAGTAAGTGCTGTGGGAACAAATCTCATTCCTCATAGAGATCAAGAAAGGTACTACCTGCACAATTCTGACAGGGGCCGCCCACCCTCCGGAGCAAGGTCTGCCCCCTCCTGGGGCTTCCACACTCACTCACACATGACAACTTCACTTGAAAGCTGTTCCTTCACGAGCCTCCTTGGTACTATCACCAAAAGCTAAAACTGCATAACATCTTCCTTTTTATTTTCTCTCCCTGCTTTGTCTTCCTCAGAGAGGAAGCTAGTTCAGTAGAAAAGGCAGTCACATTAGACTCAGAAGACCTCAGCTGGAATTTCAGTTCCGTCATGTGTAGGTGATGCCACTCTGAGCCTCACCTCTAAGAAACAGAGATAATATTGCCTTCGTGGTGTTGATTAAATAAAATGAGCAAGTGCTTAGCACGTAGTAGGAGCTTCACTGAAACTCAACTGTCACACATTACCACTCGCTGCAGCTTCTCACATATCATCTTTGGTCGCCCTAGTGAGCTCTGGCACCATGTCTCCCACCATCTACTCAACTCTTCCACTCGGCTCCCTCACCGGGCATGTCTAACCTGGATTCACACTCTGCACTCACCAACCAGTGACCCTCCCGACCCCCCAACTGTGCCCATCAGTCCCCTGCCTCCCTCTGCTCTCCCTCATTCCTCCTGCTGCACAGGAGCCTGTCAGATATGCTCTCCAGTTAAAGCTCTGTCTCTCCTAAGCCATCCTGCTTATGGACTGAAAATCAATCTTTCTTCAAACAGATTCATCACATCATACCCTGAATAAACTTTCTCACCCTCCAACCCAGTATCTGTGACGGGAGAAGAGCCAGGCCCACTGGGCGTGCAGGCGACAGAGTCCCCATAGACTCTCTGGGCCTCATGTCATGTACAACGAACGCACTGAGCAATTTCACCACATTCCACAGAAAGAAAAGCTCTTGGAATAAATGCGTCATAAAACACAGCATTTCCAAAGCTGCTCCAGAGACCTGGAAATTTTTTAATCAAATTTCTTTACATAGTATTTGGTAACCACAATCTGAATCTGCCACAAACCACACTCAATTGCATTAAATATAATAATCCACTGATATTAAACCACTTTTCATGTTTTGTAACATTAAAATCATTTAACAAACACTCAAGCCTTTGGTATTCGCACTAAATGGCAAATTTGGTCAATCTCAGACACACTCCTACCATTCTGTTCATCCAGCTCATTGCCAATCTCCCGCCCCATCTGCTTTTGGCGGCTGATGATGGAAGAAAGGGCATCAAGGCCTGCGTCCTGTTCTGAAAGAAAAAGTAAAACAACCAACTGAGAACCAAAGGAAAACAATTTAAAGTCCAGTGATATATCCAGGCATATAACACAATTCAATGTGTGATAAAGGAAACATTTTAAATCAGTCCGAAAAAGAGAGAGAAAACAGTTAATATTATTGGAACAAAACAGAGGAAAAAATTAAATACCTACCTTAATCCTTAACCTGATTTCCACATGAATTAAAATTTCAAGTATTAAAAATGAATATAAGATTTGACTACATAAACATTTAAACTTTCAAATACTTAATACATAAAGAGCAAGTACAAATCAGTAAGAAAGACTTAATCTCCCAATTTATAGACTGGGCAAAGGATGCAGACAGGAAATGAAAATGAAAGAGAATGCTCATACCCAGGTTAACTAAAGTGTGATGCTCCTAAGTCTATGTCACGGGAGGACAGTTAATACCCCTTTCTAGAAGAGTGAATTGTGCCTGTCTTTTATCTATCAATTCTGTGTCTAGGAATGTATGTAAGAAAACATTCAGGTAGTGTGTAAGACGTATATACTCTGACATTCCTTTAAACATTGCTTCCTGTGCTAGTTATCAATTTATTGCTTCTCCAAATTGACCCCTTTGTGCTGGTCTGAGAATGGACCTGAATCCAATATCTTTTCCTTTGCCAACTCTGTCAGTAGAGGACGGCAGAGACGTCACAGAGGAAAAGGTGTTGCTTCCTGCTTCCCGTCTGCTGTCCTGACGGGCGCCCGCAGAACGTGCGGCTTCTTCAGTGTGAGAGGCCAGCAGCCCCGAGGCCAGCAGGTTCTGCCAATGCACCTCTCCTCGGGCAGTTTCACAGCAGAGTGCCTCCAGCCCGACACTTGCCCGTGAAGAGTATTCCCTGGCACCCTAGAGGGCAGAAGCTAGCAACTTCCACCAGCTTGGTGGCACAGCACAGTCACTCCTCTGAAATTGTTACTCTAATTCCCTATTATAGTTAATAATTCTGTATATTAAACTTTCTCTGTTCAACTTTCTTTCTCCTAATTGAACCCACACTGATACATTTATAATAGTGAAAACCTGGGAACTATCCAAATCACTAAATACAGTGATTTGTTTAAAAACATAATAAAGTCATATAATAAAACACTATAGAGCCACTAAAAATAATATCGTCCGTGTATATTTTGATGTTGAAAAAAGCCCATATGTTATTAAGTAAAAAAAGGACATAAAACAATAAAGGGTAAAATAGCATTTTTTATAAGTATTGCTCTTCTAGATTTTGAAAATTTAAAAAGGACTCAAGTTACTCAAAGTCTTTTCTTTAAATCTGATATTGGTTTGTTCTTTGTCTCTCTAACTAGGTAGTCTTGGGAATTTCCTTGTAAGAGATTTTTCCTTTGCTTCCAGGTACACTCGGGAGAGCATCCTGAGGCTGAACTGAAGGACTCTCTCTACCCAGGCAGTATGTATGTCAGATGAGGTGAACTTGCCAGTTGTGGCTTCGTTTGCTGACAGGCCTTTTAAAATGACTGACTCACATAAAGGCTTATCTACAAAAGCAGAAATCACAAAGGTCTTCTTATCCAAGATCACGTTAACATTTACTTATATTTTTCCTAATCTTTTTATGAAAATAAGCCATTACACTTAACTCATTAATTCATCTGGAATTTATTTAAACTAATGGTGTGAGGTAAGGACCCCTTAGTGACATTTTTTGACACTACGTATTTTTTAAACTATACAAATGACCTGCTTTCTCCAGGGATCATTCTAAGGGACCATTTTACAGCAAAATCTCTTTATAATGAGGTCCTTTTGGTCTTTAGTAACAACCTCTTGGAAGGCCTCCAAGATAAATCTATCATCAACCTAGTACTGCTGTAGGATGACCAATATTATAGTAAAATTCCAAATGCATCCCCAAAATAGCCTGTATATATAGGAATGAGGGTCAAGTGTCAACATGAATTAAAAGGTAAAATGATTTAAAAGAGGAAAGGTGATTCCTCTACAGTTTCCAATTAGGAAAAGAATCATTAAAGTTACGGAGTTGCTTTATCTAGGAGCGACACAGGCTAGGAATGAGAAATGCCTACACTGTAGTCTTTTTTCTTGATCTTGCTTCACTGTACCGTTTAAACTACCTAAAAGCTGTGTCTAATGCAAAACAGAAAGAGGGCTTAAAATTCTGCTCCACTCAGATCATTTCTATAAGAACACAGCAGCTTCTCACTGTGCTTAAGTGCTATAACAAATTTTTATTCCACAACCCAAAGACACAGGCGGTTGAGAAAACTGAGATCCTGAGTACACAATGATGATGCTGATGACCAGAGTGTCTCCAAGTTCTAAAGCAGTGCTTCTAAGGGCAGGTGGTACAGTTGTCTTAGAGACAGTGAACAAAATAAAATGCTGCCACTTGCACAGATATAAACAATGAAGAGCCTTGCACTCATGCAGAACCATGTAAAACTATGATGTCATAACTAACAGCTTACTACTGTAACCTGCCCTACCCTATCATATATCCCAAGTCATTATATCACAACAGAGCATCTGCAACATACCACACTCTATTAATCATCCTTCAATTTTATAATGATGTTAATTTTTAAAAAATGGATTACCATTGTGATACGAAGAATAATGGCCTCCTAAAGATGCCCACCTCCTAGTCTCTGGAACCTGAGAATATATGACCTTACTCAGCAAAAGGAATGTTGCAGTTCTAATTAAGATTAAGGCATTTGAAATGGGAAGATTGTTCTGGATTACCCAGGTGGACACTAGGTAATCACCAGCCCTTAAAACAGAGAACCTTTCCCAGTTGCAATCACAGAGACACAGAAGAAGGATGTGAAGGATACAAGCGGCTGGCTTTGAAGACTGGGGAAGGGAACCCTGGTTCGAGGATGTTGGTGGCCTCTAGAAGCTGGAAAAGGTGAGCAGATGGCTTCTCCTCTGGAGCCTCCGTTACCCTGCCCACACCTTGGTCCTGGCCCAGTGAGACCCGGAGTGCACTTCTGACATACAGACCGTTCGATAACGGATTAGTATTTAAGTGACTCAATTTATACTAACTTATTATGACAGGCTAGAAAACTAATGCAATCATTTTTTGAAAATCCCTTTGGAATAATTAGGTGTTTGGAGCTGTTCTATCTTTAGATGTTCAGAAAAACCACCTTCTAAGCAAATACCATGTAATTGTGGGAGGCCTATCTGGTGACTACAGATGAAAAAGAAAGGGACAGTCATCGTACTGTATTTTCACCAAAAATAACAAACGATTCTGATCAAGCCACTGAATCTAACTACCAATTTACAGAAAATTTGTGGGGCAGAGGAATATTTTAATATATGGGCAAACGAATAGGAAGATCTAGATGATGGGAAACTACACAGCAAATGACCCAGTTTCTTCAACCAAGAAATTGCAAAGAAAAAAAGAGAGAGTTGGCAAAGGAACCTATCTATTAAAGAAACTGAAGGGACATCAATTAGTTGCAATGTACAGACTGTATTCAGATCCTGAATTGAACAACCTAAAAAAATCCCACAAAAGCAAACATCATGGGAAAATCAGGGAAATCTGAACACTGGATGTTTAATTATATTATGGAATTGTTAACTTGTTAAGGGTGAAAAATCCCAATTTTTTAAAATCAATTCTTATCTTTTAAAAACACACTTCAGAAATATTCACCAACGAAATGATATAACGTATAAGATTTGCTTCAAAATTAACCCATGGGACGGGCAGGTGGGCCGACACACAGGTAGAACATGACGGGCTGTGAGGTGACAATTGCTGAAGCAACTGATGGGTCAAGTGGAATCATTACCTTACTCTCTCTACTGTTATATGTTTGAAATTTTCCATAGCAAAATATTATCAACATTTTAACAAGTAAGTAAAACTGAGGGACAGCTCTAGGAGCTGCAGCCTCAGGCCCCTGCTAAGCATGTGACAAGAGCCTTCAGGGCTGGGACTGTGTCTTCTTTTCCTGTGTCTTAGCCCCGATCCAGAGCCCAACTGCTGGCACTGAGCAAGTACGTAACAAACGATGTTTAGACCAAAGAATAACCAAAGGGACCTCTAGGTTTGTCTAGTCTCTGCTGGACATGTATAGTCTCTGCTAGAAATACAGTCTCTACTAGACATGTGAAAGGGCTTCCGGTCAATAGGAGACACCTTCTGAGTTCAGGCAGTAGAGTAGCAGTTGAGGTTAAACTGCCCAGTGCCCAGAAGAGCAATGGGAAATCTTTTTTTTTTTTTTTTTTAAGCTCTCTCTGGAAAAGGAGAAGTAAGGATCAAATGAGGAAAAGTTAATCACTTTATCCACAATGGAAAGGTCCTTAGATCAAGATCTGAAGAGTAGATGTTTTTATTGTTTTGAGGTCTCAGTGAAGAACTCCTGTTGTGGGGGCAGCTGTAAGAGAGGACGTCTTCCAAACAAGTTGTTTGTGAGGCTGTGACTGCAAGTGTGCACAGATCAGCTACTGAGATTTGCCTGTCCAAAACAGGGTGTGGCTCGCCACCTCCCCACCACCACTTCACATGGAAATATTTAGAGGTCTAAGGACACTTAAATCTAGAACTAACATGCAACTTTCTGCTAGAATCTATATAAAAAAATCTATAAAATAACAGTTAAGAATAGATGGGGTTAATCAAGAAACTATGTCAACAAAAACCTTCTTTCTGAGCACCTTCCCCAAGGTCTGCTGTCACCTCGACACAAGGGTCTGCACTAATCAAAAGGCTGCCTGCCTTTGTTCAACCTCAGGAGTTTCCGAGGGTCTCTAGTTAGAGCCATCACCTCGCCCATCTTATGCCTAATGTCCATCTGTGCCTCAAATTACAGCGTCAGTAACACAGAAGCCAAGATTGACTAACTGGCTGTAACTAGGCCTCGCTCTAAGTTGGGAAAGGAAGGCATTCATTGCCTTGAGTCTATGTCCTGCCAATAAATTGTTATTTTAGGATGATTTTTGAAGTGTTTCTAAGGGTTGACTAAAGTACAGAAAGGCTAATAGAGTCCATGGGCAAAGGAAAGTTGGAAATGACCCTTCATGCTTCTTTCTTTTTACCCAGTACAGGACCTGACGACGAAGCAAAGCCATGGCAACCACAGCCCATCACCAAGACTCTTGAGGCAGAGAAAAGACTAATAAGGTTTTGTACAAAGATTTACTTCCATTTTTGTGTTTATCCTTGAAAATCAACTTGCTAGGAAAGCAAAGAGGAACACGGCATTTCAAAACACAAAAGCAAAAGTAAAAAAACAAATGGACCTACAGTATGTGCTGCCACTCTCCTCCATTCCTTCATCTCCCCACCCTCCAACAAACCCCAAAGGCCAGGAGGCTTGCGAAGGGCAGGCATCTCAACAAGGACACTCTGTTTGAAAGACTCACCGACAAAAACGGGCAAGTGGCACCCTCTCGCACCCAAACTACAGCAGTCTCTGAGTGTAGCACCTTCTCAATGACAAGAATACACTTCCTAATTCAAAACAGCTTTTTCTGGCAAAAAGCAGCCATGCCAGAAAGTTCACTAGTATTATCTAGCAAGAAATGCTTTTCAGGAACCGTGGATCTGACCAATAAAGCACTGCAAATGGAAGTTGTTCTATGTGTAAAGCTGCATTGCTCTGAATTTTCTCACTTTGCTTCAAACATGGTAACAGGAGGGGTATGTAGAACTGAAGGTATAAGGGAGGCACGGTGTCTCATTTACTGGATATTTTCACAATAGAATTAGTCTTCTGCTTCTGGCAAGATGAACAGACTAGAATTACTTCTGGCTAGAAACTGGAAACACACACACGTGCGCACACATACACATGATCTCAGGCAAAATATACAAAACAACAGTTTCAAGACCCAGACCTCAGGAAGTGAAGGGAGGTGACCCCTGAGAGCTGGGAAACAAATGAGATGAGCTCTGTGACTGTCCCCAGAGCACCCCAGAGCAGCTTGGAGGGTGCTGCCCATTGTGGTGTTGGGACAGAGGGACCCAGGTGGAGCTGACCATCCCTGAGTTGAAAAGAATACAAATAGGTCAAGGGGCCTAGAGTATATAGGGCCCGGGACCAGAAAGGGGAGAGCAGCACAAAGAGAAAACCGGAGGTTTGCACAGGGTCCGCCTTGAGGCTTCAGCTGAGTATGGGTCAGGGCATTTACGTGAGGAAACAAACCACCTGAAAGGGACCTCTGAGCTCAGACAGGGTTGGACCCAGTTCCTGTTCCCACTGACCAGGTCACCACGCAGTTCACAAGGCAGAGGACAGGCACACCTCATCTTATTGCTCTTTGCTTTATTATACTTCACAGATGCTGTGTTTTTTTTTTACAAATTGAAGGCAAGACCCTCCACCAGCAAAAAGATGACAACCCACTTTATTGCAATACTCACTTTGTCGCAGTGGTCTGGAAGCAAACCTGCAATACCCCTGAGGTGTGTCTGTGCTCAGAATGGTTTGGCTCAGTAGTAGGGTAAAATACTACTGGACTGGTGTCGGCAAACATTTTTCTATAAAGGGCCCAATATTAAATATTTTAGGCTTTGTGGTTCATACAGTCTCAAGACCAACTGCTAATCTCTGGGGCTATAGCAGGAAAGCATCCACAGATGAAATAAATAAGCATGGCTGGGCTCCCATAATAGTTACAGACACTGAACGTTGAACTTCATACAATCTTTGCAGTCACAAAATAGTCTTCTTTTGACTATTTTAGAACCACTTAGAAATGTAAAGAACATTTTTAGTTGACATACCATACAGAAACAGGTAGCAGGCCAGATGCAGCCACTGACAATGGGCCTGCTGACACCCGCCCTCAGGTAAACATGGCTCTGGTCGACACTACAAAGCAGATCCAAATAACTGCATCCCAGAAAAAAAAATCTCAAGAATGTTTCTAGAAATACAAAAATATCTAGTACCAAACAAAGACAAACCTGGCTTCCAAATGAATGCTTCTGCTCTAAGATCAGAAACAAGGCAAGGACATCTGCTCTCACCATTTCTATTCAACTCAACACTGTACTGGAGTCTGAAGCAAGGGCAACAAGGCAAGAAAAATAAAGAAATAAATGGCACCCAGATTGAAACAAAGAGGCAAAACTGTATCAATTTCAAAAATAGAGCATGTCAGAGTGAATTAAAACACATGACCCAAATATATATTGTCAACAAGAACCCCACTTTAAATATAAAAGCACATATAGATTAAAAGTGAACAGTGCACTGGCCGAGTGGCTCAGTTGGCTGGAGTATCCTCCTGTACACCAAAAAAAAGGTTGTGGGTTCAATTCCTGGTCAGGGCACATACCTAGGTTGCAGGTTCGATCCCCAGTCAGGGTGCATATGGGAGGCAACTAATCAATGTTACTCTCTCACATCAATGTTTCCCCTCCCTCTCTCTTTAAACGCAGTGAACATATCCTTGGGTGAGGATTCAAAACAAAATAAATAGATGGAAAAAGATATACCATGCTAATACTAATCAAAAGAAAGCAGGATTAGCTATATTAACTTCAGGCAGAGCTGACTTCAAAGCAAATAAAGTTATCGGGCATAAAGAAGGGCAGAATATAATTTTAAGGGGGTCAATTCTCCAAAAAGATGTGATCCTTAATGTGTATGTGCCTAATAACAGAGCATCAAATCACATGAGGCAACAAGTGATCGAGCTGCCAGGGGAAATAAATGAATCCTCTATCTACTAGGAGACCTCAACATCCCTCTGTTAGAAATGGGCAGATCCAGCAGGCAAAAAACCAGTAAAAACATAAACACAACAAGATAAAACACCTCTTAACAAATTTAAAATAGAAATCATAAAATGTCTGCTCTTAGACTATAATGGAATTAAACTAGAAAATAATAACAAAAAAATAAATGGAAAACACCAAAATATATGAAGATTAAACAACACACTTTTAAATAATGCATGCTCAAAGAATAAATTTCAAAAGAGGTTTTAAAATATTTTGAACTAATGAAAACACAACTTATCAAAATTTTTAAGTGCAGCAAAAGCAATGTATAAAGGAAAACTTATAGCACTGACTGCATATATTAGAAAAGAAGAAAGATCTAAAATCAATAATCTAAGCTTCCAATTCAAGAAACTGGAAAAAGAAGAGCAAATTAACTATAAAATAAGCAAAAGACAAGAAACAAGAATTAGGGAAGAAATCAATAAAATTAAAAACAAAAAATAAAAAAAACAACTCTACTTTTTTGAAAAGATAAATGAAATAATCAATAAGCCTCTGACCAGGATAACTAAGAAAAAAGAGAAGATAAAAATTAATAATAGAAATGAAAGAGGAAACATCACTCAGATCTCAGAGATATTAAAAGGACAATAAAGAAATACTATGAACAGCTCTATGCCACCACATTCGATAACCTAGATGAAATGGACCAATTTCTCAAAAGACACAAGCTGCCAAAACTTATGCAGGAAGAAAGAGGCAATCTGAATAGACTTATATCTAAAGAAATTGAATTAACAATGAATAACCACCCCAAACAGAAAGCACCAGGCCCAGATGGGTTCACTGTTAAAGCCTACCAAACATTTAAAGAAGAAATCGTAACACTCTTCTACAATCTCTTTCCAAGGAAAGATGCAAAGAAAATACTTCCCAGCTCATTTTATGAGGCTACCATCATCATCCTGACACCAAAACTAGACCAAGGCATCTTAAGGAAAAACAAAAACAAAAAACTACAACCACTATCACTCATGAACATAGATTTTAAAAATCCTATAAAAATATTAGCAAATTAATTCCAACAACTCTAAAAAAAAGTTATACACCATAATCCAGTGGGACTTATTCCAGATATATAAGGCTGGTTCAACATTCAACGACCAGTTAAACTAATCCATAGACTAATAAACTAATCCATAAACTAATTCCACAGTCTGTGGAAAAGACTGTCCTTGCTCCCTTGTACTACCTCAGCTCTGTTGCCAAAGACCAGTTGATTATATGGATCTATTTTGGGACTCTCTATTCTGTTCCACTGATCTATTGGTGTATTTTTTTGCCAGTGTACTCAATTTTTCTTTAATTTTCTGTAGTTTGAAAATGCTATGCCTAGGTGTGGTTGGGCTTTGTGTTGTTTTTTAAATGTATCCTGCTTGCTGTTCTCTGAGCTTCCTGGGCCTGTGGTTTGGTGTCTGACATTAATATGTGGTCATTTCCAGTCATTACTTCAATATTTCTTCTGTTCCTTTCTTTCCTTTTTCTACTTATGGTATTTGTATTACAGATACAACTTTTGCAGTTGTCCCACAGTCCTTGAATATTTTGTCCTCTTGGTTCTCTTTGCGTCTCACTTTTCGAGGTTTCTGTTGAGATATCCCAAGCTCAAAGATTCTTCCCTCAGCTATTCCAGTCTGCTAATAAGCCCATCTTTCTGTTAGTGTTTTTTATCTCTACATTTCTTTTTGGTTCTTTCTTAAGATTTTCATCTCTCTGCTTATATTGCCCATCTGTTCTTCAATGCTGTCTACTTTATCCATTTGAGTCCTTAGCATATTAATCATAGTTGTCTTAAAATTGTTTAATTTATTGATTTTAAAGAGAGAGAGGAAGCAGGAGGGAGAGTAAAGGGGAGAGAGAGAAAGGAAAGACATTGACTCACTTTTCCACCCATTTATGCATTCACTGGTTGATTCCTACATGTTCCCTGACTGGGCATCAAACCACAACCTTGGTGCATTGGGACGACCCTCCAAACACCTGAGCAAGACCAAGTCAGGGCCAGCAACAGTTGTTTTAAATTCCTGGTCTGATAATTCCAACATCTCTGCCATGTCTGTTTCTGATGCTGGCTCTGTCTCTTCAAACTATAGGTTTTTTTTTTGCCTTTTGGTATGCCTTGGTTTTTTTTTTTCTTAATAGTACAAGTAAAAGGAACTGCTATAAACAGACCTTTAGTACAAAATATGGTGGTAATATGATTTCACTTATGAAATCTAATGAACAAAATAAACAAGCAAAATAGAAGCAGACTCACAGATATAGAAAACAGACTGACAGAGGGGAGAGGGGTTGGGGGCTGGGTGAAAATGGTGAAGGAATTAAGCAGTACAAATTGGTAGCTGCAGAATAGCCACAGACATGCAAACTGCAACATGGAGAAGATGGTCACTAATGTTGAGATAATTGGGTATGGGGCCAGGCAGTGGGGGGACCATTCTGGAGAGTGTGTGGTTTCCCGGCCACTTTGCTGTACATCTGAAACTTGGTATGGACTGGTACTGAATGTAAACAGTGGTTGAAAAAGAAAAACTTTTAAAAATATGGTGGTAAGGTGTGAAGAGAGCACTACAGTCCTGTGATGACATCTCCGTCTTTTGGTGAGCCTATGCTTCCAGACTGTGAACTTTCCAACTGATTCATAGTTTCTTTCTCCCCTCACCCTAGATGGGACAGGCGGCTGGGAGGCTGGGGTTGGGCATTTCCTTTCCTGCAGGTCAGTTAGACTCTGGTAATTCCCCAGCACGTTAGGTTCCAGTGAACTAGTTTCTCCTGAAGGCAGACCTTGTTAAGAAGAACAGAGTGCTCTGTTGTATTCCAAAATGGTTCCTCTCCACCTCCCACGCCTTTCAGAAAGCATGATGAGATTTTTCTCTGATATTTGTGTGAGAACCTGGTTGAGCTTCGGGAAGTAAATCTCACTAAACTGTGAGGACCCCTCCATAACTGGATCCCACTGAAGTTTTTAACTTTCAGACCTGTCCACACTAAGCCTCCAGCAACTGTTCAAGTACAGTACTGGTTCTTGTGCTGGTTTCTGCCTGGGAAGTTTTGCTTCCAAGTAAGCCAAGGCTCTCTGTATTTGCTTGTCTATTTTCTCCAGTCTTGCAAGAAGCAACTTGCTCTGTGTCCTCCCCTCTCACTAACAGATCCAAGAAGAGTTGTGGATTTTGCTGTTGGTTCAGTTGGTTGTTAGGATGTGGGGACCACATTCTAGGTCCTTACATGCAGAACAAGGAAATGGAAGTCTGGTAAAGACTTTTTACATACTACACCAAAAGCGTTGAAACAAATAATTGATAAGCTGGACTTTATTAGAATGTAAAACTTCTGCTCTGTGACTTGTGTTTTGTGGTAAGAGAAAAGACCTACCATTGAAAATAAGCAGTACAAAGGCCAAAGGCCAAAGGCCAAAACTGTAACTTTAATCTCATGGATTGTGCTAGAGACAATTAGCATGGGCCTACAGGAGACTGCACATAGAGGCTTTGTTGAATGAATGAATGATTACATCCAGCTCAAGACTGAACACAGATGACATTTCTTGGATTGCCACCAGGGGGCAGCCAATTCAGATGATGTTCACCGCCACCCACCTTCGGCCCTGGGGTCAGGGTGTGTTCGCAAGTCCTAAGCAACTGACCAGCTTTCTTCACTTCCATGTATTTTATTAAATAAATGATATATCCCTCAAAAGAATATGAAACACTTTACAAATCTGTATGACAGTGAAGACACTCTCAAGAAAATGAGCCCTGACTGGTGGGGTTCAGTGAGTTGGGTGTCGTCCATGCCTGGGTTGCAGGCTGGGTCTTCATTTGAGGGCACGTGAGGGGCAACTGACCAATGTTTTTCTCCCTCTCTTCTTTCTCTAAAAGTAAATAAAGAAAATCTTTAACAAAAGAAAATTAGAAGACAAGCCATAGAGTGGGAGAAAGTATTTGAAAAACACATATCTGATAAAGGTCTGATTTCCAAAACACGTAAGAATTCTTAATGGGCCTAAGACCTTAACAGACACCTCACCAAAAAGAAATATACAGATGACAAATAAGGATATAAAACAATGCTCCACTTATGTAAGTAGTGAAATGTAAATTAAAACAACGAGCTACCACTACATATCTATCAGAACAGCAAAATCTGAAACTGACGACATTAAATGCTAGAGAGGATTCAGAGCAACAGGAACTCTCATTTGTTGCTGGTGGGAGTGCAAATGGGACGGCCACTCTGGAAGACAGTTTGGTGGCTTCTTATAAAAGTAAATATACCCTTACCATACAATACAGCAGCCATTCACCTTGGTATTTACCCCAAGAGTTGGCAACTTATATGCACACAAAAACCTGCATGCAGATACGTACAGCTGCTTTATTCATAATTGCCAAAACTGGGAAGCAACTAGCAGATAATTTACTAGATGAATAAATAAACTTGGTATATCCAGAATTATTTAGTGCTAGGAAGAAATGAGCTATCCTATTACTGACTGAAAAAAGCCAATCTGAAAAGCTCTATACTGTATGATTCCAACTATATGACATTCTGGAAAAGGCAAAACTTGGAGACAATAAAAAGATCAGAGGTCACAAAGGATTGAGTGGGGAGGGAAGGATAATAAGCAGGCAGGGCACAGAGGATTTTTAGGGCATTGGAAATACTCTGTATGTTACTCTAATAATAGATGTGTGTCATTTATATATTTATCCAAACCTACTGAATGGACAGCATGAAGAGTGAGCCTTAAGATACACCACGGACTTTGGGTAGCTCTGATGAGTCAGTCAGTGTAGGTTCATTAGGTGCAGCATATGTCCTGTTCTGGGGGGGATGCTGGTAATGGGAGAAGACTACACACATGGGAACTACATACCTTCCTCTGAATTTTGCTGTGTGCCTAAGACTGCTCTAAAAACTTGTCTTAAAAAAATGTAAAACTGTTTTTATTTACAGAAAATATAATCACTTGTATAAAAATTCTACATATTCTACAAAAAGAAAAATTATAGAACAAATCGGTAGGTTTAACAAGGTTGCATGACCCCAGATGAATATATAAAAATCAATTGTACTTTTATATATTAGCAACAATCAGAAACAGAAATTTTAAAATACCATTGAGAATAAAAATATGAAATACTAAGAGATAAATATGACAAAAGATGTATAATACATGCACAGTAAAAACTGCAAAAGCAATGGTGAGAAAAATTAAATAAAAACTAAATAAACAGAGATATACAGGGGACTAAATGGCAATGAAAATATAAAATGAAGATTAAATTTAAACAAACAAATAAATAAATAAATAGAGAGATATGCCATATTCATGGGTCAGAAGTTTAATGTTAAAATGTCAATCCTTTCCAATTTAATCTAAGGATTCAATGTAATCCCAATCAAAATTTCAAGGTTTTTTTTTGTAGAAATTGAAAGTAGATTCTAAAATTCTCATGAAAATGCAAAAGACCCACCATTTCCAAAAAACAATTTTTTTTAAATAAACTTGAAAGAATTATAATACCTGACAAAAACTTATAAAGATGCAATAACTGAGACAGTATAGCACTGACGCAAAGGTAAGTGAAAAGATCAATGGGAAAGAACAGCCCAGAAACAGACCCACACATGTATGGTCAATTGATTTTTGACAAATGCAGAGTAATTCCATAGAGAAAGGACAAACAGATATACAAATCCGAAAACAAACAGACAAACAAACAAAAAACCAAAACCTGAATTTCTACTTATACCTCTTTATGTAAAAAATTAACTCAAAATAGATCACAGACTTAACATAACACTTAAAACTATAAAATTTTTAGAAAGAAAAGCAGCAAACCTTTATGGCTTTAGGTAGTCAAATATTTCTAACTGGATGTCATCAAAATTAAGAATTTCTGTTCTTTAAAAGATATCATTAAATAATGAAAAATATAAGCCATAGAGGGAGAAAAAATATTTGTAAAATTGTATCTGACAAATAACATATGAAAGGGTATATAAGGAAACTCTTACAACTCAATAATAGAAGACAAACAGCCCAACTAAAAGTAGGGAAACAACTTGAACATACACTTCACCAGAGAAGACGGACTGAAGGCAAAGAGGCACACACAGATTCATCAGTCATCAGGGACATTCCTGTTCAAACCACAGTGAAATGCAACACCCACCTGTTAAAACGTCTAAAATTAAAAACCTGACTATACCTAGTTTTGGTAAGGATCCAAAACAATTATAAGATATATATTTCTAGCAGTGATGTAATATAGTACAACCACTTTCAAAACTACTATGGCAATTTCTTTAAAAGCTAAACATACACCTACAATGACTCAGTCATTCCACTGGTACATATTTACCTAGGAAATGAAATTTCTGTCTATACAATGACTTGCATATAAATGTTATAGCAATTTATTTATAATATCAAAATACTCATCAGCATGTGAATGGATACAGATTGTGGTTAAGCCAAACCATGGAATACTATTCTGTGATACAAAAGGATGAAATACTGACCCATGCAACAAGGTGGATGAATCTTAAAATAACTATGCTTAGATAAAGAAGCCAGAATCCTCCCAATAGGAGTACATACTGTAGGATTCCATTTACAAAGAAGTATAGAAAACAGAAACTAGTTTACAGAGACAAAAGGCAGATCAGCAGCTATCTAGGGGCAATAGTAAGAATTACGAAGAGACATGAAGAGAGTTTTGGGGACCAGTGATTATGTTCATTGTTTTGATTACAGTGATAGTTTCACAGGTGTACACATATGTCAAAGCTTCCTGAATCATCTGCTTTGTGTGCGATTTATAATAATGTCAACAATACCTACATAAAGCTGTTTTTAAAAGTAGAATTAGAGAGAATAACCTACTTCAATACTGACATGAAAAAATGTCCATGATACATATCAAGTAAAAAATAAAATAGCTGTGGAATTACATATATCCTAATCCCATTTATGCAAAATGTGTGCTTATACTGAATATATATGTATAGAAAAAAAGCCTGAGGAATTATCCGTTCAGTTGTTTACATATTGGAGAAGCAATATGGAGAGCTTTTCATTTTATGCATCCCTGTATTGTTTGATATTATATAACCATCATGCATTCTGAAATTTAAAAAATAGAAGACAGTAAAAGAAATAATTAGCAGAGTTAAAAGCCACTGGGCAAGATAAACTTGGAGGTAAAGGCCAAAGTGACATTTTACATAAGAAAAAGATGGAGCTTGTGTTTGGAGAATAAAACTCTCACTTGTGCAGAGAAGGAGGGCACGCCTGCCCCAGATTCACCTGGGCTTATTAGCAGGCTCAGGGCTGTCTGCACGCTCTCTCCCAGGAGCCAGTCACTAGGTACCTCCATGGATGACATCAAGGTATCCTGAGGCACAAAACCACCAAGGGCTTTAAGAGACCAACAGCTCTCCCTCTGATCTTCAGTTGGTATAAGGGACACTCCAGATTCTAGGAAACACCTGAGAAGGTTTCTGAGCCCACACTCCTTGGGTGTTCAGTACCTTGGATGATTTTCTGCTGCTGTTGCCGGATTTCGTCAAAACCCAAGCCTCTGGTCTCCTCCGGCTCCTCAAAGAGCCAAGGGTTTGGGACGCCTCGCTTGGCCCCTCCCGTCATCAGGCTGGACCTAGGAACAAGATTAAATGTGTTACATAACTCAGAAAATATAGCTCTGCTGCAAATTACTCCCACAAGTGCAGAAGTGGCCAGCCTCGGGTGCTTTGAAAATTCAATTCGACCACAATTTATTGCATCCTCGTTCATGCCAGTGACTGTGCTCAGTGCTGGAGGAGACCTGTGGATGAGGAAAGCACAAGCCCGGGCCTCCGGAGAATTACAGCCTGTTAAGGAAACTATGGCAGCATGTAATACTCCTCCTAATCCTCCAAAATACATTTGAGTCAATAATCATAAATGAGGGTCTTAAATTACAAAAACACAAGGCTAAATGGAAGTGGCCTTTCTATCAGGACAAAGTCTGTCTCACAGGCTATGTGACATCAAAGGCACAAATTTCATCTCAAGAAGATACAATGTTGACCACAGATGACACAGATGACAGCACTGAAAAATGACCATATAATTTTCTATTAATGGGTATTTGGTAGCTCACAGACAGAAACACATGCAGGGTTTCAAATCTAATTTTATAAATAAAATGTAGCATTCATAACATAATAAATGAATTCTGAATCATCAACCTTAATCTTTATTCCCTCTAGTAAACCACGTGCCCCTTCTGCACCAGACACACTGGCCTCCTTGCTGTCTGAAGAACAGAGAGCACACGTTTGCAGCCCCATCTCAGTCCCATGTTTATAGGATTCTTCTCATCTCAAGCATCTCCTCTCCTGTCCCCACCTGCCCACATTCTGTCCAAGGCACAAGGACCACCTTGTTTATAAAGCTATCTCTGACCTCTTCAACCCAGATGCGAACAGTCACTTTAGAGTTCACAGGATTCACAAAAAATGATGATAACGACAACAGTGACAAGACAGTCGTACCAGTGACAATAGCAGCTACCATGTGTTAAGCATCTGTTATGTGCAGGTACAGCTCCAGGCCATTTATATGTATTCGCTCACATTATTTGTAATTCTTCCAGCCCTTTCTTTTCACATCTCTCATACTGTCTACAAATAACCGCTACCCTATTGTTGAACCTTTCACATAAACGAGCCTCATGTCTACTAGACAGAAGGCAGGAACTGAAAGTCACCCTTAACCCTCAACGGGACGGCTCGCTGCTCCCCACCATGGAGTGAATGGCTGTCAGCATAAGTTAACCCTGGCGCTACCACCCCCCATTGCTGTAGTACTACATGTCTCAGAGAGCTGCTGGGGAATAAAAGTGATAATCCCTTTATTCAGAAAACATTTACTTACTACTTACTAAGTGGTAGGCATTGCTCTCATCAATGGTGAGGAGGAAAAAAACCAGAATATAGATAAAACAGACCAAAATCTCTGTCCTTACAAAGTATATATTTTTGTTACAGGTGTTGCTTTCACTCTGATTGGGGGGAACAATGAGCAAAAAGGGGGGAAAGTGCTTAATGTGGTGCTTAGAAGGTAAAAACCATTCAGTAAATGTTAACCATTGTCATTCTACCATTTACTGTGCTGTATTCCTGGAGGCACTGAAGTATAATTTGTTAATAAATGGGAATATCTCAAAAGGCTATGTTAATTTCATTTTCTAGCTTAGCACTATAAAACCTACAGAAGAATAGGCTATGTATCAACAAACAAACCCATACAAAACTGGAAGAAAATTATTGATCCCTTAGACTAAGATTTTCAGCACAGAGCTGGTCTCTCCACCCAAGTATTCTAATAACACGCAGACAGAAGTATGGCCTTCTCCCACGTCACCGAAAAGCAGATGTGCCTCTTTGAAGCCTCACTTTACTTGGTTGGTCCCAAGTACCTACAATGTCAAGATTTCAGATTTAGTCTCTATAATAATCATTCAATTCCATTATTTTTGAAGACAGGGGAAGAAAGCAACGGAAAAAGGCAAGAAAGAAGGAAGTTTACAATCAAAGTACATCCCTAACTCTTATAACACCATGCAAGTGCCAGCTCTTGATCAAAACAGGAGTCGCAGGATTTTGCATATGGTCCACTGTGAAAGCAAGACCTAGAAACTGGCACATCAGTCAGAGGTACAGCAAGTAACCTCAGGGCACCCATCCCAGCTAAGAGCATCCATTCAAATCAGTACACTGCACCTGAGTTGACAGTAGACACTGTTCCCCTAAAGCTAATATCACTATGTCCCACTGGTAGTGCACGCCATACCTGGAGCTTATTATTTTTAATTACTAAAGGAGAAAATGCAAGAAAATTGTTTTAGCAATCTCAGAAAAAACAGCAAATTGGAACTACAGCCTTTAATTTTATGTGTGTTACATAAATATATTTATAGCACCTACTAGAGAATAAAAGTACCATGTGGGCAAATTTTAATATTAATATCAAGTACACATTACAGAAAAAAAACTCATCGACCACCAGACATGCAAGAAACATTGTCCCAGGGCTGAATTCGAAACTATAAAAGTTCTAAGCACTGAAAAAAAGCAACAGTAAACTGCAGTAACAATGACTCCCTCATGCTTTCTTTCTTGGTTATCTGATTCCAAAATTTTTGTGAAGTTTTTCAAGGCAGAACTACCTCTCTCTCTCTTTTCTTTTGGAGGTTGTACTTTGCTGATGCCCTGCACCTACTGGGAAACCCAGTGATGGCTGTGCCCTTACTGACGAAGCAGGTGAGATCGCAGGTATCACTGTGCAGAAGCGTTGGTTTGTACGCTCAACCTAATGTCTGGGCCTGATGCCTCTTATTACTCAGTCTTCTCCTAGGTAAAATATACATATAAATATGTATATTTATATATTAAATATGTACTTATATTTAATATATAAATTTTAAGTATGTATTTATATATTAAATCTGTAATACATATATATTTATAGAAGAGTTTAAGACATAATTCTTGCTTTCCAGGAGCTTATACTCAAACTGAAAAGGAAAACTAACCACACATGAAGCAATTACTAACTGAACTAAGAGAACTGCTAGCTTTGTAGCCCTGAGCAATGCCAACAGCCTCTTCAGCCCACAAAACAAGCAAACTAAGTGAGCCAATAGTTTTCAAAAGTTCTGGTCTAACACTTGAGGAATAAGACACCCTTGTTAGTAGTGGGGTTGGGAGGTGAGTGGGGAAGACTCATCATAGTGGGGGAAGACAGGTCTTCCTTTTATTCCTACAGAAGATAATTTTCTGTCATTGGGAATCACTGAATTAGATGATCTTTAAGATGCTTACTGCTTTAATTACTTTTTTTCTCATTAAGTAGTAAATTGCATAAATAAGAACAAAGAAAAAAAAGAACAATCTCCCTCTTACTCTTTTTAGAGAACGAAATCCATTCTCCTCTCCCCCATCTTCCTATTTTCAGTTCAAGGCCATTGCAGACCCGTTGGCTAAGGCCAAAAACCTTGGAATGATCTCTGACTCTATCTTATGTACGCTGAGCATCCAGTCCATTAGGAAATCCTTCAAAACATATCTAAAATCTGACCATTTCTCCTTTATTCTATTGCTTCCACCCTGGTACTCCTGTCTCCTGCCTCTACTCCTCCCCTCTGCAATCTACTCCCCATACAGCCATCAGCGTGATCACCGTGAAAGTGAACTGCTTCCTCTGCTCACAGCCTTCCCCGTCTTCCCACGCACCCCGAAGGTACAGCGTCTCTACGATAACCAACATGCCACGCCAGCCTCCTTGCTGTCTCCAGAACACACTTAGCGCATTCACATCACAGGGCCTTTGTGCCCGCCGTTCCCTCCTACCCACCACGGTTAAGGCCCTGTCCCTAGAGGTCACGTGGCCTTGCTCCTTTATTCATTCCACTCTGCTCCAATGGCATCTCACAACAGTTTCCATGATGACTCTATCTAAAACAGTACTCTTCCCTGTAACTCCTTAGCCACCCCCATCCTGCTTTATTTTTCTTTCTAGGACTTAAACCACCACTATCACACATTACGTGTTGGTTGATTATCTGCCTCCTACACAAGGCTGCAAGTTCCCCAAGGGTAGGGGCTGTCTTGTTTGTCAGTATATCCTCAGTACCTAACACAACAGGCACTGAAAAAAATGTTGAGTGAATTAATGTATTTGGCAAAAAAAAAATAACTGAATGAATGAAATAAATTGACCATTCAATTGACCATGAATAAGCATGGTCAGGAAATTACAATATCATATGCTAGTGCTCTTTTGTAATTTCCAAGGCATTTTCTCCAACATTATTTCCTGTGGATTTTACATAAGACTGTGTGTAAGTCAGACTTGGTATTACTGACAAGAAAGCCAAGGTAAAGGAACATCACAGTGACTTCCTCAAGGTCGCACACTCAGTGGCATAACGAAAGGTTCAACCCACAGCTCCTGACTCTTAACCCAGGACACTTTCTCCCTACCATCTCAAGTAAGGTTCCATAAAGGGAAGGAGACTCAAGACAGCTTTGGAGAATGGGTGTGGTTTAACTAAGTGCAGGAGAGAGAGATGGAAGGCATCCCAAGAAACGGCAGAACATGAGAGGTGTCTCGTGGGCAGGTGACGTGAGCCTCTTACGTGCGTGGGATAACCGTGGAGAGTGGCTGAAATCCCAGGGCTGGATCTAGTAGTACTGATTCCAAAGTAGGTAGCCATTGTGAACCTCTATCTGTTTTAGTGGCTTTCATCCTCATACTCATCCTGAATCTTGTGATTTTAGCCCCTGGTTGTTCCCCATCCTATAAATCCTCAAGCAACAACCTTCACTCCTATCTGCAGCCAAACTTCTTTAAAGAATGAACTTTGCTCATCAGTTCTACCTCCTGACCCTCCCAGTTCATCCTTCAAACCTCTGTAGTCCAACTTTGGCCCCATCACACTACTAAAATTCTCCTCACTCATAATCTTACTGCCAAACCTCCTTTCAGTTTTCACTTTGCCCCTCCCCTAGGCCTCATGTGTCACAGCGGACCATGCTCCCTCACCCAGGAACCTCTCCTCCCCTGGGTTCTTCCACACCACTCTCTCCCACTGACAGATCCTTCTCTGTAATTTCAGGTAGCTCTTCCCCCATCTGCCCCATTAAATATTGGTGTTCTTCAGGAATTCTATGTAGATCTTCTCTTTTCACTCTATTGTCTGTCTCTGGGCAATTTTATCTGTTCCACTGACTTCAGGCCATAAGAACAGGAGCTAGCAGTGCTTAAATGCTTTTTTATGTCCCAACACAAACTCAATAGTATACTTTCTCTTGAGTCACTGTGGTAGTGGATTCTTAACCGGGGGTGGGAGAGGGGCATGGCCCCTTCCCAGTAGGTTGATATCAGAATCTGGGGGTGAGGGTGGGACAAACAAGAACAAATGTACAAAGAAAACAGAAACAGACTCATAGATACAAAAACACACTGACAGTTGCCGGAGGGGAGGAGGGATAGGAGACTGGGTGAAAAAGGCAAAGGGATTAAGAACTACAAATTGGTAGCCACAAAATAATTCCAGGGATATAAAGTACAGCATAGGGAATATAGTCAATACCACCATTATGATAACTAGGTATGGTGCCAGGTGGGTACTGGCGGGACCACTTTGTAAAGTATATGATTGACCACTATGCTGTACCCCCCAAAACTAATACGAAATAATATCCAATGTAAACTGTAATTAAAAATAAAATAAAAAAAATCTGGGGGGTGGAGAAAGGAAACACAGTTAGAAAGAAACTCGCATATAAAATCCTGGTGAGGTATACCTTTCCAGCCGTCATCCTGATGGAACATGACTGTGTTAAAGACTTCCAAATTTATCTCTACCCAGAATACTTCCCTACAGGGTCTATATCTGCATTTATTGCTTTTCATTTAGGAATCTCTAACTGGTATTCCACTCCCAACCCAATATATCCAAAATCAAGTTCATCACTTTTACCCCCAAAAGCTGTTTCTTCTCCTCTGCTCGCTATGCTGGTCAGCAGCATCACTGGGTTCCCAAATGGTCCAAATCTGCTCCCTCCCCGCCAGTCCCACACCTCATCAATTACAGAGGCCTCCCTCAGAGGTGGTTCTCAACTATGTGCCTTCACTTCCATCGCCACTGGCATGGCCCTGGCCTAGGCCCTCATCAGCTCTCAGGTAAAAGATGGTCCCAGCCTTCTGACTGGTCTCCTTGTTCCCCGTCACCCTCTTTCAAGGTGTCTAGTACTGGACTGCCAGAACTATCTTTGTAAAGCAGAGTCTTGCCATTAACACTTTCTGTTTTCAAACTTTCACCACTCCCTCGAAGGTACAGAATAAGTGTAAGCTCTACAATATGGCCCCAGTGATCTCTGCAACGTCATCCCGAAACCCCCCTCCGTGCCGTGCCCGGCGCTTCCTTCAGCCCTCCAGACTGCTCACCACGGCTCAGACAAAGGCACAAACTTTCACACTCTCATGTTTTTGTATGAGTCTGGAGGGTCCCCACCCCCACGCCTTTGTCCATCTGGCAAAATTCTATTCATCCCCTAAGGCTCAACTCAAATGTCACTTCTGCTGTTCAGTCTTTCCTGATCCCTGTCCCCACCCCCTTCCCCTGAATCAATCACTCCCTGGTGCTCCCACGGCACTTTGTTCAAAACCTCTGGCGTGGCATTTATCAAGCAGGATTGTAGTTAGTTATTTACTCATCTGTCTCGCTTCCTGAATTATGAGCTCTGTAGGGAAAGAGGCCACATGGCAGCCATGTTTATGCCGCTAGTGCCAAACAAGCAGTGCGCAGAGTGTTCTGTAGAAGAAGTCTTCGGCGCATGTTTATGAAACAGAACTAGGAAAACCACTAAACTTTTTAAGCAAGGGAGACAAAACAAGAGGGGCATTTTTGTTTTGAGATTTTTTTTTAAAGAGAAAAAAGCAAAAAAAAATTTAACAAACTGCTACTGCCTTTCAGACTTTAGCTGCAAAGCCTGACTCTGTTCCAGCAGACAGAGAGAACAGTACTTAAGAGGGAACTCTGTCACTAAAACACCTTGTAGCTCCAGCCCCCTTTTGGAAAGGCAGTGGAGTGTTTCTCCTTTGAAAAGTAAGGTAAAGAAAGGAAATGCTTGAACGGAAAGAAAGGAATGCTCCTTTTGAGATTAGGATAGAGTTGAAAAAATTTTTTAAATAAATAAACAGTTTTTATCCATATTCTTTCAAGATGGAAGTTATCTAAAAAATTGAACTTATTAATAAATGCCACATAATAAATAGGTTAGATTATGTCTTATAAAGATTTTACCAAAACAATCATAGCTGCTTCTAAAGATATACTATAAAGCCCTGGCTGGTGTGGCTCAGTGGATTGAGAGCTGGACTGCAAACCAAAGAGTCACCGGTTCAATTCCCAGTCAGGGCACATTCCTGGGTTGTGGGCCAGGTCCCCAGTAGGGGACCTGCGAGAGGCAACAACACATTGATATTCCTCTCCCTCTCTCTTTCCCTCTAAAAATAAATAAAAATATTTTTTAAAAAATAAAAGTAAAGATATGCTATAAAAATATTGCATTTCCATCCCCAAAGGCAAATGATGTTCACTATTAAATGATGATGGTATCTAAAGGGGGCACAGATAATCCATGCTATTCTGCTGACAAACGCAACTGAAGCTTGTAGAGTTCATAGGGAGGGCGTTCTTATCAAGTGAACACTGAACTAGAAAAGCAGTGAATTCCCAGAAATAGCTTTCCTTAGCTTCTCTTAACATTTCAAAAAGATGTAAAAATTACTATATAAAATGTTTGTTTTATCTGAAAAAAATATCACTGAGTATTCACAGACCACAGGGAGGTCTGCAGTTAGGACCAGGGAAGATATTTCTAGGGTGTCGGTGAACCAAGGAAATGCTACTATGGTATGAAAGGGAATTCCTTTTCCAAGACTTTTTTTTTTCTTTTTGTAGTTTCTTTCTGTGACTAGAGAGATGCACAGCAGCTCCAATTTCAGTCAGGAACAGATTCTTTGACATCAATTGTTTGGAGGCAAGAAGTGGCAATATTCTGTAGGCCAGGTTAGTGAGGAGAGGCTGCAGAAGCTAGTATAATCTAGACTCAAAGTGACGAGGGTTGGGCAAGGGAAACAACAAGAAGGATCAGCAAGAAAGGGCCAGTTCGCACAGTGATTCAAAGGGAAACTCCACGAGTGTTGGTGAACAGACTGGATACAGGGGACTGAGACAGCCAAGCGGGGTGACTTGGGGAACTTGTACAACTTAGGGAAAGGGAAATTTTTCATTTCCTTTCAGAATTTTCTCCAACTTCAACACAGTTCCTAACAACATAGCCCCAAAGTGAAATTGCTCCTTTAAGATCATGATCTATGTATGGATCTATTTGTAGCCACATTTACTAGATGGCTAACTTCTTAAGTCCAGTACTCTCTCCTATTTTCTTGTATCCCAACCATCTGTCTTTCCTACAAATACTGAGTACCTTCTGTGTGCTGGGCACTACTCTGGGGGCTCGGAAGTGAACAACAGGACAAATTCCTGACCTCAGAGAGCTGATACTTCAGTGACAATGAATGCCCAAACAGTGCCCTTTGCAAAGTAAATGCTCAAAATAACTTTTTTTTGTTAAATGGAATAAAATAATTTTTATTGTATATTAGTCTAGAACAATAAAAACTCAAACAAGGAAAATATCTTACATATCACCCAAGGAAATTCTCATCATAGCATCTTTAAAATCGATTGTGATCAAATATTTTTTCTAATTGTAAACAAATCCCATTTTATCCCTATTCACTGCTGGCCAAATTTACCAAGAAAAAGTTTCAACATTAAGTTAAAAACTTAAACAATTTATAGAAAAGTAGAAATGCAGGTTGGAAAAGGCCATAAAGAGGCCATCACGTTGGCCTCCTACCTGAATTTGAGAAACCCCAGCGTGCTACTCCTGAGAGTCACGCCGGCAACCTGAAATCAAGCAAATAAAACCAAAGGAACAAGTCTTCACCTTAAGTGTGGCTGTCACTGTACCTGATGAGGGGTTAAGAAGGAGTGATACACAAAAACATTAAAATTCTAAGTGGGAGATCAATTAGCTGCTCTACTAAACTAATGGTGACTGAGAGCCATCTGCTGGTTAGCGACTAAAATTCAACTACAAAATAAATGTTAAGCAACCCAATAATTACCACTTACTATAAGCAGCTCCTTACTTTACTACACAGCGCACTCTTGAAAATGTTTCAAAACAGAATGAACAAAAGTCGACAACATGCTTACCTATTATGAGGGGGTTTCTCATGCCAGAGCAGTGCCTTTCTGACACTACCTTAAATAAGGAACACACCACACCTTCTTTCACTTTGCTCATCACAACCAACCACACTTACATGCTCAACCGAGGTTAACAATCTGCATTTAGGCATTCGGCATGGCCAACGACTCCCTTTTTGTGTTGTCAATGCTGTTTTGCCCCTTAGTACATTTGTTCCCATTCTCATTCATTTTACAAAATAAAGATTAAATGCACTAAAATATTCAAAAAATTGTGCAAATGAACACTGTTCTATGGATAAAGATACAAGTTAGGGAAGAAAAACTACTGGCTGGCAGGGAGTAGGGATTACTGGCAGGAATTAAACATTCTGCAGTGTTTAATCTCTAGTGTTGAAAATTTTATAGAAGAATTTGCCCACTGATACACAAAAATCCAAACCTGGTATTAAAAGACTGTTTAAGCATGTCAATAAAAAATGCAATACACTGAAGATGCACAAAAGCCAATAGCCACCTACACAGTCACCATTTCCACCTCAATAATCTTTCTTTTTATTGTTTCAATTAATCAGATTCATACTTAAAGACCCAAATTAATGAGATGGGCACCCATGCTCTTAACTAAGGTGTGCTGTCCCTCTGTGGGCAGGGCCCAGGAATCTGTACACTCCCTCGGACGAGTTTTATTTACATAGTTGGGAACCTATATGCAGACTGGTATAGAAATTACGGGTCTAGAAAGAGTAGGATTAGAGAAAGTACACAAGTAGGTGGGAGATGATATGGTATATGAATCTATTCACTCCACAAAGGATATCTCAAGTCTTGTTCCTTCCATGGTCTCCATTTCTTCTACCTCACATGTCTCTTTTCCCATGGAGACACTCACAGCCCACACCACACAACTCAGCACTTAATTATAAGCTACCCTGCATCGTTCGCTAATTCTTTTGTGCAGGGTAGAAAGACCTTCCCAAATAGCTGGTCAGTCCTGGATTCCCCTTTGCTAAGACCAGTGACAGCAAGTGCTTTGTAATGTTTATAAAGCACTTTACAAAGCAAAAGTATATGCTTTTACATATATTTATCTCATGTGAACTTCACAATATTTTGAGGAGTCACAATGATCTTCATGTGAGATAAAATGAAATGTGAGTCAAAATTCAAACCCAAGTTTTCTAATACTAAACCCTTTTTTCCTTCCACTGACTGATGCCTGCAAAGTTAGCACTATACTGCTGGAACATCTGGAGGTAGATAATACCTTCTAGACGCAATGAACAAGAAGAAGGCAAAGTATGCAAGGCCCGTGGGAAATGAACAACCAAGGGTCTGCACAGGAGCCATCGTAGCATGCTGAAACTGAGAGGGAGAAAGTCCTGAGAGGCCAAACCACAGCAAAGGACAAGAAGACTTTCTATTTCTTTCTATGCTGTTTGTTCACCTTGGGCACAGTGATTTCTCCAAGAATCAGCCTCCTCGTGTAAGCCAAAAAAGTGATCCCTTCTCTGCTTATCTCTGAAAATTATTATAAGGGTCAAATAAAATAATATATGAAAGTGTTTGGTAAATAAAAAAGAGAGGGAGGGAGACATATAAAATAGACTTTTCAAAAAATCAGCATAACTAACTTACAATATGGTGTGTACTGGCAACTCCTCTTTCCTCTCCCTGCTTATTCATAGAGTGGGATTTCCATTTCTCAATTTCCAGATGACGTTTATAACTTAAATTAATACATACAGGGGTACCAAATCTTTTTATTGTCCTTATCAAAAGTCACAATTATACCAGTAGTTAAGGACTGCAATTTAAAACAACATACCACACTTCAGTCCTCAGACCAGCAAAACCCACCCAGGCCTGCAGCACACCCTGCCAGCCATGCGGAGAGAAAGGCTCCCCGACATGTTCCCAGGGGACAGAAAGCACTACAACTTTCCAGAAACAGACACAACAGCACCTGTGCAATTTTGAGTACCTGTACCTTTTGTCCCAGTAACCCACTTTGGGGACTCTGTCCTACAGAGATAGAAGCCACACTTTCTTTATGGGTATTTGCTGCAACGTTGCTTGTAACGACAAAAAACTGAACAACCCAATATCCGCCAAATGGGGAGTGGTTGTAAAATAACTGCATATTCTCATTGTGAATAATGTAACTACTGAAAAAACATTTTGTTAGATCTGTTGATTTGGAGGAATGCCAACATTCAAATGAAAAGAGTAAATTACAGAGTATGGATAGTACAATTTTGTTTTCATTAAAAAAAAAACAGAAAAAACTCACACTTATGTGATTGTATTTGTAAACATTTGTATAAGCACAGATAATCGTGGGGAAGGAAATCCTCCCAATGGTTAACACTCGTTACTTTAGGAGAACTGCACTGGAGGGAATGAAAAGCAGAGAAACTATTAACTTTTGGATTACACCTCAATATGGTTTGACTTGTTGTAATGAACATGTATCATGTTGCTAATTTGATTTAATCCAATAAAGATAAGTCATTTCCACATAGAGTGGTGGAAGAGGGGAAGGGAACATAATAGGGGAACAAATACCCACAAAAGTAAAAGATAAAATAAGTGAAGATTATTAGAAAGAGGGACGGAAAGAGAACCTTCTTTCAAAACTAAGAATAGAAAACAAAAACGAAAATTAAAAAAACACCAAATGAAACATCTTTTTCCAGGGGGTAAGGACAATGGGAGAGAAAGATATGAAAGGAAAAGGCAAGGCAGGAAGATGGAGAGAAGGAAACAAGAGTAAGCGGACTGGGGCTGGGCAGGGTCCAGGGTCACTGAGAAGCAGTGAAAAATGACAGCCAGGTCTGCAGTCACACGCATGGAGGAGGAGGAAGGAGAAAGTCAGAGAGAGCTGAAGTGAGACAAGTCCTTTTCTAAAACTAGGCAGTACAAGCAATCTTAACATTCTCTCCTCACTTTCAAGGGAGAAAAATGCTAACTTTCCAAAATCTAGAAACTGGGACAAATGACTAGAGCAACTTTCCCCTTCTATTGGCTTACATCTCCACCTTGTGGTCTGTTCGGAACATAGCTCGTAGTGTGAGCGTGTGTGTTGGTATGTACACCTATGACTACATGCATGCATGTAAGTGTATATATTGTTATATGTATATATATACTTACCAGCATTTATGCATTACATATTACACTTTTATTACCTATATTATACATATATAAATGTATATAACTATACATAGATGTATTATAAGTATACTTATATATACACATTTACATATTTATATAATACATGTGAGTACTATATAAAAATGTATGCATGTATTCAAGGTCTGTCTGGAAAAATTCCAACCATTGTTAATATAATGAGAATGGTTTGTGTGACATCAATGTAACCGGGCAGCCAAGGAGAGTGGACTGGAATACACATGCATGAACAATGACAACTTCACTGTACTCATCAGTGGGGTGGTAGACGCCATCGAGTGAGCATGTGTACTGTGTAGCCATTGCATTCAAAATGACTGAGTGGGTAGAGATACAAATCTGCATCAGATTTTGCGTTAAGCTTGAACATTCCTCTGTGGAAACCATTCAGGTGATTCAGAAGGCCAAAGCTATGGGCAACTGGTGATTGGCAGCTTCATCACAACAACATGCCAGCTCATGCATCATGTGTCATTCAGAGTTTTTTGGCAAGATATCAAATCACCCAGGTCACTCAGCCCCCCTTCAATCCTGATTTGGTGTCCTGTGACTTCTGGCTTTTCCCAAAACTAACATCACCTTTGAAAGGGAAGAGATTTCAGACCATGAGATTCAGGAAAATACAATAGGGCAGCTGATGGAGACTGGGAGAACTGTGTAAGGTCCCAAGGTGCCCACTTTGAAGGGGACTGAGGCATCATTGTCCTATGTACAATGGTTCTTGTATCTTGTAGCTTCTTCGATATATGTCTCTATTTTTCATATTATATGGCTGGATACCTTCTGGACAGACTTCATATATACTTACATGCATATTTTTAAATTCAAGTAGAACTATACAAACAGAAATAGCCTAAGTGTATAGCTCAAAGATAATTCACAAAATGAACCTCAGTTAATTACTATGTAACGCAAAAAAAAAAAACAAAACAAAAAACCAGGGCTCTAGCAAAACTCCAGGGCCCCTTGTGTCCCCTCTCGTTACCGAGCCCCCAAATGGAGACACTTTTGGGGGTTTACAACACCAGAGGTACGTTAGTCTTTATAGGACTGGGAACACACAGTATGTATTCTCATCTGGCTCACTTAGCTCAATGTGCTAAGACTCACCCATCGTGTGGGTGCAGCTGCAGACCATGCCCTCCCATCTGCTGTGGAGTGCCACTGCACAGTGTGCCACGCTGGGCTTATGCACGTAGTGGACATGTTCTGTGGGCTGCTTCCTGGTAGGACTATTAAGGATAATGCTACTATAAACAGTTGTGAACACGTCCTTCGTACACTTCAGTTTCAGGAGGTGCAGTCGAAGAATTTTCCAAAGTGGCTGTACAACTGACAGTCCCACCAGTAATACATGAGAATTCCAGTCACTCCACATGCTAGCAACACTTGACTATCATTTTAATTTCAACCATTCTGGTAGGTGTAATAATATGACATCATGGTTTTAGTTTGCAACTTCCTGATGACTAACGAAGTTAGACACCTTTTCATGTGTTTATCAGTCATTCAATATTTTCTTTGGTGAAGTCCAACTTCAAGTATTCTGCCTATCTGTTTTTGGTCCACTTTTTTTCTTGATTATAGTTCCTTATACACATATGCCAGCACAACTCCTGAGTCAGATGAATGCACTGCAGATACAGGTTCCTGCTCTGTGGCCTGCCTTTTCACTCTCTCTGTGGTATCTTTTACTAAACAGAATTTCTTATTTTAATAAAATCGAACTTATCGTGCATTTCCTTCATTTTTAGTCATTTTTTTCTGTCCCAAGAAATCTCTGCCTATCCCAAGGCCATAGAAGATACTCTCCTGTTTTCTTCTAGAGCTTTCAGTTTTACCTTTCACATTTAGACCCACAATCCTTTTGCAACTGATCTTTATGGAGGATGACAGCAGAGGCTAAGATTCATTTTTTCCCATATGGCTATCCAGCTGACCTAACACTGTTGATTGAGGAGATCATTTTTTTCTTTGCTGCACTGTGCTGTCTGCTTGGTCATAAATCAAGTGACAATATATGTGAATATATGTGTGGGGCTGTTTCTGGACTCGGTTTTGTCCCGCTGCCTACCCTTCTGCCAACACCACACTGCAGCCCTAAGGTAAGACTGCATACCATCATGTGAGTCTTAGGGCTTTTGTTCCTCTGAATTGCCACATAAACCTCAGAATCAGCTGACGTGACAAACGAAAACAGAGCAAAAGGCTGGCTGGTGACTCGACAGCTCAATCCTGATGTAACCGACACCTGCGCAGCACCGAGTCTCCCACCTCTCATCAGGGTGCATCCCTCTGCTGGGCTTTCCTTAATTTTTAAAAATAATGTTTATAGTGTTGAGTGTAGAGGCTTTATGTATCTCCCATTTGATTCATTCCTACATGTTTCATATTTGTAATGTTGTTATAAATGGCTTCTTTTTGTTTTCATTTGATATTTGTTGTCCAGCTTTTAAAACCTTCTTAGGAGACAAACTACCAGCTCACTACTGCTAACCTGCTTGTGAATGGGCTATGCAACACTACAAAGGGTTTCAAGATTCAATGTAATCCCAATTATGAAAATAAAAAGCAGTTGATATTTGATTAACTGATCTAGAATTTACATTAAAAAAAGCAAAACTCACAAAAAGTGACAGAAGACTAGCCCTATTGTGTAATAAAACATAATAAAGCCTCAAAATTAATGCTACTAACACCATGAGTAGACAGATTGATGGAACACATTACAAAGTCCAGAGAAGATGGACAACTCAGTAAAAAAAAAAAAATGTAGTCAGTCACAAAAATAGGGTAGCCAGGTAGGAAGAAAGTTGGATTGATATTCTTCACCAAATTAATTTCCAAATGGATCAAATATTTAACAGTTAAAAAAATAAAATCATGAAAGTATTAAAAAAAGCACACAATAATTTATTTATAACCTTAATTCACTATAATTATATATAATAACTACTTGACTCTATTAAGAAATAACTAAAACTATCTTCGATTTTTAGATTGGAATAGGATACAAAAGTTTAGTAACACTGTCTTTAGAAGACTGTATGGAAACAAGCGCTCACATAAATTGCTAGCGCAAGTACACATTGATTCTATGAAAATGATAAATGGATACCCCTCGACCCAGCCACCCTCTTCTGAGAACTTACCTAGAGATATACTTACACACATATATAATACCTTACATATAAGGCTTTTCATCACCATATTTTTGTAATAGAAAAATATATGTATTAAATACGTATTCTGCCTATCTGTTGTAATGGACTGAAAATAACACACATCTGTCTCTTTTTTAAAAAGATTTCATTTATTTTTAGAGAGAGGGGAAGGGAAGGAGAGAGGGGAAGGGAAGGAGAGAGGGAAAGAAACATCAATGTGTGAGTGCCTCTCACACACCCCCCACTGGGGACCCTGCCCACAACCCAGGTATGTGCCCTGACTGGGAATTGAACCGGTGACCACTTGGTTTGCAGGCTGGCACTCAATCCAGAGCCACACCAGCCAGGGCAACACACATATCTCTTATAGGACAGAAGTTAACTAAATTATGGTATGTGCGTAAGTAAAATATTATAAAGTTATGAAAACTAATGACAAAACCCTATGTGCTTGTTTGGGAAGATCTCCAAGATACCTGATTAGACGACAAAGGAATGAAGTAGAATGGTATGGATAATATGCCACCATATGTGTAAAAGGTGAAGGAAAGTAAGAAAATATATTTATATGTTGTAGTATATATACTTCAGAGAACCCTGGAAGGATATGCCAAAAATCAACAGTGATACTTATGTCAAGGAGTGGGGGACACAGTGGGAGGAAGCCTTCCCATTGAATACTGTTACATGGTTTTTGATTTCTTAACGATGCAAACATATTACTTATGCAAAATATACCCTTCTTCCTCCCCTATTATTGTTTGGAGTGTGTCTGAGAGGAGGCAGTCAGATGATAACGATAACACTCTGAGAAAAGCAAAACACATAGAACCTGCAACTGTGGTAACGTCGCTGGACTGAAGAATGAAACATCTCTCTGAATTCTCTAATCTGGAACTTCTTACATGAAAATGACTTTCCGTATTTAAGCCATTTTGAGAAGGGTTATCTGCTATTTGCGGCTGAGAGCATCCTAACTGCTACACTAGCGTAGTGGCTAAACCAGACACCTCTGGGTTGGGCAGAGGGGTTAAGAACCATAAGTACCATATGCTTTTGCAGACCCCTTACTCAGTCCTCCTCCTCCTCTCTCTGCTGCTGCTGCAAAAACAAAAATAACCCTCCCCCTGTACTCTTCATTATACAGACCCTTTTGCACTTAATTTCTTTTGTGTTGTGGACTTTTTTGTTTATGTTTCCCCCACCTGACTGCACTATTTAAGAATGACCATTACGAAAGATGAACAAATCCTATCAAAGTCACTTCTCCGGTCACATCATGTGCCTCTATTAACTTCTGATCCTAAACTTTGCTAAGAAGGTAGCCACACTGCACCAAAGTTACTTACTGTTTCATCGAACTACCCAAAATCATCCGTAAGGTAGAGATAAAGCTCTATGTTTCACCAGGTACCATTTCATTTTCCTCTTCGTGAACACGAAGACTACATTTCCCAGCCTCCTTTGCAGTTAGGTTGAAGTCATATATGACTGGTTATGGCCAAGGGGCTGTGTGTATGAAAACTTCAGCCTACAGCATGTAAGAGGGGTGCAAATTCTCCACACCCTTCCTCTTCTCCTGTCATAGTGAACATGGAGACCATGTATCAAGACAGCACAGCTAAAAGATGAAAACAACCTAAAGTCCCCGAGTCCTGTCGTAAAGGCTGCTGCCCTGAGCACTACCAGACTTTGTAAGAGGCAAGCAGAAAAAGTTGTTGTGGGATAAACTCCTGAGATTCCCAGGTTTCTTTTATTACCAAAGCCCCATCTATCGTATCCTTAGTCAACCTTTCAATTGACCAAAGTCTACTGAGTGCCTAGTATATACCAGCTCTGTGCTAGGTGTCTGGATGATACAGAAAACAATGTAGATATTTTTCACTGAGTAAATATTATCAAGCACTGTGTTAGGCTTTGGTCTCTAGGTAAATTAGCTCCTCGCTGATATTCTCTCAAAACACAATATACAGCACTTTTCTGCTGAACTTACTTATCTGTATGACTCTTTAGTTCATGTCTGTCTCTCTCACTGAACTGTACATAGTTCAAATGCACAAACTAGGGGTTTCTTATTGTTTTGGGTTTTTTTACTACCACATATCTAGTACTATTGCTTGGCCCATAGTGGACACTCTCAATAAATAATCTACTTAAGGGAAGAAGGTTTCTATTTATAGCAACATTTTTGCTTTTTAACTATTTTATTAAATTAGCAGAGAATTTTAATAATCTTGACTGTACCTAATACTGCCTTGGTTCAACTATCCTTGTGCTCACTGAAATAGAGAGAAAAGCAAAGCTTTCCTGATTTCAGCATCTCCTCTGCACATCAGAAAACCTAGGAAGTTAGTGTATTTCCAGGTCATAAGATAAATTATTATGGCTTCTGCATTGTCTCACAAGAGCAGGCTAATGGTACAGGTGTATGTACATTTCTTAGCAATTTCCTACTTCTAGAAGAGTAGGCTGATCATGTGTTAATAACTTTAAGTAACATAAAGTATAAATCAATGATTCTTTAGGAAATCTCAGTACTATTAGATATAAATCATGCTTCCTATAACCCAAGCTTTAAATTACAATAAAACATTCAAAATGGGGGAGGGACAGTACTTTTGAGGTAATATTTAAAGTAATTTTTTCTTTTGTCTACTTTGGCTCCCCAGTATAGTGATATGAAATGTAAATTGAAAGTATCATACTTTTTTTGGCAGTTCAAAGAAAAAGTAAATATCTGAAATTGAATTTAAATGAAATGTTTACATTTCATTATCATCTTCTCTTCTTTTGATTTTAGCCATTGGTCTGCTTGTTAATATCCATTCCTGACACATAATTACCATCCTAACCTCTAAATAACTTCCCACCCCCTATAATCCTCAATACAGTTGGTGGTGTGAAGATGAAAGGCTAGCCAATTAGCCACCCACTACAGCTGAATCAATCATGCAGTCTTTGCGATGGTCACAGAGCAGTGGAGTATGCAATGATCTTTTTCTCTTTACGGACAAAGATTTAACTAATTGTGAGACTTAGCAATGCCCCCAAATATAAAGGGCAATAGGGTTTTCAATCAGAAGCTGTGTCATTGCTTTATAAGTCACGGCTTATCTTCTGAGAAAGATTGTTACACAGAGACTTCTTTAACAAGTTTCCGAATGCCCTAGATTAGTCACCCATTGCTTATTTAGACCAAAGTCTCACATCAAGGCTTTCTGCTTTAGAACAATGATCAGTAATCCTCAAGGTAAAGCCAAGATTCTGTCACATGACAGCTACACATTCAATTCCATGATGGCCACATTAATGTCTGTGTAAGGGAAATGCTAGTCCAAACTGAAGTTTGACAATACTTTTCCCTCCTTAATAGGGTGACATATGAGGAGAAGGAGAAAAGAGGAGGAAAGGGAGGGGCAGAAGGACCCCAGGGAATGAGGGATGGGGAAGAAAAAGAGAGGAGGCAGAAGGCTTGCCTGCTCAGGAGAGAGAAGGGGTGCGAAAAGGGGACAGGAAGAAGAGGAAGAGGGTGGAGCTCAGGGAGGGTGGAGAGAATCAGTGGGTTCCAAGGGAGTCCCTCCTGGTCAGGCACCCTGATCTCGTGGGAGTGTTCCACTTATCACAGGGCTCTGAGGTTTTGATTAGTGGATGAACCCCAGTTCTCCAACAGCATGTGTGTGATGGGGATAATCTAGCACTAATGGCAAATGTGCTGTAGGGAGCCAGTCTATGGCATTTTAAAGTTCGGATAAGGCCTTCTGGCCAACGTGTTTCTGTAGGTCATGACCTAAAGGAAAGACCTGCCACCCCCCCACCCCCCAGTGACAAGGCAACCCACATTGATATTGGGAATTACAAAAGCAAACAAAAATGTGGGAGGAACCCAGAGATTAGCAAAGCAAACAAAAATGTTGGAGAAGCCCAGAACTCCTAACTGACTGTGAGGAGGACTGAGGAAATCTTTGTGAGTCACTGAAGAGACGAGACAAACTGACTGGCAGAGAAAGGAATGGTGTTCCTCCAAAGACAGAGCTGAAAGGTCCCTGACAGCTGGTATCAGAAGTGATTAGGCCACCTGACAATCCAGAGGCAGGCGGGCAGCATGCACCTGTGAGCCGAAGCTGGTCATGGCTACAGCTGAATTCAGACCCTCAGAAGGCTTGGTCCAGGCAGAAGAATTCGTAAGGTATGAGAAACCGGAATGAAGAAGAGGACTCAAATGTGGGGGCTGGGGTTTTTTTAAAGGCGATAATAACACTCTGATATAGGCAGGTGAGCAAAGTCAAGGACCAGAAACTCTGAGCTCAAATCTAATCTACTTCTAGCAACCTACTTTAACTTGAACCTTCATTCCTTCACTCGTCCATGCTTACACCACCGTCTGACCCCACCAAGTCTACAGCGGCGCTATCCTCCTGATAAGCTGCGTCAGTGCGATCTGGGTGTCCTTTTCAAAGCCCATGAACAGATTCCTGGGATTTTTTCTACATAGTATTTGAGAATGATTTTATCTAGTATACATTTTCTTATTAGTCAGATTCTGCTGGAATGTCTACAGAATCTGAACTTTTTGGACAGTTATGGGCTGAACTGTGTCCCTACAAAAATTCATTTGCTCAAGTTCTAACCCCTAAGACCTCAGAATATAACAATATTTGGAGATAGGTTCTTTGAAGAGGTAATTAAGTTAAAATGAGGTCATTAAAATGAGTCCTAACTCATACGACTGATATCTTTATAAGAAGAGGGAATTGACACAGACTTACATGGAAATGACCATGTGAAGACAGGGAGACATCTACAAGCCAAGGAGAGAGGCCTAGGAAAGATCCTTGCATCACGGGCCTCAGAGAACCGACCCGGCTGCTGACACCTTGATCCTGGACTTCTAGACTCCAGAACTGTGAGAAAATACATTTCTGTTGTTTAAGCCACCAAGTTTGTACAGTTTGCTACAGCCGCCCTATCAAACTAATACAGGCAGGTATATGTAAATCTATTCTGGTTAGGGTAGGTACAGTGGATCTAAAGAAATCCTAGTCCAATAAGGATTCACCAAATAAATCACCTTCCAGGTCACCTACCATTCTCTTTCCTCTTTTGTACCTGCAATAATTTACTTTCTTTGAGACGATTAGTATGTAATTTCACATTCATTTCTTGCTCTTGGCCAGATTCCATGCGACCTGGACACACCATCACTGTCTGTTACGCCCTTTTTTACCTCCTCCCTCACTCCTCAGAAGTCACTTGTACTCGCCAGTGCTTATCCACTTTTAAACAGCATTCTTCTGGAAGCTTATTCTCAACTACTCTGGACTTCTGTTCCTGAACAGAAAAGACGCAACAATATATATGCTTCCCTCAGTTTCATGTTGGAGCTTGTAGAAATGCCCGGCTAGTTTCCTGAATTACTTCCATCTCTCAGGGAATTGGATCGTTGCTTCATAGCTCCTCCCCAGTTGGGTCTTGTCCCCATGCCACCCCAACTGTTCCCCAAGAAATGCCTGTAGGTCCACAGTGTGCACCGGCCTGAAACACAGGGCGGGGGGCAGACCCAGCAGCAGGACTGCAGACATCTCTGCAGGCCTCCGTCCCAAACTCCTCTGCCACCAGCCTGCTGCACTCCCTAAACTTCTCCCACCAGTTCATTTACTTTGGACCCAAGGAGCCTTCAGCTAAAATACCACCAGAAGATAAGTCACTGCCAATGTGGATTCTGTTGTGAGAATGAATATGTGACAGTTTACTGACAGAACAAGCAGCAAGCTGGGCACTGAGGAAAAGGGACACAAGATTTGGAAGGGGTGAATGAGAGGGCAGAGGCCCACATGCAGAACATGGAACAAGACGGGCCAGGGAGGCCAGGCCCCTCTTGAGCACTCAGGGGGTGGGGAAGAAAGGACAGGAGGTCTACTGGAAACAAAGGAGGCAGCATGAACCTCTGGGGCCCCCTCCTACCCGAACAGTGTGCAATGTCTAGCAATAACATCTTATGTTTGTAAAGGTTTTAGAGCTTACAAAGCCCTTCACACAATCACCTCCTCTGTTCCAAACAACAAAGAAAAGAGGCAGAACACAGACACTCATTTTTAAGGTCAAAGATTTTAAAGCCCAGACGACTGAGTGACTAGTGAGCAACAGAGCTGAGTCCTTCTCACACTGGTCTAGCTTGTACGGTGCAGTGGAGGGGGTCACGTCTGAAGACACGCAGGTCTAGAGGAAACCCAAATTCTGAGACAGATTGACTTCAGAAGCTTATGCAAGTTACTTGACTCCTCCGTTTTTCTCCTGTAAAATGGGGATGTTACAAAGATCTCCCAGCCAAAGGCCCTTAAAGAGCTTAGCACAGTGCCTGGTGCACAGAAACAAACAGCAGACACAGCCATGAGCTCTCACCACGAGTGTCCCACGCCAGGAAGCAAAGGTTCGACCCTACCGCCTGTCACCATCACCTGAGGGGTGTCCCCAGCATTACTGCTCCCCAGACCACCGAAGTCAGGCTCTGCAAGCATATGGTCCAGACTCTTGTTATTTCTTCTTTTCTCTTTCTCTCCTTTTATTTTTTACATGCTTCTTGAGTGATTGTAAGGCAAAGTGCCACAATTAAGAACAAACAATTTAAAGCTATATTTCTCAAACTGTATGTATGGTGCATTCAAATCACCTGAGCATCTTGTTAAAATGCAGGTTCAGTAGGGCTTGGGCAGTGGGTCTGAGATTCTGCATTTCTGACACGCTCCCAGGTGACCTTGACATTACTCATATGCAGGCTGCACTTGAAATAAGAGCAAGGATGCTGAGATTACCACAGGAGAGAAAGGGAGGTGACAGAAAAAAAGAAGGGGTGAGAAGCAAGAGGGGGCCAAAACCACAAAGACATAATGCCTAAGTTGGCTCGTTCAACATCATCAAATGACACATGAAGAGCAGTAAGCAAGGCCTGAGATCGCAGACTCTTACCAAATGGTAACTCTCACTGCTCATCAAAACAACCACCTCCACCACCACAAACGCTACAAGGGATTTAAATGGTTTCTCCCTCTCAGACCATCACCTCTCTACGTGGTCCCTGTGCCCCCATGAAACCTGCTTCCCCCAGCTGATTAAGCCCTTAATTTCTGGACTAAAAAGACCCCTTCCTTCAATGTAAAGACCGTTCTTGACAGCTGGTACTCTTTTCATCTTGCATCCCCTTGGTCACCTGTTCAATTTTTCCAACCATGGATCAGCACCGTCCGCTTACTTCACTGTGGTCACTGTACCAGAGGGACCACAGACCGCCAGAGAATTGTCAGGAGCCAAATGAATTGGCAGGCCCCCTGCAGGGTTCTGTTGTTTATACACCTTGCCTGGGATACAACTCCTCCCTCACTGGCTCCTTCGTGTTTTCCCCACAGAAAGGACTTAAAGAGTTCACCTAGCTTCCTATATTTCATAATCTCTTTCTAAAACCCTTGGGTCCCATGCTCCTGAGAAGACAGAGACCAACAGGAAGCACCTCCTCTTCAGCTTGCCCCAGAGCAGCGGTCGGCTATCCCGGCCGCAGAATCACCCGGACCCCCTACGCCCCACACCCACTCTAACTTAACTGTCGAGGCAGGGCCTGGTCATGTGTGGCCAAGGGTCAAACCCACTGCCCGTGGGAAGTCATTATCCCTAACCAGGAACTAACAGGAGCAACGACAGCATCATCCACAATGACTTCTGTCTCTCTGCAAGGACAGCATCATCATCCTTGGTGGGGAAGAGGGAGAGAGGGAGTTATCCTAAGCTCATTACCTTCTGTGAGTGTTCCCACAGCGACGTTCCGGAATGAACAGAGTTCTGGAAGCAGTGGGGAGGCCAGTGCTAAAGATGTAACAATTTATGATTCATTAACCCCAACCTTGGAGAGCTGGACCACTCCTCTGGGTCTTCCCGCAGAGCCGGGTGCAGAGCAGCTGCCACCTGCAGGGTGGGAATCACCCACTGGCAGAGACCAGGGAAAAGGATCCAACTGCTGCACTCAGGCCTCCACGAGCCACAGCCTAACTCTTATGAGGACACATTTTGTCAAGGTGCCAATTGAAAAAAAACAAACCATTTTCCCATGTAAGTGTGTAACTTCAGGAGTTTAAAAGGCAGCTAACATAGCAGAAAGCTCAGCCAAGGAATGCAAAAGAAATTTTCTGACTTCGCCTGTATTCTACCTAAATGCCCTTCCTCTGAGACAGGACTCAGCTGAATACGCTCAGTTTCCTAACCCTAAAAAATTAATGAAAACTAAATGGAATAAATATGACAGGAAAGCACTACAAATGAACAGAATATATTTAATGATTAAAGGAAGGAAGGCACTCAGGAAACAGCTGTAGTCTCTGCAAATAAACCATCACCCACCATGAAATCCCTATAAATGAAAACATCATACCTGATGAGATCTGGCTCTGCACCCTCGTTCTTAAAGGAGGCCAGAAGTAGTCTCTCTCGAGTTACAAGATCATCCAGTAGGCTCTGTCTTCGGTCCCCTTCAAGCTGGGTTCTGCAGACATCTCGTTAAGGTCCAACAGTGGATGAATTAGCTCATTTTACCTGTCATGTTATTAAGTGAGCTCTTCAAGGCAGTTCTGACTGCTGCAGACTCTGATCAATCCCGTCTGGAAGAGACCTGAACCATCACCCTTCTTCTCTTGCTCTGACCTTCAAGGAAAGGACTTGGACAGAACCATGGCAGAGGATTACACACCCTGACACCACACAAATTACAGCAGGTAAATATGACTTTCATCCTGGTGACCAACACTGTAATGATTATTCCCGTCCAGCGGGACAATATGACTCAGTGAGTCCTTAGATTTTGAGCTTTAGCTGTCAATGGTCAAGGTTGTTTTCCTACACATCAATGTGCTAAACACTCTGTTAAAAAAAAAAGAAAAAACCAAAAAAAGAATCTATATTGCCCTCTTTCTTCCATGTTAACACCTATTAATACCTAGAATACACTTTGTAAAGTGCTACTTTATGCAACAGATTCTCTCTAAAAGTTGTTACAATCATTTTATTATTTAAATAAATTGTATGATCTAAAGAGAAATGCAAAGAGGTAATCATATTTTAATGTGCTAATCTACCAGAGTAGGAATCCAAAGCCTACTAATCCTATTATGACCACTATCTATGATCTTAAAGCAGTTATTTCACCTTTCTACTGTGTTTCTTTCTGTGTTATGCAAGATAAACTCTAACATGTTTTTCAGCATAATTTATAAGTTATGGTTAAAAAAACAGGATTAAATCTCAAGTTTTATATACTAGGTTTCTTGAGGCAAACTATATGAGTTCTAGGCTGAGCATGTGTGTGTGTGTCTATGTGTGTTTTAAAAAACAAATCAGCCCTGGCTGGTGTGGCTCAGTGAGTTAGGCATTGTCCTGCAACTGAAAGATCACTAGTTCGATTCCTGGTCAGGGTATATGCCTAGGTTGTAGGCCAGGTCTCAGGTTGGGGGTGTGCGAGAGGTAACTGATCAATGTTTCCCTTGCACATGGATCTTTCTCTCCCTCTCTTTCTCTCTCCCTTCCCTCTCTCTAAAAATAAATATATAAAACCTTTATAAAAAATTAAAAATAAAAAACAAAACAAAGGAAATGTTGATGGAGAAAACTTCTGCCTCAAAGAGAACAAGTGGAGAAAGCTAACAAACATTCTGCAAGGACATATCTGACACAAGACATAAAAAAAAACAGGCACAAAAATAAGCCACCTTAACATGTTGCGTTTTATCTGCCTTTTACTTTTTTATGAATGGCCTTTGTTTTATTAGCACTAAAACACTGGTGATTCAAAGCAGCTTTGGCCACACTGCCTAGTTCTAGTAAGACATTAGTAAGACGGCTGCTTTAGATTTATAGACACTTTTCTTTTTAAAAGAGGGCTGGCAATCATCAAATTTAGGCCCCCCAAGTCCTAAGGAACTGGCAGAAACAAGTAGCAGCATGACTATTCCCTGGGTGGAAAAACTGTGGCCCCATGAATATACAGCTTTTCTTGCTAATTTTGAATATAAAGAGCTGGCCAACTAGTGAAATAGTAAATAAATCTGTAAAAAAAAGTCCCTAGTAACAGAGAGTTGTTAGAAAAATCATAAACCACCCAAACCAATGTAGATAAGTAGTATTAGTGGCTTTAGATATTTAAAAATATAATAATAAAGGAATTCTCTCAGCATTGCAGAATGCCATGCTTTTCTGAGTGAAATTGCTACCACTGTTTCTCCATCTCCTCCCCCTGCTGCAGTCACTGCACTCCCCATCAGGGAAACCATGCAGTAACAACACCAAGCAACAGCGGGCTTAAGTACTTCTTCTGTATTAATAAAAGGGCCAAGTATTCATCTTCTAATCAATGCAACACCAACAATGAATATCAATGTGCTTCAATTAGTGGTAAATTGTCAATAAAGCAGAGACTTTTCTTCTGTCTAAAAGACGTTCCTCAGAAAGCAAAAACAAAAATGACAGAAGCTGTAACATGAATTATATAGGACAAAATGGGAATTTTAAATTGTGGAAACTATTAATTATATCACAACACTATGCTCAACCTACTCTGGCAACCTGTGGTTTTCAGCATCCAAACCACCCAAACAAACATAAGCTCAACTATAATCCAATATTACAGTTAAACACAGATTTAATTGGCTCAAGGATTTAACCACAAAAATAAATTGCAAGAGTATCCTTAGAAGACAGAAGAACTTTTTAATAATCTTGGAGTAGTAGAAAATCTTTCTAAATTGAAAACCTACAGGCATGAAGGTGAGATAAATCTGGCTTTATAAAAATTTTAAATATCTGCAAAAAATTACAAGTTACAAACTAATAGTGGCAAATTTAGAAAGGCAAAAGACATATGGAGCACAGAAAAAACGCTAATAATGCTAATCAAGGGAACAACACTCAGCTTTGCATTAGTAAAAGAAATGCAAACTGAAACATATATCGATCTCACCTAGCCAGTAGGGAGCTGCTGCGGAGGCAGTTATGGAAGGAGCCCAGGAGTGAGGTTCTCTCAGACATTCTTGGCAGGAATGTAAACAGGTTCAACCAATTGCCAGATTGCCTTTCAGATATCTAACCAAATTTAACTGGCACATTCTTTCAACAGGAATATTTCCTGCAAACATATTCACACATCTATACAGAGATTCAGAGAGGGAGATGTTCACTGCAGCATTATTTATAATAGCTAAATACTAGAAACATCCGAAAGCTCAATAAGGAACTAACACATCTACACAATGGAATGTTTTATGGCCCCCAAAATACTGGGGAAGCTTCTTATGTACTGATTATAATGATAGTTAACATTTCTGAGCACTTACTACATGCTTACATGAATTATTTGATATGGAATAATCTGCAAAATGCAGTGTTAAACCAAAAAATAAATATTCAAAAAAGCAGTAGCAGCACCAAAAAGCTACATTGTAAATAGTACATTCTGATTGCATTAAAAAAAAAAACCAGATAGCCATCTATATGTTCGTATATACACAGAAAATCTCAAGGAAGGATATGCAAACAACTGTCTCTAAGAAGGGGAGCTAGGAATTTAGAGTGTGAGGGAGACTTATTTTTTTATTGACTATTGTTTGTATTGTTTGATTCTGTCATATGCTAATTAATAAAAACACATTTCAAAACTATACGTATAGTATAACACCTTTATGGTCAAAAGATTTTTGTGTGTATTTATGTATATGCACATACACACACATGCACATTTGTTCATGCCTTGAAAAGCCTAGGGTGAGAGGTACAACCATCAACATTGTTAACTATGAACAATGAGACGGAACAGGATGGGGATGAGGAAAAGGGAGTAGAGTCACTGGTAAAAAACTAACAAAAGCAACTGTGTAGGAAGAAAATACTTCTAATAATAAAAACAATAAAGACAACTTTTAAAATTTAGCAGACAGTTACATACTTAAACTCGTTACGAATGGACTAACTTCATTGGAGAACATCAGTTTCAGGAGCAGTAAAACTTGGTGACTGTGTTTGGTGGATTAGTAACTGAAGAACACAATCACAGACAGGTAATGTTGGAAGAGACCTCAGAGACCCGTAACCCAATGCTCTTGTTCTCCTGACCAGGAAACTGGCACCCAGCGTGTCTAAGTCCCCTGGCTGGTCACACAGTGAGGGGCTAGCCCAGCTCGTTCTGCACGAGATCGTGCCTTCCCCACCACGTTGTGTGGGGCCTGACCACGAACACGTTCCAGGGCCTCTCCACCCTGAAGTTCTCGGCACTGCTCATTTAATTTTGCCACTTCTTAGCATCCTGTTAAAAACAGTAACAATACTAGTAATACTAATTCAGAATATTCTGGCCTTGGACAGGTAGCTCAGTTGGTTAGAGCATTGTCCTGATACGCCAAGGTTGAGGGTTTGATCCCTGGCCTGGCCAGGCACATACAAGAATCAACCAATGAATGCATAAGTAAGGGGAACAACAACTTGACGTCTCTCTTTCCCTCTCCTTTCCTCTCTCTAAGATCAATTTTTTTAAAAAAAGTGTATTCCCAGAGACTTCCTGTAAATCTGGGAAAACTAATCAGTGCTCCACTAGGAACACTCTGCCTCTTTATTTTTAATCTATTCAGAGAACAGAGAGCATACAAAGAATGGCGGAAGGAGTTGCTGTTAACAAGAGACTAAAGAATCACCTAGGCAAGGATCCTGCTACATGTATGTACACACATGGCAGTCGGGGGCATAGCAACAGGGTAAGGAAGGGTGAGAAAATAGGGCACACAGACAGTGGATGGTGCAGGGGTCTCCTCTTCCACCATCAAGATGAATAACTGAGGAAGAAGGTCAGCGAACATACAGACGAGGCAAAGGAAGCTCTAATTACCATAGCATGGATGAGATGGAAGGCTGTCACTGAAAGCAGATCGTGATTTCAAATTACCAACACCTACTACCAACGTCGTGAAGCCCAGCTTCTCTGCATAACCTGGTAGGCACACTCAGCCTGAGATGAAGTGCAGTGAGCGTGGTGTGGACCCAAGGGATGCGCCACCCCACTCCGGCTCCTGGATGTTCTCTTTATCCTGTAGAAAGCTTAAGAATTTAGGCAAGCCTTACTAGTAAATTAATTGCTCTAGAGAAGGGAGAGTGCAGATAAACCCTTCCCAGCGCCATAACAGAACTGCAGAGGACAGTGCAGGCTCCTAGAGACCCAATTTTTCTGGCTCACAAAGCATTTCACCTTTTTTTTTTTAACAATCTCCACTGAATACCTGTCATGCAGAGGCCTTCCTCAAAGCACTGATCACATTCTGCAAGTACTATTTAATACTATCATTATCTGCGTGCTATGATCTAACCTCCTGACACAATCATAGACCCCATAAGGAAGGACTATGTGTAAACTCTCAGTGGTGGCTGTAACTTTCACAATCATGAAATAACAAGTAGCAGCTGATCCTCGAAGAGGGCTTATTTTATGCAAAGCACCTTCTATGCATATAATTTAATCCTCACAACAAGCCAATAAACCACGTATACTTCAGTAACCCCTTTTTTTCTACAGACGAGTAAAACAAGGCATGAAGAGATTCAGCGACTTATCCAAGGTTACCCAGAAAGTGTTGACATCATCTTTCACTGAGCACCCGCCATGTGGGGGACTAGTCCTGTGAGGTGCTTTAAATGTATTCTCTTCAACTTTCACAACAGCCTCGCAGAGTATAATTACTCCTACTCTGTAGAATGGAAGTAAGGTCAAGGGAGACTGAATCGTCCTTTGGCCCTGAGGAGGTGGCAGAGCCGGGCTCAGCCTCGGTTCTGCCTGGTTCCAAAGTCAAGGTTCTCCCTACTACACCAGTGGTGCCCTGACTCTTGGATTCCATGGAGCAGAAGCTTTCCAAACAGACTGGGGAAGAAGGGATACTTACATAAAGATACTGGGGACATATTTTGCCATGCATGGATATTCAAAAAACCTCAGCAGACAAAACTGTTTTTACTCTCATGATAAAAAAAAAAGATTTTAACATTTAAAACTAGAAAGGACCATGTAACAAACCATAAATATAAAAAAAACGTCTGCTGACATAAACATGATCTTGTCTTTATTTTCCTCACAATAAAAGGCACCAGTGCAAACTGTCACGGACAGGCGCAGGGTCTGAGAACAACCTCACTCCCTTTGGAGCCGTGAGGGGCTATCACTGAAATCTATCCCGTCAGCCTCTCCACACCCTTGAGTCTGCTGTAAGGCAGTCGCTGCACCCATCTAACTCTCTCTCTACCTACCTTTGTTTTCCAAAACAATAAATCAAGTAGAGAAAAGCTATTCATAGATTTTTTTATTATTCTACAGAACTTCTCCCAAGATATCTTTTGATACTGAATCCCTTTGTAAAGACATTTTAAAATTCTCTTTAAAGTAGCAAAGATCGTGCCCGTGAATACTGAAGCTTCACAAAAAGCCAATCCTGTGAGTAACTGTAACAGCCCTGAAATTCCACACACAGCCCCCACAGCACACACCTTTTCCCAACTGATGGGGCAATCATAATTCCCATCTCAGAGAAGCCCTGGGAATAGAGTTCACGTTTTTCAGCAATTTTAAACTCTCTGGCTGCAGGAGTCTGCTCTATGAATTGCAAACTAACTGCTTCGAAAGCACAGAGCCTTCATTTTAATTTCACATTTATTCTTGCCAGGAGAAAAGTACTTTTTTTCAGGAAAGAGCAATAACATCTTGTGCCTAAACTCCATGAATTTAATTGTTTGGAAGGTATTTTCATAGTACTTATCTCTCTAGCATTTCCTAGTGTTCTTTGGAAAGCTTTACCAATGCAGAAGGGCATAAATTTACTCAGCAAAGTACCATAAACTCTCAACTACCCGACACAGTAAGGAAATGTGGCATTCAAATATTCACATTGAAAAGGTCACCCAACATTAATTACGCCTCAAAAAAAGGATTAAAAAGTCACTCTATTGGTGATTTATGGACAAAAAGTTTCTAAGAATTACAGCATCATAAAGTATACCTAATAAACCCCGGTGAACACTGTTTAATGTTTGCGATGATTAAGGAGGGCAGCGAGGAGCTGCACTATAAACAGGATTTCTCTTGGCACTGCAGCAGCATGCCAATTAGCAGGGAATTCTAGTTGAAGACATGCCAGGTGACAGTTGATTGTATTGTTTCTACTAAAGTAGAATTCAGCTTTTAAACAACTGCCTTTGAGGCCAGACAGCCCTGCACTTGGATGTTGGCCTTCCATTTCCCAGCTGTGGGGTCCAGGGCAAGTTACTTGAGATCTCAAAGACTCCTCTCCTCGGAGTAAAAACCCCTCTGCTGGAAGACTGGATTCTCTCTCCAGCTCTGTCAGTGACGTGGGCTGCAAAGTCTGACCTGGCCTCAATACCATTTTTGTAAGGAAGGGAAGGAACCACCCGAACAAACAAACAATGTGAGGTTATTAGGACTGACAAGTTGCTCTCTGACAGATCTGAAATCTGGGGGTAACTGCCATAGAATTGTTTGAAATATCTGGGGAGAGGAAGGTCAGGGGGAGGCAAGGTGGGTGGGGGAAAGAAAATTAAAAAGAGGTCTTCATTACATAGAAACTATCCTTTCCATTCTATTAAAAACTAAAAACCAAAAAACTAGTCTCCCTGAAAATATAATGGCTTGGAGCGCCCCCATGAGGTGGATTATCTGAATTTCATCCTTAGTAGGGGTTTCCAGTCCAGTAGAAATAGACACAATAATTTGAAAAAATACCTACGATTTTAAAGAGAGCTATTATATTCCAGTTGAGTTTTTGATTTCTTCTAGGAAATTCTAAGTTATTCACATCAATGTCCTTAAATATTTTCATAATGTAGTTAATAATTCCATTTGGTATTTTTAAATGATTAGTGTTTAATTAAGCAATACAGAAATCACTGCAACACCAAAGTCTAAGAGATTTTACAAGATGGTCAGACTGCAAGCATGCAGAAGAACAAAGTCAATTATTACTATGAAATGCTTAGTACTCTCTATAATTAATAACTAGCAAGATATTGTTATTAGAGAATAATAAAAGTTCTTAATTTGTACCTTTTGTGCGCTACATATTCAGCACATAAATTTTGTAAGATGACTAATAATTGGTTACCTTAATGGAATTTAGCAAATACACAGTTGTTAATATTGTATTGTGTAGCAATACTTAAGTTACCTTTCTAATATATGTGGTTTAGGTAACAATAAAATGAATTCACACACCTTTGACCTCATGTGCAGACTTCCTAATACTTAGTACCAAAAGTGGAAAAAACAGCCATACCCATATGAAACTAGTTGAGGTCTATATATTAAGACTTGTTGATTTTAATAAAATAAAAACTCCTATTATAAGAGACTAACTGCAGTAACAAATGGTACCACAAGGAGGGTAAAGTTACAAACTAAATGTATCAAGAATATCCCAATTAAAAATAAGGTCCCTCTTGCTTATGGAAATTAAACTTTTTGAAACCTTAATGGGTTAATAACTGAATATTTGGAAAATCATGCACCTAATCTATTTTTTAAAGATTTATTTTTAGAGAAGGGCAAGGGAGGGAGAAAAGAGAGGGAGAAACATTGAATCATTGCCTCTTGTACATCCCTATGAACTGGGGACCTGGCCTGCAAGCCAGGCATGCACCCTGATTAAGAACTGAACCAGCATGAACCTTCTGGTTCACAGGCCAGCATTCAATCCACTGAGCCACACCAGCTAGGGCATGCACCTAATCTAAATCAACTTCCCTGGTGCCATAAGGGATTACGCTTAGGGAAAAATTTTTTAAACATTTTCTATGTTTTATCTAAAACACTACATTCCTGTATTTCTCCATATTTAAAAGTGGGTAGGGCCTTAGCCAGTGTGGCTCAGCTGATTGGGTGCAGTCCCACAAATAGAAGTGCCGCGGTTCAATTCCCAGTCCAGGTGTACAAGAGGCAACCAGTGTTTCTCACATCACTGTTTCTCTCCCTCTCTTCCTGTATCCCTTCCCCTCTCTCTAAACCTTCTCTCCCTTCCTCTCTCCCTAAAAACAATAAAAAAGTGTCCCCAAGTAAGGATGAATAAATAAATAAAAGTGGGCAGTAACAGCTGTTTCCTTGAGATACTAAAATTTGGGATTTGAGTATGAACTACGGACAATTTTAAGAAATGAAATGATCAGTTTGAGGTCAGTTTTCAAACCCACATAAACTCAGGTTTAAAGGATTCATTTAGTTAATAGGGCACATGTATGTTGCTAAATTGATCAGATTATGAATTTTTTTAAAGATTTTATTTATTTATTTTTAGAGAGGGAAGGGAGGGAGAAAGAGAGAGAGAGAGAGAAACATCAATGTGCATTTGTTGGGGGTTATGGCCTGCAACCCAGGCATGTGCCCTGACTGGGAATCGAACCTGTGACACTTTGGTTCGCAGCCCGTGCTCAATCCACTGAGCTACGCCAGCCAGGGCTTAGATTATGAATTTCTTAAAAAAATGTTTTAATACTTGACAGTGTTGGTGGAAGACTGAGCTAATGACAGAACTTTCTTCAAGCAACTGCCCCCCTCCAAATTCCCAAACCCGAGGCAGTGTCTATACACTATGGGAGAATCTTAAGGCAAACAAGTTACATCCCAATAATCTACATAAACAGGAAAAATATATGGTTTCTACTGGTCCTGGGTTCTCAGAAAATGAAATAGATCATTCAAAATTCTAGAAACTCCAGGAGTGGAATCACTGCCCAGGACTGTTATGGCAGTTTTCCCACAGGAGCAGTGGCTCTTCAAGGTGTCTAGACGGGGCAGTGCGGGGCTCTGCATAAACACAGCACCGACAGCATTAGCTCCCTGCACTGCAAAGGGTGCACCCAAATACATCCATTCCTTCAGTGTCTTGCTTCACCAGCATATTCACTGTAACACATGTAACAGACACTTAAAACAGAAATCAAGATTATAGGCAATATTTTGGAAACCAGGTCTTCCTCAAGCTGTGGAAAAATCTGGGTGGTCCAGATTCCTTCCTTTCTTAAAATACGACTGTTTTTCCTCCCACCCTAGAAAAGAGGTGGAAATGTTTACATGGATACATCTGATGTGTTGACACAGCTCTTAGCAATAAGTCCTTCAAAAGGGCGATCTTTTCCTTCAGATTCTGCAACAAAGCTCTGATTGTCACCGTAAGCTGAAAAGAAAAGAACACATCCTAAGTATGCTAGTCCAGAGGGTTAGAACCTACTAAAAGTATCACATAAGCACTGCTCTATGTACTATGATTCAATCAAGGGAGGGCTGGAAGAGACACACAGCCAGTCAGCCTCCCAAGGACAAGCTCAGGGTTGAAGGAATCTTAAGGGTCACTCGACAACCTGACCAGTTGGTAAGCCACTCCAGATATGAACACTGACAGTGACTGGAAACTGTCACTTTGCCCTCGCCATCTACTGAATCCTGCCTCCCGAGAACTGGTCCTCTGATCCTGTCTTCCTTGAAGAAGTGCAGGAAACCACTCCCCAGGCTTCATTCTCCCGGTGAGAAATCCACCACACACTCACCCCTGCTTCAAACGACAAGACGTCAAGGGCCACTGACGTCCCAGCCAGTGCTCTCTAAACACACTGGTGTACTTACAGCTCATCTGGAGGTTTTATAGCAGTGTGTGCTTTGTCTACAAAAGGAATGTTACCCACACATCACTCATTTTCCAGGATTGTGTGAATTTTTTCCCAGTCATTCTACAAACCCAGAGGAAATGTTTGAGACTCTAAGTGCTGCATTAAAAGATGAAAGTGGGGTGGGGAGAGAGATTCTCAGAAATTTAGAAATATGAAAAATAAAATTGCCCACGTAAATTAAATAGTCAGCTATGGATGAATCAGAGATATGTTTAAAAAGACATACTATCACAAGTTGTCACCTGCTATCTTGTTAAAAGTGGCAATTATACAACTATAGTGGGAGCAAGGGCTCCCTCCTTAGATGAACAGCAGAACACCAGAAAATGGCCAGGGGCTACACACATGGAGCAACCCTCAAAGGTATCAACAGCCCTGGATGGGTGGCTCAGTTGGTTGGAGCGTCATCCCATATACCAAAATGCTGTGGGTTCGACTCCCAGTCAAGGCATGTGCTTAGGTTCTAGGTGTGATCCCTGGCCAGGGTGCATACAGGAAGCAACCAATACATGCTCCTCTCTCACATGGGTGTTTCTCTCTCTCTCTTTCTCTTTTCCTCTCTCTAAAAATCAATAAAAAACATATTCTTGGGTGAGGATTAAAAAAAAAAGATATCAAGAGCCAAAAAATGTCGAACCTTAACTATTCTAACACCTCTGGAAACCATAGAAAAACTACCCACGTGGGGAAACACCACAGAGAGGGGATTTCTCCTCGTTCAAAAAGAGCTAAACAAACAAGTAAAAAAGCAAAACACACACACACACACACACACACACACACACACACAGGCCTAAAAAGAGTCTACAAAATTAGACCAAACACCAAACACATTCAAGAGATGAAAGAGAATGTAGCCATTAAAAAGTATGACTAGAATCTAAATTTGTTAACATAGGATATCCATCACAAGTAAAAGAAAAAAAAATCAAGTCATAAAACAAAATCTCACCCACTCAAGGACAAATAATACAGGAATGAAATATGTCAAAATGGCAAGGTGGTGTACCTCTACGTAGTGGGATTGCACAATAATTATAAGAAAATGATTACTTTTACAATCAGGAAAAGTCTATCATCATAATTTAACAGAAACCTTCTAAAGGACAGAAAAAGAAGGAATGCCTAATTCATATATTAAGCTAGCACACCCTAGTAACAATCACTGACAGAGATAATGGAGAAAAGGAAACCACATGCCAGTCTCCATTAAGGATTATAAATGTGAAAGCCTTTTTACATCAGCAAAGCAAATTCATAATTAAATTAAAAATTACAATATGCCATCACAAAGTAGAATTTATTCTAGTAGTTTAAGAATAGTTTGATGTTAGAAAATCTAATAAAGCTAATAATGTTAATGATTAAAAACAGAATAAATATATGATTAATGCAGCATGGGGGAAATGAATTAAAAATAAAACAAAGTAAGAAAACTATGAATGGAACAATACTGCCTTAACTGCAATATTATTTAACTTAGGTCTAGTTCTAACCAATGCAATAAGACAAGTTAAAGAAATATATAAGGAATAGAAAGGAGATAAAATTATCATTATTTGCAGATTATTAATAGTCAATTTGGAAAAGTTAAGAGAATCAAATGAAAGATTACTAGAAACAGACAAAGAATTCGCTATGCCAATCAACCATAAAATGAAAAATATCAAGGCATTCCTAAATTCAGTTATAGCTAGGAAGAATTTTTTAAATTATTATTTTTAAATTTCATTAACAATGTCAACAAAATATAAAAATTATCTAGCACAGTCCTTGACATATAGTAACTTCAGGATATGCTGCTGAAAGAATGAGTAAAAGGAAACAATACTGTAAAAATGTAAATGCTCTCCAATGTAATCTATAAATATACTATACATCTATTCAAAATCCCATTTGAAGTTCTTTTATAGAAGAGGAGGTGGCAATTTGAGGCATAGCACAAAATTCTTTTTAATAGAGCTATGAAAAATCACTCTAAAAGAGGGGAAAATGAAAAAAATATTTAGAAAACCCATGAATAGGTGTAAAAAGGGGGGCATTAAACAATCATTTAATCATTACTAAAAAAAACTACAAGAGTACAATGCTGGCAGTTACCAACAACTTCATTAGTGCAACAGAAAAGAAGGTCCAGAAGCAATGCAGGTGTGTAAAATTTCAATGAATGAGCCCAGGCTGGTGTAGCTCAGTGGACTGAGCATGGGCCTGTGAACCAAAGGGTCATTGGTTTGATTCCCAGTCAGGGCACATGCCTGGGTTGCAGGCCAGGTCCCCAGTAGGGGGTGCACGAGAGGCAACCACACGCTGATGTTTCTCTCCCTCTTTTTCTTTTCTTTTTTTTAAAGATTTTATTTATTTATTTTTAGAGAGGGAAGGGAGGGAGAAAAAGAGAGAGAGAGAGAGAGAGAGAAACATCAATGTGCAGTTGCTGGGGGCTGTGGCCTGCAACCCAGGCATGTGCCCTGACTGGGAATCGAACCTGCAATGCTTTGGTTCACAGCCCACACTCAATCCACTGAGCTATGCCAGCCAGGACAAATAAACAAAATCTTAAAAAATAAAGTAAAATTTCAGTGAATGAAATACAGAATATTTCTCATGTGGGGAGAGATAATTAATGATTTAGCAAATGGGGAAAAAATTAGGTGTCTGTAATATACCAACATAAAACTTAACTATTATGAAGATTTGTGCTTAAAAAAATAAAAATATAAGAAACTCTTAAGATAGACATCAGAGGTAGACAGCTATCCAAAGACATCAACAAGGCCCGAATATTGATATTGAACTCAGAAACCAATGCTTTGTCTTTACCTGTCTGCTAATGATACAAGTCACAATAATAATTATACTTGTCCTTTGTTTTTTCTATATAACCCAAACTGTTTTTGATAACTGAACATGTATTAGATAACTGTTAATATGCTTTTTATGGCTTATGTAAATATACAAGATGCCAAACACAGAAAATGAGACAGAAGGTAAAACGTGGACCATGATAATTCACAGGACAAAACTGACGCAGAGTGTTTTTTCACACTGAAGGCGGTGAGACCAGACTGCCCTCCACCCTTCGTTCTGTGGGGAGAATCAGGCCTCCCCTCAGATCCATGGTAACAGCACTGCTCCACCCCCAGTGGTCAACCAGATGAGACCACACTATGCGACCAAAAGGTTGATCAGCAATGCATCCTTCAGAATGATTTATGACCCAAAGGGAGAACTGTGGATGAAAAAAAGCAGTTCTTTGGAAGGTAACCTCACAGTGTGATCTGATCATAAATTACTAACTAGGCAGGTAGGTCATGGTCAATAGTCATGCCCAATAGTCATGCCCAAGCCTATAGTTTCTTTTGTGAAAGGGATTAAGCAAGCCCTGTCCACTGTTCTTGAGCATCTAAGTTAACACACTTTTGAAAAACCAGAATACTACTGGAAGCAGGTATTAACCCTCAGGAGAGCAAATAATCTTGTTAACTATCCTATAATCCAATCCCCACCTTGCTTTCTTCAGTCTTCCTTACATCCATTCCTTAATTTCAAATAAATTTAAAAAAGCTGTAAAACTTATTCTCTAGAGCATTTGATACCTTGCTCTTTGACATATGTTGTCAGTTTGGCTCAAATAAACATAAAAATTCAAAAAAAATTTAGACAATTAAGAAAATTATTTATATAATCTCTGAGTGTGAAAGGCCTTTTCCCAATTTTTAAAAAAAATTTTCAATTATAGTTGATATAAGATATTATATTAGTATCAGGTGTGAAAATCCTTTCTAAGCATTAGCTGCCCTTCCTCTATAAGAAAAGACCACAAAGAAAATACTATCAATGAAACAAACAGGAAAGCAAAATACAACCAGAGACACTGAAATAAAGAACAATCTGACAGTAACCAGAGAGGAAGGAGGAGAGGGAATCAAGGAACACATATAAAGGACACGTAGGCGAAGCCAAAGGGGGTGGGTTTGAGGGTGGGAGGTGGAGATGGGTGGAGCAAGGGGGCCTGGTGAGGTGAAAAGGGAGACAACTGTACCCAAACAACAATAAAAAGAAAAAGAAAAAAGTACTGATAATTTCAAATAAAATTTAAAAACAAGTACAGATTAAAAAATGTCATTTACAAAATCCAAAGCCAAACTAATAGAAAAATATTTATACTAAATATGCCAGATCAAGGCTTAATACAGTTAAAATATATATGCAGAACACTTTAAAGTTAAGAAATAATAAATTAGGTTAAGGACATATATGTATATAGTCAATTCCTAAAGGATGAAATACAAACATCCAAAAAATATACAAAAAGATGTTTAGTAACATAAGGAACAAAAAAATGTATAGTAAATCATTGTGTACTTGCAACTAACAGAGATAAAAGATATTCAGAAATGGTATAGAACTACAATCCCATTATATATGTGTGTGTATATGTATATATGTGCATATACATGTATACATATATATGTATGTGTGTACATACTATATTCCCCGCCTCAAAAAAAGGCTGCCCTGGAATTTCATACAACCTAAATCCAGAAAGCACACATTGAGGAATCTACTCTAGTCTGGGCAATAATCCAGCTACACTGAAAACTCATTTATAATTAGAAATAATCTAATTGCCCAAGAAGATGGTACTGGTTAAATGAATCAGAGATCTAAATGTAAAAAAAATCAAACCATACATTTACTAGAAGAAAACAGGGATAAATTCCTTATAACCCTGCAAATACAAAAGCTATGAGTGAACACAGAGAACCAATTAAAGATTGATAGTGAACTTCATTGAAAAACAAAACTTTTCACATGACAAAAGATACCATACAAAGTTAAACAACATGTGACAAAGGAAAGAAAACAGTTACACTGCATAATAAATAGCTAATATTGCTAATATATAACAAGCTCTTGAAGACTAAAAGACCAACAATCCAAGAGAAGTATGGGCAAAAGACAAGAAGTGAATGAACAGAAACTATATATATATATATATATATATTAAAAATAGTGCTTAAGTGTGTGAAACATATACTTCACATGAATCATAATGTGAAAATTCCTATTTAAAACTACTCTGAAATATTACACCTCACTTATCAGACTGGCAACAATTGAGAAGAATGGCAAGGCCCCACTGGCCAGCCTGTGAAGACACATGCTCTCACACGGTGCTGGCAGGGTGCCCAAAGAGACAACCCCTGCAGAAGGGAATCTGGCAATAAGGAAAAGAATAAGTCACATTTGCCTTGGTTCTGAGAATTTGCTTGTAAAAGATACTACCACAAATACAAAGGAAAAAAACCACAAAGCTATTTATTGCAGCATTATTCATAACAGCAGAGACTGGAAACAGTCTGCATGCCCAACCTTAGAAGACAGATGAAATGAACCATGGTACATCTACACAGCAAATACTAGACAGTCCTAATGAATTAATATGGAAAGATTTCTATACATTATTTTTAAAAAGAGCTAGATAGCAAGATTACAAAATCATTTTGTTTAAAAGGAAGAGAAAATACACACACACACACGCTTATTTCTGCAAAAAGTAATACAAGAGGAATAAACCAGAAATTAATGAAAATGGTTACTTACAAGAAGGAGGTGAAAAAGGGGTGAAAAAGTGTGGGATGGGAACAAAACTTTGAGTGTACCTTTGTATATAATTTTGCCTTTTTATTAGTTTAAATGTTTTACATATTTAAAGTTAAATCAATAAGGTGGAGGGAAGTAAACCCTAAAAATGAATATAGACAGAAACAAAAAAAGAAAGTATAGTATAAGACAAAGAAAAAAATCAATTTTTACATTTTTAAATGTAACATGTAAAAAAGACCTATTCTTTTGGTGAGAGTGTACACTCAGAGAAATGAGGACACTGCCTCTGGTCCGGCAAAGACATACTATCGGAGGGAAGAATGCCTACCCTAGAACAGACTACAATTGTTAGAAACTTGTAAAGTACAGCAGAGGAAATTAAAGAAATGCCATGCCTCAACTAGCCTCAGTGATTAAGTAGCTCAACTGTTCGGTTGTTATGTCAATCCAACAAACATGAGCATAAAAGCCATCATACATGTACACACATATCCGTGCACACGCACACACACTCCCTCAGAAATAGAAGGGCTTTCAGACCTCAAAGCTCATACAAGTCACTTCAAGTACTCATTCTCTCCTGGTCTTACCCTGGTTGTATTTTCACCATTTCTTTCATGCTGGTTTCGTTGTTGAATTTTCTCAGCAATCTCTTGTGCAATTTGGCAAGTAGAATCGTATGTGGAGAACCTGTATGAAAGTCATAAGGGGAGGAAAATGTTTAAGTTACTTTAAAAAAATGTCTGCAATATATATTTATATATTATATATATGAATATATACACATATACTTCATGTATATGAAAGAAGCAGGTGATATGAGATATTACATAATTAAGAAAACAGGAGGGAGGTTCATAAGGAAAACTGGGTCCTGGTCCCAGCTTTGCCACATTTCCTCTTTTCCTCTTCCATATTGTCATCTATAAAAAGAATAACTTAGTGGAAGTATCACACTCCCTAACCAAAAACTATACTACAAAGCTACAATAATCAAAACAATATGGTACTCGCAGAAAAACAGATACACAAACCAATGAAACAGAACTGAAAGCCCAGAAGTAAACACACATGTATGTGGGCAACTAATTTTTGACAAGGGAACCAAAAACATACAATGGAGAAAAGAAAACCTCTTCAATAAATGGTGCTTGGAAAACTGGAAAGCCACATGCATAAGAATAAAACTACACTGCTATTTAATACCATAAACAAAAATTAACACAAAATGGATCAAAGACTTAAATATAAGACCTGAAACAATGAAATACATGAAGAAAACTAAACTTATAGTACTAAACTTATGAACCTCAGGCTCAGGGAAGATTTTATGAATTTGACCCCAATGCTTCCATTAGTAAAAGCAAAGTAAAAACAAAAGCAAAATTAAATAAATGGGACTATATCAAACTAAAAAGCTTCTGCACAGCAAAAAAAAAGTCCATCAAGAAAACAAAAGACAACCAATCCAATGGGAGAAGATATTTGCAAACAATACCTCCAATAAGAGGCTAATATCTAAAATACATCAAGAACTCACTCACACACTCAACAAAAAAAACAAATAATCCAATTTAAAAAAATGAGCAGAGGACATGAACAGACACTTCCCAAGACAAAGGCAGAGAGATATATGAAAAGATGCTCAACTTCACTTGGTATAAGGAAAGTGCAAATCAAAACCACAATGAGATAGTCCCTTACACATGTTAGAATGTCTATCATCAACAAGACAAGTAGTAAGTGTTGAAGAGGATGTGAAGAAAAAGGAACCCTCATTCACAGTGTGCAGGTGGGAATGTAAACTGGTACAACCACTATGGAAAGCAATATGAAGGTTCCTCAAAAAAGTAAGAATAGAACTACCATATAATCCAGAAGTTCCTCTTGTAGGTATCTACCTGAAAAATTTGAAAACATTTATAAAGATATATGTATCCCTAGCCCTGGCAGGCGTAGCTCAGTGGATGGAGTGTGGGCTGCGAACCAAAGTGCCATAGGTTCAATTCCCAGTCAGGGCACATGCCTGGGTTGCAGGCCACGGCTCCCAGCAACCGCACATTGATGTTTCTCTCTCTCTCTCTTTCTCCCTCCCTTCCCTCTCTAAAAATAAATAAATAAATCTTTAAAAAAAAGATATATGTATCCCTATGTTCAGTGCAACATTATTCATGGTTGCCAAGACATAAAAACAAACTCAGCATTGTTTAATGAATAACTGGCTAAAGCTGTGGTACATCTATGCAATGGAATACTACTCAGCCCTAAGAAAAGATGAAATACTAGCATCAGTGACAACATGGATCAGTCCTGAGATTATCATGATAAGTCATATGGAAAAGGACAAAAACAATGATTCCACTCACATGTGGGATGTGAACCAGAAAGCAACAAATGAACAAATAAAACAAACAAAAACACTCAGAGCCAACACTACAGTGGTAACCAGAGGGGAAGGGGCATTATGGGGAGATTGAAGAGAGTAAAGGGGTCAGATATATGTTGAGGGAAGACCACCTGACTTTGGCTGGTGATCATACTATGCAATATACATATGATATATTATAGAATTAATTGTACACTTAAAAGTTACATAATCGTATTAATGAATATCACCCCAATAAATTTAATTTTGAACATTTTTTGAGAGGGATCCAAAATGGTGGCAGAGTAGGTGGAAAGTACACTCGCTTCCTCCCAGGACTAAACTGGTATTACAACTAAAATATAGAACAATCAGCCTGAATAACCAACTGAAGACTAGCTGAACAAAAGTCTTGTAACCAAGGATCTACAGAAGAAGCCACTTTGAGACTGCTAGGAAAGGTGGAAACTCGAAAAGGGCTGGCCCTGCTCCTTTAAGCACAAGCTGAGATTCCAGAGGAGTATCTCAGCTGCAAAGGTTCCCCTTGAGGAGCACGGGGCCTCAACCTCACACTGGGCTCCTCAGCCCAGAGCACTGAAGCTGAGAAGAGGCATGCATAAACACCTGGCTGTGAAAATTAGCAGAGATCTGCCAGGGAGAGAAAGGAGTCTGCTAGAGAAACAGCTGCCCGCTTAAAGGGCCAGCATACAAAATCTTGTTCGCAGTCATTCACCCTGGAATCCCATGGAGGGAGGGCAGAACACACTAGATTTGTGTGAAGAAGGACTGGGTTGTGTGGCTCTGGGGAGAGAGCTGAAAGGACAGCTGCCAGGATCTCTGTGCTGAGTCCCTCTCCCACCCCGCAGAGGCCACCTTCCATGAGTGGAGTGGAGCACTCCCCTCCTTATGGCATCAGCCTGGGGGAAGGCAACAGCCACACCCTCTGGACTCCCTGTTGTCCCAGCCAGCTGAGCTCTCACCCTGCTGAGGAGGCAGCTGTCGTGACCTGGGTGTAGGGGTCTGGGCAGACTCAGAGACTGAGTAGTGTGGTTCTGGGGTGAAGGCCATTCCACCCACTTCCCTGTAAACCTGTCCAGTGCCTCCCCTCATGGGAGATCCACTAGCCTCACCCTCCCAACTCCTGATAGCAAGGGATGGGGTAGGCGCACGAGAAGGGGACAGGCCAGTTCCCCAGGAGGTCTGGGAAGAATCCAGGACAGACTAAGTTGTGTGGCTCTGGAGCAAGGACCACACTCCACCCACCTTCCCCAAAGCAGACCAGCGCCTCCCACTCACTGAAGATCCACTAATGCCTACCTCTCCCTGAACAACTCCTGGAAGCCCTGCCATGCTGAGCTCAGGCTCTAGAAAGAATCTGGAACAAACTGAGCTGTGTGGCTCTAAGACAGGGGTCATTTTTCCTTTGCACATAGAACCAGTGCAGAACCCTCCTTCACATAGCCAAATCTTGGTCTATTTGGCCTTGATAAACTGTGCTGGCCTCATCCTGATGACTCCTGAGACCCCACCCACCACAAAGGTCTGCAAGCACCCAGCGAGTGGCAGCTAGACTTGGTACAATGGCACTTCTGTTGAGTGGCCTCAGATCCAGCACTGGCACCAAGTTTGAACCTCTATCAATCCAGTGAACACCACTTACCCCTACCTAGTGACTCACTGAGAATCTATCCCATGCAACTCAAGTACTGCCAGAGGCCCTTTTAGTGACTGAGCCTAACAGGCAGCCAGCAGGCAGACACAGGTGGAAATGGATTCTGGGGTGCCTGGGTCTTCTGAAGACCTGTTCTCGGGCTTGGTGGTGGTGGAAGTCAGCCTTGTGTGCAACTTGGTACTTTTCCCACACACCTAGGCCCAGCAGAAGCAGCCACAAACTGGGGATCACTTTCTAGCTCCAAACAGATGTCTCAAGGCCAGTCCCAGGCAGCGTCAGACATTGACCCACACCAGAGTTCCTCCCAAGAGACCCCAGAACCAACAAACCCAGTAGCCTGCTTTAGACAACATCAGAGCGGAATGGAATTAGCCTCACTAGTGGCATACACAAAGAAAGACTTCAGCAGGCACCAGCCTCAGCTGAGGCAAACTCCACTTTCTGTGGCCAGCACCTGCACAGCAGCTCTTACACTGTGGTGGGGTTTAAACCTCAGTCAGCCAGCCTGAGGGTCAACCACACATGTGAACAAGCCAATAGCAATCAAGACTCAATTACAACAGGAGGGCTCACATAACCCACACGGGGGACATTCCTGGAGAACCCAGCTCAGGTGATTAAGGAGACTATGCCACAGGGTCCAAAGAGACGCCTACTACATAAGGCCAACTTACCAAGAGTGGGAAGCACAGCACATCTACCTAATACACAGAGACATACACAAAGGGGCAGCCAAAAGGGGGAGACAAAGAATCATGCCCCAAATGAAAGAACAGAAGAAATCTCCAGAAAAAGAGCTAAATGAAATGAAGCCAAGTAATTACCGGAGTTCAAAACAATGGTTGTAAGAATGCTCAAGAAACTTAGTGAGAACTTCAACAGCATGAAAAAGGGCATAGAAACCATAAAAAAGAATGAGTCAGAAATAAATAATGCAATATTTGAAATGGAGAATATACTAGAAGGAGTCAATATTGGATTAGATGAAGCAGAGGATAAAATCAGTGATTTGGAAAACAAGATAGCAGCAAAAAGTGAAAAATGAGTACAGTTTAAGGGACCTTTGGGACAACATGAAGCATAACAACATCCACATCACAGGGGTACCAGGAGAGAAGAGAGAGCAAGGGGTTGAGAACCTTTTTAAAGAAATAACACCTGAAAACTTCCCTAACCTGGTGGGGAAATTAAAAAGACACACAAGTCCAGGAAGTGCAAAGAGTCACAAACAAGGAAAATGCAAAGAGGACCACACAAGGACACATTATAATTAAAATGGCAAAAGTTAATGACAAAGAGAGATAATCTTCTTTTTTATTGTTGTTCAATAACAAGAGAATCTTAAAAGCATCAAGAAAAAGATAATTAGTGACCTACAAGGGAGCTCTCATGAGACTGTCAGAGCCAGAAAACATTTCAGGCCAGAAAAGAGTGGCATAAAATATTCAAAGTGATGAATAGTCAAAGCAAGGATATACAAACAAAACTACTTTACCCAGCAAGGCTATCATTTAAAACTAAAGGAGAAATAAAGGGCTTCCCAGACAAGAAAAAGCTAAAGGAATTCATTACACCAAACCAGTATTACAAGAAATATTAAAAGATGTTTCTGAAAAAGAAAAATAAAAAAAGAGGAACATAGTTATGAAGAATAAAATGGCAATTAATCTGCAGTTACCAATAATAACTCAAAATGTCAAAACGGCTTAAATATTCCAATCAAAAGGCAAAGGGTAGCTGAATGGGTAAGAAAACAAAATGCATGTGTGTGTGTGTGTGTGTGTGTGTGTGTGTGTGTGTACTGTCTGCAAGATACATACCTCAGAAATAAAGACGTACACAGAATAAAAAGGATATAAAAAGATATTTCATGCAAACAGAAATAAAAAAAGTTAGGGTAGCAATACTTAAAACAGACAAAATGGACTTTAAAACAAAGGCTGTAACTTTTAGAAAGGCAATAATAAGAGACAAAGAAGGACACTACATAATGACGAAGGGACCCAAAAGAGAATATAACTCTTGTAAATATTTATACACCCAAAACATGGGAGCGCCTAAGGGAGATAAAGCAAATCTTAGTGAGCATAAAAGGAGAGAGCAACAGTAACACAGTCATAGCAGGGGATTCCTTCACTCCACTAACATCAATGGATAGATCTTCCAGACAGAAAATCAACAAGGTAACAGTGGCCCTAAACAACACACCGGCAGGATAAAATGAAGGATAAAAATCACATGATCATATCAATAGTGCAGAAAAAGCATCTGATAAAACCCAGCACCCATTTATGATAAAAAAAAAACTCTCAACATAACGGAAAGGGAGGAAACATACCTCAATGTAATAAAGTCCATATATGACAAACCAACAGACAACATCATTCTCCATGGGCAAACTCTGCAAGTGTCCCCTTAAGATGAGGAACAGGGATGCCTATTGTCACAATTCTTATTCACATAGCACTAAAAGTCCTAGCCACAGAAATCCGACAAGAAGTAAAAGGCATACAAACTGAAAAGGAAGAAATAAGACTGTCATTATTTGCAGATTACATGATACTGTATAGAGAGAATCCTAAAGATTCCACCAAAACAACAACAAAACCCTATTAGAACTGATAAATGAATTCAGTAAAGTAGCAGGATACAATATAAATATCCAGAAATCAGTAGCATTTTTATATGCCAATAATGAACAATCAGAAAGAGAAACTAAGAAAACAATCCCATTTACAATTGCATAAAAAAACCCCTAGAAATAAATGTAACCAAGGATGTAAAAGACATGTACTTGAAAAATTATAAGACATTGAAGAAAGAAATAGAAGAAGATACAAACAGGAGGAAGCATATACCTTGTTTGTGGATAGGAAAAATTAACATCAAAATGTCCATAGTACCCAAAGCAATCTACAGATTTAATGCAATTCCTGTGAAGATACCAATGGTGTCTAGAATAAATATCCCCAAAATTGATATGGAACTACAAGATTCCAAATAGCCTCAGCAATCTTAAGATGAAGAAAGTTGGAAGTATCATGCTAACTCATATCAAACTATACTATAAGGCCACAGTAATCAAAACAGCATGGAAATGGCATAAAAACAGACATAGATCAACAGAACAGAGAATCCAGAAATAAACCCATGCTTTTATGGTCAGTTAATATCTGACAAAGGAGGTAAGAACATACAATGGGGAAAAGACAGTCTATTCAATAAATGGTGTTGGAAAAACTGGACAGATACGTGCAAAAAAATGAAATTAGACCACCTTCTTACACTATACAAAAGAATAAACCTAAAATTGATTACAGACTTAAATGTAAAACTCAAAACCATAAAAATGCTATAAGAAAACATAGTAAAATCTCAACCATTTTTCTTAGTAATATTTTTCTTAGTACTATTTTTCTGATATTTCTCCTTGGGCAAGGGAAACAAAAGAAAAAATAAACAAATAGGACTATATCAAACTAAAAAGGTTTTGCACAGCAAAGAAAACCATTAACAAAATGAAAAGATAACCCAATGAATGGGAGAACACGTTCACTAATGATATATCTAATAAAAGGTTAATATCCAAAATTTATAAAGAATTTATACAACTCAACACCAAAAAAAAAAGAATCCAATTAAAAAGTGGGCAAAGGACCTGAATAGACACTTCTCCAAAGAGGCCATACAGATGGCCAATAGATATGTGAAAAGATACTCAATGTCACTAACCATCACAAAAATGCAAATTAAAAATACAATGAAATATCACCTCATACCTGTCAGAATGACCATCATCAACAAATCAACAGACAAGTGCTGGTGAGGACGTGGAGAAAAGGAAACCCACATGCACTGTCAGTGAGAATGCAGACTGGTGCAGTCATTGTGGGAAATAGTATGGAGTGGCTTCAAAAATTTAAAACCGGAACTGCTTTATGACACAGCAATTCCACTTCTGGGAGTATATCCAAAGAAAACAAAACACTAATTCAAAAGAATATATGCACCCCTATGCTCACTGCAGCATTATTTACAACAGCCAAGATTTGGAAGCAGCCCAAGTGCCCATTAGTAGATGAGTGCATGAAAAAGCTGTGGTGCATTTACACAATGGAATACTACCTAGATATAAAAAAGGGAAATCTTACTGCTTTCAACAGCATGAATACATCTGGAGGGTATTATGCTAAGTGAAATAAGCCAATCAGAGAAAGACACATACCATATGATTTCACTTATATGTGGAATCTAATGAACAAAATATACTAATATACAAAACAGAATCAGACTCATAGATACAGGGAAACAGACTGACAGCTGTCAGAGGGAAGGGGGGTTGGGGAGCTGGGTGGAAAAGGTAAAGGAATTAAGAAAAAAAACCCTCGTGGACACAGACAACAGTGATGACCAGAGGGGAAAGGGGGTGAGGGGAGGTAGGTGAGGGTAAACGGAAGACAGTGATGGCAGGAGACTTGATTTTGGATGGTGAGCACACAGTACAATATACAGATGATGTATTATAGAATTGTACACCTGAAACCTATATATTTTATTAATCAATACCATCCCAATAAATTCAATGTTTTTTTAAAAAATAAAAAATATAATTTTTTAAAGAGGAGCTTAGGCCTGCCTCTGAGGTTCTAGAACATACATATGAAAATCAATAATATGGTACAACACACCTCCGACCAAATGTGGGGTATAAATAGTATTTCTGGAGTTCTGAAGTGAGAGAAATGACTGTCCTGGAGGCACTCAGACCTGACAGGACTAGGCCAAAGGTTACACCTTGGGCTGAGGTAGCAGCTTAAAGCAAGCCTCTTATTCTGACAGAAGGGAGGAGCATATTTTAGTTGTGGCAAAAGGCAGAAGAGCAAGCAAAGACGAAAGGAACAAGTGCCTGACACATTCAGCTGCGTGGTAGCCCTGGGAAGGAAGGGAAAGTATAAAATGACAAAGAGGAGAAGCAGCTAGTTTCTGAAGAGCCTTGAACACCAGTCTAATCAGTTTTACACATAAAGCAAGGTCTTGATGAGGTTAAATGAAATGCTGAAGGGCAAAATCCTGGGGGTCTTGCCCCAATCCCCGTGTTCTCACTTTAGCCATAAAGAGCTATGGTTCTGAAACTTGGCTACACATTGAAATAACTGGGGAATCTTAAACACACATGCACACCCAGGATTCCTGGCCCCCACCCCGGAGCATTGTGATTAAATCGGTATGGGGTTTGACCTGGACAGGAAGGCCTGTGAAAGCTCCCATATGGTTCCAATCTGTAGCAAAGTGTGGAAATCACTGGCCTGGCAGTAATAGGCAACCCCATCACGGTATCCAACATACAAGTGCCTCAAGTACTAGTTCAGGAAAATTTATCTGAACTCCACTTACATAAACTGTTGGGAAGGAGAGAAAAGTGGAGGGAGACTAATGGAAGATTTCTCGAGCTATTCAACTACATAACCCATCACCGGTATTTACTACTGCAAGGCATAAGGCTATACAGAATTGGCCTACAGTAGAAACAGACAGCATAAGAGAGATTTGAAAGAAAAAAAAAATAAACCAAAGGAGATTAGTGAATAATCTGGTGGTTTAATGAGTGAAGGAAAAGTAGATGATTAGTTTTCAGGCCTAAGTGATGCTGTGCCAGAGACTGAGGAACTGGAAAAGGGAAAACGAGAGAAATTTCCAGACCATGAACTGGGCCTCCTTCTAGCACAAAAATACTGAATGCATAGTTAAATTGATACACACACACACACACACACACACACACACAATATTTACATTAAAATACACTTATAAAAAATACATAAAGAACAGAGATGAAAGAAAAATAGCAACATATTGATAATTCCAGAAACTGGATTATGAATATAAAGGGGCTCATCATACTACTCCACTGAGTATACATTTTTTACCTTTCACAATACAATTTTTAAAAAGTAAACAGAGAGAATTCCAGCCAAGATGGAGGCATAGGTAGATACAGTTTGCCTTCTTGCATAACCAAAAGAAGGACAACGAATTTAAAAACAAAAAATAATCGGATCTGCCAGGAAATCAAACTGTATGGAAGTCCGACAACCAAGGAGTTAAAGAAGCAGCATCCATCCAGACTGGGAGGAGGGGCCAGGACAGGCAGCCAGGTGGAGAGACCTTGTGGCAAGGCTGGCAAGGCAGTGGCTGGAGGAGCAGGTAGTCCCACATTTACATGCGGATAAACTGGGAGGAGCAACTGGAGAGCAAGACCTCAACCCAGGGTTCCAGCTCTGGGAAATAAAGCCTCAAAACCTTTGATTGTTAAAACCTGTGGGGGTTGAGGTGGCCACAGGAGAAACTGCCAGCCTCACAGGAAAACCCATTGGAGAGACCCACAGGGTCCTAGAATATATACAAACCTACCCACCCAGGAATCAGCACCAGAAGGGTCCGATTTGCTTGTGGGTAGCAGGGGAAGTGACTGAAAACCAGCTGAGGACAAGTAAGCAGCACTGTTACCTAGAACCCCTCCCCCACATACAGTGTCACAACACAGCAACACGGGTTGCCCCACCTGGAGAATACTTAAGGCTCTGCCCCTTACTACTAACAGGCTCACCGAGACAAAGAAATATGGCCCAAATGAAAGAACAGATCAAAGCTCCAAAAGTAGAACTAAGCAACAAAGAGATAGCCAACCTATCGGATGCACAGTTCAAAACACTGATAATCAGGATGTTCACAGAAATGGTTGAGTATGTCACAAAATAGAGAAAGAGGTGAATGCTAAGCAAAGTGAAATAAAGGAAAATGTATGGGGAACAAACAGTGAAGGAAAGGAAATTGCGTCTCAAATCAACAATTTGGAGCAGAAGAAATAAACATTCAACCAGAACAGAGTGAAGAAACAAGAATTCAAAAAAAAATGAGGAGAGGCTTAGGAACCTCCAGGACAACTTTAAACGTTCCAACATCCGAATCACAGGAGTGCCAGAGGAAGAAGAGGGAGAGCAGGAAATTGAAAACTTATTTGAAAAATATAATAAAGAACTTCCCTAATCTGGGAAAGTAAATAGACTTCCAGGAAGACCAGGAAGCTCAGAGAGTCCCAAAGAAGGTGAACCCAAGGAAGAACACACCAAGGTACATCATAATTACATTAACCAAGATTAAAAATAAGGAGAGAATCTTAAAAGCAGCAAGAGGAAAGGAGACAGTTACCCACAAAGGAGTTCCCATTAGACTATCAGCTGATTTCTCAAAAGAAACCTTACAGGCCAGAAGAGGCTGGAAAGAAGTATTCCAAGTCATGAAAGGCAAGGACCTACATCCAAGATGACTCTATCCAGCAAAGCTATAATTTAGAATGGGAAGGCAGATAAAGTGCTTCTCAGATAAGGTCAAGTTAAAGAAGTTCATCATCATCAAGCCCTTATTATATGAAATGTTAAAGGGACTTATCTAAGAAAAAGATCAAAATTATGAACAGTAAAATGACAACTCACAACTATCAACAACTGAACCTAAAAACAAAAACAAAAATGAACTAAGCAAACAACTAGAACAGGAACAGAATCACAGAAATTGAGATCACATGGGGAGTTATCAGCAGGGAGGATGAGGGGAAATAGCAGAAAAGGTACAGGGAATAAGAAGCATAAACGGAGAAGGCAAAGAACCTATATGTACGACCCATGGACCTGAACTAAGGTGGGGGAACATTGGTGGAAGAGGGAGGTGCAGGGCAGAGGAGAATAAAGGGGAGAAAAAAATGCCACAACTCTAACAGCATAATCAATAAAATATATTTTAAAAAAGAGATGAAAAAGTCCAATGTTCACTAATTCCTCTTTTTTGTATTATCAAAAGCCTCAAAAAATAAGTTAGTTCAACAAGAATATAAAACTATTAAGATTTAACTGTAATGTTTCCTGAAATAGTATATCAACAAATAAGTTGCCCCAGCAGTGAAGCCAATTAACTTTATTAGCACAGAGTTCAGAGATAATAATCACTCACTACTATTAAACAGTGAGCTTACCACTTGCTGTGATATTCCATTTAAGTCCTAAACATTAGAACACTACTCAAGAGCAAAGCGTCATTGACCTATGATTTTCAACGGCACGAAGGCAAAGCTACAGTAAAGTCTGTTTTTATGGGTTTTTCAAAGTCCCATTCCATACTCCTCTCTACCCTCCAGATCAGCAAAGTAAACCCATGGTAGCACAGCCAAGTTCCCCCACTGCTTTTTTCAACAGTCAAATGGGAAAGCCACTGAATCAAGCGACTTGATAGTAACAGGAACAATTATAAATGTTTTTTCAAAATTAGCTATAGAAGAGGCTTGGGGTCCAGTGATAGTTTCCACCAATCTAAATGGATAACCTGGGTCCTCTCCCTTACTTCTGAACTTTATATCCTACCTTACATGTAATGTGAGGGAGTTAGCTTCCAGGAAACAGCAAATTAGCAATATCTTATCAAGGGCCTTAAAAATGTTCACCCCTTGGATCCAATAGCTTCACTTCTCAGAAGTATACCAAGGAAATAAGAGATGGAATAAAGATGTAGTCTTTATAATAATTAAAAACAAAACAAAAATACCCTAATATTACAGACATACAAAAAAGAGAATAATTAAATAAAATATGGTTATTCCTGGCATTATTATGCACCATAAAAATGTGCTGTCAGTGCTCTTCCTCCCCCACAGACACCCATCTCCTAAACCCTAAGGGACCCCACTAGACTTGCAACCAGGGGAGCAATGGGCTGTAGCAGCTCGTCCAGGGCCAACCCCCTGAGCCTGTTCCAGGCCCTTTTCTCTGACTTCCCTGTGAGCCAAAGCGGCCCAAACTAGTCTCTCTTCTGTTGCTTCTTCTGTCCTAAGTCCTTCCTTGTTTCACTGTGCCCAGCGTTAATAAACGTACTCTCAAAATCAGAAAAAAAAGTATTGTCAGTAAATATTAATATGGAGAAACATTCTGTTTTGTAAACATATACATTCATATATACATTAAAGTAATAGATTCATCTTAAAAATCAATAATGGTTATTATTCCAAATGATAGAGTTAAAGATGTCAATTTTTCTCCTCTGCAAATATTCAGTATTTTCTAAATTTTCTATCAGGGTGTATAAAATTGTTAAAAATAGGTGGAAAAATTAGTGTTAAGTCAATTAAGCCATTGGCCCAGATGGCTTAGATCTCAGGGACTGCTAACTTTTGTCTTGCAATCCATTCCCCAATGTCCAGACTTAAGCAATGATAAACTGCCTTAGAAATGCCAACATAAGACATGTATTCCAATAAGCACTTTATAGAACTATAATATGTTTTTAATTATTTTTTAAAAGGCTCAAGTCCGATATGTTCAAGCAATATGTTCATTGGGAGTGGAACTTGTGTCTTTCATCATTCAGTCCTTGGAGACTTAATTGTTGAATAAATTAAACAGCTATTTTACTGCAACAGTTGTTGCTGTAGAAAGTCTTCATGATATTGACTCAGGTAAGGGTCAAATACATTATAAACGAATGCATAATTTCCCTCCCAGACTCCTGTAAGTGTTTTGAAGGACCCACAAGACGTAGATACTAGTGCCAAGTGGTTACTAATAGGCTGGTGACCATGGATTCTGAACCTGGGTTTCTCCACCTGTGAAATAAGGGGATTCGCCAGATGGGGAGGTATTCCACAAAAAGGTTACTTCTATTTCACTTTCACAGGAGTCCAGGGAAGTCAGCTCCACAACCAGGACAAGCGGGAAATCCCGTTGGCAAGATGCAGCCAAGAGGGGTTAGAGGACTGTTCAGATTTCAGCACTAGCCCTCCGCTCCCAAGGGTTCACCAGGTCTCCGCCCCCCGGCTACCCCTGCAAACACTGAGGACAGCGGGATGCGGCAGTGTCACCGTCAGCAAGGGAAGGGTCCTAGCTGCCCCTCCTCTCGTCCCGAAAGGCCTTCCGCTTCCATGCCCAACGATCGGCTGCTTCCGGAAAACCCGACCACTACCCCAAAGACCTGGGGCGCGCGGCCGTGTACACCCCGAACTCACCAGGGGTCTGGAGCCATAGTGCAGTCTCCTCCCGCTTCTCGGACACTTCCTGCTCTCAGCAGCTGACTACGGCGGCCCGCGCGGCTCATACCCCGCGGCTCGACCCGAACGCAACTGGAACGAGGAGTTAGCAAAGGGAATATACTCATACACCAAGTCCCCCAAACTATGATAAAGAAAAGTGCTCCCCTGGGGAACAGTAGGTTGGATCACAATCTGCTTCCGCTAAGAGACGCGAACAGCTGGTTCAAAATTATTGAACATAATTTAAGCATTTTCCCTGGAAGTGGGAGCGCCCCAAAACCTGTAACGGTTAACAGAAAATTTTACCCTGCTTAAAACAAAAATGTTACTGATCATTGCACAACAGTACAAATTACTAAAACTCACTTTAAGTGAATTTTATGATATACAAATTACATCTCAATAATGCTTTAAAAGTTCTTTATCTAGCTTCAAACAATAGACCTGAAGATGTATTAATTACATATTATTTTTATGGCAAGTCATTCAATCGAAAGAAATCCTGTATTTGATTAATTTTTACATGCCATTAGGTATTTGATTAAATAGTTATCAAAAAGATCACAGACTCATTACATGGGGGAAGAAATAATTTGTTCTGTGCCTCTGGTGCTCCCTAAATTTCCACAGAAATAGGAAAAAGAAACCCTCTTTCTGTTTGCAAAAGAGCATGAATACCAAGTTGAAATCCGCAGGCTAGCTTTAGCGCGGGCGTGTATCTGATGCGCACGCGCACGTCCGTTACCATAACGACCAAAGACGCTGCAAGTCTGGAGCTCCACAGTGAGAGATGTCTCTCCCGGTGATTGAAAACCAAATTGCGCCGAACACCGAGGTGGCCGAACTGGAGCTTGAGGCTGTGATCGGCTTCAATGGTGAGGCCATGAGCATGTTTGGGCTGGGTGGTTTGGTAGAAGATGTAGTGAACGGACACTACAGCTTCTCCTGCACCGAAGCCTCAGGGTCACTTCCTCGCTCCCTGTCTCAGTGAGCAGAATGGTTATTGCTAGCACCTAAAGGGACCAAATGCCTCTTCATCGGGTCCTGAGGATGAGTAAGGGTGGTTGTAACCCTTCTGCCACAGGTAAGCCCTCCCTGGTTCCAAGCCCCATGCAGCCCGCAAAGCTGCCTGCCTCTCGATTATTACTGGACTACCGAGTCCATGATGGCCCCTGAGACCAACTAACTTCCAACATCCCAGCTGATGTATTTATTTATAAGAAAGGGTTGGGAAGGAAACGTGTGCTTGAGCAACTGCTTCAGAGGATGACCTTTGTGCTCTAACGCGAAAGAAGGATTCTAATTTTAAGGACTTCAGACCACTGTAGCAGTCGAAAAGGACGCCAGGGGGAGCTGTGGAAGAGAGATGCTTTGGTCAGAGGTGGCCTGGTTGTTCTGCTCAAATCCTTATTTATGACTGCCCATTATTTTGGACATTAAGGGGGAGAAATGATATTTGGTTTTCTTTTTTATGAAGGGCGAAAACAAGCAATTAATTATATTTTAGAAAAGCGAACTTTTTAAAAGCACATTTTGATGCCTGAAAGCTTTAAAATTGTAAAATTGTACTTACAGAACAATCAATGACTAAGATTTTAACAGCATTCTAAAACATGGCTTTTGACTCTTATCTTCATTTTAATTTAAACATCTCTGACAGAAAGTGAACACTTAGTGCATCTGAGATATTGGCCATCTTTAGAGCTTGTTCCAAAATCATTGGTAAAGGAAGTGAGAGGCCTGCAGTCTGGGTGAAGGGTCACACTGGTGACCACGGTAGATCCACAAACGTAGACCTCTGAAGCCAAATTCACGCTGTTTTGTAGAGCTTTGAGAGTAAATATAGGGCAAATTATATCCCAATGTCTTCCATGGTGATTAATTACTAATTATCTTGGCCTTTTAGAATGGCCCATATTAACTGTTTTTACCTTATTGGTTTTGTGACAATTTATATTCTCTCCTAGTCAAATATGCGTGTATTTAGAATCACCATATGCCAAGTAATATGCTATTCACTGAGAATACAAGGGCAATTGCAAGTATCTCTCTGGGCTATATACCCAAAAGTGGATTAGTTTGGTTTTAGGCAACCATACTCAATATGGACACATTGTTTTCCAAAGCAATTTTACCATTTTTTTCCTCTGACAAGCAGTGCATGAATGTTCCCTTTGTTCCACATCGTCACTAATGCTTGGTATTGTCAGTCTTTTTTAATGTTAGCCAAATGATATCTCATTTCAGATGTAATTTGCATTTCCCGATTACTTGTGAAGTTGCACATCTTTTCATGTTTGTTGGCTTTTTAATTTTCTCCATCAGAAATTGCCTGTTCTATCCTTTCCTTGCTCATTTTTCTGTTGGAAAGTTTGTGTTTGCTTTGTATATTCTGAATGTCATCCACTTGTACTTGCAAAAATAAATACAATATATTTATATACAGAGCAAATATCTCCTGGTTTGGCATTTTCTTTTCATTTTTTGGTAAAGATAAAATTTTGTCTTTATCAAGCTATTGTTTTTGTCTTTTGTCTTAGAAGTTTTTAATTTTAAGCATAACTGGATGCCAATGTTGGCCTTTTGTGTTAGGATTTGCTCTTTTTATGTTATGTTTAAGAAACCATTTCCTACAGCTTGTATATACATTGAGTCTTGTTTTTCACATTTAGATCCTTAAGCTACCTGGAATGTATTGTTTACAGATGGTGTGAAGTAGGATCTAAGTTTACTTTTTCCATATGGATGGCCATGTGATTATTTATAAGGAGACTGCCATTAGAAAAAATAAGTATGTATTTTAGTAGGAATAGATCACCCCAGACACAAAACTTAGTATTACGAGAATTTACTGCATAAAAAAAGGAACAAAGTGAAAAAAATCATCTGCTGAATAAGTAGATTTGACCATTTGAGCAAAAAGAAAATCTATTGAGCTACTGGGATCACACTATGCACCAAAATAAATTGCAGAGGGAGTTAAATATAAAAGATGAATAAGACCAGAAGGCTATATTAATAAATATTTATGACTCTTTTGGGAGGGCGGGAAATAGCAGTAACAAAGATGTTTAAATATCCAGGAATAAACTTAATGTGAGATCTTTCCGAAGAAAAATTGGAAATGCTACTGGACAAGGGAGACATAAAAGGAGATCTAATGGAAAAACATACCCTGTTTTTAGAAAGGAGACATCATAATGTATCATTATAAAATTATCTTTCCTTAAATTAATCTACACATTTAATATATCCCACTAACAATGAATTTTAACAAGTCAAGCTGAAATTAAAGTTTATATTATAAAATAAATATGAAGCACAGCTGAAGAGTCTTGACTAAAGATGAGTGATAAGGAAGGACTTGTGTCCGTTTCACATCAAAGCATATTACAAAGGTGTGTCAGTGTCGACATGGTTCTTGGCAAATATTTAGAAGGTGGCATCTCTCTGTGAGAGGTCCTGGGCTTTGTCAGTGTGCCTAGTGGAGACTTAGAACTGAAACCAAAATTTTATCTTTACCATACTTGCAGCCAGGGTAGTGATTTCCTATTTTCCCTATGCCAACGCACCCACAGGAGCCTACACACCCACAGGCCACACTCACCAGGGCAGGCTTGCTGCTTGAGCTTCCTGCAGTCTTCCTGTGCAGGTCTTGCTGTTCAAAGTGAGGTTCCAGGGCCAGCTGCAGCACCAGCAGCTCTTGGGGACTCGTTAGAAATGCAGAATCTCTGCTCTACCCCAGACCTAAAAATCAGAACCTACATTTCAACCAGACTTTCCAGGGATTTCATGTCCATTCAAGTTGGAGAAGTCATATATGGTACTAGACTGATCTTGTCAGTAGAACAAAATTACCTGTCACCCCCCACTTATTTTAGTTGAACTAAGGCATATTTCACAATTGTTCTCCTTTATATGCAATTTTGAAAAAATTACCAGCCACTTTTGCACCTTACTATTATTTTTAATCTGTCTCTTTTAGGACATGTGCCCGCTGGTCTGAAATGCCATCCTGACCAAGAGCATTTGATTTACCCTCTGGGTTGCACAGTGCTCATTCAGGCAATAAATACTAAGGAACAGTCTTTCCTGCAAGGTCATGGCAACAACGTCTCCTGCGTGGCCATCTCCCAGAGTGGAGTTTACATTGCCTCGGGACAAGTCACATTCATGGGCTTCAAGGTGAATAAACGGAAAGTAACTCATTGTGAACTGATTTAGAAGTGCCTGCCTAGCAAAACCGCCCCACTCCAGCTTAGTGCTGACGCGTGTTTTCACCCTTCCTGTTCTGCCTCTGGACTTCTCTTTGACCTCGCTTTCAGTCTATCAGACTGAGAGTGAAGGAGTCCGAGTTTTTATACCAGATGTTGTTGCTGGTGACTGATAATGCTCAGGAACAAAAGCCACTGTTTAAAACTGTTTCCAGTTTGTTGCTGTCACATTTGTAGGACCTATTGTAATTTCTAGAAAAGTGACTTTCTGGATCCTTTTTCACTGGAAGGCATAGCCCTCTCCTCAGTCCTTTAAAGTCTGTCTCTGATCTGTGTCATCTTTCCCCCAGGCAGATATCATTCTGTGGGATTATAAGAAAAGGGAGCTCATTGCTCGGCTGTCTCTTCACAAGGGCAAAATTGAAGACCTGGCCTTTTCACCGAATGATTTGTACTTGGTATCATTAGGAGGCCCAGATGATGGAAGGTAGGGAACTAAACGTGTTTACTTACTGTCCAGCGGTGTATTTCTAGCCACGCCAAGTACCCTCTCCCCTCTAACATTCCCTGTTGGCTCATCTACATTTTGAGTGTGTGTGTGTGTGTGTGTGTGTGTGTGTGTGTGTGTGAGAGAGAGAAAACCCATGAGGAAAATTTCATAGGACCTTGGTCCTCAACCCTGGCTGTGCATTGAAATCCACTGGGGAGCTTTAGAAAATTACTAATGCCTGGCTCCACGTTCAGACAGTCTGATTTGATTGGCCTGGGCTTTAAGAGTAACAAAAGCTTCCCACGTAATTCTAATGGGCATCTAAATTCTATAACCATTGCTGCAAAAAAAAAAGGGACATCGTCATCATCATCATCATCATCATCAGAAGCCGCATGAAAGGCAACAGCTAACTTTTGTGAGTACTTACAATGTAACAGGCGGGTGCTGCACTTCAACTGCATTATCTCATTTAAGCCTCACAACAACTCCATCAGGTGAGAGCTGTTGCTACCTGGAGGAACTAAATGATCAACCAAAGCTACCAGCTGGTGAGCAGCAGAGCTGGGAGACAAACTCTGGTGGTGTGACTCCAGAGGTGGCCTTTTTAACTTGCCTCACCAAGACATGATCTTTGCTCTTATGGAACTCATAGTGGGCAGAGAATACACACAAATGAAACCGGGGTGGGGGGATGGTGAGGAAGTATTTAAAAACATTATATCAAGAGGAACAATCAACACAGTCCATATGCCTACGCAAATAGTCTATAGAAGAAAAATAATAACACCTGAGGTTTGTGTAGGGTTCAGTGCTTTGGTTCACCTTTACAGGTACTTTCCTGTTTGAGGTCCATAGGTTTATTACCAATGAAATTCATGTTTATGTATAGTTATACATGTATGTTGATAGTTCTTGATGGATACAAGTCCACAGAATTTGTATGAGATTTTCTCCTTTAATAGTTGTGCCCTTCCTATGTTGAGTGGTCTCATCTTCCCTGGGCCATCCCCATTTGGCTGTTTTTGATAAGAAATGTACTCACAAGTCATCTATTAATATTCTTAGCTTAACTTAAAGCATTCATTCTCAACTTTGGGTGCACAGTGGAATCACCTGAGGAAGGTTTAAAACTCCTGACGCCTGGGTCCCACTCCAGAGGTTCCTGGAGCTTGGCCATCAGGCCACTTGCACTTCCACCATGTTTCTGCCAGAAAGACGCCAAGACTAGGCCTTGGGGAGGAAAAATAACAGCCCCTTAATCAAGGTTAATCTGCAAAACTGTTTATCTCTGTAATTTTAAGTTTGATTTCAGGCTTTCTAAAATGTACTTGCAGAAAATTGGGGGATGCTGAGAAAAACATTCTGAAGAAAGTTTCTTTCCTAAAGAAAGAAAAACAAACCTTGTTGGACAAGAAAATGCCTATCTCTGAAAACCCATGGTGACAAGGAAGACAGGGTTTTGAGGGCTGCTTCTGGATAACCAGGGATCAGCCCTGGACCTGTGGGAGGGACCGTCCTACCCACATCATCAGGCTTCTGCATGGGGAGGAGGAACAGAAGGGACACCGGGAACTGTAGTCGGCATCTGACAGTTTGAGTGTGCGTGCATTTTCAGAATATTTTACAAACTATTTATGAACCTTGTTTGCATTATTGTTACCATATATCACTGTTGTAATGCAGCTTTTTGATTGACTTCATATCAAGGATATGTTCTGTGTGTACAGGTGGACATGTATGTACCTCATTCTTTGCAGTGACTGCATAGTATTCCTTGTACAGATGTGCTGGAATTTATCCAGCTAATTCTCTTTCTGTGTAAGTGACTTTTACTTACTTTCAAATTCTAAACTTGTTTTTGAACAATTAAAGCTATACCTGTCCATGGTTTATAAAGAAAGTGTGTCGCCCTACTTTGCAGATGGGTTCAAAATCCATACTCCCTCCACCATGAAAAGCTTTCCTCACCAGAGGCATTTGGATTCTTTTTTTACAGCACTCTGGAGATATATGTCACATACAATAATGTCTATCCACTTAAGAAATACAGTTGAGTGATTTTAATATAGTGGTTAGTTGAGTGAGATTTTGTTGTGTTTTTTTTTGCTAGAATACTTCCAAGGAAATTTTTTACTGGCTATGTTTTGTAGCCATCACCAGCATTAATTTTAGAACATTGTCAACACCCCAAAAGAAACCCCATGCCCATTAGCAGTCACCCCTCATTCCTGATCCACCAGCACCCTCCCAGCCCCACGCAACCCCAAATCTACTTCCTGTCTCTATATGTTTGCCTGCTCTGGATGTTTAGACTGCATGGAGTCATACAGTAAGTGGTCTTTTTGATTGATTTCTTTTTTTTTAAGATTTATTTTATATTTATTTTTAGAGAGGGAAGGGAGAGAGAGAGAGAGAGAAACATCAATGTGCAGTTGCTGGGCACCGTGGCCTGCAACCCAGGCATGTGCCCTGGCTGGGAATCGAACCTGTGATACTTTGGTTTGCAGCCCACGCTCAGTCCACTGAGCTACGCCAGCTAAAGGTTGATTTATTAAGCACAATGTTTCCAAGGTTCATCCATGTTATAGATGTATCAGTATTTCATTGTCTTTTGTTGTCAAATAATGTTCCATTGTATGGATATACCACTTTTTCTTTATCCATTCATCAGTTGATGGGTTTTGGGGTCTTTTCTACTCTTAGGCTATTATCAATAATGCTGCTATGAACATTCACATATAGGGTTTTGTATGAATGCATGTTTTCATTTTTCTTGGGTATAAGGTACTTGGTTTTAAGAGGGTTTTTTTTCATTCACCTAGTTATCAATGTACATTTTCAAGTATATATGTCTCTCGACTTTTCTACCTTAGATGGTATCTATACATTTCTTACTAAGGAAAAAATGTATGGCTCTTCTATCTCTTGCCTCCCCATTCTTGGGGAGCTTGATTATACCTTGATTTTAGATTACCTGTGATAACACATTCTATGTGTAGAAAATTTGGAAAATATAAATAGGCATAATTTTACATTAACAAGTTTTGCAACATTTGTATTCTATTTCTTTAATACTTTGATATTATGTTTAACATAATACCCTCTCCCTAGCATTTTTAGTATTATTATCCAACACTAAGAAATTTAGGACTGAGTTGTATGGTTATACCTAGGAAGAAGGAAATGGAACCTAAAGCCATGCTGCTCAAGGTGGGGCCCCAAGACCAGTGGCATCAGCATCACCTGGGACTTTTGAGAAAAGCAAATTCTCAGGCCCCACTTGGGCCTTCTGAATGAGAAGCTCCAGGGTGGTCCCAGAGGCCTCTGTTTTAACAAGCCCTACGAGTGATTCTGATTCATGTTCAAGTCTGAGAATACCGCATTAGGTTGTTGTCTTTATTGCTTTTTCTTTTTCTGGAATACTGTTCCAGGGAAATTTTTTTACATGATATAAATGGGTAGTAAGCTTTTATACCTTGAGTGTCTGAAAATGTCTTTATTTTAGCGTCACCTTGATTGATGTACTCACTGTTTTCTAGCCTCATAATCATTTTCTGTCAAAAATTTCTGTGTCACTCATTTGTCTTGTCATGTCCAGTGTGACTGAGGTGACGTCAATGTCATTTTTTGTTCCCTTGTAAGTAACCTGTGTTCTTTCTTTCTTCCTAAAACTACCAAAAGAACTGTTTCTTCTTTTAAAAGCCTGTCTTCCCCTGACTGTCTGGCCCCTCTCTCTCCGGCAGTGTGGTGGTGTGGAGCATAGCCAAGAGGGACGCCATCTGCGGCAGCCCTGCGGCCGGCCTCAACGTGGGGAACGCCACGACGGTGATCTTCTCCAGCTGCCACGATGAGATGTTCGTCACTGCTGGGAAGTATGTGTCTGCGGTCGGGGTTTCAGAATCCATAACCCACTGCATTTGCTTATGCAGATAACAGGGTCATTCCAATTTGGGGGAATGTTTTCAATCCTGAAAATGTATCTTGTAGTCTTTTAAATATGGTTATTTGAAAATTCTGTGCTTCCTACTGAAAATGTTCTGCTTATCTGCTAAACTCATTTTAGGTTCTGGTCTGTTTGTTACTGACAGCATGTTACCTACCATGCAGGCTCCCGGAGTATTTTTTACAATTGCACAGATTCACTTGTTTTTTTTTTTACCACCTGCTCTTGATTTAGGTTTGTTAAAATAATAGTTTGAGAATGAACTGTTCCAGGAAGTTTCAAGCATTTGACTATTAGCCATATGAGATCATTTCCAGCAGAGGACCAAGCTTAAGGTCTGAACAGAGGCCAGTGTCTGCTAACAGGAAAAATTAACTTAAAGATTCGCCCCAATCAGAGGCCTGTTTGGTGTCTGAGGTGAAGATTCAACCTATGTAAAATCATCCCATTTTATGTCATATATTAGTCCAAAGGTCAAAAATCTGTGAATGTGGGCTTGAAGTGTGTGTGGGCCGGAACTCTCCTTCTCAGCCCATCTGCGGTTTCCCGTCTGTGAGAGGCGCACATTGTCGTTACAGGCCCGGCCAGGGTCAAGCGTGTGTGCCGCCCTGCATCTGTCCTGTTTCCTGCCCACACCTTGAGCTTGCAGCACGCATTTATCCCCTGGATGATTATGGGAAGGATATGTTCAGAGGCCAGGACACTAACTGGCTGGTGAGAAAACCAGCCCCTAAGGAGCAAGTCTTATTGGGCCACACTCTGATCCTAGAGCCACTGCTCCTGTCCTCCCCTGTCTCAGAGGCCACTGGCTCCCATGAAGCTCCTCAGCTCCTTCCAGGTTTGCAGAGTTGTTTGATGAAGTATTTGTGTTAGGCGGTCTCTCTGCCTCTCTGCAGCTGCCTCAGCAGCAGGCACCAACCTGTCCGACATCCAAGGACATTTCTCCAGGACCCAAAATTTGAATTGAAGCCAAAACAAATTTTTTAAGACAATCTCTGTTCTAGGTCTGCTTTAAATTCATGTGACACTGATAACTGAAAAAAAGGTACTCTTAAGTGAGATTTCCAGTATGGCACCCGAACACTGTGGTTCTCCATGATGGTCCCAATTTCAGGTGCTCCATGATATTGTCCCCAGGAGACATCCTGCAAATTCCAAATGACAGCTACCAGAAAGGCTGTGGAGAAGCAAATTGCTTTTTAGTTTAGAAAGCACATTCAAAACACTCATTGAACACTTAACTATGTACATTACTCTGGGGGCTAAAGGAAAAAGAAAAACTGAACTTGATCAATATTTTTTAATATTTTCTGTCTTAGGCTATTAGCTAAAATATTTGTGATGTTAATCATGATATATTTATACAATTATTAACTCAGTAACTCAACATACAATAATTAAATATCACTATTATGCCAAATAGTGCATTAGGTGTTGATTTTTCCTTTTTATTGAATTTATTGGGGTGACGAGATGAATACAGGTTTCAGGTACACAATTCAACATACATCTGTACACTGTATTGTGTGTTCACAATAGGTGCTGATTTTGTTGGAGTTTTCATTGCTTAGTCTCATTTCTCCTTCTTTGAGGACAAGACTTTCCATAATATAGTCCTTCCCTTTAAAAAATTTCCTCACAAATCAATACATTGAAAGAATACATATCTAATGAACTCTGGTTTGCTCTTCATTTGTCTCCTGGTTTATTTGTACGTTTCTCTATTTTCACTCTCGTGGGTAGAGTGTGTGCTTCCCAGTGAGAGAGCCAGGATCTTGGTCTGGTGTCTGCGGGCTCTGCCTTTTCTCATTTGGAGAGTTGGGGAATCGTAAAACCTCCCCTGCAGAGTGGTTGTGAGGATCAAATGGAAGATATTAGGTGGAGCTATTACAAAACCTCAAATATATCTAGTTCTCTTCTCTTCAGCTTCAAGAAATACAGACAACAGAGAAGACATGAAGTGGTTGGTGAGTGGGTCCTCATTTGATTGTGAATTTCTTTTCTACAGTGGGACAATCCGAGTATGGGAACTGGATCTCCCTAACAGAAAAATCTGGCCCACTGAGTGCCAAACAGGACAGATGAAAAGAATAGTCATGAGTATTACGGCAAGTATTACTTTGTGTTATTTTAAGTAACTGTTAGTACAGGTTCCTGTTAACAGTGCTGACCAAGATGTGTGTGTTGTTTATATATGTACATTGGACTTGGGGTGGGTAGGTGAGGTCTGGACTTAAGAGATGTCGATTGAGGAGGCACAGGTGAGGGTCTTCCTCCTGGAGCTCCCTTTAGAAGTCAGAGAGCAGCTAGATGCAACTCTGGGTAGGCCCCATGTTACTGGGACCTGGGCTGCCACCTGGAGGGAAGCAGGATAGGAAAAGGCACCTCCCTATGCTGCTCATGTTATTTCTGCCACTAGAAATAAAGTTTCTCACAATGAAATTCATTGTTGAAATGCAATCTTTCCATAAAGAGAAGTTATTCATATGTTTTCATTGTGGATTCACATATGTAGACATATAACCCCACCTCCTTCGACTTGTGCCTCTTGTCTAATGCAAAGTCATTTCATGAAATAGGCTTTGGAAAATATGAGATAGAGTAGGGCAGACTTTGGCCAAGATGGAGGCGTAGGTAGACACACTGTGCCTCCTCGCACAACCAAAATAAGGACAACAACAATTTAAAAACAAAAAACAACCAGAACTGATAGAAAACCGAACTGTATGGAAGTCTGATAACGAAGGAGTTAAAGTAGACACATTCATCCAGACCGGGGGCAGAGTTAGGCAGCCGGGTGGAGAGGGGTTGCAGCAAAAAAAAAAAAAAGCAGTGGCTGGTGGATCCCAGGCACACAAGGCAGCAGCTGGCGGACCCAGGTGCACAGGCGGTGGATGGTAGACCCTGGACGCTCAAGGTGGCAGCGGACAGACCCAGCAAGGTGGTGGGTTGTGGAGGGGCTCAGCACACAAGGCTGCTGGAGGACCAGGCAGTCCCACATCCGCATGCAGATAAACTGGGAGAAACTGGGGAGCCAGACAGACTGCAAAACGCTGGGTCCCAGCTCAGGGAAATAAAGCCTCAAAACACCAGCTGAAAACACCTGTGGGGGTTGAGGTGCCAGGAGAGACTCCCAGCCTCATAGGAGAGTTCGTTGGAGAGACCCACAGAATCCTAGAACCTACACAAACACACCCACATGGGATTCAGCACCAGAAAGGCCCAATTTGCTTGTGGGAAGCAGTGGAAGTGACTGAAATCCGGCAGAGAGTGGAGCAAGCACCATTGTTCCCTCTCAGACCCTGCCCCCACATACAGCGTCACAACCCAGAGACTGGGTTGACCCGCCCTAGTGAACACTTAAGGCTCTGCCCCACACTACATAAGGGGCACATCAAGACAAAAAAAAAATGGCCCAAATGAAAGAACAGATCAAAGTTCTGGAAAAAATACAACTAAGCAACAAAGAGATAGCCAACCTATCAGATGCACAGTTCAAAGCACTGGTGATCAGGATGTTCACAGAATTGGTTGAATTTGGTAGCAAATTAGATGAAAAAAATGAAGGCTACACTAAGTGAAATAAAGGAAAATGTACAGAGAACCAATAGTGATGGAAGGAAACTGGGTCTCACATCAATGGAGTGGACCAGAAGGAAGAAAGAAACAACCAAACAGAAAAGAATGAAGAAACAAGAATTCAAAAAAATGAGAAGAGGTGTAGGAACCTCCAGGACATCTTTAAACATTCCAACATCCGAATTATAGAGGTACCAGAAGGAGAAGAGGAAGAGCAGCAAGTGGAAAACTTATTTGAACAAATAATAAAGGAGAACTCCCATTCTGGCAAGGGAAATAGACTTCCAGGAAGACCAGGAAGCTCAGAGAGTCCCAAAGAAGGTGAACCCAAGGAAGAACACACCAAGGCACATCATAATTGCATTAACCAAGATTAAAGATAAGGAGAGAATCTTAAAAGCAGCAAGACAAAATGAGAGAGTTACCTACAAAGGAGTGCCCATCAAACTGTCAGCTGATTTCTCAAAAGAAACCTTACAGGCCAGAAGGGGCTGGAAAGAAGTATTCCAAATCATGAAAGGCAAGGACCTACATCCAAGAATACTCTATCCAGCAAAACTTTCATTTAGAATGGAAGGGCAGATAAAGTGCTTCTCAGATAAGGTCAAGTTAAAGGAGTTCATCATCACCAAGCCCTCATTTTATGAAATGTTAAAGGGACTTATCTAAGAAAAGAAGATCAAAATTATGAACAGTAAAATGATAAGAAACTCTCAATTATCAAAAACAAAAACTAAAAGAAAACAAAAACAAACAACACAAGCAACTAAACAGGAACAGAATCACAGAAATGGAGGGTTATCAGGAGGGTTATCAGGAGGGAGTGGGAGGAGGGAATGAGGAAAAAGTTACAGAGAATAATAAACTAAATGATAGGTACAAAATAGGCAGGAGGAGGTTCAGAATAGTATGGGAAATGGAGAAGCCAAAGAACTTATATATGTAGAACCCATGGGCAGGAGCTAAGGGGGCACCAATGCTGGTGGAGGGAGGTTGGAGGGTGCAAGGAATAAAGGGGAGAAAAAATGGGACAACTGTAATAGTATAATCAATGAAATATAGTTAAAATATAAAAAAAGAAAATATGAGATAAAGCAAATGCATATTCTCTTTGGAGGAGTACAACTGTCTCCAAGGAGCCCTTAGGAGGAGTCTCAGTGGTTGGAGCCAGCAGGGCCTGCACACTGACATCAGACAGAAATGAACTTCAAGTGAAATACTCAGGCTAAATGGAGTCTAATATTTCCTCCAGCTCTGAGCCTGGCCTTGAGCTTTTCTTACCCACATTTAGGTCTGAGAAAACAGAAGTGGCCACATCCACCTGTGTAAGTCTTCCTGGTGTTTCAGAGGAAGCTCATTCCATCCCTGAGTGAGGTTCATGGGCCTCACTGGAGAAACCCAGGTCTTCAGGTTCCTCTTTCTCTCTGACCCCCAGATGGCCAATGATGACAGCTTTTTCTACCTTGGCACCACAACTGGAGATATTCTAAAAATGAACCCTAGGACTAAACTGCTGGCAGATGCTGGGCCTGTGAAGGACAAATTCAGTCTGGTGAGTAGAGACCATCAAAGTCTGCTCCACTTTGCTATTTCCTAGCGATTTCTTCCCTTCACTGGCAGCACAGACTTTGGTTAAGAAAGAGTCTATGGGAAAAAGAAAAAATCTGCGATTACCTAAGGTCACATCTAAACTCACTAGGTGCGTTGGCGAGTTCTCTAAGCCCTCATCTCTGGTTTATATTCAAGGCAAAGGTAATCCTAGGTATCCTCAGTTAGGGATAAAAACTACACCTTTTCACATCTTCAAAGCACAGGGCCAGTGGCTTTGTGATTTGTAACCACACTGATCCCAGCATTTGGGCAGCCCTGTTGCCATGTACAAGAGAAGTGTGTTCTTTGATCTATAAAACTATATAGACATATAATTTTTTCCTAATCTAATAACTAGATCTTAGATTTCAGCCTTGGCCAGCATTACAAGTCATGAAAAGACCTAGAAATTGATTGTCTATATTTGTAGAATTCGTAACAATTCTGGTTAAAAGTCCAGTGAAAAAGACTTTGATACTTATCCAAAATTAAAAGCCTACAATCAAAGGATGACTTTACAGAGCGAATGCTGCTCTCCCAGTGCCCTAGAAAGTCACAGGGGCTCTTTCTACTCAACTATGAGTTTGAAAGCCCATGCACCTGCCTATGTCACGTCTGATAATGGAACAGATGGTTCTAACTAACCTTAGATACCTTCCAGCAAATAGCCCCAGGAAGCTTTACAATACAGCACTGTGTTCCTGGGAACATGTCTGAGCTTTCTTAATCACATAATCATTTGCTATCCCAGCTTTTAAAGAGATGTATAAGAATGGGAAAAGCTATAATATTAGTAGAGAAGAGTTTAGAAATAATCCCACAGGAGATTGAGGTGTAGTCTAGATCAATGTCTCAAATTATTTTAGGAGAGGGATTTCAGTATATTAAACAGATGAAGGCAAAGCAGATCAGGCTAAAGGAGGAGCCCAGCCAGCTCTGACTCCTGAGACAGCCCCAAAAGGCTCCACAAAACACCACGTGAAAACCACTGGGTATTTTTGCCTCCCAGCACTTGGGATCTACATGCCTCCCCTAGTAAAGATGCTGTCCCTCAAACCCTTGTCACTCAAGCGCTATCCATAGAGGCACCAGGAATGCTTTGATCGCTAACCATGCAGGGGTGATGGTAAATTCCACAAAGCAGTGATTCTCATGTGCCTGTTACACAAGTGGGCAGAGTCCTTCTCATGGGACAAAGGGAGAGGAGGCCTCACTGAAGACATTTGGTTGGAATGCCATGGGATTGTGATGCCCATTTGAAATTCTACTTAAATGTTTGTCCGACAGTTAAAAAAGTAAAAAATTAAAATGGTTTCAAGTGGACCTGTTAGGCCTACAGCACTGAAATGAAGAAGATGATTATCGTAATGATAACATTGAAAATGGTACATGCTCAATAAATGTTTGCATGTCAGATAGACATGGAGCAAACACTTCCCTTGCATTGTCTCATTTGATCCTTACCATAGTCTGATGAGACAGGTCCCCTTTTTATCCCTGCTTTGTGTATGAGGAAACTGAGGCACTTACCATTTAAGATCTCATGGCTGGCAAGTAGTAGAACTGAGATACAAACCTAGGCAGACTAGCTCCAGTACATGTATGCTTGACTGTATCATCTACAGTCTCAAAGTTTACTTAGAAATTACAGATATGTCACTTGAGGCTCTGTTGAACTCTTTATCCTGTACTTCCTCAAGTCCCCGAACAAATGCTAAAAATATTTATGAGGGCTGGTGTCTCTTCGTGGGCCGGGCACCCACCCTGTCCAGGCGCCCACCCTGTCCTGGCTTTTAGAGGTGGGTCCAAGAGAAACATGTAATTCTGGTTTGTGCCTTCATATTCCTGATCCTTGGTTTCTCTTCTCAAACATCATGAAATGACTTTTGAACCAAAACAGGCAAAATTCAATTTAATATAACTTGGAAGGACATAATATTTGTTTATAATATTCAAACTTAATTAAGACACAAGCCTATACAGAAATTGGCTACATTATTACAGAAAGCTTTAAAGCAAAATACTGGTCATGCACATTTTTAAGTTAGAACTTCATAGTGGGTGCTGTAAAATGACCATCACACCTCCCCCAACTTTGAAGAGGGCTTTGAATTCTAATGCTTTGTATTATTTTGTAAGATAATGTACTGCGTGCTTTAGTTCAAAAAATATAGTCACCAGACAATAAGGAGTCTTGTGCTTTTCTGGATGTTTGCATGATAAGAATTAAGTGAAAACGGTGCCGACTGGGGGGCAAACGCTCTGGCTGTGCTTATGCCTTCTGCTCTCTCCTTCACTGGAGTGAATATGAAGTGTTCCTTTTTAATGTATTCCGAACACACAGGTGAAAGGGAGGACTCCTGGTGAAGTGTGTGTGCTCCTTGCAGGACCAGGAGGGCTACTTCCAACACTGGAGCTCATTGCCAGTCCCAAGCCCTCTGGCTGGTGCCGGAGTGCACCACAGGCAGCAGCTGCGTGAGCTTCGTACACACCATGCATGGCAGCACTGACAGGGCCTTGGCCGTGCCCATCATGTCAGGTCCCCCATTGATTCTTCATGACAAAACCAGTTGGCCTTCTCCTTAGTGCTCTTTCTGCCCCTAGGGAGTGTCAGCTATCAAGTGCCTGAAGATGGGGGGGCTGTTGGTGGGCTCAGGAGCTGGATCGCTGGCCTTCTGTAAAAGCCCCAGCTACAAACCCATCAAGTAAGTTCCACATGGTTGGGATGGGGAGAGACCCACCAGAGGGAGGTTTGCAGAAAGCCTGCAACTAAGTGACACTAGCAAAGTGATATTTGGTCAAGGAATTTCATCTTGCTGTTAAAATGAGTAATTGGAATCAAAATAGATGGTGGTTTCTTTGCCAATAATAAGACAATGGCTTATGTTGAATCAAACCAAAGTAGTTCACTATTTCCCAGGGAAATATTTCTCTTCTAATAAACACATGTTTTTATTTAGCTGATACATTAAGCCACGACAGAGGAAATATGCTGTTATGAACTTAATCAACAAGTAAACTCAAATTTCAAACTTTCAGTATTGGTTTATTCAATGAAATTTATTGTGCAATGGGTACCAGTTATGTACCCATTAACTACTAGTTAATGCATTTGAATACAAGTTTTAAAACAATAGCCAATATTCATCAGCTATTTCTGTGTCCCATTTACTATACTCTTCATAGCTTTTCATGGCTGTGTACAAGACACTGTACTTTTCATGGCTTTTCTAATTAAAATTAGATGAAATAAAACTTTCTACATTGCTATGAACAAGTAGTTCAGTGAAGGAGATGGAATATGACTTGGGGTCTACCCTTTCTTCCTTCACTGCCCTATGTCCCACCAACACACGAATCTCTGTAAAATACCACATTTCCTGGGCTGGTTTTTGCCCAAGAGCCCCCATTGAATTCTTAGTGTCAACATCAAATTGGTTGTAGAGAGGGCTGGGTTTCAGTGCCCTCATTTATTTATATATTCTTTTTTTTTTAAGTTCATACTCAACAAGTATGAACTTAAACAAGTTCATACTCAACAAGTATGAACTTAAACACTTGGGGAGTGGGGGGAATTTGGAAAGTGTAAGAAGATAAAATAATCCCTAAAAGTTCTGATGAAGATAGCCATGATTAACACTTTATTTCTTCTTGTCTGTTATTATATAATTTTAAAAATAATTTTACTTATTATGTGTATAATGTTTTGTATTCTGTTTTTTTACTTAATGCAAACAGCATAAACATTTTTAATATCACTATACAATATTTTAAAATTATAGTGGAGATATAGATATATATTTCATAATCTTTTAAAGATTATTTTAATGGCTAAGCAAATATTCTTTGTAGTTTCTGTCTCATAGATCATTTAACCATTTCATGACAACTGCATGTTTAGACAGCTTCCAACTTTTCACTCTTTTAAATAAGGTTGTGGTAATATCCTTTGACATAAAAAGTTCTTTTCCCCTGGTGTTAGGATTATTTCCCAGGAATGGAACTCATGAAGTATTTCATTGCCATGGTCTTTTGTGCCCCCATGCCTGCCTGGAACATTCCCTCCATTCAAATCCTACCATGTTGCACAACCCACTTCAGACTGTGTCTCATTGATAAAGATTTCCTATTGGAACCTGTGCTTGCCTCCCCATTTGTGACCAAGGGTACCCCAGTATTGTACCTCCTGCCTTTCCAACCATGTCACCTCCTCAAAGGCATTTCCCAGGTCATGTGCCTGATTTCTGTCCTCTGTAATGCTTCAGATGGTTAATAAATAATGGTTGATTAAGTGAATCTACGTTATCTTTTTGCTTCTTCTTAAAGGAAAATCCAGTTAGAAGGTGGTATCACTTCTATCACGCTTCGAGGAGAAGGACACCAGTTTTTTGTAGGAACAGAAGAATCACACATTTATTGTGTCAACTTCACAGATTTCAAAGAGACTCTCATATTGACTTGTCACTTTGAGGCTGTACAGGACATTGTCTTTCCTTTGTAAGTAGAATATGAAAATATTGTTTCACCCCTAAAAACAATAAGAACATGGAGATTTGGTGCAGTGTGCAAGGAAATTTAATTTTATTAATGCATTTTACAATCTATTAACATAATAAATCATAATAGATTATGATTTTTTCCTTAAAGTTTTCTATTATGGTGAAATATTTTAATAGATTTTTCTATGGCCTTTACCACACAACTACATTAGGTTTTACAATTCAAATTTAGACTTATTTAGAATGTTAGCTTTTCTATTAAATGCATCACAAAAAGGATAAATAGACTGGCAAAACTTTTCTGCATTCACCTAGCTCTATTTGGAAAAAGCGTAGCAGTGCCTCTTTCAAACTTCTTTCAAGTCATTTGTTTTGCATCTCTTGAGTCTTCCGTGCACTTGGTGGCGGTGGGCGTGAGGCCTTCTGCATCTGGTTGTAGGATTTCTTGGTGAGTCTCACACAAAACAAGTGAAACGGCCATCAGCATTTTTGATATCAAAAAGAGCTTCTGTCCTACTTTGCCACTGTTTGATTTTGAAACACATTTTGTCTTCAGTGAGATTCATTCTTCGAAGCTGGTCAGTTTTTGCTCTGAACTTCCTCAGTATATAGCTTGAATTTACAACATTCACAACTGTTGTTCCACAGGTGGCCAGACTCAGTTTGAAAACTTGATCCTTAAGATCCATGAAATATAGTTTTGGTTACCTGAGTCATTATGGTTAGGTTTTCCCAAATATCAGTAGTAGTGAAAATGGCTGCTGCTTCCCATCAGGTGAATCTTTTTTGAATATTGATTGGTCATTTCCTTTTTGTCTCACTTTTCCCCTCCTTTTTCTAAGGAGCTTCCTATAAAATTATTTGGTTTGGGTGTTTTATGTAAGAGTAGATTTTCAACTATGTTTTTAAATTCTCATATAGTTATTGACCTATCCAGATTTTGTAACTCTTCTTTTTCTCACCTTTCTTTTTGAAAAGAAGCTTTTTAAATTTATGTACCATAAAGTTCACACATTTAGAGTGTATGATTCAATGTTTTTTGGCATGTTTACAGAGCTGTGCAACCATTATTATAATCTAATTTTAGAACATACATTTCAGTATTTCCACATGAAGCCTACTACTAGTCACTGGCCACTTCTCTTTTGTCCCCTCCCCCTGCTGAGTTGCAGAGACAGCTGAACTAGAGGAAGAACAGTGGAGTACCTAAATGTGGTGGCCCAGACTGCATTCTTCATCTACTTGCAAATTTAGTTGTGTTAATGTACTTGGTTTTCAATTGCTGTTACTTTGCCTACCAAAGCATTAATATACTGGGGGAAAGCATGCACAAACCACTGCGACTTCTGTAATATTCTGCTATCATTTGCCTATTTATCAATTGTATATCTTTTCCAACTCTATTTTTAAACTATTTGTATTGTTTCATTTTAGATAAGTCTTGTTCTTCCAGAGAATTTAATCCATTCATATTTATTACTATCTAATAAATTTATAAATATTTTCTATTTAACATGTTTCCTTTTTTTCCTTTTCTTGTCTTTTGTTATCAGGGATCATATTTTATTTGGTCCAGTCTTCCCCTTCCCCACTGCAGGTAACTAGGAAATTATTCATTGTGTTTTCATTCCTTTAGCAGTTATCCTTGAATTTTTAATATGCATATTTAAGCATTTTTTGTCAAAGACTTCAGTTAACCAACATTGATATTCTATTTTCCAAAGGAACAAGAGTCTTCATATATTTTATTTTCCTCTTCACCTTTCTCTTATCACATTCCATGAAAAAATTATTTAGAATTATAGATCAGATTATATTATTGTTTTTATAATTAATTATATTTAACTATGACTTTAGTTCTTTGCTTTTATCACTCTCTTTCTTTCATACATCTTCCTCTTTGCTTTTTCTTTTTTCAGTAATTTTTTTTCAGAGACAGTTTGTGTGTAGAATATTTGGTCTTATCTGAATACATCTTTGTTTAACCCTCAGACTTGAGTAATCATTTGGCTAGGTATAAGAGGAATTTTAATGAACTTTTTAATGAAGTATAACTTACATATGGAAAGCACATAAATTATGAGTAATCATGAAATATCACATGAAATATCATACCTATATGACTACTACCCAAGTCAAGCAATAGAACATTTGCAATATCCCAAAACACCCCTCCCAATTACTACCCTCACATTCTTCCTTAAAGATAATCACTACCTGAATTTTTAGTCCCATAGATTACTTTTATCTACTTTTGAACTTTATGTAAATGGAATAATTCAGTATGTTCCTTAAAAGTCATTTTTTTTTGTATGGAAGCTTTTAGTGTTGTCAAAGTCATACAGATCTTCTTATCCTTAGTGATTTTTTGTCTACTTGTTTTATCAGTTACTGCGAGAACTGTATTAAATTCTGAAGCAAAACCCCTGGCTGGTGTGGCTTGCTGGACTGAGTACCAGCCTGTGAACCAGAGGGTCGCTGGTTCAATTCCCAGTCAGGACACATGCCTGGGTTTCAGGCTAGGTCCCCAGTAGGGGGCATGCAAGAAGGAACCACATATTGATGTTTCTCTCCCTTTCTTTCTCTCTCCCTTCACCTCTCTAAAAATAAGTAAATAAAATCTTTAAAAAAATTCTCAAGCGATGAATATAGTTTTCTCCTTTTAGTTCTTGCTTTTTTATCCAGTATAATAATCTCTTTTTAAAATATTTAGTCCATTTATATTTAATGTAATTTTTGATACAGTTGTATTAAATCTTTCATTTTGTTATTTGTTTTCTTTTGTTCCAACTGTTCTTTGCTCTTCTATTTCTTCTTTCTGGCACATTTTGTTTAAATCAGATATTGTTAATATTCTCTTTTGATTGTTCTATTGGCTTTCTACCTATATATCTTTGCATTAATTTTTAGTGGTTGCTCTGAGAATGACAATATACATCTTTAATATATCACAGTCTGCTTAGAGTTAATGTTAGATGCTTCAAATAAAATACAGTATAAGCCCTGGCTGGCATAGCTTAGTGGATTGAGTGTGGGCTGTGAACCAAAGCATTGCAGGTTCGATTCCTGTCAGGGCACATGCCTGGGTTGCAGGCCACAGCCCTCAGCAACCACACGTTGATGTTTCTCTCTCTTTCTCTCTCTTTCTCCCTCCCTTCCCTCTATAAAAATAAATAAATAAAATCTTAAGAAAATAAATAAAATACAGTATAGAACTTTGTAACAGTATGTTTCCCTTCTACTAATTTTTATCCTTAGTATTATTGTTTTCATGTATACCTATTATGTGTTATAAACCCATCAAAATAATATTTATAATTTTTTCTTTAAACAGCCATAAATATTTTTCAAAAATTTAATTAATTAAGCATTTCTGATGCTCTTTATTCTCTCTTAAATATCTAAGTTACCATTTGGTGTTGTTTCCTTTCAGTCTATAGAATTTTGTTTAGCATTTTTAAAAATGTATAGGTCTCTGAGGAAGAACTCCCTCAGCTTTGTTTCTCACTGATTTGTATATGTACATATCTGCATCTATCTCTATTTCTGTGATCTCTATTTCTATATTCATGAGATTTGAGATGTTAGGGAGGAAGCATATGGTCCTAGTGTATCATCTTGATCCAATCAGTCCGGTTATTTCTGGAACTTAACATTTCAGATCCTAAACTAAGGACACTCTACTACTTGAATGGCTCATTTTGGACTAGACTTGGGTCCTGAGGAAGTGGACTGTTTATCAAGGGTAGAGAGAGTCTAGAAAGTTCTCTAGGTGTATTCACTCTATGATACTTAATTTTCACAAGGGGTCCATGCACTCCTTAAGAGCTTACTTTCCCAGAGGAGAAGCTCATTCACTGAAGGCTGTGTCCAATATAAAACTTCTCTTATTTTAAATAAGTGTTATTACTCTAAGGTTGGCTTTTGATCTCTGTTATTTCAGACTGTTTGGCAAGGGGTTCTATCTTATCTGCTGTCCTATTTAGCATTTATTCTTTCTAAGCCACTAGTCCACCATAATAATTTTATCTCTGAGCCCCAAAGCAAAAATTGTGGAAAAGATCCACTTATTTTCTATTAATTCAAAAGTGAGTAGATCTTAACACAAGTGAGAGGGACTCTTTTCTCATCAATGTGCTCATGAGGAACTGTAGAAAAATTTTGAGAGGTATTTAAATCTAAAATTTAGCTCCACCTCTACCAAGACTTTAGCTAGACTTCCATAGTCATAAAGCAGATGGTCTTTATTGTACCCTAGTGTGACTCCTTTTTATACACAAATTGGAATAACCTATAAATTTTTTCACATATTGGTATTTTTAATTCTATATTACAAGTTGTCCTTTTAAGAAACCTGAGAGACCAATTACTCTGAGATTCTCTTCCTTGTCCACAATCTTATATTTTCTCATAACTAAGCAAAGAAGTGTTTTGGGTTATGTGCAAACATGAATTCTAGTACCTTTTTTATTTTCTCTATTGAAATTTTAATGATTATATACTTCACAGGAAAAGTTTTGTTAGCTTCTTTTAATATAAATATCTCATGATGTAATTTATTTCAAAAAATGTTACTTACTATCCCTCAGTGCACCAGGACATTGAAAGACTGACATTGACATTTTCTTTTTGAGTTACTTTGTGCCAACCCTTCCTCAAAGGAAGGGACTACAAAAGATTATTCACAGAAGATTTGTCAGCTTCAAATGCCATTTCACATAAGAAATCTGTAAGACCATCAAGCCTTTAAATAACTGGTGCCTAAAAGGCATCCTTTCCTTTATCTTTATGAAACATACTTTTGTGGTCATACATGCATCTAAGGAACATGGTGCCTCTTGTATGGCTGCATCTCATATCCTCTTGGTGGGTTCTTTTCAGTGGCACGGATGAGCTATTTGCCACCTGTGCCAAGAAGGACATCAGAGTGTGGCACACACTGTCTAACCGGGAGCTGCTGCGCATCACTGTACCCAACATGACCTGCTATAGCATCGATTTCATGAGAGACGGCAAGAGCATCATTTCAGGTAACGTTGACACACCAAGATCTGGCCTCCCACTGTGGCTGTGGCTATGGCTATGGCTATGGCTTGGGATCTCGTCATTCTCATTACACCCTGGTCTCTATCAGAGGATAACCTGGAACAGCCTCTCATTGTCCACCCAGCCTCCCTTTGGAGTTCCCTTCCAGCTGGGAGACTTTCTGAGCTAGGAAGAATGAAATTTCTCTTCTCCCAAATTGCTACTAGAGCATGTAGCTCTCTCTCTGGCAGGGAAACTTAGTAATTCAATTACAAAATGAATCTGGGCCCTCAGTGAGTACAAGGTACTTGTATTAGAACCCCTTTTATTGTTCAAGGGATAAAATCTTGGCTTTAAGTTATATCTCATAGGTAATATATTTTTAATTATTTTATGCCAAAAATGTTAACATAAATTATAGACATCATAATATTCCAGGTATACATACTTTAGTATCTATCTCTAAAACTAATATTCTCCTATAAAATAATAATTTATTCAAAACCAAGGGGGGTGGAATCAGGGGAGGGAGGTGGGGATGGCTGGGGTGGGGGGAGTGGTAGGTGGAAATGGCAGACAACTGTACTTGAAAAACAATAAAATTTTAAAAATGGAAAAAATAATTTATTAATATTTATGTTCAATACATATAAAAATTTCCTCAGATGTCAAAAAGTAGACTCAGTGGTTCACATCAATGGAAAGCCAGTGGAGCTTTAGATTCAGGTACTAAATGGTGACATCAGAAGCCCATCGCAACCCTCTTTCCTTGGCTCCACGTCCTCCATGCCGGCCCCTCCCCTGGGCATGTTTTTGCTCCACACAGAGGCTGACAGGAGCTCCTGGCTTGCGTCACACTGAGAGCTCACAAACATTCAGGCCTTTGTCGCCTCCTGTTTCTCCTACACCCCACACTCATTCCTCCCTCATGAGCCCCTGTCAGAGCACATCCACGGCCCCATCACTTCTCACCATTTTTGCCCTTGTCTCAGTCACCAGCGTCTCTCTCTCTCTAAATTACCCGAGTGGCTTCCCACCAGGTCACCCTGCTTCTGCCCCTGCCTACCACCCTTTTCCCTCAGACTATTCTCAACACAGAAGCCAGAAATCCCTTTTTAAAGAGATTCAGATCATGGCATTTCTAGGATTCAAAGGTCTTTCACTCTCAGAAAATAAAGGACAAAGTCACTGAAATTGCCCACAAGGTCCTATGTGACCTTCTCAACTCCCCCACCTCCACCTTTTTATGTCTGACTTTGTCCCTTCCTGGTTATACCCACTGGCCATACTGGTTCTTTGCTGCTCTTCATACACATCGCACATAGGGTCTTTGGTCTAACTGCTTGGTCTGCCTGGAGCCTTCTTTTCCCAGAGAGCCCCATAAGTCACTCCCTCACCACCACCGCCACCCCATTTCCTCAAGCGTTTGATGAAATAGGATCTGCCTTGAGGATCCTATTTGCAATTGCTAAGGTCAATAGGTGACAGCAAAGATGATGAGAAGGAGCCAGTCATGTGAAGATGTGGGAAAGAACATTTCAGACAGAGGGGACAGCCTTGAGGTAGGCAGTAGCTTTGACGTGGGCAATAGGTTGGTGTATTTGAGGACTAGAAAGATGACTGGTGTGTCTGGAGCTTAGAGAGTAAGGTTAGGGTCAGCATTCAGGGAGAGTGGTAGTAGAGGAGATAAGGCTTTTGAAAGTTCTTGATCAAGGAGGTAACATGGTTTTAAGAGGTTCACCCTGCATAGATTATTGATTGTAGGTGAGCAAGACTCCAAGGCAGGGAAAAGCCATTATATTAATCCAGGAGAGAGAGGCTGATAGCTTGGGTGAGGGTCCCAGCAGAGGAGTTAAGAAGTGTTCGGATTCAGAATGTTTTTTAACTGTGATGCTGATGGGGCCTGCTGATGGATTCGATGCTGAGTTGGGTTGGGTGGAAGAAATAGAGAGGAATGAAGAATGACTCTGAAGTTCTTGGCTTGAGCAACTGGATAGATGGTGGCAACTTTTACTGAGCTGCAGAAGATGGTGAGGGTTGGGGGGCAGAGCATCAGATTTAAAGGCAGGAGGGAAAGTGGGAAGTCAACATTTATTTGGGGATGTTAAATTATACACCCCACATGCTATATCCAACAAGTAGTTGAATGTACATGTTTTGCGGCTCAGGGAAGAGTGGGAGCTGGTCCCCCTCCTTCCTCCTCGTTCCAACTTCTCTCCTGTGGAGTGAGATGTGCATGGAGGCAGGTTCAACTAAGGCAAGCCACACATTCCCTTCAGCCAGGCACGACCAGTTTGGGGAATCGGGAAAGTGGTAGGGGACTGGCCTCTTTCCTCCATCATCACCACTGCTCCCCAGTCCTGACATTCACCTGTGATTTAGGAGAGCAACGGTCTGCAGAGAGAGTGTGATGTACTGATCTTGCCTGCTTTTTGTTTTCCTTTCCCACCAGCGTGGGACGACGGTAGAATCCGAGCCTTCGCCCCCGAGACAGGCCGGTTGATGTACGTCATTAACAATGCCCACAGAATCGGCGTGACGGCCATTGCCACCACCAGTGACTGTAAAAGGGTCATCAGCGGCGGTGGGGAAGGGGAGGTAGAATTCTTTTTAAAAAGTAGCCCCCAATATAGTGTGACTATATCATAAGAGATCACTTTCTTGATTTTTTTAACCTGTTTTAGGAGTCAGGCAGGACCAAATTAAGATTTTGATGAAACCCTAAAATACATCATAAATTAAAATTCTAATAATATAAATCTGCATATAAATACATTTGTTCACAGAAAGGACATTTAAGATGCAGACATGGAAATGTTCTGTATGGAATTGAGCTAGGAATCCAAGTTGGTGTTCTGCCAGAGTTTCAGAATACATACTTGTTCTTTCCCTTCAAAGACTGTAGTTATATAAGTTGTCTTTACCTTGTCTTTTAAAGGAGATGCTATTTTTAGAATTACTGAAATTGTGACACTTGACCTTTTCCTCCCATCATTTCGAGGCTCCTACAGCTTCTTTCCCTCATTCACCTTAGTGCCTCTCCTCTCCCCTCCCCGGCTGCTTTCCTACCCCACAGCCTGCCCTTTCTTGACACGGCATGTTGTCTTTTCCTTTCTTTTCTCCATGCTACATAGCAATGACATCAGGGAGAAGGAAGACACAACATCTTGTGTAGGCTTTAGCAGAGTTTGGGACAAGCAGATGAGCAGCTGAGTGTCTGGGCTCCAGAGTCGCACTGCCTGGGCGCCAGTTCACCCCACCCTGTTCTGGCTGTGAGAACTGGCCAGGGAAACCTCCCTGGGCTTCAGCTTCCTGTGGTCATGTGGACATAACACTGCTCCCATCAATGAGACATTTTATACTCTTTATATGCTTTAAGTCTTCAAATTCTGGTGTGCGTTTTACACTCAGAGCACACCTTCCTCTGGACTAGCCACTTTTCAGGTGCACTATTGACACATCAAGCCCTCGATGATCCCCTATCCCTGCCTATCACCACCCTCCTGGCTTGACTCCCTTCCCTTATCCCTTCAGCCACGCAGTTGCTGACACCCCCAGCACCCTCCTCACTCCTTCAGCCTCTTGCTGCATCTACCTTGCTGATGCCCAGACTTGGCTGGGACCAGACAAGTTGCATTCAAGGCTGCTGAACCTGAGCTGATGAGAGCTGTGCGCTGCGGGAGGAAATGACACATTACAAAGTGATAGCCCTTGGTCCTGTTCAGCAATCTTCTGACCATGTCAGCTTTTCCTCTCATTCCCCACAGCTGTTTCAGAACCATCCTTCCAAAAACCACGGTCTTCAAGGTCTCTGTAAGTACTACAGACCAGGGCTATTGGCCAGCAGGTGGGCACTGGTGTGAATGCAATAGTTTGCTAAAATATTCAGGAACTTCCATTTTCACTGGAAAATGGCCATTGCCTGAGTTGTGAAGACCCCAATCCCACCACCTTGTCCCCTTGCCCATCAGCATACCCAACCCGCCCCTGAAGTTCCACAACTAAGGGGCTAATGCCCAGTACTCCAAAGTTCTAGTCCTGGAGGTACTGGAACTCCATTTAAAGGAGATGCTATTTTTGGCTGGAACCCATACCATACTATGATGAAAAAGGTCAAACACATGCCCCCATGCATAGTGGGATTTCAGCACTGGAGATTTGTTTTCTTTGGTCAAAGTCCTCATTCCATCCCATGTCATGACAGAGGAAAATTACTTGGACACCAAAGAAAAGAATATGGTCCCCCTCATTTAGGATACCTCATGCCTCCCAATTTTCTTTACTAAGAAAGTGTTTTAGAATGCATTTCTTCATTTAAGGTTATTTTGCTCTGATCAGGTACATATAAATTACTTGTCCTAACACCAGTTTTTAGTCTAGTGTTCACCTGGAGTATTGTCCTTTCAATGCCTTGTACTGCTTACACAGAGCAGCTTCTGCACTTCTTGTTTCTCATAGGTCTGACACATTCATTGTAAGAAGGCATAAGCATCTGACTACATTGTTATGTTTTCTGATATAGTTGTAGCAGATCATTTATCCATTACAGAACATGCAATAATGACTAAATAACTTTCCTTTTTTATTATAGTTAGGGCATCATATGGACTGTTTTGAAATTTTGTGTGTAGGCAGTTGTATTACCTATGCATTTCACTTCAGGATAGCAAAAGGGTATTCTAAAATATATTTTTAAATAAAAAGTGGGTATTATCCTTGGTGAGGCTGAAACCCATTAGTTTTTAAATGGTTAAAATCGAGCCACTGATGTGAAAGTTTGAACATGGCTCCGAGTGCCCACGAGGTTTCCAGGTGGCATCAGAAACCTAAGAGCAGTGCTCGGAAGAAATGACTAGACATGCTGTTTCTCTTGGGTTAGCAGCAGCGCTTTCGTTATCCATTTTATTAGTTGGAACCTAATGTATTTCTCAGCCCTGAAAGTACAAGCAGATGCAGGATCACTGGGTGCATTTTTCTGGCTCCATGGGAGAATATTCTTGGCTTACAACTTGGCATTCCCACCCCACTCAACCAAGGGAGAACAGGTCAGGCAGAGCAGAGGTGGGAGAGCTCTTAGAATTTTTTATCCCTTCAAAAGTCCCGAGTGTGTATTGCGAGCCTGTGCCTTGTGGCTTTCAGGTGAGGGTGTGGCAGATAGGCTGCCAGACCCAGAAGCTGGAGGAGGCCCTGAAGGAGCACCAGTCCTCCGTGTCCTGCATCCGGGTGAAGAAGAACAATGAGGAGTGTGTCACAGCCAGCACGGATGGGACCTGCATCATTTGGGACCTTGTGTAGGTACCTGTGACGGGGAGGATGAAGTGGCACTTACAAGCCCAACAGTGCCATCATTGTATTGAACTTGAAAGAAGATTCAAATGAAGTGTAGAAACCTTATTTAAGAAAACATGAAGTGGTGCTTATCAGAAGCCATTCATCCCCATGGCTACTCATGGATGCTGGTGGAAAGGGTATAGTTTTCAGGAAGAGCTGGATGTTAGAAGTTTCTGGACAGATAGGGAGGTCACTTCCCAGATACACAGTGAAGTGTAATTTAACTTACACTAATTCAACTCTTAAGTATTCCCCCAAAAGGGAGAAGGAAAATAACGTAAGTACTGTAGGCAGTTCTTCTGGTCCTTCCAGGCACCCTGTCAGTCCCAGGGTGAGCTTGCTGGGGGTGGGAGTGTGGGGCCGGTGGGATTGCCCTTCCCCCGTGGTTGGCCTCACTCTCAGGGACCTCATACTGTAAGCATATCACTGTTGCCATAGAGTACATGACTCCAAGCTAACTAGACCAAGGCAGGTGAACTTTATTGTTGGAGAAATCCAAAGTATTTTCAATAATTTTTTTTACTATGAGCATTTTTTCTTCGTGTTTATTTTGAGAATTAGATGCTGTTCCACCTATCTCTCCTCCCACCCAGCACCCTTCCACCACCACTAAGATGCCTCTCCTCTGTGTATAATTGCATGAGAGACTTAAGTACAGAGGTGGGAGGAAATATATATAGATGTATTTATGTCTCTATAAGATATAAAATAGATATAGCAAAAGAATATAAAATTTTCTTGATTGGAGAGAATAGAATGGGAACTAAAGGCAAAGGCAGAGCACTTTTATTTAATACATTAAAAAACAAAACCAAAGTACACCCCTGTCTTTGGGCTCTGTGTGTCTCCAACCTTGATGTGCATGCAAAACACCTGGGAATCTTGTTTAAGTGTTGATTTTGATTCTAAGGTCTAGAGTGGCATCTGAGATCTTGCATTTGTAAAAGCTCCCAAATGATGCCGCTGGTGCTGGTCCAAGGACCACACTTGTGGGAGGGGTTAGCCTTCAGCTGAACTTCCCACTGGGAAAATATATAACTAGGAGTGCATATCTACACTTGTTTCCATGAATAGTTGGTGACTGCTTCCAAGCTTTAAGCCCCCTTGTTCCACAGCAGGGAATTAAGCAAATATTTGCTTAATTTGTGCCAAAGTCTTTAAAAATGTTCAATTCAAATACCACATTTAGAAACTTTGATAATGAGAAGAAACTGTGCAGAAGGTCCATTTTTTAGACAATGGAGCCTGGCCTGTGAGATGGATGCCCAGCCTCCTTGTCAGTGGAAGGAGAAGCTGATTTCTGTATTTTTGGTACAGCACCTAAAGCAGTGGTTCTCAAACTATTGTGCACATTAGAATCAACTGATTAAAAATGCAGATCTGTGGGCTTTATCCCAACCTACTGAATCCAATTCCTTTCAGTAAGGCCTAATGATATCCAAATTTTAAAGCTCTCCCCACACTTTGCCACTCAGCTTGTCTAGACTTTCACTTCAGAAATGGCAGCCTCCAGAATAACGGACTTTGTATGGAAGGTAGCAGGTTGACTCTGAGTTCTGCCTCTCCTACTCCCTTCTCACTGGATCTTGAGGCTTCCCATTTAGTCCTGTGCTTTGTCTTTAGCAAAGCTCCTCCCGCCCCTTTTCTAACTGCCACATAGGTACAGTGGGACAATGTGGGAGTGGGCAGAATAACAGGAAGTCTGTTTGGAATAAATAAACCAACCCTGATCCAAGCTTGTACCAAATCCAGTTTGAACAGTAACAGCATTTTCTAGTGGAGAGATAGTCAAGTTTCCCAGCTTTTGCATCTATTTTTCAGACATCTTAGGAGAAATCAGATGATCCTGGCCAATACTTTGTTCCAGTGTGTTTGTTACCACCCTGAGGAGTTCCAGATCATCACCAGTGGGACAGACAGAAAGGTAACTGCTCCCGTCAAGAGCTAAGCTCTGTCTGGTACAACAGAAAAGCAGTTAGGTGTTGTAGCTGAGGGTGCAGGCTGGGAAGTCAGGCCACTGCAGATGACAGCCTTGCTGTTTATCAGCTGTGCGTGCCACTTCGGAAATGCTCTGTAATCTTTTGGTGCCATTGCTTCCTCATCTGTAAAATGGAAATGGTGATGCCACCAACCTCACAGTTGCTGTGAGGATTAAAGTCATGATTGAATATAATGCCCATAGCAGGGTGCCTGCCCCTGGTAGGTACTCCATACATACTGGTTTTTACTATTAGGAAATTTCTGAGGTCAGAAAGGAATTGCTGTGTTCAAACCAGTTGTTGCTTTGACTAAATTCAAATCGAATGACAATAGAGCTCCTCTTTTCATTGATCTGCTTCACCAATGTATTAAAAATCTTTTAAGTTGGAGAGTCTGTGTCCTTGGGTGAAGATTGGTCCTTTTGGGGGGAACATTTCCCCTTGGAGCAAGTAAGAGGCAGAGAGGCACATGGAGGAGCAAGGGTGGTGGGGTGTCATGAACCCTGCCAGCCACATCAGATCAGCTTAATTATGGGCATATCCAATGAATGGATTTGGATTCTTCTAATTCAGATTTTGAGATGACTCTGAGATCACTAAAGAAGAGGTTGCATATTTATCTTTTCCTAAGCTATAGAAAATGTTGATGAGTTAAAAGTATAAAAATATAGTAGGGAAAATACTAATGGTGCCTCACCCACCTCTCACTACCCCAAAATTAGAATCTAGGAGTAAAGTTTTTTTCTGTTTAAACTTCCCAGGTGACTGGGGACTACTTTCCAGACACTATCACAAAAACTCAAGAAATGCTGCTTGGTCCAACCAGGACTTGCCTGACACAGACAGGATGCCCTGGAGGGAACTGATTTGCCTCAGTTCCAGTCTCTGTAGGCAGCCTTCTTGTGTCTCCTCGGCCCAGACTGGCTGGTGCCTGCCTGGCCCATGTTGACCTGTGGTCTAAGTGGGCTTTCCCTTGGAACTGGGGTTGAATAGCTATGAGCGAGTTAACCATCACGTTATCATAAATACTTTGATATATGGTTCATAAAGTTTCTAAATTAGTGTAGTATTTGCCATATTTTAGGTTTTGGCTTATGAGACTTGAACCAGCCTATTTCCTTTTTATTAGAATTTTTGCCAGAATGTTTAACCCATAAATCATAAGTCTGTAAAACTATTCTAAGTGTAGGGGACACAACAATGTCCCTGCTGTCATGGAACTTACTTATTCTATGCATTTGTTTTGGGTAGGAGGGCAGGGACTCGGACAGTACACATGCAAACAAATACATGGGTGAACAATGAGTGAACGGGCAAATGAGAAGCTATGAGATGGTGAGAGAGCTAAAAAGAAAATAGAACAGGTTCTGTGACATTGGCTGGGAAGAAGTAAGCCACTTAGCTAGCTGGTCATTGAGGGGGCCTCCCTTAAGGAGGTGACCTGGGAGCTGAGTGAGGCCGAAGTGACAGAAGGACCTAGCCATGCTTATGTCTCAGGGGAGACCATCCCAGGCAGAGGATATTCAGGAGAGCCTGAGGCCTGGTCAAGCGGCGCAGGAGAGGGTCATTTTGACTTCTTTGGCTGATAAAGCAGGTGGTCAAGCACAAATTACTTGTGTGCTTCCCACCCAAGAAACAAGGATTTGGGTGTGTTTTTAATAGTTCTTTCAGCTTTCACTATAAAAAATAGAACTTCATGTTAAAGCAATCAAGCATCAAATGAAATCATATATAAATCACATACATATAAATTACATATAAGTAATATACCTATAAATTATATATATATATATATATATAAATATATCTTACCCAATTTCTAGCTAGGTTCAGAGGAATACAGATTCCTGGCATGAAGACTGGGACACAGCAAGTTTCCATCCACATGAACAAAGACAGTGGTGAAATGCATGCCCAAGTTCACACTCCTGATTTCTGGTCAAATGCTTTTTGTTTAGAAAGAAATTTTAGTTTTGAAATGCTGTACATTTATGTTTCAAAGTTCAAAAAGTATAAAAGCAGCACATTCAGAGAAAAATCTCTCTTTGAGCTCAGTCTTTTCCTCCACTTCACCCCTAATCTAGTTTCCCTCCCCAGGAAGGGACAGACATTAACAGTTTGTCTTTAAAAGTCCACCCTGTGGCAAGCTGATTGCTTTGAGGCAGAAGAGAAAGTTGGGAATAGGGGTGGGGTGAGGAGGAGGGAGGGACAGCCACGGTGAGCGGTTGGCTGTGTGGGGCACAGTCTCCGGAAGTGTCTGGACTGCTCATTCCCCAGGCTGACGGGAGCAAGTGCCCCTCCTTCCACAAGCCCAGGAGCCTGGCTCTCCTGCTCTCAGAGCAGACGTGGGAAGGCCAATGCAGTGGCTGTTTCCTTTCTCTTTTACAACTGACTTCAGACTCAGTTTGCCTGGTCTGATCAAAAGCACTTCTGTCGCAATCCAGGTTCACAAGCACATCCACTTTTCTTTAAATAGAAGGCAAATTTAAAAACCAATACTAAAAATATTAAAATGGCTTCTCCACCCCTGCTTTAGCCTATTTATAATTTCAGCCGACATATCATCCCGTGATGTATTTTTGCCACCTTCTATATAAAGTAGAACCATCTTTTGTTAGCATGTGAGTGGATGATTCCACTGAGCTGAGTCCTGCCTAATGCTTCTCTCTGGAATTCCAGATTGCTTACTGGGAAGTATTTGATGGGTCAGTAATCAGAGAGTTGGAAGGTTCCCTGTCGGGGTCAATCAATGGTATGGATATCACACTGGAAGGAGTGCACTTTGTCACAGGTTAGTACTGGGGTCAGAAAAAAAAGCCAAACCCGACTTAGGTAAATAGGGACATGGAACTCTCAGGCAGGAGGTCATTGGAAGTGACCACAAAAGGGTCTAGAGGGCACATGGTTTGAGTCAGGCCTGAGCACTGCAGCCAGTGTGGTTGGAAAAGAAAAATGTAGAAGTCACATGTCAGTGAGAGGAAATGTTTGCCCAGCAGCCTGAGGGGCACAAGCAAAAGCTAAGCCTCACATTACTGGCATTTTGGGGGAGGGGTGGGATTGGTTCCAGGGCCTGGGCTGTCCGCTGTGCCTTGTTCTGTTATTTCCTGCTGAAGTCTTAAATGCCAGGCTTTTACATCAGTATTTCCTGGGGGCATTTACTATACAACCTGCCTGTTGGAACAACATCCATATCATTTCCCTGCCAGGCCCTTAGGTTCTTTGGGACATTAACAATGAAATGCTCTAAATGACTTAAGTTTCAAAAACACGTTTACTGAAAATAAGATATGAAAGCACACAGTGTGACCTCGGTCACATACACAGACATATATATGGACCGTGCACGTCCAGAGAAAAGACTGGGAGGAACTAAACTGAGATGTTATCCATGGTTCTTTCTGGGTGGTGGGATCAAGGACGATGCCAACTCTTTGTATTTTCCCCTCAAATTTACTACGACAGACCTACACTTTATAATCAAGGAAAAACTTGTCTTGTTTTTATAAAGACAAGTTTATCTTCCTTTCAATTGGCCCCAGGGAATGTGTTGAAAATAACTCAGTTATTTGAAATCAAAGCTATTTCTCTGTATTCTGTTATAGCAATGCCATATAAATGTCTTTTCTCAGGTGGACATGACCATATGGTCAAAGTCTGGGATTATAACGAAGGCGAAGTGACTCACGTTGGGGTTGGACACAGTGGCAACATCAAGCGCATTCGGATCAGCCCAGGAAATCAGTACATCGTCAGTGTAAGTGCCGACGGAGCCATTCTGAGGTGGAAGTACCCATTTGCCTCGTGAAGTAGCGGAGATTCACAGCACCACACACAGTTGTGTCAAACGTTGCTGCTTAGATAACTCTAAGACTGCTTTGGATGTTTTTTGTTTTTGTCCTTTAGTCAAAATATTTTGTCTGTAAGTTTCTCCATTCCTTTGTAGAATGTATTTGACATTCTTAAACTGTATATTAAAACTGAAATATGCTCAAGAATAATTGGTCCTAGTTGTAATTACAAGTCTTTTTATTATGAATAAACAACCAGTTATTGGTTTCCTGTCACAAACTCTTTTCTAGGACTCTGCAAACGCCACAGCCCCTCCTCATGATACATCCATGGACGACTTTGCTGATATTCTCTGAAAATAAGGCAGGCGAGCTCCCCTTCTTAATTAGCATTTCACTGGTCAACCTGTATGGGGCAAGATGTGGGTCTGAATTTGATATTGGGTAGCTTTTTATTTTTATTTTTTATTTATTGATTTTAAAGAGAGAGGAAGGGAGAGAGAGAAACACCAATTTGCTGTTCCACTTATTGACACATTCATTACACATTCATGTACACATTCAGGGCCTTCATGTGCCCTGATCTGGGATCAAACCAGCAAACCTGGCATATGAGGAGGGCACTCCAAACAACTGAACTACCTGGCCAGGGATAGTTTAATTTTTTTTTTATTCTCTGAGCCACTGTTTTATCTGTTGTAACACAAGAATAAATTCCTGCTCAGAAGGTTGCTATAAGAATTAAGTGAAATAGCCTTGGCTGGTGTGGCTCAGTGAATTGAGTGCCAGCCTGTGAACCAAAGTACCAGGGGTTCAATTCCCAGTCAGGGTACATGCCTGGGTTGCAGGCTAGGTCCCATAGAGGGCGCACTAGAGGCAACCACACATTGCTGTTTCTCTCCATTTCTCTCTCTCTGAAAATAAATAAATAAAATCCTGAAAAAAAGAATTAAGTGAAATAATGTATTAAAGCATCAGCGGAATTCCTGACACATAGAGAGTTCAACATGAATCACAGTGCTTTCTCTAATGTGTGTCATTGAGGACCCTGGGGTGAATATCAAGGATGAAATTTCATGGGTGCTGTTTTTGGCCATAAAATCTTTCTCCTGTGCTTGCCATCAGAAGGGCAAGGGAATGGACATCGTATATTGATCATCCGGAGGGGATTCTTCTCCAGAGAGGGTGAACAGTGATCTTTTCAGGAAACACCAAGGCCCCATGCAAGTACAGACTTTCGTTCTAAGCATATTTTTTAACTAAAGCTCCTTTTACTTTATTTTATTTTAATTTTTTTGCATCTGGCAACTTCCTGTAGCCCTATTTGATACATCAAGGCGGATATTTAATAAATGGGATCCCTTATTTGTCAAATACTTTTAATAGTAACATTTCAGGGCCTTGGCGCACTGCTGATCTCTTTTTGAGCTAGAAATCTATGCGAAATTCATTTTTCGAGACTTTGCCTGATTAATTATAAACCTGACAGTTACAGGATAAAGTGAGCAGAGTCCCGTAGTTACCCAGGGATTCAGGGTCCTGGCAAGGCCAACTGGATTCTGATTGGGCAACAATTCACCAAGGATTTCTCGTTAAGGAATGAGCAGGTGACTGCGGGGGGGTGGGGGGGGTGGGGGGGGTGGGGGGCGCGTCTGAGATCCAGAAAACTTCCTGGTAAGCGAATACTGCATAGGGCTGAGACTGGAAAGAGCCAACCTGTGGGGCTGGCAGTCGAGTTCCGGTTTTTCTGCTTACGGGTTTGGTGGCCTCGGTTTGTTGCCTTAACCCCTCTGAGACAGTTTCTCCACCAGTTAAAGCAAGGATGATCAAGTCTCGCAAGTTTTTGTAAAATGATTCTAACTTACTCTATAGTTTAAAAAAGCAAACCATAACCATCTAGGTTATTTCACGTGGGGCAACACGCGGCTCCCAGTTCTAGTCCTAGGATGGCGGATCCGCGCAAAGGTTCTGCCTCGTTTACCCCGAAGACAGACTGGAAGGAGTGGCGCCACGTGTCTGCACAGACCTGAGCCTGCAGAGGAACCAGCGGCGCGCAAAAGCGCTCCTTTCCTTTCACACTTCCCAGTGCGCGCCTCCCTCCATGCCTGAGACGGCCCTCTGGAGAGTCTTCTTTTTCTTTCCCTTTTCTGTATATTGCCCTGGACGTAATTACAAGAAATTCAGAAATAGCCAGGACTTTGCAAATTTACTAGGCGCTTTAAATTTTATCACTCCAATCTTCTTTTCATAGCTTGAAGGCTGGGAGGGAAAAGGAGCGGAGGTTAAATTCAGGTCTGTAAGCTTATGAGAAGCAAAGGGAACGTGAACTCGGTGACTCCCACTGTTTTATTCCCAGTCCACGCTGCGGGGGCGGGAGTGATGGTGGCTGGCCCCGCGCTGCCCTGGGGCGGAACCTGCGGCGGGATTCCCGTGAGGGGAGGGGCGGCCCCGCCCCCGCCCCGGCCCCACACACCTGGTCTGCAGGTAGCTATCACCCGGGCTCCTGTTCGGGGTTGTAAAGGCCTGTTAGCGGCTGGTCCACTTGGGGTCCGGGGCTCTGTTCCGGGAGGCGCGCGGGTGGGAGGTATGGAGCCGAGCCCGGGGACCGGAGCAGAAGGTGGTCCGCCAGCGCCCCGGCTGCGCCGCCGCCGCTCCCTGCGCCGCCTGCTCAGCCGCTTCCTGCTGGCCCTGGGCAGCCGCTCCCGCCCGGAGGATTCGCCGTCCTGGCCCCGGCGCCAGCCGGAACACTGCGATGGCGACGGTGACGGGGACTTTGCCTGTGCCCCGGCCCCGGCTCCAGCCACTCCCGGAAGCCCAGGTGGGGAGCGCCCGCCGGGACTCCAGCCCCAGCTCCCCGTCGGCGATGGGGCAAGGCCCCCGGGCGTACAGGGCTTGAAGAACCACGGCAACACCTGTTTCATGAACGCCGTGGTGCAGTGTCTCAGCAACACCGACCTGCTGGCCGAGTTCCTGGCGCTTGGGCGCTACCGGGCGGCGCCCGGCCGCGCGGAGGTCACCGAGCACCTGGCGGCGCTAGTGCGCGCCCTCTGGACACGCGAATACACCCCACAACTTTCCGCAGAGTTCAAGGTAGGCAGCGCCCTGCGCCTACGGCCCTCGCTCTCGGAGGAAGCTCATTCTGGCCCTTTAGTTTCGCTTCTTGAGAAGTGTATGCTCCATCAGGAAAGGGTTTTCCTGGAACTTTCTTTAGACGGCAAACCTGTGCCTCTGCGCGTTGCCGCCCTGGTTTTGAGCCGATTTCTTATGTCATCAGTCGCATAAGTTTTTACTAGGAATTAATTTCTCCCAGGTATTTTGAGGGGTTGAATGGAAAGAGCTGGCAGATTTGAGTAGTGTGTTCGGTTTTTTGTTTTTTTGTTTTTACGTTCAGCAAACCTTTGGTGGAAGTATTGAAAGCCTGTGGACCAGGCAGCGTTCAGGGATAGTTTTCAGTCTGGAGGGGTGCTGGGTGGAGGATTCAGAATTTGAAGGCCAAGTTTTGGAGGAAGAAGGTGATGCTTGAGTTGAAATCTGAATGATGAGGACTCAGGAAAAATCCAGGTAGAGGGAGCAGCATAGGCCTGAAGAAGCTGAGAATTGGAGGCACGTTGGGAAATGTGTGGCTGGAGCCCAGGAGGATAGGCTGGCGCGTAAATTAGGTTGGTCAGAGCGTGTGAAGTCTTGGAGGTAATGGTAGGGAGTTTGGATTTTATTCTAAGCTCAATGGAAGCTGAGAACCTGTAGGTCTGGTGCTGAGTGCTCAGGAGAGGCAGTGGGTGTGCTGTATCAGAGATGGCATTCTTTTGTTTAGTGCAAATTAAATCCCCTAGCATACGTTAGCACGGCGTTGCTTCCATTGTCCCCAGAATCATGGTCTACTTACTCCGAATGCTGCAGGGTCATGAGGTTTTCTTTGGAAGTTGTGTGTTATCACTTCACCCGGGATGAAGGCGGAGCGTTTATTTGGGGTCCCAGTTGGATTCAAGAGTTCCTGATAATTGATGCGCATGGCTTGCTTCTTGCAACAAATAAACAAACTCCCCTCTCCCCACCCCCCGCCCCTCGCCAGCTCTGGGCAGAGAGTTGAAGCTCACCACAATAGACCAGTGATTGTTGTTCCTGGGGGAGGGGGGAACCTGTCAGTGTTCATTCCACAAGCATCACTGCTCTTGAGTTTCAGCTGAGAAAGCAATCCTTGCCACGTGACCCACCAGGATGCCAAACCCCAACTTCCTCTCTCCTGCTTCCACCAGTGAAGCCTTGTGCTGCAGGAATCAGTGGGTGGAATGGGCATCATTAATATCTCTTTTTGGCAACATTTGTTTTTTAAATAGAGGCAGTATTATATAGTGGTTAAAAGTAAGATCTCTGGAGTTTTGAGACCTTGAGCCAATTTCCAGATCTTGCTGTGCCTCAACTTTCCTCATCTGTGAAATAGGGCCATAATGGTACCTACCTTATTACAACATAGCCTTGGGGAGATTAAATGAGTTATATGTACAGCATTTAGCACAGCCCTAAGAAACTTTTTATTATTCTATCATTACACTTCCTCACCTGCAGAGACCAAGGAGGAAGGAAGGAAGGTAACCTTTGTGTAACCTTTTCTCAAGCCCCATGCGGGTCTCATCCAGTTACTGCAGGGATGGGTGATGTGGGAGTAGCTCGAAAAAAGCTTCCAAATTACTCATCACCCAGTGTCTCACCAGGATTTCCTCTCTCTTCTGCTCTGAAACCCGTAAGGCCTGGAAGCTCCCCTTGAGCCTTGGGGAATGGAAGGGTAATCAAGTTGTTAATGTCAGTGAGGGTGATGTGCTCTGGGTAGCCAGCCTTGGAGAGTGGAGGATTCCAGAAGCCACAATCTCACCTAGAGCTTTAGGTTTTCAACCTTGCTGATTGGAATCTAGGTGAGCTACTCTCACTTTACAGATAAAGAAATATTCATTCATCCAACAAGTATTTCACTGAGTGTCCAGACACTCTAATGGGCGTGTGGAATACACTGAGTGATGAGTATAAAACCTGACTCTGGGACTTCTCTCCGGGAACTTACAGAGAGATGGATGGTAATGAAATAATCACACAGGCATGTGATTAGAGTTGGTGGCAAGTGCTAGAAAATAATAACACGAGGAAGCTGTGGCAATTCTGGCAGGAGGCTGTGATTTGAGTAGGGGAGATGGAGTTGGGGGTTGGGGTGGGGAAGGCTTCCCAAAAGAGGTAACCATTGAATTGAGTTTTGTAGGAACAAGGGTCAACTAAGGACATGAAACTGAAAGTGCCAGTCAGTGAAGGGGGCGGGGCTGAGGAGCTAGGCGGAACAAATAAATGAATTAATGAAAGCCTGTGTGATTGGGGATGAGAGCCTGGAGAGTTGTTTGCGGACAAGCCACATAGGTTTCATAAGGGAGTTTGGTCATCAGGAGGGATCTGTAGCTTCTGACTGAGGGAGAGAGGAACTTGAGGGGGACCAGCATGGTGGTTCTAGTCACTTAACCCCCCACGTGCACATGGGACGGCTTGCCTGTTTTCTGTCCCGAGCTCGGGGTCACCCAGCCCCCATAGGCAGCAGAACCACTCTTTGTTTTAAGAGCAGATGAGTAAGTACATTTAAAATATCCTGTCTTGGTACTAGAGAGGGAGGGGAACATCAATGTGTGGCTGCCTCTCACGTGCCCTCAATGGGGACCTGGCCTGCAACCCAGGCATGTGCCCTGGTTGGGAATGGAAACTGGTGACCCTTTGGTTCCAGGCCTGTGCTCAATCTACTGAGCTACACCAACCATGGTCTCTAGCCACATTTCAATAGGCTTTGATAGGCTATGTTATTTTAAAAATTCTGGAAAACACCTGCCAGATACTGTTATAATTGGATAAAGACCAATAAAGAGCAAAGTTCACTGTAAAAAAATTGTAATATATAAATAAGAATGAAAAAATACCACCTGTGATCCCATCCTTGTATGATAACTATTTGTTAATATATTGCTTCATATTTTCTGGTCTTTTATCTATCTACAAATACAGGGTCTGGCACAAATAACATCCCCTTTTTATTACAAAATCAGGAGCATGTAATTCTGTACCATAGCAATATCACACTCAAGCACACCATATGACATTTTAGGTGAAATGGTAAAATTAAAACTATGAATTATTACACCATATTATTACCCTACCAACTGCACTCAAGCAGGCTACTTAATTCTGCTGGACCCTCTATATAAAACAATGTCAAATAGATATTTTTGTATTCTTTGGAAAGGACAGGACTGCTTATTTTCTTTCCTCATTAGTATTTCCTCATGCATCATTTTTAAGACCATCTAATGAGTGTGCCACGGGTTTTCTCCAAGTGAAAGTAAGAGATTTCTTTGTGTCTCTCATTTCTTACTCTAAGTCCTGCAAAGTAGAATTACACCTGACCCTTAAACAACCCTGGAGTTGGGGCATTGACCTCCCCACTCCTCTGTAGTCAAAAATCCAAGTATAACCTTTGACCCCCTGAAAAACTTAACTACGAATAGCCTACTGTTGACCAGAGCCTTACTGATAGCATAAACAGTTGGTTAACACATATTTTGTGTATCATATGTATTATTATATACTGTATTCTTTCAATAAAGTCAGCTGCAGAAAAGAAAATCACAAGGAAAAGACAACACATTTACAGTATTTATTGAAAAACGTTGCATGTAAGTGTACCCATGCACTTCCAGCCTGTGTTGTTCAAGGGTCAACTGCACTGTGTTTAAAAATGTAGAGGAACATTTTTAAAGCTCTGTCTTGTTGATCTTATTGAAGTTGTCAAATTCTTGCTGGAAAGAGTGTATGGCTTTATAGCTAGGCTAACAAGAAGAGAGTATCAGTCTTGGATTAGCGTAATTAGCAGGAAGGGAATGGATTTCAGCGAGGAAGAAGCAACCCTGTAGACTTTTGAAGTGGGGAAGTATGCTGGGGGCACCTGAGTGGCTCGTTTACCTGGAGCTCTGAAACGGGTGAGAGCTGTGAGAGACAAGGATGTGGCCAAACAGGAGGAGTTGGGACTAGGAGATGATGAGCAGAGAGAGTCAGGAGGGTCCCAAGTAGGGGCGCTGCTGCTCCAGCTTTAGGAAGATGGACTGTCCTGCCATGTGGCCAGTGGGTCAGCAGGGGGCCACTGTTGGGGCTGGGCTCCTTTGAAGGTAGCTCTTGTCATCTGGGTCGCAGTAGCTAGGACTCAACAGTGGAAATGGGACTTGGCAGAAGTAATTAGGGAGCCAGAATTCAGAGTGCTTGACAGCTGACTGATGTGGGTGTGAGAATCTGAAAGAGGACACAGACTTTAAGAGGAAGAGCTGACTGTAGAGATTTTGAATTGGGGGGGCTGGCTATCCCCCCAGGAGAGAGTGTTGGTACTAAGGATGTAGGTTTGAGGGTGGCTGAGGGGTAGGGTGGCCAGATAAAATACATGATGTCCAGTTAAACTTCGGATTTGAACTTCAGATAAAAATGACTTTTCAGTATAAACATATCCCAAATATTGCATGGACACAGTTATATTACAAACATTATTTATTGCTTATTCATTATTCATTTTATTTGCTAAATCTGGCAGTACTATAAAGTGCACAGAAATGGGAGGGAAGGATCCTAACCAGACCCTCCAGTGAACCAGACTAGGGTGACTGGAAAATAGACTCAGCACCAGCATTTCAATGAATCGGATCTTTTAATTTATTTTTGTTTATTTTTTCCATCACCATTTATCCCTGCTGTACCCTCTTATCCCTCCACCTGATCGCCTCCCCCGGCAGTCACCGCACTGTAGTCCGTGTCTCTCCTCCCCAAGCTGTCAGCCTCCTCTCCATCATGAGTCTGACTCTGTTTTGCTTGTTAGCTCAGTTTGTTCATTAGATTCCACATATGAGTGAAATCCTGTGGTACTTGTGTTTCTCCGACTGGCTTATTTCACCTAGCATGATGTTCTCCTGGTCTACCCACGCTGTCACAAAGTGTAAAATTAAATCTTGAATTTTACTTCATCTTATCCTAAAGTCTCCTTTAAATTCCAAGGAAAAATTAAAAGAAAGAAAAAGACTAAAGCCCAGCAGGGGAGGTGTGTCTGGGCCCACAGCCTCACTGAGATGGGCCCCCCCTTAGGCAGGCTTGCACAGAGAACAGACCAGGGTGCAGTGAGGTCTGAGGCCTGTCTCTGTAGTGGGGGGCGCACACAAACAGGAGGATTCACTTGCACTCAGGTGCTGGTGCTTGCACGTGCACTAAAACAGTCTAAAAACATACCCCTGGAAAGATGCTTAAGAAACTGCTAGGATGCTCTGGGGAGGGTTGTGCAGGGATTCCAGATGAGTAGAGAAAGACTTTTCATCACTGCCCTTTTTAAAAATATATAGTTTGCATTCTTTTTTCAAGTACATGCATCTATTTCCCCTTTGAAATAAACTTTTAAAAAGCTGGAATATGCATTTACATAGAAGATGACAAAGCTGTTACACCATTTAACAGAGGACGCAGGGAATCTGAGTGTCCTGAAGGCAAGGGGTCCTGCCTTATTCAGTTCCCAGTCAGGAGAATAGTGCCTGGCGCATGGTGGGCACTCGGTGATGGAGGTTGAACATGATCACCCATTTTGTGATCTAACCACAGAAAGGGAAGTTTGCATTTAGGTTTCAAACATGTTAGAAGAGGCAGTAAAGGGGCTGCATGCATGGTAGTTAAGGAAGTCCACTTCACCAGGCCAGGTGGTCATTCACAAGGAGAGAATGGAGCTAAGGGAGAGAATGGAGTCACTGAGGGAGAGGACAGGGCAAGAAGCTGTTCACCTGCGGGGTGAACACAGGGAGATGGCACAGAAACAGACTGACAGAGGGGGACCCGGGAACCTGTGCCCTGGCATCAAGGGAGGACCGATGGTCAACAGAGCCAAAATAGCCAAGAGACCACCCTGTAGGTTCTCAAAGGTCAGGGCACACATCAGTAGTCTTTCTGGAAAACAAGGTGCCTTCTCCCATAACCCTGGTAGCATCTGGGACACTGCCCCCTAAGGGTCCGACTTCTGCAGAAAAGGCCATTTCTTACTCCATCTTGTCTCCACGTTGTCCTCCCCAGGGAGGGCTGAAGAGGGACCGCTGGGAGACCTGGAGCTGATGGGTCCGTATTGGGTTGTTGGAAGGGCCCTGGTGACCCTCCGGTTTTCTTGTTTTCCCTTCAGAATGCGGTTTCCAAGTACGGCTCGCAGTTCCAAGGCAATTCCCAGCACGACGCCCTGGAGTTTCTGCTGTGGCTGCTGGATCGTGTGCACGAGGACTTGGAGGGCTCCTCCAGAGGGCCAGGGTCCGACAAGGTCAGTCCCTCTCGAAACAACCATTGTGTTTGATTTTCTCTCCTCCCCTTGAGTATTTAGTCAACTCCTCTAGCCTGAACCTTGGAACAGATTCTTCAATTGCTGTGTGTTCCGGCCCTGGCTCCTTTCTCATAGCTCCGTTTTGTAGATAGTGCCTTTTCTCCCACTGCAGTATTCTCATCCTCTCTTGCCCAAGTGATGCAGTGAATAAGGTTTCCCTTTGGCTCAAGGTGTGAAAACTCTCCTTTTTGTCAGTATTCTGTGTGTTAGTGTGTTCATCTGAAGCCATGGGTACCACGGCTTATTTTCAGATGGTATCATTTTAACTCTACCATTGTTTTCTCCGTGACGCATCCTACACAGCACTGACTCCAGTCTTGTTGTCTCAGACTCAGGGTGGATGATCTTTACATGCATTTCACATTCCCAGATGGTCAAAACTTTGGGAGTCAGAAAGCTCTACAGTCATTTGTTAATCAATACATCAGCTGTGTTCTCCATGGGCTTTGCTAATAAAGATCAATGATGGGTTCTGCTCTAATGCTGTTCTTCTATCTCTCACTTAAGAAAGTAAAAGCAAGTGAAGTTACTGTGCCACGAGTGAGCAGAGTTACAGCGATATCCATGAATACTCTGCTGTAATTGAGAAAATGGCGCACAAACCGTGGTCGTGAGTCAGTCACATGTTGTTTTCATGTGTCTCAAAGCTGATCCGGATGCAGCCACGAGAACTGATTTACCAGTGTTTTTGTTTTACATCTGGGCACTTTGTTCCCGTCCTGCTTATGAACCAAGTAAAAACCCCTTTGGAAGTCTTTTAGTCTTTCAGCCGTCACCTTCCTTGTCATTATTTGCTTGGAGCCCATCATTCCTGAGTCGCAAAGAATGACGGCAGTTGCGGTCGTGTGGGATGAATGAGCCCAGAGCTCGAACGTGCAGCATGATGACCGCCGTCAGCAACACGGGAAATTCGTGGAGAGAGTAGATTTCAGGGGCTCTTACCGCTCACAACAAAGGTAGCTTTGTGAGGAGATGGGTATGTTAGTTTAATGGGAGTAATCATTCCACTTTGTGTGTGTGTATCAGCTGTTCATGTTGTACACCTTAAAGATACACAGTTTTTTAAAAAATGAATGGATCCGGAAGCTGAGTCATTTTTAAAAACTTTTTCCCATAGCCAGCTATTATCTTTGTTTCTTTCTCTTTTAAAATAAGTTGCAACTTTAAGGAAAAGAAAACAGAATCATGTATGTCACAAATAAGAAAACATTCATTTTAAACAACAATATAATGTCATTAAAAGCTAAGAGGTTGACAGAAGTGCCACGCAGTCCTCATGCCCAAGACAGCAGGATGTCAGGTGCACAGAAGGAGGGAAGTGAGGCTTGCACAGTATGTGGCGTTCCTCAGATCATGTCTTGGAGTGTTATATACAGTATGAGTAACATCATTTATAGAGAGATGCTAGGGTAATTATCCTCATTTTAGTAAATATAATAATATATGTAATAATTTAATATGATATGTTAAATTATTATATATATAAGAATCAGAGAGGTAGGGTAACTTTCCCAAAGCAACAGAGCTAAAAATGGGACAGAATCAGGATTCCAGTCCAAAGGGGTGGGTCTAGCTTGAAAGCCTGTTTCCTTATTTGAAAAAGAACCACCCCAGTCACCCACAAAACACACAAATGAAACAGAGCAAGAACATCACCACAACAGAAGCTGGGAGGACCACACACTCAAAGTGTGCTTTCCCTGGGTGCAGGCTTGTGGGTGGTTTTTCTTTAATGTACACTGACTTTCTGTTTATCTTATTTAGACCCTTTTAGTTGCAAGTGACAGGAATTTCACTTGATTCAACTTAGGGAAAGGACATTTATTGACTTTTAGAACTTGCTACTCCAAGGTTCAGACCAGCTTCAGGTAAGGCTGGATCCAGGTACTCAGATGATGTTACCAGGTCTTTGGCTCTCTATCTCTTGTCTCTGGCTTCATCCCCAGACTGGCTCTGCCCACATGGTGTCAAAAGGGGCCCCTGAAATGCTCAAATGTTCTTTAGAGTTTGGGATTCCAGAAAAAGCCCAGGGAAGATATGATTGTCCCAGAGTGGTTCATATGTCCATCACAGGGCAGGTGGCCTACAGAATGGAATTTTCTGATTGGTCACACCTGAGTTGTATGCATGCCTGTGGGGTGTGGGGAGGGGGTGAACTCCACCCAAATCACATGGCTGAGGAGAGCTTTTTAAGGTTCAGGCTGGGTCGCTTCCCAAAGAAAGGAAGGTTGAGCAGATAAACATTGCATTCCACTACACTCTGCTTTTTATAATCTTAGAGTGAACACATTTTGAAATCAGAATGATATACTTTTTTTAAAAAAGATACTTTTTGAGTATTTATGTGCCATGCATCTAATGTGATGCTTTTCATGATTTATTTTACTGCTGACACACAGAAGACACTAAATAAGTTCCTGAATGGTTGAATAAATTGAGTAGTCGTGTTTTAATATTTGTAAGGATACCTCATTATTTCTTTTCTTTTACTATTATTATTTTTCCCACATGATTGACTCTTTTAAATCCCACATCAATAACTGATTTAAGCAGAGACTAAGTCATAAGGTTATCCAGGGGATGGCAGAGTCTGGATTCGAACCCAGACCAACTGGTTCCAGAGCTGCTGCTCCTCATGATGAGATCTCAGGACCATAAGGGCGGCCAGCCAGCCTGGACGGGTGCCTCGCACAGGGCCATGGAAAAGTGGCCCAGTCACAGAGACTAAGTAGTGCAGGGAGAGAGGAAGTCTGCTTGAGCTTGGCAAAACCAGAGGGAAAGTTAGAGATGAGAAGCCAGGCAAATTTGAGCAAGTTCTGCGTGCCCAGTTCTCTCAATGAAACCAGCTACCCATCTTGGTCTAGGAACAGCTGTGAGCTAATTCTTCTGTTTTACAGTTAACAGGAATTTAGGTTAAGTTTAGGTTGAGTGAGAAGTCACTCAACTTCTTGAGAGAAACAGAATTGAACCCGAGTCTGTCTTCCTCAGAGCCAGTATGCTGGGTCCCTTCCCTTACTGTGTCCGCTGCCTTCACAGTCCCTCCTTCCGCTGGCTGCGTGGGAAAGGCCCCTTGTCCTGTCCCCCTCCCCCTGCTCCCCAGCTCTGCCAGGCAGCTCCTCCTACTGGGGAAGTAGGAGGGATCAACCACTTCTAAATTGTCTTTCAATCTTCCTCCTTGTCCCTTGGAGTCAGGTAAAGGCAAGAGAAGAGAGATATTAAGTAACTTGCCCCAAGTCACACAGCAAGTAGGTGGGAGAGCCAGGGTCCAGTCTAGGAAATACAACTCTGGAACAGGGTTTCTTAACCTCAGCCCTTCTGATATTCGGGCCAGGCAGTTCCTTGTTGTGGAGGCTGTTCCTTGCTGTGCACGTTGGCATTCGTAGCATCCCTGTACCCAGCTGATGCCGGTGGCCCCCGGATTGTAACCGATAACCTAAAACGTCTCCAGACATTGCCAAATGTTCCCTGGGGGCAAAAGCACCCCCTCTTCCAATGGGAGTCTGTGCTTTCAACCAAACCTTTATCTGATATAACATTGAGTTTATTTAAGCCAAGAGGGCCCGCAAATAATTCTTTTTAACAACTTCACAACCCATGTAGAGGCAGCTATAATTCCAATTTGCAATATGCCCCACTATTATATGTTCTCATACTATAGCCATAGTGACCTTTTCAGACAGGAAATAAGATCACATCACTCTTCTGCTTAAACTCCTCCGATGGCTTCCTGTGGCGCTCAGAACAATAGCCAGTCTCCTATGTGGTCGACGGGCCCTACCTGCCTGGGCCTGCCAACCACTCAGCCTGATTTCAGGCCCTTCTGCCCCTCGCTCAGTGTGCTCGGCCATGCCGGCTACTACCTGTTCCTTTAATGGGCTGTGAATGTTCAGAGCACACCACGACCCGGCAAGAATGGGGAGGGGCGGGGGCTGTGGGCCAGGGAGAGGAGCTTGCCAAGTGCTTAATTTGACATGATTGAAACCAGAAAAGACCTTTTTCTCTGTCTGGGGTCAAAGCCTCTACTGAAATCTGCTGTCAGAAAATTGGGCCACCTGTGGAGGCCTGACTGCTGGTGCTCGAAGGAATGGAACAGAGCTGTTAGGGTAATTTGGCAAAAAACTTCATTTCCCCTTTCCAAGAAGGAAAGGGACTATCCTCTGCATAACTCTGAGCAGTTTTTGAGGTTATTTCTGTTTCAAAACATATAAAAGCCATAAAGCTAGATTTATTGAAACTGGAATAGCAAACATAAGGACCACTTTCTTCTGCATAACTGTAATGATTCTCAAATATTTTCATCCGGCAGAAGGGGCAGCTTTTTACATTCCTATAGACACATAAGCAGTCCTTTTTCGGGACTCTTACAGAATTAAGAAAGGAATGAGGATGGGGAGAGGAGCAGGAAGCTAACATTTATTAAGCACCTACTATGTACTACAGAGGATACACACCTCATCTCCTCTGGTTCTAACGATGGCTCCCTGAGGTGGATGTGATGCTCCTATTTTTTCAGATGTGGAATGAGAGACGTTCCAGCTCACTTGGCTGGCAGAGCAGAGCCAGCCTGCTCTGACCTCATCCACAGTGTGTGTTATGTGAATGGCCCTCTGCTGCCACTCACCACAGCCTAGGTCAGGACTTCCCCTTTCCATCCCCCATCCCCGGGGACCCTGTCCACTGCTGTGCCCAGCATGCTATGTTATCACCTGATGCCAAAGCAGCCTGTATCATTGTGAGGTCTTCAGCTGACTCAGACCAGAAGGGAACTCAGGAGGAGGCCAAGGGGCAGCCTGCAGGATCAAATGGAAGGCTGAAGAACCAGGCTTGGAACCTGTGAGAAGCAGACAGCTCTGGGGTGGGGCTGTCTCAGTGGCAGGAACTGTTCTGGCCTGGATTCTGCTAGAATCACTGCTTTCAGCCTTGCTCACTCTGCTTTTGCTTCCCATGCAAGGCAGGGTCATGTCAGCAGTCTAGCTGAGGGAGTGTGTCCATCCTTGGGGAAGGGAGAGCAGGACCCCTGATTAAAGAGCCTTCCCCACCTCCCCATTGACTCAATTCAATGTTCCAAAAGGGGCGCCACTACCAAGAAGAAGAGTGAATCCTGGGCAGCCAAAAATACCAGTGTCCTCTCTATATCTCTGGGCCCTTTGTTGATTTGCTGGTAGATGGCTCTGCCCGAAGGTGGATCACCTCCAATTTGGCATGCCCATCTCTGACCCACTTCTTTGGACTCTCTGTTCATGGAACAGGCATTCTCCAGGCACCACGTTGGAAGCTTGAGTTGGTCCCGTTTGCCTGCTCCCTCCTCAGGTGGTCTGTTATGAGCTGCATATACACTGTGTCTGAGTCTGTGCCCCCTTCCCCTTTTTACAGCTCCCTCTCTAGTTCAACCTCTTGTGACCCGGACCCTTGAGTCTCCTTGTATGTGTCCTAACTCTGGACTTACCCTCCTTCATCCTGGGCACCGTCTGTCAAGTTAAAACATCTCTCCATGCATGCAGCTTCCTCTGGGTTCAAAACCCATTGGGTACTTCCTATTTTGTAATAGCAACAACAACAAATACTTAAACAACATATATTAACTCTTTTAATCTCAAAACACTTCTATCAGATAGGTATTGGCATTCATTATCCCTTTATTACAGTAAGGAAACCTTGGAGCAAAGAGATGAGATAAATTATTTGGACCAGAGGCTGAGTAACCCTACCAGCTAAGTGCTATGCAGGGATTTGAACCCAGACAGTCTGACTCCAGAGTCTAATTTTTAACTCTGGTACTGTGCCCGTTACCGAACAAGATGATCTTCTTTAGGACATTGAAGGCCCCACCCTGCGTGGCTCCAGACTCCGTCTCCAGTCAAATTTTCTGCTTCGCCTTGCATATCCTATATTCTGGTCAAGTTGGGCTTAAGAAAATAGTGGGACAACTAAGAGTGACCATTCTGAGTATTTGTCACCCTTAGTTGTCCCAGTATTTTATCATGGAAAATTCTAAACATATGGACAAGTCGAGTTAATTATACAGTGAACACCTCATACCCACCACCTAGATTCTATAATTTGTATTTTACTAAAACTACTTTACCACATATTTATGTATCTATTCATCCTTGAATCCACTTATCACTCCCCTTTGTTTTCCACATCTTATATATTTTGATGCATTTTAAATGAAATTTCAGACATTGCTGGACTTCACCCCAAAGCCTTCACCTATGTTCTCTTCTCCTGGCTTTTTGAAGATGCGGGTCTTGGAGACCACAGCGATGTGGCCACAAGCCACTGCATCCCTGTAGCCAGCAGAAGCTGGGAGAGGCAAGGAAGGTCTGCAGGCCGTGTGGCCTTGCCAACACCCGGTCTGGGGCTAGTGATGCTGATTTTGGATTTTTGGCCTTGAGATCTGTGAGAGAATAAATTTCTGTTGTTTGTGTGGTGATTTGCTACAGCAACAGCAGGAAACTTAAACAGAAGGGAATGTGAGGGAGGATACAATAGAGTTGGTATGTGAAAGAAGGAGGCTTATTCATTAATCTGAGGTGTAAGGTGGTTTGTCTGAGAAAGATGGTCATGTGAAGGCTGGCTCACCAGAAACTGAGGGCAGCTCTGGTTAGTAGGTGGAAACTTTGGTGTGGGCGTGTTTGAAGTCACGGCAGCTCACCCTCGTGAAATGTACTAGAGGCATCTAGACACACGAGGGCCTGCAGCATGGAGGTAAAGGACAGGGTAGTAAATTCAGAGGTAGTAGGTGAGGCTGGGTGAGTATGTGTGAGTGTTGGCCAAGGTTGATGCTTCAGGCAGCTCTTACAATTCATTCTTTCACAGGGAGTTTGTGAGGTCAAGAGATGGAAGGAGCAAGGAATTATGGCAGGGGTGTCAAACTCATTTTCACCAGGGACCACATCTGCCTCAGAGTTGCCTTCAAAGGGCTGAATGTAATTTTAGGACTGTGTAAATGTAACTACTCCTTAACTGTTAAGTGAGAGCTCGGCACTGCCACCAGGTAGAAACAAGGTGCCTGGCCGGATAAGACAAGGTGGAGGACTGGATTCGGCCTGTGGGCCTTATGTTTGCCACCTGTGAATGATGGTGAAGGCGACACTGAAGGCCCAGGTTCTGCGGAGTCCAAGTGCAGAGGCGGGTGCTGTGTCCCAGGAGGAGGCTGAGGCTTGGTCCGGAAGCAATGGAGAGATGGGAGGGTATTAATGTGCTTCCTTTCCTCATTTCTTTGCAGCTGCAGCCCGAAGCCAGTCAAACCTCGGAGAACCACCTGTCACCATCGGGTCAGCTTTCTCTAGGTCAGAGCTTTGTGCAAAGCCACTTCCAAGCCCAATATAGGTAAGAATGGGCTACATTTAGAGTCACCCAAGAGTTCAGCAGACTTACATATGCTGGACACCAGTCTCCTATGATCAGGTTTACCTGATATCACAAAACCACAAGCACCTTTCTCTCTCCCATCAGAAATCCACAGTAAATGCTCTCTCCTGTGGCTCCTGACCTTTAGGATTTCTTCTTTTCCTTCTTGCTGGCTTCTGGGCCTCCCCTCTCCCCTTGAAGGAGGGGTGATACCTGGGTGGTTCTGTGGACAGTGAACATGGGGGCCAGGATGTCCCCAGCAGGAGCCTTTGGGTGAGACCCTTCCTATCTCTCTATGGCCAGAGAGCCTGGTTTAATCAGTTATTATGAGTTCAAAATTTCCCTTCATCCTAGAGGATATTAAAAATATAGATCATTACATAGCCTTCAACTTCAAAAAGGTTATTTTTGGGCTTAATATATGAGAGTTTAAAGATTCATACAAGGCAGAATATTTTCAAGTATTGCAATGTTTTTTTTATAAATATGAAGTCATATTTTACTCCATATCAAACTTTTAGAAGCAATTTACTAACTTTTTAAATATTTCAACTACACCTGACATTCCATATTATTTTATAATAGTTCAGGTATACAGTATAGTGGTTAGACATTTAAATAGTTTATGAAGTGATAGCCCCCTAATGAGTCCAGTACCCACCTGGCCCCATGCATAGTTATTACAATATTATTGACCATATTCCCTATGCTGTACCTTATATCTCTATGACTATTTTGTAACTAACAATCAGTACATCTTAATCCCTTCACCTTTTTCACCCAACCCCCTCCTCTCTGACACCTATCAGTTTGTTCTATGAGTCTGTTCCTGCTTTATCTACTTTTTTGTTTTTTAGATTCCACATTAAATGAAATCATATATTTGTCTCTCTCTGTCTTATGTCACTTAATGTAAGGTATTCAGTATTTTAATGAAAGCATTAGTTGCAGTGAGAGGTCAGAGAGGGGAGAAACCCTTGTGGGCTTCTCAGAGGGGGTGTGCCTTTTGATGAGCTCTGGAGGATGAATAGGATCAAAGGGGTGGGAACATCCTCAACAAGAATAAAATATGCTTAGAGGTGGGGATGAGCACAATGATCAGGGTCTAGGGGAACCCATTGTTACAGAGAACTCCTCTAGGTGATATGCTCTCCCATATATGTTTAAATTTATTCCTTATAAGAGCCTCAGGAAATGAGTTACAATCTAGGAGGCTGGGCTTTTTGTGATCACACATGGTAAGTGGCAGAACCAGGGTGTGACTTTTGATAGCTCTCTGAAGCACAAGTCCTGCTTGCCTTCTTTGTAATTCTTCCTCTCCGGTTGCTTTTCCATCTCACCTTGCTTGCAGTGATGTTCCGCTGCTACTGTGGTTGCGTGGACCCTCTGCCCTCTGGTTCTCTGTTTATGGATACCAAACTGTTTTAAAAATATCCCTCTTCTGGATGTTGCATTAAATCATTCTCAAAGGCGTGCTTTTCCCTGAGTCTTCTAGATACTCTCCTTTTTCTCTGCTGTGTTTTTCTTAGGCCTCCTGTTACTTTTTTCTCTTTACTTTAAACCAGTGGACAATTATTCAGTATTCTAGCATCACTTACTTATAGTCATTTGCTTCCAGACTTTTGGGGCACTTGTATTCCTTGTGTTTAGGAAGGAAGAGATGACTTAAAATTGCCCAGAAACTCTCTTGATTCAGCATTTACATTCAGTAATTGCTAGTCAAGGGTACTGGACCTGAGCACTGTCTATGAGAGGATGTTTATTTAGGAGGTCTGGAGGGTCTCTGAAATACTTTGAAAAGATGCCTGATTGGCTTTTCATGAAGTGGAAATCTACAGCCCTGGGGTTCTGATGGTCCCAACCCACTTCCCACCCCCCTACCGAGGTGGGGGGGGACCATGGAGCCCTCCTCTTTTGCTCTTGGTTGCTGAGCATATTAGGTAATTAAAATCTCTTCTAAATGAGCCCAGATTTCACTGTTGCCCGTGAACAGAGGCCCACATTTCCTGAGAGCTGTGGGGCTGCACTGCAAGGTACACATAAAGAAAACCTAGATTTCGTGGCTACTGACCTTTTGAGCCTTGAAAGCTACCTGTAGAGCATCGGTCTTATGTTCAGCTGCCCAGATTGCAGGCTACCTGAAGCAAAAATGAGGGAAAAAGGAAAAGAAGACCATACAGAGGAGGGAAAAGGAAGTGTAAGGCTTGGGCATATTAGAGCGTGGGGAAGGGGCACCAGTAGCTGCACACAGTACCACTCACTGGTGACCCGGTACAATAAAGTCACTCATTTCTCTGCTCACTCAGTTCTCTCTATTCTCTTCCCCTTTTGTCTACACATGCTCTTTTTTTTTTTCATCCTCGCCCAAGGATATGTTTATTGATTTTAGAGAGAGATGGAAAGGGAGAGAGAGAAACATGGATCAGTTGCCTCCCATATGCACCATGACTGGGTATCTAACCCACAACCTAGGTATGTGGCCTGACTAGGACTTGAATCCACAACCTGTTGGTGTATGGGAATGGTGTTCTGACCAACTAAGCCACCCAGCCAGGGCATACACATACTCTCTTCTTATTCTTCTTTGAAATATCTAAGTGTCAGATATTGTTCTGGGTCCAGCAGTTTCAATAAAGAACATAATAATTCCTTGCCCATGAGAGAGAAATACTAATTAAATATATACATTTATTGCCTAGATAGTTCATTCAGGCCTACTATGTGCCAAATTTCTTTCTGGGTGCCTGGAATAAGTTGTGAACAAGCCCCAGTGCCTGTTCTCAGGGAGCTCACATTCTGCTGGGGAGGCTTTAGATAATTCACACCTCAACAAACAACTTGCTGTGATGATAAGTGAAATGATAAGGTGTCACCTGGGAGGTGCAGAGGCAGCCAACCTCAGATAAGGTGGTCAGGAAGGCTTCTTATCAGAGGGGACATTTGAGCTGAGAACTGAGTGACAAGGAGTCAGTCATCCAAATACTTGGGGACAGGACATTCCAGGCAGAAGAAACAGCAGAAGCAAAGGGCCTGGGGTGGGAATAATCTTGACAAGTTCAAGAGACAGCCGCCAAGCTCTGAGGGGCTGGGGTTGAGGCTAGAGAGGTGGGCGGGGCCTGCTGACGCAGGTGCCCAGTCCAAGGGTGGGGCGTGGTCTAATGGGCACCGGAAGCCACTGCAGCGTAGAAGGCAGGGTGTGGTCTAGTCATCAATTTAAAAAGGGACACTGGGCCCCAGCCAGTATGGCTCAGTGACTGGAGCCTCGTCCCTGTAAACGAAAGGTTGCGGTTTTGTTGCCCAGTCAGGGGGCACATACCTAGACTGTGGGTTCATTCCTGGTCCAGGCACGGGCGCATGTGATCCCTGGTCCTGGCATGAATTCCCGGTGTGGGTGCACACAAAGGCAACCAACCAATGGTTGCTTCTCTCGCATTGATGTTTCTCTGTCTCCCTTCCTCTCTCTAAAAAAGCAAGTGAGAATGTCCTCGGGTGAGATTAAAAAGAAAAAGGGGTGACACTGGTGGTTATGGGCAGTGAAGGGAGGCAAGACCAGAGGCTGGAGCAGTGGCTGGTGTCCTGTAGTAGCCCCAGTGGGTGCAGGGTGGTGGCTGGGCCCTGGGAGGAGGTGGTGGAGCTGGAGAGAAGTGAGTGGGGCGGCGGGGGACAGGTTCTGGGTATCGAGGCCACCGGACTTGCTCATGGGTTTAAGGGTGTGGCGTAGAGGGACTGGGGGAAAGATGACCTAGGATGACTCCTGGGTTTTTATATAGTTATGTCTAGTGAGTGCTTTGAAGGGAAAAATGGGAATGCTTTGAAGTACATGCTACAGGTATGAGAAAGGAAATAACTCTTGTTTTCTTACTCTATTCTTTATTACCACACTTCTGAAACCAGACATGTGGGTGTTTTTCCCACACCAGGCAATTCTGAAGTTCTCTCTGGACACCAACTGGTGTCCTACAATTTACTCAGTTCTGACACTATCTACCTGGAGATAGCATCAGGTCCCACAGGGCTCCTCCCCAGCAGACACCAATTATAAGTTCCAGGTTGTCACCTGTGCTTCTGACCAACTGGCTACAAGTGAGAGGTTCCTGTGATCCCCCCTCAGAGTCAACAGTTTGCTGGAGCAACTCACAGAACTCAGGAAAACATTTTACTTACTAGATTGCTGGTTTATTATAAAAGGATACAGCTCAAGAACAGCCAGATGGCAGAGGTGCCCAGGACAAGTGTGTGGGAAGGGGTGCAGAGCTTCCAGGCCCTCTTGGGGCCCCTTACTCTCCCGGCACCTCCACATGTCCACCAGCCTAGAAGCGCTCCAAACCCCTTCTGCTAGGGTTTTTGTGGAGGCATCATTAAATAGGTATGATTGGCTAAATTATTGGCCATTCCTTTCCCCAGGGGCTGGGAGGCTGAACGTTTCAACCATTTAGTCGCATGGTTGGCTCCCTGGCAACCAGCCCCACCCTGTGGTTATCCAGAGGCTTTCCAGAAACCACCTCAGTAATATAACTCAGGTGTGGTTGTAAGGGGCCGTGAATAAGATGCTCCCTTTCACCTTTATTCTTGCTCTTGTCAGGACATGCCAACGGTTTTAGGAGCTCTGTGCCAGGAGCAGGGGTGGAGACCAAATATATATCTCTTGTAAAAATATATAAAAATGACAGTGTCACAAAGTGCCTGACTGGTACAGGGTGAGTCAGGAGAAGATTCCTCAGGAGTTGACATTTGAGCCAAGCAGATATTAAGGACTGCTGGTGCCTTTGGGTAGATTACTGTTGGATGATGAGTAAGAAGCGAGATGTTCGTGCTACAAAAAAGTACTGATGACAGCTAAATATACCTGCTTTGTTCCCAATAATCTGTAGTAAAGAAAAACAATAGCTAGGGGTGTCCATCAGACTGGGCTTTTCAGGTCCGGGAAGTGATTTTCTGCAGCGGCCAGTGGGGGCAGCTCTGCGCCGGGCCCCCTGAGTGGTGGTCACTGCTGGATCCTTCTCTGCCTTCCTCTCCACATGGGAGGGCTTGCCTGCCATGGAAAGTCCCCGAGCTATACAGGTGAAAGCTGGGAGAGGCATTATGGATTAGTTTAGAGGCCCTGTTCACTGAGGTTCCCCTTGTCTACCATCCCTTTTTGAGGGAGCCCAGTATTTCACTTTGGCTGCTGGACAGAAGGAGGAATAATATTAGGGTGCTGGAGATAAGGCCTAGAGGAAAAATAATGAGCTCTTCTCTCTGATGATGACCACAACCTAAAACGTCTGCCAGCTTAATGACGATGGATTGTTGCTCTGTGGGAGTTTTGGCTGGAGGAGGGAATATGTATGTGTGCGTGTGGGTGTGTGTGTTTGTATATTTCTTTGTGCTGTTCGTAGCTTTATTCCCAGAGTCTAGCCTGGTCCCTGTCCCGGGCAGCACTCCCTTCTAGGCAAGCAAAACTGTGGAAGGCTTTCTCAGAACAGACCTTGCAGAGGTGACAGCTTGCTTACATGTTGCCATCACTATCGGTGGTATAGACGTCAGTTCCACTGTCCAGGGGGCAGGTGGAGCTGGCCAGGTTGCAGGTGAGAACTGTGTGTCTGGCAGCCGTGAGAGGTCAGGTCAGAGTGGTAAAAAGTGCAATGTCAGAACCTGGGGCTCATTTCTGGCTTTCGTGCAGTGCCGAGGCAGAGTGCAGTGCGAGGGTCCGTGGCAGCTGACTGGGTTGGCTTTGTAACAGAAGCAGTTGGACTGGAGAAGAAATGCCTTAGGGAGATGGGTGAGCCAACACCGAAGGGCAGTGGGCGGTTTTCTGCCCCTTTCCCCCGAGAGCAGTTGGGGGAACATTAGGATAGGGCTGCGTGCTCTGGAGGGCGATGGGAGCCCTCAGGCCATGTTGGAGGTGTGCCTGGAGCCTGGTAACCTCTGGAGTATCCTGTAAGAAGTGACACCGCCCCTCTCTTCCCCTGGTGTCTTGGTCCCACTTTGTCCTTATTTCTCATCCTCAAAGGAACCGGTGTTTTTCACACCCTTTCTGTAGTCAATAGCAAGCATCCTGTTTTCTTCACCCTTTAAAGATAAAATTAGACCCTTGTGTGTTTTTTCCAAACTACCCATGTCTCACTTCCTGACAGAGATTTGTGGCTCAATATATAGGCCTGTCCCTGAGCCAGTTTAATAGGGTACAACTCTCAAGGAAAATGCAGCCTGGCTTAGTTTTAGCAGGTGCAAAAAGAAAAATAAGCCAAAGAAAAAAATATTCCTTTTCATTTGTTTGCTTAAATGGGAAATAGGGATTTGGAAATTTCCCGATAACAAAAATGCATTCTTCTCTTTGGGCCTCTGTTATGTTTAGGTGTGTGACAGGTGGAGGTGGGAGGAGGCATGGAAGAGAAACGAGGTGGCAGAGGACACCCCACAATGTCAGGTCCCCCTGATGGTGGGAGCTTGGTGTCTCTGATACACAGTTTTTTACCAAACCATTACCGTAGTTTTCCAGAAGGAAAATCTATCAGAGGCCGTGAGCATGTTTGAACGTTTGATACTTGGGTCCGTTTTCTAAATCATGGTTGGCATTCTGTTAACTTACGTCCGGGAGAGCTGACTTGCTGTGAACAGACCACTTGGGGTCCCCTTGGGCAGCACCCAGAAAACCTCGGGTTTTCTTGCCTGTCCCTGTTTGTTGTTGTTGTTGTTGAACTTTGTTTGCTTAACAGGAAACCAATCAAGCAGGACAGGTGCTTTCCACAGAGTCAGGAAACCTGTTTTTTACACTAATTGCAGTTGGTTTCCCTGGGCTGTCTAGTGGTGGGAACACAGTGTGCTGTGGGGCATTGCTCCGTATTCCCAAGGACGCCGATAGAGATTTTGGGATAAGGAATGTAGCATCCAGAAATCCCTTAGATCTTGGAAGAAATGGTACATTACATGATTAAAGAAATAAACTGGAGCACCCATTTAGAATATAAAAGTTTCACTTTCCTTTCAAAGTTACCAGAATGAGGGACTGTTTAATTTAAAAGAGTTTAAAGACTCTCTGCCCTGGCTGGGGTGGCTCAGTGGGCTGGGCGTCGTTCCACAAAGCAAAAGGTCGCCAGTCTGATTCTGGTCAGGACACTTGCTTGGGTTGCAGGCTGGTCCCTGGATGGGGGTATGTGAGAGGCAACTGATTGATGTTTCTCTCTCACATTGATGTTTCTGTCCCGCTTTTTCTCCCTCCCTCCCCTTTCTCTCTCTAAAATAAATAATACATAAATAAAAGACTTTAAAGGCTATAAATAAACTGTGTGTTTATCTACTCTAAAACAATTGATGCCTCGCTCATGTACACTGAAGACTGCAGGAGTGATGATGAGCAAGTACTGTGGAACCTGAGCCCAGTTCTGCCTCTTAAGAGCTGTGTGTCCCTGGGCAAGTTACTTAACCTCTCTGTGCTTCGGTTTTCTCCTTTGTGAAATGGGGATAATCCTGGTTTTTATGGGTAGCACATGGGTTAATACATGCACAATGCTCAGAACAATGCCCAGTTCTTAGTAAATGCTATTTCATTGGTGGGTATTACCAGTAGCTCCAATTTTCTGAGCTTTGTTTCTTCATCGGTACAGTGAGGAGGATGGTCTGCATCAGTGGTCCCCCCACCCCCGCCCTGGCTGAACACTAACATGACCTGGGGAAGTTTTGAAATTCTGAAGCCTGTGCCTCCCCCTGCTTTCTTTGAAACAAAATCTCTACCAGTAGGGCCTGGGCATCTGCATTTGAAAAGAACTTCCTGCCTGATTCTGGGGCACAGCAATGCCTGAGACCTCCCAGCTTGCAAGCTGGCCCACTAGGCTTCTGTGTGGAAGGGTCCCAGCTCCCTTCCCATTCACAGGACACTAATATAGCCTCTTCCTAGTTCCTGAACACTGTCATTACTCTGACGGAAAGCCTGGTGCTCGGTGAGCAGCCTCTCCCCGTCCTCCCTCATTCTGGGTGCTCCCTAGAAATGGAATCATCAAGCATGTGGCCTTTGTGTTTGACTTCCTTCACTTAGCATACTGCACTTAAGTTCCAGCCATGGATGGTGTAGCATGTGTCAGGGCTTCATGGCTGAACACACATGACCTTCTGTGTGTTACTACATTTTGTTTTCCATTCATTCATCGGCCACTTGGGTTGTTTTTGCCCTTTAGCTATTATGAATAATGCTGCTACAAACACTTGTGTAAGGTGTTTATTTGAATACCTATTTTCAATTCTTTCGAGTATTTACCTGGAAGTAGAATTTCAATGGTAATTCTATATTTAACTTTTTGAGCACCCACTAGACTGTTTGTGTGATTAAACTTAACTCTCTTTTTTGTCCTCACAGGTCTTCCTTGACTTGTCCCCACTGCCTGAAACAGAGCAACACCTTTGACCCTTTCCTATGCGTGTCACTACCGATCCCCTTGCGCCAGACAAGGTGTGCAAGCGTCGTGCATGAACCTGACTTCCCTACTCCTTACTGGGAACCTCTGGCCTTGCATCTACAGTTGTCTTTCTTTTGCTTCTCAGTCAGCGTTTCTCTAGGAAGCAGCCTTACAGCTGGGAATGTTCAGTTATTGGATGTGACAATTAAAGTGAAAGGTTACTGTGTTTCTTTTTTAGCTGAAGAAGGAATTATAAACTGTGCTTTTGTTTGTTGGCACCAGGCTATGTCTTTGGCCCACTCAGAAGCTGGTACCGGCCAATGGGTGCCACTCGGTCAGACTGACAAACCAGAGAAAATCTGTTACCACCTGCTTTTTCATGCTTTATTGTTAATCCTTTCCCCCTTTTGTGAACGTGTAGGAAAAGGTTTATCTAAAGGGCAAAGACGAAGGAAAAGGGTTCTTGGAGGTGAGAGAAAGAAAAGGGGACTTCGGGTTGGGTAAGAGCCACAGTGGGGCTTGGCTTTATGAAAGCAGGAGACACACAGTGCAGGCTTCCCACACGCCCAACACTCAGCAGTGATCTTACGGGGACGGGCCAATGTCAGTGTCATGGAAGCTGAGTGAACTCCTAGATGGAGTGCCTTCACGGGCATTAAGATGGAGGCACTTCTTCCTCATGTTCCCCACCTCTGTGAATACCGTTTCTCATCCTCCATCTTTATGACACAGCTGAAGGCATGACAGCCTCCTAAAGCCATTCCTGGCCACTTAGGCCCCCGTCTGCTCTGAATTCCTGTGCTGCCGAGAGTCTAGGCCACAAGTACAACACTGGCTTGTCCTGCCTCCAGTGACACCCTCAGAGGATGTCCACTGCCAGATGTGAGTTAAATTTCCTGGCTTGACGTAGCATGGCACTCTGGTTGGGACCACTGACTCTGGGGTCAGACAGCCTGGGTTCAAATCCCAGCTCTATAAATTAGCTGTGTGAATTGAGTAATGACTGCAGTGTAGACCAGGAGAAACAGGTGTCAGAGGAGAGAAGCCTGGTGTGTGGTGGACACAGTAGGAAGTGGGGCCGACGCAAAACCCTGTCCTTACCAAGGGAGAATTTCAGTAAGGAAAGGAAGGCCGAATCACATTGAAGAAGAAGCTTGGCTACTTTATTTCTCAAACAAACTCCAAAGTTTAATTTTGGTTACGGTTATTTATTTAACAAACAGAACCTTGACACAATAGGTCTGTATTGTGATTATTAATCAAGTACTTTTTATTTTTAACTTGGTGGAAAAGTACTCTGCTGATTCCCTCTGAGCATTGGCTCTCCAGTGCCACCTGGTGACAGTGTACCTGAAATGCAGTGACCCAACTTGGAAGCAGAGATAAGCCCAGGTGCTGAACTTGACCTTGTGTCTGTGGTGTTGGTGACAGTTCATGTCAGTCCTTCAGAGATGTGGACTCTCTCCTATGTTTTAGATTCCTGAGCATCACCTTGGCCTTCCCCTCTAAGAGCCAGCAGTTCCTGCGGGTTGGCCTGGCCGTGCCGATCCTCAGCACAGTGGCAGCCCTAAGGAAGATGGTGGCGGAGGAAGGAAGCGTCCCTGTGGATGAGGTATGATGGGATTGCATGGGGCCTGAGCTCTGGGTGATGCAGTGCTAACTGAGCCAGCTGTCCTGGTTGTTTAGGCTAATTTCTGGTTCCCGGGTGAGTACGGCATGATTCATGAGTTTCTGTTTGATTAGTAGTCCCCGGTGTCTGTGATGACCAGGCTTGACCTCTCTGGGCATTTGCATAGGATAACCAGAAAAAGACACTGCCTTTGTCTTCCCAGAAGCTGGTAATGATCACAATTACAGTAATCCCAACAATAGCTGTCCCTCAGGAGGGCTTACTGAGTGCTGGGCGCGACTCTATGAACTTTATAGTCATAGTCAGTTCTCACAGCTGTCCTGCGAAATATTGCATTGGCCAAAAAGTTCATTTAGTTTTTTCCATACAATGGCTGTACTAAGTGATTAGTTGTCTTTAACTTCATTTGAAACAGTTTTTTTTAGATTGCATTGTGACAGCTGTCATATCAGCATGCATTAAAAAAAACTTCTTAACATTGGTGAATTTTTGTGCAGCCATTTTAATGTTGAAGATGGAAGAAAATGTGCAATATTTTTAGTGTATTATGCTTTATTATTTCAAGAAAGGTAAAAATGCAACTGAAATGCAAAATAAAAAGATTTGAGCAGTGTATGGAGAAGGTGCTGTGACTGATCGAACATGTCAAAAGTGGTTTGTGAAGTTTCTTGGTGCTCTTGACATTTTGGCCAAATAATCCTTTGCTGTGGGGCTGTCTTATGCATTGGAAGATGTTTAGCAGCACTCCTGGCCTCTACCCACTGGAAGCCAATAGCGGGAGATAGCCAACATACTCAGAATTATCCAAGGCAATAGTTATTGGCGAAAATGAAAAATGTGTCTTCTATTTTATGGGAAAAAACAGACAGACTTTTGGCCAACCGAATAGATACTACGATTGCCCTCATTTGCCAGTGAGCAAAGAAGAGGTGTTGAGGGGCCGAGTGGCTTGCCCAGGGTCACAGAGCTGGTAAGTGGCTGAGCCCAGACTTGAACACAGGTGACTTGATTTCAGAGCCTGAGCTACTGTTTGTATTTTACTCCCAAAGAGATAAGCCAGGATACTGAAGGGGCAGTCCATGAAAAATGAGGACCACCAAGGAAACTGAGGATGTGTAACATGAGAGGAGAGACTTGGGAGAAAGTGGGATTGGCTGTGCTGTACAGATTAGATTCTCTGTGACTTGGGAGGACAGAACTCCTAAGGGCTGCTGCCCCCACCCCTGCCCCAAGAAAAGGACAGGCAGAGGTGATGGTGGTGAAAACCAATGTGGCGTGAAGGGAAGGGCTCAGCATGAGGTTCTAACTGTAATGCAGTCACGTTCTAGTTTTCTGACCTTGGACAAAGTTATTGGTCCTCTGTTTCTTCAACTGTAAAATTGATGACCTCTTGGGTTTTTTTTTTTTTCACAAATTAAAAAATATTTTTAACATTTGTTGTTAAGGAATAACACACATACACTAAAGTGTGCATGCCTTAAGGTTAAATTTGTTTAATTTTTACATGCACATACCTCTGTGTAAATCACCATGATTACTGAGCCTTTCTATCACCCCAGTGGTCTCCTCCCTGCCCCCACCCAATCCCTCCCTCTGACTTCTGCATCTGATTTTATGAGGATCTCAGGTGCATAAAAATGTGTGCGTATTGCTTTGTAAACTCAAAGTGCTCTGTGGAGATCTAGTGAGAGAATGAGAGAGAGTAGGACAGTAGGTGAGAGTCTTCGGAAAACAATGTCAGCAATGAAAGATCAGAAGTCTGAGAGGTAGAGTTTGAATAATCAAGAGAGTAAAAGGACTGTCAGGAATTTGAGAGATGTGATATGTTTGTTCTGGGAGATACATATCACTTGGGAGTTCTCAGCACAGGAATGGGCACTGTGCCTGAAACTTAAAATCTATTTTGATATTTAGTTTTAACAGACCACTTGATTCCATTGATATTGTATATGATCATGGACGTCTTTGGACTTATTTTATGCTTTCTATATACCCTGCTTTTCCTTTGTTTCTTTTTTGCTCCTTTACTGCTTCTTTTACATTGAGAAATTTTTCATTTCACCTCTTCAGGTGTGGGACATACACATTACATTTCTATGCTCTTGCTGATTAGCATTAAGATGTCAACATGTGTAATGAACAAAGTTGTATGCTAATTTTCCCAAGCAACACAAGGATCTTGGCTGCTTTAATTTCCTTTATTTCTTTTGATTTAGATATTGTTGTAGATGGATAACCGCCCCTCCCTGTTCTCCCTGGTTGTAGTAGTAATATGGTTGTTATTACAGGTTGAATATATTCAATGCCTATTTACATTTACCAATGTTTACCTTTTTTTGTTGTTCATCATTTAAACTCAAGTTTTCCTCTGGGATTCAATTTTTTAACCCTGAAATGTATCTTTTACAAGAGAATTTTTAGCCCTGGCCAGTGTGTAGGGGAGCTCCATCCAGCAGAGCTCTCCCAGCTGCCGTGGATGAGATAAATCTGCCAAGACAGGATCTGCTTGGGGAGGAGAGGCTGACCAATCTTGCAGAGAAAGGCCTAGAGCCTCTTTCTCGATGGGCTTTGATTGGGTTTAGTTTGCATAGGAATATAGGACATATATGTGAAGCTCATCAATCATTGTCAGGCAGTAATGATCAAGGAATAGATAACATTCAAAGAACTATAAGGGCTTATTCTGAGTCAGGGTCAGATAGATAGAGTGGTGACAGAGGGCCATAAAACTTTGGGAAACAAACTCTATTTTATGCTTGGACCCTTAACATTTAAATTGAGGGCATTCTTAGCAAAGCAGGTTTCACAGGATTTTATGCATTCTCCCTTAGTCCTCCCGGAAATCGCTGTCCCTGTACAGGGCCGCACCCCACTTTGGCATTGTTTCAGGCCTGAATCAGGCAGGAGAAGCAAGGCAGCCAAGAGATTAGGAGACTTTTTACAGGTAGAATGAGGACTCAGGCTATGACAAAGCTGAGGAGTAAGGGTCTTTTATCCCTGATGGCCCCTTCATGACAGTGCCTGTCTTAGGTTGTTCCTTTCTTGAGGAATCTAACCCATCATTGACTATCCAGCCTTCCTCCAGGGGCCAAGCAGGGTGAAGTAAAGGGGGCAGAGCCTCTGCCAGGAGGATAAGTCTTGTCTGCTTAGTGGCTTATAGTCCCAAGGTCCCCTAGCCGTGGGGCCTTTTTGCCTGTTGGTGAGGTTCTAGCTCCTGAAATGAGGCAGAGTGGTCCCCAACACTGGTGGATTGAGCATGGGCCTGCCAACCAAAGGGTTGCTGGTGTGATTTTCAGTCAGGGCACAAGCCTGGGTTGCAGGCCTGGTCCCCAGGAGGGGCACGCAAGAGACAACCACACATTGATGTTTCTCTCCTTTTTTTCTCCTTCTCTTGCCCTCTTTCCAAAAATAAATAAATAAAATCTTTTAAAGAAAAAAGAGAGAATTTTTAGCCAGTGTTTCTTGGATGCTGTGTGTGTGCCAGGATGTTGATTTCTTTTTTTTTATTTTATTTTATTTTATTTATTTATTTTTAGAGAGGGAAGGGAGGGAGATAGAGAGAGAGAGAGAGAGAGAGAGAATCATCAATGTGCGGTTGCTGGGGGTTATGGCCTGCAACCGAGGAATGTACCCTGGCTGGGAATCGAACCTGGGACACTTTGGTTCCCAGCCCGTGCTCAATCCACTGAGCTACGCCAGCCAGGTAAGGATGTTGATTTCTTTAGCCCCAGAGGCAACAGAGTTGGGTCTGCGGTAGCCAGGGCCCTGGAGGCAGTCACCCCTCTTTTCCTCTGAAAAACCAGCTGCTTCTGCTTACTCAGTGTTCCATCATGTGTGTCAACATAAAAAGTTAGCAATACTCTTTAGATTTATTAAGTTCTTTCAGTGGAGATCTGCTAATGGTAAACATTCTCACTTTTTATCTGATGATTTTATTTTATGCTCATCTTGCATGATACATTAGCTGGGTATTAACCTTCAGATTTTTTCAACTTTCTTCCCCTCAACCCTTCCCTGGGGCAGTTTGGTATTCTATTGTCGCAGTTGAGATGTCTGTATTCCATCTACTTGTTATAACTGTGCTTTAGTACTAAAAATAAGTAGTATTTTTCACTAGCTAGAAGGGAGGAGAGGATAAAGGAGAGGTTTAAGCCTATCAGTCACTTTTATTTTATTATTTTTAAAAATGTCAATTATGGTTGCTGTTCAATATTATATTAGTTTCAGGTGTACAGCATAGTGGTTAGACATTTATTCAACTTATGAGGTGATCCCCCATAAGTCTGGTACCCATCTGACATGGTACACAGTTATTATAATATTATTGACTGTGTTCCCTATGCTGTGCTTTGCATCTCTGGGGCTATTTTGTAACTGCAAATTTGTGCTTCTTAATCCCTTCACTTTTAGATTTCTCATCTGTTTAGTTCCTCTTGAGGGATGGAGATGGAAAACGGTCCTTCTCATTCCAGGTGATCTTGGTTGAGCTGTACCCCAGTGGACTCCAGCGGTCCTTCTCTGATGAAGAGGACCTGAACTCCATTGCAGAGGAAGACAACGTGTACGCCTTCCGAGCCCCCCCACCACCTGGCCAGGAGGTACTCTCAGGTACACTAGTGCTTGAATGTCATAAGTTACAGGTCTGACAAAGCGCTCATTGGGCACTAAGGCATACAACATTTACATTTTAGTACTTGGAACTGTCACGCTTATTTTATCTGATATTTGCTGTATAGATAGTTGGTTACTTACAACTATGCCACTCATACAGGGGTTTTCCAGACCTTAGTGAATGTCAGCATCACCCAGAGGCTTGTGTAAGCAGATTTCTGAGCCCTACCCACAGAGTTTCTTATGTGCTGGGGCAGGGCCAGAGAATCTGCAGGTACGGCAAGTTCCAGGCAGTACCGATGCTGCCAGCCCCAAAGCCGCGCTTCGACTGTCACTGATCAGAACAGGTGCTGGGGGAGTCTTTGCTTTCAGACTCCAGTGTTCAAGGTCTGTGCTTAAAGTAATTTTATTACAAACTGGAGCAGTAGATGGGCAAAGAGGTTATTAAATGACCTTTTGTTAAAGGTTCCACTTCCTAATGCTTGCCTGTCCTGAACTTGAGATTGGCTGAAGTGGCCCGTTCCTGTCAGTCTTTCATTGTCGGTCAGTGTACATTTGGCCCAGTCAGCCAGTAAGGAAGGCCCGTATTGAGAGTGCCCTGTGCCCATGGTGCCGTGCATGCCCGGCGAATCCCAACCCGGACCTGGCCCCGCATCCTTGCCGGCGTAGGCAGCCAGCTGTGGGAGCCAGGTGTCTCCAGTTCTTCTGGGTCAACAGATACATTCTGGGCAAGGAGTTCGGGACAGGACATTGACCAACCCTGAATATGTTATAACTCAGTGAAATAAGCCCTCATTTCAGATCCAGTCACAGGCGACACACCTGTGCCTTAAGAGTCAGATTTTCAGCACTGATTGGAAATTGAGGCAAGTCCGATTCCCCTACTTCCTCAAGGGTAACGATCCTTACCTTTTCTGTGTGATTCTTATGTTGGCTCTTTGATCAGGTGAACAAATATCCAAAATAATTTTGGAATATTTTTTAAATTGGCTTTGAAAAGTGTTCATTATAATCCCTGCCTTATCTTTAAATTATTGCCTGAACACAACACAGATTCTCTACTAATTACGTAATCTTTGTGTGCAGGTGGCAGGTGGCCACGAACCCTGTATCTCTTCCCCTAAAGTGCTCTAGTGTCTCCCAGCAGCGGTGGTGGAGGGAGGCTGAGAGAGAAGGAGGGCCTAGAGGAGCCAGGGGTTTGACCTAGCAAAGCAGTTCCATGAAGAATACAAATGCAGTTCTCTCTCCTCAGCTCATCCGCCTGGTGTGTCCATCTCTCCTCGCTTGGCAGCCCGAGAGGGTCAGCGACTGTCCCTGCCCGCTCACAGTGAGAACAAGGTGCTAGTCCTCTTCTGCAACCTGGTGGGGTCAGGGCAGCAGGCTAGCAGGTATATTCAATTTCATCCTTCTTTTTATGTGATATCTGGGATGCGTAGACATATATTGGAATTCTGTCTAGAATAATTCTAATTTGATAAAATTAAACATCCATTCTCAAGGTTAATCAACTAGGAGTAGGGGATGGGGTACTTTTTGATCAAAAGATCAGAAATAACTGATCTTTTGTCATAAGCAGATGGCAAACATTGTCCTTAACAATTAAACATTGAAAGCTTTCTAATGATTTCAGGAATAATTATTATTGCTGTCACCACTATTATATTATACTGTGTTCTAAGGCCTGGGCAGTACTGTAAGACAAGGAAAAAGAAACTGGCTTTAAGAGGAGATACAGTTACCGCTCTTTGCAGATGATAGCATTGCCTGTCCAGAGCACCAAAAACTTGAAAGTTGTTCAAACTAACAGAAGGGTTCAGGAAAGTGACCGGTCACGTAACTAATATACAAAAGGAGATAGTTTCTTACATAGTCCAAATGAAATGTTTAAAAGATATAACTCCCATCAAAATTTTTCAGATTGGTAAAATGTTTCTAAAATTTATCTAGAATCATAAACTTGTGAGAATAGCCAGAAAAAATAGTGGGAACGGGGAAAAAGGAAGAAGAGGGGTTGCTCTATTAAAACAGAGTGAGGGTTTAATTATTAAAATATTGTGCTATAGGCAGAAGAATAGAAACTTAAATCAATGGAACAGAACAGGCCAAAGTACAGTTAAGTACTATATGATAAAAATACTTCACATTACTAGGTAGTGAATGAATTATTCAGTGTGTAAGGCTGGGCTAACTGATTTGTTTTTTAAGTTTATATAATCAATGTTTTACTTCCGCCATAAATTCACAGGTATAAATTCCAGGTTGATTAGAGAGGTAAGTTAGAGTGAGGGAAACCATAAAATAACTTGAAGATAGTGTAGAGGCATATTTTCATCTTGGAGTGGAGCCTTTTTAACCCTTAAATCAGGAGCTATAAAGGAACAGGATAATGTTTTAAATATATTTACAGTTTTAAATTAAAAGTGAATTTGAAAAGCAAGGCGCAAAGAAGAAAAATATTTGCATCATGTGACAGGTACAGGATTCGTATTCGTCACATAAAACTTGGCTCTCCAATCAGCAAAATACTCTTATAAAATGTGCCTCAGAGATTAACATTAATTCACACAAGAAATACAAGCTTAAGTTAAAATATTCAGCTTCATATAAAGTAGAAGAAATTCTGATTGCAATAGCGAGCTGCCACTCTCAACTTTTCAGATTGTGAAAGAACTTTTAAAAGCTGCTGCTACTCATTCTAGGCGAGTGTTGGGGGATGGGGGCCCGCTCCCAAGTGGTGAAGGCTGTGGTGTTTCTGGAGGCAGCTGGGGAATAGACAGCTTTGCATTTCTACTCCTGCAACTTTATCCCGAAGAAACAATTGGTCATGTGCACCCAAAGGCAAATGTATAAGCATATAGATAGTTCCTGTTATAAGCAAGCATCGTTTAAATAAGAAATTAGAAGCAACTGGAATGACTAATTTATGATAGAGGATAAGGGAAATAAACCACTCTCTCCACACAGCCGTGGACGGCACAGTGCTCTTGCCCGTCCAGACACACCGCCTCAGCGCTGTGCTGGTTCAGTAAAGGCCATTCTACAGTTTCCCATTCATAGCCCGTTGGGTCTTCACACACCCTGTGCGGTGTGGCCATGGAACAATCAATGGTCAGTAATGTGTCCAGAGCCACCCATGGCTGCGCTAGAACTGATGGCAGCAGCCACATCTGGCATCCTCAACATTAGAAGCTCACTCCTTTCTGTTCATCAGATTGGGATATGAAAAAATTCCCAGTTAATGAGAATAAATCTGGTGCACAAAACCAGCAGCACCAGCTGGACTGGGTTCCCTCCAGGTTTATCAACGCCTTGCTTTCCTCTGGCTGCGGTGTCCCCTTCCTCTCCTTTCCACTGTGGGGAAGAGTCTCTCAGCCGCTGATCACTTGGAGCCATCTGTTTTACATTGCAGCATCTCTCCATGGCTTTGTGTCCCCCTGGGCCCCTGTTCACACCCCAGTGTCGCCATTTACAGCAGAGTTCTCTGGCAAGTTTGTATTATGCTTGACATTTAACTTTTATCCAGTGGAGAGTTGCCTTTGAGTAGAGCATAGGCTCACAGCTGTCAGTTGTTGGTGGTTTTTCCTTTGTTGAAATAATCTGGTGTCCTTGGATTGTCAGATTTGGGCCACCCTTCCTGATTAGGGAAGACAGAACCATTTCCTGGGCCCAGCTCCAGCAGTGCATCCTCAGTAATGTCCGCTACCTCATGAAGAGTGAGGCCCCGGGACAGCAGGTCAGTGCGTGTGTGTGTGTGTGTGTGTGTGTGTGTGTGTGTGTGTGAGAGAGAGAGAGTGTGTGTGTTGGGAGGGGGTGGAGGTGGGGGTAGAAAGCTAGGAGTAGCTCAGAAGAGATGAGAATTTGCCCTTAACGAGTACTCACATTGTTGTATGAAACAACTTTGGTTTATGTGTGCGGAAATAACCAGTGGATGACCTGTAGTGTTTCACTCTCTATGGCATTGCAAAAGAACTTTCATGGACAAAGCTTTTTCCTCATTAAATCTTACAAAACACCATTGAAATAAAGAGCAGCATTTATGTAATTCTTCTGAATTTTATATATTTTTGGCTTACCATAGTTCTTTCTAGAGGATAGCTTGTTGTAATAAATTGTAACTTTCATGTTTGGATCAAAAATTTCAAGGGACTTCAGATATAACTTCTGTGGAAAATAAACATTGATGTTTATGTTCAAATATGAAAACCGAGATAGTATAATAATTTTGTCCAGTTTTTTTAAAAAAAATGAGATAGAAACTCAAGGGAAAACACCTTATTTTGCCTTGCTCACTTGTTTTTTCTCGGGTTGGTAGTTTTCAAGTAACATCTTGCAAATCCATCTCCACCAGCCCCTGTGGTATCAGAAAGGTTTCTGACGGCTGTCTGGCACAGGTGCTGACATTTTTAGGGATAGGTCAGTGGCATCCGAACTTTGTTTCCCTCCAACTATTCTCTTAGGAAGAACTTTGTATTTGGGAGCTGTACCAATACTCATTTCAGTGGTAATTCTTTATCATTCACGCTCCCTCGGGCACAGAGAAAAACCCTGAATTTAGGGTTTACCCCAAGAATCCCTGTGTTAAGGACCTTCCCCCCATTTGAATCTATCCTGGTCTCCAAGGGATTTTGCTCTCTGTTCTGCCCAGCAGATCTGCCACGGTGCCCAAATTAGAAGCATGGACTTCTCTCTAAGTAGGTCACAGTATCTAGGAATAGCTTTAGCCTTCCCCCAAACCCTGTGTTCCTGATTCTTGAAAGTGGGTGAAACCATGGCCATGTGACCCTTGAACTCTGCTGGCCTCATTCTGCACTTGGACACACCTGTACTTTGGCCTCTGCGCCCTTACAGTCATTCCGAGTTTAGAAACCAGTCAGCAAGCCAAGGTGCCAACAAAGTTCTAATATAGGTAGCCTCCCACTCAACTATGGATGCTTTTCCACAGTCCCTGTGTGCTTGGACATGATTTTCTGCAGGAATGCTGTATTCTAAATGGTTGTGAGCTTGCCAGGCCAGCCCACCCATTTAACTCATAATGCTTTTAGTAATCTAGCTAATACTGGCTTAACATGGTAATAATTTGGAAAGAATACATTCAGAATTCATAACACTGAACTGAAGATATCAAAAATAGTGAACATATATTTGAGGCTGTAGGCAAGAACAGAGGACAGGAAAGTAAGTGTCTCTCACAAAAATGACTAATTTGCTAGATGGCCTTAATTTGCATGAATTATAGAAAAAGAGATTTATGCCCTGGGTGGATGGCTCAGTTAGCTGGAGTGTTGTCCTGTACACCAAAATGTTGTGGGTTTGATCCGCGATCAGGGCACGTACCTAGGTTGCGGGTTCGATCCCTGGTCAGGGTGCATATGGGGGGCAACCGATCAGTGTGCCTCTCATACACTGACATTTCTCCCTCTTTAAAATTAATTTTTAAAAAAACCCACATCCTCAGGTGAGGATTAAACAAATTTTTAAAAGCCTCATAGTATTTCTTTATATAGCTTATTTTGAAGTGTTTACTTAGCATTTAGTATGTAAAATGTACACTAATTTGCTTTTCGATTATTGGCTCATTTTGGTAATTTGGTGATAATTATCTGAAAGTAAGTTAAATTACCTATTAATAACTCATTAACGTAACTGACTCATTTTTCCATTGACTCTGCCAGCTCCTGTTCCAATTAAGCACAAGTTATTTAAAAGCAGTATGTTTATCCTTTCAGAAAATGTAATGTGTTAACAGTGTTAAATTACTGTGTTAATAGAGACAGTGTGTATCTTCAAAGTCAGAGGAAGCCTTCCCAGGTTTTGAATACTGATCATTGAGGGAATATTCAAAATAGACTAAAAATAAAGGAAATTGCATTTATTTGCACATAAGAGTCTAATTTAAACCAGCATGCATGGTGACCCACCCTCCCCTGTGTTCGTCTTGGCAGAACCCAGGGTCGCTGTTCTCCATCCGGGTTGTGGGGCAGTCCCTGGCCTGGAGCTACTTGTCCCCACAGGACAGCAGGCCCCTCTGTCACTGGGCAGTCGACAGGTAAGGGGATGTTCCCAATTTGGTGAGAGAATGAATGTGATCTCATTTGACTAGACCCCTTTGAGAATAGGCATCAACGAAGGTGATGACAGTCTCAGCTGCTCTTGGTCACTTCCCTCTCTAGTGCCCGCCCCCAGGTTAGGTCCTCATGCACATTCTGTGCTTGCAGCCCTTCTGTCTAGAGACCTTCTCCGATGGCCACGTCAAAGACGAGCTGCTAGGGTTCCCAGAGATCTCAGTTAACTTGCTAGTGAATGGCTGAAGCTGAATTTGAACCCAGATACGACCGAAAAACCCAAATTCCCTCAATTAGTCATTAGCTACTAAATTCAACCTGAATCCCCCTGTAGGGCATGGGAGAATTCTACCACTGACCCATTGGCCCCAAACTGTGGAAGGTTGTGGCCTCTGGTTGAGGACTGAACCAGTGTGGCCGTGTCTCCGGTGGTTCTGATGCCGTGACTTTCCACGGGCCTGCACTGCAGCCTCCCGCTGGGTGCAGCCTGGCCGGGCGGCCTGCAGGCAGCTCAGTACCCGACAGGCAGTCTGCTCATTTCCCACGAAGTTCTCAGTCAGGTTGTCATGTTTCCTGGCTTGGTCAACCCAAGCTGACTGAATCTATAGTACAGGTGCGATATTTTGGTTTATAATAAGAAATATATATTTTGGGGTTCCCAGCTCCGGCACAGAGCTCCTAAAACCCTTGGAATTTCCTAAACAATAAAAGCATTAAAGATATCTTGTTATTATTCATAATAAACCCCTTTCAACCGCACCCAAGTTTGTGTTAAAGAGGTTACTACTGGAAAGCACCTAAGGGTGGGGCTGGTTGCCAGGAGAACCAACCACGTGACTGGAGGTTTGGAACTTTCTGTCTCATCCACCTGACCTTGGGGAGGGGTTGAAGGGCTGGAGGTTGAATCTGTCCCCAGTGGCTAATGATTTACTCAATCCTGACTGTGTACTGAAGTCTGCATAAAAACCCAAAAGGACATTATTTGGGGAGCTCCAGGACTGATGAACATGTGGAGGTGCTGGGAGAGGGGAGCCTGGAGAGGGTGTGCATGCTCCCTGCTTGTTCTCACAAACCTTGCCCTATGCATCTCTTCCATCTCTCCGTTCCCGAGCTGTAACAGACTGGTGATCTAGTTAGTAAACTGTTCTCCGAGCTCTGTGAGCTGCTGTAAGCAAATTAATTAAACCCAAGGAAGGGATCCCTGGATCATCCAATCTATTGTTATTGGGTTGGTCGGGAGCACAGGGGACAGCTTAGACTTGCCATTGGTGTCTGAGGTGGGGGAGGGGTGCTGAGAGTCTTACAGGACTGAGCCTTAACTTGTGGGATCTGATGCTGTCTCTAGGTAGACAGTTCAGAATTGATTTAATTGCTTGGTGGTATGGAAAAAACAAAACATTGGAATTGGTGTCAAAATCTAAATTGGTATCAGACTGTAATAGAGAAGGGTCCCTCCCTCTATAAAGGGACCAGGAACCAAGATGAGGGTAAGCCAGAAAGTTCTGTGCCCTGTACCTCATCTGCACTCTCTTTGGCTGGTAGCTGCTACACAGAGTTAGGGAGGCAGGAGAAATGTCAGCCAGAGCCTGCTTGGGTCTGACCGGGAGAGAGAGTGTGGGGGTGAGGCTGAGGCTCTGAGAAGGGCCCTATTTTGTATGTCTCTCCTCCCCCTGCCAGTACACTTTTATTATAGTTTACAAAAGTATTAGTCTGCACTGGTTTGGAAACAAACCAAGGAACGGGTCTCTCACTGTAGGTAGTTTGGGAAGCACTCTGCAAGTTGGCCACGCTGAAGGGAGCCCACCCCTGAGGCCCCAGCCCTCTGGTTACACCTGCCCTCTGCCCAGCCTGCCCCTGCAGGCTGGCCCTGCCTCTGCCTCACCACCCCACCACCACCTCGCTTGGGCAACTCTCCCTCCATTACCCCAGCACCCCCTTGTCCTCCTAGAAATTCTTAAAATTGTGGCAAAATACACAAAATATATAATTTACCATCATAACCACTTTCCAGTGGACCGCTCAATAGTGTTAATTAAGCACATGTACATCATTGTGCAAACATCACCACTATTCATCGTGAGAACTTTTCTCATCTTCCTAAACTGGAACCTTGACCTCATTAATCAGCAACTCCCCACTCCCCTGCCCCTCAGCCCGTGACAACCACCTCTCCACTTTCTGCCTCTGTGAATCCGACGCTCTGGGTACCGCCCATGAGTGGAGCCCTATAGAACTGTCCTCCTGTGGTTGCTTTATTGCACTTGGTATAGTCTTCAAGGTTCATCCACATTGCAGCACGTGTCAGAATTTCCTTTGTTTATAAGGCTGAATAATATTTCATTGTGTGGATATACCATATCTTGTTTATCTTCTAGAAATTTCTTTGTGTCCTTGAAGCGTTTCTGTCCCTCTCTGGGACCCTTAAATGTTGTCGGGCCTCAGTGCCCCACTCCTACCCCCTGCACACTCCCTCCACATTCCACCCCTGCCTGAAAGACCTCGCCTTGGTTCTGCCAACCACCCTCAGGTCCAGGTCTCTCAGCTCTCTACCTCCATTTTTATCTGAGGTACAGACTCACGTGGCCTACTTAAATGTTTCATAGACATGAAAACTAAACATTTGCCAATCTGAACTCTTCCTGGGCAGGGCTTTTCTCTCCAGTCTTCTGTGACTAAAGATAACCACCATCTACTCAGTGACCAACCTGGTGACTGGGGACTTATCCTTGATTCCTTCCCTCTTTTTGCTTTCTCCTTAAGTTTAACCCACCATCAAGTCTTCTTGTTTCAAATCTGGGTGACTCCTCAGACCTGTTCCTTCCTCTCTACCTTTACGACCGTTGCCTGAATTCAGTCCTTATCACCTCTTAGCTGGACGCCCCGGAACCTCCACTCTGACCTGCCTCCCTCTCACCGGTCTTCTGCATCTGCCCATTTAAAACCCTTCAGTGGCCCACAGGGTAGTGTCCACACCCCCAAGGGTGGCTTTCAAAGCCCTCCGTCCCTCCAAGGTCTGGGCCCACCCTCCCACCCTCTCACCGTGCGCCCCTCACCCCACCCTGGCCTCTGCTCCTCATTCCAGCACATACCATACCCTAGGCTCCCCCCGAGCCCTCTGCCTGTACAACCCTTTGACCCTTCCCACTTACCACTCACCGTGGATCTGGAAACTCCCGCTCCCCCTCTGCGTGGGTGCACTTCCTCTGAGTTCGCTCAGCACCCTGGGCGCATTACAGCCGTCGCTTTGCGCTCTTCTCCCATTAGACTCTTAGCTCCTTCAGGGTAGAGATCATGTCCCTGTGCTCCTTGGAATCACGTCCTACCATGCAGTCAGATGCTGCCCTGGTTCCCGTTTGGGTGAGATGCGGACTTCAGCTCACACTCGCGCTTCTCCCCTTTGTGTGGCCCATGGGGCTTTGTGTAACAGAGTCAAAGCCTGAAGGTGCCAGTTCTCCTTTTCCACCATGCAGCTGAGACTCCAGTTGAAAAGGAGACTGAGGACTGAGGCAGAAAGGGGTCAGCACGCTGGGCTTGTGAGACCATCCTTCACTCGTTAAAGGGTGTGGCTTAGACAAGTCTGATGTGAGCTTTTGACTAGGTTCCCCAGAACTAAATACCCCCACCCCCCAGCAAGGCAGGTCTCCCCAGTTGTGGAAATGGAGAATGTGAGGGTCCCAAAGAAGGTTTAGAGGTAGGGCAGCAAACAGGCTCCCTGGTGTGTCTCCTCTGAATTGAACATAAGCCCCAATCTGCCAGCCTTCCACCTGCAGGGATGGAGCTGCTGCCAGGAAGCGCAACGCATGAGTGAGAGGATGGCAGCCCTGGGCCGTAGGGAGGTGTGAGCAGGAGGGGTGAGCTGATCACCTCCCCCTAACCCCATCAACCAGATAAGGGGCTGCTTCTCCTCTTTGGGGGAGCTGAAGCGGATGAAGAAGGAGACAATCACATGCCTGTGTCTTAGTTCCCCTCAGCCTACAGAAGAGTAAGGAAGGGCAGTCATTCTTCATCTGGAATGATAAGCTGGGAGGGCTTCTCCTAGATACACCTTGTTCTTTGCTCCCTCCTGGCTCTTGTTCCTCAGGTGGTGCCACACCTCCACCCCAGACCTGGTGCGGCTCAGCCACAGGGTTTTCTACCTTCCACGAGCTCAAACCCTGTTTTTTGGAATCATGCTAGTGTCAGTTAGGAACTCATGTGACATTCCTTCTTTTTTTTATTATGATGCATTCTAAGCATCTTTAGGTGCAGACTCCCCCAGTACTTGCATATGTCTTATTGATTTGGGGACAAAGCCTTACGTCCTCCATGCTTTTCTTGACTTACCTCTTCTGTGTTAAGAACAACCAACCTTTTCTTGGCTGAGGTTGAGCTGAGCCCAGGTAGCTGGGAAGAGCTGTAGATTGATTCACATGGAGAGTTTCTAGGTATTTGAGGGTCTGAAAGAGAAAACCTTCTAGTGTGTGGAGGTGGGCCAAAGGGTGTTTCTGCCACATCGTGGTGGAGGAAAGTTAGCTCATTTTAGGCTTCATCAGAATGGGGATTTGTGTAGGACATTCAAGCGGAACTGCCCTCTGGACACTGAGGAAGCTCTGCGGTGCAGTAGGAGAGCCGATCCATGTTCTCAGAGTCACCCAGCTCCTCAGAGCTCGTGAGCTCCCAAGGGAGCAAGTGGAGCCTACTCAGAGGCTGATTAGGACTGAGTCTTCAGCAGACAGCAGCTCCCTGGATACCCGACCTCGGTTCTCACTCATCATTGGGCATTTCTGTTTGGAACATCAGTCCTGGGGTGGAGGGAGGCCTTTGGACCCTGCTGGGATGTGGGGAGGAGGCCTCATGCTTTCTGATGGGCTCCTTGTTCTCTCCTCAGGGCTTTGCACCTCAGGAAGCCAGGAGGCCCCCCACATGTCAAACTGGCCGTCGAGTGGGACAGCTGTGTCAAGGAGCGGTGAGTTTGATGGGATTTGGCTCCAGCAACCAGAGACGGTGCCTGGCAGTGCAAAGAAGCCTTCCTGTGCCCAGTTTCCCCCATGACTGTCAGGCAGTATGCCTGTTTCCTCGATGCCATGCAATTCATGCCTCTGAGAAACCCAAATGATTGCTGTAGGTAAACAACAGTGATAGTACAGGCAGACCCTGAAGATATTGGGGGTTTGGTTCCAGACAACCACAATAAAACAAATATCACAATAAAGTGAGTTGTAATCTTTTGGCTGGTGGAGGGTCTTGCCTTTGATTTGTAAAAAACACATCTGTGAAGCGCAGTCAAACCAGACATGCCTGTACTAGTTGTAGCCATAGTGGCAGGCAGTATCAGTGGTGGCGACAGCAGTTGGAGTGAACTGGCACGTGATGCTCACTCACCCGCCTGTGCTAGCCGTTGCCCGGAGCACTTCATGTATTTGCAGTTTGTTTTATCATTATTACACTCTGTGAGGTGGGTGCTGCTATAATCTACCTTTTCAAGTGTGGAAACTGAGGCACAGAGAGGTTAAACAGGTGCCCGATGTCACACAGTTCCTGCATGACACAGCTGGGATTTGAACCTATATCGTCCTGCTCTAGACCATGCTCTTAATCACTAAACTTGGCTGCTTCTATAACACCAAGTTCATTGGCCCTGCTTTGAGAAGGGACACTGTTCAGTTTGGCAAGTATGTTTTTTTATCCTCACCTGAGAATATGTTTTTATTGATTTGAGAGAGAGAGAGAGAGAGATCAATGTGAGAGAGAAACACTGGTTGGTTGCCTTCCGTACACACCCAGATGGGGATTCAGACTCACAGCCTTTGATTATATGGGACAACACTCCAACCAAGTGAGCCACCCGGCCAGGGCCCAGCAAGTATTTATTAACCTCCTACTAGGTGGTAGGCCCTGTGCTGGGATGGGAAAACAGACAAGTAAGCCAAGGACGTGGGCACTTGTGGAGCTGGTGGGGCAGACAGAGAGTCCCGGTACAGGAGGGTGAGTGCTGAGTCAGTATGTAGGCATGAGGTCCCAGCGGGACACCTTCGCCTTGCCTGGTGGGTGCCTACCACCCTGTCAGCTGGGAGCAGAGACTTAGGAGAGGCCCCCCACCCCCCGGAGGTGGGAGGTGGGAAGCCTGAAGGCTTGTCCGTTCTCCCTCCACAGCCTGTTCGGGAGCCTGCAGGAGGAGCGGGTCCAGGAGGCTGACAGTGTGTGGCGGCAGCAGCAGGCACACCAGCAGCACAGCTGTACCTTGGACGAATGTTTTCAGTTCTACACCAAGGAGGAACAGGTCCTGCCCTGGGGGTCTGCTCCCCAGCCAGGAGGGAGGCTGGTGCCTTTCCGTGGGTTGGCCCAGTGCCGTGGGGGCCTCATAGTCCTGGTGGCTTCCTTTGCAGCTTGCCCAGGACGATGCGTGGAAGTGCCCCCACTGCAAAGCCCTCCAGCAGGGCATGGTGAAGCTGAGTCTGTGGACCCTGCCCGACATCCTCATCATCCACCTTAAAAGGTTCTGTCAAGTGGGCGAGAGAAGAAACAAGCTCTCCACACTGGTGAAGTTTCCCCTCTGCGATCTCAACATGGCTCCTCACGTAGCCCAGAGGAGTGCTGGTGCCAAGCCCACGCCTGGCCCCTGGCCCTCCTGGAAGCAGCCAGCCTGCCTGCCCACCAGCTACCCACTGGACTTCCTGTACGACCTGTATGCTGTCTGCAACCACCACGGCAGTCTGCAAGGTGGGCATTACACAGGTGAGCTTTACCTCTTGGCTGCTGGCTGCCCTGGCCATGTGTTGTGGATGTGGCCTGGGTCTCAGGATGCCCCGAGAAGAGGCACTCCTGGAATGCCTGGCCCACTCGGGGACGAATGTGAGCTGAGCCCTCGCTCACTGCACACCAGGCATCTGCCACAGAGCATGGGGCCTGGGCCAAGCCTCAGAGTTGAGTTAGGTTGGTGGTTGGGATATAAAGTCAGTGATGGCCTGAAGTCTGACCATATCAAGTACGGGAGGATAATTGTTAGAACCAAGAGTGACGTTTATCCTCAACTGTGAGTCAATGCAAGGACTCTTTCTTACCTGTAGATTTTTTATTTCCAGGCGTGTGGTTAGTTGTTACCCTTCAGAGGATCTTGGGAGAAGTAGGCGAGTGAAGGACAGAAACAAAGAGCTGGGTGACTCGTTCAGTCGTCCTTCGTCACATACCGAAATCAGTTTGAGAACAGTACAGATGATTTCATTTCTTTAAAGTGCCTTAAAATACTAGTTTTTCAGAAAGTGCACAGTTGTAGTGTACTAATGGAAGACACTGGCTGCAGAGAAATCCACGATCATCACTCATTTGTTCTGTGACGAACATTTGTTGAGTGCTTGTTCTGTGCCAGACCCTATGTGGGGCTCCCGTGTTGAACGGGACGGGCGTGAGCCTGGGCCTGCAGGCTGGTTTCAGGCACAGACGGTGAAAGGGGCTTGCCGCTCCAGCACTGCCACCACTTGGCATTATGAAAAGGTGACGGACTGATTAGTTATGTCTGTGATAGCGGCATCCTCTCTGAGGATGTCACCTTTAGGTCAAGAGCTAAAGGATGAGGTGGGACTAGCCATGTGAGCAATGGGAGGAAGACCATTATGGGCAGAGCTACCAGCATGTGCGAAGGCCCTGGGGCAGAGATTTGCTCTGTTTGAGAACTGATGGTGGCCTGTCGTGGCTGAAGTGCAGTGATTCAGCTGTGGGCTGGACGGGGCTGGGTCAGAAGGGGCTGTAAGCCATGGACAAGAGTTTGTGTTTTTCCTAAAAGTTATGGGAAGCCATTAAAAGGTTCCAGGCAGAGAAGTGAAGGTGTAATTCTGATTACAAACTAAGGTAGTAGCTCTGCTCTGTGGAGAATGGATAGGAGAGAGCAAGAGTGGAAGTTGTCATTCCAGTTAGGAGGATGCTTCTGGGGCTCAAGTGGGGCTCGGGCGACGATGGTCAGGGTATTCAAGACAGGTTTTGGAAGTGGAATCAGTAAAACTGGCTTTGGGCTGGGCCTGGGGTGGAAGGGAAAGGGAGAGCAAAGGGGAACTCCCAGGTGCCTGCCTGGCTGTGTGAGCACAGGGATAGCGAACCATGGCCTGTGGGCCACGTTCAGCCCAGCACCCATCTTCGTGTGGCTCATGAAGTAAAAGAAGTTTCTGCATTTTTAAAGTGGTGAAAAGAAGAGCAAGAATATATAGCAGAGGCCACATGTGCCGTATGTGAGCTGCAAAGCCTAAAGTAGTTTCTCTCTGGTCTGTTACGGAAAAAATTGGCTGACTCCAGATTAGTGGGTCTTGGTACCATTCACTAAGATGTGGGGAGAAGAAGAACAATATTTTGTTTTAATTGTTTGGAAGGTATTAAGAATCATATTTATGAGCATTTTTAAAATGTATGACTTCTATTCTTGGGTGGGAAAGAAGTATACCATAATTCCACTGCACATTTTCACTGCATACTGAATTAGATGTGCCTTGTGAAGCTTTTCAGAAGAAATGGGGCAAATGTGGACATCATCATCTGGCTAAATAATTTGGGGTTCTCGTACTGGACAGTTTGCTTACACAAGGGCTACAACATAAGGGTTCAGTTTAAAGTAGTAACACACTTCATCAGAAAGCATCTGCGATCTTCGCAGAGTGGAATGGATTGTTTTTGATTCCACAAAATTCATTTCGAGCCAAAAATGGACCCATATTTCTCATTCCATTACAAACAGGTCCATTTCTGAGCTATGACAGTGGGTATGTCTTCCTGCTTTGGGGGGCTGCAATAATGGGGGTTGGGGTTTGCACCTGCAGCCTATTGCCGGAATTCTCTGGATGGCCAGTGGTACAGTTATGACGACAGCATGGTGGAGTCACTGCTAGAAGACGAAGTCATTACCCGCGGGGCTTACATCCTGTTTTACCAGAAACGGAACAGCATCCCTTCCTGGTCAGCCAGCAGCTCTGTGAGAGGTAGGGCTGCTGCTCGTGACCAGCACAAGGGAGAACTGGGAAGTCACTGTAAGAACTGGGTAGATGCTTCGTTGAACAGTGAGCACCAGAAGAGGTCGGCAAGGACCTGCAAGAGGAAGCTATGGCTGCTGCTATAGAGATGTGGACATGCAGGCTAGCATCCCAGCCGTAAGGCTGTGGAAGAGTCACACTGAGATCTAAGGAAGGGGAAAGTCATTTTGTAAACTAGCCATCCTTATCTGTGGGATGAAAGGAAATTTTTTTTAATTACTCAGATTTTCTATCCACTAATTGTTGGAAAATGGCCAAATAAAGATAAGATGCACCCTAAAAGATCTAAGAATCAACCTTAACGCAAAGTCTGCCTCCCTTTTATGGAGATAGATGTAGAAAGAATGGAAAACATACCATATCTAGAAAACGAGGTGGTAACAGGTACCTTCACGGGGAGCATGTCAGTGCTTATCAGTGTTCCTTTCTGTGCCTGCACACCTGTCCCCACATTTTCGGCATGGTCACTCGGTGACCATGGCGGGTTTGGTGGGGTTTCTCCTCTGGTGGGTTTCAGTGGCGGGTTTCTCCTCTGGCCCTCACCTTCTGTGTGTGCAGGTCTGTAGTGCCAGGGCTCGGGGTGGGAATCTGGTGGCGAGAAGCCCCTCGGGGAGCTCGGAAGGATGGAGTGGGTCCAGCTGTCACTCTCTGTGCTTCCTCTGCAGGTTCCACCAGCTCCTCCGTGTCCGATCACTGGCTCGTGAGGCTCGGGAGCTGCAACAGCAGCCTGAGGGGCAGCCCGTTGTCCTGGAACCCTGCCCCCGGCCCCTCCCAGCCCCAGGTGCCCAACACCCCCACTGTCACAGACAGCCCCTCCAGTCAGAGAAAGGGTATGTTTTATCATGTTGGTTAAATTTGCTGATTTTATTTTCATTTTCCTTAATGACCTTTGCTCCTCGTCTTGATGAAAGTGTTGGCATTTCACGGCCATGAATATTCAGTGTCCATCATTACGAGAGGTTTCTTCATCTCTCAAATGGGGTCTTCCATACCCCAGCCCGTGCCTACCTCCCCTGCCCACTCCAGTGACAGGCGTACACCTTCTGCTCCCTGGAGCTGACTGGCTAATGGAGAAGACAACACAGAAACTAGTGAACAGATACAGTGACACAGTGTGAAGCAGGGACAAGGATGAAGCGGTAAATTGTCATAGAAGAAAACACTGAGGCCTGGGGCGAGGGAGAAAGGATACAGAGGGCCTGTGGGGAAGGCCCTTCCAGGAAGGTGGTAACTTTGGAGCAGAGTGAGTAAGTGAGTCATGGAGAAGTCTGGGAGTGAGCGTGGGGTGTGTTCGGGGGGCGGAAGACACCAGAGCTGTGGCTGGGGCAGAGTGAGTGACGAGGGTGACCCAGGTAACCAGGGGCTGGGCCATGATGTACCTCTGGCCCATGAACTGAGTTTGCATTTTATCCCAAGTACAGTGAGTAGGTCTTGGGGAATTTTGAGTGAGTAAGTAATCGATCTGACATATAATATTAAGGGAGGGAGAAAGAGAAGGAGAGAAAGATCGATGTGTGAGAGATACATCAAATGGCTGCCTCTCACACGCCCCCAACTGGGGACCAGGCCTGCAACTCAGGCATGTGCCCTGACGGGGAATTGAACCAGGAGCTTTCAGTTTGTGGGATGATGCCCCACCCATGGAGCCACACTCGTAGGGTTGATACATATTTTTAAAAGTCTATTCTGCCTGCCATGTGGAGAATGCCTCACAGAGGCGCAAGAGTGGAAGACAGGAGGCTTGTTGGGAGGCTTGTGATTGTCCAGGTGAGGGACAGTAGTGGTGTGGATGAGGCTGTTGGGTGAGATTCTGGATACGCTTCTGGAAGATGGAGCTAAGGGATTTGCTGATGAGAAAGAAAGTGAGTTATCAAGGAGGACTCTGCTTAGTTGGCATCTAAATGACTAGGTGGTTAGGTTAGCAGTGCAGTTTATGAGATGGGAAAGCGTTGGGTAGGAAATGGTCAGTTTTAGAGAGAAATCAAGAAATTTGTGTCCTCGTTGGGTAGCTCAGTTGGTTAGAGCATCATCCGATAAGCCTAGGTTGCAGGTTGGATCCCCATCAGGGTATGTGTGGGAAGCGGCCAATCAGTGTTTCTCTCACATTGATGTTTTCCTCTCTCTGTCTCTCTCTTTCTCCATTTCTCTCTCTCTAAAATCAATTTTAAAAAATTATGTCCTTAGTTGAGTATTTTAAAAAATAACCTCTAACCATGAACACAAACATTTTAAAAAATCGTGGCCTGATAATTTTGAGACTCCTGGAAGACATTCACATGCAGATGATGACTAAGGATTGGAGATGAACATCCGAGTCATCAGCACATGGAAGGAACTTCAAGCCGTGGGGCTGGCCAAGCTCCCCTGGGACACGGTTAAGGTAGAAAAGAGTAAAGACCTTCCACAGACCCTGGAACTCTCCGTCACCTAGGGGTTGGGCAGAGGCAGAGAGGTCAGCCAAGAAGTAGAAAGAACGGCCAGTGTGATAGAAAGAAACCTGGGTGAATATAAGTCACAGATACAGAAAAGACAAAAAAATCTTTCAGGGAGGAAGTGGCCCGCTGTGTCATGTACTGTTGAGAGGCTAAGATGAGGGTGGGTAAGTGATCATTGGGCTGGAAGGTCACCAGGGACTTGCCAGGCACGTCTGTCGTGGGTTGGAGAGCAGCTGTAATAATAGGTGAAGAAGACACTGGGCTGAAGGAGTGACTGTGGGCACACACTCGCCGAGGACTGACTGCAGGCACGGGAGCTCAGGAATGTGGCCTTATGGCAGTTCGTGTTTTTCTACCAAATAGGAAATAATAGATCGTTTTAACACTCAGATCACCCAGACTAGAGAGGGAATAGGATGACAGTGCAGGAGAACGAGGCGCAGCCGCAGAAACAGAGTCCCTCAGTAGGAATGGTATGATCTGTCTGTCTTTATCCTTCAGTCAGAAAATGGCAACATGTCATGATTACTTTTAGTTTCCATGTTTCCTATTAGTACCTGATTTAGTTTTTTAAATAAAAAATTTTAATTGAACTATTATATATACTGATCAGTTGTACTGATCAGTATACTGTTGTACTGATCACAAGTGTATATCTGATTAATTACCATGAAACAAGCATACCCATGAAACCATCACCCAGATTAAGGAATAGAAAGTTCCAGGTCCTCCCTACCCCCTTATGTCTCTCAAAATCATTACCATTTCCTCCTTCCCAGAGGGAAGTTTTAGTCTCACTTCTAACACCTGTTTTGGAACTTTGTGTACATGGAGTCATATACTATGCATTCTTTTTCATTTGGCTTCTTTTGCTCCGCATTATATTTATGAGATTCATATATGTTGTGTATAGCAATGCTACTTTCATTTTATTCCATTGTCCAAAAAAAAAAAAACCAACCCTCAGAGACATACAGTTTCCTGCGCAAAAGTTTAACTGTGTATGAGAGAGAGTGAGAGATGTTGTCAGCTGCCGACTACAGCCAATTTTAAAGTGAAAGCAGAAGCGGGGATTTGGAAAAGAAGGCCTGGTGCGTGGAGCGAGGCGCGTGGAGCGAGGAGAGCCTCCTTGTCTCTGGGGTTCATGGGCCAGCCGGCCTCGATTGCAGGCTGGCCTGGTCTCACCTGGAGAAGTTCAGAAACCTGATCATCAGGAGCAGCACCTTGGGCCATGGGAGATTTATGGATTCTTGAGTTATTTGTGGGTTTTCCCAAAATCTGTGCAAGTTTTGCTGTGGAGCACACATGGTGGGCAGCCTCTGACCAGACACCTGTCGGCGTCCTTGCATGGTGGCTGCCACTCCCCCACCCAGACCTCCCTTGTTGCCGGCGGCAGCCCCTGTGTCTGTTTGCCCTGTTGTGGTCAGACACGGGGGTTGCTTCCAGTCGCGCTGTCACCAGCAGTGCTGCTGCGAACATTTTTGTTCGTGTCATTTTTAGTTTCTGTGTCCCTGTTTCTGTGAAGTATATACCTGGGAGTGGAACTGCTGGGATGCAGTGGATGTGTTTTTTCATTAGCTGCTTATTTCTTTACACTTTGTGTTGCCATTTCATCCGAGTGGCCCATGCAGTTCTGGCGTGCCCCGGCTCTTGTCCCGTATCTGTGAGTGAATAAAGAGGATGGTAGAATCTTAAAAAAGCTGCACACGGTTTTAGGTTATCATTGACCCCAACCCTCTGGTCTGGAACAGCTTATGTATCACATTTGGTTAATAATTCCTCAGTGTCTGGCATTTGGGCCCCCAGCATCTCACTCTCAGACGGAATCTGATCAGCACCTCTACATGCATTTCGCATTTGTCCAGCTTCCTCAGCACACGTTTCCGTGTGAGCACGCTGTTTCATGCATTGTGTTCTGACTCACCTGCTGGCCATTTCTCTTCCCCTCACGTTTGCGAGACTGCACATTTAGAGTAGTGTCTTTAGAACAAAAAAGGCCTTCTTTCCCCAGCTTCTCTGCCCCCTGGCGGCATGAGCCTCTGCCAAGCTCGTCAGGTCATCCCAGTCCTGTCCAGTGGCACACGACCTCAGGCCGTTTCTCGGTTCTCCCAAGGAAAAATATGTTTGACGCCCCTCAAGGAGCCAACTTCAAAAGGTGGCCCGACTCTTCAACCTGGTACCCAGAGTGGGTGGGACGTGGCTCCAGAGAACTCCCCAGAGAGAGGGGCCAGGGTGGGAGAGGTGGTGTTGAGGAACATTGCCCTCCCGACCCTTGCAGGCATTCCATTGATCTCATCTAGCCGCCGGACTCTCCAGGAGAGGCGAACCGAACAGCCCTTGTACAGAGCACAGCGCTGAGTCCTGGAAGTACCCGCTCACAAGCTCCCACCCAGAAAGTGGCAGGGCTGCAAACAGTCACCGCTACCTCTGGCTGCTGGAGTCTGGTCTGTGCACTTAGACACAAATTCCAAATTTGAGTTGATTCCCTTCATACGCTGCTTCCAAAGGGAGCTTTCCCTCCTGGGGTTAGAAATAAAATAACAGTAGATTTTGAAATCTGTTTCAGAAGCTCTGAGGTGGTTGACAGCCTCTTTTAGTTTTTTCATACTAAATCTGGGCTAAATTAAAATCTAGGCTACAGGTGTTCAGCAGTGGTTGGCCCAACTGCCTCTCCCCATGGCTGTGGGAGGAGGTTTTCACTGTCAAAGGCAGGGATGCTGAATGTCTGCCATGCCCAGGGACGATGTTGTTCGGCACAGAATTGTCCCTCCCAAATGCCATCAGTCCTCTGGAGAAACCCTGAAAGCTCGGGAAATCCATCCTTCCAGGTGCCCTGGTTATGGGAGGTTGTAATAATGAAGGCATTTTATTTCACTTAGCATAATGCTCTCTAGATCCATCCATACTATTGTAAAGGGTAAAACTTCCTTCTTTTTGGTGGCTGAGTAGTATTCCATTGTGTAAATGGCCTGTAGTTGTTTTATCCACTCGTCTACTGATGGACACTTGGTCTGCCTCCGTATCTTGGTGATTATAAACAACGCTGCAATGAACACAGGGGTGCTTATGTTCTTTTGAATTAGTGTTTTGGGTTCCTTTGGATATATTCCCAGAAGTGGGATTGCTGGGTCTAAAGTCAGACCCATTTTTAATTTTTTGAGGAAATTCCATACTGTTTTCCACAGTGGCTGCACAGTCTGCATCCCTGCCCACAGTGCAAAAGGGCTCCCCTTTGTCCACATCCTCACCAGCACTTGTTTGTTGATTTATTTTTTATTTTTCTTTTTACCTTATCTGGGAAGCACTTTATCTCCCTTTCCATTCTTTTTTTAAATATATTTTATTGATTATGCTATTACAGTTGTCCCATCCCCCACCTTATTCCCCTCCACCCTGCACACCCACTCCCACCCGAATTCCCCCAACCTTAGTTCATGTCCATGGGTAGTACATATAAGTTATTTGGCTTCTACATTTCCTATAGTATTCTTAACCTCCCCCTGTCTATTTTAGACCTGCCATTTATGCTACTGATCCTCTGTACCCTTTCCCCTCCCTCCCCCTCCCACTCCCCTGCTGATAACCCTCCATGTGATCTCCATTTCTGTGATTCTGTTCCTGTTTTATTTGTTTGCTTAGTTTGTTTTTTTATTTTTGTTTTAGGTTCAGTTGTTGATAGTTGTGAGTTTGTTGTCATTTTACTATTCATATGTTTATCTTCTTTTTCTTAGATAAGTCCCTTTAACATTTCATAGAATAATGGCTTGATGATGATGAACTCCTTTAATTTGACTTTATCTGGGAAGCACTTTATATGCCCTTCCATTCTAAATGAAAGCTTTGCTGGATAGAGTAATCTTGGATGTAGGTCCTTGCCTTTCATGACTTGGAATACTTCTTTCCAGCCCCTTCTTGCCTACAAGGTTTCTTTTGAGAAATCACCTTCTAGTCTTATGGGCACTCCTTTGTAGGTAACTCTGCCCTTTTTTCTTGCTGCTTCTAAGATTCTCTCCTTATCTTTAATCTTGGGTAATGTAATTATGATGTGCCTTGGTGTGTTCCTCTTTGGGTCCAACTTCTTTGGGACTCTCTGAGCTTCCTGGACTTCTTGAAAGTCTATTTCCTTTCTCAGATTGGGGAAGTTCTCCTTCATTATGTTTTGAAATAAGTTTTTAATTTCTTGCTCTTCCTTTTCTCCTTCTGGCACCCCTATGATTCAGATGTTGGAATGTTTAAAGATGCCCTGGAGGTTCCTAAGCCTCTCCTCATTTTTTGAATTCTTATTTCTTCATTCTGTTCTGGTTGAATGTTTATTTCTTCCTTTTGGTCCAAAACATTGATTTGAGTCCCGGTTTCCTTCTTGTCACTGTTGGTTCCCTGTACATTTTCCTTTATTTCACTTTGGATAGCCTTCATTTTTTCCTCTAATTTGGGACCATATTCAACCAATTCTGTGAGCATCCTGATTACTTGTGTTTTGAACTGTGCATTTGATAGGTTGACTATCTCTTTGTTGCTTAGTTGTATTTTTTCTGGAGCTTTGATCTGGTGTTTCTTTGGGGCCTTTTTTTTTTTTTTTTTGTCTCGGACTCCTGATATGTAGTGAGGGGCAGAGCCTTGGGTGTTCAGCAGGGCGGGGCAACCCAAGTTCCTGTGTTGTGATGCTATATGTGGGGGAGGGGTCCGAGAGGCAACAGTCCCACTTGCTCTGCTCTCTACCAGTTTTCAGTCACTTTTCTGGCTACCCACAAGCAAATTGGGCCCTTCTGGTGACAATTCCCAGGTGGGTGGGTTTGTGTACTTTCTAGGACTCTGTGGCTCTCTCCAGTCAACTCTCCTGTGAGTCTGGGAGTTTCTCCTGCTGCTGCCTCAGCCCCCACAGGTGTTTTTAGTCCGAGGCTTTGAGGCTCTATTTCCCTGCACTGGAATGCTGGGTTGCGAAGTCTGTCTCGCTCCCCAGTTGTTCCTCGAAGTTTATCTGTACTCGAATGTGGGTCTGCCCAGTCTGCAATTTGCCGCCAGCCACTGCCTTGCTTGGAGTCCTCTCCACCCCAGCTGCCCATTTCCACCCCTCCTACGGTCTGGATGAATGTTCCTTGTTTAACTCCTTGGTTGTAGGACTTCTATACAGTTTGATTTTCTGTCAGTTGTGGTTGTTTTTTGTTTTTAAATTTGTTGTCCTTCTTTTGAGTTGTGCAAGGAGGCACAGTGTGTCTACCTACTCCCCCATCTTGGCTGAAAGTCTGTTGATTTATTGATGACAACCATTCTGACTGTGTGAGATGGTATCTCATGGTGGTTTTAATCTGCATCTCTGATGATTAGTGACATTGAGCATCTTTTCATTTATGTATTGGCCATCTGTATGTCCTCTTTGGAGAAGTGTCTATTCAGGTTCTTTACCCATTGTTTAATTGGGTTTTGGTTTGTTTTTTTGGGGGGGAGGGGTATAAGTACTTTATAAATTTTGAATTTTAACCCCTTATCAGCTGTATTGCCAAATACGTTCTCCCATTTTAAACTAAAATGAATGGATTCGAGTTTTGAGGTGCTGCATCTTATATAACTGAGGACGGGTGTCAGAGAGGCTGCATAAGAAAAGGATATAAAAACAGCTTACCTTTGCCAGTTTTACAGAGCTGACCATTTGAAAAAACTGCTGGGGTCCCCAGCAGTAACAGGTCCTGGGGCTTCCTTGGGTTTTCAGTGGTACAGGCGCTGCCATGACAGATTTATATTTTGGCGTTAATTGGGTCTCACAACTTTGTCTTCTCACTTTCAGTATTTCCAGATAGTATGTTATTTCAGTTCTGATTTCCTCTTTGATCTAAAGGTTATCTGGAAGTTTCAAGTATTTAAGATTTTTTGTCACCTTTTTAGCCTTTATTTCTAAGTTCATGGATTGTGATCCAAGAATGTGGTTCTCGAACATTCTCTTTTTGTGATCATGTAAGTGCATGAGTATTATTTTGTAGATGTTCTGTGTACATATAAAATAATGCATATCGTCTCGTTGAGGGATGTGGGCTTTACGCCATTACTATTAAATTAGGTGAGTTGATGGTTGTGTTTAATTCACCTTGTCTTTGTGTTGCCCTTGTGAGGGACTGCTGGGCAAGGACAGAGGGGTGTTGACACCTTCCTGAATAGCTGTGTTTTTAATCAAGTTCTCCAAGAACTTTAATACTTTTTGTTTTAAATATAAATGTGTGTTTAGCCACTTGGCTAATAGGTATCTCTAAGCTGATGACTGTTAAACCTTCTTTATAAATTGTGTTTTTCTCATTATAATGTTGCTCTTTATCCTGCTTAATGCTTTTAATCTTAAATTGTACCTTGTTCAAGATTAATAATTATACCCCCTCTCCCTTTCTTTTTGTTTGCATTTACCATGTATCATTTTACCTTTCTCCTTTGCTTTATGAATATTTATTTTAGAGTTAGTTTTAAGTAACTTGATAAACAGTATGTTGCTTTTTTAATGCCAAAAATTCAGAGCCTATCTTATAATGGGGAGAATTCAGTCTATTTATATTTAATATAACAACCACAAAACTCGATTTCATCTCATTTAAAACTGTCTATTGCTTGTTTCTTTTTTCTTACTTTTTACTGATTTGATGATGTTGCTCTCTGTTCCCTGTTTCCCTGTTCATTGGAAGTTCTGCTTCTTTCCTCCTCGCTAGTTGTTGCTTTATGTTCCTGAGTGTTTACAATCAAATGTGGATGTGAGAAGCCAACAATTTCCTGCGAGCCCTTCTGTTTCCTCACAGCTTTCTCTCCTGCCCCCAGCGACATGAGACGCATGCAATGGTCCACATCGCCCTCCACTCAAGAGCTTTGAAATGCTTTCATGCGTTCCCTCTGGTCTGCCTTAGGGACTCCCCGCCTCAATCCCCGCCTCTCAGATGTTGCTGAGATGGTTTAATGCTCTTCCAGACTGTGACTGGAACTCCTCTTACCATACTTTTCCCCTCCTAGTGCACTCATGTAACACAATGTTACACATGCTGAGATCATCTGACCCACGTGTGGGTGGATGGTCCACTGAATACCACTGACCATCTGCTTTCCCTCCCCTCTATCTTTATTTTATTTCACTATTATTCTATTACAGCTGTCCCAATTTTCCCCCTTTGCCCTCCTCTGCCCAGCCCACCCCCTGCTCCACAGTCAGTCCCCACAATGTTGTTGTCCGTGTCCGTGAGGTCTCTGTTCTGATTCCTCAGTTTGGTCAGAGTTCTTTTGAGGATGCATGGTATGTTCTCTAACTCTCTGTGCAGTCACAGGTATCTTCTTTCACTTGGGAATGAATGGCAGCTTGGCTGCTTGGAGGACTCTTGGGTTGCAGTCTTTATTCTCAGGCGTCTGTAGATGCTTTCCCACGGTCCTCCAGGCCTCGGGGGTGCAGGTGAGAAGCCCATTCTTTTTCACAGGAGAGTCACTTGTTCTCTCTGGCTGGAAGCCTTTAAGATTCTGTCTTTGACCTTGGAGTTTAGAAATTCTACCAGAACATGCCTAGGTGTGTGTTTTGTTCATCAAACCTGCTTCAAATTCTTGGAGGCCTCTCCTTCTACAGATGCAGGCTTTTCCTTAGAGAAATGTTCTTTTCTGGTATTTGTTTAATTATTTTCTCACCTACTTATCAAATTCCTATTATTTGCCTATTTGGTCTCCTAGATCTGTCCTCCAAGTCTCCTACTTTTTCCCTATGATTTCTCTCTTTGTCATTTTGTGTGCTATGAGATCTTGCTTTCACAATTATGGGATTTTCACAAATTTCATAAATTTCAAAATAATTTCAGGCCACTAATTTGAGTTCCAGCAGTGACTGTGAATGTTTTAATTTACTGAATTAAAAAACCTGGAGGTTGTATTTTCAGTCTTCCATTGTTTCACACTTGAATCTCCTTGAGAACTTTAAATTTAATCTGTTTGTTTCCTCTGGTGGCTCTGTTTCATTAAGGGACTGTGCTGATGGTTGCATATTCTCATCCTCTGATCACTGGACCCCCTTATGTGAGTTGTTATTTTTCTACTTCTCTACTTCTCCCTGTGGGGCTCCCCTCCACCCTCTATGGAGCAGAGATTATTGGAGTTGGGGAAGGGGCAGTGGCCTCAGCTCCTGAGCCAGACTTTCTTCTTGCCAACCTTGTCCTTGGGTCTGAGTCTCAGGGGAAGAAGGCCTAGCTCATCTGTAGCTTCTCCTTGTCTTCTAAATGTTTGTGGATCAGGCTTGCCCCAGGTTGCACTCTGCAACTCCAGACAGAGATGTTGTCTCCCAATGAGGCCAGGGCTCAGAAGATGAAGACCCTTGGTAGGGACCCTTCTCGCCCTTGATTCCAACCATGGTGGTCTCTTTCCTGCTTCCCTGACCCACCAAGCTTACCTGTGCCTCAGGGCCTCTGCACTTGCCACTCCCTCTGCCTGGAGCCTGCTTTCCCCAGATCGCCAGGCGGCTTCTTCCCTCCCTTCACTCAGGTCTCTCATCACTCACTGACCTCCCTGTATTCTCCTCCTCACTCTTCCTTGTAGCTCTTATCATTACATCCCGTGAGATTGTATATTTTTGTCTTTTGTCAAACCCCATAAGGGACAAACACTTTGAATGTTTTAAACAACTGTATCCCCCATGCTGAAAACTGTCTTTAGTGCACAGTAGGCTCTTATTAAATAGTTACTGAATGCATGAGTGAGTGGAAGTTGGTGGAGAGATGGAAGGCACAGATTAGGAAAACTCTAGTCCTCTTGCAGGGGGCTACAGATGATGAGGAGAGGTCCCTGAGCCCCGCCCCCATCCCTGCTCACAGCACATACTGTGAGGCCCAATCGACACCTGATTTTATTGGTCAAAGATAAAAAGTTGCAAAGGAACAGATGTGGAACTTCCCAGGGCCGCTTCTGCAAGCCCCTGAGCCACTGCGTGGGTGGGGCTGTGTTGGGGGCCTCACCCACCAGCTGCTTGGGCGCCCTCTGTGTGGGGAAGTCTTTCATGGGCCTGGGAAGTTCATCATGTATGTTCTGGAGTTTATATGACCTTCAGGAAAAATTTAACTGTCGGTATTGTCAATGTAGCTTAAGACTCTAGACCCTTTCTTGATCTCAGGCCAGACTGGTCGTGAGCAAGGTCTCAAATTCCATGGGGCTGGGATGCAGGGCGGGTGGAGAAGGACCAGTGCTCAGAGGTCTTTGAACACCTCTTCCACCTCTGGCTCCCAGCACCTCTGGGGAGGAGCACTGGGACTTACTCTCCCCTCCCCCAGAAGCAAGATTATTTGGTAAGCACTAAACACTGCATTTCCTCTTCCCTCTGTACTTCTGCAGTTTATTTGCCTGTTTATCTAAAGCTCTGGCTCACTCTCAGCTCCTGTTGTAGCCCAGTAAATAGAATGAAATAAAATAAAGATAACAAAGGTGCTCTGGCACTGCCAGCTTGAGAAAGGACTCGTCTGGGCGTCCGTGGCTCCAGAGAAACGGAGGTGCGGAGGTGATGTGGGCCGGTGCGCCCCTTCACACCAGGCAGAGCGGGAGGCCAGTGCTGCAGGGCCCTGCCAAGCCACTTGCCACCTGCCAGGGCTGCGGGCAGCGTTTTGTTGAGTTGAAAGGCTGAAAGTCACAGATTTGTCCTCTTAACACAAAGCTTCTCTTTCTGTCCTTGTTAGGGCTATGGAAAAGGAAAAAAACTTAACACATCTCTGACCCCAGAACATTTTTTTTTCTCTGAGTTATGGGAATTTATTGACGGAGCAATGGCATCAATCCAAACTGAAATTACAAAGTATTTTGGGTGCAATGGTGTCTATTGCTGGCTACCCTAAAGAAATGCTCTAAAGGGAAAAAAAAGTACGAAAAATGATATGTGAAAAACTTGAAGGGTAAAGCTCTCAAGGAGCCTCTGAGATGCTCTGAAATCCATCCTGTCATTCATGGGAGTCCCACTGCCCCTGCCTCGAGATTTCTTACTGGGAAGCCTGGCCCAGGTGTGCTGCCCCTCCCTTTGCCTGCAGACAACACGGGACCCTTGTACCACCTGCCTCTGACCTCCCTGAGCTCTCCCTGAGCTCTCCCTGTGCTTCGACAGTCTGGTCCCTCTCCACATGGCACATCCCAGCTGGTGTGCCATGGCTCAAGGGCCTTCTGGGGACAGTGGTTCTGGCTCATTGTTGGAGCTGATCCCGTGTTGAGAGGACAGTCATGGGCTCCAGCTCGCTTGGCCACCTTGGGCTCTTCCTCAAGCACTTGTACTGACTGCCCTTGGACCACGGGGCTTGTGCGCCTCAGTGGGAGGGTTCTTCCTCGGTGATCACAGGCATCCCATAAACCAAGGTGTCTTGGTGGTACAGTGACTGCTGGCTTTCTTTTTTTACTTTTTCATTGGGTTAAAATACACAAAATAAACAAAGTTTACCATCTTCACCATTTTTAAGGGGATAGTTCAGTGGTATTAAATGCATCTACCTGTTGTGCAGCCATCGCCACCGTCCATCCCCGTAACTCTTCATCTGAAACTCTCTCCCTGTTCAGCACCCTCTCCCTGTTCTCGCCTCCCGGGCCTCTGACAATCGCCCTGCACTCTCTCCATCTCTCTGACAGAGACCACGCTAGTAACTCATCAAGTGGAATCCTACAGGATTTGTCTTTTTGTGACTGACTGTTCAGGACCCCCTGAGATTCCATATGAATTTTAGGATGGGTTTTTCTATTTCTGCAAAAAACCTCATTGGAACTTCTATAGGACTTGCATTGGCTCTGTAAATTGCTCTGGGTAATGTTGACCTTTTAGCAATATTAAGTCTTTCAATCCATGAATGTGGGATGTGTTTCCACTAATTTGCATCTTCTTTAATTTATTTTGGCAATGTTTTGTCATTTTTATTGTACCAATCTTTCAGCTCCTTGGCTAAGTTAATTCCTAAATATTGTATTCTCTTTGATGCTATTGTAAATGGAATTGTTTTTGTAACTGAACACGTGTTTCTTAAGAAAAACATATGCTCCCTTGGCTTTACATGTTTCCTTCAGAAACGTTGAGATATAGAAAAGAACTGAGAGGAAAATCAGTGATAGCACCCCCATCACCCTCCCTACAGCTCGTCATTTTGGTATTTATTTCTCCATACTTCTTTGTATGTTTTCACGTGCATGCATCATGTGTATACATCCACATTTGCACACATATATGAATACATATTTTTGCAAGTTGGGTTACACTCTGTTTCTCTAGACTATTTCTCACTTAACAGTTTACAGTGACAGCCTGGAGGGCTGGAGTGTGTCGGCTCCATCCCTCCTTACTCCTGCCCGGGGCTGGCCGCATTGGCTGAGGCTTGTGTGAGTCATGGCACCGCCCCACAAGAGAAGATGCTTCATCACTCGGTGCTCGTTGGTTTCCGCACTGGTCACGAGTTCTGGAATGAATCAACGACGAGTACCGAGGTACTACTGTGTGTCAAAAACATCTTTCTAACCTGTACACAGACGTTGAAAACACCCAAAGGAGGCATATATGGCAGCACACAGTCCGTTTTTGTTCTTTTCCGCCCAGAGTAGCATATCTGAGATTCTTGCATTTGAGAGGTATGAGCACCTAATTTGACCTGGAAAAACATGTCTAGCAAATAAAATTTTGCTGAGTGTTCTGTTTCATGGAAATACTTAAAAATGGATGAAAATAATGTAAATCTTAGGGCTGGCTGCCTCAGGGACTGGGCCTTATCAGAAGCCTGCACAGCCTGGGCTTGAGGCCGGTTTCCTTCTTTGCCCTTTGGCACTGCTTTGCCCTGTGGCTTCAGATACGTAAATGGGTTCAGTGGAATAATGAGTGACCATGTGATGCCCCCAGGGCAGGAGCCGTGGTATCCCGAGCGCCCAGCACAGGGCCTAATGCCTCAGAGGTGCTCAGTCAGTGCTCGTCCGGTGACGGGCGTTGCTGTTCCTCTTGCTGCAGCTGGAGGGACAGTTGGGCACCAATGCTGTTGGTGTGTCTTTCAGGAGGCCCGGAGTCCAGGCCTTTGGTACGAGGTGTAAAAGGCCGAAGCATCAGCATGAAGGTGCCCACTCCTTCCCGAGACAAGCAGGGGACCTTCACCACCATGCCCCTTCGGTGGTCTTTTGGACGCAGAGAGAAGCCACTCGTGGCATCTGTCGAGTTGGTGGAGTACTTGGAGTCCACACGGAGACCCCGATCTACGAGCCGGTCCATCGTGCCACTGCTGACGGGTGCCGCTGGCGGGGGTGAGGAGGCAACTGTGCTGCGGTCAAACACCACTGTTTCTGCTAAGGGTGGAGACGGGGAGCAAGCCAACAAGAGAACACTGGCTGGAGCACCCTGCCCGTCGGGCCACCTTAGCCACCATGCAGTCCCTGGAACCTCGGATGGTCTAAACACAGCAAGGAAACCCAAGGAACATGCCAGCCAGGATGCCAGGGTTCCCAAGCAGTTTGACCTGCCTTTCACGGTCATGCCCTCAGCAGAGAATGAGAGAGCAGTCCAGCCGAAGGACCAGAGGACTGCGAACTGGAAGGGAACAGGCCAGGCGGGGACCAGCGGCAGAGCGCCTTCCCCCAAGGAGGCGTCAAGCACTGTGGCGAGTGCAGACACTTGTCAAAATTCCTCAGCAAAGGTCAGGGCTGAGGTGGAGGGAAGGGACTCCGAGATATACAGACTCTCACAGAGGACCCTCACCCTTCTGAGGTCGGTGTTTTGGAAGGAGAACAAGAAGAGTGGCAGGGCTGAGGTAGCCCCCTGGGTGGCCCCAGTCTCCCCAGGGAGTGGCAGGCTGAGCCCAGCTGTGAGTGAGCAGACTCCAGTCTCGCCCTCTTGCCCGAGGGTGTCAGACAGCCTGGCCAAGGGCCTGGCCAGCCACCTGGAGGGCACTGTCCGGTCTGCGCCCAGCTCCCTCCACCTCCCACGCAAGGCCAGCCTGACCCCGAGGGCCAGTGTCCTAAGCACATCTCAGAGGAGTGTTCCCGGGGAGCAGACTTCCTTGGGGACCTTGAAAAAGGTGAAATACCACACTCTTTCCTTAGACCGAAAGAAAACATTACCAGAGTCCAGCTTTTGACAAGGCAGTCCAGTGTTGTGTAAAGCTGGTGTTCTCTCAACTCCACACTGTGCAGCTGCAGGCAGCCTGTGATTTTGGGGAGCCACTTGTCTTGTGACCCCTGAAAAATAAAAATTTTTTGGGTCTGCACTTCTAGATTTCCAACACCTCATATCCAATTATCCTCCTGTGTTGCTGGCTGCTTTTATCCTTACAGGACACTAGAGAGCACTGTTGGGCCATCATTACTATTTCAGGGCAGGAACTGTGGCTGTGTTTAAATAGTTCCAGGGCCTGAGAACCTGTGCTAAACAGTGATTGGATGTGGGCAAACCTTACACCATAACTCTGTGGGGAAGCCTAGTTGGTATGAATCTTAAGTATCAAATCAAATATTGTCATTTGCTTCTCCTATTTCATTTTTTTTTGTGTGTATTTTAAATAGTTGAAAACAGGAAAACCTTTCTGTTTTAATGCTTCTCTGAGATAAAACATTAAAGATGCAAAAACAAACCAGAAGTGGTAGAAACCAGAAGGGCAGTTACTACTGCCCTCTTCTAGGAGAGCGAGATGATGGAGATTTTAGGAGACTCTTTAATGGGTAACAAAATACTGTATTAAAGGTTTTCAGGGTATTTAAAAAAGGTAACTATTTTGATACTAGGACAAAAGGAAGTTTTGTTTTTTTTTTAAAGTTGAAGTATGAGATCTATATACAGTTTTAATAAAAGCCCGTCAGTGAAACACAGAGGTGGCTGTCTGGGTTGTTCAAGTTTTATGAATGGCACTCTTTTCCTGCTCATTGAGTTGGCTCATTGCTCTTGATATGAGACCATCATTACTTGAGTTGTTACTGAACTTTTAAAATGCTTTTAGTGAAAATGACTTGTTTCACAAGCAGTGGAAGGCTCCTTGGCTCTCGCTCTAGAGGCCTCTCGTGGGTGCAGACCTGAGCTTCTGAGCCTGCCTGTCACATTTCCTAGCGCTCCGCGCGCTCTTCGGGAGCTGCTCTAACTCAGCTCTGTCACTGCTTACTGGGGAGCTGCGGAGCCTACCCCAGGCCTGTGGCCTGATAGCGGAGGTTAATGGTGAGTATGCACTTAAGTCTGTTTTCTAGAAATACTTCCTTTCTGATGGGAACCATTTGTTCAAGACACCTGACTCCCCAGATTTGGTTTTTCTTTGGACACCACATGACTCATTGGTTTGTCTCTGCCACTTTTTTTTTTCTTAAGAAGAAAGAGTGAGGTCCTGGCTCAGTTGGTTGGAGGCCCTGGTGTGGCTCAGTTGGCCAGAGATTTTCCTGTAGACCGAAAGGTCATGGGTTAGATTCCTTGTCAGAGCTCATGCCTGGGTTGCGGGTTCGATCCTTGGTTGGGGCCTGTATGAGAAGGCAACCAATTGATGTTTCTCTTTCACATCAATGTTTTTCTCTCCCTCTCTCTTCCTCTCCCTCCTCCTTTCTAAAAAGCAATGAAAAAAATGTCCTCCAGGTGAGAATAAAAAAAAAGAAGAAAAAATGATCCTTTTCTGCCACACTGAGAAAGACTGCTTACTTTTGACCAAGAATTCTAAGATAGAAATAACTGGGATGACAGAAGAGAAAGCAGGAAGACCCAACCTCCTGACGTACCCAGAGGGCATATGTACACCAGCAGACCAGTGTGTTCATGTGTCATGTTTAGCTTCCACACACTTGCTAAGCTCAATCTCACTTAAAAAAATATTTATTGATTTTGAGAGAGAGATGGAAACATTGATTTGTTCTACTTATTCATGCATTCATTGGTTGATTCTTATATGTGCCCTGACCAGGGATCAAACCCACACCCTTGGCACACTGGGATGATGCTGCAACCCACTGTGCTACTCAGCCAGGGCTCAGCCTCACTTTCCTAGTCCTCTGAGAGGGTGGGCTGTGACTCAGACGTGCACCCCAGGCTTCTCCTCTATGAGGTCACAGCTTTTCGAAAATGCTTGGATATCCTGAGTGGGTCCCAAGTGTTCACAGTGTTCTGCATAATGTACCATGCGTTGGAGCATTTGCCCTGGGCTCCAAGTTTGGACATAATTACACATAGACCCTGGAGGTTGTGTCTGCCATCCTGAGTCTTTAACAAGGACGTCTGAGGTCCCTTGGAATCCCCTTCCCTAAAGTTGTTCATGGGGAAGGATTGAGTCAGATTACTCCCAAGACTGGGGCCTGGCTCCAACCTTGGCTGTGCATCTGAGTGGAGCTGCAGGCACCTGGCCAAGTGGTGCTTACAGGGGAAGCATGGCAAAAATACTCAGGTGCGTTTTTCCAATCACAAGGGTGCCCCTGGGAATTTAAAAATTGGAGCTTGAGGAAGGTTGGAAGCCACTGATCCCAATACGAGCGTCAGCAGTGATTGGACAAGTTTGGTGTGGCAGAAGGGGCCGCCCATGCCTCCTCTGGAAGCCCAGCTACTCTGCCTGGCCCTGGCCCTGCTCTTGAGGTGTGCTCACTGGTCTGATGATGACAGCTTATTCCTGACTCCTACAGTGTCCTTTTCCTTTATCTTCCACGCCTGCTCTCTTCCACTATTAGAAGGGTTTGTGAGTCCAGACTCTGGGCTGGGAGGTCATACTGGTGCTGTCAGAAGCTCCCAGGCCCCCAGGGTCAGAGGAGACAGACTGGAGGAGAGGCCATTGTAGTCTACAGGATTTATATAATTCCAGTTCTGGGAACAAACGGAGAGGTGGATGCTGGCCATGTCCTGCTGCCCAGATCCGTTCAGCAGGGGCTCACCTGCAGTGAGCCAGCATGATGTCCGGAGGGATGGTGAGTTAATCAAGCACCTGCTGACTTGATTATGTCTTGGAGCTGCAGAGGCAACATGTAGCAGTTACAGCCAGCATTTCCATAGCACTTAACTGTGTGTGCACGATGTCCTTTTAAACACCTTACAATGTTAACTCATTTAGTTCATCATAATGCTTTGAGGTAGGTACCTTTATCTGTTTTACAGGTGAGGAAACAGGTCACCCAGGTGGTAAATAGCAGAGCCAGGATCTGAACCTAGATCCTCCTGGCTCTGGGGTTTCATTCTCTGTCTGAATCATGAGAACTGGTAAGGCTGCCTCTCTGAAGGTACATTAACACAGGCAGTTGAAACCAAATTGCTTCTGGCATTCTATGCTAATCAAAAGGGAGAAAGATGCATTGGCCAGATCAATAGCTTATTCCAGAGTGCCAGGAGCTGGGTTTGTTTATTCCAGCAGCAGGACTACAGCTGGGAAAGCCCTGTAATTGGACTCGCTACTTGATTAAGTCTTTGGTAGATGCAGTTATTCTGCAAGCCCCATTTTGCACAGATCAGTTCGGAGAGCTGGTGGAGAGGTGTTAGGAATTAGGACATGCAGTGGGCTTGAAGTCTTTGTGGCCTAATCTCTGATTCTTCCAGGAAAGACATCTGACTGACTGACCTATAAACATTTGAGGGCCTGTATATGATCAATACTGTTCAGACTCTGGGAAAGTAACAGTGTATAAGGTCGGCATGGTTCCTGCTTTCAAGCCCCTTATAGTCTAATCAGAGACAAAGAGCTAGCAAACATACCGAAAGCAATGTGAAATATTACAAAATAAGCAACAGGATCACATGAGATGTGGCTGGGGGAACCAAAGGGCATTAGCCTCCTTGCTGAGTCCAAAGTGTCCAGCTCAGAATGTTAAAATACCCTAGGAAAGGGCCGGTTCCCACTGGGCTGGCCAAGATGCGAAACTGGGTCAGAACTCCTTTTATCACCAGGTCTCCACACACTGCCATGCAGACTGGCAAAGGCTGATGCTGGTCAGAGTTCCTGGCTGGGGTCAGCGTCAGCTCTGGCAACGGCTGCAGGTTCTTAGGAGAATGGCTGGGAAAGAGGCTGACAGGGCAGCTGTGACCAGAGCAGGACTCTTCCACAGCGGGGCCCAATCGTGTGTCATTTAAGGAAGTCTGGATCTGTGAACTGATTCAGGTCAGGGAGCTGGATAAAAAGTTAGACTTTTCAGTGCCAGTCGGGATTCTAGTTTTCCACAGCTGGAGAATTGTTTGTTATTCAAAGTAATCAAGCCCCGGGTAGCCTGCCTGTTGATCTGTTTGCTGGAGAGGCCAGGCCGTGGCCAGCAGCCTGTGTGCCACACCATCTCTGGACCTTGGCCGGTAGTCTCACAACTGTTCTAGCCAAGTCCCAGAATTCCCTTTGACTGGTTCCATTTGACTCTGTGACACACTTGTGCCTGAGTATCACTAGCTCGGGGGTGTAGGGGAGGAAAACTTCCCTTCTTCCTTCTAGGCCCTTTGGCTGACCTAATTATTAAATTGACATGGACAGATTAACAGGACAAAAACAAATTTAATTTCATATGTATGGAGCTCTTACAATTACGAGACTCAAAACATGGTGACTACACATGGAAGAAATTGGTGACTTTTTTGTAGAGGTTCTAAGTTCAAATCTAGGGTTAGCAATTAATTGTGTAGCTTTATGGCAAGTAAACTGATGTGTTTGGGCCTCAGAGTGTTCAACGGTGTAATGGAAACTGCGGGGGTGTGCGGCAGGGGGCTCGCACCAGTTCCTGAGATCCTGTTATTAAATACATAGGAATTTCACCAGTCATTGGTTTATTGACATCTGCCACGGTGGAATTATTTACAGCATAGAAATTAGCAAATGACTGGTTGTGGGGGTAGAAAAGACCCTTTTTTCCAGGCTCTCTTAGCTCATTCCCAAAAGGAAGAATTACTAATTTGATTCAGTTGGATTCCAGGACACAGATCTATTAGAGGGTGAGTAGTTGTGTTTACAAAATTCTCAAGGTTCTACTTACTGTCTTCTTTAGCCCCTGCCCCCATGCACATAGGTTGGGAAATGGCAGGTCTAGCCATCTGGTTATTTCCCTTTTCTAAATGGCCTCAGAAAGTAAATTACTATCGCTGCCAACTAACACTTAACTGCTGTGTGCCAGGACCTGCCAGAAGGGTTTTATGTAAATTAACTCATTTATTCTTTAAACATTCCTGTGATCTAAATGATATTGTTATCTCCATTTTTCAGGTGTAAAGACTGAGGCAAAGATGATGTAAATACTTAGTTTGGATGATATTCAAGTGTTTTTTTTTTAAAGAATAGATTTTATTCTTAGAGAGGAGGAAAGGGAAGGGGAAAGGGAGAGAAACATCTATGCGGAAGAGAAATATGGACCAGTTCCCTCTCATAAGCGCCCCATTGGGGGACTGAACCTACAACCCAGGCATGTGCCCTGACCAGCAACCTTTCACTTCGCGGGGTGATGCCCAACCAACTGAGCCACTCTGCCAGGTCACATGATCCAAATTTTAACACATTTCACTCCTTCTATAAGATCATTTGGCTACTTGTGGACCTTTCTAATTATACAGAGGCCAGCAAAAGTAAGGACTGCATCAGTGTGGTTGGCAGAGTAATAATATGAATGTTAATTTATAGTTTTAATTTGAGCATTTCACCTAAAATGTCATATGGTATGCTTTAGCATGATATTGTTATGTTATAGAATTATAAGCTTATGATTTTATAATAAAAGATTTGGTAATAAAAGGATGTTATTTGTGCTGGACCTTGTACGTACATTTTTTAATTAATTAATCAATTTACATACACATGCACAGACATACACTTGCTAGGATGTTGATTGGGATTTAATTTAATCTATCGGTTGGTTTGGGAAGAGTTGACATCATTATAATATGGAGTCTTCAATCCATAATCATGGTATGTGCTTCTAATTATTTAGGTCTTTAATATTTTCTCTCAGCAGGGTTTATAGTTCTCAATATAATGGTCTTCATATTTTATTATATTTATTCCTGGGTATTTGATTTTTGATGGAACACCTAGAATCATTCATTCTTCAAAGTTTGTTTTCTAACATTGTGTTTGCCCTTTTACGTCTTTTTTTGGAAACTCCGATCAGAGATGTGTTGGAACTCAGTCTGTGTCTCCTGACCTCTCTTTCACCCTCTCCATCCCTGGGCCTCTCTGGGCTATACTCTGGGTAATGTCTCATGGTCTGTCTTCTAGTCTGCTAATTATCTTTCAGTAGGTAAAATTTCCTGTTTAAACTTATTTTTTTGTTATTAGAAGTTTTTGTTTTTCAATTCTGATAGTTGCTTAAAGTTTATGGTTCATTGAAGATACCATTAGGCTTATCATTTACTTTTTAAAAGATACTAACCATAATTACTACCTGATTTGTGTTTCTGCTGTCCATTGTTACTGTTTTTCACTTATCATGACTTGTCTTGGTTTTATTATGTGCCTATTAGTTATTTGTGACTATGAACTTGTCATTTTCCTTAGATTATATATGAGTATATTTTGGAGAAATTCTTCAAGGTCAAGGATGAAGGTCAGTTTCTCCAAAGAAGATTTGCTTCTTCTAGAACCTAGGAACATTAGTATCTCAGAATTTGTTCAAACTAATTCAGGGTTTCTGGATCACCTGAATGGCAGGAATTTGTGTTACAATTTCATTGCTGGGACATGCTTATGGCCATAACTCGTCAGGTGTGCTGCCAGCCCAGGGTCAAGCCCACTTTCCTTGCAGTTCTTTGAAGCTGGAAGGAGGGTGATGGAGTCACTTCTGCTTCACCCTGAGACTAAGGGCTTAGATATTTGGGGCATTTCAGCTTTCAGCTTTCTAAGTGAATTAATTAGATTTTGCTACAGTAACAAATAGCCCCCAAATCTTATAGCATATAACAGTAAACGTTTATTTTTTTTGCTCGTGGATCTGTAGGTTAGCTTAATCAGGGCCTGGCTGGGCAAGATCAAAGCAGATTGCTTGGCTGAACCCCAAACCAGTAGGGCAGAGTTGTTTGCCCCTCATTATTGACCGGATGGCATTCCAAAGTGACTCGGCAAAGGGCATCGATACAGAATCCTATTACAAGGTGAAAGTGAAGAGCTCTGAGTGATAGGCTAGTCCATCACAATTTGACTGTTTGTGAGTCTCCTGTGGGTTGTTCCCAGTCTTCCATGCCCCGCAGAGCCGTGAAACTGAACACCTGGCTTCCTGGGGTCAGCAGGTGTTCTCAGGAAAAAACAGCTTCAATACTTTCACAACCTCTTTTGAGTTTTTCTTTTTGCTTAGATGTATGTCTACCAACTCACCTCAAAAGAATAAGTTGAATTTCTTTTTTTACCTTAAAAATTTTAGCTAGCCCTGTCTGGTATGGCTCAGTGGATTGAGTGCCAGCCTGCAAACCGAAGTGTTGATGGTTCCATTCCCAGTAGGGGGCACACGAGAGGCAACCATACATACATTGATGTTTTTCTCCCTTTCTTTCTCCTTCACTTTCCCTCTCTCTAAAAATAAATAAATAAAATCTTTAAAAAAAAAAGATCCTTTTAGCTGAAGTCCTGAAATTGGCATGGATTGGCCTGAGACAGTTCCTATGATCTACTTTGAACACTCTTGGCCAGGAGCGATGTGCTCATATGCCAGGTCTAAGCGATAGGTTCACTGCTGGATTCAGGGGTGAAATCATGCAGACAGTGTGACTGAAGATCGAGAAAAGGTGGTTCTCAAAGGAAAATGAGAAGGAAATGGATGCTGGGCAGGTGAAAACAACAGCTGTCTACTTTCTGTGCTTATCCCTAAAACCAAGGATTTCAATATGTGGAGATTATAGAGAAGGACATTCCGAATGGAGTGAGGGCATGAAGCTATAAAAGGGTGAGATCGTTTGAGGGAAGTAGCAATGTCCTGTGACAAGGTGTTGAGTGTGTGGTGGCTACTAGGCCAGAAAAAAGCTGGTGTCTTTTGGCTGGACAGTGGGCCAACTGCTTGTCTCAGACACTTAGACCTTATTTGGCAACTAATGCGGAGTCCTTAGTTCAAATATTTATGACAAATTTCTGCCCCCGACCCAAATTATCAGGCAGAAGGGGAAAACAAATAATAATAGGAAATGCAAGGAATGCAACCCAGGCAAAAGTCGAGGAATGTGGGTCAGGTTAAAAATAATTCAGTCAAAGGAGTGGCCCAGAAGCAGAGAATGGGGCTGTCAGAACGGAGAGAAGGAGAATCTGGTTCTGGTTCCGGGGGTGATGCCCGGGCTGGGTGCCCCTGGACTGCCCAACCCTCATCGGCGGAGGTGGCGCCTGCCAGCGGGCGTCACACACAGTGAGTCTCCCTGTTTCCCGCCCTCGCCCTCCTTTATCTGATGTATCTTAGACTCATTTTTCTCTGCCCTCCCTGTTTCCCTTACAGATTTAGACAGAACTATTCACTCAATGGCTTTCATTCTTTTTTTTTCCAGTCCAAACACTTCCCTTTATCCTTTCAACAGATTCATCTCAGCATCATTTTTTCCCCTTTTGGACCTTATAAAATAGTATTGCCTTGTCTGTACAATCCTTTCCAGTTCTGATATTCCCTATATCCTGAAAACTCCACCTGCCTCTCCCATCCTCATTGACCACCTTCCATGACCTGAACAAGCCCCATTCTAGTCACTTCCCCTTGTCTTCTGAAAGCCTACATATTCTTATAGTTTTATGTTTCTATGTCTACCTGGTGCCTCCAGCCACACACAATTAACCTTGGACTGCACGTTCCTCATCAGTATGAGCTAACATCTCACAATGCCATGAGAAACTTGTTTATTTCATTTTTATGGGTAGACAATGTCTTATTTGAGGGGTGGGGGGACTTAGGATAGAAATCAGAGCGCCTAGGTGAGGCACTTTCTGATTATAGGACTTTTAACCTTTGTGTGGTGGGACGAATATTTGACTTGTCTGCTTCACAGGGATGCTATGGGAGTTGACTAAGACAAATGAACATGCCTTTTCAAATGGAAGTTCTGTGTAAATGTGAGGCACAGTAATGTGTTTAATAGATTCAAGATGAGCACCACGTTCAAGTGCCAAGTGCAACTACGGAGCAAAGTGCAGTCGGAGTGTACAAACTTGTTTTAAGAGATACACTAAACATCTAAAATCTGACCACTTCTCTTCATCTGCAGGACTATTGCTCTGGCCTACCCACTGCTGGCTGTCTTCTGGACAGCTGTAACAGCCTCCTAACTCTCTCTCTCTCCTCCCACAACCCCCTCCCCCCCCCACTCTTGCTTTCTTACAACCACTTCACAAAGCATCCATAGTAACCTTTTAAACATGCTAACTGACTCACAACTCTCCTGCATGAAACCCTCCCCTGAGAGGGCCCCACATGACGGCCCCATCGTTCACATCTCTACTCCAGGCTGTGGCTACACTGACCTTTACTCTTCTGCCTGGGATACTCATTCCCTTCACAGCACTGTTTTTTTCCTCATCATCCAGGAAGGTCTCAAATAGCACCCCCTCCAAGAAGTCCTCCCTGAGCACTTACAGCAGAAGCTTGGAAAATAGCTGAGTAGATGCTCAGAAAATACTTGCCGAATGAATGAATGAATGAGCTGACATAGCATTCGCAGGTTGTTCCATTTGGCTATAGTGGCTCTAGCTTTTACAGCATCACATTTTCAAATTATTCGGAAGAGCTGCATCTGGTTGTAAACTTCCAGGTTTTACTCCACAGTGAAACAATAACACTGCTTCTTTAATGTTGTCTTAAATGTTTGTTAAATATCAAATGTCTGTCTCTTCGGCGGAAGCTCACTATAGCAGTACGTGCAATGAGTATCCAGCAACTATTTAGTGTGTAGCTATTGTGAGAAGTCCAAAGCTTTGAAGCATGTCTGTGATTTAAAGTCAGATGAGCCAAATACAAACACTTCATGAAAAATGAACAATTTCAGGTGAAGGGTAGCTGTACCTGTTGCTTTTCTCCTAGATAGCTGTTGATAGATGGTTCTGAGGCAATGGATTCCACGAATCCCAGTTCAGTCAGATTCCCACTAGGTTCATAAATGCTCTTCCTTTTCCATTAAGAAGTTGTGCTGCTTCTCATGGTATTCCAAATATTGCTTGTGAACACCTGTGAAGTGTCCTAAATTCAAAACACACTTGCAGTATCCAAGGAGGAGTCTGGTTCTTTAGTTGTACAGTGAAACTGCATCGTGCTGGGGACTGTTTGAAAGTCAGAGGCAAAGTTGCCCTTGAAGTCATTTTATGTCTCACGTGAAGGGCAGGCACCCAACTTCTTGTTGTCATAGAATCCCACAGGTGCTTTTGTTAGTCCCTCTACCTCTTTTTCAGTCAGAGCTTCTCAGTGATCTGAAGTAATTGCATTTCTCCCCAAAGGATGTCTTCATAGCCATCATTACCTATGTGTTTGGCCACCTAAGCAATGCCTTCTAGTTCTTCCTCAATGCTGGAAAATCCCTAAAATCACCCACATAGTATTTCTACTGTCTTTATCAGCATGCATTGGCTGTCTCATTCTTTTATTATCATTATCATTATCACTATCATTCTTTTTGCTCATCCACCACAATGGATTTCTTATAAATGACATGCACATGAATTAAATGCATGGCTGATACTGTTCCATGGTAACAGAAGTAAAAATGGCTCACTAGTATGATTCAGGTTTCCTAAGGCCTTACTGGCCTGGAGGCACACACACAACATCCATAAAAATCACGCAAATCCCAAGGACTCTCACAGAACTACACATTTCCATCATGTGGTTTTCAGGTATTCCCAGGAGTGTGAAGAGAGGGAGCTCGGGTCTGCTGCCCTCACACACTGGCCCCAGCCTGGACACCCCTGGCCCCTAGGGACGCGCTGCAGGTGGCCCTCCCGCCACTCTCCAGGACAGGTGTGTGCCTGGCATCCCCACTAGAGTTACTTAAGCAAGTTCCACATTTTTCAGAATTTATCTGTCATCTACCCATTCACCCATCTCCTTGGTTTATAATGACCTCCAAATATGAGTTTTTAAAAATACAGTAGAGGTTGGACACATCACCTCTCTACAACAGAACACATTCCTTCCCTTGAGTATTCGTGTCTTCATTCCCTGTGCAAGGAGGCTCTCCTTTGAGACACTTCCTAAGCTCGACCAGACCTGTCTCCACAGCACGTGGACACACACAGTTGGAGCAGGCGGTTTGTGTGGGAAGTCAGTTACACACAGTCTGGGAAGAGGTCGGTGGATGCAGAGGAGCCACTGACTACTTTAGGTCAAGGGAGCAGCAATGAGAGCTGCATTTCAGGAATATTCCCATCTTCTCATCTATTATCCTCTTCTATTTTAGAAACCCAAGACACTCACACCCAGAGCTAAGTAAAAGATGTGAACCAGGTAGGCGGTATTCTTATCAGAAGCATTTGCTGAAAGGACAGAGCATCTGAGGTCACAAGCTCTGGGGAAGAGCTGGACCGAAGGGAGGAGGGTAGTCACAGACACAGTGAAATGTCTGGACTTTGGTTTCTCACTCGCTGTTGCAAAAGTAGAGCTGTTTCATTTCAGGGCTCATGGGAGCCCTGGCCTGACCTCGGTCAGGATGTTCTCAAACATACTGTGGCCAGCACAGTAACCTGACAAGCACTGGCTTATTTAAAGAACTTGGTGGGTTGCTTGGCCTCTGAAGAAACCCATCAATCAGTTGTGAGGGAACAGAATGATCTGTCGGAACTTCCCCTGGCAGCGGTGTAGCAGTTTCAGGCTAGAAGTTTACTGCTCTGAGCCGGAAGTTACAGTGAAACTTCTGTAAAGGAGAACATGTAACATGTAGTTTCTACTAAGGTACTAGGATGAGCAGACAAGCACTTTAAAACATCACTAATTCATTCAAGAGAATTGAGAGTATGGAGAATTTCACCAGGAAACTAGAATCTTTTAAAAAATAAAATGGGAATTCAAAAAATGACATAAAAATGCAGTATCAGAAATTACGAACTCAATAGATGGGTTTACCAGCAGACTCAGCAGATGATAGGAGGGAGTGCAAACACAGGTCAATAGAAAATGTCCCTGGAGTGAGTGCATTGTGAAATATTCATTCAATGGAATCCTCGCAGCAACACCCCACCTTCAAATATAACCATTGATACGTGCAACAAATGGAATGCCTCTTGGAGAAATTGTGTAAGCAAAAGAAGCAAAATATGAAAAGGTAGACATTGCATGATTTCATGTACATGAAATTCAAGCACAGGTAAAAATCATCTATGGGTGACAGATGTTGAAGTGGTGGTTTGTTCTGGGGGACAGACATTGACCAGGCATGAGAAAACATTCTGGGGTGATGGAAGTGTCCCTGAACTTGACCTGTATTGTGGCTGTGTGGGTGTGTTAAACATTTGTAAAACTTTATTGTGCTATACATTTAAGGTTTCTGTGCTTTATCATGTATAAGAAATAGCTCAATCAAAAAAAATACCAGCAAAGATATTTTCCCCAAGTGACTTCTGTTGTTTACTCTTTCTCACCACTTTTTAATCCTCACACAAGAATGGTTATTGATTTTAGAGAGAGAGGAAGGGGGGCAGGGAGAAAGAGAGAACCATCCATCAGTTTCCTCCTGTACATGCCCCTACTGGGAATTGAACCCACAACCTAGGTATGTGCCCTGACCAGGGATCAAATCCCCAAACTTTTGGTGTATGGGGTGGCACTCCAACCAACTGAGACCCCCCAGCAAGGGCATGATCTCACTGCTTGCATGCTGGAAGGAAGGCCCCTTGTTGTCCTCAGTTACTTCTATGCTTGCTGGAAAATCTGTCAAGAACAGAGCCTGGAGTGCCTTCAGGAGGCCACAGAGGGCATACCATGGGTTGCTGCCCTTGGACGTGAGAAAACTCAGGTCTCCTTGGGAGAGCATTCACCCTGGAGTCTGCAGGAACACAGTTGAGACCTTGGCTTCCTGGTGAGTAAACAATCCTCTTCAGAAATATTAAGACGATGGAAGGAAACACTTCGGGGACCCTGGAAAACTTTGGCAAAAAGTAGTTTAAAAATTTTTGTCATTAAGAATATATATACAGGGTGGGGCACAAGTAGGTTTACAGTTGTGAGTACATGAAACCAAGTTTATGCTTGTATTGTTATGTGTTAATTTTGTATTATTGTCCATAGGAACAACTGCAGACCTACTTTGGCCCCACCTTGTAGAACACACATAATGTCAGGGTCTGTCGGTCCTATTATGTTCAGTGAAGGGATTGGAAAGGAATCACTGAGGCCTACTTGGAAAACACGCCTCACATTCCCATGCACGCAGTCAGGCAGAGTTTAGTGAGGACTGGAAGAGCAGCAGCAGGCGGACGGCTGGGAGAAAGGACCCATGGAGACGTCAGCGGCACAGGCCACCTGTGCTCACTCCTTATTACTTTGCCAGGTTGCACTGGTCACACCTGCCAGTCTTTACCTGCTCTTCTAGTGCGTCCCTCTAAGGACAGATCAAACCACCATAACAGTCCATCCACAGTGAGGGCGAGATGCATGAGGAACTAGGCTTTGCTTTACCGGCTTTCAGCTGGAGCTACAGGAATGCATTGATTCTGAGTGGGGGGTACAGGTCCTCAGGATGGACTTGGTGGAACTGGCTTTGAGAGAAGGAGGAGTGAGCCTGTGTGGCTGAGCTTGAAGGAAGCCTTGGAGCCCTTGGGAGCTGAGGCCCTTTTAGTTACTAGAGACCAGTCCACATTTTTAGAAAGACCGAATTTTTGGTTAGTGCCCTGGCCGACGCGGTGAGTGGGTTGGATGTTGTCCTGTGAACTAAAAGGTCACTGGCTCCATTCCAGTTCCATTCCTGGTTGGGGCACAGGCCTGGGTTGCAGGCCCGGTCCCCCAGGGTATGTGTGGAAGGCTGCCCGTCGATGTTACCCTCTTACATCAATGTTGCTTGCCCTCTCTTTCTCCCTCCCTTCCTCCCCCCTCTCTAAAAATAAAAAATAAAATATTTAAAAGTACATTAAAATTTTTTTGGAGAGCTTTCTTTTAAAGCAGCTGCTACCTTCTTGTTTTCACACTTGTACAGTTGGCCTGATATTTTTGATGGCTCACATTGTGGGTGGAGCAGAGGAGAAGCACCTTCACGTACACTCCTGGCTATTCCTCATGAGAACCCTTGAAATACATCAGTGAGCATGTCTGTATTGAATGTCCGGGGGACAAGGTGGACCCAAGCCCCCTCCCACTGGATGGACCCCTAGGAAGGGCCATGGCTCTCTCGCTCCCTGGCAGCTGTGCTGTGCTGAGCAAGGCTCGGAAAGAGTGGCCCTGAGGTCCCCCTCTTCCAGGGCCTTCACCTCCTTGCCCACGGAGTCAGGGTCATCGGGACTCAGGTTGTTCTACCCTGAAACCTCAGGTGTAACTGATCCTTTAGATCTGAGAAGGTGGCTTCTCATTCTGAATTACTTATGGCTGATCAAAAGAAGGAAATATTATTCCAGTGGCTCCAGTTTCTCGTTCCCTAGTGGAACAGAAGATAAAAAAGTGAGTCAACAAATTTTCCCTGTTGAACATTGAAAACTCTGTTCGATTAGGATGGAATTAGATTATGGTGGGAGATGGGGTGGGCCTTTATCTGGGTAGGGTCGCACAATCAGGCCAAGAGATAGAGATAAACTGGCGCATCCATCCCCCCCCACCCCACGGACACTTATCAACTGCACACACTGTCAGACGCTGTTCCGTCTCTGAGGGTTCTCCGCTGACAAGGGAGACAAAGACTTTGCTTTCATGAAGCCTGAATTTTAGTTGGGGAGACAGACAAAAAGAAAGTCCAAGTAAACACATCCTTATAGTGTTGTGTGCTAAAAAGAAAAGAAAAGTGATATCCAAAATAACTGGGAGATGATTGGTGATTACTGTGGGTTTCAGTTCAAACCCCATTGACTCACAGTCAGACTTCTCCAAGCTCCCCTGTGGTGATTCTCTGGGGCTTCTCTGAGATTTTTGTCTGTGTGGGTAAGTAGCAGTAGCAGGACAGGATTTATTTTGCTTACTCAAATAATGAATATGTTTGTGTGCAAAATGTTCCCAGGGAAGCACACAGGAAGGAACCCATCAAGGCAGAGAGGCTGTGGAATTCTGGAACAGGAGACGGGGATGGCGTTTACTTTGTAGCTCTTGGAGTCTCTAGGGACCGTACATAAGTCAGCAATGATATATTAAGCTCCCCTCAACCTCAGTAGGGGGAGCCGATCCCTGTGACTCTCTGGCGTGTCACTGCTCATTGCTGGAAGCAGAGACGTGTGCTCACACGCAATGTGGAGAGGTTTGGGCTCAGGACCCCGGCGGGTGCCCGCAGAGCGAGGTGAGTAGAGTATGAGCCACAAGGCAAGATTTGCCTCATCCTCGCCCGCCCTCCACATCTCCACCCTGGCCTTCTCCCCCTCCCCCATCTTCCTTCCACCCTCCAAACCACTGCAGTCAGTCCTGCACACCAAGGACCTGGAACTGCTCCTGCTAAATCGTCAGTGAGTTCCTGGAGAGCTTAGCCGATGGCTTCCTGTAAATGCCAAACATCATGCTTTTCTTTCCATCCCTATCCATTCCACCTTTCTACAGCGCTGAACACTGAGGGGTCATCGTTTCCTTCTAGAAAGTCCTTTTTCTCTCAACTTTTGTGGCACCACTCTTTCCTAGTTCCCTTCAAATTCTGGAATTGGCAGTGGTGGAGGCAGAGCTGGAGAAAGCTTCAAGCAAGCACTGGGCAGCCATTCAGCTGGGCTTGGAGGGAGGTGGGGTGTCCGCCAGGCAGGAAGAAGGCCAGGCCACGCCCGCACCCTCACCCGCAGTTCATTACCGAAAAGATGCAAGCAATTGGGGTATATGTCCTCTTTTCCCAGAGCTGAGGTAAGGAGATGCCAAGCACTTTAAAGCCACATTCTACTGACTTTCAGGTACCACAGGTGTTCTCACCTTTGGGGGGGGCACAGTTGGCAATATCTGGAGGCACTTTTGGTTGTGTACCTGGGGAAGGGGGAGTAGAGGCCTAGGACGCTGCCGATCATCGCACAGGGCACAGGACAGCTGCTGCAGCAAAGAGCCATCCAGCTCCAGCGCCAGCAGTGCCGAGGCTGGGAAACCCTGAGGTACAGTCTCTTAGAGCCACCGGTTAGAATTAGTATTTTCGTTATCAAAAGCCCTGTTTTAAAGTGAATGAATAGTGCACTTTTTAAAAGATTTATGAACAGCTTATTTTTTAAAGGAGCTTATTCTCAATAAACATATAATCACCTATAAACAGTGTCACAGATTTGCTTCTTATCTGACATCCATAGGTTTTTATACAGTTGTGATTCACACATTATGTTCTGTTGTAAGCCCAAGGAACTGGTGAAACCTAAGGGCTAGTGAAGGTTATTTCACTGCCCTCTTTTTTCTGACAAGAGCGGTTTATCGTCACAGCACACGAGCATAGCTTAGTGGTTCTCCACGTCAGCCAAGCCCCCTGGAAGCACACAGGTTGCTAGGCCCCAGTACCCAGACTCTGACTCAGTGGGTCTGGAGTCTGGCCAGAGGTTCTGTATTTCTAACAAAGTTCCAGATGCTGCTGCTATTCTGGGGACCACACCTGGAAAACTATGATAGAAGAACTATCATAGTTTTCCTGGGAGAGAGTTGATTTTCTTGGAGAGTTCTGCAAAACAGATAGCCATTTCATCTCATGTCCGAGTAACAGGCTGCATGAGCAGGTTCTTGGGTCCCCTGAGTCCGGTGTGCCAGATTCTCAGCAGGGGACAGGCTCTTGGCAGGTTCCTTGTTCATCCTCGGAGAGAACCCAGTGCCACCTCACTGCCGAGGGAGTCCGATGTCCCCGGGCGGCAGGCGGGGCTGAAGCCCTGACACAAGGCCCCAGCCAGGGACTCGCTTCAGTGGAAACACACTCATGAAAATAATTCTTGAGGTTCTTACTTAATTAAAAAAATCCCTTCCCTTTCCCCCAAAAAGAAGTGTATGTACATTTTAGATAATTACAGCATTCAGATAAGCATACATGTGGAAAAACTTTTCAGTACTGCTGTTAATGCCAAAGTTCTGTCCTTTCCTACATAAAGATATCTCCAAAGGGAGATCACCCTGTACGTGTTTTGCTCCCTGCTCTTTATGGCTAATGACCTCTTCCTTCCCACGTCAACACTTTCCAGACCCTCTAATACTCAGTTTACACTGAGATTCCCCACTGAGCCCCCAGTGCTCTTTACAGAAAATTTGTACAAGCCAAGCTCTGCCCCAAGGCCTTACCTTGTACCTGATGATAGGTCCTTCAAGTGCCTTCAGTCTGGCGCGTCCGTTCTCGCCACACTGTCTTGCTCAGAGACGAGGCCGTCAAACACACGATGTCCCAAGTTCTGGGTGGAGCTTCTTCAGCGTGTCACTTGGTTTGTTCCTTTACCCCTTTGCCCCTTGTATTTCCTGTAGCTGGAAATCAGAGCTAAGCATTTGACATCTTCACGTTAAACATTTCTGGCACATATACCTCGTAGGTGATGTTGGGTAATCTGTAATGTGTGTGTCATAAGAGACGTAACATCTGGTTGACTCGATGAATGATAGACTGACCTTGACCTCTCAGTCACAGTGAAGACAGATGGATGGTTCCATGGAACATTCTGTTCATCCCTCGACACTAAGAAGTAATCTGTGTATTATTACTTTGCTAATATGAATTTCCAATTCCCCATCAAATATTTACCTAAAATTTTTAAAAATTTTCATGTATAGATAGCTTTATTGAAGTATAATTGTCATACAATAAACTTCACATGTATAACTTGATATGTTTTGACATCTATTATCTGAAATTATCACCACCCTCATGATAATAAACATCTCATTGCCAAAAGTGTCCTCATGTCTCTTTGTAATTTCTTGCTCCCTCCCTGCACCCCAGCTGCCCTTCCCCACCCCCAGGCAATCACCAATCTACTTCCTGTAGCTAGGTCACTATAGTTTGCATTTTCTAGAAATTTATGTAAATGGATTCATAAGTATATGTTCTTGGTCTGGCTTCTTTCATTCAGCATAAAATATTTTGAGATTTATTCATGTTTCAATAGTATCAGTAGTTCACTCCTTATTGTTGCTGAGTAATATCCTGTTGTATGTGTGTTTGTATATATACTCCTACTGACATAAGAATGGACAGACAAATTTTGACATATATAGATGAGGATGTAGATATAGGCACGTCAAAATTTGTTTATTCATCCTTACATCAGTGGACATTTGGGTCGTTTCTACTTTTTGGCTGTTACAAATGAACTACGATAAATACTTGTGCACGAGTCTTTGTGTGGACCTATGTTCTCATTTCTCTTTGGTGTATATGCAGGAGTGGAATGACTGGGTTACATGGTAGGCATATACTTTAATTTTTTAGGAAACTGCCAAACTGTTCTCTGCATTTTTTTATTCCTACCAGCCGTGAAAGAGAGTCCAGTTGCTCCATGTCTTCACCAATCATAATTTTCCTGAGGATGTTAAACCATTTTCTCTTGTGCCTGTTTAACATCTGTCTGTCTCCTCTGGAAGAAGTGTTCAAGTGTGTTATCCACATTGAATTGGGTTGTTTGCATTATTGAGTTTTGAGAGCTCTTTATATATTTTGGATACACATTTTCCTCAGATACATGATTTGCAAATAGTTTCTGCCAGTTTGTGGCTCGTCTCTTCATCCTATTAATAGTGAAACCATGGGCGGGAAGAGGTCTTAGGTCAATTTACTGTAAGGCCCTCCTTACTTTGCAGGTGAGAAACACTGAGCACCAAAGGCCCAGCAACTTGCCTAGGGCTGCACAGTGACTTGGTGGCCAAGCTCAGACTAGGTTTGCACCCCCAGGTTCTGGGACCAGAGTTCTTGGTCTCACAGTAGGATGTCTCTTTGAGCTTCATCCATAAAATGGCTTAATTTTCTTTCTCTCACTTAGGTTATTGAAAAGTAAAATATTCAGTCAAACTAGTTACTTATTATTGTGAAGACTCAAAGATACAATTACTAAATTCTGCCTTTCTCTCCCAGATTCTTTTAAAATATCTTCCTGATTGGATTCAAGCTGGTATTCTAAGTAAATAGGTAGAGTCATTAAATCAGTTCTCTTTAGAATTGTAGTAATCACGGAAAATTCAAGCTAAATGATATGGTGTGATTATTCTCATTCAGCCCAAAAGAAGAAAAGAAACAAAACCTGTTCTGACTCACAGCCTGGTCAGATTTGTCTCGAGGACCCTTGTGGGAGCCAAGAGGGCAGCAGGTATTTCTGACCAGTGGGGAGAGCTGGTGCTGCAGAAATGTGGGTGAGGGGTGGGGACAGACAAGTACTGGGCCCTCAGCTATCACAGATCTCCAGGACTGTACAATTAGAAGGGACTACGGAATGTACCTGGTCCCCTCCAACCCATTTCACAGCTGTGACAAGCTCGTGGTTATCTGCCTGCGCTGCAGCCGCCCAGGGACAGGGAAGCTGTGATTCAGCGGAGAGATGTACGTGGGACTACGTGGGAGGGCAGTGGAGAGGACCGGAGGGTCGACCTTCCTGGGACAGAACTGAAAATGGAAGAAAATATTGACAGCCTTAAGAAGGAGAATTTATTGTCTTGGTCCTGGTCCCAGTAACTAGTGGCATTGAGTAAGGACAAACAAACACTGCAGGGCTCAAACCGTGTCTGGTTTACTTTGATCCACAGTTTGGTAGCTTAACAAGTTTGTAGACTTTTCTTTTTCTTTAACAATTATGAGTTACAATAATCTGTAAGGTGAAATGTAGCATCGGTAAGTGCATTTAGTCTTAGTTTTAGGTAAAAAAAAAGTCAGTTATGTAAACACAGCTTTGTATAGGGGAAAGCATCCTTGCATATTCTGGGCTAGTCAAACCTCATTTGGAGTGAGCCTTGAACTCCAGGGGCCTTGTTTTAAGGGGAATATTAGCAAATCATTACCATATTTAAAAGATAGGGGAAGGGGTTCTTGTCCTGGGGAAAGGGTTGAAGAAGTGGGGGATTTAAAACAAAGCCTGGTGAGGAGAGTCAGGGATTGGGGGTACCATACTGAAGAGGGGTTCTATGTCTTCTGAATTCCCTCTGAACTTGAAAGGACATACTTTCTATTAATTTTCATTGTCCAGAGTCAAATGGGCTGCCCCACCAAGTGGCCCTGGGCTGTCATAGGCAGTTCTCCACATTTGTAAGAAGTCGGGGCCCCCAGACCTCAAACAGCTCTCACCCGTGCTAAGATTCAACATTTGCACCTTCTTTTTCTCTCTTACTGGTGCCTTACCCTACAGGAGTGTGTGGAGGACAAGGCTGCAGGTCGCACAGATCTTACTTCCTCTTTTCGGCTACCCTTTGGGGAAATACTGTTATATATTATCACAAAAAGGGTAAAGTAAAACAGAACTCTTCTTTGGATTAAGGATATTTTCCTGCTGTATTAGTCAGGATTCCCCAGAAAAACAGAATCAGTAGGATACATAGATAGAGATTGAGTCACACAGGTATGGAGGCCTGGCGATTCCAAAGGCAGTGTGCTGGTGAACCAGGAAGAGCTGATGTTGCAAACAGCCTGATGGCCATTTCTGGGGATTTCCCTATTGCTTGGGAGAGGTCAAAATTTTGTTTTATGTAGGCCTTCAACAGATTGGATGAGGCCTACCCACATTAGGGAGGGTGATCTGCTTTACTCAAAAGTCAATTTAAATGTAAATCTCATCCAAAAACACTTTCACAGAAGTACCCAGAATAATATTTGACCAGATATTTGGGCACCCCATGGTGCAGCCAAACTGACATAAGATTAACTATCATACCCATGCAGAACCTTGAGTACCTATCCCCGGAACACTTTTTGGTGAGGGTTCTATAGAAGTAGCGCTTTCTTTCACTCTTATCATAAGAGTTTTATTTGTTGTACTTTATAGTCATAAATGTTTAATCCCTGACTTAGCACCCAAGAAATAAGTACTATAATTTTCCTATGGGGAGTATCTAAAATAATCAATTCATAGAATCAAAAAGTGGAATGAATGATGGTTGCCCAGAGGCTAAGGAGGGGGAAATAAGGAGTAGCTAATCAATGGGCATAGAGTTTCAGTTAGATGGGATGAATAATCTTTAGAGATCTGTTGCATGTATACATTGTACCCATAGTCAACAACTCCGTGTGTTACAGGGTGCAGCCAAGAGGGGGGACCCCAAATGGGCATTTGAAATGGGGTCCAGAACTCAAGGTGTCCAGGAGATTTTAAGCTGTCTCCACCTCTTCTCCCACAGGTGTGAGTTGGGGGAAGGGGCACACAGAGCAAGAACATGCAGGGCAGCTTTGCAGCTAATCCATGGCATGGTCATTTAACATACCTATAGCCTTTGGCTGGTCACTTAGATATGCTAAATAGCTATGGCCATGTTCTAGGCCAGGGGGATGGAAAGGGACCCCCCCCCCCAAGATGTGACTGGGGGGCAGGTCCCCCGAGTTACAGCACCTGTGTGGTAGCTCAGAGAAGATTGGCTCCATGACATGGGGTCACACCTGCCCAGACCCAGGATGGCGACCAGAAAAGCTGGAGAAGACAGCAGTTTGAGGGCAAGTGTGCCTGAGTGTAGGAGAAGTCAGAAATGGGGCTGCAGAGGAAGATTGGCATGGGGATTTAAACCCAGACACGGCAGCCATTGAGGTGAGAGAAGCACGTGGTTTTGGCTGAGTGGGGACTCCCATGGTCCTGGGAGAGAGGACCAAGTGCCTTTGCCAGAGTTGGGACTCCCACGGCTTTAGGAGGGGGAACCACCACCTGGTTTTAGCAGAGATCCTGGCAACACAGCTGAGGGTGCCAGGAACCCAGGGAGGTCTCCCAGTCAAGACAGAGTACTAACTGGGAATAACCAGAGAGCTGTCTGAGCCATGGACTTCTATTTCCTTTCCTGAGATACGATACTCTGGACTGGGCAAAGGGGGAAGGAAGGACTGTGTCTGTTTGTGGGTGTTTTAAAGGGACTTTAGGATTTTTGATAAAGACATTAGGTCACTACTTTAAGTTTGTATAGCATTAAATAAACATTTCCTTTCCTTTTCACGAATCTTGGGCATTGAGAGACATCTTTCCTCTGGCGGCAGACATGACGGACCTGGGGGCTTCTTTCAGTAATAGTATATTGTCCCAGGCCCCCCCCCCCTTGTTTGTTCTGTAACACGTGTAGTACACTTAAATTTTTAAGAGGATAGATCTCTTAACAAATTATGTTCTTACTACAATTTTTAAAAAGGATGAGGAGACAGACATGAGTTTGGAGAGGCCAGGTCACATGCCCAAGATTGCACATGCATAGAGGCTACACAGGGGTCAGGTCTTGCTGTCTCTGAAGCAGGTGGCTTTTGCCCCTGGGGCACCCAGACTCCTGAGTGGCTCAGGAGAACTGCAGGCTCAGAACAGAGCTCAGCCCTCCACTTGCCCTCACATTGATAGGGGACTCAAGACTTGGAAAATTTTAGCTTAAGGTAAAAAGCTGTAAGTCTAGCAAGTAATGTGTATGTTAAGCTTTTGTTTCAGAAACTACAGATAAGGCCCATCCTGGCTCCTGGGAAAAGCAGCTGACCTCCTGGGGCACTGGCTAGAGATCAGGTAAGATTACCTGATCTAAGATTACCAGGTGGTAATCTTACCACCTGGAGACATGTTGGAGGCATCTGGGCCTTTTGTGTGACGCCCCCACCCCCCGCCCACCCCTCTGAACAGAAAAGCTGCAGTTCGCTCACTTAATCCTCCCTGAATTTCAAAGCCCTCACTGCACCTTGCTCGTCCCCGCCCCCCCCGCCCCCGCTTATAAAAGATCTGGCCAGGAAAGAGAAGGCAAGATGGTTTGTTAGGGTATGAACCCACCATCTTCTCAGATCGCTGGCCATCTGAATAAAGCGCCCATAAAAGATTCAATCGCTGTCATTGCTTATTGGATTTGGTAGTGACAGGCAGCCCGAACGCTGGTGTCTTTTCCGGTTACAACATCATTTCAGAACAGAGTTTTAACAGTTTCCCTCTTCTTTCTCTAGGGCAGGCAGAGTCAGCTGGAGTTAGTGCACCACTTGCTAACCTTCAAACTGCTGGTCTCCCTGTTCAGCTAAAAGAGGGAAAAGAGGCATCTTCAACTAGAGTATAGCTTTTTTTGAGATGGCCTTGTTGATCATGACTGGGAGACAGGGAGAGGTCTATAGTCATAGAGAAAAACCCTAAGTACCATGTTTCTCCATAGATGACTTTGCGCAACAGCCTTCACTAAGGGAACTCCTGTATTTCATTAATTCTAGGCATGCATGTTTGCATGATGTTGCATCTGTGAAACTGCAATATGTCTCACAACTGATGGCATCTTAGCATCATGTCAAAGTTTGACAGCTATATGTTTTTTTCCTTAAGAGAATATTTTAAAAAATCAACATCACTTTAGATTTAATGGAATGTAGTAGTGAAGTCATATGAGAATTGGGTCATATGGACTGTTACAATAGTTATCCATGAGCTTGAACTTCGGGTTCACTAACACTTTAAGAATTATCCTGCAGTAATATAAACTTTTATGGGTGTGTGTATAGTTATATGAATTTTAACCATCTGTAGATTCATGTCATTATCATCTCAACTAGGATATAGAACAATTTCAATCACTCCCGGAATCTCCCTATGTTAGGTCATAGTATTCCTTCCTTCCTTCCCTAGATGTATCCCCGACTCCTGGCAATCACTGAGCTCTTCACAGTTTTGTCTTTTTGTGAATGTCATATAAATGGATTCATATAATGCGTAACCATTTGAGATGAGTTTATAACATTCTTGCGATTCCTTCAAGCTACTGCATGTATCAATAGTTCCTTTTTATTGCTGAAGACTATTTCATTGTATGGATGGTTTGTTTAATTATTCACCTGTTGAAGAAATGTGGATTGTTTTCAGATTTTGGAAATTATAAATAGAGCTGCTATAAACATTCACGTACAGGTTCTTGTGTGAACGTAAGTTTCTATTTCTCTGAGATAAATACCCAAGTTTGGGGGTGTTGGGTCACAAACTGTGTGTAAGGGTTTAGCTTTTAATGAAGCTGCCAAGCTGTTTTGCAGAGTGGCCAGGCCATTTTGTATTCCCACCTGCAGCACATGAGAATTATAGTTGCTTTACATCCGGGACAGCACCTGGTGCTGTCATAGTTAATTTTATTCATTGTTTTGTGTATATAGTGTATTTCACTGTGGTTTTAATTTGCATTTCTATGAGGACTCCTGATGATGAGTAAATTTTCATGTCCTTATTTGCTACCCATCTATACTCTCTGATTCAATATTTGTTCTAGTCCTTCATCTTCTCTGTAGTTTTCTCACTTTTGCATTTTGAAAGGTCTATGCATAGTCTGGGTAGATGGGTTATGTGATTTGCAAATATTTTAGTACAGCCTGTAGTTTGCCTTTTCATTTTCTTAAAGGTGTCATTTGTGTTCTACCTGGTGTGGCACAGTGGATTGGGTGGTGACCTGCAAATCAAAGGATCACAGGTTTGATTCCCAGTCAGGGCACATGCCTGGGTTGTGGGGTCCTAGTAGGAGGTGTAAGAGAGGCAACCACACACTGATGTTTCTCTCCCTCTCTTTCTCCCTCCCTTCCCCTCTGTCTATAAATAAATAAAACATTTTTAAAAAGTATCATTTGCAGAGCAGATGTTTTTAATTTTGATGAAGTCCAATTTATCATTGCTTCTATTATGGTTATGACTTTTTGTCATGCCTAAATTTTTTTTTGCCTAATCCTTGTTCTCCTAAATTTTCTATGTTTTCTTCTAACTAAAAGTTTTGTTGTTTTACATTTATGTTTAGAGCTATGATTCATTTTGGGTTAATTCTGTACAAAGTATGATATTTAGATTAAAGTTTATTTATTTATTTATTTGTATAGGGATTTCAAATATTCCAGCACCATTTGCTGCAAAGATTATCTGTTCTTTATCAAATTGCTTTCTCACCACTGTTGAAAATGAATTGGCCATATTGCGTGGGTCTGTTTCTGGACTCTATTCTGTTTTTCCCTTTCACCAATACAACAGTGTCTTGGTTACAACAATTAAGTTCACTTTGATTTTTCAATAGATATTTTTTTGTAAAAAATATTTTTATTTATTTATGTATTTATTTTTAGAGAGGGGAAGGGAAGGAGAAAGAGAGGGAGAGAAACATCTATGTGTGGTTGCCTCTCACATGCCCCCTGCTGGGGACCTGGCCCACAACCCAGGCATGTGCCCCAGATCAGGAATCAAAGCAAGGATCCTTTGATTCGCAGGCCTGCACTCAACCACTGAGCCACACCAGCCAGGGCTCAATAGATATTCTGTTAATGGGATTTGGCATGTCCTGTGTGATGTGAAACACTCTTTTAGCTGGGTCTGCACAGTGGTGTAAATCCAAAGTCTCAGCAGGCTTCACAGAGGTGTGAGTGGCTGCTGCTGAGCCATGGAAATCAGAACAGGAGGGACAGGGCCAGGCTGCAGTGCTAGAGTTAGTCAAAGTCTGATTTTGTAAACTCTGTGTCTGTTTTACTTTTAATTGTTAATTGTTAAATGTTAATTTACATTACCTAACCATAATGGAGAGAAACACATGAAATATTAGTGGACATTTGGGGGTGCTGGTGATGTTCTGTTTTATTTTTGTTCTGGGTGCTGATTACTAGGTGTCTTCCCATTGTGAAGCCCATGGACCTGCGTGCTGGAGATCTGGGCACCTTTTCCTGTCTCTGTCTTATACTTTAATCAAATAGTTTGTGTACAGACCTTCAGGGATTAAGATTGTGAGTTGAAAATTAGGCAAAGAATTTTACCATTCATGTGATATAACCTTCTGTTGTGTTATTTCCCCTTCACCTTTTGATGAGTTGCCTTTATACACTGATATTTAGAGGGATTTCCAGCTGTCAACTGTAGTGTGGAAAACAGTGGGCCTCTGTGCCGGCACATGGTGAAGGTTCCTAAGACCAACTCCTGAACGGAGAAACAGGTCTAGAACAGTAAGGTGCAGTGTGATGCTTTTAAAAAAAGGACTGGGAATCCATATAGCAATGGACTTGGCAGCATTTCCCCCTCAGCTGAATACCTAAGGGTCAGAATTCTAGCGGGCAGTTGGGATTTCATATTCAATGGTATAGTTTTCTGTACAGGACTTTATATAATAAACATGTATTAATTTAATTCAATGATTATAAAAAAGCAATGAAGACACAGGAAACTTGTTTGTAAAACAATACAATTCATGGGCACACTTACGCAGGTGTGGTGCTCCTTGGGACAGTTTTGAGACCAGAGCCTGAGCCTTATTCATCTTTGCAACAGCTGTTGCATCTGGCACATGGTGGGTTCTCACTCAATGCTATTTAAAATTAAAAAAAGTTACTAGGACATGTTCTGGTCATTGTTTTGTGTTTGCTCATTACTTTCTACTTGTCTTTGAGCCTTTTCTTTTCACTCACCCACTGTGATTCATTCTCTCAGAGTTATCGAGACCCCAAAGCCGGGGAGTGGGAATCACTAGGGTGTTAAAGGCAGCCTGTCCCCAACATTGGTGCACTAGCTTAGAGCTCTCTCTCTCATTCTTTTTCTTTTTTTTAATATTTTATTTATTTATTTTTAGAGAGGAAAGGGAGGGAGAAAGAGAGAGAGAGAGAGAAACATCAATGTGCGGTTGCTGGGGGCCATGGCCTGCAACCCAGGCATGTGCCCTGACTGGGAATCAAACCTGTGATGCTTTGGCTCACAGCCCGCACTCAATCCACTGAGCTACGCCAGCCAGAGCATCTCTCTCTCATTCTTATGTCACCCTTGTATTTGACTTGTGTAGTTCAGCAGTAGCTTCTCACTTGCAGCATGGGTGCTAAAAGAATAGCCCTTTGATGCTGAAGATGTGATGGCTGAACAGTTGTGGTCTGAATATTTCTTTACCTTCAGATAGTGATATCTGAATTTCATCTAACCACCAAACAGTGCTGTGAAATAAGCACTAGCTTCACCCCCATTTTAATGGTGTTACTGTTGCTGAACCCAAGCATTAGTAGGGGAATCCTACCGCTTCCTGCCTACTAGGCAAATCTCCGAAGATGGAGTTTGGTGGAAAAGAAAGAAATCTTTGATTTAATGGCAAGTTTCTGCCTAAAATATCTGGGTAACAAAAGTAAGGGGAAAGAAAAAGTCAGAGTGTGACATCAAAAATAGCTATTTAAATATTTGTCATTTGTCATTAAATATTTGTCATTACATTTGTCTTGTGTCATCACACTACATAGGTTCAAGAACTGAAATAACACAAGAACAAAAATATGTTCACATTGCTGACAATTATCAACAAGGTTTTCAGAAACAATGGCAAGTTTCTGGCTCAAAGCCTGTTCCCTCTAAGACACCGCTCAGAAAAAGTCACCCTGTCATTCTCTGGCAGCTCAGTTCAGGGTTGCCCCAGGAACCTCTGTCCCACCCAAAAGTATTATGAGTGTAGGTGGCTTAGTTGGTGTCCAGTCACTGTTCAGCTTCAGGCTCTTTTGGAGTCTGTGCCCCCAAGGCCTCTGCCACCACCCACCTGGCCACTGTGGCAGGCCCACTGGTGACTGTTGACATGTTTCCTGCCCAGGGGGAGGGAAAGAACCAACTGACTCTTTGCTTCCCAGCAAACTGTTTCAAAAGTCCCCTCCCAGGATCCCATGCATGCCCAAAGCCAGCAGGAGTGTCCAGCTTTCCAACCAATGGAGACTAGTGTGGGCCGTGTTTGTCTTTGCCCCTCTTCTGGCTGCCATGTTTAGCAAGGGGGCCAAGGCTCCAGTCACGCCTGCGCAGCTCAAGCCCCTCGCCCATTTCTGGGGGTGTGTCCCACTGGTACTTATGCTGTGATAGCCATGTGATACGCCCCACATTTCACACATGGTAAGCAGGGGAGACAGAACTTGCGCAGCTCTGTCTGTCTGACCGCTATGCTGCAAATATCCAGCCTGAAGGAGAATGAGAGGCTTCAGATTTGAACCACATCTCAACTCTTTTTAGATTCCAACCCACCTAAAGTCCTCAGTTCTTCCCAGTGGTTCTCTCTGTAGGAAGTGATCACGACTGTAAACAAGACTGTTTGTAATTTCTCACTTGCACAAATGATAAAATATATCACAAATATGAAAGAGTAAACCATATATGCAAACAGTTTAAAGGAGAAAAATAAAACAATTCACATACGCAGTGCCTAGCTTAAGACCAGCTTCACAAGAACGTCGGAGCCCCAGGGCCTGGCGGTCCCGTCCCCACCCCGCCCACCCTAGGGCTCACCACTCTCCCGGTTTCTCCTGGCCCTCCTCCTGCTTTTCATTGACCCTCATCACATGTGTTTGTGCCTAAATAGCGTGTGGATTAGTTTTGTTCATTTTTGAACTTTAAAACCTTTACATTTTTACCTGCCTTTTTTTTAATTTTTCAAGTTTTGATTTAAAGCTACTTATTTAAGTCTAAAGTCATTAATTTGTCTTTTATGAATGCTTATGTCTAAACTGGAGACTATTTTCAATTTCTCTAAATTTTCTTAATCATTGCAATCTATTGTTATAGTTCACTTCTACAAAACCTCAGGTAACTAGGTAAATTTGGGCGTGAAATTCAATTCAATTTGATCTTATATAATAATCATATTTCATTATGTAGAACAAAGGAATGCCCCAAATATTTACCACTCAAGGAAGTAGACAGAGTGTTTGGATTCAGGTGAACACAGACTACCCTGCTCCAGACTCGGTATTTCAGGCTTCAGTGTCTTCATCTCTGGCTGACCCTCCATATCCCAGGAACACCTCCCTGTCACAGTCAAGCCTGTTTCTCCCTGTCCCTCACTGCGAATCAGTCACCAGTTCCACATTTCTCCCATCGCTTGCGTCAGTCTCTGTCCTTACTTCCTCCCGACCCTGGCAGTCACCTGCATTGTTGCAGAACATCCCCCAGCCTGACGGGGCTGCTCTGCTTGCTCTCGAATATGTGGCCACCCAAGTTTTTCTGAAGCCTGCCTCTGTCCTGCCTAGCCATTCCTTGACTAGTCATTGCTTCTTCTCCCTCATCGCTTTCTTGGACTGTTGAGCTCACCCACCTGAATTGGAAGGGGACAACCCGAGAGGTGACTGAATAAGGGCTGAACACTTTACGCAGTCGGACCAACTTTTCTTTCTCAGAAAACTGGAATGGGGTGGGGTGCGCCTGAGAGACTGAGTCAGTTTGCTCTGGAGACCCAAGGTCCAAGATTCTGTGGCTTTAGGGTCAAATTTGACATCTCAGCAGGTTAAGGACTTAGGTCAGCCAGCACTGCATGGGAGCAAAAAAATCCTGACTAAACAGAGGGAGACAGGCTGCAGAAGCAAGAGGAAAATGGGGCTGGGGCCATCACAGAGGAAGAATCAGACAAGACATCATGTGGTGGGGGTGGGGGGAGAGAGAGAAAGACCAGCCCCCAAATATTCCAGTCTCCAAGAACCCTGGTGCATTGATTTCAAGAGATTTCCCTTATCTAATTCCCCTTTCAATGAAATTAGAATACATTTCAGTGTCTTGCAAACTATTGATCCCTAAAATGTTGATCCACCTCAAATGGTGCCACCTCCAAAGTCTTTGGTCTTAGCTGGTGTTTGCCTGAAGACACAGCCTAAGACACAGACTGGAAGGAGGTAGTTGTGGGGAAGGTGGCCCCAAGAAGCAAGGAGTGGGGGTTGGGGTCAGAGGCCGGGCAGGAGAAAAAGCCCACAGAGCTGGTTGTACTATAAGCAGCTGGGCTCAGCCCCTTTGCAGACCCTGTGAAGGACCATGTGGGTTGTGCCTGAGATGTGCCCCTCCACAGGGTGAGAGGTTGGGTCACTGACCACAGCTCTGTTCCCCCTGGGCTGAGTGCTGACCCTGGGGGCAGGAACTCTTCTGTGATCTGGACTTCACTGGCGAGGGCTGACAGAACTTGCATGCTTTAGAGAAAGCTTGGGACAGGAGAGTGGCGGGTGAGGTGGAATGCCATGCACACGCCCAGGAGCCTTGCACTGGAGCTGCAGTTGGAACGGAACAGGGAAGGGATGTGCCGCAGGTACCAAAATTGTCTGCTGAATCTTCCCGATTCCATGACTTATACGCCTGGATGTTCCCCTTCCAATCAGGAGAGTGCTAGGCTAGTCCAAACTTGCCCACTGTAGCTCAGCCTTTGTAATGGAAGCTCCTTGACTTACTTTTGCAGCCTTGAGACCCCCAGTACCGTAGGTGTCCAGGGCCACCGGGCTGGGGGGAGGGGCAGTCAGTGGCAATCAACACTTGGAAACTTCATCCAGGTCTTATGTGGAAAGGACTGACAGATTGTTGGTCATCTTCGCCTGTGAGGGCTCCAGCCACCTCCATCCACAAATCCCAGCCCTGCCATTGACCAGCTGCTGAATTTCGGCTTAATTATCTTCCCAGCCCTCTGAGCCTCCGTTTTCCTCACCAGTAGAAATGGAACCACTAATATTATTAATTTCAGAAGCTTGCTAGGAGCATAATCTGCCGTGAGCCTATTACCTAGTAAGGCAGCAGGTAGGTTGCAAATGCTTAGTGTGTATTAGTTCCTTTGTCTTTTCCAGAGATAAATGTTTATAAAAAAAGGCTGTTTTGCCAGCAAAATGTGTTGTCCCTTTCTTCTTGTAAGAGCATCTTATTTGGGGTGGGATGGGGGTGGGGTGGAGGTGGGAAGGACTCTGTTCGTGATCAGACAGAGCTGCCCCACCTCTCCTGCCCCAGCCTGGGCGATCGGAGACATGGTGGCTGTTTCAGGATGGACACATGGCCCCAGGAGTGCCAGGACTTTAGCTAGAACTGCAGGAATGAGGAATCTTTCAATTTGATGTCTGTGATGTGAGCCTCCTGGGGCTGCTGGTGTCCATCTCATCATGGTGACAGGGAGGGCATGTTGAGAATAAAGCTCACCCAGTGGAGCATGTGGCTGAGAAATGGGGCTGGGTTGGAGAGGGTGGGGGAAAGACTGACTTCTGGTGGCACCATTTGAATGCTTGGGTCTCACTATGCCTGAAATAGGCCTTTCTGGTTACTTGGGTGAGTAAATGTTTGAGTTGAGTTTCTGCCACATGCAACCCTAAAAGTCACAACTGACATAGCATTTGACTTCTTAAGGATTCAAATGGTCAGCCACAGGGGATAGAGAGGTAACAAGTGCAAGAGGCCTGGGACGACCAGGGTGGTCCACAGTCTACTTTGATTGGGTCATGGTGTGTCTCCACCAATCTACCAATTCTCTCTGGTGAGGTGTCCCATCTGCTTCCAGGAAGGGTAGGCAAGCAGGCTGACAGCTGGATAGACCACATCCTTCTGGCTGGTGGTGCTGGGCCACTTATCTGGGGTCCATGGATCCCTACAATGGACCCAGCCGACTGGACCCTCCTCCTTCAAGGCACCAGGCCCTCAGCGTGTCTTAGCCTCTATCCTCCTGTGAGCCCTGCCCCTACAGCCCAACGCTCTGCTGGTGTGTAGAGACACATGTCACAGAGCAAATTTGTTCAGAATATTCTGGAGATAACAGTTCTACCCTAGGGGGGCTTATTTTGCTATCTGAAATGTCCACTGGCAACTCTGAAACATGCAGTATCCTTTGACTAGGAGCTGCTCACTTCCCTGATGGCGTGCAGAACCAGCTGTGGCTGTGGGCTCAGCAGATGCCTGCGGAGGATGTGTGTCTGCAGCAGAGATCGGCCCTGCTCCCTTGGGTTTTTGTCTCTCCCCAAGGGAGTCTCACAACTCTTCTGGGTATTCATTGGCTGTGTTGGTCAAGATCTGGGCTGGAAACAGAGATATTCTCTGCAGCAAACTGTCACACACTGGGTGACTGAAATGTCTCACAGCTTGTGGGGCTGGAAGTCTGAGTCAAGGGGTCGGAAGGGCCCTGCTCCCACTGAAAACTGCAGGGAGAATCTCCTGTGCGCCGCCCCCCTGGTTTTCGATGGTTTGCATTTTGTGGCTCGCAGATGCCTCACTGAGCTCCCTCTTCCTCCATTATCACATGGTTTCTCCCTGTGTGTTTGTCTTCACACGGCTCTCTTCTGAAAGTGCTCCTATCACATTGAATTAGCATCCCATCCTGCTCCAGTGTGAGACTTCATGTTAACTAGTTACATCTGCCGTGAGCCTATTTTCAGATAAGGCTACATTTCTAAGGTACTGGGGGGGGTTAAGACTTCCATGTACCTTTTCCTGGGGTAACCAAGAGCATTTAATGAAGGGGCTAGTTACGGGGGTGTGGTCAAGGTTAAGGGAAACCAACAAGATGATGCAGCACGCAGGGCCAACAACAGGCAGGAGCCATCAACACTCTGACATCTGAAGGGGCAGTGGCAAGGAGCAGTTCTGGAGTGTCGCCTGTGAGGGCACCGCTGCCTGACAAGGGCTGTGGCTTTCAGTGGTGGATTGCATTCGAGTCACAGCAGCCTGGCGGAGAGAGAACCGGGCAACCAGCTGCTCCGGCCTCAATGTCTTCTTGCCAGCCAGCCACCAATGGCTGGACCTGCTGTCTCTGCAGTTGTGCCCTCTGCTGCCATCCCCAGAGGTCCTGGGCACTCTGATGGAGAGAGCTGGAGGGCAAGTACTGTCCCCGACCCTGGGCTTGGCTCTGCAGCAGCATGTCTGTGTTGGTGGTGGCTCCCCACAGCCATCCTCTGGGTGGCCCCTGGAGCGCCAAACCAAGGGATCTCAACTCTGAAGATTCTGTGCTCTTCAGAGAAGTGTGCACATGTTAACAGTCCTTGCCAGGGTACATGATTGTTTTTTCTGTTTCTTTATGCTTTTGCACATTTTCCAGTTGAAAAAATTTTGTAGATTTTGGGAGAAAAACCAGAAAACCACATGTATGTCACCCACATGGAGCAGTGAGGTCTGTGTCAAGCTCTGTGGTGTTGCTTTGTGGTCTGGACAGTCAATGGCCTCTGGGGTCCAGCCTTCCTGTGTCCCAGGGGCTGGTCATCCTTGGGCTGTCTTAGAGTATCACACAGCATGATCACCCTCAGTGTTCTCATCTGTGAAATGGGTTTGTCAGCCCTTCCAGTGAATCAAAGTTGATGCGAAAACCAAATAAGATCTTGGAGGGGAATGGAATGCCCATTGGAGATTATGAATTGCATATATTGTTGTGGGGTTAGTACTATTGGGCTCTACAGGGTTTCAATAGAAAACAAGTAGCTATAAAATAGGTTTGGAGCCACAGTGACACCTGGTGGCCATTCCTCATATTGCCTGACTTCCCCCTCAAGTTGGTGAGACACCTCATCCTGAGAGGGCAGCGGAGTGTGAGTGGACATCTGAAAGCCAATAAGGGCGTCCAGTGAGACGGATACCAAGGTCCATGGACAGGAAATTCAACTTCAGGGTGCTTGGTGTGTGGGATAGTCAGTCCTGAAGCAGGGTCCGCCTGTAGGTAGTTCCCTGACCCCCTCGGCTGCAGGGCGCCCTCTGCTGGGCCGCAGGGGAACTGCGGGGTAGATCCGCTGACCGGAAGACCTTATTCTCACACCGTTGCCGGTTGCTGTGTTCTTTCAGGGAATCCCGTGGGATCTGAGGCCTTCTCCCACCTCCGAGTCTCTGCTCTCCCCGAATGAAGCTCAGTGCCAGTGGGAAAGCATCCCTGACGAAGTTCCTCCCTGCCTATCCACTCCGACCCGCACCCCCACCAAGGGATCATCCTCTTGGCCCCACTCAAATAAACTTGCCTGAGAGGAGGCAAAGCCCTACAGGGACCACCTGTGGCTCTGGCTCCGTCTGTACTTGTTCCGAGGCTGCCATGCTGCCATCTCTGTCTCTGGCCACCAATCAAGTTTTAGCCTTTCTTCCTTCCTTCCTCCCTCACTCCCCCTCCCCCTCCCCCTCCCTCTTTCCCTCCCCCCTCCCTTCTTCCCTCTCTCTTTCTCTTTCTCTCTCCCACTTTCCCTCCCTCCTTTCCTTCCTCCCTCCCTCCCTCCCTCCTTTCCTCCCTCCCTCCTTTCCTCCCTCCCTCCCTCCCTTCCTTCCTTCCTTCCTTCCTTCCTTCCTTTTTTCCTCTCTCTCTTTCTCTCTCTCTTTCTTTCCTTTCTTTCTGTCTCTCTCTCTCCCCCTCTCTCTCCCCCTCTTCCTCCCTTCCTCCCTTCCTCCCTTCCTCCCTCCCTTCCTTCCTTCCTTCCTTCCTTCCTTCCTTCCTTCATTCCTTCATTCCTTCCTGCTGTTGTATCCCCCTCTACCCATAAGCTCCTATCTACCCTCCAATGATTCTGGTCTGAGAACCCCTTAGCACCCCAGGCCCCTGACAACAATAACAGAACCTCTCAAAAACCCCAGCCAGTTGACCTGCTGATTCCAGGCCTGTCCTGCCTGCTGCTTAGCTGACTCTCCTAAGTTCTGGTGCCACATCCCAACCATCAGCCTTATCCTGGGTAGGCAGGGTCCACAGGGATCATGTGATCTTAGATATTTTGCTTTTTTTTCCCCATTAAGAGGCTGTTAAGAATTTATGATAAATCTGTTTCACAGGCCACAAGGAAATGAAAGGACTCTGGACAGCCTTTCAAGAAGCAGGCAGGGAGCTGAGGAGGGCCAAGGTGAGCCTAGGGCCTTGGTGGGTGCTTTCCCAGGGGAAGGGCTGCATTTCTGGAGGGGGCATTCCCATCCAAGTTCCTTGTCCGGGGGGTGCCTACTGGGAAACCCATGGGAGGCCTCATGGTATTTGGCTTTTTAAATTAAGGTTAATACATGTGTATATGAGTGTCACATATATGTTACTTTTGTCAAAAGCATGGGTTCCGGGAGGAAGTCTGAGCCCTCTTTCATCTATAAATAGTAGAAAAGTTTGAATCAGCAGTTACAATATTAGTGCAAAAAGTGTACCCCTACACTTCCCAAGACCCCAAGGATCGTTAAGTGTTTTGTATAAGATGAACTAAACTAAGAGAAACACACATCAGTAACAAGAATGGCAGTTTTAGACGGGTTTTGCAAAGGCTGGAATGAGGTGGATATCCCGGGGCAGGAGTTCTGAATATTTGAACTTAGGATCAACTGAGAAACTATTAAAACAGCTGTGCCCGGCCCCTCTTTCGGCCAATTAAGCCCAGGGCAGGGGCTCATTCCCGGGCACAGCCAGGATGCAGTTACAGCTCCGCTCTGCTGCCAGTCAGGAGTTGCCGGCCACGTGTGGCTAATTAAAGTCAAATTAAATCAAATTAAACAAAATTAAAAATTCAGTTTCTTAGTTGCACAGGCTACATTTCAAGTGCTCAACAGCCACATGTGGCTGCCATACTGAACAATGCAGATGATAGAGTATTTCCATCTGTGGATGAGAAGGGGCCACATTACTAACCCTGACAAGCTCAGGGAGGCTTGTGTGGCAGCCTTACAAACTCAGATGCCAAAGTAACCACACAGGTGGTTTGCAATTAAAACTTCCTAACGAAAAACGAGTCACTGTGGGTAGTCATGGCCTAGGCCCGTATCTTCCCTGACAAAGGTCAGTCTTTACCTGAGCCCGTCTGTTGTCTTTTTGCTTCTATGGTAACAGGCCTTAGAAATGTCAGGGTAACTTCCTTTCTCCAGGCTCCTCAGGGCACGGTCACTGCACCAGGGCAGAGACCACAGACCCCTCACTGTCTTTGTCATCATGTTAACGTTAACTGCTAACTTCCTGTACCTATCAATGTAAAAGATGTGTCCATTCATTTTACTTTTTATTCAGTCTCAGAGGTTTTCCTGCTTTGCTTTCTCCTGCCTTCCTAATCTATCACCAACAAATTTCATGTGACCCCTTAATTGTAATGTATAAAATAAGGTACAAAACTGCCATTCTCTGGAGCATTTTCTCAATCTGTTGAGATTTTGCTTCCTGGTAATTGTGGTCAGTTGGGCTCAAATGAAGTCATAAAAATTCTTATAGGTTTAAATGTTTATGTTGACACATCACTGCAGAAAGTCCTACTTGGCAGGACTGCCCTTAAGGGATGCCAAGTCTTGCTTCTGTCTCTGGAAGCTGATGTGGGCAAGCCACCGTTAATAAGATGGAAGTGATTTTCCAAGTGAGTTCCTAAGTGAGCTGATGGTCATAATGTGTGTGTGTGTGTGTGTGTGTGTGTGTGTGCAGGGGGCGGGGGACATTAGATCCATTCTGGCTCTTGTTATTCTGTTCAGTTGTCACCCTACAGAGTCAAGAAGTTCTGGAAGTGTGTCCTGGGAATGTTGAGCCTAGACACCCAGAGGCCTCCGGACCATCCTTGCTCAGGGGGATTGTGAGCATCTCCCACCAGGGAGGACAGGTTAGCAGGTGGCCTGTGTGGGCCCCCTCGACCTGTGCTGAGAGGACAGAAGAACCAGCACAAGCCAGGAAAGCCTTTATTCCCGTCAGGGTGACCGACTGCCCTCTGTGGCTAACCCTCCTCCGGGACGTGGAGCTTCTCCTTCACCCCACAGGCCACCACAGCGAAGAAGAACTCAGGGAAGAAGGTGCGGACGTACACCGCGGCCTTGGGGATGGGGTTGGCCATGAACACCTCCTGCTTCTTCCGCCTCACAGTGCGCATCACCTCCTCGGCCACATCCACCGCGTGCACCCCATAGGCCAGCTTCCTGAAAAAGACTACAGAAGCCCGGAGGGGTCAAGGGTCAGGGCCTCAGCTTGGCAGAGCCCTCTGCAAGCCCAAGGACAGGGTCGTGTGTGCCCAGCCTGGAGTCATGGGCCGCAGGCCAGCTCTGCCCGCCACTGACTTTGGGGACCTGGGCTGACACTTTACTCTTCAACACCTCAGTTTCCTCATCTGTGAAGTGGGCGTGGCTTCCTGCCCTATTAACTTAACAGGGTGGTTAAGAACTGTGGAAGTGGTAAGAGCTTAGACAATAAAGAGGTGTCAGATGAATTTAGGGGATGTTGTTTATCGTTGTTGTGAAGCTGCGCTTGTCAAGAGCCTCCTGGAACCACGTGCCCACGTCATGGTTCATCTTGGTTTCCTAATGTAGTCACAGCCTTGAGCAGGGCGCAGCAGCTTTCTGTTGAGAGCATTCTAGAATAGTCATAATAATAAGGTGCATTTACAGAGCACCTACTATGTTATAAGCACTATTCTGAACCCCCTATAAGCCAGAACCTTCAGTTTTCCCAGTGACTCCACAAGGTAGATATTACCACTGTCCCTCAGTTTCTAAAAGGGAAACTGAGGCATGGAGACTAAGAAAATTGCTTGTGTGCATTCACTATGTGACAGAGGCACTCTTCAAACACAGGCAGTCTGTGCCCAGACTCAGAGCCTCTGCTCTGTGCTGCCTTCTGTGGAGAGAGGGAGCAGGCCGTTCTTCAAGACCAGATCCTGGCTATTCCACCTGGGAAAGCGAGGGCCAGAGGCAAGCAGTTCCCTGGCCGAGGTCACGGAGCCAGTGAGTGACTGAGCCCAACTGGGCCCTGGTCTGCTGGCTGCAGGTTAGGATTCTCTCTCGCTGGTGCCTTTGGACTGAAGTTTGGGGCCCCCTTCCCACCATTAGCTGGGTGCAGGGGCCCCACCACTCCCAGTCTCATGCTCCAGGAACACGCCCCAGGCCCAGTGAAACCCTCCGGGAGGCCGCCAGCCCCTGCTCGCCTGGCTACCCTGGAAAAGCTCACATTTCCAAATGGGGGCCTCCCAGTTTCCTGGGCTGGGATGGACACGGTACGGCCGGATGAAAGTCGGGCTCACAGTGCTGACGACAACGTCGTATTCCTCCACTTCAGCGCGGAGGCAGTCAAAGAAGCCTAGCACAGCATGCTTGGAGGCAGCGTCTGGAAGAAAACCAGCCGGACGTGGGTACGGGACCCCCACCCTGCTTCCCCAGAGGAGCATGGGAGCTGAGGCCCAGAGAATCTCTGAGCTCTGTCCCTCACATCCTGGAGGGGGAAAGAAAGCCCCCATGGAGCAATGGACAGAGGTGGAGCTGGGGCTAAGTGTAGTTAACTGCCTGAGCACTGTGTAGCCTTGGGCAAATCACTTCATTTTCCTGAGGCTCATTTGTCTTATCTTTAAACTGGGGATAATGTCACCCTTGCCAAATTGTTGTGAAGATCGAATGAGAACTGACATATAAAATGCCTGGCCTAAGCGGGAGTTCCCATTCCTTCACAGGAAGGGTTTGGACTAAGGTGGTCGCTTTGGAAAACCGGCTGGCAGTCCCTTAACCATCAAAATCTAGAGACTGTCTCCACACAAACACTTGCTACGGAATGTTCACAGCAGCGTTATGTACAATGGCCTGAAGTGCAAACAACCCAAATACCCATCAGCAGATGATGGATAAACAAAATTCGGTGTGTCTATACGACTGAATATTATCCCGCTGCAAAAACAGACGAAGCTCTGACACTCGTTACTGTGTGGAGGAACCTTGAGACATCGTGCTGAGTGGACGAGCTGGTCAGCAAGGACTCATATTGCACGATCCCAGTGATGGGAAATGTAAAGTGTGCAGCAGCAACAGAGCTGGGCCTGTGCACCCGTGTCGGGAGTGTGCTCTGCGTCACAGCATGTCCTGACTGCCCGTGAGATGTGAGCTTCAGGGGGGAGAGGGACCTTGTTTCTCAAGTCTCAGTGTCTCCCATAGTCACTCGCACGCCATAGGTGCTCAAAAATAAGAACTGAAGGGTTGAAAGAAAAACCCACAAACCATTTCCTTTCTGGGCCTTCCTCTCCCAGGTAACCATAGGCCTAGTCCTTGACACAACATCTCTTGTCTTGCAAGACACGCAACATAAGACAAAACATCTTTGTCTTGGCAACTTACAAGTGGTACGGAATGGGATTCCAAGCTTCCCTTGGATGTTGTTCACCAGCACGATTTGGCCTGTCCTCCGGGAGATCATGTTGGGAAGCAGGGCTGGAAAGTGCAGGACAAGGAGTCGGGGTGAAAAATCTGAGGCCAAGTCGGGCAGCAGCAGGCAGATCTCTCCCCCAGGTGCCCCTCTCCCTCCCCGGGACCAGGACCACTATGGACTGGGCCCTGGCCGTCATTCACTTGCTCTGCTAAGCCTGGGCTGGGCTCAGCTGGGAATTGCTGGGAGATTGTAAATGGCTGACTCCTGTGCATGGAGTGACACTGATCTCAATGGCGAGACAGGCAGTCCCTCTTCAGTTCCTCTGTGGGCCCCCCAGGAAGTCCCATGTTGGTTCTCAGGCGTCCTGGACACCGCCTTGCATGTGCTCATCTTCTAATAGAGAGGGGACGGACCTCAGCCCTGTGTCCTGGGAGAATTTAGTATGTACTTTGTTTTGATTTCCGGTTTTATTTATGGAGAGAGAAAAGGTTTTTTAATTTATGATGATATTATAAAGATTTTCTTTTAAAAATAACTTAAAAATGAGAAAATTCAGGGGAAGATAGGAAGTAATAACAATATAGGTGGGATAGAAATATAGCAAAAATCAAAAGACTCAACTTTCTGAATGGTCAGTTAAACCCACTGCCTGTGTGTTTGAGACAGGCAGAAGGAAACTCAGGACTAGTGAGTAGAGCCAGGTCTCAGCAAGTTAGAGGGGCGACCCGGAGGATAAACCCGTGCCGGCCCTTTCCACTCCACTCTGTGCTTTCCTCACTTTGGTGCCAGGGAACCCCGGACTCTCACAGGTTAACTGAAGGACACAGCTTGGCAAGTCCCCGGGGGCGGGGCTGAAGGAAACCATTATCTCTGGGGGACCATTGTAGAAGCTCTGGGAGGTCATCTTCCTGCCTGAGATTTTTTTTCCCTTATTTGTCATGGAGATCCTGGCTGTAGAGAAGAGGGATCTAAAATCACACTTTCTCACCTTCTACCAGGGAACCCCACTCCCTAAATGTAGAAATTTTCCATGCTTGTATTCTCCCTCAGGGTTCTGTTTGGTAAGCTTTTTTGTGCAAGAAGGGCTTCAACTCTTGGTTCTAGTCCATGTCCTCTCCAGCCCCAACCCCCTAGGCTTCAGACATGTACTTGAACTTGGCAGTGAAAAATCTCCAAACAGGAACCACCATTGTACACTTAAAAGGGATTCCTGCCTCCCCCGTTTCCTGCAAAGGGATTCTGGGTCTCTTGTACTTTGGGAATAAACTGTTTTCTGCTTCACTGAGGAAGACAGCTTTACCCTTGAACAACTGTCATGGTTAGAAGCAGGTCAACTGCAGGGCTGACATATCAAAATACATACAAAGCATGAAGACAATGGTCCAGAGGCGTGAAATAGGATTGGAAGGGAGCTGTGGACATAAATAAGAAGAAGGGGGAAAGTGAAGGGTTTGGGAAACAGGTCTCACTCAGAGAGAGGGAGGTTGGAATACACCAGTAAGATACTTCCAAAGTCCCTTTTCTTTCAATAACATTTATTATAGTCAGAATGTTGAAAGCTTCCATGTTGGGAACCGCCCTGACTGGTATCAGAAGCTGAAACCCCCGCCTAGGCTAAGGCTAAGGGAACGCCCTTGGAACCGTAAGCCAGCAAGGAGACAAAAGCTTATCTCCCCGGCAGGAATGCTGCTTCTGCTGCTTTATTCATGACTGAACCCCAAAAAGCTTGGTTGGTTAGCCAAAGACAGGTAAGATTCCCCATGGGGGGAACGACCTAAGACAGGCACGATCACTTTGGGAGGCCCCCCAAAAGAAGGACTTGGGGGGCTGCAGCAAAAGGGGGTGATGGGCCCTCGCTCCTCGGCTTTGACATAGCCTGAGTTCTCAGCGTCTGGGAAAAAACCTCCTTGTCTCCCAGTTGCCTTAGTTCCCTTGCTCCACCTAAGCTTGAAACAATGACAGGGTGGTGCAGCTCTGTGCTGAAAAAGGCAGATTCCCTGGGTGATCAGGCCTAAGAAAGAACATGTAAATTACTGTGAAACCTTCTTTGTTTAGAATGCTCTCAGTTGAATGAGAAGGGTCTTAGGAGGAAGTTAGTTTGTTCCTCAGTCTTACAGCTCTTTGACCCCGACTCAATAGACTGGCAGAGTTCTTTGTTTTCTATGATTCCTTACTTCCCCCTAATGAGTACTGTACTTTACCTGAATTATTATGCAGAATGAGCCCAATAAAAACAGGTATGGACTGTAAATCGGCGCTCTCCCCACTAGGGGGGGTGGCCATTTCGTCCCTACTTCCCCACAGAAACTAGTTTGTCTCTGTGCATGTGTTTTTTTCTCGTGTGTTTTTCGCCGAGCCATCTGCAGCGTTCCGTGGTCACTGCTGGCCGGGGACCCACGCAACACTTCCACCACATAAGTAAGGATTTTTCTGAGAGGGGCTGGAGACTCCATCTAGAACTGGATGATCATCTGTCCACATAAAAGAGCCCTCTCTAGCAGCCAGTGGCCCAGAAGTCCAGAGGAAGGTCAAACTCACGAGACCTTTGGTCAGGGTGATGGGCCCAAAGTAATTGGCATCCATGATCTTTTTGTCCAGCTCCAGGGAGATCTTATCGGCAGGCCCCTTCACCTTCACGCTGGCGTTGTTGATGAGGATGTCCACGCAGCCGTAGCAGTCCAGGACCTCTTTGGCCACGTCCTGCACGCAGCCAATGTCTGCAAGATCTAAGAGGACCAGCTTCGGGGTGAATGTCTGCAGAACCAACAACACAGTCAGGGCACATGTGGGCACAGCCCCCGCTTCAGGCTGTGTGTTCCTTCGGTCTCACAGCCACCTCTTTTGAAAGTCAGAAATTTGGAGCACGCAAAATGACTACCAAAAATGATGAGAAAAAACAGGAGTGACCAGGGGAAAATGATGCAGAATGCATTCTTGGGGACTAGAGCAGTGGCAACAAGAGCAACAGCCCCAACATGCAAACAGGCAGTCGCTAAGAATGAACCTCTGGCCACACGGCCACACTGACCAACTCTCAGTGGTGGCGCCCTGCCCAGGGGAGGCCGTGCACTGACTGCTGCACTGACGTCATTGGCAAAGACACTTCAGAGCTTTCGGGAAATGGCTTTCCAACTGGCTTATAAGCCACATCCAGCTTTAAAATTCCTTTTTAAATTTTCAATTATACTTGACACTCAATATTATATTAGTTTCAAGTGTACAGCATAGTGACTAGACATTTATATAACTTACAAAGTGACCCCCCCATAAGTCTAGTACCCACGTGACACCATGCATGGTTATTACATTATTGACTATAGTCCTACACTGTGCTTTGTAACCCGTGATTTTGTAACTACCCATTTGTACTGCAGCCACACCTAGCTTTGCAGCCACATCTTGTTTTTGATCAAAATCATGCCCTCGACACAAGCTGGGGCCACTGTCTGTGTGCTGGGCACTGTGGGCAGCCCTCGACACTTGCTCCTTTGAGACTCTGTGTGTAGAAGGTACGGAGGGGAATGTGGGTGACACCGCGTGGTAAGTGCTGTCTCAGTGTTTAACAATCACTGGTACTGAGGTATGCTTTGACAAGAGGGTGCCCTGGTCAAATTTGTTTGGGAAACAGAGACTATTAAATGTTCTTTTTGAAGGTCCACAATGCTCATTAGCACATCAAAGGCTCCGAAAAGTTCTGTGGTAAAATAATCAATCAGAAAAACTTGGCTTACTTAACTCAAGAGTTCCACCACAGTTGCCTTTAGAATCTCATTTACCCAATATTGTACCTAATAGCATCCCAAGAAACATACCTTGAAGGGTGATGTCTTATGGGCTCCATCTTTTCAAATACAATACTTAGATCTGAATTATTTCTGTCTATTTCCAAAACCCAAATTCAACATCAAGGGTAAAGATTTTTAAAAAAAATACCCTGAAGAGAGCTTTGAAGGCAATTTCCTAGGCAACTCTCCAGAAATGCTTTGAAAACTGTAGTGGCATTGAAATGTGTGCACCTCCCAGGTGACTTCTTAGAAGGGGATTTCATTCCACAGATTTCTTTGAAGAAAATATCACTTGAAGTATTATACCTGTGACATACACCATCTCCTGGACCCTCTTGGAATCTGACTTAAAGAGAATGGGGTGGGGGTGGAGGGGAGGCAGTGGCCAAGAACACATTTTTGGCATGGTAAGTGATCAAAATGAGGTGACCCCAGATGACTGGCAGACATGCCTGTGTCAAGATTAGGGAGACCATTGCCTTACATTCTCCAGAAGCAACTGCCAAATCTCACCCTTATGACCAAAGGGTGGCTCTTTGACACTCAACGAAGGCTAAGGGTACCCATGAGTTCCCCAAGCTGGCTGAATGCCTCACCTTGCTGGGGTCAGCCACACTGACCAAGGCATCGTACAGATTCTCTAGCCTCTCCCAGTTCTTGCCGCACAGCACCAGCCTTGCGCCACCTGTGTGGAACACCCGAGCGCACTCTGTGGGGGGGAAGGAAAGAGGGCAGGATGCATGGTGTGGATGAAGGTGAGCTTCTCTGTCTTACACATTCAAGAATTCAGAGAATCTAAAAGTCTTAGGGCCATGAGGTCTTTTAGAGGTCATTTCATTCAACCTCCTCCCTGGTTGGATTTTTTTCTCACTTTTTAAAAAAGATTTTATTTATTTATTTTTAGAGAGAAGGGAAAGGAGGGAGAAAGATGCAGGGAGTGGGGGAGAAACAGCGATGTGAGAGAGCAATATCAGCCGGTTGCCTTTTGTATGAACCCCAACCAGGGACTGAAACCACACCCCAGGCATGTGCCCTGACTGGGAACCAGTCCAGTGACCTTTTGCTTTGTGGGACAACACACAGCACACTGAGCCACACCAGTCGGGGCTTTCTCATTTCTGGCCTTAGTGTGGTTAGCTGCCTCCTATAAAGGGGAGCTCACAGTGGGGTGAAAGAAACAGCCCTTCCTTCACCAGATACTTCTGACTATTAGGTCATTCTTCCTTACACGGGACAGAAAGATGGCCCTTTCTACCTGGCTCTTTAGGACCATAGCCCTAAATGTACCTGAAACTACAGATACCAAACTACAGCCAATGTATTTTTCAGACCAAATGGCACCAGTTCTCTTTACATTGTCTCTGTAGAGAAATACTCCAGCCGGGGTTCTTTTTATCAAAAACTTGCCCACTGCCTAGTTAATTTTGCTCTGGACTAATTCCCAGCTCACCCAGAACAGGACTTTCTCAGCGGGACAATGGCTGGTGGACACACTACATTCTTGGGAAGCAATAACACTGATATTTAAGAACAATAAATGCTGACATATTTTGAGAGTTTACTTGTCCCAGGGACTATTAATAAAGATGTACAAATTATTAGCACATTTAATTCTCACAATTATCCTATGAGGTAGTATCTTTGGTTGGGGTCCATGGAAGCAGAACTGGAGACAGGGACACAGGCGGCTAGGGTTTACTGAGGAAGTACCCTTCAGAGAAAATCTGTCAGAGAGGTAGGCCATGGGGAAGAAGCCAGACAAGGATGTGGTTGCAGGTAAAGTCTGGCCTTGGTTGGGTCCAAGGAAAGCTCTGGAGTGTAGACCCAACTGTAGAGCTGCTCTTCCTGGAGGCAAGAGGGGCCAGCCTTTGACACTCCGGTGTCAACCAGTCTGACTCAGTGCTGCCTCCCTCTGGGTGTGGGCACACAGGGTTTTTAACCCCTGGGCAAGGCAATGTCCATGAGCAGATGGCAAGTCTTTGAGCCTTGACAGCCATAGCACATCGGGATGGACGACCTGGCCAGGTACAGGGATCTGGGAATGGCACCACCTAGTTTGGGCAGGCAGGTACCTGTTACTGTCCCAGTTTACACCAACCCGTGGCAGGCCTGGCCAGGCCCGAATGCTGAGGGATAGCTGGGCAGCGCCGGGAGGCTGGGTGTCCTGAGTGCAACGGCTCAGATGACCTATGGTTGTGTGACACTGTCCTGTGTGCTCAGCAGCCTGGTGTGGGGGGAGGGCAGGGGAGCCAGACAGCTGGCTGGAGTGGCATTGTGGGCAGGTTGGTCGTGGTGTTGGACAGAAAGCAACTGAGGTGCTGGACCATGTAATCTAAGCCAGATGGGAGCAGGAGTGAAGGCAGGATGGGCCAACCAAGAAGAAAAGTAGAGGTCTATGTAGTCCAGAGACAGGTGTGGTGGGTGTGGCTGAGGGGGAGGGGAGGAAAGCTGTGGTTCAAGCTGCTGACTGAAGAAAGCCTGAATCGAGAAATAACCATGTTGCTTTCCTATCCAACCTGGGCCCTGCAGAATGGCTCCCACAAAGAACGGTGGGGAGGAGGAGAAGGGCCATCCTGCCATCAAGGACGTCGTGACCAAAGAATATGCCAACATTTCCAAGCACACCCATGGAAGGGAAGGGTTTCAGGAAGCGTGCCCCAGGGGCACTCAAGGGATTTGGAAATTTGCCATAAAGGAGATGGGAACCCCAGGTGTGCACATTGACACCAGGCTTGACACAGCTGTCTGGGCCTGAGGAATAGGAATGTCCATACCATATCTGAGTGCGGTTGTCCAGAAAACCTAATGAGGATGAAGATTCCCCAAACAAGCTCTCTATGTTGGTTCCCTACGCACCTGTTACCACTTCCAAAAATCTACAAACAGTTAATTCAGATGAGAACTAAGTGCTCATTATTAAATAAAGTTATAAAACTACAAAAAGAAAAAATGACACCTGTTAACAATGTCACATCATATTTTTAAGACAATAGAGAATGGAAGATTTCTCTAAATGTAGGTATTTTATTGAGAGAGAGTTATGATGATTCTGGATGGCAAAATTCAATAAAGATGTCAATCCATCCACAGTGAATTTGATGCAGAAAATAAAGATTCAATAGATCTTGGAAGGTGACAGAAAGATATTAAACTTTACTTGGACTAATAAATACACAAGAAAAGCAAAGGACATTTTGACAAACAATAGTGGTGATGAACTAACTATCAGTTATTAGAAAGTTTTATAAAGTTACAGAAATTAAATTAAGGCAGTGGTTCAATTATAGATAGAAACATTGATTAAAAAAGTCAAGTATTAATAAGAATTTAGTAGATGGTATAGGTAGCATGTTGAAAAGAACATATTATTTAAGATGTGGTATTTGGACTACTGGTCAACTATTTGGAAGGGAAAAAAATGTAGAGGCAATATACTGAAATGTATTAAATAATTAAATGTAAAAACAGAACCATAAAAGAACTAGAAGGAAAGATGAATATGTAACCCTGCTTTGGAGAAAGATATTTTAAGCTTGGTAACTAAAGGAAGAAATCATAACAGAAATGACCTGTAGATTTTTATCCTTAAAAGGACATTCCTTATATCAGAAAACACAAATAAAAATTAGGAGCAAGATAAATTGAGGAAAATTTTTTATAATACAATGTCATAAGAGGGCTAATTCATTTGATCTACAGAGAACTTTTATAAGCCAATAAAAAGATAAAGACGTTAATAAAGAAGTTGGCTGGTGAGACTTGAGGTGCAAAGAGCTGATCTGCAGGAGAGTTCAATGCCAGCAATACAGAAATGCGGGTTAAAACGTCACTAAGTTTAACCTACCAGATAATCAAAGCAAAATTGGCAATAGTCACACAGTTAATGCTGGTGGTAGTGTAAATTGCTGAAATCTTTCAGGAGAAAAATTTGACAGAATTCTTAAAAGTAAGTATGGACTTTGACCCAACTATTTCATTTATGGGCATTTATTCTAAGAAGATAATTTAGAATTATTGCATGGACATAGTTATAATATTGTTTATCCCAGTACCATAATAATAGCAAAGAATTGGAGATGATCGCAAATATCCAATATTATAGGAGATTAGTTAAGTGAATTATGGTAGGTCTATATGTCAGATATTTTGAAGCCTTTACAACTGATATTGCAGAAATGGGTCTACTGAAATGAAGCTCACGATATAGTAACTTAACATTCAAAACAGTGTCTGATACAAGGCCATGACACTTGACTCGGTGGATGTGTGTGTAATTGGAGCCCTTTACTCAAAAATACAATAGGACACAAGTGGATCAAGAAAGGCTGGTGGTGGGGGGCACTTTGAAGAAAGAATTTTGGGTGGCAATGTGTGAGTATTTTCCCATTTTCTGCATCCTCAAGAGGAGGGCGCCTGTGGGATCCTTCGAACCACACGCCGTGAGCTCCTCAAGTCTGGGAGTCCTGGCTGTGGTCTGAGTCACACCTGAGAGCCCCAGCGGAGAGACCGTAGGCTGCCCTCCTCCAGCAGAGGGCAGGAGAGCTGTGGCGGCCTGCTGTGGGGTGGTTTGCAGTGTTGAAGACCCCACTGCACAAGCACAGTGCGCCAGGGCTTGAGTTGGTTGGGAGCTATTTTGAACTCTGCCCATGAGGACCTCTCAGAAGGGGCACTATGCTACAGAGGGTCCTGGTGGAGGAGACCCTCACACTCAGGACTGAGCAAGCGGAGCACTTCCCTTCACAGAAAGTGGGAATGGATAGTCCTAGGGAGAACCTCTGCTGGAGCCACAAAGATATAGCCAGAGAAAGAATCAGACTTGGTTTTCCTCCTTCCCTCCCCTTCACCTCAGAGGGGTCAGAAAGAGCAGCCATCTGGCTGGTAACCTGCCCCACGGGGGAGGAGCAGAGAGGGGAAAGCAAGTTCAGCTTCAGTGAGAACTGACACATTGACTACTCTACTGGACGGGGCACCCCAGTTTCTGAATTGATGCTGTGTTTTGCTACCATGGGTTTTGCATAACCTAATAGTGTCAGAAAAGTCATGGGACTACCGGATTTTTTTTTTTTTAATCAAGATGCAGAGGAGGCCATTTTCCCTCTGCAGGTCTCACCACTGCCATGGTTCTTGCTGGTTACACCTATAAGCATCAGAAGGGAGCTGAAAGAAGATAGGAGGAGTGTTCTCAAGTGGGTGGAGTTCTAGGTGTGTTTTACGTTCTTTTTACCTAAAACTTCTTTAATATATATGGCTTTTGTAATAACAGAATTCAGTTGGAGGGTGAGAGCCTTCATGGCTGGGAGTAACTCTGAGTGTCAGCCACGCTGGGGGTGGGGCAGCCACGATGGTTTTACACCCCAGAGGGGTGAGATCCAGTGACATGAAACAATTTACCCAGAGTCCCCAGCTGGTCAGGGGTGAAGCCAGGATGCTAACCCAAGCAGGAACCTTCCGGGTGCCTGATTTCTACGCCTGGCTGCCCTCTTGGCCCCTGCCCAGGCTAGGCCAAGCAGGCTGGGGTTCCATTGTCACCAGTTGATTCTCTCCCTCCCTGAAGGTTGGCACGTATTTACAAGCTGGGCACTGGGGTAGGTGAGAAGCCTGTGGCCAAGAGCCAGACCAGACCTCTGGCCTTGCACTCCTCAGGGGAGGCAGCCAGGAGTGTTCTTTACCATTGCCCCATTTTCCCTCTTCTCCACTAATATCGTGCCTTTCCCAGGTGGGCCCGGGAGATGGAGCCCAGCAGAGTGATCGCTGCTTTGGTCCAGCAGATCCCAAAGGCACACTCTCAAATACACAGTAAGTCGTTTCTGCTAATGCAAGGCATCAGGTAAACGCAGGTGTTCGTATTTTTATTCTTTATCAGGTCAGCTCAGTACAGCATTCGCCTTGCGTCAAGCTAGCGGGCACTAGGCTTTTCCTTTCTCACACAGCCAACATCAGTGGAGCCCTCACAATTAAGAGGCCCTTGCCTGTAAGATGCTTCCTGCTCTTGGAGGCATTAAAATGCAAACAGATGGCCTGTGACTATTGTGACGTGCTGTTGGTTGGAAGACAGCTCGATTTCAGAAATGTTGAAATATGCGTGACTGTGCACATTTGAGGGAATGAAACCCAGGCAGGGCTGTGCTCTCTGAAGTACAGTTGTTCAGAATTTGAGGGGGCACTGTTGCTGCAGAGACAGTGGGTACAAGGAGACTCCATTCTCAACTTGGCCGAATGGTGTCAGTTTGGGGAGAGGGTAAGAGGTCTTGATCCTTGACTGTTTGATTTCCCTAGTTCACAGCTGGGTGTGGGGCTTCTGGTTGCCCCCCACGGGTTTGGTCAGGTTCCGTGGGGCCAGGGGGTATACTGTGGGCTGTGCACAGCCTGTGTCATCTGCTCAGGGCCCCTCACTTTTTTCTTGCCTTGGACCTGAGAAATGGAGCAGTTTGAACCTAGAATCGCTATGGTCAGCAGCATGTTCTGGCTAGGCACTTATTTAAGGTCACATACACCCAGCTTCTCAAGTTATTTCTAAATACTTGGGCTTCATTTTTTTCTGCTTTGCATTCCTTTCCAGGCTGGGCCCATAACATACAGTGAAAAATGAGCAGTGACAGTAGTCATGACAGAAACCGTAGACCCTGAAAGTGCCACTCTGCCCTGGAGATGTATTTATTCCCTGGTACCTAATTTGTGCCATGTGTGACTGTGACTCAATGAGACTTAAAAAAAAATAGTAAGACTACTAAAACAAATCTACATCTCTCAGCAATAGACAGAGCAGTAGTTATATCTAATGAGACAGAAAATCAGGAAGGATAGAGAACTGCACAGCCTCCTCCACCAGGTCAGGAGCTCCCTGACCTGTGTAGAACCCTCCACCCTCCAAAGCAGGGCACACACTCATGTCCAGCACCTGTGGTCCATTCATCAAGATAGCTCATATCCTGAGCCACCAAATACACTCAACAAATTGAAAAATTGAAATCATACAGAGTGTGTTGTCTGATCACACTGGAATTCAGTTAGAAATCGATGAAATGAATATATTGCAATATGCTTATCCAAATGAGTGCCTTTTCTCATCAGATGGCCACTTCTAGAGGCTATTCATTAAACACACTTTTTAGGGGGGATTTACTATATGTCAAGCTTTGAGCTAGGTGGTGGGGACGCCATGGAGTAAACAGAACACAGTGTCTAGCATAGGGGAGCTGGTGTCCAGCAGAGCAGCTGAGGAACACAGGTGCAGCACAGTGTGAGGAGTGCACTGGGGGTGTGTGTTGCTATGAGGAGCCACAGGAGCCCAGTCCCGTGGGGACCACCCTGGAGGTCAGGGAAGCCTTCATGATAAAGGCACCTCCTGGTGCCACCTGGCCTTATGCTAAGTGGGCTTCTTCTACTTGAACAAGGGTTCCTCAAAGACTTTGGCTCTGAGTGTCTGAGTGGGTGTCTCTGCTCCAATTTCTCAGACAACCACTACTTCCTGCTGTCTGTGTCTGGTCTGGTTGACAAATGTGTATGCCCTTGTTTGTCCCAGTAGAAGATGGAGTTTGTATGTGCCCCCTCCCTTTTGAGTGCTGAGTGTAATGTTGCTGGATATCCTCTTTGGGAATTGCTTCTGGGCCCCACATGGGAGCACACAAAGAACCTAGTTTATCTGTCTTATGCTTTAAAAAAAGTTACATGGTGAACCCAAGCTGATCACCCACTGAAGTGGAGCCCATCGTGAAAGCCATGTGGACTGGCTCCCATTGGGATGACCGAGAGAATGAGGCTCTGAGAGAATTCCCAGACAGGAGGTTATGAATGTTCTCACGATGGCAGCCCCGGGGGAGCAGGCGCCCAGCTCCCCAGAGCAGCTCTTTGGAAGACGCAGTGCTCATCTCAATACTCAGGATGTAGTGGTCTCGATGGACACTTACGTGACCTAATGAATGTTTGGTGGGGTGTGTTCTGTTTCATTAAAAATAACAAAACAGCCCTGACTGGGTGGCTCAGTTGGTTGGAACATCATCCCATACACCAAAAGGTTGCGGGGTTCGAGTCCCTGTCAGGACACATGCTAGGTTGTGGGTTTGATTCCTGGTTGGGACACATATGGGAGGCAACCAATCAATGTTTCTCTCTCACATTGATGTTTCTCTCTCTGTCCCTCCATTCCTCTCTCTAAAATCAATAAACTTATGCTCAGATGAGGACTAAAAATCAATAATGACAAAACAACAACAAAAATTATACCCAAACTATGTAATGTATGAAACTGTACTACCATGGTTAGGAATGACAGTCAGAATCTTGCAAACCTGAGGACACTATGTCACCTGCAGAAGGGCCCTCCTAGGTCATCTAATTCAGGGGCTGCAGACAGAAATGGCTGTAAGGTAAGGAGGTGATATGACAGAGCGGGTCAGTGGGGAGGGCACACCCCTGGAGCACTCATGGGCATCATTTTACTGCTGCTCACACGTGAGAGGTACCCACCACAGCTGTAGCCACTGCTCTGAGAGTTCCATCTATTAACTCATTTTTCCCTCACACCAGTATTAGGAGGTAGAGATCACTAACACCTTTACTTCACAGGTGAGAAATCCAAGGCAGAGAAGTAAAACCACCAGCTAGTAAGTAGTAGAGCCAGGAATTGAACTTGGCTCTCAAGTCTGGGCTTATACCTGGTACTGCCCCAGCTAAGGAAGTCACATTTCAAAAATTCTTGAGATGCTTTGAAGGCAAAAGAAACCTGCAGACCACTTAGGCTGTGACTTTGCAACTCCAGGTATTTCAGTGCCCTCTTTTCTCAGGTGAGGAAGCTGCAGTCTCCAAAAGAGAAGATTTGCAAATGTGACTTCCTGGTTAATGACAGATACTAGGAGAGAACTCAGCCTTGACCCCCCGCTCACCTAGCAGGCTTTCCTGCACCCAACCCTGCCACTGCTTGCCCTCAGGACAGGGGAGGGTACCAGGGAGGTGAAACTAGCTTACCCTTGCCCAGTCCTGAGATGGCATCGGTGATCACCACCACTTTGTTCTGCACGGCTGACTTGGACCACAGCCTGGACACCTCTTGGTAGATGAAGAGCAGGCCACTGATTCCCAAGAGCAGCAAAGGCAGGATGAGCACAGCTGTGACTCCCATCTCGTTCTGGGGGAAATGGTGAAAAGGAATTGATGACTTTCGCAAAGAATCAGAAAATTCTTGGGCAGCCCGTCTGTAGGGTGCAGGCACTCATGTACCAAGCCCTGTGTCCTCTCCAGGGAGCTGGGTTCTCTGCATGCCCCAGGGCTGCTTCCGAGCTGAGCACCCTGCTAATCCCCAATTGTCTGATGAATAGAAAATTACTCACGATGTCTCCAAAAGCCAACTGGATCCAGGGGCCTGCCCTCTCGAAGGTTAATTATAAATTTAATTAAAATGGGTCTGCATTTTTGGAAGGAAATCCATGTGTTAAGGCCACTTGCTTAGGCCCTAATGGCTATTTATAGCTCTCAGTGCACTAAAGGGCTTTTCAGGGTAAATATAGTGCCTATTCTGATATTCAGAGACACATGCTGGCTGGGTCTGATTTCAGAGTTCCTGCCAAGACTTTTAAAGCTCTCTGGCTTGCCCAACTATTAGAGGTTTCCTTTGCAGTTTGAGGCTAGGCATTAGGGATCAGGACCTGGGATTTCAGCACAAACATCCTTGCCCTCACTTCCTATAACCCTCCTACAGGTAGTTGGACAGGCACGGCAGTGAGCCAGCTGGCCTTCCGTCTGGTTGGGGACGAGAAGCATAGAAAAACTGTTAACCAGGATGGAGCCTGTTGCAGAATAAACCACTTAGAGGAGTGACATGAACTATTAGAAAAAGCAGAGTTTGGGGAGTGTTTCTCATGAGTCACAGCAATCTGCTTTGCTGAGGCTTAGCTTCCTCATCTGCGAAATGGGCATGACAGTATTATCTTGCAGAACTGTTGGGAGGAAAAATAAGATACTGGCTATTTACCTGTCTCACAAGAAGATAACTATTGCTACCTTTTTAATGATTAAGAATATTAAGGGCTTATCCCAAACATTAAATATTTTAATTACACAAGGGAAGCCAGAAGGATTAGAACTGGGAAGACATAAACAGCCAATCTGTAATTCAAGCACTCACAGCATAAAAACCCAAAAGACCTGTCAGAATGCATCCTAATTTGCAGTTAAGACTGACCAGGAACATTTTTTAAAAAAACTTTTTATAGATCTGTAGTCTACTAGAAATGTACACATATCCTAACTGTGGTACTTCATAAACTGAACACACCAGTGAGATCAGCCCCAGGTCAAGAAACAGAGCATTGGGCCCTTGGCTTGTGTGGCTCAGTGCATTGAGTGAAGTCCTGTGAACCAAAATGTTGCTGATTTGATTCCTAGTCAGGACAGGGTTGTGGGCCAGGTCCCCAGCTGGGGATGTGTGAAAGGCAAATGATCAGTGTATCTCTTGCATATCTATGGTTCTCTCCTTCTGTTTCCTTTTCCTTCCCCCTTTCTCTAAAAGTAAATACATATAATCTAAAAAAAAAAAAGAAATAGTGCATTGCTCACATGCCTGCACCATGTCTCTTTCCAGCCAGCCCATAAGAGTAACTGCTTCCCCACTTTTAAAAGCAGGTATAGTTTTACCTGTGATTTAAAACACTTTTTAAAAAATTATTTATTTATTTATTTTTAGAGGGAGGGGGACGGAGGGAGAAAGAGAGGGTAAGAAACATCAATGTGTAGCTACCTCTCATGGGCCCCTACTGGGAACCTGGCCTGCAACCCAGGCATGTGCCCTGACTGGAAATTGAACCAGTGACCCTTTGGTTTGCAGGCCAGCACTTAATCCACCGAGCTACACCAGCCAGGGTCATTGCTTTTATTTAAATAGGTTCACAAGTTAATGCTGTCCTGCTGAATAGGATGTTTGAGAGAATCAGCCATATTGTTGTGTGACACTGGAGATCTTTATTTCATTATATGAATCCACTTCCCATTTTCAATTTATTCTTCTGAGAGTGGGCTCTCAGCCAGTATTTGCATGGGGCTGTTACAGATAGTGATGCTACAGACACACATGGCTTTTGGTAGCACGAACACTATTTTAATGCGAACACATTCAGCCTTTCGGACAACAGAATAAGAAACTTTGGCCCTGATGGCCTTCACATCTGGAGACATCGGCTGAGGAAAGTACAAGAAAGAGGTGAAGGCACCGTCTACCCCACTATCTTAGTGTTAAGGATTCCTCAACTTAAGTCCCTGCCATTTCACTCTGTACCCATGGACAGGGTTGGAAGAGTTTTAAATTCACTGAAATTATGAATTAGGAAACTTCAAAAGAGCATTTTTTTGAGGAACAGCTTATATTGGTAGGCTTAAAATATTAATATCATAATGTCTCCATACCAAGGTTGGTTCATGAATCATATTATGCAAACCTGGCCATGGCTGTAATGGAACAATTCACAGGCTCTTTATCTGAAGGTAAGCCCCACAAAGGGACATGGTCCTTTGGAAAAGAGGTGGTATCTGGGTCTGCGGCAGTGTTGATGGCAGCCTGTCTATTTAAGTTGATGCCACTGACAAGGGTCCCCCAAGCCCAGGTGTTCTAGCAGCCCAGCTTCCTCTTCCCACAGCCAGGTGGGCTTCTGGCACCGTTCTCAATGCCTCTGAAAGCAGTGACTTGTACAGCATTCCACCCAAAGACTAGTCAACACCCTCAGATTTCAGTGTGATGTTCCTAGAGGATGATTCAAGCTGTCTGTAAATATCGCTCAAGATTCTTTAACTTATTTTTCAACCATTATTGTTGCACAGCTATTATGAGCTGCATGGTGTTCTAAGTCATAGCAGTGAATGAAATAAGGGCAGGTTTTAACCTCTTGTGTTGGGAAATGGATAGTAAAGATACAGGTAAATAATTGTACAGCATGCCAGAAGGTGGTATGTCCTGCAAGAGAAGACAAGTATCAGGGAACCATGGTTTCCAGGCAGGAGACAAACTGCCCTGGATGACTCATGTGGAGAGACGTTAATGCAAGGCCCCCTTACAAGACTGTGGAAGGGTTAAAGAAACACGGGGGCTGAGAGGGCCCCCAGTAGGTCTCCCTGCTTCTGTCCTTGGGGACTTTTGCAATTGTAATTCAGGTTAGCAGTGATGATGGACTCAGACATATTTAAAAAGTACAGCAGAGAGGATTTGTTTATGGGTTGGGCATAAAAGAAAGAAAGGAATAAAATTTACTCCAGGATTTTGACTCAAGCAACTAATAGGATAGAAGGTTTGTTTGTTTGTTTTGTTTTGTTAATAAGAAAGGATGAAGGAGGCAAAGACTGGGGGTGGATGGGTACATTAGGAGTTTGGTTTTGTCTATGTTAATTTTGAAATCCCTGTCAAATCTAAGTGAAGGTATTGAGGAGAAAGTACACCAGCCTGGAGGTATGTCCAGGGGAGAGGTCCCAGCTCAGGAGACACATTTGGGAGTTATCACAGGTAGGTGGTACTGCTGGACATGCAATGGGATAAGGCCACAGGGGAATATTTGAGGACTGAGCTCTGGTGCGCTCTAACATTCAGAGGTTGGGGACCTGAAGGGGGATCAATAAAGGAAATGGAAAAGGTGTAGCCAGTGTGGTGGGAGAGATTCAACAGACCAATGTCCCAGGGGTCAAATGATAATGGTCTTTTCAGGAGAGAGATGACCTTTTGTGTTTGATGCTGCTGATTGGTCAAGTAAGATAATAAAGTCTGAGAAGTGACCTCAGCTTTAGCAATGTGGAGTCACTGGTGGTGTGGGCAGGACCGTCTGTGTGAGCAATACTGTGAGTGTTCAGTTCTCCTTCAGTCTTACTCTCAGTGGTCCTGAAATGTGACAACCCTGCAAGGTGGTTCATGATTCACCCAAACTCCCTACACCTTCATCTTTGAAAGCACAGTCTCCTGCACACCTTGATACAGTATTTGAATGATGGCCTCACCAAGTCTGAAAGATGCTCAGAGCTACTAGCCTATGAGGTCCTGAAGAGCTTGGTTGAATAACATTAGGCAGCTTCAACTTTACCCTAGAGCCCTAGCAACCAGGAAGAGGCAGCCCAGGGCAGTGGGTCCCCTGGCATGCAATCACGTTTGTACTCAAAGTTTTCAGGGGAAATTTGGGCGTGAAAAGTCAGACCCACTAAGGGTAGTGGGGACTTCCTGTTCTTTCAGCATAATTGCCAAAGATAAGAAATATTCCAACAAAAAGACATTCATTGGTCTACTAAGTAATTCTTGCTCTACAGCCCTACTTAGGAAAGGAGGCTGAAGACTTGCCTAATCCTGAAATAATGGTATTTGCTAGCCCAGGAATTGAGAACAGAGACTGAGCGGTACGAATGCATCCTCAGGGTTGAGGACCATCCTGGAACACCTGGGATATGAAAGCTGCAGTCTGAATCAGAGCAAGTCCCACCCTGCCTTACCTGGAGCCTCTCCAATCTCCTTGGCTCCAAGCAGAAACCATGCCTGGAACCAAGTCTAGCTTTAAGCTATGAGTAGCTTCTAATTGCCCCAATCCACCTCTGAATCAGAGGAAAGTGTTCCTCCACTGGCTTCCTCCCAGCATTTACAACCCCTTTACTTCACCCATAAGGCACCCCAGGGCCCTGCCCTTTGACAGGCTTGCTTAGGGAGAGAAGAGGGCAGAAGACAATTTGTCTCCACTCCACCCCCAGAGAGGCAGCATGATGGGTTTGGAATCGGACAGCCCCGAGTCCAAATCTCAGTTATGCTTTTGGTTTGCGTGCAGCCTTAGCACACAGTTAGACCTACTGAATGTCACAGCCATCATCCAGAAATGGGAATGCTAATACTCTTACCTTCCTCACTGCACCATATGGAGAATTGGAATGAAAGAGGTGACGGGCTCGTATACCACACCAAGGATGGTGTGGCTTATCCCTGGGGTGATGGGTTCTGTTTCTCCCTTCTCCCTGGCATTTAGTCTGTGTTGGTCCTTCTCGTTGCCTTTCCTCAGTGCATGTCAGGGCTCATTCCTGAGTTCCCTGGACTGGGTTATGAGACAAAGAATGCCCGGCTCAGTCAGGGAGTGTGTGTGCACACACTTTATAAAGAGTAAAGTGTTGGGTCACTGTCACTTCCAGGCTGTTCTCAGGGCTGAAATGCAGGCCCTGCGAGCGTGGTCCATCTTTCCAGCCAGGACCAGCACTTGTTTTGCTGCTCAAAGCTGCTTCCTCTCCTTTGGGAGGCTGGGTGCTCCTGATCCACAGAGACACTCAGGCATAGGGCTGGGCCACTGTAGAGTGGGGAGCAAGCTGGGGCAGGATGGTGGGTTGCCAGACTAGCCTAACATCTAAAAAATGTCTGGAATATTCAACCCGAAAAAGGAAAGAAATTCTGACATATGCTACAACACGGATGCCCCTTGAGGACATCATGACGAGTAAAATAAGCCAGTCACAGAAGACCAGGTACTGTATGATTCCACTCATATGAGGCACCTAGAGCAGTCACAGTCACAGGCAGGAGCCGGTGGGTGGCCAGTGGGGAGTTAGTGTTTCATGGATGTGGAATTTCAGTTTTGCAAGATGAATGCGGATGGACGGCAGTGCTGGTTACACAACAGTGTGAATGTACTTAATGCCCGCTATACATGTAAAAATAGTTAAGATGGTAAATGTCATGTTATGTGTATTTCACCACAATAAAAAATGAAAAAAAAGTCTTTACCTCCTTTGGACAGACATCCCAATTAAGATGATGCTGTTTATATAAAATATAGAGATATCCAAGACACTTTCATTTGTAGTTATGACTATGTCTATGTGTAGTAAATATGCACAACTGTGCAAAGGAACGACTCCTGGGAGGTGGTCACTTCTTGGGAGAGAGCACAGAGGAAGAGCTGGGAGAGCCATGCGAGCCATTAGTTGTATCTCTTACATTATTCTTTTCTTTTTTAAAAAAGATCTGTGGCAACTGTGACAAAGCCTTTACTTCTGTTAAATCTGACTGGTGGGTACATGCATGTCTGTTACATTATTTTATATATATTGAAATATCTCCTAAATAAAAAGAGAACGTAAAGTAAACAGAGAGAGAAAGAGAAGCAGCTACATGTGGTCTGGCATCCTTATGACCTCATCTGATCTCACTAATTCTATTTTCAAATTGCTGTCTCCTTTTCTTCCATGTTATCATGGGGTGAAAGATGTCTCTCTCCTGCTCCCTGTGACCACTTAAAAAAAAACCACGTTTTTCATGCCTCACATTGATGCAGCAGTTGAGCTGACAAGAGTGAATAATATTGTCGTCAGCCATCTAAGTGACGGCAATGTCCTAACCTTTAACCTTGGCTGTTTTCCAATCTTCCCCAACCTCCCTCCTGCCATACAACACTAAGTTATTTGTGTAGTTGGTCCCTTGAGGGCATGGATATGCTCTCAGTCATGCTTGCATCTCCATGGCATCCAAACGGGGCTTTATAGTCATGTATACACAGTTGAATGAATGAAAAATGTTTATGTGAACAGACATGACCAGTCTCATTGGATAGGCCTACTAACCTTATCTTGGTCTTCAGAGAAGTCTCTCCCAGCCCAGACTAACCAGGTGAGTCTCCCCAAGGGTTGGTCTGATGACAGAAATATAGCTAAGTTGTCAATTCTAAGAAAACAGTCAGCAAAACAGATTCTGAGCAGTGGAGTGAGTTTTAGGCTGAACTCACTAATTCTGGAAAAATAGTTGGCTCACTAGCATCAGACTGCTACTTTCTTGGTTCTTCCTCTGTGGACACCTTGTTCATTCTTGCCCAACCACTTGGAAGTCAGCTGCCACCCTTCTTTGCCACCCACCCTTGCCTCCTGAGCTCCCTCAGCCTGGTCAGGGAGAGTCTGAGCGCCAGAGACAGCTCCTCCTGAAGATGGGTTTGTTTGCAGAACAATCGACACTCCAGAAACCCCCCTGTGTGTTGGTGCACCAGGGAGACAGCAGACATGGACCGGTTCTATAGCACCTGACCCCAAAAAGGCATTTCACTAATACCAGAAAAAGAAGAAGTTTGACTTTTTACTCCTAAGAGGAGTGGAATGTTGTAGATACCTGGTCAAATTCACTGAATGACTAAGGATGGATGCCTTCCTGGCTAAAAACGGTTGGCGGATTTGTGCTCGTTTGATCCTGGTTTTTTCTTGGACAGGGTCACTGTGATTTTGGTATTATTCTCCCAACTCACTGGCAAGGGCTCAGACTCTGTCTTGTTTCCTTATATGCTCATGGGACCTCACACAGTGCTTTGCACATGGCAGATACTAGCAGTTAATCCTTCCTTGTGATAAATTGCAGGCATTATTCTAAGATCTCCACATATATCAACATACTTAGTCCTCACAACCCCTCAAGTAGATAGGATTGTTTACATAAAAGAAAACAGAGGTGTAGAGAGGCCAGGGACTTGCCCGAGGTCAAGATGAGGAGCTAGGAGTTATATTTAGGCAGCCTGGCCCCAGCATCCATGCTCTTCATCATAAGCCATATTACTTCCCACAAAATGCTTTAAAAAGTCTACTTGATAGCATATGTTTATACTCATTTGATAGATATATTATATATACACACATATACATACTTCTGGATATGCCCATATATGTGTGTGTGTGTGTGGGGGGTTCTATTTGCCAACCATTGTTCTATATGCTGGGGGGTGGGTACAGAGAAGAGACACAAGTTTTTCTCTTGCCATAGAGAAAAACTTGACAATTTGTAAGAGGGGAGCTGATATATAAATAAATTATCTTAGTATACCATAGAATTAAAACCCACCTGGGTCTGTGTTACAGCATAGACTGATGAAAACAGGGGGTGTTGGTTCTGTGTCTAGAACTGGGTGTGGTTACATGGCTACGCTCACTGTTTGAAAATTCATTAGACTATACTCTCAGGAATGTGTCTTTTTCTCTACATTTGCTTAACTTCAATAAAGTCCACATTTAAAAGCTTTAAAAGTGCCTTGGAGCTCAGAGGATGTAACACAGGATGGGTTTCGAGTTGAGGCCCTGCCTGGCCCTGGTGTGGAGCTGGCCGTGGACTCCTTTCTCCCCGCGCCACCTGCGCCATCCAAGGACGTCAGCTTCCCTCCCGTGGCGACAGAACGTTCACTTCCTCTTCGGGACCTTCAGCTGTGACCCCCGCAGATACGGTTTTATTTCTTAGAGAGAACTGAGTGAGGGCCCGTTTGGGGACATTTCCAGGGTGTGTCCTTCTCTCCAAGATCAGACTCTGACTGGATGTTGTGAGAGTGATGCGGGGCCTTCTGCACAGACACACAGGGGCGGTGAGTCGCAGAACGGAACATGCACCTGGCGAGGACAGAGGCCGGGGTTACAAACCCTTCTGCTCTAAATGCAGAGACGGTTGGGGTGGGGGGGACCCCAGCATGCCTCTTCTGTTTTGGGCTTATTCTGGAAAATTCAATTTTCTGTATCTTCCAATAAGCTTCATTCAACACAACACAGAATTCCATGGGACCTTCATCTGTTAGGCAGGTGCTCACCTGTAGCCGGGGCACGACTAATTCACTGGATTTTCCTCTTATTCAATGTCGGTATAAATGTTACAGTTCGGCATGAGCATATTGAGTGATTTTATTTAAAGGTTTTATTCAGTTTTTTTTTCCAGAAATGATGTGTTCACTAAACACATAAATAATTTTTTAAGTGAATCTGAGAATATTTAGTGTTACAGGATTTGGCAGTCCACTTCCCCCTTAACTCCAAATTATGTGTCTAACAACCTGTGTCCTCAATAAAATGTTAATTTAAAGTATAAGATAATTTATACAATATTGTAACTGAACACATTAGGGAACATGCAGTACTCCACTGGTTCACACAAGACTGGCACGATTAGCGTTGTTTATTTTTAGAAGCAAAAGTGACTGGCAAGTTAAACACAACAATTCAAACATTTGTTCCACTTGACTGAGATAAGATGTCATTCCATTCGACTGTTCTCATTTTGTTTTACCACTCAATTACCTTGCAAACTGATTTTACTATAGGTAGAGATTGGAAAATTTAGAAGAAAAAATATTTTTATTTGTTTTATTTATCTTTTATTTTAAAAATTCTCAACTGAGGATACATTTATTGATTTGGTAGAGAGAGAGGGAGAGAGAGAGAGAGAGAGAGATCAATGTGAGAGAGAAACATTGATTGGTTGCCTCCCATACATGCCCCAACGGGGGATCGAGTCTGCAGCCTAGGTATGGGCTCTGACTGGGAATCAAACTGGCAACCTTTTGGGGAATGGGATGCCACTCCAACCAACTGGGCCACCCAAGCAGGGCAAAAATATTTTTAAAAATAACACAAAGCTTATTTTTAAATTCATGTCTTTTCAATTACAATTACAAAGAAAGTATGGGATACTTACACATATGATCAATTTGTGTGTGTCAGTTAAGGAAAATAAATTCTTGACTCCTCTGTCAACCAAACTGTGTGGGCAACACGTTACAATCCTCTTTTTTTGTTGTTGTTTTGCTTATTTATTTTTAGAGAAGTGGGATAGGGAGGGAGAAAGAGAGGAAAAGAAACATTGATGTGAGAGAGAAACACCAACTGGTTGCCTCTCATACGTGCCCTGACCAAGGACCGAACCCACAACATAGGCATGTGCCTTGACTGGGAATTGAACTGGTGACCTTTCACTTAGTGGGAGTACATCCAACCAACTGAGCCACAATGGTCAGGGTGGCTTCTCTTCCTCTTAGTGTGCACATGCTTCCTCTCTTTGTTATACTCACTAAACTCACTGTCAGGAAAGCTTGAGATGTTCACTTAAACTGGAGGGTCAATGACTGACATGGTGTATAAGCATTCTCTCACTTAAAGATATTGGACTGAGAGGCTGAAGCCAAGGGGTTTAGTGAAGGATGAGATAGTGAGTTGGAGCTTTACCTGGATTCAGCCTTCTGAAGCCCACCCCAGAGGGGTTCACTGTAGACATTAGAGCCTGGCTTGTCTGCCTGTGCAGATCTGGCAGCCACCAGCACTGGCTAGCACATGGACACCCTAACTGGAGCACCTGGTGGCAGGTGCTCAGAGAAAGTCACAAGCGCTTGCCCCACAAGGCTGCGAGCAGCTTCTGTTTCCCAAACCACTTCCAGAGCCTCAGGTTCCAGGACATTGTGTTCAGAGTGCCGACTGCCTTTCTGCACCCTCTGCTCCTCTGTACATTCCAGGTGGGCTGCTGAGTATCTGCTCATGGCCATGACTGACACGGCCATGCAGAGGGCAAAAGAGGCCCAGGCGAGGCTGTCAATAAAAGGCACAGTTAGGAAAGGACCTGGGGCTAGGTTCCAGGGCTTCCTACCAGGGTTCAGTCTGGTGACAATCCAGCTCCTACCTCTGCCCAATTTAGACCCGGATTTTGGATCACCAGTGTCAGAGCCCAGCCAATGTTGTGTTGTAGGTTCGAGGCTCAGAGTGAATTCTGGTGGCACAGTGCTCAGGTGCACTGGGGGTTTGAGAGAATTCATCTCTCCTTAACTGTGCAGCCATAAGCTGCTGACTTCACCTCTCTTTATCAGTTTCTCAGTTGCAAAACTGGGACAATAGGAGTACGGTCCACAGGATGGTTGTGAGGAATTCAGTGAGTTAATGGTGGGAAGTACTCAGTATGGCACCTGCTGCATATGGTGCATTTTGTAACTGTTGTTGTTGCTCTAACTCAGGACACTGGCACAGGGCACTGCTCTTTCTACATCTCTGCCCTCTGGAAGCCTATTGCTTCTGATATGATGGTCTACACTTTTCATCTTTCATGGGCCCCAGTAGAGTGGTTGCTGAGAAAGAGTCTCTATAAACTGACATTTGTGTATGTTTTCATGGGCTTGAATTCTCAGATGAAATAGATGACTTCATACTCAAACACCTAAAACGAAAGCCTATGAGTAGGTAAGTTCTAACTCCTCTTCGGAGCTTCTCATTGTCCTTACATATGACACTGACAACCAAGCTTGTGGATAACAGTAACACAGGCATGTTCTCCAAACCCTGGCATAGTGTCATGGGGGTGTGAGCCTTGACTGTGTTATTTATTTTACAAAGAGGAAAGTAACACAAGAGGTTGTCATACAGGATGAAAATGTAAGTGTATGTACATATATTTATTTGTAAGATGAAGCTATGGTTTGGAGGTCCACATTGAAGAGAACCCTGTGGTCTCATACAACATGGCCAAGTCTTTGTGTTAGAGACACAAGTTCAATGTCATGCACTCATCTTTCCATTAGAAACAGCAACTGGGTCTCCTGCCATTAAAATATTTACTAGAGTTATAGCACAGGACTTTATTCCCTAAGCTGTGTTTAAGAATATAATGACAATGATCTCCTTTCTTGGGGATTTTAGTCTGTACCGAATATTTTAGAAACATGATTTCTTTAGATCTATGAAAACATTTGAGACAGGTATCCTCAATTCACAGATGAGGGGACTGGGCTACAGAGAGGTTAATAAACTAATGCAGTCCCAAGAGTAGCAGGCGGCAGGGCTCTGACCAAGGGCGGTGTCCCTACAAAATGCACGTGCATCCTTGCTGGTGCCTCAGAACTTGGGCACCCTGGACAACAACTCACCAGTATGACCAGCCATAGTTCCACGTCTGAGGCCTCCAGTCTTCCGGCCCAAGGCTCACGGTGATTTGAAAAATGGTTGTGTACATTACGTAGGCCACCATGCCCAGGAGCCCTGCACAGGACAGTGTAGTGAGCCAAAGTTGGGAGGACGGTTTCTCTGCCTGGCATGAGAGGGATGTAAGGAGCCCGCTAGCATCCTCCTTGACCCCTTCTGAGCAGCCTTCACATTTCATAGGTGTACTAATTTCTTACTGTCACTGGTCTACGCAGTGGTGTGTGTCCCTTTGCCCTGTCCTTTATCCCATGACCATCTCTTTCCAACTTGTCACACCCCTGAGTCCCCATGTTGCAGCCTCTCTTTCCCAGCACAGAGGAGGAGGGGTCCTTGAGCTGCCTTTGGCCTGAAGCAATGTTCTGCCTTGTTATATTTTTAGTGTAGATTCTTTGCTGATACTTAAGAACTAGGATACTTGACACAAAAATCTGAGTATGTTCTGACTACACTAGACTCACATGGCAATGATCAGTGGGGACTGAAGTCCATTGTCGATGTGAGATTCTTTCCTTTGTAAGTGACTTGGTCTATGTGCATGGAGACCCAGATGAGTTTTTTCTTTGATAGTTTGGCAGGATGTGTCTAGGACTTGGAGGCACTGTGCCAATTTTTCCAGGTATTTGGAGGGAACTTTCTCTATATACATTTTGGTCTTTTGTTCAAGAAAGTTTCCTTGAATTTTACTTTTAACTATTAGTCCTTTCACTGTTTTACCTTTCTTTTTCAGGGACTCTAATTACAAATATATTTTAACTTAATAAATGTAGGATGGGCAGTGGCCAACTGGGGTCCCAATAGAAATGGGTTTTAACTGGTGGTGACAATTATTTATATATTAATGGCAATATCTAAAGTTCTTATGATGTACCTGAACTTACTAATCCTTAAACATGGTACTGGACATCTCTTTCATGCAGCTGAAACTGCAGGAGACATCCAGAAGAAGGCCTACTCATGACCTTGAAGGACCTTAGGAGAATGCCAGGACCTGGCAGGGAGCCTCCAAGTCGATGGCCTGGCTGTTGCCTATGAAAATCCAGAAATTGGATTTTATCATCCTGTTCACTGATGATAAGACTTGGAAAAGATGTTTTACACTTACTAAGCCCAGAAGGGATCTCCCCACTGGACTGACTGATGCCTATTAACTTTACAGAATTTTGCTCTGCCATTACTCTGGGTTCTTTTCTTGGTAAAAAGCCCACCTAGGGACCAAATTAAGTTGCTCTAAAAGTTGCTTGGAGAACACAGAAGTAAGGCCCCCAAAAGGAGTTCTTTATTCCTATTTACACCAAACATGGATAGTAATTTTTACCAGGCTACCATTTATTGAGTACTTACTATATGCTAGGCACATTCTTATTTAGTCATCACCTTTTGAGATACCTAGCTGAGAAAAGTCAGGTGACTTGCCCAGGACCACACAGCCATTAAGTAGCACAGGGCCGAACCTGGGCAGGATTTCTCTCCAGACTCCTGCCTCACCACCACACTAAATTAGGCAATTTGTGTCTCAGAGCCTGTGCCCTCTTTTCCTGGGGCTGTGATGAAACACACTGATGAATTTATTCACTGTCTATGCTTTTTCCCTTTCTTTTCATCAGTCACCCAAAGCCTCATCACTCCCCCTCATGGGATTAATGAACTCAGTGGCTTTTGCAGTGGACCAGGTATCCTGCTGAACTTGCCACTGACAGGGAAGAGCTGGCCCGAAGCTTCTCAGCTCCCTCAGGGGCAGGCAGTGTGTCTGCCAGAGGGATGCTGGAGTGGTACCTGCAAGCACCATGAGGACAGCTACAGCAGCATCCACCTGGAACCAGTGGGACCCACAGCTGCTGTAACTCACTCTGGAGCCCAGAAGGATGGCACTTGTCAACATCAGGAGGGTATTCAGGACCTTGGCCCCAATGGACAGCCACAACACACCTGCAAAATGTAGGCAAGACAGAGATGCTGGGTACTTGGAATTCAGCAGAATTAGGATATTTGATCCTTAGAGTTAGTTCACTTCTAAAATGAAAAATAAACAAATGCCACAGGGTGAAAACCACAGATACCGGATGAATCTTGGGAATTTGACAGAGAAAGGGGCTCCTAGGGCTTGAAAGAAGAATTTGTAAAGAGTATCCTTTGCTGGGAAGAAGAAAAAATGAAAGAACTAAAGCAAAACTCTGACGTGAGTACATGAGAGAGATACCAGGGTCTCCATCCCTCAGTTTCCAAATTAATGTATTGTTTTGATTCCACCAGAATACATGATCTTTTTAAAGAAGAAACTAGACAAACTTACACAGGGGCAGAGGAGTCTGAGAGTTTTAAGAGCCCTGATTACAGATGCCAAAGCCTCATTTGTTTTTGTGTGAGCCAGTTATTTACTCAGATCTCCGGAGGGGATCTCACTTGCGGCTTCAAGGAACTGTGCTGGATGTGGAGGGGAGTAGGAAGAGAGGACAAAAAGGGAAACTAATGTTTGTCAAAGGCTGCCTGTAAGGCAAGTTAGGTACTGGGGACACAGCAATGAATGAAACAGAAGTGATCCATGCCTGTACTCCAGCTGGGTAAACAGATACTAAGAAAGCAAATATAAATTGAATATGTTATAGAGAAGAGAAAGTGCTACAGGCAGTGATCTGCCAGAGCTCATCTCTTCCCAGCTCTGTGTTCACCTCGCATCAACAGCTTGAAATTGGCCATGGTGGGAGTATTACACCATGGAAAGTGGCAAACACTACCAGTCTAGACTTCCCCTTCACCCCCACCTGGCAAAGTTGGTTCTTTAACATTTAACAAAGTTGGTATTTCATGTTCCACTACAGGGCAAATGAAGACAGAGCCAGGGGTTCCAGCTTTTGGACTCAATTTAATGGAAACAAAACAAAACAAAACACCCAAAACTATCAATAACTCTTTTATCTTTCCCCTATCCCAATAAAAAATAATAAAAATTATCCAAATTGTGCAGAGCTGGTAGACAGAACGTAAATAAGGTAGTTACCTTGTTCTTCAGTGGGTATTATACTCTGGAAACTCCTGCACCTTTCACCTGGAAGACAAGGAAAGTATATTCATAAGTAGGGTAAACTTTGACAATTAGGGACAAACTGTGTTCCTAGCTCCTTGAGTGTATCCCAGGTCATTTTGAACAAGGACTGGGGAGTGTGGCAGTCTGGTTATTGTTCACAGACATGCAGTGCCCCTTCATGTGGGAACATGATATAGCCTTGCCCTAGTGAAGCCAGGGTTGGCCACATGACTTTCTTTGGTCAATGAATCGGGAGCAGAAGTGAGGTGGATTATTTCTGGTCAGAAGCTTGCAAAGCCAGTGTGTTGTCCACATGGTTTTTCATTCCCTTGCCTCTGTGATCACAGAAGCATATGTCCAGGTAGACTCTCCATAAGCCTGGGTCCATGAATGGCTACAATGAGGAGTCATTCCTTGTCAACCTGAAAAGTACGTATAGAATGAGCTACAAATGAATTTGTTGGTTTCAGTCACTGGTATTTGGGGGTTGTTGGTTATTGCAGCAGAACTTAGCCCATGTGGACTGATTCTGCCAGCCTTTGACCAGTCGTACTCAGCTTCCCAAACAGCATTCGTTATGATACAAGTCTCAAATAATTTGTTCCTGGTTAGAGGGAAAGGAACAAAGTTAGTAATGATTTTTTAAAAATGAATTTGAACAGATTCAGAATTATCTTTGTTACTCAGTGACCCAGTTACTTGCATTCCATCATGCTTTCTGGAGTATGAAAGGAAAGGGAGTATTTACTGTGCATGCACCAAGTACTGGGCGGAGGCCACCACCAGACTTGTTTTGTGCACCAAGGAGGTGTGCTTTGCCTTCATCATTGTCAGGCTGCACATGCTGGCTGGCAAAGCTTGCGCCACTACCTTAGATCTGCAGTGCCTTTGAAAGAGTGCAATCCATGAATGTCCACTTGGTGTATGGATGTAACCAAATTCTGGTTTGAGGGTGAGTGACAGAGGGAAAATTGAGACTACAGCAACTCACCCTGTGGAGCCCTGTCCCAGGTAGGAGCCCTGTTTTTTCTCCATGCATATGTCAGCCTCACACCAAATCACAGGCTATAGAGTGGGAAGAGTGTGGGAAATCACCTGTTTTTTCCCTGCCTGGTTTAGAGAAGCGCATCCAGAGACCTCAGAGGCAAAATGGCTGGTACAAGACCAACAGGCAGAGGCTGTCTCAGCATTGGAACTTGGGTCTGCAGGAGCGCAGCCCAATGCTGCCCACATCACAGATGGAACACAATCCAGTGGACAGGAGGGACGGTGCCAGGGAGGCAAAGAGGCCTGAGACACTGGGAGCTGCTCCAAGGCTGGGCTGGTAGCAGCTAAAATGAGTCAAGATGCCAAAGCCAAGGGACATAGATCATCAACTCTTCAAAGAAATGGCTTTGCTGTCTCCAGAATTGGTTCAGTAGTCCCCACATGAACCTCACCTTGCCTTGATTGCCTTACTAAGATAATAGACAGGAAAGATTCTCTCACAGTTAATATGCACTTAAACCTTTTTGGAATAGAATGAGTTCTATTGGGCAAGTACAAGCATACCTTGTTCTATTGTGCTTTGTTTTATTGAGCTCTACAGATATTGTGATTTTTACAGATTGAAGGTAAGACCCTCTACCAGCAAAATGATGACAGCTTGCTGAAGGCTTAGATCATTAGCATTATTTAGCAAAAAGTATTTTTAACTAGTATATACATTATTTTTCAAGACAATGCTATTGTACATTTAATAGATGACAGTATAGCATAAACATAAATTTTATATGCACTGGGAGACCAAAAAATTCATGTGACTCACTTTATTTTGATATCCACTTTACTGAGGTAGTCTGGGTCCAAACCAGCAATATATCCTAAAAGTTGTGAACCTTAAGACTTGCCAGTTCCTCTTCCTAAAACTGGGCCCCACTCCTTCAAGTTCCTGCACTGCCCCTCTGCTGGGCGGTAGGAAGAAGAGGAACAATGCCTGGGTTTGCAGTGCAGCCATTTGGCTGGGCTGCTCTGCTGGGATGTTTTCTGACTTGCATGTGCAGCAGGAATTCCTTTGTCGCATAACTGTCCCAACAAATGGCCTGAAGGAGGGTGTGTGCACGCTTGGGGCTGAGACCATGGTCAGTGCTAATCTTCAGCTGCAGGGCCTCACAGCTTTTCATTTCAGTTTACTTTGGATTGACGTGATCAGATGTGTGTCCTGGTTGATTCTCTGATTTTGGCAGCAGTGAGTGTACTATGATCCTAATAGCAAAAATTTGTCCTAGTCCCTCAGTTCTACTAGGGAGGTCCCCACAGCATTGGGGAAATCCCAGCACTCAGCTCTGCTCTCTCTGTCTCATGGGGCCAAGGCAGCCCTTTCCCCATGGCACCTCATCAGATCCTCCTCACAGCCCACGAGTCAAGACTGCAGTGAGAGCAACAGATGGACACGGGATGGAACGCGGCATCTACATCCAAAAGGCCTGGCTCTTGTGCCTGATTCTGCCACAGTCAGTAATTTCAGGAAGTTTCTTGACCTCTCTAAGCCTCGCTTTCTTCATCTGCAAAATGGGTACAATAAAAGTCCTCCAATACAAAAGTACAGGGTCCATCACAGATAACACCTGCCTTTTTATTACAAAATCTTTCATTACATAAAGTATGTAACGCTGTATCAAAATTGTAAGCATGTAATTCTGTAACATAACATCACATTCAAGCATACCATATGGCATTTAGGTGAAATGTTCAAATTAAAACTATAAATTATTACACCCAAATTATTACTCTACCAACCACACTCAAGCAGGTGTTACTTCCACCAGACCCTGTAGTTTGTGAACTGCCTTACACTTGTTTTTGTGTCTAATTATTGATCAAGACAAATATAAACATCCATGTATTGCAATTTGATGGCCAGGTTCAAGCAGGTTGGTAGAACCAGGAACTGAAACTGGGTTTTCCCACCTGAGACCCAGAGAGCACAGACAACTAAGGGTCTGTCTGGTCTTCAGAAGAGGCTGCCTTTTCTCATAGGACTAACGCAGAGGCCAGGTACAGAGCCAGGCACAGGGCAAAGAAAACGTGGTGGTTAGCCAAGGAGATAAAGAGAATTTACAATAGCTTAAAAGGGTGAGTTTAGCCTGGATGGAAACAGTCAGACCATAGTGACCCCTTGATTCCTATCAATCCCCAGAAGTGGTGTTCCTTTTGAATAAAGCCAGCAGGATTAAAAAGCAAAATCTTTATAAATCCCATGAAGCCAGAGTGGCGGGTGCTGCGTAGCCTGACAGTACTTGGCTGGTCAGGCTGTGCCGCCTGGCAGCCAGCCCAGCAGAAGGTGCCCAAGTCCCTGGAGATTGCCTCTGTCCCGCCTTATTTGCTTGTAACCCCACCCTTTATGGGGTGTCCAGGCCGCTCTGCCCTTAAACTTTCTGAGTTTAGCAGAGCAGCATAGAATCGGAAATCAATACATTTCACTAATTCATTAGCCTAGGGAAAAGGACATTTTGCCCAACTAGGCCTTTTCATTCCGAGTGTTCATTTCAGAGGGCGGACTCAGAGGTGCTGTCTCCCTCAGAGGCATGCCAGGCATTTGGAAAGAAGTGCAGCGCTCTCCCAGGTGACCGTGCAGAGGCTGTCCTGAAAAAGCACTTCAGGTGCAGAGTCCCTAGGTAGGTCCTCCTTTAGGGGTCAGAGATGGAGTAATTCAGAGGGAAAATACCCAGGAAGCCCCCAGGCACACCCTTCTCAGGGCAGAGTCCTTCCCGCCAGGGCTCCCTGGCGCCCCTCACACCTTCTGACTCTCTCTTTAAAGCTCTGCTTGGTGCCTTCCCACGCCCCTCTGCATCGCCCAGGCACTTGGGATAAATTAGACAAAATAGCAGATGTTTGTGTGGAGTAGCCTCCCAGTGGAGCCCCGCAGCACTCGGAGGCACACAGGCTTTCTGTGCAAAGTTTCCCAGACCCCGGGAGAGTTCTCATGGAACTTTGGGTACCTGCCTTCCCCAGCCAGTGGAGGCCCTGAGAAGGCTGAGCCTAGCAAGGTACAGCGGGGGAGGAGATTTCAAGGTCATTGGCATTCCTTGCCAGCTTGTTCCATTCCCTTTCGTTACTACCTTCTGTAAGCATTTATGTGCAACCTCTGATGAATACCTTGTGTTTTATACTCTTATGTGTTTGCTGTTATTTTAGTCAGCATTGGTAAAAATGTAATTCTAAATATTTTGCTTCAGGGGTATCTCATAACACATGGTGATAATATTCTCCTGGGGGGAGAGGTGTCCTGTCCTCCTTTCCTCCTTCTTACTAAAATGATGACACTCTTGAGAGACCCTGGTTTACCTGATGGCATTATATTAGGAACCATATGAAAATGTGAGTGGAGGCTTTTCAGACTGATGGACACAAACTGGTTTGTTGATAATTATAAGACAATGAACTGCCCTTCAGTTAAGTTTTGGTGATGGTGGGGTACCAGACAAAGTCTAGCTAAGAGTTAAGAAATTCGAGGTGCATGTGTAGCTCATTGGTGTCTGGCTGTATACTCTTCAGCAGGGCATTTCTAAGTCTAGTTTCACCACCAGAAAAATGAGTCTGTTGTTCTAGATCACTTTTCCAAAGAGTGTCCCACTCAGGGGAGACTGAACACTAGTCTCTAAAAAACATTAATCCTTATTTCATACAGATTTTTTTTGTAGGAAATACTGAGAAATGTGTCAGTAAACAGGTTTTTTTTGTTGTGGGACTTCTCAGGCATTTAATGTACTCTTGAACACTGTGAATTTCCAAGAAGAAAATGTAATAGGTGACATTTTCCAAATTTGTTTGACTATTGAAATTCTCTTTATTTAATTTTACAAAGAATATCTCAACCAGCATCTCTGTGGAGTAATCTTTGAGTAAACCCAGCAAAGCACTTATTAAAGTCTTTTTCTGGTTTGATCTCAAGGATATAAGATGCACATAAATCAGAAAGGGGTAAGTACGTTCTTTGATTCTACTTGGCCTTGTCCGTGCATCACTGAGAACATCGGCCCTCCTTGGGCTGCAGCACGCACTCCTGACTGACAGTGGATGAAAATGCATGTGTGGTGTGATCCACGAGAAGGTGGTGTGTGTGGTCAGCACTCTATGGCTGGACAGAAGCACCAAGAGGACTCCCGTCTCTAGTGGAAGAAGCCTGAAAGATCTTTACACAGACACTCACTGTGCTTTCTGCTCAGGGACAATTGATCGTCAATCTGCATAGTGTTTGTGTAAGAATCTTAGGCACGTGCCACAGGTAGCTAGATAGTTTGCAGCTGAGTCTGGTCCTCCCTGAATCTCTGAGTTTTGCTGTTGCTGAAGAGATGAGGTTTCCAGCTCCACCCTTTCCTCAAGCCCAGCCCAGGAAAAGTCCCCTCTCCCAGTCAGCCCCCTTGTCACTGGGGAAACAGTTCTCATCCACCTCATTTCCTAACTCTTGTTCACCGGTTCAGGTTGTACTATGGTCTTGTCTCTCTGACATGACAAATAGTAATGCTTCTAATTTTCTCCCGCTAGGCTTTTTCATCCTAGGGGATGTTGTTCCATTCAGTTCCTTGTCCTAGAGTGACCATGACCTTATGCTGTAGGGGAGGAGAAGCTGCCTGAGGTGACAGTGAAGAGCCATGTGAGTTAAGTTCTGTGATGAACCTTCTGCTGCCCTGCATTGTGTTCCAACACCAACGCCTGTGCTGTCCTGCTTCAGACATTTGCTTACTCGGCTGTCTGCCTGGGACATCTGCATGCCCAACCTCCTCCTACTAAAATCGCCATTCTGCTTTGAGGCCTGCGCAGTGGCCGCCTCCCTCCCAAAAGCTTCCCCATGCCCAGAGCTGTAAGCAACCTCTTCCTCCGTTCTACTCCCATAGCATGTGTGTGTCTTCATTGCAACCATGACCATATTTTCCCTTGTTTTAGTTTTACCTCAGTTCTCACCACTGTGGTCCACTCACCTTTCCTCATTTGTCTAGTCCTGTGGGTTCTGTGGAGATGGCTTTTAGTGAATTTGTTCCACACTACAGCGAGTTCCCCCTTTCCACAGGGTTTGCTGTGCCTGGGGAATGGGGGAGCTCAGCAGAAATAAAGAGAACACCAGAAAGAAAAGAGAGCTGAGGGGAATAACAACAATGCTATGAGGATGGGAAAAGAAAAGGCAATTAGAAATTCTGGGGAATTCAAATAAGCTGTATAAGAAATTTAATGTAATGGTAGTACCTCCTTGACTTTGTCATGAGCAATATTTATATAGTCTAAATAAACAGCTGACTTATTGGTTGAAATGAAGCATCGATATGACTACATTAGGAGGGTGGCCGAGCAGACATGGGATGTGGTGGCGTCAGAGGTTTATCTGTTACAACAGGAAGTCAGGAGAGAATGCCTAATACGAAGACAGCAATGTCTTTGTAAACACAGAGACAACTCCCAGAAGAAAGGACTAGGCCAAATGTGGTTTCGCCTGAGGGTCGGGACTAGGTTATGGAGCAGGAAGGAGCAGGGGACTCTTCGTTTTTATTATAAGCTTTCAAAATGATTTGATTATCTATCTATGTGCAGATGGTACCTTGGCTAAATTCTTTTTAAAGGAATGCAGACTTTTAAACCCCATCTAAGATCTGGTGAGTCGGAATCCCAGGGCCAGTCACCCAAAGTTGGACAGACTTGTGGGCGTCTGTGGTGTGCACCTACAGTCGCCCACGAGTCTGATAACCACGACCTCACATGTAGCTATGGAAACAGAAGTGGGCTGTCCTCAGGTGGGCACTTGGAAAGGGAGTGGAAGTTCCCAAACAATTTGCCTGCATGTATTTTCCAAACCAAGCATCTGAGACTGCCTTGGAGACACTGCAGAATGCAGGGTCTGAGCCTCTTGTGTCTGTCATGAGGGTGGACAGACATGGGGCAGGGATGGGGCAGGGATAGCATCTCAGAGAGCCCTCTCTTGTTGCCTTTTCCTTAGATCTCAGGGATAAACAGGCACTGCTATAGGTATGAGAAAAGAAGAGGCGGCCTGAGGCAAGAGAGCAGTGGGATGGGAGGTCTGCTCCGTTCCACCTGGAGGGGGCCTTTGCCCCAGGGAGGGACGAGCATCCTGTCCCGCAGCCAGGCCTTGGGTGTGGGCCCTGCTGCCCACACAGAGGAGCCCACTCCCCACCCCCAGCTCTTTATGAGGTAAAGACACTCTTTGCTCAATGTATGTGCTCCAAATACTCATCCTTCCCTTCCATCTTCTCTCTCCTCTTCCTTCACTATTTCCCTCACCGCTAATCTGTCAGACTCACAGAACTTCAAAAGATGTTGATGAATTGGGGCTGAAAAATGTGGTGGGGAAGGGGAGGGGCTTGTCAGTTATGTGGGATAAAACTCTCTGAGCCTCAGTTTCCTCATTTCTGAGCTGAGAAAATAATTTTTACTTTGCTGGGTTTTTTCAGAGAGAGACACAGATAAAGGCCTAACTTGTTAAGGGTTTTGCTTCTGGTAGGTGATCTGAAGAAGGGTTCCTTTCCCATGGATGGTGTTAAAGGTCTGTGTTCGAAGAGAACCTTCTGTTCCCGGACCCCTTGAAAGTGCAGGGATGCAGTTTAATAAATATTGATACTGTGTGAATCTGGTCATTTAATCTTTATACTGCTACTGTTCCTATTTTATAGATGAGAAAACAGAGGTTTGGAGGGGTGCGGGGACTCGCGCGAGGATATAGCTTGTCAGCCTGCTCCAGAGCTCCTGCTCTTGGACGCTGCCGACCACCTGCCACCCCAACCTGTGGGCCGTGCTCACCTGCGCCGCCGGGGCTCTCCTCGCAAGACTGCCAGAGCCCCACGTGGAACCTGCGTCGGATGAACTTGTCGTCCCCCATCTCCCAAATGTACTGGACGGCCTGGCTCTCGTTGTCCATTCTGCCATTGCCACTGAAATGAATGCAGTGCGGCCTTCCCGTGTGGTCCTGGCACAGTGTCTTGGCCACCCTCCGGGTCCCCTCATACCAGTGGCTGCTTCCCAGGGCTGTGAGGGAGAAGGCGAGGGCGAGGCAGATGGGGAGGAGGGCCAGTGCCTGCTGCCGCTGGGCCCTGTCCATGGCTAAATGAGGTGTGTGGCATCGGATGAGCAGTGGGCCCCTCCTCTGCCTCCTCGCCTTGGCTCCCACCCTCCTCAGCCCTGCCATCTGGCCTTCTCACAGTCTTCCGTGACATTCCTGGGGCATGGGTGCGCTGCAGCCTGCGGCAGTGGTGGCAGTGCCTGTTGCCTGAGAGGCCCTAGAGGGAGCACAGAGCCGGGTGGGCTCTCATCTTGGTCCTCCCCAGGATGGTGATGTTTGTGAGAGCGCTGGTTTTCAGTTCTGTTTTTTTTTTTTTCCAATTGTAGTGAAATGTCCTAGTGTAAAGTTTACCATCTTAGTCATTTTAAGTGCACAGTTAGGTGCATTCACATTGTGCAATCAATCTCCAGAACGCTTTTCATCTCTCGAGACTGAACTGCTGCACCCCGGCAACACTCTCCATTCCTCCCCCCAGGCCCTGGCGCCCTCCACCCCACTACCTGTCTCCATGAGTCTGATCCGTGAGTTTGATCACTCTGGGCGTAAGCGGAATTGGCCTTTTTATAAGTGGCTTATTTCACTTAGCTTGATGTCCTCAAGGTACATCCACATTTACTCAGGTCAGAATTTCCTTCTTTTTAAAGGTAGAATTATATCCCATTGAGTGGAGATAGCTTATTCTGTTCATCCAAACATTTGGTTTGTTTCCACCTTCTGGCTGTTGTGGAGGGTGTTGGGTTTTGATGGAAGGCCAGGGGCAGTTTGAGTAGGTTTCTGGGTGTAGCCTCCGACCCTCACCTTTGGCATTGAGCAGGGTCCTCAGCCTTGGATCTGGGGAATCTCAAGACCTGCATAGCCTGTTCTCTGCCCAGCCCCACAGTAAGGGACTTCTGTCCGAGGGGCCTGAGAGGCTCGGGGTACAGGTGGCCTGCTTCAGGCCTACATGCTGTGCAGAACAGGGCAGGCTGCTGGCCCCCCACATGGGTTCAGCATTCAGCACTATCCCAGAGCCTCAAAAACTGGCAGGCAGAGTCCCTGGTCCATCACTCAAGCCCTTGCAAAGGGGGCTCTCCAGGACTGGTGCCATGAGGGAGACGTACATTGCTTCTTGGACAGAGGACATTCGTGAAACCATGAGGGCAGGTGAGTAGCAGAAGATTCCACATGGCATCTGAAACATACAGGTTCTTGATTACATGGGAGACACCTCCTGCAGACCCCAGGTAGAGGTGAGAATCTACAAGCCTAGGCAGCTAGGAGGAAAGGGCAGTGGCATTTGGGTTAAGCCTGGGGAAGGCTGAGGAGCTGCACCATCAGCCACTTAGGAGCTGTGTGCATTTGGTGTACCATGTTTTGTCACTCAGTGTCCTCCATCTGACCGTCAGAAAAAAGGATGTTTTTGAGGAAAAGAGATTAGATTGAATATTCTCACCAGGCAGGCATCTGAAGACAGCCTTGACTGTGCAGGCACAGAACAACTTTATAGCTACACTGAAAAGGATCGGGCCCAGCCCCAGGCACTTTCATCCCTCTATGTCATGTCACCCTGCTCTCTGTTGTCCCAAAGAGGTGACCACATTGATTCCAGAGGTCACATCATTAGAAGAGTCTCCTGTGGAGGTCTTTATTCATTATGAGCATTCATGGATGAGGTTTAAAATCTTGCCAAGTGGAGTTCTTAAGACTTCCAGGGGTTTCTATTAAGTGTTTGATGCTCCCCTGTTTTTCTCCAGCTGTTCAGAATTCATTCAGATAAGTTAACCAAGATGCGCTCCTATGGTTCACCTTGAATGGTACATGTTCTTTTTATCTCTTGCTGACCTGCATTTCATCCAGTCTGGATACATTCCCCTGGCTCTCCAGTTTGGGAGGCTGGGAAGACTTGGAAGTGGGTTCAGGGAGCTAGACAAAGAGGTGGGGTGAGAAGGGACAAGCAGAGCCTTTCGGAGGTGCAGTGATAAGACTACCAGAGAAATGGAACTTGCCTTGAGGGTTAGGATAAGATAAGGCAACTGACCAAACAGCTGTGGTTAGTATCCTGGCTCTGCCACTTACTTGCTGTGTGGCCTTGGACTAGCAAACCAACCTCTCTGAACCTAAGTTTCTCAGCTGTCAAGTGGAAAAATATCACCCTCACAGGGGTATTGCGAGGAGGAATGAAACAGGATGTTGGGTGCAAAGCTTTCGTAAATGTGAATTGTGAAGAGGAAGTACAAATATGGTAGTTAGTAAGTGGTGGATTGTGTACTCCATAAAAGGCTCTGCCAGGTGGGCTGAATGACAAGTTCAGAACAAGTGGGCAATGAAGAGGAGTGCATGTTTGGCTTTTCAGTGTGTTGTTTTGCTATTATGTAGACAGAACTCAAGTCTCCGATTGGGGTTTTGCTTCAGACTGTGGGTCAGGAGCTGCTCTCTCTGGGGCTGGGCAGCTGTTTCTTGTGAAGACTTGGCACATCCAGGGCCCAGAGAAGCCTGGACAATCTTGGTGGCTGGGCTTAGGCTGGCCTGGACAATCTTCATGCCTTAAGAAGAAATGTCTCCCTTAAGGTGACACCCACCTCAGAACTGGCTCGAGAGGCCCATCCTCCCCTGCTGGCTGTTCATCCAAGGCTTGAACCCAAGACTGTTGCATCCCAGTCTTGTGGATTGACCCAGGCCTCAGGGGTGGAACCTACTCACCACCTTGCTTTTTCTCCTCAGCCTCTGCTGAGGATGTCCCAGAAAACACAGCTGACTCGGGGAAGGTCTGGGAAAAACCTCCCCGGCTTTGCAGGGGCTGGGTGGGGGCTGAGCCACTGCTAATGAGAAACTTTGGAGATTCAGTAGATTGGTCTAGACGCTCTTGACGTGGTGTGGAGAGGGTTTGTGCAAACATTTCCTCTCTGCACAAAGAGGAATGCAAGAGGAGACCGCCTATGGTACATCCTGGACTGTGAGACAAATGTGCCCGCACTTGTGAAAGTGCAGCAAGGAAGACGAGGCCGGTGCAGAGCAGGGCAGGGCCTGGGGTCCTTGCAGCCCAGGGGCTGGTCCTCTCCCCTCCCCCGGGATGTGCTCTCTGCAGCCCCCTGCTCGGCCCTTTCTTGCTCTGCTGCTTCTGGTTTCCATCAAACAAGTAAGAGCAGTTTTTATTATTACTATTATTGTTATTATTATCAGTTGTACATATTTTCTGATTATAGAGGAAATTTAGGCCTCTTGTAGGCAATTTGGAAAATATAAAGGTGTATTAAGACAATGATTAACCATTATCGTGGCATTCGGATGTAATTACTGTTAATATTTTGGCATCTTTTCCTCAAATCCTTTTTCTATGCAGTTTTTTTCTTTTTACACAGCTGAAATAATGATGCACAAAACATTTTGTATCTTGGTTTTCCCTTTACATTATATTATGAGTATTTTCCCCTGTCAGTGCAAACCTTGGAAGTGTTGCTGCATGCGGCCTCCTGTCCACTTTTATCATGGTCTCAAGTGTGAGGATTTAGGTTGAATGGTTGGTTGTTTTCTTTTGCTTTCCTTTCTCCTCTCTTTCCTTCCTCCTTCCCTCCCTCCCTCCCTCTCTCCCTCCCTCCCTTCCTTCTTTCTTCTTTTTCTTTCTTCCTATTAAACAATATAGGATGCTCATTGTTTTAAGAAGTAAACGTGTAAAATCCAAAGAAGTGTAAATACAGACTAGAGCTCACTGTGATGCCACCACCCAGAGTTGATGATCCTCACTCACATTTCGGGGCTCATACTGTCAGACATTTTTCTACCATTTATTTATATATAGTTATTTTAAAAAGTAACAAACAGAATCTTACTATATATCTTGCAATCTGCTTTTTTCCTAACAAAATTCACTAATAAAAAACACTGGCCAACATTGTTACTGCACACTTACCATGCATCAGGGCTGATGCCAGGCGCCTTCCTTATATGATTTCATGGCACGTTCCCAGCAGCCCTGTGGGGGGAGTCCTGTGAACCCCATTTTGCAGGAGAGAAAACTGAGTCTCGGGAGGTTGAACATTTTTCTATATCAGTAAATGTAGCTCCATGACCTGAGGTTTGTGAGCTGCAAGGGTGTACTCTGATGTGTGCAACCGTCCTCTTTCATTGGGCGCTCCGGTAGCTTGTCTTACTCTCATCCAAGGAGCTGGAACCTTAGCTCCTTCCCTTCCCAAGGTTCCATTTTTATCCTGGGCTGTGATGTGAAGGACCCCAGCTCCATTCACCTGAGTAAGGAAGGTGCCTCTCGGCCTGTTTTCTCGTTCCTTTGATCCATGGGCAGGGTTAGTCCCTGGTTGCAGCCTGGGAATTCTAATCCCTCCCACCCCCATGGATGAGGGCTGGGCTGCCAGGCCTCATGTGGTCACCTTATTAGGCTTTCTCTGGTGCTAGCCCAGGACCAAAAGGGCAGAAAGCCTTGACTAAATTTTCTGCATCAAATTCTCTCTGAGGCAGCCTTGAAGCCCTTGTAGCAGATTGTGGATGTGAGCCCAATTGATGGTTTCATGGAATTCTTGCAGGGTGGTAGCCTCCTCTTGGTTAGTGACCAGAACATTTTTGAGGGCTGGTGGTCCTGGCCTGCCTCCTACCCCAGGACTTAATTGGTCAGTGGAGGGTCTGTTGTCGGAAAGTTGACACAGAGCCCTCACCCTTGCTTCAGTTCTCTGTCTCATGTTAAAACAATATATTCACCTAGTTATCTAGTTTTGTTTGCCTTCTGTCCACAACTACGCATTGATGGCTGATTAGGGGCTCAGTACTGCTGCAGAACTTTATACTTGTCCTAAATCACTTTGCTTAAACCCCACAATGAGCCTCTGAGAAACTTATTATTACTGAACCCATTTCACAGATGGGGAGATTAAGATTCACAGGAGTTAAATAATCACCAGTGACCATGCAGCTCGGGAGCCATTACATCTCTGCAGGATATTTGAAGAACTGTGTTCCTCCTTAGCATTCCTTAGAAGCTGTTGACATATGAATATTTACATGTTAAGACAGCAGGCTCTGCAGTGCCTCTGGCCAGCTTAGACAGGGACAAAGTCACACCTTTACTCCTTCACTTTGGTACTTGCATAATCAATAATGTGCCTGTTAGCATGGCCCCGCCCCCCTCTGCCACTTGGTCTGTTTTCAGAAGCCCTTGGCTCTGTCTGTCCTGCAGTTTGTCGATATAATCCTGACAGCCCTCCTCCTGGTTCTCCAAATGTTTATATTATGAGGCTTTGTGTAGACTTTCATGGTGCATTTTGCTCGTAGATACTTTCCCTGCATGGATTATAAATGATTGTGGTGTGTTTTCTGGCAGGAAGTCTTCAAAAAATTCACTTAATGAGAATTCTCAGGAATAGGTTTGTTTCTACATTCAAGCAGGGAAATAAGGCTTTGGCCTCCTTCCTCCCTCCCTCCCCCCACACAACTCATTCAAGTTAATTAGCAGTTGTTTGAGAGTCGAAAATATAAAACTTTTTAAGTATATTCAAGAAATGAATTAGTGGTTCTTTCATACATTGCTGATGGGATTGTAAAGAGGTACATATTTATAAATAAAATTTTTTTTGGTAAGTATGCATAGTTTGGCAGTACATTATCAACTTCTTTAAAAATGCATACACTATGATGCAGCAATTCCAGTTTAGAGAATTTCTCTTAATAAAGATGTGCTTGAATGTTTATGAATATTTTCATTACAGCATCATTTATATTAGCAAATAGTTAAAACAACACTAGTCTCCAAAGCTAGAAAATTAAAAAAATAAATTATATCACATTTATCCCTAGAAAATTATATAGCTGTTAAAATGGTGTTTTAGAAGAATAGTTCTTGAAATGGAAATATATTCACAATATACCTTCTAGCGAAAAAGAGGCTACAGAACAATATGATTTCCTTTTTGGTTAAAATAAAAAAGAAAAGGAGGAAAAGAATGCTTGTGTGCAGAGATAATAATTTCTGATTTTTATCCTCTCCCTCTTTGCTTATCTGTAACTTTAATTTTATTTACAATGAAGTATAGTCCTTTCATTACAAATAATATTAGAAGATTTATTTGAAGAAGGTCAACAGAATGCTTTTTTCCCTGTTTTCCTGAATCCCTTCTCCATCAAGTTAGTCCTTGATGCTGTTACCTAAGCAAGAAGAGGATCAGAATCATGCTGGGCTTTTCCAGTTAGAAAACATCCACTTGTGGACCTCCTTTTTTTATAACTGTGTTTGGATCTGGCTGTGGCTGAACTTGTATTTGCCTCTTGTGTTTTTGGTGTCTTTAGGACAAATACCTTGGAAGATAGTCTGAGTTTTGCCTTCCTAAACTAACCAAAGTTAGTGTTGCTTATGGTCTGTATTTTTTTTCTTCTGTTTTTGAGCACACGGCCCTTAGTCCTGGCAAAGAGCAGGGTGTAGGGACATGCCAGTTCAGGGACAGCTCACATGTATGACACTGATTTTATTGTCTCTTCCTCAGCCAGATCCCAGGGAAGCTCCCAAGAATGCACATAGCGCTCTATCCAAGAAATGGTCTTCCTTTTGTGACTTGGCAGATTATGGAAATTTACAATCTGTTTATCAACTTCTCTGCTAAATTTATAAGTCTAATATAGAGTTAGTTAGGTTCCCATTAGGATGTAAAACAGCCTAATGTGTTAATAAACTCTCATTTTCTTTCTTGGGCCATAGCACAGAGACATATATTATTAATGGAGATTCAAAACTCATTGGAAACTGAAACCAAGGGATGAATGCCAATAATCTTATCATCATTATCACCATCATTATTATTTATTGGGTAATCCCATAGTCCCCAAATGGTGTGCTAAGATGCTCCAGGGCACTGCTGGGGATTCAGAGGGGTGCTCTCAGATATTTTAATTTTTCAAGGGAAACAGCCATCTGTGACAGCTGTGTGGATTACCAGCTGGAGACAGTTCATGACTTCAACATTATATCATGCTGGGCTACTTTTGGTGATATTGGGTTTTCTAAAGTTGCTGTGATGAAAAGAAAGTACTGCACAAAAACCAATGTGGAACAAAGGTGGTTGTGTCCAACCTGAATCTTCGGTTTGAGAAATTGTTCAGTACCCAGTAGGTGCCAAGTTGTTGGGATGTAAAATACTTATTAAGTTTTGGGGACTTACTTACTTAATTAGTGGGACTTGATATTTCTTTTGGCTGAGGGATGCTTTGCTCCAAATGTGCTAAAAATTGAGAGAGTTTTGGGCCCTCTAGTCTCATGATGACTATACCAGTCCTTCAAAAAGTTGGCTGTGTGGTTCTCTGGAAGAAATGCAAAGGAACTACTCACTGACCCCAATGTGAATGGTGTAGTCCTGGGGGGTGGGGCAAGATGGGCAGAAAGGGTGAATTGGACTGATTACTCAGGAAGTAAAAACTGGCTACCTGTCAAGCTGACAGATTTATTTTTTCCTTGTTGTTTTGTTTTGTTCAGTTTAAGGTAGTGTGTGTGTATATATGTATGCTTGAATACTTTTAGGTGGAGTATCTTCCAATTTACAACAGGCTCCCCTGGCTTCCTGTTGCTAAACCTGTCCTACTTCATTCTTTCAGGTTATCTACCTGGCATTCGATGGTGAGACATGACAAAGGCACAAAGCCAACTAATTAGTGGTTCATCTTAGCCCAGATCACATATTTAAACCCTCCCATGTCCATGCCCCCTTCCCTGGCCCCACCCCACAGCTATGCCTCTGTTTCTTTATCAGGAAAATGAGGGAGAATGAGAACAGTAATTCCAGCCCTTTTCTAGGGCCTTGTATTCAGAGATTCATCCCCTTCAATTCCTCCCTAATGCGAATCCTGGCACACAATAAGTGCTCAATAAAAATGAGTAAATTGAAGAAGAAAAATCACCCATCTTTTCTTTGTAATCCTCACCCAGGGATATATTTATTGATTTTAAAGAGAGAGGAAGTGGGGGGGGATACAGAGAAAGAGAGAGAGAGAGAAACATTTATGTGAGAGAGAAATATCCATTGGTTGCATTCCATATATGTCCTGAGCAGGGATCAAACTGCAAGCTCCAACCAAATGAGCCACCTGGTCAGTGCAAAAAAAAAAAATCCCTCTTAAAGCCAAAAGAAGTGGTACAGACATTCAATTAGAAGTTGTTAGATAACTCAATTACCTGGAAGACCCCAAAATTATATTATGTATATCTAAGGTTCCATGGAATGAAGTAGTTAATGTCAGGAAGAAAAAAATCTCAAAGCCTCAGTTCAATAGCCAAGCATCTGTCTGCCCAACGTCTTCGATTTGGGACCTCCAGGCACTTGGGCAGGAGGGTGCAGACACCTGGGCAGGGTGGTGCAGACACCTGGGTGGGAGGGTGGGGGTCCCTAGGTGGGAAGGTTTGGGCCCCTAAGTGGCAGGGTGCAGGCCCCTGCCATTCCTCTGGTCCTCCTCTCTCACACAATTAGGACTTCTTTGTTTGCTACTCCTCTCTTTGATATCCGCATGGTCTTAGAAGCATGCAACTATTCTTCTGGTAGGGTGTGAAACTTCAGGATGAGTATTTTGTATCCTCTTGAAATGTCCACCTCATTCGAAGACTTTGAAAAAAACCTTTCATCATTGTATTAAAACCAATAGGATTAGATTATGGAGTAAATGTAAAATTCATATGTATCTTTTAAATAGAACTTAAGATGCCAAAGAAATTCTATTTCTTGGTTTAGCCACTATGGGCCCTGTGGTTGAAATGTTTGAGAACCATGGTATGAGATGATAACAGGGCCACTCTGGTGCTTGCAGCTGACTAGGGCGTCACCATAGTCTTCTCTGCTCAGATTTCAGGATCTCTCCTTCAGGAGACAACTCGAAAGTGGGCTCAGTACAAAGAGAAGTGCCTGAGAGACTTACTCAAAAAACCTTCTGGTAAGCACAAGTATTAGTTATTTGTGGCTGTGTAATAAGTGGTCCCAAAGCTTACTGGCTTACATCATTAATAATAATCATTTGTGATCTCTCACGGTTTCTGTGGGTCAGGAATTCAGACCGCGCATGTTGGGGATGGCTTGTTTCCGCTCTACAATGTCTGAAGTTTAGTTGGAATACAAAGGTTGGGGGTTGAAAACATCCCAAGTTTTGTTCATGCCCATCTGCTGGCTGATGCAGGCTCTCAGGTGAGAGTTGAGCTGTGAATGTTGGTGGGGGAACTTCCACGCGGCCTCTTTGTCTGGCCCGGGCTTCCTCACTGCGTGGTGGCTGGATTCCAAGAGCAAGATGACCAGAAGCCAGGTTGCCTTTTATGACCTAGCCTTGGAAGTCACCTCTGCCATGTTCTGTTGGTTATATAGTTACAAAGTTCAGGTTCAAGGGCAGACACCCCACCTCTCATTACAAAAGAGCATGTGAGATTGGATGCATATACTTGTGGCCATCTTTGATAAAAAGCCATCTGTCACTGAGCATTTATTACCTAATCACATAATTTGAGCAACTGTGATAGATTGACCTGGGAATCTGTTGAGTGTGTGTGGGGTGAAGGGGGCAGCATCCTAGGTCCTATGACTAAAGCTGAGTCATAACATTTCCCTTTCCCAGGTCTACACTAAGTTCAGAGCATTCTAGCAAATATGTTAATAGTTTGGTCAGTCCATGGCTTCTCCTGCCCACATACTGACTCATTGGGTGTGTTCAGATTCTTCCATTTCTTTTTTTTTTTTAAGAAATAGAAGATTCCTTTTTTTTTTCTTTCAAAGAAAAAAAAGATAAGAAGCATTAGCTCCTTGCCTCTGGGCACTGGGGACTGTAGATAAAAGCTGGCCCCACCTTATTCTCCTGGTTGAGGAGACACCATAAACTTTCTGTCCCTTTTCCTGACCTAAAGGCAGTGCCCACCTTCAAGCCCACCCTTCCCCCTGTAACAACTCCTTCAGCCCAGCAGGCAGCAATCACCACCTCCCCTTCGGGGAACCCTGCTTTCTGATGCCCCAGTGTGGCAGGCCCTCTTCAGCTGGAGCCACGCCTGGAGCAGCTCAGGACCACTCACGAGAGGGTGCTGACACCTGGTAGCCAGGTCCGAGAGGTGCCAGAGCCAGCTGGCACCTGGCTGGTCTGCGTTTGTAGGGTCCCAATGCCCGTAACATGACACTTCACCCTGAGTTCTAGCCTAACGGGGAGCAGATGGTGGGGTATGATGCTGGGTTCCCAGGAGTAAGGGGCCTGTGAAACAGACAGTTGAGATCCACCCTGAAACCCTTTCATTTGATTCTGGGAGGCCTACAAGGCTGGGGCTTATGTTTGTAGCTTCTCCTCATCAAGCACTGCAGATGGCCCAAGTATTGTATAATGATCAATGGATCAGCAGCGTTCAGACGGAGAACTATGACCAGGTAGTGCTTGTGTCAGGTACACATGACAAAACCACCGGTCCTCTTGCACATTTCACAGTAAGGGTGTTCCAGGTGTAATTAGTGAAGGCTTGACAATTATTTAGTTCATATGGAACATGAGGTGCTGGCTGAACATCCAAGTGTCCTCCTGACCCTCAGTTTCTGTGAGAGCTCATTTCACGTAAAGTAAACCAAAACCAGCGTGACGTGCACATTGACATAATTGACTGGACGACTGCCAGAGGTCTCATCGTCTAGACAAAGCCACAGCACTTAGGGCTGCGTTAAGCATTCCTGTCCCCCGCATGTTGTTCCTTGTCCTTGACCTGCCCCCAGAGCTGGATGCCCATGCGGGTCCCTGTGCAGGTTACTACAGCTTCTGATGCCGGGAGGGCGGGCTCTGGGCTCCCGCCGCCTCTGTCTCCATCCATGGACCTCAGGCTCTGGTGGCGCTGTTCATTCAGCCCTTCTTCTCTCCACAGGCATATTTTGTAATGGAACCTTTGATCGGTATGTATGCTGGCCTCATTCTTCTCCGGGAAATGTCTCCGTTCCCTGCCCGTCATACTTACCTTGGTGGCATGAAGGTAATGTCTCATTTTACCGATTTCTGACAGTTTCCTCAAAGGCTGGTCCCTCTGGGGTGGGACTGCCAGGGAGCAGTTAGAGAAATGGGCCCCAATCAAGTGCTTTTCTCAAGCCTTCTTCTCTCACCAAAGATGTCCTTCTGAGCTGCCAAGAATACACCTTCCTTCTTCTCTCTGCTTCTCTTATCTTCCTGCAATTCTTCTCTGCCTGGATGTTCTGCTAATAAAACAGTCCTCTTTTCTTTGAAATGGTAGAGTCCAGGCCTGGTTTCCATGGCATTGGCTGTGGTGAGGGTAAGAATTAGCACCGTGGTGCAGAGGAGAAAGAGGTGGGGGCGAGAGATGGGGATGCTCGCATTCAAGCAGCTTCGGCTTGTCAGGTAAAGAGGAAGGATGTCAAAACCACCCTTGCCATAGTGCTGGAAAGAGGTGCTATTGAACAGATGTTTTTAAGCCCATGGGGTGTGGATGGAGAGTTGAACCACTCAGCCCACCCTGATCCTGCGGAAAGGAAGTGACTGTTATTTAGGGCTTTGGGATGATTCCCCATCCCCACCTGCCCCAGCAACTCAGCCTCTTGGTTGTTTCACTGGAGGGAGAGAGAAACAGTTACTGCTTAGAACTCCTTTGCCTTTGACCAAAGACCCTGGACAAATGTAAGAGCAGGTAAAATCTTGAGAACTATTCTCAAGAAACATCAGCAGGTACAAAGTTCCAGACAAAACAACGTGAGAATGGGTGTCCGAGATGTTGAGGTGGTGATGTTTTATATTTAACTTCAGTCCAAGGAATGATCACAACAGTTGTAATTTGGTTTCAGTTTTTTGAGGCCTCCAGTGCAAAGGGAGAATTTTGAAGGAAGACACACTTCTGGGTGGGAGTGCCAGTGAAACTGCCCTCTGGTGGGTCCACTGGAATCAGCCCAGGAGCTGTGAGGAGCGAGGTTCATGGGAAGGTGGGAGGGAAGATACAAGGGAGCTTGCTGGGCAAGAGGGCACAGCTCCGTGGGCAGTGAAGAGCATGAGACACAGAGTCAGGAGCCCTGGGGTTAGACCCCATCCCTCTGTTCTACACTCAGGCTTTTGGCAAATTGCTAGAGCCCTTGGGGCTGTAATAGCCGACTTCCAACGTCATCTTGATGAATAAATGAGAAGGCACACACTGAGTCAGCCACACAGTAGGTGCTTCCTAGATGGGGACTGAGGCTGAGACTGAGTTCAAGCCCCTTACACCTCTCTGGGTCTTTAAGGCCCCAAATGAGCGTGGACCCCTCAAGGGCACAGGGAGCAGACCACCGCCACCACCCAGCTCCACCATCTGCTTATTTTTTTCCCAGGCGCTGAACACAGAGGTCCATTGCACTTTAAGAGAAAAAGTGATCAGAAAGTCAAACTTACAAATAAGTGGAATTAAGGCTAAAAAAATGAGTTGTGGGTTTTTAGTATGTACTAAGGGGACTGTGATTCACAGAAGGTGGGAAATTGCTTTTCTACTCGACCTTTTGTGCACAAAATCTTTAGAGTCCAAATGGGTTCCTTCAGTGAAAGGAAAATGTGGAGCCAGGGGAGGGGTTTAGAGAAGAAGGGATGCAGAAGCATTCTTGTGAGATAAGATTAGAGGAAGGAGCATCCTGATATGAGAAGAGAGCTTGTGTAAGGGCAGATACAGGCTGTGATAGTGGATACAGCTATAATGGTGGATACAGCTGTAACAGTGGATACAGGCTGTGATGGTGGATACAGGCTGTGATGGTGGGTATAGCTGTAACAGTGGATACAGGCTGTGATGGTGGATACAGGCTGTGATGGTGGGTATAGCTGTAACAGTGGATACAGGCTGTGATGGTGGATACAGGCTGTGATGGTGGATACAGCTGTAACAGTGGATACAGGTTGTGATGGTGGATACAGGCTGTGATGGTGGATACAGGCTGTGATGGTGGATACAGCTGTGATGGTGGATACAGCTGTAATGGTGGATACAGGCTGTAATGGTGGATATAGGCTGTGATGGCTTATATGACTAAGGATTGAGGTTGGGCCTGACTGGGCAGGAAATTGTGTGCTGCACTAAGGGTTCTGAACTTCCCTCTGTGAAGGAAGATTATGTGGAGCCACTGAAGGTGTTAAGGCATGACAAGGACATAAGATTTGTGGTGTGGGGCGATGATGTTGGTTGCCTGTGGCCGTTGGACTGAGGCATGAAGGGGGAGGCCAGTCTGAAAGCTACTTCAGTGGCCCAGAAAAAGAGATGGTGAGGGATTGGCTTCAAGCAGAGGCAAAAGGAGAGAAGAGGGAAGAGTTTTAAAAAATACTGGAGGTAGAACAGTCAAGACTTGCCATCCGATGAAGTGGGAATTGAGGGACAGAGAGGAGTGGAAGGTGGAGGAGAGAAAACCATTCTCACATTCCACCTGCCCCCTAACATCCGTCATGTGGCTGGAAGCCAAGTCCTCTGCCCCTCTTCTCGCCCGCCTCCCCTGTCATCTTCACTCTCAGGTGTTGCTCCCCTATCTCCTCGACGGTCCCTGCCTCAGGTCTGGCCCCCTTCCAACCACCTGCACAAAGTTCTCTGAAACGCACATCTGACCATGTTGGCCCATCACCAACACCCCTGAATGGTGCTCGAGACCTTCCATCACATGGCCCTGCTGACCTCTCTAGCATTTTCCCCCATCTCCACTCCAGCCAAATAAACACCTCCAGGCTCCTACACCTGCCCAGCCATTGCCACCCTGCACCTTGCCCATACATTTCTGTCTATAAATCCAACTTTAATCCACAGCTTGAAATTTCCATTCTTCTAGAAAACTTTTTGGATTACTCCCCACAGTGACTCCCTGCCTTTCCGAGGCCTCTTATATACCCAAGTGATCTTCCACCTTAGCATTTACAATGCTCAGTGACATTTTTATTTGCATGTCTCCTCCTCCTGCTAGACTTGGGGCTGTGCCTCTTTCATGTCTGCATCCCCAGCGTAGAGCAGTTACGGCTGGCATGGAGGGTGCAGTGTCAGGTGATATGACTGTCATTCACCCATTCATTGGATATTTATTGAAGACTCATTGTGTGCCAGGCATTGTTTTAAGGGCTTAGGATATATTAGTGACCAAAAATAGAATAAAATTTCTCAAATATGGGGCTCACATTTGAGCAACAGCCAAATAATAATCAAGAAACATCATTAGTAAGTATGGAGTGTCTTTGAATGTGATGTATTTTAAACAAGATGGGAGGGAAAGATATGAGAAGTGGGAGTGAGCTTTGTGACAAAGGCATGTCTTGGTGACAACTTAAAAAGGAAGTAAGGGATTTAGCCAAAGGGGAAGAGTGTTCAGCAGGAAAGGAGTCAAGGAGTACAAATTCTGCACTCTGTGCAGCATGCCTGCTGTGTTCCACAAAGAGCAGGGAGGCCCATGTGGCTGGAGCGAAGGGGAGAGAAGCAACAGGTTAGTTTCCATCAGAGAGCACTGGGGCCAGACCTTCCAGGGCTTTGTGGGAGGCCATGAGGACTCTGACTTCTTTTCAGAGCCCTCAGATGATTCTGAGCGAGGCGTGACATGATGTGACTGACGTTTTTCTCAGTTTATCCTGACTGCCGGGTTCTCTGTAGCCCATGAGTATTGAAGGCACTCACAATAATCTGGGTAAGAAGTAATGGGGTCCCAGGTAGGGTAACAGCAGGAGGAGAACAGCAATAAGGGACAATCCCTCAAGGGAAGGGCTCCTGGAATAGATGTGACTGAGTCACACAGCAGCCGTGTTGGGCAGAGCACTTTGCCTGTCACTTGCACACACAAACACTTTCACTTAATCCTCCCCCAAACTGAGGAGGGACAGTGCCGTCCTTATCTGCAGCTCTGATGTAGGAGCCAGAAGGCACAGAGGGTGGAAGGGCCAGGCCCAGGCCACAAAGCTGGGAAGAGGCTGAGCAGGCCTCCTCCACTGCCATCTCTTCTTCATCAGAGTCAGGCAGGGACACGCCCTGGGACCTGGGACGAGTGCCCAGGGCCCTGGTGGGTGTATCCAGCTGGCCTGTGCCTTGGGGAGTTCACCTCTCTGAGTCCCTGGGGGCTGTTCTAATTCCAGAGACTTCGGTAAACACAGCAGGCCATTAGAGGATCATGGCTTCTTACAAAATGTTGAGGCTGTCCTGTTTTTCTTTCTGTCCCAAATAAACAGTAGGGATGTTAATGAGCCCCCTTCCCTCCCCCCACACCAAAGGGACGTAAAACTCCTTTCCCCTGGGATTTTCCATGGCTCTGTGGTGAGGACCGGGCCCTGGGGAGCCGGCTGCGTGTTCTGACCTTTCCCTCAGAGCTGTGTTTACTTTCAGAGGACTCAGGAAGGGCCTACCGACGCTGCTTGGCTCAGGGCACTTGGCAGACGCAGAACTCCACAGGTATTTGGCAGGATGACTCCGAATGCGCTGAGAACCACAGCTTCAAAGAAAATGTGAGTGTGCTGGGCTCAGTGAGAACAAGACCCAGGGCCGAGCCACTATTTACCCAGGCCCCTACCCTCCACCAGGACCCTCGCTGTCCACCAGGGCCCCCCCGCTGTCCACCAGGGCCCTCCGTGGCCCAGTGACTTTAGGACCCACACAGAGAGCTTTCCCACAGCTTCCCTGCCTCAGACTCACCCAGGGGAGACTCAATCACACCAAACAGCACCCCCTGTGGCAGCCACTGAATGGCTTCTACCTCAAAGGTGAAAGGTGACCCCCTAAGGGAATTCAGCTTCTCAGCCCTGTCCTAGCCTTTTCTTTGAGGTCCCTTCTGCCTGGAGCAGCTCTCCCCAGCTCTTTCGTGGCTTCTCCTCACCTTCAGGTTTCAGTTCAATGCCTCCTTCAAAGTGAAGTCTTCCATGGCCACCCCATCAAAAGTGGCATTCTTGATCACTTTCCACCACGCCCCTCCAATGCTTTGACAAACTCCTGTGTTTGCTTATTTGTTTTCTAGCCCTCATTAGAACGAGCACTCAATGGTAGCAGATGTGTGTGCCAAGCTCAGGGGTTTCAAGCTGAGGATCTCAGGCAACAGCCGAATTTCCTGCCCAGACTCTTTGGCTCCTAGCTGTTCATACCCAGACCCTTCACCTCTCTGTAACCCAGCTTCCCCATCCATAGCATTTATTGCATGTGGTTGCTGTGAGGATTTAATTAAATAGACACACAAGTGTTAATAGATATGCCATTCTTCGGAAAGAACCCAACCCCCAGTTGGCACACCTATGTAGCAGTGACTGCTTTGTGACCAGGACCCAGCAGAGCAGCTCAGCACAGGTTTGCTTCAGACTCCTATCCACCTGTTTTCTTCCCAGGATCCTACAGTGCCATCCCCACAGGCATGGCTATTCTCCCCAGAGATCTCCTGTGTGTACAGTCCCGCCCACCTTCCTTCAAAGTGAAGTGCAAAAGGCAGACTGGACAGAGGAAAAGGTGTTTGGGAATCGGGCAGATATCTAGGGCCGTATCTTGGTTTCTTCCAGACCGTCAGGCATGAAGTGCCTACTGTGTACTAGATTTTTGTACTAGCCACTGGAGCTTTGAGCCTCTGGTGATATAGGGACAAGGTGGAGACCTCTAGGGATGCCACCTTAGGGAGTTAGGACTTTGCACAGTTGGAAAGGGAGGGACATAACTCTGAATAGGCTTCAAAAGGATTGCTCTGGCCAGTCAGAGGGAAGGGCCAAGAATGGGCCAGGCTAGAGGCAGAGTAGGGAGGGCAGGCAGGAGCCACTCAGTCACTCAGCCCCGATAGGGAGAGACCACCAGCAAGATGGAGGGAAGTGGGAGTCTGGGTTTGCAGGTTTCTGAGGAGGGAAATAGTATGACCAGATTCTGGGGGGAGGGTGAAAAGGTAGAGTCAAGGGCAACAGAAAGCTCAGGTTGGCTTGGGTCCCTAAGGAGCTTTGAAATGCCCCTCACTGAGACTGGGGACACAGGAAGAGTCTTCCCCTTCACCTGTCCTGGGTTCTGGATATTTCACTATCACTACAGAATTCCTTGCCCTAACTCAAGACTGCAAACTGCACCCTGTCCCCTGCCCCAAGTAGGCTCACTTCTTTCAGAATTTAATTGGATTTTGACATTTGCTTTAGCTTTCCTAAGTCATTTTAATATTTTCCCATCAGATGTTAAAGATATTTCAATAAAGCTAGGGGATGTGGGGGGAGGTAAGGAGTTTAGGTCCAGGAACACTAACTGTGTGACTTTAAGCCATATAACTTCTTTCCAAGCATCCACGAAGTGGGGTCAATAATGCCAACTTTGCCCAGGCCGGTGGTGAGGCTTGAGGGAACAGTGGGTGCCACGTCCTGGCACCCCCTCAGCATTGCATAGTTATGATTATTGCATTTCATCTCCTCAGAATGTCTCCTCTGGTCCCTGACAAACTCAATTCTTTCCCTTTGTGGGCCTCTCTCTACTCCACTCTGAGGGCAATGGTCACAGTCCACTTGTCATCATGAGTTTTTGGTGTCTGAGGATGGCTTTTCTGATGTGGCTTCTTTAGGTTTATTTTTAAATATACAATATTTTATTTGACTTTCAAAAATAAAAAAAATAATTTTCTGTGAAGATACATATGAATATGTAAAAGTTTATGCCTTTGATTAAAATATTAATCAAAGGTCTTTTTAGACCTTTGATTAATTTCAATACACTTTTATATTTTAAGCTGCAATAGTACGTTTAAGATATCAGATGCTTTAAATATTTTAAGTATCTTAAATAGGACAGGCAAATCTTTAATTCTTAAATAATTCTAGTCCATTGAATGTATCAGGCTTATCTGGTGAGTCTTAAATTTTCTTAAATAAGTCAATTCTATTTTCAATTTAAACTTAAAGTCAAGTACTTACTGACATATTTCATAATGGAGCCACAATACTAATTCCAATATTCTAACATGCTATATTCTCTAAGTAGTAATACCAATTACATATAGATTGTCAAATACTTTTAAAAGCCTCTATATGAGGGACAAATAGAAGGATGAACACGGGATGAAGCCAAGTGAAGTGTTGATGGTAGCGTCTAGGTGGCGGGTATGCAGGTGTTTGTGAAATTCCTTTAACTTCACTGTATGTTTGGCCTTCCTGGTTGTGGCTCACTTCCATTAGAACCTCGTGGGAGTTGACATGCCCTTGGCTTTCCTAAATGTAATATCTTCCCATCAGGCATGAAGAGCCTTCCACAGGATCCTCTAAATCCACAGAGAATTCTTTCCAAACCTCTTTTTAACCTTATTACTTGATTTGAGAGAATTCTGTGTTTTTTACATAGTTTTACCATATGACAGGTCACACTTAAAGGAATTAAGATGATGCCTGTGGCTGACCTGGATTCAGCTTATTTCAGGCATTTGTTTGACTTTCATCAGGACACTAGACTCATGCTAATTGTATGGCTTGAATTAGACTAGTCGCAAGTATTTCTTATCTTCCCTCCTGCACTAAGCTGCTCGAGAACAATGACAAAATCATAGTTCTAGGTGAATACCCATCATCTCCTGGCCTAGTACTGGGATGGATGTACAAAAGCCTTTGCACACAGTGGGCACTTAGTACATACTGAGTAAGTGGTTTCACCAATTCTGAGTCAATGGGTCTGTAGTGGAGCCTTGGCATTAGTACTGGGACTGAGTTTCCCAGGTGATTCCAATATGCAGCTGAGGCTGGGACTGAGGCCTTAGGGAGGAACCTGCCAGCATGTGCGAGAGGCCTGCTGCTTCTTCTGGGTTTAGGTCTGCAGCGGCCCATGTCAATAGACAGGGACAAAAAAAACAAGATTTGAAAACTGCACTTTCCAAGACAGGAAGTAAAGATTTCTCTCTTTAGAAAAGTGAAGACAAGGGCATTGCCTCCTCCCCTCTGCAAATGGCCGTGTTTTGAAGAATTCAAATGTTTAAAAATAATAATAAAACCAACTTCTGGACATGTTTACCTGTGTTTGTAATAGAGGGTTGAACTTTTGCCCAAAAAGGGCTAGCATTAGTAAATCTTTGCCCTTCAGAGTTTTGGCAGACAAAATATGTTATGTTCTCCCAAATGACAATACACTGGGAGTTCTTAGCACACTAAATGGTGCCTTTTAAAGAGATCGTGTGTGTGCACATGCATAAGTATTAGCAAGTATGTTTGGATTCCTTGGTACAGTATTGTGCGTAGTAGTGTTTAAATAAATTATCTTGTCTTACTTCAAGCTGATTTCCTTTGCCCTTATACAAGTTCTTTCTATTCTCAAATACAGAATTTAATTACTATGTTATAATTTTAATACATTTAATTTTATTGATAAATTTTAATTTTCAATATAGCCTAAAATATATATAGATATATATCTATTTTTCCAATATTTTATTTTGAAATATCCAAACATAGAAAAGTTAAAAGAATAATACACTCTCATAGATCCTCTATATAAATCTGTTAACATTTTGCCACATTTCCTTTCTCTCTTTTTGAAATATTTAAAAATAATTTGCTGATATCATGAGATTTTGCCCCTAAATATTCATCAGGTACTTCCTAATTTTAAGAACATGATTACACATAACTACAATGCCATTGTTTCAACTAAATGAAATTAACAGTGATTCCATCATATTAACTAATGTTTCATCCATTTTCACATTTCCCCAGTTGTTCTCCCCCTGCCTCTGCCCAATTTTTTATAATAGCTTTTCTGCCCTGGACCAGGCTCTGATCTAGGTTCATATGTTGCATTTAGTTTTATATCACTTCAGTGTCTTTTAATGTAGAACAATGCTCCTACTCCCTCTCCCTCACCAATGACATTGGGTTTTTGAAGAGACCAGAAGAACTTTGCTATAGAAAGGCACATAAACTAGATGTGTTTGACTGTTTCTGTGGGTACCATTCAATGCACTTTTCCGTCTTCTTTATTTCCTGTAAGCTAGAAGTTAGATGGGATTCAAATGAATCCTTGCAGGTGCTGTGTGTAACATCTCGCCAGGAGTCCAAAATGTCAGGGGTCACACTATAATGATGTTACATTTGATCACTTGGTTGTTAAAAAAATTATATATATATAAATTTTTTAATATATATATATCCACTTTAAAATGGAACCTGTGCTGCCATGCCAGAGAACTGCTTTGCGGGTCTTGTGCCTCAAATGTCTGGAATGATAAAATAGGGCAAAACAACCTTTGAACTGGGCCTAAAGCAACATGGTGCCCTAAAGAACCATTTGCAAAGATAACAAGAAAGCAGTTATTGTGGCTACTGGATTGATGACTCCTCGAGTGAAAAGTTTTTTAAATGTTAAAAATTAGCATCACTATGTTATATTATCTGCACCAATAGAAATGTCTTCCTTCTTTTTTGACATTAAATAACTTTTTATTTTTCAATTACAGTTGACATACAATATTATATTAGTTTCAGGTGTACACCCCGGTGCTTAGACATTATATAATTTACTAAGTCATCATCCTGATAAATTTCATACCCATCTGACATCACATATGCTTATTAGAATATTATTGACTATATTCCCTGTGCTGTACTTTACATCCTTGTAACTATTTTGTAACTACTGATTTGTATTTTTAGTGTAGTTTATTATTATGCTTATAGCTGTCCCAATTTTTTTTACCCTTTATCCCCCTTCTGCCCTACATGCCCCCCACCCTCCAGTATCCCCCCTCCCCTTAGTTCATGTCACTGGGTTGTACATGTCTTTGACTTCTCTATTTCCTTACCCCACCTGTCTATTTTATGCCTACCAATTATGCTTCTTATTCCCTGTACCTTTCCCCCTCCCATTCTTTCCCTCTCTCTCCCCACTGATAACCCTCCATGTGATCTCTCTTTCTGTGATTCTGTTCCTATTCTAGTTGTTTGTTTAGGTTTATTTTTTGTTTTTTATGTTCAGTTGTTGATAGGTGTGAGTTTGTTGTCATTTTACTGTTCATAGTTTTTTATCTTTTTCAATTTCTTAGATAAGTCCCTTTAACATTTCATAGAATAAGGGCTTGGTGATGAAGAACTCCTTTAACTTGACCTTATCTGGGAAGCACTTTACCTGCCCTTCCATACTAAATGATAGCTTTGCTGGATAGAGTAATCTTAGATGTAGGTTCTTGCTTTTCATGACTTCGAATACTTCTTTCCAGCCTCTTCTTGCCTGCAAAGTTTCTCTTGAGAAATCAACTGATAGTCTTATGGGACCTCCTTTGTAGGTAACTGTCTCCTTCCCTCTTGTTGCTTCTAAGATTCTCTCCTTATCTTTAATCTTGGCTAATGTAATTATAATGTGCCTTGGTGTGTTCTTCCTTGGATCCAACTTCTTTGGGAATCTCTGAGCTTCCTGGACTTCTTGGAACTCTATTTCCTTCACCAGATTGGGGAAGTTTTTCTTCATTGTTTGTTCAAATAAGTTTTCAGTTTCTTACTCTTTCTCTTCTCCTTCTGGCACCCCTATGATTTGGATGTTGGAGCATTTAAAGTTGTCCCAGAGGTTCCTAAGCCTCTCCTCATTTTTTTGAATTCTTGTTTCTTCATTCTTTTCTGATTGAATGTTTCTTCCTTCTGGTCCAAACTATTGATTTGAGTCCCAGTTTCCTTCCTGTCACTGTTGATTCCCTGTACATTTTCCTTTATTTCACTTTGCATAGCCTTCATTTCTTCCTTCATTTTGCAACCAAATTCAATCATTTCTGTGAGCATCCTGATTTCCAGTGTTCTGAACTCTGCATAGGTTGTCTATCTTCTTGTCACTTAGTTCTTTTTCTGGAGCTTTGATCTGTTCTTTCGTTTGGGCCATATTTCTTTGTCTTGGAGCACATGTTATGTTGTAAAAGGCAGAGCCTTGGGGATTTGCTGGGGTAGGGCAACCCACGTCACTGCATAGTTGTAGGGGTGAGGTCAGAGAGGGAACAATACTGCTTAGTCTGCTCTCATCCCACTTTCAGTCACTTCTCTCCCTTCTCATGAGTAGATTGTGCCCTTTCAGGTGCTGATTCCCAGGTGGATTGGTTTCTGTATGTTCTAGGATCTAGTAGGCCTCTCCAAGGATCTCTCTTGTGAGACTGAGAGTTTCTTTCACCACCACAACCCCCACAGAACTTTATACCCAGAAGTTTTGAGTCTTTAGTTTCCTGGTCAGCCAGCCCCTGCCTCACCAGCATGGTCCGCTGTTTTGCTGCGGGTCCTCTCCAGCAGGGTGCCCATCTCTGCCCCTCCTACTGGTCTAGATGAATATTTCTTTAACTCCTTGGTTGTTGGAGTTCCATGTAGTTTGATTTTTCTGGCAGTTCTGGTTGTTTATTATTTTTAAATTGGTTGTTATCCTTCTTTTGGTTGTGCGAGGAATCAAAGTGTTTCTACCTACACCTCTATCTTGGCAGGAACTTTCTTTTTTTATCATTTTTTATTGTTATTCTACTACAGCTGTCCCAATTTTTATCCCTTTGCCCTCTTCTGTCCATCCCACCCCCTGCTCCCACAGTCAATCCTCACACTATTGTCCCTGTCTGTGGGTCATTCATACATGTTCTTTGATTAATCCCTTCCTCTTCTTTCCACTATTATCACTCTTCCCCCTCCCTTCTGGTCACTGTCAATCTGTTCTACATTTACATATCTTTGGTTCTATTTGTTTGTTTATTTTGTTCATTAGATCCCTCATACAGGTGAGATCATATGGTATTTGTCTTTCACTGACTGGCTTATTTCACTTAGCTTAATATTCTCCAGTCCAATTCATACTGTCACAAAAGTTAGGAGTTCTTTCTTTCTACTGTGTAGTATTCCATTGTGTACATATACCTCTGATTTTTTTTTATCCACTTATTTACTGATGGGTGCTTAGGCTGTTTCCAGCACTTGGTTATTGTATATAGCACTGTTACGAACATGAGGTGCATAAGTTCTTTTGAGTTGGTGATTCAGGATTCCTAGGATATATTCCCAGTAGTGTAATCATTAGGTCAAAAGGCAGTTTCATTTTTAGTTTTTTTGTGGAAATTCCATACTGTTTTCCATAGTGGCTGCACCAGTCTGCATTCCCATCAATAGCACACTAGGGTTCCCTTTTCTCCACATCCTCACCAACACTTGTTTATTGATTTATTAATGATAGCCATTCTGACAGATGTGAGATGATATCTCATTGTAGTTTTGATCTGCATCTCTCTGATGGCTAGTGACATTGAGCATCTTTTTATATATCTATGGGCTATCTGTATGTCTATCTTAGAGAAGTGTATATTCAGGTCCTTTGCCCATTTTTAATTGGATTGTTTGTCTTCCTGGTTTTTAGTCAGGTGAGTTCTTTATATATTTTGGAGATCAAGCCCTTGTTTGATGTATCATTGGCAAATATGTTCTCCCATACAGTCAGTTCTGTTTTATTTTGATGATGGTTTCTTTAGCTGTGCAGAAGCTTTTTAATTTGATGTAGTCCCATTTGTTTATTTTTTCCCTTTATTTCCCTTGCCCTAGGTGATATATCAGCAAATATATTGTAATGTGGGATATTTGAAATTTTCCTGCCTATGTTTTCCTCTACAATTTTTATGGTGTCATGACTTATATTTAAATCTTTTATCCATTTTGAATTTATTCTGGTATATGGTGTGAGTTGGCAGTCTAGTTTCACTATGTTTTTGTACATACCAGTCCAGTCATCCCAAAACCATTTATTGAAGAGACTATTTTTGTTCCATTGTATGCTCCTGTCCCCTTTGTCAAGTATTAATTGACCAGAGACATGGGTTTATTTCTGGGGTCCCTATTTTGTTCCATTGATCTATGTGTCTGTTCTTATGCCAGTATCAGGCTGTTTTGATTACAGAGGCCTTGTAGTATAGTTTGATATCAGGTATTGTGATTCCTCCTACTTTTTTCTTCTTTCTTGATATTGCTGAGGCTATTTGGGGTCTTTTTTATTTCCATATAAGTGTTTGAAATATTTGTTCTAGGTCTCTATAATATGTTGTTGTATTTTAATAGGAATTGTGTTGATCTATAGAATGCTTTGGGTAGTATGGACATTTTAATGATGTTAATTCTTCTAATCCATGAACATGGTGTATGCTTTTTTAAAAAATATATTGTATTGATTATACTATTACAGTTGTCACATTTTCCCCCTTCACTATCCTCCACCCTGCCCACCCCTTCCCACCCACATTCCCCCCCTTTAGTTCATGTCCATGTGTCATAAGTTCTTTAGCTTCTACATTTCCCACACTATTCTTGCCCTCCCTCTGTCTATTTTCTACCTATTGTCTATGCTACTTATTCTCTATACCTTTTCCCCCTCTCTCCCCCTCCCACTCCCCTCTTGATAACCCTCCATGTGATCTCCATTTCTGTGATTCTGTTCCTGTTCTATTTGTTTGCTTAGTTTGCTTTTGTTTTAGGTGTGGTGTGGTTGTTACTGTGAGTTTGATGTCTTTTTTTGCTGTTCATATTTTTTATCTTCTTTTTCTTAGAAAAGTCCCTTTAACATTTCATATAATAAGGGCTTGGTGATGATGAACTCCTTTAACTTGGCCTTATCTGAGAAGCAGGTGTGTGCTTTCATTTATTTGTGTCTTCCTTAATTTCTTTCTTCAATGTTCTATAGTTTTCCATGTACAGGTATTTTAACTCCTTCATTAAATTTATTCCTAGGTACTTTTTCTTGTTGCTATAGTAAATGGAATATTTTTCCCCCTAGTTTCTCTTTCTGATATTTCATTGTTGATGTACAAAAATGCCATTGTCTTCCTTTCTTTCATTTAATTGTTCCCCTTCCCTTCCTTATAAATACCCACTGCCTTTGTCTCCTAATCAGAACACTATTTAGGCCTCTGTCTTAAATCAGTGCATCCAGAAGAAATATTATTTTGAACACAAATAGATGTTTATTACCTCTCACTTTGAAATGTCTTTTTTCTTTTTAGCTTAACATATCGAATGTAGCAATAGCCAGATCTCTCAAAAGTCAAGACTTGTTTCTCCTTTTGTGTTTAGTCAGTAACTGGTGGGGTGATACTTTGTACCATGTGTCTACCTTGTTCACTAACAAATCTTCATCAGTGTTCTAATCTGCATGGGTGATGCTTGCTTGAATTGATTCAAGCTCAATCATTCCTTCCAGATTTACTAGGTGGTAATCTTCAGAAAAGAAGTCCTCCTTTTCCCCCTCCTTTTTAGAACATCACTGTGGACTTACAGATTGTTTTGTTCACTTATGCTTATTCTTTTTGATGAAATATTTCCTAGGTTTAGTAAAATCCCTTTCTTCAAACTGGTTCTCATGTCCTTTTGTTACACTCCTATTAGTTCTTGAGCACTTCCTTATTTTCTGGCACAAGGAGATGGTCCAAGCTCATCTTGTGTTTTCCCTGTTCCTTGCACAAGTCAGCTGTTACTTCTAAGAGTCCTGGATTGTTGAAGTGGAAGATGGTATTTGAAACAAGATCGCAGTGTTCGCTGTGGTCATTGCCATGACTTCTAGTTCTAGGACCTTCAGTGTACAGACTTAGAAAAAAGCACTTTTAAAAATTAAGACTTCATATTGATAATTCTGATTCAATTTTAACAGTTAGCACTTTTTTATCTTCTTTTACTTTGTATTCTATATCTTTTTTCTTTCAGTGAAAATTTTCTTCCAAATAACATTACCATAATTATGTATTTATCTGTTCTTAAAGTACATATAAAATAGTTTCAACCTTAATATTAAAATTGCCACTAAAAAGATAAACCTACTTGGTAAAGTTTCAGATTTCTTTGAAACTCTTTATGTCCTTAGACTACATTCTTTATGTGGTCATGTTATTAATTGGATACGCAGTTTTGTTTATTTGTTTCTATTTGTACTAAGAGTTTGCCTTTTCATTATCCTGTCTTTAAAATTTTTAAATAAATAAAATATTGGCAAGGGTTGAAAGGTGAAACTATATAAAAAAGTGTACTGAGAGAAATCTTACTTTAACCATTGTCTCTAACTGTGTTTCTACCTACTCTCTATAGATAACCACTTTTATTATTTTCTAGTTTATCTTTTCTCTCTCTTTTCTTTTTCTTTACCATTTATCAAATTGTAATGTATACCTTACATTTCTTTTTGAAAAACTAAGCAAATATATAAAAATGTTCTTTCCCCATTTTCTTACACAAAAGACAAGATACCAGGTACTCTATTCTGCATCTTTCTTTTTTCACTTACAATATGTCCTGGAAATTATTCTATATCAGTTTCTAGAAACAGTTCTCTCTTCCTTTTTTTCTTTTACATCTGCATTGTACTCCACTCTCTATATTTTGTTTGTTTATTCAGCCACTGTCCTATGGTCATTTGGGTTATTTCCAATTTTTTATTACTCATGATGCCACCTTGAATAATCTTATATGTGTGTGTTGGTTCATATTTGTGGTGGTGTATTTTTTGGAAGATTCTTAGAAATGGAATTGCTGTATTAAAGTTAGATGTTCATATTATTTGTCAGATATTGTGAAATCTGCCCCCCACCATAGAGGTTGTACTCTTTTGCCCTCCTTTCAGCAGTGTTTGAGAATGCCAATTTGCCTGGTGGATGCATATTACATGCTGATTATGAAGCATTTTATAAAGATATCTAAGTGACTTCAGATTCACCTACTGGTAGTGAGAGCAAACTGGAGATGATCTGGGTGTTCTGAGACCTCTGTGAAAGTGGCCAGGTTTGGGGAGAGCCCTGAAAGTAGAGGACAGTTTAAGAAGCTTTTCTAACGGAGTGCAATTAAACCAACTGTCCCAGCTGGTGCTCATCCATATCCTCTTGCCCAAACCAATTCTATACATATCTTTCTCGCTTCTGATTGCTAGTACATATTTTTTCTTCTGGTTTTCTGGTTCTTGGAGCCCACTCTGTCATCTGAAAGGCAGGCCAGACATGCTGGGGAACTCATGCCCCCACCCTGGAGTAGCCTTCAGAAGGAAAACTGGCCTGCAGACACTTTCACTTTGGCCCAGGGAGACTGAGTCTGAACTTCTGACCTCTAGAACTGTGAGACAATAAATCATGTTGTTTTAGCCACCAAATTTGTAGTGATTTGTTATGGCAGCCACAGAAAATAAACATTAAAGGGCACCTTTAAAAAGTTGCAGCTGACATCATGCTAATTGGTGAAAGAATAAATGCTTTCTCCTAAAATCTCTAACAAGCTAATAAGTTCACTCTTTCCACTTCCATTGAACATTGTACTGAAGGTCTTAGATAAAGCCATAATGCAAGAAAAGGAAATAAAAAATGCAGAGTTTGGGGAAAAAACAAGTAAAAATGTTATTCACAGACAATATGATCATCTATGGGAAAATCCCACCACTGATGCTAATAGACAAGCTCAGCAATGTTGTGGGCTACTGATCGATGTATAAAAACAGTTGTATTTTTGTATAATAACAATGAGCAATTAAAAACTAAAACTGAGAAAACAATATTACTTATAGCAGAATTAAAAATACAAAACACATATGGATACATTTGACAAAAGATGAGCAACCCCCATATACTGAAAACTACAAAGCTTTGTGGAAAGAAATTTTTAAGAATCTAAATAAATGGAAGGATACACTATGGTCACAGACTCTAAATTGATCCATAGTTTTGATGTAATCCCAATCAAAATCTCAGCACATGTTTTTAAAGGAACTGACAAGCTGATTCTAAAATTTCTATGGAAATGCAAAATACCTAGAATAGCTGAAACAAACTTGAGAAAGAACAAAGGTGGAGGACTAACATTAACTGATTTCAAGACTTATTGTACTATAAAACTATAGTATTTAAGCCAGCACAATATTGACCTAAAGATAAATATAAGAATAATGAACTATAATATAGAGTCTAGAAACAGGCCCTCACATATAAATGATGATTGGTTTTTAACAGAAGTGCCAAAGCAATTCAATGGTAAAGAATAATCTTAGCAACAAATGGTGCCAGAACAACTGGATATAAAAAACAACTTCTATCTTTGCCTCACACCATGAATACAAATTAACTAGAAATAGACCACAAACCTAAATGTAGGAGCCCAATCTATTAAACTTCTAGGAAAAAAGCATGAAGTATAAAAAAAAAGTCGATTAATTGGACTTAATCAAAATAAAAAGAACTTTTGCTCTTCTATAGACACAGATAAAAAATAAAAAAGCAAGTCACAGAATGAGGGAAAATACTTGCAAAACACATATCTGACAAGAGGTTTACATCTAGACTATATAAAGAACATTCACAATGAAAAATTAAGACAAACATTTCAGTTTAAAAGATGGCCGAATATTTGAACAGATACTTCACCAAATAAGATATACAGATGGCAAATAAACACATGACATGATTCTCAACATCATCAGTCATTAGAGGAGTGCAAATTAAAACCACAGTAAAATACTACTACACACCCATTAGAATGGCTAAAATCTAAAAGACTGATTATATGAAGTGGTAATAGAATCGAGAGCAGCTGAAACTCTCATACATTGCTGGTGGGGATGTAAATTGCTACAACTTATTTAGAAAACAGCTTGGCAGTTTCTTAAGAAGTTAAAACAAACACATACTACTCTGCTATTCTACATCTAGATATTTATCTGAGAGGAATGAAAATCTATGTTCATGTTAAAACTTGTGCAGAAGTTTTCATAGCAACTTTATTTGTAAAAGACAAACTCGGAAAGCTATCCAAGTGTCCATCAATAGGTGGGTGAAGAAATTGTGGTACATTCACAATGTAATACTACTCAGCAATAAAAAATGAACAAAATATTGATACATGCTATTACATGGATGAATCTCAAAATAATTATTCTGATGGAAATAAGCCTTATATAAAAGAGTACATATCATAAGATTCCATTTTATATAAAATTAAAAAAAATTCAAACTAGTCTCTAATGACAGAAAGCAGACCAGTGTTGCCTGGGCATAGGGTGGCAGGAAGTAATGAGGAGAAATGTATTACAAAGGGCCATAAGGAAACTTTCGGAAGGTGATGGAAGTGTTCGTTATCTGGAATGCAGTGATGAAATCAATACTAATTAATCAGGGTTTATACTTTAAATATGTGTAGTTTACTGGACCTCCATACTTGAGTAAGTGATAAAAAGAGTTATGCAGTGAAGTTTAAGACACAATTTAGCAGGTAATAAGTATTTACTGTGGGCTCTTTTACAAAATCTACTTAGGAACACCATCAAGATTTTGTTTTTAAATAAATTTTGTAGAAGAACCCACAGTATCTTGATGATGATATGCATGATGGATTGAATGAAAACGTGAGATTCTATTAAAAGGTCTCACTTAATAAAACATAATTTTCAGTAAATAATCCTCTGCCCAAAATCAAGCTGTCCTGGGACTCAGAGAAAATAGCCCAGTGTTTTACTAGGTCTCTGCCTAAGGGGTCATCTATGAAAAGTTATTTTAGAAAGGAGATATCCAGTTGGAAACCTGACCACATCTTCCAGGGAGAGGGACTACCTTACTCTAGTGACAGCACACCCAGGGACAAAGAACCTGTCCCCATTCCCAAGGCACCCTCTGTCCTGGCACAGTTCTGTGATGCTGTGAATCTCGGTGCACCAGTGCTGGGCTTTGGGACCAGCCAAAAAGGTGAGACCCAGGTGGGCCCTTCACTCATCAAGGCTACTTGCCCTCTGAGATGTTCCAGACAGCGGGTTAAGCTGCCCTACTCCGGTGTGAGCAAGGATAGTGTGCATGCCTAAAGCCTTGGTGGTCCTGGGCATGGAGCTTGGGGTTGAGACACTGTAACCATCTAGCTTGGTGATCATGTTTGCTCTTCCTCTGTGTTCAGGTGAAACACCATGGCTTGCTGTCCACCTTGCAGCTGCTGTATACTGTGGGGTATTCGCTCTCCATTGTCTCCCTCCTCCTGGCTCTCACTGTCCTCCTGTGTCTTCGGTGAGTGGAACATCTGCTGGCACGTGCTCCTTGACTACATCTAGAAGGCTGCAGGTGCTGTCATGGCTCACCAGAGCTGGAAAGGAATCCAAGAAAGTACCTAGTCCATCCATCCCATTTTGCAGGTGAAGGGAGAAAGGAGACCAGGGGTCCACTGACAGGCACCGAGTCACCCAGGTCACAAAGCGCAGTGAGAATTGGAATCTGGACTCCTAAGTCTGCCTTTGCCTCCCTTGGGTTAGATAACCTCCTCTGTGCCAGGCTCTGCTCTAAATTCCTAAGAAACCCATGACTACCATAGCCCATGCTCACCACAACTCTGCCAGAGGCATTATTTTTACAGAAGAGATTAAGAACGTCCCCAAAGTGAATTAGTGAGTGGTGGAGGCAGAATTCTAACCCAGGGCCCATCAAATCCAGTTAGCCATGCTTCCTCAGTGCTCAGGCCCTGTTCTAAGCATGCTACATGCACTAAGTCATTTAAATCTCGTCCTAATCAGAATTATATTAATTCTAATCCCAAAAGATTAGCATTATTGTAACTGCTATTTTATAAATGAGTTCATTGAAATATGGAGAGATTGAGTAACTTGCCCAGGATCACACAGCTGGTGAGTGAGGGAGGCAGGATCACAGCCAGGCAGTCTGGAGCCTGTGCATTTTCAATCCCTTAATACTCTCTTTCAGAATCCAGAGCCTGAGTGCATTTTATTAAATCATGTTTTTAGAAATTACCCAAGTGAGGTATTTAGAGAACAACTAGGGAGCCCTCTGAAGCTGTCTCATGGTCCAGCCCATTCAGGAATATAATTGGGCACATACGAGGGGGACCCCAAAAGACCCAGAATTATCTTCTGGAGGGTGGGCCCCCTGAAGAACAGGCTATCCCCCTACATAAGTGTTCTAGGTACCCACCAGTATCAGTGCACTAGCTGGTGGTATTGTGAGAGGCTGTGTGCAGCTTCAGTGAATTTTTTTGAAGACTCTTTCATTGCTTTTGCCCATTTCATAATGTGTGATTTACAAGTGCACTGGTCCACACTGAGCTGTTTTCAGCAGTTTTTGACCTAAAACAGCATGATCCCCATGGTCCACCCCCGCCCCCCCATTTATGAAATCTCACCCTGAGTGTGACGTTTTTTAAAATTTGTTTTTCTGGATGAAAAAAAGTCCTGAAAAGGAAATGTTTTGCCCATGTGGAGGAGGGGAAACAAACAAACAAACGAAAACGTCAGAAGCACTAACAGGCATCAAAATCCACAAATTCAAAAACTGTTTTGAGCAGTGGGAAAAAGTCTCAATAGGTTTATTGTATCAAATGGAGAGTACTTTGAAGGTGACTGAAGTTTAAACATGTAAGAATAAATACATGTTTTTAATAAATAAATTCTGAGTTTTGGGGGGTCCCCCTTCATAATGTGGCAGAATGAGAGTCTGGCATGGACACAGGAGACTTGGATGAGGACCATGGAGACCTGAATGCTAGTTCTAGAGCAGCTCACCAGGGCTCTGCTAGCCCTGGGTCTGGCCCTACTTGGCCCTTAACCTTGGATGACCTGTGGCTCCTGGAGCAGAGTCAGGGCTGTCAATGCCACTGGGAGAGCAAGTTTTGAACAATGGAAGAATTGCAGTCTATCTGTGGCCTCCTCCATGCACCTTCCCAAAGTCTCTGAACCAAGCCCAGTGAAAACGACTGCCCGGCCATGCTGGAAGTACCTTTAGCAGGACCTGGGTCAACCAGGTATCTGTTTTGCCTCAGTCCCTGCTCTTGAGTAGTCCCTGGTCTAGTTGCAGAGAAGGATGCCTAAAGGGTAAAACATAAGGACCTGCGTCACATCTTTTTTTGAGATTAAAAAAAGAACAGCTCTAAAGCAAGGCAGGACTGGGTGTGTGCTGCACATGGGCCCAGGCAGGGCTGTGAGAGCTAGGGATGGCAGAGGCTGAGGCTGTGGTTTTGCATCATTGGCCAGGACATAGCCACCACTGAGGAGGCTCCAGGTGGGTGAGGGACAGCAACACCTCATTCTGTGCTCAGGAACAGGGTGAGCACTTTTCACTCGTTAACTGATTGAATCTTCCTGTAGCCCTTTGAGGTAAGTGTTCTTGTTCTTCCAGGCAGTAGAGCCTTGGAGAGCCACATTTTAGCCTTAGAGTTGCTGGGTTCAAATCTCTGCTCTACCATTTACTGCTCTGGGGCTTTGGACCAGTGACTTAACCTTTCTGCCTCAATCCCCCCTCCCTGGCCCGCCCCGCAGCTATAAAACCAGGTCCACCCATGAGTGTGTACACACATGTAAATGGCTTGGAACACAGTGAGGCACGCTGAACATGTTATATAGGTGTTAGCTATTATTGTCCTTGTTTTGCAGATGAGGAAAAGGAGTCACAGAGAAGTCAGATCACATAATCCAGCCTCCCAATTCTGGCTCCCACACTGTGAGCCTCTGCCCTTTAGTGGTAGATGCACAAGTGTCTCAGGCACACACCTGTTGGTCTGAGCCGTTCTCTCCTGAGGGAAGGCTCTCGGTTTTCTCCTTGCACAGAAAACTCCACTGCACACGCTACTACATCCACATGAACTTGTTTGCCTCTTTTATCCTGCGAGGCGTGGCCGTGCTGGTGAAGGACATCATCATCTACAACTCTTACTCCAAGAAGCCCGACAGTGAGAAGCAGTGGCTGTCCTATGTGTCAGAGGTACATCTTCCCACCTGGTGGACCAGTACCGGGAATCAGAGGGCGGCGAGCTGGGGCTTGAGAGGGGAGGAGGGAGACAAGGGGTGGGTGTCAAAGGATTTGTGGTTAGATAGGCATTGTCTGACTTTAAAAAAAAGAAAAAGAAAAGCCTCTTGAAAGTGGGACAAGGTAAAGAAAATCATCAGCAGGAAAGTTTACTGGGGGGCTACTGAATGGCCCTTGGGTGAGAAATTTTTCCATCTGAAGATAAAAGAAGGAATTAAACCAGAATACCCTTCAAAGCTTTTCCAGATTGAAATCTGCATCTGTTGACATGTTTTTTCCTTTATCCTGGTAATAATAAATGCAGTAATCTGTTAAATTACCTTTGTATTCCTAGGATAAACCTAACTAGGTTCTGACATATTATTGTTCCTTTTACATTGCTGGATTCAATTTGCTAATACTGTTTTTTGTTCAGCATGTCATATATATCCATGAATAATTTTCTTTTCTTGTAATGCCTTTGTTAAGTTTTTGGATAAAGTTTATGCTGCCCTCTTAAAAACAAATCAGTCTTGTTCTCTCTTCCCCTATTCCTTGGAAGAATTTGTTTAAGATGGGTATTATTTCTTCCTTAAATGTTTGATAGATCTCACCAGTGAAGTCATTTGGACCCATATTTTTCTTTATTGGAAGACTTGTAATTATGAACTAATTATGACTCTTATATTTAGATTTTCCATTTCTTCTGGTGTCACAAGGTAATGTGTTTTTCTAGGAATTTGTCTACTTCATCTAATGTTTCAAATTTACTGGCATTTTATTGTTTATAGTCTCTTAAGATTTTTTAAAGATCTACTGCATCTAGGATAGTGTTTCTTTTTTCATTCCTGATATTGGTTATTTGTGTTTTCACTGTCTTTCCCCACTTGGTCACATTTTCCAGTAGTTTCAGTTTTATTGGATTTTTCAAAAATTGAACTTTTGGCATTGTTGATTCTCTTTATTTTATGTTCCCTATTCTATTAATTTCCACTTTCATATTTATTATTTTTCCATGTAGTATTTTTGGGTTTAATTTGCTCTTCTTTTTCTGGCATAAATATTTAAAGTAATTGATTATCAGCCCTTTCCTTACTTAATTAAGTTATTTAAGGCTGTAAGTGTCATTCTAAGTGTGGTGTTGTCTGCATAGCACAAACTTTGATATGTGGCATTTTCCTTTCGTTCAGTTCAGAAATAAGTTCTAATTTCTATTATAATTTCTCCTTTGATTCGTGAGTTGTTCAGAAGTTTGTTTCCTCATGTCTAATCATATGAAGATATTTTGGATGTTGATTTCTAGCTTAATGGAACTGGGATCAGAGAACACATCCTTTAATGTTTTTTTTTTTTAGGGAAATCACTCATGAGATTTCTGGTTTTGTTTGTCTGACAATCTCTGTAGTGTCAAGGAAGAGGCAATGAAACCTACATGAAGCACTCCTTCACAGTTTGGTAGTGTGCTGCCTCTCTGAGACAGTCATCAAGGGTTTGGGAGAGAGGGGAGTGAGAGGGAGGGTTATGCATAGGGAGGCCCTCCCCCACCTTCTGAGTCCAGACCCTGAAAAGCCTGGACTCACCTCCAAGTGCTCTGTCCTCTGCAGATCTCCACCTCCTGCCGCTCTGCCCAGGTCCTCCTGCACTACTTCGTGGGGGCCAATTACTCCTGGTTTCTGGTGGAAGGCTTTTATCTCCACACGCTGCTGGAGCCCACAGTGCTTTCTGGAAGGCGGCTGTGGCCCAGATACCTGCTGGTGGGTTGGGGTGAGTGACCTGAACCCCAGCCTCTTTTTTTCTGGGGACTCTTTAGAACATGGGAGCTCAGTAGAATCTTTGGTTGGAGGTAGAGACCCAATTGGATGGAGGTTTGTGGGATAGACCATTCCTCAGTGACAAGAGTCTGTCACTGTATGTATGCACATGCACACGCATGCACACGAGCAAGCACACACACATATGCACAAGTGCCAACAGACCCAATGCACACATTCAGAAATTAAGAAGGTTTTTGGTAGAATCAGATGCCATTTCTCCTGCCTTGCCCCCAACTGTATTGGTTTGCTCAGGATGGTATAACACAGTGCCCTGGACTGGATATTATACAATAGATGTTTATTTCTCACAGTTATGGAGGCTGAGGAATCTGAAATCAGGCTGCCAGCATGATTGAGTTCTGGTGAGGGCCCTCTTTTTGGCTTGCAGATAGTTGTCTTCTTGCTGCATCCTCACCTGGGAGATGGAGAGAGATAGAGATAGAGATAGAGATAGAGATAGAGATAGAGATGGAGATGGAGATGGAGATGGAGATGGAGATGGAGATGGAGATGGAGATGGAGATGGAGATGGAGATGGAGATGGAGGTGGAGGTGGAGGTAGAGGTAGAGGTAGAGATAGAGGTAGAGGTAGAGATAGAGGTAGAGGTAGAGGTAGAGAGATAGATAGAGAGAAAGACAAGCAGCTCTCTGGTCTCTTATAAGGGCATTAATCCCATCATGCTGACTGACAGCCCCTCCCAACCACTTCTAAACCCAGTTACCTCCAGAGGTCTCATCTTCAAATATCATCATGTAGGGGGTTGGGGCTTCAACATATTAATTTGGGGGGTTACACACAAATCATACCACTAATTAAGTCTTCAAGATGAGGTCTGGAACCCCTGCTGTCACAAGCTTTTGGGGAATTTGAGGCTGCAGGATTCAGAGGAAATAACCTTGGCCTGAAGTTCAGAAGATTTTGGATAATGTCTCTATATTTACTACAAGCTGCTCTGGGATGTGTGGCAAGTCTGTCCTCTCTACTCTCCAGTTTCCCTGACAGTAAAAGCATAGACAGGCTCTGTGCCACTCTAGTGTTCCTGCAGTCCCCAGTTCTGTGATTTTATAGGATTTAACCAGCTGTACTTGGCCCATCTGGCTGGGGTGGGAGGCAGGCAGCTTTGGCCAACCAGCTGCTAATTGCACTCCCGGTTCTCTTTTAGCCTTCCCACTGCTGTTTGTTGTGCCCTGGAGTGTCGCCCGTGCAAAGCTGGAGGATACAGGGTAGGTAATTCACCTGTTTTCTCACTTTCATGAGCAGGTGATCCCCAAATATGCCCAAATACAAATATGTATATCATTTTCCTAAAGAGACTGTCCATCCCCTTCAATTTTGGCCATCTAAAATATACCTAGGAGTCCTGGTGGGTATGGCTCAGTAGGGTGGAGCATTGTCCCATAGCCAAAGTGTTGCAGTTTGATTCCCAGTTAGGGTGCACACCTAGGTTGCAGGTTTCATCCTCATCACAATCCCTGGTCCAGTCACATACTTGGGGCAACCCATCGATGCATCTTCCTCCCATAAATGTTCCTCTGTCTCCCTTCCTCTCTCTCTAGAAGCAATGAAAAAAATGTTCTTGGGTGAGAATAAAAAAATAAAATAAAATATACCTAGGAATATGGATAAAATAATGAAAGATTTTTCTTATAGTATTAGTTATTAATTTATTAAGTTACATCTATAAATTATTACAAAATTAGCACCAACTGGCACAAAATGTACTGCATACTTTATCAGTGACCCTGGGTATATAAGGATATAGGTACAAGAATAGTCATTGCCTCATAGTTCAAAGTGGGGGGAAAAGCAAAATGAAATGGATGAAAGTGGTCAAGAGATTTAAACTTCCAGTTATAAATAAGTAAGTCCTGGGGATGTCACGTACAGCATGGTGACTACAGTTAACACTTCCATGCTGTATATTTGAAAGTTGCCGAGAGAGTGAGTCTGAAAAGTTCTCATTACAAGAGAAAAATTTGAAACTATATGAGGTGATGGATGTTAACTAGACTTGTGGTGATCATTTTACAATATATTCATATACTGAATCATCACATTGTACACCTGAAACTAATATGTTAACATGTCAATTATATCTCAATTTTTAAAATAAAACAAAAAACCCTAAGCAAACAAAAAAAATCCCTAAATATCTGTCAGTACAGGAATCAATGAATAAATAGTGGCATACCTATATTGTGGAATATTCTCTATCTTCTGGCTTCTTGAGACTGAATCTCAATAGTACCTTGTTAAGCCTGTTGCTGAATAATGCAGATCATGTCATCCCATTTTTTCCTCCAAATAAACACCACCCAAAAGTCCCCTATATAATTAAGTATTTACATTTTTGAGAACACAGAGACAAATGTAGAGGGATATACACCAAGCTTTAGCACCCTTCAGTGGCAAGAAAAGCCAGCGCTACAGTATTAGCAGGAAGGAATTTGAGTCTGTTCTTCTCTTCCATCCCTCAGGACAATGATGGGTTGAAGGTAAGTCTTGAGTGTGAGCATCCTTTGTCCAGAGGGCATGAGGCTTTTGCATTGAACCTTAACTTGATTTAAAATTTACTGTCTTCTCTTTGCTATAGGTGCTGGGGAACAAACAATAATAAGCCAATCTGGTGGATCATCCGAGGACCCATGCTCCTCTGTGTAGCAGTAAGCATCATCCCACCCATTCTTTCTTCTCTCTAAGCTCAGCAGCTAGGGAGGACCTCAGCCCTTGTCCCCATCCACCCTAATTCCCTGGCTCAGGATGAGCCTGGGCCAGACCTTAAGCTGGGAGTAGGTTCTGTGAATGAGAAGGAGCAAGTTAGAAACTACTTGTTCTGTTCTGGTTCAGGACCTAAATTGAGGGTTCTACCACAAGCTCCTTCTTGTTGAGTCTTTAAACTATGTATAGAAATGTGCTCAGTGACCTTGAATTGAATCTTTATGATGTGTACAAGGCCCTGGAGACAGAGGTCTCTTCAGTCACAGACCAGCCACAGACAGCAAAGTCATTGGCTTGGTCTTAACACCATTAGTAGGAGGGGGAGGAGACAAGAGAGCTTTTTTTCACAGGAGGAAAATGTACAATCATATCCACCCACAGCTGTGATGGGGTTAGAGAGCTGTGATGGGGTTAGATGCTGTTGCTCTGAGACCCTGAGGAGGAAGAGCCTTTACTCTGCATGGCCCAGAATTTGGGGCTTGAGAAGGAGAGCTTGACCCAGAGTCCTAAAGCTCTTTAAGATGACAGTTTTTGAGAATAAAATCTGCCCAAGAAGTATGGGGAAATGACAGGGAGTTAGCGAACAGCAGGAAGTTTAGCAAGGTCCTGGAGGGAGGTGGAGTCTCCCTACCTAGACATAGGGCCATCACTCTGGGTGCTTGCAGGCCAGGCGCTGCACTCCACACTCACCCACTGTCCTCCACAGAGGTTGCTGGGCATTCTATTTTTGCCATTTTATGTAAATGTGGTATTTGTGGTTTCATGAAAGCAAAAGCTTGTTTGTATAGAAGAATGTCAGTATCTGTCAATGATAGAAGGCAACTCTCTGCCTAGATTTGGGTATAACTGAGAGGATATAAAGTTCACAGAAACAGCAAGAAAACCGAGAGTGTGGAGATGCCCTAGAGGATTCCAAGGTGTGCGTCACATCAAACTGACCAGTGGAAGGCATGCTCCTGGGAATCTTCCCCTGTCCCCCGTGCCCCCTGTGCCCACTGCCTAGTCATTCCACACACAGCTGAGAGTGTGTGTTCTATGTGAAGTCTGACCACTTACCTACCATGGGCATCATGAGCCTTGCCTCACCCCCACCCTGTCTGTCATTTCTCCACAATCCTTTCCTGTCCAGACACACTGTGCAGCTGTGGTCCCAGCATCTGTCTTCTGGTTAGGACCCACCATGGTGGCCCAGTGAAGCTTATTGAGTGTCTCTTACATCCCAACCCCATGCTAAGTGCTTTGTGTGTAGGAACTCATTTACTCTTCTGAGGTGGGTGCTACATTTTATTCATGAGGACACTGAGAAAATGAGGAGTCACTTGTTTAAAGTCACTGTGCCAGTAAGTGGAGGCCCCAGAGCTCAGCCCAGAGGGTCTGATCAGATGACCCACCTATAACCACAACACCATGATGCTGCCTCCAAAATATTTACCACCTCCAGCCCTTGTGTGTGAAGTGCTGACTGCTTCAGGCTCTCTTATGCATTAGTATCTTGAGTCAGATTCTCCTTGGGTTTGAGCTCCCTCCTCCCTCTGCCACTTCACCTGGCTGCTATACATGAACACCCACCTCACAAAGTAGGAATGGTCACACTCTCCTTTGTGCCCTTCCTGGACCCTGTACAGACTTCTGCTGGAGCCTCAGCAGTGTTTTCAGTTTGTATCAGTCTAAAAGCGGTCTGCTGACACCGTATGTCTCCTGTTCTGTTCAACCTGGCAGCTAGCCCAAGCATATGGCAGGCTCTCTACAAACTTTGGTTAACATTTGTGACCCCCACTCCCGGGCACTAATAGACTCTCGCTAACCAGGCAGAGCAAAGCAGAATGGAGGCCAGCTGGTCCTCCCTAGGAGGGAGTTCAGGAGGCTCATTGCAGCTGGATCCCTAATGTTCATCCTGCAGTCTTCCAGAGGCTTCATCATTCTCCATCTTGGTTACTCATGGGATCACCTCGATGTCTTTAAAAATTCTTTTGCTTGGGTCTTAGCCCCAGAGATTTGTATTTCATTGATCTCAGGTGTGGCCTAGGAAGTCTAAGGTGCTGTCAGGGTTGAAAAGCATTTTGCTACACTCTCCATACTCAAAGTATGGTCACCTGAGCCCTTGCTATAAAATCAGGTCCCCAGACTCCACCCCAGACCTGCTCAATCAGAATATAAGTTTTGATGACATTGCCAGGCTTCAGGCATCCACTGAAGTCTGTGGCTCCCAAAGCTGGATGTCATGAGAAACCTCATGGTACTTCATACCCTGGAGGACAACATTAGAAATTCTGGAGGCAGGGCTCAGGCAGGTACAGTTTTAAAAGCTCCTAAGGGATTAAAATGAACAGCCAGGGCTGGAACCACTGCTCTGGACTTTGCTGCTTGTCTGGCTGTGGCTGACCAACCTGTGTGCTAGTTTCTATGGGTGCTTCCTAGTTCTTGGAGCCATGTTCTCACCTATGAGGGCAAAAGAATGCTCTTTATCGTCTCATCTTGAATAAAATCAGTTTCACATGCTGTAGCTTCTACAACTCTAGTCACAGCCAGCTCCATGTATGGACAGTCTCCTGACCTCACTTGTGCTCCTGTCCACCTTCTCCTGATGCTGCTTGCCACACCCAGTGGATGAGACCACTATTCATCTACCAGCCACCCCAGCCAGAAACCTGGGAGGCCCCTAGTTTCTGTTCTCTTCTTCCCAGCAATCTCTACTCAGATAGTGTCTTGTCAAATTCTTCTCAAGATCCCTCCAAGCTGCCTCCTTTCCCTTAATCCCACTCTTCTTCTGTTCCTTTTGCAGACTTCTGCAAAAGCCTCCTGACTGGTCTCCCTTCTTCACTCTTGCCCCCAGCAACCCATCCTCTGTACTGCAGCCAGGGTAGTCTTTCTTGAGCAAAACTTGACATTGTCTCTTTTCTGCATGTGGCTTTTTAATGGCTCATTGTTGCCCTCAGGCTTTGAGCACCTTTCCTGTTCTTGGCTTGGTTCTTTTGAGGGAAATAAAGGTGTATGTCTCATGGTTTCTTCCCTAAAGAAATTCAGAGTCTAATAGTTACCATTCTGAGACTCATTGGATCATGACTGAGCCAACCGATAACTGCCTTCATGTTTGGTCATATGACCCATGTTGCAGTTTTGCATTCACCTGAGTAGACATAACCCCATCTCCAAAATATAATTCCTTGAACTACAACATTGAAGGAACTTGGCTCCCTGAGACTACATATAGCAGAGCTCCCCTCGTTGCTCTAGATCATGAAATAAGCAAAAACCAACCAAACAAAAAACAGCCCTCCACATCTTCATTGTGTGAAGAAAAAAAGAATTTCCCAATACTACATATTTCTTTTGTTAAACTAAAGTACTAAAAAGTACCATAATAATCAAGGTCAAGATGATATCATTCAGGGCATTTCACAATCTTTCTCGTCTTGGCCAGATTTGAGGCTGGCAACTATTTTTGGGAACATGGAACGGAGGTTTGTGGGAAAATCCAACTGTACCTGGTGAACCAAGCAGTGGGACCAAAGAAAGTCTCCCATTCCAGACTTGAGCTCCCTGGTGAGCATCCCCAGTTATCAGAGCTGGGCTTCTCTGCCATCTCCCATTCTGGGTCTGAATTTGTTGATCAACATCTGGATCAATGCGAATGTATGTACATCATGCTGGATTTCCAGACATATCAACTGATTTCTCCTGCTGCTCTCTTGACTCTCTCTGTTTCAGAAATAATAATAATGTGACAACTTGAAGAATCCAGATACTCTTTGGGTCTTCCGTGAGAAACTAAAATTAGATAACTCTCAACTACTTCAGCATTTAAGACTTCACTACTTAAATTAACCTGTTACCCCTGAGTGTACATTTAGTCTAGAACGTTACTGGAACAGGATATATTCTTATAGCCTAGTAGAAAATTCATAAAGCCTTGATTAGTCCAACTTTTCAAGGACAGCCTTACAAAATGAGTAAACTGTGCGAGAATGTTCTATCCATATCCTGATTCCTGGAATTAACAGATGGAACCCCCAGTTGAAAGGCTTTTTTGAGCCAATGAATTGAATCATATATTGACTTTATAAAGTCGTAAAGTCAAATGCCTTCATTCACTTTTACTGAATCTTCTCTGACAGCCTCAACTTTTGCTTCAGGACTCGGCAAAGTTGAGAAATTAGTAAAATTAGTCTTTGCTGCTTACCCCTCTTTAGGTTTGCTTCCTCACCAGGAATCCAGGGGCATTCTGTTACATGGGTTTCCCAACATCTCCTGACTCCCTGCTCCCCTCCTCTGAAGAGCTGCAAGGGGAATTTCTCTATACCTTGGATTTTCCCTCCTCAAAACTTACCTTTGTTGAGTCCCATCTTCTGTGTTCCATGGTGAAAGTAAGTCAGATCATACATATTTATTGAATTCTTCATTTTTGTAGAGATGAATGTGAATGAATGAATGAATAAGATAGAGAAAGAGCTTCCCCTTCTCTCCTAGTTGCTCCTTATCTTCTATGTGATGTGTGCACTCCAGCAGGGCTCTTGCAGATGGTGTGTTTTTACCCAAAGGAGTATCTCTAAAGGTAGGCATTTTAATCCACATGGCAGGTCAGAGGAGGAGGGGCTTGAGGTAGGTGGAGGCATTCAGGGGTAGATGAGGTGTACCCCTGATTCCTGGCCATGCTGTCAATCACCTCTACCAGTCTGTAGGCTCAGATCTGATCAGGCACAGAAGTTAGGGTGTCACAGAAGTGTCACCAGGAATGTTACATCTGATAACACATTCTGTACTGCCTAGGGAGCCTTACATGTTTGGGGTCCTAAGTGCCCCCATCTGGTCACAGAATCAAAGAAGAGTTGGCTGGGTTCTTGAAAAGTTTTCTCATTTGGCCCCTTTCCTGCTTATGCGCAAATGATGGATAGCATTATCCAGTGATTGCTGACTCTTGTCTTCTGGGTAGCCAGGATGAACCCCATGGCCACCCAGGCTGGCATTTTATCATTGCTTGGCACTGAGGAAGCTCTTCCTCCGTATGGGCCACTGGCTGATGCCCATTTTCTACTGTGGTCTCCAGAAGACACAGAGCATAACAAATCAACCTGCTCCTCCTCAGAGCCCTTCATTTCTTAGAAGACAGCCTGATCGAAATTAATTTGCTGAAATATGTGTCTTTCCCCTGTGAGGCTGACTTTCTAAGAAAAATACCCAAGTTCAACAAATCACTAAGCCAAGGACACAACATTTTCTGTTTGTGATGAAAAACAGATATCCCATTAAAAGAGATAAATCGCTTGGTTACACTTAGTTTGTATTTCAGTATTCTATTGCTAAATATTCTTTGGCTGGGAATCTCCATCATTCCTGCTGGCTTGAGGATTGGATAGCCTCTTGCCTAAAACTCTAGCCTTTTAGCTTTAGGCAAATCATAACAGGTATGTGTGGATTCTGTGATTGCGTTTCCATATGTAGTTCAGGGGCTTGTTTCTAGACCAGGACATTAAGATTGTGTGGACTCAATGTCTGTAGAGACTTTACTCCATTAATTGTCACTCAGTCGTAGTCTCTATCAGCTCTTTCTCCATTGCACAGAGGCATTCTTAAGTCTTTTCTTTTTTAAAACATTATTTTTCTTTTTCTTTCTTTTTATTAAGATGTGTTTTTTTTGTTTTTGTTTTAGTTTTAAGATTTTATTTATTTATTGTTAGGGAGGGAAAGGAGGGAGAAAGAGGGAGAGAGAAACATCAATGTGTGGTTGCTGGGAGTCATGGCCTGCAACCCAGGCATGTACCCTGACTGGGAATTGAACCTGCGACACTTTGGTTCGCAGCCCGCACTCAATCCACTGAGCTACGCCAGCCGGGGCTTAAAACGTTATTTTTCAATTACAGTTTATATTCAATATCATTTTGTACTGGTTGCAGGTATATAGCAAAGTGGTCCTCTGACACTTCAAGTACCAACCTAGCACCATGCATAGTCATTACAATATTACTGACTATATTCCCTAGGCTGTACTTTAAATTCCTGTAACTGCCAATTTGTCCTTCTCATCCCTTCACCTTTTTCACCCAGTCCCCAAACTTCCCTCCCCTCTGACACCCATCAGTCTACTCTCTGTATCTATAAGTCTGTTTCTATTTTGTTTGATCTTGTTCTTCAGATTTCACATATAAGTATATAGTACTTGTCTTTGTCTGACTTATTTTACTTAGCATAAACCCTCTAGGTCCATCCACACTGTCCCAAATGGTAAGACTACATTCTTTTTTATGGCTGAGCAACATTCACTGTGTAAGTGTACTACTACTTTTTTATTCACTTGTCTATTGATGGACACTTGGGATGCTTCCATGTAGTGAACATGGGGGTGCATGTATTCTTCATATTAGTGTTTTGGGTTTCTTTGGATATATACCAGAAGTGGAATTGCCTGGGTCATAAGGCCTTTTTTTTTTTTTTTTGAGAAACCTCCATACTGCTTTCCACAGTAGCTGTACCAATCTGCATTCCCATCAACAGGGCACTAGTGTTCCCTTTTCTCCACATCCTTGCCAACATTTATTATTTGTTGATTTATTGATGATAGCCATTCTGACAGGTGTGACGTTATAGCTCACTGTGGTTTTTATTTGCATTTCTCTGACAATTAGTGATGTTGAGCATCTTTTCATATGCTTATTGGTCATCTGCATGTTTTTTTTTTTGTAGAAGTACCTATTCAGGTCCTCTGCCTACATTTTAATTGAATTGTTTATTTATTAGTTTTTTAGTGTTGAGTTGTTTGAGTTTTTATAAATTTTGAATATTAATCTCTTATTGGATGCATCATTGGCAAATATCTTCTTTCATTTAGTAGTTTGTATTTTTGTTTGTTGATGGTTTTATTTGCTATGCAAAATCCTTTTAGTTTGATGTAGTCCCATTTGTTTATTTTTTCTTTTGTTTTCTTTGCCCAAGGAGATATATCAGGAAAATATTGTTAAGAGAAATATCAGAGAGTTTACTACCTATGTTTTCTTTTAGGACTGTTATCATTTTAAGTCTTACATTTAAATCTTTAATCCATTTTAAGTTTATTTTTATATATGCTATAAGAAGATGGCCTAGTTTCACTTTTTTCTAAGTGTCTGTGCAATTTTTCCAACACTATATAATAAATCCCACTTGATCATGGTGTATAATCTTTTTAACATATTGCTGGATTTGGTTTGCTAATATTCTGGAGGATTTTTGTATGTATGTTCATTATCTGGTTTTGGAAGTATGATAATGCTGGCGTTATAAAATCAAAGATTGGGAGTTTTCCTTCCTGTTGTACTTTTGGAATAGTTTGAGAATAGTGTTAGCTCTTCTTTGAATGTTTGATGGAATGCCCCTAAGAAGCCATATGGACCAGGACTTTTGTTTGTTGAGTGTTTTTTGATTATTGCTTCAATTTCATTAGTTGTAATCAGTCTATTCAGATTTTGTGATTCTTCCTAATTCAGTTTGACAAGATTGTATGTTTCTAGTAATTTATCCATTTTGTCAAGTTTATCCAATTTGTTGGCATGTAATTTTTCATAATGGTTTCTTACAAACCTTTGTATTTCTTTGGTGTCAGTTTTTACTTCTCTTCTTTCATATCTGATTTTATTTATTTGGGTCCTCTCTTTTTCTTGATGAGTCTGGTTAGAGATTTATCAATCTTGTTTACCTTTTCAAAGAACTGTTCTTGGTTTTATTGATCTCGTGTGTGTTTTTTTAGACTTTAGTTTATTTCTTATCTGATCTTTATTATTTCCTTCCTTCTACTCACTTTGGGCTTTTTTGTTGTTGTTCTTTTTCTAGTTCCTTTATATGTAAGATTAGATTGTTTATTTGAAAGTTTTCTGGTTTCTTTTGGTAGGCCAGTAATGCTATAAATTTCCCTCTTAGGACTGCTTTGGTACATCCCATAGATTTTGGGGATGTGTGCCCATTTTTACCTGTCTGGTGGTATGTTTTGATTTTGTTTTTTATCTCACTGTTAACCCATGCATTGTTTAGTAATGTGTTATTTAGCCTCCCTGTGTTATGTATTTTTTTCAGTTTTTTCTTGTAATTATTTTCTAGTTTCAAATTAATGTGATTAGAGATGATGCTTGATATGATTTCAATCTTAAATTTATTGAGACTTAGTTTGTGGCCTAATATGTGGTCTATCCTGGAAAATGTTTCATGTGCACTTAAAAAAATTATATCCTGCTTCTTTGGGGGTGCAATGCTCTGAAAATATCAATTAAATTCTTCTTGTCTAATGTATCATCTAAGGCTGTTAGTTCCTTATTGATTTTTTGTCTGGAAGATCTATCCCTTGAGGTCAATGGAGTATTAAAATTTCCTACTATGATTGTATTACTGTTGATCTCACCCTTAAGTCCACCAATATTTGCTGCATATATTTAGGTGCTCCTATGTTGGGTACATAAATGTTTACAAGGGTTGTATTTTCTTGTGGATCAAACCCTTTAACGTTATGTAATGTCCTTCGTTTCTTAGTATAGTCTTTGTTTTAAAATTGATTTTGTCTGATATAAGTATTGCTACCCAGCTTTTTTTTTCATTCCTATTTGCATGGTATATCTTTTCCCATCCTTTTACTTTCTGTCTGTGTGTTTTTCAATCTCAAGTGGGTCTCTTGTAGATAGCATGTTTCTGGGTCTTGTTTTCTTATCCATTTATCTTATGTTTTTTTGATTGGCGCATTTAAGCCATTTACATTTAAAATGATTACTGATCATTGATAGATATGTATTTATTGCCATTTTATTATACATATTTAGGTTTCTTCTTTTTTTCTTCTTAAAGAAGTCTCTTTAACATTTCTTCTAATACTGACTTGGTGGTGATGAACCCCTTTAGCTTTTTCTTGTCTGGGAAGCAGTTTATCTTCTACAGTTATAGATAATAGCCTTACTAGGTAGAGCAGTCTTGGTTATAGGTCCTTGATTCTCATCACTTTGAATATTTCAGGCCATTTCATTCTGGTCTAAAATGTTTTTGTTGAGAAATCAGCTGATAGTCTTATGGGAGCTCCCTTGTAGGTAACTAAGAGCCTACCTCTTGCTGTTTTTAAGATTCTCTCTTTGTCTTTAACCTTTGGCATTTTAATTATGATGTGCTTTGGTGTGGGCCTCTTTAGGTTCATCTTGTTTATGACTCCCTATGCTTCCTGGACTTGTGTGTATTTCTCCTTCACTGGGTTAGGAAAGTTTTCAGTCATTAACTTCTTCAAATAGGTTCTCAAGGTTCCTTGCTCTCTGTTTTTTTTTCCTTCTGGTACCTCTATGGTGTGAATGTTGTCATGTCTGATGTTGTCCCACAGGTCCCTTAAACTATACTCATTATTTAAATTATTTTTAAAATTTTGCTTCTCTAATTGTGTATTTTCTGCTACCTTGTCTTCCAAATCATTGATTCAATCCGCTGCTTCCTCTAATGTGCTGTTGATTCCTTCTAATGTATTCTTCATTTCAGACACTACATTCTTTTCTCCTGACTGGTTATGCTTTATGGTTTCTATGTCCTTTTTTATGTTTACTACCTTGTTCTTACTGAGTTCATCCATTCTTCCCATAAATTCCTTGAGCATCCTTATAATCATTGTTTTGAACTCTGCTTCTGGTAGATTTCTTGCCTCCATTTTATTTAGTTCTTTTTCTGTTTTTTTTTTTTTTTTCATTTGAGACATAGTTTTTACCTCCCCATTTTGGCTGTCTCTCTATATTTGTTTCTGTGTATTAGGTAGATCCATATGTCTCCCAGTCTCAGCAGGGTGGCCTTATGTAGTAGGTGGTCTGTGGGATTCAGGGTGCAGTCTGCCTAATCACCAGAGCTGGGTGCTCGAGGAATGTCTCTTGCATGGCTTATGTGAGCCCTCCTGTTGTAGTTGAGTCTTGATTGCTGTTGGCCCATCTGTGCATGGGGTTGACCCTCAAGCTGCTTGACTGTGAGTGTTGACCCTGACCATAGTGTACAAACTTCTGTGTAGTGTGTGTGGGGGGTGGGGTGACCCCATGAAGCAGATTTGCCCTAATAGGGTCTGATGTTTGTGAGGACCTTCATTTGGGTGTGCTGCTTATAGAGCTAGTTGGGTCACACTCTGATGTGGTCTAAGCCAAGCCATTAGATGTGTTGGTTCTGAGACTTCTTGGGAGAGACTCCAGAGCAGATCAATGTCAGATGCTAACTGTGACCAATCCTGGGCAACCTGTTAAAAGCTGTGAAGTGATCCAGAGTTAGTAGCTGCCTGTGCTGGGTCTGTGTGCATGTGGGAATGGCCAAGCTGTATACTGAGACCAGCTGTCACCAGTATCAGGCCTGGGATATGTTAGCAAAAGGCCCAAGATGCTTTGAGATCTGCCTCCACCAGCTGGCTATCCATTGGCTCAGCCACTGAAATGTAAGTTGCATGAGGCAGGTTCTCAGTAAGTCACCAGCTAAGGATGAATAGTGTCCACCAAGTTAATACAGATTCAAACTAGCACCAGTGCTGGGTCTGTGGCCACTCAGCAAAGGTCTCCAGGTATACCTAGGCCAGCTGCCACCTGTCTGAGGCCTATGAACCCTTGTGGTAGGGTGGGGTCTCAGGAAGTACCCAGGGTGAAGCCAGCAGAGTTGATCAGGCTAAAGTAGATTGAGTTTTGACTCTGTGGAAGGAGGGCTTTGCACAGGAAGGGTGACAGCTGTCAGTCACAAGGGAGGATGTCCTTTGCCCTAAAGCCATGTAACTCAGCCTCTCCCTGTGTGTCTGGCACCCCCAAGCTTACCCAGAATTTATTGACAGTTTTTCAAGAAAGCCTGCAGTGTGGGCCCAGGCTGGCTCCCACCTAGAAGATCCCACAGCTGTGTGTGAGTTTGGTAGGGTAAAGCCCCAAGGAGTTGGAAGAATAGGGCTAGTGTTACTCTCAGGGCCAGTGCCACACGGAGAAGAGTGCTTGACCCAGGAAAGATGGCATCTGTGGGCAACATGGGAGAGGGTCTCAACACAAGGACACTGGTGGCTGTTCTTCCCTCTAGCTCTCTCCCTGAAGCTACACAACTCAGTCTCTCCCTATGTGACTCCTGCCCCTCTGAGTCACTGTTCCTCTGCTGGAGCCCAAGGTGAGTGCCACAAGTGAGATAGTGTGCACTGGTCCTTTAAGTGTGCTTGTGTTTCCAGTAGTATTTGTCTCTCCTGGGAAGACAGAATCCCTGCAGATTTTCACAGCCACATGTTATGTGGGCTTCTTTTCCTGGCACTGTTACTTTGGGGTGAGGAGCTTGCCATGGAGTTGAGACCCCTCTCTTCTCAGCAAGGGACCTCTGCCACTAAGATATCCGTCCAGATTCTCAATGGCTGTACTTGATTGCAGGGCCAGATCTTTTTACGTCTTCACCCTACTTACCAGTTTTGACATGACTTCTTTTGTATATTCAGAGTTATAAGACTTCTGTTCATCTAGTCTTCAGATGGTTATCCAGGTTGATTTTTTTAATAATTTAGATGTAATTTTGATGTAGTCCTGGGAAAAGGTGAGTGTAACTTCCACCTACTCCACCATCTTAGACCCTCTCCCTTGAGTCTTTTCAATTTAAAAAATTACTACAACCAAAACCCTTTTGCAGCCCTGCAGATAAAAGTGGGGAGACATTATTTCCATTCTGCATCCCTTGCCAACTACTGTTCCATCAGTCTGCTTCCCCTTGCAGCCAAACCTCTTATACGTGGTTTCAGTGGGCTGTCTCCCCTCTTCACATTTCATTCACAAAACAGAGCCTGGTAGTCTGGCTTGTGCTCCCACCTGTGAACTACAGCTTCTCTTTGGGAACTCCTTATTGCTAAATGCTGCTTTATTTTGTTTAAATTTCATGTCGTCTTCAAACCTTCTTAAAACTCTTCCTGTTGTAAGCTACCAGGATACCATTTCCCTTTGGCTCATTCCAATTGCCCTAGCTGCTCTTTCTCATTGTTTGCTGACTCCACTTCTTATACCTTTCTCTTTATTACAAGGCAGTTCTCTTAAGACTCCTTTTCTCCCTCTTTACACAGTGTCCCTAGATAATCTTGCCTACTCCAGTGGCCCCATGCTCTGACTGGAACCTCTCTGCTCAGGTCCAGAAATAAATATCTCACTGCCTGGGACATCTTGTGTCCAAATTTCCTGGACTTCTCCCTCTTCTCCCTCCATGCTCTTCTTCCTCCATGTGGTCACTCTCTTGGTGAATGGCACTACCACACATTTGAGATCTACTGAGAAAGTTTGGGATCATCTTTGACCCCCCACATCCAACAAAGGTCATTTGACTCATACTCCTTAGTAATTTTGAGTCCATCTTCTCCTTTCCATCACTGATGCACCAGGGCTATTGCTTTACTTCATTTCTCCATCATCCTCCCCCAGGAACTCTGAAACTGCCTCCCAAGTAGACCCTCCTCCTCCAGTCTGCCTTCATCTAATCTGTTTTCTACACTGGGGCCAAAATGATCTTTTTAAAATTCAGAATGAAAATCTGATCAGGTCATTTTCCCACTTAAAATTCACCAGTGGCTTTCTGTTGCTTTCAAAAGAAAACCCAAAGTCCTCAGTGGGACTGTGAAAGGCTCTGCAGGAAGTGATCCTCTCTCTATGTCCAGTATCGCTTCTCACAAACCTTGTGTCCATTCTCTGAGCCCTGCCCACACTCAGTCACTTGCTCTTCTACCTCTCCAGGAGACTTGTGATTTCTCATGAGGTTGCTATCAAGATGTTGGCTAGGGCTCCAACCACATGAAGGCTTGACTGGGACTGGAGGATCAGCTTCTAAGGTGGCTCATACACGTGGCTGGCAAGTGATACTTATTGTAGGAGAACTCAATTTCCCCATGTAGGTCTTTCAACAGGCTCCTTGAGTATCCTCACCACAAGGCAGCTGGTATTCCCCAGAGTGAGCAATGAGTGCAGAGAGAGAGAGAGAGAGAGAGAGAGAGAGAGAGAGAGAGAGAGAGAATGAGAGGATATGGGTAGATAGACAGACAGATAATAGATACCAGGTGAAAGTCATCCTTTTGAGGACCTAGCCCTAGAAGTCACATAGCATCACTTTCACCATATTTTTTATTAGATGCAAATAACTAAATCTAGTTCACACTCCAGAGGGAAGGGAAATATTAGGCTCAACTTTTTGATGGGAAAGGTGTCAAAGAATTTGTAAACATATCTTAAAATTTCTACCAAGGCTGATAATGAAGAGCTGAATCTTCCTAGTTCCTACAGTTGTGGAAAGTAGTCTGGGTAGTAAAGCACATATACTTTCTAGTGAATTCTGTGGCAATAACAGGACATCAAATTGGATGCCAATAGTGCTGAAGTTCTTTACAGAATGGAGGCTGTGTGTCAATTTTTTTTAAGTGAAGGGAGCTTTGTAATCAGATAAGTCTAGATTTAATTACTGACTCAGTTGCTTACTAGCCTTGTGGCACTGGGAATTGTACTTGTCTCCTCTGTGCCTCTGTTTTCTCATAATATAATGTCATAAAAATAATGTGGCTTCCTCAGAGGGTTATTGTGAGGGTTAAACAAAATAATGTGTGAGAAGTTAGCCAATGCCTGGCCTGGTAAGTACTCAATAAATATTAGTTAATAATGATAATGGAAGTGTCCATCTGCCTTTCTCAGATGATGGTGAAAAAGAAACTAAGGCAGAAAAAGAAACTAAATGGCTTTTTGGGATCTTCTCCAGGCTTCCAGTTGAGATGGCCTTAGGGAGAGTGGGGATTACTATAAGTGCTTACTACCTGACTTGCTAGTGTTGCGTTACCCCTCACTTAAACACAAACAAGGAACTGAAGGCCAGACCCAGCATGACCTCAGTATTCATAGACATATGGAGTCCATCGCTTACCCATGTCTGCTTTGTTTTTCAAGGTCAATTTCTTCTTCTTCCTGAAAATTCTCAAGCTTCTCATCTCTAAGCTCAAAGCCCATCAAATGTGCTTCAGAGACTATAAATACAGGTGAGTGGCCTGAGGTCAGTGTCCAATAGTCTAAGATTGCTTTGACCCCTTGTGGCTGTTCTGGCCAATGTCCTGGGGAGGGGAAATGAGTTTAACACAGGGGTATCAGGGAGAATCCTTCTGAAAGAAGTGTCGTGGAGTCAGGTAAGGCTTTTGTGAATGGTGATGACTTCCTGGCCCCATGGAAAGGAAGTAAGAGGTGAGTTGTCAAGGACCCACATGCTCCCACAGAAGGAAACTGTTAACATGCTCCTAAGAATGGATGGTTTGCAGGGAAAGGAAAGGGTCACATGAAGGGAAATTAGATAGTTGCCAACCTTTGGGAGGGATCTGAGGTCACAGAATAAGGACATGTTCATAACTCAGAAGTGAATCTTTGAGTCTTTTTGGAACTTTGGGATTTAAGACCACCAACTTTATGTCTTCACACAGTCACTTTCTTTGTGACTTGCCTTTGCTACATCCCATCTGCTGCTTTCCACAGTGACAGTAGCCTCAGTTCATAGCAAGTCAGACCATGGGTACTGAGGAGGGCACTGCTGCAAATACAAATGCATGAGTGAGTGAGCAAATGCCTGAATGAATGGCACAGAAAGACCCCGTCTTCCTTTTTCAGTTGCTCTTTACTGTCTATGGGACATGTCCACCTCAGCAGGGCTCTTAGGGAAGGAATGTTTTAACCCAAACAAGTAACTTTTGGGGTAGGGATTGTAGCCCACCAAACAGGGCAGAGGTATGTGAGAGGATGGCTGTAGTTCTGCTTCTCACTCTTTCTTGGGTCATAGTGGGACCTGACTCAGGTGTGCTGGGAGGATGGTTTTTCCATTCACCTGATAAACATTTAACAGACATCTATAATGTGCCTGAAAATGTGCTTGGAACAAAAACTAAATATGATGTGAGCCCTGTTTGTGAGGAGCACACATTCTAACATGCCAAGGTCTGGGACACTGGTGTGGAACATGAGTCAGGAGAGCTGGTGCTGACCACGACCCCAGCCTCACAGACTGACCTTGGACAAGTCACTTGGCCTCTCTGTGTCTGTTTTCTGCTGTATAAAGTGAAAGTTCATACCAGCCCCACCGTCTGCTCATTATGAGGATAAACAGAAGTCCTAGACACAGGTGTCCCAACTTAGTAGGATGTGGGCAGTGTTATTTGCCCAGGATCCAGACCCCAAATCCTATCTACCTAAAACCCTTCCTCCAGGGGTCAGAAAGATAAACACACATGGCTCAGGACTGGGAAAATATATACCATAGTTGGCCCAAGTATTTTGCAAACAGCCCTTAGCCTTGGGATACTTGGGCTGGCATGGACCACACAGAGCCTCTCTGTCTCTCTTGGTGCCTCTGACAGAACCTCCAAGTGGTTGACAGCTTCTTTGGATCTTTTACTAAGGGTCAGCTTCCCTTACCACTCTCTGAAAGTGGGAGTCCAAGGCCAAGAGCAGAGGTGCTCTAGTCAATTCTATGTGGTTCCTTTCAGGGGAGCAATTCTCTTACTAATCAGGCTCAGGGGAAACTCAGGCACTCGGGAAACCCAGCAAAGGACAGCACTCCCAGAAGACAGAAATAGGAGCATACAAATGCCAAAGCACCACTTTCCACAAAGACAGAGCCTAAACCCTGCTATTCCGTACCCCTAAAGCCCACCATGTACCACTTGGTCTTCCCATGCTCCAGACCCACAGCAGTCCTTACAGTAGCCTTCCATCCTGGCTGCTCCTAAGCATCTCCTGGCAGTTGGCCTAAAGCACAGGCTGGTGAGCCCCTCCACTGAGCATTCTGACTCAATAGGGGGCACTGGATCAGATGAGAAAAAAGGCATGACATTTTCTGGCTGGGCCATGGCAAATATGTTTCTAAGCCACCCTGATATATCTTTTCCAAGGTCTCCTTTACAGTTATCCAAGAGAGTTTCCAAATTTTTCTGATCATGCATCTCTATCAGTAAAGAAATTTTGAGCATGACCTTCATCATACATGCATATGGTCTGCTAGTCTATTATATGTATTGTAACATAAACCAAGCAGTGGAAAATTATAAAGGGTTGGTGAAAATGAATATAATAGAACTTCTACTACCTTCTTTTATTATATTTTCTTCCAATACCAAATGGATTGCCTTGCACAGCCCAGGCGTGTGATGCCCCATTGTGAGCCAAGGATTTAGGGAAGTATAAATAAAGACACTGGGGAGACCCTCATGGCTGAGCAGTGACTTTGCATGACTATTTGGGGGAGAGAGGGAGGAACCCTGCCTGACACATACAATATGTCTGAAAACTTCCTTTTCCTTTCCCTACCCTTGTATGGGGAAAAAGCTTGAAAAGAGGAACCTGGGTGCAGGCCTACCTAGGGTCTTCTCAGGATGAGACACCTTATCTTGGCAAGTTTGCCACTACCTGGGGATTGTACTGGGGACCTATGAGTATGTCCAAGTGGCTGAGACTTTGGATGGCTGATGACAACAGAACTCACCAGACACGAAAATGTAAACCAGACTATACAACTATTTGTTCTTAGAGACTGTGGAAGATGGAGGTTGGGGGGAGTTTCTTCTAGTTCCCCTGGTCTTTGTAAAGCTGACACTTTACAAAGATTTAGAAGCATAGAGGAGAACATAAGTAGGAAAATCTCAGTTATTTCACGCAGCAATATTTTCACTGATATGTCCCCTAGAGCAAGGGACATAAAGGAAAGAATAAACAAATAGGATCTCATCAAAATGAAAAGCTTCTGCATGGCTAAAGAAAACAGCATTAAAATGAAAAGAGAACCAACTATATGGGAAAACATATTTGCCAATGATACCTCAGACAAGGGTTTGATCTCCAAATTATATAAAGAACTCACATGAATACACTGTAAGAAGACAAGTAATACACTTAAAAAATGGGCAAAGGACTTGAACAGACACTTCTCCAAGGAGGACATACAGAGGGTCCAGAGTCATATGAAAAGGTGCTCAGTATTGCAAGCTATCAGAGAGATGCAAATTAAAACCACAATAAGATACCACCTCACACTGTTGAGAATGGCCATCACAAACAAAGCAACAAACAACAAGTACTGGAAAGGTTGTGGAGAAAAGGGAACCCTAGTGCACTGTTGGTGGGATTGTAGACTGATGCAATCACTATGGAAAACAGTATGGAATTTCCTCAAAAAACTAAAAATGGAACTGCCTTTTGACCCAGCAATGCCACTGCTGGGATTATACACTAAGATCCCTGAAACACCAATCCAAAAGAACCTATGCACCCCAATATTCATAGCAGCACAATTTACAATAGCTAAGTGCTGGAAGCAAACTAAGTGCCCATCAGAAATGAATGGATCAAAAAACTATGGTATATTTACACAATGGAATTATATGCAGCAGAAAGAAAGAAGGAGCTCTTACCCTTTGTGAGAGCATGGATGGAACTGGAGAGCATTATGCTAAGTGAAATAAGCCACGTGATGAAAGACAAGTACCATATGATCTCACCTTTAATAGGAACCTAATCAACAAAATGAACAAGCAAGCAAAATATAACCAAAGACACTGAAATTGAGTATAGGCTGACAGTGACCAGAGGGGACAGGGGAGGGGATTATATGGGAAAAAGGTGAAGGGTTTGCAGGGACAAGTATAAAGGACACATGGACAAACACAAGGCAGGGTGGAAACAGGGGAGGGAGGTGGGGAGGGCTGGGGTAGTGGGGAGGGGTGGGGGGAAAAAGCAGAAAACTGTACTTGAACAACAATAAAAAATGTTTAAAAAAATAGATCCAGAAACAGATAGCTGTTACTACAATGTTACTGGTGATCACATCCTCCAAGTAGAGTGATTAGTGATGAAGGATCCTGGCTGGTGGCCTGAGAAACCACCATTGTCCTGTGCTGCCACCCACCAGGTGGGAGGGAAGTTCATTCCTCAGTCTTCACAGATAGGGCCCAATAAGTACTAAGAAATTCCTGCTTTTTTGTGATGTTTCCTGCCACTTTGGTTGACCACTTGCCTTCCATTTACTGACTCCCCCACACAGAGTACAATGCAATTGATTTCACTTATGCTATTAATTAGCAAAATATCGGGGCCCTATCTCTCAGGTCATGCCCAGGCTACTTTATTTCACTCCTGGGCTGGTGATTCCTACAGCAGCCATGAGCACATTTGCCCAAGCTGTGCTGACTCCCTCATTTCCAAGTTCAGGGAGGGCTGCTTCCTGTCACCTCCATGGGGCATCAGCATCCCCAGCTCACCCTGCCTTCCTCCCTGCTGGAAGGGTCTCCTCTTCTGCCCACCCATGTTTGTGTCCCATTAGAGTCCTCTGCTAGGGTAAGGAGAAGGGATGTGGGCAATAGGGCCTATTACAGTTTTGTACAAACTCTGGTAGAACAGTCCCATCTCCAAGTTTCCTAGATTTTTGAGAACTTTCAGAACATAGCTCTCAAGATTTGGTCCCCCTCCAGGAGTCTATTTTAGGAAAGTTTAAATTAAACACATTTAAGCTTTGCCAAAGAGGCAAGTTGCTAGGATCTGGGGAACCTTCTGTGGTCCTAGCCCTCATGTATAGGCTTGTACTGCTCCAGTGGAGGAAACCGCAGGCAGCCCATCTGTTGTTGAGCCTGGAGGGGGAGGGCCACGCCAAGGCTGAGCGAGGGCAATGGCCCTGGGATGCAGATGGACACCTGCAGACCCTCAGCATAGTCGGACATCTCCATGCCTTGTGGCTCCAGCATGGAGGGGGCTCACTTCCTCTGGATAAATGGTCTTGACTGTCCATGGGATGCGTGGGGCAGAGCTCTTAATGAGTTTATGAAGGAGAATCATTTTTTAACATGCTAAACCCAGGAGCTTTTTCTGAAAGGATTTTCTGGTGGGTAACCAAAGATGAAAAATGTCACAAATGAAAGTAAACTTGATCAAAGTCATTGAGGTTGTAAGCAGCTTGAGGGCAGGGATGGCTTCTTTCAAAATAGGGCTAGCTAAAGTTTTGTGATCATTCATTGCATATCAGGCACCATTTATTCTGAGGGTTTACCATGTGATAATCCTTACCATGACACTGTCAGATATTATTAGTAGTAATATTTTATTTTTATTTCATTATTTTATATTATATTCTTATTTGTATAATCCACATTTTTACCAATAAAAAGGTTAAATAATTTGCTGAAGGCCACATTGCTAACATTTGGCTGTGCTGGGATTTGAACCCAGGTCCCAGATATTCTCCTGCTCTTGATCCCAGCTCCCCACCACCCATTGTACTCTCATTTGCTACAGAGATGTAAATATTTACTGAATAGCTAACTGACTACAATAAACTAAGTCATTTAAATAAACAAATGAATAAAGATGAAAAAATAAGCATAAACCCAGTTCATAAGAGTAAACTCCTATAGATATTTATGGATTTTTATCTAAACAGGGACACAAATAGTCCTTTGCCTGAGAGAAGTTAGAATGAAGTGAGGAGTGGGAAATCCCTTATGACATCCTTCCCAACACATGGTGGTTACTAAAATGACCCAGAACTTCCCAAAATGCTGGTCATTCTTTAAAAGTCACCCCACACTGAATGTGGGATCTTGGATTGGATCCTGGTACATGAAAAGAACATTAGTGGGAAAACTGGTGAAACTTGAATGCAGTCTGGAGTAAAGTTGTTAGTCACATACCAGGGTTGGTTTCTCAGTTTGGATAAATGTACTGTGATTATGTAAGATTTTAACATCAGGGAAACAGAGTGAAGGGTATCTGGGAACTCTCTGTACTATCCTGGCTACTTTTCTACATATCTAAGGTTATTCCAAAATAAAAAAGTTTATTTAAAAACATAATGCTGTAGCAAAGCCATAAGAATAAGCTGATGGTGAGACACAGGTCCACGTGTATGAATATAACCAGAGCAAGCGTCGCAACCTCAAATGCTTGCAGGGGCCCAGCAGGCTGCTTGGGGGTTGGAAAGCACACATTCCCTCTAAAGGGACAGCCATCGTCAGGCTGTTGCTGATGATTGCCAAGCAGGAATTTGGTCCCGATTTCCCCATTTTTCAAAAGAAGCTGCAAATCTGGGTGTCATTGCTTAACATCTTATCATTTAAAGGTGGTTTAAGTAACAAAAATCACTGCCTAATAGAAACAGAAAATGTCCAGAAGTCAAATATAGCTCACGCTGCCATTTTCCAAGCTCCAAGCTAACAGGTTTTAAAACATTCCTAGAAATTAAAAACAACAAAAAATCTGTCTAGAAATAGTCTCTCCTTGGGAACACCTTGCTGTTGCTTAGCTAGTGAGTGCTGCGTGGGTGGATCTGAGAGCAGGAGTGCACGTGAGCTTGGCACAGGCGAACCACATCACCAGGGCTTGTGTCTCAGACTCCCCACTCCTCGGCCTCTCCTGTATGGTCAAGGCCGTGGGCACAACCCACATGCCTGGGTGAAGTCCCTCTTCTGGGTGACTCCTGCTCAGCTCTTACTGGCTTTAGGTCCTTTTAGGGCAAAGGTGAGTTGTTTTGCTTCCTTGATGATCCTGCAGCTGAATGGCTCTTACAGAACCAGGATTCATAGTGCTGCTTTCTCTTGGAGAGAGTTATGCCTTCCTGAAGACACTGCCCACGAGCTACTGCTGACCCTCTACAATTTGTACGTCTTTCATTCCAGGGAGTTTGTGGGGAGGCCTCCTAGTCTGACCCTTCAAGAAAATGAGTTGGGCTAAAAATACTCATTACAATTAAGCTCTTTTTTCCCCAATGTCTATAAAACAGTACCTTTGTTTGTGCCCTGAGGATGAATCACCCTTGCTAACAGAGTCAGTTTTAAATCAAGAAGCAGCTCAATGGTAAAGAGCAGTTGTTTCCAAATGTGGCTGCTTGTCAGAAGCCCCTGGGCGAATTCCTCAACAATGCGCCTTCCCAGGACCCAGACTCCAGAGGTTTTGATTTAGAGAATCACCCCAGAGGCCAGGAAGATGTGTGTGTATAGCTCTGTGAGGCATTCTAGTAGTCAAATACTCAGCCATGTTTGGGAACCACCTCTATGTGATGTGGAGTGTGTGGGCCCCAGCTGTGCACTTTGCACGTGGGTGGTACAAAGGAATGTTTGTCTTTTTGTGTGCAGTGTATACAGCAGGGAGTTTCCACCCAGTGCTTTTTATGAGGAGGATCATTTTCTCATTTCCTGTGCACTCGCCATCACTGGGGCTGAGTGGCTGCATGGGGGATGATGAGGGGGCCTGCCTGTGGTGTGCAGGGCCTGAGTGTGAAATCAGAAGCCCTGCTTCCAGGTGGCTACTTGGTGCTTAGTGGCCCTGTGACCCTGGGCAAGTGTTATTCTCCCCACCCCCCGACTTCTCTGCTCAGTAAAGAACTGACACTGGGAGTTCTGACAGAGGCAGAGACTGAGACAGAGGCACCAGTGAGCCAGGTAATAAGACACTTGTCAAACCTAGTAGAGGTGTAGTGCCTCAGGGTGATAGGCATGTGCATGGAAATGTATCCATTAGGCAAAATGTAGGTATATTTGTAGATATATCATAATCTATATGGGGAACTCATTCATTCATTCATTCAATTCACATTTTCTGAGCATCTGCCATGAGTCAGGTGTTGGGATGCACCAAAGGACAAGACCACACTGGCCCTTAAGGTATTCAATGTGTAGCCAAGAAAACAAACTGAAAAATCAATTGTTTATCAATATGATAATGGCTACAATAAAGGCTTGCCCAGAAGGACAAGAAGTGTTGCCTATTCCCAATGTGGCCCTCATGATAATTATTTGGTTGTCGTTGCAGGTTGGCAAAATCAACGCTGGTTCTCATTCCTTTATTGGGTGTTCATGAGATTATCTTCTCTTTTGTCCCTGATGATCAAGTTCAAGGATTTTCAAGACTTATACGACTCTTCATTCAGTTGACTCTGAGCTCCTTCCATGTAAGTAAGCATCTGAACCAGGATGCCTTGGCTTTGGAGAAAACAAAATGCCCTTGATCCAAACAGACTCAAAATTGAGAAAGCCCACAGGTGGAAATAAGAGTTCTAGAATCAGCAAGCTTTGTCAGTGAGAGCTTTTGGCATTAGAAGGGAGTGTAGATAGACATGTTGCTTTGATCCTGCCAGCATGATGTGGTGGCTAAGCAGTGAAAAGTGGTCTGTTTCCTGGGCTGTAATTGTTGGTGTGACTTAGGATCATATTAACTATGTCAACACGAAGCCTTTTATTAAGTGCCTATTTTTGCTGGGTTCTCTGCAGAGCATTGTGCAAAATGAACATTGTATTGACCTCAGGTGGTCTACTTGAACACAAAACAACTTTAGCAGGGACCAATGGGTTGAGACCAGAAGGTTCTTAAACCTTGACAAATGTGTGGGGGCTGAAATAAGAACCAGGAGGCCAGCTGTGGTTTATTTACCTTGGTGTTTTAATTAGCCATTGCTTGAATTGTTATCCATTACTCAGTAGCTTAAAATGACAGTAATTATTTTTATTCTCATGATTCTGGGAGTCATAAATCCAGGTATGACATGACAAAGATGACTCACCTCTGCACCATGTGATGCCTCCTGGCTGAAACTTGTAAGATGGCTTCTCCACTTGTATGTCTGATTCCTAAGCTGGAAAGGCTCGGATGACTAGGGCTGGTGGGAGTGGCTTTATTTGAGTCAAGTTTCTGGGGCTTCATTTCTCACTGTCAACTACATTCCTCAGTCCCATGCAGTCTTAAGGCCTCTCACTCTCTGCATATTCTCTCCCCATGGTTTCTCTAGCAGGGTAGCTGCACTTCATATGGCAGTTCAGGGTTCTTAAGAGCACAAAAGCTGGAGCTCCCAGGCCTTCTAAATGTCTAAACCTTGAACTTGCATAGTGACACTACTGCTTTCCACTATTTAAAGCAAGTTTATTTAAAGACCCAGACTCAATTGAAGTAGAGGAGACTGTTTGTGGCATGAAAACTGGGAAGCATGGCTCATTAGCAAAAATCACTGTGCAAAAGACTACCACAGATAGTATGGACACAGCAAAAGCCCCATACAGTAGTAATATTGGAATTAATCATCTTAAAATGCTAGTCTAGTAGGAAGATATCTGGAATGGTGCGGGAGAAGCTTGGCAAATCCTGTCTTCAAAAAGCAAATACAAAATTGGACATAATTGTCAATAACATCCATTTCAAGACCCTGGAAATCAATCAAAGGGATACTAAAGATTGAGATGAGTTTATTCAAGAAAAATTACTGAACCTGAGTAAAATCAGTGGGAATCTGTGTGTTTTTTTCCTGAGACTATTCTTGCCCTCCAGCCCCTCCTCCGTAAATGAGCAAATTCTAGTGAAAACTAGCTGCTTCACTGGAGTAAGTACTGGCTTGGTGTAGATCAGACAGCAGAAAAAGCCCATTCCCCTAGGTGTTGTCAGATACAACAGTTCTCTTAGTGGCAAAAGAACAAGTAAAGACAATGTCACAGCCTGAGGCTGTGATCTTAGTTGGGGCAGAGAGGCTCAATATCAATTAAGGTGGCAGAAGGAAGCATCAGTGAACTTGAAGATAGTTCAATTATGATTACCCAGGTTGAGAAACAGAGGGAAAAGAAATGAAGAAAAATAACAGAGCTTCAGTGATCTGTGAAATGCCATCAAGAAAATCAACATGCACATATGGGAGTCCCAGGAAACAAAGGGAGTTAGAAAAAGGTAGAAAAGTCATTTGGAGAAATAATGGTTGAAAACTTTCCAAATTTGATGAAAAAACACTAATCTAGGCATCCGGGAAGCTCAGTGAGCTCCAAGTAGCATAAAACAAAGATTTTTCACAGTTAGAAACATTAGAATTAAACTGTTGGAAGCCAAACACAAGGAGAAAGTAACTGAAAATAACAAGAGAAAAATGACTGATTCCATCTGGGGACCAAGAATACAATTACGGCTGACTATGATCAAGAGCAGTGGAGGCCAGAGCTGCTGTGGCCAGAGAGGAGTGACAGAACTGCTGGAATATCCACATTTCAGTTTCTGTGCCTCTCAAGAGTTTTAATTCATCAGGGATAATCTGTCATCAGAATAAATTCAGTTGTAGGCTCAGCAGGTTATTGATGAGTCTCTGGAAAGTACAAGGGGAACCCTGGGTTTAGTCACTGAGCCTCAGGATGCAGGAATCAAGACTGTCACTGTGCTGGATGAACAAGGGGAACAACTAAACCACATAGAAGAAGGCAAGGACCAAATCCATGAAGACAGAGTGAGGCAGAGAAGACTTTAACAGGACTCAACAAGTGCTGTGGCCTTTGTGTCTGTTCATGTTATAGGACAAAGAACTTTGAGTTTGCCAAGTCTTCTAAGGCAACATAGGGAGATCTCAGAGACAACTCTTCTAGAAGTGTTGGCTCTAAGCAGCCAGGCCGAGTGACAAATGGTCAGCCTCAGCAAGCAACCACAGGAGCAGCCAGTGGTGGATATATTAAATATATAGCAAATGGTGCCAGAGAAGGTGAAATGGAGGAGAACCTGACTCAAGTGGGCAGTATCCTGGGAAATCTAAAAAAACGTGGCCCTGGACACAGGCGTTGTGATTGAGGCTCAAATTTGACAGGTAGACTGGATCACAGAAGAGGCTGACCTCAGCAGAGATCGTATCGCGAAATTGCTAATGCTGGAGTAAAGATATTCATTGACAGCTGAAGTCCTGCGGTACTTCTTCAGCATTTATTCACTTGCCTCACTCTTCCTTCAGAGTCAGCACCTTTTCAGAGTTTGAAAGTTTGGTTCCACACTCTTCTAATCAGGAGATAACATGGAAGAAGGGCAAGGAGTAACTGCTCCTCTGTTTTCTATTTTCTCTTTTTCCCTTGAGGATAGACTGTTGCTCAGCCTTCCTTCTGGTATTTCCTCAGTTTATGCTCCTAGCTTGGTTATTTTACATCATATGTAGCATTGTTTTTCACCCTCCTCATTTACTGTAACAGGTTCTTCTGCTTTCAAGATTTGGAGGCATTGCCAAAGACAGCCCTAAAAAAGGTAGCTGGGGGCAGGGGTTAGGGAATGCAAGGAGAAGCAAGAAATAAGAGGTTGTTGTCTCAGTAAAACCCTCAGGCCACAGAGAAAAAAGTAGCATTGCCACAGTAAAGATCTAGTTGTGTTTAGATTTTAATTTGAGTTGCAGTTATTGCCAATTTAGGCTCATACTTGGTTTTGGAGTTTTTATATACAATATTTTTTTATACATCACAACTTTACAACCTCTGCTTCAAAAAATTATTGAATGACTTTTCTTAAAATTAGCTTAATTCCTGAACTCTTAATGATTCTTATATGTACACAGATTCTGTGATTACATTTCATATTACACCATGCAGGAACACTTTTTACAAATGGGTGGATTTTTATTTTCATATTAGCATCTTGGTTCCAATTCAAGCCTATTAACCTCATAAATTTGTCATTAGTCTTTGAAGAAAAATACATAAATATGTATATGTATCATGAGAATTTCTCTGTAAAGCAGGGCTTAAATTTTGGAGGGAAAGTTTGACAAAATACATCACGTGATTTCAGATTTACCTCAATGTCAAGAATTATGTTTAAATATGAAAATATAAATGTGTTTTGATCTCAGATGAAAACATCATTAGATTGCTTTGAGTTTTATGTAGATGTAGACTTTTAGAAAGCTAGAATTCTGTTCAACTAAAAGTGATTTGGAAAACAATGCCTTTGGTTTGATCATTGGTGATTGCACTATCACTCTTATCCTTGTGTATTGAACCGTGTTCAGAATTACGCTTATTTAGACCCTGAACAGTGTTATGAGAATCTGATTGGTGTTTGTCACCTTTATTTAAGAACTAGTGCCCTCACACTTCAAAGCTATTAATGTGGATTGTTTAACCAATAACCACTGCTTGATCCTTACAGTTAAATTTTGTAATTGAGAGAGAGAGAGAGAGAAGAAAGAAAGAAAAAAGAAAGAAAGAAAGAAAGACCCCAAAGCAGTGGAATGACATAATCAAAATGCTGAAAGACAACATAATTTAATCTGGTATTCTATATTTAGCAAAAGTTACACTCTGAAATTAAGGTAAAATAAAGACATACTCAAATAAACAGAGACTAAGAGAATTTATTGCCAGCCATCCTCCTTAAGGGGAGAATCAGGGGTAGTCTGTCAGGCAGAGGAAAATGACAGGAGCTGATAACTCAAATGTGGATGAAGAAAAAGCACTAGAAAAGGTAAACACATAGGTAAATATGAAAGATGTAAAGATATATTTTTCTCTTTTATTCAACTGATTTTAAAAATGTAAGATTTAATAAGATAATTATAAGCTTTATTATTGCTATAAACTGTATTATATACTGATCTAATATTTTATAATAATAATAGCACAAAAGAACAAGGAAGAATAGAGCTGTATTGAAGATGTTTCTATATTTTACCAGAATTGTTAGTATTAATATGAAATAGCTTATGACAAGTTAAGATTCATGTTGTAGCCTCTGGTACAAAACCAGGAAGGTAACTAAAAACATATAGTATGGATACAAGCAGAGGAATTAAAATGGTATGCTAGAAAATATCCACCTACTCCCCAATACTTTTGATCTCATTGAATCCTCACATTATCTTGTGAGGGAGAAAGTATTGTGCCATTTTAAAAATGAAGGAACTGAGACCCAGAGGAGAGCATGCAAATTCTAATAAGTGCCAGAGGTTAATTTATACACAGAGGTTAAGCTCAACCCCTACTTGTGACCATCATACCATCATACTCCTCAGGGCCATGAACCAGGTCAGAACCAGGAGACACCAAAATCCCCTACACCCGAGTCAGCAGACAGGGTCAGGTGCTGCGACTGTGGGGGCAGAGTGGAGACAATGTTTCTGCCCATCACACACCCACAAAAGGCCAGGGAGACAGAGCCTGAGGAGTGGGCTGAGCAGTTGGACAATGGCCATTTCCTTCCTATTAGAGCTGAATTTTGTGTATCTTTGAACTGAGACAGAGGACCGATCTGCAACTTTTTTTTTTTTTCAGTATAAAACCATGTTTAATTTATGTCAATCTTTTGAGAGATTTCAAAAGCTAAGGTTTAGTAATTTGGGTTTCCTATGTTGTTTGGGCTTAATCTTCTTTGAAAGGTAATCCCAAATGAAAAAAAAAAAACAATAACAATAAAACGCTGCAGCTGTTATATCAGTAGTACTTGGTGGCCTTTTTTTTTCCCCCTGAGGGACAGATTTTTGAGAAGGAATTCTATCCCATCATGCTTCTCTGGCAAGGGAGCATGTCTGAGTCATCTATTGCTATGTAACAAATAACCCCAAAATGTCATGGCTTAAGGCAGTAATCACGTTATTATCTCTCGTGGTTCCATGAGCTGGGCTCTCTGGACTTAATGTGGTGGTCCTTTGATACCTGTGATTTTTGGCTCATGCTGCAAACATCTGAAGGCTCAGTTGGCCTGGGACATCCAAGATGGCTCAGTTGCATGGCTAGATCTTGACCTGGGCTGTTGGCTAAGCTCAGCAGAGGCTACCAATTAACAAAGGAGTTGCAGTTCCCCGAGTGGCCGCTCCATGTTTCTTGGATATCTCCCACCATGGCAGCTGGACTTTTGGAGCATTCCAAGAGCAAGTGTTCTGAGAAAGAGAAAGTAAAAACTTCCAACATTCCTGAGGCATGGACTTGGAAATCCCAGAATGTTACTTTTACCACATTGTATTATTGGTAGGAGGAGTCACAAGTTTATCCTAGATTCAAAGGAAAAATAATGTCCACCTCTTAAGGTGAGGAAGAGCATATGCCTACAGGGAAGGGAGGAATAGTTGGGGCCATCTCTGGGGACTAGTGACCCTGCTGGATCCTTTGGATCTGCAGCCAGACAGAGCTCCACTCAGGAGCTGCGGTGCAACACTGAGGAGTGCGGGCAAGCAGAGTGGCTCTGCAGACTGAGCCAGTAAACACAGTTGGGGGTGTGCATGGTCAGAGGCCTCCCACTTTCTTTATACCCCTGCACAGTTCCCTTCCATCCCACCAGGCAGAGGTGAGAATATGGGTGGGCAGATGCATGGGGGCATATTTGGTGGGTCATAGCATAGTGAATCAGCAGGAATCAGCACTGGATCTTTTCTTGCTGCTTTTGAGAGTCCCTTACTCTTTCAAGTTCTTATTGCTTAGCGATTTTCACCTCTTCCTACCATCGAGGATCTTTGGAGAGACTGACAAATAGAGATGACGTATGTCCTCTGGGGCCTCTCTCTTCACACTTACTTTATTAGGATGAGAGTTAACCAGACTCCAGGATGTTCCTAAGAGTGAATCCAGAACCTGAGGGAATGAGAGACATGTCTGTGATGTGGAATCCTGTTTTAGCTAACTCATTTCATGAGGATTCTGATGCGCTCTAAGACACCCTCTAATATCATGTGCCCAGAGGCCAATACTCCTGGCTCTCCCCTATACCGGGCACCTGCAAACCTCCAGTGAGGCTGCACATGTGAAAATGTTTAACTGCTACCACCATCCCCCTGTTTAGGAGCCATACCCTTGGAATAGCTAGATGCATAAGAGATGAAAAATTCCACATGACTGGGGAGAATCCACATCATTTGATCGATGTTGTGATAGTCAGCATGAAGAGTCAGGCATCCACGAGGAAGAGCATAAAAATCTTCCCCTTGAGCAATGTTTTATCCTTCCTTTTCAATTTCATCATTTTCCCTGGTGTTGCACCTCTCTTACCAGAAACAGGGCTGAGAGAAATGTTACTAAAAGAAATGGGAGACTCAGCCTGCACTGGGACCCACACGTTGGAACATGTTCTTTCCTGTGAGTTCTGGTGTTTTATGAGATTCTTCCTGTAAACACTCAAGCCATTGGGCCCAGTACACACAGCTAGCTTCAGTGTATCAGACACACAGCCCCAGCCCCACAGACCCTCACACTGCAGGGACATGGGACTGTTTAATAAATCAGGGAGTGTAGGAGTCTGGAAAAACAGTGGAAACAAACATGAACTCAAGCATCTTTGATCCCAGACTTCTGGCAGTTAAGCAGTGAATCCAGAGAGTTTTTCCAACATCAAAATATGGTCCCTTTATTGAAACTTCCCTGACACAAATATTTGATCATTGAAAATGCCATATAAAGGTGTCCTGTTGTTTTCATTATGATCCTTGGGTCCAGAATTCTAAATAACTAGGAAGAGGACAGAAAGAAATGGTCCCATCATATTTTACAAGTGGTCTGACAACGTACCAGGCAAAACATGTGTGACCACAAGTATTGTGGGTGTAAGCAGCTTTTCAGGGCAGGTCCTAAATGGGGTGTGGCTTCTGCCTTGCTCCCTTGACTTGGCCCCTGTGGGGGAAGCCAGCCGCCATGTCACAAGGATACTCAAACAGCTCTGTGGAGGGAGACTGAGGCCTCCTACCAGCAACCAGCACTAACTGGCCAGGCATGTGACCCATTGTGGGAGCAGCTCAAGCCTTCAGATGACTGAAGTTCCTACCGACCTTTTGACTATGACCTGATTCAGACCACCCAGCTAAGCCACTGCCAAATTCTTGGCCCACAGAAAGTATGTGAGATGATAATCTGTGTGGCTTTGGTCCACTAAGTTATACAGCAACACAGCAACAGGTAACTACTACCTGAACTGGAGATGCTGAAGGAAACCCGAGGCCCATGTGGCTGGGATACCGGGCCCAGGGAAGCATGGTACAAAATGCAGCCAGTGACGCAGACAGCCCAGATCACCTTAGTGCCCATGGTGGTTGTTTCATTTTCATCCAAGTGCAATGAGAAATCACTGGTGTGAAATCATCTATATTTTCTAAAGAAATATTTTGACAAGGGAAAGAGGTGTTTACTATTTCACATAAATGAAAACGTCAGAATTAGGCATCGCCAGATCCAGACACTCAGACAGCATCACCAGAATTCTGCCTTTCACTGCCTCCAGCCTCTGCTTCTCTCTCTGTTGGCTTCATTCTTAGACGGGCTTTCTCCATGTAGCTGGCAAGATGCCCAGAAGTATCTCCAGGCTTATTTTGACTATAAGGTTGGCAAATCTAGGGAAGAGGGTACAACCCTCTCTTCTTCCCAGTGACAAGATCTCAGATTGGGTCATGAGACAATTTGGGTGGATTATATTGTGGTGATGGCCATCCTAGAATGTGGGGACTGCGTGATTGACCCTGACAGAAGCCTAGGGAAGGGGAGTAGGGGAAGGTCAGTTTCCAAAAGGACAGGATTCAAGGGATGTAAAAAAATTAAGCAATGCCCACCATGGATGAGGAGAAATGGGCCAGTGGACCTGCATGTTATTTGTATAGCTGAATGAATGATACAGGGTCTTTGGGATTTAATCGTCATTGACCTATGAGCACCTAAGCAAACACCTAGGCTGGTATGGGTGGTAGGTGTCAAAGGAAGAAGAGCCCTCATAGAAACCCAGTTACCCAGTGTGACTAACTCTAGGCATTGCAAGCAGTATAGGTACCTGCCTCTCCCAAGGGCTACTTGGACTGGGGCAGGGCTCTGGACTTTCAGACACAGCTCCTACTGAGTCAAAGTTCATGCCACCTCTTCTTTCCATTCCAGGGGCTGCTTGTGGCCTTGCAGTATTGCTTTGTCAATGGAGAGGTATGTTTTTCATGCTGCCATCTAGCTTCCTGTGAGGCTGGGCTGGCATCCTGCTGCCCCCAGGGTCCCCTGTTTCTGCGATGGTGCCATGGGCGAGTGTCCAGTGACCACCTCTCAATGGGACAAATTTGCACTGTGAGCTTCCAGGGGCGAGAGCAGGAGGCATCTTAGATCAGTGGGAAAAGGAGACCGGGTGCATCTAAGGAAGCTCAGAACCCCATCCCAGTGCTTCTGGAGACAGGCTGGCAGTGGGAATGTGAGAGAGGACACAGGCTTGAACTCTGGAGTCCAGACGTCTGGACTGTAGCCATCACTCACTCACTTGGGAGCTCTGAGTTAGGTCACTGTGGCTCTTTGAACCTCAGTTTCCTCATCTGTAAAGTGGGAATAACAACTGTCCTTACCTTCTAATGTTGCCCTGAGCATGCTGAGGTTGTGGTAAAGGTCCAACACCTGATAACTATGATCATTTTTATTATCCCTATTATTGCATAACCCCAACCAATTCTCTGCCCCTCTGGAAAGAAGCTTGAAAGGGGCAGACCCAGAATAGTTTTCTCCTGACCTCAGGAGTCAGGGGAATTTCCAGTCCCCTTTCATCTTCTCCTCCCCCAATCCCAGGTTCAAACATTTATTTCTGTCTCCTCCCTCCAGAATGTAAGCTTCTTGACAGCAAACCCACTTCCATCTTGCTCACGGCTGCTCCTTCATACAGAGGCTCCTTCATCCATCAGGCATGCCTCTGATGCCACCTTGACACAGTCCTTTCCTTTTCCTTTCTGTTCAACCATATCCCAAACTTTGTTTCCTTCCCTCCTTGTCTCGCTTAATGGACTCCCAGTGTCACTTCCATCTGCTATGCTAACAGGGGTTGGTTTGCTCCTCTTTGTTCATTTCCCCCAAGTAGGAGGTATGTTTCCCAAGGTGGCCCAGATTCACCACTTAATCAGTAAATATTTGTTGAGAGGACCCATGGCCAAATGACCCTGAGACAGTAACCCTGCCCTCTTCTCCCCTGGCAGGTGAAGGCTGAGCTGCGGAAGCACTGGGTCCGCTTCCTGCTAGCCCACCACTCAGGCTGCAGAGCCTGGGTCCTGGAGAAGAATTTCCGGTTCCTGGGGAATTTTCCCAAGAAGTTCTCCAAGAGAGACAGTGCCAGGGCCCTGCAGAGGCCACAGTCCTTGCCTGGCGGTGGGCAGCTACTGCAGCTGACTGCGCAGGGCCCAGGGGAGCCAGGCACCAGGTCCCAGCGGGGCCATGCAGCCTGGTCCTATGGCAGCAGCCTGTCTGAAAGCAGTGAGGGAGACTTCTCTCTGGCCCACACCATGGAGGAGATTCTCGAAGAGAGTGAGACCTAGGCAGGCGGCAGAGCTCTGGCTCTGCCCATTGGGGACTCCTGAGATGGGTGGTGGAGGAGGCCAAGCCAGATGGGTATTGTGGGAAATGCTCATTACACTCCTCCTGCACTCAGTCCACTTTGCTCTGCTTGAGGTTACATAAACACTCACCGCTTCTGCCTGCCTTTGTCATCCTAATAACTCCACTGGTGTTTTCTGGAATGACCACCAGCCTCTGGGGCTGGCCCTAAATTCAAGTGAATGGAGCCCCAAGATACAGAGAGATGTCTGCTATGAAATAGGGCAGCCAGCCTCTCTTCCTTTAGTTTACCCCTGGTGGCACAAGGTTTCCATGTGGGGCTGGGTGCAGGGTGTAGAAGGACCACCTGGGAAGGGTTTTACCTGCATAGTCCTGCTCCTGGCAGGGTCTGGGAGAGTGTGTCTGGAAGGATGGCCAGGGCTGTCAGTGGGTAATGAGCTTCCCAGGTAGTTCTGACGCAAGCCCAAGTGTGCAGAGCTAGAACCCCGCCTAGACAGCCAATGGCAGGGCAAGCCAGTGGTGTTCTGAATTCTGCAGTCTGGCTGTGACATGCCCGCCATCCTCAGACAGAGTGTCACCCCGCTGCCCACAGAACCTGATTCCTTTCCTTCTTCTCCCCTCCTCCTCTCCTGTCAAGTCTTTCCTTCCTCTCTCCCTCTCAGGTCTTCAGCAAAAGTTCTGTTTTATTTGTAACAGCCCCCTCCTTCCTCTCAGGGTTGGTCCCAGTCCTGAGGGCCCCTCTGAGAGGCCCCTATCAGTCCTTTCCTCTGCTTGTTGGCTCTGCCTGCCTTTCTCATCTTGGCTTCCTTGAGCCTGGCTTGCCCTCCCATTCTCTGCCATTTTTGGTTTGCCACTGACACATTGGTGCTCCAGCAGTTTGCCACTGCTCTCCCTGCCCCTAGTGCCCACTGACAGGAATTGCATGCCACATGTGGACACGGATGCTGAAAGCTGGAGGGCCAGGTGAAGTGATAGGGCTGCAGTGGATGACATGCTGGTGGGGCAGGGGGACACTGAGAGGGCAAGGCCTGTGTGACCCGTTCTGCCCACACAGAATCTGGGTTGTGCCCCAGACCCTGAGGAGAGGGTGCTTCTGGAGCCTGAGGAGGCCCCAGGCAAATAGGGTCTGGCTCAGTGGCTGAAACTCTAAGGCAAGAAGTGGAAAGAAGATGGGAGGAGAAGCATCCTATGGAAACAGGGTGTTGATGCCTAGGAATGTTGCCTGTCTAGTGTGTAAAGTGTACGTGTATGTGGGTGGGGTGTGATGTCATGGGACTAAATAGTAGTGCCTTATGTTTAGAAGGGGGCTATATGTCACTTCTCAAGTGGGGTTGCCAGATTTAACAAATAAAAACACATCATGCTCCATTAAATTTGAATTCCAGGTAAACAAATAATCTTGTAAAAGTATATCCCTTGGGATATACTTTATCTAAAATTCAATTTTAATTGTGCATCCTGTATTTCACCTGACAACTCTGTTTTCAAGGGTACTTTGCTGTAGGGCTGGGACTAGAGGCAAGAGAGGGTGTATGATTTGAGAGTACTTAAAAAAAATCTTTGATTGTCAAGGTTAGTAATATCTTAATGTGATATTTTAAAAAAATCAAATCTGCAAACTACAGCCTATGGGCCATCATACAAATGATGTTTCATTGAAACCAGGGCTGGAATGAGGGTGAGGGGAGCCAGGCCAGTTCATGCAGGTGCAATTTTGCTCATTCCAAATTTTTTAACATTAATTTTTATTTTTAAACGATTGCATTCAAAGATGATTAATGTTGATTGCTGAGTTGTTTGTCCCCTCCCCATTGAATTTTGCACCTGAGGTCACTGCTCATCTAGCCCTCACCCTAGTCCTGCCTCTGTCTTGCAAAAGGCAAAACTAAAGTAGCTTTGAAGGCATTAGGCAAGTGCAGAACAAAGGTCTGTTTTTTGGTGTACAGGTTATCCATGATTCAATCACCAAATCATATGTCCTAATTTTTCTTCTCTGCAAATGTCCCTGCCTTTTCTCATGAGCCTACTAGCTCCAGGAAATCTGGGGCCATGTCGTATTCCCAGCCTGTACCCAGCACAGCTGGTTCTGAGTAGGAGCCCAATACACGTGCATCAGATGACATGGACGGAAATGTCTCAGGAGCATCAGATGCTGCTGGGGGTCAGGTATCTGGAACCCTCTCACTAATAGGAGAAGGAAATTTTTTTTTCATAGCTTTGTAAATATGTCCTTCCCCCCTTACTCCACAAATGGGGTGGCACACACACACTGCTTGCTCTTGTCCTGTTAATGATTAAAATAAAAAGTTTATTTAATTTGATTTGTATTTTATTGATTGTTTTGCATTTGTTTCTCACTGGAGCCGAACAGCTCCCATGCCCAAGAGAATTCAGTGCTCTGTTCCTGGCACTAAGGGGCCTGTTGGTGAATTTGTGGGGATGCTAAGAAATACCTGAGGGGCACTGCACCAGAGGCTGGGGTCTTGTGAGAGCAGGTGGCAAAAGGGGACAGGGCACTTTGGCTTTTCTTCTCGATGAAGATGCATTTCTGCCCTTGAGTTTACAGGTACATGAGGAAGCAGAACTTCAGAGGTGAAGTGACTTCCCAAAGTCTCCATAGTGGACACATTTTTACAAGTCACCCCTCTTATACTAATAGCACCCACATCTTCCCCATTGGAGACTACTTATCTCCCACTCTTGGTTCCTGAAGTTGAATTGTCTCAACTCCATTCTCAGTGCCAACGATGGACATGAAACTCTGCTGGGCCAGTTCGAGCATGGCCTCCTCCTGGGCCCAGATTTTGGAGCAGGGATGGGCGTATACCCAGTCAGAGACAGTCCTGGGATTTTGGCTAAGACTCACTGTACATAGAAAGGAATTTTTTTTTCTGCTGAAATTAGAACCAACACAGGGTAAAGCCTGCCTGAGAATGGAGCCACCATGGTAGAAAGCTGAGCCAGGAGGTGGAGAAAGAGCTCTGAGACATTGTCGGAGGCCCCGGACTGAGTGAGACCTAAAGTTAGTGTTCCTCCTGGAATTTCAGTTAATGAATCAGTAAATTGCTACCTGTGCCAAAACAGTCCATGTTGGGTCTTCTTTCCCTTGCATGATGTAATTCATCACCACCTCTACCTCCTCTTCTCTTCAGGCCAGTTAGACTTGATACTGATTCTGGGTTCTCTAAGCATCTTCTCTGCAGAGGCCCCAGGGCTGTACTGGACCCCAGCTCAAGCAGCCCTGCCACCCAAGCTAATGAGTGTGCTAATTAGGTCACCACTCTTGGGTTCTTCACTGGCCAGTAGGAGATCCAGTGGCCCTGTTTTACCTCTCATTGAACAACAGACCAACAAGGCTACTATGCAGTGTCTGTCATTTTAGACTCAAGTGACATGGATGCCCTGACCTCAGAGAGGAGTGAAAAGCCTGCAACCTCACATTCCAGTCAACCAGATTCACTCAGGAAGGTTGTGTGTAGGGTGGAGGAGGAGCACCAGAGTGAGGCACTGAGCCCTTTGGTTCTGCCCCAAGACCACCCTGGGCTAGACCGAAGGTCTTTCTTCTCCCCCAGAGTTGGCTCCTGGGTGCCTCACTATGTCTAACACCAGAGAGGTGTCTTGGTAGGTGAGTCTAATAATAACTTTCCTCCTCCAAGGACTGCTGGCCCAGATGCTGTGAGCCCCCTTTCCCTCCCAGTCTCAGTATTGTGGGATCACAGAATTCTCTGTCCTGTCACCTCCAGGTCAGAACTACTGAGGCAACCTAGTGCAATCAAAGGGGGTCTGATTTAAGTACCAAATCCTGCTCTGGCTTCATGGCCTCAGCATCCCCCTCTCTACCATGGGGATAACATCTCCCTCAATGAAATAATGCCCCGTGTCTAGCAGGGTGTCTGGCTCCAAACCTAAGTGTTAAGGTTACTCTCAAGTTTACCTTCCACAAAAAGCAGCACTCTCTGGTGGTGGCGATTGTGCCATTGCTGTGGTTAAAGCTGGGGGTGGGGACGGGACTCACCCCCAACACCAGCAAGCAGAGACATCCCTGTTTCAGGGGGTTGCACACCAGCAAGCAGAGACTTCCCTGTTTCAAGGGGTGCATACCAGCAAGCAGAGATGCCCCTGTTTCAGGGGGGTGCAGACCAGCAAGTGGAGATGCCCCTGTTTTAGGAGGGTGCACACAGGTCGGTGAAGTATCTAGGACATCTGCATATTTTTCTGACCTCACCTTGGAACTTAAAACTGGAGAATAAATGGGCCCTCCAAACAGTGACTCCAGTGATCTTGAGAACCCACTGGTGGAGTGATTTCTGGGTGGGCCCAGGCCCTGTTGCTCTTATAAGGCAACATGGGCCAGTGGGCAGCCTTGGCCTCTGCTCATCAGCTGGGCAAACTGCTTGCTGACACTGGGCCTCCTGTTCCTGTCTCCGAAATGAGGGACCTCCAGCACATCTGTCATCACCTTTCACCATATGAAAAGTGAACTTGTCATTATCCCCTGAACCCAGCCACTCCCCCTGCCCCCATCTGGTAGATAGCATCCCTGTTCACCCAGCAACCAAGCCACACACCTGGCTGCCATCCTTGCTCCTCCTGCTCCACCTGCAACCAGGGAGGTAGAGTCTACCTCCTCCGTATCTCCAGAGGGGCCCCATTCTCTCCATCCCACTGCTGGTCCCCAGCCCAGGCCACCTAGGCAACTAGACCCATGTTGCCTGCAGCCTCCCTGCCACCAGGCTTGCCCCTCTGATTTAGTTCTAACTTGCCAGAGGGTGCTACCAACGTAGATCCTTCCTGCTCCAAACCCCACAAGGGTCCCCACTGTCCCCACAGGGAAGCTGAACGCTTCCCCTGGGCTGCAATGAAGGCTGGTGTGGTCTGGCCCTGCCTGCCTGTCAGGCTTCACTCACCCTTGGCCGGCCCACCTCCTTCTGGCTCTGGCCACACTGGCCTCTGCACAGGAACCTTCAACCTGCCTCAGGGTCCCTGCCCAGACACAGAGCTTCCCCACCCCCACCCTCACCCTCACCCTCACTCTCACAACCGTCCTCTGGGTCTTAAGATGCAAATGTCTCTTCATCAAGAACAGCTTCTCTGGTCCTCTGGACCAGGCAGCCCCTCCTGTGACAGCTCACAGTGCTTTGCACACCTCCATGGGAACCTCCCCACTTGCAATGGCAGCTCTGAGGACTGTGGTCCCCTGTGCACCCTGAGCCCCTTGAGAGCAGAGCCGTGTCCACCATCTTCACCACTGCAGACCCAGACCCCAACCTGTGACTGCAATGGCAATGTGTCCCTGTCTTTGAGGCTGAACCGACAAGTCATTTGCTTTTCTGGTTCAAGAACCACCAGCCTGCAGCATGCCCCGCAACTCTCACATTTATTAGAATCTGCTTACCCAGCAATCCTCAAAGGAGCTTACTCAGGGGGTGATGTTCAGGAGTCCTGAGACCTAATCCCGGGATTATCACCGGAGGTGTGGGCTGGCAGGCAGCAGGGAGGTGGGTGTGGTGGGAGGGGCTCTGGCTGGCAAGGGAGGAAGGGGCCAGCAGATCATTAAAGATGCTTTCATTCCCCCGGGAGATGTGCTGTGGGTTCAACATGCTGTGGCCCCTGGGTGTGTTTGTGTGCACACGTGTGTGTATGTGCAGGGGGAGTGTGTGTGCATGCGAGTATATGTTTATGTGAGCAGTAAGGGGAGGCAGGGGAGGTCACTGGTTGGCATCAGGGTTTCTTTTCCTTTTCCTTGAACCTTTCCTTCACTTTTTGAGGCTCAAATTGAATCAGCCGCAGAATTTCTTTATTGGCCAGGGTCCCCTCGATGAACTCCTCCTCTGTCAGTTTATCTGCAGATGGGAGAAAAACACTACAGTCAGGACTGGTTGTTCAAGTTGCTACAAGGCTGACATCCACCAGCATGTCCTGTAAAGATGTATCTATCATGAAAACCTTGAGTCTTAGCACCCCCAGGGTGCCCCCAGCCCTGCCCCAGATACCCAGCCCATCCCCAGGACCGCCCCATGAATCAGCAGCGGCAGGGTTAACTACTGGCACTCCTGAGAGTCCTGGATGCATTTTGGTGTTGTGCTTCTCTTCTGATTGGCCAATGCCGCTGCCTTGCTGGTTATTAAATATTTTGAGTATTACCCTAGGTCCCCAACCTCAAGTTCTGAAAGAACTTTTGGGAGACAGAGCAAAGCAAACAGTTTCAATTGAGAAGGAGGGAGCAGGATCCACTCAGGGAGAAGGGGATGAAAGTGGAGGATCCCAGTGCAGCACCCTGGAGAGCCTGGCTCGTGGAGACTTCTCTCTGACACCCCGCCCCCAGCACATGGGCAGCCCCACGGTTCTTAGCTGACAACTCCTGCATGGTTCTGCCCTGTGCCTCTCAGCATCCCCCATCTACCTCTCCATGTGGGACCAAGAGAGAGCATTGGCTCCACCTAATGTATTCAGTTCCATGCAGTTAAATGCTTTTTGCTGAGCTTCTCCTCTGTGCCACAGCCACTGTGCTTTGGGCTGAGGTCACGGCAGGGGCAGAGGGCAGGGTGTGGCACAGAAGGGAGTGAGATCAAGTCCTTGGCCCCACGTGGACACTCTGGGCCTGGTGGGGAAAGCAGTTGTGTGTAGAAATAACTCTAAAGTGAGACGGCCGCTCTTTCTGGTCACATTGATGCTCATAGTGGCCTGCACGTAGTAGGCGTTCAACAATGCTTGGCTGATCTGAATTGCACTTCCATCTGTTTATGCTCCAGGCCTTTTGAACGCCCTTAATCTTAATTCTGGATCAGGGCCCTGGCTGGTTCCCTGTGTGGGTTTAGGGGATGAAATTTGGGTCTCAAATCTCAGCGGTCCCATCAGCTTCACAAAGATCTGGGGACCTCACCATCAGGCCCAGTTCTGGAAGGGGGCCTTGTCCCAAGGCAAGCCACATGAAAGGGAACAAACAGGCCCACTGGCCAGGGTGATGTGTCAGCCCTGTGATACCACCACCTCCTGTGACCTTCAGCTGGGTCAGTTTTCAGCTTAACCAGTAACATAAGAGGAGGCTCGGCAGACCCAGAGGGATGTCATGGAGGGGGTTACAGGCCAGCAGGGTGGGAGGTCACAGGGGTCATCTCACACAACCAGGGTCTGAGCGAATGAGGTGGCGGAGAAGGTGCTCAAAGGGGTGGCGATATCAAGGCTGGGACTCGGGTGAAGCCATCGAAGCACCTACCCTGCACACCCTGAGTCGGTGCTCAGTCTCAGGGTCGTGCAAGCACAGGCGGCACCTGGGAATGGATGCCTCCTTCAGTGTTGTGCCCAGACGCCTCACCTGCCTCACCTGGCTCTGGCCCTAGAGCCAACAACCTTCACATTCTTCTGACTTCTTCCTGGACTACAGATTAGTAAGGCTGGCGTGGTGTCTACCTGCCCTTATTTAACATCCTGCTGAGTGAGCCTGCCCCCTGCAGCCCTGGTGAGAGATGGCCCCAGAAATCCCAAACGGGTCAGTGCTGACCCCTCGCATGCGTTTGGGCCATGCAGCACTTCATTGGTTGAGACGCTTCAGATTTTAAAAGTCTCAATGGCTGGCTCCTCTCTTTAAATATCCTATGATGAGGGCCAGTGGGCTCTATACTCCCACATGGAAGCCATCAGACCAGGCATTTCACTCCCCACTATTGGCCAGTCCCCATACTTTGTAGAGCTACTGTCTACTTCTCTCACTTCCATCATCTGAGCTCCTGCGGCCATGTGAGTTTGCAACACCCCTGACATCAGCTTTCCTGCTGTCCTTCCCACGACAGCCATGAGTGCTGTGCAGCAGCAGCCCCACCACCCAGCTCTGACACCCACCCTTGCCTGTCAGTGCAAGACCGGCCGCACACCGGCAGGCTGCTCCCCGGCAGACAGTGGGGGGTGGGCAGGGCACCAGGCCGGGCCAGCTCCTGGAAGAAGGGGGCTTGATGACAGCCCCTCAGCTCTGCCAACCTTTCTCAGAACGGCACTGTACTCTAACACTTTTCTTCTCCAACCTTCCTTCCTTGCCCCTCTGCCCACACGGGCCCCATCTGCTTTGCAGTCTGATGGGTTTCCCAGCTTTCTGTAGATTTCTCCCTGTTTTCCCTCACAGGCCTTTCTCCCAATAAATTTCTCACAACCTAATTTAAATCTAAGAGACCTGGCAGTGCTTCTCGGGGGACCCAAATTAACTTCCTAAGTAAACCATGTAAGTTGAGATCCCACTTACTTGGGACTCGATGCTAAGTCAGACACAGACCGAGCTAAAGTCTGCCTTGTCCTAACTGTCTAGAGAGCATTTTTGAAAACAACTGAAGTAAACCCAGGTCTACAAACTGGCACTCCACATAGACAGAAAGTGGTTTGAATTACTCTAAGCTTGGCATGTGCATACTAACTTCTAATATGCCATTGCCTTTACTTTTTACTTTTACTTCAGTGTGGGCTAACTCTGCTCTAACCAAAGGTGTTTTTCTTCAAAAGCACTCCACCATTCTGAGCCTTCCTTCACCCCGAAACTCTCAGGCAGCGATGGACCTGCCCAAGCCACAGACGGGTGCCATTCTCATTGGCAGTGGCAGCTCTGGGGGGCAGCAGGTAGACCCGCCTGCCAGTGGGTCTGCCCATCCCCCGAGGCCCGGCAGCCAGCCCTGCGGGGCCCAGGGTCTCCGCAGCTACATCTTGTCGGGGTCCGCAGGAAACAGCCCTTGACTGTGAAATCCACGGTGATGAGGGAGAGCGCATTCACCATCATCCTTCTTTCCAAAGAAGGCCCAGATCTTCCCAGCTCGCTTCTCCGGGGTGTTTTCATCATCTGGAAGGTGCTTCACGTCCTCGGGGCTGATCATTTTGAAAATCGCCTGCACCAAATCAAGAGGAATGACGAGTCAGCAGGAGCAGCAGGGGCTGGCAGCCCTGGTGTTAAAATGCAGGTTCCCAGGCCCAACCTGCCCTACTGAATCAACACTCCTGGGAGGGGTGAAGCAGGCTTTTGCTTCTTGTTTGTTCCCTTCTGTGTGGTTTGACTTTCCTCACCGTGTAGATGTATTGCTTTCAATTGATTAAAATAAAATAAAATAAAATAAAATAAAATAAAATAAAATAAAATAAAATAAAATAAAATAAAATAAAATAAAAAGCTTCCTGATGATAATCCCATGGCTGCCTTGAACCCTACTGCCCAGGAGTGTTCGAATATCTCACCCTTCTTCCAGATCCACATGGTACCTGGTTGCACAGCCAGGTTGTCTTGTGGTAACAAGGGCTAACATCTGTTGAGTGCTTAACATGTGCTGCTATTCTGAGCATTTTACATGGTACCTTCACAGCCTTGTCAGGTGGGCATTATCAACCCCATTTTATAGATGAAGAAACTGAGACAACTTGCTGAGAGTGGAGGCATCAACAAGAACTTTCCAAAGGTCTCCCCAGGGCTCAGAAAGCTTCTCAGTTACCCTTCCGCTCAGGGAGGGACCCAGAGAAAGGTTTAGCTTTAGGTTCAAGGATCCTTCCGACCTCCCTCTCCTCTCACTAGTAAAGGAGGCGGATGTGTGATAAGGGACCAGGCAGGAAGTGCCTCTGTACCTGTGATTAGGGGAAGGGACCAGTGGTCTCATTGTGCCCATCCAGCTCTAGGGCTGGCCAGGTCCAGAGAGAACACTCAAAGTCATGGCCCCTGAGCCTGTCCCAGCCTGTGCCTTCAGCCTTGGGGCAGGCTTGGGATGCAGGCAGTGTGCTGGGTGGGAGTTGGGAGGACACCTTGGAGTCGCTTGAGAGCACAGCCAGTAATGCCTACAAAATTAGCCTGGAGGGCAGGTCAATGGCCTTGAGAAGTACCCTTTCAGCTCCCTATGTTATAACAAGAAGAACAAGGAAATCAATCCCAGTAGCAGTCTAGGCTGGCAGGTGCCTAGCAACTGAAGTGTAGGGGACTCTGTTAACTCCTTTCTCTGTCCTGAGCCATGGGAACCATGTGCCTCCTTGAAGGCTTAAAGCTGGGAGTTATTGCTGCCTGCCCCATGCTGCTTCTAACAGCAAGGACAGATGGTCAAGGCCTCAGTGAAAGCACAGAGAGAGACCCATTGAATGCTCACCCTGGGCCCTGGCAGGTTATATGGTTTTCCCAAGGCCATGCAGCTAGTTGGTGGCATAGCTGGTACTGGAATCCGTAACTTCTGCCTCCAAGGCCAATGGCTTTATACAGCCTCAGCCGTGGATGCTCCTCCTCAGTCTCTTCTTTTTCCCCCTCCCCTCCCCTGCCCTGCCCTGCCCTACTGCCCCTGCCCTCCCTTCCCTACCTTTTCTTCCCCTCCTCCCTCTCCTACTCCTTTTTCTCAAGGAACCAACACTTGTAGGCTTCTGCTGGGCCTGGCATCCTTAAGGTGATTCTGGGATGTGGTCTCCATCCCAGGCCACCTGCCAGTCCAGGGGAGTTCGATCTGAAGGCCCTGCCCACATGCCAGTGAGGTCCCCAGACAAGCCTGCCCTTAACGGGAAGCTCAAGTAGAGCCCACAGATCACCAGCCGCATGCTTGGCTACTTTATTTATGGTATCTTCTAATAAGGGTAGAAGCATGTGCAAATGAGAACAGGATTACCAGTGCATCAAAAGTTATATAAAATAGGACAAACATTCTCCCTTTTAACAGAAATGAAATTAAAAAAATAAAGTGAGTGGCATGAGATAGGGGAGTAAAAAGGTCAGGTAAAAAGATACTAAATGAGTCCTGGCTGGTGCAGCTCAGTGGATTGAGTGTGGGCTGGGAACCAAAGGGTTGCTGGTTCCATCCCTAGTCAGGGCACCTACCTGGGTTGCAGGCCAGGTTCCCAGTAGGGGGCGTGCAAGAGGCAACCACACACTGATGTTCCTCTCCCTTTCTTTCTCCCTCCCTTCCCCTAGCTCTAAAAATACATAAAAAATATCTTTAAAAAGATACTAAGTGAAGGTAACTATAAATAATAGAATAGAAAAAATAGAAACACCCTCATTGTCTAAAATATAGGAATGGCTAAATTTATGACATTTCTGTAGATGGAATTCTAAGCAGTTATTAAAATGGCTTTGAGGAGTATATACTGATATAGAAAACATTCATAATAATAACTGGGAAAGGTATGGTAAAAATCATATGAATATTTCATAGTTCTGAAATTATTTAAAAATATATAGCTAAAAGGCTGAAAATGTTGACAGTTTTCTCTGGATGATGAAATTAAAGGTAAGTTTAATTTTCTTTTGCATATGTTTCTAAATTTCATGAATTACTTTTACATTAAATAAAACTATTTTTAAGACACCTAAAATCTTCACAGCACATGGTCTGACACTGGCTAGCTGGGATGGACGGAGAATGTGTGTTGGAAGCGCTGGCCCTCGAGGGGCTGAGGGTCCTGTGATTCAGGACAGGACAGGGCAGAGGAGACTGGGCGGCTTCCGGGGTGAAGCTCTATGAAGACAATCAGAACTAGAACCCACATTTCACGTCCCTACTCTGGCCTCTCTCTATTGTGTATTTGAAACATGTTGTGGAATGTGAATATGTAGGGTTGAAGGTTTTTAATGACGTTTTAGTGAAGGAAGGAATGAGGGACAGAGAGAGGGAGGGAGAGAGGAAGAAGTGAGGAAAGAAAGAAGGATGGAAAGAAATAAACAAACAAAATGTAAATAGGAGGGAAATGAAGCTGTGGGAAGGTGCCCCACCTTCTGTTAATTGGTATGTTAGAGACCCCTCACCGTGGTCTCATAGACATTGAGTCAGTCACAGTCCCCACTCCACCCTCCAGCCCCGCCCCCAGCTGCTATCCCCCAACAGCAGCAGCAGCAGCAGGGGGCCCTGACCCTGGGTGACCCCAGTCTTGCACAGGGAAGGGGAGCGGTGCATAGAGACTGACCATGACTATCTCAAGTACTTCATTCTTGCTGATGGCCCCATTGCCGTCCACGTCGTAGAGTGAGAAGGCCCACTCCAGCTTCTGGCTGGGTTTGCCCGCTGTGGTCATGTGCAAGGCGATGACATACTCCTTGAAGTCCAGGGTGCCATCGCTGTTGGCGTCGAAGCTGCGGAAAACGTGCTCGGCATAGGCCTTGGGGTCGGAGTCAGGGAAGAACTTGGCGTAGATGCTCTGGAACTGCTGCCGCGTGATGCGGCCGCTGGGGCACTCCTTCAGGAATGACTGGTACCAGGCACACAGCTCCTCCTCTGTGAACTTGGTGTTCAGCTGCAGCTCCTCCAGGATCTCCTTGGACAGGGCTCCACTTTTGCTGTTCCCCATGGGTGAGGTGGCGTGGGCCCGGGCGGAGCAGTCGCAGCTGGGTGGGTGGGAGTGATGTGGCCTCAGGCTTCCAGGGCTCAGTGCCACTGCATTCATAGGGACACTGAGATGCTGGCAGATTAGGGGGATTTGCAGCAGATTCACCCCAGTACTTGGAAGGAGCGGGGGTGGAGGGGGGGGGCAGGAGCTTGGTGGAGGCTAGGCAAGTTCCCAGAACCCTCCTGAGATTAAAATAAGGAGCTGACAGCAAGTCGTCAATCCATTTTGGCCTTCTGGGAGGACAGGAGGTCAGAGCCTTTTGGAGCCCAAGTCTTGGGCCAAGGCCTTTCACACTGTCCCTAGTTCATCCTCTTCCACCCCAACTCTAGCTCTTTGAGAGCAATGGTGTTCACTCCTGTCCCCCACCCTGACTCTGAGGGTCCCATCTTTCATTGAGCCCTACAATGCAGGGGTAGGAGCCAGGCTCTGGAGACCACCTGGTTTCAAATCCCAACTTTGCAATGTACTAGCTGTGTGACCCCAGGCATGTTTTCTTTTTTAAGTATATTTTATTGATTAAGCTATTACAGTTGTCCCAGTCTTTTCTCTCCTTTATCCTCCCTCCACCCCACTCCCCCCACTCTCCAGCATCCCTGCCCACACTTAGTTCATGTCTGTGGGTTGTACATATAAGTTCTTTGGCTTCTCTATTTCCCATGCTATTCTTAACCTCCCCCTGTCTATTTTGTACCTACCAGTTATGCTTCTTATTCCCTTAACTTCCCCCCCATTCTCCCCCTCCCCACTCATAACCCTCCATGAGATCTCCATTTCTGTGATTCTGTTCCTGTGTTGGTTGTTTGCCTAGTGTGTTTGTTTGTTTGCTTGTTTGCTTGTTTGTTTTTTAGGTTCAGTTATTGATAGATGTGAGTTTGTTGTCATTTCACTGTTCACAGTTTTTGATCTTCTATTCCTTAGATAAGTCCCTTTAACATTTCATGTAATAAGGGCTTGGTGATGATGAACTCCTTTAACTTGACCTTATCTGGGAAGCACTTTATCTGCCCTTCCATTCTAAATGAAAGCTTTGCTGGATAGAGTCATCTTGTATGTAGGTCCTTGCCTCTCACGACTTCAAATACTTCTATCCAGCCCCTTCTTGCCAGGTACCTTTTCTAAAATCTTTCTGCCTAGAACGTTCTTCTCCCAACCCTTCACCTCCTTCGTGGTTTCCTTAAAAGTCACTTTCTCACAAAGGTCTGTATTGTCCACTCTATTTCCACCTGCACACCCTACCACACCCATCAGCATACCCCAGACTGTTTACCCTGCTTTTCCTTTGCTCCCTCCCCCATACACCTTCTGGCTTCCTATTTATTTGTTCCAGGTGCTGTCTAGGGCCTCACCAGAGTGAGAGCTCTCTGGAAGCAAGGGTCCGTCTGCTTGTTCCTGGTTGCATTTTCATTGTCAGAATGGTGCTTGGCAGGGCTGGGCTGTCAGTGGCTATTTTTTGAGTGAATGGGTATAATCATAGTGTCTACTTCATTGTTTTTGTGAGGCTGGAATGAGTTAATGTGTGAACATACTTAGAGTAGAGCCTGGCACATACTAAGTACTAACCATATGTTAGTTTTTGTTATTACTCATCTACAACAGGGTCAAAAACTAAACTGCCTACTAGGAGTCAGCAAGTGGAGGGAAGGAGTGAAAGAGCTGGATCAGGGATACAATAGGGAGTGGTGAGGCCTGTGTCACATGTGGGAGGGGCTGCCAGTGTTCAACTCCATGTCAACATGGTCACATGGGATTATGGCCCAGTGTTATTGTATTTTTTTATTATCCAAAAGAAATTCATAAATCAGATTTTTAGATGCAATTTCCAAGCTTTTAAATTGAGAGTTCAGAAATTTTTAAAACTTGGTGTGGGCCAAATAGAACATATCTGTGGTTTGGTTTCAGCTTGCAGGTTGTCAGTTTGCAGCCCAGCCTGATGCCTGAAGCTAGCAGACATTAACATGCTTGTTGAGTGAGTGAATGGATAGATGGGAGATGGGAACTCTGCAATGGAAGCCTTCACATCTCTGCAGTCAGCTCAGTTATGAGTGCAGGACATAAGGAAGAACCCTAGGGGGTATGCTATGTACCTGAATTCTCGTCACCGAAGAAAAGGTTGGCAGTGCCCCAGCTTGGCTGAGCACAATGCTGGAGGGGAATGTACCTGGAGCCCCCACATTGCCAAACTGGATGGGAGAGATGTCTCCTCTTTGCCCAGGGGTCATAACTATGAAGAATAAACGCCACAATCTCTAGGCAGGTGAGTCAGGGTTTGTACCCTATCAAAACAGGCCCCTACTGCTGGGAGAAAGCCACCTGCCAGGCCTACCCTGCTGTTGCTTAGGGAGGACAAAAGTTCGGGAGCCAAATCTGCTCACCCACCCCTCCAGCTTGCTCCACCTGCTGTGGTTCCAGAGTGTTTCTCAGGAAGCCTTAACGTTAGGGGTGTGTAGGTGCACTCACTATTTGGTCCTGTCAGTTTGCGAGAGCATGTTAGTTGTTAAGAGCCTTTCTCTTCTAGATTTCACTCTCTTGTAGCAAGGCATTTATTTTCAAGAGCAGTTAGAAATAGAACAGTCACTGAACTCAGAAACAAACACAACCCAGGCCATGAAAGTGAGGTTGGAGGTTCACCCCCTACCTCTGAACCAGGTGCGAGAGGCCTTTAGAGGTGCCTTCTGGAGCTCCTACCCTTTGCAACAGCTTGGATGGAGCTGGAAAGCATTATGCTAAGTGAAATAAGCCAGGCAGTGAAAGACAAATACCATATGATCTCACCATTAACAGGAACCTAAAGAACAAAACAAAGAAACAAGCAAAATATAACCAAAGACACTGAAATAGGGGACAGGATGACAGTGACCAGAGGGGAGAGAAGAGGAGATTTCGGGGAGAATGGGAAGGGTTTACAAGAACAAATTTAAAGGACACATGGACAAAAACTAGGGGGAGAGGGGTAATGGGAGGGAGGTGGGGAGGGGTGGGTGGGTGGGCTGGAATGGGAGTAAAAGGGAGAAAACTGTACTTGAACAATGATTAAAATTTTAAAAAAGTTAAAAAAATAAAAAAAAATTGTTTACATATATAAAAATAAAAAGAAGTACCTTCTGGGTTCTCCGCCCATCCACACCAGGCCTGCAGATAAGGCCAGGCTGGTGTTACAGGGGTGAAAACAAAGTTCCAAAATGCCTATCGCTGGCCTGTGTCACACGGTTGTAAAATGCAAAGCCGGAATGAAAGCCCAGGCCTGCCAGGCTCCCCATTCAGGGCCCTTCACTACATTACAGTTGCCTGAGCTGAGGGTGGGAGAAGCTCCATGTCTGCAGGTGAAGAGCTGGGGTTGCTCTGACAAGACGTGGGCAAGAAAACAGGGCCCTGGGTTAAGATGGTAGGCAGCTATCATCCCCCAACCTCTTCTGCCCTCTCCAGGGACAAGGAGGAAGGAGCTGGATCCAGGTCAGAAGCAGCCTGGTATTGTCCCTATTCTTCAGGTTGCTGCACCCAGGAGGAGCCCAAGTGCAGGAGGGGACCCACAGGCAGCTGTGTTGATGCTGCTGAGAGAAGGGTCATGACCTGGAGGTTTGTTTGAAAACCTGCATAAACATCTTCTATCAGAGGGAGAGTTTATGCTCCTTAGTCAAACAAGTTGTTGGAGATGATGTATTGTGAATGGATTTGTTAAGTCTGAGCTAGGGCCATAAACTCTCCTCAAACTCCAAAGTCCACGGGGAAGAAGGCCTCGTCTCCAGGCAGTCTCAGTGTGTGTCTCCCCTCCTGGCCTTGACTGAACAAAGCAGGCTCTTCCCAGAGGCTGGCCTGTCACACCCCAAACTGGAGCTCTGTCTTAGCTGTTAGCTAGGGCCCAGCCCTCCGGCCCCCACCTTCAGCCCCCTACCATCCTGGCTCTGAGCTCCAAGACAAGCTGACCTCTGCTCCTGGGCCTGGTCCCAGGGCCTGTACAGTCTGCACTGAAAGAGAACAGGGGAGAGGAGGGCCAGAAGGCAGACAGTGGGAAAGGATGTCCCTCCCATGGCCACTCCTTTGCACTGAATGGCAACCTGGTCTTTTGGTTGCTTGGACTGAAGTCCTCGGAGTCACCCTCAGCACCTCTCATTCTGTCCCACCCCACTGCAACCTGTCAGAAATCGTGTTAGCTCTACCTGCACAGTACACCCAGAACCTGGTCATTCTCTCCACCTGCACCATGAGTGCCCCCTGTGGGCTCACTGCTTCTCCCTGAGCTCCAGCTTCAGAGGGTGCTTCTGCTCCCGTCCCTCACTGTAGTGCAGCAAGCCCTGTGGCACCGAAGTCAGGCCATGCACCTCGGACCCCCAGAGTAAAAGTCACAGGCTCTCCAACGCTGGCAAAGCCTGGTGGAAGCTGCACCTCCCCACCACCGCTCTGCTTCAACTAGTGGCCCCAAATAGTCCTCTACTGCCCACCCCCTGACATACACCCAACCTCTCATTAGGTCACCTCCTCTGCAGGAACATTCTTCTCCCAGCTAGCTACCTGCCAGGCTGTCTCCCCAGTCTTCAGTCTACTTGTCTTTGCACCTTCCCAGTGAGGCTACCCAACTCCCCTATTTAATATAGCAACTTACCCACCCTCACCCTTAGAAAACTACCAGTTCTCTCTGCCCCGTTTTTATTTCTCTATAACACTTAATACCTTCTTTAGCCACACTACATACCTGCATGATAACCTCATGTTTTTCTGTCTTTCCTTGCTAGAAAGGAAGCTCATAAGGGTAGAGTTTTACCTGTTTCATTCCACTGTTCCCATTACCTCTGACAGTGTCTAGAACATAGTAGGTGCTTGATAATTATGGCATGAAGGAAGGGATGCATCAACAGATGGATGGATGAGACAAGAAATAACAGCTGGGAGCCCCACCTGTCCATAGGGACAAGTCGCCAGGGGAGGGGACTGGGATGGGGTCAGGAGTGTGGGTCTGGCAGCATGGCACCCATCTGGGGGGGAGGGTCAATGCTCAGGTGACTTTTGTCCCCCTGCTAAGTTATCAGGAGTAAAATTATCCCAGTCCTGGGAGCCTGGAGAAATGCAGAAGCCATTTGTCCAAAGGAGAGTGTGGCTGCCTTCCAGGGAGGAGGGTCACCAAGTGGGACCCAGTGTCTCTGGATAGTTTATTTCACATGGGTGATCCTAAGCATCTCAAGTGTACACACAGAGCCAAAAGGAAAAAAATGGGAGAGATTTAACTTCCTGAAAATGCTTTATAACAATGCGGAACAATTATATATAGCAAACGCCTTCAAAATTTAAATGCTTTAAACATTTAATTCAGCATTAATACACACAAATGCTATTACAGGAGTTGAGGAGAGCTGGTGACAGCCCCCAGAGGGATCAGAGTTTCAACAGTGTCACTTATAAATTATATTACATCCATTTTATTTACTGGTCTAGGCAGTCAGAGGGAGGAGGATATACAGTGTGGAGTAAACACATTCATACCGGGAGGAGGAATGCTGGCAGGAGACACAGCTTTGTAACATTAAAAATGTATAAAGTATTTAGCAAAAGTTACAGAAAACAGACCAAACAAGCAAGTTTATTCTGTTAGAAAATTCCACTTTCATAGGGTTTGCTGATGTGCTCGTGTCTGTGAAGAACTACTGTGCCCCACCCCCCCCGCCCTCAATCCCCATCCTAAGGGAGGGCAGAGATGCAGACTGGAGGCCCATCACCAAGGGTGGCCGGGGTCCCTTTGAATATCTGTCCCTGGGTCCACAAGGCTGCCCTGAGGCCATGGCTCCCAAGAGCCAGTCTGCCGTGTACAACGCTGGAAGGGGAATGTCTCAGTTGACAGATGAGTCCACCAAGGTCCGGGAGGGGAGGTGACAACTCAGGTTATGGGACTAAAGAGAGAGCAGAGTGGACCCAGTCCAGTGCTCTTGCCCCTGGGACCTCTGTCCCAGTGTCACACTGTCTGTTAGAGCACCCACATGCCGGACCATTGTATTTCTCCATTGCAGTCCCATTAGGAACTTCCCTGGAAGCACAAAGGGTCCATGTCTCCTCAACCACACACAGAGAGATCAAAGGCAGTCACAACCCCTGTCCTTCGGAGGCACCTCCCAACAAAGGCTCCCCAAAGAGCCTGGCCCCAGCATCTAGAGGGTTAGAGAAAATGGAAGCTTGCTTTTTTTGTCATATGTCTATTTTCACCCAAACCTGCTGCAACAGGAGTTGAGGCCCTCCTCTTCGAGAGGGGCCTGACTGGGATAATATTCCTGGGGAAGAGGAGTGATGAGAGTTCATGGCAAAATTTGCCCAGAATGCCCCAGCAGCACAGATCTGTGGCTCCCCACCACGGGAGCCTGTGGGCTTGGGCTCCCACCTCGGCCTGGACCCAGGTATTTTCAGTTTGCTTGGAGAGGTTCCTGGTGGCCGTCCAGGGCTCACCTGTCACAGAGCAGGGCATGACCAAGATAGGGCTCGGAGTTGTCACCTTGGAGGTCCTAAGGAGGAATTACCTCATTCTTGACAGCTCTCAAGACTCTTAATTTCAGCTGCATTTGTGTCTAACAAGAGAAATGCCAGCATGTCCCTCTCGTGAGGATTTTAGGTAATGCCATGCACCACTGTGCTTAAGAGACCCAGATGAGGAATGACCATGTGTACAGGGTAAAACACTGGAAATGAGAAGGGGGAAAGATAGAATGCAGTGACTGCAGGAGGCCTGAGAGAACTTCTAGAAGAATATTTTCAGTCTGCAGATGAAGCAAAGAAATCCAGGATAGGATCTCAATGAGTCCCCAGCCAGCCCCCTGCCTTCTCATCCATTTGCCTTCCACACCCTCTTACACTCAATAAATGCCAAGGACTGTGTGCGCTGACATGAGGGGCCCCGGGAGAGGGTGGATTTGCTATCCTAGAGGCAAGCTCCAGGACATAGAAGGGGGAGGCAATGCAGACCCAGCCTGGCCCTCCCCCACAATCCCTGGTAGCTTTCTGCACTGTCAGATCCTGACATGAACCAAAAACCAAGTGTGAGCTGCAAGAACTACCTGTGGGCACAGCTGGCATTTGGAGAAGGAGTCCTGGGAAGTGTAGGAAGCAGCAGGGTGGAGCAACCATGCAGACAAGCTGTAGACCCTGAAGAGGAACGTCTGGGCAAACAATGCATTGTAGAAGCGAGGGAGCCATGGGGTACGCCATGCAATGGAACACCACTAGGTGATGTGAGGGGAGCAAGGATAGGCACACAGCATGGGTGGCTCACAATACTAATCCAAGACTGAAAGAAAGGAACCAGCCTCAAAGACTGTTGTCTGGCTCCTTTTACACAACATCCTAGAAAGGGCAAAACTATAAGGTCAGAAAACCAATCAGTGGTTGCCAAGGGCTGGAGGTGGGAGGAGTGGATTGACTACAGGGGTTAGGGGGAATCTTGGAGTGATGGAAATATTATGTTAATTTTGGTGGTGTTTACAGGGCTATACACGTTTGTCAAAATTCACAGAACCCTGGAAGTAAAATCACTTAAACAAGGTGAGGTCTTTGACATCCTTTGAATTTATGGCTTGTATTTCCAAGAAGGGACTTTGGCTCAGCCAAGATTTTTATGCACCATCCACTAATCCAGTAGTTGACTGGTTTCCACAAAGGGAATAGAAACAAACACCTGGTTCATGAACACGCAGTTTCTGTCTGCTCCAGGCATCCGTCAGCCCCGAGGGGCAGCGGAGTCTGCCTGCTGCAGAACCTCAGGACAGCTATCCCTCTATGATACTGCTCAAACACACTGGAAATAAAATGGAGAGGAACAAGTGGCTTTTTCTGGAGGTTGTCATGGCAACCAGCTCACTCAGAACACCATTTGTCTTGGAGATGCTTATTTTTTAAAACCAGGTTTTCCCAGATAAAACTAAGTAGAACAGGCAGAAGGGGCCCACTTGTTCTCAGAAGTGGAACAATAGATGTGCTCAAGAATAACCTAGACTCGTCACCCATTCTGAATAAATCCAGCCAAATCCTCTTATGACCTAAATGCCAAAACATAAACAAAAACAGAACCACCTGGATAGAATGACTGCTACCCTGAGGTGCACTTTCAGGTACTGTAGACTTCATTCTGATATTGACTTCATCCAGCAGCGGGCAGGGGAAGAACCCTGTTAACAATATAGGGGCTTGGACTATGGGCTCCAGTTCTGCTCTTAATTCACTCTTGCTAATTTCTCTGTACTCACTGGTCGTGCTTGGGCTTCCCCCTCTTGGTAAAGTGAGGAGTGTTATTTAAAACAAAAGAAACCTCAGAAATTCAAGTTGGATATGGGCTGCGAGAGTCTAGTGACCAGGTGACTGGACCCTTGTTGCTGTCTACCTTCCACCCAGTGTCTAAATGCCACATGACAGTAGTGTGTGCTGGAACTGCAGGCTGCCAGGGGGTTAAATGTTGAAGGTTAAATGTTCTCATTCTCCAGAAATGTTCAAGTATCCTCCTGTCTACATGGTGAATAGAGGAGACAAAGGACAATGTCTGTCTTGTATACAGCTATACTTCTAGAATCCCACACAGTGCCTGGCTTATCCCAAGTATCTGGTCAATAAATGGATGAATAAATGAATGCAAATCTATCAGCACAACAGACAGTGTCTCTGAAAGCCCACCTGTACCTGTATGTGAATGCCAAGGTTACTGACCTGCGAGAACCCTGGAGAAAAGAGAAGTCTACACAAAATATCAGATCATGGGCTTCCCTGATGACAAACCCGTATCTTGTCCTCAAATCTTATCACATTGCTTGGCTTTAGCTAAGTGCTCGATGAATAAAGGAGGGAAGAGAAACAGAAAGGGAGCATGTGAGGAAGCTAACGAGACTGAGATGAGATGATGGGGGAGAAATGAGTGACTTCAGAAACAAGACTTGCCCACCTTGGACCAGCTTGGGCCACCCTGGAAGAGGCAAGAGTACCTCTGTTGCAGTGAGGAACAGAAGACTCTGGAACCCTCAGATGGAAATGAGAAGACAAAATTCATGAGCATATCTATTCAGAATATCTGTTCATAACAAGCCTATTGGCTTTGAATATTTGAAAATCACCCATAAATTAGTTTACTAAGCCACGAAGCAATTATTACTAGCACCCGTTTTTAATAAAGAAACCAAAAAATAACACCCTGAAACTGGTGGCTGGTGTCATGGTGGGCCCAATCCCAGATCCAGAAGCAGTGCTTCTCCGTGCCATGGACAGATTCATGTTCGTGAAGGCCTTCAAGCTGACCTTTTTGATTGGGATGCTTTAGTAGGAAACATGACAAAGCTTGGTTTGCTGTAGTAAATTCGGCATCTTTCTACTGTAACCTATGAGAGAGCAATTCTGACTCAGTGTAAGAGGTACCAAAAGATCCAAGATTAACATGCTGCTAGTCACTGGCAAGACTGAAAGCCAGTGAATTGTGCTCTTAGAATTCTGTGCTCTTGGGAAACATGGGTCCCATGAATCCGATAATCCTGTCATCAGTGGGAAGATTAAGTTAGAAAGATGGGCTGGGTCTCAGGGCATGGGTTCCAGGCTAGGATCTGCACCTTGCCAGCTGCATGATCTCCTTCAGGTCCCTTTTCTTCTTCTGGACCTTTTGAACTGATTCTCAAGACTTCATGTGACTTAACATGTTTTCTGTGGTCAGGAAAAGGAGAAAGGGATGTGCAAGGATCTGAAGGCAGCCCTGGAAGTTTCCTAGGTCGCACTTAGACCAGGTTTTTCCAGACACTGGGAGATGAAGAAAGGGGAAGGCTATACTGGCACCAAGCAGGCGCTTGGTGCAGGGCTCTGGAATGTGCAGAAGGTGCTGAGAGGCCAAGGTGGCAGGACACTGGCCAGCGGGTGACAACCTACTGTGGCTACATGAGTCTTCAATGCCTGTACAGTGACCACCAATGAGAAAAAGCCATATAAGGGACAGTGATCCCGATGCCAGCATGCATAAGCAGGTAGAGCCATCTGGGGATGACAAAGACTTGCCCCAATCCGTCTCCTGTGTAGGACTAACCCAGCCCCTTTAAGAGACTGGAAAGGAGGAGGTGCGAAGAGGCAGCATCTGAAGGTTGAGTGGATTGGGATTTTTAGAGAGGAGGTTTTACTGAGGATGCTGATCTACTAGGAAACACTATTTGACACTCTGACTGAGGGCTAATTTGCTGAATGAGGTAGTTCCATCCTGACCTCTCCACGCAGGGTTGGTCTGGGAAGACAGGAGCCACGTCTTCTTCCCAAGACTCTTGATCATGAAAGGTGACAAAGAAGAGCCAAGTCGTGGGCTCCCAGAATACAATGGGAAAAATAACGGGGGAGGGCTGCAAAGGATGCTGAGGGATGGCTGTTCAGCTAAATGGTGCCTTTGATGCACAACTGTTACCCTGACACTTGGCTTGGAGACAGAGACATCCTTTCCCTGACCCTCCAAAGCCTCAGAGACCAGAGAACCAGCTGGAGGAAGGACTTTGGGGCTTCCAGAGGCTGAGTATGTGACACAGTTGGCTCTGCATAAGGAGATGACCCCTACGGTACTCAGCAGGGACCACAAAGTTCCAGCTTCAGTTTGTTCTCGAAGTGGCAAGCACAGCACAGGAGGTGGGGATCTTCAGCCTCAGAGACAAGAGCGGAGCTGTGGATCCATCTTCTTGGCCTGGAAACACTAGGGACCTCCCAGTGGGGCCATCTGGGCTGCGCCTCTGGAAGTATGAGCTGCAGCCTGCACCCCTCCCTCTCCACAGTGGACCAGGAGAGCGGGTGGGAGGGCAGTTCCAGTTGGCAGTAGGCCCTGTGGTGGGAACCACCACCTCCTCTTCATGGGACCCCCAGCCCTGCTCCTTGGCAGGCCCCCCGGGGCCTCATGAGCCCGTCTATATCTCCATGTCCACGGGGCGGATGTTGCCTGTCTTGTGCTCTCTGACCCACAGCTCCCTGTCTTTGGCTGGGTCCACTTTTCGAAGCAGTTGGTCCACAGGCTCGACTGTCTGCAAGGGATGGAGAAGAGAGGATGCAGTCAGAAGTGGCAGCAGAGCCGGGGACGCTGGCTCTGAGCCACGCTGCTTGCACCTTCGAGCCTATCAGAGCAGCCTCTCCAGAGGGTTGTGGGGCCCCAGGGCAGGCCCATGGGACAGATGGACATACTGGACTGTGAAAGTGGGGATCTGGGGCCTTTCATTCCCACCCTGTTTCTCACTCAGCGCCCTTTACCCTCTTGACCCCAGGGCTGGGCAAGAGGGCAGGGTGGCCCCAATGGCTCCGGGTCTGTGACCACTTCCACCTCTGTTCCCATGTTTACCACCACAGAACAGGACAAATGAAATTTTAGCTTTAGATATTCTGAACATTTCTAGTTTTTTTTTTCCTTTTGGTAAGAAATTCACTGGGGCAGGCAATAGCATCTTCCGCCATTTTAGCTATCATGAGTGTCTTTCTCCTCGGGGTAATGGCTCTATTTCCTGCACTGAGATGGGTTCGCATGGGAGCAAAGGCCAATCTACAAGGCCATCCCAAGCCTGTCCATTGCCCATTTCCAGGACAGAGTCATCCACAGTGACCACGTAACCCGGCACAGAGCAGTGGTGGTGGCCCTCCCTGACCCCAGGTCACCCAGGGTCCTGCTTGCCCTCCACCAGGGCAGGGGGCGGGAACTCACACTTTGGTTGAACATGTCTGTCTCGTGCCGCAGCTGTGTGTACTGGCACAGGTGTTGCCGGATCATCTCCACCCTCTCCACCTCCAGCCGCTCCAGCTCCTGCGCAGGAGAGACCAGAGACCTCTGAGCATGTCCCCTCCATGTGGGGACCGTCCCACCATGCAGGTCCCAGACCACCATCTCACACAACACAAGCCACCACCTGCTCAGCCCTGACCCCATGTGACCCTCTGGGGTTTGACGAAGGACTCATCCTATCTCTGGCGGTGAAGGTAAAGAGGATGAAAACATAGCAGCTGCCGTTTCCTGGCCCCTGCCCGGCCAGGCATGGTGGGCGCTAAGAGCTTTACATGCATCACTTTATCGTGCTCATAATAATTTTAAGAGAGAGGTCATGATCTTTTCCACCTTTTCCAAACAAGGGAATGAACATCTGGACAGTTAACACCACCTGCCCAAAGTGATGTGGAATGATGGGAGGAGCGAGATTTGAACCAGGGTCTGTTTTCATGATGGTGACTACACCAGTGCAGCCCCAGCCCTGGTTCCTAGTGGCGTGAACAAAAGGGACCTGTGCTGGGGGTGGGGGGTGGGGGCGTGTCTGTGCCTCCCTGGGCCTCTGCTGAGCAGTCTCTGCCCTCAGGCCACCCCTACCTACTGCTGAGGGACAGACCAGAGACCAGGCCTGGGGAGGCAGGGGGCTGGGAGTTGGGTGGCCACTGTCAACAGGATGATTGGAAAGGGTTTGCCTGTTGGTTTTAGGTGGTTCCATATCTTTAGAATTTAGGGGATCAGGCTGTTATTTCTGTGTACAACTAGGTCAGCGCCCAGGTGATTAACTGGGGAGGGGGGTAAAGCAGGGGGCTTAATTAGGAGATTAACCAGGAGGAAAACCAGGTCACTGTCCTGTGCTGGGTGGATGGGGGTGGCTTCAAGCAATGGGACAATAAACAGCTGGCATGATGCTTCTTTCTCACCTGGCCCAATGGCCCAAATGCCCACCACACTTCACAGCAACAAGGGCTGACTGAGGAGATGCTGCCCGCTCGCAGGAGAAACTCAGTGAGGCAAAAAAGGGGGTCTGATGCCTATTCCTCACGCCCCCAATCATGGGCCTCCCCCCATTCCTCCCACACAGTGTCCCAACCTCATCACTTATGTGCTGTACAAGGATCTTCTCTGTAGGACCTGCCACTCTTCTGGGGGGTGAGAGGTCATGCTTCCTACAGCTTGCCTATTTGTCCTAAAGGGGCCACTGTCAACTCAGTTAGGGACATCTTCAATTAAACCTGACCCTTCAGGGGACAGCCAAGGAAGGTACAGCAAGACCCAACCCTCACCCATGTTTACACAGTTAGGAAGTGCCAGAGCAAGGTTCGGAGTCAGTGGAGACTGGCCCAGAGTCGAGGTCTTGACCCCAACATGAACAGGTGTAACGACCATCTCCTCAGTCGCTGCCACTCCACCCCCTACATGCCCGCCAGCCTCCACTTCGGGTGTCCTGAGAACCAGGCACTATGCTGACATGTACTCACCAGCGTGGTGGTCACCATCTCTTCAAACCACTTGGACTGGGCCTGGTTGTAGAGGTCCACACAGCGCATGAGGTCATCCCCTGGAAAAGGCCGGTGGCACTGTTACACTGAGTCCTGGCCATGCCATGGCTGCCCTCTCCCCTGGGGCAGCACACAGCCATGCCAGTTCCTCTCCCTGGGGCCATGGAAGCCAACGGAAAGTGGGGGGGGGGTGGGAATGGAAGCAGAACAAAGAGAGGCGCTGCCCAGCACCATAAGGGATCAGCTTCAGAGTATCCAACTGAACCTGACCCCAGACACCAAGAATTCAGGATGGAGGTTTCTTAGTGTAGGTGGTGGGGGATGGGAAGGGGGTTACTCCTGGGACCCCTAACCCTATCATGAGCTGAAGAAATGTGTCTTCTTTAAAGATAGTAGTTTCATTTCACATCGGAGAGTCCTTTTTCATTAAAACATGTCACAAGCAACTTGGTACTAGTGAAAGAAGAAAACTTTGCAAAGTATGTCCATTTATGTGTATGTGTATATATGGAATAGGATGTCATTCTGAAACACACAATAACGTGTCTGATGGTATACGGCTCGCCCATCCACAGTGGTGGCATGAAAACACACTGAGTGCTATACACCAGTTCTAGAATAGTGCTCACACTGGGAAACAGGCTGGGTGGGAGGAAAGGAGCTCTTTCTATAGCACTTTCTTTCATAAGAGATCTGAAACAAACACAACTGTTCAATCTTGATGGCCAGTATATTGTTTTTTTTTTGCAATTATATGTACCTTTGAAACATTTTATAATTAGAAAGAAAACAAACTATAAAGTAATTGCAAACATTACTGAGGCACCAGAACCCCAGAACCTTGCCACACAAAACACCATTCCTAAACCAGCAGAATCTGTGCACTCTGGGAGCTTGCCAGAAATGCAGATCCCTGGACATACCCGACACCAAGAGTGAGCCAGAAACTGAATTTCCACCAGCTCCTCAGGGGTTCGTGTGCACAGCCCAGTTAGAGAAGCACCCTCCAGGGCAGAGCTGGGTCTAGTGGAGTTCAGATCCTCACAGGGCCCCAGATAGGAAGGTATTGTGGTCTGTGCTCATGGAAGGAACAACTCACGCACCAGCCAAGGCTAGCTCATTTATTCTTTAAATCTAGTCATTGGAGTAGATTCAAAATTATTCTTGTAACATCATCTTGCCCATTCTGGTATGAAAGTGAAAACAAACAAACAAAAAAAATGTACCCAGGACCCAGGGCCTGGTCAGTAGCTCCCTTTTCCCTGAATCACACCACTAGCTGGGAGATGACCATTGAGTAACAGAACCCAAATAAAGGGCTTTGTTCATTTTGCTCTTGGCCCAAGGTCAAGGACTGGGCCCTTGATCTCAAGAAGGACTGGAACTGGAGTGAAAAAAGCCAATACTTCACTGCAAATGCATGCCCACCAAGACCCTGGGCCTAACCCAGGATGCAGTTAGTGTGCCACCCTATAAAGGTACCATACGAAACTCCCAAAGCCCTGCTTGTCAATCCTGGTTTTGAGAACATGCTTTGGTAGCTCCTGCAACATCAGGAAATAGGGTAGGCAAGGGAGGGTGTGTCTTATCTCTGTGCAGCTCATGGGTCTGGAAGGAAACCCTTCCGCACAGTATGAGCTAAGTCATGGATTCTGGAACCAGAATATCTTGGCTGTCAAACCAATTCACAGAAAAAAGTCACATATGACTTGCAAGTCTATCACAGTTTGATAACACAATGCTGACAAGAGTTTAGGGAAAAGGCATCCACCCATGCTACTGGTTGGGCACGCCATTCTGGAAAGCAACATGGAAATACCCATCAAGATGAATGCAACTCTTTGACCCAGAAAATTCACATCTCTATTCTCTCTATACACAAAGTTAGATGCAGATGCATCTGTAATAACACAGCCTTGCTGGCATTGCCAAACACTCTGGAACAATCCAAAAGTCCTACAGAAATCGGTCAGGGAAATGAGGAAGCACAGCTTACAAAATCACACACCTGGATGCTATTCCACCATTAAAAAAGTCCAGTGTACGTGAGTGGGTGGGTGGGTAATCAGACATATAGGTAATGGAATAGAGCTATCTCTAAGATATAGCAATTAAAATAAAACTTTAGAACACAGAGTATAATATGATCTAATGTGTATAAATTTGAGTACAAATATTAAAAACATTAAAAAATTAAAACACTAGGAAATACGGATGGTGATTATATTTGGCAAATTAAGATTTTATATTCTTATGTGCTGATTAAAGTTTTTTCCCAAGCAAAGATATTGGTTTTGTAATATAATTGTATTTAATAACTTAATTAATTAAATGATATTGGGGATGCCTCTCCTCATCCTGGGTTTCCCTTCCCACTCCCAGTAAGTATATTATGCCTTCTGTTTCTGGATCCAGTCATCTATCATTGTGCATTGTAAGACCCGTATATCAAATGTTATGTTCACATTATTTTGTTATTGACTTATTTTTATACCATCTTATTTCAAAATGTCCATATGGCAGCCACTTCACTCTGTGAGGAATCATCATGCTGGGTTTGGCAGAAGGGACCCAGAGGCCATCACACCCGAGCCCTACCCCACAGCCACATTTCAGTCCCAGAGAGCAATATGCACTGTCCTTCCATGCTCATTTTTTTTTTGTTTTCAGAAATATTCGGTAGGTTTTTACTGGCTTCTCTCCCCCTGCCTTGGGCATTAGCTAATTTTTACCACCAGGTGGAAGCAGAAACCAATTCACTAAAGGCGCATTTCAGGGAGACTGAAACGTGGTTATTTTGTTAACATGTCAGCCCTGCTGGGGCAGGAGCCCATCACTGTAGGTGAGCATCACCCCCTGTGGGGGTGAGGTGTGTAATCCTAGGGGTTCCACACAGTGACAGGACCCTTGAATTCTGGGGGCAGTGGGGAATAACCACTTCCTGGTCAGAGAGCAGGGCCTGGAGACAGCCTTGCTGACTCCCCTCTGCACAGCGCCCCCTGCGGCCTCCCCCTGTGGGCTGCAGCTCCCAGGCACTCCATTCCCCAGCCTTAGCTTTGCTGGGCTTCCCGGATCAGGTGAGGACAGGTGGGCCATGGCCATGCACTCACCAGCCTGCGTGGACTTCCTCCGCGCCTTCTTGATGTCCTCCTCCGTCTTGTTGCTCAGTTTGATCTCCAGCTGCTGGGTCTTCATCTCCAGGTCTCTCTGCCGCTCTGTGAGGGCCTTCCGGGCCTGGGGGCCAAGGGCATGGGAAGGCTGTTCACAGGGCTCAGAGCCAGGAGGGCCTCATGGGCCACAGCGCCTGGCTTGCCCATTTCCTAGGGAAGTGTCCTTTCTTTTGCCTGCTTCTGTGGGTGATACCACGTGGCTCTGACAGGCTAAGTTGCTAGACAAGCATCACTCAGCCAGTTAGTCGCCATGCAGAGGCTGCCATACCCATCCCTATCTCTCTCAACCAGATCCTGACTTGGCCTGCAGTGAGTCTCTCAGACCAGGGTTCTGTTGGAGCACGTGCACGTATGGGCAGTCCTAAAATCTCAGCCTGGGCAGGGATAGGGAGGAAGCACAAGGTCATCTCCATCACCCCTCAGTAGTACTTAGCAGATGGTAGTACCAGCACCCCTGTCTGGGGCAGGAGGGGCCCCTTGGTGGTGGCTGCTGACAGATTCTAGGGTGCCTGCAGCCATATGCCCCTCCTTTTCCTGCACCCTAAGCCATTGCAGTCAGCCCCCCCAGGAGAGTCCCCTTCCCCCCAGTGCTGGCCATTAGCAGCTCCCACCTAGCTCAGACCTCACAGACTTTGGTGGGGAGCTGTGATTCAGTCAGGAGAGAACTTGATAGGTGAGGCTCAAAGGGGCACAAGTGGACCAGAAGCACATCCAGGCTCCTGTCCCATGTCTCAGGTGCCTGCCGGAGACCCCTACATCTCCTGTGGCAGGTGAGCCTCTCCTGCTCCCACTGGCCCTCTGGGCAGGGGTCTGAGAGCCACAGGGCAGCAGCTCCTGATCTCTGGCTGGGTGAGGGGTGGGGAGGTGGGTACCTCAGGTACGGGCTGGAGCCCCCCCACCCACACACGTATCCCACTCAGCCCATGGCCTTCCAGGAGACCCCACCCAGGGTCCTGTGCTCCTCACCTTCTCCACGGCAGCAAAGCGGCTAGCGAGCTGCTTGCGGAGATCAGCGATGTGGTGGTCACACTTTTTCATGTCTTTCTTGAAGTTCTCACGGAAGTTCATTAGGGGCTTCTCTACCTCGCTGTGGAGCTGTTGAGGAGAGCATGGGGGACATCCTCAGGACCCCAGGGTGTCAGCTACAAGCACGTGAAGAGGGAGGATACTTTCCCATCCCTGCAGGTGGGTGTGGGGACTGGGGCAGCAGCCCAGTCTGACAGGAAGGGTACAATCCAGTAGAGTCGTAGATGGTGGGAACCTCCCAGGGCCTGCCGGAAACTCACAGGCCCCTCGAGTACACTGTGCCCAGGGAGGGCTTGCTGGCAGGCTGGTCTGCCTGGAGACTGGCTCTGGTCCCAGCCCACGCACACTCTGAAGGCCAGAGAAAGAGGTTTATGCTCTGAGAGGAGCAGGTGGTATTTTTCAAGCATTTTCCTTTTATTTTATTCCCTGTCCCCCATTCCTTTTTGAAAGAGCCTCTCAGTTCCCCACCGAACCCCTGACTTGACTCCTACAGCCCCCACCCGAGTGGGCTCCTGGGCCCTCCTGACTCGGCCTTCCAGCCCCTGGGCCGCCACCTGCCCCAGAAGCGCCCGTGGAAAGCACAGCTGAACTTCCCTGGTTGGATGATCATCCCCCCTCCCCCCAGCACACATCACTCTGGGATTCTGTGACTTTTCTCTTCCTCCTCACCAGGCTCCTGTTACCCGAACTTTTTTTTGGGCGACCTTGAGGACTTAAGGGTTCCCAGTTCTACAGAACCGATTACACGTGACTGAGCACCAAGTGGGCAGGAGCCTTGCTGACTGGGCCACTACTGTGTCCACATCTGGCTGGAGCTGGTGTGGAGTGAGGGCCCTTTCGCTACATGGGGGAGTAACAAGATCTTCAGAGCCCCATGCCCTGGGAGACAAGACTATACAGCTTTGTTGTTGGGTGGCCTTCGAAGGCCAACAGGGAGCAGGCCACTGGAGTGCCCCCGAGTGCCCCTCTCCTCCTCACGTTAGCTGTAATCGTCTTCGTCCGCTATTATTTTTTGAGCCCAGGCAAATTTCCTTATACAGGAAAACACCCCCACCTGGTGGTGGCAATTTGCAAGATGCTACAAACTGGAAAGCTATGGAGGACCCTCAAACCCCTTTCCCACATGCTTCAGGTGTTTGCTGAGGAGCTCGTGCTGCTCAGTGGCACTGGCAACCTGCTCCGAACTGGGGGTCTGTGAGGGTGAACTGGGCAGACTGACTCAGTAGCTCTGGGGTCTCCTTCTGAGCACCTCGAAAGAGAGTTGGTTTCTAGACTTCACTGCGCCCAGGAGTGACCTGGAAGGGCTTTTCAGATCCCTCGGGATTCCTGGGCCCAGCCCCAGGCTCTGTCCACAATGCAAAGTGCCTCCCCAATTTCCGAATGACATTCTGAAACACAATGCTGCCAGCTGTCAGCAGCGACTCAGTCCCACGGATCCTGTCTCTATATTTTAAGTACTTCTAAAAGATGTAATTTTTCAAAAAAAGTTGACTGGGTATCTTTCCATACTCATTTTAAACTGCCAAGTGTCTTTGTTTAGCTGGAGTCCCAAGTCCTCAGGAGCCGGTCCTGGTGGGCTCCTGACTGGCCTGCCCTAGAGGGGACGGGCTGTGGGGTCCACGCTGCTTGCCCGTGTAGAACCCCACGCTCATCCTCCTCCCCTCTGCACCCCACCCTGAAGACAAGAGGAGACATCTCAAGATGCAAACAGTGTCAGAGACTATCTGGCCCAGGGTTTTTCCAACGGTGGGCAGCTAGGAGTGGTGAAATCAGTTTAGCAGATCAGGGACAGCTTTTTGATAGGAATGGACCAGACATGAGGAAAATGTTAATGTGAAATGCACTGCAGGAAGAAAGACAAGCCCTGTTTCATGAATTGTGTGTGTCGGCTCTGTACGCATGTGCCTGTCTGCATGTGCAGACTGGGTGTGCACACCTGCGTGTTGTGGGGGCCATGTAAAATGTATTACTGTGGGTCTCCAACAAATAGGTTTCCAATGAAAAAAAATGGAAGCTCAGGGATGCGAAGTGACTTGCCCAAGGTCAGGAAGCTCATTGGTGATGGCGCTGACTTAAACTTGTGCTTCCGGGCCCCCACGCCGCCCCACACTCTTCTGACTGCATGCATGGCCTCTAATCATGGGAGAACTAGGTGTTCTCCCATCACAAGGGATTTTTCTGTTCTCCCTTCTTCGGCAGAGCCAGGTATAACTTCCTCTGTATTACAGAGCAATCACTTCTTTTCAGCAGCCTGTTGCTGTTAACAATGGCTTCAGCTAGCAGACTAGAAAAGCCTGAGAGTCTGCCTTAGCAAAACCGCACTTCTTAAAGAGCTCCTACTCCTGACACGGAACAGTGGAACTTCAATGAGCCTTTTGGGGCAGGGCTTAAAATGGGTTTGGGGCACAAGGAGCCCTACTATCCACGGCAAACAACACATCCTGGGAGCTCCTTTCTTTTCAGAGAATAGCCATGCAACCCCTGGGCTGCCTTGGCGATTGCCTAAGGCCACTGACACTGACCACTGCCGGAAGCAGTAGTGGTTATCAGAGAAAAACCTGGTTGATGTTGACATTCTTCCAAAGGTTTCCATCGGCAACTTCCTGTACCACCCAGGACTGCCCCTAAGAGAGGGCAGAGAGCGCCTCAGAACAGCGCTTATGCTTTAAACGCCATTGATCTCTCTGGAGAAAGGCCTGCGGGCTGAGCACCCAGCTCACTCCGTGCTCTCCATCGCCTCTCCAGCGGCTGAGCCCTCTCAGCTGGGAGGTGGCCTCCCCTACCCCTTCTTGTGTGAGGCGGAGGTGCTGTCTGGCAGGGTGGTTGATAAAGGTGAGAGATGAGTTCTATGCTGCATGTAACCATCGAGAACACTTACAGGACTGAGATTCTATGATACGGCAACAAATACTTATATTTCAGTGCTTGTTCTCAGCTCCTGGCTGGAGTGCCTAAGACCTTTGTGATTTTCTAAGTGAAAAAGTGCCAGGGTCATCTTTTGTTTTAATATTTGGTCAGTGACCTGGTTCCTGAATCCCTTGGAATTTCTTGGGTGATAGGAGCCTCTTTTGTTCTAATGAGGTGACTCCTGGTGGACTCCCAAATTGCTTCAGGAGGGGCGCTGGTCAGCACAAAAACCAAGCCACAACTGGAAGCTCAGAACTTTCAGCCCCACTCCCCAACCTCCGGGGAGGGGAGAGAAGCTGGAGAGTAATTTAGGAATCGATTGTGCCTGCGTGGTGACGTCTCCCTAAAGATCCCTACACTACAGTATCCAGGGAGCTTCTGGGTTGGTGAACACATCCAGGTGCCATGAGGGTGACACACCCAACTCCACAGGGGCAGAAGCTCTTGGGCTCAGGACCCTTCCAGACCTTGCCCTCCGTAGCTCTTTATCTGGCTGTTCACCTGCATCACCTCATATCCTTGAATCTGCAATATACTGATAAACCCAAGTAAGTGTTTCCCTGGGTTCTGTGAGCTGTTCTAGAAAAGCATCAAACCTGAGGAGGGGGTTGCAAGAGCCCCCGATTTGTAGCCAAGTCAACGCAAGTGTAGGTAACTTGGGGACCCACTGCTTGCAACTGGCAGTCTTATGGGGCTAAGCCTTACCCTGTGGGGTCTGATGCCACTTCTAGGCCGTTAGAATGGAATTGAGTTACACTGCAGGACACCCCACTGGGGTCAGAACTGGCCACCGTGGAGAAAACCCTCTGGTGCCCAGAAGTAGTCAGTAAAAGGAAGTAGAGAAAAACAGAGTGTCGGAGAATGTTTGGTCAGCTGAGCACTCTATGAACAATGGAAAAGCAGGGGTCCCGCTGAAGGGAAGTAAATGCCCCTAGGACCGGGGACCCAGCAAGAGGCCCTTTCAGAGGCGCAGGCAGCTCCCAGCCCCACTGGCTCCGAGGGCAGCCTTCCCGTCCCTCTCCCATTCAGGCTCCAGTCAAAGGAGGGCTCTATCCCCAGAAAACAGACCTGCTGGGGGCTGGGACAGAAGAGAGACCTACAGGGAATGCTACTCCCAACCTGAAGCCTAAAAATAGCTTGCTGCTGCTGTGTATATGAGGCAGACGCAGACAAGAGCCTAATCCACTGACCTCCCTTCTCTCCCGGAGCTTGAGCGGCAATTTCCTCCTGAAGTGTTTGGGGCCAGAGATGAGTGTGCTCCTGTCAGCCAGGAATTCTCACTCCCACCTGGGTGTCAGCTGGCTCTCAGGGTACTAACATCCTTGAACAGTGAGGAGGTAGTGTAGCACTGTTTCTCCTTCCACCCCTCACGCATCTCAGCTACTTGAGTCATTCCTTCTGCTCTCTGTGTGCAGGGAACTATTGTGAGAGGTGGTGGGGAGGTCCAGCACAAGGCCAGGCTCCTGTCCTCCAGTGCACATCCGTGGAGACCCCAGTGCCCAGAGTTGCGACTGCTCTGGGGAAAGCACCAGAAAAGAGACAGGACCCATGAGCACAGAGCATGGAAGCCCCAGGAAGCAGTAGCTATCGCTGGGGGGGATAGTACCATCCAGTAGTAAAGGAGGTAGTGTGTCCCCTAATTTAAAAATGGGGGCTCAGAGAGGTTAAGCACTTGGTCCGAGTGGCCTCTCAGGCCCTGGTGCCTGCCTGGTGATGGTGGGAGGGTGGAAGGAAGAGTGTGGACCCCGGGGGGCCCAGGTCACTGGGAATCGTGCTCTCCCAGGTCTCTCTCCCTTTTAAGAGCAAGCATGTTTGTGGGCGCCCCACCAGCCATGCACACTTGAGTGTGAATTATTTCACTCAGACACTTGGTTTACTTTTCCCCCTGAAAAGTGGCTAGAAGCCTAAGAGAGAATTTGTGGGTATGAGCCAGGGAGTGGGGAAGAGAGGGTCATTTGGAAACACGGAGAAACCCTGAGAGAAAGGGGGCTTGAAAGGAGTAAGGAGTCGAGAGGAGATGGTGGGAGGGCACCATTCATTCATTGCTTCAGAAAACAGTGACAGTGCATCCACCATGCGCTGGGCGCGACCCTGAGCACCGAGTGCAGAGCGAACAGAACAGAACTTCAGGGTCATGGAGCTTGAGTCTTTAGATCCAGTGACAGAAGCCTCACTTACCTGGTCTGAAATTTCGTTAAAAAAATCAACAAAACAAAACCGAAAAAAAAAAAAAAAGAAAAAAATTTCTCTTAGCATAGTGCAGTCTCTCGGAACACCAAGAAGTAGAAAGTGCATTCTTTTGAAAGCCCAGTTGGCTTCCACCATTCACAAGTTCACCTGAGGAGTTGAGCAGACTCTGCCCTCCTTGCAGAAGGATGCTGGGGAGGCTGATACTGGCCCCAAGTGCTAAATCTGTAGGGATTTTATGAGTTGGTTGCTAAAGACAGTCAGTATTAAAAGTTAAATGATCTCACCCTGGCTGGGTGGCTCAGTTGGTTGGAGCATTGTCCCATACACCAAGAAGGTTGTGGGTTCAATTCCTGGTTGGACCACAGACCTGGGTTGTGGGTTCGATCTCTAGGGTACGGGAGGCAAGTGATTGATGTTTCTCTCTCATCAATGCTTCTCTCTCTCCCTACTCCCTCTCTAAAATCAATAAACATATCCTCAGGTGAGGATTAAAAAGAAATTAAATGATCTACATTTAAAATTACTAAATTATATTAAAAACAAGGGTCCTAGGTTCTCAGCATGCATCACTTCCTCATGATGTTTTACTACCACCTGTGCCCTTGATGGAAACTTCTTGCTCCTGACACTGCTGTGCTGTATGGTCCAATGCAGTGCCACTGTGTATCTCTTTCCAGCTCTTGGAGCTCACATCACAGAATCTGGTCAACACTACACAGGGGAGAGACAGCTGGGAAGACTTCAGCAGTGCACCTCCATGGAAGACCAGCCTACAGAGGCCAAGGGAAGTGGTTACCTTGGCAGAGAACTTGAGGTGAACTTCCGCCTCATCTGCGAGGCTCTTCTTCACCTGCGCCCACGCTTCTCCCAGGGAGCTGCAACACAAAGCAGACTGTCAGGCTCGCAGACAGTGACTGACGCCTGAGACCCCCAAGAGTCCGGAGGAAGCATACCACCCTGGAGGCTGGGGCTTGGATGGGCAAAGGCCAGGCACAAGACAAACCTGATCACTGCGTTTCCACCCAAGCCATCCCAGACCGAGCCAAGGAGCTGCAAGAATGGACTGTGGTAGACCGGGAAAGTCATCCAGAAACACAGAGAACTTAGGGGGTGCAAGCACGGTGGGGTGCATTGGCAGGGAAGGCCTCCAGAGCAGGCTGACTGCTCACTCCCTGCCTTCCCGTCAGCCCTCCCTGGTTTGCTGATGAGGTATGAACACCTGCTGGTAAATCACAGAAGGAGGACAGATGCCTTCCCAGGGCACAGCCCTCCTCACATGGAAGGCGCCACATAACCTGCTTGCAGGCCAGCCTCCGACAGCCTGGCTTCCAGGAGGAGCAAAGGAGGGCCATCTGGGTTAGGGACCTCCTGGGGATGCCTGTGTGGCAGAGCAGGCCCTCCATCATCTTCAGCAGGGGGGTGGCCCTCGCTGGCACCAGTTCTGAACTGTGAGCCCCAGTGCTGCAGACAGCTTTACCGGAGAATGGCAGGTCCTCTGCGCCAAACCACTTTCCACTCCAGGATGCTTCAAGTAGGAGCAATCTCCTGAGCTCCCTGGACTGCAGGTTATTCGCAACTCCGCAACCTCACCAACCTTCCAAATGATCCCGAGACCTCGCTCGAGACCTCTACACCCAGCCAGTAAACCCAGGCTAAATGTGCAGTTCACTTCATTTTGTCAAAAAGCCACTTCCCCAGAGAATTCATTAAACTCAAGTGGAAAAGCTGATTAAAAGAGAGCCTGCTGCAAGCCTCCTGGGCTTCGCGGAGAAGCCAGCAGCTCTGAGAATTACCCAAGAGAACAGAACTGATCCCTCTGATCATGGCCCAGGCCTGTCTGGTTGCGGTGCTGGCTCAGGCTGAGGTGGGTGTTTATGGGAGATGACTGACTCATTTTATCTAGGAGCCTGCTGGCAAAGAGGGGTCCCCTTGGGTGCTGTCAGCCAGGGAACCCACCAGAAAAGAGACAGAGTGAGAAATGGGGCCACCCAAGCTGTTGAGATTTCTGTTGGACTCAGATTCCGAGCTCCAGAGAGCTGTGTGAGGGCAGCTCGGGGTGGCTTGGCTCCTCACCTGCTCCAGGAGGAGGGCAGCAGGTCCAGGGCAAGGTGTGGAGGGGGTGGAAGCAGAGGAGGTCGTCACACAGATGAGGGCATGCAATACCAGGTCCAGAAACAGACTCACATATGTGGGTGATCGATGTGCAACAAGAGTGCCAAATTATCTCAAAGAAGCACAGTCAGTCTTCTAACAAATGGTGCAGGCATGACTGCACATCTGTAGGGGAAAAGCATCTTGACCCTGACCTCATGCCATACACATGGCCTATCTCAAGATGCATCACGGACTGAAAGTGAACGTCACTGCGGTACGCAGCTGACAGATGTAGTCCGGTCTGAGGAGAGGAGGGAACCTGACTAAAGGGGGATGGAGGTGGAGGGGTCGTCCCTGCAGCTGAGCCACACTCGAAGAGCCCACCAGGCACAAAGGCCCTGGGTAGTACTGGGAATCCACACATCCCCCACCAGCAGAGCACGTGGTCAGTAACTGGTACAATGACCACTGTGGTTGCCTGAAAGGGTCATCTGAGGGCTATTAGGTGGACAGGAGGAAGCACAGTTTCAGGATCAGAACAATGTCCTCATCCCCACCTCCAGGACAGATATTCACAGGTGGGAGGATGTCACTCTATACATTTGACTGGTCTGTCTAAGCCCTGAACAGCGTGGCTCAGCTGGTTGAGTGTTGTCCTGCAGAGCGAAAGGTCGTTGGTTTGATTCCCATGTCAGGGCACGTGCCTAGGTTATGGCCCAGTCCCTGGCTGGGGTGCATGTGAGAGGTAACTGATCAATGTTTTTCTCTCAGGTGGATGTTTCTCCCTCTGTCTTTCTCCTTCCCTTCCCCTCTCTCTAAAAATAAAATAAATAAAATCTTTAAAAAATGGGTCTGAGCCAGCCCTAATATTCCAGGCCTCTTGGAGCCACTTCACAATTTAGAATAAAGCAATTTACAATTTTTTTCATTTGAAGGGAAATCTTTCAGCTGATGAGAGGTTGACAAAAAGAAAAAAAATAAAATCTGAGCTATATTTCTGTTTCAATATACAGTCTGAGGCATGCCAAATCAAAATGCATGACACTGTCACAATTATCACTCAGAGAAGACCCAAATCCCATTTCCTTTCCACGCAGGAGAGAAACACTGAAGGCAGATGAACAACCTAAGTCTGTTTACTCACCAATGTGCACATATCCTGTGGAATCTAATTTGGACCCAGTCCTCAAGTGGCAAAAACAGCTCGAGTCTCTGCATTGGCACCTTCCTAGGCTGCCCCTCATTTCTAGGCTCCAGCATTGCACTTTGAAGGTTTCAGGGTGGACTGGGCTACTGTCCAAAGCTGTGTGTAAATGCAAAACAGCACCGCTGCACACTGTGGTGGGGGCCCACTAGGTCATCCTGCCCCCGACAGTGCCTGCTGGAAGCAGTGTGTGCATGGGGCTAGTGTGCCTGTGCAATGGTGAGGGGCATGTGTTCACCCCCAGGTTGGCGGTGAGTGGTGTTGATGCACATATGTGAGTGTATGTTGTTGTCCTAAGTTTGTAGGTGCATGTGTGTGCAGCACGGTGGTGCAGGCCTGGCCCGTTCAGCTGGGAGCATATGCTGTGCATATTGGCAGGATGCAGTGTCCTTGGTGGCAGCCCAGGCTGAGGAGGTGGAAGTGGGAAGACTCTGGGGCAGCACTGGTGTTGCAGGGCATGGAGATGCCTAGAAAAGCCCCCTGCCCAGGCTGGTAGGGCAATTCCGATATGTTCCTGCACTCAGCCCAGTGCATGGAGCAGAAGCGGCTGGAGGTAGCCTCATCGGTGTCTGTGGAAGAGACACTGGCCCTGCAGGGCCGCCCTGTGACCTGTGGCCAGCAGGTTGGTGAAAACCACTCGGAGGCAGCCTGCTGGCTGCACCGTGAGCCCATGCAGAGGCCTTAATTAAAGCCACATTTGGTTGGCAAAGCCCTGTCCCCTGAGGGATTTCAAGCCATGCGAGCAGATCTGGACTTGTTTAACATCACAGCTCTCTGGCAGCCACAACTGTCCCACGACAGAACGCCCCCTTCCTCTCAGAGGAGATTCAGACATTGCATTGGAGGGAGGCTGGACCAGGCGGGGGTCTCAGGAACCCTTCAGCTCTGACTTCCTGAGTCTTTGTGTTTATTATTGAGTGGGAGTCCCATGACATAAAAGCAAGCATTTTAATGAGGACAATCCAGTGGCATGTAGTATGTTCACCATGTTATGCAGCTACCAGGTCTGTCTAGTTCCAAACCTTTTTTTTGTTGTTGTTTTTTAAAAGATTTTATTTACTTTTAGCCAAAGGGGAAGGGAGGGAGAAAGAGAGGGAGAGAAACATCAGTGTGGTTGTCTCTTGTGTGCTCCCTACTGGGGACCTGGCCCACAACCCAGGCATGTGCCCTGACTGGGTATCGAACAGGTGACCCTTTGATTTGCAGGCCAGTACTCAACCACTGAGCCACACCAGCCAGGGCTGAGCCATCTTATTCACCCTGTTATAGACTGAATGTTTGTGTCTCCTTAAATTCTCGTGTTGAGGCCCTCACCCCCAGTGCAACTGTTAGTTGGAGACGGCCCCTTACAACAGAAACTGAGGTTATGTGGGGTCATAAGGGTAGGGCCCTGATCCCACAGCATTGGAGCCTTCATAAGAGGAGACACTGAGGCACCCGCTCTCTCTCCTTACTGGGAAAGGCCATAGCCAGAGGGTCGCTACCTGCGAAGAAGAGGCAGGCTCTCCCCAGACACCAGCCCTGCTGGCACTGTGGTGTTGAGCTCCCAGCCCCCAGAACCATGATAAACTAAAGTTCTGGTTTTTAAGCCCCCCAGCCAATTATATTGTGCTGCCACAGCTGAACAGATTTGTACACCCTGCCCCCCATGAGAAGAAACCTCGTGCCCATTAAGCGGTTAATCCCATCCCATCCCCCCTCCTCCCAAACCTAGGCAACCACCAATCTTCATTCTGCCTCTATGACTTTATTTTGGACATTTCACATAAATGGAATAATATAACATGCAACCTCAGTGTCCTATTTCTTTCACTTCATCCATATAGTAGTATGGATCAGTACTTCATTCTTTTTTAAGGCCGAATAATATCCCATCCTATACCCAATATGGACATATCATAACTTGTTTATTCATTCATTCTTTGATAGACATTTGGGTTGTTTCTACCTGTTGGCTATTGTGAATTGGGCTGCTATGACCATTCATGTACATGCATTTGTTTTCATATCTGTTTTCAGTTCTCTTGGGTATAAACCTATGAGTGGGACTGCTGGGTCATACAGTGATTCTAGGTTTAGTTTTTCTGCGGCAGCGCCAAGGTGCTTTCTACAGTAGCTGTACCATTTTATATCCCCACTAGCAGGCCAAAACTCACTGTTAATAAGACAGAGCAGAGAAGGCTGCAGTCTTCCCTCACTAGGGATCCTTCTGTGGCTGGGAGGGTGGGGTTCAGCCTCCCCAGCCCAGTCCCACCCAAGGAGGTCTGGACTGTTCAGCTGGAAGGGGAGGGGAGCCTGGTCCCGGGCCACAGGAGAGAACTCTACATAGGGGGATGGATGCAGAATCCTCTCACACCCAGTTTCCTGCCAGCCTGCTCTCAGAGAAAGGGGAGCAGGTGTGGGCATCTGGGGGCTAGTGCCCAGCTCCCAGGGGACAGGGCAGAGAGGGGCCAGACACACTCCGGCATATGGCAGGAAGCCCCCGGCCACAAGTGTGGGAGTGCTAACCTTGAACCTGCGTGCCCACAGCTGGAGTCCTGGGCACCCACCTGGAGCCAGACTTATGGAGACTTCCCTATCCCATAGGCCCATGGCAGCAATCAGTGGTGGGTGGAAATGGGTCCCCATTCCTGAGTGCCTCCTCTCCCTCCCCATTCCCATCACCATCCTCCCCACTCACCCTTCCTCCTGTGCAGCCAAGGAGCTCTGGGAGAGCTTAGCTAAGTTCTTCGCGTATTCTTCTTCAATCTTTATCCTGCAAAGGGAGGAAATCCCACGTCAGCTCTGCAGTGCTAGACTCTGTGTCTAACCTGCAGCCCTGCCACTTCTTAACCAGGTAAGGAGACCATCGGACCATAAGCTCTGAAAGTACGTAGCTCTGGTCTGTCTGGCACATAGTAGGTGCTTAGTAAATACCTGTTGAAGGAATGAATACATGAAATAGTCTGAACCTCCTCATCCACCAAATAGGCTGTTCCCAGCTGTCTCTCCAGGCTGTGCAGACGAAAAGCTGTCATCTGCACGGCCCCTAACGCAGGCTGGATACACAGGGGACCCTTAAGTGAATGAATGTGACTCGTGACAGGCCACAGGGACGCCCAGTGCTGCCTTCTCCCTTCTAGCCCCAGAGCTCTGGGTTTAGGCCCTCCAAGTTGGCATAAACAGAAGTGCTCCTTACTGTCTCCCAGCCCCCAATGGCTGTAACTGTCAAGCCTGCAGGGCATGAGTATTTCCATGGAAACCAGGCAGGGCCCAGACTGGCTGATTCTACTTCCCCAGAGAGGGAAGCTGCCTTGAATTTGGCTTCCAGGCCCCAACACTCTTCCAAGGCAACTCTCCGGGGGGTGTTTACCATCACTTGGCAAATGGGGAGAACTCCAGAGACATTCCCGGGGCTGCAGCGCTTGCTTCCTGCCTCTCAGAAGGACAGCCTAACCGAGTCATTATTAGCTCATGATTCGGCACTGAGAGACCCACAATCTTGTCCCTTCTGGCACTGCTTCATACTCAGGGGCCTCTCTGGCTGTCCCCAGGTCTTCTGCAGTCACCACTTCCTCTGTTCACTCTGCCTCAAGCCCCGCCCTTCTCGGGGTGAGAGGAGCAGCCAGCCCACAGCTTCCAGCCTATAGCCAAGAACTCTCTCTGGAAGGTAGATCTTACCAGGTCGCACTCTTTGCTGCAAGTCTCCAAAGGTCTCAAGGACAACCACATACCCCAGGCAGGAGGCCCATCTGCTTCCAGAACATCACCCCTAGTGCCAGCGCCTGCCTCATCTGCACCTCCTGCCCACCTCCTCATGCTGAGGCTGCAGCCAACCACCATCACTTGCCCCCTTCCTTCACCTGTCCCCTACCCTGCGTGCTCCCCACTCTGCACCTCTCCTGGCTCTGACAGGTCCTCCCTATGAGACCATAAGGTGGACTGAGAGAAATTATACATCTCAGGAAAGATAAGAGTTCTCAACTGGCAGTTTCTAATTTATTGCAAACCTGATATTTTTGCAAAAGTACAAGCCATAAATGTGTTCAAACTACAGCTTTTACAACCATTTTCCTATTTGCCTGTTTTATGCTATTTTTTTTTTGCACCTGAGCTATGCAACCTCTCAATTCCTTACCAGTTTAATGGGTCACAAAATAAAGATTTCATTATACAAACAGAAAATGGGGCTAGTAAAAGAAGAGGTGCTTTAAGATGCCAAAGAATTATTACTTGCTTGTTGTTGTTATAATTACAAAAGAAATATTTTAAAATGTATTGCCAATTACTACAAATATTTCCAGTGTACTCTGGGAACTCCAGAAAGGAAGTTGTGTGTGTGTGTGTGTGTGTGTGTGTGTGTGTGTGTGAAGGGGGGTAGCGTATGTGTTGGGGGGGGCAGGTGTGAGTGCATGTGAGGTGTGTTTACCAGGGTTTCAACACTTGGAGAGAGGGAGACAGAAAAAGAACTTCTTTTTGTAGCTTTTCCTATTTCCATCAGGCTGAGTTCATTGTCTTCTCACCTGGTTCATCTAAACCACTACTATAGTCCCTGCACTTTTCAAGCTCAGTTTCGCTGACTCTCCCATTGGACTGAGCTCCCTGAGGCAGGGCTGGGAGTGGGGAAGGGGAAGGGGGTGTGGTTCTGTATGCCCAGGTCCAGGACACAGATTTGGTTCAAAGATGAACAGAAACGTAACACTCTCCTTTTTTTTTCATGCAAAGGGACAGGGCTCCAGGAGGGCCACATGGGTAAGTAGAGGAGCCAAGTAGTCTGTGTGGGGACAGAAGGGAGTGGTGGAGACTGAGGCAAACTGGGGATGTAGAGCCACTTACTGCTTTCTCCAGAGATGCTAGATATCCAGATCTTAATGTACAAATCTACAAATTTAAAAAATGTTGGTTCAAATCTTTAAAACCACTGCACAGGCCACACAACACATTTGCTGGCCAGATCTGTCCTGAGGGCCATGAGTTTGTGACTCCAGTCTCAAGTTCCCCTTGGTGCTAACCACACCCAGCGCTGGGTGTGCAAGGCTCGCTCCTGCTGCTCTCAGTTCCCTCAGGCTAAGAGGCCAATGCAGGCACTGTCACCAGTGCCCAGAGCTGGGAGGGCCCAGGCCTCACCTTTCCCGAATGAATTCCGACATTTCCTTCTGCATCTGTTTGCCCTTCAGTTGCTTCTGCAGCAGCAGTTCAAACCCAGCCACGGTGCCGTTGCCTTGGGGGTCCTTTTTATCGGCCTAGAAAGAAAACAGAAGCAGAGTTTTGGTGACTGCTGGGAACAGAGCACAGGGAAGACAGACCCTGAGGGGACCCAGACAGGCCTGGCAGCCTGAGAGGGAGGACAGAAGTGCCAGCCTTGGCTGCCCTGACTCGTGACACTCCTAGTGCCCTGCTCCCATGTGCTCTCTGATGCTCAAGCCCTTACTGCTGCTGCCATCCCACGTCCATGCCCCTCATCCTCCCACCCTGCAAAGAAGAGGAGAGGGGCAGGTGGCCAAGAGCACAGGTCTGATCCCCAGTGGCCTGATACTTTCAATCAGGTGGCTGCTGAGGCTGGCTTGATCCTCTGGGGAGTCTTGGCATCCCGACTCCAAGCTGCAGCAGTCTGCGCCCTTGGGTGCGAGTGCCCCTAACCCTAAACCATCCCATCTCCTGTCAGCTTCCTGCACTGGCCAGGCAGGAACATCTTCCAATGTGCATTCATAGAAGATCACAGTGGCTTCTGGAGAGAAAGTGGATCGAAGGGAAACCAGAGTGGGAAAGGGCAGGCGGCCAGCACCGGCATCCCAGCTGGGGGACCTCAGCTACAAGTGCTTCGCTCACTCCATGCCTGGGCTGCTTCATCAGGGACACTGGTGACATAATGGCACCCTCCACATAGGGTCACTTCAGGACAGATACGTGGAAATGGCTCAGCGCATATTCAGTACTCAGTAAATACTATCTACTATTTTAACTGAAAGTCAGGACTCAGAAAAGATGGCCAAGTCAATGAAATGGAAACTTAGTACCTAATTTGCTTTGCAAGCAAATACTCCTCAAATTTCAAAATTAAATGCTTTTGTTTTGTTTCACATGCACTTCTGGAATATGTCTTTCTGCTCTCCCCCAACCCCTTCGGATACCCGGTCCTCTCCAAGCCTGGCCTGCCCTGCTGGACACTCATCACAGCCCTCACAGCCACAGGACCCTCAGAGCTCCCAGGTCCCGACTGGCACCTCCTCCATCACAGCCTTCACACACTAGGACTCCAGGGGCAAATGCTTTGATATTTAATGGAAGGAGTTAAAAATGTGCCCTTCGACACCACAGAGAGGTGCAGGCGCATCAGTGGCAATCCTGGCCCCGGGTCGGCTCAGCCACCGGGTGCCATGGTCAGGTCTACGACCCTAGGTTGCGTCCTTGGGCCCCGCCCCTGAAACAGGAGTGGGCTACATCACTAAGATCCCAGAATGGACATTTTAAGGGAGGGGAATGGAACGGGGCCGGTGATGCCTGGAGAGAACCCCTGTAGAGCAGATGGAAGTTTTTATGGACACCCTGTGGCGTTCCCTCCCAACATGCGGTCCTCACCTTGGCAACCCTCTGACTGCACTGTGGCACCTCTCGTAACAGGGAGGTCACTACCACCGGAGTGCACCCTGTCACCGTGGGGCTGCTCTGGCCAATTAAGTCTCTCCAGCACATTTAGGATTGGTGCCTTTCATCATGTAAATGCTACATCTTGTTAAAGAAGCAAAAGAAAAATTACCCAAAATACTGGGCCCCAGTTTGCTCCCACATAGGATGAATAATATGCTGAGCGATTCTCCACCCCGGGAGAAACCAGCCTGAAGAAGTAGGCTTTGCTGACCGCGTGGGCAGAAAGCTTTCTCTAAGAGGAAAGGGCCTGGACAGTCAGGGAGACAAACTGCTCGAGTGTGCCTCAGAGTCCTTGCAGACCTTGAATGAAGGTGAGGACTAACTCACATGTGGTGAGCTTTTAGATGCTGCTGAATACCTCCACACAACCCCCACACGCCAATCCCCAGGCCCCTGGGGCCCATTCCAGGGGCTCCAGCTACTCTCCCCTGAACGCTGTTTCTTTCCTTTTTAGGGGTGAGGTCTCCAAACCCAGGTCCTTTCTCCATCTCCACAGCTCCTTCCTGGTGTCCTGTGCCCACCTGCTAACTTGCACCCCTGCTGGTTCACGGTCCTCCCTGCCCGACACACAGAAATCAGATCACATCACATTTCTGCCAACAGCCCTCCAGTATCTTCCTGCTGCAAACAGAATAAACCCCAATGTGCTTACAGGGCCTGTGAAGTCTTGTACTCTGAACCCTGCCGACCCTCGCCTCTGAGTTCCCCCACCCAGGCCTCTCTGATGCCAAAGCCAGAGACCCTTTTATAAAGTTTGCTGCCTCTGCACAGACCTCAGAAGACCTGGAAGAAACACAGCTGGGCCAGCAGGAGTTACCCCTTCTGAGGGCAAGAGGGACCACTGAATATCTAATGCATAGTGATTTTGTAAAAACAAAGAAGCACTTTTATCCAATACTTGGTTAGCAAATCTGAGAAGGGGTGATGATCCATTCGGTACCCCTTTGTGAAAAAATGTTTTTATTTTTTAATTTTACTTATTGTTCCTTAATAAGTTTTTGCCAAAGGTGGTGTGTGTGTGTGTGTGTGTGTGCGCGCGCGTGTGCGCATGTGTGTATACAATTTGGGCCCTGGCTGGTGTGGCTCAATTCGTTGGAGTGTCATCCTGTAAACTGAAAGGTCACCAGTTTGGCTACCATGGAAGCCATTTAAGTGTGCAGGTCAGTGGCCTGGAGCAGCTGCCATCCCACCCACTCCAGAGCTCTGTGTATCTGATGAAACGGAGACTCTGTGCCCATGAAATAATGTGCAGACGTCCTGGAACCACAGAATCCTCAAAGCTACAGATCCTGGAGCCCTACCTCCTGGTGACTTCAATGGAAATGAGGAGGCCCAAGGGGTAAAGCCCTTGTTCAAGGTCACCTACAAGTGTGACAGAGCAGCTTTGGAACCCAGATTCATTTAATGAAGTTGACTCTCGCCTCCTGCCTTTACTGAACAGCAGAGAAGGCGGCCCTGTGGTGTACCTGCTTTCTGCCCATGGTGTCTGGATTCCCACAAATGAAAACCCCGCCAATTCTCGGAGAATTATGGAACAACCTGGATTCCAAGAGGCCCTAAGTTCCTGCCTTGTATGCTCGATCTGCCACCAGTCCTTTAGGTTCCAACAGGAGAGGCCCCCCTATTGCAAACGCCAAGCCCCTCACGCCCCTCCTGGGTGTCCACTGGTGGTCTTCAGGGCCACCGTGAGGGGCAAACTGAGCCACCACTTACCCAGAAATAGTCACAATAACTCCACTCTGTTGGTTTCAGCAGCTGCTGCTCCGGCATCGTGTCTGGGTGAGGGAAGGTCACACAGTTTATCTGCAGGGCACAGAACGGGGAAGAAAACGACTTGGTGGGAAGCTTGGGAGAAGTGGGGAAGGCTGTGCGCCTGCAGCACAGCACTAGAGAGGCCTCCGTTCAGGGCCGGCTCAATAGAACACACACGGGGATCTTGAGATGTTCCAGCAGCCGACATTTCAAATGGGGGACAACCAGTACTCACACCTACCCAAGAGCTGCTGGCTGACTTTGGTACAAGCTCTCTGGAGGGCAGAGTAACAGTTCCCAACAAAGCTGCAAGCTTCCAGAGCCTTTGACCCAGCGACTGCATTCTGAAGTGTCTATCATACAGATGTATTTGCACAGGTGTGCAGTGACGTGTGGACAGAGTTTTCCACCATGGCACTGCCTGCAATAGCAGAAGGCTGGACACAGCTCCACTGCCCATCAGCAGGGCAACAGTTAAACAAAGCATGAGGCACACAAGCACCCATGGGAATCGTACCCGTGGTGATAGACAGAGAAGGTTCCTGTGGCTTGAGGAGGAAGGTGTGTCAGGACAGACAGTGGGGTAGGGGCAGCAAGGCATAGAAGAATATTTATGGTACACCACCATCTGTGTTATTTACATGCAGAGTACTTCTACAGGCTAATTACACCATTTGCTTCCAGGGAAAGGAATTACGTGGCTGAAGGTCCAGGGTGAAAAGTGACCCTGTGAATTTTATCTCATAAAATGTATTCTACAAACAGAGAGGTTAAAAATTAGAATCCAGGTGCAGGCTTGGAGAGTGCAGTGCGGAACTACTGGGGCCTGTCTCGGGCTTTCCCACTCTCCCTGTTCGGTGGGAGTGGCTTTGCCACTCACTGGTCCTGCTGATGTTGCTTTAAGCATAGGCCCCCTCCCATGGTGCCAGCTACTCTGTTCTTTGTGGGAGCCGCAGGGCCTCGCTGGGCCTGAGCCCTGTCCGTCTTGGACCCTCCATTGCAGCCCAGCGTCTGCTGAAGTGGGGGCTGTCACACAGTCAAGGCAAGAACAGGACAGCAACCCCCCGGGGTTCTGAACAGAAGCCACTGACTCCAATGTGGCAGCTCTCACAGCAAGTGAAGGGCCTGTGGGTCTCAGAAACAGCAGCTCAGTGGTGGGAAAATGACCAGCCTCCACTTGGGGAAGGGGTAGGGGAGTCTAGGGAGATCGAGCCAAGGGGCGGATTGCTCCCGCCTCCTGTTACAGAGCCAGAACGAGGAGTCCAATGTTGTCAGGTTAGGTGGTGACCCGAGAGAAGCTTAACATCGGGAATCTCCTGTGAAGTGTTTCAAATTTGAAATGTTGGCAAATTAACTCAAGGCAAATAATAGCAACATCAACAATGTAAGCCAAAACAACTCCTATGCCAGCTGAGTCAGGCCCATGGGTTGTTTCAGGGGCTCCAGGGTGGCGGGAAATAAATCTAGCCCACCCCCAACCCTGTCCTGGGAGGAGAGCATGGGCGAGTCCAGCCAATGAAAGGAGCCCCTCCTCCTGCATGCTGATACCTGGCTGAAGTCCCGGAGGAGACTCCCACTCTGGAGGGAAGCACGACAAGGTAGGAAGGGTCAGGGGTGTGAATGACCCTGAGATCCCCGGAGATGAGCAGTACCAAATTCCACCAAGGTCGAGGGAAGCCTGAGGCACCCCCAAACAGGGGGGAGAGTTTTCTTGCAACACTGCACCCACAGTGACCCAAGGTGTGGTTCGCCTGCAGGAGCCTGCATGGGGCAGTGCCACCTCTTATGCCCAGGAGCAGGCAACACCCTCCCAGCCCTCCTTCTGGTGTGATGCCCCGAGGCATGCCCCAGGGGGAGTCTCCTCCAGGCCTCTGACCTCGGCTGTGGTGTGGGTCTCTCTTGCAGCAATCCTGGAAGCCAGGGGTGGAGCCCACAGTTTCACAGAGTCCTCATTTCCTGTCTCAGCTAGTCTCGTTTCATCAAATAATGGCGAACACGGTCCATCTTTAGTTTACTTGATGATTCGTCCATGAAAATTTCAACCCAACTTAGTGATACATTAACTGACATTCTATTGGGTATCAAGAACCATGGAAGTTGGAGGCTGAAGGCACTTGGGGTGGTATAGTGTCTTCTCTAGTGCCCTGTCAGGGATCTGGAGGCAAGGGGCCCCCCAAACCACCCCATAGCAACCCCTGAGGAAGAGCCAGCTATGCGGGGGGGAGAGGAGATCAGGGAGGATATGTCTCATTCCTCTTGTGGCTTCTGCCATTCTGTGGGGACTGGTCCTTGGATGGACTGGTGGGGGTTCCCAGGGTGGCTGTTCCTGTCTCTTTGGGCTGGTTTGGGGATTTCTCACTCCCAGCTCTCCAGATCCTCACAAAGCCCTGTACCCCCTGCTGGGCATCTTCAGAACTGCACTCTCTGCCCCCAGGAAGCAGTTGTAACAACTCTGGAATTCCTGCAGAGCCCTTACTCCGGCACCCTGCCTAGAGCTCTGCAGGCATTCTCACTTCATCTTCTGAGCAACCCCACTCACTGTATATGAGGAAGCCGAGGATCACAGGATGACAGTGTTTGAATGGAGAGGACTGACAGCAGAGCTCAAGTCTCAACAATGCTGGCTGTGCCTGGAGCACCCGCTGTCTGCTTGCCTCGCAGGATGGCCGCTTGGCGCCACACACTGCACCACGTCTTCCCAGCACCATGTACATGTACATTTGTAATTACTCTACTTGTGATTGTTTACTTAGCATCTCCCCTCCTTGCCAGACTGTCTGCTCCATGAGGCAGGAAGACCACTGTTTCCTGCTGTCTCCCTTGTACCGGGCACAGCACAGGCACCTGATGACACTCGGCAAATGCTTCTCAATGCAATGACCACAGGCTAGATGCAGAAGGCATAGTGTCTGCCCTCCTCGGTGTTACAGCCTCGTGAGGAAAGAGTACAAGTAAGTAAGTAATTGCCATACTTTGGGATGAATCTACCACTGGGATAAGCATGGGGTGCTGGGACTATGTGGAAGGGAATCTCAGAGGGAATGCTATGTAAGTACTAAGAGTCAGACAGAGGGTGGGAGGGGAAGAATGCTGCAGAGAGGAAAAGGGCCCCAGCCTCTGGGGCGCACCACATGGTTGGGAACATGCTGCTCCATGTGGCTGGGGGTCACAGTCAGGGAGCAGATGACACTGAGGTCACAGGGGACCATGCTGGCATGGGAGCCGTGGAAGTGTCTGGCCAGGGAGTGACGTGACCTGGCCACTCCTGGGTGAGCTGCAGCGTAGAACAGGCACTGGTGGGAGAATGCAGGTGACCTCAGCCGCTAGGGGAGACGCTGCAGGGACCAGTAGGTGTAATGGTGGCTTGGAGCAGCGCAGTGAGGTAGAGAAGCAGCAAAGTGTGGGATAGCCTTTGTCGGCAGACCTCACAATACCACGAAGTAAACTCATGGCTGTCTACTGGGGTGACTCTGCCCTGCTCCCCTGCAGTGGGGGCATCTGGCAACCCGGAAACATTTTTGGTTGTCACACCTGGGGAAGTGTTGCTACTGGTTTCCAGTGAGCAGAAGCCAGGGATTCTGGTAAATAACCTACAGCGCACGGCACGGGGTGACTTTGTCCCCCTCCATGCCCACAGCAGAGTTACCCAACCTGAAACGTCAATAGCGTTGATGCTCAGAGCCCCTCAGCTGACAGACCTGGTGGACAGACAGAAAAGAGGGTGCGTGGGAGGGTCAAGTCCAGGGAGAGGGAGGCTGTGGCAGTGGAGGGGGATGAGGACAGCTGTGGGGCATGCTGGTGTCCTGAGCCTTTAGAGCGAGAATGTTCATTGCAATGACCTAGTGTGAGCTCAGGCACAGGTGAGGAAACTGAGGCACTGAGAGGTTAAGTCCCTTGCCCATGATCATGCAGCTCAAAAGCAGACCATTTCAGGAGGCAGCTTCTGCAGCAGGGGCAGGGTGAGGTGTAAAAGTACAGGTCTGGGATCCCAATGTTCCCAGCTGTGTGGCCCTGGGCAGGGTATGGTTCTATGCCTCAGTTTCTTCATCTGTTGATAGGGTGATGAGAACATGAGTGTGAACTCAGCACTTACTAGTGCCAGGCTTTGTGTTAGGTGCTACCACACACGGACTCTGTCTTTACACCCTCCCTGTGGCACAGATGTGGACACAAGACAGAGACACAGAGAGACCCGTCCCAGGCTGCTACCCGGCGGACAGGCCCTGTAGCTGCCACTGTGGCTTCAGAGCCTTGGTGTGCAATCACCACACGACATCAGTCCCATCGCCCCCACCTCACCCAGTAAGTGGAGAGCCAAGTGAGCCCCCCACTATTTGTGCGTCTTAAATGCACACAGAAGTGGCAGTGATTATTGTTGTTACTGTTTGCCCACCCTCTGGTTCCCCTCCTAAGCCAGGTTTTGAGCCTGCACGAGCCAAGGGAGCCAACCCACTCTCGGGCTCATTGCCTGGGGGCCATCAGAGCCGCCAGAGCCGCTCCGAAGTGTGTGTGATGGAGCCCGGTGGAGTGACTGCCTTCTCCCAGCTCTGCTGTGCTTGTGTCAGCGTGGCACAGTGGGGACCATACTGCTCCCGTCTCCGGGTCTCGGCAGTTTCAGCACCTGGACGCCTGTCTACCCACTTGGAGGGGACACTGATGCCCAGTACCCACCATCCCCAGGCACAGGGCCGATGAGTGTGAGGGGGTCCTTCTCAGCCTGCATGTCGGGGTTGGGTGGGCTTTGGAAGAGCCTTGGGAGGCAGGTGGCCACTCCAGGCAGAAGCTATTTGCTTGCTGTCAGGAACTCCCGGGAACTCTATTCTTAGGAATTGTTCTCTTGCTTTTTAACTTTAACATCTTCCAGGAGTTACCCCGCCCATAGCAGCCCTGCCGTGGCTGTAATTTGTGCACCACGTCACTTGCACAGAGCACAGTCTACCCCCTTCATCCCACCCCTGCCCGCCCTGCAGAAATGGCTTCTGCATCACACAACCTCCATCCTTCCACCAGCTCCCCAGAGAGAAAAGTGAGCTGTGAAACTGACAGAAAGGGGGACCCAGGGGGAACTTTGGCTACATCCAAGCTTTGGAACTTCCCAGATTCCAGGCTGGGCATCACTTCTACTCATGGGCTATCTACGTTGTCATGACAACAGCCCAGCTGTGGCTGAGAGCCCCAGTTTGCCGCCCAACCAGTGGGCACTCCGAGGGAGCCCTTACCGTGAGGGTGTTCTCCTTGCTGTGCTTTCTGCCTGGTGATGAGGATCCCAGATTCTGGAGGGAGAGACAAGAAGGATCATCAAAGCTGTTCTCCATATTGGACACTCTTTTTCCTTTTGCGCTCTCTGAAGGTGCTGGGATTGGTTCAAAGCTTCGTGCTGGGGAAGTTTGGGGATGGTCAGCCTGCTGTTAACTCCTAAGTCACCATATTCTGGGACAGGGCAGGAGGGAGTACCCCTGACCCTGCGCTGCTCCTATGCTGGGCTGACAGCTCTGGGGAAACTGCTCCAGACCAGGCTGTTCTCTTCTCCGTCTGTGATTTGGGAGTTAACCCCTCAGCTGCCCTCTGCTGGTAAGTGGCTCCGTGTGCAGCTTGATGCCTGAACCTGCAGAACCCACTGGGGAGCAGAGAGTTAAGGTAGACTGCAGGCCCCCACCTCCTGGCATGGAGCATTCAGAACCTGACATCTTAATCTGAAGCTTCAGGGTCAGACAGATCAAACCCCACAGGTGCGCCCTGCGCACTGGGCGCTCCACCTCTCCTTGCCGCTCTCCCGCCCTGAAAGTCAGGAGTGGGGGTTGCTCAGCGGAAAGCCGCGCTCCAGCTTTCGTCTGACTTTAAATTGCCTTTTTGTGTCTTCCCATCACCAGTAAGAAAACCAGGGTCCCGAGTACGTCCGAACACATGGCCCTTAGCAGCTGGCCCTCGTCTGAGGATGGTTCTGGCACAGAAAATTGAGGACAGCCAGCGGAAACTGCCAAATTGGTCATAGGGGCCCATGAGCCTAAGGGAAGGGTCAATGCACGGCCTTCACTGTCGCGCTGTCAGCAGTCACATTAGGGACTCAAGAGGGTTTCCAGGCAGGTGGGTGCTGTCGGCTGCTGTCCTGAGCCACACAATGGCCTGGGAAGCAGCTCGCCCCTAAGGCACTGCCTGTGGCACAGTATGTGAGTCCTTATTCTCTCTGTAGTGGAATATAAGGAAGTGGCTGTCAGGATTTTACAGGTAAAGTCCCAGAAAAAGCATGGAGGGGTTTCTCCAGTGAGCCCTGGGGACCCAACAGCCCCCCATCCTGGCTCAGCCCTGCTCCTGCAGGCCAGCCCCACCTCAGGAACTGCTAATTACCCATCTGCTAATCAGGCAGCTCAGGGAGCGAGCCTGCCTGTCTGCCTGCTTCCAGCCACCTCCTTCCCCCCCTCTCTTCCAAACCCATTTGGCTGGTAAAGAAAGTCAACTAGTGAAAATCGATTCCCAAGATGGCCTAGACAAAAAGGACCTCACAGCTCATTCGTGTCACAGGCAAGAACATGAACTCACTGGCCTTCACATCCTGCTGTGTCATGTGACTTCTTTGAGCCTCAGTTTTACCATCTGTTATCAACGGTCCTCAAACTTTGGAGTGCATCAGAATTAACTCAGGAATTTGCCCCAAATCGAGTCCCAGCTGCATCTCCCAGAGCTTCTGATCTGGCAGGGCTGAGGCAGGCCAGCGCCTCTGGCAGAGTCTGGGGATGTCCCTTGGAGGCACGGTGGTCTACGTGCCGTCAGGCCCCTACTTCCGGCAGCCCCTCTCGCAGCCCTAACCGGAGCCGGGGCAAAGGGAGGCTGGTGAGCAATCACAGCTTTACTCAGCATTGTTAACGCAGCAGCGCGTCCAGCGCACCCGCCCCGGACACCCCAGGTTATCGGCTCCGTCCCCAGGCACTTGTGGGATGGGCTGCCGTGGAGGAAGGCGGACAGAGGCTGCCTGGTGCGAGCTGGGTGCCATTCTCCAAGGGAAGGAAGGGCCAGCTGCAGAGCTCCGGAAGGTTCCCTCATGCAGAGGCACTGGCCCAGCCAAGACAGGTGACCCATGAACAACATGGATCGGAACTGCACTGTCCACCTAAATGTGAAATTTTTTTTTCAATAAATACACAGTCAGCCCTCCATATCCAGGTTTCACATCCTTGAATTCAAACCGTGCATATTTTCAATCTGTGGCTGGGAACTCTCGAATACAAAGTACAAGCTGTATGTACGCCACTTTACATATAGCGCTTGCATACATGTGGGTTTGGGCATCCACGGGGGTCCTGGACCCAAGACCCCCCAGATACTGACGGACTGTAGCCAGGGTATTGGAGAGTTAAAAGTTATACGTGGACTTTTGACTGTGCAGGGGTCAGCGCCCCAAAGCCCCCTCCACACTGTGTTCTTCAAGGGGCAGCTGTGCACAGAGGGAGAATGGGGGGGTCGCTGAGATGGGTCCTGCCATTTGCAGGGGTCTCCCTGTGGCTGACAGATAGCCCCCACCCCCGCCCCCACCTCAGTCCCACTCCGGGCTCCCAGGAAGGGCGGCCAGTGCTCTGGCAGCCTCGGCAACAGCCTCTGGGTCTGTGTATCGAAGCTGCTGCGGCTGCTCACGGGGATGCGGAGGACGAGGGGGACGACCAGGACAGGAGGAAGCTCTGCCACCCAGCGCTGGTTTACTTGGCGGACCTGCCTGGCGGGGGCGTCAGGCTCAGCCCCTGACATACTCAGTCTGGTTTAACCCTCACAGCACCAGCAGGTTCAGTGGCTTTGTCTCTGTTTCACAGATGGTGAGCCTGAGGCTTGCAGGAGCCACCTGGCCTGCCCCGGCCACCAGGTAAGTAAAGAGAGGGCATTGGAAGCCCAGCCTGAGTAACCCCTCCTCTGTCCCCTGCCATCTCTTCACTTTGGGATGATCTCTCATCTTCCAGATGTCTCTGCAGAGGTCAAGAAAGACCTCTGTCCCCACAAACACTGATTGTGGAACCACTGTGTCCAAGGCTCTGTGAAACGAGGCTGGACACAGGGGCCACCTCCATCCTGTAACTTGGGCCAGGACAGGAGTACAAGTGATGGCGGTGGGGAGGAAGGGATGGTGTTCTAAGTGTGGGGGCCCCTTTCCATTTCTGCCCCAGCAGCTGTGCAGAGTGGGGGCCGCAGGTTCTTTGAGGTGGTCTCTGCCTTTGCTGCTGATGACCTGTGCCTGTGGCTCTGATGTCATATACGTAGACACATAAACATGCCACATACATGCACAATATATATGTGTATATCACACACACACACGTATGCCCTGCAGCACTCCACGGGAAGGCCCAGAAGGAAGGACACCTCAGTCCCAGTGGAACACCTACGAGTGGGAAGTTGGTTTCTAAACGCTCTTCCCTGCTAGGCGGAGCTCGGGCTCCTGAGAAGCGGCTATGCCCACACATCAGGCGGGCCTGAAATAGCTTACTGTTCTGGGAGGTTCGACAGTGTTCGAAAAGGAAAACGGGGTGATATAATAACAGGACACAGAAGTCAGCTTAATGGGGCCCCCACAAGCCAATTTGGGGCGATAGGAGCATGAACATAAAAAATGACTACAAATGATGAACTACAAAAGAGGGGTGGGGTGGGGATGGCAGCATTCTTTACAGAAAAATGCCAATTGGAGGTGGATAAAGAATTAGAAAATCACCATGTGCAAACATCAACGTCAACATAGATTCAGGCTGTGATCAATCGTCAAGGATGCTCCAAGCTCTCCGTGAAGAGATGGTTAGGGACCAGCATAGGCACAAGCCTCACTCTATCACCCCACCAACTGCCGACAAATTAAAAAGCAGAAAGGCTCCCCTGTGAAGGAGCCATCTGTCATCACCACGTCACGGGAGAGCTCAAACTCAGCATCACCCCGCAGGGTGGTGACCTGGGAGTGTGTGTCTCCAGACACACAGTGAGAAGCACTCCACAGGCCCTGGGTGGTGCTCATGGCCAAACTGCGGGACCCGAGTCTCAGCAAAAGGAAGCAATTAGACTAAGAATGCACGTCCTTCTGCCAGACGGCGGACCTGGACTCTGACCCCAAAAAGTCAGTTTGAGGAAAGACAAAGAACACACGCATAGCAATTACAGTGTAGACTAAAGTGATAATTTAGAATAAAACATTAAATCCATGCGATGGAATAGTATTTGGCTACAAAACAAAAAAGGGGGAATAAAGGGCTGCTATGGTGAGCTAAGTGAAAGAAGCCAGACACAAGAGACCGCACATGGTACGGTGCTGTGTACGTGAAGTCTCCAGAACAGGCCAACGTGCAGGGACAGCGAGCAGATCAGTGGTTGCCTAAGGCTTAAGGAAATTCTTTTTTGGGTGGTGAGAATGTTCTGGAACTGGGTGTGATGAGGACGGCACAGCTCTGTGACCACACTGAAAACCACTGCGTCTCGCACACTCAGAATGGGTGAATTACATGCTATGTAAATTTTAGCTCAGTGAAGATGTTTTAAAAAGAGAAATTAAAGAGATAAAGCAACCAATGCATCCATGGGTAAAACCTGAATGGACCCTGGATGGAGGAGAAAAGCAGCTACAACAGCCACCCTGAGGACAGCTGGGGAGTTTGAAACATGGACTGTACGTATCAGATATCACTGCATTAATGTTTTCTTAAACGTGCTAATGGTATCGCAGTTCTGTCTTCCCCTTTGGAAACATTATAAAACGTTTACAGCTAAAACTGTAATATGCCAGGAATTTGCTTTAAAATGACTCAGTGAGGGCTGGGGGGGAAGGACTGGGAACATACATGAAACAAGATTGGCTAAATAATTGTTGAAGTTACATGACTGGTCCACAGTCCTTTATTAGAGTATTCCTTCTACTTCTATAAATGTTTGCAAAAGTCCATAATTAAAGTGGTTTTTTTTCTTTTTCTTTTCCTCTGCCAATGATTCTAGAAAGTTTACCTCCCTTTTTTAAAATCCCCCCGCCTGGATTCTGCCTGCTTTCCACCTGTTTTCCTCACCTGGCCTGAGCCACTCTGCTGCTACTGTGTGGTAGGGACCGGCCCACAGAGAGGTGACAGCAGTGCCTGGAGGACTATGGTGGGGGTCAGGGGTACAAGGTCACTCACAACTGCTTCTGCAAGCCCCCATGCTGTGTGTCCTCACCACCCTGCCTCCTTTCCTGGGCAGGTAGGGTCCAGTATGAACCCTCTCAACAACTCCAGGGTACTGTCAGGACAAAACCGAGGTCCCCACAGCAGGCCTGTGCGGTGCTTCCAGGCTCACCTCCCACCCTCCCCCACCCGCTGAGTGAGCGAACCACAGCCCGATCTGGGCTCTGGGTGCCCTCTGAAAGCATGGTTCTCCCTTCTGCCTCCAGGCACCCTCATGTGCTGTTCCCTTCACCTGCAATGTGCTTCCTTGTTTGCCAACCTGAGCCCTTGCTCCTTTCCAGTCTTAGCTTAAGTATCTTTCCTAAAGGAGTCTTCCCTGACATCCCCACTCCCACTCACCACCATCCTGACACCCCTGGGGCCATGGAGCACACCCTGCCCTCAGCTCTTACCACTGCGGACAGGAAACAATCATTTATCTCCTGTCTTTCTCAGCACCAGCTATAAGCCTCCACCAGGGCAGAGGCCACATCTGTCTGTGGAGAAGGGCACACTCAACAGACTGCGTGTCACTGAAGGGGGTGGGGCAGGGAAGGGTGAAGTAGATGAGTGCTCAGTATTTCACCTCCTCCTCAACCTCCAACTCTACTCTCCATGGGTCCCTCAAATTCCAAAGCCCTTAGTCCCATTCCCCTTCCCCTCCTGTGTCTTCTTGGGGGGAAGTTCAAGGGAAGCCCCAACAATTGAAAGGTGGGTCACAAAAGGGTCTGGGCACTGGTGGGCAGGTCCCTTGCCTTTCTTACACCTGCTAAGGGATCTGAGAGGGCCTCCACCACTCCGGCCTCCCCCCTAGCCACCCAGGTAGCCAGGCAGGCAGGGGACAGGCTAGGATGTGCTTCTACAAAGGCTAGCAAGACTATCAGCCTTTGATTCCCCTGCCTCTCCAACCAGGTGGGCCCCATTTATCCAGTACCCAGGCAGCCTGCCCAGGCCTGCAGACTTAAAACCTTCCACTGGGTGGCGCGAGATCACCACTACCTGTGCTGCCATGAAGGCCTCCCAGGGCTGGGAGAAGGAGGGGCAGGCATCCTGGGGCTGCTGGACACCCAGCCATCAGTCCTGCCCAGGACAGAGCAGAGTGGGGACACACTGGGTTTCCATAAAGATTAGGTACACTGTCTACCCCCACCACCCCTGACATTCTAATGTTCCTGATGAGTTTGTTCAGAGAGAGGCAGTTACCAAGTAGCAGGAAAAAAACACAAAGTGGGTTTGAACAAGCTATTTTGTCCACCTCCAACCTGCATTGCAAATAGCCATGTGTTCATTTGCTCCTTCATTCATTCTTCAAATATTAAGTCATAACGGTTAATTATAACAGACAGCCTGGGATTGTGTGAGTAAATACCATGCAGGTTGTATAGTGCTCCTTTGGGGTGACCTGTTGGTAGTGCTCTCTGTAAATGCCAAAGTCGCTTCTCCTATTCCCACAACTGGCCTCTAGCACCTTAGGGGGCAGCCCACACTGCAGGCTCACAGGCCCTTACACAGCCTGAGAGGACGCCGTTCTACCTCACGCAATAGTCCTGGGAACCTGTGCCCGAATGGGTATTTGCTCTCTCCATGTACTCCATTCTTGTTACTTTGAGGACACAGTCGCCAGCATGACCATCCCAAACTCCACCGTTCTTGCACAGTCATGGCCTGCCCAGGCCTGGGTCCCCAGAACTGACCCTCGCCGCATCCCTAATTACTGGTACCTCCCTTCTAACTTCTTCCTGTTTTTAATAATGTTCATTCTATCTGCCTTCTATAAAAGTAAAATGTGTTCATTTCAGGAAATTTGAAAAATAAGGGAAAGTATAAAGCAAATACAAATGACCAAGACCCAGGTTTCTGAACCTCAGCACCACCCATCATTTCAAACTGGGCGATTCTTCAGTGGCAGGGCCGTCCTGTGCACTGTGGGGCCATTGGTGACATCACTGACCCCTACTAACTCAGGGCCAGCAGTACCCTCACCCCAGCTGTGACAGCCAGAATGTCCCCACATACTGCCAAATGTCCCAAGGAGAATCCCAGTCTCAGAGGCAGGCTGAACCACCCTCAGTGCCTGGCTTACGTTTCGTCCAGCCATTTGCCTCCCCACACAGAGATTTCCTGCCCCAGATGAGCCTGCCTATGTGTGCCATCCGTGTCCTGCTCTTCCCATTCAATACTATGCCCTGGCATTTCCTAAATTATTACGTTTTCTTTGGAAGCATGCTTTTTAACGACTGCACGATGTCACCAGCAGGCAGGATGTCTGGTGCCACAGGCCATCTCACGCATCCCCCGCTGCTGGACAGTTAGGCTGGGTGCAGTGCGGCGAGCGCTGCTTGGGTGAACCGCTTTGCACCTAAATCAGAATCCCTGGGCACATCCCAAGGGCAGATGCTGGGAGAGAGTTGCTGGGTCAAAGGCTCAAGGCGCACACAGTCCAGTGGCTTCTGAGACGGCTGTTATAAGTATGTGTTTTGTTTCAAGTGGTTGAGCAACACCTTCACAGTGTTTTGGGGAGGGCGAGCTGTGCTCTGCTGGGGAAGGGAGGAGACTGATGGGGGGGGCGGTTATTTCCAGCATTCTTCCTGAGGGAGCTCAGGGTGGCCCAGCCTTCCCCAGTGGGTGAACCACAGCAGAACCAGGCTGATGTCTCCTCAGAAGACATCCCTCAGTCAGGCCATTTCACACAGGCTGCCACAGGCTGGCTGGAGGAGGCCGGCGGGGGCTGGGCAGGATGCCACAGGGCCGGCACCCTGCTGTGAGCCATGGTCAGGGGATGGAAGGGGGCCCACACGCACGAGTGTGCCCCATCAACTGCGCCTAGATCCTCGCCGCCCACGGGGTGCCACCTGGTGGGCAGCATCATCCGGGCACTGGCTGGAAACACAGAACCTCGGGTCCCTTCCTGGGCCTCCTGAACCAGAATCTGCATTGTAACAAGAGGCCTGGATGAGTCTTCAGTCCAAGAAGCCTTGGCCCACACAAACGTCCAAATTCTTTCCCAGAGTTTTAATGGAATTCACCCTGCGCCCAGTGCTGAGCGTCCTGGACAACAACGTAACTGTGTTTCTGAAAACAAGTGCTCTTGCCTGCGTTAAAGCTAAGTGTTCCCTTTGGGCGTTCCCTAGCAGCTGACCCCACGGCCTTCCTTTCAGTGACCAGTGTGTACTTGTTGTTGCTAACAAGCAGTTGTCGTCATCATCACCATCACAACCACCACCACCATCAACAACACCACAACCATTATCACCATCACCACCATCCCCACCACCACCACCACCACCACCACCACCACCATCACCACCATCACCGTTCCCTGGGGCCTGGCATTTCAATTCCCAGAAAGGATCGATGGGGTTTGGAGGCCTCACTGAGAACATCTTATAGATAACTTATGAAGAGACTAAGGAAGACCAGGTCTCAGTCCTCTGGACACAGCTTATTGCAACTGAGAGCCCCGGGGCTCGGCATCGGGGTCTAGCCTGGCCGCCTAGTGATCACATCAACCTGCAAGAGTCACTTAGCCAGGCTGGGCCTTGGTGACCTTATCTGTGACATGGGAATGGCACTGCCACCTACCTCGTGTGTCTGCACAAGTGCTCACCGAGGTGATGTGTAAACAAAAGCAGTCTGGGAATCGTAAAACACACTCCCACTTCTTTCCAGCCCCATGCCGTCTCCAAGCCGGATCACTGACTGTGACCGAACGTTTCACAAATCCCACTCTGGGTCAGGTCTGGGGCAGGAGGGAACGTGCAGAAAAGGAACATGACCTGCCTCGTCCATATTCTCAAAGTCATGGAAAACCGAGACTCTCTGCATCAGGGATCTGGGCAGCAGGAGGGAACCCGACTCTTACAGCATTTATAGCCCATCACCCTCCCTGACTCCACACCACCCCAACATCTAGGGGAAACCGAGCAAACCACAACTGCCCGCTCTCCCCCAGCAATGGTGTACGGGAGTGACCCAGAGGGACCAACTACGCAGGGCAGAAGTGGGCTGTCTGTGGCCAGCTTCACCCCCACCATGCACTCACATTAATGACACCGCCCCAATCCTGCATTGGCACCCATCCCTACCTCTCACAACAGGACCTCTCACCTGGGAATCACCGGTGGATTTGCGGACACTCATGTGGGCAGTCTCAGGAGGGTGCGCTGGGGTCCCCGATGCGTGGTATCCATTCACTGTGGGGACAGAAACACTGCTGAGACGCTGTGCTGGCCACAGATGGGCGCGTCTGGCTTTCTGCAGCGCAGCCCCTGCCCCCGCCGCATGCCTGGTGCTGGGAGGCCTTGGCAGCTGGACCACCTCCCAGCCTCTCACCAGCACTCCGCAGAGACTGGCAGCATCTCCCTAATCCCCAGCACCCAGTTACTGACCTCTTGGGGGCCTAGTTTCCTTGTGAACCAGAGAGGGGGAAAATGTGCTTAAAAGAGGAGAGACCATGATAAGCCAATGGCCATCACTGAAAATGTCACATCGGTGGTAGTTGCTGGCGCAAATCAAGGGTCCAGTCTCTCTCTCTGGAGTCAGGAGGCCCCGCCAGCCCCATCCTGTAACCCCCCTGACAAACCTCTCTCTGAGGCCCTCTGCACCCTTTCCGCCCTGTGTGATTTGGCCATAATGGAAAGAGGACTTTGTTTACTGGTTTCCATGACAACTGGCTTTGCCAATTAATAGCTGGGTGATAATAGGACATCCTTCTTGAGTTGGTTTTCCCAAGGTTAAGGAAGGAAAAAAATCCAGGGCTCTAAAATTCTGCCCCTGTGACATTCACTCATGCTCCCAGTGTGAGCTAACGGAGTGGCTGGCTGGCCGGCGGCACAGCCGACCTCACGAGCATGGAGCACGGCCCTGCATTCCCAGTTCCCGAAGGAGGTGCTGCTCTCAGGGTACTGCGGTGAGCTCAGGAGTGGCTCCTCCTCAGTGAGCCTCTGCCTCCTCCCCACAAAATGGGGTTAAGGCTACCCAGTCACCAAACCTACTTTGTTGGGATGAAAATCAAATGAGACAGCACTTGCAAAATGGATTTGTAAATTCTAAAGAACTTCCTGAAAATGGGTGGGAGGTGGGGAGAGGGATCTTTCCTGCCTTGTTCCTGAATCCAGTTGCCTTGAACCCCAAGACTGCGTGATCACTGGAGACCAAGGAAGCCTGCTGGAGAAAGGGCTACAGCACAGATACTGTGCTGGCGAGAGATGAACACACCGATGTCCAGATTGTAGCTGTGTGCAGAGTGCTCCACCGTGTGGCAGGGAGCAGAGGGGAGGACTAGAAGTCAGCAACCCCTACTCATCTGGAATGGCCAGGGCAGGAGGCAGCAATGGGGTGATGAAGGCTACCCACGGGGATCCTTCCTCATGCTGGGGGTGCCCCCACCTCCACTGCTTGCAGTGAACACTCCAGTGCCACCTGCGGATGGAGCCAAACTCAGCAGACCCTGCAGGCAGCTGGGCTGCTCCCTGACCTCCAAGGTCCGCTGCACACTCTGAAGGTGGGTGAGCACAGGGCTGGCCCCCAGGGCAGTGGCTTGGAAAGCAACAAGAAATAAATCAACCCCATGTGAGCAGCCACAGTCCTGTTTCAACTTGCCCCTCAGGCAGCTGGTCAAATGCTGACACCACTCAGAAGTCCCCAGGTAAATAGGGGACCAGGATTCTCAGAGCTTCAGAGAATGCCATGCCTACCCGGAGGCTGGGAGAGTGGGAAGGGCAATCTACTCATATGGGCATAAGCTATGGTACCAAGGACACTTGGCTGACATTAAATATCACCTCAGCTGAAGGTGTAGCATTCGAGAAATGTCCCCTATCAAACAGCATAGCACTGAAATGGAAAGAATACAAGGCTGGAAAAACCTGAAGAGAGCAGTAGGAAAGCTTCGTGTGCTGCTTTCAGACTGTGACTGATTAGAAGACAGAAGTGAGGATGTGGAAAATCTTGGTAATTTAATTTAAAGAGCTGATTGAATTAGATGTATGAAACATAATACCCTGAGAACAAAGATAATATCTTTTGTCAAGGGGCCATGGAACATTAGGAAGAAAAAGTTGGGCATATGTAAGCCACAAATAAATTTGCAAAGTATCAATAAATTGCAAAGGGCATAAAGAACACAAGCCATATTCTTTGAGCAGAAAGTAATAAAAGTAGATATTAATAATAAAAAAACAAATACACAAGTCTACATCCACCCAACTTCCTGATGCTTAGAAGTTTAAGAAAATGCCCTGTCAAATAATCTCAGGTCAAAGAGAAATTTAAAACAATAATTACACAATATGTAGAAGACAATAAGGAAGAACATAGCAAAAACAAATGGGACAAGGCCTAAATTATATTTGGAGGGAAATCTATAGCCTTAATTATTTCATTACCAAAGCCAAGGATAGATACAAATAAATGAACTAAACATTTGATTTTAAAACTTAGAAAAAAATCAAAAGCCAATGAGATAAAGCAAAGGAAAACACGAGACAGAAATATAAAACGGCACTGAAAATCCATGAGTTAGCAGCAGGGCAACACTGACCAGGCTGGCCGGTTCCCTGTGTGTTAGGTTGGCGGGGCAGGGAGGCGGGAGGGGTTGCAGAAGGGTCACAATGATACAAAAGGCAGGTCAGCCAGTGTAATTTGAGACTGAAAGGGAACACAAATGCTCAAACTGGGAATTAGAAAGAAAACATAAGCATAACTAACCGAGTAGAGATTTTTTTAGTGCAGGAACATATGATTTATATTCTATGCTAATAAATACAAAACCTTCCATAAGGTTCAAATCATCAAAAACAGTTTTAAAGGACACCAGGAAACACCAAAATGAGTAAGAACTTTGGAAAATGACCTGCCTCCGAAAGCCCTGAACTCAGATGGTTGGATGGGCAAACACATTCAAACTCTCAACACAGAAACTCCTGGGCACAGCCTGAACCACAGTACAGAGACAGGAGGTACGTTTCCCAGTTCATTGCACAGGGCTGCATTGCCCTGACCCTAAACTCTGTCCACGACAACAAAAACAGAACCACCACTCAGCGTGACCACGACAACAAAACATGGACATTCTTACCTGAGCAGGCCTTGGCTGGGAATCAGTTACTACCTCTGATGGGGTGGGATCCTGGCACACCAAGGCTGTGCCCAGCTCTGCCCTGCTGACCTCTCCCTGTGCCCTCCACAGTACCTCAGGCGCACCCTCAGCCCACTGCTCCCTTCCGCCTGCACCCAGTGTCCCCAGGCTGCTGGCCCGTGCTGGCGGCAGCCAGGAGCTGTCTAGCGCAGGGCATTCTGCCCCTAATCCATGCTCTTGTTCTCGCTTCGGCTCTGGGCTGTCAGCTGTTGGCTAATTACTGCTCATGTCAAAACAATTACTGGGAAAGAAAAAATAATTTTCCATTCAACCATTTTTCCCCACACAGCAGCTAGCTCCCCTCTGACGCCCTGTCTTGCTGCATTTCACTCAGAATGATCAGTGGGGACCGGGACAGTCAGGGCTCACCCACATGCCCTCCTCACTGGCATGCCCATCCTGCAGGCTCCCAGCTCATCAAGGGTTACCATGGGATGGAACTAATGAGGCTGGAGTGGGTGTTTTGGAGGACTCCAGCTTCGGGGGGTGTGGGATAAAATAAAATTGATCAAAGAGCACTCGTAACCATAAGGGACATAGTTGAGTTTGGGATACAAGAAAAAATGTAAAATGCCAAATTAGCTGGTTTTGAGATAAGAAAAGGGAACAAGAAGCTCTATCTAGTAACTTTAGTAACTTCAGATACAAATGTAAGCACACACAGCACATGTTTGATTCTTCTTTGTGGGCAGTTACACAGACTCACCAAGAGAGCCTGGAGATGTATAATGACGGGAAGGGGCAGGTGTTTGGGTAGAAGGGAGAAGGAGGAGGTCCTCAGGGGTGGAAGAAGAGGGAAGTGGTGACAAGCAAAAAAAAATGCAGGACGGGTTGATGAGAGACACACAAAGCAAGAGAGAGGGGCCAGCGACTTCTGCTGCCCGGGATTCACCGCCCCAAGGGCTCGCTCGACCAGCACTGCCCGCCCCGCCCTCCAAGCCCTCTGTCCAGGTCCCCGCTCCCTTAAGACACCCAAACAGCAGATGTGCTTTTCCAAGCAAGAAAATCATCCCCAGACACGCCTCTCTTGCCTCCTTCAGGTCTGGCGGAGTCTCCCTTCTCTCTGGAATAAACACAGCAACTTCTTTCCCAAGGTTATGACCCCAGGGTACCCAGAGGCCTTGTTCCTGAAATCTCTGCCCCGCCAGCCTCCCTCCCATCACGTGTTCAACACTGTGGAAGAGACCATTCTTCTGCAGAGACACGCAACCCCGATTCTGTGGGATGTTTATTATGATGATGATAAGCAGTGAAGGTAAAGGGTCCAAAGAGTTTGGGACAAATGCCCCCATTATTCAGACTTAAACTCGTTCGTTTACAGGAGGCCTTTTAAAACATGTGGGTGTCCTCTGTGAATTTCCAACGAGGCCACCGGTGGCACTAGTCCTATACTTGGAGGGACACAGGGTCTGTTGTGGGCAGAATACCCAGAATACCACAGCACCCACTTTGGGAATCACGATGGCAGCTGTTGGAAGGCAGGTTTTGAAGTCAGGCAAACACAGCAGCCAGCTGTGTGCTCATGTCCCTGCACATGCTGTGCCCTCGTCCCCCACAGCTACCACCACACACAGTACGGCTTGGAAGTCGCTCTTCTGGCATCATGTTTGCCTTCCCAGGTGTGTGCACACCCAGCCTGGCCTGTTCAGAGGAGCAGTTTTACATCTATACCCTTCTGGTCTGGAAATTTCTGCCTGGTCACTGGCTCCCTACTGTCTCCCCTGGTTGTCTGAGATGTGAACTGCATTCCCCACAACAGAACTCACAATACATTTATTTGTCCCTGTGGTTGTGAGTGGCTAAAACCTGGGGCTTTTCCCCAAGCCCTCAACCACTAAACTGACTTTTGTGAGGCCCCCTGGGCCTTGGAGATGAGAACACTGTTTCTAAAGGAACATGCAAGCCCCTTCCAACTGGTGGAGCCGTGGCCATCCCTGAAGCCAGCGATGGGATGGGCCTGAGGGCCTAGCAGCTTGCTGATTCTGGAGCGAGGGCCTGCTCTGCTCCTGTGTGGGAGAGGACAGGTGTTCAGGGCTTCCTGATCTAGAGAAGAAAGTGTGGAACCAGTGCAGTCCTGGTTTTGGGGACCCTTCCCCAGAGGTCCTCTGCTCAGGAGAGGCGCACTGTCTGTTTGCACACACTCCTGCTGGCTCCACAGGTTCAAAGGCAGGCTCTCCCTGGTCTCTTTTGATTTGGCTTCTCTGGCATTGCAGGAGGTGAGCTGCTTACCTGAGGATGATCCACCCTCAGTGCGTTCAAGCGCCAAGACTGGGCAAAATCAGAACCTGAACACAGGTTTGCCGACGACCCCCTCCCCCCAAAGGAAACTCAAGAAAGGATTCCTCCATCTTAAACACACACACACACACACACACACACACACACATGCAAGTTCAATGCACATCCCTGGCCCAGAAGCTCAGAAAGGAATTCACTCTCCACACCTGCCCAGACTGAAGAGGTAGCTGCTAGCCACAGGTGGCTACTTAAATTCTAAAAAATTAAATAGACCCTGGCTTGGTGGCTCAGTTGATTAGAACATTGTCCCCTACACCAAAAGGTTAATTCCTGGTCAGGGTACATACCTAGGTTGCAGGCTCGATCCCCAGTCAGGGTGTGTATAGGAGGCAACTGATGTCTCCCTACCTCTCTTTCTCTCCCTCCCCCCTCCCTTCCCCTCTCCCTAAAATCAATAAACACATCCTTGGGTGAGGATAAAAAATTAAATAAAAACTAAATGCAATGTGATATTCAACATTAGATCCTAGAAAAGAAAAAGAACAATCCTGGAAAAATTGGTGAAACCAAATAAAATCTAGTTTCGTTAACAGTAATGCACAATGTTCCTTACTCAGTTTTGACAAATGTACCACGGTTAAGTGAGATGGTAGCATCAGGGGAAACTGAGTAAAGGATGTACAAGAATTCTCTGTACTGTCTTCATAATGCTCCTGTAAATCTAAAATTATTCCCAAATAAAAAAGGTATTAAGTTAAACTAAATTAAAAATGCAGTTTCTTGGGAACACTGGTCACGTTTCCAGTTCCCATTAACTGCCTGGCCCAGTGGCTGCCACTTTGGACAGTGTGAACGCAGAACATTCCCGTCGCTGTAGACAGTTCTACAGGACACGCAGTTGCACACGGCCACCCCTTCTCCCCATTGACTCACACGGGAAATGCCCAGAACCTCATTTTCACTCTCATTTTTTTCCTCTGTCTGCTACTATTTCTCCCTCTACAAATCAGCACTTCACACTGCATATAAACCAACCCAAAGATGACTTTTAACATTTGCAGTGGTTGCCTAATAGTGTCTTAGGTATTTTGTTTGGGTTTTGTTACTTGTGGACTTCACCCAGAAGGGCCAATGTTAACTGTGTCCAGCCAAGGCTGATGAAAAAACACAGCTCCCACAGCTCCAGTGAGCTGTGATAAAGGATGCCAGAGGGACCATCCCCGGCCCAGCAGCCCAGCATGGACCCTACCAGCACGCCCTATTCGGAGAGTGGAATCCAATTTGTGGGAGCACTAGGAGTTCTCAGCCCTCTCTTCCCAGCTGGCAACCAGGATGGTTGTGCTTCCCTCATTCTGCCTGTAGGTGGTCCTCTCCAGAAGCTCTGGAAGCTATAACTCAAAAAAAGACTGCCCCACAGCCTTCTTCACCAACCTCCCCCCACCAAAAAAAAACCACACCCCCAAGTCCAGGAAGGGGAGGCTGCCTCAGCTTGGTTGGGCTAACTTATGGTTCTCACTGACATTCTTCCTGCCCTGATTTTCCAAGTTCTTCAGGAGAGACCCTATCGGATGTCCATGGTCAATAAATGTGGTTGAGTTTTCCACATTGCCCTTACCCCCTCCCGAACTACCTTGCAAACTACCTGAGGTAAGTACATCAATTCCCACCATGGCTAACCAAGAGCAGTCTTGACAGAGCCCCAGGCTGCCCAGCTGCTTTGGGAAGGCAGATTCTCATGAAGGTAAGACATCTCCGCTGAATTTTGCTTTTACTGCCACACCGACCCACGTTCAGAATGAAATCTGAACACCTTCCTCTATCACCTGCTTTCTGTTCTCAAACACGCCAAGATCACACCTGCCCCAGGGCCTTTGCACTAGTTGCCCCCCCCACCCGGGGCCCAGCACATTTCACCACCCCGCACGCCTACTCATCTGATGCCTACTCATCTCACTGTCTTCAAAGCTTCCCCTGTGCTCTCGCTTCCTTCCTGGCACCTTCCCCAACTCTGCAGGCCCTCCGCCCTGTTCTCATTCCTCGCACTGGAAATACAAGGGAAACCTGGCGTATTTCACGTGTGCTGGTTTGTCCATCGCCCCCACTAGATGGAGGTTCCTGGGAGTGGGGACCATACAGGCCTGGCTCGTCTGTGGCTACCTCCCCAGGACAGAGAACAGCACCTGGCACATTTTTTGAATGAAAAGGTTTGAAATGCCATCACTGCTGCTTGCGAAGCATAAGCCGAACAAAAGCAGCTGGATCCAGGGCCCTGAGTGGCCTCCGGGAGAGGGGTCAGTAACCTCAGGACCATGAGGATTAGACAGCGCTCTTTGTAAGCAACTTCCTGTTCTCACTGAGACTCTTTCTCTCCCCACAATGAAATTCAACCTTCTGAAAGCTGCTTGCGAAATGGAATGAGAGAATGGCTGCAAAAAACCCAGTGCTCTCTGTAGAGAGAAAACCAACGTGGCTATTACTTCATTCTTGTTATGACGTTTAGGTTAAAAACAGCTTAGGGAAGATGTCGAAACATCCTGGGTAGGGCGGGCCTTCTTCCCTTACACCCCAGAGAGCGGATGGAGAGCTGGCGTGTGTTCGTGCCCCTGGGCGGAGAGCGGAGAGCGGAGAGCGGAGAGCGGAGAGCAACCCCAATCAAAGGCCGCGGAGGGACCTTCCTTCAGGCTCTCCGGGAGCCCGCAGAGTGAAGCCTGGTGAGGAGACGCGCGGTGACGGAGGCCCTAGTCTAACAAGTTGTAACTTCGCAAATCTGAGACAGCACTGACAGGGAAGCACCCTTATTTTAAGCACATGGAGAAAGAAAAAAAAAGACGCTTCTAATTAAACCGGGATGCACCACGGACTGCAGGGTGCACCTGACTTCCAAGATACAGGGATGGGGCAAAAGTAGGTTTGAACATATGTTCATACTTGAACGGTTGTTCATATGGAAAATAATACAAGAACTAATAAATTATAATACAAGAATAAATTCTGTGTTTCATGTGCTCACAACCGTAAACCTACTTTGCCCACCCCTGCATTCAAATGCGGGGGGAAAAATGAAAGGCGGGTCTCAGACCCGAAGAGCGGCGTTCTGCATGGTCTCTGCCACTCCTCATTTCCACGGGCCATCGTCTGTCGCCCAGTGACCCTTGAGCAGTGTCAACCTGGTGTTCCGAGTCACCCTAGAACCCGGCCTCGCCACCCTGGCATTGTAGACACCGGGGCTGGATAATGCCTGGCGGAGGGCTCAGGGGGCTGTGCTGCCCTCGGCGAGGTGGAACATTAGCGGCATCCTTGGCCCGGACCCGCTGGAGGCCTGCAGCACTTCCCCTGCATGGTAGCTACCAGAGATGACGGACATTGTCAAATGTCCCCTGTTAGGCCCATCCCCCAGAGCTGAGACCCCCTGCACTAGAGAAGCTTACCAAGCACATACAGGGGTCCCTCTCACCGCGGTTTTATTTCCACGGTTTCAGTTACCCGTGGTCAACTGAAATCCAAAAACATTAAATGGAAAATTCCAGAAATAAACAATTCGTCATTTTAAATTGCTTGACTTTCTGAGTATCACAATGAGCTCTTGCCCGCCCTGCTCCGCGGACCCTCCCTCTGCCAGCGTCTCCACGTGGTGCTGGCGCCCCGCCACTCAGTTGCTGAGTAGCGCTCTCGGTGGTCGGGTCACTGTGGAGGCACTGCAGTGCTCGTGCTCAAGGAGCCCGTATTTTCCTTAACGATGCCACATTCCTGTAACTTTTATATCAATATATTGCTATAATTGTTCTATGTTATTTTTAGGTTTTGTCGTTAATCCCTGACTGTGCCTAATTTACAAATTAAACTATCATAGTATCTACAGGATTTGGTGCTATATCCAGTTTCAGGCCTTCACTAGGGGTCTTGGAACATGTCTTTCACGGGTTTGGTGGGGGGACCACTGTATGTATACTGCAAACTAACAAAGAGACAGAGGCATCAAGTCAGACAGGTGTCTCCTTTCAAGCCCTCTCTGAGCCTTCAGAATGCTGATGTGCATGGTGAACCTCCAAAGTGGAGAAGAGCAGGTTTCTGGCCACATTCGACTGCAAAGCCCTTTCTGGCAGAGAACCTGGTAGACCGAACCCCTGACCGCCCCGCCCCTGACTTTCCCCCTGGAGGGGGAACAGAGGAGGGCAAATCGGTGTCCATGCACTTTAACACTGTGGCCACCGCCAGGTCCCATCGCTGACCCTGACCTTCTCCACCTGCCTCCCCACCTTTATTGGCCACACTTGAAGCCCCAGCACCCAGCTCAGTGCTGGGCAGACGGGGTCCTACGTGCTTGTTGGTGAAGGCAGGCATGTGTTGCACCCAGGCCTTGGGCCAGGGGGTCTGAGCCAGTGCCTCCCAGCCCTCCTTCTGGGGAACAAAAGCCACAAACGGTGGGAAAGGGACAGGATGCTGCCTGGGGAGGGCAGGCTTCAGAGAGGTGGCTGCTGCCACGCAGAGGGCAAGCACCCTGACCAGACCCCCAGCACGGCTGGCTGTGGCAGTTCACACCTGTCATCGCTCCACGCCCAAGCCTCCAGTGCCCATGTCCCCATCCTGTCCTACTTCAGGGACCACTCTGGCTAGAAGAGACAGCTGGGTTTCTTTCTCATGTCTGGCTGGCCTGGAGCCAGCTAGGACAGAAGGCTACACCTCACATTACTCACACTGGCATTCTCTTATTAAAACACACACACACACACACACCCCAAAATAGAAGGCAGTGTGCCCGGGACTGCTTGTTGTCCAACAACAGGGAGAAGGACAGGATGGGCCTGTTTCTGGGGACTCGATCTGATCACTGCTAATGCAGCACCCACCTGGTGCCTGGGGAATTGGGAGTAAATGCCCCATTTCCCTTCCCCACTAGGCAATTCCTTTTTTTTTTAAAAAAATCTGTTTTTAAGTTAAAAAACATATACATATATTTTAAAAAGTGAAAAGCCTAGCTGAACTTCCCATGGAAAGCTCTATCCATCCCCTCTCCTGTGCCTCAGCTGATCCTCCAGAGTTTGGTCTGTCCCTCAATTCAGTTTTGAATTCCACTCTGGTGACCTTCATATCCCTAAATATGTCCTTTGATCACACTTTGATTTCTTCATGCATCAGTGGTGGAGAACGTCTAAAACAGTGGCACCCAGCCTTTTTGGCTCCAGGGGCTGGTTTTGTGGAAGACAGTTTTTCCATAGACCAGGGTCGGGGGTGGCTTTATAGCCTGCCACCAGATGCAGCTTAATCATCACTGGCCACTCACTGATAGGGTTTTGATATGACTCTGCAAGCAGTCAAACCTCTCTGCCAATGGTAATCTGTACTTGCAGCCCCTCCCCAACGCTAGCATCACCACCTTAGCTCCACCTCAGACCTCAGGCATTAGGTCCTCAGAAGGAGCACACAACCTAGATCCTTTGTATACGCAGATGACTGTAGAGTTTGTGCTCCAATGAGAATCTAATGCCTCCCTGATCTGACAGGAGGTGGATCTCAGGTGGTAATGTGAGTGATGGGGAGCAGCTGTAAATACAGATGAAGCTTTGCTTGCTCACTCACCCACCGCTCACCTCCTGCTGTGCAGCCCCATACCTAAAACCACAGACTACAACTGGTCCGTGGCTCAGGGGTTGGGGACCCCGGTCTAAAAGACTCCCACTCTGTAGATGGGGGTCTAGCCCACTCTCACTGCATCCACCCTCCCTTCCTTTGATCCAGAATTTCAGATTCTAGTTAGTTTTTATTTTTGATTTATTTTTATTATTTTAGTTCTTCTTTTGATGACCAAGATGTGTCAGGTACAGTATTAACTCTTTGAGGACTCTGAATTCCACGAAGATTAAGGAATCTCTCAGCTCCCCTCTGTCCCTCACCCCTGCCGCCGAGAGCTGAGGATGTCACTGCTGCTTCTGCCCCTCCATCCTGCATACCTCCCCCCTCTATCCAGCTACAACCATCTGCACATGTTCGAAGTTACCAACATTTAAATTCCGAGGTACACCCATAATCATCCTAGTTGACACCTAAAGTGGAAAACCAACAAATGGGGTTAAAACCCATGTGATTGTGAAGATGTCTATGAATTTACTCACTGCTGGAGCCAGGCTCTGTCTGGGGACTGAGGATTCCTTAAAGGATTCCCTAAAGAAAAAGTAGAGGTCAAATCCCCACCCTCTGGAAGCGTGTAGTCTACTGTGGAGAATGACTCGCTAAGGGCAATGAAATAGCACGCTGCTGGGATCCAGTCATTAGGTGAGGGAGCTGAATTGAGTGGTCAGGGAAGGCTTCTTGGAGGAGGTGACATTTAAAACAAGGCGTAAACCACAAGAAGTCAGAAGCTGTTTTCCCCACTGGCGTGACTTACAATTGATCTCCTGGGATCTCAGAACCCAGTGTCTCCTAAGAGTAACAAACATCACACCTATTACAGGAATATTTATCTCGACCCCTTCCCTGTGGTACCTCTTCTGACGGACTCATACCCTCACAAGGAATCCCATTTCCTTTCCAAAATGTTCTGCATGAAGGTAGCTCTAGAAAAATTTGCCTCCCTTTAATTTCTACTCCTTGAAGCCTTTGGGAACCATGTGGAGCAGTTTTGTTCCTGCTTCAGGCCCCTGCACTGGCAGACAGGTAAGAGTTCTAGTGTCTCACCTCACCCAGAGGACTCTCCTTAAGCACCTGAGTGGGAGTGAGGGTGAGCTACCAGGTTGCTGCCAGCACTACCAGGGCAATACTACTGGAGGGGCAATGGGCTTATGGGGCCTTCTACCCATCCAGGCCCCTCCTGGGTTGGGTTCATAATATCACCAGCCAGGTTTCAGACCCCAGGATCCACAGCATTGACCCTTCCAGTGAAGGTGGGTGTGAGGCCCCTCCCAGCTGCCCCAAAGGGGTAGGCGAACAGTACCTGTTGGAGGCAGAGAGCTCCTATGAGTGCCAGGGCTGGCTGGGATCCCCGGAGAGCTGCTGGGGCGTTCCCAGGTGGTCTCTGGTCAAAGGAAGAAACAAGATCGCATTCAGAATTTCATAAGGTAGAAGCTCTGAGGGTCACAGAGCAGAACTAGACGATCAGAGCTGGAGAAAACAGTCTTGGCCAGTCTCCTTCCTCCCCAAACCCAGGAACTGGGAGTTCTTTCTGCTCCCTCACCCTCCCCACCTCCCATGACAACAGAACTTCTCTCTGCTGGGGACCCTTCTGCATGCCATAGGGACCAGAAGGAGGTGGCTCCCATCTGGGACCCCCAAACCCTTTCCCAGTGCCCCTCCCTCCCTCATCCCCAGAGGCCGGCAGCCGACTCAGGGCCGTCCTGGAGCCCTTCTGTCTCTGGTCCTGGAACTCTGGCTGTCAACTGGGCATTTCTCCCTGGATGCCACTGTCGCCGCAAACCCTGAAGCACAGAGGAAAGAGCACAGGCCTAGGGGGTCTGTACGGAGACATGGTCCTCTGCCAAAGGGGGTGATTTCCAAAGCCCGTTCCCCGTCTTGTTTGATTCACGACCACTGCATCTGACTGGCCCCCTCTTCTGGGCCCAGCTGCCTGATCCAGCCCAAAGGAAAGCTCACACTGCAGCAGTAGCACTGTCCCCCACACGCTGCTCTACCCATCTCACCACTGTGAACAGACTTTCTCATAAAATTATCTTATCATGTAACACTGGGTGCTATAGGAAGCACAAGAAGAAAAGTAGTCTTACCCACAATCACGCAGCTTGGAAGTTGTCACTACCAACACTTTGGTATCTATATGTCAACTTGTTTTACACACATACACACACATTTAAAAGAGAAGAAGATAATACTGTATGTTCTTTTCACAGAGACTTTTGGGAGTGTCTTTCCAAAATCATTAAAGGTGCTGGATAGTAGAGGAAAGAATCCATTAATAGCAGAATGTCTCGAGCTAGACTGCCTAGGTTTGAATCCCAGCTCTGCCTCTTATCACCAGTGTACCCCTGTCCAAGTGCTCTCAGTGCCTCAGTTTCTCTCTCTGTAAAAGAGATCGATACCGCTGTCTACCCAAGGCAGTCATTGTCTTCAGGCCAAATGCCCATATACAAGTATTTAGCATAAAGCTATTTTTAAAGTTTGCCCAGTGTATGAATATAACATTAATCAAATAATTCTAATATTTATCTCAAATATTTAAAATAAAAATTGGAAAAACTTTTTCAATGGCTTCACTCAATTATGATCAAAACAACTGGGGTTTTGCCTCAGCTCTGCCTCTAATCTGCTGTGCAGCCTGGGGCAAGATACTCTCCCTCTCTGGTCCTCCAACTCTTAATCCAAAAAGAAGGGGTTGGGACTGCTCTTTTAGGCCTCAATACTCCTGCCCTGTAGATTTGATGGATGATCTTAAAATCTTCCAAACCACTTTTTGGGTTTAAGGAGCTTACGGCTCTAGGAGTTGGGTGGTAATGTGGACCTTTTCCCCTTCGCATTCCCTTTCACAAGGGAAAAAAAAAACAGAATGGAGGGCAAGTGAGGGAAGCAGCAGGGAGAGCATGACTGGGAACAAGAGAACGATGGGATCTTCTATGAGGAGTGACAGAAGAGCAGGCTCAGCGACTTCCCCAAGGGGGAAGGATGTGCTGACTGGCACTCAGACACCAAGAACTGGAGACCCTCCAGGGCTCCAGCACAGACAATGCAGCTGCCCGAAGGGTTTGTCCCTGTCCATCTCCCAGTCCTGGCATTCTGGCCAATCTAAAACACAAAGCTACCCTGACTGGTGTGGCACAGTAGATTAAGTGCAGGCCTGTGGACCGAAGGGTTGTCAGTTTGATTCCCAGTCAGGGCACATGCCTGGGTTGTGGGCCAGGTCCCCACTAGGGAGGTGTGTGAGAGGCAACCACACATTGATGTTCCTCTCTTTCTCCTTCCCTTCCTCTCTCTCTAAAAACAAATAAATAAAAATTGTAAAAAAATTAAAATAAATGAAATAAAACACAAAGCCACCTCAAGCCTGGGGCAGAGTGAGGCCTGGCCAGGCAGACAGCTGGAAAGGGCTACTGGGCCTCTAGCTGAGTGACCTCACCAGTGGCAGGAACCATCAGCCCTGATGACCATACCGCCCACAGGAAGGAAGACACATCCAGGTTTTTTCCCAATAACCTACCTGTTTATAGCACACTAGGCCCCTGACCAAGCCCAAGCAAAACTGCAGGGGTAGCTCGGGGCCCATGTTCCTCTGGACTGAGGCCCTTTTGCCTTCTCTGGGGTTCTACCCCTGGGGTTCTAGGTCATCCCAGGTAATGATCCAGACTCCTAACAGAGTCACTGCCATGCAGGCCCCAGGGGCTCTAGGGACAAGGTAAGGTGAGTGGAAGAAGTGAGATGTTGGAGCTTCATCCAACCCAAGTCAGGAGAAACATGTTTTTTCCTAAAGGCAACTCCAACTCAGCTCGGACCTCTTCCACTGAAACCAGGGGAGCCCAACACACACAAATGAACTGCCTGTGGGCCAAGCCAGCCTAAGGGAGGCTGCTACTCCAGCCACCGAGGTGCAGGCCAGAAATTGTAATTTCCCCATCAGTGGATTACGTGGCTACTCCACGTACAACAAAACTTATGAAAAGAGAGTACACTTGAAAGGTGGGAAGTGATGTATGCCTAGCTTTCAGACCACAGAGGTGCCCTCCCTCCTTAAGATAACAACAACAATAGTAATATTAATAATAAAATAGCACATGAAGTGGGAGTTTTCATTTTCAACAGTCACTTTCGGACTTTATTTCTCCTAGTTAAGACTGTATCCTGCCTGGACTAGAGGTATTGGCTTCTAGCAGGAAAGCCACAAGCTGCTGGACCTAAGCCACTGGTCATAGTGATTTGCTTTCGGCTCACCTGTAAGCAGCCCCCTACCACACCCACCGGTGAACTCCCACTCCTGATTGGTCCATTCCTTGGCTGTGGAGTGGCTGTCTGCTGCCCCTAGTGGCTACCAGGTGAAATAACCATAGGTACCAGCATGGGCTGGAATCTGAGATTCCTATTGTAGCTTCTTTTTTGCTTCTTTGTTTTTTTATACTCCTCTTTTTGGGTTTCTCATTCTCTCTGCTCCCCCCCTCTTGTTTCTTCCTTTCCCTTGTTTGTTGGTGGTCCCAGCTGTGGCTTCTCTCCTGGCCCCTGTTTTCCTCATCAGGAGGATCTGCTGGACTCAGGTTTTGCTAGACAGGCAGCAGCCCTGCTGTCCCCATCTCTAGCTGTTGTCCCTGTTCATCTGGAAGCTGGCTTACTACCTGGCTGCTTTCTCATGTTCTCTACCCTAACGAGGAAGGCAAGTCCCAGGAGAATCACAGGAGCCCCAGTGTCCCAGTCCAGGGGTTCGGCCAGCCCCCAGGAGAATGCAAGCTGCAGTGAGCCGTTAGCACCTGGAGGTCTTGCTTTGCCCTCCCTTGGGACACTTAGCAGCAAAGCCTCTGATCTGCTCCCATGCATCAGCGCTTCCTTAGTGGGCCCCTGGCTTTGCAATCAATGCCCAGTTAGGGTCTCAGGCTACAGGATATTGCTAACCCCTTCCTAAAGTTAAATGGGAAACTACTATTCTCTGAACAGCCATTTGTGCCTGGCCCACTTCAAGGCCCCCCACCTTGGGTGTCCCCTTCCGAGGTCACAAAACACTTGAAATGGATGCTATCATTTTTATTTTTAGTGGAAGACACTGAGGCCTCAGTGAGAAATGGCAGAGCTGGGACTCAGTCTGACGGTGAAGACCACCGTGCGCCAGACACACCCATGCCCCCCAGCTCTGTGCAGGAGTTCTGGGAGCTGCCGGCGGTCGGCGCTGCTTTGATCTGTGTGCCACTCAAAATTAGCATTATTAATCTACATGATCTAATAAATGTTTATAACCTAAACATGTGAGAAATATTTAATGTAATAAGTTATAGTATTAATTATAGTATTAATACGTGATTTTATATACTGATACATTATTATTAATTATCATTCTATTTGAGGGCCTACTCAGTATCTGGCACTGTTCTCTGCACTGGAGATCCTGCATGGAGTCTGACGGATTGGACTCCCCCCTCCTCCTTCAGCCCACATTCTCAGTCATGATGCTTTCCTAGTTTTTGACTATCAATATACAAAATTTTCGATGAATGAAAAATTAAAATACTTCTGATGGGGTAGGACGGAGTAAGTCATGCCAGGAGACAGGTAATCAGTAAGTAAAACATACCAGGTCAGATGGTGGTACGTACTGAAGAGAATAAGGCAGGGAAGGGGGATAAGAAGTGTCATTAGAAAGGGCTGCAATTTTGGTCAGGCAGCTAGGGAAGGCCCCAGTGAGGAAGGCACATTTATTATTATCTACTGCTGCATCACAAATCACTCCAAACTTGTCAGCTTAAGTCAACAAGCATTTATCGTCCCCCAGATTGGGTGAATCAGGGATCGGGAGAGGTGGAGCTGGGTGGTTCTGGCGCAGGCTCTCCCATGAGGCTGCAGCCAGTGCATCATCACTTCTTGCATCATCGAGGGCCTGACTGGGCTGGAGGTGCCACTTCCAAGATGGCTCATTGGACGTGGCAGGAGCAGGGGTTCCTGCTGCGGGGCTGCTCACACCTGGCAGTTGCCTGCCCCGAGAGGGCATGGGCTGGGAGAGCAGTGAAGCCATGCTGTCTTTTCTAACCTAGTCCCAGAAGTGATGCTCCATTGTGACTGCCAAATTCTACTGGACACACAGACCAATCCTGGCAGTAGGGGGTTGGACTCACAAGGATGTGAGTGACAGGAAAAGGGTGCATGGGGGCCACACAAGTGAAGGAGCAGGCCGTGCATGTACCTGAAGGAAGATAATTCCAGACTGAGGGAAAAGAAGATAAAACACCTCAGAGGTAGGCATAGATCTGTCCTCTTTAAAGAGAAGCAGGCAGATGGCATATCCAAAGAGGTAGAAGAAGAGGTCAGAGGGATCAGGAGCTGCAATGGATCATCCAGGGCAGTGGTTCTCAAAGGGGGTGCCCAGACCAGCAGCAGCAGCATCCCCTGGGAATTCATTAGAAATTCAAGAACTACCTGAGTTCCTGAATCAGGCACTCTAAGACTGGGCCTCGTGATCTATGGTTTAACCAGCCCTCCAGATGATTTTGGTTTTAGAACCCATGGTTTAAACCTGGGTTTAAGAACCATGGCTCTAGGATCTTAAAGATCACAGTGAGAACTCTGGCTTTTATTTTGAATGTAGGGACAGCCATTGCAGAGTATTTTCTTTTTTAAATTATTGTTAGAGAGAGAGGAAAGGAGGGAGGGAGAAAGAAAGGGAGAGAAATATCAATGTGAGAGAGAAATGTCAATTGGTTGCCTCTTGCATATGCCCGACTAAGGGCTGAACCCACAACCCAGGCATGTGCCCTGACCAGGCATCAAACTGGTGACATTTCACTTTGCAGCACAATGCCCAACCAACTAAGACACACCAGTCAGGGCCATTGCAGAGTTTTAAGCAGAGAAGTGACATGATCCAATTGCTGCTATTGTGCCAGGACCTGTGTCTGAGGACACTTCCTGGACTGAGCCGACACGTGCCCTCAGCATGTCTGGCACCCTAGTGGTGCCGTTTGTGACTGCTGCCTCTCCCTGTCCAGTCTGTCACTCTACTAGAGGTCAAACAAGCTTGGTCGAATGCCCTCCAGAAGGAGAGACAGGAGCCAGACGGGGTGCCATGAATAGGACCGGGGCCACCCAGGTGCCTTTGCAACCCTGTGGACGGCACTGGCAGCACTGCCTCCACTGAGAGCTGAGACACTGTGGACCTAGGAGAGTGTCACTCAGGCAGCGCTGGGGAAGGGGGTGCCCAGGCAACGACCCCTACACCCAGCTCTAGAGCTGTACTGCCCTGTACTGCTTTCAGAACCTGTGGGCACGCAGATGATTCCTGAATGATCTAGTGACATGAGAAAGAACAGCTTAACTGAAGAGATTCTTGCTTGGGAAGCTTCATCCAGATCCACCTCCCACAGGGCCTTCCACACCTGCCCCGGCCCTGTCCACACACAGCTCAGATCGCTCACACACACTCAGATGGCTCTGGAAGGGGCACAGCAGGTGAGCTCTCAGCAAACGGGCTTGTCACACAACCTGCCCGAGCCCCTGATGGTGAAGGATTGGGCTCTGCAGGACCACACAGGTCTGACCACTGCAGGAGGGCTGCTGAGCCTGGGCTGGCACCTCTTGACTCAGGCAGCCAGGAAAAATTTGACCGTGGCCACTGGGCCCCGAGCTTCAGCAAACACAGACTCCAGGCCTTGGGTACCTGAGGTCTCCAGTGACAAATGTTTGGCAGGAGTCAATCAAGCCCGGACAGGGGGAGAAGGAGTGAGGGGTACAGGCCTGCCGGCCCTGGGGTGCTCCCCTAAGCAATGAGAATTGGAGGCAGGCACCAGGACCCTCACTGTCACAAGAGAGGAAAGAAATGGACTGGAGACCTGGCCCAGTGTTTAAAATAGCCCTCAGGTATTCTGAGGCAGCCTAGAGTTCTTACTAAGAGCTCAGGTGCTGGCGACAGACAGACAGATGTTTGAATCCCAGGTCCACGAACTGCCGAACCAGCATGGTATTCAGCCCATGTCCTCACAGGAAAGCAGGGATAACTCTGCAATAGCCTGGGGGTGGGACAAATAGCTGATGAGGCACAGATAGCTTCAGCTTCCAGCAGCTTCTGACATAGAGTAAGCCCTCCACACACTAAACAACAACAATAATACTAATAAAATGAAACCCTTGCCATCCCTTCCTTCTCTGTTCCAACTTCCACCCCCCAAGCTGCCTCTCTGCCCCATTCCTCCTTTCGTGCCTTCACAGAGTACACCTCCCAACAGGAGGAGGGAAAGACTCCCTCTTTGGTGCTAACAGGAAGGAGGGTGCAAGAATGCCTTCCTAGCACTGCTGAGCTGTAGGGAGTCCCTTGGTTAGCCAGAAAAACACACTATCGGGGTCCACAACTTCCTACTTTACAGCAGCTCAGAGGATAATTTCGTAGCCCTGCAGTCCAGGTGGTCCAGAAGCCTGTAGGTGCATTTCACAGATGATCAGAGGCAGGCGAGATCCTGGCCCTTTGACATTGGTCTGAACTAAGCTCTGGACCAGCTGTAGACCACACAAAGGGCCTGGGGAGGGCAGGGCCAGGAGCAGTGCAGGGATTCTAGTGAGGGCAGAGGTGGGCTGCCTGGAACTCTCTGAGCCTGTCCTTCAGCCCCTCTAGGATCCCTGATGTACCATTCTCCTTGTTGCTAGTGCACACCTGGGTGAACACACTGAGAACCCCTCAACTTGGGCTGAGGGGGTAATGAGGGTTCACTACAATGTAGGGAAAGGGTGTCTAGTCCTTGAGCCAGTAGATGTTGGCAGCCAACTGCCAGCTGACCCCCATCTCAGGGTTAAGAAATTTGTAAGTAGATGCTAAGAAGGAAACTCTACCAAAACTAAAGCCTAGATGCTCAGGGTCCAACACCTAAGCCCAGGTGTCTGGTAAAGCTCTAATCTCACTTCTCAAACCTAGTTCTTCATTAGGATCATAGGGGCCACTTATTACAAATACTGATTCCCAGACTCCACACTTTGAGATCTGGTTTAGGAGGTCTTGTGTGGAGCCCAGAAGTCAGCATTTTAACAAGCAGTCTCAACACCTAACCAGATAGGGGGGAAGGTAGTAGAGTCCATTGTATCAGGGTTGCAGGAACCAGGCACAGCCTGGGAGGTACCCAGATGAGACAAAACTCCAGGGCATGGGTCAGATGCAGGCTTAGGCAAGGCGAGAAGTAAGATGTAGGGTAGCAATGGAGGGCGACTTCCCCAAATGCCCATCTCCACCCCAACCTTTCATAAATATCAGGTTCACAACACCTGCCCCCAGAGAGCCCCAACTTGGACATGAGGCTTTGCTATCTGTTTTAATTCCTGGGGGAGACTCCTGAATTACAGTAGATTGTCATAAACCCTTTGGCATGACTGAGTCCTCAGAGTCTTTCCTAGAATAGGGGGATGAAAAGGAGAGAGAAGAAAGCACAGCACTGAAGGAAGCTGGCAGGGAAAAATCGCCTGGAGATGGTTCCAGTGAGTGGGCACAGAGTGGCAGTGGACAGGGAGGGGGAGGACCTTGCTTCCAGCAGGAGCCTCCTTCACAGAGCCTTATCATAAGCCTCTGAGGGCAAAGTCCCAAGTGAGGGCTAGAAAGATGAGTTTTATGCAGTGCTGTTCCCAGGTGTTTGGCAGAGACAGAGCTGACAGATCAGGGCCAACAGGATATTCTCATCCTGGCTGGGACCTAGGAGAGTCCGGGTGACCTCACGGTCCTGTGTGCTCCCCCGGTCAGTGTCATTCAGATTCTCTGAGCACTGACTGTGAACAGGCACCAGGCCAGGCAGAAGCTGCCCTCTGGGAGCTGCTACCCTGCTGGGGGAGGCAAGGATGACCTCTTCCTGCCTCAGCTATGACCCCTGCTGTGGGGTCTAGCCCTTTCACCAGATGTACTCTGAGGGCAACACACGTGTGTCTGCCTCCCTGGCACGGAGTGCAGTGGGCGCTCAATAAGAGCCTACTTATTGAAGAATATAGATTCGGCTCAAAGCAGCCATTAGAACTATGTTCAGTTAATACATGGTCAATGGCTGATTTAAAAGTGAGTGTGCTGTGTGCTGTGTGCTGTGTGCAGATGAGAAGACAGAAATGGATGGAAAGACAGAAAAGGGCTGGGGAGAGTAGACAGCGCATCAATTCCCTTCACGTCATGTGAATTACAAATCAAGCAAGCAGCCCAGATGAAAGAAAGCAATCGACATATATGGGTGGTTCACAGAAAAACGATTGCAAATGACCAATGAAGAACAAAGGATGTTCATTCTCACTCAAAACTGGAGAAACACGAGCTAAGGTGACAAGACACTGTTTTGTTTTGTTTTTTACCCATTGGAGATATCTATCTATCTATCTATCTCTCTATCTATCTCTACCTATACCTATATCTATATCTATATATCATCTATATATAGAACATGTTTCAAGACTGTAATCTCTAGTGAGCAAAGATCTGGGAAACAGGCTGGGAATATCTCAGAAAGGCAGTGGGGAGACAGCTATAGAACCCCAAATGCACACGCCCCTTCACCTGACAACGGTTCCATGTGCACGGTGCCCCAGATAGAAAGATAGGTTTGGGAACAAACCTATCAGTTTTTCTGTCAGAGGGAAAAAACTGAGGAAACGCCAAGCACGTCCACAGACAGGACTGATTGTGCCGTGCTGATAGGGTGGGATTGGGTGCAGCTGTGCTAGGGAATGGGGTCCACCTGGGGGTGCTGATGTGCATAGCATCCACTGAGCACACTTTGGTGAGACCCTCGAAGGTAGGTTCTCACTTATAAAATGGCATGAGTAAAATGGATATGCATGGAAAATTCCTGAAAGACTACACAGCATTTGATGCCAGTTAATTTTTTTAAATTTATTTTTAGAGAGAGGGGAGGATGGAGAAAGAGAGGGAGAGAAACATCGATGTGCAAGAGATACATCAATCAGTTGCCTCTTGCACACCCACTACTGGGAGCCTGGCCTGAAACCCAGGCATGTGCCTGACTAAGTGGGAATCGACAGGCCAGCACTCAATCCACTGAGCCACAACAGCCAGGGCTGATGCTGCTTAATTCTTAAAAATGAAACCAAATTAAGAAATAACAACAATAACAACAACAACCTCTATTTTTACAGGGCACTCCATTTGAATGTCTTACCAAGTACATTAGAACTTCCCATGACAGAGACAAAACTGTGCATGAATAAAGAGAAAGAGCAATAGGAAAAGAAAGACCAGAAGCAGACCCCTACAGACTGGGTTAGCACGTGTTTTCGAGACGATGGGGAAGGCTGGCTCAGTCAACACGTGCTGTCAGAACGCGGGCCAACGACCTGAGAAATCTTAAGGTAGATGCATTTCTCACACATTTTCTGAAGTTAAATTTCATCTGGATTAAACTTTTTAAGGAGCAGGGAGAAAATGTCCATGAGTGTGCTAGAAGGAAATATTGCCTTCTTTTGTCAGCAAAGGCCTTGTGAAGTGTAACCTCCAATGGTAGAAATTGTAAAAGGTAGAGACGAAGTTTAGAGAAAAGGCACTGATTATAATGCTGTTTCACAATCAGCATTATAAACCAGCATAAAGAATTAGAACTTCTCGCTCCACATGATTGAGACCCTTGTCTAAGAACAGTCCAAACCCCAGGGGTATCCCTCCTCAGCCACAGCTATGTGGACCAGCGAGCATGGAACAGAACAGACCTTGGGGTGAATATCTCTTACTGTCAATGATCATTTTCTGCCAAATGGCTGCTAAAGAAAAAAGGTGAGCCTGCAGAGTTAAAAAAAATTATGAAGTGAGCCCCCAAACAGAAGGAGCATGAGACATCATAAGGTCCTGGAGACAGGATGACCCACTCCGCACCTGACTTTCTGGTTCTGAAGTGGGCACTGCTCTGAGGTGCCCTATGTGCTTCTATAATGTCCTTTTTTATAAGCTAGTTTAAGTGTGCTTCCATCTCTATAACAAAGCAGCCCCTGCCCACAGACGTCCACCGAACTGCAGTGCCCTATAAATGGCCAGCACCAGCCTCAAGGCCATTAGATTGCATCTGTGAACATGCTGAATTGCAGCTTCTTAACATGCCCCAAGCAGGTCCTCCACAATCTCTGCATGGAAAAATCACTCCGCTCAACTGTTAAGCTTCACTTCCCAGGAAGTGGTATTTTCCACTCATACATCACCTTTTTGATTTGTTTCCTGAGAAACTCAGCACTTATGAACTTCAATCGGTCTGCATTGCTAATCCATATTTAGAAGACTTTCCAGTAAAAGGTGTGATTTGCCTTTAGAAATAATGCTCAAAAGCACTAAGAGTGTTGCTTTTCACAAGACAGAGGGAAACTGTCAGAAAGAGCGATGGTTATTCTGGGAAATAGAAATAAGCAATCATCTCTCCAAGGTACGGCCACAGAGGCACTTCCATGCTGCAGGATTTCTGAGGAAGGCCATGGAGGAAGGACACCAAGGACCCCAGCGGCTCCTTCAGGCACACAGCAGTCCTTATCATGAAACAACACTGCGGAATGAGTATGGGAATTCTCGGTAAATCAAGCTGTTCTCGAACATCAGGAAAGGGCATTCAGGATAGAGGAAACTACACAAAATGGGTAAGAATAGGCAGCATTTTGGAGTGGAGTGAAAAAAGATTCATTGGGAAATTGCATGAACGGGTTAAAAAAAAGAAAAAGAAAACTTCTGCAGAGATGCCTGAAAACCTCATTCATTTGGGAAAATGGCGGAACACCAACAGCAGGGGCAGCCTTCAAAGTGGGCTTACAGTAGTGCTCCCCTAACTCTGGGGCCTCAGTCCCAGAGTTTGCAACTCTCAGGTCTGGGGAGGCCAGAGAAAATGCATTTCCAACAAGTTCCCAGGTCTGTGGATGCTGTTGTCCAGGAACCCCACTTTGAGAACCACAGGCCTGAAGACAAGGAAGGGTAGCACTCTCTCTATGGGTTCGGTTCACCCCGCCTCCAGGTGTTGGAGGTAGTGCCATTAAAAACATTTTTTAAAGGTACAACAATGAAAGCAACACACAAATTCCTTCCAACTTGAAAGCACCCACTGTTTATGCCACTTCCTCCAAACAGGTGGTGTTGCTGAAAACCACAGCGAATACTTAAGTTGCCCCAAGAGATCCAGAAAAAAAAAGTGAGCCTAACAGGGCAGATGCTCTGAGAGCAAAGAGGTCCACCAGGACCACAGATACTCAGGTTGTCACAGAACTCTCTTGAGGGTTTCTTGAGGGTTTTGTCCCCAGCCCTACAGCCCACTAGCTAAGACAATTTTGCATTCGCACACCTGGCAAGAAGCATTCACTGTTGGGGTGCCAGAGTTGAGCCAGCTGGGTGGGGAGGTGGTGTCCAAAATCACCGAGTGCTCCCTGACCCTTTCTGCTCTGTTTCCTGAGGCTCTGCACTGCTGCCCTCTCAACACCCTTCTCTGTAGTGTCCCCAGCCTCACCAACACATATCATGTTTATACTAGAGCCGCAGAAAGCAAGTGGAGTCTTGATCTGCAGCAGCAAGGGGGAGGGGAGTGGGCCCCCTCGACTCCTAGCGTGGGACACCCCTCCTTCTGTGGCAGGGACCACGTGCCCCAGAATCCTTAGATGCCTGTCACAGCATATGAAAAATGACCAGGGCCCTTTCGGGCTCCGATTTATGCATCTCAGGCCTGGAAGGAACCACAGAACACAAGGCCACTTCTTTAGAGGGGCAGGGGAGTTATGCTGGGGGAGGGAAAGCAAAAGAGAGCATCCTCAATTGCAGAGAAACTATTTGTATCCTAGTTATAAAAGTATTACAGAACCAGGGAGAAATCACTGGAAAATACGTAAGAGCAAAGGAGAAAACAAAAGTCCTCCCTCATCCCATCACTCAGAAAGAACCACTGTGAACAAGTACCCCATCCCCCCCCCACACACCTCTCAATGCAGAGGTGAATGAATCATGGGAGCAGAGGGCATCACAGCCACCAGGAATCAGGGACAGAGAGAGTAGGGTGGCAGAGGGCTGGGCCGAATCTCCTTGGCCACTAGGGTCTGTCCCTCAAGGGAACTACAGAGCTTGAAAGGGTTTTCAAAGCCAGCCTGTGCCCTCATTTAGAGATGGGGAATGAAGACTTGGGTGCTGGGGATGCACCAAGGAGCTGACCAGAGAGCAGAGCTGTGAGCCTGATCCCCAGCCAAGCCATCTCCGGGATACTCAGGAGCAGCCAAGAGAGGGAACAGAAATATCTGAAAATCACCTGCTTTCTGGATCTCCTTTCTGAAGCTTGCGTAAAAGCTTCTCTACACTTCCTTCTCTTGGAACCACCAGAATTCTGGGACCCAGGCAGCTACTTGAAGGCAGAACCTACCCCACACACTCACCGACAGGCTGACAATGCAACAGGAAAGCAGGGCACCTCGCCTGCTGTGAGTGCTGCCTTACCCTTACGCCAGGGGTGGGACCTTAGGGGACAGACTGCAGGGCATTGTGGAGGACATAATACCACTGGCCTGGCTTGCTCAGCAGTCTCCACAGAGACCACCAGTGCCTGTTATGCTGGGGCATAGGAAGTGGACAGGTGACTTGGGGTACCCCCAAATACCACAAACAATGTAGCTTCAATCACAAAGCTATGTTGTGTCACAGTTCCAGAAGCTGGAAGTCTGAGGTGAAGGAGTTGGCAGGGTGGTTCCTTGGGAAGGATGTAAGGAAGAAGTGGTCCCAGGCCTCTCTCCCAGTTCCTGGTAGCCTTAGTCACCCCTTGGCTCACAGTGTTCTCCCTATGTCTCACATGGTCTTCCTTCTGGGCTGCATGTCCGCCCTTTCATAAGGACCCTACACATTGCCAGGGCCCACCATGCTCTGGTATGACTTCATCTTAACATGATCATCTGCAAAGACCCTGTTTCCAAAGTCACATTCAAAGGGAGGGAGTTAGGGCTTCAACATCTTTGGCAGGATGGGCCACAGTTCAATCCATATCAGGAGGCAAAAGACTGCAACCAGCAGGGGACTAGGAGGCTGGGATGGCGGTTAGGCTAACATGAGTGGAGTTGAGGTGGGGGCAAGAACATCTTGTTTATCTAGAGGAATCATGGCCTTTGGCAGCAGAAGGTCTAGGTCGGTGGCAGGACTCAGAGGGGTGACAAGGCAATCGACCACTGGGGACCAAAGGCAGCAAGGGACCAGATAGCACGAACCAGAGCGCCTGTGTCCTGTCAGGCTGCTTGTGAAAATAATGAAAATTTTCTGTACTAGTTTGGAACACTGCTTTGCTCTGACCTTGCACCCCAGGAACCCTCAGTCACCAGGACCCCCCACTAAGTCCCCACAATGGCCACTAAAGGGTTAATGCCTGGGGTAGAGGGCATGGTCCCCTCCAGCATATTTGCCCACAGTCCCTGCCTGTGACAGACCACTCAGTGACTTCCTCCACTCTCCTCCCATTACGGGAGCTCTTTCTTCTCGGGGAGGGTATCTTTGAGCACCCAGGTAGGCAATTTCCACAACTGGCCAGAGGGCAGCAGCTTCATTCAACAGGAATGCCCAGGTGGCCTGCTATATACAAGGCCCAGCTCAGGATCTGTCCGAGGACGACAGGGTCTCTGTGGCCCACACACACCCAGCACAAGGTGACCAGGGAGTGGCCCACAGTGAGCACAGGAGTCTTGCATGACTAACACCTCACCCCGTTCTCCTCCTCCCACGCCTCCTGGAATCCAACTCGGACTGAAATAACAAAATAGCTGTTACCCCACTCCTTGATCTTCCTTCAATAATAAAGATCTCATCATCAGGAACTCATGCCAGCTTTACATATGGAGGCAAACTCCCAAACAGTGGGGGGTGATGAGCCTGTTGATGTTATGACTCCTTCTTCCATAGAATCTAGAGCCAGAGGGACCTTCTGAGGTCTATTCAGGCAGGAAAGAAAACTGATTCCAACCCACAAGGAAAGTCCCATTCAACCATCTCCTCCCCTTCAAAGGAAGCAGCCTTTGAAGACATGAAACCATTTGCATTGTGTTTGCCCACACCACCCCTGCATGAAGCCATCCAAGTGGATAATGAGACCTGGGGCATTTAGCAAATACCGGTTGCTTGATAATCAAGTCACATGGTCCTTGCCTACTCACTGATCAGAATATAACCTACAGATAATTTCTATTTTGCTAGGAGTTCCAGACTGCCTTTCCCTGTAGACCTCAACTTCCTGTTGCAGCCCTGTGTTGCCATTGTTCCCTGCCCCCCAACACATACAGAGGCCTTAGAGAAGCCCCAGAGAGGCTAAGCTTCCAGCATTTCAAAGCTCCAAGGATAGGGCAGAGTGTGGGATGAGTCTGAAGGCCCTCCTCTTGAAGCTGACGCTTTGTAACTGTTGACAAGCATCAATCATTTTTCCTTACCTGGTTCCATTCCAAAATCTCCAACTTTCAAGGGCATTTATAAAATAGCTTTCTGACTTTGTGTCTAATGCCAATTCCCCTCTGCAATGCTTGGTACAAATCCATGAGTCTCTGTTTGAACACAGATCAAAGTCAATACCCTCAAGAACTGGACATGTAAAAGGCATGCATAAAGCCAGGTGAACATAAGGACAATTGAGGGCAGTGGCAACCTTCTCAGCTCCACCCAGGTATGTTCAGGCAGAAAGGAGGGTCCCATGTGGCCACACTTCATGATTTTTCAAGACAAGTAGGGCATTTATGAAAAACTTCCCAAATTTTTCAACGTTGGCAACTAATAGAAGATTTTCAAGCATTGAGTACACAGAATAAATGTTTCTGTGGAAAGCCTCTGCCCTCAAGACCACCTAGCATGTGACATCTACTATACTTTTATCTTTGCAGGACAGCTCACCTGGACCTGGAGATCCTGACTCTGCCTTGACCTTCACACCCCCAGCCACCACGCACAAAGGCAACATAGTGCCACCTCCCTAGAAGTTCAGTCATCACAGGCCAGCACTTTTCAAAAAGAGTTCAAACCAAGCAAATGACATTCCTTATGGGTCTACAACCACAGTGATTGTATACTTTTTGTGGCTTTTAATTAATGAATATTGGTCAAACTAATGACTAGTAGAGATCCTGCCACTTGATACAAATTAGCCCTTCAATGCAATCAGATCCCTCTGGGATCTGGTGGGACACAGGGTTTGCAGTGTGACAAATGGTAGGAGGATAGACTATTCGCTGGTACACACTTCCTAGCCGAGCAGAGTAACCATCTCCAAAGAACAGAAAAATGAAAGGAGAAACTGGACACCTCTACACCTGCAAGACCTGAATTGTTTCACTAGCCTCTGAGGCGCTTTAAGGCAGGAGAGGTGTTCATTCTGTCCAGATGCCAGAGTGCTGTGCCAACTAAGAAAATAAAAATAGCATAAGCCCCACATTCTTGGACTTAGCCTTAGCTAGAAATAAAGTTGGAGCCAGGGCCCATAGAAGTTTTTCAAATAGCAAACATGCTAAGATTAAAAAAATTTTTTTTGAGCTATTGACTCAAAAGCTTTGAAATCATAAGACCTGCCACTACATCCTATTATACAGATAAGAATGAGGACTAGAAACTACAGTCAGTTCTCTGTATCTGTGGGTTCCTCATCTGCACATTCCATCAGCCTGGGGCTAAAAATATTTTTTTTAAGTTGTGTTGTTGCTGATGTGTACTGCGTAGTTAGGCATATTATGATTGCATCTGCACTGAACACAAACTTTTTTTTTGTCTATTTACACAGCATTTACACCATATTAAGTATTATAATTTGTACAGAGATTGTCAGATAGGACAAGGTCTCAGGGTCTGAACAGTTTTTACTGAATGCTATTCTTACTAAATAATAAAATGTAGCACAATTATTCTGCTGATGGAGCTGTAACCTGATGAACTTGACAGGAACCCAACTATTAAGTTAATCCAACTGCAAAGAAGAAATCAACATTTAATTAACCGAACAGTATGCATAAGCAATGGCTAAGCCTCCCTCCAGGAGCCAGAGCTTTGGATGTGAATCCCGTTTCCTTTACTTGCTACAAATAAATAAACAACCTAACAACAACCACATCTAGTTTGGGACTAGAACACCCCAAATGATGAACCCCTTGAGCTCAGTCACAAGATGATTTAAAGTTATGGGAGGATGTGTATAGGTTCTATGCAAATACTATACCATTTATATAAGGGACTTGAACATCTGCAGATTTCAGTATCCACATGGGTCCTGAAACCAATTCCCTGTGGGTACCAAGGGATGACAATATGTGCAAGTCAGCTACCCTGACAACACTTAGGAATATGAACATTTGCCTGGCGAAGCGCCTCCCTTGGCAGTTTTATACTCATTCTATATCTTGTCCCCATAAAACTGAGTTATTTGTCTTCATGCAGCTCTTCCATGAGTCTATTTTAAATGTAATAGTTTATGGTTACATAACCTTTAACATGGGGGCTATCATGCATGTTTATTTGTTTGAGGAAAACTGTATTTTCTCATTGTATTTCCATAAGAGAAAACTATTTACATTTACTTAACTTCATAATAAATGATCCATTGACTCTGCCTTCATCAATCTCGTTACTAAGTCTTCTTGCCAAGTTACAAATAGGTGGTGACTATTAGAAAACACTTAAAATAATAAAGCAGACATTTTCACTCCTTTTAAACAGCAGACTCTGATTCAGCAGGTCTGTGGTAGGGCCCGTGTATTGGTATTTTTAACAAACTCCCTAGGTGCTTCTGATGCCCCCAAAGTGTGGGAACCAGGCAGAAGGATTCCCCAACTGAGGTGTCCAAGGAACTCTTTCTGAATGACACCAACGAAGTCACCAACCTGCCAAAGTCCCTAATATGCCTGTTGCATATTTCATTGTGATATAATTCACATACCACAAATTCACTCCCTAAAAACACACAACACAGAGATTTTTAGTATATTTCATAGACTCATGCAACTAGCACCACTACCTGATTTTAGAACATTTTTATTACCTTGAAAAGAAAACCCTGCTATGAGCAGTCCCTTCCATTCACCCCTTCCCCAGTCCCTGGAAACCACTCATCTGTCTGCTTTCTGCCTCTATGGATTTGCCTATTCCAGGCATTTCATGTAAATGGAATCACACCACATGCGGCTTTTGTGTTTGGCTGCTTTTGCTCAGTATGATGTTTTCCACGTTCATCCATGTGGTAGCACGTGTCAGGGCTTCGTTCCTTTCTGTGGCTGAATAACATTCCGCTGTAAAGCTATTATCCCATTGTGGGATACACCACATTTTGCTTTCCAGTCATCGGTGCACGGACATTTTGGTTGTTTCTTTCTGGCTGTTATGAAAAACACTGCTGCGAACATTTGTATATAAGTTTTTGTGTGGACATATCGTTTTCCGTTCCCGTGGGTACTATATCTAGAAGTGGAACTGCTTGGCCGCACTCCACGTTCTTCTTGTTTCGCTTCCCTATCTGAACCTTTTGCTGCTTATCAGTGACTCCACCCAATAGCCAATGAGGAAAGTTCTTACATTGTTTACCAAAAGCAGTCTTTTTCAAGTAACTCAACTTTCTAGAATACAGCAAACAACAAAATATTCTTTGTCTCTATCTTTTGACTGTTACGGGTCCTCAACTTACTGGCAGAGTGAAGGAGTCCCTAACACACTTGGCATCTGCCAAAATTCCAAGAGGTATTACCAGTCTTAAACACTGGTGAGGAAGGGGGTGGTGGTGTCGTGCGCTTCAGTATTAACTTAACACTACAAATTAAAGTGGATTCTCTAGAAGAAAACACAAAACCCAAACAGAAGCAAATTAATGGTAAACTTTCAGGTCTAATAGCCCTCCACTAAGAGTTCATTAAAGAAAAAAAAAACAAAGCCAAAGTAAGAAAAGTTCATGAACACACACAAATTCAATCAGCCAAATGTGCCAAATGAAAGCATCTTTTTAGTCTCACCTTTGTTCAACACAGATGGACAGAAGAAAATAAATCAATATTTTTGGGGTGGAGAAGTTTCTCGGGGCAACTTTTATTAACGGAATTATCAGGGCTGTTCCATCCTGAGACTTAGGAAAGTATCCAATTACTTGTTACAAAGCAAAGCTCAAAAAAATGCCTTTAAAAGTGTTCTACTGGAAAACCTACCCAGCAACTCACATTAGTTCTTGGTGCAATAAAGTTAAATGGGAATCTACTCATTTAAAGAAAAATTAAAACAAGAACTCAAGAAAACAACCAACTATTTGGCAAATAAATCAAAAGGCTCAAACCCTGGGTTAATTCTCCCAGTTTCACTCACAGTCATAATAAAACATTTACACATATGGATTCTTTGTCAAAAGAGCTTGAAAACAATTCCCAGCTCTCTTGGGTTTCAGCTGACACTCTAACAGCATAGTTAAGTTTCCCTTAAAAATAAGTGTTATTTCAGGTAGTTTTTCCTACTAATCTGTGAACTCAGCTATCCTTACTGTTAATTAAGTCACCATGCCCTGTGCCTGTCCTCCTGGATACTGAGGCAAAAAAATCCAAGTGTAGAAGACCAAGGACCCAGGCGTTTCCGGGCATGTGAACGGCCAGGTGACTCTGAGTAAGTCTCTTTATCATGTGGTGGGGGGCGGGCTCCGTCTCCTCACACGTGAAAAGAGTGGTTCTATTTGTTAGGCCCGGGATCATCAAGCTTTTTCTTCCAAGAGCCAAATAATAAATTATGATTGTCTTTGTGAGTCACATGTTCTCTACTGAACTCTGCCGTCATCAGGCAAAAGCAAACAAGTTATATGTAAACAAAGGAGCATGGTGGGTTCCAATAAAAATTTATTTACAAAAACAGGCCACAAGCTGAGCTTGGTCCATGGGCTGTTAGAAGATTTGGAAGCATCCCCCAAGGATGAGTAAAAGTCACTGGCTGCTGAAACCCTATGAACAATCAATTCATTAAGGTGTGACACCAGAGAGAGGTAGACCACAGCAGGCAGGTCTATGGGAGTCTCTGCAACAGGACATGGACACACTGGGTGCTACCTCCCATTTCCATCAACTGCCTCCTCATTTTGGTTGATACCTCACTTGTGCTCCACTGACCTTCACCATGGCCTCAGATGAAGCATCACGACAAGTGGGTGGAGTCAGGCTTTTGGAGCCGTGCTGGGGTCAGATGATGGAATCCAAAAGTGTGGGGAAGCTTGGCCAGTGAGAAATAGGAGATGAGAGGGAGGTGAGCAGATTCCACAACTCTGCTCTCTTCTCACAGACAGATGACTCTTTGCAAGCCTTTCAGAGACAGGAACACACCTGCTGGGTGACCCCTGGGTCCCCGCAGTTCACTCTCAACACCAGCCAGCCCCTGGCATATCTTCCTTTGTCTCCCTTCCCTCCCTCACCCGCTCTCACTGCTAGGCTCATGCTCGGCTCAGACCTGCTAAGTAAGATGTTAACACTTAATCCTCGCCTCAGGCTCGGCTTTCTAGAAAAGCAGAGCTACAGCCTGCCACTCAAGTGATCTCCGTTCTTCAGAAATGAAAGCCTTAGATGAAATCAATGTAACTACTGGATTTAAAGTGTACAAAGACTAATACATAAGAAGTAAAACAGTGATTCATATATTAAACAAAACTAATCTTGGCCTTCATTCCTGGCTTGTAAAGCCCCTCCAATGTCCAAATGGTAAAATATGTCCTAAACAATGTCTAAGCATCTCTCGAAAAAGAAGACCTGAATACCTATAATCATATCACTGCTAAGTGATTAAATGGGCATATCTGGCCTTCCAATTATAAATGGAACAAATATCAGTGTGCTCTATGCCTTGAAATGTCACTATCCATTGTGCAAGTGAGAGATCCCCCCTCAACACCAGCACTTCAGGTCCCTGGAGAGGACAGGTTATTGATAACAGCTCACAATCCAGAAACTAAACACAATCCCAATTTTTGGCAGTAGAGTCAACTTTGGTGAGAACAAAGCATTTTCTCAAACAGTAGAGGACAAGCAATTTCCTGATAGCAGAAGCCCTACCTAGGGGCCCTGGGGCCTGAGCTCAGGGCCACCCTGCATGGTGAGATGCTCTGGAGAGCTACGGACAGGGAGAGATAAGGGCAGATGGGGACTCCCCAAAGTCTCATAAAAAGCATGCTTTGATGGCATTACTGAAAACAAGAACATTATTATACAACTTACCCACTGAAACTCCCTCTTAGCTATAACTATTAAATAACCTATGCTTTCCTCAATGATTTAAACTATCACCCCACCATAAATCTGATCTATACTTCAGTCTTTCTCACACTGCCTCTTGCTGACAACCTTTTCTCCCTTGCCTTTCCTGACGTTGCCTTCTCCTGGATTCCACATGTCTCTGACAATTCTTTCGGTCCCCTTTGCCCCTCCCTTAAAAGTTGTGGGGCAGGGCTCCCCTGGAGACTTGTCCTGCATAACTTCCTGCATTTGTGTGACTTCGCTTCTCAGATGATGACATGCAAATGCTGGGTCGCCCCTGTGGTTGTGCAGGTTGGCCACCACACAACAGTGTCAAGCCAAGCAAGCAGATAGGGGTGAAATCCACTCTGCTCTCTGCTTGCCAAGCCATGCACCCACAGAGTGCCCCAGACTCCCACCTCCAGCCCAGATGTCCCTTGAATCACAGCACCATCCCTCCAAACATACGCTATCCATCTCTCCTGGAATGTCCCCCGAGGATCCATACATTCTATGTGGATTCATCTTCTTTCTTCCAAACCCGTTCCTTCCTGAGTCCCCTGTTCTCACTGCACAGCTGCGGCACACGAGGCAGAAAAGGCAGAAGAATTGGAGCACTCTTCCTTCCCCGATGTGAAACATCCTATCTGACAGAGTGCACCTCCTGCTCTCCAGCCACAGCTGTAGACGTGGAGTTGACCTCATTACTTCTCCTCTCATGTAGTCTGCCAGATTCTGTGCTTGCTGTTTTTAAACCCTTCACTCTGCTGTGCAAGCAACGTTGCCACACTGTTCTGATTGTGTATCCCACACTCTGGATGCCATCATGGCTTTCCACGGCTCACAGGGCAAAGTCCCAACTCCTCAAGGTGCCTCAGGGGGTCTTTCATGGGTCAGGCCCCTAACCCCTTCTCTCACTTCTTGCTTCCTTACCAAATACGTCAACCTTGCCTTGCTACCCTGTCTTTGCTCATACAGTGACCTCAGCAGGGAACCCCTGAGTCAAGCACCCCCTCTTTGAAGACTTGTTTGATACCTGGATAAAATTGACGATGTGATGTTCTCCCCTAAAGCCCCAGATTTCTATGCAAACACCCATAATGTTTATTGGTTTCTCGGTTTCTCTGACCCCATTAGAACTGTGGTCTTTGGAGGCAGAGATAGCCTCTCTGAGGATTCTGTGTCCCTACAGCCTAGCCGAGCACTGTGACAATCCCTGTTCCTAAAGTCCTAAGTGGGTTTGAACATAAGCAGATTAGCCTGAGCAAGGTAATACAAATGTAAGTTGCACTCTAAACCAGTTGTATTTGTAGGTGCTATAAAAATGAGGACAGAATGCCTGTTATGTCCAAGCACCCTCTGCGAAAGACGTGATTAGTGATTAGGGGAGATGAAGTATTTGGCAGGGAAAGGTGGACAGACAAGAAGAAGAGAGGAGTGGCCCATGGCAGCTTTAGCAGGACACTGGTGGCCTCTGCTTCCTGGGCAGTGGTACGTAGCTGTGGCCTGACTCACTGGAGAGAGGAGAGAAGGGGAGACCCAAGAGCTGGGGCAGAAGAGTGGATACAGTGGACTCAGTTGTGAGGAGGAAATCGAACATCAGGAGGTCAGATAAAGGCGGATGTGTTAAGAGCAAGTGGTTGTTCTAATAGGTACTTTCCTGCCAAAAGGCAGTGAGGTTCAAAACCTTAAAAATCAGCCCAGCAGCCAAACAAAACCACTCTAAGTAAGGATTCCAGACAAGACCCAGAGACAGCCAGGCTTCCCATTCATTCCCTTAGATGAAGGGGCAAAATCCTGAACATGATGCTCAAGGTCTACACAACTGCTCCAAACATGACCCAAACATGACTGTTTGCTAGGAGGAAGGAAATTCCCATTGGCAACCCTTTCCTCATCCTGCCTACCTGAGTTGAAGGAACCTCCTCCTCCAGGAAACTTCCCCTGACCTCCTAGGGCCTCAGCTGAACTTGCTTTCAAAACACCCTGGGCTTCTCCTTCACAGCCCTGCTCAGAATTGTAATCAAATATGTATTCATTTAGATTCTCTTTATAAGAAGAAGCCTTTGAGGGCAGGGACTGATTCTTCTTTATTTTTATATCCCCAGCATCCAACACTCCACCTGGAACATGTTTGAGGCCTACCAAGTGTCTGTTGAATGAAGAATCCAATCAAACAGATACAGAATGAATTAAACAGTGAATGAATAAAACTGGCGTGGGTCTAGGAGGCAAGGCCCAGGAGCCAGGGTCACTGTGCGCACATCAGAGAAGCCCGGGAAAGGGAAGTAGGGCCAGTCCTGCTGCAGAGGACAGAGAGACTAGAGCAGAGGCCAGCCACCAACATGGCCTGTGGGCCAACCCCAACCCCAGCCCCACCCTCCACTGTTTATCACACAGCCCGTGAACTCCTAAACTAACACTATCTTTCACATTTTTAAGTGGCTGAAAAAGACCATTTCATGAAATGCAAAAGTCATCTGAGATTAACATGTCGGTATCCATAAAAAAAGCTTTATTGGAACGGAGCTGCACTCATTGGTTTATGTCTTGTCCGTGGCTTCTTTCACATGACAGTGGCAGAGCTGAGTCGCTGTGACAGGGAAATATGAGTCTCAAGGCCTGCCTGCCTCTTTACCAAAAAAGTCTGCTGAACTCCGGCCTAGGGTCTCTTGACATTGCTGTATCCCAGGGCCCACAAAACGTCCTCACCCAGCGGCACATACAAAACTCTGGGCCTCAGAGAAAAGCTGCCACACGCCATCAGTTATGCAACATGGGACTTAAATGTCCCCTTCATAAAGAGGGGCTGGTTAAACTAATTGCATCACACATGAGCAATGACTACTACACAGCTGTCTTTAAAAATGGGTTAGGCTGGAATGTACAAGTACACAGAGATGTCCAGAGCACACTGTCAAAGCAATTTATAAAACAATATGGAGAGCATTTTCCAGTTTATTAGAAAGAATAACTGTATGTATGTTTAGAAGATGAGAAAATAGGAATATCTGGAAGAATATGTCTGGTAAATGGTTCTAGGGTATTGGACTAGGGATTTTTAATTTTAAATACTTCTGTACTCACTGAATTTTTTACTGAGAATATGCTGTTCTCTAATTTAACACACACACACACACACACACACACACACACACGGCGATTTTAGAAAGCCACTTTTACCGGCAGCAGGGATCTAAATTCTTGATGATCTCAGGATCATGCGGTCCAATTTCTGCTTTTTGGGGAACTGCACATAAACACTTTCTTCTGAAACTTAAAAGTCTGATAACAGTGCAAAGCTGCTCAGATATTTGTTTTGAGGAAGCTCAAGATTAGAATGGTCGGAAATAGTTCTACTTCCCTTTTCCTAGAAACCCTGGTTACTATGAACACCCCTCTCAAGCTCACAGAAGGCCAGATTGCCAGGGGATACAAACAAACTTGCCACCCGAGTGGCAGCTGCCAGCTGCTATCTCTGCTGTTCCGTCTCATAGCAGCTGGCTCTGTCACCAGGTCACCATGGGCAGGTTCATAATCATCCATCGTGTTAATGGTCCCACTGGGTGGGGCGAGGCGGCCATAAGACGAGGAAGGTGAGAAGCCAAGACAGAGCCAACAGGTAGATTTTAGGTTCTGCCTGGTCACACACATCTGATTCCTACTACATCTAACTTTCTGTGTTTCTAACCTTTGTTCTGTTGGGATAGTTTTCTCAGGGAGTCATGGAGGCCAAGAGTCAAGCTGTTAGCTGGTTTTGCTCTGCCCTGCCCAGCCAGAGGCCTGGGACACTCCTCTGCCCATCCTGCTGTGGTGACCTGCCACACCTCCTGCACCCTGCAGTTGGCCCCCGGGATCCTGGGGTCATCATCGGGAAGGCCCAGGAAGTCCGTAATACCTGGGGGCATAGAGGTGTAGTCTGGACTCAATTCAGAAATGCACATGGAACCTGTGTTTTCCATTAACATACCTAATCCATAAGTAGCCCCAGCATTTCCCAAAGAACATTCCAAGAAACACCAGCCAGTGAAAAAATTCAGGCAAGAGAAAGATGCTGTGAAGCTGGGAAGACTTCGCACTTGCAATGCCTGTTTGGGAACTTCTGCATCATTGGAAGATTTTGTTTATTTTTTAGAGAGAGGGGAAGGGAGGGAGAAAGAGAGGGAGAGGAACATCGATCAGCTGCCTCTCATATGTGCTCCAACTGGGGACCAAACATGCAACCCAGGCATGTGCTCTGACAGGGAATCAAACCAGCAATGCTTTGTGGGATGATGCCCAGCCAGCTGAGCCACACCAGTCAGGGCTTCTCTGTCATTTAGTAGATTCAAAATCCCAAGACAGCACACAGTAGCTAAACCTGTTCAACTTGACTTAAACTAACTGTTGACCATAGAACCTTTGCCACCCCAATCTGGAAAACAGTTCCACACCATGAAGTTGGGTTCGACCACCACACCCGAGTGGCTGGCTGTGCAGGTCTGAGGATGATGCCAACCTTGAAAGGCAGGTTTCCCAGTCAAGCAAGGCTCAGACCCCTACCACCCAGCACTGTGGGAAAAGCAGCATTTGGAGTATATTTCTGAAGAAAAAGTCTTTAAAAACTAAGAGGCAGAGGATGGAGGAGAAAACCTGCCCCTCCGGAGAGACAGAAACCCAGGGTTGGTGCAGGATGCTTCCCAGAGTGGGACTCACCATTGGTGGTTGTGTTGACATAGTAACGCCGGCCCTGAGGAGACAAGTAGCTTTGCCAGCCTGGCGGAAGGACGACGGTCTGGCTTTCCTCTCCGGGCGGAGGGGGGACCATTCCAGGCTTCTGTTGAGGAGGAAAGAAAAGGTCACACATGTTTGGCATTTTTGCAACTCATTTCAACCAGGAAGTCAGAGACAGATGAAGTCCCCTGGAATAGCTCGATGTTGTGGGGTATGTGGCCCACAGGCCTCCCTAAGGGAGGTCACAGGCCACACTTGAGTGATTTTGGTGGTTGTCAGGGCATGAGGTGTGAAGAACACTTGCCTCCTCAGAGTCCCCGCAGAAGGGACAGGATCCCCTAGGGCAGGGGTGTCAAACTCATTTTCACTGGGAGACACAGCAGCTTCACAGTTGCCTTAAAGGGCCAAATGCAATTTTAGGACTATAAACATAACTACTCCTTAAATAGGGGCAAGGACCTTGGTGCTGCCACCGGTTAGAAACAAGGTGGAGGGCCGGATTCGGCCTGGGGGCCTTGTGTTTGCCACCTGTGCCCTAGAGGACAGGTTCTCCTACAGTGCCAGTCAGTTAACAGAGCTGGACTTTTGCCTCTGTTACCCCTTAGAAAACCACTCCCAGGACTGCTGCCCCTCTTGCAGGGGGAGGTGCTGATGTCCTTGGCTAAGATAACAGCTTGAAAGTGAGCCTCAGAGACACGGCTCCCAGACGGCTCAGCTTTCTGCAGACCGTGAACCCATGTGTTCCTGTGTCCTGTGGGGCCTTGCCTGCCCTCAGCGGGATTGGCTTGGTCCTAGCTGCTCCAGGGACTTTGAGGAAACATGACCTCTCCATGGTCTCTGTGTATATTTCATTATAAAGTTTCACAATTTAATTAAAAACCTTTCCTGACACCCTGAACACTTCTGTCTCCCATGCCTGTTAACTTGCAGTGCCTCTTGGATTCAGCAGGAGAGACTGGCTTCTTCTATATTGCCCAGAGCTGGGGAGGTGAATAGCAGCCAGGCCAAGTGGTCTTCTCGCCAGCAGAGTGTGTCCATGGAGCCCAAGCACACACCTGAGTGTGCTCACCTGGGCCTCTCCCAGATTGGAAGATGGTCAAAATATATGCAAGACAAATAGCCTGATGATGAGTACAGTGTATGAGTGTGTGTAAAATAGTCCACATATAGGAGATACACATTTTGGCTGTGTAGGGTTGGGAGCAATGTAGAAATAGGGAGATCGGGAGCTTGACTGAAGAAATAAATATTCTAGAATCAGGTTGCTTCTACTTGAGACACAGCATGTGAAATGGGAAGACTGGACTGGGGCTTGTCCAAATTACCTGGGAGCGAATGGGAAACTGCTAAAGGTACTAAGCAAGGGTCAGAGACTGATAAGGCCAGAAGAGGTTGCAGAGGAGAGAGGAACCCAGGAGCACAGTGAGCCCCTCCAGCCTGGGGCTCAATCCTGCCTTAGCCACTGAGTAGCCCGTGACCCAGGAAAATGCCACCACTGGCTGCATCTACTTCTGCATGTATAAAACGAGGAAGATACTGGCCCAACTGTGCAAGACACTGAGATTAGCAATAAGAAACTCAGCTCTAGGAAAGTGCCTGTCACCAAGAATGCTCCATGCATGGAGGTTTCCGGTAGGAGGGGGGCTGTCTAGATGCCAGAAGAGACCAGGCATCAAGCAGCCTCTGCCTGCTATGTCATGAAGTTCACCCCAACCTCACCATCACTGCGCCTAAAATGTCACCATGAAGGGTCACTCCTCCCAGGTTTCTGTTTCCAAGACGACCTGACTGAAAAGGTGAACATGGGCCAGCTGGGGTGGCTAACATGTAAAGATGCTGACTACTGTGTTCTGGTGAAAAGGCAGGGTGGTGAGGAGAACTCTCCTGAGCTGCATGGGTTGAGCACACGGGCCGATCCTCCTGACCCTCTGTGCCCACCCAGGAAGTAACAACGAGACCTATCCCACCTCCACAATCGCACAGTGCTGGTCTATTTAGAATGGCTCTAGTTGATTTAGCTAAATAACCCCGTGGAGCCAGGAGAGGCTCTGGTTTACATTTGAGGACACTGATGACCAAAGAGGTACCATTCCTGCTACCTCTCTGAGGTCTCCCCACCTGGGAAATGCAGAACCCACCAGTGTGAACACTGTAGAAGATGCCTGCAGGGGAGGCCCCCTTGATATGGAGCCAGGAAGGGCCAAGGGGTGCTGAAAGAGGGGAGGAGGGCATCCAGGACAATTTGCTAATTTGCCCAATGTGGCAAAGGTGGTCTTTACATCCCTCTCCAGCACGGCTGTGGGCCCCCACTCTGCCTGCCATCTGACTGTGCTTTGCCTCCATCCCCTAAGGCAGCCAGTGTCCTTGCCTTTCACCTCTTCCGGGAAGCAGTTATTGCTGTTGGCTGGACTGAAACAAGCCAGGAGTCAAAAGATGTGGAGACAACTGGGTACACAGCCAAGATAAGCAAAAATAGTGCTCCCACGCTTGTACACCCATGTTCCAGCATTATCCACAATAGCCAAGAGGTAGAAACAACCCAAGTGACCATTAACTGATGAGTGGGTAAACACACACACACAAATATTCAGCCATCAGAAGGGATGAAGTACTGGTACATGCTACAACATGGATGGTCCCTGAAATCATGCCATGTGAAATACGCTAGACACAAAAGGCCAAATATTGCATGGTTCCATTTATATAAAATGTCCAGAATAGGAAAACCCATAGACATGGAAAGCAGATTAGTGTTTGCCAGGGGCTGGAGGGAGAGGGGTGGATACAGGATTTCCTTTTTGGGGTGATGAAAATGTTTTAGAACCAGATATTGGTGATGGTTGCACAAAACTGTGAACGTGTCAAAGTCACTGGTGATAAATCTTATGTTAGGTGTATTTTACCACAATAAAAAAAAAGTAGAAAGATGTAGACAAGGCAGAAGTGGGCCTCCCAACCTGCAGGTTCTCTTTAAGAGACACCAGCATTACCACCCCCGCCTTGGGGCATCGGGGTGCAGGCCCTGGGGAGGGCTGCTCACAGCCATGGAGAGGATACAGCACGAGTAAGTACCCGATAATTAAGGTCTCTGCCAAACTCATTCTTAGTTTGCTTCCAAGTTAAAGCCTTCCCTTCCTTTCCTTAGTCCTGTGGCTTCTCCCCCCTTCCATTTTGTCAGCTCTTTCCCATAGGAACAGGACTGAGAAGTAGGGGTGACACAGGCCCTTTGTACAAGGAACAAGGTCAGAGGCAGTGGGAGTGGGAAGAGAAGAAGGTGTTTTCCTCAGCTCAGAAATCTTTAACTGATTCACTGACAGCTTGCTGGGAGTTCTACAATGCTGTCTCTCTCCCAGAGGGCTGCCCCCAGCGTGCAAGGCTCAGGGTCATCCTCCCTGCATCCCCTTCTTCAGTAAACAACCCACCCTCAGAGAATCCAAGTTAAACGGGATCTTCCGCCCCCCCCCAAGTGGATGCATGTGTGTGCATACACTCACCCTGTCTCATCAAGAGGTCTCTAGGCTACTCCAGGGCCCTAGTGTAATAAGTACTCAAGAAATGGCTGCACGCAGATCCCATTTCTGCCCATCGATGATGACACTCACCAAATGTCGGTAAGTGGACAGGGCCTGGGTCAGGTGCTTTACACACTTGTTTCTAATCTGTACAGTAAGCCTGGTACATAAATGCCATTTTTTCCCCATTTTCAGATGAGGAATCTGAAACTCAGAGAATTTAGTAACTTGCCCCATGGTGCACAGACCAAATAAAACCAAACTTGAAAATGTTAGCTTTGTTCTAGATACCTCCATCCAGTTACCTAAATCCAGGCTACCCTTACTCCCTCTCCCCGAGCTCTCCGTAATCAACTCCATTTCTTCACCTGGTCCAGCTGACATCCTTGCTCCCACCCAGGCGGGGCGACAACTCAGGCCTGATTCCCCTGCCTGTCGCCATCTCCAAGAGCGCACATGCCTTCCCAGGAGACAGGCAAAAATATCACCACCAACATCCAAGCAGTCACGTTCCCTCATGGTGGGCTGACTTCCCTGTTTCCTTAGTTAAAATAACACAACTGGAGAAACTGTCCTTTTAATAATGGCCACTGATTTCCCTGGGGGGAAAATGCGCAGGCCAGCAAAGGGAAGTCACTCCGATATGAACAGAAATCCCCCTACAGCAGTGTTTTTCAAAGTGTGATCCCTGGGCCACCCCGTCAGTCACCAGGTATGTGGGTTAAAGTGTAGATTCCAGAGACCTGATCCAACCACACAAACAACCTGGAGCCTAGAAATCCACCTTTTAACATGTATCCTAGGTGAGCCTTATGCTCACTGAACTCAGAAGAGACGGGTTTGAAGCTTTAGAGGGAGCAACTAAGAGATAACACTGTTTCTGAAATTAAAACCGGGAGCATAAAATTTTAATAAGCACAATCTATAAGAAGATAGGGTTTAGCAACATGGCTACTTATTAATGAAAAGAATCCTGTCCCATAGCCCAAAGCTGTCAGGTGGATGATCTTCAGAGAGACTCAGCCTTGTCTGTGCAGGCTCCAGTTAGTGCCGACCCCACACCCAGCTCCCCACAGCCTCCCCCACTCTTCAGATTCAACCCAGGGCTCCTCCCCTCTCAGGAGGTTTCTGGGAGCACCTGATTCTTACCTTCTACAGGTGTGAGCAAACGTTACTTGCCGATGTTAACGGGTGGTTGTCAGACACTTGATTTAGCAGCCAGATCAGACAGTTTTAAAGCCCCCAGTACAGCGTCTTCTCACACCCCAAACCCAGAAGCAATAGAAGCTCTAAAGAAAGGCATATTCAGCGGGCCCCACACCCCCACTCCCAGATCTATATATAACAGGTCTGAAGTTGTCTGCCTAACAAGCCACTTTCTGGCAGCCCTGTTGCCATGGCAATGACTGCTAATGAGCCCAGTGCTATGATTGGCACTGCTTGAAGGCTCCTCTATAAAGAACTCTCCAGCAAGTTCCCCCTTCCACAGCCACATAGCCAGCTGGACACCCAGAACCAGGCAAGGGCATGGCTGCATGGGCTTGGAAGGCCTCATCCCTGGAACCAGTCCCTGGGAGCTCTGAAGAATCCTGGATCCAGTGGCCAGGAGTGGCCTCCATTGTCACTCACAGAGAGTCAACCAATTATAAGGATAGGGCTGCAGGGGAGCCACCAAAAAGACCAAGGCCCAGCTGGGCCAGAGACTGGAGTCATGTCCACTCTACAGCTTTCTGGTGGAGAGACTCCTGCACAAAGCTGGGATAGCTACCCATGGAAAGATCATTGCCTCTGGCTACAAGCTAAGACACAAAGCATGAAGCAGGGACCCCTCCCCCAGGCTGCTGCCAGCCTGAGGGTCTGTGTCTACAAGAATATTGGGTACCTCTCCCCTGCCTCACAGGAAAAGTGAGGATATGGAAGCCTTTCTATCTGGATATGGAAGCCTTTCTATCCATTCAGAGAGAGCAACTCACAGAAAATAGCTGGGGAGAAAGCAGGGGACTATGGCAATGACACGGTGCATTCTGGGAAGCATATCCCCACACATAGTTTTACAGGTGAAAGGGAGAGGATGGACCCTGGCAGCACCTTCACATTCTTCTCAGGGTGAGGGATTTGGAGACTTGGCCAGAGGGAGGAGAAGTAGCCCCATGACAGAGACAGGCTATAAGACTGAAGAAGGCAGGGCCACGTCCTTCTTGTTTAGTCCCAGCATAGTGCCCAGAATGTGGAAGGAAGGAAGGAAGGAAGGAAGGAAGGAAGGAAGGAAGGAAGGAAGGAAGGAAGGAAGGGAAGGGAGGGAGGAAGGGAGGGAGGAAGGGAGGGAGGGAGGGAGGGGAGATTGTAGTAGAAGCTGGCCTTTAAACAGATTTGAAGAAGCTATTTCATCAAATAAGTAGACAGAGAATGGCAGTCCAAGCCATGTGTGTGCCCCACCTGTGAAGAAATCCCAGCTTTTAGTGGGTCTGACTGAATAGACGGTTAGACACTGAACACAAGGAAGTAGGGGAGACAAGATAACTTTAATGGCAGAAAACAAATTGAGGAACAGTATCCAGAAGCCTCAGGAAAAGTGCCAACTTCTAATCCTGAGCTCAGATAATACATAGGAGAAAAATTCCAGGAAACCATTTAGCAACTTCAAAAGAGGGCAGAAAGGTAAAAAATCATAGGGAGAAAACAAACTAATTCAAAAATGACACATTGATTCAAAAAAGAATACAAAATGATATTAAGAAGGAATGGGAAATTATCAAATTGTGGGAAAATTTAAAAGGTAGGAACAGAACATCCATATTGGTTGCAATAGCATACAGAATTAGTATTGCAAAGAAAAATTAGTTATGTACAAAATAAATCCAAGAATTTTTTTCCCAGAATGCAAAGAAAATGGGAAAAAATGAAAACAGGAGGAGAGAAGAGAAAGCCAAGATATGGGTGTGAGGTATTCCTGCAGAAGAGACGGAAACAAAAGCATAACAGAAAAGACACTATAAGCAAAGGTTGTGGAGGGGGAGCAGGGAACTTCCAGGACCAAAGGAAGACAAACTCGCACAGTGGGGAAGGGCTGGCCCTGCTCCAGGCAGGCGGGGCTCAGACACCCAGCGCGCCCACACACCCTGACATGCTACTGGGTTGGCCAAAAAGCCCATTTATAGTTTTTTCCATAAAAAAGATGTTTTTCATTTTCACCAATAACTTTATTGATTTGCGTATCTTGAGTATATTGGCTATCTCCTGTGTCATATAACTATGATTGTTCTCAGTTAACGTCTCAATTTGATCACTATCAACTTCTACTGCTCTATCTGATGGTGGAGCATTGTCCGGAGAGAAATCTCCAGGACGAAACTTCACAAACCACTTTAGAGTCATTCATCAGTCATAGCACCTTCTCCACACACTGCACAAATCTTTTTTCTCATTTCAGTTGCGTTTTTACCTTTCTTGAAATAATAAAAGCATAATATACTGAAAATGTTGCATATTTTCTTCCATCTTTGATATTAAAATGGCTACACAATAATTCACCAATTTTGATGTTTTTTAATGCACTCTGATATGACAGCTATTGCAATGCATTCTAACAAAATTGTTTTGAGTGAAGTTAAAGACAACTAAGTGCTATTAGAGCCACCTTACAGGGGGAAAAAAACCCACGAACTTTTTGGCCAACCCAATATTTAACAGCAAAAATGAAGATGAAGTCCTATGATCGTTTCAGTGGGAGGAGGGTATCTCAGATCAAGGAGCAGAAATAAAGCTGCTCGCAGACTTCTCTGCAGCCTCACTGCAAAGAACACCTCTGGAGTATCATGTGAAAAAGGTGAGGCCTTCCAGTTCGGCCACACTGTCTTTCACAGGTAATGTGATTGGAATACCTTCCTCTACAGATAAGGGGTCAAGAAAGGTACCATGCTGTGATCTCCTTAGTAAAAGTGCTTAAAAGATGTACTCTGACTACCTTAAAGATTAAGACAAAGATGAAGGAACTATCCAAGGTAAAAATGACCAGGGCTGAATAGGAAAGCAGCTCAAAAAAAGTGTAAATAATTATAAAAATCGAGTCACAGAGTATGTGTGGGCCTCTATTCTCAATATTTAGTGTAAAAAAGTGAAATAACCTAGATCACAAATTCCACATAACACTAGAAAAGATCGGGAGGTGGGAGAAAAAAGGAGGATGCCAAGAGAAACGAACCCAGAACCCTGCTCTTGTCTTCCATCCCAATAAAGACACACCCTCCTCTCCCTCCTGCCTCGGCTATGGGGTGCCTGCCAAATCTGCTCCACCTCTGCTCTTGACTCTGTCTTGGAGAAAGACAGGTTTCCAGCCAGAGAGAACATGACAGAAGGGAAGGGTCCTTGGAGACCGCAGACTCTTTACTGTCAGGGGCTGTGAGGCTGACCACCAGACACCTTTTATTGGCCCATGGGCAACCATCTTCCACAGGGAGTTCTGAGCTCTGAATTCATTATCAGAGGTGTCCAACCTGCAGCTCTCAGGCCACATATGGCCCCGGATGGCTATTAATGTGGCCCAACTCAAAACCATAACTTTATTTAAAACATAATGAGATTTTTTGTGATGAGATGTCACATTGTATTTAATGTCTGGCCCAAGGCAACTCTTCTTTTTCCAGTGTGGCCCAGAGATGCCTAAAGGTTGGACGCCCCTGCTAGGTGGACAGGGTGGGACCACAGCACTTAGCCAGATGAGAGAAAACTCAGTAGGAGCCCAGGGCTTCCTGAAGATGTCATTTGTACTGCCTTTGGCATTCCTTGGGGCATTCCAAAAGCCAAAAGCTGCTCAGCACTTAAAGACTGCTATTTCTTGGCCTAAATCTGAGCGTTTCTGCTTCCCTGGAGACACTTTGGTTGGGATGTCTGGCTGAAAAGGGGGTCAAGGGCATGAGGCTCACCTCTAGCTTTTTACTAATAAGATATCCTTCTTCCTTCCACTTTCCTGTTTGCTGAGTTTTTCAGTAAATGTGATGGACTTGTCAGAAGTTCATATAAACCTTCCAGTTGTATTAGAAATCACCCCTCTTATTAAAAATGAGCTGGTTAGCCCTGACTGGGTGGTTCAGTTGATTGGAGTCTTGTGCTGTATGCCAAAAGGTTGGGGGTTCCACTCCTGGTCAGGGTGTATACGGGACACAACTGATCAATGTTTCTCTCTCCTTCCTTCCTCCTCCCTCCCTCCCTCCCTTCCTTCCTCCCTCCCTTCCTCCCTTCCTTCCTCTCTCTCTTTCCCTCTTATTTTCTTTCTAAAATAAACATAGCCTTGTATAGGGATTAAAACAAAAAGATCTGGTTAGCAGAGCTGTTTCTTTGAACCCATTAAAGGAACCTTCCAAATGAGGCTTTAAATACTTTAATGCAAATGTTCCCAGAACCCTTCCAAACCTTGTACAACCCAAGTGTCCTCAGGCCTCACTGCTCAGGGTGGGTGGATGGATGGGTGGGTGGGGACACATTCCCGGCAATGAGCGCACTGGCTTGAACCCCCACGCTGCTCATGCCAGACCTCCACCCAGAAAAGCCTCCCCAGAAGGGATCTACAAGCTCCCAGAAGGTGACTCACTGAGCTCCCCAGCTCCAGTCCCAGAGAGCATCTGCCATGCTCTTCCTTTCCCGCATAGGCTAACTTCCCCTACACCATCACCCCACCCTGTCACTGTCCTCTGTCTACAGAACTGCTAGAGGAAGCCTTACACTGTGAAGTCCCTAGTCAGGGCCAGGGGACTTTTCCCCCAGCACCCATAAGTTTGCCAGCCATGGGCATGAAGGCCAAACCCCTTCAAGCACTACAGACGTGTCGAGCTCCTGAAGACAAGGGGGGGTCCCAGCCTCTCTGAATAGCCATCTGCAAGCCAATCAACTTAAGAGGCCTGTTTATCAGGACCCAGCAGGGAGAGGACACAGAACAATAAACTCTCTTTTCTGACCCTAAAAAGGAATGGAGTGATCTGGTTGCCCAGGAATTTTGATGAACACAATTATAGTGTGGTCCATGCAAGGACACAGGAAGTCAACCCTCCCAGGAAAACTTGTTAAGCTAGAAAACATGGGGTCTCCAGTGGGGCAAGGGTTGATGAAAAGTTTCACAAGGAGGAGCTGGGTGGCTCCTCTTGGTTCAGAAGCCATTTCACGACCTAAAGTATCTGAGGTTATGAAGCAAGGGGTGGGAAGGACTCCATCAGGTGGGAAGTGGCTTCCATGACAGCTTTATGGGCATTCCTGCCTGAGCCCTTAATTCACTGACACTGGAGGAAAGAGATTTTTATTATTGTTGCACCTGCCCTACAGATATAAGATTGAAGGGCCAATGAATAGGGTTCTAAAGGAGACAGTGTAAGAAACGAAGGACTCTGGATGTTGGCAAACTTTCTGTATCTGAGTTGGCTGCTGCTTTTGCTGGTGACATCTACCCAGTGGGACCAAACAGCGTGACAGGGATCTGAGAGACACCCACTCTCCAGCATCTCTATGGAGAATCTCAGCATTGGCCAAACAGCAGAACGGTGCCACCAGATATCACAGTCACTCCTGCCGCTTCCTGAGGTTTGGAGCAGGTACCCAGAGGCCTCACAGCTGTGTTTAAGGCCACTCAGGGAAAGGGGGTTCCCACAGGTGCTCCTAGAATATGGGAAGCAGTGGTTGCTTCCTGGCCTGGGCATCTGGAAGGTTTGGGGAACCCCAGAGAAAGCCCCCAAGTTTTACCTCATTTCTAAGGCCTGGTTTTGATGTTCCATAGCTATAAAGGGCAGGCTGGTGCACCTGTTCCTGCCTCTGAGCAGAAGAACCCGATGGTTCTGCTCACCAGCTTGGGATTCATAGAGATATTTTATTCAAACACTTAACTTCCTGACAGGCTGCTAAGGAAGGTTGGTCCCTTTCCTCCTCCCCTTTGCCCAGCAGGTAAACATGGCATGGGCCCATCTGTTGTCCCACCTTCTCCTCAGGACCACGGAAGCATCAGCAGGCAGCACACAGGCCTAGGCATAAACAGGCTGTGTCCCCAGACCATAAGTTGTAATTCAGAGTCCCACTGCCTCTCTAGGCCTCTGTTTCCTCGTCTGTGAAACCAGGGGATGCCAGGCCTCAAACACGGGGTTCTACCACCTGAGGACTGTCTTTCATAAGAGACCAAAACCACCATGTGGGAAATTCCAAGGCATTGAAGTGACCAGTGCAAGCTTACAAAAGCAGCAGCCACATAAGACAAAGAGATGACAAATGCCTCCTGACAGGGACATAAGTGTTCATGAAACATCACTTCATTTTTCTGTGGCATGTTTCCCCAAACTTTGGGGGGTTCTAAAGAGGAAGAGGTCTCAAACTCTTCAGGTCTAGATACACAGTTTCGTGCAGTCAGCCAAGTCCAATTCAACTGCAGGGAAAGAAACGCTATTTGAGGGGCCCACAAAGTGAACTGATTTCACAACAATTGGAAATCACTGAATATATGCCCAGGCCGAGATACTAAAGTGTGGGCAGTATCCCTCAACCCCCTCTTTGTCACAGGCCACTGTTCAGGTCACTATAGGGCTGAAATGTCCCTATCTGTTGTAGGAAGAAACTGGGCTTGAGCTTAGTGCTTTCCATCATCCTAAAGAATCTCAATATACATCCTAGATTTTCTCTACTAGTTTTTATCACTAGAAGATACCTTAGAAGATGCTTCTGAAGGACATTTTGAGGTTTGGTCACCAACAATAAGTCACCTCCCTAAGAAGCTCTGCATAGGGTAAGGGCCCCCCAGATGAGTACTGGGAAATTCCCTTTGCAGAGGGAAAAGCCTGAGAGCGAGAGTTTTGTCAACCCTTGGTATCAGAAGTGGTGAAAAAAGGAGAAAAATATATACTTGTGAAGACCCTCCCCAGCCTTCTTTTAGTATTAGAGTGTAAAACCCCAAAATGCTCTATGAAGGTGTTTCTGGCACTTTCTTTTCTTTTTTCTTTTTTAAGTTTAATTTTTATTGTATTTTTTTGTATAGGGTCCCCTTAATCCCCCCTCCCCCGAGCAATCGCCACTCGATTGTCCATGTCCATGAGTCCTTTTTTCTTTTTGCTCAATCCCTGCACCCTCTTTCTAAAGCTGTTATGCCTCTGAAGGAAACCACGTAAGCAAATCTATCAAGCATTCGTTTCATTCAAAACAGGCTGAGGCAGTGAAGTGAAGAGGGAGTTGAAAGTTGCCAGCTCAGGCTATCACAGGCTCATTGTACCTCATGCAAAGCAGCCTGCCAGGAACTTCAAGAGCAAGAGAGTAGCTGCTGCCCACAGATGCCCTGGGGGCAAGAGCAGGCTTCCTTGGGGAGTAGGGGCCCTTTTAGAGAAAGGCTGGCTCACAGGTGGGTGCCTCTGCCACCCGCCTGGGGCTGTGATGCAGCGGGTCCAGCTTGGTGGTTGCGAAACACAGGTACCAAAAGAAAACCACGGCAGCGAGTCCTCTCACCAGAGACTCACTGCAGCCCCTGTGCAGTGCCCATGCCTGTGCTCCAGGTGACTCCAATCACAGACTTCCGACTGAAGACCACTGAAGACCGTTCCCAGTGTGTCCTAACTGGAGGGAGACTGAGGCTAACAGGGGCTGGAGACATTCCTCCCAACCCAATGCAGCTGGTGCATATAAAACTGGACACAGGTGGGAGCTACTGAGGTTTAGGACCTACCACCGCTCTGTGGGCACAGGGTGTGAACTGGGGTGCCTGAGTGCCAGGCCTGAGCTTTCATTGTCTTGCTGTGAGACTTGAGCAACCCACTTCATTTCTGCTGGTTGGCCTCAATTTCCTCATCTTGAGAATACGGAAGTTGGACCAGATGGTCTCCAGGCAAAGTCACATTCAAGTGTAGACACGAGATTCAGAGGCATCAGACTATCCCTGGAACACTGCCCAGGCCCAAAACCCTTGGGATTCTTCCTCCTCCAACCCCGCAAGGAGTCCTGTGTATCCACTTCTCAGCATGGTGAGCTGTGGTGAGTTCCCCAGTCTCAGTGGGCCTGCGTCTGCCTGCCCCTTCCCCAGAACCCTGCTCAGTGGAGCTCCAGTTGCGTAGCAATCAGGTTTCTGCTGTAGCATCCTGAGCTTCCCTATATCTGAAGTTAGAATTCACCCCATGCCAAAGGCAGGCACCAATGGAATGGTCCTGGGCTTGCTAGTAGCTAGCTCACCTGTTCACCACTCACCCAGCACCCCAAACACACAGTCCATTTAAGCATGGACATACCCCACCAACAGCCCACAACCCACATGCCAGAGAGTCTGCCTCCCCACCTGTTCTGCCAAGGGCTTTGCCAAGGACCTTCCCTGTTCTCTGAATGCCCCCAGTGCTCCTCTTCTTGGTTAATCCTTCTTCCCCATCAACCTCCCGGACTCGCCCCAACCCCCAGCCCTCTGCAGCCAGGGCCTGTTCTGTTGGAAAGTGATTGATTGATCTGGAATCTTTACAGCAGTATCTCTAAGTGCAGTCCCTGCACTGGCAGCAGGGGCATCCTCTAGGAGCCATTAGAAATGCAGGGTCCCAGGCCTACCCTAGAGGCAATTCAGATGCACCCTAACCTTTGAGAAGCCCGGCAGTGACCTTTCCTAGGAGGTCAGCTGGCCTGTGACAGGCTCCTGGGTAACAAGCATCATCATTTCCCCTGGCCCAGGTGCAGGCCCCTATCAGAAGTCAAGTCCAGGCCCTGGCTGGTGTGGCTCAGTGGACTGAGTGCTGCCCTGTGAACCAAAGGGTTGCCAGTTCAATTCCCAGTCAGGGCACATGCCTGGGTTGCAGGTCCAGGTCCCCATTAGGGGGCACTTGAGAGGCAACCACACATTGACGTTTTTTTCTCTCTTTCTCCCTCCCTTCTTCTCTCTTTCTAAAACAAGCAAACAAACAAACAAAATCTTAAAAAGAAAGAAAGTCAAGCCCAAATCAGAGTTTCTGCTTAACCCAGTCAGTGGGAGACTGCGTCCTGGAGGGAGGTATGTACAGACACAGACTAGCCTTTCCATAGAAACTGGACCTATCTCAGCTGTCCAGCACCCCCGGATAATGGTCGTCACTAAAGTCTAGGCTGATGGGAGGGCCCCCTTTCCCAAGAAGGGGAGGGTACTACCTTCTAGGGGAAGAAAGTTGGGCAAAATAAGGCTATTCTACCCCTGAGTCTCCGGAGCACATCCATCATTTTCATTACGGCCACTGCTGCCACCACTAAACTAGACAGAAGCATCCAGTCCAGGCTGGAACCTTTGTGCAGATACTGGGTTTACTGAGAAGATTCTCAACTACCTTCTGGGGAGCTGTGTCTCCTAATGGGCTTCCAGCCTGTAGTGTCCCACCCAGAACTGGGCCATGGGGTAGAAGGCAGGTGGGTATGTAGGTATAAGCCCAGTTTCAGATTTTGGAAAAGTTATATGGGGGAGGCAACCTATGGTCTCCAATACCCACACAGAAATCACCACCCTACTTCTTGAGTCACTGGGGGGCCAAGACTCCCTTCCCCACCACAAACACCCCTTTTAAAATCTTTCTCTCCTCCCTTCCTCTTCTCCTGATTTCTCACACAACAACCCAGTATTCCTTTCTCCCGGCTCACCTCCCGGGCCGGTGAAAGGTGCCTGCCCCTCATCACAGAGCCCTGGACCCTCTCAGCTGAACAGTTAGAGTCCAAATCTCAGAAGGTTCAAATGCCGAAGTCATTTTAGAAACATGCAGAAAGAAAGCAAGCTGACCACACACATCTGCAGGCAAGCAGCATGGATTCTTACCATCAGAGGTCAGCCAATCTTCTTTGGGGGTTGCCAACTCAGAGGAGACTTGGGTCCTGTCTGAAGTCCCCAGACTCAGGGCCAGGCCGCCAGCTTCCCCTGCGTGGCACCCTCTGCGGGAAATGCGGCTGAGGCAAGCAGGCACGCCGGGGCCAGTGCTTGGGGCACCCCAGAGGATGTTCTCACTGCTGCTCTTTCACAAAGAAGCCACTACATTGCGCAGTTCCCTCCAAGTCTGCTCCTGCTCTCGTGCGGAAATCAACAACGCATTCCAGACTTTCCAGAAGCAGGCTTTCTCGAGGCTTTCTTTCTTACTCTCTCTCTCTTTTTTTTAAACACTCTCTTTTTCCCCTTTCTCAGCTAAAAAAAGTTGGCTGAGGTCACGACATACAATGGCCAAGCCTGTGTCACTGACCAGATGCCTCCCACCCCCAGGCCTGTGGACAAGAGCGCCTTTGTCCACTGTATTTTAGGCGGGACTCCCTGGGCCTGCCCAAGCCCTGCTGGGGAATGTTCCGCCAACTTCTTCCCAACCCTAAGTCAGGGTTCTGGCCCTGGCCCCAGCTGTGTGAACCCAAGGCCAGATCAAACCCAACATAAAAAGGAAGAGAGAATGATCCCCTGCCTTCACTCTGCCCTCACTACCTCCAATTCTGGATGGACAGCGGGCAAAAGATGCTGCATGTCTCAGATAAAAGAGGCCCAAGGATCACAAAGCTGTTAGTTAGTTGCAAGTGGAGAAAGATTGGACCCTGAGAACAATACTGCATCCTCCAATGAACTGATGTTAGGTGGGGACTCGGGTCCTTGGTGAATATGTCATATCGCTCCATTTAGAAAACTTGGAGCAGGAGGGTTTAGCACTTAAAATGGCACACATTTCTGTGTTTGCTTTCAGATGCAAACCTGTGGGATTTTAGGAAGTGATTCTCTATATCAAAGTAAAGAGGATTTTCTGGAGGGACCAGGCCTGGATGGTTTCCTGTAAAATCACTTTTTCTCTCAAACATTTGTACAAATGAACTGTTTACTTCTGGGGCCAGTCAACAGCAGCTCCTCGAGGGACGCTAGGAATTCTGCGCTACTGTCTATGGACCCAGGCCGATCAGGGTCCCACCCAGGGCAGGTCACCACCAGCTGTGATACGCGGAGCAAAGCCTCTACACTGTGGCTCCCTCCAGGGTGAAGTGGAGATGATCACAATATATTTCTCAAACGGTTGTGGGGAGACTCTGAGGGAGAAAATCCATACAAACACTTCATATTGTGAGGGGGAGTGTGAGGACTGGACACAAACTAGTTGGTGGTGTTGTTGTTGTCACCACTAGCAGGGTGGAGAGTAAGAGCCGCAGTGCCCTGGATGCAAAAAACGTTTAGACTCAACAACAAAACAACAACGACAAACACATAACCTAATTAAAAATGGGCAAAGGACAGTTGCCCAAAGAAGATATACAAATGACCAATTAGCACGTGAAAAAATGCTCCAAATCACTAATCTTTAGGGAAATGCAAATCACAATGAGATATTACCTAACACCCACTGGGATGGACACTATAAAAAATAAAAATTAAAAAAAAAAGAAAAAAGTGTGGGCCAGGATGTGAAGCAACTGGAACCTTTGTGCACAGTGGTGGGAATATAAAATGGTGCAGCTGCTATGGATACTATGGCAGTTCCTGAAAAATTAAACATAGAATTACCACATGATCTAGCAATTCTGCATCTGGGTATAGACCCAAGAGATATGAGAGCAGGGACTCAGACAGGTATTATCATCCCTCTGTTGACAGAAGCCTTATTCACAATAGCCAAAGGGTAGAAACAACCCAAGTATCTACTGATGGATGAATGGATAAACCAAATGCCGCCTATACATACAATGGGATATTATTCAGCCTCAAAAAGGAAGTAAGCTCTGACGCATGCTGCACAGGGACGAACCTTGAGGGCAGAATGCTAAGTAAAGATAAGTTAGTCACAAAAGGCCCAATATTGTATGATTCCACTTCTGTGAGGTTCCTAGAGTCAGATTCATAGAAATAGCAAGTAGAATGGGGGTTGCCAGGTGCTGGGAGGAGGGGGAAATGGGGAGTGATTGCTTAATGGATACAGAGTTTCAGTTTTGCAAGACAAAAAAGTTCTAGAAATGCACCGTGATGATGGTTGCACAAGAATGTAAAAGTTCTTATTGCTACTGGAAATGGTTAAACTGGGACATTTCACATTATGTGCATTTTACCACATACACAAAAGATAGTTTAGACCAAGGGACCTTGGCCAAGGTGATGCTTGAGCCACAGTGGGAGATACTCAGGGGCAGGGTCTCCAGGGAAGGTGGCACGTGCATCCACCCCAGCTCCTTGGGAAGATGAAGATGACTAGAAAACAAGGTCGGGCCACCTATAGTGGGGCTCACTATGGTCCAATCACAGAAACTGAGGCAGCACAGTCAGCATCTTAACGTCAGCCACAGGTTCCTCTGCTTTGGAGCATGGCATGCCCAGGGGTCTCTGGGGGTGGATGGTGATCAGACACATCAACTCCCTGTTTCCTGCACCTACAATCCACCTTTCTGGTCCTTCCCTTCCAACCTCCCCCCGCCCCACCCCCAACCATGGCAGCCCTTAGGTCTTCCTTCTCAAAACCACTGGCATGGCTATCTGGGGATACCACTTCCCCTCTGTGATTGCTGAGCTCCAATCAGCTGCAGGAATGATAACCATGACCCCTTGCTGAGAGCTTGCTCTGGGCCAGGCACTGCTCCAAGTGCTTCACAGGTCTTATGTCACTTAATCCAAATCAACAAGGAAGTTTCTGTTATCATCCCATTTAATAGAGGAGAAAATAGAGACTCTGGGGTGATCAGGAAGGATGGGGTGGGATTAACAACTTCAGAGTTCAATCCTTCGTGTCCAGCCTGAGCAAAGGCCCAGAGAAAGCAGTGTGGGAGGGTGAGGGAAATGGTGGGTGGACCACTTCCATCAGAATTTAAGAGGCATGGAAGGTGAAAAAGTAGAACCTAAGGATGGAGTCAGATCATGGAAGGCCATTGAGAATTCCAAGGCTAAGAAATTCAGACTCTCTTCTACAAGCAAGAAGAAAGCATGGATGGGTTTTGAACCAGGGAGAAAACATCACCAGCTTTGCACTCAGGATATATTATCACAACACCAGGGAATAAAACGATCAAATGTTAAGACAAGGAAGTAGTCATGGGATCTCTCCTTTTTTTCTCACTTTGTAAAAGTAAGAGCCCTGGCCTGGTGGCTTAGCTGGCTGGAGCATCATCCTGCACACCAAAAGGTTACAGGCTTGATTCCCAGTCAAGGCACATACCTAGGTTGCAGGTTCAATTCCCAGCTGGGGCGTGTACAGGAGGTAGCCAATCAATGTTTCTTTTTCTCTGTTTTTTTTTCTCTCTCTCCCCTTTCCTCTCTCTCTAAAAGCAATAAAAGCATGTCCTCAGGGGAGGATAAAAAATAAAAAACAATAGAAATGTTTAACTCAACATTTGTAAAATGGTCCCAACTCAGCCACAAGAGAAGAAAGCGAGCAGGGTTGAGAGGAGGAGTCTGCCAGCAGCTGCTAAGTTTTCCTCAAGTTCTCTCTGGTGTGGGAGGAGGGGCTGGGGGCAAATCCACGCCCTGACCTTTGAGGTTGGCCATACCAAAGGAAGACACAGATAGGAGCAGGTGCATCTCAGCTCCTGGACACGGGGCCCCACCCATGAGAAGATAAAAGCAAAACTTCATTTGCACGTAGACAGCCGAGACCTTCACCTCAGTCCTTCAGGTTTTCTGGGATTAAAGTAGCCACAGAAGCTTTCACAGCCCATAACTTCCTGGTTTTATAATAGCAAAGGGGATATTTTTCAGGCCGGCTAGCCTTGACACCTCTCTGACACTACATCATCACACGGATGAACGGATACAATGACACACAATAGGGCACAGCCATAGGCAACACAAAAATTGTTGTCATCACAGTTCCCATTGTGGCCTATGGCCGGGGCAGGGGACCTTTCTGGGCCAAGATAAACCAGGAGGCTAATCTGTTCTGACCTGAGCTACACCAGTCCTGTAAACATTTTATTCCTTAGGTTTATCAAATTTAATAGGTCAGGGTGGGTACAACTTGCAAATGCACTCAATGGTCTTTCCTGTTTGGGGTTATTCCAGCTTCTGAATGAAGAGGTCACTTTGGTTTTGTTTGACTGATAGTCCTCTATCATTAGAGTTACTGGAAAAAGCATGAATTGTTCTCCCCTTTTGGGTCTCTGCAAATAGGTAAGTTTCTACATATGGGCCATGTGAACAAATGAGAAACAGTAGGAAACCCATGATCCAAAAGCAAAAAGAGGGACAATCATTTTCGCCAAGCTGCATTTTCCAGATTTAATGGAGTCAGATGCAACCAACCCTCCTCTTCTTAGTCTTTGTTTCAGCTGCACTGAAAACTGGCAACCAAAATAGGCCAGATTTGCTCTAGGCCCTTGTCTTCTATAGAACAAATTGTGTTGTCTCATAATGATAATTAATAAGAAAGAACATCTGTGTATGGCAATGAGTCACTTTTTCTAAATGCTTCACAGGCATGATGGGAGAAATCATTCACCAGCCCATGCAGTCTCCAGGGTGAGGGATCTCGAAGACCCCCCAATTCCTGCTACTCGGCCCCTTGGCTATGTGATCGATCAAGCACTTAACAGTTACTAACTACCTTCTCCTGATGGCTGTGAACAGTGCAGCAAGTATATAATACAAAGGACTGGACTTTTAAAATGTGGAAGATAAGGCACAAACACAAGTGAAAAAAAAAAGAAATGACCATACAAGGTAGTCTACAATAAGTGCTAAGTTGACAGATAATAAGAGCTATCAGAATCCAGAGGAGGGCAAGATTGCTTTCCACTGGGGTGGTCCAGGAAGCTTTGCAGAAGATGCAGCATTGCCTGACAGCTGGAATGAAAAGGAAGGGCTTGATCAGAGCAGAGGGACATCAAGAAAGAAGCAGAAAAAGCCTGGGTGACTGACAAGATGTGGGGGTGGGAACAGGAGAAAGTAGAAGTTGAGTCTGAAGAGAGCAAGAGGACTAGATCTAGTAACCCAGACAGGATTGGCTGTGGTGGGAGGCCGTTTGGGAGGATGTGGAAGAGTTTGTTGGCTGCATCTGTAAGTTCGAAGGGATCAGTGAGCAACTGCCGCAAGTCTGGCCCTAGCACCCAGAGCCGGAGCATCTATGTGGGCATGGTAGTGGAATCCTGTGTGTCGGCTTGGAGCTCACAAAGGATGAACAGCTAAACTTTGAGGCGTGTTCATACACGGTGGGAGAATCAATTCTCCCTGACACTCCTCGGACCCAATCCCTTCCTCCTCGGTGCCCTCCATGCATGCATGCATACCCCAGGACGCCTGTCCAGGACTCTCAGAGGCAAGAACCAGCTCTTCATTCTTTACTCCTCCCCCCAGCACAGGTCTCACACTCAGGGGCTACATGACGGGGAAGGAATGAATGTGAGTTCTGAGAATCAGTCACCAACACCAAATGAGGAGGGAGGCCTAAGGAGAAATGTCAGTTAACAGTGCCCAAGTGAGATACCAGAGAAAATGCACACTAATTACGAAGATGATGTCTCCTGCTGCTAATCTCAGAGAGAGTTGGGCATGGGAATCAGATCTTCGCACACAGGGCGCTGTGGGCATGAGACACACAGGGAAGGGAGGTAAGATAGTAAGACAGGTGCCATTATGGAAGAAAGCAAGAAAGAGGACGAACGTGGCTGCAGGGAGTGGCTGGTTCCAGATCTGCTGGGCTGGTAGCTCCCATGAGGTAACTGGCAGCTAGTTCCTTGCACTCAACATGGTTGGGTCCCAGGCCCCTCATCAATTCAGAATATCAGAGAACCAGGCAGCAAAATAGCAGTGCACCAGGTGAGGGCCAGTTTGAAAACAGGAACTGGACTAGGAGATGTGTGCATCACTGAGTCTACTGGCAAGCAACCATGGAAGGGAGTCCCTTCTACCAAGTGCACAGAGTGCGAAGGCCAGCGACAGACTGCATTCACATATACTCTCTCTGCTGGTATATGCGAAGTCTACATAAGTCCTAACTTGTCCAGGAACGAGTAGAAAAGGTGGAAAAAGCATGTGGAATAAGAGTGAATATGTGACATCCTGAAGGCTCCAGGGAATAATGCATCTCATAAAGTAGTAATTCAGAAGAAAATGTCGGGAAACTGCTAGAGTGCAAGAAAAGCTATGACATCTTTCAAAGAGGAACAGAAATTTATAATGGAAAAAACAGCCAAAGTGGAAAGACTGACACAAAGAAGAAAACAAATGAGGTAATAATTATACAGAAATCACTCATTTAAATCCATATTAGCAGCTGTGAATAAATATATAAAATGTTAATTCAATAAAGAGCAGGGTAAACTTAAAAGAACCTCTCTAAATTGCAAAGTGAAAAAGACCAAGAAATAAAAAAGCAGTATATCTTTAAGAAGTGTTCCATTAGAAAAGAACAGAATAGATTAAAATCAATAATCGATCACAACATAATAAAAAAATAATTTAAAAATCATGCAAGTGCTAGGAAGTGCTAGAAGAGAAATCCTACTGAAGTCAAAGTTTTTGAGGACATGTTCATTTTTTTATTACTAAGGATGATCAATAAACAGTTGTTGAATGGTGGAACAAACTGAATTGCAAATACAAGTTTCTGTCTCAAAAGTTTGAGATCTAAGACGTACACATCTAGGCAAGTTGTATCAATATTTAATGTGCAAGAAAGAAGGTTCTCTTAGACATGCAAGTGAGGATCCACCCACTACTCTCCAGACGCTGAGAGAGAAAGCCTGATGAGGAAGATGGCAGTGGGGATAAATGTCCCTGTGGATTATTTCTTCCCCAGTGCAGGCCCCCGGCCCAGAAGCCCAATGAACTATGTGCCACCTGGTGGGTCTTCCAGCACAGGGTGAAGCTCGGGGGCCTAGCATGTCACCTCCTCTGCTTCTGCCATGATGGAACCAGAATACGTGCTTCTCCTGCAACGTCCTTCAGGGCCAGCACAGAGGAAACCTCTGGCCACATGCAGGGAGCTCTTGCGGTTGATGCTGCCTTTTCCATCCACACACATGTGGGCAACTCGGGAACTATGGAGGCTCTGGGACACTGTGCTGGGAGAAGCACTGAACAAAAAGTCTTTGTTCCTCCCTCCACCCAAGCCACGCTGTGTTGTGTAGAACACCAGAGTGGCCACTTGCATTGCCTGGGGACTTGAGTAATGATTTTCTGCGTATTTAAAACTCATTTTAAATGAACCAAGTCTTTTCTCCCTCCCATAAATCAGTAAAGACTAATAAACCACCCAGTGACCGCTGTTTTCGCTCATCAAAACCCTCTTTTATATCATCTTCTAAGAGCTGTTCCTGCTTTAGAAATCGGAGTACGCAGCATGATCTCAACTATGGAAAATAATGCTCTCCCCATTCCGAATGAAGAACTAAGGAAACACACAGAAATGTTAACAAGGGCTATCTTTGTATTGTGGGATTCCTGTGGCTGTTTTAATTGTACTATTAATTTTATTACATTAAAAATTTTTATTTAGTTTTTAAAGTAAAAATAAAATTTTAACTTTTAAAATGTCTTCATTACTTTTACAATCAGAAAAAGACCACGGCCCCCCAAAATCAACATATATACCATATGATCCCAGATATGTGAACAAACATATACGGTAAAAAGGGGGGAAAGAACGTTACATATTTTTTTATTATTTCTGCTTTTCTGTATTTTTAAGTTTTCTGTGATGAGCATATTAATTTTAATGCATTTAAAAAATATTTATTCCACCATGTAATAATGTATGAATATAGTGTTATTTAAAATACTTAGATAGTGGGGAAGGGTGGGGGAAAAGGCAGAAAACTGTACTTGAACAATAATAAAATAAGTTAAAAATTTTAAAAAGTTAAATAAAAATTGGAAAAAAATAAAATACTTAGATACTGTTTGCAGGAAAATCCCCCTTGACATACCCCATTTCACTTGCCATCCCCTAAAATGAAGACTGTTGATCAGAGTAGGATTTTTTAAATTATGTGTCAAATGGCAGGAAGACTTCGGGGGTGTGTTTTTAAGAAACTGAACTTCAGATAAAATGAGCAAAAGTAAAGAACACTCCCAAAATTACAGATGAAAGGGAGCTCAGAAATCATTTGGTCCCGTGTTGCCATTTAACAGACTGGGAAGCCGAGCCTCAGAGACAGACGGGGATTGGACACCAAGGGTCCCCCGTCCCAAAGCAGAGGTCCCTCCCTCTCCCTCTTTGGCAGCCCTGCATCTTGGTGCTGGCGTTGCCATCATGGCTAAAGGGTCAGATGTCATGGCAGAAGCCAGAGCCCCACCTAGGATGGCTCCTGGGCCGACCCCAACACTGTTCTGTGCAAGGTGACCCATCGTCCATCAGTCTGGCTTTCTGTTCACCCTGAGCTCGTCCCTTGTTTGTGGCCAGTGAGCTCCCTGAAGGGAGGGGGACTAGAGAGGAAACATCTGTGCACACAAGAGGAGTGAAGTCATAGCGCACTTGATTTTCCCTTTGGCAGATCCTCTTCTGCCTATTTTTTTCCCCACTCATTGAAACTCCATTCCAACAAGGGAGCCTGGAAGATTCCAGAAACTTCTGGCAACCACAACCTCCACCCTCTGAGAGGGATTCTAAAACAAGGTGTGCATGGATGTGTTGGGATTCAAGTGTGGGTAAGAAACAAGTTACAACCCCCTGCAAATCACTCACTTGCCCGCAGACACCCATTTGCTTGTCCTAGAACCCAGCTTTCAGTCTTGAGCCAGGCACAGAGGAAGTTCAGTGTAGGTGCTATGGCTTACCAGCTATAAAAACCTCAGAAGTCATGTCCCCTCTTTTACCCTCATTTTTTTTTCCTTTTCTACATGTAGAAATGGAAATACCACCACCTGCTTCACTGAGTTCTTGTAAAGAGTTTAGGGCTGAAACCTTGGTAGATACTCTGTGATACTAGCCTTGCCCCATCCTTCCTGTCCCTGTTCAATTGCTGAGCAACCTTTGAGGAAAGGCTGCATCAGTGGACGTCATCAACACTGAGTCGTTCCCATTGCACAGCCTGGGATTTCCCAACAGCCCAAGCTAACCTCTCCACAATGATACACTCTAACTTTTCTGACATAGACTGAGCTTGTCACGGGAGCCAGATACAGGGAGTATGAAGTGGAATTACAATGCTCAGTGGACAAGACTAGAGTATATAAGACTGTGGAGCCAAGAACAACCACTGGGGCCACTAGAAAGCAGGCGACCCCCGCCACAAACCAGACCAAGACCAACACACCCTGGGTAAGAGTTGCAAACCAACCAGAACAAGGTCCTGGCCGCCTCCCTGGGGCTGCCTGCCCATTTGAACTCTGCTGCCATCACCAAGGGTACCCCAGAGAGCACCCCTTACACACTGAGCTCCTAAAAATGAGACTGGTTGGATAATAGGAAGGGCAAAGGTTAGGTTTCTTTTTTCCTCCATTGCACATCCGCAAAGCCGATTCTGCAGCCTGTACTTCACACTGGATATTTTGTGTTCTTCATTGCTGAAGCATTGTCTACTGTGGGCCAGTACCTTGTACATACTGTAGCTTATCTGATCCTTATGAGAACGTCAGGAGAGAAACATTCTTATTTTCATCTTATAATTGAATAAACTGAGGTCTTACAACTAACAAGACACAGAACTGTGTGAACCCAGAGCCCTGTGTCCAAGGCGAGGGTCATTCCCCCTAACCCCCTTCCCCCACTGGAGCCGAGGCTCCTCTGCAGTGTGTCCTGTAGTCCTCTGCCCAAAGGCAAATACTCCTGGTAGAAGTTACAGTTGAAGCCATGATCAGCCAAGACCCTAATTATCAATTTCATACAGGAGAAGGTAATGGCCCATTGCCAGTGGGGAGCCTCATTAACTGCAGGCAGAGGTGCAAGGGGAGAGCAGGAAAGTGCCAAGGTCAATACCGCCACAACAAAGAACCCTGACTAGCACCCATGGTGAAATGACACCTGAAAGAATGTCAGTTTGAGCTGGCAGAGCTTGGAGCTTGGGCAGGCAGCCCCCGCCCATCCACATAAAGCACGAAGACAAGGCCACTCCAAAGCTCAGCTCCTGTGCTAGGCTGAAATCTGGAGCTGGGGTTCAATGCTCCAGCTGGGATGGGAACCCCTCTTGCTCTGCCCAGGGGCCAGGCTGCTCACTCCTCGCTATCTCCTGGGACGTGCGGCCCCCACCCCAGCCAGCCTCCCTCTCATGTAGGCCGTCCACACCTCACCTCCATGGCTGCACATGTTTGGGTGGCAGGCATCACCCCTGTTGTCTGAGCTCCCCAAGTTCCCAGACGCAGAAAAGGTACCCATGAAGGACGTGTTGAATAGATGGAGTCCCCCAAGTCTCTGAGTAGGATTTGTCAGCCCACTGAGAAAGAGGGTCTCTTACTTTGCTGGGGCTACTGGGCACTGAGGTGAGGGCAGGGGAAGAGGAGAGACAGGACGATGGAGGGAGGAGCAGTGCCCGTGCCTTTATCTGTTTTATACAGGACAGGGTCTGACATCCTGAAGTGCCGTCAGAGGTCCCCAAATCACAAATGAACAGACCTGGGGGGTCATCAATGGCTTGGCTGGGGTCTCTGAAACCAGATTCTCCTGGGCTTAGAGCCCTCCAAGTACCATGTTTTGCCATGTATAATGCACACTGTTTTGCCCAAATTTTTGAGGAGAAAATAAGGATGCACATTATACATGGGTAGTACTAATTCTCTATACAAATGTTTTTAATTCTTTTATTTATGTTTATGTGTTAAAAGTGTAACTCTAGAAAGCAATAACGGTATCTGTATGCAAAATAATACCCTAGAATATGATCATCGGTTTTACACATAAATAAAAAATTGAATTAAAAAATGAAAGCTTTTTTCCCTGAAAGTTTGGCCCCAAAATGTGTGTGTGCATTGTATGCAGGAGCATGGCACACATGGCAAAATACGGTAAATACATCTGGAAAAACTTGACTCTTGGCTTGCTTGGACTGTCCACTAAAATAATTAAGCCAGTACCCAGAGAGGCAGCAGACAGAAGCCGAGTGATCAGCTGAGACAACAGCTGTCTGAGTTATCAGTGCTTGGCTTGAAATGTGTGTGTGAGCTTGGCTTTTACCCATACAGTTTTAAAGAAATGGCATGTTATTTTCACTGCAGGCCAAGCAGCCCACAATGCCTGCTCATCTTTGATAAGCATGGGCCACCAGCTGGATCTCTCCTGACGTGATTCAATTCCCTGGACTTGTTTGCTACAGTCATACCCTGCATCTCCCCTGGGAAGCTGGCCTGGTGACCAACTATCTCTCAGGACAGCTGAAGGGACCCACGGATGGAAGTGCCGACTACGTGGGAGCTGGACAAAAAGGGACTGGGACTAGTTGAGATCCCATAGCTGGCAGGACTCCTCCAGCCCTCAAAGCACACTCAGAACTCTGCCTGGAGCCTGCAGGGTGGAGCCCTTAATTCCTCTCAGGCTAGGCGTCCCCACTTTCCTCCTTTCTGGGTCTTAAAGGATGGGGAGTGGCCACAACAGGTGCAGGCATCCTACCCAGCTGCAGAGCAGTGGTTCTCAACCTACCACTTTTCCACTATACCAGAAGGGCCATCACTACACACTGCTGGACCCTCCATGTTTCTGAGTCAGCAGGTTTGCGTGGCCCCCAACAACCTGCATTTCTAACAGGTTCCTAAGTGATGCTGCTGCTGGTTCAGGAATCACATCTCGAGAACCACCAATTTCAAGGGGAAAAAAATGAGCCCGTTCTTCCTCCATCTCTGGAAAATTGATCTTTAGGAGACTGATAAATTTAGTTTCAGATAGAGACTCTTAAACACCTTGAAAAACATGGCCTTCTTGTTTGTCTTTACTCTTTTCATAGACATGGACATGGGATTTATTTCACATTTCCCTAAACATAAGAAAAACATCACAAGTCAAACAAATAGTGGCAACTGACTTCTCTGAGGCTTCTGTGCAGAGCTAGAGACGGCAGAGATGGGTGGGGACTATGGCAAACTGGCAGACCTGCCACACGCATCCTCAGCATAGTGTTGCCATGAGGACCACAGCTGGCTCAGTGTTGCCAAAGCTACCATTTTTGCAAAAAAGCTGATAATCTGGAATGTGAAATTGGCTGATTTTTTTGGTGCTGGTAACCATCCCCAAAACTGCTACATGAAACCAGAGGCAAAAACGAAAACAAAACCTGCACCCAAGAAACCCCACAGTTCTGCTCTTTATTTTGCCCATTGGCCAACAGTGTGGAATTCCTAGTTTTAATTGTTGGGTATCTGCATAAGCAGCCATTTGGAGAGTGAGCTCCCTGGTTTTAAAGATGTGAATACCACTGTCTTAGACTGAAAGTATGAATTAGCACCTCCACCCTTATGCCAAGACCTCTTCCTCCCAACACGTCCTGGTGGGTGTGGCTGGAGGCCAGCTTCTGGGGCGTCGGTGCACATTTTTCAAGGGTTACAAATGTGAGGCTTGCCTCCTCTCACCCTAGAGCTGGACACCCCAACCTGGGTCCAGCCTTCCTTGCCATGGAAGTACATACAGGACAAGGTTTCTGGGGCAGAAGGGACCCCAAAAAAGTCTGTCCTACTCTGTCCATGGGAAAGTGCTCCCCCATCAGCTGATGAGAGTTCAGAAGGAGGGGAGGGATAGGAGGGGGCTGAATAAAACAGCTGAAGGAGTTGAGGCATACCGCAGCAGCTGGGGACACAGGCAGGGAAGCTGGTCAGAGGCAAAGCGGTGCACTGAGCAGGGATTTGGGTTGAAGTGAAAGGGGACACAGGAGCCTTGGGGAGGACAGATGCACATCCCTGGGGTCCACAGTGAAATGACACAGTTGCCACAAGAGCAGACTCCCATGGGGGAACAAGACTTAACGGCTGGATGCCAGCCCCCTGGAACATGCCTGGTGGGGAGGGAGGTTGGATCATCTCTCCTGGGAGGAATGTGGAATCCAAACGTACAGGGCTGTGGGGCACAGGAACCTGTGTCCTGAGGCTGGAGGGAGGAGCGCAGGGGGAGCAGGGCAGTCACCATCAGAATCACAGACATCCTCAGTCCGCTGCTGGGAGCTCTCCCCCTGACCCCAGGCCCTGGGAGAAGGGGCTGCCACCTTGGGCTCAGCTGGCCGGCTGGTCCCCATCTGTGCTGCCCGCTATACCATGTCAGTTCCTCGGAAGGGGGCTTGCAAGGGACTCCCCCCACCACTGAGAACTGTGCCTTCTCCTCCCAGTCTTTCCTTGGAAAGGAAACTCACAGTCCCCTGCAGGAGAGAGTTCAGGTTCATTGGGTCACCACCACTAAAGGCCAGCAGTTTTCATACATTTGCTCTGAAAGTCTGACCCACAGTAAAAAGCATATCTTACTTTACAACCCAATACACACACAAAGCAAAATTTTCATGTCGCCATACTCCCCTGCCCACGTGCAACACACTCTGGTGTCTTCCCATCTCATCTTCTTGCTGGTTAACACAGAGTACACCCATGATGTGGTTCATGACCCAAGGTTCAAAAAACACCATGTTACCCAGTCCCAGTCTACTTTTTAAGAATCTCCTCCATGACCTCTTTTCATAGGAATCAGAAATTCCTACAAGGAAACCCTTCGCTCTACTCTTCCTGACCTGCCCAGCCCCTGCAGGCTGTACACCACCCAGACACTAGATTATAATCATACACATCTTCTCTTCTCAAGAACATGGTCCAGGCCTTCAGACACAGTTCACCTCAAATAATTGTTGAGTGATGTGATAGCAGAAAAAGCCAGAAGGAGATTCCCAAAGACAGTGACACTGCGCTGTGTCTGGCAGCACACCCTGAAGGCCAGTCTTTGGAAGTTTCTGTTGCTGGCAGCGCCCTCTCCCTGTCCTGGGGACACACATGAGGATGCCTGATGGTTTCCACACGGCCTTGCCCTCAGACACATCCCTCCATCGGGACCCGAGCCATGTCCTCAACGGGTTTCCCTGGATTGTGATGTGAGCCCCTCCCCGGCATGCGAGGGGAAGACCTCACACTCAGGGCTTAGGCAGGGAAATGGAGCCTCAGAAACACTGACACAAGTGTCACCCAGGAAGTGGCTGAATCCACACAAATTCCCATTTTCCAGGCTCTGACTTTCATGCTCTTTGCAGAAACCTAAATGGCTTCTAATTCTGTTATATAATCCTGTGTTCATTACATGCCCCCAACTTATGACTCAAGAAAGGAACACCACAAGTGCACAGTGCTTTCTGCCACCCTGTCACCCCCGTGCACACCCACAAGCTGCCCAGACCCACAACAGAACGTGCACACAGGCACACATGAGGGAGCCAGAGGATTCCTGGGGGTCTGGTGTGTCCCTCTGTTTCTCTGGCTGGCTGGGTGACATCCGGCAGAGCATGGCACCTCTCTGAGCTTCTCCCTTATCTAGAGCCCAAAGGAGCCAAGCTTGCCAACTCCCAGGGTTCCTTCCGGGCTTCTCCTAAGACCTCTACCCACAGCATTTGGGGCCATTTGGCCCCAACAGGAACTGGCCACGCTCAGGGATTAAGGAAACGCAAACCAGAGGAGGAGGTGAAGATCCAGAACAGGGAACTGAAATAAGTCAAAGGAAGCAAGAAAACCTCACTTTGCACTGAGCTCACCTGAGATACTACCACTGGCCTCCTTTCCAGAGCCTCAGGTGCCCCGGTCCCTGTGCAGCCCAGACTCACTGAAGGAATGACCAGGTGGGTCTGTGGGCAAACAGAATTACCCCCAAAGCAGAGCCAAGCCCCTGCCCAGCAGGAGGCTGTCCAAGGAAGGCCTTCCTTCCACAGGAGTGGCCGGCCCTCAATCTCACCTGCTCCAATGAGCTTTGAGCACCTGCCCTGAAGATTACTGCATGCTGCTTATGCCAACTCACCTCAGCCCCGCTGTCCCTCCTCTCGCAAATCTGACACACTGGTCATTTTCTGTCACCGGCGCCTCATCCGCTGCTTCCCTGTGGCATCAGCTAATTCACTGTGCAAAGCAGCATTTATATATAGAAAGTTGCAGCCACGCAGGTTAGCATTAAAATAGAGACGACGTTGCTGTGGCAACCAAACAAATGATATTCAAAATGAAAGAGAAGTATGCTGCAATGGGGAAAGCATGTCCACAGCCTTCCAGAGCAGCTGCGCCCGGTCCCCCCGGCGGGTGGAATGGCCCCAGAGGAGGGACCTTCCCTTCCATGAAACCTCCTCCGCCCCATTAAGTCACTGCTCTGGTTTCTGCTCTGGCAACGGCCCCCTGCACAATTCCTTCCTAAAGCTGACTCCTGCCTGTAGCTGACCTGAGGCCAAGGCACTGATGGAGTATGATGAGCTTGACCAGGTATATCAGTTTGCAAAAGCTGTACTCCTCAAGTCCCAGGGGGAGCAGCCAGTGGCCCTGCTGCTGTTAATAAGGATGCTGCTGGGAACTAAGGTGGCTCCCACCACTGCCTTCCACAGGCAAAGAGTCAAGAGGTACCAGTGAGCTGAGCGATGTCAGGCAGGCTGCTTCATCTCTCTGAGCCTCAACATAAAAATAAGAGGGAAGGGGAGATGGAAAAGTAGCCTAGAGCCTTTCACCTCTGTGATTCTGGCACGTGCATTTTTTCTACTTGGTGGCCTCCTTTTCCTACTTTCCTCTTGTTTCCTTCAGCCCTGGGCATGGGCCTTCTTAGCCCTGCCAGACTTGCCCTGCTATTGTTGGGGCCCCCAATCCCACACAGCAGCCTCTGCTCCCTAGCTCTTCTTCAGCACAGCCACCACCCAGAACGTTCACAGCCTTCAGGTCAAAGGCGCTGGATTCCAGGATTCAAGGACCAGCCAAGAGGCTGGGCCCTTGGACAACTCTCTGAGCCTTTCTGAGACTCATTTACACAAGCTGGACTCAGACATGACATGACCCACAGAACAACTGGAACTCCAACCCACTGCTGGCGGGAGTGCAGAATGGTGTGGCCACTCTGGAGAGCCGTTTGCAGTTTCCTTTTGAGTTACACATCCAATTAGCCTGTGACCCAGCAAACCCACTCCTCATATTTACTCAAGACAAATGAAAACACATGTCTACCCGAGGTCATACATGAATGTTCAGAACAGCTTTTTAAAAATAATAATCCCAAACTGGGAACAACCCAAAAGATGACCAATAGGAATTGATGAGCAAACGTTAGTACCTCCATACAATGGAATACTGCTTACCAATACAAAGGAACGAACTATTGATACATGCAACAACCTCTGACCACCTCACAGATAGTATGTGGAGAAGCCAGTCTCAAAAGGTACACTGTAAGATCCCATTTATACAACATTCTCAAGAAGACAAAACTGTAAGGGTGGATGATACAGGAGGAGCTGGGTAGGGAGGGTGTGAATGCAGAGGGAGAACATGAGACAGGATCTTGGGGTGACGGAGTTCTCCTGTATCATGCTTGAGGGGGTGGTTGCATAAATATATAGTATTTATTAAAATTCATAGAAATTTATACCCCCCAAAAGTCAATTTTACTGTATGACTACATAAAAAAATAAAGTAAATGCTACTTTCACCTTGAAAAAGAAAAAATATCAAAGATGATGATACTATCTTCCCACAGAATTATTCAAATCAAAAGTGGGTTCCTTATAGATAAACTGTAAAGTCCTGCAAACTATTAGTTATTAGTCCCACTTCTCATTACAAAGATTCTCTTCTTGCTCAAGAGCAATGGTTCTCAACTGTGGGCCAGCCTCATCAGCATCATCTGAGTTTGTTCAAATATCTGAGCCTCACCCCAGCCCTTCTGAATCAGAAACTCTGCTGTAGGTTTGAACGAGCCCTCCAGGTGATTAGAGTGCACATTGAAATCTGGGGGCACTGGCCTCCATATACCAATTACCCAGTCAGGCCAGCCCATCATGGAAAGGGCTGGCTGGCTCTTCAACATCAAACTCACAGATACAGACGATGTCTTCCTCCCTCCATGTCCTATTTATTCACTGACTTCCTTTTTCTTCTCTCCCACATCTGCCCTTTGTCTGCCCCCAAGCATGGCCAGCTGTTGCCCTGCAGGGAGGAGCTAAAGGCCATGACTCCATCTGACCACTTTGTGGCCGCAGGTGACATAGAACCACCTGTTTTTTTCAGCCACATCTCCTGGAATGAAGGAAAGTCTCTGTAACCGAAGCTGAGGACCTGGCTGTGCAAGTCCACTCAGAGCTCCTGGGCCAGTACCAGAACCGACCTTGCCAGCCCCCCTTCCCTTAAATCCAATGGGAGCCTGGTGGTTGTCAATAAACCCGAGAAAAGCCCAACTTCCTACTTGCCCCAGAACAATAACTTCAAAGCTGTTTCACATGGTTTCTGGCTCCGAAGCCACACAAAGATGATGGATCACAAAGCAGAAATCAGAACCATATGCATTTCATATTCAGCAAAATAAACAGAATTACAGCATCGGGGCTGGGTCCAGAAACCAGGGGGCTGAGTGCTTGGCCCTGAGCCTGGGCCTGTGGCCCTCAGCGCAGGCTGGGCTCCAGCCTCGCCTCCCCTGCAGCACGCCCACAAACAGTGCCTGCTGAGGTTTCTGCCTGCAATGCTGTTTCAGCTGACATTTCAGTGTTTTATGGAGTTTTTATATTCTCTTTTATGGTGCAGTTGAAGATAGTTCAGCTTCTTTTTCTAGTTTCATTCAAATGCGCACAAGCACTGACAGGAAGACTGTGCCACTAATGACAGTGTGACAGCCCCAGGAGCCTCTGGGAGGGTGTGGGGGTGGCAGCTGTGGCCCCCACCCCCTTTTATATCATCTGCTCCTTCCTCGTGGAGCCAACCACGCAGGGTGTGCCCACTTCCAGCCTCACTGTCATCACAAAACAGGGAAAATCCTTCCTCTCTCTGTTTCTAGGCAAACGAGATGGCGTTCCACATAGCTAGTGCTTCTGAAACAGGGGCGGTTTTGCTGCACAGGTGACAGAGGGCAGTATCTAGAGACATGTACTGGTTGTTAGGATGGGGACCAAGGATGTGGGCAGTTATATCAATTTCCATTTGCTGCTGTACCACATTACCACAGACTCGGTGGCTCAAGATGACACTACAAATTTATTACCTGAGAGGTCTATAGTTCAGTAATACATCTCACTGGGCTAAAATCAAGGTGTTAGCAGAGCTGCATTCCCCATGGAGGCTCTAGGGAGGAATCTATTCCCTGGTCTTTTCCAGCTCCCAGGGGCAAGTGCATTCCTTGGCTTGTGGCCCCTCCTCCACCCTCCAAGACTGCATCCAAGGTGGGTCAAGTCCTTTTCACACTGCCATCTCTCTGGTTCTCTTGTTTCTGTCTTCTTCCACTTATGGGACTTCTGTGATTATATTGGGCCCACTGGATAATCCAGGGTAATCTCCCCATCTCAAAGTCAGCTGATTTGCAACCTTAATTCTATATGCAAGTTCAATTCCTCCTTGCCATGTAGCCAAATGCTCACAGGTTGCAGGACATGAGCATCTTTTGTGGGGAGAGAGGGTTATCACTGTGCTTATTGTAGGGGGCCTCTGGCATCCAGTAAATTAGGTCCAGGTTTGTTGCTAACATCCTACAATGCACAGGATTATGCCCACAAAAAAGTATCATCCAGGCCAAAATGTCAATAGTGCCAAAGCTGAGAAAGCCTGGTACACACTAACACAGACCATGTCTTAGTCAGTTCCTAGAAACCGTGACTCTAGTTCATTTCCACACACGGGTCAACTGTGGGACTTTTGGAGATCACAGGGAAGCTCTGACCCACAATTGAGGAGAAATATTCGTACTATTCTGCTAAATGTTTTCAAGTAGATTCTCTAACTGTTCTGGAACCATCCTCAAATGATTCTTCTTTGACACACAGAAAATATACACAGACATTAAAAACATACAATGCATTTTGCTTATAGAAGGGGCATGGACACCTCACTCTCTTTATGTCAATAATTTCAAATAACAGGCTAATTCAGCTTAGCTACTGGGTTGCCCTATGGTCTCAGAAATCCCTGAATCAGTCAGCAGAGCTGCTCATGCCCCTAGTCTCTCTCCCCTTGCCCAGGGGTGCTGAGCCACCACTAGCCAATGAACATTCCAAATGACCCTGCATATCTCAGTCCCCACCCCAAATGCCTTCTTGCCCCAGTGCTCCTATGGGTACCCAAGGGAGTCCTGCCTTCTGTGGGTAAGGTCTGCAGCAGCTAGGACTGCCTGTGGGAGGGAACAACTACTCAAGAGGCCCTGCCCAGCCCTAAAGACAGCAGGGGGCTATCCCCCTACAAAGGATAGTCCCCTAGCAAAGCTCCCCCCAGCCCCACCCTGTGGTCCCATTGGTTGGCAGGGTTTCCCAGAATGGATGAAGGGGGCAACAGAGGGTGACTTTGTGGTTTCATGGGGACTCACCTGCAGGGACAGGCAGACAGTCTGCTAATACCACTTTCTGTCATTCTGACAAAAGGGGTCCCTGCTTCCCCCCACCTCCACCAAAAGGATGAGCAGAGGCAGAGCAGCACCCAGTGTGTGTGCATCCAGGTGTCCCCAATACCCCAGGTGAATCCCTGCTATCTTGCGATCTCTGCTGAGCACAGTGAGGCACTTGTTTAACTTCTCTGTTGTAATTCTCCAGCATCTTTTCCAAAACCACATCTCTGTTCTAAAGCATGGAAGCAATGGCTCTAACAAAGCCCTGACATGACATCTGAAATTCTTTGGGGCTTGGGACCACCAGTGTCAAGGTGTCATCTATAGAGCACACTGCGTTTGTTCACTGGTCCATCCAACAAATGCTTTCTGTGTGTCTCTTATGCACTAGATACCCTGTGCTAAACAGAGGGCCTTGTCTGCAGGGAGCTTAAATCACAGGGAGAATGGTAAGACCCTGCTCTAAAAATGTATGTGCATTAATATTCACTCTGATGTTGGAGGCATATCACCTTAAATTTTTGGAAAATTACAACTATAGCAGTAAACACATATGTGACATTCACTCATTTAATCTCCACCACCCCTCTGTGGGGTAGGTTCAGTAATTATACCCACTACAGAGGAGCAAACTGAGGTTCAAATTATTAGTAGCTGGCCCCAGGAGTGTGTGTGCATTTATAGCTAGTAAGTGGCAGCCCTGGCACTGGACCCCAGGTGAAACTGAGGTTTGTCAGGGAGACATGCCCAAGGTCATACCCTTAATAGTAACATCAAAGGAGAGCAGAGCTAGCACATCTGGCTCTGAGACTCCTGGTGCATCACCTCTCTTTTAACCTGCTCACCATGACAGTTACCTGACCAACACCTAGCACAGATCACTGGCTGGTGACCCTCCCTGGCCCAGCGCTCCTTTAGGGCACCCAGGTCTGGGGCTCCCACTTCCAAGGGGCAGAGGAAATGCTGCAGCCATAGCAGTTCCTTTGTTGCTGTCTCCCTACTGAGTCACTGTCCTCCAAAGACCGTTGCCAAAGAGAGCCTCATTGTAGCAGGAGTGCTCATCCCACTTCCCTTTTCCATTTCCGAAACAGGGCTTTCACCAGATCCAACATTAATCATGTAAATGCCAGCTGAAGTTCAAAGATGCTTCAGTGGGATTTTCCAATACAACGGCCCAGCAGCAGCAGTTACTACAGCTGCAGTTTCTCAGCACTCTCACCCAGCCTCTCTTTTGGGACCTCCCAAGTCAGCTTCTTCCTCTCCCATTGTGTGCGGGGCTATGGGTCTGGTTTTCACGCTTGGGATTATTGTGGTGGAGCAAAAGCGGTAATGGCATTATTTGGCATTTCCAAGCACATGATGGGTCATACGGTGGCCTGACCGGTGTTTTACCAGCCTCAGGAACCACAAGGCTGGCAGCAAACATTATCTTACTTTGTAAATGTAATTAAATTAAGGATTTTGAGATGAGGAGATCATTCTGGAAGATCCAGCTGGGTCCCGATGGCCGCCCCAAGCACCCTGACAAGAGGGAGGCAGAGGAAGATTTTACGACACACAGAAGAGAAGGAGTATGCTCAGGCAGGCAGATACCAGAGGGATGTGGCCACAAGCTAAGGGCTGCCAGCAGCCACCAGGAGTTGGAAGACGCTTGTGGCAGCTATCTGCTATGTGTGCCTGCCCCACAGCCAGGTGCGTCCCTGCTTCCTGATTTTCCTTCGGGGAAGTACCTTTCTTCCACCCTTCCAATGAGCAATTCCATCCCCATGGCCGTGGTGACTAGTTCAGGGATGAGCAGGTGATCCAAGTCAGTCATCTGAGGTTCAGTCCCTGGACTCTGGTTGGACTTATGGGGGAAAGGAAGTAATATTACGATAGGAAGGAAGGCTGAAGCTGCTGACACTTTGCAGGAAAAACCTCCCTGAGAATGGAGCCAATGCAGAAGAAAAGGGGCTGGTGGGGAAGAGAGGGAGGGAAGCAGGGAAAGACAAGACACTGGGCTGGTGCTGTGCAGCCCCTCCATCAAGCTGTGCTGGAAGCTGATGCTGTGGGAATGTTTCAGTTACATGAGCCTATCAATTCCCTTTTTGTTAGAGGCCAATTTGAGTGGGATTTCTGTAATATGTATTAGGAAGAGCTCTAATGTTCCCTTCCTAAAGGCCAGGGCATAATACCTTGGCAAAAAGCCTAAAGGATATAAAGTAGACTGGAGATTCAGACCCTTCCTTCAGCCCGTACTGGCAGGTGAGCTCTTCTCCCAAAGATATATGCATTTCTGAACACCCCCTTCCCCCAACCCCATATTAGTTTCCTATGGCCATTGTAAAAAATGATCACAAATGGCATAAAACAACAGGAATATCTTCTCTCAGAGTTCTGGAGGCCAGAAATCAAGATCTATGTCACCGAACAGAAGTCAAGGTGTTGGCAGGACCCTGTCCCCCAAAGGCTCTAGGGGAGAACCCAGTCCTGGCCTCTTCCAGCTCCCAGTGGCTGCCGCCTGCCCTTAGCTTGTGGCCTCATCACTCCACCCCTTCCTCCCTCATCATACACACTCCTCTTCTGTGTGTAGTGATCCTCCCTCTGCCTCCCTCTTATAAAGGCACTTGAGACTGTATTTAGGCCCCAGATGAATAATCCAGGAAAACCTCCTCTCAAAATCCTTAATTTAATTACATCTGCAAAGACCCTTTTTCCAAAGAACATAATGTTACCAAATTCCAGGGTTTGGGAGGTGAACATATGTTTGGGAGACATTGCCAGCTGCTCCAGGTCTGGCCAAGACAGACTGTATGTGAATGTGGATGAGACACATCACTGTTCATGCTTCCAATTGTTAGGCAAATGGTTTCTGGTGCTTAGGGGACCCACACCATTTTAAGAAGCATGTGGTTCAGTGACAGCCAGTTCACCCCATGGAGAGGTGGTCCCTTATCACCCAAAAGGAATGTTCTCCCAAAAATAAGTAGGCCCATTAAGTTGTTTATTACCTTAGAATCTATAGCTCTTAACAAGCAAGTGAAGCTTGGTACAAGCCACCTGTGGCCCTGGGGGCTGTCTGTGTCAAACCCCCATCCCTCTTCTGCACAAAGACCCCCATCTCGCTGCCACCCACGACTCTGCTTCTGTCTGAAAGTTCCCTTCCTGAACTCTGTTTAACTTGGGACTGGTCAGCCTCTTTCTTCAGTCTCTCAGCCTTGTCCTCTTTTGGAGGTCAGCTCCTGAACACTTCAGGAAATTTTTCCCAATACCAGTGCCTTGCAAAGTCCTGGCTGGGTCCCCACAGAATCATGGGACCAACTAGGCAAGTTGCGTGGCACTAAGGATATAACAGGGGTGTTGGGAAAATGGGCTCAGTGCAGAAGATATGCAAGAGAACAGAATGCCAGGCACAGCTAAGCAGGAGGCAGCCTCAGCAGGACGGCTGTTCAGGGGCACGTGGGGCGCTGGAGTCGGGGCCTGGCTACTTGGGTATGGAATGCAACCTGACCTCAGAGTAAGATAAAAATAATTAGAATACTCCCCACATGCACCCTAATTTTCCCAGTGGCCAGGAGATCTGTGGGGTAGGGTAGGGTGGAGAGGCATCTTCTGTATTGGAAGCAGGTAGGGGGGAAATTGTGGGAGAGCAAGAGAGGGTGACAGGAAGCCAAGTACAGCTGAGACTGTTTCTTACAACTCAACCGATTCTGACCCACAGATGTTGTAAAGGGGGCTTTGGCTTCTCAGGGGTGGGAGGTGGTCCATGCCAGAGGCACCTAAGAGAAGGAAGGGGAAGGGCTGGCCACCAGCTGGAGAGAACAGGAGCCTGCTGATGCAGGTGCTCATCACAGAGGACATGGGAGGTATTCTTGCACTCCCACCTCGACCCTGGGGAGAACAGAGGCTGGTCAGGGTACAAGGGTATCAGGGTGGGGAATACTGTTGGGTCTAAGCTGGTGGCTGCTGCTGACCACCCCTACGCCCACCCCACTGCACGGGACTCAAGCAGCTAGGAGAAAGTCCCTTAGCTCTGACCACATCCCCAAGCCTACGCCTGTGAAGTGGAAGTGCTGTGTCAGGAACCACACAAAAGGAAGGGCAGAGCACCTCTAGGGAAACGTCACGGTCAAAGCCATACTCTGGAGCTTCCACTGTGGTCTGCAGACCTGGCTTGTGTAGCGATGCGGAACTCGGGGGTTTCCCAAAGTGCACAGGTTCCCGAAACACACGCCACACTGAGAGGATGCCTTAGGTAATGCACCAGATGACGCAGCTGGTCAAAGAGGCTCATTTTTAAGCAGTTATATTTACTTTAGGAAAGACCATATAACTAGTACATAGAGCCTGTGACATCATGTCATTCTGCAAGCTGGCTATGATCTGCTTTGACTGGCTCCTCGGGGGCCACTGAATGTTGAAGTCGGAAGGGACCGTATTTCTGGGGCACCACAGTGCAGTGGTGAAGGGCCAGGATGAGGGAGCCAGACTGCCTGCATTCACATGGAGCTCGCCTGCGCAAGTCCCCTGAACTCTCTGGACACGTCAGAGAATCGCATGAAAATGAAGATAATTATACTGCCTCTTGCAAGGATTAAATGAGTTAGTATACAGAAAGTACTTAAAATTGGCCTGCCCCCCAACAAAGTGTAAAAAAAAAATTGGCCTCCCCTTGCTTACACTGCTGGTAAGTGGCAGCTCCCTCTCCTGCCCCACAGCTGAGCATCCTTTATAAAACGGGATGAAGTCTGGGTGGTTCCAAGCCTCCAGCTGACTCAGCCAAGTCTCCTCAGCCACCTGTGTTATCCTGACTCCCTTCGGTCCCCCATGCTGGTAAGTGCCCCACCTTCCAAGCTGACCTTTGTCCTGCCTCCTACCACCTCCACTGGCTGAGGGCATCAGACAAAAAGGCCAGCAGGACCACTGGCCAAATACCTCCCTGGAAACATAGAAAAGCCAGGCCACCACCCCACCAGTCTGAAGCCAGGGATGGCTGCCTGTGTGGTCCTCCACAGAGGTTCTTCGAGACCCAGATGGATGCTGCATTCCCTACCCCAACCCTGGCTCCACATGGCTGTGGTCAGGGTTAAAAAATCATCACTTAAAGTCTGAAGAGATAACCAAATTAGTAGACAGGATTCTGATTCCTTCCATAACTGAATTGGATCCGTTGGAGGGAAATTGATACCAATATTCCTTAATCTTGACATTGACCCTGATGTGTGCTCACATCACACTTTGTAAAGAGTGGGGGTGTGGTGTCTCAGACACTACTGGTGCCAAACCAGTGGTCTTCACTTTGATCACTTCTGCGAGAACTAGTCTGGGGCTGGGATCTGTCCTTCAGAGATCTAGGAGGAACCACACACAAACACACCCAACTGAGTCTCCCTAACTTCTCAAGCTGCCTCATGAAAAGTGAAGTGAGATCATACCAGCTCCCCTAAGAGGGCCACTCACCATCTGCTCCTGATAGGCTAGCTCTTCCCAGAAGCAGCATCGGCCCCCTGCACCCTTCAGTCTGATGCCAGGAGACCTTCTGATCTAAGGGTCAGGGGCTCCCTGGGTCTCCTCTAAGCTAAAGGCAGAGACTGGCTGTGTCGGGGTACCCAGGACAATCCCTGGGTTTGACGATTCACAGCTCAGAATGTACTCTTGCTCAAGGCCATCATTTATTATGGCAAAAGGAGATAAAGCAAAATCAACAAAGGGAAAGGCACCAGGGCCAGTGAGGTCCTGAGGAAACCAGGTGCCAGTGAGTGCTGTCTGCTAGGGGAGCTCAGAGACACAGTGCCTAGGGGCTTCTTTGAGGCTGGTCCTGTAGGCACCCTTGGCCCACCATGTCCCCAAACTGCAGTGTCCAGAAGGAAAGCACATGTTCACTCTAAACCCAATTATTTGTAGGAATGGTTTAACCTTATAATTTAGGGGCTGATGGGAACCCTCCCTAAATTCCAGTTCCCAGACTCCAGCCACCGGCCAAGGCGACAAACAAGGCTTTGTGCAGGGAGCACCCTCAGGCCTACTGTGCTCACTGATTCTGTGCATTGGCTGCGGCGTGTCCCCGGAAGGGACCTCCTCTGCTGGCCGGCCCTTCCAGCAGCAGGTCCTGCCACCAAATCCTAGATAGAGGAGAAGCCTGTAGAACATCTGTGCTGACAGAGCTCACTCCCTCACAAAACGTGCCCATCTGTGGTTGGCCTCTGCTTGTCGTTAGCACTTTTTCCCGAGGAATCCCTGCCTCCAAGTGCAACGTTTCAGCATGATGAACACTTCATATAATAACAACCACCACTTACTATTACTCTGTGTCGGGCATTGGCCTCAGCACGTGACATGCATTTAGTTTACTATAAAATGAATATTAACATTGATGTTCATGTAATATACAGGTGTGAAACAACTTGCCCAAGATTCTGCTGTTAATGGGTTTGACCTTTAACCCCTATACCCAGCTTCTCCTGGGAGCCTGTCACTGCCCATATTACCACTTTTAGCATATCATACTACCTTTTTTTTACTTAATTTTTTTTGTTGATTCACTTTTTTACTTTTTAAAAAGTTTTATTTCTCAGAAACGTTTAGAGTATTCTCTGAATGGAAAACTAACAACATTTCCCAGATATAGACAGGGAACAAAAAAGTAACCACAATGAAAATCAAACAATGGCATTCAATCCCAGCTGGATGCTGCGACCTGCTGAGGCCCGTTCTTAGCCAGCAGCCTGGAAACAGGGCCAAGGCACGGAGAGATACTTGCAAGAGGAAAACCCTTCTTCTTTTGTGAGTCAACAATACTGACAGCCCTGCCCATAGACCATCCGAGTCCATCTTTGCAGGGTCTCCTGGGAAATGCTACCCTATATGCTGCGTGCTGCACAAACCTGCCCCATCTGGCTCTAGCGAGGCAGCAGGGAAGCAGGGGACCCGACTTCCTGTGCACCCCACTCCCAGCCCACGTCCTGAGGTGTGCTTCGGCTTCCCCCTCCCCCTCATTCGCCAGCCTTTGCAGCCACCAGCCTGGCTCCTTGCTCTCTCTTCATTCCTAGTTTCCACTTCCATAGACACGACTCAGCAGGCCAGGTTACTGGCCTGGCCTCTCAGAGAGAAAATACCAGCAAAGAGGCCATCCCTCCAGCCCATTTCCAAAATCAAAAGGAGGCCAGGAGAGAGGGTCAGAGGCTCCCTCCTAGGCATGTCATATCTTGAAAGTGGGGGTGGGTATGGGGAGCAGGTAGCATAAAGAAGTCAGAAATGTGTCATTTGTCTTAACCAGGGGACTACATTCTGGATCCCCAATTCCCTATCCCTACCCAATACCACATAATACTCTGAATGGCCGGGCTCTGAGAAGACACCCAGCCAGAGTCAGGGGGTCCCCCTCAAAGGCCATTCAGTGGGGTGTTCCGGGGCTGCAGGCCAGAAGGGCACTGAAGAACTCTAAGCAGGGAAAGACAATAGGAGGGCTGAGAGGTTGGGTTTATGAGGCAAACAGACCAAAGTTCAAGTCCTGGCTCCACCATCCATTTGGCTAAGTATGTGACTTTTCACATCTGAGAAGTGGGACCAAAAACAATACCTACCCCATCAGGTTGTTATGGGATAATAAGAATTACCCAGGGTCTGTGCTCAGAAAATTTTTTAAATCTTCACCAGAGGACATACTCATCGATCTCAGAGAGAGTGGAAGCAGGGGGAAGGGAGGCAGGGAGAAAGGGAGAGAAACATCAATGTGAGAGAGAAGCATCAATCGGCTGCCTTTCATAAGGGCCCCGACCAGGGACCGAATCCACAGCCTCGGCATGTGCCCTGACTGGGAATCAAACCCACAACCCTTCAGTTATTGGGATGGCACTCCACCCAGATGAGCCACACAGGCCAGGGTGGGCGGTAATATCTTTCTGGCTTCTCAGTCTGGGGCCACAAACAAGAGAAAAAGGGCGGAGGTAGGGTGTGTGAAGGTGAACTTACGCACCCAAGAGTGCAGAGAACGGCCAGACAGGTGTAACCCGGCCCGACTGGAGTTCACATCAGAGCCTAGGGCTTACCCCATATGCAGACCAGGGGCGACAAACTGGACAGTGGGACAAACCCAGCCCCCTTACATTGCTCAGCCCATAGACATTTGCAAAATATTCAATTTAATTGCCAATATATAAAAACCAGAAAATTTCCCATGGAAAAGATTTGAATTGTTTCTTGAAAAATCGAGAAGCTCACACTGAAGTTCTTGCTGAGGGGGATGAGGAGAAATGTTGCCACCTTCCCCATCATTCTCTAATGCTGTGATTTTCCATCCTGGTTGCCCATGAGAATCACATGGGCACTTGAAACTCACCCTAATGCCCAGGAACCCCCCCAACCCATTAAACGGGCTTTCTGCGGAGGGACCTGGCAGTTGGTGACCCTTTATGTTTGCTGGATGATTTGAATGTTGGCCAACAGGGCTGCGCCGATGTCTCTGAGGTGCTGATGAGAACACCTCTACCTGCCTCACAGGGACGGTTACCTGCCTGGCCCAGACACTAGCCAGTCCAACTGCTTGTTCAGCCAAAGCTCAGAAATAAGGGAAAGCTGAGGCTGCTGAACTCAAACCAGTACACATACCCCTGACAGCAGAGTCTGCCCTACAACAGCCCCAGAGGCCCCTGGCCTCCTCCCAGGACCGTATCACCTCTGCCCATCCTCGGAAAAGCAAAAGGACAAAGCTTGCTGAGGGCCAGGAGTGTGCCGGGAACAGCCCTGAGAAGCATTCAAGTTTCAGATTTTCCTGATGTGTAAGAGGTTCTTCTAGCTTAAAATATACTTTCTGTAAAACTCTGGCGCCAGACCACGCCCAGAGAAACCCCAGGCTCCATCACTTACTGATAGAATGATCCTTCTGCCCACAAGGCTCCCCTCCGTGGGCGTCAATATGACCATAAGGAAAAGAATAGAACAGCCTGCTTGCCAAGCACCATTTCTGGGATGGGATGAAGAGGCTGGGGAAAGGGCCTGGGGCCAGGCCAGTGTTGGAGTCTGCCCGGCCCCAGGACTGGGTGCATTTGTGGCTGGTTGGCACTTTGAGTCATTGCCCACTGGATCTGTGCCATTTCTATAAAAATGGGAGCTGATATTAAGAAGTAGGTGTGTGTCCAGACCATCACTCTTCAGCCTATGTCTTAATTCTGAGGGTGCAGAGGGAGGCTGCCCCTGTCTCCACCCAGGGCAGGCAGTGCTATGCAGACAGAAGGAGATGACCTCCCCACCCGGCACCAGAGTGACAACACAGCAAAGGCCTGCAGAAATGAGGTGAGGAAATGGGATTTTGCACAGATAAAGTGTGATGGGGCCAGAGCACACTGACAAGTGACATGTGAATCACAAAAACAAGGGTTTTCCAGTGTGCAACGTGTCCAAACAGGCTGTGTGGCTCAGCCTGAGCAACAGGAAAATGAGGAAGAGTGTGATCACCATGCTGGTAGTTCACAGAACTCATCCCATCCCAGGGGCCCTGTACAAAGCTGGGACAGGCCTGTTCATGTCATGCAGTTTAAGGCCAACCAGTACCCCTCCCTGCCCAGCATAGGCTTGGATCTTTCAAGTTCAATTGTAATAATCCTGGAAGTCAGAACAGATCCCATTGGAGCCTGTCCTTCAAGGACAGGGCCACTTTGTTGTCCCCAAGCACTGGGGAAAGCCTCAGTGTAGGTGACAGCCTACACTTGCCAATAGTCTTGCCACATAGAGCAGGGTCCATCAGCCAGCAGCACTGAGCTTGGTGGGATGCGGTGTCTAGGCCCCTCCCCAGACCTCTTGCATCAGAATCTTCACGCAAACAGGCACCTCAGGTGAACTGTGCAGTGTTAATGTATCAGAAACACTCCCTTGCCACATCAAGGCTATTTTGCCTGCACAAGGTAAATCTCAGGGCACTACCATGTGCTCATCAAGCTCATAACAGCTACATAGGCAGTTGATGAATTTATAGGCAGTTTTGGTTTAGGCAGCTCCCAAAGATTTTTTCATTTTAGGCAGTCCCAAAGACTTGGATCCCCAGTGGAATCCAAGGCTGCTGGTGCTTCCTCAGTTTTCTAACCCACAGACCAACGAAGGTGATCAGATTAGAATGTCTCCCCATAGCCCCTGAACCTGATTGAGTAGCATTTCAGGATGTATTTGCCCATCTATTCTCATATTTGTTTGCCATGCTAATTCAAAGATTTTGTGAGCAGCTACTATATGTCAGGCACTGAGAATGAGCAGAAAAATGACCCAGGCTGGTCCTAGAAAGAATTTGCCTCCTGTAAGAGAAAGATGGCAGACTGGCAGTCATGGTACAGAGTGGTGGGTGTGTGAGGTGCTCAGGGAGAAAACCATTGACAGGGGCAGGACATGCAGGAATGTTTCTGCAGAGGAGGAGGTGCTGCCTAAAAGGGCATCCTTATGACAAGCTTTCTCTTTACCAGGCTTTTCCCTTTGCTTTTTCTGCTGCCTCCTGTCTTGCTTTCTAATGGGTTAATTGCATTTTCTTTATTCTCCCTCCCACCCCCCACAAACTTGGCATTTCTAGAACCTATTTCTACTACTTAGGTGGCCACACTGACATTTTTAGTGTGTACCCTTGACTTCAAGCATAAAGCCAATCAATAGCTCTTTTCTCCCTCTGAATAATACAAAACCCTGGAAAGCTCTAGCTTCCATCTCTCCCACCTTCCAGGTATTGGTAGCATGAATCAACTGAAGGTGCTGTTTTCCCATGAATCTTGAAACCACCTAGTTAAAGGCTATCTCCTGTCACTGATCATTTTCCAGAAAAATAAAGAGTTCCAAATTGACTCAAGAAGAAACAGAAAACCTGAATAGATCTGTAACCTTCAAAGGAATTGATCCAGTAGTCTAAAATCTACCTTAAAAAACTGTAATGTTCTATGTGGTTTTACTTACAAGTTTTTTCAAACTTTGAAGGAAAGGACAACACTTACACAATCTCTTCCAGAAATAGAGAAAAAACATTCATTTTCCTTTTATAATACCTTGATTTTGACCTTCAAAAAGAAAAAAAAACAATATAAGGGAATTTTAAAGCCTAAAACCTACCTCCTAACCTCACAGGGCATGTGTAAAAATCCTAAATACACATTAGCAAATCCTGGGAATGGAGGGATATTAGACTATCTGAAAGTTCATTAGTTAACCTCACCACACTAAAAGATTATTTTTTAGAAACAAGATAATCTAGATGCAAAAGAAAGAACCTGACAAAACTCAGCACCCCTTTGTGAATAAAATTCACAAACCAGGACTAGAACAAAATTTTCTCAGTCCAATAAATGGTAACTCTCAAAAACTAGAACAAACATCGTACTGAATGGAAAGCACTGGAAGCTTTTCCTTTAAGTGAGGAATAAGACAAGACTATTCACCACTATTGCTTGTTTTCAACACTGTATTGAAGATCCCACAACACAGTAAGGCAATAAAAAGAAATAAAAAATATAAGGATTACAAAGACACCCTCGTATAATATAACCGCTTACCTAAAATAACAAAGAAATTCTACAAACATTCAGAATTAATAAGACAGTTCAAGATCTGTTTTAAAAAATGAGCAGTATTCATTCCTAAATATAAGCAACAATCATAAAATGTAATACTTCAGTTTAAAATGAATGATTAAAAAAATAGGTTATTATCCAAATGCTTTCCTGAAATTCCACTAGAAATGACTGGAGAAAAAATAGGTACAGAGCCACAGCTGAGAAAAAAATGAAATAAGAATTGACAATAAATGAGACATATCCCAAAATTTTAGACATCTGAAAACAAATGGATAAATGATAGTGACTTAGCATAGAGGAGAAAATGGAAATCCTTAAGATACCTGAGGGAGCTATGAACAAGAAAGAAGCCAATTTATAAAGCAGAACTTCAGAGAGGCCCAGGAAGACTCTCAGGCACAGGTATGTACAAGGTGGACATTTAAAATGGAAGCAGTGATTACCTCTTAGATGACTCCCTACTCTTGACCACCAAGTGACTCCCACTACCCCATAGCAGGAAGTGGCAGACCAACACTCAGAGGGAAACAAGTTCAGAGCTCCTGGACTTAGGAGGGACACCAGAGGGCAGGGTATGAAGTCTTTCTGAAAACAGGGCAAGTAGGCAAATGATTACATTCTTATAGGCTTAAGATAAGACCCATTTCCTGCCCAGGCAGGTAGGGCTTGGCTGGTTGGAGCGTAGTCCTGCCCATTCGATCCCCCAGTGGGGCATGAATGGAGACAACCAGTCCATCTTCTCTCTCACATGTTTTCTCTCTCTCCCTTCCTTTCTCTCTAGAAGCAATGAGAAAATGTCCTTGAGTGAGGATAGAAAACAAAGAAAAGAAATGTGTGTTCCAACAAAACAAGGGAAAAAAACCAAGAAAGAGGAAAAATGTGAGATCCAAGAAGTGGCCAAAAGCAGAAGAGAAGCAAAGGAAAGTAATGTGATGATGGTGAAGGAAGATCCCAAGATACAGATGACCATTGACCTGAAAAGAGACCGATGAAACCAGAACAAATAGGCTCTTCCATCCAGTGAAAACAGCAGCCTTGATAGAGGACTTCATGTGTTGACGGTGTTTGGGGGAATTTTACAGGTCTGCTCAAGAGTCTAGGGAAGAACGGGTACAAGAGATAGAGAACACCAGGAAATTAAAAAAATACACAACTGTTTTTGTTTTTATTATTTCAATTTCTTTAATTACTGGGGAAAACAAAAAACTGTCCCATCAAAGAAGCAGAAACCAATAAGCAGCTCAGCCATAATTAATCTACACAGACATGCAATGCGAACACCAGACTCCAGCAGAGCAGAACCTCATGGTGTCACTATTTTGAGGCAAGGAGAGGGATACACACATGGGTGAGGGGACAGAATAATGGTAGGAGAGTCAGGTTTAACTTCCTAATTTTCTACAATAATAAGTTCAACAGACAATGTGTGATACTGGGATGTGGGGCAAGAAATAATGCTGTAAGTGTCCCAGGTTCGATTCCCGGCCAGGGTACATTCCTGGGTTGCAGACCAGAACCCCCAGCAACCACACATTGATGTTTCTCTCTCTCTCTCTCTCTCTATCTCCCTCCCTTCCCTCTCTAAAAATAAATAAATAAATAAATAAATAAAATCTGAAAAAAAAAAGAATAATGCTCCTTAAAAAAAAAGAAAAAAAAAGAAAAAAAAAGAAATAACGCTGTAAATATATTATTTAGAAAAATAGAGATAAAACCTTAGAGTTAAAAATGGTAGACTTGCCCTGGCTGGGTAGCTCAGTTGGTTTGAGCATCATCCTGCTACACCAAGGTTTCATGTTCGATCCCCGGTCAGGGCACATATAAGAAGCAACAAATGAATGCATAAATAAATGGAACAACAACTCTTTCTCTCTCTCAAATCAATCAATAATTTTTTTTAAAGTGGTAGCCTCTGAGAAGAAGGGCTTGGGGATGGAGTGAGGGAGGGGAATGTACTACTTTCTAAAATTCTGTCACTTTGATAAAAATAAACATTAAATTTGAAAAGAAAGAAGTTGAATGTGTCATTCACAAGAGCAACAAAACTAAGTTAGCTGTGAGTGAATGTAACTGAAGAGTTCAGGACTTTAGTATAAAGAAGAGGATGGAACTGTACTGAGATACATTAAAGCAAACCTAAGTAAGCGGGTGGATACAATTTGTTCTACACTAAAGGCTTGATTATGCCTTTTCACTCCACACTAATCTCAAAATGCAGTGCCATTTCAACAACATCCTGACAGAGTTGTTCATAGACTTCAGAGAGCTAATCTAGAATTCACACAAAATAGCAGCTCTCAAGAATATCCAAGATGTGCCCTAGCTGCTGTGGCTCAGTTGGTTGGAGTGTCATCCTGCATACACGGGTTCGATTCCCGGTCAGGGCACATGCCTAGGTTGCAGGTTTGGTCCTTGGTCTGAGCACATATGGGAGGCAACTGATCAACGCTTTTCTCTCACATTGGTGTCTCTCTCTCCCTTCCTTCCTCTCTTAAAAAGAATGAAAAAAAAGTCCTCAAGTGAGGATAACAATAAATAGATAAATAAATAAATATTTAAAAATATATATATATATCCAAGAGAAATTTGAAGAATGAGGACTTTTTTGCATAAGATAGTAAGACTTTTTAATAAAGTTAAAATAATTAAAAGAGTAAGCAGAAATGAAAAATAGACCAATGAAACAGAAGAGCCAAGAAAGAAATGACACATATGACAAAGGTGACCATCAAATCCTTAGGGAGGATAGATTTAAGAAATAATAAACAGTAATGGATAATGGGCACCTCAGAAAAAAGTAGCATTGGGTCCCTAACTTAAAGAAAATTATAGGTAGAACGAAGATCTGAATGTCAAACACAAAACTTTAAAACTTTTACAAAATAGTTTAGACCATTTTATTACCTCGGTATAAGAACACTTTTCTTAAATGAGACATAAAAAAATACAGCCCATAAAGTAATAGATCAATAAATTTGACTAGATACACAGTAAAAAAAATAAAAGAGAGAGAAAAAGAGAGAGAGAGGATGAAGCAATGATTAAAACACAACCCAAAAGTGAGCAGAGTATGAACAGGAAACACAGCAGAGAGGAGACCCTAACACAAATACACATATGGAAATGTGCACAACCTCAACCAGCAATGAAGGACGTGCAAAGAGAGTTAAATCCAAGGTGCGATATCTCACACCCTCAGATGGCAAAAGTAAATCTGACATGTTGGCGAGGGGAATGAAAATTCCAACGCTGTGGGTGGCAGTGTATATATATATATATATATATATTTACAAAACCTCTTTGAGAAACATTGTGGCACCATTTAGCAAAATGCAGAGGTCCATACTCCAATCCATAAGATCCCCTTCTGAGTGCCCAGCCCCAGAGGAACATGCACAAATGCACTCCGAGGCTGTGCAAGGGTGAGCCTTGTGGATTGCTTCTAATAACCTAAAATGTTCCCAACAACGATAAACTGTGTAATATGCACACACTAGAAAACTAGACAGCAGGTAAAACCATTTCCATCTGTATCAACATAGATAAACCTCAGAAACATAAGGTATGAAAAAAAGTGAATCGCAAAAAGACAAGTACATGTTTCATGTCAGTTTAAAAACACACAAAAACATTAGTGGATATTCTTTTAGATTCATACATGCTAATACATGCTTGTGGAAAAGACACACCAACCACAAAGCAGTGGTTACCTTCAGGGAGAGAAGGAGAAAGGGAATAGAATTAAAGGAACACACAAGGATTTTTAATGCCAACTAATGTGTTACTTGTGATTGACATTTGACAAATGTTAATACTTGTCAAATCCATGTGATAAGCACATGAAAAATGCTCAACATCATTAAGCCTCAGGAAAATGCAAGTTAAAAGCACAGTGAAAATCTACTTTACACTTACGAGAATGGCTACAAAAATACAGAGGTAAAAAGGTAAATAATTAGAAGCTCATGTACACTGCTGTGAGTGGTGGGTAAAGTGGAGTGGCCACTTCAGAAAACAGTTTTGCCATTTCTGATAAAGTTAAACATATGCTCACCCTATGACCCAGCAATTTCACTCCTAGGTATTTATGCAGCAGACACGCACACACACCTGAAACACTGGCATGCTAACATTCCGCAGAGTCACTCATAGCGCAAAACTGGAAACGACCCACGTGTCCATCAACTGACAAATGGAAAAGCGAATCACAGTAGGTTCAACTAATGGGATTCTACTTAGCAATACAAAGGAATGAACCATTAATACAATATGCACGAGTCTCAGATGCTACCTTGTGCAACAGGAACCAAGAGTATGTACTGTTTGATCCATTTCTATGAAATCCTACAATAGGCAAAACTAGTCCACAGGACAGAAACCAGAGGTGACCTGAGGAGATGAGTGGGAGACTGCATGCTAATGGGCAAGAGAGCGGTTTCTGGAAAGATGTCCTAAACTCTGAGTAGAGTGTTGGTTACAGGGGTGCGTGTGTTTGTCAAGGCATTGACCTATACACATAAAATGGGTAAATTTCACTTTATGATAAATTATAGTTCAGTAAAGTTGATTTTAAAACTATGGATGTGAGATATAGTTGCTATAACCTCTAATTTTCTGTAAGCAAATTTTATTGAAAATTAACTGGATTTTATAAAATAATTGGTTATTAATTAGGTCTCTGGGGGAATGAGAGGCTTCAGGGGAGAATGAACAACTCAGAAGGCTAATAATGTTAATTCATATTTCTTCCCAGTGGAAGGGGTATCTGTTTCCTTATTAGAGTAGCCCTATTAGAAACCAGGGGGCTCTTTGAGAACACCTGGCTCAAGCCTCCTTTCCAGAAAAGAAGCCCACAGTGAGGTCTGTTCAAGAGCACTGTAGCAGACATTTGTTGCTTCAGCTGCCCAGTGTCCTTGACCCACCCCCACAGTACCACTACTTTTTTAGGGAATCCTCTCTCCCTCACTGGGCACCTCCTCCGGGAGGCCAGTCATGCAGGTGCCAGCCCTCCCACTACAAACCCCAAGGGGCTCCAGGTGGCTCCTTTGTCTGTCACAGGGTGAAGGTATGTGACCCATGCTTGCCTCCAGATGCTCAGCCAGGCAGAGTTAATCCGTCACAACCAAGCAAACCTAACCACACCGTTTATGCTCTAAGACTGTGCCTGGTGTCCCTACCTCCTGGGCTCCCTCAGCTCAGCACCTCCATTTCCATATGTTTTCAGGTCTTCTCAGCTTTCTGCCCACTCTGTGACCTTCCAGTGTCTTTGCGGTAAGTTCTACTTTGATTACATCAGCTGGAATCAGTTTTGGCTGTTTGCAACCACAGAACCCTGTGTGACACATCACCCAGCTGGTGCAAGGTGGACCGGGCCCATAGCCCAGAGCTCTGATTTCTAGACAGCTGTCCCTGGGAGCATCAGCCACCTGGCGAACTGCTCAGGATCCTCAAAGCCAATACCTCAATGGCTGTGGGGAGACCAAATGAATGAGAATGATCTCTTATTAAGGGATATGCCAAGTACTTTGATGTGCTTAAATTCAGTCCTTCCCATAGTCCAATAAAGTAGGGATTATCCCAGTTTATCTTTGAGGACACTGAAGAGGGAGAAAAGTATTTTTTCAAGGTTACAGAGCTCATAGGTGACAGAGAAGGAACTTGAGCCAAATCTGTCCCACTTTAAACCTTAGTCCTCGTCATTTATCATACTGCCTCACCTCAAGAAAGTAGTGGGTCTTCTGCTTCTCCTACTTCATAATTAGGTCACTGAAACTTCAAGTGAGGTATCCAAGGCATGACAAGATGCTGGCTACCCCGACAAAGTGGCAAGGGGTTCCACAGTGCATGCTGGACTAGCACACCCACCTGGGAGAGAGTGACGCTAGGTGGGGTGGCAGAGGGGGATGAGGAACATTAGGGAGAGCAGAGGGGCCAGTGCCTGGGGAATAGTGCACGAAGCGGCCACATACCAAAGTAGTGGAAGTGAATTCTTTTGTGCTTTGAGACCTATACATGTTCACATTTCCATGGCAACAGAGCATGCTCACTGCCATCCATACCTGTAACTGAATGACTCATGGTTTTGGCATTGCACTAACCCAATCCAAAGTCATTAGCTAATCAGCCTATAATGAGTGCACTCTCCCACTGACAGTCCCTTGGAGGATAAATAGCATCTATTGTGTCCCTCTGAGGCTCTGGGAGCTGGGGCCATGTATCCTTTGCCACCAGCTCATAAGAGTGCACCACAGCTACTCCAAGACCCATACGAGAGGAGAGGGGGGCAGGGCTGTGGCACAGATGCCTTGGAGATTCCAACACCAGTGACCCCTGAAAGAAGATGAGACCTAGGAACTGCAAGGACCACACCCTGCCCCCTACAGACCAACCTGGAGAGCCCTGAGTGGCTCCCAAGTTACTAAATGATTTTCTCAGTTTAACAAAGGAGCTTGACAGGGCACCAGCGAACACTGCTAAAGGTCCCTAAAACCCAGTGGTTACATGAAAGGAGTTTTTTACCCCTCTGACCAAAGGGAAATCCTGTGGTTCTTGCTTAGTTGCTTGAGAGTCAGTCAAGAGGTTTGTGTGCACATGGGGAAAAATCCAAGGGGCAAATGATCGGAGAAGGAGAGTCAGGAGTAGGGAGATACCCCAACTGCCCAGATTTCAGAGTGAGCTCCGCCTGGCCTCCCAGGAGGTCTGTACACACAGACTCCGCAGCACATGGGTGCAGCTGCCCTGATTTTACTAAGCAGGCAGCCCTCTCCCCAAAGATGTGATTACTAAAGAGCTAAACCAGGATGTTTGAGGGGTGCTCATCAACACCACCTCAACAGCACTTATCATCAAAGGCTTCTGAGGGAGCGTGGCACATGCTTGTCCCAGCTCAGCAAGGAGCATGTCAGCTCGTGGGACATGGCAGCCAAGCATCTACACCGGTGTCTACACGGCCGACAGCACCCTGCAGACATGCTTCGCCCACAGCAGAATTTCAGTAAACGTTCACTGAATTATGTCCAATCAATACATGAATGAAGAGGGCTTTCTGAACAATTTCCTCAAATGGTTCGGAAGCCTTCGTCATTACAAAGAGGACTGACTCGGCAAGCCTCATGGTCTCCGAAGGCAGCCAGTTGGCCACCACTAAGCTCTGAAATGCCCCACAGGACTCTGTGCTGCAGAGAAATGGAGGCGGTGAATCTGGATGCCCTTCTCACTTCTGAAATCCATGGGTCCCTGGGAATCCTCTATAAAGTAATTGGAAATGACGAAAGGCATCAGCACACTAGGGGGCATATTCAGAAGGAGGGAGGAAGGGGGAAGAGGACCCTGAGGATCTGGTGCCAGGAGGACGCCCTGGGCAGGAGGGCTGCTGGAGCTTCACCCAGAGCAGACCTGCTCCACCCAGCTATGGAGGCGGAACTGTACCAGGGTCAGTGCCAGTTCATAAGAGGGAAAAAGTCTGTGCTGCTTTAAAAAAAATAGAAGAATTAGTGAGCCAGCAAAACTGCAGCTCTGTCAGGGGTCCTAGGGAGAAGGGCCATGGTCTGAAGGCAGGAAGGAGGGGTAAGTACAAGACCCTGGGCAGTGTGGCTGCTGGCAACCATCCTTCTCGGCACCAGCATTCCGATATTTTTGAGCCCCTAAGCTGAGGCGATGAGAGGTTCAGCTAAAGGGGACCCAAGTGTCCCAACAACAAGTTCCTTGGCCACTGGCCGACTCTCATTAAACCTGTGCAGGCCCAGGCGGGAGAGTGGCTCCATGTGGCACTAATTGTCGAACATCTTTTTTACAAGCTCAGCCCAGCACTCAGAAGGGATTCAAGGTAAATGCTCACAAGGCCTGGTGTCTCTAACAGAAATAAATCACCCTTAATTACGCAGGGCAAGTTGCCATGCTGTCCTATTTCTGGAGTGGCTGCTCCGGAGGGGAAAGTGCAGTGTGGGCACAAAACCCGGGGAGGGAACATCACATTCAGCAGGTCCCATTTCAGAGCGGGGAGAGGCTGCAACGCGAAGTGCAGCATCTCAGTGACAGCCAGGAGTGGAGAAGAGAATTAGTGACAGTCCCTGCGCTGTGCTGCCTCTTCCCTGACCCAGACGCCCAGAGCGCAACGTGAAAGGAAGAGGAAATCAAAGCAGAAAAAAGATGAGTGCTGGGTGAGGTCAGGGGCCTCTTCTATCCGACTTTCCAGCACAAGAAGTGGGCCCCACACTTGGCCCAAGCTTTGCAGCGAGTACAGAGAGGGAAGCGTGTTTGGCTACATGCTCCTCAGTGTCCTGAAGATAAAATAAGCCACCTGCTCAGGGGAAACACAACCGTTCCTGCCCTAACACTAGGAGAAATTCCTCCCAAGGTTCATAGAAAGAAAACACACAGTTAAAAAAAAAAGCCTTTAAAGACCGTAAGTTCCATGACACTGTTAATTTTAACCCTTGTTTGAATGAAGTTCTTCAAAAGCAATCACTGGGTATCAGTTTACAATGGCCGTTCCTACCACCCAGGTGTCAGGGAAGGCCTGGCTCATGGAAGTAAAAATAAGAAGCGACCTCTCACATTTGAGGAGAAAACTAAGGAAGGGAGGCAGGATATAATGTAAACAATTCCTCAACTTCCATAACAGGGAACCAACAGACAGTGTTAAAGTTAATAAATCTTGAAACATCTTAGCATTTTATTTAAAATTTTGGAAATAACTGCCAGGAGAATGAAAAATAAAAAGTGCCGGAAAGGGAGAAGTCGGAAATGTGCCGCTTTGCATTCTGGGCCCTTCAGTACGATTTGATTTTATTTTTAACCACATGCACATTATTACTTTTGCTTAAAATAAAAACAAAGGATTTTAAGTTGTAGCATGGAAAATGAGGAAAGAACATACCAGAATGAAACGCAAAAGACAGAGTGTGTTGTTACAGGGATAAGCTTGAGTTTGCGCTGATTGATGGAAAAAAGAAATTCTCGCGCAAACTTCAGAATTATTAAGAACATGTCTCTGCAGCCCTGGCTGGTGTGGCTCAGTGGATTGAGTCCTGGCCTGCAAACCAAAGGGTTGCCAGTTCGATTCCCAGTCAGGACACATGCCTGGGTTGTGTGTGGGCCAGGTGCACAGTTGGGGGTTCGCTAGAGGTAACCACACATTGATGTTTCTCTCCCTCTCTTTTCCCTCTCTCCCTCTCTCTCTAAAAATAAATAAATAAAAATCTTTAAAAAAACATGTCTCTGCTACACACCTCACAACTCACAGAAACACAAGCACATACACCCCACAATGGAGAACCTCTACTCTAAGCAGTTCCTCAAAATCTGGATGAGGCCAATGAGGCAGGTTTCCTGCACTGACTCTTTCAGGTCAACTAACTTTCATGGAAGTTCAATTTGCCTAAGAACTTAGGTCCACTTTCCAGCTCAGTCATGCTAGCCCTTGTTACAGCCTACTCTTGGCTTTCAGAGCCTCATGGGGAATTCCAGATCAGTGACACCAGGACACCCAGTTTCCCAAAGATGCTGGAACATTTGCACAAAGGACGGTGGGTTAGCCTCCGGCACAAAGTTACTGCATTGTGGGATCTCAAAGTTGGTTCACGTCCTCAGGTTCTGGCTAAGGATTTGGAGTGCCCACATGTGAACTGTGATTTAGCAGAGTGAATCTGCTAAAACCACAACACAATAGATAACCCACAGAGATCAAGAGCAGACTGGTGATTGCCAGGCACTAGGGGGATGGGGGGTGCGGAGTATGGCCCCTGACTGTTTAATGGGTACAAAGTCTCCTTTAGGGGCAATGAAAATGTTTTGAAACTAGACAAAGGTGGTGGTCACATAATATTGCAAATGTACTAAATTGTTGTTAAATTGTATACTTTAAAATAGTTATGTTTATGTTAGGTGAATTTTATCACAATTAAAAAAAATCACATCATGCTTCAAATCAAATCTCTCCAGTGGACTCCCATGGGCCTTGGTGTAAGTGCCCACGTCCAGTCCACAGTGGTGTGATGGCCCCCGTCCCTCCTTCTCCCTCCTCCAGTCCAGACACAGTGGAGAGGCCAAGTGCATGTCCACCTCTTGGCCCAGGCGCATTCACCTGCCCTCCCCCCAGACCACTCCTACCATAGGCTCCCTACCTCATTGCATTAGGGTCTCTGTTCAGATGTTAGCAGCCAAAGACCTCTCCTGTCCACCGCATCCAAAATAGCACCACCTGCTACCCTCTGCTCTGTGAGGGGAAACAGTACCCCTCTCACCTGATGCCACATCCCGTGGTTACTTTTACTGCCTCATCTCTCTAGTAGAACCTAAGCAGTGAGGGCAGGGACTTTGTTACAAATGCCCAGTACCTAGAACAGGGACTAATGTGTCAAAGATGTGCACTCAAACTGTGTTGAATGCATGAATGTTCTTGTTCAAGGTTCTAAGCTATTTGACCAGGGATTACTTTTTTCCAAGGGGCAAACTGGCAGGCAAGTGTTCAACAGACTAACTTTGACAAATCCTCACTGTATTAGTCTCTTACCACTGCTGCAACAACAAAAAAAGTAGATCCCCTTATTTGAGGGAGATACAATCCAAGACTCCCAATGAATGCCTGAAACTGCAGGTTGTACCAAACCCTATATATACTGTGTTTTTTCCTATACATACATACTTATTACATTACTTTTGCACTTCAGGGCTTTAATTAAGTAAAATAAGGGTTATCTGAACACAAGGACAGCAATATGGCAACAGTTGATCTGCAGGGAAGTGGGAACACATCTTCAACCTGTGGACTAAGTGAAGGGCATTTGGGTGCATCAAACCAGCTTGCAAATGTGAAGGCATCTCTTTGTTGGCTCTGTCTCCCCCAGGGCGTAGAAGGAGGTCCAAGACCGCAGTCCTGGAACAGAGAATGGGCTACAGGCTGCTAAACCCTAAGCTCCAGCAAAGATCGCCCCTTGCAGCCCCTCATCTACATCCTCGTGGATCACTCCCAGATCCGCACTCCGGCCCCAGCTCCTGTCGATAAACCACATTCTCCCACAGAGAGGCAGACCACTAACACCTCCAAAGCCAAATTCCATTCCCCAAACACTCCCTGCCATAAATTTATATTTATGTTTATATTTGTATTCCTAGCTCCCAGAAGCCCAAACCCCAAATCTGACGTCTTTCATTTTTCCATTTATCAAATTCCCCACACTCGGTCCCTTTCAAAATGGCCTTTAAAGACCACAAGTTTCACAGGGTGGTTTACTTCACCTCTCAGTCTGAACTAGGTCCTTAAGAGGCAACCCTGGGGACACGTTTCTAGCTGCCGTTCCTGCCACCCAGATGTTGGTGAAGGCCCCACTAGTACAAGTGGTAAAATCAGAAGAAACTGTCACATTTGGGAGAAAGGCAAGGAGGGGAACTCCCATGTCCTATCTATTCAACCACCAAAATCTCTCCCAATTTTCCCGCCACCAGTCCCTCGCCTGTTTGCCATGTCTGTGTCCACTCACTAAAAAGTTAATTAATTAAAAAAAACAAACAAACAAACCTCTGACAGACCCTGCACTGTATTCAAAATAAAATCCATGAATCCTTCAAGGACCTTCCACATTCTGGTGAAGCAGTGGTGAATACCTGTTGATCCTGCCTGCCTGTCCCCCAGTGCCTTCTCACACCACCAACACCCCATTTCTCTTCGGGGAGCCATACCTCTCCATCCTGAGGTGTGGGCAATACCATGCACCCCCAGGACGCAGGGTCAGGGCCTATTCTCCAGGCTTCTAGTAGATTCCATCCTCCTGGCCACAGTGTCCGGTTCTGAAAGCCTGCCTGATTCTATGGGGCTTCATCTTGGGACTTGGAAAAAGCAGCTCCCTAGCTGACAGCCTCCAAGCTGTGAGGATGCTGGTTTGAGGCTGCCCAAGTCTTCACCCTGGGCTGGCCCCATGTGTGGGAGGCAAGCAGCTGGAGCGAGAAAGGACCCATCCTGACCTCAGGACAGTCCTGCAAGGGAGTCCACACATTCCCTTCTCTGGTTAGGCAACTTTGAGCTGGATTTTCACATTTGCTAGAACAGAAAGTGTGCCCCAAGGCAACAACTTCTCTTCTTGCCTCATCATCTCACCCCCACCCCACCCCTCAGCCATGCCAGATCAAACATTTCCTAAATCCATCCAAAACAAACACTGTGAAGGCAAGTTCCTTTGTTTAGTACCCAAGCACCGCTCTGGTGCCCCTGTGCCTTGGCTCACACTGCTCCCTGACCCTTGCCCTAACCCTTCCCTCTCTGGCCTCTGGGGATCCTCTCCTCTTAGAGCAGCTGCCTTGTCTTCTGTGAGGCCCTCATCACCCTTTTCTGAGGCCCTGTAACATGTTCCATAGGTTTACCACAATGACCTGTTTACAACCCCTCCCCGAACAAGACCACAAGCTAAAAGGGCAGGGGTCACTGGGATCCTCTCTGCGCTTTCCCCAGGAGATGCTCAGTGCACACTGTCTCCGTGGAATGGGAGACAGGAGCAGAACAGAAGTGAGACTCTCCATTTAGTGTGCTCAGACACCACCTAGGACACACCAGGCGTGGAGGTCAGGTGAAGGAGGGCACGCATCCTGGCGCCAAGCCATCTATTCAACCACCATCTTCATGGCCTCAGCCAGCTCTGGGGCTCCCTTCCAGGATGCCTGCTTTTTCACGTTTTCACAAACCTATGACTTCAGAACTGCAGAAATTCACTTGGGCTCCAAGCCTTCAGCCAACGCTGCAGGTAGGCATAGTAGGTCTGGAGGGACCCGCTTCCTTTTGCCCAAAGCTCCCATTCACCTCCCATTGCCCCTCTCTCTCCTCCCCAGCAAAACCTTCTGAGCAACTGGGTGGCCAGAGCTCTCAGAAGGAACAGCAACCTGGGGGTAAGAAATTCCTAGGGACCTCCGGGAATTTCTGGGCCAGCCTGACCAGGAAAGCAGGAGGTGGCTTCCTCAGTTGAGGGTAGACTCTCCTAATCACAACTCCCCGTTCACTCCAGATGGGGGGCAGGGGGCTGCCCCTTGCCCTTTCCCTTCTCTCAAGCTGCCTTTTAGTGACTTTTTTGCTCCAATATTTACACTGCTTCCACTATATAGAATGAACCTAACAGGGGGACAGGGTGAACAGATGGTCTAGGCACCAAGTAGGAAGGACGCATTCATTTGCTGAAGGTGGGCCAGGGTTTCTCATCCCAGGGACCAAGATGGTGGAGAAAGAGTAAAAGGCAGGGTTTGAGAAGGTACAAGGGTCAGCAGGGCTGTGGGAGCCACACATGCCCCCCACCATCACCAGGCACTCCCCTCCTCCTGAATATAAATTACCTAAGAAGGTTTAACTGAGGGGCAGAGTTGTGGATATGGGCACGGAGGTGAGAAATGGGTATCCTGTGTCGACTAACTGCTCCCAGGACCTTCTGTAAGCCCTGCTTCCTTGCGCTTATAAAATAAGCCTGCTGGATTTGACGACCTATCTCTGAGGCCCTTGACTGAATCACAGTCAGTGACTCACTGGAAAAAGCAGAGGAAGTTGGGGACACGCCTGTCCCACCCTCCCTCTGCCACGCCCCTGTTTACCAAACAGCATTCAGGCCACCAGCCCAGGACACATTCCTGGGAACCCCTGGGAGCAGGTTCCACAGGCCCAGCAGTGCAAGAAAGGCCTGGCAGTGCAGAAGGCCCTGCTAGGTTTCCACCGTAAATGCTGAGGCCGAGCAGGCAGGAGCTCTGTAAAACTTTCTGGCCAGCCAGCCCTCCCACGCAGGTGCTGAAAGTGAGGAATGAGCTGTGTTTCTGAATTCCTGCTCCAACCTATTTTCCCCCCAGCATTCTTGCCTTAGGTGGCCAATCTGGACGGTCAAGCCTGAGCTGAATCCTCTCACCCCCTGCAGGCCCAGGGGGTAGGGACAACCAGTGCTGTAGGAAAGAAGGCTGGTGCAGGCAGGGCAGCCAGCACAAACACAGCACCTGATTTTGAAAGGAAAACTGACTCTACATGACTTCGACTTCAGTGAGGTCAGCACCTGTGCCACCATCTCAGGAGGCCAGTCCACACAGAGCCCTCGGCCCAACCTTTCTCCACAGAGCTATACTCTCCCACATCAAGCACACCCCGGACGCGCAGCGCAACCAGCTAACTTTCTCCTGAACTCACTGGAAACTATCAGCCTCCATTTCATACCAAACGGCCTGTGACAGGGACAATGAAAGGCAGGGCTTTCCTTTCCTGCTGGGTCTGAGGAATATTCCTGGCTTGTGAGCCCAGCTCCTTAGCACATACATTGGAGAAGAAAGACAGAGAAGAGGAGGTTCTAAAGGCTCAGAAGAAGTAAACAGAAATTTTTGTTTAAAGGAAGGCTTGGTAGAATTACTCAGGTATAATGGTTGTTGAAATGAGTACTTCATAGGGTTCCTTGCAGCCTTGACTTTTGTGATTAATTCCATTATGTTTCTAGCCCAAGCTGCATTTTGTCTTCTATCGGCACAGATGATCAAAATTGTGCTGTCCAAGGAATGGTCCCTACCTGCCTGCCTGGGCGTCCTCACCATGGAGCTCCCTTCCTCCTGTCCCAGCAGGGACATGGGCACACATCCTCCCTCACACAGTCAGAGCAGGGAACACTGCTCCTACAGGCCTCCCTCGGCCCTCATACCTTATCCCCTTGAAGCCCTTGCCTTCACCTGGAGACTTTTCCATTGACTTCTGCAACACTAAGCCCTTGGCTTCCCTCTGCCTGAGAACTGGACCAGTTCTCTCAAGTCTCATCCAGGCTAACATCCAGGATTCCAGCACTTCCTTATCTCACCAGTTACCACTTTGGGTAGATTTCCATTCTCCACCATCTGGAATCAACCGGCCTTGATTCTGCTTCTGGTACCACTCTCGTTCCTTCCTTAGTCCTATGCTTAGCATAGGGCTGACCCCACCTCCCAACCATATCACCCTAGGTTCCACTTAAAAGCTGCACACTGATTTTTCTCCTTTTTTTCTTTTTGGAATTACTGAGAGCTTCCAGAATCTTTCTGAGGAGGTTGCTAATGTGGAAAATGAAGCCAGCACAGAGGAAAGAAGACTTCTGATGACGCTGCCTTTGCCTCTCCTATTAGTTATACATTATTGCAGTGTAATGAATTAGCCCAAAGCTTAGCGGCTTCAAACAACAGATGTTTACCCTGATGGTTTCTATGGGTCAGGGACCTGGGTGCAGTCTGCCCGGACCTTGAGCCTTACCTAGGGTCTCTCTGAGGCTGCAGTCAAGGTGCTGGGCAGAGCTGTAGTCATCACAAGGCTCAGCTGGAGGAGACTGCATCCAAGTGCCTTCCTGTGGCTGTTCACAGACCTCAGATCCTCGCCGGCTGGAGAGGCACTGGCTCCTTGCCATGTGTAGAGATGCTTTAGTCCCTGACTTTCGTCATGATGCCTGTCATGAGTTTTGACAGCTGGATAATTATATCCACTTTATAAGTTGGGCTCTCAGCCTTCCAACCTTTTTGTTCCTTTACCCTTGTCACGACTGGGCTGCATGGCTCAAGAGGCCCTACTATTTGGGTGCGTGCTTTGACATTTTCTAAAGTACCTGGTACCAGCAAGGAAGGGCTGGCAGAACCATCTGAATGGCCCCCTCTTCAGGCCCAGATGGGTCCTCGCACCCATCGACCCCAAATGTAAGGCAAATCAGATGCGCTGAGGAGTTCTGCACTGTGCCAATAGGGTCATCCAGGACAATGTGCAGATTCCAGAGGGGCAGCCTGGTGAGTGGATTGCTCCTGCTGGCTGACACAGTCTTTGGTAGGAGTCTATAAGACTGAGCCCCTAAGAATAGCCTTGGCATGATGACTTGGGGAGACTCAAATGTTAACATAGATAGGGACCCACACATCCTAGGGGCAGTCCTGCCTCTACCCCACTTTGGCCACCTACTCCATCCCCTTGACCTGGTATTTTAAACCTGTGCTTCTCAAGCCTGGATAAACATTAGAATCAGCAAGGGAGCTTTTTAAAAGGAGGGTGCTTGGGATCCACCACAATTAATTCAGAATCTCACTCAAAATCAAAATTCCCAGATCCCTTTTTAAAGTTCCTCATATAATCCTAACATTGAGCAGCTTGCTTTAAATGGATGGCCGTAAGTTTCAAATAGGTACCCAACTCTTGCTCCTCTGCCTAAATGTAAGTTCAATGGACAAATAATGTGGGCATCACCTGGACACATTAGGAAATTGTGTGTCTTCCTATGCTTCCCATTGCAGAAGGGCTGTGGAGACTTGCTTCTCAATGGGGGGCACAGGACAGCATCAATGCCCCCTGGCAGCTTGTTAGAAATGCTGAATCTGTATTTTCAAAAATCCCCAGGGGATTCATTTGCACATTCAAGTTTGAAAAGCACAGCTTTGGCCACTTAGCAACCTTACTATAGGTGTCCTGTGGGTTTGTTTTCCAACTTCAAAACAACTATTTTATGGTCTTTCTCAGATACTAGACTTGCTCACACCTCACTTACTCCTAAGCAATCTGACAGCAATGATTCATCAACCCACTGCCCGAATTCCATCCCACCCACATCAGTGCCCACGTTCTCAGCCTTCCCTCCCATGAGTGACTAAAAAGCTGCCCTCCCATTAAGGCAACCTACCTGCTTTCTACCTGTCAGCACTTAACACCTACTTTTGAGAGAGAGAGAGAGAGAGAGAGAGATACCTTTTGATCTCTAGTCCTCCAGTCCCTGCCTATTCCTTCACTTCTCATCACAGCAAATATTTTCACCAAGAGTTACTTACAGTGGTGACCTCTACTTTCTTACATCTAATGCTCTCCTGCCTGCTCCACTGGGTCTGCTCTCCCAATGTCATCAGTGACCTCTATGCAGTTACCAAATCCAAGGGCACCTTGAACTCTTCTAGGGGCCTTGGCCAGCCAGCAACACTCAATACTGCCTCTTTCTGGAAACTGTGACTGCTCTTGGCTTCCATAGCATCTCACCTGTTTTCTCCAGCAGTCACTTTTCCAGATCTTCCCCCTATGCCCACTCTTAAATGTTGCAGCAACCTCCTGCCCCCTACCCCTCTCTTTCTATCTACTCACTCACTTTAGTGGTGTGAGCCTATTCCATGGCTTTATATGCCCTCTATTTCTTGATGACCCTAGATGCACAGCTTTAGCCCTGATCTTTTTCATGTCCCCCTGGCTACTTGCCATCTTTATATGGATGATCAGCAGGAATCTTTAACAAGTCAAAAAAGAACCCAGTGGCTGCACTTCCAAAAACAAAGCAAAACCAAACAAGACCTGCTCTCCATGCCTCATTTTAGCCAATGGCACCACAATCCATCCTCTTGGTTAAGCCCAAACTCTGGGATCATCAAGTTCTCCCACCTTCCCCATTCACTCTCTCTCCACTGCAGTTGGTTCTACCACCAAAACTTGGCCAGCATGCATCCACATTTCTGTTTCCACTGCTGCCACCCTGCTCCCACAGCACCACACACACTCCCCCATAGCGTTACAATGACCTAACTGGCCGCCTTGTTCCATTTTTTGTCCTTTACAATTCATTCTCAACATGGCAGCCAGAATGAATGAATTTACAAAACACTAATCAGATCATGTCAATACTTAGTAAAATCACCCAAAGACTTTTCACTCTGCTTAGAAAAAAGAAATCTGAACAATTTAGCCTAATTTACAAAGCACTGCCTTCTTCTGCCTACCTCATCTCACATCATTATACACCACTCTCTCTTCAGCCACTCTGCCGTGCTGGCTCTGTGCTGCTCCTGCAGTAGACACTAGCTGTGTGTGGCTATTTAATGTGAAATTAAAGTTAGCTAAAACAAAAATGCAAAATTCAGTTGCTAAGTCCCCCTAGCCACAATTCAAATGCTCACTTGTCACATGTGGCTGGTCACATGTGGATGGGGCTGCTTGAGCTCTTCCTTGGAGGGTGCAAGTTTTGTCCCTGCTTGTGGCCTTTGCACTCACTGCCCCCATCGCCCAAAGTATTTTCCCCCACTTCTCCCCATGGCTGGATCTAGACATTAGTTTCAATGTCATCTCCTTGGAGAGGCCATCCCTGGACACCGAGTCTAAAGAAGCTGCCAGTGGGTTATTCCCAGTCGCAGGAACCAGTCTAAGCCTCCACAGCATTCAGCACTGGCCAATGTTTCTCTTGTTTATTTGTGTTTGCTTCTTGCCTAATGCCACCATGTCACCTCACCCCAAAGTACTCTTATGCGATCAGGGACCTTGTCTGCCTTGCTCACCACCACACTCTCTCTAGCCCCTCCTCCTGCATTCGTGGAGTGGAGGCCTTGACATGCTCTGCTCAATTAGTAGTCATTGACTGTTGCACCGCTGTCATGTTTGTATTTCCTCTTACGTCTCTCACAGCTGTCACTGTTTCTCCATTTTCCCTGCCACTCCCCACCCCTCTCCAGGCCTCATCCATTCCACCCTGACAGTACTACAAACGGAATCCTGCCTCTGCCCTCTGGACAACCCTGCAAACACAAGAAGGTTAATCTTGCTAATGTTCCTCTTGCCTAATCAATTCCCTGCCCCTGCTGGTCCCAAGTGGCCTCAACGTCCCCAAATGTGGCGGGCACGTTCCTACCTCGGTGTTGCTGTAAGGCCTTCCCCTCTGCTTCCAGCACTCTCTCTACTTCTTGGTGGAGCTGCACCTTCCCCTGCCTTCCAGGTGTGGCACAGGTGGCAGTTTCTCTGCAGATACTATACTGGCTGGCCCCTCCTCTGGTCTTCTCCAGCACTTCCTGTCTGCAGCCCTGCTTTGGCACTTCTCACGGGAGACAAGAATCGCCACCTCCCACATGCATGCACACAGATAATCCCTGAGATTATTACTAGAAGCAATGGTTCTCAGAGGATCAGAGTCACCTGGGAAATCAGTAGAAAACAGGCCCAGGCCCATTGAAGTAGGCTATGGTCTGGGCCTCTGTCCTTTGTGCACATTCCCTCAAAAAATGGAACTCGGAGAACCCCCAAATCTGAGATCCACTGCTTAAGGACCTCAGACCTGCAACAGGAGCTGCTCAAGTTCTGCCACTCCCATGCATTCAGAACACCTGAGAAGTGACAGACTCGATTAACAACCTCCTCTCACACAAACTTCCTCTTCAACAAGCATTGGAAGTTACCCCAGTGGCAGACTGAAAACAGCTCCCCATACGTCCATCTCCTAACCCTGGGAACCTGCAAATGTTACCTTACAGGAAATGTTACCTAAAAGGAAACTTGCAGGTGTGATTAAGTTAAGGATTTTCAGATGGGGAAGTTATGCTGAATTATAACAGGTGGGACCTAAATACACTCATGAGGGTCCTTACAAGAGGCAGAGAGGGGAGCACAGAGGGTGGAGCCTACATGAGAACAGAAGTGGGGGCAGAAGAGGCAACACGCTGTGCAGCCGTGGGCCAGGAAAGGAGTCTTTAGCAGGGGTGTCCATCCTGCAGTCCAACACAAAATCATAAACTTACTTAAAACATTATGAGATTTTCTCGTGATGATGTGTCGCAATGTATTTAACATGTGGCCCGAGACAACTCTTCTTCATTCAGTATGGCACAGAGATGGCAGAAGGTTGAACATCCCTGTGAGGATGGAAAAGAAAAGGAATAGACTCTACCCCAGAGCCTCCAGCAGGAGCCAGCCCTTGGTTTTAGCCTCAGAAAAGTCATTTCACACTGGGAACCTTCAGAACTAGGAGAGAATAAATGTTTAGTTTAAAGCAAAGTTGTGTCAATTCATTACAGCAGCAATATAAAATGAATATGCCTCCTCTTCTTACCACAAGGTAAAGAAAATTGAAAATTCATTTTTCAATTACAGTGGATGTACATTGCATTAGTTTCAGGTGTAGAACATGGCGATCAGACATCTATATAACTTAGGAAGCGATCAGCCCAATAAATCTAGAGCTCACGTGACATGATGCACAGTTTTTACAATATTACTGACTGTACTTTACACCCCCATGACTATTTTAATAACTGGCAATTTGTACTTCCTCAATCCCATTCAATGATGTAAAGTTCTAAGTGTATAAGGAGCACGATTTTCTAAACTCATGCATCTGTATTTGACTTATGTATTGAAAAAATAGCACAAGATACTCCTCCTGGGTGGGGCTAGCTTGCTTCATTCACTTCTGTGCTGATAGTGCTTTGCTCAAAGCCTGCTGTTATATCTGTGAATGCCAAAATTCCTCCAGGAAGGGCAATATTCCAAGTTGGAATTTGGGGGCCTCTCTGATGGGCACTCAGCCTGACCCTAATGGCATTTGCAACAGGGAAATACATAAAATCCAAAAATAGACAAGTTGTCAAGCTTGGACACCTTGGGGAAGAACAGTTATATTTTGACTTGAGGAAAGATAGACCAAATATACTCTGCCTCTTAGACTCTTGTTCTCATTCTGAGAAGTGCACAGCTTAGAGGTGTACTGTTTCCATATGGTAACCACTAAGCATGTGTAGCTATTTCAATATAAATTGATTAAAAATAAAATTGAAGACCCAACTCCTCAGTCACACTGGTCCTATCTCAAGTGCCTCATGTTATTGGTTACTGTATTGGGTGGCAAACATATAGAACATTCCCATCATCATAGAAAGTTCTAAACTGCTGGCTCAGAGCATCTGCCAAAGTGTCGTTAGCCCTCAGACTAGAGAACTTAGAGGGAGAGAAATGCAGTCACCACACCCCGTCCCCCCCTGAAATTCATTCTTGAGCGTGTGTCTTAAGATGCACAGCTAGGAATGGTACCCAGAAATACCTGCCCAAATCTGACTTTTCAATGAAAAGACAGCTCTTTGGAAAGTGAGAAACAGAAGCAGCAGGGTGAGGAAACTGCAATCAAGAGTGGGACTCAGGCAGGGGTGAGATAGGGTAAGATGAAGAGGAACTAGAGGAAGAAGTAGGAAAAGATAAAGGAGTGGAAGGTAAGAAATGGATTCTAGTGACGTTATCATGAGCAGAAAATTCAAATGTCAAAAAGGAGGTCTCTTTTGAGAGCTGAAAACAGGTAAAACAATCTACTAGCCCACTTGCTGCTCTGAGACAAGTGTACAGGACAGAGGGCCCTCTCCCTGTGACCGGTGGGAGCCTGAAGGGACCACACCCATTCACGGTCCCCATGGGAAGCAGTGATAGCTCAGGGGAGAGATGAGGAGAGGACACCAGCTGAAAGCAAAGACATAAAACTTTCCCACATGGAACAGTTAAAAATTTGCAAGTACACCATACTGGAGAGGCTGTGGGGAAATGGGCACTCCTAGACACTCTGGCGGACAGCACAGCTAGGTCGGCCTGGTTGGGGGCAATCTGGCACTTCCTATCAAAACTACAAACACTTGTTCTCTTTGCTCCAACCTTTCAACCTCATAATTGGGAACTTGAAAGCCTCCCACCCATGTGCGGCATGATGGACATATACAGGTAAAGGTAAAAGGCAGAGACTGGAAGCAATCTATACACCTATCAGTGAAACGAGTTCAGGAAGGCATTAAAAAGAGCGAGGATATGCTGTATTTTTTTTAATCGTAGCAACAGCAGGGTGCAGAAGAAAGGGGGAGCTACTGCCTGTGTGAAGGAAAATAAAGGTGCATGCATATTATAAGCGCCTGCACTGGTTTAAGTCCCCACAGGAAACTGGTGACGTGTTTGCCTCTGGGGAAGGGAACTGGCAGGTAGAGGACAGGAGGGAACAGAGTCAACTTTTCACTCTCTGTTCACTCTATGTGAAGGCACCCTTCAAATATCACATCTGATCTATCTATGTCCTATCCAACAAGGGTAAACTGAGCAAAGACACACTTCTGGATATGTACATCCAGCAAAATGTCTAAAACATACCCATTTTCCCCCTTTCTGCACTGGTACTACCGTCTCAAAGGGAAGACCACATCTGCCAGGTGGGTGGGCCCAGGGGACCAGCTATCATGTACAGCAGTCATGACCTCCTGGGGGTGTCACCAGTGCCTCTGTGTCCTCTCCCAGTGTGGGTGTCCCTTCCCCTGTGGTCTGGAAACTCCAAGGAGGCATTCCCAGGACCTGGCCCTCAGCAAATCTGGGCTGTCATCCAGCCTTGGAACTAACGAGGGCTTGTCCTCCCCCTGCCTACATCCCAGCTTTGGGGTCCTGATTCCAACCAGGATGCCACCACATCCCAGTGGCCCCTTCAGGGCAGGGTCTCCCACAGCCACCGCCAAATGATCCCCTGCCAGCCTCTCACTCCAGGGAAGAAATGAAAGCAGGTCCCATGGCTGCCACCTGATAATCACCATGGACACCAGATACCTGCCTGGATCAGGTCTGGGCGCATCGGCCGTCCCCACAACAATGCTATAGCAACAGAGGTAATATTATTGTTCAGAAAATAAAAAAAACCACACACACACTGTGTGGTGTGACAGCTTTTCAAGCCACAGAGATAATGTTCTTCCACACCCTACAACTTTTGCCTCTCCCTTCTCGAAGACGACATGGCTTCTTCAGTGGGAAGTTGCAGGCTTGTGGCATCACCTTGCACCATTGCTCCAGTATGTGTGCCCTTCCCTGAAATCAGGTGTGAAGCAGAGTCCCAGACACACCCAAAGTGGGGGCCAGCAAGCTGGAAGTGGGGCAGCCTCCAAGGTGCAGCTCCAAGCTGCCCTCTGTCCATCAGTCCCTGTCTGGCTCCTTCTCCATGCCAGACCCCAGTGGGGCAATGGGGTTTTGGTGGTTGCAGCAATAAGCCAGCCACACAAGAATCTTCAGACCTAAATGTGGAAAGCATTAACTAACCCAACTGAAAAGACATAAATCAGGAGGGGAGCTCGTGGGGTGGAAGAAAGCAACTCTTCTCGGAGAACGAGAGCCTACTCTGTTGCTCAAGAGCAGAGTGAGTCACCAGCCACCAGCAGCAAGAGGATGGGGTGGGAGAAGCACGGAGGGCGGGGCCCCAGTGGGACTGGCGGGTGGACGGGTAGGGGGAGTGGTGCAAAAACACAGCTGTAGGCTTCTAACTAACCACACTTCATCAGTAAGATGTCACCTCCCCTCCCCAACTCAGGAAGTGTTTCAAAATGTGTCCGCCTCCCCCAGAGAAGACAGCAGGAAGGAGTCTTCCTAACAGCCCACTGGCCACCCTTCTAGCCTGCAGCTGGTCTCAGGGAAGCAAACCTTATACCCTCCAGAGACAAGGCCTTCCTCTTCCTTCTTTGCCCCTCCCTGGTTTTGTGTCATGCCCTTTGGGGATCCCCAAGCCTGAGGTGAACATCGTGGGCACAATTCTTGTCTCACATGCTCACCCATCCTCACTACCCTTTCTTTTCATCCTTTCCTTCTTTCTCCCAAGCACTCCATCCTCCACAGAAGGTGCTGTTGACAGCAAGATGAACCCCTCAGATGCCCCATTTTCCTTAGGGAGAACCTCCTACCTTCCTTTAGGACCTTGTCTTACCCACCAACTGCTCTGCCAAAGCTAACCCCCAACCTTCCAGTTCTTGTACCTGCTAAGAGCGCGGCCCTATTGTCCCTGGGTGTGGGGGGAGAAGGGGCCTCCAGACAGATAATTTGGCTCGGAGTGGAAGCACAAGGAGGTCTGTGCCCTGCAGGCTCTAAAAATTACCACGGCAACATACCAACTTCAAGCAGGACCCACCGTCTCTAGGTCGTCATCATCTTGCTCTGATGAATTAAGAGGTTGGGTTTATAGATTAACTGGGTCCCTTAGTGTCTGACATTACATAAGAAACAAAACTAATTCCCCTGGAGTACTCAGGGGCTGTGGGACTTTGTTCAGAGAACACAGAGAGGGGGGGTACCCTGGGCACAATGGCACTCACCCGCCATCACTGGGTGCACAATAAAGGTGATCAACAGGAAGTACCATGGTACCCTGAGAGGGAAACCACTTCCAGGACAGATCTTGTGAAAAGGTGAGACTGAAATGAACTTAGAGGACAGGGTAGGAAGAGAGGACAATTCCATGCCAAGGAACCATTCATTCATTCACTCATTCATTCAACAAATATTGAATGAGCACCTCCCACACTAGACACAGTTTTAGGTGCTGGGGTCACCAGTCAATAAGACTGGAGCTTGCACTCTTGGGAGGGCAGACACATAATCCTCACATCTGAGAGACAGGTCAGTGATCCAGTTTTGTTGGGCGGTGGTAAGTGCTGATAAAATAGAAAAATTAGAACAGAATAAAGAGATGGGCATGGCAGGGTGAACAAGAGACTGAAAGGAGTTGAAGGAATGAATTAGCTTCCAGTGGCTGCTGTAGCAGATTATCACTAACTAAGGGGCTTAAAGTCACAACTCTGATTTATCCTCTTACAGGTCTGGGGTGCAGAGGCTGAAATGGGTCTCCCTGGGCTAATGTCCGGGTGTTGGCAGGGCTAGCTCCTGCTAGAGGGTCTCAGAGAAAACCAGTTTCCTTACCTCTTTCACCTTCTAGAGGCTGCCTGCTTTCCTTGGCTCGTGGCCCCTTCCTGGCATCAATCAAACTCTTGCTTCTGTCCTTGCATCTCCTACCCTGACCCTCCTGCCTCCCTCTTACAAGGACTCAAGTCATTACACTGGGCCCATCTGGATAATCCTGGATCCTCTGGTTATCTCAAGATCTGTAACTTAACCACCCTTGCAAAGGCCATTTGCCATGTAAAGTAACAGTCATAGGCTCTGAGGAGAAGGCTATGGACACCTCTGGGGGACCATTCTTCAGCCTCCTTCAAGGAGTTAACTTTGTGGCCTGCAAAGGCCATAATGAGGAAGTGACACTCCAGAGGCCAGTTTGCAGGACAGCAGTGAGTGAGTTGAGTGGGAGACACAACCCTGAGGTGAAGGCCACAAAGGGGCCTGTTCACATAGCTCCTCATCTGCCACTGTGAGGCTTCTTCATTGTCTACGCAGGTTATCACAGGGACCCACTGGAATGTTCTGAGTAGAAGCGGGACATGGTCAAACTTCTATGTAAAAACAACAGATGGCAGTCTTGCCCAATGGTCAGGAAGCAACTGCAGTAGCCCAAGGGCACAACGATGACACCTGTGGCTCAGACTAAGGTGACGGCCATGGCAGGGGTGCAGGGCAAGAAGCTGGATTTTAAAAAAATCTATTTGCAAAGAGGTGTCAACATGCTTACCTGACAAACTGAACACAGGGTGGGGGAGAAAAGGGAGAGTCAAGGGTTTTGACTCAAGCAGTGGGAAAGACAGACTTGCCATTCATGAGCAGCAAAAGCTGTGGGCGGCCCAGGCCTGGGAAGAGAGACCAGGTGTGACATGTTGGACAGGTTGAATGCAGATGTCAAGTAAACAACTGGATACATGAGTCAGTAGGTCAAAAGCAAAGCTGTGAGCAGACTCACTGATCCACAGCTTAAGGCTCTCACAGGGGAGACCACTGGAGGTCTGGGCTGGGGTGCAACAACGGGGCTGAGATTTTGGGTTTGGACTGTACCCTGAGAGTAATGGGAAGCACATGGGGTGTGGAGCCATCCATGACTACCCCAGGTTAAGTCTGTGAATTGGGCGCTAGTTGCAAGACAGGATAGAGGCTGAGTAAACAGGGATTTTGCTTTAGCCCTCAATTGCTCAACCAAACATTTTCCCACGCCTCACAGAAAACAGGATGAAAATCACTGAGTTGTGGAGAAAGGAAGGGGCACAAGGAGGCATTCAAGAATGCAGTTCTACCAGAGGCTCCAAACATCTTTGCTGCTTCTGCTTGGTGGGCTCTCCGGCTTATACTGGGGCCCTCGAAGCTCTGTGCTGCAGCCTGGAAAACCCTGATATGCCTGAGCATGGTGCAGCATCAGTGTGGTCCTACCTCCAGTGCCCAGTATATCATGAGGACAAAACAGGGACAAATGCAGGTGGCCAGACAGTGTGAGCACCAAGATATGCAGGGCTTCACCATGCCCCGGACACAACCCCAACAGGCAATATGATCAAAAGGCGATGTCTACCACTTGTCCCAGAGACAGATGGCACAAGGGAAGTGCCTCCTGGGCACTCACTTTCATCCACTCATTTGACCAGTATTTAGTGAGCACCTACCAAGTGCCAGGCACTGCTTCTAGACATTTGGGGCATGTTCATAAATGAAACCAAAGGGGAAAAAACCCTGTCTTCATCGAGCATTCATTCCAGAATAGGGGTAGTGGGTGGGGAGGAAGCAGAAAAGAAAAACAATATGTAAGTAAATCACAAAGAATATTAAAAAGTGATAGAGGGAAAAAGTAGAGCAAGGTTAGGGGAATCCAGAGTTCGGCAGACAGGCCATGGGAGTTTAGGGAGAAGGATGGTAATTTTCAATAGTTCAGGAAGTTACAGTTGCTTCAAGTCACAGTTGAAGATCTTTCTAGCTCGTCCATTCACTTCCTCTTTTTTGCCATTCATTCGCTCATTCATTCATTCATCAACTTCATCAACCAATTACTGAATGTGCACCACAGGTGCTCCCTACTCTCATAAAGCTTACATTTTATTCAGGGCGATGTTAAGATAGCTAATTCCAGAAGGGCTGTGAGTGAGCAGAAATTCACCAAGCACGTTCCTGCGAGCATGCCAATCAAAATGAAAACACAAAACACAGTGGAACAAAGTGCTGTGTTCACCCCACCCCACCATCGAGGGTCTGATTCTTGGTCAAGGGCCCCGCCCACTTCCTTCCCTCTACTTTGTCTCCACCCCCTCATCACCACCCCAACCTGGGTCAGTAACACTGCTCTGGTCTCAGCTACCAGAAACCACAACTCATTGTTTTCTGCCTGGAGGCTGCCCACACAGTGTCCTTTCACATCACATGATCGCTATCCCAGAGCACCTACTGGTTTTAGGGCCTTCTCAGCTACTGGGCCCATTCAGTGCTGCAGACCCAGCACCTTTTCAGGAAGTGCCAACCACAGCACTGAGCAGCGGGCAGCACTGCCTCCTGTGATGGGAGCACCTCTGTCGGGCAGGTTTTGATCCTCCTGCCTGGCTAAGCTCACTCCCAGGGCCATGACAGCCTGTGGGGAGAGGATGAGCAAGCAGGGCAGGATGTCATACCTTGGCTGGTTTGGCACCTAGGAGGCCAAGCTACTGTGGCAGCTCACACCTCTGGCCACAACTTGGAACTTTTTTATCGGCGCTGACCACTGGGGGACTACCAGTGAGCTGAGCACGAAGGCTCTTTCTGTTTGAAGAAAGTTAAGGCTGGCCTTTGGTGTTCATCCCTGAGTGTTTCATGGCCTCTGGGTCCTCCATCTCTTCCCACTCCACATCCAGCTGTGAACCAGCTGGACCAGTGGTGGCCCCAGGTCCCTGGTGATGACACAGCCACTCATAAAGAGGAATAGCCATCAGGAACTGGTCCAGCCGCTGTTCCCCTCCCTTGGCCCCACCATAAACTCTCCCAGGCTCATCTCCCCCCACAGCTGTGGGGACTTGAGAAGGTGAGGCACTATTGTTTTTCCTTCCCTTCCCAGCACTGCATCTCCCCCAGTGGTTTGGCTAGACCAGGACTCAACCCCAGACCACGAGTGGGAGGTCTGTTCTTGAAAACATAAGCATGATTCTCAGAAAAGCTGCTCTGTGCCCTCCACACCCCAACAGCTTCACAGAGGTGCCCCAATGAGAAGAAACTTCCTTCTTGGGAAGTGCTGTGGTTGGCACTTCCCAAGAAGGAGCTGGGTCTGCAGCATGGAACAGGACAGGTAGCTGAGAAGGTCCTAAAACCAGCAGGTGCTCTGGGATAACGACCAAGCAAGGTGTAAGGACATCCTGTGGGCAGCTTCCAGCCAAAGTACTGAGTTCTGGCTTCTGGTAGCTGAGATGAGAGCAGTGTTACTGACTCAGGTCAGGCAGAGGAGACATGGAGGAGGAAGACAGAAGCAGATGGTGCCCTGACAAGCTGGGAGAGGAGGAAGAAGGCAGGTAGAGAGAGGGGGCTATGGGGCCTACTCCCTAAGAGAGAAAGTGAGATTCCTCCCATTGTCACCCTTTCTTCCCCTTCACAAGGGGCACATGAAATCAAAGGCCTGCTGGGACCCCAGGCTAGGGAAGTACCTAGTTATTCAAACTGGGTGTGTAAATGCACTTAGGATGGGGCAGTGACAGAGATGCAGGGCTGCGGGTCCTCCACTTCCTACTATGGGGTGGGCGACAGAAGGAGGGAGTGTGCAATGGTTTAGTACATGGGCTCTGGAGAGAGATGGCCTGGGTACAAACCTTGTCACTGGCTGGGTGACACTGAAGAAATGATTTAACTTGTCTGTGACTCAGTTTCCCCAAATGTCAAATGGGCCTGGCAATATCTAGGCTTGTTGTGAGGATTAAAAGAGTGTTTAGAGCCCTGGCCAGTGTGGCTCAGTTGGTTGGAGCATCATCCCATAGACCCAAGGGTCACGGATTTGATTCCTAGTCAGAGCACAAGCCTGGGTTGCAGGTTCAGTCCCTGGTCAGGGCACATGCAAGAGGCAACCAATCAATGTTTCTCATATTGATGTTTCTCTCCCTCTCTCTCTACCTCCCCCCACTCCCTCTAAAGTCAATAAGCATATCCTTGGGTGAGGATTTAAAAAAAGATCATTTAGAACAGTGCCTGAAATATGGTAAAAGCTATGTAAATGCTATCTATTATTATTATTAAATATTTCTGAATCAGTGCTGCTATGTTAAAATATTCTATACTCCTATGAGGTCACAGGCCCATTTATTGGTTAAGAAAGCATGGTAAATACAGGTGTGAAGGTGCTGAAGCTCTAACCTTATACCACTGAGATCATTAGTTATTCCTCATAAACCTCTCATATGCTTCTCCAACCTATTCCTCCCAACAAAGTCTCAGAAGCTAAGAAGATTTCTGGGTGCCATGGGTACCCCAACAAAGAACTCAGCAACCCTCTACTGAACACAGCACAGTCATCTCAGAAACCATGAAGCCTGATCGTCTTGGAGAGGTTTGGGAGGTGGCAGGCCCATGGCTGCCGGGAGCTCTGTGACCCCTGACTTGAAGCTGCTGAAAGTACATGGCGACAGCCTCAGCTCTCACCAGCGGTTTCCGGCTGGGCCAAGAGGCTGACCACACCAGCTCATTCTCAAAGAGCACGTGACACAACCTCACTCTGCAAAGCTGTCGGCACCATCGCCCTTGGAGGGGGTGTGATGGCGAGAGGAGATGTCAAGAGACATAACTGACCCATTAGCTGTGTGTCCTAATGGAAAGTGTGCTTGCCCATTCGTAAACACAGGTAGTACTGCCCCCCAGCACCCATGCAGGACAGTGCCTCAGACACTTACTCTGGAAGCCTCCAAACCGGCCTGCCCCTGTGTTCTCATTCACCCTGCCTGCCCACTGCAGACTTACAAACAGTGCTTTCTCCTTGGAAAAGATGCTATTGCCTGAGCCAACATCTTAGAAACCCAAGCCTTTGCCTTCCTCCAAGCACCTGCATGTTGAGACAAGGACCCCAATATCCTTCACTCAAAGAACTTTAGTGGCCCTCTTAAAAAAAAAACACTCCTTTTCTCAGACTCAGCATGAGCCACCTGGGCCTGGCCCACCAGGAGCTCCCACCAGATGGGGCAGCCCCACTGCCTACCTCAGGGCTGATGATCTTGGGTTTGGTGAAGGGCCCCAGAAGGGAGTATAGGAAGCCCCCTGGCTCCCAGTCACATTTCCACTGCACCAACACATTATTCGCCTCCACGAGTCTTGTGTTTTTCCACCCACACACCCAAAACTCGACCTTGCACAGCTATAGAGTCAACTGAAACGTTAGCATGTGCAGGTTGAATCTGTCTGTCCGTCTATCTATCTACTTACTTATTTACTTATTTATTTAAATCCTCACCCAAGAATATGTCTATTTGTTTATTAATTTGAGAGAAAGAGAGCATGGATGTGAGAAACATGGATTGTTTGCCTCCTGTACACCCCCCAACCGAGGATCAAACCTGCAACTCAGGTATATGCCCTGACTAGGGATGGAATCCGCAACATTTTGGCGCATAAGATGACACTCCAACTGACTGACCCACTCAGCCAGATCTTTATTTGTTTAAAGCTGAATGGGACACTCCATGTTCAAACAAATAAATATTTTCATCTCTTTTTATTTGAGTGCCTCTAGGTGGGGCAGGTGCCCTCCAGGTAGTCTGCGGCCCTCAACATTGGAGTCACCTGTCAGACCCGGAAACACACTTTGGCATGCAGTGCTGTGGAATTTCTGGGGGTTGGGGAGAGAGCTTTAAATACAGCTTGGGGGCTGGGGAAACTCCTGGTTTCTGACTGAGCAGGTTTAGAGGTGGGACCTGAAACCTGCATCTCTGGCAACTTCCCAGCAGCTGGTCCAGAACCCACCTGCTCCCCAGCCTGTGAAGAGCACCTGGTGCAGTCCTGCTGTAGAAGTCCAGTAAGGCTTCCACCTCCATCCTCAGACACAGGCGGGGCCTCACTGGAAGCCCCAGCCCCAGTTCATCCCTTATACAATCTGAGGCCCCTGCTGGTTCCTGTTTCCTGTCCCTTGGTGTTGCCTAAAGAGGCTGGGGGGTCCCCAGACTGCTGCCTTCAGTGCCCAGCCACTGGCTGTCTCCTAGAGATTGCTCTCCACTCCAAGCAAAAGCTCTATTCCTCCTTCCAGGAACAGACAGGCCTGGCTACTCCTGGGAGTTCTCAACGCTGGGAGGGTCAGTCCAAGTCCCCAGGGAAGGAAAGGGTACAGCAGAGCCCTGAGGCACCTGATTCCAAGCCAAGCCCCTCCATCCTGAGCAGAGCCTAGAGACATTTGGGGGAGAGGGTGGGGGAGAAGTGTCCACACATGCACACTGCACCCAGTGTCTTGGCCACACAATGCACAAGGGGCCGGCGGGGCAGGCCGCCAGGGCCCACTCATGCCAGTACCATCTGGGGGCCCTTGCCAGGTCTCGGAGGGCCAGCTGAAGAAGCTAGACTCTGTCCTGGGGCACAGTCAGGCTCTATTCTTATCTCAAGGGGGAATGCGTGACTCTCCTTGCAGTGAATGGAGGCTCCTGGCGAGGTGGAGGAGGAAACAGAGCCCTCACTGTGCCTGAGAGGGCTCCCCACACGGCTCCCGGCTCTGACCGGCCCCTCGTGGTGTGGCCTTGCACAAGCCTTCGACAAGGAAAGACCAGTCCAAAGGTAGACAAGGAAATGGATGGTTCGGGGCAGATGGGCCCTCATTCCCACTGCCGGACTCAGCTCCCACATATAAGTCCTAAGTAAGACCCACAAGCAAAGTCCTAAAGGAAGCACAGACTCCACGCCAGTGCCTTACCAAACCCCAAAGCAGAGAGCCCAGGGAGCCAATGCGCCCCACGCAAGGGCTGAGCTGCTGCCGGCAGAGACGGGCCTCCCTCTCACCTGCCTCCCCTGGCACCATTTGCAGGAGGCCACAGGCCTCTTTAAGAACTAACTCCCTTCAGGCCTGCACACCCCAGTCTCAGCAAATGAGGCAACAGGTGCTGTACAATTCTCAAGGGCTATGAAATTGGTGCATCACTGTTCTTGCCAGGTTAATCTCAGCGCAAAAAGATGCCATCACCGGGCCCTGGCTGGTGAGGCTCAGTGGACTGGGAGTCATCCTGTAAACCAAAAGGTCACGGGTTTGATCCCCGGTCAGGGTACATGCTTGGGTTGTGGGTCAGGTCCCCGGTTGGGGGCGTGCGAGAGGTGATCAATATTTCTTTCTCTCTCCCTCTCTTTCCCTCTCTCCAAAATTAAATATAGAAGATCTTTAAAAAAAATAAAGATGCCATCATAGGGAATGTCAGCTTCAGTGATTTCAATAATAGCAAAACAAAACAGAAACAACAAGAAAGCAACCTCACTATCCATCACTAGAGGATTTAAATAATAAATAGCTTATCCAAACAATGAACTAGTAGCAAACACTAAAGATAATACTTTAGATACACTTACTGATGAAGAAAGTGATTCAATACACATTAAGTTTAGAGAAAAGAAAGATTGCACAACTGCATGTAGAAGAAGATTAAAAACAGTAAAGCAAGGACATTGTCTTTCTTTCCCAATAGGATGAAAGAGGGGAGTAAACAGGTACAGGCTGAACCGGGGGTGGCTGGGGCCAGGGTGGTGCTGGGAATGGGGCTAGGATGCGAGGGGTCATGTGGGGGTCGGGTGAGGGTGGGAACCATGGATCAGTTAGAGAAGTCCATTTCGGTTTCCTCTGGATCAGGCTTAAAGGACTATGAAAACATCCGGAAAATATTTAGCTAGTAAATCTCTTAGAAGCTCTCCACCCTGTTTTGTTTAGCAACACTTCCCTCCCATGCCCCCCCTCACATGCATATCCCCCCCCATTTCTAATTCCTATCATAGAGCCAGAGGGAACTAGACAAGGTGGACTCCATGAGTTCCCAGGGTCTGACCACTGTGTGTGCTGCCAGTTTGACTTGTCCAGTGGTCCCCTAATCCCCAGAGGGCCCTCAGCAGGGGCTGAGCTGGCAACACTACTTGTCTTCTCTGGACACCAGCTCACCAGCAAGGACAGACTTAGTAGCTCTAGGGAGGGCACAGGTTAAGGGGGACTTTCTTGCAGAGGGGAAGCGGATCATCAGACACAGAAAAGTATTTGCTCCAACGCTTTTCCTTCTGGGGAATTCCTTGGAGTCGTCAGGTAGGAAAGCCACAAATAATGAATGAGTGTAAGGGAGAAGGGGGAGAATTCACATGCACACGTGCACACATGTAAGCACACACCCTCAAATTCCCTCCTGTTCCTAAAAAGTCCACAGAAGTCAGGGAAGCTGCTTGGTGGTCCAGCAATAGCCCCAGTTTGAGAGTCAGAAGCTAATCCCAGCTGAAGGGAGGGCATGTGCTGCAGGACCCAATAGCTCCGAGTGCCCACAGAGTGGATAGAGCCCTCTGGTCCTCAGTTCAAATCCCAGCTCTGCCCCTTACTGAGCCAAGTGACCTTCCTGAACCTCGCTGGGTCTGCTTCCTCAGTTGGAGAGTCCTGCTCAATGGCACACAGCCCCAGAGCTGGGAATCTGGAAACTGGATGTGAGTGCACACTGCCGACTGGATTGGCTGTCTGTGTGGGTGGAGGGGTACAGCCTGCAGCCTGGATCCAGGCCGCTGCTGCTAGGTTTTGGACAGCAGACCGCCCTGTTTGCTGTCGTTTTCAATCTGAATCAATTACCAATGTTACAAGAGAGAGAGATTGCATATTTCCAGCTGGGCACATGGTACCCGTGATTGGCAGATGCTGCCTGTTTCCTGTAGCACATAATTCCTCCAATCTTAGTGGTTTGCCTGGCCCCTGACATCTGCATCTGTCACCACTACCTTCTAGAAGTGACCCAACATTCTGTGACTGTGGGTACTGGCTCTGCTCTGTACACTCGGGTTAATTTATAAGCAGGGACTCAGTGATATCCGAGAAGAAGCCAGCAGTGCCTCCATAAGCCCCTCCTGCACCCAGCTCCAGCTTACATCAGGGGGACTCCTGGTTTCCAGGGGCCACCGAGCAGCCTCCCCCCGGCCACTTTTTTGCACAGCCTACAGTGTGAAGCTAGGCCAGCTGGGGGCAGACAGGGCAGGAGCCGGGGCTTTGCTGGCTAGCTCCATGGTCCGGAGGAGACCTGGGCTTGGCATACCAAATGGAATGGTTGCTCTTTCTTTGCTCCAGAACCCGTGTCATCAATGGCCCCACTCAGCTTCCCTGAAAGCATCTCAGCCGTACACTCATAGAGCGGCACACTCGGGACTACAGGACCTTACTGGAGAACTATGATTTTAGAGACACTAACCTGAACCGGGGAAACGCTGGATGTGTGGAGAGAAAGCCTTTAAGCTAGAGCTCTGAGTGGATTCCCCTCCAAGACATGAGCCCCTGTCTCCATCCCCCTAAGCCCCTAAGATGGGGCAAGTTCTAACAACCCAGGTTGAACAGACCACAGCAGAAAGCTCAGAGTAAATCCTGGAACCCCGAGCCTCTCCCTGGAAATGCTGATTAAATGCCAGAACCACAGAAAGATCTGAGTCAATTCCAGAACCACTTCTGGGGCCACAAGAGCTCTCAACAGAGCACAGGCAAACTCTGAGTCAGGGTTCTAAACATGTGGGGCTTAACTAATCCCCTGCTCTCAGCTCCAATGGACTCCTGGGAGCAGCAGGGCCAGTGGGGGCTCCAGGTCCCGCTTCCAGCGATCCAGGCCAGGGAGCCTAGCACATGACCCTGCCTGGACTAGGGCCTCAAGTCACACATGAGGCCGTGCATGAATCCTCCTGGCCCACACCCGAGGTTCCGGGGCGGCTCCCCCACCCAGCCCACACGTGGGAGGCAGAAGCCGCCCTGTGCTCCAGAATTCCATTCTGTGGTGGAGGCTTCTCGAGGAAACAATTCCTTAATCCCCTTCCTACACCAAGGCCAAGAAACAACTTGTCTGTCCCACAAATGATGGCTCCCTCTGCCCACTGTCCTTGCACTGACCTCCTCCTACTGAGGAACCAGAGTGGAGGAATAGGGGGGTGGGACCTGGGGGCCCTATGCTCACAGACCCACAGTCCAGGCTCCCACACTTGATGCACTCAGCTCTGATTTTCAATCCAAGACCATCGAATTCCAGAGCACACTGAGGCCAAGTGCCTCCCCTGCTCACCCTTAACTGGGCCAGAATGTAAAACTCAGTGTTTCATTACTTATATTTATTCAACAGCATTGTTCATTGCCTAGTTTCATTTTCAGTGAAAGTTTTCATTGAAATCCTGTTTAAAATTGCAAACGAAAGCACCTTTTAATAGAAAGGATCTTTGATTGATCTGATATCTCCCTATGGGTCAGCAGACACAGAGGGGAAGACATTTCTCCACCCACTCACTTAAATAAATAACACAGTTAAAGAACACTGATGACAAGGGTGCCAAGGCTACAGGGCAGGGAAGGAGTGGCCTTCTTAACCAGTGGTGCTAGGATAGCAGATGACCAGGCACAAAGAGTAAAGCTGGCCCCTTTCCTCACACCAGTCACAAAAATTAACTCAAAACAGTTCCAAGTTCCAAATGTAAGAGCTAAAACTATACAATTCATAGAAGAAAGCAGAGGTGTACATCTTTATGGATTAGGTGATGGTTTCTTAGGTCTGACAACAAAAGCACAAGTGACAAAAAATATACATACAAATTAAAACGTTTGTGCTTCAAAAGACACCATCAAAGAAAGTGGAAAAGAGAACCCACAGCATGGAAGGAAAGTTTTGCAATCACATATCTGACAAAGAACTTTTACCTGAAATATATAAAGAACGCTTCAACTCCACAATGCAAATACACCTGTTGTCCCGAACAGGTGGCTCGGTTGGTTGGAGTGTCATCCCAGACACCAACAGGATACGGCTAGACCCCACCATCGATGGGGGAGGCGTGTTCCTTTCTCTCCCTCCCTCTCTCTCTCCCCCCACCCACCCTTCTTCTCTCTCTAAAAGCAATAAGCATATCCTCAGATGAGGATTAAAAAAAGAAACATTATTTAACCCAATTTTTCTAAATGGGCAAAGATTCTAATAAGATCTTTCTCCAAAGATATAAGAATGGTCAATAAATGCATAAAAAGATGTTCAGCATCATTAGCCCTCAGGGAAATGCAAGTTAAAACTACAGTGAGACACCACTTCACGCCCTCTAGGCTGGCTAGAATCAGAGAAACAGGCAACAACGACTTGGCAAGGATGTGGAGAAATCAGACCCTCATACAGGTGGGAGTGTAAAACTGCAAAGCAACTTTGGAAACTAATCTGGCAGTTCCTGAAAAGGTTAGTTGCCATACAACCTGGTAATTCTGAATTCCTGCCCTTCAGCCCCTGCCCGCCCTGTGTGACGTGCACACACGCGTGCACACACGCACATGCACACACTTGCAGCTGACTGCCACTCCTCAGCCACAGCTTTGTCTAGCCTGCTGTGGCTCAGTCTCCGCATGGTATCACATTTAAAGAGACATCGCTCAGGTAACCAAAACTTGCTTCAGAAGCAATTTGATTTTTAACTTAAGTCTTTTTAAAACTGGGTGAGACGGGGGACCTTCAGTCATAACACAAAACAGAACTTAAAAATCTTATCCTCCCTTTCAGCCTGACTCCCAGGCAGCAGCCACTGCCCAAATCTCCTTCCTCACTTTCTCCAAAGGTCTTTAAATTCCTCCCACACCAGCAACCCCTGCTTGGGTCTTTCTTCCCTGCAGGCATTCCTCCACCACAGACAGACGAGTGTGAGACAGACGCTCACACTGGTCTTCAAGAGCAGCCCTCCAGACTTCTCAGTGTTCCCCCTCCGCCCATTATGCAGACTGGCTCTGCACAGCCAAGGCCAGGGACCAAGCTGGCCAGAGAGTTCTCCTAAACTAGTAAGGTTGGGGAGCAGCTATGAATGCCCAGCATGCTCTGCTGGTCTACATTTGTTTGTGTTTCCGATTTCACCTTTTAATATTATTTTTAACATGCTTTCCTGTCTCTATGTGGAGGGAAATGAGCTGGCAGGGCAGGCACAATGCCTTCTCTTTCTTTTCTCTCTACCCACCGTGCTGGCACCTCCCCCTGAGCTCTGAGCCCAGGGAGCACACAGGGCATAGTGCAGACATTCCCAGGCCTCAGAATTGGGGGGGGGTGTTGATGGGGTGCCTGCTGGCGGACGGTGGGGGTGGGGGTGCATTGCTCAAAGCTGGATACCTCAGCTCTGGGGAGGAAATTAAATTTTCAGCAGAAGATCAAAGGAAGGAACGCTGAGCAGCAAACAGTGGGGAAGACTTGAAGATGTCATATTTAGGAAGAGATGAGACTTTTTCCCGTTCAGAGTCAGGAGGAGAGTTTAAAGAGCAAGGACATAAATTAGCAACGTGGCCCCACTGGAGCAGGAGAGTGGGTCAGGCTGTGACAGAACAAAGGGCTGTCTTACGGATTAGACACCCCCGAATTAAAGCAAATGCCTCCCAAATGTTGTCTGTGTTTCATTAATTAATCACAATGTCACCCATGGCGAAGTGTCCCATGACTAATGCCGACTGTAACAAGATGGCGTGGGGCCAACTCGCTCATCTTCCTTTCCGAATGAAGCACCAGTGACCCACGGGGAGGCTGGGGTGTGTGGGCAGCTCCCTCTTCCGAGGATCAGGTCAACCCTAGAGTGGGTTTCTGGGCTGGGCCCCAGGATGGAATTCCTCCCTAGGACATCCAAACCCCATCGTTATTTTCATCTCTCCGCCCAGCCAGGGGTTGGAAGAGCTGCTGGGGGTCTTCTGAGTCCCTCCCACTCAGCACAGTGGTGCTGTGGAAATGCAGGCCAGATTTCCCCCAGCTCTGGGAGGGGGCCCACACATTTTCTTCTCACAGGAAAAGCCAAGGAGCTGTCTCTAAGATGAGACTCGCAATCATCAGCAGATCCTGTCAGTGCCCCCTTCAAACCAGACCCTGAATCCGATACTTTGCACCACCTCCACTGTGTGGTTCCAGTCTGAGCCACGGTCCCTTCAGTCTGTCCCCCTCAACTTGCGGCCACTTCCATCTGTTCTCCACAGGCAATGGTGGTCCAGGTAGGAAAGGAAACCTGATCCATCACTCACAGCTCACTGCCTGCCCCCCAACGGTTTCCCTTCCCACTTAAAAATAATAGTACCCACAAAGGCCCACAGCATCCTGCCTCGTCTGACCCTCCCCAACCTTTCAGGCCTCAAATCCTTTCCCTCTCCTCCTGCCTGCTCACTCAATTCCAGCTATGTGGCCTGGCTGCCATTCCTTGGGGACTTTGCACTGCTGTCCCTCTCCCTGGAGTGTTCTTCCCCCAGATCTCCACACAGTTGCTCATTCCCTCTCTTCAACTAGTTCTCTGTTCAAATGTCACCTCAGAGAGGTCTTCCCTGGCCACCCCACTGAAAGTACGCCTCCCCGCAACCTGCTGCACTCTCCACCCGCTTCACCTGTCCTCACTGTGTGTGTCGCTTACCCGATGTGTGGGAAAGTGTGCGTATATTTATCAGAGCATAAGCCCCACTGAAGGGAAAGAGTCCGCCTTGTTTGCTGCTGTGTTCCCAGGGTCAGGAACAACACCCAGCACATTGCCGGTGCTCAGTAAACATTTGTTGTATAAATGAGTGAATGAACAAAGGAATTTTTGGCTGATGGTGATACAATAAATAGAATTATGATACCCCATCATTTGATGCTTTTTTCATGGTCTTTTTACAGAAGGGAACACATTCCAATAAATGTAGAAGGAACTATCCATTCACCCTTATCCCTCCAACTGCCGGGTAAGAAAGGAGGGAAAGGATGCCCATGCCTGTTTCATGGTAAGGAAATGGGGATGCGGGATACTGTTCAAGGGAAGGATGAAACCCACTGGCCTGCCCGAGGTCCCATTTGTAATCAAGATTTAAACCAGAACTAGAATCTAGGTTTCCAGACACTGCCTATGCTCTTTCCACTGAATTGTCACTGATTTCAACATTCTGCCCTCCTAGGAAACTTTTGAAATATTAATATCATTAATCATATTAATATTTCAAAAGTAAAAACTATGATTATCTTGAGAGATGCTAACCAGGCAGCATTTGATAAAATTCAAATCCATTTGTGGCTTTAAAAGTGCTTCTTCTTGGTATTAGGAGCAGCCTAATCTTATACTCTCCATGAGGACACAGAAAAACGCACATAAAGGGGTATTAAAATGCTAAATAGAAAACGCACATGCTATCTAAAACCAACAGCCAGAGTCAGAGCAATGAGGAAAGCCCAGAGGAATTCCCATTAAAGACAGAACATGACTATTTATTAACATCCTTTTGGAATCATATATCATAAATAACCAATTTAAAAACATAATTAAATTTTACTCACAATAACAAGAAGAAATTTCAGCTTCCTAGGAATGAAGTTAAGGCAGGGAACACACAAGCCTTATGTGATGAAGCCATTTATTCAGGGGACAGAGTGAAACTTAATTATGTGGTAATATGTTCCTGGATAATGTCGAAAACTGTGCACGGTTTAAGATTTCTTCCCCTAGGTCCAGGAATAAAGAGAGACACCTGACATCATTAATTCCATTTAATCCATCCAATTAATGGCTATCTATAAATTCACTGAGCTCCCTAAATTCAGACGGTCCGACTCCCAAACCTGCTGCTGTCTTCCCACCAACTCGCCCAGCCTCCTGGTGGTAGGACGGATTGCTGATGCATCAGCTTGGTGATGCTGAACTTCACTTCCCAGGATTCGTTTTTGTGTGTGTCCTGGTGAGGGTGGACCACAGGGAGGTCCTCAGGAGGCTTGAGGATACCAGGGAAGCACCAGCCACACACACACACACACGTTACTGTGGATGTACAGACCCCCTCCCGGGCATGAACCACAGCTGCTCTGTCCACCCCAGATCTCCCTCTGCTTGCCCAACTCCTGGGCCAGGTGTGCATGGTTTGCTCTGTGACCAAAGGCCCAGTTTCTGCAGGACTTCTCACCAAGGCCAGAAACACCTTCAGTCCACCTGGAGGGGTTCCAGCTAATGATTGATCTTCCCTTCCTGACTCAGCCGGCCCTGGGGCTCAAGCTCCAGCATCAAAGATGGAGCCACTGGACCAACAGGGACTGCTTAGACAGCCCCACGATGGCATATGACCAATTCCCTGTACAATATATATTTGTTGATGTGGCTAGGTCTACATGTGTGTCTGTGTACATGTGTCTGTGCGTTGTGTGTATGTCTAGGAATGTGCCTGTCTACATGTGTCTATGTCTGCATGTACATGTGTGCCTGTGTTTAGGTATGTGCCAGTGTGTACGTGTGCATGTCTACATCTATGTGTGATCTTCTGCTGAACCGGCCTCTCTGGTTGGAGTCTTTCTGACATGGCAGCTAAGGCACTCCTTGCCAGAAGACCCCCAGAGGACAGGTGGTCATGCAGCGGGCAGTCACGAGAGAAGTTGGAGATGGGACATGGAAGGCTGTGGCTGTGGAAAGCAGCAGAGATGAGTCCACCCCTCTGCCCCTCTGTGCTGCCACACTGAAGTAAAAAGAACTTCTGAGGCCCTGCTGTGTCCCCAGTACCAATGACCCAGTGCTAAAGAAGGGCCCTAAGCTGGGCACCACCCCAAGGGGGGTGGACTCACAGAGAGGCCTTCCTCAGTACTGCCCACTGTGAGCTGACTCCACCCCAGCCTGCACCCAGCGGGGCCCCCTAGGGCCCTGGCCCTGACTCACTTCCAGAATTTCCAGCCTGAGGGCGCAGTTCACCAGCCACACCAAGGGACCCTGGAGCCACTGTCTGAGTGAAAGCTGCAGGCATAAATGCTGCAGACACCCAGGGCAGGGCCAAGCCTCTATGAAGGGCAGTTCTGAATCCTCCCCACCAAAGAACTCATCTTCAGAGAAATAAAAGGGAGGAACGGGGTTACGCCAAACCTGCAGGCCCAAGGAGATAGGGTTACAGGTAGGGCCTCAGAATCGGCCCCTGGAGGGCCCGTGTGAGGTCAAATTCCAGCTCTCCCAGGTACTAATCCAAGTGGCCTTGAACAAGTTTTCTCTGAATTTCTCACCTTTAAAATGTGTGTAATAGATACATTACAATGCAGGGCTATAGAGAGGGTTAAATTTTTATTATTTTTTAAATCAGGTATAATAAATGTTGGTTATTTTTGTTAACATTATCACTCTTCATGTAACAGTGGGAAATTGTAACCTGGAGAATTTTAACCTCACCATTCTTCTGACATTTTTGTGTAAGTGCTGACTCTGACTAATATGCAGCTTATATAGATAAACAGCATGTTTATGTAAGAATCCTAGGAACTAACTCTGAAAAATACAGACTCTGACCTTGAGGCATCCCAGCTCTGGGAGATTTGCTGACCTTCAACCACGGAGCCAGGACGGCGTGAAGCTGGGATGATGTGAAGCCAGGATGACATGAAGACAGGATGACTAAACCAGCGTGACATACACTGGACTGTCACTTGCCTTACCGATGGACTGTGCTGGTCTGCACACAGAGAGCTTTTCAACCCACTCCCTTGATCTCTTCATTCTGTTCCTCTCACCCTACTTATAAAATCCCTTGCCTGCACTGAGGGGAGGAGATGGGCTTTGAGACATGAGTCCCCCATCTTCCAAGTAGCCAGCACCTGAAAATAAACCACTTTCCTTTACATTGGCACCTGCCTCTTGAATACTGGCTTTCATGGCAGCAGGCAGCTGGACCTGTGTCTTGGTTACACTCACAGTAATTTTTTCATAGCTCAGAGTAGTGAGTCAGTAGTGAGTACATTTAAAGAAACAGGATGTAATATATTATGAAAGTGTGTAGTAGTTATGTAGATACCTACTAAAACTAAAAGCAGATTGTAAACCTTTCAAAGAAACACACAAAATAAAGTCAATAAAATAGACTATATAAGTAACTACATATTTTAAACAAAATGAGAGCACAAAAACCAATCATAATCTTACATGAAAAAGATCCTTAGATATCCCCAATATATTCTAATCTTACATACATTTTATTATTTTTTTCAAATTCCATGCAACCTTGATCAAGCCACACAGTTCTTCATGCAGACACAGGTTGAACTCACGGGGATTCAGACCAGAATAACAGTGTGTAACACAAGCTGAATTCTGTTGTCCCAAAATCCATATGTTGAAATTCTAACCCCTAGGACTTCAGAATGTGACTGTGTTTGGAGGTAGGACCATTAAAGAGGTGATTCAGTTAAAATGAAGTTGTTAGAATGGGCCCTAATCCAGTAAGACTGCGGTCCTCGTTAGAAGAGGAGACAAGACACCGGCACACACAGAGGAACCACGTGAAGATTCAGCAAGGATGGGCCACCTGAAAGCCAGGGAGAGAGGCCTCAGAAGAAACCATCCCTGCCAACACTTTGATCTAGTTCTTCCAGCCTCCAGAATTGTGAGAATATAAGTGTCTGTTGTTTAGGTACTTGGTTCTGGCAACATTAACACACTGAGTCCACAAGCAAAGTGGCTTTTGCAGTTCAAACTGGTGAATATGGAGGAAGAAGGAGCTGGAGAAGAGGGGGCTCAGAGAGGGCCAGCCTTATCCCTATGCCGATCTGGCCCAGGGCTGAGAACAGGGCCCCAGCCAGGCAGTGTGCTCACACTCCAGCAGTTTAGAGGAAGTAGAAGGGGTGCTCATGATGGTAGACCAGCAGCCCACTCAAGATGTGATCACAAGAGACCCTTGTAGCTTCACGGACTCCAAGGAGCAGGGGAGGCTGATGATTGATTCCATTTTGGCATCCTGTTGTAAGATGAGGAATCTGCTGCTGTGCCCACCTGCACTCCTCACTGTCCCTAAAATGGAGCCAGCAGCATGTCTACCCACAGCTGCTGAAGTGCTCACCAAAGGGTGTGCAGGAGGACAGATGAACCTCTGCCTCTTAAGGGCATTGCCAGGCACAGGGACACCATCCCCAAATGAAAGAGAATGGCTCAGGTCAGAGCATGAGGACTCAAGATGCACTTTTGGGGGCCTGGGTCTATCAGCCCAGAGTGAATGCCATGCAAAGTTGTGAGACCAGACCGAAGTGGTCAGTCTCTGCAGAACCCCTAATACCAGTCAAGAAAGGGTCTGAGAAATGACTATATAAATCATGTCTATGGACATTGGGTTCTAAGAAAAAGTACTGTCTCTCTTTAAGGCAGAAGAGAATTACATGGCAGACACAACTGGCCAGAGTAACAGCTCCTGCCTACCCTCTGCCCAAAGTCCTCTGGGCTCAAAGCCCCTAATTAGAGATTGGCAATTGAGTAAAGAAAGAGGGAAAGCACACAACAGAAGCCACTTGGTACCAAAGCTCATGAGTGTTTTCTGGAGCTGCACAGCTAGTTACCATAAAGGGATTCTAAACTATGGCTGAGCCACTCCACTGAGATGGTGCAAGAATAGCTGGTTTCCCAGGCAGAGAGTGGAAAACCAACATTCAACTTCCAGCCTGTTGAGTGCCTCACTCAGCTCAAGGCTGCAAACGCCCTGGTGACTGGGGCTGTCTGCCCAGTGCATGGTGACAGTACTGGTAAGGAATGCTGAAATGCATACCCAAAGGAAAGGAAACAATCTCTGTACATCAGGGAGGCACTGGAAAGGGCAGGCAGAAAGAAGAACAGAACTTTCAGGTTGCTCTGGAACAAGTCATGCCCAGGTTAGTCTCAGTGAATGGTGCCCAGGGAAGCTCAGGCAGTGCATGTAAGGCCAGAAGGGCTCCCCAATTCCAGCATTAGAAAAAGGGTGCAGCAGAGACTTGGAAGAAAGCTTCAAGGCCATAGAACCAGAGGTGGAAGCCCTGCCCAGCCCCCTGTGGTCTATCAGATACAGCACTGAGGTTGAGTAGCACCCATGGATCAGGTTGCAGGTTCCTGCAGGTGCAGCAGCCCTCTCTGTGACCTGATCCCCAGGACTGCAGGTCACTCTGAGGCCTGCTCAGCTGGCTGTACCACGGCTGGAAACTCAGTGTGTAACAGATTACACTACAGTCAAGGGGTAACTGCTTCAAGAGCACGCGTTTTCTTGCAGTTAGCCAATAAAAATGCCTTATTTTAGGACCCACCATTCCAGAACCCATGGTCCTCTGAGCATGCTAAATTGAGATCTATGTACTACATCAAAAATATTGATCAGCCAGAAAGAAACCAAAAAGTCCTCTCCAAATGCTTAATCACCCACTTTATTTTGTGTGTGTGTGTGTGTGTGTTAATAGCAAAACACTTATCTGCACCTACCCAGTCAGCTTTAAAACATTTTGAAGTATTTTGTTATCATACTTGCACAAGATCTGCTATGTGCCTGGTTGGGGGCTTATGAATAAACACATGTTATCACATTTCCAGGCAAAGCCACAGCAGAGGGGCTTGGGGTTTCAAGGGGTGGGGATGTAGGTGTCCATGTGTTTAACCACAGTGAAGTACAATACACATACATGGTGGCTTCTCTGACACTTGCAAGCACTCTCAGACAACCTCAATTAAGTTGATTTTTATAATACTCAGACAAGAGGAAACATCCCAAAGATTTCTATAAATGGTTTTTGATCCCACAGCTGAGCCTATCTACCAGTTTGGAATTTACTAGCTATTTAAAGCAACAGGAACATCCTTCTATTTCCTCTTATAGCTCAAAGTGAGACTCTAAGACCAGCCAAGCAGGGTAAGAAACCTCACACACAGAAAAGGAAAGTAAACTTGTAAAAAGATACTGGGTAGCTGTGTTTGTACCCATGGCATGGGATGAGGGGTGCACATTGCCCTCTCTCTCCCTCACGCCAAAGAGCCAACCATGATTTTATCAGAGTTTCCCAAAGAATTTTACTAGTGTGATTATTAAATTGAGATCTATGAGCGCCTTTCTAAATTTTTAAATGAGTGTAAATACTGCCAAGAGCTTATAACAGAGGGTGAAGTATAGAGTCACTATGAGGCCCAACAATTCCACTCTTAGGTATACACCCAATAGAAATGAAATTATGTCCACACACAAACTTATACACAAATACAACATTATTCCTAACAGCCAAAAAGTGGCAATAACCCAAACCGCCAGCAATACTGTCCATGCGATGGAATATTACTCAGCCATAAAAGGAATGGGGTGCTGATACATTCTATAACATGAATAACCCCTGAAAACATTATGCTAAGTGGAAGAAGCCAAACACAAAAGGCCACATAGTGCATTATTCCATTTATATGAAATGCCCAGAACAGGCAAATCCACAGAGACAGAGACTAGATTAATGATTGCTGTGGGTGAGGTGGGGGAGAGGGGAGTGACTATTAACAGGTACAGGGATTTTTGGGGGGTGCTAGAAATGTTCTAGAATTAAATAGTGAATATACACTGAATTGCACAATTTAAAAGGATGAATTCTATGTTATGTAAAATATATCTCGATTTTAGAAAACATAAAAACAAAGAACTATGAATAGTACTTAAGCAACTCAGACTTAAGAGGACAGCCCTAACAAGAGTGACTCACTAACTCCCACGAGAAAGCCAGGTGTGATGTACACAGTGGATTCCACCTGCCCCTCCGACTCAGAACCCATGGGCTCTTCAGCGTGCCAATTTTTCCTTTCCTTTTTTCTCCTTCCGTCTCCCACTCCTTCTCTTCCTTTCTCTGTTTTTTTCTTCTATTTCTTTCTGGTTTAAGTCCTCAAAAAAAATCAGTAACTAAATGCATTTTAAGTAATGGGCCTTTTAAAAATAAAATAATTGCCCTGGCCATGTGGTTCAGTTGGTTGGAGCATCGTCCTCAACAACCAAAAAGGCTGCAAAAGGTTGCAGGCTCAATTTCCCATCAGGGTAAATACGAGAGGCAAACAATCTCTCTCTCTGTCATTCTCTCTCTCTCTCTTTCTCAAATCAATAAAAACATAACCTCAGGTAAGATTAAAAAGTAGTAATAGTAAAAATAAAAACAAAATAACTTCTCTCTTTCAGATAACAATTGTTTGGTAATGCCCCTGAGAGGCAGCATACAGCAGTGTTCAGAGTTGGAGGAGAGGTTGCTGGGTTTAGTCCCAGGTGCCTCCCTCCGTGACTGTGGACACTTTACTTCTGGGCTTCATTTGTAAAATGCAGGTTACAGTGGAACCTCCCTCATCAAGTCACAGTTAGGGTGGAAAAGCACAGGTCTGGCACACAGCAAGTAGGCTGTAAGTATTTGGTAAATAGGAAAATGAAAGAAACCCATGGACTCCAGCCAACTCTGAGGCTCCCCACATCGGACTTATAAGCACTCTTCCAGATGTAAAATTTATTTCAAAGATTGTTTTCTATTTGCAAAACTAACACATGTCCATTGATGACATTTTGCCTTCTTACATATCATGTTCTTCTACATCATTTAATGGTAGCATAGCCCTTGATTATAGGATGATACTGTAAATACATCTTAAATAAAGTCTTCCAGTTTTCACTTTTTACTTAACAACACTCCTTCTCTTCCCTTACATTAATGGGACAAGAGAGACCATTGCTGCCTTCAGAAGGGAAGGAAAAGAGTCAGGACTTCCAGCTGCAAGCAGCAGAAATCCAACCAGCAAGTTTAAGCCAAGAGCGGTGGGGAGGAGAATCTATGAGCTCAGATTAGTGGGTGGAGTTAGGGGGTGACTGAATCCAGGGACTTATATATGTCAAGGGGATGCCATCTCTCACTTCTGATTGGCCACCCTCTGCAGGTGGACTATCTCCAGCTAGGGACAATTCATTAACTTCCCCCCAGCTTAGCAACACATTTTGGTTTACAAAGCCCCACCAGGACTGTATGGTGAGGTGGGGGTAAGGGAAATTCGCCAAAGGATGAGAAATTGGACATGATGATAAACAGATCAGAAAAAAAGCTATAGCAATTCACTTTGGAAAGCCATCAACTCCCCAAGAGGACTTTATTGGGGAACTATTATGTGCTCACCACTGGCTAAGGCATTCTAGTGGAACAAAGGAGGATTAATAATAGTGCCCGAGTTTCTATAAAATCACTTCCAGGGAGAAGCTAATTTCACAGACATCTCTCTCTTAACCCTTCAACTCCCAGTGTTATTAACTTATTTTTACACATAACAAAATAAGGCCTACCTAGGCTGAACGACTCATTCAAGGTCACAGAGCCAAGATGGGAACCCAAGTATAGAGTCCCCAGAAAATCTTGGTGTTTCACACATCATTGCACAGGGGACAAGAGATTATGTTAAAAATCATACAAGAAATAGATACAGCCCCTGCCTTCAAGGACCTCTCTATCTTAACACAATATGCTTTCAAACTGCCAGTTCAGGGTGATATATGACAGGTGCCTCTCAGGTGCTACCTGCCAAGGAAGGAGAGGCTCTGAAGGCTGGATGACTGTTAGATTTCCTCGAGGAGGGCCCTGCCAGATGTGCGGACATGGCAGGAGGACCAGGCAGGCCAAGCCAGGGTGCACAAGCAGTCACGTGTTAGACTTCCTCAGAAGGTTCTCAAAAGAAATCAGCAGGGAAAAAATGAATAACTTAAAAAAAAAGAAAATCTATGAACCACTGTTCTAAATTATTTACATATATTAATGCCTTTATTTAATTCTCTCAACAGGTCTATGAAATGAGTCCCATTATTATGCCCATTTTACAGCTGAGGAAACTGATGCACTGAGAGGTGTGAGTAGCTTGCCACAGGCTAGAAGGACCAAGCAGAGATTCAAATTCAGTTTGAGCCCCTTGGGTTCTCTGCTCTGAATGACTGTATTATGCTGCCTACGGGCGCTGCTCCAAGCCAACGAGAAAATATCTTCATTCCAGTTGTAAAGAGATGTTCACTGAACTGTGTTCTAGGGAGACCACCCCAGGGAAATGTTTCATAAAACTCGAGCCACCATCAACGCCAACACAGGCCACACACACACACACACACACACACACACACCCCTAGAACCCATCTCCACAATGCTTCGAGGGGACCTGCACCCCTAGATCCTTCTGGCCAGGAACTCTTCAAGATGAGAGACAAAATACTTAAGGAAAGTTTTCCTCTCCCTCTGGCTCTCTTCCCCCAACATTCTTCCTCCTGGTACCCAAGTCCTCATGTTCACCCCCAACTTTGCCCTATTCAGAACTTAAAGGCCCTAGTACTTATTCACACTAATGTGTAAATGATTGGTGAGCTTCAAATAGCTGCTTCTGTGAAAGTGGCCAGCCTCCAAATAGCAGCTAACTGAAGCCAACTTCCTTGGCTCCTTTCCCACTGCTAAGTCAACCATCAATTTGGATTGTGGCTTCTTCCCTCCTGTTCTCTCCCCTCTGGTGGTACTGTTCTTCTCTTCCTCTCACCCCCACCCCCCAAAACTGCTCCACTTAGTCCTCTCCAATGTTGGAACCTATGGTTAAACCATAAAGTGCTGGTTCTCAAGTACACATGAAGACACCTAAGGAGCTTGAACACATTAAATTCTGCTAATGCCTAGGCCCAACCTCCAGGGATGGATGCTGGCTTAATTCTTGTGGCCTTAGCAATAGCTGTTTTTTGTTTTGTTTTTGTTTTACTTTTATTAGCATTTATTTTATGATGAATTTATTCCCAGGCCATAAGGTTTTGTGTCTTCAGTTTCTCCTGGGATAGCTCTTTGTTCTGTACAACCTCCTCCTCCGGTTTAGGAACAACCTGCTCATTTTCAGTAGGACCATCTCAGTGTGGCAGAGAACATGCCCGTGTGGGTTAATCCGCCTGTGAACTCTTTCAGTTCTGTTCCGCATCTTGGGAGCTTTGTTCACCTGGATGTGCATCATGACCAGAGAATCTACATCTAAACCCTTAAGTGCAGCATTACTTTCTGCATTTTTTGGTATGTGCAGCAAAAATTCAGCACTCTTTTTGGGCCATCCCTACTGTCCAGCCCCACTGTTTGGCCTGGGTGCACCACCAACTCCACCATTGTCCCAACGGAATGGCACACACCGTTTCTGTGAAGTGACATTTTCCAGAAACTTTATGGCTTTTAGGATGCATATACCCCTGATGGCCTGGGCAGTTTCATGAGTGTTCTTAAAGTGAACACAAAGATCTGAAACTCTTGATTTGCATGAGTTTGTGGTGTTTTCTGGGTCAAGTGAAGACAGAACCATTTTCAGAGGTCACCCCAGGCTGCTTTTGAGAAGAGCTAGGTATGTTTAAAATAAAAATCACATGACTAGATAACACTGATTACCTGGTTACTCTGTGCTGGGCATTATTTTAAAGTTTATGTCTATTTACTCTTGAACCTCAATACAACCCTATGAGGTAGATATTATAAAGCTCCCATTTCTACATAAGAAATCGAAGACATGGAGAAGTACATAACCTGCCCACAGCCTCACTGCTAATAAGCAACAGAAGAATGCAGCCCTCTAGCTCCAGAGTGTACGCTCTGAGCCCATATCCTCCCCAGCCACAGATGAGCCCCGTGTCACAGGGAGTCAAGTTCCAAGGGACTCAGCTCTCCTCCCACCAGCAACTGGCTTAAGCTCAGCCTGTTCCATAGGCCTCTGCTCATGGCCATTGTACTCCTTTTCTTGTGCCCCCAGCTGGCCCAGGACAGGGAGCCCTAACTCACCTGCTTCTTCTCCAACTTGGAGATGACTTTTCCTTCCTGCTTGGCACACCCTTAGCTCTGCCACAATCCCCCCCTTTCCATCTCTTTGTGGTACTTGATATGATTTCCTTAATAATACTACCTTCCCCCTAGGGAGCTCATTGCATTGCAACCCACATTTTCTCCCAGGTGCTCCTTGGTGCCATGGCCCATGAGCACCCCTCTCCCACTATTTCCTAACTGACAGCCAAGCAGAGGAAGGATCTCCATGTTCCAGATCCACACTCCACATCTTTGCATTGATTTCATATCAGTTCCTAGGCCAGAGCTCCCTTCCAAATTCACCAAGATGGTTCTTAGTACATTCCTCCAGAGCAAATATTTTTGCAGTAAACATGGCACCAAAGTCTAGAAACACCGCCAGGATGGTTGCTCTGCATCCACCCATCTGGACCGACATTTAGCCTGCTCTGTGCACCAGGAGGCTCACCTGGATGGCCTACTGCTAAGGACTGCCCTGTCTACTGGCTTCCAAGTAGGTGAGCCAATGGGAGAAACAGGTAAGAGATGAAAGTTCAGGAGGAGGGAGGTGATGGGTTTTCACCAGCACCTCCTACATGCTGTGGGTTGGCTGTGACTTCTTTCTACCAGTCCACCCCTCCAGCTCCAGGTCTCTCCCCAGTTTCTAGTCACTGCTCCCTCCCCTGCCTCCCCTGGGCCTGTGCACCATCCTGCTGGCCCCACCCACACCTCTATAAACAGTCCCTTCTTTACACTGCCCACTATCTCCACAATTATGTTTGTTTCACCACAATTATGGTAGGATTTGGATACAACTGCCATGGAGAATAGGCTCTTTGTGAGGCCTGGGGCATCAGTGACAACCTCCACTCACCAGCAGCTCCTTCACAAAATAACATCTGATAAGAACCAGAAAGTGGCCCTGGCTGGGTAGCTCAGTTAGTTAGAACATCCTCCCAATGCACTAAGGTTGCAGGTTTGATCCCCAGTCAGGCCACATACAAGAATCAACCAAAGAACACATCCATAAGTGAAACAATAGGTCAATGTTCCTCTCTCTCTCAAATCAATTAAATATGAAGATTTTTCAAAAAGAATCAGAAAGCTGAATGAGGCCACAAGAGACCTCACTTCACTCCTACCCAACCCATTCTTCATGACAAGGCCACAGTGCCCAGTCACCAGATTAGGCAGACAGGACCCCACAGAGAAGAAGGAAATATCCACTGCTTACAAACCATAGCAAGTCCACAGGTCTCAGCCTATGACAGGGACAAGGGACAGGGATGGGGACAAGGCCTGAAGCCCTGCAATGCAAAACTTGCCAACCTTGTAGCCAACTATGGAAATAATTTTTTGAAAGATACATTTCTGTCAACCACACTGAGCACATTGACCCTGCACCAGCGCCTTGCCTTCCAACAGGAGGATGCGTCTGACAGGAACAGGGGCGTTCAGAGCCACGCCTCCTCAGACAGCTGGTGGTCGGACCCTAGCAATCTACTGATGACTCTGAGTTCTCCTGCTAGAGCAACGCTCACTGGAAGGCAAGCTCTATAACTGGAAGTGACCAGAAGATAAGGCTGCAAATGACAGGCCTAAACATTCACTGCTCTACCCAATTTTTAGATGAGTTTTTAACAAATCAGCATTTTCTCACTGGGCAGTCTTACAGAGTGTGACAGCTCACCTTCAATTAATGGCAGGCACCTTGGAAGAATGCTGTCACAGGAATATACCCTTGGCCCCCCACACCACCAAGCAACCGGACTCTTTCCCTCATCCCCACCTCCCCCCACAAAAAATGTTTTTTATCATCCTCAGATACATTAAGGAGAGGAAACCCAAGTGGCCAATAAGAATATTAAAAGATGTTCAGCATCATTAGTCATCACGAAAATGTACATTAAGACCACAGCGTGATTATAGAGTGAAAAAAATCAGAGCAATGGTCGCTTTCAGTGCAGGTGAGGGCAGAATTAACAGGGAAGCAGCTTGTGGATGATGGTCACGTTTTATAACTTGATAGGGGTTTTGGGCTGCACGAGTGTAGGCATTTGTCAAAACTCAACAAACGACACTTGAGATCCATGCCCCTGACTGTAAATTAAGCCTCAGAAGAATAAAACAACTGTAAACACTGTACTGTGGTTAATGCTAGGTATGCCAAAGTGTTTAAGGTGAATGTACTGACATTCTCAAGTTACAAGACTAAAGACCTATACCTGCTGCACCTCCTCACATTCTGGTGTCTGTTTACCAAGTCAGGCCCTCCCAGGCAACCTTTTAAAAAAGAGCAACTACCTCTCAAAAAGAAAGAGAAATAATGAGACTGATGGATGGATAGAAGGATAGACATGTGATAAGGCAAGCATAATCAAATGTTAGGCAGCATCCAGGTGATGGCGCAGAGGCGAACACTGTGAAATGCTCACAACTGTTGTGCAGGTTCAATCATGCATGATAGAATGTTGAAAATTTTTCATTAAAAAGGTAAAGTTAAAATACACACTCACCATGAGACCAATACACGCTCACCCAAGTGACTAGAATCAACAAGCTCGACCACAGCAGGCACAGACAAAATGGAGAACTACAGAAACCCAGACACTGCTGGTGGGAATGAAAGTATTTACCAAAGCTGACCCTGTGCATGCCCGGTGACTCAGGGTCCTACTGCTGGGTGCACACCCTGCACACACGAGGGCTTCTGTCCACCAGATCACGTACAAGAATGTTTGTAGTAGTCCTATTCACAATAGTGTAAAACAACCCAAGTGTCCAAAAGTAGGACAAATAACTGTTGGCATACTCCTAATGACATGCTATATAGCAGTAAGAATGAACTTCTATTCTCAAAAATGTGAGTGAATCTCACAAATACGTCATTGAGTGTAAGAAGCCAGACACCCTCCCCCCAGTAAAGAATACCTACTCTATGCTTCCATTTAAGTAAAATTCAAAAATGGGAAAAACTAATACATGGAATAAAGCCAAAACCATGACTGCCTTTGCAGGAGGGCACTCACTTAGAGAAAAGATTTCTGGGGTGAGGTTCCATGCCCCAGTCTGATGGTCATTATGTGAGTGTTCTCAGGTTGTGAAAATTAATGGAATAATACTTTTAATAATTTAAACGATTTACTATATGTAAGTTATACTTCAATTTAGACTCTCATGTTATAAAAAAAGATGGATCCTTAAGTAATTTATAGCAATCTGGAATTGGGGGATATTTTTATTTGCTTGCTTTGGGGTTTTCTACCTATGACAACTGTCCACTTAAACAATGGATATTAAGTATAAAACTGTTACAGGATCATAAAGAGATGAAAGACACTTCAGAGAACAACTAGTTTCATGTGCCATTTTTCAGGTATTAGAAGCTCGGGCTCAGAAAGGTTAAGTTAGAGACTTTGTCAAAGTTACCTAGTCAGTGAGGAGCAAGGCACCCTAGAATCTGTGAACCCCACCCAACCCCTCATCTTGTGGTCTCTCCACAGCATATCGAGCCTCACCAACCTATGACTTTGAGGGTCCATCCTTGCCACCAGGCAAAACTTAACAGTGCTCACAATATGGTGCTTCCCCTTAAGACATGGAAAGTTGATGACACTGTTGTTTTAGACAGGACAGAGTTCGTTGTCAGCCACAGAATCTAAACATTGTTGTAGATACTCACACAACCACACACACACACACACACATACACAGGAGGGCTAACAGTGTTTATCTGCTTATATAACTTGAAAGTTCAACAATGCACTGCCTTCAGGTAGCAATGGATCCAGGTGCTCCCACAATGTTATACCAACTATTTTCTTTCATGCTAACAGCTTCATTCTCAGATGTGCCCCAAGTATTAACAAAGACAGTCATGGCAGCTCCAAGTTCATAATTCTACTAGCTTCACAATTTCAAGGGGTGAAAGAGCCTCTCCTTTCCAAACTGTGCAGCAAAAGGTCCTGGGGGAAGGGGGGTTAGAGGAGGCAGGGAATCCCATAGGACCAGCTTGGGTCACATGCCCATTCCTAGATGGCTTCCCAGGAAGAGTCAGGTCAAGCCTGGGTCATGCATCTACCCTTAGAGTTCAAGGGTAGCCAAACCATTCATTTTCTATGAATCCACTGCACTTTTGGTTTCCCAAAGAAAAATTAAGGTGCTATTGCCAGGATGAGAAGAATTAGAGACAACAAACAATAGATAGTTACCACTAAATGTCATCCGTGTCCCCTAACTCAAGCATTATAACGAAATGCTACCATGTCACCGGGAAGGAAGGTCATAGACTTTGAACCTAAGCTTCCTGCAGGCTCACATTCCCACACATGTCAGCTGACCACTCAGCCGTTAATCTCAATAGATCTTAGCCATTCCACTTGGTGACTAAGTATTATTTGTAAATGAAATATGCTCTCTGGTCCTGGCCAAAAACATCCGATGACAGATGAGGGAGTCAAAGACAAAATGTCCATTTGCCTATCGGCCTCATAACATGCCTTCCCAGCATGCCTGCAGAATCCTCCCAGGACCCTCCCTGTGGCATGGACATCCCCAGGTACGTGCTGGGCCCCTCTGGAGGTGCCACCGAGAGTAGTGACTTGGCTCAGGACCATCCGTGCTCTGGCAGCTGGGCCTGAGGAAGCAGGAGCTGCCCAGTGTTAGAATCACACAGGCTGTGTTCAGAAGGCTGGGCAGACTGGTTTCAGAGGGAAAAAATCACATCCTCTGTAGGAGGGAGATGCATATTTTATGGATAGTGTGAATTACTCCTGGCTGTCATTTCCTAAATTTATTTGAAGAACTGAATTTATCCTTCAAGTCTCCCAGAGCCCCCCTACTGCTTAGTCTAGACAAGCACTCAATAGTAATATCTTCTGATTATTAAAGAAAGAGGGAAGGAAAAAAACCTCAAGGAATTGCAAAGGTCCCAGGTTACTCCATGGGTTGTTTTTTAAAAGTTCAATCTTTTCATGTCACTGACCATTTGTCACATGGTTTTTCCAGAGAGGTATGAAGTGAGATAAGCCATCCCAAAAGGACAAATGCTGTATAATTGCACTTCTGTGTGGTTCCTAGAGTGGTCAAATTCACAGTGACAGAAAGCAGAATGGTGGTTTCCAAGGGCTGGGGGCGGGGAATGGCAGCTATTGTTTAACAGGCAGCAAGTTTCAGTGCTGCCAAGTGAAAACATTCCGGAGATGGATGGAGATGATGGTTGCACAGCAACATGAATGTATTTAATGTCACTGAACTATATACTTAAAAAAGATGAAAATGTTGCCCTGGCCAGTGTGGCTCAGTTGGTTGGAGCATTGTCTTGTAGCTGAAAGCTTGTGGGTTCAATTCTCGTTCGGCGTACATGCCTAGGTTGTAGGTTCGAACCCCATTCTAGGAGTATATGGTCAGCAAGCAATTGATGCTTCCCTCTCACATCAATGTTTCTCTCTACAAAAATCAATAAAAAAAGTCCTCAGATGACGAATAAAAAATGTTTTTAATTTTAAAAAGATGAAAATGGTAATTTTATGTTATGTTTATTTTACCATAATTTTTAAAATAATAAAAAATGGACAAGGAAAATGTTTTATATAGGAAAACATACAAAAACAAGGTTTAAAGAAACAAAAATACCTAGGTATAAAAATGCTTTAAGAGGAAAACACAGATCAGAATTACCTTAAAAGAAATAAAAAGATCTTCCTAACACTTTTTAGTGAACTAATATATGGCAAACTAATATTTTTAAAGAAAATGTTTTGCCTATTCTGCTTAGTCAGTGAAGACATATGATAATAAAAACAACTTTGAGCATTCTCATATTTGAAAAATAAGGAATCTTTAACTGAATTTAAAAAAAAATTAAAAGTCTAGCATATTGATGGAGCCAGGACCCAGCCTACCATGAGCTCTGTCCTAGGCAGCCTGCGACACAGGTGACCAATGACCCAAAGGACCTGCAGGGTCACTCCCACCTGCCATGGATAGACACCTGGCTGCAGGTCCTCACTCCTCCCCCACCTGCCATGTGGCCTTACACCAGTTATTTTATCGCTGCAACTTCAGTGTTCTCATAGCTAGAGGAGGGCATGAGAAAAGACCGGTCTTCGGGGCATGTCATAAAGATTAAGAAGACAACGTGCCGCTCGGGCCTGATGCAGAGCCTGAAGTGAGTTGGGTGGGTGTTCAGCCAACATTAGATGCTTCCCCTTCTCCATCTCCCATTCCTAAGATTTTGGACAGTTTAAGGGGCAATTAGCTCTAACATCCAGGAAGTCCTGTGCTTCTGCCACCCTCGAGAGTCATCAAATGCAGCACACAGGCAAAAATAAACACTGCAACAATATTTTTGATAGGAAAGACAAGATAAAAACCTTACAAAACTCTAAAGCAAAGAAAAACCTAAACACTCTAAATATCCATCAATACAAAATAAACTATGTTACATCCATACTATGGAATACCATACAGCTTTCACAAATAACCAGGATGTATATGTGCTACCAAGAAAATATCTTTAAGATATATTGTTGATTGAAAAAAGAAACAAATAAATAGTACACTGTGGTTATTTGTTTAAAATAAGAACTAATCCCACGAATCAGGATATGTTTCCCAGGGGTGCTGGAAAGGACGTCAAGGGAGGCTTTAATCTAAGTCCTGATTAGATTCTCACCCTTTTTTCATGACCATCCATTCTAAAGAGCCTCTGAAGACTCATGTTAACCAACCACTTCCCACCACTGTGAAATTTTTAAACCACAGATCTACCATGACCTCTGGAGGGCCACAAACCCCTGAAAGACATAGCACATTTTTTCCGTCCAAGAACCAGTTCCTTCTCCCCTGAGCAGATGTATGTATAGTCTAATTCATATACTACTTATATGATCAAAAAGTAATAATTTTAGCCCTGACCAGTGTGACTCAGTTGGTTGGGCATCATCCCACAAACCAAAAGGTTGCCAATTTGATTCCTGGTCAGGGCCCTTGCCTAGGTTCCGGGTTCAGACCCTGGTCAGGGCATGTGCAAGAAGTAGGCGATCCATGTTTCTCATACCCATGTTCTTCATATCGATGTTTCTCTCCCTGCCTTCCCCTCTCTTTAAAAATAATAAAATTTTTTCTCAAAATTAATAATTTTAAAAATTATTTCCTCAATCTTCTTTCCCAAACTATTTGTGGATGGGACTGCCAGTGAGGCTCGGCGCTGGTAAGGGAAAAGCAAACAGACTTTAGCCGCACTAACATGCTCATGTTTATACTACATGAATTATTGACATGACTAGAAAATGCACATCACAGCTGTAACTTCAAGCCTTATCTCATATTGTTTGGGGTGTGTCCCAAACAATAGTGTCCCTCAGTGTTGTCTAACTCCCACAAGGATTGACCCAATGGCCCTGGACACTTTCTCAGAGCCCAGTGCAAGACTGTTCTGGTCTCCTGATTTTCTTTGCACCCACTGGCTGAACATCCTCCTTTGCAGTTGGTTTCTCCCTCATCCCCTTTGAGGTGCCTGAGGACCCCATCCCTGGACCTCTTCTCTGCCCCTCTAATTTTCTAGGTGATCTCACCCAGTATGACAGCTTGAAGAACATCTATACAAGAATGGCTTCACAATCATAACCTCACGCAGACTTCTATCCTGAACTCAGCAGTCATCTCTCTACATGCCTACTCAATATCATCACTTGAACACATACAAGAATCTCAAATATAACATGTCTGAAACAAACTCTTCATATTTTCCCAAAACCCACATCTTCTCATCCTCACTTTCCCATTTAATACCAGCTCCTTCTTTCCAGCTGCTTAAGCCAAAAATGTTGGAACCATCTTCAAGTTCCCTCTCAAACCTTACACATCCAGTCCACCATGAAATCCCATTGATTTTATCTTCAAAAAAGGTCCAAAATTCAACATTTCAACCATGTCAACATCTATTACCTTGGACAAAGCCACCATCATCTCACTCATATTGTTATGATAGTCTTTTTACTCATCTCCCTCCTTCCATCCTTGCTCCCTGCTCCACCTGCATCCCCTACATCCATTCTTAACAGAGCAACAGAGTGATCCTCATCAATGTTAAGCCACATCATGTGAATCATATGCTCAATGGTCCTCCAATGGCCCTGCCTGGCACTCAGGGTCAGGTCCTCATGCCTTGGGCCCCTCCTGCTCCTCACTACAGTCATCTTTCTGCACCCATCTCCAATACTCCCCACCCCACACACACTCTGCCCTAGCCACACTGACCTTTTTGCTGCTCCTGAACACAGGTATGCTCAGACTCCAGAACCTTTGCCCTTGCTCTCCTCCCTGCCTTCTGGCTGGAATGCTCTTTTACCATAAATCCACACACTTGCTCCATCATAGTTTCCGAGGCTTTGCTCACATGTCCTCTCCTAATAAGACATTCCCTGATCATACCATTTAATATTACAAATCTTCTAAATCATTGCACAGTTTACTTGGTTCTTTTTACTGTCTGTCCCCACAACTAGAAGTTAAACCCTGTGAGGGCAGGGATGTCCTTTGCTTTGTTTACTATTATACCTCCAGCTTTGAGGGTGGTAGAATGCACCTTGTAGGGCTTCACTTGATGAATGACTCCCTATCTTGTAATGTGCCAAAGGTTCCAATGAAGGAGGTACCTTTCAACCTTAGATCCTACACCCAGCTGTTCTGTCACCTCTGAGAAGGTCACTAAGCTTTAAATACCACACACCTTCCCATCACATACACACAATGCTGCCACAAGTCCCTGAGCAACTCCAAGGCTAGTGGGCACTGTCAGTGGCTGAGTTAGCATTTACCACTTGTATCAGATGCTTTTCAAGCTCAGCAGTTTGCCGAAGAGCCCCCCATCCCCCAAAACTGCCAGACACCCATTTTTTTCCCTCCATGGCTTCACCAGAGCCTTGGAGAACCTAGGATCCAACAAGCCCTGAGTTCCATTCATGAAAACTCTAAAACTTCCTTCATCCCTTAATCAGAATCTTTTCCTCTTTTGATTTGGAAGAGACCCAGGGGTGTTAAAATGGAACATCTTGACCGAATTTCCTCCGGGCAAGCTTTCCTTGGGCTTACTCACTCCAACACACCCGTCCCTCCTGCCAGACCCAGCCAGAGCCAGACTTTTCAGTGTCGTGGTCCAACGCAGAGCTCCGGCAGTGAACCTGAACCCAATTCCAAGCTGCACTGTTGTTCAGAGCTGGCTCTACGCCTGTCACTGACAATGACAACCGTTCCTTAAATCAGACCCTCTGGTAGCAAATGAAGAACACACCAGTTTAGCAGGAAATTGGCTTTCCTTGAAGTTTCTCTGAAGTTTGTTGAGAAAAGAGGAATCTATAGTGATTAAGTAACAGGAAAGACCACCTGCAATTTCACTAGGACTCAAAAATTATAAGATGTTAAGAAAATATATCTCCAAAATTAATGAGATCCAACTGCATAAGGACTCAGTTCCCATCTCCCTAAATCAGTGTTGCCACATGGCTCTTTTCTGTTGCAAAGTCCCTGCAAAGGAAGGGAAGGCAGGGGAGAGTACTAGTTCCAGGCAGAGGGCCTAATGTACCTCAGGCTGGCTGTGTGTCCTGGGCAAGTTTCTCTGAGCCTTACGTTTCTTTGAGAAATGAAATCCACCTTGCCAGGCTGTTGAGAAGATAAACGAGAAATCCTACATGAACCCCCCCCCCCCCCCGTAAACACTACAGGCTAAATAAACAAAGTTATCACATATATTCAATACCACTTATGTTCAGAACTCTCTGAGGGGCACCATAAACAAGCACAATGGGGAGAAATAAAAGACAGACATCGTCCTCACCTTCAAGAAGCTTATGCTTCAGCCCTGATCAGTGTGGCTCATTGGATTGGGTGTGATCCCACAAACCAAAGGGCTGTTCAATTCCCGGTCAAGGCACATGCCTGGATTGCTAGTTCAGGGCAATTACCAGAGGCAACTAATGTTTTGCTCTCCCTTGCTTTCTCTGTCCCTTCTCCTCCCTTATAAATAAATAAATAAAGTGTTGCTTTTTGTTTTTTTTTAAGAAGCAGCTTAAACTTCAGCTGGGAAAATATGCACAGAACACAGAAGATTTCATATTTGCAGAGCAAAATACCAAGAAAAGCACATACCTCTACCTGCTGCTTTTCCATCTCCACCTTCTCCCAGTGTCCCTAGAGTCTGCTTGTTTGGATTCTAATATCTGCCTACATATCCATCAATCTCACTACTTCCTGGACTTCAAGAGGCTCAAAGCTGTAAGTAAACTAAGTTTTCAAAGCCACACTGGATGGAATGGTAGGGCCTCCACAGTCCACATTCTCCCCACTCCCGTCCAGCTGTGGCTGACTTTACCTCATCACTGAGGCAAGGCTGCCAACAGCCTTCCTTGTCCCCACCCTTCCCAAGGATGCCCTACGCAATGTCCCATTACCTTGTTTACCTCCAGTAAGACATTGTACAGAATACTACCTACTGTGTTCTCAGGCCAGCAGAAGAAAGAGGAAAGGAGAAGATAGGGAAAGAGAATTCAAGCATGGCCATTAGCAAAAGGAGAAAAGAGGAAGCAGAGGAAAAAACAGAAAGCAAGAAAATCAAAGGGAAATGAGAAACATAAATAACTATCATTTGACATCCAACTTCCACCTTACAAAGAGCTTAAATTCCCATTCTATGGTCCGTGCCAACATTCTGCAGGGCTAGGAAAGGCAGAGAATTCTATACTCATTTTGGAAATGAGCAAACTAAGGCTTAACAAAACCTCTCAGGTAGAGCAGGAGCTAGAACTGAGAACTTGTCTCCTGATTTCACAGCCGGGGCTTTTTCCACTGCCAGTAACCATGCAACCTTGACTAAGACTAAAGAGCATTGGGAGGCAGAACTAGAGACACCTAAAGAAGTGGAGTGTACTATTCCCAAGAGCCAAAGTTTCGAAACCACTCACACGTCCATCAGTCAATGAATGGATAGCAAATGTGGAGTGTCCATACAATGAAAAGTATTCAACTGTAATGAGGAATGAGGCTCTGACACATGCCACAGCAGGGATGCACCGTGAAAACAGTATGCTAAGGGAGAGAAACCAGGCACAAAAGGTCACATATTGTTTGACTCCATTTGTATGAAACGCTTAGAATAGGCAAATCCATAGAAACAGAAAACAGATTAGTGGTTGGCAGGGCCTAGCAGGGAGAGGGGGGAATGGGGAGTGACTGCTTAGGGATATGGGGTTTCTCTTTGGGGTGATGAAAAGTTCTGGAACTGGAGGGCAGTGAAGGTTGTACAACATTGTAAATGCACTAAATGTCCCTGAATTCTACAGTTTAAAAATGGTTAAAATTGTGAGTTTTACCACAAACTTTTTAAAATTGGGGGTGGAAGAGATGGCGAGAAAAGTGGGACTCGGAACAGGAGGAATGGGAATTAGCCAGAGGTCCTTAGCCTAGTTTTAAATTCCCCCAAATCAGACTGGTGAGCTCTGCTGCTCCTCTTACACTGAAGAGGTGGTGAGACCTTCACTGGTGGGGCTGCAGATGCAGAAAGACAACCAGAAGCCTGGAAAGGAAAAGAAGGTACAGACCAGAGTGGAAGGGACTTTCCTGTGTGGGGCTAACATCCCTGCAGAAAGACCAGCCAATCCCACTGGGAAATGCTCAGCATTTACTCATCTGTCCTGTGCATTGACGGAATCACTCATTCACAAAATATGAACCCAGCTCTGGGCCAGCCACTGTCCTTGGTGTGAGGGACACTGCAACGATCAGATCCCTGGCCTCACCGAGTTGAACTCACCCCCTGGAGGGTAACAACATTCAGACTCACTGGCTGGAATGGCCCACTTTAATATAACCTGGGGCTCAATCCACCAAGTATAAACAAAAACTAATAAATTAACCTTTCTCTCTGATGTTTAGCATGTTTTAATCACATTTGGTGGTAGTATAGAGATTAGCGAGCTATATGGGACACAGTTTCTTACTATATGGAGAAACAATAGTAAGTCACCCTACGGGGTGAGCTCTAAGCAGAGATCTGAATGCAGAAAACCAGCTATTTTAATTAAAAATTCTGGATTTCAACACAGAGTAAGGAATTTGACTTCAGGCCATTATTTCAGATGGAATTCATCCAGAAGACACGGTCAATGCTTGTAGGGGCCTTCACCTACGTTCAGTCCTGGGGAGCCTGCAGGGGACATAGCAGACACTTACCCTGCTCTTGAGGGGCTCACGTTCTAGTGAAGGAGACACACAATATGGAGCATGCTGTGTGCTCACTAGGGATATGGTTAAGAGGAAAAACAGGGACAAGCACAGAGTCCCTGTTTTTTTCAAGGTTTCAATTGAGCACAGAACTATGTAATGAAGTCTGCTGCCCAAATCCAAGTTGATGGCCCTGTGTGAGTCAGCTCAGAATAAAGTATCACTGTGTGTGGGGGGGTGGGGGGGGCGTAATTAAACAACAGAAATCTATTTTTTCACCGTCCTTGAGGCTGGAGGTCCAAGATCAAGGTGTCAGCAGGATTGGTTTCTTCTGAGGCCTCTCCCTAGACTGCAGTTGGCCTCCCTGTTTTTATATGCTCCCCTCTCTGTGTATGTCCTAATTTCTTCTTATGAGGGCAGCATTATAACCTCATTTTAACTTAATTGCATTTTGAAGGACCATCCCTCCAAATATAGTCACATTTGAGGGACCTCAGGACCTCCGGACCTTAGGGTTAGGGTCTCAACATGGGAATTTTAGAGAGGCACAGAACTCAGCCCAGCACAGGGCCCCAGTGTGCCCATCACCCCACCTGCGTCCTAGGCCCCTCAGTACACACAGGACATGTCTCCCTGGCTGTTCTACCTGGTTCTCCATGGACCTCTGAATAGGAACTCACGGGTCTTATCCAGTCAAGCTCATTCTCACCTGCATCCCCAGCACCTAAACAGAGCTGGTACCTCAGCCACAGGGAAGAAAAAGGAGGTGATGAGGCTAAGTGAACTGTCACTATAAATGGTTGAAGCTTGTTTGGGCCAAGAACTTCCACGACTTCTTTAATCATCCAAGCAGGGGAGGAGAGGGTGTCCTGAGAAGCAAGTTCAAAGACCCCAGTGGGGAAAGGACCTCTACAGCATAGGACTGAGTGGCTGGGACAAGGGGGGCAAGCAGAGTGGGACAGCTAGGCCACAAGCACCAGCCTTCCCCCTTCTTCTTACACAGCCTCTCATATATGCCTTGCACTTGTCACCAGCTTGTCCCCAAATTCTAAAGCATGCCCACATGCCTTGTCACCTTGAAAATACTTCCAGTCAACCTAAGAGGCAAAAGAATGGTTGTCACGTTCCTTTTGGATAGATGAAGAAACTAAAGGTCAAAGATTTAAAATGGATTTTAACAAGGTCAAAGAATCAAGATGTGTGTGGGGTAGGAGGTCCTACAGTTCTATCCCAGGGCTCCTTATGGCTGTCCATGAAATCTTTAGCTACACACCCTGTCCCTGCAGCAGCCCTGCTAAGAAGCAGGACAGGGAGGGAACACCAGTCCATGCAACGCCTGCTCATCTTTGACCTTGAGTATCCTGTCCTGTGGCCCAAAGGGCCTTGTTACCTAGGACCCAGTGGCCTGACTTTGATGGTTGGCTCTCTGAGCTGACCTGGCTACACCTCTTCATACCTTGGGCTTCCACGATTCCAAGTTTCACCCCATGGCAAGACCATTCAAGCTCTTCTGAGAAAGGCTGGTTAAGCCATGAGTCAAAATCAGAGCAAGATGTGCCTAATTCTCTAAGGCAAGCTCTCTCTTTATGCTCTTTAATTCAGCCATTCATCCAGCCAGCTATCAAATCCGTATTGAGCCAGACTTCAGAGATGCCAGCCGGAGCAGTTACAGAGATTTATGAAGCAGGTTTCCTGCCCTAGAGGAGCTCAGAGCACTGTCATATAAACAAGTCATTGTGGTCCAATGTGGTTTGTGCCATCTCAGCGTGGGGCCTTATGGAAGCCAGAGGTAGCCTAGGGAAAGATCAAAGGCTATGTGTGGCCTGGGTCTGGATGAGGATTATCATTCTCTAGACAGGCATGAGGAGGAAGGGACTCCAGGGCAGCAGCTGTGCAAGGCACAAGGGCATAAGAGTGTGTGCCACAAGAGGACAAGTGAGAAGGCTGCAAGGGAGGCCAGGCACAGTTGGTACAGATCCCTGTCGGCCCCAACAAGGAGCGCCTTGATGGGCAGGGCAATGGGGAATTGGGAAAGATGACTCTACAAGGCCACTGTGGATGGCCATGTGAGCTTAGGGTGAAAGTGGAAACACCAACCCTAAGTCTGGGCTTCCTGGCTCAGTGGAAATACAAGAAATATCTGTAAGGATCAGGTTAATGGAAAACTTGTCCACTCCCAGGGCCATGTCCAGCACCTTCAAACTGCTTCCCTCTGGCCCTCTGACTAGTAGTACAGGCTTCCCCCCTCCCCACACCCCCAGAACAACTGCTGCTCTTCCTTCCCCCATAAACCAAGAGAAAACCAAGTATGGGGGACTGTGAATATCAATCATGCCAGCTGCATGTCTGCATTGTACCCCTTTCCAACTTGCCTGGGTCCCACATCAGTCCTCATTTGCAAGAGATTTGCAGCTCCAGCTGAATATATATGGTCTTGCTGATTTGCTGTGAAGCATAATTTACACTTCCCACTGCTTCTTGGGGAAACCATTTCCCTAAGACAAATAATAAAGCAGAGCAGCCACCCAGAGGAACAATGCCTCCCAAGCACTGCTTGGCAAGTGACTAGGAAACGCACCAGAACGGCACTCACATCGGGCACCCGCTAGAGCAATGCTGATGGGCAGAGAGGAATGTGAGCCTCTAGTGTCACATGATACTGGCTTTTCAAACTCTGGCCTATGGAGCCCTGGGGCTTCCAGGAGGAATCACTGGAGTCCCTCTGAAAAGGACTGGGAGCGATCAGGGGCTCAGCCCACCATCCACAGAAGGCATGTGCAGCCTGAGAACCACTCTTGTGTCTAGGCAGACCGAGAGTGGCACCGGCAGCCAGAGAGTCTGGGAGCAGGCCCAGACTCTCCTGCCTCCCTCTCCTGCTCCAGCATAGCTATCTTCTGGAGCCCAGGGCCTAGTCAGGAGCAGAGGACTCAGACAATAGCTGGCTTTACTGTCCCTCTGGAGTACCTGGTAATGCTTCACCAAGCCCCCTCAAACATTTCCCCCAGTGGCATGGCTCCCCACCTGCTAAATATGCTGGAGGGCTGCATAGAGGAGGAAGAAGCCTGGCTACGCTTTCATCCTGGCTGTTTTCTCCTGGGTGAGCCAGAGGAAGGCCATCTGAAATCCTGAAGCTGATCAGGATCTCTGTGGCCACACCCACCACCCAGCTCCTTCAAGCCTCCTGAGCTTCCTCTCCTCCTGAACACCCTCAACCTCCAGTGCGCTGTTTCTCAGTTCCCAAATTCCTAACCAGCCCACATTAGTCACCTGGCCAGAGCAGCAGCCATACCCCTTAGGAAGATTCACACAACAGTAGGATCAGATCATAGGGCCAGGGCATATGGGAGCGGGGGTAAAACGGAGTTTCCTACTATTGGACTTCAGTACCCTCCTGCCCCCAGAGAAACTATGATGGCGCTCAGAAATTCAGAAACTGGCTGGCTAGAAGAAATCAGCGTCTCCTTTGCCATGTCACAAAACACATCAACTTGAAGATATCCACAGGTCCCATGATCCCTAATGAGAGGCAGGCACTGATCAGCCCTCTGAGCAGTAACCCACAGGCAGGCAGACAGATATCTCCGGATGCAATCTTCTGTACAAAAATCTGTGTTTATCTGCCACGTGCTCTGAGAGAAGGTTCCCCTTAATTAGTAACTGCAGTTAAGATGCTCATCTTGGTTACACCCAGGGAGGGCCTGGATGAGAAGAGTTTCGGATGGTTCAACAAAAGAATTTCCGCTTTAAGTTTCTGGTCTAAAATCACTGTGACAAAGCTGAAGATCCTCTGAAGTGGGCCTTATTATCCCCATTTTAAAGATATGGAAACTGAGGTCCAAGGTCAGGTAAGCAATGTGCCCAGTAACTCATACAGCCAGCCCCCAAACCCAGGTGTGATCAGCTCTGAACACCATTCCACCAGCCTGACCTGCAAACTGAAAACACTCCCACTCCAGGGTTACAGCCATGACCCGGTAATCACAGAGTCCCAAGGCAGGTCTGTTTCCTCAGTGCCTGTTTTGTGCTCCAGCAGGAAATAATAATGGCCTACTGCCCTGTATACACAAAGTGGCAATCCTACTTCATGTGATCTAGGTTATTTGCTCCCACAGAGAACATGCCATGCTGAGTAGTGCACACCCTCTTCCCCAGGCTGTCTTGTTACCCATGGACTGTCTGTGTAAGATGCCTGGGTGGGGAACAAGAATTCCATAAGGATTCCATTTGTTATTTTTTCCCCTTGTGAAACCAAATAACTACCATGGGTAGGTAACCCAGAATCTTGTATCATGAGCACCAGAGTTGAAATAACTGAACTGGGGTCCTTCTTTTTTTTTTAGCTGAATGCCTCCACCTGGCTGTGCACTAAGGGCTGAGTCTACAAGGATCAGAGACCCAATCCCCAATCTTGAAAAATTGACAATGCAATGAGGGCAACAGACAATTCCAGTACAGTGGGGTGAGTGAGAAGGGGACCAGAAGGCTGCCGGGAGCTGTATCAGCAGTCTTCCCCGGGAGATGAACAGCAAAGCCAAGACATGAGAACAAGCTAATCTAGCTAAAAAGGAAACGAGAAGACACACCATAGCAAAAAGATGAGTAACCCAGTTTAAAACGGGCAAAAAATCCAAAGAGACAATTCTCCAAGGAAGATATACAGCCCACTGATAAGGACATGAAAAGATGCTCAATACGATAGGTCATCTGTGAAGTGCACACCCAAACAGCAGTGAGATAGCCCTTCATGTCCACTAGCATGGCTATAATTAAAAAGACAGATCATAACAAGTATTGGTGAGGATATAGAGAAATTGGAACCCTCATACACTGCTGGTGAGACTATAAAATGATGCAGCCACTTTGGAAAGCAGTCTGCCAATTTCTCAAATTATTAAACATAGAGTTACTGTATGACCTAGCAATTCTACTCCTAAGTATACACCTAAATGAAATGAAAATATATTATCAAAACCAACACCTGTACAAAATGTTTGAAGGAATAAGACTCATAATAGTAAAAAATGAGAAACTACCCAAATATCCACCAAGTGATGAGTGGATAAATAAAATGTGGTATATCCATATAATGAAATATTGTTCAGCCATAAAAAGGAGTAAGTACTAACACATGCTACCACATGGAAGAACCTTGAAAAATTCATACTAACTGAAAGAAGCCAGATACACAAGTCTACAAATTGTACCAGTCCATTCACATGAAATGTCCAAAACAGGCAATCTCTAGAGACAATCAGTGGTTGCCTGGAGTTGGGGGGAAAATGGAGTAAGGAGCAATGAAAATGTTCTAAAAATGATCATTTTGTATTGGTTGCACAACTTTATGAATATGCTAAAAAAGCATTGATTTGCACACTCTCGACAATATATGCATTATATCTCAATAGAGCTGTTAAATAAAAAGAAAAGGGAGTGAGAGTAAAAGAGCAGATGGGGAAGAAGGTTACTTCAGGGAGAAGCAGCTGCATGTGCATGGGAAGAAATGGCTGAAAAAGCAGCTGGGGAAGTAGGCGGACACCTGGTGGTCAAGAGCCTCGTTACCAAAGCTAAGGTGTATCACATGGTAAAGGGATGAAAACTCCCAAAAGGTCTTCGACAGGTGCATTTTGAGATCCAACTGGCTAGAGAAACCACTGCAGTGTCCCTATGGAGAATGGACATCACTATGGGATAAAGGGGATGGCCCCTGCCGTTAGGGGCCAGGGCAGCAATCCAGGCAAGAGAGGAGAGAGGTCAGTTCCAGATGAGGGCAGGCCCGAGGGTTCCCTAAGGGTCTGCAGCAGAAGCCTGCTTGGTGGGGCTAACAGTATCTCCAGTGTCCAGCTCTAAAAGCATTAGCTGCTGAGTAACCCTTTAAAAAGAGAATTTCCACATGGAAGTTTTGCCGCTTTCTCCCCTTCACTTTTCACTCATCCCCAGCTCCTCTCCTCTCTGGCAACCATGAGTTTGTTCTCTCTGAGTCTGTATCTGTTTGTTTCATTTGTTCTTTGGGGTTTTGTTTTTGTTTTGTTTTGTTTTAGATTCCACATATAAGTGAAAACAAGTCATGGATATAATGTACAGCATGGGGGAAAAAGTCAATATTATTGTAATAACTTGTACAGAGACAGATGGCTACTGAACTTACTGCAATAATCACATCGTGAGAAATATAAATGTCGAATCACTATGTTGTATACCTGAAAAAAATATAATATTGTCTGTCAACTATACTTTAATAAAAGTAAATAAATAAACAGAATAAATCAAGAGATTCTCCCGCTAGCTCTATGAAATAAGACGTTCCTTTTCTCTAGGACGAGGCGAAGATGAAAAGAAATGCTAAAGCCCTTTCACAGCCTCACATTTCACCTCTCTCAACAGCCTTCTTCTTTCCTCATTACAAGAGCCCCTTTTGGGAACATCCAGGCAGCCAGAGAACCATCAGGCCCAGGTAAGAAGCAATTAAGACTAATTATCCTGGCCTGGGCAGCAGTTCCAAATAAACCAGAACTGGCCCGGTTTACCTGCTTTAACGAATAGAGTCTGTGTCCTGAAAACCCCCAAAAGTGCTCTAACGCCTTTCTACTCAAAGTGTAGGTCCAACACCAGCAGCAGCTCCTGGGAGCTTGTTAGAAAGGTGGACTCTTCAGCCAACCCCAGACCTCCTGAATCGGAATCCACACGTAATAAGGTGCTCAGGTGATATGTGTCCTGCATCAGAAGACAGTCTTGCACTGTGACCTCAAGGGGCTCATGGGAAGAGGTTTCTCCCACCCTAGAAGTACCATGGTAGAAGCCCCAGTTAGCTGACAGCTCTCGACATTCAACGTGGCATGACCCCCAGAACACATCGGATGTACACTCCATTAACAGAGTGGATACAAGGCACCTGCTACCCTCACTGGAGCCCTATAAAACTCGCAAAGATTCTGCAACTTGCCCAGCATCTCACAGGCAGCAGGGCTGAGGCAGAATTCGAACCCAGAGCTGCTACTCCCACCCTGCACTCTGCAGCCCTTGTGGAGAGAGGTTCTGCCCTGCCCTTGAATATGGTCTGATCAGCACACACTGCAGTTAGCTGCACGGCTCACCTTCTAGTCCACCAACCAAACTATATGAGGCATCCAGTACCCCCTTGGAAGTGATGTGGAAGCCAGGTTCCCACTGCATGTTCTTCTTAACACCGTTGGTATGCAGCAAGTCCATTCCGGCTCTCTCTCTGCCATCAAGTCCACTCTGTGGTCAACACCTAGGGCCTGCCATGCTCATGCCACTCACCACTGGGCCCCCCAGCCTTTCTTTCTCCAAAGCCTGGTCCTGGTCCCAGGAAAGCATTCCTGAGCCCCTCCTCCACCCTTCATCAAGGGACCCCTCTGGGCAAATAGGAACACAGGATGCCACCCTCCCAGACTTGCCTTTTTACCACCTCCATATCTCTGTCCTCATACTACACAGACTCAAAGAGAAGTCTAATTCCAAAGTCTGTGCTCTCTCCATGACCCTGTGTAACCTCATATACCCTGCTTAAAAAAAGAAAAAGACAAAATAAACTAAATCCGATCTAATTCCAGGATTGAAAACTTAACAACTCCTCAGGGCACTCAAATGCTTTGCTACTCAAACTGTGTATCTAGACCAGCAGCAACAGCATCACATGGGACCAGTCAGTAATGCAGAGTCTCAGGCCTCACCCCAGACCTCATGGCTCAAAATCTGCATTTTAATGAGAGTCCCCTGTGATTTGTATGCACACTAATGCCTGAGAAGTGCCAGGGGCAATGCCCTGCACTAATGTTGTTCAGGTACGTACTATGTGCCCACACCAGAAGACAGGCCCCAGGTATTCGAAACCTTCTTTAGAGTTAGCAGACTAGATTTTGTGTTGTTTTTGGTTAACAAAAATGCAACATGGTTTATTTTTCACTGAAGCACAACAAAGGCTTGGAGCTATTTATCAATAAAACACTTGCTCAGTGAGAACAGTAGACTCAAAGTTCCTATTTCTGTTTCTAAATTATTTTACCAATCAAAGACAAATGCCTCAATGATGCTCTTCCATGAGCCACTGACAAAATAAGGATCCTTTGTCATGACTAAATTAGGACAAGGACTTATTTGTATAGAATTTTAAAAGTATCATCTCTACAGAGTTTTTATAACTTAGTTTTTTGTTGACTAATCCTGGAGCTGTCTATGCATCTGACAAGCAAACGAGAAGGGAGGATGAATTAAGGGATCTGAGAAAAAACAACGAACACTAAATGTCTGGGAGGACTTTCATTCCAACAAAACAAGCATGAAACTTAAGTCTTTTAGAGACGTCACCTGCCAGAGTCACCCTGGGGGGGACAGCACATTCCCAAGAGCTCCCCCAAAAGCTGCTAACCTCAGCTCCATGCCTTGGCTGTATCCACTGAGCCTTGCAGGGAGGACAGCACACAGTAGGTGCTCAAATATAAATATTTGTTTTTGTGGAATCAAAGGTTGTGGCAGATGTATTTATCACGAAGAAAAAGTCTGGGGTCAGGCCAAGTACAGGCCAACTACCTGCCAGTGGGCCCAGCAGAATGTAGACACCAGGATAGCTTGGAGAGGGGAGAGCTGACCTGAGAGAACAGTAAGAGTTTATCCTGGCTCTCAGGAGCTGAGGCCTGCACTGTGGCTTTAAGTCCTTGTGGCAGCAGAAGTTTGTCAAACATGCAGGATCTTGGGCCTCATTCTAGACCTACTAAGTCAGAATCTGCACCCAAAAAGATCCATCAAATTAATTTTGAGAAGCCTTTCTCTAGAACACAGGTGGAGGACACAAGGCCTTCGGGCCGAATCCAGCCCTCCACCGTGTTTCATCCGGCCCAGCACCTTGTTTCTACTGGGTGGCAGAGCTGAGCTCCGTGCCCCTAGTTAAGGAGTAGTTACATTTATACAGTCCTAAAAATACATTCACCCCTTTGAAGGCAACTGTGAGGCTGATGTGGCCCCCGATGAAAATGAGTTTGATACCCGTGCTCTAGAAGCACTGAAATCAGTCTGAGAAGCACTGAGCAGTCACCTGCAATTGTGTACATATACAGAACCATTCTGGTAAACCACTGAGACTGATAGGGAGCAGACATGGGGTATCCCTGGTGCCAGTGCACACATGGTGGTCAGCAGAGCTGTCCACAGGGATTCGGCTTGCTCCTTTTCTCCTTCTGGGCATGCCAGGGTTGCATTTTCCCACCCATTTAAAGTGAGGTGTAGCTGTGCTTCAGCCAGTGAAATATAAGCACAAATGTCATGTGTCACTTCCGGGAAGAAGCTTTAAGAACCAGATGCTGTTTTAACATAGTCAACCAGCAAGATCCCAGATGATGGTAGCTCCATTGCCCTAGAACCCAGAAGGTCTTAGATCCATAAACCAACTTGCAGCAGGCTTGCAGCAGGGAGGACAAAGCAAAACTATAGTGTTTTAACCACTAAGATTAGGGGTTTGTTATGGCAGCAAATCCTAACCCACCCTGACTGATACAGTGCATGAGTGCACAATGCTGCTGTTTTCAGAACATTTCTGTTACTTCCCATTCAGAACTACTCAAACATAACATTACTTGAGGGTAGGACCTTTTAAACCCTAAACAGCATTATTTAACTCAAGTAGTCTCTTCACTCTTCAGACTTCACTCCAATGGTCATCTTATTTTCTCCTTTCCCCAGATTTCCTCACATATTTGCTTTTATCTTATTGTACCGTATGCTTTGTGGTAAGCTGCTTTAAATTCTTTTTGCAACACAGTGATAGACACAGTGACAGTCACATTACAGACACACCAGACTTGGCTCCAAATGAATTGTGGCTGTTTCCAAAAAAATCATATCCACCCCTCGAAAGACAAAGATTTGCTGTTACTGAAGATATTCAAAAGAACGTGGCCCCGGGCCAGTAAGAATTTCTTCAACCTGTTCTTTCCACAAAAGGATACTTACAGAATGCATGGTACACACAGTTCCTGCTTTCAGGAAAAAGCAATTCATCCCTGGACACACCATCTCTTTTTCCCTCATCATGGGCAAAGTCTGAACTATGCCAACTCCTTAAAATCCCTTAGCATCATTAACCAAAAGTTTTGGGGGTTATTTTTTCAGTTCAGCTTCATTATAGTGACTGAGCCCCTTCTGCCTGCCTAGCCTGGTGCTGAGCACAGGTGAACCTTATTTTAACCAGTTCCCATTCTAGGAGAATGCTGCAGTGGGCATCCTGCCACTCACAGCTCATGCGATGCTTCCTGAATCCGAACTTCCAGAAGTGGAAGGTATGTTGTTGAGGCTTTTAAGGTATACTTCCAAACTACCCTTGAGGGAGCATATGACAATTTTCCTACACCCTTGCCAATATTCTTTTTTTTGGGGGGGGGGCGGGGACAGGTTTCATTAAAGCTCTCTTTTTAAAAAATTTGCAATTCTCTGATCACCAGCAAAGCTGAATATGCTGATGACTTTGTATATCTTTTATTATAATGTGTCTATACAAATTCTTTGTATAGGACCATTCCTACACTGATGTGGTCCTTTGTTTTTAAAATAACTTATAAAAGCACTTTCTGCACTAAAGGTACTGACTTTTCCCCCAATTTTTATTGCTTTTTATGTCATATTTTAAGAAAGAGATTTCTGGTGGCAGAATGAATGATTTACAAATGAGGAAAGTCCAGTAGGAAAGAGTGTATCATCACAACTGATCTGTGAGAGGTGTGGCCCCTTACTGCCCGCCCTGTCCATCCATCAGCAAGTCCCTTGACTGGACCTGCAAATCCATTTCAAATTCATCCGCTTCTCACTATCTCATATCCACCAGCATGTTCCAAGCTTCCTGACTGGTCTCCTGGCTTCCCTTCCTCTTCAAGTCACTTTTCCACACTTCAATCAAACCAAAGGTTTTTGCTGCACTTAGAAAACTATCTACCAACCACTATCAGAAAGGGTCATTATGTAATGTAACAGAGGTAAATATTGTAAATATTGCTGCAATGGCAAACTTTACAATATATAAGTGCATCAAATTAACACCTTAACTTTACCCAATGATAATAACAAATATATTCAATTAAAAGAACCATTAGTGGCTTGAATCATACAGCCACGTTGGGAGTATTTACATCCCTGAAATTGGCAAAAGCTACAAACTGGGACTTCTCTCTCTCCACCTTCAGCCCTACACCCCCCAGAGCTGGTTATTCAACACTCACCAGCACACCAGTGGAGGTGGAGAAGCCTTAGTGTCAGAGAATTCTTGTCCTCCCAAAAATGGCTCACAAGGAGAGGAGAGAGCTCCAGATGGAGGAGTCTCCTTCAGACAGGAGACTGTCTCCAGCAATTACACGGGCAGACGAGAGAAACCCACACAGGGGTAGGATGGCTCAGCAGATGCCCAATGACATCAAGGAGCATCTACGCCCTTGGAATGATGTTTTTAGTTAAGTCCCCCAGAACATAAATGCAAACCTGGAGAAAGGGCAAAAAAATACCAAGTTATTTGAAAGGATATGTCTTCCCTCATGCAGAGTAGGGACTCAAAATATAAATTAAATTCTTATAGGAAAAGTTACATATATTGGGGGGTAGAGGGAGACTATCAACTTACCTCCCTCTTTCCCTGTCCCATCCCAACCTCTGTTGCCCTTGTTCACTACTCTCTAACCATTCCAGAATATTTGGTTCTCTAAAGTATATCAAATATACTCCCCTCTTCAGGGTTATTTGCATCTGTAGTGCCTTCTGCCTGAAATCATTTCTCCCCAGACACGCACACAGCTGGCACCTGTGCCCTGCTCAGGTCTCTGCTCCAACACCACACCTCCTCCGAGATGCCTTCTCCACACTCACCCCACTCCTCCCACTCCATTACGACACCCTGCACCCTGTTTTGTTGGTCCCATGCTACCTGGAAATTATCTTATGTTTTCTTGCTAGTTTACCATCTCCCCAACCAAAAGGTAAGTTTCTTTTCTGCATCTTTCACGCCTTCACCTCCAGCCCATCACAAACACTCAATTAGGAATTGCTGAATAATGAATAATCAACTTCTGAATAGAGAACAGCAAACTACATATAGCCCATAAGCTAGGAATGCCTTCGACATCTTTAAATGGTTGAAAACAAGCAAAAGAAGAACAGTAGTTCATGGCACATGAAAATTAATACAAATTTCAGTGTCTATAAATAAAGTTTTATTGGAACACAACCACTCCCGTTAATTTGGGGCTCATCTGTGGCTGCTTTTGCACTCCAAGGGCAGAGCTGAGGAGCCGTGACAGGGACCATATGCGCGATCTCTCGGCTTCTCACTGCCTCTGGCACACTATAAGTCACAGTGACGTGGCTATAACCCAATCTTGTCTCTTGATTCACAAAGCCTGAAATGTTTCCTGGCCCTTTACAGAAAAAGTTTACCAACACAAGTTAAGGAGAAAGCTTTGTGCTGACCCAGGTGGTTCAGTGGGTTGGGCATCATCCCTCAAAGCAAAAGGTTGCCAGTTCAATGTCCAGTCAGGGAGTGTATGAGAGGCAATGGATCAATGTTTCTCTCCTCTTCCTCCCTCCTTTCCCCTGTCTCTAAAAGTTAATAAATAAAATCTTTAAAAAGGAGAAGGCTTTGAAAAATGTTTCTGAGGGAGGACAGATGAGGCTTGCTAACCTAATGAACAGGTGACAAAGGGAAGAGGGAGGAGGGGCAGTGTCCTGTGGTGTGGTGGACAGACAAATGGGCAGTGCTGACATTCACTCCAGTGTGGAGGGCAGGGGTAGAAGGCAGTGAAGACAGGAGAGAGGCTGAGCTCAGTTTAGGCCTGTGAAATCTGAATGCCCGGGGACCAAGACTGGACAGTAGCTCAAGAAGTGAGGCAAAGACAGTGAACCAGACAGTTCACCTAAAAAAAAAGCCTCTATCAGATGGTAGACAGGGAAAACAAGTGGGTGAGTCCTCTTATGTGTCCCTGCCCTGCAGAAACCTCACACAGTTTATATACCTGTCACAACAAACCTCCATAGTGTCACCCCATGCTCTGGCCCACCAAAGGGCAGGCAAGACCCACCTGCTAGCAGCCGTTCCTACTTCTCTCCACAGAGACACACACAGCCCCGGGAGCCTTGCCATCACAGGGAGAGAGGCAGATACTAATACATCCTATTAGAAAGCTTGTTGTGTGCCACCTTGATGCTGTGAGTAATAAGAGAGCAATTGGAAGAACAGTGTCCCCTGGAGTGGCATGATAAAGACCCTACCAGCTCACATGGACACAAGAACAGGGCTTCCTGGGTTACCAAACATTTTCTCTCCCCAGCAGCCATGCTCATAAAGTCAATCGGGCCATCAGATAAAAGCTGGGCTTTTTCAAGCTGAGCAGAGTACAAGGAGGTCAGCATCTCATTCATGTTTCTAGGTAGTAATGGAGGATAGGGATTCACGTGTCAGGGAACAGATGTCAGAGATTCCTGCTGACTTGTTGCTAAGGGAACTTTTGTGCAGATGCCCAACCCATACAATCTGTAAGCCCGGCCCACTGTTTTGAAGTCCTGGGGTGAGGCCACCTGACCAGACCAGCACACAGCAGTGAAGAGGGGGAGGCTCCCCTGGAGCAGAGGTGGGCTGGAGGGTGGGCCAAAAGTAGATTTGCGAAAGGCAGGAGCTACAAATGAGGGCCACAGCCCCTACAAATGATGGACAGGATGACTTAGGGAAGTCACTGAAAGCAGCATTTTGGTCTTTTAGGTCACAATTACATGCTCCACAGGCCACCAGCCCTAACTACACCTTTTGTGAACAGAGCTGATGACCGCCTTAAAAATGATGGGTGTGAGGAACAAGGCCACACCCATTTGAGGAAATTTGTACATTACAGAAAGAAAGGCCCTGTATTAAAATCAATTTGTGTAACACAGCAAGCATCTACCAGATGTCAGGCAGCTCTGATACACTGTGTCTATTAATAACCAGCTCCAACAGCTCTGACTTGAAAATACAGGACTGGGATGCAATGGGCCAGTGGACTGACCCAGACTTTTGGGACAGAAAAATCTACTTGCAAATTCAGCTGCACCATTTATTGTGTAGTCTTTATAAAGCAATCCCTGACATCTTGAAAAATTTTTTTAAAAAATCCTCCTAGGATGGCAATGAGAATTTCCTAGCAAACAGCAAAGTCTTCTGCCTTTTACCCACCTCTGGAGGCTCTGCCTTCAGACTGGCCTGGCACTGCTTCCCCTGTAAGATCATCTGTCCTAGGAGTGTCCCCCTACACTTCTGAGGGAGTTAATCTGCAAAATGGCCCTCCCTGGTCTCCCTGCATCCGCACCTGTATGTACCTCTCCCCAACACTGAACCTGGACGGGTCCTGTGACTCACTTTACCAAAAGAATGTGCTGGAAGTGATGTGCCAGACTGGAGCCTAAGCCTTAAGAAAGCCTGACAGCCCTGGCCAGTGTGGTTCAGTTGGTTGGAGCATCATCTCGTACACCAAAAGGCTGGGGGTTTGATTCCCAGTCAGGGCACATCCCTGGCTTTTGGGTTCGATCCCCTGTTGGGAAGTAGATGGGAGGCAACCAATGTTTCTCATTCACATCAGTGTTTCTCTCTCTCCGCTCAGCCTGAAAAAGCCCAGCTTTTATCTGATGGCCCGATTGACTTTACGAGCATGGCTGCTGGGGATAGAAAATGTTTGGTAACCCAGGAAGCCCTGTTCTCGTGTCCATGTAAGCTGGACATCAGTAAAAAATCAATAAACATAAAAAAAAGGCCTGACAATTTGGACGTCTGTGTTCTTAGAAGCCAACCACCATGCAAAAACTTCAAGTCCCCTGCTGAAGAGAAGACCGTGTGGAAAGGCCCTGGAGGCTGAGGCACCATGGGGAGGGAAAGGCCACATGAAGAATACCCAGGCACCGTTTTGGAGGGTCCAGCCCGTGAGCCTCCAGAATTCCAGCTCCAGTTGCCACCTGCCTACAAACTCATGGGAGACACCAAGAAAGATGAGCAGAAGAACTGCCCAACTGAGTCCTGTCAGCCCACAGAAATGTGCAATAACAAATGGTTGTTTTGAGACCCTAAGTTTTGGGGTGGCTTGTTACACAGCAATAGATAAAACATTATTCCTTAATTATCTATAACATAGCCCCTCCCCCAGCTCCACATCTCTCTCCCACAGCCACACCTTGGAAATTCCTGTAGCACAACCACAGGAACCCAAAATGGGAGAAGAGAAGGTAGGGAGAAGGAGACCAAGTTCAAGGGTGACTCTCTCAACCACCTAGTTCCATAGGCAGACAACATCATATTCTGCTAGTACCTCTGAGGTCCTGACCTTCCAGCCAGATCGTGGATTCTAAGAATAGCCCATAGGTTAAGGAAAGCTGTTGTATTTGCATTCAAATCTTATTGACCTCCAAAATTATTTCCCAAAAGTTCTGGGAGTTTTTCCAGATGTCTCACAGTATCTTGCAGGTCCCTGGTTTCTTCTCTTCATATGAGGGAACAGCAGGCCACCAGGAATTCGTGGGCCAGGGCTAGGCCCTCCAGCTATTGAACCTGTCGGGCTATTGGACCAGGTCTAACTCTCCAGCTCTTCCCAGGGGATGGAGAGCTGGGCTCTGTGCTCCATCTACCTGTGCCGCTTTCAGCCTGCATGTACCCCAGAAGTCTGGTGGAAATCCCTTCCCCTACTGGGCCTCCAAGTCTGTGCAGGTGACCTCAGGCATGGCTTGGAGCCCACAGAATGCACTTCCAAAGACTCCAGTCCCATCTCGGGTCCCCTTCATCCCTGCTCCTCCTCAACCATGCCTCTCAAATGTCAGAAGAGTTCTCAGCCCCTCTCCCTGTTCATGGCTGAGGTGATCCTCAAGAAAGACTTTCCTGGCTGCTTTTATCTAAGGGCCTGTATAGCTCATAGGCAGCAGCTGTGGGTCTTATCTATGGGCCTCCTTCCTTTCCTGGGAGGAGGTGACTTCTTCCCCCTGGCAGCCCCTGGAAGGCTGCCCACTGCACTTCTCTGCTCAGGCAGAGGTTTTCCTGGACGCTGCCCCATTCCCTTGGAGTCTGGGTCAAAGAGATTTCCCCAGGAACCAGGATCAGAATCTACCACACCGGCCCCTCCCCAAGGCCTGGCCACCAGGGCAGATCTGTCTGCCTCTCCAAGTTACCTCCCAACTCCCCTTCATGGGCTATGCTTCCTGCACAGCAGGGGCTCTCGGTTCTCCTTTTTTCTCATATGAACGAGGAAGGAATCCTTGGGGAGTGTCCGTCTTGCACATGCAGCTCTCAAGCCCTAGCCCCAGCTTCCATCCACCAGGGTTTCCTGCTATCACTCTCCACCAGAAGGAGAAAAGAACACTGAGGTGGAGGTGACATTCTCAGCCATTCCCCCACCATGCCCTCCTCCCCCAGGAGGCTGGTGGTGCCCATTTTCTCTGTTCTGCTGTCCCCAACAGCTCCCCTGGCCTTTTGAACTCCATGTCCCCAGCAAGCTCCATGCCAGCCATCCCTTTGGCAAACATCCCACAAGGTTTACCACCTTCAGGATCAATGGGCTTCTTCTTTGGCTCCCTGGTCTCTGCACTAACTCTCAGCCTAGACAAACACCTGGCTAATGTTCCTCCAGACTCACGTTTTCACATGCTGGCCAGCCCACCACCAATGACTCCTTTGAGAGCTCTGCATTCCCCACTAAGTGAGTCTGTCTTTGAGGACTCACCCCATCCCTGCCCAGGCCTCAGCCCTGAAGTCCAGTCTGCTTGTGGATGAGGTTCACAGACACACAGAGCCTGATCTACAATCCTGTCTGTCAAAACAGCATCAACTTTGGCCCTGAAAAGTGCCAGGGCTCAGAGCACAGCCTGCTGCTGTGGGCAAACCAGCTGACTCTGAATGAAAACAAACTCCAGGGTTAGGAGAGAGATGTTCTAGGTGGGAAAGAGTGGCTGCCCTCATTTTAGCCCTTGTGTTTCAACCTCCCCATGCTGACCTTGACGGCTGCACTTGCCCTTTCCCTCGTGGATCCACACCTTCTCTCACTGGCCTTTCCACACAACTGAGCCCAGGCTATCATGTTTAAAAGAGACACGGGCACGGACAGTACCACTGAGCTATCTGAGCTGCTAAGCAACTATGCAAGCATTACTCTTTGAGCAATTTCCTTCACCTCTCTCCTCTGCAGTTTGCTTCCCTGTAAAATGGGCATGGTGCCCACCCAGTTACAGAGCTGCCAGGGGAATTGGTGACAACGTATGTATCATGCCTAGCACCTAGTAGGTACTCAACAAATGAAAGGCCTGCTCATCAGGGCTGCTCACACAGATGGTACTCCTGCCACAAGTCACCAGGTAAGAATTGTCTGAGAAAGTCCCTTGGGCACCAGAGATTTCCTAAGTATATGTAAGCCGTGGCACACCCACGACTGTCCCAGCTGATCATTTAGCTGGTCCCCTGGGTCGTGTCTGCCCTCCCTTTCCCCCACTAAGAAATGCAGAGGCACTCCACTCTTACTAACACAGTCTACAAACCCACCAGCATCACCCCAGCCCAAAACAGAACTGGATGCATCCAGCCCGGGATGCTCCTCACCAGACAGACATCCAACAGCCCTATTTCCATGTCAGTATTTCCTGGAAAACTATGGCCACCAGAGGAACTCTTAAATAGGAGTCTTCCTCATGGCTTCTGAGCTAGAAAAAAAAGGGGGCTCCAGGTCTTCATAGGAAGGTATGCACTTGCTTTCACATGGGAATCTCAGAAAAGGAACTGGGAAAGCTGAGGAACACACCTGAGCCTCTCCCACACTCATAGGTTCTCCAAACAGGGAACCGAGAGGGTTAGGGAACATTCTGCTGGCAGCCCCTGAAAGCACCTTCCAGGCTCAACTTCGCTCAAATACCTGTACGGGATTCATTTAGGAGGGACAATTCTGTTGTTCTCCTCTGGACTGAAAGAAACATAATGTACCTCTAGGCAGCCAGGCTCCATGTTTGATAATGTTTCCACAGGATACTTCTCAGGCAAACTCTATAACCATTTCACCTCTTTCTTTTTGTTCTCATTCCTTCCCTTTCTTTTCCTTCTCTTCTTTCTCTTGAGTTGCGGGAAGCATTTTCAGTCAAAATTTGCTACTCTGATTTTTCGTGAAGTAGGTCAGGGTTTAAATTATAAATAAATTCAGTTACCATGATTTGGGCAGCGTTTTACCAGAACGGTTCCCTATGTGTCTCAATTGCGGTAACTGCTCATTTAATCTTTACAACGCTCCCAGGGTCAGGCGGCCTTTTACTAAAGGAGTTGTCCTGTAAGGTCACCAGCACCAGCCCCCACCCCCGCCTCCAGGGCTTTAGAAACTTCGGGTCCCACTCAGGTTGTTACCATGAGCTCAGCGATTAGAGGACAGAGAACCCTACCTACTGTCACTCGGGCAATAAACAGCCAGTGGACTTGGCTCAACAGGTCCCCCGTAGCCCTGGGGCCAGGCCGGAACCCCAGCGACAAGCTACTTTCAGGTTCTAAAGAGGAGGGGGCGCTGGCTGGGGGCTGTGGCACCCCTGAGTTAAGCCTGCTGACGGGTCTCGGGTTGGCAGCCAGCCAGGCTCAGCTGACCAGCAAGTGGGCGGCCCCAAGACCGCCAGACAGACTCACCCGGGGCAGCAAGACCATCCATGGGTCGGCAGGCTCCGGGCCTCGGGGTGGAGACGCGGGGCTGCGGTGCCACTTTTTCAATTCCGGACCCTCGGTGCGTCTCGAGTAGACTGCTGGACTCAGCAGCCCTTTACCCGCCCCTACCACTGCCGGGAACGCTCCCGCCCGCTCCAGAACTCACAGGCAACAAGTTCTCGTTTCCTCGGGGCGCCACGACGTGCCGAGAGGCCCAGCACGGGGGGCGACGAGGGGACGATTCCCGGCGCTGCACACGCCCCAAGGGACGCCCGCGCCTTCGCAGCCCCCAGGAGAGCGGAACTACGGGTCTGGTGAGCAGTGGCTGCCCCGGGGGCGCAGGTCTGACAGGGGCGGCTCCGGAATTCCCGGTGCGGGCAACAGGTCTGAGAGCGCGCCGAGGACCGGAGCCCCGGACCTCCCAGACCCCGGCCCTCTCCCCTTACCTCCAGCAACTGCACGTAGCTCGCTGGGAACCAGCCGCGGAGCCCGTCCTCCTTCTCGCCTTCCCACCAGCCGCCGTCCGGAACCTGCAGCAGGGTGATCAGCTCGCCTGCAGCAAAGCGCAGCCCGTGGCCGTGACGCTCCCCAGAGAAGGGGTACAGGGTCCGGCAGCGGGACCCGGACATGGCTTTGGCGCCCGGGCTCACAGAGCAGCCTGCATCCCTGCCGAGCCCCGCGGGCTGGGCAGTGGCTCCCCGGGGTCCCAGGCGCCCGGTGCTCCGGGCTCCCGCGCTCTGGGCGCGCGCCGTCTCGGGGGTGCGCGGGGGTCCCCAGCCAAGCGGGGAACGCGCGCTCAGCGCTGGGAAGCAGCGACTCGTTGGTTTCGAAGAGCAAGCGGCGACGCCCCCGGGCCGGGCTGCACGCAGATCCCAGCTCCGGGCCGGGGGGGCGGGGCTCAGGGGGAGGAGACCGAGGCGCAGCGGGCTCCGGAGACAACTTCTTGTGGACGCGGAACGCGGGCTCCTGCCGCGAGGGCCGGCCGGATCTGGAGCCGCCTTGGCACGCGGAAATGCGCAGCTCGGGGGAGAACTGGGATCCTGAGCATCACCCTCCGCGGGGCTCCGCAGCAAGGGAGTGGCCCGGCGTACGTGGAGAGGGGGTGGCGGCTAGGTGGCCGAGCGGAGGCTCTCTCAACGGCAACGGGGGCGGGTCGGGGGCTGGACCAGAGCGGCCACGCCCGCTGAGGGCTGGGCGCTCGCTTGCCTTAGGGGCAGGTCAGTGGGGAGGTGTCTCCCCATTCACACCCCCAACACCAGGGGCCGCTGGAATAGAAACGCCCTCCTGTGCCTGTTTTTTAGGAGTGGGCGCCCCCTCCGAGGTACCCGTAGGGGAATGTGTTTGTGACTGTCACTATAGTGGTTGAACCTGGGGTTGAACTTGACTCGCTGGAAACTGAACAATGGGTGAAAGACAGGTTTGAAGCCTAGCGCCCGAAGCCGGGAAGCCAGGTGGCAGCGTGTTACAAAGAGGCACCACTCACAGAGGAGGTGACGGAATTAGAGTTAGAATCAGCTCCATAGGGGCTGAGGATAAATTAAGGAAGGGGGAAAGGTGAGAGGCCCAGCCCCCACCGTTTTACATGCAAAGGGACTGGCGGAGGGTACCAATTCTCCTGATACCCAGATGGGCCACATTCATTTACTCAGTCAACAAATATTCATGGAAGGCTGATACCTTTTATGCAACCCTCCAGATACCTACAAAGATCATTTGAACAAGTGTCCGCTCTCCAGGGACCAGTGGACCATGGTGCTGAAGGAAGTTGATTTTAAGCTGAGGGTATAGAAGTAAAAGAAAGCTTCGTTGCCTACTTCATAGAAAAAAAAGCCCATTTTCTAAACTATATTAAATAGTTGCACTTCTCTGTATACTTATTACTGCCTACCCTTACATCCTGCTCAATAACCTTCCATGGGTCCTTATTGCCTATTAAATAGAGATTTCTCAGCCCGTGCTTTGCAGGCACTCCACAACACCCCCCCCCCCAACCTTGGTCTTTATCTCTCACTATGTTTGCCTAGAAGTCCTTTATAAAATCTGTCAGTCTGGGCTATAAAAGCCATAAGATCTTGCACATCTTTCTATGCTTTGCGTCAGTGGTTCTCAATACTGGCTGTATACATTAGAATCACCTGAGTAACTTTAAAATATGCTTATGCCCAGGCCCAGCCTAGCTTTGAGAATCACTGTTGAGCCATATTTTGCATTTAAACCATCTCACCTAAGCAGCCTCAGTCTGGCCCCAGGCCATGGGCAAGTTGACAAATGCAGATTGTTTATATTATGCCATGGATTGCAAATTGACAAACCTTTGCTTAGCTAGAAATATGAGGAACAAACTCTTGACCACAGCCACCATTAAGAGTTCCTTAATGCAGAGCTGCAAAATTTGTTATAGAAGAGTCACTAAAAGTAACTGACCTAATCAAGTGCTAAAAAAGAACTAAAATTTCCTGTATCTGGAGAATATGGGACTGTTAGCAGGCTGACCTCAAGTTTCATATCTCCTGATACGGTCCAGCTCAAGTTAGGAGAGTTGGTCCAGGGCCTTCCTTCTACCCAGAATCCTCCATGGTACCATTGAGTAACCTATGATTCCGTTTGGGCTTGAAAAATCTCAACCTGCACAGCACCCCATACACTTCAGCTCTAAATCGCCCACCCCAAATTTCTGCAGCACCAAAATTGATCATGGCTCTCAGTTTCTTCCAATTCTTTTTTAATCGTATTTTTCCCCATTACCATTTGTCCCCTTTTACCCTCTTCCACCTCCAGCCACCCCTACCCCCACAGTCACCATCCTGTTGACCATGTCTGTGAGTCCTTTTTTCTTTTTGTCAATTCTTTCATTTCATTCCTGTAATCGTATGAGCTGATGTGGTTATTGCCCCAGTTCAACAGTAGAAAAACTGGGCTCTGAGGGTATGACTTGCCCACCATCATATGGCTAGTAAACAGTAGAACCAGGCTTTGAACTCAGATCTGGCTTACTGTACAATATATTGAGTGCTGCTTCCTCTAGTCTAGTCCATCTTGCCAGAGTCAGGACACTGTATCCTTTTAGCTCATCCACAAATGGTATCTTAAGAAAGGGCTCTCTGGTGATACACAAGGTCAGTCCTTAGAAGTGAAACTGGACTAGCAGTCAGTGAAACTGCTGTGTCTGATCTCATCTATGAAGTCACCTCAGACAAATCCTTTAACGCCTTTGAGTCCCTTTCCCCATCTGAGACTGGAGACTGAATCCAATAGCTGGAATATGACTTGAGATGGTTAAATATCTGGGCTCCCTGTTCCAAACCTCGGTTCTGCCACTTTCTAGCTACGTGCCCTTGGGCAATTCACATAACCTGTCTGAGCCTCATGTTCCTCATCATGAGAAGAAAATAATAGTAATATTTATATCATAAAGTTATTAAGGTGATTAAGTGGGTAAAAATGTAAATTATTTAGAGCGATGCCAGGCATGTAAAGTACTCAAGTATTAGCATTATTATCTGTCTAGCTCAATGATCTTGGTTATTTACTATCTAACACTTCATTTTGAACTAAGATTTCCAGTGCAACAATAGAAGTGGAAACTTATATCTTTGGAATGCCAAAAATGTTAAAGGAACACTCTCTGGGTTTCTGTTTTCTCCTAAGATTTTGAAGGAAAGAGTTCCCCCCTCACCTACTTTCCCCTTTTCCATCCTCCTTCCTGATCTTCTATTACTTAAATATTATGTAAATTCTGAATGTCATGATTTATTAAGAAATGTTAAGATAATTTATGTTCTCTTTAGAAAATCAGATAACATGATGAGAAACAAGGAAAATAAAAGTAACCAATAATTATGCCCATCAGAGTATTTTAATATTTTGGTATTTTTTAATTTAGGCATGTATGTGCACATAATTTGGTAAGATATCACCAAGATTTTTAGCACCTGGGAAGTTTATCCACTACGTCACAAATATGCAAAACAAATGTACTTATTGTTACCTTATACCTCTGTGGAGCCCCTGTTCATGATGCAGCCAGTATAGTGCCAGTGGGAATGCTTGTCCTGTTTAAAATGATCTTGTTCATCTCAGTATTCAGCCTTTTTCCCCTCCCAGGAATTCTTGTAGCCTTTGTTCTTAAGGCACTGACTTAGTGTAGGAGGACTCTTACACTAACTGTGTTGGGAGGGCTGTTCTTTGGGCTCTATGCAGTATTTCACTGCTATTGCTGCTGTTTGTCTGGCCTGGTTCTTACCTGCCCTCTGCAGATGTCTCCCAAGGAATCCTTGTGGGCTTTGCACTTACTGCTGAAAAATTCTAATGTTTAAAAGATGTAAGTGAAAGTACAGCTATCATTTATTCTGTTTTTAACTTCTTTAGAAGGCCAGTTTTCTCAGTTGGTTGGAGCGTCATCCTGTACACCAAAAGGTTGCCTGTTCCATTTCCATCAGGACACATACCTAAGTTTCAGGTTTGATCCCTGGTCAGGGTGCACAGGAGAGGCAACTGATCGATGTTTCTCTTTCTCCCTTTAAAATCAATAAACATATCCTCAGGGGAGGATTAAAAAAATTAACTTCTTTGATAAGTAAGTTTTATTTTACTGATTAAACTCCTAGTAACTCAGGGGAGGAATAGCATGTTTGTTTTAAACTTCCATCTATCCTTCTTAAAGCTTAACATTGAATCCTGTAAAAGGTAGGCATTCAGTACTTTCTGAATTCATTTTGTGAAGATTGTCTGGACCCCTGCTCATCTTCCAGTTTTCCATATTGCCAAGTTACTCTATAAACACATGTGTTAGAACATCCAGATTACACTGTAAACTAAGAGCAGCCTTTAGTCTCTCTTTCTTAGCTTTCTGTTGACACCATGCTTTTAGTAACTATGTGCTGGCAGATATTTCTTTTCTATACAATACAGCCTTATATGTCTTTCCATCATCAACCTCTGGTTGTTTCAGTTTCTTAAAAAGCTGCACATAAATTTGCCCTATGATCCATAAAGTCCCTCCCAGGTATCTACTGAAGAGAAATGCAAACAAATGGCTACCCCAAAACTGTAGTGAATGTTCATAGCAGCACTATTGATAATAGCCAAAAAGTGGAAATAATCCAAATGTCCTTCAGTTGATGACTACATAGGCAAGACATCATATACCCATGCAATGGAATATTCAGTCAGCCATGGACAGGAATGGGGTACTGGCACATGCCACAACACGGATGGACTTCAAAGGCATTACACTAAGTGAAAGAAGCCAGAGACAAAAGCCTACATATTGCATGATTGCACATATATGAAAGAGACAGTAAATAAATTAGCACTTGCCTGGGGCTAGAGTTGGTAATAGAGTGTACATAAATGGGCATAATCTTTCCTTTTGGGGCAATGACAATGTTCTGAAATTGGATTGTGGTAATGGTTGCACAACACAGGAAATCATTAAATTGTATGCTTAAAACAAGTACAATTTGGGGATGTAAATTATACTTCAAGTTGTAAATTATACTTCAAATTATACTTTAAGTTGTTACCATAAACCAAAAAAATACACAAAAGTATGTAAAGGCCTCATTCATTCAACAGAGGTTACTTTTCCTATCGTATGTGCTAATTCATTCTGCAACAACCTGGAGAGTTATTAAGCACATGCTATGAAATGGACAATGTGCTGGTCCTGGAGAGAAAGAAATGAAAATGGCAGTGCACATAAAGAAGTTCTATAGATCCGCAAGAAAAAGATGGACGGCATAACAGAAAAAGGGCAAAAGACTTGAACAGGCATTTCACAAAAGAAAATATCCAAGTGGCCAACACATTAAAAGATTAGCTTCATTAATCATCAAGAAAAGCCATCAAAACCATAAGGAGGTAACCATGTGCTCACCAGGTGGTGTGTATAAAGACAACATGGGGAATGCTGCATATTGGGGAGGATGGGACGAACCTGGGTCTCTCACACGTTGCTGCCAGGAGCCCGTTGTAAAATATGCTATTTAGCAATGCCAAACCTGGTCTCCTCTATGACTCACCAACTCCCCTCTGAGCTGTAGCCCACATGAGGTGTGTTCACATGTTCACTGAAACACACGTATCATGTTCACAGCAGTAGTGCTCATAATACCCCAAAACCCAAAACAGCCCAAGGTCCATCAATGGGAGAGTGGATAAATGGTGACATTTACACAGTGGAAAATGCTACACTTCGCAAATGAACGAACTACTGCTACATGTAAATGGATCCCACGTTTGTAATATTGAGCAAAGAAGCCAAACATGAAAGAGCACACAGAGCATGGTTCCATTTACATGAAATTCCCAGAAGGCGGGAGGGAAGTGATTTCGGGAAAGGGTAGTGAGGGCACAGCCAGGTCTGGGATGCTGGTGATACTCTTGATCTTCATGCTAGTTACTCAGGACTGTTCTGCAGGCTGTAGACTTATTTGTATACTTTTCTGTATGGATACTATCTTTTTAATAGTTTGTTACACAAAACAGTATAGTCCCTGATCTCAGAGAAAATATAATCTAGATTCTAGAGATATTCTCCAAGCTTTTTTTACTGTGCACCTCTATCAGTAAAAGCCCCCAATACATGCATTTTTATTGTTTATCAATTAAATATATGAACCACTAAACTAGTAAGTATTCTATAATGCGCAAAATTTGAATTTTAAAGGAATTATATTAAAACATATACAAATAGAAATTTGGAAATCTCTTCCCTCACCATAATGGATGTTCTGTGCTCTTCTTGTGACATTGAGAGTCAACTTCAAAAAGACAGTGGGAAGGAAAAGAAAGTTATTGTACTGAAAGTAAGCATTTTGGAATCGTGACTCTGGAGGGGATAAATGGACCCAGTTCTCCCCTTGTTGTCTTGGATAAACCTGGTGTTGGGCTCACCAGGAAGAGGTATTAAGAGCCCTCCATCCTTCCTTCCCCAATTCTCTCAGGAGTTTGAGCCCCAGGTCCAGCAGAGCAAAGGTCCTGGAATGGAAATGTGTGCAAGAATCACCGGGGAGACTGTGAAAAATGGTGCCTATTCCTGGGCCTTTGATTTAGTGGGTCTGGGATAGGACCTATTTTTAACAACCTCAGACAGCACTTTGAGGAACACCACTCTGGAGCAGATCATCCTAAACACCAAGGTTGCCCTATGTTTTCAGAAATTAGTTGTATCATCAGAGGATGTTGTATTCTATAAGTAAGCAGGGCTTGCATTTTCATTCGATTTGGCCCAGCACACCAGCATTTAACAAGATGGCACCTGGACAGTAGGAGGCAGAGCCCAGCCCGTGAGAGATAAATGAGGAGAGGAAACAGCTGTGGGGAATGGGACAGAATACAGAAGAAAAAGGGAATCGGGTAGAAAAGAGAGTTGCTGGGGCGAAAGGGCAGAGAGGGAGGAGGAAGAGAAGGCAAGACCATCTTTTTCCCAGCAGATCCTGGTCCCCCTCACACATGCGCTACCCAGGCTGAGGGCACTTGAGCCCAGTCCTGCCTCCCAAGAGGAAGCCAGAGATTCCATTTGCAAAAGGAGTAGAAAGAGGGGGGAAAAGGAAAGGAGAAGAAAGAAGAAAAGGAGGGCATCAGAGAGATGAAATGAGTTGTGGGACCAAGAGTAAAACCCAAATTCCATCTTTTTCTGTTTTTTTCTGGGTGGATGGCCAAAGGGCTTGCCTCTTTCCCATGAGTCCCCAGCTGCAGCAGAGAAGTGTGGAAATGAGATTATCCTCTGGGACTCAATAACAAACTACCCACCTCGGAGCCAAGCAGAGATAAGCAAAGACACTACAGAGAGAGAAAGTCTCCAGGGCCAGGACCTACCTCCAACTGGAGGGCCCAATTAACATAGCTAAACCCTGGAAAAGCCTGCCCACCATGCACTGGGCTCTCTGGAAGCTTAGAAAGTAAGTTTAAGGGGTCCATGAGGACTGTTGCTCCTCCGGGGCTCTGCCATCATTAAGGTTCACACACACACACACAAACTCACTCACTCACACTCAGATACACACATACACAGGACTGCCTTTTGATTAGCATCCTGCTTCTCTTACCCTGAAGACAAGCCATGCTCTAAGTTCTTTCCTCAACAATGTGGCTGAAGCCAGGGTTTTCAATTTGTTGGTGGTGGTCCTGTTATCAATGTGTGAAAACAGTTCTCCAGGGCTCAATCCAAGTAGCCAAGGCTGACACAAATCCCTGAAGACTCCTGAGCTTAGGGAAAAGGCACATGGATGAGCAGGCTGCCAGTTGCTGGATTTTTCCTGGGATGGGGGGGGGATGCCGGCCAAGGAAAATGGCCAGGGATGGCACGTTTCTCATTCCAAACAAAACCTCACCACAAGTCTCCATTCTTTTAAAGACTAAAAATAAATTCAGAATTAATCACAACAGAAAAGGAACAGTCTCTTCAATGTTCATAATTAGCTCTTCGTTTATTAATGAAGACTCACATTATTGGGTTCATTCAAGTCCCTGCTTTTTTGCTTACTAATGACATGCCAGGACAGGTGGCTTCGCCTCTCTACAACTCCATCTCTTCACCTACAGAATAGGGTCTGCAACACCATTTCCACAAGGCCATGGAAAGGATCACAGGGGCCCATCTTGTGCGTTCTTGGTCAAGGGCCCAGTTCTGTCCAATGCATGCAGGTCTGGGTTCAGGTCACAAAGGAACTCATTCTGAGTATTTGAGAAGCCAGAGAGTAGGCCATGGAAATTTTCGGGCCTGGTATCTATCACAAGGAGGTGGAAGTAATGATTATTTACTCTCCAGACTAATAAAAATTCCTTCCAGAGCCTCCCATAACAACTTCGGTGAGGACACAGAACCCACAGAAGGAAGTTGAGTGCATGCAGTTTACATTCCTCTTGACTTACCCAGCAGGATTGGCCTGTGGGACCAACGGGATGAATGAGGCTTCCCATCCTGTCATCAGTGGGAGGTCTGAGGCCCAGAAGCAGGAACCACTCCACCTGGCCCTGTGGGGCAGCCTGGAGACTGGGCCTTGGCGAACCTCTCAGGACAGGGGTCCTCCTGGGTATCCACAGCGGGCGATAATGGCCCAGGAGGATCCCAACACTTCAGGAATCCAGAACTCAGGAAAAGCAATTTTGAATGAGAAACACAAGACATGTGTACCTGCTGTTAATTGTTGAAGTTGCCCAACTTATAATGAAGGTTCATTATACTATTCTGTCTACCTTTTAAATAGGTTTTGTCAAAATAAATAAATAAACAAAGCCAATTTATTTATTTATTTATTTAAAACCTTACCCAAGGATTTTTTTTTTGATACAGATTAGTAAGAAGCTAGGAAAATTCCTTGGCAAGTAGAATAGGGAAACTGAGACAGCTGAACACAGAGGCCGAGCAATTTACAGCCAGGTGCAGATGGTCACCAGGGCGGAAAGTGCCCAGTACCTGGCAGTGCCCAGGGTGACCTCTGCTCCCTGGCCTTTCCTCCCTGGAGACAACATTTAGGATATAACATCTAGGGTTCAGTTGTGTTTCAGCTCCAGGCCCAGACTCTGTGAGCCTGTCCATAGGCCCCTTTTCTCCAACTTCCCCGTGAGTTCAGGCAGCCCAGCCCAGGTCTCCTGTTGCTTCTTCTATGCTAAGCCCTTTCTTGTTTCATTGTCCCCAACTTTAATAAATGTATCCTTGTAGTCACCTGGACTTGTGTTGTAAAATCATTCCTAAATGAAGTCAAGAACCCACACGCTACAGCTGGCCCTAGATAGACTGACAGAGGGCCAGTCCTCTGTCTGGTAACAATTTTAAGAGAGAGGAAGGTGAGGGAGGGGGGAAGATAGAGAGATAGAGAAACAGAGAGAGAAACATCGATTGGTTGCCTCCCATACGTGCCCTGACTGGGAATTGGACCCACAGTCTAGGTATCTGCCCTGATCGGGGATCAATCCCACAAACTCTTGGTGCATGGGACGACACTCCAACTCACTGAGACACTCCGCCAGGACCAATGAAGCCATAGCCATAGTCTCAGAGGAACTGCCTTGCATGTCTTATGCCTCAAACCTTTGGAATGTTAAAACAGGGCAAAATAATCTTTGGGTGGGACCTAAAGCAACATTGTGTCCCAAAGAACTGTTTGTGGCCATAGCAAGAAATCAGATATTATGACCACTGGACTGAAAATTAAAAATGTTCCTTAGAATCAGTGTCACTGTGTCATCTACACCTATAGAAACACCTTCCTTCTACTGATGTGTTTGTTCCCCTTCCCTTTCTCATGGACAGCCCTTCCCTTTGTCTCTTAATCAGAACATTGTTTGGGCTCCTGCCTGAATAGCCGTTCTTTGATCTCAAATAAATGTTGCCTCTCACTTTGAAAGGCCTTTTATTTTTAACAGTTTGAAATTCCCCATAATAAAAGAGGAAGTATTCACACCTGAGCCTACTCTCTATACCTCTTATGAAAGTCCTTCAGAATGTGTTAGAGCCTACTCACTCACAGTTTTCAAAGATTTCTAAACAACTAATTTTTCTGATCAAGTTTTTCAGTTCATGGTTTACAGAACAAGGTGTCTCAACAGCAGGAGGAAGTGCCATGACAATTTGACACTGGGCTTGGGGGCAGGGAGAAGGGATCGGGACACTCACTACAAAAGACTCCAGAAAATAAAAAGTGTCTAAGCCCAGAGCCATCTGCACACATTGGGAGCCCCTGGGATGTTGGTAATGAACTCTCATTCACGCACAGAGCAGCAGTAGAGCCAGTGGAGACAGAGTTGAGTATGTAGATTCACATGAAGGTGAAAGACCAGGTTTCTAGCCCGGACTCTGCATTTCCCAGGGAGAGCCTGCGGTTCCTCGTCTGTGCAGCAGGAGCATAGCGGTCTGCCCCACTCACCTCAAAGGCCCCTCAGGAAAGCCACAGTAGGCAATGCATTGAAAGGTAGCTTGTGAACTAGAAACATTCTCAAACATAAATTATTCTAAGTATGGCAATGACCCTGAGTCCTTCTGTTTTAAAAGTCAAGACACTGTGTAAGACTTTGTAGAATGATCTTTGTCTTAGTCCATTCTGGCTGCCATAAAACAATACTATAGACTGGGTGGCTTAAATCCAGAAATTTGCTTCTCACAGTCCTGGAGGCTAAGGTTCAAGATCAAGGTGTTAGCAGATTTGGTGTCTGGTGAGGACCTACTTCCAGGTTCCTAGATGGCTGCTTTCTCTCTCTGCCTTCACATGTCAGAAGGGTCAAGGGAGCTCTGTGAGGCCTTTTTTATAAGGGCACTAATCCCATTCGTGAGGGCTCTATCCTCATAACCTAATCACCTCCCAATGACATAGGACATTAGGTTTCAACTGGTAAATTGTGGAGGACACAGTCAGTCTGTGGCAATCTTCATCCTCAGTGGTCAAACTACTACAAGTTATTTCAAGTGTTTGTAAGTAAAAAGAACAGTTTTGATTAGTGAGCAAATTCATTTGTGTGGAACAACTCCCAAACAAAAATTAAATGGGGTGGCTGTTAACTTTAGTCACTTGGGGGGAAAGGCACTGGGAATGGAGGGGGTGTGTGGGAGGAGGTTGCCCTTTCTTTATAAATCTCATTTCATTAGTTACAATGAGCTCATATTACTTCAGTGATCTAAATCTTAAAAAGATTAATGAACAAAATTAGATACTCATAATAAGCAAGGGAATAATGAAGGTAGATTTTGTACTTGTGGCCCTTCACCAGGTTAGGGAGCGGATCTAGACACTTGAGGCCATGGTGAGTTCCACCTCCCACCAATGTCCTTTTCACAGCTCTCCTTATAGGGATGGCACCTGCTGGCCTTGAACCAGGGTTGGGGGTAGTGCTATAGCCCTCAGCACAAGGCTGTGCCTGCTAAGACAGGGAATCCAAGTCTGCGCAGGTCACAGAGTGAGACTGAGAATTAATGTCAGGAAGATAACTCTAGCAATGTGCTGTAATTGAATGTATGTCACATGCAGGTATCTCTGTGGGGCTACTTAGGATCTTGAACTCTGACACTCCCCTACAATCTCCACCTTGGTGACCATCTTACAGAAATCTCTTGAAACAATCATCTCCTCATGAGTTAGTATTAAACTGAACCATACAAAAATAACAAAGCCAGGTCATTTTTCATTTATATAACAAGAACTTTAACTTCACAGTTTCAGTGTAACATCCCCCAGCCAGACCTACTCCCAAGAGGTAAGGTGAGGCCTGTGCAAGCCTCCAATCCACCCCATTACATCCATATTTCTTCTTGGCCATCCACCCTACAAACTTTTGCCTTATGTTATACTGGATTTGTGATACGCCAGCAGCTCACCAGACTCAACTGGGAGCTGTGACAAACTCAGACACCTGGGGCCAACTCAGGAGATGTGGGTGGAGGAGGTCTGGGGTGAGTGCAGTTTTGAGTTCCCCAGGGGTTTCTTATGCACAGCCTTGGCTGAGACCCTTGACATAGTTCAGTGCTTCCCTCCTTTTGTTACACATGTGAAGCACCTGGAGATTTAAAGACCCTGATGGTCAGGTTGTATTCTGTACACATTACATTAGAATGTCTGGGAGCAGGAGCCAGGCATCAGCACTTTTTAAAGATTTCCATGTGGTACCAATGTACAGCCAAGTTCAGGAACCAATGACAGAGTGAACAATGGAGGCTGCTGACCTTCATTTCCAGAGGCAGGTGTCACTTGCAGCCCAGAGCTGATCACATCCCCGGGGTTAAGACAGTGTGGGGAGACTAGAGATCTGCCCATGTGGGTGGCTCTCATCAGGCTCAGGGTCAAGCTTACCTGCTCTCCCTTGTCAGACTTGCTGGCTTCTCCTACCTGTCTGCCTGCCTCTCAAGAGGAGACACCTGCTAGGCTTCGCTGCCTCAGCCTCTTCTGTTTCCTGGGCAGTCTTGCCTCCTGATGCCCACTCTGAGAGGGACACACACTTGGGAGCAGCTTCCTCTGCCTGGGAGTGCAGCCCAGGACCCACCAGGGAGTGAGTTGCCATGACGATGGTGGCATGCTGTGCCCCAGCCCCCTCTGCCACTGCCAAAGCCCTGTGAAACATCAGAATTCACAGGGCCTGTCCAACTGCCTGGACTTCTCCATAGGAAGGGGATGTGGGAGGCGTTTTTGCCTCTGTGCTTTGGGAAGATGGAGCAAAGGAGAGAACAGCAGCCTCTAACAAAAATCAAAAACTTCCCAGTCTATTGGAATACATAAATAAATCTACATTCTTATAGCAAGGATTATCAGCCATAATTGTTGTGATGAGGTTTGTCGAGAGGAAAATGACTGGAGATGTAGGAAGGAGAAAGAACTATTTCTTCAGGTGGAGGAGGAAGGCAGGACTAGGGAGAAAGGAGAGGAAGTTTGGGGGCAGCACCGAAGGACGATTTTTCGAGAGAAAACCTCAATTGGAAAAAGAGGATGAGGTTGAAGGGCTGCCTGGAGCAGGGGGTGGGGAGCCTAGTGAGGAAACAGGGAACTCAGCCAGGAGGAAGAGAGGTATCCAGGAAGAGGGTACTGATGAAGAGTGGGCTAGTTACCTATTGTTGTGGAATAAATTACTGCAAAATGTAGAGGCTTAAAACCATAAATATCTATGACTGCTATTTCCCACAGGTCAGGAATTCAAGCCACTTGGAGTCTCTCATGAGGTGCAGTCCAGGTGTCAGCAGGCACGACATCATCTGGAGGCCGAGCTGGGGCAGGGGGAGCTGCTTCCAAGATGCCGCGCTCAAGCAGCTGGTGAGCTAGTGACTGTTGGCAGGAGGCCTCAGTGCCTCAACATGTGGCGTGTCCTCATGACATGGAAGCTGGCTTCCCCTAGAAAGAGTGATCCAAGAGCCAGTAAGACTGAGCTGCAGTATCTTTTATGACATAGCTTCAGAAGTTACTCATCTTATTTCTATATCTTACTGGTTACTCAGTCAGCCCTACACAGTGAGACTGGGTGGGGCTGTCAAAGCATGAGAGTTCAAGGTCATTGGAGGCCATCTTGGAGGCTGGCTACAACAAGGAAAACATCCTTTCTGAGTGATGGGATTGGCTGGTGTGGTTGTGCAAGTTTACACTTGCACAGGAGACCCAGCAGATAGGGCAGGTGGGGACTGCGATCCAGGCTGAACTCTGGTAGTCTGGCTGTGCCCCAACCAAAGCGGGCAGGCACACCTTTCTGCAGCATGCCTCTCTAGAAGAGGTACATGCACTGTTTCTACAAAAGGCAGCTTGTGCCTCTGCCTCAGTTTATTAGGATATTTTTAAGTGTAATAACAGAAAATCCAACTGAAAAAGAATGTTGATTCATATAAATAAAGGGGAGAGAGGCAGGAAGTTTCAGGCATACCTGAATCCAGGGTTTCAAGCAATGTTGTGACCTCTCTGTATATCTTCTCAACTCTTCTTTCTTCTGATTTAGTGTAACTCTGTGTGGACTTGACTCTCAAAGAGCTCTCTCATTACCATAGCCCCCAGCAGCTCCAATTTTACTGACTCAGGTTCAGCCCAGGGAGATTCCTTCTTCCAGCACTTGAAATAAAAGTTCTGATCCTGACTCTCTATGACTCGCTCCCTTAAACATTCACAGTGTCCAAGGCGATGAGAAATGCCAATTGGCTTAATCTGCAGTATGTGGCCACCTCTAGAAACAAAGGGGGCTTCTCAGCTCCACCTAGTAATTTCAAAGCAGTTTTCCCTTTGGACACTGGTGCTGAGAAAAGGGAGAATGGTGCTGGGAAGGTAAAACCTATGGCAGACTCCCACACCCTGAAGTCAGCATTTGGTTGACTCTGGAGAGAGAGGGCTCTTCCTGGAGCCCTGGAGTGGTGCTGGCAATCAGCAGATGAGCCAGATCAGAGCTGAAGCTCAGAGGTACAGGAGGGCCCCTGTGACCACTGACTTAGGTGAGGCCAGAGACCTTGGTTTTCTCCTGACCTGGCAGGTGGAGCTTTCAATCACAAGCTTGTCAGCCAAGCTATACTCCTTTTGGAATTAAAAACTATGCTTTTTAAAATCAAATTACTTTCTGAAACAGTAGGAGCAATATATAAACTAGAAGAGAGAATCTATTAATTTATCAGTTTTTCCATCAAATAGGTTTGAAGCACTCACTACCTATGTGCCATGATGCCGTGTGAGGAAACTCGATGAGAACACAGGCCGAAAGTCCTCCTGGCGAAAACAATGCTAAAGAAATGTGGAAATATTAGTGCAAATCCAGGATGGGCTCCTGTGGGAAGTTAACTGTCAGCACCCACTGTTTGCAAATATCCATGATCAGCCTTAAGTAGGACTACCTTGACTCACTTTTTGGGACTGGACACCTCCCTGGCTCTGCCCATGTTGGCAGTTCCAACTTGTGGGATGAAAGTTTGCTGCTTTGCCCATTCCCCTTAAATGTCATGGGAGACTTGTTAATTATTCTTCTCCACTTAGGGGCCTTATCAATTCTACTGCCTCATCATCCCTTATTATGAAAAATCCTTGCACAGCAATTCCTGCTTTATCCTCTGTCCTCATCCCTTGATCCTGAGGCAGAGGAGAGAGAGAGAAAAACAGGGAGACCTACAATTCTGGATCAGGCTGGGAAAACAAGACTTCTGTTAGCTAGATTCTGTCCCCTGACTCAGGTTCCTGCTAGTGCTCACTATGGCTCCCTCTTTCCCTTTTAAGGGTCTTATCTTGTATTCTAGTAACTGTTCCAGGATGATTGAAGATTCTGCTAAATTGTGCATTTTAAAATCTAGTTCTGTGAAAATTTGCAGAAGAAATGGCTTCTATTTTTAAAGGGGCTGATTCTTTCTTTTTTTTTCCCCCTGATCATTTTGAAGTGAAATTTGAACTTCACAGAGTAGTTTTTGAAAGCCCAGCTGTACCATGGATTGTTCCTAAGCTGTGTGGAGTTGAGTCCGTGTTTCATGGAGTGAGGGTCACTTCCACTGGGGTCGAGTGGTTCATTGGATAATTGTAGGGGACACAGAGATGAGCATTTAAAATAAGTAGATAGCTATGTTAGTTCAGAATTGATCTTTAAAAATATTAGTAAGCAATTATGCCATCAGTATGTAGAGTTGGCAAATGTCAGGAAGGTGACTTGATTAGTTTCTTGTCGCAGCTGTAGCTAATTACTACAAGCGCAGTGGGTGGCTAACAAAAACACACATTTATTCTCCTACAGCTGTGATCAGGAGTCTGAAGTCCATTTCATTGGACTGGAATCAGTGCTGGCTGGCCTCTTTTAGTTTCTCCCGTGGCTGTCCACACTCCCTGGCTATGGCCGAAACTTCAGTCACATTACTTCTTCCTCTTCTGTGTGTAGTACAGTCTCCCTCTGCCTCCCTTTTATAAGAATAATATGACAGCATCTAGGGCCCACCAGAATAATATCCCCATCTCAATAGTCTTCATTTAATCACTTTTTTAAAAAGAGAAAATACTTGTGGGAGTAACCCTATACCCATTTATTTATTCACCATAACCTGAGATTTTTTTTGGGGGGGGGGTGATATGTTTATTGGTGAGAGAGAGAAAGAGAGAGAAACATCGATCAGTTGCCTTCCTGATTTGAATCTATGTGCCCAACTGGGGACAAAACCCACAACCTAGGTATGTGCCCTGATGGGGAATCAAACTTGCGACCTTTCAGTTCATGGGATGACACCAACTCACTGAGCCACACCAGCCAGGACCATAATGTGAGATTCTTGAATATGGTTTGATTCACTGGTATGTAAGTTGGGAATAAACAGCCACCTTAGAAAACATGATTGATTTTAAATTTCCCAGGTTCCAATGAGCATTGCTTTACTCCATGCAGATCACTACCTTGGAGCCCCATCTTAGATTTGCACTGTATTTATTTAAATTCCTTTTGAAATGTTAATCACCAAATGTTAATAAACAAAGTAATTATTTTTGATTTTCAAATGGGTCCCATTTATCAAAAGGAATTGATATTTTTCATGGTTTCATGAGGAAGCATGAGATCTCTAAGTAGGCTAATGGGCTTTTCTTACTAAATTACTGAGGACATTTTCTTATTGCATAATCAGTAAATTAGAAATGGGATTATCGCATTTCAGGGAAAGGTGCTGTAACAGCTTCTCACTCCATCTGACTAGTGCATTCACAGCCAGCGATTTCTCTTGAGAGCTTCTCTGGAAGGAGGGTTTATCAACTGAACTCATGTAACTCAGCAAGTTGAGTTAAAGTGTGTCATATCACTGAGGCAAGTGGGAGAGAGGAGCTACATCTGCATCAGCTTGATCAGTCCATGCCTGTTCTGCACCCTCCTGCCCACCACCCACCCTCTGCACATCTGCTGTGGCCTGTAATTGCTCAGATTCCAGTGGCACCAGCAAGCGATGTCTCCTTTGGCCCAGCAGACAAGAGCAGAGCACAGGAGCCAGGAAGCTCTGGGAGAGAGGCGTGCTGGTCTGCAGCTGGGGAGAAGAGGAAGCCAGAGCAGGGTTTAGCCTTTTCTCAGAGCAAAGCCCTCAGGACCTTGGCAAAGAAGGTTGTTCAAAGTGCCCCCTAAGGTGTGGCCAGACAACCTCTCTTTGACACTGTTCTTTTTAGGAATCACTGGGGTGAATAAGAAATGTTGCCTCAGATTCATAGTAATGGACCCACATTATTTTCACACTTGGGTCTGCTTCCTACTGATACTGATTCAAATCTCCAGTAGGGTCTTTTCTCTAAGTGGGGTCCTTTTAAATAAAAGATGCATGTGCTTTCAGAGAAGATAAAAGGACTTCATTCCTTCAATGAGGTCTTTTAAAAAATTATTATTTATTGACTTTGTTGTTCCATTTATTTATGTATTCATTGGTTGATTCTTGTATAAGCTCTGGCCAGGGGTGGAACCCACAACCTTGGTGTATTGGGATGATTCTCTAATCAAGTGAGCTACCTGGCCAGAACTACAATGAGGCTTTTAGTCAAACACAGCACAGACCTCTTCAAGGAAAGAGGATGAAGTCCAGGGGTTGAGGTCATAGATTTTGGAGAACCAAAGTTCTAATCAGAGCTGGTCAGAGACACAAGGGGAGGGGAGCCTTGCTGGTTTTAGTCACAGGACCTTTCACTGCTGACCAACAGAAGCAATAGAGAAAGGTGTCAACATATAAAAATTTTTAAAAAGCTTACACATGACTCCAAAGAATCCTCTGGTCCAGCAACTCTGATTCTTTTATGATTCAGTTATACAACCCTTATGGATGGAGTCGTGGGGGTTGACAGAGCTGTGGGGTGGGCAGAAAGTGGGTGCTAGCATTAGACAACCCTTGTTTGAGTAAAATTCCACCACTCACAGCTGTGTGGCCTTGGGTTTGTCACTTCTCTGTCTCTTGTCCTCATCTACAGGAATGGAGATACTACCTCCCTTATGAGACAGAAGGACATTGGGGCCAGTTCCCAAGTCCAGCTATTCTTTTTTGTTTAAAATAAAGAGTTTATTTATTTATTTTTAGATAGGGGGAGGGATGGAGAAAGATGGGGAGAAAAACATCAATGTGTGGTTGCCTCTTCCACACTCCCAACCGGGACCTGGCCTGCAACCCAGGCATGTGCCCTGACCAGGAATCAAACTGGTGACCTTTTGATTTGTGGGATGACATCCAGCCCCCTGAGCCACACCATCAAGGCACAAGTCCAACTATTCTTCAATATATATATAGTGTTGATTATGCTATTACAGTTGTCCCAATTTTTCTCCCTTTGCCCCGCTTTAGTTCATGTCCATGGCTTGTTCTTAGAACATGTCCATGTTCTTTGGCTTCTCTATTTCCTATACTACTCTTAACCTCCCCCAGTTTATTTTTCACCTACCATTTATGCTTCTTATTCCCTGTGCCTTTTCCTTCCATTATCCCCCTTCCCACTCCCAGCTGATAACCTTTGAAATGATCTCTATATCTATGATTGTGTCTCTGTTCTGGTTGTTTGCTTAGTTTGTTTTTTTAGATTCAGTTGTTTATAGTTGTGAATTTGTTACTATTTTAATATTCATAGTTTTGATCTTCTTTTTCTTAAATAAGTACCTTTAACAGTTCATGTAATAATGACTTGGTGATGATAAACTCCTTTAGCTTTACCTTGTCTGGAAAGCACTTTATCTGCCCTTCAATTCTACCCAGGTTTGCTGGGTAAAGTTATCTAGATTGTAGGTCCTTGCTTTTCATCACTTGCTTTATCACTTTGAATACTTCTTGCCAGTCCCTTCTAACCTGCAAAATTTCTTTTGAGAAAGCAGCTGACAGTCTTATGGAAACTGCTTTACAGGTAACTTTCTGCTTTTCTCTTGCCCCTGTTAAGATTCTCTCTTTATCTTTACCTTTAGCATTTTAATTATGTCTTGGTGTGGTCTTCTTTGAGTTCCAACTTGTTTGGGATGCTCAGTGCTTCCTGGACTTGAATGTCCATTTCCTTCACTAAATTAGGGAAATTTTCTTTCATTATTTTTTCAGATAAGTTTTCAATTTCTTGTTCTTCCTCTTTTCCTTCTGGCATCCCTATGGTTCAGATATTGGTACATTTGGGGTTGTCCCAGAGGCTCCTTATACTATCTTCATTTTTTAAAAATTCTTTTTTCTTCTTGCTGTTCTGGTCGAATGCTTATTTCTATCTTATGTTCCAAATCATTGATTCCAAGCCCAGCTTCCTCACCTTCACTGTTGGTTCCCTGCAGATTTTTCTTTATTTCACTTAGTGTAACCATTATTTCTTTCTTTATGTGTTGACACACTCAGTGAGTTCTTTGAGCATCCTGATGACCAGTGTTTTGAACTCTGTATCTGGCAGGGTGGTTATCTCCATTTTGTTTAGTTCTATTCCTGGGGTTTTGTTCTGTTATTTTATTTAGGCCATATTTCTTTGTCACCTCAACTTGGCAACCCCCCTGTGTTTGTTTCTGTGTCTTAGGTAGAGCTGCTTTGACTCCCTGTTTTAGTAGTGTGCCCTATTATAGAAAAGGCACCTATAAATTGTGTAAAGTGGAGCCTTAGGTAATTGCCAGGGCAGGGCAACCCACTTCACCACTTTTTGGCTCTGTGTGGGGGAAGGGCTTGGAGAGGGGACAATGCCATTGCCTAGCTTCTAGAGCTTTGCCCAACACTCACCCTGTTTCCAGTCACTTCACTTACTCCCTAAATGCAATTGGTGCCCTTCCAGCTGTTGCCCTGGTGCTGAATCTCAGAGCGGGTGGGTCTGCACAAATGCTAAATCCATGCAGGCCCTTTAAACAGAGTATCCTGAAAATTCAGCAGTTTCTTTTGCTACCCCAACTCCCACTGGTTTATATAGCCAGAGGTTATGGGGACTTATCTTCCTGGCACTGGAATCCTGGGCTATGTGGTTTGGCCTGTGGCTGGGATCCCTTACTTCTGAGGTATCGCTCCAAATTTTTACCCACCACATGTGAATGTGGGATCACCAGTTCTGCTGCCTCTCCACACTGCACTGGGTCTCTGAACCTCTCCACCCATCTTCATGTCTCCACCCTTCCTACCCATCTGGTTGAATGTGGCGTCTTTAAATCTTTGGTCGTAGGACTTCCATACAGCTCAATTTTTCTGATGATTCTGGGTGTTATTAGTTTTGAGATCTGGTTGTAATTTTTTCTATAGTTGTGTGAGGAGGTGAAGCGTGTTTACCTATGTCTCCATCTTGACCATAAGTCTCTGCCAAGTCCAGCTATTCTTGACAAGTGTCTTGTCCCCTGATGTTGGTTCATATGGCAAATATTCAGTCCTCCAGTGTCTGCACTAAAGCTTTTGGTCATAATTCCAGTTGCAGCCTTCCTGTTGCTTCCTCCCATCCCTGGTCTCACCTTGCTCCTGTTTTGCTTTTGCAGGTGGACACTGCCCAGGCACACCTGGGCACCCAGAACTGGTGAGGAAGGAATCAAACCAGAAAAGCCAGAAAAATTCTACTACAGGAAGGGCACAAGAGAAATCCCAAGAGGAGTCTGAAGAGTCTTGGCCACATGGCCCCAGGAGCCTTAGATGACTTTGCTTGTCATACCAGATGTGCCTCCCCTTTGCATCTGCAGCAATGCCTACCCCCCTTGGGGTGGAGAGTGACCAGGTATGATCAGAAGGGAAGAAGCTGTGAGCTCCCCCTCATGGCCACCATCAAGCATATCCACAGGGGCCTAGGGGGCTTTTGCAGTTCTCTCTCTGTTCCCGCTACACACCACCTTCTTGGGACCTGTCCCCTCTGAGTCTGCATTTAAAACTTGGCTACTGCTCCTTACATAAGGCTAGAGACCGTAAGTTAGAGAGCTGTGCCTCTAATTGATTTGGCCAGCATAATATTAAAGAAAAAATTTTTTTGCCCTAGTTGGTGGGGCTCAGTGGATTGAGGACCAACCTGCAAACCTAAAGGTTGTCAGTTTGATTCCTGGTGTGGGTTGGGTCCTCCATTGGGGGTGTGCAAGAGGCAATCTTCTTGTACACCAATATTTCTCTCCCTCTCTTTTTTCCTCCCTCCCCCCTCTAAAAAATAAATAAAATCTAAAAAAAAGGAAAACAGTTTATGTGCCAACACTTAAAACACAATTTGACATAAAAATCCAGATATGTAATTTCTTTTGAAAAATTAGAAGCTCTGGCAACACTGGGCTTGGGCTCCTGTGTAGCAACAATTGGTGAGGGTACTTTACAAAACAAACAAAAATCCCTGTCCACATGGAGCTTCCAGTGTAGTGGGAGTCGGGGAAACAGCTACGTAATAAAGTTAGTCATGATGCATGTGGAGGCAGGCGGTCAGACCATGAGGGGCTATGGCAACTTAAAGGACATTGGCTTTTACTCAGAGTAGATAGGAAGCCACTGGAGGTTGAGTTTTTTTTAAGAGTTTATTTATTTATTTTTAGAGAGAGAGTTTATTTATTTATTTTTAGAGAGAGAGGAAGGAGGGAGAAAGAGAGGGAGAGAGACATCCACTGGTTGCTTCTTGCACATCCCCAATGGGGACCTGGTGGGCAACCCAGGCATGTGCCCTGACTAGGAATCGAACCAGTAGCCTTTTGGTTCATAGGCCAATGTTCAATCCACTGAGCCATACCAGCTAGGACGGCAGCTGCTGCTGTTTCTCCTCCTCCTCCTTCTTCTTTTTTCTTCTTCCTTTTCTTCTTCTTTTTGGAGGCTAGGGTCATGGTCTTATTTAGATTTGACTAAATGATACTGCTTGCTGTGTAGACTGATGGGGACAGCAGGAGGTCCCATTAGGAGGTTGCTATTATAATTCAGGTGGAGGTGAGGGTAGTTTGGATGAGGGTGGTGTTAATTGAGGAGATTGAAAGTGGTTGGTTGGTACCACAGAGGAGTAAAGTTAACTGTGTACAGAAGTATCTTACCTCCCCCATTTCTCCCAATTTTTCATCCAGGCAGAAGGTACCAGGTTGCAGCCGCATCAGCTGGAACTGGTGGGTGTCCCTCAACTTCTCCACAGAAGGGTAACCCCCACTGGCATTCTTCGTGGGTAGCCCAGGTTTATACCATTCCAGGGGGTCACTCACCAGGACCCGGAAGAATACCAGCTCTGTATCACAGTGTCATTAAGGCAACAGTAAACAATCACCCTAGGAGCCAGGCTTTCTCAGGTCTCTGGGATTTTCTACATGCTGCTCTCTTTCCTTAGAAGACTTATTTCTTCCCTCCACCTGGCCACCAGCTTAGATATCACTCTGTCTGAGAGCTTCTTTGACCCTGAGGCCCTTGCTGGGGGGTGCTTCTCCCATTCAAGGAGCTGGCTCCAAATCCACCTAACATGGGACGAGCCTGGGGGACAGAATACTGGGAGGATTACTCTCAGGGTCGTTCAAGCCCAGGGGTGGCTCGGAGGTACCTCCCCAAATTCTGTGCACTAGGTCCCTCCCTCACCTCATCCCAGCGTGGGACCTGGCCTGGGTGCAACACATGGAAACACTGAGCTAGGGGACCTCTGCTGGCCTTTCATGTCCCTGAATCAGTTACCAGAATGTGTCAGTGAGAGGCACTGACATGAGATTTGGAAGTGTGAACAGAAGCAGAAGCCATCATGAACTAGTGTCACTGGACACACCCCCTTAGAGACATTTCTCATTTCTAAGTCACCTTTCAGAGCTTGCCTACTTGGGTAAGACCATGCGCAACAATCCCCATGCTGGGGCATTTCCTAAAGCGACCTTCCTGACCCTCCCTCCTCACACTTCTATTCACCTCTAATAAACCTTTTGGTCCCCTAAATACCTTGAGTGTTTTTCACTTTCCAGGCTGAACCCTGACTGACACACTTCCCCAGATCCCCAAGAAGAAGACAGTAAAATTGTCATGAGTCACCATAACAAGACAAAGCCCTCCAGCCCTGTGCCCACCGACCTCTGAGGCCTGGCCCGTCCCATTCCTCTTCCTTCAGTGCCTCCACCTGACACCTGGCCTTTCTCTCCCTCCTCAGCAGATCCCTCAGGAAGCCTTCTCTGGCAGTACCCTCACTGAAATGTGAGCCACTTTCTGTCCATGCTTTTTCCCCTTCACAACTGATCCTGCTGTCTTTTTTCAGTTTTTCACTAACCATCGGTATCTCCCTACAGATGATAAGATCCATGGAGGCAGGCAGTGTGGCTTTCTCTGGTTTCCTGTGCCGAACACAGGACTGGTGCCAGTGCCTGGTGCTAGTGTGCTCAGTGGGCAACTTGCAAAATGAATGGATAACAGGTACTGGATACACAGTTTGTCACATGGGATTGCGTGAAGCAGTCAGCATCCTTTGAGCACTTAAGGTAACATCAGCTCAGTGACAGGCTCGCTGGAAAGGCAGGAAATAATAAGGAGATATGAAGGGCTAGGTACTGTGAAGGCACTTGCTCCAATGTGGCCATCAAACTCTCTCCCATCCCAGGAGATCTTGTTACAATGTAACCTTGACACTTATTTCATCAAAGGTGGGTCCATGTCCCCTTCTCCCAAACTTAGGTGGGATTTGTGTGTGCTTTGACCAATAGAGGACAGCAGAAAGGCAACAACACACCATACAGCTGTCACTGTTTGGAAAACTCACTTTGGAAGTTTTTGGATATAAGCAGTGCCACTGCCCTCAGGCCACCATACTGTGAGGAAGGCCAAAGTCCAGCATGGAGGGTCAGGCCCTGAGGCTCCTGGAAGCTGGATGTGCAGCCAGCCCCCAGCTGCTCCTGCCACTGTCTGATTGCAATTGCATGAGACCATGGCCAGCAATGCCCAGCAGAAACTTCCCAAATCCCTGATGCACAGAAACAATGAGGGATAATAAAATGACAATTTTTATTTTAAGTCTCTGAATATTGGAGTGATTTGTAATATAGCAAGAGATCACTAAAATAGCTCTTGACTTCAAGGAGGCTTAAAATCATTGAACAGCTGAGTGAGTGAACTGAACCTAGTTTATGAGACAACACCAACCGTCTAGGTCTGGCAAAGGCCCGAACTGTAACGCCCCATCTTCTCTTGCCCATCCCTTCTTACATCTGCCCTCTTCCTCTGCCCATAATCTTGATTAGTCCTCCAGATCCTAGATTCCTGTGGTAGGTCTGCAATTCCCTGCAAGGCTGACACTTTCTCAACCTCTCAACCTGCTAGAGGCCTCAATTCATAAGCTATCTCATTTCCCCAACTTCACTTCGGATAAAATGTAGGGAGTAGACTTAGGGATGTTTAGACTACAAATCCCTGGTCCTGGCTCTTGGCTCTTGGCAACAGCTATCACATAAATTTTCCAACAAGAGACACATCTGTATAATTAGATCAAAGATATCGCAGACTCAGACACATGCAAAGAGGGCAGGGTTGGGAGAAGGGTACTATTCATCAAAACCTCATCCTAAATTCAAGCTGAAGGATTGAAAGGATACAAAACATGGACACGTCCCAAACCCAACAGCTGGACCTCTCCCTGAAATCCTGAAAGCACTGCAGCTCAGTCTAACATCTGGGAGAGTATAAAAAATAATAAAAATTTAAAAAGAACAGACGCTGGGCAATTACCAATGGACGTGTGGATTGGGAATATCAATTCTCTGAGAGCCTAGAGACAAAAATACACATTGGCACATGGGTCTTGGACTGTGAATTTCACCCAGCTGTCACCGCCATTCCTTTTTATGATGGGTAATATTTAGTTAGCGAATGTGCTTTCTAAGCAATGAACATAATTATGTTCAGGTTGACATGACCTGAATTAGGGTTACCAAGTTTTTACTTATTTAACATTGACAGTGGACTAAAATGTCCAAAATGGCTTTGATGCCTAAACATAACACCAAAGAACGCTGGGAAGAATGTTGTATTTAGATTTGGGAGACTTGGGTTTTAGTCCAGACTCTTCCATTTGTTAATTGTGTCAAATTGGCATTATTTAACCTTCTAAACTTGTGAAGAAATCTGTACATAGAGATAAACCTGCCTCACAGAGTTTTTATGAGGATTGAATTAGGTAATGTATTTTCAAAACTCCTGCCACATTGCTTTCAGCTTTTTCACCTGTGAAATTGGAACAATACTCTGTCACAGGGTAATGTTATGTTGTGAGGATTCCTTAGCTTATGGAAATACTTAAGATGCTTTTGGGTGTAAGTATTGTAACAGAAAGTGGGACTTAAGGTTGCTTTAAAATCAAAAGTATTGAACATCCTAGTTAAAGAGAAGGCAAGTGGTTTCAGGGAAGCTCAGTGATATCAAGGCATTGAGTCTAAGTCTCTGTAACTCATGTGACTCACTCATGATGGCAAGATGGCTGCTTCAGCCCCAAGCATCCCATCTTCATACCAGAGCATGTAAAGCATGAAAAGAGAAGAATCTTTTGACATAGGTCTCTTATCAAGGGAAAACATTCTTAGACATCTTTCACAAATTTCCCCTTTACGTATCATTGGCCAGAACTGGCCCGTGGCTATCTCTTATTGGGTGGGACTTGGGGAAATTAATTTCTAGGACTTCTAAAAGCTAACATGGGAAGCCAGGAAGAAGGGAGAGAAGAATGACTTTGGGGTAAACTATACTGTGGGCCTGCCCTGTGATGTGTGTGAGACCACTTACCATGATAGGACCCATGCAGGTGACATTTACTGAGTATATACTATGTGCTAGGCATCATTTTTTGTTTCCCAAGTGGCACCTCATTCTATACTCTCAGCAACCCTATGAGGAGGTACTGCTATTATCCTTGTTTTATCAATGTGAAAACTGAGGCACAGAGAAGCTAATAAACTTGTCCAAGGTTATGCAACCAGTGAATGTTGGTGCCAAGATATCTGATCTGAGTCACAGCCTGTTGAGCCTTCTCAGGAGGGCACAGGGGGATACTCAGTTCACCTCTAAGATCTTGCTGTTTGTCCTGGTTCTCACCACAAGTTCAAATTGGTTTCAGTTGTCACATAGTTGTTCAAGTGTCTACTTATATTTATCTATTTATCTTAGTGATGAACATGTTCATGAAGCATTACCATAATATAAGATCTTTTAAATTCTCTAGAATTCACACCTTCAAATTGTGGTGGTCATTGGTGTGGGGGGTCTCTTGGTCAGATTCACCAGGACTGTGAGGTCAGCTACCCAGATGTAACCTGGGTTTGATTTGCACCCATCACTTTACATGGGGCTGAGAAATTATCTCAGCTGGGCATTAGGTCTGCCCACCAGAGTCTTTTGGATTGGGTGGGCAGACCACCAGAAGGAAGACCCTCAGCACAGACTATGGGGAGAGGACTTGAGTCTGGCATGGGGAGCTGGGCTCTGCCACAAGGCCTGAAGTTTCTGGGTGCAGCACTGTGGCTCTTCCCTGAGGGAGAAGGTCATGTATGAATCACAAAAAGCATCTCTAACTATGCATCTGGGGAGAAAAAGCAACCCCTAGGATTCCAGGGCAGACCAGAGCTGATAGCGTGGCATCTGTGGAGGGGGCAGTGCTGCTGGTACAGACTGGGTCTCCTGGAGCCTGGGAGAGACAGCCAAAGGTGACCACCTTCTGTGGACACAGGCCTTTCTTTGTCTTCTTTTGGTGTGTCAGGCTTGTGTTGGCTCAGTCTTGCTCACTGTAAACTTACTGACAAATGAAAAGGAATTAAGACCAGTGTGCTAAGTTCTATGATGGTAGAATTGCAGGTTTCCAAGAGCATCCCAGGAGGAGCAGGTCCTAACTGGACTTATGGAAGCCTTAATAGCTTTTCCCTAATCTATTGTCCCACTTTTTAATGTTTCTGCTGTCGCATTCTTCCCTACAGCACTCCAACCTGCATGGGGCTCCAGATTTATCATCCTGACACAATGTGTTCCCAACATATATACTTTTAAATATTTTGTTTATTTTTAGACAGAGAGGGAGGGAGAGAGAAAGAAAGGGAGAGAAAAATCAATGTGTGTTTGCCTTTTACACAACCCCTACTGGGCACTTTTCCTGCAACCCAGGCATGTGCCCTGACTGGGAATCGAACCGGTGACTCTTTGGTTTGCAGACCAGTGCTCAATCTACTGAGCCATTCCAGCCAGGGATCAACATATTTTTCATTATCGCCTCTCCCAACCCCGAGAAATTTTAATATACTTTTAATATCTTGTACATCTGTTTATGTATTATGCACATATCTGTGCTTTGTACATAAAAAGGATAATATTCTTTCACCTCCAAGACCCAATCTTTGCCCCCAGTTGAGAATGTATTTCCTAAAAGAAGAAGCCCATTTCCACTGACTGGCAACACAGCCACCCTTGGCTATCTTTACCCAAAGCCTTTCCATCCTTCCTTAGAAGCAGTCAGCAGAGCCCTTTGATCGGGTGCTGGCAAGTTAAGGCACAGATGAAAGGCACATACACATCAGTGGTTGCCTCTAATGCTCATAACAATTAATCTGTAATTTAGTGATTTAATATATACATTATCTTTTAGTTTCTGTAGGTCAGGAATCCCAGTGAGGCTTAGCTGGGTCCTCTGGCTCAGGGTGTCCACTAGGCTTCAACCAAAATGTTGGCCAAGGCCAAAGTCATGTCAGGTTCAGTTGGGGAAGGATCTACTTTTGAGCTCATTCACTGATCATTGGTGGGATTCTATTCTTTATAGGCTATTGCACTAGGGACCTCAGTTCCTTGATGGCTACTGTCTGGAGTCCCCCTCCTCTACTCAGTTCCTTGCCATAAGGGACTTTCCATAGGACATCTTTTAACATTGGAGCTTTTTTCATCATTTTGTGTGTGTGTGTGTGTGTGTGTGTGTGTGTGTGTGTGTGTATGTGAGAGAGAGAGTAAGAGAGAGAGAGAGAGATGTGGGAGGGAGAGGGAGAGAAAGAGGAAGGGAGAGGGGAAGAGAAAGGAAGAGAGAGGGAGTAGGAGGAAGAGAGAGGAAGAGGGCACAAGGGAGAGAGAGTATGTGAGTAAGACAGAAGTCACTGTCTGTTGTAACCTATCTCTGGAGTGATGTCCCCTCACTTGCTCAATATGCTATTCCTTAGGAATCACTGCACAGGTATCAGGGGGCACAGTCTTTGGGAGCCATTTCAGAAACTGCCTACTGAAGTGGCAAAGCTGAAATCAGGGGACATACAGGTTACAAAAGTCAGGCCATGAGTGGTCGAGGTAAAGTGGATGGTCAGCAATCAGGCCAGCATCGGGGGACCTGTGATGAAGGCAAAGCCATAGGCCAGGACCAGAGGTGGTGGTCGGAATCAGGCATCTGCAGAAGCCAGAATCCCAAACAAGGTGTTAGGTCAAGTCTCAAAGGGGGTCCGGGACTCTGGGAGTCTTCCTTGGCCAAGCAGCTCAGGCAACATAGAGGATTCAGGGCAGCAGGAAATTTCTAAAACTCGATGTAACTCTCTCAGTCAGGAAGCCTCTTACACACACCATCTCCCTGATAAAGGTTGACCCCAGGCCTTGGTGGGTCCAGGGCCTGAATGTGGGAGCTGGAAATCCCCAGCTGGATTCTTTCCTTTATGAAGGAAAGAATGGGGACCCCTGAAGGAGAGCTCAGAACAGATAGGGAAGCAACTCTGGTAGGGGCTGGAACTGGGCAGGTGGGCTTAGCATCCCAGCCTAGCCCTTTAGTAGTAGTGGGGCCTTGAGCAAATAAATTCACCTCACACTGAATTTTCTCTTCTCTAAGATAATACTTAATTCATAGTAAGGCATAAAGATGAAACAGATACTAAATGCCTTTAGTACAGTGTCTGCTACAGAGCAAATATTTCATACATGTTCATTACTATTTATTATTATTATATAAAAATAATACATTTAGAATGGAAAATGAATTCATTCCCTAAAATAAAAACAACAACAAAACAAGACTAATCTTCTCTGGCTGAGAACATGCCAGTTCAAGATCTTACCTGATTTTGTATTTACTAATAAAATGTGGTAGGCAGGGTGGGAACCACAGTTGTCGAATGGCTATTTCACATCACAGACATTGAGCTCAGTGCCTTATAAATCTACCTTTGCATTGCTTTTTCAACCCACATATAAGATGAGTTATTCCCATTTCACAGATAAAGCAACAAAGACCCAGAAAGGTTGAGTGTGCTGCTGAAGTTCAGGCAGTTCACAAGAGTCATGGCTGGAGACTGAACACAGGCCCCATGGACCTTGAACCCAGGGTTTCCTGAAACTATTGATCCCAGTTCACATTAAGGATCCGGTTTGGTGAAGATGTTAGCCAGACTCTACCTAGCTTACTCAAGGTACAGGGAGGAGCTGGTGGTCGAGTCCATTGTGGAGGATGTGACCAGAAGAGATGATGAATCAGCTGCCCCCCCAGGGCAGGGAGATGATGTTTACACCCAAGAACTTTTGGGGAAGGAGGATGGTTTCTATTTAGGGAATCAGTCTGAATCCAAGGTAGCAGAGAACCACATTCAACCTTATTAATAGGCATATATTCTTCATTGTTGGGGTTTCCCCTGGGAAGGAAGCCTCTTCTTCCAACCCATCCTCACCTATAAACAGACTTAAATTTACATGCGGTCTCCAGAGGGTTTGGAGCATCCCGAGTTGTTTTTGGTAAGGATAAAAAAAATACTCTAGTACTGTTGTTTAGATACCACAGCTCCATCAAAACACCACTGTGAATGACTAGGCACCAAAGGTCAATGTCAATTGTGGACTTAACATTTGAGGTTCTTAGTTGCCCAAAGTTTAAGCAGAAAAAGATTTACTTCAGGGTGCTATGGCATTCACCACATGCCCAGGAAGGCTGGAGAACACAGTATGCATGTCACACAGCCAGAACAATGCAGGCAGCTACCCAAACCACAGGACTTTTCTGATTTTAAGTTCTGTATTAAAAGATGTCTAGGATATGCTTCAAAACAATATAGGAGTGGGAGAAGAGCACATGGGAGTGTAGATAAAAGAGACTGAGCTCAAGTGAATAAGGTGGAGCTGGTAAAGCAAGCTCTTTTTGCTAGTCTGTCTATTTTAAAAACAGCTTTATTGAGGTATAATTTACATACCATTAAATTCACCCATTTAAATAGTACAATCTAATGATTTTTTATATATATTTACAGAATTGAGTCACCATTGACATAGTCTAAATTTAGAACACTTTAATCAACACCTAAAGAAACCCCCTATTCTATTAGAGGTCACGTCCCTTTCTGTCTCCCCCATTCCCTGGCAACCAGTAATCTCCATTCTGTCTCTACAGATTTGTCTATTCTGGACGTGTCATGTAAATGGAATCATACAATATGTGGTCTTTCATGACTGGCTTCTTTTCTAGAGTTATCTGTGTTATATCATGTATGAGTGCTTCATTCTTTTTTAGTCTTGAATAATATTTCATTATATATATGTATATCACAGTTTATTTATCCATTTATCTGTTGATTGGAATTTGGGTTGCTTCTACCTTTTAGCTATTGTGAATGCTTCTATGAACATTGGTATAAAAGTATCTGTTTGACTCTCTGCTTTTAGTTTTATTGGATATACACCTAAGAGTGGAGTTGCTGGATCATATGGCAATTCTATGTTTAACTTCTTGAGGAACTGCCAAAATGATTCCCACAGCAGCTGCACCATTTTACATCCCTACCAGCAATACACAAGGGTTCCAATTTTTCCATATCCTTGCAAACATTTGTTATTTTTGATTCTAGACATCCTAGTGGGTGTGAAGTGGTATCTTATTGTGGTTTTGATTGGCATTTCCCTGATGGCTAATGACGCTGAGCATCTTCACATGTGCTCATTGGCCATTTGTGTATCTTCTTTGGGGAAATGTCTATTCAAATCCTTTACACATTTTTAAACTGGGTTTTAAAAAACATTTTTAATTGGCCCTGGCCATGCAGCTCAGTTGCTTAGGGCCTTATCCTGATATGCCAAGGTTGTGAGTTCTATCTCTGGTCAAGGCTCATTCAAGAATCAACCAATAAATGCATGAATAGGTGGAGCAACAAATCAATATATCCTCCCCTGTCTCTCTCCCTTCCTCTAAAAATCAACAAAATAAAAAATTTTAAATTAAAAACAATAAAAATACTTTTAATTGAGTTGCAATACTTTATATATTCTGGGTGTAAATCTTTTATCAGGAAAATTACTTGCAAATATTTCCCCCCATTCTGGTTTTTTTTTTTCACTTTCTTGAGGGTATTGTTTGAAGCACAAAAATGTTTAATTTTGATGTAGTTCAATATATATTTTTTCTATTAGTTATGCTTTTTGTGTGATATCAAGGAACCAGGATTCTGCTATCTGTTTCAACATTCCTATATGTGGCCTCCATCCTCAAGGTTGCCTCATCGTCACAAGGTAGGTGCTGGAACACCAGCCAACACCTCTGCATTCTGAGCAGGACAAAGAAAAGGTAAAAAGGGAGTCAGCCCTCTTTAAATAACTTCCCTTGAAACCAATTTAAAATATCTTGGTGTTACAACTCACTGGCTACTTCCAGGGCAGAGAGGCTAAGCACATTAATATTCTTGTCAATATAAGAATTGTGAGAGTAGGTTAAGATTGTAGGCAGCACATGGATATCAAGTAGCCAAAGCATCAGGCTGTGGTGGACAGTGGAAGTTGCTCACTGAATATTCAATCTTTAGTATCCTTAGTGGCAAGTACGTTTGTGGGATCATGAGCCCAGTATGGCCAGAGCTTCCAAGTTTTAGAGGCCCTCATTCTACATTTTATGTGTACCCTCCAGACTTTTCAGTGCTGACAATCAACCAATAAAAATATTTAACCTTGCCTGGGCCAACCACAATATATCTGTGGCCTGTACTCCATCTCTGTGCTGTTTGTTGGCAACCCCTGTTTTCAGGTGAACATTGGAGTCCTTTAAACACCTAACGGGTGCAGGAGTGGAGTTACAATCCCTCTGTATGGCTCGGAGCCAGTGAATGCAAGTCACAAGGAAGAAGGTTTTGGCTCAACTTGAGGAAGGACTCCATCCACAGAGCTGTCAAAAACAGAAGGAGCTGCTCGGAGAGGTAGGAAGTTTCCTGTTACTGGAGGTGTTTGAGCAGATGCTGGAGAGCTGTTTGGCAATGACTTCTAAGGTCTCCCCAACCCCAGGAGTCTCCGAGGGTATAAGAAAATTTCCATGCTGATGGCTGCTGCTGAGATGATTTGCTGAAATGAGACCTGTAGGAGGTGAGAGGAAGGCAAGATGCTGTGCATCTGGATTGTTAGGGAGCTAGAAGCCCACCAGCTGCTGTGTTTCCCCATTCCCCAATGGCAAAGCATTTGGAAATGGGATCTGCCCTCAGTGTCTAGATGAACTCAATTATGTTTAGACTGTAGGGGTGGCAAAGATTTATTTCCTAAATATCCACAAGCATGATTTGATTTCTCTCTACTCACTGCATAAGAGTACACAATAGATATGTGACTTTTCTTATGGAGGATGACTCAAGCTATTCAATTTACTTATTCATTTGTACTTTGGGGGCTGGCCTCACAGGCATGTGATGTAGGTGCTTAGGGACCTGCACTCAGAAGGGCCCTATGTTTGGCTTTATGTTCCTTTGTCATCTTTTAAAAATTATTATTTTTGAACAAGGAGCCCCTCACTTTTATTTTGTACAGGACCCTGAAAATTAAGGAGCTAGTCCCCAAACTCTATTACTCAAACTGTATTCAATGCCAGGCCTTGAGAATACAGAACCATACCCAACTTGCTCATAGCTGAGAGAGAAGCAGCTACTCAAGTAACTGCTATGTAGTACATCAAGTGCTTGCAAGAGGGACATCTACCCTAGACAGAGAGGTTACGGAGCAGAGAAGGCTATTCAGAGGAATCAAGGTTTGGACTTTAATTTTTTGTTGAAATTCATCCTTCCATTATAAAAGAACTATAGGCAGGCACATAGCTACCTAACTAGAGACTATATTTCCCAGCACCCTCAGCATTTAACCATGATCATGTGACTAGGTTATCACTAATAGAATGAGTGGAAATGATGGACTTCAAAACATCCCAGTGTATGTTCTTCCTGCAGGTGGAATCTGCATGTGGTAGTGACCCAGCTTCAATCACATAGATGACCACAAGGGCCTGGAGACTGCAGGGCTATGACCAGAAGGAACCTGGGTTTCTGAATAACCACTTGAGCAGAACTTCCCAGTCATCTGGGCTACTCATCTCACAATTATCACATGAGCGGAAAAAAGGCTATATATATTCTTTAAGCTGCTGCATTATGGGATGCTTTTGCTAGCCTACTCTACCCAATACAATGAGTAAATAGCCTGTGACAAAAGGGAGAAAAGATAGATTCCAAAGCACCCAGTGAGAGAGAAGATGACACATTCAGGGAACTGGGAGTAGTTCAAGATGCCTGTAGCGAAGGCTGTGAGAGGCAGGGTGGTGTCTCAGTCAGCTCAGGTTGCTATAATCAAATACTTTAGTCTGGGTGGCTTAACCAATAGGCACTTATGTCCCACAATTCTGGAGGTAGAAAGCCTAAGATCAGGGTTCCTGGTGAGAGCTCTCTTACTGGCTTGCAGGTGGCCACATTCTCACTGTGTCCTCTCACAGCAGAGAGAGGATGCTCTGGTATCTCTTCCTCTTCTTATAGGGACGCTAATTCCATCACAGGGGCTTATGACCTCATTTAATCCTGATCACCTTCCAAAGGCGTACCTCCAAAAATAATCTCATTGGGAGTTATAACTTCAACACATAACTTTTGGGGTATAGGAGGAACACAAACATTCAGTCTGTAACAGGTGGGAGGAAGGAAGACATGGTCATTTCTTTGGTTTTGTGTGATAAGCAGGGAGCTTGGATGTCACTGGTAGGCTATGGAGAAGCAAGCTGGGGAGTGACAAGATCAGATTAGCTTTTTGGTTTGTCAGTGTGAGTTGTAACCTGAAAAAAATTTAATTTATGAAGTATTTCAGAAGACTAGCCAGTAATACAATGAGCAATCACATATCCCCCACCTCACCTGATAAATATATTACAAAATCCACAGTACTTATTCATTCCTTTCTAGATTGTACCTTTATCTTAGTATTTTTTTATTTTTAAAATTATTTTAAGGCTCTTTGGATAGGTTGAGAATGGAAACAAGACTGCATTATTGAACATCTAGTGTATCCTCAGCCCTGTGCCAGGCACTGCAGTGAACACATATGGGAGAAACAGCCACAACAGGATGGACAAAAAAGAGTATGCATTCCCAGAATGAGGTGACTGCCTCCTGGAACCAGGTGTGGCATGCTGGAGGAACACTGTGTTACTGGAGCCCACATACAAGATACAATGAAATATTTGCACAGAATTGTCAGCCATTGCTTACTTTGATTCGCTTGCCAATGAATGGTGCTGTCTAAAGAAATCTGAGATAAGTCTCTGGAAGGTTTTAGGGTGCTGAGAAGAACTTGAAAATGTTTAAAGATACCAGGGTGCTCCATATTTTCATGTGGCTAATGGCCATGACTGTGGAAGATGAAGGGGAAGAGACTGGGAGTCAACAGCTGGTGTTGTTGATGGTGTTGAAGAGGATTCCATTTCCTGGGCAGGAGCTCAAGATACTAGGATATGAGGCTACTGGCAAAGGACAGGGACTGCCACAGTGACAGGGAAGAATGTGTTTGGCAGAAGATTTCCCAATGGCATCAAAGAGCATTAAAAAGCTTGTGATAGGATGCAGAGTGGACAGCTGTTGTTTTTGTCTGCTTGGTACCCATTTGTTACCTGCGTTTAACAGCCTCTTTATCTTTGAAGGGAAACCACTCATTTCCTACTCATGGCCAATGTGACCAAAGAGGCTTCAGAAAAAGTCTTTAAGAATCTCAATGACTGGTTCAGAGGTGATCACATGACCCAACCCAATGAGTGTGCCCAGGACTTTTCACAAGTGACTGGGAATGAGATATGCTTTCTTTCCCTACTAGATTATAAATTTGGGGATACTAGATGCCACCCTGCTTAATGAAATTGAGAATGAAGTCAGCACAGCAAAAACCTGAGCCTAATGAAGATGGAAGAAGGATTTCTGAAAACATTAGTGCACCTGGATTTAGCTGTCTGAAAGCTCACCCTACCCCTTGGACTTTTTAGTTATGTGAACCAATTCCCTCCCTCCCTCCCTTTCTCCCTTCCTTGCTATCTCTCTGGTTTGGTGTAATTTCAGTTGACTTACTACCACTGAGGGTTAAGGAGAAAATGGAAAAAAGCCTTTGTGATACAGACAGAAACAGGAAAATAGAGACCGTGCCATTATCCTTGAGCAAAAATAAAGACAACTGGACCAGAACCCGGTTTATGGCCTTAAATGTCTACCATCCAAAGCAAAGTGTATAGGGAATGGATAAGGCAACTTTCAAGTTACTAAAAGAAGAAAAATATAATTTCATAAGCATCACTGTCACTTGGAGGGGGTTCATAACTGGAAAGTGACAGTGGAAGGATATACCTTGTCTAGCGATGCTAATCTAAAAAAGGGAAAAGTGTGTAGCATCATCTGCCAGAAAGGGCTGTCCATCAGTGGACAGTAGAGAGCTTTTCGGTCAGGAATAATGAGGGGGATCACGAAAAGAAAACCCCACTCCACCCACAGGCCAGAGGAAGCTTCTGGAGGAGGCCACCAAACTGGGTTTTCAAGGGGAATTCCACTTGTCCATACGTAAGCTAAAACCCTCCTTGTGCTAAAGTTGGGAGCATCTGGTAGAGTATTAACTTACTTTTTCTAAGAGTTTCTCAGAACACTGAAGAAGCAATGGAAGAAGCTGTTCTAGTATTTTTTTAAAAAAAGCATTTTCCTCCTCGAATATAAAAGGAAGATATCACTTTTGTAGAACATTGGATAATATGATGGCACAAGAGCAACCACTTATAAATCTATTACCCAGATCAAAACTGGGACTTGCATTGTGCCCGATACTGGCTACGTATTTCGTAAATAGGCTCATTAAGCTCCACGGCAATTTTAAGAGGTATATGTGATCCTCCTTCTGTAGAGGAGGAGACTGAGGTTTAGCAAAGCCAAAAAAGAAATTCCTAAGCCAAGTTGGTATTATAGCTAGACTTTGAACCCAACCATCTGGATCCTGACCATTACGTGACATTACATATTTTCTTCCACACCTATAAATTCCTCACTTTATTGTATATTTATCATTCCATACCTTTCTTTGTCCCTTTCCACTTGATACTGTAATATGAGCATTTCCCCATTTTGTTAAAAACTCTTAATTTCTTTATTAAAAATGTATAATATGTAAAGTGGAGAGGCTAATCTAAAAGATGTCCACAAACCTGTCACACACAGCTTCAACAGTTATCAAGTGATGTCCTCCATCTTCTCCCCACTCCATTATCTAAAGCAAATTGCAGGCACCACTCAATCTGTGATTACTTCAGCATGCAGTTTTAGTCATTCCTTAATATTATCAGAGACCCAGCCTGTGCTCAGATTTTCTCGATGTAAACATTATTGTAAACACTATTCTAAATTTGGTTCTGAGGACACACAGGAAGAACTGGTGGGTGGTGTGGAAGGGTCAGAACCCTCAAAACCAAGTGGCCTTGTCATGTTGGAGTTTGCAACAGATGACGACCAAAGATGCCTCCAAATTTAAGGAACCAAATTTCCAAAGCTTTGGTAACTCCATCAAAAACTGCATTGTTAAAGTTGTAGCATGAACCATATATGCCTATTTACATGTAAACAAAATAAAATAAAACTTAAGAGTCATTCCCCCAGTTGCACAGGCCATTTGGCAAGGGCTTAGTAGCCAGTTTGCTAGTACTGTGTGGTTAATGGCTATCATATTGGACAGTGCAGATATAGGGCGTTTCCATCATCACAGAAAATTCCACTGGACAGCTGGTCTAGAGCTTCTAAACAATTAAAAATACCTGCATTTATAATTGTGGAAGATCTTGAAATAGTGCAGTCAGCCTGCATGTGGGACGGCCAGCTTAATATTCAAGAAATAGAATGTATGCATCAGGTCTCACTGCTCAATTAACAGCTTTAAATTGAACAGACCTTCATTCAGCCATGTGTCAACAAGGGGTCTGCTTTATTTTTATAACTTACTTCCTTTTCTATGAAAAAGAAACCCAATTTATGCTCAACAGTGGAAAAACTGAAGTTAGTGCAATCTTATAGTCTGTGTCTAGCCACTTTCAGTTTAAGATAGTTTCATTTTGAGGGAACATTCCATCACATTCAGTTATTGTTATTTTTTATCAGAGTGCCAGTCCCAGCCCCTCCCTTGGGTTTGGGAAGCAGAAGACAGCTTCATCTGTTGGTGGCCCTTCTCTTCCGCCTTGCAGCCCCTGTGCCTCTTCCATGAGTCCCTTTGTGGGAATTGGAGAAGGAGGACCTCTCCTTTCACTGCCAGGCCAGGCCACTCTGTTTGACCCGCCTCTGTGTCCATCAGTAGCAGCACACTTGGCTGGATCCACTCAGGTGGATTTGGCTGCGATGCTGTGGTTGGTATACTGGAGATGGCCCAGGCAGTGTGTCTCTGTCCAAAGTCCCAGGCTGGTGGTCTCTCAAAGGCATGTGGTCAAGCTCTCAGAACCTCAGCTACTCCAATCCCAGCGGGACACTTGGTCAACTGGGATGGATCTCCTGGGTCAGCCTACGTTCACTCGGAATGGTAGGACCTTCCCGGGCCTCCTTCTAGGGAATCTCGAAGGATGAGCCACCATCCCGCCTGTGCCCAGGTGTGCCACTTCACGGCTGCTTACACCAGCACCTGCTGGCCCCCTCTGTGAGCTGCTGACTGTCAGTGAGTAACTCCAGGAGAGAAGGGGGTACATATCTGGGTTCTAAAGTCACTTTTCTACCTCACAGGCATTTCCTTGGAATACCCCAATTTGGAAGGCAGATCAAGAGTCTCCCATTCCATGGAATGGGAGAATGGTTAAAAATATAATTGCAGCTACTTCATAAGGAGCTCTGCTCCCTTTCAGAGATGTGTTTTTATTCTCTTGTGTCCCCTTGACCTTTTCCTTACCTCTTCCTGGTGCTGAAAACCATAATCTAATTTAGAAAAGTGTATTAGTTATCTATTGCTGCAGATCAAATCACCCCAGAACTTAGCAGCTTAAAACAAACTATTATTATCTCACATGTATTGAAGGGTCTGGAACCAAGGCACGACCTAACTGGGAGGTGCTGGCTTGAGGTCTCTCATGTCATTCCAGTCAGGATCTCAGCGGGGCTGCCTCATCCACAAACCTGACTGGGGCTGGAGGAGCTGCACCCAGGATGGTTCACCTGTGTTCCTATTGGCAAGAGGCTTTGGTTTCTTGCCACCTGGGCCTCCCATAGGGCTAATCCCAACATGGCAGCTACCTCTTTCCAGAGCAACTGATCCAGAAAAGGAAGAATGGCCAAGGTAGAAGTGTCTTTAGTAACCTAATCTCAGAAGTGACATGTCATCTCTTCTGTCATATGATGTTGATCCCCTGCCACTCTTATGAAGAATTGGCAGGTAGCTATGTGAGGGCAAGAATAGGAGGAGACCAGGATTCTGGGAGTTGATGGAGGAAGGAAGGTTGGGGGAGGCTCTGGCTGGCAGTTGCACTCTCTGTTAATGGAATCTTTTACAATTTAGCCAAGTTGTTTTCACCATGCATGAAATTTTCCAGGGAAGGTCCAGGAAGTATCTGGGCTGCAATCACCATTGATATACCTCCTTGTAAAATTACATTTTGTTTTAATTACACAAGTAACATGTATTAATTGCAGAAAAGGAAAAACATAGACTAGTAACAAAGGAGATAAAAATAATCTTTTAGTCCACCATTCAAAAGTAAGTTCTGACATTATGACTTCACAGAATTTTCTTCCAGATGAATGTTTACTTTTACAGAATTTTCTCTGTTCATTCATGCTTTTAACAGTTATTATTGAATATATATTATGTGTCAGAGATTCTACTTCCAAGAATTTACTTATGTAAATATTCAAGGTCATGAGCAAAGAGTTAGCTACCACAAATTTAACCCAACACATTACCCAATAATCTTGGTGTTGTTTTACATCTGCTTGCATTTCAGACTTAGAGATCTTTTCCTTTATGGTTTCTGGCTCCAGAAGTTCTTATCCTCATCTAATATTACATAAATTTGTATTTAAGTGGTGGGATGTTAGAAATTGTCTCCACCTTTTCTGCACTGTAATCAGAGGTGGTATGGTAATGGCTACTCTGTGTCCTCCATAGCACCACTGTCCTTCTTTGTTTTGTGTCTCTTTGTTCTTTTTTTTTCTGAATTGTGGAAGAGTTTTTCAAATTGGTCCTTGCACCTAAATCTTCACATTTTATTTCAAAATTATTTTTAACATCTAATTAAATAATTAAAGTGGCTCTGGCTGGTGTGGCTGAGTGGACTGAGCACCGGCCTGTGAACCAAAGGGTCACCAGTTAGCTTTCCAAGTCAGGGCACATGCCTGGGTTGCAGGACAGGTCCCCCATAGCGGGTGCACCAAATGCAATCACACATTGATGTTTCTCTCCCTCTCTTTCTTCCTCCCTTCCTTTCTGTCTAAAAATAAGTAAATAAGTAAAAATAAATAAATAAATAAAGAAATCACATGAAATAATATTCATAACATAGGGAGAAGATATAAGCAACCACCACTGGTTTAAGAAATCAAACAATCCCAGTACCTTAGAAGCTACCTCCTCCTCCCTGTTAGCCACTGCCCTGAAGTTTGTGGTTCTCATTCCCTACATTTCTTGATATTCTTACAACAAACTGTGTATTCTTAAACAATGCATTGTTTAGTTATGCAATTTTTTCCTCTCAGGTAAATGCAATCAAGTTGCATGTGCTCTTCTGTGAATTACTTCCTCTCCCTCCCCAACATTATGTTTGTGAAATTCATTTATATTGATGGGTGTGGCTGCAATTAATTTTCACTGTGCTGTAGTATTGTGTGAATACACCACATTGCGTTTTGCCCTTGGACAATGGAAAATGTCTGGATTCTCACAATTATAAACAACTTGCTGTCAGCATTCTAGCAGATGTCATCCAGTGCACACCCCCAAGGATTTCTCTAGAGCTGTTGTTCCCAAATTGACTGCTCATTGGAATCACACAGGAATCTTTAAGAACTACTGATTGGTGGTTCACACCCTCAGGGTGTTCTGATTTAATTGGTACAGGGTCTGACTTGGGCATCTGGTCTTTAGAAAGCAGGTCATTCTAACGTTCAACAACATTTGGAAACACTGACCTAGAGTATGTGGAGTGGGGGTGGGTATGTGGGTCTTTAATTGTACTAGATGTTGTTAAATTGTTTTCCATTAGGAATGTGTAAGAGATCCAGTTGCTTATTGCTTCAGATCTTCACCAATACAAGGTACTGTCTGAATCAATTATTTTTGTATCATCAATTCTACTGCTAGTGAATGGAGTTGTAAATTTTTAATTTGCTTTTGCTTTCAGTCTCCCTACACTCCTCCTTTATCACCCTTTGAATGCTACCTTAATCTCAGCTGTTGCTTCTTCTCCTGTGTTCGTTTCTTTTTTAAATATATTTTATTTTATTTATTATTTTATTTTACTTTATTTTATTTTAATTGTTGTTCAAGTACAGTTTTCTGCCTTTTACCCCCATCCCAGCCTTCCTTGATTATGCTATTACAGTTGTCCCATTTTCCTCCCTTCACTCCCCTCCACCCTGCATATACCCTCCCACCCACATTCCCCACCTTTAGTTCATGTCCATGTGTCAAACATATAAGTTCTTTGGCTTCTACATTTCCCATACTATTCTTACCCTCCTCCTGTCTATTTTCTACCTACCATTTATGTTTCTTATTCTCTGTACCTTTTTCCCCTCTCTCCCCCTCCCACTCTCCTGTTGCTAACCCTCCATGTGATCTCTATTTCTGTGGTTCTGTGCCTGTTCTAGTTGTTTGCTTAGTTTGTTTTTGTTTTTGTTTTAGGTGTGGTTGTTAATAATTGTGAGTTTGCTATCATTTTACTGTACACATTTTTTATCTTCTTTTTCCTAGATAAGTCCCTTTAACATTTCATATAATAAGGGCTTGGTGATGATGAACTCCTTTAACTTGACCTTATCTGAGAAGCACTTTATCTTCCCTTTCATTCTAAATGAAAGCTTTGCTGGATAGAGCAATCTTGGATGTAGGTCCTTGCCTTTCATGACTTTGAACACTTCTTTCCAGCCCCTTCTTGCCTGTAAGTTCTCTTTTGAGAAATCAGCTGACAGTCTTTTGGGAACTCCTTTGTAGATAACTGCTTCTTTTTCTCTTGCTGATTCTAGGATTCTTTCCTTATCTTCAATCTTGGCTAATGTAATTATGATGTGCCTTGGTGTGTTCCTCCTTGGATCCAACTTCTTTGGGACTCTCTGAGCTTCCTGGACTTTCTGGAAGTCTATTGCCTTTGCCAGACTGGGGAAGTTCTCTTTTACTAATTTTTCAAATAAGTTTTCCACTTGTTGCCCTTTCTCTTCTCCTTCTGGTACCCCTATAATTCGGATGTTGGAATGTTTAAAGATGTCCTGGAGATTCCTAAGCCTCTCCTCATTTTTTTGAATTCTTGTTTCTTCATTCTTTTCTGATTGGGTACTTCTTTCTTCCTTCTGGTCCACATCATTGATTTGAATCCCAATTTCCTTCTCATCATTATTGGTTCCCTGTACATTTTCCATTCTTTCACTTAGCATAACCTTCATTTTTTCATCTCATTTGCCACCAAATTCAACCAATTCTGTGAGCATACTGACTACCTGTTTTTCGAACTATGCATCTGATAGGTTGGTTACCTCTTTGTTGCTTAATTGTATTTTTTCTGGAGCTTTGATCTGTTCTTTCATTTGAGTCTTTTTTTCCTGTCTTGACAAGCCTGAAGGTTACATAGTGAGGGGCAGAGCCTTAGGTATTGACCAGGGTGGGGTAACTTACCTCACTGCTTTGTGATGCTGTATGTGGGGGAGGGGTCTGAGAGGGAACAATGGTGCTTGCTCCTCTCTCTGCTGGATTTCAGTCACTTCCCACAAGTAAATTGGGCCCTTCTGGTGTTGATTCCTGGGTAGGTGGGCTTGTGTATGTTCTAGGACTCTGTGGGTCTCTCCAACGAACTCTCCTATGAAGCTTGGAGTTTCTCCCAGCACCTCAACCACCACAGGTATTTTCAGTCAGTGGTTTGAGGCTTTATTTCCCCGAGCTGGGACCCTGGATTGTGTGATCTGCCCCGCTACCCAGTTTCTCCTGGTTTATCTGCACATGAATGTGAGACAGCTCGGTCCACAAGCCTCCTTGTGCACCTTACCCTGTCCCACAATCCACTGCCCTGCTGGGTCCACCAGCTGCTGCCTTGCGGTGAGTCCTCTCTGCCCCCATTGCCCATCTCCACCCCTCCTTCTGGTCTGGATGAATGTGTCTTCTTTTAATCCTTGGTTGTCAGACTTCCACACAGTTCAATTTTCTGTCAGTTCTGGGGGTTTTTTTTGTTTTTATATTATTGTTGTCCTTCTTTTGGTTGTGCAAGGAGGCACAGTGTGTCTACTTACACCTCCATCTTGGCTGGAAGTCCATGAGTTTGTTTTCTCCTTCTGATTTTGCACTTCAGAAAGACCACGTCTTCTTGTACCCTATGGTAGATGCAAAAATGTTTCCTAACATCTTCCTGTTCATCCAGCAATGGATGTTTATCAGTGGTTTACTTTCTCTAGGCCTTCTAATCATGCATCTGTTTTTTTTCTTTCCCTTTCTGTATTTTTTCATAGATTTCATGCTGGTTTTGTTCTCTTAATTTTCTCTTGAACAAAATATGATCTGACTCTTGTCAACAGGTAAAACACAAATAGCCTGTGGTCTCATGGGGGCCAAGGTCTATTTTCTTCCTGGCCCACAGGTGAACTGAGGCTGCATGAGCACAGATCCTGGTCTACTTCATTCAAACAGAGTTTTTCCTGGGATCCCACTGCTCTGTGATGTGTCAGCTTCCTTTTGGTCCCATCACAGGCTTCAGGGTAGGGGCAAATTCAACCCATTCAGTACCAGGTCTGCCTGAATTAGTGGTGGGGCAAGAGAACATTAAAGTGTGAATGGTCTTTTCTGAATAATAGAGGTGATAATAATGCCTGAGGATTAATTGCACAGAAAGGGCTTAGCATACTGCCTGACAGATGGTAAACATTTAATAAGTGGTAGCTACCATCCTTATTATTTTATTGTTGTTTTATGGTTCATACACTGTATGTTTGTGTGTGTACATTATGGACATGTAGTATTATTATTCTTTACCCCACTGAAATTTAAGTTACAATTAAGGTAGAGGTTTTGTCTAATTTGTTCACTCCTTTATACTTAGCAGCTACAATAGTGCAAGACACATGGTAGACACACAAGAAATATTTGTTGGATGAATGAATTTTTGAGAATTTGGAGAGGCTAGGGTAGAAATTGCTCAACATATGCCATTTTGAATCAGAAGCTGGCAGTGTTATTTACAATAGCAAACAGTTTCAATCAACCTACATGTCAAAGAGCAGGGGTTAATTGAATAAATTACAGTAGGTTGTATTCTGGAATGCTGTGCCCCTGTTGCAAATCACATTTTGCAATCCTTTTTGATGGGAGAAATGTGCACTTATATTTTTGGAATAAAAAAATGGATTTACAAACAGTGTGTACAGTATGATCTCAAATATATAAATAGTGTTCATACAGAAGACCTGAAAGTAACGTAACAGAATAGTCTCTTTTAAAAAAGTTTATTTTGTTGTATTTTTTATCACCATTTATCCCCCTAGACTCTCTTCAATCTCCACCACCCCCTCCCTCATGCAACAGAACAGTCTGAGTGATTGTCTCTGGTGGTGGGATTAAAGATGACTGTGAATTTGCTTCTTTGAGCTTTTCTGTGTTTTCCAGATGTGTTTACAAATAAGCATATATTATTCTTGAGATAATGAAAAAGCAAATAATTTTTAACAGACCTGTACCCAAGATGAATTAAGTGTCATAAATCCTAGGGATGCAACATAAAAGTGCCAATCTATTGTGAAGAGTAATGTCAAAAGGTTAAAGCTAAGGATCGTTTAGGGCTCAAAGAAAGTTTTCAAAGGCAACCAATGGATCCTGGATCAGCCCACATATTTAGATGCAGGCAACAGAAACTAACTGACTGATGTAAGGAGCAAGTCAATCTAGTTCAAGGACACAGGGTAGCTCACAGAATTATCAGGAGGCTGAAGGAGCAATATTAGCAGCTACCAGAGAAGCAGTACTCCAGGCCCCATCATAGACTGGCCCAGCCTCCCCGCTGATGTGCAGTGCAATGCCACCCCTGTGGGCCCAGCTGAAGAGCTTACCCCAGGAACCACAATCATCACCAGAGAGGTTGCTCCACTCAAAGCTCAGTCCTCAAATCAGCAGCTTCAGCATCACCTGGAAGGTGTTACACATCCTCACACCCCCACCTCAGACCTAAGGAATCAGACTCTCTGGGGGTGGAGCCCAGCAGACTGCATTTCCACAAGACTTCAAGGTGATTCTTAAGGGTGTCAAGGTTTGAAAAGCACTGTTCCATAATTGCTGATGATTCCTTGCATGCAAAGTCCCAGAGGAATGTATCTGACTGGCAGATCCTAGACCATGTGTCCACATCCTTGAGGCAAGAGAGCTGGGAAACCGGGTGTCAGCCATGAGCAGCTCTGCTTTGTACCAAGACTTATGGGGGTGAGGATGCTCAAGACCTAGAGAGGGGGTTCAAGTACTGGCCCTCTAAAGGTATGACTGGTGTCCACATCCTGTCCTGATGACTGTGTCATGAGATAACCACAAGGATAGCAGCATTACTTGATAATTATTTGGCTCTGGTTTTTGTCAGAACCAAGAACCAATCTTCAAACTGAAAAATGTACAATAAATTCTTTAAAAATAAATTACAAACAGTGGATTCTTCCTGGCCAGCCAACCACAGCCACCACTGGGGGCAGCTGCTTTGCCCATTGAGTTCCAGCCAAGATGGAGGCATAGATAGAAACCCTTCACTTCCTTGCACAACCAAAAGGAGGGTAACAACCAATCTAAAATCAATAAACAACCAGAAAATCAAACTGCATGGAACTCTGACAACCAAGGAATTAAAGAAAAAATTAAACAGAACAACCAGACCAGTAAAAATGTTCAGTAAGGCTGTGTGGGTGGGGCCGGCTGGGAAAAACCATGGCAAGGCAGCAAGCTGTGCAGGCAGGGCTGGCTGAAGGTGAAACTGAGACTCAGAGCTGACTGTAGACTACTGATGGGGTTGCCTCAGTGGGAGAAACTCCCAGTCTCACACGAGAGAGTCCATTGGAAAGTGCGCTAGAGACAAGCAGGTGGGCTGCATTGTTCCCTCTCTGGCCCCTCCTCCATAGGCAGTGCCACAGCACAGCAAGGAGAGTTGCCCTGTCTGGGTGAATACCTAAGACCGTGTCCCCTTACAACTTAACAGCGATACCAAACAAAGAAATATGGCCCAGATGAAAGAACAGAGCAAAACTTCAGAAAGAGAGCTAAGCAATGAGGAGATAGCCAACCTATCTGATGAAGAATTTAAAGCCCTGGTAATCAAAATGCTCAAGGAACTGTTTGAGCTTAGTCCAAAAAATGAAAAAACAAATGAAAGATACCCAAAATGAAATAAAGTAAAATATTCAGGGAACCAACAGTGACAGGAAGGAAACAAGGATTCAAAGCAATGATTTGGAACAAAAGGGAAAAAGAAACGTCCAACCAGAACAGAATGAAGAAACAAGAATTAAAAAAGTGAAGGGAGACTTACGAACCTCTGGGACAACCTGAAGCATTCCAATATCCAAATCATAGGGGTGCCAGAAGGAGAAAAACAACAGCAAGAAATTGAAAACTTACTTGAACAAATAATGAAGGAAAACTTCCCCAGTCTGGCAAAGGAAATAGACTTCCAGGAAGTCCAGGAATGCCCGAGAGTCCCAAACAAGTTGAACCCAAAGAGGAACACACCAAGGTACATCATCATTAAGCTATCCAAGATTAAAAATAAGGAGAGAATATTAAAAGCAGCCAAAGAAAAGGAGACAGTTACTTACAAAGGAGCTCCCATAAGGCTATCAGCTGATTTCTCAAAAGAAACCTTACAGGCAAGAAGGGGCTGGAAAGAAAGTATCTGACTCATGAAAGGAAATGACCTACATCCAATATTACTCTAACGAGCAAAGTTTCCATTTAGAATGGAAGGGCAGATAAAGTACTTCCCAGATGAGGTCAAATTAAAGGAATTCATCATCACTACTCCATTATTATAGGAAATATTAAAGAGACTTATCTAAGAAAAAGAAGATTAAAAATATGAACAATAAAATGACAACAAACTCACAACTATCAACAAATGAACCTGAAAGAAAATAAAACAACAAAACTAAGCAAACAACTAGAATAGAACAAAAGAAAAACAACAAAAATAAAAACTAAGCAAACAACTAGATTAGGAACAGAATCAGAGAAATGAAGATTACATGGAGGGATTTCAGTGGAAAGGGGGAAGGGAGGAATGGGGGGAAAAGGTACAGGGAAGAAGAAGCATAACAAGTAGGCATAAAATAGATGGGGAAAGATAAAAATGGTATAGGAAACAGGGGACTTAAAGAACTTATATGTACAACCCATGGACATGAACTAAGGTGGGGGAATGCTGGAGGGTGGAGTGGGCAGGGTAGAGGGAGGATAAAGGGGGGAAAATTGGGAAAACTGAAATAGCATAATCAATAAAAAACACTTTAAAAAATAAATTACAAGCAAAAGTATTAGGAAAGAGGTTTTGGCTAATTCAACAACTATTTCCAGTCTGATTAGAGAACTAAAAGTACAAAGATAATTTTTAAAACATTTAAATAAAAACATAGAAGGCTATCATTTTTTACCATTGAGGCACTGAAGAATTTTTTAAAAATCAAATATTAGAAGCATAAACTGTAATAGAAAAAAAATGGTGAATTTGATTATATTATATGGTAAACTTTGTTATCAAAAAGTACAAGTAAAGTGAAAAGACAAGCCAAAGGTTGGAAGAAGACATTTGTACCCATATAACTAACAGAAGATTATTGTCTAGATTATTTAAAACAATTTCTACAAATTAATAAAAAAGAGAAAAACAACCTGATAGGAAAATGTCCCTAAAGTGTTTTTTTTTGTTACTTGTTGAGGCATAAAAATTGCCCCCAAACTTAGCAGTTTAAAACAACAAACATTTATTATCTTCAGAGAGTCAAGAATTCAGGAGTATCTTAGCTGGGTGGTTCTAGCAATCCAGATGTCCCCAAGGCTGCGACCCTCTGCATTTTCTTCCAAATTCAATCATGTAGCCACTTTCCAGAGGCCTTGCTTTCTTCCTGGTGTGGGCAGGAAGCCTCTGTTTCTTGCCACATAGTCTCCCCCATAGGACTGTCCACAGTGTGGCATCTGGTTTCTCCCAGATTGAGGGATTGAGGGGAAAGAGGCTAACCAAGACAGAGCTGCCATGTCTTTTATAACCTAATCTCAGAAGTGAGGACCTTTCTGCCACAGTCCATTAGTCTCACAGACCAACCCCAGTACAGTGAGGGAGGGGCCGGCACAGGGGAGAATACCAGGAGCCAGAGATTCCTGGGAGCCATCGGGGAAGCTGGCTACCACAGTTATCAATACACAATGCGTAGAAGAAAAAACTCAAAATAAGCAATGAACCTATGAAAAGATACCCACTGTCACTAATATCCAAGGAAATGCAATATTGAGTAACTATTTTATACTCCATGGTTTGGCAACTGTTAATCTGACAATACCAAATGCTGGTGAGGATGTGGGCAAGAGGAACTCCCACAACACTGGCAGGAAAATACATCAGAATGGACCAGTAGTCTGCCTTGTAGGCCACCTGGGTAGCACGACATTGAAGTTGCTTAGACCCCATGACCCAGCAATTCCACTAAGTGATTGCCTTGGAGGGACTCTCAGGTACGTGCACAAGGGATTCTGCTCAAGGATATTCATTGGAACGATCTCTGTGGAAATAGTCTAACTGTCCTTCAGCCAGAGATTTTTTTTGTAAGTGGAAGATTATAGAGCAGTGAAAATAAATAAATTATATCTTTATATATCAACTTCAAAATATAATATTGAGGAGTCTTAGGAAGATACATATATGCAATGCTACTTATGGAAAATTTTCAAATAAAAATTAGTAATGTGCATTGTTTATGAATACATGTAAGTGTACTAAAAGTACAACAATGCAAAGGAATGACATTCTCTTTCTTCTGGGGGTGGGAGGGGAATGGGGGTGAGTCTTTCACTATATTTGATACATGTTATGGCCTCAAAAAAAATCAAAATATATGTTGTCTGAGACAACTATGAAAAACTACTAACATCATTTTATCTGGGTAGTTGGGTACATGAATACAAGGATGACATTAATAATACTTACTCTCTGACACAACCTAAGTATTGACCAGACAGAAGAGATGTTGACTACAGTGCCAGCCATCACCTTGGAGTTGCTAGCTTCTGGGTGGGTCCTTGAGAAGGACCAGGTGAGAGGGCAACCACTGCAAGAGGGTAAGGGAGGCATAGATGATTACCTCTCAGGCTGGAGGCACACCTAGGAAGTTGCCATAGGGCCCAGCTCTTGGCTCTCTCAGCAGTGTTATCTGTAATTTGAATGACAACATAGCAGGGACATTAGTCAGATTTGCAGGTGATGCAAAAGCAGAATGAGTGAGTAATTAATTCCATACTTGACTGAATCTCAAGACTCAAGCTAGTACTCTACTTTCAAGAGTCAAGACTGAGTCTCTAATGTAATAATCGCAAGAGGTGGAAAACAGACACTAGAGCCAATTAAATGGAATCAAGGAAGTATAACTACAGTATTTCATTTAGCTAAAAATCAATTACTATTATTAGATGGGACACACTTGGCTAGGCATGCTCTCAAGTGAAAATTCCAGGTGTCTCAAAGGCTTATGGCATGGGGAGTGTAAATTGGTCTCCAGAGGGTAAGTTGGTGATAGATAATTACAAGCCTCACAAGAAAACAAATCTTTTTGACCTAGCAATTCAACCTAAAGGAATTATTAAGAAATCATCATATACATTTAGTGAAATAATGTAGTTTAGTGAAATAAATCAGACAGAGAAACATAAATACTGTATGGTCTCACTTATGCATGGGACCTTAGAAAGCCAAACTCAGAGAAACAGAGAGTAGAGTGTGGTTACTCTACTTGGCTTGGGGGTGGGGTGGAGAAAATGGGAAGATACTTGTCAAAGGTTACAAACTTCCAGTTACAAGATTAACAAGTTCTGGGGATTTAATGTACAGCACCATGATTATAGCTAATAATTCTGTATTACACACTTGAAAGTTGTTAAGACAGTAGATCTTAAATGTTCTCATCATGAGAAAAAGGTAATTATATGATGTAATGTAGGTTTTAGCTAATGTTATGGTGGCAATCATTTTGTAATATATAAATTTACCAAATTAATGAGTTATACACCTTGAACTTAGACAATGTCATATGTCAATTATCTGTCTCAATAAAGTGGAAAAAAGAGAAATCATCAGAGAAATTTATGAAGATGAATATGTAAGAATATTAGCAAAACATTGCTTGTAATGAAAAATATAAAACAAAACTGTAAAGGATCCATCCAGGAGGTACTAGTTTAAATATAAAACATACATTGGAGCCCTGGCTGGTGTGGCTCAGTTGGTTGGGCATTGTCCTGCAAACTGAAATGTCACCAGTTCCATTCCTGGTCTGGGCACATGACTGGGTTGTGGGTTTGGTCCCCAGTTGGGGCATGTGTAACAGGCAACTGATTGATGCTTCTCTCTCACATCAATGTTTCTCTCCCTCTCTTTCTCCCTCCCTTCCCCTCTCTCTAGAATCAATAAAAAAAAAATTAAAACATTCATTGGTATATTATATAACCAGTAGAAGAGACAATATAATAAGCATAGAAAGTAGTTTGGAAGAGTTTACCAAAATATGTTTTAGTGATTATCACTGGGTGGTGGGTTGTGAGAGTTTTAAAAAATTTATTTGTTATTTATTTATGTTTTCTAATTGACAAAGATAGTGTTGTTTATATGATGAAGAAGCAATGAGTTTAAAATTTGTTTTAGTTGACAATACATATGATATGGTCCAACATTGTAATGTTGCTGCTAAACTGGCCATTTATATAGTTAGGAAGGAGGTTGAGAAAAATAATAAGCCCATTATATCCTTCATGTTCCTCTGGGGAACACATTTTAAGGGTTCAGAAAACCTGTGTTGACTGATTAGAAAATTATGTTCTATAAGTATCTGTTGAGACATCATAGCTATTTGTCCCATAAATAGATGACTAAGGGAAAGTATATTGTCCTTGAATATTTGAATGTCCATCATATGGAGAATATTAGCTCAAAGTTGCTCCAGAAAACAGTTGCTCTAGACAACAGAAAGGGAGTTTGTTACATGGAAGAAGAGTTGTGTTCACTATATGGAAGAACTTTCTAACAACTAGGTATTGTTACTAATGCCATGATGAATTAGATCAGCTGGGGTTCTTTGGCTGCAAACAATAGAATCAGACTGCACTTAATGAAAGCAGGAAAAAAGTTATTGGAGGTTTTGGGGAGTCTCACAGAGATAAGGCTGGGGAAGCAGACTTAGAAAAATGAAAGAAGCAGGAGACGTCTGGAATCCTAAACAGAAGGAACAACTCCACAGGATGCTACTGTTAAAATAAACTACACACCCTTCCTTTTAAAGGTCTTGGCACCACTACACCCAAGATCTAAAGTTCATGGAGTGAGAGCTGGATGAGCCTGGCTTGGCCAAGGGAAGGCAGGACATCTTTAGTGACAGTCCTTCTCAGATCTCATAACAATGAGCAAGAGATCATTGGAGAGAGAGAGAGTGAGAGCAGAAGAGTGGGGGGTGGAGATGCTTCTATAACAATGGAGAATGAATCCTAGGGACAAAAACAACCAATGCCAATACATCATTGTATTGGGCCAACCATTCACTTCATCACTGAAGGACTTTAAGCAGAGGCTGAATGGCCAATGACTGATAACTTATCTGCTCAGGCTGCTGTAGGGGGATCCCTACATTGGATTGGGGATTGGGGTCAGGGTTGTGGACCAAAGGAGTTCTGTGGTCCCTCAGTATCCCAGTTAGCCCAATGTTCTATCTCCAAGTGATGCAAAGGGTGTTTTGCAGCAGCCAGTGGCAAATTTCATGCAAGAATCTTAAGAATGTACTTCTTAAAACTCCTCTGGGTCCTCTTCACCATCTGATACAGTTTCATTACCCATCAATTAAGCAAACCTTTCATGAACCCGTATATTTTATTATACTGTCTCTTCTGAGTACTTAATTAGGTCCGCCAGTGTAAGAAATCAAAAGACCATTACCATGTAAATGAGTACTTCTGTTTCTTAGTCCCCTGAATTCTCTTCTAAGCATTCACAGATGTTCCCTATCATCATATTTTGGGGTTTGGTGAACAAATCTATGTCTGTCCTCAAAATTCCTTTCATTTTAAAAATTGAGGGCAATTTAAAAAATCACTCTGCTACTCACTCCCTCCACCCTAGGTTTGCTATCTTGTGGAATGACCTTTCATGGGGAATAGCAGAGAAAATGATTATGAAACGGAGTGACTTCATATTTTCTTTGCATGGGAGAGGTTTTCCTCCCACTGAGCATGTAGTTAGAACAAAACTTGGGTGGGTAGAAAGACACAGAGAATAAGGGGACAAACGGGAAAGAACCAATGTGAAAATCCAGCTCTGTGCCAGGCATCCCACTAGGCACTTGTGTACTCAGGGCTCTTAGTTATAATCACAGAAAATTACTGAGGCAGATTAAAGCAGGAAAAAAACTTGAAGTTACAGAATTCTCAGAAAGATTAGATAACCAGATGGAACAAATAGGCAGGAACAAAATGGTGCTTTGCAGTACGAGAACAACAAAATCCATGCCACAGAACTAGTTCAGTAAAAAAGCAAAACAAAACAAAATGAAACAAGACAAAACAAAACAAAAATCTTGTTGCTAGCACCATTCAATTCCAGAAACCAGAGCTGGCACTGCTGGCTTGGACACTGGACATCGAGGCTGGCACCACACTTGCTCCTTTCTGTGGCTCCTACCCTCACCTCATCCTTTTTTCTAGCTTCCGTTCCCCTCACTGCCCTCACTCAAAGTCTGGGAGTGTCAGCGTCTGCCTGGCTGAGTCTGAGTCACCCGCCAGGCCAGAGCTTCACCGAGGCTCTGGAGGAGGCTCAGGATTTTCTACTTCACTAGTTATAGCAGGACTCTTTCTCTCCATGGGGCAGTCAACAGATACCAAAGCTCCACATTAGCACTTGACATATTTTCTTAATCTAATTCTCTTAACAACCCATGAGCCAGTCAGTATTCCCCTCATCTCATAGTTGACTAAACTGAGGGTGAGTAATTAGGCTAAGGTCAGGCAGCAAGTGAGTGAACCCTAGTCTCTTTACTTATCTATTATATCATGATGTCTCTTATATGCCAGGCACTAAATTTTTCCCTTGATATATAACAACCCTATGAGCTAGACATTATTACACCTATTTCATAAATGAGGAAATAGAAGTTACTCAAGGTTCTCAGCTCATAAGTGATGGGAAGCAGGTAGCATGACATCAGACTCAGTCCTTCAACCCACACACTCTACTGATTCTTGGGGAGAGAGAGGAGTTGGGTGAATCCTCTCTCATGCTTTCAGTCTATGTCAGGCAGGTTTTGGGAGGGCATGCCAAATCACCACCCAGACATCCGTCTCAGGCAACAAGACACTAACCATATTGTCACCTCATATTAAAAGCTTGGAGCATTCTCAGCTCCTGGTTTCTCACTCGACTTAGGATGGGTTGGCAAGTTCTTTTTTACATGCAGGATGTGTCTTCAGTTTCTCCTCCTCCTTCATGCCCACGACCACATCTCTGGTCCAATTTGATTATTCTAGTAATCTTGCACTATCTTCTCAACATGTCTCCTTGTCTTCGGTCTCCTGCTGGGGCCTTTCTACATGTCAGCAGCCAGGGTCTTTGCAGTAGACATCATGGTTGACTCTCCAATATCAGTCCATCTCAGAGGATTGCTCTAAGCCAGCCATGGCAAATTTCCCTCTCCTCTGACAGGGCCATGTGACCCTATGAAACATGGAAAGGGGTATCTTCTGGAAGGATACTTTAGGATTTGATTGAGCCTGAATGTATTCCTGGAACCACCATTTTGCAGCCACCCCAATAATAAAGCAATTTGTGTTTGCAAAATGGAGACATGGAAAGATCACAGGTCTCTGCGGGGACAATTATACTACGCCAGCAGCCTGCCGACCTCTGAATTTCCAGTCAGGTAAGATAATAAATGTCCTTATTGTTTAAGCCAGTTTTATTTGCTTTTCTGTTATTTGCAGTGGAAAGCGTCATTACTACTAGCCATTTAGCTGAAATACAAATCCAATCATTTCCCTCCTCTGTGTTTTGTATTGCCTTTGGAATCAAGTCTACATGCTTTACCAGGGTTCACAAAATCCTTAGGTTGCATCAACAATCTTGCTTCCTCTTCCCTGCACTTTTATGCTTTCTTCCCTAAAATGTTCTTTTCCTCTTCCTCCATCTATTGGACTTCTATTCACCTTTCAGGGTCAGTGCAGGTGACAGCTCTTCTTTAAAGTTATTCCTAACCTCCCAGGCAGAATGAAGGAATTCCTTATGTGTCTCTGAGCACTTTGCATCTGTAGTATGGTGTTTTCTGCAGCCTCACACATAATTGCAGGCACTTATGTGTCTGCTTCTTTGCTAAGGTAAGAGCTCTTCAAAGGCAAGGACTGTGCTCCATCCACCTTGTAGCTCCGGTAACTTTCATGGGACCTAATCATTCTGTAAGTGCTAGTAAAGTGTTTATTGATTATATTCTTGTTCATTGAGACAACCTAGCATATGGCTATTACTTTTATTAAAAATAAGGCAATATTATCATCAATAATGTCCTCAGGACTTTGCAGTTCAAAAAGCTTTTTAATATACACCATCTCAATTAATCCTCATGATATTTTTAGAACATCAATATTATCCCCACTTCACAGACTAGGAAACTATACACCCAATCAAAGTATGTTTGTTAAGTGCCTATGATTTGCATATTATACAAAAGAACAGCTGTGGAGAGATGTTGCAAAGAAGTAAAAACCATAATCTCTCCTCTCAAAGTTTACAGTTTATTCAGGGAGATCAGAAATAATGCATAATATTTTAACCTCAAGAGACAAGAGCAATGCAACACAACAGTAAAGAGACATTGAAGGCAGTAATTTATTACATAATAAAAGAGCGATATAAAACATAAGTACCATAACAATTAAGATGGAAGATAATATTGTGGGTTTACAGTGGAGGTCCATGAAAGATCTTCCAAAAGAGAGTTGAACCTGGATTCTAAGAGTCTGTGGGATTTTACAAAATGGAGAAGGAAGAAAGTCATTCCCTGAGAAAAGCAGAGGCTGAACAGGTTGAAAATGCATCTCTGCTAGGCAGGGAAGAAGAGAGCACAGAGCATAGTGAAAGGCCCAGGGAAAGGAATGAGTGTTGGGTGGGTGGATGGATGGATGGATGAATGGGTGGATGGAAGGATGGATGGATGGGTGTATGGAAGATGGATGAATAGGTGTATAAATCTGTAAGTTGCAGAAGCTGTAGCTTATTTTACAGAGAATGTCTCCAAACATAACAGCAGGGTGATGAATTTTATTCTCTTCACAAAGCAAGATGGTTTAACTTGTCCAAATGAGAGAAAAGCACTGTGGATATCCAAAATTGCTTGTGGAATTAAAACATTTGAGTGTGGTCAGAAACACAAGGACAGGCCTGGACTTTGGGTGTCCAGGCCAGTGTGGCCTTTTAACATTATGTGTGGGTGTGTTTTCTCACAAACACATGTGCAGAGACACACCCAAAACTTGGTTTGGGGCTTTTCTTTTCTTTATTACTGTATCATGCCAAACTTATGTTTTGACTGAACTGTCACTTTCCAACTTCCCATGTGTGGGAACCCAGAGCCCTTAAGTTGGCATAAATGAGACACTTGGACCTATAATAATGGTGCTAGCAAGTGTTTACATAAGGGAAAGAATACAATTCAGCTGATTAGGGAAAAAGATATTCTTGATGGGAGAGTGGGCTTGATTCCTTAGTCCCATTCTTATTCCTGACAAAAGTATGTCCTAATTTGATGGGTTTATGTGATCAACATGAGTGGGAAGCTGCCCTCTCCTTTAGCTTTTAATCCCTAACAACTACTAAAGCCATATTATTAACATAATATCTTCAATTTCTGCCTGGTCCTCAATGTAACCCACCATTTGGGTTCATGGTAGAGTCTCCTGCAGTGCCACAGAGCCAGGAGCCTGGAGCCACACCTCTGGACACAGGGCACAGGGGCTTTTCCTCCAGTGGAGGGGCTTCCCAGCCTAGGATTATTCCTGAGATGGGCCTACCTCTGGTCTAACTCACAATGTTTGGGCCCAGCTGGACATGTACCCCTTTTTCCTCAGTTTTTAAAAATTTCCCAGCCTAAAATGACTTGAGCAACCATCAGTCTGATGTCTTGTGGTTTCCCTGTGAAGGCTTTTCTGGCAAACTCTGCTGTTTGCCTCCAAAAGCCATTCCTGGATTTCTTTCTCATGTTGCCTCCAATTATGGAAGCTGAAAATTCAAATACAGAATTTCCCAGTCTCCCTTGGGGTAGATGTGGCCATGTGACCTGGCATAGGCCAATGATAAGAAGAGGACATTTACCTGGGATTTCTGGGGGGTGGGGTGGGGTGGAAATTGTGTGTATGTATGTGTGTGTATGTGTGAGACAAGTTGAGAGCTCACTGATATCTCTTTTCCTCTTTTTCCTGTCTGGAATGTAGAAGTGCCATCCAGAGCTGGGGTGGCCATCCTGGGCCGTGATGGTAAAAAAAGCCAAAGGAAGAACAGAAAGATAAAAAGAGCCAAGATAACACAGTTGTGCTGCCAGACAGTGAGACCACTTCCCAAAATGCTGCATTGTTTAAATGTTTGTTGTGGAGTTCTTTGAGAATTGTAGCTGAATACATTTCTAACTGGTATGGTCTGCCAGTGCTTGGCTGAAGGAGGGTGGTAAGGAACAAGCATGTGGGAACGTGGATCTCAGAAACTGATCTTGGAAAGAACCAAGGGTGTGGGAAGCCAAAAACCTGGGGAATGGGTTGATGAAAGCATTCCTCTGGCCATTTTCCTACTTGGGTTTTCACAATTTTTCCTACTGTAAATACCTCTTGAGTTCTTTTGAAATTAATTAATTTATTTTTAGAGAGAGGGGAAGGGAGGGAGAAAGAGAGGGAGAGAAATATCAGTGTGTGGTTGCCTCTTGTGCATCCCCAAATGGGGACCTGGCCCACATCCAGGCATATGCCCTGACTGGGAATTGATCTGGCGACCCTTTGGTTCATAGGCCTGCTCTCAATCCACTGAGCCACATCAGCCAGGGCTTAACATGAGTTTTAATGCATTAAATCCTTTTATAAAAAATCCAGTATGATGTTGCAAAACCCCACATATACTTATATCAGTAGCAAGTTAAAGTTTATCTTCTCCTAGAGTCAAGTTTCACGAGGGTATGGATTTCTGGCTCTTTTGTTCTGTGTTTTATCTCCAAGGTTCAGGACAGAGCTTAACCCATAGTAGGTGGTCATTAAATATTTTAAATATATTTTATTGATTATATACAGTTGTCCTACTTTTTTCTCCCCTTTATTCCCCTTCACCCTGTACTCCCCTCCCACCATCATTCCCCCACTTTAGTGCATGTCCAGGGGTTGTACATGTAAGTTCTTTGGCTTTTCCATTTCCTATACTATTCTTAACCTCCCCCTGTCTATTTTGTACCTACCAATTATGCTTCTTATTCCCTGTACCTTTTTCTCATTCTCCTCCCTCCCCCTCCCTTCTGATAACTCTCCATGTGATCTCCATTTCTGTGAATCTGTTTCTGTTCTAGTTGTTTGCTTAGTTCATTTTTGTTTTTTAGGTTTGGTTGTTGATAGCTGTGAATTTGTTGTCATTTTACTGTTCATATTTTTTATCTTCTTCTTTCTCTTAGTTAAGTCCCTTTAACATTTCATATAATAATGGCTTGGCGATGATGAATTCCTTTAACTGGACCAATTCTGGGAAGCACTTTATCTTCCCTTCCATTCTAAATGAAAACTTTGCTGGATAGAGTAATCTTGGATGAAGTAATCCTTGCCTCTCATGACTTCGAATACATCTTTCTAGCCCCTTCTTGCCTGTAAGGTTTCTTCTGAAAAATCAGCTGATAGTCTTATGGGAACTCCTTTGTAGGTAACTGCCTCCTTTTCTCTTGCTGATTCTAGGATTCTCTCCTTATCTTTAATCTTGGCTAATGTAATTATAATGTGCTTTGATGTATGTTTCCTTGGGTCCAAATTCTTTGGGACTCTCTGAGCTTCCTGGACTTCCTGGAAATCTATTTCCTTTGCCAGATTAAAGAAGTTCTCCTTCATTATGTTTTCAAATAAGTTTTCAATTTCTTGCTCTTTCTCTTCTTCTGGCATCCCTGTGATTCAGGTGTTGGAATATTTAAAGTTGTCCCAGAGGTTCCTAAGCCTCTCCTCATTTGTTCTGAATTCTTATTTCTTCATTCTGTTCTGGTTGAATGTTTATTTCTTCCTTCTGCTCCAAACAGTTGATTTGAGTCCCAGTTTGCTTCCTTTCACTGTTGGTTCCCTGTACATCTTCCCTTATTTCACTTTGCATAGCCTTCACTTTCCTCTATTTTGTGCCCATACTGAACCAATTCTGTGAGCATCCTGATTACCAGTGTTTTGAACTCTGCATCTGACAGGTTGGCTATCTCTTCATCAGTAAGTTGGGTTTTTTTTCTAGAGTTTTGATCTTTTCTTTCATTTGGGCTACATTTTTTTTGTCTTGGTGCTCCTGTTATATAGTAAGGGGTGGAGCCTTAGGTATTTGCCAGGGCTGGGCAACCCACTTGGCTGCCTTGTGGTGCTGCATGGGGGGGAGGGGTTTGAGAGGGAACAATGCTGCTGCTCAGCTCTCAGTGGATTTTCAGTCACTTCCCCCTCTACCCATAAGAAAATGGTGCCCTTCTGGTGCTGATTCCTGGGTGGGTGAGCTTGGAATGTTTTAGGACCCTGTGGGTCTCTCCAATGAACTCTCCTGAGAGGCTGGGAGTTTCTCCTGCCACCTCAACCCCCACAGGTTTTTTCATTCAGAGGTTTTGAAGCTTTATTTCCCTGTTCTGGAACCCTGGGTTGTATGGTCTGTTTTGCTCCCCAGTTGTTCCTCCCAGTTCATCCACACACATATGTGGGACTGCCTGTTGCACTAGCCACCACTTTACTGTGGGTCCTCTACACCCCGGCTGCCTGTATCTACCCCGGCTGCCTGTATGGGGTCTGGATGAATGTTTCTTCTTTAACTCCTTGGTTATTGGATTTCCATACAGCTCAATTTTCTGGCAGTTCTGGTTATTTTTTATTTTTAAATTTGTTGTTGTTCTTCTTTTGGTTGTGCAAGGAGGCAAAGTGTATCTACCTACATCTCCATCTTGGCCACAAGTCTCATTAAATATTTTTTAATGAGTGTGTTATGGAGACTTAAGAGGCTATCATTAGTTTGAAAGGAAGAAGGTTTGGAAAATTATAAATGATGAGGCTTATGATCTAATCATATAGTTTGACTATAGATTTCACTCTGCTCCCTCTAAGGCCTTTTAAATAATAGTCTTAAGGTCTTTCATGCCAATATACACCTTAAAAATAGTTCAAAAGGCACAAGTTTTGGAGAACATGTTCAGAAAAAGTGACTATTCCCTTTGACCTTCCAGCTATGTTTTTGAAAAGACAAAATCCTACTGGATCTAGAGAGTAGTTTTAAAAAAGGAAAAGTCTACTTGAGGGATATTTTGAAGACAGAGTTCTAAATAGTACACATGGAAGGCTTCTTTTATTCTATTTTAATTGTACACTAAGTATAATATATTTAGTCTTGACCAGTTGGGTCCTGCAGTACCTTTTCAGTGTTATCTCTGCCTCCCCTCCCCACACCTGAGTCATGTGTTACAAGCCTTTCCCACCTGTCACCTGGTCATCTCCTAGTTAACCCTCAAGACCCAGTGTGGCCTTTCCCAATACCCCCTAGCAGGGATAGCCACTCTGGTCCCAGGGATCTTACAACCTCATTCCTGCCTCTTTGATAGCAGCTTGTCTAGCTGCCTCACATGTCAGAATTATGTCCTTCCCATTTTTGCCCTTGCTACACACTGAGCTTGTAGAGTAACTAATGACAATCATAGATAATGTTTATTGAATTTCATTTCATGCCAGACACAGTTCTAAGTATTTTACATGTATTGACTCATTTACTCTTCCCAATAACCTTGGGGTAGGTGCACAGATAACCCCACTGTATAGTTGGGAAAATTAAGGCAAAATGTCCCACCTGAGGTCATCCAGGGGTGGGTGACAGGACCAGCATTCACATCCTGCTCTCTTCATCATTCCATTGCACTTTCTCTTATGAATGCACTTATGTTGGGATGTGACTTGAATTGTTAAGAATGTTCAATTGAGTATCACCAATTCTGCAGATATTTACTGAGCCACTACTGTGTGCTTGGTGCCATCCTAGGTAGTAGGAATACAGTATTGAACATGACAGGAAGGGTACCTGTCCTCATGCAGTTGACAGTCTGGCCTCAGGGAGGGTAAAGTCAACAAAGAAGTAAATAAATTGATGGGCCTATATTATTAGAAATTGGGCAGGCCTGGTGCACCAGAAAAGGACTTTCCTGGTCTGTAGAGTAAGAAGAGGACCCTACCACAGGGTGCTACTATTAAAATACCACAGATGAGGCAAGCTGAAGATGAAAGAAGCATAGCAGAAAATTTCACCAAACCTACAAGGCAGAGATCAGTCTGAACCATAAAAGGATGAACGAAAGAGGAAAGAGCAAAGCAGGGAAGAGTGACAGGGGTCTGAGGAGCACGCATACCATCTACAGGGAGAGAAAAGCGTGGGAAAAGAAAAGCTGTAAAACATTGTCAGGGCAGAAAGAGCAGGTGGTAATGAAAGGGATTCTCACAAGTGCCTGGAAATAGGCTGGTGATGATTGTGCAGGTGAAGGCTTAAAAAGACTTTGTTCTTCTGTGGGATAAGGAAAATCATTGTGGTCGGCAGGAAATAAAGGAGGTCTCGTGTATGTGCATGTGTGTATGTTTGTGTGACCGAGGAGTGGGAGGCATCTCTAACCCCAGATGCAGGCTGATTGTCAGTGTGTATTCTGTACCTGGTACCTGCCTGTGTAGAGGGGCTGGATCTGCTCCCATGGGACATTGTTGGTGAAGCCAGACCTAGGGGAAGGAAGGTTCAGAGGTCATTGTGTGCCTGAGTCACAGCACATGACATTCTATGAGCCAGCACAGCCCCGCTGGGTCAGCAGTGGGCAGCAAGCCCTTGCTTCAGGGTCCCAGAGCCTATGTAGTAGGAGTGTGGATATGACAGGGAGGAATGGGGGCTGACTGTAGCCCTGAGAACCTGCCCCCATAGCCTCTGGGTAAGATAGAGAACTAGTGAATGTTTCTGGCAGAGAACTAGCTCCCTGAGGGGACCCCAAGGCTATGTGGGTCCTATGATTTGTCTCAAGTGAAGCCTAAGGAGTACAGAGAACACCAGCTGAGATCTCCTGCCTTTCTTGACATCACTGCTGTTAGACAGGGGGTACAATGAGGTGCTGAAGAGTGTGAGCTCCAGAGTGAACCTCATGGTCAAATTCAGGCTTCCTCCTTTTTTACAGGGTGCCTTTGGGCAAATTTTAACCCTGTTAATGCACCTACAAAATGGGCATAGTAGCACCTTTCTCATGGGATTAGAGGGGAAGTGAAAAGCTTAAGGGATATGTAGAACATATGAGTAGTAGGCACTTAATAAATAGAAATAATAGTTACTATTATTACTGTTATTATTGCCCTAGAGGGTTGTTTGGCAAGGAAAGGGCACTCAGTCTTTGGAATACACCATTTCCTTTTGTTTTTATTTTCAAGGGCAACCAAAATTATTCAGTACAGGATGAAGTCTAAGGACAAACCTTAGAACAAAGTCTCAGACCTCTCAGCTGTCACTTCCTTCCTCCTTTGTCCTGGTTGGTAGGAGATAGCCTCCCAGTGTGGTGTGTCCCTGGGTTAATATGTGCCAGGCAGTGTGCCTGGGAACAAACCAGCCCAATTTGTCACTTGTCTTCAGTATTCTAACAGCTGACATTAGTTGAGTGATCTGTGTTACAGCCACATCCCCCCTCACCCCTTGGGTGAGGCTAAAGTACAGCTGTACTTTATCCCAAGGCTCTGCTTTACACCCAAGGCTTTACTTTATCATGAGGAGATGCTGGATAATTTCCCAAGCCCCCGCCACTGTGACCATGATATGCCGCCTTCCAGGCAACCCTCCTCTTTGTCTGCTCACAGCTTAGTTTCTCCCTGGTCCTACAGAGGAGGCAGGGGGTTTGACTTGTATAACATTTGAAAATTATATTTTGGCAGCTTTTGTTAGAAGCCAGGAGTCAAAAGACTCCTGGCTTCTAACAAAGGGCATGTATATTAAAGAGGAAAAAACAAAAGGAATATTCTGGGAATTCCCAATTTGTTCTTGGCACCAGTAGGAATCCCAATGCACTAGGAAGTTACTGCACCCCCATCCCCTCCACCTTCCCACCCCCTTCCTAACACTTTCTGAGCTTTGCCAGTGTTTGGGGCTGATTTTAGCATGAAATGAGCCCTGAGAGGCCCCAGTGGTTCCCTTGGGTCTGCCCCAAGAGATAACATTTGTAGAGCTGATGAGCTCAAATGGGGAGCTCAGTGTGTATCTGAATCTCTCTGAAGTGTGTTGGCAGTCAGAACCCTCTGGGGCCTGGGGATTCCACTTTGGGCTTTGGCCTTGGCCTTGGCCTTGTTCTCATATTCCTTGGCTTAGCCTGCTGCTCTCTGAAGATTTAAACCAGGGCAATAATGGTCGCTACTTCTTTGAAATATTGAGAGGATTGAATGAATATATACCTGTATGTCCTGGATGAAGTTGGGTTTATTCCAGCATTGATTAGAAAATCAGTACTCTACATGAACAGATTATAGGAGAAAGATCGTATAATCAACTCAATGACTATAGTGAACAAGGTTTGATAAAATTCAATACCCATTCCCTACTTTTAAAAGTGCTCCTTCTTAAACTAGGAATAAAAGGGAATTTCCATGATCTGATAAAAATATTTACAAGTAGGTTTACTGAAACATCAGGCTTAATGTTGAAAGCTTTTCCTTTGAGATCAGGAATCAGACATGGATACCTACCATCCTTATCTCTAGTAATCAAAGTCCTGACTAATTAAATTTAATACGGCAGGAAAAAAAGTAAGAATACAAGGATTGGGAGGGAGGAAACAAAATCGCCATTACTTGCTGATTGTATACATAACATTTCCAAGGAGTCAAATATAAATATTAGAATTAATAAGAGGGTTTAACAACATAGTGATTTTCAAAAATCTGTCCAGAAAAAGTCCAGCCATTGTTAACATAAGGAGCACAATTTGTGTGACTTCGATGTAACCTGGCAGCCAAGGAGTGTGGACTGGAATGCGCATCCATGAACAATGATGACTTCACTGTATTAGTGGGGGTGGTAGACGCCATTGAGTGAGCACGTGTACTGTGTGGCCGTTGCACTCAAAATGACTGAGCAAGTAGAGCAATGAATCTGAACCAAATTTTGCATTAAGCTTGAACATTCCTTCACAGAAGCTATTTGGGTAATTCAGAAACCATCCAGCTGGTGATTGGCAGCTTCATCATGAAAATGTACTTGGCTCATGCATCATGTCTCATGCAGAGTTCTTTAGCAAAACATCAAATTACCCAGGTGACTCAGCCACCCTACAACCCAGATTTGGTGCCCTATGATTTCTGGCTTTTCCCAAAACTAAAATCACCTTTGAAAGGGAAGAGATTTCAGACTGTTGATGAGATTCAGGAAAATACAACAGGACAGCTGATAGCAATTGAGAGAACTGTGTGAGGACCCAATGTGCCTACTTTGAAGGGGACTGAGGTGTCATTGTCCTATATACAATGGTTCTTGTATATTGTATCTTCTTCAATAAATGTCTCTATTTTTTCTATTACATGGCTGGATGCCTTCTGAACAGACCTCAAATACAAAACAGTCTTAGAACCAGTGCTTGGCATATATAACCATTTAATAAGTATTAGCTATTTTCTGTAGCATGCTATTTTTTAAAGGAAAAAAAGTAATCTGCTTCCTTTTAAAAAGCACATTCTTCCCAATGCCCCATGGGTCTCTTTTGGAAGAACAAATCTTTCTACCATGTTCTTCTTAAAAAAAGCTTTAGTTATTCTCCGTCTTTTACATTTCCTTATAAAACTTAGAATTAACTGGTTAACTTCTGCAGAGAGAGAGAGGGAGAGAGAGGGAGGGAAGGAAAGAGTTGGGAGGGAAGGAGAAAGAAAACAATTTTAAAAGCTGTAGAAGTTTTTAGCTTGGACTGTACTGAATCTATAAATCTATTTGGAAGGAATTGGTACCTTTATGCTATTGAGTCTAATGATCAATAAACATGCTATATCTTTGTTTTAGGTCTTTTTAAATAGCTCTAGTGATAAAGTTCTTTATTTTCTCTTACACATATTTTGTTTTATTTGCTGCTGGAAACTTGATTTTTAATATTCAGCTTTAAGTAGTATAATTTTCAAAATCAGTTTCTACCTGTTTGATGCTAGTATACACAAACACAATTGGCTTTAGTACTTTGATTTTTAAAAACTTTTAAAAATGGACTTTTTAGTTTGGATTAATGTTAGATTTACAAAAAAATGTTGCAAAGATATACAGAGGGTTCCCAACACCCAGTTTTCCTTAATGTTAACATCTTACATAATCATGGACCATCTACAGCTAAGAAATCATGTTGATACATTATTAATAAATGAACTCCAGATTTTATTTTAAATGAACACCAGTTTACCCACCAGTGTCCTTTTTTATTGTTCCAGATATACTCAAGGGCACCTCACTGTGTTTATCTTTCTTACACTGTATATTGCTAGATTCAGTTTCCTGATATAATTTTTAGACATTTTTGCATTTATAATCACAGTCATGGTTGAGATTAACCTAATTTTTTTATATCAGAAGTTCCCTTGGTCCTCATAAAATGAGCTGGGAAGAGGGGTACTTTCTTTTTTGCTTTGTTTGTTTTTCTGGAAGAGTTTGGGTAAGTTTGGGATTCTTTCTTCCTTAAATGTTTCACTCCCATAAACATCTTCAGCCAAGAAAAGTCTACAGCTTGACTTGAGTGTCTCATTGCCATCTTTACCACACTATTTCTTTCCAGAGCCTCGGAGTACCCTTCTGGGTTACAATGACCATTCCCGTAAGGAGCAGAGCCTCCCTGTCACGTCCTCTCTGGGCTCCATAATGCTGGAAGCAGTGGGCCGAGCAAGGGTGATTTACACCAGTCTTTCCTCAAGCTGGGTGGAAAAGTAGTGTTTGTAAGCTGTGGGCCGTGTGGTGGTTGGAGAGGGTGCTCACGAGGTTGTTTTCTCGGGGTTGGGAGGAGAGGGAGGACTACAGCACCATCCAGTGCAGCAGCTGAATTCACACTCACTCTAAAGGTCTTCATCTGAGCCTTGGCTGGCAGGGGAAGCAGCACCGTGTGTGGGGGTGACAAGCAATTGTCCTGTTTTCCAGCCCCATGGCCTCCTGCCACCCCTCTTTCCTACCCACCAGCTGGCAGAGGTATTGTCAGCATTTTTTTTGATGGGAAAACCTGCACAGCCTTTTGCTTGGGAGCACAGGGTGTGACACTGGAAGCTGGGGCTGGAAGCAGGGGCCGGTCAGGGCACATTCCAGGAAAGGAAGTGAGGAGAGCTTTCCCTTCCCCTTTCCCTGTGCAGTGCCCTGTGTCCCCTTCATCACAGCAGGCTGAGGTTATGCTGGGACAAGGGTGGAGAGGATCCACCTTCCTTTCCAAAGCTCTGGCCACAGCAGGCCCCTTCCAGGTTCAAGTCCTGTGTCATTGGTTCTCAAAAGTTTTGTTCTCCATACCCCTTTAAACTTTAAAAAATTAGTGTGGCCCTCACAGGACTTTTGGCTATGTGGAGCCTGCCTCTTGATATTTACTGTACTAGGAAACAAAACTGAAAAAAAAATTAAAATATATAATCTATTTTTAAAAAATAATTAATTCACTAAAATTAACACATACTTTTGTGAAAATAACTGTATTTTCCAAAAAAAAGAGAGAAGAGTGGCATTGTTTTACAATTTTGTAAATCCCTTTAACTTCTGGCTTGATGGAAGGTAGTTGATTCTCCTGTCTGCTTCTGTATTAAATCTATTGCAATGTCTGGTTCTACATTAAATCTATTGCAATAAGCTGATTTTTTTTTTTGCTAAAATATGTGAAGAAAATTCAGGCTTACATGTGGTTGGATAAGAAGAAATATTTTAATAGCTTTTCAGATAATTATGGCTATTCCTTGTTGGTTTTTCACCTAAACTGGACAATCAGTAATTTCCTAACAGTTAGTTGCAATGTAAAATGTAAAACTATATCATTCAACTTTTTGTACTGTGCTGCATTAGAGTCCACAGGTCTGTCTTGAACTTTGAATGGACCTTTACTAGTGGATGACTTTTTAACACCATGCATTGGTCATTGGGAAAATGTTGGTTCACTGAGTTATGCAGATATTCAAAATGTTAACACATTTTATTGTACAGCATATTATACAACATAAAAATCTGATTTATTAATATCACCATTCTCATCAGAAATGTCTTTAGGTATTGGAAAGTTATCAAGTTCAGGTTTTAAAAAAATCTAATTTTTCATTTGAAAGCTAAAATTTTATCATTGGGCACAAATATTTGTTGTGGGGCTTTTTTTGTCAAATATCATTTGTCATTTTTCCCCTTAAGTGATAAACTACTTCATCTAATTTGAAGACATCTTGTGCCACATACCCACAGTTTATAAAACCCAGCCTCTGGCTTGCACAGCTTATAACTCAATTGCACAAGTGTTTTTCTTCAAGTCAATCATCATATTGCAGTTTGCCTGAGCACTTCTGTGTTCTTTTCATTTTACTACACAGATCACTTTTAAAAATGTATTCAAGGGTTGTGGTTTACTAAAATTAATTATTTGTACTGCTTCATTAAGAACATACTTAAGTAAAACTGTACTTTGTGTTTTCTGAGAGTGGCTGCCAAGGAGGAATGTGACGATGGCTGGTACAGTCTGGTGCCACAGCCTCAATGTGGGCTAAGGCACCGATAGTTTAGCTCTGCTCCATACCCTCAGCCAATGTCAACACACTGAAAAGTGAAAATGACACCTTGGAGTGATAATGCAAGTGGTTTTGACCTCACAGACCCTCTGAAAGGGGCTTTAAGACTTCCAGAGGTCCAAGGACCACAGTTCAAGAACTGAGGCACTATGACATCTACTCAAATGGACAAATATATTTGACAGTTCCCAGAGAACAATAAGCTGTCAAGATGATGACAATGGTGGTGATGATGATATCTGCCATTTATTAAGTGCTGACTGTGTGCTTGGGCTTGTTTAATCACTTTAAATGAATTGTCTCTTTTAATTCCCACAACAATCCTATGAGATGGACTTCATTGTTTTCATTTCACTGATGGGAAAACAGGTCTGCTTTGCTCACTTCCATATAGTTAGTAAGCTGCAGGCTAGTGAACTCTACCTCCTTGGTTCTCCTGAACAACCTATGGGGGAAAGAAGGCAGCAGGATTGGTCATGGGTGAAGTGAACTGAGATGCAGTCTCAAGAGAGGTCTCAGCCAATTCTGTGGGGGTGGGTGATAGGGGTGGTACCCTGGGGTCAGTATGGCTCTTCAGTTTTGAGCAAAGGGGTTGTCTTTTACCATCTCTCTGCCCAGTCATTGCAGGCAGGCTGCCTTGGGTAAGGGGATATGATCCTGTGTGAGGTGGCTTTCTTGGGTTAAGGACAATTTACTGGGAGGGACTTAGCTGAGAGCTGTCAGCCACCAACAATCCCTATAGTGATAGTAAGGGGTGTCTGGGTATCTGAAGGGGGGTCTGGGAAGAGCACCATGGTGACCCCTGACTGCAGGGTCTGAGGCCCTAGATTTTTGGATACTTTAGCCAAGAAGCTGGCTTTCAGTGAAGACAGTGCTTCACCTCTGGGGAGAGAAGGCAACTAGGATGATAGGTCTGTGTGTAGCCAGTGAGGCCAGCTGGCTGGAACTCATGAAAGAAGAAACTCCAGATTCTTCAGGGTTAGAGAGACCTTAAAACATCATACCCAAACCCCATCCAAACCCCTCTTCAGGCAGTGATGAAGGGAGGCCCCTCAGATTCTATCTGAACCATCAGGTGATATGGACCCGCTTTCCACTTGACCTTGGGCAAGTCAGTTTCTCCATCTGTAAAATAGAAATGATAATGTAATGGCTTACCTCACAGGACTATTGAGATGTCTAAGGAGTATAGGGAGAGTTAGAACATTTTGTGAACAGCGAGTTCATCTATTTTAGTGCTAGGCAATGTTAGAACGTCGGTCTTTACATTAAGCAGGAATCTGGTTCCTGGAACTCTTACCCACTGGTCAGGACCTGTCTGCTAGTCTATGGCAGTGGTTCTCACCATGTCATTCCAAGACCAGCAGCATCAGCATCACCTAGGAGCTACTTGGAAATGCACATTCTCAGGACTTTCCCTAGAATGAGTGAATCGGAAACTCTGGTGGTGGGGCTCAGCAACCTTTACTTTAACAAGCCCTCTTGGTGATTCCAGGACACGCTAAATTTGAGGCCCACTGATCTGGAACACAGCTCCTCAAACTGTGATGAAGCATTTTTTCCTCCAATCCATGTGGACCTACCAGGCATGACGAGTACCCCCACCTTGCACCATATGCCAGACTCACAACACAAGTTCTGCAACACAGAAGATGCACCCTCTTTAGTGGTATGGGTCCACTGACCATGCACCTGGATTCACAGCAGTGCCAGATTGCTGTGAAAGCTTCCAGACACCCTTCGTTTCTATACATATCCCACAGGGGACCATTAACAAACAGTTCAGAGGTGGGCACTGGTCCCTGGACCACAACATGAGTAGAACTAGTACAGATCTTTGTATCTCAAATGTAATGTGCTCTCAAATCACCTGGAGATCTTGTTAAGGTGTACATTTGGATTCACAGTGTCAGTGAGACAGCTGAGATTTGCCCAGGGATCCTGCTGCTGCTGCACAGGTAGGATAGCAAGGCCTTAGATGAGAGCAATGCATAGCACATTGTCTCTTTTCTCTTGAGTGTCTACCTAAATATTTGAAGCTAGTAGTTGTATTCCTATTCCCAAACTTCTTCTCAAGGCTAAACATAACCAGTTCCCTCAACTGTTCTATAGGCAGCCACATCTCCACATCCCTACCTCCCAGTCCAGCCAGCACTTATGCAACTATCTACTGACCATGCTTTAGCCCACAACTTCTCTCTTCACCCCCTGTCACCTCCTGCCACTTAGAGCTATTTCTTTCAGTATTTCCCGAGCTGGATCCAGTCCCTGGGGATTTTTAGTTCACTCATGCTTCTGGGAAGCTCTTCAGGCTGAAGGAAGGAAGTCACACTAGAGCTGGACAGTGCCATCTGCATCTGCCCAACCTGGACCCATGCCGGGGTGAGCCTCCTGCTCTCTCCTACCACCCCTCTCCAAACACTCCTGCCCTCCTGTCTGTAGTCACCTAAATCCAACCCCAGTAACCTGGGCTTTCCTATCTCCATCATGCCTTAAAGACACACTGGGGCATTTGAGGGGCTAGGAGGGTGTTGCACAGATAGGGGTCCTTCCTTGGCTAGGAAGAAGGGTTTCTCTGAGCAGGCCAAGAATGAAGTAGATTTTGTGACAAAGTTGACACTTTTGTGACACTCTTCACAAGGATCCCCCACCCCTACCACTCCAGAGTCTCCCCCTTCATCTTCCAGGGCTTCCCAGAGCCTGTCCCACTCCACCAAAGCCACCCGTCAGCCAGGACCTTGTTTCAGGACCCCTGTAAGATGCACTTGCTGGGAAGTGGCAGAATGGAGCCAGTTTTATACCTTTACCTCTCAGCAAGAATTCATCTATCAAATTAGTAAATAGTTTGTCCAGGCTCAAGGACATAAAACTCAGAGGTAGATAATTTAAAAAAAATTATACATAGCTTTACAGGGAAATGAAGACTCAAAGAGATTAGAAGCTTCATTTTGTTACCTGGATCATGGGCTTGCCTGACACATCCATGCATTTTCACGTGGCTCTGATCAGGATGTATATGTTAATGTAAGTGTCTTTCATTTAACTTCTTTAAGTAAACACATTAATAAACACATCTCAATGTAGCTGAATGTTGTTTGTGCTTTTGCCTTTTAAAGTATGCATAACCCACCAAGTATACAAACCCTTCAAGTAACCCTAGACTAGCAAGGTGGTTGCAAACTTGGACCCCACCACTTAGTGGCTGTGTGACTTTAGGCAAGTTCTTAACTTCTCTGAGCCACACCTGTAAAATGAAGTTAATGTAAGACCTTACAGCATAGGGGTTTTGTGAGAATTAAATGAGACAATCATGCAAAGTTTTTTTTTAAGATTTTATTTATTTATTTCTTAGAGAGGGAAGGGGTGGAGAGAGAGAGAGAGAGAGAGAGAGATCAATGTGCGGTTGCTAGGGGCCATGGCCTGCAACCCAGGCATGTACCCTGACTGGGAATCGAACCTGTGACACTTTGGTTCACAGCCCGTGCTCAATCCACTGAGCTATGCCAGCCAGGGCAGACAATCATGCAAAGTTTTTAAAACAGCATCTAGCACATAAGATATGTTTAATTAATGTTAGCTACTATTATTATAGTTATTGTCATAAGATATTCAGGCAATCTTATATTGCTAAGCATTTTTTTGTTATTTGAAATTATTTTATTATGAAAATTCTGTTATGAACAGTGATCCTTTCCAGAAACCTCTAGGGATGGCCTTGTCTGTGCTAGAGAGTTCTATGAGGGTAACAAGGATGGCCCTGGTGGGGCTATGGTGTGGTGCAGAGAAGCCAGGGAAGGAGCAATTACAATACTCACAGGGCCTGCATAGAAAGTGCTGCCTGTCCGCAGAGGGATGGGAGAGAACAAGCGAGGTAGGTGAGAACCAGGGGCCGCTCGGAGGAGCAGCTGACATTGAGATGAATTTGGAATATCTTCTTCTTTTTTTAACCTCACCTGAGGATATTTATTGATTTTAGAGTTAGATGAAGGCAGGTGGCAAGGGGGTGGAGAGAGAGAGAGAGAACATGAGAAACATCACTAAGAGAAACATGGATCAGTTGCCTCTTGTACATGCCCCGACTAGGTGTCAAACCTGCAATGTAGACATGTGCCCTGACTGAGGACCTAACCCACAGCCTTTTTGGTTGCACTGGACAATGCTCTAACCAGCTGAGCCACCAGCCTAGACTGGGATACCTTTGAGGGGAAGGCACTGCTAATGTTTGTTATTTGTTGCATTACTGTGTTCCCAGTGCTCAGAACTGCTCCTGGCCTGTCACAGGCCCTGCGTCGTTCACTGTTCAGCGGATGAGTTGTCTGCTTGCTCCCCAGAAGGAGCAACGCCCAGCAGTGCCACTAGCTGCTGAGGACCAGCCCTGTCCCAATCTGGTCCAGATGTTGTGTCTGGCCCCACTCAGCCTGCTCCTGCCTGACTCATGGGACAGGAAACGCCTAACTGCAGGGCAGTGCCTCTGAGCAGTGGTCTTTCTGCTCCTGGCAGCAGTGAGAGGCCCTGCGTGGAATGTGGGTCACCAATGGGAGAGGAAATGATGTTATGTGATGAGAAGTTAGACACTTGGGGACTGTTGAAGGGCGAAGGGTTTCTGCTGGGTCTGAGTGCCAGCTGGTTCAGCGATGAGTGAGGATCAATTTCCCACACATACCCCATATCTCAGAATCTTTTATTTACAGTATTATCTCTTTTGTGGGAAACAGACAGTGAGGATAAATATGGAAGAAAGGAAAACACTGGCATTCCTCGATGGCCCACTTTGTGCTGGGGGTTTACAGACAGTGTAGGACTTGTCCACAGTGTGACTCTGTGGAGAGGGTTAGCCAGGCCAGTTCCAGTGTGAGAAGCCCACTCAGCAAGCCCCCAGCAAAGTGCTGGGTGGCCCTCACAGTGAATGGTGGTCCCACCCCCACCCACCCTGCTGCTTCTGGGATAGGAACTTGACCTAGTGGGAGGAAGAGAAAACAGCCCTCCTGACTCTCAGTTCATGGGGTTTGGGTGGAATCGGTCCCCCATGACTCAGACCTGACCTATCAAAACTCCAAACCCTCCTGCCATGTTCTGATCAGGGGCTCACCCATCTGGGACATTCAGAGCCCATGAGGACCAGCCCTGGAGCTCTGTTGGGACTCCCAGGAGAGAGAAGCTGTTCTGTTTGGACTGCGAGCCTAAGACTGTAACACACAAGCTATAAACTGGCCGTGCTACAATTCCAAAGGGGCAGGCTTCCTGAAAATGTAGTTATTTTAGAGGAAAGCAGAGCTGAGAAATAGAAAGAAATCAAACCTAGATTTGTGGTTTGAAAACCTAGATCAAACCACATATCCACGGGTCTACTCTGCCTGAAGATTGACTAACTATCCTTAGAATTTTCATTTGCATGAACCAATAAATTGTCTTTTATGCCTAGACACTTGAAACTGGTTTTCTGTTATAGCTAAATGAGATTCCCTATGACCTGGGAATAGCCGTGGAATTGGGACTTCGATGGCATTTTCTTGCCCATCCTCCTCACATGCCCGCACTCTGCACGATATAAATCCCCTGCCCTGAGCAGTCAGTCCTCTCGACTTGCTGCCTCGATAGCCATCTAGTAGGGCTGGTAGGAGGTTGGGGGTGGGCTTGGCCCTGCATGCCCCAATATCTCCATATACAGAATTGCAGATTTGTTTGTTGTTGTTTTGAATCCTTACCCGAGGATATGTTTTCACTGGTTGGTGGGGGGAGAGAGAGAGAGAGAGAGAGAGAGAGAGAGAGAGAGAGAAACATCAGTTGTTTCCTGTGTGCGTCCCAATTGGGGATTGAACCTGCAACCCAGGTACACACCCTGACCAGAAATCAAACCCACAACTTTTTGGTGTATGTGACGATGCTCCAACCAACGGAGCTACCTGGCCAGGACAGCAGATTGTTTTTACTTGGATTTCATTGGTTCCACTTAGTGGCATGCTGGTAAATGTTTGACAAGCAAACAAGTAAAAAGCCCAGTGTTGTCATGCTTGCCAGTTTCTGTGGTGCGACTGTTTCTACCATAGCCTGTTTCAAGCTACCAACATGACATCACTGAATGTGGAGAGGGGATGCCATGCGAGTGGTGCACCATTTGATGGTATTTCCATCACGCAGATTTATTAGCTATAAATAACCTCAGGAGCATAGATAATAATAAAATGTAGTAAATAATTAGGAACTTATGAGTTCTGAATTTTTATTACCTTTGTTTTTAATATATTTACATAATTTAGCTTTTAATAGTGTCTGTGCATAAAAACTGGCTCACAACATTTCTTAAAAATTATAATTGGCTTTTAGAAGCTAGTATGAGCTGGCTCCAGGACACCTCCAGACCCTGGAGGAAATGCCTGCATCTTCATGGGTTTGAGAGCTATGAGCATGAACCCTGGTTTAAATACAACAAGGAGCCTGGGAGCCATCCTAGAAGCCTGATCTTGGTGAAGGACCGTGCCAAGTTGAAATGTGCAATGAAACTGAATGTGTCATTAGCATGTGAATGGGACTTGTGATCTGGAGATGTCCACAGGCTACAGTGACTCTTACTTTGCATGGTCAACTGGTCCTACCCTGCAGGAGGGGACATGGAGCAGTGAAATAGGGGTCCTGTATAAATTAGGGCTCCAACAGGAAATAGATGGCACACCCAGGTCAGCATAAGGTGAGGAGAGTTTGAGAAAGAGACTCATTACCTAGGTGTGAGCAGGTGTTGGAGAACCCCACAGATTCAGCAGAACTCCATGTCTGGTAGCTCGGGGTTCCATTACCTTCCCTAGGCCCAAAGGTGCAAGCAGGGGTGAGGAGACCAATTATGTTACTGGAGATGGAGACCAGGAGGGCTGGGGAGGACATCTGACAGAAAATGGGACCACTTTCTGCAGGGAGGAACACAGGGAGTCAACACCCTTGACCTCGCTCTGCTCTCTTTCCCTCTGCTCTCTTAACCTGGCTCCCCATTTGCCAGACCTACCCAAAAGCCATAGGGCAAGGAGCCCTAAGCTATTAGGCTTGGGCCACTGAAAGAAGGTAGAAGGGGTCTGAAAGGTCAAATGATATAGGTCCAAATCTTGGGTATATCCCTTGGAGTGGACACTCTGATCCTTTGTCTTAGGCCTTTTGGAACTGCCATGGGCCACCCTCACCCAAGAGACATTCAGGTCCAGTCCTCTGCCTCTGACAAGGGCAGGGGGTTGTTTGTGGAGGCACACTGCCTTCTTCTCCAGCCAGCCCGAAGTTCCTGGGATCCAGAGAGTGAGGTCTGGGAGTGGACACCTGCTCATGGTTTCACCCTCCACCACCCGGGCTGTCACTGGGGCACTCTCTGCGTGGCCCAGCAGAGCCCTCCCTCTCCTGCAGGCCCCTTTGCTATGGAAACTGAGCTGGGGGAGCGCTGCCCTGGGAGCCCGGAGACCTGGGTGTCCTGTTCCGACTGCATCCTCAGGGGGTTTCCAATCCTATCACTAATCTGAATACTCTCTTCTGCAAAACCAGGGGCCTGGGCCAGATGGCCACGATTTCCAAGGACACCTCTGTCTAATTTCAAGACTTTAGGCGTGTCATCTCTATGTCATTAGCTTAATCAAAATCCTGTCTTTCTACAGCCAGGAGGTGGCAGCAAAGCTCTGTTTTGAAGGGGCTTATCGGCCAGGTAGGCTCTGCTGTCTGAGGCCCCAGGGCTCCAAGTCCAGGTTTGGTGGCTGTTTCACTGCTGAATAATAATAATAAAAATATCAACATCTTCATTATAATCACTATTTTTGGTAAAACAGCCACAGTGCTGTCTCCAATGTGGGCAGTACTGTAGAGTAGAGGAAACCTGCTTAATATCACACGGAATCTTTCAACACCATTGTGAAGACAGGAAGGGCCCAGGTGTCAGCCCCGTGTTGAGGCTGAGAGACATTCTCGGGCCTACCCAAGGCCTCCTGGAAGGTATGATGTGCCAAGACAGAAGCCCAAGCTTTGTGTTGTGTACTCTCTCCCTCACTGTGTGCAAGTCCCCTCGAGTTCCTTCTGCATTTTGGAGGGGCCAGAGAAACCAATACAAAGAGCCCAAAACTTTGGACTTGGCTTCCAGCTGCCAAGACTTTGGAATGTGACATGCAAATGATGGGGAAGAATACTAAGCACAGGAACATCACGTTCATTTCCTTTTTTTTTGTCCAGGTCTCAGAAAAATTTTTTAAAAATCTTTATTTTATTGTTGTCAGAGTATACTTGGTGTTAGCTATGAAAGATTCTCATTCATTTGTTCATTCATTCATTCATTCATGCATTCATCTCTCCCTTTGATAATTGGGATTCTGATGTAGTAGAAGACACTGTTATCTACTATGAAGTATATAGGAATAGTCTCTCTCTTCTAACTCTGAGATCAGGGGGCCTGGGCCTGGAATATTGGGGGCCAGGTAAGTACAGGTAGGTCAAGGTAACTTGGGGTGACTTCTTCCTAGGGAGCCCCATGGGACCTGGGAAGTACTTGAGCAGATGGAATTCAGCTCTGCTTTTGACAGGGTGCCAGGGAGGAGTGGCACTGTTGGAACTTTTTTGATGACCTGCAACAGCATGGTGCATGAACTCCTCAAACCAGAGGAGGCTCCTCAGAGACACAGCCCAAGCTCCAGACTGCTGCCCATCTAGACCCTTCATACACGCCATCTGTGCCCTGAGGCCACCTTCTCTGTCCATCATGGTCACAGGTTACCAGAGTGCTAACTATATGCCAGGCTCCAGACCAAGGTGCTTTTTGAATATTCTTATTTACCTCTGAAAGCAACCCTATAAAGTACATCACTATATCCCATTTTACACATGAGGAAGCTGATACTCAAAGTCATGAGACTCAAAGTAATTTGCCCCAAATTGCAAAGCTGGTGAGTGGTGCGGAAGGACTGGAACCCAGGCAGGTGGGTCCCTGGGCTCTCACTGATGCAGCACACACCACATGGCGGCGGGGAGGGGCACTGAGAGATTGCACTCTGAGGCAAGTCAGAAGAGCTGCCCTCTCACTTCCTTCTAAATGCTGGGCAAGCCGCAGCCTGTCTGCAACAGCTCTGGAAAATGAGGACATGGATTCCTGCTTGATCTCCTGAGGTGATTGCAGGGAGACTGGCATGGAAAGGGGAAAAATGGGCATCATACAAAGTTGTTCTGTGTATCTGAAATGGGGTTACTGCTCTTCTCGGGAAAGCAGTGTGGTGAGTGATAGGAAGGGTGACCCAGTGACTGGTGTCTGGACTTCAAGAATGGCCTCAGTTTCCTTGCCTGTGAAATCGGGGAGAATAAAGAGATCATTGTTAATGGAATCTTCCATTACTATAGTCCAGCAGTGAGGATGATGATGGTGGTGGTGGTGGTGACCATGGTGATGACATTGGTGACTACGGTGAGGATAGAAATGATGGTAGTGATAGCAGTGATAGTGATGATGATGATAACAGTGAGAATGGCAATGACAGTGATAATGGTGATGTCAGATACCTGAGGTCACCTGACCTCAGAATCATTTCCTGTCACTGTCCTGCTGCCAGCTCTCCTCACTACCAGCCCCACTGAGTCAGAGTCACATGGGGGTGGGATGGTGAAGAAACAGGAAGGAGGACTAGGAGGCTGGAGAGAAGGAACGACCTAAAATTCCAGAGGATAATGTACTTGTCTCACTGCCTGGAATATAGTGAACTGATACTTACTACTAGTTAATGGTTTATTGAGACACAATTGACATACCACACAGTTCGATGGCTTCTAGTTTATTCAGAGTTAAACATCTATCACCACAGTCAATTTTAGAACATTCTAATTACCTCTAAGAGAAGCCATGCACCCTTACCACCCAAAGCCCTCACCTGTCCCAGCGAAGCTGTAATTTGTATTATCTCTGCCTTACACAAAAAGAAAATTGAGGCTCAGAGACGAAACAAACTTGCTCAAGGCCACATGGTTGGTATGTGACATCAGGATCCCATCCAGGTTTGCTGGAAGCCCAGGCCCATGCTCCTGACCACATGGGTCCGTCTGACCAGTGAGACACCTCAGGTTCAGAGAATACGTGTAACTGACCAAAGACCACAAGGTATTAAGTGATCAGGCTGGGGCTCAGATGTCTTCTTGACCCCCGATCCTGTCCTTATTCCATCCTGCTGTATTCTCACCCCTTCAGGGTAAGCAAATCCACATAATCAGAATCAGTGAAATCCCGAGGGTCTGGAGGAGAGCCCTAAAATTAGCGGTAGCTCCTTTATTGGTGCTGGGCCCAGCCTTAGCCCTGACTTTGGAAGTCAATGGCTCCTGGGGCTCACCTGCTCCCTTTACCTACTCCCTTCACCTCTTGGCCCTGAGCTCAGTGAGGAGGATTCATGCAGGCAGAGAAGAGTGACCCCAGCCAGAAGGAGGAACAAGGTTTGCAAGACAGGTAAGCCCCTATCCAGTCTTCCAAAGCTTCTACCTTCCCAGGAGTGCATGCATTGGAGAGTGTCTCATACCTCCCATATGTTATGGGAGCTATGGATGGGTCTGAAAGGGGTGTAGACAAGGTTCTCAGAGGGACAGGATGGGAGGCAGAGTTGCTTGGTGGAAAGAGCCCTGTCTGGGAGTCTGTAATCTTTGGGTCTCGTCACCACTCTGCCTGGACAACTGCAGTGAGAGTACTTCATCAATATGGGCCCAGTTTCCCTACCTGTACACTGAGGGAGAAAATGGGGAACCTAATTTGAAAGAATCAGGAGTTCCTTGGAAGAACAGGTGCAGCAGTTATCTGAAGGGGTCTCCATTTTGAAAGGAAGGCTATGGAGGCAAACGATTTGTCTGATAGTGGGGCAAGGAGCCTCCACCTGCACATTCCTTACTTTCTTTGCATGAATAAAAGGTCAGGCAAGGATCTAACCACAACCCCACGGAAGAGGAACAGACTGAGATAATCAACACAGTAAAGCTGAGGACCTGTGCAGTTAGGAGAATTTATTTCCCATGGCATTTTCTTTCCACTCTACCAGAGGTGCCCATGGTAACAGGAGTCAGGAGGGCCTCATTCTTCCATCTTCTGTGTGAGAAAAAAATTGTACATAGGAGATGAGTCAAACTGAAGGAGAGCCTGAGTATAGTCTTCAAGTGGGGCAGCTGGAAAGGCTGGAACTTCAAAAAAAAAGTAAGAAATGGTGTTACAAAAACAAAGCTGCCAGACCCCTGGAGAAGGGATGCATCCCCTGGAAAGCAGGGCCTCTTGCCTCAGGGAGGGTTGGGAATGGTAAGGTGTGTGGCTCCTGGTCCCTCCCTGATGTTCTCCTGTGGGCCTGGAACCATGGGGTTCTGGCTATGGTAGTGGCATCTGTCAGTAACAATCAGCAGCAGGGAAGGCACCCACAGGTACCTTCTGAACTCTCCCTGGCGCTCCCCTGGTCCTGGGCTCAGGACTTCTAGGGAAGAAGTCGGCTCTCACCTGGCCCCCAACCTCGAGGCTCTTGGCCCGCAGCTTGTTGACTTGGGACTCAGCAATGTCGGCCCGCTCCTCAGCCTCCTCCAGCTCATGTTGGGCCCTCCGGCATCTGGACAGCTGCGTGTTGGCCTGCTCCTCCTGAATGGAAAGTGAGGGGAGGCTGAGGAAGCCCCTTACTCTGGTTCCAAGGTCCGCAGGAGGTGTAGGGAAAACTAGGGAATCAGGAGAGCTTGGGCCCTGGATTCACTGACGGCAGAGGAGAGAAAGCTGAGCTCCCCAAGGGTGAGGTTGCAAACTGCACCCGTCTACTCTGTGCCATTTCTCCCACTGGAACTCTTTAAAAGAGACCCATGTCCAGGGTCCTCCCAAAGCACCTAGAGGTGTCGGAGGCCAATGGCCCATGTTCCCTGTGCCCTGTTCCTGCTCCCAGCATCATCTGCCTCTAGTCAGGCCATTGTGTGGGTTCATTTCATCATGAATCAAGAGTTCCTGACAAAGGGGTCCTCCTGGGCTCCCTCCAGGCTGTCCGGTCCTGCTGACACTAGACTAATATGATAGGCATGAACCTCTCCCCATGGAACCAGTTCAGATCTGCCTCCCTATGTCAAGATGGAACCAAACCACCTACTGGGCAGAGAAGAGAAAGGACAAGGAGAGAAGCCATATGTTCAGTCATTTATTGAAGGCAGGGTCCCTGAATTTGGTTCCTCAGAATACTAGCCCTATGGGATGCCCTGCCTATAATGAAAGGGTCCCCAGGCCCATTGGGAAATGCTCCATTTTGCAATGTCTCTTCCTTTTGGAAGAGTCAGTTACATATGACTTACAAAATCTGAGTATCCTTGAAGTAAAGCCACCAGTTCAACTTTGTTCAACCCAGCATTTCCCAATCTATTTATTTTCTATAAAAGAAAACATCCCTCCCTCCTCTAGCCCCAGCTTCCTGCTATTAACATCCCTCAGACCTAATGTCTCCAGAGGACACTTTGGGAAATGCTGGTTTTGGCCCATTCCATTACTTCCCTGTTGGTTTTCCCCATGTGATCAAGGGAAGATCCAAAAGGAGGGACAGGAGTGGTGGATATTAGGGAGGGCCAGGAAAGAGGCTGTAGGGACTGGGGAGGGGGAGGGGGTGAGAAGGTGGAGTGGGGGGGCAGTGTCGGGATGACATGTATTAGGATGAGGTGTCTGAGGTGAGGTCACAGGGGCAGGAAGGGTTGGTGGGGTGGGCTGAGGTGGTTGGGGAGTCAGGGTGAAGCCAGGTGGAGCCAGCCCACCTCGCAGGTGGGCTTAGATACTCTGGGGTGGGTGGGGTATGAGAAGGTGAGGTAGGCTGAAGCTGAGTGAATAGATGGAGGGGGCTGGGTCACAGGGGGTGAGGCAAGGGCACAGAGGAGGGGGAGATGGGGCAGGGTTGTGCATACAGAGCAGGAGAAGGAGGAGTACAGGTGTCCCTCCCTGTTCTTACAGCCTGTGAATACTTAGGCCTCAGGGCCCGTGAACAGTAGAACACAGGAACACACCCCCGCTCGGGGCTGGAGGACACTCAGGCTGGCATGGCGCCCAAGACCTCCCCCACTTACAGCCTCCTCAGCCTGCCTCTTGTACGACTTCACTTTGGCCTGCAGCTTGTCCACCAGGTCCTGGAGTCTGAGAATATTCTTGCGGTCCTCCTCAGCCTGCAAACAGAGCATCGTGCAGGGTCCCCACCCCACTGCTGCTTCTGATCAACAAAGCACCTCTCAGGGTTTGGGAGCTCTACCTGGTAAGTCATTTCCTTGACTTTTCGCTCATATTTGTGGGCCCCTTTCAGAGCTTCAGCTCCCCTCTTCTGCTCAGCATCAAGCTCGTTTTCCAACTCCCTCACCTGCAGGTGGCAAAGAGAATGCAGAATTCAAGTCAGACCTCCCAGGCCTCTCTCATGGACTCATGTGTGTGTCATTTTAGGGTAAACTAGAGCCAAGAGTCTCCGACCTTTTGGTGTCTCTGGGCTACACTGAAAGAAGAATTGTCTTGGGCCACCCATTAAATATACAAATGCTAATGAAAACTGATGAATAAAGAAAAAGATTTTAAGTAAATTTACGATTTTGTGTTGGGCCACATTCATAGCCATCCTGGGCTGCATGTGGCCTGTGGGCTGCAGGTTGGACACCCTGCGTCTAATTTGCAAAAGTGTCTCCTCCTAGGACCCAGAATCCACATTTTATTCACAAGGCCACCTCTAGTGCATGCAGTGGCTTTGTGCAAATAAGAACAAGATACCCCCTTTAGTCAGGGACAGTCTCAGGTGCACACAGCTTGGATATTGGGTTTGGCTTTGCAAAGATGTCCCTTCCTCTGGGGCCCTGCAGCTGGGTGAGAGCTGTGCTTCAGCCTGACTTGTCCACACAGATGAAAATGGCATGACTGTTCCTGGTGGCCCTGATTCCTGATCAGGAGGGCCCAGGGGTCATGGAGAGGACCTGAGCCAGGAGGAGTCCAAGTGTGCTCAAATTCCAGGTCCAGCTAAGTGATCTGAAGCAAGGCCCCTGCCCTCACTGAGTTTTTGTGTATTTAGGATGGAGATTGTAATTCCTGCCCAAGCTACCTCCCATGTGGGGATCAAATTAGACAGTAGGTGTGGAAGTATTTTTTAAACAATAGACTATGACACAGGTATTGTTAATTTCATAGCTACTTCCACCTTTCATGAAGTCTTGATGCCAGAGGACAGCCATTGAGAACTCAGGTCACCAACTGTGGTCTTAACTCCATAGTCCAGAGAGAATCAAGAAGTGGAGGTGGCAACCAGCCATCAGGAATTCTGGCTGCCACAGATAGACTCACCAGAGCAACTTTGAAATCTACCAGTGGAACAGGCTAACTCTGGGATCTGTCCCAAACAAAATCCCAGTCCCCACTGCCTACCCTATGGATCCTAGGAAGCTGTCTTCCATCAGGTTCTACAAAACATTATTTCTCTGGGAGTGCTCTCTAGGCCTCTGTCAGGTTTATGAAACCAAGATAACTGGGCAGCTGGTGACAGGTGGACTTTGAAGGGTCCTCATCATGAGACGGAGAGGCTGGCTGAGGGCTTACTGCTGACCAGGAATCAATGAATCATAGAGGGTGGCTAGGGATCTAGTTCCTCCTATGAGGTGAGGGGATCCACCAGAAGGACAGGTCTAAGCTCATTTTAATAAAATAATACTGGGAATAATTAAAAATAAGCATTTAAAGTTTTTTGGGAAGCCCTAACTTCCCTGGTATTTACTTTTGTTACTCATGCCTTGTAGTTTTAAGCAAAAAAAAAAAAAGGTCTTTCACATTTAAAGTGTGCAAGTGCTGGTGACCACCTCCTTGGGAGGCTGACACAAAGAATGCCTGTATTTGGGCCTTTCCTGCTGGGAGAAGTGGTTTCCCTCTCTTGTCATCTCCTCCTCCTCCTTCTTTCCCACTCTTTCAATTCCTCTCTTCTGGGGACAACAGAGACATTCTGACAACTCCTCCACACAGCCCTTCTTCAAAATGTTAACTGGTAGTGGAGCCCATTTAAATAAATAAATAAATAAACCAGCACAGGCCTAAAGGTGGGGGTGGGGGGGGGAAACATGAAATGAGTGAAACAATCCAGAAAGAAACTAAACAACTACAAAATACACCCACAGATGAAGAAGCAGGAGGACTGCCCTGTGTGGCTCATTGACTTTCCTGGAGCACCAGCCTGGAGGAAGCTCCAGGAACCCTCTAAGAAGGATGCAGGGAGAAATGCACCAGAACTGCAGATCACATTTAGAGATCAGGAAATCAGGGAAGTGAATGAGACCTAGGAGTGGGAGATGGAGGGAGACTCCAGATTCTTTACAGGATGGGCCATTGTTTATCCAAGTGTAAGTTAGTTGGTCCAAAATTTAAATTCAACTAAAATGTAAAATTTTATGGTTGCAAGGCATATTTCCCCCATTTATGTGGATCTGAAACTATACATCCTGAATGTGGACATTTAAAAATGTCATTACACACTGAAGAAAGAAAGTGAAGAAGATACAAATAAGTGGAAATACATATCATGCTCATAGATAGGAAGAATTAACATTATTAAAGTGTCCATATTCCCTAAAGCAATCTATAGATTTAATGCATTTCCTATCAAGATTCCAATGACATATTTCACAGAACTAGAACAAATACTTCAAAAATTTATATGGAACCACAAAAGGCCCAGCATAGCAATAGCAATCCTGAGAAAGAAGAACAATGTTGGAGGAACCATGCTATCAAATATCAAATGATACTATAAGGCCATAGTAATCAAAACAGGATAGTACTGGCATAAAAGCAGACACATAGATCAATGGAATAGAATAGAAAGCCCAGAAATAAACCCACACCTTTATAGTCAATTAATATTCAACAGAGGAGGCAAGTATATAATGGGCTAAAGATAGTTTGTTCAATAAATGGTGCTGAGAAAATTGGACAGATACATGCAGAAAAACAAAAATAGATCACCTTATACCACACACAAGAATAAATTAAAAATGGATGACAGACTTAAATGTTAGAACCATAAAAATCATAGAAGAAAACATAGGCAGCAAAATCTTGGACATTGCTTGTAGCAATATTTTATTGGCTATATCTCCCCAGGCAAGGGAAACAAACAAAAACTAAATTAAACAAATGGGACTATATCAAACTAAAAATATTTTACACAGCAAAGGAAAATATCAACAAATAAAAAGAGAGTCCACATAATGGGAGAACAAATTCACCAATACATCTGATAAGGGGTTAATATTCAAAATCTATAAAGTACTTACAAAACTCAACACCAAAAAAACAAACAACCAAATTAAAAAATGGACAAAGGACCTGAATAGATACTTATCCAAAGAGGACACACAGATGGCCAATAGACATGTGAAAAAAGGCTCAATATCACTATTCATCAGAGAAATGTAAATTAAAACCATAATGAGATACCATCTCACACCTGTCAGAATGGCTATCATCAATAAATCAATAAACAACAAGTACTGGCAAGGATGTGGAGAATGGGGAACCCTTTTGCACTGTTGGAAATGTAGATTGGTGCAGCCACTGTGGAAAGCAGTATGGAGATACCTCACAAAATTAAAAATGGATCTGCCTTTTGACTCAGCGATCCCACTTCTGGGAATATATCTGAAGAAACCCAAAACACTAATTCAAAGGAACATAAGCACCCCTAGGCTCATTGCAGCGTTATTTACAATTGCCAAGAGATGGAAGCAGCCCAAGTGTCCATCAGTAGGTGAGTGGATAAAACAACTATGGGACATAATTACACAATGGAATACTGTTTGGTCATTAAAAACAAGAAAATTTTATCCTTTGCGACAGTATGAATGGACCTGGAGAACACTATGCTAAGTGAAATAAGCCAGTCAGAGAAAGACAAACACCATATGATTTCACTCACATGTAGAATCTAATGAAAAAACTGAACTAACAAGTAAAACAGAGACAGTCTTATAGATGGAGAGCAGATGACAGCTAGTTGCTGGGGTGAAGGGGTAGGGGGATGAGGGTAGGGGATGGAAGGATTGAGCAGAAAGGGAAAAGGACTCATGGACATGGAAAATATTGTGGTGACTGCTGCAGGAAGAGGGTATAAGGGGACTAAATGGTAATGGGAAAAGTACAATAAAGACTAAATTTAAAAAATTAAAATGTCATTACACTACTGTTATTGAGGCATAAGCATTCCAAAGTGGATTTGTGTGTGTTGGGGTATAGGGACCATCAAAAAAGAAATAAGTGGGAAATTTGGCTCACAGGGAGTTTTGCAAACAGCCCTCAAACTAAGTGTGCAGTTTGTTCAATCAGTGGCCCCTTTTCCAGCACCTAAATTTCCAGATTATGGCTCTGCCTGAGGCAGCTGAACTGGTATCACTTTGACAGTGAGTCCTTTCAGGCTGCCCTACCCGGTTCTCCAGTTTCTGGATCTGCTTCTTCCCACCCTTCAGGGCCAGCTGCTCAGCCTCATCCAGACGGTGCTGCAGGTCCTTCACTGTCTGCTCCAGGTTCTTCTTCATCCGCTCCAGGTGGGCACTGGTGTCCTGCTCCTTCTTCAGCTCCTCAGCCATCATGGCCGCCTGGTGAAGTTCACAGAAAACATCAGTGGGCCATCCGACCATCCCTACCTGGAGCATGTGGAGGATGCTGCTAAGGTTGGTACAGTGTGTGCTGACACACGTCTCCTTCCCTGAGTGCACTGCCCTCCTCCCCACTCTGCCTCTGATCATTCCAGCTCTCCAGGAAACCACCACTGACAGACCTTGGTCTTAAAGAGATGAAGGTTACTTGTCATGCATGGGAGTAGAGGCCCCTGCCTTGTCTCCCAGCAGTGTCTCTGAAGGGAGAGAACAGAGCTCACATCTGTGATGGCTTTCTTGGCCTTCTCCTCTGCATTTCTGGACTCCTGGATGGAGTTCTCCACCTCCGCCTGACACTGGGCTATGTCAGCTTCCAGTTTTTTCTTGATATTTATCAGGCTTGTGTTCTACAAGAAACATTAGATACCAGATTGTAGATTGTATATATTTGGACACTTGAAACAATGGGAAGGGAGAGTTGGGTGGGGGAGAAAATAAATCATGATCATGTTCCATTTCTTTTAAAAACTTAAAAAAAAATTAAAAAGATTTCAGTTATTGAATTTATTTTATTTTAGTTTTTTAGAGAGAGGGGAGAAGGGAGGGAGAAAGAGAGGGAGAGAAACATCAATACATGAGAGATGCATCGACCAGTTGCCTCTCACATGCTCCCAACTGGGGACCTGGCCCGCAGCCTGGGCCTGTGCCCTCCCACTTCTTATTTTCCACGTGGGGATTTGCTAGGCAGTTTCATTTTTGACCAAACAGAAAGTTCCAAGGCAGATCCAAGAATTGCACATAAAATAATTGAATAAATGATAAAGTTTGACTTTCAAATATTTGAGGAAGAACAGATTATTCAAAAAAGGTGTTAGAAACAGGAAATAATTTGTAGATGTGACTATACAAAATGAAAAATAATTCTCATGATCAAACCCTACCATAAATGGAATTGTAAAAGTGAGGACAAAAGAATACATTTACAATGTTACTGAAAAACTCCCTTGCTTAATGCATATAAGACAAATCAATAAGAAAAAAAGCCAAAACTACAAATAGGTAAGACACAACAGAGGAAATCCAAGTGGAAAAAAATACAATGATGAAAAAGAAAAAAATATGATGAAATGTTTTGCCTCAGTAGTAACTAAAGAAATGAGAATTTTTAAAAAAGAGGTATCTTCAACAATAAAATTGGTAAAGTTTAAAAAATAATAGCTATGGTCTTTGAGAATTTATAGGAAAGAGCTTCCATATATTTCCCAATTGGTAATAAAAATTGGGACAACTTAATTGAAGATTAGTTTATAATATATTATAAATGTCTCTTTTGTTTGGATTCTAAAGTTTTACTCCTAGAAATTTATTTACTTCTAGGAATATTAGGAAAATAATAATGGATATATGTGAAAACTTAGTTATAAAGAAGTTTAGTATAGTAGCCTTTCAAATATTGAGTTTTGGGGGAGAACAATGTAAAACATCCAACCATAGAGAACTGGTTAAATAAAAATCTTATAACACACAGCTAGAATGGACTGCTATTCTGACATTAAAAATTGTCATAGAAGACTACCTAAAGATGGAGAAATATGTTCATGCCACATTGTTAAATGAAAATAAATCGCAAAAAGTTTGATCATATTTTTACAAAAAACATAATATTTATGTACATATAGACAAGGGCTTAGAATGAAAGGTCTCAAAATATTAATGATATGGTTGGTATTTTCCTTCTACTTGTTTGTATTTTCAATTTTTTATTAAAATATTTATAAATTGTTTTAACTTTCATAAAAATAAAAAACAATTATTTGAAAGGCAAGCCTAACTTTCTAGGACTATTGTTTCAATGTTTGTTCTGTGACGGCTTCTCCAGTCCCTTCATGCAATGGTTCCTCCTTCCTTGCTCTGAATGCCCCACAACATGCACAGCCCTTTATCTCCAGGTAAAAGAGAGCGTGGCCTCCCAGTGGAGGGTCGTCACTGCACACCTGGGAGTGTAGAAGCTGCACCCGGTCGCTGGCGTCCAGAAGCTCCTGCTCTGACAGACGCCGGGTTCGCTCTGTCTGTTCCAGGGCCACCTTCATCTCCTCCAGCTCCTCCAGCAAGAGCCCATTCCTGCGCTCCGTGATGGCCAGCTGCTCCTTGAGGTCCTCGTTGGTCCTTAGGGTGTCGTCCAGTTGTAGCTGGGAGTCCTTCAGGGGAAACCAGGAGTGAGGCAAGAGGCGGGGCAGGTGGGTGGGATGGGGGAGGTGGGGGGAGGATTGGTGAGGGGGTGCCCACCCAGGCCTGGCGAGGCCACACTCTCACCTTGAGCTGGCCCTGCACGGAGCGCAGGTGTTTCTGGGTCTCTGCCAACTGGCGGTTGGAGCGGCCCAGCTGAATCGCTATCTCATTGAGATCTCCCTCCATCTTCTTCTTGAGCCTCAGGGCATCGTTGCGGCTCCGGATCTCAGCATCCAGCATACTCTGCATGGCTTCTGCTGCCCGTTGGCTGTTTTTCTTCAGCTGCTCGATCTCTTCATCCTTCTCAGCAACCTTACGGTCAAGCTCTGATTTTACCTGGCTCAGCTCTAGTTGGACACGCAAGATCTTGCTCTCTTCATGTTCCAAGGAGCCCTGGTAAAAGCCAAGGAGTGATTGGAGGTACTGTGGGCACTTGAAAAGGTATTTTCATCCTCATTATGACAGAAGGGGGATGATATTAGCCATTTTACAGATGAACAGAACAGTACTCAAAAAAGTCAAATGATTTGCTCCTAAATGTCCCTGCTAGTAATGAAACTGGAACTAAGACTTTTTTTATTAACAATCAGGTCTTGAGGACGACAGGGCATCTTTTTGAATTAGTGAAAATTTTATTGAGTGTGTCTATTTTAATAAGGCTATAAATCAGGAGCCAATCTATTCTCTAAAATGACAGGGCAATTGCTCTCCGGCTGTCCTGTGTTATTCAAATTTCCTGGGTAGCATCTCAATCACCCGCCCTGCACTGGCCACAGCTGATTGTGACATCGGATAGGGCACTGTTGTGACTGCAGAATCCCAGGAGCCAGAGATGTGTCCACAGCCCTGTTAAAACTGAGGGATTCAGAGCAAGCTCTCAGATGTTTGGTGAATGATTTCTTGCTTCCTGAGAGGAAAATGCTGAAGATATAACAAACAAATGTATTTATTTTCACAAGGGGAAATATGATGGCCTTGAGGACACCAGGAGACGAAGCAGCAGAGCACAGCTGTTTCCCCAGGGCAGCTGGATGTTGTTCCCTAGGGGAGCCTCAGGGCCTCTTGGCAGGAAGGGCCCCCAAGTGGAGAGCTAGCCCCCCAACTTCAGTGTTCTGCCCTCCTCAGCTTCCCTGTGTCACATCCCAGACACTTGCCTCCACCTCCTCTAGGGCAGCCTGGAGCTCTGACTTTTCTTGCTCCACTTGCTTCTTGGTCTTTTCCACTTCCTGAAGATTCTTGCCAGTTTCTGCAATCTGCTCAGTTAGGTCAGAAATCTCTTCTGCAAAGGACAGGCTTGATTTAGGCTATTGTAACAGTCTCTGACGGCACAGGCATTTGCCAGGCAGTTTAGGGACTGGTGATTAATTTAGGACATTTATATAGGAGAAAATACATGAAGCCTTTTGGGTGATGTGTCAGCAAAATGCAGGTGGGCTGCCTCACCTGAACTGTGCAGAAAGAGGAGTGGCAAGAACAGTGCATGTTCGTAGAACTTCACAAAGTACACAAAGTTGTCCAGAGGACCAGAGAAGAGAATTGTGCACAAAATGCATAGAATCATCGCCTTTTAGAGCTTTTGGGTCTGGTGTAATTTTTTTTTAACCCTTACATGAGGACATTAAAAAAATTCCTTTTAGAGAGAGAGGAAGAGAGAAAAATATCAATTGATTGCCTCCTGTATGCATCTGGACCAGAGATTGGACCTACAACCCTTCAGTTATGGGGCGATATTCCAACCAACAGAGCTGTCCTGGCCAGGGCTGGTTTAATTTTGTAGGTCAGGAGTCTGAGGACCTAAGGGACTTAGTGACATACCCAGGGACACAAAGCCACATAGAGACAGAATCTGGGAAAATGTTCTCTACCCACTGTGCCCTGTTTCTGAGCATGTGACTTTGCTATGACTGTGCCTTACATTAGGAGGGCTCAGGCCTTGAGGTAAACTGAACAGACTTAAGGATTTTGTGGGGCAGTGGGAAGGAGGAGGTGTTTGGAGGTGGCTGTGCACATGTTAGGGAGGGTGGCCAGAAGAGAAGGGGAGTATCACACACCCATGGTGGGGCAGGAGCTTACCTTGCAGATTTTTATTCTCCCGCCTCATTGTCTCTAACTGATCCACCACTTCCTCGTAGGCGTTCCGCATCTTGAAGATTTCAGTACTAAGTGATCTGGACTCTTTCTGAGCTGCTTCCAACTCAGCTTGACTCTCATCCATCTTTTGCTTCCACTCTGCAAGGACCTAGGAGAAGACAAAGGGACACATGAGAAACAGAAAGGGTCAGGGGACCACCAGCAACATCAAGGTTTTATTTGCTCTTCCATCCTTGGGACTAGAGAAAAATGGGGCCCCCATTCCAAATCAGGAACTGCCCTTTCTGGTATCCATCCAATGGCTTACTGTATGTTTTCATCTCACAGTAAACTGAATTAGCTTTAAGTAAATATAAAATTCCCTTTGGAGAACCATCACAAAAGTAAAGAGACACTACAAATTCCCCCAACCCCCACCCTCCGGACTGGGACTCTCTGCTCAGACTGAGGGCCTCCCTGGTTGTGTGCACATCTCACACACGAGCACGAAGGGCTGACCCATTCATCCCGCTGCTGTCACGCAGTAGGGAAGGACCTTATCGAAGTTCCTCTGCTTCTTGTCCAGGGTGGCGCAGGCAGTGTTGGCTCGCTCCAAACCCAGCATCAGGTCATCCACCTCTCCCTGCAGCCGCTGTTTGGTTTTCTCCAAGGAAGCGCACTTGGAGCTCACTGCCTCTGTGTTTTCCTCAGCTTCCTGCAGCCTCTGGGCCAGTTTTTTCCTAAGAAAACCAGATTTTTTTTTCTCCCTGACAAAGGTGGACTATTTTGAAAGTATTATATCCGAAGAGAAACAGCCTGTAGGGGTGGGAACTTGATAAGAGCCAGACCTAGAGTTCGATGAAGGGAGAGGATTTAAGTGACATCTGAAGAATCCCCAAGTGCTTGGTGACAAAGCAAGTCACTGAGGAGGCACCAAAGGGACCAGGTGGAATGGATGGTACACCACAGGAAGGACGGGAACACCCTATGTGAATGCTTAAGAAAACCCCAAGGCCTGGGAAGAGAGATGCTCTGTTCCTTTACTTGTGCCTTAGAGTCACCTCTCCTGCTATAACCTGGGAGCCCGTACTTGGCCTCCTCCAGCTCCTCAGTGCGCTGGATGGCGTCCGTCTCATACTTGGTCCTCCACTGGGCAACCTCACTGTTGGCCTTGGACAGTGCCCTCTGCAGCTCGGCCTTGGCTTCTTGCTCCTCCTCGTACTGTTCCCACAGCAGGTCACGGTCATGGCGGGAGGACTGCAGGGCATGGGCCAGGGCATTCTTGGCCTGAGAATTACCATGGTGACAGAGTGCAGAAATATTTGGCCATGTTCCAAGTTAAGGCATTTTCATTTCAACCTGCATTTCCTAAGTTGAATCATTTCCATGCTGCCTTCACAGATGTTGCTGTGACAGTATGTCACCTGTTTTATTTAATTTTTTTTAAAGTTGATTCCTTTAAAATATTTAAATATATTTATTTTAAAAGTAAACTATTATCCTACAGTAAATTAAACACCATTAATACTGATCATAATCAAAATGTAACTATAAGAATAGATGCAATTGCCCTGACTGGATGGCTCAGTTGATTGGAGTGTTGTCCCATACACCAAAAGGTTGCAGGTTTGATCCCTGGTTGGGGCACATATGAGAGGCAACCAGTTGATGTTTCTCTCTCTCTCTCTTTCTCTCTCTCTCTCTCTCTGTCTCTCTCTCTCTCTCCTTCCCTTTTTTCTCTCTCTCTAAAAATCAATAAACATATCCTCAGGTGAGGATAAGAAAAAAGAATAAATGCAACAGAAATAAAATAATGCCATCACTTTCTGACGAGGCACTTTGCCACTATGACTCTGTGCCTGAGGTCTGCTTTCTCTGTCTTAATAAGAAAAATAAACAAGTGCTAAAGAGATGGTGTCCAAGTTGAGACCACTTCCTTATGCAATCAGAAGAACTGAAACAGAATTGGAAAGGGAATACTTTCCTCATCACTACTTGATGCAATGTTATGGAATGCTGTGATTGTGAACAACCTGAAAGCATCTGGTGCCAGCAGTGGGCTGTTTCTCCACATCTGTGAACCCCATGTGATCCATGCCACCCCATGGCTCTGCCTCCTCTTCCTGAGCAGGGAGGTCATGCCCAGGGACCCCACATAGTTTTCCATCTGGTCAGGAGAATGGACAGTTTATCTCTCATCATCATAGTCACAAAACACCTCTGGTGCCACCAAGCGCAGCATGTCATACACTTTCATCCTTTCACGGTATTTATTTATTTATTTATTTATTTATTTTTAATTTCAGTACTAAATATGAACATTTATCTGGTACCCAATGGCAATACAACCTCCCGGCAGTGGGCAGTGGAAAGATTTTATCACCCAAATACTTCCAATGATACTGATCCAATAGTAGGTAGGACTTGGCCACAAGTCTTCAAACCACCTGGCTCACAGAACAGGTGTTTATTGAGCGCCTGAACTATTATACAGGCTGATCCCTGTGCCAGACACAAAACTTGGCCTGAGAAGGAAAACTCAGCTGCTATAGTGCCCTGGCCAGAGGACAGCTCTGCTCTTCAAGTGGATGTTCTCATTACTTGGTCAGGCTCTGGTTCTCACTGCTCCCCGGCCCTCCATCCACCACTCACTCCATATGTACAATAGGAAGATGGCAGATAAATAGAGCACTGCTCCCTTTTAGATAGAATCCAAGAGAATTCCAAAGGATTGCTCCCTCAGTCTTAGCTGGGTATGGCGACATCAGTATTACAATTAGATACTCTTGTGGACTCCTGTATTCTCATTCTAGTGCTTGAACACACATTGGCAGCATTTGCTAAGCACATATTGTGTGTACTGTTCTGCTGTGCACCATGCCTACTATCAACAACCACAGTGGGGAAAAATCATTCTTGTCCTCTAGGAGTTTACAGATCAGTGGGGGACATGCAATACAAACATAAACACCTAGATACTGACACCAAGAATGTGGTAATGCTGTTCATGTTTGTACAGATGCCTCAAGTGCCCCTTAAACCAGGCAGTCTTTTGGCATAAGGGTTGTTTACAATTGGGTGTTATAGCAGAGGAAAGGCAAAGTGTGATGAAGAAGAAAGACAGGGACACTTCATGGGGCTATGATGAACTGCTGAGCAGTGTAAAAGAATACACAGAGGCAGTGATGGGAATGGGTGCCCCTGGGTGGAAAAGGGAGTTCATCAAATCTCCCTGTAGGGCAGAGGAACCCAGAGGAGGGAGTGCCCTGAAGGATTTTTCTCACTCTGAGGAAGGAGGTCCGACACCAAGTTCCCCTCACCTGAAACACCAGGCTTAAGGCAGAAAGGAGAAGCCTCTGCTTCTGTCATGCAGCCCTGCCTCCAACCTGCTCTGTAGCTTCTCAGATTCTCAGATTCTGTCTGATGCTGCCATACCAAGGAGAGTTGTCCTTACCTTGGTTTCTTCCTCCAGCTGCCTCTTCAGCTCATCCAGCTGCTGTGTGAGGGCCTGCCTGCCTTTGGTTAGCTGTGAAACCAGAGCCTCCTTCTCTTCCACCTGGTGGCTCAGCTCCCCTAACAAACAGAGTGGCCTCTTTGTTGACCCTGCTGCCCCTCCCTGACCCTAAGGCCCTGTGGGACCCCAGCACCCTGCCCATCCTCACCATGCTGGGTCTGCAGTCTTGCCTTCTGCATGTTCAGATCATGGATTAACTGTGTTTGCTGCTCATCCTTGGCTTTGAGTTCATTTAATTGGTCTTCCACAGTTCGGCACATTCTTTCCATGTTACTCTTAAAAAAAAAAAAGAAAACATGAATGGGAAAGTGGGTTCCTGATGCCCAGTATTAAACTGGACAGACTGATAGTTTAGCTTCTCGTCAGGTAAAATAGAAATAAAGATGGACTTCTGGCCAACATGGAGGTGTAGGTACACACACTGTGCCTCTTCAAACAACCAAAAGAAGGACAACAACAATTTAAAAAACAAAAAATAACCAGAAGTGACATAAAATCGAACTGTATGGAAGTCGGACAACCAAAGAGTTAAAGAAGAAACACTCATCCAGACTGGTAGCAGGGGTGGAGTCAGGCAGCCAGGGCTGAGAGGACTCACAGCAAAGAAGCAGCTGGTGGACCCAGCAAGGTCTCATTTAAAGATGTCCTGGAGGTTCCTAAAGCCTCTCCTAATTTTTTTGAATTCTTGTTTCTTCAAAAAATGAAGAAATGAGTTGCAGAGCAGGATGTGCAAATCTGTAGCTGGCAGGGAAGGCAGCAGCTGGCAGACCCAGTAAGATGGCAGCTGGTGGAGCGGGCGGTCCCACATTCGTGTGCAGATAAACCAGGAGAAACAACTGGGGAGTGAAACAGACCATGCAACCCAGGGTCCCAGTGTGGGGAAATAAAGCCTCAAGCCACTGATTGAAAACACCTGTGGGGGTTGAGGAGGCAGCTGGAGAAACTCCCAGCCTCACAGGAGAGTTCATTGGAGGGACCCACAGGGTCCTAGAACATACACAAGCCCACCCACCCAGGAATCAGCACCAGAAGGGCCCAATTCACTCGTGGGTATTGGGGGAAGTGACTAAAATCTGGCAGAGAGAGGAGCAAGCACCATTGTTCCCTCTCAGACCCCTCCCCCACATACAGCATCACAAAGCAGCAACATGGGTTACCCCGTCCCGGTCAATACATAAGGCTCTGTCCCTCACTATGTAACAGGCACATCAAGACAAAAAACAATGGCCCAAATGAAAGAACAGATCAAAGCTCCAGAAAAAATACAACTAAGCGACAAAGAGATAGCCAACCTATCAGATGCACAGTTCAAAACACCAGTAATCAGGATGCTCACAGAACTGGTTGAATTTGGTGGCAAATTAGATGAAATAGTGAAGGCTACGCTAAGTGAAATAATGGAAAATGTACAGGGAATCAACAGTGAAAGGAAGGAAACTGGTACTCAAATCAACAGTGTGGACCAGAAGGAAGAAAGAAACATCCAACCAGAAAATAATTTTAAAAAAATGAGAAGAGGCTTAGGAACCTCCAGGACATCTTTAAACATTCCAATATCCTAATTATAGGGGTACCAGAAGGAGAAGAGAAAGAGCAACAAGTTGAAAACTTATTTGAACAAATAATGAAGGAGAGCTTCCCCAATCTGGCAAAGGAAATAGACTTCCGGGAAGTTCAGGAAGCCCAGAGAGTCCCAAAGACGTTGGACCCAAGAAGGAACACACCAAGGCACATCATAATTACATTACCCAAGGTAAAAATGAAGGAGAGAATCCTAGAGGCAGCAAGAGATAAGGAGATAGTAACCTACAAAGGAGTTCCCATCAGACTGTCAGCTGATTTCTCAGAAAAGATCTTGCAGGCAAGAAGGGGCTGGAAAGAAGTATTCCAAGTCATGAAAGGCAAGGACCTACATCCAAGATTGCTCTATCCAGAAAAGCTTTTATTTAGAATGGAAATGCAGAAAAAGTGCTTCTCAGATAAGGTCAAGTTAAAGGAGTTCATCATCACCAAGCCCTTATGTTATGAAATGTTAAAGGGACTTATCTAGGAAAAAGAAGATAAAAAATATGTACAGTAAAATGACAGCAAACTCACAATAATTAACAACCACGCCTAAAAAAAAAACAAAAGCAAACTAAGCAAACAACTAGAATAGGAATGGAACCACAGAAATGGAGATCACATGGAGGGTTATCAATAGGGGAGTGGGAGGGGAAAGGAGAGAGAAAAGGTACAGGGAATAAGAAGCATAAATGGTAGGTAGAAGATAGACAGGGGGAGGTTAAGAATAGTATAGGAAATATAGAAGCCAAAGAACTTATATGTATGTCACATGGACATGAACTAAAGTGGGAGAATGTGGGTGGGAGAGGGTGTGCAGGGTAGAGGGGAGTGAAGGGGAGAAAATGGGACAACTGTAATAGCATAATCAATAAAATATATTTAAAAAAAAATGAAGAGCACACAGAGGCAAGTTTTAAAAAGCCATTTTGTATTTGCTTTATTTTTATTTGTGATTGCTCTTTTATCACCAATAGCTGGGATCAGCAGCATTTGGCAGATAAGCATTTAATGATTTGTAAACAAGCCTTTGAGAAGATGCCACTCAAAGGAACCCCGGGATCTTCTTATAACATAAGTAATTCTACTGCCATGTAAAAAATAATACCTTCTGGTGTGTTTATTTGCAGGCAATATATTCAGGTGATAGTGCTGAGCATTTCATTGAATTATACAAAAAGTTCCCTGTGGCAGAGAGAGCATGTAGAGATTCACCCCCGCAGTGTCTAGTTGTCCTGTATTTTTGGGAAGCTTGTTTAAAAACCTTGTCTGTTCTGCAGACCTCTTCCCTCCTCCCCCCACCTCGTATAACATAAAATAAATATATTGAGCATTTATTCATCCTTAGACTACAAAGTATGAGATGCCAGCAGAAGAAGCAGGGATATTAGATTCAAAGGAAGATCCCAAGGAGCTTAGGATAGCTTTAAGAAGATGACATATAGCATGAAATAATTAAATCAGGGGTAGTTGGAAAAGAAATGGGGACTCACAAAGAGAAAAATCAGTCAACAACTTAAGTCAACAACTTAAAAAATACAAGGTAATATAAAGTACTTCTTCCACTGGATTTTAAAAGTGAGAACTAGAGCAGGAAGCAATGATGGAGATAGGGATGATAGTTAAAGGTGGTGTGTGCGTGATGCTTGACTTGGTTTGCTATAGGGGAGGGAGGTGGGGGGAAGGAAAGGTGGGCGGGAGAGAGACAGAGAGAATACATACAGACGCATTTCTTAAGGAAAGGGAAAAAAACCAAGGCAGGCACAACAATGACTAAGCTAGAAAGAGAGAGAGAAAGGAGTTGCAGTGAGGAAGAATCAAAAGAATGAATGAGCTGTGTAAACTCAGGTGCTAAAGACAACAGGAGGCACCACGGAGACCACCTTAGTTCTCTGATCTTTCTCTGCATCCCTTTCCTCCTCAGACACTGGAGCAGCTCTCTGTAGGAGGTCCATGGCCCCACGTGGGGGGTCACCCCTTGTCCTAGCCTAGCAGCAGTTTCACAAGAGGCAAGAGTTGCAGGAGGGCAACTCTTGAGTCTAGGAGCACAGTTACTGTAGGAGGAAATCTCTTCTTTAAAGCCATACACATAGGCCAGTTTGCCAGGAAGCTGGTGACATTTACACTTCAGTGCCCTCCTCTGCAGGGGCCCTAGCTGCAGGGAGCTGAGGTCCCAGGTGGGGAAGAGAAGCCACTCAAAAGCAAGAATTTGTTCCTGGGTAGGCATTTCTGACAAATGGCCTGAGAGGTCTGAGAAGGCAGGCACCTCAGTCTCCAAGGTGCCAGTAATTTGTGACTTATTTTTCTCATTCTGAATAAATATTTACCTACTTGTTTAATTTCATATTCATAAGTTATATATATTTTCTTAAAAAGCCCTTCCTCTCTTGAGTTTTAAATGCTTCAAATGCCATCAAACCTGGATCCACCCTGGTCTCGTGTGCAATTTCACGTTGGCTATGCTTCCCAGGGACTAATGTTGCAGACTAAGATGGTGGCCATACCGAGCAAGACCCTTTGATACAATCCATTCCACAAGTTTAGTTCTAGAAAATGCCAGATGCCTTGGAAGCTTTCTGGAAAGTTTTGGAAGGATGATGAGGCCCTGAGTCATAGCTCGTCATTGGCTGAAGTTTGACTGACCTGAATTAGTTTGGGGAATGGGGAGCAGGCAGAGCAGGGAGAGGGATTCAGGTGAGAACGTGCACTGAATGGGGCATTTATTGACACAAGCCCGCTGGGCCAGTGGATGTAGCAGCCTCACACATGCCCAGAGCAAAGTCAGGTACCTTGGACTTGGAGATGGTCTCAATGCTGCTGGCCATGTCATCAATCTCCATCTTCAGCTCACTCTTCTCCTTCTCCAGCTTCTGCTTGACCCTCTGCAGGTTGTCTATCTGCTCCCCAAGTTCAGCCACACTGTCTGCATGCTTCTTCCTCAGGGTGGCTGCTGTGGCTTCGTGCTGCAGAGTGGCCTCCTCCAGGTCCCTGCGCATTTTCTGGAACTCAGCCTCCCTCTTCTTGTTCATCTCAATCTGGGCCGAAGTGGCCCCTCCAGCTTCTTCCAGCCGCTCGCTGATCTCCTCCAGTTCCCGAGCCAGATCTGAGCGCTGCTTCTCAATCTTGGCTCTGAGTGTGTGTTCTGCTTCAACCTCTTCCTCCAGCTCTTCAGTGCGGGCCTGCAAGGGTCCCTGTGTCAGAAGTTCTGTGGGGCAGCAGCCCACTTGGGGAGGGCAGGAAGGTGAGGGATGGAGGGCGGGCATCATAATCCAAAGGATACTCTCTACGATGAAATTCATGAAAAAAACTTGGCCACAATCCATGTGGCCCTCAGCAGGGAAGTAGTCCAATCATCTGGGATAGAGCCCCACACTGGGAGGTGTCAGCCACCTGCCCAGGCCCACCAAGGATGCTCTGCAGAATAGGATGCTGTGCTGCATGGAGGGAACAAGCTGCAGAGTGATCATCTCAACATGGTAATATTTTTAATGTATATTTTATGTGTATATTTTATATATAGTATGTCTACACATACATTTTAATATTCTTGTTCCTTTAAATGTTTATGTGTATCTATAAACATGTGGGCTATATATACAATACAGCACACATATTTGGGGGGCCTTATGTACACATAAACCCGTGGCAAACCATCCTGAAGGAGGCACCCTGAAGCTGCTGGCCACTCCTGAGCAGACGGCAAGGCACTGGGCTCAGGAGCAGCAAGCAAAACACCCCTGTCAATAACATTCAGCCTTACTGGTAATAGGTTAATTGTGTGCAAGGAAATCTACATATGTGTTACTCAGAAAATTTAAATATTAATTCAAAAAATTAAAGGGAAGGGCAGGACATTCCCTCCAGCTCTAAGGGGAGGGAGAAAGAAGCAGCTACAGAAATGAGGGGAGCAGGGCAGGGAGGTGCTTGCAGGGCCTTTTGGAGGGGACAAGGTGTCCCCACTCTCACCTGCAGTTCTTTGATCTTCTTATGTAACTGCAAACTGTGAACTTGTTCGTCGTCAATTTTGGTTTGCAGCTGACTAATTTCAAACTCCTTCCTGCAAGTAGATATGGACGTAGTTAAAGTAACATGAAATACAAGCCTTTGGAAGGGGCACACTGGCTTTCTTGCTCAAACCAGAGGTTGAAGATGGAATATCTACTTTTTAAATTTCTCCTCTGCTTGCTGCCTGTCATTCTCTAGATCCATAATGGACTCCTGGGACATTTTCAGGTCTCCTTCCAGTTTCCTCTTCACCCTCTCCAGGTCAGCCCGCAGTTTCCTCTCCTGCTCCAAGCATCCCTCGAGCTGGGGAGACATGGGTGGGGGGTTGAGATCCTGTAGGGAAGCGAGCTTGCCCTTTTTTCCAGCACTGCCATGCATGCGCCTGTGGCTTTCGTGGGCTCACTTTGAGTGTGACTGCACGCCCATGGCCCCAGGAGGGGCAACTTTCCCTTCCTTCCTCACTCTCCTCTTTCCTCCCTTCCAGCAAAGGCTACCCCTGGGGCTGGAGCCCCCAGAGGCTCTGTGGTGCCTCTTCCAGCTGATTCCCACATGGCCTGTTCCGGGTCAGGATCCTGCAAAAACATGGTGCCCATAGGGTCATGCTCTTGCCTAGACAGGAAAGGAAGGGGCCTCTGGGGTGGACACTGTCCAGATTGTACACCGTCACTCCTCCCCCAGCTTACACCCTGCAACTGCCACGGGAGCCTTAGAGTGTGTGTGGGTACACAGGTGGGTGTTCCAGCACAGGGGTGGAGAGGTGGAGCACACTTGCTGTGGCCTCAGGAAAATGAAGGACACCTGGTAAAACTCTAGCTGCAACTGTGAGTGAAACCTGAAGACTCTGAACCCTGAGGACAAAATGTAACATGATAGGGGGAAATGATCATTTCACAGTCAGAAATAGAACCAATTTTTAGCAATGTTAGTACAAGATTGAAGCTTTTGGAAGCTAGAAGACCTAGAAAGAGATGCTAGTGAGGATGATGACGATGATATTAGCAGCTAATGATTCACTAACACTCTCTACAGGCTGAGTTTCCATGGAAACCCTCTGAGGTGCAGCTAGTTGCTTCCCGTTTCACAGGTGGGGTTTAAGCGGTTTAAGAGGCTCGCTCAGCGTTCCAGGCGCATGTGGAGAGGGCTGAGATCTCAGCCCAGCGACTCGGACCTTGGGGTCTGAGCGCTTACCCTGCACCGTGTAGACCCTGTCCTTGCTGAACTCCTGTGAGCAATAAACGTTAGAGCCCAGCAGTAAAATACACTCACGTCATCTGCTTGCTGCTCTAGCTTGACATTTATTTTGATAAGACCATTGACCTTGTCTTCTTCAACCTGAAGGTCATCCAGTGTTTGCTGATGAGCTTCCTGCAGAGATTTCTTCTCCTTGGTTAATTTGGAAATGCTTTCTTCAAGGGCTGTCATTTCTTCAGAGAGATTCTTTACCTAGTAAAATACCAAGACTAATTGAATGTTCAAACAATTAAACCAGAAGCTTCTAGCAAAGGCTATTGATTCTTTTATTGGAGGACATTGTTACTTGTTATCCTTTTATTGAAGGGCACTGTTAAATGTAAATCTGCTGCCTCTGAAGTGTAACCCATCAATCTGTAGTCACCATAACATATCCATGGGCATTTGCTTATTAGGTTGGCTGACTGGCGTTTAAAATAAGACAAGAAGGGGAAGGAGAAGCCTGAGGTGCTCTCAAGAAAACCCAAAACAGGAGTTCTGAGAGTCAGGAAGCTGGGCAAGGGTGCCCTACACAGAGCTCCAAAGCACTCAGTTTAATTTTTCCCCATGTACCATATTCTTCCAGATCGGAGATAGCTTACTCCTGACACACAGGCTGAATCTGGCCACAGACATCTTTTCTTTAGTCCTCAAGTGGTTTACAACTTTGGAATAAGTTAGCAACATTGAAAAACTTGAGATTTCACATAAAAGTGAGATTTCTGGCTTCTTACAGAAAGTTGGAAGCTCTGGCAATGCGGGATTCCCATTTCCACCTGGCAACAGCTGGCTGGAGCTGAGTCTTGGCTGCCACTGATGGACAGGGTAAATGCTCTCCAGTTTGCCATAGTCTTTACCCCTCACTATCATCTCTTTCCATTATTCCCAATTGTTCATCCAGCACTGACTGAGTCATCTCACACCTGGCCAGCCTCATCCTTTGTTCTACCTCATTGGCAACCATTATGAAATGAGTCATGTATTGTGTTCTTCATTTATTTTTGTAAACTATTTACTCTTTTGTACCCATGTTATTTTAGTCTACATAATGGCATCATGCTGTGTCTTTCATTTTCTTACTTCTCCACTCAGCACTAGTTCTTTTCTACCCATCTTGCTGCTCTCTGTGCAATAGCCTATGGCTCTGCATGGCTGTATAGTACTCCCTGGGCTGCACCCTCCAGATCTCACCTCTCCATTCCCCACCTTGGACCCTGATACTGCCTCCAGCCCTCCCCCCAACAAGCACTGCTGCCACAAACATCCTTGTATAGGTCCCTGTAGCAACTGGAGGGAAAACCCCCTGGTCTATACATGAAGGAGCAAAAACACTGGATTGAAGGCTCTGTGGGTTCTTAATTTGACTGATGCCAGATGGCTTTCCTGAAGGCTCATCAGCCTATACCCTACCAATGACCCATGAGGGTCCATGTACCCCACCTCCTTGCCAATCCTTGCCATTACCTAGTTTTCTGCCTCCTTTCTCTCCCTCCCCTCATTATCTGCCTGGCCCCTGCAGGCATTCGTGTTTGCTCTTCCTGTGTCAAGTGGGGTGAAAAGCAAAGTCGGACAGGACTCAAGATCTCCTACTTTGTGGAGGAAGTGTTGGGGCTGGAAGTGTGGTACAACCAGGCAGGCAGCAGGAGGGTAGAAAAGCCTGGAGGGTGGAGAAATCCTGCAGGGTGGAGATCGAGGCAGAGGACAGAAGTTGGTGGGACTGCACCACCATCTGCTCACTCCTGCCTTTCACTGCCAGGCAACGCTGCCCCCTGTCTGCTCCTTACAGAGAGCAAGTCAGGGTTGTTCAAGACACTGTGGGCATCCCCTGGCTTTGCCCACCTTGTTCTCTGTGGCGTGCTTCTCCTTTTCCACTTTCATCAGGGTCAGCTCCAGGTCATCAATGTCTCTCTTAAGAGAGGAGCATTTATCTTCCAGGTTCCTCTTCTTGGCAACAAGTTCAGAATTTATTTCCTCTTCCTCTTCCAATCTCTCATTCAACTCCTTGACTTTGGCTTCCAGTTGAATCTTGCATTTGATGAGCCCTTCACACCGTTCCTCAGCATCCATCAGATTTTCCATTTCCTGAAAGAACCGGAGCATTATGTTCTGATCAGCCTCTTGATAAACCCTAGACAAGAAGGGCTTTGTGCTCCAAAAGCCCATGAATGAGGCCTAAAGAAGGGGTCACAAACTTACACACACATGCACATATACTGATGTGCACACACACACATATCATTCACATACTTTTCTTTTAAACCATTAAGGGCATCATCCACCTAATAAGAACTCACCTAAAATAATTTCAAGCAAAGGCATTCATGGAGTTTATAAGGATCTGCAAACCTGCCAGTTTTGGATGCATGGCTATCTCACTCTTCCTGCCACCACCAGCTAAACAGTGACTCAACTCCTCTGTGTGATCACAAGCTAATGAATGTTTTCCAAACATCACTACCTTTCACCTTTTAACAGAAAAGTGCAGCCTATGTCTCCTTAGCCCTGCCTCCTCGAGCCACAGAACAGAAAATTCAAAGTAGACAGGAATAAGTGATGAAATATAAACATGTTCCAGAACACTCTGTAATGAGTCTCTAAGACAGACCAAGATAAGTTCTTAAACTGCATCGGGCTATAGCTTCTCACATAAGAGTATTGTAAGGACTGGATGCACCTTTCAAGGTCATGAATGAAAACAGACTGGCAAGAATAAGTGTCTGTGTTTATGGAACATGAGCTATGTGCTAGGCATTTTACCTGTATGGACTCACCTAATCCTCCCAATGACCTTATGATGTGGGTATATTTACTATGTCCATTTGATAGGTAAGAATACCGAGGCACAAAGAGGATGAGTATCTTGCCCGAGCTCACACAGCTATCAAATGGAGCACCTTGGGTCTAAACCCAGCAGTCTGGTTCTAAAACTTGTCTTCTTGCCCACTATGCTTAGGACAGTCTTTCTAATAACCACAATATACTGACTGGGAAAGTGAAAGGGGAGGAGAAAATGCTTTTCACATAAGGCAAAAGGTAAATGTATTTGGGAGTTTTAAAAAGGGCAAATGATGCCCTGGCTGGTGTGGCTCAGTAGATTGAGTGCAAGGCGGTGAACCAAAGGGTCACTGGTTCAATTCCCAGTCAGGGCACATGCCTGGGTTGTGGGCCAGGTCCCCGGTAGGAGGCATGTGAGAGGCAACCACACATTGATGTTTCTCTCCCTTCCTTCCCCTCTCTCTAAAAATGAATTAAAAATCTTTTTAAAAATATTTTTATAAAGAGCAAATAATACATGCTTTAACTTTGTGAAATGATACAATTACACAGAGTATTACGCACAGTATACATGGCTTTTTTTCCCTTGTTTCTTTGATAAGATGCATATTTTTAAAGCATGTTTGGCTATAACCATGGTATAGAAAATTCCTACATCTACTTTGAATTATTTAATTAGTGTTTTATTCTTACTTGCAAAAGTTTAAAATGCCTGGTACATTCCTGAAGGCTTTTATTATGATGAGACATACCAACAGCAAACTAGGTCTAATGCTGCCATGAAAGGCGGGGCGAAGTCAGGGTGAGCAGAATTCACGTTGCAGACATGTTTTCCAGTCTTCTCTGCTTTGTTGAAGCCAGGACCAGACCCTCCTTTTACGGGCAGTGTGGTGCTGCTATACTCTGTGTGAGCACTAGGTGGCACCAATGCCCCTTGAATAGACACCTTGCTAGGGCCTCCAGGTTGTTCCTCCTTTCTATTTTTAAGAAGGTACTTACAGACTGGACCTGCAACTGGAGGTCATTCTTTTCCTGCAGCAGGGACACCATCTTCTCCTCCAGCTCCTTCCGGCGAGCCTCAGACCTGGCCAGTTCTTCCTTGGCCCTCTCGAAATCTTCCTTCATGGTGGCTATCTCCCTCTCTGCCTCCGCACTCTTCAGCAGTGGCTTGATCTTGAAGAACAGGTTCATCCAGGGCCAATGCTTGACATTCATGAATGAGCGGATGTTGTACTGGATACAGAAGATGGACTCCCTGTACATCCGTTAGAGTCTTAGGGTTGGCATGAATGAACCACAACCAGGTCTTGTCTCCCTCCCCATGCAGCCCGTGGGCCCTGGGGCCTGCACCATTCCCTTAGGTGGGAAGGAGCCACAGCTAAGCTGTGTGGACACTATGGACTCCAGAATAGGTTCTGCAAAGAGGGGCAGAGGAAACAGCACGGCAAAAGTTGGGAGGAGAGGGAGGGAGGGAGGGAGGGCACAGGCCTTGTGTGGACGGCCCATTCACCAGCCTCTACCTCCCCACCCCACGGAAAATGTTCTGCCTGAGCATGCCAGTGCCCCCTAATTACCAATGCGAGGGGCATCTTTTATTCCTGTTTTATTGGGTCCTTCTCCCACATTTGAGATATTAACTCTCACCCTTTTGAAACTCCCCTCTACCTTTAATTTCATGATAAAACAGGTTTCCTGTTTCACAGTACTTTGCTATATGGGCTCCCTCTGTATGCATAAGTGGTGGTGTACATCCAGGAGCTGCCTCAGTTCCCGGGTCTCCCAGACTCCTGCCCTCACTGAATTGACCTATTTTTCTGATTTTGACCATTGCCTCCATCTCACTGACACCCTCCCTGTTGCCTATTCGCCATCCTCAGCACCTCCCTATCACACAGCTCCTGTGTACCTGAGAACTTACTTTCCTCTCCTTTGAGCTGAGCCCTTCTTTGGGATATTTTAAATTTCTGTGCTGGCTTCCATTCACTTCACCAAGCTCTATGCCTGGGAGATATTCTTGACTAATACACTTGGTGGCCCATATGGCAACGACAATGTCAGAGCTATACAGGTATTGGAGCATCTGGGAGAATGGGCTTCCACCCAAATGCCTCGCTTCCTGAAATTCCCATGCCTAACCAGCCACCAATGCTGTTATTCCTTCTACTGAAGCATGAGAGGAATAAGAGTCTTCTTTATTCCTTCAACATCCCCGCTCCTCTCTTACCCACTGACTCTTACCCTCTCTTACCTAAGACCCTAAGTTACTTAGGGTCCTGTCACTTATTATTTGGACTTCTATCACAGCCTGGTCTTGGCCTCCCTTGTCCCATCGGTTCCACTCTCCTTATAGCTGCCAGAATGACCTCTCTGAGCTGCAAACCCAAACCTCTCACTTGTCTCCTTACACACCTTCTGCAGCTCCCCATCAACCAGATGATCCAATATGGGCTCACTCATGTTGCTTTAAATATTGTGACCTGCTTGTTGGTTTCCCTCCCAGGCCATACTCTCTCAAGCCAGGCAAAACTTCTTTCAGAAAGATTTCTTCTTAGTGACCCTTTCATGCCAATCGCAACTCCCTACAAGGCTGGGGACTGATTCTCAACAGTCCCCCATTGTCCTGAATGTAACTCTGACCTTGTATGGATCATGGGCATTGACATTAGCCATGCACGTAAGTGCTTCCCACTGGCCTTGAGCCCCTGGAGGGCAGGGCTCCTTTCCATAGCCCCAGGACCAAGCAGAGACCCCAGCATGCAATTCCTGCTCAGGAAATGTTGGTTAAGTAGATGAACAAGTACGTTAATATCCCGAGACTATAAGCGGAAGTGGTAATCAGCGCCCAAGCAGAAAGGCAGGGTAAGGTGGCAGGAGGGGGGCAGGTCTGCATCACCTCCTCTCCATCATCTTCTTGAACTCCACCCGCATCAGGTACCCTCGGCACAGGGCCTGCGTTCGCGTCATCAGGGTCACCAGCTTCTCATCCCTCATCTCCTCCAAAAGTCCCAGGAGCCCAGCTTTGAAAAACACCTGTATTAAAAGAGAGACAGCCCTGCTGTCTCAGCAGGTGATCAGCCTGTCTCTGTCTGACTGCAGTCCTTGACTTTTAGGCCCTGGATAGGGACTGACAGCCACCTGGTTCCCAGGACTCAATGCTCAGCAGCTCTGGGGTCCTCAGCAGCTCTTCCTGTGTCTTGCTCCCAAGCACGTTCCAGGCCCCACCAACCCACATGGACAAATTTTGACAAAGCCCACATACAGGGAGCAAAAGTGTGCCTGAAAAGTGACCTCAGAGCTCAACTGTGCCCAGATCAGAGGAGATTCAGACTTCCACCTGCCCATCCTCAAAGGGTGTATTTTGCTACATGGGCTCCCTCTCTGCCCATCCAAGAAGGGTGGTCCCACCTCAGGCCCATCCACCTGCTGCCCACAGAAGCAGGGCTTCCTTGGCCCCCATGATGTTCCAAGGAAGCAGGGTTCCCTTGGGGGCAGCAGGTTCCTCCCTGGTGTGGTGGATGCTTCTGGTCCCGGTCCGTCCCTTTTCCGCACATGGAGTGTTGGGGCCAGGATTGGAAGCCAGCCTCTACCACTCACTATCCATGTGACTGTGAGTAAGTTTCTTGCTGGGAAGCTACACTTTCTCACCCTCCCAACAACCCTGTGAGGTCTGCATCACCTCATCAGGTTATTGAGGATCAATAAGATGTGTACAGAGGACGTGTCCCAGGCTCGGTGCACATGTGCTCAATAAGTAGCCTTTTTATGAGTTATAGCAATTCTTCTCAAGTGCTCACTGTCCCTGGGATTCTTTCTGTGTTCTCCTCTCTCTGGGGCTCCTTCATCACCTTTAGCATCTTTACTCTGCTGCCTCCAGCACACCAAGCTCCCATTGCTTTCTTCTATGGCTGGTGGGGCTCTGAGTGCCAATTAAGCCTCTAGACTCTTAAAAACCAACACAGAGACAGAGCCCTCTGCACCCAGTCACAGGGCTCCCTCCACCTGGGCTATGGGCCAAGGGGTAGTCAGGTTGACTAGATGGGGAAGGAGATCCCTTTCTTCCACTCAGCTAACAAGCAGCCCTGGGCTGTAGTGACACAGGGTGGGGAGGGGGTGTAGGGAGGAGTGGGTGTCCCAGCTCCACCTGTTCTCACCTTGGTATGACCAAACCTGAACTGCTCCCGGTCTACGTCGATAGAGTTCAGAAGCTTCTCAGAAGCATTTTTACTGTCAATAAACTGCCCTTCGGGGATGGCGCTAGCATTGAGGATCCGGTACCTGAGGAGGGAGGACAGCAGGTCAGTTCCGGGGCTGCTGGCAGGGGCAGCTGGTCAGTGGGCCTCAGAGGAGAAGAACTGCATCTGTTCCTCACTGCTCAGTCCGGAACCCTCAGTGCCCTGCGAGGGCCCTGGCCAGCAAGGCCTCGGATAAGGCTGGAATGGGAGGAGGCAGTCCATTGTGCCTGCGATGGGAGTGGGAGGCTGAAGGCAGATTGCAGAGAGCCACTGTGCCACGGGTGACGAGAGTCTGCCAGCTGTTGGCCCGGCACATGGGAAGCTGAGGCGACACCTGACCCTCGAGGAGCCCTGCCCTGGCAGATGTGTCAGGCCTCACACCTACTTAGGTCCCCTCGGCAGCCTGGAAGTGTGGGCTGGGGTGGTGGTTTCAGCAAAGGGATGAAATTCCCTGGCTGAACTCACACCTTAAGAAAGGTCCCATATCTGAGACCAGGCCTTCTAGAACCTTCTCTTTTTCCAGCCTTAGGAGGAAACGGAATATTGCACAGCTGGTCTGGCAGAAGGAGAATCTAGGGATGGTTCTACACAAGCAGGCTGTGGCAGGAGGGAGAAACAACAGGAGGAAGCCCTGCCAAGTGCATGGCAGGAATTTTGCTTTCAGGGAAAATGTTTTTGTTTTGTTTTGTTTCATTTTAAAGCCTTTATTTACTTACTTTTAGAGAGAGGAGAGGGGAAAGAGAGAGAGAAGGAAATATTGATGTGACAGAGAAACATCCATAGGTTGCTTCCAGTATGCACCCCAAGCAGGGACCAAACCTACAACTCAGGCATGTGCCCTGACCGAGAATCAAACCAGAAACCTTTTGCTCTGCAGAATGGCACCCAACCAACTGAGCCATATTGGTCATGGCTCCCCCCCAACCCCCCGCCCCTTAACAGACCCTGAAATCAACTGTGCCTCTAGGAGGTCCTTCTCCCTCCTCCACTCTGGATGCAGTCTGGACTTGTGGGCCCAGATGGCAGCTAGAAGGAATTGGTCTAGAGCAGTGGGTCTCAGTGGGGGTAGGGGGGGCATTTTGTCTCCTCAGGGGACGTTTAACAATGGAGACATTTTTGATTTTCACAGCTCTTGGGTTTGCTACTGCCATCTGTGGATAGAGACCAGGGATGCTGCCCAAATCTTATCAATGCACAAGAGCCCTGCAATTAAGGATTATCTAGCCCCAAATATCCAAGTGCAGTAGTTGCAAAACTTTGATGTGGAGTCTCAGTCAGGCTACGTGGTTCAGGCTCTGACCTTGGAGCCACTTTGGGCCAGCCTGGCATTCACACTGGGCAGAGGATCACCCCTCCACCACAGCCCCAGATGAAAACTGTGGACACCCTGGGGAGAGCCCACCACACACCCAGGCCAAGGAGCACTTCTGGGGAAGTCCAAAGGTGCCCTCAAAAGACAGATGCAAAGATGAGACAACCTACCGCTGTTTGAAGTCAGCATAAAGGATGCGGCTGGGGAATCCTTTCCTGCAGATCCGGATGCCCTCAAGAACCCCGTTGCAGCGCAGCTGGTGCATGACCAAGTGGTGGTCCATCACACCTGGGGAGAGAGCGTCCCGGAGGCAGGTCAATGGCTTTCTCATTGCTTTCCTTGATGGTCTGGGCACCATGAGACATTCTGACACACCCAGACTTGAGTGGAAAGGGTTTCTGCCAGCTGTAGGGTTGGCAGTGGCTGGAGCCTGTTTTCAGTCTTTGTGGACATAATCCCAACTTCTTGGGTGGACTCCAGCATCCCACCATGGAAGTGAGAGCCAAATATCAAATATTGATCTTTACCGTGGCCATGGTCCTTGGCTCTGTAGCTAGGCTCCAAGGGAGGGCACAGTGAGTGTGGAGCACCCTTTGGGCTTCCCATTAGATAACTTGAGATGCCCTTCTGCCTCTACTCAAGGACAGGGATGCCAAATTTGCAGGTTGTGCCTTCAGTGGGAGAAGAGAAACAGGGAGAACAAGGATGGCTGTTGCAGGGGGTGTGGGGGGTTGAATGCAGGGCAGTCATCTCGTTGACCATTGAGCACCTGCTCTGGAAGGCAAGTGGGGGCACCAAGGCAAGGGTGCAAGAAGAGCCAGGGGGACAAGACCCTGTGGGGAAGCAACATGGTCACCCTTGGTAACTGGCCTGGGTCAGGCACAAATCAAACAGGGACCCGGGAAATTCTGTCTTGGGACTATGTGAGGGCTCAGAGGAAAGGTACTATGGCTATGTAATGGCTTCTTAGTGTGAGTGCCCTATGTTTCTGGGGAGGGGCTAAAGCTGGTTTTGACTTAACCTTATGGAAACTTCTAGAATGCTCCCAAGTTCCCCTGGCTGCTGGGAGAAGAGATAATTATACATTTACACAAATTTTGAGATTCTGTTGGAGCTGCACTACTGTCTGACCCAGAAGTTCTGGGCCATGAGTGGCTATTTAAATTGAGATTCATTCAGATGAAAGATGTCATATAATTAGTGGCTATCTCACTGGACAGCTCAGATATAGAACATCTCCATCATTCCTGTAAGTTCTAGTGAATAGTGATTCTCTACAGGAAGAAGTGGGTAAGAGCAGGGAGAAAATGTATCAGAAATTCAGAGAACCTCTGATATGAGAGAACCTTAGGAATCATCTAGTCTAAGTCCCAGCCCCATTATTTCTCAGATGAGAATTCTGAGGAGTTCAGATCCTGCTGGACTATTTACTAGCCATGGGAGCTTGTACATTTCATGCTACAATGTCCTCATTTGTAAAATAGGGATAATGACAGTATCCACTTCCTCAGGCTGTTGTGGGGATTGCATTCATATGAGTGGAGATCTTCAAGTAGCCCCTGACACACAGCGAGGGGTGCATTAGACACTTGCTGCTTCTCCTTGTGGTGCCCCAGGCTGGGTTAAAGACATGGCGAGGCCGCCATCGGCATGAGAGCCGTGATCAGACAGAAAATGTGTAGCAGACAACTGACCCTTTCAGAGACAGAAGAAACCTTAGACTATCATTTTATGATGGGGAGACCAGAGTACCATTTGGCTTGCCAAATGCATCCACTCAGGGGCGACTTCAAGTTCCCACAAAGCCATTCTGTAAGATGGAGGAGTGTGAGGGTGGCTGAGCACAGAGAGGTGAAGTGCCTCCCAGGGTCATCACAGAGCTGAGGCTGGACTCCTGTCCCTCCTGGGCCCCTCCTGCGGGTACAGGCTCAGAATTCTTTCCCTTTGTCCTGCTCCACCCAGCTGAGACAGTTCATAGAAGGCCCATAAGAAAAATCCTCCTTTGCCTTTGTACCAACATGCAGAACTTCTACAAAGTTCCCCAGGCAATTGCTTCATCTTTCTTATGTCATATTTGCTGCAGGACTTTCTTCCTCTCTATTCTCCCTTTACTTACCACTTCCATCCCACTTCATCCCACTCCTCCAGCCATTTTGGCTTTCACAGGTGGTTGCACCCATCCTGTCTCTTATTCTCTGTATTTTATGATGCTTTGACACCTTGGGGCTTGCTGGCCTGGGTGAGACTGCCCTTTTCAGAGCTGGCCCTTTCCTAGAGATAGAGATTCCTCCCCTGTGGACACACAATTCACATGCAACCCAACCAATCCAGAGCCCATCACCCCCAGCCACTACCTGTATCATCATGCTGTCCCACTCAGGGCCAATATTCCCAAGCCCTGATCCCTCTAGGGCAGGGCCAGGTGCCAGACCAGTGAGCACAGCTTCTGCCACCTAGAGCCCATGGGAATTATTCAAACTAGCCAATCCTGAACCTGCCTTGCCCATTCTCTCCCATGGAAACCATAGTGAAGGCTCTTGTCTATGGTTCTGCCCACTCCCCTCGCCTCCTGACTGATGTCGGAGGTCCCCCAAGTGGCCCCCTATGGTGAGGGGCTCCTTTTCCGTTTGGGCACTGTAGCTATCTTTTCAATGGCAGCCATCTGCTGATCTGTTGGCCTCACCATACCAGAATAATAATAAAAGCGACATTTTGAGCAGCAGCGCACCAACCACTGGCCAGTCAACAGCACACATTTAGCAGGATCCAGGCTCGCAGCAGAGGAGAATGGGAGGACAGGGGACTGGAACTCTGTTCTGAAGGGCTTCTGTTCCAGCTGTGCCCGTGAGCCCTGGAGGACAGCCGGAGGACAGCTACAGAGCACCAAATGTGACTAGGGCTTTGATGGCAGCCCCAGCTCTGGGCGCCCTGGGGCGAGGCGTTGAAGCTGCCTAGTCCCAGTTCCCTCTTCTAGAAAATGAGCAGCCCCACCAGCTGCTCTTGTGTGTCAGTGTGTTAGTCTATTCCCAGAAACCGGAAAGAAAACAGAGAGTGCGAGAGCAGAGGAGATGCAAAGTGGGGAGGAAGGGACAGAGAGCTTGCCAAAATTTACCTTCAAAAAGAAGGAGTGAACCAATGGATTACCAAAACCTCTGGGACCCTGGAGGCACAGTGTGAACCTGCAGAGGTTCAGCCCACCCTCCTGTCACCTGGCACTTGCAGGCCATGTGCCATATACAAGAGTCATGCCACATGTGTGTTTGACTTGTACAAGCACGTGCTCTACAACAACAATGGGGATCGATTTTCTTCTGACAGAACACCCGCATCCAAGCCAACCATCTCCCTTGGTGCTTAACCAAAGGAGCAGCTCTATTCCAGCCCTGGAGGGGACCTGGCTGTGCTGGGCTCCCAGGCAGGGCGCCACCTGCCCCAGACACGGAGCGCCAAGACAGCGTGGCGCATTTTGCCTTCAGCTTAGACTTGAGAACCAACTGTCACAGAAAATAAACTCCACTAAATACAGTGGGCCAGGTTATTTTGGGCCTTAAAGTTTCTGGTTTCAAGTGATAGTAATGATAACAATTCCTATATTATTATTGTTATTATACATACTATTATTCTAATAATTATACTCATAATTTTTATTATAATGATAATAATGATAAAATTGACAGCCAACATTTATGGAATGTTCACATTCAGCCTTGTTTTAAATACTTGACTTGTATTCATTCATTTAATCTCCACAAGCCTCTATAGCAGGTTAAATGCGTTAATGTTTACAAAGTCAGTGTACATTTTATAAGAGCTCATTGAATAAATAAGTGAATGAATAACTAACTAAACAAATGAATGAATGAATGAATAAACACAAATTTTCTGCTTGCTTATAGAGCAGAAAGTTAATGTCTTTGGCTCAGGGTCCCAAGGGCAGTAGTAGGTGGAGCCAGGATTTCTCTCCTCCACCCTTCAGCTCCTCCGCTCACCTGTAAGGATGCCAAAAGCAGGCATTCACTCAGGAGGCCAACAACCCACGTCCAAGGTAGGACAGCCTGACTGGGGAGTGAGCTGCTCTGTAGCCATAGCTCTATGTGACAGTTTGTTTTGCTCTTTGTGACAAATGGCCCCAAAACACAGCTATATGGTAAGAATATTTATGAATCCAGGATGGGGTGGTGGCTAAAGGCCTACTGTACTGCACAGCATTCTGTATGCCTGTGGTCTCATCCTCAGTTTTCTCATCTGTAAAATGAAGTCGTTACACTTATCTCACAGAGAACTGCTGTCAGCAGTACAGACGATAGAACAGAGTGACTGACATGCAGTCTAGGCTCGGAAAACAGTTGCTACTGATGCTGTTTTATTGTGGAATACCTAAGATGATTATTTGCCAGTTCTAGTGGTTCTTCATGTTGGGGGAATGGGAACCAGAGCCCTTTAAGAACTGTATGAAAGTGATGGATTTAATGTGTCCGTGAATGTATACACAATACTTTGGATATAATCTCATAAGAGTGCCAGATAAACCACGCAAGATGCCCAGTTGAATTTGAATTTCAGATAAGCAGCAAATAATTTTTGAGCATAAGTATATCCCCAAATATTGCACAAGTCATACTTATACTAAGACATTTTTCATTATCTGAATTCAAATTTAGCGGGTTGCGTGGTATTTTTGTTGCGCAACCTGGCAGCTCTGTTTCATAGACTACCTAGCGAGGGGACATGGACCCGGCAGCTTTCCTCAGGTAGACACACATGTGTATGAACACACACACATGAATGCATGTGCATGCGCACACACAGAGTTTTGCATGTTTCAGAAGTTCTGTTCCAGGCAGATCCTCACTCACCAGGAGTCTTGGTTTCATTGGGAATCAAACATCGCACAAAGTGGGGATGAGTGCTCCTCAGGTTGGTCATCAATTTGTTTAAATTTTCCTGGGACACAAACCAGAACAAGCACATTTACCTTAGCAAATGTTCTTTCAATGGGCAAAAAAGACAACCAAAGGTGGAAGGTGCCAAAACACAAACCCTGAACACTGCCGACACGGTCTGGAAGGAGGAGCCCTTCTTCTTCCCGCCTTTCTTGCTGCTGCCAGAGTCACCTGAAGATAGATACAGACTGTGTCCAAGGCGGCTCGGAGGACTTTGCCTCTTGCAGCCCTAGAAGTCTTGGGTTTCTCTTTTTTTCCTATTTATTTTATTGTTTATGCTGTTACAATTGACCCTACTTTTTCCCCATTTGCCCCACTCCACCCATCCCCACCCTGCTGGGCAATCCGTATCCCTTGTCCATGACCATGGCTCATGCAAATATGTTCTTTAGCTGAGAGTTTTTATTTGTTTTGTTTTTTAATGTGCCTTCGAACTACTTAGATTTGGGGATGCACATGTCTATCACAGAGAGAATGGGGTAGGTTGGGATGGAGGTGGCATTTAACTGGGAGAAAAAATTAGATTCTAGTATCCAAGGAGAATTTTTTCCTTTAGAAATCAGATGTGAAGTTCAAGCAAGTATTTGGCAAGACTGAAACATTCCTCTTGATGAGAAAGTAGATGAGAATAATACAACTGAAAATTCTTAAGAATAGTCCATAATATCAGATTTAGTCTCTGACATATAATCAAGATTTGGTCCTATGGGAAATGTTATGCCTTAGTTTCCCCCATACCCCTCTCACTGCACTCCCTTGTCCCCAGGGGCCACCATGACTCCGAGTCTGGGAAAAGGGAAGAGAGGCAGGAAAGCCACTTCCACAGACCCACACATACACAGGACTTTGTCGTTCGAGTCCTGGGGTTATCTCTAAGCGAGGTCACAGAGAACCCTGATTAGGTTAAAAGAACATGGTGTTAATTGTTTAAACTTGTGTCCATTGTTTATACCCCACTGCTGAAAGTACACTAGACATTAATTTTTAAAAATGGTCTAATTATAGAATGAATTATTATATTGCACATATTTTCAAAATAAAAACATATATTTGTCAAATTTGTGCATTTAAGATAATCCATTATTTTTAAACACTATTTTGGGTTAAAAATAGGAGCATTATTTAAAATATATATATGAATAACCTTAAAAAGTGATACTGGCTTATATAGACACTTTGGAAAACAGTCTAGAAATTTTTCAAGAAAGTTATACATAGAGCTATCATACAACTCAGTGATTCTACTCCTAGGTATATACCCAAGAGAACTGACAACATATTTACACAAAGAAACTTGTATGTAAATGGTGAAGGCAGCATTATTTACAATAGCTGAGAAGTAAAGACAAGCCAAATATCCATCAATTAGTGAGTAGATGGACAAAATGTGTAACATACGTACAATGGAATACTATTCATCTATAAAAAGAAGTGAAGTACTGATACATGCCACGACATGAACCATGAAAACATTAGGCTAAGTGAAAGCAGCCAGGCACAAAAGACCACCCAGTGCATGACTTCATTTATGTAAAATGTCCAGCGTAGACAAATCCATTGAGAGGGAAAGTAGATTAGTCATTGTTAGGGGCTGGGCAAAGGGTGAGAAGTGACTGCTAATGGATTGCAAAGGTGATGAAAATTTATTGAATTAGATAATGGTGATGATTTTACAACCCTGTAAACATATTAAAACCACTGAATTATTGAAAGGATGAATTTTATGGTATATGAGTAATATCTCAATTAAAAACTGTTAAAGAATGTGGCATTGGCTCTCACATCCACTGAGAGGTTTGGTTTCATTCCACAGAACCATCTCTTAAGGAAGAGGATGAACAGGAGAAAGGAAAACAGGCATTAGAGATGGACAAATAAGGCAAGCTCAACCGGAAGTTTGTGCTGACTACTGAGTCCTTATAAGCAGCTTTGGGTTATGAGTAATTACAGATTGATTTCTACTGGTTAAGAAAAAGAAGAATTTCACCTGCTTCTGCACCAGCATAGTTGGAAAAAAGGAAGGACAGTAGCTTCAATGATGACTTCTGGTACAGCCCAACCACTGTCTCGTTCAGGGGGTCCTTGTTCTTGTCGAGCCAGCCAGCAATGTTGTAGTCCACGGTGCCCGCATAGTGCACCAGCGAGAAGTGGGCCTCAGCTTTGCCTTTGACAACTTTGGGCTTCTGGAAGTTGTTGGACTTGCCCAGGTGCTGGTCATACAGCTTGTTCTTGAAGGAGGTGTCTGTGGCCTTGGGGAACATGCACTCCTCTTCCAGGATGGAGAAGATGCCCATAGGCTAGAAGGAGCATAACAGGCTATACTTCAGTATTTGATGCTAGTATATTCCAATGACTCCATTGTCTGCAGGAGCCAAAGATGATCTCTTTGGTGCTGTCACTCTGTTACTAGGAGCACTGGACTGTAAGTGCTGAGAGAGCAAGGCTCTTGGCCTGTTTGGTGCAATGACAGAATAGTGCTAGACATATAACAGGTGCTTAATTTATATTTGTTGAACAAAAGTACACAGAATGAAATTGTGTGTATATAAATGTAACTTGCTTTTAGCAATAGGTTTACAAAAACTGTAGCTATGTACACAGACATAAAGTAATACAAGGGGGGGGGCCCAAAATGGAATTATCTTCTGGAGGGCAGGCCCCTTGTAGTACAGGCTTCCCCTGCTAGGTGAATGTTCTAGGAACCCATCTGTATTAGTGCGCCAGCTGGCATTGTTGTGAGAGGCTGCATTCAGCTTAAGTGAAGATTTTTGAAGAATCTTTCAAGTGTTTTCCCATTTCATGATGGGTGATTTATGAGTGCACCTACCCACACCATGCTCAGTGTTCACCAATTTTTGACAAAAACATCATGACCTTTGTGTCCCACCCTCCTTATTCACCTGATCTTGCCCTGAGCAACTTTTTTTTATATCCCAAATGAAAAAAGTTCTCAAAGGGAAACATTTTGCCCATGTGGAAGAGGTGAAACAAAAAATGGCAGAAGCACTAAAAAGCATCAAAATCAACAAGTTCAAAAACTGTTTTGAGCAGTGGAAAAAATATCTCAATAGGTGTATTGCATCAAATGGAGAGTATTTTGAAGGTGACTAAAGTTTAAACATGTAAGAATAAATACACATTTTTTATAAATAAATTTTGTTTTTAAGTAATATTTTAAACAATTATATCTGAATTTCTTAGTAGTCACTTCCTTCCAACATGACCAGTACTCAAAACACTATGGAATTCCTTTTTGTAATGTTAATGTCACTTACTGTTTTCAGAATAACATTCCAAGGGCCCCACTGCTCCACAGTCCCTCCTCCATGGGTCTTTGGATAAGCCAGAGGGTATGACATGCCACAGTCCCTGCTGGGCTCCCCATCACATTCTTGGGGATAACTGAGCCCTGGAATCTTAACCACCCATGAGCCTCTCTACATGTCTGAACAGGTTCTGGGTGCTTTCTAGACCCTTAGGCTTTGTACATGAGGGGACCTGACTCTCTGAGGGCTCACAGCCTGGCAGTGAGTGGTGAAGGGCAGCAATGTATTAGCAGGAAAGAGAGGAAAGAGGTGATGGTCCCAACTAAAGAGCAGCCATCCCTGGGGAGTGCAATGACTTCTTTACCTTCTCGATGAGCTCAATGCAGGCAGCCAGGTCCATCCCAAAGTCAATGAATTCCCACTCGATGCCTTCCTTCTTATACTCCTCCTGCTCCAGCACAAACATGTGGTGGTTGAAAAACTGTTGCAGTTTCTCGTTGGTGAAGTTGATGCACAGCTGCTCCAGGCTGTTGAACTGGTTGTTTCAAATAAAAAGCAGCTTGAGTGAGTTTGGAAAATTCAGTGGGAATTCAGCAAAGCAGACATGAACTGGACAGGCCTTTTTAGGCCAGTCATTTACCCAAACAACTCACGTCAAAGATCTCAAAGCCAGCGATATCCAAGACCCCAATGAAGTACTGTCTGGGCTGCTTGGTGTCCAGCTGCTGGTTGATGCGGGTGACCATCCACAGGAACATCTTCTCGTAGACGGCTTTGGCCAGAGCACCCACTGCATTGATCACCTTGAGGAAGGATCATGCACTCAACCCTCAAATTAGTGTTTTTATGGTTGTATTCAGTTGAAACATACTAAGTTGTTTTCTTGAAGATTAAAAGCATCTGGAAACTGACAATTTCATGGAGTTCAACTGAATATTAAATAGTTCTTGAATCTCATCATATTTCCCCTTTTCTGAGAACTATCCCATTTTATAAAGAAAGTTTTCTAGCAACTATGGCTGTAACACATGACTCTAGCCCCTGGCCACACTTAATTGAACCAGACTTTCATGTCTGTTCCAGGTTGGGTTAAAAAGGTCTCTCCTGAAAATCTGGAATTGAGATAAAAAAAAAAAAACACTGGTCTCAGTCTCAGGGTGAGGCTGAAACCAGGGAGACACAAAGCTGGGAGCTATGGGGTGGCCGTGGACAGGAGAGGTGAAGAAAATTGATCTACCAATGAGGCCATGACAGAAAAGAAGAGCAAGAACATCCCTTGGAACCCAAGAGAAGGAGTGCAGAGAGGGTGCCCAGCTGCAGAGGGCTCTGCAGTTCCTGGCTCCAGGCCCTCGTGACACCCAACAGGCACTCCTCAATTTGCATCCCTTGATTTTACCTTTGAGACCTAAGAATGAATTTTCCCTTAATGTTGAAACTAGTTTCATATGTATTTCTGCTACCTGCAACCAAACAACTTTAAGGTGATGGTTAAAATAGCAAAATACCCAAGTTATCTAGATTCAGAACATCTCCGATACCTGCTGGACATTTTGCCCTTTGGTGACATATTCGTTCCCGACCTTCACCCGTGGACAGCACAGGCCTTTCAGCATTTCTGCAGAATTCAGACCCATCAGGTATCCAACTTTGTCAGCCACTAGAGGAAGAGGAAAATGGCAACACACAAAAACGGCAGCTGCTAAAGTGTCCAGCCAGGCCCTGGCTCCTCCCAGAAACGTTCTCTATAACCCTGCTTGATGTTTTTACGTTCTCTTATGTGCACCAGGCCCAGACTTGTCCGATGAAGCTTAAACTCCATAGTCCAGAGCTCTAGGTCTAAAAAAATTTTTCATTGGCCTTCTAGATGCAATCTTTAATGATAGGTTGATCTTGATCTACTAATATTTAACTTTTATTTCAAAATATGGTAACATAGAATTATTGAAGTCTGATAATACAACAAAATGTTAAGCACCTTTTTAATGTGCACATGACACACCATACTAAAAGCTGAGAGAGAAGTACAAAACCTTGACCCAGTTTTTAAGTGTTTGAAGATGGTCCAAAGTAGTTGACCATTGGCAATTTGTAGTTCATTGGGAGTGCAGTTAACTTCAGGGTGAACCTGGCTCTTGACATTATGCTCATGAAAAGGCAGAGAAATGCTGCTCCCCAGCGACAGCTCCTCCTTGGTTGACACTATCACTTCATTGCCGATTAGGGACATGTGTTAATCAAAATCCAGGGCAGTACTTAAGGCTGACTGCTTTCTTCCTTGCTCACACTACCCTTTTTTCCTGCTGTGTGCACTTTGGCAGATGGTAACATTATTCTTCTAGTTACTTAAACTTGAAAGTGTGGGGTGATTGTATCCTTCCTCCCCACTTCTGGCATGCCTGTACCAGGCAAGCAATACATCCTGTTCACTTCACCTTCAAAATAGCTGGTCTTGCCCTTGTTCCTAAGAGTTGTGGAACAGTATGGTGACAGAGAGCCTGGGCTGTAGAGTCAGGCTGCTGGGGTTCAGGTTTTGTTTGTGCTTCCTTATGCCTCAGTTTTGCCATTTGTGAACTGGGGGATGGTGACGACACCCCATTGGTTGGGTTGCAGTGAAGGGGCCTGGTGCAGAGTGAGCACTCAGTGTGGGTTCACTGGGATGGGTGTCATTATCAGAGGAGTTGAGGCCACAGCCTCAGTCCCCACTTTCCCCTTTTCCAGGCCCTTCCTGTTCCTGAATGCCGAGCACATGGCCACCAGGGCTGGAAGGGGCCTGGGCCCCTGCTGTAATATATGTCAATGTGGTCTGCTCTTGTCAAGAAGCTTGACACTTTTTTCAAGGTTCCACACTTTTGGTGAGTCTGACTGCTTACAGATTAATTCCAGGTTGTCACATATATGTCCCCTGGTACTTAGAGCAGCCATGGCTTCTGGTGCCTACCACATACATTCTAAACCACTTACCCTGGCACTCAATGCCTTCCCAAATGGATGGCCTTCCCAAAACCATCACTTTTTATTCTCATCTCTTACAGATCCAGTACACATACCCTCTCCTGTAGCTGGCATGACGACTGTTGCTTCTCAGTCCCCATCACACTCCTCCCTCTGCCCCCTGGCTCATGGCATTCCTCTGACTAGACAGCCCTCTCACCCTCACCTTTCAGAGCCCTATCCACTTTACAGAGTCCATGGCAGCACCTTGCTCCCCCAGGAGGCCTTCCCTGACTACCCCTATCAGAAGTGTTTCCTGCTCTGACGCTCTGAGTTTCTCTCCTGGTTCCTAGCATGTGCTCCATGTGATAGGCAGGATTCCAAGATGGTGCCCAAGATTTGCGCCCCCTGGTGTACATTCCCCATATAATCCCCTCTTTTGCTTGTGGGTGAAACCTGTGAATGTGGCAAGATACTATTCCTTGGGTGAGGTTACTAATCAGCTGACTTTGAGTTAATAAAAAGAGAGATTTACCTTGGGTGAACCTAACTTACTCAGCTGGGTCTTTATGGGCAGTGATAAAGTCATATCTATATTTTTGGCCTTTAATTCAAGGCTATTGTTCCTTTCTGTCACTTGGGGTTTAATACACACTGCATTTGAGACATGATGACACATGAGCAGGGGCATGTAGTAGGTGGGTCCTGATGCTGCCATCCCCTCCCACTGCCTTCTGCTCTGTTTCCCAGCCTCTTGGAGATGAGGTAGAGGGGAATGCTGAGATCATTCATATGAGAGTCATGGGCAGGAAGATTTGTACACTGGTCCTTTGCTCAGGGTCAAGTTCAACAAATGTCAGAGTGGAAGGGCAAGAGATGCGAGGGTGACACTTAGCTGACACCTTGCTAAAGTCTTTGTTTTAGGTCTATCCAGGTGATTAGGAAAGCATTCTGGGTATCAATCATGACATGCACAGAGAGAAAGTTAAGTTCACCTAACCATAGCCTCTCATAAACATTCACCTTAAAATAATAGTTAAACTGTGATGGGGAGAGATAGCATGGTGGGTGGTGATTATTCATATAAGAGAATTACACTTTTCATATTCCAAGGAGTCCCCACTACAGGATTCCTTGACTGAGAGAATAAACTTTCCCGGCATGTGTACAGTGAGCTTCAGACAACTTAAATTAAATTTGTATAATTTTTGAAGAGCAGCTCTTTAAGATGAACAAAAAGTTTATCTCACCTGCGAACACAGGTGAAGGGTCAAATCCCAGTCCCCTTCCCAGGTGCAGTGGGTTACCTTCGGTGCCGTCTGGCTCTGCCTGCTCCTCCCGCTGTTTTTGCTTGAACTTCATGTTCCCATAGTGCATCACGGCGCCTGTTAGCTTATAGATCCCAACCTTCTCCTCAGAGCTGAAACCCAGGATGTCAATGGCATTCTGGGAATTAAAAAAGCACAGCATCACAGTAGGACTCAGGGATCCAAATACAGCTTTCCCCTGGCAAAGCCCTCACCCTTTTGTATAGCATGTCATCTGCCCAAATAGTGGATGACAAGTGGGCAATAGTTTGTTAGGAATTAAAACTATTTCTTTAATTTAACATATTTGTGTGTGGAAGTGGAGGTTATGGGAAGAAAACGTAAATAACTGTTTTCTTTAATTTACTAAGAACTGATTTAAATCCTTTTCCACTGTGCATAGATTTGGGAAATATGTACATAGATTTTGGATGAGGCCAGTAGGAGCCATTGTGTGATACAGGGAGAAGGAAGTCTCATGGATAGGTCTGAGAATTAGTGTCCAATAGCTTGAGAGTTTGGCATTGTGATCCAGGAATTCCAGTAATGTTCAGTGTGGCATCATGGCATATTAGAACTGGAAGGGGAAATCATCAAAGAGAGCACCCTCATTTTCCAAATGAAAAAGAACCAACTTCTACAGAGCCTCTCCCTGTATTAGGCATGGAGTCAGGCGCCATCCATGTGTTATCTTATTAAGTCCCTGTGAAAACCTTGTAGGTGTAGGGATTTTTCTAAATTTCCAGGTAAAGAATAGAGGTTCCAAGAATGGTAAGTAATCTGCCCCAAGTCATATAGACAGGATGTGATAAGACTGGGACTGGAGATAGCATGGGGTCACTTCAAAGCTTATAGCAATAATTCTAAGCTTAAATAAGTAAATAAACAATGCTTACATCTGTCGCCAACAGTTCTTCGCTGTCATCAATGCTGGCCACAGTGACCTCTCCTTGGCTCACAAAGGGGAAGTCAAAGGGATTGGTTGTGATCAGAAGCAGGTCTGCAAAACACAAAGGTCCCTTTAGCATCTCAGGCACAACTTACTCTGGTGTTTTTCACTGTGACTGATTTGGAAGATGAGAACAATATTCTAAGAACTTACCAATTAGTTCTGGCTTCTTGTTTGACATGATTTGGTAAAAAATATGATAGCTCCTCTCACTGGATAACTGAAATGTCACTCTGGATTTTTCTAAGAGATCTAAGGTAACAAAAATAATGTGATTTTTGGCTCCTGAGAGATGGCTGTGTGGCCGAATATGAAGGTACCAAATAGAGTGTTTAGACTCACAGGTTTCAATGTCTGCCGATGCCAGTTTTCCTGTGGCTCCAAAATGAATCCGAATGAACTTTCCCTGTCCAATGGCAGGTGGACAAACATCACAATTATTTTGTTTCAATGGTGCTGTGGCTAGCCTCTACTAGGTGCTACCACAGAGGGGTGGGAAGTGTAAGGTCAGGGAAGAAGGAATGCCAGAAGCATGAGAGCTTCCTTTCCCTCTGTTTGCCTGGTACCCAGAGTCCTGAGCCTGGGCCAGCCAAGGCTCTGGTAGCTCTACCCCAAGTGCCCGACTTTGTACCTATAGTGCTGGGGATCCCAAAAGCTTCTTCTCCAGCTCTCTGCTTGTTACCACCTCCCTTCAGACTTCTTGGTTTATCCTACTCTCATGTACCTGGATTCTCAAACTCTTTTTTAAAAATTCAGATTTCATTGAATTTATTGGGGTGACATTGGTTAATAAAATTAGGTTTCCAGTATACATTTCTATAATACACCATCTGTATATTGTATTGTATGTTTACCACCTTAAGTCAAGTCTCCTTCAGTCACCATTTACCCCTTCCCTTTACCCTCTTCTACCCCTTTCCTTCTAGTAATTACCATACTGTTGTCTGTGTCTATGAGTTTTTTTGCTTAATCCCTTCACCTTTTTCACCCAGCCACCACCAAACCTCTCCCTTCTGACAGCTGTCAGTCTGCTCTCTGTCTCTATGAATCTGTTTCTCTTTTGTTTATTTGCTTATTTTGTTATTAGATTCCATATTTAAGTGAAATCATATGGTATTAGTCTTTCTCTGACTGGCTTATTTCACTTAGTATGATACCCCCCCAGGTCCATCCATGCTGTCACAAAAGGTCAGATTTCCTTCTTTTTTATGGCTGAATAGTATTCCATTGTGTAGATGTACCACAAGTTTTTTATCCACTCATCTACTGATGGGCACCTGAGCTGCTCCCAAATCTTGGCTGTTGTAAATAGCACTGCAATGCACATAAAAGTGCATATATTCTTTTTGAACTGATGTTTCAGGTTTCTTTGAATGTATTCCCAGAAGTGAAATTGCTGGATTGTAAGGCAGTTCCTTTTATTAACTTTTTGAGGAAACTCTATACTACAGTGGCTGCCATTCTGCATTCCTACCAGCAGTGCATGAGAGCTCTCTTTTCTCTACATCTTCACCAACACTTGCTGTTTGTTGATTTATTGATGAGAGCTACTCTGACAGGTATAAGGTGATATCTCATTGTGGTTTTAGTTTGTATTTCTCTGATGATTAGGGATGTTGAACATCTTTTCATATGTCTATTGGCCATCTGTCCTCTTTGCAGAAGTGTCTATTCCAGTCCTTTACCTGCTTTTTAATTGGGTTGCTTGTTTTTCTTGGTGTTGAGTTGTACAAGTTCTTTATAAATTTTGGATATTAATTCCTTATCAGATGTATCATTGGTGAATGTGTTCTCCCTTTCAGTGGGTTGTCTTTTTATTTTGTTGATGGTTTCTTTTCCTGTGCAAAAAACTTTTAGTTTGATGTAGTCCCATTTGTTTATTTTTTCTTTTGGAGATATATCAGAAAAAAATATTGCTATGAGAAATGCCCAAGATTTTACTGCCTATGTTTTGTTCTAGGATTTTTATGGTTTTGAGTCTCACATTTAAGTCTTTAATGTATTTGAGTTTATTCTTTTGTATGGTGTAAGAAGGTGGTATAGTTTCATTTTTTGCATGTATCTGTCCAATTTTCCCAACACCATTTATTGAAAAAATTGTCTTTAGCCTATTGTATGTTCTTGCCTCCTTTGTTAAGTGTTAACTGACCATAAAAGTGTGAGTTGATTTCTGGGCTCTCTATTTGGTTCCATTGATCTATATATCTGTTTTCATGCTGTTTTGTAACAGTACCATGCTGTTTTGATTACTATGGCCTTGTGGTGTAGTTTGATATAAAGTAGCATGTTACCTCCAACTTTGTTCTCCTTTCTAAAGATTGTTGAGGCTATTTGAGGTCTTTTTGTGGTTCCATATAAAATTTTGGAATATTTGTTCTAGTTCTGTGAAATATGCCGTTGGTAACTTGATAGGAATTGTACTGAATCTATAGATTGCTTTGAATACTATGAACATTTTAATAATGTTAATTCTTTCTATCCATGAATACAGCATATACTTCCACTCATTTGTGTCTTCTTTAATTTCTTTCTGTGGTGTATTATAATTTTCGGAGTACAAGTCTTTTACATCCTCAGTTTAAGTTTCAAACTCTTCATAACACCTTTGACAGCCTGGTTGGACCATCTAACTGACTTTGGTTTTTTGCCTCTGGCTATTAATTCTGAGATTTCTTACCTCAGTTTTCCTTACTGCTTCCTACAGGCACACCTATCTCCCAGGATCAGGCCAGACCCTCTGCCACCCCAAAGACCCACCCAGAGTCTGAGTTCTTTCCCTTTTGGAGAGCAAGAGGTAAACTTGTGTGTGTGCGTGTGTATACTCCTTGCTTACCTTATTTGCTTAAGTGATCTCTGCCACACTGTGAGTAAATTTGAGGGCGAAAATGTTGCCTTCCTTGTTTACTCACAGACTGGCATGCAGTTGGTACTCAGAGATATTCTCAATATTTTCTGAATAAAAATTAAGAAGATTTAGTGAGGCCCTGGCCAGTAGCTCATTTGGTTAGAACATCATCCTGATACACCAAGGTTGCAAGTTAGATCCCCAGTGAGGGCACATATAAGAATCAACCAATAAATGCATAAATAAGCAGAACAATAAATACATAAATAAATAAGTGTTAGTGAAGGGTCAGTGGAGGTATGTTTGATTGTGTTTGGTCTTCAGTACTTTTATCTGTGTAATGGAGGATGATGGAAATTTTTGCCTGTGCATGTTTGTTTGGAGAGTGAGTGGTGAACAGAATAACAAGAACCATTGTGACTTCTGGGTCACAGTCTCCTTTTGTCCAGAGGCCAGGAGGAGAGGCCTCTGGACAAAATAAATGGGAGTGAGACTGGGGAGTAACTGAAAGCATTGTCTTCCACTTTAAGCTGATGCCCGGTTAGTGCAATAACTAACTTGGTCCATGCATGTGTAGCACATCTCTGCTGTGTACATGTACCTAGATCCCCTAGAAGGGAGAGTTTAGTTGTGCCTCAGGAAGAGAGACATGCAGATGGGCAATGTACAGAGGACCAAGGGAAAGAGAGCAGGGTCAGGGGTTAAGGCCACAGTTTTCAATTCAAGCATCTACTTTCTCATCAAATATGATTTTATCTTGGAGAACCAGCAATAAAAAGCAAGCCTGGTATCATCTAGCTATTGACATATATGAAGTTTTGATGTGCTTTTGCAACTATAGGCATAAATGAAGGCTTCACTTTAGGGTTCTTGCCCCACTAGTCAGTGAAATTAGGTAAAAAGTTGGATTTTTGTGTGTTTTTTCTAATGTGGAATTAAATACTTCTTCAGTTGAGCTAATCCTAAGTGAAATATTAATGGATGAGAATATCCTTCAAGATCTTCAATATCCACTTATTCCCAACTTTTGAGCTCTTGTGCCTTCAACAGGTTTTCCCTACTCTCAATGCCTCCTGATTTGGAAGAGTTTAAATCTGCTAGCTTACTTCACATTAAAGGGTTCTGTGGCTAATAAGTCAATGGATATTGGTCAGTGGACTTCTGCATTTTAAAATGTTTACACTGAGTGATACCAATTTTAAGCACAAAGGAATTGCTCTCCACTTGTGACTCAGAATGCTCTGAGGTGATGCTTACTAGTTAGGAAAATAGTTAAATCCTCCCTCTGCCATAAACAAGCCAACACTGTTTGCAAAATGTATGGGAACAGCCCAGTTGGGTAGATTGATCTGAATCACTTGGGGAGAGAATAAGGCCAGGTGTATTCTAGTTTATGTGGTAATTTTCATATCCAGCATCAGAAGAAAGGGTCTGGTTTAGGGGGATAGTTGAAAACTGGACTGGGTCTTACAAATCTCGAGGAGTTGTCATTCCTCACAGTCTTGGCATTTCCAAAGGCCTCCAGCAGGGGGTTGGCCTGGATGATCTGATCCTCCAGGGTTCCCTAAACATAAACAAGACAAAGAAAAGAGAGGACATCGAATATCTTCTGAAGCAACGCCTTGGTGACACAAAAGTGTGGATGCTCTGGGCATGGTCCAGAGAGAGATGCCGACCAGCCCAGCCTGGTGGCCTGTGCAGATGTTCAAAGTTACCTACAGCCCCATCCTACCTGAGGAGTCTTCAAGGTCCCACCCTAATGAGGCTTTTATTTGAACAGCCTCAGACTACCTGCTGCCATGCCCGATTCCAAGCTCCATCTTGCTTTCTCTGGATGCCTTTCTTCTCTGATAACATTTCATCATAAATCTTGGATTTTTAGAATATATACTTCTGTTACTGCATGCGTCATGACTCATTGAATATAGACATGTGGGTTCAGAAGTATGCATATGAATAGAAAGTGAGACATGAAAGTGATCCAAGAGATTATATGATAGAAGAGTGATTCTCAAAAAAAATTTTAAGTATCAAACAATATTTTATGAGGATGATTCCTCAGAAGTCCACTTGTAAAAAGTAAGGTTTTTACCCCCAACCCCCTCCATGATTGTTTATCATCCTGGCTCTGGAGCAGTTTAGAAAATACCATACAGCCCAGTGGTTCTCAAAGTGTGATCCCTAGACCAATGTTGGGAATATGTTAGAAATTCAAAGTATCAGGATTGTGAATGCGAAGCTGAAATTTCAATCAGAACTTCTGGGCCTGGGCCTCGGCCTCAGCCATTGCTTGTTAACAAGCCCTCCTGGTGATTCTGATGTGTGCCTCAGTTTGAGAACCAGGGCCCAAACCATTCCTTCTCCAGAGGAGGATGTACAGTTGCTCAAGATCACTCAGCTGTTGCTGATGGAGCCAGTGAAAGATCCTGAGTCCACTAGGCTGAACTCCATAAGCACTGCTGGGGTGAGACCTTGTGCTGTGCATCAGTGCTGAGCACAAAGCTGTGTGTGCACTTGACCCTCATCCAGCAAGCCTCTGGATGCAGGAAATCACTCACCTGCATTTTGCCTTGCTGCTGCTCCTTCTTCTTATCTCCAGTAACTGCAATTGTTGCAAAGTACTGGATGACACGCTTGGTGTTTACCGTCTTCCCTGCACCAGATTCTCCGCTGTTGATTTAAAATTAAGTGAGAAGCCCTGGCTGGCATAGCTCAGTGGATTGAGTGCGGGCTACAAACCAAAGTGTCTCAGGTTTGATTCCCAGTCAGGGCACATGCCTGGGTTGCAGGCCGTGACCCCCAGCAACTGCACATTGATGTTTCTCTCTCTCTTTCTCCCTCCCTTCCCTCTCTAAAAATAAATAAATAAAATCTTTAAAAAAATTAAGTGAGATAAAGGAGAGTGGAAAGGGCAGCACTGGCGTCCAGGTCATGGTTCAAACATAGGTTACTCACGTGATGAGAATAGACTGGTTGTCTCGATCTAGAAATGCATAGGGAAGCAAAACAAAATAAGTAAGCAATAAAAACAGAGAATGTAAAAATTGGGCAATATTGGGGGTGGTTAGAGCCCATAAGTTCTAGTTCTGGAAGTGTGATGATTTGGGTTTGTCTCATTTTTTTGAGATAATTTTTGCAGATTTCCCAAATGTGGGATATGCAACATGGACAGCACAGGAAGTGAACAGTGGATCCCGTGGTGTGGCAGTTATTTGTGTTCACAAGAGCACTTCTCATCTCCCTTTTAAACAAAGAAAGTAAGTCTCAGACTCAGAGCTTATGAGAAGCCACATTTTCTAATTAGAATCTGTGGGAACTGATGGATCGTCATTGCATTTTTCTTTTATCTTTACCTTCTACTTGTGGAAAGTGATGTTTTTCCATTTACAATAGTGTTATGGATTGAATTATGTCTCTCTCCCCAACCCACCCAACTCATATGTTGAAGTGCTGACCCCCAGGAACTAAGAATATGGAGCTTATTTGGAAATAGGGCCATTGCAGGTGTAATTAGTTAAGATGAGGTCATACTGGAGTAGGTGGATGCCTAATCCAAGATGACAGGTGTCCTTATACAAAGAGGAAATTTGGCGACAGATGCACACAGAGAGAACACCATGTGAACATGAAGGCAAAGATCAGGGTGATGCTTCTACAAGCCAAGGAAGGACAAAAATGACTAGCAAACCACCAGAATCTATGAGAGAGGCATGGACCACATTCTACTTCTTCACTCTCAGAAGGAACCAACTCTGCTAACACCTGGATCTCAGACTTCCAGCCTCCAAACTGTGAGACAATACATTTCTGTTGTTTAAGCCACTCAGTGGTGCTTTGTTACAGCAGCCCTAGGAAACTATTACAAGTAATGATACTAATCTTCCTTTTAAAACTGATGTAATTTAGTCAATCTGAAGAAAAATATTAAGCATGCAGAAATAGCTAGTGTTGTGAATGTGAGGCAGGAATGACTGATGTTTGGACAACACTGTAGTAGGTGACTTTTAAGTGTTGTCAGATCCCAGATGCTTCCTTCTGCTTATCTCTGTGCCAAGTCATGTCAGGCAAAAGTTGAAGAGACAGAAGTACTATTAGGCATGGCAGAGTGATGGTATCACCACATTTCTATTTCTTGTGCTATTCTGGAAATTTAGTGAAGAGAAAGAGAAGCCTGAGTCTGGGGAGGAAGGCAGGTGAAGGGAAACTGCTGTGTCCCTTTCTCTGACTTTGCATTCCTAAGTGGCTAGTAACAGTCTTTCTTTCAAATGTGCCCATGTTAGTGGGGGCAGGGGTTCTTTGGAGGTGAGAGCAAGGCACCTCTTTGTGTTCCACATTCCCTTAAATAAGCCTGTGCTTAGTGTGACCTGGTGCAGTCTCTGCACCATGACTGGTAATGGAAGATGTTGCACCCCTGGCTTTCAATCATGAAATCATCTGAATCTCCAATCTCCTATGATCACTGAGCCATTCAGATAACTGGGGCCTATGAAGGGCTTGAATAATTAATTACAAACTATTTTTAAAAATATGGATTGAAGAAATCACTCACCAGTCAGCATGAACTGATAGGCATTGTCCGAGATGGAGAAGATGTGGGGTGGGGCCTCCTGGCGCTTTTTGCCTCGGTAGGCGGCCACCACCTCGGGGTTGTACACTGGCAGCCACTTGTAGGGGTTGACAGTGACACAGAAGAGGCCCGAGTAGGTCTGAGAAAATCAGAAAACACAGCATGTGGATGTTGTTTTTACTGAGAGAGAGAAATGGAATGAACAGATGCTCACGTAGATCATCCAGGCTGCATAGCGCTCTTTGAGGTTGTACAGCACTCCAGGCTCGTGCAGGTGAGTCATCATGGCCATGTCCTCGATCTTGTCGAATTTTGGAGGGTTCATGGGAAACACCTGGTCACTGTTCAGAGTGAGTGTCTGGGTATTGAGAGGAGAGTACATGATGAGTGTGGAGCCGATGATTTGTACCTCACTCTACTGGTGTGGAGGAAGCAGGAAGAGATTGCGTGAGATTGATGGATAAATTTGTGCATCATTTCCATGCCCAGAGATGATCCACAACCAACTGTCTTTGATCGACCTAATTCTGGTCAAACTGTATAACTAATTCAGGTGTGATGCCTCCAGTCAGCATGCCATTCTATGTGCCAAGAGTGCGCTAGAGGTGTGCAGAGCAATAGACTGCTTCAGCTCTTAGAGTCCAGAGCTGAACTTGGTGGGACTTAGGACATCCAAGGCCAGGGCAGGTTGCCTCTGTTTACCCTATTTGCTGTGAGCATTGGGATGAGGCAAAGTTGGAAAGTTGAAAAGAACTACTCCAGAATATTCTGTGCATCTGTACCTCAATATCTCTGCTCACATGGGTTCTTTTGTCTGGAATGTCTTTATTGAAATGATGTCTAGAAAACCTCAAGTTCAGCTCAAGTACCATCTGTTCCATGATGTGTCTCCCCTCTCTCCTGTCTTTTCAGGGCTTTCACAATTTTTCTGCATCACAGTCCATGGCTGAACAACATTTCGAGACTATTACTTAATTTTCTCCTCCCTGTGCTTTCTCCACCTTTCTCCCCCATTGAAGCATACCACTGATCATGCACTCCATTACAAGGGAGAGGTAAAATTAAGACAGAAGGGGAAAAGAGTCTAGAAGACGTTCTGGCTTTTGTTTTCCAAAAGCCTAAGTCATTAGAAAAACATTGAGGGTTTTACAGAAGAGATAAAAGACAGGGGATATGTTGGTGTAGATCAGATCTCTTGAGGAAAGAAGACTTCCACCTCACCACCCTAAACCAGAAAGAGACACCCAAGGTAGCAAACAGGGAGATGAGATGTCTGAATTCTGACGCTTCAGGCCCTGGGACTTGTTCCTTAGCAGATCCTTCAGGGAGGCAGTGAGACCTCAGTGTAATTCTGTGTAAAGTTCTGAAAATGTAGCACAATCCTGGGGGGTCCCCAAAAACGATTGGAGAAAATTTATTTCTTAAATTTATAATTTCCCCGTGAAAGGAGGCTGTAATCAGAAATTAAAGATAATAATTTTAAAAAAGATCTGTCTGAAATGCCTGCATCTGTGACCTGAGATTCACATTGGCCATGGGTATCTTGACTTCTACACCAGATGATAAATTTTGGGAAGGCAGGTGCTGAGATTTGTTTACATTTGGAAAGTGACAGACACTGAAACCTGATATGGTGGAAGTCCAGTAGATAGTGAATTGAATGGTGCATTGTAATGCTCTACATTAACCTAGGCACTGTCTATGGAGCTTCCTCTGTAAGTCACTCTGGAGCCTAGAGAGTTACATTTGGTCATCCCACCCAGTGGCAATAAGCATCAATCTCTTTCTTCATAGTCCAAGCTCTCCCCCCTCACTTTCCCTTTTCTCCAAAGCAAACATCACAAAAACTCTCAAAGTCCAAGTCCTTAGAGAAGCAAAGAAGCAGGAGCAAGGGTGTGTGCAATGGTAGTTTGCACCTGCTACTTCACTGCAGAATAGATAAATGTCAGATTCCTGTGGATCGGCATGCAATTTCTAATATTCCACCCCAAAGGAAAATGAGATCCCTTTATTATCAAGGACATCTGAGAGCAACACTTACCCGGTCATCAACGGTCTTGACTATGACCTTGTCATCTTCCCTGCTCTGAATCATACCCTTCACATATAACTCCTTATCATCCACTGCAAAACAGGCTTTCTTAGAATCAAAGGGGCGATTTTGTGCTTCAATTCTCTCCTTCTCTGGTTTCCGTAGATAGGGAGCTGCTTCTCCAAAAACGGCCATTTCTGCATCAGAGCTCATGACTGCAAGGGGCTGGGAAGGCCAAAGGTGGACTGCTGAGTCTGAAGTCTCGGGGGGGAAGGGACAACTGAATCTGAAGGGCCCCACCCTGTCGTTTCCACTAAAATAAGTCCTAGGATTAACCTAGGTCCTGGGGAATCTAGGACCAAGCCTAGGGCCATAGAGTGGGCTAGCAGGAATGAGCTCAAGGAGATATTTTACCTAAAAAAAATGTTGGACAAATTGTTTACATTTCTGAGTGTTGTTTCTGGGAATCTCTCTTAGTTCAGCTCCATGCCTAGAAGTCTGAACTAATTAGAGGAAGTCAAGGTGAGCCCAATAAAGGAGGCCTTCCTTAATCGTGCATCATGCTTGAGGCCTTTAATCTCAGTGTCATCACCAAATCTTAAGTGTGTCTGAAAAGAATTATAGAAATGTTGATAATTCCTAGCAGAAATTTCAGACAGCCCAGTGAAAATAAGTGAGTTGTATATAAAGTATTGCCACACTTATTTAGCTACTTACAGGTAACAATGTGATGGGAGGCATTACGGCCAAGTGCAAGGGTTCCAAACTTCCACATGCACCGGAACTACCTGGAGGGCTTATTAAAACACTGATTACTCGGTCTTGACCCCAGAGTTTTGATTCATCAGGTCTGGGGTTGGCCTGAGAATCCACATTTCCAGTGAGTTCCTGGGCAGTGCTGATGTTGCTCCTCCAGGGACCACTCTCTGAGAGAAAACTGCTGGCTCAGAGCCTCAAGTGTGGTCCTTGAACTTGTTGCGTAAGCATCACCAGAAGCTTGTTAGAAATTCAGAAGCTCAGACCCACTCCAGATTACGGAATCAGAATCTGCATTTTAATAAGATCTCCAGGCAACTTCTATGCCTAGCAGAGTGGAGAAGCGCTGGGCCCAGTGCAGTGGTCTTCAAACTTTAATTGTGTATTACAGTGTCAGGGTGTGACAAGGAGTGTTCAATTAGATGAGTACCTGCCTCAGAATCAGAATTCACTGTCTGGTGTGTGTGTGTGTGTGTGTGTGTGTGTGTGTGTGTGTGTGTGTGTGTGTGGTGTATAAGTGTCTATTTCCCCTGCTAATCCTTCTCCCCAAACTGTCCCCCTTTCACTGGGCCTTCTCTTTACCTATTGTCCCCACTTGTGAATCAGAAAATCTGGCTTCAAGTCAGAGCATTGAATTTGGTCAAAGCACTTAACCTGTCTGGGCCCCCACCTATTTCCCCCCAAAATGAAGAAGAAAGCCTAGCTCATTTCTAAGGTCCCTACAGGTTGCATGGCTTCATGATTCCTTTTCTTTATCTGCATACTGACCACAAAATGGAGTTACATTTTACACACACACACACACACACACACACGTGCCTCTCTTAAGAAAAGTCCAGATTTTTTAGAATAAGGCCTTTTATGTTCCCTATTTAAAGTGGGAAAGCTGAACGTTTCTTAGCTCTTTCCTGGAAGTCACCTTCCCCCATCTCACTCTTTGTGAAATGGCTCTTCATTGGTAACTGTTCTTTCCATACCCTTTCCTGCAATTCTGCGGGGTTCTGTTCCTGCAGAAGGGAAAGCACATGCTTCTCTCTGGGCTTTATTCAGACAAATTGTGTTTCAGTTTTACTTTGGCCCGTGGCTCTGCTCAACCATCTGTGACTCATGGTTTTCATAGTAAGAGACTAGAATTCAATATACTGCCCACCAATCTTGCTGGCTTCAATTTTCTCCATTACCACCTGGGGGGTGAGGGAGAATTCATCCAGGTTGCTTTCCCCTCCTCTGAACTAGTGATAGGGTCATGGTTTAGGTGGATTTACTATAGCAACAGCTCTCAAACTTTCTGTTCTCAGAACTCCTTCACACTCTTAAAAGTGAGAACACAACAAGCTTTGCTTTTGGTAGGTCTTACCTACTAATATTTACTATATTAGAAATTAAAATGGAGAAAATTTAAAACTATTTATTAATTCACTTAAAAATACTATATAACCCATTACATATGAACATAAATAACATTTTTATGAAAATGGCTATTTTCCAAAACTGAAAAAAATTAATCAGAAGAACAGCATTGTTTTCCATTGTTGCAGCTTTCTTTAATGTCTGCTGTATAAAAGATGGCTAGATTTTCATGTCTGCTTCTATTTTCAGTATGTTGCTGTTCTTGTTGTTGATAAAATAACTACAGAAAATTGGCCTTATACAGTTATGTTATTTGAAAAAAACATTCAGATTATTGTGAATATTCATCTTAGATTTTATGTCAAAACTTGACAAGTAGTAGCTTCTGCAATGTGGAATCTGAAACTATATCCACAATATTTATACTCTATTGCATTAAAACCCATTGGTCTGTATTTGAACTTTGACTGGCTCCTTTCTCCCATATAGGAACATCATACATTGGTTATTTGAAAAATACTGGTTCACTGTAGAACTTACCAGTGTTGACATATTACATTATAGAATATAAAACAATCACAATCATTAATATCAACACTGATCTCAGAAAATTATTCAACCATTAGGAAGTTGTTTAGCCAGTGGAGGCACATAAAAGTTTTCCAAAATTTGAAATTTTGCTTGAAAGCTCAAATAAGTCATTAGTAACAAAAATTATCAGTTGTTGTCCTTGAAATGACAAAGCATACTTCATTTATTTTGCAAAAATGTCTGCTAAATATCCAAGTCTGAGTAACTATAGTTTGTCCACTAGCCATTTTTTCAAGTAAAAATTGTGGTTCATATACAAAGTGGCTAGTTCATCTTGCAACTCAAACAACTGTAATGTGCTTCACCTTAAGACAACCAGCCAACTCTGGAGTGCAGCAGGAGTACCTATGTGAATGTCTCATTTCAATATGTAGAATATTATAAAGAAGGATATACTAGAATTGAAATATAGAGCTGACCTTGGACCAGTGAAGGCGTTATGAGTACTGACTCCCATGAAGTAAAATCTCCACGTGTAACTTTTTACTCTTCCAAAACTTACTCTCCCAAAACAGCCTACTGTTGACTGGAAGCCTTACTTATAAACAGTTGATTAACATATATTTTATATATTATATTCTGTAGTCTTCCATAAAGTAAGATACAGAAAAGAAAACATTATTTAGAAAATCATAAGGAAGTGAAAATACATTATGATATTTATTTTTATAAATCTACATATAAGGGAACCTATGGAGTTTAAATTATGTTGTTCAATGGTCAGCTGTAATAAAATTAATAACTTTTACTGCTTCTTGCACATTTTAAGTCGTTTTTAAATGAAGCTGGCTTCTTAAATTTAAAAAAGTTGTTTCAGTGCCAGTACTTGGTGTGAAGAATGCAGTGACTACTTGTCCAATTAGGTGCTATGCCTTAATTTATAATAAAGCACCAGATATCTACCCATTGTTGCTTTTGCATCTTTAGATCAACACAGTGAAAAGGATGATCAGCATCTCGGTATTATTATGAGCATTGTTTTGACCTCATGTACTTCCTGACACATTCTTAGTGCTCTCCAAGGCCCCATGGGCCACACTCTGAGGACAGCTGCACTAAAGCATTGGGGGGTCTTGTTAGGTTACAGTTTTATAACCTTATTATTACTTAGCTTGACTTAGTGTTAAGCATCGTACCCCAAGCTGGGAAGATGATCTGATCATCCACACAATAAGCATGGTACTCAAAGTTAAGAAGATGAAGTGATCATCCATACCAAGATCATCTGTGATTGAATCTCTGTGGTTGGAACCTGGGAATCTGAACTCTCCCAAGGGCCTCAAACACAGTGATGGCTTAAAGCATTATTTTGCTTTCCTAAAGCCACTCTTTTCAAAACCATAGTATGGTCCTATTGCTCATATACAAAATGATTTTAGGAAAATATTTCCTAATTTTAATAATTACATGTTTATTTCAAGTCTATTACCTTATTTTATCAAAACCTAAGATGACATCGATTGTAAGATAGACAATTTTGTGTTCCAGAAGTAAAGAATAAAAACAAAGCTAATCACAACATTCCTTTCATTGATTGTTGAGATGGATCTCAAGTTCAGAGATAATTTTTTAAAGTATGAAGAAAATTAAAGTGGATAAAAAAGGTATATATGTTTTCCATTTAGAGAGTGTGCTATATCTGTTTATACTATTGCTATAAGGCAGTTTTTTTTGAAGTTTAGTACACATATGCATCCAACCAAGTGTCTTGCTTAAATACATATTCTATCAGCAGGTCTAGGTAGTGTTTGAAATTCTGAATATCTAACAAGTGTCTAGTAGATGGTCCACACCTACATAGCAAGCACAGAACATAATAAAAAAAAAATCTAGCCCTGGCTGGTATGGCTCAGTGAATTGAGCACCTGCCTGCAAACCAAAGGGTAGCCTGTTTAATTGCAGGCCAGGTTCCCAGTAGGGGGTGCATGAGAGGCTACCACACATTGAAGTTTCTCTCCTTCTCTTTCTCCTTCCCTTCCTGTCTGTAAAAATAAATAAATAAAGTCTTTTTAAAAATGTAAGGAAAAAAGAATCAGCATAAATAAAAATATTAAGTGAATTAATAGTACTGGTGCTAAATAAATATTGTAAACTTTGTGAAGGTAGTATAAGAAGAAAGCCTGAGTTTAGGGAAAGGCTACTCATGGTTAAATTATATTTTTAGGCATCCTAGAAAACCTAGACTTTCCACCTGGGTTTCAAGTCACTACCATTTTTGAGGTGGAGATTTCTCTCTTTTCACCATTACTCTCAGCATTACTTTCACCATTACACTCAATAGTGACTCAGCATCCTGTATCTTTTCATTTTACTATTTAGATGGGGCAGGAGCTGTCTCAGCAATATTCTTGCAAGGTGTTGTTTGTCCAGCCTACTTGACAGCTTCAGGGTCAATTCTTTTCCATATTGAGCTTATTTCACAGGCCAAATATTCATGCGGCTTTAAACTGAAATCTGGCTTTCTGTACCTTCGGGATGACTGACTCTCATTCCAGCTTTTGGTAACCGCAGGAAGAGTTCAAACCTTCTTCCCACACAACACCTCTACCCATTGGAATGGCTTTGTTTTATCTTCTCCATGATAAACAGCCCCAGCTCCATCTTCATCTGCTCCTTCTGAGATGTGCTTCTGAATCTTTACTACCCTGGTGAACCCACTCCTGCCAATCTGTTGAAGTGTGACTTCCAAACCTTGTACGTCTTCTACCAGCGTTCACCCTCACCTCTCCCAACCTAGATGCAATGCTAGGGTGGTGACTGCCTTCTGGCAGCCTCAGTGCACTGCTGACTCACTGTTCAGTGTTCAGCAAAGTCCCTCAATCCTCCACTCGCGTGCAGTTGCTAAGTTAGATCTTCTCCCCATATTTATGCAACTGTGTTCTGGGACCCAACGGTAAAACTGTTTATTCTTGGCTAATAAACTTCACCTGCTTAGGCCTGATCCAACTCTTTAGGCATGACTCATGATACCCCTGTATCCCACTCCCAGCAGGTCCCCTAATTAGTCTCTTCTCTGTTCTGAGACTTTGACCTGCTTTCAACCCTGCAGAGCTGTGTCCCTTCAACCACCAACTCTGCTCCTGTCTTTACCAGTCTTCCAATTGAGATGGCCACACCAGCCCACCTAATCTCCATCCCTACTTCTGAGTGCTCCCGGCAACCATGTGTGCTGTCAGTGAATCATGGCACTGTCCTTGACTTTCACCCCTCTCCTGAGAATTTCTCAGCCACTGTTATCTTGTCAATGATGGTGTGGTCATGACTCAATTATAATTTTTTCTTAGTCCTAATTGATCTAGAATTGCCTGTAATAAACAGAGGCAATTTGTAGGAGAAGGGGTGGTGGGAGGAAAGGGTTGTTATTACCACCTGGGAATGGGTATGACTGAATTTCTCTTTATTCTCTCAGCATTGCTTGTGAGTAAAAGCACAGCTGGATGGATTCAGGGGTGCAGACTAAGCTCAAGGAACAGTAAAGTCAGCCTGTGTGTGAAGACTGAATCTTGACCTTATGAACATCATGTTCTGGGCCAACTAACCTCATGGACTGGAGCTTGCATGTCAATGTTCTACATTGTATTTTATACTTTTTACTGTAATGAGAAAAGTTGGGGAATCATTCTTATTTTGGTATAACCAGCATATTTTCATAATCTGCCCTTAGGAATACCAAGTCATTGGTTTCCAATTCATCAGTTTCACTTTCTTATGAGAGCAATAGGAATGAGAATGTGTAAAAACAATGCTTGTTCATTTCAAATATTGTACTCCCAATCAAGTTGAGAGTAACTCTTACCTTCTTACTTCCCAAAGTGATGGTCAGTGTCCTTCAAGAATAAAGTGTCTTCTTGGGGGTTATTTCAGAGTCAAAAACAAATAAAAACAAAGAAAAATGAACTACAAATAATTTAAATAAATATAAAGACTGTTCCAAGTTTAGCTACATTTAAATAGGTACACAGTAGATGGTGTGGGATGGAAATAAACTTACCATTTTCCTTTAGTTAAGTCATTATTCTTTAAATACTTAATTACAGCATTTGATTATTGCTCTTTTTTTTTTAGTATCTCCTGCTCGTGCAAAGTAGTCTGTCAGTTTCTTAAAGGGGTACAAAGTAGGGAAAAAAGACAGCCTCTACCTATAGATGTAAAAACTTTAGTAAGGGTTCAGAAAAATGCTCAAACAAATCTTTGAACAAGAAAGGATAAGACAATTCTGTAAGAGGCTAAATGAAGTGCCATGGGGACTTAGAGAGACTCTGGTTCTGGATGAAACACGGATCAGGACAAAAAGAAAGGAGGGAAGGGAATGATTCAGATTGTAACGTGGGTGCTCAGAGTCAATAGTTAAATTCTTTTGGCAATAGGAGAAAAGTTGTGAGTTGCAGATGAAATTTCATTAAGAGGTCTGGGAAAATCATTCTCTTAAATATCCTAAATTCTCCTGGAGAAGATGAAGGTACATAGGGCAGCTGAAAACTCATCTAGGACTAAGGGATCTTAGGTTTCAGAGTTTATAACCTATGCAATGATCTCAAGGGGCCTTGAGAGTCTGAGAATTTTTTAATATCAAATTTAATTCAAACAAACTTCCTGTTTACTATGCAGTACTTTGATGAAATTGAGGAAACATTGCACAACATGCCATTTAGGCAAGAGGACACATTTCAACGCTTGGTTTACTATTTTCCTCACCTCCTTCCCTCTCTTTCATGAGTCAAATAAGTCTCCAATTATAACTGAAAATTCTCCCAAATTTCTCTGGAAAAAAATGAAGTGATTATGTATTATATTCTGAATTATTACCTCAAAAGAAGTAAGACTTGGAGGCTCAACCTCAGTTTCCCAGTACCAGTTTTGTTAGGTAGCTGTTGTAATTTCTTTGGGCTTTAGTTTCCTTCTGTAAAATGAGACACATGGACCAGAAAACTCTCTAGGATTCCTCTTAGCTCTGTAAGTCTATGATGGCAAATATTCTGGTAGAGATAATGACCTGAAATCGAAGTGTCACCAGTCTCCCAAGGCTGGACTCCCTCTGAGGGACACTACCGCAGTGTCAGACATGAGCCCAAAGTGCACAAGGCCTGCTATGCAAGCACAGTCTGGAAACCAGTCACTAATAACCAGACTATGATGGATAAGATGGATAAAAGGCTTGGGACAATGTCTTCCTACGATCATGTTCCAGAAAACTGGAAGTGGAGAAAAAAAACTGAAATAACCATAAAACTTGCAGATAATAGTTTGAGATAATTACAGAAGAGATATTGCCAATTCATGTTTACTTGCTAACAGCACGGTTTAACATCAACCTAAACAATTAGAGGGGAATTATGAATCATATTCAGTTTTATTCTATAGGTTAATTTTTTTATCTCATAAGTGCTTATATTCTTGTCTTTTTACTCCTTGTAAAAAACTTCTTAAAAGGCAATGATCTTTCTTGCCATATTGCCACCCATATTGCCCTTAACACAGGACTCAAAAGACCTTCAAGTAAAGGCTACTCTGTTGCCTTCCTTTCTTGAGAACTTCATCAGGTTTAATAACAACTTCATGGAACAAAAAAGTGGGCACTTGGTAGCACTTACCTCGAGATGCTGCGGTCAGAAGAGTTTCATGAGTGTGTCCCCCCGCTCTCTTTATACTTCCAAATCTGCCAGCCCAGCACTCTAACCTTGCTATATTTGGGGGATCACCATTTACTCCTTACATGTAAATGTGTCGTTGCCCTGATCTCTCACTCTTGTTAAGTTACTTGGATAAATGATCAGCGGAGGCTGCATAATGCCAAGTCAGCTGCATAGGGATTCCGACGTTGGACACAGATCTTTGAGACTTAGAAAGTCCTAGGGGCTGAGTAGAACTGGGACAGAGTGTGCTAAGAAGGTCGGTAAAGGGCAGAACCACAGTATGAATTGTCAAGCAATGGGCGATCAATAGTGTGGACAGTCACTACATGTCATCTACCCAGCATTGATCTGGGATGTGGGATGGTGTGTGCCTCCTCTCAGAAATTTCTGGAAAATTAAAGATTGACCATTTGACACATCCAGTGTTATTGAGTTAAAAAAATTCATTGATGAAGAAAAGCTTTCTAAAATGTGTTTGCTATTATCTTGTTTTATTTAGCTTAGTATCTTGAATAGAATTTAACTTTTTCTTGATCACTCAGGACTCTGGGAGGTGATATAATGAAGTTTTCAGTTTACCTTCATGACCAGCTTCTCAGGTATGATTCTTTCTGTGGTTAGTATATTTGCCTCTAATATCTTGATTTTGCTTTTCCTAGTCTTTAATAGACAGGGAAACAGATTAGAAAGTTAAGATCAGGCTAAAGTAGGACTCAAGAAGTTCCAAGTGACATTCTAGAGGATTCTAATGAAAATAAATGGTCTTTGTGACAATTCTTGCTGTTGCTTGGGGGATTTTTTTTTTTTTTGCTACAACCTAAGTGCTGTTTGAATATTTAAGAACAATCATATATGTAGAAGTTAGAGCCATTTATAACAACACAGTCTGACATGTTTAAGTTGTATATGATCAGTGTTTGCTGAACCAATATTCCCTACCCAATCCTCCAGGGGGTAGTCTCCTGGAGGTGGGGCATTTCCAAAGAACAGTTTGCATTAGTCAAAATGAAATGTGGGCAGAGGAGAAATAGATAGGAACAGGACTTCATGCAGCATTTTCCAAAATAACATTTGACAGAATGCTGATGGTTAGAGAAACTGTAAAATAAATGATGTTGTGACTGAATGTGTTTATGAACGTGACAAACTCTATTCTCTGCTGTTGAAGATCCATCATAAATATTAACATATTAAGGGATATTAACACATTAAGGGAAGATCCATTTCTTTTTGTAAAGTATGAAGAACTTTTTTGTACCTGGTGATTTGAGGTTAGAACAACATCTTATTCCCTGTTCCAGGAAACAAGAGGAGAGGCCAAAAGCTGTAATTCACATAGATGGAGTCTCTGTTTCTTAGCATTGTTTGGCATAGAAGAAAGCAGCAGAGAGATATCAGGCATAAACACGGCTGCTTTCATTCGACAGATTTTGCATGTAGCAGATAGTTGGTAAACATTTGGTGAATAAATGAATCAAGATGATTCATGAGAAGTTTTGTCGAAAGAGAGCTGAACTAATAAAGCAGAAATGAATGGAATTGGAGTTAGTTTCTCTTTATAGTAATAGTTTACATTTATTAAGAACTCATCACATGCCAGGCTTTATCCATATTGGTTCAATGAAGTGTCTTAACAGTTCTGTTAGGTATATTCTAGTATCATTCCCATTTTACTGTCGAGGAATTTGAGTCACTAAGAATTTACGTAATCTGTTCAAGGCCACACAACTAGTAAGTGGCAGAAGTGACAAACCTTTTCTGGGTCTAGATCCCATGTCTATAACCTTTTACTTTTGCAAGCACATCACTTTGCAGTGCCTACTTGGTATAGGGCTCTGTGCTGAAAGTGGGGAATGGGTATATCAAACAAGATTACTGCCCCAAAGGAAGTGATAATGGATATGGCAGGAGAGCACATAGACAAGAAAAGGATAAATTAATTTTTTGAGGTTAAGTTAAGAGCCAAGATGAGTGGGATGCACAGTAGATTGTATGTATGTACATGGAATTTGAAATCATCAAGTATGCAGTATAGGTAAATTATCAGAATTGTTCCCTCTCTTTCTACCTTCTTTCCCCCCTCTTTAAATAAATAAATAAATAAACAGACAAACAAATAAAACCTTTTTTAAAAAAGCCCTGATTGGTGTGGTTCAATTGGTTGAGCTTCATCCGCAAAGCGAAAGGTTTCTGGACTGCAACTGGGGACGTATGAGAGGCCACCACTGGTCCATGTTTCTCTCACACATCAATGTTTCTCTCCCTTTCTTTCTTCCTCCCTCTCCCTCTAAATAAATAAATAAATAAATAAATAAATAAATAAATAAATAAAATTATCAGAATTATATTGCTTTGGAGGAGAGAAGTGATCTTTCCAGCTTACATACCATCTTGCATATTTTGTATGTTTATACAAGCCTGAGGGGTTATAATATTTATATTACTATTGTTCTTATTGTCCATGTGGGGAAATTGAGGTCTAAGGAGGTTAAGTGATTGGCCAAAGGACCCACTGCGAGTAGACAATAGAACTGAAATCCAGAGTCTGACTCCAGAATCTTGTTTTTTCCATTTACCCTCCACTCTCCCTTGAAGGAGGCAAACTTTACATGGGTGAAAGGAGCAGGGACAAGGTTCTGAGGGATTTGACTTGGAAACAAGACTTTCCATGGTGTGTGTCAGGAAGGTGGAATGGGCAAGTCTGGAGTGAAGGGTTGGGAGGTTGGGAGGTAGTATGCAGGTGAAGGCTGGGAGGTAGTGTACAGATGAAAGGTGGAGAAATGGGCCAGGTCTGTTTGTGAGGGGCTTCCAGTGCCCAGTGAAGGGGTTGAGACATTAGTCTAAGATCACTGGGGAATCTTTGAAGTGCTTGAGAAATACATAAATACACACACAAACATGCACACACAAATATATTTATGATAGGATATAATGGAGAAGGGAGAACCTAGGGGCTTAGAACCACTTATCAACTCTATAAAAAATATCAACATAAAGCTTTCCAAGATGATTCCACAAGCACTGATGTCTTGTGGGGCAGGTGGGCAGCTAGACAGAATTAAGCCCTGGATGCTCCTATGACTTCAGATCTGTGTTCAAGCTCTCCACGACACCAGAGAGCTGGGTTTCACAATGGCTGTGCCCAGGTGTCTCTGAGTCCACCCTGCAGCCTCAAAGAGAAGCATATTGTGTGGGCTCCAAGTGTTCTGCCTCTCTGTCCCATTTACACACAACAAGGCAAAGAGAACTTTTAAATCTGAGGCAGTGAAAAGACCTCTGTGAGCTGTAGCCTTATTTTTTGAGGCCCTACCCCATATTATATTAATATATTAAAGTCCACTTAATATATATTAAAATCTACTTGCAGTGAATATAAAAAATAATCACAGTGTAAGACAAAGATGAAGAGAGCCTTGATTAAGTAGGATAGAATGAGATTGAGAAGGAAAGAGAATGAGTGTGCCCTGAAGGTAGGATCCGCAGGATTTTGATGAGTGCTGGGTTTCAGGGGGAGCAGGAATCAGAGAATCCTGCCTTCTGTCCAGCTCTTATTTCAGCCTGGGAATCTAAGGGCTTGAAACCAAGGAAGAGGAAATGCTGAAGGGGGAAGGATGAGCTAAAAGTTTAGACATATTGTGGATGAGAGGATGGCAAAGTCCAGTTAGCAGGGAGAGATAAGGATTCAGAATTTAAAGCAGAGGTTAAGGCTGGAGATGTAGGCTGTGCATGTGTCCACACGCGTATGTGGTGTCATTGTATGGAGGTAACACTTGAACTCATCGAAGAGGTTGAGTTCTCAGAGGAAGCCTGTATATTTAGGAAGTGGGAAGAGAAAATTAAAATACAAAGAGTGAAAAAAGGTCATTCTGCAAGCAAGCAAATACCTGTGTGAGATCTTGTTGGAGCAAGTAAAGCCAAATAGGGTCCATATTTTACTTCTGCTATATACTAACTGTGGTAGATTACATCAGCTCTCTCAGCAACTGTGGTACTTTCCCTTCAGTTGAAGAGTGAGAAAAATAATTGTTTCTGCCCAATTCATGAGGATGGTGTGAGAATCAAAAGAGACACTAACTTCACCATCCAGAAGTCACAGTCTCTGCATGGCAAACAGTATGTTTTAATCTATATTAACCTTGACAAAGACCTCAGAAAATAATCCATTAACACCAAAAACATAAGTGAGCTATGTGAACTTTACTAAAGATTTTGTGGGGAAGGCATAGAAGAGGGATATATTACACAACTTACAAGTATGCAAAGTTTCCATCAGAAATGTCAGCTCTAAAAAGTCCATTTGCCTTCATATTGATGTTGGTGGTTCATTTTCTTTCTTTTCCTGAGTTGTTTTTCTCACTCTTAGTGGTGCTCAGTTGTTTCTGTATTACGGGGAGTCATTTAGTGCTGCCATAGACCTGCATTCTTACTCATCTGATTATGCAATAAAATAAAAGCCCTCAAGTAAAGAAGACCACCTGGATCCTTAGTAAGTTTGGCAACCACTTACTTTTTCTCACATACACCCTTTAGGAGCCTCATTTTTATCTCACAACTATGCCCCATAGTCTATAGCTCACAGCCCACATTGTCATTCCATCTTTCCCAAATCTGAAAGGAGTTCTGTGAATGACCATTTTCTCCATTCTTGTTACAAAATTATTTTGCTGATTCTAAAGCAAAAGGAACGTTATTATTAGTATCAAAAGAAGTCAGGGGAGGTAATATTTTCAAGAGAGAGGATGTAATGGGGAGCACTATGCAGAAGATGAAAAGAGGAACATGAACAGGGCACTGATTCCTCAGGGAGGTGATCCTGACAGCAACTTCAGCAGGATGGTGGGGGTGGCAGCTTTGAAGGTAAGGGATTAAGGAGGGAGCAGGTGTTAAAAAGGAAGAGAAAGTTTTTCTGATTTTCCTTTCCTTTTAGAAACAAATTTCTCCACTGATAACTTTATAAGATGCATTCAGAGGAAATCTAGATTTGGATGGTGCAAGAAAGAGAAGGCAGAAGCAGGGCCAAATAGAAGACTAGGAAACAAGTGTGACTGAGGTCATTCCTCAGAGGGCTACTTGAGAAGAAAGGTCAATTAACTGTACTGATAGCAGGATCAGACCTCACCCCTCAGAACTATCTAAGAGCTTATGTAAGAGATGAAATTTCAAAAAGCAGCAGAAAGTTCCCTAGTCAACAACAAAAACTTCTGGGTGAAAGTCACAGGACAGGTACGTTAGTGAATGACACAAATTCATATTTGAATTGAATTAAAGACTTAAGACTTAAGTAAGAATATCAGATTCTAGAACTAAAAGGAACCTTGAATATTGTTTCATCTAACCCTCATACAGAATCAGAAACTGAGGTTCTGTAAAGGTAATTTAATTGATGCTAAAGGTAGAAACAGACCCCTTCCCCTTTTCTTCTCAAACCCAAGGGAGCTAGTTCAGAACTCTTTCAAATGCAATACATAACCTTCTTCATTGCTGGCATTTATACACTGAAATTTTGCAAAGTGAATGTTGATAGGGGCTTATCAGTATTATTTAAATTGATTCTCCTTGAATCACAATGAAGAGAAAGATTTATCAGTATTAAGAGTGGGAGAAATGAGGCTTGGCAAGGTTAAGTAACTAGTCATACAGTGAGTAAGTGGCAGAGGGGGAACTAGAGCAAACATCTTTGACTCCAAGTCCGGTTTGTCTTTTCACTTTAAGACAGCTGCTTCAGGCTTTGCAAGATCCCGTAAGACACTAATGCCCTCAGAATTATACACGCTTCTCGGAATTACACACAAGCCAGGCATCCTTCTCCACAACAACATGGAGAGGTTGGCTGGCCTGGGAACATTGTGTTCAGAGAAGAAATCCTATTAGCTACGGCTGCTCGGTAAACCGGATACTTCCCTACTTGACCTCATAACCTTGACTGATTCCTGTGAGACTTAGAGCCTCTGTCATTTACTTTTTTCTTTCTATTAGCTGCATTTTGGTTATGTTCATTGCTTAAGGCCTCATTAGAATGAAGAAAAGCATGAACAATTACTTTTACTTACTATTACCGGGCTCTTAAATGATGTATGTTAAGTAAATACAGTGCGGGGCAAAAATATGCTTATAGTTGTGAGTACATAGAACACAGTTCATTCTTGTATTGTTATTCGTTAATTATTATAGTGTTTTCCATATGAACAACTGTTGACCTACTTTTGCCCAAACTGTATGTATGTATATATATTCTTTACTGGACAACCAACATATGCATACATTATTAAAATGTGAGTGATAATGTAGTAAGAATGGACCTTGAGAGAATATTATGGTCAAATTCTGACTTCACCATTTAGACAATGTGAATTTGGGCAAGTTATGTAACTTTTCTAAGCCTAAATTTCTTCGTCAACAAAATGGGTTTATAAAAATACCCAGCTCATGCGTTCTTGTAACAACTGAGTTTGTGAATTCATGGCAGTGTTCCATTTGGAAGTGACTTAATAGGTGGGGAGAAGAGAAATTGAGTGGGGCCATGTTGACAGGAGAACTTGAGATTTGGAGACCAGAGCTTTCTCTAAAGAAAGCATCAACCACTGCTAGTGCCAGAGGGTTCTTGAAGCCAGAACAGCATCTTCTGTGTGTTTTATGTTGCTGTTTGGTGAGCCCTGTCAGCTGACTGCAGCTTGACCATTGTCCATCCAGTACTCCCATCCTACTCACTGCATAGAACCAATTTCCTGTTCAGATGGCTCAGAATACTCTTTGGTCAACTCCTTAACCCCACCCCCTCCACCATACACACTCACACACAGAGCAATTAAACAAAACAAGGAAGATGCAGCATGAACACCTGAAGTAGATTGACTAACCATCCTAGTTTAACTATTATCGAAGTAGTTCCTATGGCTTTCAGTTTTAAAATCAGGAAAGTCTTGGGCAAACCTAGATAAGTTCATCACCCTACCTGAAAGGTAGTTGGAGCATGATGACAAAATCCTCAAACCTGACCAAGATGAGGCTAGATGGGACCAGCTTGAGATCTCCCACTAAGCCAGAGTGATGACGAAATTTCACACTGCTAATTTTAAAGCTGCAATGCACAAAGCCAACAACATTGTGAGCATGCACTCATTCAACTGTTCATTCATCAAACATTCATTGAGCACCTATTATGTGCTGGGAGGATTTTAAGTGCTGGGAAACAAAACAGGCAACACCTCTGCCCTCATGGAAATTCTATTCCTGTGTGTGTATCTGAGACGGACCACAAACAGATTATCTAATGCCAATAAGTGATAAATGCTCAGAAGGAAAGAAAAAGCAAGATATGGAAATTTTGGCTGTGTGGTATCTAAGTAGATTGACCAGGGAAAGTTTCTCTGAAGAAGTGATATTTAAACACTTAGTGAAGGAGCAAGCTACAAGACTATCAACAGGAGACAGTGTCCTAAGCAGAGGAAACAGATATAAAGGCTTTGGGAGGTGAGAGTGCCTGCCTGGGAACACAATAGCAACAACAACAGCGCCAGCAGAGCAGGGGTACAGGGAGCAAGGTGTAACAGTAATAGGAAATGAAGTGGCAGAGGTGGCCAGAGGCCAGTTGGGCAGAGCCTGGCAAACTAAGAAAAGGATTTTGGGGTTTAAATGTCAGCCGTTATTATAAAGGCAGCTTTATTTTTTATTATGTGCTGAGCGTTGGTCTTATTATCTGCTCTTTTTCTAGTCATCTTTGCTTCGTTCTGTCAAAAATAATTTGTGTCTGCTTTCCATTTAACAAATGGCTTACAAAGACAATGTTCCGGACATTGGGGATAAAACATTGGTTCTCCCAAACAGTTTCATATTTAGTTAGGGCTGGGTGGGTGGATCACGCAAGAAAAGACAGCAGCCGTGCACTTAGACTACCTGAAAGAAACAAGGTTTCAATTTCCCTGAGAAGGGAGGAGTCACTTCCGGTGTGCTCCAGAGCATGATGGGAGGAGTGAGTCGGCAGGAAGGAAAGGCGGGAAGTGACTGCGCCATGTTGGCACCAGCCTGGTGGCGATAGTGGGGCCCGGTCGGTAAGCGTGTATCTGTCAGTTTGTAAGGAGGGCCTTGCTCTTCCTCATGATTTTTCTGGGGCTGTGTGATTCCAGAGAGCAACGGTGTGAGGCTGTGGCGGGGAGTATGAAATTGGACCGGGAGAGGGAATTGGAATGCAGGGCTCTTGACGAGACTGGGCTAAAGAAATTAAAAAAAAAAAATCCTCACAGGAGGATATATTTATTGGTTTTAGAGAGAGGGAGAAAAAGAGAGGGAGGGATATGGAGTGAGGGAGAGAAAGAGAAACACTGATGTGAGAGAAACATGCATATGAGAGAGACACACCCCTCAGTGGCCTCCCTCAGGACATGGAACTGCCCCCTAGGTATGTGCCCTGACAGACTCCAACGCGCAACCTTTTCGTGTGGGGATAACGCTGCAACCAACTGAACCATCCCGCCAGGGCGCAAAGGAAATTTTTGAAAAGTTCTGAAGTTGCTGAATTCCACTTGAAGTTTTTCAGTGTATATGTAGGCATGTTATTATATTGCATATACGTATATATCATGCTAAATTCATCTTGGTTACGAAAATCTGTTGGTATCAACTGAATTATTTTTAAGAATACTGGAAAAATGCTCAGAAAAAACATTCTTTTGCTCAAATGGTACTACCTTTTCTATCCATGTTCTTAAAATATCTCATAATTTGAGCCCTCGCACTACATGGTACCTCAGTTTTCCCAAGAAAGAGCCATGAGCTATAGTTTCTGTGAGGGGCTGAGAAAATAATTGGCCCTCTTGTGCAGGTCAAGCTACTGTAATTTAAGAGAAGCCCTTTTTTGGGTGCGTTCCCCAAGGGGAATGTTTTTCTCCGTTATCACCAGAGAGGCTCTTATTTTTCCTTGTGGGCTCCGGAAGCAACATCTTGGTGGCCCTTGGAGGCAGGAGGGAGGAATCAGGCTGGTGAATTCCATCCTTAAGTAAGGTTCTTTGCATCTGCCCACAGCTGATGCCTCTGCTTCCCACTTAGGAAAATATGACCTATGAAGTCTTCAGTGAAGGGGCCTAGAAGCACTGGTATGTGTGACATGTGCCCAAATCTTTGCCACAGCCAGGAGGCGGAATTCGAGTTTGTTCACTGGCAGCTGCTCTGTTAGCCCTGGAATGTTAATCCTTACTGAAAGCTTGGATGAAAGGCAGCAGCTTTTAGCAGCTGTGTTCGTCTTATCCATCAAATGACCCTCTCCTCTTCACCTTTCTGTTGTCAGTGATTTCCTTTTCTTTGAAGAGAAGTGGATATAATTCTTAAGAAGCAGTTTACTTTTATTTATTTATTGAACAAATATGAGCCTTTAAAAAATTCTTAAATATACATGTTGTAGAAAGATTAAAAAATATAACCAGACATACTGAAGAAAAAAGTTAAAATTACTCCTAAAATTTTAGCAAAGAGGTGATCTCTACCTAAATTTGGTTTATGTCTTTTTACACCTTCTTTTCCATGTTTCCATAAACATATACACAATTTTTAAAAACACATGTTTTCAAACACAATTGAAGTATCGCCCTATAGGCATAGTTTTGTGTTCTGCCTTTGAAACTTAACGAATTATGAAAATTTTCTCATAGTCTTAACTCTTCTTCTACATCATGAAAATTTTCTCATAGTCTTTAACTCTTCTTCTACTTCATGGTTTCATAGCATTACTTAACTTATTTAACCAGTTTTCTATTGTTGGACATTAAGGGTGCCCAATTTTTTTGTTCTTTTAAATATTCTATATTTAAAATGCATATAAATGTTTATGCATATCTTTATGACATTTATAGAATAGACTTTCTGGGCAAAGGCTATGGATGGTTTACACAGGGGTGTCCAACCTTTTGGCATCTCTGTGCCACACTGGAAGAAGAGTTGTCTTGGGCCACACATTACATACATTGCAACACGTAATCACACACACAAAAATCTCATAACATTTTAAGTAAATTTACAAATTTGTTTTGGGCCACATTCACAGCCATCCATCCTGGACTGCATGTGGCCCACAGGCTACAAGTTGGACATGCCTGGTAAGGTTTCCAATAGTGGAGTTCCTATTGCGGAGTCCTCACAGTAATGATATTGCATAGGAAAACAAAAAAATAATTCATTAATGATAGTCAGATGTTGTAAATATACAATAATCAATGCAAGATGACTGCAAAATAAAATGAGAAGTCTTGCAAAAGTTGCAGAATTTAATGAAGTTTATGAAAGTGGTATTAGAAATGTACCTGAATTTTGCAAAGTCACTGACGAGTGTGTATGCAGCAGCATCGAACTAGTAGTGTTTCAAGAGAATGAGTTCAGGATCAAAGGATTAGGAAGGCACTTAAAAATATCAATGAATCCATCAGCATTCCTTTTTTGCAACAAAGGACATTTTTAATGATTGCATTGCAAAAACTTAATATAAAAGATGCCACATTATATAAGATTGTGTAACTATGCCCCTTCCTTCCAACTCTAATATTGACTTATTCTTTGTTCTTAGAATTAGTAGAGTTGTAATTATAACTTAAATTTTGTGAAAGGTATCAGAAAATAATTTTTTTTCAGTGCTTCTGGCTTTATTTTTAAGATAAAATCCCAGTCAGACTCCCTCCCCCATTATTTACTGTGTAATTTGGACCTCATTTTAATTTAGATTCACTTTAACTGGTTGCTTTCCTAGATAACATGATTGTCTATGTAGAAAACCCCAAAGAATTTATTAAAAAACCTCAGAATTACTGAGTTTAGTAGGGTTTTAGTATAATAAGGCAGACATACAGAAATCACCTTTATTTCTGTATGCTAGCAATGAATGTGGACACCAAAATCAGGAATAAAATACCATTTGCAATGGCTTAAAACAAAAAGAAAGAAAAAAAATTATGTGTAAACCTAGGACTTATTTGCTGAAAATTACAAAACACAATGAAAGAAACCAAAGAAAATTGAAATAACTGGGGAAACATACTATGTTCATGAATTGGAAGAATCAGCATATTAAATATCTTTTTCTTTATTATGATTGTTCTGTTAAGTTGTCCCACCTTTTTCCTCTTGCTCTAGTAAATATCTTAATTCTCCCCAAGTTGATAGATTCAGTGTAATTCTATGAAAGATTATTCCTGTAGCTTTAAAGTTTGACATACAGTATCCTAATTAGTATTTCCTAAAGCACTGTAATTATAGTATTTCTCCCATTTAAATTTTTTAAACAGCTTTATGGAGGTATAACTGACATGTAATAAACTCTGCATATTTAAAGTGTATTGACCTGTATACACCATGCCACCATCATTTGAATCAAGGTAATGAATTTGTCCATCATCCCCAAAAGTTTCCTGGTCCTTCTTTGTAATACCCTCTACTGTCCCTTGATGCCTCCTCTAAATTCTCCCTCTCCATCTCTGGGCAACCAGACATCAACTTGTAGTCACTATAGATTAGTTTTTATTTTCTAGAATTTTATATAAATGTAATAATAGAGTCTACACTTTTTTTTTTTGGTCTGGCTGCTTTCACTGAGCACAATTATTTTGAGATTCATCCATGTTTTAGTGTGTGTTAATAGTTTGTTTTTTATCACCGAGTAGTATTCCATTATATGGATTTACCTCCCTGTGTTTATTCATTCACTTGTTGAAGGACATTTGGATTGTTTCCAGTTTTTGCTATTACAAGTAAATATGCTGTGAATATTTGTGTACAAGTCTTTGCAGTGTTTTCATTTCTCTTGGCTAAATACCTAGGAATAGAATCGCTGGAATAAATGGACAATTTCTTAACTTTTGAGAAGCTGTCAAACTGTTTTCTAAAGTGGTTGTGCCATGTCACATTATCACTAGCAGATATAAGAGGTCCAGTTCCTCCACCTCTTGGCAAGCACTTGGGCTGTTAGCCATTGTATTGGTGTGTAGTGATATCTCATTGTTTTAATTGTTATTTTCCTAAAGACTCATGATGTTGAACGTTTTTCATTTTCTTGTTTGCTATCTGTATGTCTTCTTTGGTGAAATGTTTGTTTAAATCTTTTGCCCCTTTAAAAATCAGATGATTTTTTTTCTGTTTTGAATTTTTAGATTTCTTTGTATATTCTGGAAATACATCCTTTATCAGGGAGAGATATAATTTAGAAACACTTTTCTTTGGTCTTTGGCTTGTCTTTTCATTCTTTTTAACAGTGTTTTTCAAAGAGCAGGGACTTAAAATTTTGATGAAGTCCATTTTATCAGTTTTCTCTTTCATGGCTTGTGCTTTTGGTGTTGTATTATTTAAGAAATTTTCCCATAAGCCAAGGTCACAAAGCTTTACTCTTAATGTATACTTGTGGAGGTTTTTGTGATTATAGTTTTTGTTTCCTTTGTACTCTGAAATTTTGTTTAGGAGAATATATTGAGGGTTTTTTTTTGTTTTAAACTTTGTTATTCATTTTAGACATAGTTGAGATTGTGGCCTGTACAATTTATAGTGTCGAAGATTGAGACTGAAGGGGTTGGGAGGTGGGAGAGAGTAGATGCTAGAAGGTGGAAGAGGGACAGGGGTGCATAATATACAAATTTTGTCTAGATGCATTTTTGGTCTACTGCCTCCTCTCTTTCCGGAGACCAAATTCCTCATGTTTGTACTCTACTAGATCTTTCTTGTCTTATCCGTCTTCTTTTCATAAGTTCTCTGTCTCTCTCTTTTTCTCTGACCACTCATTTGCCCAGTCTATCAGAAAATTCTATGTGCACTATCTTCACAATACATCTAGAATCCATCTACTTCTCATCATCTCCCAATACTATTTTTCTGGTCTAAGCAACTGTCATTTTTTAATCTTATATTTTAGTATTTTATTATAATAGACTCTTTCCTGGTCCCCTAGTTTCTACCTTTTCCCCTTAAGTCTATTCTCAATACAGCAGCCAAAGTGATTCTTTGAAAATGTGTGTTAGTTTTCGTCCCCTGCTCAAAACTCTCCAAAACTTTCCTGTCTCACTCTGAGTAAAGACCAAAGTCCTTCCTTAGGTGCTCCTTGGGCTCTACATGACCTCTGGGTCCCTGGTTCCTCTCTTGCTTCATAACTCTATCTTGCTCATTCCAGCCCTGCTGGCCTCCTTTCTGTCTCTTGTGACATGCCAACCTGCCCCTGCCTCAGGCCCTTTGCATTTTCTGTTGTTCCCTCCATCCTCATATACTCACTCGGCTTACTTTCTTGCTTCTTTCAGGTATCTGCTCAAATGTAATCATATTAGAGAGGCCTTCCTTGACTACTCTACAAAAATACCGTTTCCTCCCATACTTTTTAATTTCCCATTAGCACTTATCATTTGACTTACTACATTGCTTCTTATTTGTTGATTTCCTTTCTCTCCTTGTAGAATATAAGTACCCAGAAGACAGGAACTGTGTTCACTGCTATACCCACAGAACTTAGAACAGTGCCTGGCACATAGTAGATACTCAATAAATATTTGTGGAGTGGATGAATGAATGGGTCTTGTCTGAAGGGGCAGCCTCAGGGAGTATTTTCTTTAGTAATTTTTAACAATTTAGAAAGATTTAATAAAATCAAGACAAAGAAAAGATAATTATATAGTGGGAGGGATGGGAAAGGGGAAGCTGGGTATTGATGGAAGTACAGAATATTGAATGCTCTGCAAAGTCATATATAATATTAAAAATAATAGCTAGATGAGGATTGTATTTAAGAGTAATTTTGGAAATAAAAGTGGCAGTCTGGTTTAATTTATAAGTTTAATGTAGTTTTTATTTACTTAATATTAAGAGAAGAATAAACAACAAAAAGTAAGTGACCAAATATACCACATTTTGTGCATCTATTCAGTCATTCCATCGCATCAGGGCATGATCACTCTTATCACTCTTCACTCATGACTTTTGTGTGAACCTCACGGCTCTTCACCCGCAGCTTGTTGACCTGGGACTCAGCGATGTCAGCGCGTTCCTCGGCCTCCTCTAGCTCATGCTGGAGCTTGCGGAATTTAGCAAGATTAGCATTGGATTGTTCCTCCTGAAAACAGAGATAAAAATGTGAGAATTAGACTATGTGTTTCTCATTGTACTTGTCACCAAACAGGATTATTTCTTCACCTCACATATTTCCTTCTACGGTCAGTTTGCCTTATCTGACTTGAAATCTGGACAGAATTTAAAACTTCAGTTAAATTTTTTGCTTTAAAGAATGAGAGAAGCTCTGGCTGGTGTAGCTCAGTGGATTGCACGCGGGCTGCAAACCAAAGTGTCGCAGGTTCGATTCCCAGTCAGGGTACATACCTGGGTTGCAGGCCATGACCCCCAGCAACCGCACATTGATGTTTCTCTCTCTCTCTCTCTCTATCTCCCTCTATTTCCCTCCCTTCCCTCTCTAAAAATAAATAAGTAAAATTTAAAGAAAAAGAATGAGAGAAGAAATTATTTTGAAATGGAAGGGACAATCTTATTATGTCAAACCCATACAACCTGAAATCCATTTATGATGTATGGGCTGGGTAGAAAGGAGAAAGAGACCCAGGTGCTCTCCGTTACAGAGTTTAGTAAGTAAATGTGAGGTCAAATTATAACTTTGGGAAAATCCCACTTTAAAATATTGTGCCATATATTTTGACTCTGATATATAAGAAAGGGGAAAAGTGGGGCTAGGAAGGAAATATGCCACTGTTGGTTAAACTTACTATTTGTGCCTCTCCCTTTCTTCTTTCCTTTCCTTACTTCCTACCTACTCCTGCCTATTATGATGTGTCTGGAAGAATGGGAAACAAGTAGGGAAAGTGTAGATGGAGAATCTTCCAACATGCCCTTATCACTCCATAGCAATGTGGAAAGAGGAGTCCCTAATAATGATACTGGTAGTGAATGGATAAGTCAGTTGGGGTAAAAGATTTAGGTTTGGCTTTTGAAAACACTTGAGTTTGTGCATTTCTAGAGGGAGAGGAGTATTTACCATGATATTAATTACAGCTTCTACTGTATATTCTTTGCAGATATTAAGTAAGGTGGGTTAGTTAGAACTTTCTCCTGCCCCCCAAACCTTACAAATTGTCTAATAATAAAAATATCTCCTCTTGATGTCTTACTATGTAATTAAGATTTAGGGGTAAATTTGTATTTATAAAATCATCTCTCTTAAAATATGAGTTGTATATTCTTTCTTTGTCTTATTTTCATTAATACATTCTTTTTATACACTTATTACCCCCCAAAAGTTCTCTTCTTCCTCCAAAGGCTTAAAGATACTTACAGCCTCCTCAGCTTGTCTCTTATATGATTTCACCTTCGCCTGTAATTTATCTACCAAGTCCTGCAGCCTGAGAACATTCTTGCGGTCCTCCTCAGTCTGGAAGTTTGCAAAAAAAAAAATGATCTCCATTTAACCCAATGAAATAAGTCTATTACAGATGGTAAAATAAGTCACTTTGGTATGATGGCAGTGGGCCTGGGTAAACTTGATCAACTTTGATGCTTCCTTCATAGTAACAACAGTTATCATTCTGATTAAATGTCCACTTTGTGCAGGCCCTGTGTTTGGTAAGTATGTAAGGTGGGGCAAAAGAGGTTTACAGTTGTTCATTTGGAAAATAATACAATAATTAATAAATAATACAAGAATAAATCTGTTTCACTATTCACAACTATAAACCTACTTTTACGCCACTTTGTTCACATCTTTTCCAACCCTTTGTGCTCCGGAGAGATGTTATTTTTCTATTTTATAGGTGATGAAATTGAAATTTAGCATGTTAAGTAATCTACCCAAGTTTAAAAAATAAGAGAGGCCAAATTAGGGCTGATACCCATTTATCTGGCTTTAAAACCCATATTCTTTCTTCTCTTATGCCATAATCTAAAGGGCTTCCTTATTTTCCAAGCTTAGTATAGATCTGTGATAAGCAACTGTGTCATTTGCCTCTTATATATACCAAGTTAATGTATATTTGTGAGTGACACATAAATGGTCACCAGATTTCCAATTTCCTACTGGGCAGGAAGCCTGGATATTCTAGAAAGCTATTTCCTTACCTGGTAGGAAAGTTCCTTTACTCTTCTCTCATGCTTCCGCAAACCTTTAACAGCTTCAGCATTGCGTTTCTGTTCATTTTCAACTTCCCCTTCAAGCTCACGTACCTGCACCCAAGAAAGACACTTACAGAGTCAGTCTTGAAGACTATTAATATAGAATATTAGAATATTAAGACCTACTGAAGATATTAGGTGGATGTCCCGATGGGAGTCAATATATAGGAAGAGAGAAGGGTAGAGGGAAGGCCCTTCACTCCTTGCCAGATTTGGAGATATTGAGATACGTACTCTGGCCTCCAGTTTCTGGATCTGCTTCTTCCCACCCTTCAGGGCCAGCTGCTCAGCCTCATCCAGACGGTGCTGCAGGTCCTTCACTGTCTGCTCCAGGTTCTTCTTCATCCGTTCCAGGTGGGCACTGGTATCCTGCTCCTTCTTCAGCTCCTCAGCCATCATGGCTGCCTAATTAGCAAATAAATCAAGAAAATAAGGAACGTTGGTAATGGCAGATAGCATGTGTGTATCAGTAAAACAAATGCTTATCTCACATCAGTGATGGCCTTCTTGGCCTTCTCTTCTGCATTGCGTGATTCTTGAATTACTTCTTCTACTTCACTCTGTAGTTGTGAAACATCATTTTCTAATTTTTTCTTAGTGTTGATCAGGCTGGTGTTCTGTTAAAAATAGGGGGAATTAGTAAGATTTGCAGTTTGCCCTTCTGGGATTTTATAAATGTCTTACTTGTTGTCTTATGCAAGAGACTAATGGCAACATTTCACTAAACTTTAAATATTTGTTCAGTGCAAAATAATTATTTGCAAGGTTGGAACCACTCTCCTCTTCCACCATTGTCCCAAGGTCCATCTGATTTATGCATAAGGACTTCTGAGATTTAAGAATGTCTGTATTAATTAATTGCTCTGTCAGTTATATTTCAACTGGACATTACTAGTATTCTATTTTTAAAAGGTTGGAAATATTAGAAAAGAATAGATTTTTTTTTGTGAGTGCCTGGCACTGGGAGTTTCTCAGTTGGAAGGGATCTATTTTCTGTGAACGTTCATGCTTTGGTCCCTTGGGGAAGGCTGGATTAGCTTATGAAAACATTTTCTGAAAATTTCAACCCAGTGGTTCTTAAAGGGAAGCTACTGCCTCAGTGGGTATTTGGAAATATTTGGGCATGGATATGTTTGGTTGTCAAAATGGCTGGAGGATGCGATGCATTTAATGTCTGGGCAAGTCAGGGATGCTAAGTGTCCTGTAAGGCACAGGGACAATAAAAACAACAATGCTAAATGCTGAAGTGCCCCTGATGGGAAACATTTTCAGATTTGGAGTCAACAGATATCTTTATTCATGTTTAGTCCACATGATGGTTTTTGAAATAAAGAACCAAACTTCATTTTTTTAAATAAAAAGTAATACCCTCTTTTGGGGGAGGGGGGTAGAAAGTCTAAAAAAGACACATTGGAACACACACAAAAAACTTCTATACACCCCACACTCCAAGATAACTATAAGCAGGTGTGTCCAACCTGCAGCCCACATGCTGCATGTGGCTCAGGATGGCTACGAATGCGGCCCAACACAAAATCATAAATTTACTTAAAACCCATTAGGAGATTTTTTTGGTTTTCATTAGTGTTTGTGTATTTAATGTGTAGCCCAAGACAACTCTTCTGCTCAGAGATGCCAAAAGGTTGGATACCCCATACCACCCATCCTCTTAAACATATATATATTTATAAAAATGGAGTGCTTTTCACACTATAATTCTAATTCATCACTTAATAATACACTGGCATTTGTTTAATGTGAGGGTCCCACCTGGGTGTGCAGGAGCTGGACACGCTCACTGGCATCCAGCAGCTCCTGTTCTGCGATTTTCCTGCCCCTCTCCGTCTGCTCCAGAGATGCCCGCAGCTCCTCCACCTCGGCCTGCAGCAGGTTGGCTCTGCGCTCAACCATCATCAGCTGCTCCTTCAGGTCCTCCTGGCCTCGGAGAGCATCATCCAGGTGGATCTGCGTGTCCTGTTTAGTTAAAAAAAAAAAAAAAAAAAAGGCCTTAGACACTCTGAAGAGGATATGAACATCCTTGCAGATGAACTGGAAGAATGTACTGGTGCCAAGAACAGCAATGACAGGAAACAGCAGGAATATGGTGGTGATGTCACTAACTCAGATAAGAAAGACTTGTTAGGAGACAGATTCTTGTTCTATTTATGGCATTAATTGGTTATTTTTTCATGTGCAAGTTCTGATGTGTATCAATACGGAGCATTTTCCATATGCTCTACCCAGTACTTGATATCTCTTGTCTCATTTGATCCTCATAATAACTTATGAAGTGGGTATTTTCACCCTTATTTTGTAGGAGAAGAAACAGAGGTTCTGAGAGGTTAAATAACTTGTCTAAAATCAGACAGCTAGTAAGTGACAACAAAATTGAGACTCAACCTCAGGCTTATTGTGCCAACGTCTTGCACTTGCTTTCTTTCATATTATACTTTATCTCTGGGCTTTTATTTGTTCTTTTATATAATATTCTTTAAAAATATTATATTCTATGTGTATTTAATTTAGTTACCTCCATATTATGAGCTATATAATTTTTTTTAAAGGATGGTTTAACAAGAAGGTGTTTTGAGGAATGGAAGACCAGTAACTTGCTTGACTTATCTGAACTGTTAAATGTGGACTCAGTTACCTTCAGGATCCCTTGGGTGTTCCTGTAGTTCCTCAAGCTCTCTGCAGCCAAACGGTTGGCATGGTTCAGCTGGATTTCCATTTCATTCAGATCTCCTTCCATCTTCTTCTTGACTCTTAGAGCATCGTTCCTGCTCCTGATCTCAGCATCCAGCATGCTCTGCATTGATTCCACAACTCTAACATGGTTTCTCTTCAGCTGGTCAATTTCCTCATCCTTTTCAGCAATTTTCCTGTCAATTTCAGACTTGACTTGATTCAATTCCAGCTGGATACGCAGGATCTTTCCCTCTTCATGTTCAAGAGATGCCTTAACAAAACAATGATTAATTAATAATAGAAAATAACTTGAATATTTGGAATATATTGTGAGCCAAACTCTTACTAAAGTATAATGTGCTATACAAATATTATTCATGTAAGTACTAACCAAAATTATATGATTAAACTTATGTGAACTGTTCATCTGTTTTATAAATTAAAATGTCCATGTATAATCTTATTGAAATTCTCAGCTTTAAAATATGTTATTTTCTGATTACATAATGTTCACTGTAGAACACAGGGGTGATATATAAAAACAAAGGAAAAAAACCTCATGTTGTGCCCTCATTCAGAGATAACCATTTTAATGTGATACATTTTTCCTATTTATATATAGTTCTACATAATAAAATTATATTATATATGTAAACATGTATATTGCTTTAAAAATTATCTACCATAAGTAAATATTTTTCCATATAACAATAGTTATATTCAATCTTTGTATAAACTTTCATCTTATGATATTCCATGATTTTCTTAATTTTCTTCTTGGGCATCTTTGTGCTTAAATCTTTACTTCCATTTAAGATTATTTTCTTAGAAATGGAATTGATGGGTTTTAAGGCTTTTGATTACTATTACCAAATTACCCTTCATAAAAGTTATACAAGTTCACCCTATTGCCAGCTTGATAATAAGGTATATATTTTATCACTGCCCACTTTGAGTGTTTTCACTGATGTTTGTCTTTGATTTTTTTTCTCCTTTACAATGTAGTAATACATACCTCTGCTTCCTCTAAGGCAGCTTGAATGTCACATTTCTCTTGTTCCATTTGCTTCTTTATTTTCTCTAATTCATGGATTTGCTTCCCGCCCTCAGCAATCTGTTCAGTGAGGTCAGAAATCTCCTCTGTGGGTGAATAGATGGGGAGAAGTAGTGAGCTGACAACAAGGAAAGGTCCAATCAGGCTATGTGGGGTAGGTAAATTCAAGAGGACTCACGCTGCAAGTTCTTATTTTCTCTCTTTAGGGTTTCAAGTTGGTCCAGGGATTCCTCATAGGCATTCTTGATCTTGAACAGCTCAGTGCCAAGAGAACGGGACTCTTTCTGAGAGGCCTCAAGTTCAGCCTGAGTTTCCTCATGCTTCTGTTTCCATTCTGATAGGACCTGAAAAGCAGTAAGTCATCAGCCAATGCAAGGAGAAAGGGAGACCTAGTGAAATGTGGATAAAGTTTAAGCAGGCTGGGCTACCTTGTCAAAATTCCTTTGCTTCTTATCAAGAGCTGCACAGGCAGCATTAGATCTCTCCACATCGAGCATGAGGTCCTCTACTTCATTCTGGAGCCGCTGCTTTGTTTTCTCAAGGGAGGCACACTTGGCATTCACAGCTTCTACATGCTCCTCAGCTTCCTGCAAACGCTGGGCCAGCTTCTTCCTGAAAAGTTAGGCATTTAAGGAGAGTGGGCAAGCAATAACCACTTTGGCCTCTCCATGGGAAATAACATGGCTTTCAAATATGGTAGCCAGAACTCCTTTCTAGATTGATAAACTGTATGGAAAGGTCCAAAGTGGTGAACAGTTGGATTCAAGTCTTTGGTACACTGTTGAATTTTTAGAGACTGCTGTTAGTGCTCCATGTATCTTACTTCATAAGTAATTCAGAATTTTCAGGACTTCTGATCGAGGATGATTGTGGAGAATGTGTGGCTAGGACAATTTCATTGATTGATTTATATATCTCATCTCATTCCAAAATTATTTGAGATTAACTAGATAATTTTATTGGACAGAAATATACTGAACATATTTGCTTTCTTAAAGTTTTCATTTTATTTTATTTGTTTCTCTGAAGAAAAATAGCCAGTTTCTTCTAATCATATTTGAATAATCTTTCCAGAGAAAGAAGTTGATGAGATAGATCAGGACAACTCATGCAGTTTAAGCAAAGACAGTTTTTTTTTCCCTTCTGAATCATCTACATTTTTAATTCCCAATTATGGGCCTACTACACATTCTTAAGATTTAGACAAGTCTTTAGCCCTGATGCCCAAGAAGATCTACTTGAAGTTTCCCTTTGACTTGTATACAGACTAAGGCTTTACTTCATTTAGACCAATCCTGGACATTTTGTATTGTGTGATGGCCTATAATATGAGTTTTAAGTCCTCTACCTTTCTACTGCAATGCTTTAGGTAGGCTCTGGAGTCAGAACATCTGGTTCTAATCCCAGCAGTACCATTATTAATAATATGCCCTTGGGTTAGCTGGTTAACTCATAGCCTCAATTTCCTAATCTGTAAATAGGGATAAGAATAATAATATTAACATAATGTTGCTATGAAAACTAAGTGAGCTAATGTATGTATAATACTTGACACATGCTATGCACCAGCAAATGTTAGCATCTGCTTTTATTGTGTTACTATGATTATCAATATCATCTCAACTGTTTCTGTGAGTTGCTGAGTTGGGCAGCTAAGAAACCATGTCATTTTCCTCCCCCAGGGTTCACAGTACATACTTGGCCTCCTCCAGCTCCTCTGTGCGCTGGATGGCGTCCGTCTCATATTTGGTCCTCCACTGGGCAACCTCACTATTGGCCTTGGACAGTGCCCTCTGCAGTTCAGCCTTGGATTCCTGCTCCTCCTCATACTGTTCCCTCAGCAGGTCACAGTCATGGCGGGAGGATTGCAGGGCATGGGCCAGGGCATTCTTGGCCTGGGGAAGTACCAATTCAGCAATTTACATTCATTTATTTAGTAATACTTAATTTATACATCTGAAGTAGAACCTAACTGGACAGGTTTAAATTTGACTAGCCAAGAAGATCTTAGATAAAACTCACTTTAGTTTCTTCTTCTAGCTGACGTTTCATGTCCTCAATCTGCTGAGTAGATGTTTGTTTGCTCCTTGAAAGTTGAGAGACTAAAGCATCTTTCTCATCTAATTGTCGGGAATATTCACCTAAGAATAATAGGAATAAAGGAATTTGTTAATGGCATTAAAAATTAGCCCAAAGCTTTTATATTTCTATGTATGAGGTCTGTTCAGAAGGTATCCAGCCATGTGATATGAAAAATAGAGGCATTTATTGAAGAAGATACAAGAAACAAGAAATATTGTACATAGGACAACTACACCTCAAAGTAGGTACCCTGGGACCTCACACAGTTCTCCCAATCACCATCAGCTGCCCCAGCATATATTCCTGAATCTCATCAAGAGTCTGAAATCCCTTCCCTTTCAAAGGTGATTTTAGTTTTGGGAAAATCTAGAAGTCACAGGGTGCCTAATCTGGGCTGTATTTGGACTGAGTCCCCTGGGTGGTTTGATGTTTTGCCAAAAAGCTCTGCACAAGATGTGATGCATGTGCAGGCATGTTTTTGTGATGAAGCTGACAATCACCAGTTGCCCATAGCTGTGCCTTCTGAATCATCCAAATAGTTTCTACAGAGTAATGTTTAAGCTTAACCCAAAATTTAATGCAGATTCATTGCTCTACTTGCTCAGTTATTTAGAATGTGACAGCCACACAGTACACATGCTCACTCAACTGTGGTAGTTGTTCCACCCACTAGTACCATGAAGTTGTCATTGTTCACTCATGCATGTTCTAGTTCACTCTCTTTGGCTGCCAGGTTATATTGATGTTGTGCACTGTTCTCATCATATTAACAATAGCTGGACTTTCTCTGGAAAGACCTTGTATACATATATACCAAATATATACTTCCAAATACTGTAGAACGGCTTAGAACTGGAGATTAAAGAGTACAGTTTCATAGGAGTGTAACTTCTATGAAACGAGTATACTTGCTTACTGATTCTTGCTTATTATTTTTCTTTCTGATCTGCTCAGCAAATTCAGAGTTTGTTTATTCCCTCTCTAAAATGGGAGTATTGCAGTTAAGAACTTCTGGGATTGGTTCTGTGTAGTACAAAGTTTCAGGATTTATAGAAAGGTCTTTACCTGCTTCTGTCTGCAGGCGAGCTTTTTGAGCCGTCAGGTCATTGATGAGTCGCTGCTGCTCTTCTTCCTTTGATTTCAGTTCACTCACTTGATCTTCTAGTGTACGACACATCTTTTCAAGGTTTCCCTATGGGACATGTGGCAGCAAAGGATGAGACATTGTATGCAGTAAAAAAAGTTAAAACTTGATTCTTACAATATTTTTAGAGTGAATAAATTTATGTTGTGTGAGTAGAGGGTTATGGCACCAACTCTATGAAACATGCTGGGATTCAAGCATGGTGAGTGCAGTGTTCCTAAAGAGGTTATTGTTGGAGCCCATTCATTGGTCCTAATAAGACTGACACTTGCTTAAAGTGGATTGTGAAATAATCTTAATGGGTCATATCTAGCATTTAAAAAATGAAATAGAATGGAATATATTAGAATAGAAAATATATTAGTGCTATAAACTGTCTGCTAACAATGTTTAATGACAGAATGTGGGTGTTCTTATAGGCTATTATTTAACCTCATTTAGAGACAGTATTGGGTACCTTGGATTTGGAAATGGCCTCTGAGTTACTGCTAAGGTCATCAATCTCCATCTTCAGCTCACTTTTCTCCTTCTCCAGCTTCTGCTTGACCCTCTGCAGGTTGTCTATCTGCTCCCCAAGTTCAGCCACACTGTCTGCATGCTTCTTCCTCAGGGCAGCTGCTGTGGCTTCGTGCTGCAGGGTGGCCTCCTCCAGGTCTCTGCGCATTTTCTGGAACTCAGCCTCCCTCTTCTTGTTCATCTCAAGCTGGGCCGAAGTGGCCCCTCCAGCCTCTTCCAGCCGCTCACTGATCTCCTCCAGTTCCCGGGAGAGGTCAGAGCGCTGCTTCTCTGCTTTGGCTCTAGAGGCCCGCTCTGCCTCAATTTCCTCCTCTAGCTCCTCCATGCGGGCCTGGGAGTGACACAATCACATTAACATAAGTTCATCTCAATTTTGGGTTTATTTTCAGGGTACATGAAAATGGAGGTGAGATGACTCACCTGCAGCTCTTTGATCTTTTTCTGTAGTTGAATTTCTACTGCTTGCTCATCTTCAATTTTGCTTAGTAGGTTGCTGATTTCAAATTCTTTCCTTCAGAAAGAAGAATAAGACATATTAGTACCCATATGAATTTAAAGATGATGTCACATAGAATTTTTTTCTGGAGTTCCTACTTTTTAAGTTTTTCATCAAGTTGCTGTTTGTCATTTTCTACATCCATTGTGGATTCTTGGGCCAATTTTAGGTCTCCCTCCAGTTTCCTCTTTGCTCTTTCTAGATCCATCCGGATTTTCTTTTCTTGTTCCAGAGACCCTTCAAGCTAGTAAGAAGGTAAAATATGTTAAAAATTGAAAGTATATTTTTAAAAAATCTTTCAAATGATTATTAAAAATATGCTTACATCATCCACTTGCTGCTCTAGCTTGGTTTTGGCTTTGGTCAGGGCATTGACTTTGTCCTCTTCTGCCTGCAGGTCATCCAGGGTCTGCTGATGGGCCTCCTGGAGGGCCTTCTTCTCCTTGGTCAGCTTAGCTATGGTTTCGTCCAGGCCTGCCATCTCCTCTGTGAGGTTTTTAACCTAGAAAGTCAAGGAAGAGAATGTTTCTACTATCAAGCAGCTTATTGGATAGTAGAATCCCTACAGAGTATAACAGAATATGTTTCATACCTTGTTCTCTGTGGCATGTTTCTCCTTTTCAACCTTGGCCAGTGTCAGCTCAAGGTCATCAATGTCTTTCTTCAGTTCTGAACATTCATCCTCCAGTTTCCTCCTCTTGGCTGTGAGCTCAGCATTGATCTCTTCCTCATCCTCAGCCCTCTCAGTCACCTCTTTGATTTTGGCCTCCAGCTGGATTTTGTTTTTAATCAGCTGCTCACACCTTTCCTCTGCATCAGCCAAGCTATCTGCTTCCTATGGGGAGATTCCGTGAGATATTTAGAGAATTTGTTACTTATTTTGAACTTGTTCTTGCACAAAACTGTAGTGTTCATTGAATTTTGATGAATTTTTCAGTATGAATATAAATTAAACTTAATTGAATATTACTACATGGCCTGGAGAAATGCAGCTAATTACAAGTAAGACTAGATTTAGAAGCAGATTAGTCTGAAAAGTAATTGGACTGAAGCAATTGACTGTTTTAAAGAGCAGTGTGTAAAAGAGTGAAATGACCAAAGGAAGTCTGGGTTTTTGTCCCAAAGTTGCTACAATATGTATGACCTTTATTGCTTTATTCCTCTTATATTTACTTATCTCATATATAAGTAAGGTGGTTGGAATAAATCATTACTAAGAACTTTTCAGCTATAATATACCCATATAAAGATTTTGACTTAGTCAAATTGGTTAGTTTTGTTTTTGAGCATTTCCTAGTCACTTACACAACTAGTTACTAGATTGAATTTAAAAAAGAAAGGAAAAAACTTATGCCTATGAATACATTTCCATGCAGCATTTTTAATACTTTCAAAATCTTCCTGATAGTCCACAACAGTGCTATAATTATCCAAAATTTTCATTTCAATTTTTAGAATTAACTTAGTCTCAAAATGAATTTTAGAAACTATTAGCTCAATAACATTTTTGTAAATTGTTGGAGGACTCAACTAAGAATTAGTTTAGCCACTAACTTACTAGATTACACTGGCCTGGGGAATTTCTTAAGCTTTTCAGTGTTTGTCTTATTCATATCTTAAGGTTTTTAAATGCTTAAATGGATGATAATGGGGACTTCCCAGGGTTCTTTTGCATCTGTTTTTCACAGTGATACACACAAGTATTTACTCACTGATTGAAAATAATTATGTACACCAAAGAGGTTAATATGAAGAGACTGATCCTATGCTTTTGGGAAACTGTAACTTTCATATAAGTAAAGTTATCAAAAAGAAAAGTTGAAAATAGATTAAAAATTTTAGGAGGACTTTTCACAGGTTTCTTCGTGATGTTGTTGGGCTTGTTGGACCAAGTAAAGTTGTGTTTAGCCAGAGTGTAGGTGCCAAACCTACTATCCACTGTGACTGCAACTATTTCCCAACCTAATAAACAGAGGCTTTAAGAACTTGGCATCTGTACTGAAGGAGGAATCATAAAGTGCACTTAGTTCTACCTTATACCCTGGTAGTTCAGTACAAGTACTGCATATAAATTTATGGAGCTAAATCCTGGGGCCCGAGAAAAAGAGATACAGAGAAGAATAAGAATAACTGTCTTGAATTTAAATACAATCTTATACACTTGCATTAAAAAAATAGGAGTATATATTAAGGCAGGGATGAAGCACGCAAGGCATATGGATAAAATGAGATGGGGGCTTATGTTTAAACGGCTTTCTTTATGTTAAACTTGTGATTTGTTATGTACATTCTTTGATCTTTCCTTTTCCACTTTTAATTTGGAAGCAATGTGTCTTCCTCATAGAAATATTGTAAGTTGAGTGAAATACTGAAAAACAACTCAAAGTTTTCTTTTTCATGAAAAGGTCATTTGTAAATCTAAAATATGTGAATTCCAGAAAAGCTTCAGTAATATGATACATTCAAAATACAGAGTACTCACAGCTTGAACCTGGAGTTGCAGGTCATTTTTCTCTTTTAAGAGAGTGACCATTTTTTCCTCCAATTCCTTCCTTTTTGCTTCTGACTTGGCCAGTTCATCTTTGATTTTCTGAAACTCTTCCTTCATGTTGGCCATCTCCTTCTCAGTCTCCGCACTCTTGAGGAGGGGCTTGATCCTGAAGAACAGTTTCATCCAGGGCCAGTGCTTGACATTCATGAATGCACGTACATTATACTGGATGCAGAAAAGGGCTTCTCTGGAATGACATGGAAATATCATTGTACATTGATCTAGTAGAGACAATGTTATTATTTTTATATACAAACTCCCCTTTTGATGACCCCTCATATATAAATTATATGTCATCCCTGGCTGGTGTGGCTCAGTGGATTGAGTGCTGGCTGTGAACTAAAGAGTCGCCGATTCAATTCCCAGTTAGGACATGTGCTTGGGTTGCAGGCCAGGTCCCCATTTGGGTGTGCCCAAGAGGCAACCGTACATTGACATTTCTCTTCCTCTCTTTCTTTTTCCCTTCCCCCTGTCTAAAAATAAAATAAATAAAATATTTTAAAAATTTTTAAAAAATCAATTAAATATCAAATTCTGTATATGTTATATGCAGGCTTTACACACACATGTGAATGCATGCACACATCTTCACACTCACTCATAGTAAGCCTCAGTGTAATCACTTTGCTAATGTGTGCCTGATCATATTGAATGATTTTGGGTTTTCAAGTTCCTATCACATTAGCAAAGAAGCTGACTTTAGAGGGGGATGCTTTACATGTATGAACATCATTTTAACATCATTTGAGATATTACAATATTAGTGATTTGGGAGTGAATGTGGCAATTGTAAATTGATTGTGTGCTTGGCTGTTGGCATATGGATGTGAACTATGAAACAGCATAGGTTGCTTTCTGAATGGCCTCACCTAAATTGAGCATATTATTTGTTATACTGTGCCATCCTTGAAGCCTTTCCTCTTATTTAATTCATCACTGCATTATTCGTGCTATAAGCTTCCATTGGCTTCTTCAAAAAATATACTGGCTTTTATCAAATTCTTTCAAATGCCTCATTCTTACTTGCTCAGTTTTTAATATCTACAGGGTATTTAGCATGGGCTGAGCTCCAAAATTTGATTTATTTAAATAAAACTGTAAAATAGTAATAAAAGAAACCCCCTCTGCAAACTGTAGTAATAGACTGGCAAGGCTTGACTGCCTTGTAGCAGTGTGTATTTTTCCTCAAGCTTTCTAAAATGGAAATTATATCCTTATAGGTCCAATTTATAAGAACCATAACTCTGAAAAGGCAGATACTATGACACAAATCTTAATGGAGACACATGTGAAAGACTTGGGGCCACTTATTATGCAGACCTAAATAAGTGCTTAATAAACAAAATGAATGCAAAATGGTGTATAAAGGCAGGGAATGCAGTAGTGAAGTATAGGTAGAGCTGAATGAGGTTAATTAGAGAAAGGAAGAATGGAAATTTTGAACTCATAAATTGATAAATTAACATAAAAGGAGAGGGTATATGCAAACCTATAAATAGGACATAAGCAAATTGTTTAGCTTGGCTGCAAAGGCTAAGCTAAGGATAATCTATCATTGTAATTGGCAATGATAGATTAGGTGAGGAATAGAGAGGGCTTGACAGCCACGCAAGGTAACTTGGATTTGATGTGGGAGAACTTGGGGAACCACAAACAGATATTACATGGTGAAAATAGTGCTTATTGTACATTATTGCTGCAGCTCTATGTGAGATGGATGGGAAGGGAAAAATTGGAGAGAGGGGAGAAGTTTTGGAGGGAATCAAAGTGTGAGAGGATAAGCAAAAACTGATGAGTTACAGGAGCGAGTTCTGAACTGGGTAAAAAGCACATATTAGTCAGAAAATGAAAGAGTTAATGAGCAAGGAAGGCTGACTGATAGTCTCTAAGGGATCTTACAAATCTGATATTCTGCATAGTTGTTACCTCCTTTGCAACATCTTCTGATATTCTACCCTCATTAGGAATCCCCTACAGACTGCTTGAGTTCGTGTTATAATCTGGGCCAATTTGTCATCTCTCATTTCTTCCAGAAGACCTAGAAGGCCAGCTTTGAAGAAAACCTTTGGAGAGAGAAGGAGAGTCACAAAACATCCCCCATACTACAGGAGGCGCAGACATGGTAGAAGGTACTTGGACAGTTGCAAATAAATAACAGCTATACCTTTGTATGTCCAAATTTATATTGGGTGTGATCAATGTCAATAGAAGCAAGAAGTTTCTCAGAAGCCTTCTTGCTGTCAATGAACTGTCCCTCTGGGATAGCACTTGCATTTAGAACTTTGTATCTGTTCAATCAAAGAAAGAAAGGTTAGGAATGTGTGATTTTATATGAAAATAAAATTATTTGAAAAGAAATATCAAAAACATCTCAGAGAAAAAGTAAAATTAGAAAATCCAGATAGTAAAACAATATGATTTAAGTTCAGATAGTAAAACAGCATGATTTTTCTGTTGTCTAATGCATGCCTCCTTCCTCTTTTTAAGAAGTGCCACCTTTTTGAAACTGTTATTCTGTTCTACCACCACAAGTCTATTTTATTTGGCTTCTTAATTTTATAATATTTACAAAGCAGAAGACATGAAATATAATAAACAGAGGATAACAATTAAGATAATTAAATATTCACAGCTTTCAGTGAAATACAACAAAGAGAGACTGGCCTTTGTTTAAAGTCCCCATATAAGATTCTGCTTGGGAATCCCTTCCTGCAGATTCTGATGCCTTCCAGCACGCCATTACACCTCAGCTGGTGCAGGACAAGTCCATGCTCCATGGCCCCTAAAAATATATTAGAGTACTTACTACTGGGCATTGAGTTTTCAAACTTGTGCCTGTTTGATTATTTCATGCTCTTATATCTTACCAGGAGTTTTAGTTTCATTGGGAATGATACACCGTACAAAGTGAGGATGTGTGCTTCTCAGATTGGTCATCAGTTTATTTAAGTTTTCCTAGAAAACCAGATAGAAGAGACTTAATGAAAAAGTTCTATTTCAGATTTCTGTTTTGCAATTATATAGAATTGGGCTATAGTTCTCTTATGTATTCTCTTAATTATTAGGTATAATTCTGAGGCTTCAGTTGCTCTGTATTTTAAAAGTATTAAGATCCTAGCCTGCCAAATAACCAAAAGGCCAAATAACCAAAATGCTGGGAAGCAATGCAGCTCTCCAAAGTAGTAATGTATCTTATAAATAAACTGAGAATTCAGTAGCCTTGATGCATAGGAAGTGTTCTCAACTGGGAGTCAGAAGACAAAAGACTGGCTTTTCTCTGCCACTAATGAACTGCTTGACTCTACAAAATTATTTTTGTCTTTCGGACTTCATCTGAAAATAATTGAGATTACTTCTGAGGTGTCTTTTATCTCTCTCAGTGCTAATAATTTTCACAGTAGTGGTTTACCTTGATGATGTAGGATATCAATTGTTCCAACTTTTGCCAATTCTTCCTTGAGTTTATTATTCCCTGGGACCTGGAACATCTTTTTTTTTTTTTTTTGTATTTTTTTAGGAGTCTAAAATCATGAGACTGTATAACCTTGTGTGGGTGGATCTTAGGTACCTGAAAATCATCCACAGCCTGAAACACTTAGGAGGGAGTTATTCCAGAGTTAGAGTAATTACTTGTGAAAGATAATGGTGTTTTACTCAGCCACAGAAAACTCACAGGTAAATATTTCTCTGTATTTCCTAGATATACTCTTTGAGAAGGTTAAGTTGCTGCCCTCCCCCCATCTCAGTTAATCATTAGGAAATAAACAAAAGTAATGAGTTTCTAATCTTGAAAACATGTATAAGGATAAATTGAAACAAAAATCTGTTGGGTGAGATAATGCAGATTTGTATTGAGAAAGAAAAAGAACAGGGCAGTTTTCCTGTTTAGGTCGCAGGTTAGATCTGCATTTTAGTTTTAAAAAGAATGAGGATTAGGCATACAAATTCATACAAAGCAGCCATTAGACCAGATATTTAATATATTCCTTTTTATAAGAGCCTGTTTTTAAGCCACCTAAGACAGTAATATTAATTGTAGTAAAATTACTGTTATGTTAACCTCAAGAGATATTTTCTAGCTCAATCATCCATCTAAGTCACTAGGCTTGGCTTTAGGTTATTTTTCATTTATTACAGAAAATTAAATCCACCTCAGATGACAAAGATGTGTTTTGGTAGAAAGATGTTTTAAAGTGTATCTCAGGCTAATTCTCAAAGAGGGACTCAGGAACATTCTCAAGGACAACATTAGGTGAATAAAAGATACAACCTTCCACAGGGATAGCTTTGAAGTTCAGCTATGCTACTTTCAAAATCAGCCTTATTGTATAATGAGAAAGCTTCTCAGGATTTTTTGGCATTCTTGAATACATCAGGTGATCATAATGAGGAGTAATGGGGAAAGCACTCACCCTATAGGAGAACTATTGCTTTGGCTGTATCCTGATAAGAGTGAATATTTGATGTGATTTCTATTAACATTCCATTCCCTCCTAATTTATTCTGAATCCTATAATTGTGATAATTCATAGAAACTTAATAGGTTTTTTTTTAATTAAATTTGTACTTTACCCTGAAAAGAGCTGACACAGTCTGGAAAGAAGAGCCCTTCTTCTTAGCACCTTTCTTTGCACCACTCTCTGAGGTTAAAACAAAAACAAAAACCATCAATTAAAGTAGAATCCCAGAGGCTGGAATGGTATGTGAGCATTATGTGCGAATAGGTTTAAGTGAAATTAAGGGCACAGAAAGTACCTGATTCAGCACTAGCATATGTGGAAAAGAGACTAGCCAAAGTCTTCATTGAAGACTTCTGGTACAGCCCAACCACTGTCTCATTTAGGGGGTCCTTGTTCTTGTCAAGCCAGCCAGCAATGTTGTAGTCCACAGTGCCCGCATAGTGGATCAGCGAGAAGTGGGCCTCAGCCTTGCCTTTGACAACCTTGGGCTTCTGGAAATTGGCAGACTTGCCCAGGTGCTGGTCATACAGCTTGTTCTTGAAGGAGGTGTCTGTGGCCTTGGGGAACATGCACTCCTCTTCCAGGATGGAGAAGATCCCCAGTGGCTGGATTCAGAAAATTAGACATTGATGTCAACCTATCTTGTCTCAAAAGATACAGACATAGTGGCTGTTATTTGATCAAATTATGATCGTTCCCTAATTAATTTTATTTATGAAGTAAAACAGTCACAGCTCAATTCCTTTAGTTAACACTAGAATGATTTTTCTACCATTTTCACATTCAATCCACAGCATCATTTTTTACTTTAAATAATTTTTCTTTTTAATTATAGTTGATATACAATATTATATTAGTTTCAAGTGTATACCCCAGGGATTAGACATTCTATAACTAAATGACCGTACCAATAAATCTCATACCCATCTGGCATCATACATGGTTTTTACAATATTATTGAGTATATTTCCTATGCTGTACTTTACATCCCCGTGACTACAGTAATTACTAATTTGGACTGATTAATCTCTTCACCTTTTTCACCAACCCCTGCAACATCCTTCTTATCTGGCAACCATCAAAATGTTCTCTGTATCTATGAGTCTGTTTATTTTCTGCTTATTTATTTGTTTTGCTTTTTAGATTCAGTTTGATAGATACGTACTTATTGCCATCTTATTATTTATATTTTTAGTCTTTTTTTCTTTTTAAAGAAGAAGACCCTTTAACATTTTATGTAATATTGGTTTGGTGGTGATGAACTCCTTTAGCTTCTTCTTGTCTGGGAAGCTCTTCATCTGTCCTTTGAATCTAAATGATAGCTTTGCTGGGTAGAGTAATCTCGGTTGTAGGTCCTTGCTTTTCATCACTTTAAATATTTTTTGCTAATCCCTTCTTGCCTGCAAAGGTCTGTTGAGAAATCAACTGACAGTCTTATGGGAGCTCCCTTGTGGGTCACTAACTGCTTTTCTTTTGCTGCTTTTAAGATTCTCACTTTGTATCTAAACTTTCACATTTAATTATGATGTGTCTTGGTGTGGGCTTGTTTGGATTTATCTTGTTTGAGATTCTCTCTGCTTCCTTGATTATATGTGTAGTTCCATCACCAGGTTAAGGAAGTTTTCTGTCATTAGTTTTTCACATAGGTTTTCAATGCCTTGCTCTCTCTGTTCTTCTGGCACCCTCTTGATGTGAATGTTTGTATGTTTGTGGTTGTCTCAGAGGCTCCTTATACTTCTCTCATTTTTGAGTCCTTATCTCTTTTTATACAGCATCATCTTTATTAAAAGAAGAGCTGGATACAAACTCCAGATGTCAGCACACCATGTGAGGGGTGATCTGTTAAAAGGTCCTGTATTTATCATACTTTTTTTCTATTGAGTGATTTAAACTATTGTCAAAGTTTTATTTTGCTATGAAAAGGACTTAGTTAGAATGATGTTTACTTTATATGCAATAATTAAACATAATAAATAACCCAAACCTTATTTAAGACATTTTGTGTGTTTAATCTCATTAAACATAGACTATGAAGAAGCATAAGCAATTTGACTTTTTGATTCCAAACAGATTAGCATAAGACCTAACTGTGTTACCTGTGCATTAATTTTTATTTAGGAAAAAGACTTATTTCTATTAGATCATGATTGTTAGATCTAGGCAGGCCTAGGAGGAATGAAAATCACCAGGCAAGAAAATGGCACTGTGGGAAGTTGCCTGCAGACGCTCCCCAGGAAGATTAGGGTCTGGGGTTGGCTTATCTGGCATAACAGGATGCAGCTTTCACCCAGCAACCAGCTCTAGCCAATCAGACTCTAATACCCCAAACACAGGTTTTTGTATTTAAAAACCCTGATCTAAGAACAACTGAGTGAGTCCCATCCTCCTCCCTTGGTTGGCTCCACTTTCCCCCATGAGTCCTAACCTCCCTTGGTTGGCCACATTTTCCTCTTAGCCTCCCTCCATCGGCTCTACTTTCCCTCTTATTCCCTGCTAATAAACCCTGCTCTCATTAGCTCGTGCTGTATCCATCTGGTTTCTTGAGTGACTCTGACCTAACAATGATGGAGATAGATTTAGAATAAGTGAGGTAGTTCTAGTGAAGCAGACCATCAATAAAGACTTCAGTGCTGCTTTAAAATTGGATTTGAGTATTAGAAGAAAACTGGTTGGAACAAAATGAAACTAAACACTCTGTTCCCTCTTTTGTAACAATTGAAAAGAAAAAGTTATTTTTAAATAGTAGTTTTCTAATTGGTTCTGAAATCAATCTATTTAAGACTAAAATAATACTTTCTAGAACTGCTTAAGACATTTGGAAAAGTTATCCTTACAGTTAAGTCATTCTTTAGAAGACAGACAGACCTTCTCAATGAGCTCAATGCACGCAGCCAGGTCCATCCCAAAGTCAATGAAGGTCCACTCGATGCCTTCCTTCTTGTACTCCTCCTGCTCCAGCACGAACATGTGGTGGTTGAAAAACTGTTGCAGTTTCTCATTGGTAAAGTTGATGCATAGTTGCTCCAAGCTATTAAACTGCACAAAACAAAATTTCCAACATTAAGTGGATTTTATAGCAGCTAAGTTCATCACTGAAAAATATTTTATTGAAAACATGTAAAAGATAGTAATGAAATAAAATTTAAACTAATTTTTTTTTCTTAAAAAACCTAGGGAAAATTATTATTTTTGGCATGAACCCCTTTTTGTGAATTCTGGGCATTATTTAAAGGCATAATTATTAGTCCCACAGCAAGAGTTCTCATAGATGGCCCTGGCTGGTGTAGCTCAGTTATCTGAGCACAGGCCTGTGAACCAAAGCATTGCCAATTTGATTCCCAGTCAGGGCACATGCCTGGGTTGCAGGCCATATCCCCAGTATGGGGTGTGCTAGAGGCAACCACACATTGATGTTTCACTTCCTCTCTTTCTCCCTCCCTTTCCCATCTCTCTAAAATAAATAAATAAAATCTTTAAAAAAAAAGAGTGCTCATAGAATATACCCCCTTCTATCTCTAAGATTGCATGGACAATAATATCCATTAAAAGTACAACCATGATCCTATGAGTTATGATTCAGATTTAAGGGTGAAAGTAATTTATTAGAAGACTTCACTTCTTTTACCACCACTCTCTCCAATACAAGATAAAGTTTACATTTTCACTTTTTATTGTCACATTATTAAGGAAAGATTGTCTAATTTCTGTTCTATTCATATCAAATATTTGGAATATCCTCCTTGACAGGTCTGTGAAAGGAGGGATCTGATCTAGTAGCAATTGAAGATCTGAGTCTTTGTTATAGTTTACATCTTCATTTTATAGATGATGAAGCTGATTCCCCAGAAGGAAATGTTATGTGTTACCTCAACCTGGAAGAGAAAACTATGAACATTCTCTATGCTTGTACCTGTAGGCCCTTTCTCTTCCATAGGAGATGCCTTGTGTATGGACCAGATGGCATAGAGCTGGATTTCTGTCCTGGCTTTGCCTAATATGGCTGTAGGATCTCTAGCAAGTGTTTTGACTTTCTTGATCTCAGTTCCTCCACATGTAGTAATACTAATTACTTCTTGATAAGTTGTTTTGAGAATTAAATGTAATTTTTTTTCTCAGTACATTTTGTTTAAATGGGTCTCAAAATTTTGTGACAGATTTTTGGTCAAGTTGTTTCTAAGTACTATTTAAAAAACTAATAACTTAAAAACTGCCACACATACAAAAAAAAAAACCCAAATGGTCCACAGCACATTCTCCTTTCCTTTCTAAAGGTTTTACGATGTATTGTAATCATTAACTAGTCTTTTACTATTAAACTTAAGTGGCCAATTGAGACAAACAGTTCTGTCACTGTTCTTCCATCCTGATTAAGACTGGGGTGGCAGGTATTGGGGATAACATTTATTTAGCCTTCTGAGCAGACTTGGTGACACCTTGCCAGCTCCTTGAAGAGCTTAGTATAGTGACAGAAATACCCTGACTTCTCAACAAATGCTAGCTACTGTTATTATTACATTCTCTTACCTCCTAGATATTTTGGAGGTAAGTCTAGGAGCGGTGTTAGAGAAAGCAATGTAAAAACCGCAAATGTAAGTGAATAATGATAATTCTAGTATATCAAAGTCTGAATTACCTTCTTCCTACTTTTTATTAATATGGAGGTAACTCACATCAAAGATCTCAAAGCCAGCGATGTCTAAGACCCCAATGAAGTACTGCCTAGGCTGCTTGGTGTCCAGCTGCTGGTTGATGCGGGTGACCATCCACAGGAACATCTTCTCATAGACAGCTTTGGCCAGAGCACCCACTGAGTTGTACACCTTCATGGACAGAGTAGTGTTTTTGGTGTTATTAAAGGAGTAATGTTTGTTGGTATTATTAAAGGAGTAATGTTTGTTGGTATTATTAAAGGAGTAATGTTTGTTGGTATTATTAGAGGCCTGGGATGTGGGTGATTCATTGGAGTCATGGTACTAACCTGCTGTACAGTCTGGCCTTTGGTGACATACTCATTACCGACTTTCACCCTGGGGTAGCACAGGGCTTTGAGCAGGTCAGCAGAGTTCAGACCCTGGAGGTAGGCTGCCTTGTCAGCAACTGCAGAAACACAATTCAAGAAATGTTTAATGACAGATAACTTCTTTAATCTATCTTTCTATTTTTCTCCATTCATTTTTTATTATTTAAATATAATCTATAAATAAATCTGTAGAGGATCAGATGAAGCCTCTGTACATTAGAGGGTATATTTGCTAATAAGTGGTCAATGAGTTACATTGGTCTTTGGTAATTTATTGCAGGCAGTTTTTTGAGTAATTCATCAACTTTACACATATGCTCAGTGTTTATGGAAATATTTTTAAGTAAGGCACAAGCCATAATCACAGCTCTTAAGACACATTAGGTATAGTTAATAGGGATAAGATAAATAAATCTTAATATTTAGTGTTAGGGATGGTTAAAAGAATATTTGGATCCTTATCTTAGTTTTGTTCCCTCCAATTTCATCTTATTGGTTCAGTGTTTTTATCTGAAAATGTGGGAGTTAAATTTTACTACAGAGTCTCTAAAATTCTGTCAGTGACTGTAATATAAATGCCATGTATCAGGTATAAGAAAACTGCTGAAAAGTTTGAGGGGAAGGAGAGAATGCTAAGCTATCAGGCCAGGAAGGGCTTCAAGGAACAGGTAACTTTAGCTTTCATAGTAGGTCCTATATGTTCCATATCCTTTACATACTTAGAGTATATGATTTTTTTCTAAGTTCTTTTTTTATTTTATTTGCTGCCTAGACTATCTGCAGGTTAATATATAGACAACATGCACATGCACACAGATGTTTAGGAACATCTTTCACCCTGAGCTGTGTTTGGATATATCCTGTGTTCCCAGCCACTCGGTTTACCTAGGCAGTGCTGAAATAGACCACTAGGTCAAGTTAACTTATATACCTACACACGGTTGCCAAGGTAAAAGCAGGAGTACTATTCCATCTCCTTGTCTTTCAAATGACCTGACCCGTCAAGTTGCACTTTTTAAGCTACCTCCTTATAAGTGGCTTGTTAGGGTTCCTCCTTATAAGTGGCTTGTTAAGGTTCATTTTAACTTACTTGGGCTGGATAGAAATTTTGGAGATGGGGAGATGCGAAGGAAAGGGGGTGAAGAAAGCATGCAATGTGTATAAATGTGTGTCTACCCTTCAGAAGTCCAGCTACAAAGGAGACTTAAGTTTAGAATAAGCTTTTTTTCTTGCCATGTCCCCTAATTTGTACCCAGATAGAGCCTCATTTGGTACCTTCAGTGCCGTCTGGCTCAGCTTGCTCCTCACGCTGCTTTTGCTTAAATTTCATGTTCCCGTAATGCATTACTGCCCCTGTGAGCTTATAGATGGATACTTTCTCTTCAGGAGTAAAGCCCAGGATGTCAATGGCACTCTGACAGGAGAAATGAAAGGACAAAGATTAGGACAAAAGAGACTGACTGACTTAGGAGAATTTATACTGCATTCTAAGGCAACCACACCTACAGTGGGTTTGTTATTGTCATTCCCATACATAATGGATTTTAAAAATAAGTATGTATGCACATGTGTTTGTGTATAACTTACATCTGTGGCCATCAGCTCTTCCTGGTCATCAATGCTGGGGACTGTGATCTCCCCTTGACTAACAAAGGCATAGTCATATGGGTTGGTGGTGATCAGGAGCATTTCTTAGGTACATGGAATTCAAGGGATACATTTTACATTAGAAGTTGTTAATAAAAAATATTAACTTTTACCTGTGAATTTTACATCTTTCTTACCAATCAGATCTGGCTTTTTATTGGAAGTGATCTGATAAAATATATGGTAACTTCTTTCTGCCTTTAGCTGGAAAGTAACTCTGGACTTTTCTAGAAGATCTGGAAAGAAAGAAAGGGTAGTAGATACTGAATTAGAGAAAACTATAAATGCTGTTGAGATATTAAATGAACTCAGTGTCTTGACTACAATTGGGGGCATTATATAGGCTCCACTAAGATTTCAGTTTGGAGATCAATCCTTGTGTTGCTACGTATATGCATTTCAAACGTGTATGGCAACTACCTGAGTTTCTTACCATCTAAGATCAAAGACTGAAGCATACCTGCTCAGGGAAAAATAAACTTTTCTTATGAGGACCTATGGCCTCTGTATTATTTTTAATCCTTAACATCCCTCTCTTCCTTAGGTCACCTCAGATTCTGTGGTCACGGGCCTTCCTTAGAAACACCAAAGCTCAGATCAAGAGCAAATCACAGAGATTTATTGTAAACCTATAGGTAACTTGTTGGAACCCATAAATAGTCCTAGTGTTTGTCCTGAAAAAAAAAAAATGTCATAGCTGCTTCTGAGGCATGAATTCCTGAATGTGCTACAGAACCATCAGTCTGAGATTGAGGTAAATGGAGCACACAGTGGATTATGGATAAATCTGGCAGCAGGCTCAGTGCATACCAACTGTTGCAAAATATTCCTGCAAATGAAATAACTTGCCTCTCTGTCTTGATTGTCAATGATCCTGTTACTCACATGTTTCAATATCTGCAGAAGCCAACTTCCCTGTGGTACCAAAGTGGATTCTAATGAATTTACCCTTGAAAAGAGAATGAATATTTAACTTTAAAAATTTGAAGCACACAGTGATGTAACTGAAATGATAATTCTGGCATTTAAGGGCTGAGAAAGCCCTTCTGTGTTCAAGAGACTTACAAAGCGAGATGAGTTGTCATTCCTCACGGTCTTGGCATTGCCAAAGGCCTCCAGTAGGGGGTTGGCACTGATGATTTGATCTTCCAGAGTCCCCTGGAAAGACAAGAGCAGTGCTCATATCTGAGGCTCCAGACTTACCAAGAACCCTGACAGTCTTGTTTCTGACTCTGACTCTCAGACTCACCTTCATTTTGCCAGGTTCCTCCTTCTTCTTCTCCCCAGTAACTGCAATTGTTGCAAAGTACTGGATGACACGCTTGGTGTTCACAGTCTTCCCTGCACCAGATTCTCCACTGTCAAATAGAAACCAGAGAAGAGATCAGAACTGCAGCTCACTTTGTCAACATCTATGATGATCACCACAAACCACAGAAGAAGAAAAATATCACATACGTGATCAGGATGGACTGGTTCTCACGATCTGTGAAAGGGAAATCATGACCATTAAAAAAAAGTAAAAAACAAACTAGTATGAAGATTTTTGAATCAGTTTAGATTAAATACAGCTTGCCCTCTGCCTATAATTTTTGTACTGTGTCTAGCCCACTCAAATTGCACTTGCATCTTACAGTGAAAATAAGAGGCAAAGAATCACCTATTTTTTGTGTGTCTTATTAATGTTTGTAACTTTTGTTATGGGAAATTTCAAACATACACAAAGATAAAGACAATAAAAGTAGATAAAATAAAGAACCCCCATATACCCATCATACAGCTGAATTATCATTTGGTCAATTTTATATAATCTATACCCCCATCCCAATCTCACTGGATTGTTTTAGAGAAAATCCTAGGCATCATGTAATTTCATATGTAAATACTTCAGTAACAGTCACAGAATTTTGAAGTTTTAAAGAATTTTGAAGAAGCTGAGACACAGACAGGAATAAGTGACTTTTCTGATAATTATATAACTTGTTATGGTCAAAGATATTCAGGCCTTTTGACCTCCAATTTATATATTTTTCTGTTAGCTGCCTTCTTCCCAGTTCTTGGTATCATTAATTCGATGCTGGTGATATTAAATAAGGAAGAGTTATGGAAATATAAATGTTTGTGTTCATTTACTTTTCTTTTGAAGGCATTTTTTAGAGATTCACTTCACTTTTATTATGAATAAACACAGTCTCAGATCAGTATAACTGTTTCAGAGCTGACATTAGTAGAAATTATTCCAAAATTGTTCTTAGGTCACAAATAACTAGTATATCACATAAAAGGAAGAAATTCCACCCAATAATGGAAAAGATATCCTGTGTGTTTCTGTGGCAATGAGTTTATTTATTCTCAAATTTTGTCTGATTAGTTATCCACCACTTATCTAAGGATTCAGTCAGTTTCTTGGAGAGAACCATATAGACTAAAGAAAGTATCTAGGACATATTGGCGTATCAAATTTTTGGTGTATACTGCTACTAGAAAAGTACTCAGGATGTAAGAGAATTCCTCTGCAGAAGGATCCCAAAATGCTTTATGAAAAGCATTATCATTTATTTTATTTCCCTTTCTATTTCTTATATATTTTTAATTAATAAAAACAAATTTTCACTAGTTACAAGACTATGTTGATTTATACCAATCTTCTGATATGTTAAAGCTCTAATTCTATACTGATATATTAGAGATTTTAGAGAATTCTCAAATCTAAAAATCTATTCAGAGAAATAGATAAAAATCTGGATACTATTTAGATGTAGATACAGATTTTAGAGAACTTTAAAGTTCTATGCAGTGAAGTATGTGCAGGTTTTAGAATGTATTCAGATTGATTTTTTTTTCAGCAGAAGAAAAATCTCGAAAGATCATTATCACATTTAATGGGAGCATAGATATAAAAACAATGTTCTAATTTCTTTTGGCAAAGCTAAAATAACATCATCCAGGTCCATTGCCACAGTTTTGCCTGGTTTTATATGTAAATCATGTTTGAAAAGCTCAAATAATCTTGAATTTGGAGCAGTTGCAAAGCTTGGGTAGGCCTTGGTAGGGGTGGTGACAGTGTAAGTGCAGCTGCTGAGTATTAAAACTTTTGAAATGAGCCAGCATTTGGATAATTTCTGAAAGGTAGTTAGCTTCTGTTGACAATGAAAGAACAGTTTCCTGGCATGAAATCCTCATAGAACTGGTTGGTTTGTAATAGAAGATTCCTATTCAATTCCTTTCTTTTCTCTCTCCTCCTTTAAAGGACAATTTAAAAACAAGTGCAACAAAGCAAACAAAAGAACAAAACCCTATCAGTTATAAAACTCCACGAACCAACAGGAAACACAGGAATTCAAAATATTTCCAAAGGCAATAAATTTTTTGTGTGAAGATGAAAGATTTTAATGCTATATTTAGGCCTATAATGTGTATCAAAGCTTTTTGTTTATATTTTGATAATGCAGGAGTAATGGGCTTTGAAATAATTTTTAAAAAATATTTTCAAAGAAAGAGTTTTATTTTCTTCTATTGTAACAGAAAAAAAAATCCTTCAAAATCTTTGGGAGGAAAGTCATAGCTTTTTTTTTTTTTTTAACTCTTGTATTACTCCAAAGGTTAACAGTATTAGCCGTGCCATTTAAAGACAAAGGTAAGAATTCACAAAGCTTTCCAGCTATAGCTGGTTGATTATTTTCCTTGATTGCTGTGGATGTGGATATTTTAAAAGAATCTGTTAGAACATTTTTCTATCCAGATTACAAAGTAAAAAATATGGGAATGCAACAGACATGTTTACAGAGTTCTGTTAATTGTTTCAGCTAAGCTTCTAGTCACTAGCTGGGTTAGCTTGGGCACGTCAGTGAACTTGGTGCGCTCCACTTCATGCATCTGTAAAATGTAGATTGCTGGCTGCTGTTAAGCATATGTAACATAAGGGCTCTGAAAGTGTTTTGAAAATAGTGAATCCCATGTGGCTGCAGTGTAGTATTATAACCAAGGCCCGGACAAAATCTGTTTGTTAAATATTCTGTTGCCACATTTCTGTAAACAGATGACTCATTCACTCACCGGTCAGCATGAACTGATAGGCATTGTCCGAGATGGAAAAGATGTGGGGTGGGGCCTCCTGGCGCTTTTTGCCTCGGTAGGCGGCCACCACCTCGGGGTTGTACACTGGCAGCCACTTGTAGGGGTTGACAGTGACACAGAAGAGGCCCGAGTAGGTCTGAGAAAATCAGAAAACACAACATGTGGATGTTGTTTTTACTGAGAGAGAGAAATGGAATGAACAGATGCTCACGTAGATCATCCAGGCTGCATAGCGCTCTTTGAGGTTGTACAGCACTCCAGGCTCGTGCAGGTGAGTCATCATGGCCATGTCCTCGATCTTGTCGAATTTTGGAGGGTTCATGGGGAAGACTTGGTCATCTTTCACTGTCAGAGTCTAGCAAGTAAAGTAAGAGACCAGTTTGTATTAATGGTTGGAGGTAGGGCTTATGTTTATCTATTTGTTTTGGCTATACTTCCAGATGCTGTCCTTTAAAAAAATATATTCATTTCAGAGTTTGATGCTAAAAAAAAAATCTGTTTCCTATGATGAACTTGGAGCCTACATATTCAAAAAGATTTTTCCTTCCATATCCCTTCTCCCAGGTTTAACAGTTTATATCCGTAGGTTAAATTTCTTATTTTTTTCTTCCCATTCATTATAAGAAACTTCAATTTTGGTGGGGGAGTTATGGGGGGAAGTGTTAACACATTATTTAACTTAGTGGATAATACTTCTGATAGGAGAAGTTAGTTTTTATTACTCCCAAGTTTGGGATTTAGGCTGGGAATTGGGGAATTGAAGGGGTTAAATGGTAGAGGCCAATGCCAGTGGGTTCAAATCCTGTGGGGAGTTGGGAAGGTGAGAAATGAGATTATTCCCAAGAAATTCGTTTGCCTTCCATCTGCTACTCATACATGGACTAGAAAGGTGCTTGTATTGGCAATAGGCTTAACAATTCTTACCAAGGAAGGCTTCAACTGGAAGTGAGGAGATAGAGAAATAAAACGGGAAGGATTTTATCTTTACGTTTTTACTTACTGCTCCACTATCTGTCTTTACAGTTACTTTTCCTCCTTCCTTGCTTTGTATGATGCCCTTCACGTAGGATTCCTTGGGCTCCACAACAAAGACTGATGTTTTAGCATCAAAGGGCTTGTTTTGGGCCGCAATCCGCTCCTTTTCTGATTTTCGAAGGTAGGGAGCGGCTTCGCCAAAAACAGCCATCTCAGCATCTGAACTCATGGCTGCCACTTATTTAGCAGGGGATTCTGCCTTGGGGAAGAAATGGGAAAATAGAAACCAGAAGTCATACATGTGAGTTAGCATTTAAAATGAAAGAAATGCTCAACCTATTGCCTAGGATGTACCTATTTTTCCAAACTGTCATTACCAGTGTTCTAACACAGAAACACTAACACAGGACTGACTGATTTGGAATAAGATTGTCATTTGGGTCTTCATTTTTGGCACTTTGAAAATTCCCTCCCCAGATTGTATGTATTTTGATCCTTTGGGCTAGAGTACCTACAATTGAATGAAAATGGAATCCTTGCATGTTCTAAAATGTAACAATATCTATATCTAAAACTGTTTGGTGGATTGTTATAGCAACTTTCATTCCTTAATCCCCACTTTTGCTTCTGCATACTGTTTTCATCTGCCATAAGCTAGGGCAATCATGGAGTGAGGAAGGAAAGTATGGTACAAATTAAGGCTGACATTTTCAGTGGTATCAAAAATATCCTTGCCTGTTCAGATGGCCCTGTTTCTTAACTCTCAAATCAAAAAATTATTTTTAACATCTACTTTATGTTAATATTTGGTGTTATGTCTCTCAGTAGATTGTTAAAAGACCTTGTAATAAATTCTTAGTTCTCTGGATTTGTTGCCATTTGGTTTGTTATCAAGAGATAACATTGCCTTAACTCCAAAGTCTCTTTGATAGTCTCTTTTTGGCATGAGAGATTTTAACTGTTAGTTAACAGATCTAACCACAGAGAAATGAGAGCTGCAGCATGAAGAAGGCCTCTTCTCACATATTCCACAGCTGCTGTTCTTTCCATCCAGAAAAAGAGACAAAAAATTTAAGGGTTCATCACATGCATGTAAGCCATTGTCTTCTGATTAACAGATATGCCCATATAACAGTAGTGTGCTAGATTGATTGAGTCTTTCCTTTACTTTCAGGTATACTTTACTTGGGGAAGGGCCAGGAGCTCTTCCAACTTAGGTACTATATTTAGCACTCTGTGATTGTAATACTTGTGCCTTTTTGATGAACAATAATATTTAAAAGAACAAGTAACAGTAAATCTTTAGAAAGTAGCTGAAATATGGCTTTAACAAGATATTTGTTTTTTAACATTTTTAGATGAGAATTTTTCTGGGGTGTTTAAAAAATCTTGGTAAAATGTTTTAAGTGTTTAACATTTTACAGTAGAGGGAGGTCTAAGTGCAGCTGAGAATTCACTGTCAAAACTCACACTGGCCTAAATGGCCTTTAATCCTGGAACTCAAATGAGGGCAGTCTCTGAGAATAAGATTTTCTGAAAAAATTTATAAGCTGTCATTCACTTGGAAGCACCATCTAACATAATTGCAAAAACATAGAAATGGTGTATGATTAAAAGCTGTTCCCAGCTTCATTAGACTAAATCCCCTGTGTCATCAATAACTGAATAAATCTGAGTCTTACCTCTGGAATTCCAGATGAAAATGCAGGTTCAGAAGTGTCTAATGCTGTAAAAAAACAAGTTTTTTAGGAAAATTTTTTATTAGCTATACTTTGAAATCTAGTAAGATAGTTACAGACTTAAAATTTCCCTGGTCTAAAGCTTAGCTCTATGAAAATAAAAGTCAAAGTTGGGTGGAACAGTTTTGTGCTGAGAGATGGGTCATGGGGTAAGTTCTTCCTGCCTCATCGGGGTCCTCAAGTCCCAAGGCCCCCATCACTTACCTCTGGGCTTTTGGAGATAAGACAGTAGGGATCTGTTGTGCTTATATAGGAACTAATGTGCTGATGCTGCAGCTATCTTCTCTTTGTTAGGGCAAGACATTTGGCAACATGAACCCTCAGTATAATTTGTACTGACATTTGGCATGTTTGGATATAATTAGAACTATTCATATCATTTTGAGTATGTGAACCAATCTCCTATAAATAATTTTACAGGGGCCAATTTGCTGGCAGAGAATGCTTTCTAGTATGCTGGGAAGGAAATCTTTGACAGTGCTTGGTGGGGCCTCATAGTAAGTTCCTAAGAGCTATATTCGTTCGGCAAATTCTTGCATGCATGCCTGCAGCAACTTAATGATCAGATACTCAGCAACATATTGCTGTCAGGGCCCTAACCCCTTTTCCTTATTTGGTACAACAGGAACCCTCCAATTCATTCCTTTGGGTCACTGCCAAGGTTTACCCTTGGAGTATGGACAATGTGAGAGGAGATTCTATACTGAGTTTCTATCACTGGGGCAGTGCCCATCTCAACATTGAAAAAAAATTATTTCATTAGAAAACAATATATATTCATTTTAGAAAAATAAGCAAAGAGAAAAAATGTCTGTAGTCCCAATATGCAGCAATAATATAACATATATGCATGTTTTGAGTAGGGTCATACTGTATACACATACATATATTCTCATATATGCTTATAATCTGCTTTTAAAATTAATATTCATGTAATTTATACCCAATTCTTTAAACAAATTATATGAGGTCTATCTGGAAAAAATCCAGCCATTGTTATTACAATGACAATGATTTACATGACTTCACTGTAATTTGGCAGCCAAGGAGAGTGGACTGGAATGCACATGTGTGAACAATGACAGCTTCACTATAGTAGTCAGTGGGGGCAGTAGATGCCATTGAGTGAGCATGTGTACTGTGTGACCGTTGCCTTCAACATAACTGAGCGAGCAGAGCAATGAATCTGCATTAAATTTTGCATTAAGTTTGAACATTCTTCTGTGGAAACTATTTGGATGATTCAGAAGGCTGCAGCTATGGGCAGCTGATTATTGGCAGCTTCATTATGAAAATGTGCCTCTCATGCATCACCTCTCATCCTGAGCTTTTTGGTGAAACATCAAATCACCCAGGTGACTCAGCCCCCTATAGCCCAGAATTGATGCCCTGTGACTTCTGGCTTTTCCCAAAACTAAAATCACCTTTGAAAGGGAAGAGATTTCAAACTGTGGGTGAGATTCAGGAAAATATAATGGGGCAGCTGATGGCAACTGGGAGAACTGTGTGAGGTCCCAAAGTACCTACTTTGAAGGGAGCTGAGGCATCATTGTCCTATGTACAGTGTTTCTTGTATCTTGCATCTTCTTCTATAAATGTCTCTATTTCTCACAGTACATGGCTGGATACTTTCTGGACATGCCTTGTATCATAATCATAATTTTTGAAATCGTTTAAAATTTAATTTATTGGGGTGACATTGGTCAATAAAATTACATATGTTTCAAGTGTACAATTCTGCAATACATCATCTGCACATTGTATTGTGTGCTTACCATCCAAAGTCTAGTCTCCGTCCATCACCATTTATCTCCTGTTTACCCTCTTCCACTACCCTCACCCCCCTTCCCTCTGGTAATCACCATACCGTTGTCTGTATCATTGAACTTTTTTTTTTGCTTACTCCCTTTACCAATTTCACCCAGCCCCCAAACCACACTCCTCTCTGACAGCTGTCAGTCTGTTCTCTGTAGCTATGAGTGTGTTTCTATTTGTTTATTTATTTTGCTCATTAGATTCCACATGTCAGTGAAATCATAAGGTATTCTTCTTTCTCTGACTTGCTTATTTCATTTAGTGTATTACCCTCTAGGTCCATCCATGCTGTCATGAAAGGCCAGGTTTCCCTCTTTTTTTCTTTTTTTTACAGGTGAGTAGTATTCCATAGTGTAAATGTACCACAGCTTTTTTATCCACTCATCTGTTGATGGTCACTTGGACTGCTTCCAAACCTTGGCTGTTGTAAATAGAGCTGCAGAGAACATAGGGGTGCATATATTCTTTCAAATCGGTGTTTTGGGTTTCTTCAAAGAGATTCCCAATTGTGGAACCACTGGGCCACAAGGCACTTCCATTTTAATTTTTTTGAGAAAACTCCATACTGTTTTCTACAGTGGCTGTACCAATCTGTATTCCTACCAACAGTGTATGAGGATTTTCTTTTCTCTACATCCTCACCAACACTTGTCATTTGTGAATTCAGTCATGATAACTATTCTGTACGGGTGTAAGGTATTATCTCATGGTGGTTTTAATTTGCATTTTTTGATGATTAGTGATGTTGAACATATTTTCATATATCTACAGGCCATTTGTATGTCCTCTTTGGAGAAGTGTCTGTTCAGGTCCTTTACTCATTTTTAAACTGGATTGTTTGTTTTTTTTTGTTTTGAGTTGTTTGAGTTCTTTATAATTTTGGATATGAACCCCTTATCAGATGTGAATATGTTCTCCCAACAGTGAGTTGTCTTTTCATTTTCTTGATGGTTTCCTTTGCTGTGCAAAACTTGTTAGTTTGATGTAGTCTCATTTGTTTCCGTTGCCCAAGGAGATATATCAGAAAAAATACTGCCACAAACAATGTCCAAGATTTTACTGCCTATGTTTTGTTCTGGGATTTTTATGGTTTCAAGTTGTACATTTAAGTCTTCAATGTATTTTGAGTTTATTCTTATGTGTCGCATAAGGAGGTGGTCCAATTTCTTTTCTTTCTTTTTTTTTTTTTTGCACATATCTGTCCAATTTTCTCAACAGCATTTATTGAATAAATTATCTTTAGCCCATTGTATGTTTTTGCCTCCTTTGTCAAATATTTATTGGCTATAAAAGCGTGGGTTTATTTCTGGACTCTCTATTCTGTTCTGTTGATCTGCATGTCTGTTTTTATGCTAGTGCCATGCTGCTTTGATTTCTATGGCCTTGTGGTATAATTTGATACCAAGTAGCAAGAAACTTCCAACCTTCTTCTTTCTCAAGATTGCTGAGGCTATTTGGGGTCTTGTTTTAGTTCCAAATAAACTTTTGGAATATTTGTACTAGTTCTGTGAAATACAGCTTTGATATTTTGATAAGAATGGCATCGAATCTATAGATTGCTTTCTGGCCTATGGAAATTTTAATGATGTTCATTCTTTTTATAAATGAACACAGTGTATATGCTTTGACTTATTTTATCTTCCTCAGTTTCTTTCCTAAGTATCTTATAATTTTTCCAAGTACATGTCTTTTACTTTCTTGGTTAAATTTATTCCTTCATACTTTATAAAGTCTTTTTTTTTAAGGTTAGGTATATTGAGCTATAACTTATACACAGTAAAAATTATCCCTTTCAGGTGACAGTTTTATGCAGCTTTTGGATTCTATTTGAAGTACAATGTAAACTTTGCAATAAAATTTACCCTTTTTTGTTGTATAGTTCTATGAGTTTTGACATGTGCATCATTTCTTGTAACCACCACCACAGACAGGTTGCAGAACAATTACATTTCCATGAGTTTTGATAAATATATGTAGTTATGTAACTTCTTATATTTTAATTATGTGAAAAATCAAAGCCCAAAAGATTAGGCTCAGATTCCCTTTTGATGAGCACTTAAATGCAGGTACCTTCCTTTTTTCTAGAGGTAACCACCAATCTCAGTTTGATTTGTAATATTCCTGACCTTTTCTGGGCATTTTTTTTTCCTGTGAAAGTGGCCTAAGAAAAATGATCATTTAGAAAATATATAATACAGATAGTTAAAATGTTATAAATAGCATTATAGTTTACAATCTACCAACTTGCATTTATCATTCTATACTCTTGGATCATGTTATATATTAGTACATAAATAAAAATAGGAAAAATTCAGAACTATACATAAGTAGAGAGAATGGTATAATGACCCCATTGTACACATCATCCAAGAGTAGTAATTACCAGTTCGTGGCCAGTCTTGTTTCATATATACCTCTACTCATTACTTTCATTCCTGAAGTATTTTCATATTACTCATTTAAAAATTTCTGTGTAGAATTCTGTTTCTTCTAGATTGTAATAATTTTTAATGCAATTTTTAAAAGGTTTTTCTTGATTTAATAATGATCTTAATTTTGCATGTCAATCTTACAGAAGTTTAAAATTTTTATCTGGTCAAAGTTATAAAAACTTTTCCTTTATATTTTTGCTTTTTTTGTGTGTATTGTGAAAAAGGCCTTCCCCAATGCATGGTCATAAATATTTTCTATAGTTTCAAACTAATGTTTTTAAAGAAAATATTGAGATTTGTAATCTAGGTTAGAGAGGGTGAGTGAGACCCAGGGAGGAAGGGGGAGAAACAGAGAGTGGAGGGAGAAAAGAGAGAATGTAATCTGTGTCTAGATTCCATATTTTGTACCGTATATTTGTGCCAATAGCACATATGTTTTGATACCTAATAGGGCAGATTTTCCTTAATTTATTCACTTATTTCAAAGTTGTCTTGACAATTCTTACAGTCTACTCTATGAAATGTAGAATCAGATTATATTAAAAATCCTATTGGGATTTCGATTTAGATTAAATTGAATTAATTTGATGAGAGTTAATACCTTTACAATAGTGAGTCTTTCAATCCATAAGTATGATATATTTTTGTTTATTCCAAGTCTTTTTAAAAATGTTCTTCAGACTTTTTCTAGTTTTTAAAATTTGTTACATTTATTAGGGTAATATTGGTTAATAATATGTAAATTTTAGGTGTACAACTTGATAATATGACATCCGTATATTCTATTGTGTGCTCACCACCTGAAGTCAAGTCTCATTCTGTCACCTTGTATTTCAAATAGTTTACCCTCTTTGTCCTCCCCTCACCTTCCTTACCCTCTGGTAATCATTATTTAGTTGTCTGCATGTATGAGTTTGCTTTTTATTTGTTTTGTTACTTTTTGTTTTATATCCCACATATAAGTGAAATCATGTGGTTCTTGTCCTTTTCTGTCTGATTTATTTCACTTTGCATAATACTCTTAAGATCCTAGGGGTTTTTTTTATGAAAATGTTGTATATTTCCTATTAGGTTTATTCCTAAGAATTTATAGTTTTTTTATTGTAATGGTGCATAGGATTATTTTTCCTATTATACTTTCTACTTGATGATACTGGCATGTGGCAGATGAGTTCACATAGTCAGAACCTCAGCTTTGTTTGTGGCAGCAGTATGCCCACTAAACTTTATTTCCCATATTTCTTTGAATGAAGTAAACATGGACACTAATGGCTAATGAAATGCAAGTAATTGCTGGGTTGGGCTTCCAGAGAATCTCTTTTATCAAAGAGAGCAGACTCCTCTTTCTTGTACCACCTTTCCCTCTTCTCTCTTACCTTTTTCCTGTGTAGAATACAGATATAATGGCTGCAGCTGTAGCCTGGAAAGGAAGATCAAAAGAATTTCAGACCTTAGCTTTGCATTTTGTTATGTGAGGAAAAATAAACCAGTAATATTTATAAGGTACCATTCACTCAGATTTTCTATTACATACACAGTCTCTAACAAATATGTGGTGTGTTTGAAAGTTATTGGTTTTTCTGTTACCTTATATCTGACCCCCCGATGAACTTCCTAATCATTTCTAAAAATTTATTTGATTCTCTTGGGGTTTTGATGTATTGTGCACAAATAATCACAATTCTATATCTTCTTCTTTGGTAATTTATACATTATCTTTCCTTCTCTTATTTCATTGTCTAAGATATTTAGGACAATATGAATAGTAGTAATATATTATTGACACTAGGATACTTCTATATGTATTCTATACAAGTAACTCTTATTTTGTTCCTGACATTAATTGGATTACATCTAATGTTTTACCAAGTATATTTGCTATATACTTTATATCTAGTTTGCCAGTAATTTTGATCATAAAAATGAATTAAGATTATTAAAAATAATTTCCATTCCTAGGTATATGCCCAAGAAAATTGAAAACATACACTTATACAAAAACTTATACACAGATGTTTACAGCAATAGTATGCATAATAACCAAAAAGTGGGAACAGTCAAAATGTCCATCAATGACAAATGGATAAACAAAATTTGATATAGTCATTCAATGAAATATTACTCACCATAAAAGGAATAAAGTACTAATACATGATACACCATGGATTAACCTTTAAAACACTATGCTAAGTGAAAGAAGACAGATGTAATGTGCCCATATTTGATTATTTCATTTATATAAAATGTTAAGAACAGGCAAATTCTTAGAGACATAAAGTAGATTAATGGTAGTCAGAGAATGGTGTGAAGGGAGAATGAAAAGTGACTTCTAATGGCTTTCTTTCTGAGGTGACAAAATGTTCTGGAATTAGATAGTAGTTATGGTTGTACAACTTTGTGAATCTACTAAAACCACTGAATCATACATTTAAATGATGAATTTTATGGTATATGAAGTGTACCATATAAATCCATTATAATCCATCTAAAGATGCATTAGACTTTATCAGTGTTTTTCTGCATCTTTTGAGATTACTACCTATATTTTTCTCCTTTAACTTGTTAATGTGAATTTTGTGGTAGGTTTTCTCACTTTTACCATTCTGGAATTCATGCAATAAAACCTATTGATATGATATTATTTAATTTTCTACTGCTTTAAGTTTACTAATTTTTATGTGAAATTTCTCCATCTGAATTCATATGTGACTAGGCCATAGTTTTCTTCGTTTTGATATCAGGATCATTCTAGTCTTGTAAAATGAGTCGGTTCCTATTTGTTTCTATTTTCTGCAACAGTGTGTTTAGGATGTGAATAATCTGTTCCATGACGCTTTGGGAGAGTTCCTTTAGGAACATTTTTGGCATCATGAATCTTTGGAGGATAAATATCTTAACTATTATTTACTTGTTTTCATGACCATTGATTAGGCTGTTCAGAGTTCCTACTTTGTTTTGTGGCCTATTTGGAAAATTTCTATTTTTCTAGAAAATTGCCTGTTTCGTGTAAGATTTTAGAGTTTTTGATATTTTTGTGCATACCTTTTACAATTAAAAACTTTTATGTAGTCATCTATTCCTTTTTATTCTTTATATAGTACTTATTGTATGCTGCTTTTAATTTTATTCATTCCTTTTATTTCTTTAGGTTTATTTCATTGGTCTGTATCTAGCATCTTCAATTGAAATTTTCATTTATTTTCATTCATACTTAATGGTCTTACCAAATTATTTATGATGGTAAATTTTTCTTTGGTTACTGCTTGGACAAATCTTACAGGCTGATATGTAATACTCTGAGAGTCCTTCAATGATAATTATTTTAAAATTTCTGTTTTAAAAGTGTGTTCTCTTTTAGCTGTTAATTTTTTATTGTATCTGTATGTATGTGTGTGCAATTTGTTTTCTAAAGGTCCCACTAGGAGTAAGGAATGTGTTTTATATGTCTGTTTGTATGTGTTCATGTAAGTAGTAAAATGATTTAATAGCATCCAAATATGAATATTATTGGTATCCCATAAACCTCTCATGATCTCCCTCATTATAACTCTTATTTTTCTCCCTTAAAGGTAATTATGATTTTTACTTTATGATAATTTCTCAGCTCTTTATAGTTTTATTATTTGTGTATACATTCATAAACAATACATATTTTTGCCTGTTTTTGAGCTTCATATGAATGAAACTTTATTTATTCTTTAGCATCTCACTTTTTTTGCCCAACATTAGTATTGTAAAATTTTCCATGAAGTCATATATAACCTTATTTTCATTACTGTACAGTATTACATTGTATAGTAATGACAATTTATTCTACTGTATATAAAATTTGGGATTCCCAGTTTTGCCTATTTTCTAATTTTATGTATTTATTTTTCAACATGAACAGTAAGTAGCTCTCACCTCTGTGATACCTTGTTCTAGAAATAGTTGATATTACTTTTGCAGCTTTGTACACAGGTTGGTTGTTGTTGTTCTTCTTCTCCTCTCCCCTTATTCTTTTAACAGCTTTACTCAGGTAGAATTCTGCATACCTTAAAAGTTACATATTTTAAGTACACAGTTCGATGAGTTTGAAAAAATTTAGGCAGCTGTGCACTATCACAGTCCAGTTTTATAACACTTCCATGAATCCCAAAAATTCCCTTGTGCCCATTTGCCATCAATTTCAATTCTAACCCCCAAACCCTATGCAAACACTATTCTGCTTTCTCTTTCTCTATATATAGTGTTACCTTTTGTAGAAATTTAAATGGAATCTTTCTGTACTATGTACAGTCTCTTGTGTCTGGCTTTTCTCCCTTAGCCTCTTTTGAAGTTCATCAGTGTTGCTGCACATAAGAGTAGTTCATTTATTTTTATTGCTTAGTAGTATAGTCCGTTGTATAGATGTGCCACATTTTGTTTATGCATTCACCAGTTGAAGGACATTTGAATTGCTTCTAGATTTTGGCTATTATGAATAATGCTGTTAATAATATTTCACAACATTTGTTTTTATTTCTCTTGGGTATGGAACTAGGAGTTGAATTACCAGGTTATATATGTTTAACTTTTTCAGAAACTGCCAAATTCTTTTCCATTGTGGCTGTACCATTTACATTTTCACTAATAATATAGGAGGGTTCTAGTTTCTTTACATCCTCACTTATACTTGTATTGTGTTTTTTTTATTATAACTATTCTATGGGTGTAAAGATGGTAACTCATTATGGTTTTAATTTATATTTCATTAATGAGTAATGATTTTGATTACTTTTTCATGTGCTTATTTGTCTTTATTTTCTGTAGGTGAAGTATCTTTCCAATCTTTAGCATTAAAAAATGGATCATTTTTAAAGTTTTTTTAAGGTTTTATTTATTTATTTGTAAAGAGAGGGAAAGGGAGGAAGAGAAACATCAATGTACGATTGCTTCTCACACACCTCCTACTGGGGACCTGGCCCACAACCCAGGTGTGTGCCCTGACTGGGAATAAAGCAGGCAACCCTTTGGTTCCCAGGCCAGTGCTCAGTCCACTGAGCCACACCAGCCAGGGCCATTTTTTATTATAGGCTTTATTAGAGTTCTAAATATATATATTCTTCATAAAAGTCCTTTATCAGATATAGGATTAAAAAATATTTTCTTCTGGTCTGTGCTTATTTCATTTTTTGTGTTTTTTTTGTTTTATGTTTTTTAGTTCTTAAAAATTTTATTTGTTTGTCCGTTTAATTGTTCAAGTACAGTTGTATCCATTTTCCTCTCACCACTCACCCCCACCTCAGCTACCCCTACCTCCCACCTTCAATCCTACCCCCCTTTGGTTTTGTCCATGTGTCTTTTATACATGTTCCTAAAACCCCTCTCCCCTTCCCCCACATTATCCCCTCCCACCTCCCCTCTGGTTACTGTCAGTTTGTTCTTTATTTTACTGTCTCTGGTTATATTTTGCTTGCTTGTTTGTTTTGTTGATTAGGTTCCACTTATAGGTGAGATCATATGGCATTTATATTTTACTTTCTTAGTGGTATCTTTTGAAGAACAGAAGTTTTTAATTTTGATGAAGTCCAATTTATTATTTTCTTTCATAGTGTATGTTTTTGGTGTCATATCTTACAAATATTTTCTAATGTAACGTAACATTTTCCTTTATATATTTGTAATTGTAGATTTTACATTTATGTGTATATTCCATTTCAATTTAATTTGCATGTATGATTTGAAGTAAGTGTTTAGGTTCATTTGTTTTTAAATGTGAATATCCAATTGTTCCAGTGTTATTTGTTGAAAAGACTATCCTTCCTCTACTAAATTATCTTGGTACTTTTGTTGAATATCTTTAATGATTTTACTTATTTTAAAATTGCATTTTCTTTTTATGTAGTATATAAAGTCTATCCAGCCATGTAATATGAAAAATAGAGACATTTATTGAAGAAGATACAAGAAACATTGTACATAGGACAATGATGCCTCAATTCCCTTCCAAGTAGGCACCTTGGGTCCTCACACAGTTCTCCCAATCACCATCAGTTGCCCTACCAAATTTTCCTGAATCTCATTGACGGTATGAAATCTCTTCCCTTTCAAAGGTGATTTTAGTTTTGGGAAAAGCTAGAAGTCCAGGGTGCCAAATCTGGGCTGTAGGGGGGCTGAAAGGCATTCATATTATCTCACTGTTGACGGTAAAATATTATATTCATCTTTACAGTTGAGCTTGTTATTTGCGTTATTCATCTGTTTTTTGTTTTGTCTATTTTATCTATTATCTTTCTAGTACATGTAAGTTAAAATCCTCTACTATGATGGTTCTCAGATCTGTCACATTTCTGTTTGTATAATCTCTGCCACTTTTTTTATTGGTTTGTCTTGAATTCTACTTTTGCTAATATTCTGTTATATTTGCTTTTACTTTTTGGAAGCATATATAGTTCATCTTTTCCCATATCTTTATTTTCATACTTTTTAAGTTAATTTATTTTACATTACACTTTTAAAATGCAAGCACCTCTGTAAAATCCATTATGAGATCCTATTTTAGTAGGATAGTTTTTGAAGCAGCAAACTGGCTGGCGTGCTTTTTCTGGTACATGCAATGTTTTAAATATCAATGTAACTAGCAGGATGTTCTGTTGTTTGATTTTAGGCAAGTCACCTAACCTCTACAAGCCTTAGTTTGTTTTTCTGCTAAAGGAAAATAATATTTTTACCAAGTCACAGAATTAATATATTAGTGAGCAATATATAAAAAGCATCTAGCATAGTTATCTGGCAATATAGACAGTATTTGTTAAATATTGGCTATTATCACTCTTTAAAATTATGTAGAAGGTAAGGTTCTATCTCTGTGAGTCATGGGATATCACTGGAGTCTTTTAAACAAGGAGCTGATATCATAAGATCTGCATTTTTAAACACAACCATGGTAGCCGTGTGGAAGATGAATTGGAGGAGTGAGACAGAGATAAAGAACTCACTTAAGCAGTTGTTGTACTATTTTAGGAAAGAGTCGAGGACCTGAACCAAGCCAACAGCTCTTGGAAAAGAAAAGAAGGGGATGAAATCAAGAGGTATTTAGGCTGTAGACTTGACTGTGCTTGTTGCTGGTGAAATATAAATAATTTTAGATGTTCGACAATTACTTAAACTATTGTACCCCAACACAGCTAAAAATAAACTGAATTTCTTGAGGTTGGGATAATTTTTTTCATGAAATGGGGATAGACTTGAAAGTAAGAGAAAGGTTAGAGACATAACTTGATGGAGAATTGCAGTATTAGAATTTGTAGTAAAAGATTGCAAGTTTACAGGAATAATAAGCTTTTACCAGACAATGAAGTAACAAGCCATTCTACCTGCCATCAAACATTTTAGAAATATGGTGATTAGAATAATATAAAATTAGTGGAGGTGAAGACAAGTAGATCAAAATGGGTTCTTGCAGGGATGGCAGTTTAGTGTATTATAAAGGTGGCATTTCACACCATTTGAGAGGGGCAAGGACTATTCAATGAATGGGGTTGAGACTTATGAAAGAGGCAATACAAACAGCCTATAAATTTAAAAACATACTCAGCTTCAAGAGGTGTAAGATCAGTACCAGCTAGTATATTTCACCCATCATGTTGAAAACAATAAAAAATGTTCAGTAGGCCCTGTATAGTGTAGCTCAGTGGACTGAGCGTGGGCTGTGAACCAAAGGTCGCCAGTTTGATGCCCAGTCAGGGCACATGCCTGGGTTGTGGGCCAGGTCCCCAGTGGGGGCCATGTGAGAGGCAACCATACATTGATGCTTCTCTCCCTTTTTCTCCCTCCCTTCCCCTCTCTCTAAAATAAATAAATAAAACCTAAAAAAAATTCAATGGTAGTAAATAATGGTGTGGGAGAGTAGATAGTCTCATATGTTATGGATAAGAGTGTAAAATTCCAGGGCAATTTGTTGCATCTTTTGAATTTCCAAATTTCAGTAATTTCCCTTTTTACTGTCTTTTCTACAGAAACACAGTAGAAAAAGAAGGCATGCCAAGGTTCTGCGTTTAGCATTTATGCTAATAGCAAAACTCTGGAAACAGATGTCTGTTCAGTTACTTTGCCTGTATTAAGTGGCCACCTGTTAAGTGATGGTGATCTGATTATGGGTCAGTGGTTGAAACCTGACACCTGCTTTAGTCTGAGATTTGGATCAACATAATGCATTTTCCACTTGTTTTCTTTGAGGTATAACCCTGTAAATGAAAAACCTTATTTAAAATAATAAACAATTAAGTACAGAGTTTTAATAGACAATATACATATTTAAATAAACTAAACTGTGAGATATACTTTGCGAATGCTTATTTATTGGTATATTTCAATCTTTTTCCAATGCGCAAATATCTCTTACACAATTCTTGCGTGACAACTCATTTCTTTTAACTTACAGTTAAGCTCTTCCAAGGTCTGGCTTATATCCCTTGTCCATGCTCTTCTTGCTAGTATCTACTTACATTTAAGCTCAGGGGCAGCATTAAGTTACTGTTTTTAATGATCCCTTTGCTCTGTGAGTCCTTGCCAAAAATTAGGTTACAATTCCTAAGATTCCCTTGGCCCTAACAATTTCTCTCTTTTCTCTCTTCAGTGAGGAAAAGCAGAGGAATAACAGCTGTTTAAGGCATCCCTACCTTTTCTAATATGAAACTCTATAATTATCTTATTTTCAGCCAACGGATAAAACTTGCCTTTCCTAAAATATCAAAAAGGAATGTTATTTAGATTCATCTATGTTATTGTACACAGTTCATTTCTTCTTATTGATGAGTAGTGTTCCTTTGTGAGGATATACCATATTGTGTTTATCTATTTTTTTGCTTACAGATATTCTTTATTTTGTGGAAATATCTTTTATTTATTTTGGTTAAATTCCAAAGGAGTGAAATTGCTATATCAAAAGATATATAGGTGTGTACTTTATAAGAATTGGTTAAACAATTTAAAAATAAGAGTTAAACCATTTTACACCCTTACTAGCAATACATGTGAGATGTAGTTGCCCAGCATCCTTGCCAACATTTGTTATTATCAGTCTTTATGACTTTAGCCATTATTATAGATGTGTAGTAGAACCTCCTTCTGGTTTTAATCTGATAACTGTAGAATTCTCCAGAATCCTCTAGACTAGCTATATTGAACATCTTTTAATCTGGTTATTGGACCTTCACATACCCTCTTCTTGAAATCATCTGCCAAAGTCTTTTGCTCCTTTATACTGAGACATCTTCTTTCTATTTATTTATTGTTTTGTATGTGTTCTACATATACAATAAAGTCATTTGTTGCATTTATGGATTGAATTTTTTTTCCAGTCTGTGGTTTGTCCTTTTATATTATACACAGTGGTTTTGTTAATAGTAGTTTTAATTTTGAAGAGGACAAGTTTATTTGTTTTTTGTATTTAGTGCTTGTTGTGTTCTGTTTAAGAATTTTTGTTTAAGATCACAAAGATATGCTCCTCTGTTTTCTTTTAGAAGATTTATAATTTCAGGACTTAAATATAGGTTTGTTATCCCAATTGAGCTAATTATTGTACATGGTATGACTTATTTTTTCCATACAGTTATCTAATTGATCCAGCATTATTTGTTGCAAAGACTTTTCTCTCCATGTTGAATGGTTTTGGCAATTTAGTAAAAAGTTATTTGACTGTATGTATAGAGGATTTATTTCCAAATTTTCTATTCCTCTCTATTGTGTTTCATTTACCTATATTTTTTTCTACCTTTATGCTAATACCATACCTTCTTAATTACTGTGGCTTTATAAGTTGAAAAATCTGTTAAGTCCATTAACTTTGTACTTTTTTTTAAAGATTGCTTTGGCTACTCTGTCCTTTATACTTCATGTGCATTTTAATATCAACTTGCCAATTTCTCAAAAATTGCCTAATGGGAATTTGATTTGGGTTATATTAAATATTTAGATAAATTTGGGAAGAATCAATAAATTTGCCATAATGAGTCTTCCAGTCCTCCCAAAAATAGTGTCTTTCTTCTCTCATATGTATATATGGTATGTATATGTACCATATTTTGTTGTGTATAATGCATACCCATGTTTTTGGCCCACACTTTCAGGAAAAAACTCTTTTGTTTTAATTTTTTAAACTCAATTACTTATTTGTTTATATTTAGAAGTAAAACCAATTGTCATATTCCAGGGTATTATTTTGCATCCAGATATCGTTATTGCTTCTCTAGTCACACTTTTAATGCATAAGGATAAATAAAAGAATTAAAAAACGCTTTTATAGTATGGAATTAGTACTACCCATGCATGTATAATGTGCATCCTTATTTTTCCTTCAAAAATTTGAGCAAAAGTGTGCATATTATACAGAGCAAAATACAGTACATATATGTGTATGTATAGTTTAATTAAATCCACTTTGTCTCAGCAATAATTTGTGGTTTTCATTGTAGAAGTCATATTTACACTTTTTGTTATATTTATTCCTAAAATACTTTGTGTTATTTTTGAGGCTGCTGTAAATGACATTGATTTAAAATTTTTTTACTTTTTCAATTTTTTTGTAATATAAAAATAGTTTGACACATGCTCAGTTTACTTCTTGGGTTAAATATTTTTATAGGTTTATTTAAGTGTTCTATTTGTACAGTTTTGTCATTTGCAAATAAAAGCAATTTTACCTTTTTTTCTTAATCTTTATGCCTTTTCTTTTCTTACCTTACTGTGTAAGACATCTAGTGTAGTTAGAAGTGGTCAAAGTGAATATCCTCTTCTTAGTCCCAGTTTTAAACAGAAAGTCTCCATAATTTCATTATTAAGCATGATATTTTAGTTGTACCTTTTCTTGTAGGTGTCTCTTATTAGATTGAGAATGTTCTCTTTTATTGCTAGTTTGCTGAGAGTTTTTTTAAAAATGTGAATGGGTGTGGGATATTGTCAAATACTTTTATCACATCTATTGAGATGATCATATAATTTTCTATTTTATTCTGTGAATATGATGTATTACCTTGAGTTTCTAATGTTAAACTAACCTTGTATTCCTGTGATAAATTTCACGTAGCCATGATTTATTATTATGGTTATAATTATCATCATCATCATGTATCATTAGCTATTGTTAAATTTGATTTGTCAATATTTTGTTAAGGATTTTTGCATCCACAAGGAATATTGGACTGTAATTTTTCTTTATTGCTCTTTTGTTCACCATTTCATTTATTTATATTCTAATATTTATTATTTCTCTTTTTTCTGCTTGCTTTAGCATTAGTTTGCTGTTTTGTTTTTTTTTCTAGTGATTTATGGTGAAAGGTTAGGTGGAGGAAAGGGGGGAGAGAAAGAGAAAGAGAGGGAGAGAGAGAAAGAGAGGGAGAGAGAAAGAGAAGGAGAAAGAAAGATCAGTTGGTTGCTTTTCCCACTGAGGATTGCAACTGCAATCTTTTTGGTGCACAGACAGTGCTCCAGCCAACTGAGCTGCCTGGCCAGGGCTCTTTCTTTTTTTTAATATAGGCATTTACAGTTGTAAATTCCCCTCTAAGCACTGTTTGGGATGCATCCCATAAGATTTGCTATGTTATATCTTCATTTTCATTTGTCTCAAACTATTTCCTGGTTTTTCTTATGATTTCTGTTTTGACCCAGTGATTATTTAGGAGTATGTTATTTACTTTCCACATAGTCATGAGTTTTTCCAATTTTTTCCTACTTCTGATTTCTAATTTCACTTAATTGTGACCAAAGTACATATTCATACTATTTCTGTCCTTTTAAATTTACTGAGGTTTGTTTTATAGCCTAGTGTAAGTTCCTTCAGGAGAACGTTCCATGTGTTCTTGTGAAAATGTATATTTTATTGTCAAGTGGAGAGTTCTATAGATATCTGTCAGGTTTAATTGGTTAATAATGTTCTTTAAATCTTCTATTTTCCTGTTGATTTTCTGTCTAGTTATTCTATCTTTTTAAAAATGGGATATTGAGGCCTCTATCATTGTTGAATTGTCTTTTTCTCTGCTTATTTCCATCAATGTTTGCTTCATTTTTTTTGGTGCTGTTATTAGGTACAAATAAATATGTACTCATATACTGAGAAAAAAATACCACAATAAGTTTAGTTAAAATTCATTCTTATGCATAGTTAAAAACATTTGCTTGTGAGAAGAACTTTTGAGATCTCTCTTAGCAACTTAAATTTATAATACAGTATTGTTAACTATAATCTCCTTGCTATATATTACATCCCTAGGGCTTATTCATCTTATAACTGGAAGTTTATACCTTTTTACCACCTTTACCCATTTTGCCCACCCCTTCCCCACCTCTATCAACCACCAATCTGTCCTTTATATCTGAGTTTGTTTTTTGTTAAGATTCCAGATATAAGACTGCTGGCTAAGATGGAGGCATAGGTAGATATACTGTGCCTCCTCGAACAACCAAAAGAAGGACAATAACAATTTAAAAACAAAAAACAACCAGAACTGACAGAAATTGAACTGTATGGAAGTCCAACAACCAAGGAGTTAAAGAAGACATATTCATCCAGACCTACAGGAGGGGCAGAGACAGGCAGTTGGGCAGAGAGGACTTGTGGCAAGGCGGTGGCTGGTGGACACAATGAGGCGGTGGATTGTTGAGTAGGGCGTGCAAGGCTGCAGCTGGTTCTCAAGGCAGCAGTAGATGGACCCAGTGAGGCAGCAGATTGCGGACTGGGTGGTTCTTCATTTACGCACAGAAAAACCAGGAGAAACAACTGGGGAGCGGGTTGGACTGTGCAACCCAGGGCCCCAGCTTGGGAAAATAAAGTCTCAAACCACTGATTGAAAATACCTGTGGTGGTTGAGGCAGCAGCAGGGAAACTCCCAGCCTCACAGGAGAGTTCGTTGGAGACCCGCAGGGTCCTAGAATGTACACACACCCGCCCATACAGGAATCAGCACTAGAAGGGCCCAATTTGCTTGTGGGAAGTGGGGGAAGTGACTGAAATGTGGCAGAGATCAGAGCAAATGCCATTGTTCCATCTTGGACCCCTCCCCCACATACAGCTTCACAACCCAGCAATGGATGTTTCCCAGCCAGGTGAATACATACGGCTCCACCCCTTACTATATAACAGGCATGTCAAGACAAAAAAAAATGGCCCAAATGAAAGAACAGATAAAACCTCCAGAAAAAATACAGTTAAGAGATGAAGAGATAGCCAGCCTATCAGATGCACAGTTCAAAACACCAGTAATCAGGATGCTCACAGAATTGGTTGAATTTGGTCATAAATTAGATGAAAAAATGAAGGCTACACTAAGTGAAATAAAGGAAAATGTACAGGGAACTAATAGTGATGAGAAGGAAACTGGGACTCAAATCAATGGAGTGGACCAGAAGGAAGAAAGAAACATCCAATCAGAAAAGAATGAAGAAACAAGAATTCAAAAAAATGAGGAGAGGCTTAGGAACCTCCAGGACATCTTTAAACATTCCAACATCTGAATTATAGAGGTACCAGAAGGAGAAGAGGAAGAACAACAAGTTGAAAACTTATTTGAACAAATAATAAAGGAGAACTTCCCCAATCTGGCAAAGGAAATAGACTTCCAGGAAGTCCAGGAAGCCCAGAGATTCCCAAAGAAGTTGTACCCAAGGACGAACACACCAAGGCACATCATAATTTCATTAGCCAAGATTAAAATGAAGGAGGGAGTCCTAGAAGCAGCAAGAGAAAAGCAGCAAGAGAAAGTTGTGTTTCAACTTTCTGTTGCCCATTTTTTTCAGTGTGTAGTCATAATTGTTTCTTTGTATGTTTCATCATTTTTGTTGTAAATTAGATGTTTTTAGATGATATATTATAGTAACTGTGGGTACTGACACCCTTACCAGGGCTTATTTGTTTTATTTGTTTCTTTACTTTTAACTTCCTAGCTTATTTTAGTAGTTTATTTTCCACCCATAGTCTTTTATATATATATTCACAAGTAATCATTTAATCAAATATTTCCATATTCAACAAATATTTATTAAGTATTATAGCTGTGTTGGGCACTAGTGGCTATGGCAACAAAAGCAAGTAAGTCAAGGTCTCTACCTGTAAGGGGTTCATAATTTGGTAAGGAAAGTGGACACTATCTCAGTCAGCTTTAGCTGCCATAACAAAATACCACAGAATGGGTGACTTAAACAACATAAATTAATTTTTCTCAGTTCTGGAGGTTGGAAGTCCAAGATCAGGTACTGGCATGGTTGAATTCTGGTGAGAGTCATCTTTCTGTCTTGCAGATGGCTGCCTTTTTGTTGTTTCCTCATGTGGCCTTTCCTCAGTGTCTTCCTTTTATAAAACCACCAAACCTACCAAATTAGGCCCCTACTCTTTTTACCTCATTTAATCTTAATTACATCCTAAAGATCCCATATCCATGTACAGTCAAATTGGGAATTATGTTTTAACACATGAATTTTGGGGGAACACATCTCAGTCCATAGCAGAAGCATACACAAGTCCTTGCAGTGCATCAACAGGAAAACACAGGATGCCTGGAGCACATGCAAGAAAAAGGCAGTGTGAGCAAGGCTTAGCTAGCCCAGGCCCTTCCCAAAAGGAATCAGCATTTGGATCAGTGATTTGGGTCAGTGATGAGAGCCTGACAAACTTCCCACCCACAGTCTTAAGCCTCTGATGTTACTCCCCTGGGAAGTACAGTTTGGGTATGCTCATCTTACAATGACAGTAATTTTGATAGGGCTCATTATTCTTTTTCCTTGGCCACCTTCAACTTATACACTCCACTAATTGCTGGCTGATTGCTTTATAGTTTTTAATGATGTCCTTGGACGTAAATTTCTCCACAGGTGAATCCAATAAAATTTTGGCTCCTTTGAAAAAATGGTTTCTGAGGTCAGTGTTTGATATTTGTTCTGATTCCATGAGGGATTCTCCTGGCTATCTTATTCTGAGTATTAGCTGGTCTGAAGTTCAGTCTGTATCTTGAATCTCTTCCAATTTCCTTTCACTACAACTTCTGTTGTCCTTGATAGTGAATTTAGTCTGGAATTTCTCTGCCTTTTGTTGCAAATGAAATTAGTTCCTTTGGGAAAAGATTAGAAGCTCTCTGTTTTGACCTGCTTCTCCCCCAAGGCAAAATTCCTGAGCTAGGGCTTTGTAGCTGTTAGTGGGGACAATTACAAACTTGTCTTTGGGTGATACCTATACTCTTAGCAGTTGCACTGTAGATGGTGGTGGTCAGGAACAGCTTTTTTTTTGGGGGGGGGGTTGTTTCTCCTGGTGTGGAATCACCATCCAGTAAGCCAAGAGAAGTTTTGATCAGGACCCCAATACTCTAAGTACACTATATCCATTATAGAGCCTGCACTTCATGAATGGTAGCTGGGAAGAAGAACAGAGCCTCCACCTCTTGACCAGTTGCCAAGGACTTTGTCTCAGAAACAGGTAGCTGGGGCAGAATGAGAAGTAGTGATTATTTTGCTATTCCTGGGAAGAAAGTTCTCTGGCTAAAATGAAATGGAAGAGGGGGCCCTGTGTTCTTTGACTAGTAATTTGGAGTGTGGTCCCTGTTTCTCTGAGCTGGGAGGGTAGGAGAGAAGAAGCAATTTTAATTCAAATACCATAGACCCTTACCTTTCTTACAGAATGTCATAGATTGCCTTAAACATTTCTTCTGTATACATTTAGAGCCATATCAGACAGTGATATAATTTTTGCTTCAATCACCAAACACAATTTAGAAAACTTGAGAAGAAAAAGCCTATTGCATCTACTTCCTATTTTTCATTACTGGTTTTTCCTTTGTTAAATATGTTATCAAGCATCTTTTTAAAAATTAAATTTATTGAGGTCACATTGGTTAATAAAATTATATAGGTTTTAATATCATCAAGCATCTTAATAAGTGTTCCTTGAAGCATTTTTATATCAGATGCTTTAAAATTGTTTTCAGATCATTCTAACATCTCTATCATCTTGGTTTTGACTTTTTCCATTTACATATTTATCGTTTTTCATTCAATGTGAGGTCTTGTTATGATGAGTGGTTTTCAGTTGAAGCCTGGGCATTTTTGTATTATGTTCTGAGACTCTGGATCTTATTTAAACCTTTAGAGGGCTTCTTCTGACACTTCTTTGTCAAGGAAAAGGGGGAAGTGCCACTTCATAACTGCCACATGGAGGTACAAGTCTAGGTTTCCTTCTGTTGACACCTGAGAGAGAAATCTCCTTCTTACTCTTACATAGGGATTGAAGTGATGGCTTCCTAGGTGCTCTCCCCTGACACCACAGTTTTGGGGAGGTAGCCTCATTACCACTGGGAAATTGTGAATATACTGACTTTCTACTGGCCTCTTCTGACAGTGAGAAGGTCAAGAAGTACCTTGTTACTGCCAGGTGGTTGGGAGTCAAGGATCCCTATATTGTCTCTAACAACACCATGTGTGGGGTCCCATTACTGGCTGGCAGGCATGAAAGTTTCATCTTCCTACTTGCTTTCTTCCGACACCACCTCAGTGGGAATTTTGGGGCACCTGAATACAGTGTCATTAGGGTAGAAGCATAAGCTTCCCACTCAGATTTTGCTGGTGATGGAGTGGGACCATTTTTTTTTCTGTGTCATTTGGCTGGTATAGAGCAGTTATTATCTAGAAGTTTTTGCCTTGCTAGGCTGCCCAATACTTTGTCCTTTAGCTAGAGAGAAAAGGCTTTGGTGGAGCTTTATTGTCTGCACCCATTGGTGTTTCTGTATTGTCTGCTTCTTTAGCTCCAAGATTGAGACATATGAGGCAAAAAGAAAACTCAGGGAACTTACCTACCTTGTCCACCTTCTTCTCTCCATCTTCATAATCTCTTTTGTTAGGTTTATGTACAATGTCCAGGGGTTTTAGTTGTATTTAGTGGGAAGGATAGCAAACTTGATCTTCCTGGAAACAGAAGTCTCCTTACTGGAATTTTTTTAGCTCTGTCAATTACTTAGTGTCCTCTGCTTTAGGATTTATTTTCGGGTAATACATGTAAAATACCTCACACTGTGAACAGCACATATTAAGTTCTCATTAAACTATTATGCATTGCACAAATTTCCTTAAGCACTTGTTACATGACAGGCAATATCCAACTCCCTGGAAATTCAACAGTGAACAAAACAAAGTCCTGCCCTCGTGGAGTTTATATTTTATAAGAGGGAGATGAATATTATATAAATTAATGGTCATTTGGTGATCAGTTGTCTGGACAGATTTAAAGCAAGTCAAGGGGATAGGTATATTTGTCAGAGCAGGGATGAAGGGTTGCCTCTAGATATTGAGTAGCTAGGGAAAGCTTCTCTAAGGTCTAATATGACCAGAATCTGGATATCCAGGTGAACAACAGGTGCCTTTCCTCTCTTCTACTGCAGTGATAGATTACTGACCTTGTTTCTTATCATCAGAAACTTTCACTGGTCAGGCTGGCCTAGAAATCCAGGATAGTACATGACTCCAGGATGAATAGTTAGAAGATCTTGGTCTAGGTCTTAGATTATCATTTATTAGGTATATGACATTTAACAAACCATTATCATCTTTGTATCTCAGTTTCCAAAAAGATTATGTTTAGCTCACATGCTTTTGAGTATCCAGTGACTGGGAAATTGTACATGGTAGCATTTTGCAAATAAAACAAAGGGTCCTACAGTTGTAGGATATTAAATTATATTTATTGACAGTGCTGACCAACTTGGACTCAAAGGCATTGGATTTTAGCAATTATTTAGCTCAGCTTTATTTTATGGATGAAGAAACTGAGGCTCTGGGAGGTTTGGCTGACTTTACGGGTGTAAACATGAAGCTATAGAATATGATATGTAATAACTTTGTGAAAGATTTGGTGATAATATAGAGCTGTGGTTTTCAGAATGGAGCGCTTTGAATAGCAGCATCATTATCACCTGGGAATTTGTTAGAAATGCAGATTTTTGGGCCTTAACTTAGGCCAACTGAATCAGAAACTCTAGAGGTAGGGCCCAGCAATCGGTGTTTGAATAAGCCCTCCACATGATTCTGATACATGCTAAATTTGAGAACTACTGACATGGAGGTTCATAATCCCGAGACTTGTGAGGAACAATGCTGGATGTCTTAATACCCAGAATCAACCCTCAGCAAAACTGTGAGTAAATGGCTTTAAAATTGCATAAGATGCATTTTCTTATCTCTCCCCGTCCCTCCCTCAGAGATGCCACCCCTTTAGGCATATCTTAAGAGACTTCTTTATTTAGATGCTTTCTTAGTTGGTTAGCCAATAATTCTACCTGGGGCATTAGTTGAGATTAATATATTTTAATTTAATAAAAAATTAAATAAAGTGAATATCCTCCATGATGTCAAGGATTTAGTCTATAATAGAAGGATATGTAGACGTAAGATAGACAGAAGGGGCAGTAATAATTTGGAACACAGAGAACTTCAGATTTCTTCTTTTCTTGATATCTGGTTATTGAACATTTATAAATTGAGTTGAAGGAAAAGATTCATGATATTTCTGAGTATTAGTATGTCGATGGTCCCAGAATACACTTTCAGTAACCATGGTCTTTAAGTCTTCAGAACATGAAAAAGTAAAGAAACTGGCCTTATTACAAATTCTTGGGGGATTTTATTCGAGTAATGATGCCTGGCTAGGTGCCAAAGCACTAGGGCATGGTCATCTCTGCCTCGTTCCCTGTGCATAAATTCTAAATAGGTTTATCTACATTAGAAAAAAAGATTTTTGCCTTATTAACATTTCACAATATTCTTCCAGGTTTAATTTTTTTCTTCCCATCACAGTAAGCCATAGTGCCACTTATCAGGGAGGAATAAGACTTAAACTACCTCCATTATTCCCAATGCAGTGTTGGTCTTGGAGATAGCCTCCTGCCTTCTCCTTGCATGTATCCTGTTTGAATTTTCATATCCAGCATCAGTACATTAGAAATAGTTCTCAAATCTCAGAGATCCCTCATATCTATTAAAGAAAAAGCAAAGAATATTATAAGTGTTTCTAGATTATTGTGAATAGTTTTGTTGTAGGAGATAAGGAAGTAAGTCTACAAATCACCTAATCTTGAGGAACAATATTAACCAAAGTAGCTGTGACTCTAAATCTTTTCTGCTTTAATCAGGGACCCCAGAGTAATTGACTCACATAAAATTAAATATACTCTCAACTGTCTACATAAGCAATTATTTAAATAGTTAGGTGACAGAATAATAAAGCAATTGCCCAGCACTTTTGAGGTCAATAGGTTAACCCTACAGAGTTTAATTAAAATCTGACAATAAATGCCTGCTCTGGGCAGGTTATTTCATTGATCTTCATCCTGGCCTAGGTGAAATATTCTTTATAATTATTTTCTATCCCCTTTAAATACTCTCCTGATGAAGCAGCCTTCTTATTACTAATTAGGATTCCCACACTGGGGAAGGAGATTCCCTCAAGCAGCCTCCTCATTAGAAAGGAATATCCACCACTGTAAAAGAATAAATTGGTATTCTATTATCTTATTTTCTAAATGCCCACACAGTGAAGCCAAATTGTAAGGTTTAAGAAAAGTATCAAAGACAAAAAAAAAAACACAAAACACTCTGGCAATGGCTGTGATAAATGCAGTCTACATTCTTTTTGCTATTAAGAAATAAATTCTTTTTCTGGTTCCACCTTAAAATATGAATGGTATTAAGAAAAACGTGGTTCCTTGGTAAGCAAAATTGTATGTAAAACTTAGAAAGTTAATAAGAATAATTATTTTAAGAGTTCAGTCCCCCTCTTTTTTTTTTTTAGAAGGATATGGTTCAGAGGAAAATAGTTTCCCCAAAAGGAAGTAAAATCTATAACCACAAAGTTCCTGGGAGGTTTGAATGCTGTGAAACTGTAACTTCTTCAGTGCTCCCCCAGTCCTTTCTTTCTACTAGTATTGGAACTGTGCTTTCACTCTGCATTCTTAAGAAATTCATTACCATCATTGTCATCTCTAATTCGTCCATTTTATAGTCTTCCTGTCCTACTCTATCCTCCATACCACTGCCAGAATTGTGTCAACTGTCCTCTTCACAGAATATGACCAGTTTGATGAATGTCCTAATTTCACAACACTGCATATGAGGCAGTGAGGTTTTAACTTCACAGTCAGGTTTTACCTTCCATCTCTGGCCTCATCTGGTGCCCTTTGCTCATAAACTACTCTGAAGTCTCAGCCTCGTTTTCTCTTTTTCAAATGGCCATTTCCATTTCTCTTTCACCTAATAACTCTTCTACTCCTCTTTTAGGAACTAGCTCAAGTCTTCTTTGAGAAGTCTTTCTGGATTCCCCAGTTTAGTATTAGTTTCTATAGTACTATAGAGCTTATAATTGAGACACATGTATTTTTAGGTTGCAAAATTCTCTGCAGATTTTATTTTATTTTATATTACAGCAACATGTGACAGTGACAAAGAACTTCACATTTTGTGTATTTCTTTGATCACCTTTCAGCATTTGGATTGAGCATTACTCTTCACTTATGATTTTTGTGTGAACCTCTCGGCTCTTCACCCGCAGCTTGTTGACCTGGGACTCAGCAATGTCAGCCCGTTCCTCAGCTTCCTCCAGCTCATGCTGGAGCTTGCGGAACTTGGAGAGGTTGACGTTGGATTGTTCCTCCTGAGAATGAATGGAAATGCATTTGAGAGTACAAGAAAAGTTGACGTTTCTGGTTCTTATTGCATTTGTTACTAGAAGCAGCTACAGGACTTACTTCATGAATGAGAAAGCAAAAGGTTCTGCCATTTGGTGATGTACTTATTTGGAGGTAGGGTATTTCCACATACTAGCCTCAGTGAATGAGTGGGCTTACAACCCCCCTGTTCAGTCTTTCTTACTTAACTTTCTTCCTGGCAAACTTAAGATGCTACCGTGACCACAGGGAGATCAACATAGCAGGAATAGGAATTGATCTTGTATCTACAAAACAAACTTTTAAGAGTAGGAACAGTAGGTAGTATTGGGTGCAGAAAAACTTGAACATTTCAGAATTAACAGGATAAGAAAGATAACTGCAGTCAAATTAAAAAGAAATGTCCTGAGATGGATTTATCATGAAATTAAATAAGGCTTGAACTTCAGAGCCCTCATTTGCACAGTCCCTTTGTGTGCTGGGAATATAGGACTTCCAGACAGGAGTTGCAGAGTGTTCCAGACAAGGAGGTTATTGGGTTGTAAACAGGAAGCACTTCTGTGTGAACATGTCTGGAAATTGCTTAAAGACGTCTCAGAAGAAGTGAACCTAAATCTTAAAGGCTCTAGTAATTCATGGTAAAATTTTCTCATTCTAAATAAATACCTAAACAAACCTAATTCTTTATTTTCAATTTTATGTTCTTTGCCTTAAAGAAAGTCTCTTAAATTCTAAAAACGTCATGGACGTGAACCTTTCTCTCACTCTGAAGATATACTCACAGCTTCTTCAGCTTGTCTCTTATAAGCTTTAACTTTGGTTTGTAATTTGTCCACCAAGTCCTGCAGCCGGAGAACATTCTTGCGGTCCTCCTCAGTCTGAAATGAAAAAGATACCAAATAGATAGTGTCATGATTTTAAAATAATTCATTTTATTTTCTTGAGAGTAAAATTTGGAAAATATGGAAACATTGGTCACCTGGTAAGTGAGTTCCTTCACTCTTCTCTCATGTTTGCGAAGACCTTTGACTGCCTCAACATTTCGCTTCTGTTCATTTTCAACCTCATTTTCAAGCTCCCTCACCTGGAAAAGAACAAAGGCATTTAACAGTTGGCTGTATCTAGCTGTGTGAACAGGCTGGGAATTGAATGGAGTGGTGAAAACCCACCCTGGCCTCCAGTTTCTGGATCTGCTTCTTCCCGCCCTTCAGGGCCAGCTGCTCAGCCTCATCCAGACGGTGCTGCAGGTCCTTCACTGTCTGCTCCAGGTTCTTCTTCATCCGCTCCAGGTGGGCACTGGTGTCCTGCTCCTTCTTCAGCTCCTCAGCCATCATGGCTGCCTAATTAGCAAATAAATCAAGAAAATAAGGAAAGCTGGTAATGGCAGGTAGCATGCATATATATCAGCAAAACAAATGCTCATCTTACATCAGTGATGGCCTTCTTGGCCTTCTCTTCTGCATTGCGAGCCTCCTGGACAATGTCTTCCATCTCTCCCTGGATTTGGGAAATGTCTGTCTCCAGCTTCTTCTTGGTGTTGATCAGGCTGGTGTTCTTGTTAAAATATCACATTTAGAAATATTAAGTACATGAAAGCAAAATCACAGTGCCTGCTGTTCCAATGAAATCACAAACTAATTAATTAAATTAATCAGCATCTCAGTTGACAATGTATTTTTTAAAAGTCACTCAACTCTGAATGTCAAAATTCAGATAAGCAAAAAATATTGTTAATGCAAAATATTAAATATTTGAACTGTATCCTCCATGAAACATTATGAATAAATTTTTTAGATAGTACTAAGATATGAGCAAGAATTTGATATTCGTTCCTCTAACTTTTCACTCTTCTCTTCCTATCTACTCACCTGGGTGTGCAGCAGCTGGACACGCTCACTGGCATCCAGCAGCTCCTGCTCTGCAACTTTCCGGCTCCTCTCTGTCTGCTCCAGAGTGGCCCGCAGCTCCTCGATCTCGGCCTGCAGCAGGTTGGCTCTGCGCTCAACCATGGCCAGCTGCTCCTTCAGGTCCTCCTGGCCCCGGAGAGCATCATCCAGGTGGATCTGTGTGTCCTGTGGCATGAATAATCATTGAGACATCTTGTTCTCAGGGCTTCAGTCACCTCAGTGCCCTAGGACCAACTCCTGAACCCCTTTACCTTGAGAATGCCTTGGGTGTTCCTGTAGTTCCTCAGGGCCTCAGCAGCCATGCGGTTGGCATGGTTCAGCTGGATTTCCATTTCATTCAGATCTCCTTCCATCTTCTTCTTGATCCTGATGGCATCGTTCCTGCTCCTGATCTCAGCATCCAGCGTGCTCTGCATTGACTCCACAACTCTAATATGGTTCCTCTTCAGCTGGTCAATTTCCTCATCCTTTTCAGCAATTTTCCTGTCAACTTCAGACTTGACTTGGTTCAGCTCCAGCTGGATGCGCAGGATCTTTCCCTCTTCATGTTCAAGTGATGCCTTAATGACAGCAAGAGGTGACATTAGCAGGGAATGAAAGTGTATAGTATCCTTGGAATAGGAATTAGTTCTTAGTTTGGGGCTGCCATCACACATCATTATTCCATTGTTATAGAAATTTCTACATGTTATTGTTGGTTTTGTATACTTCTGTCTCCCCAGCTAGGTAGTGCCCTTGAAGGCAAGGCCTTTAACTTCATCTTTGTTTTCTCAGTGTCTAGCAGTCTGTCTGACATACAATTCCGTTAGTTGTATATGTGGTCAATTTCCCATTCCCAAACTTGTATGCGGAGTAAAAGTTATTTGTCTTTTCTCTTGATTCTCAGTTCTTGCATGCAATAGACTCTAATTTTTCTCAAAATTGTTTTCCAGTGTACAATAATGTCTACCTCTGCCTCCTCTAAAGCAGCCTGAAGTTCAGACTTTTCTTGCTCGATTTGCTTCTTTATTTTTTCCAGTTCATGAATACGTTTCCCTCCTTCTGCAATCTGCTCAGTGAGATCAGAAATCTCCTCTGTTGGTGAACAAAAATATACAAATTTGTTCAGTGAGGAAAAGCATTCTTTCAACTCTGTTGTTAAAGAAAAGGTAAAATGTACTCACGTTGCAAATTCTTATTTTCCCGCTTCAAGGTTTCAAGTTGGTCTAGGGATTCCTCATAAGCATTCTTAATCTTGAACAGCTCTGTGCTGAGGGAGCGAGACTCCTTTTGGGAAGCTTCAAGTTCAGCATGAGTTTCTTCATACTTCTGTTTCCATTCTGCTAGGACCTGAGGGGCAAGGAATAGTCAGGAAACTTAGTGGAAAAAGTTTGATATAATGAAACCATTTATTCCAGCAACTCTCAAACAGAGTTGAGATGTCTGGGGCTGAAAAATTATTAAGAATGAGAAGGGTGAAAATCACAGGAACTCTCCACCTCATCAGTGAGACAAGAGCTACTGAGAACAGCCCTCAAATGGTTGGAATAAGGCACACTGAGTAGCAGGCTATCTTTAATCATATGTTGGATGCTGAGGCAGAAACTTCTTCAGAAATTACCTTATCAAAGTTCCTCTGCTTTTTGTCCAGGGCTGCGCAGGCAGCATTAGATCTCTCCACATCGAGCATGAGGTCTTCAACCTCATTCTGGAGCCGCTGCTTCGTCTTCTCAAGGGAGGCACACTTGGCATTCACAGCCTCTACATGCTCCTCAGCATCCTGTAGCCTCTGGGCCAGCTTCTTCCTGAGAAGTGAATTAGGGACAATAGAAGTGAATAGTCATCAGTGGAACTGGGTGTTCAGAGTGGGCACAAGAGAGTGATTTCCACAGTCAGACTCCATAATACTTTGCTTTTCAAAGTTGTTTTCTAGGTGTAGTTCTGTATTAATTCATTCCCACTCTCTCACCAACCAAATACTGAAAACAACCCAAATTTCAGTATTGCTGTGCTTCATAGTCTGGCTTTAAGAGGATCATGATCAGCCAAAGCCAACATTTTGCCCTTCAGAGTAGCTGGTTCAGTCCTTCTTTAGAGAATGTTAATATGTACCTTGAATTACTGTTATTTATTGTTTTCTGCACTGAATTTTGATCTCCAGAGAGTAGAGTCTGTATTTTGCTAATCTTTGTGTATGCTTGTAGGCTATCATACATATTATTTACTCAGGTGTTATCTTAATTGTATTCAAGTAAGGTATACTTGATTTTGTCTAGTTGTTTAATTATATCCCGTATTTTCCTAGCTTTTTCATAAGTCATTTAATAAAAAGCTTTCCCAAATCTACATAAATTTTGCTCTGAGAGCTCTACTAAGAGTCTGTTCTAAGGCATTCACCAAAACACTGTAATTCCAATGATAGGGATGTACCTTGGCCATAGACTAAATGAATAAATCTCTTCTTAAACTTTCTGTTGAATAAGTAGGTCCCTTTCTGTCCAGATTCTCTCTCTTAACAGCTAAGTCTTGAACTTTTGATTGCATTGTATATTTAGTCCATTATAAAACAATTTTATTTTGTATTACAGAATCTTATATCTGTTTTTATTTTATTGTCTGTTACAATATATTTATTCCCCTTTCCTTTTCAATATAGCCATATTTTCACATCTCAAAAGGAGGAGCTGTATTTTAAAGTCCATTTATTTTTCTCTCACATATGTGTCACCTTGGACTGATATTTTGTTAGTTGCTGAGAGAGAAGGGAGGCACAAGAAAGTACAATTAATTCTTATTCTATCTACACTTGTATAGATAGAATGATGGCAAAAGTCTCCCCTTTTAAAAACAATCATTCAGCTTCCTCTTGCTTATGTCTTTTCTCTTTCTACTCTCTGGCTTAATTTCTTTCTTTGGACAACTGAGAGATTTTTCTTGCTTAGTTTTATCTTCATGCATATTCTTCCTATATTTTTTTTTGTTTTGGGAGAAGTGGACACTTGCCCATTTCATAGTGGAAGAAGAAGCTCTTTGTTAACAGAGATACTTCATTTTAACTAAGTTTCGAACATACTTGGCCTCCTCCAGCTCCTCTGTGCGCTGGATGGCATCTGTCTCATACTTTGTCCTCCATTGGGCAACCTCGCTGTTGGCCTTGGACATTGCCCTCTGAAGCTCGGCCTTGGCTTCCTGTTCCTCCTCATACTGTTCCCGCAGCAGGTCACAGTCGTGGCGGGAGGACTGCAGGGCGTGGGCCAGAGCACTCTTGGCCTGAACCAATCCAAAAGGGTGTAATGTAAGTTTATATTGTGATCATCAATATTCTCCATGTGAAGTTCAATAGTGTCTCATGCTATAAAGCTCAACTGATTGAAAGTCAGCTGGAGAATTCTCACCTTAGACTCCTCTTCTAGCTGCCTCTTTAATTCCTCAATCTGTTGTGTAAATGCTTGTTTGCCTCGGGATAGCTGAGAAACCAGAGCATCTTTCTCATCTAGCTGTCGTGAAAACTCACCTGTGAAAGACAAAACATGAGTGATATATTTCTCTGGTCTAAATGAAGAATAATTTAAAGGATGAAACAACATTAGAACTCTCTTATTTCATATGATGGAAAGAATAGCTCAAGAGCTTTGATGCTGTTGAGGAGGTGAGTTCTTGCTCTTTCAAAATGTGTGAGCACTTTGATATTTTAGGATTTGCTTTTTTAAAAAAGTTTCCATTGTATTTTTTCCATTACACCCCATCCCAATGCTAAAGCAATAAAATTTTTCTCAGCCTAGTGATCTTAATTTTTTTCCAGTTATAGCTTATAAATCATTTTTTACCATCTTACAGAAAAATATGAAGGAATAATGAGTCAGTGGCAAATGGGTGTACATGGCCCAAGAAATGATTTGTGTTTGATAGTTATATACTGGTTGAGGCTCACCTTTCATTCTTTACCTCTCTATTGGATGATCATATTTATTTACTAACCTGATTCTGTATGTAAACGTGCTCTCTGAGCTGATAATTCATTTATTAATCGTTGTTGCTCCTCCTCCTTTGTTTTCACTTCACTAAGCTGGTCTTCTAGTGTCCGGCACATTTTCTCAAAGTTTCCCTGTGGTAGGATGTACAAAGTGGTAAGATGATACATTTCTATGTGTAAGTCTGGTATTTGGAGATCTGTAAGTAATTGTGGAAAAGGGATGAGTTTCATCTACCTCAAAGCCCTGTGTAGTGCCTTGGATGTAAAGGCACATAATTTTGCCTGAGTGAATGAATAAATGATTGTGTAAAGGATATTGGAAATGATTGGAAAACATAAGCATCATTTAGATTCTGCATCGTGTTTTAGAGTATGATTTTTAGTCTTTTTTTTCTATAATTGCATTCTTTCATAGTATTAGTGACAAAGTTTAAAGTGATTGCTACAGCCCTGGCTGGTGTGGCTCAATGGATTGAGTGTCGGCCAGTGAACCAAAGGGTCAAGTTCGATTCCCAGTGTAGGGTATATGCCTGAGTTGCAGGCCAGGTCCCCAGTGGGAGTTACACAAGAGGCAACTACACATTGATGTTTCCCTCCCTCCTTTTCTCCCTCCCTTTCCCTCTCTAAAATAAATAAATAAAATCTTTTAAAAAATGATTTCTACATATAAATCAAGTAATTCAATATAGTGATGTCTATTGAGAATAATTTTAATATTTGAAATAAGATCTAAAGTTAGATAATATTGTCACATATAAACTTGATCATTTTTGAATTGTTGTAAACAAGGATGAAAGAGTAACAAGTTAATAAAGACCTTGGCTTTGGTGACAGTCTCCATGTTACTAGCAAGGTCATCGATCTCCATCTTCAGCTCACTCTTCTCCTTCTCCAGCTTCTGCTTGACCCTCTGCAGGTTGTCTATCTGCTCCCCAAGTTCAGCCACACTGTCTGCATGCTTCTTCCTCAGGGCAGCTGCTGTGGCTTCATGCTGCAGGGTGGCCTCCTCCAGGTCCCTGCGCATTTTCTGGAACTCAGCCTCCCTCTTCTTGTTCATCTCAATCTGGGCCGAAGTGGCCCCTCCAGCCTCTTCCAGCCGCTCGCTAATCTCCTCCAGTTCCCGGGAGAGGTCAGAGCGCTGCTTCTCTGCTTTAGCCCTAGAGGCCCGCTCTGCCTCAATTTCCTCTTCCAATTCCTCAATTCGGGCCTGAGAGTGATGAAAAATACAAACTTAGTTCGTGTTAGTAATTTCATTGTGTTGAATTACACTGATGAAAACCATGTACTTACCTGTAACTCCTTGATCTTCTTCTGCAGCTGCATCCCAAGGGCCTGTTCATCTTCAATCTTGCTTTGCAGATTGCTCATTTCAAACTCTTTCCTGTTAGAAGAGCATCATATTAGCTCACATTCAGTTCTCTTACCATTCTTCTTATCTAGGTATAATTGAACATCTATTTGTACTGTTAGTGGTAAGGAAGTAAGATACATGTTTTACAAGTCAATAGTCTCCAGTTTTCATTAACTAAAAAGTGAAAGATGTCTTTTTTCCTATATAAAATGAAGTAATATTTTAGAGATTTTTAAAGCATGTATTTTGTCTGAACTGACAGACAATAAGAAAGTTACAATTGAATACTCACTTTTTGAGTTTCTCATCAAGTTGCTGTTTGTCATTTTCTACATCCATTGTGGATTCTTGGGCCAATTTTAGGTCACCCTCCAGTTTTCTCTTGGCTCTTTCTAAATCCATTCGAAGTTTCTTTTCTTGTTCCAGAGATCCTTCAAGCTAGATTTTTAGTGGATTTTATTTGTTTTTGTTCTTAATCACTTTGACGGCCATGTTACTAGCCCTCAAAGATACACAGGAGAATTTTAAAAGACACATTAAATAGCCTGAACTTTAATTATTATTCCCAAACCGGTAGTTAAAAGTTTATGAGCATCATTAATATTTACATGTTATAATTGATTATTTTATTTTAAGAGACAACACTGTGTTTTTCACACTTACATCATCCACTTGCTGCTCTAGCTTGATTTTGGCTTTGGTCAGGGTGTTGACTTTGTCCTCTTCTGCCTGCAGGTCATCCAGGGTCTGCTGATGGGCCTCCTGGAGGGCCTTCTTCTCCTTGGTCAGCTTAGCTATGGTTTCGTCCAGGCCTGCCATCTCCTCTGTGAGGTTTTTTACCTTAGGAAGTAAAAACACTTTGTATTACATGCTGTATTTTGGTGGATTCAGTTTTATTTAATAACATAAACTTTTCTTATATGTTTCATACCTTGTTCTCTGTGGCATGTTTCTCCTTTTCAACCTTGGCCAGTGTCAGCTCAAGGTCATCAATGTCTTTCTTCAGCTCTGAACATTCATCCTCCAGTTTCCTCTTCTTGGCTGTGAGCTCAGCATTGATCTCTTCCTCATCCTCAGCTCTCTCAGTCACCTCTTTGATTTTGGCCTCCAGCTGGATTTTTGCTTTGATTAGCTGGTCACATCTTTCCTCTGCATCAGCCAAGCCTTCAGCTTCCTATAGGGGGGAATGAAGTGTTTTCGTTTGTCTAAACTATATCTGCAAACTCATAGGAATTTATTAAAAGGTGGAAATTTCAGAGACTCAGCCAGTTGTTCAATGTATATGCAAACTACCTTGTCAACTTTCAAAAATCAAAAGGACAAAAATATCAGTATATACTGATTAAATATATTGAAAAAGTTTTTCCAAATATCCATATGTGGAAGGTCAAATCAGGGAAATAAGCCTTTTGGCAAAATCTGTACCTCTGCTACTTTGGAAATTCACTTATTCAATCTAGGACCCAGTTTCCTTACATTTGAGGGTGATTGATTTCAACTTTTTTTCTGTGCTGGTGAAAACAACATAACTTCTCTATTTTATTTATTAAAATATTAACTGAAAAAAGAACATTATAGTTCAAGAGAAGGTTCTGTAAAGAAAGGAAATTGTCTGCAGATATTTTTGTGACTTTGCTTACTGATCATCAAACTATGTGTGAATGCACACATGAACATAGGCAGCATAATTTGTGACTTTGCATCTATTACTTCTTTAGGTCTGAATCCTAATATTTTTGAAAGGCAAACAACTATAACAAATGTTTTGGTGGAAAGCATTTATTAACTTAAAATATTATTCTATCAAGTCAGATAGTGATAGGATGATAAGATGTGGCTGAACTGTGCAATGTATGATACTCACAGATTGAACTTGGAGTTGTAGATCATTTTTCTCTTGCATCAGAGTTACCATTTTCTCTTCAAGTTCTTTCCTTTTTGCCTCTGATTTAGCCAGGTCTTCTTTGGTCTTCTCAAATTCTTCTTTCATGTTGGCCATCTCTTTCTCTGTTTCTGCACTCTTGAGGAGGGGCTTGATCTTGAAATACAGCTTCATCCAGGGCCAGTGCTTCACATTCATGAAAGCACGGACATTGTACTGGATGCAGAAGATAGACTCTCTATAGGAGAGAAAAAAAGATGCAAATGAAAAAATGTGGAAAGTGACCATTCATCAACAAATGCAATGACTGCATTGGATTCAACTATTAAAATGTGGAGAAAAAGGACTTGTACTTGGTCCCTCACCTCCTTTCCATCATCTTCCTGAACTCCACCCTCATCAGGTATCCTCTGCACATGGCTTGAGTGCGTGTGATGAGTTGAGCCAGCTTATCATCTCGCATCTCCTCTAGAGTTCCCAACAGGCCAGCTTTAAAGAAAACCTTGCAAAAGAACAAGTTAAATATGTTATTTTCATTCATTAGAAAGTCCAAAGGAGGTGAATTTATGATAGAAATTTGTATTGGTGGTACCTTGGTATGACCGAATTTGTACTGGGTGTGGTCAATGTCAATGGACCCTAGAAGTTTCTCAGAAGCTTTCTTGCTGTCAATGAATTGACCCTCTGGAATGGCACTTGCATTTAGAACCTTGTATCTGTCAGAATAAACAAAATATTAAAATGTTGTTTTCTTCACTGTAATAAAAAGGTAGAACTTTTAGTAGCTGTCATTGACAAAATTATAGATTGATTTTGTATTAAAATAATCAAACTGTGCTTTATGTAAAATTTGCAAAGATATAATGAAAAATTTATGATCATATAAACCAAGACTTCTTTCTTTTATGATCACCTTTCAAATAACTGCATTTCAGTGTTCAAGGAAAAGTTAAAAAGATGTTTGAAATATGTGGCAATTTTGATATAGACTAGCACACTGAAAGTCATAAATAATGAGATACAAACCTCTGTTTGAAGTCTGCATAAAGGATTCTGCTTGGGAATCCTTTCCTGCAGATTCTGATGCCTTCCAGCACACCATTACACCTCAGCTGGTGCAGGACAAGTTCATGCTCCATGGCCCCTGAAAAGAAGATGTGTTTTTCTCTCTAAAAGTCTCACAAAAGGTCATCCTAGAGTCTTACTTGGATATCAGAAATATCTTACCAGGAGTTTTAGTTTCATTGGGAATGAGACAGCGTACAAAGTGGGGGTGAGTGCTCCTCAAGTTGGTCATCAGCTTATTTAAATTCTCCTATAAAACCATATGAAAGGTTTTAAAAATAATTTCTAGTTGTATTTACATTAGAGTCCCTATCAATGGTCTGTAGTTAATGTACTTCTGTTTCATATTTCAATGAGCTGTCTCAATGAAGAACAAATCATAGTAACAAAGAAATCACATATGTGGAACATAGAAAATTACAGTTACACAAAACCAGTCAATCTCAGTATGTTTCCTTAATCACTGCCAATCAGAGACATTTTATATTGAGAATTTGGTCATATGAAATAGATGTGACTAAATACAGTGGTTGCTTTTAAGTGAGCATTTGATTTCATGTGAAATTTGTTTAATACCAGATCTTTCAGATTTGGGGCTTAAAGAGGATGTGCTTAATTTAGTATGAGGTTTGATGTGAATAGATATGTCTGGGTCCTCTTGTTAATTTTTCCTCAGGCATTTTTTAGATTATTTTTAGTACATCTCTACCTCTTTTTAACTTTTTTTCTGTTTCACCATAGATATCTTTTAAAACTTTTTAAGTTATAATAATTTAATTTCTTCACAAGAGTAATAATTTGGAATTCAAGAAATATACTGTACCCTGAAAAGAGCTGACACTGTCTGGAAAGAAGACCCCTTTTTCTTGGCACCTTTCTTTCCACCACCGCCACTTTCTGGAAAACAATATAGAGAAATTACAGTTATTTGCAATAGCCTTTTAAGTACTATCCATAGACACCAGGACTGCCAAAATACCATTTGAAATTTAAATTTACACTCATTCATTTGTATCATTCCTATTCTTTTCATATCTCCCCTCCTTCAACTCTAGATTTGGAAAATATAAGCATTAACTTGCATTATAAGCGTTCAAGAAAACCACCACCACCACCACCAACAACAACAACAAAATAACTGTGTATGTAAAGTGTAAATTTGGGGAAGGGATGGGATTCCTGTAATTCAAATCAGCAGGAGCTTCCAGGAGACAGAGAAAGGCCTCAGTGCACACAGTCCCCAGAAAACAGGTGAAATTGCATGTTTGGTCCCAAGTAGGTGAGCCTCTGCTAACCTGCAGGTTAGACCTATATTCTATTTGCCTGTGCTTTTGTCTCTTACTTGTACATCCAGTCTTAGGTGACTTAACAGAACTTTAATTTCTGAAGCACTAGTGCTCTAACAAAGAATTTTCTCATTCCAACTTAGCTGGATCCTTGAAGGAATCAATACTATTTAAATGGTAGAAACGAGCTGTATGATTCTGAGCAAGTTACTTAACTCTCTGAGTTTCTGTTTTCTTATTGGTGAAAGGGGTCCATACTAATTGGTCCATTGTGTCCATTTTAGTTCTGAAATTGTATGATTGTAAGACTGTACCACACCTATTAATTATACATAATTTTATTAGATCCATATTGGCCAGTATTTTCATGTTAGGTTTTGCTATAATTGTGTCAATCTCTGATAAATAGTATATTTCTGACTTCTGGCTCTAGGAACATATTGATGAAATTAAAAATACCCATCAGTAGATGAGTGGATAAAAAACCTGTGGTACATTTGCACAATGGGATACTACCTGACCATAAAAAAAGAAGGAAATCTGACCTTTTGTTACAGCATGGACGGACCTGGAGAATATTATGCTAAGTGAAATAAGCCAGTCAGAGAAAGAAAAATACCATATGATTTCACTTATAAGTGGAATCTAATGAATGAAATAAAATGGAAACAGACTCATAGATAGGGAACAGACTGATGACTGTCATAGGGGAGGGGAGGGACTGGGGAGCAAGGTGAACGGAGTAAGTTAAAACCACCCAAAACTCATAGACACAAGCAGAATGGTGATCACCAGAGGGAAGGGGTATGGGGGGAAGCAGAACAGGGTAAAAGGGGGATAAATGGTGACAGAAAATGAGTTGGGGTGGTGAACACACAATACATATACAGATGATGTATTATAGAATTGTATGCCCAAAAGCCATATAATTTCATTAGCCAATGTCACCCCAATAAATTGAAGGAAAAATTACCTGCTTCAGCAGTTTGAGCTCCAGAAAAGAGGAGAGACAGAGTCTTCATTCCAGACTTCTGGTATAGCCCAAGCACCGTCTCATTCAGGGGGTCCTTGTTCTTGTCAAGCCAGCCAGCAATGTTGTAGTCCACGGTGCCCGCATAGTGTACCAGCGAGAAGTGGGCCTCAGCCTTGCCTTTGGCAGGCTTGGGCTTCTGGAAGTTGTTGGACTTGCCCAGGTGCTGTTCATACAGCTTGTTCTTGAAGGAGGTGTCTGTGGCCTTGGGGAACATGCACTCCTCTTCCAGGATGGAAAAGATGCCCATAGGCTAAGAGTAGAAAGAAGGGTATAGGAATGATGAGTCTCTCCAAAATAATATGTTCCAGTAATTTATGTACTTGGTGGAAACCTGTACAAAAGAAGACTTGGAATGATAAGGAGTTAATTAGGCATGATACTACTGGGCCTCTACTACTGAAATGTGAAACAATCATATACCAAGGACATATGGGAAATATGTTTACTAGAGAGACTCCAATAAAAAAAAGATATTTGTGCCACAATAAACATTATGTTCAGAGTATAAAATTAAATTCTGAAACTGCCATTTCAAAGCTGAATTCTTTCTTTCATAAATGTATATATCTAAATACTTTCTTCCCTACTGGCAGTGTAACTTCCTTCACTTCAAATTTAGACATGACAAAAGTATGAAGAGAAGAGAGATTAAGGATAACGACTAGGAATGATCCATTGCCAGGAAAAAGTGTGTCTCATGTTGTATTATAAAACTTTGTGCTCTAATCTCTGTTTCTGTCACTGTGGGATTAAGTGATGCTTATTTGGTTTTCCTTTATAAGTAGATTGACTCTTTTCAGTGGCAAATTTGGTATGAAAGCCTGATATAAAATTCAACATTCATGGCTTTGCTTTAGTCACAAACTGTCTTCCAAAAGCTATTTTGAGTGTTCCAAGAAACTGAAATACTATAGAAGAAAACAAATGCATTTCCTGAGGACTATACAGTTTTGATGAATAGTAAAATATCATATCACCACATTATAGTATCTTTTTCCCAAATTGGGCAGACCTAGTCTGCTTTTACACTCTCATCTCTCATATTTTTATGAATTTTGACATTAGTATTTGAAGTTTTCCTACACAGCAGTTGGACTTACTCTTCCCACTGAAAGCGTATGGTTCACAAATAACAAGCCTTATTGTTATCAATAGATACAAGATGAATTCCCACTACACTTTTGAAAGTGTTTAACAATTACTTGATGAGTTTTAACATCTTCTGAACTGATGTAACTCTTGTTTTACCCCCTTGATAATGAGGAATTCAGGGTTCATGTTCCAGGTAAGGCTATAGAAAGTTTTACTTTCTAGTCATCAGTTTACTCAATTGACTATAGCAATTAAAGAGTTAACCTTCCAAAGTTTAAGACACCTTGACATAGCCTACATAGATACACATGAAGGATGACAAATGCACAATACACAATCATAGGTTCACTAGAGTTAATTACCATACTCAGAGGACTAGCCATACTTTCATTAATTTCTCCCATATGCATGAAATCATGCATGAATAATGGAAAATGAAGTGATTAGAGGGATAAATGTGACTGGGTATATGTGTTGTAATAATTTTTCTACAAATTACTTTTTTTATTAATAATAGGTCACTTGTGACACATCTCACAACTGATCAGGGTGCACAAGTATATCATAAAATTCCACTGCTTTTTCTTTGAAAATTGTGATTGCAGTTAAGCATAGGAAAGTGGACTATTTGTTCTTCATGTTTCAAAGGCTTGAAAAGTCATACAAACCTTCTCGATGAGCTCAATGCAGGCAGCCAGGTCCATCCCAAAGTCAATGAACTCCCACTCGATGCCTTCCTTCTTGTACTCCTCCTGCTCCAGCACAAACATGTGGTGGTTGAAAAACTGTTGCAGTTTCTCGTTGGTGAAGTTGATGCACAGCTGTTCCAGGCTGTTAAACTATAGGAAACAATAAATATGTAAATTACTCATAACTTAAGTATTTGTATCTATGGAGCAGCTACTAATATTTCCTTCTAAATCTAAGGCATTTGATTTATTAAATTACAAAGGTTCAGACTGTTTTTAAAATTTATGACATAATTCTAAAACAAAGGAAAATTGACTCCTCTATACTTTGCTCTCCAAATAACTGCATATGAGGCAAAATGCTAATAAATGAGGAGATCTTTTAAATATTTCCTTAGAGTAATTTAGGAAAGTGTTTCTGTACTCATCTGTTTGGATCCAAGATTGATGTTGACTATCTTAATCATTCATGGGACATTTTTGAGACTTCTAGATTTGAAAGACTAAAATTCTTTTCTATTTATACCTATTTACTAGATTTTGTATCTCTTCCAAGGCCTTTCTGTAGCATGAATTCCATTTTGTACTTTTTTGATAGTTGAAGATTTTAATACTCTTCTTTCAATAATTTACAGAAAAAGGCAGAAAATCAGGAAAGATATCGTAGACTTAAATGACAGTATCAACTCACCTGATTGATACTCATAGAATTCTCCATTCAACAATGTTTAGCAGAGCTCATGTTTTTTTTCTTTTATCATATAAAATTTGAAATCTTTAATATAACAAAGTACTTTATAATCTAAACAACCATTCCATAATTTTAAAGTGTTATCCCTTAAAAACCTACCACTTACCACATTATGCATCATTTTTTAAAAATTTTATTTAAATTTATTGTGGTGACATTGGTTAATAAAATTCTATAGGTTTCAAGTGTACAATTCTATAATACATCACCTGTATATTGTATAGTGTGTTCACCACCCCAGGAAAAGTCTCCTTCTGTCACCATTTATTGTCCCTTTATCCTGTTCTATTTCCCCCCACCTTTCTTTCCCTCTGGTAATCACCATACTGTTGTCTGTGTCTGTGAGTTCTTTGTTTTTTTTTTCTCAATCCCTTCATCTTTTTCACTCAGCCCCCAACCCCCCTCCCCTCTGACATCTGTCTGTCTGTTCTCTATCTATGAATCTGTTTCTATTTTGTTACTTTATTTTGTTCATTAGATTCTACATATGAGTGAAATCATACGGTATTTGTCTTTCTCTGACTGGCTTATTTCACTTAGCATGCTCTCCAGGTCTGTCCATGCTGTCACAAAAAGGACAGATTTTCTTCTTTTTTTTTCCAGCCAAGTAGTATTCTATGTGTAAATGTACCATAGCTTTTTTATTCACTCATCTACTTATGAGCACTTGGGCTGCTATTGTAAATAACATTGCAGTGAACATTAGGGGTGCATATTTTTTTGAATTAGTGTTTTGGATTCCTTTGGATATATTTCCAAAAAGTGAGATCTCTGGGTAATAAGGCAATTCCATTTAAATTTTTTGAGGTAACTCCACTCTGCTTTCCACAGTGGCTGCACCATCTTCATTCCCACCAACAGTGCATGTGGGTTCCCTTTTCTCTACATCCTCACCAACACTTGTTTATTTTTTATTTTTAAATTGAATTTATTAGGGTGACATTGAGTAATAAAATTATATAGCTTTCAGGTATACAGTTCTATAGTATAGCATCTGTAGATTGTATTGTTTGTTCACCACCTCAAGTCAAGTCTCCGTCCATCACCATTTATCCTCCCATACCTTTTTTTACCTCCCCCCACCCCCTTCCCCTCTGGTAATCAGCACATTGTTGTCTGTGCCTGTGAGGTTTTATTGTTTGTTTGTTTTTTGCTTAATCCCTTCACCTTTTTCACCCAGCCCCACGACACCCCCACTTTTTGTTTGTTGACTTTGTATGCTTTAAATGATCAGGATTTGCATTTGCTAGCTTTCTGTCAATCATAACTCACATCAAAGATCTCAAAGCCAGCAATGTCTAAGACTCCAATGAAGTACTGCCTGGGCTGCTTGGTGTCCAGCTGCTGGTTGATGCGGGTGACCATCCACAGGAACATCTTCTCATAGATGGCTTTGGCCAGAGCACCCACTGAGTTGTATACCTTCAAGAACAATGGTAGTTTAGTTTTTGAATTGAAAACAATGATGGACCCTTGAGTCTCCTTTGGCTCAAATGAATCAGGAGGTTTAAGTCATGTTTACCTGTTGCACAGTCTGGCCTTTGGTGACATACTCATTGCCGACCTTGACCCTGGGGTAGCAGAGAGCTTTGAGCAAGTCAGCAGAGTTCAGACTCTGGAGATAGGCTGCCTTGTCAGCAACTGCATGAACAAGGTGAGGACAGTGAAACCGGTCAAGGCATATATAATTTGAGGTGTGAATGACAATGACATAGGAAAAAATTTTTGCTTGAGGAGAATATGTGCAAATGTAGCAAAACCTATTCACTTGCTGATATTGCTTCAAAATTATTGCTACCTTTTATGTTAATTTTAGTCATTTTTTGAGGTGATAATTTGAAATTTGAGGAATTAATGCTCTGTGTGATATTCAAAACATAGCTAAAGTGGGCCACAGACAAAATTTGAGAAATTCTAATTTAAGGGAATAGTGACAGTAAAATTTAGATTTCTTTTTTCCAGTGCACATGGGCACACAAAATATTCACTGAGATGAAAAATATTTTAATCAAATTGCAAGTACTACCTTGCCATAAGTCAATGAAAAATAGAATGGGCAGACATCACATCACCACAGATCTGCTCAGTCATGTAAAATACTAAGCAGTGTGTCATTTCTATTCCCATCATAGGGTAACTCAAAGTAAAAACATGGTCTGTGCCTCTGAGGAGCTGATGGGGTCAGTTCTGTCAATTGAAAGAAGTCAACAGGGAGTGGTACCTTCAGTGCCATCTGGCTCGGCTTGCTCTTCCCTTTGCTTTTGCTTGAATTTCATGTTCCCATAATGCATCACAGCTCCTGTGAGCTTGTAAATGGCCACCTTTTCATCAGCACTGAAACCCAGGATGTCCACAGCACTCTGTGAAGAGTTGAATTTAACTAACCTCACAATTATTACCACTGCAGACTTAGAATATACCTCCCACTTTTTTTCTTACCACACTTTGTCTTATATTTGATTAACACATTTTCATTTCAAAAGGCACTCATATTCATCACCATTTTGTTTCACATAGCAACACCAAGAAGTATGTATCAGCCTTTCCACTGAGTCATGTGGACAGTAAAGATATTATATGATTTGCCCACACTCACTTAGCCAGGACTTGAGCCCTTGCTTTGGTTACCAAGGCCAGTGCTCTTCCCATTTCCCCACGTTATTAGCCTGGCCTTGCTGTGTATACTTATTGTCTCATGGCTTCTCTTGATCTTTTCTCCAGCCTCACTAATCACTCTGTTTGGTCCTTCTTCTTCTACATTGTCCTAAACTAATACATAATCAAAGTCTACCTTTTCACCCTAGTGGGCATGACAGATACTATTGGGAAGACGATATGAAGACAATAGCAATGGCCCGAGTTTTTTTCCACGTTTCTCTCTAATACCAGGTCATAGCTTAGCTGATCATGACGTACCTGGCAGTGAACTTTACCCGATCATTATCGGTGTAGAGAACAGATATTTGTGGAAAGAACTTTCTCAGTATATTGAAATATATTTGTCATTTTTCCTTGTCAGATTTTGATTACCTTCTTAGTTGCCTAGGCTAGGCTTTGAAAAGGTTTTCACAATGGGGGAAGGCATCAGGGAAGAAAGAATGTTTATTTACTACTCTTGTTTCCTAAGACTCTTTCCTCAGATTGTTGCCTTCAGTTCCAGCTCACTGACTCTACCTATTTACAGAACTTAGACGTTATTACAGAAGTCCTGGAGCAAGACTGCTACATTTTTTAAGCTCTGAAACTAGGAGGTGTTTTTCAACTCCATATCACATTTGGGCATATGAATATAGTAACAAGATATAGAGAGTAAGAGCTGATATTTGTAAGATAAAAGCATATAAGTAATTCACAGACTCTTTGAAAATAATATTTGAAAAGCATATTTGCAAGCAATTTTAAATCCTATCTTAAGACTGTTGGGGTATTCCCATTGCTATGGAAGTTAATCAAATAAAATTGATTATTCAGGAATTCAAAAGAAAACACAAAATATATACATATAAAGAAAATAAGTCAGAGAACCCTTTAAAAAAAGAGGAGGGACGGAAAAACTATAGTTGCAAAAATAAATGTAAAAGCCTCATGGAGTCTCAAAAAGAATAGTATTGTGGTAGACAATTCGTTGCTTCTCACACTGCATGGGGTGGTAAGGCTTATATTATTAGCCCATAAAGGTATACTCAAAACAGATTTTGTGTTTACATCTGAGTATAGAGGAACTGTGGGGATTGCATATTTCATTATAAAAATTTTAACATATTGTAATTTTTTCCTCATGTTCTTGGGTATAGGGTCTGACAAAAAATAGAAGAGAAATATCACTAATGGAGTACAAAAATTGACCAAAAAATGACTGATAAGATAACAAAAACTAATCAATTAGCCAAGGAATGACAAAGACCTGACACTTTAGACATTTAATTTATCTAATACATATTGGTGGTCAGGGGCATTAAAATATCTTGTACTTTTATTCCAGAGGTAGAAAAGCTGAAAAGGTAGTATGGCCTACTTGTACTTTTTTTCTACTAATGCTATCTACCCCAATAGAGGAGAATGTTGTATAATAGAAAGTGAATTTGCCTTTTCCCATTTTTCCCCATGTTGTATCTATTACTTACATCTGTGGCCATCAGCTCTTCCTGATCATCAATGCTGGGCACTGTAATTTCACCTTGACTGACAAAGGCAAAGTCATATGGGTTGGTGGTGATTAAAAGCATTTCTGAACGCATGGAAGAGAATAATTATAGATAGAGTTACTTTGGTTATCAAAAACATTTCAGAGGGACTTCGTAGAAGGGCTGTTATTATCAATCAAAGATATTTTTTTACCAATGAGCTCTGGTTTCTTATTGGACATGATTTGATAAAATATGTGGTAGCTTCTTTCAGCCTTTAGCTGGAAAGTAACTCGGGACTTCTCTAGCAGATCTAGAAAGTGAGATTAAGCACATTTAACAGAAAAGGCTGTGGTCGAAAATAGATAAAAATAAGATTTTAAATATATATCTCAAAGGAAAACATACTCTGTAACTAATATACATTAACTTACATGTTTCAATATCTGCAGAAGCCAGTTTGCCCGTGGCCCCAAAATGGATCCTGATAAATTTACCCTTAAGGAGGCAAAAAAGAAGTTATTGTTCATATTAAGGTAGACGCATGTGGCGTTGGTGGTATAGTGGTGAGCATAGCTGCCTTCCAAGGTAGACACTAGCTCTTTATCTATGGAATGAATAGATGGAAAATATATTATTATCAGATGTGTTGAAGAGGCAGTGCTAATTCTCACATGAATAGGAAGACCAAGAAACTTACGAAACGAGAGGAGTTATCATTCCTCACGGTCTTGGCGTTGCCAAAGGCCTCAAGTAGGGGATTGGCACTGATGATTTGATCTTCAAGGGTCCCCTTAAGAGAATTGAATAAGACAGATAAAGAAACCCTACAAAAGAGGAGTTGCTGTTTGCTAAAATAAGTTCTCATTGATCTTTCCCCTTCTCCTTTCCCCCTGTGCAATAATCTGTAACTTTTGGGTAAGATTTTCTAAAGTGAATGAGGAGGACAGTTGTGGGGAGGGGACACCCCATTGACAGGGTCTCGATTTCTGTATCCTTCAGGACCAATTTTTCTTCCTAATTAAATGGTGGTGAGAACTTTTGCATATCGAAGCTGCCAATATATTTCATGCTCACAAGTCCTTCCAAGAGTTATCCCAAATCTAGCATTGCATGCAGTTAAGTTGCCCTGATTCTGAAGTACTGTGGTCACATTTTAAAGCCTTTTAGTTCTTCCATACTGAAATGAACATCGTGCCCACCTGCAGTTTGCCACCAGGAGCAGATTCCTCTTTTTTCTTCTCTCCAGTAACTGCAATTGTTGCAAAGTACTGAATGACACGCTTCGTGTTCACAGTCTTCCCTGCACCAGATTCTCCACTGTAAAGTCCAGACAGAATAAAAAGTCAGAATCTAAGGCTGTAGTAGTAACTACTGCAAGAATCAAAACTCAACAGAAAAAAAAAAAAACAGGAAATGTGCATACGTGATCAGGATCGACTGGTTCTCCCGATCTGTGAAGAGAAACCAAAACCCAAGGTATTTAAAAAAACTTGGCACATAGATTAACACAGTACCTGTAAACTCAAAATTGTCTTAAAACTACCTCCTCACCTCAAAAATAATAACTGTATCAATTGGTGCTTTGCTTTTTTCACAAGATACTTTAAAAAAATAACTAGCAAAGGATGTGCTAGTTAATCAGTGTATTAAACTTCCATTACCTTTAATGTGAAAAATATGTAATGCATTATTTTACCATATTAGTTATGAGAATAAACTATTGATATCAGATGAATGAATAATAATTTCATGTTTAATATCCCATTAATTACCTACTTCATCATTCAGAAATCCTGCCGTGATATTAATGTCCAATCCAAAGTTTACTATAGTAATTGTCATAACTTCTTAGCATGAAATTCAAAAGTTTACTTTTTAGAAGAGACAATATATTAGTTATAATTAAAATGTGTAGTTGGCATCTAGATTTGATTAATTTTGAGCTGGAATTTGCATGAATTAATTTGGATTTTAGCATAGAAATATAAGCAAAACTCCTTTTTTTGGAACTGGTACCTTTTATTCTAAATATACTCCTTAATTTTACTAGTGCTATTACTATGTCTGTGGTAAACATATTATTCTCAAAGTATTGGCTCTATGTCTTCTGTGTTACCAGTATACAAATCTTTTATTAGTGGCTATAGAAATTATAATTATGGAGTTGCTCACCAGTCAGCATGAACTGATAGGCATTGTCTGAGATGGAGAAGATGTGGGGCGGGGCCTCCTGGCGTTTTTTGCCTCGGTAGGCAGACACCACCTCAGGGTTGTACACCGGCAGCCACTTGTAGGGGTTGACGGTGACACAGAAGAGGCCTGAGTAGGTCTGTGGGAAATGACAAGATTGCTCAATCAGTAGTCACCTCATTAATCTGCCTGGGAAATATATAGATAGGGACCTAAGTATTGCATTTAAGGGACCCACGCCTTAGGTTCTCATAAGGCATAATGGTTTCATTCATTTGCTACCTCCCTCTAAGCACCTTCTGCTGCACAAAATGCTGCAGTTTTCCAACTATCTCAGTATTAAGTAGATGGTTTTCCACATGCTTATTTTCAAATATATCAGAATTTACAATGCTAGCCAAATGATTGGACTTAAAATAATGTTGAGTAGGAAAATCTGAAAATAAAGTTTTTTTTAGCTAACATGGTACATGGAGTTATTGAAAAGTAATGTCAATGGGGGCACTCACATAGATCATCCAGGCTGCATAACGCTCTTTGAGGTTGTACAGCACAGCGGGCTCGTGCAGGTGGGTCATCATGGCCATATCCTCTATCTTGTCATATTTGGGAGGGTTCATGGAGAAGACTTGATCATCCTTAACTGTGACAGTCTTAAGAAAAGAAAGAGTCAGTGTGTGTCAACTAAGTAGTAGAAAAGTATCAATTATGCTTTTCCTTCCCTTTATTTACTTATTTATTTTTACTCACAGTTCCACCTTCAGTCTTGACTGTCACTTTCCCTGTTTCCCTGCTCTGCACTGTTGCTTTCACATAGGATTCCTTAGGATCCACCACAAAGACAGAATTCTTGGCATCAAAGGGTTTGTTCTGGGCTTCAATTCGCTCCTTTTCAGATTTTCGGAGGTAAGGAGCAGCTTCCCCAAAAACTGCCATCTCGGAGTCGGAACTCATGGCTGTGGGTTATTGATGGCAACACAGCACAGCACTGGGTGTAACTGAAGGGAAGAAACAGAGTTGGACGATGACCCAGGTTGCAGGTAGGCATGGTCCTGTTGCTCTCCTGTTTGGTAAATGGACTTCACTGGCCATGCTTATTTCCTCACCCCTGCTTTTATGAGTCACTCCTGTGTGTTTCGTACAGGTTGGGAAATATTAGATCCTTGAGTTGAAAGCCTTATATTGGTAGCTTAATTTTTGTGAAATTTCAAGCCTCCATTGTATCTTTTGTATCAAGTGAGATATATGGAGGAATTGATGTTTTACTCAGCAACATTTGTAATACCCCAAGTGTGTTCAGAATCTCTTCTTTTTCTGCTTGCTTTTCTTTTCTTTCCTTTTTCTACACATCCCTTTTTTTGACATTGTGATGATACAATGAATTGGAAAATAACTGTTAACAATGGCTTTACAACCTAAATGAAACTTTAAAATACTCAATTATTTAAGCAAATTTTCTTGCTGCCCAAATTATTAAAGATGGATATTTAAACTGCATGTGAAAAGATATTAAAATTGAACATATGAAATATACATCTGTTCTTTGAGAACATAGTCCAGGTCAAAAACACCTAATAAACACAAACTCCTAGTTAACTGAGAAGCATTAGGTAATTAAAGGGGAAAGTAAGTACAATGATAGCTGAAAATCTAATAAATGATATTATCCTAACTCAAAATCATATTATATCAGTTCTTAAATTATATAAAAATCAGAAATATTATCTAAACAGAATATAACTTTAAAAGTTTCTTGGAAAATACCTGAATTTTTAACAAAATATTTGTAGGAGTTGCATACTTTTAGTCTATACTTCTCTTTGTTTTTAGCTGGACTTTAGCATACGTAGCCTTTTTATCTGATTCTTATTGTTTTAGGTCTCTCTTTCTTTCTCTCCCTCCTCCTCTTATTTAAAAAAATACCAATCCTAGCCCTGGCTGGCGTAGCTCAGTGGATTGAGTGCAGTCTGCAAACCAAAGTGTTGCAGGTTCAATTCCCAGTCAGGGTACATGCCTGGGTTGCAGGTCATGACCCCCAGCAACCACACATTGATGTTTCTCTCTCTCTCTGTCTCCCTCCCTTCCCTCTCTAAAAATAAATAAATAAAATCTTTATTTAAAAAAATAAATAAAAATTAAAAAATACCAATCCTCTAAATATATCTTCTGAAATAAATAGCCAGTATAAAGTTTCAAGCCAAAATAGACTTAAATTTTCCCCACTGTCATATTAATTATGAGAAAATAAGTTCTCACACCCTTGTGACAAGGACAGAATGTTGCCCAGAGTTAAAGTAGGTGACCTTTGTGGAGCAGAAGACGGGCTGGTTTTGTGGAAAGCAGTGCCTTTGTTGTTAGCAGCAGTACAACATCAACCTTTTATCAGCTTTACAGGAGTCTTGGTCAAAACCTCCTCTCAACTTATAATCTTAGATATGGAATTTGCTACCTACTAATCTCTGAAATCAGTGTAATTCATACTTATAAAAGTTTCTTGATAGTAAAGTGAAATTTAGACATTTTCAGAGGACAGATATTGAAACATTTAATGTTAGGTGTTTTTTTTTTCTTCAAAGAAGAACTGTTATTGTGTTATATTATTTTTTATTTCTGTGCTTGTTTTTAAACCAAGAAATTTTGAATTAACTACCATGTAGAGATTACTATGTCCAGTGTATCCACAAAACACAGAAATGATGTAACCCTCCCCATTTCATGGCTGAAATCAGTTGTTTCCCAGCTTGTATGTCACAAGCCCTCAAAGGTCCTCAGGCTTGTTGAAGCAAGTTCTTAAATTCACCTGCACAGTGACAATTGCCTCAAGTTCAACAAGCAACATTCCCACACAAACAATATGTTTTCTTTTCTAAATGAATGCTGCTGTATTAAATATAAACTCATTTAAAATAATTATTACATGTATAGTAGGTTTTCATCATTATGTGTATTCCTAACATAATGCAAAAAGTACAGGTTCTGACACTTAGAGTTGGGGAGGTCCATTAAATGTTTTTGGTTCTATGGGAGGGGTCCTAGGAAACCACTGACTTAGATCATAGATGGCAAGAGCTGGAGGGACCTTAATGGCCATCTAGAATTCAGTCTTGTCATTTTACGGATGAGGAGACTAAGGCTCAGAAATACGAAGGGTCATTCAGTGACAGAGAGGTATAAGTGGTAGTGCTTGGACATGAGTCCTATTCCCCCAAGTTCACTTTAGGACTTATTAGTGCTAATTCCACTGCAACACACCATTTCAAGGTATATAAATGCCAACTGACTTCACCAGGCAACTAGAGTTAGTGTAAAGCCTGAACTGGCACCTAGGAATTTTGACTTCCAGATCAAACCATTGTTGCTATTACCATTCCATCTCTCTGATATATCCTTACGGTTTTAAGTTGCACTAGTAGTTTACATTAAATGTTACATGTCATTGTTGCATACTGTCTACAATTCTAACAACACGTAAAACAGAAGAGTCATTAAGTTTTTTGTGATTAAATGGTCTGAACAGTCAAGATTTTGAGAAGCCATTCTTAGAGAGCATGGCTTATATCCTATTCCCAATAATAAACTAAGGTATAAAATGGTAGCTCTTTAAGACATAGCAATATAGAGATCCCTTTGTTCTTTAGACTATAATAATAGATTATTCTTACCTCTTGTGTTACCAGGTGGAGAAGGTGGCAGGCTCAAAGAAGACAACTACTGTTGAAAGAAAAACAAACAAAAGAATGTGGATTCTTTTATTTTTTTCAATTTAATCTATTTAATTCAATTTTTAATTTAAAATACTAGTAATTATTGTGCAGCACAATGTCACCCTTAGGAATGTTACGAAGAAAAATAAAAAATTGGGAAACCAGAATCATCTCCCTTAAGTGAATAATAATTCAGGAGTGTAAAACTAGCCGAGTGTTCTTCCATGTATACATACCTTAAAGAATTTTGACAAAAGACAGGACACAGGCATCTCGGTTCCACTTTTATAGAGACCATTCTGCAAACACAGCAGCCGCCTCAGCTGTCCTAGCTGGGAACCTACTTGGCAATCTCTTTGCACAATATTCACTGACTGTGGCTGTGAATGGATATAATTAGAAATATTTGCTGTCAACTATAAACAATTTGACAGAGGATAATCTAGGGCTTTTTTAATAGGCATTTGATAGGGATGGGGATTCAGGGCTTCTAAGGCTACTTCAGCTTTGGTGTTGCGTCATTCATCACAGAACTCAAAGCCAGGTTCCCACTTACTCTCCTGCCTATAAAATTGGCCTGGTAGAATGAGCCCGATGTGAGGTGTTCAGGACTAATTGATTTGTTAGTGCTTAGAGCCATTGAAAAGTTGGGATGAATTCTAGATCTCACACTATGATTGGAAGCAGTGAGTGATGGATATTAAGGCAGAATTCCTAGGTCTGGATTTTAGAAACAGTGGCAATAGATTCTTTTAAAGTCTGAAAGTCTAAACATGAAGAAGAAAATTAACTCTTAGATTAGGCAGTGGTGATGGACCCTAAGGAATTTAGAATGGATATAAACACTTCTGATCCTTTTCTGGAGGACTTACCATGGATATCTCCAGCTCATATGTTTTCATTGAGGGGACAACAGAATGCTGTGTGATGTTCCATGCATGTTTCCACTGCATAATAGAAGGAGATACAAAACATGCATTTCTAGTTCATGGGCAAATCCTCATGACTAGCTGTAGCTCTAATGAGGTGGGTACTATATATTTTAATTTAAGGTGGGAGGAAAGACAATACTCTCTTTGTGAACTAAGAAGATGAATGGGCCATAACATATGAGCATGCTACTTTTAAATTGGATTTTGGTGGTTTTGCCACATACACAGCTGTTACTGAATGTGACAGGAAATCTATCTACCCTAAGTGTGTCCCTAAGATTGGGTGTGATATTTTCTTTTCAACTGTCATCTGCTAGCTTAAATTACTGATAAATGTGATTACAGTTTTTATATATCCTATTGACTTAGAATTTCTTTTTAACATGTAACAGATTGAATCTTTTCTACTTTTTATTTCTTTTGATACAATACTGTGGAATAGTTGGTCAGAGTTGTTTTTTTTTTATCTCCATGGTAATGATTCTTAGAAGTCTAGAGATTTACCCAAAATATTATGTTCTAAGCCAGAAAGAAGAAACATCTAATTTGTCTCTAATTTAAAACTTTCATGACTCACTTTTACTTCTTTTGCAACTTAATGTCTAAATTATAGACATAAATGTTATCAAACACATGTACTACTTGTAGAACTGGAAGATAAAATAAGGAACTGTGAATGAGACCAAGATGCATAGGCTGAGTTATACAGTTCTGGCTGATGAGGACTCTGCCTCAAAGTCAGAACTTTGACCAATCACATATAGACTGAGCATTCAGATCTTGAACACTCTAAAATAAGACAATGATATTGTGGTGGAGACTGGCATGGTCCACTGTGGCGGATCCTGGCCGGCAGGATCCGTGTATGTTGTGGCTGCTCACGAACAAATACACACGAACAGCAGAAGTCCTGTGGAGAAAAAGGGACAGCATGGCCACTCTCAGAGAGAGGGTGAGAGGGCCACAGAGCCCAGTCCCTGCCTGAACAGGCTTTTATTGCTTTTCTGGGTACATTATGGTGGAGGGTAGTCCTCATTTACTATGCACAGGTTCACTGTAGGGGATTACCTTTTATAGATAACAAAGGAAAGAATGTTGCTAACTACTTCAAAGAGAAGGGTGTTGCAGATCAGGGGGAAAAGTGGTTGAACTGGTCACACTCCATACTTGGGAGTTTTAACTCAGATTTTAGGAAGTGGCAGTAAGCACCCACTGCCTCAATTCAGGGTGAGGGAGTTTTACCAAAAGCAAGTCTCATAGCAGTGTAGGTACCATGCAGTTCTGACTCCCCACAGGAAAACCTCTCCACGGGCATGGTCCTGCATGCCACTCATTCACCACTGGTTTTCCACGTGAGTGCTGAGCTACAATTCCACGCCATGCAAAGCGGTTCCCTACAGTCCACCAGGAGTGGCTCAGAGAACCTTGCAGAGCTTATAAAGGGAGAAGAGAGCCAACACTGAATGAGGGAGGAGTCATTTCCCTTATACTTGCTTTTCTACGGACTGTCTAAATAGGAAATACAGGAAATTAATACTAAGCCTTCTTGTATTTGTGTGGTTCGTTATGATTAGGTATGGGTGGGAAGGAGAGTGATTTTGAATGCTATACTTCAGCAGTCTATATAAAAACTCTGTCTAGCATTTCTCCCTCATTATCTTCAAGATTTGGAAATATTATAGTCTTCTGTGACCCTGTACTTATTTATCAGTTAAAAACACAAATCTGGTAAAAAACCTAATATTCACTTCACCTAATAGAGTTGTAGGATTAAATTAGATTATATAAGTAATTTATAATATATAATACTTATATAAGTAATATATGTATTATAGATTATTTTACTGTATCATAAGTGGAAATTATACATAACTATATGTAATCTCATTTAATTTATATGCACAGACACACATATGTACAATGCTTAGAATAGTGTCCACCAGGGGCTGCTAAAGTAGACATTTCTTAATTAGAGGTAAAGGTTGCAATACCATGCTGATATTTCTCCCAAATATACCCAGGGAGTCAAAGTAGTAGTAAAGGGCTGCAAATAGGTGGTGGTTAGGAAATGTCAACAAATAGGATTATTTTATTGTTTTTATGTTTTTCTTATGTAAATTGTGTTAAAAATACAGTTGGGAACTAGGTTGGAGAAGATGTTTATGTCCTAGCTTCTGTGGTATACAGCATGACACTATAACTGCAATAAAACCCCTTGCTATTTGGCAAGTCAGATTGCTATTTGTCTTCTATTAAATTTCTCTGGGGCTGTACTGGGTCATCACTACTGAAAAGAAGTTGTATATTCATTTTTAAGTCAACTGCTAATTACACTTTAGTGTTCTCGTTCTACCATGTGGGTACAGTCATTTACTCATTTGCCTATTCAGTACATATTTATTGAATGTCCACTATGTGTCAGCCACTGTTTTAGCACAGGGTGTCACTATAAAAATTGGCCAAGCCCATGCCCTCATGGAAATTTCAGTTAATGAGAGTGGATATACACAAACTAATGAACAAGTCAATACATAGTGTGCCAGATACTAGTGAGTGCTACAAATAAAGCAGAGTAAAGGGAAAAGGGAGTACTGTACCAAAGTGAATGATACAGAATGGCTTCTAGAATATGGTTAAATTTGGGTAGAAGTTTGAGGGAAGTGAAAAAGCAAGCATATGGATATTAGAAAAAGAGTATTTTAGAAAAAGGGAACAGAAAGTGCAAAGTCCCTGAGGCAGGAGTACACCTGTTTAAGGAGCAGCAAGAAACCTATAATCAGGCAAAATGTTCAAGGGGAAGAGTAGTAGGAGATGAGGTAGGGAGGACCATGTAATGTAGGATCTTGTGGGGACTTTGGTTTTTAATCTGATTGAGATAAACCAGAAAAGAAATTTGGGAAGTGGAAATTCCCAAGATTTAAAAGAACCACTCAGGTATTGAATGTAGATTATAGGCTGCAAGGGAAGGCCAAGTTTAGGGAGCAGGCTATTGCTACAGTGTAGATGGAATACAATGGTAGTTCGGGCCAGGTTCCAGTTACAGTAACTACATAACAAATTACCCCAAACATAATGGCTTAAAACAACGTTTTTATTATACTCATGAATTCTATGGGTCATGAATTTGGAATCTCATAGGGACACAACAATCTTGTTCTACAATATCTGGGACCTCTGAGAACCCCAAGCCTGGGGATGATTCAGCATTTAGGGACAAGTATTATGTCTCATAATAAAGGTTAGAGAAGAAAGGATTGTCTAGAAGGGTAGCTAGTGAATAAGCTGGTATTTGGAGGTAGACATGAGGCCAAGGGAAGCTTTGTTAAAAGACTGGAGAGGCTAAGCATACTTGTGTTGATAAGATGGATCATGTGGAGTTAGATAAACTGATGATGCAAGAGAGGGAAGGCATAATTGTGGGTCACTGGCAAGAGGGTCTGGAGTCCAGAGGCCAACTGGACTCTGACAGAAGCAGGGACACTTCATGTATGAGGCAGGAAGACAGGGAGTGAGGGCAAGATGCAGGTTAGAGGTTAGTTGGTAGATTTGCTGGTAGAAAGATATGGGAATTTCTGTTTCCTTGCTTCTGTTTTCTCAATGAAGTACGAGGCAAGATCACTGGCTGAGAGTGAGGGCATTGGAGGAAGTATAGCGCATATACAGATAGAAGATGTGAAGTGTTCATTTTGGAGAGTAGGCATCCCAGGCTTGTCCAGAAGTATTGAGTTATAATCATGAAGTTAAAGTGAGACCAGTTTGGTAGATCTGTATGTTTTTCTCCAGCAACTTTAGTTACTTGCATGTGACCATAGAAAATATGAACAGTGAAATATAGGGAGAGAAAGGTAAGGAGTTAAGAATCTTTTCAAGCAAGGGATTATAATACTAGGCCATAAATTTTAAGCTTAGATAAGGAAGAAAATGAGTAAAAGGGCAGATATCAAAACAATGAGAAAGTGGCATGGGTCAATGAATAAGTGGTCTCAATGATGTCAAAGAATTGCAGGGATGGACTCTCTGGAGTGGGTGAACTGGAAGAAGAGGAGATAATTTATAGAGATTGAATAGAATAAATTTCTCCTGGTTGTGGTGTATAATTCTTTTTAATATACTGTTGTGTTCAATTTGCTAATATTTTGTTGGGGATTTTTGCATCTATGTTCATAAGATATACTGGTCTGTAGTTTTTCTGTCTTATAATGTCTTTATCTGGTTTTGTTATTAGGACATGCTCGTCTTACAGAATGAGTTAGAAAAATGTTCCTTTTGTTTTTATTTTCTGGAGGATATTGTGGTGAATTGGTATTATTTCTCCTAAATGTTGGTAGAATCCACTACTAAAGGAATCTGGGCCTGGTGCTTTTTGGGGGGAAAGCTTAGTAGTTGTTGATTCAAATTCTTTAATAGATATATGCCTATTCAGATTATTTATTTCTTCTTGTATGCTTTGATAATTTGTGCAGAGACTGAATGGGTTGCTTGGAATTGAGGTTTTATGAAGGTACATTCAAATGATGAAGTCAGTGATGACTATATGATTTATCACTCTAAAATTTGAACTTGCTTTGAATAACAGGTGAGGTAAGACAGATGCAATAACTGAAGAGGAGAGATAAGGTAGGGTACATTAACTAAGTAGGAGACATAAGACAGGATGGAATAACTGAACAAGAGAGATATGATGTGTGGTAACTGAAGAGGAGGGATAAGAAAGGATGCAATAAATGAGAGGGAGGGAGAGAGAGGGAATGAGAGAACAAGATGTCATAACTGAATGAGAGAGAGAAGACAGGATGGAATAACTGAAAATGATAAGAAATAATGCAATAAATGAGAGGATATGGAAAGGACAGAGGAGAGAGAATAAGATGTAATAATGCAAATGAGAGATAATAAAGGAAGAAATAACTGAACTGCAGAGGTAAGACAAGATATAACAAATGAGCAGATAATACAAGGTGCAAAATGATCAGAGGCAAAAAAGGGTGGAGTAACTGGGAGAGATGAGACAGGTTGCAATAAATGAAACTGACAGATAAGATAGGATACAATAAATGTGCAGGAGAAATAAGAAAGGATGCAGTAGCTGGAGAACAGAGTTATGACAAAGCACAATAACTGAGCAGGAGACATGGACAGGATACAATAACTGAATGTAAGAAATAAGACATGATAGAAAAACTCAATGGAAGAAATAAGACAGGAGAGGATAACTTAACAGGAGAAAGTATTAGGTAATTGCTCTAGGGAGATTCTTCTTTCAACTAGGGAGGGCTTCTTAGAGCTGGTGCTCTTGAAGGATGAGTAGGGTGAACTTACAAAGAAGGGGAAGGAGCATTATGGTCAGAGGCAAAAGGACCAGGAAGCATATGACAGTGAAAATGAAGGTTTAAGTCTATGTGGGTGTCATAGATCATGTAGGGGTGGATGCCTGACTTCCAAAGAAAGTATTAAAGGGAGTAACATTTAAACTGAGACTTAAAGGATAGGTAAGTATTTGCCAAATGGAAAGATTGGAGGGCATATAAGAAAGTAAATTCAGAAGTATGGAAACATCATTCTTTCAAAATACAATTTTTGAGCATGTACTCTACTCAAGCATGATATAGAAATGAATGAGACCCCTTATCTACACTTATGTAGCTTACATTTTAATGTGTGAGACATTATTTACGGTTTGGTAAATGATAAGTGAAAAGACTATAACAGGGAAATCTGACCTATTCTAGAGGTCTAGGAAGGTTTTCTTAAAGAAATGAAATTTAAGCTGAGATTTAGAGGATAAGTAGGCCTTCTCTAGTCAAAGCATGGAAGTGAGAGGTGAGAAAAGATTCAGGGAAACTGAGGAACAACATGTGTTAAGTCACTGAGGTGATAAGGCCTACAGTATATTCATGGAACTGGGAGGAGGTCAGTGCAGCTGAAACCTGAAGATAGAGAAGGAGAGTATCTCAAGATGAAGCTTGCTAGGTCAGCAGGACAGTCTTTGGGATTTCAGTTTTTATAGTAAGAGCAAAGGAGTGATCTTAAGCTAGAGAGTGATGTGATCAGATTATTGTTCTTAAAAAGATCTCTCTGGCTATAGTTCAGATTTTGCCAGAATGGTTTAGACTGGGGAAAGAAGAATAGATGCATGAGAGACCAGGCAGTAGATGATGACAGTCTGGATGAGGACTATGGCAGAAAAAGAGAGAAAAGTTGATGGTTTTGAAAGATATTTAGGGGTAGTAAAGAAAAACCATATTGATTGGATATGGGTGAATGAGGACAGGTAGATTTCAAGGCTGATTCCTAAATATTTAGCTTGAGCAACTGAATCATTACTATTGCTATCCACTTTGAGGAACAGTATAGGAATACAAGAGAAGTTTGGGGTTTTTTTAAAGATTTTATTTATTTATTTTTAGAGAGGGAAGGGAGGGAGAAAGAGAGAAACATCAATGTGCGGTTGCTGGGGGCTGTGGCCTGCAACCCAGGCATATGCCCTGACTGGGAATCGAACCTGCGACACTTTGGTTCACAGCCTGAGCTCAATCCACTGAGCTGTGCCAGCCAGGGCTGAAATACAAGAGAAGTTTTAAGGAGGGTAAAAGAGAATCGTTAATGCATTTAGTTTGAAGTGCTTATTTGCAGAGATATCAAGTCTGGAGCTCAGAATAGAGAACTAGGATTGGGATGGAAATTTGAAATTCTTGGGTTATAGATGGTAAAGAAGCCAAGGGAGTGGATGAGATCATCCAAGAGCAAATGTAAAGTGAGAAAAAAGGAGCTTGAGATGGAAACTTGAGTCACATCACATTGAATTCACAAAAACATTTGATGGTTAGGCAGAAGCAGATGAGCTGGTGGAAGAGAGGAAAAGAGAAGCTGGAAAGCCAGAACTATAAAGAAAACCAGGGTAGGACAGAGTTTTGGAAATCAAGGAAAGAGAACATTTCCAATAAGAGAGAATGACCAGATGTATAATAGGCAGTTAGAAGGTCGGTTTAATTATGGATTGAGAAGTGTTCCGTTTTTTTTTTTTTATTTAGCAAAAAAGAAGTGATAGGATCATAGTGAAATCCATTTAGGTACAGTATAGGAAGCAGAAGCCAGATTGAAGTGAGTGGAGGAGTAGGTGGGAGATAAGGAAATGGAGACTCTTGTGAAATTTTATTGTAAATTAGGGAAATGAAATAATAACTAGAGAAAAAAATGGATAAAAGGAGAGCTTAAGAAAGGATCCAGTAGAGTAAGAGAGAATGGAATAAAGGTGGAAAAGAATGGTCCATTTTATAAATATTTTAAGGTAGGCGGAATGAGTTTCAGAGCCAGGCGGGGGAGGTGGCTCTAAATTGGAGGAGAGACCCACACAGGGAAAGGAAGAACATGACTTGGCAGTAGAAATGTAAGGCAATTTTCATCCAGTGGCATCTACTATTTTTCTTTCAAGCAGGATGTGAGATTATTCTCCAGGGCCAAAGGGCAAATGGAAATTTGGGCAGAGTGGAGATTTCAAATAGAGAGAAATAGAGTGTTTGAGCAAGTCAACAAAATAACTACAGCACTGAAGGCCCAGTGGGTTTGGTGGTTAAGAGTTTATAGTGGTACCATTTTCTCTGAAGTGTGAAGTAGTAAATTATCTAATTCATTCAGATTTAGTGTTTTTACACTCCAGTACAATAGAGGGATAGGAGATGGCAAAGGAATTCTCTGGTGTTGTCCTGACAGTAGACAAAAAGATAGATGATGAGTTTTTGCTTAGTTGGGAAAGAAATAAAGGTAAAATAGGGTCTGATGAAAATGAAAGAAGCAAAAGGCCAGAGTACTGGAAGTGTCAATGGTGTTGAAGACCTGTTCTGTTGGGTGTAGTTCAATAAGCAAGCTAGAAAATCGGGAAGGAGTTGCTTGGTTTGATGACTTTGAAGATGTGGCATTTTCTGGAGTGAGGCTGCAGAAGAGGTGGAATGGAAGTGAACACAGTGGAAGGAGGGAGTCATTGGATTGGAAGAATGATTCATGAGGACAATTGAAGTCTCCCAGAAATGTGACAAGAATTGGGTGACAAGGGAAGAAGTGCCAAACTCTTTAATAAATAAAAGAGTCAGTAGATAATAGCAATAGATATGGGGAATAGCCGAATAGTGTGAATCTCAAAACAGGAAGAACTTTTCACAAGCATATAAGCAGCAATGGAGGGCAAAGGTGAAGAGGGGATTTTGTGTGTAGCTCAGAACTAAGGAGAGAATAATTGTTACTACTTAAGAGAGCTTCCAAGAAGCATTGTTTTCAGGGAGAGGCAGACTGAAATTTAAGCCAAGTGGTGGGGGAATGTTCCAGGGATATAAGAAATCTCATGCTTTTCAGGAGGGTCAGTATTAGGTGAAAGTACAACTAAAATTGGCTATTGTTATCAGACCCTATCCTCCTTTCCTGCATCTTTGCTTAACATTTGTTTGTTTATTCATTTTCTTATGAAGTGAATAGCCAAATGAAATGGCAATGTGGAACTAGATGAATAGGTTGTAAACTTTAGCAGGATATTGGATAATATATTGAGGACTGTTAACTGTTTTATAGATTACTTTAAAGTGAGCTCAAGATGTTGTATTAATCAATCCAATAATCAATACAAAATAAATGAAGGTACATAATAACCCAGAGGGAAACTTCCCCAGGCACCAAAGTCCAGAAGTGTGTAGCTGAATAATTTAACCTACTGGATAACAAAATTAAAAACTTTTAACTTTGTATTATTTCTCTTAAATAGGTTGTATACTGTTCTTGTAAAGTCTTTGTTATAGTCCTAATAAACAAGATTCTTGCTTGCTCCCTGTCTGTAAAAAATTAGATAAATAGAAGGCACATGCTACTCTCAGCACATGTAAATCTGTAGTAATAATACTACATACAGATTATACCTTATAATTATACATATAAGGTACACTATACATTGTAATTGTGATGCTAATTACCACAACACTATAGAAAGGCACAATGTAGCAACCTAAAGACAAAATAATGAAAGTAGGAAATGGACTTTTTAAAAATATTAATTGATCTTCTCTTTGTATCAGAAGTACTGTGGGGAAGCCTTGTAAAAGGTACAGAAGCTTCCAAGGAGAAAGAAGAACAAATACTGAAAATATGTTTATTCTTAACTCTTGTTTACCATTCTAAAGTAATAACAAGGGAGGAGGCTCAGTAAAACAAACAACTAAACATCTGTAGGTAACAAAAAACTCAGAATCTCATATTTTAAAAGGACCAGAAAAGATCTATAGAACATATTTCCTCCTTAAGAGACTCTAATCTCAATAGTTCATATCTTAATAGTTCATAATAGGGGAGAGTTTGCATTTTAAATGTTTTTAAGTGCCTAACCAAAATTGTTTATTTTTTCTACTATTTTATGTTGGTAATTAGTGTTTCACTATATTTTTACTCTGCCTTGGTATCAAGAATGTTAACTTCATTAACAGAAGTCTGCTTTTCTGATGACTAGCTAGGGTTTTGCTAAGAGGGGTTTAACAAATCCTCCATGTTCTGTATGGCTAAGGCCCACCTCTAGGCGTCCCCTGTGCACCTTTGGTTTAGGGCACTGACTAACTGGGACTGACCTGGCTGCTCTTCTCACCTTTTATTTTTGCTGACTAAATTCTTCTCTGTAGGGTAGAAGCAAAATGTTTTTTCTTCATTTAATGAATAAAAAGGTAAGTTGACCCAGTGGGGGAAAAAGAGACACAAATTATTTGCAAATAAATTTTTTATCTGCAAAAACTGTAAGTACAAAACAGAGTGACAAAGATTTTCACATTGTGTGCATTTCTTTGGTCACTTTTCAGCATTTGGATGAATTACTCTTCACTAATGATTTTTGTGTGAACCTCTCGGCTCTTCACCCGCAGCTTGTTGACCTGGGACTCAGCAATGTCAGCCCGTTCCTCGGCCTCCTCCAGCTCATGCTGGAGCTTGGAACTTGGAGAGGTTGACGTTGGATTGTTCCTCCTGAGAATGAATGGAAATGCATTTTGGACCAAATAAAGTTCATAATTTCTAGTTTGTTAGATCAGTGGGTCTGGAATTCCGGTTTTCTTCTTGCAATACTGATATGTTCTTCTCTTAGTTCTTTTTAGTAATATGCCATCCACCTGTTTACTCAAACCATAACTTGACAAATTACCTTTGATTTTCTTTCTCTCATCTCCAAAGTACAACCCTTTAGTATATCTTGTAGTTTCTACCTCCAAAGTATCTCCACTTCCTTCTGTACGGTCCACTACTATCCTAATCTAAGCTGTGGGACCACCTAAAACGCCTCGTACAATGTTTTGCTGTACCAACCTATGTTACCCAACAATCATTCTCCATATGGTAGCCAGAATACTCTTTTTAATACATGTACACACATATACATATATTAAATATGTATATATTGACTGACCTGACAGAAAACCATCTTGTGGCTTCCCAGTGTCCCATTGTACTTAGAATAAAAGCCAGACTTCTTATTATGACCTAGAATACCCTGCGTTGCTTCTCCTGCCCAGCTCTTCAGCTCCATTTCTACTGCAATTCCCTTGTTCTGCTTCTTGAACAAGACTCCTTTCCACTCAGAAGCTTTGCATTTGCTTTTCCCTACCCCTAGAACATTTTTCCCTGGCTTATCAAGTGGTTGGTTTCTTCTCATTCTTCAGACCTTCATTGAACCATTTCTCTTTAATCTTTCCTCTTTTTACCCTTTTTGTTCTTTCATCCCTTTAACCAAATTGGCTTGGACATATCTGAGACCTGGAGGCTGCCCAATTCCCCCAAGGGATTCTGTACTCACCGCTTCCTCAGCTTGTCTCTTGTAAGCTTTCACCTTTGCTTGCAGTTTATCTACTAGATCCTGGAGTCTTAGTACATTCTTACGGTCTTCCTCAGTCTGAAATAATATTTTAAAGAGTCAGTTTCTTGAAAGTACAAATACCATCATATTTTGTTTTACATTTGGTTTCTAATCCTTTGCAGACTGGGGTGAAAACCTAGACAGGCCATTTTCCTAACCTGATAAGTGAGTTCCTTTACTCTTCTTTCATGTTTGCGTAGACCCTTGACAGTTTCAACATTGCGCTTCTGTTCACTTTCAACTTCGGCTTCAAGTTCACGTACCTGCAAAAAGATGGGCATTTTAAAGACATTTATTATAATCCATTCACTGAATTTCTACCCTTCATATGGCCTGTAGTATTCCTTTTACTCTGCTTTATTTGTACCTTTTGATACCCTAGCCTAATCTCCCTGATGATAAGCTTTTGGCAACAAGGAATGTCTGTCATTCACCTCTGCATTATTTAGTAGACGTATTAAAAAATCATGTGTTGCATGGGAATGAGATGGAAAATATGCTAATCAGAAGACCCACCCTGGCCTCCAGTTTCTGGATCTGCTTCTTCCCGCCCTTCAGGGCCAGCTGCTCAGCCTCATCCAGACGGTGCTGCAGGTCCTTCACTGTCTGCTCCAGGTTCTTCTTCATCCGCTCCAGGTGGGCACTGGTGTCCTGCTCCTTCTTCAGCTCCTCAGCCATCATGGCTGCCTAATTAGCAAATAAATCAAGAAAATAAGGAAAGCTGGTAATGGCAGGTAGCATGCATATATATCAGCAAAACAAATGCTCATCTTACATCAGTGATGGCCTTCTTGGCCTTCTCTTCTGCATTGCGAGCCTCCTGGACAATGTCTTCCATCTCTCCCTGGATTTGGGAAATGTCTGTCTCCAGCTTCTTCTTGGTGTTGATCAGGCTGGTGTTCTTGTTAAAATATCACATTTAGAAATATTAAGTACATGAAAGCAAAATCACAGTGCCTGCTGTTCCAATGAAATCACAAACTAATTAATTAAATTAATCAGCATCTCAGTTGACAATGTATTTTTAAAAGTCACTCAACTCTGAATGTCAAAATTCAGATAAGCAAAAATATTGTTAATGCAAAATATTAAATATTTGAACTGTATCCTCCATGAAACATTATGAATAAATTTTTAGATAGTACTAAGATATGAGCAAGAATTTGATATTCGTTCCTCTAACTTTTTCACTCTTCTCTTCCTATCTACTCACCTGGGTGTGCAGCAGCTGGACACGCTCACTGGCATCCAGCAGCTCCTGCTCTGCAACTTTCCGGCTCCTCTCTGTCTGCTCCAGAGTGGCCCGCAGCTCCTCGATCTCGGCCTGCAGCAGGTTGGCTCTGCGCTCAACCATGGCCAGCTGCTCCTTCAGGTCCTCCTGGCCCCCGGAGAGCATCATCCAGGTGGATCTGTGTGTCCTGTGGCATGAATAATCATTGAGACATCTTGTTCTCAGGGCTTCAGTCACCTCAGTGCCCTAGGACCAACTCCTGAACCCCTTTACCTTGAGAATGCCTTGGGTGTTCCTGTAGTTCCTCAGGGCCTCAGCAGCCATGCGGTTGGCATGGTTCAGCTGGATTTCCATTTCATTCAGATCTCCTTCCATCTTCTTCTTGATCCTGATGGCATCGTTCCTGCTCCTGATCTCAGCATCCAGCGTGCTCTGCATTGACTCCACAACTCTAATATGGTTCCTCTTCAGCTGGTCAATTTCCTCATCCTTTTCAGCAATTTTCCTGTCAACTTCAGACTTGACTTGGTTCAGCTCCAGCTGGATGCGCAGGATCTTTCCCTCTTCATGTTCAAGTGATGCCTTAATGACAGCAAGAGGTGACATTAGCAGGGAATGAAAGTGTATAGTATCCTTGGAATAGGAATTAGTTCTTAGTTTGGGGCTGCCATCACACATCATTATTCCATTGTTATAGAAATTTCTACATGTTATTGTTGGTTTTGTATACTTCTGTCTCCCCAGCTAGGTAGTGCCCTTGAAGGCAAGGCCTTTAACTTCATCTTTGTTTTCTCAGTGTCTAGCAGTCTGTCTGACATACAATTCCGTTAGTTGTATATGTGGTCAATTTCCCATTCCCAAACTTGTATGCGGAGTAAAAGTTATTTGTCTTTTCTCTTGATTCTCAGTTCTTGCATGCAATAGACCCTAATTTTTCTCAAAATTGTTTTCCAGTGTACAATAATGTCTACCTCTGCCTCCTCTAAAGCAGCCTGAAGTTCAGACTTTTCTTGCTCGATTTGCTTCTTTATTTTTTCCAGTTCATGAATACGTTTCCCTCCTTCTGCAATCTGCTCAGTGAGATCAGAAATCTCCTCTGTTGGTGAACAAAAATATACAAATTTGTTCAGTGAGGAAAAGCATTCTTTCAACTCTGTTGTTAAAGAAAAGGTAAAATGTACTCACGTTGCAAATTCTTATTTTCCCGCTTCAAGGTTTCAAGTTGGTCTAGGGATTCCTCATAAGCATTCTTAATCTTGAACAGCTCTGTGCTGAGGGAGCGAGACTCCTTTTGGGAAGCTTCAAGTTCAGCATGAGTTTCTTCATACTTCTGTTTCCATTCTGCTAGGACCTGAGGGGCAAGGAATAGTCAGGAAACTTAGTGGAAAAAGTTTGATATAATGAAACCATTTATTCCAGCAACTCTCAAACAGAGTTGAGATGTCTGGGGGCTGAAAAAATTATTAAGAATGAGAAGGGTGAAAATCACAGGAACTCTCCACCTCATCAGTGAGACAAGAGCTACTGAGAACAGCCCTCAAATGGTTGGAATAAGGCACACTGAGTAGCAGGCTATCTTTAATCATATGTTGGATGCTGAGGCAGAAACTTCTTCAGAAATTACCTTATCAAAGTTCCTCTGCTTTTTGTCCAGGGCTGCGCAGGCAGCATTAGATCTCTCCACATCGAGCATGAGGTCTTCAACCTCATTCTGGAGCCGCTGCTTCGTCTTCTCAAGGGAGGCACACTTGGCATTCACAGCCTCTACATGCTCCTCAGCATCCTGTAGCCTCTGGGCCAGCTTCTTCCTGAGAAGTGAATTAGGGACAATAGAAGTGAATAGTCATCAGTGGAACTGGGTGTTCAGAGTGGGCACAAGAGAGTGATTTCCACAGTCAGACTCCATAATACTTTGCTTTTCAAAGTTGTTTTCTAGGTGTAGTTCTGTATTAATTCATTCCCACTCTCTCACCAACCAAATACTGAAAACAACCCAAATTTCAGTATTGCTGTGCTTCATAGTCTGGCTTTAAGAGGATCATGATCAGCCAAAGCCAACATTTTGCCCTTCAGAGTAGCTGGTTCAGTCCTTCTTTAGAGAATGTTAATATGTACCTTGAATTACTGTTATTTATTGTTTTCTGCACTGAATTTTGATCTCCAGAGAGTAGAGTCTGTATTTTGCTAATCTTTGTGTATGCTTGTAGGCTATCATACATATTATTTACTCAGGTGTTATCTTAATTGTATTCAAGTAAGGTATACTTGATTTTGTCTAGTTGTTTAATTATATCCCGTATTTTCCTAGCTTTTCATAAGTCATTTAATAAAAAGCTTTCCCAAATCTACATAAATTTTGCTCTGAGAGCTCTACTAAGAGTCTGTTCTAAGGCATTCACCAAAACACTGTAATTCCAATGATAGGGATGTACCTTGGCCATAGACTAAATGAATAAATCTCTTCTTAAACTTTCTGTTGAATAAGTAGGTCCCTTTCTGTCCAGATTCTCTCTCTTAACAGCTAAGTCTTGAACTTTTGATTGCATTGTATATTTAGTCCATTATAAAACAATTTTATTTTGTATTACAGAATCTTATATCTGTTTTTATTTTATTGTCTGTTACAATATATTTATTCCCCTTTCCTTTTCAATATAGCCATATTTTCACATCTCAAAAGGAGGAGCTGTATTTTAAAGTCCATTTATTTTTCTCTCACATATGTGCCACCTTGGACTGATATTTTGTTAGTTGCTGAGAGAGAAGGGAGACACAAGAAAGTACAATTAATTCTTATTCTATCTACACTTGTATAGATAGAATGATGGCAAAAGTCTCCCCTTTTAAAAACAATCATTCAGCTTCCTCTTGCTTATGTCTTTTCTCTTTCTACTCTCTGGCTTAATTTCTTTCTTTGGACAACCGAGAGATTTTTCTTGCTTAGTTTTATCTTCATGCATATTCTTCCTATATTTTTTTTTGTTTTGGGAGAAGTGGACACTTGCCCATTTCATAGTGGAAGAAGAAGCTCTTTGTTAACAGAGATACTTCATTTTAACTAAGTTTCGAACATACTTGGCCTCCTCCAGCTCCTCTGTGCGCTGGATGGCATCTGTCTCATACTTTGTCCTCCATTGGGCAACCTCGCTGTTGGCCTTGGACATTGCCCTCTGAAGCTCGGCCTTGGCTTCCTGTTCCTCCTCATACTGTTCCCGCAGCAGGTCACAGTCGTGGCGGGAGGACTGCAGGGCGTGGGCCAGAGCACTCTTGGCCTGAGAACATAGAGATTGGTGTTTTAATTTTATATACTTAAAAGTGCTATTAAGTACCTAAGTTCTTGTAGGTTACCAGAAGAAAATTTGTAGAAGTAAGTAGAAACAAGGATAATAACAGCAGCAACAACAAGTAGGGCTTACCTTTATCTCCTCTTCCAGCTGCCTTTTCAGTTCCTCAATCTGTTGTGTGAATGCTTGTTTGCCCCTTGAGAGTTGGGAAACTAAAGAGTCCTTTTCATCTAGCTGGCGTGAATATTCTCCTATAAGGATCAAAATCCAGAAAATGCAACTTTACTTTGGAAATCAAAGCTGTAAATTAAAAATGGAGCAGGGAAAGGGAGCTGAGTCAAAACATGATGGAGATCATGGATTACAGCAAACCACCAACATCCACTTCAACCCTGACAAGAAAATCTATATAAAACTGAGAAGTATGAAAAATGTTGAGGCAGATTATGTGCTATGAACAACACAAAGATTTTGGGAGGCATTTAAAATTATTTGATTACCATAGAAATTGTTAAGAAGCATGAAAAGAATATAAGTCAAACCAACAAAACAGTATCTAAGGCAATAGTATACTAGTTTACTTTTCATTGAAAGTTAATTAGAAACAATTATTCTGTAGAAAATAGGAGACTTTGGGCAATTCCCTCTGTAAGTAGGAGTGATTTTCAAAAGAAAATTGTGGAATCCTTTTTATATTAAGAAGTGATCAAGTATTCTTCCACTCCCCAAGGAGTTGATTTATGGGATTACTAATTAGTTCATAAAGTAAATGGCATTTAAGTTGATCTTTAATTCTTTAAGCATCATAATTCAGAAAATACTTTATATTAAATATAGAGAAATACTTTTCAACACCTTTTTAGAGATAAGGTTACCTGGAAGCCTTATCTCTAACATTTCATAAGAATCACAACTTGCTTCTTTTATATACCACTAAATTACTAGGTGCAAACATGTATTGAGGAAGAAAAAATACAAGGAGTATTTTGATTCTTTTACAATACAATTTTTCTTTTTCATAAAGTGTACTTACCATTTATTTGTATGATAGTAATAAAAACCTTACTTTGTGCTGTGTTCTAGTAAGAACAATATTTGAATGATCATGAAAGAGTCAAATGGTTCCAACACTTTGATTTGCCTATTGATTTAATAGTTCAGATGACCTGTAAACAATTTCCATCATGCTACTTCTCCCTAGGAAATGTACAACTGTGGTCAAAAGGTGGACAAGTTGATAGGGGGAGGAATGAATGCAGAGACTCCCCACTTTGGATATTCAAAATGCTAAAACCCTCACTTGAGTGCTCCTGGGTTGGGTTGTGATCCTGAATATTTCCCTACTTCATGGTGGTAGCTACCAGCAATTGGAAAAACTTCAGGAAAATGACTGGAGTAAGCATTCTTAGACAAGTCATTTTATCACTACCATAATTTGTCATCTTTAAAATGGCAATAACATTATACAGGCTATTAAGAACTGAAGTAATAAATAACTTGCAGAAGCATTTGGAAAAGTGAAAATAAATATTGTGAGGATATACTTTTTATTTAATGACTTTTTGATTAGAGTAAAATCTCCTTTAAAATGTTTAAAACAAACAAACAAAAAAAATCCCCCAGATCTCTTTATTATAAAAAACAAACAAAAGTAAAACAAAACAAAAAGAAAGCTGTTCATGTTCATGGTAAATAATGTGTTCATATGAGTGGGCATCTCGAGGAAGGTAATATGTGATCTCAAATAGGTCAATGCAGGGTTTTCCAACAAATTGAGCATCCAAGGTAAATTTGTCATTCAAGGTCAACATGGGTAAGTGGCCCACCTGCTTCCGTCTGCAGGCGAGCTCTCTGAGCCGTCAGGTCATTGATCAGCCGCTGCTGCTCATCTTCCTTCGATTTTAGTTCACTCAGTTGGTCTTCTAGTGTACGGCACATCTTTTCAAGGTTCCCCTGCATTCAAAAGGTGGTAGAAGATACCTCAAACAAATATTTGGACCATAGAAATTTTTATTAATCCCAAGCATTCCATAGGAGCTTCAATTCTCATTTATTCTGAGAATCAACTATTTTTACAAACAAAAATAACAGGCCTTAGACTATGATAGGAAGAGTAACAAGATACATAGTCTATTTATGAATGTCGTCACTCAACTGGCCTATCTTAATGTAAGAATAATTTTATTCAGCTCATAAGATTTTTTTGAGAAGCAAATTATGTATTTGTGCTTAAAAGAAAACCACAAGTTTAATCAAGGTGTAGTGTTTTAAAAATCTCAAAATGTATAGTTGAATTGTTTTTATTTGAAAGAGCTTAAGTTTTTACTATGAATATTCTTTGGGTATAACTCTTCTCCCATAAAGAGTAAGTGCTTTATCCCATCACACCCAAGTTGTCCCTCCTTCTGACCAGTCTCCTGTCTTGTCCTTCCATAGTCTCCCTCCAGTTACTAATGATTCTTGAATGGCTCACTCACACCTGTGTTATAGAAACTGTGACTGTACCTTGGCTTTGGTGACAGTCTCCATGTTGCTGCTAAGGTCATCAATCTCCATCTTCATCTCACTCTTCTCCTTCTCCAGCTTCTGCTTGACCCTCTGCAGGTTGTCTATCTGCTCCCCAAGTTCAGCCACACTGTCTGCATGCTTCTTCCTTAGGGTGGCCGCTGTGGCTTCGTGCTGCAGGGTGGCCTCCTCCAGGTCCCTGCGCATTTTCTGGAACTCAGCCTCCCTCTTCTTGTTCATCTCAATCTGGGCTGAAGTGGCCCCCCCAGCCTCTTCCAGTCGCTCGCTGATCTCCTCTAGTTCCCGGGAGAGGTCAGAGCGCTGCTTCTCTGCTTTGGCCCTAGAGGCCCGCTCTGCCTCAATTTCCTCCTCCAGCTCCTCAATTCGGGCCTGGGAGTGACACACCAACATTAATGTGAATTCATGGCAGTTTTGATTCCTAAGTGCTTAGAAAAGGCGTAATTTATGACTTACCTGTAACTCCTTGATCTTCTTCTGCAGCTGCATCCCAAGGGCCTGTTCATCTTCAATCTTGCTTTGCAGATTGCTCATTTCAAACTCTTTCCTGTTAGAAAAACACTTTGTGTAAGGCATAGAAATATTAATAGTAATTTTCCCATGACACTTTTGTCCATGTTGCTTACTTTTTCAGCTTTTCATCAAGTTGCTGTTTGTCATTTTCTACATCCATTGTAGATTCTTGAGCCAATTTTAGGTCTCCCTCCAGTTTTCTCTTTGCTCTTTCTAGATCCATCCGGATTTTCTTTTCTTGCTCCAGAGACCCTTCAAGCTAAAAGGTAATGATCCATGAGTACAGTTCCTGGCATGTTACCACCTTTTGTCCCAGGTTGAACTTGTAAACATTAAACTCATATGTAATCAACAAATTATTTTTATTTTTCTTTGAACTTGACAAATTTATCCAATCTATTTCATTTTAATTACTATTTATGTAGTCCAAAAATTCATCATTTAAAGTTGAAATCTACCTTATTACCATATTTTTACAGTAAACTACTAGGGAGGCATTATGTCTTTTCTGTCTCCCTACTGGAATTGATCGTGACCAATGCTTTACCACATGGGATGAACACCATAGCAATATTCCCAAACTGTGACCTTTGTCAAGTCTTCCCTTACTCAGACATTCACAGTGGGTTCCTTCTCAATATCAGGACATGTTTCAAGCCAAATTTATTTTCTACATTTTTTTATTTGAAATCCCCTTAGTCCCTGTGAGAGGAAACCTTATAGATCATTATTGCCTCTTTGCTTGTGTTACACTTCCCACTTAGAGAACCCTCTCTCTTCTATATCTTCCCATAGCCTCTCTTCTTTCAAGCCTAGCAAAAGACCCATTTTGTTGCATAGCTTTCCCTTCCATTCTTCCCTCTAATTCTTTTTTACCCATTTTACACATTACCACTAACTTTTACACAATGTTGGGCTTACATCATCCACTTGCTGCTCTAGCTTGATTTTGGCTTTGGTCAGGGTGTTGACTTTGTCCTCTTCTGCCTGCAGGTCATCCAGGGTCTGCTGATGGGCCTCCTGGAGGGCCTTCTTCTCCTTGGTCAGCTTAGCTATGGTTTCATCTAGGCCTGCCATCTCCTCTGTGAGGTTTTTCACCTTAGGAAGTAAAAACACTTTGTATTACATGCTGTATTTTGGTGGATTCAGTTTTATTTAATAATAGTAACATAAACTTTTCTTATATATGTTTCATACCTTGTTCTCTGTGGCATGTTTCTCCTTTTCAACCTTGGCCAGTGTCAGCTCAAGGTCATCAATGTCTTTCTTCAGTTCTGAACATTCATCCTCCAGTTTCCTCTTCTTGGCTGTGAGCTCAGCATTGATCTCTTCCTCATCCTCAGCTCTCTCAGTCACCTCTTTGATTTTGGCCTCCAGCTGGATTTTTGCTTTGATTAGCTGGTCACATCTTTCCTCTGCATCAGCCAAGCTATCTGCTTCCTGAGAAAGAACAATAGACACATTTATATTTTAGTTCTCCAGATATTTTCAGATGTCATTAATATTTTGAAACCAAAAGATTAAATAGTGTTTTAAAGCCTTAGGTTAATTTTATTAGCTTTCCATCATTTAGGAAATATATATTGGACACTTATGACATTGAAGATAAAATAAAGGAGTTTAAGTCGTGGTTCCTGGTGAAACTATGACACAATTATATTTGAGTGATGGGGTTCAGGGTACACTCTCAAAATATGGCACTTTGGCATGTTGAAAATGTTAAGCTGAAGGAGTTTGAGAAAAGAGAAGAACAAGGAAGGTCACTCCGATCACATCCCCTCACTATTTTTCCTGAATTAGGTCAGTCAGTTGTATTTAATATTTATTTCCAGGAAAATTTAGTGTATGAAAAACAAACATAATTGTTATGTATTTATCAGGTTGCTAGGAGGGAGTGATAATATCAGAAAAGTGACTTAAAGGGAAGACATTCCCTACAGTGACAGAGTAGCTGAGAACTAAAGGAAGCACCTGGAAGAACTAAGGGGAACTAAACAAGTTAAAGTTGGTTCTTAGAAAAGAAGTAAGCATGCTTCTTGTGAGAAGAGACAAGAGTTGGACTATAATCTTTATGAGAGCAGAGGCCATATCTCTTCCTCAGAGTTGTATACCTTATATCTAGAACTTCAACAAATATTTATTAAATGGATAGTTGACAGAATAATGTTGAAAAGAGGTCATTCAATATTCAAAGGAGAAGAGTATGCTTGGATACAGCATGGGTACCCCCTATAATTATCCTTTGATTTTTGAAGCTATGATGAACCTCTCCCCAATTTAGGAAACCTTGATGTATATAAACTATGAGGAAAGTTACAAGGCCAGCCTAGGTTAGGATTCATCTTCCTTTAAATTTTTTAGTTATGTGTCCAAAACCTATAGTTCCAATATAGATTCCCTTCTGAATTCACAAAACAAACACACAAATAAGCAAACAAACAAAAAACTTACTAAAGGATAACCTTTAATGTTTCAGTTGTTGATTTCAATGGTAGCAACTCAAATTCTCATGTCATTTGGGTCACAGAAATGGGTTAGGCTGTGACATTTGATCAAGTATTTCTTTCCAAGTCTCTGAATATTTATTGGGTCATTAGAACAAGAATATCAACACTAACTGTCATGCTTTGCATAAAAAAATGATACTACTTATAGATAGTGTTGTCATTTTCCTTGCAACGATCCTATTCTTTTAGGTACTAGAGTGTTTCTAAAGAGATTTCAGAGGACATCCAGTCCAGGAGGGCATAGATATAAAATTTCAGAATATTTGTTATAAGTTGATGCATTTGCATCACAAAGTCTCTTCCTTCTCCACTGTCAATATTGTTCTTTTTTCACTGCTCCTTTTTGCATTTTTAGTAGGGAGAATCTTAGGCAGCAAAGATCATCTTCTCCTGCCTATATTTTGCCAGGAGAAACAATAGTTGGAAAGGAAAAACACTTGTGTTTCCCTTCTCAACAGCAAGGGATCCTATGACAGTTCTTTTTAGTAATATTGCATATGAAATTTTATAGAACATTCTCAGGAGTTGTGAATTAAGAAAGATTGATAGTAAGTCCCTCAGTTAGGTGGAATCTAGACTCTCCCCTAGAATTGCTTAAATAAAATTTTAGCATCAGATAACAAGAAATGGGTTCTGACACTCACAGCTTGAACCTGGAGTTGTAGGTCATTTTTCTCTTGCATCAGAACAACCATTTTTTCTTCTAGTTCTTTCCTTTTGGCCTCAGCCTTTGCCAGACTTTCTTTGGTCTTCTCAAATTCTTCTTTCATGTTGGCCATCTCCTTCTCTGTCTCTGCACTCTTGAGGAGGGGCTTGATCTTGAAATATAGCTTCATCCAGGGCCAGTGCTTCACATTCATGAAAGCACGGACATTGTACTGGATGCAGAAGATGGACTCTCTGTGACAAGAAAAGAAATTTTCGAAGTCTGATTATAACAGAAATCAGAATTTAAAGCCATGGCTAATGGGGTTTAGTAAATTATTCCTATTAATACCTTCTCTCCACCATCTTCTGGTACTCCACTCTTGCCAAGAACCCTCTGCACCTGGCCTGGGTTCGGGTAATCAGCTGGGCCAGCTTGTCATCTCGCATCTCCTCTAGGAGCCCCAGAAGACCAGCCTTGAAAAAGACCTGTTCATGGGGAGAGTTGTAGATTAGAAACTTTACATCAACTTCAAAGGGACAGAAATAACATCAGGTAGACTTTAGAGACTATTACCTTGGTGTGACCAAATTTATACTGGGTGTGGTCAACATCAATGGACCCAAGGAGCTTCTCAGAAGCCTTCTTACTGTCAATGAATTGTCCTTCAGGGATAGCACTTGCATTTAATACCTTGTATCTGTTTAACAAATAAATGATATAGCTGGTGTCATAAACAAGAAGTCTCCCTGCCTTACTATAGAAACAACATAGTTGTTGGGTAGTCTAACAAACATAAGAAATCATATCTACCATTTTATTCTCCATATATTCAAAGGGTGTCAAATTTTTGGTATGTCAATACAGTGTAAGTTAAATCTGTTTCTCTTCAATTTTAATAGAAGATACAAATATTTTTCTATTGAAAATTTAAAGTAGATAAGAAGAATCTCTTAAAATAATTTGTAGTGAAAAAGTCTGACCTCTGTTTGAAATCTGCATAAAGGATTCTGCTTGGGAATCCTTTCCTACAGATGCGGATGCCTTCCAGCACTCCATTACACCTCAGCTGGTGCAGGACAAGTTCATGCTCCATGGCCCCTAAAAGGAAGAATATGCATGTCTAGTTTCATGATCTAAAGCAAACACACTGGAGCTTGTCCGGATATCAGAATTGTCTTACCAGGTGTTTTGGTTTCATTGGGGATGATGCACCGTACAAAGTGAGGGTGAGTGCTCCTCAGGTTGGTCATCAGCTTATTCAGATTTTCCTGTGGAACCATATGAATATTTGTCTTTAAAAGTATACTATTTCATACATTCATATATACAAGCATAATCATTGTGAGCCATGACATTGATTTAAGTTTCTAATTATTAATTTTTAATTGGTCAATTACTGTTTATATTCAATGTTATTTTGTGTTATTTTCAGGTATACAGATTAATGGTTAGATAATCATATACTTTACAAAGCATTTCCCCTGATACTTCCAGTACCCATCCAGATTTGAATTTGTAAAAAGTTAGCTCTGGAATTTCCACATTCCTAAAATGATCTTCTATTTCCTATTTTTGTGATATATATATTTTTTTTTCTTCTACTAGATGTTGAAGTGTTGTTCACTACTGTTGAATGGGATAGCATATGTTGTAAATTTAATAATATACTTATATGGAAATAATCTACCCACATTGTTTTGCCTAGATATGTGGTCTGGTTTTACAAATAATTCAATCTCTTTCTCAAAATCTCCATTTCTTTCTTTTTAAAAACTTTTAAAAAATGTATTTATTGATTTTAGAGAGAGGGAGAAAGAGAAACAACAATATGAGAGAGAAACATCGATTGGTTGCCTCCCATATGCCCCTCAACCAGGGATCAAACCTGCAACCCAGTTATGTGCCCTGACTGAAAATCAAACCCCCAGCCCTTTGGTGTATGGGACGATGGTCCAACCAACTGAGGCACACCAGCCAGGGCTCCATTTCTTTCCTTACCCGACTTGCCATTGTATTCGCTTCCCTATCACAAGCTTATTCCTTATCATAGTTAGACAGCTGTGTCCTCTTTCTGGTTCCATAGAAAGTGGCCTTATAATGCCTTATTCTCGGGACTGGCAGAAAACTGACAGTTATGTTACCAAGTGTGAGATGTTTTCCAAGGAAATCCTGGCTTTTCAGAATAACTGGAGCTTCAGTTTTTTACAGATTGGATTGCCAAAAATAAATTTTCCTTAAAGGACTATTTCTTATCATATCTGGTTCTTACTCTTTTAGGTCAGCTTCTAATCCTTATTATTATTCTATACTCAGTCTTTGAAACCTACTCATTTCAGTTCTATACCAATATATACCTAAGCACTTAACTTCATTTGGAGGTTCCCAACATCTCAAGTAAATCTATCACAGTAGAAACTTTTAAGTGTCAAATGACCTAATCTCCTGGCCTACGAATTGACTTTCACCATCTCATACTGATTTCTGCCATTCACTCTCATCCCTCCTGAGAACTGTGTTTCCTACCTTATGCTGAGTATCTCTTCCAAACTACAACAAACCTCCCTGAGACTCAGTTCTACCACTACCTACTGACCTATCTATCTCCTTGAGTCATACCTAGTTCTAGAATCTTGCAGCATTACTTCCCCTTCCCCACACAATAAAGAAAAACTTAATTTCCTGCATCTAATTAGAGAAAATGAAATTTGTACCCTGAAGAGAGCAGACACAGTCTGGAAGGAAGAACCCTTCTTCTTGCCACCTTTCTTTCCACCACCAGCCTCTGAGGAGGACAGAGAAAGCACAAGAAGTCATAATGTAGGCTTTCTCAGTTTAGGTTTTAAACATTCAGTAAAAGATTAATTCTATTGAAAATTACCTGCTTCAGCAGCTGCTGCTGCCCCAGAGAAGAGGTAAGCTAAAGTTTTCAGTGATGACTTCTGGTACAGCCCGACCACCGTCTCGTTCAGGGGGTCCTTGTTCTTGTCAAGCCAGCCAGCAATGTTGTAGTCCACGGTGCCCGCATAGTGCACCAGCGAGAAGTGGGCCTCAACTTTGCCTTTGGCAGGCTTGGGCTTCTGGAAGTTGTTGGACTTGCCCAGGTGCTGTTCATACAGCTTGTTCTTGAAGGAGGTGTCTGTGGCCTTGGGGAACATGCACTCTTCTTCCAGGATGGAGAAGATGCCCATAGGCTAGAGGGAGCATAACAGGCTATACTTCAGTATTTGATGCTAGTATATTCCAATGACTCCGTTGTCTGTAGGAGCCAAAGATGACCCCTTTGGTGCTGTCACTCTGTTACTAGGAGCACTGGACTATAAGTGCTGAGAGAACAAAGCTCTTGGCCTATTTGGTGCAATGACAGAATAATGCTAGACATATAGTAGGTGCTTAATTAATATTTGTTGAACAAAGTACATGGAATGAAATTGTGTGTATATAAATGTAGCTCGCTTTTAGCTATAGGTTTATAAAAAAATGTAGTTAGGTACATGGACATAAATTAATATAAGTAATATTTTAAATGATCATATCTGGATTTCTTAGTAGTCACTTCCTTCCAACATGACCAGTACTCAAAACACTATGGAATTCCTTTTTGTAAAGTTAGTGTCACTTACTGTTTTCAGAGTAACATTCCAAGGGCCCCACTGCTCCACAGTCCCTCCTCCATGGGTCTTTGGATAAGCCAGAAGGGTATGACATGCCACAGTCCCTGCTGGGCTCCCCATCACATTCTTGGGGATAACTGAGCCCTGGAATCTTAACCACCCATGCGCCTCTCAACATGTCTGAACAGGTTCTGGGTGCTTTCTAGACCCTTAGGCTTTGTACATGAGGGGACCTGACTCTCTGAGGGCTCACAGCCTGGCAGTGAGTGGTGAAGGGCAGCAATGTATTAGCAGGAAAGAGAGGAAAGAGGTGATGGTCCCAACTAAAGAGCAGCCATCCCTGGGGAGTGCAATGACTTCTTTACCTTCTCGATGAGCTCAATGCAGGCAGCCAGGTCCATCCCAAAGTCAATGAATTCCCACTCGATGCCTTCCTTCTTATACTCCTCCTGCTCCAGCACAAACATGTGGTGGTTGAAAAACTGTTGCAGTTTCTCGTTGGTGAAGTTGATGCACAGCTGCTCCAGGCTGTTGAACTAAATAAATGGAAAATACAAATTAACATTCATCTTACAATAAAACCTTCTATTTGATAGGGGTTTTTCTTAGTTGGCTAGTCTAACTGCCCTCTTGGAATGGCATGGCTTCACCTCGCCTCTTAGCAAGTCCCCGTCTCCTTCCTGCCTGTTTTGCTGCTGTAGGCTAGAATGTGTCACCACCCTTGTTGGAAGGTTCCCTAAAGAGGAATAAACAGAGTCTGAATGATGCTTCCCTATGCAGTAAAACAATTATTTGGTTTTCACAATATCTATTTTCATTAGTTAGAGATTTCTTAGTAATTTATCTCTTTATGATTATGTTGTATAACTAGCTAGGGTGATACATGTGAGCCACTGTGGTCTATATGTTACTATTAATAATAAGAATAAAAATTCAACAACTAACATTTGTTGAACATTTACTATGTGCTAGACACTGTGGTAAGTGCTTGTATAAATTACTTCATTTAATCCTCACAGCCTCCTGTTTAAGGTGGTACTATTTCCCTGTTTCATGGAGGAGGAAACACTATTAGAAAGGGTAGCAGGATCCTGCGAGTAAGAGGCATGGCAGGGGCTCCAGTGCTTTGACAGCAGAGCCAGTCTTTTTACTCAGTATTAGAACTCAAGATCTGCTCTTCTTTACTATTCAGGATTCCTAGATCTAAAAACTATTGTGAATCCTCGTTTTTAGGAACAGTGTCACCATACACAGAAGTCAAAGACATTTTACCACACAAATGAACCTTGCAAACACTACACTAAGTGAAAGAAGCCAGTCATACAGGACTGTGTATTGTATGGTTCCATTCCTATGAAATGTCCAGAAGAGGTGAATCCATAGAGACAGAAAGAAGATTAGTGTTTATCAAGGACTGGGGGACAGGGAAGTGAGGAATGACTTAATGGGGAATGGATTTCTTGTTGGGGAGATGAAAATGTTCTAAAATTGATTGTCATGATGATTGCACATATCTATAAATACATTTAAAACCATTGAGTCAGATGGGCAAATTTTATGGCATGTGAATTATATCTCAATAAATCTGCTTTAAAAAACCTCAAAAGACATTGCAAGTATGCATTGTTCTCAGGTTTCTTATTTGAAAAAAGAGTGAATTGCTCTTCTTTCTACTTGGTGCCAAATTATTCCTTTCTTCCCATGTGGGCTTGGGACTTTCTGGAGTTGTCCTTGCCCCTAAAATTCAGAAAGATCCCTCCAGTGTCTATCAATTAACTCATAGGAGAAGGTGCAGAAATGCCACTTGTGGATCAGACACATTGGTCAGGTAGAGGGCTTTGGTACACTGTTTCCTAAGCTGTGTAGCAGGTATTCCTTCTCAGGCAGATGAATTTGAGTTACTTTATGATGTCACATCCATCCTCTACACCTGGATATTTCAGAGCAGATAGGAATGTTGAAGTCTTCCTTTGAATTTGTCATTGTTTTCCCCACTGTCATCTTTGTCACCCTCATCACCTTCTTTATCATTTACTGAGTACTATATTCTTGGGGTTTGTGCTTGGGGCTTTAAATACAGAACTCGTTTAACTGGCAGAATAGTCCAGAAGTAAGTGTGTTATTTGGAATGCTAGGAATACTTGTAGGTTGTAGTTGAATTAGCCTCATGAATGGTCAGATACCATTCACCATTATCCAAGCTTACATAAGTAGGAATTGACAGAGGTGGAGTTTGAGTCCCCATGTGTATCATTCCAAAGTTCGTGCTCTTTTATGGGCTTCTGGTCTTCTTTCACATATCTGTTTAGTTTAGAGGACAGCTATTTTTTCATAGACCTTTTCTAATATTGATTGTAGCAGCATGATTTTCAATTTACTGCTACAAAATTTCTGTTAACTCACATCAAAGATCTCAAAGCCAGCAATGTCCAAGACTCCAATGAAGTACTGCCTGGGCTGCTTTGTGTCTAGCTGCTGGTTGATGCGGGTGACCATCCACAGGAACATCTTCTCATAGACAGCTTTGGCCAGAGCACCCACTGAGTTGTACACCTTCATGGGCATAGAAATAATGGTTGGTATTCTAAAAGACATGTTCTGAAGTTTAGGGTGTGTGTCATCCATTAAACTCATGCATTTACCTGTTGTACAGTCTGGCCTTTGGTGACGTACTCATTACCGACTTTGACCCTGGGGTAGCAGAGGGCTTTGAGCAGGTCAGCAGAGTTCAGACCCTGGAGGTAGGCTGCCTTGTCAGCAACTGTAGAGACACAGTTCAGGTACCCAACATGACCTACAGTCCACCCCACATTTCACAGGGGCAGGCTAAGTAGTGAATCACTTCATAGAGAGTCTGTGTGGGGGGTGAACTTGTGCATGTTCATCAGAAGCTTCATTCTAAAGGAGACATGAGTTTGGAGTGGGCTTTTTTTTTCTTGCCTAGATTTTCTTATTAAACACAGATGGAGCTTCATTTGGTACCTTCAGTGCCATCTGGCTCAGCTTGCTCCTCACGCTGCTTTTGCTTGAATTTCATGTTCCCATAATGCATTACTGCCCCTGTGAGCTTATAGATGGACACTCTTTCATCAGAAGTGAAGCCCAGGATATCAATGGCACTCTGCCAGGACGAAAGAGAAGTAAAACAGTTAGGGCAGAAGACACTAATTTATTTATCCTAGGCGAATTTATCCTATCTCCTTAACCACACACCTATGGCAGATTGCTATTGTCATTCCCAAATATAATGGATTTTTTAAAATAAGAGTGTGTGTGTGTGTGTGTGTGTGTGTGTGTGTGTAACTTACATCTGTAGCCATTAGCTCTTCTTGGTCATCAATGCTGGGGACTGTGATCTCCCCTTGACTGACGAAAGCATAGTCATATGGGTTGGTGGTGATCAGGAGCATTTCTGAGTACATAGAATTCAGGGGATACATTTTATATTGGAATATATTAATAAAACAATTAACCCCTAGCTTATAAATGTAGGTTCTTTCTTACCAATTAGCTCTGGCTTCTTGTTTGACATGATCTGATAAAAAATATGGTAACTTCTTTCTGCCTTTAGCTGGAAAGTAACTCTAGACTTCTCCAGAAGGTCTGCAATGCAAAGTAGATACTGGATTATAGGGAAATTGTAAAGTTTCTGGAGTGCTTTTGGCACTTGGAGTCATTACCTAAATTTCATTGGTCCCCTGAGATTTCAGCTGAATGTTACCATGAGGTACCACACATTACATCTCTACAATGGCAGTTGCTTTTCCATCTCCAAAAAAGAAGCTAAAGCATGCTGGCCCAAAGCATATTCATTTCTCATACAGAAGACCCTTAATATATGACATATAATTGACTCTTGATAAGCTCTCTGTCCCCAGGATCTCTTCTCACTTTATAATACAGGGAATACAAAAAGCAAAATTTATCAAGGCTCTGACTAAGAAGTAATTGCATGTACTCAACCCAGAGGCAACTCATTTAACCCTAGTGTTAGTTTTTTTTCTTATAAAAACTTGACATTACTTCTGAGGCTGGAATAATTCTGACAAGCCCAGCAGCTCGTGGCAGTTGCTACAGATTCATTAGCTCATGACTGACATGGATAAAGCACACTGTGGACTCTGGGTAAGATTGGCATTAACCGTGGGCACGTTTGGCAGCAGACTGGTGTTTCACAGGCTCCAGGCTCAGCGGGAGCTGCAAGATGTTCCTCCAAACCATCATTTGTCATCTTTGGATTCCATCTAGGCGGTCCTGTTACTCACATGTTTCAATATCAGCAGAAGCCAGCTTCCTGTGGTACCAAAGTGGATCCTGATGAATTTACCCTTGCAAGTGAAAAAAAAAAAAACACACCAAAAACGGTGTTATGTACAAAGCTGGGAGCACACAAGAAAGAGGAGACTGAAATAATAACTCAGATATGCTTTCTCTGGCATTTTGGGCTGAGAAAACCCTTCTGTGACCAAGAGACTTACAAAGCGAGATGAGTTGTCATTCCTCACAGTCTTGGCATTGCCAAAGGCCTCCAGTAGGGGGGTTGGCACTGATGATTTGATCTTCCAGAGTCCCCTGCAAAGATAAGAGCAGTGCTTACATCTGAGGCTCTGGACTTTCCAAGAGTCCCGGCAGTCTTGGTTCTGACTCTGGCTCTCAGACTCACCTGCATTTTGCCAGAAGTAGCTTCCTCCTTCTTCTTCTCCCCAGTAACTGCAATTGTTGCAAAGTACTGGATGACACGCTTGGTGTTCACAGTCTTTCCTGCACCAGATTCTCCACTGTCGAACCGGACCAAACATATGTGAAAAATTAAGTCATGTGACAAATGAAACTACTTCCACCATCAGTACTTACTACCTATGCATCCATTTTTATGTGTCTATGTCAGAGTCTCCTAGATCTTTTTCTTCAGCCTACATATAGCTCTTTACTTCTGTTGCTTATCACTGACAAGACATAGGGAAGTTCATGTAACACATATTTCTTCAGTGCTTCAGATATGCCAGAATTCCTCCTAGGTGCTGAGGCCTGGGCTTAGGAGCTACAAAATGTAGCCACTCAACAATTAGGTAGGAAATTAAACAATTAGTAAAAAACTATGAAACAATGCAGTGTTCTTCATTTCCTTTAAACCAAAGACATGGCTCAAGTTAGGTCTTTGAAGGAATAGGCATTCCTCAAGTACGTCTTAAAAATGAACCACTAGTGCATTCTGAAACCGCTTAACCTACAGAAGGCTGTGTGTTGCTCTCTGCCCTGTACCAGGTTTGGGCTATATCCAAGAATGGGTTTTATATCTCCTACTCCTTTGTGAGTCCTGTGGAACTTTCAAGACTAGACTAGCAAATGTTGTAACTTGCAGCATTGTTTTTTTACATTCTGATGAAATTTAAACCCTGAGAGTGAAAACAATATTTAGTTTTAGGCTGATTATGCCATTGCTTTAGTATGTGGACATTAACTAATTTCTTCTTTTGGTTTTTATTTTCCCAGTGAAAATAAAATACTAATGAGGCTTAGAATAGTAATACATACGTGATTAAGATAGACTGATTCTCCCGATCTAGGGGGGGAAGAAGACAGTGGCCAATCAGCATATATACTAGTTACACAAACAAAACTTTCTATAGGGTATACTTAGGGTATTTAGTATAAATATTATATACAATGGAGTTCTTAACATATTATTTTAAAGTTATATATCATGTTATGTTCAAGTCTCTGAAGTTGGGGAAGAGAAAAATAAAATGTTGTCATATCTTAAATTCCTTAAGCCCACATAGGAAGTGTGTCTTTCTGGCTTAAAATGAAGAGCAGTATTTTCCAAAGGCAGACACATTCCCTAGTTATCATGTGTAGATTTCAGTATCATGCTGAGTGCTGATTAATGAATATAACTGAAAACTGCACAATATACTAAGGTTTTGGACTGTAGTTTAGTAGGCTAAAATAGTATTAATCAAGCCAAAGTTGAGATTTACTTTCTAAATCGATCAACTGGCCACACACACACACACACACACACACACACACACACACACCTATGTCTCATGGCCACAGATTGCAACCTTAACTCTAATCAGTCTTCCAAAAAGTATGACATTGGGTTAAAGAAAGAGCAGGTGAAAGGAGGCAATTTAATCAGAATATAATCCTTTTAAAGGGGGAAATAACAACTTCTGCATATATGCCTATACCCTCTATACACCACTTTATTCAAAAGAGGATATTATCTGAAATGAGCTCTGGTGGCTTAAAGAAATAAAAGTATCTCTAAAATATCTAATTCAAAATCAACTAAAGACTTAGGCACCAAAATGATTGAACATATTTATTATTTCTACTCAGACAATACAATTCAGTTTTTAATCTTACTCTTCTTACTTAAATATATAAAATAAATTTTGGTTTTCCAAATAGGGAGACTAAACAAACTTCATAAAGGATGAGCAGGAGCATGCTCTGGTAAAGTCATGGAATTGGAATCAGGAGAACGGAGTTTTAGTCCCCACTTTGACTGTATATACCTTGCTGTGTTTTAGTCACCTTTTCTGTACAACTAGGGGGTTGGATTAGATTATTTCTAAAGGTCTTTTTAACTTAACATTTTGTCATTATATCGGTGGTAAAATAATTCATATGAAAGACAGTTGAGCCACTCACCAGTCAGCATGAACTGATAGGCATTGTCCGAGATGGAGAAGATGTGGGGCGGGGCCTCCTGGCGCTTTTTGCCTCGGTAGGCGGCCACCACCTCGGGGTTGTACACTGGCAGCCACTTGTAGGGGTTGACGGTGACACAGAACAGGCCTGAGTAGGTCTATAACAAAAAGGAAAAAGGAATATAATTTGTTTATAGGGGTATTAATAATCTACTATTTTTCAGAAATACTAACTACCTGTATGAGCACGCCATGAGAATGAACTCACATAGATCATCCAGGCTGCATAACGCTCTTTGAGGTTGTACAGCACAGCGGGCTCGTGCAGGTGGGTCATCATGGCCATGTCCTCAATCTTGTCATATTTGGGAGGGTTCATTGGGAAGACTTGGTCATCTTTCACAGTTACAGTCTGTCAAGTCAAATAAGAGAAGCCAGATAAAAAAAAAAATGTAGTGTCAACTCACCTAACCCAAAATGAGGCAGGGCCTAATAGTGTCCAGATGTATTACTCACAGCTCCAGCTTCAGTCTTGGCTGTGACCTTCCCCGATTCCCTGCTCTGCACTGTTGCCTTCACAAAGGATTCCTTAGCATCCACCACAAAGACTGATGACTTGGCATCAAAGGGCTTGTTCTGTGCCTCGATTCGCTCCTTTTCAGATTTTCGGAGGTAAGGAGCAGCCTCCCCAAAAACTGCCATCTCGGAGTCGGAACTCATGGCTGCAGGTTATTGATGGCAGCCCAGTAGAAGACTCTGCCTGGCGGAAGAGGAAAAGATATTAAATTCAGGAAGTGGACCATTAGATCTACATTGAAAAAAATAAAGCATTGCATGATTTTCTAATTACTTTGTTGTCTAAAACTAATTCAGAATAATATTGAATGTTAACTATAATTGAAAAATTAAAAAATAATAAAATTAAAATTAAGAAACATAAAACATTCTTTAGTCACGGACCAGCCCTGCATTGAGTGTGACCACGTCCCTGGCTTGGCTAGAGGTAAAATGTCAATGCCCATTCTCTGAGCCAGTGCTGACAGACACTTCATCATGTATTTGGAAAGAACTATTGTAACCTGGCTCACCTACTGTAGGATATCATAGCTGCTTTCTGAGTTTCATTTGTTATATATATTAATTTGTATAACTGCCTGTTATGGGCTTATGCAAAACACAAAGCTAAGATGATGGTAGGAGTTCTCCATCTTTCATTTATTGTTCCTATCTTCCAGTTGGATTATGAGTGCCTTGCAGGCAGGGGGCGTTTTTCCCTCTATGACATCGTTCACACCTCTTGGAACACAGGTTAGATATGGCCAATAAGCTTAAAGCTGGCTTTGTGAATAAAAATAACAATAGAAATTTGTTGCTAAAGTTGTAGGAAGTATTTTGTATGTGGTGAAAATCTTTTCATCATAAATTCAGATTTTCATGGACTACCTAATAAAGGAAAGCAAAAATGTGAGAGCTTTGTTTTATTAAAATATATTCTATTATTCACCAATTTCTCTAGTTTTTGTGTCGTAATTTTGACAAATGCAGCTTTTTCACCTGTCTTTAGTATTTCTCAAAGACTTAACATGTTATTACCTATATTTTCTTGCTGTATTACTAATATTATAAAAGATGCACAAAATTTTTTTTCAAGAGTCACATTTTGCCACTTTAACTTTCATTAATCTTGTTAATTATAATTGTAACTGATAATAAACTTATCGTTTCCAGAAAAACTTAAACTTAAAGCACTCGGGCAAACCTCCACATTTTCCATTCAGACGACAGTGATTAGAGTTACACAATTAAAATGCTTTGACTTGCTGAAAATGCTCATAATCATTCTCCACATCATTCTTTTTAAAATTTCCATTTTACAATTATGAAACAACATTCATATTTAAGTCACTTTTCAAAGCAAAGGTTCAACCCATTTAGATAGCATCTCAAGGTTTTTTATGTTATATATTGCTGAGTAAAAGCTATAGTATAGGGAATTTACATTTTCTTTATAAATTAATAACGCAAAATGTACTGTGTGCTGTAATTCAATTATTTAAAAGACAAACTGCAATGTTGCAAATAGCAAAAATATGTATGAAACTCCTGAAGGCTCTGAAAAAGCGTTTTCACATGTGACAGAGGACATAACTGCATAAGAACCAGTTTCTAACATCCCCCTCAGAATTTTTCAAGGGAAGCATGATCAGCCATGAAATTGAAATGCATTTATTTTCTAATCCCCTGAGCACTCCCCAAGCCACTGCAGAAGATTTCTCATACCTTGCAAGGAATGAGAAAAAGTCAGTTTCTTACCTTAGAACTGCAACTTTGAAGTGGGACAGAGCTGTAAGAAAAAAGACAAATTTCTTCTGAACTAAATTCTAACAATTCCCAATAATAGCATGCATAATTTTTAACTGAGAACCAGGAAATGACTGGGAACACCGACACATCTAATTAAAATTGTTCTGGAGTAAGTTGGTGCCTCATGGCAGGGCTGCCAGGGACGATGGGAGCCAGGATGTGTGGCATGCGTGAAGACAGCCACACATCCCTTACCGGCCGTCAGACAGAGCCCTGTCCTCACACTTACCTTGAAGCTTTATGAGGAAAGACAAGTCATACTCATTCCAAGGGTACTTTTATAGGGTCAAATATGGAAAACACGTAGCCTCCTCCTCTTTCTTAAAACATATTTGGCAAAACATGTTTTTGGCAATGAAGGTCTCCAAGCATTAATTCCCTTCATATTAAAGATGTTTGGATATAATTAGAAATACTTCCTCTCACATTGGGTTAAGTATATGAATCAATCTCCTATAAATAATTTGAGTCGTTGGCAATCTGAAAGTGATCTGCCTTTGGAATAATGTAAGGTGATTTTTCAAAGGCAGCTCTGTTCTGGAATCCCTGGACTTTGTTGCCTGCTGCTCTTCTGTTTCACTGAGTTGACTGTGTCTGCTGCCCGCACAATTGCAGATATTATACTAGGGAAGGAAGTTTCTGATTTTTAACAGAGTAATGAAAAGATTGTTTGCTCTTCCCAAGAATGCATAGTTTGTTTTTGTTTTTGCAATTTACTGTGCTTTTTTAAGAATGCCTGGAAATTGAATTTTAAAATTTGCTCCATGAAGAGCAGCCAAAGACAGGTTCTTTTGTTTTCCCTGGTTAGTCGCCTCTTATTCATTGTCACTACTCCCACTTCAAACTTGCTCCTAGATGGGATTGCATCTCCAAGCTGAGATATCCTGCTTCTCTTGTTATTTTTATTGTTGTTTGCTTGTTTTGTTTTGTTTTTAGTGAAAGTTGCTTGTGAAATTGTGTTTCTTCTCTGAAACTCAACATAGGAAAATATTAGAAAACATGGATTTTTTTCTCTCTAAAAATGCAACAACTATGACTTTTCTTCCCAGCAGCTACCCATGGGATATATTTCACATTTTGCTTACAAACTATCTGAAAAATGTTTTCTATTCTAATTTTTAATTAAAAGAAAATTTGCTTTATTGTTTCTGTGGACTTGCATCTCTCTATGTCAACATTGTCTGGAACTGATACCAACTTTGCTTAACATACCCTGTTTTGCAATCATCCCTGTGTTATTGTACTTGTATTTCAATCGGTTTAATGGTAATATATTGCCTTAAGCAGATATCTGGAGATAATGGTTGTAATGGTCACATGATAATGTTACTGTGAGACCATCTAATTCATATCTCTCATCTTACTAATAATGCAACTGAAATCCAAAGAACAGAGGAGAATCTTCACAAATCACATAGTAATCTAGATCCTGGTCACCTGGAGTAATTTAAAGCCACCAGAAGGGGTCTCAAAGGAGACATTCTTCTGAGACAGGCTTCCCTAGCCCACTCTTAACTTGCTTTGTTACCACAGGTACGTCACTTTACTTATTACATGTCCATTTTTTTCACTGGGCATCCAGAAAATGTGGGAAATGATTCTCTGGAAGAGAAATCATTTTCATAATGCTGACAATAGGATTTGGTGAGAATTGTATGAGCCTTTTGATTTGCCCTGAATAGATTTTCATTTTTGGTCATTATTGCCATGTTATGAGACACATAAGCAATTACAGGTGATGTGTGAACAAAATGAAAGAGGAGCCAATGCAGTGAGAAGGGCAATTCCACACCCTCCCTAAGTTCGGTGACACTGTGAAACCTAATTACCTGTTAAACTGCTCCTACACATCCAATTTAAGTTATTGTCTCATGGTGCCATTTAAACCAATGTAACCTTGCTCCCTATTCAGATGGATAGTTACCTTTCAGGGGTGTATAACCTTTTGGCATTTCTGGGCCACACTAGAAGCTGAAGAGTCATTGTGGCCACACATTAAATACATTACAACACATATTCACAAAAAAATCTCATAATGTTTAAATAAATTTATGATTTTGTGTTGGGCCACTTTCAAAGCCATCCTGGGATGCATGAGGCCCATGAGCTGCAGGTTGCACACTCTTGCTTTAGCTTTTCCTTTATGCATCCAAGAAGGTCATATTTTTGGCTGTGGATCTTAACTGAATCCAATTGAAAAATCAGTCCTCTAGAAAACTCTGAACTATTGAGAATGCTACCATATCTGGTTTTTGCACCAAACTCATACTCCTCATTATGTGTGTTGAATATGTAACCTATTTTGAGATTCATATTTTAATGATTATACAGGAGGCCACAAAGTCTGAAAACATAGGCTAATAGCTTATTGATATTATAATATATAGAATGATATTCTCTTTGTATCTAAACTTTATAGCCACCCTATAACTTTCATAGGGAGGTCACATCTCTTTCATGTCATACTCATAACCCAATGCATGTGTTAATACCACAGCCTGATTAATGATGAAAACCTCATATGCTAATAATAATACTTGGGATTTGTACTCTTGATAACAGTTATTAAGCAAGAGGAGTTAATGATCTATTTCAGTCTGAATCCCCTATGTGAGAATATAGCTAGTGGCATCCTTCACATAGACCTGGAAAATTATGTTCATGGCATGAGAAGCAGGAGCTTTCTAAGATCCTACTATACCCCAGTATTAGGGGAAGGTTAGAAAGAAATACAAATGACTGTCAGGTTTCTGCTCATCAAAACTGGCTTCCTTAATAAGTGAAAATTTTATAATCTTAAAGTATTACTACAGATGTAAGATAAGAGTGAGTACATAACTATTTCTCAGTGGTAGGTTGAATATGGTTATTTGACAGCCTTGTGACTCAAGCTTTGACATCGATTTAGGAGAGTGAGAAAAGACCAGTCTAAGGATTTTGTTTGCAAAGTACCCTATGCTTTTATTTCCTTTGCAATAGGCTAGCATAGACAATAATTACAGATAGACATGACCAAAGACTTCACATTTTGTAACTCTCTTCAGTCATTCCATAGCATCAGGGCACAATCACTCTTCACTGATAACTTTTGTGTGAACCTCACGACTCTTCACCCGCAGCTTGTTGACCTGGGACTCGGCGATGTCAGCCCGTTCCTCAGCTTCCTCCAGCTCATGCTGGAGTTTTCGGAATTTAGATAGATTTGTATTGGATTGTTCCTCCTGAAAATAAAAATGGAATTGTAAGGAACCCATGCTGTGTGTGCATCTTCCTAGACTACCTGGGCCTAAGGGAAGAAAGGACTTGGTATCTACAGAGAAGTTAAAACACTCAACAGAACATGATTGTCTTCACTTCTCCTGGATTGTGCTTATCATTGAAGTTAATTTTATGATTTATTTGGGGATTGGTGTCTCATAAAAAAATCACATTTTTAAACCAAAATATATTAAAAGATACCACAAGTAGAACAAGAAAAAGTGTAAGCACAGAGAAGAAGGCAAAAATATTAAAGTCATGCTTGCTAGTGCTTGCTATAAGATGACTGTTTGCTCAAGATAGATATTCTTTACCATATTAAGAATTTCTTAATAGTGTCTTTTAAAAATGTTGAATTTCATAATATATCATTCTGTTACATTTTTACCCAATTACTTTTTTCTTCTTCTTACGATATAATTATTCTATTGACAGATTCCCTAATATTAAGTCGTCCTTCCATTGTAGGAATTAAGTTTATTTAGTTACTGATGGACATTCCCCTGAATAATGAAGTAAGGGTTTCATCAGCTTAGTAATCTATTTTTACTATAAATATAGTCATCAATAAAACTGCCTTTAGTTTTTTTCCTCCTTTCTCTCTTGGACAGGTTTTGGTATGGGGATTATATGAGCTTCTTAAAATAATTTGGAAATCTTTCCATCTTTTCCCATGCTCTGCAATGGCTTACATAGCTTGGGGATTATCTGGTACTTGAAGTTTTGAAAGAACCATCTGGACCTGAGTTCATTTTCAGAAGTAATTGTAAAATAACTTATTCAGCCATCAAATAAGTTATAACTTATTTAATTTATATTCTCCTATAAAAATCACTAAGTTCTAGATTTCAACTTTGTTGACAGGTTTATAGTTTACATCTTAAAAATGTAAACCTGCTTGTCTACTTTCTCATTTCTAATGTTGAGAATTTGCATTTTCTTTCTCTTTTTCCTCTATTAAGATACATATAAGTGTATTTATTTTACTACTATTATTTTATTAACTCCCTAGATATTACTAGATATTACTGACATTAGCAAATTAAGAGATAGTACAATGTAATTCATCAGTTTCTACCTTTATCTTCATGTGAAACAATGAACTGTCCTCCAAGGACAGCTTTGACTATAACTTTGTAAAAATAGCATCTTCCTTAAAATTTTATTTACAATTGATAATTATTCAGTAATTATGTTTTAAATTTCCAATTTAACACAAAAGTATTTGAGAATGTTAGTTTCTTAATGTTTAAGTATTTGGATTTTTAAAAATATTTATCATCACTTTGCAATTTTGTCACACTGTGGCTAGAAATTGTGGTCTGTATCATTTCTGTTTTGAATTTTTTTGAGGTTTCTTTATGGATTGAAAATTTACTTTTAAAATTATGGTTTTGATATTACAAATAATGAGCAATGAGTATAAAAGGCACAAAAGTTTTTAAGAAGTATGTAATCTCTATAAAGCAAATAACTTATTTACTACAAGGAGTAGTAAATCTAATTATTTATTTGCTTTTCTTAACAGGAGACTCGTCTCTTCCCTTCTATCTTAAGGATACTTACAGCCTCCTCAGCTTGTCTCTTGTAAGATTTCACCTTTGCCTGAAGTTTATCTACCAAATCCTGAAGCCTGAGAATATTTTTTCGATCTTCTTCTGTCTGAAAGATTATAAAAAGCATAAAGCTTTACTTTTTAAGTATATGACCATTGTATCATTGCTATGAGGTTTTGCATATATATGAAAAAGAGCTTAGCTGATAAGAGTTAGTGCTATACCTGGTATGTGAGTTCCTTCACTCTCCTCTCATGTTTGCGAAGACCTTTGACAGCTTCAACATTACGCTTTTGCTCACTCTCAACCTCTCCTTCCAGCTCACGCACCTGTGAGTAAATAGGCTCTTAAGAACTTTGATCCAATGAGGTACTGGGAGCAAAATGGAAATAGATATTGAGATACACACTCTGGCCTCCAGTTTCTGGATCTGCTTCTTCCCACCCTTCAGGGCCAGCTGCTCAGCCTCATCCAGACGGTGCTGCAGGTCCTTCACTGTCTGCTCCAGGTTCTTCTTCATCCGTTCCAGGTGGGCACTGGTATCCTGCTCCTTCTTCAGCTCCTCAGCCATCATGGCTGCCTAATTAGCAAATAAATCAAGAAAATAAGGAAAGCTGGTAATGGCAGGTAGCATGCATATATATCAGCAAAACAAATGCTCATCTTACATCAGTGATGGCCTTCTTGGCCTTCTCTTCTGCATTGCGAGCTTCCTGGACAATGTCTTCCATCTCTCCCTGGATTTGGGAAATGTCTGTCTCCAGCTTCTTCTTGGTGTTGATCAGGCTTGTGTTCTGGTTAAATATAAGTTATAATTCTTTTGTGATGGTGCATAAGAACTTAGTGGTACTATTTTTTGAAAAATTTCAGATAAAAATTTGCAAATCAAATGATCTCCAATATTATTTTGTTATGTAGTACAATTTAATAAAAATAGAAATCTTATAGAATATTCAGCATCTTCAAATACATAGTTAATAATTAGGCCAAATATGTCTAATTCTATAACTGCCATTCACCACTGAGACTATTCACAGGCATAAAATTATAACAGATATTCAAACATTCCATTTCTTCATAATGCAACTGTCAGTACTGATAACTAGAGTCCATAAAGATAGTGACACAAAATAACATGTATAGCCTTAGAATATTATAGGAAATATATCAAGAACCTATGCAAAACAAAAGATTTCTCAATAATACAATGAAAATTTGGTACAGGTATAAAACCTGGTTGTCAAATATAAATTTAAGCTTATATTTTTCCGGGACATATAAACATTTATTAAAAGTGAGGTTTTTGATGCTGAATCTTACCTGGGTGTGCAGCAGCTGGACACGCTCACTGGCATCCAGCAGCTCCTGCTCTGCAACTTTCCGGCTCCTCTCTGTCTGCTCCAGAGTGGCCCGCAGCTCCTCGATCTCGGCCTGCAGCAGGTTGGCTCTGCGCTCAACCATGGCCAGCTGCTCCTTCAGGTCCTCCTGGCCCCGGAGAGCATCATCCAGGTGGATCTGCGTGTCCTGTGGCATGAATAATCATTGAGACATCTTGTTCTCAGGGCTTCAGTCACCTCAGTGCCCTAGGACCAACTCCTGAACCCCTTTACCTTGAGAATGCCTTGGGTGTTCCTGTAGTTCCTCAGGGCCTCAGCAGCCATGCGGTTGGCATGGTTCAGCTGGATTTCCATTTCATTCAGATCTCCTTCCATCTTCTTCTTGATCCTGATGGCATCGTTCCTGCTCCTGATCTCAGCATCCAGCATGCTCTGCATTGACTCCACAACTCTAACATGGTTCCTCTTCAGCTGGTCAATTTCCTCATCCTTTTCAGCAATTTTCCTGTCAACTTCAGACTTGACTTGGTTCAGCTCCAGCTGGATGCGCAGGATCTTTCCCTCTTCATGTTCAAGTGATGCCTTAATGACAGCAAGAGGTGACATTAGCAGGGAATAGAAATATTTGGAAGCTTTTCTGTATACCTTTTCTTTCACAAATTATGTGCTTTTTATCTTTTTATTCAATCTGTGTGATTGGGCATAATTCTTTTCTGAATTTGTTTATAATGCACAATTTGACCTGTACCTCTGCCTCCTCTAAAGCAGCCTGAAGTTCACATTTTTCTTGTTCCACTTGTTTCTTTATTTTCTCCAGTTCATGGATACGTTTCCCTCCTTCAGCAATCTGCTCCGTGAGGTCAGAAATCTCCTCTGTTTTTGGGATAAAGGACAGGTAGAGATTTGGTCAGATGGGAGCATAAGAGAAACGTTCTTTCAAGGCATGGATATTACTGAAAGTGAAATGGACTCACGCTGCAAGTTTTTGTTTTCCCGTTTCAAAGTCTCTAGCTGATCCAAGGATTCCTCATAGGCATTCTTCATCTTGAACAACTCAGTGCCAAGAGAGCGGGCCTCCTTCTGGGAGGCCTCAAGCTCAGCGTGGGTTTCCTCATACTTCTGTTTCCATTCTGCCAGGACCTGAAAAACCAAAAGTGGTTACTTGCTATAAAGGGTGGAGGAAAATAGTGGAGAGCAGTGGCTGCTGCAGAAATTACCTTATCAAAGTTCCTCTGCTTTTTGTCCAGGGCTGCGCAGGCAGCGTTAGTTCTCTCCACATCAAGCATGAGGTCCTCAACTTCATTCTGTAACCGCTGTTTGGTCTTCTCAAGGGAGGCACACTTGGCATTTACAGCTTCTACATGCTCCTCAGCATCTTGTAGCCGCTGGGCCAGCTTCTTCCTTGAAGGATATACATATTTGTAGAGAGGAGTGAACCAAAACAAGAACTATGAACTATTACTACACTGAAAGGTATTAAAAAGTTTATATTAAAAATATTCATATTAAAAATATCCATTCATTCACTTGAAAAATATTAATGAGCTCCTTTTATGAACCAGACACAGTACACAGCAGTGAGCCAGACAGAAAAGGTCCTTGTCTCATGAAGCTTCCAAACAATAAGCAAGAAAATGCATTAATAACATTGTTGATATAAGTGCAATGAAGAAAAATTCTTTGAACAGTAAGGGGTGAGAAACTGTTCTAGATAGTCAGGAAGGCCCCTCTGAGGAGGTAACATATAAGTCAAGATCTAAAAGAAGTCAGAGTGAGCTAGTGGGAGAGCTGGGGAAGAATATTCCAGACAAAGGGACCAGCAAGTGCAAAACCCTGAAGCATCAATGAGGTCCATGTGCTGGACCAACAGCAGTAAGGCCTAATTACCTGAATAATTATTTGTTGTTCTCTATTTCCTTAACTAGATTTTAGGTGAAGAGGGCAGAGATCATGTTTGCTTTATTCATGTGTTTTCAGATGGCTTGACAGTGCCTGGCAAATAGGAGCTAATTATGGGCTTATTCATGGGATCCTCAAAGGTTGTATCTTTCTGATTAAAAAAGCAAAGTTTTCTGCACATACTTGGCCTCCTCCAGCTCCTCTGTGCGCTGGATGGCGTCCGTCTCATACTTGGTCCTCCACTGGGCAACCTCGCTGTTGGCCTTGGACAGCGCCCTCTGCAGCTCAGCCTTGGATTCCTGCTCCTCCTCATACTGTTCCCTCAGCAGGTCACAGTCATGGCGGGAGGACTGCAGGGCATGGGCCAGGGCGTTCTTGGCCTGTGGAAAAATTACATCTTAATTTTACTGGATATTTAAGTGTTTTTAATTATTAGTTTCAAAATCTTTGAAAAGTTAATGGACTCCAATTAGGGTCAGATCATGGGGAGGGGTAGTGAATCTTAATAATAAGTTACCTTTATCTCCTCTTCAAGTTGCCTCTTTAATTCCTCAATCTGTTGAGTAAATGCTTGTTTGCCCCTTGATAACTGAGACACCAGAGCTTCTTTTTCATCTAGCTGACGTGAATATTCACCTGACAGGTGAAAGAAATAGCACTATTTTGTTAAAGTGAAAATTTTGCAAGCCCCTATTTGAAATAAATTTTAACTTTTAACTCTTCCCCAGTTGAGTGTTCAGATGGTTGAATTATTTATTGGCATCTTCATGTTTAATGTTCATTTTCTGATTTATATGGTGATAATTATGTGAACAAATAAATATAGCTTAAATTCTTTTTGTTTTCTCTATAATTTATTCTATCAGGTTATATGATATTGTGTAAAATCTGGTGACAACCATCCAAGAAGGGAACTAAAATGCCTAATTCTACATAGTTCAGTTTTATAAGACTTGTTAGACACTGGGTTACCCATTAGCCTGTTCAGGGATTTGGTTCACTGTGATACAGATTTTAAAAAAAACTTGATCTAAAACAGGAGCCCTGGACCCATGTTGGAGTTATTCCTAACCCCAAGTATCCTCTCACTGTGGCCAAATACTCAAGGTCTTTTTGGAGCAGAGCTTGTTGCCATCCTTTATCTCCAACATTGTCCCCAAGTGACCTGGCAAGTAGGTTGAGAATCTGAGCTTTTCAGTGAATCACCCATGTTCTCAGTGGCTTTTATTAGGCTTCCACATCACCAAATCAGGTGTTTTGAACCACATCACCCCCACTCTTAGGCACCATAGAAGAGGGGGGAGCTACCAGATTCGGTCTGCAAGCGGCCCCTCTGGGTGGTCAAGTCATTGATTAGCCGCAGGTGCTCTTCTTCCTTCGATTTCAGTTCACTCACTTGGTCCTCTAGAGTGCGGCACATTTTCTCTAGGTTTCCCTGTGGGAGAAAAAGCAAAAGGAGTGAAATGAAGACATTTTAACATAATTTTACTCTAGCTACAGTTTCTTCTAAAACAGAAAAATATGTATGTTGACATATGAAATAAATTATGTGCAATATGATATAGACAATTTCTTTATACTTTATGACTGTTGTCTTAAGTTGAAAGTATACATTGGGATTTTTTAAAAACTAATCATGAAGCTCTGTTCAATATTATAAAATATTTAAAGATTATGTTCTAAATTTAAGACTTTGTAAGAATTTTATGGTATATTTTTTAAAGCATGTTCATAAATATTTCACTGCCTTTATGTAGAGACACTTTGCTCATTGGTTAATTGAGAATATTGGAGACCTATGTTCTTCAATTGGGGACCTAGAGAACACAGACAGCCTATGTTCAAAGTTGGTGCTTTTGTTTATTAATAGTATGATGGGGGCAAGGTGCTTAACTTCTTTGATTTAAAATTCTTTATATGTTCAGTAGAAATAATACAAATACTAATGTCTTTCTTACTAACCTCCTGGATTACTGCACAGAACAAATGACATAATGTGTGTAGAGTGCTCTTTGCAAATGAGCACTTTATATACATTATGTCATTTGTGTGTAAATAAAAGGTTATTTTTGTTAATACACAATAAAGGATTATTGTTAATATACAGTTTCCCAGACTCTGTAGTACCTTAGCTTTAGAGACTGTTTCTACATTACTAGCAAGGTCATCGATCTCCATCTTCATCTCACTCTTCTCCTTCTCCAGCTTCTGCTTGACCCTCTGCAGGTTGTCTATCTGCTCCCCAAGTTCAGCCACACTGTCTGCATGCTTCTTCCTCAGGGCAGCTGCTGTGGCTTCATGCTGCAGGGTGGCCTCCTCCAGGTCCCTGCGCATTTTCTGGAACTCAGCCTCCCTCTTCTTGTTCATCTCAATCTGGGCCGAAGTGGCCCCCCCAGCCTCTTCCAGCCGCTCACTGATCTCCTCCAGTTCCCGGGAGAGGTCAGAGCGCTGCTTCTCTGCTTTGGCCCTAGAGGCCCGCTCTGCCTCAATTTCCTCTTCCAATTCCTCAATTCGGGCCTGAGAGTGATGAAAAACACAAACTTAGTTCGTGTTAGTAATTTCATTGTGTTGAATTACACTGATGAAAACCATGTACTTACCTGTAACTCCTTGATCTTCTTCTGCAGCTGCATCCCAAGGGCCTGTTCATCTTCAATCTTGCTTTGCAGATTGCTAATTTCAAACTCTTTCCTTTTTGAAAAGTAGCAAAAGATAACAATTGAGTCCATATCCACCTCTGGAAGCAAGTTTATACATAAATAATTCATTTATACTTACTTTTTGAACTTTTCATCAAGTTGTTGTTTTTCATTTTCAATGTCCATTATGGACTCTTGGGCCAACTTGAGGTCACCTTCAAGTTTCCTCTTGGCCCTTTCTAGGTCCATGCGAAGTTTCTTTTCTTGCTCTAAGGACCCTTCAAGCTAAACAAATAATGTTGAGTCAAAAGGTTTGCTTAGCCTTCTTTCAAAACATTTTCTTTCTTGATATTCCTAGACTTACATCATCTACTTGCTGTTCTAACTTGGTTTTGGCTTTGGTCAGAGTGTTGACTTTGTCCTCTTCTGCCTGCAGGTCATCCAGGGTCTGCTGATGGGCCTCCTGGAGGGCCTTCTTCTCCTTGGTCAGCTTAGCTATGGTTTCGTCCAGGCCTGCCATCTCCTCTGTGAGGTTTTTTACCTTAGGAAGTAAAACGACTTTGTAATACATGCTGTATTTTGGTGGATTCAGTTTTATTTAATAATAATAACATAAACTTTTCTTATATATGTTTCATACCTTGTTCTCTGTGGCATGTTTCTCCTTTTCAACCTTGGCCAGTGTCAGCTCAAGGTCATCAATGTCTTTCTTCAGTTCTGAACATTCATCCTCCAGTTTCCTCTTCTTGGCTGTGAGCTCAGCATTGATCTCTTCCTCATCCTCAGCTCTCTCAGTCACCTCTTTGATTTTGGCCTCCAGCTGGATTTTGGTTTTGATCAGCTGGTCACATCTTTCCTCTGCATCAGCCAAGCCTTCAGCTTCCTTGATTTGGAAACAAAATCAAAATTGGGAAGAAAGAATGAAATATTTCCAATGATAACAGTATAAATTTCTGCTGTTCTTTGAAATTAAACTTTTATGAGCCCTCTGCCTGTGGAATACTCCACATTATAGGAAAAATGAAGTGTATCAGATATCGTCCTGTTCCTTTAGAAGAGTATATACACTTGTTGTTTGGTACCCATGGGGGACTGGTTCCAGGATCCCCTCACAGGTACCAAAATCCACAGATACTTAAGTCCCTTATATACAATGCCATAAACTGTGCATATAACCTACAAACATCTTCCCATAGTGTTCAAATCATCTCTAGATTATGTATAATGCCTAATACAATGTAAATTTTATATAAATAGCTGTTATATTATTTAAGCAGTAATGACAAAAAGTCTGTACATATTCAGTACAGACACAACCTTGATAAGCCTATTCTATATAGTACATGTCAGCAATAACAACATTTTTTCAATTTATGGTTGGTTAAATTCATAGATGAGGAACCCATGGATATGAAGGGCCAGCCATATTCTACAATAGATTAGAAAGTCTAGCTTCCAAAATATACCATTAATTCTGAAAGTAATTGGTGACATAAGACTTCAGAGGAATTTTATCAGAGATTGTTTCATGAATGAAATGGCATTTGAGTTGGGCTTTGACAGATAGATAGGATTTGGTTTTTAGAAATCAATTTATGGAGGGAGGAGCAGGAAGAGAGAAGGCATTTCAGCAGGAGAAATTTTGGATGCAGCTGCTACTGAACTATTTCTCTTTGTGATACTGTAGAACAATCTTGGTCATGCTCTATATTCAAGTTGAGGCATAAGGTAATCAAGAAATTCCTGGCAACCTGCTATGTTTCCAATTAAGAAGTTTGAGGGTGTAAAAGAAATGAGAGAAATCAATATATACATTTATCACTGATCCTCCATATTGGCTTTTGAATACATAAAAGAATAAAATGTGCTGCATATAGCTATGCAGTGGATATAGTGGTGTAGGACAGATTCTAAGTAATCCTCTAGGGACAACAGAAAAAATTCAGGAGGGATTTGAAGAGGGATTTGGGGGAAGAAAAAAAATATCTTTTTCCTTTTATAATCTAGAAGGAGTTGTTACACATCCCAAACTTGACAGAGGAGAACAATCTTAATCAACAGGAAAAAATATATGATTTTGTGATGAATAAATTATGCCAGACCAATTCAATTCAAACCAAATGAAAGGCATTCTTAAAAAATCCTATATTGGAGTTGATGGAAGCAGTTCTAAAAGGACTGGCTCAGGAGTGATCAGTGAACAGGCTGAATGGAGGAGGAATGAGTGGGGGTGGGGGCAGGCACAGCGACTTAGTGCTGCTGCAGCAATCTGGGTATGAAGTGATGGGGCACTGACTATGCAAGGGGTTGGAATGAGAAATTCTGAGTTTTAGGGATCAATAATAAGCAATAATTCAATAAAATTTGATGTAGAATACTGCCATTTGTCAGCTGTACATATTGCGATTTAAGATGCACGGACAAGTAGAAGTTGAAGGAAGTTTCAAAGAGAAAAAATCAGTGTCTCCATGCTATCCTCCCCTTAATATTCTGTTTAGGATAGTTTCATATTCAAATCACTTTCAAGGATTGTCTTCAAAGGGAAAATAAGTTACAAATCCTGTAGTCTGATGAAATTTTGTAAAAATGGAAGACAACATTCTACCTCAGTTCAACCTCATTGCCCTGGTGCTGGTTTGGGGGTGTTTATTAGGTGATGAAGGAATATACAGCTTTATTAGTATGATCAGAATGCTCTCACTTTCTCCCTACAGTGAGTGCCTCCCATATTGACTACCTGACTTAATGTCCTCAATAACCAGAGTCCTCTGCACTTGCATCCTGATTAGCAGTACCCAGGATAATACCATGACATACAGCCTGAACTTGGAGCTGCAGGTCATTTTTCTCTTTCAAGAGTGACACCATCTTTTCTTCAAGTTCTTTCCTTTTTGCCTCTGACTTGGCCAGTTCTTCTTTGGTCTTCTGAAACTCTTCCTTCATGTTGGCCATCTCCTTCTCAGTCTCTGCACTCTTCAGCAGGGGCTTGATCTTGAAGAACAGTTTCATCCAGGGCCAGTGCTTGACATTCATGAAGGCACGGATGTTGTACTGGATGCAGAAAATGGACTCTCTGGAATTACACAGAAATATTAGTGTAGATTGATTCAAATGAGAATGTGTGGATGATGAAATCAGATGAAATCTTGGCAGTGAGAGTTGGAGGTGCTGCCCCCACTGTGTTTCTCCTACTTTCAAAAGCACAAAGAAATTGATTTTGTTGTGATGGCCAAGGATTTGTCAATCACTCATTTCTCTAATTCAGTGCTTTTCAAACTTTGCTGTACATAAGAATCATTTGAAGGGCTTGTTAAAATATTGGTTCTTGGACCTTATCTTCAGACGTTCAGGTTCAGAAAATCTGAAGTGGGATCTAAAAATTTGCATTTTTATTAAGTTTGCAAGAGATGCTGATGATGCAGGTCCAAGGACGACCCTTTCAGAAGTGCTGCTCTCCGTCAGTGCTTCTCAGAGTTTTCTATGAGAACACCATTAAGAACAGTGAGGGGAAACTAGCCCCCAGAGATATGAGACATGGGATAAGGGTACTCATTAAAAACTTAGAATTTCTTTGAGAATCTCTGGTTTTATATTTTAATATTGTGTGAATGTTGCATTCTACTCTATGATATCATCAAATTTGTTTTAATCTAAATTATTTAAAAAGTTAATTACCCTCATATTTAGGCTGTTAATTGTCCAAATATGTATCTACTGGATCATGACCACACTTATTATTTTTATTTAAATAGAATACAATACAAAATATTACCATAATACAGGTGATACAAATAAAATTTGTTTTATGTAAATCATTTATATAGTTACATATACATACATACATATGGATGTATAGGTGACAAATAGAAAATTTATTTCTCACTATGAGTCTCATTCTCACTATGGGTCCTGTAGTTTGAGACACCTGGCTCATTAGTCTCAGTACTCTATCCCTGCATTATATTAGATGATGAGAAAGTTATGTACCTTGGGAACATTGTATTAACCAACTGAAAGAATCTTTCAATGTCCTTAATATTTTAAATCTTGATAGTTTGGTAATGCAAATGATTAGATGGAAGAAGTTGTTTCCATGTCTTGTATAAGATCACTATTAAAAAAAACTGTGTGCAATGCAATTCAGTGTATCTTATTTAATTATCCACCCAATAAATTCATATTAGAATCAAGTGCTAGGGTAAACTTTATTTCTGCTTATTCACTGGTAGATTTTTTCTTATTAGATAAGAACTAGACACACTCTATGCTTCTCTCTCTCTCTATATATATATATATATAGATATAGATATAGATATAGATATAGATATATCACTCACACACACGCACACACACACTATATATATATATTTTTTTTTTTAACCTAAACACTCAAGATGTATTCAATGGTGATGATCTCTACCTGAAGTTTCTGGTACATGTATGTCTCTACTTCAATGCGGGACTCATGTTTATTCCTTATTACTTTGGTGGCCTTACCTATCTGAGTCTTAACTGTAAGCCACCTCAAATATGTTTCTGAGGAAGAGAGACGTGAATAAACAATATGTTTTTATACCTTCTCTCCACCATCTTCTGGTACTCCACTCTTGCCAAGAACCCTCTGCACCTGGCCTGGGTTCGGGTAATCAGCTGGGCCAGCTTGTCATCTCGCATCTCCTCTAGGAGCCCCAGAAGACCAGCCTTGAAAAAGACCTGTTCATGGGGAGAGTTGTAGATTAGAAACTTTACATCAACTTCAAAGGGACAGAAATAACATCAGGTAGACTTTAGAGACTATTACCTTGGTGTGGCCAAATTTATACTGGGTGTGGTCAATGTCAATGGACCCAAGGAGCTTCTCAGAAGCCTTCTTACTGTCAATGAATTGTCCTTCAGGGATAGCACTTGCATTTAATACCTTGTATCTGTTCAAATAAGTAGTTTTTTAAAACTTGATTTACTGATGATACAAACAGTAGCTAAACATTAAGTGATCCATTAAAAATCAGAGTTTTTAAAAAAGTTATATTTTTACAGGAAGGACATTGTATATATTGATAGTTAACCTAGCATTGACTATTTTTATTCCATTTTACCTTCTTGCATAGTTGTAACTTTCTGCCTCATCAGACCTTGTTCTCAGGCAAGGATTCTATAATCTTGTTTACATTAAGGTACATACAGATAACCAATAAAATATAGCATGCTAACCTTGTTAGATGCTTTTGTTTTTTAAGATTCTGAATCCAAGAAAGCAAATTTTAATGAGGAATCTGGTAGAAAGTACTCTTTAGGTATGAGGAACTATTCTAATCACCTAAGAGGAAACTTAAGAGTGCTAGAGGTCTTGGACACTGGAGTCCTCTATCAATTTCCCCAGACTCAGACTTAGGAAACACCAGCTGCTTATGGCAGTTACCCATCCCCTTATCACTTTGCCTCTTATTTGATTCTCAAGATGAACTTATCTAGGGAGGAGAAAAAGGAGCTGAGGAGCTATTACTGTGATATGGTTCTGGGAAACTAGTGTGTGAGAGAAAAAGATAAAGTGACAGAAAATGACTTGATAGTTATAGATGCATGAGAGTTCCTAACTCAGCCACTTAATATCCATGTGACTTCTGATAAGTAACTTAAATTTCTTATAGCCTCAGTTTATTTGTCTATAAAATGAGGTATTTGTAGTACTTGCCTCTACTGATTTTTGTAAGGATTAAATGACATTATCCAAATATATTAAGCACTCAAAAATGGTAGTATTCATAATTATTAAAGTTTATGTATACATCTATGAGCTAACCCAGAAGCTTCATAAATTGAATGAAAAGTCTGCAGAATGCTTAATATATGGTATATTTACATTTTAAAGGTGTTTTGAGACATAATTTTTTACCTTTCATGAGGCATTAAAATAATGAATAGAAGTATATTTCCCCAAAATTGTTTTGCTTGCATTAACTATATTTATACTAAACTTTTGGGTAGACAATAATTAGGAGAGTCTGACCTCTGTTTGAAGTCTGCATAAAGGATCCTGCTTGGGAATCCTTTCCTACAGATGCGGATGCCTTCCAGCACGCCATTACACCTCAGTTGGTGCAGGACAAGTTCATGCTCCATGGCCCCTGAAAATACATGTTTATTTCAATGCAGAGTTTGTTAAAAATGAGGTATTCTTATCATACATTGTTTTCTTTCTAGAACTTCTTACCAGGAGTTTTTGTTTCATTGGGGATGATACACCGCACAAAATGTGGATGGGTACTTCTGAGGTTGGTCATCAGCTTGTTCAAATTCTCCTGTAAAATCAGGAAAAATCCTGTTATCTCAGACTTTAGACATGGTTATTAGCATTCTGGTGATGTCTGTAAAAGCAGTATCTATGGTAGAGTTGAATGACCAGTATGGAGCATTTTCACTTAAGGTTACACCTTGCCCTGGCTGGTGTGGCTCGGTGGATTGAGCGCTGGCCTGTGAACCAAAGGGTCACCTGTTCAATTCCCAGTCACAGCCACGTGCCTGGGTTGCATGCTAGGTCCTTGGTTGGGGGCACATGAGAGGCAAGCACACATTGATGTTTCTATCTCTTTCTCCCTCCCTTCTCCTTTCTCTAAAACCAAATACATAAAAACTTAGAGAAACAACTTGATGTTTCTCCTGAGATGCAGTTTCTGCCCCAGTACTTCTTTCTCCACTTGAGTGAGCAGGAGTTACACATATAAAGCAGCCTGACACATGATTCTTTGTATACAAGTACTATATTTCTTCCTATCCCCTGGCCACTCATTTACATTTACAAAGCCGTTGCCTTCCTGTACTAGGTGGTCGCACTTTCTTCCACTAAACTCCATGGCTTTCCAAATAACAAAATATAAGTCTGTACCACATTTGGGCATTTTTCTCATAAATACGGCCCCCCCTTTCCAACTGTATCAATGTTTAGGGCATAAATATTGTCTATAAAGGAAATAATTCTACCAGTTATGATTGACAATTGACTGGATTAAGAACAAAGACACCACATTAGGTTCCTTATAGACAAGCTATTAGATTTTTATTAGTCTTACTGATTATTTTGTCTCTTTGAGTGCATGTCATTGCTTATTTTTATGACTCAACTAAATTAAGAATGGCAGGGTATTAAGTTTTATAAAATCTCCTGTAAAATATTGTTTATTATTTGGCTTAACATGAAAGATGAGCTAATAATTCCCACATAATTTAAAGCTCTTCTTTCCAAAGCCAGATTAACAGATGTCACTAGTTAATATCAGCCCTAATCTAAATGGCAATGAAAAGAAGACCCTATGATTTTAAAAACAAATTCCTAGAGTAACTGGGAGTGTTGAGAACAGTTTCTTCCTTACTCTGAAAAGGGCAGACACTGTCTGGAAAGATGAGCCCTTCTTCTTACCACCTTTCTTGGCACCACCACTTGCCTCTGAAGAAAAAATAAGAATTTAAGGTGTCATTCAAATACAGTTTTAAGTCAACAAGGCTATTTCTTGCTTATTTGCTGGTTTCTGCACTAAAGTGAGCATTTTTTGACACCACTGGCTTCTCTGTTTGATTCTGAATGAATCTTATATACACTAAGTTTGCATCCATTTTTCTGTGATTTTTTTTACTCCACTAGGAAATGAGGAGAAAGGCTTTCATCTCACTGTACACAGATGGACTCCTTAATATTAGAACATTTGGGGACACTATAATTTCAAAAAATATCAATAAAAGCTAGAATTAAGAGGCAGAAGTTTCTTATTATATTACCTTAAATATCCCCAGATACTAAATAACCAGCAGATGTGGACAGGGAAGTAGGAGAGAATCAGAAGCCAAGGCATTTCTTTGGTTGAGCTCCTGACAGTTCCTCCTATCTGACCCTTTGCAATAGGGTCTCTGTCAGTGCTGGAGTGAGCCACAGATGTACAGTGATTACAGTGTAGCCTACTTACTCAAAATCTGGAGACACAATGGGTTTGGCCTAGCAACCTATGAGATCATCAGCCTGAATGTAGCCCCACATTTTGTAATATCCAGAGAATGTGTTGGATTTTTTGAGCACTACCTGCTTCAGCAGTTTGAGCCCCAGAGAAGAGGTAAGCTAAAGTTTTCAGTGATGACTTCTGGTACAGCCCGACCACCGTCTCGTTCAGGGGGTCCTTATTCTTGTCAAGCCAGCCAGTAATGTTGTAGTCCACGGTGCCCGCGTAGTGGATCAGCGAGAAGTGGGCCTCAGCCTTGCCTTTGACAACCTTAGGCTTCTGGAAGTTGGCAGACTTTCCAAGATGCTGTTCATACAGCTTGTTCTTGAAGGAGGTGTCTGTGGCCTTGGGGAACATGCACTCCTCTTCCAGGATGGAGAAGATGCCCATAGGCTAGAAGTAGACCACACACAAAGTTATAATTTTATTTAAATATTTTTTTGCATAGAATTAAGATGCAGGGAATAATTTAGTTGCCACAAAACATGATTTCTGAAATTAAAACAGACCTTCTCAATGAGCTCAATGCAGGCAGCCAGGTCCATCCCAAAGTCAATGAACTCCCACTCAATGCCTTCCTTCTTGTACTCCTCCTGCTCCAGCACAAACATGTGGTGGTTGAAAAACTGTTGCAGTTTCTCATTGGTGAAGTTGATGCACAGCTGCTCCAGGCTGTTGAACTAAATAAATAGATATATTTACTTTTCTCTTTAGCAAATTGAACATTCTTAAATATAGGACTTTTTAATTAAAAAAATATATGTCAAATAGCCTTTAGATATCCAAATCATTGGGGGCTTATGAAATCTAATGTTTTATCTGCTGCCATTAATGCACAATCCTAAATCATTGTTAATACACTTTTGCTGCACTTGCTTAGGTTTACCCAGGTATTTTCCTGAGTTCCTACTTTTCCTTTCTTTTTAAAAAAAATTTTTTTAAAGATTTTATTTATTTATTTTTAGAGAGGGAAGGGGGAGAGAGAGAGAGAGAGAGAAACATCAATGTGTGGTTGCTGGGGGCCATGGCCTGCAACCTAGGCATGTGCCCTGACTGGGAATCGAACCTGAGATGCCTGGTTCGCAGCCTACACTCAATCCACTGAGCTACACCAGCCAGGGCAAGTTCCTACTTTTTCATATCATGTTTATTCCCAGTAATGTTTGCATTTTCTGTTGACTCATTTAAAAGCTCATTTGTGACCCATTAGAAGTGAGCTGAGAGGAGCCTCTGTTGTATGGAAAGCATCATGGTAAGCATGACAAGTGAACAATCATTGCCACTCATGTTCTTTTTTTAATTTGAAGAGAAAATAATTGAGATACCAAATATTATGTACAGTATGTTAACACACACTTGTATTTTTTAATGCTAAAATGTTAACATTAGCTAGATTAGCTAGATATAAATAATGGAATTAATGTGAATTTTTTCCCTAGATTTTCCATACTTTCTTCAATGCCCAAGCTTTACTTTTAGAATTTGAAAGAAAAAGATAATCTCTTCAAAACTATAAGCAGGAAAAATATATTTCATATTCACATGTGAATTTTTATCCCCTGTTACTACATTAATGAGAATTAAGAGTTAATTCCACTGAGTTTATTAATGCTGACTCGAACTTACTAGCATTTTCTCACCTCTTACTATCAGCCTACATATTTCTGAATGATTTTTCCACTGTATGTATACTCGGGGCATATTATGCACTACACAGCTTTACTTTGATTTCTTCATGGTAACTTCATTTTGCATTACAAGATATTTAGAGCCTTCCTCCCCACTACACCAAGCTGACTTCTAACTCCCTTTGGTTTATGTAGTGAGTTAAAGAGTCCCCATCACGTGAATTGTTTCTCGTAGAAGTAAAATTGCCACTACAGAATATGAAACAATCACACTCTTTTAAGTTTTGGCATTGTTGACAGTGTTAAGAAAAGATTATAATATTCATAATTTCTTCTCATCAATATTTCTGTTGCCTTAAGATAAAACTCAATAACCAACCAGCTCCATACTCACATCAAAGATCTCAAAGCCAGCAATGTCCAAGACCCCAATGAAGTACTGCCTGGGCTGCTTCGTGTCCAGCTGCTGGTTAATGCGGGTGACCATCCACAAGAACATCTTCTCATAGACAGCTTTGGCCAGAGCACCCACTGCATTGATCACCTTAAAAGAAAAGGATATATTTCTTGAGGTTATTAGAGGATGGTAAAATGCTTGCATCCCTGGCAGTGAATATGAATTATGTACCTACCTGCTCTACAGTCTGGCCTTTGGTGACATATTCATTGCCAACCTTGACCCTGGGGTAGCAGAGGGCTTTGAGCAGGTCAGCAGAGTTCAGACCCTGGAGGTAGGCTGCCTTGTCAGCAACTGTAGAGACACAGTTCAGGTACCCAACATGACCTACAGTCCACCCCACATTTCACAGGGCCAGGCTAAGTAGTGAATCACTTCATAGAGAGTCTGTGTGGGGGTGAACTTGTGCATGTTCATCAGAAGCTTCATTCTAAAGGAGACATGAGTTTGGAGTGGGCTTTTTTTTTTCTTGCCTAGATTTTCTTATTAAACACAGATGGAGCTTCATTTGGTACCTTCAGTGCCATCTGGCTCAGCTTGCTCCTCACGCTGCTTTTGCTTGAATTTCATGTTCCCATAATGCATTACTGCCCCTGTGAGCTTATAGATGGACACTCTTTCATCAGAAGTGAAGCCCAGGATATCAATGGCACTCTGCCAGGACGAAAGAGAAGTAAAACAGTTAGGGCAGAAGACACTAATTTATTTATCCTAGGCGAATTTATCCTATCTCCTTAACCACACACCTATGGCAGATTGCTATTGTCATTCCCAAATATAATGGATTTTTAAAATAAGAGTGTGTGTGTGTGTGTGTGTGTGTGTGTGTGTAACTTACATCTGTAGCCATTAGCTCTTCTTGGTCATCAATGCTGGGGACTGTGATCTCCCCTTGACTGACGAAAGCATAGTCATATGGGTTGGTGGTGATCAGGAGCATTTCTGAGTACATAGAATTCAGGGGATACATTTTATATTGGAATATATTAATAAAACAATTAACCCCTAGCTTATAAATGTAGGTTCTTTCTTACCAATTAGCTCTGGCTTCTTGTTTGACATGATCTGATAAAAAATATGGTAACTTCTTTCTGCCTTTAGCTGGAAAGTAACTCTAGACTTCTCCAGAAGGTCTGCAATGCAAAGTAGATACTGGATTATAGGGAAATTGTAAAGTTTCTGGAGTGCTTTTGGCACTTGGAGTCATTACCTAAATTTCATTGGTCCCCTGAGATTTCAGCTGAATGTTACCATGAGGTACCACACATTACATCTCTACAATGGCAGTTGCTTTTCCATCTCCAAAAAGAAGCTAAAGCATGCTGGCCCAAAGCATATTCATTTCTCATACAGAAGACCCTTAATATATGACATATAATTGACTCTTGATAAGCTCTCTGTCCCCAGGATCTCTTCTCACTTTATAATACAGGGAATACAAAAAGCAAAATTTATCAAGGCTCTGACTAAGAAGTAATTGCATGTACTCAACCCAGAGGCAACTCATTTAACCCTAGTGTTAGTTTTTTTTTCTTATAAAAAACTTGACATTACTTCTGAGGCTGGAATAATTCTGACAAGCCCAGCAGCTCGTGGCAGTTGCTACAGATTCATTAGCTCATGACTGACATGGATAAAGCACACTGTGGACTCTGGGTAAGATTGGCATTAACCGTGGGCACGTTTGGCAGCAGACTGGTGTTTCACAGGCTCCAGGCTCAGCGGGAGCTGCAAGATGTTCCTCCAAACCATCATTTGTCATCTTTGGATTCCATCTAGGCGGTCCTGTTACTCACATGTTTCAATATCAGCAGAAGCCAGCTTCCCTGTGGTACCAAAGTGGATCCTGATGAATTTACCCTTGCAAGTGAAAAAAAAAAAAACACACCAAAAACGGTGTTATGTACAAAGCTGGGAGCACACAAGAAAGAGGAGACTGAAATAATAACTCAGATATGCTTTCTCTGGCATTTTGGGCTGAGAAAACCCTTCTGTGACCAAGAGACTTACAAAGCGAGATGAGTTGTCATTCCTCACGGTCTTGGCATTGCCAAAGGCCTCCAGTAGGGGGTTGGCACTGATGATTTGATCTTCCAGAGTCCCCTGCAAAGATAAGAGCAGTGCTTACATCTGAGGCTCTGGACTTTCCAAGAGTCCCGGCAGTCTTGGTTCTGACTCTGGCTCTCAGACTCACCTGCATTTTGCCAGAAGTAGCTTCCTCTTTCTTTTTATCCCCAGTAACTGCAATTGTTGCAAAGTACTGGATGACACGCTTGGTGTTCACAGTCTTTCCTGCACCAGATTCTCCGCTGTGAAATAGAAACTCAGTCTATAAGCTTCCAAAGCTGGCAGCTATCCCAGCAATGAAAAGAGATTGTAAAATCTACTTACGTGATCAGGATTGACTGATTCTCTCGGTCTACAAAAAAGAAATTATAGCATTTAATACTGTTTTCTTATGTATTTATAACTGGTAAGTAAAGTAATATGGAATGAATTTAGTATTTTTCAGACTTAGTATCCTTCAATAGTCACTAGGACATGATGGGCCCTAGACCTATTACCTTTTTCTGTACACTTCTCCCTGCTCCCTAAGGCTCCCCTCATTCCCCACCTACGTGAGCATATATGCAACCATTTAAGAAGAACGTTGCAAGGAAGCACCTGATTCTTCTGTTTATACTGTACCACTAAATAAATATCAAACATGGGATAGGTTCTTCAGTTGGATTTTGATGATAAGTTAATGACATTTGTAGGTACAAGAAATAATGAAAGTAGGTATTGGAGATCTTCAGCATGTGAAAAGGAGTAAATATTGTAAAAGTGGTAACTTTGGAAGTAATCATGGCTTTAGTCATTTTTTTAGGAAAAGGTAAAAGTTTGTTTTGATGTTTTACTCTACTTGAAGAGGAATCCTGTAAGCTCGTTCCCCAAGGTGCATAGTACCTCAGATTGGTCTAGCTGACACAATGTTCTAGAAAGAAGATTCAATGGTGTTGGGCGATCTGGGCAGCTACATCAAAAAAAATGAAACTTGGCCACCAACTTACACCATACACACAAAAAAACTCAAGATGGGTAAAGGACTTAAATATAAGTTGTGATACCATAAAAGCCCTATAGGAGAACATAGGAACGAAAATCTGATAGTCCATGCAACAATATTTTAACTGGTATGTCCCCTAGAGCAAGGGACATAAAAGAAAGAATGAACAAATGGGAATTCATCAAAATAAAAAGGGAATCCTAGTACATTCTTGGTGGGAATGCAGACTGGTACAGCCACTGTCAAAAACAGTATGGAAAACAGAAGTGGAACCTAATCAACAAAACAAACAAGCAAGAAAAATATACCCAGAGGCATGGAAATAAAGAACTGACAGTAATCAGAGGGAAGGGAGGAGGGGATAACAGAGGAAAGAAGGGAAAGGGTCATCAAAGATCATGTATAAAGGACCCATAGATAAAGCCAAAGGGGGGAAAGATTGAGGGTAAAAAGTAGGGGGGTTGGGGGGAGAAAGTGGTGGTGGGAAAATGAACTCACATGACTCCACTCCAGAAAGACAAACGACCAAATTAAAAAGTTGGACAAGGACCTGAAAAGGAGGACATACAGAGGGCCCAGAGACTTATGAAAGGGTGCTCAGCATCACTAGCCATGAGAGACATGCAAATTAAAACCACAGTGAGATACCACTTCACACCGGCCAGAATAGCCATCATAAACAAATCAATAAACAAGTTCTGGCAAGGTGGAGAAAAGGGAACCCTAGTACATTGTTGGTGGGAATGCAGACTGGTGTAGCCACTGTGGAAAAAAGCATGGAATATCCTCAGAAAACTAAAAATGGAACTGCCTTTTGACCCAGCAATACCACTGCTTGGGTTATACCCTAAGAATAGTGAAACACTAATTCAAAGAACCTATGCACCCCAATGTTCATAGCAACACAATTTACAATAGCAAGTGCTTGAAGTAACCTCAGTGCCCATCAGTAAATGGCTGGATAAAAAAACTGTGGTACATTTACACAATGGAGTACTACACAGCAAAACGAGAGGAGCTCCTCCTACCCTTCACAACAGCATGGATGGAAATGGAGAACATTATGGTAAGTGAAGTAAGCCAGGCATAGAAGACAAATACCGTATGATCTCACCTATAAGTGGAACCTAATCAACAAAACAAGCAAGCAAAATATAACCAGAGATGTTGAAATAAAGAGCAAACTGATAGTAACCAGTTTGGGAGGGGGAAGGTGATAATGGGGGAAAATAGGAGAAGGGCCATCAAGGAATATGTATAAAGGACACATGGACAAAGTCAAAGGGGGTAGGTTCGAAGGTGGGAGGTGAGGATGGGTGAGGTGGGAGGAACATGGAGGGGGGAAATGGAGACAATTATACTTGAACAACAATAAAAATTTATTAAAAAATAAAATAAATTTTGATATTAAAATAAAATGCATGGTATAACTCTTCTTATACTAGAAACACCTTAAAATCTGGAGTATGTTCAGATTGGCTCTGGGAAAAAGATAATAGTATTTTGCCATGCTTAATGTAAAAAGACTGTTTATTAGTCATAATTTTGGTTATAGGATAAGACCACAGAGGCAAATTTTACTCTTCTGTTTTTTGGCTCTTGGTAATAGAAACATAGTTTGTGTGTGTGATTGTGTGAGTGAGAGTGTGTGTGTATGCATGTAAGACATGCATATATGTAGGTATGCTTATATTTTTGCTCAAGCGTATTTACTTTCAGAGTTATTCAAAAGTAAATTATGTAGCTATGGCCAACCTCTGTTAATTTTGAAAAGTTTAAGAGATTATTACCAATTATGTAATAGCAGGGATTGCAAGTAATCCTTACACTCTCTCCTTTCTAGACCATCTCCCTCACAAATACATCAGCCTCAGCTACAGGGGACCATCTCAAAGAGAGTGTTGAGGTGGTTCAAGTCTCTTTCTCATACCATTCTTCTCTAAGAAGATGCACATACAGAGCATTCAGCTCACCAGTCAGCATGAACTGATAGGCGTTGTCAGAGATGGAGAAAATGTGGGGCGGGGCCTCCTGGCGCTTTTTGCCTCGGTAGGCAGTCACCACCTCGGGGTTGTACACTGGCAGCCACTTGTAGGGGTTGACGGTGACACAGAAGAGGCCTGAGTAGGTCTGTGCAAAAGAAGAAGAAAGAATAACTACTCAAAGTCCTTGTCCATTATTTGTACAATTCACTTATTAATGAATTATAACCTAAAGGAACATTTTAAGTAAGTAAAGTGCTGATGCCTTACTTCTTCAAGACTTCAATGTGAAAACTAGTTGGAAGGTACAACAATGAGATAACAAAATTTTTGAGGGAAGAGACCATAATTTAAGTTTATTCCTGTTCAGATTTGTCAGTGATCTTCACATAGCAGAAGCTCCAAAATGATTTTTATATGTAATATGAGACAGTTTTACTGTACTTTAGGAAATATGCATATTTCTTTTATAATGTTAAGATAGTTCGAATTCATGAAAACATAAATTTGGACACAACCTAATTTATTGTTTAGCCCAACAATCAGGAATGTTTAAGTGAACTCTGATAACTCTTCTTAGGAAATATGGTACAAACATTTAAAAAGGTAAATACTCAGCAAAATACTGTTACATTATAAAGAAACAGAACTCAAAATATTATAAATACATTATGTTTAAATAGGATGATTTTCAAATCTTTGACAGCTCATCTAGGACAGGCACCAACCAATGAGAATGGATGCTGACTCTAAACAGTAGTTTGTATAGGTGTGGTCCAGCTGAATATCAGCTCTGGCTACCTATACAAAATATCAGTGTAACCTAGTAACTGCAGTTAGAAAATATGTACTGAGTGTGTATTATGTGCCAGGCCTCTGTGAGGCACTGGGAATGAAACATAAATGAGACAATGTTCCTTGAGGAGCTCATAGTCCACCTAGGAAATGGACATATAAATGAATGATGGTCAAAAAAACATGACCAATGTTACTGCAGGGCCAGAAACAATAGGACGGAAAATGCAACTCTGCCCAGGGAAGTTGAAAGGTTTCATCAAGACATTCCACATAGAAAGGACAAGAATACACAAATGCAAATTGCTGTTATTTTAGAGGAGTGAAAATTGGTGAAATTTGGTATTTAAAAACATTACGTTTAAGTGCTATCATATAAGTTTATCTTTTCTCTCTGGATGATTCTGCTGCTGGAATTAGGAGGTGGGGTTGAAATGTAGGCCGTGGCCGAGACATAAGTAGTAGCTGCTCCAAGATTCTGTGGTAAACTCAGTATGTGGACAATGGCCTTGCTCAGCTTTGGATTAGAAGACAGGATAAAGTACCAGCTACTGGGTTGCAATTTACAATAGCGATAGTCAAACTTGTAACTAGTTACACTGCTAGTGAAAGCAAAATGGGTCACTGTCTGGTGGGGCTGGTGGGGTCCAGGTCATAGTCACTCCAGGAGGGGCACTCACATAGATCATCCAGGCTGCATAACGCTCTTTGAGGTTGTACAGCACAGCGGGCTCGTGCAGGTGGGTCATCATGGCCATGTCCTCAATCTTGTCATATTTGGGAGGGTTCATGGGGAAGACTTGGTCATCTTTCACTGTCAGAGTCTGGTAAACAGAAAAAAATCACTGTTTATGTCGATTGAGTGACCAAACAAAAAGATCAATACAATATCAGCTGCTGGAACTTTACTCACTGCTCCCGCTTCAGTCTTCACAGTCACTTTCCCTCCTTCTCTACTCTGGATAGTCCCTTTGACAAAGGATTCCTTGGGCTCCGCCACAAAGACAGATGTCTTGGCATCAAAGGGCCTATTCTGGGCCTCAATGCGCTCCTTCTCAGACTTTCGAAGATAAGGAGCAGCCTCCCCAAAAACGGCCATTTCCTGGTCTGAGGAACTCATGGCTGCTGAGCACAGAGGTCCTACGGAGAAGATGAAGCATTTCAAACTAGAGATTCTGGACTGTTGTACATATCAGTAATTTCTATATTGATATTTCAAGGGTCTTATTAGAAATTCCACCAGCCAGGTCCACTGTACACTGTGCTGTAGTTATTGAGACAAACATAATCACAAAGATTCCCATGCATCAGGGGCCCTGAGTACCCAACATTGAGCTGGGGGCTCTATACCCATTATCTTCTTTTATCCATCAAGACTGGCATTCTAATCAGGGAGCTGGGTTGTAGTCTCAGCATGCTGCTAAGGAGCTTGCAACCTTGGGTAAGGCACTTGGTCTTTCTGAGCCTCAGTGTTTCCATCTTTAGAATAGGAATTACAATATCTACCTTTCTTAATTCACAGTCTGTGACATATAGTGTAGATACTTTGAAAATAAAATGATGACTGAGAAAGCAATTTGGAATAGTTTAGGCTACCATTTAGATATAAAAAGTCATTTAGTATAGTGCAACAACAATTTGTTTTTTGCCAGGTGATGTAAGAGAACTTTCTTTCCTCCTCTAGATGTTCATTCAGAACTGCTTACATTCAGTGGATTTGGGGGGATTGTCATCTTATTTACCCTTTTTCATTTGGGTGCTTAGCAGACTTTCTCTAACATAATTCTTTGCATATTAAATTCAATTAATGAGTTCCAAGTAAACTAACTGAGGATAAAGCCATAGCAAATGTCATCTTATTCTTCTACATTTAAGGGCTCCCTTTGCTTTCCCAAATTTCCTCCTTGAAGAATGCATGCTAGGCTGTGCCATTCTGTGTCACCTGCAGGTTGCCAGTGATATCAGTAGAATAAAAGACTGGGCAGAGGATGCTCCCGTAGTCATTACACGATCCAATTACTTGAAATTCATTTTAATCAGCTATCCACCAGTCTTTCTTTTAGAAATGCAGTGTGCAGTAGCAGGGCAGATTAATATCTTTACAATAGATGTAACAGACATTTTGCAGTGTTTTTGTTTTATACAACACTCAGCACTGGGTAAGGCAGTGATTTTCAACCTTTTTCATCTCGTGTCACACATAAACTAATTACTAAAGTTCTGCAGCACAACCCCCAAAATTTTTTTGCCAACCTGACAAAAAGAGATATAATTTTGATTCATTCATACCAGATAGCTATTGTGTTGGCTGTTGTCTTTTTTTTTGTTTGTTTTACAATCTCAGGGAAAAGAGGTCAGTGTTTCTCTAAATAGTCAGGTATTGTATGTTTTAAAAGTTCTTGTGGCACACCAGTTGAAAATCGCTGATGTAAGGTAACATTTTTAAAAGATTTTAAAGAAGTTTAAAGGACTCATTTTCCTAGGTACTTCCTTTCTTGTTTATGAGATACCATGTTTGCTAAATGAAGACTAGTAGCAAGATACATTTTTATCAAATTTGAGACTTTTAGCCAGGGAATCTTAGTGCACACTTTTTTTCCTACAGAAACAAATTTTTATTCTATTAACTACTGTCCTTTTGCTAAAATGTCACCCCATCAGTAAGGATATGTGCACTGTTCTTCCTCTCTCCCTCTACAGCACCTTTCCTGAAGTGCAGTTGTTAAGGTATTTACTGAGATAAGCACTTTTTGAAAGGTTGCTAAGTGACATAAATCCATCCCATAGTCTCTTGCATGTACTCCAAGTACTGATTAGTCTAAATCTTACCTCGTTAGCAAGTGAGAAGATGTAGCCTGAGAGTGAGACAGTTCTGTTAAAGAAAAGGGAAAAGCACTTGGTTAGTTAACCAAAACCAAACCAAAACAGAATCCCATTTGTGGCATTATTTGCTATTGCAAACAGAAGGCAACAAAAATCATGGGTGGGAAACGTGCAGTATCAGAAGGAGCAGTACCAGAGCGGGCAGCTGCAGCCGACACTGGGTAGCGTGGCTGGTGTCCCTCTTGAAAGTCCTGTCCTGTTCCCACTTACCTTGGAGCTTTTTAAAGCAGGACGAGTCAGCTTCATTCCAAGGGCTCTTTTATATGGATAGCTATGGAAACAATGCAGCTGCCTGTTCTTTCTTAAGTCAAAAGAAATTGTTTGGCAAAAAAGTCTTGGCAGTCTTGCTTCCCTGCATAATTCTATTCATATTAAGAATGGTTGGATATAATTAGAAATACTTTTCTTATTGAGTATGTGGATAAATCTCCTATGGATAATTTGAGAAGATGGTCTGAATGAGATATTCATGCTGATAGATAAAGAGAGTGACTGGGCAGTCACAATACCTGGCTTCCCTTGTAAATTCTTTTCTGGCCCTGCTGGGCATGCCATTCACACTTACCTTGCATTATTTTTCTTATTTAACATGGTAAATGATAAAAATAAAATACAAATCTTTATTTTCATTTTGTGAGGATTAATTTTTACCTGTTAATTTGTCTTTTTCTGCCCTGCAATACTAAGCTATGTGCCTTTAACAGAGTAAAAAGAAAGAAGGTCCTCTCTTTATAATGTTCCAATATAGTTGTAGTTTTGGGGAACATCCTTACTTTCTCACTGTTTTGCTTTAGCCCCGCTGGTTCTCTGCATAGCACAGTTTCCGTTCACCTATTTGTTTGACTTGGCTGCAACAAGAAAGGCTTAATAATTTCTAGTAGTAAATTTCTAGGTGTATTAGGAGTACTTCCAAACATTTTTTCATGTCAGCACACCTAGAAAAAATGATATATTTGAGTAGTACGCTAGAGTAATGTGTGAGTGATTTGGCTATATCTGTAAAGGGCTTGGTAAGACCATTTCTTTATATGATATAAATATAATAAATATAGCCAACATTGAGGAAAATATTAAATACTGAATGTATCTAAAACTTCCAAATAACATCATTTCTAAACTTTTAAGGAGCAATTTTAGCTAGACTGACAGAACAAAATTCATTTATATCTGGCTTTATACTTGAATAATGACACACATTTCCTCATTTAAAAATTTTTAAAATGACCACATACAGCATTTGTATTCTTGATAATTACCATCATGGGGAAACTGCACAAGAAGGCAATAAAAATATAAAATCATGTTGTTTAAATTGTTGAAATTATATTTTAAAAGTTTATCAGCCCCTTTTTTATCCTGTTTGACAAATATATCAAAATTTCTAGGATAATGAAAATAAATTTTAAATCTACTTGATCTGTTTTTCATATCAACTATTTCAAAAGATGGTAAAGCTCTAATCTTCAAAAAGTCCATGTGTTAGAGCTGCCCCACTGCTGGGTTGGTCACCACTAAACAGGCACATCAGCCATAAAACACAGAAGTGCCTAATATGTTCAAAGTCCAGGATTTGGAGCTCCCACTCTGAGCTGTCTCCACCAGGACAAACTACTTGGCCTTCCGGACTTCCCACGCTGGCTGGCGGCACTCTATCTGCATGCTCTGCTTCAGGCATCCTGAAATGCCAATCCTCCCAGCAACCCCCAGGGGTCTCTTGCCTACAGCTGGCAGCATCTCACTCTCAGCTGGCTGCTGAAGTAAATGCTCTCCTTGGTTCCACTCAGCACATGGTAAACACCACCATTTTTGCTCGCCTCCTTTAAGGACTGTAAGGTACACTGTCAAACACTAACCCAGCCCAGGCTACCCTCTGAGGAACCCCTGGCTAAGCTTCTCACAGCTGGAGACCACATCCAAAGGCTCTGGCTTCCCCTGCCCAAGATAGAAAGGATGCACTTTTCATGGTACATCTATAACCTTTTCGATGCCAAGGCACACTGGCTGGGCAGCTCTGTTTTAAGGTGAGCTGTAGTTCTATTTCCCAATACTATTTCACTGAAAGCGAAGCCATTTTTAGTGTACAGACTAAACTGTTGTTCTTTTTCTTCTGCATATTGGTACTTCCTTTATACTTTAAGTATTTCTTATTTATGTTCTTTATAAAATGTCCTTCACTTTTAAGTCATGTTGTGGTTACATTTTTTTCTCAGTTTTTCAATTCCTTCAGTGAATACGAGGGCAGAGGCTGTCCAATATATTATTTTTTGATGTAAAGAAGAAAATGCAAAGCCTCATTCCAGTGGTTGAGAATTACATATTCATTGTTCCCCATGCCATTTGGTATGGTAAACAACTTTTTGGTAAACAACTTGTGATTGGTAAATATTATCGGAGACTTCACTTATGTAAATGTTCCAAGTGATTTGCTCTTCTACTCTGCAAATAAAACAAAAATATAGAGTACATTCACTTCCAACATTTTTCTTGATTTCACCAATATTTTGACCACTGCTCTAATGTGCCAGGGCTTTCTACTTTCCACTGCTTACCCTTTGGGATATCTGACACATTTAGGGTTAGTGACAACTCAGGAAAAAAGGGAATTTGAGAATAAATATTGATCTGTGCAGTACAAGGAAGTTCAAAGTGTGAAGAAGCAACTGACCCTCTCTTCAGGAGGTTATAATCTAACTGAAACACCAAGTGAACACTAATGAAGTAGCTCAGCTCACCTCCCAAACAATATCATATCAGGTTTAAAAATATACAGTGTACACGTTCTTTGCAGTAAAAGAGCCATATTTTATGCATATATTAGATATTTGTGGATACCTAGAATTATGTGAACATATAGAAAGTGTCCCCTAAATCCTAGTTTGCAAATTTCAGATGCTCCAGGTTTCTTTATCCTAATCATTCAAGTCTCTGACAACTGAAATTGGATCTTGGATTTGACTTTTTATTACACATCAGCTGAATATCCTTGGAAATTTACTAAACCTTCCCAAGACATTTTCCTGATCTATAAAATGGATAATGAAGTGATACCTCATGAAGGTTTCTAAGGAATAAATAAATGAATGCTTAAAGCTGAGAACACCCATTACTAATTCAATAGATATTGATTGTGATTGCTATTTCCCCTGTCTTTTATTAGTTCTTACAGTGATCCCTCATCTATCATGGGAGTTATGTTCCAGAGACCCTCTCGATAGGTGAAAATCCACAAAGCAGCGGCGTTATATTTATTTTATTATTTACATATATTTTAAGGCTGTATAAACTCTTCCCACACTTCTATAAACCTTTCCCACACTCTTATAAACACTTCATATGCTCTTAAACACTTTCTACACTCTTAAACCTACATAATTTTAACAACACATAAAATTCTATATGGGTACTCACCAGTGAAGTATACTACAACTTGAATGATGAAGATCGTGAATTATGTAGCTGTGCAGTACTGATGGCAATGAAAGTGATGATGATGAGATGAATGTACTGTACAGCCGTGAAGAGCATTACAACTCTTCTGAAGGCACCACTTCATCAGGTGCTTCATCAGGTGGTGCAGTATCTTCACCCTGGGCCATAGCTTCTATTTCCGCTAAAGGCATAGGTGTAACTGATCTCTTCGTCAGAGTGATGAACATAGTTATAGGGAGCTGCTGGCAGTGCTTTTTATCCACAGAGGAAGCTTCTCCATGCAGAGAGACACCCTTGAGTCCAAAGCATCTCTGAAATTGGTCAAACCAGCCCTTGCTGGGGCTGAATGGGGTTGGTCTGGTGGGAGAAACACTCAATTGTCCTGCTTCTGTGTCATCCTCGTCTTCATCCTCATCACCATCATGAATGTTTATGCTTTCTGCAAAACTATCATAAAGTTTTTTGACCTTTGTCCAGATGGTGTTGGTATCTAGTGAGATATTCTTCTTCTTGCAGTCATTTATCCACAGAGCCAATGCAGACTCCATCCTCACAATGGCCTTTTTGTAGGAAGTGACCACCCTTTTCGCTGTCTTGTTAAAAGCCATTGTTGCCATAGACCTAATATTCTTCTCGTCTTTCTTTATGTAGCGAACAGTAGATTCATTGATCTCATAATGGCGGCCTACAGCCATGTAGCTTTTGCCTTCCTTTAACATCGAGAAGTTCCACCTTTTCTTCCATGGTAAGCATATTCCTCTGGCACTTGGGTTCACTGACAGAAGCCTTAGAAGGCACAGAATGTTTGGGTGGCATCATAGGGCTTGAAATCAATTCAAACTTTTACGAAAATTTCTCAAAAACACAACACTGCAGAGCAACACTATGCACAGCGATCAGACATCAATGTGAAGTGGACAAGGAGCGATGCTGAACATATGGGCACAGTGTGGGAGAGAAAACAGACAAATGCTACAGTCTCTGAGCCAATCAGCACCCAGGATACAGAACACAGTGCTGTGGTTGGTTGCCTTCCATTCCATCAGCCAATAGTGTGCTGTGTACAATCTCACACTGGCAAACTTGAGCAAGCAGTAGTGGCGTACTGCATTTCCATTGTGTACAGTATGGTATTCATCCACTGATGAAATATATACTGTATTTTATTTTGATTTAATATATTTTTAATATGTTTGAATTAACATTTTTAAAATGTTTAGATTGCTTTAATTTTTTAGGCAAAAATAATTAAAATCATAAATATTATATAAATACTTATATACCACAAAATCCTGCAATAGAGCAAAAACTCCATGATACAGAATTATATGGTTTTTTTTAAAAAAACCCACGATACAGTGAAGCCACAGTAAGTGAACCACGATGTAGTGAGGGATGACTGTATTCTGAACTCTGTGGCCATGAAGCAGTTTCCTTTCTGATTCTTATAACATGACATGCATGTTTCATTGATCATTTCAATTACCTAGTAAACAGATTTACAGAGAATCACTATATGCCAGGATCTTAGGTAAGCTCCCCGCTGCCAGTGTGGAACACCCTCCTCACTTTTGTATCATTTATATGTCATATGTATATCAAACTCCAGATTAGTTCTTACCCAGGCATTGTTCTCACTTATTCTGCCTGATGGGAGAAGGATAGTTTGGCTTGGAAAGGGAATAACTGATGTTAGCTGTTACATGAAGATTGGCATGAAGATATGAGAGCCTGGTCCAGGGAGCTGGTCATGGAAATGAAAAAAAAAGTGTTCAACTAATTGGTTGACTAATTGTCTCCAGAGAGAGGAAGTGAATGTTTGGCAACAGGGTCCCAGGGAGACTGGCACTTCACACTAGATTCTTTTGTACCTTTCAAATTTTGTTTCTGGTATGTATTACTACTTTAAAAATAAAAAGTAATGATTTATTAAATGAGGATCTCTCTAAAAATTAAAGAACAGATGGAATTGAAGGAAGTAAGACCACAAAATTAAAAAGAAGAGATACTAAGCTCTAGAGGAGTTGGGGTGGAAGTTTCCCAGTAGCCACTTCTCTGTCTTTTCCATGGACTAGATGCCAGACCCATCACTCTGCATGTTGAAAACTATGGTTGTTGATATGGTTTTGTAGGAATGTGTTGATTTTCTGGTTCAAACTTGGTACCTTTGCACCAGCAACTTACACGTTTGAAGTACCATCAGTAGAAATCTACACTTCTAAACATCCAGACATAGAATTTCCTGACAATTTGCTTTATAAAGAAAAAAGAGAATGGCTAGCAAGAGGCCTATGGCAGTGCTCATAATTTAAAGTCATGGAGAGAATGAGAATTTTTTGAAAGCTATATATAATTTGGTTTTGTCGTATATTACATGGCTCTTTTTTAGTAGTTGCAGGCAGATTGAGCTTTCAATAATACATTATTTAGTCCTAATTTGAAATAGTTGTGGTGGGGATCTATGAGCACTCATGAACAGAATTGTTCAGTAAGTTGCTGAAGCTGTGCTATACTAAAACACAAGAATCTAAGTCCAGTTGTATGTAAAGCATCGTATTGAGCACTTGGGAAGATGGACCATATGTGATACATAAGATTCAACAGTTCTGCCAGCATGAAACACATAATCTCTATGCAGATAAAGGAGTTTGGTGACCCTTCATGGAGAAATTTGGGAGAAGCAAAACTACCAAAGGTTGTTTTCTTAACTATGAAAGTAAGATATGTATATAGATATCCTAGAAGTTTGGAAAAAGAACAATAAAAAGTGAAAGTCAAGAGAAATTATTTAATGGTGGATATAGAGAAGAATGCATTTACTTTTACACATCTCTACATTCATTTACTGCGTTTTATTGGGTTAATTTGATTATGCATTTAAGAAGTATAATCAGTATGTACAGTAAGTTTTCACTTAACTTCATTGATAGGTTCTGTAATGTTAAGTAAAGTGATACATAACAAAACCAATTTTATTACAAGCTATTAGACACAAGTAAGAATTGAGTTCCTACAATGTCCTATCAATGTTATAACAAAACAACACTGAACAAAATGATAATATTCAAGGATGTGTTGTATATGGTCTCTGTTATTCTCCTGTTTATTAAGTAGTAGGAACCAGTACATATAAGTTGATTGATTAAAGAATAAATGGACAATATCTTTATAATTCCACTATTTATGTAACATTATATAGCTTGTAAATAGTACATGGGCATTATCTCACTTTTTTTTTTCAAAAACTGTGCTGTGTGAATAGGACAGATAAACTCTCCTTACCTCGTATTTGAAAAAACCATGGTTCAGAGGGGTGCACTATGGCTGGCTGAATCAGACTGGAACACAAATAAAGATTTCCTGCTCCACTCTCCATTGCTTTAATGACTAATATATGTAACTGTGACTGTGTTCATTTTAGAATTGTTCTACTCCTCTAGGTTGACTATTAGAGCCTAACTTAGTAAACTGCTAGCCTTAAATGGACATCTTCCATTATTGTGGGGAATGTAAGATAATATACCAATATAAATATACTAAAGATTATTCCAGAATGCAGAGCATTTTAAGTGTAGAGCCCCAGAGGAGATGGGATGAAATGGCTCTTCCCTCTTAACCTTTTGTTACCCTGTCCTCTCAGTTGTCTCAAAATTACCACACTGAGTGTAACAGCACATTCAAATTTCTTTAATGAAGAGATAGCATGTGGTTGAGGAATCCGGGAAGGTTTCCTAGAAATGACATCTGAGATGGTCTATGAGGGAATAGGTAGGATCTGACAGGTGGTGATCCAGGAAGAAAGAAATGCTAGGTGCAAGAATGGAAGCAAAAGAAACAAAAGTAGGAAGAGGGAAAGTTTGAAGTCTGTTTGAGGAAGAGGGAGCTCTCTTGTCTGACTAGTCTAACACATGTGTAAGGGGGAAGTCTAGGGAGACAAATTGAGACCAGATATGTTAGAAGCTTTTTCTATGACTAATTCATTAAAAATGAAAGGTCCTGTCCCTAAACTGCAAATGAGGCTGACTAGAACATCTATTGCAGTTTTTTGCCTTTGTCCCCAGACCATTGACCTCCCAGTTTCCTTATTTTTCATTCAATTTTGCACTTTAGTTTTCCATCCCCCACATCCATACTCACTGTATTCTCCAACATTGGACTTCTCTTCTACCATTGACCTCTTCCTTCCTTGACCACATTTGATCATATGTCAGGTAACCTAACCCTTTGCCTTCTCCCTTGACCATGATCCTTCCTCCCACCATTGCTTCTTGAAGGTGGAAACAGCTGTGACTTCCACCCAACTCCTACACTGTCCTCCCAATCCCACTCACAGCATGTGACAGCAAAAGGCCTTGAATGCTAGGTACAAGAGTTTGACTTGAATAAAATGAATAGTTACTCATTTAAATATGAGGCAATTAACCAAGAAACACTGCCATGAATCTAGAATGCTCTGCTACTGAGAATCAAAGTAATCTTACACATGGTTTAAAATAAAACCTATCCAACATTTGTCTGCGAAAATTTTATTTTACTTGACTGTGATGAGACTTGTAAAGTCAATTTATAGGAATAGAAATATTCAGTTAACACAACTTTGTTTTTTATCCTAGCTGCAAGAATAAAAATTCAGTCAAAATAATTTTTATTTTGTCCTGCCAAGATCATCCCCCATCTCCTCCCTCCCAACAAGGAAAATCCAAAAAAGAAAAAGAAAAGGAGAGTGTAAATTGGAGGTGGGAATGGGATTCTCATGGTTGGAAAAAAGGAAATATTTGTGCTATTTATGTGAGCTGGACATTTCAAGGAGACCCAAACGTGGATCAGTTCCCTCAAACAAATGATCTAGGGGACAGGCGTTGATGAAAACAAGTCTGCGCTCCAAGGCTGAGGAGTATTTTTAGATCATGAGGAAGAAGGGTTTTTTTTATTTGAAGGAAAGGATGGTAATGTCATCCAAAACCCTAGTCCTGTGCAGAAACTGTGACTTGGCATGACTCAAGAATCATACTTCAAAAGGAATGCAGCCAAAGGCCAAGTTTCAAGACACCAAAGACTGTGGAGACCCAGTTGTTCTGCTTGTTTATCTGAAAAACTTGACAGAAAAATTTTGAGTGGATTTCTCATTCTTTGTCCCTTTTATTAAGTGTCAATGAACACAGCACATGCTCAATCTTGATTGCCCTGTAGGAGACTCAAGGCTGCATCCTTCTTCTCCTTTGAGCAATAAAACCAAAAATTACCATTGAAATCCCCAAGATGTGTCATATCCTTAGGGGAAAATATTAGCTGGCCAATCTTGAACAGCCCTCAAAGTAAAAGTTATGTGAAGAAATAAAGGATTGAAGATTAGGTGCCTCTCTGTGTACATACATGGTGTGGTATGTGTTTAGGTGTGCCCAGCACATGTGTATGTGGTGATTAGGAAAAAGTGCCCCATGCAATTAGGAGAAAGGCAGAAATGAGAGAACTACCCATTTTTCTTGGGTGCTTTAGACTCATCATGGGTTAGCTGAGTATTGAGATCAAACCTCCCCCCTAAAGTCTTACTAGAAAAGAAATTAGTGTAAGTTAGCATTCATGAAAATCAGTAACTTAGATGAAATAAGGAAATTGCACTTCTGGAAACTGTCTTCAATTAAATCTCGTGATGTTGTTTGAGCTACTCAGGACTTGTGAGCAAAGGCTTATAAACAATAGTCTTCTTTAAAATACTGCTTTTAATCATCTCTGGTATTGGCTTTATGGGGAAGTTCTTTCAAAGTTGTCATAGGCCAGCTTTCCTCAAAATGTGTCCTCTGGACTTAGTTGTACACAGCTGATGACAAAGGATTTTTTTTGGTCACCTAAGCTTAGGACACACTTGATGTTATGTCCTCCTGAAGAATGACTGTACACTTTGGCATGGTGTAGGGTCTTAGCTTGTCTGACTTTATTGTTCTAGGTTTTTCACATGCTTACTTAGTCATGGGACTTTTTTCTTTCCTTTCTGTACTTACACCATAATAACAAATGCAGGAAAGCATTAACACAATGTATAGCTGTCTCTGAACTGTATTTTTCTGTGCATGCTTCATTAAGTACATCATTGGTAATCAAAGTGAAGTCTGTGTGGACAGGTTGTTCTGGTATCACCCAGGAGCTTATTAAAAATGCAGATTTGGGGGCCCCACCTGAGGTTTACTGTATTAGAATTTCTGCATATGGAGCCCAGGAATCTGTGTTTTCAGAAGCTCACCATGTGACTTTTATTCATACTAAAGAGAAGTCCTGATGTAGCTGTTCAGTCAGAACTGAGGCCAACAATTACATTTCTTAGATGATAATCAATCCATCAAAAATTATGGATTCTATCCTTGGTTTTTAAGTCTGCACCCAACCAATCCAAACTTAATTTACTTTTATACCCAGCCCTACATACTGCTTACTCTCTTACATGCATAATCCATTTCACTGCCACTATGCCTTGCTAGTCTTTGTGGCATAGACCCTTCTCAGAATAATGTTTTTAATTGCATACAATGAAACTTGTAATATTTTAAAAGGGACTGAAATACAATTATTAATATATTTTAAAAATTGTCTTAATAAAAAAAGTAAGCATAGTGCATTTCACATAAGACCTAGAGGCAGATCTGTAATTGTTATATTTTCAAAGTGGTGATGCCTATAAATAATATTTAAAATATCTATGAGTACTGAGGTATGATTTGAAAATACCCATAATTTCTTTTGGTGAAAAGTCAGTTACTGCTACACTACTGGGGTTTGTCATCCATGTCAAATTTAAAGGAAATGGACTGACTTTAGGTTAATTTTCCCTGAATAATTTCCCAATTTCCAGCTACCAGTATAAACACTGTTCATTTTTCAGGACCCAGCAGATTTCTCCACCTATTCCACCCTCCACTGAGATTTTACATTTCTGGAGACTTTGTGTCCACACAATAATAACACCCAGCAAAGCATTTCAATTGTTTATAAAATTTTGACTTTTTATATTTTATTGTTCCTATCTCATTGTGGGTTTTATGGAAATAGAGACTGAACTTGCATTCATTTTGAAACTGTCTGATCAATGCAACCAACACAGTGATGGTCATACCATACTCCATTAACTTTCAACCTTGGACAGACATCAGATACTGGCAGATGCTTGGGTCCTATGCCCTATGTTGCTGGTTGTCAAAATGTGGTCCTCAATATCACCTGGGAACTTGTAACAAATGCAAATTGTTAAACCCTATCCCAAATATGCATCAGAAACTCTGGGGGTAGGGGGAACACTAATGTACGATTTTGATATGCTCTAAAATTTGGGCATCACTGTCCTAGGGATTCTGATTCAGAAAGTATGGGGTAGAATTCAGAAAATATGGAGAAAGTACCATTATCCAGGAAACTCTATCAGGTCAGGGGTACGGTCTAGTTTTGCTTACCTTTCTATTTCCAGTGCCTGTCTCAGTGCCTGACATGTGGTCAGGACTCAAAAATATTTGTCAAATAATAAAAAATGAGACTTTTGAGGCCCACTTCTTAAGTAATGTCTCAGCATCTGCTGACTTACAGGAATTAGGTGCACAAGCCATTTGGAAGATGGATATTCCCTTTGAAGGTGCCACTTAGTGCAGGGCATCAATTATTTAACAAATTACGTACTGTGGCTCAGCTGTGGGGTCATTTTCAAAAACAAGCCAAAATGTCAGACTTTTAAAACCTAAAAGCCTTCACCAAGTTAAATTAAATTCTGCATTTTTTTAATCAGGAGAACTTGAAATTTCTGGGGGTTTCTGATCATCCTGAGAACATTATGATGTGAGCTCTTGCACCTTGCAGAATGAAGAAGCAAAATCCTTTCTTTGACATTTCCATCTTCAAGTATAGGTAGAATAAACGAAAACTACAAAGGACTACAATTTCCAGAAGATTGTGATTTACATTCAGATAAAAGGTTGTTAAGAGAGCACACTTGGCTCTTTAAATAGCATGTCACTGACTCAGTAATCATACTATGAGCAAATAGTTGTTTAAGATGAATCAGGGAATACCGAAAAGAATGCCTGCTCCAAGATCTCACAATCCAGGAGAGAAGGTGCAGCAGGAAGAGCAGGAAGAAAAAAAAAACAGGCATATCTCCTTTTATTGTGCTTTACTTTATTGTGCTTCAGAGACATAGAATTTTGTTTACAAATTGAAGGTTTGTGGCAACCCTTCGTTGAGCAAGTCTGTGGGCACCATTTCTTCAACAGGCTCAGATGATGATTAGCAGTAAATTATTTTTAGGTAAGGTATGTACATTTTTTGAGACATAATGCTATTTCATACTTAATAGGCTATAGTATAGTAAACATAATTTTTATATGTACCAGGAAACCAAAAAAATTGTGTGGCTTGCTTTATTGCAATATTCTTTTTATTGTGGTGGTCTGGAATGTAACTCACATCCCTGAGGTCTGCCTTTAACTAGAATCCCTCCTTGTCTAACTATTTAGTGCCCAACCGATGTTTTTCTTTTATATTTACCTATCTGATGTCTTTCTTTTGTATTTACCTATTCACTTAAGAGTTTATTGCCTTTTTCTCATCACTGGAACATAAGCTCCAAGAATCTCATTCACCACATGTGACTAGAAGTTGGGGTATTTCCTGGAGCCTGGTGCATACAATAAATTTTTCTTGAACAATGCTGATGAACAAAATACAAAGTTAAACCTGTATGTTAGCACTTTTCAAATGTTAGATACCACATCATTTAGGTCTTTATTTTCATGTTCTCAGATGAGGAATCATGCTCTGGATTCATATGGTTCAAGGTTCAAGTCTTTGTTCTTTAATTTATACTGTATGGCCTTGACCATGTTGCTTAACTTTCTCTCTCTATTTTTGCAACTAAGAACATTTATTTACTTATTTAACTCTTTAATTTTTCAATTACAGTTTACATTCAATATTATTTTGTTTTAGTTTCAGGTGTACAGCATAGTGGTTAGACAATCATATACTTTACAAGTTGATCCCCCCACATATTTCAAGTGCCCACCTGGTACCACACATAGTTACTACAATATTATTGACTATTTTCCCTATACTATACTTTACATCCTCATGACTATTTTGTAACTACCATTTTTAAAAGATTTTGTTTATTTATTTTTAGAGAGAGGGGAAGGGAGGGAGAAAGAAAGAGAAACATCAATATGTGGTTGCCTCTCGCATGCCCCCTGCCTGGGGGGTCCTGGCCTATAACCCAGGCATGCACGCTGACTGGGAATCAAACCAGAGACGCTTTGGTTTGTAGGCCAGCACTGAATCCACTGAGCCACACACCAGCCAGGGCTATAACTACCAATTTTTACTTAATCCCTTTACTTTTTTTACCCAGTCCCTCAAGCTCCCATTCCTTCTGTCACCATCAATCTGTTCTCTGTATCTATGAGTCTCTTTCCATTTTCTTTGTTCATTTATTTTGTTCTTTAGATTCCACATGTAAGTGATAGCTTCTGTTGCTTTGCTCCCTGTGATATTGTGAGGACTAAAGGACATAATGCAGATAAGGCACTTGGCACAGTGCATGGTGTTAGCTATCATGGAAACAACATTTTTAGCCTTGTCTTCTTCAACAAAACTTTAAAAAATATATATGTATAGCAGAACCTTATAACTGAAAACACAACTACAGGCCCCAGGTGGCAGTGTTTAAAAAACCTGGAAGGGGCTGTCACTAAGGTTCTGTGAGAAGATGGGCACTCAGCTAGCTATCCTATCTGTTGAAGAAAAAGATTACCATATATTTACATAAGATTTAAGATAAATCAATAGTTACTCTGTGTTAATCCATTTGAAGTTTAATTTCTAAGTTTCTTTATTAAGATGAACAAAGACATTTCCTATGATATTAAAAAATGTGTTTATAGGTTGAAGGCACTATTGACTTATAACCATAAAGCTACAGTGTTTTTATAAAAAACTATATATGCTACATTACATGTTTTTCTTCTCATTGTTTGTAGAAAGCTGTGTTAGCTCCTTTAAAGTGGTACATTAAGACATTAAAGCATGATTTTACTCAACCACTTTATGATAATTACCTCACCATGACTTCCAAATATAGCTGCAATTTATTCAAGCAATATTAAAGGATTTTAAGATTAGCAGCATAGCTCAAGGAATTCCCTCCTTGTAGCAATGTATTTTACAAGTAGATTAAAGTGGCTGAGAATAACTTTAAAACACAAGGCACGACTTGATTTACCTTAACAATATTGTTTATTATATTGAAGTAATTTTGAATTCTGTTATTATTGAGGAATCAATAATTCTAACTAAAGTATGTGTGTATATAAATATGTGTTATGTTTATATACTCAATGCATAAGTATTTTTAAAATTTTTAATGAATTTATTGGGAGACATTGGTTAATAAAATTATATAGTTTTCAGGTATACAATTATATAATACATCATCTTGTATTGTATATGTGTTTACTACCCAAAGTAAAGTCTCCTTCCATCACCATTTATTCCCCTTTACCCTCTTCTTCCTCCCCCCAGCCCACTTTCCTTCTGGTAATCACCATACAGTTGCCTGTGTCTATAAGGGTTTTTTTTTTTCAAATAAGTATTTTTAGAGCTATATTTTTCTTTTTTTTGCGGGGGGGAGGATATGTGTCTTTATTCATTCATTTTGTTTCCAGAAGTTTTTTTCCATTACCATTTAGTCCCTGCATACACCCTTCCCCTGCAGCAATCACCGCACTGTGGTCCATTTCCATGAGCCCATTTTCCTTTTTGCTCAATCCTCCATCTCTTAGCTGTCATCCTGCTCTCTATCTATGAGTCTGTGTCTATTTTGCTTCTTAGTTCATTTTGTTCATTAGATTCCACATGTAAGTCAAATCATACAGTGCCGGAGTCCAGCTCCAGCAGGTCCAGGGATTCCCAATGGATGGACGGCATCTGCGAAGGAAAGACACGAGAGGTGCAGTTTCAAGCTCAGCGGCCAGGCATCTCTGCCAGGGCTTTTGAGTTTTTTATTTTTATACAGTTGGGTGTGTACATGTGGCATATGTGAAAGCAATAAAAAAAATGAGGTTTTTAAGGCATATTTGCTTTATCCTTATTCTGTAGAAAATAGGAAGCAGCTCTCTATTGCATATTATTGTGTAAGCTTTAGCTCCTAATCTTTGCAACTAATCAGTAACACATTTTACCACACTATATAACACCTTAATTTCTTAAAACTTAACTTAAGTTTGATCTATATATTCTAAAGTTGCAAGCTGGGCATGTAGCTGGGCACAGGGCTATCTTAGCTTACTGGCAAAGGCCATGCGGAAGGCTTTCGTGGTCAATGTGGTTAGTATCTGTCTCTCACTTCTCACTTCAGCGCCAGAACCCTGTCATTTTGTGCAAGTAATAATCTTTGTTTTGCTCAGTCTATTTGGCTGCCTGTTATCTACCTTGGTGTTGATGTATTTTTATTATTTGTTTCTATCTTAGATGTCTGACTTTTTAGGCAATAAACACCATGGGGGTCCCGATCACTTAAGCATTCATAGAAAAGGAGTGTATAATAATCTTTCCAATACCCATTCTTTGAACTCTCTAACCCACTTAGGAGGACACTCTGGTGGGGAGTCACTCTCCAATAAGCTGTCATTTTCTTGCTTACTTTCAAAGAACTGTATTTCTTCTGTGGAATTGCCATTTGTCTCAGTCCCATGGTAGATCACATAGACCCTAAACACGGGCAATAATACAATGATTAAGCAGAGGAGTGCCAAGTACTTTGCCCCACCGTGTCTGCTGTGTGGACGTACAGCTCCCTCTGTGACTGTGTCAGACAGCAGGGCTGGGTTGGCTCTTGGCAATACAGTACTTGTCTTTCTCTGACTGGTTTATTTCACTTAGCATAATATTCTCCAGGTCCACCAATGCTGTTGCAAAGGGTAAAATTTTCTTTTTTTATAGCTGAGTAGTGTTCCGTTGTGTAAATGTCCCATAGTTGTTTTATCCACTCATCTGCTGATGTACACTTGGGCTGCTGCTTCCAAATCTTGATGATTGTAAATAACATTGCAATGAACATAGGAGTGCTTATGTTTTTTCAAATTACTGTTTTGGATTTCTTCAGATACATTCCCAGAAGTGGGATTGCTGAATGAAAAGGCAGATCCATTTTTTTGAGGTATCTCTATACTGCTTTCCACAGTGGCTGCACCAGTCTGCATTCCCACCAACAGTTCAAAAGGATTCCCCTTTCTCCACATCCTCGTCAGCACTTGATTTTTGATTATTGATGATAGCCATTCTGACATGTGTGAAATGATAACTCACTGTAGTTTTAATTTGCATTACTCCAATTATTAGTAATTTTAAGCATCTTTTCATACGTCTATTGGCCCTCTGTATGTCCTCTTCGGATAAGTGTCTATTCGAGCCCTTTGCTCATTTTCTAATTGTTGGGGGTTTTTTTGTTTTTGTTTTGGTGTTGAGTTTTGTGAGTTCTTTATAGATTTTGGATATTCACCTATTATCAGATGTATCAGTGAATATGTTCTCCCAACTTTGGGTTGTCGTTTTTGTTTTGTTAGTGTTTTCCTTTGCTGTGCAAAAACTTTTGAGTTTGATATAGTTGCATTTATTTTTTCTTTTGTTTCCCTTGCCTGGGGAGATGTATCCAATAAAATATTACTATGAGCAATGTCCAAGGTTTTGCTGCCTATGTTTTCTTCTATGATTTTTGTGGTTTCAGATCTAACATTTAAATTCATTTTTAATTTATTCTTGTGTATGGTGTAAGAAGGTGGTCTAGTTTCATTTTTCTGCACATATTTGTCCAATTTTCTCAGCACCATGTATTGAATAAACTACCTTTAGTCCATTGTATGTGCTTACATCCTCTGTCAAATATTACTTGACTATAAAGGTGTGGGCTTACTTTTGAGCTCTCTAATTTATTCCATTGATCTATATGTCTGTTTTTATGCCAGTACCATACCATGCTGTTTTGATTACTATGGCCTTGTAGTATAGTTTGATATTAGATATCATGATTCTTCCAACTTTGTTCTTCTTTCTCAGGATTGCTGTTGCTATGTTGGGCCTTTTGTGGTTTCATATGAATTTTGAAATATTTGTTCTAATTCTGTGAAACACATTGGAATCTTGATAGGAATTGCATTGAATCTATAGATTGCTTTGGGTAGTATGGACATTTTAATGATGTTAATTCTTCCTATCCATGAACACGGTATGTACTTCCACTTATTTGTATCTTCAATTTCTTTCTTCAGTGTCTTAAAATATTCCAAGGACAGGTCTTTTGCATGTTTGGTTAGGTTTATTCTTAAGTATTTTATTCTTTTTGAAGCAATTGTGAATGAGATTATTTTCTTAATTTGTCCTTTCTGTTAGTTCATTATTGGCATATAAAAGTACAACTGATTTCTGGATATTTATTTTGTATCCTGCCATTTTGCTGAATTCTTTTATCAGTTCTAATAGTTTCTTGGTGTAGTCTTTGAAATTCTCTATGTATACACTATCATGTCTTCAGCAAATAAAGACAATTTTACTTCTTATTTTCCAGTCTGGATGCCTTTTTTTTCTTGTATGATTGCTGTGTCTAGCACTTCCAGTACTGTGTTGAATAAGAGAGGTGAAAGGGGACATCCTATCTTGTTCCTAGTCTTAACAGGAACACTTGTAGCTTTTGCCTATTAAGTATGAAGCTGGCAGTGGGTTTGTCATATATGGCTTTTATCATGTTTAAGCATATTCCCTTTATTCCCAAGATCATACACCATGATCAAGTGGCATTTATTCTGAGGATGCAAGGTTAATACAAAATTCACAAATCAATAAATGCAATTTACCACATAAACAAAATGAAGGATAAAAACCAACCACACGATCATATCAATAGATGCAGAAAAAACATTTGATAAAATCTAGCACCTATTTATGAGAGCCATGTTTTTCTTTTTTTTAAAGATTTTATTTATTTATTTTTAGAGAGGGAAGGGAGGGAGAAAGAGAGAAACATCAATGTGCAGTTGCTGGGGGCTGTGGCCTGCAATTCAGGCATGTGCTTTGACTGGGAATCGAACCTGCGACACTTTGGTTTGCAGACTGCACTCAATCCACTGAGCTACGCCAGCCAGGGCTGAGAGCCATGTTTTTCAAACTGCTTCTTTCCATTGCTGAGATGGGATGGACCTTTCTATGTGTTGTTCTAAAGAAGTTGCAAAGTCCCCTCTTGGTGTGTTTGAGGTGTACCTTATAGTGGTGCAGGTGCCTCAGTTGTGCCTTGGCATGCACAGATACAGTCATGAGACCTAGCAAGATAATCATTAGATATGAAACTTCCCAAGTTTCTAGTTTCCTGTCTGTAAAGTCAGAATAATAATACCTGTCCTTCTTTAAGGATCAAATGCAAAGTTGTGTATACAGGGTTTTGAAATGGCAAAACACTACATGTAATACTATATGTATCTATGTATGTATGTATGTAAAGTTATTACTGCTGATGTTCTTTAATGGATTGCTTTACAGATTTAACAGGAAATGCTTATCAAGGGATTTCAGTGGATCTAGTAGTTGTTAGCTATTCACTCTCCAAACTTTAGTAACAGTGAATATGACTGGCCATTATATTAACGAGCACAAGGTAGAGAGTATTCTTTCCACAGTTTAACACTGCCTTGGATTTCTTTTCTTTCTTCTTTTTCTTTTTGTTTTTATTTTTCTTGTGAAGATTTTGGAAAATGAAAATCAGTAAACACTAACCCTGGATCTTGGCCAGAAGAGTCTTCTTTTTTTATTTTTATTTTTTTATTAAAAATGTATTTTACTGATTATGCTATTACAGGTGCCCCATTTTCCCCCTTATACTCCCCTCCACCCTGTACCACTCCTCCCACCCACATTTCCCCATCCCCCTTAGTTCAGGTTCATGGTTCATTGATATAAGTTCTTTGACTTCTACATTTCTTATACTATTCTTGCTGCTTTTAAGATTCTCTCCTTATCTTTAATCTTGGGTAATGTAATTATGTGCCTTGGTGTGTGCTTCCTTGGGCCCAACTTCTCTGGGACTCTCTGAGCTTCCTGGACTTCCTGGAAGTCTATTTCCTTTGCCAGATTGGGGAAGTTCTCCTTCATTATGTTTTCACATAAGTTTCTTCCTCTTCCTCTTCTCCTTCTGGCAACCCTATGATTCAGACACTGAAACATTTAAAGTTGTCCCAGAGGCTCTTAAGCTTCTCCTCATTTTTTTTTGAATTCTTGTTTCTTCATTCTGTTCTGGTTGAATGTTCAGTTCTTTCTTCTGCTCCAAACTGTTGGTCTATGCCCAGGATTCCTTCCCATCACTGTTGGTTCCCTGTACATTTTCCTTTATTTCACTTTTCATAGCCTTCACCCTTTCCTCTATTTTGCAACCATAGTCAACCATTTCTCTGAGCAACCTGATTACCAGTGTTTTGAACTCTGAATCTGATAGGTTGGCTATCTCTTCATCACTTAGTTGTATTTTTTCTGGAGCTTTGATCTATTCTCTCATTTGGGCCTTTTCTTCTTCTTCTTCTTCTTCTTTTTTTTTTTTTGTGGTCTGGGAGTGCCTGTTACATAGTAAGGGGTGGAGCCTTAGGTATTTGCCAAGGCAGGGCAACCTACATCACTGCATTATGGCACTGTATGTGGGGGAGGGGTCCAAGTGGGAACAATGCTGCTCACTCAACTCTGGTCCGGCTTTCCGTCACTTCCTCCACCACCCAGAAGCAAATTGGGTCCTTCTGGTGCTGATTTCCAGGTGGGTGGGTTTGTGTACATTGTAAGACTCTGTGGGTCTCTCCAATGAACTCTCCTGTGAGGCTGGGAGTTTTTCCCACCATTGCAACCTCCACAGGGTTTTTCGGTCAGAGGTTTTGAGACTTTATTTCCCTGTGTTGGAATCCTGGGTTGTGCGGTCTGTCTCACTCCCCACTTTTTCCTCCCAGTTTATCTGTGTGCAAATGTGGGACTACCCACTCCAACAGCCACTGTCTTGCCCAGTCCGCCAGCTGCCACCTTGCCCACCCAGGTCCTCCAGCCACCGCCTTGCCCATGGTCCTCTCCATCCCACTACCTGTCTCCACCCTCCTACCAGTCTGATGAATGTTTCTTTAACTCCTTGGTTGTCAGACTTCCATACAGTTTGATTTTCTGGCAGTTCTGGTTGTTTTTTGTTTTTAAACTTGTTGTCCTTCTTTTGGTTGTTTGAGAAGGCACAGTGTATCTACATATATCTCCATCTTGGCCAGAAGTCCAGAAGGATATTCTTATTGCTCCACAACTACTTCCTACTGGAGAACTGGGGCCTTAGATGGCAAAGTCTGGCAGCCACCCAGCACAAATGTCCCTTCACTTGTGACAGCCTATTGCAGACTTGATGAGCTTTTCCCCAGACTTCCGTGGCTGTGTTCATACTCCTTTCCCCCTGCTGATCACATGGTGGTAAAATTCAATTTTAACAGTAAATAATATATTGTTATGTAAGTGATAAACTTTTAAAAACTAAATATAGAGAGTAAAATGTGAACATTCCCCTTTCCCCCAATCCTTCTAGCAGCAGCTGGGAATATAGCCCCCTAGATCAATTGGTATGCAGCTTTAATCAAAGAAATCAATCTGTAAATTTTGCTGTACATGTCACTATATTTATTGATATAGGTATTCCATCATGTAAATATATAGATTTAACTTCTGATAAACATTTCTTTCTTTCTCTGTGTTGTTCCTTCTTTCTCTTTGCAATTATAGTGCTCCAGCAAACATTCTTGTACACACACACACACACACACACAAACAGATTTTTCAAGAACACTTTTATAATCTTGTTTTCTAAATTTAGTTATTTAATGTAGCTAAAATTTATTTTAATATGTAATGTGATAAAACTGTTCTTTAAAAAAAGATATTCATTAGTTCCCAAACATTTATTCAATAGTTCATCTTGTTCCTGTTGGTCTAAAATGTTAAATGTATCATAAGCTAAATTTGCATGTATTCTTGCTTCTGATTCTTCCATTAACTTATTTGTCTTTCTGCAGAACTATTTGTCCCTACCAACCATACTTTTTATATCATACAGTCATTTTAATTTTATAGAATGTTTTCAAATCTGGTAGGGCAGGTCTTCAAGCACCATTCTTTTTCAAAATTGTTTCATTATCCTTGTTCATATTTTCTTCTGGCTAAGCTTTAGTATTTGCTTGTCAAGTTTCATTTAAAAATTACATTGGAAACTTAAAAAAATTAACAAACAGTAAAATTGACTTTTGTAGAACACAGAGTTCCATTAGTTTTGACACATGTATAGATTTGTCTAGGCATCACAGCAATCAGGATACAGAAGAGTTTCATCATCCCAAACTCCCTCGCTCCACCTCCTTGTTGTCACACCCTCCTCCAGCTCTGGCAACCACTGCCTGTTCTCTGCCACCAGAGTTTTATAGTTTCCAGAATGTTATATAAATGGAATCATATGGTTTTCAGCCTTCTGAGACTGTCTTTCACTCAGCATGATGCTTTGAGAGTCATCCAAGTTCTTAAGTTTGTCCTTTTTATTAAGTGATATTCCATTGTATGGGTGTACTACAGCTTATTTATTCTCCCCTGTAAAAGACATTTAGGCTGTTTGCAGTTCAGGGCCATGTGAATAAAGATATCTTAAACATTCATGTACAGATTTTTGTGTGAACATAAGTTTTTATTTTTCTTGGATAAACACCAAGAGGTGGAATCACTGGGTTGTATGGTGAGTGTGTGTTTAACTTTGTGAAAAACTTCCTGTTTTCCAGAGTGGCAGTACTATTTTGCAATCCTACAAGCAATGTATGAGAGTTCTAATTCCTTCTTATTCTCTCCAGTACTTGGTATTTTTGGCACTTTTTATTTCAGTTCTGATCAGTGTAAGGTGGTGTCTCATCATGATTTTAGTTTGGTTTCCCTAATGGTTAATGATGCTGAATGTCTCATGTGCTTATTTCCCATCCTTATATCCTCTTTGGTGAAGTGTCTGTTTAAATCTCTTGCCCATTTTAAAAATGGATTGTTTCTGTACTATTAAGTCTTGAGAGTTCTTTATATATTCTGGATACAAATCCTTTATAACAGGGATGGCTTCATGAAAATGTGACCTGTGCAGTCACAGTAGGTCCCGTGCTTAAAAGGGTCCCAAACTTCATTTAATGTTCTTCTGTCACAGTCTTGAAATTGTTAATTTTCAGTCTGTATTGAGCCCCCAAAATAATGTAGCTTGTCTTGTTTGTTGGATATGTTATTTACAAATATTTTTCTCAGTCTGTAGTTGGCTTTTTCATTCTCCTAACAGTGTAGAAGTTTTACACTTTGATAAAGTCCAGTCTGTTACCTGTTTTTTCTTTGGTGAATTGTGCTTTTGGTGTCATGTCCAAGAACTCTGATTACAAAAATTTTCTATTCTGTTATCTGTAAATGTGTTATAGTTTTATGTCTTATATTAAGTTAAAAATTAACTGAAAATTAATTTTTTATAGTATAGAGGTTTAAGTTTTATATTGGAAATTCCATTGGCAATATATTTAATTTATAGATTAATTATGTCTTTACAATGTAGTGTCTTTATATCCAGGAACATGATAATTTTTTCAATTTATTCAAGTCTTCTTTCATATCCTATAAAATTTTATAGTTTTATTCATATACATCTTGCTCATTTTAGTATTTTAGTTTATTCCTACATATTTTATAATTTTGTTGCTATGTGAATAGTAGCAAAAAGTAGATTTTTCATTATATTTATTAATTCATTATAATTGACTAATATAGTTGAAAAGAAAACTGTTGTTTTATGTGTTGATCTTGTGTCATAACTACTTATGAAAGGGTCTGACTAATTGCTTCAGCAGGTTTCCAAAGAGAAAACTTCTTCCTCCTCACTCCTTTTACATAGGGAAACCCCTATGTAAACTAGGGGTGGGAGTGGAGTGAGTGTTGGTCCTACAGACTCTGCTGAAATGACAGACCCTGATCACTGCTGAGGGTAGGGTACTGACCCCTTGCTGCAAGGTACTTAGTACCCTTGTTCTCAGCTGTGGATATAAAGAACTAATTGCATCAAACAAACAATAAACATATTTTATTAGTTTATATTTATTCAGCTCAAGTAATGGACTAGTTAAATGACACTTACTTTCAACAATGTGTTTTATTTTTCTTATGTAACAAGAAATATGGAGACATGCTGGGGGACCACTCTGTGTGGTTTCAAAGATTGCAGCCCCACAAGACCAGTCTCTGAAAGGGGCTAGTAAGTCTCCCTGGAAAACCAGATAATGCAGATGGCAGACATGACCCAACTCTAACACCACGGGTTCCTGTGGGAATCAGGCCTGATAAATACATTGTATCCTTTGAAGCTTGCTTTGCTTTATGTTGTATGACTGTTGATACAAACCAGATGTTTAACTTCAATGTATAAGGAGTAAACTCCTTACCTCATGAAACAGTCTTAAAGACCCTTTGGCATTAGCATGACTAACAGACCTTGACCTATGACAAATCTCTGTGTTCCTTCAATTGTTATCTATAGATAATACCTGTTTTTCTATGACTATAGCCTTTGACATTGATTGATGAGCTATGCATGTGTGATGTGTACACCTACACATACCATTTCCAATAAAAGCCATTTGGGAGAAGGGCTTGGGACATTCTCCACTAGAGGGAATCGCCACCCCCTTTCCCACCAGAACAAGATTGTATTTAGGACAACTCATTTCTCATCCACAGCAGAGGGGAGGAATTCTGCAGGACAGAGTTCCTACCACAGAGATAGGCCATTGCTGGTGTTGGTTCAGTTTCAATATTTGAGAACCAGAATTCTTTTCTTTTAAACTTTTTTCAAAATAAACTTTTTATTTTGGAATAATTTTAGGTTCACAGGAAAATGGCAAAGAAAGTACAAAGAGTTCTCATATACATTTTACCCAGTTTCTTATAATGTTAACATCTTACATATTAAAGTACATTTGTCATAAGTGGGAAATTAATATTGGTATACTAACTACTGTTAAGTAAACTACAGACTTCATTGGAATTTCATCAATTTTCCCATATGTCTGCTCTGTTCCAGAATCTCATCCAGGGAACAATATATCTTCATGTCTCCTTAGCCTCCTCATAACTGTAACAGTTTATCAGTCTCTACTTTTTCATACTTGTTTTTCATGGCCTTACATTTTGTGAAGAGGACTTACTGGTCATGTATTTTTGTAGAATGTTCCTCAATATGGTTTTTGTCACCCACTTTCCCAGCAGCCCCCACTGGGTGATTCTGAAGCAAGTTATAGACATCAAATTAATCTACAAATATTTCAGCATGGATCACAAAAGATAAGGACTCCTAGAAAAATAGCCACAGTATAATTAGCAGTCATAAAAATATAATTATGATTTCAAAGCTGTTCAGTTTTCCCATTCTGCTCTTCCTGATGTGTGGTTCTTTATATTTACTGTGTAATGGTTGCAAGAGACCTTTTCTGGCTTTGGCCATTGCAGCTAAATTTAAGGCCACATACTGAGAGGCAAAGTAGCAAGAAATCAGAGACTTTCCTAGATCTCTCCTCCCTTCATTCATACTAATAGACTTCAAAGTATGTTTCAGTGGCCAAACCTATGAAACGTGGCTACCACAAATAATGGGGGAAGTTGAAAAAGATAGTTTTTGACTTTCCAACCTCTATAATAGAGGATGACATGAAATAACAAGGTTCAGAGTAGACACTAAGTAAGCTAACACATAGTATCTTTCACAATAATTTTGGGAGAAAACAGATTTCACTTGTCACCTATCTCCATTCTGTGAAAGTAATCATAAGGACTGCTCAAGGACAGAGTGGGATTGGCAGCAATAATAGCTGAGCAGCTGAGCCATGGCAGTGCTAACGTTTGCCCTGCTGTTGGCTTGATGACACTGTAAGCCTGAGACACAGCTGAGCCTATTAGTGGAGGCTGAGGCCCCAACTGTAGATGCTGGAGCCTTATGAGGCTGAGCCAAGCAGCTATTTTAATTTGTCTTCAAACTACTGAAAGAAGTGGCTGTTAAAGAACATCATTTCATAGGACGTGAAGTTGTGACAGTCCTAAATTACTCAATAAGCTAAGTTTGTACCTAGAGCACTAGGAAGGTAGGGAGTCTATGAGAAAAGTTTCATTTTGATGACTTTAACAAGAATTTTACAAAATAAAAAAGTTAGAAAGAAACTATATAATTTTTGATGAATCAAAGATGTATCATTATTTTATGTATTTGTAGGAAAGAAAATATGCTGTCAATAAACTCTAACATGCCATTTATTCTAAGGCACATCCTGACTTCAGAATGTTAAAATGTAGGGAAATGTGTCTTATGATTGATGAAATATGGTATTTTTGTTATATTATACAAGTAAATTTTGTATTCATCTATGTAACCACCACCTAGATTATGATGTAAAACATTTTCACCATCTCAGAAAGTTTTCTTATGACCTCTGCAGCCAATCCTGACCACAAATGTGGCTGCTTTTTTATTTTTTCTTTTTCACCACTAGTTTTGTTTGTTTTGGGACTTCATGTAAGTGGAATCCTTCAGATTGTAATCCCTGTGTCTGGCTTCTTAAATCAGCATAATGTATTTGAGATTTATCCACCTATGAAAAAACATAACAGTTTATCCATTCTCTTGTTTATGTCCATTTGGGTTCTTTCTAGTTTTTTTTACTTTTATAGATTAAGCTTCTCTGAGCATCTGTGTAAACGTATTTCTATGTTGGACTTGTATTTTCATTTATTTTGGTTACATACCTAGAGTGGAATTACTAGATTGTAGGATGGTGTATTTTTAACTTTATAATAAACTGCCAAACAGTTTTTCAAAGTGGTTTTACCACTTAAATGCCCATCTCTCAGATATGAGATCTCCAATTTATCCATCCTCACCAACACTAGAAATTGTTAGTCTTTTAAATTTTAGTTATCTGGTAGGTATGAGGAAGTACCTCATTGTGGTTTTAATGTGAATTTCCCTGATGACTACTCATGTTGAGTATATTTCCATATGCTTATAGGCCTCTTGGGTATCTTCTCTTGGGAAGTTCTCATTCAAATCTTTTGTCTTTTTTAAAATTGAGTTATTCATTTTCTTATTGACTTTTAAGAATTCTTCATATATTCTGGATACTGAGTTCTTTTTTCAGACATACATTCTGCATGGAACAATCGCTTACATGAAGGAAAACCATTAGAGCTGATGCAACTGTGAAACTGAAGTCAAACTAATATTCACTGAATGACTGCGTGACCAGATACTAGGCTTTTCACATCTAATATTTCCCCTAATCCTCACCAGGCAGCCAGAGACTTATTTTCTTGACTTTTGCCGTATGATCCTGGAGCCCAGAAAAGTTCAGTAAATTGCTTGATGCTGCCCAATCTGTAAGGGTGGAGCCAGAATTCAGAAAGGACTGTGTGAATCCTTCCCCTTAAAAGGAACAAGCTTATATTGGGTAGCCTCTATTTCCCCTTTTACCTTGATATATACGGGGACAGTTAGTGTTTTCAATGTTTGGACCTCTAGAATCTTTTTCTGTCCCTGAGTTAGGGTTAGCATTCATAGAATCACATTATGGGCAACGGTGGATTTATAAAAATGGCAATGATCCAGGGTAAGCAGAGTCAAGAAAAAATATAGGAAGAGGATTCTGAAGCAAGTTGAAAAGACAGTTTGTAAGCAGCGAGTACTGGGGCAGAAGGCCAAGATGGAAGAGCAAGTCCAAGCCAGGTGGGAAGGTGGAAGCCAGAAGGGCTCCAAAGGCTAGAGGGCAAGACAGAGCAGGGCTAGAAAGTCAGTGGGGAAAGATGGATGTTCAAGGATAAAAGGACCATGGAGTTGTCCGAAGCTTCCTTAAAACACACTTTTCCTGCTTTATCAGGACCAACTATAAGCACCCCCAAACATGACTTGTCCCAGATCTAGACTTTCAAGCTCTGCTTCAGTTCAAGCATTTGCTGTACAAAGCAGGTCCCATCAACATGGATGATCTTTTAAGTCTACAGCCCTGGCTTTTTAACCCACCTGTTAGTTGTCAACAGATAGAAATGCAAATCAAACTGATGCAACAAACAAAAAATGTATTGGTTCATATTATTGAGAAACTCCAGGGAGCGAATCTGGCTTCTGACAAGGCTCAGTTTTTGGATTCAAATGCTGTCTCCAGACATATCTCTTCTTCTCCATTTCATAGCTGGGCTTGTCCCTGTGGTGTCTTCTTACATAGGCAGTCGTCCGTCTATGGTGAGAAAGGTGGTGAGCGGCAGCTCTTTCTCGCTGCCCTTCTGGTTAGAGAGCTCAGAGGAAAAAGAAAACCCTTTGCAGGAGTCCCAGTTCTAATTCTAATTAGCCTGGCTCGTGTCATATTTTCATCCTAAAGCAATATTGCCTGATAAAATATAGGATTACTACTTAAATCTTAATTTCAGATAAACAAAGAATAATTTTTAAGTATAATTAGGCCTCATGCAATATTTTTTACATACTTATATAAGACAATCTTTTATTTCTCTGAAATTAAAACTTAAGTGAGCATTCCATGTTTTTACGTGGTAAACTCAGCAAAGTTTACTTGGTAAACCTGTTCCTACCCCAGTCATTTGTGACCAAAGAACTTGGAGTTGAGTTAGACACTGAATCATGGGGACCAGGAATGGGGGAGGGCTAGTTGCTTAAACAGATTCTGGGCACACACAAAAAAACTGTGTCCACTATACCTTTCTGGCCCTCACTGCCGGTTGTGTGCAGACTTTGCCAGAACACCCATCTCACGTTAGAACTGAGATCATCTTCATCTTTACTTTAGTGAGTTTTTTTTCTTGGCTTTGGTTTTTTCAAAACTGCCAATTGCTAACAATTGCCACCATTCCTCTGGTCCTTAGGTACAGAATTTTAAAGTTGGGTGTTCTTCATGTCTTGATTCACCTTTGGTACCTATATGCATAGTTTGAAAGCCCAGCAGCCACCTCTCCCCATCTCACCAAATGGAGTCCTATGTTATATTGTCTGATTCAGTTCCAGTCTAGCCTGGCTCACAGGGGATCAAGGCAGTACCCTCAGTGTCAGCAGGAACCTGGGGATTTGCATGCAGCACATTTGTTGGTGAGATCAATCACTCAAGGATTTAAAATAATTCTAAATGTTATTATTTTGTAAAATAATATACTGTATCATAGGAACAAAATTTGCACCTTAGCTACAGGAGGGGAACTGAATTCAAGGAGTTTTTCTCTTTGTCAAAATTACTGTTCACAGCAGTTTTTTAAATCATTTTGTCTTATTCTCACCTGTGCTCCTCAAACATACATATGCATAGCTGGTAACTTTCAGAAGACATTATTTTGTGTCTGAGTATGTCATTTAATAACATTGGCAACTCTTCCTTCAATATGATCAGAATTCTTGGGAAACTGGGTTTTCTCACTTGAAAAGTCTGTGTGACATATGCTGAAGGACCAGGTTTTGTATGGAAAAGTCCTTTTCCTCTGGGGGCTATTGTATTTCAATAATCTCCCATGTCTTCTTCTGCAGCAGTCACTTAAGAAATGGGTTGACCTTAAAATGTCTCAGTAATTTCCCTCTGGCTTACATTTGGCAATCAAAGCAAATAAAATTGAGAGCTAGGGAGACACTGATCACCCTTTGAGTTCTTCGGTTTATGTTCAGAGGCAGTATAGGACTCTGAAGCTTCATATTAGTCTATGGACATGTGCTCTAACAAAAAACAAATAACAAAATATAGGTGACATCCTGTCTCAGCGCTGTCTGGCTGGTGCGTCTGGTGAGGATAGGAGGACAGCATGAGCTCTGTGCTAGGTGTTTGTGCGGCCCTGCATGGGGCTGAGGAAAAGACTAACGATTGGATTGTAGGAAAAGAAAAACAGAAGCAATGTTTCAAAGGCCTGTATTACAGGTGTTTCATCAATTTGTAAGACATGAGTCTGAAATAGTAAGCAGCTTGGTCCTTAAAAGATCTCTGAACTGTGTGCAGTTACTTGGGTGAGTGGGTCATGACCCTGTCATGAGACAGGCAGAAGGGAAAAACCCAGTCACGATATTCTTTCTAGCCACAAATGAGATGTGAAAATCAGGAGAAAAGGAAACATACCAAATGGGGGTTGTCAGTCAAAAGGCAACGTGGCACAGAATTTCAGTCTTCCAGGCCTCAGAGATGTGGCATATCAGTATGTGAAAAAGGGGTCTCAAATTTATGTGGAAGGGAAAGTAGACTATGGTGAATACATGGATAAAAATAATGTGAGGCGGCAAGCAACAACAATCATAGCTGATAACATCATATTTTTAAGTGACCAGACAAAGGAGAAGGCATAGAGTGGATCGTTCTTCTTTGGCCAGTGCTTGGTACAATTACTTTTCTTTTTTTTTTAATATATTTTATTGATTATGCTATTACATTTGTCCCATTTCCCCCTTCCCTCCCCTCCACCCTCTACCCCCTCTCCCACCCACGTTCCCCCCCTTTAGTTCACGTCCATGTGTCATTCTTATGAGTTCTTTAGCTTCTACCTTTCCCGTACTATTCTTGCCCTCCCCCTATCTATTTTCAACCTACATTCTATGCTACTTATTCTCTATACCTTTCCCCCCCTCCCCTCCTCCCACCCCCCCTGCTGCTAGCCCTCCATGTGCCCTCTATTTCTGTGGTTCTGTTCCTGTTCTAGTTGTTTACTTAGTTTCTTTTGGTTTTGCTTTAGGTGTGGTTGTTAATAATTGTGAGTTTGCTGTCCTTTTACTATACATGCCTTTTCTTTATCTTCTTTTCTTAGATAAGTCTCTTTAGCATTTCATAAAATAAGGGCTTAGTGATGATGAACTCCTTTAATTTGACCTTATCTGAAAAGCACTTTATCTTCCCTTCCATTCTAAATGAGAGCTTTGCTGGATAGAGCAATCTGGGATGTAGGTCCTTGTCTTTCATGACTTGGAATATTTCTTTCCAGCCCCTTCTTGCCTGTAAGGTCTCTTTGGAGAAATCAGCTGACAGTCTGATGGGAACTCCTTTGTAGGTTACTGTCCCCTTATCTCTTGCTGCTTCTAGGATTCTCTCCTTCGTTTTTACCTTGGCTAATGTAATTATGATGTGCCTTGGTGTGTTTCTTCTTGGGTCCAACTTCTTTGGGGTTCTCTGAGCTTCTTGGAGTTCTTGGAAGACTGTTCCCTTTGCCAGATTGGGGAAGTTCTCCTTTATTATTTGTTCAAATAACTTTTCCACTTGTTGCTCCTCCCCTTCTGGTACCCCTATAATTCGAATGTTGGAACGTTTAAAGGTGTCCTGGATGCTGCCAAGGCTCTCCTCGATTTTTTGAATTCTTATTTCATCATGCTTTCCTGCTTGGTTGATTCTATCTTCCTTCTGGTCCACTGTATTGTTTTGAGACTCAGATTCCTTCCTTTCTCTATTGGCTCTCCTCCGCGTATCTTCCTGCATCTCTTTTATGGTAACCTGCATCCTTTCATCTAAATTGCGCCCAAAATCAACCAATTCCGTGAGCTTTCTGATCACCAGCGTTTTGAACTGTGCATCTGATAGATTGGCTATTTCTTAGTCACTCAAAAGGATGAGTCCTGGGGGACTGATCTGCTCTGTTGTACACATGTCTTTCCCTGTCTCTCCTATCTTTTTTTTTTCCCCCGGTCTGGTCGCTCTTGTTACGGTGGGGGGTGGAGCCTTAGGTGTTCACCGGGGCTGGGCGCCCCAGTCGCTAGATTGTGACGTTATATGTGGGGGCGGGGGCGGGTGTGGGGACGGGAGGGAATCAATGGCGGCAGTTCAGTTCTCCTGGGCCCAGACCCTTCCCCGGGATCCTGGGCTGCGAGCTCTGCCCTGGTCCACAATCGCTGCCTCACTGGGTCCTCCAGCCGCAGCTTGCATACTCAGGGATCACCGCTGTGTTCTTGCGCCCCGGATGGCTGTCGCGCCGATTTTGCGCCAAACTTTCCCCAACCTCCGCGCACCACCGACTCGTGCCAGCCCCGCGCCCGCTCAGCTCGTCGTCTCCTACCAGTCTGGGTGTACGGGTCTACTTCAACTTCTTGGCTGTCCGACTTCCATTCAGATAAATCCTCTATCAGTTCTGAGTGATATTCTATCTGTAAATTATTGTTTTTCTAATCTTGGTTGTGCGAGGAGGCACGGTGCTTCCACCTATTCCTCCATCTTGCCGGAAGTCGGTACAATTACTTTTCCAAATCATGTATAGTCTTTATAGTTCTAAGGACAGTAATTAAAATATTCTTTTATATAAGAAAAATATAGGTGACAAAGATGGAAAATAAAATAGACCAACATCAAGAAAAATGACATTCTGAATTTTGAACTCACAGAACTAGTCCCTTATCTGTGTTCCAGGAATAATAGAAAATGGCATATTTCAAATACAAGTTAATTCTTTCCTAGAGTTAAATTATAATAACTGTGTGACCCTTTTATATGTGAAGAAAACAATCCCCTCTCTCCCTGATCTTCCATTGAAAACAGTGGGACAATTGATTCTGCCTACCGATTAATATGAAAATACAGACTATTAAATGTGTGGAACCCAAATTTAGAGCTTCTTGTAAAGATCAAATATTTAAAGGAAGTGTAATCCATTAGGATTCTCCTTAGGAAAATAATGGTTAAAAGCTCAGACAACTCTAATTAGCTAAGTGCAAAAATCATGGGTGAAATGTTACATTAGAACCGAAAAAGGTTTTAGAAAGTGTAAGATAATGAAGAGGGGGCTAAGGGCAGATTAAAGCATGAGAATTGGATGGCTATGCCAATGGCAAAAAGAATTTAAAAGTACACGTTTCAAATTAGTCAACGGTATATGGTGGAGAGGGTACAGAGGGAACAGAGGTCGGGGCCACTTTTACAAATATTCACTGTGTTTTCTTTTAATAGAGGGCCCTCATGGAGGAAGAGTAAGCTAAGGCTCAAATAGGTAAAGGGGAGCCCGTTGAATTCACTATGACTTTAGGTGCCTAGTGGAGCTCATGACCTTGGCTCAGTAAATAACAGAAGCCACTGAAGGTCTTGAAGGGGAAAGGCAGGCAAGGAAGACAGCATGTTGGAGAAGCAAATCTGGAAGTAGAGTGCACACTGGGACGGAGAGCAGAAGTTGAATTTAAAGGCTGAGTTTTCTTATTGAGTGTGTGGGCAGGGCTGAGATGAGATGAATCTGAAACAGTTTGGAAAGAGTGGAGAGTTCACAAAAGGGGAATTCTAAATAGGCTAGATGGCGTTTTGAGGTTATCTGGTCTAAACTGCTGCTCAGTACAATCTATTTCAATTTAACAAGCATGTTTTGAAATGCTTCTTTATGCTGCTATATCCAGGGGCTCAGTGGGTTCTCTAGCTATCCTCTTAGAAGAAAAGCATTCTCTAAACTACAGAATTTATTTTATTGCTTTTCTCTATAATGTTTTAATGTCCTTTCCAAAATGTTCCTGTAGCACTGTGAGTGTTTCTGCTAGCTTTGCCACAGGTCAACATCCCCACCTAAAACTTGGTCCTATAAACCCCTTAAAAGGCCAACAACATTCTCTGTGGAGTAGATGGGGTGGAAATACCTCTTCCTTCATTCAACCCTCTGCCATCCTGCTCCTCTAGTCTCCTCAAAACCCGCACACTATCACCTATGAAGTTGCTTTACTGAAGCTCTAGAAGAGTTATAATGTCAGAGGGCAAAAAGCTACTAAGAGCCATAACCTTCATTGAGTGCTTACTCTATGCTCACCACAGTACCGAGAGTTCCACATGCATGATTATGTTTATTCTTTACTAAAGATCAAACCTATCCAAAAGGGTAGGTGACCTTTATTTTATAGAAAAGGAAATCATGACCCAGAGAGATTTAATGACTTCCTGAGAGTCACACTTCCACTGAGTGGTACAGTTAAAATTTATGGCCAGGGAGTGTGACTTCAGAGCCTGAAGCCTATGCCCTGTGCTAGTCTATAGAACATTTGAGATGCAGCCCTTCCCAAGGAGGCCTTCCATGTCTCCCTACTCCCTAAGGTGGCTTTCCTGCACTGCTGCTTGGGCCTTCCTGAGCTCCCTCACCTTTAGCCCTCTCCATACATGTCCACTCCTTTTCCCTGGGAAACTTTCCATGTCCCACCAGAGAAGCCCACCCCTTATGTCTTTGTTCCACATATGCTGTCCCAGAGTGAGTCCCATGAGCCTGAATCACGCCCAGAGCTCCAGGCAAACAGGAAATGATGTTCACCAGTGCTCAGGCTTCGGGAGGGAGGATTTCAGCTCCACAGATAAAGGTGGACACACATCTCCATCTCCCCAACCCCAACCAAATTTCCCTTTCACTGTGTGCCTACCACTTCCTTTACTAAATAATTTCTTAAAAATAGGCATATCTGTCAAAATATACATTAAAATTTTTAAATGAAAGAATAGGCTTTAATTTTAGAGCATTTTTATGTTTATAGAAAAATTGAACAGAAAGTTCAGATTCCCCTTAGGACCTCTCCTCACCACCCACCCCACCACCCATAGTTTCCCCTGTTTGCTTTAGTGTGGCACATTGGTTAGAATTTATGAACCAATAGAAATATTTAATATTGATATGAGTGGAAGTCCATATTTTACATTGGGGTCACTTTTTGACAAATGTATAATGTCATGCACTCACTATCACAGTATCATACAGACCTTAATTTCTCTTTCAAGGACAGTATAGATTAATATCATATTGATGAAGGAATTTTCCTTGACCACTGAAGTATCTGTCTCTATACTGAAATCAGTAGGTTCCCACTGTTATGGTGAGGACTTTTGAATGTCCTTCCTGCTTTGAAGATAGTTTCTCCTGGCATTCTTAATGAATTATTGAATATTACATAATATTCCCTAGCAGGGTTATATGTTGTTATATGCACTATAAAGATTTCCTGAAATCATAAAAACACTGAGTTCCAAATACACCTGGCCTAAAGGTTTTGGATTTTGAGTTGTGGGCCTGTATTACCACCTAGCAACCCCAGCTTGGTCTGTAACAGCACCTCAGAACCAAACACCTTAATTATAATCTCTGCACACAAATATTCACATCAGTTTACACTGAGTTTTTTTTCTTTGCCAAAGTATAAATGTATCTATTGATCTATTCATCTATATAAAAGTTTTTGTCTTTTCAAATCTTTTTAGATCTCAGAATTGCAGTAAGGGATGGTGGATCTAGATAATACACGATAGAGTGGAATAAATGCCATTATAAGAAGGACTGTGAACACACATAGGGATAATTGGCTCATGTATGTACCCCTAGCTGAAGCTGATTTCAGGGGAGGAAGTGGTAAGGGAATGGAGGCAGTGGGCATTGACTATTTGTACAAAAAAAAATTCTTGAAGTATATTAGTATCTTTTTTGTTAAAAATAACAAAAATTCCAACTTGAAGCTAAGACAATAAATGTGTCAGCTAATATATTTAGAAAAGCCACAGAGGACTAATATAAGCAGGGCTTAGTCCAGAAGTTCAGTGATTTTTATCAAGGACTCAGCTTCAGCTTCATTTTATCTCTCTTCTTTCCCTTGTGAGTTGTTTGCTCTGAGGTTAGCTCTCCTCATGGTTCTAAAAGGGCTGCCAGCAGCTTGCAGATCCATAAGCTTCCCTACTCAGGTCCAGAGGTAAGAGAAAGCATTTCTCTCTTGGATAGGCTTGTCATATGCTCATCTCTGTGACTGGGGGATTAGAATGAAGTGATTTGCTTAGCCTAGGTTAGTAGTCTTTAAACTTGCTTTGCATATTCCTGAGGGTAATTGAAGACTTCCAAAAAGGTGCACAAACTTGGATAGTTCTAAGGCAATCTATTTTCATATATTCACTTTCCATTCTTACTCTTGCCTAAATTGAAAAATCCCAAGAACCTGTCTATAGGTGAGGAATTGAGCCAGTTCTTGTCATTCCCCCGTCACAATTTGTTCTTCTCCTGCTCTGCCAAAAAAGGAAGTATGTCTCACGCATCACTGTCACTGTTGAGCACTGACCTAGGGCATAGAAACCTCTAGGGCACACTCAGAAAGGATGATTTTAAAATGTTACTGTTGAACAAGCTCCTTTAACTGAGGTTTTATAACTTTTCCTGCCTTACGTATGTCTCTTAGGAGTGAAGCATGACTTACAAAGCAAGTATTAGGGCACCTTGGTATATGGAACAATTCCCATTTCTAGCCCTCACATTTTCTTGCCCTCAACTGTGCTTGAAGAAAGCATTGTTCTGGAGGGAGAATTTCAAGAGATCAAAGCAAAGTGGAATGGATCAGAAAGACTGACACTGGAAGTGCCTGATTTCCTGTTGTATCCTCTGTCAGTCTAGAATTGAGAGGTGACACGAGTAACACTTGTGTTTGAACTGAAAAACAAAACAAGACTTTTCTGACAGAAAGTAAGTCTGTTTGCCTGCAGGTTTGCCAGTGAGGTCTGGATTTATTTATCAATGATTATGTGACATTTTCTATAAATTCAGTAAGTGAAATCTGCTGTTCTAAGTTTTCTATGAAGTAGATTTAAAGCTTTTATTTTTATTTTTAAAACATATTGGTAATGGTTTATTGATATTAGCAATATTTCTATTTTCCACACCCTTTCTGAGTATCCCAAATTAAATAAAGTGTCTTTTAGTGAAAGAATAACAAGTATAATTAATAGGTATTTGCTATCTAGGTAAAGGCTTTTTGATGTAATTCCCTCAAATTGAGAGGGTGAATGATTCTAACTGGTAAACAAATCCATTAGCAAGACATAATTTCCTAATCCTTGTTTCCAACAAATTAAATACAAACCTACTGACTTACCAACTGACCATTGAAAATAGTTTTTTATATACTACTGTGTAAATTTAGGTATATAACTTTTTGTGCATAATAATAAAATATTAATCCCTATGACAAAATTTCCTCTCTGCTATGAATGGGGTTCAAAAGTTACATATAACAGGAACAAGTATAAAGGACACATGGACAAAACAAAAACAAGGGGGAGGTGGAAATGAGAGGAAGGTGGGGAGGGCTGGGGGATTGGCTGGGATAGGAGTAAAAGGCAGAAAACTGTACTTTTACAACAATTAAAATTTTAAAAATTACATATAAGAAAGAAAATAACAATAGAATAAATTCTGAAAACTATTCCTCAAAATTAGTAATATTTATCCACAAATTTATGTTAATTTATATGTTAATTTATGAACTAATTAACATATAAAGGTAGCTCTATTATTCCATTTTAAAAAGGTCTTTCCACTATAATTTTACTATTTATATTTGGTGATTATTTGTTAAAATCTATCATATATTTCTATTTTTTGCATCAAACTTTTACTTGTAATAATTATAATTCAATATAGAAAAGTTATAATTTAGAACCTCATGTTCATAAGAAATAAGAAATTAATCTCAAATAATGAACATATTTTATAGTATGGAGGAATAATAGCTTGTTTAATAAAAACAAAACATTATATGATCAAGCTCTAGGGAGGAAATAAAATAAAAATTCAGTTTTTGAGTAATAAAAAAGAACAATGGAACACTTGGCCTGTTAGAGATGACCTGGTTCATGTATTTTTATTTCTTCTATTGTAATCATTTTTATTTTTAAATACAGTTAACATACAATGTTATATTAGTTTCAGGTGTACAACCCAGTGATTAAACATTTTATAATGTACTAAGTGATCATCTCAATAAATCACTCATTTGGCACCATACATAGTTACTAGAATATTATTGACTATATTCCCTATGCTGCATTTTACATCCCATGACTATTCTGTTACTACCAACTTGTACTCCTTAATCTCTTCACCTTTTTGATCCAACCCCCCAAATTCCCTCCTATCTGACAATCATCAAAATGTTTTCTATATATATGAGTCTGTTTGTGTTCTGCTTGTTCATTTATTTATTTATTTGTTTGTTTATTTATTTTTAGAGAGGGGGTAATGGAGGGAGAAAGAAAGGGAGAGAAACATCAGTGTGCAAGAGAAACATTGATCAGTTGCTTCTTGCACACTCCCAATGGGGGACCTGGCCTGCAATCCAGGCATGTGCCCAGACTGGGAATAGAACTGGTGACCTTTCAGTTCACAGACCAGCAGTCAATCCACTGAGCCATACCAGCCAGGGCTATTTTGTTTTTTAAGTTCAATTGTTTATAAACATGTATTTATTGCCATGTATTGTTCATATTTTTTATCTTTTTTTTCTTTGCTTTTTCTTAAAGACCTTTTAACTTTACATGTAATGTTTTGGTGGTGATGAACTCCTTTAGCTTTTTCTTGTCAGGGAAACTCTTTATATGCCCCTCAATTCTAAACAATAGCTTTTTTGGGTAGAGTACTCTTGGTTTTAGGTACTTGCTTTTCATCACTTTGGATGTTTCGTGTCACTCCCTTTTGGGTTGCAAAATTTCTGTTTATAAATCAGCTGACCATCTTATGGGAGCTCCCTTGTAGGTAACTACTTTCTCTTGCTACTTTTAAGATTCTCTCTTTGTCTTTAACCTTTGGATTTTACTTATGATGTGTCCTCATGTGGGCCTCTTTAGGTTCGTCTTGTTTGGGACTCTCTGTGCTTCCTGGACTTGTATGTGCATTTCTTTCACCAGGTTAGGGAAGTTTTCCATCATTATTTTTTTCACATAGGTTTTCAATGTCTTGCTCCCTTGCTTCTCCATTTGGCACTACCATGATGCGAACATTGGTATGCTTGAAGTTGTCCCAGTGACTCCTTATACTATCGTAATTTTTTAAAATTCTGTTTTCTTTGTGCTATCCTGATTGGGTGGTTTTTGCTTCCTTAAATTCCAAATTGCTGTTTTGATTCTCTGCTTCATCTACTCTTCTGTTGATTCCCTGTAAATTCTTCTTCTTTTTTAAATCCTCTCTCAAGGATATATGTATTGATTTTTGAGAGAGAGAAAAGGAGAGAGAAACATCAATCAGTTGCCTCCCATATGCACCCCAACCAGGTACTGAACCCAACATAAGTATGTGCCATAACCAGGGATAAAACCCACAGTCTTTTGGCTCCAGCCAACTGAACCACCTGGCCAGGGCATAAGATATTCTTCATATCAGTTAGTATATCCATCATTTCTGACTGATCGTTTTCATGATTTCCATGTCCTTTTTTGTGCTGCTGAAGTTCCCTCTAAGTTCATTTACCCTTCCCCTAAGTTCATGGACTATACCTTGCAATCAGTGTTTTGAACTCTGCATCTAGTAGATTATTTGTCTCCATTTTGTTTAGTTTTTTTCCTGCAGTTTTGTTCTATTCTTCCTTTGGGATATGTTTCTTTATTTCCTCATTTTGGCAGTCTCCCTGTGTTTCTTTCTATGTATTAGGTAGAGCTGCTATGTCTCTCAGGCTTTGTAGAGTGGCCTAGTGTAGTAGGTGCTTTGAAGGGTCCAATGGCACAGCCTCCCCATTCATCAGAATTGAGCACTCCAAGTGTGACTCCCCCTACTGTCTAGGCTGTGCACAACCTCTAGTTGTAGTTGAGCCTTGATTACTGTTGGCACATCAGTGGGAAGGATTTACCTCAAGGCCTATGGGCTGGGAGGACTGACTGCAACCACCATAGAAGATCAGCTATGCAGGGGCCCACAGAGCAGGACTTAACTTCAGTGGGGCTCTGGTGCCTGTTGAGTTTGTCCCCTAAGTGTGTCACTGTGGAAGTGTTTGGGTGGTGCTTTGACATGGTCTGCAGCTGTCTATTGGGTGCACTGGCTCTGGAACCTCCCAGGAGGTACAGGCCAAAGTCAACTATCACCTGTGTTCTACTCAGCATGACCTACAAAACAACCTTCAGATGGCTACTACTTGTGCTAGGCTTGGAGGTACTCACAAGAAGCTAACCTGTGAACTAAGGCTGGCAGCTCTGGTGCCAGGCCTGGCACCACTTAGTGAGAGGTATAGGGCATTCCCAGGCTAGATGCTCCTTGTTTGAGAGATTTGGGAAAGTCTGAAGCATGAGCCAAAATAGACCATTCTTATGGCAAAGCCACTGGAAACAGCTTGCATGGGCCCACAAGTTGGGTGCAGCAGAGTCTCAGGGAATATCAGGGTGGGGAACAGTGATAGCCAGTTTGATGGGGACTCAGATATGGAGCCCCACTTGCAGATACTGTGGGGGAAGTGCTCAAAAAAAGAACAGTAGGCTTGACCAGAAGGCTTGTTCATGTTTGTATGTATGTATGTATGTATGTATTTAAGGGAGAGAGAGAGAAGAAGAGAAACATTGATTTTTGTTGTTCCTCTTATCTATGCATTCATTGGTTGGTTCCCATGTGTGCCTTCAACAGGGATTGAACCACAACCTTGGTATATCAGGACCAGATTCTAACCAGGTATTCATGTATTTTTAAATGTTGAGAACTGACTTAAGATGGCGGCTTTACTCTAGGCAGCGTTTTTCTCGGCTTCTGTGAAGAGGGGGGAAATTCGCGGATTGGTGGAGAGACAGAGCAAGTGGGCTGGGTTGCCAAATCACTTTTGAAAGCAGGACATCAGAAATTATTGCACTCACTGGAAAACCAGACGGTAAGCAGTCTGATACAGGACAAAAGGGGCCCGGGGATCAGCACAGGGTCTGGGGGAGTGTAGACCCCAGGCCTGCCAGTGCCCCAGCTCTGCCACAGAGCTCCCGGGAGAGAGGGAAGCTGCTGCTCCCTCCCTCCCCCAAATACGGGGGTGAGAAACTCCAGGGGAGAACCGGTGGCTAGAAGGAACAGATTGGCCAGTTGGACTGAGAAAAAAATCGCACAGGGAATTGTGAACAGCGGCCCAGAGACCTAGGAGAAGTGAGAGTTTCTAGCCGACAGGACCAGGGGCATCCCTAGCCCGGTGGAAGTGCAGATCAGTGGAGAGCACAAGCGGGCCGCGCTCGGCTCGCGCCCCATAGGGAGGCCGGAATCGCGCACTGCGATCCTGGAATCTCGAGCTGCGCTACCGGGACAGACGTGGTGCTGGGTTAGTAACTGCAGTGGTGGCTCAGAGATTTCCAGTCAACTCCACCGAGGGAGCCGGGAAAGGCGCCAACACCGGGTCGCGCCCCATAGGGAGGCCGGAATCGCGTGCTGCGATCCCGGAATCTCGCGCTGCGATACCAGGACAGACGTGGTGCTGGGTTAGTAACTGCAGTGGTGGCTCTGAGATTTCCAGCCAGCCTGACCGGGGGAGCCAGGAAAGGCGCCAACATCCAGTCGGAGCACGGGACGGCGAGAACTCGGAGCTGGAAACGGCTGGGCTCGCGCACCGTAGTCGGGAAGACTGACTCTCGTGCGCCAGTGTGTAGGGGCGCATAAGGTACCTGGCGGACTTGCTGAGATCCAGTTGTGAGAGAGAGAAGCATTTCAAAGGCCCCTCAGCCAGCTGAAGCCAGCAAGAGCAGAAAAACTGGTCTGGCCAGTTAGAAACCAACAAGAGGTTTTTTTGTTTGTTTGTTTGGTTGGTTGGTTGGTTCGTATTTGTGTGTGTGTGTGTGTGTTTGTTTTGTTTTGGGTTTTTTTGTTGTTGTTGTTGGTTTTGTTTGGTTTCTCTGGCTGTGGTTGGTTGATTGATTTTATCTTGTTTTTACGTGACTTTTTTTTTCAATTCTTATTATTTGTATCTTGCAATCCCTTATATTCCTCTTCCTTTCAACCTAATATTATTCTTTCCACTCCAAATTTATCTCTCCTGCACTACATCTTCTGCTTTTCTTTCCTTTCCTTTTTTTTTAATCTTGCAAGTTAATGTAAATTTGTATTATCTTTTTCTCACTTTTCCAACTTTTTTATTTTAATAGTATTTTGGTATTCTTTTTCTTTCTGTAGAGTCTTCTTTGCTTGGCTGGTTATACTATCATTTGATAGGTTCCCCCTGGTATCTCAGTCACCAGGTGTTGATAAGTTACTATCCTTCATCTGTGTTCCATTAACACACCCCTCAAGGTTCTATACCCTTTATTCTTGTTATCTAGACCTCATCGATTCTGCCACAAGACTGTCACTTTACTATTACTGCTAGTAAGACCTAGTCTATACAATTGTTAATGCTTCTCAATGCCCCTACCTGATCTCAGCCCACTTTGCAATTTTCTGAACTATACTATTGTGGGGGTTGTCTCTATTCTTGAACTCACTACTCCTATATACTAATCTTTAGTCCAACCCGACCTCAGAAGCTGACCTCCCACAGCTTCACAGCTTTCTAGATCCAACTAACAATCCTCTCGGCCCTAATAAGAGTCTTACCTTCTTTCCATCCTTTCTAAAACGTGGATAGTGGGGTGGAGGATCACGGTTAACACTATAAGGAGCCAAAGGATAACACATCTCTTCTCTACTGGCTGCTAATGTAAATATCATAGTATACTGTCTTGCTGTTTTAAACCATTTTGCCTTACTCCTCCAACTGATCCCAAAAAAAGAGTAGGGGGAAGCTGTGAACACCAGGATACACGAAGGAGATTGCACCGCTGAAACACACAAATATTCTACCAAAGAAGTTCACACCATAAGTACAGGGAATCAGAACAGTTCAAATTAACAATCAAGAAGAAAAAAAGAAGAAACCCATGAACAATGAGAAAACAAAGAAACAACCCCCCAACTGAAGGGAAACGAGGAAGCCTCAGGAAAAATGCTAAATGAAATAGAGGCAACTCAACTATCAGATAGTGAGTTCAAAACAATGATTACCAGGAAGTTCAATGAACTCACAATGAGCTTTCAGAAATTAGAAGGAAACTACATCAATCTCACTGCAAACTATATGAACATGAAAAAGGAAATAGAAACTCTCAATAAAGGTCAAGAGGAAATGAAGAATACAATTTCTGAACTGAAGAACACAGTGGAAGGAATGAAAAGCAGGATTGATGAAGCAGAAGATCAGATTAGCGAGCTGGAGGACAAAGTAGAAAACAGCATCCAGAAAGAGCAAGAAAAGGAAAAGAGGCTCAGAAAGAATGAAGAGGGATTAAGAGAAATGCAAGACAATATGAAACGTAATAACATCCGTATAATAGGGATACCAGAAGGAGAAGAAGAAGAGCAAGGGATCGAAAACCTAGTTGAACAAGTAATGAAGGAGAACTTCCCTAATTTGACGAGAGAAAAAGTCACACAAATCCAGGAAACACAGAGAGTCCCAATCAAGAGGAACCCAAAGAGACCCACCCCAAGGCACATCATAATTAAAATGACAAAATTTCAAGACAAAGAGAGAATCTTAAAGGCAGCAAGGGAGAAGAAGGAAGTAACATACAAGGGAGCCCCAATAAGGCTGACAGCAGACTTCTCAATGGAAACACTTCAAGCCAGAAGAGAATGGCAAGAAATACTCCAGGTAATGAGAACTAGAGGTCTGCAACCAAGGCTACTATATCCAGCAAGGCTCTCAATCAAGATAGAAGGCCAAATAAGAAGCTTCCCAGACAAAAGAAGTCTAAAAGAATACACCTCAACCAAACCAGCCCTGCAAGAGATTCTAAAAGGACTGATTTAAGGAGGAGAGAAGAAAGAGAGAGAGAGAGAGAGAGAGGAACACACGTACATAAAAGACAATGAATAAGTACCTATCAATAATAACCTTAAACATAAATGGATTAAATGCTCCAATCAAAAGACATAGAATAGCTGAATGAATAAGAAAAAATGACCCACATATCTGCTGTCTACAAGAGACCCACCTCAGGATAAAAGACCTACACAGGCTGAAAGTGAAGGGCTGGAAACAAATCTTCCAAGCAAATGGACAGGAAAAAAAAGCCGGGGTAGCAATACTCATATCAGACAAAATAGACTTCCGAAGAAGGTCCATAAAGAGAGACCCAGAAGGTCACTTCATAATTCTCAAGGGAAGAATACATCAAGAAGACATAAATATTGTAAATATATATGCACCTAATATTGGAGCACCGAAATACATAAAGAAAATCTTAGAGGACTTCAAGAAAGATATGGACAGCAACACAATTATAGTGGGAGATTTTAACACCCCACTATCAAAAATGGACAGATCTTCTAAACAAAATATCAACAAAGATATTGTGGCATTGAACAATACCCTTGATGAAATGGACTTTACTGATATATACAGGACCCTCCATCCAAAAGAAGCTAAATATACATTCTTTTCAAATGTACATGGAACATTCTCAAAGATAGACCACATGATAGGACACAAAGCAAGCCTCAAGAATTTAAAGAAAATTGAAATCATACCAAGCATTTTCTCAGACCACAAGGGACTGAAGCTAGAAACCAACCCCAAGGAAAAAAACCAAAAACACTCAAAATCATGGTGATTAAGTAGCATGCTATTAAACAATGAATGGGTCAAGAATGATATTAGGGAAGAAATCAAAAGGTTTCTGGAAACAAATGAAAACGAACTCACAACAACCCAAAACTTATGGGACACAGCCAAGGCAGTCCTGAGAGGGAAGTTCATAGCGATACAGGCCCACCTAAAAAGGTTAGAAACTTTCCAAACAAACAACCTAACCCTACGTCTACAAGAACTCGAGGAACAACAACAAAGGCAGCCCAGAGCAAGCAGAAGGAAGGAAATAACCAAGATCAGAGCAGAATTAAATGACATAGAGACTAAAAGCACAATTCTAAGGATCAATGAATCCAAGAGCTGGTTCTTTGAAAAGATAAACAAAATTGACAAGCCTTTAAGCAGACTCATCAAGAAACAAAGAGAGAAGACCCAAATAAACACAATCAGAAATGAAAGAGGAGAGATTACAACAGATACCACAGAAATACAAAGGATTGTAAGAAATTACTACAAAGAGCTGTATGCCAAGAAATTTGAAAACCTAGGTGAAATGGACAACTTTCTAGAAAAAATATAATCTTCCAAAACTCAATGAAAAAGAAGCAGAAAGTCTGAACAGACCAATAACAACAAAAGAAATTGAAGCAGTAATCAAAAAACTCCCAACACACAAAAGCCCGGGACCTGATGGTTTCACAGGAGAATTCTACAAAGCATTTAAGGAAGAGCTAACCCCCATCCTTCACAGACTATTCCAAAAAATCCAAAAAGATGGGAGTCTCCAAACTCTTTTTATGAGGCCAACATCATCCTAATTCCAAAACCAAATAAAGACACAACAAAGAAATAAAACTTCAGGCCAATATCACTGATGAACATTGATGCTAAAATCCTCAACAAAATACTGGCAAACCGCATCCAACAATACATTAAAAAGATCATACACCATGACCAAATGGGATTCATTCCAGGGATGCAAGGATGGTTCAACATTCGCAAGTCAGTAAATGTAATACATCACATAAACAAAAGCAAAGACAAAAACCACATGATCATATCAATTGATGCAGAAAAAAGCATTTGATAAGGTACAGCACCCATTCATGATAAAAACACTGGGCAAAGTGGGAATAGAGGGAGCATTCCTCAACATAATAAAGGCCATATATGAGAGACCTTCAGCCAACATAATTCTCAATGGACAAAAATTAAAACCTTTTCCATTAAGATCAGGAACAAGACAAGGCTGTCCACTTTCACAACTTCTATTCAATATAGTACTGGAAGTTTTAGCCACAGCAATCAGACAAGAAAAAAGAAATAAAAGGCATTCAGATCGGAAAGGAGGAAACAAAACTGTCACTGTTTGCTGATGACATGATAGTATACATAGAAAATCCTATAGACTCTACCAAAAAACTGCTTGACCTAATAAATGAATTTGGCAAAACAGTGGGATACAAAGTCAATATCCAGAAATCAAAGGCATTTCTATACACCAACAATGAAACAGCAGAAGCAGAGATCAAGGAAAAAATCCCATTTGAAATAGCAAAAAGAAAAAATAAAATACCTAGGAATAAACCTAACCAAAGAAGTAAAAGACCTGTATTCAGAAAACTACACAACACTGAAGAAAGAAATCAAGGAAGACACAAACAAATGGAAACATATACCGTGTTCATGGATTGGAAGAATTAATATCATCAAAATGTCCATACTACCCAAAGCAATTTACACATTCAATGCAATTCCTATTAAAGTACCAATGACATATTTCACAGACATAGAACAAACACTCCAAAAATTTATATGGAATTATAAACGACCCCGAATAGCTGCTGCAATTTTTGAGAAAGAAGAGTAAAGTAGGAGGGATCACAATACCCGACACTAAACTATACTACAAGGCTACTGTAATCAAAACAGCCTGGTACTGGCATAAAAACAGGCACATAGACCAATGGAACAGAACAGAGAGCCCAGAAATAAGCCCAAGTCTCTATGGTCAATTAATATTTGACAAAGGAGGCAGCAACCTAAAATGGAGTAAAAAATAGCCTCTTCAACAAATGGTGTTGGGAGAACTGGACAGCCACGTGCAAAAAAATGAAACTTGAGCACCAACTTACACCCCATACAAAAATAAATTCAAGGTGGATAAAAGACTTAAATATAAAATGTGACACCATTAAAGTCCTAGAGGAGAATGTAGGTAGGAAAATCTCAGATATTTCACGAAGAAACTTTTTTACTGACGTGTCCCCTACAGCAAGGGACATAAAGGAAAGAATAAACAAATGGGACCTCATCAAAATTAAAAGCTTCTGCACAGCTAAAGAAAACAGTACCAAAATTAAAAGAGAACCAACTGTATGGGAAAACATATTTGCCAATGACACCTCAGACAAGGGTTTAATCTCCAAAATATATAGAGAACTTACACGACTGCACTCCAAGAAGACAAGGAATCCAATTAAAAAAGTGGGCAAAGGATTTGAACAGACACTTCTCCAAGGAGGACATACAGAAAATCCAAAGACACATGAAACGATGTTCAATATCGCTAGCTATCAGAGAGATGCAAATTAAAACCACAGTGAGATACCACTTCACACCAGACAGAATGGCCATCATAAACAAAGCAACAAACAACAAGTGTTGGAGAGGTTGTGGAGAAAAGGGGACCCTAGTGCACTGCTGGTGGGACTGCAGACTGGTACAACCACTATGGAAAGCAGTATGGAACTTCCTCAGAAAAACTAAAAATGGATCTGCCTTTTGACCCTGCAGTTCCACTGCTGGGACTCTATCCTAAGAATACTAAAACACCAATTCAAAAGAACCTATGCATCCCAATGTTCATAGCAGCACAATTTACAATAGCTAGATGCTGGAAGCAACCAAGATGCCCATCAGTAAATGAATGGATCCAAAAACTATGGTACATTTACACAATGGAATTCTATGCAGCAGAAAGAAAGAAGGAGCTCCTACCCTTTGCAACAGCATGGATGGAGCTGGAAAACATTATGCTAAGCGAAACAAGCCAGGCAGTGAAAGACAAATACCATATGATCTCACCTTTAACAGGAACCTAAATAACAAAACAAAGAAACAAGCAAAATGTAACCAAAGACACTGAAATAGAGGACAGGCTGATGGTGACCGGAGGGGAGAGAAGAGGGAATTTAAGGGGTCAGTGGGAAGGGTTCACAGGAACAAACTTAAAGGACACATGGTCATAGACTAAGGGGAGGGTGGTAATGGGAGGGAAGTGGGGAGGGTGGGAGGGGGGACTGGATTGGGAGTAAAAAGGAGAAAACTGTATTTGAACAATGATTAAAATAATAAAAAATAAATAAATAAAATAAATAAATAAATGTTGAGAACCAATTACCACTAATTTTAGATTCTGCTGTATACATGTAAAAGAGTGAATTAACAATTTTATTTTAAAATGTCAAAGTTACATGAACAAGTTTACTTCTTTTGCAACCATCTAAAACTGATAATAAAAGATTTGGGATGTTAATGTAAAAATATGTAAGGGGCACATAGTTTTTTTCAAAATTCTTTTAGGTGTATATGAACAACAACAATAAATAAACAATTGAATATGGTAGCTTTGGCCACGTGCCATATCCATATCTGAAGATAGCAGGAAGAGAATCACCTTCCCTGGAAATGTCTAGATATCCATCCAGAAATCAGAGAACATTGGGGAGGGGTGAAAGGGGTTAGCTGATACAGAGGCAAACAATCAGCAAGTACAAGGAGGGAAATCATTCAAAGATCAATGTAAGTGAAACCATGCAGTATTTTTTTTTCTCTGTCTGACTTTAGTGAAATAAATAATTTCATTTATAGGAGGAATTTTTTAAAACAAAAAAATGAACATACAGAAAAAATAAAAACAGATTCATAGAAACAAAGAATGAACTGATAATTGTCAGAGGGTAGGGGTTTGGGGTATGGGTGAAAAAGATGAAGGGGAATACAGTCAAACAATAGTGTGATGACTTTGTACCGTGACAGATGGTTAGTGTGGCAATCACATTGTAAGGTATACACATGTCAAATCATTATATTGTACACTTGAAACTAATATAATATTGTATCCCAACAATACTTTAATAAAACAACAACAAAAACAAAGGTCGATAAACTCAAGCTATTCCCTTCTTCTTCAGTGTGGTATATATGTGCTTATTTGAAGGCAGGAGAGAAGAACCAGTGATGAGATGGAGTCCAGAGGTCCAGTGGAGATGCCCTGAGGAAGGAAAGGAAGAGAAGGGATTTAGACAGAGACAGTAGGTGTATGGCTTTGTAAACAAGTGGAGGCAACTGTATCTGATATCTCTGAACTTGAACTCCCTGATAGATGGACAGGCACAGCTGGTACCGCTGAGCGTAGTCTCTTGGAGATTACTGTGGTCACAAAGAAGATTTTTTTTTTTTGCAAGGTCTAGCCACAGCTCTACTCCCACACTACCTAAGAACAAAATCCATTTCTTTAATCATTATTTAAAGCATTTTTTCAGAGGGTACAGATTTCCATTTATAAGATGAATAAATTCTGGGGATCTAATATAGAGCATGGTAATTATAGTTAATAGTACTCTATTATGTTCTTGGAAGTTGCTAAGAGAGCAGATCTTATATATTCTCACCACAAAAAAGAAATTATAATTATGTGACATGATGATGTTAAGCAATGCTGGGTGGTAATCATTTTACAATATATAGAAGAATCAAATCAACGCTTTGTATACCTTAAACTTCTTAAACAGCCTTATATGTCAATTGTATCTCAGTGAAGCTGGGGGAAAAAAGGATATTGTTGTTGACTGTGTTCAGACATGCCCCAGAAATAAAAATGCACTTCCAGGGCACATGATTTTGTCCCTGGATTTTCCCCTTTCTTGGTTCCAAACAGCAACCATTACAGTAATTTAAACAGATGGACTGTTGGTAAATTATATCTGTATAGATGCCCAGCTGTCCTGTATCTTTTTTTTTTAAGAATTTATATTTGCTTTGAAACTCTTAGTGGTCTTAATTGCTGAGCTTCAGTTGGACTTGGAAGCACAATTTTTTAAAAGATTTTATTTATTTATTTTTAGAGAGGGAAGGAATGGAGAAAGAGAGAGAGAGAGAAACATCAATGTGCGGTTGCTGGGGGTCATGTCCTGCAACCCAGGCAAGTACCCTGACTGGTCATTGAACCTGCGACACTTTGGTTCTCAGCCTGCGCTCAATCCACTGAGCTATGCCAGCCAGCTGTCCTGTATCTTTATATGAAGACAGCATGTTTATTTTTAAAAACAATTTATTGAAGGTAGTATAGATACAAAAAAGTAAACATGCCATAAGATTATGGTTCGATAAATTTTTACAAACCGAACATACCAGGTGGTCAGCTCCCAGGTCAAAAACAGAACATTACCACAGCACCAGCACCCAGCAGCCCCTTCTACATGTTAATCTGATGTTTAAACTTAATCCAATTTAGGCATAAGGCAACCCCCAACTCCACCCCGAAAAAAAAGTAGTCTGCCTTTGGAATAATATAATGGCAATTTTAGAATAAACTGTTAACTTGGTTATGTGAATATTTCACTACTGGAAAACTGATTTCAGACACATTTTGTTTCCAAGAACCACATGTTTAAGCAAAAGTCTGAATTTCTCAGAGTGATTGTATTTTAAAATGTTTATTGATTTTAGAGAGAGAAGAAGGGGGAGAGAGAGAGAGAAACATTGATGTGAGAAACATTGATTGGTTGCCTCCCATATGCACCTTGACTGGGAATCGAAACTGCAACTTAGGTTACTGCCCTGACTGGGAATTGAACACCCATCCTTTTTGTGTATAGCACAACACTCCAACCAACTAGGCCACAATGGCCAGTGCTCATAGCAATAATTTTTATTTTTTGGTACATCAGCAGAATCTATCAAATTAAATGGTAAATTGGTGGGTAGAGGATGTGGGTCTTTAGTAAGCATCAATGGATGAGCAAAAAAGCAAACACTAGATAGCAAAAAAGTGGAGACTGTACCTTAGTAATTTGATTTAGGACTATCTTATATACATGCTCTGTGAATGATATGACTCTGTTCATAGCTTTTTAAGGTGTTTTACTTTGTAAAGGTGATTTTTGGTGAAGAAACTGATTTTCTTTTTACTCGTAGTAATGTCAATAATATCTAGTCAATAGTATCCAATTTTATGTTTGTATAGAGCATTGATATATTCATTTTAATTATCCTATTTTTAATTTGTTTTTATTATCACATCTATATAGATCTGACAACTATCTGTCACCTTTTTCAATCCAGCCAGCACTACTGGAGACCATTCTGCATGGCGTGGGCCCAGTTCACACTCAGAAAGGCCGGTGGAAATCGAGGTCCAATGCACAGGACCCACACCCACAGATAGGTTCTCCTGTGGGGAATCAGGCCTGCATTGTACCTAGACTGCTATGACACTTGCTTTTGCTAAAACTCCCTCACCCTTAATTGAGGCAGCAAATGTTACTGCGTATCTTGAAAGTAACTTCCTAAAATCCGTGCTAAACCTTCCAAGGACGAGTGTGATCAGTCCAGCCCCTCTTTCCTTTGCATTTGTAAATACCCTTCTTCTGAGATGTGATTAGTGGCATCCTCTCCTTTGTTTTCTGTAAAAGGTAATCACCTAAAGTGAACCTGTGCATAGTAAATGAGGACCCTCCTCAATGTAATGTGCCCAGAAAAGCAATAAAAGCTTGTCAAGGATAGGGCCGAGGCGCTCTCCCCTTGAGAGAATGGCCAAGGTGCTCCGAGACACTCTCCTCTTGAGAGAGTAGCCATGCCATCCCTTTCCCTCCACAGGACTCGGTAGTCCATGTGAATTTGTCTCGTGTCTCATCCACAATGTCTCAGACCACACGAGCTGGGGCCCGCATCACAGCACAGGTATTCTTGTGTAGGTGGAAGGTGGGGCATGTGAGTGTGCACATGAGACCTGTGTTTTAAAACATTAGTGGATAGCTGCAGTTTTATAGTTATTTGTTTTCTGTGGTAAGCTAGAAGAAGCATTTGAGGAATGGAATGGGAAAGGGTAGGATTGGAAGGGAAAAGACAGGAAGCTGAACAGTCATGGTGGTTACTTCTGCTGAAGTCATTTATCAAAACAGAGGACCAGATGGCCGAGCTGAGGTGGAGGAGACAGACACTTTTCCAGTGTCCCTGGCTCCCTTAACCCCTCTGGCCTCTGCTGTGACTGAAGACTGGAAGAGTGGTTATCACTGGCTCCCAGGGATTCTGTGCTTTCCTGTTCCCTTTCTTCCAACCAGGCACTGGCTCCTGAGTCAGGCCATGAGTTTGTATACGTATGTTCATTCGTAAGTGCACATCCTCATTCTCCCAGACTATTTATTTATCAGAGGAAAAGCAAACACTGACCTTTGTTTGGATGAATATCAGCAGTAGCCAAAGAAGTCTGGTGAATGTTAACTATTTTTTAAAAATTGTTGTAAGAATAGTAACATGAGATTTACCCTCTTCTGAGCCCAGTTTTAAATTTATATGATACAGTATTGTTCATAACTCTAGGCACAATGTTTGTATAGCAGATCTCTAGAACTTATCTTCCCAAACTAAAACTGTATACTTGTTAGATAGGAACTCGCCATTTCCTTTCACCCCAGCTGCCAGGAACCTCCATTTTCTTCTCTGCATCTTTAAGTTTGACTCTTCTAAATTCCTAATGTAAGTGGATTTGTACAGTATTTGTCCCTTTGTGATTGGCTTATTCGCTTAGCATGATGTCTTCCAGGTTCATTCATGTTGCTGCATATCACAGGACTTCCTTCTTTTCTAAGGCTGAATGATATTCTATTCTATGCATACACCACATTTTCTTTGTCCATTCACTCAGCAATGGACATTTATGTTGTTTCCACATCTTGACTATTGTGAATAATGCTATAGTAAACATGGGAGTGCAAATACCTCTTCAAGATGTTAATTTATATGCCCAGAAGTGGGACTGCTGGATCATACAGTTGTTCTATTTTTAATTGTTTGAGAAAACTCCATACTTGTTTCCAGCCAAACCATTTGTGAATATGTGATACGTTCACTTAAGTTACAAAACTTAAGTAACTAGCTCACTGCAATAGCTCACCATGGGTACAATTTCTACTTCTTAAGAAATACCTATGCCAGTAATTGTGACATTCTAAGATTTTCACTTTTCATAAGAAAGGAACTTGAATATATGAAAGCAGCTTGTATGTTGGGAAGATTTTGCTCTTTGATTCTAAAACAAAAATGATTTTTTTAGTCAAAGATAATTTAAATCTACCTTTCCCTTTTTCCTCCCCAATGTGTTTTAAACACAACACTTTAGGTTTACTACTTCTTGCCTTCATTTAAATTTCCATTCAAGGTAATTGAAATGTAATGAGTGGGTTTTGACACCCTGCCATTCTCTGTCAAAATGGACTATTGGAAATTCAGCATTTCATGGGGGAAAGTTTGCACCCACAGTAATTGTGGGATTATATTAGCACTCTGTGAAATAGAAACAGTAGGTTTCAGAATTGTAGGTTACTGACATGCAGAGATCAAGAACATTGCAAATGTGTATCTGTTAATGGAAAAGTGTGAGGGTGACTGGTCATTGGAGACCAAATAAAAGACAGAGGGAGGAGTTAAGGCAGCCAACTGGAAAAGTTAGAGGGAGGAGACCAGTGGGAGTAGAGAACCAGAGTAGATTTTAGGAGTGAGGTTACTGGTGGTGAGTGTAGGGCTTGCAGAGTGCAAGGGGAAGAGGAGGCAGACAGGAAGAAATGAGAGTGAGATAAGATGAGAGGTGGTCCCTGGAATGTGATTGAAGAGGACCTTACAAAATTGTTGTATGCAGTGATGGAAAGGGAGCTAAGGTCAGGGTGGCAGGGTGGGCAGGAAAGAGTGAAGGAGGCAGTGACAGTAGTCCTCAGCAGACGCGCCAGCCTTCTACCTGCCTGTAGAATTATGGCCTTGAAATAGCTCCCATGGAAAGCTAGCATGTCTAGAAAAGTAATTGGATACAGAGCATCTGTCAGTTTACTGAGTCTTGGTAAAGGTAAGAGCTTGATTTCATGACTTGTGAATAAACATTTATTAAGAAAAATTAATGGACTCTATCTCATCCACTTAAGTCTAAATCAGAAAACTGAAGGCAAAGTCCTGCTCCACAGCAAAGTGAGCCCCCCTTTTTGGATCAGTTTAAAAGAATATTTCTATTTGTCAAGTGTTCCAAAAGTAGTATATAAAAATATTGGTATTGTATATTTTGCTAATAACTAGTGATAATTGTATTAGACAACCACATTAATAGAATAATAGGTCTTGTGCAGAGATTTCTTCTTTATTAATCAATTCATCAAAATATAAGGGCCTTAGCCCAAAACTTAAAATATCCCAGCTGAGATGTTCCCACTCTCATCTTTCCAAAAGAATGAAATAAATTGATATGAAGAAGAAACACCTATGGTTAAGAAATGAAATGTGTTTGCTAATAATGACAGGAGAGTATCCTTATTTCTCCTGAGACTTTACAGTGCCAAGAAGCCACTGGGCCACCGAAATGCTAAGTGGATTGTTGCCCTTGGGAGTCTTGCAACCAACATGGTGAAAGATGATTTGTGTTGAAAGACAAACCACCTTAATCTGGAACTGGTAAATTTGAGCCAGGGACACATTTGTCACCTAGCGACCTTGAAGTAAACAGGGTGGCTGCTCCCCCAGAAATAGGATGTGCATTTGCTAGGGGGTTTGGATTAGGTGATCTTTCTGGTCTTGCACAGCTCCAGTCCTCTGCCTTTTATTTTATTTTATTATTAAATTTACTGGGATAACACTGTTTAACAAAATTATACAAGTTTCAGGTGTACAATCCCAGAGCACATCATCTGTACACTGTATCGTGTGTTCACCACCCCAAGTCAAGTCTCCTTCCATCACCATTTATCCCCTCATACCCTCTTCCACCTCCCCCCACCAGCAATCCCCACACTACTGTCCATGGCCATGAGTTTTTTCTCTTTTTTTCCTTTTTTTCTCAATCCCTCCACCCCACCCCCACCCAGTGCCCCAACCCCCCTGCCTTCCTGACATCTGTCAGCCTGTTCTCTCTCTATGGGTCTGTCTCTATACCTGCCTTTTAAATACACCTGTGGTAAAGAATTCTCAGCTTGTCTTGGTGATATATAAACTGAGGCAAGATCTGTAAGAGGGCAATTTGGAACTCCCTGTCAACACTAAGGACACATAAATCCTTTGGCCAAGTAGTTCTAGAAATTTAACTTGTACACTTAGTTGCACAGGGGCACCAATATATACACATAAGATTCATTGTAGCAATATTTGTGACAGAAAAAAAGGGTGGAAAACCTGATAGTGGGAGAATGAATGAATACATCATGAATATCTCCATTCAATAAATTACTAATCACTATTTAAAAAGTACAAGATAAATCTGCAAGTATTCATCTGCAGGTGCTCCTACCTCTGTGAGAACATACATTTTTGTCTTCTTTCCTTCCAGCACTTAAAACCATACCTGAAGCATGATAGGTGGTAATAAATTTTTAAAGTGAATAAAAGAATAATGAATGAGTTGTTTTATGAGCCTAAACATGCCTATTAAAAAGGCTTAAAGAGCACTCCACATTTCCCAAGGCACCTCATAATTGGATCCTTGGTCTCTCCCAGTTGCAATTGCAGGAGATATGAATATTTTATATCACCTTGCCTTTGAAGAGTAGATGGTTTTGTAGGGTAGTGATAAGGTTTACTCCCAAGTCCAGATGACATCCCTGGGGCTGCACAGGTGGAAGCAGGGAAAGGACCACTGAAGAGCCACCACAAACACTGTCCCTGTTTGGAGCCCTCCATAAAACAAGGCTGATGGCTGCAGTCAGCTTTGACTGTGCTTTAGAACTGACTAGGAAAGAAATTGCCAGCTGTTCCATTTGAGAACATTTGACCCAATTCCTTGTTGTTTTTAACACAAATACTATAGCTCAGCAAAGTGCCCTCCCTAAGTCAGACACAATATTTCAAAAGAATATATGTTTGCAATGAACTTGATGGAGTTTTGCTTTTTCAGATCAAGAAGTTTGAAGATATATTCCTAGTGAAAAGAGAGTAATTTAAAAAATATTCTTTTTCTAAATTAATAATGTAAGATACTTAAAAATCCTAACATAAATCTAATCATTACCTGTATTTTGATGGATTGGAAAGCATGACTTCATTCTCCTTTGCTATTTTCTTTGCCTCATGTTTATTTTTGTTTTCCATTCTATTTCAATAAAATACCTGGAGATATACTCTTAAAAGAATTTGAAATAGCCTGACACTTCCAAGTCCTTTATAGAAGAAATCATAAAACCTAATATGTATAACCACACCTATTGGTTAAACATACACATCACAGAAAATAAAACTGCCACTCATTTTCCTTTGTGTGTCCATGAAAGAGCATTTAAGGATTTGTTTTGAAAGAAGTGCTGAAAATATGAAACTTGACATCAATATAAAACTTGCTGAGATGCTGGGCACTGGATTTACAAGTACACTCCTTCAGCACCCTCATTGCAGTATGTAACTCAAGACTTGGCAGCCTGGTATATAGCCACTCAAATTCATATGAATTTCACACAGTCCAATTTAGAAACTTAGAGGAGTATAGCTTTTGATTGATAGTGGTAGGGCTTGCAGGAACATGGTATTGATGCTCTACATCCCTCTTATTTTGGGGGACGGGATTGAAGGTGATTAGACACTTTGTGTACCATTAGTTAGGCCCTGCTTCCATCTCTATAGCATCTCAATAGTCTAAGAAGAATGTGGAGAAACGTATTGGAAATTTGGATTTCTTTATATAAAAGGAACCAAAGGCAACATTTGTCAGTTTATTCTGTGGTAACAGTTCTCCTTTCTAGGGCTTTCACATTTTATTTTATTTAAGTATATTTCATTTTTAACAACCTTTAGATTTACTGAAAAACCAAGAAGATAGAGAAATCCCATATACCCCATATTCAGTTTCCCTCTTATTAACCTCTTAGGATGGTACATTTGTTATAATTAATAAAGCAATGTCGATACATTATTACTAACTGAAGTCTACAGTTTTCACCTAATAATTATTCCTATCCAGGATTTTGCGTCACACTGGGCTGTCCATCTCTCTGGGCTCCCCTTTGGCACCTCCCACAGCCAGTCAGCGTTCCCTTGCTCCTGATCAGCTCTGAGCAGCACTGGCTGTGTGTTTTAGAGGATGCCTTGTAGTAGACCATCCTGCGTGGCATGGGCCCAGCTCCCACTCGGAGATGCACAGGGCCCACGCCCACGGATAGGTTCTCCTGTGGGGAATCAGGCCTGCAAAGTACCTAGGCCGCTATGACTCTTGCTTTTTGCTAAAACTCCCTCACTCTGAATTGAGGACATTTACTGCAAAGCAACTTCCTAAAAACCAGGCTAAACCTTCCAAGGAAGGGTGTAACCAGTCCAACTACTTTTGCCTTTTCATTTGCAAATATCCCTCTTCCGTGATGTGATTAGCAGCATTGGCTCCTTTGTTTTCTGTGAAAGGTAACTACCTAAAGCAAGCCTGTGCGTAGTTAATGAGGACTGTCTTGTAATATGTCCAGTAAGACAATAAAAGCTCATTGGAGCAAGGGTGGAGGCTTTTGCTCCCCTGAGAGAAAAGCCATGTTGTCTGTCCCTTTTCCTCCGCAGGATTCCATAGCCTGTGTGAATGTCTCATTTCATCCATAATGACGCAGAACCCACAAGCCCAGGTCTCATCAATGCCCCCTATTGCCTGATGTTTTTCTTATGATTAGAGGGGATTAATATCACAAAGGTAAAATGTCATTTCCTATGAATGGTTTTTGGTCACCTCTCTGAGGTAGTATTTGTCAGGTTCTCCACTCTCAAGTTACTCTTTTTACCTCCTTCCCATCCTGTATTCTTTGGAAGGAGGTTACCAGGGGCAGCTTACATATGAGGAGTGGAGAGTTATGCTCCCTGCACCTTGAGGGCAGAGTATCTACATAAATTACTTGGAATTATTGTGCATGGGAAATTTGCCTCCTTTCCCCCATTTATTAATCAACCATTTATTTATATAAGTATGAATATTCATTTTATACTTTGCATTATCTAATACTACTTTATTTTATGGCTCATATTGTTCCAATTTTGGCCATTGGGAACTCTTTTAGTTGGTTCCTGTGTATCTCTGGCATACTCCCAATATTGTATGTGAGTGTGTGTGTGTTGGGGATTGTTTGTCTTGTCTTAGCACTTCCTTATTTTCTAGCACCCTAAGATGCTCCAGGCTCATCTCCTATATTTCACTCCCTAATCCTTTACTTGCCTGTTTCTCCAAGGAACCCTGGTTCTTCTATTGGGAAATAGCATTGGAAGTCAATATCTGGGCTTTCAGTGTGCTTGTTGCTACTGGGGTGTTATCTCTTTTAGGCCTTTTCAGCTGACAGAGCAAAGAAATATATGTATGAATAGTAACCTGTGTGTATACCCATGTTTTGTGTGTGTGTGTGTGTGTGTGTATAACCATCTATGCATTAAACTAAACATGAGTTAATCCTGATGAACTTTAATCTATTACCACATTGATCTTCCTAGCTTCCTTCCTTGCTTGTCTATAAACTCCCACTCCAAATGTGAGAAACCTGGATCCCTACATTGGTCATTCACTTAATTATTTAAATTCAGTGTACCTGTAAAGGTACATTGAATTTATGTACCTTATGTATCTGACACTGTAAAGCAGTGTCAGAATGATTATCCTGTACCCCATGGGAAACAACTTTATCAACTAGACGCAGTGGTCCCTAACCTTTTGGCACCAGGGACCAGTTTCGTGGAAGACAATGTTTCCACAGATGAGGAGTGGGAACAGAAGTTGGAACTCAGTCAGTAATGCAAGCAAAGCTTCAATGGCAGGCTCACTGCTTACCTCCTACTGTGCTGTACCAGTCCTAGGTCTGAGGATTGGGGACCCCTGAACTAGAGGGCAGTGCTTACATGCAGTCCTTGTGCTTTTAGTCTTATAGACTCTGTTTATTCCCAAAGTTACCTAGGTCACCACCAACTCTTCCTCCCCTACCTCCCTTGGGTGAGACTATTTCACAGATTTGTAATATAGTTATATTCTCTTGTTATAGTCCACATTCCTTACTGGGATCCCCTGACCTCATGAATAGTTTTTAAAACTTGCATACATTAAGTTTCACTCTTTCTGCTATAAGTTCTATGGGTTTTGACAAATGAATAATCTCATTCATCCATCATTAGGATATTATATACTGAATAGTTTTACTGACCTAAAAATCCCCTGCATTTCACCTGTTCATGTTACCTCTTCTCCCTGAGCCCCTGGCAATCACTCATCCTTTTACTCTCTGGTTTTGCCTTTTACAGAATGTCACATGATTAAAATTATACAGTATATAGACTTTTAAGACTGGTTCTTCTGTGTCTTTTTGTGGCTTGAAAGTGCATTTATTTTATTGCTCAATAATACTCCATGGCATGTATGCACCATAGTTTGTTTATTTTTTCACTTTTTATTTCCTTGGTTGCTTCTAGTTTTTAGTGATTTCCAATAGTTTTTATAAACATTCATGTACAGGTTTTTGTGTGGACATAAGTTTTCAAATCAACTGGGTAAATCAATTTCTTTCTGACATGAAACTCAAAGAGAAATGTGAACTTTTTTATATCTAACAATGCTGGGGAAGGACAAAACACTTTTGAGTGGTTTGGTTTACTATTCTTTTAGTTTGTATTTACCTTTTTTTAAAATCCTTACCCAAGCACATGTTGTATTGATTGTTAGAGAAAGAGGAAGGGAGAGAAAAAGAGACAGAGAGAGAGAGAGAGACATTGACGTCAGAGAGAAACATTGATCAGTTGCCTCCCGTACAATGCCCTGACCAAGGATAGACCTCACACCCTAAATATATGCCCTGACTGGGGATCAAACCCGAAACATTTTGGTGTACAGGACAACACTCCAACCAACTAAGTCACCCAGCCAGGCCTCTATTTAACTCCTTAAAATTTCCCTGTTATCTACATTTATCCAATTCTTTTACCCAGCACCACCCTTAGTCTTAACTATGGGCAGCTGTACTAAGCATAGGGTTCATGCCAGGTAGTTTTCAATAATACCAATTTGAGTATTAGCACCTTGAGTACGATTGACCTGATGATGGACAAAGTTGGTCTTTTCCTAGCTACCCCTAGGCAAAACATAGCAGGTGTAAAGAAGCATCAATGAAGAATTCTCCCATGGAAATACTATGGGTTCCTAGTTAAAGGGATCTGAGTTCTGCCAACATTTTGATCTCACCTTTGTTAGCGTTCCCTTCCCTCTAGTCCCTTGAGTAGATGGGGTGCTGTCATCCTGAGTAGACTGGGTGCTGTCATCTTTCCAACACCCAGTACTACCTCTAGTAATAGGCTCCTGTCATGACTAAGAAGAGAGAGGTGCAGTTCTTAACTGGAGAGGTGAGATGCAGGACCACCAGATCTGACTGAGGACTTTTCTAAACCAGGGAGTATAGGCTTCATTTGCAAGCTTACTGTCCCTTTATTTTCTGATATTCCTACTGTTTATTGTAATTAGTGATATGTTGTAGTAATGGAAAGGTGTAATTTGGAATATCTTGTGCAGTAATGATTATACAGGGTCAGGCAGAAGTAAGGCCTGCTTGAGTGTGATTGGTAGGGTAATAATATGGGTGTAATAATTTATAGTTTTAATTTGACCATTTCACCTAAAATGTCAGATGGTGTGCTTGAGTGTGATACTTTTATGTTAGAGAATTACATGCTTATGATTTTGTAAGATTTTATAATAAAAAGAAGCATTTTATAATAATTTTTATAATAAAAAGATTTTATAATAAAAGAAGCATTATTTGTGCTGGACCCTGCATATATGGGTTTATGTAAGTTATGAACCTTTTTCCTTAGGTGTCAACAGATGTCATGTTGTAAGAAAAGTTTTTAAAAATTCTGTGTGTCAGACTGATTTATGGAATCCCTAGCTACCAAAGGCTGGAATTCCTTAAAGTTCTACTATGGAAACTTTCATTCCAAATCTATATCAGATCATGATTTGTACTCTACATTTATAAGCACATAATTTGCTAACTTGCCTCATTATTAACATATATATCTATGAGACATTTAAAAGCCCCTTTATACATACTTGCCATGAGGTACATGTTTGGCAAATACCAGCATCCTTGGTCTATAGGAAATTGCAACGGGCTCTACTTACAGATTAAATAAGACATTAAGCTAAAGACAGAACATCAACCTCTAACTTCCTGTTGATGACATTATTTGACTTTTTAAATAATAATATTATAAAAGATATCATACAAAAGAACATATATAAGATATTTGTATGTTTAAATAATAATAGAATTGTCCTCCGCTTACAGAGATGGTCTTTCAGGACTCACAGGGACCTAGTGCAGTTCCTGCTGGGGCCTACACGGGCTTCCTGGTTCTCCCCAAGACCCAGCGGCAGGACCAGGTACTGGGTCCTGCTGATTCTTCATTCAGTGGGTTTCCACTGTTCAGCTATAAAATGTTGTTTTCTTTTAAAAAGCAAACATTTAAAATTCATTTTGAATAAAGACCATCTTTCAGGTGGATAGCTAAGGACTATTACCTACACCTATCCTCTATTACTTTTCAACTGCTATTTTTCTAGACCCTCAAAAGGAGAAAGGCCCAAAGATTTCTATCTCACTGTATAATGAAGGACATGAGAGAATAGAAGTGATTTCTAAATATTAGATGTTATGACTCCATGACTTTTAAATAGAGACATATCCTAACAAAGTACAACTTAGAATCCTCTATATCCTGCTGCTGCACCATGAAGGTGGTTCATGGGCCAGAAGCATCAGTATCACCTGGGAGCTTGTAAGAAATTCATAATCTTTGGCATCAAGATACTGAATCAGAATCCACATTTAACAAGATTCCTGAGTGGTTCATATGCATGGGAAAACATGCTTTCTAGTCTGATGTCCAGGATATATAGTTAGATGTTCAATCCCCATCCTACAATTAGGACACAGAAATTCATTTTCCAAATCACAGCATCTCATAAGGAAATAAGAACAGAGTTTTCTAGAAGGTTTTTATCTCCTAACATATTGCTTCTTATATACACAAAATTTACATATCCCTTAAAGAGAATAATCAGCCTCTATACTTTACCACCCTCTACTTAGCTTCTTGAAGCTGTCCTGAGATAAATGCCTGAGAGTAGGAGATAGTGGTATCTAAGCTCTGCAGGGCTAGGGGGCTGAGGTATCAGTAGCATATGGAACTGCCAATTGCATCAAATGAGCTTGAGTCAACTTCATTCATTGTCATTGCTAAATTGATAAAATAAGTAAATATATTGAGTCAGCAGTGCAAGTCTTAAAAATGAAATGGTACACAGTGTAACAGAAAATATGAATCTCTAAAGTGAATTGCTATGTCTGGATTTTTGATTGCTAGTCACATGTCAAAACCTAAGCTGTAAATCAGGAGTTTGATGGGTAAAGGCCTGTCAGCACATTGACTTGAAGTCATAATTGAAATACATTTCAGTATGTTTTAAATGTATTTTGAACCAGATTTTACAGCAGAACAAAGAAACTTTGATCTCCTTATTCCAGGGTTCCTCAGCCCCTGCACTGGCAAAGTAATTCTTTGTTGTTGGAGTATACCTGTGCATTGCCGCATGTCTAGCAGCATCCCTGGCCTTTCCCCACTAGATACCAGTAGCTCCTCCCCTCCCCTGAGGTGTGACAACTGCAGATGTCCCATGCATTGTTAAGTGTCTGTTGAGTGGCAAAACTGCCCCAAGTTGAGAACCACTGCCTTATGCCAAGGTAAATACTCACCAAAAAGGTAATATCTCTTCCTTGGCAGTTCTGCTGTCATCACAGCCACAATGTATCAGACAATGAGGCTTCTGCACAGTGCTGGAAATATCTATTCAATAGAAAGTTGGATTTTGAGGATGAAGTCACATAGCTATTAGTCTTGGTGTCTGATAACATCTGCATTCATGGATGTTCTGTTCTACCTTTGACATGCAGTTATGATTTGTACAACAGCTTTTTACAGATCTGTGGAAGCCTCTACTGCCTTTGGAATTGGGAGATCCTGGGAGACACAGTCATGAGCCAGGCCAGTCTGTAGCAGGGACATAGAGCCAGAAAGCAAATCCCTTCTTTCCCACTATGTTAAGCAAACCCCTCCTGTCAGAGGTGCTGAGGGAAGAGGATTAGAATTGAATTCAATCATTATTCTAAAATCCTTCCTCATTTTAAGATTCTACTTCCAATCCAAAGTTCTTCTCTTCCATGTAGCTGTAGGGAGGACTGATAATAACAATAGCCCCTAAAATGGCCTCTGGGAACTTTGCCCATCTTAAACAGAGCTGCTGTGGCCCCTAGCATTCACTGAAGCACTGGTTCAGAGGCAATTTCTTTTGTGGCCTTCTCACCAGCCCAGGATTTGAATGTTTCCTGCATAAAAGATAATGTCTAAACATCAAGTTTTCTTCTTAGATATTAGTTGGATCACAAAGGTCATCCCTCTAGTCCCTTGCTCCACCACACATCCCTCGAATTCTTTCAAGTTCACAGCTATGCCCTACTTCATTTTCCCACCTGCTGCTTCTGTTCCTTGCCTGCCATGTGCCCAAAACCCAACTTGGTTTTAATTTGCCAGATTGCTCTCCCTTTGACATCCACTCCCAGTCCTTCCCAAGCTACTTGTGTGGAAGGAGACTCTGTGACCCCCACTGCCCCATCCTCCCATCTTCGTAGCACAGCTGAGTCTCCCTGTGATCCAGCTGTGGACATTGATGTCATTGTCCACCTTCCCAGCACCCTGCACCTTGAAAGTGGGGACTGCTTCTAATTGTACTTCTTCACCATCACCGTACTTATTATCTTTCATAATCATGGCTTTCATCGTTTGTTTGAAAATAGAGTGAAATTATATCTCTAATAGCTGGTACATATAGTTGGTTCTCATTATTCGATGATTCCACATTTGCTAATTTGCCTAGTTGCTAAAATGTATTTGTAACCCCCAAATCAGTACTCACAAGCTTCTGCGATCATTCATGGACATGCTCACGGTGGTAAAAAATTGAACCATCAAACTTGCATATCCCCAGCTGAGGGAGAATAGGTGACACTTTGCCTTTTTATTTCAGCTTATACTGTAAACAAGTGTCCTTTACTAGTGTACTTGGTGCTACATTTTTTTGCATTTTTGTGCTTTTTGCTAATGATTTTACTATTTCAGATGGTCCTCAAGAGCAATGATAACATCTGTTTAGTGTTCCAAAGTGCAAGAAGACTGTGATGTGCCTTATGGAGAAAGCGTGTGTTAAATAAGCTTTGTTCAGGCATGAGTTAAAGTGCTATTGTTCATGAGTTTGACGTTAATTAGTCAACAACATATATTTAATCAAATAAGGTGTCTTTGAACAGAAACACACATAAAAAAATTGTGTCCTGATCAATTGATAAAAAGTTATGGTCAGAGGTTCACAGGAACTGAACCCTATATTTCCTCTAGGAATGCTTACTCAATGTGCACTAATTTAGCACTCACAGAAGTGACTTTTAGAGTACATAACTACCATTAGTAATGAGAATCATATATATAGATATATCCTTATATATATGTATAAGGCATATAAGGCATAAGTTTTGCTCTCTGTGTTACATTTTTTGTATATCTTTGTATATATATAGATATATCCTTATACATATATATACAAAGATATACAAAAAAACTGGTAACACAGAGAGCAAAACTTATGCCTTATATGCCTATATATATATATATATACAAAGATATACAAAAAAACTGGTAACACAGAGAGCAAAACTAAGTAGCTGAGGGATGGGGTGGGCGGAGACTTTATACTATAGTGCCTTTTGCGTTGTGCCATACAATTATACCCATCAAAAGTTAAACTCAAAGTTTTTTAATCAAATAATAAATGAAAAAATACAGTTAATTCATATTTCTCTTCCAAAGCAACTCCTGCTAAAAATCCAATGTCACCCAACCCCCTACTGGTCTTTAAGGCTCTGCACAAGCTATTCCCAGCACTCCCCTCATGAACAGTTCAGGCTGTTCATTGGTCCTTGCTCCTGCAAATTACTTCAGTGACTTTGTCATTGCTTATGCCACATTTCTCTTCAGAAACACTTCTCTCCCCTCTACCTGGCAACATGCTGCTTTTCCTTCAAAGTCCTGACCACCCCTTAAAGAGATCTTTCTCTTTTCCTTGTTGAAATTCCTTAGAGTTCACTGTCACCTACTGTTTCCCACCTGATTTTGTTAGTTGTTTTTAAGTTTCAGGCCTCCCCAAATCCATTAAAAGTTCTTGAGGATGGCATGGGGTGGAGAGGGAAGGTCTTATCTTTGAACCCTTTCAATGCGTTGCATTTAACAGACATTTAAAAGATTGATTGATTGATTGATTGATTGTCATTTTTCATTCAGTACCAAATATATTTTTTATCAAAGCCTTTATTTCTAAGGAAATTCCTATTCAATTCTGTAAACTTGAGGCAACCTGGGTGGTTACATGTTAAGAATATCATGAAAATTTTATCTAGAGTCCTGGGAAAGATTGCAATTGCTCTACACAATGGGTGAAAATGGGGTTATGTCCTCTGAGAGGAGGGAATTTAGAAACCTGGTTTTTACCTCAAAGGAGTCACAGGCTGGAAAGGGATCTGAGTGTAGTTTTGTTGTGTCCATACTGTGCTGGGCACTGTCTGTGGCTCCTAACATGCCTCATTTTATTTACATAATCCTGTCTAGTACTTATAATGAAGCCCAGTTCACAGATGAAGCCCAGTTCACAGAACAAACAGAAGCTTTGTTGCTAACCTAAGCATCATGTAGCTGGCAAACTGTAGAACTGCAATAAGAACGCACACAGGTTCACTACACTGAGTTGTCCTCAAACAAAGCAAACAACAAACATTTTGAATGTTAAATATAAGTGAAAGTTTTCTTCTTGCTGTAAATCCACAGGATTGGTCTCAGGCAAAGCTTCTCCAATTGTGATACATGCAAGTGGGGAGTAGAATGAAGGGCCTTGCTCTCCTTCAAAGCACCAGGATCAGCAGGCAATGGTCCTCAATCTGGCTGAATATCACACTCACCTGGAGATCTTTAAAAACTACACCTGGGAAGAGCATTCTGACCTACTTGGCCTGGGGTAGGATTCAGATACTAGCACATTCATAAAGCCCTGCAGGTGATTCTAATGTACACCAGCAGCAAGGGCCACTGGGGACAGAACACTAGACACATATAGGACCAGGCAATGTCTCTATTTTCATGGTTTTCAGAAAGTCTGATCCCCAGAGCAGCAGCTTTAGCATCACCTGGGAACATGTTAGAAATGCATATTCACATTCACGTGCTGAATCAGAAACTCTTGGGACGGGACCCAACAATTGTGGTTTAAACCCTGTAGATGATTCTGATATGCAGTAAGGTGTGAGAACCATTGTGCTTCAAACAGTCAGTTCACTGAAAGGAAATACAGTCAAGATGTGTAAAAGGTATTCAACCTCACAATTAGAGAAATACAAATGAAAATAATGAGGGGATATATTTTTTATCTTACAGATTGATAAAAATTTAAAAAGATTGGCAATATCTTATGTGGCAGTAGGAGGTAGGAAACATCCTCATATCTGGCTAGTGGAAGGGTAAACCAATATATCTTTACACAGAAATTTGGAAATTGAATTGAAAATTTAAAATATCAAGAAATTTCTCCTCTCAGCCTCTCTCCTAGAGAAATGACTTGTTCCAGTGCATAAACAGACACATACAAAGGTATTCATTGTGCTGCTTCTAATAATGGGGGAAACTAGAAACTACCTAAATGGTCATCGGTTAGAGGAACGCTAAGGAGACCAAGTTCAGCCTTACTATGAAGTGCCATGCAGCTCTCTCAGAGACATTGTGGAATTCAAAGGTAAGTTACAGAAATATACATGTAGTACCATTTAAGTTAAGAAAAACACACACCCAAATGCTTGAAACTTTCTCTGGGTATGTAATTAGGAAGATGCATAGAAAAACAGAACAATTATTACTTCTGTGGGGAATAAAATTAGGGGGAACAGATCTGGAATGGCAATGTGAAAGAGATTTCAGACCTATCTATAATTTTAAAATAATAAGATTTGTGTATTTCTGGAGCAATGAAAACAATGTTGAGAGTGAAAAACATATCTATGGAGATAATATACTAATTTGGTGGTTCTTAATCACTTTTGGTCATGACCCCTGAGAATCTGATGAAGGGTACCCCCCAAAAAAATTTCCACAAAGTCATGAAAATTTTTGTTCAATTTCATGGAATTTCTAGATGCCCTGAAGCCCTCCCATAGACCCCTTAGGGCTTCTGGCCCCCAGGCTGAGAGTGTCTGGCCTGCCTGATCTTTGAGGATCCTAAATAGCTTTACTTTTTTGCCCTGGGCTCCATGACCCCTTTCTCCAATGTGTCCCGGAGGAGTCATAATGTCTGAAAGCTATTTTTATGAGTGTCAGCAGCTCCTCTCCCGCAGATTAAATTTCCCCAGAAGGTAGGTTTTCGCTGACATCTTAGTACTTGGAAAGGAGCGATGATCCTTGAGGAGTGAGTGAATGCAGCATATGGTTTGCTGAGCTGCAAACAGAAGCTGACCTGTGTCAAGGAAGCTTCAAGTGTCACCCATTTGCCATTAGACAGCGCCAGGTTCTTTTTTAAGTTCTGTAAGGTCATTCGTGCTTCACAGACCCTTTGTCAAGGTTTTCCACTTGGCCATTCAGAGGAGAGTTCTTTCTTGTATGTTTTGAAAGAAGAAAGGGGCAAGAATAGGGTATCTTTTCACTCCTAAAATTTTAATCAGTTTTCCTTCTGACATTTTTCAAAATGGTACAGAATGATGGTTTTTACTTGTCCTTTAGTTTACTATACACTGTCTTAAATGGCGGTCAGTCCCCTTTAAAGTGAAGCTCCGTAGTATTAAGTCTCCAAGCTGCCAATAGATTTGCCGCCCTTCTGTACTGAGCCTGATCCCACATGTGCTGTGCACGTCTTTACCATGAACACCTGCCTCACAGGCTCCCCAGGGGAGCACTCCCCCACCACCACTCTGCGCCCTCCCCATGTCCCCATCTCTCCCCACACCTTGGCAAGTTTGAGAGAGCCTGGAGGAGCTATGAATGGATGTATTCATCCTGTTTCTAGCTTCCCACTGATTTACTTACATTGTAACTAGGAAATGGGATGTCTGAATACTGTATGGCATTTTCTAAGAAATGTGGATTGTTATTCTTCAAACAACAACAACAAACAACTGTTGGCTTTGTTCAATGGGGATGCAACTGAATGCTCTTGAGTTCTTTCTCCTCTTGAGGAATATATCCTGCAGCTGTATTTGAAGCCTCTCCGTAGCCTGGTCCAACCTATCCTTTTAGACTGCTTGCTTCAGGAGCTCTGGGTCCAGCCACTCTACAAAACCCTTCCTGCTCTGACTCCTTTGCTCATGCCCTTTTGACCCACCCTCATATGGTTCAGCCACATTACCTTTTCTTTATTCATCATGATCCAGATCCCAATCTAAATTTTTCAGGTAGGTTTGCTAGTCAACCTGGCTGACCACACTCATTCTCTTTTGATTGTTTACAAAACTTTCTCTCTTCTACTCATAAGGTATTTCTCTGTGAAATGTTGCACTGTACCTGCCCTCAGTAAATGTGTTTTGAGCAGTTACTGTATGCCAGGTGCTCTTTATGTTCTGGGGATACAAACAAGGTTCTGTTCTGATGGAGCTCATATTCAAGTGTGTGAAACAGAATGAACAGGTACACAGATACATGCAATAATTTCAAAGAGTGAAGAAAATGAAGCAAGGTGATGTCATAAAGTGACTGAGGAGGAGAGAGGGATAACATGAAATAAGATGCTCAAGGAAGGTTTCTGTGAAGAGAAGCATTTGAATTGAAATCTGAATGATAGAAGGTACTAGTCAGGCAAAAGTAAAAAAAGAACAGTAGGCAGAAGGAGCAGCAAATGGAAAGGTCCTGAGGCAGGAAGGAGCTTGGCAAGTGGGTAATCATATATTACCTCTTAAAAAAAGGTATTTTTTAAAAGATGACTGTATTTCCCCTATAGCACCTAGCACATAATAAGGCTGACAGACTGTCATCTCCATGAGGGTGGATTTCATGCCTGTCTTGCTTTCCATGACTAATACATTGATTAGCATATTATAGACACTCAAATCAATGAAAGAGTGGATGGGTGCTCATTCAGTAACTGAATGACTTATATTTGATCTGATAGCAATTTTTCAGCAGAGTAAGAATGGACTCCTTCATTTCCTAAATGTTAACCTGTGCTGAGCCAGTGTATTCCTAATCTCTGCTACCCTTTGTTCAGTGAAGTAAGAACGGGACACTCACTTCCTTTTTGGAGAAACATTGTACACATGTGTGAGACCTCATGTATGAAATGTTTGGAACTCTTGGAAGCTACCCAATAAATTCAGGCAATTCCTATGGCATGGCTCAGCAGGGGGAAGCCCGAGTCATGGTATGTTACATTTTACCCAGGCAGCACTAGAAATACTATGCACTATGACCAGTCCCTGCCCTCACTACTGTAGTAGGATCGCAAAGCTGGCACCTCTTTCAAGCTTTTGGAATGTGGACAAAGCATTCCATCAAGTTAGCGGGATGTTGTTTTACTTTCCCCGCTGCTGGGTTTATTGTTGTAGTAATCCAGGGCTCCTGCATTCTCTCATGGAGAAGGTTGTGCTACAGTCATTCAATATAATCCCTAGTGGAGTGATGTTTTTAGTATATTGAGGAGACCGTCCATTCCTAGAAGCAATAATGTAAAATTAGTATAGAATACAGAATATAATCAAAAGCTTTGTTCAAATAATGAACCTCCATAAAACCTTCATCTCAAACAACATCAGTAGTTGAAATTATAGGCCTACTTCAGCTTTCAGTGGAACTCTAAGAAACATAAGCTATCTAAACATTTTTTCATTTTTTATTTTTTATAAGAGTTCAGTTTATTTGAGCAAAACTGACAATGTATGTTGGAGAGCAAGATCTTAAATGCTCTTATTCTAAACATTTTTTAACTATGAAAGTCTTCTACTAATTTCCAGTGTCACTGTTCAGGGTTATACAATAGTAGAGATCATGGCCACTTGTTCACATGGGGAAATGGATGGAGCACTTTGATGCTCTTTTTTCAGTGAAACCAAGATGTTATAGTTGACCCTACAAAAGGGTCAGTTTTTCTAAGCAATAATAAGTGGGTACTTTAGGAGTAATATTTCCTAGAAAGGATTCTCAGCCTCTCTTCAAACCCACTCTGCCACTGTTCCCCTGTGGATGGCAGCCCACACCTGGATTGGATGTGCAGTGAACATCCATGAGCCAACAATGTGTCATGTGAGTCATGGGCCAAGCTAAACCCACAGTTAGACTTTCTTTTCTTTCTAACAACAGGTATCCTGAGCTGAGTATTTCTTAGCACACAACTTAGTTGTTCTCACCACTCAACTTAAAATATCACGTTCAACAATGACCCAGTATAGTGGCCAGAGTTTAATATTTTGTGTATAATAATTCTATACAACTGATGAGTGTGGAAAGAAGAGACAGAGAATAAAATGGCAAGGTCCAAACCTCCTGGTTTAGCCCCATTTTACCAGCTCACTATTACTCTCTGAGAGGGCAATGCCTGGCATACAGTTTGAGCTTAGACAGAGACACATATTAACGCTGAATCTAATCAGTTGACACACCATTTTGCCATTTGAAGTGGGGGCCAGTTCGGCAGCTGAATTCCCTAAGTATTCCCTGCTGCACAAGTCCAAAACATTGTTCAGCCTCCAACATCAGCGGGCTTCTACCCTCCCAGAACCCATAATCCAGACGGCTTCTGTGTCAGGCAACCAATGTGCCCTGGTATAAGTACACTTGGTAGTCTCTCTGATTGATGTAGAACCCAGTTTGGAAGAAACTGGAAAGACCCATTCAACAGCACAAAGGCACATTGTGAAGGACTATTATTTGCTGCATAGTTATAATAAAATTTATTTCTAGTTGGTTTCTACTTATTTCCAAAAGAAACAATTTCCCCTCTTTCTCAAGAGGTCTGAAGAAAGCATGTTTGACTCTTAGAAGTCAATAGATGAGGAAAGTCTCCTTGAATCCTTCTGAATAAAAAATCTTCCCATTAGACCTTATGTAAATAAAACCAATTTTCAGAATATTCTTTCCAACTTGATTAGTTTTCATAAGAACACAATTCACAACTAGGAGGATACAAGCTAAGACAGAGGGTTTGCTCAGTGGACTAACACTGGTTCTAATTTAGCTTTTGCATTTAATTCTTTTGTTATTTTGGTACTATGACTCTGAGTCAATAATTGTGAGCTGTAGGGTCTGCGAATGCAAATGCAAAACAAGAATCTCTAAAGTCCCAATTATATTTTCCAGTTAAACTCAACACATTCACTCATACAACAGATATTTTGAGCACCCAGTATTCACTTAGTGCAATAATACTAGTACTTACTTCAGAGATGAGTAAGGTAAGGCAAGAGATGAACAACTAACCCTCCCCAGAGTCTAGTGGGAGGGACAGACATTATCACAAATGATAAAGAGCAATATGCTAGGGGCTAGATTCGACAGTCTAATACAATGTGGTGAAAACACAATGGGGAGAGGAAAAATAATTCTTGCAAGCTAGGAAGGGTTTCTTTGATGAGGAGATAACATTGGAGTTTATTCTTTAAAGGGGGCTTTGCCAGATGGAGAACAGAGAAAGCACAATCCCAGCATGTGGAGTCATATTAGCAATATATACTGATTGGAAATAGAGGAAGCTTGATAAGTATGGAGAAAAGTACATTATCCAGGGTGGCTATTGTATGGGGTGTGGCAGGGAGAATGAGCACAGAATAATGTGGAGAGCCATGTAGAGGTGAAAGACAAAGAGTCTTCAATTAAGCCAGTTCTACACAATCTGAAACAGATGAACCACTACTAAACCCAAATGGCTCTTCTGCTCATCCTTATACCTGTTGTATTACTGAGACCCAAAGATCATGACTAGGTGGTAAGAATGTAGGCTTTAGAGTGTCACAAACCTGAGCTTTTTTCTTGGCCCCAAAACCTACTGTAATTGTGGTTTTACAAAATTATTAACTCTCTCTAAACCTCAGTTTTATTATCTGTAAAAAAGAGATAAGAGTAGTACCTTCTTGACCAGAAACATGGGAACAAATAAGAGAATGTGTTACCCACTTACCAAATGTTGACCAGCACACACTGAGTACTCAACGAACGTTGAGATCATAATAATACATAGTAATAATACCTTATAAATAACTGAAGAATATGACTGATAATAATGTTTCCTTTGTCAGGGTCAGTGGAGAAGCCCAGGGTCAGGTAGATCAACTGAGGTGAGATGACCCCATCACTTGGTTTCTGAGGACAGCCTCGATGGGATTTGCAGCTCTGACTCAATCTCTCAGCCAGATTTGTAATGTCAGAAGGACATGCCCAGCAAGATCATTCTGTCCTCAGATTTCTATCCCCATGGGGTTTAAGGAGGGGGAGACCAAGCCTTGGATTATGAAGACATTCTTGCATCTCCCTTTGTAAAATGATAATGCCAAAGGTTCCTGGCACCAAGCAAGTGAATGTGTCCCCTGTCCAAGGCTCCTTGTCCCCACATGATTATTAGGTGTGTGCTGATATTAGACCTTGGGGACTGTCTTTAAAGTTCTTGTTTCTTTCCCCTTTTGTCTTTATGTGTTTAATAGCTAAATTGTACAGGTGGGTACAGGGGTGTTTTCACCTCCTAGCTGTAGTCATTGACTTTGAAATTTTTTAATAGACTTTATCTAGAGAAGTTTTAGGTTCACAGCAGAATTGAACAGAAAGTACAGAGTTCCCATGTACTTACCTTTTCCCCACATACAAATGCAGCCTCGCCACTATCGACATCCCCCACCAAAGTGCCACATTGGTTACAGTCAATGAACCTATATTTATACATAATCATCACCCAAATTCCATGGTTTACATTAGGGTTCACTCTTGCTGTTGCACCTTCTGTGGGAGTTGTTGGCTTTTTATACCTCCAATTGTCCTGGGAAAGCCTATCCAAATAACTTGGGACAAGGCTGGTGAAGCTAGCCCATTTCCAAATAATCCGTTTTGTAGAAGAGCAGTTAAGATTAAGTAGAACTATGAGAGAGAGGCAAACAGAGAGAGAAAGAGAGATGGAGGGGGAGAAGAAGGAGAAGGAGAATGAGGAGGAGAAGGAGAAGCAGCAGCAAGAGAAAGGAAGAAAGAAAGAAGAGAAGAGGAATGGCCATCAGCTCACTTAGGCAGGTCCTACTTCCAATTTCTGATGCTCTTTATAGGGAGGGGTTAGTGATAATTTTTGCCTAGAATGTTCATATTATTTTCTTGTTTCCTAAATCTGTGTCTACCATCCTGCAGTTGTCTCTGGGCCCTCCTCTTCCTGGAGAGATAACACTGACTTTGAATCTTTTCCTTGCAGCTCCCCTCACCCCATACATCCTCCAGGGCTACATGATGAGGCCCCCAAACTATAATAGGGGAAAGATTTATTGTGAATATAGGTCTCAGAAAGGGACTGGGCAATTCTGGAGAGATTTTTTAAAGCACCTAAGATAAGCTTTTAATTACTCTTGCAAATTCTTGTAAGGAAATCTAAGTCAGCCTCCTGCTTTGACAGATGAAGCCTTGTGGGAAGTTGGCTGTACCAGGAGCCTCAGAAAACACTGAGATGTCCTTCCAAACAGGGATGTGAACAGCTGAAGGGCTCCAGTTACCCAAAAGGGGAGTGACATGGACCCTTTGCCAGTTGGAGAAAGGAAGGGAGTGGGGCAAGGAAGGAGGTGGAGAGAAGGACAGAAGAGAAAGGACAGTGACAGAGGGTGGGGGGAGTGAGGAGGAGTGAAGTGGGACGAACGGGCCACAGCTGTCAAGCAGCCTGGCGGAATGAAGTGGGAGCATCCTGTCCCTGACCACACCCGCTGCTGCATTTTGGGGAACAAAGGTGGCACTCCACCTTGGACCTCAGGGTATGATTGGTGACTTACCAATCCAAATTTTACCTTGCTTGAAGTGGAAACCATTCTGGCTGACTCCCCCAGGATTATTAGGGTCTCTCACAGCAAACAACTATTGTAGATAAAGCTAGCCATCTGCAGCTGGCAAGTGGCATTTGTCCTAAACTTTGGATTCAGGATTTCAATATATACTAAGTGTTTTCAAACTGAATGAAAATGAACACCCATTTAAACGTTCTCATTTCACTTTGCTTTTGCTCATTTGCATGTTTTATATTTTTCTCAAATGAATATGGATTGCATTGATAATAATAAAAACAAAGTATTTTCAATTATAAAAATTGAATTAGTTTTTAAAAGTTCACAAATGATTTTTTAAACACATAGAGAAAGGGGGAAAGGGATATATATTGAACTGTTAATCTTGGTTAACTTGTGGGGTGGGGGTGTCATTAGAACACAAGATGGAGCTTGTTGACTTTTGTAACTGTCTCTATGCTGCTTGACTTCCTAAAAAGAGTGTATTTACTGTTGCCATTTTTTTTAGTTAATTCAAGAAAAAAAGAAATTAAGAAAAAAATTTTGCCACATGTTTTTAAAAAGCAAAACTGTTTCATTATGTGAAATACCTTTAATTCACTATTATTTAAAATAATAGTGAATTATTTGTATAAAAATTTTATACACTATTGTATACAATTTTAATTGAACATTGTATTCTTAACTTTATAGCAGATCCTTTATACCAATTTCACATGTGTCAGCCACCTGACAAAAGTTTAGGTTTGTATTTGTCCCCTCAGTGTGGACCATATGGGCCTGTTTTTATATATATAACTTTTTTATTTTTTAATTACAGTTCATATACATTATTATATTAGTTGCAGGTGTAGAACCAAATAGTTAGACATTATATAATCTACCTAGTGATCATCCTGATGAATCAGCACCCATATGACACCATATATAGTTATTACAATATTATTGACTATATTTTCTATGCTGTACTTTACATCCCCATGACTACTCTGTATCGACCAGTTTGTTTTTCCTAATCCCTTCACCTTTTTCACTCATCCTCCCAACCTCTCTTCCATCTGGTGACCTTCAAAATGTTCTCTGTATTTATGAGTCTTTTTCTGTTCTGCTTGTTCATTTATTCTGTTTTTCAGGTTCAATAGTTCATAAATATGTATTTATTGCCATTTTATTGTTCATATTTTTATCTTTTTTTCCTTTTCTTTTTCTTAAAAAAGACCCTTTAGCATTTCATGTAATTTTTGGTGGTGATGAACTCCCTTGCTTTTTCTTGTCTGAAAAAGCTCTTTAACTGTTCTTGAGTTCTAAATAATAGCTTTTATGGGTAGAGTAATATTGGTTGTTAAGTTCTTGCTTTTCATCACTTTCAATATTTCATGCCATTCTCTTCTGTCTTAAAATGCGTCTGTTGCAAAATCAGCTGGAAGTCTAATGGGAGCTCCCTTGTAGTTAAATAACTGCTTTTCTCTTGTGCTTTTCAGACTCTCTTTAACTTTTGTCATTTTAATTATGATGTATCTGGGTGTGGGCCTCTTTGGTCTCATCTTGTTTGGGACTCTCTGTGCTTCCTGAACATGTGTGTGTATTTCCTTCACCAGTTTAGGAAAGTTTTCCATTGTTACTTTTTCACATAGGTTTTCAATTTCTTGCTCTCTCTCTCTTCTCCATCTGGTACCCTCATGAGTGAATGTTGGTACTGCTTGAAGTTGTCCCAGAGATATCTTACACTATCCTTGTTTTATTTGGATTCTTTTTTATTTTTGCTGTTTTGATTGGGTATTTTCTGCTTTCTTATCTTCAATCTCTGATTTCATCCTTTGCTTCATTTATTCTACTGTTGATTCCCTGTATTCTTCATTTCAGTTAATGTATTCCTCATTTCTGACTGCTACTTTTTTATGTTTTCTGGTTCTACTTTTACATTTCCTATCTCTTTGTTGAGGTTTTCACTAAGTTCATCTACTCTCTCCCTAAGTTCATTGAGCATCCTTATAATCAGAGTTTTGAACTCTGCATCTAGGAGATTGTTTATCTCCATTTGGTTAGTTCTTTTTCTAGAGTTTTGTTCTGTTCTTTCAGTTGGGACATTTTTTGGTCCCCTTATTTTGTCAGCCTCCCTTTGCTTTTTTCTATATATTTGGTAGAACTACTACATCCCCTGGGCTTGACAGAGTGGCCTAATATAGTAGGTGTTTTGTAAGGTCTAGTGGCACACCCTCTCCATTTACCAGAACTGGGTACTCCAACCCCATGTGGGCTGAGTACACATTCCTGTTGTAGTTGAGCCTTGATTGCTTCTGGCATATCAATGGGAGGGATGTACCCCCAGGCCAATCAGCTGGGAAGACTGGTTGCAACCACTGCGGGACATCAGCTGTGCAGGGGCCTACCCCCACGGAGCAGGACTTATTTCAGTGGGGCTCTGGTGCCTGCTGAGGTTACTCCTTGACTGTGTTGTTTGGGGAGGTGTTTGGGGGATGCTTTGACGTGATCTGAAGCTGACTACTGGGTGCACTGGCTCTGGGACCTCCCAGGAGGTGCTCATCAAGGTCAGGTACCACCAGTGTTCTACCCAGCATGAGCTAAAAAAAAATCTGTACAGGGCTGCTATTTGTGCTGGGCATAGAAATGCCCAGGAGAGGCTAAGCTGTGAACCAAGGCAGGCTACCTCTAGTACCAGGCCTGGGACCACTTAATGAGAGGTATGGTGCACACTGAAGCCAGATGCTGCTTGTTTGAGAGAGTTTTAGGAAAGTCTGAAGCATGAGCAAAGACAGACCATATATATGGAAAAGCCACTGGAAACATATTGGGTGGGCCCACAATTTGCATGGGGCCAGGTATCAGAGGATCACCGGGCAGGTGAAAATGTTAGCCAGGTTGATAGAGACACATATGGTGTGCGCCTGCCAGCCCTGTGGGGAAGGGCACAGCAAAGGAAAAGTGGCTTCTTTCTACACTCCTGTCTGGGAGAAAGCTGTTGCTCTAGCTCTTGCCCTGATGCCATACACTTCAGGTCATCCTCATATGTCTCTGGTGCTTTTTGAGCTGCTGCCCCAGCAGGGGAGTTCAAGGGGAGTGAGTCTGAGTAAGTCTGTGCACAGGCCCTTTACATGTAACACCTGGGACATCCAGCAGTTCTCTGTCTCACTCAGCTATAAACCCTGCTGGATTTTACAGCCTGAAGTCATGGGGGCTTCTCTTCCCAGCACAGGAACCCTGGTCTGGGAGGCCTGATGTGGGGCTGAGAACCCTCGCTCCTCCAGCAACACCTCCACAGCTGAGATAGGCTTTCCAATTTTTATCTGCCATACCTGAGTGTAGGACCAGCCCATTCTGCATCTCTGCCTCTCCCTGCAGTCTCAGTGTGGCTTCTTCTGTACATTCTTAGTTGTAGGACTTCTGTTCAGCTACATTTCAGCTGGTTCTGAATGATGATTGTTATGTAGTTTAGTTGTAATTTTGATGTGGCTGTGATGTGGGACGATGTGAGTAAAGCTTTTACCTATGCTGCCAGTTTGACTGGAACCAGGCCTTTCTGTTATAAAGCAAATTTTTCCACCAAATCAAATGATCCATATGTGTGTCTTTACTTCAGAGCTTTAATAGCTTAAATAACTTTTTTCCAAGTATGGAATTTCAAGCTGATAGAAAAGTCTGGAAAATAATTTAATAAATGTTCAGACCAGACCCACTATCTAGATTTAGCAAATGTCATTTTCCATATTTGCTTCAGATCCTTAATAATAATTGCAATAAGTAATAAAAAATACCATCTTCCTGTACAATGTTTTATACTTTTATTTTATGTGCGTATCCTTAAATAATATGTATTACTTTATATTTTAAATCTATACCAAAATAATGTGGCATTATATATATAATTACTTTTTGCTGTTTCTTATCAATGATTTTTTTGAGATTTATCCAAGTTGATACATGTGGCTGCGGTTCATTCATTTTAGTTGCTATATATCATTTCTTGTATGACTCTACTGCAACTTACTTATTTATTCTCTTATTGATGGATGTTCAAGACATTTCTAATTTTTCCCTATTATTAAATAATGGTGCATTGGGCATCCTTGTCTGTGTCTTCTTGTGCACTCAGATCAGAGTGCATTCCAGGGACTCTCCTGGCAGTGGAGCCACTGGGTCACAGAAATGCCTTTATAAATTTAAGTGAGAGAGAAAGAGAAAAATGTATAACATCTTAGGTTTTCTTCAGGAAGATTAGTTGTAATAAGGATTTGGGGTCACTTTGTTTCATCTGAGGATGTATTCTTTACTTCCTTTCACTACTTTTCTCCCAAATTTGAAAACTGGGAAACCATTTAGTCAGAGCCCTGATGAGGAAGAATTTGTTAGTCAGAACTCAAAGACTCACTCATCCTGAAGCAGCGCTGATGGTGAGACTGGTGAATCCGTCATTTTTTCCCTCCTTTCTCTCAGAATATTGCTTATCAGCTGAGAGCTTGTTAAATGAGATATCAAGATCAGTGAGGTTATTCAAGAAAGAAAACTCTCTGGGTAGGTAGAATGATAAATTAAAACTTCTGAACCTTCTGAACCCAGAACAAGGCTGCCCCTGGGCTGGGACTTGATGAGTATCCTGTAATGATATTTTTTCACTCCTTCTGGGTCATTTTCAGTGTGTGTGTGTAGTGGATTCCAGGTGATGGATAGGCAGCTTCATTTTAATAGTCTGTTGGTACAGAGTGACCTATGACCTTTACAGAAGGGGTAAAATAAATTCTCCCATCATGGCTCCCTTCTTCTTCACACCAGCCCTCTCAGAAATCAGTTCTCTCAAGCTGAGTGCCACCGAGGACTGACCTGACAGACTCCGTGAGGAGCACTGCAGCCTGCTGCCTGCGGTCACCTGAAGTCTCCTCAGCCCCACATGTGAACAGCTGCTGCAGATGTGTGCAACACCTGCCCCAGTCCTTCCCAGGGCTTGCCAGAGCCACGGTACTTCAGGCCTGTTTGTCCCAAAGTGTGCTCACCATGATGTGATGCATGAACCAAGGTGGCTAAATCTGCTTCATTTTAACAGTCAGTAGTTTTTTTGGCTTATTTCACAAATTTCATTGTTGAGAATGGGCTAAAGTAGCATCTAAGTTAAAAAATCATTAATTTTCATTAAAAACATAAGGGTTTAAGCACGTAAAGGTGAGTGTGTCAAATATCATGAAGACCATATACAGATGAATAGATTTAGGAGACATTTCCTGAACCAAAGCATAGTCTGGCTTAAAGCGTTACACTAATGTGCGTGTTGCTTCCAGCACGCCCCTTCAAGTCCTGGAGTCTGCTTACACACCTGGAAAACACAGGGGTTGAACTAAAACAGTGATTCGCAGCCTTGCCTCCCCCTTTGAATCACCTGGGCAAATTTAAAAACACAGATGCCCGGAATTCTCTCCAGACCAAGTCAGTGAACATCGCTGGGGGCTGGGCCAGGTGTCAGCATTTTTTTCAAAGCGTCTCTCTGTGACTGTATTCAGGCGAGACTGAAAACCACTAGGCATGGTGATGTCTGAGGTTTCTCCCAGATCTAAGATTAGTTCATTTTCTAATCCCATGGGTAAATGGGAATGTAAATGCAAAATAAGTGCTGATTCATTGCTGGTAGAGGAAGCTCACTGTCCCTTTTCTGGGTTTATCAGGTCCTGCTGCAGTGTGTGGTGTAGAGTGTGTGCTGAAGGAATGTTGCATGAAAGAATGAGAAACTGAAGTTCAGCAACATTATCGTCTCAGGGCATCCAGGACTGATCAAGGGGTCAGAAGTTAGTGACCAAACTCAAAAAAGACTGATTTTTTTAAACCGGAATGTCAGTTTACTAGTTTCTAACAGGAGCTATTCTGGATCCAAGACATGGAACCAGTCTTTGCCCCAATGCAGTCTCCTCTTGGTGAAAGGGATCAGCAGGACACATAGTAAGCACAGAACAAAAGCTGAATCTTATGTGCTATTTCTATCAAGTTCTACCAATGTGCTGATGGCCTGGTGTCCAATTCTTTGAGTCTATTTTTAAAGGGTCAGGATCAATCATCGAGACGCAGATTGCCTGCTGTACCTCCTGGTGACAGAAATTTTCGTTCTGCAACTCTCCTTCTCCAACATTGATGCAGACCACCACCCTGCCATTTACACCCACTTGTTACCACAGCACACAGTTCCTTAAGGGTCAGATTGTTTTGCGTTGATTTAGGCAGCTTGCTAATGACATGCTTGGGACAGATACTTTAATCCTCTCAGTAAGGTCACTCCAAATCACTGTGCAAGATGTGTTACTTCTGGAAAGCTATCCTGTAGACAGCTAATCCACCCTTCTTGCCAGCTTGAGTTACAGGGGTGGCATCTGTTGACCTTATGTTTTGGGAACCATCTTATTTTGAGGGCTCTAGTGCTTTTTGTCCACCATCTACAATTACCTACATTGGAAGGTAAAGAATCTACGAGGGGACTTTGCACCCTGGACTGTACTCCTCATATTTCAAGGTAATAGCCTTGTTACAATGCTAAGCTACATATACCTGCTTGACCAATATTTCCTGTTATACTTGGTTAGAAGCCAATTTTTATGCTGAATGTTGTGATGACATCCATCACCACTTCCCTGAAAATGTATCCAGTAACCATGTTGCCTGGGATTTTCCTGACTACACCATCACCACTTAGCTTCAATATACAGAATTGTCTACCTTCCCAGTGCAGATGCCAACGCTTCATTTTCCTTCTGCAAATGTAAGCATCCATCCATGTGCATCAGCCACAGCCCTCCCACATGCCGCCTCCATCTCCCACCCCGACAGTATCATCTGTGAGCTTCCACCTAAACACAAGACCAGAGAACAGAGATGGACTTGCATTGCGCGGGTGCTGGTGTTTGTCTAGAAAGAAATCTGGAATGTGCTGCCACAGGTTCCAACTGAACTATGTTTCTAAATCTTGGTATGTTTCTAAATCTTGGTATGCCACTGACCTGATGAGCTACATGAGAGGCACTAAGAGGCGAGCAGCTCCTGATTTTGGGCAGAAACCTGTTAGGCTCTACCACGTGTACTTTAGTGTGGTTAAATCAGAGGGAGTGCTTCCACCACAGGAGAACATTCGGGTAACTCTGAGGATGTACTCTCATATTACGGAAGCTCTTCCTTAAGATTAATTTACATTTTTCTTCCTACACTTTTAGTCTAATTCAGCAATTTTCAATCTTTTTCATATCATGGCACAACATAAACTTATTACCAAAGTTCTGAAGCACACCAAAAAGAAATATTTTTTCCAATGTGACAAAAAAGTAGGTGTAATTTTTTATTCATTCACAGCAGACAGCTATTGTCATGTTGGCTGTTGTCTAAGGGAAAAGAGCTCAGTGCCCCTGACTAAGTGGTCAGGTATTGCATGTTTTAAAAATTCTTACAGCACACTCATAGAAAATCGCTATTCTGATTGAACCAAAAGCAAGTGAGTGTGCGCTTGCACGTGTATATTAGTGTGTAATATACACAAAGGCATGTGCATATTAGTGTGTGTGTGCATGTACTTGCACAGAAATAGAACATTTATGGAAGGAGCTACAAGAAACTGGGAACCGTGATTACTTGAGGGAAGGGAACTGATGAGCTGGGGTAGGAAAGAGGCATTTTAAATTTTAAATCCATTTGTGCTATTTTAGATTGCTCCTTCATCCATTAAGAGATTATATCTCAATGATCATGTGATCTTCTGAGTTACTTCTCTAAGCGTCTGTAATTCTCATGAGTTGGGGGTATATTTTGTACTTTCTTTCTCTAATCTCTTTACTGAACTCAACTCTGTTGGTTATTTAGAAACGCCTCGTCTTTCCAGCATTGCCTGAGAATGAAATTTTTCATACCGTGAATTGTCCAGAGAAATGAATCTAATCCCTTTAAATTGCTGAAGTTCGGAATCATGTCTAATATGCTATTTATAAGTTGTATTACATACCTTCCTATCTTTTTTTACAGCTTATCAAGATATGTTTCACATATCATAATATTCACCTATTAAAAGTTAAGTGGTATTTAATATATTCACAGAGATGTACAAATATCACCACAATCTAATATTAGAACATTTCAACACCCCCAAAAGAAACTTCATCCCATCGAAAGTCACTCCCATTGGTCTCTTTCTGTCTCTGTGTATTTGCCTATCCTGGACATCTCAGATATGGAATTACATGATATATGAGTTTTGTTCCTATCCTCTTAAGTAGAATAAAGACCATTTTACCTTTTCTTGATAATTTAGGCTATTATTATTGACAGTATGCTCATGAAGACCTCAAGAAAACCGAGGCAGGGTGGCTGTTTTCCTCTAGATTCCATGACCCATTCAAATATGTGATTTTGTCAGAGCTTTGATGCTCTGGTCATAAGGCAAGTTCTTGAATACCTTATCTTACAACCTTTGACTGTCCTATCCATCATCCCTTTTCTGGTCCTCCCATTTTTGCAAAGTTGGACCATTAGTATATCATCTAGGTCAGGCCTGAGTTCTTATGTCTTCTCTTGACCCAGGCCCATAATGGAACTCAACTCTAAGTCTCTGCTGTGTTTCTCTCCTTCTCCTGGAGTGATTAAACAGACTGAAATCTTCCCTTCTCTACTGCTCTTTTCAGCATCTCATATGACTCAGGCAGCTAAATTTCATCTGAGAGATAAAACCCACAAGTATCTTATGAGCTTTCTGGTTTGAGTGGTGTTAAAAACCCTATGGTTCTTTGTATCCTTCCTCCCCCCTTTCTAAAATATTCTGTAGCTCTCATGTCAGGGACTTTGTTGACTCCTCTTTCTCTGAAACTGCATGAGGGCAAAAGAACGTTTTCCCTATTTCCCTTGAAGCACATGCATTCTTAAAATATTCTCAAACGCAAACCTCCAGGCAGGTGGGGCAGGGCAACCCTTAAATCAACAGGGTGCATGTCTGCCAAGTCCAAGAGCATTTGTATGTTTGACAGGGGAGAGGATATTTGACATCTGAACTGTTCTAGGAAGTAGGGTCTCTAAGTATTTTCTTTACCTTTTGCTAGGAATGGTGTGAAGGGAAGAGAGTCTAACTTGGGGCATTATCTCAGGTCTGAGTCAGACTCTTACAGGGGCTGTTGGTGGTTTGAGTCAGCTGGACAGGGAGGGAGTTGTCGTCATCCTGCATTTGGCCAGAGCATCATGGCAGGGTCTGGCCAGGAGTGTCATGGGAATCTAAGATTTCAGACCTTCCCCTCTTATGTCAGGCCCAGAAATTTGAAGTACCTTTGCTGAGCATATCTCTGACTTGTGAATCTGGAGGCCCAAGAATATTCAGTCTGTGTCAGAAAACCAACCCTTCACTGGGCTTGACTTGGGCAGAGAAAGGATGGCAAGTAGACAAGTGCCTAGCACACAGCAGACACTCAGTAAACATCTGCTGAATGACCCTGGATTGCTGGTGTCAAGTCTGAGCAGCTAGTACCAACTGTGTAACATGAGATGCTGAGAAATATCCTCAGGCACAGGTAGGCTGGAAATGCTATAATTTAGGATTTATCTGCCACAGGTGCCCACAAGCAAGTGGAGAGAAACCCAAGAAGTCTTATGGTGGTGGGAAATGAGAACAGAAGCCCAGCTTGAAGACATTGTAGTGGCCCTAAATTGCAGGTGGGTACCAGAGAAGCTGACCTCATACCAGGTCACTCTGCTGAGCTCAGACCTAGCTAGACTAGCTGACAGGATACACCCGGGCTCAACATGAGGTGGCCAGAATTGAGGCAGTCACGGGCCTGCCTTTCACTTGACCAAGACGAAATCTCTCCATAAGTGACCCCACACTGCCCTCTGGTGGTGATTGCTATCAAATGCACACTGGCTTAAAAGGATGCCTTCTGGAGCCTCTTAAATTTACAATCTAGCAGATGCCCTCAGCATTTGGGCTTTAGGGCTAATGTAAAGGACCTGCATGAACCCAATACTGCTGTGCTGTAAGTATAGTGATCATGAAAATTAATGTGCTTTATGCCTCTGTCTGGTTCCACCAATAGGCCTAGACAATTCAGTTAGCCTTGAAGAACTACCACTAATAAACTCTTATTAGAGTTTACAACTCTTAAAATGTGACAGGCATTGTGATTGGCCCTTTGGGTCATACAATTAATCTCCAGGAAAGGTGCTATAGTTATTTACATGTTAGAGATGAATAAACTGAGGCTCAGGGAGGACGTTTCACCCTTGCTGCAAGAATCTGACATTCAGCTCTGGGTGCCACTAGCCTGTTCCCATTGGTGCCGCACCCCAGACAATGGGAATGAGAGGGGAGTGAAGGAGGCTGGGATACTTTCTTTGATGTTTTAAAAATGTTTTTAAATAATTAATATTGATTACTTGTCACACTTTAAAATTTAGACTAAATTCTGGCATCTCACGGGACAGAGGGATATTACCAGTCAAGCATGTCCAGAAGAGAACAACTAGGACACTGGGTTCTTTCACCCGGAGGGGCAAGGACTCATAGGACTATGGTAGCTGTTTCCTGACCGACGCAGATTCAGGAGAGTGAGTTTGTTCTGTGTGTGTCTCCAGGGTGCAGACCCAGGGCCAAGAGAGCAGAGTTCTCAAGGCAGATTTCAGCTGCATGTCAAGACATTTGGCTAGCCAGTCAATAGGGGCCATCCCACCAGTGAAAAGGGTGGCCTGTGGGGCGTCTCTAGGAAGGCTTAGACAGGAGGTCGCTGGGACGTTTATACAGGAAATCATTTGTGGGTAGAAGACAGGTTCTAAAGCCCTACCAGCTCCTGTCTGTGATCTGCCTGTGGGTAGCAGTACCAGCTCTAGCCTGTAGGTGACAGGTGGCAGCCTTGCTCATTAGGAGCCCAAACCTGTTTGGTGCCAGAGTTCCCATGGGCTGGACACGTTTTCACTTGAGGGGCCTTACAAACTACTGATGTCTGGCGGGTAGAAGGAGAAGAGGAGGGTGGACTGTATCATCAAGGATTCTGACTTAGTTGATCTTGGGTGAGGCGAAGGCCTTGGGACTTTTAAGAGCTCCCAGGTGGTTCGAAAGGGAGTGACTGATTGAATGCTTTGACCCTGATGTTTCTCTTGGTTCAACAGGCAGTTTGTTTCACTTTTTTTTTCTTTCCCTGTGCTCTGTAGGGGAAGCCTGGGCCCGCAGCCCCTGCCCCCCCAAAACTAGGAGCATCAAAAGATATGTATGCCACCAGAAGCTGCAAAGAATACTAGCTCATTAAAGGAAAGAAAATAATAATGTTCCTCTTGAAACAGGAGGGAAAGAAGAAACAGGGCCCCAAACTGTGCACATGAAGAGTGATAGGCATTCGGGTCCCTCAGGAAATAAATTGAATCAAGTCATGCAGAGGGCAGGGAATGCTCTAGAAGGCAGGGTGATATACTGGGTAGGGTGGGGTGGAGGCAGGAGACCCATCTTCTCCAGTAGCAGGGGCTTCGACTTGTGGCCAGGCAGTGGTCGTTCTGGGACTCAGGACTCTTTAGGGACCTGGGACATGGGCTGGCCAAAGTGGACTCACAGGGAGAATGAGGGACCTCCTGTGGCAGAACTTATCCTGAGAGGCATTGGGTTTCTGCCTGTGATGGTGAACTGACCCAGCCCATAGCCTCAGTCCCACGTGTTGCAGCTGCCCTCAGACCTGCCCCAGCCCAGCATCAGGACCTCACAGAGAGAAGGAGCTACCCTGAGCGCAGGAATGGCTATTTCCATAATGCTTGCAGATGCTGGAGCACAACCCATACTGCTCTGCCCTAGGCAGGGACTGGGGTGAGGCAAGTGAGTACAAAATTTAAGGGGACAATGAAAACTGGGTAATTAATAATATTAATATTCAGTGCTATATTTTTCAGTCAAAATTAACACAAAAGAATCCATGGTGAACAAATGTTTAAATTAAGACAGGATGGTATTAGTGGGTTTTCCTTTTGCTTCGGCTCCAATATGGCCTGGTGCTATCAGGACTTCCCTGCCAAACAGCAGGCAAATGCAGAGGGGAAGTCTTCTGCAACTTGGCACCGTGCTTCTCCTGAGCATCAGCTCCGGCCTCTGGAGAACTTGATTACTTTGGCTCCTGGTTGAGGACAGTGGTGGCTGGCAGAGCAGTGGTGCCACCTAGTGGGAGACTCCAGGTGCCAAGGAGTGAAAGGTGATGCCAGGCAGAGCAACAGAGTCGCCCAGAGGCTGCCCAGGAGAGCTGTTGGTGCTTTGGGAGATACTCCTGGTGGCAGCTGAGGTGGGGCAGCCGGGGACTGGTGAACAGACAGGCCAGGGGGCAAGGAGTGTGGCTCTCACAGTTCCTGAGGGCTGGGTACTCCCAGGACAGGAAATTCCCATTCCAGCTTTAGCACTGCCATGAGCAGGTAGGATGACCTTGAAACAGTCACTTATCTTCTATGTCCTTCTCTGGGAAGTAAGAGGGTTGGTGTGGACCATTTGTGTGGCTCCTGTCCTCCCCAGCATTCTGTGGCCATGTCTCTAGTTCTGGGACTAGTGTGGGAAAGCCAGCTCTGGGAGAAACTAAACATCCTTCTATCAGGAGCTCTAGGCAGCTTCACCAGCAGTGTTGGGGAGTGGATCTCCAGCCAAGGTATACCCCATGTGTGTGCTGGGGGGTGATCACACCCAGCACACCAGCCTCAGTGAAGTGGCTTTTTCTTGAAACTTGTAACAGTCTGTGTCAAACAACTTAACACTTAAATAGTTATATTAATAAATAATTCATAGAATCATAGACTCAGACCCTCAGGGTAGGTGAGTAGCAGTTTGTGAGTGCCCAAGATTAACAAGAAAAAAAAATCGGAGGCTTTGCTCAGAGAATTTTTTTAAAGAAAGATTTTTTAAGAGAGGTGTAGGAAAACAAGATTCACCTCCTCATACAACCACAAAAAAAAATTACAACTTAACCTCAAAACGAATAACCAGAACTGTCAGAAAAGTGAACTGTATGATAGTCCAACAACAAAGATTTGAAGAAACCACATTTATCCATAGGGTAGGAGGGATGGAGATGTGGAGACGGGTGGTGAGGTGAGCAGATGCTGTGCGGCATGGAAAGGCAGCAGCGGTGGAATGTGCACAGGCAGTCCCCACATTCACATGTGGTGGATAAAAATCAGGAGGGATACCTTGGGAGCCAATGATCCCAGCCCCAGGCCAAACTGCATAGCCCAGGGTTCCAGCACTGGGAGGATAAAGCTCCATAACTTCTGGCTGTAAAACCAGTGGGGTTTGGGCTGGCAGAGGAAACTGCCAGACTTTCAGGAAACTCTGCTTAAAGGGCCTGCACCGTATTAAAATTTACACACACACACACACACACACACACACACTGGGATTCAACACCAGGGCAATGGCTGGAAGGGCACCAGTCACATATGGGGAGTGGGTAAAGTAACTAGAAATGGGGCAAATGCCAGGCAAACCCCTAGAAACCAAGCAGCAGCACAGTCCCCTCTCTGAGCCATCCCCCAACACAGAGCCACAAAGCAGTATAGCAGGTTGCCCTACCCTGGTGATTACCTAAGACTCTGCCCCACACAATTTATAGGTGCCTTTTACAGGAAGTCAAAGCAATTCCACCTAATACATAGAAACAAACACAGGGAGGCTGCCACATTTAGGACACAAAGAAATATGGCCCAAATGAAAGAACAGAATAAAACCCCAGAAAAAGACCTAAATGAAACAGAGATAGCCGACCTATCAGATGCAGAGTTCAAAACACTGGTGATCAGGATGCTCAAAGAACTCACTGAGTACAGCAACAACATGAAGAAAGAAATGAAGTTTACACTAAGTGAAATAAAGAAAACTCTACAGGGAACCAACAGTGAAGGGAAGGAAGCCAGAATTCAGACCAATGACTTGGAACATAAGGAAGAAATAAACATTCAACCTGAACAAAAAGAAGAAGCAATACTTCAAAAAAATGAGCATAGTTATAAGAAGACTCTGGGACATCTTCAAATATGCCAACATTTGAATCATAGGGGTCCCAGAGGGAGAAGAGGAAGAGAAAGAAATTAAAGACTTATTTGAAAAAATAATGAAAGAAAACTTCCCTAATTTGGCAAAGGAAATAGATATACAAGCCCAGGAAGCACAGAGAGTCCCAAACATGTTGGACCCAAAGAGGATCACACCAAGACACATCATAATTAAAATGCCAAAAGTTAAAGATAAAGAGAGAATCCTAAAAGCAACAAGAGAAAAGCAGAGAGTTACGTACAAAGGAGTTCCCATAAGACTATTAGCTGATTTCTCAAAAGAACGATTGCAGGCCAGAAGGGACTGGCAAGAACTATTGACATAATGAAGAGCAAGGACTTACAATCTAGATTTCTTATCCAGAAAATTCTGATCCTATTCTGAGAATCAGAAAATGGGTATTGGGACCCAGTGATAGGAGTTATAATAAACCTTCCTGAGGATTCTGGGGCATGTTAAAAAGAAGCCCCACTTCTCAATCCCTAGTGTGCCCTGGGGATCTTGCTAGCATGCAGATTCTGATTCAGTGCCTAATGACTGGCAGATGGGGAGGAACAAGAGAGTCAGAGGTATGTCAGGATTTCAACAAGTGGAGATGGTCCTGGTGGGAGGTGGTTGGTGGGTGTGTAGAGGACAGCCACGTTTGTGGGTGTGTAGAAGTCTTGGGGGCATCATGGCATCTGGGCAGAGCAGCACAAGATAAATGTGGTGTTTCAGACAGGGGAATGAAAGAGGACTAAGCTTCATCTGCTAATCTGAGTGGATTCAGCTGTGACATTCACTGCCTTGACCCTATACACCCTTCTGACCAAATGGCTTGTGAACCATGTAGATGAGCACATTTTCCTATCACCAGCCTTAAAATCCAAAGAAGGGTTTCGTGAATCTGTGAGAGCTGGGAAGGAGACCTGTGAAAACTGCTTCTTACTTTTGCCTTAGAGCAATGATTAACATTCAAACCATCTTTTTATCTCAGGAGCTCAGAGTGATTTTTAAAACATAGAACTGCTATAAATTTTTCTTTACAGATGTGGCTCGGGCCACACACACACAAAAAAAGGCCTGCATTTATCTTCAACCCCATATTCCAGATAATGAAACAAAACCAGTATTACTCAGGATTACCTGACAAGACAGAATTTAAAGAAGAAGGGCGGGTGGGAACCCAGGTTGAATGAGCATTTTCTATGTGTCAGCATCCAGCCATTCAGGCAACAGAAATGCCCCTGGAATCAGAGTCAGGGATTTCAAACTCAGCTTGTGGGGCTGTTTGGGGTTCAGAACTTTGGGGGTCCTTAATTGCTGAAAGGACCAGTTTGAGGCGTGGGGGCAGCCTGACTGGTTCTGCCCTCTGACTCCTCCCTAGGGGGGACACAGAAGAAAGGGGGAGAAGCAGGTGGTGGGAAACACTTATATAAGGCCCCCTCTGATGGCAGCAGGACCCACTGAGGTCACGGCTGAAGTGCTGGTCTTCCCAGAGGGAATGGCTCTTATTCACCTTGTCCCAAGAAAGCTCTCAAAAGGTGAGAATGAGCTCCCTGGGGCTGCACACCCTTGTCATGGGAGATTAGTTGTAGCTACATCAAATGTATTCAACATGTATTTATTGATCATTGATTACACACTACACATAGTCCATTTAGTGGTCTGAATATGCTGTGGGACTGAAAGCAAGTCACTTAAAAAGGCAAAAACTCATGTCCTTTTAATTTACTTTCCAACAGGGATCATCCTGTGTGAAGTCTATGGCCTTTGCTGCCTCATGGGGCGGTGGTGCAACAACACTGGACACTATATGTTAGAAGAGCTCCTGCAACAGTGTCTGGCAGCACGCAGGCAAGCTTTAACCGGCTGCTGCTGCCATTCCCTCCCCAGCACAGTCGGGCACCCAACGCTAGTCCTGGGAGTAGGCAGCTTCTCTGCCTCTGTGACTTAAGTCTGCTCTGTGGACTTCTCATGGAGCAGAATGTAAATTGTGGGTAGAACATGTACCCTGCCCTCATAACCCAGAGAGGGGCTCATGTCCCAAACCCACCCCCTTCCAGAAACCAGCAGCCTGTGAGGTGGAGATGAGACAGGTCAGATGGCCACAGTAGAAACAAAGAAGGAGAAAATTTTATGTTTCTGGTGAGACCCATTATTTGAAAGGCTGAGTTTTTTCCCCTGGGAATGGTGCTAGGATACCCACATAATGAGCACCCACATGGTAATGTTGCTGTGGGTAGTTAGCTAAATATTAATAAAGAGAAAAAAGGGATTTAGACATTGAGCTTTAAAAACTGGGGAGCATGAGCCTTGTTCTTCAGGTCTGCACACCTGTTGCCCATGGGACGGAGACCCTAGGCCCAAAATAGGGGCAGCTGCTTTGACGCTAATATTCTAGGACTGAGGATGAACCATATTTGGAAATGCCTGTCCCTCCACCCATTTGCTTGCCCTCCCCACTCTGAGTCTTGGGACCTCAACACAGGCTTTCTCTCTCCCTTTTCCTGGTCCAGCTTTCTTGGGGACTTGTTCTTTGTCCATTGCCTCTTCCTGGGCATGTAGTAGACAAGTGATAAATGATAGATGAGAGAGTAAATGCATAAAGAAACACAGACCTGGAACTTCCAGCAGCAGAGCAGGGAGGTGCAGGCTTTGGTACTGACGCACACGAGCTGACAGGCTCCTGTCTTCACAGGGCAGCACCTCACCCCCAAGGGCCTCCTCTCTGATACTTGATTCTCTCTTCAGGCTCATCAGCCAGTGTGAATTACAAACAGGTGTGCCCACACCCATTGTTTCAGAAAGCCAAGAAAATCAACTTCATGGCTAGGATTGCTCACACAAATTTGTGAAGAACCACTTCTGGGTAATTATTGTCTGGTTATTACTGATACACAGAGGCAGATAGCATAGAAAGAACTAGTTTTCCTCAAGGGCACACAGTTTTCCCCCACCACTTTACTGTCTCTGCTAGGAATCCAGTCCAGCACATGCATGGAGCTCCTGCTGTGTACAGAGCACTGTGCTCATTGCTAAAGGGATTGACTATCTTTTGTACTGAGACTATAAAAGCATTGTCACCCTGTCATGTTGCTGAATTTCTCACTAACTCTGTTTTGTTTTTCATCCTTATTATTTAGTACTTATATTTCCTTTATTGTCCTTGAGCTTCAAGGTTCTTTGTCATTTATTTTTGTATTCCTGAGTCACTGGGTTACCCTATACTGGTGACAACAGTTCCTTTTCTTTATTTCAGCTGCCCTTTCTCTCAGCAAACTGGTGTCAGGGATCTTGACAAAGGTGGCCTTAGGGTACCTTTTACTTGCTCCCCTGAATCTCCTCAAGGCTCCTAAATGAGGGGCACATCTCATTTGGGAGAACATGGAGAGGGCCCACCAATGCCTGGGTACTGGGGCCTCTTGCTCACTCCCATGGAAAACTTGAAACATCTTAGCTAAAAATAATCAGTGCCATCCTGGGCTCTGGCTGCCAATGGCCTGCTGCTGGGGACATAAGCACCTCCGGAATGTCTCAGCATCACCCAGGGTAACCGGGTCATGACTCGGCTCCAGCACGCAGCCTCAGAACCTCTTGGCCTCAGCTGTTTTTAGCAGAGGGATTATTGGTAGGGATGGAAATAGACCTCCATGATATGGGTGGCTTCCTCACCCCACATTCCTAGGCACTTTGCTTTATTAGAGCCCTCAGCTGTCACCATGATCCAGGCGTGGAGAAAGGAAAGGCCACCCTCAGCAGCTGGTGGCAGCCTGCAAGCTGCAAGTGTGCCCCTCATAAGGGAATGTCACTCTTATTAGAAGCTGTGTCCCTCACATATCCTTAAGAAGGGGCCACCTGCCAATCATAAATCAAGATGTCATCTGTTCCAAATAAAGAAGGAGCCTACCATCCTAGCTGGCTATCCTTTTATGGTTGACAGGTTATTTTTTAATCCTGTAAATGAGCATGTATTTCTTATGTAATTAAAACAAATTTTAAAGATTTTATTTACTCTTAGAAAGAAGGGAAGGGAGGGAGAAAGAGAAGGAGAGAAACATCAGTGCGTGAGAGATACATCATTCGGTTGCCTATCACATGACCCCATCTGGGGACCTGGTCCACAACCTGGGCATGTGCCCTGACTGGGAATTGAACCAGTGACCTTTTGGCTCCCAGGCTGGCACTCAGTCCACTGAGCCACATCAGCCAGGGCTAAAAATTATTTTTAAAATAATAAATAGACATCTGCTGAGAGATTTGAGGCACAGTAAGTCAGAAAGTCAGATTTCTGGATAATATAAGAATTACAGTGGAAAAATAAAAATACTAAAGGAGAAATGTGAGTCTATTTAGAAAAACAAAAAATGATTTTAAATGGCCCTTTACTTGGAAACAGTGGGATTTCATCCAAAGAAGTTACCTGAAAGAGGGGGTACCTTACACCCTTTCCAGCATCTTGTTTGGGGGCTCATGTGTAAAAGCACCAGTAGATAAAACAAAGGAGCTGAAGATCACCCAGGTTCCTGTTGAATGATCAAAGGCCCATCTGAGGGGACACCCTCTGAAGGCAGGCCGGGCTGAGTTGGTGGGCAAGAGAAGGGTTGTAGTGGAATCCCTGGAGGAAGGTAACGTAAATGGTCAACAGTCAAAAAGAAAAGAAAGTGTGCCCTGTGCTTTATCTGGCCAGTTGTAACACACTTTTGCCCCATCCTCTGCCTCCTCAAGGTGTTTCTCGTGTCTGCCTGACCAGCTGCTCAGGTTGGCAGCACACGGGGTGTAAAGGAGTGGTGGGATCTAGAGAGAATCCCAGCCCTGCCATTTGGACTTTGAGCAAGTTACTCTGTGCTTGGTTTCCTTCTCATTGATAAAGCAGGGGTGACAGCCCCTTGTCATCATCACTGAGTTGTTATACCGATGACATGGGGCAGCGTGTGCTGAGAGGAGAGCCCTTGGTAAGAGTTCAGTAAACAGTGGCTGAGATCATCCCCCCTCCTTGCCAGGACACGGCTTCCCTCTGCTGCATGGGCGGCACAGCAGGTCCTTATTTGGAATGGAATAGGGGATGATCTCAGCCACTATTTACTGAACCTTTCCTTTCATTCCCCCCATCCTTTCATTTTTCTTTCCTCAAAGTTAGAGCCTATATTTTCTGCAGTCATGGGCATCCTTTGTTTCATGGAATAAATGAACACTGGAAAAGTTAGTCATAATACTAACTCTTAGAAAGTGAATTTTTCCACTTGTATCCTTCACAAAATCAGAGCCTGATGGAGCAGGTCATGGATAGCTTCCAGAACCCAACCTCCCCCTTCTGCTTTGTGTAAAATATCAGGCTTTGCCGGTGAGTGAACACATCAGGTCTTACAGCCTCAGAGGTTTTCTAGTTTGTGGCCTAGTTTTGCATACAATGCATCAGGGCCTCTTTTATCAATTCTTCATGTCTGAGATTCTGTAACACAAGTTCATGTCAAAGATGGTCCCTCCTTTCTTCCTCCTGCCCTTTCTCTCTCCTCTTCTCCCTTCTTATCTGTGTTTTAGGGTGTATTTTTAAAGGATAATCACAGTATCACACTACGTCTTGAAAATGAATCATAATCCCATATCTTTGTGAAATATTCAGTAATTTTCAAATTTCACCAATTAAGAAATGAGTGTGTGAGTGTGTGTGTGTGTTAACAAGGTCCATGCAAGACAATTGGTGGATAGTTCCAGTTGAATCTATAACCTATGGTTCCCCCTTTCTATTTCTTTTATGTCTTTTCCTTGAAATTTATTTATTGAAAAAAGTAGATGGTTTGTTCAGTTGAGTTCCCGACATCCCGGAGTTTATTGGTTGTAGATTGCATAGTTTGCATTTCCTATAAGTTGGTGGTCACATTTAGAGGCTTGATCAGACCCAAGTTAGATTGGAGGGCACAAATTCTCCCTGGGCAGTGGTACGCACTCCTATCATGAGGCACATAATGTCTGGGTCTCTATATTTTTGTGATAATACTTGTAAATCATGTCATTCCTGATTCACATAAAAATGGTGATGTTCCAGTCTTTCACTCCTTCTTTACCAGTTTGAGTACCTCTGTAACAAGAAAATACACTTGCTTTTTCAACCACCCACTTTCCACGGAAGGCAATGCCAGGAAGTTCCGGGAGGCTCTGGGTCTAGAGCCCATTGCTTTCAGCCTCAGGCCTGGGTCAGACCTGTTCTCATATCTGTGATTTTCTCTTAGGGACAGCCACCCCACAAGGGCATGCCACGTTTTAGTCACAGTGTTGCCATGAAGTATTGAAAACAAGTTTAAAAAATATGATTTTTGAGACAGAATTATCTGAAATCACTGATAGGCCAAATCTAACATCAGTAGTGGCTCCCTTTCTATAAATGACAGATCCAGCAAGTGCTGAACTTGGTGCTGGGTGCTGAAGGAAACTCCCCTGGGTCTTTTTTTTTAAAGATTTTATTTATTTATTTTTAGAGAGGGAAGGGAGGGAGACAGAGAGAGAGAGAGAGACATCAATGTGCGGTTGCTGGGGGTCATGGCCTGCAACCCAGGCATGTACCCTGACTGGGAATTGAACCTGCGACACTGGTTCACAGCCCGCGCTCAATCCACTGAGCTACACCAGCCAGGGCTCCCCTGGGTCTTTAATTCTCATGGAGTTAACCTGGTCATCTCTTAATCTTCTAGAATAAGAAAAAGAGGGAAACTCACAACTATTTCTGATAAGTTTAATTGTGACAACAAGTGATCCCAGGTTAGTAGATGCTAGTTCAGGTAGCAGATCAGCCAGAGGCTTATTCTGACATCCTGCCACATTTTATCTTTAAGGAGAAGACAAGTTTACCCTGGGTAAGGTGTAAGATTTTCTATTGTGTGGCTTTGAAATAGTGTAGACTGAACCAAGGACTCAGTGGCAGATTATTCATTTATGTCCCTCATTTGTGTATTTCTAAGAGTTGGCATAGTGCTTGTTTGCCCAACAGACATTTCAGAGGTTCTCTTATAGAATTGGGGGTGGGTATCCCCTGCCTTATAAACTATTCAATTTGCGTTCCCCTCATACCATATTGAGATTACTCTTGACAAACTCCTCCTCCTCTCTTCTCCCTGCCAAAGCAGTGGTTATCCTAGGAGTATTTTTTCTTTCTGATCTCATCTCAAATTTAAATCAAGAGTGATCTCTCCCTATTCTCACATGCACACACCAGTTGAATTTATCAAGCCATCTGCTTACTGAAATTTCAACATTAGGCATTAAAATCTCCAAACAATGAACCATTTCCCCACAGGCAGGAGGAAACAATGAAACAGTCCCAAATTCAAAACAAAGTTTATTGCATGTGAAAAGCAGTTAGGTGGAAATTAAGTAAAATGGTCAGGAACCATGAAAATATACATTTTGCATATTTTCTGTCCTGTCCCAGAAGAGGACCGCTCACTCTTCACTCTCATGGACCACCATCTGCAAAGACAGTGGGCATTTTTAGTTAAGTCATATGACAGAGACACATTTCCTCCAGCTCCCTCTCCTGGAAAGCATCAGGGAGCTGCCTGCTTTTACGTTTCAGTAGGACATGGGATATTTTTTTGGATCTCAGGAGAATGTACAATTGCATACATGGAGAAATTCACCTATAGCATGAAAAACTGGCACCCAGAGAGAACTAGCCCCATACACTGGGGCTTCCTACCCGCAGGTACCTATTTATATGCAGAGTGACTGAAACAGTACCAGCAGAGGGTGCTTGACAGGTCTCAGTGGGAACTGTTCATTCCTTTACAGAACAGTGTTTGTCTTTTATTATGACTTAACAGGCCTGGGTTCTAGCAGGGCTGTTCTCAACTAAGTGACATTAAGCAAAATCCCTTCCCTTCCTGAGCCCAAGGATGGACCAGTTCTAAAGCTGACAGTTCTCTAAGGTTCCTTCCATTTCATAAACATCTACATCACACTGGGTTCTCCCCAGGTTGTCCAGGGAGCTGCAAGTCCAGCCCACATCTGCTGCTCTCCATCAAGTTCCAACAGGAAGCACCTACCCTGCTGGAGGTGAAGTCTCGGGTCTTAGCACGAAGCTTATTGACTTGAGATTCAGCAATGTCAGCACGTTCTTCAGCCTCCTCGAGCTCATGCTGAGCTTTTCGGAATTTGGTGAGATGAGCATTGGCTTGTTCATCCTAAAACCAAAGAGCCCAGGCAGGTGAGATCAGCATGCACCCCCCTTAGAGCTTACCGTGAGACAGACCAGGCTGCTGTTCTAATCACAAACATGTCTGACTCACAGCCTCCTCAGCCTGCCTCTTGTAGGACTTGACTTTCACTTGAAGTTTATCCACCAGGTCCTGTAATCTCAGCACATTCTTCCTGTCCTCTTCACTCTAAAAATGAGAACATGGGAATGTAGAGTTTCATGAGGTCTGGCCAATTTTCTGGTGCTAAAGTGTGTCATCCTGTTGTCTGAAGAGAGACCCCAAGGTGGTGTTCACACTTTAGAGAGAAAACACATCTCCAGTTTTCTTTCCACTTACCTGGTAAGTTAACTCCTTGACCCGCCTCTCATACTTCCTCAGGCCCTTGACAGACTCGGTGTTCTTCTTCTGCTCCCCTTCAAGTTCAAACTCCAGCTCTCGGATCTGGGGACATAGTTGGGAAGTTAGTCTGGGGCTGTAGCACCAACAGGAGAAGCTGAAGAGCTCCGTTTATGCTGGAGTCCTTCCTGCAAGTACCCGCGTCTCCAGTTTCTGGATCTGCTTCTTCCCGCCCTTCAGGGCCAGCTGCTCAGCCTCATCTAGACGGTGCTGCAGGTCCTTCACCGTCTGCTCCAGGTTCTTCTTCATCCGCTCCAGGTGGGCACTGGTGTCCTGCTCCTTCTTCAGCTCCTCAGCCATCATGGCTGCCTGAAAAGCAAATCATACCCACTAAGATGCAGGCAAGGATCAAGTGCCTTGGAGCTGTTGAAACCTGGGTAACAGGAGGACCAGAGCCCAGCTACAGAAAAAGGACAGTAGGTGAGATGAGTGAGTCCACCCTTCCACAGGGGAATGTGAAATGAGCTACACTGGGCACAGAAAAGAACCTAAAAAAGGAAACTTTCAAGGACTTGATGGGAAATGGTTTCTTCCTTTTAAACTGGACTCCTTGGAACTCAGTCCATTTAAGAAAATTGTTTCTTTTGTTATCACCACAATCACCAATATATTTCTTCAAAGGAATCTGAGACCTAGAGAAGACTGATTTGGTGCCTAGCGTCACAGGTTTGGAGATAGTGAGATTAAGGAAAGGCCTCTAGAAAGTGAGCATGAACCGGCAGGACAGCAAACTAGTTGCAAGGTAATGTTCTCTATCAGGCAGCTGATGGCGCTGTGGGCACCATAGCCGCTGGAGAAGACATCTGAGACCCAGAAAGGTTAGGTGCTCCTGGGAGCGAAGCTGGCTTCATGTGAGGTGAATTTTGGTGGGATACTGACATATGATGGTTTAGAATAAACCATATGTTGAAGGAAAGAAGAGCACAACTTCCCATGGGCATAAAACAGAATGTAAGCCATCCCGGTCTGTTTTTCCTATGCTACCTTATTTCTCATAGCCACCTTTTAAATGTGCACGAGGGGCCACACTGACTTCAAGGGGGGTGGGCAGCAGTGCACACCATGTGTGCCCTGCAGTAGGTCCCAACCTGGCCAGTGGGAACTGTGTCAGGGTTGGGAAAGGGCTGGGGGCTTTAATGATACACAGTCTAGGCAGCTGCACAGGAGCAGGAAGGAAATGCTATACATCAGTGATGGCCTTCTTCGCTTTCTCTTCAGCATTCCTGGCATCCCTGCTGGCATCTTCCACCTCGCTCTGCAGCTGCATGAGGTCTGTCTCCAGCTTCTTCTTGGTGTGGATGAGGCTAGTGTTCTAGGGGGAGAGGCACAGGTATTGTTGACAAGGCAGTCTGAGGCTGAAACCCTTCCTCCTGGCCTCCTGGTTCCCCACCTGGGTGTGCAGCAGCTGCACTCTCTCGTTGGAGTCCAGCAGCTCCTGTTCAGCCAGCTTCCGAGCCCTCTCCGTCTGCTCCAGAGATGCGCGCAGCTCCTCCACCTCAGCCTGCAGCAGGTTGGCTCTGCGCTCCACGATGGCCAGCTGCTCCTTCAGGTCCTCCTGGCCCCGGAGAGCGTCATCCAGGTGTAGCTGGGTATCCTGTCCAGAGGAAAAAGGAAGTCTAGTTGAAATTCAGGCTTTAGGACCATAAGCCTAATTGATGACTTTGAGTGCTTGAGGCCGGGAGAGGTTTCCCACCAGGGAGTTATCTCAAACCTTCAGCTGGCCCTGGACACTCCTAAGGTGCTTCAGGGTCTCTGCAGCCTGGCGGTTGGCGTGGCTCAGCTGGATCTCAATTTCGTTCAGATCCCCCTCCATCTTCTTCTTAATCCTGATGGCCTCGTTCCTGCTCCGCACCTCGGCGTCCAGGGCGCTCTGCATCGTCTCTACTGTTCTCTGGTAGTTTCTCTTCAGCTGCTCAGTCTCTTCATCTTTCTCAGCTATCTTTCTATCGATTTCTGATTTCATTTGTGTTAATTCCAGCTGGATTCGAAGGATCTTGGCTTCTTCATGTTCAAGTGCAGCCTTTAAAGAACAAAAAACAGAAATAGCATCAGTGATGGTAAAGAGCCTGCTACACTGCCCTACAGGGTAATAAAGCATCAAAGGAATATTCATAACTCTAATTCTGCAATTCAGAACCATCTTTAAAAAGCAAATCCCTAATTTATCTTCAGTGCAGAAAAAATGTTTCATTGCTATTTATTTAGATTATACTATCAAGAAATAATAACATTTAAATGATCACATTTCTTAGGAGTGTAAAACACCCTATGGATATTTTGAATTCATCTAAGATTTTATAAAATCTCAATTTTAGACCTATTGTAGTACATTGATTTTTTCCAATAAATTTAAGACAAATTACAGTATCATCTCATTCAACCTCACAGTTACACTGTTTGATAGGAAAGGAGCAGGCTTTGGGACTGTGCTTTTTAAAGAGGCAAAAATGAAGACGGAGTGGAGCCAGCTTGCCTCCTGGGGTGCAGCTGCAACAGGACCGCCTCTGTTCCTGCTGCCGCCGCCTCCCTAGCACCCTGCTCACCTCTGCTTCCTCGAGAGCCAGCTGGACATCAGCCTTTTCCAGCTCGATCTGCTTTCTTGATTTCTCCAGTTCGTGGATGGTTTTACCATTTTCAGCAATTTGTTCTGTGAGATCTGCTATCTCCTCTACAAAGAAGAAAGTTACAGCTGCATTTGAACACCTCTGCACAGGTTTCCAGGCATCATAGGCATCAGCTGAATCCTTTTTAACTAGTTTATTATCACTGTAAGGGTGCTGTTTCCTAGAGATAAGATACTGTATAGAGAAAGACTCAAAAAATATAGTAACCCTTCGGATGATGAACATTTCTGTGCATGTGTTAATGCACATGAATGGCAGGAATTTGAGCCTGAAGTCACACCCTCTCATACTGAGAAGGGGATTTCAGACGCTTTAAAACTGCTTACGTTCCAAGTTCTTATTTTCTCGTTTCACGGTTTCAAGTTGGTCTAAGGCTTCTTCATAGGCATTTTTCAGTTTGAAGAGTTCAGTGCTCAGGGAGCGGGACTCCTTCAGAGATGCTTCCAGCTCTGCCTGGCTCTCCTCACACTTGGTTTTCCATTCGGCTAGCACCTGGAACACCACAAGAGAAGTTACCACCACTTATTAGCACTATTTTTCCAAGCTTCTAACCAAATAGAAACATTAAAGGAAATCCTCAGAGTTTGTCTCTTGCCTAGCTCCTTGTTCTTGATTAATGGACTAACCAGAATTTTGGTCTGTAAATTTACTCAAAATCCATAATTGATCAGTAACAATTGTCTCCAAAAAGCAAATGGATCCTGTGAGAAGGAATTAGCTGGGGATAACTGTCTCTTTCCTAATATAAAAATGTCCCTATATTTTAAAATATTTCATTAAAACTTTGGTTCAAGTAAGCCTATCTGCCATACCAAAAGGGGGGCTCCCAGAAAGCTCTATGGGACCCAAGTTATATGCGTGCATGTCAGCCATCCAGATAGACCAGCAGCATGGGGGAGGAAAAATGTTGGGGGATGAATAACATTGTAGAAATGGGCTTGTCTCCACTGACAATGTTTGAAAGGAACTTTCACCCCCCATCCCATTCCCATTTCATTTCACAAATGAGACTACAGGTCAGTGAAGTCCAAGGACTTGCCCAAGCTCACAGTGCTGGTGTGCAGCAGGACGGGGACCGAGTATCCTCCTTCCATGACTACAAAGTACTTCCCACATCACAGCAGTCAGCCAGCATGAAGTCAACCCCACACCTTGTCAAAGTTCCTCTGCTTTTTGTCAAGAGCCGCGGCCATGGAGTTGGCTCTCTCCACATCAACCATCAGATCCTCGACCTCCCCTTGCAGCCTCTGCTTGGTCTTCTCCAAGGAAGCACATTTTGCATTCACTGCCTCCACCTGTTCCTCAGAATCCTGAAGGCGCTGAGCAAGTTTTTTCCTTGAAGAATATGAAGGAGAAGCAGATGCTATTTAAGTTTCAATCCTCTTGAACATCACTATTCATCATGTTGGAATCACTAACCTTATGATTCAAATGCCCATTTGTTTTCATAAGCCCAGGAGAATTTCCTGGCTGCTAAAAATCAGCAATCAACAACCTGCCTTGTCACTAACCAAGATCAAAGTTGTCTATCTTAAGGAAATGTGCTAAGGCCAGGTCCCTCCAATGGCACAGCACTGCATTAAAAGACACGGGGTGGGGAAACGTCTAGTCACAAAACAAGCTTATTCCCAAGTAGTTCTCAAGTCAATGCCCTTTACCATGTGATCATTTAAGGTAAATAGAGTTGCTCACTTGGCTTCCTCCAGCTCCTCTGTGCGCTGGATGGCATCTGTCTCATACTTGGTCCTCCACTGGGCAACCTCACTGTTGGCCTTGGACAGCACCCTCTGCAGCTCAGCCTTGGCTTCCTGCTCCTCCTCATACTGTTCCCTCAGCAGGTCACAGTCATGGCGGGAGGACTGCAGGGCATGTGCCAGGGCGTTCTTAGCCTGAAAACATCAAGAAAGGGGACAGTCCCCAGGGGATTACTATTTTAATGCCGCGTGCATGATGCAATCCAAGTACTCTCCTCTTATCATCACCTAATGAGTGAAGTTGCCCTGTCCTGCGGGTGGTACTTGAAAATCAGACCACAGAAGCACTCCCTCAGGGGACACACCTTGCTCTCTTCCTCCAACTGCCTCTTGAGCTCCTCTATTTGCTGGGTGAATGCTTGCTTGCTCCTGGAAAGTTGGGATACTATACTTTCCTTTTCCTCCAGTTGACGACTCAGTTCACCTGTGTTCAGAAAGAAACGTTTTATTAATTCATCCATGAATTCATTCGTTTACCAAACTCCTACTGTGTGTGAGGTTCTGTGCTAAGATGGGGGAGAGAGCAAATTATGAGGTATAGTCCTTTCTTAGGGGTAAAGGAATGAGTCCTCGAGAAAGAAAGTGTAAGCACAACCTCATAAATATTGTCGTAAATGACTAGAAATGTGGAATGGCTTTTGTCAATAAAACCCATGAGGATAATTATAAATATAAACATGACCAAGAACACCTAAAAACTCCCCCAGACCTTCCAGTGGTTGGTGTTTCCAGCTGTTTGTTGATTCATCATCAAGAGAAAACATGCTTTCCAAAGACTTGATATCTCTAATAATCAGAACATGAACCCTTGGGTGAATATGGTGAGTTCAGGTTTACATGCTTATGTGGAGGTAAGAGAAAAAAAGGTGGGTGTGAGAGGCTTTAGGACTCTTTCTAACACCAAGATTATTTTGGAATGGCAACTAAACTTCTTGTCTTCATTGTCTTGGTTGTGGCTGCTAGCAAAGGATGGATGCACCAGTGACGATGATGGGCTGTAGGACCAGCACTGGGTGAAACCACATTTCTAGGTGGAAGCCCCAAATAAAATAATGTTCCCCGATATTCTTATTACACACCAAGGGACTGTACAAATTGGCCATGTTCTTTTCTTTATTGTCTGGACTGCAGACAATCTGGAAACATGCACAGCAAGGAGAAGGGCCATTGGGGATTTGGTTTCAAGGATGAGTCCTGCCTTTCAGACTCTTCTGAGGCAAGGTCACATTAATTCGGAGAGTTAGAGCCAGATGACACTTTGAGGCTCTTCTCTTTCTAGTCTCCTTCTTTCTGTCTTGTTACTAAATTCTCAGTGTCCATCTCCTTCAGGATATTTTGAAAGGCTCTTTTTCTGGGATATTCTAATGGTTTCTCTCCTAAAAAGGTGCTTTAGTAGAAATTCTTCCCCAGACAAATAGTGCCCTTTAGTTTTGACCAATTGGTCCTCTTAGGGCTCAATGAGGTGTTGCCTCCTCCCATGTCCCATCACTTACCAGCCTCAGTCTGAAGACGAGACTTCTGTGTCGTCAGTTCACTCAGGGTCCTCTGAATCTCCTCATTCTTGCCCCTGGCCTCACTTAACTGATCCTCCAGAGTTCGACATATTTTTTCCAGATTTGCCTAAAGGATTGAGAAAGAGAAGAAAATTAAGTCAGCGCTGAGATTTGAATGACCCAAAAGGTCTATTGAATTTCAGGTCGTGAGCCCCATTCTGCCCAAATACCTTGGATTTTGACACACTCTCCACGTTGCTAGAGAGATCGTCAATCTCCAACTTGAACTCACTCTTCTCCTTCTCCAGCTTCTGCTTGACCCTCTGCAGGTTGTCTATCTGCTCTGCAAGCTCAGCCACACTATCCCCATGCTTCTTTCTCAGGGCAGCTACCGTGGCTTCGTGCTGCAGGGTGGCCTCCTCCAGGTCCCTGCGCAGTTTCAGGAACTCGGCCTCCCGCTTTTTGTTCAGCTCTATCTGGGTGGAGGTGACACCTCCCGCCTCCTCCAGCCGCTCGCTCAGCTCCTCCAGTTCTCGGGCGTAGTCACTGCGCTGTTTCTCTGTCTTTGCTCGAGTGGCCCTCTCAGCCTCAATCTCTTCCTCCAGCTCCTCAATTCGAGCCTGTAGAGCCAATCACCCCCAGAGTGACTTGCTCTGAATGTCAAAAACAAGCTAGTTTCCATTCATATTAAACAAGCCAATCCTGGGACTTCTCCCAGAGAAATATGAGTATTGCTATTCTCCTTCGCTATGACTTTTTCCTGCACCAACATGATCATTACCCTGCAGTGATCAACCCACGATGTTGTCCATTCAAAGAAAGGTCGACTCAAAATAATTCAATTATACATTTTATTTTAAATTATATTAAAAAATTATTCACACTACTCTGTCAGCCTAGCAGAAAGGAAGCCACTGAGGAGGCAGACCCATGGTGCTGGCCACTGGCTCACATTGGCTTATAGCACAGAGAACCCAGCCCATGGTGAGCGACCCACATGTAAAAGAAAAACCCAAAACACCTCTACCTGTAGCTCTTTGATTTTCTTCTGAAACTGAAGGCCCAGAGTCTGCTCATCTTCCACTTTGCTCTGCAGTTGACTATATTCAAAGTCCTTCCTGTGAAGGAAAATGTAGAATGTATGAAGAAAAAATACCCAGTAACTTGCAAAATTGAAATCAGTGGTCTTAGAGCATACTTCTTGAGCCTTTCATCCAGCTGTTGCTTATCGTTCTCCAGATCTACTATGGACTCATGGGCAAGCTTCAAGTCTCCCTCAAGCTTCCTTTTGTTCCTTTCCAGGTCTACACGGAGCTTCTTTTCTTGTTCTAGGGAGCTTTCCAGCTGCAAAAGACGTGGTTTCCTTTTGAGAACAAATGCTTTGCACTAGAGGATTTTGGGAGGCTCTTCCAACCCAGAAGTCCTAAGACTGTCAACTAACAGCATTTACTTACGTCATCGACTTGCTGTTCCAGTTTGCTCTTGATTTTACTCAAAGAATTGACTTTGTCTTCTTCAGCTTGGAGATCATCCAGGGCCTGCTGATGGGCCTCTTGGAGGGCCTTCTTCTCCCTGGTTAACTTTGCAATTGTTTCATCCAACCCGGCGAGCTCCTCAGTAAGGTTTTTAACCTAAGAAGAAGTCACAAGCAATTGTAAAGGCAATACAATTTGGTTTGCAATGACAACATCAAGCTGGAAAGGCCCACAAAGAGAGTACCTTGTTTTCTGTGGCATGCTTTTCCTTTTCAACCTTGGCCAGTGTCAGCTCAAGGTCATCAATGTCTTTCTTCAGTTCTGAACATTCGTCTTCCAGTTTCCGCTTCTTGGCCGTCAGCTCAGCATTGATCTCTTCCTCATCCTCAGCTCTCTCAGTCACCTCCTTAATTTTAGCCTCCAGCTGGAACTTGGCTTTGATCAGTTGATCACATCTTTCCTCAGCATCCAACAAGTTTTCACTCTCCTTTAAAAAAAAAAAAGAATCATGATTTCTTTTAATGAGATAAGTTTGTGACATTCCAGTATTTTCTTATATATGAAGTTCTTTATGAGGCATCTAAACTAAAAAGCAAAAGTCCCACCAAAATTCTAGTTTTCTTAAGTAACCACATCTAGAAGGAAAGTGAAAACAAAAAGGTTTCTAAACACATACAGCTTGCACTTGGAGCTGCAGGTCGTTCTTCTCTTGTACGAGAGTCACCAATTTTTCCTCCAATTCCTTCCTTTTTGCCTCTGACTTGGCCAGTTCATCTTTGGTTTTCTGAAACTCTTCCTTCATGGTGGCCATCTCCTTCTCAGTCTCCGCACTCTTGAGGAGGGGCTTGATCTTGAAGAACAGTTTCATCCACGGCCAGTGCTTGACGTTCATGAATGAGCGGATGTTGTATTGGATGCAGAAAATGGACTCCCTAAAAACAAAATATTGGTTATTTCTAAGAAAGATCCCCCACTTACTCAAAAAAGCACATGTTTAAATAAAGACCCTGTTCAACCTTCTCTGAACCATCTTCTGGAATTCCACACGCATGAGAAACCCTCTGCACACTGCTTGTGTCCGAGTGATCAGTTTGGCCAGGCGGTCATCACGCATTTCTTCCAGTGTTCCCAGCAAGCCAGCTTTGAAGAACACCTTGGGGGGGGGGGGGTGCAGACAGATGATGTGAGTCAGTGTTCCAGAGAAGTCTAAGAGGGACCAAAGGCCAGCATCTGTCAGAACTGATGCATTACCTTGGTGTGCCCAAACTTATACTGAGTGTGGTCGATATCGATGGATGCCAGCAGCTTTTCACAAGCTTTCTTACTATCGATGAACTGTCCCTCGGGGATTGCGCTGGCATTCAGCACTCGGTATCTGCCCATGTAGACAAAGAAACAGTCAGAGGACCTTGGAGACCATCTAGTTCAGGTCTCTCTTCCTACAGGCAAGAAAGCCAAGATCCAGAGAAGGAAAGGAACTTGCTCATAATCACACTGCTGGATAATAGCCTAGAATCAAGGCCTCTGGATTCTTAGTCCAGGTCTTCTCTGCCATGTGCAATATGTATACTGTGGCCAAGTGGTAGGTTATTTTACATCAAAGTCCATAACTATTCTGTTGAAATGAGTCTTTTCAATGGTATTTCTCACTTTTAAATTCCAGTACTTGCAGCTCTTATCAAGAATCATATAAACCAGAGACATGGAAATAAAGAAAAAACTGACAGTGACCAGGGAGGAGTCAGAGAACAGGGGAAAGAAGGGGAAAGGTCACCAAGGAACACACATAAAGGACCCACAGGCAAAGACAATGGTGAGGGGGAGGATTGAACTAGGGAGGTGGGGGTGGGTAGGGCAGGAGAGAGTAATAGGAGGAAAATGGGACAACTGTAATTGAACAAGAAAAATGAAAATTTAAAACAAAACAATGACTCATACAGAACTTTTCATGACGCACCTTTGTTTGAAATCCCCGTAGAGAATCCGATTGGGGAAGCCCTTGCGGCAGATGCGGATGCCCTCCAGGACGCCGTTGCAGCGCAGCTGGTGCAGCACGAGGCTGTGCTCCATGGCCCCTGGATGAAGCCAGAACCTCAGTTCCACACACAGTCCCCCACAAACGGACCACCACCCAGAGAACCAGTCAGTGTCCTACCTGGGGTTTTGGTTTCGTTGGGAATTATACAGCGCACGAAGTGAGGGTGAGTAGTCCGTAAATTTGACATTAGCTTGTTCAGGTTTTCCTAAAAGAAAAAGATTAAATTTGATAGCCTACTGTTGACTTTTATAAACATAGAGATATACTGTAATGAAAACTAAGATATAGTGTATTTTAAACTTATCATGAATTCTAAGGAATAATGAAATTATTTAACTCATTCTTTTAATAATCATATGGCTAGAGTCGTGGGCAAATAAATAAATAAATAAACCTGTATAATAGTTCTTTGTGTCACAGTGAGCCAGAGACAAAGTAGAAAAGGCCCTCTGATCTGAAATTAACTCAAGAGATGTATCCAGCCCCACTGGATGAATGAGGTGCCTCTGCCTGAGTCCTTCAGACAGGTCAGAAAGTTCGTGCAGGGGTCTCACCTCCCAGGCCAGCTGACGCAGCTAGTTACAGTACAAAGTGATGCCTGAGTCCTGCTCCTCCGTTTGGTGGACCTCACTTAAGTATCACCAAACCAGTACTCAGCTTCACCAAGTGACAGAATCTGGTTAAGACCACATTACTGTTCTTGCATAAACAAGTTTAGAATCTCTACACTGCTCATTGTGCAATGACTTAAACCAGCTACAGGCAAATAAATTTGTATGTTTCTTACCCTGAAAAGAGCAGAGACAGTTTGGAAGGAAGAGCCCTTCTTCTTGGCAACTTTCTTCTTTCCGCTGTCAGCTGAAAGAAACAACATTGTCCCATGATTGTTAGCAGATCAGTGGAGGTTTTTCAGTCCTATGGACTAAACTGGTAGGAGGAAGCACAACTATAGGGCACTCTGGGGAGTTGGTTACCATCCGTGGTGGCAAAGGTGGCATAGAGGTGTGCCAGGAGCCTGTTGGAGGACTTCTGGTACAGCCCGACAACCGTCTCATTGAGGGGGTCCTTGTTCTTCTCCAGCCAGCCGGAGACGCTGTAGTCCACAGTGCCCGCATAGTGGATCAGTGAGAAGTGGGCCTCAGCCCTGCCTTTGACAACCTTGGGCTTCTGGAAGTTGCTGGACTTGCCCAGGTGCTGGTCATACAGCTTGTTCTTGAAGGAGGTGTCTGTGGCCTTGGGGAACATACACTCCTCTTCCAGGATGGAGAAGATGCCCATGGGCTAGATTTAGGTAAAGCACACTTGAGGTAAATAAGAGCTGCAGGGTGAACAGCAGAATACATGAGGAGAGGTCACCCAGTCGATAGGATAGTATACCTTCTCAATGAGCTCAATGCAGGCAGCCAGGTCCATCCCGAAGTCAATGAAGGTCCACTCGATGCCTTCCTTCTTGTACTCCTCCTGCTCCAGCACGAACATGTGGTGGTTGAAAAACTGTTGCAGTTTCTCGTTGGTGAAGTTGATGCACAGCTGCTCCAGGCTGTTATACTAACAACAAAATATAATGTTCTTGTGAAAATTTGGGCTTCTTTCAAAATCAAAGATTCATCCACTTTCATCCTCATTGCTTAGGCTCTAGCCAGCTCATTTATGCTTTCAAATATGGTCACGTTCTCCAGCACCTGGCTTAGAGTGCATCTCCTCTTTGCAGTCTTCTCCACACGTCCAGTTGGAAGGAAGGGGCTTTTCCTGCTCCCGAGGTCCCCTGGTCTGGGTCTATCCTGTGCACTGAGCACAGGCTGCATTATTTTGTAGTTACTTTTCAATTTGCCTTACAAACTTCTCATCTTCCTCTATAGACTACAAGCTAATTTTTTATTTACCTGCATGTCTTCTATCTGGTAGACACCAAATATGTACTTTGATGAATAGCTATATGCTTCTAACCCAGAACCAATAGGACATTTATGTAAAATATTGCATAATTGGCTTATTATCAAATTCTCCATATGCCTGTTCTCTAAATCAGTAATTACATTTGAGATTATTTTTGTTCATTGAACTATATCCTTTAAAATGGTACTTGGCTGAAGTATTCCCCCTCTTAAAATAATATAAATCCCTGGCTGGCGTAGCTCAGTGGATTGAGCGCAGGCTGCTAACCAAAGTGTCGCAGGTTCGATTCCCAGCCAGGGTACATGCCTGGGTTGCAGGCCATGACCCCCAGCAACCGCATATTGATGTTTTTCTCTCTCTATCTCCCTCCCTTCCCTCTCTAAATAAATAAATAAAAAATAATAATAATATAAATCTTCCCCACATTCTCTTCCATCTGATCCACCCTCCATCTAAATTTCCTACAAAATAATGACATTATGACATGCTGGCCACCTTGACATCTTCTACAGAATTGTGAAAGCCAGTCCCCATGTGCAATGCCACATGAGAACATGAGCATAAACACACGAACCTCAAAGATCTCGAAGCCCGCAATGTCCAAAACCCCAATGAAGTGTTGTCTTGGTAGCTTCGTGTCCAGTTGCTGGTTGATGCGAGTGACCATCCACAAGAACAACTTTTCATAAACAGATTTGGAAAGGGCATTCACGGCATGGTGGACCTGTTGGGAAAGATCAGCAGATGAGTCTGAAGACAGTGGCCATCGTGTACCTGTGTCCCTTCCAGGCCTGGAAGTAGTCGCTTACCTGATCCACAGTTTGACCTTTGGTAACGTACTCATTCCCAACTTTCACCCTGGGGAAGCACAGAGCTTTCAGGAGGTCTGAAGAGTTCAGGCCCATCAGATAAGCTGTCTTGTCAGCCACTAGCAAGAAAAAAAAAGATGATTACAAAGGGAAACCACTGATGCTTGGCAAAGTACAAGAACCACTTTGAAAGTCATCCAGGTGTTACAAAGCTGGGTGAAGTCTGTCTCATATCTATAAACTGTTTATATGTGGTCAATGGAAGCTAAGTCACTCAGAGAATAGGACAGATTTTATGAAAAGGCAAGACTGGGTTCCAGAAAGCCCTGATCATTTCTCATTGTATCTGAAATAGGGCCACTCTAGTGATTCAGCAAACTCAAGTGCGACAGTGCCTATAGGTGTCTGAGCCCTGGAGGGTTCACTTCCCTAGGTAGAAGGAAGATTAATTACTCTCAAAAGAGGCACCAAACAACCTCAGTGGAACACACCCACCCAACCTTGTCTTATACCCTGTTGTGGTGATTTTGTACCTTCAGTGCCATCTGGCTCTGCCTGCTCCTCTCGCTGCTTTTGCTTGAACTTCATGTTCCCGTAGTGCATCACAGCTCCCGTCAACTTGTAGAGTCCAGATTTCTCTTCTGGAGTGAAGCCCAGAATGTCAATGGCACTCTGGCATTGAAAGAACAACATGTCAGTGGGCTGACCCCAGTGACCAAGGACGGGCACCCCCCTTTCTCTCTGTCCTACTGACATCCGTAGCCAGCAGCTCCTCAGCGTCATCAATGCTGGCAACCAGGATTTCACCCTGGCTGATGAAGGGGTAGTCGTAAGGGTTGGTTGTAATAAGCAGCAGCTCTGAAAGTAAGTAGTGAGAGGAGGTCACATAGATGCAAAGAAAACACCCACCCTATAGATTTGAGCTCCCGTATTCTGGTTTGAAACGTTTGCTGCTGGAGCCCAGATTGAATTGAGAGTTAGAAATCTCTTTTAAACAGCGTCATGATACTCAAGCTATGACTGAATATAAAATGTCCAGAAAAGACTGTGCCCATGCATTGTAGACTAAGAACCCCTGAGAGAATGCAGTATTTAAATTCTCTTGCTTTGCATGCAAATGGTGCTTATTGGTGTAGGTTCAGAAAAGTTAAAAGGGAAACTGGCTTAGTGTGGGTCAGGTAGGAGCCCCTGTTCCCACTGAGGGAAGCACGGTTTAAAAAGCTGCAGCCTATTTACAGGCTTGGGACCAGAAGGCTAAGCAAACAGTCAAAGGGCAGGGAAGACGGTATTTATAAGGCTCCTCTTAGGTGCAGAACAAAGTTCAGGGTGACTATCCACGGTCTGGAGTATTCTGATTTTGCACTGGTCTCAGCTTTGGTGAAAGGTTGGTTTCTGTGTCAGACACAAGGGGGCGCTAAAGGACAATGAAATGCTTAGTCTTTCGGAAGGTTTTCATAAACCAATGATAATTCAGTAATGGTTTAATCTCGTCAACTGGGTTCGTTTTGGTCCGTACCCCCCCCCCCCCCCGCCAAATTGGCACGTCACTGTCAATAGGGCTACATCTCATTTCGAAAACAAACTTTGTTGCCTGTGGAATCCCCTATGCCCTACTTGGTCCATCGATGTCAGAGCAGAAATGCGGAAATGACCAACCCCGCTGGGGTCTTGCTCACCTATGAGCTCAGGCTTCTTGTTTGAAAGAATCTGGTAGAAGATGTGGTAACTTCTCTCAGCCTTCAGTTGGAAGGTGACTCTAGATTTTTCCAGCAGATCTGTGAACACAAACACAGGGCTGTCTTCCAAATTGCTCCCACCACCCTGAGGCATCATCTGATCTCAATTATCTACTTACAAGTTTCAATATCTGCAGAGGCCAGCTTCCCAGTGGTACCGAAATGGATTCGGATGAACTTGCCCTTGGAGGGAAAGTGAGACCAGCATTTACTATGGCTCCAACTATTCTGCTAGACTCCTGGGTCATGTGAACAGAAGATTTATTTCCCTATAATTTGAAATTAAATAGCCCCTCCCCTTTTCTCCCTTCTTCTCTTACCAGTTTGATATGCCTTCCTTTTCCCCATCCCCTTTATTCCACTCTGCCTCCAAACCACCCTACCCCAAGCAGTCAACAGAGTCAGAGACTGACTTTTTTCAAGTCACAAATCAAACCATATCACTTCCCTGCCAAAAGAATCCTTCAGTGGCTCCCTGAGTGAAATCCAAACTCCTTCTCATGATCTGCAGATGCCTGCATGACAGGTCTCTTTCTGCCTCTTCCTTCACCTCATGGTGCACCCCCACCCACCTCTCCGCACCCACTCAGATCCTCTTTAGGTCCCTTGACTAGACCAGGCCTTCCCCTGCTTCAGAGACTGTGTGCTTGCTTTGCCCTTTGTCCCTCCCCATCCTGCAGAGCTCCGGTTCACAGACCCTGCCCCTACCTAGAGGCCTTCCCTGCCCACACTGTCTAAAGGAGACCCTGGCCTCCATTGCTCTATCACTGGCCCTGTTTATTGAACTTCATGTGAATGTTTCGTTACCCGAAACTGTCTTGTTGTTTTGTTTCATGCTTTCACTGTCTATGCCCTCTGGACTGTAACCTCTCTAAGGACAGAGACCTTGCCTGTATCATAGGCCACAGATAAAATCCCTGCATAATTGAACTCAGACTCACAAAGCGAGAGGAGTTGTCGTTCCTCACGGTCTTGGCGTTCCCGAAAGCCTCCAGCAATGGATTGGCACTGATGATTTGGTCTTCGAGAGTCCCCTAGTACATGAGATCAAGGGAGGAAGAAGCCACAGGATGACAGTAAGCAATGCTTCCCAGCTCTGCCACGCTTGCCTGTTGGTCACGGCAAGGCCAGTCCCCCGCTCCCTGACCCTGCAGCCTGAGGATGAACCAAACCAACAGCAAGTCTTATTCAAACACACCTTTGCCTTTTTGTTTTATTTGGCTATAGTTGAGTGTCTTAACTTAACATTCCTTTAAAACTTCCATTCCTTGATTGTCCAGTCAGTTAGGTTGTCTGGTTCACTTCTAACTATTGCAATGTTTTTGTTTAGAAAGGTAACTACAGGCTACGGTTCTCTCAAGTGGGTGGATGTGACTCTGCCATAAAAGAAGCAGCTCTCTGATTCTCCCGAACTGACCTTTCTTAGAGCCTTATTTCCACCCCCTCCCCACCTTCCACCTCCCCGCCCTGCAAAAAAAGGTAGGATCTTGTCTTCTATATGGGGTCATCTAAGATCACTAGTTGTCCTTGTGGATTTTCAATTCTGGACTGCTGTCCTTTCCTTGAAGAAGGGGAGTGTTTACGGCCTCCCTCTGCTCCCTCATCCAGAGTTAAAGGATAGACATGAGAGCATGGTGAGCCTTGCTCGGCTCCATACCTTCATTTTGGAGTCCTTCTTCTTGGCAAGATCTCCAGTAGCCGCAATTGTTGCAAAGTACTGGATGACCCTCTTGGTGTTCACCGTCTTTCCTGCCCCGGATTCTCCGCTATTTGGAGGGATGAAAAGAGAGAGAAGGAAAGAAACAACTTCTGTTAGTGTAACTGGTGGCTGTAAGATGTCACACAGAGACCTGGACATACTCTAAGCCACGTCAGACACACATCTACCAAATGAGGGTGAGAGACCACACAGAGAAGCAGGGCCCAAGAGGGGCTCCACAGCTGAGCTGACCAAGGATGGGCACTTCCGGTTTTCTGGGGCCTTCCACGTATCTTCTTGCCCATGCTCCAGTCTACCTTTTCTTTCTAGACTTTGTTCTAAATACTACCTAATGCACAGAACAGAGCTTGTGGTGCCGTTGCCTTCTGCATTGGGGACAAGGAGCCACAGCTATGAAACTGCTTTATGCCTTGGAAACTTACGTGATCAGAATGGACTGGTTTTCACGATCTGCCAAAGGCAAAAATAAAATAGAGTTGATGGCAATATAAAAAGAGCTTCCCAGTTTTACCCCATTTCTCAAGCAGTCACAGTTCAATGCACAATCCCTCTCCCCCCAATAGTTTGTTTAGTCCTAGATGGGAGCTTGAGAATGAGACCCAGAGAGGCTGAGCCCCTGCTTAAACCTAGCCACTGGCTTCTGACTATATTAGGTTGAACCACGTGAAATTGTCAGCACTATTTTTGGCCCATAGAAATGTTACTCTCATAGGGTTTAACCAATATTTGCATTAAATGCAAACTCCTCAAGAGGGCTTGCAAGGGGCTTGGGGATCTGGCCTCTTTTCTGCCTCCTGAGCAGCTTTGCCCCCTCTCCTTTGCATGGAGGTCACGGGCAGGACAGGCAGGCCCAGGACCACGGGCCGCTTCTCCGAGCCCTGTGCAGCACCTGCTCCACCACGCCAGGCCTCCTCCTCGGAAACCTACCAGTCAGCATGAACTGATAGGCATTGTCAGAGATGGAGAAGATGTGTGGTGGAGCTTCCTGGCGCTTTTTGCCTCGGTAGCCATCCACCACCTCGGGGTTGTACACTGGCAGCCACTTGTAGGGATTGACGGTGACACAGAAGAGGCCCGAGTAAGTCTGTGGGAGAGTAAAAAAATATATATGTGTGTGTATGTATGAGCCCATAAAACCTTATGCCCTTTGTATTTACTATTTTTCTTTACAGTATACTACTAAAAGAGGGGAGATATAATTTTCATTTATAGGTGAGGCATGTGAGGCTGGGGGCAGGAGGGCATATACAGCTGGTGAGTGACAATGCTGAGACCCAAGGCTTATCTTTCCTGAAAGGTTCCCTCTTCCTGCTCGCTCTTCCTGCTCCCAGCCCTCCTCCTTCCAGCCTATCTTCTTCCTATCCCATTCATCTCTCGCATTCTGTCTTTCCCTTCCCCCTTTTTTCCATTTCCCTTCTTTTGGTCAACAGCTTAGTCAAACACTAATCTTTCATCCACACAAGCATCTGCACCCCCAGCCCAGCCAACACGCCAGGAAAGCACCGCCAGTGTGGGCACGGACATAGATCATCCAGGAGGTGTAGCGGTCCTTGAGGTTGTACAGCACGGCCGGCTCGTTCAGGTGCGTCAGCATGGCCATGTCCTCGATCCGGTCGAACTTGGGTGGGTTCATCGCATACACATCCTCTGGTTTGACCATCAGGGTCTGAAAGGGAAGCAGTGCAGTGCTTACCAAAAGTTCTCTGTGAGGTTTGCCCCCTGCAGACACCTGCCACCCAGGAAGAGGCCTGTGAGCTGAGATCAGCAGGAGCGAACAGAGAGAAAACGTGAGGGACACAAGGTTGAGGGCAGCTGGCAGTGGCGGTGACAATGTGATTTGTTTCTGTCGTGCGAGGCTTTAGTTTTTTCCTCTGTGATGGGTCTCAGGGGAGGGAAGGATGACAGAAATGAGGACCCAGCACCTCTGCGGGTGGATGCAGGGGATGGTGCTGGACAGGTGTAGGAGGGACATTTCCACTTTGGAACACTAGGTGGCCCCAAACCCTGCTCAACAGGGGATGGGCTTGTTCCTATCTACTCAGAGAACTACAGGTGCATGGGGGTTCCTGAGGCAGGGATGGAAGAGAAAGAGGTGGCACTGGAGCAGCAGATTGGCACCCACAGTTACCTGTATTCAGAGCTGTCTGAAAGCAGCTGTCCAGCCCCCCCACCCTGAATCTTGCCCCTTCACCACCCTCCTGCCTACACTTGTGAAAGAGAACCTAGCCCCACCTCAACCCCTCCCCACTTCTCTGGGGTCAGAGTGTTACACGCAGGTAAGGGCCCCATGAGGCAGAGCAGTGGTTCCAAGCACAGACAGTGTGTTTGTCCTTCCCTGGGGAGGAAAAATCCCTCGCCCTGTGCCCTGAGGCTCCCTCAGTCAGGCACACGGGGTGTGAGCCGCCCTCCTCACCCTGGCCCTGCCCTCACTTCCTTTCTTGCTGAGACTTCCCTTGAAGATGAAGCATAGCCCTGTCCCATCTCTGGACAAGGCAGTGGGAAACCTCCCTTTTCCTGCCTTCAAGCAGAGATTCACTTAAAACACCATGTAACCAGCCCTCCTTGGGAATGGAGGAGACTGTCTCAGATTGTCATTCTTTACGTGTAGCTTCCATTTTCCCTACTGCTTTGTAAGCCCGATCTTAGCTCCGTTACTTAAATATATAGAGAGCCCCACTCTGCGTGGGCCAGTGCTCGCTCACCCTGGGGGCAGTGAGTGTTCAAGGCCTTTTCACATCATGCCCAGCTTGGGCACGGCCACCGAGGAAAGCTGGGTGTCATTTCTTTTACTTTTCTCTCTCACATCTTCTTTTCCCTGCCTTTATTTTTAACTTTTCTTGGAACTTTCCAGATTCTTCTGGTCTGGATTCCAGAAATTAGTGAAGTCCAGAATTGCTCCTAGCACTCCCACAGTGACCCCGGCCATGGTGGGCACATTGCCCATGGCCTTCAGGACATGGGGAAGCTGCTGTTTCACATAGAGCTTGTGGTCACCTATGGTCCCTCACCGCTCTCCTTACTTCCACAGTTAGACAGCCACTGCTAGAAGGATCAGGGGGAAACCTAAGCTACCAAGGGAGAGCATTGTAAACGAAGTCTTCCTCTGTTGGACCCCCAGCTGCACTGCCTCGGGACGCACCAGCCAGCCACCTCCTACTCAGAGCCGCGTGAGCAGAGACAAAGCACCTGAACAGGAACTGCCTCGATCAGCCACAACCAGGCCTTCTCCCATCCAGCAGCTTGAGGCCAATATTTGCTCTGCTTTCTCCAAGGAAGCTAAACAGTGACACTGGGAGAGGCCTTCCAGCGCCAGAGCCACATGGGGCTGGGACCAGGTCCAGGGCCGGGGTGGGGGGGACACAGGGACTAGGCCACTGTGGGAGCAGACACAGAGACAGAGGACCTACAGAGACTGGGGGCACGGACAAGGCTTACGCGGTTGTCTTCGGTTTCCACCATGACCTTCCCGTCCTGGGTACTCTTAATTTTCCCCTTGGCATATTCTTCCTTTGAGTCGACCACAAAACAGTAGGTTTTGGCATCAAAGGGCTGGTTCTGAGCCTCGATCCTCTCCTTTTCTGACTTCCGGAGGAAAGGAGCGGCTATGCCGAACACTTCCATTTCAGTGTCGCTACTCATGGTGCAGCTAGAAGGTAAACCCACCAGGTGAGTCCAGCCCTCCCCCAGTCCCTCCCCCGGCCCTCATCCTAACAGCTCCACCTATAAGCCTTAAGTGCTGGGAAACTCAAAAAAGTCCATGTTTATGGGGTGGTTGTTATGTGCAAAGGTTGTAGCCCCTGGCCTCCATCATCTAAGGCTCAGATTGGTGAAGGGCCTAGAGGTGAGTGCAGCTCTCTCAGACCCTCACTTTCTTTAAAATCCAGGCATTGCTGAGGAAAGCATTAAAATACCATAAAAAATAAAGGCCATTCACCCTGGCTGGGTAGCTCAGTTGGTTAGAGCATTGTCTCAATACACAAAGGTTGCAGGTTCAATCCCAGGTATAGCACATATGAGAATTAACAAATAAGTGCATAATAAGTGGAATGACAAATCATTATTTCCCTCTCTCTCCCTTTCTCTCCCTCTCTCTCCACCCTTGCTCTCTCTCTAAAACCAATAAATAAAAATTCAAGAATAAAGGTCATTCTTCAAAGAGATTCTGCTCAATGGCAAGTAGCTAAGGAATTTTTCAATCATTTTGAATCAAGGTGGCTACCTCCTCATACAAGGAAATCAGCTGCACTTCCTTCAGTGGCTGAAACTAGAAGCCGCACTTGACCCCAGAATCCTATTGGAAAGTCTCCTGAGGTGCTGCCTCCTCTGCTCCTCTCCAGCCTCCCTGGCCCTTGTCTGAGCTCTCTTAGACTCTGTGCCCTGCAGGGCCTGGGGAGGTGAGAGGAACTGGTAACCCGGGACCACCTAGAGATTCCCACCAACCATGGGACATGGCCAGAATTCTCACCTGAGAGACACACCCACAGGAGGAGAGCAGAAGATCGCAGCAGCCGTGGAAAATCAGACCTACAATAACTACACAAAAAGAAAACTTGGGTCCTGGCAGGTCTGGTTCAGCTTTGAATCAGCTCTTGATAAATTAACTAAATAAGGAGAAAGGACTAATAACTTAAAAAGAGCCTTACCCCAGAGACAGACTGGAGGAGCAAGTGGGACATGACCCACAGGGAAGACATTAATGTAGTAAAAGGCCACAAACCTGGCTCCTACCAGCTCGCCATATAACGTCCTTCAGTCTGCAATGCCTCTCATTCAGAATTGGGCAATAAAAACAGTTTCTGTTTTAAAAGCTTGTGGTTCCAAGCCTGGGTCAGGGAGAAATCTCTAAGATCGGCTAACTGACATCCAGACGGTATGATGATCTTGAAAGGGCGGGACCCGTGACAGGCATACAGCCCAGGTGGGAAAGGTGAGGACAGAGAAAGGCACAGAATCCCAGGGTGTCCTGGGATTCTCAGCTCAGAGAGCTGGGACTCTCTGCTCAGAGAGGCAAAGGGAGAACGGGATCATGGGGGACAGGCCGAGGTCCACGGAGTGTCCAGGGGGACCCTGCCCATGGGGGACCCTGCCCATGAGGAGGTGGGGAGGAGAAAAGGGCCTGAAAGATCCCTGCTTCGGTGGGTGCTGGAGGCAAAGCGTGGGTGGGCATTTGGGTCTGGGGAGATGTAGCTCCACCTCTACCTATTCTTAGTGGAGCCAGGAAGGGCCCTGGCGCACAGCACTTGGCCCCATGGAGGTAAAGCACCAGCTGTGCGGGAGGGGCTGTGACTTACCTCCACCCACAAGAGCAGCTACAAAGGGGCTGCAGTTGGCCTGGGCTTTTATAGGCCCCGCTAACCCCATGGCTCATTCCTTTTCTATATTTGGAAAGAGAATGACCAACACCACAGACTGAGAAGCAGCTCCTTCCTCACGTTTTTTTTTTGGTGGTTGTTGCCAGGGGAAAGGTATATATATAGAAATGAGCAGGATCATAACCACTTTTCCAACAACTCTAGAGCGTTAGGAGTTTGGGATGCCTTTTTCTGAACGTGGGGCTGGTGCTCCTTCCCTCTCTGTGAGGGCCCGGCCTGCTGCGGAGGCCCTGCCTGGCTGCCCTGGCAGCCGCTGCCAGGCCTGGACATCAGAGTGAGCCTCAGCCCGGGGTCTCAGCACAGGCAGCGATTGCCTTAGAAATCTCCTCATGTAGGAAAATGAATGAAACGGAAAAAGTTCAAATCCTCCGGAGTTTTGAGTAAGACTTTTGTCACAACACAGGGTTGTGACAGAGCTGTATGATTATAAGACAAGCCAAGAACAACAGGAACAATAATAATTTTTCGGCCCTGCCTCCTCGCCTCTGCCCTGCTCTTCTTTGCCTTCCTTTTACTGTATAACTTTCTGTTTCATTAGTATCATTATTAAGTTAATTCTTTCTCAAGCACCAGTAAGACCAATAAGTAAATTAATGATGGGGAGCCATTCCACCAGCCAGTATGCACAGCAACAGCTGCTTAAGGCCCTGCTGTTATTAAGATACATCACCAATTAGGAAAGACCAGCTGCCAGCCTAGATGGGGGCAGGGAGAACAGTGGTGGCCTGCAGAGAAAGGGTGTGTCTGGGAGGGGGCGTCTAACAAATGTGGTTGTTTCTAAATCAGGTTTGGAAAAAGAAAGCCTCAGAGAAGAGTAAGGGTATAGTTGAAGCTTTTGCCCTTTCCCATTCTACTTTGTGTTTGTTTTTTCCCGTTTTTCCTGAACAAGACTTTAAGAGTAGCCAGTGGGCATGCTGCAATTGTTAATTCTAAATGGAACTGTGTGTCTACAGTACTCACTGGAGAAGAAAGACTGTGTCCTTCCACCTGCACCAAGCACAGCTGTGGAGCCATTCAAAGAGGTGAGGGTCCTCATGATGAAGGGACATTAATTCAACCCTTACTCTATGCTGGCATCCATACAGAGCACTTCAAGAAGATACAAAAGAAAAATATTATAAATGATGAGTCGATTGTTTTTAATATGTAGGCAATTTCACTTCAAAGCAACATGTTCATTAAGTGCCTGTTCTATGAAGGCCAGGCAAGGTGAGTGGCCACCAGGGGCACCAGTGGGGAAAGGCTGCCAACCCACTGGCCTGCTATGGGACGCTGTGCCATTGGCCATCTCCTCAGGAGGCCTCATCAGGACAGCCACAGGACAGGTAAATGTCACCTGTGGGAATAGGTATGAACAAGTCCCATGGAGCCAAGGGACACTGCAAGGGTCTCTGGCTAAAACTCAGGCAGACTGTGGATAGAGAGCTCTTTCTGGAGGGGCTTTGTGAGAGAGTGGGAGAAGAAACATGGGTCACTTTGAAATTTTCCTTTTTTTAGAGAGAGAGGGGAAGGTGTTGGGAACCGCCCTGCCTGGTTTCAGAAGCTGTAACATCCCCATGGCTAAGGCTGAGTGAGTGACCTTGGACCATAAAGCCACTAAGGAGATAAAGCTTATCTCCCTGGCAAGGGCACCACCTCTGCCCCTTTTACTTCACCCTGCTTGGCCCCCAATGTATGATTGGTTAGTTAATGATGGATAAGATTCCTCAAGGGAGGGACAACCTAAGACAGACATGGTCACGGGGGTCCCCAGGGAAGGACTTGGGGGGCTATAGCAAAAGGAGGTGATGGACCCTTGCCCCTCAGCTTTGACATAGCCTGAGTCCTCATTATGTCTGTGGGGAGTCTCCTAATCTCTTGGCTGCCTTACTTCCCCTGCCTGACTTAAGCCTGAAACAGTGACAGAGGGTGGTGCAACCCTGTGCTGGAAAGGGAGGGTTCCCCAGGCAATCAGGCCTAAGAAAGAGTACATAAAATCCTGTGAAACCTGCTTTGCTAAGAATGTCCTCAATTAAATGATAAGGGTCTAAGCAGGAAATGAGTTTTTTCCCCAAAGTTTTGTAGCCCTTTAGCTAACAGACTCAGAATATGCCCTCGTAGTTCTTTGAATGTTATCTATTGTTTGATCCTTACTGCCTAACAGTGATTAATGAGCTTTACCTGTATTCTTGTGCAAATTGAACCCAATAAAAGCCTATTGAGGAAAAGGGTCTTGACCCTTCTCCTTTGAGAGATTGGCCACCTTTCCTCCCCAAGCAGATTATGTCTTGGTAGACTTATTCTTATCTGTGGCGGCTGGGGGGCCCCCGAGGGTACAGGTCCCCCACAGGAAGGGAGAGAGGAAGATAAGGGGAGGGGAGAGAAACACTGATGTGAGAGAGAAGCATCAATTGGTTGCCTCTTGTATGCTCCCTGACCAGGATAAAACAACCTAGATATGTGCCCTGACCCAGAATCGAACTGGCCACATTTTGCTGTGTGGGATGACCCCCAACCAACTGAGCCACACAGGTCAGGGCTGGATTTTTCCTTTTCATCACCAGTTTACCCATCTCTCTGTGTAACCATATCCATACCCACCTCCAGGAAACTGAAGGGACATATTCCACACAGGATTTCTTTACGTTCCTTGTAGAAGAGCACCACATCCCATCATGGAGCCCAAATCAAGCTCTAAAATGTGGCTGGCCTTCCAACCCAGCTTCTCCAAATTTACCCATCCCCTGCTTTATCCCTCAGACTTCTTCATCATAGAGTCCTAGAGTGTTCAGCTGGAAGATCACAGAGATCATTTGCTAAACAACCTCCTCATGCATAAGAGAAAATGGAAAGGCCATAACAAAGAGGATTGGAATTAGGGATGGAACTCAGCTCTCCAAGAAAAAACCCTCAAGGCAGAAGTGACTACAACAATCGCCACATGGAAAACAGTTAAAAACCTTGTTATTGGGAATCTAAATTATGGCCTTGGGGAAATTCTCCTTAGGAGAGGAGGAGCAACACGTCCCAGTGGCCGCTGCTGCTGGTGGCAGGAGGAGCAGGGCTGGGAGTCAGACAGGCCCATCCCTGGTGAACACACCAGGGTGCACTGTGCCTGACTTCTCTGTGCCTCTGTTTTTCATCTGTAAAGTGGAGTGATACGGCTGCCTCAGAGGGCAAAAATGTTACATTTTGCCTTGTATAATGCCTACTTTTTTGCCCAAATTTTTGAGGGAAAATAGGATGTGTATTGTACATGGGTAATACTAATTCTGTATCTATATAAATGTTTTTAATTATTTTATTTATGTATTTATTTATGCACTTTAATTCTTTTATTTATGCTTATGCATTAAAAGTGTAACTCTAGAAAGCAATGATGATATCAGTATGCAAAATAATACCCTGGATTATTTTGTAATAATCAATTTTGTTTCTAAATATAAAAATAACAAGTAATTGAATTAAAAATTAAAACAAAAGATTTTTTCTGTGAAAGTTTGGGCCAAAAATGTGGGTGTGCATTATACATGGGAGCGCATTATCCACTGCAAAATACAGTACATGCATTCAGCAGGATATTAGGATACCAGACACACCACGCCTGGTGCTGTGCTTGGCACACTGGAGGGGTTTACGTTTTCTGTCTGAAGGTTTCTGTGTGCTACAGCACAGTACCACTGGCTTTCTTGATGCCCTGAATAGATTATGTTGGATATTTGTTTTATTTAGATAAAGAGGGAAAAGGGACATATAATTTTTTTAAAGATTCCATCCAAAGAAAAATATTTAAAAACCTCTTGTTGCTTTAAGAGACAGCCTTCAGGAGCCAAGGAGATACTCTCCTGCAGCAGAATTCCTCCTCGGAGCAACAGAGACAGATGACTTATCAGTGTGTTACTAGCGGGCTCTTTGGGAACAGGAGGAGCCCTTGTTCTTCCAGCCATCGCTCCACTAGAGCCCAACCTCCTCACCAGGGCAGAAAGTTGCATTTATTTTCTGATGAACTGGAAAGAAGATGTTTTATGTCTCGGAAATGCTCACTGGCTCAGGGTGCAATGAATGGGGGTCTGCTGCACTCTGCTTCCCCAACCGGGCTCTTCCTTCTGAGCTGTCTCCCTCTGCCTGCTCCATCTGCTCCGCGTGGACAACCGGCGCTGGCGGCGTACCTTGTGCTCAGCACCACCGTCCGCCAGAGCACGAAGTCAGCTTCTTGTGGGGTGGGGAGTGGGGTGCCTGCTGGATCAAGAGTCTTCCCTGGGCCCCACTGTGCGGGGAATCATGTGTCATTGGCAACGAGGAACTGTTATTCTGAGCCAAGACCTTTGCCAGTGCCAAGAGCCCCAGGTAGAAATTCAAGAAAAGAGGCCATACTCTCTTTTAAGTCAACTCACCAACACCCTCTTTGCCCCATTTTCTATCATGAAAAATTCCAACATGGAGATAAGTGCAAAGTATCGTAAATGATCGCCCCAGATTATAATGCAGGTGGGTAGACAGCAAAGCCGCACTTTGAACCGCCGCGCTTTGAACCCCAGCGCTGTGTGACAGTTCAAGGAGTGATGTCAGGAATTACCACATGAGCCAGATGTTTGTGAGGCTAATCAGAGCAAATTTCTTGCAAACGGCAAACCTCAATCTGTGAGTGAGAGGGACAGCTGGTAAGGAGATGATGAACACAAGCAGAAAATTAAGGAGAGGATTAAAAATGGGAGAGCAAAGGCTTGCACGACACTCGGCTGTCAAGGAAGAGCTGAATCCCAGGCCTAAGGTGGGGCCCTGGGGCTGTGCTCCCAAGCCTGCACTTGGTTGGATGACTGATGTCCCCTTGTGCTTGGGAGCATGGGGCAACGTGATGGAGGAGGGAAGAAGGCTCAGAGCAGGACAGGAAAAGACGGGCATTCCAAGGGAAGAGAGGTGGTAAAGAGGCGGTCATGGCCCCGGGCCTTGCCAGGGGATTTGGAGACAGAACTGAAATGTAATGCATGCGTCTGGACAATGCCATACAGAAAGAAAAACAGGTAAACTAGTCTACTGGCTGCCTGAGGGTGTGGAAGGTAAAGGTTACAAATCACCAGGGCTTTGCAGTGGGGGGAGGGGGGACAGGGGAGGGATGAAATGGAGAACAAATAGCACTATGATCACAGGGCCTCTGGAAGAAAGGTGGCCAGCGTGGGAGGAAGGAATCTACTAAGATTTGAGCCATAGCCAACTGAAACAAATTGAAGTGTAGCAAATCGAAGGATAACACTGAATTTTCATAGAAAGTTGTGGTTTTCAGTTTAGCTATGCCTCAAAATCACCTGAGGAGCTGTTAAAAAAAAAACACTTTGCATAACCAGTTGGAAGATACGATGTCACGTGGAAGAAAAAGCTCCACAGCAGTAAATAAGATAAAATACTACAGAATAAATTTGACAAGCTATGTGCAAAACCTGAAAGTGATACTGGAAGACACGAAAGTCGATTTTCTTTGCTATTGGCTGGGATGATTCAACATTATAAAGATGTCAGTTATACCCAAATTAACTTATAAATTTAATGCAATCCCTAAAAATATACCAATTTTTTTTTTCTGGAGCTAGAAAGTTGATTCTAAATTTCATACTTGAATAGTGAAGAAACCCCTGAAAAAAGAAGTCACAGGCAGAATGGTCACCAGACATTAAAACCTACATTGTAAAGTCAACAGTGGAGAGTGTTTGCTGGTGCCTGAAGAGACAGGCTGACCAAGAAACATGATGGAAACTCTGGAAAATGGCCCAGGCACACATGGATATTTGACTTAGGATGAAGGTGGCATCTCAAGTCATTAGAGCAAAGATAGACTCTTTATTAAGTGACAGAGGGACAACTGGATGGCCATTTGGAAAAAGATAAATTTGATCCATATCTCACACCACAACCAGAATAAATAACAAGTGTTAGCTCCAAATGCAAAGAAATGAAACAAGTACTAAAAGAAAACATGGACGAATTCCTTTACAATCTGGGAGTGGAGAGGACCTACTGTGACTCAAAATGCAGAGTAGTCGAATAAAAAAATAGACAACGTCAACATAATAATTTTAAAAGCTTTATGGCAACAAAAATTAGCAGAGTATAAATCAATGACAAATCGGGAGAAAATATTTGCAGTTTACATCACAAGGGATAATCTCCTTATATATAAATCCTAAAACTGAAGAAGAAAAACGTAAGAACCTGAGATAGAAATAAATAGCAAACAAGCAGGCAGCTCAAGATAAAGATATACAGGTGGCATTTAAACATATAAAAATGCTCATTATCTTAAGAGAAATGCATATTAAAGCATACTTTGCCATTTGGAATGAAAAAAACACAAACACTGAGTAACATGTTCTGTTGGCAAGCTGTGATGAAATTCATACTCTCACACTTTTCTGGTGGGTGAAAACTTGTGTAACTCTTGTGGAGGGGAATTTAGGAAAAATTAACAAAAGTAAATATGTAATTTCCCTTTGTCCCAGCAAAACCTCTTCCAGTAATCTACCCCTGAGATACATGTCCACAAACACTAAAACATTGTAAGAACCGGGTTATTGTGGCACTATTGACAACTGTAAACGATTACAAATAGCCAAAGTATTTACTGATAGGAAGCTTGCTGAATAAATTATGTATAGCCACATGATGGAATATGTGGATCTATGGTTATGCAGCCATTAGAAAAAGAATTATGAAGATCTTTATGAACTGAGATGGAATAATTTCCAGGATATATTGTAAATAAAAGAAGAGAGGTCCAGAACAGTATATATAGAATCCTGCCTTTTATATAAGAAAGGAGATGTAAGTATCTATACATATTTGCTCATTTTTGCAAAAAGAAACATAAGAATAACCCAGAAACTAATACAAATGATTACCTGTAGAGATGAATGAGAACCGTGGGTGCTCTGCCTTCTTATGTGGTTTTGACTCCTGAGCCATGGAAATGATTTATATATTTATTCAAAACTAAATTTAAATTAAAAAAAGAAAAAATAAATTCCTAAAATGGAATACAAGCCAAATAAATAAACCTAAAGTACACTGAATTTATAATATAACCACACTTAAAAAAGACTTAATTTCTATCAATTTGGAAAAGTACTCTGAACATTCTTAGGGTGATAGATTAAAATTATAAAAGAACTGCAAAGAAACCAGGAACTTTTTTCAGTAGGTTTATGGTTAGTTGTAATACTGGATTATAATTTAATATAATTTATATATTCTAGATAATGCAAATAACTAAATAAATATATCCATCATATGAGAAGCAAATAATTTCACTCTAAGATAAAAAAAAAAGAAATGTATAAAAGAAGGTAAGAAAAATCCTGTAATGTTCATTTGAATTGTATCTATTAGTATGAATCATTTTGAGCATCTGGAAGAATAATGACTATATTTGAATATCTACACATTGAAGGGCAGGGCAGTGAGGAAGGAAAGCTCTTTTTTGTAGAATAATGCCACTAGCAAAGGTAGGCAAAATGAGAAAAGGAGAAAAATCATCACTTTGCCACCCCCATTATAACAGTCAGTCCAGGTAAGGATCATCAATGATGCTGAAACCACTGGGCAAAATGGTATTAGGGAGGAAGGGAGAAGGACATTCACTGTTCTAACCAGGTGAGGAAACTTAGCACCACTAGTAATGGACAGCTGACATCCTAACATGGATGTTGCAGGATGAACTACCCAACATTCCCTATACAATCATCTTGCCACATGTTTAACTGAAGCTATGCAAGCCTCTGGACACAGCTTCAGGCTTTCAGAAAGTATAGAGGGAAAGAGGTAAATAATCAGTCAAATCCAGAATGTGGGACATTCTGCAAAACTGGCCCAGACAATTCAAAGTGAATCAATGTTATTAGAAGAAATCTGGAGAGACTGTTTTAGGCTAAAAAAGACCACAGGGTAAAACCAAATGCAATACATGAACATTGGTTTGATCTTAGATTGACAAAAAGAAGGGAAAGTTGGTAGAGAGGGGTGAAAAAACAATCTGAAAGGCATTTTGGGAACCAGTTGAGGAAATTTGAACATAAACTAGATATTAGGTGATACTTATAGAATAATTATTAATTTTCTTAGGTGTGAAAATGGATCTGTAGTTGTGTAGGAAAATGTCCTTATTTTATAGGAATTTCATTCTGAAATACTTAAGGAGATATCATAACTTATAGAGAGAACTTCAAATGGTTCAGCCAAAAGAAAAAAAGGGGGTAAAAAAGCAAAGAAAGAAGTACACATGCAGATAAAACAAAACTTTATCAGTGGCAAAAATTTAACAACAGATGACTCAGGGAAAAGGTAAATGTGTGTTTTATAGGTTTGAAAATATTCAAATAAAAAGTTATGGGGAAAATATAAAAGCAAAGAAACAGGCCTGAAGCTCCCTGTGTTATATGTGACTGGGATTCGAATGCAGGGCCACCGCTGAGAACTAACCCTGTAGAGTTCCAGGTGGTGGTGAGGGCAGGTGGTTGAGAGGGAAGAAGGGAGATTCAAAGATTAGAATGACTGGATTCTGAGGGGAAAGCCATATTTGAAAGCGTACAGGTACTCCCCAAATAGTGACTGAAATGGGCCAGCGGAGGACCCAGGGTTGAGCAGATATGCGTGTGGGGCAGGGAGGGTGGAGGGGGTGATTCTAGAGGAAAACTTGAGTCAGGACAGTCTCAAGTAGCAGTGACTGAAGCTGTGGAATGAGGGATGATCAAATGCTTCCTCTGTAAACGGAAGTACTTGAACTCCAGAAAGGTGTCTGAGCCGGTTTGGGGAACCCTGGGAAGTAAACTAGAGGTTTAGATGTTCAGGCTCCACCCAAATCTCTCTGTAGATCAGAGTCTTGGGGGTTAGACTGGGAGTGCAGCGTTTTAACTGGCTCTCTGGGTAATTCTGGTGAAGAACTGCTGGCAGGTGACCTCTTCAGTTCCTCTGGACTCTGGCACGATGGCTCTGTACTGACATGCCTGACCTCCAAATCCATGAGGGCTGGGGGTGGCCTTGCCCCGGACTGACCCGTCCTTGTCCTTGATTTCTGAGAAAACCAGGAACAGGATACAAGCGGTGTCTCTCAAAAGTTTGAGCCACCCAGCCCAGAAAAGGCAGCTGCTGCCCTCCAGGGGGTAGAGTGGGGGAGGAGGCAGGCCAGGCCCCTGCTGGGCCACAGCAGCCCTGGCCTGAGCTTCAGCGCTTCCTTCCCTGTCACCAGGCTTCAGTCTCCTCATCTGAGAAATGTCTCTCCAGTCTCCTAGGCCCCCTTCGGTCTTTGCTTTCTCTGATTTTACCATTCGCATCAGGTACCTAAAAAGGACTGGCTGGGCTGCACAGTGTCACGATTCTCATTCTACCAACACAGTCCCGTGGGTGGGAGGACAGCCGGTCGCCAGGTGGTCCTAGTCTGTGTCGGCCCTCTGCGGTGCTGCCCACGCCCCTGGCCCCACACATCATCATTTCTCTTTAATTAATTTTGTCTTCGATTTCAAACCTCCACTTTCCCAAAGGAGGAAGCTAAAGGTTGCCCACTTCAAGGTAACTGAGTTGCTTCCAGCATTTTTTCAGTGCTGTTGGATAAACATTAAATTCTAAGTGCTGCCTTTTGCCCCTTTCCCTCCCTGTACCCCTAAACCTGCTTTAAATTCAGGGAGGAGAACCCCTTAGGTTTCATCTTACGGGGTGGTGGTAGAAGGTACTTCTTGTCTATACTCATTATTTGCTCATGGGGGTTTCTGCTGAGAGGTGGCCCTGTGCCCACCTATTCAGGAACCCTCCTGGTGGCCTGCAGACTTCAGGCAGGTGGACGCACTGCACCCCCTCACTGGAAACAGAGGCCCCTGTGGATGTGCCAGGCTTGTGCCAAGCAATGGGAGCCTCATGGGAGTAGGATGGACATGAGACATACACTGTGCAATTAAATAATTAATGACATAACTTTGTGATTTGTACCATGAAGGGGGCAAGCAGGGAGCTCAGAGAGTCACCCAGATGAGGCCAGGGGCCTCCCTACCCCCGGCACCTCAATGCTGCCTCTGTTTACCCCCACATCTGCTTTCTGAAGGAAATCCAGTCTCACTGAACTGTGGTTTGTGTGGATCTCAGTAAAGATAGGAGGGGAGATTGGGGACACATCACCTTTCTCCATTTTATCAGCCCCCCTCCTAGATTCCACTCACTGCCCTCCCACCATGGAGCTGAAAACACCTTTCTGCCCAGCAGCTTTCCCTGCCCTCCAACCTGCATGCCAGTCCGCCGAGGACCTGGGTTCCCAGGTAGTGGGAGTAAGGTGTTTCCTTGCTAGGTGACTGAGACGGTCTCTCCACAGATGCCTCCCAACACAGCACCCCCCATCCCACCCCCAACCTGTCCATCACACTCCAGGGAGAACACCAGGTGCCACTGCTCTACCAAATGGCACTGGGGGCCTGTAGGTTGTCAGCTCTGCCCTGCTGTGACCTCCTGTTTCCACGTCATTGGTCAGTTTGTCAGTAACTTCTCCGGCTCCCATACATTCTCTCTAACAGGAAATGCTAACTGTTACACGGACTGTGGTCTACTGCAGGCTGAGCATGTCACGGACGCAGAGTGAAAGTGCCCTCTCACCCTGCCCCGCTCCGTTTTCCAAATGGAAAGCACCAAGGCTTTCCCCAGCACTGGGCTGGGGCTGGGGCTCTGGTCAAAAACCCAAAGTGGGGACAGGGATTGCCATCCCTCTAGGAGAGCAGTCAGTTCTAGAAAAGTAGACTATGAGATAGTTCTTTAGGAAACTCAGAATGACAATGAAGAAGAGTTAATAATTTTAAAATGATTTGGCAACCAGGCCTTGTAGGAAAATGTTTCCTCTCCCAAGTTATTTTTCTGATTATACAATTAATATTCATATAAAATTTTATAGGACAATATAAGATAATGAAAATTAATCAGTCTCCCAGAGCTAACAACCACTAGTATTATATTATGTTTTTGTATGCCTAGTCATATTTTTCTTTTCAAAATAAAAAGGGCAGACATTTACATATTTTTTATTATAGCAACACATGCTGACTATAAAGATAAAACCATATTCTGTGAACATGTGTTTGGGAATGACACCTTCCTGTGTCAGGACCTTCAGATTTACATCATCGTGTTTAATGGCACCGCACAGCTCCAGCACGCAGATGGATCAGCACCACTCATTTACTAAATCCTATTTTAAAAAACATCATAATGGCAAATGTCCTTATAACTTTGAGCATTTATCTATTTTCTTAGGGTAATTTATTTCTAGGAGTAGGGTTACTGAATTAGTACTTTTGGCTCATATAACCATTCAGTCTCCTGAAGGGTCCTATCTGCTTTCCAACCCCCAGTCCCGACTCCCACACCAGATAAGGGTGATTTCTTTACATCTTTGCCAACTCTGGGTATCGCTGCTCTCATTTTTGCCAGTTTTAAGGTGACAGATGTAACTTCCTGATGTTTTAGTTTGCTTTTCTTCTATGAGTGAGATTGACCCTCACCTCAAATGCTGCTGGTCATTTGTAGTTCTTCTATGAATAGTCTTCATAAATTTTGTCTTTTTTTCTTGAGATGTTTATATTTCTTTATTTTAAAAACTTTTATATATCAAAGATTTTAGTAATCTCATATAAATTGCAAATGTTTTCTCATGTGTTCCTTATCTCACTTGAGTCCCACAACAACCCCCGGGTGGTAGGCAGAGTAGGTGGAGTTATCCCCACTTAACTGACGTAGAAACAGTGACTCAGGGGAATGTTGGCCAAGGGCTACAGGGTGGCGGGAAGACATCTGTTTCCTTGCTGAGTATAGTGACCAGAGCTGTCCTACTGCTCCCCAGGTCCCTGATGGCACCCATTAGGGTTATGGGAGAAGGAACATTCTCCTATACAAAATGAAATATCTTATATGTTGGTTGGGCCTCAGTTTCCTCTTCTGTTAAAAAAATAGAGTAGAATCAAATGATCCCTTACGTTCATTCTCTTCAGTTCTCTAATCTTCCAATTCTGTGATTTGAGGCACAACAGACCCACTTGGATGAATGCATTGTCTTCACCCTTAGAGAGCATACGTGGGGTGAGGGGCGGGATCATACAGCTGGGGTGTCCTCCATGCATGGAGTGCAGGGTGAGTATTCACGAGTGTGTTCCTGAGAGCATTTTCTTCCTTGCTTCCCCAGCTGGAACCAGGAGCTTGCTTTTGGCTGTGCCTCTCCCCAGTCAAGAGCAATCAAACATGCATGTCAACATGGGTAAACCCTAGAATTTCTATGTATGGCTGGAGAGTCCTGGATCAAGGTAGCTGCCACCTCCTCCCAGGATCCCGCAGATCTCATTAGTGCACCATGCACACACCTACCGAGCTGCTCACAGCATGTGGTCCTTCCCAGCACCGTGTTTACAGGAAATGACTACTGTTAGATTAAAGCTGACACAGAGATAAACTACTCTTTGTCTTTCTGATACTGGGATATTTTTCCTAAGAATGACTTTTCCTTATTACAAAATTAATGTATGTTCCTGTAGATGGGTTTAGAAAATAGATCCTCAAAAATAAGGAAATAAAAAATCATCCACAAGCATACAATCATTGCTAATGACATTTTGGTGTGTATTTTTTTTTAAGATTTTATTTGTTTATTTTTTAGAGGGGAAGGGAGGGAGATAGAGAGAGAGAGAAACATCAATGTGCGGTTGCTGGGGGTTATGGCCTGCAACCCAGGCATGTACCCTGGCTGGGAATCGAACCTGGGACACTTTGGTTCCCAGTCTGCGCTCAATCCACTGAGCTACGCCAGCCAGGTGGTGTGTATTTTTTGTTCATACAAAAAACGAGATCAAACTTTTGCAGATTACTCAGTTAAAGTAGATATTGATATATTTCCATAATCATTAAACATTAATCAACTGCTCCATTTTAATGGCTCCACAGTGCTCCACTTACAGACGTGCCATGTTTGCTTCTCCTCTGGGCTGATATCTCACAGACCCCATAGTGGATATGCAGATTGCTTCATCCATATGCAGGTTGCCACCTGCCATAGAAAACGCTGCAGTGAATGGATCTCTGCGCACACCTGCAGTTCTGTCTGCACACACATGCCGGACAGTGGAGCAGCAGGCTTGCTCTGTGTTGACAAGTCGCCACCCAGAAAGGCCACCAACTACACTTTATATTCTCCCAGGCCCCTGTGAGGGGCCATTTCTCCACACGCTCATCCTCCATAGGTAACCTTCCTTTTAGCATTTTGTCAACCCTAGATACAAAAACTCCAAAGTTTTAATTGGTGTTGTTTGATCACTAGTAATGGGTTTTGGGGGTGGGGGGCAGAGTTATGGCTACTTAACATTCTTTGTTGCTGAACTGCTTGTTTATGTCCTTTTGTCACAGGTGTGCACAGGTGTGCACAGGTAACCAGGTTCTTAGTGATCGAGAACAAAGAATTGAACCGAACACACAAAGTTTATAGCATAAAGAAAGAGGGGAGGTTTATTAAGTGATAGTACACACCACAGGACATGGGAGTGAGCCAGCTCTGAGCAGAGGAAAAAAAGGCACGTGGGCTGGGGGGATTCTATTCTTATAGGGGCAGAAGCCCCCCTGCTAGTCTTTGGCGGGCTTTTTCCTGCGCAGGTACAAGGAGTTGGATTTCAAAGCTACTGCGCATGCGTGGTTTCCCATGACTTTCTTGACTGGCTACTGGAGAAGGGAGTCCCACAATGTTATTTCATTATAATGATATTATAATGAATCAGGGGGTAGCGCGCAGGCGCATTCTATGATTCAGAGTTGTCCCAGAAAACAGGAACAACCCGTCTTAGGGGGTCTTAGTCATGTATAGGTGTTTTCTACCTCAGCCCTGCGGGGCCTCGGGAGCTTCCTTCCTGACTACCTCCTGCCTCACTTTGTCCAGCTTCTTCTTGGGGTGTTCATTTTCTGTTTCCTTATGGAATTGTAAGCATACCTTATGTTTATATTAGTGACCATAACTTTTTGTTACGTTTTTGACTGAGCCTAGCAATGACTTACTCTTTGCTTTCTGTATTTAGTGTCATGTTTACAAAAATTTCTCTACTATTTTAGTCTGTCTTTGTGGTTGCAAGAAACAGAGGCTGATTCAGAACCTCCAGAGAAAGGAGGTGGAGTGGGGAGGGCAAGTATCGGGAGAACAGATGGAGATGACGTGTGAAACTGGTCGCCCGGAAACTCTAGAGCCCTGGTCTCCAGAGCCAGGGGCACGCACGGCATTGGCCTGTGGGAAGAAAATACTAGCCCTTTCATGTATATGCATATTTTTTTTAATTTTTATAGGAAAATGGAGTAAACATACATAAGATATATAAAAATATGTATGTTGACTTTATAGAATAAAACAAATACCCATGTATCCATTACCCAGACTAATAATACCCTTTACTTGCTATCTCACCTTTTCAAATTTCTGCTTTTTGTATGTGTTACCTCTGACAACCACTTGCCAAATATATTTGGGCAGTAGAATATGTTCTTTATATATAGGTGTATGTACATATATTAAAGGATGCATATGAAAGTTTTGATTTTTCAGATTTATTGTTGGAATCAAGTAGTTTGGAACCTGTCTCTCTTTCAGGGCTCCTGATTATCTCCACCCTCCTGCTTCTCCCGTCACCCACAGGCCTCCTCTGCCTCCTGCTTTGCGCACAGGTCCATTTTGCATGTAGCTTCTGGTGGCCACCTCTGGCCCAGCTCTGGCCCTTTGTCATCATGGCTTTGCTTCAGCTGCCATTGCTCATTAGCACAGCCTTCCTCCACTCACATTCTAGAGAGGACCCGATTGGTCCGGCCTGTGAAACAGACAGCTCTGGGCCATGGCGAGTGGGATGATATGGTACAGTAGATGGCCACTGCCCCTCTGTAATCTGCCAGAGGGGGTGCTGCTCTTAGGCGTGTGGACAGGGCATGCGCCGTAACACCTCAGGTAAACCTACTCCCAAACCAGGCAACTGTGCACATGTATAATATTTCCTGCTGGTGCATGTATTGTTGAGTTTTAGTGGAAGATACAGTGTAAGAATCTTTTTCTTCATTTCATTAACCTCCTCTGCCTTCTGCTTTCCAATACAAATTTTTAGTAATCTTCACCAATACAATATACTGCCTTTGTTATATAGTAAAGTTTCATAAACTTGGGTCTATTTTCACACTTTTGTGATTTGACCTGCTAAATGTTGTGTACGCAGCACACTTTAAAGATATTTGTATGGCTTAGTCACATATTTAATATTGCTAAGGCAAGTTCTTTCTCCTTTCTCTTTTTTCTACTACTTATTTTTCACATTTATTTTTCCAGATTAATTTAAAAACACCATTGCAATTGAAAAATATTTTAACAGGAATTTTATTTTAGCCAACTCATTATTTAGGGTATGACCCAGACACTGGATCATAATACATACCTATTAACTCTTTGGGGAGAAAAGAAAAATTACACAAGTCAAGATTTTTCTTTCTTTATAAAAGCATTTAAAAGTCTTCCAAAATTTAAATTTTACTGGTAAGTTAAAGAATAATTTAATTTTTCTTTTACTCACTTATCAGTGTGCACCAAGAAATTTCCATGGGATTTTTCACATGCTCAAGTCTTGCATATTATGCAGGAAACTCCTTTTTCTTTCCTTTTGATAATTAAAAAAATTTTCAGTTACACTTGATTTCCAATATCATATTGGTTTCAGGTATACAACATAGTGATTATACAGTTATATAACTTACAAAGTGATCACCCCAGTACATCTAGTGTTGATCTGACACTGTACATAGTTATTATAGTATTATTGACTGTACTCCCTATGCTGTATTTTACATCCACGTGACTATTTTTATAACTGGCAATTTGCACATATTAACCCCTTCCTCCCTTTTTACCCACCTCCAACCCTCCTCCTATCTGGCAACTATCAAAATATTTTCTGTATCTATCGATTTGTTTATTTTTAGATTCCACATAGAAGTGAAATCATATGATATTTGTCTTTCTCTGACTTATTGTACTTAGCATAATACCCTCCAGGTTCAACCATATTGTCGCAAATGGCAAGATTTCATTCTTTTTTACGGCTGTATGTATGTTCCACATCTTCTTTACATAGTCACCTATTGATGGACACTTAGGTTGCTTTTATATCTTGGCTACTGTAAATAATGCTGCAATGAACATAGGGGTGCATATGTCTTTTGGAATTAGTATTTTTTATTTCTTTAGGAATAAATATTAAACGTTATCTTTTTTAAGTATACAGTTTGATGAGTTTTGACAAATATGTGTGGTCCACTACAATCAAGACATCGATCATTTCCATCACTCCCCAAGACTCCCTCAAGTCTCTGGCAATCATGTGTCATTGCAATACATTGAAACCATGTTGAAAATTTAAGTAGAAGAAAATTAACATACTTGCATCAAGTCTTCTTATAAAAAATAAACTGTTTTTTCATTAATATCTTAAATTTTTTTCCAAAGTTTTATAATCCTCTTATCAATCCTAAATCATTATTATATTTTTCTCTTTATTATATCTATATATTGCATTTTTATTATATTTCCTATATGACTCTTATGATATACAGTAAACTTACATATTTTTGCAGTTGTATGATGGGCAACTGATTAAATACATAAAACACTCAAAAGCATAATTTTAGGTGCAGGGGCTGGCAAAGTGAAGGACAGAATGAAGTAACAACTGTCCTGTTCTTTGTTTCTCTTGTGGGTGCTCATTGCATCTTGGCTGTCCAGTTACTGAGTCCATCTCTGTGTCCCTGGTACTGAGCCCAACATGGGTGTCCACATGGTGTTGGATTAATCAGTGATCAGCGAACGACTGTCCCAGTGCTGGGACCCTTGTTCCAGACAGAGCTTGCTGCGTGGCTGAGGCTGGTGCCTTCTGCACCTGCAGCAGCCGGAGCCCGGGAGTTAGGGGAGGAGCAACCCACTGCAAGGCTCAGCCTGCCTTAGAGGTGAAATGTCTGTCTTTGTTAAGAATGGAGGTTGATCCCACAGGGCTCCACTGCCTACCTTCTGCAACTCAGGGAGCCCGACCAGAGAAGCTCCTAGACTGTGCTGAGCAGCGGACAGGCAGATTCGGTTTCTCCCAGTTTCCCCAAGTCACATCTGCCTTACTCGGCCTGACTGAAATCAGGCCCACTGGGGCTCACATGGTCCTCAATCTGGTTTCAATTCAGTGCTTCAAAATGACCAGATGAAAACACTTCATTTAGTGCTGATAAGGCCTCTCAGGCAAAACAAACGGCCCATCTCCTTGCCATTTGCTGGAATTCTGTCAATTCACTGGAGAAACCCTTGGTTTCCTGTGCTGAACAGAAGTTCTGACAGCTTTTGATCAGAATTTTTAAAATGGAGCAATCAAATAATTATCAGAAAATGGGATTTGTTTCCTTGAGAAACTCAAATTATATATTTCATGGAAGCAAAATTAATTAAAGAACTTCCTGGTCAGGGGAAGCGGAATTATTTTATTATTGTTACTCTTCCCCCCTCCCTTGGGGGAAAATTGGCAGGCTCTCAGGTACGGGGTGGGAGTCAACGTGCTGTAGGTAGAGCAGTGGTTCTCAAACCTCAGTGTGCGTAAGAGCTGCAGGGGATGGGGATCTTGTTAAAGGTTCTGATGCAGGAGTGGAGCCTGAGACCCTGCATTTCAGTAAGCCTCCGGGGAACGTGAGGCTGCAGAAGCAGGGCATTCTAGTCTAAGCTTTGCAACAAGCTTGCAGACAAGTCCTCACTTGACCCCCCTGCCCCCCACCAGTGAAGACATACCACTTGGTCTCTGCATGTCTGATACTGTGATGGCAGAACAACCTCAAGTTCATTGCTGAAACCCTGGTGCCCAGCGGGAGCAGAGCCCAAGGCTCTCCATATGACCTCTTGAAACTGGGAGGCTCTCACACATGTCTAGGAAGTTCATGTTGGCCCCTTACCTTTGCATCATCTTGAATGGAAAATGGATAATGGGCTGCCAACTGCAGACCTGCCCAAAAAGGGCACTGTCCCTGGCTTCCTCCCTAAAAAGGAACTCAACCAGGCACAAGAATCATCCGTCAGAGCAGCCACACGGCTTGACTGACAATGGCCAGCTGCTGCTTACTGCAGAAGCCGAGGAGGAATGTGCCTGCTGCTCTCTCCTTCATTGTACCCCCACAACCCCCATGTCCTGGGCCACAAAGCCTCTGAGCAAACTTCTCTCTCAAAGCTGTGCCAGGCTTAGCCCCTGTCCTATGGCTTGGGTGTCACCAGAGCCACCTAGCTCCTGTCCCTTCGAGTGGGGATGAGGAGAAAGATACTACACACAGGGCATAAGTGCAGCTAGCCTGCTCTGACTGCCCTCCTCAGACCTGGGACTCCCGTCACTCCTCTGACCTTGCTCAAGCTTTGGGAGTCTCACCCCTGGGCAGTCACTTACCTGGAGACCTGGTTTATGGTTAGCGGTATCACCAGTCCAAGCTGCAGCGAGCTGCTTAGGGAGGGCCCGGCCTCCACCACACCACACGCTATTTTCTTTCCAGCCCGCCTTCCACAGGAGCTCTTCATCCTTGCACTTTTTTGTTGTTCTTGTTACAGATTTTATACAGAAAAATGTACAGATCTTGGTTATAGCTCAATCCATTTTTAGATATGTAAGTCATTACCCAGATCAAACTAAAAGAACCTTTCCATGGCTCCAAAGGCCAGTAGCCACGCAATTACTGGAAGAGGTTTATAATATTTGGACTATGATCATAGATTAATTTTCTCTGTTTTCCTAGCATCTCATTTCCTCCTTGCTGTTATCCATTTACAAATTAAAACAACCCAAAACAACAACAGGACAAGTTGGTTGGTCTTCCTAGTCTAGTCCAACCTGACGACCACCACCCCTGGGAGTGGTGTGCGGGGCTGTCTCCCTCTGAACCCTGAGTGGGTGCAGATGTGGACACAAAGTCTCCTCTGTGCCACGGACAGAGCACACCCCCACAGTGAACAGTGTTGTGGAGCCTGGAAAGCAAAGGACCCAAATATAAACTTGGTTTTTCACTGACTGGATATTTGACAATAAGCAAAAAAAAATAAAGAAAATTGGTATAATGATGGAATTGTAGTTATGATTTTAAAAGACAGAGTTGGTATCTGTTAGAGACACAGACAAATGCAGGATCAGGGTGGGTGGGGATGGGTGGAGGTGGAGATGGAACAAGCTCAGCCACGGGATGATGATTATTAAAGCTTGGTGATGGGCATATCAAGTTTACTAAACTATTCTACCCCTAAAATATTAAAAAATTCCTACAACAAAAAAAGAGAATGCAAGTTTCTTTCAATTAAATGTCCAGAGATACTCTTCTGTGGGACACAGGGTGAGCAACTTTTAAGACCCCCTAGGATGGGTGGCACCAGCACCGTCAGACACCTGTGTGGATCAAGACAACAATCGCTGTGACACCCCGGGCGGGTGACCAGGCCAGACACCTGCTCTTGGCCCTCCCAGGGCTCCCCCGACACTCACAGCAGAGCCTGCTGGTGGTGGAATGTGGCCCCTGGCCCTTGTGCTGGAAGCTTACCCCCTTGTACTGCCATGGCTCACCCCATTTTCCAATGGCCACCTCCTGAAGGAGTCCATCCTTGACCGATAATCACTCTAAAACCCATCCTCCCGTAACTGCCCCAAACCTTGCCTTCTTTTATTTTTCTTTATAGCACTTCTTACTATCTGACCTCATTTAATATACATACTTGTTTATAGTCTGCCTCCCTAAAGCTCAGCTCCACAAGGGTGGGGCCTTGGTTCAGTTCTCTCCTGTCTCCCCAGATCACAGGACAGGGCAGGCCACTAGCAGGCATGCAATGCATGCTTGCTGAATGAACACACAAGCAGGCTGGTGGGTCACACTTCTCTCCAGGCTCGTTGTCCTGGGCTGAGAGAAGGAAAAACTCACCCCCGATCTGTTCTTGAACCCATCAAAGACAAGCTAAGCACCACCTTGTGAGCCAGTGAGCACAGGCGAAGGTGGACACAGAATTAAACCCACCAGGCCCAGAGCAGCAGCACCCAGGCCCTGGAAAATCAGAGCAGCAAGACAGCAACAGGTCTATCAAAGCTGGAGGGACAGTCCCTCATCAAAGCCAGCAGTCCCAGACAGAGCGATAGAGCAGCAGCCCTCCTCACCACCTGCTGTCCTGAGCATTCCATTCCATCCCTCGTTAGCAGGACTAAATTGCTCAAAAATCACCTGGCTTCATGAGGCCTGTGCCCACCAAGCTGCCTGCTCATAGTTTATAATCCTGCCCTGATGTTCTTGCTTCAAAGCCAAAAGCCTGTTTCTGGTTTGAACCTCATGGGGTTTTTTTGTTGTTGTTTTAAGAAACTTGTTTCTAAATTTAATGCCAGGTGAACAGAAGCTGTGGGAGGCTGCTCTGCGTGGTGTGGGCCCAGCACCCACTGGGAGATGCACAGGACCCACGCGCACGGATAGGTTCTCCCGTGGGGAATCAGGCCTGCAAGGTACCTAGGCCTCTATGAGTCTTGCTTTTTGCTAAAACTCAATTCACCCTGAATTGAGGACATTTACTGCAAAGCAACTTCCTGAAAACCATGCTAAACCTTCCAAGGATAAGTGTAACCGGTCCAACTACTTTTGCCTTTTCATTTGCAAATATCCCTCTTCTGTGATGTGATTACCAGCATCCTCTCCTTTGTTTTCTGTAAAAGGTAACCACCTAAAGGAAACCTGCACATAGTTAATGAGGACCTTCTTGTAATGTGCCCAGTAAAACAATAAAAGCTCATTGGAGAGAGGGCCAAGGCTCTTGCTCCCCTTGAGAGAAAGGCCACGGTGTCCCTTTTCCTCCATTGGATTCAGTAATCCGTGTGAGTGTTTCATTTTCATCCGTAATGACATGGACCCCACAAGCTGGGGTGCGCATCAGAAAGCAGGTTTAAATAGCTCACTGAGGCAAGACAACCAAAGAATTCCAGGCTTAGATATGTGTACTGGAGGCGGGGACACAGAAGATGTGGGAGACTATGAGAAATTGGCACACTTCAAGGCAGGCTGAAGTGGAACAGTGATGGAGGGACAACAGGCAGGGTTTTGTTATAACCAAACCCACTCATTGACAACCTTTGTTAAGCAAGCTCCAAATCACCAAAAGTAATGGCGACCATCTGTTACTGAGCATGTGCTGGTGTTCCTTCACACTGCTTTGAAGCCTGAGCATGACACTGACCCCTGACGACAGTACTGATAGTGTTCTAGGTTACAGGTAACCTAAGCCAGGTAGCGAGAAGTTAGCTTAGGCAGCAGGCTGATTTCAGTGCAATGGATTCCTGAGGAGCAACAGTGCGCGATGGTCCAGAGCACAGCCTGCATGTGCACGGTGCTCACCTACTCACCCCTGCAGGGGAGCACCTGTGTTCTGCCAATTCCAAGGACCCTGGCAGTGTGCTCCCCACCCCACATGGCCATTCTCAGAGAAGGAAGTTTATCCAACAGCATGTTGTCATCATCAATGGATGTGTGTCCATGGTGGGGGAGGGGCCGCTGAAGTTTGCCTTGCAGATACATTTTTTCTCTAATCAGGCACCTACACTTGGCAAGGGAAAAGGGGGTTATTTTGGGCTGCCTTCAATAGTTACCAGATTCAATAATATAAAAAATATACAAAAATATAATGAAAATAAGTCACATAAAAACTGAGCAAAATATGTGCTAGCCGTGGTAATAAAACTTTTAACTCAACACGCATACCCTGAGCCAGAAACAGCCTAAGCAGATACACACCCACCACTAGACAGCAGTTCCTGAGGAGGGTGGGGAGTGAGGAGCAAGGAAACTTGAGCTTGATCCGTCATGTCTAATGTGTTTAAAGGAATAATTTGTGAATTTCTGGAGTAATAAAAGATTCTTAAATGTTGAGAATTGAAAGGAAATGCATCCAAAAATTGTTTCCTGGTAGTGAAACAATGGTGACTTTAAAATTTCCTCCTTCAAATTTTCTGTATATTACAAATTTTCTGAGAATATAAGTATGAGAGAAGAACAAATACACTTTAAAATATACTTTCAAATGAATAGAAAATAATTATCTCCTAAGTTCTAAAGGTGTTATTAAGGAACATATGAGTGAAGAGGTTGTTAACTGCATGTCATTAATAAGTAGGAATACCTACTCATGTCATTACTCAGTAATGCTCTTCAAAACTATGAGTAAAAAATGGAAACTAGATGGACAAAATAGGCTTGTGTAACTGTTCTTTTAAATTTAACTCATACACACAATGTAAATAGTGCTATATGCAAAAAAAGGTAAGTTATTTGGGGGATTATGAGTGATTTGAAATATTTTTAACTTGATATTTAAAACAAGAAAGGTTTTATAATATCTTACACAGATGCCTTGACAATTTCAAATCACTTCACTGGGTTCACATGAGCCTCCCCACTCGCATGTGTGTCTTACTGGTATTCAGTGCATCTCGGCTCTTATGCCTGAGATACCAGCTGCCTCACAGACAGCTGGGCGCATTAAGTACTTGCGTGCCAACCGAAGATAAGATTCTTGTAATTCTCAAATAAGCAAACAACATTTATTAATTCCATTGAAGGGTCCAGTGAAAGAAAACCCAAACCCAGCCAGGGAAAGATGTGCGCGTGAGACATTGTTGAAAGGCAGCTTTGATTTCCATTTTTCAGCACTCAGTCAAAAGGATGCCCTACCAGCACACAACACCCCCATTTGGGATTCATATGGTTATGTAAGCACCCCACAGCAGTGGCATGAGCAGGGACTTGACTAGAAATTGGGACCTGAATTCTAATTTAGGTTCAGAAGGGCCACCCCTTAATCCCTGGGACTGTCTTCTAACATATACAGCAATTTGGACGTCACCTCAGAGGTCCCTTCCCTGCTTCTGACATCCTGATCCTAAGCCTTTAAACTTGACACCGGGATGAGGAGCAAATCAAAGGTTTCTTCAAAAGCGGCTGTGCCCTTTCTGGACCATTACACAAGCTCTAGCCTACAGCAGCTGAGAATGAGGACAATCTTATCGAAAGCCAGCTTGTGCAGAAGTGATCCACACAAATAGTGGCTTAAAACAGACCATCTTCCAAAATGTCTGGCATTGTAGATACTTAGTATCTTCTTTGCTACTGTGTGACTAGTCTTTTAGTAAGTTCCTCACCTTCCTGACAAGGTGTCTAGCTAAGGCATTCAAGCTTATATAAACTACCACCAATCTTGTAGCTGTTTATTAATGATATTTATTAAGGACTATAGTAGCCATCCCCAAGAAAGGACAGCCACTGAAGTAGTTTGCTAGGGCTGCTGTAACAAAGAACCATGGACCTGGAGGCCTAAACAAGACATTTTCTTAGTCTGGAGGCCAGAAGTCCCAGATCAAGGTGTCAGCAGGAATGGTTTCCTTTGGAGGCCTGTGTCTTCACGTGGGCTTCTGTGTGTCCTAATCTCTTCTTGTAAGGACTCCAGTCACAGTGGGGCCCACTCAACAGCCTTATTTTAACTTAATCACCTCTTTAAAGACCGTCTCCAAACACAGTCATGTCCTGAGGCACTGGGGGTTAGGGTTAGGGTTAGGGTTAGGTATGAATTTTCAGGGACACAACTCAGTCCATAACCACTAGAGTTCATGATTTTTCTTTTTCACATATTTTGACATGTCTTTATAGTAGGTTTAACTAGATATTAAGAAGACACTTAAAACCCAAAAGTTAGGTTTTACATGTGCATGAAACAAGCCAAACTGATCAGCAAAGAGAATCTGTGGTCTGACCTGCTGTGGTAGGGTTAGGGTTAGGGTTACCCACTGAAAAACTTTCAGAGAACTCTGCTCTTGCAGCAGCTGTAGGTGGAACATGTGAAATTCAGAAAAAAAGTCGAGTCATTCCATCACTCGACAATCATTTCCTGGCTGTGTGCACAACACTTTAACTGGCACACCAAATGATGGATCCAGTCTTCACTCAGCCAGATCAAAACCTTGTTTCCTCACACAAGTTTCTCAAGGCACAGTCCCAGGCCACCAGCATCAAGACTCTCTGGATGTCTGTCAGGAACACAGGTCTCTGCATCCTACCTGATTCTGAGACTCCAGCTCGGGGCCTGGGAACCTACCTCCCCGGCCACTCCCATCTGTGGGTGTCCACCCTGAGAGCTGTGTGCTGCCATCCACCCACACTCTTTACCCCCGAGAAAAGTCACGCTTGTCCGAGTTGCAAAACTGCACAGACATTTATTTTTCACACAGTGCAATCCTGTATAGACAGAAAAGTACTCTGCATCACATTTATGATCAGTATCCCTTCGTTCCCATTTGGTATGTCACTGAAAACCTAGCACATCATTTGGCCAAAAATCCCATAAAAGATCCCTAGAATAATCTAATGGTTTTCCCCAAACAATAGATTCCCTCTTCATTAGTCAAATCAGCACCTGCTGATACGAGAATGCAATGCAAGCCTGACAGTGACATTCCTTAACAAGGAAGTCTAGACTCATGCTTTCAAGCATAAAGCTTAACTGCAAACGGCAGAGAGGCTAATGTATCAGCCACCAATCCTCAAAGGGGAAGCAACAGTGCTGTGGAAATCAGAGTCCTGGAAATTCAGCCCCACAACTTGTATGAGCAAGGGTCCAAGACACCGAGGTAGTAATGCTGATCCAAGGGCCCTGCTCACATGTGGAAACGCATGGGCTGTGCCTCTCTTGGAGTGTCCTTTCCCGAGGTCCACTCCACTGGCTTCACATTAACTTGGTCCTCCAGTCTTGCAGTGGCTTTGGTAGACTTTTGGTTGTAATCTTCACAGTTCTAAGAATCAGTTCTGGCTGATCCCAAGGGCAGTGTGCCCTACCCAAAATACAGATGTTCTCATGGTATGAAGGCCATTCTGTAGGTTGCATATATAAGCATATGTATATGTTGTCTCCTGCGGGAGACAAAGCTTCCTTCCTGTTTAGCAGAAGAACACTTAACTGGCAACGCTGCTTCAGCTAGCTCTTTTTCCTGTGCTCCCTCATATGCACAGCAATTGAACCTGCTATTTCTGCATTCCTCTTGTTCTGGCCAAAATAATCTAGAAATTCACCATCTGGTCCAATCAAGTACATTATGATGGTATGATCCACCTGCAAAGAAGGGGGGGGGGGAGTGAGATGATAAAAAGATTACCAAAATAAGCAGCTTAGTTTACCGAATAAATCCTACAGGATCAGAGAACTTCACATTAATGCTTAAATAATCTTTGTGGCATTTATTACTTATGGAACGGGTCTAAGCCTATTACAGCAAATTCACAGTGACAAATCATCTAAAATCTTTTGTGTTCTAGAAACCTGCACTGACCATTGCTTGAAACAGCAGCTAGATTCTGGCCTTCTTTGTGTTCAATCCGTAACACACTCATCCACCCAATCTCTGAGAAAAGAAGCCACTTCTAAGAAACAGCTGCTGCTGGCCTCCATGCAGCAGTCAATGCTGTGGAACAACAATGCTTGCTGCGGAGGGGCTGACATTTGTGAGTAAAATATTTCACTGACCCCTTAACCATGTTATAAAGACATATTGCATGAAGTCAAACGCAATGGGGAGAAATCACTTTCTTCAATATGTTCTTGGGTGTGGTCCTTCGTTTTGGGAAGCATGGGTTGTCTGTCATTCATTACCACCTAAAGTCTGCTTCCCATATTTGATGAAAGCCAAAACCACCTACTAAATATATAATTTATTAAATTCTAACACAGTACTTAGTCCTGATATTAGTAATATCAAGGGAAACATGAAAATAAGTGTTACAATCCTACCCAAAGCAATCACCAGGAAACTCCTGAGGAGCCCCAAATGCTACACCTCCAAGGAATCATCTGAAATCCACTATCCATTTTTGAGGCAAAGTTAAAACATTCCTAGCTCTACCTTAAGTTTAGATTAGTCATCAGTCTTTTTTAGTTACATGCTTCCACAAAATCCAATTTTAAATGAGCAGAGGATTTGGAATTTAGACTCCTTGGAATTCACTGCAGGCTTGATTGCTACTTGGCAAGACTGAAAGACAGGAATGTGATCGTGCATGCCAAACTGTAGACATCCCCCAAATAGACCCGAACACACATCAGATGCCTGTGAGGTAATTATTTCTTTATATACACACATTCGTAAAGACACAGCAAATGGAAAGAGTCACCTGCCCACTCCCATAAGGAAAGAATGTACACCGGAGCTCAAACAGCTGGTGAGCTCATGTCCTGGAATCACTAGTGCCGGAGCAGGACTGGGATCTACGTTTCTCCACACGTCGGCAATACACAGGTCAGAATTCGGTCTCCAGTTCATGTTCAAACCTTACCCTGTAGCTTACACCTCTCTTTCTTTCTTTTCTCTACTCTCTCCTTTGAAAACAATTTCAGTGTACTGGGCTAATTTTATGAGTGTTCTTAGTATAAATTACTTTCTAATACATAATAAAAATACTGTTCTATCCATTTATGTCAAACTTGTCAACGGTCAGGCCTCACTGTCCACTGGGGTGTGGGCAGAGCAAACTGTCATGTTTCTAGTACACAGCACTTTCAAGTTCCTGTAGTTCCTCCCAGAGAAAAAGCTAGCACTTACTGAGCAGCTCTTCATGTGACATCTTAACCCAGAAGATAGGTATTGTACACCTCTACAACTGACAAAACAGGCTCGAGAAGGTAGTTAAATAATTGGTCGATACCAGACTTACGTTTAAAATCTAAATCTGTCCAATTTCAAAATCCACAATCTTTTGATATCACCACAACTTTCAATTTTTGAAAAGGTAACATGTGCTTATAAAAAAGGACAAAAGAATATACAATGAACTTATACTATGAAAGTCCTCCTCCCCTGCCAGATGCGCCGAGTCCCCAGTTCTCCGCTCAAAGGGAACCAGCTGCCAGCCCTTTCTGTGTTCTCCTGGGGAAATTCCCTGCACTTACCAGTGTGAGTTTATAGCCACTGATTTCTGTTACCATCTGTCACCTATTTCTTTTTGCACACAAGTAACAATACACTGTACTCGTTTTCTCACTTAATGATACGCTGGGCATTGTTCTACATCAGCACATACAGAGTAACCTTTTAAAAAATCGTTGTTTGGTTTTCAGTCTTTTTTATAAACAATGTTGTAGGTTATACCTGAAGGGTAAATTCCAAAAAGGAGGATCTCTAACCTAAAAGTATTCCACTTTAAATGCCGGCAGACGCAGAGGAGCCGCCCTTCAAAAGGGCGTCCCTAGGGATTGTGCGTGCTTGTGTCTCGCTTCAGCCGTGCAGCTCCTCTTTTCCCAAATTCTATTTGACAACGTATTTCAAACTTCTGATCTTTGCTAATTTAAAAGTGAAAATGGCATCACATTATCACATGTCTTTTATTATGAGTGAAACTGAACATCATTTTCTTTAGGTCTAAAAACCATTTATAGTTATTTGTCAAAAATAATTTATAATTAATGCTTACAAAATAATGTAATCTTCTGTATATATACATATATATACACACACATATAAAAAATGCAATGACGTGCCCATTTAGCTTTCTGCAGAATCCTAAATGCTTGGTGTGCCCAGCTGACATACACAACCAGTCTGAGGATTCCACTAGCATTCAAAAGGCAGCTTACCTTTAGTTGTTGTTTTTTCAGATTAAGAAAACCTCATTTCATTACCTCTCAACCTTCAAGGTATTCCCTCACTTAAATCTCAACAGAAGTTTCCCACACAATCTTAGTGGGAAAATCTTGTGGATGAAAATCTGTGGCCTCAAGGGACAGACGTCATACTAATGATAAACCAAGAAGCTGGAGGGTGTCTCCCCCTATTGGCTGACTCAGCAAATGTAGAGCAATGAACTACATGTTGATTCTTATCAAATGTCAAATTCTTACAGTGGGCGATCACCTTTTCTCTAAAAGGAGTATGGGATGGTTTCTAGAGGGTCCAAGAAGTCTCCATAAGACTTAAATTTAAATATGTACATCTCAATATTTAAGGTTAAAAAATTAACATCCACATTCTGGATTATGTACACAGTATAAATCTCAGTGTCCAAACTCAAACTGGTTAATACAACTCTCTTTTACAAAAAAAGTCAAGCAGTTTGGAAAACTTTTCCCATGGCCTCCCCTCTCTCTCTTTTTTTTAAGATTTTATTTATTTTATTTTTAGAGAGGGAAGAAAGGGAGGAAGGGAGAGAGAGAGAAACATCAATGTGCGGTTGTTGGGGGTCATGGCCTGCAACCCAGGCATGTGCCCTGACTGGGAATTGAACCTGAGACACTTTGGTTTGCAGCCTGCACTCAATCCACTGAGCTATGCCAGCCAGGGCCCATGGCCTCCTCTCTTGACCCTCTGCTCTGCTCTCATTTTCTCACGCTGCTAGTGCAGCAAGAGGAACCCATGGTAGGGTTTCCTCTTTCCTTAAACTTAGGTCTTAAAAAAAAATGCAAATTTTTGTCTTCTCCCCCCATGAATCCAAGTTTCCCTAAATCTATGAGGCACTAAACTGGAAAACAAGATTAGAGTGCAGGCTTAAAGCAAAGGGACCAGAAGCCTAATGCAGGCCTTGGCTGCAGGGGCATACAGCATGCTCCAGGCTCAAAGGTGGCAGAGGATCTACAGTGTGCTGTAGATCCTCAGTATGCTGCTCTTGGAAACTAGCCATGGTGTAGCTGGCAGACCAATGACTCGGGGTCTTTGTCATCTTTCTTTCCATAAAACTAGTTTTGCAGGTGAAAAAGCTCTTCTGATTCATCACTTTCTCCAGCCACTATAATACAGAAACCAGAGCACAGCTGAAGAAAAGAATGGAAGTGATACTAAAACACAGTGTCAACTCTCAATGTGATGGGAAAGAATGACCACTGAGAAGACAACGGGACAGGGCAGTGCTTACGCCTTCAGTTGGTGCTTCACTGCAAAACCTCTGACCGCAGCAGGAACAAAGGAAGCCGGGCATCAGCCGAGGGCTACAGGGGCAGTGCTGATGCCCAAGCCACAGAGGGGCCACTTAATGGAATTTCTGTTCTTCATCATAAAAAGCACCTATTAAATGCCTAATTATGCAAAGCATATAGTTGATATGAAAATACAACTTACAGAGAGTCTACCTGTCTATGGCTTTCCTTTTTCTTGATTTTCAGAATTCTTATTCATTTAACCCCAAAATACAGTTATTAACGGCCTAACAACTGCTTCTCAAAAGGAGCATGTTTCTTTGACCTCTTCATAGGGGACAAAGAGAGAACCAATACAAGGCTTATAAAAACTAAAGTAAGCTTTGCTTCAAAATGATGGCTTCTTTTTATTTCCAACGTGGTATCCAAGTACTATATCCCACTGATTCTAAGGCACCACTGATTTTATACTGCCCTATACTTTTATGTGTCACTAGAAAAAAAAACAGGCAATTAAATTATGGGAACAGTGAATATATATTAAACAAGCATCCTTAAAAAAATTATACTTCTCTACTTTCAAACACCTATAATTCCCAAGGAATTTGCAATAACCTCAGGTTCTCCTTTACCGCTGAAGCCAGTCCTCACTCAAAGATGTATGAACATCTGGGGTCTGAGAGCGGCGGGCCTGTGGGCTGAAATGTGGGCATTTACTTACTATGTAGTCCTCATCTTCGTCCTTGGGGCCTGGGCTATAATATACTCGGTATGCTCTGGCTACTTGATCAATCTCTTCTTTTGTGCCAGTCAAGCCAACCAGTTTGGGAGAAAATTCTAAATAAAAAATAAGAAAGACAGTGAGAAATGAGAAGCACACAAAACAACCATGCCTACATCAAAAAGCAATATCAGTTCTATAGTGACACTACTGTCACCGCCTTCCTGTGAGCCCCTAAACATTTCCTCATGATTCAAAAGAAAGTAAATTCACACAGAACAAATGAAAATTCTCCTTTGTTATATGTAGGTCACACTGGAATTCAACTGGAAATTAGTAACCAAAAATATCTGGAAAATCTGCAAAAACATACTTCTAAGTTACATATAGGTCAAAGGAGAAATCTCAAGAGAAAGTAAAAAATATTTTGAAAAATGAAAATGGAAATACAACCTACCCAGATCTGTGGGATGAAGCAAAAGCAGTGCTTAAGAGGGAAATTTATAGCATTGAATGTTTACAGCAGGAAAAAAAATAGATCTAAAATCAATAAGTTTCTACCTTAGGAAATGAGAAAAAAAAGAGCAAATTAAACCCAAAGTAAGCAGAAAAAAAAAATTAGAGCAAAAATCAATGGAACTAAAAATAGCATATTAATAGAAAAGATCAATGAAACCAAAAATTGGTTCTTAGTAATCTATCAGTCAAATCCTTTCACGATTATCTAGTAAAGAGGGAATGTATTCTAATTATTTAAATTACTTTTTATTAATTTAGCTGTTTTCAAATATTTAGATGTAGTTCTAAAATATGCTGAAGTTTAAACATATAATCATGAATTAAACACTATAGGTTTTACTATGTAAGGAAAAAGTTTGCTGCATAATTAGTTCATACCAAGTCAAAATATCTGTATCTCGTTTTCCAGCAAATAATCTCATAGCATGCATTTGCGGTTAAGTTTTTGGACTTTATATAAGTTAGCTGGTGAAACTCACTTAAAACACCTGGATACATCAGCCTACTAAAGTGACAGTCTGACATTTAACAGCAGTACCATCTACTAAAGGTAGAGGAAGCCTCTATCACTCCTTGGACTAATTTATTCTAAACTGAAAAACTGTTCAGGTACTGAAAGAGCAAGACAGCTTGTCTTTCTCTTCCACTCTATGAGTAAATGAAGAGAAATTAGCCCTGAATTAGCCCTGACTGGTGTGGGTCAGTGGGTTGTGCATCCTCCCCCAAACCAAAAGGTTGCTGGTTCTACCCCAGGTCTAGGCACATGCCTGGGCTGCAGGCCAGGTCCCCAATTGGGGGTGCTTGAGAGGAAACCACACATTGATGTTTCTATCCCTTTCTTTCTCCCTCCCTTCCCCTCGAAAAGTAAATCTATAACATCTTTATAAAAAAAAGATACTTAACATTAGGGAAATGCATATTAAAACCACAATAAGGTACCTAACCACTAAATATCTACTGAAGTGGCTAAACTTAAAAAGACTACTAACTGACCATATCCAGTGTGGCAAGGATGTGGAGGAGCTGGAACTCTGTGTACCAACAGTAAGAATGTAAAAATGTATAACCACTTTGGGAAAAATGTTTGTCATTTCTTAAAAAGTTAAACACAGATTTACTATATGATCTAGCTATTCCACTCCTTGATATTTCACTCAAGAGAAATAAAAGCATGTGTTCATACAAAGACTTGCATCTGAATGCTCTTAGCAGCTTTATTTGTAATAGTCAAAAACTGAATACTACTTGGCAATAAAAATAAATGAACTAGTCTATAATATTCTACAACATGGAAGAATCTAGCAATAATTATACTGCAAGAAGCCATTAAAAAATACATATAATTCTATTACATAAAAGAATTTCTATTAAAAGTTCTATAATTCTGTTACATAAACTTCTAGAAAATGCAAATTAATTTGTACCGGCAGAGAGCAGATCAGTGGAGGTGATGGGTGAAGTGGAGGGGCAGAAGGGAAGGGTTGGCAAGGCACCAAGAAACTGCTGGGGGTGATGGGGGCTCATTTTTTTTATTGTGATGATGGCTTCCCAGTGCCTACATGTCAAAAGGTAACATATGTATACTTTATGTTAATTACATTACAATAAATTTGTTGTATAATAAATACATAGCTGGTCTTTCACAAGGCACGTTTTAAAAATACCTGCAAAGCTTTGGAGGATATGTGCATTAGAATGTGTCATATAATAAATATAGATATAAAACTATTCACTGTCCAATAGTTTAAATCGATTTCACCATAATGAAAATTTAAATTCCTGATTTTTAAGCACCCAGCTGAAAAAAAAACTTGAATCCAGAGAAATTAAGCAACTCACTGAAGCTTATGACACCTAAATCTTCATCTTTAACTCTACCATAATTTATAGTCTTTAAAAGTACCTTCTAATAGGTTTAAACCTGCATGGTGAGATGTTTGAATTGAAATTCTTCCATTAACAGGAATGTGTTTCTGTCATAACGAATGTTTTGGGTTTATACAATAAAATATGTGCTGAGTTCAAAATGTATGTACACAGAATTTATTTTTAATCTTCCAATGCACACACTCCCAGAACGCATGCACACTCATTTTACAAAGGAGAGAATGAGGCACAGAGCCAGAATTGGAAGCGATGTGTCCTTGCTCTCAGTTCAAGTCTCTATTAACTTTGTTGACCTATGAACTTTGTTGGCCAAGTCTGGGTCTTCCACTGTGACAAAATAAAAAGAGCCCTCCCTGCACCAGGAATTAAGAAACCTGGTTTTTTTATTTATTTACTTATCAGCCACAGTCACACTCTGAGCCTCATCTTTTTATCTGTCTGTGAAACTGGTTATAACATTTGTCCCCCCCATTTCACAAGGCATTAGATGGTTAGCATGAGTTGACCTTTCACAAACTGTAGAGCTAAACAGATATAAGGTATTATTAATGAAACAAACCTTTCACATAATTTGCAATGGCTTCCTTTGTGTCCCTCTCTGGGTCAATAGTGATGAAAAGTGGCGTTAAATTTGGCAGAGTTGGAATATTATCTGAAAGAAAGTTCTTGTCAGTCACTATTCACACTCCAAGGGAAAAGACAAAGAAAACCAGCAACTACAATAGGTAGTATAGTAACTGGTACAGCGAGGCATTAAGGAAACACAAGGGCACACTAACACTGGCATTATGTGACGACAGGGAAGGGGATGGGATGGCCTTCAGAAGGAACAGGTCCATCTGTTACCTGTCGTAGAATCAGGTAAATAACCCACCAAACACCCGCACCAGTGTATATATAGTTCATGCCGATACCTGAATCACACCATATGAGTGTCTTGTTTCCTAACCCAATCCAATATTTGTAGGTTGTACCCCCAGCCCCAACCATACCTCAAGAGCAGGGTAAACTATTCATAAGAACTGAATATCCTGGAACAATTCATTTTAAGGATGTGCCCTATCTTCTTATTGGTCCTAACAAATGCCCCTGACTATACTTCAGACACCATCCTACAGATTTCACTGTCTAAACCAGTCACCTGGGAGAGGGCAATGGTGGTGTCAGTGATGGAAGGCCACAAGAAAGGAAGGGACACAAAGCAGAGGTAAGGGAGACCCAGACTACACTGACATTTTTAAGCAACCTAATAATGCATTTAGTATCAGAACAAGTTTCTTTTCGTGGAGAACTTACAGGTCATGGGAATCTAAGCAATGAACAAACCTAACACTGATATCTTATGTTCTCACAAACCAAATAATTATGACCCTCCACCTAACAGTAATTCAAGAATGTAAAAAGCATAGTAACATGAAGTTATCATATACATAAGTGATGTCTTTCTTACCTATTTCATCCACGACTTGAATCATTTTTTCTAGTTCTTCTGGACAAATATCAGGGCAGTGAGTGAAACCAAAATAAATGAGCACCCACTGACCCAGGTAGTCCTTATCAGTTTTTGGCTCTCCAGTGTGAGTTGTGAGGGAAAATGGTCCCCCAAGCAGAGGCTTTCCAATGCTTCGCTGCCGTTCCTTCTCTAGCTCTTAAACAGACACAAATACACATGCCAAATAAAAGGAAAGTCAATTAACCACAGGTACTCAAATGCCTGCTATATGATTTTACTATGCTGATGATGGTATAAAATGCAGAAGAAATAGTCTGTTTTCAAGAAGCTTAAAAATTCTTTTAAGGAAAATAAGCATAAAACAATCAAATCAAATTAAAATAATTGCTATATTATATAGTAAACATTGTAAGAAATGGTAAAAAAGATTTCTTCTTCTTCTGGAACAATGCAGTCCTAAGCCAATAGATGTGCCATGTTGGGGGTGGGACGGGGGCACAGCTGTGCGGGATTTCTAAGCCCAGGTGGGGAAGATGGGGGCTGGCACTGACATCTGAGCCTGAGTGTGCTGAAAGCAGCTGCATGGGGAGGGGACAGTGGCTGTGGGATCTTCGTTACATTAGAGATAAGAGAGTTACAAATGGACAGAGAGGTAGACCAACGGAAAGAAAGAAAACTAGAAAGAACCGTGTAATACTGGAAAAAAACTGGAGGTATGGTGTGAACTTATGGGGTGTGTGTATCCTTCATAGTTCTATCTACTCAGAGGACCTGGGAGCAGACATACCCCAGTAACAATGAACTAATACCCTGACTTCTAAATATCATCCTCCATAAAAATGAAATGGGGCTTTTTGGGAAAATGGCTGATACCAGGTTTTAAAAGTCAAGTAAAGACTGAAAACCTGTTACAGGCTGAAGGAGACTAAGACTAACTAGGTATGAGGTGTAGTTCTGAATTGGACTTTTGCTGTAAAGGCATCAGGCTGCAAAACTTGAATGAGGTCTGAACACTGAACAATAGTAACATATCAATGTTAATTTCCTGATTTTGATGGCTGTATTGATTATGTTGGAGAAATACACAATAAACCAGAAGTATCAAACTCATTTTCACTGGGGACGACATCAGCCATGTGGTTGTCTTTAAAGGGACAAATGTAATTTCAACTCCTTAACAGTTAAGGAGTAGTTACATTTATACAGTCCTAAAATTATTTCGGTCCTTTGAAGGCAACTGCAAGGCTGAAGTGGCCCTCAGTGAAAATGAGTTTGACACCCTGCAATAAACTATTTGGAAATGATGAGGCATCATGTCAGCAAATACTATCAAATGATTTAGGAACACTAAGTTAATACTAATATTGTATCATAATACATTTTTAGTAAAATATTATTAATTGTAGGTGAAATTCCAAACTAAAGTCAAAAGAAGCTTGCATTTGCCAGAAGTGTCTCTATCACCACTTTCCTAGCTTCTCAGTTGTTTCATTGTAAAACTAAAGGAATTTAACTGATTATTACAATACAAAAGTTCCATCAAAATACTTTTAGTTATACAAAAGGACCAATATGGACGTTATATTGCTAAGGTTCTAAAACCTATGAATTCTCATTCCCAGATTTAAACATTATCCTTTGTATAAAGGCATCAGAAAAGACTCTAAAGTAATCAAAGCAGATTTAAGTGATACTTCAAAGTTTTACTGAAAACTTCTAAACGACATCTTAAAAGTCCCAGAATATTCACTAAAATATAAACTTCCTGTAAACAGTTTCTGAATACTGCAAGTGTCTATCCAAAGCACTTCCAACATTCCTGTACCCAGTTCCTCTCTCCCCGTTCTCCATTGTCAGCCTTGGCCTTTTTCCCTCTGCTGGTCTACAGTAGAGGCTGGGCCTTCCTTTGGTCCTCAGAGCCCCCTGAACTTCCACCTGGCCTGACAGAACCTCATCTAGTAAAATGTTACTTTTGTGCCTATTTCCCTATCTCAGTGGCTGGACTGCATCTTGGTCATCTTCATACCCTCTGGGCTTCGTACTACCCATTCTCCAATCTGTCCACAAATAAGTCATTTCATACTGTTAGACAGCGCTATCCTGGACTAGAACATGGAACAGATAAAAGGCAATGGAAAAAACAGGTGGAATCTGAATAAAGTGTGTGGTTGTAGTGAGTACTGCTATACCAATTTTAATTTCTTAGTTTTCATGGATCTATACATGTTAACATTAGGGGAAGCTAGGTGAAAGGTATGTGGGGAATCTCTACGCCATATTTACAACTCTTGCAAACCTAAAATTATTTCAAGACAGAAAGTCTAAAAATGACAAAAAGATGCTGGTCCATTATTAGGAAGGATTTTATTAAGAGCTGACCAAATGATTATCTACTTACTCTCCATCTTCTCTTTCTTGAAGTACTTCATCCCTGCCAGTAAAGCTCCTCCAATAGCAAATGTGACTGCCAAAGACTTCCAGGAAACAGGCTACTGGGTCAGAAATTTCAAAAATAAAAGAAGTAGTACGATGCAGACATTTACTCATACTCGACTTATTGTTGTTTTAAATATATATACACAGAGGCCTTGATATTGTTAAGTGTGTAGAACGTTTCATGTTATTTAGGGTGAGAAAATACTGAAAGGTTCTGTGGATGCAGCTGCACCTGAGCTCTGACATAATTACAAAGGCACGTTTCCAAGGGAAAGTTCGCTAAGTCAATTTCTTTTCAAGGGAAAAAAGCGACTCAAAGCTCAAGTACCTGACTGTTACACCACGTGTGACCCTGATCCCAACTGTTGATTTAAAAACCAGTTAGTTACCTACATATGTTCGTATTGTGAATATAAATAAACCAAATAAAATCTGGGAAGTTAACGTCATTCTGGCTTCCAAAGTAACAAAGGCAAGGTAGACGAGATCTAAAAGGGGAGCTTCTTGCAAGTTGCATCAAATTATTTCTTTGTAGTCTTTTCAATCCCAAGGTAACATGCCAGACACCTAGGCCTAACTCATTAACCTTCTCCCAGCTCCGAAAACCATTTCTCTTACTTATCAACTAAAAGGTAGTGGCTCTTCGATTCTTTTCGGGTCAGGACTAGAACCTGAGAGAAACCCCCAAAAAAGGCATATCCGGCAAGAAATTAAGATCCATATTTTGCACAGTTTCAACGTATACACAGAACTCCTGAAGAAAACCCAAGGGTCCGAAATTATAAAACTGCTCCGAATCCTCAATAATGGTAAATGTCAGGTTGAGACCTCTAAGAAAACCTGACACTTTGACCCAGGCCGAATCGCGGACAACTTAAGGCCAGACCGAGTGATTTCTGAAGTTACGACCAAGTGGGATGGGAAGGCCGCAACGAGGAAAGGAAGTGCTCCAGGTGTGCACTCACCCCAGGCTGCGAGGGGCGCGTGGGGTCTCTGGGGCCCTTCCCTTCGCGTCCAGACGTCCCCGGAGGTGGCGGCATGGCGGTGCTCAGCAGCCGGCATCCCAGGAAGCTGCCTGAGAGCCCCAAGGCCCGACACTCGTTCTCTCGCCGCGCACAGACCTGCCTCACTAAGACCCTCCCGGTCCCATCTGCTGGGACCCAACCCCCAAAACTGCGAGGCAAGAGAAGCCAAAGCTGACCACCCGGAATCCGCAAGATCCGGCCCGACCCCAGCAAGAACCCCGCCATTAGCTTAGGAGAGCACACCCCCTTTGACCCGCACCTAGACTTCCGGTACTGTTTTCACTTCCTCCGGAAGTCAGAAGAGCCGCTCTATCCGCTGGGCTCGATGGTGACGCTGTCGCCGCCGAGCTGTTAGTCTGGCAGCCCTTCTCCTAGGCGCTGGCGCGCGGTAAGTGGTTTCTAGCGAGTGGAGGCGGGTCGGCCTGGGCTGGGCAGCAGGACTCCGAGGAAGGGGACCCTAAGGCTCTGGGCTTCGCCGTGGGGCCTAGGCCGGGCGGTCCTGAGCGTTGGGGGCTTCTCGCTCCGCTGGGCACCCCCAGCCTCGGAAAAAATGAAACGCTGTCCCACTAGACTAGGCAGCCCCCACCCCCATCCTTGGCGCCCTACTCCTGCCTTGTGTGGAGGCCGGCCAGTTGGAACTGCAAGCTGTTCACCGCTTTGCACTTCCATGCCGGCCCATTGCACTTAAAATAACTTGAAATAATTTGACTTTTTTCTTGTTGTTGCTAATAAGGATAATTTGAGTGGTTAGGGTAGCAAGGACGAGTCAAATATAACTGAAGTGCCTAGCGCTTTCAGTTACTCCCAGGTTGTAATGAAACCTAACTATAAATAACAGCACAGTACGCAGTAGTGTGTCCTATGTCATATCCCATCTCTTAACTTCACCTCCCTGGGTCCCAGTTTCTTAAAATGTCTCATTAACTCCCCTGTTCTCTTCAGTTTTGTGGTTTAAAGTTTGTTGATGAGTTTTTCATCCTTGTTGTTTGGGAGGTTACAGCCCCATATTAATAGGCTAAGAGCATATGAAGTTTATTTTTCATTCCTTCTGAAAGTTTAACTTGCATTTATTTGTCTGCCTTTGTTTTTGTCTCATTACCAGTGATCTTAACACCTCCCTCCTTTTGTGATGGATTTGCAAAATACAGGAAAAAGGAAAAAAATTCCTTCTGATTCTCTTCCTTAACTTCAGATCCCACTGAAACAGGAAAAGTTCATGCTGCCTGTCAGTACCAAAACCAATAAGGAGAGTTAAGGTTCGAATCTTTATGGGTGCTTTATTCAGATGCCAGTAATCTGAGAGACGGCAGGTTATGTACCCTCAAAAGCCGTCTTAACATTTCATCTCAAGCCAACTTTTTTATAAGGAGAAGGAGTAGATAAGGGGATTGGGAAAAAAGGTTAATGGGATAAGAATTGCTGAGAGTTTCCTAGTACTTATTTATCTGTTGATCAACAATTCTTTTCTTTTTAAAGATTTTATGTATTTCTAGAGAGGGAAGTGAGGGAGAGAGAGAGAAACATCAATGTGTGGTTGCAGGGGGTCGTGGCCTGCAACCCAGGCATGTGCCCTGACTGGGAATCGAACCTGTGACACTTTGGTTCGCAGCCCACGCTCAATCCACTGAGCTATGCCAGCCAGGGCAATTCTTTTTTTTTTTTTACATGGCCATCATTTACCTTCCTTTTTTAATTTATTTTTTTATTATTTATGCCCTTACAGTTGTTACCACTCTTTCTCCCTTTCCCCACCTCCACTAAGCCCCACCCTCTCCCCATTGGAACCCCAAGCTGATCCCTATATTGTTGTCCCTGTCCGTGGGTTGTGTATAAATGTTCTTTGGTTAATTGCTTCACCATCTTTTATCCTGTCCCCACATATCCTTTGTAGCAGCTATCAGTCAGTTGTATGAATCTAAGCGCCTGTTGCTATTTTGTTTGTTGGTTTATTGTATTTATTAGATTTTACATATAAGTGAGAGCATGTGGTATTTTTCTTTCACTGACTGGTTTAATTAACTTAGCATGATTTTCTCCAGGTCCATCCATACTGTCAGAAAATGTAAAAGTTTCTTCTTTCTCACTGCTGCATAGCATTCCACTGTGGAAATTTACCACAGCTTTTTTATTCACTCATCTCCTGATAGGCTGTTCCTAAATCTTGGCTTTTGTAAACAGCACTGCTGTAAACAAGGGGTGCATATATTTTTTCATATTGTTATTTTGGGATCTTTGGTATATATTCCTAGAAGTGGAATTACTGATCAAAAGGGAGTTCATTTTTAATTTTTTGCAGTATCTCCATATTTTTCACAGTGGCTGCACTAGTCTGCATTCCTACCAACAGTGTGCTGGGGTTCCCTTTTCTCCACAAGCTTGCTAATACTTGTTTGTTGATTTATTGATGAGAGCCAGCCTGACAAGGTGTAAGGTGATACCTCATTGAGGTTTTAAATTGCATTTCTCGGATGCTTAGTGACGTTGAGCATTTTTTTCATATGTCTAAAGGCACCCTGTATGTACTCTTTGGAGAAGTGTCTGTTCAGGTCTTTTGCCCATTTCTTAATTGGGGGGTTCATTTTCTGGCATTGAGTTGTATCAGTTCTTTTTATATTTTGGAGATTAAACCCTTGTCAGATGTATCATTGACAAAAGTGTTTTTGCATACAGCGGGTTCCCTATTTATCTTGCTGATGGTTTCTTTAGCTGTACAGAAGCATTTTAATTTGACGTAGTCCCATTTGTTTATTTTCTGTTTTGTTTCCAGTGCTTTGTGAGATATTGGCAAAAATATTTCTATGTTGAATATTTGAGATTTTACTCCCTGTGTTTTCTTCTAGGATTTTTATGATTTCACGGCTTACATTTAAATCTTTCATCCATTTTGACTTTTTTATTTTTATTTTTTAGATTTTTATTTATTTATTTTTAGAGAGGGAAGGGAGGGAGATAGAGAGAGAGAAACATCAATGTGCAGTTGCTGGGGGCCATGGCCTGCAACCCAGGCATGTGCCCTGACTGGGAATCGAACCTGCGATGCTTTGGTTCGCAGCCCTCGCTCAATCCACTGAGCTACACCAGCCAGGGCAAGTTTATTTTTTGTGTATGGTATAAGTTGGTGGTCTAGTTTCACTTTTTTTGCATGTATCAGTCCAGTTTTCCCAACACCATTTATTGAAGATACTGTCTTTGCTCCATTGTATGCTCTTGCCGCCTTTGTGAAATATCAGTTGCTCATACAGGCGTGTGTTTATTCCTGGGCTTTCTGTTCTGTTCTACTAATCTGTATGTCTGTTCTTGTGCCAGTACTGTTTTTATGACAGTGGCCTTATAGTATGTAGTTTGATATCAAGATTTGTGATACCTTTAGCTTTGTTTTTCTTTCATAAGATTGCTGAGACTACTGAGGTTCTTTTTTAGTTCCATATAAATTTTTGGAGTATTCTAGTTCTGTGAAGTATGCCATTGATATTTTAATAGGAATAGCATTGAATGTATAGATTGCTTTGGGTAGAATAGCCATTTTAATGATGTTAATTCTTGCAGTCCATGAACACGGTGGATGCTTCCATTTATTTGTATCATCCTCGATTTCTTTCTTCAGTGGCCTATAGTTTTCAGAGTACAGGTTTCTTACCTTCTTAGTTAAGTTTATTCTTAAGTACCTTATTTTTTTTGTTGTAATAGTAAATGGAATTGTTTTCTTAGTTTTTCTTTCAGATATTTCAATCTTGGTGTATAAAAATGCCATCAACTTTTGGGTATTAATTTTGTATACTGCTACTTTGTCAAATTCATTTATTAGATCTAGTAGTTTTTTGGTGGAGTCTTTAGGGTTTTCTGTGTACAATAATATCATGTCACCTGCAAATAATGATAGCTTTACTTCTTCCTTTCCAATTTGAATGCCTTTTATTTCTTCTTGTCTGATTGCTGTGGCTAGGACTTCTACAACTATGTTGAATAAGAGTGCTGAAAGCAGACATCCCTGTCTTGTTCCTCATCTTAACAGGAATCCTTTTAGTTTTTGCCCATTAAGAATTATGTTAGCCGTAGGTTTTTCTTATATAGTCTTTATTATGTTGAGGTATGATCTCTCTATTCACACTCTGCTAAGAGTTTTTATCATGAATGGGTACTGGATTTTATCAAATGCTTTTTCTGCATCTGTTGATACGATCATGTGGTTTTTGTCTTTCATTTTCTTTATGTGATGAATCTTATTTATTGATTTGCAAATATTGTGCCAACCTTGCATCCCTGGGATAAATCTCACTTAATTGTGGTGTATGATCTTTTTTATATATTGCTGGATCCAGTGTGCTAATATTTTGTTGAGGATTTTAGCATCTATATTCTTCAAGGATATTGGCCTATAATTTTTTTTCTTTGTTGTATTTTGGAATTAGGATACTACTGACCTCATAGAGAGAGCTTGGAAGTCTTTCCCCTCTTGAGTTTTTTGGAATCGTTTGAGAAGGATCAGTGATAGTTCTTTGATTGGAGAAATTTGCCTGTGAGGCCTGGTCCAGGGCTTTTGTGTGCTGGGAGTTTTTTGACTGCTCCTTCAATTTCATTCATTGTTATCAGTCTAATCAGGTTTTCTGCTTCTTCCTGATTCAGTTTTTGGAGATTGTATGTCTCTAGGATTTGTCCATTTCACCCAGTCAAATCAGGTTGATTGATTTCTTGACATATAGTTATTCTTAGTAATTTCTTATAAAACCTTGTATTTTTGTGATACTGGTTGTTTTCCATATCTTTAATTTGATTTTATTTATTCGGGTCCTCTGTCTTTTTTTTTTTTTTGATGAGGCAGGTTAAAGGTTTGTCAGTCTTGTTTATCTTTTTGAAGAGCTAGCTCCTGGTTTCATTGATCTTTTTTTTTAAAAAGATTTTATTTATTTATTTTTAGATAGGGGAAGGGAGGGAGAAAGACAAAAAGAGAAACATTAATGTGTGGTTGCCTCTCCTGCACCCCCCATTGGGGACCTGGCCTGCAACCCAAGTGTGTGCCCTGACCCCAAACTGGTGACCCTTTCTTTGGTTCACAGGCCGCTTCTCATTCCACTGAGCCACACCAGCCAGGGCTCATTAATCTTCTGTATTATTTTTTTAGCCTCTATGACATTAATTTCCACTCTAATCTTGATTGTTTCCCTTGTTCTGCTTGCTCTGGGGTTTTGTTGATTTTCTAGTTCTCTTAGGTGTAGGTTTAGATTGTTTATTTGAGTTTTTTTTGCTTCTTGAATTAGGCCTGAAGTGCTATGAACTTCCCTCGTAGGATTGCTTTCGCTGTGTTCCATAGATTTTGGGTTGTTGTGTGTTCATTTTTATTTGTTTCCAGGAATTTTTTGATCTCCTCCTTGATCTTACTGGTTACCCATTCATTATTTAATAACATGCTATTTACCTCCAAGTATTTGAATGTCTTTGAGTCTTTTTATTGATGTTGATTTCTAGTTTCATGCCATTGTGATCTAGAAAATGCTTGATATAATTTCAATTTTCTTGCATTTGTTAAGGCTTGTTTGTGGTTTAATGTGTGGTCTGTCTTTGAGAATGATCCATGTACACTTGAGAGGAATGTATATACTTCTTCTTTGGGGTGAAATGTCCTTTAAATGTCAATTAAGTCCATTTGATTTAGTATGTCATTTAATGCCACTATATCCTTGTGATAGCTTGTCGGGAAGATTTATCCAGTGTTATCAGTGGGATGTTAAAATCCCCTGTTATGACAGTATTGTTGTTGATATCTTCTTTAAAGTCCACCAAAATTGTTTAAATATATTTAGGTGCTCCTGTATTGAGTGCATGTATGTTTACGAGGGTTATGTCCTCCTGTTGGATTGAACCCTTAAGAATTATGAAGTGACCTTCTTTTATCTTTTTTATGGCCTTCATTTTGAAGTCTATTTTGTCAGATATAAGTATTGCTACACCCACTTTTTTTTTTTATTCCATTTGTGTGGAATATTTTCCTCTATCCCTTTACTCTCAGCCTGTGGAAATCTTTTGCTCTCAGGTGAGTCTTTTGTAGACAGCATATATATGGGTTGTTTTTTCTTATCCATTCGGCTACTCTCTGTGTTTTGATTAGAGCATTCACTTAGTTACATTTTAGGTTATTGAGAGGTGCTTATTTATTGCCGTTTTTTGTATCATACCTATGTTTTTCCTCTATTTCTTCTTATTACAGAACATCCTTTGACATCGCTTACAGTGCTGGTTTGGTGGTACTGTACTCTTAACCTTACTCTGTGGGAAGCTGTTTATTCGACCTTCAGTTTTAAATGATGGCCTTTCTGGGTAGAGCAGTCTAGTCTACATGTTCTTAGCTTTCATTACTCTGAATATTTCCTGCCAGTCTCTTCTGGCCTGAAGTGTTTCTGTTGAGAAATCAGCTGAGATTCTAATGGGAGTCCCCTTGTAAGTAATGCTCTCTCAGGCTGCCTTTAAAATTTTCTCTTTGCCTTCAAGCTTTGCCATTTTAATTATGATGAGTCTTGGTGTAGGTCTCTTTGAGTTCATGTTTATTGGGACTCTCTCCTATTTGGACTTGTGTGTTCTTTTCCTTCACCAGGTTGGAAAAGTTTTCTGCCACTATTTTTCCAAACAGGTTCTATATCCCTCTAATACACTCAGCTCTTTCTGGCACTCGTGTAATGCGGCTGTTGTTACACTTGATGTTATCCTGAGGGTACGTTAGGCTTTCCTCATTTCTCTTAAGTCTCTTTTCTTTTTCATTTTCTCTTTGGGTGGATACTGTCATCTTGTCCTCTAATTCAGTGATTTGATCCTCTGATCTAACCTACTGTTGATTCCTTCAAGCAAATTCTTCATTTCAAAAATTGTAATCTTCATTTCTGACTGGTTCTTACTTATGGTTTCTATAACCTTCTTAATGCTTATTATCTCATTAAGTTCTCACTGAGATCATCTGTTCTTCCCCTAGGTCTTTGAGCATCATTATAACCATTATTTCAAACTCTGCATCTGGGTATTTGTGTTGCTTCCATTTTATCTGTATCTTTTAATTCTTTTTTTGTGGGGATTTCTGTTGTTTTGCTTGGGACATTTTTCATTGTCACCCCATTTGATCTCTGTGTTGGGTAGGTGTGCTATCCTTTGTACACCCTTTCGGGATACTGATCCTGTGACTAGTTGGTTCAGGTTTTGGTGTGGGCAGAAGTCCACCAGTGGTTTTACTGGTCCTGGGTCCAGTTGGGTGGGGTTCAGAAACAGGTTGCTTTCAGATGGTGTGTGAATCTGGCCCTAGGCTACCTCTCTGTAGCCATCAGGCTGTTCACTGCTTGGGTCTGTGTTTCCTGGACCTGCTTGTGCATGCAAGGGGCCAGCTGTTTAAAAGAGTCAGCTCTTTTCCTGCTTGGAGCTGGTGGCAGCTCTGGAAAGGACCCGAGGCTCCCTGAGGTCGGCCTCCTCTTAAAACCACTCTGCCCTTCCCTGAGGTTGCCTGGTTTTTTTCCAGGGCCTTCTGATGAGGGTCTGTAAGCTGATTACCAGGACTAGCAGGTTTTCACTTTGTTGGTTCTGCAGTCTGTAAGGCACTCAGTGAGGAGAGAGTAGCACCTACTCAAAGCTAGTCCCTTCAGTCTTTGCCAGAGAGTCCAGCACTTGCCCGGGGGGCTCACTGCTGATTCAGGATGGGTACATTCAACTTTCCCCTTTGCAGGAGTGAGCTCAGCAGCTCTGGACTTCAGGGGATAGATCGGAAGAGCCTCCCATTGAAGTTTGGGCAAGAACAGACTGCAGGTGGGGGCTGAATGCTCTCATTCCAAGACCTCAGTTAGAGGCAAAGCTCTCTGTCCTGTTCCCAGGTGATATCCTTTAAAAGTCTCACACTTTGAAAGTCCCCGTTCAGAGTTTCTTTCTTCTTCCTTTGGAAGTACACCCAGCGGGGAAATCTTGGACCAGGCAGGGCTGATATGCAGAGTTTCCCCTTTAGAGGTGGTGCCTGCAGCCCTGCAGTAGGGGGACAGGCCTTGCCTTGCCTTCCCTTCCCAGGGGATTGCAGGCTTGAGTAGGTTTGCCTTGCTGCAAAGTATCCCAGGCACTCAACTCTACCCATCTAACTCCTAGCCTACAGCCTTTGCAGGAGACACAGTTCAGAACTCTCTGCTCCACGCATCCCCTGGTTTGTTTGCAAGCCGAGCTGGGCAGAGCTCAAAAGACCCTTCATTGTACAAATTTCTGATCTCGCTGCTTGGCTGGTCTCAGTGGGAAAGGACCTGAAGATACAGTGAGGCTTAGCATGTGTGAGAAAAGTTCAAAATGGGCCAAAAAACTACTTCACCATTTCACTAGGTTCTTTTCTACAGCTGCGGCAGCAGGGGTAGCTCACAGTATGGCGGGGTGGGGTCGGGGCACGGTCTGGGCACTGCTCGCACACTTGAGAGTAGGAAAACTGGTTCTCTTTCTCATGCCATTCAGCTAGTTCTGTTTTGGTCTCCCCTGTGCCTGCCCTGCAGTCAGAGATCCCCTTTATGCCATTGCTCTCTGCCACCTTCAGAAGCTTTTTTGTTTCAGCGTGGTCTCTCTCTTAATTTGAGCTCGTATAGTGAACTCTTCTGTACCTGGCACCCCAACCACAGATGTACTTCATGCTGAATTTTCAATCTCTGTTTTTCACAGGTCTGGTGGAACCTCACTGTATCCTGCTGCCAGAGACCCCACAGCTTCCCCTTCCTTCTCTATTGCTGTGAGTATTTTTACGGCCCACAGTTCAAAGGGGAGGGAGCTCTGTGACTGTGATTTCAATGTGGTTTCTTTGCTGGCAGAGCAGTTGCACATGAGGTCCTTGCCCAGCCACATTTCAGATCCTTTTAAAAAGGTGCCCACACAGCAGTACTGAGTCCCTCCCCATTGCCCAAGGAGCAAAGTCACGACTGGCTGCAGCCTGTAGGTGCCTCTGACAGACCCGGGAACAGCAGCCTGGTCCCTTTAGCAGTCTGAGTCTCTGTCCTGAGCTCTCCAGTTTGATGCTTCAACAGCAGAAGCTCTGCTCATTGTGCGTGCAGCCAGGGTCTCAGATTCAGTGGATCCCCCTAAGTATCCCTGATTAGGGTTGGAGATCCCTGTGTGGGATTAAGGCCCCTTGCTCCTATGGGGGAGGGAGCTCCAAAGCTGCAATTTCTGTCTTATCTCTCAGCTGCAACAGGAGCCACACACATGGTGTTTCCTCTACCATGTATAAAATCCCCTTACCAAATGGTACAGAGCATCTTCTGTACTTCTTGGCTTCAAAACTTTGTATCAGCCCTGACTGGTATAATTCAGTGGACTGAGTGCTGGCCTGTGAATCAAAGGGTTGCTGGTTAGATTCCCAGTCAGGGCACATGCCTAGGTTGCAAGCCAGGTCCCCAGTAGCGGGTGGACAAGAGGCAACCACACATTGATGTTTTTCTCTCTCTTTCTCCCTCCCTTCCCTTCTCTAAAATAAATAAATAAAATCTTAAAAAAAACTTCATGTCAGCTAAGATTCTGTTGATTGTTCAGGTTGCTTGTCAGAAGTTCAGTTGAAAATCTGGGTTGGGGCCAGGAGCAAGTAAACTCAGCTTCCACCTGCTCAGTAGCCATCTTCAGTGTGTATGATCAGCAACTCCTTATCTGTGTTTCCTCCCTGAAACACAGTGGCTCAGATGCCAGCTATGGCTTGCAGAACCCCTGGGGCACAAAGGTTGATTTGCTGGTCGACTTCCTGGAGTCACTTAGGTTGTACATTCCAGTTCCTAGAATAACAGCTTTCCAGTGCATTAGTCACTTAAGCCTGTCAACTATAGCTAAGGCTAAAATCTTTTAACTCTTGTGATTCCCTGTCATTTCCCCCGTTAGTTTTTAGTCATTTTATTTCTGTAAGATTAGTTTAATTAAAGAAATACAAACGAGACATAAAACCAGGTAAGATCATTTAAAAATCATTTTGTTGTTGAGTAAACAGCCCTTCCACATTAGTGGTGGTGTTGCAATTCATCTAAAACAGTTTTCAGTACAGTTGACAAAAGTTGTACATTTTCCAGATGGGGCCACGTTACTGTTTTTTTTTTTTTTTTTGTTTTTAAGATTTAATTTATTTATTTTTAGAGAGGGAAGGGAGGGAAAAAGAGAGAGAGAGAGAGAGAGAGAGAGAAAAACATCAATGTGCGGTTGCTGGGGGTCATGGCCTGCAACCCAGGCCTGTGCCCTGACTGGGAATTGAACCTGCGATGCTTTGGTTCGCAGCTTGCGCTCAATCCACTGAGCTACGACAGCCAGGGCTACGTTACTGTTTTTAAGGAAAACATTTCCGTGTCCTTTAGGGTTACCGTAAGTTCCTAGTTATCTTTGTAGGGAGCACAAATGCCTACAAGACATGAAATGAGTTTGTTTGGCGTAGGTTCCAGTTCACTTTTCTTCTAGTTGGCTTTCTGGGAATCCCATCATCCAAGTCTTGAGTACCACCTTATCTCCAGGTTCAAAGGATCACAGTGAACCTGCAGGGGAGAGATCTCTAATACAGCTAGGGTTGTGAATCACAGCTAAAGTCTGACTTAAATGTTGTACGTAGTTCTTTACCTTCACTTCTTGGTCTACATACACATCTTTCTTCCCAATCATAGCCTGAAATGGTTGCCCATACGCAGTTTCATAAGGACTCAATTGAATTCCATTTCAAGGAGCCTTGTTCTGAGTAGGACGATATGTAAAACTTGATCCCAGTGGAGATGAGTTTCTTGAGAGTTTGGCAACATTTTTCTTCAAGATGTGATTCATCTGCTCTACCTTCCCAAGAAAAGCTTTTCAGTTTCCTGTAAAAGCTGTCATGTAGCTGCCACAGCTCTCAAGCAGACTGTTCACCTCTGGACAGTGTTATCTAATTTGTTTGAAAAACCCGATAAGACTCCTTCTGCTAGGTTTAAGCAGGAACCCAAGAAACCTTACTGCTTGTTGGCACATGTGGGTCTTCTGTGCTGATACTTTATGGCCCCAAGTTGCCAAATGGTTCAAGGTAAGCTATAGTATGAGTTAAAGGATGCATGCACCTATTGTAACAAAGTTCCTCCCTCTAGTTTTAGGTCTTTTAAGTCCTGGCTCAGGGTCTCCCCCAAAATTGTGGGGGAGTTGTTGTTGAACCCTTGCGATAAGACTGTCCAGGTCCTGCCATTCAAAAGCAAACAACAGTTGATAGTGTAGGTCAACCAAATGCAAAAGAAAACATCTTTTAAGTCCAATACTGAATACCAGGGGCTGTCCCTGGGTGTACTGTTTTGTACAGTGTCATTTATGGCCCTTAAACCTTGTACAGGGAGCAGCAGTGCCAAATGAGTCTATATTCCTGAAACTTCTGAATTACTGGGCATATTCCTTCTAGGGTCTCCTCTCGCTAGAGATACTGCCTCTTATGAGAGTCCCTGTCCTGGTTTGAGGTCACCTTTAACAGGGGGGCTCGCTTAGCCCTCCCTGGCCTTCCAGCAGCCCACGCCAGTGGGGTTTACCTGATTTCGCAGTTTCTTCTGTTCGGAGTTGCTTTCCTCTTTCCCGAGGTTTCATGAGGAACTGCCGAGTGTGCTCTGGAGGGACCTGTAGGTGGAGCTGTTCCTCTGGAGAGAGAGTGATTTGAACTTGGAGTTTTGACAACAAATCCCCTCCCAGAAGAGGAAAACCATATCTCCCACAGCACATTCTAATGGCTTCAAGAAAAATTGGCTTCTAGGGCTTTCAGAAATTCCAGTTCCAGTTCAGTTAGAGGTCTGCTGACCATGGAATACATCACTCTGTATCAATAAAAAAAAATCTACAATTTGCCCCTTCACTCTTAGCTTTACCCAAGTTCTCAGACTCACCTCCTTTTCCCTCACTCTGGGCTCTCATTTTTCCACTGCCCTTTTCCGTTGCGGTATGATTGCCCTACCCTAGTAGACCGAGAGATAAGGAGATTTTCTTCCGGACGCTGAGAACTCAGACTTTGTCAAAGCCGAGGAGTGAGGGTCCATCACCCCCCTTTGCTGCAGCCCCCCCCCCAAGTCCTTCTTTTGGGGGGCCTCCCAAAGTGATCGTGCCTGGCTTGGGTTGTTCCCCCGTGGGGAATCTTACCCGTCTTTGGCTAACCCGACCAAGCTTTTTGGGGGGTTCAGTTATGAACAAAGCAGCAGAAACAGCATTCCTGCCAGGAAGATAAGCTTTTGTCTCCTTGCTGGCTCACGGTTCCAAGGGCGTTCCCTTAGCTTTAGCCTAGGCGGGGGTCTCAGCTTCTAATACCAGTCAGGGCGGTTCCCAACAGGGGCTTGTCCTCCGCTGAGTTTGGTTCCCTGATGGGTTCGGGACAGAGAGACCAGTGCAGGCTCACCGCCTTTGGCTTCCTCAGCCGGGTGAGGAGGAGAAGCCCCGGGGGAACCCTGACCGTGCTCAGCAGCCACCCTGATTTTCCTGGTTCCTCTGTTCTGAGCTTCTGTTACCTGCCACAGGCAAATTCCCTCTTGTCTGGACCATTTTCCCATTTCCCTGATCTTTGACAAAACAACTCTAATTGCAGTATAGTACAGTAGTCTAAAGACCCATTCAGTGGCCAGCTTTCTCCTGAGTCCAGATGATACATAAACCAAGCAGTATTACAATAAAAAAATGTTTTCTTAGGTTCGTGAGCACAAGCCAACCAGTCAGCCAGGATTCACCCCAAACGGCTGTTTCCTGGAATGGAGGCTCCTCCCCACCCCATTCTACCAGACAGAGCTCTCATATTACACAAACCAAAAACACCTTAATTACAACTATTTTAAGTCATAACCTGGGACTTCAGTTCTACCAGAGATCTGTAATGTCACACAAACCAGAAGGCAGCTTAGTTAACCTGGGACTGCAATTCTGAACCAGAAAGCACAGCTGTTCAATCAAAAGTGAAGGCAATGGGGAATGCCGGGAATTAGAGAGTCCCCCAGTGAAATCACTTGACATCTGCTGGGGAGTCTCCACATCTGCACCCCAGGGCCCCCCAGTCCAGGTAGCCAACTGGACTCCACCAAATATCCAGACTTACCAGAGTGTCCCGGAGGTCCCCACCAGAGTCACCAGGATGTGAGACCAGAAAAGCCAGTGTTTGTGACTGTGGGGCTGCAGGGAGGAGTTCTGAGTGAGCTGGCATAACCAGCTAAGTGCTCCTCTTGGGTGCTGTCGGGCTGTGGTCTGGTGTCAGCCATACTTCTTGATCCCAGAGTTGAACTGGAAATTTCTGGAGTTTCTGCTCAAAGTGAATGTTTGCTCAGCACTTCAGATCATTTTTAATCGAACTAAATTTTCTGTCTGGAGTTGCCTGTAGGATATTTTTTTACCTTCATATTTCTGTATTTGCCCAGGGAGAAATTTTCCTCAAATAGACAGAAAGCCAGAAAAGCACCTTGCTTATTCAGGCAGTGAGCACATAAAATAATTGTTTATCCTTCTCAGTTGTAGGTTAATCAACACACATCATATAAATTAAAATTGAATTCAGTGGTGTTTTTAGCTGCTCTGTTAAATTTTGTTTACTGGAGAGATTCTTTTAATACCTTTACCATTATTTGTTTACCAGAGCATTTTTATTCAACCTCTTCATGTCAAATTTATAATGCTAAATAAAATACTAGCTTCTAAAACAGTCCCTGACTCAAAGTAAGTGTTTTATAACTATGCGTTGGATTGAATTGCTAGTAACCCACTCTGAGCCTGATTTCATGGATCTATGAAACTTTTAGTGTTAAGAATGACCTTAAACATGAGTGTAAACCTATCACTTTTATTACTATCAAACCACCAAGATCTCCAGATGAGGTTTTTAATTTTCTTTCAATTTAGATGCTTTTCTTTTTTTTTTTAAGATTTTATTTATTTATTTGTAGAGAGAGAGAGAGAGAGAGAAACATCAATGTGCGGTTGCTGGGGGTCATGGCCTGCAACCCAGGCATGTACCCTGACTGGGAATCGAACCTGCGACATTTTGGTTCGCAGCCTGCGCTCAATCCACTGAGCTACACCAGCCAGGGCCAGATGCTTTTTTTAAAAGAAATAGGACACATCACATCATCCAACAAGGCCAGTGAAATTTTATGCTTACTTTAGGCTATTTTGACTAGGAAAGTTAGGCCTAATTTTCAGAAGAAAACCTTCCTGGCATTGTAACTTGTTTGCTGCATCTCGAGTTTGGACACCCGCCTCCTGTACCTAGCCACAAAAATTTTCCCCCTCAGCTTTGCTGTTACTGCAGTGTGTGGCTCAGTCAGGGTTCAAGACCTACCCCCCTCCCTGCCCTCCTCTTCCCACAGCCACCTAGGGCATCTGTCTCGCAGTCGTTCCCCTTAACAACGTCCCTCCTTCCTCATTTCTGTATTTGTCACCCCCACCAATTGCTTTGACAATGGTTTAAAGGAAATATTCTTTTCAGTGTAGGGCTGTCCTCACAAGTTCATCATAGGTGCTTAAGGAACTTCAGCCTTCTGGCCAGTCCTAATTATCATAGACATTTTATTAGTATCATCTTGAAACAAGGTTTCAGCAATTAAGCATCCCTAAGTATTTCCTCTCATTCTTAAATAATCATTGATGTCTCAGGTGATTTTCACAACGTGCTGGCTGCTTATCCTGCACCATGACATCTTACAGGAATTTTTCAGAAGAACTTGAAAAGTTGTCTACATTATTCTGTTCCATAAAAAGTTTCATGTATTTTGAGGTTCACCAGGCAGATACCTGTTCAGATCCGTAGTCAAAAAATAACATTCTTTAACATGCAGTGCTTTATGATTTACAAAGTAGGTTACTGTGTGTTATAACTCAGTTGACTTTTCACAGCATCTGATGAGGATTATTTTGCTTTAGGAAAAGCTGAGACCCCAGTTCAATTCCAGGTCTTCAGTTTCAAAAGCCTTCAGCAGTTCATTATAATTCCTCTTAACTAAAACTTAGATAGCTTAGCATATTGTAAATGATACAGGCAAAACTTTCAGAACAAAAACTTGGTATTTGCCCTTTCTTTTCAAAAGCAAATTCTGAGGACTGGACTTCTATCCATCGGTCAGATTTCTTTTGATTTAATTTTCCCAGCAGTTCTAGTCTTAGTTATCAGCTTAGCAGAGATAGTTCTAAGGATTTTGCTAGTAGTTCCAGCAAAAGTCCCAGGGCTGACCTGGCCCAGCTTAGGTTATATGCCTTCCCCTAATTGACCAGACTGGAAACTGGGCTTGTATAAGCCAAGCCTGGGTCATGTGTCTGTGCCTCTCAAATCACACGAAGTGAGAGGGAGGCAGTGGATAGATACCGGAGGAGACACTGGGGTGCTGTTACCAGCAGAGTAAGGAATGGATGCTGTGTTAGGCACAAGTAACCACTATCCACTGGAGAGAAGATCAAATTAACTGGGATTAAGTGCATTCCAGGAGCTCCACAGTACCATACTATTGCCCTAAAGTCTCTGAGTTTAAAGATAAAAATAAACAGGCTCATTTGATTGGGGATAAAAGCACTCCCAGAAACAGTTTTCCCTTAGGCTTTGGCAGTAATATTCCACTGATACCCTTGCTAAATTATCTTCTGGTTTGATTCTTCTGTTAATCTGTGCTTGGAATTGGCAAAATCTTGAAATCTAATAGAACTAGAGATTTTCAGCTGATTTAGGTGAGCTTTGTATTTATTGTAATTGTATCTGAGTTCTTTACCTTCCAAATCAGATGATCTCATCTAAACCACCCCTCCTATATATGTAGACTGACTTGATACCAGTGGGCTTTTCAAATAGGGACCACGGGGAAAATGAGCAAGTGAAAAAACAAAAACCCAGTGTAAGAACACCAAGCCATTTTTTAGGATCTCCATGGTGCTATTTCACCTGTTTTAGAGATAATTATACCCAACCAGATTAAGGAAGAAAGAAACGTAGGTGAAGCTTGTAATTGGGTGGATCAGGTGGAAAGTGTATCCTTAGGGTCAACAGTTGTAGAAGGGAGGGAAGCCCCTCCTCCAGTGAGTCAAACGGAAGCCTGGCCTTTTCTGCGGGCTGTGGAGCTGTCACCCCCACCTGTGGTAGGCCACTGTGCTGCTTAGGACTGCACAGATCAGTTTTGGTTGTAAGGAAGGGGAGTTAATATTCAGGTTTTAAAAAGCTGGTTCAGCCTAGTATCCAACTTTTGAAGAAAATAATCACATCGACATCATAGTTTTTGTGCCAGATTTTTTTGTTTAAAATTATTATTCACCTATCTTTACCCTGTTATTCCACATAAAAAAATAGGAGAAATTTATTTCAGGTGACCTACCCACCAACAAAGAGAAAGCATTCAGCCCAATACAAAATAACCCACAGTAGGGGGTCTCATGTATAAAGTACAATGAGTGAGTGTAATGTATGACTTTCAAAAAAAATTCCTGAAGTTTTGATAAAATTACTGGTGTTTGTGGAAGAAGGTGCGTGCGTGTGTGTGTGTGTGTGTGTGTAAAACTAGTGTGTATTTCTTAAAAATTGCAGATTATTCCAGATTTGAAATTGACTTTACTAGAATTAAAATGCCTGTTCATTAGTAAGATAATATTCTTTTGTAAATTATTACTCTTCTAAAGAATACAGGTTATTGTGTATTTCACAGATAAGAAAATGGAAGCATTTCATGGGCTTGGTAATTGGACCTAAGACTGTCAGCCTGTAAAGCACCTGTACTTTCCTCTCTACCAAGCTTCCTAGTGGATTAACTGTTACATTTAATATCCATTTTACCATTAGAAAGTTAAAGTGTTAATAACTTAATTATCTTTTTTACTTTATTTAGAAACCTGTTTGGAGGTTATGGATGATAAGCCCAGTTCTGGAACTGTGAGTGAGAGTTCAGAACTTCTTTTCTCCTTCGGAGTTATAGCAGATATTCAGTATGCTAATTTAGAAGACGGCTATAATTACCAAGGAAACAGAAGACGATACTACAGACATAGTCTTGTTCACTTGCAGGCTGCTATTGAACACTGGAATAAAGAAAGCAGCCGGCCCTGTTGTGTACTTCAGCTGGGAGATATCATTGACGGCTACAATGCGCAGTATAAAGCATCAGAGAAGTCACTAGAACTTGTTATGAATGTGTTTCAAATGCTTCAAGTCCCAGTTCATCACACATGGGGAAATCATGAATTCTATAACTTCAGCAGAGAGTATTTAACAAACTCTAAACTGAACACAAAGTTTCTAGAAGACCAGATTGTACATCATCCTGAGACTGTGCCTACCGGGAGTTATTACGCTTACCATTTTTCTCCGTTCCCCAAATTCCGGTTCATTTTACTTGATGCTTATGACTTGAGTGTCTTGGGCGTGGATCAGTCTTCTCCAAAGTACCAGCAGTGTCTGAAGATGCTGAAGGAGCACAATCCAAATATGGAATTGAATAGTCCTCAAGGTGAATTATTCCTTTGAGCTGAGAATCTAATACATTGTCTTTAAATTCTCCAGCTACCTATTATTCAGCAGGAAGATGGATGATTAAGGTAAAAGTATATTGTCGCTGTTGTTCAGGGTCAGGATTTCTCACAAGCCTCATGGTACATGGATTGGTTGCAGTTGGTTCAAAATTTCTTTTAACAGATATCCAAATACCTTCTGTGGGCTGAGCACTTTTTCTAGAGCTTAACTATTTACAAGTGTAAACAGTATTGACAATATCACTTTTTTAATGCATGGAGTAGAGGAAACAAAAGTAAGTAGGCAGGCCTATTTATTAATGACACAGTAATAAGATTATTTTCACAATGATACATGCTACGAAGAAAATATAAGGGGGGACTGTTTTAGTTCAGGTGGTCAGAGCTAGCTGCTCTAAGGAGAAAAACATTTAAGCTGAAACCTAAATAATGAGGAGGCAGTCAGCCTTGGGAAGAATACTATGACAGAAGGAGAAACAAATGCAGAGGCACTAAGCGCAGTGAGACTTTGGCATTCTTGAACGTAGAAAAGAGCCAGTGTGCAGGAGGATGTCGGAGTAGTTCAAAGGACATGGTAAAGAGTTTATTTTATTTTCAATGTAATAGGAAGCTAATGAAGTGAGCAGAGGATGTCAAAGATTAGGAAAAAGATAAAGCACAATTTATTTGAATATTGCTCTAAATTCTGGTGGTTTCCTATTTTAACTCAATTGCTGCCAAATGTTCCTAAAGAGAAGTGTACCTATGTTAGCTAAGTTTGAATGCCCTAGTGACAAGACAATGATACGTGATGGATCTAATGTGCAGAATTCATTTTAGGACTTTCTGAGCCTCAGTTTGTCCAGTTTAATGGAGGATTCAGCCAAGAACAGCTGAACTGGTTGAATGCAGTCCTTACATTCTCTGACAGAAACCAAGAGAAGGTGGTGATCGTGAGTAAGTATTTAAATGATTTGTTAAATACTAGCATTTTACAGAATGGGAAAAGTTAAATTTTAAAATGTACTAAACACTTATTATATTGTGATGGCCTCTTTCTATAAAATGAATGCTTAGTTTAAATTTTTTTATTGAAAAAAATCTGATTTTTTATTGAGAAAAACAATCTGAGATTTACTCTGAATTGAGTAAAGGAAGAATTGAATTGTAAAAGAACAAAAACATCTTGCCAAATACTAGAGCCTGTGAGTTGGCCTTTTAGGTTTCATAGTAGAATTTCTCCAAGTGGGATCAATTTACATAGTAAAATTTAAATGAAAAATTTATTTCACACCCCATCCCAAATCTCAGTCTTAGGAGACCTACCTGGCAGTGCATTGGCCACAAAACAGAGACCCCTGCTGCCTGGATGAAAGCAAAGCAGGTGTAACAGGAGTGAGACATAGCTGGCAGTGAGCACGGACGTAATTACTGTTTTCATTCAGAATCATTTTTACAGACATGCTGCCATCAGAAATTGTAGGAATCTGCAGGTGCTTAAAATACACTCAGGTGTGAGTGTGTGCACATGCATGTATACACGAAGACTTGAATTTACCTTGTGGCTGTTGTGCTTGCTCTGGGGGCTGAGATCAGATCCCTTGTTTTAGGGGTCTAATTGATATGGTGTAATGGATGAGAGTACTGGACGAGGAGTCCCAAGGACGGAATGCCATTCTGGCTCTCATATCTATGGTTCATGTGACTCTGGGCAAATGTCCAACCTACAAACTGTGGTTTTCTCAGTATTGCCCCAGTTGAAATTGTGAACATGAAAACTGTTTGAAAATGACAGGCTGTACAGATAGTTGATGATATAAAAGTAGGTTTCTATCTACATATGTAGTCTTTTACTTACTATCTTCCACTGATGTAGTAAGAACATGTAGATGGAGTTAGGGGTGTTTCTGCCACCATTGGTGTATCAAATGTCATTCAAGGCTTGGTAAGTGCAAGGCACTGTCAGGGGTTATTGGCGTGGTGTGAGACTATTTTGGTTTGACAGCGAGTGTCTCAAAAACTGGGACACTTCCTGACTTGTCTCTGCTTCATAGCTCTTCACTGCTAGCTTGTACTTGTTACTTTGGAGCACCCTGGAGCTAAAATAGGCCTTGAGATCATATAGTCAAACCTTTGATTCTAAAGATAGGGAAACTGAGCCAAAGAGATTAAAACTGAAACTGCACAGCTACTGACAGAACCGAGACTTAAGAGTCCATGTTTTGTTTCCCAGCCCCTTTCCCACTCTATCCCATGTTCTTACTTGTTTATGTCTGTGCTCTCATGTGCAGTGTCAGTCTCTTAAATTTCTTCTGTTTTTGGTAACCTTAGAAACTGTATGAACAAATCTTTAACAACTGAGTGTCCCAGGTTTTTTTCAGCAAAGTTTAAAATGACTTAATAGAAATTTACTTTCATTTGCTTTTTCACTTTCCTTTTGGGTACTCAGATTTCATTTTGCCTGTATCTAAACTTTTGGCCATGTAGTTGGAAGGACAGACTTGCTATTAGCTGAGCTAGGGAACATTGCAACAGGAGGAGGTTTTCGGTGGAGGGCTCAGTTCAAGTTTGAAAATACTAACTTTCAGGTGCCTGTTACACATCAGTGGAGATGTCGAGTAAGCATTTTGGACATAATGAATCTGAAATTCAGAATAGAAGTTTGGACTGGATGTATAAATGTGGAAGTTGAAAGACTACAGATGGTATTTAAAACTACGTATGTACACTGCTAAGAGATCACCAAGTTGCTATGTGTAGGTGGAGAAATGAAGCCCAAGAGCCAAGCATTCTAGCACTTCTAATAAGGTACTGGGGAGATAAGGAACCAGCAAAAGAGAGTGAGAGTTAGTCGCCATTGAGGTTGGAGGAAAGCTTGGAGGGCTGATTCTGTCCTGGAAGTCCAGGGTTTCAAGGGGAAGAGAGCAACTGGGATTTGATAGATGACTGCACTCTGGCGTCTAGATCTGGAAAGTTACACAGCCTCTTTGGACACTTAGCCCTGTTGCAGTTGGTGGCTTCAGTGTGTGTGTGTGCGTGCAAACATGCACTGTTAGCCCCCTTCTTTTTTGTAATATAAACTAGGACATATTAAGCAGAATAAAAATACACGGTAACAGAGAGAAAAATGATTTAGTGGGAGGAAGCCAAGCCCAATGAGCTGCTGTTCCTGTACTTCAGAGTGGCCTGATCTATGACGTGGCCTCATACATGTCTTGGCAGCAGGAATTTCAAAGTCTCCTGGCTCTACTTCCACGTATGTCCCATGGGACCTAGTGTGAGTGTTCGCCACTTTAGCTCAGTTTCCTCATTGGTGAAATGGCTGTGGCTACCTTGTTTTCCAGGAGATGTTTGAAGTGGCATTAATCAGTTCTTTATAAAACATTGAGTGTTTATAAAAGTGACATAACTCACTGGCCCATCCCTAATATGTTTTTTACCTAAGAGCCCCTCTATGTGTGTATATAATACTTGTTACTTAAGGAAGTCAGCAAGACTGGACTCCAGCGCCGCGTTTGCCTGACTCTGGCAGACTTTGCAGACTGCCCTGTATAGGATGCCCTCAGTCTCCCTTGATGTTTGTACATGTTGAGACTTTCGGGGCTTCTGTCTCTCCTGGGGCCTCTCTGCCCTAGTGTGTGAACTGTCTCAGGCTTCACGCTCCAGAGACATGGCTGTAGATGACCTGGGTCTTCACCTGTGTGAATCCTGGCTGGTCTCAGTCCATAATGAGGGAACAGTATACATTGTGTTTCTGAATACTAGTTTTTAGACATTAATTTTGGTGAAAGAGGTGTATCCTAATTGGCTCATAACTCTTCTTCTCCTTAACAGGTCATCTTCCCATTTACCCAGATGCCTCTGATACTGTGTGCCTGGCCTGGAATTACAGAGATGCCCTTGCAGTCATTTGGTCTCACGAGTGTGTGGTGTGTTTCTTCGCCGGTCACACTCACGATGGCGGCTACTCCGAGGACCCTTTTGGTGTGCACCACGTCAATGTGGAAGGGGTTATTGAGACCGCCCCGGACAGCCAGGCTTTCGGCACCGTGCATGTCTATCCGGACAGGATGGTGTTGAGAGGGAGAGGCCGAGTCACAGACAGGGTTATGAATTATAAGAGGGAAAAACCTTTTCCATTTTTGGTCTGATTTATTTTATCTTTATAGGAAGAGGATGACTTCGGTTTGTGTTTTTGTTTCTCCACCCCACCCTGAAACCCTCAGTGTCCCTGTTTATTATCCTGTTGGCATACCAAAGCATGTTCATGACTTCAGTGTGTGTCAGCTCGTGAGACCTCTGAACGTTGTCTCTGGGCTGTAAATCCAGTGCTGAAATTGGAAAAGATGAATGAATGTGAGCCAGGGAGGAGACCCTCGGGGGCGGGGGTGAGATATAGTCCTCAAGTCAGACTTTACTTTAGCCTTACCTGAGTTAAAAAATTTTGTTTTACTTTGTACAAGGAGAATATGCTCACATATTACTATATAACTTAAAATTCATAATAAAAAAGAAATAAGCTCAGGTAAAGCTTTTCCTTTTAACCCTGCTATGCAAATGAGCTTTGGACATATTTTTGCTCAGAGTATTCATCATATTGTACTTTTATAGACTTGTGTTCCTATTTTGTAGACCAAAGCTATCAAGTTGCTTCACAGGTGACTTAGTGGTGCTCCCCTTCGCACAGGTGAATGTGCGCCCTCCCATGGGAGGCTAAGAAGGACCTTTGAAGGTATGTGGTCCTCTCTGACTCCAACCAAAGCAGAAGCAAGTGCCATGCAGCTGTGTGCCTGCTCCCGTGGTCGATTTGGGCCACCAGCTAGTGCTGGTGAGGACAGCAGCCAAGTGAATTTACCTGACTCCCTTTGTAGATGAGTGGGACCCGTTAATGCCATTGTCATATGTGCTAAGGCTTATTCTCAGAAACACGTACTAGATGGCAAATGGGGACTGTTGAAGTGTAGAGAAGTTCTGATTCAGGGCTTAAAAACAGTAGGAGATAAACCAATACTAGTCAACACGAGTGCCTGCTGCGTACCTAGGCATAATGGGGGTATTTGTTTTCTATGGCTACTGTGACAAATTACCACACACTTGGTGGCTTAATTAACACACATTTGTTCTCTTACAGTTCTGGAGTCAGAAGTCTGAAATTACTGTCACTGGGCTGAGATCAAGGTGGTGTTAGGGCGTGTTCCCTCGGGAGGCTGGGGGAGGGCCCATTTCCTTCCCTTTCCCAGCTTCTGGAGCTGTGTTTCTTGCAGTCCTTGGCCCCTTCTTCCATTGTCAGAGCCAGCAAGGTACCGTTTTCAAGTCTCTTTCTGCTTTGTTGTTACATCACCGTTTCCTCTTCTGTCTATGTAGTCGTCTTTGTGTCTCCTGTCTTTCCCACAATTGCGATCACATTGAGGGCCCACCAAGTAATCCAGGATCATCTCATCTCCAGAGCCTCAACTCGATCACATCTGGGAAGTTCATTTTGCTGGATAAGGTAACATTCATACACTCTGGGGATTAGGGCCTGGATCTTTGAGGGCGGTTGTTCAGTTTACCAGAGAGGTGGCTGCAATGTACTCCCTGCACTCGCCAACTTTGGTGGTGAGGAGACAGATCCCTAGGTACAAATGTGGGAAGACAGGACTGTGGGAATATGGAGCAGGAATTTAATTCTGTTTGAGGGACTTAGGGATGACTTGAAGAAGAAAGAAGAATGGTTTAAATGGGCGTGGAAGTGTATTTCAAGTAGATAGAATAGCATAAGCAGAGGCATGGAAGGATATGTAGAATTTAGGAGAGGCAAGTAATACTATGAAGAGTCTCCAAAAGTAATAAAGCAGAAAAGGTTAAGCTTGGGCTACGTGGAGAAAAGGCATGAATGACCAGCCCAGAGTTGGGATTTATCTTGGCATACAGTGTGAGGAGCCCTCGGGCTCCTGCGCTGGGTGGTGTATGGTGAGACTTGTGTGTCAGTCCCGGCCGTAGCTACTGTGAGGCTGGTGTAGAAGAATAACAACGGCAGAAAAAGATTGGGGGTGAGAAGCAGGGTTTGATAATAGAAATATTAAACTTACTGTAGTACTTAAATCCACCTGAAAAGTAGAGTTCAAAAACAATTAAAGGCACTACCCTCCTTTTATAGACTTATGGAGACTTAAAAGGAACTGTTTAATCACAGAATTCATTGTGATGTGGGTGATGCTGGTGTGATGAAAGTGTCTCAAAAAGTATTTCTTTTTTTCAAACTGGAACTTCACCATCTTTTAAGTGCAGAATCAAGCATTACTTAGAGGATGGGTAGGTCCTATACAGAATATGCGATTAAGTTCATTTCTTCATATATGACCTTAATAGTTATACTAAAAGGTATAAAAGTCATAAATATTATACAAACTAAATATATACTGGAACACTGAAATCCTTTATTGACCCTTAAAATAAATTTTACTTTAATTGCTTTAATATCAACAAGATTTTTTATCGTTTTACCTTATCTAAATCTTGATCAAGAATTTCTAACCAGTGGCCATTGCTTAAAACAAACAAAACACATGCATACCTCCTCCAAACATTTAATAAAAACAGAGGCAAATTTTTTAGGCTCATTTTCACTCTCCTGACATATGATTGGTGCTCATAACTTTTTGAGTGAACTATTTCCTGAATCTCATGAAGCAGTGTCTGGGCTGCGGAGTCGGGCGGTGGCCTGTGCACAAACGGTGCTCTCCAGATGCGCCGTAGCAGCGCCGCCAACAGAAACACGGTGAGCCCCAGCAGGGATTTTAAACGTGTTAGCAGTCGAGTTTAAAAAGTGAATAGAAACAGTAAAAGTGAACTTTAATAGTATAATTTATTTACTGCAGTATATCTAAAAGATTTCAACATGTAATCAAAATAAAAATTTTACATTTTTAATATTATGTCTTTAAAATCTGGTATATATTTTATTCTTATAACTTATCCATTTGGGCACTGACTTCATTGGAAATACTCGCTCCATATTTAGATATAAAATCTGCAGTTGAAAAAAATTTGCGGATGAAAAAAAATATGCAGTTTTAAAAAACGTTTATCGATTTTGGTCTTAATTTTTCACTTTCAATGTAATTAATGTTTCCTGTTTCCTTTTTGGTTCCAAATTCTTTTATTCTATCTAACGTTCTTTTCTTTTCAAGACATGCTTGCTGGTCCAGCTGGAGTTCTCATTTAGCTCATGGCACTGAACCAGTTAAATGTAATGAACCTGTTTCTATCATGTTAACCGAACCCCACTTCCCTCTGTTTTAGCCACTACGTGCAGCCCTCTGTGAGCACTTTGTACTTCCAGAGTGCTCTCGTATTGCTGGTTTAATCCTCGTGACTGTATCAGTAGTATTAATGCTGCTTTATAGATAAAGAAACATCCACTGGGAGGTTTTTTTATATTTGCCCAAGTCACATGTACAGTGGGGACACTGAGTTAGAATGCATATTTTTTAGCTTTGTTTTGACTGCCTTTTCTGTTGCACTCTGACACAGTGGCATGTCAGACCCCATCTCTTAACTAGTCCCATCCAGCCCTGTGCTGTACTGTAGTCGGCCTTAGAAAGTTCTTAGAATTAAAAATATAATCCATATTTATAAAAATGGGAAATTTTCATTTTAAGAACAGGATCCATTTAAATTACTGTCTTGCAGTGAGTTGGCCAGGAGGAGCGCATCTCCTTGTTAATGTATATGTAGACCCAGGCAGCAAATGGGAAAAGGGCGATCATGATGGCCACAGCCAGCTGAATTCTTCCACCGACTGGATGCCTATAAAAACACAAAAATTGTTACAAATAAAAATCCCATTAAAATTACAGATTGCTTTGGAAACAAGTATAAAGACAGAATTTGGTAAAATACATTTTTTGATATGATCCCTTTTTAAAAACATTTTTTATTGAAATATATCTTACTGACTATGAATTCTTTATTCTAAAGGCACATCTTTGTTGTTTATATGTGTTGCAAATAGCTTTTCCCACTCAATCATGTCTTTTGAGGAACTGAAGTTGTTGACTAAGCAATGTTAAAATTGATCTTTTTATAATGATTTTTGTGTCCTGTACAAGAAAATTTTCCCTCCCAAAGGTCTTGAAAGTTTTATCTTCTCTAAAAGTTGTATTGCTTTCACATGAGATCTATAATCCACATAGAATTCATTTTTCTGAAAGTTGTAAGGTAGGGGTTGTTTTGCTTTTTTTTCCCACGTGGATATTCAAATGCTCCAGCATTATTTATTATGAGGACTGCCTTTCTTCCCTACCCTGCAGTGTCACTATGTCATAAGTCTCTGGATGGATCGATCTGTTTCTAGATTGTATTCTGTTTCACTAATTTATCCTGTTGCCAATAATAGGTTTAGCCTATACTGCCATAGGACAATTATTTAGTTCTTCCTTATTTTAATATTTAGGTCTTCTTGAGTTTCTCCCATAATATTTTATAGTTTTGTGTGCAATATTTTGCACGTCTCTGCTAGATTTATTCCTAGGGAGTTGATTTTTTTTTTTTTTGTTATTGTAAATGGTAACTTTCTGTTACGGTTTTCTATTACTTGCTAATAAGAGTGCAGTTGATTTTAGTAAATTGACCTAGTATCCAGCAATCATGCTAAACTCACTTATTCAAATAACTTTTTAGATTCTTTTTGATTTTCTATGTATGCAATCATGTCACTCATGAATAAGGAAAATTTAATTTTTCCTTTTCAATCTTTGGGCCTTTTTTTTCTTTTTCTTGCCTTTTCATACTGGCGAGGACAGTCACTAGGACAGCATTGAGTAGAAGTGTCAGTAGTGACCAAGCACATCTCATTCCTGACCTCAGGGAAAGTTTCACCTGCTCACTGTTCAGTGTCATGCTTGGGCATAGATGCCCTTCATCTGGTCACATTCCCGTGTATGCCTGTTTTCTACGAGCTTTTATCATGAATGGATGTTGAATTTTATCAGATGCTCTTTTTGTATATATTAAGAAGACAGTTTGATTTCTTTCATTCTGTTACTATAGTAGGAAACATTGGTTGCTTTTTGAACATTAAACTGTGTTCCTAGGGTAAACACATTTTCCCATCTGTGGTCATAAGTGAGATCGCCATGTAATTTCTTCTTTTTTTTTTTTTTTTGTAATGTTCTTGTCAAGTTTTGGTATCAAGGGTATTCTGCCCTAAGAAAATGAATTGGGAAGTGTTTCTTCTTTTTTTGTTCTCTGGAAGAGTTTGTTGAAGCTTAGAATTATTTTTTCCCTAACTATGAGGTAGAATTCTTTAGTTATACCATTTGGTCTAGAGTTTTTTTTTATTTTAGGAAAAGTTTAAATTATGGACTCAGTTGCCTTAATATTTATGGGACTGTTCTGAGTATTTCTTGTATCAGTTTTGATAAATTGTATTTTTTAATGAATTTGTTCATTTTTGTCTACATTTTCAAGTTTATTGGCAAAAAGTTATTCATACTTTCTTAGGATTTTACAATATCTACTAGATAACGATCTGTTTTTCATTCCTGAAATTGGTTATTTGTACCTCCTCGTCTGTGTTCACTCTTACTATTTTCTGTTTTTGTCTTGCCAGGGCTTCACAGTGTTGTAAATCACTCCAGAGAATGAATATTTAACCTACTTAGTCCTCTAGCTTTTATGCTGACTTTTCTTTTCATTGGTTTCTATGTTTATATTTACTTTCCTCTTGTTTTTTGGGTTTAAGTTGATGTTCTTTCTTAACTTCTTTAATTGGAGAATTCCTGAGTTCTTGGAAGATTAGCTCACTGATTTTTGCCCTTCTTTGTTTTTTTTTAATATATGTATTTAAGGCTATCATTATCCCTCTAAGCATGTTTTTTAGCTGTTTTCCCCAGATTTTAATATGTAGTATTATTATATTCAAAATATTCTCTAAAATCATGTGATTTCTTTTACCCAGATATTATTGGGAAGTGTATTTCCTAATTTCCAAACTTACAGTGACTGTTATTTTTGTCAACTATTTCTAGCTTAATTGCACTGTGGTCAAAGAACATTCTCTGAAAGTTTTTGGGGCTTATTTCATGGCCCAACATACAGCCTTTTTATGAACCTTTAATGTGTACTTGAAAAGATTGTGAATTCTGCCATTCTTGGTGCCAGTGTTCTGTATGTGCCGGTTAGCTCAAATCGTCTGTATTGTTACTGGTTTTTTTTTGTTTGTTTTCTTGCACTATTAGTGACTGAAAGAAGTCTGATAAAGTCTCCCAAGATGATTGTAGATTTTCCAACTTCAGTTCTGTCAATTTTTATCTATTTTGAGGCTGTGTTATATACAAATTTAGAATGGTTATCATGTGTCTGTTATAATGGTTTATTTTACCTTCCTGATTTAATAAATCTTTAGTCCTTAAAAGGTGTCTTTCTTTGGTGTCTTAAATCCACTTTTGATTAAGTGGTGTTGAGATCACTACATAGTGAAAAGGAAAAAAAGATAATTTCCGATCACTTCTTTATACTGTCACACTGGGATAAATTCTAACGAGATCAAGGACTCAATGTAAACACATGAACTAGGAGAAAACTTACTTTACTTTATACCCTGAGAGGAAGGAAAAATTTCCTATGATCCCATATCTGGAAGCAATAAGGAAAACGATTGATGTATTTGGTTACATTAAAAACAAAACATTTTCATGGCAAAGGAAAGTATACTTTGCATGAGCACAGTAAAATAACAATAAGAAATTGCAAAAACATTTTTTTCAGCTTATGTCACAAAGGGTTATAGTTAGAGTGTATAAAAGGCTTCTAAAAATAGAGAAGACTAACAAGCTTAGAAACAGGTAAAACCTATTATCTCTCAGAGATAAACCAATCTTTTATAGAAAAAAGAATTGCAAATGGCTCTTAGTCATATGAAAATATGCTCACCTTTGATCCTAATAAGAAAAATGCAAATTAAAGTTACCCATTTCTCAACCATCTGATTAGTAAATATTCAAAATTTTGACAATATACTGTTGGTATTATATTTAATAGTGAAAGACTGGATATAGTCTAAACAGAGGACTGGATACACTGTGGACCTATCAGCAGAATAAGGAAAGTCATTATATACCACAGGATGATCTCTCTGGTGTAGTAAGGGGAAAATCAAAGAGGACAATTGTGTATAATGTACCTGTATTTATCTAAGATAAGCAGGAATACAAATAAACATACGTACTTGCTCCATCAAGAAACCATGCAAAGATAAACCATAAAATTGAAAAAAGTTTGTAGACAGAGGGGGAGTATAGCATTGAGGGGATCAAGAAGCTAGAGTACTCTGAATATACTTTGTTTTGTAGACTTTGGGGCCACGTAGCTATTTTACATAATTATAAAACAAAATATATTTTTCAACAAAATTATCCCTAGAAACGAAAGTAAAATAATCTTAACTGTATTCACTTGTTAGCATAGCACAAACACTAACCATCCCAAGTAATTTGAATATACATCCCTTAGAGCAGTGGTCCCCAGCCTTTTTGGCACAGGGTTGGTGGGGTAAGAGGCAGGAGGCCAAGCTCAGGTGGTAGTGACCCCTGCCTTAGAGAGATGTTCCCTAAGAACAAAGCAAAACCCCCCAAAAATCTGTTCTCAGTAACCATTGTTACTCTGAGATTGTGCTTGTGTTTTGGGATAAGTCAAATGAGTTGTGTTGAGGTCATTGAGATTAGAGGTTTTTAAATGATTAAAAGGAAATACAAGACTGTTGATAAGGTTACATGAAAATCTGTGTTCTTTGAATTGCTAGAATCAGTATGAACTCATTCTTAAGTACACATGTAAAATGGTAATCTTTATGTATATTATACATATTGCAGATGTATGTGAATTTCCTAGCTCTGTCCACTGAAAAGAACCAATGGCCAGTCTAGCAGCAGTGAGCGCTGCCAGTGCCTGGATTGCGACCTCTACACACCGTGACCCACCAGCAGCAGCCAGGCTGTGTGGACATGTGGTTTATTGCAGGTCTGGGGTGTGAAGTGTACGACGCTGTCCTGGAACACTTTGTCACACCAGAAAGCAGTAAAAGATGACTGGGGTTATGTCAGAAAGAATTCAGGATTCAAACTTGAATATATGCAACTGGTGAGGAGGGACAGTGGCAGCATCAATAAAGGTGACAACTTCCATGGACTGAAAAAAATGAGCTATGTTATTGAAATCCATGACTTCAAAATGATCCCACCCACACAGCATAAACAAAACTCCTTGGTCACTTTTGGGAGATTCCCAGGCATGAAAACTTGGAAAAGTTTTCTTTCTTGAAAACTTGGAAAATTACAAAACAACTCTTATTTTTTTTTCCTTTTCCTCTTAAGATCTGTATCTCAAAGAGCTGTTAAGTAGATGTTTCTCTTTATAGAAGTCTTCCAGCTAATAATCAAGGAATGGTATAACTAGAATAGCACTGTTTTGAAACTCAAATGAATTCATGGACTTAGGCAGTGATCATCAAAGACTACAACATTTTGAAGAAACACCTAGGCATTATCTATATATGGTGGAAGTACATAATACCACCTGTGAAGTAGTTTTGCTTAGTAGTACCAGTAATGACACCAGAATCTGGCCAGGTCAAGTGCTTCTCTTTTAATGATGTATACTGAAACATTTAGACATAAAACAATATGATGTCTGGATTTATTTCAAAGTAATCCGTAGGTATGGAGAGGGCAGTGATCTAGATCAAATGTGATTGGACAAATACTGATTATTGTTTAAGCTAGGTGATGGGTATGTCTGATTCATTATATTAGCCTCTCTGCTTTTGTATATGTTTGAATATTTTAAATAAAAAATTAAAACAATCACAAAACGTCCTTTTTCTGTAATGCTAGCCTTAAAGTCTACTTTTTTAAATTAAAATTGCTATACTAACTTTCATTTGGTTGGTGTTTGTAAAGTGTATTTTTCCATCTTTTGACTTTCAGTCTTTCTGTATTACATAATTAAGGGGTATATTTTGTAAGCATTTGTTTAGTGGGTTTTTAATATTTTTATCCGCATTGAAATCTTGGACTCTTAGTTGGAATATTTGGAACATTTGCATTTAATGCAATTTCTCACATACTTGGGCTTATTTTCTAAATGCCTGCCTCCTATTTTCCCTAACCTATTCTTTTTCTCTTCTTTTTCTGCTGTCTGTACCCATTATTCTTTACTGTTTACCCTAAAGATTACCACGTGAGTCCATGACTTGCCAAAGTCTAATACAAGTTGGCACTTTCACTTCTTCCCAGACAACGTAAGGATCTTAGAACACTGTTCCTTTGTTTATCCCCTTCCAACTTATAAGCTACTCTTGTCATGTATTTTTATTTTTTATATGTTTAAGCCCCACAAAACATCATTATTGTTTTATAATGTTAATATTCTTTATATGTACTCACATTGTTTTTTTAATATGCACTTTATTCTTCCTTCAGTCTCCAAGCTTCTTTCTGAAGCCGCTTTCCTTCTCCCTGAAGAACACCTTTCCGCTGGCCGCTCCCTGTGATCACATGGGGCCACTCAGTGGGAAACTGGGCACTTGTGGAAGTGTTTGTGATCATGGAGTTTTCAGCCAGCTGTTAGTTTTCCTTAGGGAATGGAATATCTCTCAAAAGATCCCTGTTTTTACTTGTGTTGCAATAAGCTTACTTACCTACTTGGTCTGATCAACCTTGAACACATCTGATTGGAGAACTTACTTTGATGAACTGTGGCACAGACTCATCCATGCTGTAATAATCACCAGGCCAGTCAGCTCCCTATAAAATAGAATGCATTTCATGTTTCTGAAGGCTACAGGTAAGATGCACATCACCCCACTATCTCCATGATACTCGATTCTGCTGATTGTTGGATGACTTCCCTCAAGATATTTTCAAGTCTGGCATGAGTCATAAATTATTTTTCTCAGCTTAAATCCCTACTTAAAAATAAATTTCACCTTATGAAGCAAATATGAACTCCATAACTGTTTCCCAACTTAAAAATGAACAGGAAACCAATAAAACAAAACAACAGGCTTTTGGCTAAGATGGAGGTGTAGGTAGACACACTGTGCCTCCTTGCACAACCAAAATAAGGACAATAACAATTTACAAACAAAACAACCAGAACTGACAGAAAGAACTGTATGGAAGTCGGACAACCAAGGAGTTAAAAATAGGCACATTCATCCAGACCAATAGGAGGGGTGGAGTCAGGCAGCTGGGTGAAGAGGGATTACGACACAAAAAGCAGTGGTTGGCAGACCCCAGGCGTGGGGTGTCAATGGGCAGACCCAGTGAGGCGGCAATTGTGAAGCGAGGCACTGGGAGCAAGATGGCTGGCTGACCAGGGGGTCCCACATTTGCACTCAGATAAACCAGGCGAAACGAGCATGACAGACCGAGCAAGCCAGGGTCCCAGTGCCAGGAAATAAAGCCTCAAAACACTGAAAACACCTGTGGGGGTTGAGGTGCTGGGAGAGACTCCCAGCCTCACAGGAGAATTCGTTGGAGAGACCCACAGGGTCTTAAAACATACACAAGCCCACCCACATGGAAATCAGCACCAGAAAAGCCCAGTTTGCTTGGGGGAAGCAGTGGAAGAGACTGAAATCCGGCAGAGTGGAGCAAGCGCCATTCCCTCTTGGACCCCTCCCCCACATACAGTGTCACAACCCAGTGATGTGGGTTGCCCCACCCTGGTGAATACCTAAGGCTCAGCCTCTCACAGGTAACAGGCGCGACGAGACAAAAAAAAAAAAAATGGCCCAAATGAAAGAACAGATCAAAGCTCCAGAAAAAAACACAACTAAGTGTCAAAGAGATAGCCAACCTATCAGATGCACAGTTCAAAACACTGCTGATCAGGATGCTCACAGAATTGGTTGAATTTGGTCATAAATTAGATGAACAAATGCAGGCTACAATAAAAGAAATGAAGGAAAATGCATAGGGAACCAATAGTGATGGGAAGGAAACTGGGCCTCAAGTCAATGGAGTTGACCAGAAGAAAGAAACACCAAACAGAAAAGAATAAAGAAACGAGAATTCAAAAAAATGAGGAGAGACTTAGGAACATCCAGGACATCTTTAAACATTCCACCATCCAAATTATAGGGGTACAAGAAGGGGAAGAGGAAGAGCAGCAAGTGGAAAAGTCATTTGAACAAATAATAAAGGAGAACTTCCCAACCTGGCAAAGGAAATAGATTTACAGGAAGTCCAGGAAGCTCAGAGAGTCCCAAAGAAGTTGGACCCAAGGAGGAACACACCAAGGCACATCATAATCGCATTACCCAAGGTGAAAATGAAGGAGGGAATCCTAGAAGCAGCAAGAGATAAGGATACAGTCATCTACAAAGGAGTTCCCATCAGACTGTCAGCTGATTTCTCAAAAGAGACCTTGAAGGCAAGAAGGGGCTGGAAAAAAGTATTCCAAGTCATGAAAGGCAAGGACCTACATCCCAGATTGCTCTATCCAGCAAAGCTTTCATTTAGAATGGAAGGGCAGATAAAGTGCTTCTCAGATAAGGTCAAGTTAAAGGAGTTCATCATCACCAAGCCCTTATTTTATGAAATGTTAAAGGGATTATGTAAGAAAAAGAAGATAAAAAACATGTAAAGTAAAATGACAGCAAACACAGTTCTTAACAACCACACCTAAAACAAAACAAAACAAAACAAAAAAACTAAGCTAACAACTAGAACAGAAACAGAACCACAGAAATGGAGATCACATGGAGGGTTAGCAATGGGAGTGAGAGGAGGAGAGAGGGGGGAAAGGTACAGAGAATAAGTAGCATAGATGGTAGGTAGAAAATAGGGGAAGGGTAAGAATAGTATGGGAAATGTAGAAGCTAAAGAACTTATGGCACATGGACATGAACTAAAGTGGGGAATGAGGGTGGGAGGGGTGTGCAGGGTGGAGGGGAACGAAGAGGGGATTATGGGGCAACTGTAATAGCATAAACAAAATATATTTTTTTAAAAAACAGCTGAATCATGTCACTGGGTGGAATACTACAACCAAGAAAACAACTTCAATTTGACCAGATGTTCTTTTAACATTGTTTTAGGTATTCAGCACTGGGCAGTGTTAGCACCAATCAGTAATTTGAGCACAAGTTGCAGAGATTGGGTCACATCTTCCCAGAGAGACATGATTTGCTCTGTGAGCCAGACTAATGATTTGGAATGGGTTTATACTAGAAATATGTGTTAAAACCACTCATCTTTCACATAGAGTAGGAAACAATTATACTGGGCCACAGTGCCACTGGAAGCCTCACTTTGAGTTCACCATACCTTGTAGCTTCAAGTTGGACATGATTCACCCTGTTTGCTTTGCATCCCCATTGACTGACCCAACCTGATCCTGTTTCCCAAGGACAGGGGCCTGTGCTGTAGCAGCGCCTCACCAGTGATGCTTAACTTAGAGGCCTCAAATCTTGGTATTAGCAGATGTTAGCAATGGGATAAAAGGAAAAGGAATTGGGCTATTAGTGAGACCTGGGTGGGAGAAAGCAAAGAGTTGAGAAGAATGAAAGGCCATGACTAGGAGATTGACCTCTGAGGTGGCTGATCACACTTGAAGATCAGATTTTGGCTTGAACCAGAACGGTGCTGATGGAGTTTTCACCTTAGTAGGCTGAACTATTACTATGTAGTATCCTTGCTCATAAGGGAGTCATGGTCCCACTGCCTGATGGCCATATGACATCATAATCCAATGGCTGCCTGGAGAAGTGATCGCGGTTCCATCATTTCTCAGGTTCAGGTTGTAAAGGAGATAATACCTTCCCTGCTTTTCATGGTGTAGTTACGAAGTCACTGTGCACAGATAAGGTGTGGAAATGGAACAGATTTCAGTTCTTCCCACCCGTTCCAGAGAGCCCAAGTCAGTGCTCACCTGCCCTCCTCCTCATGCAGGACGTTCCACTGTGCATGAAGCACCAGGTAGTGTGCCAAGTAGACAGCCCACACCATGCAAAGGAAGATGTGTACTGCTGAGACACTCTTCCAAATAAAGTTACCTAAAAATGGAAATCACAGAATCATATCCCAGAGAAAAATGGTCTTATACGTATGGGCTTTGCTCTAGTCTGTTTTCAGGCAAAGCTTTCAGAGTAGTCTGGCTTTTCCCTTGTTTTGTTTTGAAGGACATCGTAGACATTGAAGCACCAATTGTAAACTTAAGCGGACATTGATTATTTTCGAGACTACCCTTTTTTGGGAATCCACCTTCCCACACTCCAGTCATGTGGACCTAAGTGAGGCCAATCAATGTGTTTCATCTGTTCCAGACAGCAGTTTAGCTCAGGACAACACATGATCAGGGCTGATGACTCAATTCTTGAGCCTTTTGTGGAGGCATCAGGGGAGTGAATTCTAGATAGTGCTGGACTTTGTGTGGTGAAGACATGAGCTGAGCTGCATGGCTACCATGTGGAGCCTGGGACTGACATCTGCACAACAGATGGAACTGACAGCTCAGACAAGTTTAAGGACTCACCCATGAGGCCCGGGGCCAGCACCACCCTCACCTTTTCAGCAAGTATCCCATTACATCTCCTCTGTAGCTTAGAGCCATTTAAGTTAAGTTTTTTTCTTCCTTGCTAGCAATGAATGGAGCCCTGACTTACTAAAGATGCAGGCAGAGTTCTAAGGGCCTGTACAAGGAGCCCGAGCACCTAGGGGACAGGAGTGTCCCCACCCAGGTGGGAACCAGTCTTGATTCTAAGACCCTGAGAACTTTCAAGTCCAACCAGTAGAAGCTGTTTTAAGAAAACTAAAGAATAACTTGCAGTATTAATATTCCCCATTAATAGGAAAATATTAGTAAATAATATAAAATACATTTTTTTCTAAGGCACTGTTTTATAGTATAAAACTGTCCAACTTAACATTTGCTGAGAGTGTTTAGGGTCATAAAAGGCAAAGCAGCTGTATTTTGTTCATAATTGAAGCAGGTGCCCTACGGGCACTACAAACCAGCTATTCTGAGTTAATTTTTTACATGTGTACCTGCCTGGGACAGATGCATAAGTAAGGAGTCCAAGAAGCAAGTTACAAAATAAATATATGATAAAGCCTCTGTTTTACAACCATTCATTCATTCATTGACAAGCATTTTTTTATTATCTCCATTCAGAATCCAACGTTCATACCTGTGACAAGAGGGTCAAGTCCAACGAGCAAGGTCAGCCCAGCAGGAATCATATACACAACCTGTTAGCAAACAGAGAGGAAGCTGTGTGGGTTAAGGAGTGAGTGCAACATAGGAGATGTTCAGAAGCCCTGAGGAAGTAAGGAAAGACGACACTGGAGGCCATCACTCTCCATGACTTACCTTACGGTTCAGAAACAGTTGAAGTGGTAACCTGTTTTTATGGCACCTAACTGTGTCAAGCTGTAACTTTATCTGCCTTCATCCTAGACTATAGTCTATTCCAGGAAAGGCTCATGCCTCTCCGAGACCTAGCATTGAGCGGAGTTTGGGGTGTCAAGACTCACTGACCTCCTCAGCTCTCCCAAGCAACACCCATGCCCAAATGGCCTTTCCCCACTTGCATAAAAGAAAATGCTCTTTGAAAATCAGGGCAGGAGTAGTTATAATCAGCTGCACGGCCCTGCTGGGTCTGGCACTGTGCACCATCCAGCCTGGTATTCCGTCTCTGCAAGTGAGACCACAGAGAGCTTACTAACAAAGGATCAGATGTGCCCCAGAAGAAGACAGGGCTTTTCATCTTGGAAACTGTTGGTAAGTGGGTTTGGAGTCCAGAAGATGGACCCTGAAGAAGCCCTATTTTCAAGCCTCATTCACAGGAAACAGACTCCAGCCAAACCTGCTGTGGTTGCATGTGTTTTGGGAAGAGGTCAAGCAGGGAGACAGTGGGTTTACAAGAAACACGGGGCTTTCCCAGAAATGTAGTTGCATAACCACATTAATCGCGACCCTATGTTGGAAAAGTTTAGTGTATTTGAACGTTGTCAAAGCTGTATAAGTTGTTATTTGCTGTCTTGACCCAGGGGAGAGAGCATCTGGATTTTTCAGATTCTGTTTATCTTTCCCACTCCACCCCTAATGATTACTGGTATATTGGCCAATACGACATTCAGACACTTGCAAGACAGGTCCTCTCATAGCTTCAGGTTAGACCAGTGCTTCCCCTACTTCAGTGTGCAGGCGAATTACCTGGAGATCTGATTAGAATGCAGATCTGACTCCAGAGTTCTGGGGTAGGGCCTGAGCCTCTGCTTTTCTACTAAGCTCCCTGGGGAGGCTGCTGCTGTGCCAAGGACCCCACTTAGAGCGGTTTGGGGTTAGCCCCCGCTCCCTACCCTGGGGAAAGCTACCTGACTTAGTCGCTGAGAGAGAGGGAGAGGGGGAGAAGTTACACACACACAGACCATTGGTTAAAGGATCTGAGATCTTATCTCAGTATATTGTAAACATATGAACAAAAAACCCCCTTAAAACTAAGTAATGGTTTCCCATGGCAATCGTGCCATGTTAATCCCAATTTAAATTTTCTGTCTTGAATGAGATCATTTTTTGAGGGCAGAGACTGAAAACAATTGTTTCTGGTAAAACAAGTAAGAAAAACACACAGTATAAATATTAATGAACTCAGTAGAACCCACTTTGATAGTCCTTTATCTTTCTGTTGGTGGACTTTTTAAACTAAGGGTATCATAATGTTTATTTATGATACTGAGTTTAATGCAGCACATCATCACTGAGTTCTGTGGCAGTCCTTCCTAACACCACTCTCTCTTGTCCCTTCGCCACTGTAAAAACTGAAAAGCCGGTTTGTTTTCCCAGCCTATTTTAGCAGCAAGGGATGAGCATGTTTCAGCAATGAAATGTAAAGTCTTCTTGGGGCAAAGCTGATACTCAGAGTACTTAACCAACATACATGGGGCCCAGCCCATAAGCCTATTTGTGTGTACAAACTAAATAGCCTGCTTGAAGGGATTCTTGGAAAACAGTTCTTCCCTGATAAAAGGGAAGGACACCAAGGAGAAAAACCCATTTGCTCTTGCCTTGCTTCTTCCTACATGGGGTGCTCTTGCCTGGGGATGAGATGTTGGAAGCTGCAACAGCCAGGCTGTAAAAGTGAGAGGAGACAAGAAAGAAAGATCTTTGACAGTGCCATTGACCATTAGGCAGCTGCCTCTGAACTTCTTGTAAGTGAGATAATCTGTATTTTTATAACCTGATGCCAGTCAGATTTTCTATTATTTGCTCCTGCATGCATCTTGATAGAAGTATGCTTCCTGAGTAAGATGAAGTAGGGAACTCAGAGATGAGTAAGGTGCAGTACAAGCCCTCAAGGCCCAGTAACCTAGGACTCATTCATCTGCGTGTTCATTCATTCTTTCATTTGTCTAGGAGTCAGTAAGGGAAGGTACTATGTTAGGGTGCCTGAGAACCACCAAGAAGGTGCTGGCCCCTGTGCCCTGGGAGCTGGTATGTACAGAGTCCACTCTAATGCAAAGAAAAATGTGCTAGTGCTATATTAAAGGCTCAAAGGGAGGATGGTCAGAGCCTACAGGAAAGAGGCAGGGATTTTTGTGGATGAGATGGCATTTGAGTTAGACCCTGAAGCTTGAGTAGAGTATGACATACAGGAATTCTAGGGGTGAGGCCGTCACCATAGTAGATGGACTGGGCTCCCAAGACCAAGCTGAAAAGGTGGGCTGGAGCCATATTGTGATGGATCTGGAATGCCAAGTTGGAGAGTTTCAATTTAGACATCTTGAAAAAATGACAAAAATTTTCACAGTGGGAAGCAAAGTAAAGAAAGTGTTCTCAGCAGAAGAGGTGAGGCAGCTAGAGGAAGGAGTTGGGAAGCTATTACGAAGTCCATGTAGGAGGTAATGGAGAGCTAAACTGCGAGTGAGGGACCTGCTGTTTATTATTCATATTATGTCACGTAAGCATGAAGTCAGAGATAATATGCACAGGTACCATACAGACAAGCTATTAGACCTACATTGGGGTGTTTTTTGTTGTTGTTGTTGTTTGATTGCTCTGTTTTATTATTGTTATTATTACTTGACTTTCTGAAGGGATCTCAAAGACAATGGTAAGGAACAGAGAGATGTTAGAGATGACTGGGCTTTTGAACAAGGATGATGCAGAGAATGATTCTGCTGATGACAGGAACTGGTGAGTGGGGAGGAGTGGGTTCTGGAAGGAAAGATGCTGGGTAGGACCTTGGGTGTTTGTGCCAGTCAGTGTGACGTATGGGTAGGTCTATCTAGCAGTCCTTTGTAAGTTCAACATGAAGCTGTAATTTGAGACTTGTCTGCAGGGAAGTAATATTTGGAACTCAGGTTACAAGTTAGAGTGCTGAGCAAGAGGCAATTTTACTTGATTCAGGGATGTGACTCTAGATAATACAAGAATGTAGTTCTACTGCACAAAAAACAAACCTGACTAGAATTTTGCATTGTAACTCCAAATGCTTTCACTTGTTGCACTTGTTACATGGTTGACATTTCATAGCCTAAAATCATCTCATTGGTGATATTGTACAGTCTTGTGTATCTGCACTGGAAGAAAGTGGGCAAAATCCAGACCTTTTAGAAAATGTGTGGCATGACCCCCCTCCCCCAAATGGTTTAATCAGAGCACTGGTTCAATGTGTACTGTAGGTTTTATGGGTTTCAGTTACTTTCTATAACTCACTGAATTAGCAGAGCCACAAACCTTAAACCTGCCTTTTTCTGCTCAGGCGTTTGCTTGAGTGTCTGGGTAGAGACTCACACAGAGTGGTTCCATTGACTTTGGGAGTTCTGTCTGTGTCTTCAGTGGAAACAGTGTCCTCAGTTGGAGCATTTATTCAAGGGGAATACTGCTGGAAGACTCCTTGTCTGTGGAAAATTCTGTGTGTGTGAATTAACACACACACACACACACACACACACTACCTTATCACTCTGGCCCATTGCCCCCTAATATTTTAGGGAAAAGAGCTCACAGAAACTTGATTTCTAAGTCTTTAAGCACACCAAGTGGAAGGGGTGGTAGCAAGTAGATAGCATTGTGTTTGGTGCAGCCCGTGTTTCTTTCAGACGCAGGGGAGCAATTCATACTTACCAACCAGAGTTCTGCATCGGGGTCATTTACCTGCAGTACGAAAATATCAGGTGTTAGCAGACATACTCAGGTTCCATTCCGAGTTTGGTCTGCTCTGTGATTCATCTCAGTCATGGGTACATTCCAGGCGCTGCAACAGCCACCCACAGGCACCAGGGATACAAAATGGGAATGAGACAAAGTCTAGCAGATCGTGATGGGAGGAGGAGCTTCTGGCTGAACACAGCAGATGGTTTGAACGTGCAGCCCACACATTTTTGTAAACTGCAAGGAACTCTGAAAAGGGCGCTCCAGTCTCAGGGAATGAGGAAAGCTATTGGGAAGGGGGCCGAAAGTGAACTTGAAAGTCTAATTATGCAATAAAGGGTTTTGTTCTGATTCCTGGCCTAGACCCTGAACTGTGTAGCTCATGTGTAGGGAGAATATTAAGAAAGGTGCCCAGACTGCTTCTGCTCAGGTCCCTTTTAAGTGACACACTCACTGTAAACCAGATCCTTCTAGCCTTTGAAGCAAAGAGAGGGGTGTGACAGTCCTAGGAACACACCCGTGTGCCCGGTGGGGAGCAGGTGGGGGTTCCAGAAGCACCACCCAATCCTTGTCCTCCACCTACACTACCGACTCTGTGACCCTGCCAGTTCGCAGGTCTCCATTGTGCCCTGGGCAAGGGACGGAGCTGGGGGCCCAGCGCCTGTGGTTCCCGCGGGTCCTTTTCCCACCGCCCGCCTTGGGGGCCGGGCCGCTGACCTGCACCACGGCCGCCAGCGCGAAGAAGGCGGCCATCAGCCCATTGCACGCCCTCCATAGAACCTGCGACCAGCACCCCGCGTCGGGCGCCATGGGCTTAGCGAGCGCAGGACCTGGAGGCCGGAGTCCAGCCCCGCCAGCCCTTCCTTCCGCCGGACGCCCGCCCCGCCCTGGCTCATCCCCGCCCCACCCGCGGGCGCGCGCCCTGGCAGGGAGGTAGCGCTGCTGGAGCCGCTTTGCCCGCTCGCCCGGCCCCCAAACGCGGCCCGTGTGGGGTGTTGCTGTCCCCGTAGCAGAGAGCCAAAGTGAACCCCTGGGGGCCTGGATGACTTGCCAAGGCCCCGCAGCTCATCGGTGGTGGAGGGACGTCTCATTTGACCCCAGAGAGGTCCAACTCCAATGCTTGTCTTCAGTACAGCTACCTTTCTCACATAAAAAAAGAGAGGGAGAGGAGGGACAAGGAGAGGGAGAGAGAAAAGAGATGAAAGACTGAGACAGATGCATGGGTGTTCGTGTGTGTTTTCTGGTTAGTATTTATGCATTTCTTTAGAAAGCTCAGGAATTTTCAAAGCCCTCTAAGCATTATGGTAATTTTTTTACAGGGGCGACAGCTATATTAGCATCTTAAACAGTTCACAGCTTTTCTGCAGGCAGGCTCGGTTATCTTCATGGGTTTTTATTATAAAAGGTATTTACATAGTATACATATTTACAATTCTTCCCCACCACCAAAACCAACAAAATTTTCACATGCGTTGCTCATGAATTTCTTATAAACTAAAGACACTGAAATATTCACTGTTCTTCTCTTGCTTTATAGTTTTTTTCTGTTTTGTAATTTACCCTTCTGATTAGTTCTTCCCCAGGCTCATTTACATATCCATGGGCCTCATCATTTTTGCTGTTCTAGAGTTTTCATCACTTCAGATCGGGCCTCCTCTCCTTTCTACTAATCTCCTGAAACTTCAGAAATTTCTTCTCTTGGTTTCATTCCTTTACAGGAATACTTATTTCAGGAGCACCGCTGGCTGGGTGCCTGGCCCTGGCGACAGGCAAGGACAGGGAAGGTGGCCATGCCGTGTGCTCTGCAGGAAGGGAGCCTGCCCTCTGGCCGCAGGTAGCCCTGTCTGCACAGTGGCCACACAGGGGTGAAGGCTGGGCAGACAGTGAGCAGGAAGAGCCCCCCTGCTCAGAGCTGGACCAGGCTCCTTACTGAGTTCCACCACGAAATCAGCCCTGGGACTGTGGACAGATCGAGACCACCCTCATTGTCCTCTTCCTTATCTTAAAAAAAAAAAAGGATTGTGGCTGAATTTTGTCCCCTGTCAATTCATACGTTGAAGTCTTAACCCCCAGTGCTTCAGAATGTAACTGCATTTGGTGACAGGGTCCTAAAAGAGGTAACTAGGTCATAATGAGGTCACTGGGATGGGCCTTAACCCAATATGGTCCAATACGACTGGTGTCTTTATAAGAGCATAAGATGTGGACATGGACATGCACAGAGGAAAGACCGTGTGAGGACGCAGCAGTAAGACATCCATCTGTAAGCCAAAGAGAGAGGCCTCGGAAGAAACTAACCCTGCTGACACCTTGATCTTGGACTTCCAGCCTCAAGAACTACAGTCAGAAAACAGATGCCTGTTGTTTAAGCACCTCCACACCTTGTCTGTGGTTTTTGTTTCGGCAGTCCTAGCAAAATAATCCAAGGAGTGATTATAATGTCTGCTCTGCCAACCAAAGAGAGGTAGGGGTAGTGAGGAAAGAGGAATGTGAAAATGCTTTGTAAATTATCGTGTGCTGCACAACCACTATGGAGTTTTATAATTCCCATTGTTGTTTGAGACCTCCAGGGTCACTGTGTGGACATTTGTTGTATTTGCCTGCACAGGGTCCATTCCCCTCCTTCTCAGACCAGCATTACAATTATTGTGAAAGGGACCCCATTGCCCACCGTCAGGGCATGTGTACTAGGAGGGCTGACCATGCTCCCCCCTTTCCACAGATAGACAGGGGACGCTGGTGTGCCAGGCCCATTGCCCATCCCCCTGAGCTGGTCTGGGACGCTATGGGATCAAAATTGCCCAGATTCAGTCCTAGGACCTGTGCTGTACTGAGGGTTGTCAGCTAAAATACTGGATGCTTAGTCATATTTGAATTCTAGATCAACTAGGGGTAATTTTTTAGTACAAATGTGTCCTACATATTTGTTAAATCTGGGAACCCTAGCTGGACTGTTAGAGAGAAGCTTTCTTGTTACAGAGCATGTTGAGCTGGTAGCATGTAAGCAGGAGCGCCCAGGGGAGAGCCTTCCTAAGAGTGAGCTCATGGAGAGGAAGCAGAACTCAGAGAGGAAGAAGGCTGATGACGTTTTGTCATTTGAGGCTCTGGGTCCAGCCATACCTGAAGCTGGTGACCACCTCTCAATGCTTCAGATGTGTGAGCTGGGTTTTCATCACTTGTGACACAGAATGATGACTTGCGTAATCATGATTCAGTAGCTAAGCCAATGCCTGAAACCCTCTGCCCCTCCTGTATGTTTATCCAGATTTTGCAGATATAGGAGAGAAGCCTTCACCTGAAATACAATGTGAAATACATTTAAATGAATCCAGTGTCCCAGAGACCCCTGCTGGAGGGGTCACTTCACTGCACCTTTTTGCTGCAATGGCACATTATTGTAGAGATGCCGAGGCCTGGTTGGGAGCACAAGCCTGTCAATGCTGGTTTCCCCAAGCAGAGAGGGTGGCACAAAGGGCCTTCCTCCTGCCAGACTCCCCACCACCTGGCCACCAGGTCAGTGAGAGATCAGGAAAGCAATCAGAGCCACTAGTGCCAGGCGAGAGAGTCTTGCTTCTCCATCAGAATCCAACAGTGCCTGGGCAGCATGTGGACATCTGTGCTCCAAGAACTGAGAAGGAGAGGTGCTTGCTTGTTCTCTGAGAGTGGGGTTATCAATCCAAGGCTAGGAAATGGAGCAGCGGCTGGTGAGCTCACAGAAAGACTCAGAGGGCCTCTCAGGGCCCCCAGATTGAGGGAGGGCTAATGAATGCATGGGCATATCTAGAAGAGCATCAGCAGAGGGGGGCAGAGTCGTGTCCACCCAGGAGGCAGGGCAGGTCCAGCCCACGCCAGCACAGGCTGGAGAGGTGCTTTGCTGCACTGGACATGGTGCTCCACTGGACAAGGCCACTGTCCTGGGGACTCAAGTGACTGAGCTCTGCATAAGCTTATCCCTCTCCTTGCTGTGATCCTAGAGCTCCAATTCCAGAGGCTGGAGTTCCCTGCCCAGCTGGCCTGCAGAGTGCCGGATGTGCTGACCTGCTGGCAGGAACAGCCTGGTCAATGAGCCAGGTGTGTTTCTAAGGATATACTAATAGCATGCTGTTCTCTTTTACAGACTCATTTACCTTGTATCCATCTCCATTATCCACATGTTTCCATATATGCCAGGTGGCAGGGGGTTGGGAAGAGTGGATAAAGCCTGAGGCAGGGCCATCACTGGTGAGTGGACCCTCTCCCTGTAGGGTGTCCCAAGTGTGGGTATTGGTGAAGCCCACTGGGTGACATGTTCAGGGACAGGAACCCTGCTCTGTGACAGATATTGTCCTTTCCCTGCCTATCAAACTGGATCAGCAAAATTCCCCCTCCCTCTAGTCTGCCGATTCTGTGTCAGGGAAGCTTGCGGGGAAAGAGGGTGGAATAGGACAGCAGAAGGATTCTGCTTCGGGCCATGTAGGTTGCTCCTGAAGTCTCTCCACTCAGACATGCACCCCACTGCAGCAAAGATTGGTCTGTTTCTGCAAAATCCACCTGGTCTCCGGAAGGACTCAGGCTTCTACTGTCAGCAAAACTTAGGCCGTATTATGAAAGCCTTAAAACTTACTCATCGATTGACAATGAAAGATACCTGACTCAAATAATGGTCCTCGATATCCTTGGTGTCCCTGTACACCTCCAGAAGTAGGACAGGTGGGGACCTCTGCACATGTTGCTATCTACCACTTTGCCCCCAGCAGAGGGTTAGGGTTAGGGTCTCTCCCCTCAGGATAGCTGGCGCTCTTGCAGAACCCGACACCCACGCAGTTTTATCTGGTAAAGCGAATGATTAGAGGTCTTGGGGCCGAAATGATATCAACCTATTCTCAAACTTTAAATGGGCTGTTGACTCCATCCAGTCACTAAGTACTTATTTAGGCTGTGCTGTGTGTCAGGCACTATGCTGATGCCTGAGGACGTGACCTTGAGCAGAGGAGACACAGTCCTTGTCCTGAGGAGCTTACAGACTAGACAGTAAGCACACAAACAGGCAGGTGGCCACAGCAGGCGACGGGCTTGTGCTGTGAAGAAAATGTGAGGACTGCTGTGGGGATGTGTGAAATAAGGGGAACGGGACCTCTTCCACGGTTTTGGGAAGCTTTCTGGAGAGGATACTTCCAGGCATGTCCTGAAAGAGAGAGAAAGGGGGGAAGGCAGGTGCAGAAGGCATGGACCAGTGCTTAAAGCTGAGAGAGGAGCCTGGGAGGGGACCCTGGATCCTGATGCTCACCAGGGCCGTCAGGCTTGGAGAAAGATGAGGCTGGGAAGGTGCCGGTTAAGATGATTGGTTTTACCCCCAGGGCAATGAAGAGACTCTGGAGCACTTTACTCCCATTCAGCTGACCTCTTAGCTGTTTTAAAGACCAGGAAGATCTCACACCTCTGCCATTGACCTTTAGGGCCTGATTACTTGAAGCCTTTTTGGAGGTAGAAAAAATCTTGATGTTATGACCTGGCTGTTGGAATTGTTGTTGTCCACAAGATGGCAGACTTCTGCTACCAGTGGGGTCAGTGCCACTCCGAGGCTCTGTGGGTGACAGGGAGGAGGGAAAGCCAGCTGGCTGTGCTTCCCAAGGCTCCTTCTGGAAGGTTGTGATCTAGACTCTCTGGGTGAGAGCAGAGTTGGTATCAGCCTAACGTGAAGAAGTGCAAATAGAACTCTGTACCAGGAAATACTTGTGTTCAAACGGGAGTTGCAGGGGAAGAGCTGAGCTTTGCTGTGGAGCTGGAAGAACTCCAAACTGTTGTCCCAAGGTTACAGGAAAATCAGACATGCTTAAGAGGAGCAGTCAAAACTAATATCAGAGCATTTCAAAAGTAAATAATAATGATAATGGCTATCAATTATTGAGTGTTTACTGCAAGCGCAGCTACTGCCCTTTCGTCTGACGTCTGACAGCCGCACCAGTCCCGAACCTCTACATCTAAACTTACACCTGCCCCTGTCCCGCCAGCCCTTCTCCCCTCTCCTCCGGGTTCCCTTCCTCCGTGAATGGCGCCACCACATATTCAGTTTCTCCTGGATTAGCGGCACAGGATGCCTTAGCAAGCTGCCACAAAACTGGAGACTTAACACAAGAGAAATTTATTCTCTCCCAGTTCCGGAGACCAAAGCCCAAAATTTGAAGTTTCAGCAGGGACGCACTCTGTGCCGAAGGATCGTGAGATTTCTTTCTTGCCTCTTTTGGCTTTTGGAGGCTCCTTGTGGCCACATCACCCCAGTCTGTCTGTCCCTTTGCTCCGATGGCCTGCTCTGGGTCTGTGTGTTCGCCCTCTGTCTCTCATGAGCAGACTTGCAGTTGGATTTGGGGTCCACCCGGACAATCCAGGATGGTCTCTCCCAGGCATCCTGAACTGAATTAAATCTACAAACACCCTTTTTCCGAATAAGATCGTGTTCACAGGTTTTGGAGGTTAGGCTGTGAACATACCTTTCCAGGGGCCAGCATTCTGCTCTGTACTCCCTGAGGGAACCTGGACGTATGCCCGACACCTCTCCCTCCTCACTGAGTCCACCACTCATTCTGGTAAACTCTTCTGCTCAGCGTCCTTCATCTTCACTGCCAAAACCTAGGCCATGCCGTTAGCATATCTTTCCTACCTCCTAACTGGTTTCCCTGCACCCACCCTGTTGTGGGCTGAGTGTGGCCTCTCCCATCCTCCAGTCTTACGGTGGAACTCTAACTCCTGAAGAGACTGCATTGGGATGGAGAGCCTTGAGGGAGATCGTTAAAGCTAATCAGGGTCATGAGGTGGGGCTGCAGTGCGATAGGACTGCTGTCCTTCTACAAAGCGGAGGGGCCATCAGGCTACCCCTCTCCATGCACACACAGTGTGGGAGACTACGTGAGGGCACGGCTGCGAGCCAGGGCAGGTGATCTCACAGAAACTGACCTTACAGCCCCTTGACCTTGGGTTTCCCAGCTCCGGGACTGTGAGAAGGTACACCTTTGCTGTTCCAGCCTCCCAGCCTGTAGCATTTAATTAAGGCAGGTGGAACAAACCAACACTCACTCTGAGCTTTATTCCAACCCAGCCTTCACACTGCAGCCAGTAACCTGTATAAGACCCAAATCTCAAACCTCTGCTTAAAATCAGCCGTCCCGCCCTTCCTTCCTCAAAGCTGTCCAGGCGCTGCTCTGGCCACTAGGGATGTGACTGAACAAACGTGCAATTCCACCTGACAGTCTTACAGGAGGTAGACAGTCTGGCCTGCCCTGGCTGCCTGTGGCTCTGAGCTGAAGACCTAGATTTTGATCATGGCCTATGAAGCCCAGCCCGGTCAGCCTCTGCCTAGTCCTGGCTCACCTTCCTCCTCCCCCACTTCACACACATAGCACCTGCTCCCTCTGGTCAAGCAGCCATCTCCAGTGCTCCCAAAGTGTGCACCCCTGCTCTGCGCAGAGCTTTGGGGTGCCACGGTTCAGTCTGCTGGAAGGCTCCCCCTTTGGCTCCTTAACTCTAGCTCATCTCTCCATGCTCAGCCTCCTTGAGCAACCCTGTTACAAGCTCTTAGCAGCTGTCACATCTCCCCTGGCAGCACTGATAACAATGGCAATTGAATAATTAATTGTGCAATTAGTTGTTTGGGGTCATGTGGCCCACCAGCCTGAAAACCCCAGGAGGTCTGTGCCTAATTTTGTTTCCTGCTGTTTCTCAGTGCTTAGGGAGCATAGCATGGGCTTGTTAACTATTGTTACATGAACAAACAACTCTAATTCTTTTAAGCAGCTCAATCCTTTAGCTATTTATAGTCCCAGTTTTCAGATGTGAAAAGCAAGGCACAGTGTGGCCAGGACTGGTCCAAGGTCACCCATTTAGTAACAGTTGGAAATTAAAAAGATAGAATTCCAGAGCTTTCTGATTTCAAAGACGAGGCTCCTAACAGCCACCGCTCAGATCCAGTCCCTGTTAGATGAGAGAATTCTTATCAGGAAGCTAGAAGCATCTAATGATAAACTCATTAAAGAGTGAATTTTCTTTACAACAATAATTATTGCAGTCAACAGGAGAATGAATAAACAATCTGTGATGTAGTCATATAATGGAATAAGACTAACAAAAAGGGGAAATGAACTACAACTAACACCTTATTGTACTGATGACTTGCAAAAATGTTATACTGAGCCAAAGAAGCCAGACACAGAAAAGTACGTGCTGTAGGATTTTGTTTATGTGAAATTCTATGATAGGCAAAACCTCCACATCAGCAGGTGCTCCCGGGGGTGCACGGGTGGGCACTGACTTGGAAAGGGTGGGAGGAGACTTTGTGGGTGTCGACAGCGTTCTTATCTTGACAGAGGTTTTAGTTCCCAGGTGTGTTTGTATTCATGCAAACTCAGCGTGTGTGTGCATGAGATTTGTTAATTCTTCTGTTTGCAAACTTTATCTCAAAAATAAACCCTTCAGCAAATACTGAACTCCAGTTAGTGACATACACACTGACGTGTTTAGAGGTGAAGTACACAGACATCTGCATCTCACTTCCATGTGCGTCAGAAGTAAGAGGGTTGGTGACAGACAGAGGGATGAACAGATGGGTAGACATGCGGCAAAGCCAGTATTAATAGAACGAAATATTAAATGTAGATCCTAGGTGATGGTATGTAGGTTCTCACTGCACAATGCTTTGAACTTTGTTCTGTCTGAAAATTTTCATAATAAAATGGTGAAAAATTAAAATATTATAAGCCGAGAAATGTATTTCAAAAGTAGCTCATGTATATTGTAATCAAGAAGAAGGATTTTAAAAAATCACTCATTTGGCATTAGTTTCAAGGGAAGGATAGACGAGGAGAATAGGGACTGGGACAGTGGGAACCAGGTGGGACTAAGTCTCCGCAGGACCTGCAAGAAGGAATAGCCGGTGTGGCTTTATTAAGTTAGAAGAGGCTGCAGAATTTGGGACTGGGCTGTGGACAGCAGCCACTTCCCCCACTCTCCTGTCAGGGCGGGAGAGTTTGCCCTCAAAACTTGCTCTCCCCTGGTCCACTTAGGAACAATGACATTTTCCTTAAGTGCTAAGCTGAGAGAAAGCCTAGAAAGTTTTGGGAGTCAAAACAATGAAAATGAAACGCTGGGTTTACGTTGTGAACTTTAGCTACTTTCTTCAAGGACTGCATGCTGACTCAGAGGCCAGGGCAGTGTGGGGCCGCAGGGCTAGGGCGTGAGCCCTCTAGGGTGGACCGGCAGTGTACGCCTGTGCTCCAGTCCTGTCCCCTTGTCTCCACCACTCCCTTGCTGTATGGCCCTGATTCCTAATCTGGCCTCCGTTTCCTAATCTGTGAAATGGAGGCAACGACATTTGGCTGACAGTGTTGACATCAATATTGCAATTATGTTCTCATCCTAATTATGACTTTATCCATAACTGTCATGCCATTTCCAAGGTGGATCCTCAGTTTCCTCTGCTGTACTTTCCAGCAGCTCTTTACATGGCTGATCAGGTCTTCCTCCTTGAAATACTTGCTTCCCTCAGCCACAGGACACCAATCTCCCTTAGGCCGCTCCAGCCACCCTGGAGGCCACTCTTTCTCGGCCTCCTTTGCTGGATCCTCCTCATCTTCCCAGTCACACATCCAACTGCCCCAGTGCTCGGTCTGCAGGCTTCTTGGCTCTCCCTACACCCAGCTCCTAGTTATGAGCTAAATTCTTGATCCCCTTCCACTGACCCCTCTTTTAGTTTGTAAATGGCACCACCAGTTCTCCCAGTTGCTTGAGCCGAAGTCCTCGGAATCGTTCTTGACTGATTTTTCTCTTCTATACGTAACACAGCCATGCATCCCATTGCTTCCACTTTTGAAATCTATCCACCAGGGGGCCGCTCCTCTCCACCTCACAGTTAGCACTAACAACTATTGCATGTGCTGCCTAACTGGTATCTCAGCTTCCACTCCTGTCCTCCCAAACTCTGTTTGCCCCACAGTGGCTGGGACTGTTCTTACAGAAAAAAAAATCAAGACTCTCTGAGTCTCAAAACTCTCCAACGGTACCCAGATAAAGTCTGGATCCTTCCTACAAGGTCCATGACCTCTCTGACCTCATGTCCTACCTCTCTCCCCTTTGCTCATCCCACACCTTCCCCACCGACTGCCCAGCCATTCATCCAACACACCAAGTGTGCCCTCACTATTCCTGACGAGGTTTCCCCTAGCTGTGCTGCTCTCTCTCTACACAGCTTGCTCTCTCACTTCCTCTGGACTTCTCTCAAAGTGTGCCCTACCCTGACTGTGCTGCCCTCTCTGAAATAGTATCCCTCTTCACGTTCTACCCAGTTTTATTTTTCTTCTAAGCACTTCGCATTGCTTGATATTGTGTATTTATTTGCTCACTTAAAAAATCATGTCTCTTCCTGCTTGAATGTGAGCCGCACAAGAGCATAGACTTTGTGTAAACATTTTGCCCATTGCTACACCCCCGACCCCTGAAACAGAGCCTGGCCAATGGGCACTTGCCATCAAAAGCTTGTAGGATGGATGAACAAGTGAGTAAACACCTAGCTCAGTGCTGGCCTAGAAAATGTACCCACAAAATAATTTTGATGACCATAATGCTGGTCCTTCATGGAGAAAAGGGATGGAATTCACAGGGGAGGATCTGACTCTGGCCCCAAAGTTGGGACCTGAGCAGAAAAATCCTTAACCCCTTGGACAGTTTTACCACAGGTAGAAGTCAGAAGTTGCTCTGCTGACTGGATGATAGAGTGTGTCACGTGACCCAGAAATTACTTCCCCACTTTCTGGTGAATCAGTCTGTCCTCCTGCCTGAGCCCCGTTCCACTGGGCTACTGATTCCAGGTTTTGTCTGGGGAGCTTTTCTTTGAAATGATCCTAACATGAAATGACCCAGTAATTGCACCCTGGAGCATCGAGGTTTCTGGTGGCTGCAAGACAGTGCCATTACCCACATTTCAACAGAACTGGTTAAAAGACACTTATCAGAAGTCTCTTAGTTGTGCTCTGAAATTAGTTCGGCTTGGATACTGGCCCTTTTCATCTCTGCAGACAAATAAATACAGTTGTATGTACCACCTGTGCGAAGTGAGGCCATTGATCTCTGTGGGAGACCTGCTTTATAGGTCTTTAAAAAGTTGCATTACAACCTAAGTGTGTTTTTAAGATATCATAGCCTATGGAAAGAAGCAGATTCATTTGTTGGAGAGGAAATTTTAAGTGCTACAATCATACAACAAATACTGAGTGCCTAGTTGGTTGATAATGTAGTAACTGTGTTTGATAAAGTCCAAATACCAAGACAAAGAAGGAAAAAGATTGAGGGACTGTCACAGGCACATGGGGGTGGGGCAAGTGGGGAGGTGGGGGAGATATGGGAGACAGAGGGAGGGAGATAACAGTCCTTCACCCTGAGGAAGAGCAATCCCAAGAGACCAAGCTGATGGCTGATATGGCCGTTAACGGTTGCTTCCACACCTAGCTGGTGAGCTGGGAGCTAGGGGAAGAGCAAAATTTTCCTTCACTTATTTTCCTTTCTTTGGCTTGTAGCTTATCTAGGCAGAAGATAACTTACCAGGCAGAGTTTGTCAGCAGCCTGGTCCAACGACCAGGCAGTATCCTGGGATGAGCAAGGACAGGTGGCCCCCTTGTGAGATGCAGGTGGTTGCCCTGAAATCTGAGAGGTGACCTGACTTGCCAGATCAAAGAGTGAGTTGGGGGCAGAGTCACTCTGGAAGCCCGCAGTGTGGAAGCCCAGCTTCCCTCTCCCGTCCCCATTCTACACAAACAGTAGAGATTTTCAAGCCTCACTCCTCTAGGGGTGGAGGGAAGGTGGTAATTCTCCAGGGATTACTGCAAAGGGCCCATGGGGCACAGAAGGTGGCCCAGACTCTGGGCCCCCACCCCATCTTCGATCGGAGTGAAACCAGAACTCTGTTGTTTGTGCTGCCTGTCACCTACCAGACCCAATAAGCAGAGACGGATTGAATCTTTATGGGCACTTTATTCAGAGGGTCAGTGGTCTGAGAAGATGGTGGGTTTGTACCCTAACAGACTCTTACATTCCACTTTAAACTGACTCTTTTTATAAGGAGAAGAAAAATGTGGGTAAGGGGATTAGAATTCCTGGAAAAGGTTAATCAGATAAAAAGCTGCAGCATTCTTTATCTGTGTCCTTGGTGGTGGGCATCTCACCCTGGAGCATAATGGCTCAGATACCATCCTGATGGCTGGCAGTCTTCCTGAGGCAAAGGTGGGACTGCCTGTGGTCTCCTGGAGTCCAGGTAGATCATACCTTCAGTTCCTGGAACAATAGCTTTCTACTTAGCTATTGATTGATTTACATTGATTACTAAGCTTATTAACTATTATCTGAAACTAAAAATGTTCCAACATTTGAGTACCCCATCAAGAGCAACCCCACTGCTTTGCTTTCTGTATTGTGGGTCTGCATAATACAGTAACTAAAAAAGAGGTTCGAAATGACTACAGGTTTAGGCTACATCAGAAAGGACAGTCCATGCTGAGACACTGAAAAATACAGTACCTAAGAAGACAGATTTTGGAACTGGACTACAGTGGTTCAGATTCAAGCTATACATCGTACTACTTTTATTTCTTTATCTGTAGACTGGCTGTGTGAAAACAGTAGTAGCCAACAGTGTTGAGAGTATCATTTGAGAGGTTGTACGTAAAACATTTAGAAAAAGGTCAGTTCTGCTCTTGTCTCTGAGGTGGGGAACCCAGGTCAGATTCAGCAGCTGTTGCTAATTGCTAATAAAAGGAGGAATCAAAATTCCCTTTAATGACTAGTTAGTTCTCTGAGCCCAGTCACCACTTCATTCTTCACTGTTGATGCTTGGCCAAATTAATAAAGACATTTTACTGAGTTAGCCCCTTTGGTTGAAAGAAAGATCAAACATTCCACATAGCTCAAGAAATAAGTAGAATGGGATGAGGGGTGGAGTGGTTATTGTAAGAATGCCACAGGCAAACAGACAAACAAAATCCCAGAACAGGACCAGGGTGGGGCTCTTGAACTGGGGACCTCCTGTGGGGTGATCCAGAGCCTAGAGGTAAAATGTGCTTCTGGGGTCCACTTGTGCTTCCCAGTCAGAAGCAGGAACTGGTGGGTCTTGCAATTACTCATCAATGTGACTCAGCTATTTCACTGCCCATTCATTCTCATGCCCCTGACTGGCTTCTTCACTGCGCTACTTGTTCTCCTCTTTCACTCTGCTGATCTCCTGGCAGGAGGGGTGGAGGCCTCCCATGCTCATATCCTCACTGTATCTATCCTTCACATAGTCCACTGGAGTGAAGTCAGAACTCTTGGCCACCTGAGTTGAATGAGAAAAGGTGGAAGTGACCAGGAAAGGGAGCAGAGGGTGGAGTAAGTACCTCCTCTGGTCTCAACAGCGCAGCTAGAGGACCTCTTAAAATGGGACTCAGAGCAGGGCAGTCCCTGCTAGGTGCTTTATCTAGCACCCCCCCTCCCACAACAGAGGCTTCTCACTCCACTCAGAGTCAAGCCAAAGTCCTTAGTTTCAGACACAAATCACCAAAGTTCTGGTGTATAGGGCCAAAGCACACCATTCATGCATCTAAAAGTTCCCTTTTTGACAAGGGAACTCAAGAGTTAAAGATTTTAGCTTAAGTTATAGATGATAGGCTTAAGTGATTGATGCAGGTGGAAAGCTTTTATTTCTGGAACAGGAATGCATCACCTATGTGACTCCAGGAGGTCCACAAGCAACTCAACCTTCGTGCCCCAGGGGGTCTGCACGTGATGGTATCTGAGCCACTGTGTTCCATGGAGAAAACCCTCTGTGATGCAGATGAAGAATTGTTGATCAGTAGGTAAAGAAATACTAGGAAAATTTCTGTCAGACTGCAACTCCTACTTGGTTAGTCATTTCCAAATCCCTTACCTACCCTTCTCATGTCTTTATGAAAAGCTTGGCTTGATATGAGACATTAAGACGGTTTTCAGGGTACATAACCTGCCGTCTTCTTAGATCCCTGGCATCTGAATAAAGGATCACGAAGATTCAGCCCTTCCCTCTACTTACTGGTTCTGGTAGTGACAGGCCACTCGAATGCCGACTTTCCCAGTTTTGTTTTGCCTGCTTGGGGTTTGCTGTGATGCAGTAGTGGTCAGGGTGCCAAGCGGAGGGAACCCTTCCCTCCCTGACTCCAACTCTTTCCTAGTGATTGACTGACCCTGGGGGTGAGTGGGGAGAGGGTGGGGCACTGAGGGAAGTTCATGTTTTAGGATAATGTCTCAAACAATTCAACTACAGGATTTCAAAACCAAAACAATATAGTCTAGCTGCCTTGCAACTTTCAGCTCACATTAGAAACCAACACCTGGAGAGAGGACGTGCTTGCCAAGTCACTCAGTGACCGGGTTTCCCCTGGACGTGACTGCCTAGTGCTGCACTGCTATCTTTACAAAATGGGACAGGACCCTGCCCACCTCACAGACTCTGCCTCCCTCACAAACCTCTTTCTGTGAGCGAGAACCTTCTTAGTCTCCTTCATAGCTAATTTACTCTTCCATCTGTCTGTGTGTCCATCAGTCTACCCATCATTCATTTCTAGTGGGTGTTTGTGTTTTCCTTTCCCATCCCTTTAACATGATCCCAGTTTTCCTTTGTTGAACTCATCTATTCTCTGTTCTTGCCTATAGGGCTTAGGTGGAATTGACCCTACCCCCTGCTCTAGCCATTCCTTTATCCCCAGGGATGGGTGCAGAGAGAGGTGTGTGCCCCAATTTAGGCTAATGAGAGAGCAGTTCCCTCCTTCTCTCCAAATCCTCCGCATATGCTATAGTTATTGGAGATGACTTGCTCTCTTCTCCAGGACCATGTGGTATGAGGACATGAGGACTTGTGTACCCAGAAGTTCTGGGGCTCCACGAGGAGCCTGCGGATGATACTAATACCACACAAGACAGGTGGGAGAGAGACAGAGACAGAGATTGATTAAGTGCTGGATGATATGGTCTGTATGACCAGATCAAGTCTCATTCGAAGCTAGAACTCTTACTGAGCATACAAGACTCTTTAGCTAATACATTCCTTTTTTGTTTTGTTTTGCTTTCATCAGTTTTAATTGGGTGCTCTATTGGGTATTTTATTGGGTGACTTGCTACCCAAGGCATCCTGACTGACATGACATCTTGCCAGCTAACACTGGTGGAGGGACAGCCGGTGCCAGCTTCTCACTGGTGGAGGTGGGTGCTGCTGCCCAATGGCAGAAGGAAGGAAAATAACGCATCGTTATCCTATTGTTGAAAAACAGGGCGGGTGGCATGACTGCCCACACTTGTAAACACTGGCATTTATAGATCTCCATGTGTGCCCAGGCCCAGAGAAAAGCATATTAGAGAGGGATGGTCTTTGGGTGCTGTGGCAATGCACTCTGTTTCCTGCTTTTACATTTCACTTTATTTTTGCAGTGAACTTTAATTACTCTAATAATCAGGAAGGGAAATGCTATTAGAATGAAATGATAAGCATAAGTGCTGGGAGAGGTCCCGGAAGCTGTTAGGAGCACTTAGCAGGGACCTGCCTAGGCAGCTGTGTAATAGTGCAGGGAGCAGCTGAGAGGCTCAGGGAGGCGCTCTGTGTGTAGAGACATTCTGCCTCAGCCTCCGCAGGCCCACTCGTTGCAAAGCTCTGTGTGAGTTGGTCAGGGAAGCCAGTCCCCCACCCCTTCTTCAGGCTGCCTGGGGCGTGGATCCCCTGGCCCCGTCAGGAAGGGCACTTCCCCAGCCCATTCTTTCACCTTGCCCACTGGAGAGCTGGTTACTGGAAACACAGGGCCCTTTCCTCTCAGGGCTCCAGAAGCTGAACATTAAGAAACCATTGCAAATAGAGTGATTGCTCAGAATGAGCATTAATGTCCTATTAGAAAGAGGCAGCTGCTGTGGCTGTAACCTCTAATTCAGCGAGTTTCCTGAGAACCACGGTAATGTGATTTGAGCTAATTTCCTCCTTGTAGCCTGGGGCTCAGTGCAGAGCAGTCCCAGCCTCCTGCCCTTCAGTCTCAGCAGAAAGTACAAGAATTCTTCACTTCTGTTCCTGGCATGGGTGTTCTGGAGGCCCAGGTGACGAGCAGGCATCCTTCAATGAGCAAACTGCTGTTCATTGTCCACTCTTGTGCTTGACATTGAACTAGGTCCCAAGAGGTAGGGTTGGGGGAAGGGATAGGCACCTATTAAGTCTCCCTAAGTGCATTTGAAGCATTTGACATTAGTCTAAAAAGCCAGGACAACTGTGCTGAGAAATGAAAGAACTGAAGAAAAGTACACCGCTGAAGGTACTCATTAGTTTATTCATTCCGGGTGTCGGGGACCACACGATGAATGAGACTGAGCTGGTCCCTGCTGTAATGGAACTTGTATGCTAATGAGGGAGTCAGACATAGAATAAGCAATTGCACAATGATTTGTTGAACTCTAACAGTAGTATCTGTGATGGATGTGTACAGGGTGCATGAGAGAATAAAAGGGGAGTGGGCTGGGAACTGGCCAGCCTGCAGGTCCAGAGAAGCTTCCTGCAGAAGAGGAGGTCTGAAGAACCAGCAGGAGCTAACAGAGAGAACAGGAGGGGGAGCTGTGCAGGTGGAGAGAGAACGGGTGCTGTCTAAGGGACACGGGTGCTAGCCACTGAGGAGGTGGCATGGCGGTGGCTGGGAGGCAGGGCTGTCTCCTTGCCCACAGCAGTGCGACCTGGTGCCCGACACCCAGACCGGGACAGCAGCTGGGCTCTCGTCCCACCTCTGCCTCCACTGTCCCCAGATGATTACTGACACATGTGGAGAGCCCACTGTGCGCATCTGGGTTGCAACACCTCAGCAGAAAACACTGGAGACTGTTAACGTTCTTCCTAGTGCTAAAACCTGATGATTATGTCAGTTCTAGCTGGGGGCCCTGCAGGGTAGGAGGGGCTGGCCACAGTCGGCCGAGCTCGGAGGGTGACAGTGAAGTGAGGCCAAGTCAGGGTGCTAAGGGTGACCCACGTGTGACCAGGGGTGAGTTCTCTTCCTTCCCAGGCCTGCAGCGGCACCCCAGCCCTGCCCTGAAGTGGGGCCTCTCTCATCTACCCTCATCCCTGTAGCTCCCTGCCTGTGTCCAGATGCATTTGAACTCTAGTCAGGGAGGCTGTTGTGATGATGGGAAGAAGTGAGAGTTATTAAGATCACAGTGGGGGGTAATTTATGAAGGGGCTGCTGGTGTCGCAAGGAATGAGAAATATTCTCCTTTCTGAGTAGGAACTACTTTACCTCAGGAGGTTGTGGCAGGTTTTGTGTTCCCAGGAAGAAAACAAATTTCCATGTACCCCAGAGGTGACCCCTCAGTTCTGCCCGATACTAGAGACTCTAGACACTTGTGGTGGGGAGGGTGAGGAGGGTCGGAGGGATCGTTTGGTTCCCCAGAGTCTGGGGAAGGCTCAGAGGCTGTATTTTGTGGTGAATGGGGGTTCCTCAGCCCATCTCCCCTGCAGCCCCAGGTGGGGGAGGTGCGTGTTGGCACCTGTGGAGGTTGGTGGGTAGTGAGGGCGTCTCCACACTGAGGGTCCATTTCCTGGGGATCCACATCTGAGCCTGTCTAGAGAATCAGTGCTTGGCAGCCTGACAAGGGAGGGCTGGACTTGTGGGTGGACAGTGTGTTGGTGGCAACCACGGAGCCCTTGTCACCCTTTCTCTGGCACTGTGTCCCCCCTCTACCCCTTGGTTTCTGCATGGAGCCAGTGCAGCCTTTCCCTATGGCTGAGTTGAACCCCTCTCACCCCGATGCACAAGAGTGCAGCTGCAGATCCTTGGATTCCTAAGCTTCCTAACAAATGCATACCTCCACTCTAGTGTGGTTCCTGGCACACAGTAGGTACTCACATCCACTAAGGCAATGTGTGTATAGGTGTATATAGGGAGATACAGTGGTATAAAAAGACGTGAAAGATGCAGACAGACACAGATAACCTACAGTTTATAGGGCACTCTGGTGTTTCTTGCATTCATTCATATGTTCATTCATTCATTCATTTTGGGTAGACTAATTCTTTGTAGTGTGAGCTGTACTGTGCATCATAGAATGTTTGTTTAAGCAGCATCCTTGGACTTCACTCACTAGGTGACAGTAGTACCCCAGTCATGTCAATCAAAAATGCCTTCAGACATCGCCAGATGTCCTGGATGGGGGTGGGGGCAAGATTACTCCTGGTTGACAGCCACTGGTTTCAGTGGTTCTGAAAAAAGAGAGGGAACAGCAAAGCATTTCTCTGCTTCCCTTTGGGATTTTCACACTACAGACCCCCTACACACTCCAGTCTCTCTGAGACTGGCCTTGCCCTCACTACCTCCACCATTGCCTTTCCTCCCCAGGCTGGACGCCGTGCCCCAGTTCTCTCCCCTGCTGGGCAGGGATCAGCAGCTGTGGAGAACAGTTCTCCAGGAGAACTGGGGCTTCTAGCCTTACCCAACCCACAGTGTGACCGGGCCCAGAGAGAGGCCCTCCAGTTGGTTCAGTGATGGTCCAGCTGAATCTAATCTAGGCCATTACAGGGCCTTGGAGCCGGCAGCCAGCGCCAGGCCAAACAGGTCCTCCTTCCCTGGGATGCTGGGCGAGCTGGTTCCCTAGCAATGGCACAGGCCTGCCATGGCCCCAGGGGAACAGGGGCACAGACAAAGAGCAGAGGAAACAAAGAGTCTCGAGTGCTCATCTGGGCATTGTGTGTTTGCAGTGGGGGGGTGCTCTTCTTCCTGGGGGACAGCAGGCTGGCCTCTGAGGTCCCCACTGGGCCACTACTCAGAGCTCTGGGCTGCAAAGGCCCTGAGGAAGGACTGTGGGGAGGAGCTGTCCTGGGTCTGCTCTCTCAGGAAGAGCTACATGGAAGCTAAATTCATTCATTCATTCATTCATTCATTCAATTTTGTGCCTGTGCTGTACATATTTATCAAGTTACTCATATTTTATATCTCTTGAAATCTGTTGGTTGAGACTTGGGTCTAATATTCTGTGCAACAGTGTGGAATTTTAAATACAGTCTTGACCTCTATGAGTTTTTCATTGGGTTGGGAAAACCCTGTTTCAGGAAAGCTAAAGAACCATGTGAATACCCCTGACACATGAGCACAGAGGAGAACTGCCAGGCACTCTGGGACATGCCCCGCATCCTAGACTCAGCGCCTACACGATCCTGTGAGGATCTGTACCAGCCCATTTTACAGATATAGAAAGTAGAGTTCAGAGAAGTGGAGAATGATGTGCTCCAGCGTATTTCTACTGCTAACGGTAAGGAGAGCTTTGACGAGGCGAAGATTCTCTGTCACAGTTCAACTGGCTGGTCTCGGTGCCTCCTGATAGCCCCCCTCCCCACTGTGCAGGACTGTTAGCTCTCCTGAGTGCCAAGTCTGAAGCAAGGACTTGGGACTTGGGGTTTGTGCAGCTCTTCAGGCCATTCGATCCTCCCCAACACCCGCACTCCCAGAACCACCTAAGGGACCTGTGTGTTTGTGGCTGGGTGGGGCTGGGTCAGGGTGTGTGAGTCACTCTGGACAAAAAGAGTAAGCCAGGAGTGATCTGATTTGCGACACTGACCGGTAGCCTCCTTTCTGCCCTGTTCCAGGTAACTGGACATATCCCCGGTCTTTGGCTGTTGGCAAAAGTTTGTGCTTTTCTCCAGAGGGGTGGCCTGGCGGCCAACTTAGAGACAGCTGAGCTCAAAGCTACCCATTAAGGACTTATCCACTACCTGGGCAGTTTCCTTTCAACCAGAGAGCAAACGGCATCTGCATTGTCTGCTCTTGTAATGCACCCAGTCCATCCTCCCTCAGGTTCTGGTGGCCCTCACAGAGCAGGTAGGCGGTTCTGATATTATCCACGTAGTAGGTGTTCTGCGGGGGGCACTCCTTCCTTACCTGCTTGGGTTGGGCAGCCAAGGGCAGCAGAAGACCCTTCAAAGGGCTGGAAGAGGGAATTTGAAGAAGTGTGAACTGTGGTGAGGCTTACCTTTTTTAACCATCAAGCAAACACATTTTAATTAAATCACAAAGATAAAAATCTCTGGTTCTCTCTTGAAATCCAGCAGAAAGTGTGCCAGGGAGGAAAATTTTCCCAGGGAGAAGATCTGAGCGAGAAGTATTCTGTAGTTTAGAACACCAGGAGGGCAGGTGTGATGGGGGGCGGGGGGTGGTACAAGGAGCCCCTTATCTCTGCAGTCTCCTGCTAAGTCTGCAGAGAAAAGACAAAAAAGAATTCTCACCTTTCATGTTATGTTTATTTGAAACTTGGAGTAATTGTTTGTCTCTGTTGGCTGGTCTTCCTCTAAAGGAGAAATTACAGGAATTAAAAGATGCAGGGGTGGGGAACCACTCAAGGGCCTGGGCTATTTCGGTGGCTGGAACTATAGTGGTGGCTGTCCTGAATGGCTGTCTCTCAGCACTTCTCCCGCAGGGCCCTGTGGTGCAAGCCACGCGCTGAGTCCTCCCCTGACTTTGGATGCTTCCATGTTCCCAGCTACGGGCATACTCCTCACTGAGGAGTTCGAGCCTCAGCTTTGCCATGTCTTTGCCCTGGGACCTTGGGTATGACCTAACTTCTCTGAATCTATCATCATCCATAAAACAGAGATGACAGTTCAGTCTACCTTTCAGGATTGCTGTGAGGACTGTCCAAGGTGCCTTTCCTCCCCGTCTTCCTCCTCTCCCATCCAGGGCCCTGCCCTTCCCCCCTGCAACTCCGAGAGACTGAGTGCTCCCTCAGGTATCCGTGCCCTTCGGTTATACCTCGGTCCTCCTGGGCCCACAGGGTTGTTTTCATCTCCTTACATTCCTGGCTCCCACACTGGAAAGCTGACACCTGTATGAACCCAGTCTAAGCACAGAACCTGCCGGCCTCCATAGTGCCAAGTGAGATCACTTTGCAAACTATAAGGGCTTCCAACTACCCTTTACATGTCATTACTCAGATGGCATTTGCCATGACAAAGCTGAAACAGCCTCCCCAAGGGTGCCCAGGTGCCCAGGTCCAGGCTACCGAGAGGCCTGGCACAGGGATGGAGTGGACGCAAAGCCCAGTTTTCTGCTGCTTGGGAGAGGACTCCCCAAGGGCCATTCAGAGTCCAGCCCAGCTGCTCACTCCCTGGTTGGATATAAGCCAAGATCTCGTTCCTTCCTCTCTCAGCCCACTGCAGTTCAAGGCTGAAACGTCAATCAGCTCCTGCAGATGCACACTGAGGAAGTGCACACCTGCTGGCTTGCCAGCCCCTTATGAGCTCTAGATCTCATTATTGATTAGCTCTGTAACTTTACACATGTCTCTGAGTTTCTCTGAGCCTTGATGATCTCTATATAATGGGCAGTAGGGAATCAAATGAAACAATGGCTATAAGTTGCCTCTCTTTACTGTCTTCCTACTTCCCTGTAGTCACCTCTAACTCAGGGGACTGCAACTCTGGCTGTCCATTAGAACCACCTGAGGGCTTCGAGTCTAGGGACTGAGTCTATGCTGGTCTCCCCACCCCTTTTTGACTTGGCAGGTCTTCCCTAAGACCTGGGCTTCACTGTTTTTTCAAAGCTCCTCAGGTGGTTTGTGCATTGCTGCAGGGCTGGGAAGGACTGTGTTCCACTGGGCCAGCAAAACCGCCCTTCCATTCTGGCTGCTGTCACCTGTCCAGCTTCACGCCCCTCCCCCTTCCCGCAGTGTGCCCCACCTCCAAGAGCTGTGTTAGACATCCTGTAACTCCCAAAGCGTCTCTCTGCCTCTGCACACATGTGTTGCAGCCTTTCAAGGCCGGGCAGGTTCACTTGGGATTCAGGCAGATGGGAGAAAATGCGTGGAGCTGTGGGGATGGCTGACATGCTTTTATGCAAGGGTGGGGCGATCCATGTACTCCACAAGCCGCCTGTCAAGCTGAGGGAAGTCCCAACTTTCTTCTATACTAAATGCACATAAAACCAGCAGAATGCCAAGATATTGTATTACAAAGTGTGATTCCACATATGCTGGCCCATCTCAAGGTTATGGGCATACTGCTTATCAGGCCAGTGAGGGAGCCCGATTGACTCTGTTTCTCCTACGACACCACTCTCCCCAACACACAACTTTCCCACCGTCTCTGATTCCTCCTTCCAGGCAGAGCCGCATCTCTTCCCAGGAGCCTTCCCTGAGCCCTTGGACCAGAGCAGCACTCTCAGCACCCTGCTCCGAGTCCTCCCTCCTCTCTGGGTGCATGCCTCTGTGGGTCATAGCGGTCAGTCTTTCTGCACCAGTGGCCAGTCCTAGCTCAGAGCCTGGTGTGTCTGCCGCTAGCTCTTCCCACCCTGCCCTTCCACACCTCCTTTGCTTCAGCTCTTTTTCTTGCTCTCTTTCTCCACATGGTTCCAAGTTTAGGGTTCTGCAGAATCACCTGGAAGTCTTGCTTTTTGTTGTTTTTCTTTTTTAAAAAAAGATTTTATTTTTAGAGGGAGGGGAAGGAAGGGAAAAAGAGAGGGAGAAAAACCTTGATGTATGAGAGATACATTGATTAGTTGCCTCTCACATGCCTCCAACTGGGGACCTGGTCTGTAACCCAGGCACGTTCCCTGACTGGGAATTGAACTGGTAACCTTTTGGTTTGCAAGCTGGCACTCAATCCACTTGGCCACCAGCCAGAGCTGTTTTTCTTTTTTTCATCCTAGTTTTATTTGAGATATAATTGATAATTAAAAATTTAGATTTAAACTGTGTGACTTGGTGATTTGAGATATCTGTATAGTAAATTATATATCCTTCCACAACATAGTCAATATTTTCTTTCTTTTTTTAATTGAATGTATTAGGGTGACATTGGTTTGCAAAACCATATAGGTTTCTGGTGTACCACTCAATAAAACATCATCCGCACATTGAATCATGCGCCCCCCACCTCAAGTAAAGTCTCTTTTCATCCCCATTTTCCCTGTCTTTGCCCACCTCCATCTTTCCCCACCCCCTTTCTCTGTGGCTCTGTGTATATGTTGTTTGCTTAATCCCTTCACCATCTTTCACCCAGACTCCCGCCCCCTTTCCCTCTGGCAGCTGTCAGTCTGTTCCATGTGTCCGCGACTCTGTTTCTATTCTGTTCATCAGTTTTATTTTGTGCATTAGATTCCGCATATAAGTGAGATCATATGATATTTGTGTTTGACTGACTTATTTCCCTTAGCACCATAACCTCCAGGTCCATCATGCTGTAGCAAAAGGTAAGATTTCCCTTTTTATGACCAAGTAGTATCCCATTGTGTACATGTGCCATGGCATTTTCATCCACTCATCTACTCATGGGCTCTTGGGCTGTTTCCAGATCTTGACTGTTGTAAATAATACTGCAATGAACATTGAGGTGCGTATATTCTTTCGAATTAGTGTTTCGGGTTTCTTAGAATTTATTCTGAGAAGTGGGATAACTGGGTCAAAAGGCAGATCTATTTTTAGTGTTTTGAGGACACTCTGTGCCGTTCTCCACAGCGGCTGCACCATCTGCGTTCCTACCGGCAGTGCATGGGGGTTTGCATTTGTGAGGAGAACACTTAAGATCTGCCTACTTGCTTAGCAAATTTCAAGTACACAATGCAGTACCATTAACTGTAGTCACATTACTGTACGTTAGCTCTCCAGAATTTATAAGGAACTAACATCCAAATACATAAGGAACTCATATAATTCAACAACAAAAAATAAATAACTAAGTTGCTTAAAAATGGGCAAGGGACCTTAGTAGGCATTTATTTCAGGAAGAGATACAAATGGCCAACAGGTCTATGGAAAGGTGTTTGGCTTCACTAATCAGCACAGAAGTGCCAATCAAATCACAAGGAGATGCCACCCCATACCTGTTGGAATGTCTATCGTCAAAAAGAGGGGAGATAACAAGCTTGGTGAAGATATAGAGGAAATGGAAGGCTTTTTAAAATACAGGTTGCTGGACCCCACCCCCAGTTTCTTATTTGGTGGGAGCGAAAGGGGCTAAGGTGTGCAAGTCTGACAGTTGCCCAGGTGATCACGACCACATCTGGAGAGCCAGCCTGGGCACTGCTGACATTTGTGACTGCATAATTCTTTGTTGTTGTTATTGGTGTGGGGGCTGTCCTGTGCATTGTGAGGTGGTTAGCACCATCGCTGGTCTCTACCCACCAGACACCCCCAGACATTGTGACAACCAGAAATGTCTCCAGACGTTGCCAGTGTCCCTGGGGAAGCACCGTCACCCTGGTGGAGAACCATTGCTCTTGAACTCTGTCCTGGGGGTGGAGGTTGGGCGAATTGTGTGGGGAGCTCAGCAGGTCCACATTCCCTAGTTTTGAGCCCACCACCTGTGTGTTTACAGATAAAGGCTAATTGGCACACAGTCCCACCCATTCATTGCCGTCTTGAATATGCTGCTTTCTTGCTACACTGGCAAAGTTGTGCCAGAGTCTTTCTGGTATGCAAAGTCTAAAATGTTTACTGTCTGCTCCTTTACTGACCCCTGTTCAGACCCTGAAGGGGTCTGGTGGAACGTGATGAGGATAAGGACTCAGCCTTGTACCTTTGCCCCAAACACCAAATATTAAAGAGAAAGAGTGGGAGCGATGGGGGCTTCTGGGCAAAGCCCATCTGTGCTGCAGGCCCTCTGGGCTGGAGCCCCACTATGGGGAGCTCCTACTTGGAGCTCCCTCTCAGGGTATCCCACACCTGCCTGCCAGGCATCAAGGCCTGGCAGGCTGGGGCCCAGCCTGGGGATTTTCCACTGCTGCCTGGTTCATGACCAAGCTGTGCTCACCTCACTGTGACCAGGCCTGGCCTCTGCTTATCTCCTGGGTAAACAAGAGCTCTGCACGCAGCCCCAAGGGCAGGAACCGAGATGGTGGGTTCCGGGGTTGACAGGTCACTCATGTGCTGAGTACACAGCATTTGGGTCTGCAACTTCAGTGGGAAGGGGGACACTGTACCACTTGGCAGGAGGAAGGATCATTCATTCATTCATTCACTCATTCACACACTTGGATATTTGCAGAGTGTCCGCTGGGTGTGAGGCATGCCACGAAGGGCACAGTGGACACTGCACTGGTTCTTTAGCTCCACCAGGTTTGAAGGAGATAATAAAGAGGGGATTATTATTCTGGAGAAGCACAGGGGACATGGGGACACAAGGAAGGCCCTTAAGATAGTGCTGAGGTGGGGTCAGAGAGGGCCCTGAGAAAAGACATTCAATAGCTATTGGAGAGCCATGCCTCTACTCTTTCCCCCCACTTCTACCAGCACAGCTTTAACACCCCAGATGCATCCCGAAGTGCTCCCGCTGTTAATCAGTTCAAACCTGTGCCCTGATCTCCGCACCCCCTTAGCACAACCTTCTGCTGCTGGAGGGCCTTGCCTTCTCCTGTTTCTCTTGCACAAACCTCAGGGATGCCAGGCAGCGGCTGAGTGGGCCCACAGAGTTGCAGCTTCTGTCAGTCACTCATGCCCGGGTCTGGTCACGCTTCTCTTCCTCTCTCCTGGCCCTTCTCTATTTCTCAAGGCCATCAGATGCCTTCTCATCTGTAAAGGGTGGTCATGGGTAGTGCACACTGGGGGTTGTTCTGGTTGACTGTCCTGTGTCTGGACAATTTCAGGACCATGCAGCACTCATGTCCGCATTCTTACAGGCTAACCTAGCTCCGTGCCTCGCCCGCAACTGGTTCAGCAGGAGTTTCAGAAGTGAAGGAATGAATGGCATCCTAGCACTGCTGGATACGAAGGGCCTGGGAGAGCTGGTGGTGGCCAGTTCCAGTCCATTACAGCTGCCCAGCACTTAACAGCTTACAGTGCACTTACCTGTACGTCGTTGCCCTGGCCAGGGTAGCTCAGGTAATTAGAGTGTTGTCCTGATATGCCAAGGTTGTGGGTTCCATCCCCAGTCAAGGCACTTACATGGATCAACTAAGGAATGCATAAATAAGTGGAACAACAAAATAGCATTTCTCTCTCCTTCTCTCTCAAATCAGTAAATTAAAAAGAAAGAAAGAAAGAAAGAAAGAAAAGATTAGATTAAGAAAAGAAAGATTAACTGTATCCGTTAATCCTCACAGAAGTTGTGAGGGCAGCAGCATGGGTATTATTTATCAGTCAGAATTTTTTGGTGATAAGCAACAGAAAATGGCTTTGGCTAATTAAACCTAAAGGACACATAGATAAAGCACACAGCTCTCTATGTGCTTTAAGAAAACTGAAGGACCAGTTCTCTGAAAGGACCCTCTGGAGCAGGGACATGGCACTGCAGGACAACCCTATGGAAAGAATGGCCCTGTGTCCTCCTGCTCGAGGCTCTGGCCTGAGGGACAGCGCCCAACAGTAGGCTAGGCGCCCCACATCTCAGGCTATCTTTGGGATCGAGGCCTGCTGGAGGTTCAGCAGGCCTGCAGTATCCAGCCCTGGGCTCATTCACTTGGCTCCCTCTGCTTCACAATGGCCAAACCCGCATCTCCCCACCCCTTTCCCCATGCACTCTTACCTCCTGGTCAGCCACACAGGGAGCCAGGCAACCTCTCCTCCAAGCCCCCCCTCCCCCCCACCCCCACTACCTTGCCTGTAACTCTCCTCTCCATCACTATGAGCCTGAAGAAGTTCAGGCCCTGCACACCTTCCCTCCAGGGTCTGTCCTCCAGCCTTGGCCACACCCCACCAGCGGCAGAGGCAGTCGGATCTGTAGGTATCGCAGGTCTGATCACACCATTTCTCTCCTTACACAGCTTCCAGCAGTGCCTTTCTGCCCTCAACCATGGCCTTCAAACTTCAGTGACCTTGACCCACAGAAAGAACTTTATTTTATAACTGATTTTACAGTGCACTTATTTCTATAACTAAAGCAATGTTTTCCCCAGAATTAATATGTATCTGTGTATTCTAGGTCACTTTTTAAAACTCCTGGCCAGGACTCACGAAACTGATTTCATGATCTGCTAGTGAGTTAAGGTCTGTTTGAAAAACACTGACTAGAAAGATAAAGCAGAACTGCTCTGGAATGGCCTGGAAGGCTCCTTGGTAACTTAGCCCCCTCCTCCCCCGAAGGCCTCCCACTTCCCACTTCCCCCATTCTAGCTTCATGCCAGTCTCTGTTTCTTTGAGATGCTTTACACACCCCATGCTGGGCCCCACTTCTGGGCTTTTGCTCACCTCATACCCTTTGTCCGAATTGTACTTTCCCCCTTCCTCCCCTCCCCTCCCCTCTGCATCTCATTCTTCAAGACTCAGCTCATCTCAGTGGGTTAGGTCAGGGCCTCCTGTGTGCCCTCAGAGCGCTTGCGCATGGCCGACTCAGGTGCGTGCAGTGTGGGGACACCTGCGTAGCAGCACGCATGTTTCCAGACTCCAGTACAGGCCAGCTGCGCCAGTGTTTGAAGGTGGTGTGGCAAATTTTCCTGAACCTCCCAGCCGATTGTTTTACACGTTAACGTGAATGGTGGACACTTGCTGGTCTGGAAGCTGTCTGTCCCTCCCACTGCGGGCTGTGCTGTTGCTTCATCTATACCCTGTGGTGGTGCCTGTCCAGCTTCTCACCCACTTCTAATGTGGGGTGAGAAGATAAGGGATTTCCTGCCCCAAACCCACCTGCTCACCAAGGCTGAAAGGTTCCAGTACTACCCTCCCAGCCCCCTGGTGGAGGGGCCCCAGGTATGTGGTTTAGTCCCAGCCAAGCTGTCTCACCCTCATGGTGACCTGAAGAAGCAGGGACAGGGGAGAAAAGGATTTGGGTGACGGCTCCTGCAAGATTTGGTCCCCAGAGGCAACGGGGGCAGAAGCCTTGTGACTGGCTCCTCGGCAAGACTTCGGCCGACCTCCCCTTAGCTGCCCATCTCCAGAACCTGGCTCTCCAGGCCTGTGACCATTCTGGCACCCACACACCATCCTCTCAGCTAATTACTTTGCTCCTTAAATCAACCAGGGATGACTTCTGCCACTTCCATGTACCAACCCTCTCAGATACCCAGGGCCTTGGAAATGGTAAATGTCTGCTGATACAATGGATCAATCGCACTGAGACTCAAAACTGCCATTCTAGCTTTTACCTTCATCTCTTTCAAGTCCACCCTTGGTCCTCACTCTGAGCACCCAGCAGCCAGCCCTTGACCTTGGCCATCCTCCCAGCCAGTGAGGCCTGAGGTGGGCAGAGACATAGCTTGTGTTTCTTCCTTACACAGACCATTGATCTGGGTCTGTTCTCAGGGGTGGCTGTGGTTAAGGGTGTGACAGGAAGGTGGGCTGCTGGGGGTGGGGACAGCACTGCTCCCACTGGAGCAGGGATAGTGGGTTCTGGCTTCAGTGGTCGCATGCAAAGCACAGAAGAAGGGCAGTTAGAATGTTTTCTGGCCTTGCCTTACTAATGAAGTGTATCTGTCTGCCCTCTGAGGGCAGGGATTCTTGTGGAGAAAACACATTTTCTCTTCACTGCTAATCATCTTCCTACCCCTAAAGATCCCAAGCCAACCATCTGAGATCAGTAAGCAGGGCTTATGGGTTCATCAATAAGAGAAAGCCAATAGGTGGGGAGCGGATGGGGGGAGGGGGGAGGCCTAGGAGACACCTGCAAACTGCCTTGTGGTAATGATAGGGAATGGTGAAGTGGAAACAGTGGGAATGACAGTAAGTTCCCTGCAGGGCCTGGCAGCAGATGGGAAGTGCCCTTAAATGGAGCAGGGGAGCATTGTTTATGAAAGGAACTAGTTACCATGCCTGCAGCTTTAAGATGAACCAGTTAAGAGAGTCCATGAAGCACCAGGGATGACAACAGCCTGAGGCAAACCCCTGCCACCTCTAGGCCTGAGGGACAAGATGGAGCTGCAGTCAGACACTGGGGATGTGGCTGTAGGGGAGGGCTGCTGACAGGGGCTGCGGCCTTCGATGGAGGGATTCTGCACGGTGACCTGACGGAGAGGGCACAGGTGGGCAGCGGGGTGGGGGGACAAATACCCTGACCTCTTCCCCAGCCCCCTGGTTTCCCATTGGCACGTCTTATTTGCTGAACCCACTTAGAAGCCAGAGGGCAAGGGAGAACTGATGTGGTCCACAGGGGCCACCTCCTGGAGGACAGGTGGGGCAGACAGAAGTGGGCAGAGAGGGATAAGGCAGCACAGTGGTCCAGGTGCCACTTCCTATGAGCTGAATGAGCACATGCCACACAGAGCGACTCGTGTTGCTTATGTGCACCTCATGTCATTCTTGGAAGCAGCTTAAGTACTGTTGTCACACTATTTTCAGTTAAGTAAAGTGAGGTGAAGGAGTTTGTCCCCAGTCGGGGTGAGAGTAACTGCGACTCAAACCCAGGCGGCCTGAGTCCAGATGCTGTGTTCTTAACCACCGTGCTGAGCTGTGCAGTAAGGTGGTTATGGCTACACACAGCTGTTCAAATACAAATTAGTTAAAATTAAGTAACTTTAAAGTCTACTAAGTCCCATATTTCAAATGCTCACAACCCACATGTGGCTAGTGGCTATTATTCCGGGCAGCATAGGTAAAAGATCAGGACCATCCTTCCCGAGAGTTCTACTGGACAGCTCTGCACTGGACCTGGACGCTTTGACCTGAACCCTCTCCACCCTTAACCCCTCACAAACACACAGAATCATGTTCCCACTAGAGGCTGTGACATTCCCGAGATGGAGAGGACAGGACTCAGGCTGATGTAGAGAATCTTGGGACATTGTGTGGACCTCTGATGGCTGCCGGGCCACATGATATCAGGCACAGCTCCCAGAGGTAAACCTGAGATAGCTTTATATAGGCCATGCCCGTTTCACATTCTAAAATCCCTTTACTGTCCTGACTCTCTTTACTGCCCATCTCTTATGCAATACCAAAGATATCCCATAATAAGCAGCATCATTTATATTGAACGAGGCAGGAGAAATGGCCGGCACATCAGCATTCATCCCCACCCCGTGTTGGAGATGCTTGTCCTTGAGGCTTATGAGATGCCAGCCTCCTGTGATATACAGCATGTTTCCATCAGCATCCACACAATCATCCTCGGCTGGATTTAATGATCCCCAAACCCCGACACTGATATATCATCTCCTAAATGTCCAGCATTAGTACGCGAGATGAATGCTGAAGACGCTATAAATCCTGCCTATCCAATAGGCTAAAGGTGAAGTCTAGCTCTGTCTAGACCATCAGAACTTTGTAAAAAGTAATGTGAGTCAATATCAGATGCCTTCCCTATGTGTAAGGAGATGCAGGGCCTGAGAAATCTATAAAAGCACTTTCAGAGAGGAAGCAAAAAGTTAGACCCCTAAACCACCTGTAGTTCCACCTCACAGAAAACATTAGTGCTGACCTTTATGTATACATTCTCTCACATGCAGTCATACCTCGGCACACACATGACTACATTGTGTATGCTCCTATTTGTTCTGTGCATCCATGAACATTTTTGCATTTCACTAAACAATGATAATAGCTAGCTGTCATTGATGCTTAGTACATCCCAGGCTCTGTGCACTTCACATGTGTTATCTTAATTCTTACCATATAACCATAAGATAGGAACATTGTTATTCTTTCACAGTTGAGGAAACCGAGGCACAGAGGGATCAAGTACTAGGACTATAACAAATCTGTCCGACCGCCAAACCCGTGTCCTTTCTCTATAACACTATGGGACCACAATGTTTTGCAAACTGTTTGAGCTCAGGAATGCATTCTTTAGGAGAGTTTTCTCATAAGCCTATAATGGAAAACAGATAGAAATGGAGCTGGACCGGTTGCAATGGGGGTGAGGCCCCCCGTGTCCTCTGCTCTCACTCCCTGTCCCTGTCCCTCTCTGCACATTCCCTGCACCCACCGCAGGCAGCCCCGATGCTGCTCCAGGAGCCCTGGGACCTGGGAAAGGCCAGTTTGGAAAACACTGCCTATGAGTCCTTTCCTCAAAGCACACAGTGTTCACCTTCACACTGGAACATCGGGTACGCCACCGAATGCCTCCAGCTGTGATAAGCCACCTCGATGACACATTTTGTACACATTCGTGATTTTTTGCTGGATAAATTTCTAGAAGTAAAATGTTTGGGTCCAAAATGTACCAGTTTGCACACCAAAGCCTCCACCAGAAAGGTAGTACCACCCAAGTTCCCATCCGCAGACCCGGGTTCTGTGCATTCTGCCCATAGCTGGATGTTAACAGTATTTAAACCAAGTTTGCCAATGCAAAGATACATTGCAATTGTTTCAATTACTTTTTTCAGTTCCTAGGAAACAGACATTTTAAAGTTCATTGACCACTTCCCTTTCTTCATTTGTGTCTCTCATGCCCTTTGTTGAACTCTGCAGTTCACGCTTTCGTTCTTTACTTTTTCCTACCAGAGCAGTACTCCTTTGTTATCTATTTATAAAACTTATTTATTGAATATAATTTAGGTTTATTCATCTTTTTAAAAAGGCTTTATTTATTTATCTTTAGAGAGAAGGGAAGGGAGGGAGAAACAGAGGGAGGGAAACATCAATGTGTGATCGGTTACCTCTAGCATGCCCCCTACTGGGGACCTGGCCTGCAACCTGGGCATGTGCCCTGATGGGGAACTGAACTGGAGACCTTTCAGTTTGCAGGACGGCACCCAATCCACTGAGCCACACCAGCCAGGGTGGTTTATTCATCTTTCACATGTGATATGGATTGTAGACTGTCCTATATTCATATGTGTTATATGTGATACAGAAGGTCACAATGAATTTTATTTTTTATTTGGTGCATACAGTCTTAATTTTTAGACCAAGGGGTCAGATAAACATTTTCCTATATCTTTTAATTCTTTTTAAACCTCAATTCTTTAATTCATCTGAAATTTAATTTGGTATCTTATGTAAGGGAGTGAACTAGCTTCCTAATACAACTAACTCCTTTTATTTTATTTCTTTATATGCTTGTACTGCCTAGAACTTACAGAATGGTATTAACATGTAGCTCAGTGGTTCACAACCCCGGGCAATTTTGCCCCATTGGGACATTTGGCAGTACGTGGAGGCATTTTTGGCTGTCACACCTTGAGGTAGGGAGGGAGGCACGTGTGCTACTGGCCTCTAGTAGCTGGAGACCAGGGATGCTGTTATACATCCTACAATGCACAGGACAGTCCCCCCAGCAAAGGATTCTCTGGCCTTGAAGGTCTATAGTGCTGAGGTTGAGAAACCTTGTGTTAAATAAATTAGCAAAAGGGCAAGTCCCCTTGCTTCTCATCCTCCCTGCTGCAAACAAGAGCTTCCACTACTAAGGACAGCTTGCCCGATGCCTCTGTCATGGTCTCTGGAAGGAAGACCCTTTGTAAATTTGGCATCTGCCACAGATAGGGCAATGTAGGCAGCCATGAAGAACACAGGTGCCTGGGTCTACACTGAATAAAGGAGAAAGAAAGAAGAGCAATGCAGACAACAAATAGCACAGTAGTAGGGCATAGTCTCTTTTTCCCTGTCCTGAGGCCTCTGTGCTCCCTTGGCAAGGAGGCACAGGGCTTCTTTACCTCCCCTCCCGCTGGTTCTCCCCTGGGACCCAGGGACCACTGCCGGTCACAAGGTGTGCTCTGCCAGAACATGAACACTGGAGTCATGGAGACGGGGGTTCAGATTCGGGCCCTGTCCATCACCTGCTGTTTGTGGATGTGAGACCCTGGGGAAGGCCCTTTCCTCCTGAGTCTCTGAGCCTGTTCCCAGGTACCACAGACTTACCTTGGATGTCATGAAGTGTGCACAGACACCTGGCTCAGTATCTAGAGCATAGTGAGTGCTTATTACACATCCCCATGGAGTCCTGGGCCCATGCAACTAATGCAGGTGTCTTCCCGCTCAGTTCTGAGGAAGATATGAACAGCCCTCGGCACCCGAAGCCAAGAGAGGAGACCAGCCACAAGAGCCTGGCCAGGGTGTTATGCCAGTCACCTTTCTGAAGTTTACTGCAGGCCTATGGGATACGTACTGTAACTTTATTGTGGCCATTTTACAGGTAAGGTGGCTGAGGCACGGAGAGGTTAATACCTTACCCAAGGTCACTCAGCTCATAGATGGCAGGCTGGGGTTTAAAGCCCTGCACTTAACCACTTACTCATGCTGCCCAGCCTCAGCCACCAGCAGCCCAGGCGAAGACCCCAGTCTGGCCACCCCCACCTCCAAGTTTCTTCTGGTAACTCTTGTCGGCCAGGGCACCCAGCACCCATGCCTTCCGCTTGAGCCCCGCAGGCAGCACTGGGTGCTTGCTGAGGAGAAGGGGGTGGCATTTCACCTGCAGTTCTTGCTCAGAGCAGCTGCTGGGGTCCCAATGGCAGGAAGAACTCTCTGCTCCAGTTTTGTCCCCAGAGGGCCTGCCACTTTCCAGCATCTTGGAACTGTCCCCAAGGATCCCTGATGGCAGCCTGACTGGCTTCGTGATCTTGAGAAATGTACTTAACCTCTCCATGCCTCAGCTGGCGTCTGGGAGGAGATTCAATTACATAGTAATGAGCCTGAATCCTGTGGAGCCTGCCTCTTAATCACCAGCTGGAAAATGTAACCATCTAAGAACAGGCAGGCCACCCCACCATGACATAATTAACCTAATCTGGTTAGACTCCTCCGGTCCCCTTAGCTCAGCTGCAGCACTGCTGGGAAGGGCCACCTTCCAGAACAGAGGTCTTTTCATCCAGAGATGCTGCATCTGGGTGAGCTGTGCCTTGGACGTGGTGCAGGTGTGTCCTGGCTGTGGCAAAGGTGGGGCAGAAGTTCTCATGACTGGATCCAGAGAGGGCTAGTGAGACAGCTGTGTGCCCAAGTGGTACCAGCCTTTCTGTCTGTGGGAGTCCTGCCACCAGCACCTTTCTCAGTGGCATGCTGGGCTCGGCCACGCCAGGCTTGGCCGAGCCAGGGCTCTGAAGCCAGCACTGTACATACAGACCACGTCATTGACTCCTCGCAGCAGTGCCACACCTCCCGATTTCACAAACTAGGGAAACTGAGGCTCAGGGTAGGCACGTGGCTTTCCCAAAGATACACCACAGCAGAACAGGATCTGATCCCTGTTTGGGAATAGTGTCAGAGGTATCAGGGTGCATCTACAACATGTTCCTGAGATGGACCCATTCTTTACCTGTGTTTGTGTCAGAGGGTTGCTGGAGAATTGAAGCCCTCCTCTACAGAGGACAGAAGATGCCACTCGAGACTGAGTCCTTTAGTGGGGCTCTGGCCTCCTGCATTGCTGGCCTGTCAGAAGAGTGGGTGTCAAACTACTGGTCTCCTAGGGGCCTGGCTTTAGAGGGACTGTGTGAACAGTGGCTGCCCCTTCCTGTCTTCTCCCGTGTGGCAGATTGTATTTTCTAAAAATAGTCACAGCAATTTCCAGTGCCATGTATACTTCTAGAACTTTCCACCCCCTGTCCCTCCCCAATGAGGAGGAGGTGGCTATTTTTTTCTCCCCTTGAAATAGTTTCAGTGGCTAGAATATGATGGGAGAAAGGTGATGTGGCTTCCAACATGGTTCGCAAAAGGCGGTGCAGCTTCTACCTGGCTCTCTCGTGAGATGCTTGGCTTTGGAACACGGCCGCCATGTTGTAAGGAAGCCCAGGCCACGTGAAGAGGCCATATGGAAGTTCTGGTGGGCAGCCCCAGCCTGCCCCGCAGCCAGCACACACTTTCATGAGATTCCAGCCCTCCACCCCTAAGCTGCCCTGGCTGACACAGGGTGGGCAGAAACAGGCCATCTCTGCAGATCCCTGCCCAGTTGCTGGTCCATGAGCAAAATAAATATTATGGTTTTAAGCCACTAACTTTTGGAGTGTTTTCTTGTGTAGCCATAGCAACTGAAACATCCTGAACTCACTGCTTCCCAGGACAGCCCATCCTCATCACACACAGGGCTGCCCACTGAGGTTGTGTGGGTGTGGCCTGCTCAGGCCTGGGCCTGGCTCTCTGTGCCTGGCCCCTGGCTCAGGCCTCGGTGCCTGGGTGCCTTTCTGTAAGTGGCCTTCCCATGCGGGCAGCTTTTCCTTTTCCCCATAAAGGTACTCTATCAGCTAGTGGCCTCCCTGCCCTCAGATCCTAAATTCCTAGATCATTTTTCTTCATATTGAATAAAACCTCCACTTTTAAATTTCCACCCATTTGCCCTAATCCTATTGCCTGGGTCCATGTGGAGTTGATCTAGTTTCTTTCCTGTGTTTGGATGGTTGCAGACACCCCATGGCCTCCCTTCTGCTTGTCTGGCTGAACCTCACCGCTCCTCTCACCTTTCCTCTTAGGGAGAAGGGGTTTAGCTTCTTCCCCACCCCCGCTGCCTTGGTCCTTCAGCTCTTCGCTGCTGAAGTGGGGCTCCAGCTGGGCCCCCCTTCCTCCCTGGATGGGGCCTGATCTGCATCCGAAATGAGCACTCAGCAGGCTCTGCTGTGTTGTTTTTCCAGTTTGCTTAAAGGTCAGTTTAATTAGGGTTGGTCACTGGCTCCAGACCTGTGGGTGGGGACTCCTTGCTGCCCAGAGGATGCAGACTCCCTTCCTGTGGCCAGAAGGCCAGGCCTGAATTTGCCTATAAAGCCAAACTCTGCAACCATCAGCTTTGTCACAACTCTGTAGCCCTCAGGCCTAGTGGCAAATGTTTTCAGTGCCCTCAAAGGAAACCTTGTATCCACTCTTCTTCCTTCTCCAGCCCCTGGCAACCAATAATTTGCCTCCTGTTTTGACAGATTTTCCTATTCTGAATATTTCTTATAAACACAGTGGTAAAATATGTGATTTTTTGTGTCTGGCTTCTTTGGCTTAGCATATATGTTTTGGGGTTCATTCATTTTGTGGCATCTATTTCTACCTCTGGTCCAGTCGGACATGCTGTGCTGGTCAGTGGTTGGTCCTGCCCATCTACCTTCGGTCCCAGGTAACTGGAACACTGGGTCAGCAAACCTGGGGTACAGCCAGAAGGGCCAGGCCCCGCATGCCTCCTCCTTTCTCGATGAGAAGGTGGATGGAGAGCAACTTTTCTGTCTCAGATTCTCTCTCGGCTCTGAGGAGGGGCTGGTGGGTGCCTTGGCCACTGAGAGCAGGGCTTGAGTGAGGCCCTGAGAAGAGGCCAGCATCGAGTGACCCCATCTCTGGCCTCCTCACACGCTTCCCCTCCCAACCCCCCACACAAAGAGAAACCTGGCCTTTGAAGCCCCAGCTAGGTCATAAAAGACCCCTTAGCCCCTTTACTTCTTGGGATCTTTCCTTCCAATCCCCAATAAGTTTGTCTCATTAGAAAAAAGGTCAGGACCCATGGGGCAGGTCCAGCTCTGCATGCAGCTAGGTGTCTCCTGGGCAGTGATTAGCGTGGCCACAGTCAGATGGGCAAAGCTTGCTCAGATGTTCCGAGGCATCTGGCAAACTAGGAGAAGCTGAGAGACATTGTGGAGGAGGCTACAGAGAGAAGACCAAACACCATCGGGGGGTTTAATGCTCTCTTCCCTTTGTTTTCTTCTCAGAGACGGACCTCTTTATATTATTTTTCTTCTCTTTATTTTTCTCTCCTTTCACGTCCTCCTTTTCTCCACACATCTCCCATCTCACTCAAGGGAAAGCCAAAGGTCTTGCAAGGCCAGCGAGTCCCCAGTGATCTGCTGCCTCTTCCCTCTGCACTCATCTCTGCACTGGTCCTTGAACTCCCAGGGCTCACTGCCACCTCAGGGCCTTTGCATCTACTGGTCTAGTGCTCTCCTGGACTCTGCACACGGCCGCTCTCACCACCCACACCTGCACTCAGATGTCAGCTTCTCTTCCCTTCTATCTCAGATTCCAATTATGCACCCCATCCTTTTCTTACCTTGTCCTCTCTTAGCATCAGTTGCTAGCTAAGGTGCATGTGCATTATTTTTTATCTGGTTTTCTGTCTGTCCATCTGACTTGTCTGAAACCTCCATGAGTACAGGGACTGTCTGTTGGGCTCACTGCTCTACAACATGTGCTGGATACATATCTGTTGAATGGATGAATGAATGAGTGAGTGAGAATGAATGCTATGTGTTCGTGCTAGGGAACCTGAAGCCTTGATGAGAGTGATGTCTCCTAGCCCTGGGTATGGAGTTGAGACTAGACTTGAACACACATTAACCTCAGCATCACTGGCCTCTATGCAAGGTTGGCCACAGCTGGCTGGCTCCAGCTTGGCCAAGCAGGTCTGAGGGGGTGGCAGGTGTCGGGCTGTAGACTTGACTTTCATCTGGTCTTCACCAAGTACAGAAAGCATTTCGGGGCTTGCCCAGAAGAAACCTGAAGCTCAGGAAATGAAGTTGCTCCAGTTTTCTGTGTGGACAGTTCTGGGGGAACCCCACCCCCCACCCACAGGGGTGTGAACTGGTTGACCTGAGACCTTTCTGGATGCTTGAGTCCTCTGAGCAGGGAGAGCAGGGGATGGGCTGGGGGTTGGGAGATTTTCCTGAGTTCTTTTATCTGATGTGAGTGATGAACAGCATCTGGTAAACACAAAGGGGTCTTGTAACCCTGGGGGGTCCTGTTTAACACGAATAATTCCCTTAATTATTTAGAAAAGAGGCTGAGTCTCAATCCAAAAAAAACACATGTCCCTTATGTATTGTGAAGTTGTCACATATGTGTGTCAGTGTCTGTGTGTATCTGTGTATCTCTGTGGGTGTGTCCATGTGCATGTATCTACATGTGTTTGTATGTACATGTCTGGATGTGTCTGTGTGTCTTTGTAAGTGTGTCTGATGTGCCTATATGATTGAGGAGGCAGGCATCAGAAGGATAGTGCTGGATTCTGTGATGTTCCCATCAGCCTCTGGTGTGTGTGGTGGGGTTTTTTTAGTGGTGATACAGCTCTCTGAGACGTAAGCATAATCGCTTTATCTCCTTCTGTTTTATTTCTTGAACACAGTGGTTTTCACATCAGCCTCCTCTGGAGAGCTTTACAAAATACCAATGCCAAGGTTTTTGTTTTTTGCTTATCAAAATATTTTATTCTAGGAGACCCCTCAAAAAAAGACCCTCCACATTAGACAGACACCCAACAGTACTCTTGACCTTTTTTGGTCTTTTCTGTATTTTGTTCATTTTCAAATCAACTTTGATGCTTAAAGTAAAAGACAGAAAATATTTCCCAGTCAGACTTTAGTGAGAAATATATGCATTTTTTGACCCTGGGGACGGGCAGGAATGGGAAGAGGCTGCTTGGAAGCCCTAGGTGCTCCTGGCAACAGGAGGAGCACCATGTGGCAAGTACACGACAGACAACAGGGCAGGAACTGGCCTCCCTGGCAGAGGAGGGGAAAGAAGATGGGGAGGAGAAATGAATGGGCCGGCTGCTCTGGTGCCTGGGACTTAAAACTGACAGAAAACTCTGTGGCGTCCTCTCTCGGTGCTCTCTGCCTTCCCGCCTGCCTGCCTGCGCTCTAGGAAGCAGCTGGTTGAGTCAGTTTTCCGAGTGTGGGACCCTGACACTGGCACGTTTTTGAACGTGCAGGCGACGCCAGCGGCAGCCAGGCCTGGGCTCCGTTGCTTTAATCTCCTGTGGGGTGTACATTGAGAGGCTTGAGTGGGGACCCGAGGGAACGGTGCTGGGCTTGGACTAGGAGGTGTTGTTGCTGCTCTGTCCTTAGATCGCTGCTTTCACCTTGCGCCACTTACTTTGTCTTTCTGGCCCTGGATTTTCTTTCTTGGTAAGATGAGGATCGTTACACCTTTCTGCCTACCTCCTGTCCCTGATTTGAGGTCATTTGTGTGAAAGGGCTTTGCAAATTCTGAAAGGCTTCATGAATGCCAGGAAATAGTATTAGCGTTATTTATGCTAGCCCTTTGTAGAAACCAAAAAATAAGGCCAGATGTGGTGCAGAATAGCAGCAAGGTTGTAGTGAAAGAAAAGCTGCAGGACACGTGTTGTTGTTGGGTGTCTGCCCTGACCCCGGCCACCCTGTGCATCAGTGGTGTCTACAATGGTACTCCTTTATGATTTAGGTTTGCAAAGGCAGCCACATCCAGGAGCTTGTAATTCCTGTGCTTGTAATTCCAGGAGCAGACACTAGGTGCTGTCTGATCCATGACGTGGCCTGCTAAGGCAATGATTTTGAATTGTTAAAAAGATGCACTACCTGACTAGTACTCAGTCTGGGGCACCGACCTTTTCCCCCTTAGATCATCAGATAAAATAATGATAATAGTCAACACAACATTAACCAAATGTTGTGAATGAATCAAATTATTCCTTTGTCAGATTGGCAAAAAATAGAATATTTGTTTTGGTGTGCTACAGCGTTTTAGTAATTAGTTTATGTGTGCTATGAGATAAAAAAGATAAAAAATCCTGTGCTGAGGCATCGTTTCAGAACACGTTTCACCCCCTTTGATTAAAACAATATTATGTGCTGACGCCATCATTTGTACACCAGGCTAAGGGTTTAAATGCGCTCTGGCTCGGTTCGTTGAGCCCCGAGGCCTCCTCTTGGGTTCCTTCTCTCCCGACATTTTTGGCTATTATAACACAAACCCTCACTATGGGGCCTGAAGTTGGTTCAAATTTCAGAGCGACATCAAAAAGCTTTGTGCTTGCTGGCAGGGAACCAAAGAGAGGCCTGCTTGGTTCCTCTGCAGACTTAATTAGCTCCTGAGCTGCTCTCTGTCAGTCCAGCCTCCTCTGCTCCTCACTCCTCACCATTGCTCTGAGGGGGAGAATCTCATTTTCTGCTCCCAGGGGCCCATTCTCTGCAAGTCACTTCAGCTTTCTTTCCCCTCTGATCAGGAGAGGGAGATGGAGATGTCATGCCAGTCATTGTAGAAGCTGACTGACACATTTTCTTTTTGCAATTAAGGAAGAGCGACTTTGGCAATGAAGCTAAATCATTCAGTCCTGCTGTCTTTGAAACTCACGCCAATATACAAGTTACTTTGCATAAAATCACTTAGTACTTTCATAGAACCAACCCAGCAATTTTTACCAAGTTTTCCTATAAGATCCTGAGTTGTTTCCTTCCACCCCTTTCTTTGTTTGAAAACACGTCTGAAATACACAGTTGTGAATGTTATGGCTCAATTTGCGCAGATACACACAATGTTTTTAGAACAACACACAGGAAATGACAGTGATTGTCTCTGGGGAGGGCATCCGTGTTTGAGCAGGTCCTATTCTCCTGCAAAATCTCCTCCACGGGGCAGCAGGAGGCCCAGGGATTCCTTAGCTGATTCAGTGCAGTCTTATTTTACTCCATCAGGCTCTGAAGGGTAGATACAGAGGGAAGAGGGTGCCCCTCACCCCACCATCTCCCTAACAGTGCAGGTTCCCAATGGTTCTTTTCTTAGGCTTATTAGGAGCCTAGGTTGTCTTAGGAGCCTTAGGCTTATATAGAGTCTGGGTTGTCCAGATGAGGCACCCAGATAGGGACCAAGGAAAGAGGATGCAGGAAAATTGACCCAGGGATGTCTTCACTGGCTCCAATGGGAGGAACAGCTTGAGGGGGGTAACAGGGTGTGGCTTGAGGCAGGGAGGCTGCTTGGTTTGAGTGGAGGCTGGGGCTCCGTTGTGTCTCTCTGTTGTGGAACTCAGCTAAGCTTCTGGACTCTAGACCAAAGGTGTTCACCACAGTCTTCTCTTGGGTTCTTCCCACCCCAGCTCTTCCCAACTGTATGTCCTGTCCCTTCCAGGGTATTTTCCTGGGACCATTACCCAACTCCCTGCCAATCCCTCTCTTTCCTTCTTCCTAGTACCTCTCTTTAAACCTCTGAGGAAGCCTTCCTTTCCCCAGAGACAAGTCCTTCTCTCTTCTCTGTGTCCTTTCATTATAGACCACGATGGCCTATTAGACCTGATCCTCAATCACCTGAAGACCAGGTCTCCCTTCTTCTGGGGTAGGGGAGTCTTGACTGGCCAAACTTTTTAGTAGGCAAAAATAAATAGCAAAAACAGTTTCATTTTACAATGGTCTGGCCTTGGAGAGCCTACCTCTTTGTGTTTAAATAGAAGCACATCTGAATAAAACGGAAGTTTCAAATCAAGGTATGCTAGCCTTGCCTTTTATTCCAGCCACAGTGAGCAGGTTTCTGGAGCAGGCTTTTCTGTCCCCCTTCTAGGACTTTGCACATGCTGTTCCTTCTGCCTGAGTACACTTCCCTTCACTGTCCCTTCTCTTCTGTGACCCCTATCCTTATACCGGATCCCCTCCTCACCCTGTAAAAGTGTACTTCTCAGACACAGCTGTTTGTTAGAGTGTGCCAAATGTTTTTTCATGAGTGAGGTAGGGTAAGTTGTTGCAGTAATAGCTCCTAATTTATCCACACCTTGCTGTGTCTACACCTTCCTACTCAGCTGGGCAGTGACATGCTTTGGCCAATTGTATGATAACAAATGAGATACAAGCAGAGAGTCCAGAATTATTTATACACTGGCACTTCGCCTCACTCACTGCTCTTGGAGTCTAGCATCTACTGTACAAAAAGTTCGGGCCAACCTGCTGGGTGATGAGACACAAATGGTCCAGGTGTCTGTCTTGCTCTGGTTGTCGGCTGGCCAGCTGCTGGACATGTGAATGATTTTACATATTCAGGTGCCAAGTGTTTTGCCAACTAACTACAGATGTGTAAACTAACCCAGTAGAGATTGGTCATGTTGTCCCAGACCAGAAGCCCTTCCCAGCCAAAACACAGGATCATGAGCTAAATAAATGGTCCTTGTTTTAAGCCACTCAGTTTGGAGTTTTGTTACACAGCTGAAGTTAACTGACACAGAAAGGAGGCAACAGAAAGAAAAATAGCTGCTTCCCTGAAGATGTGAGAAACCAGAGTTTATATAGTAAGTGGAAAAAGAATGCTGAAATAAAACCACATTCGGTATAAAACTGGTTAATATCCAACAGTGCAATAAGAAGTAATTTCTTGACTTGTCTCCTATCGAAGACTCACAGAGTAGTGTTTAGGAAATGAAAACAAAAGTTTACCTTCAAAAAATATCATGGAGTAAGGTTTTAGAAAGGCTGGCTTGCCAAATACAAAACACAACACATTTAAAGAAAACTACTGCAAACTCACCAAAGTTGTCAAATCTACATTAGACTTTTCATGGTAAGCACCATCGGCTTTCTCAGACCACAGTCACACCCCCAAAGGTCACAGCATAGCTTCAGAGATCAGCACGGCAAGAAGCAAGGAGTTATGTTCAGGTTCTTGGGAAATAGTCCAAGTTTTGTGATGTAAAGGACTGGAGCCTGGCAAGGCAAACCCATTACTTTTGCTTTATTTTTTCCTAGTTGCAGTCTATAAAGAACTCAGTCATACTGGACTCAAAAACTGCCTGTGAGTTTTTATTTCCACACTTATTTCTTGGCCAGAAAATGTCATCTCTATCACCTTTACACAAGTTAATTTCTAATTTTATGTAGCCTCCAATCAAGAATTTGTCAAACTAAGATATGTTCCCCAAGAGGGTCAGATGATTCTCAGGTAGGCTTTTTAGAAAATGCTCCGTGTAGCATCAAATGGTCACCCAAGCATCTTTTTGTCTTACTTCCAAGTCACACACCATTTTCCAATGATCTTTCCCTGACCCCTGTGACCCCTGTGACCAGGCTAGAGGCCGCTCCTCTGGGCTGTCATTGCACCTGAGCTCACTTATCACAGTCTGTTCTTACACTGTAGGTGCCTGTGGGTGAAGCCTCCTCCTCTGGACTATGGTCTCCTTTAGGGTGGGGACGTGTGTTATTCACCTTCGGGTTCCCAAAGTTTGCATGGTGTCTCAGATAAACATTTGTTGAATGAGTGGGTCAGCACACTGTTCTCTCATAAAAACAAGGGTGGTGTTTTCCACATCTGGCAGCATCAGACCCTCTAGGCTTTGCTAAGCAGCCTCCCAGGTGATGCCCATAAAGTGAATAAAGTGATGCACTGCAGCCACCTGTGACCAGCACTCTGGCTTAGTGACATCACATGGGTAGTTTAAAACTGGGCTTGGTAGAAGCATTTACACCATGGAAATTGGCAAATGCTACAAGTGAGGGCTTGGTTTGTGAGAGCTGGCTGACCTCACACCATTGGGTTTACTCATCTCTGGTCCAAGAACTGGTATCTGAGAGTTGTTTACCTAGGATGGGGTCAGCAAACTCCAGCCTCTGGGCTTAACACAGCCTGCTGCCTGCTTTTGTACCGCCCAGGGGGCTGGGAATAGTCCTTACATTTTTAAAGGGTTGCAGAGGAATAAGGAGGAGGAGGAAGAGGAAAATATTAAGAGGATAAAAGCAGAAAAAGAGAAGAGAAAGATGGAGGAGGAGAAGAAATGACAGAAATCACACGTGCCTGTAAAGCTAAAATATTTACTACCTGTCCTTTCATGGAAAAAGTTTGTGGACCTCTGATTTAGGGAAGATTTTTAACCCTGATTGTACATGAAAATCATTATGCAGAATTTTAATGCATTCTCACACTTGGACCCCATGATGCCTGAGGTGGGGTCCATAAAATTAAAAGCTCCCCAGGGGAGCCCCCCTTTTCTGTCTGACACCAGGTCTCCTGGCCCCCACCCTCTCTCAGAGCTTCCCTGTCTCAGTTCTACCCTCATTTGCAGCCTGCCACCCTGAGTGTTCCCTGCCCCAGTATGAGGGACTCTTTAGGGTTGCCTTGGATCTGAAAAGCATCGTTTTACCTGGAAACAAGTTGAGGGGAGTGGGTAGGGCCTCAAGGTGAGCTCGACTCCAGACTGGGAGGGGTTATGGGAAGAGTGCTGTTAGCTGAGCTATGTTTTGTTTGCCTCCCGACTCCTACCCCAAAGTCTGGAGCCCACTAAAGACACAGGGCAGAAGTACCACTCCTGGGGGTGGGTAAACTGGGTGGGGTAGAAGTTGTTTATCACCCATGTCTAAGGCAGGAGGAGTATTTGAAATTCTTTTTGCTGTCTTACTGAGTACTCTTGAGAAGAAAGGGGGTATAGGGTCTTGGAAGATGTACCCCTCACCTGCCATATGTGCGCCTGTTTGCTCTGAGGTATGACTATCACAGAATGTGGCGGGCGGGTGGTTTAACCAGCATGCCAGACCCAATAACACAACCCCAAGGATGTGGGTTGGGTGCATGACCCTGGGAGGCTGCTGTCATGGGAGCAGTTGTGAAACTTCCTCCAGCACCACATCCAGAGCCTGCAGCGAACTCTTGGAAACTTAGTCTGTGTTGGTAATTTTCCTTGGGGGACAGGTTACTTTTTAAACATGACTAAAATTCAAATAGAGTGATACAATTTGGGGGAAATCCAATAATTTGTACAAAATAAATAAATGTACAGTTAGGCGGCCTAGCTTAGTGGTTAAGAGCATGGATTCTGGAGCCTGACCATCTGGGTTCAAAGACAGCCTCTATCACTTACTAGCCCTACAAACTTGGTTGAGTTACTTAGTTTGTGCCTTATTTTCTTATCTGAAAAATAGGATCATATAGTTACTTACTGCACAGAGTTGTTGTGAGGATTAAATGCATTAATACAAATAAAGGGCTCGAGTCTTCACTGTTGATTGGAGTCCAAGTGCAGCACACGCTGGCTTAGAGGATACTAAGAAATTCTAGAAGTATCCTGGGCCACACAGCAGCATGGTTTTATTAAGCCTGCATCTTCCCAGCTTGGCTTTTTTGAGGGACTCTCTTGGATGCATGTGTGCAATGTTAAGGTGGGTTTTCAGGCTCTGCCTTCTCCTTAGCCCATTTTGTCTCCCCACTGTTGCTTCAGCTCCTGCCTTTCTAGAAGGGTTCTTTCGAGCTTTGTAATGCAGACTGGGAAGCAAAGGGAAAGAAGGGGGTCTGAGGCAGAACCTGTTCCAGGATTTACACACAGGAGAAGCTTTGGGAGGCAGAAATGGCTGGAAGTGGGACTTTTTCCATACGAACAACTGTGAACTACGTTTGCCCTCCCCGTATTTGACATTGGGCATGTCTATGGCCAATATTAAAGAACAAGGAAAAGGATGAAGACTGCAGGAGGTTCACCTTCCCTAGCCCCCTTAGCATCAGATAGGGATATCTGGCATTAGAGGGGGAGAGGGCATAGAAATAGCTGGGATATGTGAATAGATGCTCGAGAAAGGAGATTTCAAAGTGTTGATGTGGCCCATCTGTATAGGCCCTTTTGCAGAACTAGAAAATAGGAAATGTAAAGAACTTGAAATACGTACAGCTCTGATTTTTAACACACACACAGATTTGTTTCACCAACACCACAATCAGGATGCAGAGCAGGTCCATTACCTCCAACACCTCCCTTGTGCCATCCCTGAGTAATCACCCTCGCCCCCACCCCAGCCCTGGTCGGCACTGCTCTCTCCCTCACCATGGAGCTGTCTTTTCAAACACGCCCTGTAATCTCATCGCATGTAACCTTTGAGATTGGCTTGCTTCAGTCATCATAATGTCTAAGATTCATCCGAGTATAGAACACATTCTTTTTTATTGCTGAGTAGTATTTCTTTGCATGGATATACTATGGTTTGTTTATTGATTCAGCACTGAGGGACATTTGGGTTCTTTCCAGTTTTGGTAATTATGAACTAGAGCTGCTATGAACATTGTGTTTTGTTAAAGATAAGTTTTCATTTTTCTAAAGTAAATATGCAGGAGTAAGATTCCTGAGTCATCTGGTAGATGCATGTTTAACTCCTGAGAAGCTGTCGAACTGTTTTTCAGAGTGCTGCACTCTTTTCCATTTCCACCCACAATGAATGAGCATCCCTGTTACTCAACATCCTCTCTAACACTTAGTATTGCCGGTACTTTTTATTTTAGCCGCTCTGATCAGTGTGTAGTGGTATCTCAGAGTAGTTTTCATCTGCATTTCCTTAATGGCTAATGATATTGAACATAATCACATTCATACGGTGAACTTGGGTGAAGTGTCTATTAAACTCTTTTGCCCATTTTTAAATTGGGTTATTTTCTTATTGCTGAATTTTAGGAATTCTTTATGTATTCTGGATTCAAGTATTATGTTGCATGTGTAATTTGAAAATTCCCCCCACCCCTGGCTATGGTTTGTCTTTTTAATCTCTTAGCATTGTCTTTTTCAGAGAAAACCTTTTTAATTTTGAGAAAGTCCAATTTATCAATTTTTAAGAATGGATCATTCTTTTGGTGCCACGTCTAAGAACTTTTTGTTTAACTTGGTTTTGCATTCTTGGGGTAAACTCCACTTGGTCATGGTGTATTGTTCTTTTTATATAAATTGCTACATTCAATTAGTTAATAACATGTTGTTGAGGATGTGTGCATCTATGCTCCTGAGAGGTGTTGGTTTGTAGTTTGAATACAGATTTATTATAGTTTTTGACTGCCTTTGGTGTAAGGGTAGTCCTGGTCTCATAAAAAGTGTTGGGAAGTGTTTCTCTTCTGGTATTTTTTGGAAGAGATAGTATCAAATTGGTATTATTCATTACATGTTTGGTAGAATTTGCTTGTGAAGATATCTAGGCCTGTAGATTTTTTTTTTACAAATGGTTTTAAACTACAAATTAAATTTTTTAAAAAAGTTACAGGACTATTGATATTATTCTTTTATCTTGGGTGACTTGTGGTCATTTCTGGCTTTTGAAGAATTGGTCCATTTAGTCTAAGTTGTCAAACTTATGTCCATAGAGTTAGTTGTTTGTAGTATCACCTACTTACCTTTTTAAGTTGTGCAGGGTCTGTAGTTGATGTCTCTTTCATTCTTGATCCTGATTATTGTTTTTATTCCTCCAGTCCTGCCACAGATTTATTAATTTTATTGTTCTCAAGATCCAGCTCTTACTTTCTTTGATTTTCTCTATTGTTTTCCTGCTTTCACTTTTATTATTTTTTATTTTTTTAAAGATTTTATTTATTTATTTTTAGAGAAACAGAGGGAAAAAGAGAGGGAGAGAAACATCAGTGTATGGTTGCCTCTCACATGCTCCCTGCTGGGGACCTGGCCCGAAACCCAGGCATGTGCCCTGACTGGGAATTGGACTGGCAACCTTTTGGTTTGCAGGCCAGCACTCAATCCACTGAGCCACACCAGCCAGGGCTGCTTTCAGTTTTATTGATTTCTTCTCTTATCTTTATTATTTCCTTCCTTCTGCTTAATTTGGTCTTATTTTTCACTTCTTTTGCTGGTTTTTCAAAGTGGAAGTTTATATTGTTGAATTGAAGATTTCTTTTTCTAATGTAAACACTTAAGGCTAACAGTTTCCCCCTCAGCACTGCACTAGCCGTATTGCACAAATAAGTTGTATTTTCTTTTTTATTTACTTCAAAATATGTTTTGATCTCTCTTGAGACTTTCTGTTTGGTCCATGTGTTATTTAGAACTGTGTTGTTTAATTCCCAAGTGTTTATACATTTCTCTGTTATCTTTCTATTAGTGATTTTAATTTAATTCCATTATGATCAGAGAACATATATGATTTCACATCATTCACATTTTTTAAGAATTGTTTTATGACCCAACATATGGTCTATCTTTGTGAATGTTCCATGTGCACTTGAAAAGAATGTACTCATATATATTGCAATATATATTGCTGTTGTTGGGTGGAGTATTCATATATGTCATTAGATTCCTTTGGTTTATAGTTATGTACTTCTATATTGATAGAACTGAAGAACCATAAACCACCTTTGTAGTTGAAACCTTGTTGACTTTTCTCTTTACTACTTCTATCAACTATTGAGAGAGGAGTTAAAGTCTTCTAACACATTGTGAATTTGTCTATTTCTATTTATCTTTTCAGTTCTATTTCTTCATACTTTTTGAAGCTCTGTTGTCAGGTGCATACATACATTATGATTAGTCTGCCTTCTGGTGAGCTGACCCTTTCATGATTATGTGATGTTTCTCTTTATCACTGGCAATTTTCCTTGCTCTGAGCCTGCTTCATCTGATATTAATTTCAACTTACTTTTGATTGTGTTTGCATAGTATATCTTTTTCCACTCATTTGCTTTTAACATACTGATATCATATCTGAAGTGAGTTTCTTGTAGACAATATATAATGGGATACATTTTTTTAAATCAGTTGGCACATTCTCTTTTAAGTTGGTGTATCAGACTTAGGTCTACCACTTTATTTGTTCTCTCTCTCTCTCTCTCTCTCATCCTCTGGCTTTCTCTTTTCTGTTTTCTTTTTGTATTTTTTAGTATTCCATTTTAACATTTCCTTGGTGTTTTTGACTATATCTTTTTAAAACTAGTATTTTAGTGATTGCACTAGAGTTTACAACATAAATACTGTACTTAACTTTTCTTGGTTGTATTTAGAATGAGTACTGCACCACTTCCAATAGAACGTAGGCACCTTCTCACAATATAGGGGCCTTGGCCTTCCCCTCATGCTGTAGTTACCATATATCATACACCTATGGACACTAAACATTCCATCAAGGACTTGAATTACTTTGGATTCATTTGGTTACTCAGTTCTGTTTGTTTCTTTGTTTGCACAGTGTCCTGCAGCCTAACCGAACACATGGTTGTGAAATATAACAAATGGAATGTGATAAACATGTTTTTTAAATAAAAGAAAAACATTCCTAGGACAGATTTTAAAAAAAGATTTTATTTATTCATTTTTAGAGAGGGAAGGGAGGGAGAAAGAGAGAGAGAGAAACATCAATGTGTGGTTGCTGGCGGCTGTGGCCTGCAACCCAGGCATGTGCCCTGACCCTAGGACAGATTTTTATAGATAAGCCCAAGGTGGGTGTCGGTAACAGAATGCCTCCCTTTCATACCCAGCCTTGAACACTGGAAATGGGAGGAAGTTGGAGAAGAAGAGAAAAGAGTGTTGCTTCAACTGAAACCTAGGTTGGAAGGATGAGGACCTAAGATAGCCAGGGAGACTGAAGGGACACATAAACTGTGGGTGGGCTGAATGGGAGGAGGGTGTTTCAGAGCCACAGACCTATTATCACTCTTCTTTTTTGATACTCAGAGAAGTGGGAGCAAAAAGACTTTTAGATGATAGGGTTTGAGTTGCATCACAGCTGCTCAGAAGACTTTGACACTCTGAGAGCTACCTTCCCTCCAGCCTCAATTCCTTTCATCAGATAACCCTGTCAAAGACCTTGCACTGTGCATCCCATTTTCTCTGATGACTTTTTCCCTAGCTTTGGGTAGTTTCTTCATGTGTACCTGCAGGCCCATCAGTGCTCCGCTGAAAATCAATAGGACCCTCTGCTGGCCTCTCTGTGCAGCTTTCTCCTCTCTGATAGTTTGTTCTTTGAACTTGAGCTGTTTTGCTCTCCTTGGAGTCTTACCTTCATTTCCTTAACTCTGGGAGTCTGACAGCCTTCACTTGAATTCCTCCTAGCTGCGCCATGGCCTACACATTGTGTATCAAGGCCTTTTGTTACTGGATGTCCTATAAACCATCACTTCTTATGTCTTGTTTGGTTTTGGTTGTTTCAGACAGGAGGATAAATCCAGTCTCTGTTACTTCATCTTGGCCAGAGTATAACTTTAGGATTTACTCTTAATTCCAAGGGTCCCAGACTTTGGACTATGTAAGATTTACTTGGCAGAGCAAATATTGAAATGTGGGTGCTCCCACCAGTAATATTGGGATCTGGGGAGGGAGCAAAGAATCTGTGTTTTAGTGTACTATGCAGTACACTGACCACAACTTTAGAAGCACTGACTTTAAACTTCCTTCCACCTTTAGACTGCAATGGTAGTGTGCTCTGTAGACGTCAAAGGTCAAAGTGCTCCAGACTCAGATTGCTTGGTTCCAGTCTGACATCTATTTGTCACTAACCATGATCTTGGACTAGTGTTTCAGCTTCTCTGGTTCATAATAAATACTAAAGAGGATAAAGCAGGTAAAGTGCTAGCACCTAGTAAGCACTCAATCCATGCTAATTACTATTGTATGTACTCTCTCACTTAATGGTTGTAAGAACCCATTTTACAGATGAAATTGTGGTCTCCAAGGGAGGTTTAGGGCCATTAGCTCAGCAAGCTGCAAAGTTAAAACAGGAACCCACATCTGACTTCTAGTGTAGCGCTCTCTGCCTCAGCTGAGTCTCAAATGCAGGTAGAGGGTCACCAACAAGAGGACCACAGGTGAGCATGAGTATGTGTATGTGTGTCTGAGGGTGTGTGTGAATGTGGCAGTGTATGTATGTGTGTATTTGCAATAATGCAGGGAAACTTTGCATTACATTTTGTGTGAAGGTCAAATCAGCTGTTAACTTCCAACTTTGTAGGGGTTACCACCAGACGGTGGTGCTTTATATTATTCTAAGTCCTTGACTGAACTCCAAATGAAAACCCCATTGCTGGAGTTCCATTTGTGGATGTCTCCTGTGTAACTCTTATTCTACCTCCAACATTCAGGGAATGGAAGTGAGTTGGGGTGCGGGAGGGGAGGACACTGGATTTATGATCTATTCCTTTGCCACCTCCCTCAGTTTCACCCCTCCCATCAACTCTAGTACAGCACAGTCAGAAACTTTTCAAGTGCAAAGCTATTTATAAAAGTGTAGGATCTATTTATGGATAAGGTAAGTAACAAGACACAACCTCAGTCCACTCAAGTAGCTTAATGGGTTCTGGTTTAAAGTGTTTAACTGTCCATTCCAAGTAATCCACCTTATCAGTTACTCTTTCTTGCTTTTGTACTTTAGTTCTGTCTCCAGACCTTCTCTGAGTTCTCTTGGTAAGCCTCCTTGGTTTATGGGGAGCAGAGTATTTTTTTTCTGTTCAGTCCCAGGTCTACCAAAGCCATTTCAACAGTTGTACATAAAAAGCTTGAAGACTTTCACCATGTCAAGTTGGCCAAAGCAACTAGAATAAAGGATAGTATTATAGATTTAATGAACAGCTACATTCGTAAGTTTGTAATTAATCAGGGCTCTTCTAGTTTGAGTCACCTGTGGCACAGGGCGAGGGTGTTGGAGATTTCTAGGTGTTCACTTACTGTGGGACTGGTCTAAGTTCATCTGCATAACTGACACTTTCCAATCAGCTTACATCAAGTGTAAGTGTTAGGGTCAGTACGTGGGTTTTGCCTCAGGAGCCAGTTGCAGTGGGCTGGAGGTGGCCCTGGGGAAGGCCACGTGTGCTCAGAAGCCTGGTGATGAGATTTATGACTTTTTCTGGCTTTAGAGGAAGGTGTTGGGCAGTGTGGTTCACAGGCCAGGTTTGCCACTGCCATCACATAGTCAGCTTCCAGGGATATCCCAGACGTTACCTACCCCAGGTGTGTGCTGCAGCACTGCAAACAGGGTGAGAGAGAGGAAGGAGTGGAATGGGCGAAGCTTCCTCCAAGTCTTCCTGGCACAGAGGGGCTCAAGAGGCACCCCCGCTTTGTTTATACTTTCCCCAAGCCCTTTATGTGTGATTCCAGCATCCGTTCCAAACAATCCTCTGCAGCGTGTAGTGCTAGCACCGATATCGCTGCTTTAAAGGCACAGAATGCTTACCTGAACACAGTCCGATCCACCTGGCTTGCTGACCAGGGGCTTCGGCTCAGTCCTTGAAAGGGCCCCTGCTTCACTGCCAGTCCTTTTCCTTCAGCCAGAGAGGAGGAATGAGATGGCAGAGAGAGCAGTAGGTGGGGAGTCGGAAACTGAGGTTCCAGTCCACGCTTTTGTCAATAGCAGGCAGTGTGGCCTTGGGGCATTGTTTGTCATCCTGAGACCTCCCCGTCTTCCTCACATGGACGCAGAGAGCTTGGACAGAGTGGTGCTTCCCAGTCTCGGGTAGGGATGTTTAGACATGGCTGGACTTGCTTGGCTAGGGGCCGGGTGAAGCTGGCAGACGTCTACAGGTCGAGACCCCTGGCGGGTGGGGGGTTGGGAGAATCACTACCAGCCCTGAGAATTCCTTCTCAGCATAGCTGTGAGGCCCTCTGGGGGTTCATGCCTTTGTGCTGGGGGAAGTAAACCCACAGGGGAAATGACACCAATTTTACTTGAAGATTTGGAGACATTTTAACAGGAGTAAACAAGCACAAATGGAGTAAAAGGCCACATTCATACAAATTTTGAAGATAAAAAGGTCTTCAAGGAAGTCCTTATTTACAGCAGGTCTCTCCCAACTCCATTCTCCACCCTGCTCCTTCCTTCCACTGCCTTCAAAGGTCTTGGTTGACAAGAATCCTAAGCAACCGAGAGAGGCCCGTCCAGCCTACCACAGTAGCAAAGCCTTAGTCATTGGAGGGAAAGAGGAATCCATCCCTGAGCTGCCCCCAGCTCCGTTCTCCCCTGAGCTTGGGTGTGAACAGGGGTTCGTGGGCTCAAGTGGGAGAAGTCCTTTCTCCAGCACCTGGCCTCGCACTGTGGCTCAAGAAGCGTGCCTTTGAGATTGCTCTGACCGAGGGAAACGGCTCACTCCTCCACTGTGCCACACACCACCATCAACCAGGCGTGTGGGGACGCTGGTGTGTTTCACGGTGAGGACTGAAGACTGGTTCCGGTGTTTGCCAGAGGTGGAGTGGTGGACAGGGAAAGCAGGGGCTCGGAGGAGCAGAAGCAGCAGCAGCTGGCCCTCAGGCCTCACCGGGTTTGGTTTGTGCGTTTATGAGATGCCCCTGGGGAGTCCAGAAACAGAGGGAGGGTGCAGTTTGTGGAATGGGCAAGTCTTGAGGCAGGGGGAACGTGCAAGAGCCTGCAAGCAGTTTCATTGTCTTACTGTCTTCTCCTACTACCTGCGTTCATACAGGCGGCTGGGGCCTGGAATCTCTCCTTTCATTTGTTCCTCCTCCCAGATCCCTAGGGGTTTATGGCAGTTGTAATGGTTGTTTTAAATGTTCCAAAAACTCTAATGGAAATCATAATACATCTGTTTTCTGCTTTTTGCATACCCAGTTATGGATGTGTTTGATGAATAAATCATGGGGAAATGAATTAATGATTCCTTAATGATTCGTCTCTTTGGCAGAAACATACTTCAAGATAAGTAATAAAGGAACATCTTGATGTTGAATCAGTTGGGAAGTCACACAGGCCAGAGGCTCCTGAGGGTTCTTTCCAGCCCCAGCCCTTGCAGCAACCGGCTGCCCAGTCTGGAGCAGCCAGCAGTCCCGAGCCGGAGTGGGAGTGATGGGGGAGAGAGCAGCCTCTACAGCCAGTCCTTCTGTCTCTGCAGATTCAGAAGGTCAGTAAGTCAAGGGCAAGCGGCGGTCTGCGTGAGAGGCACTTAGGAAGATCCCAGTCCCTCTCTTCTGGGTCCCTAAGCCCAAGGCAGAGATTCAACTCTGGAAAAACCCTGGACCAAGGGGCAGCATGCCTGCGTAAAATAATAGAATGTTTCAGCCCAGTGGTGTTCAAACTAGAGTGCACATCAGAATCACTGGGGGAACTTTTAAAAACATAGGCGAGTGGGCCCATCGCCTGGAGTTCCTGGTTCGGAAGGTCTGGGAAGAGACTGCGGATGTTCATGTCTAACATGGCCCCAAGTGGTGCTGCTGTTGCTGGCCCAGGGGCCACACTCTGACAGACACCTTTCCCCCATTTGCTCCTACCTCAGTTTCTCTTTCTATGGCTGTCCTATCAACCCCACTATGCTCCCCCCACCATCGACCCCTTCAGGCCTTCCACCCTTGTTCCCCTGGGCTCCCCCTCTTTCTTTCCCCACCAGCTCCAACAGCCTCTCATTCCCATCTTTCTTCCTGAACAAACAGCACACTTGATATTCTTGAAAACTGGAATGCTGGTGAGATAGGAGGAAAAGCCAGTGCATGCCCCCAGCGGGCAAGGGACACTAACTGCAGATGGCCCGGCCAGGGTGGGCTGGCCAGAACTCCAGGTTCCTCACAGCTGACAGAGTCGCCTGGGGCTGGTGTGATTCAGCAAGGACTCCATGTGACCGTGGGCGAGGTTTGTTTCCTGCACCTGGGGAGACAGTGGGAGAGATGGGGTTACCCAGAGGGCAGCATCCAAGCATAAGTTCAGCTTCAAAGATCCTTTCCAGAGTTCTCAGACCTTGAGTGGGTGTGCATCAGAATCCCTGAGGGCTTGCTAAATTCTGCTGCTGGCCCCCCACCTCCCTCAGAGCCTCTCATTTTGTAGGAAACCCTGGGACTTACCTGAAAGTTCCCAACCTCAAATATCACTAGAGGATCTCCCAGTAGGGGCAGCCTGTGGGGTTTAGGGAGACCGAGGCCAGAGATGAGTATTTGGTGAATAAAGGAAGGAATAAGAATGTGTGGCTGTACACCATCCATGTTTAGTCCTTAGCCACGTACAATGCACTCTCTCACCTAGTGCAACCTTGGCATTACCAGACTGGTACAGGTTTTCCACTGTCTGAAAGTAGAGCGTTCCTCTAAACCCCTTCATAAGCCTAAATGTCATCAAGTGAAGAAACAATGACTATTAAGTAGAAAAGTATTTTAGTATTCCCAGACCCAAAGTTCAGTGCTTGCACTACCAAAACACCTAATTATATTCAGTTTTAGGCTAAATGTAATACCCTATGCACTCTCTTGGCTTTTCTGATACTATAGGACACATCTTGCTACTAGATGCCCAGAATAAATCCAACAAAGTCCAGATGCTCACAGACACAGTTCGGAGCCATGGCGGCTGGGTGCTGAGATGCTAAGTGTGGTTCCGGGGAAGGAACTGGCAGAGCTGCTCGGGTGCTCTGCCAGCTTACTGCAAAACACACACTGAACAATGTTTTTGTTTTTCATCCTCCCCCGCATAAAGACAGGGTTAACTGTAGTTAGTTTCTAACGGTCTGAACCTTTCATCCAAATATCTCTGACAACGAGTGATTTCCTATTCCTTCACTTTTCTGTCAGTTACCATGTTGTCTGCCAGGAACTAACACAACCCAAGCTTATGCTGGGCGCTTCCCAGTGTTGAGATGTGGACTCCAATATCACATATCAATTTTTTCCAAAAAGCTGCCTAATCCTTCTTATAGTTCTTCTTCCCTGAGGACAGGTGGAGTTGTTCCAAGATGAAGGAAGCTGAGCGCACTGTGTTACGTCTCTGTCACCAGGCTAGTTTTGCCTGTCTGACTCCCATTCCCCCTAGTGTTGGCTTGTATCCAGAAGCCTCTTTGGTCCCTCATGCAAATGAATTTCTGAGCTGACCTCAATAGCGGTAGACACAGCTTGTGATTCAGTGAGGGTAGGCCCCCTTTCTCCACCACACTGTGATTTCATGGAGACATGAGTTGACTTCTAGGGGCTTAAAGGCTACTGATTGGGAACAGGCTGGGTGGGTCCACCCTTCCCCTGGTATGCCCACCTTCCCCAGGTTCACGTGTCCCTGTTGGTCATCTCTGTGGTAAGCCGTGGTAATTATTAATGGCTGACTTGACTTTAAGTAGCTTTCTGTGACATAGGTCCTATAGTCCTGGAATCATTAGGAGTCTGAAGAAATGCCCTGACATGCACAGCACTCTGTTTGATCTCCACAATGTGCTCTAAGGAATTTGCCCACTTAGCAGGGGTGGGGGTCTCAGAAGGCCATGCTGAATCACATTCGGTCCTTGTGACTGGAGTGTCTTTATTATTATTCTCTAATAGGCAAGGATCACCTAGAATGTCACCTAGACAAGAAGTGGCAGAGGTGACTGAGTTCAGGACACTGAAAAAGCCCAAATGTCCTCCAAGGGAACACAGAGGATGAGGGGTCACAGAAAAAAGGCCCCGGAGAGTGGTAGGAGGCTCCCCTAGGCCCAGCCCCTTGAGAGAACTTTCTGGGAGGACAAGTCCAAATCACTGCTAGCGCAGCTCCAGGTGGCCCTGCACAGTGGGGACGGCCCCTCCTGCTTCCTCCTCCGTCTGCAGCCTGCCTCTCCTCTGGTGATGGGCTGTCATGCGCTCATGGCTCTGGCATCGGTAGTGATGCAGAGCAGCATGGAGGCCTGCTCAGGAGTGCATTCCCTGGCACTTAGCACATCCAGGTTGGGGCCTGAGGCATGATGGTTCATGACTCACCTGCCTTGTGAGTGTGCATCGCCTCCCCCAGCCACTACCCTGATCTCTGTGCCGGAGGCTCTACAGGGCTCTGGAGAAGCCAGCCAGCAGTTCGTGGGTGGGAAAGAAGGCCCGACCGGCAGCCTGCAGACCTGGAGACTGGAGACCCCAGCCCCAGTCCTGGGCGTGCTACTGTTCAGCTGCTTTAACTCAGAAAGGGCACTGCATTTGCCGGCTTTAGTTTCCCACCTCTAAGACAGCAGGCTTGCTCCAGATCCTTGGTATTCTAAGTACCATAAGGACTAGGAACAGTGGGACCACCTATAAGACTATGAGAAATGCAAAGTCTCAGGCCCCTCCCCACACTTACTGAATCAGAACCAGCATTTCACAACATTCCCAAGGGACTGGTGATCTGAATACAGTAGTGCTGCTCTCATGACCTCTAAGATTGAGTTTGGAGCTTGTGGCCTCTAATTCTGTGCCACCAGGGGTCCCAGAGCACTGTTCTGGCAGCTTATCAGTTGTGGACCAAGCCTTGTCCCAGAGAGATTGTCCCCAATTTCTACATGTGTTGCCTAAGTGCATCTTCTCAGTTCTAGCCCTTAAAGAGGGTGCCCAGGTGGTTGAAGATAGATTCCTGGACTCCCTCCTCTGTGGACCTCTCCTTCCTTCCAGAGGACTAGAGCAAGGGCCAGTGAGTAAGAGGCTGGATCTGAACTCAGTTCACCTTCTACTTCCTTTACCATAGGTTTACTCTACACCCATTCTCCAAAGCAGTGGGAGACATCCATCCTACAGAAGCATGCCCTGTGACTTGGGAGACAGTCTGGGAGTAGAACAAGTGCCCTGTGCTGAGAACAATCATATGCACCTTTAAACTGCATGCGAACAGCCAAGTGAGAGAAAGAGGGAGGAAGATGTAAGGAATGGGAGACCTTCCCAGCCTGGAGTGAGTGTGACCAGGGAGGTCAGACTCTGTGGCTGCTGCTCAGCCCCTCTCAGCCCCTCAGCCTCTCAGACAGGGCCATATGCTCTGGGCTGAGTGCGATCTTGCTTTTTCAAGATTTGCACATTTTGAACACCAGGCTGCTGCAAAATGAAAGTCAGCTGCTGCATTTGTTTCCCAGCCAAAGACATGGAAACCTGTTCCCTTTCTAGAATAAAAAGCCAACTGGAATTGTTCAGAGTGATTGTGCGTACATGTGACTTCCTTCTGTGCTAATGTCAGAACTATGGGAAGAGGAGAGGCTTCCTCACTTCATGGAGTCAGGTCAGAAACACAATGAAATATTTAGTTGGGCAAATCAATAAGTAAAGATAGTCAAGGAAGTTCTGAGTAGGAGGGGAATCTTTCATCTTAACATCTTATCTAGAAGTTCTTCCATAATATCCCTTCAGGTTTCTGAGATCAGTTGAATTGTGAAGAGCCAGGTGGGTGGCTGAGCACAGAGCTTCCAGGAGATTCCATGGTGTTAGGATAACGCTTGTGCTGTCTCCGTCACACGGGGCTCTGTGCATTCCTTCCAGGAGGTGCAGTACTGAATGCAGAATTCTGAGGTTTGCTCAGACACATGTTAAACTGTCAGAAAGACGCTGACATCACTGGGAGTCTGAGAATTGTCCCAACACTCGGAAACATGTTACGGCGTGCTTTGACAAAAGACCAAATCAACTTCTTTATTAGGTAACCACCTCATACCATAAAACATCAGAGACAGCTTACAAGAAACACATACTTGATTAGGGTGAAATATAAATAAAAAGTACAAAATTAGACCAGGGGAAATATAAATTAGTGGGGCAGGTCAGCACAGGTGGTAAGCAGAAGCACTTCTGATGGGGCTGCAACTGACTAGATGAAATTGAATTAAGATAAAAATAAAGCCCTGCCCTTGGGAATCAAGAAATAAATAATCCACAGACAGCACAGCAGAGGCCTAGCTTGCTTCTCAGAAGAACACCCAGAGAGTTTCTGTTGACAAGAAGTGCCACGTGAGCCCCCGCGTGGCCTGGCTGTCTGTGCCAATGAGTGGGGCCGTGCTCATAGTACCCAGTGTCCAGCACCAAGGAGGGCAGCCTCTCACACTCAACATTGGCTGGGCATCTGCTTTGGCAACCAACGTGTTGAAATCTGCTACCATGTGCCAACTGGACGAAACTAAGAGATGGATGAGGTAGAGTCTCCAGAGCTCCCTAGTCCATTCAAAGAGCTGAGGAGGAGTAGCAATAATGCTGGCAGGAGATTCCATGTGGATTTCTGTGCTTGGTTCCAAGTTCTGGTTTTTGAAGGGACATTGACAAAAGAAGAAGCAGGAGACAGGACATCTCTGTTATTGTCTAAGCCCACAGCAAGGTTGCTGCCCTAAAAGCTCCAGTTCAAGAACATCAAGGCTTCCCAGGCTCTCCTAAATCAGCAGGGGCACCAACAGTGGAGTCAGTAGCCTGTACAGGATGCTGGAGGCTTGATGGAGTCTTTATCATGGTTTATTATGGGTTTATCCCATTCTCCAAAGCAGTGGGAGATGCCCATCTTGCAGAATCCCGGCATCCCTAGCCAGCCTCGGGTTCCTCTGGGGCACTGTTGAATGAGGGGTTGCAAAAAGGCATCTTCTTACATAGGTGCTTCTCCATCAGAAAGGACTTCTGTTGAATAAACAAAGACAAAATGGATCAGCCCAAGATTGGACTATGTCCTTTCAAGCCTGTGTGGGGTGAACCAGCCTGGTTCCCGCAGTCAGCCAGACCTGGGGTTCGATGCTGGGGCTGCCCTTCAGCAGCACCACTTCTGTGGGCCAGTCATGGAATCACACTGAGACTCAGTTTCCCAACCGGATATTGGGGATTTGGATCCCAACTCAAGAGATGTGAACATCTGATGAGACCACGAAATAAAGTAGATGTTTTTCCCAGTAAGTACTGAGGTACTCATCATACCTTTCCTTACAGGCAAAGCTCATCTCTCTCTGGTTTCTGGATTTTGACCCCCACCTCCGCCTTGGACATGGCCAGGCATCCGTCTGTTTTTGTTTGTAACTCTGATGTCCTCCTTTCCTCTCTACTGGCTCCTCTCCTCCACTTGCCATCCACTGAAAACATCACACTTCAGACCAGCTGTGCCATCACATCCTTACCCTTGTCATTTCATTACCAAATATTTTGAAGACTGATCTGCACTCAGTCCATATACATCTTAGCAGACACTCTGTAAGCAGCACTAGTTTCATTTTTGCCCTCACCATTTACTGATAAAGACTCATTGCCAAGTCCAGTCACCTTTCCTGAGGACACATACTTTTTGACAGCTCCGAAGTGCTGGACGGTCAGGCCCCCCACTCTTTGTATCATGTCTCCCTTCCCCCTCTTTGTCACCCGCCCAGTGTTGCTGCCTTATTACTACTGGGAACTTCTCTCCGGGCTCCCCAACCTGCCTTCCTTCCCATTCCTGCCTCCCATTCCCCAAAAGCAAACATGGCTCAGGGTTTTGACTTGGACCTCTATGGAAGGTAACCACGACTACCTCAGGGCAGCAAACTGTTTCTGTAAAAGGCCAGATAGTGAGTATTTTAGGCACTGCAGGCTGAACAGTCTCTGTTGTATTTCCTCAACTCTGTCGTGATAGCATCAGGTAGCCTTACAGGAATGAGTGGCCCTGACTGTGTTCCCACAAAAACCCTATTTATAAAGCAGAAGGGCCAGCTCTGGCCCATGGGCAGCAGCTTGCCAGCCCTGAGTCCAGTGTAAAGTGTATGAACAATAGGATCCGATACACCTGCTTTCACAGTTTGGCTCCATCACTCACTAGTTCCATCATGTTGGACAAGTTTTTTTAGTCTCTATGCTCCCTACTGTGCTTATTGTAAAAGGGAATACTAATAATAATAAACTTTTTTCACAGTGTTGTTGAAGGGTGAACTGCAATAATGTGCCTCTTTCAGTGAAAAAGGGACATCTCAGGGTTCCTCCCTGTACCTTCCTTGCTTCCTTCTGTCCATTCCCCACTCCCCATGCCATGCTTTCTTCCCATCTCCCCCTGCCTCCCTACCCTCTACAATCTCATTCACACTCATGCCTGCAGCCCCTACGTCCATCCCCATGCCTGATGTCCCTTCTGAGTTTAAAATCTGCACATTCAGTGCCAGTTGGGCAGTTCTGTTCATAGACACCATCTCCACCTCAGACCCTGCATGTGCAAAGGACAACACATCACTTTAGCTGAACCTGTGCCTTTTCCCGACCTCCCTAGTTCAGGGGGTGGCAATGCTTTCCTAAGCTGCTGACACCACCGTGACCCACTGGTCCTGTCTGGCCTCCTCCTGTCCTTGGCAGCCATCTCAGCAGTTCACTTTCATGGCCTTCCCCCTGACCTTTCTCAGTGGTCTTCCTTTCTCCATGCCCGTTCTGCACATGACACCAAGTTACTCTTGCTCAGGCCCTGCCTAGCTGTGCCACTCTCTGGTCCCTGAAGTTATTGATAGCTCCCCAGGCATCAGATCCTTATCTGGCTTCCACCCTAACCCTGGTCACAGGCCTACTCACTCTTTCTGTGACACTTAATTCTCCCCATTCTGCAGCCCTCCTTCTGGCTCTCCCAAAATGCCATCTCTGCATGCCTCATTCTTACTTGTTCGCCAGGACCCAGGCCAGTGATCTGAAGCCACCCAGCCCCTTTTCCCACACAGCGGGTAAGATCTCTCCCTCACCTTGGCTCCTGGAGGCTGTGCAAGCCCATGCTTATCTCATGGCATGCATTTTCCATTTTCCGTGTGCTTTTGTGAGGTGTTGCATACCTGTTTTATCTCTCCCTCTAGATTACAGATTCCTCCGGGGTGGGGGAGTGTTTGGCTCTCTGTGTGGCCCCAGCACACAGCCTTTTTACCTGGCTCTGCTCTGAATCACCTTGGCAACTCAGAGTCTGTGTGGGGGAAGTCGATGCTGAGGAGTAGGCCTCCTTTGCCACTGCTCAGGGCTGTGAGACTTCCATGCCTTCCGGCTTTGGTTGCTGGGGAGTGGTGTGTACATGTGCATGTGGCAGGTGTGCAGGGCTGTGTGTGTATGAATAGGATGGGTGTGGTATGGAGGCTATGTGAGTGTGAGGTGTGTATGTGCGGTTGCGTTGGTGTGTATTTGTTGGCAGTGGGGGGATGCATGTGCAGTGTATGGGTGTTGCTCTGTATGTAAGGTGTAGTGAGAATATGGGTGTGGGAAGAGCTGATCCATGTACAGGAGTGTATGTGTGGAGGTGTGTGTGGGCAATGGGAGAGGTAGGTGTGTGTGTGTTTGTGAGGCCTATATGAGGGGAACATGGGTGCATGCACATGAGGGGAAATGTGTGTGGAGGAAGGAGGTGTTCATTTTTGTGTGTGGCATGTGTGCATGTATTTGTGGGGGAGTGTATGTAAACTTATACATTCTTCTAAAAGGATAAGACTCCTCACCTGACTTTTTCTATGAGAAATGCCCAGGAAGTAGAACAAAGAGCAGACAAAGCTTCAGAAAGTTCAGTGACCAAGTGACAAAAATCAGGCAGCACGATGTCTTGCTTGGTCTATAGTTGGGCTATTAAAACAAGCCACTCGTCCCTGAAGCTCCTGAGGGGCCCTTGGAGGTTTCATGGCCACATGGTCTTCAGAGAACCCTGCAAACAGCAGGCTGAGGGATGCGGGGAGCCAGGCCCTGGCCTGTCCTCACTGGTATTTTGTCCCACACTTCATGCTGGGGGTAGGGTGGAGGGGGTATCCTAGCTAACTAGACTCTGAGACTCTGAAGGATGAGCTCAGAAGGGCAGCATCAGGCTCTGAATTCAAAGAGCCTGCGCTCTTTCTTTGAGTCCGGTCTGCAGATCATGGACTCGCAGAACCAGTTACAAACTCCCTGTAAACCATGGACGTGTTCAGAGATTACATCCAGGACAAAGGTCACAATGTAAGGGGACTGAGACAGCTGTTATCAGAAATATCTTTTAGCGTCAGAACTTGCGTTCACATGAAGCCTCATGTAAAAGTTCAGTGGATAAAATGGGACAAACCCAGCACAACTGTGTTGGGTGCACCTGTGTGCTGGGGGGTGGGTGGGGGGTGGGATTTCTGCCTGCTCACCCTCCAGCCCCGGAGTGGCCTTGCCAGAACACAGTTCAAAACCTCTTCCGAGGACCAAATCTCCTCTAAAGAGAAGTAAAATGACTTGCCCAGGGTCACCCAGGGTGGTGGGGGGCAATTCCTGTAAGTGGGCAGGCTGCCGACTGGCAGGTCCCAGCCCCTATCCACCTGTCACTCTAAGCCGGCCTCAGACAGTGCAGGGGGTGGAGGGCCTGGGGGAGGTGAGACGCATGAATGGGCAGGCTGGCTTTGAGGGTCCCGTGGAACATATGGAACGTGGGGACTGAAAAGGTGAAAGTGAAATTTGCCTGATTGCATCCAATGGAGAATGCAGGGGGCTCACAGCTTTGAAGTCCCCTTGGGCCTAGACGGAAGCCTGGTGTTCTGGGGCTGCTCTCACTCTCACACGCTGAAAAGTCTTCATGCTGTCCACCATCTTAAGAATGGTCATAATGCTTCAGGGATATCAGACTCAGAGAAAGGTTCCACCCCTCTGTAATGACGTACCAGTTACCTGCATCGTGACAGCGGTTCACTTAATCACCACTGGTACAGTGCTGTGGGCAATATCCTTATGAGTTACATGCTATTAGTAACACCCTCTCTGAAATAAGGGTTATTATTAGCACCATCTCTATCATGCATATTTGGAAATGAGGGCATAGAAAGGTAAAGGAGCTTGCCCCAGGTCACACAGCTAGGAAGGAACAAAACTGGACTCAAACCAGGAAGTCTGGGTCTTGGCTCGTGCTCTTCACGGCAGGGCAACTGAGCTTCTGTCTTTTCAATGAGAGAGGGACATTCAGGGCAAGGAGCCCCATACTGTGACCCCTTGTTGTTGGGACAAGTGACATAACTCCCCAAATGAGCTGGAACTGGTGATCATCATCATTGTCGTTATCTTGCTTAGGTGTCTAATAGGTTCTCATTGTTCTTAAAATAATGGCCAACATCTTTCAGAGGGCCTTCAAGGCTCCTCCTGATCTGGCGCCTGCCTACAGCAGGGCCCACACCCTCTCTTGCACTTGCCTTCTGCTCTTCTATTGTCCTGCTGTCTTTAGTTCACTGCTAACCCAGGACCTTTGCTCAAGCCACTGCCTCTTCCTGACAGATTCCACCTTCTGGGTCAGTCTCCCTGGAGCATTCCAGTAGAGAGGTGCTCCTTATCTTCCTAGCCCTCACCCGACCCTTCGCTGTACCCATTAGTGAGAGTGTTTGGTTAGTGTCCACCTCTCCCCTGACCGGAAACCCACCGTGGGTAGAGACCTTGTGTGACTTATTCTTCACAGCACCTCCAGGACCTTGCACAGTGCCTGACACTCTTGTGAGTGAGCAAACAAATTAGGGGTCCCTTCTTGCCTTGATGTTTCATAATGCAAACCATGAAGTGACCCCCACCATTACCAACTTGGGTACTCCTCTAGGTGAATTTATTCACCCCAGAGTCAATGTTTACTAACAACATTTGACATGGGTAGAAACCACATTGTTTGCAAAGAGCTTTAGCCAGCCTTCCTTACTTTTGATCCTTGCAACAACAAGGGAAGGTAATATTATGCTCATTTTACAGATGAGGATGCTGAGGCTCAGGGCACCACATGTGACCGTGTTCATGTCACCCAGTGAACAAGCGCTGCTCGGAACCAGACGCAGGCATCGTGACTTCTCATCTCTCTTTCTTTCACTGGCCAGGGGCCACCTCACCACCCTTCTAAATCTTCTTCAGATTGCTGGTCTCCTCTCTCAGCTCTAAGGTTCAGATGGAATTCCTCAGAGAAGACACGATGATTATTTCCTCCTTCCAAGCCAGCAATGACCTTTGCTCTTACATCCTAACTCAAAAAGGAGTGCCCAACTGTGTCTGTGAGCAGGTCCCTGCCCACCTCGGGTGGGGTAGATAACAATCTCCCACACACCAGGGCTTGGATCTCAGTCCCTTGAGAGGAGCTGCCTACCTCTAGGTCAGGGTTTGAGGGCCAGACCAGCTCTATCTTTTAGGTTCCATGTCCCTGTGAAAAGTCTTACACTTATCTGCCTCCTTGGTTACACATGGTCAACCGAGCCACTGGCCTGGCTGAAAAGTGCAGCTCGACCAAGGAAATAGTCAGCCTTGGTCTCTCAACTTTGAGGTCTTCCAGGGTGGCTTGGGAAGGTGTTGACCTCATGAGAGGAGGGTGCCTGAGGAGGATGGGCTCGGGGAGGAGGCAGGGCTACTAGAATGGACATACAGGCAGATCCTGACCCCATCCTGCATGTCCTGTCAGGGTAGGTGCAGGGAGGAAGCAAGCAAGAAGGGCCATTCTGGGGGCTCTGCTCTGTTTCCTCCCACTCAGGCCAGTTTGTACCCCTGCTAGGGCACTTCCACTGTCGGGAAACTCCTCCCAGTGCCAGAGGCTTTTCTCTCCAGCAGGATTCTCCCCACTAGACAGTCCAGATGAGCCCTTTTCTTCCAAGTGCTAAGGTAAAGGGAGACCTTCCTGTTCTGCATGGCAGAACCCTCCAGGAAGTATCAGAAGTGGGATAGGCTCAGGAGTCTCTCTTTCCAGTTTCCATAAGGAAAAGGATCCTCAGGGGAGAAAATAGCTGCCCTGCGTTCTTCTGGTCAGCCTGAGCCCAGGCTGACAGAACCCCTGCTGGGTGGAGTCTTCCTGCTGCTTGCCCATTCAGCCTCCGAAGACCTGAACCTGTTCATTTGAGCCTGCCTGGCCACTGTGCCAGGGAGGTCTCATGTGCACTTACCTGGTCCCTGTCTGGGCATTTTGGGTGAGAGTGGCAACATGTCCCTGCTCCTCCGACTGCTAGCAGCTCCAGGTTCACAGGAAGCCTGTGTCCTTTCTCCTCAGCTGATGGCCAAACTACAAGTCCAGTTTCTCAAGAGGCAGCTCAATATTGAAGGAATACCAGGTGATCCAGAACAGTAGGCTGAAAGCCAGGGTCAGAGAACCCGTGTAGACCAAGAAGTCCCAGTAATCGAGTGAGGCCAAGATGCCCACAAGCAAAAGCACCAGGCCCAGGGTGTCCAGTAGGAGGGCCAAGAGGAGGAGGAGGGCACACCGCCCAGGGTTGCATCTTCCCCAGGGGCCCCCCAGGAGCATTGCCCTGGAGCAGGGGCAGCAGGGGCAGCGTGAGGAGCTCAGCTGCACGCCCAGAGCTGATGTGGCAGGCTCGCCTCCCGCTGCCTTCTCTCTCCACTGGGTGTGAGCAAATGAGTGAGCCGTCTGTCTGGAGCCACGAGGAAGTACACGTGGGTCTACCTTTATGAGCACGGCAGCCGGTGGGGCAGGTTAGTTCTTAACTGTTTCACGGCTCAGCAATGATCCTGATCAAAACAGCCTGACATCACTGCTCATGGGAGTGCATTGCTGGGGCAACCAGGTTACACGGCAGAGGAAGAGTTGGCGTGCCCTTGGATGGATTTGCAAAGTCCGGGGACTAGGAACATGTGGGCTGGCAGAGGGGCTGCCCTGTGCCCTCTGCTCTGCCTCTCAGCTCTTGGGCAAGCCCTGCTGAGTGACTGGGACACAGTTTCTTCAACTCATGTGATGGGGGGGGGCTTCTCATACTTTTTGCCACTTCTGCCCTATTCTGTCTCATGGGGACCGGAGGTTTTATGTGAAAGGCATGGAAGAGGGTTTATGGACATAAAGAGATTTTGAAATGTGCTGTAAGAATTGGTCAGTATTAGCCAAAGAAGTTTCATGCGTCTTGTAGCTTCTCTGCTCTGGAGCCCTGAGGACCTGTGCTTCTTTCTTCCACTCAGGCTCATCCCTGAGGCAAGAAAGACTGAGATGACAGAGAGGGTACGACAGGAAGAGAAGAGATTTGGCTTCCGTCTGTGGTCAGCTGGGTGCGTACTGAAAGCAACTCCAGGCAAAAGTCAACGAATGTTTACCTGGTTCTCTGCACTTTTTAGATGGACTAAGTTCATGTTTGCTTTCTGTCTCAGCGACACTCCACGCGTCTCCAAGGGGTTATGTATAAAATGAATAGTCTTATAACCATGCCATTCACAGGGTGTTCAGAATGAACATCAACTGAGAAAAGTGCAGCGACAGTCCTCAGCCATCTCTACAGGGCCACAGACTCCCTCCCCAGCCCCAGCTAACTGCCTTGCACTGGGTGCCAAACCTCTCTGGGACTCACTTTCCCCATACAACTGAAAGAAAAAATTTCTACTCTTTCTTTTACCTTCTCCAGTGGGTGAGAATAAAAAGGTGATTCAAATGTAGTTTCCTATGCATAAAATAAGCCAGGATGAATGGAGAACTTGCAGATAAAAGTAGTGGGGAGGGCTACAGTTATGTAAGTTATAGGTTATGGGATCTGAAGCACCACGAGACTTGACTCAAGCTAGGTAGACAGTCTGGATCATCTCAAAGCGAGGAGCAGCTGAGGCCAATCTCCCACCCGTATTAGCATCCTTTTCCTAGTGTGTCCTCAGAAGTGGTTAGATGCGAATCCCTGGGGACCCCTGCCGGGGATGGAGATGCCATGGCTCTTCAGATGTCTCAGCCCAGTGTTGACTGGCAGAATTTCCTGGGAAGAACAGCTGATGGGTAGCAATAGTTTTGCAGATGGGGACTGAGTCCCTGGCTGCACCTGTGCAGGCTGGCACGTCCCAGCTGGCTGGCTACAGGTTCTTGGGGTCTTTTGCAGAGACCAGTGTGTGTATGTATGAACAACAATTTTAGTGTTAAAATTTCTGTGTGCCAGGAAGTCTCGGGGTCCTGGACCAGGTGGGATGGTTGGTCACCCTGCTTCCATCTGACATCAGGTGATGGGTCAAGAGAAGCTGGGAATAGGGAGTTCTTTCCTGTCCACCCAGTGCAGATCAGCTTCCCTCAACACAGACCCCCAGCATCTAGGGGAACACTGGTCCCCCAGGTTCTGCATCTCCTCAACATTTTTATTGCTACTATTTACACACACACACACACACACACACACACACACACACACACGGGTTTCCAGTGGAAAATATGGTGATGTGTTTACCAAGTAAAGGAACACAATGGGAAGCACTTACGATTTTGGTGTCCAGACCTGATCAGCATCCACTTCTTGGTGTCCATGCTCCAGAACCATACACACCCCTCTGTCTGACAGAAATGGCCTGCAGCAGGTGCTGTGGCCTCTGCCTGCCATTCCTTTCAACAATACCTGCTGTGCTTGGTACAGCTAACCTCGGCCCCCCCAGGAGGCAACCCAGGCTGCGGGAGCCCTGCACACCTGCCTGGTGAGTCTTCCCTGCTCTCCCTCCTGATGTTCCAGCTCCTGAGTATTGAGGCGGCCAAGGTACTTATACAGCTAGCAGAGAGGGACAGGGATGGCTGATGAAAAGCCAGGTGAGACTCAGCCCTGGGTGCGGTCAGACTGGAGGAGGAGATGGGAGACAAGAGCAGCAGGGAGAGTGACTAGTGGTGTGGGAAACAGAAGCAGCCTGGGGTGAAGGCTTGCCCAGACCAAAGGCTGGTCATTAGCAAGAAACCTTCACTTGACTTGACAGAGGGCAGTGTGCTGTCCCCAGTTTTAACAAGAATGATGCCACCACAATCCTCCTCCCTCAGATGGCCTTCGGGACGGGTCCGCTTGTCCAGCCTGGTACCCGTGCCTGGGAGTAGATGTGCAGGGTTTCTGGGGCTGCTGTGGCACAGGCCCCAACCTGGGTGGCTTGAACAACAGAACACGATTTGAGTCCCAGTTCTGGAGCACAGAGGTCCGAGATCGGGCCACATCAGCGTGGGGCCCGTCTGTTGGCTGGGAGGCAGAATCAGCCCCCAGCCTGTCCCCTAGCTCCTGGTGGTTTGCTGGCCATCTTTGTCCTTCCTTGGCTGACAAAGACGTGTGACCTTCACGATCAAGCATCATTCTCCTGGTGTGCATATTTCTGTGCCCAAACTTTTCCTTTTTATAGGGACACCAGTCATAGAGTGTGCCAGGAGGGCCCACTCTGCTCCAGTACAACCGTGTCTTACTAATTACATCTGCAATGATCCTATTTCCAAATAAGGTCACCTTCTGAGGTACTAGGGGTTAGGATTTCGACATCTGAATTTTGGGGACACAATTGAACCCATAACCATAGCTAAAAGGGTTATTTTTCTATTTTCTTGTTTTTGAACATCCTTCGACTTCTGCTGTAGTACAGATAGAAAATTTAGGCTCTTAAACCAAGCTTTCAGAAACAGCGTAGTTACAAAGCCAGCACCCCGTTAAAGGTGGTCTGCCAAGCCATCCGGCATCAGGAAGAGTACTTCAGCCCCTGGGGCCCTGGGTTGCCCAGGGTTGGCTCCTCTGAGCTGAGGAGGCAGGGCCTTCTCTCATCCTGGCTCTGGCCAGCTTTCTCCCTGTTCATCGGTGGGGCAGGGAGCTTAACTTCTGCAAGCAGGTAATGCTGAGTTACGCTGACACATTTGGACTTTAGAGCTGAAGAGGGATTTAAATTAGACCATTGTATTTGAGCACCTGTTATATCTCAGGCAGCAGGGAATAGAATCATGTGCAGAACCTGACACCACAGAGATCATCTTTGAAGGGGGGAGACAAATAATTAAGATATAAATGATATATTTTCAGCTGATATTACATAATTTCAGACCCTGTATTTCCATAAATGCATTGGAAAATACAGAAACAAGGAAATGTAAGACAGTAGGCATCTGTTATGCTTTTTGAACCACAAACGCAGCTGGAGGCTCAGCCCTTGGCCTGTGCCTTCCAGGTTTGGTCCCTTAGGGACACCCTGCCCCTCTGCTTCTGAGACTTCGAGGGGCTGCTGGGCCAGTACCCACCCCTGAGGCTCAGAAAGGTTTGTCCCTCTGCTGCTGCCTCAAGGTTCTGCTTTCTCTTGGCAGTTTAGACTTAGTCACTCTCTTGGCAAAATCATCAGGATGTGTCAACTCCCTGTGACGCCACAAGGATAACAGCTTCTCTGTGACCTACATCCTACAGGTCAGGCTGAGACTAAGATGGGGTCAGGCCAGTCAGGGGCTCAGCTGACACAGAGTCCAGTTCTCAGGCCCGAATCTATGAATGACTAAGGCCCAGTCACTTCCTGAGCTGTGACGCTTAGATGTGGGCTGAGTTCAGCCACTACGAGTGCTACTTACTCGTTGTGTGACTTTGGGCAAGTCACTTGCTCTCCCTGTGCCTCAGTTCCTCAGTGGAAAATAACCCTTAACTTCACAGGGTTACTGTGAAGTTAAGTGAGGCCATAGGTGTAAAGTGCTTAGAACCTGTACTCTGTAACATAGACAAACATTACTACTGTGGTTGTCACTGATATCTTTCCATTTTTTCCCCCACAGTGTTTCCATAAGGGAAACCCCAGGTCAGAAAGGATCAGCCTCAGACTCCCCTGCACCACCATTTTCTCCCCTTTACCAGTCTTGGCTTCATCTGGTTGCAGCTCCCTCCCTACCCCCTCCTCGCCTGACCTCCCAGGTCCAGCTTGGACAGGCTACGCCCTCTCTCCATCCCTAATGGGCACAGATTGTCCCTTGATATATACAAACTCTTTTTTCTCCTCATGAAATGCTTTTCCAGTCTCCAGTCCCTCCTCTCAAATCTTCATCATTCTCAAATCTCTGGACTTTCCCTGTTTGCAGAATCCAGTGTTTAGCAAGCTTTGTCAGGCATGCATGACCCCAGAATTCCGTCACAACTGCGGTACACTTCTATTATATATATTAATTTGTTAATATTATAATATTTTGTTAATTTTTTTCTTTAAATGCTTTTTATTCAATTAATTATTGTCTTCATCAGTGGAAAACTGATGTAGCTTCCATGATAGGCAGCAAGTATTTAAGAATATGTACACTGAAAGCAAAACAATGTAAACCAGACCAAAGATCCTCAAACTTTTTCAATAACAAGTCAGACCTTAAACATTTTAGACTTTGTGGACCATAAGGTCTCTGTTACAACCATTCATTTCTGCTATTGACAATATATAAATAAATGGCTGTGTTCCAATAAAACTTTATTTATAAAACCAAGCAGTGGGCCAGACTTGGCAACTTCTGACCTAGACACTGTTGTCTATTGAAGTTGCCAAACCCGATGACTGTCTTCTCTTTCTCAAATAAAGGCATGAGTTTCACAGATTTCAGAGGGAGTAGAGTCAGCACTAATGGGAGCTTTTGTTTGTGAGTCATGTGAAGGACTGGATGAGAATTAAGGTGGCTATTTGTTTTAATGTAAGCTCATGTGCTAAACAAACTTATTTCTCATACCCCTAGGAGTACAGTGCCAGATTTGGAAAAACATTGACCCTAATCCATGTTGTCTAATCAGTCCTGATGTACTCTCCCTACCTGTCTCCCAGGCTGGAGCCTGGGGTCAATATTTTAACAACTATATTCGTTCTTTTCTTGGGAGCATCTGACAATTTTCAACTCTTTATTCTTTCTCTGTTAAGCTATCAGAAGGCTTTTGCAAGGTCCCCAAAGTGTCCATCTATTTGCAGTTCAGGGGCCCTCCCTGCTGTTCAGCACACTGTTTAGCACGCTTCCCTGGTCTTCCTTCACTCTCACAGGGCTGATCTGAACCCTCATTACTTTTATCTAGACCTCAAGAGCATCCCCCATGGCCACCTCCTCCTTGTTCATCACCTTTGCCCTCAGCAGGTTAATGATGTTGCCCCTTATTTAGCAGAGAACCTTATTTCCACACACCTGTATTGCACTTTCACGTACAACAGGCATTCATCCACACTGAGCCTCAGTTGTCCTCCCAGCAGTCCTGTTCCTGCTTCAGCATTGAGAACAGTCGAGAGATTCACCTCCCATCCACCCATCAAGTAGCAGAGCCTTGGTTTGGACCTGGTCCTGCTGGTGGGAGCATGCTCCCTGCAAGTATCACTCTCCCTCTTTTTCTGCTCCAATCCCATGCCAGCGCTTCTCCCGACATCCTTGGAGAATCAGTTAGTTTCTTTCTTATTCCTGTTAAATTAAAAAATACTCAAAATTTTTTATTTAATTGTGGTAAAGTATACAAAATGTAAATACGTCGATTTAACCATTTTTAAGTGCGCAGTTTAGTGGCATTAAGCACATTCACACTGTCATGCAACGATCACCGCATCCACCATCAGAACTTTCTCATCTTCCTCGAATGAAACTCCGTCCCCACTGAGGGGCGACTTCCTGTCCTCCCCCTCCCCCGGCCCTCCCTGGCAGCCACCTTTCTGCCTTCTGTCTCTGTGAATCTGACCCCTCTAAGTACCTCACATCAGTGCAATCACACAGTATCTACCCCCTTTGAAAGTGGTTCATTTCACTCAGCATCATGTCCTCGAGTTTTGTCTATATTGCAGCGTGTGCCATTATTTCCTTCCTTTCCAATCATATTCCATTGTGTCGTCATATACTGTATTTTGCTTATCAATCCATCTGTCCACAGTTGGGTTGCTTCCACTTTTTGGCTACTGTAAATAGTGCTGCCATGGACATGGGTGTACAGACATCTGCACATATGTGTCCCTGGTTTCAGTTCTTTTGGGTATATATCCACAGTGGATTTGCTAGATCATGTGCTAATTCTATGTGTAATATTTTAGGAACTGCCATACCGCTTCCACAGCAGCTGCACCATTTTGCATTTGCACCAGCAGGGCACAAAGAGGTTCCAATCTCCCCACAGCCTTGCCCACACTTGTTTTCCATTCTTTTGGTAATAACCATCCTAATGAATAAGAAACGGATTCCTATTTAATTTGATAGTTACTTTTACAACAGTGCTCGTTATATTCATGAAAGTAAATTTTTGAGTTCTCCATCTCCCTCACTAGTCTGGGCCTTGATTTCAGACAGGGAGCAGCTCTGTCTTCTCCTAGTAACCTAGTACCCTGCGTTTACTCACTAGATTCATTTGATAACTCTGGGGCACTCTTGACTTACTGGGAGAGCTCAGGCTATTTCACCAGTGTTCCCCCTCCTCTGCCCAGATACAACCAGTGTTCTCCTGTGTCTTCCTTTCCTTCTTTCCCCCTGTTCCTGAGGAAGTAGCTCCCCACAGCTCCTGCTCCAAAGCAAAGTGCTTCCACAGTAACACCTTGAGGTCTTATCACTCAGGGAAATGGTCTACTGCACTTTTAGGTGTTTTTGTGATGCCCATTTGGTTTTGTCACCTGTTTCTGCTGGCACTCAGCTCTGAACTCGTTGCTGGGCACACCGTGAGAGACATCAGAGCCACAACTCCCAAGGCATTACCACCGGCATAGCTGCTGGGTTTGGTGCTAGATTGATCTGTCTCTCGCCATTTCTCTTGCCATCACTCACCTCCCTCAGGAGCACTCAGTGCAAAGCCTGTTTGCAAGGTCCCATGATTAAGTTGCTCAAGGCTTGACTATTGGGGACCCCCTTCCTCTCCCAGCCAGGCCAGGGCCAAGCCCCAGGGCATCTTCTCAGTGCCTCAATGCAGGCTCCTGGCCTGAACTACAGGCCTGACCGTATCCACCCGTGGGCACCGCTGGGGGCCTGGCTCAGCAATCTTGAGCTGCTGAATCACCTTTAGGTGCAAAGTCAGCTATAAATGAGCAAGAGAAATACATTGCTTGCCTTCAGGGAGCTTAAAGTTGTGAGAAGGAGAGAGAGACTGTTAATTGATCAGAAAGATTAGTGTCTGAATGTGACAGGCTTTAGTGGTCCATGATAAAAGGCTGTTATCCTCCAAGAACATAAAAAAGAGGATGTAGGTCAAGGCTTCCTGAGGAACTGATGTTTGAGTTGTGATCCAAAGAATGTGCAGGTGAGGCCGGGTGAGGAGGAGGTGACAGCTTTTTAGGCAGAGGCAGGAGCATGTGCAAAAGCTGTGTGGCGGCAGGTGGCACTGCGGACGTGGCTGAGACAGGAGGGAAAAAGGAGGCGAGGAGCTGGGTTGGCGTCCTCCCCCTAAGAGCACTGGGAGGATACTGGAGAGTTTCAATCAGATGGTGATGCGATCCATATTGTTAAAGAGGACCCTGGCTGCTGTGTAAGAACAGACCGGAGGGGCAAGAATTGGCAGGTGGCAGGCAGTAAGCCTGGAGGGGTGGAGCTGGTGACAGTGGTGATGAGAGGAAGTGGATCGATTGGAGAGGTAACCAGGGGGTGAAACTGACAGGACATGGTGATAAATTCAGTATGAAGATGAGGGGAAGGTAAGGGTTCTTTGTTGGATGCCAGGCTTGTGTTTTGCAAATCTGGATGCAGATGGTGTCTGCTGAGACAAAACACTGGAAGAGAGCCTGGTGTGATCGAAAACTCCCAAGTTCAAATTGGACATAATGGGTTTGGATACATTGTTTGGAAGCTCTAGTGCTGGGCTAGAGACATGAACTTTGTCAGCAACAAATTGGTGGAAAGGATGAAATTGCTCACGTGTTGAACGAGCACAACAAGAGGGGAGGACCTGGGACAGGTCCCTGAGGTCTCCCACATGTCTCAGCTGGGCGGAACAGGATGAGTGGGCAGGAGAGACAGAAAAGGAGCTTCCACAGAGAGGAGGAAACCATGAGCTAGTTGTATCTTGAATCCAATGGTACAGAGAGAATGTTTCAAAAAGAGATGACTGGTCAGTTGTGTTCAATGCTATTGAAAGATCAAGCCTACTAAGATATCTTCCCAGGACTAGAGCAAGGTAGGGGCGGGTTCTCGGAAAATGGCCTTGTCTTCCCCTCCCTTCTGCAATGTGCCTGCTCATTGCCCCTCTGAGCCCGTGGCTGTCAGGGTTTTGGGCAGATAGGCCTGGGGGGGTTGAGCAAGTACCTTGATTCTCTTGAGCCTGACAAGAGGAAACTGGCTGGGCAGTTTTTACCTGGAGGATGGGGAGTCAACGATGGATAGTCCAGGACAAGGAGGAGAACCCCAGAGAGCCTGGTTCACAGAGATCTGGGGAGCTGGCCTCGAGGGAGGATTCATCCTCAGAGGGGGGACATCTAATAGGATGCTAATGCCATGGTTGAATGATTTGAAAAAAATTACCATTACAGTGGGATATTTAAAATATCACTTAAATCTCAGAATTTCACACATTATAGTTAAATATATTTATTTAAGGACTTAGAAAAGCTAAATAATGTTTTATTTTAATTAACTAAAATTTTAAATTATTAACTTTTTTAGTGTAGTGAGAACACACAACATGAGAACTACGCTTGTAATAAATGTTTGAGTGCACAGTGCAGCCTCATTAACTGCAGGCACAGCGTTGCTCAGCAGACCCCTAGGACATACACGCAAGACTGAAATGTTGTATTTTAATTTGTACACTTTGTTTAAGAGGTACTATGTATCCTAAGAAATTAGGAAAAAGTAATAGGAGTTAAAGAAAGTAGCAAGAAGGAAGACACTAAAGATGAATGCTGAAAATAAAAAAATAAACAGAAATAGAACACCAGGAGAAAGAATTTTACTTTTCCAGTTCAGGAAGGCCGTGAGGATGTGGGGTGGAAGTCTCATGTCATCTGAGTGTACCATAGGAGTAGAATCGGTCTCAAGAGCCCCGTGCCCAGGTGGGGCCTCGCCTGTGCCGGGATGGACCAGCACTGTCCAGCACGGACGGAAATGCTCTGTGGTCTCTGCTGTCGAACATGGTAGCAACCAGCACGCATGGCTATTGAGCATCTGGAATGTGGCTGGTGTCATTGTGTAACCAAATATTCAGTTATATTTCACTTTTGTTAATTTAATCTGAACGGAAGCAGGCAGATGTGGCTGCCATATTTGGAGAGCACCATCCATCTCTTGAGAAGGCGGGGCCATGGCTCCTCACTGGCCGTGTTCACACTGGCTCTCCAGAGCACCCTGGGGACCCAAACAGGGTGCTTCGGCATTAGGATTCAGAGGCCCAGTTTCAAGCCCAATTTTGCCCCCTATTAGCCAAGGGACCAGCCTCCAGCCGTGTGGCTTCCACACTGTGCTGGTGCCTGTGGGCTCCGGGAGGCCACTGGGCTCTCCCCCAGTGATGATATCTAAGGGTAGACAGTTACTTGAGGAGGAAGTTGGGGAAATAGGAGGAGGGAACAGTGGAAAGTGCAAGGGGACCAGGGTCTTTGCTCAGACCCGTCTGTAGTGGCACCTACAGGGCAGGCTGCTACCCATCCAGCTGGGCATGGATCCTCAGCTTCCCTGGGCGCCTGTGCCAGACCCTGGGCAGGAGGCCTGGGGCTCAGGACACTTGTGCTTGCATTGGCTTCTTTGGGACACACTCTCTAAACCCACACAGAACTGTGGAACGTCTCTTCCCACTTTGACCTCACCAGGGTTTGTCCTCACTGAGCCAAACTGCTGCCTTACTTACTGGAGAAGGAAGGAGCATGGGACACGGGGATGGGCGAAGGTGCAGGCTGAAGCAGGTTTCTCCCTGGGTCCATTTTCCCTCTGTGCGGGATGGCTCATAACCTCGGGCAAGTTGAAGAGTATTTCTGATTCTCAATTTCTTCACCTGCAAAATGGGAGCAGAGTAGTTGTAAGGACAAACTGCCTCCATTCATTCATTCATTGGACAAGCACTGTGTGCCACAGCGTTCTTCAATGAGAGGACACACTAAATGTAAAGCAGAAGGAATCGGCAAGGCCTGTGCTAGAAAGGTAACTACAGGGTGCTTCAAGGAAGCCTTCCTGGAAGAAGTGATGCTGGAGCTAGGCGCTAGCTGGATGAAAAGGAGATCAGAATAGTCCAGACTGAGGATGGAGCATAGGGAAAGCTGCAGAAGTCTGACGTAATGGGATGTACTGAGTTGTAGGTCTGGGGTGAAGGATAAAAGTCAGGGATGTGGGTGAGGCTGGGACAGGAGTGGGAAGCTCTAGGAAGGTCTATGCCAGAAGGTCTATGCTAGGAAGGAGTGTGAGCTTTCTTGCTCTAGGATGGAGCAGGTAACAATTCTAGGGGAGCATCAGGCAGAAGTGATCAAAATATGGAGACATGGATGGAGCCGGTCAAACCTGCAGGCAGGGAGATCCATGAGGAAAATGGTGACTCAGGCCAGCAGCACTGGGGTTGGAGCAAAGAGGAAAGAGTATGCGAAGTGTTCAGCAGACAGACTGCACATGGAGGGTGTGGAAGAGGGAGGTTGGCCCAGCATTTCGCATTGATCGGTGGTGTTACCCTCCATGGACACTGGGGACACAGGTGGATTTAAAAGGAAACGTGGGGAAATACAATGAATTTCTTTCATGTAATTTCTTTTATGTAATAATTACAGGTCATATGTAAGTTGAGGGGCATCCAAATGGAGATGCAGGACCACCCAGGTTGAGATGTGTTGTCCAGAGCTCAGCACAGGTTTCAGCAGCAGCAGCTGACTGGGGGGGACATGGACTGAAGCCAGGGCTGGATGTGGGCAGTGGGGGTGGCTGTGGGGTGACTGCAAAGGGTGACTGGTGCAGAGGGATGGAGGGCTGAACGGGCACACAGAGGAAGAGGGTCCCAGAAGGGCCCATGTGGTGGAGGAACAGGGAGAATTGCAGCAGGATGAGCAGAAGAGAGGTACCACCAACGAGGTACAGGACAGGCAGCACGGTGTCCCCACCAGGACCCCTTCAAGACGGGTGGGCCTGAAACTCACACCAGAATGGGGAGCAGAGAGGCCGGGGGACGAGGAAAGACGGCATTCCCAACATACTGGCTTCTTCCCTCCCCTGAGCTTGCTTTCCCATCTCTGCTGGAGTGTTCGGCTGGCGGGCTCTCCTGCAGCTAACTACACTTCCAAGCACGACTGTCTCTCACCCTGTTTCCTCATCCCACGGCCCTCGCTGCGCTCTGACACCACTTGCCCATGTGATGTAGGGCCTGTCTGCCCCTCCTGGAAAGGAAGCGCCAGAGAGCAGGAATTTGTGTCTGTTCTGTTAGTTCCTTCTCCCGCGTGCTCATTCCAGCCATTTGTTGAGTGAATGAATGAACAATGTTGTCTTTCACAGCCCATCTGGGAAAGGGCTGTGCAAGCCATCCTATGCCTTCCCGGTTGACCTCAGCCTCTGGACGTCCCTTGCACCACCCACTCGCTCTGCAGCAGCTGGTCTGGCCACACGCAGCCATACCCACTCCTGGCTGTCTCTTCTCACCACACCTGCCTCCCTGGGAGCCAGCCTCACCCGCTTTCATCCTTTCGTCGGGGTAAACCTGCAGGTGGCTGTTCTAGCCTTGACTGCGGCACATGCACTTGGAGCCACTCCTCAGTCTGGCTCCTGTGAGCAGCCCCTGAAAGCAGCTGCACCCACTCCCTGATGGGCAGTCACCGCTCAGGCAGTCACTGCAGGCTGACATGGGGTGTTTCTTCCCTTTCCCAGGGAATGGGCTCCAGGGGAGTGTTTGGCAACTGTTCCCAGAATTATTCACTTGGGGTTCTTACCTGAATTTTATGAGGTTCCTACCTGGGTTCTAAGTGAAATGTGCACATGTGAATTAGTCTGGGGAGAGGCTCTCTAATATAATTACAGTGATGCAAAAGGGAGAGCCTGCACTAGGTTACAAAAACACTGCATTTCTTTGTTCAAAATAGGCTCTCTAGGTCCTACCTGAAAGAGTCTATGTATGGCTTTAAGCACTCAAGCATAAATTATTCTGAGGACTTGGGAATTTTCATGTTATCCCTGCAGCTTAAACTTTTCTTTTCCTGTGACAAAGGCAATGCACTATCTGCCTTTTAGTGAACTATTCCTATGGTGTTCTGCTAGCACTTTGAGTAACTACTATGAACAACTGGTGAACAACACTCTGAACAACTACTATGTACTATTAGCACTATTACCTTATTTAATCCTGAGAAGGACCTGATGAGGTAATGACCATTCTCACACACAACTGGAAATCTGGGATAGAAATGCAAAAAAGTCATGCAGTATACAAATGAGCTCATACAGACCGATTTTGAATCCAAGTTTTTTCAGTGCCAAAGCCTCCGAGTTTTTCAGGACCATAACTGTGTTCAACCAATAAGTGCTCACTTTCCAAGCAGGAGCCGATGTGGACAATTGTGATATAGAGTCATAAGCAGATTAGCAGAAGGAAAAAGTGCTATGGGAAAGAGAAGCGTGAGTGAGAGGGAGCCAGACAAACGAGGGGCCAGAGCAGAGCTGAATGAGGGGCAGTAGAGAGGCAGGGCGGGGGCGGGGGCGTGGCGTGGCGCAGCTGAAGGGCAAGTAGTGGGGCTGGGCCTGCTTGCTGCTGGGGCCAGCGGGCGGGCGAGGAGTGAGTCCTCCTCAGGAGAGTGGAGCTCAGACCCTGCAAAGGGACAATTTGAAAGGAAGGAGCTTGTTAAGACTTTGCATTTGGGGAAAGGTCCTCCTGGTATGGGAAGCAAGAGGTTAGAGGAGAACAGGACAGAGGGAGGCGCGCAGGTCAGAGAGCTGGAACCTCGCCAGGAAGGCGGATGATGGCAGAGCAGTACCGTCAGCTTAACAACATCGAAGGTTACTTCTAGTTTATACACTAGTCCAGTGCGGTGTCCTTGGTCCTCACGGGATGTCCTGACTGTCCTAGTCAGCTTGGGCTGCTGTAACTACACACCACTGATTGGGTGGCTTCAAGGACAGACACTTTGCATGGTTCTGGAGGCTGGGTAGACCCTCAGATTTGGTAACACCAAATTCTCCCACAGGGTTCACATGGCCTTTCCTTGCTATGTGGGTGGGGAGGGAGCAGGGAGGGGATCTTGTGTTTCTTCCTCTTCTAAGAACACTCATCCCATCACTGGGGCTCCACCCTCCTGACCTCCTCTAAGCCTGATCACAGCCCAAAGCCCCCACCTGCACGTGCACAGGGCGGGCGGGTGGGGGGGGGGCAGGGCTGGGACTTCCCTACAGGAACTGTGGAGCAACACAAACACTCACCTGGGTGACTCAGACCCAGGCTCCTGGCACCCTGTGGCTCAGCACAGAGCTAGGAGGAGCACGTGTGGAGAAGAACTCCTTGCAAGGCCCAGTCCTGTGGTGCCGTGGTACTGCTGTCCCCTGGAGCTGGTCAGCCCCATGGTCACACCTGGATGCAAGGAGTTCTGGGCATGTGGACCTGCTGGGAGAGTGACGTCACTCTTCACATGGGGGGGCATATGAACTTCGCTGAAATATGAATGAGCTGCCTCAGCCCCAAGAGGAATTGCCATCTTTGAGAGATACTAAGGTGGCAGAAAGCTCAGGCCTTGGTGATGGATTAAGGGGGACTGAGAGGCAGAGCAGGAGGGAGGGTCAAACATATCAAAATAAGGTCAGTGTCTAGTGTGTCAGGTTCCTATTCGCCAGAGAGCACAGAATATAGTAGCCCTGCCCTCAACAATTCTCTTTCCCCCCGATCATCTTACACCTAGTTGTACAGATTTGCATTCCTTCTTCATCTACAATCATTGAGAATAATTTCCAAATCTTGCCTAGAACGCCTTGTATAGTCTGTTCCATTAATAAAAACTTATACTCACAGCTTAATACAGAAAAACCTTATGTAGATGATTTCAGCGAATGCTTGGAAGGAGGCAGGCACTCTCAGTAATGCCAGCTGTGAAGGCGGGACTCCGGACACGTGAGGTAAGGTGCCTGGGTCCAGGTGAGATGTGAGCCCAGGCGGCTCTCTCCAGACCCTACACACTCAACCAATACAGAACACTGAATGTTCGGGAAGTTTCGGTTACCTTGGTGTTGACAGCTGTGAAGACGGAAACCTGGGAGAGAGCTGAGTGTCCAGGTGTCTCCTCCAAGTCATGGTTGCTAGTCTTATACTATCAGTCCTTTCCTGCCACTCTCTCCCACCCACACTTGCCTCAGCTCTTGGAACAGGTGGGACAGCCCGGCAGGTCTGAGAGCCATGGGTGCCCTGTGTGGATGCCGCACTTTTCCTTGCCCACCAGCCAGAGGCCAGTCTGCGGAAGGTCCCTGCTGCATCAGGGATAGGAGGGGAAGAAGCCTGAGACCCTCATGGTCATACTGCTCCTACCAACCCCACTTCCCTCCTCTCTCCTTAGAGGCTCAGAGACTGCTTTGAGGTAGAGAACAGAACAACTGCTCTGATTTGGAACTTGTATTTATGACAGTCTTCGTTCTATGTATAACAGTTCCAGATCTAACCCAGTGGTGTTTTGGTTAGAGGAAAAATTTAGCTCTTTGCCTAGACCTGTCACTTACATAAGAATCGTATTTGGCTGACAGTAATGGACCCTAAATACTGGTGATGTAACATAAAGTTGCAATTACAGCTCCCGTGGGAGATGGGATAGGCAGCCCAGCATCTCTCGGATGTCACCGTGTCTCGGGAGCCTTCCAGCTCTCTACTCTGGCTTCTGGTCTAGAGATCAGTTCATGGCCCAAGGTGGTCCCACCCATTGGGTCTGTTCGGGGAAGGGAGGGTGACAGGAAAAGAGCCGGCAGGGGAAGAACTGGTCTTGTCCCCACCTAGTGACTTTCACATACATCTCATTGCTCAACTCCTGTCACAAGAGAGCCCCAGGAGTACTGTAATTTAGCCGAGCACATTGCTGCCTCCAGTAAAATGGAGGCTTTATTGCCAGGGAGGATGGGAAAGAGATATTGGATAGGGAAGTAGTAGTCTTTGATGTTTCCCCCAGAACTCCAGATTTCTGGCCTGGGGACCTTGCTGAGGTGGTGGTGAACGGGAGTGTCACTTCCTGAGACAGGTGATGTAGGAGGAGCAGGGGGACGAATTCCATTCTGGGGCAGGTTGAATGGAAGCTGCTGGAGGTATGAAGGTGAAGGTTTTTGTGGCAAGCAGAACAATGTTCCCCCCACCAAGATGTCTATGCCCTAATCCCTGAAACTCGTGACTAGGTTGCCTCACATGGCAAAAGGGAATTTGCAGGTGTAATTAAGTTAAGAGGTGAATTGTGTCCCCCCTGCATTGATATTGAAGTGCTAACCCCAAGTACTTTAGAACATGACTGTGTTTGGAACGTGACTGTGTTTGTGCTCTAAAGAGCTAACTAGGTTACAATGAGGCCATTGGGATGGGCACTGATTTATGTGACTGTTCTTACATGGAGAAGAAATTAGGACACATATGTACAGAGCAGAGGCCATGTGAAGACACAGGGAGAAGGTGACCATCTACACTCCTTGCTGACACCTTGACCTTGGACTTCCAGCCTTTAGAACTGTGAGATAATAAATATCTGCTGTTGAAGCCCCTGCCGCCCCCAGTCTGTGATACATTGTTATGGCTGCCGGAGCTAACTAATACAAGGCTCTTAAAATGCAGAGATTGTCCTGGACTGTGTATGTGGGCCCAATAGGACCACACATGTCCTTATAAGTGAAAGAGGGAAGCAGGAGAGTGAGAGAAGGAGATGTAATGACAGAAGTAGAGGTCAGACCGATGTGATCGCTGGCTCTGAGCATGGAGGAAGGGGCCACAAGCCAAGGAAGGGGGCGCCTTCTGGAAGCTGGAAAAGGCAGGAACAGATTTTCCCTGGGAGCTTCCAGAAGGACCTCAGCTCCATCCACATTTCAGTTTGAGTGAATCTTGTGAGATTTGATTTGGACTTCTGACTTGCAGAGTGATAAGATAACAAATTTGATTGTTTTAAACTACTAAGTTTTTAAAAACTTTTTAAATTTATTTTTTCCATTGAAACTACTAAATTTATGATGATTTTATTTTTACAGCAACAATAAGAAGCTAACACATTTTCTGACAGGCATTTAGACGTGTAAGGCTAGATGTGAGGAGTCTCTGCCTACAGAGACTAGCCGAAGCCGTGGTCGTGGGGAAAATCAATCGGAGAAGGACTACAGTGAGGAGAGGTGAGGCCTAGGAAGGAGCCTTCAGGGAGACGACTTTCCAGGAAGGACAGGCTTCCACTGCTGCTCCTGCGTGGCAGGGTTTCAGGGAGGAAGTGCGTTCTGGTGGGGGAAGTGACCCGAACATCTTCTCTTGTTGGTGTGAGGTCGGAGCTCAGAGGCTGAAGGGCCAGGCTCACGGCTACTCTGTGGGGTGGATCCGGAGATGGTGTCTGAGAACAGGGCCAGAGAGAGGGAGGGACTATGGGGCAGGGTCCCGAGAATGAGCTGGGCAAACTGCTGTTGTAATGGAGTCACGTTTCCTGCAACCCCACAGGAAGTGGCCGTTATTTATGTCCACGTTTACATACTGATCAGAGATGAGCCCAACTCGGTCTGCGTAATTATCAGAAGGCCTATGGCAACTGCTCTCCCAATTCTGTGCAGTCACTTTGGTGGTTTTGCCAGAGGGCCCTGCTGGGCAGGAGGAGGTGGTCATCATTTTGGGTGACCCTTGCCAAGCCTTCTTTCTCTTTGGAGCAGGATAGCTGGACTGGGTGATGGCCTGGGTCCCCCTTTATGTGAGCATGTTTCCTCAGGAATAGCAGGTCCCTGGGAGACCTGAGGGAGCCGGCCACAAGGGAGTCAGGGGCTGGTGGGGCCCCTGGAGCTGTGTGCAGCCTGCACAGGTGGAAAACTCAGACAGGAACTGGCCACACCCTGTGGATGCTGGAGCACAGGCTCGCGGGCGTGATGACGCAGGAGGTAGGATCTGGACATGTACGACCTGGTTTAGCAGGCCAAGGAGGAGCCAGGTCCAACGCTCATCGGTGACTGCTCTGTAGTCTTGAACGAGACAAGGAGGGTCTTTTGAGAAATGGGGAGCAGAGCAAATGGCCCACAGCCCCTTTCCCTGTGGGAAGACCTGCAGTTCAGCAGCTTCAAGCCCTTGAGAAATGACACTGGATCTTGGCTGCTGCTCTGGTTCTGAGTACTCCTGTGGGTGGTGATCTTGAACTTTTGAGGGGTTTATGCAGTTGGCCTCCAATGTGACGAGAAGTCTCAATAACCAGTGCCAGGCAGTTTCAAAGCTTTCTACTGGTCAGCAGAAGAGTCTGGCCTGTGGGACAAAGGCTGGATGGACCAAGGCCACCTGCTATGACAGCATCACTCCTGCTAGTGGTTGGAGACCCTCCATTCCTGCCTCTAGCCATTCACATGGCAAAAAACCAGGAGTTCAGGGGATGAGAACATGGGGACTCTGGAGGCAGCTGTGGACCTGAATTCCTGAAGTGTTGCTTGTGGGCTGTTACTTATGGAGACAGGGTCATCAGCTTCTGTGAGGCACCTGAAGAACCATGCGTGGAACCCATACTGACCTCTTTCTTCTGGACAGCTCCCCAGGGAAGGGCCTGAGAACGTGTAGTGATGAGAGGGAGGGGCAGTTTGGAGGAATGAATTAGGGGATATAATCTTGGAATTTCTGATGGAACAGAATGAAAACACAGTAGGCACTGTGAAATAGAATAAGTAGAGTTTGCTGATAAGTAGAATGTTGAGTACAATTCAACACTACATCAATTCCTTTAGGAATTGATGAAATCAGATGAAATCGAACTCTCCCAAACAGAATACCTATGGAGGGGGTAGGGGGAGTGGTAACACAATCCAGGTAGCTGAACACGTGGATGCTGGCCCTGTGCTCCAACCCACAGGTGTGACAGGAGTCACAGTGGTGATGCTTTGGTCCAGAACGTGGCAGGTGACCTGCACTCATAGATCAGGTACACCCATACTTTAGACTTCTATGGGCTGATGGTCTTTGACAAAAACCCCTTAGTGTGGTGCTGGCATGCTCCTAGGCTCACATTCAAGTGGGGGATCTCAGCAGGGTTGAATGATGCTTGGGAATAATTCCTCAGAGCCCTTTCCTAACTGTTCTTGCTAAGAAACTAGCTTGAGGAGCAGGAAATGTGGGTAAGAACTGCTGCAGACTGCAAGATGAGTCCAGGACTGGCACCCTTTCTAGAGTCCTGGAGGTCCTCAGACTTCCTGCCTCTAAGACATAGGGGGGTAGTAACACCCACCTGGGGCCTCTTCCCACTGCCTGGCCCAGACAACCAGTATTTGGGCAGATGAACTGAGACACAGGGAGCATGGATTTCCTAAGAGTTAACTGGGAGACCAGCCCATTTGCTCCCCTGTAAGAAAGCATCAGGGAATTTGGGAGTAATTGTATAGGCCCAATACCGACTCTGCCTTCATGTTGGAGAAAGGAAATGATCTGCAAGCCCGGTCACCTGAGGCACTGAAACTACAATTAGTGACATAGCACTTGCAACACCACCAGGATATTGATCCTGACCACCTGTGTGCAGGGGAGAGGTGGGCGAAAGGCCCCAGCCACACTGAATGAATGAAACATGGTCATTCTGGGTGAAGCTCAAAGGCCACTTGCTTCCAGAACTCTGGTTCCTTAGGTAGGAGGGTTAGGGGGTGTCTGCATGTCACAGGTACCTGCCTTCATGGAATTTCCCATGATGCAGAGGGAACGAGGTGAGGTTCTGACTCTGCATATAGAAACACCATGAAGGATGGAAACCTGGAGCCCTGTTACAGAGAGGGATTGGCATAGTGACTGGGAGGCCAGAAGACTAAGGAGTGAAGGGAGTCAGCTCAAGCCAAGGGTGATGGCAATGCAGGACACCTTTCACTCTCAGCTCCTTAGCAAATGCTCTCCTCTGGGCCTGGGCCTGGCCTGGGGTATTGTGGAGGCAAGGTCTCTCACAGGTACCCCACCTAGTCTGTCACCTAAAGGTCTCTGACTACTACAGAAAAACCCAGGCTTTGGGACCACCTACCACATGGGTGATCTCTGTTGGGGAGACCCTCTGGAAACCCCCTTCCAGACTCTCCCATACACCTAGGAGGCCCTCAGTGTCACCCAGGAGAAGCTGCCCTGAGGCACTTGGGGAATCACAATGAGGAACAAGAAAGGAGTAAATATGACATTTGAGAGCTTAGGAAAGTTGCTATGCAGTTTCCTGAATTTTATCATGCTCCCCTCATCCCCAGCTTTTGCACAGACAGTTCCTGCCACTCCAAATGCTTCTCCCTTCTCTTTGTTAGCTCTCATCTTTCCTGTTGTTCTCTATTGAAATGACACAACCCAGCAGTCTCTCTGTCCTCTCTCAGGTCTGGCTTCAATGCCCCCTACATGCTCCCCACAACCCCATTTCTCCATCCAGGGCCAGCACAGGGTATTCCAATGCCTATTGGCTGGGCTGTATCTCCCACTTGGGAAAGAAGATTAGAGCAGAGAACATGCCTATCTTGCTTCCAACCAAAGGCCTGGCCCAGAGAAGGGCACTTGAGATATGTTTGCTTGTTTGGTGGGTGGAGGCAGAGAGACATATTTGAAACTGGATTTCATCTCTGGATACCTACAGACCATTCAAGGGTGGAATGCCACCTTCTTGGTTTTGATTCTCAGTGCAAGTGAGGAGAGAGCAATCCTATAGAACCCTCTGCAGCTCTCCATGTTGCTGTTCTAGAACCCAGGGTGGGGCCAATTTCCCAAGGGGACGTTAGGGGAGCATGTACTTGTCATTGACTAGCTGGCAAGTTCACAGGGGAGGGCAGTCAAGGAGAAGGAGTTAGAAGGTCAAGGGGAAACTATGACACCTTGAGCATGCCCCACTACATCCAGGAATACTATATAACTGAGAATTGGACTTGGCTGGCTGGCTCCTGAGACTCCTCCAGGTAAAATGTGCCTTCTCCAGCCCCTTCACTATTCACTCTTTGGAATGTTTGATACTTGTGACTTGTCTGATCTCTTGAAATGCAAGTCAGTATCTTGCCCATGAAGGAAGCTGGGCTGGCAAACCTAGGGGTTGGGAGCTAGCCCTCCCTCCCCTTTGTGAAGGACCATTCCTGTTGGTCAGTTTGGTTCTAGGAGGATGCAAATGTGGAATCCAGCTCAGGCACTCAGATGCATAAACTGAGGTTCTCCTTGGAGCACAGCCCATCCCAGGAATTTCCCATCATGCATAGCACGTGGCAGAGAGAGCTAGATAAGTGACTCCTGAATGAATGGCAGGGCGTGCGGGCCGTGAAAGGGATGGCGGCAGGCAGGGTCCAAGGGAAGTCTCAGTAATAACAGACACTGAATGAGATTCGTCCAGCAATATGTCCCAGCTATACAGAAGGGGAGCCCTGAGCTCTCTTTCCCCCAGATCCAGGAGGGCAGTCTCCTGGATTATTTTTATGGCAAAGCCCACCACCAAGGAGATGCGGTGTTGGATGTTGGTCGTCAGACCTCCTTCTCCGGGTGGAGGTGGCGAGGTGATAGGGAGGACAGAAGGGGAGGTCATCATCAGCGATTTAAGAAGAAGGACTTGAGGCTCTGGAAGAACATAGACTTCTGTCTCTGCTTCTGTTTCTTTTTGATGATGGGCACCCACACCAGCCCGCACACCAGCATCATGAGTCCCAGGGACAGGAAGGCAGGCCCTATCATCTTAAGGGCTGTCAGGTACTTTTCAACCAGTTTCAGGGTATAGGCCAAGCAGGTGATGACCACACCAAAGAGGAGGATGGCGCCCCCCACAGACATGGTGACGATGGGCTTGCGGTATATCTCCCACTTACTCCTGGGGGCGGTGGTCCAGACGGACTCACTTCGGGAGCTTATGCACAGGGAGCTGGCAGTCTGGCTGGGCAGCAGGTCCTTGGATTCTGGAGACTTCTCATCAACGTCCGGGGCTTTGGGGATAGCCTCCATCGTCACAGCTCCTCAGGACCCAACACCCGGGACTCGCAACAGTTAGGAGCAAGAGCCAAGCCAAAGGGTTCCTCACGTCCCCTTCCTGCTCCCAGCATCCGTCTCTAGCCGGCACTCAGTGGAGGGTTATTCAGGGTTTTGGTGCTGAAGTCAGAAGGAAAATCAGATGAGACCCACATAAAAAAGAAACCACTCAAGCCACTTTGTTGTTTTCTTGTGAGAGATAAATACTATCGCATTCTAATCAACTGCTTCTAGTATTTGAAACAGGATACCATGATGCCCATTAAGTAATCAAAATCAACAGTTTGTTCACTGGCATCTTCCGACTCAATCACTTTCTAGTTCTGTGATCTTCAGTGAATTACTTAATGTCCCTGTGCCTCAGTTTTCTTATCTATAAAATGGGGTAATACCACTACTTACGGGGTTTTCAAAAGGGTTCAATGAATTAAGACATGTGATGCATTGGAACAATATCTAACATATTGCAAGCACTCCATAAATTGTGTCATTGTCCATTAGAGTAGTACCTACTACATAATCCCGTGTGAGTGTGTGTCTGCTGTGTGCCAGGCACGGCACTAAACACTCCTTTCATCAGATTTGAACCTCACAATACCCCTGTGAGTTAAGCATTCATCCTACTTCACAGAGGAGAAAGCGAAGGCTCAGGGAAGCGAAGCCATTTACCAAAAGGTAAGGAACTGCCAGAGGTTGGGTTGAAGTATCTGCTCTTCTCTTAAAATACCAGGCTACATAGGGGCTGGAGAGTACTTTTTTCTTTTTTATCCTCACCCAAGGAGAAGCCCACTGATCTTAGAGAGAGGGGAAGGGAGGGAGGGAGATAGAGAGGGAGAGAAACATTGATGTAAGAGAGAAACATAAATCACCCTGCCCCCTTACCGCCCCAAGGTTGCAGGGAACTGAAACTTCAACCTTGGTAGGCAGGTGCCCTGAGCAGGAATCGAACCTGTGACCTTTTGGTTTATGGGACGATGCTCCAACCAACTGTGCCATACCATCCAGGACTGGAGAACATTCTTCAATGGGCTTTTATGTGCTTTGTCAGCATAGCTTTGTCAGGTTCAGAGTGTGACCTTCTCCAATCCACTGAGCCACACCAGCCAGGGCAAGAGTGTGACCTTCTAATATCTAAATGACCCCTTTCCCCATCGCCTATGTGAATTACATCAGAGTCCCACCTTCTCGTTCTTAAGCCTGTCATGGTATGGAATCAAGCCCACCTGCCTGTTCCAGTTTCTCATCCAGAGTCCATCTGTGTGCCTTTCGGTCACCAGAGCCTTCTCACCCCATAGTCCCACGAGGAGGCTGCTGGTCCCCTGTGCAGAGCAATTTTAGAAGCTGAGAAGCACCACTCATCTGCCAAATCCTCCCCCAGAACCATGCAGGTGGGATTAAAATCTTTCATTCCACAATCAGAAATTGTGGGTTCAAGTGCAAATGCCTATACATTTGCAAATGAGGCAATAAGAGATGAATAATTTTAGATACTCTCCTGATACTAGATACCTTCTGTGTAGGGGAGGAAGGGGAGGCCAGGGGAAGCTGGGCATCACCCTGAGTCACCTTTGAGTTGTCTCCAGAGGGTCTGGGGCAGTGCTCTGTGCCCCAGGGGTTCTGTACAGCTTTAAGCAAATGAATAAGTGAATGAATCACGTCCTTTCTGCCCTCTGCTTCTCCCACTACACCTCCCCTCTTCTCTCTCCCCCTCCCTCCCTCCTTCTCGCTGGCTGGTCACTAACAACAAATCCAGCTTTCCTTACAACACTACTCAAATTCAGTCCCCCCTAGAGGGAGCCTGCCACCTCCCCTGTACACTCAGGGGGTCGCTGTGTTTGGGGTCATGCTGGCCACCTGTCCCCCCTCTCCTGAATCCACCGACTCTCTCACTGTGTTCTACGGGGCCCCTCCCTGCCTGCCTGGGGGACGGCCCCAAGCAACGCGCTCTCCAGCCTCGGCCCCTTCTCTCTCCCGACTGACACTGACTGACACTGACGGTCCCTGGCCCTGGCCTCTATTCCCTTCCCTCCTCCAGGTTTCCTGGCTTCTTCCTCTGACCTCTTCTTTCACATTTCCTACTGGGCTACCTCAGGCCCCACTCAAATCAGCATTTACTAACATCCTTCCTGTGAGTGGGGCGGGAGAGATTTCTTGCCACAGCAGAAAGTTTATTGGAGAAGAAAGTTAGGCTCTTCTTCCCAGTCACAAGGGATCCCCATTACACAACCCCTCAAAAGAGTGAGACCCAGACCCAAATATGAAGGGGGAGCATTTCTGGACACTACCGTGCCAGCTCTGGGTGCAAGAGAGCTTGGGATGCAGGGGGAGGGTCTGCAGCTGGTGGTCCCCAAGCCCCCACCCTCTGAACCTGCAGTTTCTTCCTCGACAAGGCCCTTCCACACCTGGAAGTTTCCTTTAGTGAACGGGTTCTCCTTCAACACTTCCTACAATGTGAATTTCAAACCAATCCCCCCAACGCCCACCCCTGCCACTCTCCCAGGAACTCAGGCCTGAACCAGCGGGGATAGCGTTCCCACCCCTCCCCAAATTTCCAGAACAGCAGAAATGGGGCCCTCCCCTCCGACGGGGAGGGAGCAAGAATTGTCAGACTGCTATGCTTTCAGAACGCAGATACTCACATTCATATTCACTCATATGGAGAGCACCCTTGGATTTCTGCTTCCGAAGAATGGAAAATAGGACGGATGTGCTTTGTGAGTACAGACTCCAGGTGTTCGCTTGCCTTTCAGCCCTGCGGTATATTTGCATAAGCTAAGTAGTCATTTTAAAGAGACCTTTCCCCCTGTGGGCTGGGGTAGCCGGAATTGGTGGGCGGGCGTCGGGACGCCTTCCATCGGCCGTTTCCACCGCTTTGCTGCGAAGAACCAGACCAGACGTGGCAGGCGTTGTCGGGGAGAATGGGGGCAGAAGAGCTGGGGACGATTCGCAGCTGTTCGGGAGGAGGGCTGGGCTGAGTCAGGAGGGCATGCTGCGGGAGAGCTACCCTCTGGGGGTGGGTGGCCCCGGCATCCCCGACAGGAGGTGTTCACCAGGCAGCCTCTGCAGGGGCCACGGATTCCCAGACTGCCAGCAAGCGAGGTGGGACTGACTGGGTCTCGCTGGAAGCACCTCTCACAGGCTCTTTGGCCTGCAAGGAGGTGGTCCATCTATTCCCATTTTATAAGGGCAGAGACTGAGGCCTGGGGAGGTTTGGGAGTACAGACACCCAACGGTGTGTCTGAATGCGCCCCGTTTCTTACGCTGCTGGGCTGGGGTTCAGGCCAAGTTCTGTGGACGCGGAGCTCCTTGCGCAGAGCGGACTGGTCTGGATGAGTCCCCAGGGTCCTCAACTAGGAGAATGTCTGAATTTTTCACTTTTGGGGCTTCATTCTGCAGTTAACTAACCTCTTACTGCATTTGGGGTGACCTAGATAAGTAATTGCATCTCGACTCAGTACAATGGGGCAGTGATTTTCAACCGGCATGCCGAAAGAATTTTTAAAACATGTAATACATGACCATTTAGTCAGGGGCATTGACCTCTTTTCCCTTAGATCGTCCAAAAAAAAAAAAAAAGACAACAGCCAACATGACAATAGCCCTATGATGTGAATGAATCAAAATTATACCTATTTTTTGTCAGATGGGCAAAAAATACAATATATTTTTGGTGTGCAGCAGATTTTTAGTAATTAATGTGTGCCATGAAATGAAAAAGGTTGAACATCACTCAGTAGGGAGATAAGAATACTGTTTTTGAGTTTTTTGTAGTGTTACATTTATTTATTTAAAGGACTATTTTTACTCTGAAATTACATCCTTCCTCCTCGCTTGCCATCACTTTCTTTTATGAAATGACCCCGATGGGAGCTGATCATTGGTTTTGTTAGTCTCTGCATTTGCTTAGATGAAAGGCTGGCCATCCTGGGTAGATGTCTATCCGCCTACTGTCCACCTTCTTTCTATCATCTATCTATCTATCTATCTATCATCTACATTTGTTTAACCTATCATCTAAATTGTAATGGCCCATGAAATCCCAAAGAATGGAACCTTTAACTTAGTTGACTTACTTAGGAAGAGGTGTGTCCTTAGAACAGTGGACGAGCAGGCAGGGTAGGGCCATGGAATGAATACTATGGTGGGAAAAGTCACCTTCTGCCATAGGTACTGCAGGTGGTAGAAAGATCCAGGTCTGTGACGTCAGCGAGATGGTGGTTTGAACTCAGTTTGCCTCCTCTAAACTCTGGGACTTTGGGCAGGTTACTACCCACCCCCCAGACCTACGGGCACCGTGCGCAAAATGAGGATAATAGGGTATCGGTCTCACCGGGTTGCAGCGACTATCAGATTTCACAAAAACACTACTGCATTGTGCAACACATTATAGGTGTTCAAGAAATGGCTCTGGTTGCTATTATAGGTAGTTTTTTTCTTGGTCCCTCTTTTCTCACTTGTAGAATAAAGAAGTTGGGCTAAGGGACTTCTAAAGCTATTTTAGATAGGCTCATGGGTGGTGAATCAGATGTGAATTCTGAGACTCCAGGCTTCCTGATAATCCCCAAGTAGGTGGCAGTATGAGTTTTATAACTTTTAATTAAAATCCTAGGATCCTATTCTTCTGATACCCGGGTTTCTCGATAGTGGCACTGTTGGTGTTTTGGGCCCAGTAGCTCTGTGTTATAGGGGCCATCCTGTGCATTGTTGGATATTGAGTAACATTCCTGGCCTCTACCCCACAGACTCCAGTAGCACTTCCTCACTTTCAGTCTTAATTGCCAAAAATGTCTCCAGATATTGCCCAGTGTCCCCTGGGGACAAACTCATTCTGGTGAAGAAACTTGCTGCACTTTGGCCTTACCCACCCTCCTTGCTTGTAAACTGCCTCTGGGCCTGGGCTGGGTTTACCCCCCTTCACTCAGCAGTGTCCCATGGTGCACAGCCTGGCCCTTAGCAGGTGCTCCAAGGACTTGGTCTGCACACTGCAGCTCTGTGAGGGGCCTGGCAACACCTGGGGAGCCGGTCCTGTGAGAAGAACCATGATTTTAAGTTTGGGTTCAGGTACCGGGGGCTTGGTTTGAATGTGTCAGCGTGTTCCTAATCCCCGGGTCTGGGTTGAGTTGCCCACCCAGAACCTCAGTGTGTGACCTGAATTTAAAATAAGGGCCTCTGCAGGTGTGATTAAGGTAAGGCTCTCCAGGTGAGAGAGATGCCCGGGTATCCAGCGGAAAGCCAGAGACATTGGGCTTCTTAGACTAACCACGAATTTGAATGTTGGCTCAGCCTTTTGGGAAGCAGTTTCAGAAAGGAGACTCAATAGGTTTCTCTTCTGGAGGCCAAGTCTGAAGTGTCAGGAGGCAGATTTAGTGGGTGGAGCTTACTTGTAGCACACAATTTCTAGGAGTGGGCAGGCTGCAGCTGAGATGGTGCAGCCATGAAAATGACAGCCATACACAGGAAACACGCACAAATCTCCCCACAGGACGCTGGACAAGGAAAGCCAGGCACATTTCCATTTACATAGAATTCTATTTACATAAAATGACACTTCATTTAAATAAAATTCAAAACTGTAAGAGGACTGATGCTACTGGCAATCAGGATCATGGTTACCCTGGGTGGGTGGGGGAAGCATCTGAAAGCAGGGGTGCATAGAGACATGTGGAGTGCAGGTGATAGTCTGACTCTCGGTCTGACTACAGCTGGTGGTGTGGGTGTGTACTACTTGAGCTGTATACTTTTGATATTACTACTTTCCTGTGTGTATGTTAAACATCAATAAAATGTTTAAACAAAGATAATTAAGAGTTATAACTACATGCAGTATGTTCCTTTCTTTAGTTTCTGACTAGAACAAACCAATAGCACAAAGACATTTTGGGATATTTGTAGGGAAGTTTGAATATGGATCGGGTATTAGATGACATTAAGGATTTGAAATTTGTATTCAATGTGATAATCGTATTGTGGACACTTACGAGATCATCTTTATAGACATCGAGATGCATCTTGAAACAACACCCGGGGTGAAGTGTGATGCCATCATCCGCAGGAAAATATCAAAATTTAAATCAAACACAACAAAATAAAAATCATTGTGCCTAGATGATGGATATATGGAAGTTCATGATATTACTATCTCTGCCTTTATGTATGTTTGTGAATGTATATAATAAATGAGAGGCTGAATTTGCATATAGACAATGGTCAGACTCTACATAAAAATGGAAGTCCAACCCACAAGTGGCAGCAACCAGCCCAGGAAACCAACTCCTGCTGTACAGTGACCGGAGCAGGAGGCCCGCCTGCTGTCTGTAAGTCAGAGCTGCAGGAAGTCAGACTGCTATCTCTACCAACCAGCCAGCGAGCCAGACAGTAACCAAGGACAACTCCCTTTTGACAAATGCACTGAAGCGATTTAATGGGGACAGGAAAGTCAGTTCAACAAATGATGATAGAACAACTGGATGTTCACATGGGAACAAAATGAGACTTTACTCCACCTCACACTATCAGCAAACATAAATTCAGGATGAATCATAGACATAAATTGAACAGAAACATAAAACTATAAAGCTGTTAGGAAAAAATAGAGGAGAATATCTTTGTTGATTTGAAGGCAGGCAAAATTTCTTAGGACAGAGAAGGGTAACAACCAAGAAAGAATAAATAAATAAATAAATAAATAAATTAGATTTCATCATAATTGAAAACTCCTGCTCATTAAACCTACTAAGAAGAAAATGAATAGGCAAGCTATGGACTGGGAGAAAACTTTCTCAAAATATGTATTTGTTAAAGGATTTGTATCTGGAATATATATGAACTACTACATTTGATTAATAAAAACAAACAGTCCTATTTTAAAAATGGGCAAACAATTTAGACAGACCCATTTCAAAGGAAGACAAATAACGAACAAGAAACCCATGAGCTGGTGTGGCTCAGTGGATTGAGTGCCAGCCTGCGAACCAAAGGGTCACCGGTTTGATTCCTAGTCAGGGCACATGCCTGGGTTTTGGGCCAAGTCCCCAGTGGGGGTGCATGAGAAGCAATCACACGTTGATGTTTCTCTCCCTCTCTTTCTCCCTCCCTCCCCTGTCTCTAAAAAATAAATAAAATCTTTTTTTAAAACAGAAACCTATGAAAAGTGCTTAAAGTTGATATTCAACAAAAAAAGTGCTAATCAAAACTCCAATGTGATACAGCCACACATTCACTGGAATGATTAAAATGTAAAAACCTCACAATACCAAACAGTGAGATGTGGTACGAGGGCTCCCATACACTGTCGGTGGGAATGTGTAATGATACTGCCACTTTGGAAAAAGGTTTGATAGTTTTCTATGAAGTTAATCATATACCTATCCTTTAATCCAGCAATTCTAATCCTAGGTTTTTTTGGTTCAAGAGAAATGAAAATCCATGTCCATATATGACTTGTTTATGAATATTCATAGCAGCTTTATCCATAGTAGCCCAAACCAGAAAACAACCCAAATGTTCATGAGCAAAAGAAAAGAGAAACATCACAAATGGAATATTACTAAGCAATGAAAAGGAACTAATTTTTGACACACACTTAACATGGGTGAGTATCATAAATATGTTGCATGAAAGAAGTGAGACATAAAGTAGTACATACAGTGTATGTTTCCCATTCTAGAATATTCTAAGAACTAATCTAAAATGACAAAATTCAAACAATGGTTGTAAGTGTTGGGAGGAACTCACCAGGATTTTCTGAGGTCGACGAAAATGTTCTGTCTCCTGGTGTTGTTGTGGAGCATATGAGGGATCCATTTGTTAATATGGTACACTAAAATTTCTGCATTTCTATGTGTGTAAATTACATACTAGGAAAAATAACTGTAAAAATTTTAATAATAGTTGAGTGAGTAAGGGTGGGGAGCAGGTGGAAGTATAGCTAAGCCCAGGATAGCAAAACATTGATAATGATTGAAGCCATATGATGAAACATAGAGATCCAGGGTAGGGGTATGGGCAAGAAACACGTTACCCCAGAAAAGCAAAATAAGGGTGTGGGCAGGGGTGAAATGACCCAGAATAGGGTAAGGGCATTAAAGGGAAATCTGTAGGGTGAGGAGTCACCTGACTTTTATGGGAGAGATTGTATAACTGATTCTGAGGAAGAGAAAATCTTGAAAAAAGAGAAGATGCCTCTTGGAGAAATTGTGAACTGGGGACAGAGGATAAAGATGGAGATGGAGAGAGATGGAGATAGAGATGGGGATGGGAAGAAGGTGAGGATGGGGATAGGGATGGAGGTGGAGATAGAAGTGGAGATGGGGATGGAGATGGGGATGGTGGGGGAGATGGAGGTGGAGTTGGAGATGAAGATGGGGATAGGGTGGGGATGGGGATAGAGATGGAGATGGGGATGGGGATGGGGATGGTGGGGGAGATGGAAATGGAGTTGGAGGTGGAGATGGGGATGGAGTTGGAGATGAAGATGGGGATAGGATGGGGGTGGGGATAGAGATGGGGATGGGGATGGGGATGGGGTAGGAATGGGGATGCAGATGGGGATGGGGATGGAGGTGGGAATGGAGGTGGAGATAAGGATGCAGATGGGGATGGAATGGAAATGGAGAGAGAGAGGGACGGAGGAGGGGCTAGAATAATAAGAATTTTACCTTTTCTACCTTGTCCTCGGAAAGATACCATCCCTTGAAGGGAAACACAGAATTTCATGGTCCCTAGGCAGAGCAAAGACTCGGTTTGGTAGGTAAAGGAACACAGCATCCAGAGAGGAACCCATGGGCCTGTCTCTTAATCCTGTTAGCGTTGGTCCACTCATCTACCATGCATTTGTATTTGCCGCTTACTTGGAGACCCTGCCTACTTAACATTGTTTCAGTTTGTGTTGACCTTGCATCCACCAGCTTGCTAATCACCTCTCAGCTAGCAGCTTTCACCAACACTGTAACAAAAACTTTTCAAGCGGCTCCTGGGTGCCACCTCTGCTCGACCGGGAGCTACAGACACTAAGACAGTGTTCTTCCCCATAGAGGAGATCGAGGTGTGCCGTTTCCTTGCTCAGTGCACACGCCCACTCACTCACTGGTGTCTCTGAGAGGTGAGGTGAAGAGATGTCTCAAACAAGAGGGAAGAGAACTGGCAGAGAAATTCTGGGTTTTCCTCAGGCACTCATACATGCATCCCCAACACAGGATTCGGTGGTGTGTGGAGTACGCAAGCTGGTGAGCGATGAGTGTCCAAGATAACAAGGACTGAACACTCTCCCTCTGATGGATTCTTGAGTGTCCAAAATGCACCACTTAATGGGAGTGGCAGCTGAAAGTGAAGCAAGCGAAATACTACCCTGGAGGTGACTGTATATGCATCTGCACAGCACCAGGAGCCCTTCATCCCCTCCCAGATTTCAGGAGGGGCTGAGCTGGGGCTTCCTCAAATTCCAGAGCTCTCCACAGGTAGCTCCGTGCTTTGCTGAGGCCAGGGCTCAGCAAGCACATGGCAGGAGCATTCTTCATGGCAACTGTCCCAAGTCACCCTGCCTGTTTCTTCTCACTCAATTGTCAACGATACCCTTTGGTGATGGAGTGAGGTGGTAGGATGGAACTAGCTTACAAGGGGACGTGACAGGCAGCTATAAGGAGCCAGCCCCCTCTCCTTCTCCTTCCTGGGCTCTAAGGCCTTGCTGAGCCTGGCTGCCTTCTGGATGGTATTCTTGAAGTCGCCAAGGTAACCTGAGCAGCTTCTCCAAAGCAGAAGAGACTGTGTGTTAGGGAGGGCTGACACTTTTCACACAATAATAGTAGCCGCCATTTACCAGGTTCTTGCTATGGGCTGGGGACCAAGCTGCATGCTTTCTTCTGCGTGGCCTCAGCTACTCTTCCAGGTGAAGGGCTGAGCAAGGGATGATTAATACCCCATTTTGCCAGGGAGGAAACTGAGGATCTCAGAACTTAAGTGACTTGCCCAAAGTTACTCAGCAAGTGAGTAGGAAACTGGGATCTGAAGGGGAGTTTGGACCTTGTCTGTCCTAGTTTATCCTGCTCGCCTTTGGGACAGTTTTGATTTTTGTTTCAAAATGGGGAGCCAGTGAGTGGAGAGAACACTAGCAAAGGGGCCCTGGCAGTGAACAGAGCCAGCGGCTGCCATGGGTGAGGGGCAAGGCCCAGAACTGCTGAGTGCAGCTGCTGAGGACATGAGGGCTCCAGCTGGGCCCTGAGGTTGAGGCCAGGGGAGCAGCAAAAAGCCTGTGATGGAGCAGCCCCAAAGTCACCCTACCATCATCCAACAGAGCATGAAAGGCCCAAACTGCACAGCCTTCTTCACGTGAGTGTCTGTTTCAAGCCTCATGGCTCTAAGTATGTGTGTGTGGGGCGGGGCGGGGGGGGGGTAGTCTCAGTATCATCCCCATTTCACAGATAAGGAAACTGAGGCTCAGAGCACCTGGACTCCAAATCCGGGTCTTCTATAGACCATTTCTACCATGCTGCACCAGGATGGAGTGCTGCCCTATGCCCATTGTCCCCCTCCCCTCTGTCTTCATACCTTTACCTCAGTACCCATTCCCTAGCCCCACCCCGGCCCCATCCTCCCTGGAAGCTGATAAAACACCATCAATATTAATAGATTGCCAGCCTTAGCAATAAAATGACAAGATGCCCGGTTACATTTGCATTTCAGATAAACTATGGGTGCTTTTTTCCATATAAGAATGTTCCAAATGTTGCAAGGGGCATTCTAATATTAAACATTTATTTATTGTTTAGGAGAAGTTCGAATTTAACTGGCATCTTTGTAACATGCCTGGCAACCCCGATATTCTAAGAGCTCCACAGTGCTTGGACCTGGTGTTATCTGCCCCTTCCAGGCTTCTCCTCCCCGACAGGAGCGAACTATTCTGGGAATTGCAAGGACCAGAGCCCAGGAGAGGGAGGCACTGCTTCTGTAGGGAGCCTGGGCCCCAGAGAGCAGGGCCAGCTGGAGGAGTGGGGAACAGGCCACAAAGTGGAAATAACACAGTTTACTGTTCCTGAGAAAGACCCAAGGTGTGTTTCTTTTCCAATTCCTGAGATGAGGAGTGTCTTGCTCTTTCCCCAGTAGAGCCACATGCCCCACCACACTGCCAGTGTGGGTCTCTGCCCTCCCCTCAATAGGACACAGAGTTGGCAACCGCCACTCTCTGATAAAGGTGAATGGGGCCCAGTGCCTGAACTGATAAAGCAGAGGCTGGAGCACTTCTAAGTACACTGTTTCTGTCACCAGGGCACAGCCACCATCTGTCACCTGCTTGCAGACCTCCTTGGAACGGGAGTTATCCAGAGGTCATGCTCAGCCTAGACAGTGCCGCTCAACTCCACCCCCTGCAGCCAGAGCCCAGGCCCTGCCCGGTAACTAGGTGGGAGAATAGCTCAGGTGACCAGGTCTGTGTTTACCCAGGTACATGTCCCCGAGGCATGGCCACCCACGTTTCCCCTTCCTGAGGTGAAGAGTGCCCCAGCCCGCGTGCTGCACTGTTTTCCTGGTACCTCCCCAGGCGGCCGCCACACCTGTGGTGGGGAGGCACCGGCATACGTGGGGGTCTGACAGGGGATGCCCAGTGGGAGAGGCTGGGTCTGCGGTCCTGCCCATGAACCTTGGGAGGCCAGGCTGGCTTCGAACTTCAATGTCTGGCTCTTTTGCTCCTGCCTCTGACCAGATTTGGGGAGGTGTTCTGGCCTAGCTCTTGCCCCCAGTGACTGCCGAGGGTGAAGGCTGGAAGCTCTGGGGCACTCAGCTTCCCCGTTTCCAGGGGCAGAGCAGCGGCAGCCCCTCCTCCCCTGCCACCACTCTCTGCCAGGATTGTCACTGGGCAGTCTCCTCCTGCCTGAGGGCAGCTGGTTCTCCCCCTCCCAAGGCATGGCCCCTCTCTCTTGCCTGTCATTCACTTTGCCTTCCAACTCTGGTTCAAAGACTCAACACACTCAAAGCAAAGTTAAAACCAGCTTGTTCCTCCAGGGAGATGGAAGGAAGGGCAGAGGGGACGAATCCCCTCTTACTTACTGTGCTGTGGTCCCGGGGGAGGGTGGGGGACCTGGGAGTCACACACAGCCTGTGTGGGGAGGAGGCCAGCAATGAGTTTGTGCCCAAGTTCTTCATCCCAGTCAGAGTCCTGGAGCTGGTGTGCTGCGAATCCCAGCCACTGAGCAGGCTCCAGTAGGGATGAGCTCACCAGGATGTGGGCTAATGGGTTAACCCTTTGCGGGCTGCTGGCACAGGCACTAGGAATGTGGCTTTGTCTCAGCTCTGCTCGGCCACTGTTAGATGAATCGTATTAAAAAATAATGAAGCTTCTCTGCAGTCTGCCTTCGAGTTTTGGGCAGAACGTGCATTAGGCCAATGCCTGGGCAGGGCTGCTCCTCCTGATCTGGACTCCGGAGCCAGGAGACCTGGAGTCTCTGGGTGGGCGGGGTGTGTGAAGGAGAAGATGGTGGGGATGGGCTGATGAAGGATGGGTTACTCAGAGGCTATGCTAGCTCTGCCCAGTACAGGCCTTGACCATGAAAGCTGGGAACTTTGTTCTGGATGTTGGAGAGGCCAAGTGCAGATGTATTTAATATCCCTGGTTCCAAAACGGCAACTCTGAGAACTTCCCATGCCTGTAGGTGGGCACCCCATGTGACAAATACCAGAAGCCCACAGCCGAAGGTAAGGTAAGCATGCAGGGCCCCATCCCCGGCCAGGCCCAGACAGCTCTGAACTGGGTACAAAGCTATGTGCTCAGCCTTGCCTTTATCCCGATGATGGCCCTGTCATTTTTTATATGATGGTGATAAGAGAATAATGAAAACCACCGCACTGGTGGGAAGGGGTTTCCATTTCCATGAGCAGGTATCAAATTGTGCTCGTGGAAGCTGGGTATGAGGTGCCGAGTGGCCCATTCTCAAGATGCCAACAAAATTGCCCAAGATCCTGAAAGCCAGGCTGGCCCTGCCCTTCTTCACCTTGACTTGAGAAAGGGAGAGCCTGGGGCTTTTCATTCATTGTGAGCCAGGGGGCGAGGGGGCGAGCCCCAGGTATGTGGCTGCTGGTCACATACCTGGGGCCTCCTCTGCAGTCCACAGGGGAGGCTCTCCCCCGAGTGATCCAGGAACTCCGGGGGCCAGGGAAGGAGGGAGCTTCTCCCATCCCTGGCATCTTGATTTCTGTACTTGTGAAACAAACAGGAAACTTCCAGACTGTGGTGGCTCTGCAGAGGCTGACATGTGATAAATGGCTAGGGAAGCAGGCAGCTAACAGGGCCGGTCTGTCCGTGGGGCTACCGGGAGAGGTCAAGCCGAGCTGCTTCCCCTCTGTCCTCCTCTGTGGGAGCTGAGCGTCCTCTGCTCGGTGGATTCGGGTCCAGAGGATGTGGCTGGAGGCTTTAGAAGGTGTTGCTTGCTCTGCTGTGGGTGCCTTTGCCTTCACGTCTATCTTCACGTCTATCGTCTATCGGTTAGTTAAACCAAACTGGCTGGCTTGTGAAGGGACTCTGGGGTGAATTCTATTGCAATGCAAATAATCAAACCATTTATTTTTTCCTTGTTTTAGACCTCCCTGCACTGTCCCCACTCTCTTCAGGGTGTGGCAGTGTGGTGCAGAAATAATCGTCAGTAAGACAAACCCTTACATAGCCCTTCTTCCAGGGTAGGCCCTGGTCTAAGTACTTTATATGCATAATACTTCATTCATTCCCCAGAGAATTTTGGGAGGTAGGTGTGTGAGGTGTACAGCTGTCCTCACATTTGGCTTTAAATAAATTAACTTCTCTGATCCTCAACTTCTTCATTTTATTAAGTAGATGTGATCATTGTTTTTATGAGGATTGAATAATAAAGTGCACATCGTAAGTGCTTCATGAATATATGTAATATATTATGTAATACATCACGTATATATGTGATATATAATATATATTATATATATACTATGTATAGTGTGTATATATACTACATATTACATAATATGGTATATATACTCGGTCCTTCATATCCACATTTTATGTATTTGTGAATTCATCTAACCACAGGTGAAAAATATTTTTTAAAAAAGGTACGTTGTTGCTAACATGTACTATGTGGCATTAGGCCTACGATGGTTGCAGAAGATTGCAAATGTGCTGAATACAGATTTCTTCCTTGTCATGATTCCCAAAACGATACAGTTTAACAACATTCATACAGCATTTCCATCGCATTAGGTATTGTAAGTAGTCTAGAGAGGGTTTAAAGTATACAGGAGAATGTATGTAGGTTATATGTAAACACAACATGATTTTATATAAATGACTGGAGCATTTGAGAATTTTTGTATCTGTGGGGGTTCCTGAAGCCAATCCCCCGAGGTTACTGAGGGACAACTATGTATGTAATGTATGCATACATGTATATAATATGCATGTAGCTATATATATATGTGTGTTTATATAGGCAGATATAAGTATACATGCAAATTAGGGGGTTGGGGTTCAGGAGAAAGTGTCTGGGGTAGAAGCCGTGGTGTCTTCAGGCCCCTTCCTGGGCTGCACTGAGCAGGAGGGGGGAGGAGCCAGCTGGGTCCTTGGGCAGTGATGCTGTGTCCTGGGTGGAAGGGCTGCTGCTGCAGTGGTGGCCTGGAAGCCAGTAAGCAAGCACGAGGACAGCCTGGGGGAGGCCCTTGGTCTCTTATTCCAAGTGCCACAGCCATTCCAGCTCAGCTCTGGTCACCTTAACGGCTAGCTCTTTGCTTTGGTGGTGCTGCAGGGTGACCAACCATGCAGGCTGGGCCAGGACTGATGGGTTTCTTGGGACGTAACACAGGACTTTCAGTGCTAGGACCAGGCTAGTTCCAACCAGGCCTGGATGAATTGGTTACCCTCATATAAACCTCTAGAGCCTCCGTGCCTGGGCTCACGGGCTTTCCCCGCCTGTAATGCCCTTTCTGCCACCTGCGTGTCTCGCCAGCCCACCCAGTCATGCCTCACTCCCTCTGCATCCTCCCCGGAGCTCTGGCTGGGTTCAGTGCTCCTCCCTGGCCATTCCCATGTGCTCTTCTGTTCGATTGCACTTCCTCATAATTGTCTGACTGCCCTCCCTGCCCCAAATTATTTAACGAACCTTTATGTAAGCACAATCCAGCTTTGACAATTATCAATGTGGATTTTTTCATTTGTTCCCCTCCCACATTTTTATTTTTTAGCATTTTAAAGTGTCAACCTATGGTCATTTGTGCCAATTCAACACCAACAGGAATCCCCAATTTAAGGTGCAGTGAAGAAGTGTTGCGCGTGGGTCACCGGCCAGCAGTGACCACGGAACGCTGTGGATGGCTCGACGAAAACACGCGAGAAAAAACACACATGCACAGAGACAGACTAGTTTCTGTGGGGAAGTAGGGACGAAATGGCCACCCCCACAGTGGGGAGCGCGCTGATTTACCGTCCATACCTGCTTTTATTGGGCTCATTCTGCATAATAATTCAGGTAAAGTACAGTACTCATTAGGGGGAAGTAAGGAACATAGAAAACAAAGAACTCTGCCGGTCTATTGAGTTGGGGGTCAAAGAGCTGTAAGACTGAGGAATAAAATAACATCCTCCTAAGACCCTTCTCATTCAACTGAGAGCATTCTAAACAAAAAAGGTTTCACAGTAATTTACATGTTCTTTCTTAGGCCTGATCACCCGGGGAATCCGCACTTCTCAGTACAGAGCTGCACCACCCTGTCATTGTTTCAGGCTTAGGTGGAGCAAGGGAACTAAGGCAACCGAGAGACAAGGAGGTTTTTTTCCCAGACGCTGAGAACTCAGGCTATGTCAAAGCCGAGGAGCGAGGGTCCATCACCCCCTTTTGCTGCAGCCCCCCAAGTCCTTCTTTTGGGGGGCCACCCAAAGTGATCATGCCTGTCTTAGGTCGTTACCCCCATGGGGAATCTTATCCGTCTTTGGCTAACCGACCAAGCTTTTTGGGGTTCAGTTATGAATAAAGCAGCAGAAGCAGCATTCCTGCCAGGGAGATAAGCTTTTGTCTCCTTGCTGGTTTACAGTTCCAAGGGCGTTCCCTTAGCCTTAGCCTAGGCGGGGGTTTCAGCTTCTGATACCAGGCAGGGCGGTTCCCAACAAAGAAGGAAACTGTATTTAGTGCAAAAAGCTCAGTAGTGATACAGCACAGCTCCGAGAATAGCATGGCTATAGAACAGCTCTGGGGCCAGGCATCTCTCTGCTAGACAGCTTTGCCCTGCTCCTTGTTGGTCTGCTTCATTCCGCTCTGGGCTGTTTCAGCTCAGCCAGGGAGATACAGGTCTTCCTTGCTTGCTGAATAGGGGATATATGCTCTCCTAGCTAATGGGGAGCTGGCTGATGTGGACAGATGTCTCCCTGCCCCACACCCTCCTCCCTGATTGGCCCATCCCCATGCAAATGAGGGCTCCGCATCCTTGCAGTTGATTGGCTCCTAAGACACTGTTTTAACTGGTTGGAATTGAGCCACTCTGATTGGTCAGACCCGAGCAACTGTGATTGGATGGGGAAATCCTCAATCCTACTGGTCGAAAGAGGATTCCAGGAAAACTTTATAAAGGCTGGCTCAGACACAAGAACACAGTGCAGGCAGTTGAACTCTGGAGTGGGTGGTTTGGTGCAGAGGTAGGCAGTTCCACAGAGAGGTCGGCAGTTTAACTCAAACTTCTCCGTGAAGTGCAGTTTGTGTGAGAGGCCCCCTGCCTGTGCAGAAATGGCTGTTGGGCTTTGTTTTTAAAAATTTAGCCCAGTTAGCCACCAGGAGCCCTTCTTGGTAATTGTCCTTTTCTTTCTCAAGGTTCACAAAAACAAACCCAGACCTGTCGCCTTTAGCTCATCCTTGCCAGTGGAGATTTGTATCACTAACAGATAAGAGCTCCCTTCCTTCTCTTCCTCTTTTTCTCTTTTTAAAGATAGCAACCACCATGCCAGCACAATCATACCTGATTATGTGGTGGTACTAACATTCTTTACTGTTACTATATTCACTTTCACATGTCCCTTACTGTCTCAACAACATCTTTTTATGGGCAGGTTTCCATAGAACAGGATCCTTACAAGTACCAGCCCTTCCTCCTCCTAGCGGTATCTCCCAAGTTTCATTCCTTCCATAGTAGCCACTCCCACCTCTGTTCACAGTTTAGTTTTTGGTGGTGCCAGGTCGTCTGCCTTGAGAACTCCCACATTCTGGACTTGGTTGCCTGCTCATGGGTTGTTTCACATTTTCTCTCTTCTGTAAGGACCTTGTCTGGCCTCAATTTCTGCTGCAGCCTGGGATTCTAGTGTAGTGCCTTGGCCTGGAGAGGGTGCCCAGTCAATACGAATAAGTCACCAAGTGAACATTCACCAGGCACCTTACAACGAATAGAGGCCTCTTGCCTACACGTCATTTGGTCCTCGTGGTAGCTGTGAGACATGGGCAGGGCTACATTTTGTCTGTGCTTCTCAGCTGTGCTGCTGGGACAGGCCACTAAGACTGAGACCAACATGCAGAGATCACGCCCCTCCTCCCCTCTCTGCCTCCCCTATCAAGCCATGGGGATTCCCAAACAGGGACTCCCAGGTGAACTAGGGTCTCTGAGTCCTCTTCAGAGGAGGCCTCCTTGAGTGGGAGGTCCTGAGGGGCCCCGGGTTCTTCCCGGCACAGAGGGGCAGTGGATTCTGACTGTGGGGAGGGAGTCTGGGGCTGGGTGCCAGCAAGGGAGCGAATAGAGGCCTCACTGTGGGCTGTGGGCTACACATCTCAGGAAGACGTGTCCATGCCCACACCCTGGCCTTGCATGCTATCTGTACCAATGTCTTTCTGTCATAGCCTAAAATCCACCATGGCGGCTCATTATCTTAAAAAAACAAAAATGAAAACAAAACTAACCAAACCAAAACAAAAAATAAAACACAAAACCCCTAAACCACTATCACTCTTGGAGAATATGTTCAGAGTGAGCCTTTGCTTCCACCCCAGTGAAACTTCTGTCCCAGCTTGTGCAGACCCAAGGGCAGGGCAAGCTACTTAGACAGAAGCACTATGAGAGGCAGGACTGTGAGGTGTGGGCTCCAGTCCCTGCGGTGGATCCCATAGATCCGGTGGGTGTGGGCAAGAGGAGGCCTCCTGGGCCCACAAGGGCCTGGGCTCCTTCTGAGGCAGTGAGAAGCTTGTTTGTTTTCCAGGGTCCTGGAGAGTCGTGTGAAGCAATCACTCAAGTGAGACAGCTGCAGGGAGAGGGCACCGCCTTCCACCCACTCTTCCCCTGTGTTCATCTTCTCCTCTTTCTATTTCCCATCAGGGAGGGGCACACGCCAAAGAGATGGGACTCTCTGGCCCTAAGTGTCTCCTGATCTGCTCCATGGTCCTCTTGAGAAACTGTTCATTAAGGCTGCCCCCAACTGTTCTCTCAGGCTGGGTCCAGCAGCTCCTCTCCAGGCCACATGGGGCCCACAGCTAGGCTCTGAGGGCCAGTTCCTCCAGCTGCCTCCAGTCGTTGCTTTTCTCCTTCTCCTCACCTCTCTGATGCTCTTTGTCTGGTCTCTGTCCATCTTCCTTCTTGTCTGCTGCTTCGCATGCATGACAGTTCTCAAGGTGGCCGTTTCCTTGGGGGAGTCAAGGAGATGCTGCCCCTTTCTCTATCAGTACATAGTCATTGAGCAGAGGGTGTTCGGGTGGCAGCAGGGCCAGGTCCTGTGTGGGGAATGGGGAGCACTACAGAGGTGATGGGAATCTTATAATGTGGGGGTGGGGTGGGGGAGCTGGACACAGGGAGAGTTTACGAGAACAAGTGAGAGTGGGGCAGGGGAGGAGGGAACATCTTTGTGATGGGTGGTTCCCGGGTGAGCAATACCTGCCAGGACATTTTCAGTTGGTCTGAGTCCCTCAAAGGAGCCAGACTGGGACTGGGTGGATGGTCTTCAGTCCAGGGCCTCAACTACTTGGCCTGTGGGTGTGGTCACAGGGCAGAGGTGGCCTGCTCCTTGGGTGTGGCTGCCACCTAGTGGTCAATTTTAGGTAGTGTCGCTCTCTGGGGTTGCTTCACTTATCCCTGGGCACTCCTTGCCCAGCAATTGGGCTCTGGCCTAGTAATTAACACTGGACTTGAAGCTGGAAAAGTCAACTTCACAATATTTGCTGATAAATACAATCTCACAAAAATAGTCACCACAGTTGCAAAATTTCAGAGAATTAAATTATTATTTTGAATAATTTAAACGATTCATATATTCATCACTTCATCAAATATTTATTGTGGATCTATTAAACACCAGGCACTGTTTTAGGCAAGGTATGGACAAACTGATGCCCTTTATGAAGTATACAATTCATGTGGCAAATGAAAGGCACCTAAGCTAACAATTCCCACCCTGAAGAAAACACTCTCCTATACAGGTATGTCTGTGCTATGCTTTGAGCATACAAAGGAGGGTTATTGTAAAACAGATTGACCTAGAGTGATAAGTGCAGCAGAAGAAAGTTATGGCAAAGATGAGCCTTGAAAAGGATACAGGAGTCAGTAAAAAACGATGGAGGGGATGGAGGCCTTGGTGGTGGAAATGGAGGGGATAGCTCTGGCTTCCATGAGGGGACTGAGGTCTAAGTCCAGGCCAGTGGATTAGCTGTAAGTCACAGGTATCCTTGATGCCCTTCCAAGGAACCTGGACATTAGTCCATGGGTGATGGAAAATCATGGAGGGCCACCGTCCCTGACTTAAGAACAAATACTTTCTTGAGAGAATAAAAAGGTGAGCTACAAACTGGAAAAAAAAAAACATTTGCAAACCAAAGACTTGTACCAAGAATATATATAAAGAAACCTCAAAGCTCAACAATGAGAAGCCAAACTATACAATTTAGAAATGGGCAAAAGGCATCAGCAGACACTTCACCAAAGAAGATATATGGATGGCGAATGATCACATGAGAGACATTCAACATCACTGGCCATGAAGGAATGCAAATAAAAACATGACAAGATACCATTGCACACCCCTCTGACTAGCTAAAACTTGAAGTTTAAGAAGAAGAAGCTGACCGTATTACTGAGTGCTGGGGAGGATGCAGAGCAGCAGGCACTAGCAAACACTGCTGGTGGGAGTACAGGTGGTATAGCTGCCCTGGAAACAGGTCAGCCTTTAGCGTTAACTTCACACTTACTGTAGGTTCCTGAAGTCTGTTTTGAGCCATTACTGTGTTTGGATGACACAAATTTAATTTCAGTCAATTTAGTTTTCCTCTTTATTTTTTTTTCTGGGGTTGCTCTGAGTTTGGGGAGGCTAGGGCTTGGAGAGAGGGCATCTGAAATTTAGGTTGTCCATACCTGCTGCTCCCCAGGAGGTCACTGTTGAGCCTTTGCTGGTTCAGCTTCATGGCCCTGGGGTTCCAGGTCCTCATCTCTACTTCTCCTCCACCCTCGGGCCCTCAGGGGACCTGTTGCTTCCACACTGCCACTGGGCATGAAGAACCACCCCAGGAGCCGTCTGTGGCAATATTCCTCTAGATATGCAAACAGCCGCCTCTCATTACATCTGGTTGCCTCCCTGCCCCTTTTCCAGACCTCCATGTGGCAGGACTTCAGTCTCCTTTGCTGCATTTCCCGCCCCCCAACATAACTGAGCTCTTCATTGCATGGGCCTCAGACCAGGCACTGGGGTGCCGGGCTCCTGTTTCCAGAAATCATCAATGTCTGTGTTTTCTCCCCTTGCCCTGTGCTATAGACTGACTTGTACCCATCCCATCCCCAAGCTCACATGTTGAAGTCCTCTGGTGTGACTGTATTTGGAGACAGTGCTTTCAGGGAGGTAAAGGTTAAATGAGGTCATATAGGTGGGGCCCTAATCTAACAGGATTGTTGTCCTTATAAGAGGAGGAAGAGACCCCAGGAGCACTTGCACACAGAGGAAAGAACATGTGAGGTTACCGAGAGGAGGCGGCCATCTGCAGGCCAAGAAGAGACGCTTCCCAAAGAAGCCATCTCTGCCAAGACCTTGGTCTTGGACGTCCAGCCTCCAGAACTGTGAGAAAATAAACGTCTGTTGTGTAAGCCCCCACTGTGGTATTTTGTTAGGGCAGCCTGAGCAGACTAATGCACCTCCTGATTCTCTTCCTTCCCCTGCTATTGACTGTGGGGTGGTGGGGTGATGCGGATAGCAGTGGATGGGGGAGAAGCTTCTCTCCTCTCAAGCTGTTTCTCCTGAACTTGGTCATTTAGGTGGCATGCCCTTTGGCTCTTATCCATGCTCCCACCAGTCCAAACAGGCTTTTCAGGAGGCAGGGCCCAAGGTGATCAGCCAAGATGGGTTTTAACCAAGAACGATAGTGAACACACTGCGTGGAAGAGGGCACATCAGCATAGGAGTATGGCAAGGACTCTTGTCTCAGATTCCTTCAGCATCACGCTCGAGGGCATTGTGGCACTGCATCCGCAAAAGGAACAGTGTTAGTTTCTTTCACTCACGGAAAGCCACGGACCAGGATCTTAGCTGTGGAAAGACCTCAGATCTTGGTAATTCTTGAAAGTGCCACAGGTGTGAGGGCCAGTCCGTGACCACAGAAGGAGCTTGCCCAAGGAGCAGAGCCCAGAGCCTCCCAGAGACGTGGGAGAGGGAGGCAGGTGGTGCTGGCCTGGAGCCAACCTGCTGCTGGACTTCTTTTGTGAGACACTCCAGGTCCTTACTGTTCAAGCCACTCAAAAAAGCATTTCTGTGGCTTGCAGTGGAAATAATGCGCTCACTGTCTCCAGGCCCCTGGATCCTGCACGGCTGTGGCAGGAGCAGGCTTCGCCAGGCTGCCGAGCAACAGCACCACCCAAACGTTCCATTAATTGATTCCCTTGGGACAGATATCCTTTTTAAGTTTGTATCACTTCCTTTCACATTCTGCTGGATAGCACTTAGTCACACAGTCGCAGCTAACTGTAAGTGAGGGTAAGAAATATACAGTCTAGCCCTGTGTTCAGAGAAGTAGTAAATAGGTTCCGATGGAACTCGAGCAGTCTTGGCTATAGTGCTGACCAAAATCTGTATCTCATCATCTCCCTCTGTATTAGTTATCTATCGCCACGTAACAAAGCATCCCCCAACCTAGCAGACTAGCACAATAAACAGTTTCTGTGAGTCAAGAATTTGGGAACAGTTTAGCTGGATGTTTCCAGCTTAGGGCCTTGCAGGAGGCTGTGGTTAAGATGTCAGCAAGTCAGGTGAAGGCTTGCTTGAGGCCGGAGGATGCGCTTCCAGACCGATTTGCTTCTGGCTCCACAGGGTCTGGGAAATCAATGCTGCATGCCGGCTGGAGCCTTCGGTTCCTTCACGTATGGACCTCTCCTCAGGGCTCTTTTGTGTCCTCAGGACTGGGCTCTTTGCTTCCCCTACAATGAGCGATCCCATGTGCGACCTCGTCTCAGGAATCCCACAGTCATTTCTGCCAAGTTCTGTGTATTCGAAACAGATGTCTAAGGACCACACTTAATCCAGGAAAGAGAAATCAGGCTTTTCTTCTCAAAAGAAGTTTTATCCAAAAATTTGTAGACATATAGCAGTCCTTGAATAACACTGTTTCATTCAACATTGTTTTAACATCAATGAGATTGCCGGAGGAACTTCATGGTATGTCAATTAGCCAATGCTGAGATTGTTTAATATGTCATTTTATTTAAAGCTGCAGGACCTCTCAATGACATCAAGTGAGGACTTGCAGTATTTTAAAATCAGTACACCTAAAAGGAAGGTGTGGTCGTGAGACAAAGCTCAGGATGATGAATATGGAGGACATGTAGTCGGGCTTCCAGGACAGCTGCTTAAAAGGGTGGGCACACGTGCCTGTTGGCCCTTTCACCTTCCTTCTTACAGCTGTCTGGACTGTGAGTGGGACGACTATCGCTGCGTCTGGGGGCAAGAACCGTGTGTGGAGGAAGGACCCAAGCAGTAAAGGGATTGGAGCAGAAACAAAAGGGGCTCGAACACTGATGATGCTGTGGAGGCGCGACAACAGCCCTGGGCCTGCAGCTTCCGGACTTCTGGACTGAAGAATGGGGAAAATGAATCATTATCTGCTTTAAGCCAATGTATTTGCGGGGTGAGAGGAGTCTCTTTTACAGCCAAATTGCTAACTGATGCCAGGCACTGTCCCGGGCACTGGAGAAAGACATTGGAATGAGGAAAGAGTTCTGTCCTCGAGTTTGACGGGGGTAAAAGCTGGGTAGAATGTGACAGAAAAGCAGCAGTTCCCCAAACACACACAACCTCCCCCACAGCAACAGGAGAAACTCCCCAAGTGGAAGGTAATCCCCTCAGAGCCGTGGCTTGGGCTCTTACGTTTACTGCTTCATCTCTTGAACTTAGAACAGAACCAAGGGTATTCAAGTGATAATTTATTCAATGTACAAAACAGAAATAGAGCATGTCTTCCAATGAAAAGAAAACTCCTGGAGAGAGAAGACGATGATGGACTTCTTGGATTTCTAGTTGGCTGAAAGACAGAGCCCAAGAGGCAGGGCACTGAGGGATAGGGCTCACACAGGGACCCTCGGGAGGTGGAGGCAAGCTGGTAGCGCATCCCACGCGGCCACCTTTGTGGTCACTTCCAGAGCACACAGGGCTGATGCAGGCATTGGTTCCTGAAGGCTCTGAGGGCTCAGTTCAGCCTGAAAGTGCCTCTCCCGAAAGTCAGAATAGCAACCAAGGAAGACATGGGAAGAGTAACAGTGCATTTAATTAATGAGGTCATTTGTTCTGCGGAGAATCTCGTGGAGACCTCTGAGGAGGACCAGTGCAAAGGACTACACCCCCGAGGATGGACCCTTGCTGTCTCACCCACAAAGCCCAGTTCTGCGACGCCAGTTGCTTGTTTTAATTGACAGTCACTTGTCCTTTCGCACTCACTTCTCCGTAGGCCTGTGGGGCTGAAGTTCCTCTCCCCAGTGAGGTTCTCACCATGATTACATCACGGCTGCCAGTGTTCGTGGCACCCTGGACCCCTGTCTTAGGAATAATGATGGAATTAAACAGCTACGATGTCCTGCTTCCCCCGCTAAAGTTACGGAGGACGCATTCTTGGAGCCTGATCTCGGCCTCCGCCAAGCCAGCAATCGTCACACGCTGTTCCTTCCCATCGGTCCAGGGTGGGCTCGGCACTGGGACACTGCCCGGGGCCTCCCGTGCACTCGGCGGTTGTGCTGTGAAAGCAGCCACAGACAGTATCTAGAAAGGACAGGCTGTGTTTCCGTAAAACTTTATTTATAAAAACAGGTGGTGGGCAGGGTTGGCCCATGGACTATAATTTGCCACAAGATACAGGGGCACCAGATCTACTCACCAATTTTTCAGTTATGTAAACAAATAAATCCCCTTTTCTTCCTTAAACCAACATGAGATGCATTTCCCTCGTTCGGAGCAGAAACAGCGCTTTCTAATCACACAGCAGGGATGTGGGGGAGGCAGCCACGGCCCTGCCTCAGAGCAGTGCTTCTCCAACTCCGCTGCCCAAGCGGTCCTGAGAGGAGGTCGAGGCAAACCCGAGTCGGGTCCGCCCTGCGGCTGTGGGGCCCAGCACACGCATGCGCATGCCTACTAAGGTCCCAGGGAGGCGGCTGCTGCTGGCAGGTGGACAGTGCGTTATCAAGGCTGCCCTGGATGGGCGTTCTCCAGCCTTAGGGAGCTCCAGAATCACAGCGGGGGCGGGAGGGGGAGGCGGGGGGGGGGGGTGTGCGGAGGGCTTGTTCAAACACAGGGCGTTGGTGCTGGGTCCAGAGCTTGTGATTCAGTCAGTCTGCGGGGGGTTGGGGGGGGCGGGGAGGCGGTGATTTGCACGTTAAAGAAGCTCCCCGGGGGTGCTGGTGGTGCAGGTCCTGGGACACCTCTTTGAGTAATGATTCTTTGGAGGGCCCTCTTTCAGTGGTGCCCCTCTCCACAGGCGAAGGGTCTGTGGGGCAGAGGGCCCATCCTCCTGGCTCCAGGCCGTGCTCTGCACACTTGGGATCTCAGAATTCTTCGTCCAAGCAGCTGGAGTCATTTTCCAGAGCCTGCAGGGCGTGTATTCACAACGAGTGGAAAAGGAATATGCATGGATGCCTAGACTGTGCGAGGCCCTCGCAGTTGGGGACAGAGCCGGGGTTGAGGAGAACTGAGGGGCTGGGATCAGAGCCCAAGCCTTGCTTCTCTGAAGGAGCAGGTGGAGTAGCTTCCTCCACTTGGGACCATCCTGACCAGGAGCAAGGGCATGAGCAATAAGGAGCATGGGCTCTGGGGGCTGGCATGCAGTGGTCCCCCTCAGTGTGGTCTCACCTTCCCAGAGACCCCTGGTCAGCTGTGGTCTGAAAATATTAAATGGATAATCCCAGAAATAAACAATTCATACGTTTCCTGCTGAGCGCTGTTCTGAGTATTGTGATGAAATCTCCTGCTGTCCTGCTCCATCCGCCTGGGACGTGAGTCACCCCTTTGTCCAGTGTCTGCACACTGCAGAAACTCCCTGCCTGCTAGTCACAGAGCCCTCTCGGTTATCTCTGTATCAGCTGTCTCGGTATCACAGGGCTTGAGTGCCAGTTGCCCTTATTTTACTTGATAATGGCTCAAAAGTGTCAGTCTAGTGATGCTGGCCATTCGGACATGCTGAAGAGAAGCTGAAAAGTGCTTCCTTTAGGTAAAAAGGTGAGTCCAGTACAAGGTACAGGGTCAGGCAAAAGCAGGCCCACAGTTGTCCGTATGGGAAATAATACAAGAATAGACTCTGTGTTTTGCATACTCACAACAAACCTACCTTTGCCTCACCCTGTATTTTGAGAGACCACATTCACATAACTTATATTATAGTATGTTGTTATAACTGCTCTATTTTATTATTAGTTATTATTGTTCATTTCTTTTTTTAGTCCTTACCTGAGGATACGTTTGTTGATTTTAAAGAGAGAGAAAAGGAGGTGTTTAGAGAGAGAGAAATGTTGATGTGAGAGAGCAACATCGATCAGCTGCCTCCCGCACACACACCGACCAGGGATCGAACCTGAAACCTAGGCATGTGCCCTGACCAGGGATCGGACCTGCAGACTCTTGGTGCAAGGGAGGATGCTCCAACTGGCTGAGTCATCTGCCCAGGGCTATTGTAAATCTCTTACTGTGCCTAATTTACAAATTAAACTTTATCATAAGTATGTATGTATAGGAAAAATAGTACATAAAAGGTTCAGTACTATGTGATTTCACGTATCCACTAGGGTGTTTTGGAATGTATCCCCCATGAATAAGGGGGTACCACCACACTTAAGTTTGACCCTTAACTCTGATACTTACTTACTGAGTAATCTCAGTTAAGTTACTTAACCTCTCTGAGTCTAGTCTCTGCATCTGTAAAATTGAAATAATGCCAGATACCTACTTTACTGGTATTTTGGTAAGAATAAAGGCAATAAGGTATAGAAAGCATTTAGTGCAAGTCTTGGCACCTAACAAATGTTGGCTATTGTTCTCATTGCTGTCGGCTGCTGTTTCATGAAGTCCCCGGGGCTCCACGTTCTTCTCTGCCGTCCTCTCCTTGCATCACACAGAGCGGCCCATCTCCGAGCTGGGCTCTGGCAGCTTCGCTCTCTCCTGCACTCATCCTTGAGTCCTAGTCTTACAGGATGAGTAAAGGATGTTAGAATCCAGAAGATAGCGTGTCTTTTTATAAATGGCTACTCTAAATTAGCAATTTTATAGGAAAATGGGTGTTTTGGAATGTATCTGTATCATATTTTTGCCACTGTAATTAGAAAGTTCATGAGACTATCTATTTGTGGTCTAGACAATGACATTTGTTGAAAGCGAACACCCATAATTATCTGACCCTTGCTTCTGTTCTTCAAAAGTGTAATGATGTTTTCCTTGCCTTTGTAATTACTTTAGCTGCAGTGGTGAATATGAATGCTTAGGCACACTGGCACTCTGAGGCATGCTGGTGTGTGGGCACGTGTCAGGAATGCCTCTCCTTATGTGTGTGTGTGTGTGAGTGAGAGTTCCAAACCCAGCCACAGCAATAATAATAGAACTTGTTGTTTACTTGCATCAGTCTTTATCATCGAGAACATGGCTGCCCCTAAGACTTTCTACGGTAACAGAAACGTCTTTTATGTACTCTGTCCAGTACATCGCCACTACTCACCTGTGGCTATGAGGACTTTGAAAAGTGGCTAATGTGAATTTTTCATTTGTTTAACTTTAATTAATGTCTATTTAACCCAAGTGCTTACTGCATGGACAGTGTAGATGAAGAAGGCATGTGCCTGTTGAGCTTCCTCACCTTCTGTGAGGGGAATGGAGGGACGCGTCACCTGTGAAAGGTGGAGCAGCACTCTGGCTGCCTGCTGTGCAGGTACAGCTGGTGCTCAGCAATCACATGATTTGAAATCTGTGTTGCAGGGGGTGTTCCCCATATTTCCTCAGAATAGTCTGCATTCAGGCTACCTCAGGGGGTGTAATTTTCAGTAATTTGAATAATGACAATAGTAAGACTTTGTGTGTGTTTTTAAAAATATTTGATTTATTTATAGAGAGGGGAAAGGAGGGAGAAAGAGGGGGAGTGAAACATCAATGTGTGATTGTCCCCTGAGTACCCCCTACTGGGGACCTGGTGTGCAACCCTGGCATGCGCCCCGACTGGGAATCTAACCTGTGACGCTTTGGTTCGCAGGTCCATGCTCAATCCACTGAGCTACACCAGCCAGGGAAAATTTGTGTTTTTCTATTACAGACATTGTCCTACCCTACATTCGCAAATAACTGATAGTTCTACGGGGATAAATTTGTTAATTTTTCCCAATAAATCTCTATTTCTCCCCATAAAATTTCTTGTTAAATAGAGATTTTGTTCTTGCCTTTGGAAGGAACTGTTAACCTTCTGACTAATGCACTGTATAAATCAAAGGCAGATCGTCCAACAGAGGGAAATATTTGAAGTGTATGTAACACACAAAGAGTTAAAACACTTCACATGTAAAACATTCTAGTAGATTACTCTGGACAGGCAAGTTGTCTGTTGGGGACTGGGTTGCCATCTGAGAATGCCTGTCGCACTTGAAGCCTATTTCTATGGTGCGTCTTACTTCTGGGACACCGTGCTCTATGCCAATGAGTGATTTTGCTCCATGGGGATATTTGGCAATTTCAGGAGACATTTTAGTTGCCGCAACTTGTGGGGAAGGTGCTCCTGGCATCTAGTGGGTACAGTTTAGGGATTCTGACAAATATTTTACAATGCGTGGACCAACTCCCTACAACAAATAATTATCTGGTCCCAAATGTCAATATTGCTCAACTCAATAGCAGCTCAAAATGTGGGTGTTGCTACTCAAAATGTGGGCATTGTAACAGTATTACAGGCATTACCTGGGAATTTGTAAGAATTTTAGGACCTGATGCCCCATCCTGGACCTACTCAATCAGAATCTACCTTTTCACAGGATTCCTAGATGACTGGTGTGTGCTTTATCATTTGAGAAGCTCTGCTCCATCATGTCGTGAGCCCCATGTAAGGGTCAGAGCTGATTGCTTCGGGGCAGCCGATCAGTTGGCTCAATAACAGCCTGGCGGTGCATCTACTGTCTCCAATAGGGACGCTCATCATTAAACAGAGCACTTGGCACTCTCTGAGAGTATGGATGTAAAACGCATAGAGAAGCTCAGTCATTATAGTGGGAGGGCCTGCCTAAGCAGGAAGATAGAGCCACAGGAAGCTCGAGCTACGTGTAGCAAGTGCCAGAGGTAGAGAGGGGCCGGTGGCATCAGAGAGCACCTGAGTACCAACAGTGGCAGCGAGTGAGACTAGCTGCTGGGACCTGCCACTGAGAGAAGGTCATCTCATGGCGTCACTTGTGTTACCTTGAATTTTGTATTCTGTCAGTTTCTTTTCTTCCACAAATCCAAATCTTTGGCTGTTTCTGACCCCCCTACTCCATCAGCAGAAGTGGCTGCTTCTCTGGAGCCTGAGAAAGCCTAATTCACTCATGAACCAATATGAAGGAGATAAACACTCCAACAGAAAAAAAAACAGAGAAGACAAAAGAGCAACATTCAAAATTCAGAGTCGTTCTTATATACTAGGGGTAAGCAATTAGAAAATGTCAGGCTTTCAATATGAAGAAAAGCTGCAAAATTGTTCAGAAAGACACAAAGGAAGACATGAATATACAGAGATATGTCCCTGGTGGAAAGTCCTAATATTGTTAATAGGTCAATTCTATATAAATTAACCTATAAATACATAGAAATTCCAATAAGAGCCCTCAGAAATGTTCATGGAATTCCTCAAGTTAAAGAACTTTTCAAGCCTAGAGAGGTTAAAAATACAATCAGTGGTTTGGAGGGGTGGAGATACTCCTGATAAAGACATAATAGTGACACAATATGGGACTGATGGATAAGTAGCTTGAGGGGTGAGTGGAACAGACAGACCCAGGTGAACGTGGGACTGCAGTAGTGACCACAGCAGCGCGGTCAGTGGGGAGGATGGATGTTCAGCCCCACTTCGTGCTATTGTGGTGAAACTGTGAAATAAATGTCCCACAATGGGAAATTAATAGAGTACTTTTTAAGACTATATGCCCATTAAATGACAAAATAAATATTGGCCCAGAGAGAGGTTCATGATATACTGTTAAATAAAAAAACCCCACAGTTTACAAAACAATGGAAAGTGTAGAATGATCCACATGTGCTAAATACACACACATATGTGTATGTTTATATTTACAAAAATCACGGATGCACATGTTATCCTGTCCCATTTTTCAAAACCAGCTTTGACGGAGGCACTAAATGTAGACAACATGAGTAGCTTCAGCGCCTCCACTTGGTTGGGTTTAGAATTAAGCCTTGCCTCCCAATCTCGGCTGCAGTGTCTAGCCTTGAAGCTGGGCTCCCACGTGGCTCCCTGAACTGCCTTTGTGGTTGGCCACATTCCCAACCATGGCTTCAGGGAAAAGCCCCAGGGTCACAACTCCTCCCCATGATTTTCCTTCTTTCCCTTCCCATCCTGCTAGGCCCTCCCAATGTAGTCCAGTGCTCGTGAGTCAGAGAACTATCACAGTCACATAGACTTCACTATCAATCTAAGCAAGACAGAGTGGCTCTGTCTGAAAAGTAAGACCATGTCAAACTCCACAAAGACAACAGGGGAAGGACCATTAACTATAGAGGCCTTGGATCCCCATTCCCATTTCCTAAGTGGGCAGTCCAGAACAACCCTCCCAGTCCTAGCAGATCATTTACCCTTTCCATCCTCCTCCCAAATTTCTGGAATTGAGAATGAGGTAACTGCATCGTGTGAACACTGTGCTTGGCACACCCAGCCTGCCCACTGCATCTGGTGCACACAAGTCAGGGCCCGTAAGCACATCCTCTCTTGTCCCAACCACCCTCCAACCTGTTCCTGCCTTGAAGTTACAGGGCAATGAGGTTAGGAACACAAGGTGGTGAGACCTGTTGCAGCTGGCTATATTCCTGAACAAAAATTCTTTCCATTGCTTCTGCAGAGTCTCCCTGCCTGGTGCTTCACCCGTAGAATTGGGTTGATAATTAAAACATATCCAGCAGGAGCCTCATCCACAGGAGTCACCATGTGCTTCTTTTTGAAACCATTGTCACCAAATATGAAAACACATCTAACAAGGTGAGTGTTCTCAGAAGGGCTTAGCAGCCTCAGCTTTCCCGTTGCCCAGTTTAGGCAAACATGCTATCAGTTGCCATGTCACAGACCCAGAATATCTGGTGTGTGACCATCACTGAGAAGGGTCCTTATTGTCATGAAACAGTCAGATCACTTGCAGTGGGTTCAGCCTGGGAGAATATTTCAGAATCTTTCTGCTGAGAGAACTATGAAACTGCCTAATTCCATAATTTAAAAAGTTGGGGTTGTTGTTACAATGGTGAAATATCCGAACAAGCTCAGGTTTAGTACGCTCGTTAGTGACAGTGTTTGTGCTTCATAACAGTTTTGGGGGAAATTTAGGGGTGATGATAGAATCAAACATTGAGTTTGGGAATAAAGAGACTTGAGTTCTAACACCAGGTCTCCTGTCACTGGTTTATGGGCCTGTATCCAAACATCGTCATGTTAAACATCAGTTTCTTTACCTGTGAAATAGGTAGGACTGGACAAGCCTCAGCTGGCTGCTGCTCAGATGTGGTAGTCAGCAAGTACACAGAGGGACACCCACTGCAATTATCAAAATGCTCCAATATTCCATACTGATTGGCACTTGTCACCCAAAGCCCCTTGCCCACACCCCTTGCCCAGTGCCTCTTTTCTGCTCCAGCTGTAGGTTCCTTCACTTGCATCTCCCCATCATTCATCAACTAAGGTTTAATATCTGGTCCAGCAATGTTTTCTGACAGCATTGCTGTGAGGTCCTTTTCGAGTCTTTTGTGCTCTGACATGCCCATGGCTAAATGTTCTCATTACTATCCCTGTGATAGCCATGCCCTCAGGGAAGAGCATTGCCCACAGTACTAATTAGTAGCTATTTGCATTTCCAAAAAGCAAAGAGAAGTGATTTTTAGAGTTTTCCATTTGTCCCTGCTTCTAGCCAAGTAGGGTCAAGCACTGATTTCTGGCTGTGTCGACAGATACACACAGTTGTCCTTATAGTTCATAAATAGAAGAGAATCCCATGAATGGATAATTCAGGCAAGGGTTAGACTGCAGAGGACCCTGGCTTTGAGATAATTAGATTTCATTATGCAAATACAATATGAATACTAAAAGCACCTAAATAACATTGTGTTCAAGCACCTGAGTCACTCTTTCGATGGCAGCCACCGAAGGGACGGGTGTCACAGCTGGACTGTCCCTGCACGCCGGTCATCCCTGTTGACAAAGGCCCTGTTGACATCCCTGTTCACTTATCTGTCTCATCCCAAGGCCGTGTTTAATATCTTTGAATGCCTATGCTGTATTTACTCATTCATTCAATAGTCATCAAGACTTGCTCCGTGCCAGGGATCTGAACTAATTGCTGGAAGTGAAGGCATCACAGAACATCCTCACTGAAGGAGCCTCCAGTCCAATAGAGAAACAGACACAGTAACAAAACGTGTGTCCATGAAGACTGCAAACAGACAAATTCTTTGTTGGACACTGTTCAGTCATTGCCCCTGGCCTCCTGGTCGTGTTCATCAAGGAACACGTCCCCACTGTTTCCAAAATGCCCGCCTTGCCTGACTCTCCTCATTCCCTCCCGTCTTCCAGTCTGCTCTGTCCTGCTCACCTTGTGGGCTTCTCTCCCTTTCCTTTCTTTTTTTAAAATTTATTTTATTGTTTTAAATTGTTGACACTATTATAAATGTCCCCCAGTTTCCCCCACATTCGCCCTCTTCCACTCAGCTCCTGCCCCAATCCTGGCCTTCATTTACCTCCTGTTGTCTGTGTCCATAGGGTATGTATGTATGTATGTATGTTCTTTGGCTAATCTCCTCCAGTCCCCCTCAGTCCCCTCCCCTCAGAGATCTGTTGGTCTGTTCCATGTGTCCACGTCTCTGGTCCTGTTTTGTTTGTCAGTTTATTTTGTTCATTAGATTCCACATGGGAGTGAGATCATATGGTATTTGTCTTTCTCTGACTGGCTTATTTTGCTTAGCATAATGTTCTCCAGGTCCATGCATGCTGTTGAAAGAGATAAGATTTCCTTTTTTTACATCCAAGTAGTATCCCATTGTGTAAATGTACCACAGCTGTTTTCCCCCCACTACCTCCTGAGGGCACTTGGGCTGTTCCAGATCTTGCTTCTTTTTCACAGTTAGAAGTAGGAATACCCTTCAATCTGTCCTAAGTCACCTTTTCTTCTCATGCTCCCTGCTCTTTTCAGACCACTCCTTTCACTTGTTGTTCTAACTACCACCCCTTGGCCAGTCTCTTAGGCACAGGGCTCTCCTCCACTCCTCTATGTCCAACAACCCACTAGTGGCCTCCAACTCAACCTGTCCCAAACAGAATTCATTGTTCTCTGAACCTCCCCACCCTGCTTCTACGACAATGTCTTCCATTACATTAATGACACTGCCGCCCACCAAGTTGGTCAAACGTAATCCTGACCATCACCTGGCGTTACTATTCTTTATACTTCATATCCAATGAGCCACTGAATTTTGTTCATTCCACCTCCTTCAGATATCTTGGGCATTTCCCCAGTCTCACACTCATCACTTACCTTAGCTTGAGTCCTCACTTGCTCTCGCCTGGATGAGATAATTTCCAGTGTCTCTAGCTCCACTGTGACACTTCCACGGGAGAAGTGGCATCTGTGTCCATTTCGGATCTGACATGTCCCCAGTAGTCACCACTTGAGGTCTGTTGGGCCTGGGAGCCAATGTCCTCCCTTTTCTGAGACCAGCTCCATCCTGGAAGCCATGTTTGTGGGATGAGGTCCTGAGCTTTGTGTGCCTGCCCCATGGGGCAGCAGCCATGGGTTGCTGAATTAGGCGTGAGCTCTCTGACCCAAGCTGGCTCCATTGAATTCTTGTCCAGAAATTTCGATCTGGGACTCACAAACACAGTGTGTCTCCCTGTGCGTCTAGAACTACCATTCGTAACCTGAGAGCTGTAGGGTCACCATGGTCTGCCCTGTTCTTGGAGAAGCAGAAAAAGAGAATCTGCAATGAGAGAAAGAGAAAGCAAAGCAGACACACAGCCATGTAAGCAACATGTGGAGAGAGGCCAACTCTTGGATTTCTGAAGGTTTTCCAGATTCTGACTCTACACCATTCCTGAAAACTATTCCTGCCCTTGGGTTTTATTAAATTTCTGGAAAGCATTATAAGAAATTTCTCCATTTCACTCGAGCTCTCTTGAGCTGATCTCTATTTCTTATTGTCAAATCATTTCAGCTCACACCATGGCATGACCACGTTAATTCTACCCTAACCCCAGGCTCCCCTTGCCTTTGGGTCCAGCCCCAAAGGCCCTGACTAACTTGTTGCCTTCTTTTGGCCTTTTACCATGTTGTCCCCTGTGCTTCAGTCCCCCCAGAAAACCTTCAGTTTTTGGACATGCCGTCCTGTCTTCTGTCCCTGCTTCCACCACACCACTTGCTGGAATGCCTTTTGACCCCCTCCACCTACTGACACGGTGCTCACTCTGTCCTCAGGTCTCAACGTACGTGCCAGTTCCTCAGGAGGCCAGCTGTCTCAGGCTTCCAGGCTAGGTCTCCACCCTCTGAAGGGGCACTCCCTTGGCGGTTGGTGTTTTTTTCTTTTCTTTTCTTTTCTTTTCTTTTCTTTTCCTTTCTTTTCTTTTTTGACAACAGTTTACATTCAATATCATTTTGTATTAGTTTCAGGTATACAGCACAGTGGTTAGATAATCATATATTTCACAAAGTGTTCCCCCCAGTATTTACTACCAATTACTTAATCCCTTTACCTTTTCACCCTCCCCTCCGGCCACCATCAGTCTGTTTTCTGTGCCTATGAGTCTGTTTTGATTTTGTTTATTCTTTTGATTGCACATGTAAGTGAGATCATATGGTACTTGTCTTTCTCTGACTGGTTTATCTCCCTTAGCAAAATACCCTGTAGGTCCATCCACCTGTGGCAAATGGTAATATTTCATTTTGTTTTATGGCTGAATAATATTCCGTTGTATGTATGTACCAGAGCTTTTTATCCACTCATCTATTGATGGTGCACTGTATTTCTTTTTGACATTCCCTATACTCCCCTTTCACCACACTTCAGCTCCGGAGGGCAGAGCCATGTTCGCTTTAGCCCAGCTGTGTGCTCCACCCTCAGTGTCACGCCCGGCACATGGACAGCCCTTCAGAATTGTCTATGGATGAATTGATTCTGGTGGAATCATGGAGAGGGAGCAGCCAAGTGCCCAGAGAGCCAGCAGAGGTTTGTTTAGGAGCTGGTGTCTGAGCTGAGCCTTGAGGGACAGGCAGGAAGATCTCATCTAAGGCTCTCCCAAGAATTTAGGGACATGAATAGGGTCCATGGGGATAAGTCCGGGCTTTCAGGTAATATGCTCCTATAAATGTGGGACTTCATGCAACATCTTACTTGAAGGGGCTAGTGTGAGGATCAGAAATAGCAAATATACAAGGTCTGGCAGAAGTAAGGCCTGCTTGAGTGTGGTAGGTAGGGTAATAATATGGGTGTAATAATTTACAGTTTTAAGTTGAACATTTCACCTAAAATGTCAGGTGGTGTGCTTGAGTGGGATATTGTTATGTTACAGAATTACATGTGTATGATTTAGTAATAAAAGATTTTGTAATAAAAAGGGGCATTATTTGTGCCAGACCCTGGAGAATAGCTGGCATTTCTTTTCAATAAATGAAAACTGTCATTATTTTCTTTAAATCAAAGCATATACAATGCTATGGGACCTTGAATAACTAATTCCAGCTCCGTGAGCCTCTTTTTAATAATCTATGTCATCACCTACCTTCTCAACCACATTAAACTGTTGTAAGGACTGAGTTCTCTGAACTTCACAATCCTAAGCACAGTTGCTGTTGTTGTTACCATTGTTGATTACTATAATCATCAGACTGTGGGGCCCACAGTGAGGTGCCCTATACTTAGGAGCCAGGCAGGTATCCTTTTCCTTGGGGAGCTAAACTGTGAAATATGCAAAGTCACAAGAAATACACAGAATGATTCTCAAACCAGTAACATTTGAATGCAACTTGGTTGAATATATTAGCATAGTAAAAAAGAGTCTGTCAATCATAGAATGGAGTGACAGAAAATGTTGTCACAGAGGCAAATGAAGGCTCAGTGTGGCCTGTGCGGGGAGAAGGGCAGCTCAGCCAACAGGAGGGATGTGCTTCTGTTTCCAGAGACAAGGCATGGGGACGTCCTGGAGATGCCAATCCTCTCCTCCCTGCTCTCTGACAGCTTCCTGAGGATCCCACTCAACCCACAGCTCCAGATGTGACAGGCCTTTGTAGCAAGTACCCTTCCATGCTGACCCACCACCTCCACGCTGGCCAGGACAGATAGAGTCAGGAGTGAACGGCAGGGGAAAGCTGGGCTGATCAGTTTCTCTCAGTGTTTGGATCAGCGATGGGGAGATTGAGTCCCTTGGCTGTGGGAGTCACCAGGCTGGAATGTCAGAAGGTCTCTGGGACAGAGGCCACCATCTATGATATGAGTGGCTGTGTTGAAGCCTTCTGCAAGTAGAGAAGTAAGAAAACAGTGTCTGCAAAGAGACAAGGATAAATGAGATGCGTGGAAAAGCAAAGAGAAACAGGAGGGGAGAGAATGAAGGCTAGGGAGAGGGAGGCAGCTCCATTAATTTTTCTGGTTCCTAAGTCTTGCTCTGCTTCTAAACTGCCTTCCTGTTTTCCTTACACCTCAGTGAGTAGGTATATGTTTCTTCCATGCAACTAAACCATGTCTAAGACAGAATTGTAGCTAACAGACCTGACTATTTCAGTTTTCCTCGGCAAGCTCATCCCACTGTGAGTGAGAAGGTCAGGCTATCCCAGGCAGAGTCGGGTGAGGCTGACAGCCCGGGTCTGCCTCAAAAACTCATGGCCTTCCCCTGCCCTCCAAAGCCGTGAATGCTAGCACTTTGTTGCAGGATTTGGTTCCCCCTGTGCTGTATCAGTTTTCTATTGCTCCAGAAATGTATTAATGCAACCTTAGTGGCATAAAACAATATGAATCTATTACTTGCAGTTTTGCAGGTTGGAAGTTCTACATGGGTCTCACTGAGCTAAAATGAAGGGGTTGGCTGAGCTGCATTCCTTCTGGTGGCCCTAGGGAGGAATCCACCTTCTTTCCTGTTCCAGCTTCTGGGGGCTGCTCACATTCCACGTCTTGGGCCCTGTTTCCCACACTCAAAGCCAGCAACACAGCAGCTTTCTGTTGGCATCTCTTGATTCCAGACTTCCTCTTCTGCCTCTCTGCCACTTTTAAGGCCTCTTGGGATTGCAGTGGGCCCCGCTGGATAAGCCAGACTGATTTCCTCATTTCTAGGCCAGCTGATCAGCAACATTAACTTCATCTGCAACCTTAACTCCCCTTTCCCATGTAACCTAAGAATGGACATCTTTGGCTGGGGGTGGGAGTAACATGCCACCTACCAGATGTAGCCTCGCTAAAGGGGAGAAAGAACAAAATACTGATATGTACATTCTTTAAAAATACGCATTTTGGCTTAGGAAGCTTTGGTGCTAAGTGAATAGGCTTGTACATTTTCTTTCCCTGACTGGCACACTAAGACCTGAACCCACACTTTAGTGAACCTCGACTTGAGGTGCACATTAAACTTCTCTGTAGCGTTTAAGTTTCCTTCATTATAAAATGCAGATAATAATAGTATCATTTGGGGATTTAAATGAAAATCAAATATGTGTTTTAAAAACATGATACATGCCTGCTTCCTTGCCTTTCTTCTTTCCTCTCTCTTGGCCGTCAGACCCTCAGGGCCTGGACGCATGACCTGAGTGGCCCAGTCGTGCTCTCAGTGGGAGGGCTTGTTCCGGCTATAGAAGGGACCTGCTGCTGGGAATGCGAAACCAGCATCGCACCATGACGACGGTCCGTAATCTTCTCTTGCTTCTTCTCCACCATATTCTGGGCCTTTTTTGGGGGGGGGGTCTCTGGGAGTGTGAACCCCCATAGGGTTTCTCTTTGTCTTTCTTTTCTCGCAGCACAAAATGACAAGGGTCACGGAGTCAAGTATGGGATGTGTGGGGGCTGCCAAGTAGCAGCTGCCAGGGAGGTGGTTTTCAGGGCCTGCGTGGTGGGAGGAGCTGGAGAACCCCACCCACCCAACCACCCCATCCTGCACCCTGGCGTTGGCCCAGAGTGCGCTTCTCCCTGTGTCTTTGAGCAGGTCGCTATTTCTTTAGAGGCTGCCCTGCGTAAGCCTGGGTGAGCTCTGCGCACGCCTGGCCTGTGGCCACGGTCATGGGCTGCTGTCAGGAACACTTGCTCACGACTGAAGGAGCTTCAGAGCCTTGACCTCCGAGCCCTAGTGACACAGGATGGGATGAAGGGAAGGAGTTGTCAAACTGGTTTGTGGGAGGAAGACTCAGTCTGGTCGGATTTAAATGGAGCCCCTCCAAAAAGGCAACCAGTGCAGATGTCAGAGCCTTTTCACAAAAACATTCTAGAAAGTTACTCCTATTTTAGCTGCAAAAGTGTCTGCTCCCTGAGAAGGATGGTTCCTTTAAACGTTCTTTTCCTTTCCGCTTCAGACACAGCCCCCATGGAACCTCACTGGCAGCTCGGGAAACATCATCCCATGCATTAGTGCCTTTTTTTGACTCTTGGGTTCCCACAGAATCTCAGAGGCAGACACACGAGTGTGTAAGTCCCAGTTTTCCCAAGAGTAGTGGTCACCTAACCCGAGCTTCAGTTCTCTCCACTGTAAAATGGGGCACTTACTGAGAGCTATTTCCTAGGATTGTTGTGGTGGTTAAAAATCTCCTTGCATAGAACCAGACCCTGATGAAGCGCTTGGGAATTAATATCCATTTTTTTTTCTTTTTTTGGTTCTTTGCATCCAATGGTTGTATGTGCCTTAATTAAAATTAGTTCCCCCTTTTAACAATCTAATATTCAATTACAGAAGGTCCTTCTCGGACAAAGACGGTACCCTCCTTTTTCCCTGTCATTCTTCCCTGGGTGCAGCGGACACTTGCCTTTCCAGACCTGAAACTGAAGAAAGGAGGAGTGCCCTTGGGGAGTTAAGCTGCAGGACGACACAAGGGAGCACATGAAAAATGGGCCGGCAGCTGGAGGAAAAGGCACGGTTTCCAGGTGGGCAGGCCTGGGTCTCAGAAGAGTAAGTTACCTGAGGTGCCTCCCAGGAGAGGCCATAAGCAAACAAATGGCAGCACCAGAGGCAAACGTCCGCAGGCCCTTGTCAGCACGGTCTGGGGAAGAGGGAGCCTCACGGGCGACTGAGACTGAAGCGCTGCCCATTCGCTGGGGCCCCGGGGGTGGAGCCAACACTGTTTAAACGTCTCTGGTCCCACGGGTAAGACCATCCTTCTCTGGAAATGGAAACACTCGGCTATCTCGGCGGGATGCCTTGGGCACCAGGTTACAAATCCCCCTTGTTCTCCGTCTAGGCACTCCAGAAACGTTCCGCCGGTGATACGGCTTCTCTTGGAGCTTGCTTACAGAGGTAGAAGGGGCCGATCCTATGGAACTTGAGATTTTAGGTCTCGGTGCCCGTAATTTCTCCCCGTGAATGAAGGAATTGGCGTCTAGGTTTTAAACGTAAGCGCTGGTGCTTGGTTAGTGTCCATACTGAGAGACAGGTCACGTGCAAGCATCAGCTATCAGAGCGAGAGTCACAGAAACTCCCCAGGGTAAGTGATAGTTGTCTGAGGCATCTTGTAAGACATTCTGCTGGCCTTTCCTTTTGGTGACGACCAGCTGCCACTCCAGAGAGGGAGCACTAACTGAACTCTTCATCTCCCTCAGTGACAGCCCACGATGACAGTGTCAGCTGGTGGAGAGAGTTTGGGATTCAGAACCAAATAGACCTCGGTTTGGTTACCTCTCTGCCGCTTTCTAGCTACATGATCTTGAGTGTGGAATTTAACATTTCTGAACACCAATTTCTCCACAGGTGACACAGGGTTCCTCACAGAACTGTTGCAAGGATGACAGCGACAGGGATTAACAAATAGCACCAGGATTGTCATGCGCATGAAGAGGCAGCCATCAGATGAGGAAGGATGATAAGCTATGGGTCTCTGTTCCATCCTACATTGAGAATCTGTATGTCAAAAATCTCATCCAGTCTGACATATAAGCTTCAGCATCTCCCTGCAGCACGTTGGTCGAATTCAGGTTCAGAAATCAGCAGAGGGGGAGGCACTGTGAGTGCTTCTTCTCTCACTCCCCCCGGCCCTCCCTGACTGTCCGACAGGCATTGTTGGGCCCTTCTGTATTGAGGAGGAGCAGGAGAACAGGACAGGTGTCTCTTGGCAGTTGAATTTTCTGTCATGGGTGTGGACAGATGACATTTCTCCACGTGGCACTTCTGTGAACTCCTCCGTGAGCCCTCTGGCTGCAGTCACTAGAGTGCGTGAAGCCATCTCAGCTGGCCGCCTGTGTAGGTTTCTCTCGACACCTGTGTGTCCAGTGGCACGTCCTCAACCCCTCTGCTGAGATCACGTCACCCCCGCCAGGAAGCCTGCCTGACCAAGCTTCCTTGTCTTCCTCGTCATTGTTAAACACATTTACTTGTGTCCCGATTATAAAAGCAATACATGTGACAACAGAATATTTCTAAAAATAATGGAGCAGAAGATAACTAGTCAAATTCCTGTCACCTACAACCCAAATATTCATAAATAGATGAAAGAAGAAACAAATGGTGAGATGTCCATATGCCGGACTAGACCCAACAGTGAAAAGCAGTGAACCATTGCTACGCACAAGACAGGAATGAGTCTAAAACAGATTATGCCAAGTGAAAGAAGACAACAAAGGAGTACGTCCTGTAGGGTTCCATTTGTATAGAATAGTCAGACAGACAAACTAATTCATAGTGATAGGAAGCAGATCGGCGATTGCTTTCCAATCAGGAAGTAAGAGATGGATTACAAAGCAGCAGAAGGAAGCAATCATGGATGATGGATGAGTTCATTATTTTGATTGTGAGGTGGTTTCATGGGTATATCCAATTGTACCCTTTAAATATGCGTTGCTCGTTCATGTCAATTATATATGAATAAAACTATTAAAAATTCTTATCATCTGCCATATTCCAATAGTCTTCTTCTAGAAAGTTCACAGCTGGTTCCTGCTTCCAGATTTCCATCTGGACCATGGTCCACAGGCTCACTGTCTTGCCCTCAGCAGAAGTGCAGTTTGCTCTTGATTCAGCCATAACCTCTTTGCTGGAGAATCTTTGAATATGATTCTGGCTCCCATCAGCCCTCAGGGAGCTTGCATTCCATGCCCCCTAGTTGTTTTTCTAAAGCCTTTGCTCTTCGGCTTTCTTGAGGTGGTGGCCACCAAGCACCTCTCTCCTTTATCTCACTGGTGTGTGGAGAGCAACCCACACAGAATACTAATCCCTCTTCTCAAAGGCCTCCTTACCTCTTGTCTCCTCCTCCCCCTGTGACCCTGGCTTTCTCCCACATAGCTTGACGGTGGATGGTGGCCTCACAGAAGCCGTGGGAGCTGTGGTCAAAGCCCTTTGCTGGCCTGCACCAGTGGCCTGCACCTCAGTGTGGGTCTACTTGGCACCCACAGTTCTCGGCTATAAGCCCTTGGCTGGTGTTGTGAGACACAAAAAGTCTCATTTTAATAATATGGTCTACTTTGCTGTGCTTCATTAAGGTACAAAGAAATTAATTTCTCCCCAATGTATTTTTAGAGGCATATTTATCAAAAGAGCAGGAGAGAGGAGCTCAGAGTCCTCTCTGAGCACTGAGGCCTTACACGGGGACTCGAAGGTGGCACGTGCTCCTGCCTTTGGGAGACGCACAGTGCACCGTCTGGACCATGGGCAGGCCCCTTTAGTTACTTTGCCTGAGGACATCAGACAGGGGTTACAAATATTAGCATCATCTGCATCTCATTCATGAGAAGGGAAGAGTGTGGCAAGCACCACGAAGACCCATGTATGCTGGCACCCGGCCCAGAAGCGATGCTGCAGTAATGACGAAGGAGCCCTGCCTGAGGGGACCGCATGGTCTGGCAAGCGGGGTGGGTGGTAGGATGGCAAGCTGGAGACAGAGGTGAGGCATGGACTGGGGTTCAGAGGGCTGCACGGCTCCCTTCAGAGATGTCCTTTGGGAAAGAATTGGGCTTGGGCGGTGTGAGGTTTAGCTGCCTCCCACGGAAGGCGGGAACACCGTCTCTAAGAAGATCCTCACTCAGAGACCAGAGGCATGGGATGAGTCAGACCATACCCAAGGTGGAATGTGAGTAGAAACTCCCTTCCTCTGTCCTTGCCATCTGAACAGGCCCGGGGAAGGCTTTGTTAGAATTTAGAATAACAGAGGATGCAGGAAAAGAAAATTCAAGGAGAAAAAAAAAAGAGTTGACTAGGTTTCTCCATCTTCATCCCAGTTTCCGGGGCCCTTAGTGGGCGGGTAAAGGAGGGTCTGATTCTTATAGGAGAGTGGAGTTTTAAATGGGGTTGAAACAAATTTTAATAATAGAAAGTGCCTAAAAGCCTGTGAAATTAGATGCAGATGTCATGAAGAATCAAGAGTACTTCTGCAGACCACAGATGGTAATAAAAACATGGAGGGTTTAACATGTGTTATATACTAGGTGCCTCATATAACCCCATTCAACCCCATATAGGAAAGTGCTGTTATTAACAGCCTCCTTTTTGCTGATGAGGGAGTTAAGACCCAGAGAAGTTAAGTGACTTGCCCAAGGTCATCCAGTTTGACATTGACCCCAACATTCTCTGACCTTCTTCCTATTGTGCAACTTTATGAAGTTTCCCATCACCCACTTGGGGCATCCAGGAGCTCTTCAAGGTACTGGAAAGAGGGCCAGAAGCTGCAGAGTGAGGCAGCTGGGGTCAGATGGTGAAGGATCATGGGGAGGACTGCAATTTTATTGAGAGCTAAGGAGAAGACCACAGACCTCTAAATGAATCGCTGCTGCTTCTGCTCTGTCATAGCCAGCACTCTGGGTGTGTCTCTGCTGAGCGCCTGACAGCTCCCATTTACGTGTCTGCCTTTCCTGCCGGCTTGGAAATGTGTTACAGCAGGGACCACATCTTAGTCATTCTTACATCTTCTCCACTCTGTCCCAGTTGCACAGCAGGATGGCGTGCATTAAACATTTAGTATGGGCTTATTAAATGAAATTAGAGGGGGAATGGATTCTTAATTATCTTCAAAATTTCCATTTTCCCACATCCCATTTAATTTCAAGGAAACTCGGGTACTTTTACAGTATCATGACAATAATAATGATCATATTAATAATTGCAATCACTATGTGCTGAACATAACGTGCCAGGCTCTGCCCCACATACTTTATATTGAAAAAATGCATATATATATTTGTAAGTATGTGTGTGTGTGTGTATGTATATGTGTGTGTGTGTGTGTGTGTGTGTGTGTATGGAGAGAGAGAGACAGAGAGATAGAAAGAGAGAGACAGGAGACCCACTCAGTGGGTTCACAAATCTGAGGTGGAAAATATGGTATTCTCAGATGTGACCACGAGGTGGCGGTGCAGCACTTTTGTCACCTCTGTACTTCGCTGTGGGGTAGTGAGTAACTTGGACCGATTCTGAGGGACTGTCAGAGTGGCTGGGGGCCTCTTGGTGGTTACAATGGCCAAGGTAGGGTCCATGCACTGAGCCTTGTAGTTGGGGTTCAAGACTTTCCAGTTTAGCCCATGAACGCAGCTTTTGAAAGGACCTTCACTAAGCCAGGGTGCATTTTCTGTTTGTTGACATCTGGAAATTATTCATTCCATTTTATTTCAGTTTAACAAAAAATTATTGAGTCTTAACTCTTACCAACAGCCCCTCTGTCTTCATGCCCTCTACTTTAAACTAGGTTGGAGTTGGGCAGGGCAGGATAGCTACTAGGACTAATTCTTACATTCAGGAAAGACATGTTTAAGCACTTAATATTACATTCAAATAAGGCTATACATAGGAACATTATATCCCTCCTGATGTTAAACTGTTCATTTATCTCATGAAGAATATTTAAATTCTACCACTATTTTTGTATCTTATTTTTAGTATATCTTCAGTTTTAAAAATTATATTAGCATCCTCAAAAATTGGAAGTCTCTGAGCTTTTGAAGAACTTCAACTGAAAAACTTGCAGTCTCACCAAAATGACTAACTAGTCCCATTTCTCTCATCTCATGGTTTTTGCACTTACTAATTCCCACTCCTGGAACTCTTTTCCCTCCCCCTCAGTTGGCTGAATCTTTCTTGTCCTTCAGGTCTCAGTTTGGACATCAGCTCCTTTGCAAAGCAAGCCTCTGTTAGATGCTCCTAAAGCACCTGTATTTACCCCACTGTAGTGCTTATCACACTGTGCTACTGTGAACCCTAAGAAAGAAGATACATACTAAGAAAGACTCCTAGTGACTAAGTGGGTGCAAACTTTAAAAACAGCCTAGCAGCCATATATATACTGGGGTCTCTCATGCAAATTGCATTTCAGAGAAAATCCTGCACTAAGCTGACTGCCTCCCACACTGAGCTCCAGTCTGCACTGTGTTCCTGTCATCTGAGCCAGCCCTTATAAAGGAGTTCCTGGAATTGTGTTTCAACCAATAGGACTGAAGTTTTTCCATGTTTAATTGGAGCTGCGCAGCTATATCTCTAGATCAGCATCTTCACTGACCAATCATAACAGCTCCATTCTGACCAATCAGAACAGTGTCTTTTGGATCAATTAAACTGTGAGGATTTGGAGTCCTCATTTGCATGAGGATGGACCAATCAGGGACCGGGGCAGGGATTCATGTCCGCATACGTCAGTTCCCCTCTGGCTCTGAGAATGCACTTTCCCTTTCCACCAAACAGTGAAGATTGTTTCACGGCTGGAGCTGAAGAATTGAAGATGTCTCACCAGAGCAGAGCAGAGCAGACCAGCACAGGAGCAGAGCAGAGTAGCTGGACCAGAGCAGGTGGAGCAAACCGGAGCAGAGCAGAGCAGAGCTGCCTAGCCAGAGAGAGGCCTTGCTGCCTCAGGGCCACCTCTCAACCATGCTGCTTCACAGCTGTGCTGCTTCATAATTGAGCTGTAACACTACTGAGCTGTTCTCACAGCCACACTATATCACAATTGAGCTGTTTGCACTGAATACATTTTCCTTCTCACCCATACACCAAACTGGGGATTCCTATTGGTGTTGAATTGATACTGATGACCATCAGTTGACACTATCATTTCTGTCTTCTTTGTGGTGTTCCCTAAAAGACCAAAGGTCCTCAATTGGAGGTCTACAGAACTTTAGGTTATCTATAAAGCCCTTAGCATTTTAAATTATTTGCTAATTGCTGTAATAATACTGATTACAAATGACTACAATACCTCAGTGCCCTCCCACAATTAATGACTATTAGTTATGTGTCTGGAGTCAGCTGGAGTTCTTCCAGGGGCTCTGCTCATCATGAATGGGCTAGTTTAAATCTCTGGGGATACCTGGCTGGTGACTGATCTAGGTCAGCCTTTTCTGGGGCAGCTGGGTTCTGTGTCACGTGTTTCTTACCCCCCTTCTGGACTGGAGGGCGAGCCCAGGTTTGTCCTTCTCATGCTGGTGGTGGAAGCACAAGATATAAAGCCCCAAAGTGCAAGCTCATTTCATGCTTCTCCTGTGTCACTCCCACTAACATTCTGTTGGCCAAAGCAGTGTACACAGAGGAGCTCAAAACCAAGTGGTGAGACAGGTCCCACCCTCCCTTTGGTGGGGATGTCCTGCCAACTACATTGCCAAGGGCATGATACAGAAAAAGGCGAAGAATTGGAGCCATTGCTTCTGTCTACCAAGGACTGTATGCCAAAATACTGTGCAGGTTCTGGAAAGATGTTCTAAAACTTTCACCAGTTTCTTGTTGTGACCCATATCCCCAAGATTTGAAGAACCTCCAATATATACTCACCCTTGAGTTCCAGGGCCATGCCTTTATTATTCTTATATCTTTAAAGCCTAGAATAGGACCAAGAACATTGCAGGTACTGAACAAATACTTGTTGAATGAATGAGTGAGTGAATGAATGAATGCCTTCTGCATTTAAGATCTATGCTAGATTCTGATGATAAAAAATTGAACCAAATAAGGCTTCCACCCTCAAGGAGCTTCTACTGTACTCACTGAAGGAGTTGTGGCTCAAAAGTTGGCATCAGGACAGCCTTCAGCCTGAGCCTCAGTAAAGTTGGCATCATTATGAGATCTTGGTAGTGAAAGTCAAGAAAGGACCAGCTTTAGAAGGGACATAATAAATAAATAAATTTGGCTTCCCTGGTTACCAATTCAGACTATTAGGCAGAAGTCATGTGCTGTGCAAACAAACATATATATGGGTTTAAAAAATGCAAGTGGAGACCTCATATTTATTGGTGTCACCAAGTGAATAATGAATTTTCTTAGCAGCTCATCCCAGAATCCGACTCAGAGAAGGAAATTGCCTCCGTCCAGGAAAATATCTTGATAAACTGCTAAGGACAGAAGGTGAGACCCCAAAGGCATGGATGTCCAAAGAAACAAATTGTTTTTCTCCTCACACAGAAGGAGAGAGGAACAGGATAGAAGAGGGAGGGGTCAGAAAGGAGATAAGACCTGGGGTGGCAAACCACAGCTGAGACCCACCAAAGAGAAAAAAGTACAAAATCCCTGAGAGAAAACCAATTTCAAAATCCCTGGGCCTTTGCAGAAACAACGAACAGTTTTTGGTGGATTGTTGGGAGTTGTTCTGAGTTTGGTGACCCCAAAGTATGTGGCACTCTCAAACTTTGCATTTTGTTTGCTTCTGCTTTATTACACTTTTGTAGGAAGTGAGGAAAAGATTTACTCCACAGGATCAGTGTGGTCCTGAGCCCATACGGAGGATTTGAAAGCAGGAAGCTGGAGGCAGTGTTGCCCAGGCTCATCTCAGGGACCTGGAGAGGGTCAGGGATCCTCAGGGACTCCAGAACCTGGGGCTGGCCAGGCTCTGACTGATGGAGTGCCAGGTGATTTGTGTCTGGTCCTCGCTGTACCACACTATCTACCTATGCAACTTTGGATGGTTTTCTTAAATTTCCTCTATCTCTGGCCTTGGCTGGGTGACCCAGTTGTTTGGATCATCATCCCATGCCCCGACTGGTTGAGGGTTCCATTCCTGGTCAGTGCACATACCTGGATTGTGGGTTCGATCCTCCCCAGGCAGGGCACATATGGGCGTCAACTAATAGATATTTCACTCTCATATTAATGCTTCTCTCTCCCCCTTCCTCTTTCTCTAAAATCAATAAACATATCCTCAGGTGAGGATTAAAAAGTTCTTTTTCCTCTGTCTCTGCTTCTCACCTCTAAGCTGAGGGAAATACAAAGCACAAAGTAGAGCACCCAGCACATATGGTCCTACCCTGTTTTTAACAAAACCCAGAACCAGAGTTTCAACCTTGGATACACTACTTATGAGCAACATTTGTGAAACATGACTCACAAAGAACACTTGTGAACACTGCATTGCTACCCCTTCCAACCCTGCCCCAAATCTTGGATTGGACGAGACAGATCTGAGCTTCACCTTCTGTCTCCTTGCCAGTGGACTCACAGATACTGTTCCTGTCTTCTCTCGGAAGCCAGTGCCAAGCTTCTGCACATCGGGCGGCGGCCCTTGTTCAGTAGCACATAAATACTCGTAAGTGTCAGCTATTATTATTGTTTTTGTTTTTATTGATAGCTGATATCTGGGTAGCACTGGCCCAGTGGCCTTGAAGTAACACAGGACTGGGAATCAGAAAGCTACTGTCTAGTCTTAGTTGTGTCCCTGGCTGCCCCTCCACCTTGAGAAAGTCACCAGTCTTCCTCTACTAACAGGCCATTGGACAAGGCTCTCTGTCCAAGGGTTGTTTCTCTTCTCAACCTGCAGGAGGTGCCGTGGACCCACAGCTCAGCCTGCAGGCTTCCCGCTAGGTGAAGTCCAGCTCGACATTGGAGGAAGGAACCCTTGGTTACAGTCCACTCAGAAATCCATTTTCTGCACTCAGTATAACACAAATGAGACTTAGTGTGTTTGTTTACACCCCTTGGGAACTTATTTCCCTTTTCACTTAATTATCTGATACCCAGACTTTGCTGTGCAAAATTCACCTCAGATACATTTTGTAAAGTCATCTAGAGTCACACATTTGGTGCTTTGATTAAAATGTGCGATTTTCCCCAAGCGTCGGCACCTCGTTAAATAATTGTACCTCCAGTGAGGGAGTAAGCAGCACACTCTGGGGGCACTGAAAGTGAGGTAAATATTGTGCACATACAGCAGATATTTTGCACTCTGTCCTCCAGGCCAACCCTTGATTCCTGGGCAGGTGGACACTGCTTTAGGTTGCTTCCTCTCCACAATCCTGTTGGTAATGACATGACCCAGAAACAGAGCAGAATCCCCTCTGCCCACCCTCTCCTGGCTCCACGTCTGACTGACTTGGGTCTAGTCCTAGAGAAAGACTACCCCAGGGCTGGTTGCCCACTGGGAGCCTGCTGCTGCTGCTGCAGGCAGCGTCAGAAGGAGAAGTCTGTGTGCACTGCTCTGCACTCAGTGAGTAGGCATCGGGGGCCAGACCAGGACACACCTCTTAGAGGGCATCACGATGCTCTGGAGAAGGTGGTGGCTTTGATGCAGTTCCTACCTTTCTCACTAACTAGTGATGGTGACCTTCAGTATTTCACTTTACATCTCCCTTTCTTTTCTTTTATGAAACTTTGACACTGAAGGCGGCCCTGGGTGAAATCCACCTGTTCTATTCATTTGCACCATGACCTTGAGCAGGTGATTTAGAAGTACCTCTCTGAGATTCAGTTTTTTCACATGGGAACAGTGGCTGAGAGTTGACTTGAGGATTAAATCGCTTTATATAATGTGTTGAAGCCACAACACACAGTCTCAGGTACAGAGAAGGTGCTTGCTGGGGTGACAGTGTGCTGGTCTGGAATGAGCAAGGTCAGGCTTGGGTTCGAATCCTGGTTCTGTCATTTTTTACCTGTGACTTTGGGCAAGTTGCTCATCTCCTGTGGATCTCTGTTCCCTAATCTTTAAATAAAAATCATAAATACCCATCTTATAATGTGTGAGAAAGGTGGGGTTAAATGGGATGATTTATATCTATGGTCACACACATTCACCTGTCTGGCACAGAATGAATATCCCTTAAGTGCTGTATCATCAAAGTGATGATGAGTCCCAAGGGCATCACAAGCCACTTTTAAGCTCCAGAATTTTTGGAACATGATCTAAGATGAAGTCCCAACCACAGTGGTCCAAGGGAGGGAGAATGATGTTGGTTGACAAAGGTGTTGGTGGAAAATTCTTTTCCCTAGTGTTCCAACTCCAAGGTATGGGAATTGAGAATCTTAATTGCCAGGCTGATGTAGTTCTTCTTGAATTTTCCTTCTTGCTCCACAGGTATGACAAGGAATCTGAGGAATCAGAATGGGAAAGAAGCAGACCATCTGACACCTTCCCAATATACCATCCATCCATCCATCCATCCTTCCATCCATCCATCCATGCATTCATCCTCGATCAAGCTGTTACTATGTGCTCTACTGTATAAGGTGCATACCTTTCACTCTTGAGGTTTTGATATTGCCAGATGAAATGAGACCACTCTTCTGTAGCTACTTGCATCTTCAAGCTGATATAAGGAAGGCTTATTCCAGACATGAGATGCTGGAAGCCTTCTTGTCCATTCCTTCCCGAGTTTGAGTGTACCACGGGAATATGGCTGCACTGGGGCAAGGTGAGATTGCTGATCCACTAAAGAATTAGACTCATAGGCTCTCCCTTGCCTTTAACCATCTACCCTGAAGTTGGCTTACATGTAGCTAAAAGCAGAGGTAGAAATATTTGAGTAAGGAGATGCTGAAGAATGTGGGCATGCTTTCCTCACCCCTGCCTCAGGGATAAGGAAGACATAAACCTTATCCTTAAGGAGTTGACATAACCAAGGGTCTTGAAGCCATGGTCCTTCTTACCTCAGGACCCAAAGGGTGCTAGTTATATACCCTTAACTCACTTTGTACTTATCCTTCACAACACTTATCAGTAATGTGATGAATTATAGTCATAAATTGCTCAATGTCTGTTTGCCTCATTAGAGTGTAAGCTCCATTCACAAATAACTACAACTCACCTATCACCTTCCAATGTTCTGAGTCCTTCAGATGTCACAGGCTACCTCACAGAATTTCATTCTCATTCCAGGGATGGCAATAAAGGGTGTTATGACTACCTAATAGGGTGGTCAGGTGGCAGGCAAGCAGAGATCTGAAAGAAGCGAGGGACCATGTCATAGGAATAGCTGGAGGAAGAGCATTTTGGGAAGAGGGACTGGAAAGTGCAAGGGTCTTGAGGCTGAAACATGCTTAGTATTTTCAAGAAACAACAGGAAGACCAGTGTGGCCGAGACAGACTGGTCAGACTGATGGTGGAAGAGGAAATCCTAAAAGTAGCAGGTGGTCCTGGCTGTTCCTCTGAGCAAGGTGGGAAGTTGTTTTGAGCAGAAAGGTGACATGATCTGATGAACACTCAAGGATTTCCCTGGCTGCCATGTGGGCAGAGTGTCATAGGGGCAAAACTGAGGCAGGGAGTCACTTGCGATGACTTTCACTAGGCTAGTAAGAAGCAGATGTTGTATACATTGTGGAAGCAGAGTACCACAAATCAGTTTTCAGTCCCAGGGGAGGATGCCAAACACCTCTGCTCATTGCATCTTAGAATTGGAGGCACCAAGAAAAGCACAACAGTCTAGCACTGGGTGGAATCATGTTTTTCTTAGATAGAGAAGAGGCAGAGTAAGATCAGTTCCAGGAATGTGTGTTAGTCCCTCGTGGCCAGCAGTTCCCTCTTGGCAACTGATGCAGGGCAATTGGTCTATGTGCACCCCTCTCATGCTGCAGTGGAAAAACCCAAGCCTCTCCCCCATGGGGTCTGGAATACTAAAAGCTGGGACTGTGTCTGAGAGCCATTGATGCATATGCTTAGACTGAACAAAGTACCACTCTTCATGCCTGAAATAAGGAAAGATATTCTCACACAAGAGAGCAGCCCAGCACACATTGTGTGGTTATCCTTCTTAGTAAGGAAGTGTAAGAGGCCCAAGGCCCATTCTTACGTGTCCAAGTGGGTGTTGAAAGGTAATGTGCATGAGGCTACCTTTGCCGCCGTAGTTTACAGAGTTTATTAATTGAGTGTTGGGAGTGAGGGAAAGAGAGGTGGCAAGAATGACCTCAAGGTTTTTTGGGTGGGAAAATGAGGTGCCAGTTACTGAAGGCCGTGGAGGAACAAGTGTGTGTGTGTGTGTGTGTGTGTGTGTGTGTGTGTGTGTGTGTGTGTTGGGGGGTGAATCATGTAGAGTTTGAGGTGACTATTAGTAGTCTAACTGAGATGTACAGTTGAGTCAAGGAGTCTGGAATTCAGGGGGAAGGGTTAGCTGGAGATAGAAATTTGGAAGCCACCAGTGTAAATGGGATTTAACACCTTGAGACTGGATGAGGTCCTTGGACAAGAAAGTAGGTAAATATGAGTAAAAGAAGCTGAGGGCTGAGTCTAGGGATTTCCAAAGCTCTAGAGGTCTGGGATGTAAGCAGGGCCCAAGAGAGAAGATGAAGAAGGAGGAGTCCATGGTGTAGAAGGAGAACCTAGAGAGAAGAGTGTTCTGCAGGCAAGTCACAAAAGGGTGTCAGAGAGGAGAGAGGGGCAAACTTTGTGAGATGTTTCTAAAGGTAAGGAAGATAAGACTGAGAATTGAGCATTAGAAATGGCAACCTAGAAGTTGTGATGACTTGGACAACAACTGTTGGGCGGAGTGATGGGGAAGTAAGTCTGACAAGATTGGGTTCAAGAAAAAAGGGGAGGAGAGAAAGTAGAAACAGCTCTGTGAGGGGGAGCAGAGCAACTGGGTGAGAGCTGGAAGGGAGTGAAGGGTCAGGAAGACTCTTCTTTTGTATCTGGTGGGAATGATTGAGAAGAGAGAAATTTAGAAGATACGGAAGAGGGAGCGATCGACTAACCAATGACATAGGTATTGAAAAAAAAGATAAGGATATAGGATTCAAGCAGAGGAGTTGACCTTGAAGAAGAGAGCTGGTCAGACATGTTAGTGGGAGGCTCTGGAATCCTCTCTTGATTGCCTCTATTTTCTTAGCCAAGAGGGAGGAGTAGGAAGGAGAAGTTATAAAATAACTATTCACGCCTCTGATCACATTCCCTCAGAACTGCACTGGGGAGGAAGGGGGTAAATGAACGGCTTGGGGAATGTAGTAGGATCGAAGACAGCATTTGGGCCCATTTGAGGTTGGTCCTTACACATTTGAAGTAAGCCAGCCAGCATGTTTGTGTTTTTATTCTGCTACCAAGTTCAGTTGCTGGGATAAAGGTTCACAACATGTAGGAAGAGAGTGAGATTTAATAAGGGTTGTATTTTTTTCCCAGGTGAGTATTATGGAGAGAGGAAGATAGGATTTGGAGTATATGCTACAGACTAGTGTTAATCACATGTATCAAATGTAAGCAGGGTTGGGAAAAATGTGAGACTATGAAGGAACTGAGAGGCAGTAAAAAGGTGGTAGTTATCAATGTATTTGTTACATAGGGGTCAGTGAATTTTGGAACTGGTAAACTAAAGATGCAGGGCAGTATTTGAAAAGCAGGGTCCTCAGCTTTAAGATAATGGGGGAGAGAATTACCCAAGTGAAGAGGTCTGGGGCATGGTCATGGTAGGGGAGTGGCTGTGTCAGGTGTTAGAATGGGACCAGATGGGGCCACAGAACTGTCTGTGAGTCCAAGACATAGCAAGAATTTCTTCTGTGGAAGATGAAATCACTGAAAATCAAAACAGAAGTATTGGAGAGTGTGACAATGAGCCAGGTGCTCAGATATGGTGGGAATGACAACAAAGACCAAGGGGTCCATAGGAGGGGTAGTGGGTTGTTAGGCTAACAGCATGACCTTCAAAGCCAGCACTGGTGGGGGGCAGTGGTACAGAAGATTAAGAAAGAGCAAGGATTGACCCTACCCCTCTTGCGGGCCCCGTGGAACAGCCGTATGGGAATGAAAAAAATAGCCATGTCTTCAGAGGATAAAAGAGGAAGTTGTGTTCTTTGGAGGGGCTCTGAGCTTTTCTTTAAAAAAAGGAAAGGGCTCCAGACCCAAGCAGATTTGGACTCCTCCTGCACTGGCTTCCTGTTGTGGTCCATGTTGCCCCTTCTTGGAGTTGCCTTGTCTTTAACCACAGACCATTCTGTGCTGCCCTGGATCACAGCGGTTACCCACCCAGGCTTTGGAGTCCAATTGCCCTGATTCAAATCCTGTCTTCCCACCCTCCTACTTACTAACTCTGTGAACTTAGGCTAACTGATTAACCTCCCAGTGCTTCAGTTTTCTCATTAGAACAGGGAGTGGTCATGGGCTTAATTATGTGGCTGTGGTGGCGACTGATGGAATCAATGTGGGCACAGTGCTGAGAATGGTGCCCAGAAAATGGTAAGTGTACATGTTCGTTTTTGCTACTAACATTACTTTAAAGTTAACATTCTTTCCTTGAGGGGCTCCTTGTTCTGTGAGGACAGAAAACAGAAGGGAATGTTTATAAATGGATCTGGAGATACAGGAATATTCCTGACCATGGACCGTGAGTTCCAGAGGACCCAGGGAGAGGATGTGGGGAGTCAGGGGTAGTCAGGTGAGGGGGTGGACAGAGGATTAAGGGATGAGAGGCAGGGTGATAAGAGAGGAATTTGGAGAGTTTAGGGCTTCTGTGCACAGATCTGCAGGGATAAAGAGCAAGATGGTATCAGTCCTGCTGGGGTCTCAGGGAAGAAGTAAGGGGGGCAATACCTCCAGGCGCAGGGAGCCCTGAGTCTTCCTTTAGGTCGGTTGCTGGGAGGACGAGGCTTCATGAGGCCATCTGGCCTGGACACTGCAGAACTCAGGGATCCCCTTCACTTCGCCCATGGACACCATTAAGGTGGTTCCCGGGTACATTCCTGGTGTTTAGCAGAGTACTTGGCACAAGGAGAGCCTCGCTGTGTCCTTGCTAAAGAACACAAAGCTGCGTCTGGAGATGAATACACTGGCATGAGATTTCCCTCCAGTGCTGCCTCTTCTGAGACCTCAACTACCCTTTTCGAAATCTGTTTAATCTGTTGGTCAGATTCCCTCTGACTTGCACCAGCATCTTGGCACACCTCTGTACCTGTAATTGTCTCACTTGTAAATGGTTGTACTTACAGCTTACCTCACCCACAGCTGAGACAAAAGGTGTCATATAATGTTCCCAAACCTGTGTCTCATACTGCCTGAGCAGATGCCGCCGCTGCAGAATTACCACCAGCATTCAACCTGACACCCTAAGAACTCATTGTGCATTGCAGCTTTTGTACAGGACAGATAGCTCCTCAGCTCAGGGCTCAAGATGTTTCAGACTTGAGGCATCCTGCTGCCACCCCTCGTGGCTGCCCCTCCTCAGTGGCCATGGCTGCTGCTCTTGTATGCCCAGCGGTGCTGTTCAGCTCTGATGGACTTGTGGATGACTTGGGTCCTGGGGTAGCAGTGTTGCAGCCAGTTATCCTGGGGTCATAGATTGGATAGAAAACTACCTATAGGCATATACTGTTTGGCTTGCATAGTGTTTTACAAATCAAAAAATGTCACACAAAATTTCAGATTTATGGCTTTTTGGTGTGTGAAGGGTGTCAGGGAGGTGGCGGGTAGTGTGGAGAAATCAGAAGATCCAGCCCCGCTGACTCTGGCACCCTATACAGTAACCTTTAGCTGGAGTTGAGCCATGGCGCCCCCTGCAGGCAGAGGCCATGCTCTCTGAGTCACAGAGACCCCTACATGGATGCTTACCAGGACTCTACATGTATATCATGGGTCTGCTTCTCATGGGCATTTATACCTGGAGCCACCCAACCTAGGTGAAGGGACATTTGAGGGCCCGTGCAGAGTGTAAAGTGATCTGCGGGCAATTAACGACTATGTGGAAAAGCGATGTGCAGGCCACTGTTTGAACAGCACTTGGACTCTTTCTGGTTATTTGTGAGAGTAAACAACTTACATAATGTTTTTAAAAAGTGAAGACCCAACTAATGGACACGTTCTGCTCCTCCTGGAAATGTTAAACGTAAACCAGAAGCATGGGAAACTATTGCTTAAAGCCTTACCTTACACTGGAGAAGACTGTGGTTATCAAAGTAGAAAAATGCCTGATTTTTTCCCAGGATAGTGGAGAATTTCACAGTTCCTGTTACTCTTTCATGCTGTAACAACACCAATTATCACCTGCTGGACTGTTCTTGATGAGTGTTTGTGTTTTGTCACCCACAGCTTGGAAGCAGGTAGTGGAGTCTAGCGTTTGTTTTATTTTGTTTTGTTTTGTTTTTGTGACAGCAGTGTTTAAAACCGAAGAGTCTCATAACCAAGATTATTTTTTTCCCACCAGGAATAGCACAGCCCTGACTAGCTGTGATCTTGAGTGAGTTACTTAACCTCCCTGAACCTCTGTAAATCTAAGAGCAATGACTTTATCTCACAATGTTGTTGTCAGGACCAAACCTGATGCTCTATGTGGAAGTGTCTGGTACGAAGCCTCCAAGACCCTAAGCAGAGAGAGAACCCCTGGGGGGTGCCAACACAGTGAGACCCTGAAAGGCCAGACTTGTCCAGTGGTCTCAGGGATAGGCAGGCTGAAGTTCTGTCTCACGTAAGCAGCACAGACTTGAGAGAGGGTGGCTGTTCATCTGCTGGTTGGGTTACTTGCCCTAGAGATTTCTCTTCCTTCAAGAACTGAGTTTATGATGTTGCTGCTCAAAGCCGTAGTTTCCCCTGGGGAACTGGTGCAGAAAAATTCTTTGGTTGCAGCTGTCTGACTTGCTCTCTTCTTTGCTTGAGGACACTTCCCCTGGGGAGAAGGGCCAATCACCCTGGCTTTTCTACAAGAGTCCAAATGAAAGCTCTTCGTTCCCCATTAGTCATTAACCTTATTGAGGTAATGAGTATTTACAGAGTGCCTTCTAGTTGCCAGGCAATCACATACAGGGTGGTAAGCACTACAACTGAAGTAAGCTCAGGGTGCGAGGGGAGTTCATGACAAGAGCAACAAAACCACTCTGGGAAAATTTGGGAAGGCAATCTGGGAGAGGTAAGTGCACGATGAGACACAATGGATAAGTAGAGGTCTCTGGACCAATATGGAGGGGGAGGACAGTTCAGGCAGAAGGAGTAGCCTGTGCAAAGGCCCAGGGGCAAGACAGGACGGGGGTTCAGAGGCTGCCGATGCTCACCAAGGCCAGAGGGCTGCTGGGGTTCCAGTGAAGCCAGTCAGGGAAGCAAGTTCCATCACAAAGAGCTTTGTTCACCATGCTGAGGAGTTTAAACTTAGTCCTGGAATTGTTCTTGATATCCCAACACCTCAACACCTTTGGGCGGCCTATGTATGTCTCTGAGACCATTTTGCACACCTGGGAGTGGCAGGCATAGTTCCCCTTTTAAAATTCACGGTCAGTATCTCTGTCACCTGGTCCTTATTGCACTGTGTCTGTAAAGGCCTAGTGGGTATCAGGAACTCCTCTGAATTCTTCTTCCAAGGTTGGGCATTAGGTTCATTTATTTATCTGTTCAACTTCTTCTAATGGTAACTGGGAAAGCTGAGCCTTGAGCGGAGAGAGCACAGAACAGTCTGAAGTATGAAAGTCTCTGGATCAGTTTGAGTGACTGAGCTCATCATAAAACCGTAACTCAAAGGACAATATTCTAGCTTTAAATGAAATGTTCAGCTTCAAGTGGTTGGATCATCCTCGGTCCCTAGAGGTCTCTGTAGTATTCATGGTCAAAAAGCATCTCAGGCACCATAAAACTGATTGATTTGCGTGTCTAGCATTGGTATGCTATCGAGGGTTAACTCAGAGCTTGGGAGTGCTCAAACCCTGCACATTTCAAAGAAAGGACAGTCCCTTGACCAAGGAGAGCTTCTAAGTTCAGGGGATTTTCTGCTTGATAAGAGTGTCTTTGTATACCTAGGGCCTTAGGCAAGACAGATAGTTTATGCTAAAAAGTTGATTTATAAGCAATGCCTAATTTTGTTTGCATGGAGCCCTGGGCCCTTGCTGTATCTGGAAGGGGCTGGAGACTAAGTAGTTAGGTCATGAATGTGGTGACTCCATGCCAACATGACTAACTGACTTCCAATACAGGCCCTGACATGAAGGTTCAGGCAAGTTTGCCTGGCTGGCAGTACTTTCTGTGCTACCCAACACTATCACTGGGAGCTGTGTCCTGTCTGGGCTGCTCTGCTGAGAGGGGGTAGCTGGAAGCTCATACCCACTCCCTCCCTAGGCACCATCATACTTTGTGGATCTGAATCTGCCTCTTCTCACTGCCATAAACCATGAAGAACCATGAGCACACCAGCAATTCTGAGTTCTGTGAATCATTCTGGTGAATAGCTGAACCCAGGGGTGGCCTTGGGGACATCTGACCCAATAGGAACCCTGTAAAGGGCAAGATGTCATCTCTGGCCAAGTCTGAGAGTTTTTGTGGCCCTTACACAGTTTTATCCAGTTGCCTTAGGGCTGGCTCCTCTGGGCAGGAAACCTTCCCCTGTGCTCTCCGAGATCCCTGACGCCTGGCCCTCTGGCTCAGGTTCAGCTCCTTCTTGTGGGACCAGGCAACTCTCCAGTTACCAACTGCTCTGACTTCCTCAGCTCCAGGGACAGTTCCCATTCATTTCAACAATCTGTGCCGACTGCCACCTTCTATACCTGGTTTGACACTTGGAATGAATCAACCTACAAAACCATTTGCCCTGAAATCTAGCACTGTCTGCATGGTGCATGGTGCTCAGAGCATGAGCCTTGGAGTCTGAGAAGTGCAGAGTGATGTAACATCTTTGAGCTGTAGTTATTCTTCTGGAAAGTGACACCATCCATCTAAAGCTCTTAGCATGATGCCTGGTGCATACATTCCAGGGATTGCAGGTAAGGTTGTTATTATCAAGCTTGTGATGGTTAATTTTATGTGCTGACTTGGCTGGGCCATGAGATGCCCAGGTATTTTGTTAACCATCATTTCTGTCTGTGAGGGCACTTCCAGAAGAGATTAGCATTTGACTCAGTGGACTGAGTAAAGCAGGTTGCTCTCCCCAACGTGGGTGGGCTTCATCCCACCCACTCAGGGCCAGGATAGAACACAAAGACAGAGGAAGGCTGGATTTTTCTCTCTTTGCATGACTGGGTAAGCTGAGACATTGGTCTTCTTCTGACCATGGACTGAGACTTAAGTTAACTCTCCTGGTTCTCAGGCCTTCAGACTGGAATGTGGATAATGGGACTTTTCAGCCTCCATAATTGCATGAGACAATTTCTTACCATTAAATTTATTATAAGGAATTGGTTTTGTTTCTCTGGAGACTTTGACTGACACAAATCCTTATGTCTCAATGTGTGCTCTACTTAACTGACACCTGGCTTTGCAGGCTGTCAGGCCTCTCTTGGCCTTGCCCTCTCTCCTTCTGGAGTCAGATTTAATCTCCCATCCCTTCTAGGGCATTCTCAGCCAAGCCCTCATCTCCTTGTCCACCTTCATGGCTGCGCCTTCACCCCCAGTGCTGTGTCAGTCCAGCTGCTTGTTTTCTCTCTCTCTCTGCCCGGGGGCTGACAGACCATGCAGGGGAAAACCACATAACCATGCCGAATCGGTTCCATTACAAATTTATGAGCTCCTGGCCTCTGTTGGGTTGCCTGTGCTTCTCGGTCATCTTTTAATGACATCTACTTGACTTTCTTTCACTTTCTTTTCAGTGGCTGCCCCTGACCTCTGTTCCCTCCACCCAACCACCATACCCCCCTCCCCCACTCCCAGCATATGCATCAGCTGAGGCTCGACAGGGAACACAGAGACCATCCATCGCAGGTGATCTGTCTCATGTGCACTCCTTGTTTTTCTCAATGTGTCTAAGTTTTCACTTATGTCTGAGCCTTCCTTTATGATTCTATTTGAAGGAGTATTTACTCATCACTGAAGTTAACTTTTCCATTAGTGACTGCTGATGTCTCTGTTTCCCGTTTTCCCTCTTCTCTCCATATTCTCCCTCTCTCCTTCCTCCCTCCCTTTCTTGGCTTTTCTTCCTTATGTACAAGTATGTCCATATTACCTCTCCTTTACCTTTTCCCCTTTTCTTTCTACTTTGCTTTCTTTTTCAGATCTGCCCTTCCTTTTGCTGCTCAGTGAAATCATACAGGGGTAGTTTTAAAAATACCCATGCTTGTCTCTGGCTGGTGTGACTTGGCTGGTTGGAGTATTGTCTCATACATCAAAATTTTGGGGGTTCAGTCCCTGGTCAGGGCAGAGACCTGGGTTGCAAGTTCAATCTCCTGTCGGAGTGCATAAGTGGGCAATTAATTGATGCTTCTCTCTCACATCAATGTTTCTTTCTTTCTCTTCCTCCCACTCTCTCTAAAATCATCCCAGAGCAACTGGGGACCCAGTTGAGGTTGACAACCACTACTCTATTCCTCCCCTGCCTATTCAAATCTCTGTTCAAGTTCACCATTCACACATGAAGTTCTTCAACATTCATGGAGCACACTGTTCGGAATGCAAACTGTCCCCTCTGGACTCCCAGGACACTGTTTTCTCCTAGCTCACTCCTTCCTATACTTCTCTTCCATTGCCCTTTTTTTTGCCTCTTCTCATCTGCTGGTGTTCCCATGTCTCTGCCCTTACCCACCTGATTCCACTGTATGCATTCTTCACTGGTAATGTCATTCACTGCCATTGCTTTCTTCTTGTGTCATCTCTGTTCCTTCTCTACCAAAGTGCCCAGTGTTCCTCCTACCCTTCCCTTGCCCAAGTTGTTCAAGCTACAGAAATGTGGAGGCATCATTGCCACATCTTCCTTGCTTTCACACCTTCATCTAATGGGATAACAACATTTGCCAAGTCAGTCTCACTCCTGTCTGAAAGCCTCTGCTAGGTCTCAATAGGCAACAGGAAAAGTCTAGACCTTTCAGCCTGCACTGGAAAACCCCTTACAACTTGGTTCTAGCCAGCTTTTCAGCCCCATTTTTTAGCCATGGCTAGCGGATCTGTTTCACTACATTGGTGCACACTGTTCACTGAGTATGTATATATTTTTTGTTCCTCTATTCATGCTTTTTCTTAGACTCCCTGTCTATCTATCTGATGACCTTCTAATCACCTTTGAAGTCTGATTAAAATGTCAGGTCTTCTGACATACTTCACTCATTTATATTTTCATAGAGCTTTATAACAAACTCAAATTAAGCACTCACCAAGGTGTCTTATGGTTACTGATTTATTTTCTGCCTCCTCTGCTTGATGGTGATCCACATGAGGTCAGGGGCCATGGCTCATTTCTCTTTTTACCTCTGGTTCCCAACATATACCCTGGAACTGTGCAGGAAGCCAGTGGGTATCTGCTCAGCAGGATGGTGTAGAGGTAATCCAGAGAGAGAAGAAATGCAGGAAGCTGGGACAGGATTGGATCTTGTGGAGAAAGAGCAAGGCTTGGCATTTGTGTTGTGTACTAGAGTTGTTCACAAACCTTCCTTGCTCCTGGTGTTACAGACTGAATGCTGAGCTAGAGAGAGGCTGAACCTGACATAATTTGTTATATATTACAGTTTTATGCCTGTGTGCTGGGAGGGGGAATTGGATTATCTCCCTGCCCCAGGAAATAGCCATGTAGTAAGCAGTAATGGGAGCAACGTGCGCCGACTGAAATTCTCTACAACCTCCTGGAAAAAGATCAATGGAAAGAAGTCTTTCTCAGGGAGAGGGTGTGTGAGTGGGCCTCAAACCTGGGGATAAAGAGAGACCTGTCAAAGCAGGTGACAGCTCTGGGACAGCTAGGGCTAGAAGGAGGTGACAGAGACTTCTTGGTGGACTACTTTCCCCATTCTCTGTGCCAGTCACATTAAGTGAGATGCTCTCCTTGCATAGCAGGGGCATTGGCAAGTCTTTCTTCGGGGCAAAGAGCCACACAAAACTTCTCTCCTTTTCCCTTCCTACCTCTTTTTATTCACTGGGGGTTTTGCCCAACTTGCCTTTATAGCAACTTTCCACCACGTAGTTAGCAGATACTGCACATTAAGGATTTCACGTTCGTGATTTCTGCTGTTTGTATCATGTCCCAAGGTCCCATGGCAGGTAGTAAGTTGTCATCTTGCTAAGGTGTGGGTCTGAATGACTGGCTTCATGAGAAGAGGGCAAAAGTTAGTGGGTCTGCCCCTCCATCTCTGCTTTCCATTATTGCTTTTCCATTCATTCATTCCACAACTATGTTTTAAAATATCTATTTTTTTCCATCCCTGTGTTAGGATGCCAGATGGAGAGAAAGGGGAGAATAAAAAGGTTCTCTGTTCCCATGGAAGATACTTTTGGGATAAGGGTGGGACAAAGAAAGAAAAATAAATGAAAAAAATAATTTTAAATGGTCACTCGTTCTATGAAGAAAAATAAAACAGGCTGATGTGAGGGAAAGTGAGAGAGAGAGGCCAATATGAGGAGGGAGCATTATTACAGCATTGTGCACAATGGCCAAAAGGTGGCAACAACCCAAGTGCCCATCTGTCCTGTTTAATTTAAACAATTAAATGGAATAGTGTTCAACCATAAAAAGGAATAAAATTAAATACATGTTACCATGCAGACGAATCTTGAAACAGTATGCTACGTGAAATAAGCCAACACAAAAGAGTAAATATTGTATGATGCTACTTACATGAGCTCTCCAAAATAGGCAAACTTTCTGTCATAGAGACAGAATGTGGATGAGAGGTTGCCAGGGGCTGGAGGAAGGGGAAATGGACAGTCATTGCTTCATTGGCATAGAGTTTCTGTTTGGTATGATGAAGTTTGGGAAAGAGCAGTGAGGGTTGCATAATATTGTAAATGTACTTAATATCACTGAATTGTATACTTAAAAGTGGTAATAATGGCAATTTTTATTTATGTATATTTTATCATAAGTTTTAAAAAGAAGAAGGGAGATCTGCAATGACAAGAAGGACCCAGCCACGAGAAGATGGGAAAGAGGGGACAGCAAGTACAAAGAGTTTAAGGTGCCACACAGTGGAATACTATGCAGCTATGAAGAGAAGGAATTCTTACTTTTTTGTGACAGCAGGGATGGAACTGGAGACTATTATGCTAAGTGAAATAAGACAGTCAATGAAAGATAAATACCATATGATCTCACTTATAAGTGGAATCTAATGAACAACATAAACTGATGAAGAAAATAGAACCAGAGGCATGGACACATGGAACAGACTGACAGCTGTAGAGGGGAGGGAGGAGGTGGGGACTGGTTGAAAGAAGGTGAAGGGAAGAGTTAAAGAACACAGATGCATGACCCATGGACATGGACAATGGTGTGGGGACAGACCGTGGGAATTGGAGCAGGCTGTGAGGAGGTAGGGAAAAGGGGGAAAATTGGGACAACTATAGTAGCATAAACCATAAAATATTTAAAAGAAAAAAAATACCTTAGGGTAGGAAAGAGCTTGGGTTATTTTTTCTGTTGCTCTGTTCACAATAATTACTATGAAGAATTAAAAATGTGTTTCTTTGTTTAAAATAAAAGCTTCAGGAAGAAAGTTGGTTGTCAGCACTGGCAGGAGCAGTGAAGGGGTCTAACAGCAGTGCTGAGCATGGGTGTGTGGGTTCTCAGAGCCCTCTGATTGCTTTCCTCAGGCAGGCAGCATCCTCTGCAGTGGCTGAGTGCATGTCCATCCTCCCACCAGGCTGGGAGGGTCTCGATGCTACCCAGGACTGTACTGTTTTAATTCTGTGCCTCCTGTGCCTGTAGCTGATGAATGACGGGGTGATTAAGTAGATGGCCCACAGGGACAGGAGCTATAGTGCTAACAGTGCTAAACCAACAAGTAGGAGAAATGGATTCTATTTCTGGTTCTACCATTAACTGGTTGTATGTAGATAAATGGCTCAATCTACCTGAGCTCCAGTTTCCTCCTCCATAAAATGCCTGCTTTGAACAGTAAGAAATTTATGACATGCATATTCCTTTTCACATATCAAGCAACTGGGCCAGGTAGGGATGTGTGGGCACCCCAGACCTAACAACCTCATCCCAAGCGATGTTTTTATACTTTTTTCAATATTTATTTGGCTGGGGAAAAGGGAGGGGTTAAAAGCAAGTTTCTTTATTATTAATAAAAATTGTTGGTAATTTACTTCAATGAGAAAAAGCAGAATTACTGAAAAATTCTCTAAAATGTTCCCTTTATTGCATGTGTTCTTGTTCTCTCTTTGGTTTTCTTTGGTGCACTTTATAATGTATATATAAAATAAATTCATTCTTCTGAGAGAAATGCTGTATGTCACGAGACATTTACACTAAGAATTTTAGCTCACTGGGACTGCATGAGTGTGGTGAAAGGCCTCCGCAGAGATGGACTTGAAATTCATTTTCATTTCAGGGTGCTGTCTGTTCTGGGGGTGGGGAGTGAGACCAACCACGTTTAACCATTTAACAGGTTCATCCCAGTGACACTGTTGGGTTCCTTTTGGAGCCGCATTTTGGAGCAGCTGCCTCCAAAGCCTGCAGTTCCTGCCGCAGTCCAAAGCAGACATTGCTAATGAATCCCAGCACTCCTTCCCACAGAGCCTGGATGGGACGCCAGCTTCAGGCCACCTGGGCCAGGCAGCCACTTTCAGTTGTGCATTTTACAGGCCATTGGGAGCTGGCTGGATGCTGTGACTCCTTCCAACTTCCATGTTTTAGGATTTTGTGATCCCACATTTCACATGATTTAAGAGCAATCACCAGTGTGGGGGGACCTGAGTGACATGCACTTTGGTTCTGACATGTTTATGTTTCTATGACTGTCTGTGCAGAAGTACATGTTGGAAGAGTGAAAAGTCTCTCTTAGTCATTTCCCTGAAAGAAACAACAGTTAATGTTTTGTGGTAATATTATGGGCTACTTTCAAACAATGCTGAAATTAATTTAAAATCTAGAATTCAGAGGGTGGACCCTAGAGCCTGGATGGAAAGAAGGACCTTGCCTTTTGGAAACAATCAGCTCCAGCAGGGCACTGGGATGGAAGATGGGGTGAGAAGATCTGTAGGTGACTGCAAAGGCTTTATTTATGTGAACTACATCAAGTGCCGATCTTAATTGAGTTGGGCTTTGACATAGTCAATGCTGTAGCAGAGCAGCTTTTGTGCCCATGGTCTGATGATGGGAGTATTTTAGGGAGCTGAGCACCAGCTTTAGAGATCAAGTGACATGGTTTTGAATCCAGTCTCTTGAAAGGACTTGCTGTGGCACTTTGAAATAAGTCACTTTATCACCTTTGAGTCTGTTTGCTTATCTATACAGTGAGGATACTTACCACTTATCTTCAGTGTGTGCATGAGACTTTAAGATATTTGTAGTGAACCCCCTGACCGGGCCCAGAGCAAGCTTTAAATACAAACTGGGTGACTGCACCATGAATCGAAATGAGGAGTGCTTTGTGAACACTTTCCAGGAAGGATTCTGTGGTAAGAGCACCACCAGGAAACAACTTGGAACCAGCAACTGGCTCTGTGAAAAAGAAATGTGAATCAGCTAGGCAATCCAGTGGAAAAATGAAGAACATTAAGAAACAAATAAAAAATGAATCAAGGATATGAAAATCAATACAATATTTTTCACCCATCAGACGAGGATGGGGGAGACAATTCTACTGTTGGTGGGGTTATAAATCAGTATGACCAATTGGAAAGGCAGTGTGGCAGTGTTTGCCAAAATGTCACTCAGTTAGGTACCCTGCCCCTCACCCCCATAATGAAGGTTCTGCTCTATAAGAACCACAAAAGGCTTAGACACAGTCTTGGGAAGAAGGGAAAACCCTTGTTATGATTTGTTTATTCTTTATGAGGTGTGATTTCTGTCATGTTACATGTGTATTCATTTATTTCTTGTTCATCATCTGTCCCACCCACTGGAACATGAGCTCAGTGAGGTCAGAGGCTGTGTCTCATGTTCATAGACATACCATCATGAAATTCAGAACATGAGTCCGTAGAAAGGATCCTATAAAATTCTAGAGAGAGAAGAAAAAACATTCATATACAGATCAAAGAATCAGAAGATGTTGTATTTAAATATACATAATACCTTACTGGGTAAACTATGCTGCAGCTTGCTTTTTAAATCAACAGTTGGCTTATATTGTTACTTGTAGAGCTACAGCATTCTATTTAACATCAGATTCTATCATCATTGCTTTATTGCAGGGAGAGCAAACTCAATTTCTGCAGAGATTATGCAAGAAACTTAAGTGTGAAGCAGCCCAGGAGGAAGATGTGGTATTATCAGATATGCCTGCCTAATTACATGGCCATATAAAACATCGTATATGTCAAATAAAATCACCAAACAAAACATATGCCTGGGCTATATTTTGCCAAACAACTAGCAGTTTGTGAACTTAATATCATGGGAAATCTTTGCTGGGTAACCATTGGTGTTTTAAGTTATTTCCTCTTTTCCTCCCAGGTTATGACAAGCTTGGGTTACAAGCTTTGGGATTAACTTGAGAACACAGAAGACTGAAAAAAGAAGACCTAAAGGTCAGTTGCATTACCTTAAAGCTGATTGGAGACAGATTAGATCTGTGGCCAAAGGGGCTTGTTAGTCTCTACTTTCCAATTAGGACAGAGCTATGGGCAGAGTCATAGTACAACTACATGTGTCCACCCCAGGGGCTGGACTTCGACTGCCAGGCAGGTAAGGAGGCAGCATGCATACTTTTTATAGCTGATGAATTTGACCAGAGAGTAGGGGGCTGGGCCAGACAGGATTGGCTTCGTCTCTCAAATGAAAATAAATAAATCACTGCTCTTCATATGGGGAGAAATTAGAGGTGGAGAGAAAAACCAGGAGTGTTCTTCTCGTAGGAGTTCCTTGTCTTCATGGAAGCACAAGACTAGCAGGAAAACTGGGTCCCTTAAAACTAACCAGCATTTACTATCTGGGAACTTCTCTCTCTTTCTCTCTTGCCTTTTAAATATAACAAATTTAACTAAGACAACTCTTGATCTTGGCCTGTTTTCATTTATTTTTCCAGATACATGGGAAAAAACTTTTCCTTGGTAGCTTTTGGTATTTCTCCAAGTCATGGATTCTTTCTTGAGATACAGCTTTGAGTATTATTTCCATTCTATTAGTTTTAATCTGTTTTCTTATTTATTATCATTTATCTTATGGTTTTCAATTCCTTGCTTTTAAAATATATTAACTTCCTTAGGCAATTTCATCCCTTCCCATAACTTCATTTTTCTCCTAAAATCTATTTGCAGTCCAAGTCTCTGTCCTGAGCCTCAGTTGCAGATATCCAACTGTTGTCAGGCTCAATGTATCAGAAAGAAGTTCTTATTTTCTCATTAAAACCTGTTCCTTCTCTTGACATTCAGCCTATCTAGCTCTTAGCCCATGTGGAGTTGAAAATCATGTTGCCCTATGGGAAGGTTAGATGAGATAATGCAAGTGATTGCTACTTAGATGTCAAGAAAAACAAGGACATAAAAGTCTAATTAGGGAGTTTAAGCTTGTGTTAGACTATAAAGCACAAGCTTTTGTCCTGGAACTTCTTCACCCTTTTCCTCTCATTCCTGGTAGGTTGCTGAGAAAGACTGAATAGGAAGGAAAAGTTCTGAGTTCTTAAATACATCTTGAAATATTTGTATTCATTCTTATATTAAATTTATAGTTTAGATGGGTACAAAATTTCAGTTTGGCCATAAAATTTTCCCCAGAAGTCTGAAGGTTTTGCTCCATTATATTCTAGCCTCTAAAGTTACTTGTAAGAGGCCTGTTGTGTTTGTGAGTCCTTATCCTTAGCATATGACCTATTATTTTTTCCTATCTGAATATTTTAAAATCCTTTCTTTATTCCTGGAATCCTTAAATTTCAAAATGATGTGCTCTTTTTGGCTTTTTATTATTTATTATCCAAGCACTTTGTGGGTCTCTTTAATATGGACACTTGTGCCTATTAGTTCTGAAAAATATTGTCTTATTTCCATTGATAAGTTCCTTTTCTTCATTTTCTCTATTGTCTGGCAATACAGTTCTTTAGATATTATAATTTCTGAAAAATAGTCTTATCTGTCCTCTAGTATTTTTCTACGTCTTAATCTTTAGGTTCATTTCCAGGATATTTTCTCAACTTTATATTCTAGTATTAAATTTTTGTTTATTAGATGCTTTAATTTCTAAATGTTATTTCTTTGTTGTTGCAGTAATCATTTATTTAGTATGCTGTTTCTTTTGTAACATGCAGTTTATAGGGGCAGTATCTTCTTTCACCCCACTAAAAATATTATTTGTAAATTTTCCTTCTGCTCATTGAGTCAGCTCTATATCATCCAACTTCCTCATTTATACTTGTTCCATCCCCAGTCTTTGTGTTAGAGACCTTTCTCAAGTATCTGGCTATCCTTTTCTGATCATTTGCTTTTATTGTTGTAAAATATACATCATATAAAATGTACCATTTTAACCATTTTTTGAGTATACATTTCAGTGCTATCAAGTACATTCACATTGTTGAGTCCAGAACTTTCCTACCATCCTAAAGTGAATTCTATGCCTATAACCCCCTGTTTGAACTATAACCCCCTGTTTCTTTATTCCTTAGCTCCTGGTAACCACTACTCTACTTTCCTTCTCTAGAAATTTGGGTACTTTAAGTAGATATCATATAAGCAGAATTGCACACTATTTGTCCTTTAGTGTCTGGTTCACTTCACTTAGCAGAACATTTTTTAAGTTTCCTCCACGTTGGAGCATGTGCCAGCCTTTCATTGCTCTTGGGACTGAATGAGAGTCCATGCTGTGTCTACATTCCAGTTTGTTTATCCTCTCACCTGTCAGTGGGTACCCGACTGCTTCCATGGTTTGGCTACTGCGAATAATGCTGCCATGAACAGGGGCAGGCAAATATCTGTTTGAGTTCCTGTCCTCCATTTTATTTATTTGTTTGTTTGTTTTTAAATGAGGCAGTAAAAAAATTATTAGAGACTGAGAGTATGTATGTGTGCTGCTTGTCAGGGAAGTGGCAGTGGATGAAAAGGTGTGAAACTACCTGTTCAGAGGATCCAGGGGATGTCCAGGGACAGCATGTCCATTTCAGGCATATCCACCAGGCTCACCGTTCTTTCTTCTCTATATCTGCACAGTCACAACATGTAGTGCAGCATCTAGCACAGTGCCTGCAACTTGCTGAGTGAATGATGTGTCGGTGAATGACGTGTCGATGACTGTCCCTCTCAACTTTCAGATGTAATTTCTCATCCTCTGATATTCTGTTGATAATTGTAGGCATGCTTTGGGAAGTCAAGAATGTGGTGGGGAAGGGGAGGGCTAGACACTTATATACTGGGTCTGGCAGAAGTAACGCCTGCCTGAGTGTGTTTGGTAGGGTAATAATATGAGTGTAATAATTTACAGTTTTAATTTGAACATTTCACCTAACATGTCATATGGTGTGCTTGAGTGTGATATTGTTATGTTACAGATTTACATGCTCATGGTTTTGTAATAAAAGATTTTGTAATAAAAAAGCGGTGTTATTTGTACCAACCCTGTGTTTGTTTTTGAATTGCATTGATACATGGAAATTTCTCTAATATACATTATTTTAATGGGCTATGCGAATAGAAGCCTTATTTTATAAGCACCTGCTGCTTATGTAACTGTATAGCAGAGTATCCAAATGATGGCTTCATCCTGGAATGTCATGGAGATGCCTATGGGACTTGAGGGTGGGCATGGGGCACTGGGAACTGAGAGGAAGCAGATCTTGAGGAGACTGGGATTCTCACTCAGGGCCTCTGCCCTATTGTCTTCTATTTTCACATGTTCTGGCCCTTTCAGCAAGCAAGCTCACCACTTCAGTAGGTTTCATATAAAAAGTTCACTTTTCTATTTTTACTTAAAAGGTGTTTTTTTTGAAAAGGAAAGATAACTTCCATTTGAGCTTTTCTCACGGTTAGGGTCATGGTATCATTACCTACATCCCAGCTTCTGAGCAAAGCACAGGGAGGAGGACAGGAGGAGGGAGTGGAGCCCGAGCAGCTGGTGTTTGTTTCAGTCTTTTCCTGAGCCACCGGAGAGCCCTGAGAGTCGGCAGAGACTAGGATGAGCCATCGCTATTCCCAGCAAGCCTGGGAGCCAAGCCTGGCCTGCGATGCTTGATGCTCGATGCTTGATGTGGAGGCGCAGGCCCTGGCTTTTAAGTGACGTTCTTTCCAGTCTCATTCTTCTGCTGCTGGGGAATTTATGTAAAGCCCATGAGTGTCTACTTACATTTGCTCCCATTGATGTCATTGTTATTCTTATTTACTTTGCAAATTCCTCGATGGATCATGTAAGATTTGTCAGTTTCTCGCACTTTTATCAGCAGAACTGCCATCTGCCATCATTGGAGTGGTAGCTGTGGATGTTTCTCAGGAACTGATTGGTTCCTGTGACCCAGACTTGCATAAGCCTGTGCAGCCTCCTCTCACCAGTGTAAAATGGTTACCAGGACCTGCTCTCTTGGGGAGTGATCCTTATATCTGCATAAGTCTAAGAACCTCCTGTGCTCATGGAACTGAAACAAAATATTCAGACAGGCAGGAAAACTTTGGAGGTCCTCCTTTGTTCTTTGTAAACAACTGGGAATCTGACATGTCTTCAAGAAAATGTCAACTACTATTTCCCATCACATACTTCTTCACAGTTTTTTTGTTTGTTTGTTTCATTTTACTTTTAACTGAGAAAACGTTTATACACAGGGAATGTGCAGATCTTAAGCCCACACGTGGGTGCATTTTGACAAACATATCACTCATGTAACCAACTCCCCAGCAAGACAGAGCACACTTCCTCCACCACAGCTGTTTCTTTATATACCCCCCCCACCCCAGTCAGCCCCCAGGCCTTGATAGCAATCAGTGTTCTGATTGTTGTCACCAAAGGCTAACGTTCTAGAACCTCACATAAATACAATCGCCCATTGTCATTATGTACTGTGCATTCATTTGTGTCTGGCTTCTTTGGCTCACCCATGCAATTGTGTGAATTAGCAGTTTATTCCTTTTATTGTTGAGTGCTATTCCACAGTATTTTTTATTTCCTTCAAAGGACAATTCTTTCTCTACCCACAGAATGCATCTGACACCAAATGTGTGGGTTTCCCCCTGACATTATGCAATTCTGGCACCCAATGCCTGGAGTTAGGGCAGATCCTACAGGGCCCAGTCCCACAAGACTGCCCCACAACTTCAGGCCCCAGTTGCAAGTCCCAGGCTGTCACCCATGCTTCTGACCAACCAGCTGTAAATCAGGGGTACCCACAACCCTCCTGGTAAGTTTGATAATTGCAAGAATGGCTCATAGAGCTCAGGGAAACACATATGTTTACTGGTTTATTATTAATAATACGATAAAGGATGCAGATGAATGGGTGCACAAATTATGGAAGGGTCTTCAGCCTTTGTCCCCATGGAGTTGAGTGTGTCACCATCCTGGAGCATGCATGTGCTCACCAACCTAGCAGCTCTCTGAATGCTGTGGTTGAAGGGTTTTTATGGAGGCTTCAATGTGTAGGCACAATTGGTTATGAACTCAATCCCCAGCTCCTCTCCTCTCCTCAGAGGATGGAGCTCAGGGCTGAAAGTTCCAAGCCTGTAATCATGGCTTGGTCTTTGGGGTGACCAGCCCCCTCCTGCAGGTATTCAGGAGCCCACCAAGAGTCCTCTAATCTCTTGGTGATCCAACTACCTGGGAAGTTCGAGGGGTTTAGGAGCTCTGTGTTAAGAACTAGAGTCAAAGACCGTATATTAGAACAAAAAATGCTCCTTGCATCCCTATCACTCAGGAAATTGCAGGGTTTTAAGAGCTTTGTGTCAGACACTTGGAGCAGAGACCAAATACATGGTCACATTATTGTCACATTATGACTATTTCACAATATTTTTTATACATTCCCCTGATGATGGACATTTGGGTTATTTCCAGCCTTGGATTTTTATGAATAAAGCTGCTATAAACATATTTATACAAGTCTGTTTGTGGACACATGTTCTCACTTAAATGAGTAAACATGAACTAAATATCTGTGGCCTAGGGTGGGTGTATGTGGTCACTGTTCCCGTAACATTTATTTTTAATTGTACCATTGTTGTTACCATTGTAGATAAGATTTATTTTCATTCCATTTCTAAATATTTATTTCTGATTTATAAGAAAGAATTATTTTTGAAAACATTTATTTGGCAATTAGAGTCTTTGCTCATCACTCTTACAGATTCTTGTTAATTGTTTTTTATTTTACCCAAGGAATACATAAATAGTCTCATCACAGAAGATTCAAACATAGAAAATATACATACAAACTAAAACACAAATGCCACCCTTATCTTCACCCCAATTCTCACGTCTTCCTCCAGAGACACTGGGTGCTGGCAGTTCAGTAGTCACTTTCAGACATTTTTCCTGAGCATTTCAATGTGTGGTTTCATAGGTTATCAACTGCACTGTGTACCACATCTAGATATTATAGATTCGTGTAGTTATCATGGCAGATTTTTTAGCAGAAGGCAATCAAATGTCTTGTACTAACAAAACCAGGATATATTATAATTTTCTGACAACTGGAAATAAACTATCTTGAGGAAGGGGCAACTCTTTCTATAAGGAGCACAAAAATATGGATCCTACATTAACTATACATGTATATAATAAACATACATGGATACATCATTTTTCACAAAAACACACAGATATTTTTAAATATACCAGTGGAATCATACTTATTGTCCTATGACTTCCTTTTCTCCAGTTATCATTATGCCTTAAATAACTTTGTATTTTAATACATACATAGATTTTTCTCTTAAGTACTGCATATATTTCATATCTGTGCATTAAAATCTAAGTTGAACACTTGATTTCAAATTTTTATTATTAAAAATTTAAAGATTCTTAAACATGCATATTTATAAACATATGTAAATATTTATTTAGAGAAGATTCCTAACAGAAGAATTCCTGAATTTAAAGATATGCACACTGGGTCAAGATGGAGGTGTAGGTAAACACACCTCACCTCCTTGCACAACTATAGTAAAAATTACAACTAGACTACAGAACAAATATCACTCAGAATTGTCAGAAAATTGAGTTATATGGAAGTCCAACAACCAAGGATTTAAAGAAGCCATACTCATCCAGATGGGTAGGAGGGGTGGAGATATGGAGACACATGGAGAGACACACAGAGGTGGTCCCACATCTATGTGTAGTGAATAAAAATTTGGAGGGATACCTCGGGAGTGATGAATCCCAAATCCAGACCAGACCACCCAGCCCAGGGATCCAGCGCTAGGAAGATAAGTCACCATTACTTCTGACCATAAAAACCAGTATGGGTTGGGCTGTGGAAGAGACTGTGGGATTCTCAAGAGACTCCTCTTAAAGGGCCTACTACCAACTTAGGACTCATGCAGACCCACCCACTGTGGAATTCAGCACCAGGACAACAGCTGGAAGGACATATAAGGAGAAATTGAAATGAGTGGCAACAGGACAAGTGCTGGGAGACAGCTTCCACCCAGGCAAAATTCCAGAGGCCAGGCAGTGGCATTGTTCCTTCTCTGTCCCCTCCCTTACACAGAGCCACAGAGCAGTGATATGGGTTGCCCCACCCTGACAATTACCTAAGGCTCTGCCCCATACAACTTACATATGCACTTTTCTACAATAGGCCATGCTTACTAAGGCAGGGAGTCAAAGCATCTCTACCTAATATACAGAAACAAATATAGGGAGGTTGCCAAAATGAGGAGACAAAGAAATATGGCCCAAATGAAAGAAGAGAATAAAACTCCAGAAAAAGAATGAAACAAAATGGAAATAAGCAACCAACTAGATGCACATTTAAGAAAACTGGTTATAAGGATGCTCCAGGAAGGAACAGACTGGGTACTTGAACAGCATAAGAAAGACCCAAGCAGAAATGAATGTTAAATTAAATGAAATAAAGAAAAATATACAGGGAACCAACAATGGAGAGGGTGAAGCTGAGAATCAAATCAATGATTTGGAACACAAGGAAGGAAAAAGCATTCAACCAGACAGCAAGAAGAAAAAAGAATTAAAAAAAAAAAGATAGAGTAAGGAGCCTCTGGGACATCTTCAAACATATCAACATCCAGATCATAGGGATGCCAGAAGGAGAAGATGTAGAGCAAGAAATTGAAAACTTATTTGAAAAAATAATGAAAGAAAACTTCCCTAATTTGGTGAAGGAAATACACATATAAGTCCAGGAAGCACAGAGAATCCCAAACAAGATGAACCCAAACAAGACCACACCAAAACACATCATAATTAAAATGACAAAGGTTAAAGATAGAGAATCTTAAAAGCAGCAAGAGGAAAGCAGAGAGTTACCTGCAAAAGAGTTCCCATAAGACTGTTAGATAACTTCTGAAAAGGAATCTTTTTGAGGCTTTGCAGGCTAGGAGGAACTGGCAAGTAGTATTCAAAGTGATGGAAAGCAAGGGCCTACAACCTAGATTACTCTATCCAGCAAAGCTATCATTTAGAATTGAAGGGCAGATAAAGTGCTTCCCACACAAGGTAAAACTAAAGGAGTTTATCATCACAAAGCCATTATTATGTGAAATGCTAAAGGTAATTGTATAAGAAAAAGAGAAGATCAAAATGATGAACATTATTTAGATTCAATTATTGAATTGAATCCAACAACCAAAACAGGAACAGAATCATAGATATGGAGATCATTTGGAGGGTTATCAGTTGGGAAGGGGACAATGGGGTAAAAGGTGCAGGGATTAAAAAGCATAATTGCTAAGTACAAAATAGACAGGGAGATGTTAAGAATAATACAGGAAAGGGAGAAGCTAAGGAAATTATATGCAAGACCTATGGACATAAACTAAGGGGGTATTTCTGGAGGGTATGGGGGAACCAGGTAGAAGGGGACAAATGGGAAAAATTAGGACCACTTTAATAGCATAACCAATAAAATATTTTAAAAAATAAAGATATGCACCCTTAAGTTTATGTGGGTATTACCATTTATGTCATTAATGAGCTTTAGCAAAGTGATCTTCCATCAACAATGTATAAAAGTACTTATTTCTCTCAATTTTGTAGAACATTATTTATCTCTTTAACTTTTGGTCAAACAATGATATTGCATTATTGTTTTAATTTATATTTTACTTATTTACTCATTGAAGAATGAACAACAACTTTTCATATGTTTATTGGCTGTTATTTATTTTTCCATGAATATATTTTCCTTTTATATTTCCACTTGTTTGTATTCTGAGATGTTTACTATTTCTTATTGATTTGTGGGACTCTTTATATACCTGAATAATAATTTTTAGTATGTTATTTCAAATATTTTCCCCAGTCTGTTGCTTGGTATTGTACTATGCAGAAAATTTTTTTGAATATATTTTAATAGTTAAATTAGTGATTTCTTTGTTATGCTCAAGATTTTTTGTCTTAACAAGAGTCTTTTGGAACTCAAATTTATAAAAATAAATATTTTGTTCATATTATCTTCCATTTGGTTCATAGATATCTGGAACATACTTTTATAAGTGGTAGGACAGGTGTCCAAGTTTTTTTCCCAAAGAGATTCCTCATTTATTTATACAAGATATATTCACTTAGTGTCTGCCATTTGGTGGGGACTGTGCTAGTTGCTATGGAAACAGCAGTGAACAATGAAGACATAGTTCCTGTTGTTATGTGGCTTACATTCTAATGGGGGGAGGGGCCACAGGCTGTGAACAAGTAACTTTTAAACAAGACAAATTTTTACTGAATTAAATGTTCAGTAGAAAATAGGTCAACTCTTATACTGGAGAATGACTTCTTTTGGTTGAGTGTTTAGAGAAGTCCTCTTTGAGGAGGTGACATTTGAGCTAAGATCTGAAGGATAAGGAAGAGCTATCTGGCAGAGGCCCTGAGATACAGCCAATGATGGAGAAGGTACAACCCCTCCCCCCCAAAAAAAACTCCTTCTTAACTCTCTCCAGACATTTCATAACATAACATGAAGACAGGATGTCAGGAACTGAAGCTGGAGTAGGCTTCTTTCTGCCCAGTTCCATCAGCAATGTAAGCCGCGCAGTTCTCTGTTTTACTAGCTGTGGTTCAGTTTTACTTTTAAGGACTGTAGGTTTCTGCCTCTTCCCAGGCTTTATGGGCATTTGAGTGACATCCTTGAACAGGTTGCACTAGGGGCTGTTAGCTGACATCATTTTGAATAATAAACCTCAACTGGCTTTTTGTTGGATGTTGAGCAACAATGCCTTTAAAAGTGCACTCTCTTACAAGTTCCTGTTGTATTTTGCTAAGTAATGACAGCACAATGAGAACTACAAAATTATTTTATAGGACCTGAGTAACATACAACTAAGTATACCTGAATATATGCCCACCTCACCACCACCCATCATACCCCTGGCTTTGTTTAGAATGACTTTGCTGGTCTTTTCCTTTTTCTTAGGAACAATGCATTCCTCAAAAGGAAATCTGGATTGATTTTGACACAGGACAGAATTGGTGAGTAAGGAGCCAAGGTTCTAAGCCATGTTGCATAGCTGCAAAATGTTAACTCTAAAGGCTTTTTAAAGCAGGTGCTATCTGATGTCCACACAAGTTACAAAAAATGATAGAAAGAAGCACTCCTAAAATATCTGATTTTGAGAAATATAAATTTTGGTGTCCTTTATGAAATAAACCATTTGCAAAATGTAATTATTCAAGGGCATTCCTCATTGCTTTTTGGAAGACTTAGCAACTTAGCAAAAAACATCAAAAGACAATTGTAGCCGTTTCTAAAGACTCAGCAGGAGTTTGCCAGGTAAAGAAGTGTGTTGGTGTGTTGTGTGTATAGGAATTGGGGTGGGGGAATGCTTTGGCAGTGGCATCATTCCAAGCAGATGGGGCAGCATAGATAAAAGCCTGGAGGTGGGAGAGAATGTAACATTAAGTAGAAAGACAGCTACAAGTTGATTGAAAGTAGGATGGAGTGAGATTGTAAACTGCATTAGATTGGGAATCTAATCTTTTGTTATCTAACTCAAGGAGTCAATTGCCTTTGTAAATAAAGTTTTATTGGAACATTGCCATGCCCCTTTGATTACACATTGTCTATGATAGCTTTTGGACTACAAAGACAGGGTTGAGTAGCTGCTGCAGAAGCTACAGTATATGGCAAGCAAAGCCAAAAATATTTGCTATCTTCCCTCTTATTAAAAGTTTGCTGACCCCTGATCTAATTCAGCACTTTGTCCCTTACTGGTAGATTCTAGTGTAATGCCTGGCACACAATAGTGCTCAATACACAGTAATTTACATAAAATTAAGCATTCACTGGAATTCGAGTCATGAAGGGGCCTGTCTTTGGTCCTTATTAGAAGATGGGGCATTATCTGAAAGGTAAGACATTTTTGAGCCATTCATTCATGCATTCATTGATTAATTCTCATTCTCTGAGACTGAATTGGCCTCTCTATAGTGCATTTCTACAGCAAACTGGAGAAAACATCCATCACATGATCTTCTTGTACATGCACTGGTTTCCTTCTCGAGGCAAATCTCCTGGAAGGTAGAGGATGTTTCCTTTTCCTTTATCTCCATGGAGCATGGCCTAATGCCTACATCAGGAGCCCTTGGTAAACACTTTTTGAATGAATTAAATGAGCATTTGAAAGAATCAAGGGATCTGGAAATAATGCTGGTTGGAGGAGACACTTGTGTTTACAAGAATTATGTAAAAGTGTTTTGTGTTTATGAGAATTATGTGAAAATGCTTTGTAATCTTAAAACACCAATACAAATGAAAATCTTTTTGCTGAAAATCTTTTCCTACTTGTGTGCATCTGTTGGGTGTAAGCTCCTGTAGGGATTGCTGACAAGAAAATGCATGGAGTTTGGGCCCAGACAAATCTGAGTTCAAACACTAGCTTTTTTCATCAGTTTCTATAGTGTTGAGCAACTGTTTGCATGGGCCCAGCCCAGGGGCCACATTGTTCATAAAGCAATGAAAAATAAAAACTTGTTGAATCCTATGGAAATATGCCCATTCTTACAATTTCAATGATCCCTGTTTTTCCCTGAAAAATGTCCCTGAGAAAAGTAGCTTTGCTTTTAGCCACTGGAAAGTTAATACCTGGACATATTTGGGAAACAGCAACACAAACATTTAAAAAAAGTTTTGTTTTAGTCTCATAGATTTCTGTAGTGCTCAAACTGATTTTATATGCATTATCTCATTCCATCACCAAAATAGGTAGTGAGACATTGTTAAATACATCATCCAAGTTTAACATTGTTATCCAACAATTCCATTCCTAGGTATATACACCAACAGAATTGAAAACAGGTGTTCAGACAAAAACTCTACACACTCTTCACAATAGCCAAAAGGTAGAAATAATCTAAATGGATAAACAAAATGTGACATGTTCATACAATAGAATGTTATTTAGTCATAAAAAGGAATGAAATACTGACACAACATGGACGAATTTTGAAAACATTATGCTAAGAGAAACAAGTCAGGCACAAACAACCACATATTGTGTGATTTAATCTACATCACATATTCTGAATAGGCAAGAGACAGAAAGCAGATCTCTGGTTGTGGGGATGTGGGAAAGAGGGGAGTAGGGAGCAAGTGCTCAGTGGGCATAGGGTCTCCACGAACTGTTATGGAACTAAAGAGTGGTGGTAACTGTTTAATATTGTAAATGCCATTGAGTTGTATACTTTAAAGTGGTTAAAATGGTTTTATGTTATGCACATTTTATTATACACAAAAAGTTATTAACCACATTTTATAGATGGGAAAACTGAATCTCGGCTGTGTAAAGACTTGCCCAAGTTCACACAGAGAAATAGCATCAGAGCTAGGGATTTATTACATCAGTTTAATTAGGTGATGCTAGGTGCTCAGAATACAAAAAAAGGAGACATGAAGGACACAGTCCTTTGTCCTCCTGCCTCCTTCCCTGTGAGTTACTGGACTCCCTCTCTGCTTGGGCTGTGCCAGCAGGTCCAGGGTGAGCTCTGCAGCTCTAAGATGCACCATTGTCCCCACGTTCCTGAATGACATGGTACTCATGCTGGTCAACTCCATGTTATGTTAAACTGGCTCAGCAGGCATCTGGCACCCAGAGGTTCAGGCTGCCCTGGGCTTTGGCCCCAGCCTTTGCTGGTAAGACACTGCTCTGCCATGCCCTCCATTGCAACATCCCTCCTTAGCAGCTGGATGGCTCCCTCCTGTCACTTTGGAGGTTTTGTTCTTCTAATTCTTATTACCTTGTAAGAACTGAAAGATTACCTCTTACACTAAACCACCTGCAATGACAGAAAGTCGGGTGGGTACTCATTCAACAGTGAGCATCTATTGTTTAGTGCTGTTTGTCCTAATAGCTTTTGTTGCTCATTGGCCCTCCTCAAATATTTTGGGCCCAGGTATTTAATCATTATGGACTTTTGTCCCCAAAACCCTTACCTCCTGGGGTCTTGTGAAGCTATAAATAACTGGGACTTCTTCCCTGCAGAAAGGAAGTAAAAGGGCATAAAGTGCATTGAAAAATCTAAGACTGTCATCAAATCCCTCTCTCAGTTTAGCCCTAGTCATTTCCTTCTTTTTGAGTCTGATTTTTCCTGGGTATATCCTCTACTCATGTATCACCTTTCTTCCACCCAGTCTCCTGAGCCTGTGAAGTCATCCCTAAGAGCTACACTCAGCATGGGAAGGGGAGAGGTTGGGACTCACCAACAAGAGACCATTCTATATTTGAAGGTCAAGGAGTCTTCCTTTCTTTCTTTCTATCACTTTTTTTAGATTTATTTTTTAAGTATTTTTCCATTACCGTTTATTCCTCTTATACACCCCTCCCAGTCACCACATGGTGGTCCATGTTCATGAGCCTTTTTTCCTATTTGCTCAATCCTTCTAATCCCTACTTCTCTCCCCACTAGCTGCCCCCCCATCTATGAATTTGTCTTTATTTTGCTTACTAGTTCAGTTTGCTCACTAAATTCCACATATGAGTAAAAACGTATGGTATTTGTCTTTCTCTGACTGGCTTATTTCACTTTGCATAATGTTCTTCAGGTCCACTCATGCTGTTGCAAAGGGTAACATTTTCTTTTTTTTTAGTAACTAGAATTTTATTTTTTTGAAATTACTTTTTTGTTGTTTGATTTTTGAAAATTACTATATTGTTGTTCAGAATTTTCTTCTTCTGTATGGCCAAGTAGTATTCCATTGTGTAAATCCACAGTTGTTTTATCCACTCATCTACTGATGAACACTTGGGCTGCTTCTATATCTTGGTGATTGTAAATAACACTGCAATGAACATAGGGATGCTTATGTCCTTTCAAATTAGTGTTTTGGGTTTCTTTGGATAAATTCCTAGTTGTGGAATTGCTGGGTCTTAAGGCAGTTCCATTTTTAACTTCTTGAGGTATCTCCGTACTGCTTTCCATAGTGACTGCACCAGTATGCATTCTCACCAAAAGTCCTCCTTTCCCCACATCCCTGCCAACACTTGTTTGTTGATTTATTGATGACAGCCATTCTGACAAGTATGAGGTGATACCTCATTGTGGTTTTAATTTGCATTTCTCTGATGATTAGTGATGTTGAGTATATTTTCAGGTGTCTGTTGGTCATCTGTATGTCCTCTGTATGACCCTTTGGAGAAGTGTCTATTCTGGTCCTTTGCCCATTCTTTTGACTGGATTGTCAAAAATGGGCACATTTTTGGTGTTGAGTTTTATAAGTTCTTTATAAAATTTGGATACTAACCTCTTATCAAATGTATTAGTGAATATGTTCTCCCATTCAGTGGGATATCTTTTTACTTTGTTGATGTTTTCCTTTGTTGTGCAAAAACATTTTAGTTTGATATAGTCCCATTTATTAACTTTTCCTTTTGTTTCCCTTGCCTGAGGAGATAAAAATAATATTATCAAATAAAATATTACTACAAGCAATGCCTGAGATTTTGCTGCCTATATATTCTTCTAGTAGTTTTATGGTTTCAAGTCTAAAATTTAAGTCTTTAATCCATTTTAAATTTATTCTTGTGTGTGGTATAAGATGGTGGTCTAGTTTTATTTTTCTGCATGTTAACTCTATCCAATTTGGCCAACACCACTTAGTGAATAAACTACCTTTAGCTCATTGTGTGCTTGCTTCCTCTGTCAAATATTAATTGACTATAAAGGTATGGATTTATTTCTGGGTTCTCTATTTTGTTTATTGATCTATGTGTCTGTTTTTATGACAGTGCCATGCTGTTTTGATTACTATGGTCTTATATTAGGTAGCATGATTCCTTCAACTTTGTCCTTCTTTCTCAGGATTGCTAATTCTATTCAGGGCCTTTTGTTGTTCCATATGCATTTTTGAAATACTTGTTGTAGCACTGATTTCTGATAAAAACTCTCAGCAGAGAGAATATACCTAAACATACTAAAGGCCATATATGACAAACCAACTGTCAGTATCATATTCAATGGGCAAAAACTACAAATGTTCTCCTTAAGATCAGGAGCAAGACAAGGATGTCCACTTTCACCTCTCTTATTCAACATAGAACTTAGAAATCAGACAGGAAGAAGAAAATAAAAGGCATGCATATGGGAAAAGAAGAAGTAAAACTGTCTTTATTTGTAGGTGACATAATACTGTACATGGAAAACCCTAAGGATGCCACCGAGAAACTACTAGAACTGATAAACTCAGTAAAGTAGTAGGATACAAAATTAATATCCAGAAATCAGTTGCATTTTTACATGCTAATAATGAACTATCAGATGGGAAATTAAGAAAACAATCCCATTCACAATGGCTTCAAAAAGAATAAAATACCTAGGAATAAATTTAACTAAGGATATAGAAGACATGTACTCAAAAAATCATGAGACACTGAAAAAAAGAAATTGAAGAAGATACAAATAATTGGAAGCACATACCATGTTCATGGATAGGAAGAATTAACATAATTAAAATGTCCATACTACCCAAAACAATCCATAGATGCAATGCAATTCCTATCAAGATACCAATGACGTATTTCAAAGAACTAGAACAAATATTTCAAAAAGGAGTCTTTCAACTGGGACAAAGGCAGAGGCTTAAGAAGTTTCCCATTTCGTGCCTGGGCTCTTGGCTCTCTCTCTCCCAGATGGGGAGAGTCCCATCTACAGTCATCTGTGGTGTACACCACTTTCGTCTTTTCCCCACCTACCTGCACTCAGTAAGAGCCTTCCTTCATGGTAGTTATTACTCTCTAAGGGGATCTCCAATGGGGAAGATGCATTATAACAGTGCTGGACTGGATATTGGACCCACTGTAGTTATGAGACAGGATCTGGATATGTCGTCCTCTTTCCAGATAAACCAGAGACACAACAAGATAATGAGCTTGAACAGGAGGAGGAGGACGGAAGGATTGCTTTGGTTTACAAACTAATGCAGGGACCAAACCTGACCTACTGTAATGTGAGTGTCCAAGCCAGTCCCAGACTCTGGATCTCACTCAATTCTTTTTTTTTTTAAAGATTTTATTTATTTTATTTAGAGTGTTTCCATTTCTTTCTACCTCCTCCTAGAGTGAGGAGAGGGAGGTAGAAAGAAATGGAGAGAAACACTGATGTGAGAGACAAACATTGATTGGCTGCCTCCTGTACCCCAACTGGGGACCTAACCTGCAACCCAGGCATGTGCCCTGACCTGGAATAAAACCAGTGACCTTTTGCTTTATAGAACGATGCCTAACCGACTGAGCCACATTGGTTAGTTCACACTCAGTTCTATTGGTCTCTTCATTTATTTATTTCTCAGTAGACTAATTGATTTTGTCAATAATGATAAGCAGATAGAAGCTGGCTCTGCTCAGGGGAAAATCCCATGGATTAATTTATTTCCTCCTGGCCCAGAAAGGAGTGTCTGGAGCTGCATGCAGTATTTTGCACACTCTAATTTTCCTACTCCAGGAGGTTAAAGATCCACTGAGTCCTTCTTGAAGGTGATTTCTTTGCTCTTTCTCAAAATGCACAGGCCATGCAGGCTCCTATATTCCTCTCAGGTTTCTAAGTGAGGGTGAGTTGCTCTGAGTACTAGTCCAGGCAACCCACACAGTTCATGAAAATTTGATGTGTGTGATAAAGACTGCCTTACCTAATGCAGTTGGCCCCTTTGTCCACAAGAGCAGACACCCTTTTGGGCAATGCTGTGATTTAACCTGAAATGTCTGGGAAGGGGAGGGTGAAGAGGAAATGTGGGACTCTGCCATATAGCCCCCCTCTCTCCAACCTTTTAATAACTTGGCTAAAAGCCACAATCAATGTAGGGCTGACAGCCAGACTCCAGCCCCTCACTGCTCTCCCAATCAATCAACAAGATTTAGTAAGCCACTGAATGGAATATATGTCATTCAAAAAGTGTGGGTTCCTAGATCAGTCCTATAGAGACTGATTAATTCCTCCCTGGCACTTTGATTAGCTTCCACTTGGAGAACAGTCCCTTGTTGATGGAGGCCCAGCGTTAGGCCTTCCAAATGTGTGCTGAAGAAAAGGAGGCATTTAGCACAGTAGCCAGTTGTCTCTACATTTTTCTCTCTAAACATAATTCTCCCATCAATTAATATCACATTTTTTTGATAAAGTTGTGTTCAGAGGAAAGAGAACATTTGGAATGTGCAGGCTTTTTACATTTACTTTTTTTTGCATTTATCCTTACAACAACTTTGTGAGGTAGTCATTGTTATGCGTTGTCATTCATATGAGGCCACTGCAGTGAGGCACCCTGCCTCTCGACCCCTGTTCTTCAACAGGAGTTGAGAGCGAGTCCCGTGCACTGCGTCTATGACCTCATCTGCTCAGGAAACCCATCCACCACTGACCAGAGCTGGAAAGGAGCTTGTAGACTTGGAAATAACACTTAGCACTTCCCCAAACTTCCTCACCTCCAGGGACCGATTCTGGAGGGAGCCCCAGACACACACCCATCTCTGACCTTCAATGCTTTTGGCTCCACTACCTACTCATTGCCTGGAGTCTTTCACAACTAGTCTAATTTCCTTCTCTATCTCAGTGCATGTTCACCACATACAAAGCCCTGACTCCCGAGACCCTGCCCCACAGTGCTCCTTTTCTAGGCCAACTTCTTAGGTCTCTCCTCATTTCCTTATGAGTCCTGGCTGGTGACTCTAACATTATAATCTCCCATTTCATTCTTGTGAATTTGCACACACCATTGGATAACTTTCTCCATTCTTGATTCCCCTTTTGCTTTGTGCTTATATTCCACTGTACACTGGCCACTTGCTCTCACAGCCTTATTCAAGCCTTACCATTGCCAATAAATGACTGCAACTTTCCATTAATTCTGACCACCACCTCCTATCTTTCTACTCACTCCATCTAGTACCTGATCCCAGCAATCCTTCAGTCTCATCGGGACACTTGATCCATTGACCCAACAGCTTTTTTCTGTTCGTTCCATCAGATGTTACTTCTTCCCTCCTTATTCAGTTTAAACTGGACGCTTAACACTGTTTTTTGACTCTTTTGCATGTGCCCTCCACAACCTTGCCATTTGACTTTATGTCACTCTGTCTGCACCTAGGCAGCTGAATATGGACATTAGAGAAAACCACAGTCACAACCAAGCTGATGCTTCTATTTTTATTCATAACTATAAACTTAATGCTGTCAGCAGTCACACCATGTTTGTCTAGTTTATTCACTCTCCTTCTCTCCAAAGTTCCCCTTTTACATCTTCCTCTCTTGCCTTGAAATCTCCCAGAATTCCTAGCCCATGTACATTGTTAGGTACAATGCAATTTCCTATCTCACTGGGAGGATGAAGCCATCTGAAGAGGTTTCCTTGGGCTCCCACCACAAACCCTCCCCCTCCCAGCATCTGCGCCATTTGCTTTGCCTCCTGCTGGCTTTGGTAGATGAGCTGCCTGCACTCCCACAGCAAACTAGTCCTGCGCTTCCTGCTCTATCCCTCTCCACCCACTCTGACATCACAGTGGTGATTCTGCCCCCTCCTTTTTTCAGCATCAATTTCCCCCCTCTCTACTGGATCATTTCCATTCATTTGCAAACTTGTTGTCACACCAGGTGGAAAGTGATGGCCCCATTTTCCCCAGCAGCTACCACTTTCTCTGCTCCCTTTTGGATTTAACAATAACCTCAACCAGAAAAAAACCATGCTTTTATTTTCACCCAAAGACACTTTTTCATTGCTTTTAAAGAGAGAGGGAGGGAAGGGGGGAGAGGAGAGAGAGAGAGAGAGAAACATCAGTGTGAGAGAGAAGCATCAATATGTTGCCTTTCGTACATGCCCGACTGAGGATTGAACCCACAACCCAGGTATATGCCCTAACCAGGAATTGACCCCACAGCCTTTTGGTGCACAGGACAACACTCCCACTAACCAGGACACATCTGCCATGGCCAGAATATGTTTGATGGAACAATATGGGCAATAGCCTAACTGGAGTTGGTTTAAGAGGGAAAGGAAGAAAGGAATTTGAGGCAGCAACTCTACAGTTCTTTCAAGCAGTTTACTGCAGAGGGAAGTAGCAGACCTCTCTAATACCAGCAGTGTACTTAGCTTAAATGTCATGAGTTAAAGTTATACAAAATGAATCTGGCAAAGTAGGTTTACGTTGCTCTGATGCTCACTAGAAGGCAGGCATGTTCACAGAACTGGGAGGCAAGTGGCTGTAGAGAGACACGAAGTCCACCCATCCTTTCTTTCAAAGAGCTCGGGGCGAGCAGAAGTGATTGCGAGGTGAACAGAATGTGTTGGTCAGAACAGGGGCTTGACTGCCTGCTGACAACCAGATGGGGGCCTTTGCTCTGCTTTCTTCTGCCCCAGGACCACAACTTGCAGACACGCACAACTTTGTGTTTCTCAAGTCCCCACCCTGTGTGTGTGTATATATATTCACGTAATAAATTCACATAATAAAATTTCATGTATGTGTATATATGTACATATACAACTGTTTCATTATACAAAAATCTAATAATGTTATTAGATTTTTTAGATTAGTTTTTAGATTAGATTAGTTTTTTGACCAAAAATAATCATTATCAACTTTGATTTTGCTGTTTTCTTTTACACATTAATATATTTCGAAGAGGAAATTTTTGAAGACTCTCTGGGTTCAAATCCCAGCTATGTCATATCCCAGCTCTCTGGCCTTGACAAGTGTTACTGAAACTCCCTGCATCACAGTTTCCTCTTTAGTCAAAGTACAAGTAATAGCTGTAACTACTTTATAGGCTTATTATGAATGTTAAGCTTTTAGGATGTATAAATTCCCATTTCCTTTTACTCTCACCTGAGCAGATGCCATCTTCTCAGGGAGAACATGGGTGAGACTTACCTGAGGGTGCACCTGGTCAGGGGTGAGACAAAGCAGCCTTTTCTGTCCTGCTCTTAGGGTTCCACACTCGGGTGCACATGGTGGGATCGGCTCTGCTCGTCTCCTGGTATTCAGTGGAGACCAACCAGCCAGCTCTGTCTGCCCTCCAAAGCTCTCTCTTGGGTTCATGGAATATTCTTCTCTACTCAGTGAATGGGACAAGCTCTGTACACCCTTAGGTCTCAAGCCTACTCCTGTCTCAGTGCAGACAGACACAGGGCTCTAACCAGCCTACATCCTGCGTTTAATCTCTCTCTTCCCCTCTCTTCCTGAAATTGGAAAAGACACCTGCGTTTGGGCTACCTGTCACTACCAAACCCAATAAGCAGTGACAGCGATTGAATCTTTATGGGTGCTTTATTCAGATGGCTGGCAATCTGAGAAGACGGCGGGTTTGCACCCTAAAGGAACTGTCTTGTCTTTTCTTTCCAGGCCAATATTTTTATATGAGGAAATGCATAAGGTGCGGTTCAGGGAGGATTAGGTAAAAGAAACTGCAATATTCTCATCCTGGGCAGTTAGCTGTTCCCAGGGTCAGGTGGTCTTCAGTTACTCCCTGAAACATAGTGTCCTGGATGCTTCACTTGTCCCCAGGCAGTACTCTTTAGCAGAGCCCCAAGAGGTCCACTGTTTTCCCAGGAGCCAGGATGGACCTTATCTGTAGTTTCTGAAACAAAAGCTTTAACATATGCATTACTTACTAGGCTTATAACTACTTACCTTAAACTAAAATTTTCCAACTCTTCAGTTCCTTATCACTTCCAGTAGCATGTTGGAATCCAAGTGACTGAGAATAACACAAAGTAATCCAAGGATAACTTTGGTGCTGTTCTGATTAGTTTTAAAAGTACATAGCTTGCAAAACCTGATGTTCTAACCCCCATTAGTTACTAGCATCCCGCCTTGTAAGCAGTCAGGACCCTGCAGTTGAAAACTGTAATTAACACATGCAAACTTAAGTGTAAAAGGGGCCTGGACATATCACTTGAGTGAGCAAAAGGGCTGGGTGGGAACTATAGCAAACTTGAGTGCATGTGTCTAGCAGCAGGGGGGACAAAAGACCACTCTCTGCCAATCCATTTTCATTGTTGCCTGTCCAGACATGACCCACCTTGTGAGTTTTCAAAAGATGCTGAAAATTTAAATTTAAAAATACAGAGAAAACATAATCCTAAACCTTCAAAAATTCTGCACAACACACAATAAAACTGCAAGCTGAATTTGGTCCATGGGGAGATACCCTCCCAACCTGCTCTCATACCTGTGGGTCTATGCCTCCCCAGAATGGCCTCCCCCCCAGCTTTCCAGCTTTGTGTGTCTGTCTATCTTATGCCTCACTCAGCTATGATCCCAGGCCAGTATTTCAGCACCTGCCCTTAAGACGAGAGGTTCTTGGGAAAGGAGGGGCTCCTGCATTGCTAGGAGGTGGAGAGACTTACGAGAGAGCAAAGTTGATGTTTTTTATAATTAACATGCTAATGAGTCACTCGCCTAATGAGCAAGGTGGCAGAAGAGGCACAGTGACATTTCCAGAGCACCAAGAAACAAAGTTGTGGGGAGCTGGCTCAGCTAATCCTGTAAGCTTTGAGATGTCTTGTAATCAGGGTGCAGGCTGCTAGTAGCATCTGTGTTAGCAGGGCGGTCTTTCCAGGTGCCTTGGGCTTAGTGCTGTTGGAGAGCCAGTTGGCCCTTAGGTGAGAAGGAGAGAAGAAGGGACTAGGGGGTGGGAGGACTACCTGGAGAGTCAGGGAGGCCACCTGCCAGCTTCAGCCAGGGTCCCAAGACTCATCCACAAGGCCAACTCCACTTCACCTGGAATCATAGGGACAGAGAATGGGATTGGGGAGCCTTGGAGAAGGTGCTTACCTACCCTCCTCCATCCCTCCACCAGGCTACTGCCCCAGTGCTTTGGGCTGGAGTACTTGACTCAGTGTGCACTGGAGTTTGTTTTAACCTGTGGGAGGAGACTGTCTGCTGTTTGTGTTTGGTTGGAGGCAGGGGTGCTCACAGCCTCCAAACTGCCCCTCTCTTTTAAGGAAAGAGAGGACGGTAAGGTGACAATGAATCTGCTGAGAAATCGAATCTCTGGTCTCTAAACCAAACCCTCATGAGGTCAGGGAATATCCTCTGTGAAATCTCTAGGTTCAGCACAGTGTCTGGACTAAAATAAGGGTTCAAAATATTGTTGAATGGGCATAAGAAAGAAAGGAAGAAGACAGGGAAGAAGAGAAGGAGGGAAGGCGAGTGGGAGGGTGTCCGTGGGAGTTGACCGGCATGTGAAGCCTTGTGGGACGCATGATCAAGACTTTGATTTTGTGGGGAGGGTGTTGAACACCAGGTCAGGCCTTTCTCTTATACAAACAACAGAGAGAATGGGGAAAGCCTGCATATAATCATTATTATCATTATTATTTTACCACTGGACAATGGGGCAGGTATCTTTTCGTTCACATCCAAAGTTTTCCCTCCCATCTGAAGAGAAATAGTTTTAGTAGTATGACAATTTTAATTTTGAGCCACAGACAAATTTGTGAATGGAAAAATTAACATTTTTTCAAAAATGACCATGTAATTTAGAGCCCAAATGATCGCATTAAGTGTTTAGTTACTGTTTTGCCTGCTTGGAAACGGAGAGAGAGGCCTAACCGCTGGCCTGCAGTCACAGGAACAGCCACCAATGGTGGGGGCTGTGAGGTCGGCTTTCTCTTTGTTCTGGGGACACTGGTCCCTGAGAGTTGCCACAGCTCCCAAATCTGCTGTTTCTGGAGCCAAATGAATAGACGGCATGTGTTTCCTTGGCTACGAAGCACAGCGCAGACCAGGTTCTCTCTACTTCATCTCACTAATGCTTACAGCCTCTGCAGAGGCATTAATTGTATGACTCATTAGCAAGTCTGATGCATCCTCTCCATCTAGAGAAGGGACTACCATTGTGTCCCGGGAAGTAGAGCACTAAATTATTTTCTTCTTAGGCAAATCCCTTCGTAATTTGTAATTTGCTCCTTCTGGCCCTCAGGGAGTCTTTGGGGGTGTCTTTCCTGTCCCCCCCAGAGCTGTCTGCCGAGCACACACAATGAACAGAAGGCCTTACAAGGAAACCGTTTTTCCCTTTTCTTGTAGGAGTAAAATGTCCATCCTTCTTTCTAATCCTGTTGCTGGTAGGGTTTTTGGTAAGTGCACGTTTGAGCTTTGAGTGCATTCATGTAACTGGGTTGGGCATGGATGTTAATTCTGACCTGGAAGTCGAGAGCATTCCTTTCTGACATACCTTCCACCATGCTCAGTCTTTACTTTATGCCATTGCCTTAAAGAGCATTAGTCAGTTCTGAATAGGTAGGGACACACAGGGCTTCTAAGTAAAAATTAAAGGAACTGTCTAATGCCTTTATTAGCTGCAAAGCAAACTGATTTCCATGCCCCTGCAGTTCAGGGACTACTGGGCTGTGTTTACACGTGTGCCCACACCCTCTCCCTCTAAAGGCACGGCCATCGCCCTTTCTCCAGCCAGCCCCTGCACACAAGAGACACCCGCAGAGCTTTCAGCAGCTATGGATTCCCGGACCCTGCCCAGCCCATCTCAATTAGCATCTCCCGTGGTGGAGCCCCACAGGCATTGACATTTCTAAAACGCTCCCCAGGAGTTTCTAATGGGTAGGCAGGACTGTGAACTACTGATCCAGGCAGACTCAAGTCCCACAAGCCATTAACCTTAAACAAGTTAAAAAACCAATCCTCCACAAATGAGAAATCCCTGCAGATCTGGAGACACTGGCAATCGTGTTATCAAAAGTGAATTCTTTTCCATTCCAGAGACTTCCAGCTGTAGGAGAAGCTGAAGTATCCTGTATTAGTGTGGATGAACCCAGGGAGAACAGGGAAAGAGATGTCAGGGCCTGTCTGCTGTGCCCCATTAGCCTCTGGCTGCTTGGGCAGTATTGCTTCCTTGAGAGTTGGGGTGAAGGCTCCAGCAAACGTTCAGTAGTGCAGTCTGAGGAGAGTGAGTCCTGCCATGTGCATACCTCTGCAAAGATTCCTCTGGGTGTGTGTTCATGTCCACCTGCATTCTGACTCTCACATGTGGAGGCGTCATCTGCATCAGGACAGGGGCCGGAGGTAGTGGGCTGGAGTACTGGGAATCCGCTTCAATTATGGTGGGTACATTGGATTAGAAGATTTCATGGTTTGGCACTCTCTTATACAATCTATTGACCTTAAAAATAAAAGTTATTTTACCATCAAAAATATGCCACCAAAAAATGGGTTGATTTAGGAAGCAGAGAACTGAAATTTGGGATATGCTAGCTATGCAAATCCATAGGCAAGTCTGGAACAAAGGAGAAAAAACATTCTATAAAAAGGAAAGGGGAAGCTGGGAGGAACTGTTATAAACAAAGAATCCATTGGAGGAAACTGGGAAGTTGAAGTGTAATGGCTTTTCATTGGCTGGGGCTAGGCTGTTGCTGGGGGAGCAGAAAATCTTCCTTCCTCTGGCCAAGGTAGAGGAGAAAACATCTTCCTGTTGGAGATGGAAGACACTTCTTTTTCTGTTTGGGGCAACAGACAATGAGGGCTAAGATGTGAGACCCTCCTGCCTGCAGGCCTTCTGGACTCCCATCTTGGTTGAGGTCTCCTTCATTAATTTTCACAAACCTGACTGATTCTAAACCCCAACAAATCAAAGAATTATTAAGCTCTGCCAATGAGCTGTGTCCATACCTGAGCCTTGCAGTCACTTAAGAGTCCATGGTCATATATTTGTTTATATTCTTTCCACTCAAACAGGACATTCTCCACTCTCCAGTCCTGCTAGCATTTGTCCAGGTGAGCACTGGAGCCCACAGGCAGGATTTTTAAGGGTCCATAGGGCAACAGGGAAAGTTCACCTTTTTAAAGTAGCATATCAGCTACTTTACTCATAGGAGTTGTCAACTTCCTTTTCTGCAACGATCAAGTGAGTTTTGTTCTATGCCCAACATAAGTTGTAATTCATCAAATCCACTCATACTCCTTCCGCTTGCTTTTTACCCAGACAAAGAATGCAGCAGAGAGGTTATTAAATCCTTGTCTAGGGGTGAAATACATAAAAAGCCTGTGTGATTCAGTAATGCACTCCAAGAATTTAAGTAAATTTGCTATGCTTGATCTCACTGTTATGAAGCCCAATTTGCCACTCTTTACAAGATAACACACAAAAAATATATTCAACACACATAGCCCCTAATATTCCTTGCTGCTCTCAACAATAGGAGCTGAGCTTCCTACTTTAGCTCAAATTTTTCTGAATAAGAAGAAATGTGTGGATAGTTTTCTGTTCCTCCTGTGCCTGGAATTTCCACCACATCCCCAGGAGGTTTTCCAGTGTCTCTGCCCCATAGTGCAGTGCTTTTATGAACTGACATATTTATCCACATTTCTTGCTGCATAAAATCTCACTTTTAGATACACTGCAGATGTGGAAACTGTGTCTTAGAAGTAACTTGCTTTAGGGTAAAATTAACTGCATGTTTGATAATTTGGGCTTTGTTTATTTGGACAGCAAATAAATAATTACAATAGCTTTGGTTTAGTGAGCATCTATTATGCGCCAGGCTCGTGCACAAATGCTTCACTATGTTCGTTGATGTAACTCTCACTATAACCTTACTAGATAAACATGAGCTCAGTTTACAGATGGTAAGTCAGTGTTAAGAGAGATTAAGTTTCTTAACCTCTCAAGGTCAGAATTAAAACCTAGTTCATCAGTCAATTCATTTATTAAATTATTTGTTTTAAAAGTTTATATGAAAAAAAAACCAAATAAGAATAGGTAGGACAGGGCTGAAAAGGAAGCATGACTAGATATTAAAATATATTATAAAGCCTTAATAATTAAAGCGGTGTGGTATTGGTGCTTGAACAGACAAGAAGACCAAAGTAGTGGAAGGGGAAATTCAATAACAGAAGTGTTGGCATGCTTTGGAGGAAACCCTAATAGGTGGTTTGGCCCAACAGATAGCTTTGCGAAGCTGTCCTCTTTTCCCCAGGTCTGAGTTTCTGCCATCCTGAACAAGGTTTAAAGTGGAGGCTGAGACACTGAACGCTGTGAGGAACCTTAGCGTTCATTTATTCTAACCCTCCAATTTTGGGATGAAGGAACTGAGATCCAGAGATGGGACGAGACTTGTTCCTTTCTTGCTACTGTTGTGGTGGGAAGACATTTCAAAGTGTTAGTAATTATTCCATTTTCTACATGACACGATAAAGCTGCTGACCTGCCTCCCATTCACAGAAAAATAGTGGTGCTTTCACCACGCTGGGGCCAGCCCACCACTGACAGCAAAGGTACCAGACTACGGCTTTACATTATAGCTCCAAGAAAACCTGGATGTGTTCAGATAAAACTACTCTACCATGCCTATGGTTTACACCGTTCATTCCAAATGAGGAGCATTTTTGCCCCCAGGGGCATTTGGCAATGTCTAGTGACATTTTTACTCGTCATAACTGGGGAAAGGAGTGCTAATGGCACCCAGCAGGCAGAGTCCAGGGGTGCTGCTAATCATCATCCAATGCACAGGACCACCCACAACAAAGCATGATCTGGTGCTGGAAGTCCACAGTGGCAAGGCTGAGAAATCCCATTCTATATGAAGAGAGCTGGGGCACAGGAAGAGAACAGTGTAGGGTAGAAGAGATGGAGGAAGGCAGAAGAGAAAAAGACACAGCGGGAAGCAGGAACACACCAGGGACCTGATGTGTGGGGGACCACTTTAAGAGAAAGAATGTACTCTCCTACTAGGAAATGTACTTTACTTTATTCAGTTTATATTTGTGGTAAGAGAAAACTTCTGTCTTGACTAAGGATTGATAGAAATCAAATCTTCCACTTACAAAGTTATTTATTCAGTGGAATGGGAAGAATGTTCCACAGACTAGCTTATGGCTCTGAATATTTCAAGGCTTTTTTTCTCTCCTCTGTCCTTGTCCTTTGCACTTTATCAACTGTTAGATGGTGCCATATGGTGTTCATATGATGATATAATTCTGGCCCTGCACCTTGTTGAACAAAGTCAAGGCTTGGATGATTGGCACAGTGAACAATAGGGTTCTTCCAGGAAGCCATTCCAGCGTCAGGATGGCTAGCAACAACTTGGAAGTGGTTGTGAACCATGGAAGTATATCCCACTAAATCCAAAATATATTTTCAATTCAACTTACCCTTAATTACAGGGTGGGGCAAAAGAAGGCTTACAGTTGTTCATCTGGAAAATAATATAATAATTAATAAATAATAATACAAAAATAACACTCTTTACAAGATAACACACACACAAATATAGAAAACTCTCTGTTTCTTGTACTCACAACTGTAAACCTTCTTTTGCCTCACCTTGATTTTCCTAAAAATGCTCCTGGTTAGCTCAGTGTCACCAGTTATGGGAGGAAATATGGTGAAAGGCAAGTCAGAGTAGAAAGAACGAGGGGTCTTGTTACTGTAAATAGTTAGTTAGTTATTAACAAAGGAATGGGGCAAATGGAATCAGACATTACCTGGGAAAGGGCAGCTTCACAGACTCTCTAGGGGATAGCTGCACTGCCACACCAAGAGGATTAACATTCCTCCATGCCTCCCCCAAGTAGGGAGGAAGTACTGGCTCTCCAGTCTCCCCAGGGGCCAATGCACCTTTCCCATAGATAACCAGGGGGAGGGAGAACAGGTAAGGGGAAAATTCCTCTGCTGATGCATGTGTAGCAGAAGCCAAGATGGAGCAGGGGGAGGGCCCAGCACAAACTCACAAAGACTGAGGAGATTGGATAGTTTACAAGAAAGCCTACTCCTTCCCAAACCCAAGGAAACAACCAAAGCTTAACAAAGGCTTAGGGTTCGATCATTCACTCCTGCATTCTCAGCTGTGTGAGCCTGGGGATGGCAGCCCCCCAGGTTGGCACACAGCTGGGAATAAAGACTGAGCTAGCTGGAGGGGAACAGAGATGGAACGGAACTACAGAAGCTTAGGCATGGGCTAAGCTAGACTATGGAAGCTTTGGATGCCGGTGCTGGGATAACAGCACAGCATCTCTGGGCCCTGTCCCTGTTCCTGGGAAGAGTGAGGACATGTGTGGGCCTGCAGCTCCAGAGGCTGGACTTTTGCTACAAGACAGCTGAATCCAAAACCATCTGGCTGTGGATGAGACATTGGGTACCTGGGGGTGTTCTTTGTTTTCACTACAATGAATCTTGCTGCAGTATCCCTCTTCCTATGTGTGTATCCCCAAAATTCATTTCCACCACAATACCGTGAAAGAATAATGTTCTACCTGCAATGGTCTTAACCAATTGAGATTAAAATATTTGAGTTTTAGCCAATTTTACAGTAAGTGACTGTAAAAAGATTGCTAGATTCCTCCCCGGAACCTAGAAGGAGGAGCCTGTGCAGGTGAGATGCATTGAAGCTTACACTTCAAAGTCTATGCACCCAGTGCTTCAAAAGGCCAAAATTCAAGGTGTCAGAGTTTGGAATAAGGAAAGGTTTATTTATCGAGAAGGCACTGGCCTAGAAGACGGGGGTGCTAGCAGTTTCTCAAATCTATCTCAGAAAAGTACAAAGTTCAGCCTTCTTTTATGCCAAGAGAAGGGGAAATGGAAGCGGCTGTTTGTGTAAAATCTCAAGCCCCAAGTGCATTACTCTACTAATTAGCAAGTCTAAAGCAGGAGCTATTAGCCTGAAGGCCAAGGGAATATGGAGTTCCAAGTGAGATGCAGTCAGAGAGACTGAGCATTTCACTCTGGCATTAGCAGCTAGACCTTGCCTCCCCGCCCCGCCCCCACAAGCCCCTATGTGTTTGTTATACGAGAGTACTGGGGACTAAGGGAGGGGGGCAGGTGATTTCTTGACTTGGAAACTAGGAGTCCTGGCAGTGTGAAGCATGTAGGCATATACTCTAAGACCTAGCCCCTGTCTTAGATTTGCACATTTATCAAATGTGATGGAAGAAGGTTCCCAAAATTTCTGTTGGCGCTGAGTGGAGGGATCTGAAGGGTAACTGAGAGCAGAAGTCAGTTGAGGGTACTGTGGTGGGTCCCAGAGCCACATAGCAGGGGCATTCAAGATGCATGTAGCTAGAATCAAATAGAAAGGGTGAGAGTGCCCCAGAATCTCTTGCGACTTTGTGTGTGTAATGCTGTGATATAATAAAGATACATTTGATCTTTGTCCCAGTTTCCAGGCACAGAGCTCCCTGGAATTTCCTTAGTAATAGGGGTGAGAAGGGCATCTTTTGTTACTCATTTTTGTTATTCTTTTGTTAAATCCTTTAAACCACACCAGAGTTAATGCTAATAAGTAACACTTGGAGGAAGGGGTGGAGGTGGTTGCCTGAGAACCAACTACATAATTAGTGGATGGGAGCTCTCAGCCAGTCCTACCTCCTTACCTCCAGGGAACTGAGAGAGGCTGGGGATTCAGTTGATCACCACTGGCCAGTGATCTAATTCCTACTTCAACCATTCCTACTTCATGCAACCTCCATACACAACCCTAAAAGAAAGGATTTGGGGAGATGTGGGTTGCTAAACATGTGCACGGAAGTGTTGGGAGGCTGCTGTACATGGAGAGGGCACTGAAGCTCTGTGCACACCGCCCCTCCTACCTTGCCTTGTGCATCTCTTCCGTTTGGCTATTTTTGAGTTGTATCCTTTACAATAAACTGGTGATAGTAAATGAAGCCCTTTCCTGAGTTTTCTGAGCTGTTCTAGCAAATTATTGAACCATAGGAAGAGGTTATGACAGCCCCTGATATATAGCTGGTCAGTCAGAAGGTGGTCTGGACTTGTCATTGATATGGGAGACATGGGGGCATTCTTGTGGGACTCAACCCTTAACCCATGGGTTTTGTTCTCACTCTGGGTGGTTAGTTTTGTGATTAGGTAAAGGAAACAGTTTTTCCCATCCAGTGGGTGTATGAGGGTCCAGCCTGATGAAGCCCATGGAAATTAATCTTCTCTGGTTTCCAGTAGCCAGAGCCAGCTGTCTGGCCAGTGCTGGGAACAAAGACAGGGGACTAGGAAGGGGCCCTCCCTCTCATCCCCACCAACACTGGGCCAGTCTCAAAGATGCCTTTTTCAGTTTGCCTCCAGTGTAGCTGGCGTGGTTACTCACTGGCCCAGTGGGTTTAGAGTTGTTTGGGAAAATGGAAGGAAAGTACAGAAAAGAATGGCATTGTTATAATTTCTTTTTTCTTTTTTCTTTTTGGATGGGAAGGGAGGGAAAAATGAGGGAGTGAAACATCGAGGTGCGAGAGAGATACATCAGTTGATTGTCTCTCACATGCCCCCAGCTGGGCACCTGGCCCGCAACCCAGGCATATGTCCTGTCCAGGAACCAAACCAGTGGCCTTTTGGTTCACAGGCTGGCGCTCAGTCCACTGAGCCACACCAGCCAGGGTGCGTGGTTATAATTTTTAAATCAGACTGGGAAAGAGTTAATAATCTTAGATTTAATTCTTCAAAAAGCACTTTGGAATTGGAAAACTCCAAATGTAAACCTATTTTACCTGCTCCAAGGCAGATTAGGGGCTCAGAGCCAGAAATTAAAGTCAGCCCTAAAAATTAAGAAAGCTGCTTTTTTGTTTCTTGCCATTGAAGCTTGGGATTCTTGAAATATTTATTATACCTGTTAAATCAGCATCCAAGCTCCCGCCGCACCACAGGTATTGCTTCATTAGTGCCTGCAGATTGCTCTCTCTCTGGCCCTGCTTGTCTCCCTGGAGATTGAGGGGGATAAGGAAGCCAGGGTGAAGCGGGCGTGTTGGAGGGTGTTCCAGGGAGTGTTCTGGGCCAGCAGAAGTGACAAGTTCAGGGGGCTGTGTCAGAGAACTGCATTTTGTGACCTGGTACCAGGGACAGGCTGCAAGCCTTCGTGTGCTGTCTTCACCCAGTGCTGAGTTCTGCCCAGAGTGGAGCCTTCTCCCTTTCACTACAGCCTGCCTCAAAGCCCTGCTCTGAAGCACAGGTGAAGGTGAGCAGTATCTGAAGCCCCTTGTCCATGGGGGTGGGCCTGGAGCCTCTTACCCTGCCCCTGGGAAGGGGAGCTGCGCTCCTTGGGCCAAAGTACAGACTATCGGGGTCAAAGCCACCACCTCTAAGCAAGAAAGACTTTCACACAGTGATTTATGTTCTTTACAACTCAAGATAACAGCATTTCCTGCTCGGCTTTCATGGGAATGCTTTTAAAAAATTTGTGCACTTGCACAAAGAACTGTCATTGCTGAGAGACATAGATAGGTCCTACCTCCAGTAAAGCCAGATTTTCTTCAGCAGCCACCAGACAGAGCAGTTGTGTTCGGCTTTGAGGGAAGTGGGGAGGGCTTCTTAGGAGAGAAGTCCTGAAGGCTGAATGGGAATCTCAGTGGGCCCAGGAAGAAAGACTTTGTGGATCCAGAAACAGGGAGAACAATCAAACTCACACAGTTTGGTTTGGGAGTCTGCGTAACTGGCAGCACAGCTGAGCCTCTGGTCCAGAAAAAGAGCTTCGATTCCACTCAGTGCCTGGAGAGCAGAGCTGAAGGGAGGGTAGGAGGGATGGTTCTGTTTCATTGAATAAATATGCTTAACATGCTTTCGAATTTCTTGTCACCCTGGGTCCCTTGGGGAATCTTGCAAGCAGCCAGAGGGAGTCAGATGGAGCCTGGAAGTGTTGCTGCTATGCTGATAAAACAGAGGCAGGCAACCCTTTTCCTTGGCTGGGAGCAGCTGATTCCCTGGTATTTGGCTACTGCGAGGGTGGAGAACACTTATGCTTTACAAATGAGTTTTAAGACAGGCGAATGTAAAAATTGCATGTGTATCAAATGCCTGCCATGGGATCGTGTGTGGAAGACAGGCCAGCAGCAATTGCGGAAGTGCTGAGTGCATCCCTGCGGTGTGGGGGCTCAGGTCAGGAAGTGGGGAGACCTCTGTTCCTTTCTGGGTCTGCCCTCTCCTGTTCTGTGAGCTGAGACCAATCATTATACCTCTTGTATCTCAGTTTCTTTGTCTGTATATTTCATCTATATTTCACCCATTCAACCAATATTTATTGAGCCCCTTCCTGGTGCCAGACCTTGTCAAGTACTAGGGACACAGAAAAAAATTACTCATCTTGGCTTCAGAGGAGGCAGCCTCTAAGACCTTTTGAGTCAGATACTATATGTGTTCTGTTCTGAGGTTTAAAAAGCATCAGCCTCTTGAGAATTTTCTACAGGATCTCTTCTACACAAATCTCCTCTCTCCAGGTGCTTAGCCCTGGGCCTCATTCCTTCTGAAGCCCCATCCCCACCCTCTTCAGATTCCCAGGGCTGCCCTCTCCCCCTAGCCCACCTGCCTCTCTTCATGCCATTGCCGAATCTGTGGGCACTAATGGAACAAACTAATTCAAACCAAGGCATTTTATTGATTTTCATGTTTACACATTTACTCTGCTATTCCTTTCAGGTGACATTTGCCTATTAACAGCTATTTCCAGCACACTAATCCTGACCATTGATCTCAAGAAGGATTCAGTGATGCTTGAAAAACTCATTGACTACAGAGAAGAGAAAAGGGAGGAAAGTGTTGGAGGCTAACACTGTGGATCTGAGTCTGGGTGATTAAGGAAGAACGGCAGTATTAGCCAATACAGAGAATTGGGTGGGAGAATCACATTTTTTGAAATAAATTTTTATTAATTAAATCATGTATGCAAATATTATTCTAGGTAAAACATGAAATCATTACAGTCATTATTCATTACCTCCCAACAAATACAATTCCCTTCTGAGTGAGAAACACGTATTTTGATGTGTATTTTTCTAGAACTTCCTCTTTCACATAAGAACTTAGTGCCCCCAAATAGTAAGCTCTATAGGAGTTAACAATTAGTTTCCTTTTATTTATTTCTTTTAATTTTATCTTTAATTATATTTTATTGATTATGCTATTATAGTTGTCCTGATTTCCCCCCTTTGCCCCTCGTCACCCAGCACCCCCTACTCCTTCAGGCAATCTCTTCACCATTGGTCACGTCAGTGGGTCATGCATGTAATTTCTTTGGCTACTCCATACCCTATATTGTACTTTATATCCCCATGGCTATTCTGTAACTACCTATTTGTACTTCTTAATCCCCTCACCTCTTCACCCATCCCCCGCATCAGGCAGCTGTCAAAACACTCTCTGTATCCATGATTCTGTCTCTGTTCTTCTTGTTTATTTAGTTTGTTTTTAAGATTCAGTTATTGATAGACATGTATTTTTTGCCATTTTATTATTGTTCATAGTTTTGGTTTTCTTTTTTTGAAATAAATCCCTTTAACATTTCATGTAATGGTTTGGTGATGATGAACTCCTTTAGTTTTTTCTTCTCTGGGAAGCTCTTTATCTGTCCTCCAATTCTAGATGATAGCTTTGCTGGGTAGAACAATCTTGGCTGTAGGTCCCTGCTTTTCATGACATTGAATATTCCTTGTCAATTCCTCCTAGCCTGCAAAGTTTCTTTTGAGAAATCAGCTGACAGTCTTATGGACACTCCTTTGTAGGTAACTAACTTCTTTTTCTTGTTGCTTTTAAGGTTCTTTTTTTATCTTTACCCTTTGGCATTTTAATTATGATGTGTCTTGGCATAGGTCTCTTTGCATTTGTTTGGTTTGGGGCTCTCTGTTCTTCCTGGACTTATATGTCTATTTCCTTCACCAAATTAGGGAAGTTTTCTTTCACTATTTTTTCAAATAGATTTCCAATTTCTTGTTCTTTCTCTTTTCCTTCTGGCACCACTATGACATGAATGTTGGACCTCTTGAAGTTGTCCCAGCAACTGCTTATACTATCCTCAGTTTTTCAGATTCTTTTTCTTGTTGTTCCGATTGGTTGTTTTTTGGTACCCTTTGTTCCAAAAATACAGATTTGATTCTCAGCTTCATCTACTCTATTGTTGTTTCCCTGTAAATTGTTCTTTATTTCAACTAGTGTATCCTTAATTTCTGACTGGATCTTTTTATGCTGTTGAGGTCTTCACTAAGTTCCTTGAGCATCATTATAAACAATGTTTTGAAGTCTTCATCTAATAGATTTATTATCTCCATTTTGTTTAGTTCTTTTTCTGGGGTTTTGATCTGTTCTTTCATTTGGGCCATATTTCTTTGTCTCCTCATTTTGGCAGCCTCCCTGTATTTGTTTCTATGTATTAGGTAGAGCTGCTTTGACTCCATGTCTTGGTAGTTTGGTGTAATGTAGTATGTGTCCTATAGAGTCCAGTGGCATAGCCTCCTCTATCACTCAAGCGGAATACTTGAGGTGCACCCTTTGTATGGGCTGAGTACACCCTCCTCTTGTAGTTGAGACTTGGTTGCTATTGGCAGATCAATGGAGGGATTTACCTAGGCCAGCCAGCTACAAGGACTGGCTATGACCACTGACCACCGACCACCAACCTCCACCCTTCAGTGGAGGATCAGCTGTGCAGGGGTAGGGTGGTGGTGCTTCTACATGGTCTGTAGCTGTCCACTGGGTGTGCTAGACCTGGGGTTTCCTGGGTGGTACAGGACAAGGTCAGCCCCAACCTGTGTTTTGCTCAGGGCATCCCTACTGAGCTATAAAGCGATTTGAGATGGCCACTACTTGTGCTGGGCTTGGAGTTTCCCAGCCAAAGCCAAGCTATGTATCTAAGCTTGCTGCTGCTCAGTCTGGGGCTCACTAAAGCCAGCTGTTGCTTTTTCCCTAGGGTTTAGGAAATTGTGAAGCATGAGCCAAGACCAGCCATTCATATGGAAAAGCAGCTTTGGTGGGCTTATGAGTTGCATGGGGCAGAGTCTCCGGGGATCTCCAAGGCTGGTAAAACAGTGTTAACCAGGTGATGGAGTCTCAGATATGGCATCAGCTTATCAGCTCTGTGGGGGGAGGGTTTAGAAAAGGGACAAGACCTCTGCTTGCCTTGATGCCAGACACTTCAGTTTCTCCCTGTGTATAACTGGTGCCTTTCACGCTGCTACCCCAGTGTTGGAGATCAGAGGGTATGAGTCTGAGTGTGTGAGTCCCTGTGTGGGTTCTTTAAGAGGAATTGCTTGGGGCTCCAGAAGTTTCTTCCACTGACTCAATCCCTGCTGGTTTTTGATCTAGAAGTTGTGGGGACTTATCTTTCTGGCACTGGATCCCTGGGCTGGGAAGCCTGATGTAGGGCTGGTACTCCTCGCTCCTGGGATATCCTTCCTGATTTTTATCTACCACACATTGGTATGGGACCAGCCCATTCCACATCTGTGCCCCTCTTACCAGTCTGGATGAATGTGGTTTCTTTAACAGCAATTGTGTAGTTGTCAGATTTCCATTCAACTCAATTTCACAGCTGTCAGACTTCCATTTAACTCAATTTCTGAAGATTCTGAGTGGTGGTTGTTCTGTATTTTAGTTGTAATTTTGATGTGGTTGTGCAAAGAAGTAAGCCATGTCTGCCTAGGCTGCCGGCTGGACTGGAAGTTTTATTTTCTTTTTAATGGGTAGTTTCTATTTTTTTCATTATAAGTGATGCTTTAATGAACATCCTTGTACCTGTTTCTTGTGTACATGTGCAAGTGTTTCTCTAGGGTAAGTGGGGCATGCATACTTTAAATTTAAGCTTTTACTGTAACAGTGCCATTTGGATGTGTTGCCTTCAAAGTGGCAGTGCCCTCCTGAACAGGGAAGCAGTGTTTGTGAGCAGAGGTGGGTTTAATGTGTAATGTGTTGAGTCTGAAGTGTTGGTGGAGAGCTTCTCTACTTGAATACCTTGGAGGTGCTTGGAGAGAAGATGGGGTGAAGATTTAAGGCTGGAGATGTGGAGTTTTAGCAGGGACTCCATGAGATCTGTGTGAGAGTGGCAGGTGAGCTGAGCAAAAAGTTGAGTGATTTTTTTTTGGCAGAGGAGAAAACTTTCTTATTATGCAGAAAGAGATGTGAGAAAAGATTAAGTTAAGGTGACCAGCTATCTGGCTTTGCTGAGAACGAGGGAGTTCTCTCAGGACATGGGTGTTTCAGTGCCAAAACTGGGTAAGTCTCAGGCAAACCTGGGTAAATTTGTCACCCTCCTAAGTGGAGGGGTCAATTTCAAAAAAGGAGGGATGCCACATCCTGTAAAACCATAGGGAAGGAAGCTCAAATCAGGCAACTTAAAGCAGCTAGAAAATGTACCAAATTCGAAGGGGGAGGTGTAGCTTCTTTGCTGGAAGGGATTCTGGAAGCACAGTGTAGCCATTCAGAGTTTAGCACCCTGTGCAGTTTTGGTTAAAAGCCACAGAACATGACTCTCACTGACTTCAGAAAGAGGAAATGTATTGGAAGAGTCAGGAATTCACAGAAGGAGAAATGGCAGATGGGCTGGCCTCATCTGCACTGGCAGGTATGGGGTGGAAGTGTACCCACGTTCTGTGGCTGAGAGGGCCTTGTCAAAACAATGATAGACAAATAGCATGGACTTTCCAACACTTTCAGTTAAGTTCAGAAAGGGAGTGCCCACCCAGCTCAGCCCAATTCCTGACCAGGAGAGGGTAGACAGTCTGATCACAGCCCCACAATGAATCCAAGAAGAAAGAGGTGAGTCCTCCAGAAGTAATTAGAGTGTTGTCAGGAAGAGAAAACTGATACTAGTCCATTGAAAAGATGAGCAATTGTTCTCCTTTCACTCCATAATGATTAGAGTTCACTTTCTGGATATTCCATGTGCCACGTGTATATATTTATGCAAATGAACAGGAATACATTATGTACATAGTAGATGCTCAATACAATCTCATGGGAGGTATAAATGGATGAACACTCCTGCAGAGGCACACATGCTCCAGTTAGTAGCAGGCAGGATAAACTGTTATTCCCACACAAACGAGGGTCAAACTCTCTTCACCTGGCTGGCCTCACAAGAGAGAATATAAAATGTCCCCAACTTGCTAATAGGAGTCTGCCCCATAGATATGGGTCACTCTGTAAAATGGACATCTTCCTAGGAAGTTATCCTTAAACCTATTTTTTTTGGAAAGAGTGAAATTTTAATTTTAGTCGGGGAACTTATTGTTTATAGAAATACTACAGCAAATTTTTATAGCATGTTGTTTACTTTATAAATCCAGGTTTTCTTCATAGATTGGGTTTGTTTAAAGCAGAATAAACCCTATGTTGAGAGGTAGGCTAATCTGAGTTACTTTTAAAAAAAAAGCTTTCCATTTATACTGAATTTCAGATAACACACAACAGCAGTAATTGCTGACCAACGGTTTCCGAGTGGGGGCCCAATAGGGCCCCTTGGGGGACTCTCTGCAACCCATTGGTAACTGGTTGTATCCATCTCTATTTCAACAATTAATGTGCTGAAGTCCTTAAAGACAGTTTGTTCTTTTAATTCCTTTAAATAGCATTTGTGCAATCTATTTTGCTTTGCAAACCCGTTTGTTGCAGGAAATGCAAGCATGAACTTTACTCCCAGTTCAGAGGCCTGATCAACAAGATTTGGGTGTAATTTCAGATATCAATCCGCGGACGCTCCTGACTCTCCGGTCATGGGGCCTGCGCTTTTTCTCCGAGACTTCTCAGTCTGAGTCGCGGCGAACCCCCCTGGGCTCCCATTAAGGGGTGATGGGTCTGAAGTCAAGTCTCCCTTAGCTAGTATTTTGCCTCTCTTTCTTCTTTGGGTTAGATCCAAAGATCTGCTCACGGAAATTCTGGGTTTTCTTATGTGCAGACAGGCTGCCTAATGATTCTAGCCTGCTTTCCTTTTGATATCACAGTATTTACTTTCACCATTCCCCTAATAGGTAGGATTTGCGTCATTTTGGATTTGTCTGGTCTTTGATGCTGTCCCTGGGGATTATGCGTGCAACCAGAAAATAGCCTCAGCGTCAAGATTCTGAATCCATCCAGGTTTTCTCAGTGTTTACAGTTAGGCAGTATAATATGTCCCGGGGTGCTTAAAAACCCCACAACAATAAGGTGAGATTATTGGGTGGTCTCTCCAAGGAACAAATATCTCCAATATTGGGCCATAGGACCTACATAAACTTTTGTCAAGTTATACTTCTGGTAGCTGGACTTGAGGTGTCCCCTTGCATACTTCCAAGCTGCTGACAGAAGGGCAAACAGAGCCTTACCAATTCTCCGCCCAGTCTAGCTTCTGGCTTTCTTGCCATCCCTATGGCTAAAGGGGCCAGACCTATTCAGCAGAAAGGGGTCTCGTCACCAGCAACACCGCTGACAGATGAGTTCAGAAATGAAAAACACCATGCAGAAATGCCAGGCTGCTCTCACCAGAGATTTGGCTTCTTGACAGAAACCCCATGACACTCTTCCTTGATGAACCTAAATGTGGCTTCATGGACCTCACTACAAGCAGCCTCACTAATTATGGATGGGTCTGTGAATTGAAACTTAAAACCTTTGTTTAGGTCACCAGGACTTGGGAAAAAGATTCTAACACCTACAGAAGATAGGCTCTGATGGTATTGGGTATTTCCCTGTAATTCTCCAACTTGGTTGGAGCAACATCAGTGTGAAGCCTTCTTTACATGAAAAGAAAACATAACCATTTTTATGGGATGCCTACCACGTTTTGTCCGAGCCCCTTATTTTTCCAGCTAACCTCAGTGAAGCTGTGCAGAGCCCAGGGTGACTTTGCCTAGGTAGGCTCTTCTGTGTTAGATTCTTATACCAGAGACCCAACTGCTACTAACTGTAGCTGCCACTCAGGGTGAACTCACCAGCTGATCAGAGCCCTCCTCCTTCTGAACATACAATGAAATCTGAATAGTAAGGCCATGGTGCTGTCACTTTTTGGGCAAAGCCTTTGATGAGGGGGAGATGTCAGTGTTGCTGAGTCCCATTTTCATCTCGTTACCTGAGACCTGGCAGCCCAGCTGGCAGCTGGCAGCCACTGAGAGGTACCAGGAGTGGGGAAAATCAAAGCTCTCTCTTGCTACGAGAGAGTTAAACTCCAAAGGGCCTGTACAGAGTGATTACTTGGAATGCTGCAAGGGGCTTTTTATTCTCTTTCAGGTCAGCTTTGCTGATATCCAAGGGCTAAGTATAACTGTAAGCATGTGAATTTCAATAAATACATTTCCTTCAATTACCCAGCTGGACAGTTTAGTTCACCAGAGCCTGCAATCACACAAAAGCTGCCAGGGTTTTGTTGTGATTTAGATAATTTCTAACCTCCTCTCTGCTTAACCTGCAGGGGCTGTGGGCAGCTTCAGGCACCAGGGGATGGAGAGAGGGAGGTGGAGAGAGCCTGTTCTCATCAACCCAGAGATGCAGGTCCTTGGCTCAGCCTCAAGGGCTGATGGTGTGTCCAAACATAGGGGCTGGAAAATACTGGGGAGGGCGATGCGGGTGTGTGTGCATTGGTTCAGGGGGACATGGAGAATGTAGAGTGGCCTCTGGGATCATAGGACAGAGCTACTATCCTACTTGGGTGCTAAGAAGCAGAAGACACCCAGTGAGGACTCAGATTTCAGTCCCTGATTTTATATGCAGAGAGGCTGTCCCTAGTCAGCAGAGACCGCCGTTGTAGCACTTAGTGTTTGTAAATATAATATGGTAGATCATTACCCATCACAGTATTACCTGTGATGTCTGCTTAGCTAAGCGCATTAAATATGCAAATTTCTCTTTAAGTTGCTTGGTGGTGGTGGCAGGAGCAGAGGGTGGGTGAGGGGTGGGTGGAGGGGGTTGGTTAATGAAACAAGGGACTCTTGGTCTTCATGGAAAAACTGAAAATGACAGTGGAGAACCAGGTGAAGGCAGAGCCATTGTTGGGGGCTGAGTTGGCATGCTGTGATCTTGGATGTTCTTCATGGGGGCACATGTGGACCAGGTCTGTTGGGATTCTAGTCTCCCAGAGAAAAGGATTCCTCCTACAGTGGCAGCAGAGGGAGTGTCTTTCCTCCCTCACTCTTTTCTGGATGCTTGCCCTCTGTTTCTGTTCTGAAGATTCCTCTAACTGCCTTGGAGTTGCTGTTTCTTCCTTGTAAGATGCCATCTGAATCTAATGTCATCAGGGCCCAGCCCTTCCGTGACCCAGTCTAGCCCAAGTAGGTGACTCATCCCTGGCAGTGAGACAGGGCTCCGGAAATGGTGAGTGTTCTGTGCACCTTGGAGGCAGGGGCCTGGCCAGACACTCCTGCTATAGGACCAGGGTGGTGCCTGAGCACCTGCCTCTGGGTCTGCTTTGGTTCTGCCATTTCCAAGCCTGGCTCATCAAACTTTCTTCAATCCCATATGACCACAGTATCCCTTGTGCTTAACTTAGCCAGAATTGTGTGTTTGCTGCAACTTAGGTACCCTAACACTCAAAAGACCTGGATCTGGTCCTGTTGACAGGGTTTTTATTCATTTATTGAAGCTTTTATTCATCCCAGGGGAAGGATTTAGAGATTAAAGAATCCTCCATGTTTTTATATTTTTGTTTTTTACTTTTTTAATTATTATTTTTAATCCTCACCCAAGGATATGCTTATTTATTTGAGGGGGAGAAGAGGGAAGAAAGAGAGAGAGAGAGAGATCAATGTGAGAGAAACATTGATTGGTTGCCTTCTGTATGCGCCCTGACCAGGGATCAAACCTGCAACCTAGGTATATACCCTGACTAGGGGAGCCCAACTGCAACATGTTGGTGTATGGAATAAAGCTTCAGCAAACTGAGCCACCCAGCCAGGGCTGTTTTTATTTTCTAACAGATGGGGGAACTGAGAAGTGAAGCTTGGGCTGACTTGTCCAAGAACCCATGACTTTTTAGTGACAGGGCAGGGACTTGAACTCAGGACTTTGGTTGAGTCTGCTGTTCTTCATGCCACAACCCACAGACAGATTCTTTAGCTTGAACATTCTGGTGACTTTGTGGCTGGTTGGGTCCATTGGTTTGTGTCAGGGAGCCGTGAGAAGAGCCACGGGGTGTGAGTTGATGGGGGTGGGGTGCAGAGAGCACTGGCAGGGCTTTGGGGAAAAGAAGGAAGCACCTTCATCTGCCCTTCTGCTTGGTCAGAGGGTTCAAGTCAGTACTTACAAGTTGCACACAGTAAGAGGACATTAATATAAATAGGAAATAAATAAGCAATAACTTCAACATGTATCCCTCAGGGTTACCTTGGAAGAAAGTTCTTGGGGTTCCCCAGAGGCTGCGCTCTGCCCCAGCAATGTTTTCCCCCTCTGCCTGGTTTCTTGGTTTAACTCCTTCCCTTACCCCAGGCCCTGTACTACTCCCTCTGACACTCACTGCAGACTCCTGGCAGGGACCTGCCCTCTGACGCTCACCAGGGCTCTGGGTGGGCACCTCCTCCTGTGAATAGCCCCCACTAATGAGGGTGACATTTTCACTTCCCCTCCTGTGGACCTTGTCTTCCTGAAACAACCTGGGTCTGGTCTCCTGGGATACCTCATTAAAGGGTTGACAGTGCTTTTTCTAGTAGTCATATTCAGAACTGAGTATCCTATGTCTATGACAAAACAAAAAGCATCTTTATATCTATCCCAGGGGTCTGTATTTCATATAGGAATGTAGCCCACATCCAGCAGACTGTGGGTTAGAGGCATCAGAGGGAGTCCCAGGCCTTCAACCTCTGAGGATAACATGTCTTGTGGCACAGGGTACTAGAGGGTGGTTTTCATGAGAATGCTGACTGCATTCATTTGTGCAACTGATTAATTGGTTAAATGTGAGCTGCATTGTGTGTTCTTGCTCCTGTGTTGGGAGATAAAGCAGTGCAGATGAGTAACAGGGGGAGGCCCCTACTCCCCAGGGGCTCAGCTGCACTGGATCTTTGTTGCATGTGGCTCTCAGATCATCTACTTCTCCTTCTTTGATAATTGCCCCTTAATTTCCTATTGGGAGCCACCCTGCCTGGTTTCAGGAGCTGTAACCCACACATGGCTAAGGCTGAGTGAGTGACCTTCGGACCATAAGCCACTAAGGAGACAAAGCTTATCTCCCTGGCAAGAGCACTGCTTCTTCTCCTTTTACTTCATCCATAACTGGCCCCCAGTCCTTGGTTGGTTAGCCAATGACAGCTAAATCGGTAAGATTCCCCAAGGGGGGAACGATCTAAGACAGGCATGGTCACATGGGAGGCCCCCAAGGAAGGACTTGGGGGGCTACAGCAAAAGGGGGTGATGGACCCTCACCCCTCAGCTTTGACAAAGCCTGAGTCCTCATTCTGTCTGTGAGAAGTCTTCTAATTTCTTGGCTGCCTTACTTCCGCTGCCTGACTTAAGTCTGAAACAATGACAGAGGGCAGTGCGGCTTTGTGCTGGAGAGGGCGGGCTCCCTGGGTGATCAGGCCTGAGAAAGAATATGTAAAATCCTGTGAAGCCTGTTCTGCTAAGGATGATCTTAATTAAATGATAAAAGAGGCCCTAGGCATGCCCATACCATTAGGAAGGGTGCGCGCGGGAGCCTGGGACTTAGGCAGCCTGGCTGAGTGAGCACTTGCTGTACCCCAGACCACAGTGGTAATCCCGGGGGAAAGAGTGCTCTCAGGAAGACCTGAATCCAATGCCCACGGCACCAGGAAGAGGTGTCAGGCTAGCTTTGGGGAAAGTGGGCGCAAGACTGGCTGAGTGCAGATCTAGAAGGGAGAAAAGCCATACCAATTGCTCCCCAGCCTGCTGCAGCCATAAAGACCAGAAAAACCAGTATGGCCAGTTTGAAACCAACAAGAGGGTTTTGTTGTTGTTGTTGTTTTAAGTAATCTTTTATTTTTAAAATTTTTATTATTGTTTTATCTTTCAATATCTTTTTCCTCTCTTTCCTTCTTTCTTATTTTATTCCTTCTTCCTTTCTTTTCAATGTTATGCTTTCTTCCTTCCTTCTTCTGCCTTTTTTTTTTAAATACCCACAAGTGAAACCAAAAAAACATGGAACTGTGAAAAGACCGGAGTTGGATCCAAAGAGGGGGCATCCCAACAGTTGAGACAGTGAGACAAAATTCACTTTGCTATTACAGAGAACCTGCAAGTTATTGCATATTTGTATTATTATTTTTCATTATTCTTACATCTTTTATTTTTGTAGTATTTTTGTATCCCTCTTCTTTCTGTATAGTCTTTGCTTGGCTGGTTATATTATATTATTTGACAGGTTTCCCCTGTTTTCTCTTTCATAGTGTATTGCTAATTTACTGTCATTCATGTCAGGTGTTCCTTTAGCACACTACTCAAGGTCCTATACTCCCTATTCTTGTTATCCAGATCACATAAATTCTGACATATTATTGTTGCTCTAATATTATTGTAACTAATAGCTGTTCCACACAATTGTAAATAACTGACAACACCCCTCCCGGATCTTAGCCCACTTCACAGTTTCCTGAACTCTATTATTGTAGTGGCTAACTCTATTCTCTCATACACTATACCTATTTACTATTCTTTACCCTCATCTTATGTCAGAATCTGACCTTCCACAACCTCATTGTTTTCTAGATCCAACTCACAATCCTCCCCCCTGAACAATCTTCTTTTCATCCCTTCTAAAAAGTGGCTAGTTGGGTGGAACATCATGGTCAACACTATACATAACCAAAGGATCTCCTATCTCTTCTGTACTAGAGGCTATTGTAAATATCATAGACTACTCTATTGCTGTTTTAAACCATTTTGCCTTCCCTCTCCAACCGATCACAAAAAAAGAGTAGGTGGAAGTGGTGAATAACAGGTTACCCACTGGAAGAGGAAACTCAACAACATAGGACCCACCAATAGATAACAACAGAAGAAGGTGAAGGAGGGAGTGGAAACCACACAAACCTCAATCCAAGACCTATCTGGAAATACAAATAAATAGTGGAGAAATTACCATGTACAAACAACTGAACAAGAGTAAGAGACAATCCTCAAAACATTGTACACATGGAAGAACCAGCTTCAACAAAACCCGCCCACACCAGCACATCAAAATAGAAGAGGTGGTGGACAGGGTGACCCTCAGCTAAGGAGCTGGTGGGAAGGAGCCACCAAAGAAAGACCCTACAACAATCAAAACCCAAAGAAAAACACAGAGCCAACTTAAATGACAACCTAAGACTAGGGAGTGTAGGAGATCAAGAAGACTGCACCACTGAACTTCAAAGGTATTCTACCACAGAAGTTCACACCATAAACCCAGGGAGCCAGAATGTAACAGGGTGCAGCCAAGAGGGGAGCCTCAAGTAGGGATCTGTAGTAAGATCCACAAGAGCCTGGAGACAATTGGCTCCACACCACAGGGCCACAGCTGCCCAGAATCTGGCAGCTGTAGCCAATTGTGAGAGGAGCCGGAAATGGGGCTTCAGAGGAAGATTGGCGCTGGGATTTAAACCGAGACGCGGCAGCCACTGGGGGGGAGAACTATGCGCAGCCCTGCAAGAGAGAACCACCCAGCTTTAGCAGAGTGAAGACTCTCGCGGGCCTGAGGGAGAGAACCACGTGGCTCTGGCAGAGTGGGGACTCCCGTGGTCCGGGGAGAGAGGACCATGTGCCTTTGCCAGAGTAGGGACCCCCGCAGCTTTAGGAGATGCGGTACTCTGGACTGGGCAAAGGGGGAAGGAAGGAAGGACTGTGTCTGTTTGCGGGTGCTTTAAGGGACTTTAGGATTTTTGGTGAAGACCGATTAGGTCGCTACTTTAAGTTTGTGTAGCGTTAAATAAACGTTTCCTTTCCTTTTGACAAATCTCTGGCATTGAGAGACGTCTTTCCTCTGGCGGAGGACATCACGGACTTGGGGGCTTCTTTATATCGTCCCAGGCCCCTCTTGTTTGTTCTGTAAGGAGAACAGATCAATTCAAGTATCTGAAGCCAACAAGAAATTGTCTCCCCATTCTTTGTGGGACAAGTAACATACTCCAAATTAAAGGAAGGAGGGAGTCTCAGAAATAATGGTAAATGAAATAGAGGCAACTCAACTATCAGATATTGAGTTCAAAGCAATGGTTATCAGGAAGCTCAATTATCTCACAATGAGCTACCAGAAACTACAGGGAAACTACAATGATCTTCCTGTAAATCATATCAACATGAAAAAGAATAAAGAACCTATCAACATGGGCCAAGAGAAAATGAAAAATACAATTTCTGAAATGAAGAACACAGTAGTAGGAGTGAAAAGCAGGACCCATGAAGCAGAAGGTTGGATCAGCTAGCTAGAGGACAAAGTAGAAAAAAACACTTAAGTAGAGCAAGAAGAGGAAAAGAGGCTCAGAACTAATGAAGAGGGATTAAGAGAAATGCAAGACAATATGAAGTGTAATAATATCCGTATAATAGGGATATCAGAAGGAGAAGAAGAAGAGCAAGGGATAGAAAACTTATTTGAAAAAGTAATGATGGAAAACTTCTCTAATTTGATGAGAGAAAAAGTGACACAAATCCAGGAAACAGTTTCAATCAAGAGGAACCCAAAGAGACCCACCTCAAGACACATCATAATTCAAATGGCAAAATTTCAAGACAAAGAGAGAATATTAAAGGCAGCAAGGGAGAAACAGGAAGTAATATACAAGGGAGACCCGATAAGGTTAGCAGCTGACTTCTTAATGGAACCACTCCAAGCCAGAAGAGAATGGCAAGAAACATTCCAAGTAATGAGAACCAGAGGCCTGCAACCAATACTACTTTACCCAGCAAGGCTCTCAATCAAGATGGAAGGTGAAATGAGCTTCCCAGACAAAAGAAGTCTAAAAGAATACACCTGCACCAAACCAGCTCTGCAAAGGATGCTAAACGGTCTGATCTAAGGAAAGGAAGGAAAAGAGAGAGAGAGGAGCACAGGTATGAAAATGGCAATTAATAAGTACCTATCAATGATAACCTTAAATGTAAATGGATTAAATGCTCCAATCAAAAGACATTGAATAGCTGAATGGATAAGAAAGCATGACCCACACATATGCTGCCTACAAGAGACCCACCTCAGGACAAAAGACCTACAGAGGCTGAAAGTAAAGGGCTGCAAACAAATTTTTCAAGCGAATGGACAGGAAAAAAAGAACAGCCAGGGTAGCAGTACTCATATCAGGCAAAATAGACTTCAAAAAAAGGGCCATAAAGAGAGACCCAGAAGGCCACTTCATAATACTCAAGGGAGGAATCCACCAAGAAGACATAATCATTGTAAATGTATATGCACCCAACATAGGAGCACCCAAATACATAAAGAAAATCTTAGAGGACTTCAAGAATTATATTGACAGCAACAGAATTATAGTAGGGGATTTTAACAACCCACCGTCAAAAATGGACAGGTCTTCCAAACAAAATTTCAACCAAGATATTGTGCCATTGAACAATGCCCTAGATGAAATGGACTTAAGTGATATATATAGAGCCCTTCAACCCAAAGAAGCTAAATACGCATTCTTTTCAAATGCACATGGAACATTTTCAAAGATAGGCCACATGATAGGACACAAGACAAGCCTTAACAAATTCAAGAAAATTGAAATCATACCAAGAATTTTCTCCAGCCACAAAGGAGTGAAACTAGAAACCAACCCCAAGGAAAAAAACCAAAACACTCAAAATCATGGAGACTGAATAGCATGCTATTAAACAATGAATGGGTCAAGAATGAAATTAGGTAACAAATCAAAAAGTTTCTGGAAACAAAAATGAACTCACAACAACCCAAAACTTATGGGACACAGTGAAGGCAGTCCTGAGAGGGAAGTTCATAGCGATACAGGCCTACCTAAAAAAGATAGAAACATTTTAAACAAAAAACCTAACCCTACATCTACAAGAATTCAGGGAACAACAACAAAGACAGTCCAGAGCAAGTAGAAGGAAGGAAATAACCAAGAGCAGAGCAGAATGAAATGACATAGAGACTAAAAACACTAAGGATCAATGAATCTGGGAGTTGGTTTTTTGAAAAGATAAAATTGACAAGCCTTTAAGCAGGCTCATGAAGAAAAAAAGAGAGAGGACCCAAATAAATACAATCAGAAGTGAAAAGGGAGATTACAACTGACACCACAGAAATACAAAGGATTGTAAGAAATTACTATGAAGACCTGTATGCGAAGAAATTTGAAAACCTAGGTGAAATGGACAAATTTCTAGAAAAATATAATCTTCCATAACTAAATGAAGAAGCAGAAAGCCTGAACAGACCAATAACAGCAGATGAAATTGAAGCAGTAATCAAAAAACTCCTGACACACAAAAGCCTTGGACCAGATGGTTTCACAGGAGAATTCTACAAAGCATTTAAGGAAGAGCTAACCTGTATCCTTCACAGACTATTCCAAAAAATCCAAAAAGATGAAAGACTCCCAAAGTTTTTATGAAGCCAACATCACCCTAATCGCAAAAACAGATAAAGACACAACAAAGAAAGAAAACTTCAGGCCAATATTGCTGATGAACATAGACACTAAAATCCTCAATAAAATATTGGAGCCCTGGCTGGTGTAGCTCGGTGGATTGAGCATGGGCTGCGAACCAAAGCATCGCAGGTTCGATTCCCAGTCAGGGCACATGCCTGGGTTGCAGGCCACAGCCCCAACAACCGCACACTGATGTTTCTCTCTCTTTCTCCCTCCCTTCCCTCTCTAAAAATAAATAAATAAATAAAATCTTTTAAAAAATAGTGTCTTGAAAAAGGATCATTATTTAAAATAATATATTGGCCAAGTACATCCAATAATACATTAAAAAGACCATACACCATGACCAAGGGGGATTCATCCCAGGGATGCAAGGATGGTTCAATATTCACAAATCAGTAAATGTAATACATCACATAAACAAAAGCAAAGACAAAAATCACATGATCATATCAATAGATGCAGAAAAAGAATTTGATAAGGTACAGCACCCATTTATGATAAAAACACTCAGCAAAATGGGAATAAAGGAAGTATTCTTCAACATAATAAATCCATATATGAGAGACCTACAGCCAACATCATACTCAATGAGTAAAAACTAAAATCTTTTCCACTAAGATTGGGAACAAGACAAGGTTGTCCACTTTCATCACTTCTATTCAATACAGTATTGGAAGTTTTAGCCACAGTGATCAGACAAAAGGAAATAAAAGGCATCCAAATTGGAAAGGAGGAAACAAAACTCACTGTTTGCAGATGACATGATATATAGAAAATCCTATAGACTCGGCCAAAAAACTGCTTGACCTAATAAATGAATTTGGCAAAACAGCAGGATACAAAGTCAATATCCAGAAATCAAAGGCATTTTTTGTATACCAACAATGAAACAGCAGAAGCAGAAATCAAGAAAAAAAACCCATTTGATATAGCAAAAAGGAAAATAAAATACCTAGGAATAAACCTAACCAAGAAGGTAAAAGACCTCTATTCAGAAAACTACACAACACTGAAGAAAGAAATCAAGGAAGACACAAACAAATGGAAACATATACCGTGTTCATGGATCAGAAGAATTAACATTATCAAAATGTCCATACTACCCAAAGCAATTTACAGATTCAATGCAATACCTATTAAAGTACCAATGGCATATTTCACAGACATAGAACAAACACTTCAACAATTTATATGGAACTGTAAATGACCCTGAATAGCTGCTGCAATTTTGAGAAAGAAGAGCAAAGTAGGAGGGATCACAATACCTGATACCAAACTGTTTTACAAGGCCACTGTAATCAAAACAGCCTGGTACTGGCATAAAATGAACCACATGGATTAGTGGAACATAACAGAGAGCCCAGAAATAAGCCGAAGTCTCTACAGTCAATTAATATTTGACAAAGCAGGCAGCAACATAAAATGGAGTAAAAATAGCCTCTTCAACAAATGGTGTTGGGAGAACTGGACATGCAAAAAAATGAAACTCGAGCACCAACTTACACCATACACAAAAATAAATTCAAGGTGGATAAAAGATTTAAATGTAAGCTGTGACACCATCAAAATCCTAGAGGAGAACATAGGCAGGAAAATCTCAGATATTTCATGTAGCAACATTTTCACTGATATGTCCTTTAGAGCAAGGGACATAAAGGAAAGAATAAACAAATGGGATCTCATCAAAATAAAAAGCTTTTACATGGCTAAAGAAAACAATATTAAAGTAAAAAGAGAACCAACTGTATGGGAAGACGTATTCACCAATGATACCTCAGACAAGAGTTTAATCTCCAAAATATATAAAGAACTTACACGACTCCACTCTAAGAAGACAAACAACCCAATTAAAAAATGGGCAAAGACTTGAACAGACACTTCTCCAAGGAGGACATACAGAGGATCCAGAGACAAATGAAAAGATGCTCAGTGACCACAGAATGCTGTGGATGGCTTGTCGAAACACAAGAAAAACATACACAGAGACAACCAAGTCCTATGGGGAAGTAGGAACAGAATGGCCACTCTTTCTAGTGGGGAGCACACAGATTGATCGCAACAGCTGGTGCCTGGATGTGGGGTCCAGAAGGAACCCAGATCATTTTCTTGAAGCCAGTGGCTACGAGCCGTTGCTGTGGACAATACATCAACTTCAGGTGGACTTACGTGTAACTATATGTCGTAGGATGCGTTGGATTTCAGGGAAGTAGATCTCTTCTTTCTAAAGGTCACTCCTCTCTTTTGTGACCGCCTATAATAGTGTAAATAGTAACTTAGCTTTCAAATTTGGGAGAGAAAGCAGTTTGCCTTGAAAAAAGAAGTCAGGTGATCTGTTTTTGGCAAAAAGCTGCTTGTCGCGGCGACTTTTCAATCCCTGTTTTTTCTCTCTGTCCACCTGCATCGGGAAAGCCAGTGCGTTATGAGAGTTCTGGTTGCCACCAAACTCCGAATATTGCTTCCCAGGATTTAGACATTAGCTGTAGGTTTATATGAATGAGGGCTTTGGCATCTGCCAAGCTCCAAAGATAAAAGGCATTTCCTCCACCGCCCCCCCCCCCGCCCCGGCTCCGGAAACCGAGTGTTCCCATGTGAGTTGGAACCTCGCTGGGGTGTCTGGAATCATCTCCTGAGATGTGCAGGGGCCTTACAGGGAACTCCCACACAACTTAATCTTGCTACTGGGGAAGCATGTAGATTGATCATGACAATGCTCAATATCACTAGCTATCAGAGAGATGCAAATTAAAACCACAATGAGATACCACTTCACACCGGTAAGAATGGACATCATAAACAAATCAACAAACAACAAGTACTGGAGAGGCTGTGGAGAAAAGGGAACCCTAATGCAGTGTTGGTGGGATTGCAGACTGGTACAACCACTATGGAAAACAGTATGGAATTTTCTCAGAAAACTAAAAATGGATCTGCTTTTTGACCCAGCAATTCCACTGCTGGGATTATATCCTAAGAACCCTGGAACATCAATCCAAAAAAACCTATGCACCCCAATGTTCATAGCAGCACAATTTATAATAGCTAAGTGCTGGAAGCAACCTAAGTGCCCATCAGTATATGAATGGATCAAAAAAACTATGGTACATTTCCACAATGGAATTCTATGCAGCAGAAAGAAAGAAGGAGCTCCTACCCTTTGTGACAGCTTGGATGGAGCTGGAAAGCATTATGCTAAGTGAAATAAGCCAGGCGGTGAAAGACAAATACCATATGATCTCACCTTTAACAGGAATCTAATCAACAAAACAAACAAACATGCAAAATGTAACTAAAGACACTGAAATAGAGAACAGGCTGACAATGACCAGAGTGAAGAGGGGAGGGAATTTCAGGGGAAAAGGGGAAGGGTTTACAGGAACAAGTATAAAGGACATATGGACAAAAACTAGGGGGGCACGTGGAAATGGGAGGGAGGTGGGGAGCACTGCGGGGGTGGGCTGGGATGGGAGTAAAAGACAGAAAACTGTACTTGAACAACAATTAAAATTTAAAAAAAAAGTTTAGAAAATGATAAAGGCCTGAGCAAGAAATGAGTTTGTTTCCCAAAGTTTTGTAGCCCTTTAGCTAACAGACCCTGACTCAGAATAAGCCCTCGTAGTTCTTTGTATGCTATCTATTATTTGATCCTTACTGCCTGACAATGATTAATGAACTTTACCTGTAGTTCTGCGCAAATTAAAGGCCAATAAAAACCTGTGAAGGCAATGATCTGGGTGCTCTTCTTTGAGAGAGTGACCAGGCCGCTCTGAGGCACACTCCCCTCAAAAGAGTGGCCTGCCCCTTTTCCTCAACAGGACTCAGTAGTCCCTGTGAATTTGTCCCATATCCCATCCATAACACCACGGACCCTGTGGACCGGTGCATGCATCAATTTCCCCCTCCCATTTTCTACCCACAGTGATTTGGGGAAGGGACTGATTCCATTCTCTGGTTCCACTCCTGGGCAGGTGAGCAAGGCCTTGCCTACAGGGTGTACTTTCACTGTTTCCAAGCCACCTGAGTGCTTTAGGAAGGGAACATTCCCCAAGTCAGTATGAGAGAGTCACTTCTGGAACTTTTGCTAGAACTCTTGAGACTGAGGCATTCTCCTTTTGCCAGTGTTGCTAAGAGGCAGGATGGAAGCCTAGAGGTTCTGTGGGTCATCCTCGTTACCATCTGGGGGGAGCCTGCTTGAGAATGAAGACAGACAGACCAAAGGAGAATAGGAGTGGAGATGGGACAAGTCAGATTTCTGAATGTGTCCTATTAGAGCACCTAGATCCAATGGTGCCAAATATGCCCATGATTTTTGCAATTACAGTTAATTCTCTTTTTTCCTTAAACAAATTAGAGATGGGTTTCTGTCTTTTGAAATAAAAATTATCTTTATTAATAATACTGAAGTAGAGGAGCAAGATAAGTCAATCACTGAGAGATGTGTTTCTGTCTTTTGAAATAAAAATTCTTAATAATACTGAAGTGGAGGAGCAAGATGAGTCAACCACTGATTATAACACATTGTGACAATAAAAAGCACAGAAATGTGATGAGAGTAGAGGGATGGGACAGCCTCACCCAACCTGAGGGGTTTGGGGAAAGGATTCCAAGAGAAGGGACTGCTTGTACTTAGTCATAAAAAATAAGTGGGAATTGTCTAGGGACATGGGGCATTCCAGGAAGAGAAATACCTAAAAAGCTAACATTCATTGACCATATTATGTTTTTTTTAAGGTGCATCACACGTCAGAAAGACTTAGATCTGAAATAATTTACTTAAAAGAAGTTAGATGTTCAAAAGGAGAAACTTCAGTTTTATAACTTGATCACTATGGGACAGCTCATTCTGCTAAGTTGCCACATAGCCAGAAGTTATTTCTGGCTGCACTGATGAGCTAACTAGGCCCACACATACCCTTGTCATTCTTTCAGAATTCTGGAAGGGAAACATGCCCACCTGAGAGGACAGACTCCACAGCGATGGTCCACGGACCTGGATGTTCATCAGTCTCTTGGGAGAGTGAAAACATATATGCTTGAGCCCCCAATTCTAACCAAATGAAAGTCTAAGTGGGGTTTAATGTTTTATTAAAGTTCCTCAGCTAATTTTGACATGTAGCCAATTTTGTGGTGTACAGAATCTAAAAGAAGAAGAAAAAAATATGTCACAATAGAAAGCATCAAGATTTGGAAGTTGAGCTTGTGTGGAACTCCAGTTCATCATTTATTAGCTGCACTGTAGTTTATTACCTCATTTGTAAAACAGAAATAATTACATTCATTGAACATTCATAATTATTTATGGGATGCTTCCTAGGCACCAGGCACTGTACTGAGTGCTTCGGATATAACAGTGAGCAAAACAGATACTCTCTGCCCAGCAGAGACAGACTGTGAAAATAATTTAATGAGTAAGTTATATTTGTGGTGAAATTTAATAAATGCCATGGGAAAGAAGAGAAGAACAGAAGCATAAGGAGATTGATAGTGCTGGGAGAGGTGGCCTGATCAGGTGGAATATCACATGGGGCTAGGTGCATTGAGGAAGCTATTTAAGCAAGGACTTGAAGGCAAAGAGGCACTTAGCTAAATCATTGCCTTGGGCTAGAACATGATAGGCAGAGGGGTTGGATACTGGGTTTCAGAGTCCAGTCAGAGACAGTTACACATTTTTGGCCTGAGAAACTGGAAGGATGCCATATGGAGACAGGAAATTGGTTTGTGGATGAAGAAAGCTTGGGGTGGAAATCAGCAATTTAGTTTAGGACATGTTTAATTTGAGATGTTTATTACATCTGCAAATGGAAATGTTGAGGATGAAGTTAAATAAATGGGTTTAGAGTTCAGAACAGTGGTCTCAGCTGGAGATATAAATCTGAGATTCAATACATATATACATTTTGAAAGCCTTGGAATTCTGAAAGTCTGACAAGGAAGTGGGTACAGAGAAAGAAGAGAGAAGAATCAAGGATTGAACCCTGGAAAGCTCCAATAAGGAAAGGTCACAGGGAAGAGGAAGAACCAGTAAAAGAAACTGAGAAGACTACCCAGTGAGGTGGTCTAGAAACCAAGTAATGGAGTGTTTTTAAGGAGGAGGGAATTTTGTTAAACCATGTCAGATACTGCTAACAGTGTGGTTCAAGTAAGACAAGGGCCGAGAATCGACCACTGGAGTGAAGAAAATTGTTGGCCTTCACCAGAGAAGCTCTGGAGGATTGGAAGGGTCCAAAGGTTGATTGGAAAGTATAAATTTCCTTTCCAGAATGTTTGTGAGGATTATATAATAGCTTTAATGTTGTATAAATTAATTATTCTCTTGGGTGGTATTTAGGAATAAATCTGAAATCTGCTTTTTGATCTTGAAAACACTTTCCCATGTCTTCATTCCCAGCTAAGAGTATTGCCCAATACTACAAAACTGGACATAAATCCAAGAATTTTGATTGTGTTGAATCTATAGATCAAGTTGGGAAGAATCTGAATTCTTAACAATATAGAGTCCTCCAATCTATAAACACAAATTATCTCCATTTACTTAGATCTTTGGTTTCTATCATCAGACTTGTCATTTTCACATTTGAATTATATACACATTTTCTTAGATTCATACCTAATGATTTCCTTTTGTATGTTATTGTAAATAGTATTATGATTTTAATTTCAAATTTTAATTGTTCATTAGTGTTATATAGGAAAGCAATTGATTTTTTGGTATACTAGCATTTTATCCTGTGACTTTGGTATACTTGCTTATTAGTTCCAAAAGTTGTTTTGTTGACTCATATGATCTGTGAGAAAAGACATATTTAGTTCTTCTTTCCCACCCAATTTGTATATGGTTCCTTTTCTTTTCTTATCTTTTCTTCACCACTAGCTCTTCCAGTACGACACTAAATGGAAATGGTAATGGGGCACATCTTTGTTTCATCTTCTGTCTTAGAGGAGAAATGCCCAATTTCTCACCATCATGATGTTTGCTGTAAGTTTTTTGTAGATGTTCTTTGTCACATTGAGGAAGTTTGTTTATATTTCTGGTTTGCAGGGAGTTTTTATCATGAATGGGTATCAGATTTTATCAAAAGCTTTTCTGAATTAATCAATAATTTCGGTGATTTTTTTCTTCTTCAATTTGTTGATATGCTAAGTTATACTGTTTGATTTTCAAATGCACTGCATATCTATAATAAATACCACTTGGCTGCAGTGTATAATTATTTTTATACTTTTAATCTACCTGAGTCTTTATATTTAAAGGTTGTTTCTTTTTTTATCCTCTTGAGCAATGTCTGTCTTTTAAGTGATGTAGTTAGAGTACTAACATTTACATGCTTATTGATATAGTTGAATTGATATCTAGCATGTTTGCAACTGTTTCTATTTCTTGCATTTGTTCTGTTTCTTTCTTCTCTCTCTTATTTGTATTTATTTTTGCCTTTTCTGGTGTCAGTTGATTTAACATTTTATATGATTCCATTATATCTTATATCAATTACACTTTTTTAAAAAATTTAGTGGTCACTCTATAGTTTGCAATATACATTTTTAAGTAATCTAATTCCAACTTCAAATAACGTTATTCCACTTACCATGTAGTACAGCTACCTTATAACACAGTATTTCCAATTGTTCTCTCCCATCCCCAGCATATCCCTGTCATTCAGTTCAATTATTTATATACACTAATCACCCAATACATTTACCATTGTTACTTTGAACAGGCATCTTTTTGATAGATTAAGAATGGACATGGACAATGGTGTGGTGATTGTAGGGGGTAGGAGGATATAAGGGGGATAAATGGTAATGGAAAAAATACAATAAAAATTTAAAACAAAACAAAAAAGATAAGAAAAATATAACATTTATTTTACCTTTAATTATTCCTTCTCCAATGCTTCTTTCTTAATGTACATCTGAATGCTTTCAATATTTTCTCTTTGCCTTTTGCTTTCTGTGGTTTGAATACCATATGCTTAATTATCTTGCTTAGCATTCTCTGAGCTTCTGGTTTGGTATCAGTCATTAATTTTGAAAAGTTCTTGGTTATTAGTATTTCAAATATTTCTTTTGCTCTGTTGTTTTTTTTTCTTCTGGTGTTCCAAATGCATGTGTGTTATACCTTTTGAAATTGTCCTACCATTGTTGGACATTCTGGGTTTTTAAACAATTTTTCATCGCTTTTTATATTTTCATTTCTGTTTGGGAAGTTTCTCTTGACCTATCTTCAGGTTCCTTAGTTCTTTCTTCAGCCATCTTGTAGGAAAGAATTTTACTGATGAGTCCATCAAAGGTCTCTTTCAATTTTGTTACAGAGGTTTTTGATTTCTAGTATTTACTTTTGATTATTTCTTAGAGTTGCACCTCTCTGTTTACATGACCCATCTGTTCTTGCGTGTTCTCACTTTTTTTCTATTAAGGCCCTTAACATATTAATCACAGTTATTTTAAATTCCTTGTGTGTTAATTCCAAAATCTGTGTCATATCGGTGTCTGGTTCTCACACTTGCTTCATATTGTTAAATTGCATTTTTTATTACCTTTTAGCATGGCTTGTCTTCTTGTTGTTGAAAGGTAGAAATGATACATCAGGTTATAGGAACTGAGGTCATTCAACCCTAGTGTAAGGTTTTATGTTAATCTGGCAAGGTCCTGGGCAAGGAACTGGCTTGCAGTTACAGGTACCAGAAACTTCACATTCCTCTGGTGTCCCTGTTTTTGTCACCTCTTTTACCTTTGGGCTTCCCTAAGCACTTTTCCTTAAGTAGAGTCTGTATCTTGCCTCTCTCTTAGCTGTTATATGCCATTATTACACTGGAAGCTTGTTGATGGGGTGATAAGGAGTTGAGGAATGGAAGTATTCTATAATCTTATGATTAAATCTCAGTTTTCCATGGGTGTGTGTCCCTGGTCTTGACTTTGACAAGGATTTCTTAGCTTTAATTTTTTTTAACTCTTAGGTGAGAGCAGAAGACTTGAGGGCTTAGAGTTGAGCACAAGCCCTTCCCTCAAGTGGGATGAGGCCCTGATAATGTCCTTCCCCCGAAGAGTAGTCCCTTGTAATGCAGAAGGCTCTTGGTGTGTTTCATAATGGTTATTCTTGTCTTTAACCTGCCAGAACCAAGAAGAGAGCTTCCTTATCTCTTCACTGTGAGTCCCTGGTAAAGTTCATGGAGATAGAACCATGAAATTGTGATTCCTACTCCCACCCAAGACAGCAGGCCCCCATAACAAAGATGAATTATTGGAAGCTGAGTGTGGACTAGTTTAAGATTGAGAAACTCTCAAAGTTCACACTCAGCTTCCAGCAATTCATGTAACTTACCATGCAAGTGTCTCTATCAGTTTATGGCTCTGAGGGCATCTCCTCTGGGCAGGCAGATCTCAGCTGTAACTCTCTGAATCCATGTCTCTCAATGTTGGGGGATGGTTTGCCAGGCAACTTCTGAAAAATGTTTTGAATTCTCAATTTGTTCAGCTTTTTGTCTTTGCAGGATTGGGAGTGCTGACTTCTGAGCTCTTTTAATGTTAAAGCTGAAACTAAAGTGGCCCAATTTGTATTTTAAATTATAAATATTTAGTCCTGTGAGGTAGCTATTATTGGTGAGATTTAGAAACTGAGGCTCAGCATTGTCAACTGACTTGCCCAAGCTCCTGTAGCTAGCAAGCTGTAGTCAGCAGGCTCCATTCTAATTCTGGTCCTTCCTATTCTAGCTCATTGATACCAATTCCTCTGCATTCCCTTCTGAAAATTTTCATATATAAACGGTGGACATCTTATATCAGGTAGTTAAACTTAATGCTCAGAGAAATCTAGTTACTTGTCTTACTGTGGGTAATTTGTGGCTCTGCTTTTGGCTATTAAAAGAAACAGAAACATGGAGAGAGAGAGAGGAGAGGGAGGCAAGGAGGGAGAGAGAGTGGGAGAGAGAGAGAGGAAGAGAAAAGAGAGAACACTAATTCTTACATATAGAATACATTGTCTTTGAGTCCAAGAAAGAGACTGCATTGTCTATCCTTCCAAATTTCTGTTAATCTGATGCTTAGGACAGATTTTCTGGTCATCTGCTTATATCAAGGGACTGGGACAGGAGAAGGGAGGGAAGAAAAGGTGACATGGTTTGAATTCTTCCTTAGCCCCTTACTGCTGTCTGACCTTGGGCACAGGAACAAACATTCTCTGAGACTCAGTATTCTCATCTATGAAATAATTCAACCTAGTCACAGGCTGGTTATAAGGATCAAGTAAAATAATTTATTTAAAGCATAGGATGCTTTACCCAGCACACGTTAATGCCTATTATTGTCATTCATTGGTATCAGTCTATATTATCATTCCAGACCCAAATTTGCATAGTTTCTAGTGAATGGGTTCTACCAGAAAAATCTACTCCACATAAATATGAGCCTGAAGAGATAGATCTCTTATATCACCTTGATCTACTGATTTAACTACTTTTATTCCTTTACTTTTTAAATCTTCCAGTAAATAAGGATTTTCCTGGTTGATCACTGTGTTACTTTGGTAGGTCTGTTATAACAAATTACCACAGACTGAGGGCTTAAACAACAGAAGTTTATTTTCTCACCGTTCTGAAGACTGGACACCCAAGATCAAGGTGTCAGCAGGGTTGGTTCCTTCTGAGGACTATGAAGAAAGAGTCTGTTTCATTTTTCTCTCTTAGGCTTGTAGATGGTTGTCTTCGCTCCATGTCTCTTCACGAGGAATCTTCTCTCTGTGGTATCCCTGTGTCTAAAATTCACTTTTTATAAGGGACTCCAGTCAGAGTGGATTAGGGCCCAATCTGATGGTCTCACTTCAGCTTGAATACCTCTGTAAGGCAGTATCTCCACATAAGGTCACATTTGGAGTTACTAGGTATTAGGATTCAAAATATAAATTTGGGAAGGGGGACACAATTCAGCTGGTAACAGTTACCTTGCCAGTAACTTCTTCCTGCTGCCACATCCATCCCATTTGGCTCTCTACCAGTGCGTTGTTTGAGAGACCTTCAAGTCCTCTGTACAGCTCAGGCACTTGCTCCATCTACATACTTTTTCCTTTTTCAGATGTTCACCTCTATTTTTTCTCTGTTCTTGGACTACCTTTACTGACTTTTTCTTGATCCATCGAGGGGAAATTTTGTCACTATTTGGCTGTTCTTATGTTTTTGCTGTGTTTGTCTTAGTTTTGAACAAATTCCAAAAATAATCCTTTGTAACCTGTAATTTTATCTTCAGGTTGTCTTTTGTTTTTCTCCACATCGCTGGAACCATGGCAGAAGATTCTCAGAGTAATTCTGATTAGAGGATATTCATGACCGCTCCAACAAAGCTATTTTCTCCTCAGGCAGATGGCATTGGTAAGTTTGCATCTCTTAGTACTTTTGGACATAATAGGGAATTCATATATAAAATTGCCTTTGAAACGCTATATATGCATACTTAAACATTTTGTTTAGTTTATTTTAATTCAACAAGTACTTATTGAACACCCATGATGCTGGGGATATCTGATCTATGAGGTATGGTTGCTGAGCCCCGAAAGCTCCTGGTCCAGCAGAGAAAGCACATGCAGGGACCTAGCGGGTACAGCATAACCGATGACAGGCCAGCAACAGACACGAAATGCAATGGGAGGCTATGCTGCTTAGTTTTTTATTTTATTTCATTATAAAGTACTTTGGAGCTTTTTTTTTCTGTGAGAGTTTTAGGATCACTACTGGCCCAGAGTATTAATGATGTTTTTACTTGACCAGGATATATTTAAAATCTTCAGAGTGGATTACAGGAGCTGGTGGGAACTGGCCTCTGCCCACCTCTCCAGCCTGAGCTTTAGTCCCCCTATTCCTAGCAGAGTGTTTTTCTAAACACGGGTGGTCTTTTACTTGGCCCACACTCTATGCTTTTTCCCATATTGAGGTCTGAGCACAGGCCTCTGCCTGGAATGAATGCCCTCACCAACCCCACTCGGTCAGCACCTCTGCTCCCTATGGCCTTCAGAGCAAAGCTACTTCTCTAAAGAGAACTCTCTGGTTCTCCTCTGCCCACCTTGATTAGTTCTTCCACGTTGTCCCACATGCCATCCTGTCCTTACTTTCCCTTCAGAGCACATACAGTGCTTTTACCTATTTGTGTGACCAGTTCTTTAATGTCTAACACTTCCAGTGGGTTATAAGACCCACAGGAACAGTAAGTCCATTTATTTTGCTCATCTCTCTATTCCCAGGACCGTGCCTTGCACAAAGTGGGATCTGTTGTAATTTGTGCCTCTAATCTTTCATGTCCATCTTCACATTCTCCATGTTCACAGCAATGAAGGGTCTTAGCTGGCAGTTACACTCTGGTCCTCTGGCTCCAATCTCCTTCCTTATGGTCTTAATCACATCCTGAGATAATTGGGTCATCTACTTTTATGGCTGGAGACACACTATTTGAAAATTATGTCTGGCTCTAGCTTACAAATTGTGATCCTGTGCCGATATATGCCCTCTTTTAATATACACTAAATTATGATAAGCGAACAAAAGTGAGTCACCCGAAGGTAAATCAACTCTTTATGAACAATGTGCCTGTACTGAGAGTACATGTAACTAAGCAAATGGTAGTATTTGTTTAGGATGATGTGAGTCCCAGGTAGAAAATAGTTTTTATTGCATGTCAGTTCCAAAAGATTATTGGTGGCCACCTGGAGTGTTCTTCTGAAGTTTCTGTATAAACCCTGCTTTGCTCAGAGTGGGAAGAAAATTACATATTTGATTAACAATTTTTGATTGATTGATTTGTCTAATGTGGAGATAAAGTGGCAAGGCCACAAGGGACAGATGGCCTAGGAATTAGGTTAACTTACTAGAAAATGGAAAAATCTACTCAGTGTTTTTAGCAGATTCCAAGCAATGTTTTACCTCATTATTTAAAATTTCTGCATAATTTACTAACAATATAATCCTCTCTTTTTAGGGTAGAGTTATTCATGTTTTGACAAATTCATACAGTCACATAAGCACTGTCATCTAATCAAGATACGCAAGGGTTCCACTGCCCCTCAGCTTCCCCCGTGTCCTTGTAGGGTCAGCTCCTCCCAGCTCTTGGTAACTATTGATCTGTTCTCTATTCTTGTAGTTTTGCTTTTGCAAGAATTTATATAGAATGGAATTAAAAGCATATGTCCTTTGGAGTCTGGCTTCTTTCCCTCAGCATAATACATTCAAGTGTCATCCATGTTGCTGCACATGAACAGAATTTTAATGTAACTTTGTAAAAAATGATCAATAAAATAGATTTTCATTTACATATTTAAAATATGCATTGAACAAGTAGATGATAATTAATATGCCTTATGAATATAAAGACTATTCATAGCATGGTCTTTTCCCCTTCCAAATCTCTCTCTGTCATCTATCATCTTTATATCTGTATCTCAAGGTAAGTTATCATAAAACAAACTTGAGATGATTGCTTAAAGACAGCAGGTTCGTAACTGGGGGTGTTCCATAAAGTTGGTGGCATTGGCATGAACCTTGCAGAGCAGCTGAGATCTTCTTTCAGGAAATGCTGGCATCACTGAGAAGGGATTTGTTTGCTTCTCAGAGGCTCATCAAGCCTTTTTATGAATAGACTGACCTTATGGCTAAGCAGGAAAAAAAATAGTCTGTTTGCTGTTTGTTTATCTTTTTTTGTGTGTGTAACAAACATTTTCTAACCATATAGTAGTTGTAAAGTACAACCAAAGGTGCCCTGGGAAATACAATATTAAACAAGACATAGTTTTATCTACTTGATGTATTACTTATATACACCCCACTTCCTTTACTCTATCCTCATTTTCCATTTCCTCTCTTCCTATCTTGTTTCATAAACAAGAGATAGCTTTAAAAATACATGGAAAATAAATCATTAAAAATGTTAGGACAAAAAGATAATATTGGTCAGAAAACAATCCATGGTTAAATTTACCTACATCTCAGGAATGTGTGCAAAATGGTTTTATAGGGCTATCAGAGATGGGCCAGAGATTGGGCTGCACATGTTCGGCCTACCAGAGTGGGCAGGGAAATGGGGTCAGTTAAAAAATCCAGATTGTCCACAAGGTAAAGGCACACCAGTTGTTTAGATTTTCATTTTACACCTGTGAAAAATTTCTCCCTTGGGTCTTCATAAAGATTCAGAGAACAACATCTGGATTCCATCCCAGTAATAAATACAGGAACAAAATTTGCTCAATTGTTTCTTACAGCAAATGTGATGTGAGCCAATATCGAAACAGCAAAGTTCAAGTCTGTCAAGTAAATTTGACAACACTCAGAATGATGCCATCCAGACATGCAGCTCTCAGAAAGTATGATTTGATCTGAGGGTAAAATTTGTTACTTCTACAGAACAGATGAATAGCATGTCTTCTAGTCAACCCTCCATAAATGTCTAATCTCATAAACAAGATTTTGATAAGATTTGGACAACAAAGAATTTATCTAACAAATAATTAGAATACATCTATTTAGTGTTTCTGTTCAGGGCTGATATGTATATTTTGACACTGATCAGACAGAAGGTAAGATAAGATTATTTATTAAAAATCATGGAGACTGTGTAAGATGTGTTTAAATAGATAGAGGTTATTCCTCTTTGGCACAAAGGTGCATGTATTCTAATAACAAGGCAACATGCTAAGAGCTCTAAATGTGTCTTGTTATTTTAATATCCTATAGCATTCCTATGTAGTAGCTTCTCTATATTTTTATCCTTATTTTACAGAAAAGCAAGCTAACACTTAGGAGAGTTCAGTGATTTGCTCAGCATTACACAGCTTGTAAGAACAGAGCCAGGATTCAAAACAAGTTATCTCTGGAATCAGAAATTGCACAACAAGTCTTTGCTTTTGTTTTTGTTCACTTAAAAAAATTTTAGCACAAAAAAATAAGGTATGCTATATTGCACATCCATTTTCCATTGCCTTAGCTTATGTTATAAATTATTAGAAACAAAAGTCAGCCCTGGCTGGTGTGGCTTAGTGGATTGAGCATGGCTTGCAAACCAAAAGGTCGCCAGTTTGATTCCAGGTCAGGGCACAGGCCTGGGTTGTAGGCCAGGTCCCCAGTAGGGGCGAGCGAGAGGCAACCACACATTGGCGTTTCTCTCCCTCTCTTTCTCCCTCCCTTACCCTCTCTCTAAAAATAAATAAATAAAATCTTTTAAAAAATAAAATAAAATCTTTGTTTTAAAAAAGGAAGAAATAAAACTCACACTCCTGCATACTCTCCCCAATTTCATTCTTCTCTTGTCCTCAAGAGACAGCCACCATTCTTGAAATCAGTATCATTCACATGCGTGTCTTTAAAATTACTTATGTACAAGTGTATCCCTGAATAATGCATAAATTGTTTTGCATATATCAAAATATTAAATAGTTTATATCATATTGTGTATGTTTCTTCCCCTTCCTTTTTCGTTCAACTATATGTACTTTAGATTTATTTATTTCAATAGTTGTAGTTCATACCCATTCATTGTCACTGCTGGGAAACATTGCATTGTAGGGCTTGAGTACATTCTTCTTCTGATGGCAGCTCAGGTCATTTTCAGTATTTTGCTATCACAACAATGTCACTCTGAATATTCTCATACATATCTCCTGGAATTCATGTTTAAGAGTTTCTCTAGTGCAGTGATTCTTAGTGGATATTTTGGAAAGTTGTGGTAAGGCTTTTGTTTGTTACAGTGACTGGGGTGTGCTGATGGCAATTAGTGGGTGCAGTCAGGAGAAGCTGGATGTACTGTGATGTACAATACGCTCTTAACAAAACTTGTCGTGACATCTCATGTGACTTTGGAGTGTTCTGCCTGATCTTCCAGTAAAACATCAGTTTGTAATTACCTGAATCTAGACAATAACTCTATTTTACATAAAATATAAAGTATTCTGAAAAGCTTTAATGAGTTTACCAAGAATTTAACTACTATGGAATTAAAAAAAAACCACTTTGTTAAGCATTTTCCATGCAATGGGAGAAAACATTTGCAATTATATATGACTGCAAATCACAATCATAAAGAATTAATGAAAAGGATATATAAAGAACTTCTATAATTCAACAACTACCACCAAATAATCTTATTCAAAAAATGGACTAAGGACAATTGGAGTGACATCTCTCCAAAGAAGATATACAAGTGACCAATGAGCACACAAAAAGATGCTCAGCATCAGTACTCATTGGGCAACACAAATCAAAACCATAGTGAGATACTGTATCACGTTAGGATGACTGTTATCAAAAAAGCAGAAAATATGTGCTGGTGAGGATGTGGAGAAATTGGAACTCTTTTGCATTGGTGGTAGGAATATAAAATGGTACAGTCACTGTGGAAAAAAGGTATGATGCTTTATCAAAAAATTAAACAGAATTACCATATAATCCAACAATTCCACTTCTGGATGTCTATCCAAAAGAATTGAAAGCAGGGACTTGAACAGATATTTGTACATATAGGTTCATAGCATTATTCACAATAGCCAAAAGGTAAAAGCAATTGAAATATCTATTTATAGATGAATAAACATACAAAATATGGTATATACATGTAATGGAATATTATTCAGCCTTGAAAATGAATTCTGACATGCAACAACATGCATAAGCCTTGAAGACATTGTGCTAAGTGAAATAAACTAGGGTCAAAGGACAAATAATGTGTGATTCCAGTTATATGTGGTACCTAGAGTAGTCAAATGCATAGAGACAAGAAGTAGAAGGGTGGTTGCTAAGGGCTGTGGGGCTGTGGGGATGGAGAGTTTTTGTTATAGGGTTTGGCATTTCAGATTGGAAAGAGGAAAAAGTTCTGGAGATGGATAGTAGTGATGTCCTACAACAATGTGAATGTACTTAATGCCACTGAAAATTGTAAACTTTGTTATGTGTATTTTATCACAATAAAAATGCATTTAAAAAGATAAATCACTTACATATCAAATATTATTTTATAATCTATTTCCTTTAATTAAAGTTAGGTATCATGTTGGCTTTTTAATGACTAAATATCTTTGAAGAATCAAATAACATCTTAGAATTATTTTTCCTTCTTCATGGGTTTAATTCTCTGCAGAAGAGAATGTTCCTATCTCCCAGGGAAAGTAAAGTTTTTTGAAATTTTATTTTAATTTTATTTACTTTTAGAGAAGGAAAAGGAGAGAGAAAAAGGAGAGAAACACTGATGAGTTGCCTCTCTCACTCCCCCAGCTGGGGACCTGGCCTGCAACTCATGTGCCCTGACCAGGTATCAAACTAGCAACCTTTCAGCTCTCAGGCCAGTGCTCAGCCCATTGAGCCACACCAGCCATGGATAAAATTTTCTTATTCTTCTCATCAGTTGTTCAAAATCCTGCCACAATTTAGTTCACTTTGTATCAGATCTTTCATTCTTTGATTTAGATTGACCTATTGAAATTATGTGTGTAGGTAAGTTATATTATTTATGAGTTTCATGTAAGAATAATAAAGAGGGTGTTACAAACTACATATTATCAAAGAACACATCAGGCCTGGTAGGTCTGTGAACTGCTGCTCTGGGATAGGTGCTTGGAGTGGAATTTTTAATTGTAGGGCATGCATATGTTTAATGACTAGAAAATGACATTATTTTTATAATAATTTTTTAAAAGATTATTTTTATTTATCTTTAGAGAAATGGGAAGGGAGGGAGAAATAAAGGGAGAGAAATATCCATGTTTCCTTGTTATTAGAATAAATGCACCTTTGTGCCAAAGAGGAATACCTACCTTCTGTTTAAACACACCTTACACAGTCTCCAGGCAAGTGTCCTGACTGGGAATCAAACCAATGACCTTTTGCTTTATGGGATGATGCTTAACCAACTGAGCCACACTAGCCAGGGCTATTTTATAGTAGTTTTAAGAAGTTATGACCCCAGAAATATTTTAGCAGTCCTGTTTACTGTTCCACATTCTCACCAGCACTTGGTATCATCGTATTTCTAAATTTCCACTACTCTCTGAGTATAATGTAAATTAGATTCCAATTTTATTTAACTATGAAAAGTCAACTGACTCAGCTTTCATTGATTGAATTGTTCATTCTTCATAATTTACAAATTCATGGCTATTATATATTGAATTTCTCTACATATGTAGATTTCTTTCTGAGATTTCTATTGTTTTATTCTATTTGTGTATTCCACCGAAAGATCCATCTGTCTAAATTACTATAGCATTGTAATAAGTCTTTAGAAAACTTATAATTTTTTAATGCTAATATATATTACCTCCAAAAGAAGTTTAGCATTTAGCAATATAGCTTTATGTGAGCCCTCTAGGACAAATTAGTTTAAATTACACACCCAGGTAAATAATTATTCTGACATGCAACAACATGCATAAGCCTTGAAGACATTGTGCTAAGTGAAATTTTGAATAAAAGTGTTGAAGGTAATCCAAATAAGTAAAATCAAATCTGCCAAATATAATAATTTTTATTTTAGAACAGTGGTATCAGCTTTTTTTTTTTGATTTGGCAATGATGACCAAATTATCTACTAAGACTGCTTTTAGTAGTTATTATAACAAGATCAATGTGTACAGATGTACCATTAACTCTATGCTCTCATTGGTCTATAGACATGCAGCCAACCTATCTATTTATATAGATAAAAATGAAAAAAAAAAGACACACGCATGTAATTTCATTGTTCAAAACTGCCATTGATCTTTCCAGAATATAGCTCCTGATGACAGTGGCAAGGGCCATTTGCTCAGGCTGCTCCTTTGACGTCACCAGTCCAGAGACAGCTGCATATCACCAGCTGTATCAGTTGCTTTCAGGAAAGATAAATTATAAAAAGGACCTGCTTCCTTCTGGCTAACACAGTGTCTGGCCCACAGCTGGATGACAGAACAGGAGCACTAGACTCATTCACTCGGCCCATTGACTCATACAGGGCACAACTTAAGAGGATGAAGACCAGATCATACATTTCAGAAGAAAACGTCAACCATAATAGCTGAGGTGTGTAGCGGACACTGGCCGGCAGTATCCATCTTGGCTGTGGATGCTCTTGGAAACACAAGAAAAAACATACACAGAGACAACCAGGTCCTGTGGGGAAATAGGAACAGAAGGGCCACTCTCTCTAGTGGGGAGAGCACTGTATCCATTCCCAAGCAGATTTTTATTGAGAATATAGACTTAGTTTGTGGATTCACAGTCTTGCAGAAAAGATCAAAAGAAGTAGGTGACTTACAAAGGTGTAGACAGAACCCCTGCTGTGATTCTGGGCAGAGATTGGGGTTTTATCTAACAGGGCTCAAAGGGAAGTTTTGGTTTCCTGTCTGTGCCTTCAAATTCTAATCTAATAACATCCTCCAGCAAACAGATCTCATAGGATCTTGCATATTCTATGTCCCAGGCCTGATTACCCCTGGGGTCCGCCATTTCTGGTCTGGGCTGCACCACCCCTGCTATTTTCCACAGGCCTGAGTTAACAGAGAAGACAAAGGCAGCCAGGAGACTTGGATTTCTCACAAGGACTCAGGCTTTGACAAAGCTGAGGGGGCAGGGGTTGATGCTATCACCCCTTCTTATCCACAGCCCGAGTCTCTTCCCTTAGGGTATTCCCACATGACTGCATCTGTCTTAGATTCATTCTCTTTCTTAGAGAATTGTTACCCGTCATTGACTGTCGATCATGCAAAAGGGAAGCTGGGTATTAGAACAGGCAGCGTTCATGCCAGGGAAATAAACTTTGTCTCCTTAGTGGCTCCTGGTCTGGAGGTCTTTCACTCAGCCTAAGTCTTGGGGGGTTATAGCTTCCTGAGACCAGGCAAGGCAGTCTCCAACAGAGGTGTGTATGCATCAAGATGCAAATAATTAAACTTCTCAGTGGACAAGATCAGGACCAGAAGATTCCTGTCATACTAACAGGCAAGCTTAAAAATGTATTTCCACCTTGATCCAAAAAAGTCTTGAGCTGTTAGAGGCAGTCATGTCCCTTCCCTCAAGAAAGCTGAAAGCCAGAGAAAAACATAGATTTACACCAAAGATAGATTTATACCAGCAATATTAATGCAAGTCTGGGGAAGGAGTCTCAAATGTGCAATAAGGATGAAGAGGGCCAATGTGAAGTTTCTAAACTGGTTGGCCTTGATAATATCCCACTAATGTGGAGCAGGAGGTTGTCAACACAGTTCTAATCAGGGATCATGGATTTGCCTTCTCTCCTGCTCTCACAAGTCACTTGAGCCCAGTGTTAGCCAAGTATATAATCCTTCTTCTTGAGAAGTCAGGTAGGAAACAGAGGTGGTGACCATATCCTGATTTTTTTTCATAATTATGTGTGATTCCTACAATTGGTGGTAAGAAAAGAGCTGGTGATAAGCAGCCTCTGGGCAGATGATGATCAGTTAGTTTGTTGTAATTGGTGCAGTTATCATGGCTTGCTCCTGCTTATCAAGAGAGGTGATAAGCAATCCTATTTGAAGACAAAAGGAATGATGCTCAGTGTCCCTTGAACAAAGTCCTGTACATATAGAGAGTGTCACAGTGCTACTAAGGTGCAGTGCCTCTCCAAAGGGAGTGCATGTCTGGGCCTTTTGGTGTCTGGAATATATTTTATTTAATGAGAATATAAGAAATAAATAAATAAATACATAAATACATAAATAAATACATAAATGAACACCTGACTCTCTACCACCTTGCCTCCTAGGACTCATCTGTCAATGCTGTCTTCTCTCACAAGAAAGACTCATACTTTGAGTGAAATTGGGCAAAGATTACCTAGTGAGAACTTTCTCACAGTGTAGTTTCTAGGATTTTATCATGTAGTCCACAAACATTTTGGCAGTTTCAGAGGAAAAATTAATAAGGGATAGATCCCTTTTTCATTTGTGAAAAATATGTATAACACAAAAGCAAAATGTGTGATTTGTGATTTTTCTTAGAAATCCTGTCACTTTAGAATTAATTAAAACACATTGCTTCTCAGCCTTTTGGCTAAGATCAAGTGTAGAATTCATTAAAACCTTGAAGGCTGCACGAGTGTCACAAGGAATGAACTCCTTAGTCCGTCTTGGCTCACACACCATTCATGGAGTAAAGTTATCTTGCCACTGTTGCTTCATAGTATTTGTGATTTTTAGGTTTCTTACATTTGGCTGTTATGCTTTTTTTTTGGGTCATGTTAAATTGTGTGTATCCTAAATGCACAAAAATAGATTAGTGATTCATAATGATTCATTGGGGTGTCAAAATAGTATGAAGAGGCTTCCAGTTTCAGTTCTAATACATAAAGAACTAGAAAATTATCACTGTCATCCTTAAAAAAGGAAAAGCTGGCAAATGAAAACTTGATGATTTTCCTTGGTTGTAAGAGGTTTGGGGGAGGAAGTGAGGGGATTTTGATCAAGGGATACAAAGTTCTGTTATGCCAGATGAATAAATTCTGGAGATCTAATGTACAGCAATATGACTATGGCTAATAATACTGAATTGTATACTTGAAATTTGCTAAAAGGGTAGAGCTAAAGCTGTTTCACTGTACACACACGAAATGGCAACCATGTGAGGTGATGGACATGTTAATTAGCTTGAGTGTGGTGCTCATTTCACAATGTATACACATATCAAACCATCCACTTCTGTGTCTTAAATGTATAAAATCTCTATTTGTCAATTATATTTTAATGAAGGTAGAAAAAATAAAATGAGTTATCAAGGCTGGCAAAAACCTAGATGAATTTTAAATGCATGTTATTAAATGAAAGATGGTAGTCTGAAAAGTCTACACACTTCATTCTTGATGACATTCTGGAAAAAGTCAAAACTGTGAGACAGCAAATAGACCATGGTGGTGAGGGACCGGAGGGGGAGCAGCATTGAGCAGGTGAAGCACAAGGACATTTTTAAGGTGGTAAAAATATTCTGTATGGTATTATAATGATGGCCACATGATACTGTACATTTGTCTGAATTCATAAAGCTTTACATTACATACAAAGAGTGAATCTTAATATATGCAAATCTAAAAATTCATTTATACTTTAAGGGATCTCAGGGTGGAATTAAGATTTTAAAAAAGAATCTAACTGTTTTGCAAGCATATGAAACAACCTCAGTGACAGAGGCAAGGGGAAGAGGTGCTGATTTAAGTAGCTGCAAGTTAGTACAGTCTGTAAAATTAAAGGGAAAAATATGTATATAAGCACTGTATTCCAGTTGGTGATTTTTTTTCCCACAATGATTCAGATGAAAAATTCTGAAGCCACTGTACATGTGTACTGGAGCCGACCAGTTAAGTAAACGGATGGGGAGTGTGGGAGCCAACCTCTCATTTCAACTGTTGAAATGAGAGGTTACAGAGAAGCAAGAGGAGGATGCTCTCATGATCCATGTGGCATTGGATCAGAGTTGGAGACATCTGCATGAATTCTAGTATAATTACAGATGGTTGCACGTAAAAATAGTACAGCACACACACAAATACTCCCCCCTCTGTTAGGTGAGAAGGCCTGGAAGCAATGGCACCCCAGTAGCAATGAGCACTCTCAGTGGCTTCAAATACCACTCTCCAATAAGAGGAATTACAGCCTCAGAGTGAGTGGCCACTTCTAAGTTAGAGGGAGAAATATGTAAGATGATTCTTCAGCATCTTGTAGGGGCCAGAAAATAAGGACTTTCTTAAAGAACCCACAATCAAAGGAGCATGTTAAAGGATTCAGGAGCCAACTAAAAGATCTCTCAGTGGCCCAAGATGGAATAAGTTAAACAACAACAAAAAATAGTATTGAGTTATCACTCAAAGTATAAAATAATTAATCATGAGCCCATTCTGATATAAATAAATAATTGAGAAAAGAAATAAATAGGAGAGAATAAACAATCTCTTGTGCAAAAGAATTCCAAATAACTTATGTAGGTAGTCTACCTTCAAGGAAATGGAACATAAGTTCAAGTATGGGCCATGCAAGGTGATGTACTCTTCCTTCTAAAGAGTACATCAGGGAAAGTGGAGAGAAAAAAAGTAACTTTACAGTAGAAACTCTTGGAAACACTGCCTCAGCCAGATGATCAAAGTTAACATCAACAGTGATAAGTCGTGTTAACAGCATAACTTTTTTTAAAAAAACATTTATTTATTTATTTTTAGAAAGAGGGGAAGGGAGGGAGAAAGAGAAGGAGAGAAGCATTGATGTGAGAGAGAAATATCAAACACCCCAACCAGGGACTAAACCTGCAACCCAGGCATGTGCCCTGACTGGGAATTGAACTGGCAACCTTTCCTTTGGTGGGGCAATGCCTAACCAACTGAGCCACACCAGTCAGGTCAATAGCATGAATTCTTGATAGGGCATGATAAGAATAACACTTTACCTCCATGCACTTCCTCCTGGAAACCAATAACCTTGACCTAATCTTAAGAAACACATCAAACCCCACTTGAGAGACATTTTCCAAACTACTGAAGGGGACTTCTCAAAATTGCCAATGTCATCAGAAACAAGCAAAGTCTGAGAAATTGTCACAGACAAAAGGAGCCTAAGAGACATGACAACTAAATGTAATGTGGCAAAAGTTGTGGAAATCTAAATAAAGTATGAACTTCAGTTAACAATAATGAATTGATACTGCTTCATTACTTGAGACAAATGTACTATTGAAATGGAAGATGTAAGCAATAGGGGAGATTGGATATGTTGTGAATCCAAACTCTGAAGAGTCTTCACAACTTTTCTCTAAATGTGAAACTGTTCTTAGAAAATATTGAAAAGATTACTGAAATAGTAATAAAAATAATGATAGAAGTACTATAACTCAGCATAATGTTATAAAAACAAAGAGTGAACAAGATTCTATGAGCCCAGTGACTCTGGACAAGAAACTGCAAAGGAAAGAAAGCATCAGTAGGCAGTTTGCTTGTGTGGAAAGGTGACTGTGTGAGAGCAGAAGCCAGTTCCCTGTGCTCTGTGCACTGTCTGTCCCAAGTTGTGGTGTGAAGCCATCACAGCTTGTGTGTTGTTTGCAAACAAAGCCTATGACCTTTTTGCTAAATTAATTGAATTTTTAAAGAACAAGAACAAATTATTTTCTTCTAGTCTCGTGGTGTATGGATCTTATTTTTAAGGCAGAAAAAAAAAAGCTAAAATTACAGAGGATCATTCAAGCCTGCATCCCTGAGAGCAAAAACAAGTGCCAGTCACACCATGGCTGAGAATCATGTAAGCCAGATGCTAAAGGAGTGACAAATCTTAAACTCACACAGAGAAAGCAGAACAAACTACTGGCAAGTTTCTTTCCTTAGAAGACACTCCTGGCTGTTGTAGGTTCTCAGTGGATAACACATGGAACCACTGCTATTCTCTCATGTGTAACTTTATAGGTTTCTTATATAAGAAACTTTATCTTTACCTTATAGTTGCACAGAACCACTGATATGCTGAGTAGAAATGGATTCTTGGCCTACATGTGTTAATACATGAAGTAGGCACATCCAACATTTTTTTCCAATTGATTACTAAAAACTCATGTCATGGAAGACATAATGTAAAAAAAATTCACCATTTCTTTGTGAGCCCCACTAAAGGCTGCAGCGTGTGTTGGAGTGAGCCCCAGGGAGTGTTCATAGGGGCTGCAGCCAGATTAGACATCGGCCTTGAATTAATGGAGGTCACACTTAGATGTCAACCAGAGCTTTAGCCACTGATAGCCTTTTGTACTATTTCCTTTAACCTTGTTTCAAGGTTGAAGAAAATCACATAAATTGTGCATAATAAATTCATGGTGATTTTGAGTTTGTGTCTTTGCAGCAGGCTGTGGGATAGGATGGGCAGGCAGCATGCTCACCTGTTCCTAACATATGCTGTTTGTAGAGAGAAAGGTGCTCATGGGAGCTTGTTGGCTTTTGCTTTTGTTTTATTGCTTAATTGGTTTTAAAAAGGTAATCTTTGAACATGGTGAAAAATTTAAAGGTCCAAAAGGGAATCTAGAGACAGTATGGATTCATCGCACTCTAGAGTCTCTTTCCTAAGAACAATCGTGGCTACTGGTTTCTTCCTGTAAGTTGCTGGCATGATGGATAAAATAAAGACTTGATATTGTGACAGCTTGTTAAGTGTATCAGCTGGAACACATGCCTTTATTGCAGTTCCCTCCTGAAGCCCCTCAGAATTAAAAATATAGGAATTAAAAAGGCATGCACAAAAAGGATAGAGTGAATGAGAAAGGAAATAGCAGTAATAAAATTTTTGCAAACTAGAGAGCAGACGATTGATAGCAAATTTGTCCTGAGCTAACAATGGAGGAAGCCTAGAAATAAGACTGTTAGCTCTGTGGGGCTTCAGAACCTCAGAAAGGGAGGTTCCAGGCCCATGGGAAAGGGGGAGTGCTGGTGCAGCTGAAAATGGGAGATGTAGTGGAAAGTCCTACCTGAGATGTAGTTAGGTCAGATTCCCTCCCAAATCTCTGCTGTCAGGTGAACCGTCCACCAACCTGGAAGCTAGATTAGGGGTTTACTTCTTGGAGAGTTGAACCAGAGAGATCTGGGCTCAGGAGTTTCAGGCCCAGCTATGGTTAGAGGGTCTTACTGAATAGAGGAAAAAGTAGAAACATACATACATTGAATGATGAGACAACTCCACTTTCTTCCTCCCTTGGCTTTCTGGAAGGCTGCCAGTCAAGATCCTCCTCCAGGGAGGCAAAAGAGAGATCATCTCTCAGAAGCACAGAATGATGAAGAAAAAAGATACCCTAAACTGGATAGCTGGGAAACTCTCAACATAACAACAACCTCTTGCCTTGGCCAGTGGCTCAGTTGGTTGGAGGATCATCACCTACATCAAAAGGTTGTGGGTTCAGGGCACATATCTAGGTTGTATTTTGGGTCCCCAGTTGGGGCAAACAATTAATGCTTATCCCTTACATAGATCTCTCTCTTTCTCTGCCTTCCTCTCTGTCTAAAATCAGCAAACATATCCTTGGTAAATATTTAAAAACAAAACAAATAAACAAAAACTTCTCAACTACTCAGAGTGTCATAGTCCAAAGCTCTACTCAGGAACACACAAATTCCCTTTAGCTTAGTTGTGCCTCACTGTTGGGGGTCACCAAGCCCCATCATGAAAGGTACAATGGAGCAGAAAAAAAGAATCTCAGAGAAAGCAGAAACAACATTTGCAAGAGAAATGATGCTTAGAAAAATTTTAGTTATATCCATGGAGACATAAGAGCAAATGTTGTACTGTGAAATAGAGAGAGGATGCTGTTAAAAAGGAATATTAGATAAGAAATAACAAGCATTTGGGAGTTAAAAGTATGAGGAAAGATGAAAAAATCAATATAAATTTTGGAAGATGGTGTTGGGAGACTACCTCACAGAGTAAAAAGATAAAAAGGAACAAGAAATATAGGGAATCAATTTGGCAAGGTTTGGCAGCTGAAAAATAGGAAAGGTCAGAGAAAATGGTTGGAGGGATGTATTAGAGAAATATTTTAATAAAATTCCCCACATCTCATGTGTATGAGTTTTCAGATTGAAAAAACAAAGTAACTATTTCAATAGATTTTTAAAGAATAAAAAGTCAAAGATTCATCATCACATAATTACAGAACAAGGAGAGGATGCTACAAGGGGGGTGGGGAGAGAGAGAAGAAGAAGAAGGAGAAGAAGAAGGAGGAGGAGGAGGAGGAAGGGCAGAGAGGAGGAGGAGGGGGGAGGAGGAGGAGGAGGGGCAGGAGGAAGGGAAAAGGGGAGGAGATGAGGAAGTTATATACAAAATATCAGGAATTCTGATTGCTCACCTAACATCTCTCAACAACAACCTGGAAGTTACATGACAACAGAATCAGTGACTTCAAAATTCTGAAAGAATTTACATTTAACAGTTTCCATTGCTAACCAAATTATTAATAGATGTTAATGTGGAATGAACATAACTTAGATATGAAAAGTGTCACATGTTTTATCTCTATGCCCACTTGTCTACTTGCTTAGGAAGTTACCGGAAAATGAACCTTGTAGACACACAAGAGTAAACAAAAAAAAAAAGAAGACAAAAACATGATCCAACAAAGCAGGGGATCTCATACGTGCAAAAGATGAAGGAAACCCTGTAGGACGATGGAGACTAGAGCTCTCAGGGCCATTAGGGTTAAGAGCCAGGAGTCCCGTCTGGTTGGAGCAGGGGAAGGAAGGGCTCAGAGGGGCATGGGGTGTTACTGACAGGATGAAATGTACTGTGACAGGACACCTAGTAGAGAACTTGGAAGTGAATTGGTGATGGGTGTTCAGAAAGCAAAGCAAACAAGGAAACAGTAAAAATAAAACAGTATTCAAGAAAGGATCATCTAGCTCAATAGTCATGTAGTGAAAATATGGTAAGTAATAAAATACATTTAACCTAAGCATAATAAATCTCCATTTGGAAGAATGGAAGAGGGATAGCCTCTGTGTCTTTCAGGGCAGGGAGACTTGCATCAGGAGAGCTAAATTCTCACCAGCTGCTGTGACAGTTCAAGAGAAAATATTTAAAAATTGAAAAAAAAATCAAAGTCTATAAGTACCTTCTTTAGAAAGTCAGAGGTAAATACCAGGAGGGGTGGGAAAAGCCAGTGAAAGTAGTTCAAAAGTTGTTACCTCTAGGAAGTGCTAATTAAGGATATTGTGGAGTGGAGAGAGATTTGTTCTTTTTTAAATTTTGTTTTGTCTTAAGGTATGTAGAGCTATTTGACTTTTTCAACAATCAATCAATAAAGAAATAAATAAAGTGAGGAAATTCATCAAATAGAAAAATTGATATATATTGGTAACTTCAACAGATTGGCTTGAAGTAGTGTTTGTCTCTCAATGACCTACTTAGTATCTTGAGTAGCTTGAAATAGCACCCTAAGGTACAATGTCATAATTTCAAGGTTGGAAAATCAGACGTCATGATTTTCCAAAAAGACTTAACTTAGTACAAATGATTCAATCACCGAAAGCTGTCTCTTTTCCATCACTGGCTGATTTTCTTTTTAGCTGACAAGTAGTGACTCAGTGACACATTCTTTGAAACTGTGTACAAAGGCTGCAACAAATGTCAACAATTAAGGGGCACTGAGTCCAGTTGCAGCATAGACTCAGAACTCATTTGCCACCACTCCAAGTTGCAGTGCTCAACCTTTTACTTTGGTCTTTTGTTGTCTTGATGTCTAGCATAATGTGGAAAACTGTTTACAGTGAGAAATCTTTCTGTAACTTCTCTGTCCACCTTTGATCCAATTATTACCATTTCTCTTAAAAACAAGCAAATGCTGGCTATTGCCATTCCTGATGGCCTACCAGTGACAATTAGAACTGTGCTCTTTGGAAGAAAGCAAGTGCACAAAAACGGATAGGATGAAGAATTTGGCCGAACCATTCATTGTTAAGCTGGGTAACATGGCTAAGCACAAGATTGTAAACAATATTATCTCACCCTGTGATATGAAATAATATTATCAATGTTAAATATATTTTTAATTGTTGAAAAAATGTGTGGTAATTTTTAAATTTTACTAAACACTGTTAGTCCAAATGTTGAGCAAATGTACCCATTAGAAGAAGGTCTATGCTGACTGGCATTCAGTCAGTAGAAACACTGCATCCTATTGGCCAGCATCCTTTCTCATGCTTTTTGATGCCAAGTGTCTGTTCTGAGTGGTTGCTGGCTTGGAGCCCTGTGTTTTCCTTTGTGGTGTTGTCTTTTCCATGATTAATATACACTTAGTTCTAGAAGAGGGGCTCCCACAAATTGGTCAGAGTTTATTTATCAGCATCACCTGTCCATTTATACAGTCAAAACAATATCCCCTCCCACTTTTGTTAAGTGCCAAGGTCTACAGTGGTGATGTGGAGATAGAGATAGCAGTGGCTTCTCTTTTCCTTGGAAACTTTACAAATTATTTCTCCATCCACCCCCACATTCCCTTCACCTGGTAGTTATATTAAGTCTCTAAGGAAATGAAAAGCCAGCCTTCTTTGAAATTCAGATTGGGAAATCTTCTGCTATGCACTAATAGCTCTTCCTTCCTTTTCTGAACGATTTGGACCCTCTAGTCCTCTACTGAAGGCTTGAGAAGGAGGCAACAGAGAACTGTACATCTGGTTTATCCTTGGGAGACTTGGCCATCAGAGGCTCCATGTGCAATAATTCTATATATGAAAACAAATGAGATTCTGCTTGGTTAAGCTCAGCTGAGCTTAAAGCAGAGCTGTAAAGTGGTAAAAACTAAGAAGATGTAGGGCTTGGTATGCTGAGGGCCTAATGCCTGGTGAAGTGGCCGAGAGATAGTGGAAGGAAGGTGGGTGCTGAGCTGTGCAGAGGAAGGGAGATATGGTAGAGTGATGGTAGAAAGACAATACAATGTTCAAGTAGTTGAATACCTAGTATGTAAGGGAAAGTCAAGCTGTCTTTTTCAGCCTGGCTCCAGAAGGCAGAAGCAGGTCTTCCAGGTGGACCGACACTCAATGGAAAGCATAGTGTTGCTGGGAGCATGGTCAGACCACCAGGGGTTGCATCCCAGGATCTGTGGCTGCCTACTGGCCATGTCATTTTGACGTTGGACAAGTTATTTAAACTATCTGGATTCCAGTGTCCACATCTATCCATTGGGGTAATATTAGTATCTGCCTCATAAAATTTTTCTAAAGTTGAAGTCAGTTAACATATACATAACATTTAGGACAGTGCTGGGCCTGTAGTAGGCATTCCCGTATTATGGAACTTATACATGATTCTTATGGAGACGTAGCATGCAACACAATGTATGGAAGGTATTCTGACATTCTGCTCTGAAAAGCTTGCTCTCATTGTAGGGCTCAATCGGATCTGCCTGACAGCTTCATGGGAACATGGAGATGGAAGGGTTTGTGTAAAATGAAGGAAGTAGGATTAAAGAACTTTTACAGTCTTTTCCACTTCCATTTGAGAGGCTCAAGTCTGAGCCATGTGGTCTTACACTGGATAGCTGGGCTTGGAGTGCTGGCTTTCAGACTGTCCCATGCTCAGAGCCACTATCAGAGTGTCAGCTAGAGCTGCTCCTCACATGCATGGGCATTGTGGGATCCAGACCCTGTGTGCTTTGTCCAACCACACGGTGGAAAGCAAATGCTGGAATAGAAAACAACAAGAATGGCATTTCTCCTTCAGTTCACATGTGAAGCAGAATTTACTGGTGTCCTCTGGATAATGAGAAACTCCACATTTCAGGATGAAGTCCATATTTGGAAAACAACAAAAAACAAAAGCTTTGAGCAAGCTTCACAGGAAGAAACTGTGTGTATCTTCGTACCAGGAGGCAGAAAGTTGAGAAGTACGATGCATTCTGACAGAACTGACTCGCAGGCACAAACCCACACTGTCTGCTGGCTCGGTCTCTGGTGTGCCCTGCTACCTGCAGGTGGGAAATGCTCTCACCACAGAGCAACGGGCCAGCTGAGGGTGCTGGGCTCACTCAGTGACCGTGTTCAAAGGCATTTTGTGTAATGATACAATACACTAAAATAACCATGTGACACTGAGTGCTGGGAGTGGTGTTTTTTTTTTATTTTTAATGCAAAACCTACATTTCAAAGTTACAAAAAACTTTCAGAAGAGAAGCAAACATCACATGAAATATCACTGCTCTTATACAATTCCTATAATTTGTCTTTATTCTCAATTTTTCCTATGCTTATATATTTTTGCACAGTTGTAACCAGCCCTTTTACTTAAAATTATAACATAGGAATTTCTCCAAGTTTGACACTAGTCTTATCACCTAAATTTTTTAAAAAGTTACTCAATGCTACCTTATTTGCATTCACTGTATTTTAAATGACTAATCACGTACTCTTGGGCTTTGAGTTGTTACCAATTTTGCACTTTGGTAACATTCATAGTTTTAGCTCTTCCTGTTTATTAAAAAATCATTTACTTAAGTGGGATTTCTGAGTTAAAGAGTATGATTATTTTTATTACTATTAACTGTTTTTACACACATAAAAGCAATGCCCTTTCAATTAAATATTGTGGAATTGATTGATCACATGTGTTTACCTCTGCTTTCTGCCGAGACTTCACTAAACGGGATGAGGGAAGGGAGGACAGTTCATGTGTGCAAGGCCCACCATAGAGACTGAGCTGAGCAGCGTAGCCATAGCCTGCTGGGTAAAGTGTGTGTGAGGCCCCGAGGACATGTGCAGGGATGGGGAGGAGCCCACCCACCCAGAAAAAGCAGAACATGGGAAAGAAGAAAGAGGCCATCACAGAACATGGCTCAGTTCCTCTACCTCTCCCGACACTGAATGTTGTAAGGCTTAATTTTACGTGTCAGCTTTACTAGACCATGGCGAACCCGAATATGTGTCTAAACATGATTTTGGGGTATGTCAGTAAGGGTGTTTCTGGAAGAGATTAGTATCTAAATCAGTAGAATGAGTGTAAAGTAATAGAAAAGAATAACACATGTAAATATACATTGGTCTCTGTTCCTGACTCCTGGCACAGAGCTCTTGAAACCCTTGTAAATGACTGAGCATCGAGAGCACCAGATGGGGGACCACTTTTTGTTCCTATGAGGTGACTGTGGGAGGCCTCTGGATGGGGGGCTATCACCAGAAAGGCCAAGCCATGATTAGAACATTGGAATTTTCAGCCCCATTCCCATCCTCCAGGGAGAGGATAGAGGGGAGAAGGGAGAAGGGCTGGAAACAGAGTAGTAAATCATTGATCACACCTACATGTGGAACCCTCCATAAAATCCTGACTGTAGGGGGTGGGAGGGGCTTTCAGATTAGGCAATGCTGGAAGGGTGATGCACCCCAACTCCAAGGGAAGAGAGGCCCCTGCATTTGAGTCCCTCCCAGACCTCCTCCTATGTATCTCTTTATCCCAATGTTCATCTGTTTATTCTTTATCCTACCCTTTAATAAACTGGTCAGCATCTGTGATGTTTCCCTGAGTTCTGTGAGCTGCTCCAGCAAACTAGTGACCCCAAGGAGGGAGCTGTGGGAACCTCTGATTTGTAGCCCATTGGTCAGAAGCACAGGGGATGACTTGCACTTGCCATCTGATGGGGATGGGAGGGTGGGAGCAGTCTTGTGGGACTGAACCTTTACCCTGTGGGATGTGCTACTTTCTTCGGGTAGACAGTGTCAGAAATGAGTTGCACCGTAGGGCCCCAGCTGGTGTTGTGGAGAACTACTTGGTGTGGGGGAAAACCCACACACTTGTGACTAGAATATTGTGGGTGTTCTGTAAGAAGAGTAGAGAAGAGACACATAGAAAGACAGACTTTTTTCTACCTCCAGGGGCAGGGGGACTGGGTAATTTTTCTAACTCTGAGTAAAGCAGATTGCTTCCCCATTGGGGATAGGCAGTGTCAGACTTGTTGAGGGCCTGAAAAAACAAAAAGGTAGGGGAAGGGAGAATCTGTTCTCTGTGTCTGACAGCTTCAGCTGGTACATCAGTCTCCTGCCCTAGGATCAGGACTTAGACATTGTCCCTCTGGTCCTCAGAACTACACCACTGACTTTCCTCAGAGTCCAGCTTGCAGATAGCAGGTTGTAAGACTTAGCTTCTATAATTACAGGAGCCAATTCCTTATAATAAATCTCTTTATATGTTATACAGGATATATAATATGTAAAGAATATATATAATATGTAAAGAAATTTAATATGTAATAAAAAGAAAAATCTCTCTATATTTTATCTATCATCTATCTATTACCTAAATATCTATCCATCCTATTGATTCTGTTTCTCTTTTTGGTGCTATAAAAAATGACCACCCATGTGTATGCCAACTCCCTAGGATAGATTCCTGAGTGGACTACAGGGTCATGATGTTCAAGGGTTTTCTCAAGGCTCTGAGCACATGCTGTCAAGTTGTCTTGGTGAAGGGCCCCCCACTCACATCCCTGCATGCTGAGAGGCTGGCGTCCAAGCCCTGGACTGGCACTGTCTCACACAAGGGCACTGGCGCCACCAGACCCTGTCATTTCCCTGTTCTCCTCACTGTGGAGTCTTCACCTCTGCCTGCCCCGTGGCATCTGTCCAGTGCCTTTTGTTTCTATCAAATCTCAGATAACCTGCCTCTCTTCTTTTTTTCCAAAATGTACTTCATCAGGAGTGCTCTTACATAATCTATCTGTATGATTTGGGGAAAATCACTTAAATTAACTGGAAACCAATTCCCTCATTTGCAAAGTGAGAACTTTTATACATAATCTATAAGGTCCTCTCAGTTATGACTTTACTTAATATGTTGAATAATTGAAATAATCTAATAGTTCAACAACAAGCTTTGGCTAAATAAATTATAATATATCCAGATGGTATAATAACAAAACATTAATTTTTTAATATATTTTATTGATTAAGTTTTTACAGTTGTCCCATTTTTTCTCCCCTTTATCCCCCCCTGTCCTGTACACTCCCTCCCACCATCATTCCCCTACCTTAGTCCATGTCCATGGGTCATACATATAAGTTCTTCGGCTTCTCCATTTCTCATACTATTCTTAACCTTCCCTGTCTATTTTGTACCTACCATTTATGTTTCTTATTCCCTGTACATTTTCCTCCATTCTCCCCAATACCCCTTCCCGCTGATAACCCTCCATGTGATCTCTATTTCTGTGAATCTGTTCCTGTTCTACTTGTTTGCTTAGTTCATTTTTGTTTTTGTTCTTTTAGGTTTGGTTGTTGATAGTTGTAAGTTTGTTGTCATTTTTACTGTTCATATTTTTTATCTTCTTTTTCTTAGATAAGTCCCTTTAACATTTCATATAATAAGGGCATGGTGATGATGAACTCCTTTAACTTGACCTTATCTAGGAAACACTTTATCTGCCCTTCTAAAGAATAGCTTTGCTGGATAGCTCAATGTTGCCTTTCATGACTTGGAATACTTCTTTCTAGCCCCTTCTTGCCTACAAGATTTCTTGTGAGAAATCAGCTGATAGTGTTATGGGAACTCCTCTATAGGCAACTATTTTTCTCTTGCTGCTTTTAGGATTCTCTCTTCATCCTTATTTTTAATGTACTTTTATTACATTGCATGGGAATGACTCATGTTATCACATTCAGTGAAGGTAGAATGGTACTGTACTATTCCAGATATATACATGCGAATCTTAACATACAGAGTTTGAAAGACACATAGCACAAAGCTAACAGTGGTTCTCTATATGATTGTATTATTGGTAATACATAGTTAGAAAAATGCATTTTAAAATTGTTAAGTAGGGTCAGCTTCAGCTTCTTGGCCTTTGTGCTGCTTTTCTTGACTCCTAGCCAGGATCAGGGCCCATTGTCATGCTCCCGTCACACCTAGAACATGCCTTCGTTCCAGCAAACATTATTACCCTGCACTGCAATTGAGAGCCAATGTGTCTGCTTCCCACTGAATTCTGAGCCTCCAGACAGCAGAGTCCTTGTCTTGTTGGTTGATGTAGCATGATGCTGGGCACTTAGAACATGCCAGACATATGTTAGCTGAATGTTTAATAAATCTGTCAGTGAAATAATTTCTGTTGAAACTATAGACCAATTCACTCAGATTTAATTCTGAGGCTTGCTTTGCCTATTACTTTTCAGTTTCTATGGTAAGTACTATGAGCATCTCAGATGATATTTTCTCCTAAATGCTTTGTCAACAACCAGGGTGAATTGCCCCCAGGAGACAGGGCTGCCTGAATGGATGGGTAGGAAATCTCCTTTGAGGATGTGGAGGCATCAGACAACCACACCCAGTGGCATCAATCACCCACACACACCTCTGTCCCCCATTGCTGGGGTCCCTTGCTTACCATTCAGTTTTCAAGTTGTAACCTGGCTTTTTGTGGAAATGTCAAAATGAAGTAAAAGTGCTTGCTGTGTTAGAGGACATGAGAAAGTGTTCCCTTTAGCAGATAGGTTTCTTTGGGTAAATGAATGAGTTGGCAAAATTTTGTGAGCTCAGCCTTTCCGAACTCAATTAACATTGGTATACTGAGGAAATTGGATTTGGGGATCTGCAAGACTGAGGGTGAGATTTTGGATTCTGGTGACTTAAATGGGGTACTGTCACCCCGTGAAACCTTTCAACATGCTTTATATTTAGGACTTCGTTTATCTCATTTTGAGCAATAGTGCATAAGTGGAGGGCTCATTGTCAGCATTGCTATAGAGAGACTATACAAGAGAGAAGGGAGGCTGCCTAGCAGGACTTGGGACACAATTAAAGAACTTTGAACAAACCTTACATTTCAGTGCAAGAATGTTTTTCATCTGGATTAATTCTACACATGCAGGTTAAATCATGCAATGATCTATTACAGTTACACATAAAGGGAAAAGGTATCAATCTGTACCTATCCATTTACTCTCTGAATTGTTTTTTGCTTGTATCATAACCAATCTAATTATTTTTCATACTTAGCTATTTAAAATACTGTTCTGTTTTCATAAAAAAGGTCTTTTTAAAAAGCCACTAAAAGCATCTCTTTTTCTTTGTTAATGGTTCCCTCTTTCTTCCATCCCTCCTCTCATAGTTATTCTTCACTGCTAGAGTAAGCTAATATGTCAAAGCATTATTTAGGTCTGCTTTTTTAAACCGGTCTCTGCCATCAGTTGCTCTTCCTCAATCCATCTGATCCTCAAGTCTCACTTGGCCTCTATGGAACCCTTCTTAACACGCAGGCAGAAAGAGACCAAAGGGTATTTTCTTAGAAGGCAAATAGGATCATGTCCACCCCCCTGACCACCCCCCACCATGTGTTAAAAATCTTTGACTCTCTGTGAGTACTGCATAAAGTCCAAATTCTTAAGCTGGTACAGAAAGGTCTTCATACTCTGACACCATTCCTTGCCACATTGCCCACATCGCCCACACAATGAGATGCTCCGATCCCTCAGGTATGCCTTCCTGCCTCATTGTGCTTCTCTGTCTTTGCACTTCTTATTACTTCTGCCTGGAATGCTTTCCCCTGCCTTTTTGAAAATGTTATTTGCATCCTTCAAAACCAAGATGATCCATCATGTCAGCAAGCACAGTTTCTTGCTCCTTCCTTTGGGTTTTCACAGTCCTTTAAACAAACCTATCCTGCAGCAATTATCCCCGGTATTATAAATATCTATTTGCACAGGCTCATCTGTTACTAGACGATGAACTTTTTGAAAGCTGAGACCTGCCATTCATCTCTGTGGAGCCAGTGCTCAGAACAGTGTCTGACTCATCATAGATCCTTAATTCATGTTTACTAAATTTATTAATTAAGCCATAACCAAGGCATCACCATCCATTTAATTGCAAATGAAGTCCCAAAGATGAAATTAACAGCCTCATTTCTATCAGCCTCACTGATAAAGTGATGAAAAACACTCAGTGTTTTTCACAATTCCAGTCAATGTAGAGCAAAGAAAAGTATCCAAGGGTGTTGGTCCTGCCCTTGAATGGCTTATAATATAGTGGGAAACATGAGATTTCCATTCACAAAACAAACTGAGGACAACATTAGGAATAGTTGAAAGTCATGTTAGTTGTATCAGGCACCTGAACTGTCTGGGGTTCGAGACCAGAAGAAAAGAGAGTAGCCCACCCTCCCTCCTGGTAGTGTGGTGGGAAGGTGGAGTCACTTGAATGTATGTTCAATACATTCAAAAATGTTCCTATGTGAAGCTAGATCAGGGCTACTATTGAGAAATATGTAGTTTTAAGTTTGGGGGAAGAAGTTTGGGGAAAAAGCATTCTAGAAAGGAGAAATGATATGGGGGAAATGCTAGCTTCTGAGGTTAAGAGACACAGGTAATCTGAATAAAATCTCTAGGCAATGCTATTGTGTGAAGGACTCTGCTATGTTGAGTAGCCAGAGAGTAACAATAAAAATAATTCTGGTTTTGTCTTTTGTCTGTTTTTACTGTTTAGACAATGTTTTTATGCATCCTTGAAGTAATCATTGGGTCCTTGTGATAATCTTATCTGATTGCCCATTTAGGGCATAGAGGCTGAGTCTACTTTGACTCTGTCACACTATACCCCATCCTAGGTTCCATGCTCCAAAGGTCCCCTGAGCTTCCTTCTGACATGACATGTCCACACACTACTGTGTTCATTGGTTTATTCCTGAGGAAAGTAGGTGATATTCTTATCTCTGCCCAGTGCCTGAAACAAGATGGAAGCTAAGTAAGTGTTTGCTGCATTACTATCTGAATGCATGGATGTAATACAATAATGGCAATCTTACTTGCAATTATTATTGTCTGTATCAAATGTTTCATTCTCCACCTTAGTTCATAGGCCACTCATTAAGTCCCCAGCAATGAACCTAAAGATTCCAACCCATCGTGGAATCTCTGGCCCCCCAAACATAGTTGCTCAGTCATCAACTAGATACATCTCTCCTCCAAGTCTGGAGTTACGAAAGGCTGGATAATAAAGATAACAAAGCTTTGAGCCTGGCATAGCATGCCTTCTAGAACACACAAACAGACATAATCCACTAGCTTCAGGCTCTGCTGATAACAAAGACTTTCTGAGCAATGGCCCTTCAAAGCAACAAATCAAGACAGACAGCCTGCCAAAATCATGCCAACCCAGCAGACTCAGAATCCCTTACCCATGGAGAAACAGCCCTCCCAGCCCATCCATCACTTAGACAACTCAAATTAGATGGTGAGAGCATTGAAGAAACAGAGTCCACCTCTGTGGCTGTAGGAAAGCTCCCTGCTCCCTGGGCAACCTTACCCCAAGTACTTCCCTTCCCACCTCTCAGGAACCTGAGAAATAAGTACCCATAGCTGCTTGTAAGATTTCTATTCACCCTTCAAGATGCAGCTCCAATGTCAACTCCTCTGTGATGCCTTCACCCATCTCTGAAGAGCACGTTGTTAGGTCAAGAGTAGATTTTGTTGTTGCTGTGGCAAACGGTCTCTGCATTACCCAAATTGTGATCTTGTGATCCATCACCTCTTCCCCAAAAATGGTACACACAAGGAGAAGCTTTATGGTAAACAAAGAATTTCTTAGCACTCAATACCCCAATTCAGAGCTTTGTAAAAGAGCAGAATGGGATTAGAAAACTTATCTTGAGCCCCCAGATGTGCTTTATCTCCCAAAGAAAGCCAGAATCTAAGTCCTGGAGCCTCTACTCCTCTCAACATAGCAAGGATGAGTCTCCAGTATTGATCAGCACTCTGTAAAATGGACATAATACAAGTACCACATAGAGGTGCCATCGGTATTAAATAGGCTATAATTTGTTATATGCCTACCACAGTGCCAAGCAGGGCACCCACTTTCAATCAAAGATAGACAGTGTACCCATCCGTCTCTCAAATGTCGCTGCTGGGGCCCTTTGTACTTTGTGCATCTGCCTCCCTGGTGTTCCTTACAACAACAGGGCAGGAATGACACTATTTTGGACAGAGCATTATATGATAGAAAGGCCTGGCCCTGGGTGAGCTTGTTTGTCCCTGGGAGGCACAGGAACAATTCCTACCTTAAGCATCTCTTCAGCAGAATTTGACACAGCGGTGGGATTCCTCCCTCCTGAAACTCCCTATTCTCATGGTTCCTGAGGCAGTACTGTCTCTCCGTTTACTTCCCACCTTGCCATGAACTCCTTTACTGACTCCTCATGTTTTCCCAGGTCTCTAAATGTGAGTGGACCTCAGGTCTCTTTCCTCTCACTTCCAGAGACATTTGTCATCACCATTTGCTAGCTGCTGAGGCCAAAATGCTTGAAGCCATTCTTGGCTCCTGCCTTTCCCACACCTTTTCTACGCAACCCATCAACAAGTCCTGTCAACTCCACCTCAAAGATGTATCTATTTTAAAAAGACTTGTTAGTGGTAGAGGTGTTGAGAATGGATGGATCAGAAATGGTTGCGGCATATGCCATATGCTATATTTGAAAAAAAAAAGGAATGAGATAAAAATTTCCTCTGTTTTTCAAAAAGATACAGGGAGCAGGCATCAATCATACTCACTCCTGTTACTAGGACAATGCATGCTGTTGCTGCCCTGGGGTTTTACATTTCTCCAGGACTCCATTCTTTGGGGCCGGGGGGGGGGGGTCATTTCTGATTCTTTTTCCCAGTGCAGTACATGGTGGTGCTTGTTTTACCATTTTATTTGCTCCAAGGAAGATCTCCTACTGCTGTATGAAGTCGGGCTGAGGCACAAGTGCAGGAGCATGCCTTTCCATGTCCCTGCTAACCTCATTTGTATGTCTATGCCCCCTCCTCTGAGTCAGTGTCTTTACAATGTGATATTCAAAGAAGGGCCTTCCATGTGGAATAAGTTGGATGGCAACCAACAAATATATGTATCAGGCATAGCAGGTGTCACTTCTGCAGGATGGTCATCACACAGTCAGTTGGACCTCCTGGATGATGTTGAAATGGGGAGTAGCAATGGAGTTTCATTCTGGTGTCTGTACAAAAGGAGACTGGGAGGTCTGTGGGGGTGGCTGTGGCTCCTGCCTTCGTTCTGTGTCCTGGCAACATTCAGGGCTTTCTCTATGACATGGGGTGGGGGTTGGGTGACTCCTTCCCCTAACTCCACATTTTTCATCCTGGTCCCTCTGGTTTTATCCAGACTACCTTTCTATTTCCCTTCCTAGTCTGGGGTTGGGGGCAAGAGAGAGGAGCCTTGCTTTGACATGGTCCATATAAAATATATCTTTGGAACTCCCACATTGCTCCCCTTCCTCCTGACACCTCACATTTCAAATCCCAAGACCAAGACCACCATTTTGTCAGTCCTCTTCTGAGCCAAATACATGGAATGTCTAGCTGACTGAATGGTGATGTATGAAGAAAAAAACACATCCATGTCATGGACACAGATAACAGTGTGGTGATTTCAGGGGGGAGGAGGAGTATTACGGGTTAAATGGAAACAAATGCATCCAAAATAACACCTCACAATCTCTCTACCAAGATTGCTTTGTCATGGAGGAAGACCAAGAATTGTGAGGAATGTGATACCTGTAACTATGAGACCATTGGCGTTTATAATGTCTCCATGTATATAATCTCACTTAATCTTCACATCAGTGTTGTGAAATTAGTTATGGTGAATATAGATAGGTAGATGACAGAGATAGATAGATGAGAGAGTAGAGATGGAGATATGGGAGGGAGGGAGAGAGAGATAGGAGCTACTCAGACCTGGGACATAAATGCCAGTTCCCTGCTTAAATTCAGTGCATTATTAAATCCCAGGGAGAAATTCTGGCACTGATAACAACCCATTCTGCAGACTGAACCCTGGCTTTGGCCTCTGACCCAAACAACCTTTATCCATCTGAGTTTCTCTCAAACAGCCAAGTGAAGGCAACTTCTCTCTCCCTCCCTCCCTGATCTGGGCAGCTCCGCAGTGGGGGTCTTGGGCTTACTGCCCTGCTGGAGTCCTGGCATGTTGCTCGTCCCCATTTCTTGAAGATATGGTGTGATCTGAAGCCCAGGCAGGAAGATGGGTCCTTAGACAGAGGTGGGGAAGACTCGCTGGTGACTCTGATGGGCGTAGGAGTGAGTCGCTGCTTGCACTTTATAGAGCAGAGAACAAACACGAGGCATACCAAGCATCAGCAATATGAAGAGGATGGCGCTGATTTTTTTTCTCCCGACGTGTTTTTAATGAGATGTTTTTCAAGGCGGTGGCGGGAACCTGCGTTGCTTCTAGGAGAGTCTGCTGGGAGCCCTTTAAGGACACGGTTGGCTTTCACCCTTCTTCTTATGGCTGAGAATCGAAGGCGCTTTTTAAAAGGCTCATTTTTTTTTAACAAAATGGGGGGCAGGGGCATCGGGAGCCGAACTCCTCAGATTTTTGTGGGGAAGAGGCCACTTTTTATTTTTCTCGTTTGCAGCATGATAGAGTGTAGATGTAGGACTGGGAGTGAGGTAGTTCTGAAGCTTATATAATTTGGGGCCTCATTTTTTTTTTTTAAAGAGAAAACTCCTCCCTGCCACGCGGAGTTGCTCAGAGGCAGAGGCTCAGGTGCGGTTACGATCTGGCTCCATCCCTAACGATGGCCAAGGCCAGGAAGGCCTTGCTGCTGGAGGTGTAGAGGGTATCGCTTCTGCTTTCCAAGAGGTGCTGAAGACCCAGCTGCTCTGTGACCGGCATTTGCGAGGCTGCCCGGCCTGAGACCATGCCCAGCCTGCACGCCAGGGTGCGCCTGCCTCCGACTGCGCTGCGCCTGTGGGTGTCAAGTTGGTGCACGCCCTCCGTGCTGAACACCAGATGCTCCCAGGGTTAATGACAAGAAATCCGGGGAATGGGCAGGCCTCTGTGAAATCCGCGAAGAGGGTGACCCCGGGAAGGTTGTTGGCTGCAACTGGGTGGTGGTTAAGGACTGGTGAAAAGTCTCCAGCCAGGGATATAATATCTTGGAGGAGTACTTCAAATATGAGAAATGAACAACTAAACTTGGCTTTTGGAAGGAAGGAAGGAAGGAAGGAAGGAAGGAAGGAAGGAAGGAAGGAAGGAAGGAAGGAAGGAAGGAAGGGAGGGAGGGAGGGAGGAAGAAAAAATTTAAATGGCAGAACAAATATTTATTTAGAATGAAAAAAACAGAACAAATTTCTAGAGCTTTGGGAACTGAGCCACTTTTCTTTTAAAATCTCTTCTGACAACTTACCAAAAAAAAAAATCAAGCTTAAATAAATAGAACATGTTGTGATTACAAGCTGGTGTCCCCACTGCCCTGGAACAATCAGTGGGATTCTGCAGGGGAGGGAGCCTGACACGTAAGCATGGCGGGGAGACCCGCTGGGGGATGGTGGGGAGAGCAGTGGTGTGGGAAGCTGCCAGTGGGCAGCAGAGAAGACGGCATGTTACAGGGAGTTAACTCCACTTCCTCTCACCTTGCGGAGGAAGCTGTGGTGGAGGCTGCCATCCACAACTTATCACACACTGAACAGGTTGGGTATCCCTGCTCAGGAGTCTGAGCACCCACCAGCAGCCTAAGCTGACTGAGGGCAGCCTTCAAGGCCCTGGTACCTCTTCCAGACTAGAGCATCTTAAAGTTTCTCCTGAATGGATCCCTTTGGGAACACAGACTCTTTCCCCATTTTTACAGTGGAGAAACTTCTCTCTCGTTTTTTTCCCCTCCGTGGGAACATAGAATTCTGCTCCCTCTATTCACCTTGAGTAGGACTGGGTGCAGGACCTTGGCTTCCCTGCCAATCCCATTTACAGGTTCCTCACAAAGGCAGGAGGCATTGCTAATCTGTCTGCCCCCCATTTGGTGGGTGCGTTTAACTACTATAATGACAGGAAACTGGATTAAGGTAGGTTCCCCCTCCCACCCTCGCCTGCCTAACCCTGTTCCTGGGAGTCAGGCCTGTGTAAGGCCCCACATGCCTTTCCTGGCAGGCCAGCCAGGACCTGTGCATTTGTGCAGCATCTCCAGCTGCACCTGGAAGGATGAGGCTGACCAACTGTCCTTGCTCATGTAGCCAATGGAACAAGAAAGCTTGGTTTGCCCCACAGAACCAGGCATTTCTATACGAGGAGGAAATCCTGCCAGGCTTTCTGGGCTTGTGGGCCAGCCCAGGCTATCAGAGAAACTCTGCATTTGGAAGTATCAGATGCTGGCTCAGAGGTTCTGGCTTACAGTGTTTTTCTTCTGTTTTGAGTGCCTTGTTGGACTATTTTTCCTCAATTGTCTCTCCTTCGGTTGAGCACCTAGAAGGAAGAAGGAATAAGTGGCAGGATTCAAAGATGGCCTCTGTGCTCCAAACACTCATGTGATTTGCACATCATTTCAGAGGTGTCCAGGTCTTCCTAAGGGAACCAAGGGGTTTCTCTGAAGCAATGCTTCTCAAACAAGAACACGCCTATACATCTTCCAGAGAGTCTTGTTCGAATGCAGACAAGTTCAGAAGGTCTGGAGTGATCACGAGAGTTGCCAGCCGACCACATTTCTGATGAGTGGCATCTAGATCCTTGCTTCTCAACAAAGGTGGTCCTGGGACCAGCAGGGTCAGCATCACCAGAGAGCTTTTATAAATGCTGAATCTCAGGCCTATGGTAACAGAAGCCTTGGCCACACTGGGCAGCTAATTACCTTCTCAATTTTCCCTGTGCTGACTCATCCAGGGTTATAGTATATAAACAGTTACAGCTGGCCCAGGCAGGACTTAGTTAACTTAAAGGCTGGTCAAATAGGAAAATCATTAATTTCCCCAAGGAGCCTCAGAGATGAGGCTGGCAGCTGGTCCTCCTCCGTGAGTGGTCGGTGGCTGCGGACGGGACCTTGTGCAATGTTTGTAGAAGGTAATGTGGCTGAATTAATGATGATGCAGGAGCCTTCACAGAGGTGGTTCTTGACTCTTTTAATTGCACCATTTCTCAACCTTAATGCTGCCTCACTGCCATTTCTGAGTTATATATTCACACACAGCCAGAGACACACACACTGTAGATTAATTCTCCCATTCAAACTGATAAACTACCCAACACATAATTTATACTCATTTATCTTTGTGCTAATCTAGCCAAACTCTTTCCCTCCTGCTCTGTCAACCAGAGTGCTCTGAGAACATTCATCTTTAGACTGCCTCCCTCTCTGTGCCGTCAGCATAAGGCCATATCAGAGCTGCATACGGAAACCAGGGCTGGTTACATTCTAGGCCCCTTTCTGACTTAATTTCTAATTTCATCCTGAGGAGGCTCTTTAACCACCAGGATGGTTCAGCACTTCACATGCTGAAGTTATACCAGGGCAGGGATGTGCAAAAGCAGATTTATAGTGGTGAGTATTCAAAACAGAGTTTTACTCCACTATTTTTTATTAACTATTGTATTATTTCCCATGTGAACAACTGTAAACCTACTCTGGCCCCAACCTACTCTGGCCCCACCCTATTTTGTTCCATCACAAACAAAGCATGTTTCTGTCAGACTGCCCTCTTTCACACCCCTGCCCCACCTTTCACTACCACCCCCATCAGCCCAAGCTGTGCATCTGGACTTTTAAACTAGAAATGCTATTTGCTCCAGTCAGTGTGTCTAGCTGTCTTCCTGGCCTTCCTAGTCTCACTTGGTCAGATACCTCCCCTGACGCCAGGGCTGCAATCACTAAGAAACCTAGACTGTGCTACTTAGCTAGAGATGGTTCTTGTCTCCCCTGCTTTCCTGAAGCTCAAGGAGAAAAGATCCACAGCTTTGATCACGCCTCAGTGGTCCTACCCATGGCTTCTCCTGACACTTCTATTTACCCATGGCACCTTGTGGGACATGTCCTATCCAAGCTAACATTTGTGGCTGTGTCTGCTGTTAATCCTGGACTTTCTGGAGTCTTCCAGGTCCCTCAGGTGCTCTTGAAATTCGCTTCTTACATTTAGACACAGCCTCTACATTTGTTAGTGTCTCCTGGTCTGTTGGACTGCCAGTCTTTGTGTGCTCCTCCCAACAAATCCTGTCCTGCTCTGGTTAGGGCCTGGAAGGACCCAGACTTCCATCAGAATCCAGACATGAGCTTCCTTTTCCAGCTGAGCTCCCTAAGTTCTTATGACCCTCCCCAAGTGGAGCCAAATGGAACCAAGGAACATGGGGGATGACAAGCATCCTGTTCATGACTGTTCAGTGAGTGGGCCCAAGAGACTTACACTGGTAAACCAGCAGACTCTCTTAATTTGGGATGGAAGGTGTGGTTCTGGGTGGGGAGAGTGAAGGACCCTCTCTCTTCCACAGACAATCTGTTGAAGACTTAGGAATCAGCACAATGTTCCATAGTAAAACCAAGTTAAGAATTGGCCTAAGTATAGGGCCAAAAAGTTTTTATTCTTTTTTCTTCTTTTTTTTTTTACTGGATACAACCAAACATGGGAACTTCCCTAACTGTGGCAAATCACGGGAGAAAATTAACTGTTGGCTTAGGACTGTATCAGAGGAGACATGGGGTGGGAGGGTGGGTATGGAAGAGGATATTTCTGGAAGTTGTTCACTGTGGTCAATTTGTTCCCTTATGGATTCTTAACTTCATGGTGAGTTCAACCCTGATTGCAAAGCTCCCATAGAATTCTTCACCTTTTTACCATTTGCATGGCTGAGCCCCTGCTCTCAATGAACTGCTTAACCCCCTTTTTCGCTCTTGTCTGCAGGCTCTTTCTAGGGAGAGTTATGAAACAGTCTTAGCAGACCCCCCGCAGATCTGAATCTCAATGAGGCTTCATGGCTACTCATGAAGGCCCCCCTTTGCAATGTAGTGGGGATCTGGCTCCTCATACTTCTCAAACCCCTGGCTTTATTCACAACTTCACATTCTCAGCTGCTGACCTTACGTCCTACTTGCAAAAACGAAGTCATCTTGAGTAGGGCAGAGGGGAAAGGAAGGAGAATTTAAGCGGGAAAGAGTCAAGAAAGAACACAGTGAGGAAATGGGACAAGCTGAGGGGAGGGTTTGGCAGGAGGGTGGTGGATAATCATGGTCTTCCCCATCTTTGGTTGTAGAAAAGCCAGAAAACGCTAAGTGCTCACAGAGGCTCAGCAGCTACTGGACTCAGCCCCTTGGAGCTTTTATAGACCCCTGCTTGTCACCCCCCACCCCACCTGTGGCTCAAGGTTTTTGGTGGAAATGGAGGAGACTTCTCCAGTGGAAGTTGGAACTTAAGCATTAAAGACACACTGTTTCTTCATTAGTTTTTATTTATTGGAGAAAATGATATAAACTGTAGCAAGGCCAAGGAAATCTCAGAGGAGTTTCTGATACCTCAGATGACACAGAGTCAAGCATTAGAGGTGTCTGGCTTCAGAGCTAAATTAGCTCAAGGTAGTGACTGAACACTCTCTTCAAATGAGAACAGATGCAAGAGTTTGAAATGGAGCCCGAGAAAATTGTTTGCTTGGCTGTGTGTGACATTACAGGATCATTGAAGACAGGTGGAGGGGTGGGGATGGAGGTCCAAACCCTGAGGCATCATTCAAAGAGAAATGGTCTTATTTACTTCAAACGGTGCCCTAGGGGTGGAGAGCCCTGTGATCGAATACAGATGCCTCCTGAATTTATGTACATTTTCGATCAGAACTGACCTTTGCTTCTGCTGACAGCACATGTTTCTTCTTTCCTTCATCTTTCCCCTCCCTTTTGTTCTTTTTTCATGATTTTTTTCTTTATCAGTGAAAGTCTAACTAGGAAAACAGACATTTTGCTAAATATTCTACACACAGGGAACTACTAGATGGCACACATTCCAAAAGCGCAGGAAGGGCTAATAGAGCCACCAAGAGGAGGGGGAGCTGCCTCAGAGATTAGCAGCAGCTGGGAGCTACCACTGCCCCTGGGACTGGAGGCACAGAAGTTTGAAGGTCGAAGAGCCCAGGAGCACAGTGGTGTCTGCCTCTGCTGCTTCAATTCAAAGAACTCACTGGGGTACTGCAGAAAGCAGCAAGAGGCCAGGTTCTAGAGGCAAGTGCTATCTGCCACTGCTGAAACCAGGGCCACCCCGGGGGCCCACAGCTGTTGGCCACTTTCACTGTCGCCCACTCGGCCACTGCTGGGGCACAGAGGAGTATGAGAGGCCAGGAGTGGCACTGAGGTGGAACAGCAAAGTGACCAGCACACTCCCTCACACTGTCCACCTCTCAGTCCTGCCTTCTCTGGACCCTTCTTTTACTTTTCTCTTTTTCTTCCCTCACCTTATTTCTTTGATTAGCACTAACAGGGCACCCAGCCTGTGCCAGAAATTACACTAAAATTGGGAGTTGAAGGGAGTATATTCAGGAATATAAAGATAGCAACCCATTCCCAAGGTGCTTAGAGATCAGAAGTAACCCCTTCCCCCGCCGGGCCTTTCTTTTTCTTTTCCGCAGATCAAGATCTGCTTCCCTTGCTTGGGTACTTTTTGTTTAAAAATCCTAGCGTAACCTCTGACTGATTAGCTGTCAGTAGACACATACTGAGAATTTATAATATACATTGGACTCTACTAGAGGGAAAAAAATTATGCAAAGTCTTTACCCGTGAGAACTTTCAATATAGAGGGAGACACAGTGCATGACAGTGAAAAGAATGTTAATTGCAAAGAGCTGATGGGCTGACTTCCTAAAGGCCACTTGTTGGACATCCAGGGGTGCCATGGGGTGAGTGGGGTCTGGGAGGCCTAATGGGGAAGGAGGCTTGACTTGGACATGGGGAGTGGGAATGCAAGCCAAGAGAGGAAGAGGCTGCAAACTTAGAGACCTTGCATACAAATCACCCTCCTGCCTCTTGCCCCAAGGCTGCTGCCCTGATCCACTTCCAGGCTATGGAAACATCCAACATAAAGAGGCAGAAATTCAAACAGAGTTCTAGTTCTGCCCTTTTCCACACAGTCTTGGTCCAGTGATCTTGGGAGTGCCATCTGACCATTTGGGGCCTCAGGGGTCTCCTCTATGAAAGGGGTTACTGATTCTGTTCCTGTTCAGGGACCTGGGATGGACCAGATCTGTGTCAATGCCCTGCCTGCTGTCCAAGCCTCAATTGCCCACCTGGGTTTGGGGTAGGTAGAGGGGTCTGACTGACCTAGTGTGCCTGGAGAAAAGTGGAATTCTAATGAGGACCAGCAGAATAACTGGACCTCGTCTCCAAGGCCATACTCTCACTATATTTCCTCTTCTCCCCAGTAGTCCTTGTCCTGGAGCATCTTCCTTCTTCTGGCCAGGCAGTGTGAAGATCCACCATGCCTGCCAGCAGTGTGCAGGAGGCAAGCCCCTTGCTAAGTAGCCTTCCTCTTCACCTGTGGGAGGAAAAGCTGCCCTGTGGACATGCAGGGCAGAAGCTGACCTAGTGATGGGCTCCTCTTTGTCCTCTGGCCCCCTTCCTTAGCCCTCTGCCCCTAGCATAGCCTCTGTCTTTGCTGTTCCCACAGGCCTGTGTGTGCTTGTGAATGCCTCTGGATGCACTGGCTGTCCCTGTAATGAACAGTGACAGCTCATCACATTGCCACTTGCTTCTCTGGCAGGGAGGTTAAGGGCTAGGGAGGCTCATTAGCATCTGCCTGGAAGGGGACCAGGCAGTTCTATTGTCCTCCTCCCAGACCACCCACCCCCATCCCAGGCCCCACGCTAACAGTTCTCAGTTGTGTGTCTCCCTCCACTGGTGTGACATGAGCAGCTGCAAAGAGGGTCACAGTCACTTGTTGTTGGATAGTAGTGATGGGAGGAAAGCATGTGCATGATTCACTTTTAGAAATGGACGATAAATTGAAGCAGTCATTTCTACTCATTAGTATTCCCAGATGCTTCTCTGAGTAGGAGAGGAAAAGGTGGAGCCACCCCAAGCCGGGCTGATACCCTGTGGGCTTGTCCCTGGGAATGTCAATCCGAATGTCATCCATGACATCTGTGGCCACTGAAGGAAGCCTGAGACGAGGCTGCTGACTGTCCTGCGTCCTCTCCACACTGTTGGCTGGGACAGGCAGAGGTGAAGCTAGAACATGGCGGATCTTCCTGAGGAGCCGAGGGTTAGAATATCTGACAAAGGTGGCCCTCAGAAACAGTGTGTCTGGACACGAATTGCCTAGAAATCACCCAGGATCTTGTTAAAATATAGACTGTGATTCAGTAGGTCTGGAGAGGGGAGTGTTGGGGGTTTTCAGATACTGCTGTAAAAAATGGGGTTATTTGGTGAGGCCCCCAGAAGAAAACCATCCATGCCCTTTTTAGGTCTGGATGTTAGATGTTTTCTTAGACGGCCTCTTTTTCTAGGGCAACTAATGGCTTTGAAGTGCAAATCCTCAAAGAGAAAGTCTCTGCAGGATGCCAGCGACCATGACTGGGGTTGGTTATGCATGTAGATTCTTGTATGCTGTCTTGGATTGACTGGCCTATGCATGAAACATCACATTTCTCCAGAGTTCATGGAAATCAGAGATGAATCAAAATGTAAACTGGAGGGGACTGTACAAAATCTTGAGTTCAATTCTTTTATTTTAAAGATGATGAAACGAAGGCTTAAATGTTTAAATTGTTGGCCAAATACCTAACACAGGGCCTGACCCATTAATACCAATTCACCCAGCTGATGAAATGTCCAGTGTCCTATCTTGCAGAGCTCATCAGAAGAAGACGGAATTTTCTTGTTTTTTCAGCTGTGAGTGGCTACTCCATGTTTGCAGAGCTGAGGACCTTGTGTGGATGAGGGGAATGGGCTGGTGGAGGCCTCAAGAGACAGAGAAACCAGAAACCTAGAGTTGAGGTGGAGCCTTGTTTTTAAGTATTACCCACGAATTCCAATTTAAAATAGAAAACCACATGGCCAAATAAGACAAGTTGCCAAGACAGGCAAATCTGGTTTTTTTCAGCCTCTGATTTTCATGGAAGCCAGGGACCGAAAGCAAGTTTAGTTCCCATGTCTGCTTGGGTGTCACAATGAGAGCCAGGGCTCAGGAAGTACTTCCCCTGTTAGCTTAGTTGGAAAGAGAATTTCTCCCCTACACAAAGAAGGGACACTGGCTGACAGGATACAGGCGATAGATCAGACCACAGCAGTCTCTATCCATGTATCCAGGGTAAGATAGATGTTTGAGAGATTTAACTCTGCTTGGCACATGCTTAGAAATCACCTTCAGGATGGGCATCTTTGTTACACCAAGGCAGGTGACTGGGGAGTTTTTCTAAGCATAACTGCTCACTCAATGAGAAATCCACAAGTGGATTCCCTTACCTATGTACACACTAGCTTAGGAAATCCTAGCATGTTGGATCAGTGCAGGAAATCCAGTGAAGTTGGATCAGGTACAAACTGTAGTATCTGTGCATTCCATGGAGATATTTGATGACTGTTTCATCAATGCACATACAGAAAATGTGCACATAATCTATACAGAGGAAAGTATACCTAAGAAATCATACAATGAATTTTCACAAACTGAAAATACCTGTATAACCAGTACCCCAATCAGGACAGAACATGGCTGGCACTCCAAGAGCAACTTAAGTCCCCTTTTCTAGCTGTTCCTTCCCCCTTCCTCAATCCCAGCAGGGTGGCCACTATCTTGACTTCTACCAGCATGGATCCTCCTTCTTTGTATACACATTGTATCTGGTTTCTTTTGCTCAACATGGTTTGTAAAATTAACTCATCTGTATTGTATGTAGTTGTGTTGCTATACTGTATTATTTCTGCATAGTATTACATTGTGTGTTCATCACACCATCCGTTTTGCTATTGATGTACATTTTGGGGTTATTACAAATGGTAATACAAATGTCTGCTATGAGATTTCTGATGCATTTCTTAAACATATTTACACATTTCTTCAGTTGTGTACCCAGGAATAGAAATGCTGGGTCATAGGGTATGCCTATGTTAACCTCTAGTAGATGTTGCCAGTTACCCAAAGTGATTGTGTCATTTTCCATTCCCCCCAGCAGTATGTGAGCATTTGTCTTGTCCCACATCTTTGCCCAAACCTGGCCATGGAAAGACAAAAGGTTATCTGTGTTTTTCATTTGGTGGAAATATAGTGTTTGACCTTGGACATTTGCTTAACCTCTCTGTGCCTCAGTTTCTGAGGGGCAAAAATTTTGCCTTCCTTGTGGTTTTCAAGTGAGGGCTAGTTGTGTTAATACATATACAAGGTTGACAACAGTACCTGTCACAAACAGTTCTAAGGGCTAATTAGTATTATTGGGCTTGATTTAATAAGCTAAGGGGAAATAAGAGTGAAGAGGAGCAGGAGGAGGAGTGGGAGATCAGTGTGCAGCAAATGGTGGGGAGGATGGAGTGGAAAGGACAGAGAGAGGCACTTGACTCTCTCCAGCCCTTAAGTTAGTTCATGGATCATGGACTGTCCAAATGCAAAAGCCAGAGAGTGCCAAGTTCACACTGGGAATGCAGGATAACGAAGCCAGGATGGCCTAGAGGCATCTTGGCCATATTTATTCCCTCACGTGGGGCTGGGGAGCACAGGCCACACCAGCACTAATTATTTTAAGCAGAAAATGGATAATGAGCTATTTAACTAGTTAACATGAACAGCAGCTGTGGTTTGGGAAGGACTCCATTCTGTAGATGGGTCAGCAACTCCGTTCCCCGCTCCAGCTTCCAGGAGGTAGACCCCCTACTGGGACTGAGACCAGACCTGGTGCTGTGGGGAGAACAGACACTTGACCTTGAGCCCAGGAAGCAGAGGCTTGAGGACCAGATCATTTGTGAGTTGAATTCCTCAAGAGAATTTCTAGAATTATGTATATCTCTTCTCCAGGTAAACCTCTGGCACATTTAAAATAACAACATACCCCTTAGTCCAGAACAGAAGCTGGCGGACTTCATTTGTAAAACTCCAGACAGTAAATATTTTGTGGGCCCTACAGGCTTTGTTACAACTGAATTCTGCCATTGTGTCATGAAAACAGCCATAGGATGATGTGGATCCCAGCCAGCAGGATCCATGCATTATGGTGACCATGAACAAATACCCATGGACTACAGAAATCCTGTGGAGAAAAAGGGATGGCATGGCCACTCTCTAAGTGAGATAGAGGGCCCAGCGCCTGCCTGAACAGGCTTTCATTGCTTTTCTGGGTACATTACATTGAGGATGGTCCTCATTTACTATGCACAGGTTCGCTGTAGGTGATTACCTTTTACAGATAACAAAGGAAAGAATGTTGCTAATTACTTCAAAAAGAAGGATGTTACAGATCAAGGGGAAAAGTGGTTGAACTGGTTATACTCCATACTGGGGAGGTTTAGCACAGACTTTAGGAAGTTACAGTAAGCACTTGTTGCCTCAATTCAGGATGAGGGAGTTTTAGCAAAAGCAAGTCTCATAGCAGCCTAGGTATAATGTAGGCCAGATTCCCCACGGGAGAACTTATCTGTGGGCGTGGGTCCCATGCATCAGACCTCGCTCCCCACTGGCCTTTCTAAGTGGGGAACATTCCCATTCTGGGCTACATCTCCACACCACGTGAAACGGTTCCCTATATAGGCAATATGTAAACAAATGAGCATGTCTGTGTTCCAATTAAATTTTATTTATGGACACTGAAATTTATATTTTATATAATACTCACATCACAAAACAGTAGTATTTAGAGGATTTTTCCTTAACCATTTAAAAGTGTGAAAACCATTCTTAGTTCATGGGCCCTGTACAAAGAGGTGGCAGGTCAGAGTGACCCAGGGGAAGTGCCCTATGTCAGTCAGACAGTGGTTTCCAAAGTAGGGCTCTGGGCAAGCAGCGTTGGCTCGCCTGGGGACCTGCCAGACATGAGATACCTAAGGTGCCCCCAGACCCACTGTGTCAGAGATGGGGGAGCCCTCCAGGAGATTCTGACACACATTCAGGTTTAAGAGTCACAGGTCTAGAGTTCAAGTTCCTCCACACTCTTATTCTAAGCCAGTTTTCCGCCAAGACCACTTTTGCCTCTCTGTATCTTTTTACACTGGACAAGCCAATCCACCTGACACCCTAAATGCCTTGGCCACAGCTGCATGGAGGCAAATGGCTTCAGAACATCACTGGCTGAGCCCATGTTCTTTACCACATGTGTCTGACTAGCACTGGACACACAATAAAAAATCTAGTTGACAACAGCTGTGAGTCATTAAAGCTCATCAGGTTCATCTTTTGAGGCTTCCAACTGGATATGTAGGTAGGAAATCATTCGTTTCCATGGGGAGCCCAAGTGTGAAACCAAAATGGCAGAGAGAAGGGGTGATACACAGCTTTCATGAGGCAGAAGGAAATGTGAGGAGGCAACAGCAATGCATGCACTGAAATTGTGGGGTGATGCCTCATCAACCAGAACCCATCCTTCCAGAGGAGGGTCTGGAGGCAGAGGAGACCTGAGTGACAGGAACAGCCAAGTACCAGGCTGGGGAGCAGAAGGCATCTCTGCTGAAGACAACACAGACACCAGGTCACCAAGCTGCTTTGTGCTCCAAATCATGGGTCTGCCTCCTGAGCCTGGGAGCCCTGGTCCCACTACAATCCCTGATCCTATGCGAGTCCTGCCAACAAACAGGGGTGGGCTGTCTGTTCCTTGGCACCAAAGAGTAGAAACCTCTCTCAATGAACAGGACACTCCTCCTCACCACCATGAGGAGGCTTCCCTGAATACCCCACACATATGTGTTTCCCTGCTCCGGCTGACCTCCCGCCCCTCCTCTCCTGGATGCTCCTAACTCTTCCTCTCCCAGACCTCACATAAAGACATCTTACCAGCTAAGTCTTCCTCCACTCTCCTACTTCTCCTCCCCATCTGGTGAAGCCCTCTTTCCCTCTGAGCCAGTGTCCTGGTATCCACAGCCCTCTGCTGTCCCTTCTGCCCTGTTTACTGTTACCCACTGCAGCTCTGCACAAGTGATTTGGAGCCCCAGGTATCTCTGTGTCCCTGCCATTGCCAGCACTGGCCTTGCACATGATCCAAGTTTACTCACAGGTGGAGGAGATCACAGAAGGTCCAATCACCCCACCTCAGCACACCCTCGGCACCCTCACTGCCCACAGACACTTGACAGACCAGAAGGCCAAGATCCAGAGGGGTGACAAGATATAGCAGCATCCATTGAACAGCATTCTGGGACAGGAAAGACCAGATGTCCCTGGGGTACCCTTGCCAAGCCCCAGTCTCCTTCACACTTCTAACTCCCTTCTCCACACTTGAGCTGAGGGGACCCGAGATAATTTCAAGGGCTTTCAATGACCATTTGCAATTAACTGCTTGGGAAATATCACCAGTCAATTAGTGTTGGCTTGTTTCCAAGGCTGTCACCAACCTGCTCTGGAGCAATCAGACTTAATTATCTTGTTGTCTTTTCTTTTTTAAAAATGTTAATCTCATTTGTGAGGCTTTCTGTAAACAATTAGGTAAGCAGAGAATTTCAATTTGAATGAAGCAAATTTGAATGAAGTAACTGTATTTTACCACCAGCTTGAAGGCTTTAAAAACTTCAGTTGACTCAATGTAGTTGATTCAGTGTAGTCAGTAAAGAACCTGCATCTCCTTCTAAAATCACAAGACTCATACTCCCAGGGAACAGACACTTGGATAGGCCTAGAGGAAAACTCACTGTTTTGTTTGTTTAATTTTTTTTTGACTGCCACAGAGCACAAAAGAGGACCAAGGGAGGGGACAGTTGATGTTTAGTTTTGCTTTGACCTTTTTAGACCCAATAATAAATTCACTGAGTTGGGCTAAATAGCAGGAACTGGTGGCTGCCTTGGGAGAAAACAAGATGCAAACAGTGTTCCACAAATGAGTTCCAGGGAAGGTTAGTGGGAGTTGACAGTTCTTTGCTTGCTTACCCATCCATTTTCTCTCTGGGAATGGACATCCTTATTTTCTTTAGAACTTGGTCCTCTGCTATTTTCAGGGAGACTGAGTCCTCAATAGGCAGCTCAGGTTATGAATGGCTGCTCAACTGTACTTCACTGTCTGGCCACAGTTGGTGGCTTAGAATGGACAAATGACCAAGGCCAGGCTAAGGAGAGGCAATCACAGAATGTTTTTTGGACTGTGAGGCAACAGCAGCTCTCTTTCTGCTGATGGTGGGAGGCTGTAAGAATGAGTGTCTGGTCCTATCAGCACTCATGTGGCCACTTCATGAGAAGAGTCAGCTTCATGAGAATAAAGGAAAACAAAGGAAATCAGAGAAGACAGACAGAGAGAGAGAGATACTGGACTGAAGGGGTCTATTTGCCTGCATGTATCAAAGCCCAGTAAGACACAAACAGGAGTTTGCAGCCAAGGTAAGGATTTATTAAGAAGATGGTGCCATGCCCCGAGTCACAAGTGGCTCATGCTCAAAGATCTTGTCCCCTGATGCCTTCCAAGGGATGGATTATATAGGGAAAGAAATCATTAATCACAGTGACTGGTAGAGTTAGGGTCGTGGTCTCTACCAGTTGGTTGGTGCCAGGGTAGGGGGTAATTGATCACTGCATGAGGTCTTGATATCAGCCATGGAGTTGTTCTGTCTGATTTTACAAGGATTAGTTCTGTGGGATCATTCTGCTTTCCTGGGTTTGGAGCTAAAACACAATTAAGGCCAAGATATCATGTTTAGTTTGATTAAAAACTCTGTCTCAATAGTCAATAGACCCAGGACCTTGTACCTAAGACTACTGAATGCTGACCAGAACCTCACTTTCCTAAGCAAGGGAGAGAGAGACATGTGTGAGTCAGGGTGCTGGGTGAGGCCAGTTTGAGTCAAAGGAAAAAATCAAAATAAAAGGCCAAATTAAAGAAAACAAGGTTTCTGAGCAGTTACAAGAGTGATATTCCTGAGGCAGAGTTGGGTGATACCCTGATCAAGTTACATCCTTGACTTTTTAGTTATTTGGCCAATAATTTACTTTTTCTTCTTAATCCAATTTAAGTTGTGTGTGTCACAACTTAAAGAGTCCCTTCAAATACATTAACGAAAAACATTTTCATGGTCAAAATCTGTGACTTAACTATTTATTGTCAACCATACATGAGCAGTAAAAACCAATTTCAGTGGAAGCTCCCTCAAGAGGCTGAATAATGAATCAAAAGGATTAATCTTATGGAAGGAATAACTTGAAATTTGCCTTTGTTCCTCCCTGAGCCTGGGGCACCTGTAGTCTTTTCCCTCAGAATCCTCAAGAATTTGATCAGTGACCTCCAAACTGCTTGTCCCCCCAGCACATCTGTGATTACAAATCCAGAGATGACTTTGCTTCTTCTTGGCCACCCAGAGTCCACAGCATCACTGCTCCTATTTGGCAACAATGTGAAGGACATGAGGTAGCACTCCTGAGATCTTGCTCCTGTTCCACCCATCACTACTATTGGATCCTGGGCAAAGCATGCTGCTCCCCTCATTCTCTGTCTCCCCAATGCAAGGTGGTTTCCAGAGGTCCACTCTGTTATGCCAGCTTCTCCCAGTGTGAACCCCTTTCAACATCTCCCTTAGGGTCCTTGTGTTGTTTCTGCCCAGTCACAGCCTCTTCTCCCCAGGGTCTCACACACATGCTCCAATGAGACATCCAACAGCCCTTCCTACTGTGGCCTGGGTTCTGCAGAACTCCTGGTTTTGCCCTCTCAAAGCCAGAGTGGGCTCAGAACTCACACTTCACTGTGTCTGTTTAGCTGTTCCATTCATACTTGAGCTTCCCTCAGTGTTGGGCATCACTCAGAAAGTAGAAAGAATTCTAACCAGGGCTTTTAAAAAAATCCTTACCCAAGGATATGCTTATTCATTTTAGGAAGAAAGGATTTTAGAGAGAAGGGAAGGGACATTGATTTTAGAGAGATTAGAGAGAAGGGAATATTGATTTTAGAGAGAAGGGAAGGGACAGAGAGAAGGAGAGAAACATCAATGTAAGAGAGAAACTTCCATCTGTTGCCTCTTGTATACACCCCAACTGGGACCAAACTAGAAACCTAAGCTTGTGTCCTGCCTGGGAATCAAACCTGTAACCTTTCAGTTTATGGAATGATGCTCCAACCGAGCCACACCAGTTAGAGCTCCACTCAGGGCTTTTGCTAGGATTGGGATTCTGGTCTCTTGGAGGCTCTGGGGAGAAAGGAGCATGGAGGGAGACTGGGGTTGGCTTTGTACCTATTACCACTGGTATTCATCCCACAACTGGAAAGTGAACAAGAAAGAAACCCTCAGTGTTAACCGAAAGGCAGACAAGAGAAGAACTAGTGACAAGGCACATCCTTGTGGGCTGAGGCAGCCTGGCCTTTCTGATGGGAGTATTAAACTTTAAGGATTCCCATGTGTCCTGCAGGGATGAGGAAGATGCTGTGCCTTAGTGGGCTGGCCTCTGGGACATCTGTCAGCCCCTTTATACAGTGCAGCTGGCCATCCTGGCTCTGTGCCCAGCTCAGAGCACCTCCTGGGTCTTGTCCAGCATACTCTGGGATCGATAAACATTTAAATTGTAATGCTTCCAGGAGCCATCCATCATAGTAAATGTTGTTGCTCAATAAATGTCACCGGGGGTAACAAAATCTTTCCTGCAGAAGACCCTCTGGCCACATTTCCTCTCTTGACTCTCCCACAGGAATCATCACCAGCTGTTCAAATTTAATAGATGGAAGACTGCTTCTGATTCAAAGCAAAGGGTGATCTTTTTTTCTGGAGAGCCCAGCACCCAGGATCAGGCTTCCTAACTCCATGTACTTTGAGGTCATCATTAGTGCTACTGGTCAAACACTTCTAGTTCTCTGCACTTCTGGGTCATGTTAGGGTCACACCTCCTGCCTCACACTCCTCCATGCATGGATGCATCTATTTCTGACCAATGCATGTGTCACTTTCATGCTGGAACATTAAATTGCTGATATGAGACCCTGCCTTGATCTCTTTCCCTTTTGCTATGGTGACTCAGAATGCTTGGTACAGTGGCTTCTCCATCACTCTGAGTTCCTGTGAGAGTCCAATGAGCTGAGCCCTCTACCATCCTCAGTGGATGGGCAACATCAGCAAGAAATATACTTTTATTGCTTGAACCTAGTGAAATTTGAGGAGTCTCTTGTTAATGCCACATAACCTATTATGACTGATACAGGTACCAACTTGCTGAGATATTTGAGAGAAAGGAGTAGATACCCACATGATCCTTCTCCTCATCTGCCCTGGACAACAAAAAGAACTAGATAAACTTTGCAGCAGCAGTAAAGACTGCTCTTTAAACCTGAGTGGACGTTTCTGCAGCACTGGAAAATGTCTGGTGGTCCTCCAGGAGAGTGTTTGCACACAAAGGAAGGAGGCATCTTCCTGGGTCCACCAGCACTCTCTTCCCAAGTGCAGCACACCCAGGGGAGTGTCTGCTCTTGAGGTTCAATGCACAAAGTTGTCAGCATTGTTTCAGGACCCAAGTGGAGGTGTGACTGTGGTTTCATTTGCTGGTCTTGAAAATGTGTCTAGAAAAGGTGTCAGGCTTACAGAAGTGACATATGGTGGGGCTATGCTTGTGGTAGTGGCCTAGAGTGTGAATGAGGACATGAGGTTGCTCAGTGTTCCTCCTGAGAGCAGCTTCAGTCCCCAAGTCCCCGCCTCTGCTGGCAGCTGGGGGCTGAGTCTGCACAAACTGCAGGAGGGAAAAAGGCCTGTGTGCCTGGTAGTGTGAGACGTAGGTGAGGGCAATGAGGATGCAGGGCATCACTCCACACCTGAGAGAGGCTGCCTGGGCACTGATTTTAAGATAGAAGGTGAAGGAAGGAAAGTGCTGACAGAGAACCAAGGCTGGGCCTTCTCTGGTTGTTCCAACCCTGGCAGGGAGTGTCCTCTGTTGGGTGGAGGAAGGTCCCTTCCCTCCAGCATGAAGAACACCAGGTCTGGGCCTTATGGCTCAGCTCCAACTCTCAATTACTCCAAAGACCCCCAGGATGGCCTAGGGTGGTGGATCACTGACTCATTGCAGGAGTTCAGAACTGGCCTCAAAGCATACCCTTACAAAGTGCCTTTGCCACTATGGTGGCACTCTCAAGCCCCATTTCCCACAGGGCTGCAGGCTGTGCCTTCAGACTTCAATGCCAAAATGGGGGTGGTAGGTGGGAGAAAGCAGGAAAGACAGCTTTAGCCTATTATCTAGGAGGGCATTTAAGACAATGATGAAAGCCGTTCTTCCGGCAGGAGTTGTCATGTCATTTTTCTGGTTGTTCAGGAACACTACATCACTGTTTAGGCTCTTGCTGAGTCCCATCTCTACCTCATCCTATCTACATTTGCTCACCTGCATGGTTCACAATCATTATTGCCAAAGAGGTGACTCCTGAATAGGCCAGATGGCAAAGAAAATACATTCTATTTTAAGCTACATTAGCTCTAAGCATCCCACAGAGCCAAGGGTTCTCCAAGGGGCACATCTCTCTTGTCTCTGTCTACCTATCTCCAGCGGCAGCCACCATCAGCAACTCATCATAGACTGCCTCACTCATGCTGCTGGCACAGGAGTTCTGGGCTCACTCACGGGCCTGGGTTCCTGGCCACTGGCAATACTGAGCAGGCTCCCCAAAGTGAACTCTCACATCTCAGCAGCATTGCTTTTCGTTCTTTTCATGACAATACCTTTCATTTGCAGAACTCTCTATACTTTTCACATCTATTTTTGCATTCACTTCTCACAGGCTTTTCAAAAATTGCAAAATGAGTTTTCATAGTGTGCGCACAGTATTTGCAGTTCCTTTCCCACCACCAGGAAAATGAAAACCATTTACAAAAATATTTTGTTAAGGACATCATGGCTTTTTGTAAACACAATAGTCATTTTTAAAAAAATTTTCCATCTTTTTTTTTCTCTCAGATTTTCCACAATGCAGTTTACCCTTTAGAATGTCCTCCTCTTGATTACATTACGTATATTCCCACTTCAGGGATTCTGTGGTCTCAGGGAGTATTTAAGCTACTGTCCTTATTCTTCATTCTTGTTTTACTCTCTTTCATTTCAATAAGACATTGTAAATTCTTTCTTTCTTGAAATTGCAGCTTACTCTTTTTCTCCCCAGCCTGCTCACTCCCTGCCATTTCTTGATTTGCTCAAATCTCATGTAACACTTTCAGATGGTCAGCAGTTTCCTGTGTACTCTTTGGGTCACATGGGTGTTTCTTTCCTTAACCTTCTTAAAGCAGAAGTAGTTATTCATTCATTCAACTAGTTAACAAATGTTTACTGAGCATGTACTATGTGCTAGACACTATACCAGATACTGGAGACACAGTAAAAGAGGTAGGCCAAATCCCTGACCTCATGATCTTAGGTTTTTATAGGAGAGACTAACAACAATTTAAATAATTGAAAACCATCATGTCAAATAGTGGACACAGGCTCTGAAGAAAAATGAAGCAGGGTCAGGTAACAAAGAGTGAGGGGGGTTGGGTATTTTTTAAAGCTGGTTAAGGAGACCTCTTTGAGGCAGTGAGGTTGAGGCAGAGATCTGAATGAGCCTTGGAAGCAGCTATTCCTGGAGGAGGGAGAAGCTCCATACAAGACCCACTCAAGAGTGAAAAGGAAGGAGCAGCATAATCTGGTTCATGTTTTAGATGGAGCTCTCTGATCTCTGAGTGGAGAATCGAGAGCATGCAGGAGTAGAGTCAGAAGGTTCACTTAGGAGGCCATTGCAGAAGTCCAAGAAAGACTTGGACTTCATGGTCCATTGGACAGGATGGTACTGGTGGATGTCTGGAGAGAAGTCATTAGATTCAAAATATACCTTGAAGGTAGAGCTGATAGTTACTGCTTATAAACTATACTTCGGGGATAAGAATGCTTTTGGTGTCAGTGAAGATGGGTGAATGGTGTTACCATGAACTGAGGTGTGGAGATTAGTGGAGAAACAATGCAAGAAGGATGGCAAGCCATCAAGGGTTCAGATTTAAACTTTTTATGTTTTTAATACAAACTTGTCAGGTTGTATATTAGGCTTAATATAAAAATGGAGATGTGGGATAAAAGCAACTAGATAACTAAGGGAGCTATTGAGGCTGGAGACATGGACCAGAGAATTATCAGGGTATAACTAATGTTTAAAGTCATGATGAATTGGATCATCAGGGACTAAGTGAGGAGGGGAAAGAAAGGTGGCCCAAGGACGTAGCCTGAGGTAACTTCAAATTATAAAGGTTAAGAAGAAAGGTAGGAGCCATCAGAGAAGATTTAGAAGAAGCAGCCAGTGATACAGGAGAAAAACCAGCAGAGTAATGGCTCTCAGAAGCCAAGTGAGGAAAATATTTCAAGAAGGAAGGCATGATTAATGGAGGCAAGTCCTTAGCACATTGTGACACCACAAATCTCATCTGTATCATCAATCCAATCTGGGAGAGCCTTAGGGGTCCACAGTAAAAACAGGGAGGAGAGCCAGCCCAACTTTGCTTTTTTCTGGTGGCCTCAGTGGGTACTTTAACACTTTTACAAGTGAGACAGAGAGACTTGCATACTGCCTTCCCTTTCTCTGCCTGGCCAACTTTCAGAGGGAAAGAGGACAATGATGTAGTTAATAGGCTAGAAGCCTCCATTAGCCAGTATTTGCAGCTTTCCAGGTGGTATGGGGCAGCCTCCAAACCATCACAGTCTGAGTCGTGGCTGAGCAGAATAAGCGTCTCTCTTTGGTTCACTAAAAATCCAAGGAAATTCCTCAGGAAGAAGATTCCCATTCCCTTATGTTTAATTAGTGACAGCAGAGGGGAGTCATAGGTCAGGGGCTATCTGAGGGGTAGGATATGGGAAAAAAGGGCAAAGATGTGGCTAGTGAGGGTTCACTTGCTTGATTTAAATTGCTGACCTGCTTACTCTGAACCTCTAAATGGAGAAAGTACAACAGGAGAAGTGAATCATCTGGTGATATGTTCATACACATCTTGTTCACCTCTGAATCATATGCCATCCCTTCCACAGCAAAGGCCAGAAACTCAGGGAGCCTCATTTTCCCTCACCCCTCATGCTGGATCTAGCCTGAGTCCCAACAGTTTTACTTCCTAAGTACCCCAGGAACACCTTTGTATCTCCACTATCATTGCTGGGGTCCAAGCCCTCATCACTTTTGGCTGGACTCCTAATAAGGCCACATCTACTCTGAGCCCTCAAACTTCTCCATGCTGAAAAGTGCTCTTTCTGCCTTCTTCTTAAAAATGCCCAATGCCTTCCTTTTGATCTTGTGATGAAGGCCAAATGCCACAGCACACCCCCACACCTCACTCTGATCGCACCTCAAGCATCCGTCCCTCAGGATGACCTAGTTCATCATGGACTCCTTTGTTATCTGCTCTCATGGACCATATTCCTTTCCTTTATAGCATGACCTCAATTTGTCATTATAAGCTTAACACTGTTATGATTTGATTGATATCTGTGATATCAATCCTCAGCACTTGACATGAAATCCCATGACCTGTCTGGTTTTGCTTTCCATTATACCCCAGCCCCATCTCAGTGGTTGCCACATGAAAAAAAAAGACAGTATGAAGGGAGCTGTGTAGAGCCCAGATGAACTTATTCAGAGAGGAGACAAGGTGTAAGTAGCTGTGACTGAGGATCCATTGTCCTTGGATATCTGTCTGAAATTGCCATGGGCACCAGTTAGTTTTGCTCTCTTCCCAAAGTGCTTCTGAGTGTCCTAGTCTAGGTTCCTCTGAGTCCAATAACTTCATCTGTAAATATCTCTGTTTGCCCTGCCTCCCCATCATCACAAATTTCATCCCTTTTTTTAGGTCTCCACAAAAAACCACTCCCAGCAGCCATGCTGTAATTTCAGTAAAACAGGGGCTCATGAGCCTTGACTAGTGTGGCTCAGCGGATTGAGCACTGGCCTGTGAACTGAAGGACTGCTGGTTTGATTCCCAGTCAGGGGTATATGCTTTGGTTGTGGGCCAGGTCACCAGTTGGAGGTGCACCAGAAGCAACCACACACTGATGTTTCTTTCCCTCTCTTTCTCTCTCCCTTCTCATTTCTCTAAAACTAAACAAGTAATATCTTTAAAAAAAATTAAAAATTAAAAAAAATGTGGGGTGGTATGGAGGAGTCACCTCACAGATAGCCCTGCCAGCTTTGCTCTCCCCATTTCTATTCTTCCTACCACTGCTTTCTGGATTCTCTCTCCATGCTCCCCATCACCAAAGATATCCAAAGCTTTCATTTTTTATAGGGAGCACCTTCACCTTTCAGATGCCACTTTGATGACACCCAACTCTTAGACTAGAGGGAGGTTTCAACTTCTACCCCCACACTTGCATGAAGGAACCCATTGAGAGCCTGATAAAAAAGCTCTTACTGTTGGCATGCAATAACTCCCTGAGGAACATTAGAGATTGTAAATGGGAAAAGACCCTGCCCTTCCACCCAGTCATCAAGACCAGCTACCACACAGGGCTGGTGAAATCGACACTTTAATAAATACTGGGTAAGAGCTAGTTCTTTACCAGTCTTGGAATATTGCCCTGGTTGTGACTTTATTGAAAACATAGACCCTTATAGAACCACCTGGGAAGTTTGAACAATTAAGGCAGCCCAGGCCTCAGGGCTGGAGATTCTGGTTCAATTGGCCCAGATGCGGCCTATCAGAGGTAGGTACTTGTAGAACTTCCGGGTGATTCTGATGGGCAGCCATGGCTGAGAACCTCAGCAGAACCTCTCCTTTCTTTTAGAGTTGAGGAAATTGGCACTCAGAGAGTAAATCTGCTGCTTAGCCAAGACATCCTATTACTCATATTTCTATTTTAAATGGTTTGAATGCTTACAATTTGTTCTTTTAATTCTCAGCATCTTCATTCTTGGATTCATCATGTGATATTCTTTGAATGTTTTCTTTCAGGAAGGTTAGATATTACACTTTGAAATTATGGCACAATGTTGTTTTTTCCATTGAATTCTCACTTGGATGGTTATTTGGGTGATATTAACACAGTATTGCTGGACTGTCATGTGCCTGTGGATCCTCTGGGTCTGCAGAGTCTGACTGAGGTCTGGGTGGAGGCATCGATGCTGCCTTTCTGTTTCTAGCATGCACCTAAGTGATGCTGCTGCTGCTGCTGCTGCTGCTCCATGGACCACACACTTGGAGCAGTGAGAGTGGGTTGGAGTCTGCTGACCAGACTTTCCAACTCTTTTTGTCAAATGCCTTTAGGGAATTTCTCTTATCCTTTTATGAGAATCCCATCCTTAACCGAAGGGATTGCTATGTGATTATTGGAGGAGCAAAGTCCTATTTCCCCTGAGATTATTACACTGAGGAGCACGTTAGTAGGAGCGGTGAGGAAATATTGCAACTGCTATCTGGTGAGATTCTGTCTTGTAAAGCCAAGTATAGTCAAGGTGGGAGATGGATAGAGAGTTCTGATATATGATGTCATCACGTGAGCTTCTGAATTTAACTGTACCTAAAGATTTATCTACAGAATTTTCCAGGTATCTCAGTTAATAATTTCTCCTCTCCCCCCACCCTCCCCCACACCTCTCTTTCTACCTTTACTCTGGTCTAAGTGAGTCTCGAAATCCTAACAGGGAACTGACTAAGCTGAGGCACTTTCTAAGGTGATAGGGATGCTCCCAATTCTTGCTGAGAATTTGGCAATATTTATTGTTCAATAGTGAAACAATTGGTTAAATGTTATCTGTAGGGCTGGAGCCCTTTCTGTTTAGGACTTATTTCCAGTGTCTATTGAAATTGGAGCTTTAAAAGATTTCAGAATGTTAGAATGGGCTGGCTTTGTTTTTGGTAGACTGGTCAATTTTCTCAACAAATGATCATGTTTTACCCAGCTTCCTGCCTGAAAGCAGGAAAGGAATATCATACAACCATGGTAAAAGAGGACTCTCTACTGTGGCCAGCTATGGAGGACAGTGGCCAGTAAGATCACCATATACCCTGACTAATTCTTTGCATCAAACTCGAGTTAATGCAAAGCAGACCAGGGGGTGAGGATCTATTGATGCATAAAAAATTGCTCCAAAATTTAGCAGCTTAAAACAACACACTTATTATCTCCCATTCTCTGTGGGGTAGATATTCCAGTGTAGCATAGCTGAAACTTTGACTTACAGTCTCTCACAAGGCCACAAACATGGTATAACAAAGGTACAGTCAAGGTGCTGACTAGAGCTGTGGTCTCTTCTGAAGGCTCTACTTAGAGTATAAGGGGTGTTTGATTCCGACATGTTTCCTGTGGCTGGTTGGCTTGCCATGTGAATTTCTTCACTGAGTTGCCTCACAACATGGTAGCTGGCTTCTCCCCAGGTGAATGATCAAAGAAGGGCAAGAGATGAAGTGCCTAAGACAGGGGCCATAGTCTTTTTATAACCAAATCTCCTAGAAGCCACTCAGTAAGCCCAAGCTACACTCAGTGGGTGGATGTGAATACCAGGAAGTACTGATCATTGGGGACCATCTTAGAAGCTGCCTACACAGAAACTCACTGAGATATATGAGTGCAGTCCTTAGAGGTGCACCAAGTCCCCACCAAATGCCTTGTGCTGTATATCCTTTGTCCGTATTGAAGTTCTCCCTTTACATGGAAGAAGGAGCACATTAGTTCTGCCTGAGCAGATGGTGATGGTCAGAGACAGCACCCAAGAGTGAGGCTGCAAAGTTTGGTTCCAAGTCTCAATGGGAAGATGACTTTGGCTTGTTCCTAACAGCCAGAAACAGCACAGAAAGGGCCCAGATTCAGAGACTATATAGCATTCATTAAGACTAGTGCTGGTGATACAGAGTTTCAGAAGTCAAACTGATCAAGGTTAACTAAGTTATAAGGGAATTACAATGAGAGAAACTCCAAGCCTGAAATTCATAAACCTGTGTCACCTAGCCAGTAAGAAATGGTCTGTTAAGTGGGTGTTGTCACCAGTTCCCCTTTGTACCCTTGTCATGTGTGGCATGAGAGAGATGGCTAAGAGAGCCAAAGACAGGCCACCCAATTTGCTGACTGAGAAACTTGTTCCCCTATCAGACTCAAGACTTTCTGTTTCTCACCGACAGGAGCTGCTAGGGCCCAGTGACAGCTGAAGTTGGTTTCTCTCCTTCCATTTCCTACATCAGTTACTGTTGTGTTAATCCTCTCTTCCCTCTATCAGTGCAACAGAAGTCTTATCAGAAGTGACTAAATCTATAGTCTTGGATTGCAGGACTTTGGAGGTCCCATATGTGGACCTCAGTGAAAGTAATGCGAATCTTCCAGAGCTACTAGACTTGCAGGTGGATGCAGTACCCAGATAAAATATTGTGTTGTCTTCCCCTGGGGAAGAGGCATGTGGGTATTTAGGCTAAATCTTAAATTATAGCATCATGTTACTTGGGAGCCTTTTTTGGAAAGGAATATAAAGGAGAAGGGCAGTGGAATGTGGGATCACAGTGTGGAACAGAGTGAAATGTGGGAGCTACAGATGTGGTCTTTCCGGCAGGACCTCTGTAGTCTTTGTCCCTAGTCTTCCAGGGAACTTCGGTCCTGTTCTACGGGGTAGTTGTGAGACAGCCAAGCGAAGTCCGTTGCTCCTCCTCCTCAGGGCTCGTTCTTGAAACAAGAAACATTGCAACAAAAACAGGTACAGGAGTGGTTTGGTCTCACTTCTTTTCCTGTATAATTTTGGTGATTACCTTTGGCATGAATGTTTTAGTGGATAATTTTGAAATTAATCTGTTTTTATAATACAGTAAGTTAGATAACCTGTTAGATCTACCTCATTTTACTCTTAAGTTTAAGATATATCTGTATCTAGTGGGACTTTTAATATTCATTGAAGGCTTTTGATCTGCAGCTTTCCAGTTTAAGACAATGCTTCTTTTATTCAATCACTGGTGTTTGATTCAGCTCTTTTGTCTTATTCTCTCCATCAATATACCATTAATCTATATTTTGGATCTCTCTTTCTGTTATCCATTTGTAGCATTGCCTCTTTTGTGATTTTATTTTTCCTTTTCCTCTTGATTTTGGGTGAGTTCCTCAAAATGTTCTCTACATTGCTAATGTGATTTTTTACGCTACTGATTATTTTCTTACTTTTTATGCATTAAAACATTCTTTTTTTACATATTTAATAGTAACATTATCTTCCTGTCTCATGTAGTTCCCTTTTTATAACTCCCTCTTAGCAGCTGCCTTTGATCTCACTGCATTGTCTTTCTTTGGTTTCATGTTGTTGACAAAACAAGACAAATATCTAGAATCTATGTCTGTTTCCTGCAGAAAATCTTTTTAAAAAGTGTTCTCCTATTGCGTGGCAGGCATTATACTTTTCACTTGTGATCTCTGTTTAGGATCTTTTCATGGGTCCCATATTATTTTTTCATTTTTGAACAATAAAGCTTCTAGCTGTGTCTGCAATTTGTTTAGCAACCTGGAATCATCTCAGTTCAGTAAATGCTCACAAATGAACTGAGTGAGGAGACTTACATACCAATAAACAGCATTTTCAAACTTTGGGTGCTTTTTTGTCTTTGGCTCCAGAAAGAGGCCGGTGGTCGGCTTGGCAGCTGCTGGCTGTGACTGGACGTGGGGACTGCAACTCCTTCACACACTCCCTCGGTGCTGCAGATCATCGGTGACAGTCCTGGCTCATCCAACCCGAGCAGCCGCCCCTCCCAGAACCTCGTCTTCTGCTCCTCACAGGGACATGGAGTTTGCAACCATCCCCTCCAGCTCGCAGCCCTCCACACACACACCCCGCTCTCTGTTCACTGGAAGAAGCCTTTAACTCTAAAAAGAAGACAACATGCTTTCTTATGTTCTTGTTGCTATAAATCACACTATACAGCAAGGTGCCTCTCTTCCTTTCCTGATGGAAATGGAGAACTAAATATTTCTCTCTGCTAGGTATACTTTATTTTCACTATTTCAACCAAATGTCAAAGAGACAGGGGAATATTTTTCCTCTAAGAAAATCTGTCTAATGGTTTTAGAGGAGAAATTGAGACACGGACTGTTGTTAAATATATTCCAGCTTTCCACAGAATTGAGTGGTACACTGGGGAGCTAGTTAATGAGAAGGACTGAATGCATTTATGTCTTTAGATGCAGGAAGTACAGCCAATAAACAAAAGAGTTACTTGCCTTTTTCCTTTCTTCTTTGTGGATTTATTGAGATATAATTGTTACATGAAAAGCTGCACATATTGAGTGTGCATTTATACTACATCTATATCTATCTGTGAAACCACCACCATGATCAAAACAATTTTATATGCCATGAGGATCAAGGGTCCTACACCCATAAGAAATAGTGTCCTACACATTAGGACACATTAGGACACATTAGGACACATTAGTGTCCTAATGGGTGTCCTACACCCACTAATAAATTTTGTCAATTTTCACCTATTTCAGACATTGTTTTTTTGCCCCATGGTTTTTAAGCTCTTCTCAGGTATCACTGTCTCTGTCACCATAACTGCCAATATTGGAGTGATTTATGGCTTCTCTTGAACAGATGCTGGTTAGTCTGCAGTCACTGAAGTTGCCTGTGTGCTGGGGGCCAGGGGTCTCATCCACTGTGGTCCTGCACATCTTCTCATGGCATCAGTATTCTCTGAGAACCAAGTCTTCTTCCAAACCCTGGTGGAGCCCCTTACTGCATTCCAATCACAGCTCCAGGCCTGGGAATGTAGAGAGCATTTCTGCCACTTCTGTTCCACGGAATTGTTCCCATGGCTTCATGACCCTTCGCACACACTGACAATGGATTCTGCCTTTCAATCATAATGTCTTCACTGACTACAGGGTCTTCAGGTTTCAGCTAGTGTGCTGACAAATTTCTAGAGGTGATTTTGTTTTAACATAAACTTTCTCATTCTTTGATGAACATGAAGGTTTCATTGTATGCTTGGAAGGCAAAGGAAATAAATAGTAGTTTGGGTGATATTAGGTAATCTTATAGGTTTAACTGGAGTACAGAACTGAAAGCCTCCCACCTCAAAATAGGGAATTGTCTCTCAGTTTCCTCACCATCACAAGAGATAATTTATTTCAGTTTTCTCAGAGGAATATTAGAAGTTAAGTAAGAATCACAGTGTCTCAATTATTTTGCAGTCATTTTAGTGGATATGATAAAGTCAGTTCTCCACAGAACTGTGAAAATGGTCTTACAAAAAATGTTTATAACAAGCAGGTCATCTATTGAGGCTTGGAATTCTTTTACACTCTTCTAGGTGTGATAATTAAACTGTGATTCACTCTGTGTTTTGTTCCTGTGGTTCATTCACTGTTCAGCTAGTCAAAGCTGGAAGAGGCAGCGAGATATTACAAAGTTTGGGGAGATTCAGGTGTATTTGAAGATACAGATAGCTGAAGAGAAAGGGAGGGAAGGAGAGAGGGACAAGAACTCTGTGTTTTACTGGATGTCTAGGTGATTGTGATGCAGGCTAAGATTTGAGAATCATGGAATTAGACCATTTTTAATGCCCCTTCTAACTCTAAGATCCATTAATACAAAATCCACATGATCGTTAGTTCCTTAAAGATAGAGTATGGACCATAGTTTTCTGAGTTTCTTATAAGGAACTACAGTTCTGGAACACGTCAGATCAACAAGAAGAAACCATTAATGTGATTCAAGATGTTGGACTAGAAGACTTGAAGTCTCACATTCCAATTACAGAGACAGGCATCCCTTTTATTTTCTGCCCTTCTCAGGCCTTTCTTGAGGTTGAAGAATTAATAAAACAGGATTTTATTGAGTCTTCCAGACAGGAATCTTGCAAAATTGGTGGTGTTGCCATCCTTAGGATATTTAGGCCCATGTGAAGAGTTAGTACTCTTACTATTTTGGGGTTGGGTTTACATATGACCATTTTGCATGCAGTTATGCATCATTTAATGATGGAAATACATTCTGTCTGACTTATTTACATAGCATAATACCCTCCAGGTCCACCAATGTTGTCACAAACATTAAGATTTCATTCTTTTTCATGGCCCAGTAATATTCCATTGTGTAAATGTACCACATGATCTTTATCCAGTTGTTTATTGATGAGCACTTAGGTTGCTTTCATATCTTGGATATTGTAAATAACACTGCAATGAATATAGAGGTGCTAGATGGGAGGTAGGTTGTGGGACTAGTTAAGAATGTGATTAAGAAGTAGAAACCAACAATTACAAAATAGTCACAGGAATATAAAGTACAGCATAAGGAATATAGTTCATAATATTGTAATAACTATGTATGGTGCCAAATGGGTACTAGAATTATCAGGGGGATTACTTTAAAATTATATATATAAAATATCATAATATATAATATACAGTATCATAAAAATAGATATATACATATCTAATCACCTGAAATTAATATAAAATAATACTGAATGCCAACTGTAATTGAAAAAGTAAAACCTTCATTTAAATACAAAGAAAGAAACACATTCTGAGAAATGCATCATTGGGCAATTCTATCATTGTGCAAACATCACTGAGTGCACTTACACAGACCCAGATGGTACACCCTGTTGCACCCCTGGGCTGTATGCTGCAGCCTGGTGCTCCTAGGCTATAAGCCTGTACAGCATGTTACTGTACTGAGTCCTGCAGACAATTATAATGAAATGGTAAGCATTTGTGTATCAAAACACATGTAAACATAGAAAAGCTACAGTATAGATATAGTATAAAAGATAATGTACATGTGGGTGGGGCACACTTACCCCAGCAAGCACACACTCATGTTGGAGGGGCACTGTGAAGGGCATATCACAGTGGGAGAAAGAGTAGACATTGGGAGGAGAGAGGGAGTGAGAGAGGGAAGGAAGAGAAGAGAAAAGAAGAGGAGAGGAGAGGAGAGGAGAGGAGAGAAGAGAAGAGAAGAGAAGAGAAGAGAAGAGAAGGGGAGAGAAAGGGAGAGCAGAGATGGAAAGAGAGATAAAGCTTGAGATGACAAATAATAAAAGGGAGAGGGAGAGGAAGGAAAGGAATGAAGGGTGGGAAAGAGGGGGAGAGAGAGAGAGCTGGAGAGAACTAGGAGGAAGGAGAGATAAAGAGAAACTGAGGGAAGGGAACTGAGTTTATGCATGGGTGTGCAGGTGCCAGGTGTGCATGTGTGTGCAGGGGCAGGTGTGGGAGGGTGGGGGTGGGCTCCCCTGCTCCTCAGCCTTGTCCCGTCACTGCCTTACCAGCTTGGGCCTCAGCCTAAGGTGGACTCAAAGGGCAACAAGGTAGACAGCGTGCTGAGCCTCCTCATCTATTTAAACTGCCCAGAGCTAGCAGTAAATTCAACATTTCAGTAGGGTCCAGCCTTTTCGTTCAACATCACAAACATTTTGCTTCTAAGCCATTGTAATTCTATGGCACCACCATCACATACATGGTCTGCTGTTGATGGAAACACCATTAGGCACACGATTGTACTTCCCAGAAGGAACACATGTTATATAACTTGCAGTTCTTATTTTTTACTCTATCCCTGCATGGCAAATGCTAACCGTCAGCCAAGAAGATGTTACAAAGGGTCAAAAAAGCCTGTGGAGGTACTTTAGAGATGCTTCCTTTCCCAGATGTACCAACCAAGACCCCAAGAAGTGAAATACTTGGCCCAGGGTTAAACAGCTGTTAATGGTACATCCAAGATCAGACCCAAGAAGATCTTGAAGATTTTCTGACTTCCAGATCAGAACATTTACCCTGAAATTAAAATTTCCATAATAGAATGAGTGAGGCACATCTCCATTTAAAAATCCCAAATAAAAGTATATGTCAAGTTGTTTTTCAGAGTTTAGCAACATTGCTGTATGCAAGTTGCATGCCTCTATTCAGAAGATATGGCATGTCTGGATTAATCTTCTCTATTGTTACTTTAAGTGGAAATGACTAGTCATGTATTTCACTAACTGAAGCATATTGAAGTGAAAATAAAATCACTGCCCCTGAGCTCTTTCTGACACTAATGTATGCATGTTTATCTTTGCTTTCACTTTCTACTAGACAGTTGTGTCTGAGGATGCTTCTAAAAGTGGTTTCACTTTCAGATTTGACTGGCGTTTTTTAGTTGTAGATGGGATTGAAAGGGCCCATGGTGGTAATTCATGAACTAGATTGTAGAGCAGCCGATTTGCCCAATGCCCAGATCAGGCTCTCTGAGCACCAAGCAGCTGCTAAAACAATGAGATGATTTCCTAACTCTGAAGTGTCTACTATTTCAGATATTCTATTCATTTGAATTCATTCAGTGAATTTTTACTAGAAAGGTTCTGTGGCTTGATGAGTAAGAACACACTACTGAAGTCAGATTGAGTTCTAGGCCTACCTCTTCACTTGCTTTGAGGCCTCAGACAATTTACTTAACTTCTTGGAGCCTCATTTTCCTCATCTGTAAAATAGGGCATATCAGTCAGTTAGGATTCAGTGAGAGCGGCAGAACCATATGCACCTCAAGGACTTGGCCTTATTTGATTGTGGGAGCTCGTTGCACAGTCTTTGCAAGGCTCTTGTCTTTCTGTCTGATGTTGGTACTTGAAATCTGCAGGGCAGATGGGCATAAGGCAGAGAGGGCCAAGGACAAGTTGAAACCCACAGACAGGAATAGGAACTTCCCAGGACTGGCTCGAGCCCACATCAGCACTCACTGCCTCCAACTTCAGCGAAGTGGGTGTTGTGCTGAAGAAGCTGGCCCCTTTCATCACACAGCTAAACACACACCTGGCCCCATGATATGGTGACGCTGAAGGAGGATCCAGGAGAAGGCAGGGCATTGCAGGTCCAGGGCCTGCCCAGGGCCAGCAGGTGAGCCTGCAGATGGATGGCAAGGTGTAGAAACAAAATGGTAGATGCTTCACTTCCACCCTCAAAATCTGTCATGAAAACTCTCTTGTGGCCCACTCTAACCAGAAACACCACAAGGGAGATCGTGATGTACTTCAGCCTAGCCAGGTGGGCACATCAGAAAGCCACAAGGTGGCGCTAACAACAAGACCACCACTGCAGACTTGTTACAAGGATTCAAATAAGTCTGAGAACCAGGGACAATACACAGTGATTATTGACGGTGATGACATGTGATTCCCACCAAGAACAGTCATAGTCTATTTTAGGTTTCACAGAGACCAGAAATATATCCACCCTATTCTCAAGTTCCTCCTATTCTAACATAAGGAAGAAAACATTATAGTTTTAACAATTCTTTACTATTACAATATCTTAGAAACTTGTTTCTTCTGAATGAGCCAGTTGGGGTGGGGCACTTGCCTTTTAAGAATCAAAGCAGTTTCTTCCTTTAATCATTTCAATGAACATCTTTGACAAATGCATCTTACATTTTCAGACATCTTATGTAGCATGAAGGAACCACTTAAGCTTTCTTTTTGACTCAGAGTGACCACTGGAAGTCCAATTATTATATTGTTCTATAATGGGACCTGTCACATTTGGGGCAATGCATTCTGACATTAAATGGCCCATGATTGATATTGTTCTCTCTTGCACTCAGCTGGTACTTTTCACTATTTTCACGCTCCTTGCCTGTGGCAGTATCTCTCCCTTCTTTTAATTTGCTGCTTCCAATATGCTATAGATTGAGAAACCAGATAACTAAGCTTGTCAAAACTGCACCAAGCTCAGTAACATTGGCCCTGACGATAACCTCAGCAAAGCTCATCTAGCATTTGTTCTCCCTTTCTTGGGAGTCCTGTAATTTCAGTGACCCCATGATATGCAGGTCACGAAGAACAAAAGTATACATCCCAGCAGGTGAGCCCATGTGGTGCCTGGGCTCCTTCCAAAGCTCTCATGGAGAGAACCAGTAGGATGCAGGGATCCATCCTCAGCCACAGCACAAGGCGGACGAGGTGCGTAGGCCCACAAGGACCTTTCTGTGGCAGATGGGACTGTCGTTACTCTAGCTAATGTGACTTAGTTTCAGCAAGGTGCCATCTTGCCCACGACTTTTATGTTAGGAATTTGGGTTTAATTTTCTATTTGGTTCTTATTTAATTTTTAAATTGTATAATTGTAAGAGACCTAAAATCATGGAGACTTTGTTTGGAGGTTTATTTAGTGTGTGTAATTGCACTAAGCATCTATGTATATGGGAAACATTTTCTTTTGACAAGTAAAAATAACTTCCCACTAAGCTGTGGCTCTATCTGTCAAATTACTCTAATTTTAGTGTTCTGCTTGCGTTAAGGAGAAATCTTCCAATTCTGCCCAGTCTCTGGGCTACTTAGCCTTTCAGCCTTTCCATTGGGAGCATTTACAGTAATTCTGCTTTGTGACACAGTCTAGCATAATGGGCTGTAGGGACAGGCAGCATGGGTTTTGGGTTTAAATCTCAGCTCTGCAGAGTTACTAGACCTTGAGCAAGTGAACCTCTCTGTGCCTCAGTTCCTTCATCCATTAAACAGAGCGATAGACCCTCTAGGGTTGTTGTTGTAAGGATTAGATGAAGTGATACATAAAAAATGTTAAAAAATAGTGCCTGGCAAAGAATGAGTACTTCGTAAATGATGGCTGTTGATATTCTGGCTTTTCTGTCACTTTAGAACCTGAAAGCCTAAAATGATGCTGAAGTGAAAGAAAAGGAAGAAGAACCAAACCATGAAAATTAATACTGGCACTATAAATCAAATTTATTTAAATATATGTGTTGTTAATTAAGTTCAAAGGCAGATGGCCACTTCCATCAGTGTTTGGCAGAAGGCCTGTGGTTGGGAACAAAGGAAATATAGCGTGTGTGCAATGCTTTTATGAGAAAAAAAAACGAGCTTGGTCATCAATTCAAAAATTGTTCAAAGTGAAATTACATTTGCATGACAAACAACACAGCGGCTACCAGTTAGAGTCATGTCTGCATGGCCGAAAGTGGAGCATTCCTGGAACCAAATGCCAATCCCCCACCACAGAAGAGCATTGTCTCTTATTTGTCTTTTTAGTCTCAGCATGAGTCCTGGAACATAAAAAATGAACTTAATTGGTATAAAAAGAATAAGTGAATGAGTGAATGAGCAAAGAGAGGAAAGAACAAATGGGAACTGTCTATGGAAGGTGAGAGTAAGTCTTAAAAACTACTTGGCTGTAATAAAAAAAGAAGGAAATCTTACCTTTTGTGACAATGTGGATGGATCTGGAGAACATTAAGCTAAGTGAAATAAGTCAGTCAGAGAAAGACAAATACCATACAATCTCACTTATATGTGGAATCTAATCAACAAAATAATTTTCCAGGGCTAGCGTGGTTCAGTTGGTTGGGTATCATCCCACAAAGTGAAAGGTCACCAGTTCATTTCCCACTCAGGGCACATGCCTGCATTGCTGTTTCAGTCCCCGGTCAGGCACATATGAGAGACAACCAATTATTTCTTTCCCTTTCTTTCTCTTTCCTTTCCCCTCTACCTAAAAATCTTTAAAAAAAATTTAACAAACAAACTAGGAATAGAAGCACAGATACATGGAACGGACTGGTAACTGTCGGAGGGGAGGGGAGTTAGGGGACTGGGTGAAAAAAGGTGAAAGGATTAAGAAAAAATATACATATTACACATAAACACAGACAACAGTGTGGTGACAGCCAGAGGGAGGGGGATGGGGGAAGTAGAAGTGGGTGAAGGGGGGATAAGTGGGGAATGAAAGAGACCTGACTTTGGGTGGTGGGCACACGATGCAGTGTGCAGATGATTGGTTTGTGGAGTTGTATACTTGAAACCTGGTTTTATTAACCAACGTCACCCGAATAAATTCAATTTAAATAGTATATTGAAAAAAGATAACAAGAGGGAAGATTGGTGTAAATCTGTGTTATTCTCAAGCTGCATGTGTAAATTGGTTCAACATCGTGACTCTCACTTTGGTTGGCCCTCCGTGGTAACTGCAGGATCTGGGGTGGCAAAAATGGTGTAGTGACTGTGTGTAAGCAGTGTGTGTAGGTATCTGTGCATGGGAATGTGTGCACCTTTAAAGTAATGCAGCCTGGATGTCTGGACCTCTTCCACATGACTCCAAATCACAAAAGCCAAGTTAAAGGTCCTCCATGAGCTGTTATTCATACCAGCTAGAATCTGCTAGCTGCCCCCTTGAAGTTCAGTTCAGTCTTCTCTAACTAGGACTATTCTCATGTCTTTTGATTGTGAATGGGATGACTGCAGGCTCTGGTTTTGCTCTTCTGTGTGTCTACTTACTTCTTATCTGCACTAGAGTTGTAACATAAAACGAGAGGAGGATCCAGCAAGCAAACCTGCCTTCCTTTGCCCTCCCCTCTTCCTTCCCTGTGAGACCTCAGGGTTTACTCTCCGGAAGCTGCTGCAGAGTTTTGTCAAGAGCCACTGGTACCTGCTTCTTTCCTCTAAGCTTGGCTTCTGCTCCAGATAAACCACAGAAAATCCCAGATGCCAAGTAAAGAGATTTCCCACTGGACACAGGACCTAAATATTTCTTACCTTCGAGTGTTCCTACTTCTTACACACCATCAGCCCCTTCAGAGATCTGCTTGAACTGATAGGCATGCATGTTACTTCTCGTGGCAGTTGTTTGAGTGCCCACAGTGGTGCTGATTCCCCTCCCACTCTCCCTCCTGCCCTGCAGGCCTGTCTCAGCCAGTGAAGCTAAGGCTCAGCCACAGCCAGCCCAGGAACTTGACTGTGAACCTCCATCCTCATGCTGACAGGGACTGTCTCCTGGCACCAAGACAGTAAAGCAAGAAGTCTTGGGTTAGGAGCCCAGCTTCAACTCTCTGTAGCTTCATGGTGCAGTAACCATTTTAAAGTTTTTTTCTGTATGGTAGGATGTTTGGACATCTTCAAAAAAATATTTCTGGCTGGCGAGAAGACTGACCCTTCCTGGCTGGCCAGTTTTTAGAGAGAGCAAAGGACTCAGCCAGAAGTAGGCCTTTGATGTGCAAACTAACCAATCCTGAGCCAAGCTCCTCTACCAGGCCCTTTCACCCCAGAAGGCAACAGTCATTTGGCTGCCTGAATCACCTGAAGCAGGCAAAAGGACCACCCCAGTAGCCCAAAGCCCATTAAAATTATACAGCCTGGTCAGTTCTCAGTTGTCCACCTTGCCCTACCTTGCTTCTCCTTCAGTAAAGACAGTGGCCTAAACCTCTGCTCACTCCCTCTTCTGCTTCTGCTTCTTGACCAAACATGCTGTTGCTCCTATGCCCTCACCTGCATCACAGGCTCGCCTCTTGTTTCCAGGGGGAGTGGGAGTTTCATTAAACTTTTCTTTCAATGGCATCTACCTCTCAGTGTCATCACTCAGCCACCTGTATAAGCTAAGACTTGGACACCAACCACTTTGCTGTGGACGAGTTACTTAACCTCTCTGAGCCTGACATCCTTACTGTAGGATGGAGCCACTGTCAACACAGAAGCAGCTCACAATGCTCCTGTCCTGTTTAAAGAGACACTGAGCTGCTCTTCAGAGACGACAACAGACCAAAACCACAAGTCCAGCAGCAGGAACATGTGCACAGGAGAGAACTTTGACCTCCAGCTGAACCTGGAACCGAAGTCTGCCCCTCCCTACCTTCTCCTCCACTGACAGAACCAAGGAACCAGGGCATAACCGGAACTTGAATACTGAAACAGTTTCAGAAGTGAAGTTCTTTGTCCAGGAAGGTCTGGCACTGATGCCCCTTAATGTGCATGGCCAGGCTCCATGGTCCTCCAACTGAACTTGCCCCACCAGCGCTTCTACATACCTGCTGCCCCTGGGCCCCTTAGAAACCTGCCCAAAGCCTGGACTGGGGCGGGGTGGGGGGTGGGGTCTGGGCTTTTGTTGCGCGTGGGTCACCGGCCAGCAGTGACCACGGCACACTGTGGATGGCTCGACAATACGCGAGAAAAAACACACATGCACAGAGACAAACCAGTTTCTGTGGGGAAGTAGGGACAGAATGGCCACCCCCCCTAGTGGGGAGCGCGCTGATCCACCGTCCATACCTGCTTTTATTAGGCTCATGCTACATAATAACTCAGGTAACGTACAATACTCATTAGGGGAAGTAAGGAATATAGAAAACAAAGAGCTCTGCCAGTCTATTGAGTTGGGGGTCAAAGAGCTGTAAGGCTGAGGAACAAACTAGCTTCCTCCTAAGACCCTCCTCATTCAACTAAGAGCATTCTTGGACAAAGAAGGTTTCACAGTAATTTACATGTTCTTTCTTAGGCCTGATCACCCCGGGAATCCGCACTTCCCAGTACCGAGCTGTACTTCCCCGTCATTGTTTCAGGCTTAGGTGGAGCGCGGGAACTAAAGCCACCGAGAGATAAGGAGATTTTCTTCCGGACGCTGAGAACTCAGACTTTGTCAAAGCCGAGGAGTGAGGGTCCATCACCCCCTTTTGCTGCAGCCCCCCAAGTCCTTCTTTTGGGGGGCCTCCCAAAGTGATCGTGCCTGGCTTGGGTTGTTCCCCCCGTGGGGAATCTTACCCGTCTTTGGCTAACCGACCAAGCTTTTTTTGGGGTTCCGCAGCAGAAACAGCATTACTGCCAGGGAGATAAGCTTTTTTCTCCTTGCCGGCTCACGGTTCCAAGGGCGTTCCCTTAGCCTAGCCTAGGCGGGGGTCTCAGCTTCTAATACCAGTCAGGGCGGTTCCCAACAGGCTTTCCCCATTCTCCTGTGTGGCACCATTCATAAAAAAATTGTCCACCTTTCTCCACTGAAGTTCTTGGTGTTTCGTGTTTGGCTCTGCTCGTGCTGGGTGGCCAAATGGGGTTTTTAGGAAGATCAAAAGAGAGGACATGTGTAACACTCCTAACACTGTGCTTGGCAGATAACCTGTTCCAGAGCAGATATGTCACTGTTAGGTTCATCCCCGACTCCCCAGGGACACTGTTTGCCGTACTTTCCTCACACCATGGGTCCCAGAGACATAACAATGTTTTGGCACAGAGGGAGAAACAGAGGAGGAGGTTCAAACCACAGGTTCCAGCTGCCTCAGACCTCAGCGTGCACCACATACTTGCAACCCCTGGAGGCCCTGCCACATGCTGCCAGACCCCTGCTGGGGAAGTGGCAGCTGTGTAGCATAAGCTGGGGTGGAGTGAACTCGGAGATGGGGGTTCCTGCTGTGGTCCTCAGTGTGGCATCCATGTCAAAGCCAGGTGATAATTTTGTGCATGGAGTTAGCACTCCACCAATGTTAACTGTCATTAGCTTTATTATTACTCTAATTTTAACCAAGTTTGGGCTAGTTGTAGGAAGAGTACAAAGTTGTTTTTCTGTCCATCACTTTTTTCAAAATGCTATGCCAAATTTCCTCTTTGTGTCTCTCATTAATGCCTCTGTCAGAGCTTTAGTTTCGTGGTTACTTTCTGATATTGAAGACTCCAGTGTGACTTATCCTTACTCCAGTTTGTGTTCACCTCTTCTTCCCTTCAGATGGTGGTTCCTCAGTGTGAACGAGTACAAAGACATCTCTTTTTACTCCTTCTTCCTTCTGCTCTTGTGCATTGGGATTTGCATGTAAGGTCAGGGAAGGAGGAAGCATGCTTTTGTTTTTTTTATAAGGTATTCGACACTGCAGCATCTCTCTCTCAGCTCTCCTGGTGGCTCTCTCCTGTCCAGCATAGGAGAGGAGAGGGTAAAGGACAAATGTGTGAGTTCTTTGAGGGAAGCCATGAGGGGCCTTAGCTGGGCATAAACTCTGGCTGACCTCTTTGGGCTTCCCTTAGCTTCTGCTCCTCTGAGGACAAAAGTTCTTGCTGCTCAGGGATCCCTTAAGACCACTAGCCATCCAGGATAAGGTAACAATAAGACCTTTTAAGCCTGGACTCTGGGGTCCATCACATTCTTGCCATGGCAGACTCCACTGCTTCCCCGCCATTCACCATCACCTTCTAGTGCTGCCCTCCACACTCACCTTCTTCACAGGAGTGGAGAACAGCAGGTAATGAGATCTCGGGGATTGTACTGTGGACACCTCAGTCTCTGCCAATAGTTCCTTTGGTGCAATTCATCTCCTGATTTAGGGTGAGGGGAGGCATGGCAGATAGAGAACAAAGTCATAACATTCTCCTCACAGGGCCACCAGCACCCCAGAGCCCCTCCCAGGATTCCCTCTGGCCTCTTGCAGGGTGATGACAGGGAGCCAGGTCCAAGTTCTGGAGCATCTACCCTTCTGGGGAGTTCTCTTTAAGATGTGAAAACCTTACTCAGCTGTAAAAAGGAATGAAATCTTACCTTTTGTGACAAATGGATGGACCTAGAGGATATTATGTTAAATGGAACAAGCCAGACAGAGATGGACAAATATCACATGATTTCACTTATATGTGGAATCTAAAGAACAAAATATATGAACAAACAAAATTGAAACAGACTCATAGGTAAAAGAACAGACAGATGGTGGCCAGAGGGGAGGGGGGTTTAGGGGTTGGGTGAAAAAGATGAAGGGATTAAGAAATACAAATTGGCAGTTACCAAATAGTCATGGGGATGTAAAGTACATCATAGGAAATATAGTCAGTAATATTGTAATAACTCTGTATGGTGCCAGGTGGGTACTGGAAATATCAGGGGAAACACTTGGTAAAAGTGTATGATTGTCTAATTATTATGCTGTACACCTGAAACTAATACAAAATAGCATCGACTGTGAACTATGATACAAAAATATGAGAAGCTATCATTCCCAGTCTTGGAACTTGACTCATAACTGTTAGGAAACAGCAACTGTCCTCCTCCCCAGGACTCCGTGTGCCGGAGGTACAGGATGCGCATGCACCATCTCTGGCTGTCCTGGGAGTGTCCTGCCACTGCTTGCCTTCCTCCTTGCCCACTCCAGCCCTTCCCATTCCTGCCCTTTGCACCATCTGACTCCTTCCCTCCCTTGTCTCTGGAAGCAGTAGAAAAGTATCACTCAAAAAAGGCTTAAGCAAATAAAGATTATAATCCAGAAGATTAAAAAAAAGCCAGGGCAGAGTGGAGGGTAAAGGAAGTCAAAAAGTGTCAGAGAGAGCCAGAGCCAGAAAGACCATCATGTAGAGGGATTGGCATGAATTGCTGCAGAAGCGAAGCGAAAGCTGATTAACAGAGGTTTAGTAACATCACACTCTCTCCTCTGTTATTATCCACCCAGGTGACATATTAGTTAGCTCGGGCTAGACATTTTCATAATATTAAAACTTCCATTCCATGAACACAGGAAGTCTTTCCATTTTTCTGTGTCTTCTTTAATTTCTCACATCAATTTTGTGTAGTTTTCAGTGTACATATTTCCCTGTCTCCTTGGTTAATTTTATTCCTAAGCATTTCATTCCTTTTGATGCTGTTGTAAATGAAATTGTTTTCTTATAAATGAGATTGTTTTCTTAATTTCCTTTTTGGATCATTCATTATTAGTATAAAATATGTAACTGGTTCTTGACTTTGTATCCCTTGTTGAGTTTGCATCCTGCAACTTTATTGAATTTGCTGATTAGTTCTAACAGTTTTGGGTGTGTGTAGAGCCCTTTGGGTTTTCTCCTCATGCTCTCTTCTTCAGCAGCCAGGTTTTCCTTCCCCTCTGCTTCTGATTGCTCAGAGTCTAGAAACAACTGCACTCCTGCTTCAGCTTTTGAACATGCTTCCTCTCTTCCCTTCCTGTACTCTGATATCTACATAACTGCTAGAGTAGTCCTCCTGAAAGATAAGTCAGATCAGCTCCCTCTCTTCCTTGCTTGACACTCTCCAATGACTTCCCAGTGCTCTTAGGATGAACTCTGACATCTAGTTCATATGCATAACGGCCTTGTCAGTCCCGCATGATCTGGTGTTAACCCCTCCTCCAGCATCACCCTCAGAACTCTTGTGCTCACTTTCTGCCTCCAGCTCCACTGGCTATGCTGAACAGGTGCTGGAGTCTTCCTCACTTCAGGACCTTTGCACATGACATTTCTGCCCTAATGTCTCTCTTCTGGCTCCTCACACAATGATGCCTTCTTATCGATCACCTCTAGATCAAATATCTCTTTGAAGGTCCTTCATTAAGAATCCAAGCTGCTCCAGCACCCTATTCAGTTACTGAGCAGCATAGTGCCCTGTTAATTTTTTAAACATCAACTTCCCATTTAATTGTTTCATATTCGCTTACTTGATTGTAGTCTGTTTCTCCCATAATTATGTAAGCTGAGTGAGGATTACAACTTTTTTTGTGTCCTGTTGTATACCCAATGCCTAGAACACTGCCAGACATATATTGGGTGCTTAGTAAATGATTGATAAATTAATAAAAACATGAGGCCACAGTTGCTGCCAGGAAGATTCACTATGTGTTCAAAGCTGAGCATCCTTGAGCTGACTCTTCTGGTGGCAAATAGACAGAGCAGGACAGAATGGTAAAATCTCTCTTTTTCATCTCTTTACCTAAAATTGGGTGAGTAGTTTGGGGTCTCCTTTGAAAACCTAGTCATATTAAATTCATGGAGGAAAGCAGCAAGAGGCTTATGATGCATTTCCTATTCAGCTTTGCCAAAAAGCCCTACAGTGGACATACCAGGTGTTTGCCATCTATTAAGTAGTGATTACTATAATTGTTATTCTTCTGTTGTTCCTAATGTTTAGGCCCCTCAGTAATATCTGGGCATTTATACATCTTGGATGTAATAACATCATGGTAACGAAACCCTACAATGAATCAATAATGTATTCATGCCTGATCTGGAGCCAGACTGGTAAAGGTTCAAGTATTTGGGGCCAAAGCACCACCTGGGGAGATCAGAGGTCTGGACCCAGGCCTTCCAGCCAACTCTGGCTGGGCTTGAACTGTAGCAGCAGTTCCAGTTATGGGATTTAGCAGGAGAGAAGGCTGACTGGGGCCAGATGAGGAGTGTCCTGGTGTTCACACTGGCTCCTGGTTTGAGTGCAGGATACAGAGATTTTTCGTGGTGTAAAGGGAAGTGGTTTCATTACTCCTAAACCTCAGAATGTGTGTAGGAGAGGCAGGTCTCTTACCAGAAGGAAGGGCAGGGAAGGCTTACTTCAAACAATTTTTAGTAATAGATTGTGCACTTGTGACTCCCTGTTCTATAATTAATTCTCCCTATCAGCAATAAAGGACTTACATTTTCTAAATAGAGATCCAAAAATCAAGACAAGAGATGAAAGAAAGGGCCCTTGCTTGTGTGGCTTAGTTGGTTGGAGTGTTGACCTGTAACTGAAAGGTTGTGGGTTCAATTCCCAGGCAGGGCACATACCTGGCTTGTGGGTTTGGGTCCTGGTCAGGGCATATACAATCCCCAGTCTGGGCCCATACAGGAGGCAACCAGTTGATGTTTCTCTCTCTCATTGATGTTTCTATCTCTCTTCCTCTCTCTCCAAAAAGCAATGAAAAAATATCATTGGGTGAAAACTTTAAAAGAAAATAGAGAGAGAGAGAGAAATGAAAGAAAGCAGTGTCCTATGATTGGACCAGTGAATTGGGGTTGGAAGAATTAACAACTGTAGGAAAGACAAAGTACAAGAGAAGAGTTCAGAGTGAGGCCTGGCACTGTGATGGGAGCTGGATCAACAGTGAGGGGGAAAAGCTCCATGACCTTGGTCTTTGGGGAACTTACCACCTATCAAGGGAGGAAGCAGGTATTGATCAAATAATTACAAAAGCAATTTTGAAATTTTAATGTTGACAAATACCATGAAGAAGGTAACCTATAGTTTGGAGATTTAGCTGTCCAGCAGTATAGGGAAGGTACCATTGAGCTAAGCTATGAAGGATGAATTTGAGTAAATCTGGAATGGGGGGAGTACTTTAGGCAGGAGGAATAACATGTGCAAAGAGATTGCGGTAGCAGAAACAGCAAAAGGATCAACTGAGAGGTGTATCTGAATTCAAGTGGATATTAGGAGGGTGATTCAAGATGGAGGGGAATATGATATATTGGTTATGTAGTACTCCATAAGTTACTACCCCAAACTGAATGGCTTAAACCAACATGTGTCATCTTATAGTTTCTGTGGGTCAAGAATCTGAGCATTGCTTAGTTGGGTGCCCTGCCTCAAGGTCTGCCACAAGGCTGTGATTAAGGTGTTGGCTGAAGCTGCAGTCCACTCAAGGCTCGATGGGGGAGAATCCATTTCCAAGCTCACCCATACCTTTACTGGCAGGTGTCAGGGTCTCAGGGCCCATTGGCCAGAGCCAACAGTAGCTTGTCATGTGGGGCTTTCCATAGGGCTATTTACAATATGGCAACTGGCTCCCCTCAGAGGAGGGAGGAGGAGGAGGAAGGAAGGGAGAGAGAGAGAGCGAGAGCGAGAATGAGAGAGAGAGAGAGAGAGAGAGAGAGAGACCATAGCTATTTTAAAACCTAATCTCAAAAGTGACATCCATCACTTTTGCCTCAGTCTGTTTGCTAGAAGGAAGTCTCCAGGTCCAGCCCACTTGCAGGGAGAGGCTGTTTCAGAGACTGCCTACCACACATAAGGAACATGAAAGGCCTTACCGAGTTTAGGTTTCATTCAAAAAGCAATGGACAACCATTAAGTAGTTTTAAGTATCCAGATGGTGTGATCAGATACATTTTTGAAGAAACAGACTTTGTTTTTACTGATCAAGACCGATGTAATCTTTTAAATTTTCCTTATTTTGTAGATATTTTACAATTTTGGTTTTGCTTTTCTCTTGGCACAGGGGTTATTAAGGAGTTCAAATTTTCTAGATAGTAGGGCTTGATTTTTTGTCTTTTACATCATTGTTATTTTATATGTTCAGGAAACATGCTCTTGTTATCTCTGCTCTTTGAAGTGCTCCAGGACACTCGAATAGACTTCCCTGTTGACTCTGACATATTCTTCTGTATTGTGTGTGTCTTGCTTATCATGTTGTTTGGGGTGTCTCTTTCACTGCACAGTTTTGTCCTACTTCATTTACCAAACACGAGGGAAGGTGTATTAAAATCTCCAATTTGCCATACAAACACTGGTGCTTTGCTGTTTAAGGTGTAACAATTAATGAAGGACATTCTTTATGTTATAAACTATATTCTTATTATTATATAGACCCTTCCTTCCCAATGCAACAAGCTTTTCACATTTATTTATTTATACAACTATTTGTTATTTCATTGACTATGCCTCTGTTTTTAATTCTTCATATCATTTTATTTTAGATACCTCTTTTGGGTTTTGCTTTTTGGTACAGTCTGTTAATATTTAATAAAATAAAACACTTCAAAAGATGAGTTTATTTGATTTAACTTTATTATGAGAAAAATCACCTTATTTTTGTCATCTTGTTTTTTTTTATCCTTTCTATTCTTAATGTTTCAGAAAAAAACATTTACTTTGTAGTATTTGTTTTCTTTGTTTTAACCCCCTTTCCCTTCTGGTCATTTAGAGAGTTATAAACACTTTCTTTTTTGTTTTATAGTAACTGTCCATAGTATTTTCTCAAGTTTTACCTTCAAATAATATCCAATGGTCACCACTACATAAGATAAGGAACTTAGTACACCTTAGTACACTCCTCCTTCTCCTATAACCTCTTTCCCCCATGGTTCTCCTAACACTTGATTTGATTTGGTATATTGTAATTTCTCTTGTGATTAGCTTGATAAATATAGTAATAAATGTATAACCCTACTATTTTATGTGTCACCTCTGTGTACTATCTTTTGACATCCCTCCCTAGCATGCTATGAAAAACAAGGAAGTTAGCCCACACATATGACCCCTACTTTCTTCCTACATTTCAATTCATGAGTTTGGTTAATTATGTCATTGTAAGTTTTCCATAGCCATTCAGCTTTAGTTTCACACTACGTGCTGATGCACAAAAAAATCCTTTTACTTTGGGGACTACATTTGCCTCTTGATGAGCTGGCCATCATCTTCCATGTTTACTGGTTCCTTTAGGAAGTGCTCTAGGGCCTCTAAACCCTGCACTTTGAAGATGTGCAAATATTTTTGTGGCCTTTAGAGTTGAATTTCAGTTTCTACAACCCTATGCATACCACACCAAGAATTTGTAGCCGTTGTTTCACAATTTTGCAGCTTTGAATATTGCTGTAGATTATCTCAGCACATCCCTAATTTCAATTTAATCCTTGCATAGGATTTTATTTGTGTGTGTGTGTGTGTGGGGGTGTGTATTAGGTACTTCTAGGGTGGCCTATAGTGCTCTCCTCCTCTTAGTGTTCAGTCCCTCATAAAGTCTCCAACCCATGGGTGTCAGCTGTACCTGGTGATTTGCTCCTAATAAATAGGATGTGGCAAAAGCCACAAGGTTCCAAGAACCTGTGACTTCTGCCTTTCTCATCCTCTCTAGCTCCCTTACTGACTCATCCTGGGTAGCGTTGCCAGATTTAGAAGATAAACATACAGGACTCCCAGAAAAATCTGAATTTCACATAAGTAACAAATAATCTTATAGTATAAGTGTGTCTCATTTAGGAGTTCCAGCCAAGATGGAGGCATATGTAGAAACCTTTCACTTCCCTGCACACAGAAAAGGAGGACAGCTGTTACAGAACAGACCTGGGGGGCATGAATGATATACTATTACCGAATGGGCCTACCCTTGTGCTCCAGAGGAAACCCCCCCAACACACCGTACTGGGTTCACCTTGGCCACCAGGGAAAGACATCTCTCAATGTCAGAGATTGGGGAAAAGGAAAGGGCTTATTTATTTAAAAAGTTATACAGACTTAATGTAATGACTTAGTGTCTTCATTAAAAATACTAAAGTCCTTTAGAATACCCACAAACACACAGTCCTTCCTTCTCCCCTTTGCCCAGTCCAGGGTACTGTTATCTCAGGAAAAGAAGTAGAAATTTGTGGTTCAGGCAGCCCCGTGGTTCTGGCACCATCAGCTGTGTTGCTGCCGTGATCTCCAGTTAATCCAAAATCATGTGGCGCATTCTCATGGCCCACCAGCAAGAATCCTTTCACCTCTTTTCTCCCAGGCAAAGTCTCTCCTGCTTCCTAAACCACATGGCAAAAAGGGAGCACCCTAAAGCTGCACAGTCCCAACTTTTGCCAAAGCCGAATGGTCTCAAAAAGCCCCTGCATGGCTGTTGCACCTGGGTTTAAATCCCAGTGCCAATTTTCCTCGGTAGCAACATTTCCAACTCCTCCCACAATCAGTAACACCTGCCAGCATTCCTGTATTCTTCCATCTTTACTGGGCTGCCATAGTCAGTCCAGGCAGGTATGGCCCCATGGAGTGGAGCAAATCATCTCCAAGCTTTTTTTCTTTTGCCAAAAAATATGGTTTATGTTACTAAGTATTTACTAGTTTATTTTTCTGTTCTTATTTTTTTTATTTTAATCATTGTTCAAATACAGCTTTCTCCTTTTTACTCCCAATCCAGTCCCCCCTCCCAACCTCCCCACATCTCTAAGCTTTTATGCAGGTGCTGTAACCAGGGGGAGTTGCTTCCCAGTTACATCATGGGTTGAAGTCACTCCCATCCCCCTGGCTCAAAGCGTGGCCACAGCTTTGACATATCTATGCAACCAGTTAAAGGTTATAGATATGTTAAATGACCATTCTAGAGGCTATCTGCAAAACTGTTGCTGTTCCAAACAACTCTCAATGGCCCTGCTCCATGCATCCCATTCCCCAGCTCAGATTTGTGGGGGTGAGGACATCCTATATATATATTTTTTTCCTCTAATATTTCCTGAACACCCTGAGTTTGGGACCCCATTACAAATCCCCATTTGGCCTCCCCACTGCCTTAACTGCACCCTGTTACATAAGAACCAATCTAAAATCAATAAACAACCAGAAGTGCCAGAAAATCAAACTGCATGAAACTCTGACAACCATGGAATTAAAGAAATAGTCAAACAGAACAACCAGATCAGTAGCGCCATGGCATTGCAGCAAAGGAGTTGCCCTGCCCAGGCAAAATACCTAAGGCCCCACCCCCTGACAACTTAACAGGGGCCCCTAACAAAGAAATATGGCCAAAATGAAAGAACTGAGCAAAACCTCAGAAAGAGAGCTAAATGATGAGGAGATAGCCAACCTATCTGATGGAGAATTTAAAGCCCTGGTAATGAAAATGCTCACAGAACTGATTGACCTTGGTCGAAAAATGAAAGAACAAATGAAAGATATCCAAAATGAAATAAAGCAAAATATTCAGGGAAAAAACAGTGATAGGAAGGAAACCAGGACTCAAAGCAATGATTTGGAACAAAAGAAAGAAATAAACATCTAACCAGAACAGAATGAAGAAATAAGAATTCAGAAAAATGAAGAGAGACTCAGGAATCTCTGGGACAACCTGAAACCTTCCAATATCCAAATTATAGGGGTGCCAGAAGGTAAAGAACAACAGCAAGAAATTGAAAACTTATTTGGACAAATAATGAAGAAAAATTTTCCCAATCTGGCAAAGGAAATAGACTTTCAGAAAGTCCAGGAAGCTCAGACAGCCTCAAAGAAGTTGGACCCAAAGAAGAACACACCAAGGCACATCATCATTAAGTTCCCCAAGACTAAAGATAAGGAGAGAATCTTAAAAGCAGCAAGAAAAAAAGGAAAGAGTTACCTACAAAGGAGTGCCCATAAGACTATCCGCTGATTTCCCAAAAGAAACCTTATAGCAAGAAAAGGCTGGAAAGAAGTATTTGAAGTCATGAAGAGCAAGGAGTTACATCCAAGATTACTCTATCCAGCAAAGCTTTCATTTAGAATGGAAGGGCAGATAAAGTGCTTCCCAGATAAGGTTAAGTTAAAGGGGTTCATCACCAAGCCATTATTATATGAAATGTTAAAGGGACTTATCTAAGAAAAGGAAGATCAAAACTGAACAGTAAAATGACAACAAACTTACAACTATCAACAAATGAACCTAAAAAAATAAAAGAAAGAAAAGCAATGAAAATAAAAACTAAGCAAACAACTAGAACAGGGACAGAATCAGAGAAATGGAGATCACATGGAGGGTTTTCAGTGGGGAGGGGGAGGGGAGGAATAGGGGGTAAAGGTACAGGGAAGAAGAAGGATAATTGGTAGGCATTAAACAGAGAGAGAGAGAGGTAAAAAATGGTACAGGAAACAGAGAACTCAAAGAACTTATACATACAACGCATGGACATGAACCAAGGTGGGGGGATGCTGGAGGGTTGGGGGTGCAGGGAGGAGTGGGGATGAAAGGGGAAAAATTGGGAAAACTGTAATAACATAATCAATAAATTCTCTATACCTTAAAACTAAATGTGTCTCATTTAATTTTGGGGACATATACAAGAACTATTCATTGTTTATATGAAATTCAAACAATTGGACATCTGTATTTTATCTGGCACCTCTAGCCCTGGTAAGTCAGCTCTTGTGTCCTGAGCTGCTTAAGAAAAATGCCATGTGGCCAGGATCTGAGGATGGCTTCCAGCCAACAGCCAGAGGAGAAGTGAAGCGCTCAGTCCACCAGGTCTTGAGGACTGAGTTCTGCCAAGTATCTTGTGATGAGCTTGGAAGTGACTGCTTCCCTAGTCAAGTCTTGAAATGACAGCAGCTCTGATAGAGCCCATGGCTGCTGCCTCATTAGAGTCCCTCAGCCAGAGGCACCAGGTACAGAAACTATACAATGATAGACATTTGTTTTTTTTTTTAAGTGACTGAGTTTAGGGGTAATGTATCATAGATGCATCAATATTGTTAAAGAGAAAACCACATGCCCAAAATGGAGTTACTCATGCTAAAAAGAAGCCCATGATGTCAAACCTAGATTTAATACTTGACCTAATCGCAATTTCATCCTCTCCCAGTCTGGATTTTCTGGTCAAGCAATGGTAAAGTAATCTGTCACTTGGACCTTCTCCAGACTCTCATAGAAAAAAGAGGCAATCTGCATGATAAAAGTCTTTTTCATTCTCTCCCCACCCCCCTCCCAAATGTTCCAGCCCCACCCTTCTTCCTACAGAAACCTTTGCACAGCCCCTCGGAGTGCCTTTCTAGTTGCTGGATGGGATGCTGCCCAGTTCATGAATCGTTTAATTAAGCCCATTAGATTTTCACATTTACTCTGTTGTATTTTGTTTTGTAATGATAGATTACATATATTTGTAACATATATACTATATATATGTAGCATATATACTACATGTAACTACTATACAGGGTGTTTAGATAGAATTTTTTCTTAACTGAATTCTCCCCTAACTTTATTAGGATATTATTTTGTTGCTGGTAGTTATTCACCAGCCTCTTAGTCTCCATTGGAAGAATCTGTAGATGCACTGATGATTTTGCATCTTATCTTTGAATGGCTTTCCTGATCTATTTTATCATTTTTTCTTTTTCTTTTAAATTCTTTTCAAATTAATTTTGCTCTATCTTCTCAATCTTATTTTCCATATTCTTGACTATGTTTTTCCATTATCTAGTTTTCTTTTTTACTGCTTTTGGGGTTAACCATCATTTCTGAAAGTGTTTAATTTATTTCCTGAGCTTTACAAGCACACCTTTCATCACCTTCTATTGTTCTCTTATTTCTTTCCAGAGCTCTTGTATCTCTGAGCTTTAGTTTCGTGCAGAACATTACATCTTTTATTTCATCTTTTATTTCATTTGAACCCTGGTCAGAATTTGTGTCTGCTCAGTTCTATTTTTCCAAGGTGTGTCTTTTGTTAGGTTCCCCTCTTCCTTCCATGGGTTTGCTTGTTTTCTTTTTGATTGCTATTCTTCCTGGGATAGAGTTTCTTCTTCCTGAATGAGCTGGTTAGGATGGTAGTGAGTCAGAGGTTGCAGGGTTGAGGACGGCAGTGAACCGCCTAGAGTTGGGGCTGCTCTCTCTAAGCACTTCTCCCTTGGCATTTTCTCCTCCTGTAGACAGGCGGTTTTCCTGGCCACCAGGAAACTGAATGTCACAACTGTTTTGGTGGGGGTTACCTAGCCTTTAATTTTCTCCAGCAGTTCAGGGTGGCAGCTTCAAATATGCTTCCAACTTTTGGTAGGTCCTCCGTGGTGGCTGACTGTTCACAAAGGTGACAGGTACATGTAATTTCTCAGTCAGCCCCACCTCCCTCTATTCTGTAGTGCCAACTTTCAGGGAAGTGTCCTCAGCTGTCGGCACATCCCAAACTCATACGTCTAAATGATGGGCCCAGGTGCTATCTACCTGAGAATCCCATGCTCTGCCCACCCTGTCCCCAGACCTCAGAAGTAAGAATTTTTCCTCATCCTGAGGGGTTCTACCTGTGTGTTAGTCAGAGAAGCAGAGATTATTTTATTTGATTATAAAGAAAAATATACACTTATTATAAGAAACTTAAACTATATAAAAATATAGAGGAAAGGTAAAATGCAAGATGAATCTATGCCCATAATATACTACCTCCTTATGTATATAAATAAAATTTTTAAACAAAACTCACCATTCATAAACATAAATGTGTATTAAAACTTACTTTGTGCTTCCTTCCAGGTCAGCATACACAGACACAGGTCACCTGTGTGAATGGACACACTTGTAACTCAGTTCATTTTTCTGGAAACAGAAGCTTTGACTTTGTTGTCACCACTTGGGATCACTGCAGTACAGGCCCTTAAAAAATACACTCCCAATGTGGAATCATTGACAAAGCCATTCCTTTCCCTTCCCATTCCCTGGAGTCAAGATGTGGATCTGGCCATAGGCTGTTATGGCACACACTCCTAATGTCAAAGTATACCCACCAGCCTCTAATTTCCTGCTGAATTTCATACCAGTCTATAGGAGACTGTTCTGCACAGCATGGTCCCAGCTTCCATTTGGAAGGGCCAGTGGAAAGGGAGGTCCGAAGCACAGGACCCACCCCCACGGACAGAACCTGCCCACGGGTTCTCTCATGGGGAATCAGGCTTGCATTGTACCTGGGCCACTTTGAGACTTACTTTTTGCTAAAACTCCCTCACCCTGAATTAAGGCAGCAAGTGCTTACTGTAACTTCCTGAAGTCTGTGCTAAACCTCCCCAGTATGGATTATAACCAGTTCAACCACTTTTCCCCTTGGTCTGTAACATTCTTCTCTTTGAAGTTATTAGTAACACTCTTTCTTTTGTTTTCTGTAAAAGGTAACCACCTACAGTGAACCTATGCATAGTAAGTGAGGACTGTCCTCAATATAATGTGCCCAGAAAAGCAATAAAAGCTTGTGAAGGCAAGGGTCAGTATGCTCTCCCCTTGAGAGAGTGGTTGTGCCATCCCTTTTCCTCCACAGGACTCGGTAGTCCATGTGAATTTGTCTCATCTCAGCCACAACACTGAGTGGTGGGGACCCCCACAAGCCGGGGTCCACATCACCACTCTGTCTCCCCCTGGGTTTCCTTCAGGGCACCTGGAAACACCTTGATGTTTGCATAAAACCTATACTTTGAGGCTTTTCCTAGCACCTTTGTGGCATTCCTGGCATGCTTTCTTCAGCCACTGTGGACCTAGGCCGTCTGCTCTAATGTGGAACAGCAGCAGAGAGAGAGGGAGAAAGATGGGGTAGGGTAAACAGTCTGCTAAGTAACAGTTAACTCAAGAAAAGCCAGTATTTCCCTTTAGCACTTGTTGGCCTTTACTCTTCTGGCTGGTGTGCAGTGGGAAAAATAATTCTGCATTACTCAGAACTTTTCATGAATATACATCTATGTTTTAAATATTAAGTAATTTGGAGGTGAACATCACTTTTATGAATCAATGCTCTCCAAGGCAGTGCTTAAAAGATATGAGTCTAAACTAGGTTTTCCCAGACCCAGATCCTGAGACAAAAGTTTGAGTACAAGTGGCTTATTTGGCAGGTGGTCCCAAGAAGCACGAGAAGGGGAAGGGGAAGACTGGAAAAGGAGGAAGCAATGCAAGGTGGACTAAAGAGCAAATGCCCACTGTTGGCAACCAGCACTCAGTCCCATTGGGGACATCTGGCAGACAGTATGGAACATGCCTCCAAATTATCCCACCTAAAAGCTAGGAAGCAAGGGTATTTATCCTCCAGCTCCCATCTGTCATTGGCTAAGGGCTATTCCTGAAGGTAGAAACTTCCCCACATCCTCGCCTGCCCTGAGTGGGTTAAGGAAAATTTCAAGGGTGGAGAATTACCAGCACCTGGTGTTGGATGCCTTTGAAACATAAAGTGCTGAGAGGTGTGAGCAGGGAGCCAAGAGGATCTGCTAGAGTTGACCCCAGCATTGCTCAAATCTGTGTGTTCATTCTGCCCAGACACTGCCTCTTCAAAGAAGATACGGTCACAATTTTCAAAAAATGACTTATAACAAGAGGCTTGGTGAGACAGACTATCTTTGCTGCTGGGTTGGTCCCAATTAAACATCTCCTACCTTTACCCTTTATTCAAGATAAGAGGTAGCACCCTCAGCCTCAGCCAGCACTTCATCCTTGAGGAGTCTGAGCTTCTGATTTCCTAGACACGTGTAAACCCTTCATTGCTGCAATTTCCCAGCTCATGATAGCCACCAGGCATAAATGCACCAAGAGGCACCCCAGTCATTCCACTGAGTCCCAACCAATTGTTTATGCCTCTATCTCCTCATGATGATCTTGATCAATTACCCTTGCCAGGGTAGTAAATTCTTTCTTTGCCTGGCAATCTACTGAAGTGAGAAGTCCCAAATCATCAGGTATTAGCTATAGCTTTAGGTTCATAGAAAACTTACTGTTTCTTCTGGTAGATCTATCCTCTCCACACCAGTAACTAGTACCTCTGGCTCAGAAGGGCCAAGGGTTATGGGGTCAGGAAGCACAATTTCCTCCCTTGGGTCCTTCACAGTGGTGTTGAGAAAAGCCATTCCTACTCCCACCTCTGGACACAAGAATACAGTACCTCTTAAAGAACAGCACCCCAACTCTTCAGAAACCACCTTTAGGCTGGTGAATTAGCTCAAACTTTAAGAGGCTGTTCCAATATTCTATTAGTTGAGCCACTTCTGGATAAAGTAGTATATGATAAGACAAGTGTATTCCGTGATCATGTGCCTGTTGTCACAACTCCATTGCCTTAAGGTGGGTCCCTTGGTCTTAGGTGATATTTATTATTCAGGATCCCGTATTGGAAAATCAGCCAGAGGCTCATGTTGCCAACTGAGTCACTGTGGTCAGGAAAGAAAACACATACATACCCAGAACATATGCTAATTCTACTAAGGGTAAATTGTTGCACTTTGTAGAAAAGAGTGACTCCAGGGTAATGAACTTGACATCTAGTGGCTGTTGGTCTCCTAAAAACCCCAGGCTCAATGCTGGGCTGTGCTGCTCTTAGACTAGGAAAATCAGCAGCAGCAGTAGTTAGTTCAGCCTTGATGATTGCAAGCTCATGCTGTGGGGGCCATGAATACCCTTCATTATGGATGATGGGCTCATTTTGTAGACACTGAGTGGCTGAGGAGAGAGGCTGGCTGTAACCTACAAGACATCCCAACCACCTGGTTTTTCAGTGACTTGTCAGTGGCAGATGCTTTCTAGTTGTCATTGACAGGAGACACAAGGAACCGTGTACTTTGTGCCCAAACCTATATATCTACCCATAATCCTACCCTTCCCCAGATTCCTTGTTTATGTTTTTTCCTGTCTTCTCTACCCCAGGTCCCTGACAATTAGGCAAGACATTTGCCACTACTGAGGAATCTGTCTACATCCTTACCTCAGGCCACTTCTCTTTCCATGCAGAGTTGACAGCCTGGTGTACTAAGCTCTGCCCTATGAGACTATCTCTCCTACCACTGTTTTAGAGCCACCCTTGAGTTGGGTTGTAGTGTGGCAGCACTCTCATCTCTGTCCACACCTATGTGTGGAGCTAATTCCTTGATGCAATGCAATACAATAACTGCAGAGCAAGAGCCTACATTTGTGTAGATCTGTTCCAGTAAGTATACTAAAATGTCTAACAAAGTGGCAGCAGTTGGGTCCACCATTTGGTTATAATTACAGTGGTTTACTATCATCTTTTATGATCCACCTGGTCTTTGCAAGGAAATGGAGATATGGGAGCCAACCCCTCTGCAACCCTTCAGTCTTTTAGTATAGCACTACTTTCTGTCCTCTCAGCTGGGATAAGTTTTGTGTCTAATTTACTATATTGACTGGAATAGTGAACAGTTTCAGGGACTTCCACTTGGCCCTCCTACTATAAAGGCTTTCTCTCTGCAGGTCAGGAGCACAGGTGAGATTCCTTCCAGCTGCTAAGTATATTCAACCCAATTAAGCACTCAGAAACCATGAAAATTATCACAGCATGGGGTGGCAGACTTGTTGGTATTTATGAAATGGACTTGGGCCAAGATTCCATTTATCACCTGGTTTTTACACACCTACCCTAAGGTTTCTCTGGTCATAGTTTCAGCTCAAACCCTGATCCAACAGCCCTCGAAATAGCTGGGCAATTCCCTTTCTGCAGTACCCTCACACAATGTGAGTGTACACTATGTGGCTATTTCTCTTTCCACAGAGTAGGCCCCTTTGGAGAAGAACTGGGGAATTAAGTGCCATGTGTTTTTTCTGAGGTTTTGTAGGATTTTCTGTAAGAGGTTTAGTCACAGTACCCTCAGTCACAGTATTCTGGATCTGGGAACTGGCTCAGATTTGAAAACCAGACGAGGGATTATTATATTCCATTGACCAGCCAACGTTAGCATTCCAGTCCTTTGCTTTTGGTCTATTTTGATTATGTAAATCAAGAAATAACCTTGTTGGCTCCCCAGCTAGCTACCCTTAGCAATGCCATGGTCTATTAGTCTTACTCACAGAGCCCGGCAGCTCAGGGCCTCCTAGTTGCTATTCCAGCATTGCTGTCCATTACGATCATTAAACCCACCTTGCCTCTAAGGGTTGCTAGCCACTGCCTTGCATCAGCTACTCTGGGATTCAAGTCTGGTCCCCTTCACTAGCACATTCCTTTTCCCTTTAATGAAGGTATTTTCCTTTTGTCCCTCCCAGGAAACAGAGTCAGCTGGTGAGTTGGCTGGTCTTCCTAAAAATTCATTCTAACATGCAGACCTCTGAGCCCATTGACATCTTCTTCAAAATTCTGCCAAGGCACTTCCAATATGTCTGCTTCATTTTCTGTAAAACATCCTTATTTCTAAGCTTCAAGGAAAAAAGAAAACCTTTCCAGCAATATATTTTGCCCAGCTCCCGGTATCTTCCCTAGGATGTTAAGTGTACTGTCTGTCATTGGAGGACATGTCTTTATCAATAAACTTTCCACCCGCAGCCTTATATTTTATCTTTGTTGGCTCAGCACCCTCCAGAGCCCAGCTATATGCTTGCAAATCACTCCAGTGCACATTAGCCGTGCTCCTTTAGAAAGCCATCACTCTCTTCCCATAGCAGCAGTAGCACTGCCCTGCTTGAGTCATGCTGAAGCTTGACCCTCATTATTTGTCTTGAAACAATGAGAGGGAGCAGAGGTAGATCTTGAGAAGAACAAGCCTGCTTTTCTAGGGCATGCTTCTCAGGAGTCCTCTTCGCTAATCTCTAGGCAGTAAGGTTGATCTCCTCTAGCAAGAGGGCAAAGGTCACTTCTGTTGACCCATCTATGGAATCAGAGGACTCTAAGTCCTCAATAATCAGCAAAGGAGACATACTGGGTTGTGTCTTCATAATGCCTTTATAATGTTGCTCCTCTTACAATAAAGTCTTAGGCCTGATTTTCAGCACAGGTCACCTTCTGCCTGCAGGAGATGAGAGTCCCTTTAAATACTACCATGGATAACTTCTGGCATTCTCACCATGTCCTTACTGGGTAACTGGTTGACCTGAGTTTGTTATTTTCTTCCTGTAGGGCTTCTATGGCAGTAAAAACCACCCAACTTTATAATCCTTGTAATTACTGCTGTGCCCATATCTTTCAAGCACCAGAGCTTTTGAATAAGTGTATGTATCCCCGTCCACCTATTATTCTATCCAAATAAACCACAGGTGATAATCTTAGTAAATATGAGTCTACAATATAATGAAAGTTTTGACCAAACCCCTTTAATATCAGAAGTGGACACAGGGTCCTTGGTGTCATGTGGTTGAAATGGGACTCAACTTCAGAAATCCATCCTGAGGTTCTGCTTCCTAGTATCACTTCTTTTATTAACCACCTTAGGCTGGGGTTTCCCCAGAAGTAGATCTTGAGACAAAAATTTAAGTTCAAGTTTTTTATTAGGGTGCTTATCCCAGGAAACCTGCTAGGGGAGGGAGGAAGGAGACAGGGAAGGGAAAGCAGCCAATTGAGGTTATGCTAATGAGCAAGTTGCTTCTATAGACAACTCAGATTAAATCTTAATGGGAATCTCAAATTTGTTCTCTTTCCAAAAGTCAAGGAACCTGCAGTATTGACCCTCTAACTCCTTTCCGTCCATGGACAATGATTGTCCCTTGGAGTATTAATAGACCCTTTGGCCTGACTTATGGAGGGGCTGAAAAAAAGCACTTAAATCAGGGGTCAGCAAACCTCAGCCTCCAGGTTAACTACAGTCCACCTCTTGTTTTTGTAAATAAAGTTTTATTATACTTTGTTGCCTTCCTAATACAGAGAAATGGTAGAGTAATTGTGAGAGGGACCATATGTCCTGCAAAGCCTGAAATGTCTACTATCTGGCCCTTCACAAAAACATTTTTGCTGACTTCTATTTTAGATAGTCCCAATGCTTGCAGGTAGAATGTCAATGGCATGTTCCCAAGCCCTGAGTCCTGAGGTGGAATGGGTGGGCATCATGGACAAGTACCTACCACAACTGACGTAACTACTCATGTTTGGTAGTTACTCAGACTTTTTCCCAATTTTCACTTTTGTAGAATTCTGCAAAAAAAAATCATCCTGTATGTATATTTTTGAGCACTTTTAACATATTTTTCAAGTTCTTTTTTTTACCATTTTATTAGAGTATAACTGATAGGCAAAGAAATACTGCACATATTTAATGTATACAATTTGATTAATCCGGTCATACACATACATTCATGATGCCATCACAATCATGGTAATAAACATATCCATTACCATCCAAACTTTTCCTGTCCTTTTGCTTTGTTTTTGTGTATGAGTGTGCGGTAAGAACACTTAACATAAGATCTACCTTATTAACAAAATTTTAAGTGCACAGTGCCATCTTGTTAACTATAGCCACTAGGGTGTAGAGCAGATCTCTAGAACTCATTCCCCTTGTATCACTACAACTTTATACCCATTGGATACACTTCCCCAACTCCCCTGCCCCCTGGAAATCACCACTGTATTTTCTACTTCTATGTGCTTGACTATTTTATTTGTCTCATATATAAGTGCAATATTTTACAGAATAGATGCTTAAAAGTGGAAGGATAGGTTCAAATACCATGCATAATATTAGATTTGATAGGATGGTCAAATTAACCTCCAAAATTATACATTTTAACATGCCCTATGTATGAAGATTCCTGTGGCATCACTAATGCTGCATGTAAGCTTTGCTCACAGGTTGGAAATTTGGATATTTAGGTCTGTGGTTCAGGAGAGAAAGCTGGGCTGGGGACAGATATGAAGGCTGGGGACAGATGTTAAAGCTGTCAGCATACAGATGGTAATTAAAGTTAATAGGAGTATTTGAGACCAGTCAGGGAAAAAATATGTAAATTGAGAAGTAAAATGTGTAGAGAATGAAAAAAATAAAAACCCCCTAGGATTAGAAGAGCAAACTAAGAGATCCTGGAGAAGCCAACGTGGAAAGTATTGCAGGAAGGAAAATACTGCCCAATGCTGGCGAGAGGTAGAGGCTGTGGAGGCTCAGCGGGCCTATCATCAAGGACAGCAGTGGTGGCCCCAGAGAGGATAGTGTTCATCAAGTGGTGGGACAAGATTCTTTGTAGTTCACTTAATGTTCCAATTAAAATTACTCCCACCCCATTCTAATGAGACCCCCGCTCTGCTCAGAGTGTCAGGAATATAGCCCTTCTTCTAGAGCACCCCTCCTTCAGCCTTCCTGTACAAAAGCTTTGTTTTATCCATAGAAAGCCAAGGTTTTGTTTTTTGTTTTTGTTTTTAAATTGTTGTTTGCTCTCCTTACAGAAATTCTCATGCCTCCCCTTGTGGTCAGTGTTGTCACTGATACCAAGAGAACCCCCATTCACACCAGTTGACAGTCTTGCAATGGGTGTCTGTCCTGGCCTCTGGACAGACACTAATCTTCTCTTCCTTGTAATCTGCCCTCTGGGTACTCCCTCAGGCCAGTTAGGTTCCCATAATCACACCCTTCAAGATCTGACCTTTGCATTTATTTACTCAACAAAAAATGTTAAGTGCCTACTCTGTGCATAACCATTTCTTTGCTTGCCCACCACAGTAACTAGGTCAGGAGAAATTCTAGCATCCCGTCACCTGAATCCAGGTTCTCTGTTCTTCAGGTTCTCAGAATCGAGCAGATGTACAGCCTGGTCATCAGGCCAGTCTTTGCCATAATGGGCTATGCACTCAGGACCTTGTGCCATTCGAGGCTGCTTTCACATTTCAAGGGCAGAGTAAAGTAGTCATCCTCCCCTAAACCATCTGACACATTTCAATAATTCTGAACCTCAAAGGGAAGGGTTTGAGGGTGGTTTAGGCTCTGTCACTTCTCTCCCAGAAAAGAGCCTTTGCTTCAAGCAATCAAAATATAACCAAAGACACTGAAATTGAGAACAGGCTGACAGTGACTAGAGGGGAGAGGGGAGGGGATTATAGGGGAAAAGGGTGAAGGGTTTGCAGGAACAATTATAAAGGACACATGGACAATAACAAGGGGGGGGTGAGAATAGAGGTGGGGGGAGGCAGAAAACTGTACTTGAAAAACAATTTAAAAAATGTTAAAAAAATATACCCAATCTCAGGTCCTAATTTAGTCAAAATGAGTATATACCCCCCAGTAGGATAGGTGCATATAGGTTTGAATTTTGTTCAAGTAAACCCCATTCTCAAGTTTTTATAAACACAAGAAAGTCATCTGGATAATAAGGTTTTTTGTTGCTCCTATTTGGGAGACTTTGCTTTATCCCTGCTTTTTAGGGTGGGTCACATATCCATCAGAGAAGCTGATTGCTAACTCCCTTTTAAATGGAAGGTGTGTAGGACCCTGCCTGACACTTGTCAATTTCCTCATCTGGCATCCTGGATGCCTTCCACACTCCGCCTCCTTCTTCTTCCCGATGCCCTAGCACCTCCATGCTGGATGTTTACTGCTTAGGAGGCAAGCAAGCATCTGACCCTAATGTCTCCAGGTGGCTCACCCTGTGGCTAATATGCAGCCCCGTCCCTGATTTTCTAGCATTTTCCACCTTAAGCAAGCAATATTTTCTTTCCAAATAACTGGAGTTAGATTACTGACCTGATTTTAGACTTCAAGGAAATAGCCATTTTCATCTCAATAGCAAATAATAGAGAGGAGGGTGGTAGGTCATTTTCCTGAATCTTTACCCATTTCCCCCTAAACACTTATATTTTGAAATTGGGTAGTGTCTCTTCTAAGTACAGGAGACTTTTAGGTGCTCAGTGGTGCAGAATACTAAGTTATATCGTCATTCAATAGCCTATTCTGATGCCCTCCAAACCTCCCCCCCACCTCCAGAAAGCCATCCTCAGTACCCTCCCTCCTCTGGGCTCCCAGGATTCCTTGCATTCAGGTATGCACTCCGGGCATACCTGAATGGGTGGCTTTACCAAACTGTGCTTTGGTCATTTATGAACTTTCTGTCTTTCCACTACTGTTTCATTCCTTGAGAATAGAAGCCTTTCTTATAAGAATAATTTGTAACCTTGAGGTCTAGATTTTGACTGCAGAGAACAGGTGCTCAGTAAAAACGTGTTGACTGAAGAATATTGGTGGGGTGGATGGACTAGAAATTCTTCAGAAAAATGAAAAGTGCTGGTTCCCTATGGCTGTTCCCACCTGCCTGTGTCTACTGGCTGTCTCAGTCATGAAACTAAGCCAGGTTCATGCACATGCTGTAATATTTTTAAGTGTTATTTTGCCATGCACATATTGCTATATTATAGTTTTTAATTGTAAGAAACAATACACAATGAAGAGTATGCCTGCCTTCAATGCCTGTCTCCAAGGCCCTGATTTTTTCTCCTGAGAAGGAACTGCCTTTAACTTCCTTCTAGTGGACTTTCCTGAGCTGTTCTATGCATGTCATGGCATGTTTTAATCCCACAACCCTGTGTTCCTCTGCAGGATCCTGCCTCTGGTGCCTGTGATCCCCAGGCTGATCAGATCCCCCTGAGTCTCCACATGGCCTTTGCACACTTGAAGCACCCTGAAAGTGAGGAGGAGAGGGTGCCACCCTCCCTGGGCACACAGCGAAACTGAAGATCTGCAGTGGCACTGTGCCAGGAGAGGGAGGACAAAATCATTGCTGCCTCAATTGGGTGAAAACCAAGTCTGCATAGACAGCTCTGCAAGGTGGAGTTCCATATGGATGTTTTAAGCTCCCCCTGCCTACTCTGCCCTCAGTATTTATTTTTCTTTTTATTTTGCCAACCTTAGCTTTTCCCAGCTGGGACTATTGCATCCCTGCAGTCCTGAGGTGCACCAGTCAGACCTGATGATTCCACTCTACCTCTCCCTAGAAACAGCACCCCTCTGTCCACCCCAGAAGCCTCCGGGGCAGGCCTCAAGGTGACCTTCACCCACACCACTCTCCTCAGCCAATCCTGTCATGAGAAGGACACATTGATTTGTCAGAGCTCCAGCACAATTTGTGAAAGTCTGGTTTTGTAGGAGTCAAGACAGCGAGGCATCTATTGTTTACTAGATTTGAGCCTTGGCCTTCCTAATGGTACCCAGCCTTGGGCTTTGGGTGCATGAAAAAACCCTATTTACTAGCATTCTGTGGGCCTCTGGGTGATATTTCAGATGCAGAATAATTAGCAATATGCCCAAGAAGCAACAAAGCCTTGAATGGTATTTAGTGACAATTATTCAGCCAAACCATTGCTTACTATTATAGGGGCTTATTAGCTCCAAATTGTTTCGATAGGAAGTAGCATCAGCAATAAAAATAATGGCTGCAGCTTGCTGTACAATCCCAGAGTCAGCAGAAGGGGCTGGGATGTGTGCACATCTTTTTTATATCCCCCAGAAATTTGGGGGACCTACTAGGATGTGTTGGCAGTGACAGGAACTGACTCGGGTGGCTTCAGGCAGAGAGCTGGAGGGGCTGCTCAAGGGCAATTACTCACTCATTTCTCTTGATTCTTACTGAGTCATGGAGAAGAGGATGTGTGGAGAAGGCTCCTCCATACACTGTGGTCCAGCTCCCTGTGGGGGCAAACTATAGGACACCAAGGACATTCTGGCATCCCCTGGCTCATCTCTCTTTACAATTCTACAACAAAAATAAAAAATCTGAGGGCTACAAAGCATTTCAGAGCAAAGGCCTGCATTTTATAGATCGAAAGAACCCACACTCAGAAATGCTGTTTACCTTATATAAAATCACACAGCAGGGCTGAAAGAATCTGCATAGGCTAGGTAGGTCTGTTTTCTTACCCTCCTGGCAGCCTGGGTCACATTTTATACTCTTGTCTGCTGCAGTTAGAATGCATAGTCAGGTTGGCAAGTCAGCTCTTCAGGCTGCAAATGGAAATACATTGTGATTTCAGGGGGTGTGGTATATGCAGAACCAGAGACTCAGAGGAATACTCATTACTCAATGAACTTGGCTCAGCTTCAACTATTTCCAGGTTCTCTACTCTGCTTTCCATCAACAACACATTTCAGCTGTTATGCAGATCGGTTTTTACGCCCAATTCGAGAGAGTATTGTTTTCAGGCTCCAAGATGACCCGGGAACCTGAGCCTCCTTCAGCTCTCTACCTTACAAGACTTGCCTTGGGAACAATTAAAAAAAAGTATTATGATAAAAATATTCAAGATTCCTATAAATAAGAAAATTGAATAAGATGAAATGTAATAGACATAAATATAAATCTTCACATTTTGGTTTTAAAAATAATCAGTGCCAAAGTAAGAAGAGAAGCTATGTGACTGAGCATTGGGAGGTTTGGTGATATGCACTATGTGAGTCAATATCTTAGGTCTCTTGGGCTGCTCTATCACATACCACTGGCTTGGTGGTTAACAGTAGCAGATGTTTATTTCCTCCTCCCAATTCTAGAGGCTGGAGGTCCAAGATCAGCATGTCAGCGGAATGGGGTTATGGTGAGGGCTCCCTTCCTGGCTTACAGATGGCTGCCTTCCACTGTGTGCCGTACTACACGGCCTTTCCTCATGGCTTGCACATGGGGCTAGGGAGTGGAAAGATAGAGTGAGAGAGGTCCCTCTAATAAGGGCACTAATCCCATCATAATGGCCCCATCTCCCTGACCCCACATAAACCCAATCACCCCCTCCAAGGCCCCACCTCACAATACCACTACATTGTGGGACCAGGCTTCCACACATAAATTTTGTGGGGACTTAAACTTTTGGTTCCTAATAGTCAGGATTTCTAAGTAAAATAACATTTTTAAAAGGCCACATATAAGCTTTTGTTTAATTTAAATAATTTAATATAGAAAAGAAAGGAAGTGATAGATCACTTCAACCTTAATGGGTCAGATTTTAGTTGGAGTAAATGGCTCCCTTGCTTTACTAAAGCTTTGCTGAAATGATATTTGTGTGAGGGTCAGGCCCGCAAAAGTTAGTTACCCTGGTGAACTCATGTAAGCTGTAAAGAGTTTTAGGAAAAAATAGTCATTTAATTGAAGAAGAAAATTATGAATTAGAAAGTGAATATTCATACTGCTTTCAGCAGGACATATATCAGAAAGTGAATACTGAAGGAAAGTTGAAATTTTACGCCAAACTAGCAATTTATCTCCAGAGCAGCAGTAATTTAACTCCAGGACATACACCACACTGAGGGTCTGCCAGCATAGGCTCCAAGGGAACTTGTGTCGGAGGCTTTCCTTGGACAACCACAGTGACTGGCCTTGGAGTGTAGACATCATGGGCAGGCCAGGCCCACACCTCAATTGGGGCAACCTAGGCCATCTTACTGCAACTCACAGCCAGGATCCTTTCTTTTTTCTCCTTGTTTTTATTTGTAAACATTTATTTTTTATTTTTTGTTCTTGTTTATTCTATTCTAGTTGCCTCAAGTTTTCCCCTTTGCTCATTCCCCTCTCCCACAGCTCATCCCCACACTGTTGTCCTTGTCTCTGGGTCATTCACACATGTTCTTTGACTAGTCCTTTCCTCTTCTTTCCACCATTATCTCCCTCCTCCCTTCTTTCCTTTGGCTGCTGTCAGTCTGTTCCATGTGTCCATATCTTTGGTTCTGTTTAGTTTGTTACCTCATTTTGTTCATTAGATTCCTTTTATAAGTGAGATCATGTGGTATTTGTATTGCACCAACTGGCTTCTTTCACTTGGCATAATAGTCTCTAGTTTCATCTATGCTGTCACAAAGGGTAGGATGTTCCTTCTTTCTGTCTGCTGTAGTATTCCGTTGTGTAATTGTGCCACATATTTTTAATCCATTCATCTACTAATGGGCACTTAGACAGCCAGGTGAACCAAAGCAATGGTTTTAAAATATCAAGGGTACTGAAATAGTTGCCTTCTTGAATCATTTAAAGTTCTATTTTTATTCATTTGTCTTTGTGTTAACTTTTCTTGGTTTTATAAGTTTTAAGTAGAAGTGGGAATCATTTTCATGTTTCAACAAATTGATTTAATAGAGTGATCTTTTTAGGAATAAAAAAGTGTTTTCCTTGCAAAAGAGGATAAAAGTGACTAATAAATCAACTAAATAGGCACCATAAACCCCTGGTGGCAGCTACCATTATCATAGGTCTAGTGCCAAGAAGGGCAAAAGGACCTAGGACATGCCTATCAAACTCACCTATTTTTTGCAAAGGAGCTTTATTTTTTCTAGAGTAAAAGAGAAAACTTATGGGGAAATCATGAATTCTAACCCCACCAAACTAAATACAATTAATGACAAGTTAAAAATCATTTCTATCAGAGCCCTGGCTAGGTAGCTCAGATGGTTAGAACATCATCCTGATGCACCAAGGTTGTGATTCCATCCCCAATCAGGGCACATACAGAAATCAACTAATGATTGAATAAATAAGTAGAACAACAAATTGGTGTTTCCCTTCCTCCTCCTCCTTCTTCTTTCTTCTTCTCTCTTTACATAATTAATAGTAATAATTTAAAAACCTTCCCATCAGCAGTAAAAAGAAACTTGAAGTCATAACCTTTGAAAAGTACCAGTCAGAGAAAGAGAGATGGAAAGTGCAAAGAGTCTGCACAGCTGGGTGCATTATGATAGAAATGGAACCTCCTCCCCTCACGTCCTCTCTCCTGCAAATTTTACCAGGGTTGAGAGGAGGTAAAAGGAAGGATAAATGACACATTCCTACAAGGCCCATTAATTGCCTCCAACTTGGGGAGAGGTAGATGAGAGCTAGGCAGATGTCTCAGTGTGTAGGTGCACAAGACTGGAGGGAAGAAATACTATGCCACCACCTTGGTCTCTCCAGAGACCAGAATAACAGACAGGAAAAATGGAGTAATTATAACCACTGGGAGCTAATTATCCCTAGGAATACAAAGAAAAGGGATTCAGAAAAACACAGAAGACAAATGCCTAAGAGAAAACAGGGGAGGCAGGATGTTCTGAGAAAACTGGGGGAGGAAAATGAAGAATAGGCAAAGACCCAGGCTGGTAGAAGAGTTAACAGCAGACTGTGAACCCTCTAAAACCAGAAGGATGGCATGCACATCCCGAAAGACAAAGAGAATGGAGATCACATAGGAGAACAGATGAAAAGGAAAGACTTTAAAGGAAGAAAATATAACAAAATATGATTGAATTAAGATCACATTAATCTTTTATATGAATGCAAGCTAATGATATAAATTTATCTATCAAGAGAAAAAATGTTTATATTATAGGGATCCAAACCTTCAACATCATGCAATAAACTCATCTAAAAAAGTGAATTTTTAATAAAAACCTAATAGAAGTGAGGTGCATGTGGGAAAAGAGCAGGTGTAGAGACTGAGGTAGCAGGCTGCCAGATGTGTTTCAGAAATAGCATGAGGCTGGTGGTGCCTGAGGTGGGTGGATGAGAGTGAAAGTAGTGGGAGATGAGTTCAGAGTGGTGACGGACAGTTAAACCATCAGATGTCATGGTGAAGCTTTTGACTTTCAGTCTGACGTGGCCAGTCCTTGGATACTTTCTGTGCCTTGTTATAATTCAGTTTCAACAGCACCACAGTGGCTGCTGCATGCAGAGTATGATCTGGGTGATGAGGAAGAAACCATGAGCTAATAACATGAGCTAAGGGTTTTTGAAATAAGCCATTATGGTGACTAAGACTAGGATGGTGGTAGTGGAGGTGGTGAGAAGCAGTCAAATCCTAAATATGTAGTGACATTAGTATCGGCATAATTTTCAAAAGTGGAAGAGTTGGCCTTAGCTGATGCAAAAATGGCTCATCCATGATAAATGGAGAAGTGAGACAAGTTCTGGGTGTAGGAGTCTGGAGGTATATGGAGATAACGTTGGTAGGAACATGTGAAAGTTCTTGGTGCTGGTCTTTTCTGAGTGAAAAGGAAACAAGATCACCAGCCAATAGTAGAATGAAGAGGAAGGTGTTACAGGTTTGAGAAGAGAGGAAAATGTTAGAAATAGTCATCTAAGAATGGGGAAAGTGGGTGGACAAGGAAAATACCACAGCCTGATGGATGGTCAGCAATAAGGGCCCATGGAAGGGTAGTGATCATTAATCTAAAATAAAACTAATCCACATGCTTGTGTGCCTTATTCCAACCAATTTAGATTGATAGATGCAGGAATTAAATGAGTAGGGAGTTGAATTTAATTAGGGCTATGGATTAGCCAAGACACTATGATGAAGTAGAGAGGAATAAAGAACTAGAATGATCATTATGATAAACCATGAATTTAAACTGGGTTAGGATGCCAGTAGGAATCAAGAGGGTAAGGTATAATGAAAATATAATGAAAATAAGTGGGGCATATGGATTAATTGACAGTCTCTGTGGGAGAAGGTTTTCAAGTTGGGCACTAGAGAAAAGGATCTGGAAAGGTGAGAGGCAGTGGTTGTTGACGGAAATTTAGTTTATGGAAATATTACTTTAAATCCATCAGATTGATAAAATCTAGACTCTCAGATAATAGTAAGCATTAGTGAGGATGTGAACAAATAAGAATCTTCATGCTTTGCTGGTGTGAGTGTAGCAATTCTTCAAAGAAAACTGGCAGTTCTTAGTGAATTTAAGTAAGCTTATACCCCAAGATCCAGCATCCTGCCCATACCCAATAAAAGCTTCCCATTCGTCTATAGAGAAACTCTCAGCTTAGGCAAGAAAAAGCAACTAACTAATAATAAATAAGGTGAAAACTCATTTATAGAGAATACTTTAAATAAGAATATTGGGATGCACTTTACTCTTATGCAAATGAATTAGGGGAAAAAACTGAGTTAAATGAATAATTACCTACAATAACACAAGTGGCCAAAACTAATTCTGGAATAAATAGAAATTCTGAATATATTGGTGATATTGGAAGAAACTGAGAACAACAATAGCAACAAGAGCAAACACCCAAAATGCTCAGACATTTTCACAGACAACATTCTGACCTTCAAAGATACCTGTAAGTCCAATACAATGTATTATTATCTAGATAATTAAGACTTAAAGAGAAAAATTTAAGTATGTATATTTAGTATGTATACTTTAATGTATATACAAAATCACAGTAACTCTTATACCAATATCATAAAAAAAATTTGTTCCAAGATAAGAATAGCACAAAGACCAATCTTACTGATGATTATGATGGAGAAAATCTTCAATAAAATCTTATCAAAATAAGTTAGCAAAATGTCAAATGGATGATATACCATTATGGGATTTTGTTAGTTTTTTGATGAGTATAAAGATGCTCTTATGGGTTGAATTTTGTCCCCTCAAAAGATGTTTAAATGCCATTGCCTGTGAATGTGACATTTGAAAATAAGGGTTTTGTAGATCTAGGTCAAATTAAATGAGGTCATTAGGGTGGATCCTAATATAACATGACTGGTGTCCATATCAAAGGGGGAAATATGGTCACAGACACATAACACATAGGGAGAATGCCACATGGAGATAAAGGAAGAGATGAGGGTATTATATCTGCAAACAAGAAATGTCAAAGATTACTAGCAAATTGCAGAAGCTAAAATAGAGACGCAGGCAGATTCTCCTTTGTTGCCCTTATATGTTTAAAAAGAAAAACCACATGATAACTCCAGTGGATGCCAAAAGTCATTTGAAAAATTTGACATTAATTCTTGACAAAATACTAAAAATAAATCCTTAAGAAAATTATGTAATAAAATATATAGCATGAATCAAAAGCTGCACCTTGCTTGCTAGGAAGACATTCTAATAATGCTCATTCAAGTCAGGAACAAAATAGTATATTTAACACTTTTTTTGTAATTACTAACCAATGCAACTAGACAAGAGAATAAAATCATAGGAGGCAAATTATCACTATTTCAAGATATGATTGTGTATCTTGTATAAGCAAAAGTGTCAACTAGTAAAATTATATAACAAATTTCAGCTGGTTCTGGCCAAGATGGAGGTGTAGGTAGAAACACTTCACTTCCTTGAACAACCAAAAGAAGGATAAAAACTAATTTAAAAACAATAACCAGAAGTGCCAGTAAATCAAACTGCATGGACCTCCAATAACTAAGAAGTTAAAGAAACATTCACCCAGACCGGCAGGAGGGGCAGAGACGGGAGAGGAACAGTCAAATGGAGAGGACATGTGGCAAGGCAGCGGACTGTGCAGGTGAGGCAGGTCTGGCTGAATGGGAAACTAAAGACTTAATGCTAACTGTAAAATCTTGAGGGAGTTGCCATGGTGGGGGAAACTCCCAGTCTCACAGGTGAGTTTGTTGGAAAGTGGGGCTAGAGCGGAGCAAGCAAATGGCATTGTTCCCTCTCTGACCCCTCCCCCCCACACAGCACCACACACAGCACAGAAGGTAGCCCCGCTCCTGTGAATACCTAAGACCCCACCCCCTTACAACATATCAGGTGTGCCTAGACAAAGAAATATGTCCCAAATGAAAGAACAGATCAAAACTCCAGAGAAAGAGCTAAGTGATGAGGAGATAGACAAGCTATCTGATGCAGAGTTCAAAACACTGGAAATCAGGATGCTCACAGAGCTGACTGAGCTTGGTTGTAAAATGAAGGAAGAAATGAAGGCTACCCAAAGTGAAATAAAGCAAAATATACAGGGAACCAAGAGTGAAGGGAAGGAAACCAGGACTCAAATCAATGATTTGGAATAAAAGGAAGAACTAAATATCCAACCAGAACAGAATGAAGAAACAATTCAAAAAAATGAGGAGAGGCTTAGGAGCCTATGGGGCAACTGTAAGTGCTCTAACATTGGAATCAGGGGTACCAGAAAGAGTAGAACAAGAGCAAGAAGTTGAAAACTTATTTGAATAAATAATGAAGGAAAACTTTCCCAGTCCAGCAAAAGGAATAGACTTCCAGGAAGTCTAGGAAGCCCAGAGAGTCCCAAAGACTCTGGACCCAAGGAGGAACACACCAAGACACATCATCATTAAGTTATGCATGATTATAGATAAAGAGAGAATCTTAAAAGCAGTAAGGGGAAAGGAAACAGTTACCTACAAGGGAGTGCCCATAAGACTATCAGCTGATTTCTCAAAAGAAACTTTGCAGGCAAGAAAGGGCTGGAAAGAAGTATTCCAAGTCATGAAAGACAAGGATCTATGTCCAAGATTACTCTGTCCAGCAAAGCTATCATTTAGAATGGAAGGGCAGATAAAGTGTTTCCCAGATAAGGTCAAGTTAAAGGAGTTCATCATCACCAAGCTATTATTATATGAAACATCAAATGGGCTTATTTAAGAAAAAGAAGATAAAAAATATGAACAGTAAAATGACAATGAATGTATAACTATCAACAACTGAACCTAAAGAACAAAAACAAAAACTAAGCAAACAACTATAACAGGAACAGAACCAGAGAAATGGAGATCACATGGAGGGTTTTCAGTGGGGAGAGGGAGGAGAAGAATGTTGGGGAAAGGTGCAGGGAGTAAGAAGCATAATTGGTAGGCATAAAACAGATGAGGAGAGGTTAGGAATGGTATAGGAAATATAGAAGCTAAAGAACTTATATGTACGACCCATGGGCATGAACTAAGAGTGGGGGAAAGGCTGGAGGGTGGGGAGTACAGGGAAGGAGGAGGATAAAAGGGAAAAATTGGGAAAACATGTTATAGTATAATCAATAAAATATACTTAAAAAAGATATTTCAATATGCTATTTGGTTAATTTCCAAGGGGTACAGGACTCTTTAAATAAATGGGATAAACTGTTTGAGAGGAGTGAGGAGGTGTGCCAGAGTTGGTACTTCCCAAATGTTGGCAGTAGGTCCCTGCTATAGCCTTCTTCCCACCTGCTCAACCTGTAGCAACCTGCCTACCTGCAAGACCTGTCCACTGCATAGTCCTAGACTGCCTTCCAATTCAGTGGCACAGACCCAGTGGAAAACCATCCAATAAGCACCAGAAATAAATAGCTCTTTAGAAAAATCAACCCAGTCCCTCATTTACTAAACTTAGGATAAAAGCAGCAGCACTAAAAAGAAAGACCAAGATGAACAAATAGAACAATTGATGACAGACATTAAAGAACTTTAAAAAAAAACCTTAAGAAGAAAAAAGAAGCTCCAATTAGTAACTTTATAGTGATTGGGGAAGACATTGTAAACACAGAACAAGAAAATTATGTCATAAAAATGTAGTATTTAAAAAATGTAAGCTTTTAGAAAGTAAACATATGAAGACTAAAATTAAAAATTTAATCAGGGGCTGGAAGGGACCTTTAAAAATATCTTCCAGATCAACAAGCAGGAAATCAAAGACATAAAAAAATCTGAGTAAAAGGGTAAATAGAGGATAAAGAGGATTCGAGAGGCTCTCCTTCCAAACTGAGGCCCAGAAAGGGAGTACAGTGTGGAGAAAGTGGAAGGAGCACTAACACAACAATAAATGGAAGGCAAAACATTTCTAAGGCTGAAAAGAGGTGTGTTTGGGGATTCTAAAAGGACTTCTTAGTGCAGATCAGCATAAATTAAGAAAAGTTCACCCTGACACACATCGTGTGAAATTCCAGAAAACCAAGGGTAAAGAGATAATCCTCAAGACTTCCAAGAAAATAAAAAGGCCAAAATTAGCCAGTGAACAGACTTCTTATTAGCAATACAATGTTAGATGGCAAAGTTCTGGGGGAAATAGAACTTTGAATTCTATGAATTCAACAGAATTCTATGACCAATTACACTATCAGACAACTGGAGATGGAGAGAAAAAAGACTTTCTGATTTGCAAGAACTTAACATTTACCTCCTGTAATCCCTTTCTAAGGAGGCTGAATGTTTATTCCAGAAAAACATGAGTAGAAGCCAAGAAAGAAGACGATGTGAGTAACGAAGAAAGCTGAAGAGAGGAAATTTCAGGATGACAGCTGCATAGCAGGCCGAAATCAAACAGAACGCAAACGAACTTCAGGAAGAATGTCTGCATAAAAGGAAATGGAAATTAATCAAGCAATGGAATGATTAAGTGGCTGCATGATTATAGCAACATGGTAAATACAGTGTGTTTCCTCAGTAAAAGACCTCAGAATAAAACAAACATATAAAAATCATAATCCAGATATGAAGTAAAATAAAATGAGGCACAGTTTTAAGCTACTGATGAAGTACAAGAAAAGATACTCCACTTGATCTGGGTGCTTGAAATGAGTTTATACTGAGCACTGCAAGATTTGTGGCATTGAACCTATGCACTGGTCAGGTCAACCAGAGAAGCAAAACCAGTAAGAGAGTCATATTAAGAGATTTATTGCAAGAGTTGTGCAAATGCAGGTGGCTCTTCAGGCAAATCCAAAATTCAAAGGGCTGGCCATCAGGAAGGGCAGCTGGAACTCTTGGGTGTGAATCAAAGTGTCTGTCCAGATGTGGAAGTTCATTGTGAGGGAAACCTAGCTCTGCTCTTAAGGCCTTTCAACTGATCAATTCAGGCTCACCCAGGTTATCTATGACAATCTCTACTTAAAGTCACCTGAGAGTGGACTTTAATCACATCTACAAAACACCCTCACAGCAACACCTGGATTTGTGTTTGGGTGAGTAACTGGGGGCTGTAGCCTAACCAGGTCAGCACATCGAACTCTCACAGCATGTAAAGAAGGAATTGTAGCCCTAGGTCACTGGCTGACTCTGCAATAAACACGCTTGGTGCAGTCACTAGACTACAAGTGCATTTGGTTGTTTTTCAACTTTCAGAATAAGCTTTTAAACAAGTAATTATCAATATTTTTGCAGAGCTTAAGAGAAAATGTCATCAACATTGTCATGTTAAGATATGAATAAAGACACAAAAGAACATCAAGATGCTTGGAGGAGGATAGTTATTATAGAAATAGCTGGCAGGGGAAAATTGCAGAACCCTAATCATTCAATAGTTGGGGGTAGTTAAAGTATGATGTATTCTCTTTTCTGATATGAGAATTCCAAATTATACTATTAAGTGAAAAATCAAAGTACAGGTCACTATATTTAGTGTGCAGAAATATATATGTATATATGCATAGATAATTCTTTCTAGATCATACATATGAAGAATACACACACATATTCACACAGAAATGTATATGGTCATGTGCTGCATAACAACATTTCAATCAGCGAGGAATCTCATATAAGATGATGGCCCCATAGATTATAATGAAATGCCTGGTGATGTCAAAACTGTTGTAACATCTTACTTCAATGCGTTACTCACAGGTCTGTGGTAATCTTGGTATAAAAACCCTACTGTGCTGCCAGTTGTATAAAACTATACACAGTATGTGCAATTATGTACAGTATATAATGATTGATAATGATAATCAATGACTGTGTTACTGTGTTGGGAACTGCCCTGCCTGGTTTCAGAAGCTGTAACTCCCCCATGGCTGAGTGAGCAACCTTTGGACCATAAGCCACTAAGGAGATGAAGCTAGATGAAGCTAAGCAAGCTTTGTCTCCTTAGTGGCTTATGGTCCGAAGGTCACTCACTCAGCCAAGCAGGGGTTACAGCTTCTGAAACCAGGTAGGGTGGTTCCCAACATCACTCATTTATGTATTTACTGTATTTACTATACCATACTTTTTATCATTATTTTAGAGGGTACTCTGCCTACTTAGAATAGCTGTGAAACAGTATGCTGTGTTATGCCAGCAGTAGCCTCATACACCTAGTGTTTTCTGCCTCTCTTGATTGCATAATTTTCTCTTGTGCTTGATTCAGTGTCATGGTGTTTTATACAGTGACATGCTGTAGAGGCTTATAGCCTAGGAGCACTAGGCTACAGAACACAGCCCAGGTGTGCAGCAGGGTGTACCATCTAGGTTTGCATAAGTGCACTTGGTGATGTTTGCACAATGGCAAAATCACCTAACGGCACATTTCTCAGAACATGCCTCCATTGTTAGGCAGCATGTAACTATACATACACATTTGTGTGACTATGTTTAGACATGTGTGAACATAGTCTAAATGTTCAATTTTATATAAATGTATGTAAATGTTCAATTTATATAAAATTGATACATCAATTTTTTACAAAGATACCCACGAAAGAATTTTTAATTTTTTTTCTGACATTTCTTATTGAAAGGGACTGCGGAAAAGTGAAGGAAGAGAAACTTTTGTTTTTCATTTTTGGTACCATATACAATTTTTTACAATGTACATGGAATATATTTATCATTATTTTAAGGTTTCTAGTGTTATCTGGGTAGTGGAATTAAATGCTATTGAAATTTTCCTTTTATTTTCCAGATTAAAAAAATAAAACCCACATAGCCTAACAAATGTTACATAAAATGTTTACGCCAGACTTGGTCATGCAAAGGTATGTAAGAGTTTCTGTCCTGAATGAGTGCCTATGCAGGTGGGTGGTACCTGCATTCAAACAGAACATTATAAAATATTGTGTAATGATAGAAATAAGTTTGGGGTGTGATGGGAGCACCAAGGCTCTATCTAGCCCAGTGATTTTCAACTGTGGGCTGCAAGAACTTTTAAAACATGAAAAAAACTGACTATTTAGTCATGGGCACTGACCTATTGTCCCTTAGATTGTCAAATAAAAAAAATGACAACAGACAATAGCCATCCAGTGCAAATGAATCAAAACTATATCTGTTTTTTTTCTTTTTGTCAGGTCAGCAAAAAATACAGTGTATTTTTTGGTGTGCCACAGAATTTTAGTAATTAGTTTCTGTGTGCCATGAGATGAGAGAGGTTGAAAATCACTGCAGTGGCCTGTGAAAAGTCCCAATTATGTACCTGGAGAGCATCAGGCATTCCTGTCTTTGCCAGAGGAGGATGTGCAATCTGGAGAGGGAGGGACATATTGTCATGTGACTAGACTGTGAGGTTTGCTTTCTTATCTACAAAGTAATGACTAAACACTTGCCTAGAATGTTGCAAAATGAAATTGTATCTATAAAAAGACTGGCACATAGTGGCATTCAAATCTGAGTGCTTTCTCCTTCCTCTGAGTCATACCAGAAGCTAGGAAATTGCACCAGGTGAGTTTTCTTTTTTTTCTAGGTTAGAACCCAGGGAAAAACCCAGAGATAAAAGACATGCCCAGCACGACTGGCTGGTTAGAGGCATAGGCAGGGCAGCCAAACCGATCTAACACCACGATGGGTGGATATTCCTTGTGGGGAACATACATTCATGGTACCATTTCACCCTCTCAGTCTCCCATGTGTTGTGATGGGGCAGCAGAAGTGGTAGGGAGAGCAGATGGGTCACGGAGACCCAAAGCACAGGCTATAGTATGCTTCTTGGAAAAAGGCCAGGCCTGCAATGAGCAGTCTACCTCTGGGACTCTGGAACCTTGGGCTTTACCTGTCTCTTCTGCCCCTCCCCCTCTCCTCAGCATAGAGCGTGAGCAGAGGCTTCTGATCTTCAGTTCTGGAGAAGCTACTGATGTATATTATCGTTATCACATGTGCATAAAAACCAAGTATGTTTACACTGTTTATGTGTTTTAATGAGTTAAATTTTTACTGAGAGTCCTTAGATGCCCAGTGTGCAGTAGAGATGAAGGTAAAAAGCCCATTTATCCATTTTGTAGCACTTATTCACACAGAAGAAAAGAGGTGGGGTCTTCAACAGCCAAAACATCTTAAGAACTCTTAAATTCTTAAAAAATTCTGAGAGTAGAAACTAATGAAATAATTAGCGATGCACTTCTGAAGGGCAGCCCCAGGCAAAATGCACCTAGGAGCACCTTGGGCATCTGCTCAAGCTAAGTTGACAAAAAGGCCTCTTCAAACACTTCTTCTTAATGAGCTAAATTACATATTACCCTGCAGAGAGGAGTTCAAAATGATGCTAGTTAAATGTTGTGCTTTAGGATTACTCTGTGTAAAACACTAAGGTTCAATTTCAGATGTACCTATTATTAAACCAAAAGACTGTTCTTTTATTAAAAAGAGGGTGAAGATTATGTAGTATTTCTGCTCTCTATAGTTGTTTAAACCTAAAGAAAGTTCATCTCTTGGACTGAACTGCCACAGGCCTTTATCAGACAGAATGCTCAGGGCATGAGTCAATTCCCACAGGGCTTCTACAGGTACTGACTATAGATGTACATTCACAAGTCAAAGAACAGTTGAGCATTGTGCTTATGTTTCAGCTTCCCAGGGTTCCCTGGTTCAGGAGATCTTCAACCCTTGGAGCCCAGATTATTCCTGAACCAGCAAATGACACATCTTTTGTGATGAATGTTCCTTCTGTTTTAGACAGAAATTGCCTTAAACAGGATGTCAACTTCTCAATGTACTCCAAGAGGCCAGCACTATATGCACAATAAATCAGGAAATATTATCATCAATAACAGTACTTCTACTTTCTGAGCACTCTTATGTGCAAGGTACTTCTGTGATTACTATGCATGCATTAGCTCATTGCATCCTCTTAACACTTTGAGTGTAAGTGCTATTATTATTCTCATAATAAGTCTCATTTGCAAATAAGAAAATTAAGACTTATAAACAACTGCCCCATACTACTAACATAAGTGTTAGCATATTAGCTATCTCTTGTTCCATAACATCTCACAGTTTAGAGGCTTAAAATAAAAATAGACATTTATCATCTCACACTATTCCTAGGTCAGGAATTCACAGGTAGTTTAATGGTACTTCTGGCTCAGGATGTCTCATGAGGTCACGGTCAAGATGTCAGTTGAGGTGAAGTCACTGAAAGGCTTCACTGAGGCTAAAGGGTCTGCTTCCAAGATGACTCGTCCAAATGGCTGGCAAGCTGACGCTGGTTTTTGGAAGGAGGCCTCAGTTTTTCACCAATAGGGGCCTCTGCAGGGGACACTCTAATGCTTTGGCAACACTGCAGCTGTCTTTCTCCAGAGTGAGTAATCCAAGAGACAGACAAAGGTGGAAAACCCAACGTCTTTATATTCCAGAAGTCACACACTAGTACTTCCACAATGTTCTGTTGGATGCACAAGCTTACTGTGATTCAGTAGAGGAAACTCCTAAACGAGGGCATAACTACAAGGAAAATCTCTGGAGGACATCTCAGAGACCAATAGAATTTTAATATAAGCCTGGGTCTACTCTTAGCAAAGTTGTACTCCTGACCACCCTGTGATATTGCCTCCTTGTATAAATTCTTCCTGAAGTGTTCAAGATATCTGTATATCCCTGAAAGGATAAACAATGATAAAATAAGAAATACTGCAACGTACTGAGTACCTACTATGTCTCCAGCTTTATGCTAAGTTATTTGCATCATTTCTCCATCAGACTCAGAAGTTCTCTGATTTGCCCAAAGTCTCAAAAGTGAAGTCAAAATTGTCTTTATGAATGTGAGTTCTGTGTGAGATGAATGAACAAGTATGAACGGAGGCTACCTATATGAAGGGGAGGAAGATGAAGAGATATGTAAGTAAAACCTCTGGTGTCTCGGAGAATAAGTAACACAATGAAAAATAACTAAAGAGAGAGAGAGTGTGACCCTGTGGGACAGAGCTGTGGATGGCAATATAATTGATTCTGATGGAATGATGCCTAATGTACAGCCCAAACGACAGGTAGGGCCACTGCTTTAAACAGGAGAAAGGCATAATGGGGATCATCTTGAAGATGTAGTGCAGGGAGTGGTTATAAGGGCAGAAGTGCCATGGGTGGGCTGGAGTGGTAGGGGTCTGCAGAACGGCCAGAGATTTGAGGAGCCATCTCTTCATCTGGCTCATCTCAGGATATGGGGTCCTATAAGGATGTTTATCCCTTTAATAATAAGGGGAAAAATAGACATTTACATGGAACACAGATATGCAAACAGCAAAGTGAAGAGAAACAGAGTACTAAATCTTCTACCTGAAATGTTTACCTTCCACTTTTGCCCATTCACATGAAAGAAGGAGAGAAAGAAGCCAACGGGATTGAGAGAAGGCTGGCAGGGAATGGCCCCAGAGGGTAAGACTGTAAGACTCTTGGGACAGTGAAAACTGGAAGGTGGGCATGGCCTCTCCCCTCTTTCTCTCATTCTGTGCTGGCTTTCCTCCAAGAAGGAAACATCAAGACTCTTGCAACTTGATTTACTCCTTTCAGAAACCTCCAACACAGAAGCGTGTGCAAAATAGGAAATTTGGTCTTGTCTTTTACCCATTTCCTCCCATTCCTCTCTCTGCAGGGAAATAATTGTGCGGAGGTTGTTGCTGCTGGTGGCTATGGTAACAGAATAATTGACATACAGTCTGAAAGTCATAAACTTAATGAAACTATAGTTTTTATTGCACTTCCCCCTCATCTCTGATTAAATTGGATCTGCATAGTGCAAACATACTAAATTTCCACGTTTGTCAGTTTCTCTCCCCTGCCAATGGGAAGAAAGCTCGGTTGTGAGGGAACTCTGCCAGTGGGCTGGGAACATGGGGCTCTGGATTTTACTGGAGAAATGGTTTTTAACAATTGGTGCTGGCTGGCCCACAAAGCAAAGCAAACTTTTCAGAAATGGTTGAATTCTGACTTCTTGAATATACAGCTGCTTCCCTCTGTCAGGAAGAGACTTTGTGGAGGTTTGGAAGGGTAACAGAGGAGGAAAGAAATGTCAACAAGGGACAATGCAGCAAGGATACATCAAGATTTAAGAGCTAGTTTCAGAGCCCTGTTCTGGTCTACACATGTGCGAGATCTAGAGCCAAGGAGAGGAACGAGTTGGAGCACCTGGTTACTTCCTTCAACAAAAACCAACAAGAATGAGGACTGGGGATGAATCTGGACTGGCCAGACAGTAACCTGCTGTGTGACTGTGTTTCAAGCACTGTGCTAGGTTTTCCAGGAATTTGAGAATCAATGCTACTAATACTTCAACAATAAGAGCCTTCATACCATTGGGGATGCAAATGAGAGGTAATGTGATGAGAAGACAAAGTGCTATGAATGTGTCGAGGAAGGAGCAGTTACTTCCAGCAGGAGTGCTTGAGAAGGTTTCATGGAGGTGTTGCCTTTGACCTCATACACACCAGAGGTCCAGCAAATGCTTTACTTCAAGGAGACTTCATTCTCTTGAATTTCAATTTACCTTTATTTCAGAGAAAAATAGAGCAAAACAGAGAGGAAGACATAATAAGGCAGTGCTTCCCAACTGGGGATGATTTTGCTTCCTACCTTCCTCCCAAAGACCTTGGGATATTTTTAAATCATCACAACTAGGGGAGGTACTACTGGCCTCTAGTGGGTAAGGGCCAGGGATGCTGTTCAACATCCTACAGTGCACACAACAGTCCCTTGCAACAAAGAATTGCCCCACCCAGAATTTCAATAGCAATGAAGTCGGGAAACCTGATATAATGAAAGAAGCAGTGCTATTAACAAGCTACTGATACCCTTGAAGACCAGGAGGCAGGGAGCTCAGGTTATTCTTCAGTTAAGTCCCTGTCACTGCAGGACAGATGAAGGATGGTCAGGTCAGGGTCATGCCAGATGAGAGAGACCAACCCTCAGCAGCCAAGGCTGGAACAAGGAGAAGCCTGAATACTCCCAGCTGAGGTGGGGAGCTGGAAAGGACTCACAGTACTGCTGACTTTACTTGCCTGTGCTCATGGGCCAGGGACACTGGGATTCCCTTCCCTCCCAGCCCTTGCATCCACCTTTTCCTCACCCTTCTCTTCTGTCTTGGATTACTAATCCTTCTTGGATTACTTTTTTTCCCCCTAGTCTCTGTTTTTCCAAAGATTAAGCAGCAGGTAGATAAGGATGATGTGTTTTAAGTCAGGAGTAAAGAGGTGAGATGAGGAAAGTGTTCAGTTCCAGGGCACCTTGGCCCCATTTTAAGACCTTGCAAAAAGGAGAGCTGCCATTCAATTTCTCAAGTGAAAAGGAAAATGAGGAAGAAACAAAAAGACTAAACTTGAAAGTGCTTATAATTCTTGAGCTTAGATCCCTGATTTTAATTTTTAACAAGTATTCAAGGTAGTTACCACCCATTAATGGATGAAGAAGTGAGGCCTCAAAGACAATAAAGAAATCTTCAAGAGCAACACAGCCAGCAAATGATTGTCTTGGCATCCTGTTATATCAATGAGCCAAAGGTGGCCCTATACCTTGGCTTCTAAGTTGTTTATTTCCTCACTGTAGTGAAACCTATTATCTCAAAAGCCCTGCTGGTGACAAACTCAAATGTTTACACATTTAATTGCTTTAAAAATAGCCCAAACAAGCAGATTTGTAGCCATTTAGAGCTTACTCCATTGCATACCCCAGGAAACCCCACCCCACATCTCCTGGACCAGTAAGGCCCCCACCCCAAGCCATGAAAACCTCAAGGAGCATAGCCCTGAACACAGGCCCTTCAGAGCTCTCTGACCCTGACCCATGGATCCCCACTTTGCTGCTAAGTGACAACCCTAGAGGTTAGCCCCTTCTGTGATCTTAGCAGGGAGTTCCCCATCCTCCTCTTCTGACTCTTAAGTGTCTGACTGTCCATGCTGTAAAGAGGTTCCCTTCTCAAGTGGCCCTGCCCAATACAGCTTGTCATGTGTCACTGTCCCTTGTGGCTGTACTTTTCCCTTGATGTGCCCCAAATCCCTCAAAGCCCCTACACGCTCCAAGTCAGATTTTCAGGCTCTGAATCCAGTAATGTTTCTCTCTACCCCACAGCTTTCTCCCTAGTTTTCACCTTCTCAACAAATGCAGGTATACAGAAAACAGAGCATCCAAGCAATATTCCTAGAGGACGACCAGGGCTTCATCTGAACCCCAATACATTTGGCTCAGTTCACCCAAACCTGGGAGAAGCCAGTGTCACTTAGAAAAACCAGAAAGTTCTTTTATAAAAACTTATTACCATTAATATTATTAATGTTATTGTTGTTATTGCTGTGATATCCACATTCATCTTCCGAAAGGGAGAGAGCAAGGAATAGTACCCAAGAGAGTTGATAATGATCATCATACTGTTAATAACTCCCATTTATTGAGCATTTCCTCTGAGCTGGGCACTTACTGTGCTGTCTCACCACAGCTCTGTGAGGTCAAGGTCTACAGCACCATACAGTGGCAATGTCACACCTCTAGTTAGGCCCTAGTGTCATCATGTAACTGGTTAAGATTCCCTATCCTCCCTAGTTTCTCTATGTGTCCTATCAATTGACCACCTTACCTAAATTTCCTGATATAGTATAGGGGATTAACCCAAAAAATAGTTGAACCTGACTTGGTTTCTGTTCTGGTTCACCAGCTGTCTGGTCGCTGAGCTACTTCTGTTCTTCTTGGAACCAACGCAGCCACTCCTCTGACTGAAAGAGACTCTGCTGGGGAAAGGAACCAAGGCCTGTTAGCAGACTGAAACCGAGGCTCAAAAACCCCTGCAGATTTGGAAGTTAGTGGGTATTCAAGGGAGTGCTGGACAGCTGTTATTTTCTAAATTTCAGCTCTAAAATATCTGCTATGTCTTCCCAACAAATTTCTGGCTTCAGGAAATTCAACACATAAAACAGTGGTTATGAATATTGTAGGCCGCATGAACCACTGAGGACCACAAGTCTTGGCATGGTCCCATCACTTTGAAGTGACAGAAAGTACCTCCCAAGACAGTGCTGGTTTGAAGAAAACTTCTCACTCAAGGATGAGCCGTGTCGAAGACAATTCTAGCAAGACCAGGCAGTTGGTTCTGGGAGCTAAAGAGAGACTGGTGTCTAGGGCATGGCTGAGGGTTGGTGGAAAGGAGCTTACTATGGGTCCCTGTCTGGTTTCTTCCTGGATCACCATGATGTTGCCAAGGAACTTGGAAGATAACAAAGCTCAGCGAGAATGTTCTGTATCAAATGTCTAGAGAAATGCCAGAAACACAAACTGAGTCCTGTGATGATTATTGTGGTCCATTCTGGCTTGGGGTTTACATGACCAGCCCTTCAGCCTTGGGTTTTGACTTTTGCCAAGGTACTATGAATGCAGTTCCTGCCAAAAGATAAATAGCGGACATTATAATAATCCTGTTTAGATGCTTCGTTGAATGTCAGGCTTTTTTCTGAGTGCCTTGCATGTATTTTTCACCTTTTAGATCCTCACAACAACTCTATGAAGTAAAGCTCATTATCTCCATTTGACACTTCAGATGTGAGGAAATCAAGGCCCAAAGATGAAACAATCTGCTTACACATCTTGCTGGAAATGCATGGGAACCAGAACTCATGTTCTTTACCTCATGCATCATTCAACTTCAGGTCAGGGCAACATGAAATACCGCCTGGCCGTTCGCAGATATGGATGACTGACAAGAGAGAGAGAATATGGAGGATGTGAGCTGATCTGTTTTCTATTTTCTCAAAAAAAATGATCACAGATAATAAAAGTAATTTGTAAATATTAACCAACCACAACTTTTTTTTAACATATCAGGGGAAATAGAACCCAGGAAAAACTTAAATAGAAAAATGTATCAATGATGTAAGAGCTTCTTTATAACTTTTTTAAAAAAGATTTTATGTATTTACTTTTTAGAGAGAGGAGAAGAAAGGGAAACATTGATGTGAGAGAGAAACACTCATACCAAGCATGTGCCCCGACTAGGAATCAAACCAGCAACCTTTCACTTTGCGGAACCACACTGGTCAGGATATTCCTTGCTAAATGTTGGTGAAATGGTTTTTGTTCCTCATCTAATCTTTTTTTATTACTGTGGTTCTGTAGCTAGCGGGTTTGAATCCTGTCTAGAAGACAGGACATTTTGGGACATTTGAAGCTTTCCAGTTTGAGTGAGTAATTTCATGGATTTGGGAAAGCTTTGGGGTCAGATCTTATAGCTAATATTTACTGAACTTACCTTGCCTTACTAGTAAGAATTATTTAGGGTGCTAGTTCAAATACTGATTTCGGGTCTTGCTCTAGGCCTATTGAATCAGAATCTTCAAGAAGAGGAAATCCTCACTCCGTGGTCCTTGATCATAATGAGATCCTTATTCAGTTGTCCTGAAATGGGACTGAAGCTCCAGTGTGTCTTTAAGCCCTTGGGTGATAACCACAAGTAGCCAGGGTTGGCCAAGGGCTTAACCTCTCCACACTGATCCGTGGCTATTGAGAGCCTCCTTAGTAATTATCCCCTGAGTAGTGGCTTTGCTCCTAGCATATGTCTGCCATGCCTTTTATTTCCAGAAAGAAGAACCTACGGGCCAGGAAATAAAACAGATGCACTTAGTCCTTGCATCAGTAATTGGATACTTATGAGATCTGTACAAGTGTTCCCTCCCTGGGGAGGCAGTTGAAGGCCAAGTGACAGAACAAGGAAGGAAGTGAGTGTAGAGGCCACGCAGAAAACTGCAGTGATGTGAAGGAAGATGCAGGTGCACCCTGGGAGATCAATTTCAAAGTGGGAGGAGTGAGAACTGTGGACAGGTCACAGGTACCATGAAGCAGAAGTCTGAGCTCAGCCACAGAGCTAGGGTCTCTGTGTGCAGGGAGATAGGGCATGTGACAGGGGAGGTCTAGGATGCTGCAGGGCAGTCTGGCCAGGGGCAAAGAGCCAGTGATGGGTGACTGGGGCTCATATGCAGGAAATTCAGACCCTTATGTGGGAGAAGAATCAGCAACTTCATTACAGGAAAAGAGGCTGGGTCTGGAGAGTGAAGCAGAAGTAAAGTGGATGGAATTTAAAGAAATTAAATATTGATCAAAGAATCCTTTAATGCCCTTTCTCTAAGGACAGGGTGCATTCTAAAATCTATGGGGTGGAAGAAAGTACTTTCATGGAAGGTCACAAGATAGAGAAGATTCTGCTTGGAGGTTTAGAGATCCCCAGACCACAGACCAAACAGAATTTTCTATTGCCTACCTGTTACTCTCAAGATACTATTCAAAACCTCCCTGCCAAAGGCTGCTCACTGAACCTTCCTTTCTGTTTAACCTGGAAAGTGTAAAACACAAACAAACAACAATAAAACTTCCTGCTTACACAATACTTCTAGTCACCAAGTGTCTATGGCTTTTTCTCACACCAGGCAATTCTCCAAATTAAATTCTCCAAATTCTGAACTGAGTTAAACTCTCCAAATTTAACTCAGTTCAGAAGCTGTCTGTCTGCACTGAACACAGACCCCACAGGTTAGGGGCTCAGTCTCAAGAGACTGACCCCACTTCAGACACCAATCACAAATCAAGGTAGTCACCTGTACTTCCTACTAGCTATAAAATAGAGGTTCCTACCACTCCCTTCTAAGGTACATTGTTTGCTAGAGTGGCTCACAGAACTCAAGAAAACAGTTTACTTACTAGATTACTGGTTAATTTCAAAGACTATAAATTAGGTACAACCAGATGGAGGAGATGCTTAGAGTAAGCTCTGAGAGAAATGCGAAGCTTCCTGCCTTCTCTGGGTGTGCCCTTTTCCCAGTGTCCATGCTCTCACCAACCTGGAAGCTCTCTGAAGCCCTGGACTGAGGATTTTTATAGAGGCTTTATTTTATCAGCATGATTGTTTAAATTATGGGCTATTTGTGATTAAACTCAATCTCTAGCCCCTCTCCTCTCCTAGAAGGTCAAGGTGGGGGAGGAACAAGGAGCTGAAAGTTCCCACCTACTAATCACGTGGTTGGTTCCCTTGGTAACCAGACCCCATCCTAAGGGGCTTCCCAAAAGTTACCTCATTAACCTAACCTTAGTGTGCCTGAAAGGAGCTTGTTATATATAACTAAAGATACCTTTATGGTTCTTATCACTTACCATTTCCAAGGGTTTTAGGAGCTGTGTGCCAGGAATTCTGGGTGAAGACCAACATGTATTAATGTATTTCTTAATATAAACCACAAAATCATAGGAGGCCACAAGTGGGCAGGTTGCTCCCAGCATGCATGCATCCAGTGAGTGCTCATCTATGTGTTCAAATACCTCACATCCCACACCTTTTATTCTGTTCTCCTTCACCCTGCTTGGTCTGGGTCATAGGTCTGCCTGGGCCAGGTCCATTTGCAGCTGTCCATAAGCAGGCACCAGCTGAGGCCAGCACCCTCAAAGCCAGGGTCTTCGTTTCTCCAGGTGCCATTCACGTGGCTCCATTCTGTGACATGAGCACGAGCATCAGGGGATTTACACCCCATATAAAAGACACCACATAGCCTAGGCTTGCTACTCATCCCATTTACATAAGGAGATGCTTCTTTCGTAATATAAAGCAAAGCCACTTGGGGAGAAGTGATCTTCCTGAAGCATATTCAAGAAAACCAGTGAGACAGACAACGCAATCCCCCAAGCCCCAGACACATCCAGTGCCCACCTCTTTGCCTTTTCTTCTGTTTGTTGCATGTGATAATCTGAGTACCTCTGGTCTCCTCCAAGGGCTGGAAGGGCCTGTCTCCAGAAAGCCCCAGCACACTCTGTCAGAGCCATAAGAGGATTCCAGCATGTGTTCAGGCACTAATGAAGTTTTCTTGTGCAGAACTGAGCACAAGTACAGATTGCACGTGGGAGTAGATGTTCTCTCAGTGTCTGCTCTAAAGGTTGTTTCTGAGTTAATCATTCCAGAGAGGAAATGAATGGGGATTGCCTGAACCACATTGGAACTAGTTAACCAGGAATCATGGGACTCTGGGGGAAGGTGTTTTCTTTTGCTCTTTTTATCCCTAAGATCTATGGGTAGCTTAGTGGACCAGTCAACTACTCTTTGCTGGCAGACCTTTTCCCACCCTTGCACCCCCTCTGATCCTCCTGGATGGTCTCCACTATGGCCACAGTTCCTGAGCTCTGGAAACATTTCATGTGGCCCCTGTCGCCAAGGTAGCAGTGACTTCCCATTGTTACTAGTCTTGGTTTCCCAGCTTTCCTATCCCCTGTGTAACCAATTCCCTGAATTATCTCTGCCTGTTATAAAGACCTCTCGCTCCTCCTCTTTCTTAGTTGATAAAGTTCTTAAATAATAGCAAACACTTTTGGAGCATTAGTAAATGCTTTTGATTATTAATTCAGTTAATCAACATAACTTTTTTCATTGAATACTACCATTATCCCCATTTCCCAAATGTGGAGACTAAGTAATTGAGAGGTCACAGGATATTAGTGATGGAGCTGGCATTTAAGATGGGTTCCAAAGTCCATGCTTTGAACCAAAACTAAAAATGCAACAAACAAAACACACACACATACAAATAAACAAAAATATCTTGATGTACATACAGTATTTGTGAAGTGGGAGCTTATTAGGTAAACAGTTCTCAAAAAGCAGCTCCTAGACCAACAACATTGGTATCACCAAAAACTTGTTAAAAATGTAAAGCCGAGGCTCCACCCTGACCTATGGGATCAGAAGTGGGAGGGAGAAGGGGGAAACATTGTCTTTTTACACGGCCTCCCAGGGATTCAGATGCTTCCTGAAGTTTAGGGGTCACTGCTTTATGGCATGATTCCATTCTTAGACATTGAGATCCTAGAATAGTTTCTTGAGCCACTGTGATTCTCTCTCTAGAAACCAAGTAGTAGCTTATTTGCCTCTTTCTCACCTCTCCATCACCCCCTCTTCTACTTGGTAGGGCTCCTTCAAGTGTCTGAGCATATCCTTTCATCTTGGAGAAGATGCCGTGGTGGTCAGAAAAATGACCCCTCGAAGATGTCCCATCCTAATCTTGGAGATCTGTGAATATGTTATGTTACCTTCCCAGGGGTGATTAAGGTTGCTAATTGGATGATCTTAAAATACCATCTGTGACAACATGGATGGACCTTGAGAATATCATGCTAAGAAAAATAAGTCAGTCAGAAGAAGCTAAGGACCATATGATTTCACTTACATGTGGGATATAAAACTAAAACTCATAGACACAGACAACAGCATGGTGGTTAGCAGAGGGAAGGGGGCAGATGGTAGTAAAGGGCAAAGAGGGTCAAATATATGATGATAAAAGATAATTCGACTTTGGGTGGTGGACTCACAATACAATATACAGATCATGTATCATAGAAATATACACTTGAAAACCTTATAACCTTATTAACCAGTCTCACCCCAATTAATTTAATAAAAAATAAAGGTATGAAAAAGAAAGTAGTATTCTGGATTTCCCTGATGGGTCCAAATGTAATTATGAGGGAGGTTCGTATGAGGGGAAGAATGGGGAAGATGAACCAGAAGTAGAGATATGGCTGGTTTTGAAGATGAAGAAGGGGGCCACAAGCCAAGAAATTCAAGTATCTTCTAGAAGTTGGAAAAGACAAGAATACTGGTTCTCTTCTAGAGTCTCTAGAAGGAACACAGTCCTGACAAACCCTTGATTTTAGTCCAGGAAGTCCATTTTAAATTACTGACCTCCAGAACTGTAAGATAACAAGTTTATATTGTTTGAAGTCACTGAGCTCATGGTAACTTGTTATAGCAGCCACTGTAAACTAATCCACACCCCCATAAAAGACATTCCAGGAAATATTTGACACTCACAGCTGTAGTCCTAACCTGCCTTTTCAACTCATTTTTTGCATCTCTTCTTATCTCAGTCTTATCCTAGTTTTTAATACTTCCAAATCAGAGTCAATTTTCCACCTCTCCTCTCGGCCTAAATGCTGTCATCATGTCATCTGGAACTTCTACACTATGACTAGTTATCTCCACTCTAACTTCAGTCTCCTCTTGGAACATCCCTTACCTGATGCTGGACACTATCTGAAAGCCCTGGTGTCTCTGAAAGCCAAGCGTTCAGAGCCTGAGAAGCCAAGCCAAGCAGAGCCTGAGTTTTCTTTCACAACCTAAAGCCCCAAGGTAAGGAAGCAGTGTCCATATCCTCCTAATTCACCATTGCCACCTCCAGGCTATCTACTCCCCTCCCTCCTGCAGAATCTTTTTCTTATTTAAAGTTCATGCTACTTAGCTCTATCACTCACCCTTCTCCTTCCTGCCATCTATTAGCCTGCCCATCATTTATTGAAGATGTTAAGTCTTACACTTTTTATATCTACCATCTTCCCCGCCAACATTCTTAATAGAAACATCTATGCCAATGACTCAGACAGTACCCTGCCCTCTCAGTTCCTTGATTCATCACCTCCAAACTCTCTGTCACTAACTCTGTTCCACGCTAATGCCTATTCCTTGTCACCCCAGTAACAAAACCCCTCTTAAAATTAACTTTAAGAGTTTGAGTCTATGACCACTATTTCTAGGTCTTTTACTCCAGTATCCCCCCAATGCTACAACCCTTTGATTTCATTGTGACTTCCAAACTTCATCCTCACTTTTCTAATTGCTCAGCTACATTCCATGGCTCATTAGTTTAATCACTTGCAAATGTTCTCGGTCCCTTGATGCCCTGCCCCCTGCCCCCAACTCAGTGCCTTGCCTACCTGGTAAACTCCAGCCTTGGCTGAACCCATCTATCTGCCTTTCCCATGCTGTCCCATGAGCACATGAACTTTGGGTAAAAAATCACAGACCTAAAGATCACAGCTGTTATCTGCCTGATGCATCTGTTTCCCTTCATTACTGAATTCCCTCCTCCCTACCCTGAGGTGGCTATGTCATAGTTTCCTTTTGTTCTAACTTCCCCCACTTATCTTTCCCCCACACTCAGTTGCTGATGTCCCCTCATGGTTACTGAAAAATAAATGTAAGCCAGCAGATGAAAATGCTCTCAACTTCCCATCAGGAAACCTATAAGCTTTTATTTATTTTCTCCATCTTCTCCTTTTGTTGCGCGTGGGTCACCGGCCAGCAGTGACCATGGAACGCTGTGGATGGCTCGACGATAATCACGCGAGAAAAAACACACAAGCACAGAGACAGACTAGTTTCTGTGGGGAAGTAGGGAAGAAATGGCCACCCCCCCAGTGGGGAGCGCACTGATTTACCATCCATACCTGCTTTTATTGGGCTCATTTTGCATAATAATTCAGGTAAAGTACAGTACTCATTAGGGGGAAGTAAGGAACCATAGAAAACAAAGAACTCTGCCGGTCTATTGAGTTGGGGGTCAAAGAGCTGTAAGACTGAGGAACAAAATAACTTCCTCCTAAGACCCTTCTCATTCAACTGAGAGCATTCTAAACAAAGAAGGTTTCACAGTAATTTACATGTTCTTTCTTAGGCCTGATCACCCAGGGAATCCGCACTTCTCAGTACAGAGCTGCACCACCCTGTCATTGTTTCAGGCTTAGGTGGAGCAAGGGAACTAAGGCAACTGGGAGACAAGGAGGTTTTTTCCCAGACGCTGAGAACTCAGGCTATGTCAAAGCCGAGGAGCGAGGGTCCATCACCCCCCTTTTGCTGCAGCCCCCCCCCCAAGTCCTTCTTTGGGGGGCCTCCCAAAGTGATCGTGCCTGTCTTAGGTCGTTCCCCCCGTGGGGAATCTTACCTGTCTTTGGCTAACCAACCAAGCTTTTTGGGGTTCAGTTATGAATAAAGCAGCAGAAGCAGCATTCCTGCCAGGAAGATAAGCTTTTGTCTCCTTGCTGGCTTACAGTTCCAAGGGCGTTCCCTTAGCCTTAGCCTAGGTGGGGGTTTCAGTTTCTGATACCAGTCAGGGCAGTTCCCAACATCCTTTTCCCTCCTTGTGTAATGAAGAGAGCACTCTGCCACTAGCCCAAACAAAATCCTTCCACTGCTGTCCCCAGTGCCATTCCCTTCTGCTTATTGAAACAACTTGCTGCTTTGGTTTTCCTTTCTCTCTCCCATATCATAGAACTTTCTAGAGGGACATCCATAGCTTCAAATGCTTCTATTAAGAATGAAGAAAGGTCTAAAATCAATTATCTAAATGTTCACTTTCAGAAATTAGATGAAAACTAGGCAAATTGACTGAAAATAAATCAAAAGCAATAACTGAGATAAGAGCAAGATTCAGTAAAATTGAAAACAATCAACAAAGCTAAAATTTAGTTCTTTTGACCAAAAAATTAACAAAACCAATAAACCCCAAGCAAAACTGATGAACAAATAAAGGGAGAGAACACAAATGATCAATATCAGAAATGAAAAGGTTATCATTACAGATTGTGTTTATCAAATGATTAGAAAGGAAAACTAAGAAAAATTTTATGTCAACAAAATTGATAGTGTAGATGAAATGGGCCAGTTCCCTGAAAGACATACAAAAATAACCTTGTATCAACCAAAAAAAAAAAATAAACCAATTATCAAAAACCTCACCACAAAGAAAACTTCAGGCCCAAGTGGTTTCAGTGGAGAATTTTATCAAATGTTCAAGGAAGATTTGGTGTTATTCAGCATCAGGTTTGCACAATCTATTTCAGAAGGTAAAGGAGGGGTGAACTACGATAGAGGCTACAAAGGAGCAAAGGGAGTCAGACACAAGAAAAATATGGTTTTATGATTCTATTTAAGTCCTAGAATAAATAAAAATAATTTATTGAGAGATTAACTGGAACATGATGTTAGTAACTAGTGAACGTCCTAGAATATAGGAATAGGTTACATGAAGGTCAAAATTATACAATGTGCATTTCAAAGGAGTAAATTTAATAAATAAACAAGAAGGATAGAGAGTAGATGGAGGTAGAGATGGACCAGACAGGCAGAAGTGAGTTGTTGGAGTTGGGTAATGGGTGAATGGGGGTTTATAACTTTATTCTGTATGCATTGTATGTGCTTTAAATTCTCTATAATAAAAAGTTTAAAATGGAGTAGTCATGAAGTTTGACTTATAAAATGAAATATTATATTTGTATATCACACTATTTCAAACCTGCATGCTTCAGGTTTTCACAAAATGGAGTAAATTTTTTATTTCCTTCCAATCTTATTTTTTTTCATTGTTCTAACCTGTGTACTGAATATGCAATTTTGCATCCAGCTTTCCTAGTCACATAATGCCATAAGCATCTCTGCACAGTTTCACAGTCTTCTAATGGCTACTCCTCTAGCTTCTTAATACTGAAACTCAAATTCTATCTCATTATTTTACCTACATTGAATGTTAGTGTTACTCAGAATAATACAGCTCAAGTGCATCCCTCAGGAACACACATTTAACTAGTTATGTCCTTTATGCCCACCCTATACTAAGGATTTAAGTTAGCCTAAAAAGACACACAAAATACAACAAGATAGAATAAATTCAAAACAGAGTACAAAAAGAAAAAAAGGTTGAAGATAAAGTTAAATTAAGGATATTTAAGGAAGAAGAACCAAACACTAATATTTACCAAAGTAAATTTCAACAAACCAAACTCAGAACATCTAACTTTGAGCAATAATGTTTCCTATTGGTTGGGGCTGAGGTGGAGAAAGCTCAAAGATTAACCAGCTGGTGTACAAAAGAGGGGCCAGAAAAAAGACCCTCCTATAAAAAATCGCTATCTTTGAGTCAATAAAAAGCTAGAGAATATCCACACAATTGATAACTTTAGAAGAGTTGATAACTTCAGGAGTATTTTAGAATAGTTTTTAATCTTAGAATAGCTGAGGCGCAGGGGAGAGGAATGGGTTCAAATCCCCACTCTGCTGCTTTGCAGCCAGTTATCTTGAGAAAATGACTATATCTCTCTCATCCTTCATGTTGCCTTTATAAAACTGAGGGCAAAAAACATCCATTTTATAGTACTGTTGTGAAGATTTAATGCAGGTTCAACAAATACTGATGAGACACACTGGGTGGCAGGCACCATTCCAGCCCTATAGGAAGGGGTGGCAGTTAGGTCTCCATTCTTATGAAGCTGACCTTTAGTGGGGATAAAAACATAAAGCAGAGAAACAAATAAGTAATACAATTTCAGACATTAATGCTTTTATTTGAGCAAATGATGCTCGTAATAGGACTAGATTAAAAGGGATGGGTATGCATTTTATCAGATACAGATTAGGAAATTCCTCTGGGAACAGATTCTTTGATATTAATTTATTTTTTAATAAAGATTTTATTTATTTATTTTTTGAGAGAGGGAAAGGGAGAGAGAGAGGAAGAGAAACATCAATGTGTGGTTACCTCTTAAGCACCCCCTACTGGGGACCTGGCCAGCAACCTAGGCATGTGCCCTGACTAGGAATCAAACCAGTGACCCTTTAGTTCACAGGCTGGCACTCAATTCACTGAGCAACACCAGCCAGGGCAAAATTCTTTTAAAAAAGGACCTGAAAGACAAAAAGAAAGGTAATAGGGAAGAACCATTTATGCAAATGGAACATCAACACTGAGTCTTGTGTTTTAAGACAAAGCAAAATTCTAGCATGGCTGGAACCGAGGGAGTGAGGGTGCCAGTGGAAACAAACAAGATTGGAAAAGTGAAAGAGGCCAGAGCTCCTGGTAACACAAGAAGCAGCCTGGATTTTATTCCATAGTAAAGGGAGGCCCTTGGAGGATTTGACCAGTGGAGTTTGGTGATCTGATTGATGTTTCCAAGCCACTGTGTGGAAGATGGATTGTAGAGGGGCAAAAGTGGAGGCAGGGAGACCAACTGAGAGGCTATTACTTATGGGTGCTCAGTATTGTACCTGCCATACAACAAGGCAGTGTACCATGAGTCAAGTCAGCTTGGAAGGTTTTGTAAATTATTCCTTTGTGGACAAAAGAAGAGGATCCTTGAAGGAAAGGGTCTATTTTTGTTTGTTTCTTCCACTTTTCCTCTGATTTTTCCCAGCCCCTACTTCCTGCCTTTGAAAGCAGTTGTGACAATCATTGATCATTGTTGCATAAATTGCCTTACTATAAGCCATTATGTTGGGACTGGCTGAGCAGAAACAGATAGAGCCTGGGCCTTGTTGAGTTGGCCAAGCAGCTTAACTCACCCTAGGCTTTTCACCTGCAAACCCTGTCCTCTGTGGGATAACCAAATGTCTCTATGAATCATCCTCTATGGACTAGGCATTCTGTTACTTGCAGCCAAAGGCACTCCTAAATGACAGGGTCCCTTCATCCTTCCTTACTAGATCTATGCAGAATTCGGCCTCATCAGCTTTAAGAGCTTGACTCCATTCTTGCTCCAGGCTGTTTTTGTTGTTTATTTTTCTTTTTCAATAATAAAGTTAAGATTTTCCTGTATAAATTGCAACATATTAGTCATACAGAGAAGCAATCACTCTATTCTTTAGAAACATCAAGAAAGATATCATTGAACTTGCTACTTAAGGTAACAATCAGTTCCCAACAAATAATCAGTTCTTCCATGGAGGTTAGAATCCATAAAGTTTAAGTGCTCATGAAACAAAACCAATGTCCTGATATCCCAAATTTGCAATGGCAGTAAAACATGCATATACAGATAAGTTATATCCAGTTTTTAAGGAATCAAATCAAGACAGACCAAAAAGAAGACATATATATCATATTAACCAAGAAAACCCCCAAGATTACAAACATAAAGCTTGCCAATTTGTAGTAACTCTTTGCAAAATTCCAAGGTTCATTTACTGACAGCTGGCACAATGAAGATTTAAAACTCTGACTAGAAGGGAGGAGGTGGTTCCCAATTGTGTCATCACCTGATCCTGCCTATTTCAACCGCCAAGACTGACTCTAAGGGGAAAGTATGTTCTACTTTTAATTTTTTTTAAAATAGCTTATTATAGGGTCTTTCAAACCCAGAGAGCAGAAAGTAATATAACATACATCCATGTACTCTCTGCTGATATTTGACAAATGTTCACATTTTGTCATTTGTTTTGGATTTAAAAAATGAAATTTTACAGAAACTATAGAATGTTTGTAAGTATCCACACAATTCTGTCTCCTTATTTATTTAATTTATATTTCATGGTGCATGTCTGTTGGGAACCGCCCTGACTGGTATCAGAGGCTGAAACCCCCGCCTAGCTAAGGCTAAGGGAACGCCCTTGGAACTGTAAGCCAGCAAGGAGACAAAAGCTTATCTTCCTGGCAGGAATGCTGCTTCTGCTGCTTTATTCATAACTGAACCCCAAAAAGCTTGGTTGGTTAGCCAAAGACAGGTAAGATTCCCCACGGGGGAAACGACCTAAGACAGGCACGATCACTTTGGGAGGCCCCCCAAAAGAAGGACTTGGGGGGCTGCAGCAAAAGGGGGTGATGGACCCTCGCTCCTCGGCTTTGACATAGCCTGAGTTCTCAGCGTCTGGAAGAAAATCTCCTTATCTCTCGGTTGCCTTAGTTCCCTTGCTCCACCTAAGCCTGAAACAATGACAGGGTGGTGCAGCTCTGTACTGAGAAGTGCGGATTCCCTGGGTGATCAGGCCTAAGAAAGAACATGTAAATTACTGTGAAACCTTCTTTGTTTAGAATGCTCTCAGTTGAATGAGAAGGGTCTTAGGAGGAAGTTATTTTGTTCCTCAGTCTTACAGCTCTTTGACCCCCAACTCAATAGACCGGCAGAGTTCTTTGTTTTCTATGGTTCCTTACTTCCCCCTAATGAGTACTGTACTTTACCTGAATTATTATGCAAAATGAGCCCAATAAAAGCAGGTATGGACAGTAAATCAGTGCACTCCCCACTAGTGGGGGTGGCCATTTCGTCCCTACTTCTCCACAGAAACTAGTTTGTCTCTGTGCATGTTTTTTCTCGCGTGTTTATCGTCGAGCCATCCACAGTGTTCCGTGGTCACTGCTGGCCGGTGACCCACGCGCAACACATGTCTTTGCAAAATTAAACCACCTACACCCCTCAAACTCCATCCATATTAAGAAAGCTTCTATATAGATATCTGTCTTCAAAACATACTTTGGTTAGTAGAATCAGCAGTGCCTTGGCCTGCCCAGACAATCCCCTGGTTTCCTTCTAATGCTTGATAATCCACATTTTGCATTACAGCCCAAACCATTACAACTACACCTTTCTTCCTTTGTCTCAGCAACCTATCAATTAACTGTGGATCTTACAAGTTTCAAGTGACATATGAGATTCCTGGAAACAGTGCCCGAGGCAACCCTGAAGGCTATTTAAGATTCTGATCAACAGTTCCAATGTTCTAACCCCTGGGGAAGAGGGGGTTTCAGGGGAGGGGATGGAGGGAGGAGGGGCATCCCACTACAGCAACCAAATACCCTCAGAAACATTTTACTTCTTTTAAAGTAAGAAGTAAAACCCATTTATTATACCCCATTTAAGTATACCCCCCCATTTATTATAAAAGGATATGACTCAGAAACAGCCAGATGGAAGAGATCATAGAGGAAGGTGTGGGGAAGCTGCTCAGAGCTTCCATGTCCTCTCTGAGCCTGTCCCTCTTTCAAATGTCCATGTGCTCACCAACCTGGAAACTCTCCAAACCCCTTTTGGGTTTTTATGGAGACTTCATCACCTAGGTATGATTGATTAAATAATTGACCATTGGTGATTGAACTTAATCCCTCTCTTCTCATTATAGGTCAGTGGTGACAACTGTGGTATTCCAATCTTCTAATCACCTGGTGAGCCTCATCCATAAATTACCTAGTAGCTTTTCAGAAGTCACCACATTGACATAACAAAAAGCACCTTTATCTCTGTCATCACTTAAAAACTTCTCAGGGTTTTAGGAGCTCTATCTAGAAACTTAGTTGAAGACCTAATTTATACATAAGTTTATTATAAATCATAATATCACACTAGTGATCTATATTATCACGCTAGTCTTTTTGAAAGAAGTTGGTTTGAAAGACCAAAGTAGGAACCTGCTTCTCAGGATTCTGCTCAGCAGGTGAGAACCCTTCCCCTAGCTGGCCTCATCCTGTTTCACTCCAGGAAGAGACCTGATGGGAGACGACATCAAGGCCAACACAGGGCTTTGAAGGTGCAGCACAAGCCACGGACGACTACTCCATACCTCAGGTCTACCTCCAGGGGCTCTTTCCACATCCTGCTTCCTTTCTGAGTCCCCAGGCTTTATGTCACCAGGATTGCCTCCTGCCCCTATCATGGTTTGTGCCTGCTATGGACTCACACTTCACTCTGTCTCTTTGATGTTCAACTTAAGTTTTATCTTCTTAGCTCTCTCTTCTATTCCTAATCCTAGCTCTCAAAACAACCTGTCCTGGCCATAGCTATATATAAAATTTTCCCAGAAGCAGAATTTGGATGTTTACAAGCTTACCAAGGAATAAAGATTTTAGCTTTCCCATGATATGAACAACCAATGGGTGTTCTTCCACTGTCTATAAGAGATATGATTTTCCCAAGTCCTGATTTGGGAAAACTGACTTCCTCTTAGAAACCTGAAATCAATACTTTGCAATTTCTGAATCTACTAATCCAACAGGTTTTTATTAGTTTGGCATTTCCTTACATCAGCCTGATCCCCTCACCCTTTTTTTTGGTGGTGGTGTTGTTCTTTTTGGTATCACTTATAGGTGTCTTTCACTCTTAGCTCAACTGAATACTTAACAAAGGAAAGGGTCTCTTACGTCAGGACACCTCACACTTAAAGCAAATTCATCCTATAGGCCCTGAGGTATCACAAAGTAGCTTCTACCAGCAAGTGATGCTTCTACCACCCAGCACTCTAAGAGCTGAGCCTTGTTCAATTCAAAGAGGGGATGAGAAGCAACATTCTGAGGACAGTGAAGGGTGAGGAGCAAAGATTCCTCAGGTTACAGTGACAGGCTCATCTGAATTCACAGAGGACTTCCCTAGTTTTAGTACTGATAGTCCAGCATCCTGGTAAACCCACTGGTCCTGAGTAAACCAGAAAGGTTGATCATCCTACCATATGTAAAAAAGATTCTTAATCTGATTACAGGTATTTGGTAAAAAAGGAATTTCCAAATTTGAGGTTTTACAAAAGCTAGGGTTGCCAGCTATTGCATAATAGGTCACAGAGAATTAAGGTTTAAGCTGAGAACTAAAGGATGATTCAAAGTCATAAAGGCAAAGGACAGGAGTGGCAGTGTGAGACCACCTTACAATGTTCCCCCCAAATTCACCTTTTTGATAAGTGTTCAACAGAAGTGAATAAAAAGGAGAACCCTGGGACCTGTCACTGTATATTATGACATTACTCCATTAACTAAGAGTGTGTTTGGCTAAGTTTATCTGCATCAAAATAACACAATCAAAGCTATGTTGCATCTTTTGCTGAAATAATGCATTTGATCTGTTAGTTCCTTTTTTTTTCCAGACCAGGAATCCTATTCAAGAAAAGCATGAGGTTTGTTTTGCAAGGTGATCCAATTCTGATTCTCAGTAATCTTCAATTTCTTGATCAAAAGCTCACAACTAACTTTAACATCATTAATAAATTACCTTTAAATATTCCATTATGGAATTTTGTTAAGGAGAAAATCTATTTTGAAGAATTTAGTATCTCCCATTTAAAAAAAATCAGGTCAGTATTTGCCGATTCTCAGCATTCTGTCACCCTGCCTATGCTTCATAATTTTTCACAGAAAGCATTGATTCTTCAGTAAAATCTGCACATCCCTTTGGTTTCATGGCTACAGTGTGTAAGCTTCAGGCCCTCAGATTCCTTGAGACTGGCAGGGAGTCCTCTAACTAGCTTCCTTCCTATCTGGGACTTTAGTCGTCTCATACTCATGGTTAGTCTAGCCTTCTTGATTTGAAGATAATTTCTCTAATGGAGAAGAAAGGAAAAAAACACAACAAAATAGAAGTTGAATAGCCTTTTCCCTGTCATCTGTTAAGATAATAGCATTCGTCCTTAAGCAGTCTGATTAAATGTAATTAAGACAAACTTTGAATTCATTTGAATAACTTTTATATTTTTGGTGATATATTTTCATTTTTCAGCTCTTTTGAAACATAGACTTAGATTTGCCCCAGAAATTGGACTGAGAAAAATAAAAATGCGTTAGTAAGGGAATGGCAGAAATTACTCATAAATTTAAAGAAAACTAATTCTTTGTGGACTGATTATACATTTCTATTCGGGGGGGGCAAAAGTAGGTTTATAGTTACAAGTACACAAAATAGTTTATTCTTTTATTATTTATTAATTATTGTATTATTTTCCATGTGAACAACTATAAACCTACTTTTGCTCCACCTGTGTGTGTGTGTGTGTGTGTGTGTGTGTGTGTGTGTGTGTGTATCAAGCCAAAACAAGTGATTTTAAGATGAGGAATTCAATTAATCAAAAGAATGTGTCCGCCCCACTACAGTTTGCACCTTGGCGGGTTGCGTGACTTTAGTTTGCACATAGGGCAAATTGTCTGGATTTACCAGTGGGCTGTAAAGTTACTTCAATTAGCTGACTCTCCTGGAGACCCCAGAGATACAGTTAATTCATCTCCTGGCTTTTTATCTTCCCGAGTAGATATTTAAGGATGAGTACCTGGGCCATATGTTCCCTAAGTCTGTGCATATTTACTCTCTTCCCTTGGGAATGGTGATGTTCCCAGAAAGGGCGTTGTTGAGTGACCTCAAAGTTTTCTAAACATTTCTTCATTATTTTCTGGCATTTAACATTGAAGAAAAACCTGAGGTTGGCCCCATTTCTTCTTTGCAAGTGACCTATTCATTCTATCTGGATGATGGTAGGATTCTTTTTATTCTTGAAATAACATCCTTACCAAAATATGACTAGTTATTTTTTTGTTAATTTTGCCTAAGAGTTAGTGAATTGTTTTGATGCAGAAATTCAGATCTTCCCTAAATTTTAGAAATTTTTATATGTCTCTGTAAATGTTTGTGTTCTTTTTGTTTTGTTCTCTTCTTCAGAGATGCTGAGTCTATATATTGTTGGATCTCCAGTGTCCACCCTTCATCCATCATATCATTTCTGATCACGTCCATCTCTCTGTTCTCTTTCTCTGAATTATGGGTGATTTTATCAAAACTATCTACATCATGTAACTCAATTTTTGGAGCTTTGATTATTTTATTGGCTTATAACTTCTATTACAAACTGTAAAGTGAAGTTATTTTAACTCTACCTTTTTGTTTAAGTTTCTCATATCACTTTTCTCCTTAACCTATTATCTTGTCATCTTATTTTCACTGATTTCACTTTAAAAAATTCTGGGTAGCTTCAGTCTAAACTTTTTTTCAGATCCTTAGGGTAAATACATCAATGATTCCTTATGTATTGTTTTCATGACTTATTTCCTTCTTTAGTGTTTTAAATATTAAAATAAGTTACATGCTGTTATTTACTGTTTACTGCTCCTTCAATTTATTCAGATCCACTCAGACAGATGATTTCACTCTGTTGGACAGGTGGAGGGCCTGTGAACCACTTTTCATGTTCCTGGGTCCCGCTAGTCTGCATCAGCAGTTCAGTTATTCAGTGTTCTGCGAGGAGCAGGGAAGGGAGCCAAGGCCACAGCAGACCCATCAGGAGAGTTGACTTGCATGTCTTATTTTCTTCATGCTCATCAAAACTACAGGACTGGGGACAAGCTTTCTCCATAATATTTTCTATTTTTATAACTCCATTATGTGTATACCTCATGGCTTTGTCTCCTTTCTGCCCCTTGAGGGTATGTGGCATTGTCCCTATGATTCTGAAAATACCATCTCAGTTTTAAGTGATCCATTTGGTTTAGCTAAAAGCTCTGTTTCTATAATGTTTCTCACTGGTTCAAGTTGAAGAAATGGGTGTCAAGAGAGTAATCCCCGAAGATCTTCTGGTTTGCTTTTCTTCAGACCTCACCTACCACAATAGAGGATGTTTCCCCGTTCTCTTCCCTCCCACCGATTGCCACACCCACCAGACAAAGCCTAAGCCGTGTCAGAGAATACACTACACAATGAGCTTTCTTTTCAACACAACAGCATCGTCTGGGGATGCGCTTAACACAATGGAGCAGCCCCCAGCTCTCCCATGATTTCTCAGGGGTTCTAATTCATGGAATTCAGTTGGATTTGTCTGAATATCTGTATCTATTTCTCACAAGGCTTTGCAGCCTTCTCAGGCAGAAAAGTTACCTGCTCATTCCCAGTGACCTTTTTGAGTTCAGTGGAAAGTGCTCTGTATCTATAAGTAATTACATATGGTTGGTTGTCACCAAAGGTGGTTGATACCATGCCCTTGTTTCTGCCCAGAGAAAAGTTCTAAAGTTTTCCTTTTGTTAGTACTTCTTTTTGGTCAGTTTCTGGGACAGAAGTTTGGTTACTCATTTTCAATTTATTCATTCATTTCATAAATATTTCCTGAGGACTTAATATGCAGAATTATAGTCAACCAGAGACTAGGTTGTCTTTAACAGTCATTTTTCAGTTCCAAAGCCTACCCTTTGTGATTCTAGGTCTCAGACTCTACAAACCAATCCCCGTTCTCCAGTGGGTGCCCTAGCAGGCTCTGCCAGCAGGGGTGCTAGAGAAAGCCTGGAAGGATGGAGAGGGAACTGGCTTCCTCCTGCTTGCTGCTCTCTCTCTGTCAGCCTTGCCACACAGGGCCTTTACCCTGACAGTGACAGCTAGTTCCATTTTCCAGTTCTTGCTCCATACTTCCAAAAGCAGCCTTACTACCTCCCTACCATCACACCACCCACCAGCCTGTGCACCCATGCCTCCAGGTCCTGGCTCTGAGGAGCCCCTCCTCCCAGTTGCTGCACATTAGCATTGGCTAGCCAATGTCCTCTCCTCAAAGATCTGGCTCCCACTTCTGCAGGCCCCTCCTTAAGACCTTCAGGTTTTGGACCCTCAACCTCTTTTATTCATTCCCCAAGACCTATGGATGGTAGCTCCTTCCAGTGTTGCTGTTCCTGTGTCACCTTAGTGTGCCCCCTTTCCCTTTTCAGGTCTTTAATACCTATTTTCCCATCTCCCTGTTTTAAATTCCTTATTAAAATGACCGGTGTTGAGTCTGTTTGTCTCACTAGACCATGACTGAAATAAAAATACAGTAAGCCTTCACAGAACTTGTCTGTATCAGTCTAGTAAAATATACAGACATGTAAACCAATAAATACAGGACAAGATGTAATTTGGTAAAATAAATTTGGAGTGCACCAGAGGCACCAAAAAGGGGGCACTAACATATACTTTAGGAGTGCCATGAACTACTTCACAGATGAAGTAGCATCTAACTGAGGGTAGGTAGGAGTTATTTAGGGAATAAATAGAGGCAGAAAGAGTATTCTGAGTAAAGTCCCAAGCCACAGAAAACATGGAATGTTTGAGTTCCACAGGCAAGGAAAACAGCAAAGTTGAGACCCTGAGGTAAGAGAGTGCTTGGGGTGATTTAAAAGTTTTCCTGTGTTGCCAAAACACACTGCATGAGGTTGAGAGTGCAGCAGGAGATAAATCTGGTATGATAAATAAATTTCAGACCAGGAATAACTTTATTGTAAGCCACTATAAGGAGTTTGGAGGCAATTTGGAGCCATTGAAGGGTTTCAGGCAAAGAAATGACTTGATTAAATTTGTATTTTAGGACGATCGATGAGAAGGAGACATGAATGGAGTCAGGGAGACCAGAGAGGAGATTGCTTCATTTATCCAAAGAAGAAATGTTGGTGGAGTAAGATAGGATAGAAGAGGTGGGGATACAGGAAAGAAAATAGGTTTAAGTGACACAATGAAGTTAGGACTCAGGTCTTGTTTGGACAAGGTAGGTCAGGCAGAGAGAGGAGTCAGGGATTCATTTATTCAATAAATCTCCCTTCAGAAAGAACTATAGGAATGCATCAATGAACAGATGACATGCAGACCTTTTGGCTTGGAGAACTTAGTGGAGGATAGGGTTCTGTTCACTGAGTGAAAAGTATCTCTGATGTTAGATGAGATCCTCTTGTGGAATTTGTTCCTCCTTCTAACAGCTCCATAGCCCATGAGACTCTGGAGAACCCCCAACAGTGTGTGCTAATTCTTAGGGACATGCCCTCTACTATTCCCAAGTTTTTTCTACCTTGAATGTTGTCTCTGCTCTTTCCCATGTTGAACAAGATAAGAATTTTTATACTTATTTGAACAGATATAAAGTAATGTATTCTCCCAAAACCTCCATTGAGCAAGGAAGATATTACTGAAGATTGTGTAGATGAGGGTTTGTGTCACTCATCCTACAATAAATAGTTTTTAAAGACCTGTTAAGTATTTTACCTTGACTTAGCACCAACATTAAACAAGTCTTTATCATTCATCCTTGCTTTCCCCCCTTCCACTTCCCACGAATCTCCCTGGATTCCATACCCAAACCCCTCAGGGAAGAACAACTTTACTCTTCCTTCTATCTAAATAAATTGAGTTTCATTTCCAGCTTTTACCTAAACACTTGCATAACAAACTCAACTCCATGATGGCGATGGCTCCTTGCGACCCTTCCTAGAAAGCACCTGTAGTGATAAATAACCATTTCCCTCATCATTACTAAAGAAATCCAAGAGGAGCAATAGGCAGGCAAGGACAGTGGTGAGTTTGAAGGGCATGTGGGAAACTCAAGCAAAGACATCAGTGTATAGTAGGGTTGAAGATCTGAAGTTCAGTAGAGAGATCTGGGCTGGCAACTGAAGCCTTCATATACCATTTTTCCATAATACCTTCCACCTTTAACCTTCTTCCTTTTAAATTCTATTTGATAGAGATGAGATGTTTTTCTTGTTTTTTTTTTGTTGTTGTTTTTTGTTTACCATTTGTCCTCTCTTCCTTCAATCCACTGCAATATACCTGCTCTATAGTCAGCTGCGACCATAGGGCTGAGCCTGCTAATTGTGTGCAAGCTAGACATTGCTTCCAAGCCTGGTCCCTAAAAATCTCTTACACCAGTTCTCAGTGTTCTTTGCACTTCCATCAGCTTGAGGCAGACAAACATGTAACCTTGAAAGTCACATGCTGAAGATGGTAGAATCACAACTTGGAAGGAATTTGGGTGCCATTGCATCCAGAAGATGCACCTGACAATTAGGGTCACCCATATCAAACTTTACGTGAGTGCAAAATAAACTTGTATTAAGCCACAGATATCCAACTGCTTATCTGATAGAGGATCTAAAGTTACCTCAACTTACTGACTATATGAGATGGGTTACATGTAATTATAGCTGTTTCTAAAACAGAAAAAGACCTAGGTCAGACCAATTCAAGGGGCATGCAAGGGGTTAGGTGGAGGGAGAGAAACACTACATAAACAAAACTTAATAGGAGAATAGCAGGAACATAGAAGAATACTGGGTCTCAATAATTTATCCATTTGACACTTCATGAATATTATGAGCAAACAAATATGCTATACTTTATGGTAAACAAAAATATCACAGACTAAAAATCAAGTTAGAAAGATATAAATCTCAATATTAAAATAAATTATTAATTTTTATATATGCTATTGCATACATTTATCAAAGTATCATTTTAATGTAATTGTCAACTAATCTCTGAATGTTAATAGAATTTTATTATCTGAGCTAACATTACTTTCTCTATAGTCTGCCTCTTCAGATAATTGAAACTCCTATATTTTATTTTTTTCTAAAAATTTATTTCGCCCTCCAGAATTGTTAACTATTAAAAATAAATCAAATGGGTATTAAATATACATTCATGTAATGTATTATCTTATAATTAAGATATTAAATATCTTTTAGGGACATAGGCAATATAATATCACAGATCCATAATTTATACATAAAGTTTGAGCAGCTTAATTTATTTGCAGGCAAAGAGACATAGACATATGATTAAAGTCCAAGGCTTCATCTGTCAAGAAGTGTGAAGGTGGCATTATGAAAGGGCAATAGGTCCTCAAGGCAAAGATAATATCACGGCAAAGTAGACCTAGGCAGTGGAGACCCCTTGCCCAATTGAGTCTTGAACAAACTCTTTAAGGTTTTTTGGGGAAGATCTTCCAGATGGGGGGCTGGACACTCCATGAAGAAAGAATCAGGAGGAAGGTTGGTGGGTGTTACTGATTTAATTGGGAGCTCACCAGATATGCAAATTATCTGTCTATACAAATGATATCTCCTATTCTCATTCCAAGCTCAATTACCCTTGTCTGTGGGCTTCCCAGGCAAGTTGTTGCTGGCCTGCAAATGAGAGAGTACATCATCCTCTCCTGGAAAGACTGCTGTATGATAGGTAGGATATTTGTGTCTGGTTGTATCTTTACAATTTCCCCGTCAACTGACTGTGGATATATGATGTTAGGACCTGGATGCTTAGTATGTAAAGTGTGTTTGCTAACCTCTTAAAACCTGGGAGCCTGTGTCTGATGATTCATTATGAAACCTGCCAGCTCTATGACCTCTATTTCAGTGATCCAGAATTTGGATAGTGTGCTGCCAGCTCCCTGAGACAGTATTCTGCTATTAAATATCCATGAAGGGATCCACTCAGTTAAAGATGGTCAGAGGCCAAGGTCTAGAGCTTGGCTGCCCTTGCACTCAGATAATGAATACTTTTATTGACAGCATGGATATTACAAAAAATAAAATGAATAGAAACTGTTATTCTCTTACCAGTTGCTATAAAAATTTGACTTAGTGAGATTCTGCTCCTTCCTGGGAAAATGCTTGATAACATCCTTGTTGGGAGTAGACACTGAGCCTCATGAGCCTATTGGGCCAGGTGTCCATCAGCCTGCAATAGATACTATGGTGCCCCACCCAGGTCCCCTCTCCAAAGTCAACATTTCCATCCCCAAGCTGCTAGGAATATCATCTAATCTAACTGAGAATGACCTTTGGTTGCAGGGACATACTTTGCACAAGGTTACATCCCTTCCAAGGGGACAACCCACAGTCAATGACTGGCTAATAAGAGAATACAAATCCCCAGTCCCTTGTACAATTTGGGACAAGCAGGAAGGAGCGCCCAGCTCCATAATTCCCCATGGGATCTGTTGAGACTCCAGTTGCAAACACAATGTGGGCCTACTTCTCCTTTTATTTTCTCACTTTTTTGTATCTTCTAAGAGCACTGCCTTAAAAACTTGTGTGCAGTTCTGTCTCAGAGTCTGTATCTTGGAAACTCAATCTAAGACAAAGGCTGAAACTTCAGCATAAGAGGTAAGTCATTCTGCTATATGAAGGGGAACTATGAGCCTCAGGGAGGTGGGGGCAATGGAGACAAGGAGTGTTGGAGAAGAAAGAAGAGTAAGTAAGGGGGCAAAATGTGGGCACGATGGAACGTTACTGCTTTTTATGACTCCCCAAGCTTTTAGTTAAGTCTATAAAAATCATAAAATGTTAAAGCTGATTAGATTTCTTGTGGATATGATAAAGAGCCTGATTTCTGTATCCTCTTAACACAGGAGTAAAACAGGTGGCTTGCTTGGTTGCTCAGGCAGGGGGGACCCCAGTCAGGATTTGAGTTGCACTTTCAGACACCAGTCTGAATAGTTCAGATTAAGGTGCAACCTCCTACTTTATCTCAAATTAATTCCCCAACCTAGAACACACCAGCACTGCATGCTCACTGTGTATGTTAAACTTCTGGATACATGGTTGGAAAATATAAGGATATGATGCCAAGGCCAGCCCTTTAGACCATGGAAAAGGTGCAAACCAGCTGTGGAATAGCAAAGTGCTCATGTGTGTATTTTTTTTAAAGATTTTATTTATTTATTTTTAGAGAGGGAAGGGAGGGAGATAGAAAGAAAGAGAGAGAAACATCAATGTGCGGTTGCTGGGGGTTATGGCCTGCAACCCAGGCATGTGCCCTGGCTGGGAATCAAACCTGCGACACTCTGGTTTGCAGCCCAAGCTCAATCCACTGAGCTACGCCAGCCAGGGCTGTGTGTATTGTTAAGGGATTAAGATAAACCCTTCTAGGTGGGTGCCTACGAGAAGGCACAAGGACTCTAACTCTAGTCAGAATGCTAACCTGGAATTTCCATGTCACTGGGAAGCCCCATGAACAAGCACAGTTTACTGGAATGGTGTTTATGTCAGTCTCTGGCAGAAACAGAAGTCATTGCAGATGGTTCAAATGAAGAGAAATACATGAAATGACCACTTACAGAGGGGCAGGCTAGGTTCTGGAGACAGAGGAGGGATGAGGAGTTACCCAAAGACCAGCAATAGGAGGAGGCTGTGGCTACTGCCCTTTTGCCCCTCTGGGCCAAGGCACCCTCAGGAGGAGAGATGGAACCCCGTAGGAGCTGGAGCAGTGGTGGGGCCTGATGCTGAAGGGAAAAGGAAGAGACATGCCTCAACCCTTCTCCCCTCCAATTTCCAGTCTCCTGCCAATACTTTTCATTGGTTGAATGCAATCAGAAGCCATCTGGAAAAAGAGCCTGGTGTCATTCAGGGCAAGAGCAGAGCAGAGAAAGGTGAAGAATGAATCTGTTGGAGGTTGAGGGAAAGGAATTGGCAGATGGAAAATAATCGCATGTGCTGCTGTTTGGTATGAAGTTCTGCTTTTAAAAAGAGGAAAAAAACCTCAGCCGTCTCAAGTACGTGGGTTTGGAACAAATTGTTCCAGCAGGCACATGTTAGGAAAGATTGGTTGGCAGGAAATCACAACTGAGAAGGAGGTCCACACAAGGTCCCCAGTCCGGCCTGGGAGAATGGGCTTGAATAAAACTTCTGGAGCAGGCAGCGTGGTGGGTTTGCTGCCAGGCTGCGATATCCCCTGTGACCTGTCTGCATCTCACTCTCTGTCATTTTCAAGTTGGTCCACTGCTCTATTAGGCTGGATCATAAAGGGTTCTCCTGGCATGCCCCTACCACTGGCTCACCACCCCCATTACTGTGGTTGAGGAAAGTTGGTAAGAATAGACTTTACTCTGAGTAGGTCTGTAAATTTGACTTGCTTGCAACTTCATGCTGGAAAGCTCTCTTGTTGGGTTTTGTCCCTCATGGGGCCACAATATCAGAGCCTAAGGAAAAGTTCATTTCATCTTCAAACAGTGAGCTTTAGTCCCCTGGGAAAATTCTCAGAGTCTAAAGAGGTAACTATGGCTATAATTCTCTATCTTCTGTCCATGTCTCCAAGGGAACACAATGTGTTGCTCTTGGGAGAATAGAATACTTTAAAAATGTCTTTCTGCTACTTTGAATTCCAGGATATAATGTCAGTTCCACTGCTTTAATATACCTCTCTGTCTACATTACCACTTTTATGTCTTCCCTGAATTAAGACAGTAGCTTTGTAACTGGTCTTGATATCTCTGGTGTGTCCCTCTACCTCCTTCTCCATATGGCAACTGAAGAGACCTTCCAAAAACTGTTAAAACCCCTTTAAGGGTTCCCTAATGAAAATTCTTGTAGATGCTTTGCCATCTGGCCATTGCATAACCTCAGTCTCATAATTCTACAGTATCAGCTCTCCACCCACCACACACACACACACGTACACACTACCAACCACCACACACTATTTATTTCTATGTTTCAGCCCTACTGAACAACCCACATCCTTTTTAAAAGTTATATGGCCTCTTGCAGTTTCTGACTTGGGTATCAAGATGTAGAGACCCATTTCATTAATCTGGGTTTCCTTTATAGACATCTTGAAAGAAAACAACCTGAAATGTTTGCTACAAATGAAGTATGTGATCTTTTCATTAGTTTTTTTTCTTTTAATCATCCTAAAAGGAGTGTCTCATAAGTCATGCTTAGGATTCACTGGGGATGCATAATAATGAAGCCAGTCTCCCGATTTAGCAACACTCCTGGGATTTCTCCCTCTCCCACTAGAAGGCACAGATACTGTACTGAGAACAGATCAAGTGAAAGGCTTGGAAACCAGGGCTGTCTTGTTGATGGATTCAAGTGGGAAGGCCAGATCAAAGTAATGTGTTCAGGGAAATCTTAAGTATTGACAGAAAATGCCAAGACACTGGGTATGGATTGGCATTCTATTTGATTGCTATTAAGTATATAATCAGAAAGTAAAGACTCCTTGTTACACGAAGAGAGCAAAATCTTTGATTAACACATAATAAGGCCTATTGTGTCATAGGAAAAATTATTTTACATCCTCAAAAAATTATGTTTTAAAAAGATAACGTAGGACTTCCAGGCAAGATGGAGGCATTGGTAGACATGTTTCACCTCCTTGTGCAACAATAAAAAGAATTACAACTAAATATCAGAACAAATAACACCCAGAACTGTCATAAAATTGAAGTGCATTAAAGTCTGACAACCAAGGATTTAAAGAAGCTACATTCATCCAGATGGGTGCTTTTTACAGGGAATCAAGGCAGCTCTATCTAATACACAGAAACAAACACAGGAAGGCTGCCAAATTGAGAAGATAAAGAAAATGGCCCAAATGAAAGAACAGAACAAAACCCCAGGAAAAAAAAAACTAAACAAAATGGAGACAGCCAACCTATCAGATGCAGAATTCAAAACACTGGTGATCAGGGTGCTCAGAGAATTCATTGAGTACAGCAATGACATGAAAGAAGAAATGATGGTTACACTAAATGAAATAAAGAAAAATCTTTACAGGGACCCAACAGTGAAGGGAAGGAAGCCAGGATTCAAATAAATGATTTGGAACATAAAGAAGAAATAAACATTGAACCAGAAACAAGAAATCAAAAAGTGAGGATAGTATAAGAGGACTCTGGGACATCTCCAAACATGACAATATCCTAGTCATAAGGATGCCAGAAGGAGAAGAAAAGAGCAAGAAATGGAAAACATTAAAAAAAATAATGAAGGAAAATTCCCCCAATCTGGCAAACAAACAAACAAACAAACAAAAAAACCAGACATATAAATCCAGGAAGCACAGAGGGTCCCAAACAAGTTGAACCCAAAGAGAACCACACCAAGACACATCATAATTAAAATGACAAAGGTTAAAGATAAAGAGAGAACTTTAAAAGTATCAAGAGAAAATCAAAGAGTTACCTACAAAAGAGCACCCTTAAAGCTATCAGCTGATTTCTCAAAAGAAACTTTGCAGGCTAGAAGGGATTGGCAAGAAGTATTCAACATGATGTAAAGCATGGACCTACGGCCTAGATTACTCTATCCAGCAAAGCTATCATTTAGAATTGAAGGGCAGATAAAGTGCTTCCCAGATAAGGTAAAACTAAAGGAGTTAATCATCACCAAGCCATTGTTACATAAAATGTTAAATGGAATTATCTGAGAAAAATTAAAAGATCACAACTATGAACATTAAAAAGGCAACAAAGTCACAATTATCAACAACTGAATAATAATAAAAAAAAAACCTAAGCAGACAACCAGAACAGGAAGAAAATCATAGGTGTGGAAATCAGTTGGAGGGTTATCAGCTGGGAAGGGGAAGGGCAAGAATGGGGTAAGAGGTACAGGGAATAAGAGGCATAAATGGTAGGTACAAAATAGACAAGGAGATGTTAAGAATATTATAGGAAATAGAGAAGTCAAAGAACTTATATGCACAATCCATTGGGCGTGAACTAAGGGGGAGATTGCTGGAGGAAAGGGAAGGGGGTACCAGGCAGAGGGGGGCAAAGGGAGAAAATTGGGACATAACATAATCAATAAAATAAACTTTAAAAAATAATATAAAAATCTCCAGGGCCGGGCACTGTTCTAGGTGCTGAGGAGTAGAAAAGTAACAAAAAAGATAAAGTCTGTGCTGTCATGGGACTGGATTGGGAGAAAATAAATAGACAAACAGATAATTAGGCACTGCTCAGTCAGTTGTTGATAAGCACTGGGATGAAAAACAAAGCAGATGGAAAATGCTAGTGTATGATGAGACCGGGTGCCTCTCTCTAAGGGATAATCAGGAGAAGCCTCTTGGAGGAAATGAAATTTGTTCAGAGACCTGATTGAGTATTTAGGGAAATAGCATGCCAGTGAAGGGACCAGCAAGTTCCAAGGCCCTGACATATTCGAGGAATGACACGGAGGCTGCTTTGGCAGGCTCCGTGGGTAGGAGTGGTAGTAAACAAGATCAGGAGTGGTCGGGGCTGAGATCCTGTGGGCCTTGCAGGCTGTAATGAGGACTTTGGGTGCGGTCAGGAGAGGTCACAGGTGGACTGAGGACAGAGAGCTACATGCTTGGCTTCTGGTTTTAAAAGATTGCTGTGGTTTCTGCGTGTGGAGAATGGACTATGGAGAGAAGAGAGAAGAACAGCAGTAGATGCACCAATAAGGATATTACAGGCCTGTGTGAGACATTGACTTAGCTTGGACTGAGATGTCAGTGGGGTGGAATATGAGAAGGGGTTGCAGTCAGAATGTATTTTGAGGGTAGGTTGGTAATATCTTCCACCCAATGGGATGAAGATATGAGAAAAAGAAATGAGTGAAAGATAACCCAAGATATGTGTCCTAAGAAGTGAGTAAATTATGTTGCCATTTATTGAGAGGGGGTACAATAAGATCTGAAAAATGGGGTGAAAATTAAGAATATGCTTTGGATATTTAAGTCTCAGAAGCGTATTAGGTACAAAAGTAGAAAAGTTGATTAGGCAACTAATGTATATGCAACTCTGGAACTTGAGGTGGAAGATGGGAACTGGAGATTCTAAGTCAAATAAATTCAGGGTACATATAACTAAAATTATGGATTTTAATTTAAAAACACATTTAGGATATAAGGGTAGTGAGTAGAGGAAGTCTGAAGTATTGTATAAGGAAGAAGAAAAAATGCACAAGAAGGGACTGAGAATGAATGGTCAACACAGTAGAAAGAAACACACAGTGGAATTCTGAAAGCGACATGGAACCAATGTTTTAAGAAGGAGGGGTCAAAAATAATGTTTTAAAAAATCACATCCATCAGGATGGCTATTAATTTTAAAAGTAGAATATAACAAGTGTTGGTGAGGATGCAGAGAAATTAAAGCATGTGCATTACTAAAGGGAATGGAAAATGGTGTAGCTGCTATGGAAAATGGCTTGGTGGGTCCTTCAAAAAAAAAATTACCACATGACCCAGCAATTCTGCTTCTCAGTATATACTCATAAGAATTGAAAGCAGGAACTCAGATGTTTGTACAACTATGCTCACAGCAACATTATCCACAATAGTCAAAAGGAGGAAGACACCCAAGTGTCCATAGACAGATGAATGGATAAACAAAGTAGAGTATATCCATACAATGAAATATTATTCAGCCACGAAATGGAAGGGAAGTCTGACACATGCTACAATATGATGAATCTTGAAGACATTATGCTAAGTGAAACAAGCGAGTCACAAAAGGAAAAATACTATAGAAAATTTAAAGACTTAGAAAGTAGAATGGTGGTTGCTGGGGACTGAAGGGAAGGGAAAATGGGGAGTTGCTTTTTAACAGGCCCAGAGTTTTAGTTAGGGAAGGTGAGAGCAGCTCAGGGACGGATGGCGGTGATGGCTGTGCACTCTGCATGCAGGTACTGCACCCAGGCTACCCTGAAAAAGTGAACTACTCTAAAACTGCAATGAAAAATGTACACTAACAATTTAAGCCAAAACTATACATTTTCTAAAATGTATATTTGCTTGGTACAATGTTTTATTTAAAGGATTATTATTTTTTAAAAAGATTTATTTATTTATTTTTAGAGAGGGAAGGGAAGGAGATAGAGAGAGAGAGAGAGGCATCAATGTGCAGTTGCTGGGGGCTGTGGCCTGCAACCCAGGCATGTACCCTGGCTAGGAATCGAACCTGCGATGCTTTGGTTCGCAGCCCACACTCAATCCACTGAGCTATGCCAGCCAGGGCTCTAAAGGATTATTTTTTAACAAATGTGCTATCCCAAGTAAGTATCAATATTTTTTAAAAGATAAACTTAGATCTTTGTCTCAACACAATAAACAAAATCAACTGAAAGTAGATTTTAGTCCCAAATTTAAGAGCTAAAATTATAAAATACCTTATAAGAAAACACAGGAAGAAATTGTATGACTTTGGGTTAAGCAAAGACTTCTTAAGTAAGACAGCAAAAACATAATTCATAAGATAAAAATTAATAAACTGGATTTCACCAACATTAAAAATGTCTCTGAAAAGACACTGTTTAGTAAATTTTTAATAAATTATACAATGAGAGAAAATATTGGCAAATTGTATGTTTGGAAAAAGATTTATATCCAGAATATTAAAAAAAATGTAATTCAATAGTAAGACAAACAACACAATTAAAAATGGTCAAGAAAATTCAATAGATAATTCATCAACAAAGATACATGAATGGTTAACAAAGAAATGAAAAGAAGTTCAACACAGTCTAGTCATTAGGGAAATACAGATTAAAACAACAATGAAAAATAACTAACGTTCACAAGAATAGCTAAAATCCAAAAGACTGCCCGTACCCAACATTGGGGGCTGTGGGAATTGAAATACGAGTGCACAGTGGTGGCGATGTGTACTGGTGCAGCCACAGACAAACAGTTCGACAGTTTCTTAAAAAGTTAAATTTAAAATTACCAAAGCATCTATCAATTCCACTCCTAACTATCCACCCAAAATAATAAGTTACGTATGTACAAAACTTGTATAAATATGTTCATAAGAACATAGCCAAAAATGGAGAACAATCCAAATGCCCATCACCTAGTAAAAGGAGAAACACAATGTGATACATTCACACACTAGGACACTATTTAGCAACAAAAGGAACAAACTACTGATACAGCTTATGACACAGCTGAACCTCAAGAGCATTATGTTAAGTGAAAGATGTCAGATGCAGAAAAACCCATACTGAATTATTCCATTTACATGAAATATTCAGAAAAGGCAAAGCTATCTAAACAGAACATCAATGACTATGTGCAGAGGTTGGAGTGCAGAAGGACTGCAAACGAACATGGGAAAACTTTTCCGGTGACAGAAATGTTCTACATTTGATTTATGGTGATGGTTGCACAATTCTGTGCATTTACTAAAAACTGCTGACTTGTGCACTTAGCGTGGTCATATTTTATGGTATGTAAATTATACCTCAATGAAGCTGTTAAAACATTTTTCAAAGATTTTTTAAATCCTTACCCAAGGACATATTTTCATTGCTTTTAGAGAGAAAGGAATTGGGGAGAGGAAGAGAGAGAGAAACATCAATGTGAGAAAGAAGATCATATGTGCCTGGACCAGAAGTTGAACCCTCATCCCTTTGGTTCCAGGAAAATGTTCCAACCAACAAAGCCACACCAGCCAGGGCTTTGGAAGGCGTTGAAAAGGAGAAAGCACTTGTGTACTAAATGCTGCTGGGAAATGCTAAGGAGACTGACAGGAGGACAGGTAGGGCGTCAGTGCCTTGACAAAAATGTTTTACCTTCCATTCATTAACTGTAAAAAATTAACTTCTCTTTTTTCTCAGTGTACAAATAGCACATATTCACATAAGACAACTGACAGGACAGATAATGTAAACATAAAGAAGAAGAAAACCACACATAATCTGAAGACAATCACTATTAACATTTTGGCTGATAGAAGATAGAATGGAGGCTAATTTTATACATGTGCAGGACATATGTAAAAATATGTGTATATACATATAGTGGTTTGTACTCCTCCTTGATCTTTATCTGCATATTGTAAACATAATAACAACATATTTCTGTTTTATCTTTTAATGTTTATTTTGTGCTATTCTCTATATTGCAGGACAACTATATTTCTATGACATTGTTATCAATGGTCCCTTGTCATCAACTGCATATATAATTAATATGTTGTGGGTGTGTTGTGTTTATATGTGATATGTCAGTTATATCTCAATAAAAATGGAAATTTTTTTCAAAGAAGCTAAAGAAAACTTATGTTCACACAAAGCCTATAAAAAAGTATACTCTAACCAAGTCACATTTCTTGAATACCATTATTCCACCAATGAAAATCTATTTCCAGCATTTGTTATGCTAATTATATGGATGAAAAATATCCATCAGAGATAACCGAAGCACTCTGGCAGGTGGACTTTCTGATCAGAATACTAGATCACCACTCGTGGTGTGAGACCTGCGGTGTGTTAAAGCAAACAAGTGCAAAGCAGGTAACATCGAGCACACGCACACTGATGGTGAAGTGCCGCATTTCATAGATCTAAGACACTGCAGGTCTTAAGACACACTATTATTTTATATACCTATGACATAAAATATGTTGTCAATTATTACTTTAAAACACCACTATCTGTAACATACATCCCAATATCAGAAATCTTAAAATGTGAAAAACAACACTGTCTTAAAGTTGAGGACATGGTTAAAATTGAATTAGAAACATCATAAGAGGAGGCCTCAGTGCTTCCTGTGCTAAGCTGCACGCAGACACACTCCCACAGCGTCCTCCTCAAGGTTGGACAGAAGGTCTCCCCATTGAACTACTACTCCTTCAGGAAGAATCCAGCCTCTTGGTCTCACTTGTCCTATCCTGAACAGAATTTCTCCTTGAGGCACTCAATTTCATCTGGCTTGTTGTAATAACATTGAGCTTCTAAAGGAATGTTTCTCAAAGTATGAGTCGAAGAAGCCCTTGTGCCAGAATCAGCTGGGTTGCTTGTTCAAAACACAGATACCCCAACTGCACTGGGGCCCTTTTGCAAGAATTCCTGGAGTGGTACCAAGAACCTGCATTGGCAACAGGCTTCTCCTGGGAATTCCAGTGCCTATCAGGTTAAGGACAACTACACTAAAAGAAACATGTGGATACTCCAGTGAAAATTCCCTTCTCCATAAAAAAGAAAGAAGAACTATTTACAGCTTAGTCGCCATAGGAACACACACCTTCAGGGTGGAGACACTACTACTAAAGCAAGGCAGAGACTGGGGAGATGCACTCCAAAGCCATACCAGTTAAATTGCACTTCACAGCCTGCAGGCAGTGGTGAGAGGACATGCCACTGAGGTCTGAACAGGGAACTGTGGGTAGAAAGGACATGGGCTATGTCCAGGCATGGCCCTAAATCTCCTGTGAGATCTTCCACTTCTGAAGATGTAGCTGTGCTCCTACAGTAAAGGGACAACAGTAAAATCGAGTGGGGAGAGGACTTTGAGTAGTGGGAAAGAGAGAAAGCCCTGTCCACTGAGAGCTCTACCTTGTGAAAAACAATGTGTAGATGCTCCCAAAAGGGGGAAGTCACCAAAGGTGTGCTTACTCCTATTCCTGTCGAGTCTGCCAGTGGGTGCCTCTGCCCCACCTAGGCTCGCCCAGGAATGCACTCACTCAAGGGAATTCATAGTTAATCAAACCAGGCCATTGTCATCAGGCAGACAACATGTCGGAGAAAGAAAGGGCAACCAGAGACTAGTTCAAAGAGATAAATTAAGAGGGAATATAATGCCTCACACAAAATAAAGTTTGGGGAAAGGCTCTGAAGAGAATCATGGGACAGCTGTGTCTAGAAGAGGGTGAGCTGATGCTCACCTGCTGGCACACGTTTGCCTGGTTGACTCCACCTAGTTCGCAGATGGGCTGATACTGCATCTTCCTGACTGGTCAGTGGCAATGACAAAATTTCCACATCCTTCCTGGATGGGAGAGAGGGTACATGAGGAGAAAATCAGAGTGTCAGGAAGGCCTTTGCAGAGCCGGTAGCACTCAGAAGGCAATGGAATTGCTGGAGCCCCACGGGAACCCTCAGATAGCACTAGAGAGCTTTATGAAGGTTTCATCACAGACAGCTCTCTGTATGTGGGCTTCCTAACCTTCTCCACCCACGTGCAAGCCCCCTCCCAACCTCTGGGATGGGGCAACCTAATATGTCGTCAAGGCTGCCAAATGCTTACAGGGTAATCAGCTAAAAGGGTTGAAATATGGAGGACTTTTTAGCTTTCAAAATAGTACAGCCATGAAAATCACCAGATAAAGTCAAGTGGCTTAATTCTGATTGTTCTTTGAAATTCCTAGCAAGTAGTCTATGGTACAGTGTGAAAGACCAGGAAAAAGGACTCTTGGGAAAAGGCCCCCATGGTCAAACTCTCTGCCAAGAACTGGCAGCAATAACTAAAAGACAGAGGTCATGAGTCTCTTTACAGCTCCAGATCATTTGCCAGTTTTCCCAACACCATTTGTTAAATAATCTACCTTTACTTACCAATCTGAAATGCTAACTCCTTCATGAAACACATTCTCATATGGTCTTGGATCTATTACTCAGGTTTCTATTTTGTTTCTTCATTCCCTGTAAAGTACAGAGTTTGCAACATATCTTTTTAATCAAGCTAATTAATTACATTATTCAGCTCTCTGACCTTTTTTTTGCCTATTGATCTGTCAGAGGTTTAAAGAAGTATAACTTCCTTACCATCACTCTAATTCTGTCAATTTCTCTGTGAATATCAAATATTTTGCTTTTATGTATTTTGATGTAACATTATTCCCCAGAGAAAAGTTTGTGTCAATTATATGTTCACTGTGAATTGTAACTTTTATCAAAACAAAATGAGATTTCTGGTTTAAAAGTCATAGAGAAAAGGTAGTTTTTGTTTCCTTCCAAAATCATATTAAAACAACAAGGAGAAACTGAAATTGCATCTTTGATGAAACCAGAAGACTTCTACGACCCCAGACAATATTACTTTATGTGAAAAGGGAGCATGAATGGATGGCAGCCTCGAGACTTAGCAATGAAACAAAGTTCCAGCCTACTTGCAGTAGAGGTGGAAACTGATGAGAAGTTGGAGGTATTGCCTGGCCAAGCACTGGGAAGCTTTAAGAATTGGAGAAAACAAATACCAAAGAAACCAGAGAAGAGATATAACTAACGACCAGAGGATTCTGAAAATCTTTAGAAGGAATTAGATCTAACATCCCCTACCCTACCCACCACTACTCTACATAGTCTGGCTATTGTTGCCAATATAAAGCAAGAGAAAAATACTTGTCTTAAATTGAACCTGAGAATCTTGAAACTAAGATACATTAAGCATAGAGCAGGGCCAGGGTGGGATGGAAGACTGAAGACTTGAGAATGAGGTAAAAATATGCATCGTGAATGATGAATGCATCTATCAGCCTCAGAATTTGGGGAGCAAGGCTGGAGAAATTATGCCTTCGTGCACAGAGCCAAAGAAAAGTCCAGCTACATGGACATTTGGGTTCCTAAAGGAAAAGCTAGGTGGCTACTTGCTTACCATACAGCAAAGTCACTAACTTTCATCTACATGGCTTTCAATTAGTTATTTGGCATTTCATTCTTAAACATGAACCCTGAGAGTTAGCAGACCTCTGAAGAAAACTTCTGGTATGAAAGAGTGAAATTAAAACAAACAAAAAGGAAATTAGCAGAAGTAAATACAATGTAGGGGCTTTAAAAATTATAACTAACATCCTCAGAGATGATGGAATATGATGTGGCTGTGACCTAAGTGTAGGGGGCTGTTTACAAAGCAAGGCAGCAATCTGAGAACCAGAAACAGCCTTTGGAAACTGCAAATGTAGTAAGATATAAAAAGTATAATAAAGAGTTTGGAAGACAAAGTTGAAAAGTCTTTAAGAAATTAGAATAGCCCTGGCTGGTGTAGCTCAGTGGATTGAGCGTGGGCTGAGAACCAAAGGGTCGCGGGTTCCATTCCCAGTCAATGTACATACCTGGGTTGCAGGCCAGGTCCCCAGTATGGGACAGGTGAGAGGCAACCACACATTGATATTTCTCTCTCTCTCTCTCCTCTTCCCCTCTCTCTAAAAATGAATAAATAAAACTTAAAAAAAAGAAATTAGAATAAAATGACAAATAGACACATTGGAGGAATCCAACTCCTAAATGTATTATAATCTCTAGAAACAAAAATCAAGAAAATGTAGAAGATATTACCAAGGAACAATAAAATTAGCCTTTTCACAACTGAAGGATAAGAAGTTCCAGATTATTTCTTAGTAGATGTAGGCACAATGGATAATAAAATGCATCCATATACACAGGAGTGAAATTTCAGAATGCTGGGTTAAAGAGAGCATCCTACAGACACCCAGGGTGGGGTTAGAAACAGGTCATCCACAAAGGATCAGTAATGAGAACAGCATTGGACTTCAAAGTGCAGATGTTAGAAAGCAGTGAGGGTTCGCTCCAAAACTCCACGAGAAACCAATTCCAGCATAGAATCCTAGACTGGCACCATTTTAGATTAAGTGATAGGGTAGAAATGCAAATCTCAAAAATCACAGCAACTACTCATTTTCTTCTTTTTTATTTCCAGAAACCATCTAAAGGATATGACCCACAAAATTAGGTGGGAATTCAAGGTGAAAAAAAGACTGCTCAGAAAAGTGAGGGAGTGGTTGGTGGGAATTCCGGGGACAGTGACAAAGATAAATTCAGTCTAGAGCAGTGATTTTCAACCAGTGTGCTGAAGGAAATGTTAAAACATGCATTGCCTGACTAATTAGCCAAGGGCACTGACCTCTTCTCCCTTAGATTGTCAAACAAAAAATGACAACAGCTAACACAACAATAGCCATCTGATTTTGTCAGATCGGCAAAAAATATATTTTTTTGTGTGCCACAGAATTTTAGTAATTAGTTTATGTGTGCCATGAGGTCAAAGAGGTTGAAAATCACTGGTCCGGAGAACCACTGGCTCAGACCAGAGCAGAAGGATGGGGGGCCCAGGTGGTGATGTCTCCTGAAAAAGGCTGCAGTGAAAGCTTATCTAACAGATTTAAACTGCTGAAAGCTATATGGAGAGACATCTTAAAGAGCTTTTAGTATTTATGGAAAAGTTAGCCACAAGTTCAAGAATAAAAAAGTAAATGAATGGAAACTAATGAGGCAAGCTGTGGCTCTAGGCAAAACAAACAAACAAACAAACAAAATGTACAAGAAAGAAAATATCTTGTTGATTAAGTGGTTAGCATGATGTAGGGATAATAAAAACACCCATGCTGGACAGTGTTGGTTACTTTGCCTGTTTCTACACTTCTGTTTTCCATAGAGCAAAACTTCAACTGTGTTCTGGAGGCCAGGTGCCTACTGATCCTGACAATCATAGGTCACCTTGCTCTGAGAGGTCCTACTGATGATAGGTCACCTACTGATAGGACCTATGACCTACACCTTGCACTGAGAGGTGGCCCATGACACAGAGCCTTATTATGAGACATAAGCTAAGAGCCCCCGGGAACATTTTTCTTTCTTCTTTCTTCCTTTTTTCCTGCCTGAACAATGGATACAGTGTCAGAGGTGCAACAGCTATCTTGTGACCATGAAGACAAAAAATACAAACCAAAAAACAGAACAGAAAAAAAAAGAGAGAGAGAGTCTGGGTTCCTAATGACATCATAAGACTAGTGCATCGGCTCTTGACTGCTTGAAAGCTAGTGTTCAGAGTGATTTTTTTTATTTGCAGCCAAGCATATTCCTCACTAACACAATATTGGGTATAGATACTCCCCCATATTGTGATATAACTACATGAGAAGGATGAAAGCAGTTACAACAAGAACAAAAGCCCCAAACCCTTTGTCAGGATAATGAGAAGACAATACCACCTGAGGTCAGTTCATGTCTCATAATTTTAACATGGAACTACATATAAGAAAAGCTGAGAAATGCTGCCCTTAGAAAATTGGTTGGCAGTGAGGGGTAAGGAACTAATACATTTGTTATATCTTTTTAGAATTTTTTTATGTTCTGCTCACTGAATTTTAGTGTGGTGGAGGGAGGTCCCCCCACACTGGATAAGCAGACAATTCTCCAACACCAACTACAGCTCAACTCAATTCTGACATTCTCTGCTTAGAGACAGCATCAGATTCTACAGGTTAAGGATTTAGTTCTACAAGACTTTCCCCGATCTCACTTCTGACACCAGCTGCAACATATACTTCTGACTGACTGGTTATAAATCAGAGGTTCCAATGCCCTCCTTCTTGAATTTGATTAATTTGCAAAAGCAAATCACAGAACTTAGAGAAAACTTTTAATCACTAGATCACAAGTTTATAATGAAAAGATACAACTGAGGAATAGCCAGATGGAAGAGATGTACAGGGAGAGGGCACATAGCTTCCATTGGCCCTCTGGGAGAATCACTCTCCCAGCACCTCCACATGTTCACCAACCCTGAGGCTCCCCAAATCCCGCCTCTTGGGGTTTTATGGAGGCTTCATTATATAGGCATGATTGATAAAATTAGTGTTCATTGGTGATTGATCCCACCTCAAGCCCCCCTTCCCTTCCTGGAGCCCAGCAGTGTGCAGCTGAAAGTTCCAACCCTCTAATCACATGGTTGCCTCCTGTAGCAACCAGCACCCATTTTCAGATGCAGTTCAAAAGCCACCTCATTAACCTAGCAAAGCCACCTTGGCTCTCATCACTTGGGAACTTCCAAAGGGTCAGGAGCTCTACCAGATGTGCGGCCCAGGACCAAACATGTACTTCTTACCATCAATCACAGTTTCAGAAGAATTTTTTAGAATTTAGACTATGTACATTTAACTTTTTGATTAAAAATTAAGTGAATTATAAAGTAAAATAAAAGGTCTTTTGTCTCATAAACTCTTTGACCTTGAACCTTACTTTGTCTTCTATTAATATGGTAATTTCCACTTTCCATATTTTTCCTCTTTTAGTGCTTCTGCTGTGTCTTTGTCCATACTCCTGTCTCAGCCTGTTTTGATTCTTTATTCTGGGTGTGTAAAGTTTAGACAGCACCTGATCAGGTTTGGAGTTTTGACCCCATGTGTCTACCTTTTCAAAGAGAATCTTAATCCATTGTTTTTATTGATACAACTCCTATATTTGATCTTTCTGCTGTCATCTATTTTTATGCTTTTCACCTTTTTATGTTTTTTTTTTGCTTTCTGACTTTTGATAAATGGATTTACCATTCTGACAGATGAACTCCATTTTAGCTTTTCTGATTCTTATCTCTAAGCTTTTCCAAAAATATTCTTTTCAAAAGGCATTTCTTAAACTATGTCCTTCATTGTCTGCATAAAAGCTGAACATTAATCACACAATTTTTACACTTAAAACAGTACATAGAATTTTCCCATCTTTTCTTTTCAGTTTTTCTTGTCTATCTTTTCTTTTCTTCTCCCTTAGGAACACATTTACCTTCTTTTCACAGCTCACTTTTGCAGTTTTACATTTCATTGACTCATTCACAGTTATTATTCGTATAACAGACCTTGTTCCATGTATTGTTCTAGATAATAGGTTTTGAGAAAGGAACATCATTCTGGCCCTCTGGACACTTGAAGTCTAACAGGGAAGCAATGATAGACCAGGGCGAGGGGTAGAGCAGAGGTATGCTTGTGTTACAGGAGGCCCTCGGAGAGACACAGTGCCTGGACTGGTTTCTGAGAGAAGACTTCCTGGCAGAGGGGACACTTGAACAGTAACTTAAAGTGAACTGCTGATTATTTAGTCCAAAGAGTGGGTGAGCTCTCCCTAGGGCAGAGGGAATAGCAGAGGTAAAGACAAGAAATAAGAAGATGCCTTGGGATTCAGAAACTAAACATGGCTCAGTGCAACACCAACCTGGTGGCTGCTATGAAAGAGACATGTCTGAGAGGTGCAACAGGAGGTCATCTCACTGGGTCACAGGTGGCTTTGAATGTCAGTGTCAAGAAGGGCATGTTACAGAACAGAAAGAGTCCATCCACTCAGAACCAGCAGAGCCACACACTAGACCCGGAGAACTGCAGTGAAGAAAGATGGCAATTTTATTATCAATTGCACCACCCAGGGGAAGAACAGGGAGCTAATGCCCCAAAGCTGAAACTCCCTGATCCAGAGCTCAGGGCAAGTTTGTAGGGGTCTATGGGGAGCAGGTATGTGGAAGCACAGAGGGGGCAAGTTTTAGCTGGAGGACCTTGGAGCCTGGACATTATGGTAAGGGATGTCAGTACCAGTCTTCCTGGACAATGGCCCTTTGCTTCTGAAAAGGGGTTTGGTATTCAAGTTTTGGTTCTGTCCTGGTCCTTTGGTTTCATAAGGGGGGGATGCAGGGCAGACTTTGGTTCCAGGTACAGCTGGAGGTCCAAGTTCTCTCCTGTGCACATGCATCAGCTGCATGACTTATGGTTTTGATCCGTTTTCTCTGAAGAGCAACTCAGTGTCTTGTTAAACAGGACAGGGGCATTTTGAGCTGGTTCTGTGGTTACAGAGCTACCAAAGAACCTTAAGCAGGATGCAAATGGGATGGGGGTGAGGGAAAGTAGGAATAAGGATGGAATGTGGTAAATAAGGTGATAGAAATGAAGAGAAAGTGATGGAACAGGAGAAATAAATATGGTCAGGATACGTCAAGACTCTATCCTTGGAGGCAGAACAAGGAGGGAAACTCTCCCTTTGCACGTGCTACTCCATAATCTCTGGTCCAGTATTCCCCAGCACCATGAAGAGTTCCATTGGAAATGGCATGAAACTTCACTTTTATACCATGAAGAAATATCAGCTCCAAGGCCTCCTGATCATAGTCCAGCAGTTTGAACCAGCCATCTTTTGTGGAGTAGGGGATTCAGGCAGAAGATAAGAGAGGTAGAAGTCACCTCAAGACCATTTCAATGAGGTTTATGAGGTTGCTGGGTAAGAACCATTTCCCCTGCCTCAAATTCTCGCATATCCCCTGTGAAATCTTTCTTCTCTTAAAGAGCAATAATTTAATAAGTTATGGCAATGTTATCAGTTGTAATAAAAAACATGGTTCTTCATTCATCTCTGGGTTTTGCAGGGTAGAATGATATGGGCTTATGTGGGTGGTGGATGAGTAGCACACACATAGGTACAAATCCTTAATCTGGTTTTCCAAATCAGGTATATTACACCTTTTGTTATTGTCTCACAGTCCTTGGGTAGTCTGTTCTGTCATTTTAATTCTTTTCTCTCTTTGAATTTCAGTTTTGGACGTTTCTGTTGACATTTTTAAGCTCATTGCTTCTTTCCTCAGCTGAGTCCAGTTCATTGATGATTTATCAAAGGCATTCTTCACTTCTGTTTTGGTGGTTTTGATTGCTATCATTTCCTTTTGATTCTAAGTGTTTCCATCTCTCTGCTTACATTACCCATCTGTTCTTGGCTGTTGTCCACTTTTTCTGTTAGAGCCCTTAGCATATTAACCTCAGTTGTTTTAAATTCCCATTCTGATAATCCCACATCTCTGCCATACTTGAGTCTGGTTATGACGCCTCGCTGTAGCTTCAGTCTGTGGGGTTTGGTTTGTTTTTTTTTGTTGTTGTTTTAGTATGACATGCCATTTTCTGTTACAAGTTGGACATGATATGCTAAATAAAAAGAATGTGGTCCTGATTACCTGCAAAGTTTGCTTCTCCTGATCTTCACCTCCAGTAGGTTGTGATTCTCTGTGTGCCTGTCTGTCTCTTCCATTTGGGGGAAGCAGCTTTATCTCTGTTTAAAGATGCCCTATGACATCAGTTATCTGATGGATCAAGAGTTGTTGATTTTCAATTTGTGTTTTTTTTTTTTTTGCTTGTGTGAATCGGAGAGATAACTTTTAAACTTCTTACATGTTGGCCTGGAAACACAAATAAGTCCTTAATTTAGATTTGTATTTATCAGGAGATTATAAACAATATTAAGAAAGCTGGTTTTAGAATTTTAGAGCTGAGCTCTTAACCACTCATTTTGATTGTTTACTTGGTGAATGTCAGGAAATAACTAGGCTTCTGTCTTCAAATGAGTATGTTAAGCTAGATCCAGGTCTTTTCTGGACACACAGACACATAGAACTTCAGAGGACTCCCCCTCCTGTTACACAGATAAACCCACTGAGAGTCAAAGAGGCAAGGTGAACCCCGGCTGGTGTGGCTCAGTGAACTGAGCGCTGGATTGCAAACCAAACGGTCACCAACTGGATTCCCAGTCAGGCACATGCCTAGGTTGCGAGCCATGTCCCCAGTAGGGGGAGAGGCAGCCACACATTGATGTTCCTCTCTCACTCTTTCTTCTCTTCCCCCACCCCTCTAAAAAAAAAAAAAAAAAAAGAGGTAAGGTGATTTTCTCAAGATCGCACAGCCAATGACCGATCCGAGCCTGAGTTCATATCCCCTGATGGCCAGTTCAGCCAGTTCAGTGGTCTTTCCATGGCCTGTGTGTCTCCCTGGTCTATTCTCCTGAAGACAATGGGGTCCTTCAACCTTCACTCGAAGAAGAGACGATAGTCATGACAACAAAAAGTAGAGAGGAGGGGCGTGTGTGGCCTTATACAAGGGTAGGAGACGAAGAAGAAATACTAGGATGATTCTGAACAAGGAAGAAACATGCCAAGTGGAGGGAGATATATTTTGAAAAGAAAAAAGGATTTGCTGGTTATAGGAATGTGAGCATGATCTTTCTCCTTCCTCCCTGGAGCTCCACCACCCTGCCCAAGTCCAAAGATTGTCTGCATACTGATGCCCTCTAGTGGTCTGAAGAAAGAGCTCCTTTCCCTAAAGTTGACTACAGTGGAAACGTGAGGTAAGGACCCGACGGATCTAAGTGTGAGGATGGGGGAACGGAAGCCATAGAAACACACACAAAGTACATAACTGAGGTGGATGCAGGCTTTGTGGGCCCTACAGGTTGCAATATTTTGGAAACTCCCTTTGATAAAAAAATATGGAAGTACAGATTCAAAATTAAGTTTGGAGCTTTGGGAGAGTCCTGCCCATCCGCTTCATGGTGAATAATCCCCACACATACCCACCTGCCCAGGCACACACAGGGGGCAAGTGAAAGTAGCATGGAGAGCTATTTTTACCCTTTATTATTGCTCCTGAAATCCTATATTAACTGAAAATGGTCCACCCTGTGAAGTCACCTTGGAGAACAGGACACTTAGTCTTATGATGTTACTATTGTTTAAAATATATCTGCAATTGTTCCTTGAAATTGCCCTCAGATCCTGTGATACATTCCTTGGAATATCCTTAATGGTGACAATTTTGATCATTTAAGTACACATTGTTTTTCTCCCCCTCCTCCTCCCTTTCTCCTCCTCCTCCTCCTCTTCTTCTCCTTCTCCTTCTCCCTCTTCTTCTCCTTCTCCTTCCTCCTCCTCCTCCTCCTCCTCCTCCTCCTCCTCCTCTTCTTCTTCTTCTTCTTCTTCTTCTTCTTCTTCTTCTTCTTCTTCTTCTTCTTCTTCTTCCAACAGCCAAATTCACAGAGCCATTTCCAATAAATACCAAGACAAATAGTCAAGCTGGACAATGTTGTCCAACATTGTCAACAGTAGAGTCTTTTTTAAAAAGCCATTAATCTCTTTTGCCCTTTCATTGCTTCTATATTATCCTGTGAAGAAGTTTTTCTGAAAAGGAACTCCAAAAATGCTTTTTAACAATGAAAGAATCACTGAACTAGGTATAAACATACGATGGCCACAAGACTGTGCCTTGCACTTCTCCAGCCACAGGAGGGACAATGGACCAGGGGCCCAGCTGTGGGCTGCACAATCAATTCACTGGTTCACCAGAAGGCTAGGCCTTCCAGCCCAGAAATGCTTGCAGCAGGGGCAGGAGGGCAGGCCCATTCCTGTCAGGAGCTCCTCTGGTGGCTGATTTTGGTTCAAAGACATCCCAAGACTTTGCTGACCTTTTATGCCACTACCTGGCAGCCTAGGATATTTCCATCAAACCTTGTCTTTCTTTGTCTTCCACTCGAGGTCACACTTGCATTGCAGTCTGGTGACTCCTCCCAATGGTCTGGCCCCCTCCCTATGTTTCCCCCATAGGCATCTTTCCTAAAAAGCCTTGCACAGTTAATCCCATCTTTGTGTCTGCTCCTTGCAGGGCCAGACCCATCTTTCCAGTGACTATATGAAGGACAGCATTGTCTTTGTTTTCTCTAAAATCTAGGCAATAAAGAATCTGGTCCCATTTTTTATGTCTGACTACTGACAGTTTTTAAGCTTCAGCCCTCCCCAATCTGGGAAAACTCATAAGAAAACCTGGCTACTCCTTCCTTGGTACCAGCAGGAGACTCAATTCTCACTAGCTCCTGCCCCTTCGAGGGAACTGCCACACTGGCCCCATTTCCCAACCATTGTAAGTAAACACAGCCCAGGCTCCTTCCCTCCATCCCTCAGGTCATTTTGGACCTGCTTGAGGGGCCGGCCCTGCTCTCCCTGGAGACCTCAATCCTAAGTGATATACATTTTCATACTCTCTTGCTGAACAGGTAGCATTATCAAGTTTTGACACCCAAACCCAATTTGGGGAGGGGGATGGGTTGTCTACCTTTGAAGGGTGGTCACAACAGTGACAAAACATTGTCAGTTGCCCAGTAGTGGAACTGGAGACATAGGTCCATGACCAAGAATAGGCATTGCAAATTGCCCACACTTTCCGGAGAGGATCACCCACTGCATGGGCAGCCCCCTTCCTGAGCATATACAGAACAGTGCCACTCAGTCCTGTCGGCCCTGCCCACCCACTCTTCACACAACACTGTGAACTACGATAGGGGAGCTGGGGGAGAGGAGGTGGCATTTTGAAGAAGTGTCATGCTCATGAAAAGTAGCTCTTGCCTTTTCTTTCCAAGCTAAGAGAGGGGGTTTACCAAGAGAATCACACTCCTCACAGTGATCAAGAGAATCAGTCATAAAGTGGGATGTACCTGACCCTGCCTCCCTCCACCTCAGACAGAGGATTGTTCTATCTGAAAGTTGACAAGCCAATGGACAGGTAAAAGGCCCACTGCTAGGGCATGTCAGAGGTGACAGGAGAGAGGTGGAATGGCCAAGATAGGATATGCCTGTGGGAGAGCCACCTGTCATACTGTATGTGACAGAGATGTATACTTTTTGAGCAGGCACAGATAGCTCCACTAGCATGGTGTGGGACCTTTAAACAAGATGTGATGGGCAGACTGCCTGGAGTGGATACAGGGAAAAGAAGGGAGGCACTGGCACTGAGAGAGCATTTCAGGAAAATGTCCAGGGGACAGGGCCACCTAGGGCTCTCTAAACACAAACACACACCTGCTGCGTGTTAGCCAGTTCTTTCAGAAACGTGACACACAGAGTGGAGAAAGTGGAGCCAACCAAGGGAGGTTAAGACTCACTCGGTTGTTCTTAGGGCAGGGTTTTTAAGCGCAAAAACCCACGAAGGGTAACTGGTTGGGGTGTCAGAGTCTGATTGGCTAGACGTGGTTGCTGGGTGTCATTTCTGTGACTATTGTTCTTGATACATCTTGTCAGGCTTAAGTTAAAGCTGCATCCTGTTATGCCAGATAGGCCGACCCCAGACCCCAATCTTAGCCGAGCATCTGTCTGTCCTGGGTAGGGTCAGCAGGCAGTTTCCCACAGTGCAGTTTTCCCACCTGGTGATTTTCCATTCCTCCTAGGCCTGCCTAGTTCTGTCACTGTAGTTGGGGGAAAGGGTGAAGCTGACTTTGAAATAACTATGGAATTAGCAATTTAACAAAAAGTGTCCAAAGAGTCATACAATTCAACTGTGACATCATGAGGAGAACTCACTAACATGTGGGGTGAGGGTGGTGTGGGGGTGCCCATAAACCAAGTAATAGCAGAAATGGGAAAACAGAATGACTTTACATTTCTATGCCAATGAGTTGGTATCCTTCTCTAAATAAGCTACATTTAATTTTTCAATACAAAAGCCATCTTTAAAAGACACAATTGAACATCATTTATAATTTAACTCCTGCTATATTAAATATAATTAACTACTTTCACATATTTAGACAATGGTCATTTAAACTGTAGGTTACATCTGTTATTTCTAACCTTTGTGATGTGCTTACACTGTCCTCTTCCTCTTATAATACCAGTCCTTCTCCCCCTCCAGCTCCTATGTCTCAATCCTGTCTCTTCATTTCAAATCTTCTGTTATTGGAAAAACAAAGCTCTCCTTTTCCTCTCCCTTCAGAGAGGCTGGGGAAGAGAATGGCCCTCAGCTAAGATTTGATCTAGTTCATTGAAGAAGTAATTACAAAGCTCTGGTAGGTCTTTGTGTCATTCTTACAGGCTTAAAGCTGGAAAATGGGCCCGTTTCTTATTGCTAACAGGCCCTAGGGTCACAATTTGAAAGGTGGGGGCACCTACATTGTTCAAAGGTAAATTATATAAGGTGTTAATTACACATAGAGAGGGGGCTTTGAATACTACAGGGACATTAGAAAAATATTTTTCATTTACCTTATGGGTTTAGACTGCAGTATCTCTGACAATCAATACTGGTCCTTGGGAAATATGTGAGTGTATTGCTGGAGGAGGAATCAGGGAGAAATGCCACAGCTCTCCAATGAGCAATCAATAGGACAAGGACTGTCTGCCACCCACTGTGGTGTGGTGACCCCTTGGGAACTGCAATGGGAGTTTCTACAGCAGCCCTGGAGAGCTCAGCCTGAGGCAGGTGAGTGAGAACCTAGGAAAACTCCCAGGCAAGTGCAATGAGGAAACTGAAACAAATGGCTGAACAAATGTCCCAAAGCCTGAGCAATTAATAGCCAGCTGATAAATCACAAGACTCTATCTTCCCTAACCAAAGATACCTAAAGTGGGTGGTTTAAATCAACTTAGTCAGGGAGACAGATAACACAAAACCAACTGGAGCCAGACTTATTCAAGACAAAGGTAAAAATAGCTAGAGAATGACCCCTGACCCTCATTTTGATATATCAGCATACTAAATGACACACCTGGGAATCTAATGAATATTCTGTTGAGATCCTCCCCTGGGACATCCCCTAAAATTCCTGCCTATAGAAAATAGATAAAACCCTCAAGACAAAAGATGCCAGGAGTAACTCTTCTTCGAGTACACTCATGTCCCCCTTTCCTCAGGCATGTACTTTGCTTCTTCTATCCAGATCTCTAAGGGCCCCCACAGAGACCAGCACCCAGGGGAGCAGTGGGCAGTGGCAGTGTGTCCTGGGCTCACTACCCCCACCCTCCACTGGGATCCTGTCTGCAGGGTCCCATGCTTGACCTCACTGCCCTAAGCTTTAATAAACTTACTCTGTCACCTGGACTAGTGCTGTGAAACTTTTCCTGCACAAGTCAAGACCCTGGAAGTCACCAGACCTAAGTTCCAGCCCATGAAGGGGCAGGACCAGCTCTCAATGCAGAAGCAGCTCGGTAACAAGAGGAAAGTGGGATGCCAGGGACCACCAGTGACTCTTGCTGGGATGTTGTCTTAAATGGAGGCACTGAGGGCTGGGAGAGTATTCTCCTGGCAGGAGAAAGGTCACTACTGGATCGAGGTCATTCCCTGTGGGGAGCTAGGCCCTGGAGCATGAGTAGAGAGTCACAGGAAGGAGAGTAGAAGAAGGAGACAGTTCATGAGGGTCAGGGGGCACACCATGAAACAGGAGAGCACAGCTGTGTGGGGGGTGTGTGTGAGGGTGATATAGGGTATGTGGAGAAACGGCTGTACCCCATTAGGGCTACAAGGACTACAGAGATAGTAAGACCAACTCCCAACACATTTATGGCTTAGAACCAGCAGAAGACCAACTCAAATCAACATGGTGACTAATTTCACCCTAGCCTAAATATATGTACATTGTAATACATTAGCATAGTAAAGGACCCACCCTAAGCCACCGAGATTGGAAATGGAAAGCTCATATAAGGACACAACATGACCAATAAGGCTCTTCTTAGAAGTCTCCACCCCTTTCCCAGAAAAAAAGATCCTGAATATTCCACTCCTTCATTGGATGCCCTACCCCTCAATTAAATGAGCTTCAGTGAAATAAGTAAATCCCACCAGAGAGGAGCTGCTCTGTCTGTGGAGTAGCCACTCTGTCTCACTGCTTCGCTGAAAAGCTTTAAACTGAATTGCAACTTCTGGCAAAGATGGAAGCATAGGTAGATACACTTTGCTTCCTCACACAACCAAAAGAAGGACAACAATAAATTTAAAGACAAAAAACAACCAGAACTGACAGAAAATTGGACTGTATGGAAGTCCAACAACCAAGGAGTTAAAGAAGAAAGATTTGTCCAGACCAGTAGGAGGGGTGGAGATAGGCAGCCAGGGCGGAGAGGACTCTCAGAAGATGGCAGCTGGAGGGCCAGGGTGGGCAAGGCAGCGGCTGTCAAGTGGGTGAGGTGGTGGCTGGCAGAGCAAGTGGCCCCACATTTGCATGTGGATAAACTGGAGGAACAACTGGGGAGCGAGACAGACCATGCAACCCAGGGCTCCAGCATGGGAAAATGAAGCCTCAAAACCTCTGATTCAAAACCTCTGACTGAAAAAAACCTGTGCTGCTTGCAGTGGTGCGAGAAACTTCCACTCTCACAGGAGAGTTCATTGGAGAGGCCCACAGGGTCCTAGAATGTAAGAAAACCCACCCACCTGGGAATCAGCACCAGAAGGGCCCAGTGTTGCTTGTGGGTGGTGGAGGAAGTAACTGAAAGCCAGCAGAGAGTAGAACAAGCAACATTGTTCCCTTTCAGACCCCTCCCCCACATATAGTGCAAGCAATGTAGCAACATGGGTTGCCCTGCCCTGGCCAATACCTAAGGCCCTGCCCCTTACTATGTAACAGGGATACCAAGATAAAAAAAATTATGGCCCAAATAGAAGAACAGATCAAAGTTCCAGAAAAAATACAACTAAGTGATGAAGAGATAGCCAAACTATCAGATGCAGAGCTCAGAACACTGGTAATCAGGATGCTCATGGAAATGGTTGAGTATGGTCACAAAATAGAGGAAAAAGTGAAGGCTATACATAGTGAAATAAAAGAAAATGTACAGGGAACCAACAGTGACAGGAAGGAAACTGGACTCAAATCAACAATTTGGACCAGGAGGAGGAAATAAACTTGCAAACAGAACAAAATAAAGAAACAAGAATTCAAAAAAATGAGGAGAGGCTTAGGAACCTCCAGAACAACTTTGAACGTTCCAATGTCTGAATCCTAGAGGGGCCAGAAGGAGAAGAGGAAGAGCAAGAAATTGAAAACTTATTTGAACAAATAATAAAGGAGAACTTCCCCAATCTGGCAAAGGAAATAGACTTCCAGGAAGTCCAGGAAGCTAAGAGAGTCCCAAAGAAGTTGGACCCAAGGAAGCATACACCAAGGCACATCATAACTATATTACCCAAGATTAAAGGTAAGGAGAGAATCTTAAAAACAGCAAGAAACAGGAGAGAGTTATCTATGAAGGAATTCCCATAAAACTGTCAGTTGATTTTTCAAAAGAAACAATGTGGGTAAGAAGGGGCTGGAAAGAAGTATTCCAAGTCATGAAAGGCAAGGACCTACAAGCTAGATTACTCTATCCAGCAAAGCTTTCATTTAGAATGGAAGGGCAGATGAAGTGCTTCCCAGATAAGGTCAAGTTAAAGCAGTTCATCATCACCAAGCCCTTATTATACGAAATGTTAAAAGGACTTATCTAAGAAAAAGAAGAAGATCAAAAATATGAATAGTAAGTAAAATTGACAACAAACTCACAACTATCAACAACCAAACCTAAAAATCAAAAACAAAAACAAAAATGAACTAAGCAAACAACTAGAACAAGAACAGATTTACAGAAATGGAGATCACATGGAAGGTTATCAGTAGGGAGAGGGAGGGAGGAGAATGCAGGAATAAGAAGCATAATTGGTAGGTACAAAGTAGACAGGGGGAGCTTAAGAATAGTATAGGAAATGGAGAATCCAAAGAACTTATATGCATGATCCATGGACATGAACTAAGGGGGGAGGAATGCTGGCAGGAGGAGGGGTACAGGGCAGAAGGGAATAAAGGGGAGAAAAAAATGGGACTGCTGTAATGGCATAATCAATAAAATAATATAAAACAAATAAATAAATAAACTTTAAACTCTTTGGCTCCAATTTGAATTTTTTCCTTCACGAGGCCGCAGACCCACAGTGAGTCACAGACCTTTGGGTCCTAGAGCCCTGGAACACCTGCCTCAAGGGCATTACCCGTGTGGGCCTAACGTTGTATATTACCTTGCATGGGTATGAAGGTCATATCAGAGTTTTAGATGTTTGTGCTCCTATGTTATGATGCCTTTTGGTTACTACAATCCTACATAACAGTTGAGATATGTATTGATATATCGTATAGTTAATATTTATATATACTTTCATACAGTATATACACATATTGAAATAATACTTTCACATATATGATAGTGGTTTATGAAGGATAAATGAACAGACAAAAGAAGGGAAGTGGAGCCTAGCTATTTCACTCTTAGAAGCCTTCTAAGCAGAATCTGCTTCCCAGCAAAGTTTTCTGAGGAGCTAGGAGCCGTGGGAAGGAGAGCAGGCTGGCCTGGGAACTAACCATCCTTTCTCCCAGGATGCATAAGAAGAGGGTGACCTTTCAAAGTGGGAAAAGACTGGTGTGTGGGTTACTCTATTCTCTCCTCAAGGCCACCTTCTCAAATGCCGCATCCTTTACTGAGCCTTCCCTGAGCTAATCGAGCTAGAAAAAATCTTTCACACTTCCAAAAGCTGAGAGCCGTTGAGTTAGGTCCCACTTATGGCACCAATTGCTGCTTTAAATGAGAGTTATTTATAAAGTAACTCTTTGCCCAGATACCTTTGGTTGGCCTTTACTTCCCCTGCCACATGCAATCCACTTTTCACTCTTCTCCATCCTGCTTTTGGCAGTAGGATGCAGAGCTGTATGCAAAACACCAACGGACACACACACTCTCTAGCTTCTGTTGGCCCATGGAGTGCTTTTACAGTAGGTGGAGGGGAGGCTGACATATTTCATCCCCTGGTTTTCCCCTGCGAGGTCACCTCAAGGTGGCTACATCTCTCAACTGAAAGTCATTCCTTTCAAGATGCCTGACACTAGGAGACTCCACCCCCTTCCAGGTTCCAGGATCCACTAGACACCTTAGTTCTGTAGGGTTTAGGGAAGATAGATAATAACTGCACTGCTACTAGCCCAGGCAATCCCACTGTTCCTTGTGCTTTCCCTAATTCATTGCTTTTTCAGCTTATCTTACTCCGTGCGAACCAGATATTCCCATTGGGACCCTGCCTGATACACTCCCTCACTAAATAAATCGAGAGAATAGAATACATTCAGATTTCCCTTATTTCTGAACCACGGTTAACATAGTCTTACATGTCATAGGTGTCCAGTAAACATTTGTGCAATAAATAGCATGCTAACTTTTCTACCTCTAGAACAGAGTTTCTCACCTCAGCACTGCTGACCGTTTGGGACAGATAATTCTTTGTCCTGTTTACTACAGGACGTTTGGCTGCATCCCTGGCCTCTTCTTACTAGATGCCAGTAGCACCCCAACCCCTGTGATGGCAACCAAAAGTGTCTGTGGACATCACCAAAGGCCCCTGGTGAGCAAAGTCACCCTTGGTTGAGATTCACTGTCCTACACATCTGTCTGCTATGCTTGTCATTTCAGTCTTCATGCTACAAAACAAAAACAAAAACAAAAACAAAAAAAAACCCATAGTAGCATTACTTCACAATTAACAATTTATAATATGTATGTATGTACACACATATTCACATGTATGAGCATGGGAATCTGTAAACATGAAACCCTGAAAGTCACTCAGTGTGATGTACATAAATATATGTGAACATATAAAAGTGTATTTGAAAGAAATTTTCAAAGTTTGGGAATCAAACACAACATTTCTTTTTTTTTTAAGAAAATCTTTATTATCAAGTGAAAAAATCACCCACAAATTTGAGAGGACATTAAATGAGATTTCTTTGATCTTTACAGAGATTCATGTGCTTAGATCTTCAAAAGATCACAGACACAAGTACACATGTAGAAATGCTGAGCATAGTACGTGAAATGGAAAATTATCAAAAGAGACAAGGTGCTTCCAGGGACAATGACGAGAACCCTAGTGTCTAATATTCACCCTCCCCCCACACCCAGGTATTCACTGAAATGACCAGTGACTTGCAAGCACAAAGAAACATATTAAAATGTCTTTTATTTGGCTGCCTTTCTTTAGTATCTATTTGCTTCCTATCCAGTCTTTTGTCACTCTCCCAGCAATGGATACGGTGTCAGTACTACCAGTTGCAGATATCCAGTGGACACCTTTAATTTTCTTTTGGCGTTTTTCTAGGCTTGAACACTGTCTCTTATTAACAAATCAGTACAGTGCCACCTAGTCCCCTGCCAGAGGGCCTGAAGGTATCATGGTATAGTTTGGAGAAGTATTTCAAAGTCCGGGTGGGTCATAGGTGACAGAGAGGAGTTTCCTAGGGTTTCGGTGCATGGACTGAGGCACAATCACTGGAAAATCTGTTTTAAGACTCAAATAAGCAGCTTAAAATAGAGATGCCAACTCACACAATGCTGGGTGTAGAGGAAACATGAATGTAGAATGCCACTGGTATCAGCCACCAGGGAGCCAACAAAAGAAAGGTAAAAAATCAATAAGAAGCCTGGGGTCATTCTTGAACCGGAAGGAGTTCTAGAGCCAAGTACAAGGATTGTGGTGGCTTTTTATACTGTTCCCAAAGCAGCAGGAAGAATGCATTAGATTTTAAAAGACAATAATGTAAAATCTACCATGCTAATAACAAGCAGCTTGATTGAATTTCCACCAATCACACACACCAAAGTGAGACTTTGGTGGGAACCCAGGCAGGTGTGAATCACTCACTTCACAGAGAAAGATAATGGCACCAGCTTCCTAAATGTGGCCAAGGGAGTGGGCTCTGCTCCCTGTTTCTCACCTGTTATCGTTCCTGGAAATTTAACCTAAAACCGGTTCCACCAGCATTTCCAAAGATGTCTTAAGTCTATTAAATACTCTTTAAAAAAATTCTTCCTGCTTAAGGTAGCTAGAGAGATGGTATAGTCTATAACTATAAAGACAGTGAGCCTTCGATTTTAATTCAAGTTGTGTGTGTGTGTGTCCTGAAACAACACACTCTACACTGCCAAGAATTGGGATAACACATGGTTGGTGTTTGGGCACTCATTCTCTGGCCAGCCCCAAGCTGAAACAAGGATGGCTAACTTTATTATCTTTTATTGGAGAAAGGACACAGTAAGAGGTGAAAGCCTTGTAAAATTTTGGGAATTTCTCATTTCAGTGCACAATCAGTATTGTACAGTATAAGATAATACAACATCATGGTAATATGGGTTGACTGCAAAAATACTGATTTCTATTAACCTACATTGTATGCAACTGAATTTTTAGTTCCCGCTTTTGCTCTATGATAAGAAGATACATATGTAATATATTTATACATGTGTATATTATATATATGCATACATACACATATTTGCTATAAGATAGTTGAGTTATTATGATACCTTCTGATAACAAAAATACATTACAAATGTTTCATATCAAAAATCAATCTCTCCAGTACTCTAGTTTCTCTTTAGAATGCACAAATCTTTCTCCTTTTACTGTAGTAGACTGTTCTGTGTGGCATGGGCCCAGCTCCCACTTGGAGATGCACAGGACCCACACCCATGGGTAGGTTTTCCTGTGGGGAATCAGGCCTGCAATGTACCTAGGCCACTATGACTCTTGCTTTTTGCTAAAACTCCCTCACCTGAATTGAGGACATTTACTGCAAAGCAACTTCCTAAAAACCATGCTAAACCTTCCAAGGATGAGTGTAACAGGTTCAACCACTTTTGCCTTTTCATTTGCAAATATCCCTCTTCTGTGATGTGATTAGCAGTATTGGCTCCTCTGTTTTCTGTAAAAGGTAACCACCTAAAGAGAATCTGTGCATAGTAAATGAGGACCATCATCTAATGGGTGAAGAAACACAATAAAGGCCTGTCATGGTTGAGGCCATGGCTTTTGTTACCCTTGAGAGAAAAGCCATGCTGTCCCTTTTCCTCCACTGGACTTGGTAGTTCGTGTGAATGTCTCATTTCATCCATAATGACACGGACACTGCAGGCCGGTGTCTACATCATTTTACCAAAAATCAATCTCTCCGGAAACTGATGTGCAAAAGAAGGACTCTAGTGGGAAGTTTTTGGCCAGGAGGTAGGTAAAAACAGAGCTCAGGAAGTTAAGAATCAAGTTTGAGGTCAGTTTTTGCTTGTGGGTAATTTCTGATTCCCACAGGGTGGCTGAGAGAGTTAGAGGGTTAAAGATGAAAGTCCAGGGTCCACTCAGCTGGGCTCTTATGATGTCTGTCACTTTGAGTTGAGATTTCAAAGTACAGGATCCTAGAAACCAGACTGGACCAGAAGTAGGTAAGTCCTTCCAAGGGATGAAGTCCATCTTCAAGTCACTGGTATCTCTGATCATCCCCTGGGCTACCAAGTTTCTGGCAGATGTAAATGTAAGTTATTTCTATACAGATATGTTCAATAAAATGTCTACCACACAACAAAAACTGCACAAAGGATAAAACCAATATGAATAAAACACAACAAAAATAACAAGGAATTAAATAGACTCACATGGCTCTAGATTTTTTAGTTATTAGGCACAGACTTTAAAGTAAACATGCTTATTATGTTCACCACAGTCAAAAAACACAATTGAGAATTTTGACAAATTAAAAACCATGAAATGAAAGAACCAAGTAAAAATTCTAGAATAAATCTAAAAAGTGGCATTAAGAATCCAAGAGTTAGACTATGATTAGACTAGACACAACCAAATAGAATGAGGAGACACTATCCACAATAAATCTTGGAGAACAAAATGGCAGAAAATACAAAATAGAGGATAAGATAAAGTGAGGAGGATAAATCAGGAAAGAAAGAAAAGAGAGAATAATGGAGCAATATTTAAAGAAATAAAGTGGCAATGATGGTGAGAATTCAGAAGACTGATTTCTAAGTAGTTGAGGACAGGGAGCCCAAGTTTGTAAATTTATGAAGAATAAAAATTGGGGAAACCACTTTGGAAAACTGTTTGACATTGTCTGCTAAAGTTGATGATTTGCATTCCCTATAACCATGCAGTACCATTTCTAACTATATACTTGACAGGAATGTGTACATGAGTGCATTAGGAATCACATACAATAATGTTCATAGCAGCACTCTTTGTAATAGCCCCAAACTGGAAATAACCAAATGTGCATGCACAGTAACAGTGGATAAATAACCTGTAACATAGCCATCCATTGAAATACCATACAGTAATGAAGTGAAACCAAATGAAATAAAAACACACTGTTGAATGAAAGAAGTCAGACACAATAGGGAGAAATACACACTATATAATTCATTTATATAAAATTTAGCAAATGGCTACAACTAAAATGTAGCATTAGGTATGCATACGTGATGTTTCATATGTGTATATCACACACATACACACATAAGGGATACCAGTAAAAATCAGGATAGTGATCCCCTTTGGAGGGAGGGGTGGGGGGGGGATTGGACTTAGTTATGAGTGGGGCTGCTAGGGTGCTAATGATGTTCCATGTCCTGATCTGAGATTGGGCTCACGGGTGTTTGGGTATCTTCTCAGCAATACATTTTTGAGCTGTCTGTCTTTCCTTTTTGCACAGTTTCTTCTGTGTGCTATATTTCACAATTTCTTTTTAAAAGGTTTATAAAAATAAATGTTTCAATACAAATGATAAAGTGGTTAGGGGCTAGAGAATTTCAGACTGACAATAAAAAAATTTATTTGTATGGCAGTTTTAATAATAAAAGTACTTCCATAGTAATAAATCTATTTTTATTACAAGCTGAAAGGAATAAATTTATGAATAAAAATGGACCAAAACACATGAAATGCCTCTATATTTGTTCTTCAGCCCACACACGCAGGGTTCTCTGGTCTTTGCAATTTTGCCTGCAGTATAATGAACTCCTCTTTTCCAAGGAGCTGAGGAGCAGTGGGTGGGCTGCACTCATGATGAGCCCAACCTGCCCAGCAACTAGGAGCTGCTCTCACAGGCTACATCCTAGAAGGAAGCACTGAAAACACAAAGCAGGCAGAATGTCAGAGAGTGCTACATGCTGTCAGGGAAGCTGCCCGATAGGGCAGGGCCTTGATCAATTCCTCTCCTGTCACAGGGTGGCCTAGGACCCAGGGCACAGCAGCAGAAAGCGGGAGGGAGAGAGGAAGAAAGGAGGAAGAGGACAGAGGGAGAGGAGGAGAGGAAGGAAAGGATGGAGAGTGGAAAGGAAGAGAAAGAAGTCCCTGGAGGAGACTGTTTTGCATACAATTCCCATAAGGAAACTCATAATGTGGGGAAAAAATCCTATATTATACTCTACATTGATATATTCACAACATATTCACACTACCATAGAGTGGTTTATATAATGAAACTTTCTTTTTCCATTTAAATTATGCCATGAATATCCTTCCATGTTAACAAACATACATGCATATCTTCTTTGGAAGCCTTGCATCCAGTATCCGCCCAAATAGTCCTCTGATTTGTTTTCATTTGGTGCCTGCTGGGCTCTACCAGGAAGAGGTGGTCAGTACCTCTGCTTTCTGAGGTTTTCCTCTGTCCTGACTCTTTACTTGCTTTCTCTGCCCATTTCATGCTCACTCCCCAGCTGGTTGGATGTGGAATGGTGCTGTTTGTCACAGCACCCACCCCTGGTGTATCCCCTACTCTTTTCTGCTTCCTGACACTGTTTCTTGGTTTACCTGCTGGTTTCACAGGATCCCAGGGTGTATTTTGCTCCTTTGGGAAGCATACAGCCACAGTGGACAGCAGAAACCAAAGGCATTTGGAAAAGTAGATTGAGGAAACCAAGGGTCAGAATTGTTCAGAGATTTGTCTAAGTCCCTGCAGCCCATTACAGGTATATCTGAGGCCTGATTCCTAGTCCAGGGCTTTCTCTCTGTGATGATACGCTCTATCCAAAACCAACAACCCAGAGCAACTTTACTCCCAATCACAGAAGTTGGAAGAAACCAGGATGTCCCTCAGGAGGTAAACGAATAAATTGTGGTACATCCAGACAATGGAACATTATTCAGTGCTATAAAGAAATGAGCTGCCAAGCCATGAAAAGACATGGAGGAAACTTAAATGCACATTACTAGGTTAGCAAAGCCAGACAGAAAAGAGTATATACTGTGTGTGATTCCAACACTATAAGACTGTGAAAAAGACAAAACTATGGAGACAGTGAAACTCAGTGGTTGCCTGTGGGAGCGGGGAGGGAGGAATAAACAGGTGGAACACAGAGGACGTTTAGGGCAGTGAAACTACCCTGTATGATACTATAGAGGTAAAAACATGTCATTGTACATCCATTCAAACTCATAGAATTTACAATACCAAGAGTAAACCCTAATATTAACTGTGGACTTTGGTTAATAATAACATGTCAGTGTGTTACCATCATTGTTTAGCTAATTATTTAGAAAAAAATAGAGGAAAGGGACTTAGACATGAAACTTAGTAGAATGGGGAGCCTGAGCCTGCTTGCTTAGCCAGGAAGCTATAACTTTTCACTCTCCAGGGGCCCGCAGCAAGGCACTCTGCTGAGAGGATTACCACTACTCCCTCCCCACTCCAGCACCAGATTATTACGGGGAGCAGGGGAAGGTTTTGGACCACAGAGGCTGTCGGTCTAACTAGAGGGTTTGGACTCATGCAAAGCCCATGAAAGCCTGGGAAGTTGGTCATTTTGAAAAAGCACCTGGTCTGTCCCAAACCCAGTATAATCCCAGAGGAACAAAGAAGTTCTCTCTCTCTTGCCCACACTTGCCCCATGCACTTGCATGTTCTCTCTCCATGGCCATGCTGTCTTAGCAGCCACATGGCTGGCAGCTATGTAGGCTCCAGGCATGAGCCAAAATAACTGAGCACAGCAAGGGACTGCAGCTGGAAACACATGATAAGTCAGCCAGATGCTGGGCTGGACTGAACTTCAATATGGCACAGGATCTCTGGACATTGACTCTATTTATGGCCCTGATTTTCCATGGCAGGATGGATGGAGAGGGAACCCAGGGGCAGCCTTCCACACAAATAAACCATCTTGCCTCCTCACAATCTCCCATATATGGGTCCTTGGAATGCTTTCTTTGTGATCCCGTGGAAGAGCCTAATTTCCACCACTAACAAATGTAAGTTCATCAGGGTGATAGATGACCATTTTGGTTTGGTATGTTGATGGTGGGAGAGGTTATGTATGTGTATGCTCTGGAGAACACAGGTTATATGAGAATTGTCTGTGCCTTCCTCTCAATTTTGCTGTGAACCTAAAACTACTCCAAAAAATGAGGTCTATTAAAGCAATAAGAATAGATAACATTCTTTTTCATCATGACCTAATGTTGGTTCTGGGGAGAGTCTCAAAATTCATGTTTCCGTGATTTCTTTTCTGGCATTTTTCTGTATCTAGGAAGCAGAATCCTTCTCCAGGCAAGGAAAGGATGGGTATACACCTGTCTGTCCTCCTCTTGGTGTCCGTGGCATAGAACAGTTTTCAAAGGCTTACTAATTCCCTCGGTAGGATTGGGGTGCCAACACATTTCCTGGGCTGCTCTATCCAAGTCACTATGCATCTCACCATAGGAGCCTCAGTGGGTAAAACGACTCCACGAGGAGCTTTCCCAATCCATGATTGGGTCTAAAAGGTGCCGTGGCCTCCAGGACCGAAGCGCCCCTTTCTGCAGCTGGAAGCTTTGGAAGACTCCCATGAGGAAAAAGGCCAGCTGGGCCATAGTCCCACTGCCTTGCCAAAGTCAGGAAAAAGGAACTAACTTTATTGGACACCTACTGTGTGTTAGGCTCCATACCAGGCACTTGACATGCTTTATCTTATTAGATTTTCATAACAACCCTTCAACAGCAATTCTCATTTTATAGGTTAAGAAACAGAGGTGCAGAGGGGTTACTAAATATCAAAGACGGGTAATGAGTTGTAGAGCTGGGAAGCAATCTAAACATCTCTCACTTGACCACATCACAACAAAGAGCCTCTGTCTTAAAGGGATCGAGAATAAATGATGTTGAGATCAGCAGTTCAAGAAGAGTGCATGGGAACCAAGCCCTGTCTGTTAGAGGATTTCTCACTTCTGGTTAGTGATTCAACAATTCAGCCAGTGGGGAAGAGGCTGCTGTTCCACAGACCTTCAGTCCACACCCTAGAGCCAGCACTGCCAGCCTTCCTCTCCCTCCACACACTCCCTGGGATGCCTTTGGATGAATTTTTCTTCCTTCAAGGTCACCACCAACGTTCTGTGATGGTTCAGGAGTGCCCTTACTCTTTGGACCTCTGCCTTCTCCTTAGTGTTGTTTCCTCTTGGGAAACTAGAGTTGTAGGCCACAGAACAAGGGTGTGAGGTTGTTCAACAGTTAGCCGTCGCAATAAAACTATCTATGACCACTTGTACTAAGCATGTCTGTCTCCTTATTCAGATCCTTTGGCATTGGGACCTAGCTGATCCTGGAGAGACTGCCTCTACTAGAACTAGCTGATTCCTAGAGAAAGCAAACAACTAGCTTGTGTGCACCTTTACGTGCAAACTAACCAATCCAGATTCCATTCTCTCCAATTACCTCATTTACTGAACTCCCATTTATTGAGCTCTTACCCTCCAGACCCGCATGCACCTGCCATAATCATCACAGCCACTACTCAATCTACTTACTCTGCTTCACCTGCAGAAACCAGAGCAAAGGCTCGTACCCACGTTTCCCTTTGCTCCTTCTGCCTGCTGACCAGCCCTGGTGCTTATCTGTGTGGCACACTCACTGTATCCCTTGCCTTCTGTTTCTAAGGTCTGTGAGTATAAAACTTCCTTCCTTATGACAGGCATTTCTGTGTCTGCATGTAACACCATACCTGGTTTAAAGCAAACCTTGAGCATGGGTTAAAATACAGTTACACAAAGATACTGCACAATATCAACTGGTTTCACTTCGACCCCATTGAAGGCTCAGGAGCGTCATTGGTCTCAGACAAATATGAGCTGAGGATTGATGCTAAATAAGACCAGAGCCCATATCAGGGCCGCTGAGCTCTGTGGTACCCAGGGTGCACCACGCAGAGGAGGGAGTTAGGTGACGTTGATATCATGCCTTACATTCTCTTGTTCAGCACCTATGTTTGGAGGAAAGTCTGAGTTTGGAAAATGTGAGGGCATGTAGAGAGGAATTACCGCTCAGGCTCACAAAGTCAAGCATTCTGGATGTGGGCTGGTGATATTTGCATATCTCTTGGCACAAACTGTTTGGAAGGTGCCTGAGGCAGAAGGGCCTTCCTAGGAGGGAAGGATGTGACAGAGGTTTAATGTGGACCGGTCCTGATGTCTGCTCTCTTCACTGCTCTACGGGTCCGATGTCTAAGCCTTAAAAAGGAAACCAGCTGTGAAAACAGAAGCAACTGCTTCTTTGAGATTCGACTGACAAAAGAAAGAGGGGAAGGGAGTGCTTGCTCCCGCCTGTGAGCAGAAGCCAGCCTGGTGGTCACGCTGAGGGTGAGCGCAGTGAAGGACTCCGCGATGATGCACTGCCTTGGGGGCACAGCAGCCCTGGCCCAGCCGTAGACAGTGTCCAAGACAGACGGCGTGCAGGACAGATGGCGTGCAGGACAGATGGCGTGCAGGACAGACGGCAGCACTCTGGCAGCTTCCACAGCGGTGGCAGAGCTCCGGTCGAGCTGCCACGTGAGCACACAGATAGAGCAGAAGCTCAGGGGCAAGAGGGCCACGGGTGGTGAGCCCCTCGGGCTGTTGGGAAGGTTACAGGAGCAGAGAGAGCAGCAGTCAGCAACGCCAAGTATCCAGTTCACACTAATGAAGCCTCATTTGTAACCACAGGCTGGGACGCCAGGGGACAGCAGCAAGGAATTGAGAAAGCCCTGCGCTCATCTTTTATCAGATATGTGAGCCGAGAAAAACGAAGGCAGCTCCTACACCTGAAATCTTTTGAAATTCTATGCTCTCCCCCCACCCCTCACCTCCCCACCAGGAGACCTCTCCAAGGTTGCCCACTGTAAGAAAAATGAGAGTGCCTCACAGCCTGCCCTGGCCAATAACTCATTTGGAAACAAGGTGCTTTACTGATCTCTCTGGTCTGGGTTTCTGCCGGCACCCGGGTTGGAGCCGCTCCCAGGCGAGTGGCGCTCTCCGGGAATAGTGTAGGCTGTGCCATAGGAGAGGGCGCGGTTCCACGTTGGCGTTAGCCGGATGGGGGCCAGTTACAGGAAAACGAACACAGGACTGCTGGATAGGCAACTTCCCACTCCTCAGTTTTTCTGGAAAAAAGTGAGTAAGCGGTAAGCGGTGCTGGACAGAGGGTGTGATTGCTGCTGCTGCTGCTCCTGCTGCTGAAACCGCCAGAGCACAGATCGTCGATTCTGGTCACATTCCTCTTCCCTCTCCCCACAAACACCCCGCAACAGAGACCCACCCGGTACCTTCCACCCTGGAGTCCCGCAGTCCCTCTCTTCGTCCCACACCTCTCAGGTGAGAGGACTTGCTAAGACACTAATACCTCTGTCTGAAAGGAGTGGGCTGCTTGCTTGAGTTGCACCCGCTGAAACTCAGACCTGACGGTCCCGGTTTCTGATTCAGCTGTGCGGTCCGAGCACCATCATTCAACACACAAAACCTCCGCTTCAGAAATCCTAGCATACAAACAGACTGCTTTTCCATTCCTAAGTCTGTGCCAAGGCTGCTTTTCTTGCTAGGAATACTCATCTCCTTCCCAACCCCTATTGCTTTAAAATTGTTATTTTAGCAAAAAAGAATTTAAGAGAAAATGTAAATTAAAAAGAGAATTCACCCAGAATTGCACCAAAGAATTTATCCTTTACCTTCCTCCTTTCTTTTCATTCCACATTCATGAGTATAGAGTTTAAGAGTAATAATCATGGCAGATATCATGTTATTCTGGAATTGTCACTTTAGCAAACCTCTTTTCAAGTTATTACACAATTATTCTAATTATAGCTTTAATGACCATATAATATTCCATGGAGCAGGTGGTCTATAATGCATGTAACATCTACTCAGTGAAACTGAGTTGCTCTAAAGGTGCATGTCCAGTCCTGCCTCTCTGGGGACCGTTGTGTGGACACCTGAGGCCGCAGACAGGCTCCCTCCTCTGACCTACAGAGCGCTCTGTCTGCCGGGCCCCTCATGTGTGTCCCTTATATTTTTTAACAGCTCTGTGTGCAGATGTGTTGTCCTTCTTTCCAGACTCTGACAGCCTTGAAAACAAAACTAAGTTTTTTTTCATTTCTTTATCACCCACATTTAGTTGAGTACCTAACATTTTATGTTGATCAATAAAAGTGTAAAGTTAACAATAGTGAAAATCCAGTAGTGTGGATGCTGTTCATCACAAGCCTCAGAAACAAACCAGCTCTCGGGAAGGTTAACAGAAAAGGAACTGATTAAAATTAAACATCTAACTTATGACCCAGCAATTTCACTCCTATGTATGTACCAACAGGAAATAAAAACATCTGTCCATAAATTTAAAAAAAAACACTTGTACAAGAATGTTCATATCATTCTCATCTGGAGTAACCCAAAACTGGAAGACAAACCTTGTATCCGTTAACAGAAGACTAGATAACAGATCTGCACTATGTCCATACAACACAAAACTATCCAGCAATTGAAAGGAACAAGCTACAGATCCACAAAACAACTTGGATGGACTTCAAAGACTTTACTGCAAGTGAAGGAAGCCAGGCATGGAAGAGCTCAAGAACAGGCAAAAGTAGCCTAATAGAGATGTTGCCATCATGTGCTCTGACACACGGGAGGAGCTCAAACATTACTTAGCATACTAATCACTGGAGGGCAGGTAGCTGCTATCGAGGCCCTTTCAGCTGGATTATGTGTTGTTCCCTTGATTCTAGGGAAATATGTCAACATATCAACTGAACGACCCCTGATGACTGCAGGTGCATCCCAATGAGAAGACTTCATTGAAAGAATAACCACAATTGTAGTTCTGTCTGTGCTGGCAAAGACCCTGGGCACTCAGGGAACTGAAGTGGGGAGAGAAATAGCACAGACTGCAGCTTGGTATGGAAGCCAGCAGCTGGCAGTGACTTCTGGTCTCTATAATCCCTACTGAACTCTGTCTTGTGTACCCTGGTGGGATGTGGCAGTATAGGGGTCAAGGGCATGTGGCATAGAGTGAGATAGACACCAGTGTGTTGTCCCAGGGGATCCCTGGGTTCCAAGGGAAGAGAAAGAAGGAGACATGGCTTTCCTATTGGCTGACTTAATCCCTACCTTGGTCCTGACCCTCATCAGTGAATGCCACTGCTTGTCTGGATGAAGCCCAGAAGCTAGAATTAGGTGGACAGCAGGCTTTAATCAAATATAAGGTGTTCATCAGTTGGAAATAAACAACTTATTGCTTGAATTGATATCACCTGGATGGAGAGAACTGAGAAATTTTGCCTAGGCTGGACATAAACATTTCTAGTACCAGGAAGTGGAGGTTGAACAATCTTTTCTTCATGTTTCATATATGGACCCATCATTTCCCTTAATGGAAAGACTTACATTTGATAAGGACTTTGGAGACAAGTGAGATTATCTAATGAATGACCCATGAAACTTGGGTTGTATTTCAATGAGCTATCTAAAACTGGGGACTCCCCCTCTCCCCATGGGGAGAGTTTGCACATGATCTCAACTTCCTACAAAGTCTCCAGGGCTAGCCAGCTGGCACCTCCAAGCACCTCCATGTATGGTTGGCCCAATTAAACTCAGATTTGGTTCCCAAGTCCATAATGTTTATTAGCTGCCTGCACAACCACGGCCAAGTTTGAGGTCCTTTTTTTGGTGCATAGTACAAGTACATAGTACATACAGCAGGTCTTGTACAGATCTCAGCACTTTTCTGTAGGATGACGGAGGAAGGGGTGACTTTGAAGCAGCTGAAACTTTTGCCCTTGAATCTCAGCATGTAGCAAATTATGCTTGCTGATGTCCACCTAAAACCATTTGCAGATAACTCTCCCACCAAGACCCCAAAGTGGAAAATGTCTCAGACATAGAAAGAGATGGAAATGATGGGCAGACAAAAGAAATGGCAATTATTCATTAAATTTTTAATGACTAGAAGGATTTGGGGAAGGGTCCTTCAGAAAGTTCTGGACAGTATATATGTTATTCAATCAATTCAATTCCATATCACTAAGTCAATTTTAAGTAAGGGATTTAGTGTCAGAGATACTTTAATTTCAGTTCTACAGTTGCTACCCACTAGTTGTGAAATCTTAAAATTGTTACCTAAACCCACAATCCCAATTTACTCATTTATAAACTAGTGATGATAACATCTACCTCAGCCCTGTGAGATGCAACCTAAATGAAATCACCAAAGCATAGCACTTAGCACAGTGACTGAGAAATGGTAAATTCTCAATAAGTGACAGTAATTAAGCATCATGAACAAAGACACTGAGAAAAGGGAAAGTAGTGAATGTACAATGCTGGGACCTGAAGGACTGGGTCCTCAAATCTATCAGATACCTTCAAGCGGCTTCCCGCCGGAGCATGGGAGGAAACTGTGACTTACACAGCCCCACAGCCCCACAGAAACTGCCTGTTCCTGCCAGTGGTATCAAGATGGGAATAAACATTATGTTTTAAAAATAAAATTAGGGATAGAAATACAAAACTTCATCTATTCAATGACTTGGTTTCAGTCTCAAACTTCCATCCCCACTGATGATAGAAAATATAATCTTACTAATTCAAGGCAATTCATTCACTTAAATTGAATTTCATTTAGGTAGATGCTCATTTAGTTTTAGAACTTTTCCTCTTCTTGCTTCATCTTTCCAGACATGTGGGTATTTTCAGTTAATGAGAGGAGATGACAATTAGGGCATGTCCCCTCCTGGCAGGAGCAAGGTGACCATGGGAGGGGTGACTGCAGCTGAGGGGTAGCTGACTGACGTTCCCCAGCCTTAGACATCTGCCCCTGTTCTCCCAGAACTCATGGATATACACACAGGTGTGCAGACCCCTCTGTCACTAGGAGGCTTTGGCCCTTCCGTCTTCTCTTCTGAAACTCAGCTGCTCTTCCTCCTTTTAGGACAGGATTTGGCTCTTCCTCAAATTCCTTTATAATGTATTATTTATAAATAAACTTTGCCCTCTTATTTCAGGCCTCACCTCTTAATCTTTTAACCAAGATTTCTACAATTCAAAACATCACATCTATTTTTTCCCCTTTCAAGCACCTGGTTCTTAGAATACAAATCTATGGCATTCAAAGTTATTATATCTGCTTTGGATATAATATTATATCTGTTATTTGCTATGGATTTACCAAAAATTAATTAAAAGTTCAAAAGCCCTCAATCTGGCTCTTTTGTTCACTTTATGCCATTGATATTCTATGTGCAACATTTAGGGAAAGCCTTTCTTCAGTGATAAAGAGATAGGTAGAGGGTAAAAGGAATCAAACTAAATCACTTATTTTAATATCAAAATATTACTTACTGTAAATAAGCTACTTTTGCTCACACCTTCTGCCTGTAGCCCAGTGCTATCCCAAAGGATGGCTCAGAAACTAGCCCTTTGGGAATCCCTACATACTGTGTGGATGCTCCACCCCCACAAGTCAGGTACCAGATGAGAGTCACAGAGTTTCCTGAGTGGAATCTGGAATGTGCATGACTGGGGGGATGTTAGGAGCTTGGAGAATGGGCTAGATATACCTATGATAAGAGTACAAAACCCCTCCTTACCAAGGTTAGACGGGAAGATGTGGATGAAAAATTAGGATGTCTCCTGTAATTTAGAAGCCACTCTGTGATTAGCTAATAGTAAACCTCTTCCCTTCTATGTGTGGCAAGAGGTTGGGAGATAGAGCCTATCAGACTCAAAACATGAGCAATGAGGGGTTGCCTTGGACTCTGACTGTGTTCTTTATTTGAACTTCTCTACCCAACCTACCTTGTTGAATGCAAGAGAGTCTGCTGCAGATATAATGCCCTGTGATAGTCAGATTCTCCAGAGAAACAGAATCAAAATTGGTAAGAGAATCATAATCAATAGGAAATATGTTTTAAAATGTATTATTAGGAATTATAATCATATATGCAATTATGGAGGCTGACAAGTTCAAAATTAGCAGAGCTGATGTCCCAGTTCAAGTCTGAAGGCCAATAGGCTGTAGAACCAGAAAGAGCAAATGACCCAGTTCCAAAGTGTCACACAGGAGAATTCTCTCTCATTCAGGGGACAGTCAGCCTTTAATTGTATTAATCCTTTCAACTAATTGGATGAGGCCCACCTACCTTGGGGAAAGCAATCTGCTTTACCCAGTCTATTGATTTAAATGTAAAACTCTTCTATAAAACACCCTCACAGACACACCAAAAATAATCTTTGACCAAATATCTGGGCGCCTTGTGACCCTGTCAGGTAGACACAAAAATTTAACCACCATAAGCCCTTTTCCCACAGCTGTGTTGTCAGCCCAACCCCCACAGCCGGCTGCAGTTCTCAGTAACTCCCAGCCTTGAGCCTGATGCTCTTTCTCTAGGTCAGATGAATGAATGTCTGTGTATGAGTCAGTACGCCACATTATGCCTCTCTGTCAACATTGCCTTCCCCAGTGCCCAGACAGCACCCCACTCTCCACAACCCCAAACTTCTCTTCATCTGTCTTCCAGCACAAAGTCTTCTGGAAATCAGCACACATAATTGTCAAATCCAACTGGGGAAGCCCTTGGGAGGGAAGGGTTGTGGTGAGGCCAAGATTTGAAGACAGAGGTCCTGACTCCAGGCCCAGTATCCTTTCTGCTGTGTCAGCCTAGACCTCCCAATGTTTAGATCTAGCAAAGTTCCCCCACCCCAGAGCAACCGCGACAAAAGCCATCTGCTGGACCCTCTGCGGGAGGCTCGGCAGCAGTTGCACTCACAGCCTTACAACAAGCAATTGGCAGTGAGGCTGGGAGTGATTACCAGAGCTTGGAAACATCAGCTCAGATAAAATTAGATTTGACCTGAGAGATTGTTCCAAACACCAACTCAACAGCCTTTGATGTTCTGAATCCCATCAAACTGCGCAGAGTTTTCTCTTCCTGGCTTTAAAGTCAGTCAGTCTCTTCATCAGAGAAGTACAAGGGCCTGTTTTTTGTTGAAATCTTTAGAGCTCTTTCCCTGGAGGTGTTGTGGCAAATGTGTCATCTGCTAGTTGTATCAAACCCCATGGCACTTTAGGCAGGGACACTAGCTGACTTATCACTTTGAAAGGTGCTGCCCAGAGACATAGAATGTTGCAAAGAACAATAGTAGAATTAGTGGGGTGACCACATCATAAGGCACAAAACTGTCTAATCACTACATTGCATACTTGAAACTAATATAATCACTATAATATTGTATACCAGTTACACTTAAAAATAAGTAAACAAATTAATGCACTCAGGAAAAAGACGCAAGAAATAGACAACACAATAGCACTCCCTTATCTTTGGGGGATATATTCCAAAACCTCTAGTGGATGCCTGAAACTGCCTGTAGTACTGAACTCTATGCACACTATGTGTTTTCCTATATACATACCCTCAATGGCCTCTCTTTGGCATATCTGAAATGCCACCATCACCACTCTTGTGCTTTGGGGACATTATTAAGTAAAATATGGGTGACTTGAATGCAAGCACTGAGATACCACTATAGTCAATTGGATAACCAAAATGGCTAGCAAGAGGCTAATAGGTTGGGAGTGTCTACAGTGCAGACACACAGGACAGAGGGATGATTCACGTCCTGGGTGGGACAGCATGAGATGTCCTCATTCTACTCAAAGTGGTGCACAATTTAAAACATATGAATTATTTATTCCTGGAATTTTCCATGTAGTATTTTCAGATCGCAGTTGATCACAGGTTACTGAAATGATGGAAAGTGAACCTGTCTGCTGTAGTTGCATCTTATAGATGGAGGGACTGAGGGCCAGAGAGGTTGTGTGACTTGCATATGGGTTAAAATGCCAGAGCAACACCCTCATCCTAGGTTTCTATTCCTCCTGCATTGTTCTCCTCTTTTATGCTATCCTAGTATGACTTCTCATACCTGGGGCATATTTGAACTTAGAGATTTCAAAATTTGAGGAAGAGAGAAATTAACTGAGAGAAAACAGGAATTGAACCCAAAAAGCTTGATATCAGAATCTGTTGCCTTTTCTTGTTATAAAAGGTAAGGGATGTTTGTGGCAAAGGAAGGTAAATCAGCAGGAGTGCAGAAAGGCAGTGGGCAAGAGGGAAGAAGATGGAACATTCCCTGAGAACAGGGACATGTCTGTCCTCTTTACTGCTTTAGCCTCAGCAGCAGCCCAGTGTCTGGCACACGTAGGTGCTCAATGAATATTTGTGGAGGAAGGATGAGTGAGAGGAAGGAAAGGAAATACATAGGCTATTACCTGATGGCAGTCTTGCACTGAGGTCATGGGTTTTATAATAATTTCTTTCAGCTAAGGTTGTTTTCCTTTAAGTTCTTGGGGGTTTATTGGAGGGGGGGTTAGTTTCAATGGGTAGTTTTTTTCATTTTGAGGTTTTTCTTTTGTTCAAGTTAAAGAAATTGGGGTTGCCAGAAGTCTAACTTCTGGGTAAGTGGAGCATTGTGATTTTGGTTGGACTATTTTTGTTGCGTAATTGTCCAAACTCGTGTAATTATAGTTAGGCTTAGAACTGAGAAAAAAAGGGTGGTCTCTCTCAAATTATATAGAGTTCCATTCCAACCCTCTTCCCTTTCTGTCCTCCCTGTTGCTTTCAGGGTCTTTTTTTGCTCCAAGTAAAATCTCCCTGAGCTATATATTATACCCTCTGTGTCCAGATTTTCAATTAGAAAATCTCACTAAAAGGCCCAAGTTGATATTATTCATTTACTAATTCATTCATGCATTCATGCATTTACTCATCCACTCAATCATTCAAAGAATATCGATTGTGCTTTTGTGCCACACACTTTGCCAGGTGATTCTAAAATGAATGGGACACAATCCCTGACCTCCAGCACAGACAACAAAGAAGGGAAACAAACATATATGCAACCAATACTAAGTCTGAAGTGCCAAGAAGGTGGGATCTAATTTTTCTGGCAAGTGAGAATAAAGACATCATAGAAAAAATGGTATTAGAATTGACTTTGAATGGGACTTGAGTAGGTTGTTTTTAGAACAAGAGTGGCCAAGTAAAGAGAAATCATTCTAGGTGGAGAAAAACCCTCACCAATTGGAATGCAATCCAAAGTTCCCCACGTGACTTGTATCATCATGATTTGGTGCTTGTCCAATCCCATCCTGTGTCACATTTACTTTTTTTTCAGTATATATCAGACACATGAGCCTTCCTTTGGTAACTTGAATCATCTAAGCTTGTTCCATCACAGGACATTTGTACACATAGATAAAATATCCATCTCCAAAATATTCATCTTCATGAGGTTGTCTTGGGTCAACATTTAGGCCTCAGCTCAAATATTCCACGTGAAAGGGGTCCTATTAGAAAATCCTCACTTCACAGATCAGGAACCATTCTGTAACGGTTAAGTAACTTATCCAAGTCACCCAACTAACAAGTTGCCATGACTTCAGCCTAGGCAGTTTTCACCAAGAGACTCAGTTTGCATCCACGGCTCTACCCTTCCTCTCTCATATTCCAAGATGATCTTATTTATATACTTAAGTGTTCCCCTCTCCTTGCACAATATACAGCCCATGATGGTAGGGACCTTGTCTGTCTGGGTCATGACCTTATCTCTAGCATCTAGAACAGGTCTTAGCATATAGGATGCACTCAGAAAATATTTTTTGAATGAATAAATGAGTAAAAGCTAGGGGAAGAGAGTCTGCATAAGGAAAGGAAATTAGGGGTGTGCTATTCATAGATAATGAAATAGTGAGGAAGCTTATTTAGCTGTCACCTTGGAGAATTATGTCCATGTTTTTATTCTTTCTCTCAAGGTAGTGACAGAGTTGTTGGAAGGATAGAACATGTAGGAACAGGCACAGTGGTTGAGGGAAATTAAAGGCTTTGGGGGCTGGGTAGAACCCTTGCAGTATATCCCAAATTGCAACACATAATGACTACCTACTCCTAACCCAGGAAGGTAATGAGTGTCATTTCATGAGGAGGAGGAGGACGTCCCTTTTATACAGCAGTGATCACTGAACAGCAGGAAAATAACTTCTTACAAGGTTCCATGGTGTCGATAACTTAGGGGTTCTCCACAGCTGACCAGGTCTGGATGGCCATAGCAGATGGAGTTAATGAGCCTGAAATGACTTGGGTGTTTTCTGTGCTCTGCTGCCTGCCAGACCTCACTCTCAGTCACAGGTCACTGATCTATTCTCATCAAAGTGCCAGGACCATGTCACCCATCTGGTAGGCTTTGCGTGATGGTGGTGGTTGATGGCTGCTCCTGTGCCAAGCTGCTCGGGCATGGCCCAGACTTGCTGTGCTACTGAAGGGAGGAGCCTGGACTGGTACTTTGAGACTCTGATCCACAGCTCAGTCTTCCAGCCACTCACCACACCCCTTTCCCTAGTCTCCAGAGGGAAGTTGCCAGACCTAAAGGCTGGCCGTTCTCCCAGCTTTCCAGCAAGTGGACCCTCACAGCTTCAACTGAAAAAGCAATAATGGTTTTGGTTTAAAAAGTTATAGTGTGGCTTAACTATCCAAAATTGTAACTACCACATATTGATTACTTTTTTCTGTGCTAGAGACTTTTCTAAGCCCTTTACAGACATCATCTTATTGAATTTCAGAGCAACTCTTTGGTATAGAAAGTTTATTATCCCCATCGCACACATGAAAAACTGATGGATAAAAAAGTTATTAAGTGATGCAAGGTTTTATAGGCAGCTAGTGGCATAATGCATATCTGTCAAATTTCAGTTGAAGTTCTTAATAACTATTTTGCTGTATTGACATGTCCATGACTTTCAACTCTTCAAATATGCCTTAATCTGGGAGTTGAAGGCACATATCACAAGCTGTCATTGTGCCCATTGTGTTTGGAAAGGATTTCCAAAGGTTGGTTTCTTCTTTTAAAAAAGTAATTGTTTCCTAACATGGAAACCTCAGTGCCTGAAACCAAAGATACATAGACATCTATTGCTTCTAGTCTTGGGCAGGGTTGATTTAAGAACTAAGTGTCACAGAAATGATAAGTACTGCAGTGTGGTCTATTGACCAGATAGGTAGAGCACCATTAAATTTCAGATAAACTCTATTAAATCCAACAGAGATATAATCTAATGAGGGCTTTCTAATGGTGCAATTCCTTTGCATTAGGTAATACAAGGGATACAAAGGAGTATAACAAGGTGCAGTAAGTATTTTATTCCTGGAAGGAGCGGGGGCGGGGTGAATCTAAGATTGATCCATTTCAGCCCTACCTTAACTAAGAATATAGGGGTTTTGTTCCTAAACTACCACCATTTCTTTTGCCGTCCAAACCACTAACTTCTCCATCTTAGAGAGTTTCCAAGAGTCCTGAGTCATTCTAGGAGGACTGTCCACATGGCAAGATGGAGAGGACTATATGGAGTGTTAAACGCAGCCGGACATCACTCCTAATGAACAAGCAACATTTTGGCAGCTACTGTGAAGATTACTCACTGGATGGCAAAGATAGAAAAATTCTAACAGTTCCTTGGCATACAGGATGTTTAGTTCTCACTTGAATGGGAAAGGAAGATCTTCAGGTGATGAATCAACTCTCACATGTCACTCTGGTACTGGGGACAGATGGAGCTCATTTGGGCATAGGATGGACAGTCTCTTATTAGTGGCTCAGCTCCTCTCTGTTTGATCCCAACCTAGGGTATGTTTGTCTAGTCTAGGAGTGGGAAAAACTTTTTGTGTATTCTCTAAATCTATTGGTATTATATCCTGAATCCTGGCTTTAGAAGTCTAAAAGTCAAAAGTTTGGTTCTGTTCTGTTCCTGCTTTGACAGCCCTCCCTTTAAGCGATAGGTGCCCCAAGTCTTGCTGTCTAGGCTGGAAGACAATTCTTCTATATGTGTCAGCAATTGTCTTCCTGATATTTCCCTTCCTGATTAGGCAAAAATGCTCCCAGTCATAGGCACAGGTTGTGAACCACTGGCCTCCCCCTTAGGGGACTGTCTCATAAGCTTAAAGCATGGAGAGGCAGAGAAAGTATGCTCCTGGCAAGCAGGCTGGGTGTCCTCTTCCAGACTTACTAATCAGACAGTTACTCCTGTTCCTCTTATGATGAAAATTGAGATAGTGGAGAGTAGTCTTCCATTCCTCTGCTGAAGCATGAACAGTGAGAGTAGATACCACCCCTCCTTCATGTTCAGCACCAAAGAGGCCATGGCTGCACTAGAGGCACAATGAAAGTCAACAGCTCCACACTGAAGATGGTTAATTTCAACTGGGAGGTTCAAAAAGGGAAAAATGGAGGGACCATCCCAAAGTAATCTAGCTCTCTTATTTTCATTCCATACACTTAAGTTCCACCACCACCTCAAAATGCCCCATTATAAATAAAGAATAAAACAAAACAAAACAGAAGATTAACTAGATGGAGTATCATGCTGTGTGCCCCTTACCACAATTTTAAAGACTTTTCTCGAGTAGACAAAAGATGTGCTGATGTGAGGCCCCTGGGGATTTGGGCCACAATGCTATCCGAGGTCTCCTAATCAATTCACAAAGTGATCAATTAAAACACCCCTACTGAACACCTCCTATATATCAGGTGAGTATTGCCCTTAGCTGTACTGGAACACAGAGGTAAGGTCTTCAAAAACTGAGATCAGGATTTAAAAAATGGGAAACAGTAGATAAGAAAGATAATCAACCCTGTAGCGAGTTATTATAATTAAAGGACTGCATTTACTGAAGACCTACTGTGAGTCAGACATTAGCTAAGTTAATCAGAGAGGAGGAATTGTACTTGATTAGCAAATGATAAAAATGAAGCTAAAGAAGTTAATAATTTGTTTCAGGTTTAATAGTAAGTGAAGAAACCACTGAAGACCAAGTCTACTTAATTCTTCAACCCAAGTTCTTGTTTCTCCTACAGAATGGATTTCCTTCTGTGGGGAAAAGAATCCTCTGCTAGTGGTTATAAAGCAGTGGTTTTTCACACTCCCATAATGTTTGACCATATTATTATATGTTTTATAATTTTTTAAGCCTGCTCACTAATTTAGCTTAAAAACAGAAATAAATCCTTACTACTATAGTCACACATATGGTGTCATATCATAAATGGTGTAGCTGGAATTTGAACCTGAGCAGGAGGGTTCAAGTTGACACAATATCTTGGTCCTAAGCCATCTCTTAATTTTTCTGATATGGCTCTGTCCAGGTATGACAAGTTAGTGCATGGGGTACTATGTCCATTTTATCACATATTTTGACCATGGGCTTATACAACCCATACAACCCATACAACCCATACAACCAATAAGTGGTAGTTGCACAGTTCTTCCCTGAGGCACAAACCATACCTTATCTATTATTCAGTTCTCTTAGATCCACCAAAAACCTTGGTGATTACAGTTGGTGCTCCATAATAACTGTCAGTTACTGTGATTTGCAATATGGTTGAATACAGCAGTTACCTGAATGATGATCAGAAGACCTGGGTTCACTAACCAAGAGTAAACACCTGGATAAATCATCCGCATTTGTTGTACCCAAACTTTCCTCACCTGTAAAGTTGATGTGTTATCTTCCTCTCACATGATATTACTATTGTGGGAGTGATTTAGGGAACCAATGTAAACTCTTTGAAAAGAGCAAAGACCTATGTGGAAAGACATTTATGCTTAAAAATGTAATTTCTAGGGCAAAAGACTTAAACCCATAGTTCATTAAAAGGCTATCCAGTGGCCAAAACATGTTTTCCACTTTTTCAATTTTATTAATTATGAGGGAAATGCAAACTGTAGTCACCCCAAGACACTACCACACACCCACCAGAATAACTAACATAAAAAAATACAAAAATAAAATGCCAAGTTTGGGTGATAAAATTAAGTTACTGGAGCTCTCATATACTGCCAGTGGAAATGTAAAATGGTGCCACCACTTTGGAAAAAATTTAGCATCATCTGATAAAGATGAATATGTGCATAACCTATGACTGTGTAATTTCATCAAAAGACATGTAGTAGAATGCTCATCACAGCGCTAGTCACACTAGACCATCATTGGAAAATGGACACTGCCCAATGATAATGAAATTAATAAATAGTGGTACATTCTCATAATACAATACCACACAACAGCAATTTTCAACCTGTGTGTAGTAGAATTTTAAAACATGCAATACCTGACTAGTTAGGGGCACCAACCTCTTTTCTCTTAGAATATCAAATAAAAGAATGAAAAGAGCCAACACAGTAGCCATGTGTATATTTATATACTTTATTTATATAAAAGTCAAAAACAGGAAAAACTAATCTATGGCATTAGAAGTCTGGAAAGTGGGGCACAAGGCTGATTCCTGGCATGCTGGTAATATTGTTCCTTGATTCAGGTACTGGTTACATTGCTGTGTGCAGTTTATGAAAATGATCGATTTGTATAGTTGTGTGCTTTTCTGAATGTATAGTACACTTTCATTAAAAGTGCACACAGACACCCAGCCACACACTCAGATGCACAGAGAGACACATACACAGAGTTAAACAAAAACTTCATTCTCTGCGCCTCTCAAAAAACCAAATGGCTTCTGGGTAGCAGCCCCTGACAATCTCTAACTTCCTCATTGAAATACCTATTAAGATGGCAAATAATAATAACAGTAATAATGATGAAAAGGAAGAAAAAGAAGAAAAGAAAAAGGACCCTTTCCATATTTCCAGGTCTGTCAGTCAAAACTGTTGCCTGCACTGGGGGGAGTTTTCCCTGTGCCTCCAGAATGCTCCAGTAGTACTGAAGACAGTCCTGGCAGACCACATGTGTGATGCCACAGGTCAGTTTGTCCACTTGAAAGTAGATGAAAACACATTTCTTTCTTCTTCAATATCTTTACTCAAGACTTCCATTGAATGGAACACTGAGCTCTGTTTCCTGCTCCAGCATGGGGGCAAGGTGGAAAAGAGGGGTCACTAATCTCGTAACAATATGAAAGGAGCTTGAATGGATTTCCTCATCTGGTTTGGTTCCTGAATTTGGAATCCAATTCTTGATCAATGCTACAGGTGAATCTTGTAGCTTGTGTGTGTGTGTGTGGGTGGGGGGGATTAGGTCTACTGTGCTTTCTTCAGAAAGTACCTTTATTCTTGGAAATGTATTTTTCCAGGAAATATGTTTTCTTGTGCCATGTTGTTTACCTCACAATTCTTAAGTTTGTTGACCATTTGAAAAGATAGCTGGTATTATTTTGTTATGCCATTTATTGGCAACAATTCAACTATTTACATGTTTGGCACTTTACACCAGAACTACTAAATTAAAATTTCTATTTTTTGCTACCAAAAGAAATTTGCTATCAAATTCTTCATAAAGCAATATGCTGATATTTTCATTGTCTAGGAACTTGAGTGGAATTTTTCTGTTTAATTTAAAACTTACATTGAGATTGATATTTATCATGTATAAAGTGTTTCTACAAATAATTAAGAAAATACATAGTCCAGGCGACTTCCGGCAAGATGGTGGCATAGGTGGATGCACCGTACCTCCATGCACAACTAAGATTAGAACAACAACAATTTAGAGGCAGAATAACACCCAGAACTGACAGAGAATTTATCTGAATGGAAGTCGGACAGCCAAGAAGTTGAAGTAGACCCATTCATCCAGACCAGTAGGAGGGGCAGAGATAAGCAACAGCCAGGCGTGGGTCTCAGAGCTAAGAGTACGGGGAGAACTGGGCACAGAGGGCACCCGGGAGTGCGTGAGCCATCCATAGGCTATTCGGGGCGTGCAGGATCGCAGCCGGTGGACCCTGAGTACGCAAGCGGCAACTGGCAGACCCAGTGAGGCTGCAATTGTGAACCAGGACAGAGTGTGCAGCCCAGGATCCCAGGGAGGGAACTGGGATCCCGGGAGAGCAGAGCTACTGCCATTGGTCCCTCCCGCCCCCACCCCCACATACAACGTCACAACCTAGCGACTGGGGTGCCCAGCCCCAGTGAACATCTAAGGCTCCGCCCCTCACTGTAACAGGAGTGACCTGTCTCAAACAGAAAAACAGATCAATGCCCCAGGGATCATCCTTTTGAGTGACCAAGAGATTGTCGATCTATCAGATACACAGTTCAAAACACTGGTGATCAGGAAGCTCACAGAATTGGTTGATTTTGGGTGCAAATTAGATGAAAAAATGCAGTTTACCATAAAAGAGATGAAGGAAGATGCACGGAGAACCAATAGGGATGGGAAGGAAACTAGGTCTCAAAACAATAGAGTGGACAAGAAGGAAGAAAAAAAAAAACGAAGCAGGAAAGAATGAAGAAATAAGAATTCAAAAAAATGAGGAGAAGCTTAGGAACCTCCAGTACATCTTTAAATGTTCCAACATCGAATTATAGGGGTACCAGAAGGGGAAGAGGAAAAGCAACAGATTGAGCACATATTTGAGCAAATAATAAAGGAGAACTTCCCCAGTCTGGCTAAGGAAATAGACTTCCAGGAAGTCCAGGAAGCTCAGACAGTCCCAAAGAAGCTGGACCCAAGGAGAAACACACCAAGGCACATCATCATTACATTAGCCAAGGTAAAAACGAAGGAGAAAATCCTAGAAGCAGCAAGAGATAAGGGGACAGTAACCTACAAAGGAATTCCCATCAGACTGTCAGCTGATTTCTCAAAAGAGACTTTGCAGGCAAGAAGGGGCTGGAAAGAAATATTCAAAGTCATGAAAGGCAAGGACCTACGTCCAAGATTGCTCTATCCAGCAAAGCTTTCATTTAGAATGGAAGGGCAGATACAGTGCTTCTCAGATAAGGTCAAGTTAAAGGAGTTCATCATCACAAAGTCCTTATTTTATGAAATGTTAAAGGGACTTATCTAAGAAAAGAAGATAAAGAAAAAAACATGTATAGTAAAAGGACAGCAAACTCACAATTATTAATAATCACACCTAAAGCAAAACCAAAAGAAACTAAGCAAACAACTAGAACAGGAACAGAACCACAGAAATGGAGATCACATGGAGGGTTAGCAACAGGGCAGTGGGGGGAGGAGAGAGGGGGAAAAGGTACAGAGAATAAGTAGCATAGATTGTAGGTTGAAAATAGATAGGGGGAGGGTAAGAATAGTATGGGAAATCTAGAAGCTAAAGAACTTATAAGTATGACACATGGACATGACTAAAGGGGGGATACGGGTGGGATAGGGGGTACAGGGTGAGGGGAGTGAAGGGGGAAAATGGGACAACTGTAATAGCATAATCAATAAAATATATTAAAAAACAAAACAAAAGAAAAGAAAAGAAAAGAAAAGAAAATACATAGTCCAAAATAAAATGGGAAAAGGGTTAGAATGGCAAATTACAGAATAAGTGAAAATGACCATAAACATAAAAGATACGAAACCTCACCCATCATGAAATACTGTATTTTGCCATGCATAGTGTACACCCATGTTTTTGGCCCAAACTTTTAAGAAAAAAAATCTTTCACTTTAATTTTTTAATTCAATATTTTATTTATTTACATTTAGCTACTTGTTTTTTTTTGTATTATAAAGGAATTTTAGCATTTATTTGTGAACATATTACGGTATAAGAAATTTTATGTAACAATAATTACAAAACACAAGAACAGATACAAGATATTTCAGGTACTACCCATGTATTATATGCATCCTTATTTTCTCTCAAAAATTTCGGCAAAATAGAGCGTATTATACATGGCAAAATATGGTAAACACAAATTAAAATAATGCAGTGGTATCCCCCCGCCCTTATGCATGGTTTTGTTTTCCAAAGTTTCAGTTACTAGTGGTCAAACATGGACTGAAAATATTACGTGAAAAATTTCAGAAACAAACAATTTATAAGTTTCAAATTGTGCACCATTCTAAGTGATACGATGAATTCTCAGTCTGCCCCATTCCCCATTGCTCAGGATGTAAATCCTCCCTTTATCCAGAGTCTCCATGCTGTGTCCATTCCCTGACCATTAGTGACCTAGCCCTTTCTTTCATCAGATCTATTTGTCATGGTATCACAGTGCTTGTGTTCAAGACACCCTTATTTTACTTAATAATGGCCCCAAAGCACAGGAGTAGTGATGCTGGCCCCTCGGGTATGCCAAAGAGAAATCATAAAGTACTTCCCTTAGGTGAAAAGCTGAAAGTTCTCAACTTAATAAGGAAAGAAAAAAATGTATGCTGAGGTTGCTAAGATCTATGATAAGAATGCATATTCTATCTGTGAAATTGTGGCGAAAAAAGAAATTTGTGCTAGTTTTGCTGTCACACCTCAAACTATGAAGTTATGGCTACCGTGCATGGTAAGTGCTAAGTTAAGATGGAAAAGGTGTTAAATTTGGGGGTGGAAGACATAGACAGAAAATGTGTTCTGATCAATGGCAACGTGTTGCACCAGAAAGCATTGAGCCTGCATCAATAGTAAGTTCAGCAAGGGGTTCCCTGAAATTAGTGACACCAAGCCATTCATTTATTGCAAGTAAGGGATAATCATACCAACTCAGAAATAGGTTTTCATTATTTTGTATCATCACGAGAGGAAGGAGGAGTCCAGCATAAGATATTTTGAAAGAGACAGAGAAAACATTCACATAACTTTTATTACAGTATACTATTATAATTGTTCTATTTTATTATTTGTTGTTGTTGTTAATCTCTTACCATGCCCAATTTATCAGTTAAACTATCATAGATATGTATGTATAGGAAAACACATAGCATATATGAGTCCTGTCCACAAGATATCCAGCCACATAATATGAAAAATAGAGACATTTACTGAAGAAGATACAAGAAACATTGTACACAGGACAATGGTGCTTCAGTCCCCTTCAAAGTAGGCTCCTTGGGACCTCACACAGCTCTACCTATAGTCATAAGCTGGCCCATAGTATTTTCCTAAATCTCACTGATGGTCAGAAATGTCTTGCCTTTCAAAGGCAATTTTAGTTTTGGGAAAAGTCAGAGTTTCAGAGTGCCAAATCTGGGCTGCAGGGGTGTTGAGTCACCTGTGTTATTTGATGTTTTGCCAAAAAAATGTGCACAAGAAGTGATGCTTGAGAGGCACCTTGTTGTGATGAAGCTGCCAATCACAAGTTGCCCATAGCTTTGGCCTTCTGAATTATCCAAATAGTTTCTATGGAGGAATGTTCAAGCTTAACACAAAATTTGATGCAGATTCTTTGCTCTACTCACTCAGTCATTTTGAATGGGACAGCCACACAGTACACATGCTCACTCAATGGTGTCTACTGCCTCCACTGACTAGTACAGTGAAGTTGTCATTGTTCATGCATGCACATAGTCCACTCTCCTTGGCTGCCAGGTCACATCAATGTTGCTCAAACTGTTCTTGTTATATTAACAATGGCTGGAATTTTTCCGGACAGACCATGTATAAGGTTTGGTACTATTCACGGTTTCAGGCATGTACTAGGGGTCTTGGAACATGTCCCTTCCAGATAAGGGAGGACTACTGTGCTAAGATTCTTCAGTTATCAGAGTTTCAAATATTAAAGGTACTGAAAATATCCAATATTGTCCAAGCAGCAATTTCATACATTGTTAGTAAGTGGGACTGGAACATCCCCTCTGAAGGCAATATATCTGAAGACTTAAAATGTACATTTATTCAACATTTTAAAATTCTGAGCCTTTTAACGTTATTGTTTCTACATAGATACTTACGCAATTGTGAAGACACAATTAAAAGAATATTCCTTGCAAGTGTGTTTGTAATAGAAAAATGGGAAGAAACCTAAATACCAAATGATTGGAGACTTTTAAAAATTAATAATAGTACTGCCATATTATACTGTTAAATGCAAAAAAATAGGAGAAAAGAATATATACTATAATCCAATTTTTAAAAATGTTTAAATATATAAATATGCTTTAAAAATTCTGGAAGGATACACAGAAAATTCTTATCAGTAGTCATTTTGTAGAGGACATAAAGGCAAGAGACTTTACTTTCTACTTTATATATTTTTGTTTTGTTTAGATTTACAGTATGTTTATAGCACTTCTACAATTAGGAAAGGCAATAAAGATTTTTTAACACTATAAAATATACCCCAAATACTAACAATATTATGTTTAAATAATGGGAATTTGAATGATTTAAAATTTTTTAATTATATTTTTTTCTTTCTAAAATTGTCTGCAATGTGTATCTTCTCCTTTGCATATCAGAAAAGAATAGGTGGGATTTTAAATCCTAACTATATACATTTTAAACTATAGCATATGGCCAAAATCATGTCTAAAATATGGACAGCATAAAGCTTCCAAGGGACATGCATCTAAAAGTCAATGGTAATTAAATGGGTGGCCAAACTATAGATTTTTTTCTTACTTCTGCTCATTTGCAATCAACAGCTGAGTGATATGAAGATCAATGGTTGGAATGACAGTGAGTTTATCATTATTGTAATTGATGTGGTCATTAGTACCTAAGTTCTCTTTCCGCTGGTTTTCTACATGCTTGTTAATTCCACACAACCGTGTTAATTATGGTGATAAAACGCTAGAATAAATGGCTAAAAGTGAATCCAGTGGCACCATGGAGACGCAAGCTAATGGAACAGAAAAGAATCTTTACAGTCCCTCTGTCCTTCCTTCTATCTCAAGACAAGTAGATTTCTAAATCACTCCACACATGGAGTTATTCATGCTTGTCCTAAAAATACCCAAGGAAATGCACAATCTGGATACTGACATTCCAACAGCTGCCCACAAAGAGTTCAATCCTAAAACTGGTCAAGTCATCCACTACATTATGCTTTTCTTCCCTTTTATAAACAAAACTGATCAGCGGTTGCGGGTCACTACTTTCTAAAACAAGATCAAAGTTTTAAAGTTTATTTGTAACGAAATGTCTAGAGCAGGGGTATCAAACTCATTTTCACCAGGGGCCATGTCAGCCTCAAGGTTGCCTTCAAAGGGCTGAATGTAATTTTAGGACTGTATAAATGTAACTACTCCTTAATAGTTAAGGGAGAGCTCAGCGCTGTCACCGAGTAGAAACAAGGCGCCAGGCTGGATTCTGCCCTCAGGCCTTGTGTTTGCCACCTGTGGCCTAGAGCGAGGAGGGGTATCTCCATGGGCCCCAGCCCTAAGACCACTTACCTTTCCAGGGTCTCTGCTGCTGATTCCCACTGCCACCACCACTGCTATGTTGGGCTCTAGAAAACACTGATTCTTTTTTAATGGCCCAAGAAAAAATAAACACCTTTATTTTTATCCCTTTAACAGAATAGAACTTTCAAAATATTAATATAGCCAGATAAGCTACAAAAAGAGCAAAAGCCATAAGGATATACCAAAATGTTAGCAATGGTTCTAACTCTGGTCAGACTATATATTATTATTTTGGCTAATTATTTTTTCTAGGTTTTAAAAAATAAGGTGTATACATTTTTATTGTGCAGTAAATCTTTTACTATACACAGTCTTTTTTAATCTTAGGAAAATTTTCTTCTACTATATTTTTATTATTGTTTCTAAATTGTTTTTTTTTTAGTTCAAAACTAATTATTATCTGTATGCTGATTTATATCCTCTATCCTTGGTATCTCATATTTTATTAATTGCATATTTCCCACATTTCCTCTATAATCTGGGGTATATTCTACAATTTGCTCCCTGTGTTACTTCTATGATTATTTCTGCAGGATTAGTTTTATTATTTTTTAACTGCTGTTAAATATTAGCTTCATTGGTCTATTCTTTCATCTCCTTGTTTTTTATCTTACCTGCTGCATTTTCATTTACCTCATTCTCTCCTTAAGGACACTTTTATTATGTGCCAGAGAAGTAATGACTTGTACTCTATCAAGAATGATAACTTACTTCCTAATAATTTGTCCTTGATTCTAAAATATAACACCTGCAGATAAAGGTTCTTGTTTTTCTTTGGCTCAATATACCATTCTCTTTTTCAGCAGCATTTTTCACAAATGGGTACTAAAATTTCTCCTGAAGCCTTGAAGCTGCTCTCTGTCCATCTGGAGGATGATTAAAGCCCCTTGCTCAGACCTGTGGCTTCAGCCTGAGGTAACAAGAACAGTCCTTAAGCCAACCCTAATTGGGATGAAATGAGCCACTGGGGAGCAGAATCTGGTGCTGCTGAAACAGAGCAGCAGGAAAAGCCCTGGGAGATGAGACAAGTTCAGAAAGTAAAGAAAGAGTGCATTTTAAGCAAAGTTTATCTTCTTTGCAAAGTAGCCCTGGGCAGGCATTGGCCACTGGCCTCAGTGCCTCTGAGACATATGTGACAGGAAGAATTTTATGCGCTGTGAATAAGGGTGATGAGGAAAAAAGAGGCTTGTGTGGTCAAATATTTTTAGGAAACAGGATTAAATAAACTTTAAGAGGTTTGTTTATTCTACCAATACTCAAACACCCAATAAGCAGAGTGCATTGTGAATTTCTTTCTCTGCTGGGCAGCGTTTCTCACACTTTGTTGACAATGATAACCACATTGACGGAGTATCTTACATTTCCTGAAAAATGCTTTGAGAAAGTGTTCTTTTAAACAATTCCCACATCACCCACTCCCTTTCTCTACTGCACAGGTAAGGTAAGGATGACAGTAGGACAAGCTAGTTACAGCATGACAGCTCCACTAGGCTCCCTAGGAAAACCTGGGAGCATCTGAGGGGCAGCTAACCTAGGACGAGGTGTGCATGGCAACACAACGTGGGGCATGGCTGTGCCCTGTCCTCTTTGTCAATGGATGGGGGTCAAGGGAAGAAACACATCCAGTAACAAAAAGTCAGTAGCAGATGGCTCAGTTATAAACAAGACCCTGAGTCCCCTTTCATTTTCACTTGACTTTGGCAAGAGAGCCTAGAAGCAAAGCATATTGCTGTTCAGTCTGAGGAAGTTATAGCATAGAGATATCCTCTTAATCTGATATGGTTCATAGGTTCTCATACAATTAAAAAATTATCAGAGGGGAATAAGGGGCTCATTACTTCCAACACAGTTGACATACAAGGGGAGACTGTGTGGTCCCACGAGGTAACAGTGTGTGATAGGGCACCCAGAAGAGCAGGGCCGAGCTGGAACCCCACTCTCCAGTGCTCCTTCCATGAAACCATGATGCCTAGTACATAACTTCAAAAAATGTGAGTGTGCAAATGAAGATGAGATTTTTTATTTAAAGCTAAATTTTTACTCTATGCATTTTAGTCATCATTCTAAAACAACCACAAAATTTAAAGTTTTCTCATTCTCCCACTTGACAGATAAAATATATATTATTATTTTATTCATTCACTCATTCATTTGTTCATTCATTCAACAAGTGTTTACTCAGCATCTAAACGGTATACCAGGCTTGGAGTATAACAGTGAAAAAACTGGACATCATACCAGCTTACATTTTAATGAGGGAACCATTAAATATATTCAAAATAATCACGTAAACAAATGTTAGGAGGTTGATTCTGACAAATGGTGCACTTACTAGATACATGTAGATACTAGAAAGTTACAAAGTAATTATGACTAGTATAAGCAAAATTAATACTGAACTGTAAATATAAAAAGTTCAAATGGCCTAAAAATAGGATTGTTTTTATGACCCAGGGATCCCATTTACTGGATAGGTAGAAGCAGAAATTAAAATACTGACATTATCCTCTCGTCTTTGCAAAGGGCTCTGAGTAGACCCAATCCACATCGATGGTTTCACACTAATTTCCTATTTGGTAAAACCAAGTGATTCTCTTACCCCTTTAGCAACACATGTTCCTGATGAAGCAACAAACAGGCATTTATAATTGTGAATCCGAGTTGAATTGCACCACTGAACTGGTGGGCACAGATGCAAAGAATCTCAAAAAGTCTGACAGTCTTTATAATGCTTGCAGGAAGTTCACCTTTGTGGACAATGTATGTGGAGGAGAATTCACAGCTAGAAGCCAGAAGCTGCTCCTGGGTAGCGCTAGAGGAGTGGAGTCCCTTTCATGCCTAGGGAAGGTCTTCCATTCTCCACTTCTGAGTACTGGTAGATGAGTTGGAGTGCACTTTCCAGATTTCACCAGGCTGTGGAATAAATAGGTGGGGCTTTGAAGGGAGACCAGGCAACCTTCCTCCCATTGGCTCTTCCACTTTGCACTGTGCAACACTGTGCAATTACTTCATCTACATAGAGTCCTAGTGCTCTTCCTTTTAAAAAGCCCCTACTTGGTTGGAGCATTTTGCTGTGCACCAAAAGGTTTCAGGTTTGATCCTAGAACTGGAAATAACCTATCCTTGTTTCTTTCTCATATTAATGTTTCTTTCTTTCTCCCTTTCTCTCTCTTTTGTAAAATCAATAAACATATCTCTGGGTGAGGATAAAAGAAAAACCACTACCTGAAAATTAAATGAGATTACAAATTTTAAGTCTGGCACATAGTGATAAAGAATGGACCCATTGTGGGGAGACAAGATACTTTTACTGAATATAACCCCCCTCTCTTGGGGTGCCCCTGTACTAGGTTCACCTTGTTCACTGCCCTTAGGAATTGTGGCTCTCAATGCCAGAGTTTGGTAAAAAGAAAAGGAACTATTTACTCAAAATTATACAGATTTAGAGTAATGACTTACTGTCTTCATTAAAAACTCAAAGTCCCTTAAACCACCCACAAACACACACAGTCCTTCCTTTACCCTTTGCCCAGTCAGGGGTACCATATCTCAGGAAAAAAAAAATAGAAGTCTATGGTTCAGCTAGTCCCCAGTCCTTCCCAGTAATCCATGCTTGGTTGGCAGGACTCCCCTGGTTCCCAGCATCATCAGCTGTGTCTCTATGATCTCCACTTCTTAATCTAAACGCATGTGGCACCTTTTCATGGCCCACCAGTGAGAGTCCTTTCACCCCTTTTCTTCCTACAACATTTCTCCTGCAATCTTCCAAACTGCTAAGAGAGAGCTCTGCATTATTGCTACATCTTGTTTTCCTCCTTCCTAAGCCCCATGGTTAAGGGAGCCCTAAAACTGTGTGGTTATCCCCCAGAACTGCATGGTTCCAACCCTAAACTGTGTGGTCTGAACTTCAGGGTTACCACACCAGGGTTTAAATCCTAACACGAATCTTATTCTGCAGGACCATTTCTGAGTTCTCCCACAATCGGCTACACCCGCCAGCATTTCTATATTTTTCCAGTTTTTCCGGGCTGCCATAGTATATCCAGGCAGGCACAACCCTTTGGTGTGGAATGAATCATGTCCAAGCTCTCACACAGGTGAGCTGTAACCAGGGGGAGTTGCCTCACAGTTACTAGTGGGTTGAAGTCACTCCCATCTCCCTGGCTCAAAGCAGCAGTTATAGATATGTAAAATAACCATTTTTGCATATCAGATATGAAGGTGGCCAACTGTTGATATGTAAAATAACTGTCAATGGCCCTGCTCCATGTGTCCCATCCCCCAGTTCAGACTTGTGAGAGTGAGGACATCCTATATTTTTAGTATTTCCTGGATACCCCAAGTTCCAGACTCCATTACAAATTCCTCTTTGGGTGGGGGCCCTGGCTGCACCCTGTTACAATAGTAGGAGTTCAATAAATGTTAGTCTCCTCTTCCACACTCCCCCTGCCTCCTAAATTAAATTGCTTCCTAACTTTGTGATTAAATGCCAGATCCAAATTTGTCTGGGTCCCAATTTCATTATCTGCAAAATAAAAGAGTAGGGCATGAGATTATTGCTGGGGTTCCTTTTAATTCAAGCATTTTCAGATTTGATCATCTTAATTGATGTACCGCATAGAGAAGAAACAGCAGAAGCTAAGATTTTTTTTTACTTTGGTCCTTAGGGGTGAGTTCCATGAGATTCCCAGCATCAACCATGACCTACATATGCAAAGATGAGAAAAATAAATGACTAGGAAAAGGCCAGTCAACACTGAGGTGTGTATGCCTGCAAACAATTCACAGGCTACTGGAGGGGCTCTGCTGGAAACCAGCATTTCATTTGCAGCAGAAAAGTTGGTATTTGCAATTGTGTCAGTAACCTGACAGTTGGGAATCAGTGAGCCAGCACCAAACAACTAATTTTCACTTTGCAAGTCAGAATGACCCCTCCAGTGCTCTGTGCCACCAGGGAAGGGAGGTGTGGATCTCTGTTGGGACAAGTTTGAGCAGGGAGTCCATAGGGATTTCAGATGGCTGTTTCTGGCCTGCAGTTCTTGCCACTTTGCAAGCTCTTCACACCACAAATACATAGCTTTTCTTGTTCTGGGAGCTCTCTGGAGCCTACCTGTCTTTCCTAGAGTCAGAAAGAGGAGGGAGAAAGGCAGGCAATGAGAAAAAAGGAAAACAGGAAGATGTGGCTATTTGGAGCAACAAATAGAACATCAGATGGCCCCAGGAGTTATGAATATTCTGCTCACATCTGCCAGGAGCCAGCTGCGTGCCCACAACAGTCACTTCCTCTCTGTGGATTCAGTTTACACAGGTGGGAAGGGTTGAGGTTAGATGAGGTGGTCTTGATTCAGCTTCCATCTCTCGCAGCCTATGAAGCAATTATTCTAAATGGGGAAAGGTGAAGAAAAGGAGGAAATGGAAGAAAAGAAGAAAGTGCAAAGTAGGTGGGTGAGTCTTCTGAAAAAAGGAGAGGAAGAAAAATAAGGAGTGCTGCCACAATAAAGAGGCAAACAACACAGAATTGCATAAAGTATTCCTCTCAGAGCTATAAGTAATCTCAGCAGTAATCTTGATTACAATCATTATCGTAAACAACAGAAGTCCTAATTAATTTCTGAAAGGGCAGCATCCTGCAGGTGATTCAGGAATGCTCTCCTTTAGATGCCCCACTCTCTAGAACCCATGAGCTGTGCAGGGAAGATGGGAGAAGCACTTGGGATATGAGTCTGGCCAACTGGTATAGAGTTGCCATTTATGCTTCTTATTCCCTGTACCTTTTCCTGCATTCTCCTCCCTCCCTCTCCCCACTGATAACCTTCCATGTGATCTCCATTTCTTTGAATCTGTTTTTATTCTAGTTGTTTGCTTAGTTAATTTTTGTTTTTGTTTTTGTTTTTTAGGTTTGGTTGTTGATAGTTGTGAGTTTGTTGTCATTTTACTTACTATTCATATTTTTTATCTTCTTTTTCTTAGAGAAGTCCCTTTAACATTTCATAAAATAAGGGCTTGGTGGTGATGAACTCCTTTAACTTGACCTTATCTGAGAAGCACTGTATCTGCCCTTCCATTCTAAATGAAAGCTTTGCTGGATAGAGCAATCTTGGATGTAGGTCCTTGCCTTTCATGACTTTGAATATTTCTTTCCAGCCCCTTCTTGCCTGCAAAGTCTCTTTTGAGAAATCAGCTGACAGTCTGATGGGAATTCCTTTGTAGGTTACTGTCCCCTTATCTCTTGCTGCTTCTAGGATTTTCTCCTTCATTTTTACCTTGGCTAATGTAATGATGATGTGCCTTGGTGTGTTCCTCCTTGGGTCCAACTTCTTTGGGACTGTCTGAGCTTCCTGGACTTCCTGGAAGTCTATTTCCTTAGCCAGACTGGGGAAGTTCTCCTTCTTTATTTGTTCAAATAAGTTTTCCACTTGTTGCTCTTCCTCTTCTCCTTCTGGTACCCCTATAATTCGATGTTGGAACATTTAAAGATGTCCTGGAGGTTCCTAAGCTTCTCCTCATTTTTCTGAATTCTTATTTCTCCATTCTTTTTTGTTTGGTTGTTTCTTTCTTGCTTCTGGTCCACTCTATTGATTTGAGTACCAGTTTTCTTTCCATCACTATTGGTTCCCTGTACATTTTCCCTCATTTCTCTTATCATAGCCTTCAGTTTTTCATCTAATTTGTGACCAAATTCAACCAATTCTGTGAGCATCCTGATCACCAGTGCTTTGAACTTTGCATCTGATAGGTTGGCTATTTCTTGGTCGCTTAAAAGTATTGGCTCTGAGGCCTTGATTTGTACTTCCATTTGAGCAATTTTTTAAAATCTGGTCATGCCTGTTATGCAGTGAGGGGCAGAGCCTTAGTTGTTCTCCATAGTGGGGCAGCCCAGTCACTGGGTTGTGCCGTTGTGTGTGGGGGCAGGGTCTGAAAGGAAACAATGACGCTTGTTCCTCTCTCCATCGGAGTTCAGTCCCTTCCACCGGTTCTCCCAAGCTAACTAGGCCTTTCTGGTGCTAATTCCTGTGTGGGTGGGCTTGTGTACATTCCAGGACCCTGTGGGTCTCTCCAACACATTCTTCTGTGAGGCTGGGAGTCTCTCCCTGCGCCTCAACTCAACAGGTGTTTTCAACCAGTGTCCCAAGGTTCTATTTCTGGCGCTGGGACCCTGGGTTGCACGGTCTGTCTCACTGCCCAATTTTGCCTGGTTTATCTGCACTCAAATGTGGCCTGGACAGATAGGTGCCTTGTGTGCAGTGCCTTGCTTCACAGTCACCGCCTCACTGAGTCTGCCAGCTGCCTGTGCTCTTGCACTAGGGATGCCTTATGTGCCCGGGATGCCTTACCCACCTGGGATGTATTATGCATCTGATGCCAACACTTTTTGTGCCTCAACCCCTCTCCGCCTGGCTGCCCAACTCCACCCCTCCTACTGGTCTGGATGAATGTGTATATTTTAACTCCTTGATTGTCCAACTCCCATATAGTTCAATTTTCTGTTAGGTCTGGTTGTTATCTAGTTTCCAAATTGTTACTGACCTTATTTTGGTTGTGCAAGGGGGCACAGTGTGTCTACCTACACCTCCATCTTGGCCGAAGCCTTACTCAGTCATTTATAATGCAACAGCCCCACAGCACACATGCTCACTCAATGGTGTCTACTGCCCCCACTGACTAGTACAGTGAAGTCATCATTGTTCACACATGCACATTCCAGTCCACTATCCTTGCCTGCCAGGTTACAGCAGTGTTTCACAAACAGTTCTTGTTATATTAACAATGCTGGGCTTTTTCTGGACGGATCTCATATATAATTGTGGGATAGGGAAACAATTTTCCTCTACTCCTTTAGGCTCTTGGCTGAGACTCTCCATACACACACCCATTATATAAGACAGATTAACAGGAGAAAAACATAGAAGTTCAATATACACAGGAGGTATACATAGGAGAGACCCCTGAAAACTGAGTAACTCTCCAAAATGGCCCAAGAAACCACTTTGAATATCAGTTCCAGCTTAAGACAGAAAGAGGGGTATGTGTGTGTGTGTGTGTGTGTGTGTGTGTGTGGAGGGGGCAGTAATGGAAGGTGACTAGGAAAAGCACAGTGAGTAAGGGTAAGGCTGTTATGTAGATTTAGGTCTCTGATTCCTCCACTAGTTAGAATCTAGAGTTTGAGGCATCCTCACCCTGGTACAGAGAAAGATGCCCTTACAAATGGACACTTCCCTCCATTTTCAAAGCTTCTCCTGTCTGCTGTTTTTTAAAAGTAATCACCCTGAAATAACATTTATGCCAAAAAGACATATTATTTTGGGGTAGCAAATTCTGTTCCCCTTCATAATCAATTCAAAGATAATTTCTGGAAATAAATCAGGTTTAAATCTTTTCAGGGAGTTGACATTTTTTAAAAAGAAACTAAGTGATTTTAGTTATTATAATTTTTCACAAAGACCTACAAGTGTTTTGGAATTCTTTTGTAACCTGTTGCAAGGAAAACCTAAATTCAGGATAAGATCATCCTAGGAACTGTAATGGATGAGGCCATACTGGCTTGCAGTGTCTTGGGAGTAGGGAAAATTCCTTCCTTGCCCTCTTGGTCCTTATAAGTGGTCAAATAATTAAAATGAAATAATGCAAATTAAGAGGAGAAAAATCAAGTTTTCCAAAGACAATCAGGCAAAATGAAGTGTATGTGCTATTTGGGACTAAGGAGAAGCAGGTAGGTGTGTGGGATGTCAAAGGGAAGTTGGTAATTCATAGTGTTGTTGGTGAAATTAGGCTCTTCCACAGGTTCACAAGGAAAGCATTCCAAGGACCCACGCATGGGAGTGGCCTGGTTGTTTCAAGTGGAAATAGAAGCTGCTCCCCGGGTTTCCAATGTCCCATCTCTCTCTGTCCCACCATGGAAAAAGCCAACCATGTCTGCAGCAAGGCCAACACAAAAGCCATTGTTCAGCTTCATATTAAATCTTGTCTTTTGGAGCCCACAGCTGCTAAGCAGTCTCAGTCCCCATCCAGGTGGATTAGCTTATTCCTGGCTGCTCTGCTGGTAAGTCTACATGACTGCTGGCCATGCAGCCATGAAGGCCACATGGCTATGGAGAGAGAATGCACAAGTGCATGGGGCAAGCACATTCCCAGGAGGGAGAGGGAGGGAGAGGGAGTGAGAGAAGGAGAGCTTCTTTGTTTCCCTGGGGTTATAACCAGAAGTTTGGGTGTGGGAGAACCAGGTATCTTTTCAAAAGAAATGATCAACTTTCCAAACTTTCATGGGCTTTGGATAAGTTTATATCTCCTAGTTAGATTGACAGCCCTCTATGGTACATCACCTCACCCTGTGCCCCCTAACAATCTGGTACTGGAGGGGGAGGGAGGAGTGTTAATCCCCTTGGCAGAGTACTATGCTGTGATCCCCTGGAGTATGAAACTGTAGCTTTCTGGTTAAGCAAGCAGGTTCCTGCTTCCCAGTTTATTAAGGTCAATGACTAGTTCCCTTTTGCTCCCCCTTCTCAGCTAAATACCCATGGTAACACTAGGGAGAAGAAAAGATTTAATTTTTAGTAAAAAAATGTTTGTTGGGCCATCTAGGGATGAGGAGTCACAGGGATGACTTTGATCAGATGGGTCTTGCTAGGTTCCTCCCTATCACACCCATTTCACATTATGCCATGGTTATCTATGGTGATAGCTTCTTTCCTAGAACAGGTCTTTTAAAATTCTTTTAGATAGTTTGAGAAAAAGTCAAAGGTTCTTCTTGAATCTTTTGTTTCTTAAAAATAAAAGAATCTTCATGTCAGAGAGCCACATTTAGGGGTGGCAAATTTTGCTTCCCTACAGTGTCTTGACATTGTCCAAAGGAAGGGGGAGTGGTGGGTATGAATCAGAGAAAATAAGTAAGAAAAACCAGTATTAACACAAAAGCTAAGGTTAGAATTAGGGTAGTTACCTCTAAAAATGCCACCTGGGGCAATTTTAAAGCATCCCCGATGATTACATAAAGCACAAGCACACCTCCCAAGAGTCCATGATGTTGGAAAGGGGTTTATAATGAATAATTTAGGACTAGGAGAATACCTGCAATTTCATTAGGCAGATATTAAAAGCAATTGCAGTAGTAAAGGAATAAAATTTGTTTTAGGGTTTTTCATTCTGCAATATTTCTTTAATATTATTTTAAATTTTATTTATAAATATAGTCATTTTCAATCTCTCTATGTTGTTGTATTAATAGCTTGTTTTTATAGATTTTGGAGCCTTGGCATTTTGACTTTTTGTATCTATATGGTTTCCATTCTTGGGGAGAACACAACAGTGAATGGGCTCATACATTTAAATTGCATGGTGGCAGTTGCTGGGAGACTTTAAACAGGCCGTAAGTAGAGTTCTTGAGAGAGTGAGGTTGTGTGTCTCGGCATCAGAAACACCTGAAATACTTGTTAAAACTATGCATTCCCAGGACACCTAAAAGTGTTGGACTGAGACTGAGAAATCAGAATCTCTTGGAATGAGACACAAGACTCAGGTTTTGGATATGAACATACAGTAAACTGTTTTCCAAACATAGTTGCATTCATACCATCAAGCTGTAGGGTCTGTGTTCCCCTCCGTCCTTCAATCTGGATAGGCTTGTGGCTGCTTTGAACTATAGAATGTGGTGGAAATGATACTTGTGTGACTTTCCAGACTGGATCATAAAAGGTGTTGCAGTTTCTGGCTTGTTCTCTGGGGCACACACACTTTGAGTCCTGAAGCACTGTATCAGAACAACTCTGCTGAGGCTGCCATTCTGTGTGGAAGCCAAGCTGCCTGGACAGGCTCATGCAGATGTTCTGGTAGACAGTCCTACTCTTCAAGTCATCAAAAAAGTCAGACATCTGAGTGACAGTGATCCAGGTAATCCTGCTCTGGGAGGTAAGCCTCCCAAGCTCAATGCTATCCAGAGGACAGGTGATAATACATGAGCTGAAATTGACACAAGAGTTAGTTTTAATGTTAAGAATGATCATTGTTTTTTTACTCACTTATTCAATAAAATATTTATTGATTGCCTGCTATTGTCAGATTGTTTTAAAAGTCAGAGATAACAGCAAAGACCAAGAAAAATCCTCAGTGTCATGAAGCATAAGTTTCAAGGGTGGCAGGACAGGTGTAGCTGGGTGGTGGAGAATGGGGAGTAGATAGATAAAACAACTAAATGAATACATTAACAAGATAATTTATGGCTATGTTAAATGTTCTGAAGACAGTAAAAATTGTGATGTCATGGGGAGACATTATTTTGTTTATTTGTATTTTTAAAATTATTTTTTATTTTTTATTTATAGTTGATACCTTGTAGACAACATATGTAAGGGTCTTATTTTCTTATCCATTTAGTCACCCTATGTCTTTTGGTTGGAGCATTTAATCCATTTGAATTTATCATAATTGTTGATAGATTATATTTATTACCATTTTATTATTACTATTTTATGGGTTTTTTTCTTCTTAATAAAGACCCTATAATATTTTCTGTAATACTGTTTTGTGGTAATGAACTCCTTTAGCTTTTTCTTATCTGGGAAGATCTTTATCTGTCCTTTGATTCTATATAATAGATTTGCTGAGTAACCTTGGTTGTAGGTCCTTGTTTTTCATCATTTTGAATATTTTGTGACAATTCCTCCTGGCCTACAAAGATTCTGTTGAAAAATCAGCTGATAGTCTTATGGGAGCTCCCTTTTAGGTAACTGTTTTTCTCTCATTGCTTTAAAGATTCTTTCTTTGTCTTTAACCTTTGGCATTTTAATTACGAAGTGTCATGGTGTGGGCCTCTTTGGGTTCAGCTTTTTTGGGACTCTCTGTACTTTCTGAGCTTGTATTTTTTCTTCAGTAGGTTAGAGATGTTTTCCATCATTATTTCTTCTCCTTCTTGTACCCCTATGATGCAGATGTTGTTACACTTGTTGTTGCCCCAGAGGTCCATTAATCTATCCTCATTTTATTAAATTCTTTTTTTTTCCTACTCTGATTAGGTATTTTCTGTTGCCTTGTCTTCCAAATCACTGACTTGATTCTCTGCTTCATCTAATCTGTTGTTGGTTCCTACTAGTGTCTTCTTCATTTCTTCAGTTATTGGGTTCTTTATTTTGACTGGTTCTTTCTTGGGGCTTCTATGGGTTTTTTATGGCATTGAAGCTTTCACTAAGGTCCGTGAGCATTCTTATAATTATTGTTTTGAACTCTGCATCTGGTAGTTTGCTTGCCACCATTTCATTTCAATCTTTTTCTGGAAATTCCTCCTGTTCTTTCATTTGGGACATTTTTGTTTGCCTCCCCATTTTGGCTGCCTCTCTGCTTTTGTTTCTATGTATTAGGTAGATCTGCTTATCTCTCAATCTTGGTAGGGTAGCCTTGTGTAGTAGGTGTGCTATTGAGCTTCATGGTGCAGCCTCCTGTCACTGGAACTGGTTGATCCAGGTGTACCTGTGGGGTATCTGTGTACCCTCCTGGTGTAGTTGAGACTTGATTGCTATTGGCAGGTCAATGGGAGGGATCTACCCCCAGGCCAATTTGTTATGTGGACTGGCTGCAGCTACAGCAGAGGAGCTGCTATACTGCAGCTGACCCATGGAGCAGGACTCACCTCAGTGGGGCTCTGATGCCCACTGAGTCTGCCCCTTGAGTGTGTTTCTCATGGAGGTAGTTGGGTGGTGCTCCAGCACATTCTGAAGCTGGCTACTAGGTGCACTGGATCTGAGGGGCTGCACTGTTCTACATTGTGTGGTCAGTGAAGGCCTCTCACAGGAATTATTGTTTTGAGTATTAGTTGACTATTATGACCTGTATTAGTCTCCTGGGTCTGTCAACACAAAGTGCCACAAACTGAATGGGTTCAACAAGGGAAATGTATTGTCTCACAGTTCTTGAGGTCAGAAGTTGTCAGGGTTGGGTCATTCTGAGGGCCATTTTGGGGAATCTATCCCATGTCTCTCTCTTAGCTTCTGGCAGTTTGTTGGCAATCTTTGGACAATCTTGCTTTCACATGGCATTGCTCTGACTCTGCCTTCATCTCCACAGGGTATTCTTCCTGTGTGCATGTTTATCTCCCAATATTCTCTTTTTATAAGGATGTAAACCAGTTGGATTAGGGGCCTACACTACTCCAGTATAACCTCATCCTAACTTAACTAATTATATCTGCGATGATCTTATTTCCAAATAAGGTCACATTCTGAGGCAGTGGGGGTCTTTATGATATGAATTTTGGGAGGACACAGTTCAACCTTGAATAAGACCTAAAGGATGAAAATCTGGCTTGTACAATAATCTTGAGCTGAGCATTCCAGGCAGAGAACACAGCAAAAGCAGAAATAAGTTTGATGGTCAAGGATCAGACCAAAAGTCAATACTGGAATACAGAGAGGAAAGGGAACTCAGTATTAACTTCGCCATCATTGTGAACATTCCCTTACACATCTGCATTAACAATGTTCTCTGCAGAAGTCCAAGCTGCCCTGCCATTATACAATCATCAAGGGTCTTGTCAACTCTACTTCAGGCATGTTGCATATAACCTGGCCTTCCACATCATCATGGCTTGGGTTGTGCATTTATTTCTTTCTTATACTGTTTCAGTTGCTGTTTCATTGATCTTCCTGCCTTTAGACTCTCTACCCTCCCATCCATCCTTTGGAATACCAAAAGAATTATATTCTAAAACAGAAATTTTATTCAACCTCACTCATTCTATAAAAAGAGTCCTCCATTGTCTCTCCATCACTTGCAAGATAAAGAACAAAAATCTCCAGCATGTCACAAAAGGTTATACAAAACCAGCTTAGCTTCTGCCAGCATTTCTAGCCTTTCTGTAAATTGAACTCACCTCCAATTCCCAAGACTCACCATGTACTTTCAGGACATGTATTTTTGTTCAACTTTCCCACTCTTTCTACTATTTTCTTGACAAACACCTAATCTCTCAAGGGCCAGTTTGCTACTCATCTCCACTAAAAAGTAGTTATCTTTCTCCACTCTTTCCTGAAAGCCTCCCCACTCTCTTGTGTCTGCGATTGGATTAGTTGCTCCTTTATCTTTGTTCCCATAGGACTTTGCTCAGCATTTATCATCTTGGCTTACAATTATTCGTTTGAATACTGGTCATTCACCTCCCTTGCTAAACCATGAATTCTTTGATGTCAGTGACAGTGCCTAGTTTAGTAACTGTTCAATAGGGGTTCACCAGACCAAATTAACTGGAATACTAGCAATGGCATGAGTGCTGGCCTTCAGGTCAGCCTTAACACAGTCCCCTCTCTCTTGGTCATTAACACACAGAACCAGGATCAATGCTAACAGTTACATCCCCATGCTGATGTGTCACCTTCGACATAGCTTAGCATATTTGGCATCTAGGCAGGAATTCAAGTTCTAGCACTGTCAAGGGTCACAGGACTTCTCTTGGGAACCTTAATCTCTCTGGGCCTCAGTTTCTTTATCTTTAAAATGAGATATTTGAACCAGATAAGCTTTGGCTTGCTGCAGACCTAGCATTAACCCTATCTCTCATACTGGAGTCAGTTTCTGTATTAATTGTATCACCATCAGCATTAATGTCAATCTTGCTCTTCTTTGCTCAGTTTCAGAGACACAGGTGTGGGGCATGTTCCACTGTTGCTCTCCCTCCCTTTCTCTTGTTTTTTGGCAATAGCTCTTTTGACATTAACATTCTTGTTATCATTGTTTTAGACTTGTGTATTAGGAGAAGGGTATAGTTTATAGTTTCATAAACTTTACATGTATAAGCTCCTGTGTTATGATAAATTGAAACAGCTATTTTGAAACTGTGTCACAGGAAGCTGTGCTGAACCCATGGCCTCCTAGACCCTCTTCCAATAATTTTCTCTAATTCTCATTAGCATGTTTCCACTGCAGACTCACTTGGAAGCAGAGAGGAATTCTTGTACAGCTAATTTAACACCTGCAGGTTTGAGAGTTGGTAGAGAAGCCACATCAATAAAATAATCACTTGCTTTCTCAGAGATTTTAAATTCAAACCCTTTAAAGGTTAGACTTTCTGTACGATTTCTATTTATGTTTTTACATCAAGTCATATGTTAATGCACTTGTCTTTTCAAATGTATAAAGAGGGAAAAAATCTGAATGAAACCACTTTCATTATAAGAATGGCCACAGTCAAAGAAGTGCTCTGACATTTTGGAGGCAGCTATGTCCTTTCTCTTGGTATCACAGCCTGCCTTAGAAATCCCCAGCAAAGCTAGGGGCTGGCTGGAGGGACAGGCAGGTGGGCACAGTCTGGGAGCTGTGTTAGGTCCTATTGTTTGGAGATTTGTCAGGCAAAGATGGAAGCTCTGTGCTCTACTGAAGTGCATGAGCATAAAGTGTAGCAAGAAGGGATAAGCAGAAGAATCATCAGAAGTTTGAAGTACAGCATCTGCAGGGAGTAATTACTCCTCTTTATCTTGGGGGCAGGGAGTTTATACCTACCCCCTTCAGAAAACCAACCAACCAAACAAACAAACAAAAACAAGGTAGAGATGGGGGAAAAGGTTCCCAGAGCATCATTAGGAGAGATCAACAGGAAGAAGAGAGATGTGACACTGGAGCTGGATGCCACCCTCAGATTAGGGCACCATGAGATGATTATGGGGAGAATCTTACTGTGTCCCTGTGAGTGATATGGTCACAGACATACTTCTCTGGAGATTTCTGAAGGAGAGAAGCTTGCAGGAGGAGCCCTCAGCAGGAAGGCATGGGGCTGTGGGGCAGCATACATGACAGAGGATGGAGGGGCTGCAGCCCCAGTCTCAGGCCCTTTAAGAATGAGAAGAGGCACTTCCTCATAGCAGAGCACCACATGGAGGTGATAATGGAGAAATTAAAGTGGAATAAGCTAAGAGGGCCACTAAAAATGGAGTTGGGAGGCCATCGAGGAAGTGGGGACTATGCACATCTCATGTGGCAGTTACTGAAACTATGTTAAGTTACTGACCTATGGCTAACCTTAGCTCAAGGCTGAACAACAAACATTCTGGGTCCATGACTGCTACATGGTCATTTATGGACTTTACTTCCTCTTCACCATGGTGACCAGACCACCTGAATTCTTCACCTTGAAAGGAACAGATCCTTTTCAACAACCAGCATCCTCCATTTACATAGAGGGCCAAACCAAATCCCAAGTGCCCCAGCCCATGTCCTCCAGTTACATGGAGGACCTCAGCGAGAGTAGTTCTCATGGTTTTGCTGGTTATATATCCTGCCTTTATTTTGGTTCCCTTCAGAGCACAGTTTGGGTTGCTACCTGAATCTGTGCCCTAGACTACAAATCTTATTTTGCTCAAATAAATATTTTTATTCTTTACTACAGCCTATTTGTTGTTGTTGTTAATAGAATATTGCCTTAGAAGACTAGTAGGCAAGTGTTGAGGACATGCCCAGGGCTCAGCGAGGTAAGCACGGCAACACCCATCAGGAGCAAGTTGGAGGTCATGGACCACTGGCAGGACCAAAGGGAGACAAGGGGGGCTTCAGTGATATAAGAAGTGAAGAGTGAAGGTGCACATTCCCCTAGGAAAACCCTGAATGCCTCTACACAGGTGGCACCATGATGAGATGGACCAAGCAACATCAGGATTCTTCACAAAGCTGACAGGTAAGGTCATTGCTGATGTCTGTCTCACTCTTTCCTGCTCTCCCAGAGGAGTGGAGCCTGGAAATGAGGTGAAAAAAACAGAACCCAGGAGACTGTGCTCTAATCCTGAACCGCAAGGCTAGAGTGAGAGATTAGAACTCCCTGCCTTGGCCAGGTGGCTCAGTTGGAGCCTCATTCTGTACATCAAATGTGTGTTTGATCCCTCATCAGGCCACATATCTAGGTTGTGGGTTCAATCTCTAGTTGGGACATGGATGGGAGGTAACCCCTCAATGTTTCTCTCTTGCATCAATGTTTCTCTCTCTTAAAAAATCAATAAACATATCATTGGGTGAGGATTTAAAAAAATACCAGTTAAAAAAAAAGAAGAAGACTAAAACCCCCTCCCACCACACCACTGCAAAGCTCCAAATCTGATTCTGGGGGAGATAGAGAATTTAAAATAGAATATTTGATTAAAGCCATAAACCAGAAGAACTTTTAATAACCAAAAGCAACCAGAAAGTTTGCAATTTGCCCAAGTTATGGCTAAGGGGATGGAAAGCAGAATTAACAGGAGCACTGATGGGAAAAATAAAGCTGATTGGTGTTCAGAACCTACCAAGTCTGACTTCTAAGGAAGCTTTTGTAAAGTCATAATAAGAAATAAATATGATATTATTAAACATACACACTTAGTAGGATCAAACTTCTTAAAAATTCTCTTAGCCTAACTTTTCTTTCCTCAAACATGTGGCAGTGGGTTTTGGGGGGTTTTCTTTTGTTGTTGTTGTTGTTGTTTTAATTGTCCCCTGCCTTTTGCAAGTAGTCCCTTCACTGCTGCACAGCCTCCCTTGGAAAGTCAACACTTCCCAACAGTCCAAATCTACACACTCACATAACCCTGAATAGTAACTGGAATCCTTCCTGGGCTGAATTTCTAGGGAGCAGCAGACCTATGGGAAATTTAGAGAATGCCATTGTCCTGTTGTGTTCTGACTGCTGTAACAATAATGCTATAGACTGGATGGCTTAAATAACAAATTATTTTTCTCACAGTCCTGGAGGCTGGAATTCCAAAATCAATGCATTGACGGGTTTGGTGTCTGGTAAATGCTGCCTTTCTTGTTCCTAGATGGCATTCTTACTACTGCATTTTCACACGGTGGAAAAGTGGAAGAGTCTTCTCTGGGGTACAGTCAAACCTGGGTTCTGAAATGTCTCCCATCTTGAACAATTCAGTTCTCGACCAAGTTGTTCATGGAAAAATGCCTCAGTTGTTGAACAAAACTTTGGCTCTTGACCCAACAACCCTTTCATGCTGATATCTGTATGATCAGTCTCACATCCCTCAGGCAACAAAGGTGATTTGGTTTTTGAACAAATCTCTTCTCAGTTTTCTAGAATGAATTAAGTTCCAGCAGGAGGTCCCATTGTGTCCTTTCAAAGGGCACTAACCCCATTCATGAGGACTCCACCCTCTTTTCAAAGGGCAGTAATCACATCCCAAAGGCCTCACCCCCTAATTCCATCACATTAGGGATTCGGATTTCAGTATGACACTTGAGAAGGGGTGCAAATATTCCATCCATAACAGTCACCCTTTACTTGGTTTCATTTTTCTTCTTTCCTTGGGACTTACCCATTCAAAATACTTGCCCATGTTTTAATTTTTATCCCATTAAAATTGTCTTATTAAAGTGCTTTTCATACTAAGGATATTAGTCCTTTGTTATATATGATACAAATATTTATTCTGACTTGCTATTTATATTTCAACCTTATTTTTGTTGAAAAATTTTAAAAGTTTGAGTAACCATATTACTCAATCTTTATCATTTCTAAGCAATCCACTTCAATATAGTCTCTGTTAATGTCATTCTTGCTTCCTCTACTTCTAAATTATACTCACCTACTTCAACTCTGCATTTAATGCTGACCTTCTCCTGAAGTTGTGGGAGCACTTTGGTAAGTAGTCTCTCTGCATATAAAAAGCACAGGTGACTCACTTGCTGGATTCTCATTTGTCCATAAACATCTTTTTATTTTTTGTCCCTGCATTTTATTGATAGCTTAGCTGGGTGTAGTATTCTAGATTCAAAATAGTCTTTTTTTTTTTTTTTGGAAGTTTGAATATGTTGCTCCTCTGGCTAAAACTCTGTGCTGCTGACCAGAAGTGGATGTCAGTATGCTTACCTTTCACTGAGAGTGACCTCCTTTTTCTCTCTAGAAGCTTTAAGGACATTCATTTCATCCTTTAAGGAAATTTTATCAGAATATTCCATAACATGGGTTATTTTCTCACTTATCCTTCTCCATAATCAGTCAACGCTCAATCTTAAGAGTGATGTATACTCTCAGCTCAGGGAATTTTATTTTTATCTTTAATGTCTATAAGAATGTTTTACCTTCTTATGCTTCTTCTATTCTTTCCTATAAAGTCTATTAGATGGCTGCCATGCCTCCTAGATTTGTTATTTGTGGTTTTTTTTTAAACTTGTTTTTTAAGATTTTATTTATTTATTTATTTATTTATTTATTTATTTATTTATTTAGAGAGGGAAGGGAGGGAGAAAGAGAGAGAGAGAGAAACATCAATGTGTGGTTGCTGGGGATCATGGCCTGCAACCCAGGCATGTATCCTGACTGGGAATTGAACCTGCGACACTTTGGTTCGCAGCCCACGTTCAATCCACTGAGCTACACCAGCTAGGGTGCTGTTTTTTTTTAACTTTTTCCTTACATTTTATCTTTTTGATCAAAGTTCCAAAAGATTTTTTATTTCATTTTCCAGATCAAAACTTAATCTCTGTCAAATTTATTCAACCTATCTAGTGAAAGTCTTACTCTTGTTGTAATATCTGAATTTTGAAAATTCCTTCTTATTCTCTGATTGGTACCATTTCAAAAGAGACTTCTCTACACTTGTGGCTTCACGATGTGCCCAAACCTGTAGGAAGAAATCGGAATAATTTTTTCCAGAATGTTTTAAACAGCTCTGATTTTCTCCCTGAATTATCTCCTTTTTTCCTCTTCTGGATTATACACTTTATATTTACTTATCCTTTTCTTTCTCTTTCATGCCTCTGAGTTCTTAAATAGAGCGTTGCAATATTTGTTTGCAAATGTTTTTAATGAAGAGCTACTTTTTAATATGTGCAGATAATTGGTGTGCATTTCCTCAGCATTGTGTATGTCTCTTTCATACCAGATCTTTTTTTAAAATAGAAAGACAAAATGTGAACTTTCAGTCAGCCAACGTAATTATAGGCAGGCCCTTTTGCAATGTTTGGGGACCAGGAACAAGAAAATAGAGTAGGGACCCCATCATCGCCCATAGCCTCTGAAAATAGACTGCTCTGGTTTTGATCTTTTCTGCAGTCTCCAAAGCCCTCAACAGGAGCTCTCCTAGGGTGGGTGTGGCTCGTTTGTTTACTCCTCTCATTTGAGGTGGGGTTTGATCCCCCCTTTCCTTGAGTCTCTAGGTATCTAGGACTGTTTTGACCCTTGGAGTACATCTGAAGTGACACAATCAGTTCCGAACCTGAACCAGATCTCACTTCCTGTCACAACTTCACCAGTCCCAGTCCCATCTGCTGGCACCTACATGAGATAGACCATCAACTTGAGCCCAGTCGACAGAAATATAGAGGTGGTAATACATAATTATTTTTAACCATTAAGTTTTGTAGTGATTTCTTAAAAGCAATAATAATAGATCCCCTATTTCTTATAGCAACAGATGAACTAATTTCTCTTGAAAGCAGTTCTCAGCTTCAGTGTGAGGATAAAACTGTGGCTGCCAACAACTCCGTTTAAGAGAAAAGGATTAACATAATAATCTTTAAGTACAGTTCTTCAATAAGAGTCTTAAAGACAATCTCTAGGTCGATTGTTATTTTGGGGATTCTAACCTGGACCTCCTTTTGGCCCCTCTGAGAGGACTGATGCTCAACTCTGGTGCCTTGGACTGCTGTTTCTTCCACTTCTTATTTGTCAATGAGATAAGAACCATACTGTATCTTCCAGATAGTCCTTAACATCTGAGTTACTAATGGCATCTATTTCTCTGCCCCTACTCTGTTATCATGTGTGTGTGTAATTTCAGTGTAATCTTGGAAGAATATGTAATTAGCAACATGTCCTCAAGCAGACATCTTGAACTAGAAATTTATTAAATTCCTGAATAGAACTCAGTGGTAAGAGGGCTCACCTTGTATTTCGGACAGTTTTGGGGGTTCTGATCAAGCAAAGAATGTACCATCTGCTAATACCTCATAACAAGAAGTACCTAGGAGAATTTTTACAAAAATGCACTTAGGTGAATATTCCTAAGGCAGAGTGGTACATGCATCCATGTTGCCAAAGGCTGCCCTTTTCTCTCACACATACATTGAAACAGTTTAATGGGCAGCATCTGAGGGTGGGGAAAAAAGTGACACAGGATTTTATGGCCAGTGTGGAAACTTTAGAGCCAAGTTTGCAATATTCCTGTGAGTTTGAAGTTTGTATTTTATATTGCAGGTTCTTCTGGAGGTGGGTGAGGGAACACCAGAAAATTAACTGACTTTTTGCTTGGATAAGTAGTTGAGATGAGTTGAATCTTTCAAAGTTTAGAGACATTAGGCAAGTGTTCACTCTGAGTTGTGTGCCAGGGCTCAGAGACACTGGTGAGGAGAGAGAAGGTACTAAGCAATAGCCTGAGATGACATTTCTGTGTGAAGCCAGAAGACTTTTTATTAGTTCTGGTTGCTTGTCATGCTTGTCAGATACTTCTTCAGAGATGCAAATAACTCTTATTTGAGGTTTTAGGGGCTTAATTGGCTTCTGTATCTATTTTTAAGGAATGGATCCTGTGGTCTCTAAAGCCAGGATGAAACCATAGGAGAAAATTTCCCAAGAATGAAAATGAAAAATGAAAGAATTGGACAGTTCCAATAGGCCAACTGAAATATACAGGCTTTCTGGGAAGGTTACAAATTTGGTGCCTTTTAAAACTGATATAATTTCAGTATTTGTTGACTCATCTATTATAAGCACAACCAATTATATAGATGGTGAAGCCATGATAGAAGGCCACAGGCACTGGGTCTAGCCTATTCTCTCATTCAGAACATGCAACTTTGGCCAAAACTTTGAACATTCCATGCAGAAAAACTAAAGCCTTAGAGTTTACCATACTCAATCTCCTTAGAAGGCCATGGATTATCATCATAATTTTCCTTGTGATTTTTATCATCACCATCATCATCATCATCATCACCATCGATATTGTTGTTGTTATTATTACTTGGACAAACTTCTTGGGAGATTTTCCCCTAAAAAACTCACCAGATTATTCCTTCTAACTCACATTGCTGTCATTTCTAAGAACATTCCAGTAAACACAGTGTTCTCCACTTTGTTTTATTTTCAGTGGTGTTTTAGTGGCACTACTGGTCTGGTGTTCCATACAAATGTTCCACCGGCCTGCCTCTTAATCTGGCTATATTCTAGTCTGACTTTCAGAAGGAAAAAATCTTAAAAGATGAGTCAGTGAAGGCTTAAGAAGGCTCAGACATAGCTCCACTGAAAAATCAATAGAGCTCAGGAGATACCATTGTTAAAAAACTTTTAAGACGGCTTCTGTCTGGGTAGGCTCACCACGATTTCCCCCCACCCCTCTGTCTGTTTCCTGTAGTAGTTATTGTCAAACTTCAATGAGTTTAAAAATCATGTTGGGAATTCACTAAAAAGTCAGATCACCAGAAATTCTGATTCACTGGCTTCAAAATGAGACCCAGAAATAGCATTATTAATAAGGACCCCACCTGAAGCAGGTAGAGCCTTGACTTCACACAAAGAATTAATAGGCACACATTACATAAAATAAATCTTACATGATCTAGAAAGCTGGATGTATTTATTCAAGCTGAGAAGGGAATAAAAAAAGATATTGTTCAGCTACATCCTATATCAAATGACTTGCAGAGGCAAAAACCCTAGGGATAGGAATGAATAGTATTACCAAAAAGGAGGGCAAATTAGCCAATCAATGGCCATTATAGACTTAGGGACAACTGGTTATGCTTAAAAATAATTTCTGGAGGAATTGTTCTAGTAGGAGGCACCTGAGAGCCATGAGGATTATTTCAGGAAGAAGAGGATTTGGAGATTGACTAGTTCAGCCTAGTGACTGAATGAGACACCAAATGGATAGTGTCCTTAGGAGAACATCAAAGAAAATGAAAATGGGAAAGGATTAGCCAAAAATTTGTTATGACAACTAGGTTTTATCTTTATTTCCAAGTCTAATCAGTCAGTAGTGGCCCCTTGAAGCACTTTGTCAGAAGAGATTGTGAAGTCATTTCTAGGCTTAGCAGAAAAGTAAACCTTGATTGATTAGTTATGTCTGCCACTGGCAAGGATAAGAAGAATTAGATGCATCCTTTCAGTCTCTGCCTTGGCAGTGATTATAAAGTTATCTAAGTTTCACTCTAGTAGAAAGACTCTGTGATTCCTGGCACCACTTTTCCCTGCTATTTCCAAACACAGAAAGGTTTGCCATGTGCACACTAAGATAAACACCTGGTGAAGTGATATTTATACTGGTAAGGATGGTTGCTATGCTAGAACATCTCAAATACTTATCTGGCACAAATCCAGGTCTGTTGTCCTTGCTTATTCTCCATCACAGACTCTCTTAATCAGGCCTCCCATACTATTTGCAATGCCCAATTTTGCAAGAGAGAAGGAAGGGCAGTAAGCCACTGTGCCTCTTTCTTATTCCCTTTAAGACCTTAATTGCCGAGTGTTGCCACTCCTACCCCAGTGATCTCAAGATTTTAAATAAGCAAAAATGAGCTGTACTTCATAAAATGGGTAGGCGTGCTTGCCTTCAAAGAGTAAATACTTTTTAAAGTTCCTACTAAAAATAAAAATAAAAAAGATTGGCACACTTATATATAATTGAGAGGCTAACTGCCAGTCAACCATATCTGTGCATTCAAGTTGAGTACCTGTCAATACTTTGCTGGCCTAATTTGAATTTCTGCATGTGAAAGAAATAAAACTGAAGAGTAGAATATTTTTAAAGAAATTGAGATTGACAGTCTTCTATAATTTAGATTTTTCTCCAGTTCAGATTTATCTTCCTCTACTCTAATAAATATTTTCTGGTGGTTTTCTTGTCTGTTTTCACACTCTCCCACCTTGGCCAGGCCTGGGGACTTTCTTCCTGAGAGCTCCCAGGTTTTGGTTGGGAATATATGCTGTCCTAGGGAAGTGGATTTCACCCCAGTTCTAGAGATCGAGCATGTGACCAGTTGGAGCATTTGTTCAGCCTGGCCATGGCAATTGTCTCAATGCTGGCCATGTCACCTTTGCCAATCCAGTTAGAGTGGTTCTTAGGACTTTTGCTGGGAATGAAGATGGCCTTAGGAGAATGTAACTCTGAAGGAAACATAAAAGACCAAAAAAAAAAAAAAAAAGAAAGAAAAGAAAAACCAAAAAAACCCTGCTGGCATTATTGAGCTACTCTACCTGTGGAATTTTCAGGCAAATGAATCAGTACATTTTCTCTATTGTTGAAGCCAGTTTTAATTAGCTTCTTCCTTCTCTGTTCCTTGTAACACTAGCTGATACACCTAGTTAATCTGAGGTGAGAGAATCCATCTCATCAGCACTGACTTGTTTTCTGTGACTCAGCTTTTCTAATTTTCTTCTATGAATGAGATTTGGGAAGCTGGGTAATAAACATCTGATAATGATTACGATGAAAATTTCAGTCTTGTTCCAGGGGGATGCTCTGGAGAAGAATATGCATCTTCTGATTCAATACCATTTATATGATACTAACAGGAAGGGAACGAGGAATAGGCTGGTTTTGTTGTAGAAGAAAATGCCTGCATACTATGGGGAGGAATTAATTATGCAAACTAGTGAAATATGTGCAGACAAATGCTAATTTGTCAACCTGTAAACTGAGCTTCCTAAATTTTAGTTTGCAATAAGTTGAGTCATTTTCAAATATATTAGGCAAATGAGCTGAAACCCTAGTTTGATATATGTATCTAACCTTGATGTCCACACCAGTACTACTTTCTATGCAACAGGAGACCCTGACCTTCAGGGCCAGAATTTACTACTTCTCTTGTGAATATATCTGTGAATTTTGCAGCTTTTTCTTTCTGCCACAGCAACAGCATGGATGTTAAAAGAATAACAGCATAATGAAATAGAATTGCAGATTTATACATGTAAGGGGGTGCAGAGAAGAGTCTATCTGCCTGGAAGAGTCCTCCAGGCAACACCAGAAGTGGAGGCAGTGACCATTGATCTAATGCAGCCTTAGGACTTTCTCCTGCAAATCACAGCAGAAACCATAGCAGGCTCTCTGAGGACAGTTTTGGAAGGAGTAACTAGAGACAAACTTCTGCTGGGCAACTAGATTCAGAGTCTTATAGAATAGGAAGATAGCTAACATCTGTTGGCTTGGAATTGCTGTTGCTTACCTCGGCAGTGCAGCTAGCCGCATATGGATGTCATGATCTAGACCCAGACGTGTCTTCTTCTCTACTCTTACAAAGCCAAGGGGACACTGAAGGCCAGGCTGCGACTCTGCAGAGCTGAATCCTCTAGACCAAGAACCTTTCACTGAGAAAGAAGCCACAAAAGACAGAACTGTCCAGAATGCCTGTCCTGGGGGAGGTGCAAGGGAAACAACAGTTGGAGTGAGAGCCAAAGGTATCTGCACCTCTCGTTTTAAGAAGAGGACACGTGTGAGAGGGCAGTGAACGTGCCCAGGGCACCATGTCAGGCTGAGATGATATGTGGCCCAGAAAACAGAACAGGAAGTCTGTGATCACCCATTTTCCCCTTTTGTGATAAAGCAAAAGATTCATGCACCTCATCTGGAGACATTCCCACTTGCCCCAAGGACAACAGGGGACCATTAGGACAGGCTGTCCCTGTATGTCACCCTGCAGGTGTTTGACTCTGAGGCCTGTGGCTGACACTGCAGTCTGCTTCTTTTTGACTGGCCCCCTCACTGTGACCAAGGCCTTCTCTTGCTCTTGCTGGAGGTGCATTTCTCCCCGCATCTCTGCTCCATGTAGCCCCTGGCCAAGGTGCCCACCGCTCAACCTCTGTGTGGGAAGCTCACCCTCTGCCCAGCAGGCATTTGGGGCTATGTCCATACTCCCTGGGGTTCAAGGGCAGCTTAGGGGAGCATGGGAGACCTGCTTGCAACCCAACCAATGCCTTCACCTTCCCAGCTATGTAGAGATGCCCTGTGATGCCTTAATTACATGTGTTGTAATTAAACAGAGACATTCTAGAAGGGGAAATAGAGTTGCTTGCCTAATGGGCTCTAGAATCTCTCCCCACTCTCTATTTCCTCTTTTATCTTTGCCTTCCACTCCCACCACCACTCACATCAGAAAGAGCAAGTTTCCCTTTAACGCCTTTCCCACCTCCTGTACTTAAAGATCTTGGAGTCTGGGCTGGCCCTATCCATGATGTGTTAAGTGGGAACTATGCATTTAGAACACTGGTCCTTTCTCAACAACACCTGGCTCTCAGGCCTATTGTGTACTTTGCACAGCACACTATGTTGGAGGTCAGAATCTTTCTCTTTGCCTTTCTTCTCAAACAGTCCTTATGCGTTCCCTCCCTCTCAAACCAGTCTTCTCCTTCCTGTAGGTGGGCTAATACCTCAAGTCTGTCAGGCAGGCCATGGACATAGGACAAGAGAGAAAAACACACTAAATTTTTAAAAATCTTGTTCCTACTACACACAAAAAGGAGAGCTTCCTTCCATCAACACATGCACACCAACAACTCCCCTTTCTCCATCCTGCTGAACCCTCCAGGCACTTAGATACCAGGACAGAAACCCTTGAACAGCATTGTCAGGGAAAATCTCAAGGCTTTTACATGAGATGAGGTGGGCTCCTATGCTCCTGGAAATTTTGTATTTCTCAATCTGGATACTGTTAATAAAAAGTGTAAAAAGGCATCCAGGGCAGGAAGTCCAGCTCAAGTCAAACCTCTCCTTTGAGAACCATGCTGGCTCTTGCCTGGGACTATGGCTACTCAAAGACTATGGCTTTGCTGCACAGCCCTGCTTCTCCCAGTCCTACCTGGGCCCAAGAACAATGGTTCTCCTTGTCCACATCTCTGCCCCAGCTTGGATCCTTCCTCCACTTCCATACTCCTCCCCTGCTTACTGCTTCGCATGGTGACTGGTGTTCCTTGCTCATTCCCTGGTCTGGCCCCCTTGCCTTGGACTAGAATGCTTTAATCAATGAGGACACCTGCAAGCTTTCACCAGAACCAGCCTATCTTTCAATTCTAATTATTCAGTTTTGACAAGCGCCATCTTGGCTCATCCGCATTCCAAGCATTGCCTGGAATTTTATCACCAACCCAAGCTAAGTGACAGGCAGAAAAGAATGGAAAGAGAAGAGAGAAAGATGAGGTGGTGATTGTCAGCTGTATCATTTTGAATTATACAGTCCTGAATTTAGCATTTTTAAAAAATATATCTTTTCTTTGAAAAGATAGACAACAAACCTAAAATAGTAGTTGCCTCAGAATTTGGGAAGGAGGAGGTATAGATGGTTTGGGAAGGAGGTGGTATGCTTATTTAAGGACATTTTAGCTTAATCTTTAATGTTTTATTTTTTAAAAAGAAGACTGTATTCACGTAGCATTTGAGAAATGACAAAATAATGAATAACTGGTTTACTTATCTAGAAGTTGAAAACTTTTTTGAAAAATTAAAAAATGGATAAATTCACAGAGTCTATGCATATGACATAATGTGTAAATGCTGGTCTGTGCACTACAGATAACACATAGTCTGATGGCACTTGCTTGTAGTCTAATATCATCTCGGCACTGAACTGTGGGCCATATTTGATGCCCCTTTGTACCTCTACCATGACCCATAGACGATGGCATGCATTTGACCCTCAAGGACTGTTTGTTGAGCCAAACTTAAAGGCAATCACATGGCCCTCTTAAGGATGGCAAGCTGAAGAATGAAGAGTAAGGAACTGAGCACAAGTGTGGAGAGAGGGGTGAGTCTCCCTGGGATCTCTGTTTTTTTTTTCTGGAAATGAATAGCAAGGTGCTGGGGTCCTCCCTGCAAGCTGGGATTTACAGGGAGCTTGTCAGGAACAAGTCTTCTACAAAGTCTCTAAGCATGATGGAGAGTAGAAATTCCTGCCAGTTATAAGGAAACGTGTTTCTGGAGCCATAAGTTCCAGTCCCCTGAGCTGCTGCTGCGTTCCAACAGTCTGTATGTAAATTGTGCCCTGTTCCAAAGTGTACCCAGATAGAGGGTGGGGGTAGTCACCCCCTTCTTTTAAACTGTTGTTCCTCTCCATTTGTTGCTGCAGATGCCAACACAATTCTTGGTGCATGAATTTGGCTGGGAAAGGAAGAAAATGGCAGCAGCATTAATTAAAAATAATATGCCACCAAGGACATAGCTTGAGCTCACTTCTGTTAGTATTCCTCTGTACTGCTTTCTTTCCAACTTACAGCTCTCTAGGTGCCAGGGAGGGGAAAATGTGATATTCAGTAGAAATGTGAATGAAAAGTGATAGATATTAGAGAAGGGAATCCAAATGTCATAAAAATCTTCAATCTTAGAAGCATCTGTAAGGCAGATTTTAAAGGAGCTAAAGAGAATAGTAAAGAATCAGGGAAGAAGAATTGGATTCCTAAGGTTAGGATAATAATGGAGGGATTGGGAAAACACATACAAGAATCAACCAATGAATGCATAAATAAGTGGGACAACAAATCAACATCTCTCTCTACACACACACACACACACACACACACACACACACACACACACACACAAGGTCTGTCCAGAAAAAGTCCAGTCATTGTTAATATAATGAGAATGATTTGCACAATACTGATGTAACCTGGCAGCCAAGGAGAGTGGACTGCAAAGTGCGTGCGTGAACAATGATGACTTCACTATACTAGTCTCATGTTCACTCAACAGTAGACACCATTGATTGAGCACATGTACTGTGTGGCCATCACATTCAAAATGACTGAGTGAGTAGAACAACGAATCTGCATCAAATTTTGCATTAAGCTTGAACATTCCTCCACGGAAACTATTTGAATGATTCAGAAGCTGCAGCTATGGGCAACTGGTGATTGGCAACTTCATCACAACAAGGTACCCACTCACACATTACATCTCCTACAGAGTTTTCTAGTGAAACATCAAATCACCCAGGTGACTCAGCCTCCCTATAGCCCATATTTTGTGCCCTGTGACTTCCAGCTTTTCCCAAAACTAAAATCACCTTTGGAAAGGAAGAAATTTCAGAATATCAATGAGATTTAGGAAAATACACGGGGGCAGCTGATGGTGATTGAGAGAACTGTGTGAGGTCCTAGGGTGCCTACTTTGAGGGGAACTGAGGCATCATTGTCTTATGTACAGTGTTTCTTGTATCATATATCTTCTTCAATAAACATCTCTATTTTTTATATTACATGGATGGATACTTTCTGGACGTATCTCGTGTGTTTGTGTGTGTGTATCCCTTCCTCTCTTTCTCAAATAAATCAATTTAAAAAATTAAAATTAATAAAAAAGAGGAAGAGAAGCCCTGTCTGGATGGCTCGGTTGGTTGGAATGTTGTCCCATACACCAAAAGGCGGCAGGTTTGATCCCCGATCAGGGTGCATACAGGAAGCAACCTATTGATGTTTCTCTGTCTACCTCTCTCTCTTCCTTCTTCTTTATCTGTAAAATTAATAAACATATCCTTGAGTGAGGATTAAATATTTTTTTTAAAAAGGGAGAGAGAAGTAATATCATTCTTCAATAAAAGGAACCAGAACTTCTTGAAGAAATCACTGAGTCTAGTATATGACATTAACCTGGAATGTTTTATAGTGCTGAGAAGTAAGGAAGTAATCAAGAACAAAACAAAACAAGAAACCTCCCCACCTCACCCATGGAGGAATGTCAAATGGACACATGAGCCAACTGAAAGAGCTGCCAAAGGACCATGCTGGGATAATATGAGGAAGAAATGAAACTGTGGTATTGGATTATAACCCAATTATCCATGAATCCATACTGATACTGATGATTGAATATACAAATGAGTGCAGGAGAAGAAACAACCCTCATATAGAGAAAAATTTCAAATAATTTAGGTATATACATCCCCTTTGTGGAGGTAGAGAGTAACTCCTCGCTCCTCGCAGGTGACCTGCGCAAAATGAGCTTCTTCCAAAGAGTGCAGTATGGAGAGAGAGAATAAAAGAGTGACTTCATAGTGAAGAAATAGGACAAATGCTACCTTGGCAGGGTAATCAGGTTAACATCACTCTTGTGCTATCAGCTCCATGGCAGGTATCCTTGATGTGAGAACGGTGCAGCACCCCAGTGGTGTTCCTCTCCAGAACCCACAACTCCAGTCTAACCATGAGAAAAATCACCCAACAAACCCAAGTTGAAGAACATTCTACAAAATACCTGACTATTATTTCTCAAACTGGTCAAGGTCACCAAAACCCAGGAAAGTCTGAGAGACTGTCACAGTCCAGAGAAGCCTAAGGAGATGTGACAAGTAAATGTAGTGTGGTGTTCTCAATGGGATCCAGGAACAGGAAAAGGTGCTAGGGAAAAGCTAAAGAAATCAGAAAAAGGTATCAACTTTAGTTAATAAGGGTCTATCAATATCATTGCTTGAAACTACAAACATAACTACCCTGTGGAACTGGGTCCAAGCTAAAGAGAAAACCCTTCCTGGTGCCATCAGAACCTGGAACCTTTACAATCACCTAGAGGGGCATGTTCACCTTGTAAAAAATTATAATGCTTGCAAGCTGTGGTTTTAGAGTTTAATGTGTTATAAATGCTGACTATTTCAGGTAGCCTCCTTTGGAAGTTTAAGCAATATTTTCAGCTGTCCAATTTATTTGTTCTAGTCTTCTTGACAGAGTAGGATAACTGAGCCACAGAAGGAAAGAAGCAAATTTGGGAAAGGATCCATGAACTTGAGATATGTGTTTTTGAAAATTAACAGTCCTCATAAACCCACATCTCCAATACTGCATCCTATGAAATATGATTTGTCTTTTCCTGATATTCATAAGACTAAACCTCTTCCTCTTAATACTGAATTAATAAAGTTATTTTGATTTCATTATCTGTGCTTTAAGGGGACTTTCTAATAAATTCAGTTCTTAACAGTTAGAAGCCTCCTTCTGTTTCACATTTTGTTTCCTGTGTGGCCTTTTGTTTCCTAATCAAAATCACAACTTCTAAATTAAGTGAGAAAAGGATTTTGTTTTCTTAATCCCATTTGATATGTGAGCAAATCAGAAGCAAGCTTAAGGCTGCCACCTCTTTATTTGTTGTGTTAACCAATTAAAAGGTGTTACTCACTTGGTGATAAAGTATAGCCTTGTCCCTTGGGGTCCTGACTCTGGCCTCTTTCCATCTGGCTCCTTGTTCAATTTGCTAGCTGGGATCACTCTGGTCTCTGACTCCAAAGTCATCTGGACTTCACTTAGGTCAAAGCCGTTCTTGGTTGGAGGGAAAATATGGAACTAGCCCATCTTTTACTCTGAACTGGCTGCCACTAGAGCTGGGAGCAAAGAGAATGCCACTTAGAGCTAATTTCAGAAACCTCTTGGAACTGTTGTGCTCACAGGGCAGTTGTCCGCTAAGTGACAGTAATGGGCCCTTAGTAATGTTCACACACCCAAAGGGAGAGTAGGGTCCAGAGAGCAACAGTGAAGCAAGAATACAGAGCCACATTTGTCCAAATTTGCAGTTAAATGATTTAACGAACTGGGTAGCTGCCATGATGCTTCCGATGTGCACAAAGCTAGAGAGGAGTTTGGTGAGACTTAAATATCATCAAGGACATGTGCGTGCTTGGAAAACAGCATGTCCCTTGCTGCCAGCACTGCTTTGGTTTGACTTTTGATCCAGCCCTTATGTTTTTGCAATTTGGCATAATAAGAAAAATAAACACTTTTATCGAACTTGTGAGTTTCCAAAATAATTTATCATCTGCGATCTCATTTAATCCTTATATGCTGCATTGTGTGAAAAGACAGAATGACCTTCTCTACCTTACAGCACAGGACACTTTGCCCCAGGAGGTCATGAACTTGTAGCTGAACTAGTAAAAAGTAACCTTAACACTAGGGTTTAGATCCTGTGGATTTGTTAGTGTTTTTATCCTACACATGTTTTTATTTTTTCTCCAGGATCTGAATTCATTTGACTGTCTGATGAGCTGTATCCTAAAAAGAGAGCATGCACATTCACATGGTGTGCATGCACACACAACTTTCTGTAATTTCAAGAGGGTCACCATGGTCCCCAGGTTGAGAACCACGGTTGTGTGCTGTACAATCTCTATAATGGTAGGAGAGTAAGAAATAGGGAAATTCTGAGAGGACAATAACCACTCTGAAGATAAGAATTAAGGCCAAATTCCTAAGTTCTTTTGCCAAATTTTCTCCCTTCTCCTGGAATATATTATCTCTCAGAGGGAATCGCATATCCTGAAATTAAATGTGTGAAAAATACCCTAGGGAATATATGCAAAAATGGGAACATGTTGATGGAAAAACTTGACAAGATATCAAAATGAAAAAACGGGATGAAGGGCAAAATGAAAGGGGAAAAATAATAGTCAATTAGACGGTTTCAATCATGAACAGGCTGCAACTGCATACTGTGCACTTGTATGAACTCCATCCAGGAGCTGGGGGTGGGACTTGTGCTGAAGGGACAGAGAGGGCTTTGGGTGCTGTCAACCAAATGGGCTAATAGAGGCCAAGCTGGCACAGACCTTCATTGCAGTTCCCACAGGTCAGTTACATCTCTAGCTATTTTGCCCTGGAGATGCACATGCTTTGGGATAAATAACTGCCCATGCTGGAAACTTAGAAGCCATTTCTTGGCCAGGGTCCTTGTCACTGTGACTGGGCCCAGTGACAATATCTTGCCCTGCCTGTCAGTTCTCATGGATGCCCTTCTTCCCAACTGCTGAATGGATACTGAATCATCACCTTTCCTGCTCCAGAGTCCTCTAGGTCTGCTGGGTTTAATTCACCGTCCTGCCTTGACCTCCTTCTCTGGTGCAAGCTCTCTGGGCTGACTGCCTGGTTCTAAATGAATCCTCAGCTTCATTTTCCAAGTGTGATTTCACTGAGTTTGTGCTCATCCTAAATGGCCTGAGCGCAACTCCAATGTTGTGTGTCACTGGCTGTTGCTGGCCTCAGTTTCTCCCTTTGACCTGTAACTGTCCACAATGCTGCCTCCATCACCACACCAACCCCTTGGTAACTCATCTTGGTAGAAGAATTTAGAGGGAGTTCATCTCCTTTCCCCAAGCTCAGGCTTCTAGAAGTTGAAGTTGAAGCTGTGGGTAGGGAATGAGCAGAAGGGTAAAATGAGCAGGGAGTATCAGGTGCTGAGCTAAGATGTGCAAAATAGTTTAGAAAACCAGACTGACCCTCAAGCAAATGTCAAAAAAAATGGTTCTTAAGCTCTCTGGCCAGCTATCCCTGGAAATTCCCTTGCTAAGCATCTTCAGGCCAGCCCTTCCTCTTTAAACTGGTATCCAGCTCTGGCAGAGAGGGTTATTCAATATCTTGATCAAGACTCAGGATGTCAGAATACATGTCTGTCCACTGAAGTAATTCCAGGATCAAGTTAGCAACTTTGAAAATTGATGGGAGTTAACAATAATAAAATTAGTCCATTTCAGCCTGGTTACCTCAGTTATTTTAATGATAGCATTTATCTATTCAATGACTGACCCTTAACTTGGCACTCAACCAACACCTGGTACATCCAGATAGTGTGTACATTCTGACACAGAGTCAAGAACTGATGTTTATTCATTTGGTTGTATTAATGACCAATCTGTGCCTGGTCAATTGGATTAGATCAGTGGGTCAGATCCAGTTGTTTAGATCTATTGTTTTTCCTCAAAGGAAAAATAAAAGCCACAGTAACCATTTTTGATGGGTTTTTAAAAATCACATGTACCTAGTCTGCAGAAGATACCTATGGCATGCTTAATTAACTTCATGGAAGTCACAAACAGAATTCAAGGTGACCCAAGTGATGATAGAAATGTGGGGCAAGAAGAATGAAAAACAGTGCTGATCTAGAAAATGATCAATACAAACTGAATGCTAAGAAAACATCACATCTATACTGAAGGTACTCATGGACCTCTTTATTTTACAGGGAAGCATATTTTTGTAAGTTAATGCATGGAGGTTTTGAATAAAATATCAATAAATTCCAGCCAAAGAGAAAAATGCAACGGTGTTGCACAGAATGCTGGAGTGGCTGTGTGATGATTATCTCTGGTGCGCTCTTCATTATCACTGTTTGAAGGAAGTGCTAACCCCAGTTTGCATTTTTTCGGGCTATAAACCAGTGACATGCTTCAGCAAAGAGCACACAGGAACCATCAATGTTGATGTGCCTTGCAATCTCATCCCTTTCCTTTCATAAATGTTTCAGTTTGGGGCAAGAAGGCTAGAGAACTAAAACAGAATTCTAAAACCATATCTACCTAAAGTAATAGAATTATGCTTGAATCATTCTGACAGTCTCCTTTCATTGAACTGTTAGGCAAATAGGATTTATTCCTTGTGGTAATTTCAACTATAGTTAATTTCTGCTGGCTATTTGGAGTTCTGCGTGTTGAATGGCTCTCAGAGGCTATCACTGGTCCCAGGAGAGTAGGGGTCCATAATTGATTAGTGATGTCTGACACAAGCACAGGAGAAGGGCATTTCAGCATAGAACATTGTTCTAGCCATGGGGAGTGACTGGCTACAATGCTGTGTAAAGAAATCATATTCCATAGATCCAACTAAATGTATCCTTTGAAAATGGCTCAGTGCAAGTTCATCCCAAACACAGACAGCCAAGGTGAGCTCTTTCATGACTCCACATATGTTTGGGGGTACAGAACTGTTTTATATATGTTAGAAGGGGAAAGAGAAAACAAAATTTTCAGTCATTTCATACTGTAACCTTAGTCTTACAGACACAATAACCAGATCAATTATAAGAGCATGGGTCTACATTTTGGAGTTAAAAATATAAAACAGCAAGCACATTTGCCTATCTTGGGTAATGATGTTGCAACAAACACAAAGAAAACTGCATTTCAGGGTTCTGGATGATCACAATAGAAAAGCAGCCCTCTCTGCAGGGATATTTCTCAAGAAACCATAAAGACATTGAGCTCATGTGTGGCCCATGCACCAGACTCTTCACTTGTGTTTCCAGGATATCTCCTCAGGTGTTCTGAGTCTCTGAGGCATCCTCCTAGGTGAGGCTCATGACCTAACTGACCTAGGGAGCTGGCAGATATTCAGCTAGGGGAAAAATATTTCTGAAGTCCTCTCAGAAAGGTACTTGTATGTTCCAATCTCTGGTGTCTTAGTTAGCTTAGGCTCCCATGACAAAATACTAAAGACTGGGTAGCTTAAGTACCAGGAGTTTCTTTATTATGGTTTTGGAGACCAAAAATCCATGATCAAGGTGCCAGCAGGGCAGGGGTCTGGTAATGACATTTGACACTGGTGGGTTGCAGATGGCTGCTTTCTTGTTGTGTCCCACATGACAGGAAAGGCTCTGGTCTCTTCCTCTTCCTATGAGCGTACTGATTCCATCCTTGCAGCCCAACCCTCATAAACTCATCTAAACCTAATTATCTTACAAAGACCCCACCTCCAAACACCATGACATTGGGGGCTAGAGTTTCAATGTATGAATTGAAGGGCACAAACATTCTGTTGATAACATCTGGTGTCTGGTAGATAGGAAGTAGTTCCAGGAGGCTCTGAGTTGGATTACAGATGCAAGTAAGAAAGTGCAATTTGTTTGTTTGTACTTTGGGGTTCACCCAGTGACTAGCATATAGTGGAGGCTCATTAAATATCTATTAAAGGACTGATTGGCAGCATAAATGATAAAGAATGAATAAATAAATGCAGAGAGGAGTTAATCCTAGGCCAAACTAGACACAGAAATAAGTTGAGGTCATTCTTGGCCTCACATGACTAGATATAAGCTCAGGAGAAAGAGTCTAGAGGATATAAATTCATGTGCACTCATTGAATTCTGAAATGCCACAATTATGCATGATGCCAGCTCCCTCATCTCCATCTCTAGGTAGGAAATGCCAGGGGAAGACATTCCCTTTCCTTTGCTTCCTATTTGGAATCTCTCTTATTTCACTGAGCAATTCCTTTGAGACTTGAAAAGAGTAGGAAAAATACAAGTCATTTCTAGTATAACCTAAACTGGCATTCTCTAACATCTCTCTCATAGTAGATGGTGGCAAACATGACCTTTCTTCCTTGTTTTCTCATTTGCACACATTTTCATAATGTTTTATACAGAACACATCATTTAGAAGGTGTTATCAGTTGAATTGTGCACCCCCCCAACCTTTAGATTCATACAGTGAATCCCTAACCCCCAGTAACTCCTACTGTGACCTTATTTGGAGATGGGGACTTTAGAGAGGTAATAAAATTAAAATAAAGTCATTAGGGTAGACCTTAATCTAATATAACTGGTGTCTTTATTAAAACAGGGATATTTGGAGACCATATTGCATACAGGGGGAATATCCCAGGAACATGAAGATGGCCATCTACAGCCAGGGAGAGAGACCTGGGAAAGACCTTTTCGTCAAAGCTCTCAGAAGGAACCACCTCTACCAACACCTTGACTTCAGTCTTCTGGCTTCTGGAACTGTGAAACATAGAATTTTTGTTTTATAAGCCACCTAATGTGTGGTACTTTATTATGGCAGCCCTAGCAAACTAATACAGCAGCTATGAAAAACAGCTTCAGACATCTTGAGGACTAATGCTGGTCCTAATACCTCTCTGCTTAGAGACTGTACTATAATATATAGGTGGTGCTAGCTGTGTACAGTGTTGTAATAAACCATCATAAACACTTGCTGGCTTCAAAACACCTAAAACAACAACAGACTTTTACTTCTCATGATTATATGGGTTGGCTTGGGTTCAGTTGGATGGTTCTTCTTCTGGTCTCCTTTGGGCCCAATTCTATGAGAATCAGATGTCAGAGATGGCACTTCATCTTTCTTCTAGGATCTCTCTCTACATAGCCTCTCACCATTCAGTATTCTAGATAGCCCACACTTCTCACATGGTGGCTGGACCTCAAGAATGCAGAAGTTTTCAAGCTTCTTAATGGCTAGACTTGGAGCTGGCACAGCATCATTTCTGCCACATTCAAGTCAAAATCAAAGCAAGTTCAAGGCCAGCCTAACTTCAAAGGGAGGACAAATAGACTCCTCATGTTAGGAGGGGTGGCCATCAATAACCTGTCACACAATGCTATTTGTTTCCCTGCCCTTGCCAGTACACCCACTCCTCTTAAAGTTGATCCCCCCACCCTATGTCTTACTAATGGTTTCACCTACAGGATCTGAAACAGAAAACATGGCGTGGCTTGGGTAACCCCCGCCCATCTCAATGCCACTCTCAATCTCAACTAAGAACTAGCCATGGCTTCTGGCTCCCATGTTACTCCTCAAGTCACTGTTGCTGTCAGCCACACAAGGGAACAAACCTCCCAGTTGAACCTCTTCACGTGCCTCCCCACTTTGGCTCAGTTGGCTAAACCTTTTGACCAGAGACACTGTCTAGATCCCTGATTTTGACTCCCCAGCATCACTCTGACAATACTCCATGCCGCCTCCAAAATCAGGGCCCTGCTCCTTAACCAATCCACTCTATTGGTTCTTTGGATAATTGCTTAGATCCCCCAATCTTGTACATTGACTCTCTTCTAGATATCTGAATGGATACTGTGTTTCCAGCAATTTCCAAAACTGATGTGCCCCTTGGACACTGGGTTTGGTAAGCTTGGTTGTACCTTTGTAATAATCTTCAACAGCTGGTCATTCATTCCCATCTGACCTTGTCCCACTTTGATGTGCGTTTCATGCCAGGACAAACACGTCTGTATCTACACCTTCTTCCAGCTGCTTTCAGTGAACTAGATGACCTAGCCTACATTCTCTGTTTAGAGGCACCTGATGACATTGGCTATGAGAGGCCACCTGTTACAACTCCCACATGTTGACCTGTCCAGCTCCTTTCATCCCTAGCTCCCAGCCCTCATCTGCTATAAAACAGAACAGGGGATGTGCCAGGTCATTCAGAGGAGGGCAAAACCACTTCAATCAACTTAAAACTTTGGTTATGTTGATCAACTATGAGGTCAACTGTATCAGTTAGGACCCTTCTAGTTGCAGAAAGAAAATCCAGTAGAAAGGAGCTTAACTAGAGTAAGAATACATTGGCTCTGGTGATATAAAAGTGCAGATGTAGGCAGGCTTCAGATGAAGCTGGATTCAAGGTTCAAATGCTGCCAGCAGGACTGTGCTTCCTCCATCTCTTGGTTCAACTTAGTATCCTGCTGGCTCCTTTCTCAGGCTTCTTGTGGGTCCCTGGTGGCCCTGGGCTCTGCCTTCACAGCACAAGATAGGTACCATGGTACTGTGTTTACATCCTTCCAGGGAAAAGAGTGAGCATCTCTCTCAGTCCTGCCTACACAATTACTGTGGGTCATCTAATTGGAAGACCTTCTGCCTCCGACTTACTCTGTCTGGACTTTTGGACTAAGGAGTTAAGATGTGTTGTTCAACTTATATGTAGGTTATGTGGAGCCTCATGAAGACCCCATGAAATAAGAAGGATGGAGGGTAAATCTCTGAATAAAGATAAGAGACTGTGGCTTAAAGAAAGGGGGAAGATTGCCGGGAGGTGAGGAATGAACATCCACTACATTGACAGAAACAGCATATTGGATGACAGGTTCCTAAAAGGCTTAAAGGTCTGGAATAATGGGCTCAAAATTTAAAAGTGACTAAAATATGTATGAAGCATTTCACATGGACACAAAAAGTCATCCTAACTAGCACAGGTGTGAAAAAGAATCTAGTCAACCATAGCTCAATATGAACCAATACATTGATTTGCCTATGAGCAACCATTAATGATACCCAATGTACTCTTTCTATTAGAATTATTTAACACTGGAATTTTATGGCCTTAGGAGATAGTTTCTAATTTGTCACTAGATGTGCTAAAGCAGAAGCTATATAATCATTCACAGAGATGCCATTGAGGGAATTTGGGGATTATAGACTCATTCATTCATTTACCTATTCAACATACACTTACTGGTTGCCTATGTTGCAGGATTGAATCTCTTATAGCAGAAGCTGAGACAAACTTTGGCATGCAGGCTTGGCTCATTTTCAGGGATCAGCACCTGTGGAAATGGGAGAGGAAGCATGAGTGGGTAGATGCAGTACAGACCCATCAAAGCCTTTGCCTCAGGGAGCTCTGGAACTTGGGAGAAAATACAGTCCATCAGAGTTTCTGCATTGGCCGAAATGCTTGGGATTTGATACCCTCAACTTGATTAGTCTATGGAGGTGGACCACCCAGGGAAGGACAGCTGTGTTCCCAGGAGAGACAAGTTTCTATATCTGAAGCAACCCCCAAGGAGCTGTCAACTGGAGATGAGTCTTTCATGTCTACCACAGCCTACTGTGCACCAAACACTGTTCTAAGCATTGAGAATACAACAGCCAAAACAGACAACGAAGGTCAAACAAGAACAGACATTCCAGTGGAAGATGAGAATAGAATTGTTTAAAACACTTACATGAAAGTTTATCATAAGCCAGGTGGCAAAAGACAAATACCATATGATCTCACCTATAAGTAAAACATAATGAACAAAACAAAACAAATGGGCAAAATAGAACCAGAAACATGGAAATAAGGAACAAACTGACAGTGACCAGAGGGGAGGGGAGGGGGGGAAAACAGGGGAAAGAAGGGGAAGGGTCTAGTCAAGGAGTATGTATGAAGGACCTGTGGGACACAAACAACAGAGTGGGGACTGACTGTGGGAGTAGGGAGTGGGTGGGGCAGGGGAGAGCAACAGGGGGAAAATTGGGACAACAACAAAAAATTTGCTGTAATTGAACAACAGCAAAAAAAATTTTTAAAAAGGAAGTGTATCTGTCATTGGTAAATGCCACGATGAAAAATGCCTTATGACAGGGGGAAGATAGTTTGTGATGGGAGAAGAAATGTTGGGTAGTGGTGTGATGGTTGTGCTATCTTCATTAGGATAGTCAGGGAAACCTCTTTAATCAGTAGTGTTGCAGTACAAACTTAGAGCCCTGCACATATCTGGAGCCCAAAGTGGGTCCAGGCAGACCACAAATGCAAAGGCTCTGAGGAACATTCCCTCTACTTAGAGGAGAAAACTGAATTCCATAGAGGAGATATGATTCATACAAATTTGCATAGCTAGGTAGAAATCCTAAACCTAGAGAGCAAATCAGAATGGAGATGAAAACATATAATGTATCCATTAGGATGACTTTGGCTGCTTCTGAGAGAAACTCTGAATTCAAATAGGATTCCACAAATGGACATTTTTTAAAATTGATTTTATATCAAAAGAGGAAGGGAGAGAGAGATTTGTTGTTCTACTTATTTATGTATCCATTGGTTGATTCTTGTATGTGCCCTGAGCAGGGATCAAACCTGTAACCTCGGAGTATTGAGATGACATTCCAATCAACTGAGCTACCCAGCAAGGGCCCACAAATGGAGATTTTATTTCATATTACTGGAAGAGCAGAGTTGGGAGAGCCCTGGGCGTAGTTTCACAAGTGGCTCAAAAATGTTCTTTCCATTTTTCCATCTTCCATCTTCAGTGTATCAGTCAGGATGGGGTTGGATGTGGTATGGTAACAAACCCCCATTTCAGTGGCTTTAAGAATAAATAGTTCATTTTTACTCTCACTACATGTCCACAGCGGGCTTTTTTATCACCTGTGGGATCTACTCACTGTTGTCACTTATAGTCTGACAAAGCCACTTTCACATAGGGCATTTCAGATCACTATGCCAGAAGAAAATGAGAACTTTAGAGTGTCCTGAAGTGGCAGTTAGGTACTCTGGTTCAGAAATAACACACATCATTTCTACTCATGGTTTGCTGACCAGTTAGTGCTAAGTCACTTTCCCTTTCTATTCACAAATCAGTAGAATTGGAATTCTACTATCTACCTGGAAGGTAGAGACAGTGAGCAGTACTAAGGACTATCAAACTGACTATCAGTTTCCATTAAAGACTGGTTTCTGCCACCCCGTCCCCCATCTCGAGGTTATAACATCCTGAGAAACAATGGTCCAAAAAATAGAGGATTCACCACTAGTTCTGAGAGCAAGGAAAATCTCCCCAGAATCTGTCAGCAGTTCTCTCGCTTTGTGTTGGCCAGAAATGGATCACATGTTCATTCTTAATCAGTCATTGGCAAGGGGAATGAGATTATCATGGTTGGCTCTGCCCAACTAGGATCTATCTTCTAGAGCCAGGGATTGGGTCACTCTCCACGGAGTCTAAGGGCTGTCTGAAGTTGGTATAGGTGTTTAAAAAGATGATTCTTTCCTGAAACTATTTAATGAGTCAAATCCACAAAGGGAGGACAGTTTCCATACTGTCAACAATTCAGGTATTGAAACTAGAAGGAGAAAGTAGAGAAATGGGTGTTGACAGGCAGCGAACCTGGCCTAGTATATAAGGGGCAAACCAGGAGGGCTGGAAGTGTCAGTAAAGGCACTAAGAAGTACAAATTTCCAGTTACAAAACAGTCACAGGGATGAACAGTACAGCATAGGGAATATGGTTAATAGTATTGTAACAACTATGTATAGTGCTAGGCAGGTAGTAGACTTATCCGAGGGATCACATCATGAGTTATATAAATGTCTAACCACTAAGCTATGCACCTAAAACTAATATAATATTGAATGTCAACTGTAATTGAAAAAAAAAGAAATATAGTGTACTGCAGTAAGGGTTGGAATAAATAATCTCTAAGATTCTGTCCAACTCTTTGACACTCTTATTTTGTACAAGCCTGTTGATGCTACCATTTGTGAGCACAGGGCTTCAGAACATATTTGTGGGTGGTTGTGATCTGAGAAACCAAAGCAATTTCCCTTACTCACTGCCACTGATGGAATCTTGATAGAGTCCCACATGAGGAAGACACACTTCTACCCAGTGTGAGGACGCTTGTGGGTGTGAAATGGGCAATTCTGGAATAACAAAGAGGTGAAAGCTCTGGGAAGAGGCAGGGCAGGGACAGACTTAAAACCTGCATACAGTATGAGGGTCAAGAAGAAAATATTATGATTGATTCCCAAAAGCATGTGCTTTTCCTATTTGCTCTCTTAAGCTTGAAATCCTTGTGCTGGATAGCTTCACTTGGAGCTCTTAAAGCCATTTCAACATGTCCATCACTACGGCTATCCTGAACCTGCTCTTTTGACGATGCTTGTCATCTGCATGATGAGAGCCAACTAACTACCAGTAATTTGCTGCATCCCTTCATAGACTTTTACCTGGGCTGTCAGAGCAGCTTCCTTATTGCTTTTCTCCCATCCAGTGTTCTTTATTCCTGTTGACTTAGAGAGCCAGCGAACATATAAGTCTGACAGTGTCTTCCCCTTGAGTAAAGCCCACCAGTAATTCCTGTAGAATAAATTCAAGTTCCTTGGCAGGGGATCAATGCCCTTCTGCCAGCTTTATTGGGAAGACTCCCTCAGAGTTTATGCTAATCTGCTCTATCCCCTGCTCACACAGCCTTACTACTTCATGTCTTCCTGATTTTGCTAATGATGTTCCCCTCTGCTAGAAGTGTCCTCTACTCTTGTTTGTTGTATTAACTCTTACCCATTTTTCAAAATTCTGCTCATCATCAATTCAAGGATGCTGCTTTTGATTCCCACCTTTCCCGTCCAAGTCTAGGGGGTACCTGTTACCTGTGCTCTCAGAACACTCTGTGCCCACCTTTATTATGGGACATAAACACAATGTGGTGATCATTTGCTTATCTATCCCCTCCTTAAAGAAAGGGACTGTCTTCTTCATCCTTTATCTCAGCACTTACCATAGTGCTTGGTGGAGAGTAGGCACTAAATACATGGTTCTAGAACAGAATCATTAAGAAGAGGGTGGCAGCTGAGAGGAAGCTGAGGAAATGGGAGGGAGCAAGGAGGGAGAGGGAGGGAATGGAGAGACAGCAGCAAGTGCAGAATTTGTGCACCTCCCAGCCTAGGGTCAATGTCCCCTTCTTGTGCTTTGGAATCTGTGTTCTTGCTCCACTTCATCCATTGTGCAGTTCCAAGGAGACGCCCTCTGTCTTTCCCTCATCCTTGGTTGGGGTCACAAATGAATGGGATTGAATGGGCAACTTTGAGGACAATTTCTAAGCCCCGCACTCTCACAACCTGCTCTCTGCCTTCAGCCTAAGCCCTCTGGACCTTGCACACAAGGCCAGAACAGGCAGGCAGGATCTGGACAGTGGTCACTACTTTTTGTTCTTATTTCCTCACCTTCTCCACCGGCACACACCAAAAAGGATACCTGTGACTCTCTCTTAGGATGGCCTCATGACTTTGAGAGCTAGACCTGGGTCTCATTCCACAGACCAGATCAGCAACCATACAGGAAGAACCCACCCTCTGCAGCCCCTCACCCGGACCCCTGCCGGCTACAGCAGAGTCTTAGCGACTCAGACAGCTTTTCTAACTCTGCCCCAATGCCGGGAGGTGGGGGGTGGGGAGGGATTCCTGGGAAGAGGGAATAAGAGGGGCCACCCAGCGCTAGGGCTGTCTAGTGCCTGTGTGCGTGCTAGAGGCGGGGCAGGAAGCAGAGTGCCCAAGGGGAAGAGAGTGCAGGCCCTGCTCACTGGTATCTCCGTAACTCACACAAGCCACCCGAACCCTGGCCTCAGTTTAGGAACCTGTAGCAATGGGTTTGACTTCATCTCTCCTCAGCAAGCGTCGCCGCTAGGGAGTGGCAAAGGCTTGCAGAAACCCCAACTCCCTCTCTGGCAGCGCGCGGCCGGTAGGGTGGGACCCGCCGCCAGGGCTGAACCTGGCACAGGAATGGAAGGTTTGGTCCTTCGCGGGCCAGCCACAGAGGCTACACTCTCGTCCTACTCCCGGCTCTCTCTCTCTTTGCCTGCCTGGTTCGCCTTGTTGATTAACGGGTGTCCTGGGCTTTGGTGATGCGGAGCTTCAAGTACCGCGAGGGGGAAGAAGCAAAGAGGAGCTCCCCCACCCCCCGCCCCGGGCGCCCGCGCGTGTAAACGTGGGCGGCAGTGAGCGGCTGCCCTCCCCCCATCCCCCTCCCCTCCCCTCGCGGCGCTCCGGTGTGTGCGGGAGTGTGAGTGCGTGTGTCTCCTTCGCTCCTCTCGAATACGCTCCGGCACCAGTGCAGGCGGGGAGCCGGTGGCTCCCGACTCGCTCGCTGCGGTCGCTGCGCTCCCGCCTGGCCGCCGCCTCTGCAGTCACAGCCGGGCATGGTGAGTGAGTGAGGTCCAGCCACCGCGCTCCCCGAACCTGCCACCTGACCCCAGCCGCAGCCGGTTCCGTCCCAGAGAGCCAGCCTGCAGCGGGAGCGCGCTGAGGGGCGGGCGGTCTGGGGCTCCGGCAGCGGAGCAGCGCTCGGTGGGGCGGCTCGTGCGCCCTCGGTGGCTGGCGCGCCGGGCCATGGAGACCCGTCTTGGGAGCGGGCTCCGCACCCCTCCTGGCCCGAGCCTCGCTCTTCGAGGACTGCGCGCTCCCTCCCCGTTCGCTGCTCTCCTCCCGCCTCCGGAGAACCAGTCGCTCCACCCTGTGACCGGCTCCCTTTCTTCTCCCGCAGGACCTGCTCGGACGGGACCAAGCCGCCGCCTCCCGGAGCTGCGCTTCGGGTCCTGCCTAAGCCAAGCCGAGCACCGGGCCGAGCCGCTGCCGGCGGGGGATGGGGCTTCTCAGGAGGCGCGCGGAGCCCGCAGGGGGAGCGCAGAGCCGGCACGCTGCGTGAGAGGAGCAGAGCAGCCCGTGCCGGGCCGGTCTGTGCGGTCTGTGTGGTCTGTGCGCACGGCGCGCCCCTGTCGCCGCTGCCGCCGCTCGCGCCTCGATGGCGCTGTCGCTCCGGTGCCACTGACTGCCCCGCGCCGCCAGTCCGGCCCGCGCGGCCGCCCTCGGAGCACGCCGGCCGGCGGAGCGGCCTGCGGTGGAAGCTTACCCGCGCCCTCCCGCCTGGCCCCGCCATGGCGCCGTGGCGCCTCCTGCTGCTGCTGCTGCTCTCGCTGGAGTCCCTGGATCTGCTGCCCGGCGCCCGCGCCGCCCGCGGCCGCGCCGCCAACCGGACCCTGAGCGCCGGAGCAGCTGCCGTCGGGGGCCGGCGTCCCGGGGGCGCCCTGGCCCGCGGTGGCCGCGAGCTGAACGGCACCGCCCGGGCGTCCGGCGGCCCGGAGGCGGGGAGCCGGCGGGAACAGCCCTCGGCGGCGGTGGCGGCGGCCAGCGCGGCCGTCACCTATGAGACGTGCTGGGGCTACTACGACGTGAGCGGCCAGTACGACAAGGAGTTCGCGTGTAACAACAGCGAGAGCGGCTACCTGTACTGCTGCGGCACCTGCTACTACCGCTTCTGCTGCAAGAAGCGCCATGAGAAGCTGGACCAGCGCCAGTGCAACAACTACCAGAGCCCGGTGTGGGTACAGACGCCCAGCACCAAGGTGGTGTCGCCGGGGCCCGAGAACAAGTATGACCCGGAGAAGGACAAGACCAACTTCACCGTCTACATCACCTGCGGGGTGATCGCCTTCGTCATCGTGGCCGGCGTCTTCGCCAAGGTCTCCTATGACAAGGCCCACCGCCCTCCGCGGGAGATGAACATCCACAGGTGAGAGCCCCCAGGCTCCCGTAGCCTCAACCCCTCTCAGCACGCTCGCCTTGTCCTCTTCACCCTTGGCATCACCACGACTCCCCTGACTCTGTCAAGTCAGTTGCACCCTTGCTTCTTTGACATGCAATAAATCAGCGTCTCTTGCACCCTCCTCTCCATTTCTTCGGAACTGGGAACACACGCTTGGGGTTGTAGAGGGGTTTCTAAAGTAGGGATTGGTGGAGTCCATAAAGTTTGAGTATAAGAATTTTACAAATTCTGTATTCCTGGATGGGGGTCCAGGGTTTAGTTTTTAGGGCATGTGGGCACTTTGGTGGAAGCTCTTAGTACATTTGGTTTTCTGAGTTAAACTGTAGCATCGTCTTCAATAAAGGAAATTGGCCAATGGTTGGAACCTTACTGAAAAGAGTACCAACGACTTTAGTGTAAACTGGATGGTGTTCGAAATGGGAGCACTATACAAAGGATGCCTCCTGGGGGAAGAAGGAATAAAGATTTATCCTTTCCATGTTGACCAGGGGCAGATGGTGTCTCCACACATCCTGCCGAGTGGGCTGCTTATCTTCCGTGCTGAGCCCAGAGGACTTGTTCTTTTAAACCCTGTAGGCAGAACTCCGAGTTAACACTTCTTGCTGTGCTAAACCTGCTGGGCATCTTTCACTCCTTACACTAGGGAGGTGGTGGGGGTTGCCTCCTACCAAAACGTATACCAAGACTCAAAATATGGTAGGTAGTCCATGGTTTCACCCTCACTGCTTCCTGCCCCAAAGCCCAGAGAACAGGAAACTGGCCTCTTTTTACAACGCAAGGAACCAAGCACCCAGGGGATGTAAACTTAGGTTTGCTTCCAGTCCCCTTGTGATGATGAATGGCTGGACGTGGTTCAACAGAGTCCTTTCAGGGAACAAACGCTGCCCTAGGGAATTCCTCCATTTCTGACACACGAGGTGTGCACTGCCCCAGTAACCAGGACCACCTCTCAGACCAGTCCTGCTTCTGAGTTCGTCTAGCAGTGCCCCACCCCCAAGCCATAGACCTTTAACTCATCTCTGCACTCTGCTTGCTCTCCTTTTGTCCTGAGAACCTTCTTCCCTCATTGCTGTGGGTGTTAGTCACCTGTACCTTGATGAAGAGGGGCAGATAGAAATTTCTGGGCATAATTTTCCCCCTTGATACTGGGGATGCTGAGACAAGATGATACTCCCTGGCAGGTCTAATTGAGTCAAGTCCTCAAAGTGTGGCTACTTCAATACTGACAAGCACAGGTGTTGGAATTAGGATGCTTCCAGGAGTGCTGTGGATGGTCCTCATTTATCATCACTGGAAGGGGCCACTGCCCTCCATCCCAGACCCATCCTATTTCTCAGGAAGTAAGTCTGTGACTGGACTAGTCCTGGGAGCTGATGGAGGAATTGTGACAAATGATCTGTGGTCAGAGCAGGTTCTCAAATGCACATGGCAGATAGGATGGACAGTAAAATAAGGACAAGACGTTCCCTTCTTCAGGTCTTGTCTGATGAAGAATTCTGTTTGCTCACCTTGGAATGCAGAGAAGGAACTGCCTGTGGGCATGCAGATATACCTGGTCCTTACCATCTCTGCATTTCTGCTCTCAGCCCCAGAGGGCTGTCTCCTTCACCTTCTGTGGTCCTGGCCTCTTATCATCACACTGTCCACCCTGGCTATGGCCTTCTGGTTGATTCCCACAAACCTTTCTTTGAGCTGGTGTTCTCTGCTCTCTCAGAGAGAGTTGCCCCCTGCCCTGACCTTGCCACCTCCTACTGAGTTTACTCATCATCACCTAGAAGGACACTGATGGTATTTTGATATTGGCCTTGGCCTGGGTTCTACTGGCTTGTGACCCTGGAGATGTCACGGTCCCTCCTGGTGTCTTCTCCCCTCCTTAAACCACTGATCTCCCCACCCCGCACTAGGGTATATAGGTGTATAGCTCAGTGATGATGTCACTGGGAGCACTTTTTCTCTGGGATCCAGAAAGAGAGGGAACTATGGGAATGGAGATGAATTTCAGCCCTTGGACCATTATGTAAATATGGGATGCTTCTCCCTCAAATTCAACTCCTGATTTTATTCAGTTCACAGAACCTCTCCAGCAGCTGCAGTCTCGCCTGATCAGTGCTTTGGAAACCACATATTGGTGCTTGTTGGGTAGGGGACAATGCCCATCTCTGTGTCAGAGTCGGGGGAGGGAGACAGCACGAGGGAGAAAGCCATCTAGAACACTCCATGAGTGACCTTGGGCAGGTGGGGGGAACTTATCTTTTAGTTTTGGGTAAGTCAGGCACACAGCATCTCCTGGCAACTTCCTCCCAGGCGTGTCAGGGTGAGTGTGCGCATTTCAGGGAGCTGCTCACTGACTCATGGGGGTGCAGGTTACCATGCTCATCTCACTTTGCTCACACTTCACAGGTCACTGCTTGCTATTTTGGGGAGCAATATGTGCAGAATGTCTTGGGGAATTGGGGTAGGAAACAGGAGAGAGTGACGGAGAAAGAGGTAAATATTTGCACCATAATGAGTTTTCCCTGAGGAGAATGGGGGATAAGAGAGAAAGCATATTCTTCAGAGGGCAGTGGGGAAAGAGGGGTGTGCACTTGGTTACATAGTCCTTGAAATAGTTCACCAAAGACATTTCCTTTCTAAAAAGGCAAGGAGCTTATTTGTGTGTGATTCTCTCTGAAGATGTTAGCTGGGCAAGCAGGGGCTGAGTGAGGACACCTGCCTCAATGAAAGGGACATTGGTGGGAGTGTTGGAAGGGGTGAAAATGAAGATGCTGCCCCAAGACCAGCCATCTGCCTCATCTCGGGTTCCCAGCCTGGCTGGCGCCCACCTCCCACAACCCCCCACTCTGCACCTCTACAGTGCCCATGCATTCCTTAGGTGTAGGTCTTCCTTTCATTTCTCCTGTTCCTTCAGGAAAGAACTGATTTGGACTTTTCCAGAAGTGATTAGATGTTGCCATCCTGTCTGTAGGGGGAAAAAACTACAGGGTCTGGCACAAATAGTACCCTCTTTTTATTAGAAACTCTTGTTTCAAGATCATAAGCATGTAATTCTGTAACATAACAATATCACACTCAAGCACGTCATATAATATTTAAGGTGACATGTTCAAATAACAATTATTATACCCATATCATTACCCTACCAACCAGCAGGTGTTACCTCTGCCGGACACTCTATCAGCTCTCTGGTGATTCTAACAGTGGGCACACTCCTGCTGAGCAGGGAGGAGACAGAGATGGGCGGAGGAACCCACGCTCTGGACCTGGAGAGCCAGCCACACCCGGAGAAACACGGGGGCCTGCCTTTCCCAATCAAAACCCCTTTTCCCACCAGGATCTCTGCCTCACCTTCCCCTGGTTGGGGCTCTAGCTGCTGGGCCACAGGCATCCACTGATTTTAAAGCCTTTTTTAAAGCATTTTTTTATTGATTTGAGAGAGGGATGAGGGAGGGAGGGAGAGAGAGAGAAAGAGAGACATTTCCTTGTTCCACTTATTGATACATTCATTGGTTGCTTCTTATATGCACCCTGACCAGGGTCTGAACCTGCAACCTTGGTGTATTGGAGACAGTGCTCTAACCCACTGAACCACCTCACCAGGCATCCACTGATTTCCATTAAGCTTCTGCAGTGCTTCCCTGGGACTGTGTGTTCAGTGAGGGGCTGTTGATGTTTTCCAAGGGCAGGGGTTCTGCTCAGGAAATACGCCAGGAGCCTGGCTTTCTTTTGACATTCATTCCATAGGAGCTGTCTCACATTCAAACCTGTTGCCCGCTTCTCTCCCCGAGTTGATTCATTAGTGTCTTGGAGATGAGAATCATTCTAAGGGAGGAACTGTGTGGTTTTTTAAGAAATGGCTAATTACCAGATGGGTCAGGAAGCTGTTAGGATGCTTTAGATACTGTTGGTCGGAGCTGCCCTGCACAGTGATGGGGTGGGGGGACGGAGGAATTTGGGGTGGTGGTGGAGAATTGCTTGAGGCTGTGGAGAAAAAACCTGAGTAGGTAGATGGTTTTAGACAAAAGGAAAAAAGTATTAAGAGGTGACTCCTATAGTTGGCAGGAGGGTCCTTCCTCTTTGGCTTCCTCTGCTTATTTCTAGAGGAATCAGGGAGCACTTTGTTTGACTTTTTCTGCCTCTAGAAAGTAATTACAAATCTGAAGCTCTGTTTTTTCCTCACAGGCTACATGACTGTGGGACCACTTTGCTGACTGATTTAGTGAGTTCTCTTCTTGGGTTCTTGGGCAATGAATTGTCAGATCACCCCAAACCCTCCATTTGTTGAAGCACCATGGGCTCATTAGAATGAATTCCTCCAAACAGAGAGTCAGCTTGTTTTTTTTTGCTTCAAATATAGCAGTTGGAAGGAAGAACAAAACCATCTTGCCTTGGCTGAAGGTCTTTGTCTTGCATGTTTTCCATTTTCTTTCAGTAAAAAAAAAGGTAGGAAAAAAAGCATGTAGGAAAAACAGTGAAATTGTGGAAACTTTAAGAAGGCATATGGAAGAGGAGTTAGGGAAGGATACCAGGAGAACAGAAAGTAGCAGCAGTAGTAGAAGTAGGAAGGGAATCAGGTGAGATGTGGATGGTGTTGCTCAGAGGCTGTGCTCCATCTCTGACGCACCTGCAGCTACATGCATGTGTGTTCGTTCAGCAGAGGTGCCCTGCTCACATACTGCAGGCAAGATATGTTGCAAACTGTAAAGTGGATGTTTCTTATCTTAGACACAGGAGACTAGCAGGGTTCATTCTTGATTCAGCAGGTCAGAAATGCAAATACTTTTCAAAAATTCCTGGATGTGGCATTTCTCCCTGGTATGTTACTTGCTGTCTTTATGTCCTCTCCCACCCGACCCCATGCCCAGAACGTATACATCTTTGTCCCTCTCTCCTACCCCAGACTCAGAGCATATGCATTTGAAGGAACCCACTGCTAAGATACCAAGAGGTTACCTATAGTTCCAGGCTGCCAAGGCATGGGTAGAGAAAAAGCCCAGTGCATTCTTTTCAATCTATTTTAATGAGAGATCAGATTGACTGTACAGTCAATTCAGATCAATTGTGTGGGAAGCAGTGGTTAAGACAGCTGAAAAAGTGAGCTGATAGAAAGCGGCTTATTCACTGGCCCCAGCCAAACATGCCTATGGATCCGGAAAAGAAGGGAGCCACACCAAAAGAAGCTTCGTTCTTCTGGTTTCACTGCCTGATTTCTCAGGGCCTGGCAGGATTGCCTTTACATCTTAACTTTCTGGCTTCTTTTCTGTGGTTGGCGAGAACCTCGGCCACTTGTTAGAACTAATGCCCAGCTACTGGCTACTGGCTGTTACCTCTCTTCTTCCCTGCCACACTCTCCCCATTGTGAGTCCTGGGTGATCTGTTTTTGAAATTGTGGTGAATTCAAGTGCATTGTCTTATAATTTCTGTTATATCCCTTGACAATATGTATCTTGTGGAACCACAGAATTATGGCTTGAATTTTTGGGTGTAGAAGATGTCTGCGACTGGTGATGGAGAGAGGGACTCCGACAGACTCTGCTAGGGACTAGGTTCAATTCACTTGTAAAATGCCTTCTGCTGTGATTTTTTCCTCTTTTTTCTCTCTTGGGAAACTCAAAGCCATTGTATTTCCCTGAGTCACGTTTGTGACCTCATATGCCTAGCATCTTCTTTTGCAGATATTGCAAGGAGGAGAGAGAGGTTGGTGGAAGAGTTGACCAGCAAACCCCCAGAGGGTCTCAGTCCCTCAAGAGCAGGCTCGTTTAAAGCCATTCAGGACAGATTGCTAACCTTGTATGTTACAGTTATTCTTACTCCTCTTCTCCGTTTTCTCTAGAAGTAAAAACAGAATGTTCTGAAAAGGCAAAGGAGCACTCTTCTCTTGTCATCCATTACAAAATCATAGAACTTTGTTTTTTATTGTTGACACTATTACAGACATCCTCCATTTCCTCCCCCTCTGCCCCCCTCCACCCAGCCTCTCCTTTGGCCTTTACCACACTGCTGTCTGTGTCCATGGGCTATGCCCGCATGCATATATATTCTTTGGCTAATTTCTTCCAGTCTCCCCCACCCCTCTCCCCTCTGAGATCTGTCAGTCTGTTCCATGTATCCATGCCTCTGGTTTTCTTTTATTCATCAGTTTATTTTGTTCATTTGATTTCCCATATAGTGAGATCATATGGTATTTGTCTTTCTCTGACTGGCTTAGTTCACTTAGCATAATAGTCTCTAGGTCCATCATGCTGCCACAGATGGTAAGATTTCCTTCTTTTTTTACAGCCACATAGTATTTCATCATGTAAATGGACCACATCTTTTTTATCCACTCATCTGCTGATGAGTACTTGGGCTATTTCCAGATCTTGACTGTTGTAGATAACACCGCTATGAACATAGGAGCATAGAATTTTTATTGTAGTTGTCACTTAACCTAACTTCCTATTTCTATAAGTGAGACAACTGAAGTGTGGAGAGGCTGGATTCCGATGTCAACGTATCCCAGCTCATGGTGAGTGAGCTCGGTCTCGAAGCCAGGGGCCAGCATTCCTCCCATGGTACTGCACAGCCTCGTCTTGCCCAGGGCAAACCTATTCTGCTTTACTTCACATACATATTTCTTAGTCATCATGAAACAACTTGCAGATTAGAGATGTGAGTGACAGCTTTGCTACATTTTTTAGCCTTCCCTCGTTCAGGTCTTCCATCCAATAAAATGATTTCCGTTCATCTTACCTGGCCTTTTTGCAGTTTTTCTATTTATCTTTTTAAAAGGGCAATAGCCCGATCTAAGCATCATCAGATCTGATAATATGGACCATTGAAGACGGAAGACATGGCACAAGCCAAAGAGTTGTGAACCCTGTCAGCGCGTCACTGAATACAACCGTGAGCAGAAATCTTAATTAAAATTGGGGTTGTGAATGCACATGCATTTTCTCTTTCTCCCTTTCTCTGTCTCTCTCTCCCCCATCTCTCCCCCTTTTCCCTTCTCCCCCTCCCCCTCCCTGCCTCTGCCCAGAGATGGGTGAGAATACTGAGACCCACCAGAGCACTGAGTGTCAGCTTTCCAGACACCAGGTACCTCCAGGCATCCTGTGGGCCTGCGTGTGGATGATTTCAGGCTTGTCCTCCAGGATGGCCCCAGCATGTCTAAGACAGCATTGTGAGCCACAGACGTGCATCCACTTGGGCCAGTCTTGCCCATTCTCAGCTCTGGGCCTGGACAGCTCAGGGCGCAGGTGAATACAGGGTGAGGGGTCCAGAGAAGTTACTGGCAGGATGGCTAAGGAAGCTGGACATTTGGGTCCTATTGTTACGTGAAATTAATCTCTGTGGCATGCATTTTGAGGTCTTTGCCTACAGTGTGCCTGATTCTCCCTTTGAAAGAACCAGGGCATACGAATCCTAATGTGTCTTTCTTCTGAGCAGTCACCTTGGGAGGCTGCACACTGATTCTTCCCAGGGAAATGTTGCCACCGTTCCTCTCTTGGAAGTGCTTTCAGAGCCCACAGCACGTCATTGTGACTCTGTGTAATGGTAGCATATTTTTATCCTCTCAGGGTAGATTTGATTCTTGTAAGCAGCAATAAGTCATGGGGGCTGAGGCCAATGAATGAAATAGGTGATCGGCTGGTTATTCATCAGAAATAAAGAGTGCCTCCAGTAATGCGACCTGCTCTCCTAGGAGCTGCGACAGCTGTCTCCAAAGGCAGGTGCCCAGAGGAGGCATTCCCGTAGTGAACGGCAGTCCTGCAGACCAGGGCTTGGCTCTCCATGGGGACCCCTTGGAGGGGCCACTTCTCTTGTGGAAGCATAACTACTGACTGGCCTGAAGGAAATCAGCTTCGTGTTGTATCACTGTGTCGGGGCCAACAGTGGAGAAATTGGGAGAGGGGAAAAGAAAAGAGATGAATGTGCAGAAAACAGCTCGAATAACTAACTGCCCAGAAAGGGTGGGGAACAAAAAGAGAGAATGTCCCACATTCCTGCATGAGACAATGGACAGAGAGCTCAATTTAGATTCCTAATTTGATTCTGGGGGTAAAGGGACCCAGTTTCTCTGGGATGCATGTGGCCAGGTGTGGGGTCAGAGCTGGGTGTTCTCCAAGCTCCCTCTTATGTCCATTTTAAATGCCATTGCCTCTGCCATTTGGCATTCAGATGAGGTCACCACTTGGGCCAGGCAGCCATTGATGAAGTAAAAATGTTGGCAAACACAGGAAAATGGGATCCCAGGGGCCATTGCAAGTAGATCCCAAATGTGCATTGATGGTGCCTCCCCAAGCTCTCCCAAAAGTTCCTTCATTTAATGACATTGATCACAGCAATGCAGCATGGGTGAGAGAGCTGAGTTTTGGGGCAGGTGATGTGGGCCTCCAGGTGCAGATGTAATTGCCAGTTCTAGCTCTTCTTTGCAGCTGGAGCAGCAGGCTGTGCTGCTATGAGTGGGATGGTGTTCCTTCCTCTGTGTCAGGGTTAGCGGGTGGGATGGAGCTGGGAACAGGTGTCGCTGCCACTGCATGGCCTGGGACAGAGCCTCTGACCCTACTGAGCCCTCAAAGGGCACTCCTGTCCATGCTGAGAGGGGTCAGGGCTGTTTTGTGACTGGGGAGCCCCTTTGCCTCTGCTTAGGTGAAAGTAAGCATCCACCAAGAGCTTACACAAACTCATCACCCTGCAACCCCAGAAAGCCAGTGTTGAGGAGAATGTGAGCTTTCAGTTAGGTGAGAACTCAAGTCATGTGGATGTAGCAGGGAGGGAAACACTTAGGAGTGCTCCCATTCTCCAGAGCTTGCTCCATACCGGCACCCTGCTAAGCACTTGACTGGTGGTGTCTTATTGCATTCTTCTGTCACCCTCTAAATGTAGGTGCTCATTTAACAGGTGAGGAAATCAACTCAAAGAGGCTTAGTGTCTTGTTAAAGGTCATATAGCAAGTACATGGCTAGTCTCCATTTCCCTGGGGGGCCATTAGGACAGCTAGCTCTCATCTGCCTGGATGTAAATCGTCAGTGATACTCAGATTACTTGAGAAAGCAAAGACCCACCTGCTTGTGCCCTGGGACAGGTTGTCACCATAAGGGATTGGAAGACAAATGGCCTTCTGATGAGGTGCCTCAGAACTGGGCTGATGACCTCACTCACACTGCATGCTGGGCACAAAGGGGCCCTGGGTGGCCTAAGGGCTCTTTTTCAAGAATAGATATTGGCTGAGAATACTGAAGGCGATACAAAGAAAATGTAAAAGCCAAAATCAAAATGAAACATCCTGATTTTGATTGAGGGAAAAAAAACCCAAACATAAAATCTTTTACAGTATTTAAAGAGCCCAGGGCAATTCTGGATGAGCCCTAGCTCCTGAACGTAATAGGGGAGCTAGAGAAAACCATGTGTGGGGCGAGGGTGGACCTTGGGCCATTGCCAGTTTTATTACTGTGATGTACAGCTCACAAACGGCTCCATTTATCACACTCCCCTCCACCCCTCTTATAACATCTAGCACTGTGCACACAAGACACAGAATTTCAGCCAGTTCACTTCTGCTTCCTGCTCTAGCTCTGTTCTTTTCCTGTTTTGATTCTCTTTGCCCTGCTTCCCAATTCCTTGCTCATTCTGTTTCTTGTGCCCTCAAACCCTCTGTCCTGAAAGGCACATGAAGAGGAAGGTACCCCCGGAAACCCCATGAGCCCTGGGATCCACTCTCAAGCTCCGCTTGTCATGGTCAGGGGTGGGGCTCCAGGACAAGGGCCCTGACCAGGGTGCTTATCCAACTTAAGTGGCTGTTTCCTTGGCTATCCCCAGGATCGTGGGCTTCCGTGCACTGTTTTCAGCCCTGACCCTGGCTCATTCCCCTCCTAGTCAAAGGGCAGGAGGACCCTAGATCCTCCTTGTGGAAAGCGACTGTTCCCCATCTCAAGACTCCTGGGGCCTGAGTTCCGACCAGGCTTGGTGACTACAGCCTTGGCCCTGTTCCCCGGCAGCGTTTGGGAGAAGAGTCGCTGCTTTCTGCAGGCTTCCCAAACACTCTCATTATTCCTTTTTTTTTTTTTTTTGGCATTTGGTCTCATGTTCCCATTAGCTCTGACATTAAAGTCTCATTACTTGGGACATCTGTCCTCTGGACATATTTGTGATTGCCTTAGCCAAGTGTCCTCTTCTGGGAGGTATGCTTTCCATCCATAGTCACCCCTTCGCTCTTCTCTGGGGTTTGCTGCTCCAAGGACGGATCTGGACCCGGAGAGGGAGTGCCTGGGCAGGAGGTGTGGCTGTTCATTTTGAGTGACTTCTGAGAGTGTGTGGCAGAGCCTTTGGAGCTCCTGGGAATACAGGTTGGCAGGGAGGGGGCTGAATCCATAATAGCAAAGAAGTTGCCAGGACAGCTTTTCTTCTCCAGTCCCAGGATCAGTCTCAGATCCCATCAGTAGGGAACGCTGATTTCCAGGCAGCTTTGCTGAACACGAAAGGGCCACGTTAACCCACTTGCCTGAGAGGACAGGGCCTGAGGCCCAGCCCAGGCACTGGGCTGCTCTAGGACATGCAGAAGAACAGGATTGCAGCCTCCATGTTGGACTAGCAGTTGGCCCTCCCTGACTTTTTACTGCATCCTGAGAAATTTGCCTGAGTTTTCTCAGGATTGCTGTCCCATTGGCCTAGAAGGCTCTTCATGCTGTGGGAACTCACACAGCTTTTCTGTTCTTAGATAATCAGCAGCCAGTCTCACCCACCCCTGTGCCAGCCCCTCCTCCCCACCTCCAAGCATTTGCAGAGAATCCAGCAAGTTTTAAGAGATCAGTCACTTCTCTCTCTCTCTCAAGTCACATCATTAAAATGTTTCTTCTTGTTCCTTTCAGTGTCTTTGACCAGTGTTGCTTCTGTCTCCATCTGTCCTTCTTTTGATTCTTGCTCACTTCTGTTGAGTGTGTCCCCTTCCTCTCTCCCTCAGGTCTCCTTGAACTTGTCCTGCTGTAACTGCATCAGCTTGGACACCGCACATTCAAAATTTCTGCACCTTGGACCTGGGCAAAGTTGTTTTCCTTTTCTCTCTCTGATAAAAAGCTGTGATGAAGAGATTAATGGCTCAGACAAGACTGCAAGGATTGTGCAGGGCACGTACAGCATTCAGAAGGACAGATTTTTTTTCAAGCAGGCTCCTCCATAGACAATTGGTCTGCTAATTACAAATCATTCTTATCTGTTCAATAGAGTAGCTCTCCAAAGATCAGGTGTTTTGTTTTGTTTTGTAATCCTGCAATGGCTCAGGAAGCAGTAAAAATGCATTTCCTTTAAAGTGTTCTGTAATTTCCATGTCTGTTTCATTGATTGGGATTAGCCTGCCCCCATTTCTGCTGATTGGTGATGCTTGATTCTAGGCTGCTTCGCATTCCCTTTTTAATTCCTCTCAGGGCTCCTGCTAATTTCCCCCTTTTCTTGTTCCTTTTCTTTTGTATTGCTCTGAGTTTGTAGAGTCCAGAAACTCCCTTTTGGCTCTGAGAATTCTGTTACAGATTATGCCACAGCCCCCCAATGAGGGCTCACTTCGTTCTCTCCTCATGGAATGACCAGCTGGGCAGAAGAGGTTAGGAACCTGGGAACAGAGTTAGCACCACTTGCTCTGTCTCTGGGGCATAAGGGGGCAATGAGTTCTGTCTTTCTCAGTTTCCTGTGCTGCTTGAGGAGCCTGCTTCTGCATTACTGTTTCCAACACCCCTTTCTGGATTCAGGAGACAGCATCACACCTACTGCAGGGTATGACAGGATGCACTTCTATAGTACCTGGGTCCCTTATGGAAAGCACTTTGACTCCTCTCCCTTTGACAGCTTATGCAGCTCTTGAGGAACACCTAGCAAAGCAACATGTGGGTCTCAGTCATTTAAACACAATTTAAACATCTAAATATTATTTGGGGGGAAATTGGCCGGTCTCCAACCATAGGCACCAATCCATCTCCTCCACCATGATGTCGAGGGGACAAGTGTGTTTGCCTATTTTGTTCATTCCTGTGGTGTAGTGACTAGAGCAGTGCCTGGCACAAAGTGGGTGCTCAGTAGCGATGACTGAGTGAATGAATGACTTAATCAAAATGGAGAGGATTTGGGGTGGTCTTTCCTCATACATTCCACCCTTCTGATGGTTGCATTGATACAAAGGTACTTGAGCTTGGAAATTACAATGCTGTTTATAATGTTTTTAAGAAAGGAAGGAAGAAAAAAAGGAAGAAAGAAAAGAAAGCAAAAGGGAGGTGGGAAGAATGAACAAAAAATAACTGAATTCTTTGCAGAAAATATTGCCCTGGCCAATTTGATCTGTTTGCCCTTTTATGCCCCAATAAAATCCTGATTTGTTTTGCTCATGATGTGAATCCCTTTGCTTTTCACTGGGACTTTATCTTGAGGCATCCTTGCACATTCTTGGAAGCGTAATTTGTGACAGCCTTGCAGAGAGGAGCAAACAGACACTTTCCTTGCATTTGGCTCACAAAGTCCAAGTTCAAGGTGCAGGAAAAACTTGTGTGTGACCAGATACATTCGCATCCTTAGGCCTGAGTAGGAAATACGGATGTGACTAGTCCCTTCCAGGATGACCTATGGCCCCAGCCATGCCATGTGGCAGCTCACTCTCCATGCCAAGAGTTTTGCCATCTGGCATTGTTGAGTCAGTCCTCCAAGACTTCCCCTTTTCCACCTGTGCTTTTGTTTTGGTCCTATAGTCTGAGCCTCTGTAGGCACTGGGAGATTGTATTTGGATGTATTTAATTAATGAAATACTTACATAGTGCTTACTAGGTACCACATTCTGTTCCAAGTGCTCTACAGATATTAACTCATTTAATCTCCATAATAACCCTAAGAGGTAGACATTATTTTTGGCCTTATTATTTTGGCCTTGTTTTTTCAATGAGGAAACAGAAGCAGAAATTACTTAAGTAGCTAGCTAATGATGAACACTGTATCCAAGGGGCTGGCGTTCTGACCTAGGCACTCTGGCTTCAGAATCCATATGTTTAACCACTAGGCTATACCACCTTCATTTTGCCTCACCCATAGATTTAGGTCCATGCCCAGAGCAAATCAAGAAGATGGCGCCAACAGTAACAACAATAACAGCAGCAGGTGCATTTATTAACTCATCCATCACCTGGCTGCCGAAGTGCTAGAACAAGTCTTGGTAGCATCTTTGTTTCCTTAGTTCCAAGTGGGAGCTGCACTCGACACATCCAGATCTTTAATTCATTCTCAGACAAACAATCCAAATATTTCTGAAAAGTCTGTGCTTCTTGTTGATGTGACCCAATTTCCCAGGCCTGGGTGAATTTTCCTATGATTGATGAGTCAAGGAATGGAGTGTGTGGAAATGATGCTGTTGGGGATGAGTGGGGCCCCAGGGGACCACATCCACCCTGCCTGGGTTGTGGCTGGCACGGAGCGACAGGCCCAGGACAGGCACCCATCAGAATGGAGTGACTAGCTCTGCTTGCGTGAAAAACAAAGCAGGCAAGCTGCGCTTTTGCTTGCTGAGTTCCGTGATGTTTATTGGCCACGATGAATTCCAATTGTGCGGGCACAACTCAGACCTGCAGAACAGCTCAGTGCAGATGCACAAACATTGTTACCACAACAAAGAGAGCACTCCATCCCTTCGGAGCCTGTCTGCAAAGAGAGCGGTCTTGTGCGCACACAAAGCCGGCAGCTGTGTCTTTCAAGTGGACTGCAAGAGAACCAGGAATAAGGAGAACTAAATTAACCCATTCTCCTTGGGCCATGTTTATTAAAAATATATTCGCTTCTCTTGTCCGGGGTACATAGTTCAGAGAATAAAAGGCACCTGACTGCCCAGTAGAGAAGTATGAGGATGAGGTTACAGAGGACGCTCGCAGTTCCCTGGGTGTCAGTGTCAATGTCAAGTGGAAACTCAGTTCCTGAGACTCACACAACCAACGTTTATTTAACTGGAAGAGGATGTCTACACACTACTTTTTAGAAAGCCAAATGAAGTAGCTGTCTATGAGAGGTTTACTTAAAGGAAAAAATACAACCTTCCATGGCTTGTCCTGCAGTTTTCATATGAATAGCCTCATTTCCTAGATTGTCTGCATTTTACTTAGTTTTCTTAGTGAAGAGAACTAAAAGTTAGACTGGTGGCTACTCATGGAAGAACCTTGCATTCTTTTAAAAAATGTCTATTCCGTGTACTCAACTTAATTAGACAAGAATGCTTTTAGACAATTCTTCAAAAACAAGAGTGTTCTCATTAGTCCTTAAGAATAGGAACATTAACCAGGATTGCATATCCAGGGAGTTCATCTGTCTGGCCTTCTATCATACCTATCCAATGACATAAATTGCTTCCTACTCCCAATGAAGGGAAAGTGCATGATTAGAGGTCTGAGGGAACCAGCTTGCCTTGCCCTTGGGACCAGAAAACTGACTGAATAGTAGCTGGACTCACTTTCTCCCTTCCGTGTTATTCAAATGGCTCAGAAATCCTAACATTGCAATCAAGAGGCCGGTTTCCATTCATTCCTCTTTAGTGACCAGTGATATTTGTGGGGTCCCCATGGAAAGCATTTAGTTCAGATCAAAAAGCTTAGCAGATAAACTAAGGATCCCCAGTTTCCCAACTTAATTTGGGGAACCTAAGTTTCACCATTTGATCACTGAATGAAAATTGTAACAAAAAATTCCAAGGTTTTTTTCTTAAGATTTTACTGACTGTTTTTAGAGAGAAGGGACCAGAAGGAGAAAGAGAGGGGGAGAAACACTGATGTGAGAGAAAAACATCAATCAGTTGCCTCTCATACCTGCCCCAACTAGGGGCCAAACCTGCAACTCAAGTACGTGCCCTGACTGGGAATTGCACCTTTTGCTTTGCGGACTGACGCCCAACCAACTGAGCCACACTGGTCAAGGCTCAAGGTTTTGTTTTTCTTTTTCTTTTTCTTTTTTTGGAGGGGAGAGGGCACCTTTTTGCTACATTTGTTATAAGCTTGGAGTCTCTGTAAAGCCTATGGATTACTGGCTAGAGAGGGCAAAAAGCTTGGTAAAGCAGGACTCCTCACTCTTGTCTCATACAGAGCAAGAGTCTAGTGAAGTATATTGGTGTTTTACCCAGAATTTTATTTGACAAAAATGTTGCCTGGTAAAACCATGTAAAAACTTTCAAAGCTGTTGATGTCGATGACTCACTAAAATGAGTAGAACTGGACAGTTGGAGGCAGCTGAGTTCTGTCTGGGTAGATTTTTCCACTGCAGATTGCACACTCTGAAACCTTGTGTTCAGAAACCACTGCAGGGATATAGTAGGAGAAAAACAAATGTGATTAAGTGATGGACTGTTAGAACGATGGGTGGGTGGGTGAGCACGTGGATGGATGGATGAATGGATGGATAATTCAGTGGTATGAGCCAGCCTCCGTAGTTTAACCTACCTATGTTTGAAATCTCGATTTACCATTTACTAGTTGTGTAACTTTGGGAAAGATAGCAAATCTCTCAAAACCTTAGTTTTTCTCAGGAGTAAAATGCAGCACCTGCCATAAAAGGTTGTTGTGGGAGTTCTATCATATACAAGTAAGAGTTTAGCACATATAGTAACTGACATATAGTTTCTGACACATAGTGACTGCTTAATGAGTGATAGCCTTCAATTTCCCAAGCAGGCAAGGCTGTGAAGCAAAATTATGAACAAGGTTTTGTTTATTTTCCTGTTGTTAAGGGGAATCATGTGCTATTTTCAGAAAGATTTCATGTCTTGAATGCAGGTGGCAGCACATCAAAATGTTGATCGGGCTTGGTCCCTGGTGTTGGGACAACTCAACGTGCAGGAAATTCAAGTACACTTCCATTTCCTTGGGACCACTGACAACCTCTACCAAAGTTTCAGGCAAATAAATGATTGGCTTTGACCTGAATCATTCATTTACTAATTGTTTCACCATGTTTCCAAATTAACTAGCATGTGCTAAATTAGCAGGACCAGGTGGAGAGACCGGGAGGCTCTGTTCAAGCTGTGGGCTCACAAGAGAGTGTGATGTTTGTGAGAGGTAGTCCTGGTGAGCAGGACACCCAGGCTCAAGCCATAAGCCTGGGCTCAGATTCCTGCTCCATCATGGCCTAGTCCTGGGGCTAGTCTGAGCCTCAGTTTCTGGGTAAAAATGGAGGTGAGGATCAGTAGCTACAAAGGTCACAGGGTTAGTAAGAGCATCACAGAAGATAAGGAAGATGAATCTATGTAGGAACTAAGTGCTATCCAAATGGAAGATAGCCACCTCAATTACGCAGATGGTTAGTGTACAGATGTACTGAAGGTCACGGATGTTTCCTGGCCTGAAGGATCAGAACGACTGTTCTCCTTGCTCAGATTTGCCGCCCAGTTAATTTACTTTCTCTGGCCCACCACACACCAACATAAGCCAGCCAAGGGATCCACGTTCCGAAGGAGCTGAGAATGAGGCAGTTATCCAGATAATTCAGGCAGAAAGAGGTTTTTTATTTTAAATAAAAATGAATGTAGGTATTGCAGCCAAAGTGGCACTGGGGGAGGGGAGATGGGAACGGGCAGGACACTGAGCCGTGGGGGGCAGAGAACCTGTCCTCATCAGTCCTCCCTTGCCCCCCTCTGTTTCTCTCCCTCCAGTTCTCTTTCCTCCAGTGTCTCTCACCTTCTGAATCACTTTGTTTCTCTGAATTTCTCCGGGACTATTACTCATTTTGTCTCTCACTCCTTCTACCTACTTCTCTCTGTCCCTTTGATTCTGTGCCCCTCCCCCCCAGTCTCTGTCTCACTCCCTGGTCCCTGAGCTCTCTCTGCTGTGCTCATTCTCTTTCAACTGTTTGGCTCCACTTCTGTCCACCTCTGTCCTCCTCTTCCCTTCCTCTGTCTGTCTCTCTCTGTCACTGTCTGTCTGTCTGTCTGTCTGTCTCTGTCCTCTCCTTTAGGGAGTCTGCGCCTCTCAGACCTGAAAGCTGCCACCTGCTGTTTTGTAGAATCTGTTCCCTGTTCCTCAGTGACCAGTTTTTTTTCCTGCGGTTAGAAAGTAGCTCAGGCCTTAACCCATTTCCTCTGGCGTATCCAAATTAATTAGGTGAGACTGGGATCGCACATTTCAGAATTAGAATAATATTTATCAGGCTCCCTGGAGAGAAGAGGATGGAAGATGGAGAGGAATGGGAACAAGGGGGGGGGGTCAGGGAGCTTAGGGGTGGAGGAGGGGGCTAGCAGAGGGGGTCACTTCTAAGGACATACCTTCTGGGGATTAGGGCCACCTTTCCAGTTGCCAGAGGGCACTGGGAAAGGATGAACCTTGGAGGATGTTGAGACCGGAGGACACACTGACGGCCCAGAGCCCAGGCTCTTTCCTCTGGGACCCCCATTTCAGTGCGCCCAGCTCCACTGCGTGGCAGAGCCCAGCCCTGCCTCCAGTCTCCGTTTGGGCTGCTCAGGAGGCCCCTGTCTAACTGGACTGTGTTGAGCCCTCATCTCAGACCCACTTCATCTAGTGCTGTATCGACTTAAGTCAGGGTTCTTCACCCCTGCCACTGCTAACATCTGGGGCCATGCAATTCTCTGTGCTGGGCTCTCCTGTTGGACATTGCTGATGTCCAAGGTTGCCACAGAGGATGATTGATGCAGGTTCAGGCTTGGCCTACTGAAAGCAGTGGACTCAACCACAGGAATCCACACTCCAGGCACATAGGAGTCCCGACAAACTTGGGAGACAAGAAAAAGAAAGAAAAATAATACAAACCTTTCTTTTATAATATTAGCTTTATTGATATATATATATATATATATATATAATTCACTTACCATGAAATTTACTCTTAAACTTTAAACTGTACAATTCAGTGATTTTTGTACATTTAGAATTGTCAAGGTACCTATCACTACTACCTAATTCTTAGCAGTAGAATTTGCTAAGCAGTCCCTCTTAGCAGTCCCTCTCCATTCCCCCTCCCCTAGGCCTGGGGATGCAAACCTGCTTTCTCTCTTCATGGATCTGCCCAATGTGGGCATTTTACATAGATGGAATATTTAACATGTGGTCTTCTGTGACTGGATTTTTTCACTTAGCATGATGCACAATGCGTTCAGAGTTTATTCATGTGATAGCGTTCGTCAGTTCATCATTGCTTTTTAAAGGCCGAACAATAAATAATCCATTGTGTGAACACACCGCGCTTTGTGTCTCGTTCATCAGGAGATACACGCAGGTTGTTTCCACCTTTTGGCTGTTATTAATAATGCTGGTATAAACTTTGATGTACAACTTTTATGGGGACATGTGTTTTTATCTCTCTTGGGTGTATACCTAGGAGTAGAATTGCTAGGCCATACAGTACCTCTGTGTTTAACATCTCGAGGATCTGCTCAACTCATCGCCAAAGGGCCCGCACCGTTTTGTGTTCCCTCCAGCAGCCTACGAAGACTCTGACCTCTCTGCGTCCTTGCCCACCTCTGCTTACAGCTGTTGCAGTGGGTCTGAGGGCATCTCATCGTGGGTTCCATGGACATTTTCCTGGTGACTGACGGTGCTGAGCTGCTCTTCATGTTACCTCTTTAGAGAAATGTCTGTTTATATCCTTTGTCTGTTTTTAAATGGGGTTGTTTTATTATTGTTGGATTTTAAGAGTTCTTTACGTATTCTGGATATGTCTCATCAGAAATATGATTTGCAAATATCTTTTCCCATTTTATGGGTTATCGTTCATTTCTGATGCAGAAAACTTTATGATGAAGTCCAATTTATCTTTTTTCTTTTGTTGTTTGTGCTTTTGGTGTTGTAGCTAAGAAACCATTGCCAAATTTATGCCATGAAGACTTACTTCCATTTTTCCTAAGAGTTTACAGTTTTAGCTCTAATATTTAGATCTGTGATCTGTTTTGAGTTAATTTTTATGTAAGGTGTGAATTAAGAGTCCAGCTTTATTCTTTTGCTTGTTGATATGCAGTTGTCCAAGCATCATTTGTTGAAGAAATTGTCCTATCCCCACTGAATGATCTTGACACCCCTGTGGAAAATCAGCTGCCCATAGGTATAGATGGGTTTATTTCAGGGCTCTCAATTCTAGTCCATTGGTCCATATTTCTGTTCTAACTTTTTATTCACTGTCTTCTGATAGACATGGTAGGAAGGTATAGTTGATAAATAGGAGGATGGAGGAATCAGGTAACTTGCATACATGTGTACTTTTAAAAATAAAATATTTATCACATTTTGAAATTAAAAGACATCTTAGAGGTCATGCTAATGAAATAAATCCTTGTTTTGCTAATGAGGGGGGAAAGTTTAAAATTTAATTTTATTTGTTTATTTTTGTTCAGGTAACAATGGTTAATGATAGGGTTCAGTTGTACTTTTCTATAATACATCCTCCGTATATTGCACTGTGTGTGCACCACTCCATGTTAAGTCTTCTTCTATCACCATTTACCCCCCTTTACCCACATCTTCCCCCCATCCCTGTCCCTCTGGTCATCACCATGCTGTTGTCTGTGTCTATGAGGTGTGTTTATATATTTTTGCCTAATCCCTTCATCTTTTTCACCCAGCCGCTTAACTGCCCTTCCCTCTGACAGCTGTCAGTCTGTTTGTTCTCTGTAATAAATTTTACTTTTACAGATGAACAGATCTTCCCAAAGGCTCACAGCTCATCAGAGGTAGAGCTGGGATGAGAACCCAAATCTCTTGACTGTCAAGGCCATTCCTTGTTCTTATTCCCAGGCCCTGACCTGAGGTCTCTGACCCAGACCACAGGTCTGCCTGAACTCCCTTTACCAAACTAGTGAGCTTCTGTGTTCTCTCCACTACTGGTCCCCTGCAGGGAATGGGGGGTGGCATGAGTCTGCTCCTCCCTGTACCGCTGAAGGAAGAAAGCCAGTGAGGGGGAAGCACTTGGAAAATCTGAAATTGCTGTATAAATGCCACTGAATGATAAGATTGCCAGTGTGATGCTCTTCTCCCAGGAAAGTTCAGTGTGTCGGAGGCAGCAAAATGGAAGGAAACAAGTCACTCCCAGGCATGTTTTTAAGCTGCCAGGGTTGTCACTTTCCAAGGGGATGTCATGTGGGAGCTGGGATCCAGGTGTGAATGGAGACTTGGGGTGGGCTGGGCTGGCTGGGAGGGGCCAGGTGGCCTGCCACCTCATCCCACACCTCAGGGACACCCCTAGAAGAGAGAAGAGTTCTGTGCCAGCTCATGCAAAACAGGTTCCCTCAGACCCAGGTACCTGGCCCTAGAAGGACAATATCCAGATGGTGGTCTCTTGAGAAATGTCCCCCTCATCTTTGCCTTTTCAGAGTATCCTAGTGTGTCTCTTTTTTCTCAACACTGCTTATCTCATGTGCCACACCATGAAAGTGGGTCCAGCTTGAAATCAGGTTGACAGTGATTGTCCCTAACTGTGAACCCTCAGATGGCAGGAACTGGGTTTTGTTCATCTCTATCTGTAGGGACAGATGCATGCTGAGTGTTCAGGAAATGCAGGCTTGGTTGTTGACTGAATAACAGCTGCCCTCTGGGTAGCTGGGCCTCCTGCAGAGGGGGGGGCCACTACAGCGAAGACTGCAGCCTCTCTGCATCTCTCCTGCATCCTGAGTATTTTCCTTCCTGTGTTTGTTCTCTCCTCTGAGCTCCAGTTGTGCTCCCTGTTGGCACAATCCATGCATTCTGATGTTTATCTTTTTATCTGTACATTATCTTTGCAGCTAAATCACACCTTTCTTTGATGGCAGGAGGTGTGGGTTCTACTTATTTGAGTCACCAGCACTGAGTACATGCTACTTGGTGTGCATTGTTTGACGGGGAGGTTGGTGGCTCTGATGTTAGTAACCTGCTGCTGAATTTGAGGCCAACAGTATCAGCCTCCACTGCAGTGGCCAGCTGCTGTAGATATCTGTGGAACTTAGGGGGAATCAGGCGAAGCCAATATTTTGAAAGGATTCAGAGTTTCTCAATTGAAATGAATTAAAGAAACAATCCATAATAACTCCATTCTAGTGTCTATGCCCCCAGGCATGGCCACCCCTACCCTGTGTTCCTCCTAAGACCAGCCCCGATGAAGCTGTGGCTGGGGACTGAGGACCATGGCTCCATGCATCGGAGGGCCTTTGGGGCCGTGTGCACCTGCTCAGGAATCTCACCATGTGATCTCCTCCTCCTTTAGGGCTCTGGCTGACATCTTGAGACAACAGGGACCAATCCCCATAGCACACTGTGAAAGAGAAACGATCTCAGCTATCGATACCTCCCCCAAAGAGAACACACCAGTCAGATCGTCCTCCAAAAACCACTATACTCCTGTGCGCACGGCCAAGCCAACTCCAGGTAAGTATGAGTTGACCACCTGGAGTCTTTGAAAAGGCTGTTGAGAAGTTTGGGGATGTTGCTGCTTCTGTGGTGAACGTCATGGAGCCTGTGCCATGAGACTCTCTAATGGGCAGATGAACTTGCGAAAGAGTCTGGGGACTGTCCCCTGGGAAGGGACTGGCATGGTAGAGATTGCGGCCAATGTGTGTCCGGGCCGGAGACATGCTGTTGATTTAGGGCATCTGTGATGTAGTGAGTGGCTGGCGTAATTGTCCTGTGTGAAAGGGAGCTTGTGGTGGGGTCCGGTCACCCACATGACCACGTGGGGCAAGGTGTAGGCTGCCTACGATGAGCTGTGACAAGAAATTGCTGCAGGCCACAGTAGAGACTTCTCAACTATCAGCATCTAAAAAAGCACTTGCGAGGGTAGGGGTTACGTCTGTATGTCAGGGTAACCTTTCTCTGTGTGCTAGCAACACCTGGATGGTTGATGAGTTGCCATAGAATAGCAACATACCTTCTACCCTTCTACCTGGTCATTGCTGTATCTGTCTGAAGGAAATGAAGCAGGGCTCATGTTCCTTGTCATGTGGAACAACAAATGAAATGCGAAGAAATTCAATGACTTGGACAAGGTCACTAAGATATTAATATAGTAAAACATCATTAATGACAGTAATATAATCTCACATATGTTGGATCTTGCTCTGTGCCAAAGTATTATGCGGAGCATTTTTCATGTATTTTCTCACTTACTCTTCACAGCAATCTTCAGAGGACTTATATCGTCCCCATTCCATATGAGGAACAGGACAGTTCAGTAATTTTTCCCAAGGACACAAGGTTGTAAGAAAGAAAGCCAGGGTTTAAACTGAGGCATAAAGCTAACAATAATCAGGACTAGGAAATCCTAATATCCTAACACAGTGAGGCTTAGGGCGGACATGAGCCCTAAGTATCTGAATGGACAGTTTCCTCACAAGTACAGCTGGAGAAGTTGTTTCTCATTATGAGCTTTACCAGACATCCTGGTACTGATCCCAGTCTCTAACACAGCTGCAGTTTTGATACTTGGGTCTGAAATCTTCACATCTCTCACCCTTTTCAAAGGATGGGCTATATAGTCTGAACTAAACCTGCAATAAGGATATGCAACGCTAGGTGGCAGTGGGTGTCTTACAAATTCAAAACAATAGTGAATACACTGCTGGGATCACATTTATTCCCCATTCATTCCTGAATTTCCTTAAATATATTAAATTAGAAACCACCTACTTACCTTTAAGGTATTACCATTAAATCTTTTGAGAATCTGATAAAAGTTAAGGATATTCTCCTGAAAAAATATACATATATGTGAATAAATGTATTCATCCAACATTTTGCATAGAATTTAAGGGAGTTCACAGACCTTTCCAAAGTTAGAGATCCCTGATTTAAAAGGACAGATGAGATATCATCTTTGCAAAAAGTTTAAGATGCATTTTTAGCCCTAATATCATAGATGCTTAAAATGTGAGCAACAGAAAGAATCTCAGCAAAAAACAGGAATAGAAAAAATCACATCTGGGCCAGAGTTATCTCCCCAGATGCATTTTATTTTTTGTTTATTTAAGTAGTTTATTTTTATTGTATTTCCCACATATACTTCAGAATCACCTGGTAAGTTATTAAAAATGCTGGGGCCCAGGCCCCACAAAGTAACCACAATTTGTAGGAATGCTGTCGGCATCAGTATTGTTAAAACTCTCCACATGGCGATTCCAGCATGCGGGCAGGATGCAGAACCATGGGGCCAGTGGAGTTTCTCATTTTATAAGCGAGGACACGGAAGGACTATGCCAGTGGTTCCTAACTTTGGCTACACATTGGAATTACTTGGGGAACTTTAAAAATTAAGGGGACCTGGGCCCCAACTCCAGAGGTTGTGATTTAATTGCTGTGGGGGTATGGCCTGAGCATGGTGGAAGGTGATGCTTAAAGCTTCCCAGTGATTCTAATGTGGAGCAAAGTTTGAGGCCCACTGGGCTGTGGGAATGACACCGAGGTGCCATGCTGACTAATCCTTAGGATCATTGCTCACCTTTGAACCTAACCTTGGTATTTTGACTGCTTTTGAGTAGGGCATTTTCTTTCCCTGAAGATTCACAGCTTGAAGTCAGGCTTCTTCAGAACCTTCTCTGCAATTCCAGCCCTTCAGGTCACTCTGGTACCCAGAGTATCCTTGGGAGTTTACCTTCACCTGTCTGCTCCAATTTTCTTTGTCTCTGGTAAGCCAGCTAGTTGCCAGCCACTGAGTCAAGACTGATTAAGCAGACAGTCTTGATTTGCCTTTAATGCCTTTCACGCGGCAGGAATATGTGTCATTTCTTCTTGGTTCTATGTATATCCTCTCCTCTAGTGATCTGAAAAAGAAAGCAAGCTTATAGTTATATGATTCACTCCTATGTTTGGAGAAACCCCTGTTGGTTTTCTCAGATTAGAACTCTTCACTGTACTTTCAGAAATGGGGGTTGTTTCTCTGGTCCAGAAAGCACTTGAATTTAAAAGCAATTTCATAACAACCCACAACATCTATAGGTTATAATGGACACAACTGCTTTTCCAAAAGACTGATATCCTTTGCCACAAAATATTGCAATTTGAGCAGAATTTAAACAGAACTTTGCCCAAGTGTTCAAAGTGGAGATTGACTGATTTTGCCCTTGACTGTGGTTCATCAAATGAACAGACCACCAATTGAAGGAGTTTGGTGGCAAGAGTCATTTAGGGGAATTTTAAGGAAGATATCCAGAAATATCAGGAGGCATCATAGCACATGGGTGGCTTTGCTGCACAAAATATTCTTCATGAACCTGCCTCATCAGCATCACCTGAGAGTTTGTGAGAAATGCAGACTTTCAGGCCCCATCTCACCTGCTGATTGCAACCTGTACTTTAATGGGTTTAGCAAGTGAAGTTTGAGAAGCACAGGGCAAGCATGGATTCTGAAATGTATCTCCTCAGTTTGTTTTCTGGCCCTACCTGCCACCTAGCGTTGTTTTGAGGAGGTAATGATTTTAACCAACGAGAGCACTTAAAACAGGTCCTGACATGTAGCAAACACTCAACATTAGCCATGACGGGTTTACTGAAGGCTATCCACCAATCAGGACAAATGAATAAAAAATGAGAGAAACAGAGGCATGAGTGCCCTTCAGTGAGGCAGGGGCTGTGGGGTCATGTCTGAAATGAAAGCCCCTAGACCCACACTTTCCTGTGCTTGGTCCTTGCCTGAGGTGCATCCTCAGAAAATGAAAGTGCTTTGTAGGGCTTTGTACTGCTCTCTCAGGGTCTTAGACATTGGAAGCACATGCTTGATGGATGTAGGAGAAGATCCTGCCTTAGTAATAATAGAAACAGTGATATCATGAGCAGCACAAGTACCATCGTGGAGTGCCTACTATGTCCTGGGCACTTTATGTACGAGAGCAGATCCTGTATCATTTCTTAGGTATAGAAGTCTCTGTTCCCACTTTGGCAGAACGTTCCTCTTTCCTTCTATAAATGCCTTTTATCCTAACTCTTCCAGAAGTCCTTTCTAACTTGAAAGGGAGCTTCCTAGTGGACAGTTACTTGGGATATAGAAAATCAGAGAAGCCCCCTTTCATGCCCACCCCTCATCTGGCTGCCTCTCCTGAAAGCGTGTCGGTCCCAGGGACGGACAGTGCCTGTATCCTGTTGCAGCATGTTAGAAATGCAGAATCTTGGGCTCTTTCCAAGACCTACTGAGTCAGAATCTGCATTTTAACAAGATCTTTAGACAATTTGCTTGCACTTTAAAGTTGATGAAGATCCCTTCAGCACAGTGATCCTCAGCCCTGGACACACACTGGACTCATGTTGGCACTCCTGAAACATTGATGCCTGGCCGTCATCCCAGAGATTCTGGTTTAATTGGTCTGGGGTAGAAGCTGGACATTGGTAGTTTTCAAAAGCTTTCCACATGGTTCCATTGTTTGGCAAGTAAGAGCTGAGGCTGTCAAGTGAGGAAAACACCTGGAGGACTGTAGAGCTTGGGTTCACATCAAGGCCCAGAGGATGGAGCCTGGCTGGTCTGGGTCAGGGGACACAGAGACAGGTCCTGTCCGTGGCAGGCAGGCAGAAGGGAATAGAGGATTCAGGCTCATCTGGGGATGGGGGTCAGTCTGCAGCTGTGAATGGGGATACCTGGGCAGCAGTGGGTACCAGGAGAAATACTGGAATTGACTAGAGGGCCCCACAGAGCCAGGCACAGGAAATATACCGCATCTGGGGATGCAGGTCTCCCGCGCCCAGGATCTTCAAGCCTTGCAGTGGGCTTGCTTGGTGTTTGTGGATGGGAGGGTTGGAGACCTAGCCTGTTCACCTGGTCTGACTCTGTGACTCACAGCTGGAGGACGGTGAGGTCCCTATTCCCTGCAGTAGCAATGACATCATTTGTCGAGGTTCCAAAGCTCATGTCCAGCTTCCCATTATCAAGAGTGGCTTCAGTTGGAGAAAATAAATATTTATGCTCCAGCTACACATCTCTGGAAGTTGTATAAATTAGCAATCAGTCATCCTGCTTCTTGTCAAGGCCATATGCTTTATTGGCAGACTAAGGGAGCCAAGGGTTGTGACTCGAAGCTTTCTGGAGATTGGGAACCAAGGCTGGACAGCTGACAGGGGTCGCTGTGTCACACCCCTGTGTGGCCTGGCCCTTCCATGCTTCCTCATCTTAGCCTATCACCCACCGAGTCTGTTGTTGGAATCCAGACACCCTGTCCCTCCTCACACCACACACGCTCTTTCCTTGTGGATTTCCCCACCCCCTACCCATCCCAGGCTCTGTGTGGTGGCCAGAAACTGTTCGGCGCCAGGTGTCCATGCTGTGAAATTTGATGCTCAGACAGCACTACATTTCTGAACCTCCTCATCTACACCTGTCCATCCCCTGCCTTGTTTTCTTCAGTGCACTCAAACCATCTGACAACGTATATTTGCTGGTTTATTGGTTTATCATCTTTGTCCCTTTCAGAATGTAAGCTTCATGTAGGCGAGGGTTTTGTCTGTTTATTCACTGTGATAGCTTGGCCCCAAGAATATTGCCTGGATGATCATCATAGTTGCTCAATGACTCTGTTCAGGGAACAAATGAATGAGGACACTGTCCTTTACTTGGGTGGACGTGAAAGCTGATACATAGGTATTGGTTGTAGCTGCATGCCAAGGAGCTCTTATCAAGGCTGTGTACCCCTTCTGTGGCCCTCTCTGTAAAATTAGTGTGGCATAGGTCACTTTGACAGCCCAGCTGGTCATCTGGTAGTGAACCGAGTGGAAGGCCCTGGTTTCCAGTGCCAGGGTTCTCATCGAACCCCAGGGCCCCGTTCCTCCTTTCTTGGGCTGACCCAGGACTCCATGGCTCCATGTGTCCAGAGGCTGTGAACCTCACTTCCTGGCTGGGCTCAGAGTGGTCATCACCCAGGAGACCCTGCCTGTTCTGCTTACTCTTTCAAGAAAGACTACTTCCCAGAAGTCTTGCTGGTCCAGGAAGCTCAGATTCCCTGTTTCTAGGCACACACAGGTTTAGAGCCACAGGTGAAGCCAGATGACCTGGGTGTTATACCTGAACTCTGGGAAACTTCTGGTCAACCTCCGCCTCTAATAGGAAATGGGAGTTTCTTTTCTCAGCTATCCCCTGGGGAATAGGGCTGTCTTTAATATAGGAGTCTGAGATTAATACCCTCACAAAACTTTGGATCTGTAAGATGATGGAGAGATCAGCTGACCCAACCTGTACTTGACCTGTGAGGAAACTGAGGCACATTGAGATTGCCTAGGTGGGAGGAGGTAGGACCAGGCCTCTGCATCCACCTTTCAGTGTTGGAGTTGAAGATGTGGTCTGTGAAGGTAGACGGACCTGGGAGGGAATCCTGGATCCCACTTACAAGTGTCAGGATTCAGGCTCCATTGCTTCAATTCCACGTCTGTGAAGTAGGAATGACTAGCAGCCTCCTCAAAGTGGGGTTAAGGAGTTGAATGAAATGGTCTATGTATTTTAAGCGCTCAGCTTGGCTCAGGGTTCCTGCTCAGAAGTCATCTGCATTTTCATCATCATCATGAGCACCATCTCTGTTATCAGCTGCATCTTCTCCATCTCTCTCTGCCTGTTCTTTCCTTCTTTTGCTTCTTCCCATTTCCTCCCACTACCCACCTCTGCCTGCATTCCTTTTCACAGTTTCCCTGATTATATTGATCCTTCTGTCATCTTGGGGTCTTCAGCAGTGACTGAAGTTTCTCAGCTCTTCTGTTAACACATGCACTAACTTAGCCTATGGTGGTCTTGCCATTTCATTCCTAGGTCTGCTTTCTTGGACATCCCTCGTCACTTCTAAGTTTTCTCTTGGCGACACTTTCTTTCTAAATCTATACATGTTGTTTGGACAGTCTCCCAGCAGACTGGCTTTGACCTTTCCCAAGTGGATTCTTGTTACTGTTTGCCCAGATGTTGAGTTACCCCCATTCCCTCAACATCATACTCTTGTTCTTGCAGTCACTGTCCTGTAGGTCTCTGCCTGGAGAGGACCTAGGGTGACCAAAGGCAGACCACAGCAGCCACAAGAGTCAAATACTCCTTGACTGTTGTCTCCTTACAGGTTCTGAAAAACCCAGAAAGTCCACTGAGTCAAGGCTGGTGGTAGAGAAAAAGTATCACTAATCCTTGATAATAGGAGTACATTAATTGGTGCTTATAATATAGTTAAAGTGAAGTCCTGGGCACTACTTAATATGCACTTTACTCATATCATTTAATCAGCACAACTCTATGAGGTCGAATTATAGTTATCTTTATTTTACAGATGAGAAAATGGAGGACAGGGAGACTGGAGGGAGACCTTGCCCCAAGTTCACACATGTAGTCCTTGATAGGGAGAGAATTCCAGCCCATGCCTAGGCTTCAGGCACTGTGCTGTTGAGCCTTTCTGTTGTTACTGTCTCGTTATAGTTCACTTAGTGTTAAGTTAGACAGCAGCACATCATTCATCTCAGCCTCACAAAGAGCCTGCCATTACGTTCAACCCAGGCTTTAGACACGGAAGCATATGCCTCTGAAAGCACCTAAACTGATTTTGCTTCAGTGTTTTTAAAAGACAGGGTAATTGCTATATATCACTCTGTATTCCCAAACAGTTCACAATGAGCTTCTCATGTGCCCAGTGCTGTGTTGGTTCCTGGGGGTCCATGAATGGATCCCTGAAGAGGTGCTGACAAGCGTATAGACATCCTCGAGCAGGGTGTGGGTACAGAGATGGGAGCGGGAAACCTGAGACTCCATGGAGGCTGGAGTGCTCTAGTGGGCCTGAAGGACACCTGGGAGTCCAACAGGCTGAAGAGGGTGAGCAGTGGGGAGTGAAAAAAGGTGCAAGCAGCCTGATGAAATCACAGGGATGGTAAATAATGCCTGGGAGGAATGTTCTGAGGGAGGGATGCTCTCAGGGGCTCCAGAGTATGTGGGTGTGAGCCCTCCCAACTCCCCACCACCACATTGCAGAGCTCTGAGGGCTCTAGGGTCAGCTTCTTATGCTTTGTTCTTGTTGTTTCCTCCCTTGGGTTCAGGCAGTCAACTTACTCCTCAGCATATCCACTCCCCTTTCTTAGTCAAAGCTGTATTTTAGACTGATCAAGCAGATAGGCACAAGTCTACAGGCCCTAACCAACTTCCTCAGTGGAAGGGCCTGCATTTTACCCATTCTTTTACATCAGTTTTGGTTGTTCCAATAATTTCCTTCCTTACTTCCTTCTGGGTTTAGGGGATATTTCAGTTGAGTGTCATCTGGACAATGAGACCGTTACATGGTCTATTTCAGAGCCAGTCCCCATGTGTGTGGTTTTTAGTGGTTCTGTGTGATACTAGATCTTTTTGATGAAATTCCAAGAATCAGCAGCAAATTAGGTGGTGATTAAAAGCACAGACTATTGAATCAGACTGTTGTGAATCTGGACTCTGCCTTGATTTCCCCCATTGTAAAATGGGGCTAACAATGGTATCTTCCTTCTAGGGCTACTGTGGGGGTTAAATGAGTTTTAATATAAAGTGATCAGTGAACATGTCAGTATCTGACATGTTACATGTGACACAGGGAAAACACTGTTTTAAGTATGCACTATCTCATATGTTGGTTACTAGGTCACATGTGGCTATCGAGTGCTTGAAATGTGTTTCAGAGTCTTGCAAGATTTCAAAGAGTTGGCAGGGAAAAAAGAATGTAAGGTATCACCACTTTTTTTATATTGATTACATGTTGACATGATAATATTTTCCATACATTGGGTTAAATAGAGTCTATAAAATTAATTTTACCTGTTTTTATTTTCTAATGTGACTCTTATTTAAAAATATAAAATTGCACGTGTGGCTCACGTCTGTGATTCACATGATATTTACATTAAACAGAACTGATTTCAGTGTTAGCAGTATTAAGTATGTCTACTTGAGTTCACCTTGAGTTTCAAAACAAAGCCTCTTATGTTGTGTTGGAGGAGACATCAAATAAACAAGGAAATACCTTCTGAGAGTGCTAGGTGCTTGAGGCACCATCAGGCAGGTGATAGTGGAGCCAGGAGAGGAGCAGTTGCTTCTGATAACGTGGTCCTAAAAGGCGGCATTTGAGCTGGCACCTGGCTGATGAGGAGGAGCCAGCCATGGGGAGATCTGCAGGAAGAGCATTCCAGGCAGTGGAAGCATCACGTGCAAAGGCCCTGAGGCAGGAGCAAACCTGGCATGGTTAAGGAATAGCAGGGAGAGACAGGTGTCAGGTGGTGGATGAAGGAGTGGGTGGTGCATGCTGAAAACACAGGGATAGGCACAGCCTCGGAGGCCACAGTAAGGAGAATGGATTTTATTAACTATGATGAGCTGTTTTCTGTTTCCATAAGATTACCCGGGTTGTTGAGTAGTGGAGATGGGCTTTGTTGAGAAGCAGGGTAACCAGTTAATATTTCCAATAGCAACATGGTTAAGAAGAGAAGTTTCTCACTTTCTCCTCCACAAGAAGACACCCTGTAAAGGGCAAAGCAATGCAATGCTGTGATAGCCTGTAGGTTTCAGAATCAGACAAACAAAGTCGAAGTTCCAGCTCAGTTTGCACAAGGCCATAGACCTTGGTCCAGGGCTCTTCAACAAGAATGGACATGCTTTTTCTGAGAAGGGTCACCTTGTAACTGTCTCTGTTGCCACTATTCATTTGTGCCATTGAAGTACAAAAGCGGCCACAGTAATGTGAAATGAATGTGCTCAGCTGAGTTCCCAGAAAACATTATTTACAGTAATAGTCCATGGGCAGAGTCTGGCCCTGGGGCTCTGGTTTATCAGCTCCTATTCTTAGTCTTTCTCTGAAAGCCACAGGCATCTCCCAGGTGACATTTACTTCCCTGTGACATGTGAACGGAGACACATCCTTCTCCAGGAAACTGTGGGGGAGTCCATGGCAAAGCAGAGTAAGGAACCCAGGAGGTACTCCTTAAACAGCCCCATTTCCCTCCTCCCTTTCCTGCAATTCTAGATCCCGATTTTCCAGTAGATAGGACAGGGCCTAATGAGGGTCAATGAAGCAAACACAATGGACACCAGGGTCCTCAGCACTGACCTTCTCGGCTTATCTATCACCAGAGATATGGTGAAGAAAGTGTGCTTATTTTTTTATTATATTTTATTGATTTTGCTATTACAATTGTCCCCACATTTTCCCCCTTTGCCATCCTCCACCCAGCCCCACCTCAGGCAATCCCCTCATTGTTGTCTGTATCCGTGGGTCCTGTGTATATGTTCTTTGGCTTTTCCTTTCACGTTCTTTCATCCAGTCTCCACCTTCCTCCTCCCCTCTACAGCTGTCAGTCTGTTCCACATTTCTGAGCCTCCCTTTCTATTTTGCTCATTAGTTTATTTTTATCATTAGAGTCCACATATGAGTGAGATCATATGGTGTTTGTCTTTCTCTGACTGGCTTATTTCACTTAGGATAATATTCTTCAGGTCCATCCATGCCATCAACTCCTTCTTTTATATAGCTGTGTAGTATTTCATTGTGTAAATGTACCACAGGAAAGTGTGCTTATTGTATTTGCAAGTGACATACCACTAGGATGGTTGGCCAGCGCCTCCTGGGTGATGTCAGACTCAGGGTTCACAATGTCTTCAAATATAGATGCCCCAAGGTCATCTCAAACAAGCCCCCTTCTGCTTTTCAAAGCTCATCCTTCCACTGGGATCTCATATCCCATTTATTTCCAGTGCTCAGATACCTTGCTCCTTGATCTGCATCCCCTCCCTGGCTTCTCAGTGTGGTGCTCTGTTCCTTTAGGGTGTAAGTGCTCTCCTCCCCCACCTCAACACAGAGGGATAGCCCTCCCTTCATTTCACACCTTCCCACCCCCTTCTCTCTCCCTGATGGCAGAATTTTGCAAAACACTTGTCTACCCCTGTTGCCATACTTCTTCCTCTCCAACCCTCTGTTCAGCCTATGGCCAAGTGGTCTGGTGGCCTCCTTCATACAACTTTGGGGGTTCAGGGAGCAGCCTCCTGCTTGGTTCTGCAGCCAGAAGGGAACTCCCACTTCATCCTTCATTGAAGCCAAAGCTCTGGTCTCCTGAACCCACTCAGTTCCTGAGGGCACGTTCTCCCCCACATGCTGTGCTGTTCTTTGTGTTGGGAGCCTTCGTTTTCATCCACTGCCCCTCACCCTTGCCTGCTCCTCCTCACCTCCTAGGTCTCAGCTTAGCTCTCACATCCCCTGACTCCCCACCTGGGTGAGCCCCTCCTGGGGTGCCCATGACAGCTGGGCCCCCATCATTGGAAAGTCAGTGGAGTGGGTGAAGAATGTTGGATCCCAGCTTGGAACCCAGCCCTGTGTCTTCCTAGCCCTTGATCAAATTATTTAACGTCTCCATGCCTCAGTTTCCTGGTCCATAAGTCATAATAAGGGTATCTCCTCCTGGGCTATAAAGAGGAGTAAATGAGTGAATAACCTCTCTGCTATCTGGTTTCCTCAGGCACATCTGCTATTGGCCCAGCTCACTCCTTGATCCCCAGTGCCTGGCTTAGGGCCTGGCACACACGAACTACAGAGTGAATGGCACATTGGAACTCCTGTCTGGGTCAGAAGACCCAGTAAGTCCCACATGGGGAGCAGCAGTTCATGGGAGAGTCTCAGGGGGTGTAGTTGACTGTGTTTCATGTGAACTAGCACAGTCAATTAGTGGGTAGCTGTGGAAGCTGCTGTTTTTAGGCTGCGTGGAAAGAAGCACTTGCTCTGCTCCTGGCTGGTGTGCTACCCTGTGCGCCTGTGTCCTGTTGTAGACACCTGTGCCCTGTGCGTGCCAGGAGGGGATAGGGCTGCTTTGAATGATATTAATAACTGATGGTACTTGGTAAAGTATTCCCCGTGCACTAACTTATTTAAATTGAGTAGCAGCCCTGAGGCAATCCCTGTTGTCAGGTCTGCTTTGTAGATGAGGAACCTGAGGCTGGAGGGTGGGGAGCTTCAGAATCCTGTCCAAATACACAGACAAGAGGGGCTGGACTGGGTGCTGAATACCGCCAGCAGTCCGACTCCAGAGCCCAGCCCTGCAGTCAAACCAAGCAGGGTTGCAGACAGGGTGCCCAGGCCTGCAGCTGTGTGAAGTCTACCCTGTGGCTGTGGATCTGTACTGTGGCTGTGGGTCTGCACCTGTTCCTAGGGGGCGTGGACTTGGGGCGGCAGGGAGGACACCAGAGGAGGCCAGTGTTTGCTCAGCCCAAGGATAGATGTTCTTAGGATGGGAACCCTCAGCTCCAGTGCAGACCACCTTGTTGAACTGAACCACCCACCCCAGGGTGTGTTAAAGCAATGGAGGGGTCACTGGATCACTGGGCATTTTCAGCTTGGATGGGAACTGCCTTGCCACTTCTACGGTTCTCCCTTTCTGAACCTATACTGGGAATGAAGCTGGCTTTTATTGAGGCCTGACAGTGCTCTGAGTTTATTCTTTGAGTCCCTAACTAGCCCGGGCAGACAGAGACAGCAGGGGCATGGAGGGGGGCACCCAGGGGCAGCCCCCCACTCACTGGTGCACAGCTTGGCAGTGGCAGGCTGTAGGTCTGACCCAGGCTCCGGATCCCAAGTGCACTCTCCTGCTGGCTACACCAACTTGTCTTTTTCTTGGGATTATGTGACCCTCGGAGCTCAACTGGGCCAAATCACCATTGCAGTGCCAGGCTCATCATCAGAGGGAGAGTTCATTCCCACTTCACAATTTCATCCCAATTAGAGAGGGAATCCCAAGCCCCTGTATTTTATAGTGGAGGAGGGGGGACAGCAGGGTGGGGGCTGGATGGTTTTCCCTGTACAAGATTGCTTTAAGAAGGGGTGTGCTTGGACAGGACATGGAGGCTTCCAGAGCCAGAGGCGCTGCCTTTGCCCCAGCCAGGCTATTTGTGCCTGGGGGGTCCTGCCCGCCCCTGGGGCCTCATCCTGCCTGGGATCTGCATGGCTCAGTCAACCTGGCCAGAGTGGAACCCCCCCGCCCCACCCACCAGGGAAGCAGCCCAAGTGGGGGGCAGATGGAGCCTGATTTCACCATATGGCCAGCCCACTAATTACCCACAGCTCACAGGAAGCAGGAGGATTTAGGGTACATTCTGGCTGTGACCAAAATGAGGAACAGGGGAGAGGGAAGGCCAGAGTGCTGCGGACAGGGTTCGAATTCACAATTACCTCGGTGAGTTGGCAAAACAGAGGGACCAGCAGAGCATGGTGCCATGAGGACAAGAGCAAGAGGGTGCTGGGCAAGGGAAGCAAATAGCTGTTTCACTCCAAGGGGGGGCAGCCCAGGCACTCGGGTCTTCGAAGGCTGAGCTCAAAAGGGGAGGGGGGCTCCCAAACCCTATCTGAGTGGGAGTTTTTTCCCCCATGAGGCTCCAAGTTCATTGCCCACAGAGTAAAGGTTCCCACTTCTTAGGGACCTCCATCTTAGGAACCAGAGATGGAGGAGGTGGCATCAAGCCATCCACCGCTGGATGGGAAGCACCCACTATATGCTGAGTACCCCCTCAGGGCCCCTGGGAGCAGGATGGTGGGTAGGACACAGTCCTGGCCTCAGGTACAGAAAGACAAGGCTGCCCCACTGACCCTGTAGGCCACGTGCTCAGGAGGCTCCAAGGAAGGCTGCTGTGTTCAGGTGGGCATCACCAGGCACCTTGAAGGGTGAGTAGGATTAAATGAGCAAGGAGGATGGTGGAGGGGGCTCCTGGCTGGCAAACTGGGGTCAACAAGAGCCTAGAGGGAGGGACTGCTTGTGGGTCTAGCCGTTTGCAAAGGGGAGCAGTGACTAATTCCTTTGGAAAGGCTGGTTTGGGCTCTTCTGTAAATAGACAGTAACGATTAGAGAACCAAGGAAAAGGCCAGAAGGAACTGGAACTCCGTGTCCTGCTGGAGAAGGCTGCTGTGCGCAGCGGACGTTTTTTCCATCTTGAAACATAAGGACTTGTCTCTGGGGAAGCAGGGATGTGGGCAGAGGGGGTGCATATTTTGGAGGAGCCATATGGCTAAGTTGGGCTAATGATTGGGGGGGGCATGGCTGGACTCTGCAAGGGGCCCCGGAGAGTTGGGGAGGCTCGTGAGGGTCTAAGGTGAAAGGTGCACAGAGGAGAGGGTACAAGGACCACAGCCCATTAGCAGCAGGTTAGGAGGAAGGAAAGGGGGAGGTCAGGGTAGGGCTCAAGACATACTGATCCCTTTGCTCATACAAAAATGATTTTGATCCTTTACTGCGTATCAGCCGCCAGGGATATGGCAGTGAACAGAACAAAGTCCCTGCTCTCAGTGCACTACATCAGTAAGAAGAAACGGAATAAACCCATGGATGTACAATTTAAAATCAGGTCATGATAAGCACTTGGTAGAGATTTAGAGCAGGGAAGGGAAGTAGAGGGTGATGGGCAATGGTAGGAAGGAGCTTAGTTTGGAGAAGGACTGAGTAACTGAAGTGGAGACCAAGTGCCGAGAGAACAGGCCACGAATGACTAACTGTGTGTGTGCAGGGTGGAGCTGAGGTTTCACCTGGCGTGCCTGGGAAACGAGGAGGGCAGAGTGGCTGGCGAGGAGGGAGCCAGCATGGGATGCCACAGTGGGTGAACTCAGAGTGGGGGCTTGTGGGCTGTGACAGGGTCTTGGGTTTCATTCTGCGTGTGATGGGAGCCATTGTGGGGTTTGTAGCAATGGACTTATGTCACCTGACCTGTGTTTTACATCATCGCTGTGGCATTCGTGCTGAGAATGGACCCTGGAGGGGCGAAGGTGGAGGAAAGGAGACCCTGAGGAGCAGGTGGAAGCTACTGTATCACCTGGGTGATGGGAAGGAGATGGAAACTTGGACTAGGGTGGTAGTGATGGAGGATATAACAGCGACTTAGTTAGCTTCAGGGAATATTTATTTATTTCTAACTTGGTATTTTGAATAATTTTAAACCAATGAAAAATTTTGAAGTGATTGAATGATACAATGAACACCTGCATGCCTTCACCAGCTGTTAACATTTGCCTCTCTCTTTCTCTTCCCCTCTCTTCTTCCTTCTCATTATCGACATCATCATCATCATTATTACCATCACCATCACTTCCACCATCTTCATCATCATCATCAGCAGCAGCAGCAGCATGAGAACTGAACTAATGTGAGAATAACTTCATGTATCATGATATCATCATTGTTTACTCCTGTATACTCCATCATTATCTTCTAAATTCAAGGATATTCTTTTATAGGACCATGAAACAACTACTAGACTCATGAAATGCATCTTTGTTACAATACTAGTGTCTAATAAAGAGTATGGGATTTATCTGTAAGTAGCAATGACAGCATTTGCTGATGGAATGTAGGGAGTCACAGGTGACTTCAAAGATTTTGGCCAAAGCAAATAGTTGGTGAGACTGGCCAGGCCAGGACCTGGAGTGAATACCAGAGAGCTCTTACCAAGAGAAAGTGAGGAAATGTCTCAGTGTTGGCAAAGGAACTGGCCTGAGCTGGGCTGCTAGTTCTCTAGCGGATGTTGCCACAGCAGTTATAAGGTAAGTCAAAGAATCCTCTCTCTCCTTCTCTCTCTCTCTCTCTCTCTCTCTCTCTCTCTCTCTCTCTCTCTCACACACACACACACACACAGACCCCGCATGGACACATCGATACATATTCAGACTTCCTTCTCCCAGGGATGTAGACCTGAATTTAGCCCTAGGTATATCTCACTCTAACTAAGCAGAACCAATATTGACCCATTAGGCTATAAGTGCCTGAGGACAGAGACATGTCAGCTTTGCTTACTGTATTCACGATGCACATATCTTGGCACTTAGCAGGTATTCAGTAACCATTTCTTGAATAAATGACGGCATGAATGTTCTCATTCAATACAGTAGACAAGGCGTAGCAATTTTGAGTTCTTACAAATGACAGATTACCTAAAATCAGTTGCTGATACAAAAGAGAAGCTCCCCTCTTTCTTGTAAAGGAAGTCAGTCCCTTATGCTGAGGCTGCACAGTGTACAGAGCTCCTTCTACCTGGTAGCTCTGGCTTCTTATGCATGTGGCTTCATGTCACAGCCCAAGATGGTTTCCAAGCTCATGCCATTGTGTCTGCATTCCAGGCATCATGAATAAGAAAAGACCATAAAAATTATATTGCCTTTCTCTAAGGACACTTGCTTGAAGTTGCCACACCACTCCCACATACATCATATTAGCCAGTGTGGTCTTTATTTTGGGTGGCCATGAGACCAGTTATAATACAGGAGCTGTTTTACTGGAGAAAAATGACTCATGGGTGACAGTTACTAACCAGTGTCACAGAGTGGCCTGAAAGGGGGCTGGGGCTGTGGGATGCTTTCTACCATACACCATTGGCATGGAAAGCCATCACGTGTGGTGGATCACTGGCTCTGGGGTGAGGCCACTGAGTGCCCCTGGAGAGGATCTGAGTTCTGACGGGGTTGTGTTTCCCTGCTTTCAGTCCTGACATGGAGATCATGGACCGTGACCATAGTAACGAGGCCAGCACATTCTGGGAAAGTTCTGTGGAGACTCCCCAGCTCTGAGTCCCTAGCTAGGAGCTCCTTAGACTCTGAGTCTGTGTCCTGTTTGCCTTTGGGTCCCTGTGCCATCACTGCCAGGAACTCTGGGCTGTCCTGCCCCCTATAGCCTAGCCCACAGTGGCTGGATGAGGAGAGGGCCACCATTTAGATCATTCAGGAGTCTTACAAGAGGTAACAAAGCCAATTTTTCCTAAATGGAGCATTTGTGGGGGTTTTGCCAGAACTCTCTAGAAAGTATGTCATTGTGGACATTGTCTCAGCCCTGCCACCTCCCCCTGCAGAAGGACCCCTGTGTGGGTGAAGAAGGCAACCAGTAGTTGGGCCAGAGCTTACCGCCTGCCCCCCCCCCCCCACACACTGCTTCTTGATTCTGATCTGTATTCAAGCTTCATAGTTCCCTTTGTGTGTGTTTAGCTCAGGGATTTATCACTGCAGCTTAGATTGTGATGAAATAGATAAGCCTGCACTTTAATAAATGTGGCATTTCTTTCCCCATAAGAATTAGATGAAAGGAAATGGGGCCTCCAAAGAGGCCAGCAGGGCAAGGCAGGTAGAGCCGGGTGACCAGGCGTCAGGCGACGTTGCTGGCAAAAAGGCTCCGGGATGGGGAATGCTGGGTCCCAGTGTGCAGTCATTTTATAGGAGATGGTAGGACACTGCTGTGGTGGAGAAACAGCCCTGCCTTTCCCATGGAAAAAAAGCTATGGCAGCAAAGTCTTGGGCTTGCTACTGAACCCTCCCTGGAGTGGAGGATGAGCAGCTTGGGTCTTGGACTTGACTCCAGGTGCAGCTTCTGACACTTCCTCATCCTTTGGAAAGGGTGTGGGTATGAGTTCAGGGGTTGCAGGCCTCCATCAGGCCATGGCTTCAGCCCCACGGCCACTAGAGAAGCGCTGTTGTAGTACGAAGACCAGGTAAGCTGCGTGACCTTGAGCAGAGACATTGTGCGACATCTCTGGACCTCTGTTTGCTTTTCTGTCCACAAGGACACTAAGAGCTATCTGTAGGATCCTTGTGGAGATAAGAGGCTATAAAAATAAAGCAGCTAGCCTAGTCCTGGCACCTGTGGTGAATAAGCATTGGTATTACTATTCTGGAGCTTGGATGCTTATTGTACAATAACTTTAGACGTTTTGTTCCATGGCTATAGGACAGAGAACTCTGTAGTCTCCTTTGGTCCATGGGAACTCACTCTTCTAAGGGGCAGTTGCATAGAAATCCTGTGAAGCTGGAATGTGGTTATCCTTTTTGTCACCTATCATACAAGAGGCTGACTGACTTGCTCAAGGCCACATGGCCTGTATGTGGCAGTGCTAGGAGCTCTTACAAGAGCTGACACAGGCCTTCTGCACCCTTTCAGTTCAGCCTTGTTCCCAGCCCTCCTGTTATTTTTCATTCGCAGCCATCAGGTCACGGAGACCACGAACCTCAGAGAACAGAGAGTGCCAAGGCTGGGGTGGTGACCTGCATTTTCAGTTTTCATTAGCTGGCTCCTGCTCTCGGGGCTGCTCTGGGCAAACACCTGGCTCCTTAGAGTTCCCTGTATGGGAAGTTCACGGTGACTTTGAGAGCTGTGAAGATTTAGCTGAGGCTGGCCAGCAACCTCCTGTGCGCTAGTGTGAGTCAGAAGGCCGGGTGGGCATCCTGAACCTTGTCCTTCTATATGAAGGAGCTAAATGTCTTCCTTTATAAGCATTCTCAAATAGAAGCCACCGCAAACACAAGCCTCGGTAGTGTTTCTGTTTACGTTGTTGCCACATGAAGCTTTGCTTAAGCCCTTGGCACCTTTTTTTGGACACTTGCTCTAAGGTGTATGGTGGCTGTGATTGGAATTTACTCCAGGTAGGTTGAGATGCATTAATCCACTATTCGTCCATCATTCTCTGAGTACTGGCCATGTTCCAGGTGCTATGGAAAGCATGATGGGGCTCCACGCCCATGCAGAACCTACAGTCTAGCTGGATAAGAGCTGTGCATGTGAGGAGTTCCACAACCGTATGAGTTAAAACTGCACAGAATTATGATTAAGGAAATGTTCATGTATTTTCTTTAGAAATAAGGTGCTGCACTCGGGCCTATGGAGAGAGAGGTCGAAATACAACATACGTGAGTTGTGTGTGGGCGTTACATAAATAGGAGCATGCTGCCCATTTCTTCATTCTCTCGGGCTTTGCTGGGCACCTGCTGCATGCCAGGCAATGTGCCAAAGACTGGAATGGCCAAGGAGACAGTGGGGCAGGTAGTGGGCATTGAATTTGACTTTGATGGGTAGATAAGACTGGGATGGTCAGAAAGTTGGAGAGGGATAAGCCAAGGTAGCACTTGTAGTAGACAATAAACAAAAAAATGAAAGGAATTTAAATGCTGAAATTAAGCAAAAACTTTTAAAGCCTTTTCTCATCTTCTTTGTTCTCAACACCTTGCATATCCACAAAAGCTGCTCCCCCAGCTCTCTCCTTTCTCACAACTCTTCCCAATTCAGCCCACTGGCCTCTGCAGCCCACCCCCCACCTTTCCTCTGTAAATCAGCTCACCTTGTCTTGCACTTTGAAATTCTCTTTTTCACCTATTATCCAGACTTGGGACATTAGATTCACGTTCTAGAGCTGACTCATCGAGGTGCAAGGTAGAAGCAGGGGAAGGGGCAGAGGGCAAATGATTTGGACTGAACATGTTCTCATTTATAGTAATTGTATTCACCAGTGTGACCTGGAGGTATAAGCGAACAAGCACCTTCCCCTGAACGGTCAGAAGGGCACCTGTTAAGAGCAGGTGCAAGCAGAATCCTCCTCACTTAGCCTCTGAATTGGCAAACTGGAATTTAGATGGAGGCATTCCCTCTGTTTTCCCCTAAAAGCCACATTCCACATTCAGGTGTATGAAGTGGAGAGAGAGCTCCACACAGCTTGACATGAAAAAAACAGCCCTGCTGTTTATATGTGATTTGCTCCAGGATAGTTTAATTGAGCTAGCAGAATGCAAAAAACATTGAACTTGGAATAGAAGACCTGGGTTTTTCCCCAGCCAAGTCTTTAGATATTCCATTTAGTAGGTGAAGATAAAAATTCCTACTTCTCAGGGTTATTGAACTCTATAAACTGCCCTCACAAAAATATTACCTGTTACTTACTGTCAGTGTAGGTAATACAATTAATTGCATTCATATAGTATTCTACAAAAGCAAATATATATGTGTGTATATATATGCATATGTATACAGGTCAGTTAATCACCACATCAGTCTATTGAGGAAGAAGTAATTATTTTTATTTAATAAGTGATTCTGTATGGAGATTCAGAATATTTAATTACAGTATCCATAATTACACACCTTATAGGTATTAAAACCCAAACTTGAACTCAGGTCTTCTGATTCCAGGTCTGTTTTCCTTTCTCCCTCTCCATCTGGCCCATTATAATGGAGCCACTCATTTGTCTGCTACAGAGTTAAAGTCAAGTAGGTCTGAAGCCTCATGCTGAATAAGCTCATTCACATGCCTTCTTTTCTGGTTTTTGAATTTGGATTAGGGAAAATAAGCTAGTGACACTGAAATGGTGTCAGTGGGTAGTGTCCACAGCACACACCCCGTCACCGTGCTTTGGGAACTCAGTGTGTCGAGTGAAAGGATGCAGCAGGTGCTGAATCCCCGTGCCGTGGGACAGGGAAGGAGAGAGAATGGAAGTAAGGTGCAGTTGTGGATTTCAACAACATAAAACTTAGGCAGCTGACAAAGAAATCCCAATTTTGTTTTGTCCTGTGGGGGAACTTATATTTCTGTTACTATTAGGGAAGGATAGCAGGAAATAATCTAGAAATTTCTTTAGCTTCAACTTTTTTGTGGGGTTTGCACTTTAGGCTTGGCAGTTTTGTTCATGTGTGTGGGGTGTTGTCCCCCAGTTCCTTTTTAGTTCTCCTAAACTTTCCACACTCAGAAAATCTCATACTTCCACCCAAAAAAACTCCACTAGAAAACTCTGACCCCCACATCACCGCCACAAAACCACACACACGTGCCCTTACCCTGTAAAGAGTGGGAGAAGTGATTTGTATCATTTGAGATTATGTTGAGCTTCAAGTAACAGGAAACTGACCACCCGTGGCTGAAACAAGTACAAGCTGATTTTCTTACGTAGCCACAAGTCCCAAGGTGGGCCATTCCTGGAGTTGGTACAGCTGCTCAGCAATGCCCTTAGAGCAGGGATGTCAAACACATTTTCACTGTGGGCCACATCAGCCTCATAGTTGCCTTTAAACAGCTGAAATAATTTTAGGACTGTATAAATGTAACTACTCCTTAACTGTTAAGGAGTTGAAATTACATTTGGTCCTTTGAAGACAACTGCAAGCCTGATGTGGCCCCAGGTAAAAATGAGTTTGATGCTTTTCCTTAGAGAATCCAACTTTTCCCATCTTCTTTCCATTTTCTCTCTTCACCCTGTGCTTATTACCTCTTGATTGCAAAATGGCTGCCCCAGATCCAGGCTTTATATCTACATTCCAGGCAGCAGGAATGAGGGTAGGGCAATACCAGCAGCCTGTATTTAGCTGGACATATTGTTGCCCTAAATAATATGTGTTTTGTTATCAAGGAAGAAGAGGAACAGATCAACTATTGGGTAAATAACTCATAGTGTGTATTCTATCTTTTGGGTATAGTTTCTTCTGTCTTCTTATGGACCCTTAAGGGACTTAGTCATTAGGGAGTTTCTTTGGATTATGTGCTCACTTTAGCAAATCTCTCTATAATAAAATACTTTGGATGTCCCTTGGAATTCATTCTATTTTTACGACTTCATTAATGCGATATTATACTTCTACAGCACTTCACATTTTCACTAACATGGTCCCATTGAAACTCACCAACAGTCATGAGATACAAATATTATATGATTGTCTGCACCTTTCAAGGGAGGAAACAGAGCCCAGCCCCCTCGTCCAGGGTTCCTTCATGTGCTGTTCCACTGTACCTCTCCCACCCACAGTGGACGTGGCTCTGAGCAGATGCCACCCCAGGACAACCTCAGTTCTTTGGTTTCTTAATGGAGCCCTCCCAGCTGGCCGAGTGGCCTGCCCCTCAGCTCAGATTGCTGAATGTGGAGCCGTTTTTCAGACATGTGGCATTTTGCCGATATGAATTCAGCAAGGGGAAAAAGTCCTGGAAAACACTCACCTAGTTTCAGGTTTCACTGATACATATGCTTATACCCACACATGCACCTTGAAGCAATCTTTATAGATGAGGCTCCTGGGCTGGGGTGCCTGCTTGTTCCAGTTTGATCCGGGAAACCGCAAATGCACTGTTAGGAGTCTGAGCTGGGATTCGGTTTGCACATCCCACTTGGTGTGTCAGACAGATGGGGACAGAGGTCTTATCCTGAGGCTGGCAGGCGGCGTGTGATTGTAGAGAGACTTGCTGCCAATTTCTTCCTTCCCTTCAGCTTGTTGCAGACACTCCTAGGGGACAAAGGGCGATGTTTTACATATCCCACCACCCCTTTGGGCCCTGAGAGGAGCTCACCTTCCCTTGCAGTTAGGAAAACACTCATCTGAAATGGGAGAAGGGGGGAGATCCTTTCTCTGTGTGAAACAATGATGTTGACACCTTTTAAAAAATGATTGTGACAGCTCAGGGGCCTTTCAATGGGGAATTAACTCAGTCTGATATGCTATGCCTTTCATGAGAGCCTAATTTGGGCAAAGCGCCAATGGGACTGGAATCTCCCTTTCCTTCAGTGGTGCGTGCTGTCTGTGCACCCGTGCTTGCATGTTTATTGTTAAAACAACAAACAAAACTGGCAGAAATAGGTATTAGGGTGGTTGGGAAGTGGCTCTGGAAGCCTGTGTAGAATCTAGTGGCCACAGTGACAGTAGTCAGAACGAGAGAGAGGGTGGCAGCTGGGTGTGTATGTCTTACTCAGCAGCTGGAGGTGAGGCCCCACATGGACGATGCATACTTTAACTTGAGCTATGCCACTCACCGCCTCAGCAGGAGCAAGTGCACCTCAGACAGAGAGGTCCTGTGTTCTGGGGGTCACCTCCCACCACATACCCCACTACCTGTCCATCTCCAGACCAGGCCTTGTCACTGACAAGGGGACAGGGCACACATGTGCTTTCTTATCTACTGAAGCTTCAGGAAGAGATGGGAAGAGCACACATCCTTACCTCCTCAGCTTACACAAGGCTGCAACCTTGTTTTTACTATTCTCAGTGCCAGCAATTCCCTTCTTTCCTTTGACCACCTGTGCAATTTCTGTCGCCCCTGTCCCCCAATAAGCCTTACTTGAAATGCCTCTGGGAAGCTCTGTAGGCTACTCCTCCTCCCCTTATCCACATCAAAGTTATCCTTTCTCTCTCCCATCATCCTGCCTTTTATCAGAGTTGTATCTGGATGTTGCTGGAACATATCCAAGGAAAACCCTATCTGTCATTGGGAATAAAACATTACTGGTGAGGTAGAGAAAGATTTTTCTTCCATGACCAACATCAGCTTCCCTTTAGAGGAACCAGAATACTGTCCAGGACAGACTCTTTTAGTAGGTGAAATGTCTACTTAAACCTCACTGGACCACAAGGACGTCTTGTCCGGACTCTCATAATCTGTTTACTTAAGGGACATGAATGTGGAACCCCTCCGGTGCAGAGCACTGTATCTCTAGCCTTGGCAGCAGGATTCAGGAGAAAGAAGTTCACAGTGTTTATCAGAACGGTGGAAAAGAAGAGAGCTGATAAGGTGACATCCTGAAGGTCTGATGCTCAGAGTTTAGTTTAAGTTTATTGACTGGAGGGAAAGAGCATCCCAACTAGAAGATGTGACTCTTCTGTGCTCTTCATGGACATGGCTTCTTTGAATTCCCCCTCTCTTTTTAATTATACAAGTAAAATATTTTCATTATAGAAAACATTGAAAATGCAATGAATAAAAAAACACTCATAATCTTACTCTTAGTCACTGGTGTACATTTTGGTCCTTAGTTGCATGTATATCTCAATTTTTAAAATAAGATTCTACTCAACACAGTGTTTCAAAACCTTTTTTTTCCACTTAACAATGTATTATAAATACCTTTACATACTAATAAAAATACATGTAGAACATAATTTTTAACAGTTTTTTTCTCTTTTCTCCTGTGGAAAACTCAAATCCATGGACAAGTAGAGAGAATAATGTGTATAATGAACCCCACGTACCAATGCTCAGCCCACCAAATTGTCAGCTCACAGCTAATTCTGTTCATTCACAGTCTCTCCACTATTCTGCACCTCAGCACACCCACACACACATACACAGCACCGTTGTCTCACTGAAAGAAATTAAGAGTACTTCCTTAATATTGCCAAATACACAGCCAGCCACAAAATTTTCTTTTGTAGCTGCATGAGACCTGTTCATGGACTGCAGCCCGATTTGTGCATCTGCTGCCCTGGTGCTGGCTGCAGAAGACAGTACTCTTCCAGCAAACAACTTCGACAAAGGGTTTTGCCCACCTGCGTAATTGTTTTCCTAGGATAAACTGTTAAAATTGGCATTGTTGATCAAAAGCTATGTAGGTTTTTAAAGACTTTTATTCTAAAATACTGAATTTTCTTCTGGTTGATTATGCTCATTTACACACAATGTGTGAGTAGTGCAGGAGACTGTCTTGCAGTTTTACTTTTATTCTTCTGTGTAAATGTTAGAATTATTTTGTCAAAATAAAAATACAGTAGAATTATTTTTTATTTTTATTGCATTTTATATAATAGATTAGGTTAATTTTCATTGTAATACTAAGAATTCCCTTCCAAGAACAGGCACTTTTTTGTCCTTTAGTAAAGATATTAAGTTTTGTTCATAAGATTCCCCACACTTCTTTCAAAAGACTCTGTATTTTATATAATTTTTAAAAAGATTTTATTTATGTGTTTTTAAACAGAGGGGAGAAGTGAGAGAAAGAGAGAGAAAAATCAATGTGTGGTTCCCTCTTGCACGCCCCCTACTGGAGACCTAGCCTACAACCCAGACATGTGCCCTGACTGGGCATTGAACCAGCAACTCTCTGGTTCTTAGGCCAGCGCTCAATTCACTGAGCCATGCTAGCCAGGGCATTATATAATTTTCTATAATTGTTAATAGGATCACTATTTTCTTCCCTTACTCTTCTCTCACCCCCAAACTAATTTTTGCTGGTATAAAAAATTAATTTTTGTACATTTATAAAAGATTAAATTTTGTACATTTTGTGCATTTATGAAAGATTAAATTTGTACCTTTGGTACAAACTTATTGAAAACTCACTTTGGTTTCGTGTTTTTTTCATTGATTTTCTTAGATTTTCTAGAATGATATACATATCATCTGATAATAGTGATAATTTGACTCTTTCTTATAAATATTGTTACTTTTATTTATCTACCTTATTACTGAACCAACTAGCTCTGCAAACGAGGCTCACGATGACAAGGACCGTCGGCGATGCTTCACTTCCAACTTGAGTACAAGGGGTTCTCTTCATGGATCATGTTTGCTGATGGTGACTGCTGGTTTGTAATTAATCTCAGTTGAGGAGTTAATAAATATTATAAAACATTTAACAGAGAACCTTTCAAACAGTAAACATATAACAGATGTTTCTGTTATATTTTTTCACAAAAAGAGGTATATTTTCATTTTCTTTCATTAAGATGTATTTTAAAATTAAGAATGGATGTTGACTTTTACCAACTGCCTCTTGGGAGGCATTTATATAAATAATTTCTTACATTTTTCTCTAATTTAAGATGATAGATAATGTATTAGCATTGGTATATTTTTCATTCTTGGAACATAAGGCGTCCTTTTAAAATAATGCTGCATTGTATTTTTTAATATTTTATTTAGAGTATTATATACATATAATTTTATGAGTTAAACTGTCTTTTGTCACTATTTTTCAGAAGTATCTGTGTTAAGGTTTGAGATCAAGGTTATGCTATCTTAGGAAAATGAATTGGACATCTTTCTCCCTCTTCCTTTACCTATCCCAATATTTTCTAGGAGATTACCTGTGAAATTGTGCTAGGCAAGAACTTTAAATATACACATATATTTAATTTTTGTTAAATATGTATTTTAAATAATATTTTCAATTTCTTCAATGCTTATTGCAACTCTTAGGCTTTCTACTTGTTCTTGAATTAATATTGGCAATTTATGCTTTCAAACAAAATCATTCTGATTTTGTTGAATTTATTGGCATAGAGCTGCAAAGCAGCCTTTCATTATTTAAAAATAGCCCTTCTGGATCAGCAATCACGGTGCGTACCTTTTTTCTTTCCTGTCACTGGGTCGTTGTGCTCTCATGCTTCTGGCTGCCATTGTCAGAGGTTTCGTTAGTCATTTCTAGAGCCAGCTAGTGCACATATTAGAGTTGGATTCCCAGTTCTTTAAATTTTGTAAGAGAAGATAAAGTTTTAAATTCTTCTCTAAGCATAGCAATAACTGAATCCTGAAAGTTGTAATATTTTTGTTATTGGTATGGTCAAAATATCTGTGGTTGCTGTTTTGAATTATATTTTTACCCAAATATTACTTTTATCCAAAGAGCGATCTTTAAGATTTTGGCTTTATTTCTTTTCTTTAAATATTTTATTGTTCGTAGCAGCATTATTTACAATAGCCAAGTGCTGGAAGCAGCCTAAGTGCCCATCAGTAAATGAGTGGATCAAAAAACTGTGGTACCTTTACACAATGACTTTATTTCTTAAATTTCAATTAGTTTGCCTTTTTGTTTGTTCATATTTTGTTTGTTCATATTTTGTTATTGACAAGTAGTTTTGTTGCACTTTAGATAAAGTGTACAACCAATTTTATTTCCAATTTGGAAAACTTTCCATTTTATTTTGTATGTGTGGTATTTGATATGATCAATACGTGTAACTATAATGTGGGCATTTAAAAGTATCTATGATATAATTAATATATAATAACTAAAAGAAAGTCTTAATCATGTCATTCAAATCTTTTCTATTCTTAATTTTGTTCAGTTGATCAAAGTTGATTAGAGTCTTAATTTCTTCTATGATTGTGTTTTATTCTTTTTTGTATCATACACATGAGAAATTGTTGGTTTTATAGGTCAAAACAATGAAATATTGTCAATTTCCTATGGCTTAGCCTATACTTACAATATTTTAAATATACATATTTATGTTTGGTATATAAGGGTTCATTGGACCTATATACAGAGAGAGAGTGGGTCATACCCTCTCTTAACTCTGATGCTCTGCCTTTAAAGTGATACTCAATACGACATCAATACAACATTCTTATCGCCAGGCCTGACTCTGAAGTTTTGCATTTCTCTCAAATACTTTTGTTCATCCCTCTTGTTAATCTCCTTATATAATTTTATTTTGTGTACAACTCTTTAATGCACCTTATCTTAAAATTTTGTCTTGTCTTTCTACATGAGAGGCTTTCTATTGTAGTAGAGGTGTTAAGCCTATGAATTTGATAACCTATTACGTATACTTGATTTTTATATATATTTTTATACCATTTGTTTGTTTTCCACTTCAAAAAAGCTTTCCTTACTGTTTCTCTTTACTTCTTTCCCTATTTTTGTCTTTTTTATTCTCTAGTGGTTTGGAACATATCCAGCTAATTTTTAATCTACTGATGCCTCCCCTTTACATCCTCTCTTCCTCTTCTTCCTTTAGTTTTTTTTTTTAAGAATAAATTAGAGTGGAAAGTCCTGTGTTTGTTCACCCCATGGATATTTATGAAGGGATTCCTGCATGCTGTGCACTGCTGTGGACAATGTGAGCTAGTGGTGATCACATCCTTACTTTTATGGAGTTCTATTCTAATGAGGGAAAAAAAGTAATAAGTAAGCAAATAAGGAAATAATCAGAGTGTACCTCCTATGTACACGAAGTAGGATGGTGTGGTAGGAAGTTGCTAGAGGCTTCTTTAAACTGGGAGCCCAGGGAAGGCCTCTGTGTTAGTTCACTCCAGCTGCCCTAACAAATACTACAGATCAGGTGGCTTAAACAACTGAAATTTATTTTCTTATGGTACTGGGGCCTTGAAGTTCAAGATCAAAGTGTTGGCAGGGTTGGTTTCTTCTGAGACCTCTCTCCCTGATGTACATGTGGTCATTCTCTTCCTGTGTCTTCACGTGGTCTTCGCTCTGTGTGCACGCTTGTCTGGTGTCTACATTCCCTCTTCTTACAAGGACACCAGTCATAACGGATGGGGGCCCATAATGAAGGGCTCATTTTAGTTTGATCATGCCTTTGAAGACTCTGTCTCCCAAGTCACATTCTGAGGTATTGGGTGTTAGGGCGTCAACATAGGAATTTGAAGGGAGACATAACTCAGCCCATGACAGCCTGTCTCAGGAGGTAGCATTCACACTGAGATTGTCTTGGATGTGTTCTATCTGAGACTTTCAGGTGGAGCTGTTCTGTATGCAATATGGATATACGTCTGTAGAGCTCAGGCGCTCACACATTGGAATATAAATGTGTGAGTTATCTGTACCTAGGGAGAAGTGGAAGTGATGGGGTAGTCACTTTAGTAGAGAAGTATAGGGAAGAAGGCCAAAAACTATGTGCTGAGGCACTCCAAAACTTCAGGGCTGGTTAGAAAGAAAGAATCGTGGACAGAATCATGTGAAGGAGGCAGAAGGAAAACCCAGAGTAGGGTGACCTTGAAGCTAGAAAGGAGAGAGTTTCCTGCCTGTCCAAAGCTGTGGAAGAGTCAAATAAAATGGGAACAGAAAGACACCCACTGGGAATCATCAGCATCCTCAGAAAGAGTAGTCTCAGTGGGGCTGAAGGGATTCAAGGGAATTTGGGTTGGTTGTTAAAAGAGGTGGGTGAGGGGAAGTAGAAACTGTATACAGATGACACTTTCAGGAAGTTTGTTTGGAAAGATTGCAGCAATGGTGCTGGAGGGGATATGGAGTCAAGAACAGGTCTTACAGACAGGAGATACCAGAACATGTCTGTATACCTAAATTCTCAGTCTGTTAGAAAATAGCAGATTGGAGGTGGAGAAAGCACAGATAGTGAACTCTAAAAGAAATTGAGCATATTAATTAGCATATGATTTGGCTATGTGTATGGAGACTGTTCAAAAACTCTAGCTTAAATAAGATAGAAAGTTACTTCCTTCTCAAATAATAGCCCAAGGTAAACTTTCTAGGGCTGGAATGATGATTTGACTACACAAGGTTGTTCAAGGACCCAGCTCCCTCAGTCTTCTTGTCCCATATCTCTAGGGTCCTTGAGCTCAGGGTCCAGGTAACCTACTGCCATATCCACACTCCAAGCATCAGGATGAGCGCAGGGGTTATAAAGGGGCCATCCCTGCCCTTTGTAAGCTTCTTTGCAGAGGCAGCGCACATTCCCCTCATTCAAATTAGCTGGCACTCTGCCACACCACCATGCCTAGCAGCTACAAAGAAGACTAGGAACTATAGTATTTGTTCTTACTATCCATCTGGTCAGCTGAAAAGGTAAGTTTCTCTTACCATGGAATAAGTAAGGGACAGCTATTAGGAGTCTTCCTCCTTCAGAATCTCTAGCAGTTTCTGTTTCAGTCAAATAGAAATAGAATCCCCAGGTAAAGTGGAGGAACTGGCTTTCAGCAAAAGGGTACAATTCCTTTGTGTCAGCAGAAGAGGAAGTGACGTGGATGCTAGCAGTTTTGTGAATTTTGTGGCTAGAGGACAAGAAAGTGCCCATCTTTTGAGGTGAGGCCATTAGCCAAGAGGATGGAATGCTGGAGAGTTTGGGCACACGAATAATACTGCTTTTACTTGTGGAGGCCTTACTCCGTGTCAGTCTCTGCTCTAGAATCTTTATGCATATTACTTGACTTCACCTTTTGAAGAACAGATGAGAAGCTGAAGCCCAGAGAGCTTTAGTTAGTTATTTGACCAAGATCCCACAGCAGGTGTGTGGTAGTCTGGGGGCTTGATCTCAGCACCTGTGTTCTTACCCCCAGTGCATCCTCCTCCTAAGATGGAGCTGGTAGTGTGGGACAGGCTACTGCAAGAATGGGAAACCCACAAAGAAGGCCTACTTGACAAGACTGAGTGTTCAGTGGAGACCTATGACCTTGAATTTCCTGTGAAACCACAAAGCCCAATTGCACAGTTGTCTCTGAAGAAGTTTCATTGCAGAGTATAGGTATAGAGAAGCAGATAGGTAGATTTCAGCAGAATTAGGGTGTTCTGGGTGAGTATAACAAGGGGAGACACAGCAAGAGACTTGAGACTGTTTGCATTGCAGATATTATAATGCTAAATTATGAGGTGCAGGCCAGGCCAGCAGGCAAGGCTCATGATGAGAAGGAGATGGTGGCTGGTGGGGAAGCAGTGGGTCCTTTTCAATGAGACTGAGGAATATGGCAACTGGTGGGGAAACTAAAACAGCTGAACTTGGTAGGATCTAGTGCCAGGGGGTGTTTGAATAGTGGGGGTTTTTTTAGAAGGTTTAGATTCTGGCCTCAAGATAGCCTTGGTTGGGGGTGGCTGGGGAATGGCTCAGTGAGAACCAAGAACACTGACAAATGGCTCTCAGTGCACAATCCATGTGCCAAGTTCACTCTTGGCAGCCAACTCAAGGAGACACAAAGCTCATTGCTGAGCTAGGTAGGAAGGGGGCCAGCTTCTTCTCCTAGTTAAGGTGCTGTCTAAGGATGGGTTGACCTTAATGGTAGATTTATCTAGGGAGAGCAGAAAATCACTAAGCTGCTGAATGTGCTTCAGTCCTGACTTCTGTTTCCTCCTATGATCTAGAAAAGTTGAATCGTCTGTAGCTTGCATGCCCCTTTTGTAAATAAGAAAGCTACTTGGTAGTAATAAGCTAAGAATGATCACCTTTTCTCACCGTGTCATTGTGACCTCTATTACATATTCCATGTTAAAGTCTATACTTTAATGGTCTCTCCTACAAAGTAAAGCAGTTGGACCAAAATAATCAATGCTGATGTTTATTTAGAAATCCTGAATGCCAGATACTATTTTAAGTGCTTTAAATATATTAGGTTACATTTGATTATCCTGACAGCTCCATCTGAGGTGGATACTGTTATTATTTCCATTTTTCCAAAGAGGGGACTGAGATACGGAGAATAAGTAACATGCTGTATTAGTTTCCTGCTGCTGCTGTAACAAAATACTATGGATTCAGGGGCTTAGGATGATGCAAACTCATTCTCTTACAGTTCTGGAAGCCAGGACTCTGAAGTAAGTCTTGCTTGGTTAAAGTCAAGATGTTGGCAGAGCTGGATTGTTCTAGAAGCTGTAAGGGGCAATCCAGTTCCTGCTTTTTCCAGCTTCCAGAGATGCCTGTATTCCTTGGCTTGTGGCCCCCTCTCAAAATGCATCACTCCAATTTCCACTTCCCTCATCCCATTGCCTTGTCTCTCTGATTCTGACCTTTCTGTTTCCAATTCAGAAGAACCCCAAGGTCACATTGGGCCCACCCACATAATCTAGGATAATCTCCCTCTCCCAAGATCCTTAACTTAATCCCATCTGCAAATTTCCCTTTGCCCTAAAAGGTGACATATTCACAGGTTTAGGGGTTAGGCTGTGGACATCTTTGAGGGCCATTATTCTGCCTGCCATCCAAGCCCAAGGCATGGCATTCCAACCAGTGTGGTCCTGGCCCTGGGCGCCACCCTGCTGTAGAATCGGGAAGGGCCACATTGCATGTAAGCCACCACTCTTGTTCTTGTTTCACAGAGCATCAACAGTTTACTGCTGTTTGCCCTCTTTTCCCCAGAATCCAAATGCAGCTTCAGAATCCTCAACACCATTTTCTAGGCAGCCCCATCAAGGGACCTGAATTGTCATGCTCGATGAAGCCTCTGGGCAGTTCTCAATTTTGACCTTTAAGGTCCCATTCATATCTGGTAGCCAAGACTTCTGTGCATCTAGTGAGAGTTACAGAGTGACTTGTAGCAAGCCTGTGTGCCCTTATTGGGAGAAGATAACTTTTTTACAAGTTCAAGGCCATCTGTTATAACTTACCACCTGTGGGTATAAACATTAGCTTCTTAAGAGGAGATGACTGTAGGACAGCTGTCTCCTTATTCTGATTCCCTGGCATGCTGGCTGGAATCACAGCTCTTCCTGAAATGTTAGTTGATCATTTCAGAGTTTGGGCTATGGGGGAGGGGCCAGAGCCCACGGGAAAGCCCAGCTCACCCCTCTGCCCCATCTGCCTGTGCTTCAGGAACATACTTTCATTACTGAGCCCTGTGTGAGGAGGAAGGAGAAATCACAACATGTTCAACCAGAAGAGCAAGCAAACAGCCTTTAGCATCAAGCAGGAAAAACACTTTTAAAGGGTATTTGCAAGGCCCAAAGCCAAAGGAAGTCCCAGCTGGGCCTCCTGAGTTTCATCCTCAGCTTCACCTTGGGCTTCTCCATTTCTTGTTGTTGGATCCTCCCCACTGGTGCTGAGTTCTCTTCCTTGGAGTCCTGCCTACACCAGACCCCAGCATGCAACCAGTACCCCCATTCATTCTTCTTCCCCTGCAGCCTGTAATGTGGTGGGTGCAGGGTCAGGCTGGGAATGCTACACTCTCAAATGGGAGCTGCACTGTTTACTCCCAGGGTGTCCTGCAACCTTCTGGACCATTAACCACACATCCCTCGGAGCATCAGATTTCCAGGTGGGCAAAAGTCCCAATTCAATCAGAGGGATGGCGCATTGACCTTCCTTTTCATTTCTCTTTCTGGCTTCCCACCTCTTTGGGGAGCCCCAGGCTTTGCCACGGCCTCCTGTGCTAATCCAAATTATTGCCGCACTTTGGGGTCCGTATCTGCCTTCATTCGCTCCTTTGCAGGGTGCTGGCCAGAGCACTGTGGTGGCAGCTTTCCACCCTCAGGTCACACTGTGCATGAATTCTCCTGTCTTCCATTACAGCATCCTTGGTCTGAGCTCACTGCTGCTCTCTCCTCTAGCCAGGGGTGACTTCCAGAAATGTTCCCACATTTTCTGCATTTCCCATGGAGTTCCCTGCAGTCTAGTGCATCATTGCCGGTCCACAAGTCAAGGTCATACAGGTAGAGAGGATAGGAATGCAGGTGTGGCATGGTGAAAGAAAGATGCCACAAAAGGGAAAACTGTGAGCTCTTGGGGTCCCCTCCCTTTGCATGTACTTCACTCTAGGGGCCTGAGCTGAACCTTAGGCCTGTCGTTCGAGTTTCCTGAAAGAATTTTTGTCAGGCTCAGTTTCCGGCCAGCTAAATTTCAGAAGTTACAAAGAGTGAAATAGATCACAGAGCATTATGCTGGAAGGCACCTCCCAAGTTCATCCAGTGTAAATCCCTAATTTTATGGATGAAGAATTTGCCCAAGGGCCAATAGCCAGCAAAGCCTGTGGCAGAATCCAGGTACCAGGACATCCAGATCTTTCCACATGGGCACCTATGCCTCTCCTTTTGTACATAACAGTGCCTGAAACAAATGAGCACTTCCTCTCCAGACACACATATGCTTTTCAAAGGAGAGGAAGAGAAAGACAGGCAGAGAGAGAGAGGCTGATGCTGAGGAACTAGCCTGAGTAGGTTGGTGGCCTTCAGAGCATGTGGGCTGGTCCAAGTCCCATTTTGCTTCCAGCGTGAATGGCAAAGCCCCTGTGCCTCGGCAGGTACATGTGGCTCATAACCCAGACACTTTACAGGTGGAGCCAAGAGGCAGCCCCCAAGGGTCGGAGCTCTCAGCTGCAGCGCTACCCAGGGACTGGAATTTGCTATAAAAACGATGGGGGAGGGAAGAAAAAGAAACAGGGATTAATCCAGGTAGAGTGAAAAGAGAAGTTTGACATTTGATGCTTCTTGCTGGAAAGTGGAACTTCTGCAAGCTCCGCTGGAGGTCAGTGGAAGACTGGAGACTGGCATTTCCCACAAGAGGTGCTGCAGCAGCCCCATCTTTGTGGGTCTGGGGCATCCTGGGAAAGGACGTCCGAGCCAGGAATGTGGTCCCGGGGCAATCAGGGCCCCACCCTAGTGCAGTGCTGTGACCTGCCTGCATACTTGTGTGTGTGTGTTAGTGTGGGACGTGTGTACAGTGGTGTCTGTGTGTGTGACTGGGTGCAATTATGTATGACTGTATGGTTGTGTGTGTGCATGAGTGTGATCTCATCTTACCCCACCAGGAGGGAGTCAGAAAACTATCATCGGTGGGAGACCTACACAGGACAGGGCTGTACGCAGAGGCTAAGTCTCCAGGACTCAGAGCTGGTTCTGTAGAGGCCCAATTTTTGTTGGCCTTATGTGCCCCCAAAGATCTTCCTGCACCCTCAAACACCTGCAAACCGAAGGGCAGAAACAAAGCCCCTCAGTGGGACTGTCTCCTTAGAGGAGCATCTTGAGCTGGGTCCTTGAGACTCAGGGTCAGAGTGGGGACAGGGTGAAGTATTGGGAATGACACACTCTCCATCTGTCCATTAAGTCAGGTTTCATGTTTTGGGATGTGGACACAGGAGGTGGAGGGCAAGGATGGCTGCCATGGCAGGAGGCAGTGTCCCAGGCAAATCTCTAGCAGGGCCCGGGAAGTGCTCTCTGAAAGTGACTGACTGAATGAATGAATTCCTCCAACCTTATTTCCAGAAGAACATAGATGGGGAGGCATTCAGGAGTGACTCCCCCTTGGGCAGGGGCATCCTTCCCTGGGAAGCCTTTGGGCGTTTTGCATTTTTCCTGGTAAGTGATGGGGTCCTGATAGGGCAGCAAAAACCTGACGGGTGACAGACCTCTTTGCTCAGAGGTTTGGCCTCATGGGGATTTGCCCAGCCCTAAGAATAGGGGGTGGGGCGGGTAGAGGGCAGCAGTGTGAAGTCATGACAATGAGAAGGAGATGAGATGTAAGCGTGATGAGGGCAGAGGGATCCAGTCAGACAGCCATGTGGCATCTCATGCCATGGAGTCAAGACCTCCCTCCTCCTCGACAGATTGACTCCCAACATGTTGGTCAGGTGGGCATGAACCACATGTGGGAAAATTCATTACTAGGATGCTATAGGGAAGCCAGCAGAGAGAAGCAAGGGGCATGCACGTGCTAGGAGGTATGGGGAAGGACATTTTGAGCTGATTGCAGAAGCAGTGAGTAGGGGACCCTAGAGGGCCAGGTTGGGGGGTTGAGGAGTATCAGAGGCGGAGATGAGTAAGGCCTGAGCTGAAGCCGAGACACAGCCCACTGTCAGTTCTGCCCTTTAGGGTGAATGCGCCCATGATGATATGGAAGGACTATCAGTGAGGTGTTGAGGAGAGGAGAGGAGAACTCAGAATCCCTTTGGGAACCTTCCAGGGACACTGCAGGGCTGAGTGCAAGGGGACTGTGTCCTGGAACCTGGTACAACTGCCTCTGGCAGGGGTCTGGGGTGAGGACTGTGCTCAGCTGGTCTCAGAACCCCTGGCCTTCAGCAGGAGACCTCTCCTTCCTGCTTGGCTGCTGGGTGACAAGTTGGTGGAAGACCAAGGAGAACCAGGAACAGCTGCTATGACAGTCGAGTTTTCAGAGTGTGTGTTTCCATGGAGAACCAGTTGTTCAGACTTTATGTTGTTTAGAGCCCTTCAACAGCCAGCAGCCTAGCTGTCCCGTTGGCCTGTGGTGGTGGTGGTGGGGGGGGCGGTGTTGAGGCTCTTCCATGTCTATCCCGTCTCATCCCTGGCTAAGCAAACCACTTGCCAGTGGTGTACCTTTGGGCAAGTTATTTAATACCTTTCCTGCCTCAGTTTTCTCATATGAAAAATAGATCTTCTGAGACTGACCTCTTTGGGGATTTATTGTTTGCATTGCATAAGCAAACAGTTATAAAGCACTGAAGGTAATGTCAGCAGTCAGTAAAATTAGCTATTTTATGAGTCTTTGTACAATCTTATTCACTCTGAATTTCTGTTCACTGAGTACTGTGCCCTCACTGATTGCACACTGAAGCTCCTTGAATTCAGATTCAGATTCCACAGGTGAGGAAATGAAGATCCACTGGAATTTAAATAAATTTGCAAGATCAGTAGGCAGCACAGAAGAAGGGAAAGAACAAAGATAAATAAAACAACAAAAAAATAGCCTGTGCTGGGAAACCTGCAGTATGGAGGCAGGAGCGCCCTCAGCTAGGCTGCGACACCCAGGTGCCATCGCAGACAGGCACCGCGAGCTGAAACTGACTGGTGAGACCCCTTGGGATGCCACATAAGACCTGAACATGCATTTTGAAGTAGAAGTTTCTGTCTCTTCTGTGAGAGTTCAAGTTAGTGGTAGGCAGGAGGCTTTGCCACTCCCTAAGTCTAGAATGCCTTCTGTGTGGTCACAGGTGGGTGGCAGCCACTCGAGCTGTCGGGCTCAGGGAATGAAGGAGAGTGGAGGAGGAAGACCTTCCTCCCATGGCCTTTCATCTGGGTGAGGCCATCCCTCTGCTTACATAGGTTGGGGGCCCCACTGCCAAGAAGGCTGAGAAATGTGACTTGGCCAGCCCTGAGCCAGGCTCTGATTTTATTAGCACAGGGAGAAGGGTGGGCAGCTGGCAGGGTCCACCCCCACAGTCTGTTTCTCTGGCCACCAAACAACTGTACATATGCTTCTTACAAACAGCACACTCAGCCCTGCCCCAAGGAAAACCACACCAAGTCTCATCTGTTAGCACATCCAAGTCCGATCCAAGTCTGAGCCCTGGGCAGTTTTCCTTTCACAAGGTCTGGATGAATCTGTTCATGGTTCAACAGTCTAGACACTAGAATAAGTGGTCTGAGGTCTCCTTCCACCAGAGGCCCTCATCCAGCTCACCCCATCCCCCCTCCCCTGCCCCCCACACAATATATGATGGTGGAGCAGAGTCAGAAAACTTTCTCAGTAACAGTTTCTACTCAGAAAAGAGGGGATGGGGAGCCACAAGCTGGTGGACAGCAGCGGTGGGATTTTGCTGAGGGGATTATGAAGCCCCTTTGCCTTGAGGGAGGTTTCTGATCAAGGGCATCTTCCTTATCCACTCTGCTCCATGCCTGCCCCAAGTGGGCATTGGGGAGGGTACCCTCCTGGCAGCCTGAGAGCCTCACCACTTGCATCCTTCTTGTGCACAACCAGGGCTTTGGTGGCCGTTGTAAGCATAGAACAGTCGGGCTTTTTCAGGCCAAGTTCATGTTTCTTTGGCAATGCAATTCCCACAAAATCTTAGTAGGCTTCTGGTCTGTTTACTTTCAGTGAATTCCATGTTCCAGTAACCACACTTTATATTCTTTCCTAGACATAGTTCCTAAGTCTGCTTAATGTCTTTGCCTCTTGGACCTATGTCTATCACTTTCAATTCAATGGTGGCTGTCTTAAGGCTATCTGAAACAATTGAGGTTGGTGGGAAGGTGGGGGGCACCTGTATTCTTAAGTGGATCTTTGCCAAAGACATTGACGCTTTAGTTTGACTGAAAGGTCTTAACAGGTCTTACAAAGAGACTCGGAGGAAATCAGTCTGTCCCCTGACGTTCAGGGTATGGAAGCATGTAGCTCTGACATTTCCATGCACTCCCAGCCATGATTTCTGGGAAGTTTTTTTCCCTGTTACCTCTGTTTGCAAAATAACCACTGAGACAAGTGCCATCTCTTTAGCACTCTGCTTTCTGTACCAGTTAGAGTCTAAGCTGCTCTACTAAAGAGAACGACAAAATAACTGTTGTTCATTCACCTGTTTCAGATTGGCAAGTAGCCTCTGCTTCATGTGATGGTTTTGGGTCCCAGTTTCCTTCCATATTGTTTCTTTGTCTTTATCAAGTCATGGGCCTCATCTGCATGGCCAAAGCGGGGCTCCAGCTTCAGTCCTGCGGCTTTTTGGAAGCAGAAAATAAGTGGGAGGAGGCAGGTCTACCTTGTTTCAGGCTTCAGACCATGAGTGGCACGTAGTGGTCTTACCACCTACCCTCAATGAGATCCTGTGTGCATGGCACACCTGGTGGCTGGAAGGTGGGGAGATGGAGTGGGGAGAATGGACTGAACTTCTAGTGCAACCCCTCACTTACCACATGAGAATATTTAAGGTGATCTAACTGTCAAGTCTTTAATAATCAACAAGAGAATGGAGTATCCTTGAAAAGGGGCATTTTTTTTTCTGGAGCTTTCCAATAACCCACAAAGTTTGTTGTCTGAGCTGTCATCTAGTCTAACATGGGATGCAGGAAGGACATGGGCACAGGGGAGCTAGATGCTCAGGTTACTAGAGTTTTATCATGAAAAGGCAGGGTTACAGAGACACTGAGAAAGCCTAGTCCAACTCCAGTTTTACAAAAGAGAAACCTGATGTCCAGAGGGAGGAATCTGCCCTGAATCTCACCCAGTGTTCCGGCTTTGTCACAATTCCTGGGCAGGAGGATGGCCATGCAGAGGGCAGAGCAGCTGGCATGGAGAAGGCACAGCTAGGGGGTCTGGATTGCTGGAATTCCATCAGTGTGACCCAGCCCACTCTGCACACACAAGCATCTGCCTAAGCCCAGCCTGCACTCCCCACACCATGCATGCACATGAGTGCAACAAAATGACTTTGCCTGACGATGCCACGAGCAGGGGTTTCTCCTTCCCACACCCAAGGGCACCGTGGATGCACTCTGATTCCCCTTCTACCTGAGTCCAAACATCCCAGGCTTCTCACCTCTAATTTAAAGGATGTTTTATTAAATAACTCACTAAATACCCCCAGATACTATGCTTGCCTGTGTTTGCCCCCTTGTTTTACAAACTGATCCAAAAAACAATCAAGTTTGTCCAGCGTGATTTGTTCTTTAATAAAGAAACTCTGTGATCTCATAGCTGATCTTTGCTCAGGGCTCAAGCTGCAGCCAGCACTCGGTTTCTGTTTGGTGAGTATCCCCTGGGGAGTCTCTTCTGTCCTGGTGGCTGCAGCACAGGCCCCGGCTGTACAGAGAAAGCTTGTTACTTGGAGGAGCAGACAACCTTTCAGTGTGGGATCTGAAGGCACAGTGACAAATGACCTCAGTAAACATGTGTGTTATCAGTGCCAACTTCCACCTGATACTGAACATCCAAAAGCTGGTCACTGCTGGTAAGCACACATCGGCTGTGTGGGCATTCTTAAAGCAAGTGTTTGATTCCAGACACTATACATAATTGGCTTTCATCCTTTAGTTTAGGGAGAATTATGATACTGTTTGGGTTCAACTGCAAATTGGTTTCTGCAATAACTTCAATCGACTCATTGACTGTTTCTCACCTGAGCCTGTGTCTGTTATGCCTGATCCATTTTGTCAGTGGTCTCTCTGTTGTGTTTCTTCTTTGGAGGCAGAAGGACCCCCATACACCTGGGTGGCCCATTTCCTAATTTCCCTCATTTTTGCTTTGGCTTTGGCTTTCATGCTCCAGTGCCTTGATGTGTGAATTTCCAATGTTAGGTTTTTGCCCCTTGTTGGGCCAAAGGTTGCTGGGTTGTGTTAGGTAGCCATGCTCTAAAGGATCATCAATAATTTACAGAGTGGTTTGTCAATAACTTTATTTGTTATTAAATCAGGGGTATAGAGGTTTCCTATTGCAAGAATTTGCCCTGGATTTCTGGGATGTCTTTCTTAATTCCCTTTACAAACAGTGCTTCCTTCTTCTCTGTGAGTCTTCCCATGCAGACAGATTCCTGTGACTGATCTTAGTTTTGGATTTCCCTTTCCCTTCCCCAATCCTGGAATGGCAGTGTCAGGAGAAGTGGTTCATTCATCCATCACTCTGGCATATTGAGGCATCGTCCTCATCTGCATGGCCACAGCTGTGCTCCAGCATCAGTTCTCCAGCTTTTGAAAGGGGAAAGAGAGGAGGCAGGTTCCTCATCTCTCAGGCTTCACACCAGAAGTGGCATGTGATACTCCTGTCACCTTACTTAAGTAAGAGCATAAGCACATGGGCACACCTAATGGCAAGGGAGACAAGGAAGTGTTGTGTACCTATGTCAGGTGTGTCGGGCTGCAGGTCTCTTCCTCTGGAAGGTGGAGAGAATGGATTGTGATGGACAGTTAGTAACCTTCATCGTGCATAATATTTGCAATATGTCTCTGCCCTCATGAAGTTTCCATGACTTGAGGGGGTGAATGCATATTCAAATTCATAATATAACTTCACATAAAGACACTCTATGCCAGACACAGTTTTTAGGCTGAGATGACAAGAGTGAGCAAGATGAAGTCTTACTGTCATTGGTTCAAGATGATGGATAGGAAAGAGGTAATCAAGTACATAATATTACTTAGCGTAATGGCACACTCTGTGAAGGAAATAATATAAGTAAGGGGGTGCAGGATGATCACATTTCCTACGTAGATAGGATGGTGAACAACAACAGAGGCAAGGAATGCCAAGTCCTGAGCCTGGATCGAGGTTGGGTCCAAGGAACACCAAGAAGTCTGGAAAGGCTGGAGCAGAAGGAAGGAGCATGGGGGGAGAAGCAAGTGAAGTTAAAGAGGCCACTGGAGGCCTCATGAGTGGCCTTGTGGGCCAGAGCAAAGCTCGGGAATTCATTCTTAGTAAGGTGGGAAGCTTTTGGAGGGTCAAGAGCAAGGGAGAAGCATGATCTTACTTATGTTTTCAAAGGGTCACTTCTGGCTCCTGTGTGGAGAGGCAACTAAAAGGTATTTGGAATCTTTGCATTCATGTGTATGGCATTTGGTCTTTAGTTTTCTTGTTAGTGTGGGATACTGTCAGATTTTGAAGTCATGGTTATGCTAGTAGAAATGCATCTTAATTCATGCTATTACAAATCCATCATCATAGGATATTAGTTAAATGAATTGGGATGCTTACATCTTTTTTTCCTATTGTGAGGATAATTTAAATAGCATGAGTATGATAGCCCCTTTGAAGTTTCAAAACCTCATTTCAGCAGAAGAAATATGAAAGATTTTTTTCATAGTCAATAGCCTGTTTAAGTTGTGTATTTTTTTAATTAATATTTCTTCTTTTGAAAAATAGCACATTTATTTTATTGGCCATCAGTTTTCAAGTGTATTATTGTTTTCATCAATTTTAATCTTCACATTTTAGTTATATTTGCTTACTCATAGGTATATATAAATATATATATGTTAATGAAATGTGCCAGTTTTACTGATTTAACTGAATTATTTTCATTGAACTAGGAGTCTAGGACTTATTTATTATTATACTTTCTATGTTTTGTAAATTTATTAATTCCTGCATTTATGCATGAATCCTTTTTTCTCAATTTCCCTGAGTTTTATTTTCTAAAATACTGAGTTGAGAGCGTAATTGGTTAACATGTGTTTCTGGTGGAATTATATAAAGATATGAACTCCTTCTTTCTGCAGCTTCTGCCATGTTCCATAGTTTTGTGCTATGTATTATTTTCTTTGTCATGATTTTTAAATAGCCTGTATTAACAGTTCGATTACCTTTTTAACCCAAAAGTTAAGATTATTTTTTCTGAAAATGGTATCTGCTGCTGTTTTGAAAGTGCATACAATTTGTAAATTAAAAAATTAAAAAGCAAAACCCACCCCACAGTCTTTCCCACTCCTTTATTTGCCCCAAGGAACAGCCACCATTTGGAATGCATCTGAGTAGACCTTGTCCAAACACATATAAAACATTATACCATCAGCATATATAATTTCTTAAAATAAGATAATATTTTACATGTCCTCCAAATTCCTTTTTATTCAACAATAAACTAGAGCAGTATCTGTAGATCTAACTCATCCTTTTTAAATGGCTATTTTATAATATGAAATAAACTTAATCACTTCCTTACTAATTGGCATCTGCATGGTTAGATGGTCTATTTTTTTTTATTTATTTTTTCTCTGTGCACTTGCACAATAATTTCTCCAGGAATTCTAGATCAAGATTATGCCTAATTTTCCTTTTGATATATGTAAAGGCACTGGTGTGCTCATAAACTGGCTGTCAAAAAACAAACAAGCCAATAAAATCAACCATCTGATTTATAGCACTTGCTGGTTTCTGTGGTGTAAACACTGCCACCGTGGCCAATTTCAAGCAAGCAACTGCTCTCCAAAAAGTCCTGAATATTTAACTGTGGCTTCTTGTGAGCTGGCATAAGCCAGTTCAAGCTGGTTCCAGCATACCGCTGGGAAAAGCCAAATTGCCTTCAAAATTATTGGGTTAATTTACACTCCTGCAGTGTGTGGTGATGGTGTACTTCTCTCTATAACCTCAATAACCCTGAATGTTAAGAATCTTTCTAATTTTTTTCTAACTGGATAGATTAAAAATTATATTTCTCTCTTTTTTAGTTTACATTTCTTTGCATGGGTTAAATACTACTTTTATTTCTTCTATGAATTATGTATTCATATTTTATTTTACCTTTTTCCATTAAAAACAATTTGACACATTACCTTTTGTAAATGTAAAGATACAGCTTGTGACTTTGATCCATTTATATGTTATAATAGAATTGCCATTGAAGCAATACTTATCACATTACAGCATTGTAGTACAATATTGTTGTCTGTATTCATTATACTGTGCATTGCATCTCTGACTTATTTTACTACATGTTGCAAGTTTGCTCCCTTAAACAACATCAGTCTTTTTTCCCCACCCCATCTTCTGTAACCACTATTTTACACTGTCTTTTTTTCTAAACAGGTTTGATTTTTTTTCTAGATTGCACGTGTAAGTGATATCATAGTCCTTGTCTTTCTCTGGCTTGTCTTGCTTAGTGTAATGTGCTCGAAGTCTATTCACATTTTCACTGATGGCAGGATATTCTCTTTTTTCATGACTGAACACCCTTCCATTGTGTACACATAGCACATCTTTCTTTATCCATTCATCCATTGATGGGCAAAAACATTTTAATTGAGCACTTTCTACATGCAGTGCATTCCTCTAGCTGCTAAGGATACAGCCATGAACAAGTCATAGTCTTTTCTCTGTACCAGCAGAGTTTACATCCTAGCGAATAAGACAGATAAAATCATTGCAGGTTGAAAACAAATTAAGAAATTAACAACCCGGGAGCTAAGCTAGAAAATAGAAGGGGCGCTTCTTTAGATATGACACCTGAGGAAGGCTTCTGGGGAGGTGGCATTTATGTTAGACCTAAAGGTATGAAGGAACCAGCAGGCTGATGGCATGAGTTAGGCTGGAGCCTGGAGGTTGTGTTGATAAGCTTTCTAAGGAGCAGCAATAGCTATGCAAAATCCCTGAGAATCCAGGGAGATTTGGGGAGAAGATCCCAAGGCTGGAGCATGGTGAGGGGAGAGGAGAAATGGGTGAGATGATGTAGAGGAGAGAGAGAAGGGCCCTGCAGACCTTAGAGAAGGACTGGATTTTGTTCTGAGTGATCGGCTACTGTTTCAGGTATTGTTGTGATCCCATTATAAAAATATGTGTCTCTTTCATTGCTCTGTAGAGAATGGAAGATAGGCAGGCAAGCGAGGAATCTGGAAATCAGTTAAGAGGCTGCTGTTGTACCAATCCTGGTGAAAAGCATCTGGGTTCCAGACCAGGATGGGCATGTTGCTCAGCTGCAGGGGGCGTGGTTGAAACTGCATTCTGTGCTCTGTTGTAACTGGCAGCCCTGTGGAAATGACGGATTGCGTTCTCCTCAGTGACATGTAGCTATCTTTTGGATAATAGATACACTTTGGTTACTATATATATTGTTCATATTTTTTCACGGTTGGTTATAACCTGTTTCATGAGTCAAAGTATCACAGTTTTAAATTTTCATAAAGTTAGATTTGTCCATCTTGTTTTTTTATTGCTCTTGAGTTTCTTTGTGGTGTTTCAGATCTCCCCTTTTGAAAATTTATAAGACATTACTTCATGTTTTCTTCTTGTAATATTTAGATTAAAATTTTTTAATGAACCTGGAAATTACTAGGGTATGTAAAAAAGGTAGGAAAATTTTAATGTATATTTTTTCCATGTGCCTTTACTTCATTCATGCTGCTTTTTGAATGGGTCCTCTGCTGTGCATTTTGATGCCTGGGGCGACATCTCCTCGCATCGTACCCTTTTACAGAATGTTACTAGCTGTTCGTGTGCATTCACTTACCTGTGTGAGATCTGCGGTCAGCTTGTTAAGTTCTATTTTTAAAGAATGAAATTTCAAAAGCACTTAAGTGGAATTCGTGCCTTGATTTGGGGAGAATTGACATTTTCAACGTTTTCAGTTGTCCTATCCAGTAATATGGTATGTCTTTTTGGTTATCCAGATCTTCCTTTTTTTTCTCAGCAAAGTTTGCAGTTTTTATAGTACAATGGAGTTCTGATTACTTCTGTTGTGCTTATTACAAGGCATTTTGTCTTTTTAAAAACTAAATAAATAGATTTATTTTGCACTATATTTTTGCCTGTGTTTATGAAAGCTTTGATTTTTGTATATGTTCTATCTGGTCACTTAATACTACTGGTTCAGTTAATTGCCTTATAGTTTATAAGTAAAGGACTATATCACTTACAAATAATGACAGTTATATCTCTATTTCAACATTTGTTTCTCTTACTATTTTTTCTTAGTACATTGTGTGTGACCTCTTTAAAAAAGAGAAATAATTGTAGTGGTATAGGCACTCCCTATAGAAATGTCTTTTGGGATTTGTCATTAAGTTAAAGATTGTCTTTTCAGGTTACTGAAAATGATTTTAAAATGATGTTTTTCTCACTTAAGGCAACAATTTTATGTTCTTTTTTTTCTTATGGTGTCCAACTTATGTAATTTATTTGATTTTTCACTGTTAAAATTTCCCTGTATTTCTGGAATAAATTTACCTTGGCCTTGATGTTTTCTTGTATTATTACACTGAGGTTTAGTTTGCTAACATTTTATGTAGATTTTTTGCATTGAAATCTGTAAGTCAGATTGGTTTAGAACTTTCATTTTTCCTAATATCCTTATTTGTTTTGGTGTGAGGAACCAGAGCCTGACACTTCTCTTGTATTAATTACAAGGCATTTATCACTTACACTCAAAAATGACTGGGGAAAAATTTAAATCTCTTTCTCTGTTCTGATGTGGTTTACATAACAAAAAATTATATATTATTTAAAAGTTGGATGAAACTCAGTCATGGTGAATTATGGGGCAGATATCTCTTCGGCTATTTTTTGCTTGATATTGTGTTACCTGATACAATATTTTCAGTCCTGATTCCTTATTAGTAATAAATGTATAGTTTATCTTTGTTCATTCCTTTATTTTCTTCTTTATCATTTTGTTTATAGAATATATATAATGTTTAACTTGTTTTTTCATCTCAGGAATCCTTGAAAAAAGTAATTGAATGAGTTCCATAGCAGCAGTATAAATAATTATTTGGATTTCTTTATTTTTACTGGTTTCTTTGCTATAGTGCCTCCTTCCATTTTTCCTTTCTTTGTTTTTGTTTTGGTAGAGTCTCCATGGCTTTTAAGAAATAGATATTTGGGTGGCAAATCTGTGATTGTTTGTATTTCTGAAAAATATATTTTACTAGTCTGGATTTTAATTTTAACTGAAAATTTTGATTTTACTTTTTATTATAGAAAATTTCAAACATGTGCAAATATATAGCGAATAATACTATGAGTCCTTTATCTGTGTCTCTCAGTTCCTGTTTTCTCTCACCTTCCCCACCCCGCCCTCACACCCTCACATTGGATTATTTTTCATCAAGTCCTAGAGATCAGATAATTTCATCTAGAAATAGTTAATAATTTAGTATGTACTTCTGAAAGATAATAACATAAAGAAGTTTGGAAACAACCGCAAGGCCGTTATTGTGCTAGAAACATTAACGTTACTCCCCTAGGACTCAAATTAGATTAAAATTATTTGAGCTTCAACAATTGGAAGTCATTGCTCTGTTGTTTTCTCGCACTAGTTTTGCAGGTGAGAAGTTCATACTGAGCTCTCTTGTAAACTAACTTCACTTTTGCTTTTTGGAAACTGGCAATATTTGATTTTTGTATTTGGGTTTCACAAATTTCACACCTCTCTTTCTTTTCAGAGCTCTGACCGCATTGCTTTGCTTTGTTTTAGTGTGTTATCTTGTCATGTCAGGGGGCCTTTGCACCAGCTGCCCCATCTTCTTAGAATGCTGTTCTGCGCATATAGCACCCTGCCCCTGCCTGCTTGTGTAGCTCTGCCTGTGGTTTAGGAGGAGGCAAGTCACCCCGACCCTGGTGTGCTACCTGGCTGTGCTCCTGGCACTCACTGCTGCAGTATCACTGGCCTGTTCTTCCTCTTATCAGAATGTAATTGTGTATTTAATGTGTGTGTTTTTTGGCATAATGTCTATTTTTCCTACTACATCATCAGACTAGCTTCATGAGGACAGGGACTGTATCTACTGTTGCTCCTTGTTGCTTGTGCAATGCCTAGCATAGTTCTTTGTACACAGTAGGTGCTCAATAAACATCTATTAAACTCTCAAATGTTTAAATTGCTTGAATGAATGGTGAATATCTTTATAAGGTACTCATTGTATCTCTTATCTGAATACTTTATTTTTGGATTTTTTTTTTATTCTCGCTTATTGTTTCTCTGCTCCTGGAATCCTCATTGGATGGATACCAGATTTTACTCAGATTATTTACTGTGGGTTTTAACTTGTCACTTACAATTCTACCCTGTTACTCTTTTCCATAGAGTTTAGTAATCGTGCTTCTGTCTTTCATTAGGTTTTCTGGGATTGGAATTCAGCTCTTTATGTGTCTTTGTTTTTATTATGTTTTATTTCGCAAGAACCTTACTTATTTTTCTTGACACTGTGTGTATATATAAATGTTCTCTCAAATATCTCTGAAGGAACTCATGTTACTTATTTTAAAGTTGTTTTCTATTTCTTAGGTTAACTGTTTTTAGGAATTATTTAGTTTGTTCAGTCCAGCCCTTTTTTTCTCATGCTACTGTTTTCCTCAAAGGATTGAAAAGTATGGGCTGCATTCTCACTTTTAAAGTTAATATTTCAACCATCTAAGTCATTTTCTTTTACAAATGGAAGGAACATGAATGGCATATTAGCTTTATGATTATTCAGATTATTCTATTTTTCTAACCTTGAGCATACAAGGATTATTTAAAATATATTCATCCATTAAAGCATTTAACTAGCATTATTTAAGTATATATTTGTTGTTGTTTTATTCTTTGCTTGGGTTCTATTTCTTCTGTAGATTTTTCAGATATATGTCTACTTAATTTTGTGTGTATGCTTGTTCTAGGGATTATGGTATGCATCCTTAATTTATCAGTATCTGCCATTACCATGCATTAATATTGTATCCTTTGTGTATCATGTAAGGCCTTTATAATACCATAATTGAATTTCATACTGAAAAATATTGGACCCATCTGACACTATACATAGTTATTACAACATTATTGACTGTATTCCCTGTGCTACACTTTACATCCTCATGACTATTCTGTAACTACCAATCTGTACTTCTTACTTCCTTCACCTACTTATCCATCCCCCCATCACCCTTCCATCTGGCAACCATCAGAATGTTCTCTGTATCTATAAGTCTGTTTAGGTTCTGCTTATTAGTATATTTTATTTTTTAAATTCAATTATTGATAGATATATATTTATTGTCATTTTATTATTCATATTTTGACCTATTATTTTATTTTTAAAGAATACTCTTTAACATTATATGTAATACTGGTTTTGTGGTGATAAATTCCTTAGATTTTTCTTGTCTGGGGAAGTCTTTATATGTCCTTTGATTCTAAATGATAACTTTGCTGGGCAGAGTAATCTTGGTTGTAGATCCTTACTTTTAAACTCTTTGAATATTTCTTGCCAGTCAGATCTGCCTACAAAGTTTCTGTTGAAAAATCAGCTGACAATCTTATAGAAGTTCCCCTGTAGATAACTAATTCCTTTTCTCTTGCTGCTTTTAAGATTCTCTCTTTGTTTTTAACATTTGGCACTTTAATTATAATGTGTCTTGATGTTGGCCTCTTTGGGTTTATCTTGTTTGACACTCTCTATGCTTCTGGGACATGTATGTCTCTTTCCTTGATCAGATTAGGGAAGTTTTTAGTTATTACTTTTTGAAATAGGTTTTTGCTCTGCCTCTTTTCCTTCTAGTACCCCTATGATGTGGATGTTGTTGAACTTGATGTTGTCTCAGATGTCCCTTAAGCTATTCTCATTTTTTTTTCAATCCTCACCTGAGGATATGTTTATAGAGAATGGGAGCAAAGGAGGGAGGGAGGGAGGGAGGGAGCAAGCAAGAGAGGGAGAGAGGGAGAAGGAGAGGGACAAGGAGCGGGGGAGAGGGAGAGAGGGAGAGAGAAACATCGATATGAGAGAAAAACATCAATTAATCATCTCAAATACACACCCCAACCAGGTATGTGCAACCTAGGTATGTGCCCTGACTAAGAATCTAACCCACAACCTTTAGGTGTACAGGATAATGCTCCAACCAAGTGAGCCACCCAGACAGGGCTATTCTCATTTATTTTTGTTCTTTTTTCTTCTTGCTGTTACACTTGTGTGTTTTCTGGCACCTTGTCTTCCAAATCATTGATTTGATTCTTTGCTTCATCTAATCTACTGTTGATTCCCTCTAATGTATTCTTATTTCAGCTATTGTATTCTTCATTTCTGACTGGTTCTTTTTTATGTTTTCTATCTCCATTTTAATGTTTCCTATCTCTTTGCCAAAGTTCTCATTAAGTTCATCTACTCTTTCCCTAAGTTCATTGAGCATCCTTTTAGCCAGTGTTTTGAACTCTGAATCTAGTAGATTGTTTGTCTTCATTTCAGTTAGTTCTTTTCTGGAGTTTTGTTCTGTTCTTGTATTTGGGACATGGTTTCCTTTCTTTCCATTTTGGCATCCTCCCGGTGTTTCTTTCTGTGTATTAGGTAGAACTGCCATGTTTCCAGGGCTTGATAGAATGATCTAATGTAGTGGATGTCCTTCAGGGTCCAGTGGCACAACCTCTCTGTTCATCTGAGCTGGGCATTCCAGGTGCCATGCCATGTTGGCTGTGTACACTCTCCTATTGTAGTTGAGCTTTGATTGCTGTTGGCACATCAATGGGAAGGATTTATCCCCAGGCTGATGGCTGCAAGGAGTGACTGCAGCCACCATGGAGGATCAGCTGTTCAGGGTCCCACCCTGTGGTGCAGATCTTACACCACCAGAGCTCAGGTGCCTGCTGAGTCCACCCTTGAGTATGTTACTTGTGGAGGTAGTTGGGTGGTGCTTCAACATAGTCTGAAGCTGTCCACTGGGTGTGCTGGCTCTGGGGCCTCCTGTGAGGTATAGGCCAAGGTCAGACACTGCCTATGCTTTGCCTGGGACCACCCAGAATGAGCTACAAAGTGATTTGTAGGTGGCTGCTACTTGTACTGGGCTTAAAGGTATCCAGGTAAAGTCAAGGTGTGAACCAAGGCTGGCTGTTGCTAGTGTCAGGCTTGGGCCGCTTAACAAGAGCTATGGGGCATACCAAGGCCAGATGCTGCTTGTTTGAGAGATTTTAGGAAAGTCTGAAGCATGAGCCAGGAAAGGCCATTCTTATGGAAAAGCCACTGGAAACAGTTTGGGTGGGCCCAAAAGTTGAGGTGGAGCAGGACCTCAGGGAATCACCAGTATGAGTTAAGTTGATGGAGTCTCATACTTGGGGCCTGCTTGCCTGCCTGCCTGCCAGCTCTGTGGGACTGTGAGAGGAGGGCTCAGAAAAGAAACAGTGGCTTCTGCCACCATTTCTGTCTCAGAGAAAGCTGTCCCCCCACTCTTGCCCTGATGCTAGACAATTGAGTTCCTCCCCATATGTCTCTGATGCCTTTCAGTCTGCTGCCCCTGTGCTGGAGCTCAGAGGGAGTGAGTCTGGGTAAGTCTGTGTTCAGGGCACCTTAACAGGGATGTCTGAGACTACAGGAGCCCTCTGTCTCACTCAACCACAAACCGTGCTGTTTTTTTTTGCAACCAGAAGTTATTAACACTTCTCTTTCCAGCAATGGAACCTTGGGCTGGGGGCATGTTGTGGACCTGGGACCCCTCTGTCTTCAGGGGGAAACCTCTGCAGCTGGGATATCCTTCTCAACTTTTAACCAGTATACATGGGTGTGGGATTAGCCCCTTTCATGTCTCTGCCCCTTCTACCTGTCTCGGTGTGGCTTCTTCATGAAACCCCTAGTTGTAGGACTTCCATTCGGCTAGATTTCAGGCAGTTCTGAGTAGTGGTTCTTCTGTAGTGCAGGTGTAATTTTGATGTGGTTGTGGGAGGATGCAAACACAGCATTTACCTGCCACCATCTTGACCTGGCGACACTTTGACATATATTTTAAACGCCATTCTATGTAGTTTTATTTTTTCCTTCAGTCAATTAAGGAGTATAACAAAAGAAAGAAAAATAGTCATTTCTCATTTCATTTGCATATTTTTCATTTCCAGGGACTATTCTTCCTTCTTAGAGATACAGATTTCTACTTAGTACCATTTCATTTTAGTGGAAAATTTCTTTATAATTTCTTGTAGAGTGGACTTGTTGGTGATAAATTCTTTTACCTTGTATTGATATGAAAATGTCATTTGTGCCATAATTTTTAAAAATGTTCTCTATATCTTTTTCCTCTTCATTTTAAAATAATCATTTAATTTAGAACATCTTTGGAATTGCAGAAAAGTTGCAGATCCTAGGTGAGGAGTCTAGTGTGAGGAGATCCTATGTGCCCCACACCCAGTTTCCCCTGTTATTAATTAATAACTTACATTAGTGGTTCATTTGTCATAGTTAATGCATTGATTCATGATTACTACTAAAGCTCATGGTTTGTTAGATTTCCTTCCTCCATTTTTACCTGAAGTCCTGTTCTTGCTCCAGGATTCCATCTATGATACCATGTTACATTTAGTTGTCTCATCTCCTTAGGCTATGACAGCTTCTTAGATTTTCCTTGTTTTTGATGCCTTTGGCAGTTTTGAGAAGGACTAATTAGGTGTTTTGTATTATTCCCCTCAAATGGTATTTATATGATATTTTCCTTATGATGGGACTGGGGTTATGAGTTTTGAAGGTGAAGGCTACAGAGGTAAACTGTCATGTCCATCACAACAGATCAATGGTATATACTATCAATATGACTTAACTACTGTTGATGTTAATCTTGATGACCTGGCTTAGTGTTTGCAAGGCTTCTCCACTGCCCAGGTACTTGTCAATTCCTTCTACTTCCACACTGTGTTCTGTGGAAGGATGTGACGTTGTGCAGCCACATTTAAGAAGTGAGGATTTAGCCTGGCAGGGTAGCTCAGTTGGTTGGAACCACTGAAATGGTTGTGGGTTTGATTTCCAGTCAGAGCACATACTTAGGTTGTGGGTTCAATCCCCTGTCAGGCCTTTTGATATTTCTCTCTCACATCAATGTCTGTCTGTCTGTCTGTCTCTCTTCCTCTTTTTCTAAAAGCAATGAAAACATATCCTCAGGTGAGGACTAAAAAAAAAAAAAGAAATGGGGATTTACATACCTCTTCCAGAGTGGAATATCTCCATAAATTATTTTGTAATCTCATGCATGATAGTTTTGTTTATTCTCCTCCATTTATTTATATTAGTATAGGCTTGTGGGTATTTATTTTATACATTTGGGGTTATAGGTTATAATTCAGTGCTACTTTGTTTTCTTGGTCAAATTGTTACAGCTATTTTTGCCTTCATTATTGAAAGGTATTTGATATTTATAGAATTCTAGGTTTACATTTTTTTCTTTGAACACTTTAAAGATGTTATTCCATTGTCTGTGGCCTTCATTGTTTTTCAGTAATGTCAGTAGTAGTCTTCTCTTTGCTTTTTTGTATGTGCTGATATGTCATTTCCTGACTCTGACTGCTTTTAAGATTTTTTCAAGGTTTTGGTCTTCAAGAGTTTGACTAGGGTGTTTCTATGTATTATTATTATTCTCTTAATTTATTCTGTTCAGGACACTGGATTTCTTTTATATGTAGTTGCTTTTTAAAAAGAATCAAATTTGGAACAATTTAGCCAATATTTATTCATATTTTCTTTTTCAGGACTATTCTTTCTTCTCTCCCTCTTTGGCTCCATTTGCTTATATGATAGTTTGCTTGATGTTGTTACATAGCTTACTGAGGGTTTTTTTAACCATTTTTCCCTGTTTTACTGATTAGCTCATTTCCAGTGAACTGTCTTCAAACTCATTGACCCATTCTTCTTCTGTCTCCAATTTGTTAAGCACATTCATATCTTTTTATGAAAAATAGAAGCATTTATTGAAGAAGATGCAAGATACAAGAAACATTGTACATGGGACAATGATACCTCAGCTTTCCTTCAAAGTAGGCACCTTGGAACCTCACATAAGTTCCCTCAATTGCCATCAGCTGCCCCATTGTATTTTCCTGAATCTCATCGATGGTCTGAAATCTCTTACCTTTTAAAGGAAATTTTAGTTTCAGGAAAAGCCAGAAGTCATGGGACACCACATCTGGACTGTAGGTGTCTTGAGTTACCTGGATGATTTGATATTTTGCCAAAAAACTCTACACGAGATGTGATGTGTGAGTAGGCCCATTGTTGTGATGAAGCTGCCAATCACCAGTTGCCCATAGCTGTGGCCCTCTGAATCATCCAAATAGTTTCTATGGAGGCATGTTTTTTTTTTATTTTAAGTGTTGTTTTTTTCAATTGAAGAATTTTTGTTTCACTTTTTGATTCTAGAATTTCTATTTCTCTGCTGAAATTTTCATGTATTATTTATTATCACTATATATATTTTTTAGTATTTAAACATACATTTTTATCCTTACCTGAGGATGTTTTTTCATTGCTTCTACAGAGAGAGAAAGAAAGAGAGAAAGACATGTGAGAGAGAAACATTGATGGTTGCCTCCACAATACGTGCCCCAGCTGGGATGAAACCAGCAACTTTTCAGTTTGTGGGACAATGCTCCAACCAAATGAGCCATACCAGCCAGGGCTGGAACACATTAATAATAAATGCTTTAAAGTCCTTGTTTTAAATTCCAGCTCTTGGTGTTTTTTGTGACTAGTTTCACTTCACTGGTATTTTCTTTTGGGCATTTCCCAATGCTTCTCATGTCCAGTAATTTTTATTTATATGTTACGTATTTTGGACACTATGTTGTTGAGAATTTGATTTTTGTCATTCTTTAGAAATGTTGATTTTTATTCTTGCATGCCTTTAATTTGCTTGATCTTTTTGAAGTTTGCTATATATTTTTGTTCAGATAGATCTAAAGTAGAGAGTAGTCTGGGCCCAGAGTAGTCTCATTCCTTGACTGTGGCCTTTTTAGACCAGGTTGTGCAGCAAGGACTCTCTGTGGTACACAGAACTCCTAAGTCTCCTAGTACTGTTCTGCGCTTGGAATATCTTTCCAGCTTACAGCTCTCAAGCAGCTGTTCACTGCCAGGCTTCATGGACTCTAACCAAGTTCATGTGCATCTTGGCATTTGACCAAACCCTATGCAGATTGTGGGAACTTCTATGTATTGTTCTCTCTATTCTGGCAGTCTTGCCCTGGACTCTGATCTTCCCAAGTTCGTTGAAACCCCTGACCCCTGATTTGCTTTCTCATTGTGCTGCAATCTGACAAGTGCTAAAGGGCAGAAAACTAGGTGAGCATATGGGCTTCATCTTGTGCATTTCTCAAAAATCCAAACTGTTGCTTTATATGTTTTGTCTAGTTTGATAGTTGTTACAGCAGGAAGGCTAGTCCAGTACCATTAATTATTCCATCATCATGCTCACTTTGTTTGAGAAAGCTTAGTTTCATTTTAAGGTTTTAATCTCATGTATGTTTCTAAGATTTTTTTCTTCTTGACCTCCCTCCCCAACATTTCCACTGTTCCTGGGCATAGGCTTAGACTATGTTTGGGTTTTTGGTTTTTATTTGTTCTCTTTCTTCTTTTTCAGTTTCCATGTCTCTTCTGAAACTTCCCATCTCTTCACGTATAATAATCAACTTGTTCCAAAGATTCTTTAACATATTTTAGAGTTCTTTTTATATTATTACAAAATCCAAGTCATTTATGGATTCGTTTTCATTAACTGATCTTTCTTTTAAATATTGGTCAAATATTTTTGCATGTGTGGTAATTTTTTATTGTATCTTAGATATTGTGAATGATGCACTGTAGAGATTCTAGATTCTTTTATTTTCTAAAGAGTGTTATGTCTTGTTCTAGCAACTCATTAGATTCCTGGTGTGTCAGGAACTTGTGCAGGCTTGGTTTTGCACTTTGTTGGCCAAGTCCTTTGGTTTTGCCTTTAGTCCTGAGATGCAGTCTTTACCCATAAAGTATGGCCTTTCTGGGGTTATGTGAAAAAGTCTGACTTGTTGAGAGTCAAATTCCAAATTTGGCCCCCCCTGAGGTGGGCAGTAGCTGAAATCTTCTGAACTTTTTAACTTTACAACTCCACTCCCCCACCTTTTTTCCCATCTCCCTGCAGTCTGGTCTGCACATGTACAGTTCAGGGTTAGCCAAGGGCTTAAGGGGAGCTTTTGTGAAGATTTGGGGAGGAGGGGTTTCTCCTTCTGTGGCACCTCATTTCCAGGATCTCCCTTTCAATTTCAGCCCCTCAGCAATCCATCCCAAACACAGTTCTCTGACTCAGGCTAATGATACTTGGGCTTCCTGCTTGAATTCCAAGTGTGCTCGGCCATGGGGTCTGGGGAGTCTCTGGAAGAATAAACCAGTACAAACACATAACTCACCAGACATGATTTTCTTCTTTCAATAATCAAATCCCCTCTAGGTCCTTAATCTGCTACCTTCAAATAGTAGGGTGTATTTATTTTTTCTCTTTTTGCTCAGAGATTATGATGAGTGAACACAAGCCATATTGGAAGTGGAGTTCAAGATTTAAGATACTGGAATCCAATTCTGTTTTAGTTATACTAGAATTCAAAACCTAACTTTTATAAATTAATTTGCAATATGTCCTTTTTTTCTTAGACATACTAACCCAGTGTATTTGATCTACTTAGAGGGAATTCACTGTATTTATAAATAGATTGATCCAAATGTAAAATGTCAGGTTTCTGTCAGAATGCTTTAATCAAATATCTTATTTACAGATTTTTAGCTTCCTCGTAAAAATGTAGAGTTACTTCCATTCTTTAAAAGGTAAATTGGGCACAAGGGTATCAGTAGGCTGCTTATTTCAGACATTAATTTTGAGTTTTAGATTTGGGGGGAACAGTTGAAGGTTTGAGAGTGAAAGACTTGGACGGGAAGGGAGTAGTGACTCACTGACATTATTGTTTTTGAAAAAGATATTTTCAAGTCATGTTAATCAGTCTTCCCCACCCTATGCCCACAGGAGCAAATGTTTCACAAATCCTTCATCAAGAAAGTTCACAAAGCATCTTGGAATTCCATTCTGTTCCTTAATCTGTCACTGAAAACAGGGTGAGTGAGTTCTTTAAAACTCACACAGTTCTAATTTTATCCAAACTTGATTAGCTTGTCTTAAAATAATTCCCAAACCAAAGAATGATAGGAAGCTGGCACTCTTCATACGCAACCACCTTCATTTTCCTAACAAGGAACCTGAGACTCTAAAAGGGATGCCTCAAGGTCATAATACTAGTTAAGTGGCTGAGTTAGAACTTGAACCTGTAGTCTTTGCTTGCCCTGGCCAGGGTGTCATGTGCTGCAGCCATACCACACATCTCCTGTCAATTCTTTCCCCTCCCTCCCCTCTTCTCCACCTTCCCATCTCCTGTCCTCTCCTTCATCCTCCAGGGACCCTAGCATGAATTTAGTTCACTGATCCACAGTCCCAGCTTTACCTGGGCTTCCCTTACTTTTAAAATATATATTTATGATTTACATACTATACAATGTATCTATTTTTTATTTAATTTTTGCTATCTGAAATCTGGATCCCATATCCCAGAATGCCAGATACAGAAGGAAGGTGATTCCAACAAAGACGGTGTCCGAGACACCTCAGGGTGCATACCCAGCTGTAGATACCCATAGCACCCCTCTGTCCTGAAAGCAACAACCCAGGGAGGCCCATACTTCTAAGTTTCTAAGCCCCAAATCTCTCGGAAATATTTTCCCACCCATGTATGGCTCTTCTCAGCTTTGGGGCTGGGTTTTTCCTCTTATCCCAGGCTTGTGCAGGCATGTCAGACTGGCCCACACAGGCTGCTGAGTCTGATGCCTATGCACAAGGAAGGCTTTCCAGTTGTCTGTCTGTCTGTCTGTCTGTGACACCTTCCTTTCCCCTGTAACACAGCATGTGGAAGGGAAGTCAGCTGTGAGTTTCCTTTGGCATTAGAGGGAAAGAAGAAACTCAAACTAATTTGTTCCTTCGGTAAAGAGCTCCTGGGCACTGCCTGAGTGTTGCAGCCTGTGCTGGGCACAGGGGACATGTGGTGACTCAGACAGACTGAGGCCCTGCCCTCACGGAGCTCCCAGGAACAGGGATGTCCAGCTTCCAGGTGAGTAGGAACTCTTTTTATTTGGAAATTCATAAATACTCTTGGGTGGTGGGTGGGGGAGTAGGGCCAGGAGGACCCAGCTGTGCCCTGATGGAGAGGTGGAGACCAAGCCTGCCATAATCTCCCCTCTGCCCCAGCTCCTCCAACCCCACCTGGGATTTTCCACAAACCCTTGAGCATCCGGGCTAGAGGATCTGTAACTAAATTCTGGAGATCTGGGTGGTATGACTTCTAGGTTTTACTTCAAAATCTCAAACTGTTGTCAGCTACCCTGCCCCCACCATTATGTAATATTTAAGCCTTCGTAGTTTACAAATAAGGGAGCTGAAGCTCAGAGAGGTGAGTGGAGTTACCCAGAGTGATGTGGATAATTAGGAGCACAGCTGGAACAGGACGTCCAGTCTCCTGCCTCCTTGATCCCCATATCCCCCCCCCCCCCTCCCCCACACCCGCCCCCAGCCCAGTGGTTCTGCCCTGTCTACCTTCTAGTCATCACCACTTCTGCTGTCCCCAGCTCAGTCACACCCCGAAGTCCTGGCTACTGGCTCCAGTTCCTCAACCAATAGGGTCTGAATATCCCTGAAAATATTTCAGAGAAATGTGCCATCATCTCACATGACCACATTGATATGTTAGGATAGCCTTAATACAGCCCAGGATCCCTTCAGAGAAGATGAAGACTTGGGGGTGAGTCGAGGCAGCCGGGACGATGGAGGCAGGGCTGTGTGTGGGCTGACCAGGCAGAAGGGGCAGCGGGGCTTCGTCAGGCTTCACTGCATGAGCTGTAGAAACAGGACAGTGCCAATACTTTTCTAGGACTGCATCCGATAAACTGGGACATCTGCAATATTTCCTGAGCAAACTAGGTTACCCTCCCGCTGCTGCGGCCACCCGAGGGCATTGGGCAGCTGGGTGACCCAGAAATGGTCATCTCCTTGTCTGCATCCATCTGGAATTCCAGCCCCTAATTCCGGGGCACTGACAGACAGTCTCTCTAGGTGGAAGCGAGCTTTACAACAGCAAATGGAACCAAGCCCATTCTTGTTGTTGGAAGCTTTTCCCAAGCAATAAGGGAGAGGCTTTCTGACTGAAAAAAAAAAAAAGACAGGATTAGGAAGTGAAATAATACTAAATCTTCCTCATCTACCTTTATGTTTTGTAGTCTGGAGAATCAAAATAATGGTAGGAAAGTGTTCTATGTTAGAGGGTAAAAGGCTTGATGTCAAAAGACATTGATTTGGGTCATTAAACTTGGAAAAAGTCCTTCCCAGGGCCTGTTTCAGTGGTAAAATGAGGGGGTTGGCTTAGATCATCTTGCAGAGATCTCACCTGCTCCAAAAGTCTGTGATGCCACAGTGTCTTTACGGGACAGTGCCAAGGACCAATAAGGAACACAGCCACGGCTGGGATGCCCCTCCTCCAGCCAGCAGGCGTGAACATCTGGTGTGTGGAGGACCCCACAGAGCATTATTGGAAGGCCCAGACAGGGCTTAGGTGAGTCTCCTCCTTAGCTTCCCTCTTGAGATGTGTACACTGCCCACTTACCTCCCATTTCCAGGCACTCATAGCCCTGTGTGCATTCGCTTGTGTGTAGTGTAGCATTGGGGGTCCTAAACTATGAGTGATGCTGATCAGAAGGGGAACCAGCATCCAGTGACTCCCATAGATGATCACCAACAGAGCAGTCTTGGGGCTGAGGCCAATCTTACTGGCTCATTCATTCACAACGACATGGCAACATTTTGGGCCAATCCCCCAACTTTCCAAATCTTAGATCACCTGCCTGTCTTGATTAGCTTGTTCCAGAGGGCTCTGTGCTCAGAGAATATTTAAGCAAACATATGTTGAGCCTTATGAGAAGGCTTCAAACCCAGACCTCTGTGTGAAGTGCCTCTGGTCTGGGAGACAGTGAGACCACCCATGAAAGTGTTGAACTGCTCATGCTAAGAGCATAGGCAGACTTCAGAGTCCTTTTCTCCCGGAACACACTTTCTTCTCCCAGCATCCCAAGTGTAGGGAGCAGCCCATGGCCTATCTTACCACATCTAAGCCAGTGAGGTCCCAAAAGAGCAAACACAAAGGCCATCCTTCCATAAACCTAACAACTTTGATCCCTTATTTCTCACATCAAAACGCCAACCTATCAGCACCACCGTCTAAACATGTCCTTGCCCCAGAACTCTGGATGTTTTAACCCTGTGGATGACAGCCAGAAGTGCTCTAAAGTTGGAGGCACCTATGATGTGTAAGAGCATCATATGCCTGGGATGGACGTCCACATAAATGATGTTGAGGGCACACGAGTCTAAAAGCCAAGTGTTTGAAATTTGGGATGTAGAGTTGAGGCCAGAGTCACCATCATCTCACTTCCAAACTCACCCAGAACACAGGGATCATTCCTAGGGAGTAAGCCAGGAACATGTACGGATCTGGAATGGCCTGGCTCTGTTCTGAGTTAGCGTGATATGGAAACTGCCACATTAGGGTTTCTGCAGCCAGTGTGTCCACTGCTCACTAGCTGGATGGCCTTGGGCCATTCATTTCACCTCCCTAACAGTCAGTTTCCCCATCAGACAAATGAGGGGGTGGGACTGAGGTATCCCCTAGTGCTGGGCAGGACTCCAAGAGGAGGACAGAGGAGCTCGGTCTGCTGGGTAAATCTGTGGCAGCAGTAAATCCCATATAGATCCAGCGATGCTGAAGGAAAGAGGCATAAACTCATGAGAAAAGACAATTAAAGTGGGAGCTGTTTCATTCAGATTATTCCAGAAGCATTACACACACATGTTTTAATACATTTAAATAACATATATGTTTTAATATGTAGAAAATGCATTCACTTTGGTGCTACTTACAATTTATTTTAAAAGTACTTTGTCAATTAGTAGTTTTGCAATCTCATCATGGTCTTTGAGCTCCCTAAGCTTCAGTACCTTCATCACTCTAGTGGAGATCAGAAAAACTGTCAAGGGGTTGATGTGGGCAACAGCTAAACTTACAAGGAGCTGAGCGTATTATATTGCTCAGGAAATGGGTCCTGGCTCCGGCCCCACGAGTGCAAGCAGATTCTCACTGTGACCTAGTGCAGTTTCCTCACTCACGGATGGGTCCTACCATCAGTAAATAGTAATAATAATAGATAATAATAATAGATCCCAGAGCATCCTTCTGCCTGTGGTGAGGCAATGAGGAACACAGTTCTGGAGCTACACTTGTCAGGGTTCCAAGCCCTGCTCTAACACTTACTAGTTGCATAACCTCAGGCACCTTAATTAACTTTTCAGTGTACTGGTTTCTCCACTAGAAAACGGAGTGGCATGGCACTCAAACTATGAGGTTTATTTGAATGCATAGAAAGTGCTTAGAGCAGCTCCTGGTACTTAGTAAATACTCAATAAATAAATTATGTGCATGTGTTTTGTAATGTATAAAACAGTTGACAAGAGGGATTTAACAAAATCTTTAATGAAAATTACAAGCAATAAAACAGTCTGTGATAGGGCTTATGTTCTAGAGGAAAAAGTCAGATAATACACAGGTAAATATGTTGACAGTAAGTCAGGTGGAGGTGAGGATGATGGAGAAAAACCCAGAGCAGAGGAAGGAGGGGTGATGGAGGGTGATGGAGCAGGTACCCTCAGATTGTCATCCCCCAGAGGGTGGTCTTCTTAATAAGGAGCTCAGTGAAGTTGAGGGTGAGCCATTAGGCCATCTGGGCCCAGCACTCCTGGCAGAGAGAACAGTGAATGCTAAGACCTGATGCTGAAATGTGACTCAGCTACTAATAACACTTGTGACAGTAATGGTAATAATGATAAAAACAACATTGTGATAAACCATGCTGAGTGGATGCTCAGGACGTTACAAGGCATATTTGCTCCTCCTGGCCATCTAAGGCAGTGTCATCAGCTGTGTTTTATTCTGAGTGGCGGGGTAGAGAAAAGATGGCAGTGCTTTCAGCTGTTGCTGCCAACCCGCCAACAGCCCCGGGGCAGCCTCTTCCAACAGGAGACTTAGGCAGACACAAAGTACAGCCACAAACAGACAACTGGACATTGGTCAGGGAGTCAGCCTGCCATCCGATTTTTAGTGGAGTCCCAGTAGTTACAGAGTTGTTGGCATTGGATTAATAGTGTAAATGGACATCAAATCTGTGGAGTTGAAGTATGTAGGATTAGCATTCACTGTTACTCAGTGAGTGCCCATTGATGGAGAAATCCTTGTTTCTAGACAAATTGGGCCTTTATGCTCTCTCCAAGTGACAAGTTTTGGGATTTTGCCTTCCTGAGTCTTCCCCACAGACTCCAAAAAGCAGGAAAGGGGGAAAAGTGGGTGAAGGCACACAGCACCTTGGAAGATACAGTCTCCACACCAGTGCAAAGGTTTAGGTAGGGGTAGGGTTGGGAAGAACCTTGGGAACCAGTGCTCTGGCCATTACTGCTTTTCTTGGACTGTTCTTATGAAGGAAGCCTTCAAGGACAAGTCCATGGGGGCAGGAGAAAGACCCATCCATCATGGTCCGGTAGGACCAGCTGTCCTGGTTTGGAGTCTAAGTGGTTGTAGGGTACAGAAAACCAACTTACAACTGGTTAAGTGAAGGAGGAATGTATTGGGTCATTGTGAGTAGTGAGTCAGGAACACCTGGGTCAAGGTGCTTGGATGATGTTTTCAGTTCCCAATCTCCCGCCCTTGCCCTCATCCTTACCCTCCCCCTTTCCTTCTCCTCCTTCTCTCTATGCCTCTCCCACTACCTCTCCCTTTGCCTCTTTCTCTCCCTCTCCATTTCCATCTCCCTCTTCTCTTCCAGCTCCGTCTCTCCCCCCAAGTCTCTGTTCCTTTTTACTTCATTCTTGGGCAAGCTGTTGCCATGTAAGGGAAATATGGCCTCCATCAACTCTCAACTTGGATAATCCTTACAGCTTCACATCCCAAAGAAAAGTGAAGCTTTTCCTTGTATTTCCAGCCAAGGTTCCATGATTCTGGTTAACACCCTGGTAAACCTGTCTTGACTTGCTCCACATCTAAACCAATTTGAGGGGGTTGAGCTCCTCTGATTGGTCAACTGGTATGTGGTCCCCTCTCAGGGGCCAGGGGGAGGGGAGCCAACCCATCTGAACCACATGGAATTGCAGTGGGAAGAAGCTAAGTGATTCCCTGGAGTTGGGGATTCTAGGCAGACACAAAGCTCACACCCAGGCCATCCACTGTAGACCATGCCAGAGTGAATAAAGAGAAGTCTGTTTAGTGACAGGGAGGGCAAATTGAGAATTTTTCCAAAAATTCTAAGGACAATGCTAAAGATGAGAGAGAGAAAAGATTATAGATAGAAAGGACAGAGAAAAGGCAAAGATTAGAGCTGATCCTGAAGAAACTCCACAACAATTTTTGACAAGTAAGAAACAAAGATACAAACAGATCCCTTTTCCTGAGTCTCCCCAGGGTCCATGTTAAAAGAACGCTCCTCATTACAGGAAAAATCCAAAGGAAAAGACCTATGCCCAGAGCACCTTGCCAGATCACTAGAGTATGTGATCAAAGTGAAAAAATTCAGTAAGCATCCAGTCATTTAAGGTAATTTAAAAATTATTATATATTCAAAGTACAGGCATACCTAAATAGATATTGCAGGTTTGGTTCCAGGCCATTGTAATAAAGCAAGTCATAATTTGCTTTGCTGGTAAAAGGTCTTGTCTTCAATTTAAAAAAAAACACCTGCAACATCTGTGAACACAGGAAAGTGAAGCCAATAAGAAGAGGTCAGGCTGTAATAAAGTTCAGCTGGCCTTGGTCTTCTGCCTGGTACCAAAGGCCAGAAGACAATGGAGACATGTCCCACTGTTTTGAGTTTATGAGCCAGGAACTTGATGCCCAGACCTACAGAGACAATATAAAGTCATTCTTGGATATACATGGTCTTAGAAAATAGTAAATCTGAAGTTCTAGCCAAAAAAGAGACCAGTGAAGTTAGGAATACAAGTGGAGGTTTTGCTTCTAAGAACAGCTGGCATTCCTTGCAGCGAGGAGGACACAGTGTCCTCGCCAGGCTTGGAGAGGAAACAACTGTGCAGTAACCCTTACCTGGGATGAATGAGCCACCCCTCAGGGATGTGGAGACTTGGGGCCTCCTGTCCCATTGGCATATGGATGAAGCTTTAAAGGGAGGGGTTTCATAATTCATCATTACCCTTTATTTAGTCAGCTCTGTGATTGAACATCAGAAATTCTTTTGGAAAAGCTTCTGCATCAGAAAAGTATAGGCCAAAATATATAATGTAAACTGGCCACAGCACTTATTGCATGCTTACTTTGCAAAACACTTCATGCGATATATCAGATGAATTTCACCATTGAATTCAGAAGTCCAATTAAATGGGATTTATAACTACATTTAAGAAAAATGCAAAGCCTGATTGGGATAGGTCTATGAGTGATTTCTTCCTTCCTTCAGTTTTCTATGCATTCTTATTTCTAATGACTATGTACTACCTTTAAAATGAAAATAAGCAGTATATAGTTTAAATAGAAAAGATGGCATGCATTAACCAAACACATTGATCAAAGCACACACACATACATGAACTCACACTCACACACAATAGCTGCTTGCTCTCTCCATCCTCACAAGCTCCCTTATTCTTTTTCCTTCTCTCTTTTTCTGTTGCACAACTCACACACACACAGTTTGTTCTCTCTCTGTTTCTCTGTTGCTTTCTCTCTCTTTCTCAAACACACATGCACACACAGAGTCTTTGGTGACTTCCTTATTTCCATCTTTCTCTTCATCCAGCTGTTTCTCACACACACAAGCCTCCAGTCTTAAGGTCGCCCTCTGCCTCCTCCCTCTGACCCTCCCAGCTCTGCACACAAACACAGCCTTCAGTAGCTGCTTCTCCTTCTCTGTGTCTCATTCATTCACAGACATGCACGCTTCCAGACCGACTTCAGCCACTTCCTTTCTCTCTTTATTCCTTGATTTCCATCCAATTCACTTGCCTTCCCCTGCCTCCTGCTGTTCCCTTTTCTCTTTAATGCACATACTATCCTTGATTAGTCATATACACTTACAACTCTAGGAGTTATGGATTTAATTATCCAAACACCACAACCCTCCCCCACTCCTCTTGAAAAGTGAAGACAAGTGAGCATTCCAATTAAAACGTTGCCTGTCTCACTGGAACAAATAGAGGTGCCAGCATTCAAGACACATGGAAAGACAATAATGTGTTTACCTTCCCCCAGCTGGATGAGCCTCCCCTGGGGGCCTCCCCTGGTTTTACACTGGCTTGCTGCCTCTTTGGGCACTATAGAATGAGGACAACTTGCTTTTTGTCCCTCCCTCTGGTCAAAATGGTGAATTCTTTATGTGGACACTTAGTAATAAACACACACTGTAATCACAGCTTGGCTCAGATCCGTGGACCTGCAAAACTTTTGAAAGGGCCTCTTTGTTCTTTGTCACTTATAAACTAAGCACAGCTCTAGTTGCTCCTGCCTACCATGAAGCAGGGTGGACATGGGCCACACTGGGTGGGAGTGAGAGCACCTCAGCCCCATCCGTCTCCTTTACTTCCTTACTCCTGGCCTCTCTGCTCTCCATTGCCTTTTGTATTTTCCCCTTTTGTGCAACTACCTCCTCTGGGTTCAGAGTGCTTTAAAGTGGGTAAAGTATGTCCCTGCAGGGCTTGGTGACATTATCAGATAGGTGGTTAACACACCTTCATCGCTTAGGAAAATCATGAGTACACTAGTGGAGAGATGTGGCAGAGGTTCCCATTGCCTGACATTCCTCTGGAAGACTGTGGATGTGTTTGGGGGCTATGGCCTCTCCAGTGGTGGCAGAAGCCTGTGTAGCTGGTGCAGTGTCCCTCAGTGGTTCAGATGGCAAGATGGAGATACCAGGATGAGCTTCCAAGAGAACTGCATGAAGTGTGTGTGTACCATGTGGCCAGTGGATGGCCTGCCACTTGATGTCATGGGAACACAGTCTGGGCTCCCTCATGGTGTGCCTTGAGGACTTAGGACAAGCCCTCCATTTTAAGGACTATTCAGGATGATTAAGTGCCTCAGGATGTTCAGGGTAGCAAGATGAATGGGTTCCTCTGGTCCACACAGAGAGGGGACCTGTGAGAGCCAAAGGGCTGGCGAGTGTGGCATAATAAGAACTACATCTTTAGTCTGCCCTCAGTTCCTGACACAGAGCTCCAAAGACCTCTGTAATTTCCTGAGCGTTGGGGGTGATAGGAATATCTTTGTTTTAATGCCATGACTCTTAGGGGGCCCCTAGATAGCTTAGAATGGGGGCTAGTCACCAGAAAGACCAAACTATGATGAGAGGCTTGAGCTTCTGCTCTCCCCACCAACCTCCAGAGAGAGGTGAGGGGCTGGAGAGTGAGTTCAACCCCCAATGGCCAAGAATTGATTCAGTCCTGCCTCTGTAGTGGATCCTCCACTGAAACCCCTAAAGGCTGGGGTTCAGAGAGCTTCTGTGTTGGTGGACACTTGAGGTGCTGGGAGGACGACGTGCTGGGCGAGGATGTAGAATCCCTGAGTGTCACCGCCAACCTCCCACTTCCCCACCTGGCCTGTGCAGGGCTTCTCTTTGGCTGTTTCTGGGCTGCATCCTTTATAATAAACTGGTGGTGACAAGTAAAGGTGTTCCTGGGTTCTGTGAGCTATTCTAGCCAATTATCAAACTGAGAAGGGGGTCGTGGGAACCCCTGGTGTATTGCCAGTTGGCCAGAAGGATGGGAGGCCCAGGACTTGTGACTGGCACCTGAGGAGGGCACAGTCCTGTGGGCCTGAGCCTCTAACCTGTGGGATTGGACAACCACAGGTAGTTAGTTGGTGTCAGAATCTAATTGAATCCCTGGACTCCGAGTATTGGAGAATTACTTGGTGTGGAAAACCCACACATTTGGTGATGATAGAAATGCTGTGAGGAAAAGCAGCTCATTGAAGGTACATGAGAGCCAACCCCCAGGGCCTGAAAATCACCATCTGCATCAGACTCACAAGGTGGCCCTGCCCCCTGAACTCAGCCATGTGGAAGCAGGTTCCCCTAACAGGATGCTGGTGGCTCTGACACAGCTTGTCTGGGATGGACTTGGTGTGCACATGTAGGTTTCAGGTTTGAGGCTGAAGCCAGGCTGCAGCCCTGGCTGGGATTGGCTCTCCCTGCAGCTGGGATGCTTGTCCAAGGGCGGGGAGGGTAGCACAGTGCCACCATCACCTGCCTCGGGAGCACTGAGGGGCTTCCCTGGCAACCCAGGCCCCTGTCAAACAGCATCCTTTCAGACCCTGGGGCTCTGAACAGGGGCTGATGCCATCCCGGCCTTGGCACGATGCACAGTGGGGTCTTTGAACACTAGGTGGGCACCAAGAAGCAGCTCTTCAGGATTTTCTAAGAGGTTGCAGGGAACAGCATGGCCTGTACTCCTTTGAAACAAGGACAGCTTTATAGCTGGGCTGACAAGGTATGAGTGTGGGACTCTTCCCTGTGTCATAGAGCCCAGTTCTCAACTGGCCTCACAGGTTGGTCCTCCCCTCCTGGAACACCCGTCCTGTGTTCTAGGGCTGTGAGGAGACACTTACTGCGCCTTTGGGATTCTACTCAGGGTGCCAGTCTCCACACGTGCCAGCCTCCCCACCACGTGCCAGCCATGTCGCATGTGGAGACACTGGGAAATGGGTGTGGGTGCACAAACGAACAGATGAATACTTGAATGAAAATGCCCCTTTTGTGTGCTTGACTTCAAGGACACAGGGTGCAGTGGAGCAGGGGGGTGCCAAGGGAGATTTCATCAGGGCTCAGAGCCTTGGAGAGGGATGAGAGCAATGACGCTCCCGTGACACAGAATTCATGGTTCCTCTTCCCTCATCTCCCCAGGCCAGCTCTGTAGAAGGGCCCTGTGGTGGAGACCTGGAATCTCAACAACTTCCCACCCAAAGAAAATGGATGAGGTTCCAGGAAGTCTAGCAGCAAGACGGGCAGACTGAGGTTCGTCTTCTGGCAACTACTCATTTGGCTGGGCGGTTGAGTATGTCAGGCAACTTCTCTGAGCTTTCTTTTCCCCATTTGTAGAATGGGGATGCAAAAATGTTTACCTCATAGCATCACATCGAGGTGCAAAGGAGGTGTGAATATGGCACCTTATAAACCTATAGGGTGCAATGACTCCGTAAGTCTGTGCCTTGTACAGCTCTGGTCCTCACATATCTTTTTTTGCCTAAATAACCTTAATGTGGGTGTGGGGTGGAGATGGGTACCGGGAGCTTAAGAGGCAATGGGCAAAGCCATTGGAGGCAAGAGGGAGGGGAGAGGGTGTGCTGAGGGGTTTAGACACCACACGGCCCAGGTTGGACCTTCCTCCAGACACCCCAGCATCAAGCTCACGGGGCACATCCTCCAACTACCACCCCAGGGTATCTGTGCTCACTCCAACCTCACGATAAAGCTCCTCCATGTCACACCTGGGGCTTGAGAAGGCCCATGAGGAGGGAACAGGCAGAAGTCATGCTGCCCCTTCTCCCCTCTGTTTTGCCAGGGATGAGATAGGAACCGGGCCCCAAGCACAGCCTTTCCCTGACCACGTCAGAGGAACACCATGCAATTAAAGGCCTGACAATTGCCATCTGTCCCATCCTTCCCCAGTCGCCCAGGGCATAGGGATTCAGAGCTGGCACAACGTGATACTCTATGGGGCTTGTGTCACCTCTGATTTCTTCCAGAAAGTCATTAAGCAGACCTGTGTGGGAGCTGCTGCAGCGTCTGAAAGCTTCCTTCAGGGCACACAGCACAGAGGTGGTGAGAACACACTAGGATTCCTCAAGTTCAAGGGAGCAGAGCCTGTGCAAGGCGGGATGAGTAGTGAAAAGTCAGACAAGGATAAGCCAGACTTAAACCCCACAAGGACTTGTTTGCTCTTTCCTCCTTAGCTCCCTTAATCTAAGGTTGAGCCCCAAATTTTCCTTAGACCCCCAAAATCACTGACAGCATTACAGCGTGTCTTAATTTGGGTTTGGCCAAAAGCAGAGTCTGAGACCAGAACTCCACCGCAGATGGTTGCTCTGGGGGGTGGGGTCCCAGGGGCAGAAGTGAGGGAGTGGGCAAAGTTCAACTGGGCAAGAGGAGAGGCTGGTCACAGGCTAAGGGGATGGGCTGGTCATATTCAGGCACCTGGAATCTAGCCCCTGGCTGACCCTCAGCAGTACCATTCAGAATGTGCCTGAAGACCACCCAGCTGGGAGCTGGGAGGTGGCCGTTTGGCCAACTGTTCCCAGCACCCAGGTGCATTAGTTCCCATCATGTCCAGGTTGCACCTGCACATCATTGGGCAAAACCCTGTGGCAGTAAAACAGAGACATCTGGCACCCTTGATGTGGGTGGCTGGCAACTTGCAGAGAGCTGTCCATCATGACTGCACTGAGACCAGGGGGCCTGGGGTACAGTGTGGTGGATCATTAGCATCAGCTGCAGAAGCCAGAGTTCCTCCTAGAAAGGGCAGCTTCTCCATATGGGCACAAAGAGGCAGGGACAGGGGTCCCCTTTGTCCTTTCCTCAGACTCATTTCTCCTCTGAGAATCAACTCATGGGTTACATGTCCTGGGTTAACCTTGCTTGGCCAGGCACAGTGAACTACCTCTGGACTCCTCACCATATTTCTACCTGGCTCTAGAACATGCAGAGTATCCCACTGCTCTCCCACTGCTGGTTTGTCTGACCTTCTTATCAGATGTGAGTCCTTGAAGGACAAGGAGTCATAAGTGCCTCATCTTTGTTCCCTGAACCCCTAGAATAATTGTTGGTTTGCTGTTTATTTATTCATTTATGCATTCAACAGTGCACATTCCAGAAAGTATTTTTACTCATTGTCATTGCTGTTGGTTGAGCAGGTGGGTAGCAGTCTCTGAGCTTTAGAAGTCCTGAAAGAGGAGTACTGGAGAGCACTGCCATCAGTCGGGGATTAGGAAGAGGTGATTGTGGGCTGCACCAGGGTGCAGGTAGGAACAGTGTAGGAAGATGCATTGTGGAGGGGGAATCTTCTGGATTCAGCACCTGATTTGGGTGAGGTCTTTAGCAGTGGGTGGAGCACACAGAAACATGGTGTTCAGCAGCTGCACGCAGACTGGATGTGGGCTTGGCATCCAACTCCCACCTCCTCCCAGCTACATAGCAGTTTGGGCCTCTATTGTGATGGGCCAGGGACCAACTGCTAATGGACAAGCAACCTAAAATCTGTATACTAGAACCACAGCATGCTAAGCAAGTCATTTGCATACCAAAGGCTTTTAGTGAAAGGTTTGGCAGACCATTAAGTGGTCATCCTGTGTTTCATGGTTCAAGGTGACTTTGAATTTTAATGGACATTGCCAGTCTTGCTCCCTAACAAAGTACTACTGAAACTGCAAATATACATAAAAGAGATATGGTGCTGATTAAATAATTGAGGAGGAGTTAATAACCTAAATGTAAAATGATAGGGATTATTGAATTAATTGAATGAGGTACATAAAACTACAAATATCCATCATGTTACCTACAATGTTATTTAACATATTTAAAAACAGGGACAGTCCAGACCAATGTGGCTCAGTTCATTGGGTGTTGTCCCACAAAGCAAAAGATCTCTGGTTCGATTCCTGGTCAGGCCACATGCCTAGGTTGTGGGTTCAGTCTCTGGTTGAGGTGCATTGATCAGAGGTAACTGATCGATGTTTCTCTCAGATGTTGATGTTTCTCTCTCTCTCCTTCTCCCTCCCTTCCCTTCTCTCGAAAAACAAATAAGTAAAATCTTTTTAAAAAATAATAAAAACAAGGGCAATCTAAATACCCAATGATAAGGGACTTACTAAAAAAAAAAGAAAGAAAACCAAACAAACAAAATATCCAGATGTGTGTGGCACATTCAGACACATCTGGCATTAAGTTACCCCATCCTATTAAATGTATCATTGTGTACATGTTAACATAAAGGTCTGTTCATAATATACTGAATGAAATAATTAAATTAAAATTAATATACATACCACAATCAATTGTTTTCACTATAATCATTTTGATATGACTAAAAAGATCTGGAGTAATTATCTCTGAATGTTTAACATAGTTATTTCAAAGTAATAGGTTTATGAGTGATTCAGCTATCCCCTGCTCCTCGCCCCAGTGTTTTTTTGGGTCTGTGATTTCTTATTTTTTAAAAATAAACTTGTTTCGTGTGTGTATAATGATAATAACTACTTTTGAGGGATAACTGAAAATTAGCATCACTGTAGGTATTTAAGCAGTATGGTTTAGAAATATTCTACTCACCCTGAAGTAAGACGAAAAAGCACAAAAGCTGCCTGCACGTGCCACATCCAGAAAGGTCTTCCTCAGTGACCCTTCTTCCTTCCCCACTCCTGTGCTGCCACAGAGTGTGCCGGCAAGGATTAAGGTTCAGGTGGCGGTGAGGCCAGGCCAAGAGATTCAGCCAGTGGGAGTCCAGGGAAAAATTTGCCTTTTGGTATATGGTAGCCATTGAGAAACAGAGGGAGGGAGGGAGAGAGGAGTTCAGACTTGGGATGTGGAACAAGGAACTGGGCTCAAAGGCCTTTGTAGGTCAAGGAAGTCAAGAAAAACGTTTGAGCTCGGGTAGAATAAGGCAAGGACTTGCCAGAAAACTTGAGATGTTCAAGAATTACAGTACTACTAAGGAGAGCCCTAATTGAGACCCTGGAGAGAAACAAAGGAACAACCTGTTAAAAGCTAATTATTATTTTAATTGTGTCAAGCTAATTAAGAAATGAAACTGGGTACCTTTGTTTTGCCTCCCTATACCTTGTTCCCTTTGCTGCCTTAGAAGTTGAGAGCACCTGCGTTCACAGTGACTATGTGAACGTGGCATTGCCAGCTTGGGTATGGGTGTGGGCTTGGGGATTGGTGTGTCAGTCAACTATCGCTGTGTAAAAAATGCTCCCAAGGCTTAGCAAATTCAGACCACAACACTTTACTATTTCTTGCAGTTCTGAGAGTTGGCTGGATGAATCTTCCACTGGGTTTGCCTAAACTCACTCCCGTGGTTGCATTCAGCTGATGGAGCATTTGGGAGCTGGGGTCATCTAGGCCCTAGAAGGCTGGGCTACAATGTCCTGTGGCCTCTTCTCATTCAGTAGCTTAGGCTAAGCTTCTATGCATGGAGACTAAAGTGTTTCAGGAAGGCTAGTGCAGAAGCTTTTAGGTCACTGAAGACCTAGACCCAGGCCTGCACAGCACTGCTTCTGCTCACAGTGCTTGGTCAAAGCACATCACAAGGCCAGCCCAGAGTCAAGGGGGTAGAAAACAGACACCACGTCTTGATGAAGTAGCCACATGCATGTATGGAGACAGGAGGAATCATTGGCAATCTCTTTGCAGGCAGTCTAGCATGTAAAAGAGCCAGCTATGTCAGCAGCTCAAAGTCTCCCATGTCATCTCCAGTCCAAAGAGATGACACCCCAGTTATGTGAAGGCCACTGAACAAGACTGGGATCACAGGTGGTTTTCTTGGGACTCGCAACCAGAGGAGTGGACACTGTGCAGTGACCTATGGGAAGAGCGGCCTAATAACCATCTGCCTCAACCAGTCCCCAATGGGACAAAAGGGAAAAAATGAGGGAGAGAGCTTGGATTTGGGAGGAGGCAGGTCGTAAAAAAGTCTGGGGACTGTGGTGCACTGCTGTCAACTGCAGGCCCAGTGGTGGCACTCAGCCAGGCAGGATGCTGCCCTAACACACCTTTGACCCTTTCCCATGGATAATAAGTGGAGAATGACAGCAACCACCCTGCCCTACTTTTTGAACGAGAGCTCTGCTGGCAGGTCATGGCTAGGGTATCCTCACTTGCAAGACACTGGAGACCGGTGTGGGAGCATCTTCTGAGGGGGTCGTGGCTGAGAGTGTCTCCGACCCTAATTCCAGCACCCTTCAGTGTTATCCAAAGAACAACTGTGGTGATGACGACAGTGATGGCAGCAAACACTTGTGGGTCTTCCATCTGTTGACTCTGAATCCTCAAAACAATCCTAACAAAGGGACGCTATTATTAGGCCCATTTTATCAGTGAGAACATAGAGGCACAGAGAAGTGAAGCAACTCGCCCACTCAAAGCTGCACTTTTAACCCCGACAGCCTGGCTCCAGCGTCTGTGCTCCCCTAACGTGCAGGCTCTTCTTTCTCTCCTATTTTGTGATCCAAGTGCCTTGGCCACAGAATGCACTTGGTGATCTCATCTACAACAGATTGCCATGATATTTAGCTGGTGATTAATTATACACAGTTTTCTTCCAAAATGGATTGGATGCTTCCTCTGGGGGTATTGTTATTGGGTCTCTGTGCCTACAGAGTCTAGAATAAGAGGAAATGGATTTGAGGGGCAGCATGCTGAACCCCAAATCTCACCATCAGGAAGTGAGAACTATAGCACATAGTTGCAAGTGACTGGGCGAGACAGCAGATTTATTCCTGAAGACAAACCAGCAACTGCTTTTTATCTGTTAGCCTGGATTTTTAATGTGGTTCGCCCTGAAGCCCTAGGGGTGGGTTAGGTAACTTCCACCCTTTCCCCTGCTCACTCAGGAGCCCGTGTTCCAGCATGTGCTGGGAGGAAACAGTGGGATCTGGGGCTGGCAGTGGGATCCCTGCCTAGCAATAAAGAGATCTGTGGGTCCTGAGCTGGCCTGAGCCATGGCAGAAGAGGTGGGGGCTTCCTGCAGCCCATTCTCTCTTCACCTCCTCACCCTCCCCAGAACTCCCTAGAAGCCAGTGTATCCCACCAGGCTATCCTATTTCTCTAGTAAATTTCCATGTGGACTCTTGAATCACCCCCTGCCTGTATTACCACTGAAATGGAGCATGTGGGGGAGAAGCCCTCTCCCACTTCCCACTTTGCTCTTTCCTTGATGACCCCAGAGCCTCCAGATGTCTGGCAGCCACTCCAACACCCTGGAAGACAGAGGTGTCTACCAGAAAAGCAAGGTGCACAGAGCTGTGGCCTTAAGACATAAATATTAAATCAGCAAAGAGCCAAAATCCTCTGGGAGGAATAGTCTCTGAGCAGGGAGAAGGGGGCCAGTTATCATGGAGAGACTGTGACCTGAGGGGATGAGGAGTGGGGGGGGGGGGGAAGGGAAGGAGGAAGGGAAGTAGGGAGGGAGGGAGGGAGGGAGGGAGTCCAAGGCATGCGCAGCACTTAGCTGATACAGAGGGCCAGGCTGTGACCTTGGAGGTGCAGAGAGAAAGAAAAACTTGGAGCTGACCTCAGGGTTTTGTTCTTGGTAATAAAGGGAGAGGATAAAGATGCTCCCAAGGGCACAGGTGATATTTCAAAACCTGTTTCCTGTAAATAGAATAATATGTCATTCTAGTAGTGAGTACAAGTTAGAGGGTCACCCCAAAAGAAACAGCCAACCCCCTATGCTGGAGTATAAGACAGACCTGTGTTCTGATAAGAATTACAATTTTTATTTCTCATGGGAAGAGACATATTCATTGCACAAATATTTATACAAGGACTATTTTGTGTAGGAGTGGGCCATGAATACTGGCTATGGGAACCACAGGCAAGGCCCTGGTTCTGTAAAGTTCAACTTGTTAGGGGTAGGGGGGAGGCAGCACAGGACTGGGCTGATGTTGATTTTGAGTATATACTTAAAGCCATTTCCTATGTATTTTTAAAGCTGTATGAACTGACCATCTCTTCAGAAACAGAAATGGGGACAGTGGGTTTCTTGTCCAATCCTCACATTTTACAGACCTGGAGACTGAAATACTCACACCCACAACTGTGTGCAGCAAAAGACAGGAAACACATCAACTGGTGCTATAGTGCTTGTGAGAGGTGCCCAGAGTCACACAGCTGGAGTCCCGACTCTCAGCCCAATTCCCTTTCCCTTTGAACCTTGTATGTGATTTTAGCTAGGAGACAAATTAATAGTTTATTTAAGCTAGCAAATGAAAATTGTGTTTGGCCCACTGTCGACGTCTGGAAAGGGGAGCATGGAGCCCTCAGTTCCTCTTCTCAAGGCGGGGTAATCTTTCTACTCGACCTCCTTGACCCTCCTTGGGAGGAGGGAGCTGACATGTCGGGTCCAAGGGGTGGGCATGTTTAGCCCATGTTCACAGGGATCAGTGAGCCTAGAAGTCTCCCAGAAGGAGAGTCTAAAACAAGGACTTGTGGGGGTAGTGTATTTAGGGAGATGATCCCACAAGCTGGAGGACTGAGGAAGCAGATGAAGAAGGAAAGAAATCTAATCCAGGGGTTATTATACTTGTCGTAACTGTGGATGTTAGGAACTTGGGCTTACTGAGAACATGGGAAAGGACTCTGCAAGTGTCTGCCTGAGATGCTGAACCACCATGTCTCCTGAATCCCACACCCAGAGGAAGTTAAATCCCCTCACTGCAGGTCTACATAGGTGCCAAGAGGCTCCAGCAGCAGTGCAGAAAGCTCTAGGGCAGAAAGCAAGAGGTGTGGGGTGCAGCTGGGGTGAGGGGCTCTCTGGACACACCTGTGTGCAGCCAGCCAACTGCTTTTGTAACAGCCAAGCAAAAATGAAGGACGAAAGAATGTGAGATGGGGCATAAGAAATGGTCAGCCCACTCATGCATAGAAATGAAAGCATTGCCTTCATTTCTTTGCTTTCCTGTACTGGGGACCTGGCCAGGAGGTTGTGGGATCCTGAGACATGGGTCCCCTAGCATTAAACTAAACTTGCTCTGTATCAGCATTATCTAGCACATTCTGGCAAATGGATCACTTGGCCTCATCTTAGACTTTCTCATTCTTTGAGTCTTGGTTTGTCTGAGAACTTGCATTTCTAACAAGCTCTTAGGAAATAGTGATTCTGCTGTTCTGAGATTGACTGGGATGAGGCCCTCTTAGTAAAGAGTTCTAAAAAAGGGCTCTTGGCACAAGCCCAGTTAATAAATCAGCCCCTTTTCTTTATGTGCTGTTGGCCATCATGAGCCTTACATGGAGCAGGGTAGGTGGGCTGAAGCAGGATTGTAACAGGTGTAGGCATAATACCATCAAGTAGTGTCCCAAACTTTAGTATTACCCCTTAGAACATTGAAAGCAGCATCCATCATTACATGCATTTTCAGTGGATGCTGGATTTGACTCTGCAGCTTTTGATGTGATAAGTAAATAAAGTATCCAACAATTTTTAAAAACAGGTATATCGAGATACAGTTCACATATCACACAATTCACTCACTTAAGGTATATAATTCAGTGTTTGTTGGTATATTCAGAGTTGTGTAACTATCACCACAATCAAATTTTGAACATGTTCATCATCCCCAAAAGAAACCCTGTTCTCATTAGCAGTCTCTCTCCATTTGCCCCCATCCTCTCTCAGCCCCAACACTAGGATAGAAATCTATGAGTTGAAATATTCTGGATTCAAGCAATATATTGTCCTTTGTGACTGGCTTCTTTCATTTAGCATGTTTCCAAAGTTCATCCAGATAATGTTCTATTGTATGGAAAATCACATTTTATCTATTTACTCACCAGTTACTGGACATTGGGGTTGTTTCTACTTTTGGGCTATTATGAATAATGATGTTATGAACATTCATGTACAGGTTGTTGTATGAACATATGTTTTCAGTTCTCTTGTGTGTAAAAGTTGGAGTAGAATTGCTGGGTCATATGGTAACTCTATGTTTAACATTTTTAGTAAAGCTAGACTGCTATCCAAAGTGATTGCATCACCAGCAGTGACAGAGAGTTCCAATTTCTCTGCCTCTTCACTAACACTTGCTATTAATTTGTCTTTTGATTGTAGATAGTATCCTAGTGAGTGTGGAGTAATATCTCATTTTGATTTCAGTCTGTATTTTCCCAATGGGTAGTGACATTGAGCATCTTTTCCTGTGCTTATTGGCCATTTTTATATCTTATTTGAAGACATCTATTTAAATCCTTTGTTTATTTTTAAATCAGATTGTCTTTTATTTTTGAGTTGAAAGGTTTTTTTTATGTAACTGGATGTAAGTCCTTTATCAGATGTAAGATTAGCAAATAGATTATCCCATCCTGTGGGTTGTCTTTTAACTTTTCTTAGGCTATCGTTTAAAATGCAGAAGTTTCCAAGTATGATGAAATATATTTTATCTCTTTTTCTTTAGTCGCTTGTGTTTTCGGAATTGTGTCTTAAAAGCCTTTGTGTAATCCAGGCTCACTAAGATTTATTCCCTGTATTTTCTTCTAAGAGTTTTATAGTTTTCGCTCTTACATTTGGGTTTTGAGCCAATTTCACTCTTTTACATGGGGATAGCCATTTTTGAAAAGTCCGTGTTGTCCTTCAGACTACTTTCTCGGTACCCTTGTTGAAAATGAAAAATCTTGACTATAAATGTAAAGATTTATTTCTAGACTCTGTTTTCTAATTACCTGGTCTATATGTCAATCCTTATTTCAGTACCACATTGTCTTACTTACTGTAGCTGTGTAATAACTTTTGAAGTTAGGAAGTTTGAGTCCTCCAACTTTGATTTTTTAACATTCGAAATTAGGTTGGCTCTATTCTGGCTCTATTCTAGTTCCTGGAATTTTCATATGCATTTTAAAGAATCAGTTTGTCAATTTTTTTAAAAGCTAGTTGGAATTTTGATAGGAATTATTACATTGAAGCTGAAAATCAATTTGGGAAATTTTACCATTTTAACAATGTTAAGTCTTCTGGTTCATAAACATGGGATGTCTTTCCACTTTACTCATAGGTCTTCTTTAATTTCTTTCTAGAATGTTCATAGTATTCAGGGCAAAAGTCTTGCATTTCTTTGTTGTTTAGTATTTTTATGTTATAATAAATTAATTAATTTCTTTTTAAAAAATTTTAAAAGATTTTACTTATTTATTTTGGAAAGGGGAAGGGAGGGAGAAAAAGAGGAAGAGAAACATCAATGTGTAGTTGCCTCTCGCACACCCCCCTACTGGGGAGCTGGCCCACAACCCAGGCATGTACCTTGATTGGGAATTGAACCAGCAACCCTTTGATTCACAGGCCAACATTCAATCCACTGAGCCACACCAGCTAAGGCTAAATATAATTGATTTCTTAATTTTAATTTCAGATTGTTTGAAGAAACAGTGACTCATAAATATTAAGTAACCTGCCCAAAGTTCATCATAGTTGCTGGTATATAGAAATATAATTTATTTTTATATGTTGATCTTCTGCAATCTTGTTAAACTTGTCTATTAGTTCTAGTAGTTTTTCTAGTGGATTCCTTAGGAATATATAGATTCCTAAGGAATATATATTATATATATATATATAAAATATAATATAATATGTACACACACACACACACACACACACACACACACACACATGATCATGGCATCTGGAAGTAGAGATAGTTTAATTTCTTCCTTTCTTCTCCCTTTTGTCTAATTGTCTTGGCTAGAACCTCCAGTACAATGGAAGTTATGAGTGGACACTGATGTCTTATTTCTAATCCTGCGGGGAACATTCAGTGTTTTACCATTAAGTATAATGTTAGCTGTGAGTGTTTCATAGGTGTTTTTTTTAATCAGGTGAGGACCTTTCCTTCGGTTCTTAGTTTGTGATGTGTCTTTAATCATGAAAGGGTGTTGAATTTTGTCAAATCTTTTTCTGCATCTATTGAATTGTTGCTAGATTTGGTGTTTTATTAAGAATGTTTACATCTATATTCGTATGTGTCTAAGAAGTTTTACCTCTCTGAAATTGTTTTAAGATCTAAAGAAGGATTTAAAAAGAACTTTCAGCTATTGCGAAAATAGATGATTGCTTGAAGAATTAGTTTTACTTTGAAATTTTGGTTCTGTTTGAGAGTATTCTAAATTCTAAACTAGTAAAGTAAATCTTAATTCAGCCTGAGATGGAATCATCTAAGATAAACCAGTAAATCAATATTTCTGGAGAAAGTTAAAGAAGACTGAAAATACTAACTTCCTTCCCCAAATAATATACCATCCTATGTTTGTCTTTTGTAGTATAGAGTAATATTTCATTATGATGAAATAATTGTCACTTATGTCCATAAATGTTTATTTGATATGAGTAGAAATGTTTATCTTAGTGTCAATGATGAAGTTGATATACCAATCATGATATATTTATGAAATACATATAATTTGATGTGATGAATTGATATACTCATTTGATACTCAATAACATACTCAAGGTATAGTCAGGACACTGATGATATTCCCATGAATACTTACTTGGTTTGTACTATTTGATGCAGTGAGTTATTCTTTGAGGGACAATGACACCTTTCCCTTTCATAGAGGTGAAACTGTAATTTAAATCATACCATAGCCCCAAAGTTCATGTGTGTAAACATTTTGAGTTTCACCTCATTTTGAGTTTGAGGTGGTAATGACATGTTCTCAACATATGGGTATTCACAAGGAGGTTGGAAACTTGACTGAGGGTAGAGGTCAGGGCTGGAACTAAAGATTGAATGTCATCTTTCAAGGGAAAAAAATGGGATACCAGTAGGGGAGTGAGGACTGATCCTTAAGAGATATCTACATTGGCAGGAGGAAAAGAAAAGGAAACAAAATTAGATGGTGAAGCAAGAGCAATCAGAGGGGTGGAAGGGAAGGCCCTCTACCAGGGGCAGAGAAAGGCCCTGTACCAGGGTGGTTGACAGTGAAGAGCAAGAGGGCTGAGAACAGGCCTTCAGATTCGCAGTCTACTAGGCCATTTGTCACTTTGGAGAGGCTGTTCTCAGTTATAACTCTAAGGGAAAACCAAATGTGTTTCAGAACCTACATTACATATTCCATGTGTCATATGTTAATAATGCGATAACTTGATGAGATAGATCTTATTATTTCCATTTTGTAGATGAGGGAACAGTAGCTGAGAATTCTTAAGTAACCTGCCCAAAGGTCAAAAAGAGGAAATTATAACCTGGAGTACAAAGCCAGCTTGACTCTGATGGAGGGAGCAGGGATGAAGAAAATCAAAGCAGCATGGGTGAATGCAGGAAAGATCCAGAACCTACCAGTGGTGGTGGGAGTGGATTCAGGGAAAGGAGAGCTGTGTCTAAGGGTGAAAGTGGAACGCTTCCTCCCAGAGCCCTGATGGGTGGCAGCAAGGACACACCATACAATGCTGCATCTAGCTGTGCTCATGGGCTCCTCCCCCATCACCCACTCCACTCCTCTTTCATGAACTGACTTGACCTAGAAAGAAAGATCCATGGGGACTTATAAAACCAAAACATGGACCTAACTTCTGAGAGTAAACGGTATTTTTTTCAGACTAGCAGAGCTAATTGGTGATCCATAACAGGATGTAAAATTCTATTTTGTTTGCAGAATATAGTGGCTCTGTACAGCATAATAGTGCCATAGGAAATGTGTCCTAGCTGAATTAACCTGCCCCCCCATTCCTCCACACGTTGAGAGTACTTATGGTGAAACAGCACTTAATTGGACCTCATTGCTTTGATATTTGGGAAGGTCTGAACAGGAGCTAGGTTAAAGCTAAGCTTTGCTCTATTTATGGGACCAGAAAAGATTTTGGAAGTTATTTGTTTATATAAACATGGATAGAGGTGTTACACCTCCCTATGAAAACATAAACAATCTTCCAGAACTTAACAATAATCATGTACCTACAAGATAGGATATATAAAATCATTTATATATGGATATATAAATAATTATTTTATCTTTATTGAAGCATGCCTCAAAGACCTTCTTGACAATTCTTGGTTAGTTAATGACACTTATCATCATATGTGTTGAAAACAAATGATTATTTGAATCAACTACTTAATTAAATAATTACATAATCATGTAATTTCTTTAAAATATGAAAATATTCTATGATCCCAATGGACCTCTTCATTGTTAGTCTGAATTCATGAGTGAAATTTTATTTAATTTTTATTCTGTTGGTGCTCTGCAATGTCTGACTAAACTTTTCCCCCTATCTTTTTTCCTCTTAAAGAAACAGTTCCTTTTGAGCCTATATTTAGCAGTCTACCCAATCTGTATATTTTAACATTTGAAATACTAAGTAGTAAAATAGAAGATATACTTTATGTTTGTATCAAGATTGCTCATTTCCAAACCTGATAATTATTTTGTGAGAAACTTGTTCTTCACACTGATGAAAAGAGTAGAACAAACATAGAAACAGATATTAGAACTGAAATCAGGAGAGCTGGCCACCGTTTTGCATCTCCTACTCATCTGGCTCTGCTTTCACTATGGAGGGAGGCACATTTAGGTTTACTTATCCCCGATGTAGCACCTGCAGGCTTTGATATGTTGTTAAGAAAGAGGTCCTACACCAGAGCCTATGATGAGCTACCAGCCACATGTGTCCTGGGGCCCTTTGGTTAAGTTTTGAACACTGGAGAAGCATGCTGTCAGGTAAATTTGTTTGTACCTTTCAAAGAAGCATAAAACCTTGGCTGGCTATGATAACTTTGCCAGAGGTACCACCCCATTAATTTATTATTGATTTCTCCACCACGTCTGTTTGTCATGGATCATCAAAAGAACCTGGCCTAACCTACCACCCATTGGTATTATTTTGCTCACATTGTAGCTCATATTGGGTCAGAAGGAAACTATTGATTAGCTTATGGCTTAGACCTGTAGCCTCTCCAGTTAGCATCTCTTGGAGTTGGTTTTGGAGTAAGTACTATTACTCCATGTAGGATTATTTGTATGGTTTCTGTGCTTGGTAGGCACAAAGTCAAAGAGTAGGGCTTTTTTCACCCATCTACATAGGAGCGATAAACGCTATGCCTGGTATGAATGTTATGAGTCAACACTTTGGAAGGAAACTACATGCCAGGGACTATACCTCCCTGGGCCTAAGTCCTATAGCTGAGCAGCCTGGAGGGGGATGTTCAGGCCTTAATGCTAAGAAAACCTTGTGTTCACACATACCCAGTGCTTTCCACTGTGTGCTGGCCCCAGCAGTGTTCTCCCTGTCACTCAGCTTCAACTATCTGCTCAGTCAGATAACTGATACAAAGGAAGGAATAGAAAAAGGTTTTAAAAAATAAGGAGTGAGTATTCAAATTAAAAGTTTCCAATGACTAGATTTGAGGCAGGTGGAAGTGAAGCCTGTGGGAAGTCAATGTGAGCAAGCATGGAAGCTGTCGTACGGGCCTTGCACTGGGCCTTCTCTCAGGAGCTGTTGATGGGGTCCCACAGGACCCAAGCACAACCCCAAGGAGAACGTCAAAACATAACTTTGCTTGTCCTAGTGAATATTTCTTTGGCATTGCATTTGCTTCCCAATGTGGTAATGAATAGCTTACTTTTCACCATAGAAAAAAATGTCCTTCTTTTCTTAAGTAACTGTTATTCATATGTGGTCTGGTTACCAGATGTCGAGAAGAAAGAATATGAATATAATTGGTGGAATGGAGGTTGGGGACTGCTATATTGAAACAGAAACATGGAGTTAGTAACCTTGCCAAAGACATAGATTAGGGAAGGATATTAACAGAATTTGAAAACCATGAGCAATGTGGATCAAGTTAGTAAAAACTGTTCACTTCTTTGAATGTCAGTGTTTATCCAAAAAAGAGGGATGGGCGGAGAAAGGCTGTTCCTTTCCACCTGGCTGCAGCCATCAGGTGAGCCAAGGTGAGAAGTTACAGGTCCACTCAGGAGGTATGGAGGAGGAAGCAGTCCTATGTAATTCACTTCCTTCCCAGGCTGTGCTTCTCTCTGTGCTTCACAGGGTCCTCTGCCCCACCCACTTTGTAAAAAGCTCAGGCTGGGATACAAAGCCAAGCAAGGTTATGTCATACATAGGATTTGTGTGCACAGTTGTGGCTGCAAATGCCTTGTTCCTAAGGATGTGACCTACAGCAGTCTGTCCATCATGGTGTTAACCAGCTAATGTTTGCTGGAAGCCCTCAGTCTGTTGCTGAGGGGCAAACTGGACACCACTTTGGGGTCTGAGCATCCTGAGTTCTTGCTGGGTTAGTGAAGTTTTCATGTGCAGATTCTTTGACGTTATCCTCTGATCCATCATATGAGGCAATCGGAAGGGATCCTTACACCCAGTGGATCACCACACTGGTCCACAAGCACAGGCAGAGAGGAAAGCCGTGGCCTAGAACAGGGCCGCAGTCGCTCCACACTGTCTGTGGCTCTCGCTGCACAGCCTCGAGAAAGCACAGTGTTCTCCAACTCTACTGTTACCACTCGTAGAAGTAATGTTTGAAAAATTCTCACCTCATAAACAATTTAAGACATTAAAAGTACATAATATCACCAATAGCTGTGGCTATCCTGGGTCTATTGTGGTTCCATATAAATTTTTGGATTATTTGTTCTAATTCTGTGAAAAATGCCATTTATGTTTTGATAGTGACTGTACTGAATCTGTAGATTGCTTTGAGTAACATGGACATTTTATCAATGTTTATTCTTATTATCCATGAGCATGGGATGAGCTTTTATTTGTGTCTTCATCTATTTCTTCCTTCAGTGTCTTATAATTTTATAAGTAAAGGTGTTTTACCTCATTGGTTAAATTTATTCCTATATTTTATTTTTTTGATGTAATTGTAAATGAGATTGATTTTTTAGTTTCCCTTTCTGGTAGTTCATTATGATGTATAAAAATGAAACTGATTTCTGAATAGTAATTTTGCATATTGCTAGTTTACTGAATTCATTTATCAGTACTAATAGTTTTTTGATGAGATCTGTAGAGTTCTCTATATAGTATTATCTCATTGGCAAATAATAACAGTTTTACTTCTTCCTTTCCAATTTGGATGCCTTTTATTTCTTTTTCTTGTCTGATTTATGTGGCTAGGATCTCCAGTACTATGTTGAATAAAATTGGTGGAAGTAGACAAAGTTTTCTTGTTTCTGATCTTAAGGAAAACACTTTTAGGTTTGCCTGTTGAGTATGATGTTAACTCTGGGTTTGTCAAAAATGGCCTTCATTATGTTGAGGTATGTTTCCACTTTGCCAAGAGTTTTTTTAATCATAAAGTGATGTGGACTCCGGCCTGTGGGTCTGTGTGCTGTGGCTGTGACAAATTCACGCAGACTGCAGAAGTCCTGTGGAGAAAAACAGACAGCATGGCCACTCTCTAAGTGAGAGAGGGCCCCAACTCCTGCCTAGGCAGGCTTTTATTGCTTTTCTGGGCACATTACATCAAGGATGGTCCTCATTTACTATGCACAGGTTCACTTTAGGTGGTTACCTTTTACAGATAACAAAGGAAAAAATATTGCTAATTTACTTCAAAGGAAAAGGATATTTGCAAATGCAAGGGGAAAGGTGGTTGAACTGGTTACACCCCATACTTGGGAGGTTTAGCACAGATTTTAGGAAGTTACTGCAAAGATATGCAGTAAACATTTGCTGCCTCAATTCAGGGTCAGGGAGTTTTAGCAAAAGCAAGCCTCAAAGCAGCCTAGGTACAATGCAGGTCTGATTCCCCATGGGAAAACTGATCCGTGGGCTCAGTTACTATGTGCCAATTCACTCCCCATTGCTTTTCTGAATCAGGGGCTGGGTTCATTCACCATACCACACAGATGGGTTCCCTATAATAAATAGATGTTGGATTTTGTTAAATGCTTTCTCTGCATCTATGATCATATGATTTTTATCCTTCATTTTGTTTATGTGGGGTATCACATTAATTAATTTGCAGATATCGAACCAACCTTGCACCTGAGGAGTAAATCCCATGTGATCATGGTATATGATCTTTTTAATGTATTGCTGAATTTGGTTTGCTAACATTTTGTTGAGGATTTTTGCATCTATGTTATTCAGGAATATTGGCCTATAATTTTTTTTTGGTAGTGTATTTGTCTGGGTTTGGAATTAAGGTAATGCTTGCCTTGTAAAATGAGCTTGGGAGTCTTCCTTTCCCTTGAATGTTTTGAAATAGTCTGAGAAGGATCGATGTTAATTCTTTGTGAATATTTGATAAAATTTACCTGTGAAGCCATCCAGTCCAGGACTTTTGTTTGTTGGAGGGTTTTGCTTGCTGTTTGGACTTCGTTGGTAGTAATTGGTCTGTTCAGATTTTCTATTTCTTCTTGATTCAGTCTACCTTTTCATAACATATATAAGAATAAACTGAAAATAGATTAAAGAAGTAAATGTATGACTCAAAACCATGAAACTTCTAAAAGAAAACATAGTAAACTCTCTGACATTGGTCTCAGACATTTTTTTTCTAATATATTTCATCAGGTAAGGGAAACAAAAGAAAAAATAAATGAATGGGACTACATCAAATTAAAACATTTTTGCACAAAAGACAACAAAAGACAGGTTACTGAATTGGAGAGGATATTCAGTGATGACACATTATAAGGGGTTACTATCCAAAATACAAAGAACTCATACAGCGTAACACCCAATACATCAACAGCAGTCCAGTTGGAAATGGACAAAAAAGCTGAATAGTCATTTGTCCAAAGAGGACATACAGATAGCCAATAGACATGGAAAGATGCTCAACATCACTAATCATCAGAGAGATGCAAATTAGAACCACAATGAAATATCACTCACACCTGTCAGAATGATTATCACCAATAAATCACCAAACAAGTGTTGACAAAGATGTGGAGAAAGAGGGACCCTCATGCCCTGTTGGTAGAAATGCAGATTGGTGTAGCCACTATGGAAAACAGTATAGAGATACCTCAAAAATAAAAATGGAACTGCCTGATGACTCAGCAATTCCACTTCTGGATATTTATATGGGAAAATCCAAAACACTAATTTGAAAATATATGCACCATTATGTTTATTGCAGGGTTATTTACAACAGCCAAGATATGGAAGCAACCTAAGTGCCCATCAATACACGACTAGATAAAGAAGCTGTGGTACGTATATATAATGGGATGTTCCTCAGCCATAATAAAATGAAATCTTACCATTTGAGATAGCATGGATGGACCTAAAGTGTTTTATGCTAAGTGAAATAAGTCAGAGAAAAACAAATACCATGTCATTTCACTTATACATGGTACCTAAAGAAAAAATAAATGAACAAACAAAACAGAAAAGTACAGAAAAAGAGTACAAACTGATGGTTGCCAGATAAGACAGGGTTTGGGGAACTAGGTTAAAGAGGGGAAGAGGTTAAGAAGTACAAATTGGTAGTTACAAAGTAATCATGGGGAGATAAAGTACAGCATAGGGAATATAGTCAATAATATTGTAATAACTATGTATGGTGCCAGGTGGGTACAAGACTTAATTGGGGAATCATTTCATAAATTATATAAGTGTCCAACCACTGTGATACACACCTGACACTATTATACAATAATATTGAATGTCAACTGTAATTGAAATATAAAATTAAAAAGAAAACAGTAATGTCAGATGGAAAAGGACAAAAAACATATGATTTTACTTCCATGTGGACACTAAGACCAGGAATAACAAACAAACTCATAGATACAGACTACAAAATTGTGGTCATTAGAGGGGAGAGAGGGTGGGAGGAGGGTGACATGGGTAAATAGATCAAGCATATGGCAATGGAAGGAAGCTAGACTTTGGATGGGGAGCATGCAATAGAATACATAGATATTATAATCTTTTATGCCTGAAAATCAGGCATAAATTTAATTTTAAAAATTTTACCTGCTCTTTCTCCCTCCTCTCTCCCATACTAATATATTCTATTCTCATGGGTCTCACTGTCACTTCTGGGTAGGTCCTACTCAAATCCATTTCTTGAGCTCAGCCTTCTTGCCTCTGCTCTGTGTCTCCATTTCCAACTTTCTGGTGAATATCTCCATACAGATGTCCCCCTTAAAACTTAAATATCATCTTTAACCTTAAAGTTATATCTCTTTCTGACTTCCTTATTCTTTCTCCCACCAAAGTACCACTTTTCAAGTCTCAAACACCTATGGGTTATTGTTGATTCCTTTTACTATGTAGGTCTTCACTATGCCTTTGTACTATAACCACAGAAGACATTTTTCGGATCTTCCTCTTTTATATGACACTGATGATTTCATCTTACTAAACTGTTTTATTCATTCAACAAGTATCCTTTGAAGTGTATTAGGAACTATGCCAGGGGCTGGGGATGCAAAGAAGAATATGATTCTTATCCTTATGGAGCTCAGGGTCTAATGAAGTAGAGATGCACAAACAAAACAACTATAATAAAATTTGATCATTGCTATAATAAAGACACAATTGAGAAATGATACAAGAGGCAGAATTGTAGCCATTGGAAGGATCAGGGTAGGTTTCACAGAGGAAGTAAGACTCAAGTTGAAACTAAGGGTCAGTAGAATTCCTCAGAGTTGGCACTTTGAGAACTAGGTAGCCTAGGAAAAAGGAAAAAACAAGTAACAACAAGATACACAAGATCATTGTTTTGAGACAATTACATATGACTTTGGCCTTTGGATATTCAAAGATAAGTGTGACAGGAGATGAAGGCAGTATAATATCTGATGCAATGCTAAGGAGTTTAACACTTATTCTTTACTCAGTGGGAAACCATTTAAGGGATTTTGAGCCAAAGAGTGGTGTGACCAGATTTACATGCTAAAGATTGTTCTGACCATCTTGTGATGATTGATTAAGGAGAAGGGCAAGACTAAAGGCATAAAAATTAGCAGGCACAATATTTTAATGGTCCAGTAGGACATTATTGACAGAGGGCTTAAGGAGGAGGGGATAGGATTGACATACAAGAAGGAATAATCAATAAGACTTGAGGATTTTGATTTGGTTCTTCCAGAATCTGACCCTGAAAAGGGTCCTCAGCACCTGTGACAGAAACCTTAAAGCTATATCTCCTTCATAGCTTAAACCATTGTTGGGGCATCATAACCAACAGGTCAGTGTCTGGATTGAGGTTGTATGTAAACTGAGTTCAGTGCAGTCCACCTCTGGCTCTAGGAAAAACCACACAACAGGTCTGCCCAGAATCACAGGAACTCTTGCATCAGCATGGGTGTGCTCACAGGGCACCATGATAAACATGAGGACATAATAGATGCTCTCAGGAATGGAGGAAAGATCATTTATCTGTTCCTAATTTAGATTTTAATGTTGTGTTGAAATGGAAGACATTATTCCTGCCCTCTGGGACTAAATGCTAGAAGGAGACATCTGTTTATAGTGTTGTCCCTAGGTGTGTTGTATAAATTTATGTTTAAATAATTTCAGGTGAGGAAATTATTTTCCTTTCTTCCTCATAATTAACTATGAGGAAGAAAGGAAAAGAGAACAGATCCCAATGTACTTCTCCTTTTCCTAAGAAAACTCTACCCCAGGGAGTTCTTGACCTCAGCACTATTAATATTTGGACTGGATAATTCTTTGTTGCTTGGGGTGGGTGGTCCTGTTCTGTTCCTGTGCATTGTCAGATATTTATCAGCCTCTCTGGCAACCCCTGCCTACCCTGTTCCTGTTTGGTTGTGATGACCAAGAATGTCTCCAGGCTGACAAATGTCTCTAGAAATTGACAGATATCTCCTGTAGGGGCAAAATCACTCCTGGTATAGAGCCACTGTTCTAGACTGATGCTTCTCAAATGTAATGCCTACAAATCACAGGGGGACCTTGTTCAAGTACAAATTCTGATTCGGTAGGTCTGGGGTGGAGAATCTGCATTTCCAACAGACTCCCAGGGCTGGCTGCTGCTGCTGCTGCTGCTGCTCCAGGAAACTCACTTTGAGTAGTGAGTTCTCCACACTGCCTCACTCTCTCCTCTTGCACAGCCTACCACCACACAGAGGAGAGCAGCAGAGAACCCACCAGGGGCCTTTTCCTCATCTCAGCAAGGTTGCCCACCAGGCAGGGTCTCCTCTGGTCCACATTCTTGTTGGGGGCACAAAGGGCAGATGGAAGTAAATTAATGAGATACATTTGTACTGCATTGTTAATGCGTCTGATGTCACACCGGAAGCCTTGGGCATGGAGAGACTGGAGAGACCCGGAGTTGCTCACACAGTTGCCAAGGCAGCTGTGTGTCAGTCCACGGGGTGCAGTTCAGAGGGCACAGCTACTAATGGGACCAGATGGTCTGTGCCTTGTTTGTGGGCACGTGCCTCCTGCATACTCACACAGTGATTTCCTCATTTGTTCCTTCACTCTGGAAACAGAATAGCCATTTTTAAATGGAACGGGGCTGAAGGCTCTCTTTCTTCTCAGTCTGTGTGCCATTGAGCCTTCAGATGTGAATATGTTTCATCATGGAACTTTCCTTAAAAGTGCTGGCAGTCGGCTTTATTTGGAAGCCAAGTAGGGTCATGATTTAGAGCAAAATGAAAAGGTCCCCCTGACCTCGCCACCCCCGACCCCCTGCCACGCACTCATAAAGGGATTCTATCCAGGACACTATTGCATTATACCCCTTTAAGTGCACACAATTACAGGAGGTGTCATGTATTAAGCCCTGAATTGTTAACACATTAGGGTGAAGCTCTTATTAAACATCCCCTGAGAGGAGGCTGATTTATGTACCAGGGCTCCAGACCTCTGCACCCCAAAGGTTAGTGAGAGGGCAGAGCCCAGGGGCTGTTTGCAGATTGGTCTGTTCTCAAGCCCCAAAGAAACTGAGACAGGCTTTTGTTTGTTATCCTGAGGTCGGTCCAGGAAATTGAGATTCGTCAAATCTGTAAAATCAGGTGTATGCTTCTCTTGGTTAATACATGCTATTTTTATTTCAAAATAGACCTGTTTTTTTTCCAACATTGAAAATGAGGCCAGAAGCACCCCTCACACTACCATGATGGACTTCCTAAGCCACAGGGAGCCCTGAGCACTACGGCTTCAACCCACTGCTTTGCCTCAGTGCTGGATGTGGGGTGTGCATTTCACACAGCCTCAGCCCTGCGTCTCTGTCTAGGCTCATGCAGGAAGCTACAAAACTGCACTTTCTTTAACAAACCCAGGACCGCAGCCAGTGCATGACTGAATGTGAAGGTGATGGACGTAAAGCACTGCTTTTCGGTAGCATAGTGGCCGTGGGTGATTTGCTTGCCCTCTCTGAATCTGATTTCTCCCTGATCGAATGTGTGTGATGATACTTTTCTTTCAGGCTATTGTGAGCAGTAAGGAATGTCTGACCCTTACTGGGTCAGAAGGAAATTCCTGTTTGCTGAGTGCCTATTTGCCAGGCATAGGGTTTCAGTCTGGTGGGATTTGGGGAGCTCAGTTGGCCTCAGTTAAGCCTCCACTCCTAACTCTGACCCTTTCCAGCCCTATCCTTTTTCTGACTCTTCCTCAGGCAGGATGTCTCCCAGAGAAGCATGCTGGGAGAAGGCCCCCAGCACCTCTGAATGAATAGCTCTAATGAGGCACTGAATTCATTCTTGCTGGCCAAAGCACTTTACAAAATTCCAGCCATTTGTGGATAGGGTGGGGAGTGCAAATGCTACACCTCCATCTGAGGTGGGGGCTGGGAAGGAACGGGCTCCACCCAGCAGGCTCCAGGCCCACAGGATTGGCTTAATAAGTACAAGCCTGCTAATTCTGTCTTTCTTGTCTGATGCAAACTCAGGGGCCAAGCTGGGCAGTCCATGTCACAGGAACTGGAAGCAGCACCGCAGGCCAGCCGAACCCCAGCCCACCGGCCCTTTGGAAGGCAGCAGGTCCCAGTGAGAACCCTCTGGGCTCTCCTAACCAGCTTGCTCTCTCACTTGTGTGAAGCCAGGTCCCAGGGCTGCCGTTTTCCTACACAATTACTCTCTTCCCAGCCACGGCAAAGTAGCCTCCTTGACCCACTGCAGTTGGAACATTTTGTTTAAAGTTCACACCCACGGAGACGAGGGTGTTGATGGCTTATTTCCCCTAAATGAACAGAGAATTGCCAGCCTTCCTCCCCCTGGCTGACAGCTGTGGGGTGTGTCCATCTGTCTGACCCCACCATCCTTGATGCTGCCCCTTGGGGGAGGACCACCTCGAGCCAGCTGCCCGCAGCACTGCACCCCTCCTGTTCACTCAAGGAGGGTAGCATGCCATCTGCCGACTCCTGTACACAAGCTCCAGGGGTGTCCCCTTCAAGTTGCACAGTGATGTCGCTGCTGAGCAAGTAAGGGACTGATAGTTTTCCTTCCCTTTCAACAGCTCACAAGGGAAGCAGTCTGTGTGGCAGGGAACGAGGGCCCTCTTGGCTTCCTCGGCTGGCGCAGAGGCTTCCCCATTGCTGTGCCAGGAGAAGGGAAGAGAGCAAGAAGCAGGGAGGCTGCGCTCTTTCGGGGACCTGCAGTGGTCAGAGGGGGCTGTGGCTGTATTCTGCATGGTGACTTTTTTTTATTAATTTCATAGTAATCCCCTTCCATCAAAATGTATCTCATTTTCAATATAGAATTAGTTCTTATTATAAAAGAAAAATCTACCCATTGAAGAAAGTTTAGAAAACACAGAAAAGTGTAGAAAATTACTCACAATCACAACAAACTGCTTCAGCGCAACTGAACTATCCTCTGACCCTTGTGTATCCCCCTCCTTTTTTCTTCCTCCCCTTTTTTTTAAACAAAGATGTAATGAGGCCCTGACCCCGTGGCTCAGTGGGTTGGAGTGGCATCCCTTACACCAAAAGGCTGCAGGTTCGATCCCTGGTCCAGGTGCTTACTGGAGGCAGCCAATCAATGTTTCTCTCTCCCTCCCTCCCTCCCTCCCTCCCTCCCTCCCTCCCTCCCTCCCTCTCTCTCTCTCTCTCTCTCTCTCTCTCTCTCTCTCTCTCTCTCTCTCTCTCTCTCACTCTCTTCTCTGCTCCCTCCCCCATTCTTCTCTCTAAAATCAATGAATATATCCTTAGGTGAGGATTTTTTTTTAATTTTTAAAGATATAGTTAGTACCTCATATGTTAATTATAGATCTTTTGCTCATTGATGATGCATCATGAGAATTTCCCACAGCATTAGCATATTCTACAGAAGATAGAAGGGCATGGCCACACGGCATCCAGCCTTTGGGAGCAACCTATTTCACTCAGCCATTGGATTCCTCTGTCGGTCACATTTAGCTTGAGTCTGGTTTTACACTGTTATAAACAACACTGTGATGATGGTCATTGTACATAATCTCCGCTATGTCTGTAGTTATTCCCCTGGACAGATTGCTGTAAGTGGAATTACTAAGTCACAAGGTGTACATGTTTGAAGGCTCTTATTATATACCATTATATTGCACTGAAGAGATCCTGTTTCATTTTATTTCTTCTTTTCTGCATTGCCTTTTCATATCCATGGTCTGCTTTTTTCCTTGAGAAAGTTTATCTCTTTTTAATTTCTAAGAACTTTTAAGTATATACTAAACATATTAACTATTTTTAAAACTTTAACCTGGCTGGTATAGCTCAGTGGACTGAGCGCGGGCTGTGAACCAAAGTGTCGCAGGTTCGATTCCCAGCCAAGGTACATGCCTGGGTTGCAGGCCATAACCCCCAGCAACCACACATTGATCTCTCTCTCTCTCTCTCTCTCTCTCTCTCTCTCTCTATCTCTCCCCCACTCCCTTCCCTCTCTAAAAATAAATAAACAAAAGTCTTTAAAAAAAACTTTAAATTATAGTAAAAATGCACATAAGATTTACCATCTGAACCACTTTTAAATGTACACGTCAGTGGTGTTAAGCATTCACATTGTTATTGCAGCAGTCACCTCCATCCATCCCCAGAACTTACTCATCTCCCAACGCTGAGACACTATAGCCATTAAACCACAGCTACCCATTTCCCGCCCCTGAGGTCCATGGACCACCACTCTACTTTCTGTGTCTGTGAATGTGGCCACTCTAAATACCTTATATATAAGTGGAATCGTACAGTGCTTGTCTCTTTGTGGCTGACTTATTTCTCTCAGTGTAATGACCTCAAGGTTGACCCACGTTGTAGCATGTGTCAGAATTTCCTTCCCTTTTAAGGCTGAATAATATTCCATGGTATGGATATATCACATTTTGTTTGTCCATTCCTCCACTGATGGAAACCTAGATTGCTTCTGCTTTTTGGCTATCATGAATAATGCTTCTATGAACATGGGTTTACATTTGTGATGATATTTGACACACAAAATTCTAACAATTTTTATAAAATCTGACCCATTAGTTCTTCCTTTTGTTGTGCTTCATCTTTGCTCTTAGGTTTAAACCTGTCTCAGCCATGATTAGGAAAACACTCACACACATTTTCTTCTGTTTCTTTTACAACCTCATTTTTCCCTATGATATTCTAGACTATAACTAGAACCTGTTTTGATGGATGGTGTATGTTCTACTCAGAATGTGTTTGTAGGAAACACAAACCCACTGCTGAAGGCAGCTTCTTTGGCAAGTCAGGGAATCTCGTGGCTGTGGAGCAGCCAGGCCTCCCGGGACCTAGGCACAGAGCGTCTCTCTGGTGCCTCATCTCTCTGCCACAGAGCTGCCCTCTCAGACCAGGTGTTTCTGCTCACAAATGGTTTGGGAGTGTGCAGAATTTCGGACAAGGTGTACAGCTTTGAGGCATCTTGACAGGGACTTCAGCTCCAACTTGATGATTTTTCCATGTCCTTGTACTTAGACTGGAGGATTTGAAACTCTCAAGTCATATTCTTGAGAGTAGAAACTGACTGTTTTTTATTTCTGTCCCAATCACCCCTGGCCAGGAAATCAGAGAGGGTCATGTGATACAAAAAATAGGGCTTTCTAGGCCCACCCCCCTTTTCAGGAAATTAGTATAGGGCTTCCAGTTGGGTGTGTGGGCTGGACAAGCACCCTAATGTGTCTGAATGAGGAGAAACTGCAGATATCACTTTTAGTTTTCCCAAATAGATAACCAGTACCATTTGTTCTCTTTCTTTTTCCACTGATTCAGATGCCATCTTTATCATAACCTCATTCCTTAACTTTACTAGGATCCTTCTCTTGGGATTTCCGTTTTACTCCATTGATCTAGTCTTTGGTTGGTACCATACTGTTTTAATGATTGTAGCTTTATATGATATGTAATATCTGGTATAAGTTCTCTTTTATTACATTTTTTTCAAAATGTCTTGGCTCTTTTCTTACATTAATTTTTCCCAGATAGACTTTAGACTCAACTTGTCAGCTTTTTAGTTCACGTATACATAGTTCTCATTAGAATTGTTTTAAAACCACAATTTAGTTTGAAGAGAATGTAGATTTTCACAATAACTTATATATGTATTATTTCCCTTTAGTTTTAAATAAAAATTAATTTAATTTAACATAGAGGCTTTTTATTCTAAGGTATGATGACACCTCAGAACTGGATCTGTTTCATCACCAAACAAAGATGGGGCATTCAATGTTAATTTCACCTCACACTCTGCTGAGTGAAGGAGCAAGTGAATGTTGTATTTTATCCACGTCCCTGGACCTTGACTTCAAGGGAGTTAAAGAGCTATGATGATTATGTGAATAACTTAAGGGTAGGCATCTTTCTTGGGAGATCTTGCTCAACCACTGACCGGTCCTCATGACAGTTTAATAACAGATCAACACTTCCCTAAGTGCTGATAAAGCATGAATTTCCATGACTCAGACATTCAAATGATTAGAACGTGAACACAAACTGGTATTTGTTCATTAATTAACTCAACAAACAATTAATGAGCACCCATCACGTGCCAGTCACTATGCTGGCTGCAAGGTGGTGGTGAAGGCAGAACTCAGTCTTGGCTGTACAGTGAGCAGCAGTAGACATGCCCACCAACAGTCATAATGAAGGGGACATGGGAGCAAAGGGCAGGGCAAGGGCTCAGAGATGGGATCAGGCCACAGTCAGCCAGATTCAGAGGGTCATTCTCTTCTCCAGTTCATGTGCAGGACAGACATACAAGCCACAATCGATTGATCACCAGCTTGAGGGGAGGTGGTTGTCAAATGGTTGTACAAACCCAGAATATTGGATGCAATTTTTTCCACTTCTCATCATTGAGCTGGAATCCTTGGCCCTTCTCTCTGATGCTTTCACCACTTTTGCTGTCTTGCAATTGGCTGTATCTTTATTTCTCATGACAGCCTGATATGTTGAAAAACCACAGGTTTTGAAGTAAAACAACATTCTGCTCAAATTCTATCTACCTACTTACACTACTAGCTATGAGGTTTGGGACAAGTTATTTAAAATGAGGAAGAATTTATTTTTCTTATGTGTCATATGGGGATAATGAATACATCCTTTGTGAGGTTCTTTCAAAGATTCCATTAAATGACATTTTATGTAAAATACGTAGTCATGTGCCACGGTAGAAATGGTGACCATTTTATTAATAGCTGTCCTTCACTGTGGCTCAGAATTTTCCTAAACATAGATATTTATCACACTTCTTCTGGATTTAGCCTGACTTCACGTTTCAGTGAAAATAATTCCTTTTACTTAAATCACTACTTTAGATGGAGTTCTGGACCTTAAACTCCTTGTCACTGTTGTGCTGAGTTTATTAGCAGAATAAATGTCCTCGGGCCAGCTGCTGAAATGAATCCTCTCTGCTTCCTGGCATGTACAGTGCCACTTTCTGTTGGAATCTCAGTCCTCATCGCTCACCCTGCGTGAGCAGGCTCAGGGGCTGCAACTTCATTACCACTGAGACTCTGCTCTGAAGCTGCTCAGCAGCCTGTGCCTGAATCCTCTCTCGTTCCTTCCTGCCCCACCACTCCAGGGGGCATTCTTTTCCTTTGAAGGAAGCCCACTGGGCTGTTCATTATCGCAGGACCAGCTCTCCCAGAGTTACAGCCCAAATCTCTGTGAGTAGTCTTGCTGGGAAGAGATGCTCTTTCTGAGCAATGCTGTGTAGAGGAAAGAACCTTGACGAGACTTGGAAGCAGGAGATGGGCTGATTAAGCAAGGCCTGCCCTTTATGAGCAATGTACGTTTACAACTCACTTTCTCTTTCCAGGTTGGTTCTGTTTTTTCTGATGAGAGGCATCTCTAAGTTCCTTTGCAGCTCTGCAGGTTTTGAGATTGTCAACTTAATTAAATATAGACATTTAGGGGACTAGAAAACTAATATAGTTGCCTTCCACTTGGTGTTGTTATAATTGGGGTACAATAAGGGTTGATTTAGTACAAAAACATGGATTTTTAACATTGAGGTATCCCATAAATCCTAAAATATCATATTACTCATTTATCTACCTACCCACTATCTATCCATCACCACCCCCTATCCAGCACCCTATAAAAATATAGAATATTTCCATCACCCTGTAAAATTCCCTAACATCCCCTTTCCAATATATAATTCACCCCTGGAGGGAAGCACTGTTCCGCTTCCATAACTATCAGATAGTTTTGCCTGTTCTCTTGGAGTCTCCTTCAAAAGAACTTGGTCTTGGTCTTTATAGAAATTGAGTCAAATGGTGTGTACTGTATTATGTCTGGCTTTTCACTTACCATAATACTTGGAAGAGTCGTCTGTGTTGTTACATATGCCAGTAGTTCACACTTGGTACAATACATTTCCTGAATGTACCACAGTATATTTATTCAGTTTCCATTCCAATAATTTCCAATATTTTCAACATTTGGTGTTGCCAGTCTTTTTAATGCTAGCCATAATAAACTTGTTTTTGAGCCCTAGGTCAGCCACCAATGAGATATGTGAATAGGAGCAATTATACCTTAAGACTCTGAGATTCAGTTTCCTCAACTACAAAATAAGGGTTACTCTTGCTCACCTCCAGGGGTTTTATGAGGATTAAATGAGGTAATGGTTACAAAGCAGAGGGTCTGGCTGATAAAAATCCTAAGTGTTAAACAATAACTATAGTAGCTGTTGTGGTTATGATTTTGACTATTACTACGGCTGCTATAGTTCAGGTCAAGAAATCCCTTTCCAGTTATGGTTTTCCTACATATAAAGATACTACTGGTTGAAATCGTGAAAACATAAGCATGTTTTAATGGTTTAATGGTCTCTAAGGCAATTGGCATGAATTTATGAAGATGAAATTAGAAGAATAACTTCATTTACATATTGACTAGTGTCCAGTAGGTACAATCCAGGTGCTCAGCACTGTTTTAGACACTGGGTTTTCCTTGTGGCATATAAACTCTGGGGTGTAACAGGGAGCACATAGAATAAACAGCAATCAAATAGGTGAATAAGATAGTTTTATATAATGGTTTTTGCACATGATGAAAGTAAAATACTGTGATAGAGAATGTTGGGTAGCCTACAGCGGAAGAAGGGGATTAGTGAAGATCTCTCCTAGGAGTTAACACTGGCAATAAGACCTAAATGATTAGGAAGGATCTAGGCTTGCACAGATCAGAGGGCAGAGTTCTCCAGGTAGTGGGAACTGCAAGTGCAAAGCCTGTAAAGCAGGCATGAGCTGGGCATCCTGAAGAACACAAAGAATCCAGGGCAAGTGGTGTGAGGCTGGGACCCTGCAGGGCCATGGCATGGAGTGTCTTGCAGATGGCTTTACGTTTTTAGTTTGAGTGCATTAGGAGCCTTAAAAGATTTTAAGAAGAGGCATAGCATGATCTGATGTCTATTTTTAGAAGATTACTTTTAATTATGTTATGTATAGAACAGATGGTAGTAGATAAAGAGTAAGTAGGAAAGCTGGTCCTACTGCTGCAGGTGAAAAGGGGTAGTTGCTTTGATGAGAAGGTGGCCAGAAAGATGGAGAAGAGAGGTGATATGAGACAGATTTTGTGTATATTCCTTAGGGAGCAAGTCTCTCAGATTCGGTAAGTAATGACAAGGAAGACTAGAGGGAGAGGCACTTCTGGGACTGTATAAATAAAGTTCTCTTTTGAGCATTGTTATAGGTTGAATTGTATCCTCTAAAAAGATATGCTGAAGTCCTAATTCCTGTACCTGTGAGTGTGACCTTATTTGGAAATAGGATTTTTCAGATGCAGTCTAGTTAAGATGAGGTCATACTGAATTAGGATGGGCTTTTGATCCATTAAGACAATGGCTGATGCTGACAAGAATAAGAAAGTGAGGAAATGAATAAACAAGTCAGACAGGAAAGAACTGAGAACAAAGTGTGAGGTGAAGAAGGTTACTTACTCTTATCTACTCTTTAGATAACTGTGCTGTGAAGGGCGTCAGTGAAGCAGAGCAGTGCCTGCGATGGGGGCAGAGGTCAAGAGCCAGTGTTGTATTTGGAGTTGGAGAGGCTGTACAAGTTGAAGTGTGAACTTCAGGAGCTAAGTCCTTAAGGAGAAGAAAGGGGATGGATGTTAATCTTGAGCAGGAACAAGGGCATTTCACTCCCTTCACTAGCAGTGCCCACAGAGAGAGGGTGGATGTACATTCCCTGTAAAGCAGAGTTTTCGCTTCTTACTGCTTCAGTTTCTCTGTGGAGTGTGAGGCACAGAAGGCAGCTGAAGAGCAGGAGGTGCTGGAGGTTCCAGGAGCCAGGAGAAGCCATAAAGACATTTGGAAAGTGGAAGAGCAAACATTCCACAGAAGGAGAGCAGAATTACCAAAGTGTCGAGGGGCCATCAAAGAATTTTGGTCATTAATTCTAAGGGATCCTGGGCAATGACAATGATAACAGCAAACTTATAGTGCTTAACATATTCCAGGCATTGTTCTAAACTCTATGTACATCTTTGCGATCACCCATTGAGGCAGGTTATACTATATTGCCCATTTTGTTGGCGAGTAAAGTGGAAGGTTCAGCAATTTCTCCTAAATCACCCAGCTAAGAAGAAACAAAGTTGAGATCAAACCCAAGTGGTCAGTTTGGCTCCGGAGTGTAGACCCTTCCCTTACATGTCGTGATTTTGTGCATGGTTTTGCCTGGCCAGGCTCGCCTGCTCAGGCCTTGAATGGCAGTGCCTACCATTTATTATTTAGTGTATGTACTTGAGATCTTCAACACTTTACAAGTGTTAATTTAATTATCAAAAAACCCTCATTAAGTGGTATTATAAGTCTCCTTTTCAAATGAAGAAGTTAGGGTTCAGAGAAATCAAATAATGCACCTGAAGTCCCATGGCAGCTAGTTGGTTTTCATTACTAGTAGTTACATTGGGTTAGAACAGTGAGTGAAATGGAGGCCAAGGACAGTTACGAGGATGGACCAGGGAATCTCAACTGGATAAGCAGGGGAAGGAAGGCTCCATGGATGGAGATGGGTGATTTATCAGAGTCTGGGCAGGAAACAGATGGTACCCTTAAAGGGGGGTGATTTAAGAAGAGTTTAACAAAGCTATTATTAAAAAGAAGTCAGTAGGGCTTAAAGAACCTACAGAGATGCTGTAGTTTCTTAGGCTAGTGACCATAGCATGCCATGCCACTGCAGGGCTGAAGGGACAAAGGGGAAGCAGCAGGGACAGGAATAAGAAGGGGGTGCTGTGTGCAGAGGAACTCCTACAGCCAATCTATGGAGGGGGCCAGGGTATAGCTGCACTCTCCGGCCCCCCTCTCTCCTGCGGATGCCTTACCCTGACCAAACTAAGTGGAGCTCAAACCATCCTGTGATGCAGTTCACAAAGGTCAAATGAAGGTCCTGCCACCCCACATTCCTAATCCAGCCTTGGGAACCCACATAGGGGGAGCAGGGCCTGCAGGGAAAGCACTCAGCTGTGCAGTCTTGAGGCGGGTCATGCTCTGCCTCCCACCCACTCACTGAATGAAAATGGACAAGTGTCCCAGAGTGGGGGATGGCGGGAGGGGGCAGTCAAGGCCTGGCAGTGCTACTGATAGGGATGTGCCCTCAGCAGGAGAGGGCTAAAGAAGCACACAGGCTTTCCTTGGGAGTGGACCAAGAGCCTTGGGTCATGGTGTGCACTGATAAAGTCACCATACCAACAGAGGAATGTGGGGAACTGGAGGCCCATTCAACATCTCGCCTATCAGAAGCATCCATTCCCCTCCCTACACCAGGGGTGGTAGATTTGAAGGTAAAGGACTTAGCAGGAGCTCATTCCCAAGAGCAGACTATGCTGGGGCAAGTTCAAGTGGATACTTTCTTATATAGGCTCCCCTGCAGCTTTCTGTCCTCTTAACAGGAGTGCAGCTGCTCCTCCCCCACAACTTGCAAGAGAGGAGACTGGAGGCTGATCAGAGTATGTCAAACACCCAGTGAGGTCACTGCCCGCTTCTCCCCACCCTGCCCATGTCAGTCATAGCTTCCTTGAGTATTTTCCTGGGACCCAGAATGGGCAGTCTTGCTTTGCTCCCAGGAAGAAACATCTGGACAGAGTCACATGTGCCATTAACTCAGTCAATTCTAAGGCTACATTGGTCGGGGGGGGCTCCGCCCTCGGCCCCCACCCCCCCTCCCCCCTACTGCCCATTCTCTGATGAGAATAAGTTTACCAAGACATGATCTGCTTGGGGAGGAAAGGTGGCTGATCTCTCAAAGGAGAAGGGCCAAGAGCCTTTTCCTCAATGGGCTTTTAGTGGGTTCATTTTGCACAGGAATACAGGTAAAGCTCATTAATCATTGTCAGGCAGTAAGGATCAAACAATAGATAACATACAAAGAACTACTAGGGCTTATTTTGAGTCAGGGTCTGTTAGCTAAAGCGCTACAAAACTTTGGGAAATAAACTCATTTCCTGCTCAGACCCTTATCATTTAATTGAGAGCATTCTTAGCAAAGCAGGTTTCACAGGATTTTACATATTCTTTCTCAGGCCTGATCACCCAGGGAACCCGCCCTTTCCAGCACAGGGCTGCACCACCCTCTGTCATTGTTTCAGGCTTAGGTGGAGCAAGGGAAGTAAGGCAGCCAAGAGATTAGGAGACTTCTCACAGACAGAATGAGGACTCAGTGTATGTCAAAGCTGAGGGTTGAGGGTCCATCACCCCCTTTTGCTATAGCCCCCCAAATCCTTCCCTGGGGGCTCCCCATGATCATGCCTGTCTTAGATCATTCCTCCCTTGAGGAATCTTACCTGTCATTGGCTAACCAATCAAGCACTGGGGGCCAGGCAGGGTGAAGTAAAAGGGACAGAGGCGGCACCCCTGCCAAGGAGATAAGCTTTGTCTCCTTAGTGGCTTATGGTCTGAAGGTCATTCCCTCAGCCTTAGCCTTGGCGGGGCGGGGTGGGGGGGAGGTTACAGCCTCTGAAACCAGGTAGGGCAACTCCCAACACTACATGACACCTTCTGCCCAATTTCATTCCCTTTATATTCTATTCTCATCTCAGATTTGCCACACCACCTTATTCACTGTGACAACAAATACTTAACCCAAATCAATGTAAAGAGGCCCAAATTTGATTATGAACCTTCTTCCATTGGTAACTTCTCAGAGATACAATATATGATAGCCCACAAATTAAATTGCCCTCCCTTTGGAAGATAAAGTCTCAAAATATTTACAGCCCCTAAAAATCATCCCTCTCTAATTTGTTATTGGACTCTGTCTTAGTCAGAAGGGTGTCTCTTGGGTGTTTGGGAAAAGGCGGGGTTGCTCAAGCAGCTGCTGGAAGCATGGCTTTGCAAGGAGCTTGGGAGAAGGAAAGGAGCCCCCGGTATACAGAGTGAGAGAATTTAGGTCCTGTCCTAAATCACAGGTTGGCCACTCTGTGACTTTGTATAACTATTTAACCTCTCTGAGACTGTTTAATCACCTGCAAAGTGGAGACAGTATTAACATTTATCTCAAATATTTACCTCTAGGTAATAAGGTATTCACTGCCAATGTTTCCATGAAAAGGCACCTAACCACACTGCATACATTGCTAGAGTTTTTCAGCATCATTCCGCTGCCCCCCACTCGTGTAGATGCACTCACAGGAAGCGCTGTGTGTGCAGAGTGTGAGAAGAGGAAAGAAACAGAGGAAAATAGATCTTAGTCACTCCGAGGGCCACCCCACTCTAAGTCTACAGGTGACAACGAGAGGGGATTTGACCAATTCTCAGATTTCTAACCGACCTCTGAGGTCTGCCCTAATCTCTAGGGTGTTTGGGGCAGGGAAGGAGTCTCCCTCCCTGCAGAGAGCACCTGCCTCCTTTGCCTCACCTACCCAGGCCTTCTTCAGGACGCCTCTTGGCCAAGGTTCTGCTTTCAAGAATGAGGCAGAACAGAAATGGTGATCACAGAGACCGGAATTTGGTTAGACCCTGGGTGGCTTTCCAAAGGAACTATGGCCAGTACATTTGAGGAAAAAAGAAATGGTGCACTGGAGCCCCCAAAATAGAAGTCAACCCCTGTACCGTTTGCCTCAGCACAGCAGAGGCCGTGGGCCACGTGGTACACTGGGGAGGGCTCTGCCTGACCTGGGAGGGTTTAGTCACAGCCAGCGGTCAGCACCTCCATGACCTTGAACTGTGTGTTTTCCATTCCCAGCCTCAGTTTCCTCATCTGTAAATACTGAGTCTGTGGAAAATGTGACCTTGAACACTCTTTCAGTTGTAACATTCTCTGATCCCCTCTCAGTGGTAGGGGGACAGGGAGGGAGGGTTTAGTCCTCATAAAATCTCTGTAGGTTAAAGCCATCACCAAGCAATTCTCTCTCATTCTCATTCCCTTGATAAATAATTAGGATGCCACTAGAGCTGTGGTTTCAATACTTTAATTTTGAGCCATGTAAATCTTTCTTTAAAAAAACAATCTTGCCCTGGCTTGTGTGGCTCACTGGATTGAATGCCAGCCTATGAACCAAAGGGTTGCCAATTCGATTCCCAGTCAGGGCACATGCCTGAGTTGCCAGTCAGGTCCTCAGCAGGGGGTGAGCAAGAGGCAACCACACATTGATGTTTCCCTCTTTCCCTTCCTTCCCCTCTCTCTACAAGTAAATAAATAAAATCTTTTACAAATACTTCAAAAAAAATCTTACCCAGCCCTGGCCTTGCAGCTCAGTTAGTTGGAGTGTCATCTGCAAGCATCAGAGGGTTGTGGGTTCTATACCCAATCATGGCACATACCTAGGTTGTGGGTTCGAACCCTGGTCAGGGTGCATGTGAGAGGCAATTGATAGATGTTTCTCTCTCCCCTTCCTCTCTTTCTAAAATCAGTAAACATATCCTCAGGTGAGATTATTTTAAAAAGTTCACATTTAAAGAAAATCTTACCCCAAAGCCTATATAATATACAAGAGACCACAACAGAGCTTCCCTGTTGCAGTGGATGAGGTTGACCTAGAGTTCATCCTTAGCCACAGCTGGAGACATCTGTACAGTACCTATTTATGTTTTTATTTGTTGGTTTGTTTTGGTTTCAAACTCAAAGTACCAGTTTTCTTAAATCCACACCAACAAAGCTGATGGTTCGTGGTGGGTGGGGGGCTAATTGGAATTGAAGCAGGCTGGCTTGTGAATGACTTTTTGGAGGATCTGCCCCAGCGCAGGGACCGTCAAACTGGTCCTGCCCTCCACCTGCCTGGCGTGTGATCTTCATTCTTCTGTGTCTGCTGAGTACTTCTGCTTTTCTAGAACACAACAATGAAAAGCACCATTTTGAGAGTCAAGAGTTGGGGTTTCGTGGCTATGAGAAAACCTCTACTCACCCTCTCTGGGTTGATGTTTCCTGCTTTGTCAAATGAGAGTATGGGGCAAGGTGGCTTCTAAAATGTCCTGGCAAAATGGGATTGTTTACCCTGAGCCCTCACAGCTGTGGACACATGGTCTTCACCAGGTGTGCGGCCCACCTGGTGACAGTCTCCGGGTCCCTGGCTGCAGAGTCAGCAGGGGGAGGATGCTGGAGGGCAGACTGGTGGGGTTACCCAAAGTATTTACCAATGGTTCTGCTGATACCATAGACTGTGGAGGAAATTGCCACCATGGACTCATGTGAGGAAGCACTATGATCATGGCATAAAATAAAGCATTCCAAGCAGCTGCTCTCTGGAGATTTTTAAACTAGTAAATAGTCACTGTCAGTGCCATCTGCAGTTAGACCTGGCCCATGCCCAGTTTCCCTTGGTGGAGGGAGCTCGGAGCTGCCTTGTTCACTCAGCAAAGAGTGACAGCACAGAGGAACGCAGGTCTCCCAGCCCCCAGCCCTTTCCCCTTTGTGGAGGCATGGTGTGGGCTCTGAGGACTGGGAAGGAGCCTTGGGGTTTCCCAGGGAAGGGCTGTCAGGCCGGATAGCAAAGCCCCCAAGGAGTTCCCTGCATGGGAAGAGGAAAGACTGTAGCCTTGGTGTGAACAGCGTCTCCCATTTATTGTGGCTTATTGCTGCAGAGTAAACGATTTAGAACAGGATCTTATTTAATCCCGACCACCCTCCTGTCAGGCGAGTATTAGTATCTGTGTGTGATGAATGCCTTGTCATTTACCCGAGGAAAAGTGTTCCTGCTCACATCATGGCCTCCGTACTTCTTATAAAATAACATTTGTTAGAGTTTTGTCATATAAAGAAACACAAAGAGGAAATCAAAGAGTGGCATGTGATCCCACTCCCTAATTCCAGATGAACTCTGTAAATAGTACAAAACTTAAAATAACACATACACATGTGTAGTAAACTCAAACAGAAAAGAAAGTAGTAAAATAATAACAATTTATCATGTAAAGAAAGTAATGAAACTCAAAGGTAAATACCTCTCTTCCTTCATTCCAGACCCTTTCCCCAAAGGAAAGGAAGTTTTAGTAGTTTGTATGCATGCTTATTTCCAGAAAAAAAATGTTGTTTGTATAAACCATCATATAAAATATGTAGAAACCATATGGATTTCTACATATTTTTGTGTATATTATTTTCATTCTTATTTATATAAATAAAAGGGATCATACTGAAACATTGCTCTATACCTTGCTTTTTTTTTTAACTTACTATATCTTGGAGATTTTCTCACATCACCACATACAGCTCTGCCTCATTCTTTTTAACAGCTGCCTAATATTCCATCACATGGATTCCAGTTTACTTAATACCACACCCCCAGTGACAGAAACTGTCGCAATCCATGCTGTACTGTCTAGCCTGGTCTATGTATTATGGGAAAACCTGAGAACATGTATGTAGGGTCAACTGGCAATGGGATGCTAAGTGAAAGGCACCAGGAATTTACACCCCCACTAGCAGCTGTGAGAGAGCCCATGTTCTGGGCATTGGGCATCACCAAATGCATAAGTTTGGCCAAACCAATGAGATTTTTTTTAAAGGTTCATATTTTGATTAGCGTTTCCTTAATTATGAATTACGGTTGATCATATTTGTATGTCTCCATTGGCCTTTAAATTTTTTTCTTTTTTTCAGGAGACAATTACCTGTGCATATTCCTTGTTTCTGGTTTATTATTATTATTATTATTATTATTATTTATTATTATTATTGAGGTTTTTGTAAACAAAGGGAAAACCTCTTTCTCACATGTATTGAAAGTATGTTCCTGGGTTTAACATGTGTTTTGACTTTTGTCGTGGCGTGTTTTTCCATTTGAGGTTCAGCAGTGAGTGACTGCACAGCCCACCCCAGACCACCCAAGCTCCCTGCCAGCTTCTCAGAGCCCAGCTCCACGTCTGTTCTGGGTGCATGCTCTGCATTTCAAGGAGGCTTGAAAGATGGAAAGTTGTTCCCCCATCACAGAAGCTACTTTTGGTTTATTTCACCACAATCATAAACTTTTATTGCCCTGTTTGCATACCAGATTTTCCAGGGCAGCTTTAGTATCACTTACCCTTATTTCTGTACTCAAGACAATTTGTTCCGTGTTAAAAATGTGTCCGCTAATTTATCAGTATTTTCTTAATGAATGAGAGGGTTTGTATACTGCTTGAAGATTATAAAAAATGCATCTGTGATTTTAGAAATTCTATGGTTTTGCTTCTTATTTAGCAAATATCATCAGGTAGCTTTTTCTTTCCCCCAGTGAAGACTTGTGAAGTACTTTGGTCTCTGAAGTCTTAAAAAATTGAGACTTTTTGTTTTCTTTATTGTTAGAGGATAATTTGGCAGTGCATAAAATCCTTGGGTAACAGCTACTTAACCAAAAACTAACTAGCTAACTAATGACCTATCAATCTATTATCTATTTATCCATCCAGCACCTATCTATTCATCTATTATCTATCTATTCATCTATTATCTATCTATCTATTCATCTATTATCTATCTATCTATCTATCTCTCATCTCCTTACCTCTCTGTTATTAAACAAAATCAAATAAAGAATCATTTAACAGTCAAACATCTCCCCAACTATCCAGCATAGGAAATAAAACACAGAGGCACCTCATGTACCCTTCCTCAGTGCACTCCCTCCTACCTCCAGACATATCTGTTTTCCTGAAGTCAGGATTTATCACTTCCCTGACTTCCTTGTACTCGTATAACACTGCATGTGCACATATCCTTAAACAGCACAGTGTTGTGGTGCATGTATTTTAAAAACTCTCTCCATGTGGTGCCACTCTGTTTTTCTTCAGCTTACTTAGTGTACTCAACACTAACTGCGAATCATCTGTGTTGATGCCCAGAGCTCTGGCTCATTCTCGTTTGCACCGTCCTATAGGACTACATTGTGTGAGTATACTACTATTCGTCACTTTGCTCTGGTAGGAACATGGGCCCTTTTCCCAGTTTGTCTTTAGTACAAATACTTATTGGATATTAACATGTTTGTGCATATTTCATTATGCACTTGCATGAGAATTTATCAGGGGCATATACCTAAAGATGGAATTGCTGGTTTTAAGATGTATCTGTCTTCAGCTACATTTGCCATTGCCAAGTACTTTCCAAAGCACATGTACCAATGTACACACCCACCAGAAGTGTGCAAGAGTTCTTGTTCCTGCTTATCCATGGTGATAGTCTCAGGTGTTTCCATCCTCACCAGTTCACTGGGTGGGAAATGATAGCTCGTTGTGGTTTTAACTTGACTTGCCCTGATACTTGTGAGACTGCACGCTACTGCATGTGTACTGGCCCTTCGAGTTTTCTCTTCTGTGACTTGCCTATTATCTCTTCTGCCTAATTTTTCTATTGGGTTGTTTTACTTTTTCATCAATTCGAAGTTATTTGTGTGTCCTGGATACTAATATAAATGCATGTTTCTAGTACTTGACTTGCAGTTTTATGATCGCTTTTGACATAGCACAGTCTAACCTTTTTCAGTTCTTTCTTCTCTACTCCACACCTTTTGATTCTTGTTTAAAAGCCTTCCCCAGCTTTGAAATAATTAATGTATTTTCCAATATTCTTTTGTAACAGGGTTTAAGTTTTATTTTCCATATTTAGGTATCTAGCTCTCCTTGAATTGATTTTTGTACTTTTCTGTATTTGCATCTGTGTATGTGTTATTCCAAATTGTTCTACCTCTATTAAGTAAAAAGTCTGATTTTTCTTTCTGAAGAGAGTTTTTCTATCATTCCTTCTTTTCATTATTTTCAGCGAGTTTTAGAGGAGTGGAGTAAGAAAAATCTCTACTCAAAAATATTATCAAACCCTTAAGTAGCACTGAGCAGTATTGTTCTAAATACCACATATATTATATATACCATATATTATATATATGTATTAGATGTATACATGTATCTGTTAGCTGTATGTATGTATATATGTATACATATATGTATATAGGCATATGTATATACACCATATATATATATTATACGTGGTATAATATATTGTATATATACCATATATATATTATGATATATATATATAAACTCATTTAACCTTTTCAGCAACCTATGAAAACAGCATGATTATTGTTTCCCTTTTCCATTTGAGGAAACAGATGCATAAAGAGGTTTGAACCTTGTTGGCCAGGTTTCAGGCTGTGTGTCCTTCACCCAGTACACTGACCTGCTTCAATTTAACAAACTCCTTAAATGCCTGCTTCACTTTCTATAGGTTCAGTGTTTTATTAAGATGGCTTTTTAAATTTATTTTTTAATGACATTCCACTAAAGTATTTTTAGATATTGGTCCCTTTTAATCAAAGTCTGATAACTTGATTATATTTTTATCTAAAGACTAAAGTCCTACATCAGAAAAAAATATATAAATTGTAATTATTGCTTCCAAATTATCCCTTTTGTCTCTCTTCTAAGAATATTATTTGAAAGAGTAACTTCTAGAGTTATCCTCTCTGTCTCCTCTTTTCTCCCATTGTTTCTACCTTTGTCTTGCCCACTGAGTACCCAGTACTCATTGGAATTTTCTTCACTAATTTCCTTCAGTATCCACTCTGTTGTCCATATTTGCAATTCAGGTAAACTGTCTTTATCAGTTTGTCTCTCTCCTGTGGCTATTGATCTAATCTCACAGATGCAAAATTCTCTTAAATCATCTGAGATCACCATTCAGATATTACCTCATTCTTTGTCTCCTGTTTCTTGCAGCAAATCTCTTTTACACAGAAACTTTCCCTCAGTCACTCAGGGCTGCTTCCTGCTTGGAGCCTCCAGCAGTGCACAGCTCTAGGCACCTAGCCTCTGACTCCTCTGTAGCTCTGCCCTGTCTCCTGCCTGGGACCGAGGTCCGGTGACTCAGAGGATGGTGATGGTGGGAGGTCAACAGCAGCACTACAGTCTAAGAAGGTGCCCAGATGCTGCTGTGCACAGTTTGGTTCAGGCGGTGGCAGGCATACTCCAAAACCACCCTTGTTCCTGGTCAGAGGCTGGGTGTTTGTCGGTATGATGACCTGGGCATGCTCATGCTCCATAAACAGGTGTTCACAGAGCTCTAGCTTATTTCCACCTGGAGCTCTGCTAGATATATGACTGTGTCTCTGGAAATGCAATTCGGTCAATGTTGGCCCTCCTTTGGCTTCCTGCCTCAATGGCAGGCAGGAGGGCATATGGGGGGTAGTTGTTTCCAGGCAGAGAATGGCATAGTATCCTGTGATATGGCTAAAGAATTCCATGGTAGCCATTAATACCATCAACTGATGAACTCTGTGCATCACCAAGGCAAAGAAGAGGCACTGGCTCCCTCTGTCTTCTGACCATCCACCTGTGCAGAGCTTCACTTTTACTAACCATTCTTCTCTTCATGCTGCCTTTGTTCAGGCTAAACCAGTGGTTCCTTTGAAGGGTATAGAAATGTAAATCATTCTAGACCCTGACCTCCTGGCCTTGGCTCTATCCAGCAGAAGAGTGACCTATCCAGAGTTCTCTAACACAGTATTCATGAAGTGTGGTCCTTGGACCTATGGTTATCATCAGCATCACCTGGGGACTGGCTGGAGATGCAAATGACCAGTGTTCAACTTGGACCTACTAAATGAGAAATTTCCAGGCAGGCGATCCATGTGCCACCTACTTGGGTCTGATGTGGTCAAGTGTGAGGACCATGGATTGAGCAGAAGCTGAAACTGCCATGGTGCCTGCTCTAAAAATGTCCCAAGAGGTGACTTTGAATAGTATAAAGACTCCCTGGAGAGATGGGTGCTCATTGGCAGGTCCTAGAATGGGGTTTTGTGTTTACTTTTCATTTCATTTAACTCAATATTTTCCAAACTGATTTGACCATAAATTCTTTAGTCCTGTCAAATGCTCTGGGTCCCCACCCCTCAATATATCCTTTCTTTTCCCCAATTCAAAACCTCAGTACTTGAAGCTCAACATTTCTGAGCTCCAGCTTCTACGAAATTGCTCATCACCAAGTAGACTTCTGGCTTAGCATTTCCCACAGATCCTGGTTGAAGTACCTGAGCCACAGCTGCACTCATTCAGATCATGGAGTGAGGCTGCTGGGGTGAAAATTGTAGAAAGATTGTAGACTTTGGCCTCAGTTTTTCCATCAATGAAATGGGAGAATAAATAATACTAGATAACTGACCATGCAGTAGTGATTCAAATGTTAAGTAAATAGTATATGTGAAAAATCTTTGTAAATTGTATCATGCTACAAAGTGTTCACAATTATTATGCAAAAAAATTAAGCTTGTGTTTTCAGAAGCCTTGTGCCTCTGCCTGGCATGTAGTAGGTGGTCAGGAAGTTTTTGTTTCCTTTCAAATGGCACAGCCCCAGAGCATCAGGACAATGCTTAGTCTTGCGGGACCTTGTTTCAGCTGACAGATAAGAATAATTGTAAGTAGCACAGACACTGTTTTATGTTCTGTCTTTCTCAGTATTGATTTGTTTATCAAAAATTTTATTTATAAGGAGCACAAAAATAAACTAGCCCAAATTCTGCAGGATGTGTCAGGTTATGAATTAATGAGATCCCAATTTAAGAGGGCTCTGAACTGTTACTTCCTTTCTGACTCTTCTATTGTTGGGAGGTGGGATGGGGAGAAAGCGATGGCATCACAGGACAAGGGTACCGCTCTTCCTGGGACTGTTATTGCACCCCTCCCCACAGCTCGGTTCCTCTCTTTGTTACCCCTGATGAAGATGAATTTCTCCAAGTACTCGAGTCTGGTTTCCAGAGCTGTGATGTGGCTTGGGATATGGGCAGGAGCCTCTTAGCTCAGCTTCAGTAACTTTTTCTGTTCTATGATATTGTGGGTTGTAACCCAGTATTTTATGGCAGGAGGGTCCTCACGGAAAGCTGTGTGCCCCAAGGAATGTGGTATTTATTCCAGAGTGGAGGGTCAGAAGGAAGCAGTGGTAGCATTTTCTTAAGTTCCTGTTGTGCCAGGACCTGGTGCTCAGTTTAGTCTCTGAACCCAGCAGCGTCAGCATCCCAGGAGACTTGATAGAAATGCAGAATCTTGAGCTGCATCCTTAATGGACTGACCTAGAACTCTGGGAGTGGGGCTGGCAGTCTGTTTTAACATGCCCCCTGACTTTACTGATGTGTACTCAGATTTGAGAACCACTGATCTGGGAGAAGGAAGGAAGAGGGAGAACTATGGAGCTTAGAACTGATACTATGGGTGGTTCTGGGCATCCATGAGGGTCCCAGCAAATGGTCATTGAACCCATGTGTATAAACTAAACTTAGGCTGTGTCTCCATTTACTCTAGAGCAATGGTTCTTCCTGCTTGTGACACCTAGAGACCTTCTTGAAAATACACTTCCCTAAGCCCAGACCCTGACCCACTGAGTTGGAAACTTGGAGCGATATCTAGACAGCTGTGTTTTTAAAAGCTAATTCTGACATGCACCCAAGTTTGAGACCTACTACAGCACAGGGTGCCCTGCTAAGAAAATGTGTGGTTTAGGGTTCCTTTCCACTTATCACACATTTTTCCATTAGAAATTTATTTTACTTATTTATATTACAAAAATTACATATTCATGGTAAGAAAAATGGGAAATAGAGAAAGGTTGAAAGGAGGGAAGAAAAAAGACTTGTGTTCCAGCTATTCAAAGATGGTCGTCAGTGTCAGGTGTGTTTTCCTTTAATGTTTTTGTCCACACTGGTGTGAATTTTTTATAGCATTATGATGATATTTAATATAGCATTTTCTGTCCACTTTTAAAGTTAACATTACATGTGCAGTCATTCTGCACATTGTTATAATTTTAAGTACAGTTTCAATATGCTCTTGTGGGAGCATGACAGAAACATGGCTTCTGCCCATTTTCATACCCACATACCCCAGGAGGGTGTTTGGAGTCCTATCTTTCTTTACAATGTCAGTATTTCAAGCATATTGTAAAATCCTATTGCAAATGTTGGAGGCCGAATGTTAACTCTCTTTCTCTTTGAATGTCTTCTTCCAGGGTTCCAACCTGCCCTCTGTTTCTTCCTGCACCACCTCACAGGTAGATGGGTGCATTAGACTGCTGAGGGATCAGATCTTATTGCAGACATTCCAGACAAGAAAGCACAGAAATCTTTTTCCAATGTTCTCTAACCACCATCCCACTTGTCAGCATCAGATGACAAGGGGTTTCCCCTACACCACACAGCTCTAGTTCCGTAGGACGTGGTATGATTCACAAACATACACATGTGTAGAGCAGTCCTGACCAGACCCTGCCTCTGCACTTCAGAAAGAAAGAAAACAAATGAATGAGGCAAGAAAGGGAATGAAGGAAGCTGAGGCAAAGGAGAAGATGGTAGGGCAGATAGACTGGTGTTCGATGTGCTTGGTCAGAAATGCCAAAGTCACCCCACATGTCTCCTTTTCCATCCCCTCTGCTTTCAACACAACCTCCCAGAGCTTTCTTCAATGTTGTACAGTGTGCATGTGTGTGTATATACACACACACACATATATATGTACTTTGTTGCACAGTAATATTTATCTAAATATATTTATATTTATATAATATATGTTAGTATATAAATATTTATATGATAAATATATACTTTATATATTTATAAAATATATATTATATAGTTCTATAATATATATTATGCATTTATATAACTTTAGGAAATTATATGCACATATCTTCTCTTGACGGCTTCTACCTTCTGACTTAGCTGCTGATCTGACTTAAGTTCAGCACTGTGTTCGGGTGAGCTGGAGCTGCAGCATTTGTCTTCTTGTGGTGTCATGGATGTGCCAGGTAATTCTGCCCCGTCTTCTTGCAGGACATTATGGGAAGGATGCTTACCGAAGTGGAGGAGCTGATCTCCATAACTTCATCTCATCTGGATTTGTCACATTAGGAAGAGGACACACGAAGGGTACAGTGGAAACCATTTTTTACTAACATACAGAGGTTGCCTAGGGAAACCCCCATCTGAAAAGTGAAGATGGTTTGGAGGCCAGAGGCTTGCCTGGGACAGGAATAAGTGGGGTGGTTCAGTTGCAGCTTGTGCTGGTGAATGCATGGCTCTGACGGGAGTGGCCAGGAGGTCACGAGTGTGACTTTAGAGGGCAATAATAGACTTCCAAGAGACATGCGCCCTGCTCCGCCCACGGAGTGGAGAGGACACACGCCGCTGGTTCCCTGTGGGAGGGGCCGCAGGCCGGCGGCGTGGTGGAAACACTGCCAATGGACGTGGCAGCCTTTGCAACGTGTTCCTTGTCTTCTTGGCTATTATTCCTTTTTTTTTAAAGCCACATTTTATAAACTGATGTCAATGCTTTGTACTGTGCGTGTCGAAGCCAGCATGCATGTCGAGAGTTTCAGCGTCCTACGTGTGTCTGTGTAAACTCTCTCTGATGTGGACACAAAGGGGTACGCAGACCTTCGAGCCACAAGCTGAAATAACATAGCATTTCTGCCGAGTCGCTTTGTGACCTAGCTGACAGCTTGCAGAGCATCTGTGCAGGGGGGCTAGAATCCTCCATTCTGTCTTTTGTTTCAACAGAGTCCTGCTAGCGTTGTGAGCATTCTGTCATGTCAAGAGTAACTGGCTCTCTAACTCCTTTGATTACCTCCCAACACCTGTGTACTGTTATAGAACAACTGTGAACTCTGTGTGGGGATGGCACATCCCTGTCTTCCTCTGAAACATGTGTCTGTTTTAAGTGTGAGTGAACAAGGAACTCTACAATATTTTCTTACATTCCATGCACCTACTTTTTAAATTCCCTTTGTGATGTTTGTTCATCCTATAGAGAAAAAAATATCTGTATCTGTGTATGTATTTTCTGTTGTGTCTCTTTGTGTCTAAATAAAGTTTATTGAGGATACAGGTGGCATTTGTGGCTAAACAAGTGTTACAGAATCAAATTGGGATCAGTGGTTCCAGAGGGGGAGTTGGGCTGCCCAGCGAACCACTGAAAGGCACAGTCCTAGTCACACCCTTGACCCCTCACACCTGGGCCAGCTGGCCCCCACGCCATACGCTTTGTGATAATTATCTATCATCATGAAGCCATCACTCTAAAATGTAGCATTTTAAAGAGGTAATAAACATTTATTAGCTTGCATAGTTTCTGCAGTTGAGGAATCTGGGAGCCACTGAACTGGGTGCTTCCGGCTTGGGGTTTCTCATGAGGCCACAATGAAGGTGTCAGCAGGGGCCACATCACCTCCAAATGGGGCCGGGGTTGGGGTACCTGCTCCAGAGATGGTTCTCTCACAGGGTGCTAGCTGTGGGCAGGGGCCTCCGTTTCTCCCTGTGACGTTATCTGTGACTACTCGAGTGTCCTCACAGTATGATGGTGGGGCTTCCTCAGAGTGGGCAATCCAAGAAAGAGAAAGACAAAAGCCACAATGTCATTTATGAGCATCATTTTCACAGTATTCTATTGGTTACACAAGTCAGCCCTATTCAGAATGGTAGGAGACTACATGAGGGTGTGACTATCAGGTGCCAAGGATCATTGAGGACCCCTCTGGCAGCAGGCTGCCATGCTCCTTGGACCCCAAGAATGGAGTTATGCACATGGATCTTTCGACAGAGCACAGCAACTCTTACTCAGGTTTCTGAACTGCAGTGGTTCCCACCCTTACCCCTCCTCCTTGTAGGTGGTCACCCTGAAACACCAAGCAGTTCAATCAGTGGAACTCATTTTACATACACACACACACACACACACACACACACACACACAGAGTTGTGACTCTTCATTCACACGTTCACTTAACAAGTATTTCATGAGGCTTGCTACGTGCGAAGCAATATTCAGAAGTAAACAAAATAGAATCTGTTCTGTGGAGCTTATAGTCCATTGAGGGAAGCAGATAAAAGTTCTTGATGACAAGAACAAGGAGGCAGGGGGTTCTGTGTCAGGAAACCCTTCTGGGAAGGGGGAGTAATTGAGCCAGAGACCCACATCCCAGGCAGAGGCACCGGGAATGCGGTGAGGTAGAAGATTCCTCATGGGCCCAAGAAGTGGAGAGAGGCCAGTGTGAGTGCAATAGGACGGAAGAGGCCGAGGGTGGAAGGAGATGGGATTGGAGAGACGGGAGCCAGATCATGTATTTACCAGGCTGTGGATATGAGCCTGCTTTCAAGTTAACTGGACCTCCATCAGAACAACATGCAGGTCATTCTCTGTGTGAACCTGTCCTTTAGGCCTCTGTAACCTGGGGCATCCAGGAGGCTTATCCTGCCCTTGAGTGGAGGGCTTTGCTGTGGGTGCTGCTTGTTATCTCCCCCTCTTCACTCGTGTGTGGCCAGCCTCCCCGAGTCCATCTCCTTTACCAGATCCTCTCCATTCTCTGCCACCTAAAGGCCTCTGAAACCTCCCCTGTTCAGGAATGTATCCTGTCTGTATCTTTTTATTTAGATAATAACTAAGGTTTCATGAGCAAAGAGACTGGAGGTTGGTGGGGGGCAGAGGGGGTGCTTTGGAAATGAGGGTCTCTTTAGTCCCTACATAGCCTAGTTCTCTGGAAAAAGGCCAAGCTCCATTCTCCCTTCCTTCGGAGCAAACCAAGCTCAACTCTAAGTGGTGCCTGTAAGCACAATCACCCCATGTAAATGCCCCAGGGAAGCGACCACTCAGAGGTCTCTAACGTGTCACCCTCCTCTGCCATCATGTGTGTTTAATTTTCTTCCATTCCAATTCTTTCTTTCCTTGTTCTTTTGTGTCAGCACCATCACTGCCTTCTTTTGGCCCCTCTTCCTTTACTCTTTTTCCTATACTTGCCTAAGGCCCTCTGGCGGCACGTGGCCACTGTGTGGACCCAGGATGACTCTCAGGACTAACGGGGTAGCCACACAGGCTTTAGCAGGAATCCTGTTGCCCCACCAATCCGAGATGGATTATCTAAGATCTGAGCAGGAGGGTCCGTGTTCTAAGTCTCCTAAGTCACTGGTCTCCTTCCCTGGAAGCTTGGATGGCCCCGGTCCCATGTGCTGTTTCACAGACCCCGGAGGCATTAGAAGATAGAAGCACACACCCGCTGCAGGGAGGATGGCTCCAGTTTCAGAGAGCTCTTGCTCTCCCTGTGTTATGGGGAGACACTGAAACTAGCACGGCCCAGTTAACCTTCCCAGGGAACATCAAACAGGTAGCCCTGTTCCATTCCAAATCCAGGCCTGTTCCCAAGGCTGGCACTCCCAGACGCTGGGTGTCCTACCTGTAGACAATGGGAGGGGCCGAGGCAGTGTTTGGCTCCTGGGAGCCGCACCTTGGTGGGCACTCAGTAACCGATGGCTGTTTCTTATTAGAGGTACAGTTTGCAAGAGAGGAAGTGACAAAAAGGACATGGACCAGGAAGTAGAGCATTAGTAGCATATTAGCAGGGTCGATCCTTTGCAGAAAGGAAGTTCATTCCTCTCTAATGATTTTTCAGGGTCTGTCTGTACCTACAGAGACCCTATCCCATTTAGGCAGTTTGTTTAAAGTCTGTCAGGCAGATTTGGGTTTTTTTCTTGAGTCTAGTAGAAAGAGCCAGAAGAATCTTTCCAGAAGCCCTTATACATCAATAGCGTTAGCTCCAATGACCCTACTAGTGCTCCCCAGGCCACCCCAGGCCTCAGTCCTGAAGGGACTAAGCGCAGCACTGGGAGCAGCTGTCTTCTGCCCTCAGGCAGTCTGCAGAGTCTGATGGGCGGGTCACAGCCGCCCCTCATCTGGTATTCTGCTCTGTTCACCAGGTCCTCTCCACCATTCCAGGAGCCAGTGAGAGGGGGTTGTGTGTATGGGTGAGAGAGGGATAGGGAGAGGGATCGCAAAGCCTTTTTGAAAAGATGGGAGCTCCAAAGTGGTTGCCCCTTGTAGGAGGCAAACACTGTTGCCCATGTAGCCATTCATTTTGGGCAAGCACATTGGCTGAGTGTGCCAGACACTGTCTAGGCATTGAGGGTGCAGCAGACAGTAAGAGACAATAGAAATCGAGAAAGAAAGAAGTAAATATGTGAGGTATGTCAATGTGGAGTTAAGAACTATGGAGCAAAATGAGGCAGGGAATGGAAAGGCTGACTTCCCGGTTTTATAAGAGCATCCAGAAGGTTTCAGAAAAAGATGACATTTGACCAAAGACTAAGAAGGCAAAGGGCCAAGGCAGCTGGCTCTCTGGGGGAAGTTATCCCGGTTTGAGGGAGCGGTGGTGCAGCACCTACCTGGCCTGCCTGGGGACAGTTGTGAGATGGGAGCAGACAGAGCAGCAAGGGTTGGGTCAGAGAGGGTCTGGGGCCTGACCACATAGGGCCTGTGGGGCCATTGAAGGAACTGGATTCCAGGTGGGGCCAGATAAAATGCAGAACGTTTTCTGCCTGAGGCATTAGGAAGATGGAAGGCTGGGAGAGACAGGCTTTGGGCAGAGGTTGAGGGTGAGGTAATATCATTCTGACTTCATATTAAGTTTTAGATGCTTATTAATAATCTATATGGGTGCCCTGGCTGGTGTGACAGTGGATTGAGCACCGATCTGTGAACCAAAGGGTCGCTGGTTTGATTCCCAGTCAGGACACATGCCTGGGTTATGGACCAGGTCCCCAGGCGGGGGCGTGCAAGAGGTAATTACACATTGATGTTTCTCTCCCTCCTTCTCCCATCTCTAAAAAAATTTATAAATAAATATTTTTTTAAAAATCTATGTAGAAATGTCAAGTTCACAGGAGATGTCCTGGCTTATAATATAAATGTAGGTGTTTCCATTTCATGAAGCCAGGAGCCTGGGTGAGATCAGCTAATGAGGAGGGACCCCCAGAGGAGACTAGTCAAGTGTGGGGAGCCAGGAAGCAAGAAAATCATGGCAGACTGGTGTCTTGGACATCAAGCAGAAAACAAACAAGGGTTTCCGAGGGAGGGAACAAGCTGCTACTGTATGGCATAGAGAGGCCTGATGAGATGAAACCTAAAGTGGCCATGGGTGCAACATGAATGTCACTGGAGGTCACCGGTGACCTGGGTTAGGGTACTTTTGGGGTGTCAGTGCACACGTCTGTTCAGATGTACGCAAGGGAGATTGGGTAACATCCGGATGTGATTCAATGTGACCTGGGCAAAGTGAGTAATGGGAAGAGGAGAGTTCACTATGCCAGTCTCTCTATTTTGGGATATCTTTGAAATGCCCCACAGTAAAAAGTGTAAAAGAGTTTTAAAATAAGAGAACGAAAGAAGAGGAATAGGAAATGGCAGGTGTAGTCTTTAGAGTTTTAATGTAAAGGAGAGTAGAGAATGAGGGCAGTAGCTGGGTGTATGATTTAAAGAGTTTTTGTTTGTTTGTTTGTCTGTTTGTTGCTAAGATGGGAGAAATCACAGTATACTTATATGTACAGGAATGACCCAGTAAAGGTGGGAAAATTGAAACTACAGGTGGGGAGGGGGCTTCAGAAGTGGCTTCCTTGACAGATGAAGCCTCTGCCACCCAGGTGGAGGGGCCGGGTTTAGAGTCACAGACAAGAGGCAGAGACTATATGACCACAGTGCATGCATGAGGACATATGTGATTGGTGCTCAGTGATTTTGGAAGCAGGTTCATCAGCTGTCAATGAGAGTCAGAGAGACCAGCCATTCCTGTTTGCCCAAGACTGCTGCAGTTTAGCAGGGAAAGTCCTGTGTCCTCAGACACCCCCTAGTCTCTGGTAAAAGGGGGTAGCCAGTCACCCTCGTGAAGATGTCTGAGCAGGCCCACCTGCACAGCATCTTTGTTGCCCATCTTTAGAGCTCATAGTGGACTGAAGACACTGCTGCCTTGGCCTGACACCTGTGCAGCCTCTGAGCACTCAGAGCCTTGGGACTAGACTTCCCTGAGCTCACCTGGGAGATGGAGAGAAGCCTGGAGAGCAAGAAGTGCTGCCCTGTGGGGACCATCCCAGACCCCAGAGAAAGACCCTGAACAAAATGTCTTCATTTTGTCTAAATGATGACCCCTGGGGCCTGGGCTGGATGTGGCCCATCCTGCTGCTTAGCCACTCCCCACGGGGCCTAAGGCAGAACGTGAAGGAGGGAAGTAAATGCTGAAGTGGTGGGGGCATTGGAGCAGGGGCTGAGAGCAAAGCTGGAAAAGCGACCATCCTGATGCCAGTTTGGAAGTCTCAGCAACAAGGGGAGTTTCAGAGATGGCAGCCTGGCTGCTCGAGTCCCAAGATATGAGAAGGAGGAATGGTGGTCCAGAAGGAGGTGCTGGAGAGCTATTAGGGCCTAGGCCCAGGCCACCTGCTCTCTGAGATGAGAATGAAGCAGAGATGGATTCTAACATTTAGAAAACATCAGGTGCCAGAGATGAGTCTGTGCAAGTGGTTTACAGGAAGAAGAGGGTAGGGCAAGGGAAAGCAAGGACCAGAGCCTTTTTTTTTATCATTAATCCTCAACTGAGAACATTTTTCCCCTTGCTTTTAGAGCAAGAGGAAGGGAAAGAGAGAAACAGTGATGAGAGAGAGAAGTGTCAGTTGAGTGGTTGCCTCTTGTTTGTGCCTGGACTGGAGATCGATCAAACTCACAACCCTTTGGCTATGGGATGATGCTCAAACAAATTGAGCCACACTGGCCAGGGCAGACCATAGCCTTTTGATTCATGTGATGGTAGGAGATATTAGAGGGCAAGAGGTGGGGGAGCATTTGGTGATAACAAGGTCTAAGGGGCTTCATGAAGGGGAGAGGTAATCAAAACTGAGGGCAGGGCCCTGTTTCAGCTTCATCAGGTCCCACATGGGCTGTGGACATCCCAACCATCACTGTTCTCCTTGGTGTCATCCCTCAGCCCTTTCTCCGGCCCCACTGCTGGTCCAAACCCCGTGCACTCCCTGGACTTATACTCACCTTTCCCACTGGCCCATTTGCCTGGGCACTGCCATGGCTGTATGTGATACAGGTTCGAAATTAGGTCTCTTCCAGAAAGAAAGAAAGAGGAGTGCCTAGGCTTCTACAGAACTGCAGGCTGCCACCCCACACCAGTATTTGAGCAAGAGCCTTCAGATCATCCTGTGAATATAGCAAGGAGACCTCTCAGCCATTTGACTAAAGAAATCCAGCTTAGATGTTTTCACACTCTGCGGGCCCAGGGGAGTGAGTGGGTTTGACTAAACCAAGGTGTTCATGGGCTGGACTCCAGATAAAATGCAGAACTCAGAGGTGCCTGGTGTCCATGGCAACAGTGAGCCTGGAAGCAAGAGAGAAGGAAGGCTGGGTCTGCCCTGCCTGATGTTGGCCTCTGAGCTGTACCACCTGGGAGCATTCCTTCCTGTACCTCTGCATGGGCCAGAGGAGGGCAGGAAGGAGTGGGCTGAGGGCACCCGAGGTAGAAGCTGTCTGCTGGTTCTGATCTGCACACACAGAACAGCTGCCTCTCTGAACTCTGTGCCCACTCACTGTGCCCACACCATCGAGAACAAGGCATTTAGTTGGTGGGCTCAGATTCACTCTGCAGTATTTCTCATGCTCCAGACCAGCACACATAGGCTGTCCCTAAGCCTCACTCTCAAGACAATAAGTGGTGTCAGTGGGATTATATTCCTTGTTAGAAATGGGTCACAATCACAAGGGAACTAATTGGTTTAAATGGATTGCAGCAGAGGAAAAACTGTGTCTGCACGAATGTTGACTTTGATGCTTACCCAGTGAACCTATTTCTCCACGTAAATGCTGCTCAAACAAAATAAAAAGAAATAAAACAAAACAAACCTCAGTGCAATACCTTTGAGAGTTTCAGAACTGGATACTTACATTTGCGATCTCAGCCATGTTGCTCAAAGGCAATTGTTCTGCCAAACCCCCTTTCTCATGCTGGCCCTCCAACAAGAACACCTTTGACCCCTCAGGAAGCAGAGAGGGGGCTGCCCAGGACCTGTCTCCACATAGATGAGTTTCAGCAGCAGTTAAACCTTGCAGCTTGATCCAAGGAGCATGATGCTTTGGACCCACTTCCTGAGTCAGCCAAGAGTCCACTGCTAAGGTAGGACCACCCAATTTGCCATTGAGAGACCCACTCAAGACACTGAGGAGGTTGTCCACAAGTTTTCCACACCCCTCTCTGACTCACCTCATTCTAAGAGCAGTGCTTGGGTTGAAATGGAACATTGATAGGTGATGTGGTGTCTAAGCTATCACCCAACTCCCACTACCTGGGTAAGTGGTGGCACAGAGAAACATTCCTGGGAGTCCATGAGGCCTTTGGCTGAGTGCTGAACCATACACATCCTTGTTTAATGCTTGCTTGTGGGCCTGCTGCTGATGGCACATGCAGGGTGCTGGGACAATCTGCTGGGCAGGTGTAAGGAGAGGAGGGAGAGCATGGGGCAGAGGGGGCAGGTCAGGAGACACTGTAAGTCTCCTTGCCTTGGAAAGTTTCAAATCTTACCCATAGAAGATGTGGATGTCAAAACAGGAGTAACTCAGGTACAGGTAGGTGCAGCTGGAGAGAAGTCTTTTTGATACATTGAGATCAGAGAAACATCCCTTACTCCTCAGCTGCTGCCAGCCCAACTTTCCTTCTCTGCCCAGGCAGGAGCAGAAGGCACATAGGACTCCATTGGCATCCTGAGTCTTCGTGGTCTCTTTACATCCTCCTCAGGAGAGGATAGAGGATCAAGCTCTGTTTTCCCAGAGTCTAGCTTGCCTAGCTAGAGGTCAAACAGCTCAAAGCTGTGTGCTTCTTGTTTCCAGTTGCTTCCTAGCGCCACACCTGAGCTTTTTCCTGCCATGACCCATGGCTCAAGTGGGCCCAGGAGAAGTGTGTGACCAGTACAGTCTCTTCCTAGCATTGCTCTTGGCACTGTCTGGTCATCTGAGATCTCCCCTTCCCATGAGCTAGCCCTTGGCATTGGCTTTCCTCATCCTCTGCTGCTCACTGCCAAGTCTCAGAAACTCTGACAGCTAAGCTGGTGGCTATCAAGCCCCAGGAAGGTGGTGGGAATGCCATCTCTATGCCAGCTGGAGTCTGTGGCCAGGAGAGGACAGTGTCTCAATTAACAGTTACCAGGATTTCCTGGTAGCCTAGAAGTGGGACAGAATACTGATGCCCTCAGGTTCTTGGGACTTGACTCTCTGGAAGACAACCACATAATTCCATGTCTCTGCTCTCTGCAAATTATGTATGTGGCAGAATAAAGAAACCCAGTCTCAACCTCAGTCTTGCTCCCCTCCCAATAGTGATGTGAACTTCCCTCATTAGATAGTTTTAGGGAAAAATGGTAAGAAGAAGAGGGTCATTGGAATCAGACATGCTTGTCCACTTCTGGCTCTACCACTTGCTAGCTGCGTGACCTTGACCTCAATGCCATTTATCTATGAAATAAGGTAGCAATAACACTCACTGCACAGGGCTAGTATGGAATTGTATGAGATGAAGCATGCACCAGAGCACTAAGCACTCAAGCAGTGGCAGCTCTTCCCGTCAGTCATGGCTCCAGAGTGCTGTAGAGCCTTATCACTGAGGGTAACACAGAAACCAACAGCATGGGCATCCCCTGGCAGCCAGTGAGACGTGGAGACTCTGGGGCCCCACCCTGACCCTGCTGAATCAGAAACTGCATTTCAGCAAGATCTTTGGGTGACTTGTATACACATTCAAGTTTGAGCAACATTGCTGTGGAAGAATTTTTGCTCTAAGTGTGGTTCCTGGATGGTCTTCCAGGTCACTTCCATTTTGGAGATTCATTGGCCATGAAGTCTCATTTGATATGTAGCTGAGGAGAGAAGAATAATTTGAGGAGGAACACCGAACCTGAAGGGGTGACGCACACAGACCTTCTAAGACTCCAGTGTCCTCTCTGAGATGTCAGAATCATGGAGTTTTGTCTGTTTCAATACAACTGAAGTGTGAGTTGAGCGAAGATACTTAAAGCAGGGCCTGCCTTCCAGAGCCAGGGTACAAATCCTGCCAATCAATGGGAAGTAGATCCCGAGGACAGCCAGCGAGCAACTTACAGGAGGAAAATACCATCCCTGAATGGTAGGGTCCTAAATGGCCTCTGTCAGGGGACAGGATTTGAGATAGCCCTTGCAGGACAGGAGATGGGATGGGATGCACCACGAGTGAGGCAGGGTGGGCATTTTAAAGGGTGTGCCTCCTGGACCAAGGCCTGGAAGTAGAAACACCTATGTGAGGGGGGGTGCAGAAAAGTGAGGAAGCCACAGGACACCTGTGGGGGTGGCAGGAAATGGAACTAGAAAGGTGAGTTGGAGACAGTGTCCTGAATCCTCCCAGGTGCTCAATAGGGGCTGAGTTCCTAATCGTCATTGACTATCATCTTTTTACTCCTTTGCCTTTAAGAATAACACTAAGAAGCAAAACAAATATAGCCTCTGTGTGAGACTGACTCCACTGGCAGAGATGGACCTAGCAAATGTATGGTCAGTTCCCAGAGATCTGTTCCCACCACCCAGAGGGATCTTCCTTGCGTGAGTCAGGTGTGTCTCAGGCTGCAGAGCCGAAAGAGGTCAAGTGGGCTCCTGGGTTCAGGGTGGAACTCTGCCCCTGACACGGAGTTTCTGACTTGAGGTATTGATATTGTGTCAGTCCTCAGTTTTCTTATGTACATCAGAGCATTGAAGGTGCTCTGATATTCTGAGGTTATTTCAGGATAAGGCACATCCTAAATGTAGAATGACAGCATAGAATGTGGCAGGCAGTTTTTCCCACAGAGGAGGGCGTTGAGTTTAAACACCATACACATTCACAGAGCGGCCTGTTCTACTCACACTGTGAGATTCTTGCAAGAGACTGTACAGATATGTGTGCAGTACTAGAGAGAGGTGATTTTTTCCCCCAAGATTAACAGCAGATTGTTCACTCCTGAAGGCCCTCCACTGGCAATGCACACCTTGGGTCCAGAGGGCCAGAGCTTGTAAAGTATTCATTCCTTGAGTAAGATTGATATTATTCCTTGCTCTCTTCATCTGCTTTGCAGTGAAACATTTTGGTTGCCCTGGGAGGGTAATTCTGGGGAAGCATAATGATTTTCTGTTTTGTGTGTGTGTGTGTGTGTGTGTGTGTGTGTGTGTGTGTGTGTGTTTAACTAAGAGCAATTAGACAAAGATGCCTGAAGCCTGACCCCTGAATTCATTCAAATGAAAGAGAGGCACTGTGGTAGGGATATCAGCTATGCCCAGATTAGATCTTGGCTGATTTGGCAAAAGCTTCTGTTTATGCAAATGAAAGTGGGGGTCCCTCAGCAGAGGTGGCACCCCTAGCTATGCGGGTGCTCAAGTAGAACCCTGTGTGCTGTCCTTAACACCTTTCTTTCCCTCACCACCCGCAGCCAAGTCTATTACCATTCCACTCCGTTCTCCACCGCCCACCCTCTTCGGAGCCAGCCTCCCAATCCACAGCCTCCCCCGCCTTCCCATCTAGACAACTTGTGAAGACCTCCAACAAGGAGTTCCATTCTTGCCCCAACATCCTGTCCTCTACTGAGCAGCCAGAATGACCTAACTTATTCTAACCTAGTTTAACCTGACTTAATCCTGACTTAATTACCTAATCTGACTTAAAGCTACGATCTATTATCACCTCTGCTGTATTAAACCTCAGAGGCTCTCTACTGGAGTCAGAGTCTTAAATATTAACCTCACTCTTTGGAATGGAGCTCGCCCATCCTAAAAATACTGGCTGAGTTAAAAACTCTTAAATGACAATGTGTGCATACTCTCCCTCCCCATCTGCCTGGCCATGGACATGAGTCAGGAGCAAAGCAAATTATGTGGCATGCAAGACCTACACCATCTGGTCCCTGCTTACTGCTGGGGCCTCTTAGGATACTGTTCTCCTTCTTGTTCAGTGCACTCTAGCCAAAATTGGTTTGCTTTCTATTCTTCCTCCTTAGGGCCTTTGTACAAGCTGTTTCTTCTGTCTGGAATTTTCTCCTGAGTCCTTAACAGACCAGTCTACTGTTGTTCAGGTCTCTATTTAGATTTCCCTTCTTTAATTAAGACTGCCTTGCCCCTCACATGGAAAGTAGATCTCCCATTATGTTTTCTAATCGCACCCTTAATATTTACTTTCTCATACTCTTCAAAAATATGTTAAATTTATATGATTTCTTGCCTAGTATCTATCTTTGCCTCTAACTCTGTGCGTAGAACCATGTCTGCTCATGTTTACCACTGTGTACCCTGTGGCTGGCCCAGTGCCTGGTGCATAGTTAACATTCAGTGGGTATTTGTGAATGAATGAGTGAGGACTGAGTGGATGAATGAATGAATTGAAGCAACACTAACCTGGGAGCCAAGAAACTTGAGAAGCTGTTGCAGATGAATGTGGTCTTGGGAAAATTGCTTCACCTCTCTGGGCTTATATCTCCCTACCTGTAAATTTTTTCTGCAAGATGCTCTCTGGTCCCGACATCCCAGGACATGTGCATGTGTGCTGAGATCCCAGGTCAGAGGTGATGTCGGTAGTTTTCCGTGTCCTTTTCTCAGTTGCCTCCAGAGCTGTTCTTCACCCCCTTACACCTCTGTGAGAGGTGGTCCTCCTTTAGTTTTCATTTCATGCACTCTTTATGGCCCCAGTCATGTGCATTTTAAACACAAAAAAGGATACATATAGTCACCATTTTGCATCTTGCTTTTTAAACCTGCCATGGCTTGGAGATCATTCAGTATCTGCACAGATAGATCTAGCTCTATCTCTTTTTCCCACAAGGATTGCTAAATAATTCATCCTGTTACAGCATCATTTATATGACCACTATTAGGCCCACCACTTCCTTTCTTTTTATTACTTTATATCTTTTAAATGTTTTTATTGAGAAATAATTTCAGAATTACATAAAAGTTATAAAAGGAGTACAAAAATTCCTGTATACCCTTCAAATTCTTCAAATTTTAACATTTTATTACTTTTGTTTTATCATTGCCTCTCTTTGTTTTTGTCCCTGTATGTGTATATACATGTTATATGTAGATGTACACACACAAATATACATTTTTTCTAAAAATAATATACATGTATAATTTTTTATCTTCACTTGAAAACATGCTTATTGATTTTAGAGGGTGGGGAAGGGAGGAAAAAAAGAGGAAGAGAAGCATCAGTGTGAGAGAGAAACACAGATAGTCTGTCTCTCGTATGCGCCCCAACTGGGGACCAAACCCGCAACCTAGGCCTGTGTACTGGCGGGGAATCAAACAGGTTCCCTTTCAGTTTACAGAACAATGCTCCAACCAACTGAGCTACACTGGGCAGGGCATATAATTGTGTTTTTTTTAAATATTTGAGAGTAAATTGCAGATATGATGGTCCCTTACCCCTGAATACTTAAGTGTGCATTTTCTAGTATCAAGGACATTATCTTACATATCCACAGTATGATAATCAAAATCAGAAAATTAGCATTGATAAAATACCATTACCTAATATGGTTTCTATTCAAATGTACCACTAATGTCCTTTATAATATAAGAAAAATGATCTTCTTGGCTCAGGTTCACATGTTCTTTGGTTTGTGGTTGGGGTTTCTGTACCAGTTGAACCATTGACTGGTTAAGTTTGTGCACACAAAGGCTGTTGATGTCTCTGTGTTATTATATATCTTCCTGTCAATTTATTTTATTGTTTGAGTTATTTTTATCATTCAAATTCCAGGTACATTACAATGCCATATACAAATAGAAGTAGTTTTGCCTCTTCTTTACCTTTAACTTTAATTGATTTCTTTTGTCTGATTGCATTGACTTAACACCACTGTGCTGAATAGTAATGGAGATAGAGGGCGTCCTCATCTTTCTTCTGATGTTAGTGAAAATGCTCTATAGCTTCCTCATTGCTGTTTTTAGGACCCGAGTACACAGATATAATAGATAAATAGGTAGGCAGATAGATAGATAGGTAGATAGATGATAGATATATGTTGATTCAGATTAATTCACAATAAAAAGTATCCCTCAATTCTGATTTTCTTATGCTTATAAAAATCAGAAATGAGTACTAAATTTTGTCAAAATCTTTTTCAGTTTCTATGGTAATAATTTGTGCTTTTTCCTTTACATCTATTAAATTGATGAATAAAAATAATGGCTAACCTAACATTGATTCAATCTTGCATTCCTAGAATAAATCTTACTTGATCATATTCTATTATTTTTTTAAATATGGTATTGAATTCTATCTGTTAAAGTTTTATTTAGTGTTTTGTATCAATATTCATGAATGACACTGGTCTCTAGTTTTCTATGCTATTGCTATGCTATTGCTATCTAGTTTTCTATGCTATTGCTATCATGGTTAATATCCACATTACAGTTGCTTAATTAAAGAAATTGGGATTTCCCTTCATTTTCAAAACTCTGGAATCTTGTGTTCAACATTGGAACTGTCTGAAATAATTCTCCTATAAAACCATCAGAGCCTAGTGATTTTGGAGGGTAGTTTATTAATAACTTTCACTACAGGATGTGTGCTTTTTACTTAATCAATTTTTTTAAATTTGATATTTAAGTTGGTTTATAAGTATTTTTTCCAGTAGTTACTTTTTTAACTTAATATTTTATATTCCTTCATCTCAAATGTTTATATTTAACCTTTTTCATCTAGTTTATCAGTTTTTATTGAATCTTTTTACTTAATACCTTTTGCCTATACAACAACTAATATATTTATTCTACTTTCTCCCCCCATTTTTCAGTTGCATTATTTCTACTTTGACACATATAGCATCTATTCATTAGTCATCTACTCTCCTAACAACCTGTGCTTTGGTCTTTGAAATTAGATATAGATATTCATAGTGATATTGATGTAGATATATCTGTATTCCCATCATGAAGTTTTCCTATTCACCTCATGGTGAATGAAGTGCATCTTCCAATAGAGTGCTCAGGAAGGGCTCATGGATGCAGAATTCCCTGTTGTAACTTGAAACTGCTGTTCTATAACCCTGACACTTGAAAAGAAGTTTGCCTAGTGATAAAATTCTATGTTCACACTTTCTTTCCTTGAGTTTTTGTTAGTGCTTCTCTACTGTTACCTTGCTTTGTACGTTATTTTTTGAGAAGCCTGATGACAGACTAATTCTTTTTTACTGTGTAAGTTATTTGATCTTTTTGCCTAAAAGCCCTGATAATTTTTTTCTTTATCTTTGATGTCTCTTAGTTTTACTAGGACATCAGAGTTGATCATTCTGAGTACATTTTCCATTGATTGTTGGGCTCAATATTTAAAGAAAGCTTTATTGAATTATATTTTATATATGATGTTATCTTCCATGGTTTTGTTTTTATTCTTGAGGGACTCCAGTTATAGATATTCTGTTTTTTCTTTCCTGTCTTCCCATTCAACCATTTCTATTGAATTTTTTTTGCTTTCATTAGTTTAATTTTTAACTTCCCTAAATTGTTTACGAGGTGACAGTACAAACATTTTCTATGAGTGGTAATGGTGAAGCTGGAGAGTACTGTGCCTTCTCCAGGCTGCAGGGACAGTTGTGGTAGGACTGTGGCCCTGTCCAAGGCACCGGCTCTTTCTGCCTGCAGAGGGCAGCCCTTGCCTCTCTGCCTGTGCTTGTGGACCAGTGTGGTGATTAACTGGGTGTCAGGATCCCTTCTAAGAGCCTCATGGAATAGATCAATGAGGATAGTCTCAATGAATCTGTATGTGGAATCTTCACCAATCTAGTAAGAACTCAGGATGCACAGAGTCCCACAGTGGCACCCAGCTTGCCCCTCAGCAACAGACTGAGGGCTCCCATCAAACATTAGCTGGTTAACACCATGATGGACAGGCTTGCTGTAAGTTGCACCTTTAGGACCCCAGGGCATTTGCAGCCACCACACACAAATCTGTCATGTAACATAACCTTGCTTGGGTTCGTATCCCAGCCTTCATGCTTTATCAAGCAGGTTGGGCAGGGGACCCTGTGGAGCACAGAGAGCTGGCCATTCACAGCCTGAGAAGAAAGAGCATTATATCAGACTGCTTTCTCCTCTATAGCTCCTGCATGCACTTGTAAGCACCCACCTTGGCCTACCTGATGGCTGCGGCTGGATGGAGAAGAAAAAACTCACTAGTTCATTTTTTTTCTCTTGATTGTTCATTGTTGCCTTTCATCAAACCTTCAGTAAATTTTATTTTGACTATGTCTTTCTTAGGCATCTTGTATATTAGTCTTTATTTTGTCTTTTTCTTTTATATCTTTTGAGTTCAATGAATTCTCTTTAAATTTCTATTTCTTTTTTGTCACTTGTTTTTAGTTTTTGAATTTTTGTTTTAAGGTTTTTTTTATAACTACAAATATGTTGTTAAAGTTGTTTAATTTATTTTAGAGTGTTGTATTCCATTTTCTTCTGCTTAATGGTTATTATTGTGTTGTGCTGGGAGAAAATTGTCATCAGTAAAGGTTTGGGAAGTCTCATTTTATGTTTTTTAATAGGATATTTGTGTGCCTTTCATTCACATTTCTTCTGTCCAGTTTTTGATTTGGTGCATTATAAGAGTCCTATTTTAATGGTAGTCTTCTTTTTTTTCATTTTTTGTTTTTAATTGACTTGTATTTTTTAAGCATTTTATTACATTTATTGGAATAACATGGGTTAAAATATTATATAAATTTTAGGTATACAACTTTATAATATGATATCCATATACTCTATTATGTGTTCACCACCCAAGTTTTGGTCTCCTTCCTTTTCTATTAATATAGAAACTACAATTTCTCTAATGGATTTGTTATTATTGTCATTGTTGTTGTTGTTAGGAAAGCAATATGTGTCCTCTCATTTTTTTCCTTTTATATTACAGGATCCCAACCCTCTCCCCTGTGCTTCTTTTCTCCCTTACCAGCCAGTCTCCCAAGAACCTCTCTGTCTTCTTTGTCACCTTCTTATCATCTAGAAGCAATGCATTAGAAGGCTGTCATGTTGAATTACATTTAGTCAGTACTTGGACCTACCAGAACATTTTTTCAGTGTTTTCACACTTATGGTGAATATTCTCAATTGTAAAAACTTTTCCTTAGGTCTGCTGCTATCTCTCTTCTTCTCTCTTTTACTTAGTTTTTTTTTTCTTTTTTTTTTTACCCTAGACTATCCTTGTTCATCTTAGGTCTGTATCAGAATTCAAACATTACTTGTTGCAATTTATTTATTTTTATTAAAAATAATTTAAAATCTGAGCATTTTCTGGTTGTGCTGAGCACAAATCTAGAAATGACAGGACTGGAATTAAGACCAGAGCTGCCTGATTAGGAAGCTTTCAGTTGCATTATACAACAGAGAAATGGATAGGGGTTGTGGAATGTACATGGGTCATAGATAAAGCCACACATGTGAAGCAAAGTCATGCTTGGTCAGTCATAGTGCATGGCCTTCTATAGTATAATGTAGTCATCACTTCCTACTTTTGCTGCTGACTGTGGAAAGCCCTAATCAGTTAGTATTAATATTACTAATTTGGTGTAGGACTATATATCATATCATTGACAAGTATGGAATTATATGACCACCTCATTTTTCATTTTCCTAGAATGGCAGATGCAGGAGGACAGAAACCTGCATAACTTTTTTAGAAATGTTGAGCCATGCTGAAGGTGAGGAATGTTAGCATAAGATGATGAAACCTTCAGGCAAAGAACTAGACTAAACACTACTTCCAAAGGTCCCTGATAAAAATTAAATCTCCAGATCTAAGAACTTGCCTTAGTCTTCATTCTTCTTCTTTTTCTCCAAAATTTGTTACCATGGACTTCCCATTTTTACTTCAAAGTATTTTTCCCATGATGCCAGACTACAGTTTTTCTTTGACCATGCCCTCTTTGTCCCCTTTTCTTGGTATAGTTTCCTTCCATTGCTCTACCAGTATTCACATTTTCCAAGCTCTATGTTAACCCTCTATTCTTTTCTTTCTTGAAACTTTCCATTAGAGGATGAACTAAATGCATGATCCCTGTCATCATTATTTTTAAACCAAATATCCCAAAATCCATCATCTCTAACTGTCTTTGTCTTTTTGGCAAACTCCACTGATAGTCTGTAGCACAGCAGTGGCAGTGGAAAGAGTGAGACCTGCCTTCATTTTCTGCTATCACCTCAACCTCAGCAAATCCTAAGTTGAATCTGCATCTTTCCTCCAAAACCAACTTCTATTTTTTAAATATTTTAGTTATATATTTTTAGAGCTGGGTGGAGGGAAGAAGAAAGGGAAGGAGAGAAACATAGATGTGAGAAACATCAATTGGTTACCTCTTGTATGCACCCCTACTGAGGACTGACCTGCAACCCAGGCATGTGCCCTGACCAGGCATGGGACTGCGACCTTTCACTTTGCAGGATGACCCCCAACCCACTGAGCCACACATGTCAGGGCCCAACCTCTATTTTTGATGAAATTTGTTGACATAATTTTTGTCTAGTTGTCCAAACTGGAAGTGTGAGCATCACTTTTGCTTGACTTTTCTGATCCATGATCCTTCCATCCTTAGTCTTTTGATTTATCTTTAACACATGCTTCAAATCTCTCACATTTGTTCACTTCCCCTATACAAACTGTTTCAGCTCACTTCCAATTTAATTTAATAGCTGCATAACTGAAATCTCTGCTTCTACCCTCTTTGCTCTGCACCTTCTCACACAGCCCACTGCCAGATTAACTATTCTTCAATATCATTTTCAGCAAATCATACTCCTGCTCAGAATCTGAGAGTTGGTCCCCATTTTCTCTATTTCTTCCATTGTCAAGACATTCAAGTTGCTCTATCTTCCTGGTCATGCTGATTGCCCTCCCCTCAGTTCAGACTGTATATGGGTAGCCTGACTGGTATACTTAACCTTTCATTGAATGTACAGTTTTCTTGCCTTGCACTTTAACCTCCAAATTTTTCCCGCACATCCACATCCCCACATTAGGTCTATAGGAGGGCTCTTCCTAATCCCATAAAAGATCTATAATCTAAAAGTACCTGCTTTCCTCCATACACCCCCTAATGTGGTAGAATAGTGATAGAGGAACCACCACAAGCTGAGTTTAGAAAGGGGAAGAAGGGCACTTGTCCTTAGAGATTTGGAAATCTCTCTCAGCAAGCAATGTGAGGGGCCCCTGATCTGGGTTGGGGAACATTCCTTGATTAGGCTGCCTTTCTGCTCTCTGGAGGGGCTTTCTCATCCAGTATCTGCCATGGGTCCTGGCTATGCCCCCCAGGAGTTCCTCATTTTACACAATCTTGTTTGGCCATAGCTGAAATGGTTGTTGGGGAATATGCCCTCCTTAGGACTTACACAGCTTTCTCCGCCCACTCCTTCCCCATAAAAAGTCAGAGGTCCAGGGATTGCTTAAGGTCTGAAGAACATCAGGTTCCCTGTTCCTTGACAGTACAACTATCTTAAACAGGAGGTCTCTTACCTATTTTATTCCTGTCAACTGCATGTGCTAGTAAACATATGCAGTTATTCTTGAGATATGGTCCTCAGAACTGCTGATTTCTTTGCTTTCTAGTCTCATACCTCTTCCCCCACTAAATGGGATGTATTCTGAGTCTATCAGAATTTGTGGGAGAACATATCCTTATGTTCTTTACTCTCTGTCACTTTATCCAATTAAAATGCTGACCTCAGCTAAGGTGGGAGGGGAGGAAGAGCAGGAAAAGTGGCACATCAGCTTTTAAATGCTCCCCTTTGATGTCATACATGTGACTTCCACTCATTTGTTATTGGTCAAAGCAGGTCACATGGCCATGCCAGACTTCAAGAGAGCAAAAACATGTATTCTGATTCTTGCACTGGGAAGGAGAATCAGATAAAAGTGTGGATAGTATGGGGTGTGTCACTTTGGGGTAGAGACCGTAGGCTACTGCTGTAAAGCACCAAGGTAATGAGCAATGGTGTCTGTCAGAAGGGAATGAGTGGTAAAGGAATGAGCAGTAGTGTCTGTCAGAAGATGCCAGAAGGGGCTGTTTCTTCTTTTGGTCAGACACTTGAAGTACTGGTAACTACATCCTGTGGAAAGAATTGTGGTACTCTGGAAGCTTCGGATTGGCTGCCTCACAGCTTCTCATCCTTTGACCTTGGAACCCTGAAGCAACTCCCTTGTGGAGAGAGAGGTTTGAAAGAGAACTCATCTTATGTGGCTTGAGATCCTCAAGAGTAAATGCCCCTGAGAGACCACATTTCTTGGTAGTTATGCTAATGCAACTAAGGCTTCACGGCTTAAAATAGACTCTCACTGGAATCACTTGGTTTGTTAAAGAGCAATTACTCCCAAGGCTCCGAGATGATTGGAGAATGTTCAAAAGCCATCAGCAAACCGTATGGAGTTTAAGCAGTCTTTGTATGGATGCAGTTACTTCCTAGGAGCCACTTCCTGGGATGCAAAAAGTGCTAAGAATCTGATTGTTTGTATGTTTGTTTGTTTTGCAATTGGGAGGTTCAGGGCCCATTCTGGAAGTTTTACAAGGGGAGCACAACAAAACTTGCCCCAATATTGATAAGATGGATTCTTGGGAGTGTGATCAAAGACTCAGTGACCTCAAGTCAACACAGCATGGGCTCTGGAAGTGCCTGGGCAGAGTGGGCCTTGCCAGAGTCCTGGTTGTCATTTGGGTGGGTGTAGACATGGAGTGGCTAAGACAGGTGTTGAGTCTCTGCCAGCCTCTTCTTCATTTAGATTAATTGCTTTCTCTTGAGTTTTATGGAACTCAACAGAGCTGGTTGTGGCTTTTCATGGTTGACTACCCCCGTAGTACCTAATTACAGAGGAGATTTTTAAAATCAACAATGAACACATTTTCTAAATATGTCCTCAATCCATTCCCTCCCTGGGTAATCGGAGGCAAAGAGAAAGGAGGGCAGGGTGGTATCGCCTGAGGCCTCTTGTCAGTGAGTCCCAGGCAGGTTCCACTGGAGACCCTGAAAGCACAAGTTGCCTGGAAACTCCATGGCAAGGCATGCCCTGTGGTCCTGAGGCCATACCCCAGGCACTTGAAGCTTTCACACCTGCTTTTTTCCTCCTTCTCAGGAGCTGAGGCATTGCTCAAGAGCTAGGTAAGAAATTATACATTTCCACCAAAGAAGCAAGGTGTTCTGTCAAAAGAAAAATAAAAATATCAAGCACCTTCTCAGGAGATCAAAGCCTGACTCAGTAAAAAGCTCCTGGCACAGGTGATTCTGAGACTCTGTTGTTGTTGTTTTTCTTTTGAATGAAAAGAATATATGCAAGAGGAATAACATCTCTTTTATTAACTCATCTGTTCATCCACTCTATTCATTTATTTGGTCATTCCATCATTCATTACACTTGACCCTGTATGAGACACTGGAAGATTCACTTGGTAAGGATCTCACAGGGCAGGGAAGGGTACTGCAGGACCTGAAACAGGGTCCTGATCCAGCCAACAGAAGACCAGATAAGGGTAAGGATAGTCCAGAGCATTTGTGCCTCTGTATCCCAACCCCCTGCTGGACCAGACACCAAATTGTTTCTCATTCTCTCTCAGTGGAGGAAGAGGAAAGACAATGAGTGTGGCTAATTCACATGGCTATTTCATTGTTTGGTCATGTGAATTAGCCACGCTCACTGCATTTACCTTGTCACTGCTTATATGAGCCTTGAACTCTGCCAGTTACAAGCTGGAGGCCAGATAGTGAAGGAGGTCAGTGTGGGGCATGAAATCACAAGTGTTTCTCAACTGGTGAGACTTTCTTATAAGAACCAAAGGATGCCCACGACACACAGTAATGCCCTGTTGCACTACACATGCATGCACACACACAGACATGAGAGCAGGGAGATTTAAACCCTTTGCCTCTCAACTCTCCTTTTGGAAAATCACATTGAAGTTGTTAGTCATTTTATAGCACAAAAGAATGACCTCACCTTTGGGCTCATTTATTATTTCCATCTGTTCCCTCCATATTTACAAGGGGCTATGCAACCCCTCCCCCCACAAAAAAAACCCTTTATGTGAAAAGAGGGAGCATCTGACTCCCCTCTCTCCCACTTTTTGCACAAAAGCAATCTCACCAAATCCCTCCTTTCATGGGCCCTCTGTCCACCTTTGTCTGCATAGTAAGACAGTGGTTTTCAGCTATCTTACTTTGGTTTTTAACCAAAATCTAAAAAAATATATGCAGATGAAAGGCTCTGCCCAACACCTCCTGAATTATAATTCACAGAAGTGACATTCTATAACTTTGATAAGCTTCCAAGGTGAATCTGATACACAACTGTGGTCAGTGTGTCTCAAACCTTCATGTGCATTTGAATCACCTGGGGATGTTACAATGCTGATCCAGTAGATTTGGGGTGGGCCTGTGATGCAGAATTTCTGACAAGTCCCTTAGATTGCTGTTGGTCAAGGAACAACTTTAGGTAACAAAGGTATACACCCTCGACCCTGGGTACACATCAGAATGATCTAGGGAAATTTTAAAAATCTTGTTGCTCAGGCTATATCCCCAGCTAACTAAATCATAGTTTCTAGGGCTGTGATTCAGACATCAGTAATTTCTAAAGCTTCTCAAGTGATAACTTTGTGCAGGTCCAATTGGAAACTGCTTGTTCAGGAGCTTTTTCCTACCAAAGTGGGCCTGTGGTCTGACTGCTGAGCTCCCATCCCTCCATCTTTGCTTGCTGTCATTTCATACCCTTCGTTCTTCCTTAAGAACCCTGAAGGATTAGGATCTGACTGTTGTGGCTTAGTGCATTGGGTGTCACCCCACAACTGAAGAGGTCATATGTCAGGGCACATGCCTGGGTTGCGGGTTTTATCCTAGGTCAGGGCACATACAAGATGTTTCTCTCTCCCTCTTCTCTTCTCTCTAAAAATAAAAAATAAAATTTTAAAAAATAAACCCTAAAGAATTAGCATCTTGCTTTCCTATCTCTTCCACCTCCCTCAGTGTCATCTGTAACTCTAACCTTCTATACACAGCATTGCTCAGAATGCATTTGTCCACCTGTTGGCATGGCAGGCTCCTTTTTTTTAATTCTCACCCATGGACATTTTTTCATTGCTTTTTAGAAAGAGAGGAAGGGAGAGAGAGAAACATCAATGTGAGAGAAACATCAATTGGTTCCCTCCCATACATGCCCAGACCAGGGGTCATATGCACCCAGGCCAGGGATCAAAACCACAACCTAGGTATGTGCTCTGACTGGGAATGGAACCCACTACCTTTCGGTTAGGAGACGATGATTCAACAACTGAGCCACATCAGCCAGGGTCTGTCTCCTTCTTGTCATCTAGCTCTTTCTTTCTTGACTTTGGAAGGACCTCACCTCCCCAGACCAAGATAAGCACAGCAGTTCTAGACAACTCCTCTGGGTTCCTCCAGCAGCCCATGGAATGTCTATTATAACCCTTAGTACATTGTGCAATATTTGCTGATTTTTCTGATCTGTTTCCCCCACTAGACACTGAGCTCCATGAGAGTGGGAATGGCTTGCCCACCTCTGAATCTACATCATCTTGCACAATGCTCAGAATACAGCAAAAGCTCAAGCAACATTTATTGAATGAATCAATGGATCCTGTCCTTTCTCTTTCTTTTTGTTTTTCTGGTTTCTCTATGGGGTTCTGTTAAATATACAAAAACTGATCTTTTTTAGTGTGATTCTGATTGGTAGCATATTTGCTCAAACCAGTCCATACCCATTGAGAGTATAATTGGAATACCTACCCCTTCCAAAACCCTGCCAATCATTCTGCTGTGTAAATAGGCACAGGTGATTGGTTCTAATCAAAATCATTAGTTCTAGAATGATCCCGCTGCCATATGTAGATAATTATGGCAGAAGTCTAAATTTTGGATGTTAGCCAATCTAAATAACATTAGCATGAGGAATCTGCATGGAACAAAGGGAGAAGGTTGGAACAGTATTTGAACATAAACAATAATAGCATTTTAATGTTCCAGGCACCTCTCTAAGTAGTTTATACATATTGACTCATTTACTCAACATAGCAGCCCTATGAGAGAAATATTACTACCTGAATTGTATAGGCAAGGAAACTAAGGCACAAAGACATTAGGTACATTAGCCAATGTTATACAGCTAGTAAATGCTGAAGTCTCTGTTGGGAACAGGTAGACTAGCGTCAGGCTATTCACTGCTATACTGTTCTAGGAACTGGGCTTCTTCTAAGGTATAACATTAATCAAATTTCTCAACATGACTGTTAACATTCCTCCTAGTTCATGTGTTCTGATAGTAAGTAGAGACCTAACTTGAACCCTGGAAGCAAAATAGACCATTTGGATTTTCCATCTTATGAGGATAGCAGTCCTCAAATTTTAGGTATATCCAGTTCATTTTTTTCTATCACATACATATGCACATATGGAATACCCCTCTCTCAGGAAATGGGGACTTCTCTTGGAAGTTGTCCATTGGAGGAAAAGGAACCTCCAATGGATGACTTCTCTGTGTATGCAAAATCAAATTATTCAGAATGAGCACAGTGCTGTTGTTTTTCTAGAATTTTATTTGCTTTTGGATGTAAGACTGAAATGCCAGAATAAGAAGTTTGGCTGATGGTTCCTGAGTCTAAGTCAGTCCTGTAAATACCACTCTTTGTCCTAACTGATGGCTCTTTGGGGGTTAACCAAAACCTAAGGCCTCTTCCTGTGCTCTCTGGTATGTGTCCAGTTCTGTTCCTTTATGAAGAAAAGTAGAATGAGGCCCTTCATTTAAGGGCCTTCCTGTGATATAAATCTGCCCTCATTTCTGGAGTTCTTCACCTCTTTTGTGAAGCATTTCATTGGTGACCTCACATTTGAAAAACTAAGACTAGGAATTTATATTTTTGCATAGCCATTTCTCCTAAGATGTCATCTCTCTGATGTCTATAAACAGATAGGACCCAATGTTCCCAGACCAGGTAGATAGACGGCCTCTTCCCACATCTGAGCTTAGTGGGAGAATCTGTGAAAGAAAATTATCCAGCATGGGAAGGACTTCACAGTGGCTTCTATTTTCTCAGTCTACCACATGGGAAACCATTAGAACTTAATTTTTAAAAATAAAAGTGGTATCAGTGTCTCTAAAGCAGTGGTTCTTAAAGTGGAGCCCCCAGACCAGCAGCAACAGCACTACCTGGAAACTTATTAGGAATGCATGTTCTTGGGCTCTACTTTGGGCTTTCTGAATCCAAAGCTCTGGGGGTGTGGATCAACAATGCATGCTCTGAGAAGCCCCCAGGTAATTCTGATGCATAGTAAAATTTGAGAGCCATGGTCATAATGAATGAAGATGTATAATTAAAACATGCTTCTTCATGTATGACTTCACCCAAGTAGGATGACACGAAGGATGCATCATTTAAGTATCTTGTCCTCATGGACATCTCAGCTGGTATTACCCAGAAGCAGAATTCTGTACTAGACATGAACCTTTAGTCAAATTGTAAGGAGCTGTACATAAACTGCTGGAAAATTGAAGCCATCCATTCATTACTGACCCCAGAAAACTGCTTCTCCATTGTATAAACCATTATTTGCCCATTGATCAAGGCAGGTGGGATGTCGTTGAAGACTGATGATTAATTCAGATAGTTCTTACCTGAAAGAGCTCAGCTGTCTTCCTTGCTCACAGCTGCCTTATTGAAGCCGTGGTATTAAAACTGTGAAAATTCTGAGAGCTAATTCAACCCACTGACTTTAATCGCCCAAGGCTACAGGACAAACTGAGAGACTCGGAAGTGGCTTTGGTCAAACATGAATGTTATTACTTTGACTGGGGACACTGGGAGACTCACAGAACAAATGGAAGAGAGACAGTGTGATCTTTAAAATTAGTTACAAAGATCAAACATTAAAAAGCTGGAGTAATTTTTGCAAGTGAAAACTCATCCTTTCAGAAATCATTAATTTAATGAAATTACTCATTAGACTCGTGTCATTGTGTCCTTATAGTTACAGTGTCTCCAATAACTTTAGCTTTTCTTTTTGAAGAAACCAGTACAAATTCTAACTTGCCTTTCCAGTACTACTCTATGGAGAATACTTTTCCCCCAAAAAATTGGGCATGGGTTTTCCCTGTTGGATTAAAGATAAAAGAGAATGTCATCAAACACAAAAGGACCCCATAGTTCTAGGTTCATGGGATTGATGTCCAGCAATGTCTTTGTTAGCAGCTGACAATGTCATGTGTCTATTTAAGAAGGTTATGAGTTCTTGAGATACCATCCCAACCATGTGTGGATAATATCATTAAGGGTCAGAGCTCCAGCGCTCCCTTGGGTGACATAACAATTTACCTCCGTAGACCATTGTTGGTTTGCCTTAACGTGTTGATTCTGATACACATATCTTCAATCATATTCCTTTCCCAAAGTTGAGGAGCACTAAAATGAAAAGGTAGTATGGTGCTGGAAGCAATGTGGTAAGAACTCAGGAGTGTCACACAATCCTTAGTGTTGGTGGCAGAGTTCAGTTCTCCTCACCCCCTGACAGTGGCTGCGGGTTAAGACCCAGATACCAGGAGTCTAAGAACTATCCCTGATTCTTTGACCCCACTTTAAATAAGCCTTGACTCCCTGAAGCTGTAGTTTATAGGGTCCGGCAAGGAGGAACAACTGAAATTGGTCATGACCTCACCGTTCCAGTGTGAACACCCCAATCAACAGCCCTCAGAGAAAGAAGACTTTACCCAATTCCCTGGGGAAAAAATTGCTTCTTGAACACCGCTTTGTGGTCTTTCACCTATATCTGCTTTAATCCTCATAACAATTCTATAGGGTCGGTACTATGATCTCCCTGGTACAGACTAGGAAAAGGAAGTTTATGGAGAGGAAGTGCCTTGCCCAGCCTTGCACAGCTATTAAGTGGCAGAGCTAGTATTTGGGTCCAGTTAGAGGGCTAGTGTTAGAGTTCTTGTGGTGAGCTCCAGACATAGTTTAGAGGTGGCGGTAGTCAAAGCGTGTCCCCTTGACCTGCAGCATCAATGTCACCTAGGAACTGGTTGGAAATACAAATGATCAGGCTCCATCTACAACCTCCTGAATCAGAAACTCCAGGGGAGGGGCCTATCAATCCAGTTTTTAGCAAGTTGTCCAAGTGGTTCTCATGTAGAAGCAAGGTCTGAGAACCATGGTCTAACACATTCCTACAGGCTGAAACAGGGAAATAGAGACTAAATTCGGTTTATTTAGTTTACCCTATTCTCTTCCTCACTAATTTCTTTCACATATTTAAAACATTTCTTAGATAGGTTTTGAAGGCTCTCCTAGTGGTTTTGATTTGCCAAAATCACCTCTTACTCACGGAGAATATCGAAAACTGCCCCTCCCCCACACCAAGCCTGACATGGAAAGCCCTGGGAGGCAATACCTGTTACCTCATGTTGCCTCCTTGGTCTTGCCGGGGGGTCAGGGTTCTCTGCTGGGCACCTGGAGCTTCAGGCACTGCACACAGGCCCCAGGATGCCAATGGATGTGTTCAATGGTCTCCAGGCTTTCTGGGGTGCATTGACTTAAAAAAAAACAAAACTCTGCCATCTTCCATTTTCTCTAATTAGTGAATAACTTCCATTTACAATTTTTATGACTACCTTTTTGAAAGGGAACATGATTTTCTTTTTATTTCTTTCCCCATACAGATATCTGGAGAAGATTTTTTTTAAAAGTATTGTTTCTTAATATATGAGGCTATTGCTTATTAACAGCAAGTCATAGTGAAAAGATGAGCTTTGGAGATCTATGGAACTGGGCTTAAGTATCATTTCCACTCTGCTAACTTGGAGGCCTTGGAAAATACATTATTTAAAATCACTGAACTTTAATTATTTTCCTCTTTATTATAGACAAAATAATACCACATAGGGCTGAGAATTAATATGATTTATGTGAGTGAAGTGCCTAGCAGAGTGCTTGGCATATTGTAGGTGTGAAATAAATAACAATTATTAAAATGAAATGGTATCATTTTCCCAAGGAGAAGACAAAAGCATCCCACCCTCAGAACCTGGCCAGCATCACTTTGCCTCATTCCGTCAGCCAAAGCAGGTCACAAGGCCAGTTCAGCTTCAAAAGGTGGAAAAACAGACCCCACCTCTTCATGGGAGTAGCTGCAAAGTCATGATGCAAAGACATGCATGCAAGGAGGGCTGGGGAATGGAGGCCATCTGTCTGCTGCAGACTCATTAGTCAAAACTGAAACCAGCAAAATGAAAGCTTTGCCTTGGCTTGGCCGCCTGCCGGCCCCTTCCTCACTCCTCCTCCTCCTCCTGCTCTTCTTTTCCTCTCCATTCTCTTTTTTTTCTAAGCTTCCACAGACTATTTAAAAAAGACAGGCCACGGAAGAGGGTGCTGGGAGAGAGTGTTGGAATAGGCCACTTGGCGGTATCCACCACACCCCTTAACCCTCATTCTTGACTGTGGTAATACAGTTCTTGGAGCAGCATCCCTGCTAGACTGTCAGAAGCCTGGGCCCTGATGCAGCCCTATTGACACATCCTTAGAAGCCTTCATTTTGACCCAGGCAGCCCTCCTAGTGGCTTTGGGTTGCTATTGATGTGTCAAAGCAAGGTGAATGATACAGAAAATGTGCCTCTTTTCTTCTCCTGCCCCTCCTGCCACTGCCACATCAGTCATTACAGACTCTTGCAAAGTATATGTGAGCCCAGGAGGGCTGCCCTGCTTCCCTGTCACTCTCTTACCTCTCCTTAGAAACACACTCTGTGATTCAATGTGAAAGGAGACCTTCAAAAACCTGTGTACAATCGATCTCCCTAAGGATTTTTACTAGAATTCCAAATGACTTGTAAATGGCATGCAGGTAAATATCAGCCTGGATACAGAAACTTGCTGGTTACCTTGATGTTGCTATAAAATATATAACCCAAGGATAAAAAGGTTATTACTCATGAAAGAGAAAAACAGGGAGTAAACTCATGATCTGAAGTTCATAAAATACTATGAGCATTTATTGAGCATTTATTATGTGCCTGGTAATGTGAGAAGCATTTTATATAATATAATTTAATCCTCAGACAAGCTAATGAAACAGAAAATGTCCCCAGTTAACACAGGATGAAAGTAAGGCCCAGGCAGGTGCGGTATCTCTTGGAGAATCAATATTCAAATTCATTTCCGTCGGACCTTGCCCCTAACCATTAGAACACATTGTACTCTATTTATTTATAATCCTTGGTGTGAAAGTAATTATGAGTAAGCCTAGAAAATAATGTATGCTTTGTAAGTGTAAGCCAACAGTCTTGACTGACTGAGCCTGCACTCTGAGTAAGTGCCAAAGCAATTAAAGTCAAAGGAATGTGTAGTTGCTCACAGGCTCCGGTGACCATGGTGTTGCTTAATGAAGTAGAATCCGCCACTTAAAGTAGATGTTACTGATAATTTCAAAGGTGTAAACGAAATCTTTATTAATGAAGTTGTTCATTAGCTATGTCATTTATGTGCATTTTCAGGCCTGGAGTTTGTTGTGGGTTTTTGCAATTGTTTATTGTTTGGTTTTTTTGTTTGTTTTTGTTTTTAAAGATTTCATTTATTTATTTTTTTAGAGAGGGAAGAGAGGGAGAAAGAGAGAGAGAAAGAGACATCAATGTGTGGTTGCTGGGGGTCATGGCCTGCAACCCAGACATGTACCCTGACTGGGAATCAAACCTGCAACACTTTGGTTCACAGCCCATGTTCAATCCACTGAGCTACACCAGCCAGGGCTTATTGTTTGTTTTTTTGCTGTAGGATTTTGTCTTACCTATAAGTGTCTCCCAAACTGTGTTCTGCAGAACATTTGCTCTGTTGTGTGCTTAGATGTCCCATGAACAAAAGGAGTCCCACAGTCAAATATATTGGTAAAAAGTAGGGCACATTAACATTTAGTTTGTCTGTTTACTGCAAGGCTTCTCAGAGCCTTTTGTGTATTGTAATCTGCATCCTAGGTCTCCAGGGTGACGGTGGAGTCTTATTTGTTGGCTGTATGGACTAAATGATGAGAAAGCTATTTGACTGCTGGTCAACCCGATCACATTGTGGGGGGTCAGAGGTCACTAATGGCAATAGAACTTTATATATCTCCAATTCCACTCATCAACATCATAATGATTCATGTGTTTTTAAAGTATTTTCTTCCCATTCTTCTAAAAATTATTCATCCTAAATGAAAATTTCTTTTAAAGGTTTAGAGCTCCCTGTGTGTGTTTACCTAAAGACAAATACAAATATAATTTGTGTTGGCTTTTAAACACTCATCAATATTACATAGTTCACAGACTCAAACAGCAAAGCTGAAGTTCCAGGCTCAGAAGCTCTCCAGGAATCAGCGGAAGGAAGGGGCCAGAACTGCCACTGCAACATGCCACATGGAAGATGTGGTTGGGCACTGGTACTGCCCCAGCTGGCCCTGTTGCCACTATGAGTGGCCCCAGAAGGAGTTGACACTGCCATCACCCAAATAATTCTAAATGGTCACTTGCATTGTAGCATTATTTGCTGTAGATTCAAAGTCTTGGGTGGGACCACTCATAGCTGGGATGCTGAGAGCGGGAGTATCTAAGCCTCTGAACTGCCATAGGAGGCAAGATTCTGTGTCTTACTCCCCTGAGATTTCTCTTCACATAGTGAGGACATGCTCAGAAGTCATTTTTGGGTCAATGTGGATTAACATGACCTACTCAAGGGCCACAAACTATTTCTGGCAGGACTAAATCTTGTGTCTCCTCATTCCCAGTCTCTTAGATGTTTTCGCAGTTTTGTGTTTTCTCATATAAGCATGTTTAGTCTTTTAAGAAATATTGAATCTTTCCCATATATCAAGCACTGTAGTTGGGTTCTTCTATCTCTCCTTTTTGGAGATTTTATGGTGAAATATTTCTACATAGCATTTTTCTGGTGATAAAGTGCTGTGCTAAGAACACTGTTTTCACAGTGAAATTTTAGAGAGCATCAAATTTAAAATGAAGATTATTATCAGAAGTATCCTGCAGATTCAGCATAGAGGCATGGTTAGAAAAGATAATTTGCTCAACAAAAAGAAAAAGGAAATAACATCACCAAGGGAATTTCTTGGGCACCATCAATGTCCACTGTTAAACTTTATTATATAAGCAGAAGGGAGGGTTGCATAAGTCAAGGACTTACAGCCCATCACATGAATCTAGAAGTTGGCTTGCTTCAGCACTTATACTGCAAGCGATTTCCATACACAGCCTTCACTGTGCCTATATCCAGCACCAAGATGCAGTATGGCCACAAGGCAGAAAGAATGGAAGTTTGAGAGTCAGATTCAGGCTGATGTCCATATTAAAAAAAACAATGGAGGGAATGTATATTTTTCTCGAAGAGGCTTTCTACCTTCCCCCAATGGTTTCAATTATTGCCTGATTAGAAACATAGAGAGGGGTTACCAATTCCATTTAGGTGACAAATACACATCTTAGCCTGAGTTTCCTAGAAAATGGGGCTTGAGGAAAAATGCTTAGAAAGTACAACTCTGGGGTGGGGGTGAGGGGACAGTGGGTAAAACAGGAATCAGGAAAGGCAGGAGAGCAAATTTAAGGAATCCTATCAGTGCTTTTGAAACAAGCACAGTTATTTGCTCAGTCTCAGGATATCTTCAGGGAGGCTGTTTGGAACCACTGCTTGGGTCAACAGTCCATCTTGGAAAGGAAGGGAGGAGATTTTTATGCTAGCTCTCATCTCTTTTTGGTCAAAGTTGTTCCCTGTGATATCAACTCTCCTGCATCTGGTTTACCTCCTAGGACCTCCAGTAGCCACCTAGGAAGCCAGATCTTTGGCAACTAGGAAGGCAACATCCATGCCACAAGCCACAATACTCAGGCTGAGCTGGTGACAGAAGCCAGTCAATGTCATGTCCCATCTCTCCATCTTGCCAGGTCAGCGAGGAGCGACGTTGCATGTGTCAAAGAGCCCCACAGTGTCTCATGCCTCAGTAGCAACAGGAAGGCCCAGGTATGAGAGGCAAGAGGCCATGCACAGGGAGGCATGAGACATGACTGTGAGGGACGTAAGGGACTAGGAGCAGTCACTGCAGAGACCCTCATTAACTAAGCAAGTAGACACCACGAAGGAGGGCACAGAGATGGAAGCATTTCTTTTGCATCTACAAGAATGCATTTGGACTAGGAGATGTTCATGGAAGTTTTAAGTGTCATCAACAGAAAAACATGACCACGGATATCCAGAGAGACAAATAAATGGAGTTATATCCTAAGATAACCTGAAAACCCTTTCACCATGTATACTAAAAATTCTTGAGTAGAATACAAAGAAATTAAAATGCACAAATGAATTTTAAAAGAAGGGAGAAATTCCTGGATCGAGAAAAAAAAAACAAAGAAGAAATTAAGACCAGATAAGTAAAAGTATGGACTGGTTTTGTAGTTATTCTTAGAGCGTACAAAGGAGTGTTTTGTTTTGTTTTTGTTTTTGTGTTCTTTTTTTGTGCCAGTAACCTAAGGGATTGGATTATTTTCTTCCACATAGAGAAAGAACACAAAACCTTAGGCTTGGGGAGAGTGGGAAGCATAGAATTTAGCAAACTTAAAGGCCTGCATCCCTGTTACAAATAGAAAGGCCTGCATCCCTTGTTACAAAATGTATACCCATCAGCAAAAGGCAGTGACAAGGAAACTTTTCTCTCACTGCTTGCATTTGGTTGGATGAAAAAAAGTTTCTTCTGAAAAATCAAAACCAGGACTGTAATTCTTAGAAGTTTGAAGTCTGATTTTATATTGCTGGAGAGGGACAGGAAACCATCAAGGTGAAAATATATCATAAACATAAAAATTGATTCTGAGATAGTGATAAACCTGGCTCAGTAGACACAAAATACATAAATGTAGTGGAAAATCAAACCACAAGATTTCTGAAGGAAAAGAGAACATCCCACAAAAGATCATCTCACTGTACAGCCACACAGACTATATAATTAGACTTCCAGAACTTGAACAGAACAGTCTGAAGAATAAAAAATTGTGTGTGTGTGTGTGTGTGTGTGTGTGTGTGTATAAAACTTAAAGTTAAACCAAGGATTTATCCTACTAATAAAATACTCAAATCTAATGAAAAAAGAACGGGTAACTTTGAAGAAAACCATACAACTTCTACACATGGAAAAAGTAGTAAGTGAAATTAAAAGTGAAGGGGTTAAATAATAGACTAAACACCATCAAAGAGAGAATTGGCAGATTGGAAAATAATTTTGAGGAAATTATATGGAATGCCAAGCAGATAGGAAGTATACAAAGGAAGAATTAGACTAATACTTTCAAATGTGTAGATCCTACATATAACCAGTATTAATTACATATTCCAGAAGGAAAAGTTATAGAGTATAGGAGAAACAGTTTTGAATAGATAATGGTAAAGTGTTTTCCATCAGTGATGAATGACATGAATCCACAGGTTCAAGGTACACCTTCAGATTCAAGCGACCTTCAAACAGATGAAATAATCAAAATCCTGGATCACCAGTAACATTTTAAAGCAGATAGAATTTAATCACAGGTTCCTTACACAGAAACACATCTTAACTGACAGAAATATTCTCAACACTCATAATTATGGCAGATAATCCTGTGATGAAACAAAATAAGATTAAATTAAGAGTGTATAACCAGAGTTCCAGGCAAGATCACAGCATAGGTAAACATGGTACTCACCTCCTCCCAGGGCCACATCAAAATTACAACTAAACTACATCATCACTCAGAACTGCCTGAAATCTAGCTGAATGGAAATCCTACAACTAGGGAATTAAAGAAGACACATCAAGACTGGTAGGAGAGGCAGAGATGCACAATGGGCTAGTCCCAACTGACTAAAAATTGGGAAGGATATCTCAGCTGCAGAGGTTCCCCTAGAGAGGAACCAGAGGTCCTAGCCCCACATCAGGCTCCCCCATCTCAGGGTTACAGTACCAACAGGAGAAGTCCCCATAACTCCTGGCTGTAAAAACCAGTGGGAATTGAGGCCAAGGGAAATGGCAGGCTTCTGGTATCCCAGGGAGTTCCTTTTAAAGGGCCTTGTTACAATACAAAAGGGAGGGCCAAGGGCAGCCGAGACAATATACTATTACCTGAAAGGAACACCCTAGGTTCGTTATGTCCACTGCCAGAGGAAAGACGTCTCTCAATACCAGAGATTCGTGAAAAGGAAAGGAATTTATTATTCATTTGGAATAACACAAACTAAAGTTCCCCACAAATGCACACAGTCCTCCCAGCACCCTCCACATGGCAAAAGGGAGCACTTCCAAAGCCTCATGATCCTGACTCTCACCCAAGCCTCATGGTCCCAACCAAGACACCAAAGCTGCGTGATCCTAAACAGACATGTGCTCCCAAAAAGAGAGACACCCAATGGCTGCTGTGCCTCCGTTTAAATCCCAGCGCTAATCTTCCTCTGCAGCCCCATTTCTGCTCCTCTCACAGTTGGCCACAGCTGCCCACATTCTGGGCAGGTGTGGCCCTGTGGTGTGAAGCCAATTATCTCCAAGCTCTTCTGGACTCTATTACAAATCCCTATTTGGGGCTCCCTCTTGGCTGCACCCTGTTACAGCCTCACAAGGATTTACTTGGACTCACTCCCGCGGTGCTCCAGCACTTGGGCAGTAGCTCAGAAAGCATCAGAAACATACAGGGAGCAACTGAATTTTCTGGCAACAGGGTGAGAGTTCAGGGGACAGCTTTCTCCCAGATAGAAGTGCTGGCAGAGGCCATTGTTCTTTTGCTGAGCCCTCCCCCACAGAGCCAGCAGGCAGGAACCATATTTGAGTCTCCATCAACCTAGCTCCCGCTGATTGCCCCATCCTCATGATTCCCTGAGGCCCTCCCCCACCCAACCTTCAGGCCCATCCAATCTGTTTCCGGCGACTTTTCCATATAAATGGCCTGTCATTGCTCCTGCTTCAGACATCCCTAAAATCTCTCATACAAGCAACATCTGGCCCCAGTGAGCCCTGCACTTCTTGCTAAGTGGCCCCAGGCCTGGCACTAGCAGCATCCAGCCTTGGTTCACAGCTTGGCCTCTCCTAGGCACCTCCAAGCCCAGCACAAGTAGCAGCTATCTTCAGATTGCTTTGTAGCTCATACCAGATGGCCTCAGACAGAACACAGGTGGCAGCTGACCTTGGTCTGTACCTCCTGGGAGGTCCCAGAGACAGTACACCCTCAGTACAGCTTCAGATCACATTGAAACCACCACCTAACCACCTCCACAAATGACACAGTCAAGGAATCAGTGGGCACCAGAAACCTACCTAAGTAAGTCCTGCCCTGTGGGTTAAGCCACTACACAGCTGATCTTCCATAATGGTTGGAATTCAGTGGTTGGTAGCTGCAGCCAGTCCTTGCAGCTGATCAGCCTTGTGGTAAATTCCTTACACAGATGTGCCAACAGCAGTCAAGGCTCAACTACAATAGCAGGGTATATACAGCCCACATGATGCATGGAAGGGGTACACTTGGAGTGCCCAGCTTGGGTGATCAGGGAGGCTGTGACACTGGATCCCACAGGACACCTACTATATTAGGCCACTCTACCAAGCCCAGGAGACATAGCAGCTCTACCTAATACATAGAAACAAACACAGGAAGGCTATCAAAATGAGGAAATAAAAAAAAGAAAAAGAAAAAAAAACACCACACGTCCCAAATACAAAAACAGAACCAAACTCCAGAAAAGAACTAAACAAAATGGAAATGAGCAATCTACTAGAGACAGAGTTCAAAACACTGGTTAAAAGGATGCTCAAGGAACTTAGTGAAAACTTCAACAGCATAAAAAAGGACCAGTCTGAAATGAAGGATACATTAACTGAAATGAATAATTTACAGGCAATCAACAGTGCAAGTGCAGTAAAATGAACCTGTAAACAGTAAATGAACCTGAGAATCAAGTCAATGTTTTGAAATATAAGAAAGCAAAAACACCCAATGAGAACAACAAAAAGAAAAATGAATCCAAAAAAGTGAGGATAATGTAAGGAGTCTCTGGGACAACTTTAAGCATACTAACATTCACATCATGGGGGCCAGAGGGAGAAGAGAGAGAGCAAGAAATTGAAAACAGTTGAAAAAATAATGACAGAAAACTTCCACTTGGTGAAAGAAATGGACACACCAAGTCCAGGAAGTACAGACAGTGCCAAACAAGATGGACCTAAAGAGGTCCACAGCAAGACACAGCATAATTAAAATTCAACAGATTATAGACAGAGAATCTTAAAAGCAGCAAGAGAAAAGCAGTTAGTTACCTATGAATGAGCTCCTAAGGGATTAAGACATACAAGGACAGAAAGATTGGCAAGAAATACTCAAAGTGATGAAAGCAAGGACCTACAGTCAAGATTACTCTACCCAGCAAAGTAGCATTTAGAATGGAGGGTCAGATAGACAGCTTCCCAGACAAGAAAAAGCTAAAGGTATATCAAACCAGGACTATATGAAATGTTAAGTAGTCTTCTTTAAAAAGAAGAAAAGATAAAAAATGTGAACAATAAATGGCAGTAAATACATATCAATTAACATTTTAATCTAAAAAGCAAAATAAAGAACAAGAAGGACAGAAACAGACTCATAGATACAGAGAAGATTTTGATGGTTGCCAGATGGGAGGGTGTTTGGTGGGATGGGTGAAAAAGATGAAGGGATTAAGTAATACAAATTTGTTGTTACAGAATAGTCACAGGGATGTAAAGTACAGCATAGAGAATATAGTCGATAATATTGTAATAACTATGTGTGGTGTCAGGTGGAGATGATCACTTAGTAAGTTATATAATGTCTAATCACTAGAGTGTACACCTGAGACTAATATAATATTGTATGTCAACTGTAATTGAAAAATAAAAGTAATCCAAAAATGAAAAAAATAATAAAATTTTTAAATAAAGAGTATATAACCAGCTAAACTATCATTCAGGAGGTAAGGCAAAATAAATACATGTTTGTACAAATAAAGACGAAGAAATCTACTTCTGTTAACATAAATAGATTTCAAAACCCAACGCTGATTGAGAAAGGCAAACTCCAACAGGATATGTACAACATTATTGGCATAAAACTAAAAGCCCAACATTGAATTCATGTATTTAAAGTACAGAGCAATATTAAGAAAAAACACAACCACCTTTCAGGTAGCAATTACTGCTGGGCAGAATAGGTGAGAGGCAGAAGGAAGGAGAAAGGCAGTAAGACTTCAGCTGTAGCTGCAGTGTTTTACATCTTTCTTTAACACAATAAAAATCTGGAGGAAAATGGCAAAAGATTGTATTAACATCTGTTAAATCTAGATGGAGGTACATGGTGTTTGTTGTTTTACTTTTGTACTTTCTATGTGCTTGAAATATTTCAAAATAAATTTTTAAAGAAATAAATCTACATCAAATAGGAGAAAAAAGGAAAGAAAGGAGGAACAGAGAGGGAGGAAGAAGAAAGGGGTATCTCACCGTGGTGAGTTCTTGAGGGTGATTCCACACAAATGAGAAAGGACACTCACCACTCACCCTTTTAAAATGTGAGGTTCCATTCCAATATAAGTGGGAAGAGGTGACAGAGAAAACTGGGTGTCAAATCTAGGTCCTTCTACCACTTCTACCATGAAGCAACTAGGTCAACACTTGTAGAGACTTCTCCCTGATTGACTCTTTCCTTATCTTTTAATTAATTAGATTGTAACTAGTTAATCAACAGCATCCTCTTTATTTCCAGCATTATTTTGATTTGCTTCACTATTTCAAAGGACCACATTTTCAGGCATAAAAATTGCTTTCACTAATGCAATCATATTAGTAAGGACTCCTTTAGCCTAACATGATATAATTCAGCCCAAACTGGCTTAAGGAAAGTGAAAAATTATTGGTTTATGTAAGATGAAAAACTCAGGGCTAAGTCTAGCTTGAAGCACTGATAGAATTGGCCTTCAAAAATACTATCACATGCCCCAGGTAATTTTTTAAATCTTCTACAGTTTGTCTTTAGTTCATTGTCTTCTTCCTCAGACATCATGTGATAGGCCAGGTGGTAGTTGTAGCCAGATGGTGATGGCAGCTCCAGCCAGCCCCTAAATCCTCTGTTTTCTCTGCTTCAAGAAAAACAAAATCTCCTTCACTCTCGTCTCAGTGAAGTATTTGCTGTGTCTCACTGGCTTTGACAGAGTTCTAAATGATGCAAGGAACCACTCATTGTAGACAGGGAAGGCTGTCACCATCAGCTCAAGCTCTGAACGTGCCACCACCATGGACACAGCTTCACCACAGCCTTAAAGGCTTCAGAGTTGGGGAGAGTGCCATTTCCCAATGAGAAACCAGTGTGTGGCTACCAGAAGAGGAAGGGTGTTTATAAGAGTGGCAAAAACAAATGCCCACTTCAGGTAACCAGTAAAATAACAGGAGTAATTTCCCAATAACGACAGTCCTAGAATTTTAATCTCTCTTTAGACAGAATGACAAAAGATGAATGGGAAATGTTAAAAGTGAGGCAGATTCTAAGCATGAAAAGAGACCATGTGATGACAAATACATAACGGCACCCAAATTCCAGTGTTCATGACCAAGGCAGAGGCTTATTTTGCTGGGAAGATGTAGTTTCAGTCAAGTGAGCACTAATTAGAATGACAGGTAATAATCATGGAAAACATGAGTCCTGTGATGTTCCCCAACAGCAAACATGAAAAGTGAGTGGTTTGAGAAGGAGGCATGGAGATTTGTGGAGGACAGATTGTGACGCCTCACCAAGAGGTGACTCAGGCATGGTGCACACCTCCCCAGAGTGGTGCTGGGTGAAGCAACTCACAAGTTTGCCCACATGCCTGTCAGACAAGGAATGTGAAGTTATGAAAATCATTTATCCTCACAGCACTACAAGGAAGAAAATTATCTTTGAACCACTCTCAAAACTTAGTAAATCCAAATAGGTAATATTAAAATAAAGATAGGTATATTTATATATATATTACACAGCAAATATTTGTTGGACATTCATCCCATAGAATTAAAAAATTCTCAAAATGATGGGGGAGGGAGGTTAAAATATGGGGAAGCATTTCTCCATTCTTCCATCTTTGGCTGTTGACCCAGATGTTACAGATCTTCCACCTTCATCTTCTCACCTGCTTCATCCTTTCCCACACACCTGTCCAGTGAACAACAGAAACCACACTGCAATTCTGTGTCAACCCCTGCAATGGCTGCAAAGATGTTACCAGAGGCAACCTGGTGCTATGTGTTGTGCATTACGGGTGTGCTCAAGAAGCCTGAGGATACTGCTAAAGTTAGTTCTAAGGCTGATCTGATCCCCATCAGTCACAACACCCAGAAGAACCCCTCTCTCATCTCCTTTCCTCTCCTCTTTTCTACTCTCCCCACCCTCCAGGCCCACACTTTGTTCTGCTATTTCCCGTCCCAACTCTTTCCTACTGATACCTCCCAAGGTTGCCTGCACTAGGGAGGGGAGTGAAGTCCTGCTCCACCCTCAGCCCTCACTGTTCAGAGTGAAACATTTCCAAATTAGTTAACTAATTTGTTAATTAAGGAATCAATTATTTAAAAAATGGTCTCTGGACAATTTGCCTTTCACAGTTATGTTTATGATGCAACTTATGTGAATCATTAGGCTACGGGAGTCCCTTCCTATTGGAGGTAAGCAGTGTATGGGCCAAGAGGTGGTGGAGAGAACAGAGAACCTCAGTCCACCGCATGAATGAAGCAAAATAAAACCCCAATATGAAGTATGCTGGCATCCACCCATAACACTCTGTTCTTGGGAGGAGGGGAGCAGCACATAAATGTAATTGAGCTGAATTGTGGCCATTCATGGCCTGGCTGCCAGAGTTTACTGACATAAATTGAGTGTGATTGCTAAGACTAGCACAACACTGAAAGAGTATAGCTGCTCACCAGATACAAACATGCTACCTATAAAGTGAGACATTAAGTCTGCGTTTCAAGAGAGGTAACATCTGTGGAGTGCTTATCCACTTCCCAGCTCTTATGTGTAATACTTCATTGTACCCTCAGACAACCCCAAGTGCTGTTTCATTCCCCATTTACACTTGAGAAAGTTGAAGTACAGAAAGGTGACAGAATGTTCCCCAAGGCCCACAGTTAATAAATAGTGGGACAGAGCTCTACACTCAGGTAATCTGATTTTAACCACTGCACCCAACAGTCTCCTGATAAAAGAACTGGAGCCAGGTGTTCTCAGTCTTTTTTAACAGTGAAAGTAGAGTTCAAGCATGGTGGTGATCTTGGGTGTCAGGGGAGGTTTGTATGTGGTCTACAACAGCACACTCTGAGCATGGCCAGGGTGGACTTAATACAAATTCTGTTTCTGCTTAAAGGACTGAAGCCAAGTATGGGGACTGGATGGTGGCAGCAAGACTGTCTCTTTGGGGAAGGCATATGTGCTACCCATTTGCAACTGCTACACCTAGCAGAATGCCTGGCATATATCTAGAGTTTGTATTAGTTATCTATTGCTGCATAATAAATTATCCCAAAACTTAGTGGTATAAAACAATATCCATTTATTACCTCACAGTTTCTGTAGATCAGGACCCCAGGCATGGCTTACCCATGTGCCCCTGGCCAAAGGTCTCCCACAAGGGTAAAATCACAGCGTCAGCCAAGTTTACAGTCCTCTCAGGCTCAAATGTGGAAGGACCCACTGCGAAGTTCACTAGGTGTTTGTTGGCAGCATTTAGTTCCTTGTGGGCAGTTGGACTGAGTCTCAGCTCCTTGCTGGTTGCTATCTGGACACTGCCAGTCCCTTGCAACTTGGACCTCTCCAACAGGGAAGCTTGCATCATTGGAGCAGTGAAGAGAGGGGGCCAGGGACAGAGAATACCATCAAAACAGAAGCCACAGGCTTTTAAACTAATCTCAGAAGTGACACCTACCACTTTTGCAAGTCAAGAGGTCCAGCCCACACTCAAGGGGAAAGGATTCCACCAGGGTATTCACATGAGGGGGTAAGAATCATGGGAGCCCTTTCAGAGGGTTTTACCTCGCGGTATGCAAAGCCAGTCTGTCTAAGTGAAGTTTGCCATCAAAATGCAGATAGCCCTCATAGGAGTAGAAAAACAAATCAGTGAACTTAAGTTGTTATCTGCACTTACCCTTCAGGTTGAAAGTGATTAATAAATCATGTCCATCAGGATAGTGATCTGTGTCCCTGGCCAGTGTGGTTCAGTTGGTTGGAGCATTGTCCTGTACACTGAAAGGTTGTAGGTTTGATATTCAGTCAGGACTCACACCTAGGTTGTGGGCTTGATCCCCGGTTGGGGCAAATACAAGAGGCAACCAGTCGACATTTTTCTCTCATGTCAGTATCAGTGTCTCTCTCTCTCTCTCTCTCTCCCCTTCCCTCCCACCCTCTCTCCTTGCCTCCCTCCCCAATCCCTTCTTCTCTCTGTAAAAAAAAAAAAAAAAACAATGAAAAAATATCCTCAATGAGGATTTAAAAAAACAATAATAAAAGATAGTTACCTGTGATTAGGTAATTGAATAGGAAAAGGAAGAGAGCTAAGGTTTATTGCTGCTTTATTTTATGTGCTAAACACTAGTGGATATCGCAAGAAAGGTATTATTTTCTCAGCTTCCAGATGAGGAAACTGAGTCTCAGCGACTTAAAGAATTTACTAAAGGTTGCATAGCCAGAAAGAGGTGGGGCCTCCCAAAGCACACTCTTTCCACTTATCATAGTCATTAGTGCTGCTTGTCAAGTAGTTCCACATCTGCCCCTCTGAGCCGGTAGGAGGACCGCACTTGCTGGCTTTCCTGTGCTCTAAAGACTGGTTCTGGCACATGTGCTGTGCCTCAGAGTGAAGAGTCTTCCTTTCAGGCCCAAGTGTTTCACTGAAGACCCTCAGAGGACTCTGGGCCCTCAACCAATGGCCCCAGTGGAGTTTGCCTCCCTGAGTGACCCCCAGGAGTGACCCTCATATCCCATCCCCCAAACAACCCAAGCAAATTTGCATTTGAAGAATTGCTTCTGTTGCTAAATAAATGTCACTGACCTACCTACCCCCTACTCCCATCCCTCAGCTTCCAGGTGGGATAGACTGACACCAAATCCTTACCTGTCACAGAGTGTCTTGTAGGTACTCAAGAATCCTAAAAGCACACTTGCTTGTGAGAAAAAGTAACAAGATGCAAGTTCACACTGAAGGTCTAAGTTTTTCCATGAGAACATGAAGTTGAAAGGTCAAGGGAGATAAGGCCTTGAGGAGAAATGGCTCATTGAGAAAAGCTAAAAAAAGTGAAAAACAAAGCTATTATTTCCAGACCTCACACTTCTGCAGAGGGGGGATCTGCTCTTGGCCTTGGGCTTTTCTCCTGGGACACTAGGTGGGGTGGACGCCTACTCAGAATGAGTGACACTCAAGACTGTTAGCTAGTTTGCTGCCCCGGTTTTACACTTAGCCTGCCTCACCGAGAGTCTCATAAAGAAAGGCTGACTGTGACTGAGGCACTGGACTGGGTGCCACCTGACCCTCTGGGCCCACTGCTTCTGAAATAAATACTGTTTGTGGGCAGCAATACAGGAAATTGTATCTGTTACAGTTGTTTAGCTTCAGGCAATGAAAGCTGAACCCTGCCTAACTTAAGGAGAAAAGGAATTTGTTGGAAGGGCTAACTCATATAAACAATAAGGAAAAACAGCCCAAATGTTCATTAACTGATGAATGGATAAACAAAATGGACTATATTCATACAAAGGGGTGTTACTCAGCCATAAAAGTGGTGAAGTAATGACATGCTACAACATGGACAACACTTGGAAAAACTTTGCAAAGTTTAAGAAGCTAGTTCCAAAAGACCACATATTGCAGATTCTACTCATATGAAATGTCCAGAAGACGCAAATAGGTACAGGCAGCAAGTAAATAAGTGGTTTTCTCAGGCTGGAGAGCAGGGTTGGGTTGGGGGAGTGGACAATGACTGCTAATGAATGCTGAGTTTCTTTTGAGGTGACAGAAATGTTCTAAAACTGGTCATGGTGATGGCTGTACAACTCTGTGAACATACTAAAAACCACCAAACTTTACACGTCAAATGGGTGAATTGTGTAGTATATGAATTACATCTCCATAAAGCTATAAAACTTTTTTTAAAAAAGGGTTACAATCAGAAAATCTTCAAAAAATAATAGGAGAGGCTGCAGATCCTGACTGAGAAATACTTAGGACCCAAGACACACCAGAGGCTATTCCCATGGACTGAAGGACCTCCCCCTCATAGTGATGGTCCATAGTGATGTCTACTCACTATTCTCAAGATGCAAAGCTCCAGGAGATCACCTTAGTGATTTGCTCAGGCATTTGCAGTCTAAACAAGACTATATCAAGTGGAAAACAGGTAACTGCCAAAAGTTTATATATCACAAGAGACTCCTTCTTTTGGATTTTGTTCAATCACATGTCCAGACTTATGACAACTCAAATATTTTCCTCCTCAGTTTTCTCACTGGAATTATCTTCTGGAGGTCAGGCCCTTTGTAGTACAGGTTTCCTTGGCTAGGTGAGTATTCTAGGATCCCATCTGTGTCAGTGTACCAGCTGGCATTATTGTGAGTCTGTGTTTGGCTTCAGTGGAATTTCTTTTTAAGATTCTTTCAACATATTTGCCCATTTCTTTTTTTTATTTTTTTAAGATTTTATTTCTTTATTTCTAGAGAGGGAAGGGAGGGAGAAAGAGAGAGAGAAACATCAATGTGCAGTTTCTGGAGGCTGTGGCCTGCAACCCAGACCTGTGCCCTGACTGGGAATTGAACCTGTGATGCTTTGGTTCGCAGCCCACACTCAATCCACTGAGCTACGCCAGCCAGAGCTCCATTTGCCCATTTCATGATGGATAATTTACAAGCACATATGCCCATACCATCCTGTGTTCAGCAGTTTTGGACCATACACAACATGACCCCCATGCCTCACCCTCCCTATTCACCCAATATTGCCCCAAGTTGACCTTTTTTTTGTTTGTTTCCCTGGATGAAAATAAGCCCTCAAAGGGAAATGTTTGCTGATTGGAAGAAGTGAGACAAAAAAATGGCAAAAGCACTAAGAGGCATCAAAATCATTGACAGTAAGTTTTTCCTCTTTTCCATAAGCATACCGTCACGGAGAGGTAGACCAGTGAGTAGGCCGTTTGTCAGACAGCTAGGAGGATGCCTCCCATTAATAGCAAAACACAAAGGTTAGTATCTCCTGGTCCTCAAAGCAGGGTGCCCAAGGTGCATTCTGTTCTGTGAGCTTGCATGCTTCTCTGTAATGCCAGTGTCCTGGGCACTTCTCCTTTTCATTTTCAGATTCTGTAGGTGAGCCAAAAAGATTCTTGTGAGAAGATGTAGTAGTGGATTCAGTTTGAGGAGCAACCATCACATCTCAGGCCTAGGGAAAATTAACAGTGGCTTTGCAATACTGGAGCTTGCAGCTACTGTTGGTATAGATGAAGGTGGCGCTGCTGCTGCAAGCATTGGCACTAGTCCTGTCACTCATTCAGGTGATGTTTCGAACCCTGGCAAGTTGAAGTAGGGTGGGTGAGGATTTGTGTCATACTGCCTTGTACCCTTTCTCCTAGGTTCTTTCATGCTACACTGCCCCCTGGGGGCCACCTCTGATCATCCACCCCCATGCACAGTACAGGACAGGTGCTTAGGACATGCTCTTTTTAAAATGATCAAATAGTCAATTACTGATTTGTTTTGACCTACACATAATTTTCACAAATTGTGTTGTCCCTGTTTTCATCTTGTCTTTCTCCACACATTAAACTGTTTTTAGAAACCTAGGGCATACTATTAGTGACTGTGTAGTCTGCTTAGGCTGCTATTATGAAATAGCAGAGGCTGATGGTTTAAACAATAGACATTTATTTTCTCACAATTTTAGAGGCTGGAAATCCAAGATCAAGGTGCCAGCAGGGTTAGTGTCTGATTAGAGCTCCCTTCCCAGTTTGCAGTCAGCCATCTTGCTGTGGCCTCACATGGCCTGTCCTCTGTGAGCATGTCCAGAAAGAAAGTCAGAGCTCTAGTGTTTCTTCCTGTAAGGAGTCTTATTGGACTAGGGCACCACCCCATGACCTCTTTTTTACTTTTATTACCTCCTTAAAGGCTTTATCTCTGGTTACAGTCACATTGGAGTTAGTACTTCAGCGTGATTTTTGCAGTGCATACTTTAATTCAGACCCAGAAGCATGTGTAAGACTCATTCCTGTTGGAAAACAGTGGGTAGGGTGTGACTCAGGACCCAAGTCATAGGTGATGGAGTAGGAGTTATGGGAAAGTTGGGTTCCCCAGAAGCTGACCCTAACATGAGGATTCATGTACCAGTGATTGACTAAGCAAGTCTCAGGGGAGACTGGTAAAGTGAAGGGGGAAGCAGGGCAAGGAAGGAGAAAGAGGAAAGCAAACATGGGAAATCAGGCAAAGACCTGAGGACAGGTACTCCAGGGAGTGCTGGAGTGCTGCTCATACCTAGAGGTATGCTGATCTGGGGCTGGGCTTTCCTACTCCCAAACATGCCTGTCATCTGCTAAGGGCTTCCCCGGGAGACATGCATGCATTTCCAGATAATTCCAATTCTCTGACTCAAGAAAATCCTTCCAAGAAAAGAGGCAAGTATTTTTATTGAAGACAGAAGCACAGTTAACATAGGGGAGGGTGCACAGAAGTAGAGAAGGGAGCGTAAGTAACACAGATGGACCATCAACATGGTGTACAATGTGGGTGAGCATGGCGGGAGGAGGGAGGAGCCAGCATCCTGGGCAGCGCTCAGCCATCTCTGCCAGCCACTTCTCCTCAAAGAAAACACAGGAAGTCCTAATATGTAGCAGTAGAGAGCCACACACCTCATGGCTGAAAACTTAAAAAACCTGTGGCCTCTTAGACTCCTGAAAAAACACCCCCAAACTGCATGGACTGGAGTCAAGCATATTCACATTGAATCCTGGATCTATAACTTACTGCGGGAGTGCCCTTAAACAACTGGCCATGTGACCAAGTCCAACTAATCCTGAATGTCACCTATAGGATCGGACATCATATAAATAAACTGCTAGGAAAGCACCTGCACTTAGTAACACTCAAAAAACATTAGTTTCTTCTTCTGTCATAATCCCCCTTCCTTCTAAGTCATGGCATGCTTAGTTCTGGAGACATCTGAAGGCAATTCCACTTCCCCCTCTTTCTCTTTAGGTCTAAAGTTTTTAGCACTTGGGGAGAGAAGGGTTTATGGTCTAATGAGAGCTTTTCCTTCCATGCTTTCTGGCCCTTTACTGAGAAAAGAGGGGATTCATTCCCTTTTATGATTAGAAACATACTGAGTGGATGGACAGACCCTAATTATACTTCAGTTGAGGGGTGGGTAGAGCAGGGTGCCCGCCAAGCATACAGGAGGCAGCTTAAGGGCCCTCAGTGTGCTGGCATGGTGAATCCAGTCTTTCATTCCATAATCATCTAGTACCTGCTCAATGTGGAATGTGACACAAAAAAGACCAAGGCTGTGAACCTGCCCTGCAGGACTGTCCTTTAGGAGTCATGGACAAGGGGAAAGAGAAGAGATGGAGAATTGGAAGATTCGTGGGAACCAAAAGCAAATATTTGCTACTTTATAATTTGTGCTGAACTCTAGCCAACAACTACTGCCATCCAGTGACCTCTGTGGGTTTCTTTGAAAGGAAGGGAAGCACAGAAGAAGGATAGAGAAAATGCAGTTTATAACAAGAGCACGTACCAGTCCTCAATTTCTGCTTTCCCTTCCCCCTTCCTCATGCCACGTTCCTGTGGGATCAGGACTTACTCCAGGAGTGAAGGAAGAAGCAGTTGCAGTGTGGCCCAGAGAATACCAGCTCTTAATGTGCCTCTAAATATAGCCTTGGGACTATTTATTTAAATCTTACCACTACATTACTTACCTCAATGTGGATTTGGACAAGCCATAGTTTCTCTAAGCATCAGTTTGCTCATCAACATTGAGTATAAGAATTGGGGATGATGCAGAGCAAGTGCCTGAAATATAGTACAATGGTACCCACATAATGGAGGTGGCTTTGTTGTTCTTCCTACCAACACTCAAATGCAGCTTGTACCTAATAGCTAGAGGGTACACTTGGTCCTTCCTCATCTCAAGCATGCGAGAGATAGGAGAGAGGAGGCGAGGTAAAGATAGCATAGGTACAGGGACAAACATTTGATCAGGAGAAAAAGAGAAAAGTGAAGGACTTGAGAAAGTGGAAAGGACAGCAGAAGAAAATGCAAAAAGAGAGGAAGGAATGAAGGAGGAAATGAACTAGTGTTGCTCCCTGCCATCTTCCCCAAAAGCTTCAGCCTCTTCCGAGGAGTGAAGGAGCTTCCTTCTCACATCAGCCCAACTCCACACCCATCTCAGATCCTTCCCAGTTCTTGGGCCGACAGGAAGCCAGACCAGAGACCCTGACAGGACTTCCCAAGAGGCTGCTACCCCTGAAATAGCCAACTTAAGATAAATTCGGGAGAGTAAATTGAAAACTTTTTTAACTACTCCCATGGTGAAGGACTAGAAAGAGAAGGTTATGGGGGTAGCCACATGAGGGTGTTTCATTTGGATAAGAGATTAGATATTCTAAAAATCAACTCCTGTAGAACTGTCAGGAACAGAAGTCCATTTGGACTCTGTGGCCTAAGGAAGGTGGGAAGCCAGCCAAGCCATCAGGTGGAGTGGCCCATCTCTGTCAGGCATGAAGTGCTTGTAAGTAGACATGCTAGGACAGGAACTTAGTGAGAAGCTGATGAGGGGTGGCATCAAAGGTTTTAAGAATCACTTCCAGTTTGCACATCCATGACCAACAGTAAAAAATGACGACAAAGTGACTCTCCATAATGTCCTCTGTGGTGGGTATGTATATGGTAGGGAGTGTGAAGGAAAGTGTCATCATAGATTTCAGATTCAAACCCAAAATCTATTCATACCCACTATGAGTTTCATAGTATTAGACATTTCCACCTATATTAAGTTGACATAGGTCCAGCATTCTGCCACTTTTTCACTCTAACTGCCCTTCTGTGGCATGTGAGCTGTGTCTGGTCCCACAATGAAAGCCACTGACCCAGTGCTGGGAACCATGTATTAGAAACTTCTCTGAGCAGCGAGCAACTCATGGATTCTCTCACCTTTGCTAAGTGAGAGAGTGCCAGAGGCCTTTGTTCCTAACAAGTGCAGTGCCCAGAGCAATTCCTCTGAGGCAGGTGGGGCAAAACCAAGAAGCAGGTATTGAAAATGCTGCCTCATCCTGTATTGTGGAGCCCTTCCTTTCTGCCCACCCCTTTATGGGTGTATAGTGCCTTCATCACCATCATCATCATCACCTTCACAACTCTGGGACCACACTTCAAGGTTGCTCATTGATATTTTGGCACCTGAAGCTTAGAATACTATCGTATCTCAATATTGTTACCCTATTTTGTAGCTAAAGAAACATTCTCGCCCTGGCCCATGTGGCTAGGTTGGTTGGGCATCATCCCACAAAGCAAAAGGTTGCTGATTTGATTCTCCATCAAGGCACATGCCTGGGTTGTGGCCCCATTCCCAGTTGGGGCACATGCAAGAGGCAACCAATCAATGTTTCTAACTTTGATTTTTCTCTTTCTCTCTTTCTTCTACTTTCCCCTCTCTCTAAAAGTAAATAAATAATATATATATTTAAAAAGAAACAGCTTCAGGCTCAAGGTCACAGTGATGATACATGAATGCTGGACAACCAATAACCAGTTGCCCTGCCTGGATCAGCCTGAGTCTGACCTCCTTGGATCTGCCCACCAGTGAACCTGCTGTGTTTCTCGTCTTTTCCTCTTCCTCCCCAAACCTACCTGTCCTTTTTGTGACTCCATCAGAGCTCTGCTCTTGAGAGATGAGTGGAGAGCACACCGTGCCCTGAAGAGCAGAGCGTCTGGTCCAGGAAGATCTGCGTCCTAGTCCTGGCCCAGCCCTCACTAGGAGACCTTACACAAAGCACTTGAACCTCTCTAAACCTTGGTGTCCTCACCTGCCCATGGGACTAATAATAGCACCTCCCTCAGAAGGATGTCATATGGATTAAGTAACACACATAAAATAGTTCTCCCAGTGCCTGACACACACAGGTGGCTGGTACTGTCTATATGAGCAATGTTCAACTGTTTTCATCTCATGGCATATATAAACTAATCACTAAAATTCTAAAGCACACCAAAAAATACATTATACTTTTTGCTGCTCTGAGAAAAAATAGGTATAATTTTGATTCATTCACACCAGACGACTATTATTTTGTTGGCTGTCATCATTTGAAATTTGACAATCTAAGGGAAAAGACATCAGTGCCCCTGACTAAATAGTCAGGTACTGCGTGTTTTAAAAGTCCTTGCAGCACATCAGTTGAAAATCGCTGATCTATACTAATGGAGTCCAGTGATGGAAGTTTGCCTTTGGACAGAATCCTTCTACAGATGGAGCTCTCAGTTACTGTGGGCATGCTAGGGGGAGCCAGGGGCACAGAGGCTGCAGGGCCCTGGGCACACAGCAGAGCACGTGCAGTCCCAGGCAGCAGAACTGCTCGAGGAAAGCTGGTCTTGAGTGTCCACCCTAATGATGTCTCACCTGTCCTTTTAGCCAAGCCACTGCTCATTAACACTTCCCCCTGAGCTCAGACAAGGAAGGTGGAGGAGATAGGGCTAACTCCTGTGCATCTTGTCACTTAGCAGAAAGAGCAAACCAAGAAAAAGATCAGAGTTGGGTTGAGGTTGAAGTGCCCACAATTACACTGAGGTCTGCTGTGCTCTCTCCCCTTCAGTCTTGGGTGTTTGAGTGGAGGTGGCATTCGACAGTTTTGACATGCATGCTTGACCCAGCCCAAGAAGCCCTGTCATCAGGAATCCTGAAGGATGCTCCGGGATTTGAATGGTTTCTTTTCTCTTGCAGCTGCCTGAGGCCTCAGACAAAGGCTGCACATCTTAGCATAAAGCATATAGCCAGGAGTTTGCACACTAGGATTCCGGCTTCAGCTCCAGCCTTTCTTATGTCAGCCTCTCCACCTCCATCTCAGAAATGGGCAGCACGGTATCCTCACAAGGAGAGAGAGACAGCAAATGTGTATAGATAGACTCATTACTCAGCATTTATTCTGCAAATACATATTAAGCCTTAAGCTATGTTCTAGGCACTGGGTTATACTAGGAATATTATAAATCATAATACTGCCACTACTACAACCAGTAAGAATAGCTAATAGGAACTAGCATTCATTGGGTAGTTACTCTGCATACCAGGCCTTACTTAGCTTTTCTTTCTCCATCTTCACAATGATCCTAAAAGGTAGATGCTATTATTGTTTATTCTTCAGAAAAAGAGACTGTTACATATACAAAAAGTGTATGTAACATATCTAAATCCATGCTTCTACTAAGGGTGGGCCCATGGAACACAAAGATAATGGGGCACATAACTGGACTTCAAGCAGCTGATTCTAGGGAAATTCTTAGCCATATGATAAAAAATTACCACATGGCCATGATTTGTGCTGTAACAGAAACAACAACAGGACGGGACTGTTCTGAGAACAAAGAGAAGGAAGGTGGCCATCCAGCCCAGTGAGGCAGGTGGAGGAAGCATACAGTTAGGAAAGATCCACAGAGTTGGAGACATCTGAGCTGAACATAGAAGTACTTTTCCTTCTGTGGAGAATGTGAGACAGTATACCATACACGACAAGCATAAAGTCAAGGAAACAAACGAGGAATAGAAAAGTCAAGATCAAGAAAGGAAGAAGAAAATTAAATTTTTGTCTTTTTCTGTTCCCATATTTCATGAAAACGGCTGGGAGGCATTTGTTTCCTGACAGATTGTGCACAGAATCCCTCTTTCAGGGGCCAGTTAAGAAACTTCAGTGAGACTGATGGTCCTCCCCTCAGAGGTCATTCATGACCTGTGAGTCAGGAGGGATGGGCTCTGTGGATTCCGATGTTCTGGGCCAAAACAAAACTAAACAAAAGTAACAACAATGACCAAAAAGAAAACCTGTGCCCAAACCTGAAGTCATTAAAGGAGAAGCTTGCAGTTGCAGGCACAGATCTGGGTGGAGTGCTTCTCAGATAGGCAACCCCTGTGGCTTACACCAAGGAAAGAAGGAACAGAGATTTGTGCAACAATGGCTTACAATTCTTTGAGGAAATACCTGGAGGTCAGAAATCAGTGAACATAAGGATTGAGAGTCAGTAAGTGAGCATCAGGTGTGACTCTGAGTTTCCCAGCAACCGTGTCCAGAAGGAAAAGATGACAGTTAGGTACATCTGGTCATTAGAAAGACAGAGCCTTGCCCATTCTGTAGAGGAGACCAGGATTTTCTCAGTGTCAAATTCTAAAATAACTAACTTTGGCATGGAACAGATAAGCTGTGTAGAAAGCAGTGAGTGACAGTTTTATAGAAAATGCAGGGGTAGAGGGGTAGTTTTAATACAAGTTTTTAAAAATGGCTCTGATGAAGCTGGAGATGTAACACTACAGCAAAGATACACAGGAGCTGGCCAGACTAAGGAATAGGAAGTGAGGGAGGATGATGCTTGCAGAGGGAACAGCGTGAATCAAAGTATTTAGAAGAGGATCTGCAAAACACTTAATACTCATGAAAGAGGAGGTGTAATTGTATGCAAAGCATCACTATACACATCCAAATATATCCCTGTAAAATAATTCAGATTAACTTAATGTGTAATGTGTTTTAGCAATGCAAGTAAACTGATATTAGTCAAGAATATTCAATCCTAGTTACATGATAGTTTTGCTTGTGTATATTTTACCCTCAGCCATGGGACAATTATTCTTTGAAAGCTTCACTTACATGCATCAATGATTGAGTCCCTACTATGTGTCAAGCACTATGCCAAGCACTGGAGACTCAGAGGTATAAGAGACAATGTCTTTGACCTCAAAGAGCCCAAAATCTAGGGAAGGCGATGGCAATGAAGAGGCAAGAAGGGCTGTAAAGAGGTAGCAGAGGAAGTGCTAGGGGCCCAGAGGCAGTAAAGAAGCTGTCTTACCCACAGGTAGACCAGAGATGAAGCAAGCTGATTAAAGGAAATGACCTGTGGGCTGAATTTTGAAAGATGCACAGGAGTTGGCCAGACTGAGGAATAGCAAGCGAGGGAGGATGATGCATGCTGAGGGGACAGCGTGAGTCAAAGCAGTGTGCTTGGATGGAACTGTGTATTAATCGACTATGGTGGTGGTCTCATGAACCTACCAGTGGTAGAAAGGCAGAGAATGAACCACACACACAGACACAGATGGGCTGCCTTTGTCTATGGTGGGACTGATCTCAAAGACAAAGACTCAGAGCCTTGGGAACTACAGACACTCAACAGTGCTCTGCCCTTGAGACACATGGCCCCACAGTCCAAGTACATTTGTGCTGATACACTATGGCTTTGACCTTTACAGTGCAACATTCCTAATCCAGTTCCTCAACATTCATCCTGTGAAAGGCCACTGTCAGGAAAACACTCACAGACTAATTAATACCTAGTGAAATGGAAGTGCAGCAAACAGTACAGATGAAACACACCCATGGGCACTGATGTTGGAATAGATGCAGTTTCCGACTATGTTCAGCCTAGGAGACATGTCGTTCTGTCTGGATGTCCTTGAGCAGCCACATGATCCAGCTCTTCCTGATGCAGGTTCCATGGTGTAAAGCCCAGGAAACTTTTAATCTTGTGTCTTCCTTTGTGATTTTGTGCAAGTCACTTAAATTCTGAGCTGTAGGCCCCTCATCTGAAAACAGTAGTAATAGATGCCTGCTCATGTCCCACAGATGTGAGAGAAGCCAGTGAGATCTGGCTTCCAGAACCTTCTATATCATTCACTCTGCTCATTTGAAGAAGCAGGTACAGTTCATTGCCAGCATTTGCCTAGCTAAAATTCTTGACCTTGTGAGCTTGCTCCTCTCTAGACTCCTGGAATCCAGCCTGAGCCTGTCATCTCTCAGCCCAGCCTCCACTTTGCTTCTTCCACAGGAAGCAGAGAGCCATTGCTTTTGCCCCAATAACAATCAACTACCTTCATATGTAAATAAAGCCATACGCCTGTTAAACAAGTAACACATGTTTATGCACAAGAAATGGTGTCAAAGTGACCTTCAGAACCAGAGACCTAGAGCATTCACAGTTTTCTGAGGATGGAAAATAAGAAGGAAATAAGGAGAAGTAAGAATCTTTGAATCGAGAATGATATCCTCAGAAATTTAGGATTGGACCAATTCACCCAATGTAGGGTTATTGTCTCTTTCCCAGAATACTCTGGAGAAAGTGGTGCAATAGGTGGCAATAATGAGCAGTTGAATATTTTAGCTTAACTGCTGCTGACCTCAAAGAAGAACCCCCACAGCACTTTGGAAGCGGCTGAATCAAACCTGGGAATGGAGCCACCTCCCTTGAGTTAACACAAATTTCTTAATGCCAGATTCATTAACAGCTTACCCCACTCCAGCCTCCACACATCTTTGTTTTTTCCCAAGTAAACCTTTTCAAAGAGGAGGCAGGCAATTTATACTTCTCCATGTATAGTACCCTTGCTGATTTGACAGATTCCTCCTCATTCCCCTGTGATGGACTCACAGGAGAGCTGCCTTGTTAAAGGCCTCATCACAAGCTTTACCATTATAGTCCCCAATGAATTTTTCTTCTTCCTACTTTCTTCCACTCTAAACCCAAGTGTTTCCTGGCTGGCACATTCACTTACAGATAGAAGGACCCCCTGTTGTGTGGGAGGGGACTTGTTATGAAAATGAAGTGCTGACAGGCAAGAGAAGGCTTAAAACAGCTAAAGACAGCAGTGGGCAGTGAGCGTGGGCTGCTGCATGGGAAGGACACTTTCCATTCTTTGCTGTCTCTTTGGACTCTGTGCTGTCCCAGTCTGCTGTGCATCCTCAGGGTTTGGTGTGTTAGGGCACACCAGGGAAATGTAAGAACTGCCTAGTTGATCATCTCCCTGGACCAGAAGGGAAAATGAGCAGGAAAAGGGAGTTCTACCATGGGGTGCCTCCTAAGCACTGAGAAAGTTGTCTACAGTACTTTATTTAGTTCTCACAAGTGCTCTGTGATCATCCTATCAAAAAGAGAAAGAAAGGCCTTTTCCTAAGAGTTAAGTCATCTCAAGCCAGTGTGCACATGCCTCTATCGAGATGTACTCAGCACACCTTGTGCCTTTAGCTTTCTTGTAATGGTCTTGAACTCTGTGGCTTGAGTGTTTATTTTGTGTCTACCAGGCATATTGTTTTGGGTGCCATCATGTGAATATAAAAAAATTATTACCTGTACCACAGAGCTTACAGTCTCCTTAGGAAGAGAAAGAAACTACAGGAAGGGAAGGGAGAGCTAAGATTTATTGCCTGCTCCTTGATCATCAGGCACTCTTTCTATATCATTTCCTTTGCAGTAGACATTCTCATCCCCATTTTATTGATGAGGAAACTGAGACTCAGAAGGGTTAAGGAACTTCCCAAATTTCATAAAACTATTAATTAGCTGAACTGGAGATGGGCTTCCCATCAAACTGTGGGGCCTCCCAATGATAGAATAAACTTCACCAAGAGCTATAGCCCTTTTAGGCCAAGTTTTGTAAAGATCAGTAAGATGGAAAAATAGTGGTTGACACCTTGTGGAAAGGTGAAGTTTGAGACCTCCTTAGAGATGAGGTGTGGGGTAGATGGGAAGGAGAAACTGACTGGGCATTTTCATGTGTCAAAAATGCATAAGTAGGACTTCTGATCAAGAGAGGCATAGATAAATGCCATACTCATCTCCTCCCATGACCACATCAGAAATACAAGAGCTACAGAACAACCATCATTCAGAATCACCTGAAATCTAGCTGAACAGAAGTCCTACAACCAAGGGTATAAATAAAAAGCCACATCAAGACTGGTAGGAGTAGGGACAGAGACACAGAACCAACTGGTCCCACACCCACGTGTGGCAGATAAAAATTGGGAGGGATATCTCAGCTGTGGAGGTCACCCCTGAGATCCAGGGGTCCCAGCTTCACAACAGGCCCCCCATTCCAGGCTTCCAGTACTGGGAAGAGAAGGCTCCTATAACTTCTGAATGAGCAAACCAGTGGGGATTGAGGCTAAGGGTACTGGAGGGCTTCCGGAGTCCCAGGGGTTCCTCTTGAAGAAAGCACAGGCTTACTCAGACTCACTCCCTCTGAGCTCCAGTGCTGGGGCAGCAGCTCAAAAGGCATCAGAGACATGCAGGGAGGAACTGAAGTGTCTGGCATCAGGGCAAGGGCTAAGGGACAGCTTTCACCCAGACAGAAGTGCTGGCAGAGGCCATTGTTTCTTAAATGAGCCCTCCTCCAGAAAGCCAGCAGGCAATGCCATATTTGAGGCTCGATCAACCTGGCTCATACTATTTGCCCCACCCTGGTGATTCCGTGAGGCTCCACCCCACCAAATTGCATGCTCACCCAAGCTGATTCTACGGGCTTTTCATTCAAATGGCCTGTCTTGGCTCATACTTCAGACATTCCTAAACTTTCTGAAAATAACAATATCTGGCCTCAGTGAGCCCCATACTTCTCGATAAGTGGCCCAGGCCCAGCACTAGTGGCATCCATCCTTGGTACTCAGCTTGGTTTCTCCTGGGTACCTCTAAGCCCAGCACAAGTAGCAGCCATCTGCAGATCACTTTGTAGCTCATGCTGTGTGGCTCTGGGCAGAACACATGTGGTAGCTGACCTTGGCCTATACCTTTTGGGAGGCCACAGAGCCAGCACACCCAGTGGATAGCTTCAGATCACATTGAAACACCACCTAACCACCAACACCAGCAACACACTCAAGGGGAAGACTCAGTGGGCCTTATCCTTATCCCCAGAGGCTCTCATCTTATAAAGGTACCAATCATGTTGGATTAAGGACCCACACTGTTCCATTATGACCTCAACTTAATCTTAACTAGTTAAATAAGAAACAACCCTGTTTTTTCCAAACAGTCACATTCTAAAGTACTGGGGTCAGGACTTCAACATTTCTTTGGGGGGACAGTTCAACTTGGACTAGTTCAAATAGAACTAGACCTGCACAGGGATAGCAGAGGTGATCAGATGTGTATGCTAATAAGTCACTTGCCAGGCTCACTCCATGGAAAATGCTGACCACACAGCAGATGTTGGGTGAGAGAGCACCAGGGTTCCCAGGAGCCAAGCTTCAGGGAGGCTGGAATTTCTGCCCACTCCTCACCCCACCCTATTCATCCCCCCTCAAGCAGTTCACCCTCCACCCTCCCCACAGACCCTCATAGGGACAGTGCTTTCTTGTTGTCTAACCAGACCTACCATTAAACTCGATTCAAGCCTACAGAATTTAGATTTGTCTCCTTTATCTCCCTCCCTACCTCCCCACACCCCCATGTTTTCCTCCATCTTCCCAAATTCCAAAGGTTGTACAACCATCCACAAAATTTCTTGCTTTTTTCTTTACTTCAAAAGCAAATGCCCCTTCCTTTTTTCTTTTCTATTTCAAAACATTTGTTAAATTATTGTTAAATTTACATACATTAAAATTGGCTTTTGGTGGGCTTGTTGCTGGAAGCTGCTCGACAGTAAAAAAGAGTGGCCTCCTGTAGCATGTGGCAGCTGGGGAGTACGTCAGAGGCACTGAGCTGAGGAAGAGGTGACATGCTGATGATTCCATTCCTGTGACACTCAAGAAAGGTCAGACTGTAGGGACAGTGAACAGATCCTGAAGGACATTTAGGTTATGCAGTGTTGTTTGGGCACACATTTTCATGTTTCTTGGGTAAATACCTAGGATTGGGATTGCTAGGTCATCAGGTATATTTATGTTTAACTTTTTCAGTTAAACCAATAATATATATATAAACCAATAAGCAAAATGAAAGTCAAAATGTAGAAGTCATTTTTATAACTTTCTTTATATAACTCCCCATATTTAATGTACCTGCAAGTTTTTACAGTTCCACTGCCAAACTATAGCTTCAAAGGGTCCATTTCCATCCATCTTTACTGCCACCATCTCAACATAAGCACCCTTATCTCTTGCCTGGGCTACTGCAAAAACTGCCTACTCACCTCCCACAACCTGTTCATCCTCTCCCCCACAGCCTGTTCTCCACAGAGAAGACAAAGTAATCCTTTTACATTAATCTGGTTAGGAAACTCCTTACCTCAAGCCCCTCATTGAAGTCCCATTGCATTTGGCCTTCAGAACTCTGTGTGATCTGGCCCCTGTCTACTCTCAGCCATCTTCCCACTCCCTTCTGCTTTTTCTGCTGCAGTCAACTGGCTTGTGAGTTTCAGATGAGCCAGGTACTCCCCTCTCTCAGGCTCTGTGGACAAGTTGCCCTGTTGATGAGGTGCTTTTCTCTGGGATTGGTGCATGTCAGCTCCTTTACATCCTAGTGTAAATGCCATTTTCACAGGGGGTCTTCATGTCCACCACGGCACTTACCCAAATTGGTTATGTTTACATATTCATTCATTCATCCTTCTTATCTCTTCCCAAATAAAAAAGAAGCACCTTTAGAGGAAGGAACTGATCTGGCTACCACTAGTGCTGGGGAGCTCCTGGCACATAGTAGGTGTTTTATGAATACTCAATGAATAAATGCAAGGATGATAGCCTATACTACTTAATAGGAAATAAAGGAGAAGGTGCTTGTGGAGATTTTATATGGGATAACAGTACCTGCCTCATAGGATTAGGATCAAATTATTCAATACATCTAAAGCTCCTACGACAATGCCTGGCACACAGTAAACATGATGTAAATGAGAACTTAAAAAATGGTAATAGTCCAGGCAAGTTCATGAGAAAGGGAGGAGTTTTAACTTTTTTAGGAGAACAAATCTCTTCAATTTTTCAACAAATATTTACTGAGCCTGCATGAGCAGAAGTGTGTGCACAATCATAAGCATCACGTCAAAAGGCGTTCCTCATGAGAACAGAACACAGACCCCTCATGGTCTGCTCCAAGGACAGCCCAGAAGCTGTGGTCCTCATCGCCCCACCCCCACCCCAGAGTTCTCTCTCCCTGACATCCCAACCTCCCCGCAAACCATAGGAGGGTTTGCATCCCTGCTTTTTGAAGTGTCTGTCTCCACAGCAGGCACTGCACCCTGCTGTTTGTGTCTGCAATGGTGTAACACTCACAGGCCCTGCCAGACATCACAAAGCTCTTAGAGGTCTCTGCACTCAAAACAATAAACACTATTTTAAGAGATTCTCCAAATCACCTTTGTGTTAGAACTAACCCATTTTATCCTGTTGATCATGAAGGATTGCAGTTTGGCAGTAGAGATCCAAACAGAGAAGAGTTCATTAAAAGCAATTCACCCTCAGCTTCTGCCTGTCTATTACCTTGATTCTAGCAGTTTCAAACTATTATGGTTAGAAAAGCTCTTTGTAAATGTATACCCATTACTTTCTCTGGCCAGTTGTATTCTTTACCAGATGACTCAGGAAGGTGTCATTATGCATGTAGGAAACATCTACTAATGTACATTTTTTAAAAAAGTGAATGAGTGGAAGGTAGAAGAGTGGAAGGAGGAAGGAGGATACATAAATGGTGCTGTGGACCCCGCCAGACCTACTGCTGAGTTGTCGCCAGTCATTCTGGATCACGCAGGTTGTGTTCTGCACAGAGGCACTGGCCAGAGGGAGCATTTCTGCTCACTGGGGCTGTGACTGCCCAGAGGACTCCTTCTTTTCCTCATTCATCCAAAGGTATCAAATGAGCTGGCAGCAGCTCCAAGAACACCTTGCTTTGCAGCCAAAAATTCACAGAAAACAGACTGGGAATGAGCAGAACTGAGTCCCAGGCTGGATTCTGCAACTACGTTAGAATGACTCTTCTCATCTTTGGCTCCTTATAATGATGAGTGTGGGTGACAGAGCTGTTTTTCATAAATTTTATTTGGTAGCTGCCAAGCCATGTCCTCTTGAAGAAACTGTCCTCAGAAGCCAGTAAGTAAAGTGAGTAATTCTGAGAACCTATTGTTGGACACACTAAGGGCCCTGCACTGTTGGTCACCAGTGTGGCCATGCCATGCCTCTCCACACGTGATTAAAAACCACAAGAGTTGGTGTCTGTCTTTAATATTCTCTTTAGCATATATTTATGTGGTTTTGTAAAAACCTGCCAAGCAGGAATATATCCCCTAGAGATTGTAGACAGGTGCACACAAATGGAAATAAGACCCAGAGTTCCACTGTGTGGCCGGGCTATTCAGCTAAAGGATGCTTTTCAAGTCTTCCGAGCCGACCTCAGTTCCTGCCAGCTGTCACTCACCAACTTGTCTTCACTGAAGCTTCTAGCTCTTTGTCTCCACCTATGACCCTGTGCAGTTCTCTTCTGTGGCACATGTTTCCTTGACATTGGGAGATTCTTAAAAGAAGTCAGTCCCCCTGTCAGTTCCAGCTTCCTCAAGGGCCTATCTGAAAATCTGCTTGGTTGAATATTCATGGTGACCAACTGAATATTTATTATGCAAAAAAATGCTAACTAGGACTCTGTCTTTTCCCCTGTCTACATGCAGTCCTTCTAATGCACACAGCCTGCCTTGGGCTGTGGCTGACACCCCTAACCCTTGCCCCCAGCACTCTTCCCACTGCTCCTCTCTGTCATGCACAACACCTCCATTGCTGTTCATCCCATCCCATCCATCCTCTATGCCTTAGCTGGCCTCAGTCTTCTAGAGAAGCCTTTTCTGAATTACACCCCCACCCATACCTATCCCCATTACAACACACGTTAAAGCACCACTGGCAGAATAGAAGCTTTCTGTGAACTTCAAGGGGCTAATTTCTGCACAGAGGAATCCCAGTTTCCCATTGCCTTCCATAAAGGCAGGCATGATACTAATGCCCAACAAAAGCAACATCATTGACAAAACAACCAAATTTATAGAACATTTACCATGTGTGAAGAATTGCCATAAATTCTTTACAAGTCTCATCTTTCTTAAGTCAGTGAGTATACTGGGTAGGAATATAAGTTTCTCACACTTTAGTTTTCACATCTGTAAGACAGAGAAAATATCTGCCTATTATGTTGTTACATGGATGAAATGATGAAAGGAAATAGCTCTGCAAAGGTAGTCAGTGGGCATGAGAGTAGTTCTTCCTCCTCTCCCCCCATTTGTTCTTTGCTCTCTCTCCTCTGGGTCTGTTGTCCGGTAATAAGAAGCTAAACAACTCAGGGAGTGAGCTTGGAGCCCTGTAGAAACAGACACTGAAGGAGGAGCAGCTATTTCTGTGGCTGTCCTGTTGAGCAAGGCAGACCATGTGCTAATGAGGACAGATGAGACTGCATGCCAGACAGGGTTTATACTCCCACAGGAGGCTAGATACAGAGAGTCATGGTGGCCAGGATGGGGAGCTCTTCTCTGAACTGCCAGACTGGACCAGGCCCCCTTGGTTAGTGCTGAAGCCACCTTGGTGTCCTCGGACTAATTGGGCATCCCCTGGAGGACCAGCCCCCAATGCAGTGCCTTGCCCTGGCCCACCCTCTTTTCCCAAGAAGCAAGATGGCATAAAATTGCTTCTAGATTTAGACAGGCCCATATAGATCTGCCATCTACCTTCTGGGTGGCCTTCAGTTAGTCACCCAACCTCTCTTAACCATGATATCGTACTGGACAAATGGGGGTACTCTCTGCCCATTTCATCATCGGGTTGTGAGAATGAAATGGAGTTGTGGTGTGAAAGATATTGTGAATTCAAGACTAATTCCAAGTGTGCCATCCTTCATGAAGCATTCCCTCCTACATGGAGTTAATGTTGTGTTCCTCTGGATTGCCTCCTGAATATTAATAATGTACCCCTGTGATGACATTTCTCATAGCCTGTCCTGGGTAATTAGGGCAGGATCCATGGCATACTGGACCATAATCTCTATGGGGGCAGGGTATAGGTCTTACTCGTCTTTTCATTCAGCAGCATATGCAGTGCAGTGCCTGTCACATGATATATGCTCAGTAAATGTTTAATGAAGGAAAGACTGGAGGCTCCTCTCTGCCTGGACTCAGCCTATGTATTATCTTCTATGTGCTATTCAGTGTTTGGAGGTAGAATATTTCTCTTAAGGTCCACACTCCCTAGCCTGGGGGACAGGCCCCAGTTAAGCAGGCTGGTACTGTAAGTGGGAAACAATGGGAAGAGTAGAGGGTCTGGATATGAAACAGAGTCCAGCTCCTTCCTTCCATCAATTTCCTGTGTTCAGCAACAGAATGCTTCAAGGGAACTAGATGGAGTCTTCAAAGCAATTGCTTCTTGTCTCTGAAATTGTTTCCTTGTCTTCCAAGTAAATTTCTGAAATGGCTTCAGAGAGCCCCAGCTGTTTAATATCCAGCCCACTGATGGGAGTGATTGCTCATCAAACCCCAGAACCCAAACGAGTTCAAGAGGGACCATGGACAATCTCGACTACAGAGGTCTCAGACAAATGACTGCCCAGTGGATCAGCCAAAGTTAAGCAACAAACATGACTAAAGGCTGGAAAATAGGACCTGTGAGGAAAGGATGAAGCCATCTGTGTGATTTATTGTGGAGGAGAACAAATAACAATGTGCAAGTGTGTGTAAATTTTCTACAAGAAGGATGGCTGTGCCCAGTTCAGTGAGGTCAAAACAAGAAGAAAAGGGCCAGGGTTACCACATGGGTACTTTGTTCAGACAGGGTAAAGAACACCTGTTCCATTGCCTGGCAGTCGGCACAGCCAGGTGCCTGATGGTCCCACAGAAGCAGTTTGGGACCTGGGGAAAACAATGGGCCCAAGTCTAGCTGAGAAACCCAACAATTTTGTTATCTGGGGCTGCAAAGAAAGAGAGCAATGAGCTTTTAGATTCCCCCCAAGTGAATCAACCCAGGACGCCAGGGTAGCTCTGCAGGCAGGGTGTGTGGGGGAGGGAGTTCAGAGGGACCTCTAACACCTAGTGTATGGCCAGGCAAAGCCCACATTTTTTGGCATGGGTCCCGCCACTGGCCTGGAGCACAGGTGAGCCTGCAGAGAGGTGACAAGTCCCTGACTGTCTCATAATCAGCTAATGGCTGATAGGAAGCCATTATTAATGGATTACAACTAGGATAACAAGTGTGTTGTGACATAGAAAGTTTTTTTTGGCATAGTGTTTTATCAGTTAATTCATGAATGCACGGTCTTTATCAGGAAATGTTAGTACATCTAAATAGCATGTGTTGGACTGTTAAAAATAAAAATGCTTATAATAGATATAAAAATTATCTGTTGATATACATACAGTTCCATAGAAAATACTCTTGTTTGAAAATATACTTAGGATTTGTTTGACAGGAAGGTATTGTAAGACTCATAGACATGGAAATGATTGTCATGAAAGCAGTTTTTATACCCACAGATGGCTAGAATCAAAAGGCACAGTGTGCCACACAGGGCCACAGGGAAGCACCACACCAGTTAGCAGGCAGAAAGGATGGGGCAAGGCAGGGCACGGCAGGTTGATTTGGGGGTGAGTGGATTGTGGGCTCTGGACTGGGTTGTGTGCCTATGAACAGCTATTCACAGACAAGTCATTCACTGTCTCTAGGAATTAGCCACCCCTAGGAGGGGCAGGCCCTGTGGAGTCAACAAGGCCCCAGGTGCCAGAGCATCAGGGGTACAGAAAATAAGAAAGCAAATCTAATACAACTCCACATCCAAAGGTTTAAATTGGGGAACCATTTGCAGTCATGTTATTGGTGGTGAGCAATTGGAAATTAGTGAAACTTAGATGAAAAAAAATTTCAGGCAAAGCCATACAAAGAAAGAGTGAGGGGGGAGGGTTCAGATGAAAAAAAAAAACAAGCTCTATAGGAATGAGAGAAAGCAAGTTTAGAGAAATAGGGCTAAGGGACAGAGAACAGAAATTAAAGCTTGCCATTCCTGTCCTCACCCCCATCCTTCTGCTCTACCATGGGAGGGAGGACAAAGTCAGCGTGAATCTATGGTTTGTACAGCAGGCCAAGCAGGCTGAATGGCTTTTCTGGTTAGGAAATATGCGGAGGGTGCTGCCACCAGTCAGGGTTTCTCCCCACAGTGGGCCCAGAGGGCTGTCTGTGTTCCAAGATCACAGATCCTCATCTTAATCCGACTGCCCACCATGCGTGTGAAGCCAGAGGGAATGGATCAGGCAACCACCGAAACTTTCCCACCCTGAACCCAGGACAGTGCTGTGCTGCTACCAGTGTTAATATTGTTAGCAGGATCTGCTCCACAGCCATCATTAACAGCAGTGCCCTCAGTCAGAGCTTCCCTTTGCGTCCCACCTTCCAGCAGTAATAAATACAGCTGACAATATTTTGTCAACTACAGTGCCCTATGTAATTTTAAGAGCCTGCTCATTCATTTGACAGTGGATTTGTTGAACACCTCCTAGATCTAGGCATGGTGCTAGATGCTGGGATACAGCAATGAACGTGAAAAACACAGGTCATTCCCTTGTTTAGAAGAGAGAAATAAATGATAAGTAAACAAAATAATTAGTTTAGTAGTTTGGTTAATTGCACCCATTGTGATAATGCAGTGACAGAAACAAATGGGGATGTGTGAAGAGAAAAATCAGGTGGGCCTATTCACAGAGACCAGGTTTGGCTTCTCTGAAGGGGAATCATTTAAACTGAGACTGAGAAGCTGAGACACAGCCAGCTTGATGGTGAGAAGAGAAAGCCCTCTGCACAAGTAGATGGACTGAGAAGCATTAAGGAGGGAAGAATGTGACTTGTTCTAGGAACTGAACTCTTGGTTAGAGCATGGTCCAGATATGCTAAGGTTGCTTGCTGGTTCTGTCCCCCTATCGGGGCACATAAAAGAATCAACCTATGAATGCATAAACAAGTATAAAAACAAATCGATGTCTCTCTCTCTCTCTCTCTCTCTCTCTCTCTCTCTCTCTCTCTCTCCCCATCAATAACAAAAAAAAAACATTTTATCCTGGCTGGGTAGCTCAGTTGGAACTGAACTCTAAGGAGCCTCAAGGAAATAGGATTCTCCTCCCAAGGCAGTGGGAGGCTTTGCTGCAGGGCCATGGCATGATTGAATGAATGCCTTTTAAAAGATCAGTTTGGCATCTCTATGGAGACTGAATTTCAGGGAGGCAAAATGGGGAAAAACCCAACCATCTAAGAGATTGTTGAACAATGAAACCCAGAGAGAGAAAGAGAGGTGCCTTGGGTAGCTGTGTGTGGGATGCAGGGTGCACTTTGGGATGCCAGAGCCAGCAGTTAACTAGGATTATGGAAGAGGGGAGGGAGGATAAGAGGAACCAAGGCTAACTTTCAGGCTTGGACACTGGTTGGTGGTGCCACTTTGGGGATGGAGAAGACGAGAAAGAAGAAGCTGGGGTAAATTGGGTTTTATATTATCATTACAATCATCATAATCATTGTTAATGATGCTCAGCTCCAACTGAGGTCTCAGGAAGGGTACTAAGTGTCAGCACTCAGTTTGGCCTTGGTGCATCACATTCTCTCTCCCCAAGTACCTGTGTTCTCACTCTTGACTCAAGAGTAGACTTGCTCAACCCTGGTACTATTGACATTTGGGGGAGGGATAATTCTTTCTGTCCTGTACACTATAGTACGGTTAGCAGCATTCCTGGTCTCCACCCACTGAAATCCAGTAGCAACCTCTGCCCTAGTTACAACAATCACGTCTCCAGATATTGCAGATGTCTCCTAGGGGACAAATGGCTCTGACTTGAGTGCTGCTGCTCTAGAAAGGTAGGTCTGGAGCACATGAATGGTAAAGAGGACACATGAAAGTTCACTTGGGAAGATCAGACTATCCATCAGTAGCATGGGGAGTTCTCTAATTTGTCTGTCTCCTGAAGCAGGGCATATCCTGCAGCTCCTGGGCAAATGGCCGTCTGGGCCGGGAGAAGGCCTCAGTCAGAAGAAAAGAAAAGAAAAGAAAAGAAAAGAAAAGAAAAGAAAAGAAAAGAAAAGAAAAGAGAAGAGAAGAGAAGAGAAGAGAAGAGAAGAAAAGAAAAGAAAAGAAAAGAGAAAAGAAAAGAGAAAAGAAAAAAGAAAAGAAAAGAAAAGAAAAGAAAAGAAAAGAGGAAGAATGCAAAGCACCCATGCCAAGCTCTGCCCCATGATTTTCTCAATTAATTTCCATGGCCACTTAGTCTGTGAGCAGGAAGGCAGAGGATCATAGAGGCGGAGTTGCATGCCTGTGACCATGAGGTCATTAGATGGTAGAGGCAGGTTTTGAATTCCAGTGTTTGATACCAGACCCTGTGCTTGCCCCTTGTCATCACAGTTGCCTTTATTGGGGATTGTGGCACAACTTAAGATAGACTCTGTGTCTCTCTGTGTCTGAGGAGGCAGAAGGTGTCACCCCTACTAATGTCACCAATTATATTGCTGTTCTTCCAATTTGACCCCCAGGTCCAAGTTTGTGGGAGCTCGTAGATGAGGGTCCTGTGCTATCCCTGGAGGTCCTGTGCCATCCCTGGGAGAGATCCTCTGGCTGCCACACCTCAGCACTCAGCCACCACCTACCTCCACACCAGCGCCAGGATCCTCACCTGCAACCAAACCAGTCCTCTCAGCTTAGGTCTTCCACTAAAGCACAGGCACACTATAATTCAAAGACAGCAGGCTTATAGCTGAACAAAGCAGGCTTTCTTCTGGTCTTTATTAAAGCCTGGGTTTCTCCCTAATAAGAGCCAAAGAGGCATAATCTCCATTCCCAAGGTGCCCTCATGTTGGTGCACAATTTCCAAGCACACCTCCCTTCCCATATACACAAGCTACTGCCTCGTGGGGCATTTCCAGGCCACATCCCCAAGGCCCCATATGGAAGCGCCTGGGCCCAGTCCCCCAAGGGGTGTGAGGGGCATTGGCTTCCACCCCTTTATAACAGTGACTTTAACCAGTCCAGATTGGGAGCCATGTCACAGTGACAAAGGCTAGTCTTCAAGTTCCTTGAGAATTATCTAATACCATTTGGTATTTTTAAAAATTCCTAACAATTCCCTTGTAGGCCATTCTCTAGTGTTTGCTAGATTGATGGATAGATGGGAAAATGGAAAGAGAGATGAGTACATGGGTAGGTGAATGGTTGGGTGGCAAGTTGAATGGCTGAATAGAAAGAAAGCAGGAAGGGAGGGAGGAAGGGAAAGAGGGAGGGATGCAAGGAGAATTCAGAGGTCTTCAACTTCAGGTCATTTGTTCTACTTAAGCTCATTCTTCCCATTCATGAAATCTCATTACACTTTATACAACCAAAGTTATAGCTTTTGAGAAATTGCCAGTGGGATGGTATATAGGGTTTAAAAAATATCTTATTAAACAATATGTCATCCACTTGAGGTAGAATAAAGAAAGGGTAAAGGGGATTGCAAATTTAGATGTGGTTTTTATGAAACTGATCATGACACCATTCACTGTATCATATGCCTGTGATTTAAAAATACACTTTAGTACAAAGCAAAATTAGAACACAGAGTTATTCCCCTTTTCAAGAGATTTTTCAAGAATAGGGTACCATTTGAAGGTAGCCTACACAGTGAGCAGACGCACATGGAATACTGGCTCTTCCACGTGCTGACCTGGGGTCTCCAGCAAGTCTTCTGACCTTTCTAAGAGGGTTGTCTCATCCACAAAGTGGAGATAATAATGCAATCTACTTCAAAAAGGGACCGAATCAATGAGATGAGGTGTGTGAAGCTCTTGACACAGACCATGGCCCATAGCTAGCACTCAACCAATAATAGCTGTTATTATTCTTCACTGTACTAAATGACTCCTTTAAATAGTAAAAACCCTTTATGAATCTCTTAAAAGGTTTTATTTTTAAAAACATATGGAAGAATAAAAAGAAAAGTTCCCTCAAGTCCCATCACTTATAATGATTAAAGAAAGGAGTGGAAATCACAGCCTCTTCTCCAATCCCACCCTCCATTACTTAAATGCCTTTAACATTTTGCTATGTTGTATTGCATCTCTATGGATGTACATCATCTTTTTATATAAAATATAAATCATGCAATCCATGTTGGCCTAGAACTCATTTCACTTGATGATATGTCATGGAGAATGTTGCTGGTCAGCTCATTCAGACCTATCATGTTCTTCTTTCAATCACTACACACAGCGTCCGGAAGAAGTAACACCTGCTTCAGTGTAGTTGGCAGGGTAATAATATGGGTGTAATAATTTATAGTTTTAATTTGAACATTTTACCTAAAATGTCACATGGTATGCTTGAGTGTGATATTGTTATGTTACAGAATTACATGCCTTTGATTTTGTAATAAAAAGGGGCATTATTTGTGCCAGACCCTGTAGTATTTCATGATATAAATGTGCACTCACTTACATAGCCAGCCCCTATTGATGGATATTCAGGTTTTAAGCCTCATAGGTCTCAAGTGTGATGGCATGTGAAAAATCTTCTGCTTATACATTTTGTGCATACATGCCAAACACCTTCTTAATAATTTAAGATTGGTTTCATTTGAATTTGCAATATACCATAAGCTATATGGTCAATAGATTTTATGGTTTTTTCCCCTTCTATTTGGATGAACTGTAATTGTTAACATCATCATTAGCTCAGTCCCCATGCCCAACTGGGCCCTAGTCCCATCACTCAAAGGAGAACAGGAGGTTTCTTATGGATTTGGGGGACTAAGGGGCGGAAGATTTCATTTTCCATCCTGATTTTCCAGTCTTATCACCTTAGGGAAGGTAGGGTACGAGACAAAATTGGCCACCTACCCTGGAACAGCTTTCCTTTGCACACGGGCCCCATCACATGCTCAGTTCCCTGAAATAAATGTGTTGAGGTCCCTGAAAAAGCTCAGAGTCCCCTCTTAGTGGGGGAAGGCCTGTCCTACCCTAGGCAAAGAAAACATCAAGCCTTAAAAAAAAGGGACATCCTTTTCTTTTAAAGCACTGGGTACAATCTGTTTGTTGAAGGAATAAAAAAGCCAGCACTTTGATAATGTGTCTACTCTTCTCACATATTTCAGTTGCTCCCCATTACTCATCAAAGCTTCATCTCCATGAACTAGCACTAGGCTTCAACCACTTGGCTTCCTCTCCCAAAGGACTGGTCCAACTCCCTACTCCCCATCTTCCCAACACATTGTGTACCCTTCCTGCCTCCCCCACTGCTCTCTCTGCTCCATCTGCCTTCCTGAAGGCATTGAGGACCTAATGCAGAGACCACCACACCAAGAAGCCTTAGTGATAACAATTGTGCCTGTCTTATTTTAATATTCATGATGCCTCTCATTCAGCCTTGCATTGCTATTGTTTGCATATATATGGCTTATGTCTCATTAGATTATCAGGTTCTGGAGGACAGGGATCAGGCCACATGAAGCATTTTTTATTATCTACTGTCCCCTATAGAGAATAGGCACTTGATGCATATTTTAAAATATTGCACTAAGTTAAAAACATGACTTCCAGCCACATTGTTCATTTTTTGAGGCATGTTTTCTTGCTTTCCAAATCAGTACCTAGTTGATCGGCTTTCTGCTCTGTGTAGAGGACATCGGAGCAGGTAGGCTTCCCAAAACACACCACAGCATTCTGGGCCTCCAGGAAAGCTGGGGCTGCTATGGATGTGGGGCAAGAGTAGGTGTGGTCCTCAGCCAAGTGAGGGCAGGGGCAGCTGGGAGAGCCAGGTGGTTGACATATGGGAGGGAGCTTAGAAGTGTGTCACTGAGACTGTGCTGGCGATTTCCTCAGTTTCCTGGGTTGAGTTGTTCTCGCTACCTGCCTGCAGAAGTGAAAGCTTTTCTAGAATGCTGCTGGAGTCATGCCACACCCTCCACCCTCATCCTGGCCCACCTTTTTCTGCTCCTACCCTTCCCACCTACTCCCACCCTGGCTTCTCCTCCTTCACCCCCACTTCCTTGTCACCCCAAGAGCCAGCATGCTGTCTCTTTTCTGACCAGGTCCTGAGCTTTTGGGAGCAACCTTGAGAGCAGTACTGCTCTGAGGCTGAGCACACTGGGACACCTTGCCACGCCCTTCAGCAGTGTGGCAGCCTGACGCTGCTGCACTGCACAGGGGCTGGGAACTCTTGCAAACATGCCTTCAATGCCTTTCTCCTCCCTCCTGCTTTGGAAGAAATGCCCTTTAAGGGAGAGCTGATAAAGGGTCTTGTTGACCTTGTTGCTGTCAAGTCAACTCTGCTAATTGCAGAAACATCCCTCCACTACTACCCCAAACCCAGTATTTACAAACTCAACCAAAGAAAATTCTCATGGGAGAACACATCTGTCATTGATTTGTATGCTGATGTAGCACCTGAAAAGGCTTAGATTCCATCAGACAGAAGGGTCTGATCCAAGGGTGATAGCCGGGGAAAGAATCTTGGAATGGTAAACAGGCCCTGCAGTATAAGGGAGCTTGAGGAAGGGGGAAACATTTCTGAAATAGAGAAAAAGCCCCACACCAAGGAGCCCTCTGAGTTAGTAGTAGCTCTGGCTGCAAAAGTCATTTATTGGCGAGGGGGGTGGCTACTATTACCTTCAGGTGAGAGGTCAGACAACCCGGTGCTGGCCCCAGCACATGGCCCTGGTCCATCCTTGGCCAGGACCTTTTTAGAGCAAAGGGCATACCTTTTGAAGTGAGCACTCTGAAGTTCTGGAGTGCACTGTGCCTGGTACTAGCTCTTTGTGCGTGGATGAGTCTTTATTTGCAGCTCTGCTCCTTACCTATAAGATAAGATGGCAAGACCAGATGCAGGTCCCACCCAGCTCTGCAACGTCAGGATCTACCTTTCTGCTCAACAGTATAATCATCAGAGCAACTGATCAGTCCTTTCATAAATAGGGCCTTGGTGGAGGACAGGGGCTGCAGAGGATAGGAGATGCACTTTGTGAAGGAGAGTTTCCGTGCCCCCAGCACCAATGCCCTAGCTTTTTCATGGGTCTCCAATATGTAGAATGAAGATGGGGGAAAGGAAGCCTCACTCACTACCTATCACTGAACTAGAATGTTCACAGGATCAGAGCTCACCATGCCCACCCATATATTCATTGGGGCTCTGCTGTCTGACTCACTTCTTTCGAGAGTTAGTGTTTTCCTCGCTGTCTTGAGAAAGTGTGGGATTAGTTTCCTATTGCCGTTGCAACAAATTGCCACAAACTTAGTCGCTTAATACAACACAAATTTATTATCTTACATTTCTGATGGTCCTAATTCTGAAATAGGTCCCACTGGGATAAAATCAAGGTGTCAACAGGGCTATGTTCCTCTCGGAGTCCCGGGATGGGGGGCATCCATTTCCTTGTCTTTCCCATCTCCCAGAGACTGTCTGCATTCCGTGGCACCTGACCACATAACTGCAAGTTCTGCTTCGGTCATCACATCTGCTCTGAGTAATCTTCCCACCCCGACTACCCTTCCAGCTCCGCTCTTATAATCAACCTGTGATAACAGTGGGCTCTCCCAGATAGTCCAGGGTAATCTCCCCATCTCAAGAACCTTAACTTAATGACATTTGCAAAGTCCCTTTTGTTTTTCCACACAAAATAACATAGTCACAGGTTTCAGGGACATCCTCAGGGGCCATTATTCAGCCTACCCTCTGTGTGTTTGTCCCTGTCCATTCCTGAGTCACACTGTAGTGAACACCTCCACACACCTGTGCATGGTCAATCCTTGCTCCTCAGTCAGAACTCCTCTTCCTCTAGAACACCCACCCCCATGCCTTCCATCCCTCTTTTCTATTTATCCTCCAAAGCCCCCACCACACCAGGCTTTGCAATCATTTTCTCTGAAAATTCGGGAGTAGGAGGGCAAAACAAAAGCAGAGAGCAAGAAACAGTTTCTAAATGCTTGCTAGACATTATTGGTCCTATGAATTTATTGACTACTTTCCCCACAGTAACTTTCCTCCCAGTCCATGTTTTTTCTCTGAGCCAGCCTCTGGGAACTTGGCTTGCCCCTCTTCCTCTCTGCTTAGTTAGGACTCTTTTATACAGGCTAGGCTATTCACCCCATCTATCCATCCTAAGTTTACTTTTTAAAAAAGATTTTATTTATTTATTTTTAGAGAGAGGGGAAGGAAGGGAGAAAAAGAGGGAGAGAAACATCAATGTGTGGTTGCCTCTCATGCACCCACTACTGGGGACCTGGCCCACAACCCAGGCATGTGCTCTGACTGGGAATCAGACCAGCAGCCCTTTGGTTCACAGACTGGCCCTCAGTCCACTGAGGCACACCAGTGCTAGGTTTACTTTTTGCAATCTCAAATGTCATTAAATGCCTGCTAAACAGAAAGCCATGTCTCTGGGCATTCCGTCTGAGCAGCCACAAAGAAATACCAGAAGCTTTGAAATTACATTTTTTTTCTTTAACATGGGATGTCCCTCTTGCTAGTTTCAGTGATCTTATGGGGAACATTACCAAGATGTATTTGCAAGGCGTTCATAGTTAGTTTTGATGGGTATGAAGATGTATCTCCTTCCTAATTATGTATTCCTTTATTCACTGTATATTGAGCATCAACTGTGTCCAGGTACCACTTCTGGCCTAAGGGTTGCAATGATGAACAAGTTAAAGGCAGTCTCTAAATAGTTCATGTTTAACTTCAACTATAAGGCACTTTTTCCCTAATTTTTGTCACCTTGACCATATTATGACAATGGTCCTCAAAGACTTCTCAGCCTCCTCTATTATTTCTTAGATGGCAAACACACATGCTCAATGACTTTGTCCCTGCATACAAGCAGGAAAGCTAGAAGAAGGAGGGGCAGGAAAGGACCAATTGCCATGATTGCCACAACCAAATGTAATGAAATTCAGAGCCTCCCAGTGTTGAGTGGGACCAGCCCTCATCAGGCCTTTTCACGAGGAAACCCTTTGTCCTCTGTCTTAACTGGTTCTCACTTCTTTGGAAAGTGGGAATATGTGATGGATTAAAGGGCCTCTTCTTATGGCTCCTGTTGGTATAAGAAGAAAACAGTATATGGGTTCTGAGAGCTTAGTTTGGCAGACTAGATACAGCGAAGGGCCTGAAAGTAAGGTTTGCTTTGGCTAAACCTCCTCTCAGATAATGGAGAGCCAACTATTCACTTTTCCCCATAGACCTTCCAGTGTGTGCAGCAAACATCCTTGTTCCTGCTAGATACGGCTCCTAAACCCTTTAAAGCTTTCAAAATCTCCTTGATATTAGTGGTTGGTTTATTCTTTTCCCCAAAAGCTTATAGAGGCATAAAATTTTTAAGCTGGAAGGGACCTTGGAGAACAGATGCATTATTTAATTTATATTTTTAATTTTCCCAATTCAACAACTTGGGAGAGATGAGTTCATCCGCTGTTTCCCTTGCTCCCAGTCTGTTCCACTCACTGCCCTTTACTCCTGCCAAGCCCTGCTTCCCAGGCCAGCTCTCTCCTTGAAAACCGTTCTCGGGTGCTCCTTGCTTTCCTGGAACACTGCCCACATGGTGCCAAGGGTTTTCTCTTCTGTCCATTGTTCAAGTGCAGCAGAGCTTCATCTGCTCAGGTATCTTCAGTGGATGACAGAGGGACGGCTGTACACAGGGAGGGCCCAGCCTTTGTAAGTCAGGGGAGGAATCAGCCAGGAACATCATGCAGGGTGCAGACTGCTTGCAAAAGCTTGGGGGAAAACAGCTTAAGGTGCCTGATTCACTTACGACAGTGAGAACTGAGCAGGGCTGGAGGCTGCTTCCATCTGAACATTCGCCTTAGCAGAGGGGGAGCCCTGTCACCACAGGGTTATTCCCAGAGGAATCACAGAACTGCACCCACATTTGTCAGCACGCAGCCTAATCCAAGATGATCCTCCAAAGGGAAGCTGGACGTCCATTTCCCTTTTAAGAGAAGAAGGGGCAGCCTGAAGCCAGAAGCTGCATACTTGAACTACCAACTTCTCACACCCATGAGGCTTCTGTCCCCAGTGCAGGTTAGTGGCATGGGAAAGGATTGAGGACACTTGCTTACTCTGAAGGACCTCCCTTTTCTGCATGGGGTCAGAATCTGCATGGCCCAGGCTGCCTTGGGATCCCATTCTGAGCCTGCCTGAGTTTTAGGACAGAACACATTTGACTGTGGTAAGCCAACCCTCTCAGAGAGCTGGGGCTGAGGCTGGGGTGGGGAGAAGAGCTGCTGCAGCCTCTGTCTGTGCCCCCATGGGGTTGTGCTTCAGGTTCGTCAAGCCAGGATTTCCTTTCCAAATCCACCTGAGCAGGAAAGACTGTTCCTAAAGAGGCCTCAACCAGCATGCTGTCCTGATTTAGATGTTGTGGCTTATGGCATTTCCTGGGAAGACAACTTTAGGACTCAAGCAGCATGAGCCCCCTGTATTCCCAAAGATGTCCTCACCCTAGTCCCCTACACCTGTGCACATAGTACTTACAGGGAAGATTATCCTGGATTATGCAGTTGTCTGACTGTGATCACAGGGCCTTACAATAGGGACAAGGAAGCAGGAGGACACTGTCAGGAGAGAGAGATTGGAAGGCCCTATACCGCTGGCTTTGAAGATGGAGGAGGGGCCGGCTGCCAAGAAGGCAGGGAGCTTTAAGGGGAAGGAAACAGATTCTCCCCTAGAGCCTCTGCCATTGATATGGGCCTTTAACACCTTCACTTTAGGCCAGCGAGACCTCCAAACTGTATGAGGATAAACGTGGGCTGTTTTAAGCCACCAAGTGTGTGGTGGTTTGTATTAGCAGTTGTATGAAAGTAAAGCATGTCCTAAGGAAGAGGAAAACAGAGCCAGCATTGGGGTGTCCTGCAACCTCATGGGTAAGGGTTGCTTGATGAACCGAGCCTCACTGGAGGGGTCCTCAGACCCCCGACCCACTGGATCCTCTCATCAGGGCTCCACTTCCCTCTGCCTCCCCGCTTGTACTGCCCAGCAGAGCAGCTGTCTCAGCTGCATAGCTGGTGGAGCAGGCCGCTTCCTCAGGCTCTGCTGGGCTTTAGCCGTAGACCTTGAGCTTGGACACTGCTCCTGCTGGGACTGCCCAATTCCGGCTCTGGGCCAAGCTTCTGCTGCCCTTGGCTCTGGCCATGCAGTGGTGCCACCTCAGGGCACCTCTGTTCTTTCCTCCTTGGAATTTCTCCATTCCAAATGGCAGATGATGATCACCCAGTGAGAAGAAGGTCGGAGGTCTCTATGGAGGGTCTCTTACAGGTCTCAGTCCCCAGAGGCACATGCAGAAAACAGCTGATACTCTTTGCCATTCTCTCACTTAGGAAGAATGTCCCCTTCATGGGGACCCAAAGTTCACCCCAAGCCCCATCAGTTTGGATTCCCTTCCACAAGGATAATGACACATTCCTTAGGAAGGGCCAGGATCCAGCTTTGCAGATGAGCAGGCATTCCCTTCTGAGGCTCCACCAGCAGCTGGTGAAAGAAGATGAACACGAATAACAAGACCAAGGGAAGCACTGACTCATTCCAGTGAGCACTGAAGTCATGACTGGGCGCCTGAGGACTGCGTGGTGGGAGGGCACAGCATAGTCATCTGTTTTGCCCTGACAGATGTGCAATGTCATCTTATGCCACTCTCTTCTGGCAGGAAACAAACAGGGCATCTGCACTGGGTTCCTGAGGAAAGGGTGAGCACAGTCAGGAAAGCTAGCAAGGGACAGTGCAGTCCCTATGGGCTGACAACAGTGGGGAGTTGTTGCAAACCTGACCGAAAGGGTTAAAGGGAGGGTGGGTCCCAGACACAGAGAACAGATGGAAAGGCCACATAGAGGAACTGGAGCTGACCCCCAGTGACTCGTGGGCATGAGCTGGGGAAATAAGGACCCCAACTAACTTCCCTGTCTACCACCCACACTGCAGTCTCCTGCTGTGATCCCCATTGACTAGGCCCAACTGGAAACCAGAGGAGCATGGAATTGGAAATACACAGAGGGAAGAAGGTGAGGGTGAATTTAGACAGTTATGAAAGACATCAGCACACTTGCTTTGCTCCAGCACACTGGCCTCCTTTCTGTTCTTCTACACACTCAGCTCCCTCTCACCTCTCAGCTCTGGTGTCACCTCTTCAGGGAAGGTTTCACTGACCCCCGGATCTGCAATCATGGCACTTGACCTTATACATCTTCCATAGCATTTCCCACAGGCTGTAATGGACTTGTGGCTGGCTGCTTACTCCTGCACTGGGCCTCTATTTGACCCACTGGAATGGAAGCCTGGGTAGAGAACATTATTTTTTCTTTCTCAGTTACATTCCTAGCAAGTAGCACTATGTCTAGCACTTATTCTCAAACACTTGGTTGGACAGATCAAATAACTAATGTTCATTGAATGAGTGAATGAATGAAGGAAAGAAGGAAAGGAAGTCTAATGGATGAGTAGGAGTTATCCAGGTAACATCATACCAGAAAGTGGCCAGGAACAGCAGAACACAGCCAGGTTCACCCCAAAGTCACAGGGCTCTCTGTCCACTGGGCTTCCTGAACTTTGTGCAGTGCTGTACCCATGGTAGCGTGTTTTCCCTCAGTGTCCCCCCCATAGCCTCTGAGAAGGGACCTGCCCCCACTGCCCCCACACACACATACACACTGTTTCTTACAAGACAGAGAAAGCTAAGTCTTAGTTATAAAGAAATGGCACAGCCATCACAGTTGCATGCTGGAACTGTGCACAGTTGTGGGTAACCTTATAGGAATTTAGGGTCTGTGCAGATGCAGCATCCAGGACAAGACAGAGGGCATTCCCAGGAGACCCTCACAGTAGGACTTCTGGCACTATTCCAACCTGAGATGGTCATCTCATTCCAAGACAGCTGTGGGGAGTGAAGGACAGGGTGGAGCAAAAGTAGGTTTACAGTTCTTCATATGGAAAATCATAGAATAATACATAATAATACAAGAATAAACTCTGTGTTGCACATACTCACAACTATAAACCTACTTTTGCCCCACCTTGTCAATTGAAAATATGGAGCATATAAAAAGATAAACATAGCATTCAAGAATTAGAGATAAAAATGATTTCAAAATATTTATAACATACATAAATATGAAATGGCATTGATTTTAATTGAACTAGAAGAGACCATACACTTAATAACACATGAGATAAAGCAGGAGGTAATAAAATGACAGACTGAAGATGTTTTTAAGGGCATGGTAGCTTAAGGAAAGAATCGAAGGAAGCAAATAACACTGGAATTGGCACTGGAAATGGCAAGGAGCAAAACAGATTCCATTTTAAAAAGTCACAGGGATATGAAGGACAAACGAGAGGTACTTCCCAGATGATGAAGCAAAAAAGAGCAAGAGATGGAAGTGGCCGGAGCAAAGACCTTGGGGCTTTAGTTCAGAGAGTAAAAACCCACATGCAGTTCAAGGGGGCTCTTGATGAAGAGAAAAGGGAACTCACTTCTTTAAATGGAATTGAATCAGTGTAAAGGGTAAAATAGAACAGAGTAGAGGAAAACTTTCCTGAATTTAGAAAGACTTAAATGAGTAGATGGAATGGGCTCCCCAGGTTCAATTAGTTATTGATTTTTTTTTTTAATTTCAAGTTTGAAGAAAGAATTCAACACATGTCCAGGCAAGGAGCACAAATTAGATTTGCCATGGAGATCTCTGTAATGTAAGATGATGTAAATTCCAGAAGAGAGAAGTATTTAAAAATAATAGTAATTTAAGAGAGAGAGAGAGAGATGCTACACCAGTTAGGGAAAGGTTTTCAACCAAGAACAAACCAGCCACCCAAGCTGTTGTCTTCTTTTCAAGGCAACACAAAGGCTTTCTCAGATATGTAAAAATTCCAAAAATGTGTACCTGACAACCAAAAAGAAATGAGTCAGTGAGCTCATGAGAGAAGACTGTGGCACCCTTTAAACACACAGGTCTAAAAAATTATTATCAACACAAACACAAAACAATCCAAATTTCATGATCCTTGAGTGCAAAAAAAAACCCTTATAAATATAATCATTTATCAATATTAAACAGGGCCAAAATTTAATAGTCTAACATGGCAATTATCAACCAGTGTGCTGCAAGACTTTTTAAAACATGCAATACCTGAATACTTAGTCAGGGACACTGACCTCTTTTCTCTTAGACTGTCAAATAAAAAATGACAACAGTCAACACAACCATAGCCATCTGGTGTGAATGAATGAAAATCATTGCTATTTTTTTTGTTAGATTAGCAAAAAATACATTTTTTGGCATCCTACAGAATTTTAGTAATTAGTAAATTACTAAATTAGTAATAAGTAAATTTATATGAGATGAGAGGTTGGAAATCGATGGGCTAACAGGTAGATCTGGAGGAAGAGAGAAGATGTTAAAGTGACAACATTTTCCTTCTGTAAATATATAAGGTATTAGGTATCTGTTCATTATGGATTTTGGTAATATAAAAAATATGGGTTTGACAATATTTATAAAATTGAAAGTAACTACTAGTAGAACAAAAAATAAAATTATAAGGGGGAAAAACAAAACATGGTCTGATAAAGCTAAATGTGAAATAAGGATTAAGAAAATCATAAAAAAAACAGAAAGCAAAATAATAACAATATTGTTGATAAGGCAAAAATAAGAACAAGGTATAAGATAAAGATAAATGGATTCAAGTCATATAAAAAAAAAGAAAGAAAAACAGACTTTCAGAAGACTTTCAGAAATAAAGCTTCACTTTATGTTACCTATAAGAAATACACACACCTACAGTGTGATTACTCCAAAAATTCAAAGGCTAAGAGCTGGATAGAAAAATGCATTCTGTGTTCAAAGGCTAAGAGCTGGACGGAAAAATGCACCTGCATTACCAGGTGATGCATAAAAAAAAACCAAACAAACCCAACAACCAGTGGTGCACAGAATTCAAGTGATAAATCATGTGTAGGACACAATCATGTTTTTATTGATGAAGCAAATAATCTGTAATGAAGATATAATAGACCTATCTCTTCATGCAGATAATATCACATCAAAATATATGAGCCAAAAGAGTTGGAACTGAAGAAAAAACAGAAATAATAAGGTCATAATAATATTTCTGGAACAATCAGGAATTAAAAAAATAAATGAGACCACAATTATCTGTTAAATATTTAATAATTAAAAATGTATATCACTAACCCACAAAGAGGTTAAAATACTCTTTTTTGTGACCATGGGATATTTACGGAATTTGACTATATACTGAGCCTTAAAGAATACATGAGTGAATTGACTGAACAAAAATGAATGAAAACAAATGAATTACCCATTCATCTCAGAATTTAGAAAGATATAGTTAAACAAATCCTTAAAAATTAGCAGGTCATACTTTATAAAGATAAAAGGAGAAATTAATAAACTACAAAGCAGAATTAATTAATTGATCTAAATATTGTGGCTTAAACAAAATACAAATAAATATCCAAAGGCACTATCCACATTAGGGAGAAAGATATGCATACACAAAATAAGGACCAAAATAGGTAAGAAGTCACAGATGTAGAAAACAGATTTTTGTATATATATCCACAAAAAGAACAATTTTCTAAGCAACTGCAAATTATCAAAATTGTCTTTTTACAAAGTTTAAATGACTGAATAGGTAAAATATCATGGAAGAAATAGAAAAAAATTTTCAATTGACTGCCCTCTAAAAAGAAGTGGAGCAGAGATAAATCTGCAGGCAATGTTGGAACCTTATGCTATATAACATTATCAAAGTGCTCCCATTATGATGTTCACTTTCCAATTGAAAGAGTTTGTTATTATACCTTCCTCTCCTTGATATCCCTCCATAAATATGATCAATGGGACAAAATTATCTTCCACTCCCCACGTGTTAAACACAGACGTAGCCATTTTTATTACCAGGACAGGTTCAAAAGAAGGAGAAGGTGCCCTGGGAGGAGAGATGAGACTGCACAAAGAGGAAGGCACAGGCCTGGCGAAGCCCTGGAGGAAGAGGGGAAGGGACCCGGAGACTGCAGGGGAGGATGTCTGGGGTGCTCGTTGAATGCACCCTGGGCAATGGGGGAGCTGTCTCTGCCAAGAAGCCAAGAGCAACCTATTGGTGGTCACCCTGGGGAAAGCCCTGGGGATGCACTTGTCCTGGGGCCCTCAGCATCCAGGCCGTTGGTGGTGATGCCCTCCCTCATGAATTACTTGCAGTTGTCTTTGCCAGATCCAAGGCACAGAGATCCAGGATATACTAGAAATCTCAGAAAATGGTGGTGGCCCTGAGCTCTGGCCCAGATGTGTAGCCTTGTGCCCCTGCACCCTGGCGAGACTTCTCTGTGAGAGGAGTAGGGGAGTTTTCACACAATTATTCCAATAATTGTCATAACGACCCACAAGAATGAGGGATTTCAAGTTGACCCCATTCCTTAGTGACAGGAAGGGGGAACAGGAGGGATGCTTCGCCAGCACTTTTTAAAGAACACGCCTTCCAAATGCCTCTGGATCTGTGTTTTTCATTCAGACTAGATGTGCTGAGGCATTTTCATTTTGCTCCCTCTCCCACCCTACCTTCCCAGCAAATCCCATTCCAGCACTGTTGATTTCTGTCTTGCGACCATTATGGAAATCTGGCTTCATTTCTCCTCCTAATTTATGATCTTGTTAACATGCCCGCATGCCAGATGGTCCTGTTCTTCAGGTTGGGAGATAATGAGATAAACAAAAACTGCTGTAAGCAGCAAATAGGGGGAGGGTTTTTTTTCTCTTTTTTTCTTCAATGGGTCTCTCTTCATTTCTACAAATGTGCTTGGGAGGCCTCTGCCCCAGCTCACTGTGATCCCCCGGCAGGTGAGAGAGCTCACTGGAACACAGGTGGCCACCAAGAGGTGACTTATTCATCCCATGCCCTGGAATTCTGTACCAGAAAGGGACAGGGCCTTGGTATCTTGGTATCGTCCCCTCTCCAATCAGCGCCTAGGCTTGAACCTGCTTGTCCCCCATAGAACTGTTTGCTTAGCACTATCCCAGCACTTAACACACGGAACATTCATTGTTTCTTTTTCTTGTGACTACTACTCTGTGAGCTCCCTGGGACCACAGACTTACTTGTCTTTTTCCGCTGACCCCAGAATGCCTAGCACAGGGAAGGCATGATGCATAGTTGGCAGATATTCAACAAATAATTCTGAAACACCTCTTCTATAAATATGCTAAAGAGAAACAGGACCTGAATGAATAAATATACACTACAAAGTGGAAAAACCAGCAGAATCAATCAGATGGGCTGTCAGAGACCCCAGCCCTGGGTGGGCTCTGTGCCCCATTACCTTTAAGGCTCCCACCCATGCCAACAGAGACACTGCCCAAAATGAGACCAGAAATAGACACATTGACCAAGAGTTTCCCATCATTCTCCCCTCACCCTGAACTCGGGCATCTGGGTCCTAGGAGAAATCTCAAGAGGCCTTCTCATTTACCCTTCTTGTGTCTCCATCCGCTGCACTCATACCTTTCCAGGAAGGTGGCTATCCAAACACCCATTACAGAAGGAGCGTGGAAGAAAGAGACTGTTGCTGCGTTTACAGCAGTAAACCAAGTCACTCAGTGAGCTGTTGTCTTGCCTGGGGTGGGGGTGGGGGTGACACACTAGTCCAGGGCCACGTCTGGTACACCTGCTTTTGTAAATAGTTTCACTAAAACAGAGCCATGCCATTCATTAATATATTTCTATGGTGGCCTTCCAACTACGATGGCAAATTTGAATAATTGTCACAGAGAACATACAGCCTAAAATATTCACAACAGCCCTTTATAGAAAAGTCTACTGACCACCAATTTGGGGAAAACACAGGCAGCTCTGTTTACTTACAGGGCTTGCAGAACACATCACCACCTTCACTATCGGGAGGCACCAAGAGCCAGGGCAATGAATGAATGAAGCAATGAATGAATGAATGACTCTCTCAATTGTAGCAAGATTCCTTCCTCCCTCCTTGGGCACCCAGAAAATAGTACAATCATTGTGCCTCAAAGTTAGGGTAGAAAGTTGATTTTTGTTGTTGTTTTTCATTATTTGCAAATGAAACTTTCCCAGTAGCTTATCATGATTAACCAAAAATTGTTCCCCCTGGGAATGATGTGGGATTTGATTGGGAGGGGGCCTGGGGCAAGGGAAGGGCTTGTCCTAATCTAGCTGTGTACCCAGGAAATATCATTAAAGCATAGAGAGCAGGAAAGAAAAGCAGCCCCCTGCGGTAATCCACCCTGGAGATCAGGCTCAGGCCAGAAGAATGTGCTGATAGAGTTCCAAATAACAGGATTAGCCTCAGCCAGAGCATACTAAAGCCCCTCTTTCTAAGACAGAAAACATTTCAATTTAGCAATTTGCTAATGCCAGGGCCCTTTTGTGAATATCCTCTTTGGTCTGACAGTCTCTTCTGAATTCCAGGTTGGAGTAAAAATAGCTTCATTGCCCACTTCTGAAAACCTGGAGTCTAGTCTTAGGGATGTTACCCTTCTTTATAGCAAATCACAGGTGATAACTCACCTTCAGACCAGATGCCCTGAAGGCCATCAAGTGCCTCTCAGTGATGATTATTAGGATCCTGACTACCTGTTTGCCCAAGTTGCTTTAAAAGGCAACATCTCATTCAGAAATTACTTAGAAGTCAAGGACAAAGGCCTGTCATCAGATTAGTTTTTGTTTTGGTGGAGAGCACTAGGACTAAAGAATGCCATGTGGAGAACGAGTGTTACGTTGCTATTGGAGAAGAACTTTCCTGACTCATAGTCTCACGCTGTGAGCCCTCAGTTTTCTGGACAAACAGATAACGAGAAGCTGCACACAGTAGCCAAACAGTGTCCAATAACTGGCTCCAAGGAAGATGGGGTGCTTGCAGTTTATAGGGTGTAATTGTTGGTGACAGAGGGGTCAGCATCATCACCTCTAGTCTTGGGAAGGGTTCTTCAACACCGTCTTGTCCACTATACTCATAGACCAGTCAGTGAAGGTGAGATGACTTCCTATAGCCAAGATTAGAATTCCTACTTTCTTAAAACAATATATATATTTATTTATTTATTTTTAGAGAGGGGGAATAGAGGAAGAGACAGAAACATGAAGTCAGACTGAACTTAAAAAATAAAAGAATTTGTGCCTTCTTTTTACTGAAAAAAATCTTGGAGTGCTGGAGTTCAGGCATGGCTGGATCCAGGTATAGAGGTGGTGTCAACAGTATTCTCTCTCTCTGCTCTGCTTTGTTCTGTGTCAGCTTCTTTCTTACATGGGCTCCTTTACATCCTTCCAGTTAGCCACCTCAGTAGAGAGTGCATCCTTTCCAGAGATGTACACTGAAGTCCCAGGACTGATGCTCTTGGGCTCTGATCAGCCTCGCTTGATCATGTGCCCAGCCTGCATCTGTCACTGCAGTTGGGATGTGATACTCATGTTCACTCCCAAAGCCACATGGACAGCAAATGGGAAATGGCCGATTCCCCAAAGAAGAGTCAGGGTACTGTTCCCAGAGGAGGGATGGGAGACTCTGGAGACCAGAGTCAGCAATATCTATGTTGTTCCCTGACAAGTCTGTCTCAGAAGCTGTCTTACTGTATTGATTTGGGGTGTGTTAATCCTGGTTTGGAGCCTTCTCGTTCAGGTTCTCCTCCATGCTCACTCCCCTTGACTAACTGAGAAGTCTCTTCCAGATCTCCTGCTCACCCTGATCTAGCTTCACTTGCCCTTCAAACCTGAGCTACATATCCTCTCATTGACTCCCCGAATCATTCCCTCCATTTAGGGAGAAGTCCACCCCAGACAGAAGCCTCTTATCCACGTGCTTTTGAGGACCCAGACATTTTTCTGTTCACACTTGCTTTCATATTTTCTTCCTTCTCCCTCATGACTGCTGAGTCCCTCCCTTCCTCCCTTTACACTGTTTTTCACAAATCCTCCAGCCTAATCAACTGAATTTCTGGAGTGACTTATCTATCATCATTTAAAAATAACTCTCCCTTGAGTATTCAGATTTAGTCTTATTTACATATAATAATAACATAGTGTAGTTAAATATATTTTCTGTAATGTGATGTGGTGCTTTATAGTTTGCATCTCATTTGTTCTTCAAATTAATCCTTCAAAGTAGGCAATGTCCCCATTTGTCAAGTGAAAAAACAAAAACAGAAAACAAACTCAGAGAGTTCAGCATGCCAAAGGGTAGGCATAGGAAGCCAGGGTGGGAGCTGACAAGTGGCAGATGCTGGACCTAAACATCAGGCCAGTGTGCTACTTTGCAACCACACAGTTGCCTAAAGGAGAGGCTAAGCACTGACAGTGGTTGTCTAGCCAGGACACTTTTGCTCCCCTGAGGGCTTTTGGCAATGCCTGCAGACACTTCTGTGTAGTAGCACAATGCAGGAGGGATGGGGAGGATATCAGTTTGTTGGCATCTCTCAAGTAGACATCAGAGATGCTGATAATATCCTCCAATGCACAGGACAACATCACCCACCCATCCCCTCATACCGCAAAGAATTATCTGGCCCCTGAATTGTAAGATTTTTCCACTGAGGGAGAAAGTCAAATCAGCCACAAAGGGGGAAAAAGCAGGATTTTACTGGGGTTGCATTTCTGGGTGAGGTTCTCTGGTCCAGAGTAAGGGGGGCCAGAGAAGTCATGCCTGGGGTAGAGCGGGGGGGATTTTTTATACATCTGGGTGGAGTAGGCTTATCGTGTCTTAGGTGGATTGGGTGCTGTAGTCTCCGTGGCAGACTGAGAATGGCTAACCACTTAGGCACTTGTTGCTGGGAAGATTTTGGTGGTTGCTTAGCTTGCAGTTTTCTTTGTTTGGTGCCTGCCATGGGTGTTAACCCTTTCATATCCTGTCTAACCCAACACAAATGTCAATAGTGCCGAGGTTGAGAAACCCTGGCTTAGGAGTATACACAGATAAGTGTTTCCATCCATAGCCCCTATCCTCGGCCACAAGCATGCCAGACCAGCCATCACAATTATTTCTTCTTTATCAGAAGGGGGTTTGACATACATAGGCTAGCATGCAAGGAGCCCCTGGGAGCTGAAGGATACCTCCTCTTTCCATTCGTTCTAGTTTTCACATGGCCAGAGCATGCCAAGGCCTTGGCCTGTGCTCATAGTTAAGGAGAAGAAAGATAGAATAGATGCATAGCTCTAGGCTGTGGTATTCCCGGGAATGTGGTGACAGAAGGAGGGAGAGGAGAAGAGATGAGGAAGGATGCAAGAGAAGGGGAGAGCAGGAAGGATGTCTGTACTTAGGTGGAATGAGAAGAACAACACAGGTCAGGAAGGAGGGAGGGATGGAGGCCCCCACACAGCTTCTGCAAGCTTCAGGGAGTGTGATTTTAATAGGAGTCTAATTAAGGCAGATGCAGTTCCAATTATTCACACTCTGCTCCAGCGGTGTCTGAGTCCACATGCTTTACCACCCTTGAGAGGTTCAGCCGGCGGCGGTGACTACGGACCCATCTCCTCCTCGGGGAAAGGGGAGGGCCGTCTGATCCCCAGCTGCAGGTAGTCAGGCCTGGTCAGAGGCTTGATGTTCCTGTCTTGTTTCCTCCAGATTGTGCATGAGTAGTGGTGGTAGTGGGGACACAGAGGGGTGTCTGTTGTTGAATTTTGTGGGGCTGAGAAGCCCAGGGAGACACGTTCATCCAGAGATACATTTCAGTTTTTATGACCTCATCCATTCAGCTGATGTTCCGGTGAAAAGAAAGGGCTCACCAGTGGCTGTGAGGTGTGTGCAGCAAACCTTGCCAGGTGCTCCCAGGAGAAGGACAAGTGCAAATGGAGGACTCACACTGAGGACTCAGGACTCCTAGCCTCTCTGACCATGGCAGGTGGGAGGGGATTCTTCTGGGTTCCTTTGGAGTCCTTTCAGCCCAGTGCTGCTGTCTCATTGGGGAGCAGTGTCCCAGCGTCAGGATTCTCTGGGACTAAGCTAGGGTCAGGGGAGTGAGGATGGGGGGTGGGGGGGGAAGGGCTGACCCAGCTAGCTAACCTACTGAGTGACCTAGAGGGAGAGACCTATTGCCAGCAGAATGAACCAGGAAATAATGTCTCGGTCAAGGATTTTGCCAGTAAGAGCTGGGTCTGGTAAAGGACAGTTTTGAGTAAATGGAGCCCTTGGTGTATGGAGCAGTAATGGGAGGAAGAGCTGGAAGGGCCCACTGAGCCCAATGTGCAGGGATTTAAATGCCAACTCACAGATTAGTGTCCAGTATAGTGCAATTCAAAGGAAATTATTACAGGTTTCAGGAGTGAAGTGTGATGTGATAAGAGTTCTGGATGGGAGGAGGATGTATGGTGGTATCAGGGAGGGCCATCTTGCCTGGATCTCCATGTTCTGCTTGGAGTTTTGTGAGAATGCCCAATAAACAAGGGATGAGCGGTATGAAATTCCAAAAGGCCACAGAAGGTTGAGAGTACAGATTCCAAAATGTTTCACTTCTTATTATCAGATTAGGGTCTAATTGCACCAGTCAATGCAGGAGCACTAAGTTGGACGGCCCCTGACACTGACAGGTCAGAGCCATCAGTGCATTGGCCAGCAAGCTGCCCAAGTCTAGGTGATATCTAGAAGGTGACCTAGCTTAGGAATCAGAAAGACTTCGAGTCAAAGTCTCAGCTTTCCCTTTACCACAGTGGGAATGTACTGTGGGTAAAATTGTTTAACCCGTCTAAGCTGCAGTTTTGTCATCTATAAAATTAAGGTACTAATGGGCACCCTTCAAAGTCATTGTGGGAGTAAGCACACCGAAATGTCTGGCATACATCATGGTGCATGGTGAGGGCTCAGTAAACCCTGTGTGTTCTCCCTACCCTGCCACCTTTGCAGCACCCCACTCTGTGCATCCAGACCTGGCGTCCCTTCACCCAGGTGTCCCTTCCCCAGATGATAGGCCCAAGCAAGTGCAGCCTCCTCCCCAAAGCCCAGCAAAGCCCTGCATGCATACCCTCCCAAAAACAGACTCTGGCTCAGGGGGTCTTGTGTTCAGGCAGTATTGGGGTTCCCAAGTCCCAAGCCCCACTTCCCCTCCCCCTCTTCTTTTTACTTTTTCATTATCACACACTGAACTTTCTTCACAGGCCTCCATTCCTTTCTCGTGTCTTCTATCCCACAATCTCTCTCAGTCACACCAACCTCCATTGTAGAATTCTGTCAGTGGTCAAAAGGAAAATGGGAGGTCGGCCTCTCTACCCTCAGCCACCTTCTCGCAAGTGGGGACCTTTCCCTGATCCCCCAAATACTAATATTTATTTAACTTTTCTATGAATGTAAAGAATGTTCCGAAAGCTCTGGCTTTGTTGTGAGTTCAGGAGCCCTCCCTAGTCTGCACCACAGGTCATCTCCTGATCACTGTGGCTTCTGAGCTGGTCAGCTAAATGTGATTCCTGCAAAGAAAAAAGCAACTGCCACTTGTTAGGCATCTTTCTCTCTCTCCAACTACTGAAAACTTCATGGTTCAAGAGAAGCCACAGGTCCTTCACCTCAGACCTGTCAGCAGGAGCCAGGCACACGGGACATGTTGCACACCGACCACGGATCAGCATGGTGCCAAGGCAGGAGAGGCATCTTAGGGCGGGGGATTCCCGGCCTCTAAGCCCAGAGCCCGTGGGCTCCTCCCCCACCCCACGACAGTGCACAGGGCAGCAGTCCCTCAGGGACCCTGCCTTGGAGCGTCTGTCAGATAGGTGGAATGGAAAAGGAAACAATGTTTCACTGCGTGGAAAAAACATCATTCAAAAATGTTTCCTTTTCTGAATCCTGTTCTCCCTCTTATTTTGCCCTTACTTGTTCCTTTTTTTCTCCACTAATTTCTCATTTGAGTCGAAAATTATTTCACCAGAGAGGTAGTGATTAAATCTGATGATTAGGAAAAATACCAATTAAGTCAGGCTGCACAGGCAGGAGTCAGTCCTCATTCCCATCCTCACTGGAGATGGGCTCAGCCGGGGTTCTGAGCTCTCTCCGCAGTGTTGCTGGTGGAAATGGGGTCCTTTCATAGGGTTGCAAGGAAAGCACTTCCAGGGACTCACGCATGGGAGACTGAGGGGTTGTGGTAAGATTTATTGGGATAGAAATGCAAGGCTCCCCCCAGGTTCCCAGTGTCTCATCTCCATCTGTCCTACTGTGGAAAAAGTCCAGCTCCCCCCAGCCAGACACACACACCACACTTCAGACTCCAATTGCAACTCCAGGTTGTCACCTGTGCTTCTGATCCAACAGCTTACATGGGAGCTCCCTATGACCCACTCTCCCCTCAGATCTGATGAATTTGCTTGAGTGGCTCACAGAACACAAACATTTTACTTACTAGATTACTGATTTATTATAAAGTGGTATGACACAGGGACAGCCAGGTGAAAGAGATGCATAGGGCAACATCTGGGAAAGGGACTGGAGCTTCCATGCCTGCTCTGAGCAGTCACCTCCCCGCACCTGCACGTGTTCACCAAACAGGAAGCTCTCCAGCCCCCTCTTGGGTTTTACGGAGGGTTCATTACACAGGCACTGTAATGAATCAAATCATCAGCCACTGGCAACTGATTCAACCTGTACCCTGCTCCCCTCCCAGAAGGTCAGGGGGGTTCTTCTGGCAACCAACCCCAACCTGAGGTCAGGTCCAAAATTCATCTTACTAACATAACAAAAGACATCTTTGTCACTCTCCTCTTAGCAAATTCCAGGGTTTTAGGAGCTCTGTGTCAGAAGAGGGAAGAAAACCAAATGTATGTTTCTTATTATATCTCACACATCACAGAGGGACATGGACAAAGCTGAGCAGGTGATGGGCTGACCTGGCAACAGTGTCAGGCTGGATTCCTCAGGCTAAGCTGGTGGTACTCAGCCACATTTGTGCACTAGGATCATCTGTGAAGCTTTTAAAACTCGCAGTCCTCAGGCTGAAGTCTAGATCAATTAACGACTGGAGCTGGGAGCCAGTCGTTAATATCATTCAAAGCATCCTATACAGCCAAACTGAGGATTCGTGGGATGGAGGATGGCATTCTTTTTGATCAGGATGATGAACCATTCTGAGTTTTCCCAGTAATGAGGTGTTCCTGGAACATGGGGAATTCAAGGGTAGAACCAGGAAAGGTCTGGGTAAGGCCAAATAAGTTGGTCTCTCGTAGACTTCACAGAGCTCTGCTTGGGAGAAACCGCAGTGTGGAAGCGTCTTGTCCACTGTCAGGCCTTTGGGGTACATAATCAAACAACAGCATGAGTCTTGGCATCAGAGAGCCAGGCTCCATCACTTATTAGCTCTGTGACCTTGGGCATGCTGACTTCTCTACAAAGCGCTTCCTTACCTTTTCTCTCTCCTTCCTTCTCACCTTCCCTCAGGGGTGTACATCGAGCTGCCTTTAGTGGGCTATGTTCTCCAGAACATGTATCCAGATGGAACCAAGTTCCACAGAGGCCAAGAGGCCTGGGGACTCTTGATAGGTTGCCAGAGAAGCACAGCGGGTGGGAGAGAGGTAGAGATGGGCACATGTCTAGGTGACAACCAGCCTGTGGGTGTGCCCTGTGCCATCGTGCCCGCCTTCTCTCAGCTCCTTCCCATGTTGGTTACCAGGGTTTAGCAAAGAGGAGCCCTTTGCCCAAGATCTTTCCTCAGGCCTCCTGTCAGGGCAGCTGCCAGCCTCTCCATCCCTAGTCATGCCCTTGGCCTGCCCATGTCCCATGAAGACTGCCAGACTGTAAGGACTTTGAACTCTCTTCCACTGTTACTGACGTCAGTGTGGCCACCACACCAATCCCCTGAGAGTTAAGTGAGTGTGTTGGCTCATATGTTTTGGGTTCGCATTCTCTCAGCCCCTTTAGTTGCCAACCACCAGGGGGTTGATTTATCTATGAAATGTGTAACAGTTGTGCTGTCTGGCTGCAGGCCAGACTTTTAAATCACACAGTTAGAAGCAGAGGGAAAAAACTGTCAATTATTAAGGAAGGATGCATCTGGAAGATTCCAAGGATGCATATTTCATGTCTGGTCCAGGCCCCCACTTGGCCTGAACAAGGCCTGAAGTTGTGACTGAAAGTTCGTGTATCCATCCATCCATCTACTCATCCATCCCATAAGTGTTTATTGATGACCTACTATGTACCAGAAATGAACTGGTTCCTGCTATTCTGGCACTCATAGTCTATTTGCAACTAAACTTAAGATTTTCTCTGTGTCATCTCTTAGAAACTGACTGGATCTCTCTTGCTAAGCAAGGAAGGTTATCTAACCTGGTAATATTCCAGGTCCAGAGAAGGAAGCCCCTTCTCTTACCACTGCTTTTCTCCCAACTTGTCCTCTGCCACCTGAAACTTCTTCAACACCCTTCAGTACATCCCCGATGAGACTTAAAAGCAAGCTACCTAAGAGTTAGCAAGGCATTGCTCAAGCCAAGGGTGCAAACTCAAATACTACAAGAGCTAGGCATAGCATGAGATGAAGTGGGATAGGTGGAAAACCCTAAGGATTGGCAGGGATTGTGGCGAAATGGAAGCATAGTCCCATTTAAAGGAGCCAGCCAATTACTTACCTTCCTCCAGTCATTTCCATGTGGGAATGCAGATCCTGTGTGACTGTAACTTCTTACTTTTCAAGAAAAGTCAGGAATCCAGGTTTCGTAAATAATTTTCTAACTTTTAAAACAACGAAGGCCAGCCCTGGCTGGGTAGCTCAGTTGGTTAGAGGGTCATTTTGCTATGCCAAGGTTGTGGGTTGGATCCCCAATCAGGGCACGTATGAGAATGAATAAATAAAAAATTTAAAAATAATAATAAAAGCCCTGGCTGGTGTGGCTCAGTGGATGGAGTGCTAGCCTGCAAACGAAATGGTTGCTGGTTCGATTCCCAGTCAGGGCACATGCCTGGGTTGTGAGTCAGGTCCCCAATAGGGGGCACGTGAGAGGCAACCACACACTAATGTGTCTGTCCTTCTCTTTCTCCCTCCCTTCCCCTCTCTCTAAAAATGAATATATAAAGTCTTTATTATTATTATTATTATTAGTAGTAGTAGTAGTAGTAGTAGTAGTAATAAAACAATGAAGGCCGCAGAAATACCTTTGCGGGCCATGTTCAGCTGGACTGCTCCCTCTCGTCACTGTAGACCCTGAACTACAGACCTCGGCAGCAGAGTCCCAGGACCCTGTCCTAAGCCAGGCCCCTTTAGATCCTTCCCATGGGACCATGTCTGATAGGGGGTGCCCTGAGGCCTTGACCCAGGGACAGAAGAAGAGAAGGGAGCACCCTGGGCAAAGAAAATGGGTGAAGAACGGGAACCTGTGCCCGGTCGGTCATTCAGTCATTCGTTTGGTCTGTTGGGGAGGCCAGCTTGGCTCATGCCCTGAGGCTGCCTGCAGAAATTCTTGTCTCTCAGCTGTCATTTTCAAGTGCCCTGATATTCATCAAGCCTGGGGTCTGGGAGGGAAGTGATCTGATCTGAGAGTGAAAACAATCACTCTGGCTGCTGTCAGGTGGAAGCAGGCTGTGGCAAGGTGCCAATGAAGATGGGATGGCCGCTGGACACGCTGTTGTGGAGGCCCCGGCTAACCCCAGGGAGGCTGGCATCTTGGGCACCCAGGGAAGCTTCCCCAAATGCTTCGGGCTCCTGGCCTTGAATACAGCAGCAAACTCATCAGGCCACTCAGGGAAACACGCCATTTCAGGAACTAATAATACCCTATCAAACATTGGCCCTAAGTCTTTCCCTGGACCCCAAAGCTGAACACAGACTGTCACCAGTCATGTTGCCCACAACCTGGAGCTCCCTGGCCTGTTAAATGCCTCACCCTCATAAGATCCTCCCAGGGGCCACCTTCACTTCTCTCTCCTCCTGGGAGTGTTGCTGAAGTACACCTGTCTTTTGCTGACTTACAGCACCAGCCAGTGCATATACCTGCTCCCAGCCTGCATTTTGAAACCTTGGGAACAGGTGTTTGACTTTATTTCTTTATATATTCATCCCCCAGCACCCAGGAGGTACTTAATAAACATGATGTTTGGCCCTGACCAGGCAGCTCCATTCATTGGAGCATCGCCCTGTACACCAAAAGGTTGTGGGTTCCATCCCCGATTAGGGCACATATCTAGGTTGTGGGTTAGATCCCTGGTTGGGAGGCAACTGATTGATGTTTCTCACATCAATGTTTCTGTCTCTCCCTTCCTCTTTTTCTGAAATCAGTAAATATATCCCAGGATGAGGATTAAAAAAAAACAAACAAAACAGCACTTGTAGAAGGAAAAGAAAAAGGGACTTAGGATGAGAGGTGGGGACTTAAAGATTCTAGCCCTTGGGAAAGTTGTTCCCAAAGTAGAAAACCCAGGAACAACTGTAATAGCATAAACAATAGTAAACGAAAGAAAAAAATCCTAGCCTAGCAGTACATCACTCTCTTTTTCCATTTCTCTCCCACACAAATAGAACCCACAGGTGGGACGTCCTGGGGAAACCAGAGCTGTCACACCCAAACAGTGGGCACCTTTTCCTTTAGACTCTTCCCTGAGGGCCCCTCCTTCCCTGAGCTGCACCCTCCCCCTAATCACCACCACACACCCACACCCATCCTTTCTCACATACTCTATTACAGTCATCTGTGTGAATGTCTGTCCCCGCTGAGGGCTGGCCTTAGTCTGTCTTCCACAAGACAGAAGTAGGGGAATGGGCAAAGCAATAAGGGGAAGAAAAGAACAAGAACCAGGGAGGGAGGAAGGGGGCAGGAGCCTGGATTGTGGAATTCCTGGTCAAGTGCATAACCAAATGGGTGGCTTTGCAGGAGTCTTTTTACCTCTGAGCCTGTCCCTGCCATCCTTCAATGGTTACAGAAGTTTGGTTAGGGGATTTGGTGAGGGGTGGGTCTCGAGGGCTTAGCGCAGAGCCTGGCATAGTCACTCAATGCATGTTTGTTACTTTTACTTCACTGTCATTATTATTACTAAGAGGGTGAAGGGAAGGAGGGAGAGGGGTGGATGTTAAAATCACACTGTCCTGTGATGCAGACTCCAGCCCACAGTGTCCGTGTCATTATGGGTGAAACGAGACATTCACATGGACTGCCGGACTATCTAGTCCGATGGAGGAAAAGGGACAGCATGGCTTTTCTCTCAAAGGGAGCAAAAGCCTCAGCCCTTGCTCCAATGAACTTTTATTGTTTTACTGGGCACATTACAAAAAGGTCCTCATTAACTATGCACAGGATCACTTTAGGTGGTTACCTTTTACAGAAAACAAAGGAGCCAATGCTGCTAATCACATCACAGAAGAGGGATATTTGCAAATGAAAAGGCAAAAGTGGTTGAACCGATTACACTCATCCTTGGAAGGCTTAGCATGTATTTTAGGAAGTTACTTTGCAGTAAATGCCCTCAATTCAGGGTGAGGGAGTTTTTGGTAAAAAGCAAGACTCAAAGTAGCCTAGGCTCATTGCAGGCCTGATTCCCCATGGGAGAACCTATCCATGGGCATGGGTCCTGTGCATCTCCAAATGGGAGCTGGGCTCATGCCATGCAGAACAGTCTCCGACAGTCCTGCTGTCACCAAGATGTTTGGGAAGTCTGGGGGGGGCCGGGGTAGGGGGGGCTTGGCTGGCAACAGCTGTGGCTGCACCCCTTAGCAGCCACACATGGGCTGGCTTCCTACAGATGCACAATTAACCTCCAACCAACTGGGCTTCTCTTCTGAAAACAAGGGCAAGGATGCAAGCCCCAGGGTCCCTTCTGGAGCAGGAAGTTCTCAGGGCATAGAAATCACTGCATCACAGAACTGGAAGTGACTCCAGGACCCCAAGAGGAGGTGGAGGGGCAGCTTCATCCATCCTTGTGTGGGGCCAGCACTGGGCAGAAAGGGGAGCACCATTGTCCCTTCTTCCAGGACCTTCTAAAGTACTTCTGCATGCACCCCACAAATACACACACACAAGTGTCAACCTCTTATTCCCACCCAGGTCCTACCTAGGTCTACCTTCTCTAGCCCTGACAGGTGCCTTAGCAAAGCAGCTGTCAGCTAGTTAGCACTTTAGAGAATAGGCTAATTTGTGTGACTATTAATTCTACTAAGACTGCATATATATTCTTTCAGTGCTTTAATAGGGAGCAATGCCTTACATTAGTTCCTGCTAAACAGTGCTATGAACATTTGCAGTGTCTGCAATCTGAGATCAAGGCAGAGAGCTGGGCAAATTTGCCCCAGCAGAGGGGATCTGACCTAATGCCATGTGCATGCCCTCTTCCCCTCCTGCCTTCTGTCCCCAGCCCCTCACAGACTGCATTCTGGGATGGCCTGGAAGCCCCTCCTGACTTGGCAGCTTGGAAAATCAGCCTTGTCAAGCCCCAGAATAGTTGTCTGTGGAGTGAGAGTGTGAGGTTGCAGAACTCCAGGGGTACCCTTCACATTGTAGTCTCTGTGAATGTGCTTCTGTCTGCAATAGTGCATGTGCAGCCCTGGAAAGGAGGGATCTGGAAACATGGGTCAACTACCTGACTTTATAGGTGAGTAAACTGAGGAATGGGGGGAACTGACCTGCCCAAGGTTCCATGTAGTGTCAGGTGGACACTCCCATTTGATACACTTTCCCTCGTTTGTTTGAAAGGCCAGCACACAGCAAAGACATGTAGGTAGGTAGTCACTGGTCCAAGTGTGTGTGTGTGTGTTGTGTACATACACATCTCCATGTGTACACATGTAGCCATTGGATGTGTCCAATGTGATGTCCACCAAGCACATGTGGCAATTTAAATTTCAGTTAATTCAAATGTAATAAAAATAAACTTTCATTTCCTGAATTGTACCATACATATTTAAAGTATTCACTAGCTGTGTGTGACTAGTTCCATTATTTCAGAAAGTTTTCTGGGTGAATATAGCTGAACTAGAGATTATACTTGAGTCTACAAGATTACTGGGTGGCAAGACAAAAAGACCTATTTTTATTTCTTTCATGTTTAAGGTGGACAGTGTACCAAGCATCGTGGTAAGCACTCTGTAGGGATGGCCTCCTTCAGTCTTCACAAGTACTGTGTTGCACTGCTCTCGTTAATCCCTTTTTACAGCTGAACCCCACAGAGTTAAGTAACTTGCTGTGATCACACAGCCTATAAGTGGTGAGCCAAGTCTCCAGCTCAGGTCTGTTTGGCCTCAGCGGCCAGGCACTTCATCGCTGATCTCAACCACTTCCAATGGTCAGCAGAGGATCCAGGCTGAAGTGTTGCTATGGAGCCCACAAACAGGCACTGTTTTCAAGATGTCAAAGACAATTAAAGGGCTCCAAACTAATTATAGGAATTGATGAGGCTTTTTTGGCACTAGAAGTAAAGACCAAGGGGTGATGTAATCTCATCCCTGGGAATGGGGGATGGCTCTGCAGGCTGTATGTGGGTGCTAAAGGCTAGAGAAGTAACAAGATATAAAGCAAAGAGAATTCAGGCAGTCATAGTGTGGTGCTCCATGAGCACTGAGCAATGGAGAAGACAGAACAATGACAGCTGCCACTCAGAGACAGTCGCAGAAGCAGCTTCTCATTACACACCCTTCATAGTCCCAACAGTGCCTGCAGGCAAGGGACAAGAATAAAAGGGATCTTGTTCCTTCTCCTAATGGTGGAAAAGGGAGGGAAAGACCCATGGTGACAGTAGAGGAATAGCTCTGTCCCCTCACCAATGGTTGGTATCAATTCCTTGATACCAAATCACTTTGTTTTTCATTATTTCCATCTTGGTTTGTTTGTTTGTTTGAGGTTCCTCTACTTGAGCCTCAGGAACAAAGGGAGAGGCTGAAATGTTTGGTACTCAAACCCTGCAGAAATTCATTCCAACCACTCTGACATATGAAGTTGCTAATGGTTGCCCTGGCCAGGTGGCTCAGTTGGTTGGAATGTTGTCTCATACACCAAAAGGTTGCAAGTTCGATTCCCAATCACGGCATGTATGGGAGGCAGCCAATCAATGTTTTTCTGTCTCATCAATGTTTCTCTCTCTCTTTCCCTTCCTATTTCTCTAAAATTAATACACATATCCTCGTGTGAAGATTTTTAAAAAGTTGCTGATAATTAAAGCTAACAGTATCTTCTCTTTGTCAGGTATTGAGTTGAGATATTGGTGCTTACAAAGCAAATACAATGTCATCTCTGCCTTCAAGGAGTACAAACTAGCTTACTTTAATCCTGAGAAGTCTGCCCTGAACAGAAAGTAGCTTCTTGGATGGGTCTGGCACAGAGCCAGGTCTCAGGGTGACTAATTGTTGGGTTTCAGGATCTATTCTTTGGGGGTAACAGTGGGGTCTGGGTAGACGAGTGGTTGGGAAGTTGGATTACCTTTGTTCAACCATTTATTTTTTGTTTTATTTCTCCTTCAGAAAAAAAGTGCCATTAAAACTCACCTGAATTTCCCTTTATAAGAGCTGGAAGGGGTCTAGAGGTCATCTAGCCAGCACCCTCATATACAGATGAAGAAACTGAGCCCCAGAGAGGTTAAATGCCTTGTTCAAGATTACTCAGTTAGTTGATTGCAGAGCCAGGGTTAGACCCCAAGTTGGACAGCTCGAGGCTTTGAAGGTAGTTCTCGCCATGTGCTAAGTATCCGGTGCTGGGAACTCAGTCACCAAATACAACTTAAGCAAATCAAAAACAGGTGCCTGTTTGGTCATTATCAACCCCTGGATTTCCCCTGCAGAGCTGGAAAGTGGAGGTGGGGCTGGGGTGAAGTGTCGAGAATCAGGGGTATCCAATCCCTGGCCCATGGGCTGCATGCAACCCAGAATGGCTATGAATGTGGCCCAACACAAAATCTTAAAACCTTTTTTTTTTTTGGTCATCAGTTTTCATTGGTGTTGGCGTATTTAATGTGTGGCCCAAGGCAATTCTTCTTCCAGTGCAGCCCAGAGACACTAAAAGGTGGACATCCTTGGTAGATGGAGAAGTGCCTTTGATCCTCTGGATATCACTGAGGTTCTCAACTAATGTGTCCTCCCAACCCCTAACTGCCTACATTGTTCCTGCTTCTCGGCCTGACAATCAGTCCTCCTCCTCTTGTTATCATCGTGGTCTGCCTGCTTATTCCCTCCCCTAGGAACCCAGCCTCAGAGACAGTCCTGAAATGCTCTTTGAGTTTCCACAGACCTTTTGCCCCTTGGAGATGTAATAAGGCTTTGTATGCTGTTGTCAAATGTAACACCAATGGCTGGATTTTAATTGATGATGTTTGTCACTGACACCTGCTCTCTGTACCCTATATCTGTCCTGTGTAGCAATCTGTACCTGATGCAGCCAGCATTCCTGTGGCTGTTACCTGTATTCTCTGTGTATTTGTGTGCTCTGTCAGTCTTTCTGTACTCCTTCTCTATGTACAAGTATGTTCATGTGTATGCACTCTGCAGCCTTCTGATGTCTGTCTCTGTGTGTATTTAACCTTGTACTAATGTTCGCAGTACAATAAAAACAGAACAAAAAGAACACACGCCTTCTGGCGATTTTTAAACCTAGGGAGCATGCTTACTTTTTGGGATGGATGCTTGAGTTATTACTGAAAGGCAGTACATTGGAAAAATGACTTCTCAATGACCTTGGAAGGATCTGTGAGCTTCTTGGCCCTCTACTGAAGGTGGGCAGATAAGAAGGTGCTCATGTGCAAGGAGGACAAGGGAAGGCTGACTTCACAGACCTTGCAAGTCATTCTTTCCAATCCAGGTTGTTCTGCATGAGATCTCAAAGTACAGAGCAGACATGAGGCAGCTGTTGGCCAAGTGAGTCTCCTGGAGTCAGTGGAAGCTCCATGGCCCCCAATATTTGGTAGAATTTTTAAAGCTCTCTGCAACATTTCACCTTGAGAAATACTCTTTCATCAGGAGGAGAAGACTCTCCATCCCTCCTATTTGGCCTTCTCTGTCTGATCATAGAAGCCCAGGGAACTTAATCTACTCAGGACAGACTTGTCTCAGGTTCTGACATGATTCTGCTTTTAGGGAGTGAAGCCACCATCCCTGGTTTTGCCTTGAGGCTTGAAAGCATGGAGAAGTAAATTGTCTCTCCAACCACATGATGAGTGCAGACAGAAAATGTGGGGGTGCTGCAAGGACAAACAGGAGAATCCCTGGGCAACCTGACCCATGGGCTTTCTAGCTTCTCCTGAGCTGAAACATCAGGGTAAAAGTCGTCAGGAATGCCACAAAATAACACACTGATGGGAGAAGGGGAGGGACACACACTCCTTCACATTCCTTCTGGGAAAGAGACAAATTCTAGGGACTTGGAGATACTAAGATTGAAGTGGAGCTGGTGGTCCCAGATATGCAATATCACTGGCCCTTAGCAAGGGTCAGAAGAATCCATACAGAAGGTAAATTCAGCACTTGTGTCCCAAAAGGCACCTGGGGTTTTATAAAGGTGTTAAGCCAACATGTGTCTAACATTGCCTTTGAGCTGTCCTTGTCCTTACTGGCCAATGCCAATTTTGGATTCCTGAAACTGGGCTTCCAAATTTCTGACTTTTCTGGGACTGGTGTGCTTTAGCAGAGTGTCCTTGTGCAGGGGCTGGAAACATCTGATCAGGCCCTTGTCTTTTGCATTGTTGGGAGAAAATTTCCAGCACTTTCAGAAAGTGCAGATAACTCTGCTTCTCTCCCTTTTCCTCCAGGAAGGAGTTTACAGTGCTTATCCCTCCTCTAAACAAGAGGCAAAAGTGGGGCTTACCTCCCAAGATTCAGGCTCCCACACTACAGCCCTAAGGAGGGGTTCTTGCCAGGACCATCCCTCTTGGACATGCCTGAGTCCATGAATGAGTTCCAGAAATGGAAACCTCCCTGTGCACTGGCCTTGTACAGATAGATATGGAGTAGGATGTAACTCTGTGGAGTCCAGACACATGCTTTAGTGTAGGAAGACCCCAGAGTGCCTCTCAGTTTTCTGCTAAGAGTCTTACTACACTAGGTCTCCCTGGGCTGACCATTTTAGACATAGTCTAGAATAGAATAGAAACACTTCCCTGGAAGTCAGCCCTCACTTCCATGCAGAACTGGGTCATTGACTCCCAAGCCTGTGGGGCTTCCCAGAACCTTGGTGTGGGTGGGAATGCAATGGGTAAACAAAGATGGGGCTATGACTCAGACTGTGATGGGGTTCTTTTATGGCTATGTTACCTTTGTAAAATAAAGTCCTAGATAGGTCTTTAAAATTTCCTTCAACTAAAAAGTGCTATTCATTTAAACAATATTGAGCACCTTCTTTGTGAGCCAGCATGTTTGGTGTTGTGGGAGGCAAGAGACCCAAAAACAGTAAGATAAAGACTTTGCCTTTCAAAGATGATGCAAGATCAAATGGAAAAGACACCAATACATACTATACTAGCACAAGATGATCCATGATCAGAAAAGCAGTGAAATCTAAGGAAAATGGAGAATTCAGGGAAGAAAACATTTATTACAGGAAGAAGAATATGGAAATGCTCCCTTGAGTGGTCTGATTGGAGATGGACTGAGAGAAGGAAAGTGGCCCTCTCAACTGCTTCATGATTGAGTGTCAGTTGCTTGAAAGATATCACAGGCAAAGAAGACAGTGTGGTGAAAAATGAGAGGGTGGGAAGCATTTGTGGATCTTGGGAGGTGGTAATTCTGGTATGATGAGTGGTCACTCCTAGTATAGATTTCCACTGTGACAGGAGATAGGAAGAAAGCATGTGCAGGGGATTATGTCCTTGAGTGAGACATTAATAGTCATAAAGCTGATGAAAACCCATTCTCAGAGTGACACCTTAGGGAGTTATCATGACATCTTAATTTTTTTACCCCCAAACATCAACATCTCTTTTTCTTTTATTTTCGGGCATCCTGGCCTGTCTTCTCCCTTTCTCTCTTTCTATCTTTTCCTTTATTCTTGCTCACTCTTTCCTCTCCTTTCTTCATCCCTATCTGTTATCACTTTGATAAAATATGAAATAGCAGAAGGAGTCCTTAATTCAGGTAGGGATACCTGGAAACCACACACTTCGCACCAATTCTTTGATCGTGATCTCTTTTCTCCCCTGGAAAATAAAGACATCTTCCTTATTTTCCCTAATCCCTCAAAACCACCAATTGTAATCAATCATATGAGAATTTAGGCAGGTTTGAGCTTTGCAAAGTTAACCCATATGTTGGTCCATGCTTTTATAATTAGGTATACCAATTGTACCCAACTGGTCCCATGGGATCATTCTCAGCCATGGTGGAGCACTGAGCGGGAATGGGATGCTCACTTGAGACCTTCTGGAGTGGCCACTATTTGAAAAGCAGTGACACTATGCCATTCAAAGTAATCTGCCAGGAGCTTTTTAATAAAAGAACTTAAAACTAGAATCAGGAGTGCAAACACACCCTTCCTCCTATGACCACCTCATTTTACGTAACAACATTCAGCACCAAGGACAGTGCCTGGGCATCCATTGGGGGACTGAGGATGATAGGAGGTCAACACCATGCTGACTCAAGGATGGGAGAGGAGAGGCAGTATCAAGACTGCCTTCCAGTGAAGCGATGATCTTAAAGCCTAGGCTTGTTGAGCCTAATGGTTTATGGTGGGGGTTCAAAATCTTAGCTGTGCCACTCACCACCTGTGTGTCTTTGGTGAGTTACTGACTTTCTCAGCCTCAGTTTCCTAATCTATTAAAATGAGGAAATAATTATATCTGTCCCACTGATATCTGGTGAAGATTTGATAAACTCATGTGTTTAAAGCACTGTGCAATATAAAGTGTGTGATTTTATTGGTGATATATGAACAGAGCAGTCTACCACCACTTCTGCCTTCTCAGGGGCTCAGGGGTTCCTTCTCCCAGGCCCCAGGCATATCTCTCCATCCTTCTTAAATAAGCTGGGTATAGTTCAATTTGCACTACCTCTTGCATGAAGAGATCCCCTATGTTTTCCACCTTCTGGGAAAAGTAACCCATTCTCTTACTTTTCTGCTTGCCTGTAAATAGGTGTGGCCTCCCCTTCCCACTTTCCCCAGGTCTCTGAGAGATGATACTCTCTCACACAGTACAGAAAAGTACCACCCACCTCTCCAAATTTGTTACTTGAAAGATCATTTGGAACAAATGAGCCTAGGGCAAATACTGTGCTCTTCAAACACTCCTCAACTTCAACAGTATGGTTTCACTGTGTCCCTTGCCACTGACTTGAAAGTACATCCCTTTTTGCAAATAGTAAGATTCCTTAATTTCTGATCTGTAGTACTCTGTCCAATCTCATAATGTTTTTTGTATTTCCTCTCAAAATATGTGTTCAAATTCCACTTAGTTTTGACTTGCAAGTATTGATACCCATGTCACCTCCCACACACAGGAGACATGAGGCCAAAGGGAATGAGTTGGCCCCAGGATCCCAGTGCTAACCACTAACCAGTTGCCTAAACTTCCACCATATTTGTGCAACTACTTTTTGGCACACTGGGGCCTTCTCTAAGCTTTCTGTCAAAGCAGTGTCATTCTTCTCTACCCTAAGTCTTTGGAGGCAGTGAGGTAAAGAGACAAAATAGTGGACTGGAAGTCAAGGTTTAATTCTAATCCTTGCTCTGAAGGAAACTGTGTGATGTTGGGCAAGTGCCTGAAGTTCTTTGAGACTCATTCCCCACATATTTTAAGAAATAAAGAATTTAGACCCGAATATCTCTAAGGCCCAGGTGCCTGCAACCAAGTCCTCAGGTTCACCAGTGGTTGAGCCAGCTCCTGTCAGCATCCCTTTGTCCATACTGCCACTGTTCCTCAGTCATGTTTCCATAGGTGGTGTCCATAGGTGGATGCTACATACAGGATGGTCGATATTGCCCTAGCTGGTTAGCTCAGTTGGTTAGGGCATCTTCCCAATGTGCCAAGGTTGTGGGTTTGATCCCCAGTCAAGGGCACATACAAGAATCAACCACTGAATATGTAAGTAAGTGAAACAACAAATCTCTCTTTCCCTCTCTCTCTTCCTCCCTCCTCTCTCAAAATCATAGTAATAACAATAATAATAACAATAATAATAAAAGATGGTCAACAGTGTCTGGAGAGCCAGTTCCTTCTCTGCTTTCCTCCTTGGCTATGGACTCTTGTGGCCCTCTTTTTTGTTTATCCAGCAAATGTTTACTGAATTACTTGTTATATATAAGACACCCTTATAGGTGCTAGCAATACAAGCATGGATAAGACAAATACAGTCCCTTCCCTCAAAGGGCTTGTCCTCAAATGGGGGAAAAAGTAATAACCAAGCACATTAATAAGACAAATGTCAAATGTGATAAGGCTCATGAGGCAACAGGACTCAAAATAATGACATAAACACACTATAAATAGGAATCAAAGAAAACTTCCTGATGAAGGAAAATGTGTGTTTAGATGTCAATGGCAGAGATGGAGTAGCAAGCAGAGAAAGCCCATGGACAAATGCTTTCTGGTGGGAACAAGCTTGTTGTGCTTGAAAAACAAAAACTGGACGTGTTTGGCTGGAGATGTGTTTGACGAAGAAGAGAGAAGGTGAGTTCAGAGAGGAATACAGGGCCCAAAAGAGTTGGCTGTTGTAAGCCATAGTAAAGAGTGCAGGTGTTATTCTGAGCACAAGGAGAAGCCATACGAGGATTCTGACCCTCCCAAAATGGACTGTGTTTTATACTTAGAGCCAATGCTTTGTTTGGAAAGTTGATGAAAAGGAATACAAGAGTCACAGGTGGATCAAAGATGACCTGATCATCTGGGTGAAAAGTGGAAGTTCTTGAACTCATCTATCCTTTCTTCCCTGAGCATCTCTGAGACGTAGCACATGCCCACTCCATCCTCCTGTTATCCCCACTGCTTTCACCTCTCCTCATACAGATGCAACTCCCAAGTGGGAGGGAGAGAGAGAGAGAGAGAGAGAGAGAGAGAGAGAGAGAGAGAGAGAGAGAGAGAGAGAGAGAGAGAGAGAGACTACAGCCTTTCACAGGATCTCTTCTACATGCTCTCTGACTCCTTGCTTCTCAGGAGGGAATCTCTTTCCAGGTGATCATATTAAGTTTCAATGAAGCACTCATTTGTCTAGTATTATATTAAAAGAATATAAATCAATGAGTACTGGGGACAAAATTGTATACTTGAGTGGAATAACAACACTATCTTAAAATCCCCCCAGGAAGGTATGACTGCATAAGCATTCATTGATTGGTTCTCAAAGGATGGGCAGGTGGAGGAAATTCAGATTCCACACCTACACAGCCTTAGTCTCTCAGATAATCCAGGTCAAAATAGCACAGTATGAAAGCCTAATTCTCTGTACAACCCCTACAGTGTGAAGGTTTATATAGAACCGGGGCATAGGCAGAAGTTTCTCAGCCACTAGTAAAAGAGCCCTCCTCAGACTTTACTCCGAAAGCCCATTGAGTGGGGCTCAATGGGGAGCACCATCTGAGTGAATTCACCCAAAAAGAATAAATCCATACTCCACTACAGCATCACATCAAGACCTGCATGCCTACACAGGGCTTTGCCATTTACAAAGCACCACTTACTTTTCATTGATATCCCATTGGAGGCTCACCACAACTACGTGAGGCAGACAGGAAATGGATCCTCGGGAGCTCACAGAGGTGCCTGAGGCAACCTAACTTCTGGGAGAGGAGGGTAACCAGAACAAGCCTTTCTGCTTATTGTGGAGAGCTGTTTGCCACATAGGTGAAGATGTCCTCTGCTTACCTTTGGCAGCATCCCCTGGCCTGGAAACTCCCTCCAGTTTAGAGAGAACACACCAAGCACATTAACTCCTATAACAATGAGAAGCACAAAGCTAGGGCTTCCCCAGAGGCAATAGGTGAGTTGAAGGTAGAAGGCAGAAAACAGGATGGAGAGAGGATGCATAACTTCCTAATAGTCTGTAGTCCAGAGGAGGCTTTGTGCACATTGCTGTGGGTGAAGGAACACATGTGGTCTTATTGATACTTATGCCTTGGGCAAGAGAAATATGAAAGCAGGGGTCCATGGTAGACTTGGAGTGGGAGAAGAGAGGAGAGCATGTGAGGAGCAAAGGGCACATGCAGGAGAAACTGGAGAGGAAAGCTCACACATCTGCCTGCAGCTTTGTTCACAGCTGAGCCCTCAAGAGACACCAGTGACTTGGCATTGTTCCATCTTGGGGATTTCTGTCCCTCAGCCACATCACTCACTTTGTCAAAGCTCACTCCTCTGGTTCTTTCTTGATATCACAGATCAGACATCATCTTCTCCAGGAAGCCTTCCCTGATACCCCCTCCAAAGGATCTGTATTCCCCAACCAGAATACTGCAGAATAACTGTGTCCTCACCAGTCCACCCACTAATCTGAGGGCCTGAATGGTGGATGAATACTGGGGTGGGAGGAGAAGAGCATTAGCCTCTGTCTTGTTTCAACTGAGGGCTTTTCTGAGTTGGACAAGAATTTTCCCAAGGCTCAAAGAACCACCCACCTGACCTTGCCAAGTGATGGGGTTGATCCACAGTAAGGGAAACTTTCCCATACCCAGTGACAATCTAGGTAGAGCTCAAGCCACAAATCTCAGGATCCATCTAAGATGTGAGTAAAATTCTTGCCCTGCCTGGTTCTCAGGAAAAGTTTCAGGATGTGTCTGATTATGGGCTCTCATTCCTATATACGTCATAGTAGGAACAGCACAGAAATTAGAGGACATGGATTTCAACCCAAGTTTCATTACCCACTAGCTGTCCTGGCTTGGGTTAAGTAACTTACACCAGTCCCTGAATCAAATGCAGGTGGTACTATCTAATCAGCAGTATGGTAGGCATCACCATTCTTGTTATTGCTGGGGAGTCCGTGTAGTTGTTAGCTAGACTGGACTTTAGAAGAGACCTTCTAGTTTTGAGCTCTGGTCTTGCCACCTTCTAGACATGTCACCAATGACAAGTGAATTTCCTGCTGTGTGCCTCAGCATTCTCATCTGTTAAATGAGGGCAGGAAGAGCCTCCACCTCCCAGGGTTGTGCCTGTGAAATCGATGATATATAAACAGTGCTTAGACACGTGCCTGGTGTTTCTCAAGCACCAGAAAATGTTCAGTTAGTACTGTCAGGCTTGCTGTTATTGACTCTTAATGTTACACAGATTTTCAAAGCGATACAAAATCAGGCAATAAAAAAGCAAAATCATCATATAACACTCTCATCTCGTGCATGATTCCCTCATTGATTGCAAATTAGTGAGCCCGCCCCAAGTGCCTCTGCATGCAGGGGAGGGACAAGATCCCAGACTTCAAGGAAATCCTGATCCAGGGAGCAGGTCAGACACAGACACAACTGACACACCCCTGGAAACAGCCAGCCCAGCCCCGGGTGCACAGAGGCAAGGGGGCCAGAGACTTCCAGGTGTGGTACAAAGAGCACTAGGCCATGAGTCAACAGAGTCTAGTCCCATTTCTCTTGCTTACTGTGTAAGTTACTTCACTACTCTGACCTCAGTTTCTTCATCTGAAAATGAGTTTGATCCCCAAGGTTACTCCTGTCCAAACTGAGCACTTACTGATTTCAAACTACAATTTTTACCTTCTGTGTTTTTTCCCTTGGGTTTAGTTTTTAAAGTTTTATTATTATTATTATTATTTAGTTTAATTGTTCAAGTATAGTTTTCTGTCTTTTACTCCCATCCCAGCCCACTCCCCCAGCGCTCCCTACCTCCCTCCCATTTCCACGCCCCCTAGTTTTTGTCCATATGTCCTTCATACTTGTTCCTGTAAACCCTTCCCCTTTTCCCCCGAAATTCTCTCCCCTCTCCCCTCTGGTCACTGTCAGCCTGTCCTCTGTTTCAGTGTCTTTGGTTATATTTTGCTTGTTTCTTCGTTTTGTTGTTTAGGTTCCTGTTAAAGGTGAGATCATATGGTATTTGTCTTTCACTGTCTGGCTTACTTCACTCCGCATAATGCTTTCCAGTTCCATCCATGCTGTCACAAAGGGTAGGAACTCCCCTCTGTTTTTAAAAGAAAGTTCTGTTCAAAAATTTCCTCTTTGAATGAGATTTTGATGATCTATAAAATAAAGAACAAATGCATTATCCATGGGCCTTAATACATAATATATCCAGTCTCACCTTTGCACCTGGAAGAATGCACCCCTTAAATGAATGTTTGCCTTCCCATTCAGGCAAATAAAAGCAGTCTCACCTCCTTGGCTCTTTTTTTGCCTTAGCTGCTGGACACTCAGAGCAGCACGCAGTCATAGTAATTAACTCACCTCACAAACCCCATAACAGCTCATGTTTCCTTTTCCCATGGTGAAATCTGTTCTTTGTTAACCTTACATGTATAACTTTCTAACCATATAATTATACCTCATAAGTCAAATGAAGTATATTTGGAAATTGGCAAAATTCACACTTTTAATTTTTTTAAGTAGAAGTTACTTTTTACTATTGCAACAATACAAGTAGATTGTAGATCAATTAGAAAATATAAATTAGTCTGCCCTGGCTGGTGTAGCTCAGTGGATTGAGCACAAGCCTGTGAACCAAAGAGTTGCCAGTTCAATTCCAAGTCAGGGCACATGCCTGGGTTGTGGTCCCCAATAGGGGGTGCCTGAGAAGCAACCACACATTGATGTTTCTCTCCTTCTCTTTCTCTTTCCTTTCCCCTCTCTCTAAAAATAAATAAAATGTTTTTTTTAAAAAGAAAATATAAATTAATCAAAAAAGCAAATAAAAATGTCAATGATCTTACCACTCAAAGATAACCTTTTATTATTTATACTTCTAGATTATTTACTTTACATATAAATAATTCATATACTTAAAAATCATGGTCTATTATATAATTTCCAACCTGCTTTTTTTTCACTTAACATGCATAAGTTTGATCATTATCTACATTAAAAGTTGTAAAAACTGAGTGGTAGTCTATTGCTTTGAGTTCTATATTTTATTCAACTAATTGGCTATTGTTGGGCACTAAGGTTTTTTCCATTTTTTATATTATCAGCAATGTTGTAGTGAATTTGCATGATTATTTTCTTAGGATCCATTCCTATTAATGAAGTGGCTGGGTGAAATATTCTATTTATTTTAAGATTTTTGAGACATATTACTGGATTTATTTCCAGAAACTTTGTATTAATTATCTAAGAGCAGCTATTTCCTTTCCATCTCCCAAGAAAACTGTGCTATTTTATTTATGCTATATATATTTTTTTAAACTTTTAAATCTAAGAGAAGGAAATGTATTCCATTGTTGTTTAATGGACATTTCTTTGATCAATGAGGCTGGGTAGTTTATTGTTCATTGATCAATTATATTTTATTCTTTCAACAAATATTTATATTGGTAATTGCCTTCTATGTCCCAAGCATTCTGCTAGTATTTCTTTTATGAATTCCTTTTAATGTAAAAAGATATGACTTTATGTAACTATATAAGTGAGCAATTGCTCCTCATATCTCTTCATTTTCAACCTATACCATGTCTCTAGGTAACACATTCTCTAAGATTGGTTATGTAAATTCTCTCAACTTCTCCACGGAGTTGATGTGCCTGAGGCCTTATTATTGACTCCCTTATCTGGCTCTTCTGCCTCTTCACCCAAAGTATAGACATTTGAAGGAGAGGTCCCTGCAAGGAGGCCAGCTAGCTGACCACAAGGGCCCTTCTGGGGTGGAATCTATGTCGTCATTGAATTCACTCCACTATCAAAATGAGAGTCCATCTTCTACATCCAGAAGCTCAATCTCATCACCCCAGAGTTGATCCCAAGCAGTGTCACTCATAGAGGCTAAACTCAAAGAGGACCCAAGTCTAAGCATATGAACCAGAGAGCCAACTCCTTTATTTGTGATGAGAAATAGAACTGTCAGGCACATCAGACACTTGCTGGGTTCTCCAATACAATCTATCCCTCAGGCAGCTACAGAATCAGATCAACACCTCAGAAGGGTGCTTTGTGAGCAGAAAAAGATAAGAAAGGGAGTAGGTTACAGGATTGGGAGGTTTGCTAGCTCCACGCTGTAATGTATATACCTGTTTCCTGCACTCTCCCCTGGGCAGCACCCAGGTGGGCACAGCTAGGGTGGGCTCCTAGCTTTGTGGCTGACTGGCACCCTGACATCCTCATGGTCAGCCCTTTCCTGCCCTAGCTGTGATGGCAGCTTCAGGCTTGATGGCATGCCTTCATGATTTTTAAGAGATAGTGAGTAAGCAGTTCTAGTGATGTCCTCCTTTGTGGAATTGCTTTTAAGACACTTTGAAATAATGAGGTGGGTGCTTGTCCCAGACCTCTCTCTACCTCAGCCCATTTCTGCTTTCAGCTTGCATCACAGCAGACAGTTCCACATGACCTCAGACTTCCTCACAAGGACAGCATCCCAACTTCTGTACATGTTTGTGCTTTGAAAGGCCATTCCTGATGCTGCAGGAACCCAGGAACACTGGGGGTTAACATGCCTGGGGTGAACTCTCAGACAGTGTGAAATGGGAGCCACCACATATGTGCTCCAGCCTCCCTTCCCTCCAGTGGATGGTGCCAGGAGCCCCCATCATGTTTCTCAGGGGCCCCAGCACACAGCACATGCCCCACTGCACAGAGCAGCAGACTCAGCTCTATGCCTAATATAAAAGGCCAGTTTCCCTTCTTCAACTCAATTCCCAGCATCACCACTCAAAAGAACAGCACACACACACATCCTTGGCTCTACCCATGTTTTGGAGAGGGCATCATGGAGGCCGGGACCTGTCCCTACAAAGAGCACGGGGAGCTGCACGTGGAGCTATGCAGACCTCCTTCAGGTGGTGATGTCATTGCCAGCAAGCATGGAGTCTCACCAGGAAGACTCAGAATCCCTGAAATCCTTCTCTGAGGGTGTTGGGGAAGTAGTGTAATGTCACCCCCCCAAAAAAGTCACCACTAAGACTCCCTGCATTCTTGCATCTCTAGCAGAGGAGAATTTTCCTTATTAAATTGGGCTCCTTAAAAGCTGAGGCTGAGATGGAATTCCAGAGCAAGTGTCTGATTGAGGGAGTTTTTTCAGGGGCAGAGGAATGAAGGCAGCAGGGCAGGGCAGGGGAAGAAAGCTAAGCAAGGGTGTGGGCCAGCTGGAGAATGACTGCCACCTAGCCCCATGGGGAACCCTGGCACCAACTGAATAGTGTGGCTCCTGCCTGAGGCAAACAGACTGACCTCAAGCACCCTTGTCAGTCAGACATGGACTGAGGCTGCCCCCGCCTTGACTTCCCTAGTACAGTGGTTTGCAATCTAAGCAGGGGAATCATCCACCGGAGCTAGGGGTAGATGTACCTGCTCAACAAAGTGGCCCTGCCTGGGCAGGGTCCTGGATGCACCCACTACATTTCCCTAAGTAGGAGCTCCTGAAGCGCAAGGACAGCCATTTTCTTTCAGACTTTTAGTGATGCAGTGACTTCTGCTGTTTATGTACTTGGATGCTTTCCTTGCCCAGAGCTCTCTGTTTAACCTTTCAAAGCCTCTCTGTCTCTCTTTGTCTCTCTGTCTTTCTCTTCTCTTTATCCAAAATAAAGTTCCAATCGAGAGTGCTCAGGGGAGTGCCAGGGATTCTCTTCAAATACTGATTTTAATTTTTTTATCCTCATCAGAGGACGTTTTATTTTTCCCTTGCTTTTAGAGAGAGAAAAACATCAGTATGAAAGCAGAACATCAATTGGCTGCCTCCCATACACTCCTGGACCAGGGACCAAACACACAACCTGGGCATGTCCTCTGACCGGGAATCAAACCCACACACTTTCCATTATGGGACAGTGCTCCAACGGATCCATGCTGTCTATGGCACAAATCCAGACTTTTAACAGTTATGATATCATCCCAGTCATTAGCATGAAAAAACTCCAAAGTCTCTATCATTCCCTCCAAGGTTGCACATGGATAATTAGGAATCTTTTGATAATCTGAACACCCAAGCATTTCCTCATGCATCCATCACATTGCTTCAGAAATGAAGCCTCTACATCACTGTAAGGAGCTCTGACAGGACACACAGGAGGTGTCCATTGGGACAGCCCAGGTCTTGGCGGCAGATGTCAAAAGGACTGCAGTGATAATACCTCAGGGCCTAAAGCCACACCATCTTCAGGCCTTTGGTTTAGGATACCAGGTTCCAATTCTAGTTCTTCCATTCATCAGCCAAGTGACCCCTTGACAACTTACTCAACCTCCTTCTTTCTCATTGAGCTCCTTCTTCAGGGTGGAATGAGAATTAGGTTCCAAATGAAGGTAACAGTACCTTGTGACAACCATGCACTAGGTCTGTGATGTCCTGGTAAATGGGGGTGGGGCTCCTCAGAGAGGGAACCCTGATTTCGCTGACTATAAATATTCACACTGTGGGTGATTTCAAACTTCCCATTGCTTAACAGCTGTTTCACAAAATTCCTGATTGAAATTCTGTCCAAGGAGCTAGTGGAGGCAGCTTCAGCATCCTACTGCTGAAGCCACCAAAATAGTGGTTACTAGTACCACCCAGGCTTGCTGGAAATCTGGCTTAGGAGAGGGGCCACTGGGACTATTCCCAGTCAATGGACTGTCTCTGCAAGGATATTTAAGATGGTCTTGCTTTGATGTTCATCCCAAACATTAGACATGTTGAAAAAATTCCCCAGGGCTCCACTGCTTCTATAGCCAAAACCACCCCAATTCAACATCTTCTGGTATAGGCATTGTGCCCAAAGATGGTGCTGGGACTTCCAGTCTTTGAGGTTGTAGTGTCAGTACCACTGGCAGGAGTCTGGTAGCCAGGAAGAGAAACCAATTGGGGGATTAGAGGGTCATGCTCTGCTTAATGAGCTTACCAGTACAAGTATCCAGGAGACCCTGGAAAATGTAGCCTGCACCCTGCACCCTAGTAATGTAACCCAGACACAGCTGCCCTATGTTTAGTTTGCTTTTCAGCCACTCAATTGTACTTTAGAACTCAGCATCTGGTTACCTTCCCCCAAAATAATCCACTATTACCCAAGGACATGAGTGGTAGCCAGTGTAAGAATCACAGACGATTCCATGGAAAACACAGGGTAAGTTTCCAAGTCCACCTCAGACATATCTGTTGCCACAGTCCCTGGCTCACACTACCCCTCCTGGCTCTTCTTTGCACCCCATTCCTCTAGTACATTGAGAACTTCTGCTCTGCCCTCAGGCTTTCATTCCCAGCTCACTCCTACCCGCTTCTCATCCACTGGGTCCATCCCCCCCATTGGCAATCACTCGCAGGTGCCTGGTGGGGCCCGCTCTTCACCAGAGGGTTTATCAGAGTATTTCTTCCATCCCTGTAATGTGTCCCCAACAATTACATTCTTGTCAATTCCACTGTCTCCATTTCACGTGGCAGGAGAGACAGGGCTGGAGGCACACGTTTTACATGTGGTGCCGTGCTCAAGAGCATAGACTCTAGGTCTAGTCGTCCTGGTCTCGGCACCCACCGCCCCTGCATGTGAACCATGTGAGTGCTGACAGCTGCCTGATCTTATTCTTGTGCCTCTTTGCTTCTTTGTAAGATGGAGATGGTGATATTTGTAAGGACTAAAGGAATTAATAGATGTAAGATGCTTAGAACAGTGCTTGGTACATGGTGATATTAGATGCTACTATTAATGATAGAGGTCAATGATGAGGAATAATAGGTGGACTCTAAAGTGAGAAAGTTTAAAAGGAAAAATGCTGATGGCACAGACTTGCTGAACTTTAATATGTTTATCAAACACACACACACACAGACACACACACACACACCCTGTAACCTGTTCAGGCTCATTTCACTTAAAAGTTACGATTACAATTCCCAAATCAGTGTTGGACACTCCCAGTAATCCCAGGATTTTTCTCTTGCAAGCTCACTTCCCCACTCTGAAACATCTCTCAGCTCATGCAGCACATTAGAATCATCTGGGGAGTTTAAAATATAATTACCTGTAAAGTAAGTTATACTAACTTTATAGTTTAAATATAGTTTTACATTAAACTATGATGTCTAAGAGCCATCCAAGACCACGTAAGTCCCAACTAGCACAAGGGAGAGGGTGCAGGTGTGAGCACATTCTGAAAGTTCTGTAGGTGATTCTAATAGGCAGCCAAAATGGAGAAAGATCCCTTTAAAACAATCCATCCACACCTTCTCTTCTTCAAATTCCAGTTGGTAAACTTTCTTCCTACTTCATGGAGAAAATTGCATCCATTTGAAGGACACTTCTTAAGCCTCCCACTGCCACACCTATTGAAGCACCTGCAAGTGAGTGCAGGTCTTTTCCCTCCACTTCAGCAAAGGACATGGTGTCCTGCCCACATGTTCTGCCAAGGCTTCCCCATGAGTTGTTACGGTGTTGGACCTCTTTCCCTGTCCTTCCTGCGCTTGTCCCTCTTTCCGATCAGCACGTTCTTCTCCTTCTCTGCAGAATCACTGCCAAAGGCATAAAAACATTCTCCAGTTTCCCTCAGATTGGAGAACAACATGAAGCCAGAAACAAGCCCTCTCCTTGATCCTACTTCCCTTCCAACTTTCATCCCATTCCTCTGCCTGAGAGCCCTCCTTTTACTCCCACATTCACAGCAGCATGAGTCACAGTAACCAAGGCATGAGGCAATCCAGTGTCCATCAGCAAGGATGGGTAACCAAAGCATGCCATTTTGACACATTCTGATTTGACACATGCTACAACATGGGGAACCTCTGTGAGGTGCCCCACCCCCCATTTACCAGCATTATGCTCAGTGAAATAAACCAATCCCAAAAGGCCATGCTGTATGGTACCTCTCACAGTAATAGATACAGAAACTACAACAGAAAGATAGCTACCTAGGGCTGGGTGGAGGAAGGGGTGGAGGTTAGGGTTTGATTGGTGTAGAATTTCAGTTAGAGAAAATGGAAAGAGTTCTAATGGTGGTAACAGCTGCACAGCACAGTGGGTGTACTTAGTATCACTGAACTGTACATTTACAATTGGTCAAGTTGGTAAATTTCATGTCAACTAGACTGACCACAATTAAAAAAAATAATACCAACAATAACAATAATAATAATAGCTGTGTATACCTGCTGTCTCTATTCAAACCTCCCATTTATCCCTCAACCCACAACCACGCTGGGCTCCACTTCCCCACCCCAACACTCCTGCTCTGGCCAGGGTCACCTTGACATGCATGTTTACAGATTCGGTAAACACTTCCCCTCACTTAACTTTGTGGAGACACTCAGCTCTCTGCCTGAGATGCTCTCCTGGTTTCCATGACACCAGAGTCTCTAGTTTTCTCCTCCTAAAGGTGCTCCCTCCCCACCCTGCCTTGTGAGGCCAGCAGGCTTAGGTTGTGGGTTTAAGGGTTCCTCAGTCCTCTCTGGACCACCTCTCTCCTCCCTGTGTATGCACTATTCTTTTTCTAGGGAGGATTGTGTCCATTCATCATTTTAAATATGTTTAAACATGTCGCCACTTCTCCAGTCCCAGCTGTTTCTCTGAACCTCAGACTTGTACACTCCACTGCCTACCTGACACCACCCTTCGGCATGTCATGGGCATTCACGCTGCATGTCTTCCCAATGGAGATCTTGGCTGGACCTCTTCCCTCCAAACCACGCATCCGACATTCTTCCCCATATCAGCAAAGGTTGAATTGTTCAAATTTGTGTAGTATCCCTAATTCCTCCCATTTCCTCTTCTCCCATGGCTAATGCATTAGCAAATCCTGACAGTTCTTCCTTCAATACATGTCTTAGATCTGTCCACTAATCTGCAGGCCCATACCTCTTTGGTCTCAGGTACCACCAGCCTCTCTCAGCTACACTCTTCCAGCAGCTTTCTTTACTGGTTTGGTGTCCTGACTGATTTGTTTCCTTTCAGCCTCATCTCAAGCATCTCTGCCCCTTACCTTTAGCCACTATGCTCTAGTCACACCACTCTTAGTTTCTCAATAATATTTATGTTCCACTTAATTCAGTTCTTTCCTATGCATGCACACACACTAGCACATGCTTCCTTCTCTCATACTTCTCTTCCTCACCGTTTCCACTGGCATGGCTGGGCTTTCTCATCCTTAGGATTCTGCATAAACGTCACTTCCTCAGGGAAGTACACCTTCCTTGGTCACTCTGACTAAACAGCCGCTACCTTCTGTTATCAGCCATCCCTTCTGTCTAGTTGTTACCTTCTGAGACTTGATTACTGTTAGCAATTATTTATGTTTGCTAACTCATTATTACCTGTCTCTGCCAAAAAAAAATCTTCACCCCATGAGCACAGGCTCTGTGTCTGCTTGATTCCCCATTGTATGTCTAGATATCCTCGATAGTGTCCACCTGGAACACTCGTAGGACACTTGATAAATGCTTGTTTGACAGACCGGGATGTGGGGCTCTCATGGGACAAGACACCTTGGACTTAAAGCCTGGGTTCAGATTCAAATAGACTTCTCTGGTCATGGTCCAGATATTTCTAAATCTGAATATTCTTCATTTTATTTACTAGCAAAGATAAATGTCTTTATTAAAACAGCTGATGTTAAACAATGTTAACCAGTGGATTATATTACTCTCCAAAGCAAGCTTTTGAGGATAATAATTAAATACATATTTTGTACTTAAAGCAAGATTTTTATAGAAATGAGTACTTATTTCATATTTTTTCAGAAGTCCCTTATATCAATTTATCCTCATTCTTAACTTAGGCAAAACCCTCTTGGGACTTGATGTTTCAGATTGGCTTGATTTCTAAAATATTTGCAGTTTATTTGGGAGTTATTGGCACAAACTTGTAGAGATTCTTGCAATGACTGCCCTTCAGGAAGTAGTCATGAAGAAACTAGCCAGACTCTAGCTGTTCTCTCCCAGGTCACTTCAGCTCTCTTGGAAGAGACAGAAAAGGAGCATCAAAGAGGACAAACCCACTTAGATGTAGTTTATACACTGAGTTAAAAAAAAAACACAAAAGTTATAACTAGGCTCTGTTGCATTAATAGATGACATAGTTCACGTGATTCAGACTGAGCCTATGTTCCACATTCCAGTAAAATGTTTTCAACAAGAACTTCCTTACACGGAGTTGCATGCAATTATACTTTACATGTAAGTTTCCAGAAACTTCTTTGCCTTATTAAGTCCCCAGACATGCCTTGAGATCACAGATTGCCTTAGATTCCATTTTCAGAGCCATTTTTCAAAACAACCTGTATCCTTTGCTTGAACAGAATTATTTCAAGAATATTTTTACCAATATTTAAACAGTCTTGCAGCAGATGTTTGCACTGGTTTCATCTCAGATACTGACTGAGCACTCCCTAAGCTTCTAAAACAATGCGATGGCAAGTTTTTTAGGAGCAACTACCTAAGCCTGTTAGTTAACAACCACAGACAGTATGTTTAGGTTCATTCTGGAGCTGAGCAGAGAAGCTGGAGAGATTTAAAGAAAGAAGAAGAAAGAAACAGGGGGAAGCATCCTGTTTGCACAAGAGCTGCAGCTTCGTCGTTTTCATTTCTGGTCATTTATTCTTCCCGTTATCTGTGGGAGGAGGATTAGAGTCTGCAAAGAGTATCTGACAAAACACCAAAAAGTGTAGCTGAATAAAAATGCTGAAAGATCATTGCAGCAGCATGCAGATGTCTCTCTTGTGAGCCAGAGAGAGAGATATGCCCGAGAGAGGAGAAAAAAAAGTATTTGCCCAATGCTTGAGCAAGAAGTCATAGTTACAGAGCTTGGGGTTTGTCCACCAAGAGTCAGGCTGACACTAATCACACTAATTATAATAGTCTAATATTGTATCTGCATCTTCTATGAAAATGGGAGGCTTTGATATTTATTTAAAACATGTTTTTATGTATCTGCTTTATCCTCTCCACACAGTTATTTCTTGGGTGGAGAGCAGTAAGGAGGTATAATTTGGAACTCTTTGAAAAGAATATGCATACCTCCTGCTTGAATCACACAGAGGCCACACTTGTGCCATCTGGCCACAAGGTCCCAAACTTCTGAGAAAGAGACTAAACCCTACTTTTTCAGTTATGAAAGGGACACAATTAAAATCATGAGACAGCAACCCATGGCAAAGTGGGGCAGAAAAATAAGTATTCTAGGTCAATGTGGTCCATAATATGGTCCTAGAGGAGGTTGGCTGAACGCATGAATTACAGATGAGTTCTGTTTTTATATTTTAAGAAATAAGATAATTCTCTGGGTAGTGGGCTTATAGGTAGCTTTTATTTGTTTTGTTTTTCTATAATTTCTGAATATTTTGCAACAACATCACTTACTGCTATAATCTGATATTTTTTAAATCTCCTTTTCAAAAGAAGAGGTTAGGGGTGTTATGGCTCTATTGCATTTAGACCACCATCTTGAGAAGTGACTCCTACACATTCTAATGCCTGGAACACAGGGTGGAGGGCTGTCTTATGCACAACACATGGAAGACCTGTGGGGTTCTGTTGTTGCTACTTGATTTGATTTTTCTTGTTGCTTATATATATTTCACCTTGCCTCAGAAGGAATTAAAGGGGCCTCACCAAAGCAAAAGAGGGAGAAAAATAAAGCAAAGGTGGGGGTTGAGAGATGTCTACCTACTGGTATGCAGATAAACTTCTTTCACCCAGTGGTTTTCTTAAAGGAAATGTTATGATGTCATGAACAAGGTTATTCTAAATGATGGGTTTCATAGGGCTATTCCACATACCAATCCTCAGTAGACTTAATGGTGAATGTCAGTAAACAAAAATGCTGGCGACACTGTGCTGTGAGCTCCCTACTCCTGCTGACTTGGTTGGCCCAGATATGGTTGCAAATATGAGGATGAGTCAGTATTTCCTTACTACTATTGTTTCTTTTGACCAAATAAATATTGCAAGGTAAAGAGTTAGAGACTGTCTATACTCTTGGGTAGTGTGAGTACTCTGCATTGTGCAAAGACAATGAATCTGAGAGCAGTTCACATCAGTTTGTGGAAACTGAGAAACCTGGTGAGAATGTTTGCGTCCTTATGTGAGACACCACTGCTTCCCACTTGCTCTGCATGCTCACAGTTGGGCCACCAGAGAGCATCACCCTTGCACCTCACAAAACAGGGACAAATACATTTTAGCCTGTAGACTTTTTGGAGCATGACTAGACATGTGCCTGCCCCAGGCAAAGTAAAAGTCTCAATGCAGACTTTCTAGTTTGAACACTACCACGTCACCTTCAGGGATAAACAATTTACAAAATGAATAAGGTAACTCATATGAGATGTTGTATAAACTGGTTAAAAGTTAGGGACCACCTACACAAATAACTTCAGAAGTCTAAAAGGTAATCTATGTTAGAGGTGGGCAAACATTTTTGTAAAGGGTCAGAGTCAGTGTTTTAGGCTTTGCAGGTCATACAGTCCCTCTCACAATTACTCAAGTCTACAGTTCTAGCATGAAAGTGTCATAGACATTATACAATACATAAATAAGTGGTATAGCTGTATTCTAGTAAAACCATTTGCAAAATCGGTGGCAGGTAAGATTTGGTCCATGGACCACAGTTTGCCAACCCTGGGTCTATGTCATTCTTTCTGAAAAATATTACCCAGAAAGATCAATTTCTCATCAGGTTATTCCTAATAATCTAATAAACAATATTTGAAATATAAGAATGATTAAGCTTCTCATCTCTATATATGGGTGAAAAACACACGCATATAAATCAACAGTAGACCCACAGTAGTAACAAACAAGACAAAATCCAAACCAATAGACTCTGCTGATTTTTCCAACTCCTTTAGTAGTTTTACAGTGCAGTTTTTATATTTCCATCCACACCAAAATCCCGTGTGGAATTCCTATAGCATAACCCTTCACTGGTTTCCATCTATATCCATATGTAGTCTTTTAGCTTCCTTATAGATTTCCTCCCAAATAGGAAGACATATTCCAGAGGTATTTATGAATTTTCAAGACTAACATCTGCCATTCATGTGAATGTTGGTCTGGGGAAACCCAAACCTATGGCTGATCAACCGAGAAGCTCATTCTTTGGGTAAAATGTCCAGGAAAGGGATAATCTGTAACATGGCGTGGTAAAAGGTTGCCCTTGAGAAGATGGGATTCACTTTCCACTCAGTCCACACAGGTTGGATCCTACCTGGAGCACTTTGCTTGTTAAGGTCAAGAACCTCATGAGGAACAGAGCCCATCATGCAGAAGGTCCTTGAGCAAACACCTTCCTTCCATTCTGGTTTGTTTGCAAAGTCGACTTTATAATGAGGAACTATTGCCAGACTCCACAGCTGGAGGTTAAAAAAAAAATCAGCACAGTTACCTGGATTCAGAGAGCCAGGTGGGAGCCTCCTGTCATTCACAATTTGAGCATCCGCAGATTACTTTACACCCTCAAATCAGACTACCTGTGTAATCCAATTGCCAAACTTATCCACAGGCCCCCACCCCTAAGGTGTATTTCTAACTATGTGTTTGCTGGCTTATGAGTTTGTTTGCTTTGTTAAAAGATGAAGAATTTTAAATAAACTTTAAACATTATAAAGTCCCAGGGAGTTACTTCCAAATTTTAGAGGGTTTTTTTTTGTTAAGTTATAACCCTTTTTAGTTGTTTTTGGCTACTTAATAGTATTTACCAAACTGAGCATTTGTATCCACTATAAAACACATATGCAATAATTAAAAATAATTGTTAGTATTAAAAACATTCAGGGTCTCTATTAAAAAATAACAACTATTTACTAAGGTACATAATAAAGGGTTCTAAATAAATGGAGGATACATACCATGTCCCTGAATGGGAAAAAATTAAAATATCCCCCAAATAATCCATACATGTAATGTAATTCCAGACAAAAATCTGAATTTGTTAATTTTACAAAATAATAGTAAACTACCCTTGTATCCTTTGCTTGAACAGAATTTTTTCAAGAATAATTTTACTATTTTAGAATAGCAAAATACCCCTGGAGGAAAAAAAATTATGGCAATAATATGTATATACAAATATGTAAACATACAGAGGGATATTCCACTGCTAGATACTTAGCCACTTAAAAGTTAATTTAAATTTTGATGATTAAAACAGGGTGAGAGTGGTACCAAAAAGACCCCATAAGCAGCATGGGACTGCATGTGTGATGAGTTCTGGCCGACAGGGAAAGCCCGCAGACACAGACATTTGGGGGAAACCAACACTCCCTTAATGACAAAGAACACACGGGTGCTTCCGTTCACAGTGCCAACCCTGGGACACTGTCAGGGATGCTCAGAGTCTTCCAGATGCAGTCACATCACATGAGGGTGCCTGTGGGCCACAGATCCCAACAGCCTGCAGGAAGCTGCTCCACCTGGTCTAGCATAGATCTTCTTTTCCTTTTACATCCAACTACTGCTTAATAGTTTATGAGATAGACTCCCAGTCAAAATCTTGACTTCCCCTAGTTGCCCCTTTACTATCAAAAATATTCTCAAAACCATGGAATAATTTCTGGATATAAGTTCAGACAGTTCACTCTGCAGGCCTCACACTGGGCAACCCTTCCTCATTATTGTTAATCTAAATAGCCTGTGAGCTTAGCTGCCAAACTCTGTGATGGGTAATTATTTGGTATAAGATTAAGATGGATTTGTACAGAAGTAAGGAAAGGCTGTGTTGTACTCCATAGTTAACCACTTGAAAATAAATTAAATTCTTATCTTGCGATATAATACAGTAAATTCCAAGTATACTGAAGATTAAAATGCCAAATTGAAACTATAAAAGAATAGGAGAAGCAATATTTGTGCCATCAGGGAATAAAAATGTCCTCTCTGAGTATATCCCAACACTAGGCCCAGAGTCTGTGCTCAAAAATTGGTTTTTGAATTATAAATTAATAAATTGCCAAAGAGACAAAACAGAGAAAAACACAGATAATCTTAACTACATTTGAATTTATTTGTAAGTCAAAAAATTAAATTAAAAGACAAATGTTTAAAAAATTGGGAAAAATGTTGTGATACATGTAGAATTGATAGCTTTTATACAGAGTGTTCTTAAAAATTAAGAAAAGGATAAAATTATGCCCTGGCCCCAGGTGGCTTGGTTGGTTGGAGGATTGTCCTATACACAGAAAGTTTGTGGGTGGATTCCCAGTCAGAGCACGTAAGGGGCAACTGATCTCTCTCTCTCTCTCTCTCTCTCTCTCTCTCTCTCTCTCTCTCTCTCTCCCCCCTCTCTAAAATCAACCAAAACATATCCTCAGGTGAGGATTAAAAAAATTTTTAAAGGATGAAAACAAGATAATCACCCCAAAGGGAGAGAAATGAGCAAAAGAAACTATCAAAAATATTGAAACATATTTCTCCTGTCAAACAAAGGAAATTTTAAAAATAATTCTTCCCACTATTAATCAATGAAAAATACCCTCTTACCTTGAGAAAAACCACTCCCCCCAAAGAAGATGGTGCTCCCATGCGGCTCAGAATGGAGGGAGGTGGGCGGCGCACTCTTGTGCGGAGCTGAAAGAGGTATACATCAGCACACTTCTGTCAGGAAGTTAAACCAAAGTCTTTGAAACTATACTTTCTAATCTAGAAATTCAGATTCTAGAAATTTTCCCTACGGAAAACAATTAAGGACATGAACAAAGTTCTGCCTATAGAGGTGTAAAGTATTGTTTATATCACTGAAAGGGAAACAACTTAAATATCTAACCATGGGGAACTAGCTTTAAAAAAACAATTGTGATGCATCCATGTGGCTGAATGCGAAGCCACTATTTACAATCATCACAGAGGAGTTCATCATCGACTGAAATATTCAAAGTACTTGTCACTGAAAAGATCACACCATCAATCAGTTTTTTTAGTATTATCCCATTTGGGGTGGGGAAAATAGCACCTTTTTTAGTTCATTTTTAGTTTTGAGACTTTCCACAATGACACATATTAATTATATGAGTAGAGACTTTAAAAATTAAAACCAGTAACCACTGGAGTTATTTTCAGACCAGAGACAGAGATACTGCCAGAGACTTCCAAGAGCTGGGCTGAGGAGCACCAGAGTGGCACACTGCTGTCGGGCTGCTCCTCCAGCTGGCTCACCCTGAAGGAAGGTCTCAGAACACTCTGCTCTCAAGTTCTGGCAGCCTCACTGGCATGTCTGTGTCAAAGATAGTCGTTTATCTAAGATGTTCTTCCTAGCAGAGGCTTTCCATACTCATGAGGAAAAGAAGCCATGTATGAATTTTGCACAAACAAAGCAAGGATATGATGGTAGACATTTCCAAATCTAACAAGTGAATTTGCTTCACTATGGAATAGTCCTTTCTTCCCCTTTGGGGATATCAGCTGAGGTTTGTCATTTCCCTGCAATAGTCATATGGTCAGGATTCCCAGGAGACCAGTAAAGTCTTCTCAGTTGTCTTGGTAACTGCTCTGAGTCAAATGTGCCCACAACATGATGCCATTAAAAACTGCCACCTTTCTATCCACCTTTATGGCTACCTTTGCCAGCACACTCCTTCTGTCTAATCCTAACCATCTGTCCTACAAACTCCACTGTCTTTATTATTGGATTTCTTTTACATGAAACAAGTGCCTATGTGTGATTCCCACCCCCCTACTCAAAAACCAAGGCTCTTTATGGCCTTGTGCAAGGTTTCCCTTCTTTATGAAGCCTTCCCTAATTATACTTTACAAAAATGTTCAAAGTATTTTATGTGCCCTCTGCAATTATAGGTAAATGTATCACTTGATTCAAAAATATGTGTTGAACACCTATTGTGTGCATATAAGATTGTGTCAGATCCACCTTCATATATTCCAAGTGTTTAGGATAATGGACTCACTTTTTCATCTACAGATGCTTATTGAGTGAAAGCACTGTTAGCTTGGGAAACACAAATAGGAATCCTCTATCACTCACCATCATCAACCTACAATAATACTTACAGCCCTTTCAGAAGAGAGAGGGCATGTATACATCTAATTATAACCCAATGTAGGAAGTGGTATGTGCCCCCAAGAAATTACAGGGCATAAGAGAGTGCACAGTGAGGAGAGGCTGTCTGAAGGGTTGGAGAAGGCTGCAATGGAGGGGGAGTCTTTTCACTGGCTTTGAAGGGTGGGTGAGAATTTAGCAAGTGGCCAAAGGGGAAGGGACCTTCCAGGGAGAATGAATCAGAGTGCAGGGCAGTGATGACATATGGCTGCATATTAGATGAGACTAAGAAGGTCATGGACACAAGAATGAGCATGGGAGGGCAGGTCACCATTCTCCAGGGGACCCTGACTCACTGCCTGGAAGCGATTCTCCCCACAGTTGTCCCCAGAAAAAGAGTGCTTGCTGCCTTAGCTCCTGCATTCTTAAGTCTCTAAGAGGCAGACACTGATTGTATGGTGGTTATTGGATGAAGAAACGGAAGGGCTGCCATGGGAGGTTAAGATATTGCCAGCAGTGGGACAATGCATGGACAGACAAGGAAGAGCTGCATTGCTCTGAGCTGAGTCGGTAATAGTCTTCATGGAGATGAATGGGGTGGATGTGAGAACGGGATCCTATAGATCAGAAATTGCATGAGATTTTCTCCGAGTATCAACCATTTATTACCAGGTAGCAGATCAAGAGAACCCAGGTCCCCCTAGAAACTCAGTCTCCACTAGAAATTGCAGCTCTGTAGTTGATGCTGCACATGAGCCTATGTTTGCATAGTCCAGCAAAATGATAGTATAGTGTAGAGTTCAAGGACACTATGTTTGGAGTCTTTAGATGTGAGTTTGAGTCTGGGTTCAGCCACTTACTTTCTGTGCAACTTTGGGCAACTCTGTGATTTATAAAATGCGAATGATCTCATGGAACCATTGTGAGGTTTCAATGGCATGATACTTATAAATTACTTAGCACTGTAACTTACAACACATGATAGCAGGTAGAAAAAAAGATTATTGTCTTTGCCCAAACACAGTAAAACTCCATTTATACTGGGATAGGAATGCCTGTGGCCTCTTGGGTCACTCACCAGGCTAAGAATGTCCTTCAATTGGTATTGCAATGTAAAGAACAAATACAAAAGTTAAAAATGGACCCAGATCACAAAAAAAATTACTTCTTAATCAGAAATATAATACTGTCAGATACACTTGTAGCTTACCATATTACAGGATATATGCAGAACCTCTGGTGACCTACTTTGTATTTGGGATATTTTGGTGTTTCCCCAAAGGCTGCATGCCCTCTAAATATCAGTCATCCCTCTGTTCTAGTTATTTCATTTGGAGTCACCTTTTGCAACATTGAGCCACTTTGTGTCACCCAGTAGCTTGCTGGGTGCCTGTATCAAGCTTGGGAAATTGTAGGTTGGGGTGCCTAATGGTGGGGGTGAGAAGGATCTTAGATTTGCCATAGAATCACATAACAATCCTACTTCTGAGGGAATATCACAGGTGCCCAACCTCCTCAAGGAGCCCACCTGATGGTGCCAGCAGGGCACAGTGTCAGAGGCCAAGACAACCCACCCTGTCCCAGACACGCCTCATCACACACTCGGTACTCATGCTCTGTCCCACTCCCAGGTAATCCCAGGGCCCTGCAAGGCTGACTTTCCAGGGTATGATTTAAACAGCTCTCAGGGATATGCTCAGTCCTTATTGCTAGAAGGGTGATTGGTCCCTTGGAGTCAAGGGGATGGTAAATACACCTTTTGTGGTGATTAAAATAACAGCTAGCAGAACAAACACAGCTCCAGTGCCTCCAGGCTCAGAGGAGCCGAAGCTGTCCCTTCTGAAGAAGCAGCAGGTGGCAGGCAGCTCTCAGGGAAACCTAAAGTTTGTCTTTTTAAGTGAATCTGGCAGAAGACACATTGTTTTTTCCTGTGTGGGCATGACAACCCATGAGATGCCATTTGTTTCAGCAGAATTGAAAATGAAAATCCTTGCCCAAAGTGGGGAGACAGGGCAGGCCCCTGAGAGAGGCACTCACAGGAAGCTGGACTTTCTGTGGGGGGCCCAGGAGACCAACTCAAAGCCTCTGCAATTTGAAGAGTAAAGACAGAAAGGAGGAGTGAGCGTGGACAGGAACACAGTGACTGATGCTCTCACAATGTCATTGGCAACCAACCTGTCATCTTGGGAGAAATCCCACCCTCTGAAACCTTGACTCACAGACCCACCTCTCTCCATTGACCTTTTCATGTTGCCAAGATTAAAGGGGTTGTGTCAGATGCATTAGAGTGTCAATGAATCCTCAAGAAGTGTGCAGTGTGGGTTGGATTTGAGGTGGGGAAGGAGGGGTGCCCCACTCCTCCTCCACACACACTCCACACGCACTCATATTTGGACACAGATAAACTATTACAACCCACAGCTGTGGCTACAGGCCCAGAAAATCTGCCACTCTGAACCTGAGTAAGAGGGTAGAGGACAGCAAGAGAGAAAGTGGGGTAGGCAATTGAGCTTCATCACCGGGGCCTGTTGTCCATTTTCCACCACCACAAGAGTGGATTGGTTTACACATTCATTCATCATTTAAAAAGTTGCACAAGTGCCCCCAAAAATTCATCCCAGGGAATATTGGGTTAAGGTAAACAAAAAAGTGTGATCAGCCTTCAGAAATGTTCAATGTATTAATAGTAGAGGAGAAATGCTTTACATACAGAACTATCTTGGAATAAGCAAATGAATGAGACAGAGCAGTAAAAAGCCAAAATAACATGATTAAGCACCAAAAGCAAAAGGTGGTGGTAATAAATGCTCCAATTATCAGAAGGGCAAGGAGGAACATTTTGCATCAGAGGACTCGAGAATGACTTTATGGAGATGAAACTGGAGTTTCACCTTCAAGGATTGGAAGGGTTGGGGGTAAATAAGGAGGAGAAGAGCAAGTTAGGTGGAAAACATTCCTGAGCAAAGCACCGAGGTGGGGATGAGGGTTGGGAATAGCAGAGGGAAAATCAGTCCATATGACTCTGATGTGTTGGTTGAGATGAAATGGGCCTAGACCGCGGGCAGCTTGGAAAATTTAGAGCCATCTACTGCATTTCTCAAAGTGTGGTCCACATTCCAGCTGCACAAGTATCACCTGGGGCTGATCTCTGATCACCTAAATCTTAAATCATGGCATAGGGAAGGACCCAGGATTCTTTTTTATGAGTTCCTCTCCCTAGTTCCTACTAGTTTCTTAGGTATACTAGTTCAAAATCTTTTGGCCTTGGGCATCTAAGATTTAAGCTATTGGTAATTTATAGCATTTGCGGGCTAAAGACTGGGATGAGTTAGCATTTTAGAAAGACTAATATAGCAGGAGTGTGCAAGGTGGACCCACAGAGGCAGAGACCAAAGTGGCAGAAATTAAGATGTTACCATAGCAATTCCAGAGTGTGGCAAGGAGGCCTAAAACTTGGGAATCTGTAACCAATGTGCATAGTGCTTTGCTTTGTACTCAGGATCCCACTGATCAAGTCATTCTTTGTGTCTTTGGGTATTATTTGTACCCCACAACCTTCCTATGCCTCACTAAACAGAAATTACTTTTGCTACATCTGTCATTGAATTTTCACCAGGAATGTCCAACACCAGATACTCTTCTCTTTCACCCTCTCTCATTCTCACACACACATAAGCAAATACACAGACACACATGGCATGCACACAGTTTCTGTGCTATACAGAGAAAGCTAGTCATTTCCCTTGGCAGGTAAACCAGGCACCAATGCAAAGTACTCACTGTCAGCTCCAGCAACTTTGCAGTTGATTTCAAGAGACCTGTTAACCATTGGTGGTCCACAGAGATCCACCTTGCTTCTCTGCTCCCTTCAAACAGCCTCAGAGCTCAGATGGAGACAGCTTTATCACTTTATACTCTTGTCAGCTTATCGATCAATGAGCCCTGAGCACTCATTAAGAGTTGTGTTCTCCAACCCAATCCATCAGGACACTGAAGGCCCTGACTGGGCACTGTGCCAAGGCCCAGGACTCCTTGAAGAGGGAGAGGGGAGACTGGTAATTGAGGGAGTGGAGATGTGATCCACTGATACTTCCAGGAAGAGACAGGATGCCAAATCCAACAGACTGTATACACATCACCATACACAGGAACTCCAGGCTAACCATTAAGCCTTCCTGTTCTTTGTGCATCATGAATTCTGCTTCTCTCCATCCTGCATCAGCTCCTAACTGCCCACACACCCAAACTCCATTCATTGCCTAGAATACCATCTGCCCAAACCCCCACAGACCATCTTTAAAAGGTGCTAGAGTAGCAGTTTTTCAGAGAGGGTTAATAAAAACTGTGCTGGATGGTTTATCCATTTGACCCTCCATATCTGTTCTCCACCCTAATTCAGTCTGCTGGATGCTAAGCTTTATGGATTGCTTCTTTGGGCCCTCATGTTCTATGGATGTTGATTGGGTTGGTAAATGGGCAATCCTGGAAAGAGATCGAAGGGATGGAGAGGAGTGAAGTTGGGGTATACTTATTTCCCAGGCTACCTTCTGGAACATTCATGGGGGATTTGCTGTGTCCCTCAACCAAAGATCAGGGGGTCCTATCTACACAGCTCTCTCCTCCTTTGGGTTCCAGAAGCCACTCCCTTCACCACTCAGGCCTGGTTTAGATAAAGCCTGTCACTCTTCCTAGTTCCAGGGCAATGCACCATCCCTTATGGGTTCCCTACATCTTGGTCACACCTTTGAAAATAGTCACTTTATTAAAACCCCATAAAACACTCACATGGATGTGTATCTGTTTCTTGTTTGTACCCTGTGTTAGGTGGAAAAAAGTTCCCCACAGTCAACTAACAAAATGGATTATTTATTGCTAGACCTCTCAGAGCTTTTAACATGCATCATGAGTACCCAAGAGGAAGGGTATAATGTGTAGTATCTGGGTCAGCTTATTGACCCAGAGCCACACTCCATTCTGCCCACTGCCAACTCCAGAATTCAGAGTAAGTATCTCAGGGAAGTCAGATAAACACTGAGAGCCAAATGCAGCTAGCACCTGGGGGCAAAGCCACCAGAGAATACACAGCTCATGGGCACTTGCACTAGAAGACACAAGAGAGGCTTTGTAAATAGCATGCAAGCTTTCATGAAAGCAAGACAATGCTTTTGCAAGACAAAAACGCATCATGAAAAAAGCACTGCCTAAGACCTAGTCCTTTCTCAGCCACCAACTTTGTGATCTTGGTATGGTCACTGCATTTCTCTGTGCCTCTTTTCTCAACATAAAAAGAAGTAGCTGAATTTGATTTGCAGATTTTTAAATATAGAAGCACTGGAACTGTTTCCTCAAATGAAATCTCAGGAAGAAGCCCAATTCAGAAGACAGGTGAAAATCAAGCTGCCCTGGGTGAGGTGAGGTTAAGAGGACTGTGCTAAGACACCACCCCCTAGACTCTACCTCTCCAACAGTGGACCTTGAGGCACTTCCAAGGACTCCACATGGTTTTCTGGATCCAGTTTTGGAAGCACTGTTTAGAGGTCCCCTGAAATGCATAATGGGTGGGACCACAGGGTAGTCTTCACATGTAATTATTGCCAAAGGTATTAAAGTGGTACAATATAAAGAGACGTACCATGCTCATGGATTGAAAAACTCAACAGGATAAACGTATCAGTTCTTCCAAAATAATACAAAGATTTAACATAATTCCTATCAACATCCTTGCAACACTTTTTTGTAGATATATACAAAATTATTGTAAAATTTATATGGAGAGGCATATAAGGAATTAGTAGAGATAAAATAATTTTAAAAAGGAAAAATAGAGTGGGAGGGATCAGTCTACTCAATTTGAAGAAATATCAGACAGCTACAGTAGTCAAGACTGCCTGGTATTGGCAGAAGCATACACATCTAGACTGATGGAGAAGAATAGAAAATGCAGAAATAGACCCACACAAGTATGTTCAACTGATTTTTTGACAAGTGTGCAGAAGAAATTAAATGGAAGAAAGAGGGTCTTTTTAAGAAATGATGCTGGAACAATTTGACGTCATAAGAAAAAAAAAACTCCACCTAAACCTAAGTCTCATACCTTATATAAAATTTAACTCAAAATACATGGTGGATTTCAATGTAAAATATAAAACTATAAAACATCTAGAAAAAAAATAGGAAAAGCCTTTGGGATTTTCCTAGGGTCAGGAAAAGTTTTTTAGCAAAATCTATGAAATAAAAAATTAATAAATTGGACTTCATCAAAATTAAAACTTCTGTTCTGCAAAGACCCTGTTAAAAGGATGACAGGACAAACTCAGCTGGGGAGACATTTACACACTATATCCCACAAATAACTTTTACCTAGGATATAAAAAGAACTCACAAAATGTAACAGAAAAAAATGCAAACAATCCGATTAGAAAGTGGGCAAAAGTAATCAAGAGACATTTCACTGAAGATTTACAGATGAAAAAAATGAGCACAGTGAAAGGATGTTTAGCATCATTAGCCATTAGGGAAATGCAAATTAAAGCTACAATGAAATATCACTACTAAAAAGGGCTAAAATAAAAAATAGTGGCAACACCAAATGCTGGCAAGGATGTGGAGAAACTAGACCATTCATTCATTGCTGGTGGGAATGTAAATTGGTGCAGCCATGCTGAAAAACAGTTTTGCACATTCTTAAAAGCATTAAACATGCTACTACCATATAACCCAACAATTGTGTTCCTAGGCTTTTATCTAAGACAAATGAAGACTTATGTCAACACAAAAACCTGCATGTGAATGTTTATAGCATCTCTACTCATAATACTGCAATGTTGAAAACAACCCAAGTGTTGTTCAACAGACAATTATTTAAACAAGCTGTGGGACCATCCATATCATGGAATATTGACTACATGGCAATAAAAAGAAATAAACTATTGGTACATGCAACAACCTGGATGAATCTCCCAAGTATTACGCTCAATAAATCTCCAGGGTATTATGCATTCCTAAGGATCACATATTGTGTAATTCCATCTATGTAACATTCTTGAAATGACAAAATTATAGGCACAATGCTAGGGGTTAATGAAGGGGTAGATGCAGAGAGGGAGTGGGAATGGCTATAAACAGGAGTCGTGAGGAACCCTCCCCCTGATGGGAATGTTCTCTACCTTGACTGTGTCAATGTCAATATTCTGGTTTGATATAATACTGTAGTTTTTCAAAATGTTACCACGGGAAAACTGGCTAAAGAGTGCACAAGGTATCTGTATTCTTCCTTATAGTTGCATGTGAATCTACAGTTATCTTGAAATAAAAGCAGTGCAATTAAGGCAACATTTATTTCACTTTTAAATCTGCAATTTGGGTAGGGCTCAGTGGGTATCGCTTGTCTCTGCCCTGCTTGTTTGACTTTGAGCAGCCAGAAGGCTGGGGGCTGGAACCCTCTGAATTTGTGCTCACTCGTGTCTGGCAGTTTCATGACGGTTGTTGATGGACTCCTAGCTGGAGACGTCAGCTCTGACATGTGGCCTCTGCACATGGCCTGGACGTCCTTACAGCATGGCGGCTGGAATCCAAGGTGGAGTGTGCTGACAGAGCCATCAGTTTGAAGGAGAGGGAGAAATACTCTATTCAATAGGGAAGTTATGGGAGAGCACTGGAATGGGGAAGTTATGGGAGAGCACTGGAATTAGAAATATAACTGTGGCCATTATTATAAAATATAATGTGCGAGCCTTTAAAGACCTACTTTCTCCCAAATCTATAAGACTGCCCATGTTTTACCGATTTTTCATGGGTCCAGTCATGAAGAGAGACCATATTTATTTCTTATAATGATTCCTAATGTCTGGAGAAGGAGCTCTAATGGGCCCCAGGTGAGTCAGGTATTCACACCTGGCCAGATCAGCCATGACCTAGAGGTTGGGCCACGTGCAGGGGCCCAAGGTCATGTCATATACAACTGTAACAGGGAGGGGCAACACTGGACTAGAAGGGAGGGCAGTTTTCTGAGCAGAAGGATTCACTTTAACTATCAAGGCAACCCAGAATGTGCTGAAGCACAAAGGTGAATTTCTTTAAAAATTAAATGCCATGTGCAAAGGCTACAAGCATAAAACAATGTGACCCAGAAAGGGTAGATATAAAAGGATGGGCAAAGTTGATCAGGCAAAGGCAAACAAAGGGAAAGGTGAGTTGGCGATGTAAATATCAGATTGAGAGGACTTGAAAGGGAAAGAAGGCATGAAATAGGACAGAAAGGGTTACTTAATGTTGATAAAGGGCGCAAGCCCCCCAAAAGACATAAGCATCATGAGCCTTTGTATTGATAATGCAGCTATAAAATACATAAAACTGATTCTATAACAAATATAAAGAAAAAAATGACAGGAACACAAGTGTAGCGGTATACCTTAACACACCTCCCTTAGTCTTTGACAGATTAAGTAGGCCAAGAATAAATTAGGATAGAGAGGAGCTGAATGATGTATTTCATGTGTCTGATTTAATAAATATACATCAGTTTTGTATTCTACAAAAAGAGAACATACTTTTACTTTAAGAACTCACGAAACATTTATAAAAATTGATCATGTATTAGCCCACAGAGGAAATCTCAACAAATTCCAAAAAGCAGAAATTGAGCAGGCCCTGTTTTCTGACCACAATGTGATAAAACAGAAAATTAATGGCAAAAGTTCAAACCAACAAATTCAAGCACTTTGAAATTTAGCAGCACTTTACTCAGGAACTCTGGGTCAGAGAGAAAATCCAGGCTGCAATTACAGATCATTCTGGACACAACAACATTAAGAACATTCTGTTTCTGATGCTCATGGGATAGTGCCAGAGCCAAATTTAGAGCTAAAGACCTTATATTAGCAGAAAAGAGTAAAAAAAAATTGGACTAATGATTCAGACCCAGGAATTAGAAAACAATAACAAACCAAACCAAAGAAAATTAGGAGGCAGGGATGAACAAATTCAAAAGCACCAAGTAACAATTTGAAGACAACACACACACAAAAATTGATATGTATAAGAGGCAGCTCTTTGAAAAAATAATAATACAAATAAACTGTTCATCAATAAAGCATGAACACAGGAAATTAAGAATAAGAAAGGGGGTATAATTTCATATAGAGAGGTTTTTAGGGAATGTTACAGTTTTAAGCTAATAAAGTTTAAAAGGTCCAGTGGATTTAAGAAAAAAGGAAATTACAAATTTAATTTACAATTAGAAAACTTGAGTAAATCAATATGCAAGGAAAAAGTTGCCAAGCATGCGAAGCAGTAGGTATAATGGTTAAGAATGTGGGCTGTGGCACCAGCCTGCCTAGGTTTCATCTCCAAGTCACCTGTTGGGCAAATTATTCTACATCTCCAAACCTCAGTTTCCTCACCTGTAAGTTGATGATACCATCTATCTCCCAAAGTTTTGTGCAAGAACAGGATCACAAGTCAATCTCCTACCACAGTGTGACCTGAACTCTCCAAACAAGACATCGGGCATTTTTTATTTCTTTCCTTCAAACTTCCAAAGAACAGATATTTTAATTGCTGCATTAATAGTTTCAAGGCATACAGAAAGATGGAACACTATTCATCTGATTTTACAAAATCATTATCTTGATGTAAAAAGCTGACATGTTAGCATAAAAAATACAAATTTGCTTTATGAATCCATATAGATTAAAAATATATGCAAAAGGAATCTAATGTTGTAATGAAAGGATATGACACCAAAATCAAATAAGGTATTTCCCAGGGATAGATGGGTGATTCAATGTGAGCAAATCTATCTATCAATCCACTGTCACATTGCCAGGCCACACCGGCAGTGAATTGACTTAGAAATGCTGCTTTTAGTTACTCGCTTAAGGAAATGAGACATGGCCAAAATCTGTGTTTAAGGTTATTTGGTGCAATTTTATTAAACTTTTAAACAACCTCAATACACAATAATAGGGGAGTTCTTAAGTACATATACTAAATAAACATATTATATTTGTTATCTATAGAAATATACAATAGATTGTTCTTCAGAAAGGATCATTGTAAAACCACATCAAATATTTTAAAGAATATTCTAAAACATGAAAATATATTCAAGACATACTTCCCACTAAGTGAAGGAAAATGAGTTAAAAATAGTATATATAGTGTTCTTATATATGTGGACACTATACATATTTATCTATGTATGTATATGTACATATATGTATGAACATTTAGGGTGTTTCCTCACATGTTTGTTATTTTGCATAAGTATGAGAACCAAATCACCATATTTTCTCCATTTTAAGTACTATAATTCTCATTCTTCTTAAAATGAAAAATGCTACAGGTTATTCACAGCAATGTTAAGAGAGAGAAAGAGAGAGAGTGTGTGTGTGTGTGTGTAAACATACATATAGTATTTTATAGGGGATGGGAAATAAAAGGAAATACAATGAAATGTTATTATGGCAATTATGACTCTGAATGGAACATGAGAAGTATTTACGTCTAGCTGACACACTCTACCCTTCAACGTGGGTTCTCCCATTTCTTGGAATGGCCTCTTTGATGCTGCTATATTGCTTAAAAACAAGTAAACCAAAATAACAACTACAAACCATGAAACTAGTTTTCTACTTTCCTCTGGAGTATAAGCAAAATAATCTCTCCTTTATCTCCCTTCTTGGATTCTTTCTCTTTGCTTAAATCCAGATCCAGTATAGAATTGATTCAACCTTGGGCAAATGTTTTTTTCCCTGGATATAACTTAATATTCTGTCTTAGGAAAGAAGAATATCTTCATTTGAGAAACTCTGGCTTGCTTCCCAAACCCACACCCCACTGGAGTGTGTCCATGGCTATTTAAAGAGTGTGTTCTGACCCAATGGAATGATGTAACGATTCCATGGATATGGAAAATTTTTTCTGTTAGGAGCAAACAAGATGATTTGTCTTAGAAATGGCCACAGATTAGAGCTAAGGGAAATCTAAACAAGAAGATATATTGTGGGTCTGGATAGAAGAGGTGGCTATAAGAACAGGATTTGGGGACTCATTGGATATGGAGGGTGAAGGGAGGGGGATGGTGAACAATAACCGAAGTTGCACATTCCAAGCTCATGGAAAAATAGAACATTTTTCTTCAATGTTCATAGACTGAAGCTTGAACGTTGAAGAAAAAAATGAAGACCTCACTTTGGGTTTTAATAGCTTGGGCTAAGGGCAGGAATTTCAACAGGACATCCATAAGTATTTTAAAATCTAACTCCATAGACCAGATGGACATCAAGTTAGAAGTGCAGATTTGAGAACTATGAGTTTGGGCAAGAAGGTAGAGCCCCAGTCTTTGAGAAGATGCCTGAGCTTTATGGAGCACTGGTGTTTAGAGAATAGAAGAGGAAAAGGGATCTAGTGAAGGAGCTGAAGAAGGAGTAGCTAGAGGATATAATGTCCACAGTAGGAAAGATGGTTTCAATAACAAGACACAAGGAAATAAAAACAAATCTAGCCCTAAAATGATGGCAGAGCTATAATCCATGGTTTATTTTTTTAAGATTTTAATAATTTATTTTTAGAGAAAGGGGAAGGGAGGGAGAAAGAGAGGGAGAAAAACATTAATGTGCTGTTGCTTCTCGTATGCCCCCAGATGGGGACCTGGCCTTCAACCAAGGTATGTGCCCTAACTGGGAATCAAACTGGTGTGCCTTTGGTTCACAGGCCAGTGTTCAATCCACTGAGCCACATCAGCCCAGGCTATAACCCATGGTTTAGATAAACTAAAGCAAAGACCTCATGCCTCCTCTTCCTCTGGCTTTAATTGAAATTAGATGCACATCCGTTTGGTAAACAAAAATGCAGGGTTGACTTTAAGCACTAACGTCTCTGATGTTGGAGTGATCCCCTACTGTGGAAGAAAAAAAGCGAGGCCCTTTCTTAACCCATTTTCACTTGTAACCTTTCACTTGGACTCTGGACTTTGGCTTCTATGACTCTATTAATTTTGTGGCATGTTCAGTCCATGTGGACTTTTGCATTATTAATGAAAATACATGTTTGTTTTTTAAGTATCAGGCTATGTCATTTATAGGTAGGACACAACCTAGAACCCAAGACTCCCAACCCCAGGTAGTGGACAGTTCATGTCACCTTTCCATATCTCAGTATGCACCCAGACACGTGTGTATAAAGACCTGGGACAAATCAAAGCCTCCTAAGATGTAAGCACCTGAGGTTAGGGTGTCTTCTTCCTGGCTAACTACACCCAAATAACCCCTCCCCAAAGAGGGACCCCTATGCAGCTGTGTTGGAGAGACAATGGAATGCCTGAACCTCTTCTTTAAAACTTTCTTTTCTATGATTTTCAGGTGATCGTCAGTATAACCATCCGATTTTAAGCAGTGCTACCCAGACCCCTACCCATGGTGAGAGATGACTCTGCATTCCGGCCTCATTCCAGGTGGCTCCACCCTAACTACGACTGCCTATTCAGGCATCAAAACTATGGGCACTGACTCACTGAAGCTAAGGAGGTGTAAGGAGTCAGGTGTCCACCTTTCCTCAGGGCCACGGTGCCTCACTCTCACTTGTAAACTGTTGTTCCCTTAGTGTCCCGTCTCTGATATTGGAGTGATGTTCCACAATGGAAGAAAAGAAGTGAGGCTCTTTCTTAACTCGTTTTCACTTGCAACCTAGATCACATTTCACAGCCATCAATCCTATATGTCCACAGAAAGGAGTGAACACTCTTCTCTGCCCAAGGCTACTTGTGGTACCATTTAAAAGCAACATGAGACTCAGTAAACTATTGATCGTCTCCAACCAAACTAATGAAGACTGGATAAAATGCAAAACCAGACTGTATGGTTTGAGCTTCAGCTTCTTAGCAGGGGAAGAAGCTGAAAGCTGGAGAGCCCAGGAATGTCAGCATAGTGCCAAAGGGCACAGAGTCATGTTTCCTTCTTAGCTTATAGCATCCTCCCACCCGATCACAGTTTCACATGTTCCATGGCAGAGCAAAACTATTTTTGGCACCTGCTCAGTGCTTGACAGAACATATGCCAACCATGCCATGTAAGTTGTGAACTGTCAGTCATTATTCTCTCTTTGCTTGAAAGAATGTGAAAACATCATTCAATTTTAGTGAGAGAGAAACTCAAAACAAAGATAAATTCTAAGCTTACCTGGCAGAGAGACCTGCCCCTCTCATGTAATATTACTCTCTGCCTCAGCACTGAGACAGAGGAACATTGTAATCAGGAGACTAGAAATGGGCTGGTTTGATGTCCCTCTCCACTGCTGGGCTCCTAGGGAAATACGTGATGATGAAAGCAACAACCTGATAGGATGTCTCAGGCTGTGGATCTAGGAAAATTAGAACTGGAAGAAATTGAAGAAATCATTTAAAAGAAGTTGATACAAGAAGTTGATTTCTCATTCATTACCATTTCTAGGAGTGGTGATGTTGATAGTGAGAATAGAAAGAAGGGTCCACATGTAAAACATTTTGGAAGAAGAATTTGGAAAACTTAGTTACTAACTGAATATGGTCAATAAGAGTCAACTATGAGTGAGCTATGATTAACAAGAATAAGGGGATGTCTTATTCATACAATCTAAGGAATAAGGAAAGCAGCCGGTGTGTACAGGAGATGGAGCTACTGATGGTGAGTTTGCATCAGGACATCTAGAACTGGGTATGATCATAGGAAATGCAAGAAAACCATTCAACAAGCAGTTAGACAAGCATTTTCAACAAGCAGTTAGAAATGCATGCACGAAGTCTGGAGGGAGGTTACAGCTGAAGATGTAAGTTATGCTTCAGAAGCAGTATCAGAAACCTTGGGAGTAGGAACAATCTGTGCAAGAAGGCTGAGAGAGAAAAGCAGAAGGCAGAGAGCCTGAGGGATGCCCAGGGCAATGAAGCAGCAGCAGGAAGAGGAGCCAGAAAAGGCCAGCAAAGAGTGCTTCCCTTGCTCAGTAATGTTCTGAAGGAATATCCATGTACTGGTTTTCCCCAGAAAGAGCCCACTGGAGTGCAGCCTCCTGGTTACCAAGGGAGAAATCATTCTTTCTTCCCCCTCTTCCTACTTTCTTTTTCTGTCTGGTATCAGGAGATGGGAGTCAATGAGATCTGGTCCCTGCCCTTGAGCAGCTCACAACCTAGCAGAGACAGGGTTTTTTCTGGATTCTTTCTTTGGGTGCTAATGCCTTTCCCAGGAGCTGGCAGAGCAACTATTAAGAGAAATGACCTGTGTCCACTTGATTAACCAAAGAGCATTAATTGGATCCTTATTTTGAGCCAAGCACTGTGAAGACATCAGAAAAAATGGAAAGTAAGAATTCTGCTGGTGAGGAGACAGCAATCTTTGGAGATCAAGATCAACTTGAGTGAAATGAAGGGAGATGATGGAGACATCAACTGAGTGATGGGGCCTTGAAGACTAAAAATCACTGTGGGCTGAAAAGACGTGACATTGTCATAGAGAAGTCTTGAGTGAGGGGAGAATACGGCTACAGGAAGAGTGAGAAAAGGCATAGTAGCAGGAGAGAAAGCAGGAGCCAGGGGCCAGGGCCATCGAAGTGATGGTGGAAGGCAAGGAAGACCTGGCCTCAGCTCAGTGGCCTGTTTTGGAGAAGAAAGCAGGCTAAGAACATTCAGAAGTGTTGCATTTGGAAGTGGATGAGCTGAGTAATGCTTCCGGATGCTCTTGGCAGCCAAAAGTGAAGAAACAAGAGCTGAGGGGCTACTCCTCAGCTCTGAGTAGCAGTGCTCTCGGCATCCTGTTCACTTCACTTCCTGGCATCTATCCCTATCCATGCCAGGGAGGCTCTTTCTGTACAGCATGTTCTGATCTCTCAGGGATGCTGAGCAACCCCACCCCCTCACATGTGTGCTGGCGTGAACACCAGCTCATTGCCTGGGCTTCCTTGTCTCCATCCCCAGTGCCACAAGAACCAGTGAAGGCAGGACAGAACAGAGAAGCTGGGAGTTGCCTGTACTGAAGCTACCCTTGGATTAAGCCTAGGAGTGCTTCTCTTTGTCCCCCCGTTCACAGAATTCTTCTCTTCAAAGTGTTAGCACTCATTTTGCCAGGAGGCACGGGCAGACATGATCCTCTGTAATGTTTGTCTAAAGTTAGAGCCTGCCCCTTCTCAAGTGTCCCAAACTAAAGTGGATGGAGGGGTGATAGGAGAGCCACTCACCCACCTTACTTCTGGGAATGGTACCACTGCTTCCTGAGGAGTACCTGTTGACTTCTTGCTGTGCCTCAAGTCAGCCAAGCACCAGGACATGTTTGTCTTCCTTTCCCATACCTCTATGCCTCTCCATCAGGCTTACATCCTTATCAGACAGTCCAGTGGTGCACCAGGAGACAGAGTTTATCATTCAAGGAAGGGTAAGCTGCCAACATAGTCAGTGGCGGGAAAGACAGCACCTGCACCAAGGTTTGTTGACAGCTGGAACTGAGCATGAGGGAAAGCAAGTGGCTAGCACCATCTGTGTCCTAGCACCTGGGGCCAGGAAAGTGGGACAGGGATGTGACATAGAGCCCAGACCCTCTCCCTCCTACCTCCCCAGCCTGTGTCCTCACTAATGTGATGCATCCTTCCCTTCTTTTGCAGAGAAGCCACGGATGAACAACATCCTGACATCAGCCACTGAGCCCTATGACCTGTCGTTCTCCCGCTCCTTCCAGAACTTGGCCCACCTGCCCCCATCCTACGAGTCTGCAGTGAAGTCCCACCCTAGCAAGTACTCGTCCCTGAAGCGGCTAAGTAAGTGCAGTTGTCCTGGGTCTATCTCTCAGCGACCACGACACCCTCTTGTGTCTTACTCTCTTGTCCTACACCTGAGGGACTGGTGTGGAGTCCCAAGAACAAAGAATGAGGGTAGCATGGAAGAAGACAATCAACAAGCTCCTTGTTTTTGTTATTTTGGGCCTGAGCTCATTCTCCATGGGTAAAATAGAGGCCGTGGCATGCCCAAGTCTGCATGCCCACAGCTGGCATGCAGGAGAGAACCTTCCCCAGCCTTGTCCCACTTGCTGCCTTCAAAACCATGGGCCCTCCTCACTCTCAAGATCTTGGAGGAGAGGCTACCAATACCAGCACTTTCTGGGTCTCATCACAGAGACTTGGTTATGGAAGGGCCCATAAACCACCTCCTCCATAACCCAGCCAACCTTGTCTTGAGAAGCTAAGGCCCCCCACTCCCAAAACACACTCCATTTCATCACCTGAATTCAGTTCATCCAGTTGTCTCAGCTCTGCATCTAAGTCTGGGGAGGCTCTGGGGACTGAGGGGTTGAAGACATTACAATGACTAAAAGGTAGGTGGTGGAAGAGCTCTTCTTTCCTAGATTTCCAGCCCTTGGAACTTCTCCTGAGTCTATTTTCATGTCCCTGAGTCTATTTTCATGCCACCCAACTGCAGGGCTGAGTATTTGCTTGAAGCTACATGTTAACCTGCCATGATATAAGTTCAGTCCATGAGTCCACACCAGCCACCTACAAGGTGGAATGATACATGTCTACAGCCAAAAGTGGGAATCACCAATGATCCGAGGAATCAGATGCATGCCCAAGATGAGAGAGTATATGGCTCAGGAGGCAAAATCTACCCACTGGTTACCCTCTGGGAAAACTGAGAAGCAGTGAGCATTCCCATATTCTGCAGGGATCTAAAAGTCCGTCTGTGGGAAGACAAACAGGCTTATGTATACCTCAGGTAGGTTCAAGAGTTTGGCAGGCTATGTGATCTGGGGAAGGCCGCCTGAATGGAGAATGGAGACAAGGGTGGAGCATCTACATGAGGTGTACCATTACTCTGGCCTGCTCCCACTGGGGGCATGGGGGAGGTATGTGTAGGCTGGATTCTGTGGGATGACCATGTGTTGACTTCCTAGGCATTGGCTCTTACTCCAGAGAAAGTGTTACTATGTTCCTAAATTACCAGTTAAACATTTTTGTAAGTGCCCCTTGGGCTGGAGCATCTTTATTCTAGCAGGAGTCTGGTTCTGCAATCCACCTTTCCAGGTAGGCCCTGAATCTCATGGAAAAGCTGCTGGCTGCTTCCTGGGAGCCATCCTGTCTCAGGACATGTGTGGTGGCAGCAGCCCTGGAGCCAGAGTTCAGGGGCCAGGGCTTGCCTCCACTTGCCCATGAACTCCCTGGAGAACTCCTAGGAGCCCCTTGGTACCTGCACACCCAAGGTGGTGCTAGATGGGGCAGTGGTATTACCAGGGAACATACTCTCCAGCCAGCCCCCCACATGGGAGGTCTGAATCAGAATCTGCATTCAGCAAGTTTAACAAGCCTGTAGGGACCCATCTGCATATTTATTGGACAAGTACTGCCTCCACCCTCTACCTGTCTGGGCTGCAGGGTCCTACTTCAGTGCTGGCTTCAGTGTGGTATCACCTTGTCACCCCAGCTGGTGTCTCTCTCTCTCTCTCCCCTGCAGCTGACAAGGAGGCTGATGAGTATTACATGAGGAGGAGGCACCTGCCCGACTTGGCCGCCCGTGGCACCCTCCCCCTCAATGTCATCCAGATGTCCCAACAGAAGCCCTTGCCTAGAGAGAGGCCCCGGCGGCCCATCCGTGCCATGTCGCAGGACAGGGTGCTGTCCCCGGCACGGGGCCTGCCAGATGAGTTCAGCATGTCCTTCGACCGAATCCTGTCTGATGAGCAGCTACTGTCCACAGAGCGCCTGCACTCCCAGGACCCGCTGCTGTCCCCGGAGCGGACGGCCTTCCCCCAGCAGGCCCTGTCCAGGGCCCTCTCGCACACAGATGTCTTTGTGTCCACACCCATGCTGGAACGCTACCGCATGACCAAGATGCACTCCCATCCCAGTGCCTCCAGTAACTCCTATGCCACGCTGGGCCAGAGCCAGACGGCGGCCAAGCGCCAGGCCTTCGCCTCACGCAGACATAACACGGTGGAGCAGCTGCACTATATCCCAGGCCACCACACCTGTTACTCAGCCAGCAAGACCGAAGTGACCGTGTGACCACCTGGACAGGGCCAGGCACCTGGCAGAGCTGGGCAGGGACAGGAGGGGTCTGGAGCAGAGCTTCGAGCCCTGTGTCTCCCTTACCTTGTCCCCTCTGGAGGAGGAGGGGGGTGGGCTCTCTTTGTCCAGAAAGCCATACTCCCCAGAAGGATGCAACCCAGTGGCCCTGCAAAGCCTCTCAGACTGGGACCTAGAGCAATCACTGTCTCCCAGGAGAGTCAAAGGGAGTGAGCAGAGTGGTAGGCCAACCTCACCCCTGCCACCATCACCAACTCCCTTTCAGTTCCATGTCCTCTCTCCCCTTCCTGAGCTCAGCTGCAGGTCACTCAGCCAAGAGTCCCTGGCCTATCCCTGGCCTGACCCTGGTCTGAAGCTGCCCTGGGTTTGAGCTGGCCAGCAGGTGCAGTCAGTGGGCTGACAGAGCAGGCTACTCGGTCTCAATTATGTACCTAGGACCGCATCACGGGAATCTTCTAGTGCCTAAAAACTGCCTGCTCACTCTCGCCCTCGGAGACTGGGAGCTGCTGAGTCCATAAAGCACAACAATGATCTCTTTTGCCAGCTGGAGCTCTCTGGTCCCCACTGAATGGCCCTTCTTCTGACCCCTTGAGGGCCCCCCTGCCCCTCCCCCAAGCCATGGGACAAGGAAGGGCTATCTTCCTTTACCTCCCTCCCCAATGCTGGGAACCCTGTCCAGTTCCAGCTGGTGCCCCAACTGTAAGGTTCCCTTGGCCCAAATTCTGGGGCTTTGCCCCTCCCCTAGCCCTAGATGTTGTACCCCTGAGTTCCCCAGGGTTTAGCTCTGGCCCTCCTGGAAGAGAACACCAAGGAGGTGCAGGGACTTTTGGGATGCCCTCCCCAGCAACCTGATTATCTCCATACTTCCTCCAGGCCTCTAGGTCTGAAGGATGACAACCTGCCACTCAGGCCTGCCTTCCCCTCCCCTACTCTGCTCCCTAGAGGCATCTGCCCATGGCCAGAGAGCTGTAGGTGGGGAGGCCACTGTGATGCCCTAAGTCTCAGGGGCTCGCCATTCCCGTCATCCAGGGCTCCACCTGTCTCCCACCATGCACTCCAGGCAGGATGGAGACAGAGGCTTCTAAAGAGGGGCAGCTCAGCCCTCAGTCCAGGAGGGCCCGAGGTGGTTGTCCCACACCATGTACACTCCTCTCTCCCCATCACTGCCCACCTTCCTGGCCCCTTCTTGGTATAGAATTGCTTACTCTGCCTGTTTCCCCTTCCCCCACCTCTAGTCCTCCTGCAGCTCCATTATTCTCTGTTTCAGAACAGTGGCTCCTCTGGATCACAGGGACAGAGACCCTTTAGCAAATGCAAATAATGGTACTCCAGGCTACTGAGTACCATTATTTAGTTAGCTGGGGGCTAACTGGTAAGCCCCCTAGTCTGTGCCCTGCAGGGGACTCTAGGGCACCAGGCAGCTGAATTCCCTCAGCTCTGTTGGGTGGCAGCCCTTGCCAGCTTATCTCAGCCCCTTCCTTGCCTCTAAGGGGCTGAGGGACCAGAATGACAGCATATGACAGCCTCGTGAAAAGTGGATAGTGAGCTAATAATACTCCTTCAAGACCAGAGCCAGGCAGGGAGAGAAGGGGATCCCCCATTCTCAGAACCAGGGCACCTTCCTGGGCTGGGGCTGGGGAAATCAGCTCCAAACTAATGGGTGAAGGTTATGATACTAAAAAGGTGGCTTGCCAAAGTCAAACTCTGAAAACAATGACCTCGAACTGGGATTTTAGATTCTCTCAGTTCTGCATATACTATGTATGGCCCTTTAAAAGGGAGGTGGGCATGGAGCAGGGAGAACTCCCCAGTATCTGGTAATTTTTAATCTAACCAAGTTCACAATCCATAGAGAAATCAATTGACTGATTCCTCTTATTTATTCCAAGAATTCCAAAGCTCTTGTCTCCCCACTAAAAGACTTACCATGCCATAATCATGAGGGTATTAAAGCTCAGGGTGATGAGCACAGCCCTCAGCTTCCCTGCTGAGGTGTTGTCACTGGTACTCTGTGGCTGTAAGGACAAGGATAACTCTGTACACTTTCCTCCCCTACAAACATATAAACCCTCTCAAGGGCTGGTCCCTAGGGGTTTATGAGAGTTTGTTCCAGAGGGAAGGCTGAGGGGGTTGGGCTGGGAGATATCAACCTAAATAAATCAATTGGCCACTCCCAGAAACAAAGGTGTATCTCTCACAGCTAAACCCACTACCCTCAAATCCAGGCCTTGGCCCGTCCCCTTGAAGGCCACGTAGTGGTGCAGAGGGGAAAGGACGTGGGTGGGTGAGAATGCCCTCCCCCTGTGTCTAGACACACATGTGCTCCAAACCAGAAACCTGGTCTCATCATTCTCATTTTGCATGAGAAGCATCTTCTTGGCACCAAGTTCTCCAGCCCTCAGGATGCACTTTCCCTAGGCCCTGTCTTTCTGTCTCAGGGGTTATTTAATAGGTTGATTCCAAAATGTTTCTCATCCCAGCCTTACTGATATCCAGTGTAAAACCTCTGGTGTCAGTCAGATCAAAAAATTCTACCTGAACCCTTACTTTATAAAAATGATTCTTCTGCTTCACCATTGGGTCTAGAAGGAAGGAGAGAAAAAGGGAGGGAAGAGAGAGAGAGAAATCCACAAACTTGTTCCATTTCAGTCCCTTATTTCAAAATCTATAAAATTAAGTATTAATTAGGACACAGAAGTATCTCATTTATTCAGCCGGCCCACCCATGTTTGCAGAACGAGCACAACCACATTACTAGGCAAGTTCACATCACAGGTAAGAGAGAGTTCTAGGATTGGAACGCAGATTTCATGACTTCCAGCCCCACCAGGCCTTTCTCCGCAATGGAAGTCCCCCTCCCCCAGGAAGGGAAGCTGAAAGCTCAAAGTGTTCCTCGGCTTGTTCTTTGTGCGAGTCTCCACTGATCTGATTGGAATAAACGGGGATGTGCTCAGGTTCTCTTCTGCCCTGAAGGTTCCTGCCAGTCTCCTTGGCCTTTGATGACAGCAAAGCCCCCACAATCCCTCATGCCCTTCCACCACTCCTGTCTTGTTCTTCCAGTTACCTCGACTCCATGAGTTCATAAGTCACAAAGGCTTTCCCAAGAATTCTTTTAACCCTCAAACTAGGCTTGCTAGTGTCTTGGGAGATGAGTTTTCCTTCTACTAAGGGAAGGAGTTCTAATCTTTCCCTTAATTCAAATTTCTCCTTCCTTTTTTCCAGTCTCCCACCCCAAATCTCTGTCATAACCTCAAGTCTTCTTTGCTAGTTCAGTCTTTCCTCCCTCTCATTTCCCTGGCCTTACCCTCCTCCTCAACTTACCTTTCTCTGTCCCTAATTTATTTTCCTTGGTCTTGCTATACTCTTCCAGTTGCAACACTTAGAGCTTTGAATGAAAACATTCAAAGAAAATGACATTCTTTAGGTCTTCTGTTTGCTTCATTGGTTTGTCTTTCACCTCCTGCCCATAGGAGATGATATGAGAGCTGGGTAGCCAGGAGCTCTCCCACTCTGGTCTCTGGGTTGGAAGGAAGAGAAGCTGCCCTGCCAGAGACAACACAGTTCAAAGGTCAGCTTTGGTTCCTACAGCTGGCAAGTCCTTCAACCTCCTGCCCAGCCTGCCACTAGCCCAGAGGCTCCAACTCTGGACAAAGGTTCATATCATTGAGGGCTCTCAGCCACTGTTCCACCTCACACCTGTCCTGCTTGTGTATGTCACAGATCTCCCTTTGTCCTAAAACACTGGATAGCCTCATGGCTCTCCTCATGTGGAGAAATATCCATTCCAATAACCCTGCCACCCAACAATCCATTTTCTTTAGAGATACCTTGTCTGCCACCAGCCTTTCATCCTCAGATTCCATCCACAGATAACTGTGGACTTGACCCAAGGTATTCTGAAAGGGCTGCTGACGACCTGGACCCTTGAAAGCGCCTGCTCTGGGAAGCGTTGACATGTTACCTCCTACATACATTCCTCCACCATCTTCCCAAACCAGGGAAACGTTGCTCTGAAGTATTTTCAAGGAAGCTTGTTGTGTTTTAATGAAATATTTTTCAGGGTTCAAATGCTATTTTTTATAAATGCAGCATTTTAATGACAGATTCAATGTGAAAGATTAGTCTTCCTGAGCTCTAGATTTGGTTTCAGAAGGATGCACATGGTAGGAAGAAGAAGCACAGGGCAAGGCTCTCAGATACACAAGTTTTGCCCTACCTCTGTCTCCATCTCACCAGGGGACTGAGGATGAGTCACAGTCTCGCTGAGTGCCTCAGTTTCCTGTAAAATGAGGGGCTTTGGCTAGATGAGCTCTGAAGTGTCACCCAGCTTTTACATGCTAGGGCTTTCATTAACCATTGACCCCACCTCCTTTCTTCACATTCCTTCCCCACTTTAACTGAGCTGCATGCCTCCCATTAAGACTGCCCCATGGGGACATCCTTAGATGCCCTAGACAGCCACCAGACTCCTCACCAGAACCTGGTGTGGGCCCCATGGTCTTGGCCACCTAGGGATGCTCTTATATCTAAAGGTGTAAAAGCCTACCTATTACATAGGTTACAAACCATGTGTCATGGAAGTCCTCACACACAAGCACACCTAAATCATCCAGGGTGTTGTGTCACTGGGAAATTCTGAATTTGAAGTTTTCATTTTGATGTGTCCCTTAAAGCTGGAGGGAGGGAGTTCCAATTTCAGAGAGGGCATGGGCTGGAAGAGAAAGGTCCCAAGGTCAGCCTACGAAGGTGTGAAATTTGTACGTGAGAGGAGTTGGAAATACATTCCAAGACACAGAGGAGAATTCATGGCAGAGGCTCTGCAGGGCAATGGATGTTGTATCCCACTCCAGAACCTGGGTCCTGAAGACTGAGTCTGGACACTGGGCTCCATTCCAGCTGGAGGAAGGGGAAGCATCAGCACCTAAGCTGCCAGGAGTTGGGCCCTCACTCTATCCTAGTACATTTCTAGCCCCTCCTTGGGACATCACCGTCCTCCTGGTGAAAGCTTGTGAAGCAAGAATTGAGAGTACAAGTCAGTATCATCAAACCCATCCTGTAAATCGGCAAACACATCAACCTGCATCAGTCAGAGAAATGACATTTCATGTTTCCTTAATGCCCTCTTTCCTGAGGGAGAGGAAGACCCCTGCTCAACTGTGCTGCCCACTCCTGCTGTGACCCTTGAATGCCACTCCATAGGAGGACTCATTCATTTGCTTCATAGTGGCAAATATTCCTCTAGTTCTATAACTCAACTAGAATTTTGTAGTAAAGAATTCTTGAAATTCTCTAATAAAAAGCAATTCTTACTGTAATATTTTTAGTTGGGGGACACAATTTCCTAAGGGGGGATTGATGAACATTTTTATGCATTAGCCCAATTTATGGATTCCGTGTTTATTATATGGTAGTACTGATGAGAAGTACCTTTCTATCTGTAACCTTTGCACAGTCTCTTCTCTCCCCACCAGTAAGCTTCATGATGGGCAGTGCTCTCGTAACTGCTGCTTCTGTACAAATCTCATCATTCTACTTAACTGTCAAAGCACATTCTATATGTACTGTAAACTGATATCCCTTTAGTAAGATTTAGTCTTAAGGACTTTTCCACTTTTGTCAGTAACATATATTTATGGATTAAAAAATAAAGCCGTTTCAACATAACCTGTCTCTTTAAGTATCCATGTGTTTAATTTTACAAACACAGAGCCAAAACTAAAAGCAATTAAAAATCGTGAAAGCACATAGAAGATCACTGGAGATGGGATTGATTGCAAATGGGAATGTGGGAAGTTTTTGAGTGACAGAAGAATTTTAACATTGGATCTTGGTGGTGGCCACACTGTATAAATTTAGTAAAAATCATGAAACTGTATACTTACAATGAATGAATTGTATGATATGCAAATTGGGCCTTAATAATGTTTTTAAAAATGATGTACAGAAGAAAGGTAGGAAAGTAGGTTTGGGGCAAGTGTTAATTGGTGAGGTATGCCAATTCAAGACATAATTAAAAGTTATAACTTTGTATCCATATTCATCTACACTAGCACTATCATTCTTGGATAGTAGGTCTGAGTTTGGGTTTAGACATAATTCTTGCAGTTACCATAGGTAATTAGAGTACAGGTGGTTAAATATCAAGGCCATTTAAATGAAAGAATCAAGTGCACTGTGAAAATTGATTTAGATTTGGAGTCTTGCTCAAGATCATCGTTCTTTGGACTCACATTTCCCAATATTTTCTTTGGCTCATATTCACTCATGCTGCTAAGATCATCTGCTACTCTGTGTTTCTGAGTTTTCACCAAAACCTACATACTGGCAGGCTCAGGTTCAGCCAACAAAGTGTTGCCAAACAGGACATGGTCTTCAACCAGCTTCAGTGCCTCCATGGTTCCTAGAATCCACAGTCAGTTATACTCTTATTAGCTGCTCAACTCCATTGTAACTCAAACCATTCTCATTTGATGTAGTGAGCTTCTGTTCAAAAATCCTTTTATTATCTACTGTCAATGACATTCTTTACCTAGGACAAAGTTACAAGCTTATCTACTATTCTAATACATAAAAACACATCACCACACATATTCTAAAGTGTGTTTTGTTCACTATATCATTTGCTTACTAACAATCACTATTACAGTGTATTGCTTCTATGTCATAGTGTCTCTCATCCATGATGACTCACAGTAAATGCACACACACACACACAGTACAAGTATACAGAAGCTTCATTAATCTACATTCATCATTGGAAGGAAAACCAAAGGAAAACAAAACTCTGAACTGGAGAAAATCTTTTTTACAGAAATGCAATTTAATTACAACACTTATACACATAATGACTATATTAGACTAGCAACATGTTCCCAAACAGAAAATGTCAGGAGACCTTCCTTACTAAACAGGTAAGAATAATGGGTAATTAATATAAAAATTGTTGAGAGTTATAGGTCAGAGAGTTCTGAACATACTTTCAATGGTGTTTCTATAATCCTTAAAAGATTGTTCCTAACTAAGCTAAATAGCCCCCTTTAAATAACTGCAACTCTGACAATTTGTTTAACTTTTCTTCTTTAATTCTCAAAGGTAAACCTCAGTTTAACCCATCACAGTTGTCACTAATTCCAAACTGGTGTGTTGAATAAATGAGGTCTTAATAGACCACCATTTATAAGCCAAGGCCAGCAAAACTCATGTTGGAAGCATCGAGGTACAAGGAGTCTCAGACAGCTTTTTACCTTCAACTTCACTTTGGACACTGAACTTTTCCTCTCTGCTTGAGCATGATAAGGAAGCACAAAGCCTCTAGAAAGGAATAAAAAATATTTTCCTTCAAGATTTTAATAAGGAAACCAAGGACACTCAGTGTTTTGACTCCAAATATGTCAGGGGTTGGGAAATCAGAAGGAGCAAAGGTTAAGAATCAGTGCTTTGGAAATTCCAGAATGAGGGAATCAGTAACTCTTGTACCAAGGATGTGTGAGTCAATATCATCTCTGGTTTCCTCAGCTGTAAAAGTTGGGATGTTATATGCAAATGTTTTCCTCATGTCTGATATACATCATCCCTGAATTATCACAAACTATACTCAAATTATATCCAGGTAGGTGTATAAACTGTGGGCAACCTGCCCTGTTGTCTTTCTTGGTCCTGTCCACCTCACTTTTGCCATCCCATGAGAATAGGATGTCATCACAGAGAACTTGGCCTGGGAGTCAGAAGACCTGTCCATTCTACTCACTCTGCATTTTTCTGTATAACCTGGAAAGACTTTTCTTTGTTTTTTAATTTAAATTATTTTATTGTTGTTCAATTATAGTTGTCTGTATTTTCTCCCCTCTCCTCCTCTCCACCCACTCCAAGCCCACCTCCCTCCCTTGCCTCCACTCTCCCCCTTGGTTTTATCCATGTGTCCTTTACAGTAGTTCCTGAAAACCCTTCTTCCAGCTGTCTCCTCCCACCTCCCCTCTGGCTATTGTTAGATTGTTCTTAAATTCAATGACTTTTACCCTAGAAAGACTTTTCTTCTTCAAATCTCAATTTTCTCATTTAAAACAAAACGAATGGACCAGACCACTTGAAGTCTCTAAAATCCATCTTCAGCTTCCTTAGTCTCTGCTCTGTGTTTTCATCAAGATCCCACAGGGAGTTGGTGAGCTCAGCTGGTATCTCTGAAGGGTAGAGTGATGGGAGGGAAGCAGAAGACCCTTGGCTGGAGCCACTGCTTATGAGATAGCATCATCCCAGTTGTCAGTGTATCTACTCTGTATCAATAAGATGGCTACACAGGAAGAAGAGGTATTAAGCTAGAGGAAGAACAAAGTCCTTAGAAATTGCCGATTCTGTTTAACTTTTTGTGATTTCCCAAAATCAACAACTTGTCTGTTTTTTTAAAAAGTTCCAAAGACTGGATTTTCACAGAAAGTTCTCAACAGTTCATTATTTTTACTGCTTTTGCCCATAAAAGTAGAACTCAAATGTGTTTCAGGACCAGGGTTCTCTCCACAACAAGACGTTTTTTGCCTCCAACCTCAATCTCAATCCTAAATCCAAGTTCTAGAAATATGTGTCAAATGTAGAATACTAGGACCATTGCCCTAATTCCCAATTGTGTGTGCCTTAATGATTTTCTTGGGCCCTTTATAAGACCTACTCCTGCTGGTTCATCAAAGCAACCAGGAAGAAGACCCCTCTGCCACCAAAGGGATATTGGTCCAGACATTAATCTTCACTTCAGACTTGGAGAAAACAAAAAACTGTAATTGAATCCAGTACTGCTCAATATGTGCCCACAGTGTAGCAACACCAGTGATCCCTGAGAGCTCACTGCAGTACAGATTGCCAGTCTCCAACCTCAATTTACTCAGAATCTCTGGTAGTGGGATCCCAAAATCTACCTTTTGACGAGATACCTAGGTGACTCTATGCATATTAAAGTTTGAATAGCACAACATTCTTGTTTTTTTTTCTGTTTTGAAATTCTATAACTTTATGATAACAATAAAGACTTGGAACTCAGGAACAGCCTTGATCCACACAGCCTAACAGTTTTAAGCACCTGGCTTCAGTGAAGAGGTTACAACAAAAGTGAGTTTACAGAGAATTAAGTATTTAGGAAACAAGGAGAGAGCTCATTTACACTCTCTGTAGAAAAGTTTAATAGAAGAGAATGTATGTGACTATGGGAAGGCATCATAAGATTGAATCAGAACATTTAAAATTTGTACAAGCCTGAATGTGTTAAAATTTAAAGAGAAAAGAGAATTGGGTAGAACAGGGACACAGAATGAGATCTCTTCCCTTGGGCACTGGAGTAGCACAGGAGGAGGAGCTTCTCCTTGGAAATTTCTTGGGAAGGCAAGACAGAAGCTATTGTGAGATAATGAAAAGGGGCTGCCGAGGGAGATTCTCCTGCAGGGTCTCAGTGTTCTCAGTAATGTGTGATGCAGAGTCACTGAATCTGGCAGGACAGGCTGGATTATGCTCTGGTGATAACTCCCAGACCTCCTTAAAATAGCAAAGTAATCAACCACAATCTCTCATGATTCAGAAGGTCGACTGGACTCAACCAGATCATTCTCACTAAGTTCCCTCACGTAGCTGCAGTCAGGGGGTAGCTGAAGCTGGAATCATCTCCAAGGCTTCCTCACTCACCCGTCTGGCTGCTAATGCTAGTAGGGATCTGACAGGGGCTGTGAACTAGAACTCTCATGTGCATTCTCTCCATGTGGCCTGTGCTTCCTCACCACAAGGCAGCTAGCTGGGTTCCAAAAACAAGCATCTAGAGATCAGAATAAAGAGAGGGATTGAACAAAAGGGAAATAAAACAAGTGAGACAGACAAAAGGCACATCATCTCATGTGGTATAGCCTCAGAAGTCACATAGTACACTCTCTGGGTCAGAGAGTTATGAAGCTCTGCCTAGGGTCAGGGGGAGAGAACACAGATTCCACTGTCTGAAGAAAGTAAGCCAAGGTTACCTTGGAAGAAAAGCATGTTGATGGAAGATACTGTTATGGCCATCCTTGGAAAATGTAGCCTGCCACACTTTGGGTCCAGTGTCTATCCCTGGTCCCATATGGTCAGGGAACCCTGAAACTCATACTCCAAAATGGCTGCAATTGTCCACCTCAAAGTTACAGGCAGTTTTCAGACAACATTGTGCAGGGTGAGCCCATATACTGACAGCCTCTGTACAGTGGGACATCCCCGAAGTGTTGGGAAAGCCTCCCATGAACACAGCATGCGGACTCTGGGAATACAGTGAACAAGACAAACTAATAATAATAGATTCTGTGAGATTTCATTACAATATTTCCCTAAAACAGGGTGATAGTCTTAAACTGTGGTGTTTCCCCCTTTCCTTTTACCCTTACTCTTTTCCCCACCAGTCCAAAAAAGCAACAGTAACCTCCATCTTCTCTCCCCCTAGGAAAATGGCAGAGGCCAGAGGGTGATGTCTTTGTTACACCTCGACTTTCAAAATTGACTTTTGTCAAGCTCACAGTAGCAAAAATGCTCATGTATTTGGAAGATCCACATATTGGATAGAGTGTCTTCACTGATATTGAAAGCAGATCTCTGGATATCAACAAGCCAAGCTGGATAAGAAACCACAGAATGGATTGCATATAGGATGTGGTAGAGGAGCACATCCCCACTATACTGGACAGAGAGAAATACCTTCCTCTACCACGGGAAGAAATTCCAGGAGAATCAGAGAAGACAGTATGAGAATAGTAAGGCTGTGTGCCTCTGAGAGAGCCTGGCGCAGATCACCACCATGCGGTGGGCCATTGCAGACAGTGGAAGAGGGAGGTGGACAACACAGTCCTCCAGACAGACCACACAGGCTTCCACTCAGCTTCCTGCCTAGAATTCTGAGAGGAAAATTCTTGATGAATGTTCCATGCCAATTATACGGCAGGTATTGTAGCATGGAAGAATGACAAGACAGGTGTATATTAAGAAAGCCCCCACCCTACCTTGAACCCCAGGCCCTCAGCCTCTAGGTGAGGCCTACCAGAAGACAGTGACAGGTGTTCTGGCTAGGAATCTGAAAGATAGCTCTGAACATTAGATTGTAGCATTTTATAGTAAAAGGTGTTGGCTATATAAAGGGTTATTGAGCAATATTAGTAAAGTATAATCTATGTAAACCTCTGACAAAGTTTACTTTGCTTATTTCTATGTGCCCTTCCCATAGGTCAGTGCAGCTTCTGAAGCTGCTGAGCAGGACTGGTCTTGGTTTTCACTGTCACCCTGGGACCCTTGGAAGCTGGGTCACCAAGAGAAAGTCAGCATAGTAGTAAATTGAAGTCATGTCAAAATACAGCAGAAAGAGGAAGAGGAAACACCAAATACCAAACACCTAAATCTGTCCTTCAAACTGTCACTTCTCATCACAAAGTCTTAGAAATATATGCAACAAGAAGAGAGCAAAGAGCCCTGGCTGGCGTAGCTCAGTGGATTGAGCGCGGGCTGCGAACCAAAGTGTCTCAGGTTCGATTCCCAGTCAAGGTACATGCCTGGGTTGCAGGCCATGACCCCCAGCAACCACACATTGATGTTCCTCTCTCTCTTTCTCCCTCCATTCCCTCTCTAAAAATAAATAAATAAAATCTTAAAAAAAAAGAAGAGAGCAAAGTAAAGAAGCATTTAAGATTGCTGAGGGCCATGTAAAATTTTGGTGAACTCAGCTAGAACTGACAGAAGGTTCTTTTCTCTAGTTAACAGTTGGAGGAAGAATAGGAAGGAGGGAGAGACAGCTAGTTTAATTCAAGTGCCCAGGCCACATTAGACCTAGGCATGCTCCAGACCAACTTACATTAACCATGCGGGGGGAAGATCTCAAAGGGCCAAGGGCCAAGTGGAGAGGAAAAAAGAAAAAAGAAAAAAGAAGGCCTGACTTTCTTTTAGGAAGAAAGCCCAGCCCAGTGTTGTTCATCCAACCCTGTGAGTAAGCATGCCTCCCAAGTACGGATGTTGGGCAGCAGTGATGGAGGGAAGAGAGGACAACATATTGTAGATAGCCGAGAGGAAATTGCTCCGGCTGGCCCTTCTCTCCACTGAAGAAACACCTGCCCTGTTGACTTCTCTAGATGTGTGATGAAAGGGTTTCCCTGGGGTTCACTTTGGACCGGAATTTGGTCAATCCAGCTCAAAAGTCCTCCCCTTTGGATTTAGTGTGGGCAGAGTAGAGAGAGGTAGTGTAGGGGCTTGCTGTGAGCTTCCACTCCCTTGGAGACCAGACATTCCCCTCTCTTCCTGTAACTTAAGAGCTCATCTCAAGCCTGTAGCTAACCAGGGGGACTCATGTCCTTTCCCTGGGAGGAGAGCAATGAAGGGTCTGAGTAGGCCCTCAGATTCTGTCCACACCTGTGTAGGCATAGCCAGGTCTTCTGATGCCCATGTACACCAAAGATGGGAGCAGCTCACACCTCACGACCATGGAGAGTGTCTCTTTGATTTTGCTCTCAGAATCTGATGAAACAGGTCAAGCCAGGACAGTGAAAATTAGGTTTACCTCTAGGCCATACCAGGCCCATCAACATTCTCTCTGCTGTTCTCCACAGAAATTAAATTTAGCCCCTCCTCCAAATAAACTGATCCAGGCAGGGCCACACAATATCCACCAGATAACAATCTAGCCCAAATAAAATAGCAACTTCAATTTGAAATGCACAAATTTGTTGCCATCCTGTGAGGTTTCACATAATTAACCTGTTGTTCCCACCGAAAAAGATAAAATCTTCTTGCTTTCATATTTACCAGGGGGATAGTCCACATGTGTGGGTTACCTATGTGGTCTACTGTTGGGAACCACCCTGCCTGGTTTCAGAAGCTGTAACCCCTGCCAAGGCTAAGGCTGAGAGAGCGACCTTGGACCCTAAGCCACTAAGGAGACAAAAGCTTATCTCCCTGGCAGGAGCGTCGCATCTGCTCCTTTTACTTCATCCATAACTGGCCCCCAATGCCTGGTCGGTTAGCCAATGATAGGTAAGATTCCCCAAGGGGGGAATGATCTAAGACAGGCATGATCACGTGGGACGCCCCCAAGGAAGGACTTTGAGGGGTACAGAAAAAGGGGGTGATGGACCCTTGCTCCTTGGCTTTGACAAAGCCTGAGTCCTCATTGTCTGAGAGAAAATCTCCTACTCTCTTGGCTGCCTTACTTCCCTTGCTCCATCTAAGCCTGAAACAATGACAGAGGGTGGTGCAGCCCTGTGCTGGAAAGGGCGGGTTCCCCGGGCAATCAGGCCTAAGAAAGAATATGTAAAATCCTGTGAAAACTGCTTTGTTTAGAATGCTCTCAATTAAATGATAAGGGTCCAAGCAAGAAGTAAGTTTGTTCCTCAAAGTTTTACAGCTCTTTAGCTATCTGACCCTGACTCAATTGGCCCTTAGAGTTCTTTGTTATCTATTGTTTGATCCTTACTGCCTAGCAGTGATTAATGAGCTTTATCTGTATTCCTGTGCAAATGAACCCAATAAAAGGCCATTGAGGAAAAGGCTCTTGGCCCTTCTCCTTTGAGAGATCAGCCACCTTTCCTCCCCAAGCAGATCATGTCTTGGTAGACTTATTCTATTCCATGGTGGCTGGGGGGGGGGCGGGCCCTGCAGGTGGAGCCTCCCCACAGTCTATCACTTCGAACATGAAAGAGTGGCAAGGGTGTTGGCTCTGGAGCCAGACCACTACTATCTAGACCTTTTATTTAAACTCTTCTAGACAGCTCATCTGTAAAATGAGGATTACACTTGTGCTTAAGTCATTGTGTTTTCCTGAGGATGAAATATGTTAATGCATGTATGTTGGGAACCGCCCTGACTGGTATCAGAAGTCGAAACCCCCACCTAGGCTAAGGCTAAGGGAACACCCTTGGAACCATAAGCCAGCAAGGAGACAAAAGCTTATCTCCCTGGCAGGAATGTTGCTTCTGCTGCTTTGTTCATAACTGAACCCCAAAAAGCTTGGATGGTTAGCCAAAGACGGGTAAGATTCCCCAAGGGGGGAACGACCTAAGACAGGCATGATCACTTTGGGAGGCCCCCCAAAAGAAGGACTTGGGGGGCTGCAGCAAAAGGGGGTGATGGACCCTCGCTCCTCAGCTTTGACATAGCCTGAGTTCTCATCGTCTGGAAGAAAATCTCCTTATCTCTCGGTTGCCTTGGTTCCCATGCTCCACCTAAGCCTGAAACAATGACAGGGTGGTGTAGCTCTATGCTGAAAAGGGCAGATTCCCTGGGTGATCAGGCCTGAGAAAGAATATGTAAATTACTGTGAAACCTTCTTTGTTTAGAATGCTCTCAGTTGAATGAGAGGGGTCCAAGGAAGAAGTTAGTTTGTTCCTCAAAATCTTACAGCTCTTTGACCCTGACTCAAAATAGACCGGTAGAGTTCTTTGTTTTCTATGGTTCCTTACTTCCCCTAATGAGTACTGTACTTTATCTGAATTATTATGCAAAATGAGCCCAATAAAAGCAGGTATGGACGGTAAATCTGCGCGCTCCCCACTAGGGGGGGTGGCCATTTCATCCCTCCTTCTCCACAGAAACTAGTTTGTCTCTGTGCATGTTTTTTCTCACATGTTTTCGGCAAGCCATCCGCAGTGTTCCGTGGTCACTGCTGGCCGGTGACCCATGCGTCACATGTAAAGCTCTTAAAATAGTGCTTAGCACAGACTAAGCTCTCAATAAATGTTAGAAGAGGTTGTGACTCACTTTCCATATACCGGGCATGTGTGCGTATGTGCAAGGGGGGGTTACTAAATATCCTCCTCTCAGAGAGTGGCTGACTCCCTTGTTGTAGCAAGCTCTGAATAAAGAGCCTCTGCTTTTTGCATTTGGGTGGCCTTTGCTTATTTCCACGCAAGTCACTGAGACGTGGGGTATCTTTAAGCAGTTAGCATTACTTATTTGGAATAATAAAGTTCCCAAACCCATTGAGAGCTCTGACAATTTGATTTTCTTTCTCCAAAGTAGAGGCCTGTGAAGAGTACACCAGGGAGCATTTCTCCACAGAGTCTGGCTCTCGAACGTCAGCGTGCATTGGAATAACCAGCAAGCCTTCTGAAAACACATATGCTGATGTTACAGAACAGACAAGGGGGGCCTGGGACGATATACTATTATTGAAAGAAGGCCCCGGGTCCGTTATGTCCGCCGCCCGAGGAAAGACATCTCTCAATGCCAGAGATTCGTGAAAAGGAAAGGAAATGTTTATTTAATGCTATACAGACTTCAAGTAGTGACCTAATGTCTTGATAAAAAATCCTAAAGTCCCTTAAAACACCCACAAACAGACACAGTCCTTCCTTTCCCCTTTGCCCAGTCCACAGTACTGTATCTCAGGAAAGGAAATAGAAGTCCATGGCTCAGGCAGTCCTCTAGTTATTCCCAGTTAGTACTCCATCTTGACTGGGAGACCTCCCTGGGTTCCTGGCACCCTCAGCTGAGTCGCCCGGGGTCTCTGCTAAAACTGGGTGGTGGTTCCCCCCTTCTAAAGCTGCAGGGGACCCCACTCTGGCAAAGGCACATGGTCCTCTCTCCCAGGGCCATGAGAGTCCCCACTCTGCCAAAACCGAGTGCTTCTCCCCTCAATGGCTGCCATGTTTGGGTTTAAATCCCCACGCCAGTCTTCCTCTGCAGCCCCATTTCCAATTCCTCCTACACTCAGCCACACTTGCCCTCAATCTGCTGTCTTTCCCAGCTTTTCTGGTCACCATTGTGGGTCTGGGCAGGTGTGACCCCATGTCATGGAGCCAATCGTCTCCAAGCTTCCATGCAGGTGCTGTAACTCGGGGGACCTGCCTCCCAGTTACATCTTGGTGGGGAAAGTTACTTCCATTCCCCTGACTCAGAGCATGGCCACAGCTATTTAACATATCTAAGCGACCAGCCAAAGGCTATAGATATGTTAAATGACCACACCAGAGATTAGCTGCAAGGCTGTTGCTATGCAATACAGCTCTCAATGGCCCTGCTCCATTTGTCCCTTCCCCCAACCCACACCCTGGGTGGGGGGATGGAGACATCTTAAAATCTCCTGGACACCTTAAGTTCTGGACCCCATTTCAAATGCCTATTTGGGGTCCCCCCTCTTGGCTGCACCCTGTAACACTGAGACCACTCCCAGAGTTTCTGTTGCAGTAGATCTTGTACTTCTAACTCATTCTCAGGTGCTAATGATGCTGCCTTCCCAGGATCACCCTTTGAGAACCACTGGCCCAGCCCTACAGTGAAATGGGCCTATTCATTCCACTCCGGGCCTCCTATCTGGCGGGGTCAGCTTTCCACTGGGGAGCCATTGCACTTTCTCTTACTTCAATCATGACTCAGTATCTGAGGGGACTCTAAAGGAGCAAGAGGCAGTGGAAGTTTATTCTGCAGTTAAGGTCTCTGAGACTTCTCCTGACTAATGTAAATAAGAATGTCTGAAGAACAACTATAACAGCATAAACAATAAAATATAATTTAAAAATGCAAATAAAAAAGAATGTCTGAAGGAATAAAGAGAAACTGGAAGCAGAGAAAAAGATGTAGATAGACAAAGTCAGAGAGAGAGAGAGAACAAAAGAAACAGAGATCCAGAAAGGAGAATTATAAGGGGGGGGGGGGTCAGCTCTCCCATTCCTTGGCCCTGTAGAAAGAAGAGCTTCCCAATAGCCCAGTGGTTCTTTATCCTGACAACACATTAGAATCATCTGCAGATATTTTACCATGTCCCCAGGCTTGGGCCCCATCCCCAGATACTACTTATGTTATCCTGGGGTGGACCTGGCTGTTGGTACCTTTAAGTATCCTTAGGTGATCATAATGTGTGGCTGCAGCTGAGAACCCCCGGTACACTCATCTCTAACCCCTTGGACAGCTCCTCTTGGTGGACTATGTCTACTATATCCTGGAAGTGATCTGGCCCACCTGGTTCTCTTTCTGATAAGAAAGAGGTCATGGCAAAAAGAAGAGAAAGAAAGTGAAAAGGAACTGAGATCTTCCTCTTTTCTGGAGGCAAACATGAAAACTCAGAAAGGTTACCTTTAAACATGAGAGAAAAGAGCAATTAGGGAATTAAGGATCTTTCCTCTTTTCCATCCCAGGTACAATGTTCATCATTGCAACTCTTCTCTGCCCGAGCCCTCACCCTACAATCACCCAAGTGACCAGCTCAAAGGTGGACATAATTTTTCAGATTTTTGATAATACCTATATTACTTCATTCACTCATGCAATCATAACTGAATATACGGGGTCCAGCAGAAGTAACACCTGCTTGAGTGTGGTTAGTAGGGTAATAATATGAGTGTAATAATTTATGGTTTTAATTTGAACATTCTACCTAAAATGTCATATGGTGTGCTTGAGTGTGATATTGTTATGTTAGAGATTTACATGCTTATGATTTTGTAATAAAAAGGGGTGTTATTTGTGCTGGACGCTGTATATGTCACACACTTATAATCCCACTCTCACCAGAAGGTGTGGTCCCCCAGGCCTCTTAGATGAGTGATTTCCTCCTAAATCAAGAGAACCATACCTAAGAACTAAAGCTAACATCAAGCCCTAAGAATTCCCACAATCACTAAAAGAAACAGCCAAGAAGGTGTGTTTTCTGCAGGTTTCCTTGTTCTGCCCACCAGTATCCTGGGGTGGAAAATGTACAGTTATACCCCAGAGATTATTAAAGTTAAGTAGTGTGCAAAATTCATTTTTCTAAAATAGCACCATTGACTCTTCATAGCATATTTTTATAACACAAGTACACAGGAAAAGTAAGTGGGGATTGTTATTGTTTAGCACATTTAATTATTTCTTTCATCCTTCTGGGAATTAAACATTAAATGGTGAATAAGAACAAGGAAATATGCCAATATTAATTTCTGGTTTACTGACTTAAATCAAATGCAGGGTGAAAATCAAGAGCTAAGGCTATGATCTGGAGTTGTTACATGATAAACAAAGTAACTGAAGGCTCACCCTAAGAAACTGCTTCAGGAAGTACTGTTACAGAACAAACAAGGGGGGCCTTGGGACGATATACTATTACTGAAAGAAGCCCCCAGGTCCGTTATGTCCGCCGCCAGAGGAAAGACGTCTCTCAATGCCAGAGATTCGTGGAAAAAAAAAAAAGGAAATATTTATTTAATGCTATACAAACTTAAAGTAGTGACCTAATGTCTTGATAAAAAATCCTAAAGTCCCTTAAAACACCCACAAACAGACACAGTCCTTCCTTCCCCCTTTGCCCAGTCCAGAGTACTGTATCTCAGGAAAGGAAATAGAAGTCCATGGCTCAGGCAGTCCTCTGGTTATTCCCAGTTAGTACTCCATCTTGACTGGGAGACCTCCCTGGGTTCCTGGCACCCTCAGCTGAGTCGCCGGGGTCTCTGCTAAAACTGGGTGGTGGTTCCCCCTTCTAAAGCTGCAGGGGACCCCACTCTGGCAAAGGCACATGGTCCTCTCTCCCAGGGCCATGAGAGTCCCCACTCTGCCAAAACCGAGTGCTTCTCCCCTCAATGGCTGCCATGTTTGGGTTTAAATCCCCACGCCAATCTTCCTCTGCAGCCCCATTTCCAATTCCTCCTACACTCAGCCACACTTGCCCTCAATCTGCTGTCTTTCCCAGCTTTTCTGGTCACCATTGTGGGTCTGGGCAGGTGTGACCCCATGTCATGGAGCCAATCGTCTCCAAGCTTCCATGCAGGTGCTGTAACTCGGGGGACCTGCCTCCCAGTTACATCTTGGTGGGGAAGTTACTTCCATTCCCCTGACTCAGAGCATGGCCACAGCTATTTAACATATCTAAGCGACCAGCCAAAGGCTATAGATATGTTAAATGACCACACCAGAGATTAGCTGCAAGGCTGTTGCTATGCAATACAGCTCTCAATGGCCCTGCTCCATTTGTCCCTTCCCTCAACCCACACCCGGGGGGGGGTGGGGGGTGGGTGAGGACATCCTAAAATTTCCTGGACACCTTGAGTTCTGGACCCCATCTCAAATGCCTATTTGGGGTGCCCCCTCTTGACTGCACCCTGTAACAGTACCCCTTCTAAGCTTTCTCTCTCACCTGCCTCTTTGATGGGTTTCTTCCCTCTTACCAATAAACACCTCATCTCTCCTTTTCCTTTACCTGCCACTTGCACCAGTGTGACTATTGTTTAAGAGGGACAGAAAACACAGCTCCAACTGGCTCACTGAGAAGGGGGTATCTTTGCTCGTGTAAAATAAATGAGAAGTCTGGTGTGAGGGCCGCACTCAAGCAGTCAGCAGGAACCACTTTCTCCCTCTCCGGTTCACTTCCATTGTCTCGACTCCATTTTCAGATAACCCTTCCCCCTTGTGGTCCCAAGGTGGCTGCGTTAGCCCTGCCCCAGGTTCAAGTTCAAGAGAAAGTCAAAAGCCCTCATTTAGCCCTGGCTGGCATAGCTCAGTGGATTGAGCTTGGGCTGTGAACCAAAGCATCACAGGTTGGATTCCCAGTCAGGGCACATGCCTAGGTTGCAGGCCAGTGGGGGCCACATGAGAGGCAACCACACGTTGATGTTTCTCTCTCTCTCTTTCTCCCTCCCTTCCCCTCTCTAAAAAAAATAAATAAAATCTTAAAAAAAAAGCCCTCATTTGCCCTAAACCAAACCAAAGCCTTGGGGCTGACTCTATTGTTCTGATGAAATCGGCTGCCCACTGCCACACTGGTGACTGAGGACAGAAGATGGATGGCCTAGTCAGCTTAGGCCAAGCCACACACTTCAGTGCTAGCTTGGAAATTGAGCCTTACCTGAAGTACCTGGACTAGGGGTAGGGTAGGAGGCGGTTTAGGGCTGGAAGTAGTTCCCCAAAGAAAAAGTTGTGAACAATCACTAGAAGAAGGGTGAACTGATGCCAGAGTAAAAACACAAAGAAACAAAATCAAGGGCTACATTTTTGCTGATTTTTGAATAACAGAGAAAGGACAGTATGGAAAGTGACTAGATGCAGAATGTAGACAGTGTTGGGTCTGATTCTAGCATTGTCCTTTTCGCATTTTATCATTGTTATTCACAACATATTTGGATTGTGAAGGGATAGTTCCCTCTAAGGACAGGGCTATATCCTATCCATCACTGCATCCCAAGAAGTGATGGATGAGTACATCCCTGCCTCTCAGAAGTGGGAGATCATTACTTCTACAGCCCACAGGGCACGTTGGGTCACGAGGGAGAAAAGAAGGTAGTTAGTACCATTAACAAACCATTAATGAGAAAGCACATTATGGCTTTGTTGTTTAAAATGATCTGGATTCAGAGACTCTCCCAACTTCTCATTAGAATAACTAAGAAAACACACAAAGGAATGTTCTTCACTTTCACAGCTATGACTAATGGGTTATCTGATTTCAGAGTTTGCAAAGATGACCTTTTACCATAAAGAATATAGAAACCACCAAGACACATTTTGAATGTGACTTCATAAAACTGAGACTGCTTTATACCTCTGCTACCTTGAGTTCTTCACCAGCTAAAAGGTTTTATAGTATCTAATGTAAACTAAAAGTTGGCATATTTTTTCATGTAAAGAGAGAAATATTTCAGGCTTTATGGACCATCCAGTCTCTGTATAGTTACAACTACTCAACTCTGCCCTTCTAGTGAGGAAAGCCATAGACTTTAATAATTCATAATATAATTCATAAATTAATACATAAATAATCAATAAAATTTTATTTGCAAAAATAGGTGGTGGGTTGAATTTGGTCCACAGGTTGTAACTTGCTGACCTATGATGTTAACCATAAGCTGAGTATGTGAAGTAATCAAAATAATATTCACTCATGCATACCCTCCACACTCTCCACTCTCATCATCTCTCTGCAGTCAGAAATAGAAACTCCCATAAAACAGTTCAGTGAGACTGGAGATAGACCAGATTCTGGGGGCATGCTGTAGAGAGTAGTATTTGTATGAGATGAAGGTACATTTTCCATGGTCATGAACCTCTGACTTGCCAGAAAGAGTTATATGTTGAGAGACTGAGTATGCAAATGGAAAACGGCCAACCATATATAAAAATGGAACTCTGTTCCACAATCTGCAGCAACCTGTCCAGAAAGCCAAACAATAATCCTAATGGTAGTTGGTCCCAAATCTCCATGACCTGATTAATAGCTGACAGCTTCCTTACTTTTTGTCCCCAGTTCCAAAGTAGGAGCAAGCAGAGAAAGCCAAACACCTCTATCAGCCATACAGGACGCCCCACTTCTAGTTATCCTGCCTACAGTTTCTCCAGGACAACAGCCTCCACTAGGCCACACCTGAGCCTTCTCCTTTTTCCATAATAAAGCTTTTCTACTCCTATGCGTCTTTCTGTCTCCGTGAAAACACAAGAAATGGTGGCCGCCTCCCTTGCTATCAAAAGGTCTGAATAAATAGTCTTTCCTTGTTCTCACTTGGGTGGTCTTTGTTAATTTCCAATATGATATGGATTTCCTATATCTAAATCAAAGTGGCCTCATGACATCCTACTCCAAACTGTTATCAATCTGGCACCACCATCCCTTATAAGGGAGGAAACGTCATTTCTCAGAATCCCCTCTACTATATGATTCTTTATTAGCATTTGCAAAAGAGTGAAATACACATGAGATCTGGAAGGGGGAGGTGAAAGGGATGCTGTTATTCACGGATTGAGTTACTAGATCTCACAAAAACAAGCACAGGACAGCTAATTAAATTTGAATTCCATGTAAATAATGTTTTAGTATAGTACATCCCATCTTCCCATGTAGTCTTATGCACTATTTGGGACATCTTTATACTAAAAATGTATACTGAAATTCAAATTTAACTAGCATTCTGTATTTTGTCTGGAAATCTTATTTATACTGGAGGACATGATGGCCAGGCTGGGTGCCTCTGCAGACCTGGCCAAGGACTCCCGCATGCTTCTGCAGATGTGAGCCTTTGAAGACCTCTCCTCAGGCTCCTGCTTTATGGTCCTGATACAGGGATGCTATGGCTTTTCACCTCCTCCGTAGACTCAGCCTATTCCACACACTCCAGGGCTGCAAGCTGATGTTAAGGACAATTTTTCTAATACTCTAGCTATAGCCTTTCATACTATCCCTTCCCAGCTCTTCCCATAGTCACGTGAGCTCTAATTTCTCTAATTTCTATCATACTTGGAGTGGCCCTGATCAAGCCAAGCTTGATCACTCCTATATCCAGTCAGCAATAGAAAACAGTCTTGCCAATTCAAGGTAATTCAAACAGTTCTTTTTTTAATCATTTATTTTTCAGGGACAGTTGATGTACATTATTATATTAGTTTCAGGTGTGCACCCCAGTGATTAGACAGATATAACTCACTGAGTGATCACCCTGATGAATCTCGTTCCCATCTGACACCACACACAGATGTTAGGATATTACTGACTATATGCTCTAAAGAACTTTCCAGACAAGAGAAAGCTAAAGGAGTTCATCGCCACCAAACCAGTATTCCATGAAATATTAAAATGTTTTCAAGAAGAAGAAGAAGAAGAAGAAGAAGAAGAAGAAGAAGAAGAAGAAGAAGAAGAAGAAGAAGAAGGAGAAGAAGAAGAAGAAGAAGAAGAAGAAGAAAAAGACCAATCACTTCTGATGTCAGTGTAGGCTTCAAAATTCTTTCCTTTTCCTCTCTTTTCTGGAGGATTATCAAGCTCCTGGGGGCCTGTATATCTTCCTGTCATCAGGAGCAAGTCTACATCTGTACTTTGTTCTCAAGGACATACACACCACCTTGTAACTAGGCACAGTCATCCACCAATGCCTCTCGGCGGTACAGGTGCCTATACTGTGTCATTCTCAGCCTGGCTCCGAACTGGCCCTCAAAGCCTTTCTCTTCTCCTCCTAATCTTCCTACAAAGACCTTAAAAAGCATCAGCCCTTATCCAGAACATGCCAGGGCAAATCAGCATTGGGAGGCTGCCTTCCCATTACTCTCTTTAAACCCCACTCTTGCTGGATGCTGCTCTGATACCAGGGACTAAGTTGGATAAGGGCTTTTCCATGTGTTTGCAGTTTCCTGTGTTTTCCCTGGAAAGGCAGGCTCAAATGTCCCCTTCTCCTGGACATCCAAACATTTCTGTAGTAGTTGTCATGCCAGCCCCTTCCCTGGACTCTCCAAAAAGGGTCAATAATTCTACAGCCAAGTTGTCCTCCACTTTGCTTCTCCAGCCCCTCTCCCCCTGCTAGAAAGAGTTCAGGCTCCTCCTAAGGACATCTGCTTATCCTATAGCCGTGCACTCTTTCCCATCTGCAGTTTAGCATATACATTCTGACCTCTCTGTTCTCCAGACTGCCCTGCATATTCAAAGCCAAGCACTTGGAAATAAAATAAATGAGCAATACAACATAAACCCTTTCTCCTTCTGAAGTGTTTCACTCTTCCAATAAAAGAAAAGAAATAGCATGGCTTGCAAGACTATTGTCTCTGCTATGTGTTTAAAAACCATTCAGACATTCAATTGACTATTTTAGAATGCATCCACACTCCCCTGAGGCATTAAAATGTCACTACCTCACAGTGAAGAGCCACAGGACATCAAAACACATAGGAATAAAAAACCTCAATTAGTATTTTAAAATGTGTCCCCTACTTGTAATTGTTAGCACACTCTATCAGTTTGCATCACCAGAAACCCAGACCAGAAAGTGTAAATGGAAAGTAAGTTACAATCAAAGATTCCATAGAACAATCTTTCCTGCTGTGAAGAAACACATCGTTATGAAAGCAAAAGGGTTCTCATAATTTCAGACAAAAATCAATTCAATGGGACTTTAGCTTTATTTTAAAACTTTTTTTTTGACTCTCAAAATAGAGAAAAAATTCTTAAACAATCATGTTGTTTCAAAATGTTACCTACAAAGGAACAAAAATCAAGCTGGCTTCAGACTTCTCTGCAACACTAAGTTTCAGAAAGCAGTGAACAATTCCTATCGAGGTTTGAAGGAAAAACAGGTATTACCTGAAAATGTTATACCTACCCAGTTCTGAGCTGGAGGTATGGATTTGGGGGTCATTAGCATAAAGGGAAGTATTGTTTTCTTGAATGACTAAGCTCATACAAAAAAAGATTTTAAAGTGAGAAGCCCAGGTGCTCTGAGAGATAACTAAGCAATGCCAATATTGAAGGGACACACAAAAGACAGCGGTGGAGAGAGACAGCGGTCAAGAGAATGAGAGGGTGCTTGCCATGGAAGTCAAGAGAGCAGAGAGGAGTGTTTCCACACAAGGAACCTGAAATATCCTGGGTTGAACAGAGCCAAGAAGTAAAGTAAGATAGGGCTGAACACTGCCTGCTGAATGTGATGACAAAGAAATCACCAGTAATAGACTTCATTATACAATTGGTAAAACTAATCAATTAAAAATTTAAAGATATCTTATGTATAATTTTGTAAATCTGATAGATTATTACCATTTATTCCCAGTAACTGAAATGAATTGCCCCACAACATTCAGAGGACAAGAAATGCCACATCCATTCCTTTTATTTTTTCAAATTGTGACACTTCATACATGGTACACAGATACAATATTACGCATATAAAGAATAATATAATATGTATGTACAGCTTAAGAAGAATGATAAAATTAAAAGCTATAATCCAGGTTAAGAAAAAAAAAACATTACCAGGAATGTAAAAGTCCCCCATGTGCCCCTTACTATCCCATAGCTCTTTGTCCCCAACAATAAGTAACCAAAAGCTGAATTTTGAGATAATCACTCCTTTTTTTCTAGATGACTATATATGTGTGTGTGTCTAACAAAATATTGTTCATGTCACTTAATTTAAACCTCTAATAAATACATGGAATGTATTCAGCTGCAACTTGTCTTTTTTGTTTAACATTATGCTTTTGAGATTCTTTCACGTTGATGCACAGAGTTGTAGTCCATTCATTTTCAGTGCTGTATAGTATTCCATTCTATGAATGGTATACATCACAATTTATTTATCTGTTATATCATTGATGAACACTTGGTTTGTTTCCCATGATTGTGTTCTTGTGAACAATGCAACAAGCAGTATCCTTACACATGTCTCCTGGATGGAGCCCCACACAGCCTAGGCTCTCCTTCTGTACATGTATCCGATACATCTGCCCATTCGTGTCCGATGTCTCATTTACTGGCATCCAAGATGGCTGCTGGAAGACTACAATAACAATGTATGCAGATTCTCTGAATTAAAACTTCGTCATTATTTTGAAATATTTGATATAGAAAGATTGGCTTATATTAGCCAATCTTTGCCCATTAACAGCATCACAGAAATTTCAACATAACATTTGTCAAGGGAGAAGAAGAGCTGCTAGATTCTATAAATATAATGTCAACTATTAACTTCTGAATGTTTAAAAGGTGTTAACTTTTGCATTACTTGCTTGTGTGAACAAATTTCTTGTCAACGATGACCATCCACAATTTAAAGAGACCATTATTAAAAACTGTTGAATATAAATTATGCATAGCCATTTCAAGCAAAAAAAGAATCTGATGTAAAAAATGTTATGCTCTAGGAAATGAGTTAAAGTTTCTAATTTTTTTTAAAAAGGAAATCATTTCATTTGAACAATTGCAAAAATTCAATATCTTCCTTAACAACTTTTGTAGTAAGTACCCAGCCTTTGAGATGGCACCCAATGATTCTCATTTCATGGTATGCATGCCCTTGTGTAATTTTCTTTCACAATGAATAGGGTGGACCTCTGTAACTAATAGGATTATTATAAAATGACAGTATGTGACTTCCAAAGCTAGGTCATAGAGATATTGTGCTTCTGTCTTGCTCTCTGTTAAGTCACTTGGTCTTGGGAAAGAAAGTCATAGTGTTATTTGAACGTTCAGGTAGCCAATGGAGAGTTCCGCCTGCCAACAGCCAGCACTGACTTATCCACCTTGTGAGCAAGCCATCCTGGAAGCGGCCCCCCAGCCCTAGTCAAGCCTTCAGATGATGTAGTCCCTGATGACATCCTGTCTGAAACATTATAAGAGATCCTGAGCCAGAATCACCCAGGTAAACTGCTCCTAAAGTTCTGACCCACTATAAACCATATGAGATAAATGTTTATTGCTATTTTAAGTAGCTAACTTTGGAAGTAATTTGTTACACAGCAATAAATAATATACCTTTGTACTTTTTTCCCATAATTAAGCAATAATTATTGTATAATAATTGTTTATAATTATCATCAATAATTGTGTATAATAATTGTTTATAATGACTGTCAATTGTTTTCAATAAGTCCCATATGGATGCCCCCACCCCACCCCAAGAAGGAGATTATGGTGTGATGTTGGAAGGAAAAAAGCAAGAGGTAGGACTGCCAGTGTTCAGAGGCCTTTACTCAGACATCTTCGTCGTCTTCATTGGCTCCTGTGTTTCTATTTTTGTGTAAATTAGAGCAAAGGAACAAAGAAAATTAAGGGCAAAACAGGCCATTGTGGAGGTGTTAGAAACTTTATTTGCAGGGTGTGCAGGAACTTAAAGGCCCTAAATTCCCTCTATATATTGTACAAAACATGAGCAGGGTCTATGTGTTTGAGGTCCTAAGCATTAAAATGGCAACGATGCCTTCCTACATGCAAAGAAAAACCTCTTAAAAAGTGAATATGTAAGATGCAACCAACTTTGCATTGACAAATGATCAAATCCATCTTAAAAATTGTTTTAGTGCTTCTGCTTTGTCCCTTTACTTGTAGTTGGTCTGCTGACTGTTTAATCTAGCAATGATAAAACAATTTACAAACATAAGAATTCATTTTCTAACATGGACATTTTCATCATAGCCCCTCTCATTCCCCAGTTATTGTAAAATCAGTCATGTTTATATTCCAGCTACTAGTTTTTTCTGAGTGGCTATTGTTACCTGAGCTGTCTTTGACAAGCGCTTATGCTGTTAATATTGCTCTGAAGACCATATTACATGTTATTTTTCACCCAGAAATTCTGAAGTCTCTGGTTGGTGATTAAAAGCAGGGTGACAGGGCAGAAGGGAGCTCCTTTCAGACCTGCAGGCCTCAGGCTGCTCAGGTTGCCCCTTTTGTTGTCCCATTCACACCTTACATGCATGTAAAGGGCCAAGCTATCTACATCCTCATCGTGGAGAAAGACTCAGTGGGTGACAAATGGTCATTTCTGAGGTCAGGAAAGGTGCTTCATTTTAGTCCCTTTTGAAGACAATGTCCAGACCTCTGGGCAGTATGGGCAGGCTCTGAATGTCCAACATGTTACTACTGCTTTGCTAAGAGTTGATGTGGCCATATACACGGAACTCCAAATGAGCTCAGAGTTTGAGTCCACACACTTGAGACAAAGACAAAAGTAGAAACTAAGAATGCATTGCTTTTGTACTTTATATTAAAATACTGAAGCCGAGCTGTTCAATATGATAGCTTCTGATAGAAATTAAAATTAAATTTAAAAATTCAGTTCCTCAGTCCTACCAGTACATTTCAAATGTTAAAAAGCCACATAAGCACTGTTTTAAAGTATTCGTCATCAAGAAATAAAAACGTCGAATTCCCTTATATCTATTTTATGATTTCATATTGTTTTAAAGTTTGAATTACACATTTGGAAAATAAGTGGGAGAGCTATAATATTTTCAGTCCCTGGAGACCTGTGAAGAATTTAATCTGACCCTAGCCATCAGGATCCTTAACAGCATTTATATCCTTGACCTCCCCTCTACGCACCCCACAATAAAACATTGACCAAGACAATCACCCTGAGCATCTCCAGTCCAAGAGACCATTCACTAAACCTGCGCGTCGGCTGGTGTCTTAGCAACAGCCACGCGATACCACCCCTTCCCCTGCCATCCCTCTCCTACCTTATTAGACCGCAAGGGGAGGGGCCAGGAGTCCTGTACCCAATAGGAGGGGAGCAGAGGAGGGAGTCCTGACCGCGTCCCCGTTGCTAGGGAAACCGCTGCAGCCTGAGTTTGCGCGGGATGCCGCGCGCCGAGGAGCTGGCTGTGCTGGCTGAAGAGAACCCGGACCAGGAACCCGGCGGGGACCCGCGCCTGCGACTTCTGGGAGCCTACGTGACCCAGAGCCTGCGGCCAGCTGCGGGCTCCTGGGAGCGCTGCGCGGGCACGGCCGAGGCAGAGCAGCAGTTCCACGCCTTCCTGGGCCACGATGCTGCGGAGGGGCCGAGGCCGCTGCTGGTGGTGCGGCCCGGGCCCGCGGGCCTGGCGTTGTGGTCGGGGCTGGACGTGGATCCCGACTTCAACCCTCCTCGCGCTAAGGGGCTTTTTTTCCTGCGCACCAGGTCCGAGCCGCCCGGGCCTAATAGCCTCCGCGGTGCGGTGCTTTGCGGGGACGTGCCCGCTGCGCCTCTGGAGCACCTGGCCGCGTTGTTCTCCAAGGTGAGGGTGGGTAGGTGACCCTGCGCTGGCTGCAGCCCCGGAGGGGGAGGGGCGGGCCTACGGGGCGGAGGCGGGGCCATCGGGAAGGGGCGGGGCCATAGGAGAGCCCAGTGTCCTAGCGGAGTTTGATTCCTATGAAAAGGGGATAGGTGGGGGCGGAACTGGACGGAAAATAGGACACGGGGGTGGACACCTCAGAGGCTAGCTGGGGAAATCTAACTAAGGGCCCGGTCAGAGTGGGACTGTGAGAGGTCTAGGACTTGGTAAGGTTCAAGCAAGAGTAAGGGGAGTCCAGAGTCTTAAGAGTTTCTGGGGCCTGACCTCTTTTTAAGGCTATGTTATCTTAATCTCTTCCAAGTTGCACTGGGGAAGACTGGAAGTGGTGAACAAAAGGGCATTTCTGTTGGGCCACTGAGGCTATAAACAGTGTTTGCTTCTGCGGAAGGGCTAAAAGGGGTAGATGATTTGGTTTTGATTTTCATGTCATTCATCCCACAACCATGAACCAAAGATCAGACCTGTGCTCTGATAAATTGGGGCATCCACTGGGAAATGTCCAACAGGCACTGGGAGGGGCCTGCCTGGCGCTCAGGGAGGAGGGTCTCCAGAGGTGTGGATTTTACAGTGCTTTGGTGGCCCCACAGCAGAGCCGAGAGAGCCAGAGATTTATGAGGGGTTATTCAGGAGAGGTTGCTGGGACACTTAGACCTTTCTGGAATGGTAGTACACTGCCCTGCAAGTTGAATGTGTGTGCTTCTTGGTGTTTGGTGTCCTGGATCTTGCAGATTATGAAATAGTATTTACAGAGTACTAGCTAAATGATGTTTCATGTGACAGGTGCTATGGGGAATATCAAAGAAATACAGACAAGATCTCATCCATGAAATTAATCATAGACTTAAAAAACTTAAAACTAGTCTGACTGGGGTAAAGTCAAATTGGCCCCAGTGCTGGACTTTGGTCCTGGAGGCTCTCCACTAAGTCAAGTGTTAGCCCCTTTGGTTACTTTATTAGGAGGCAGTGGGAGGAAAGAATTTCTGGTAAGGGTCTGGGATGACACAAGGTCTCAGGGGGCCCATGAAAGCTAGGTTTCTCATTAGATATGAAAGTAATTCAGTATTTTAACAACCAGAATGGTTTTGCTGCTCTGCACTGTCTGAACAACATTCCTGCAGAAGTCCAAGCTTGGATCAAATCCCCTTGTGAATGATGGGGAGATACTTGTGTGTTGTGAGAGCCATGCTTATCCTCAAGTGTTGAACTGGCTCCTGAGCAAAAGAAAAGAATTAGGAAAAATAGAGAGCAAGGTAACTTTCAGGAATGGGGAGCAGATTGAACAAAGATTCCAAGATGGAACTATACCTAATGTATGTGGGAGACAGCAGTGCCATCTCAGTTTTGTGTCACAGCCAAAGAAATGTAGTCCAGGAAACAAAAGTAATTCTAAAGTAATCCAAACCCTCAAATGTTTGAGGATTTTGACTGGTGCCTTGAAAAGAGATTGGAAATAAACTAAATGTTCATCACTAGGCCGCTAGGTGAATGAAGTATAAGATCCATCTATAACTAAAGGGAATGATTGATGTGAAACAGTCCTTAAGATAAACATGTAAAATAAAGAGATAAAGATAAGATAAAATTCACTCTCCCAACATTTTCCAAGTGAAGAGTACAATTTGAGGGAGGCCCCCCCAAAAGAGAATTATCTTCTAGAGGGTGAGTGCCTTGCAGTACAGGCTTCCCCTGTTAGGTAAGAGTTCCAGGAATCCATCTGCATCAGTGCACCAGCTGGCATTGTTGTGAGAGGCTGTTCGGCTTCAGTGAATTTTTTTGAAAACTCAACACATTTACCCATTTCACCTGGGTGATTTATAAGGTCACCTGCTCATGCTGGCCAAAAACAGCATGACCCCTGTGCCCCACCCTCCCTATTTACCTGATCTTGCCCCAAGTGACTTTTTTTTGTTTCCCTGGATAAAAGAAGTCCTCATTGGGAAATGTTTTGTCAATGTGGAAGAGGTAAAACAAAAAAATGGCAGAAACGCTAAAAGGCATCACAATTGATGAGTTCAGAAACTGTTTTGAGCAGTGGAAAAAAAGTGTCTTGATAGGTGTATTACATCAATTGGAGACTACTTTGAAGGTGACTGCAGTTTAAACATGTAAGAATAAGTACATGATTTTTAATAAATAAATTCTAGGTTTTTTGGGTCCCCCCTCATATTGTCAATCCCATGCAATAACTGTGCAACAAATCCTTGGACCCCACCCCCCTTTTGCATGAGTGAAACTATACCCACTAAACAATTATTTGCCTCTTCCTCCCTCCTGCCCCTGGCAACCACCATTCTACTTTGTCTCTATGAACTTGATCACTTCAGACATCTCATGTAAGTGGAATCATGTAGTATGTGTCTTTCTGTGACCAGGTACTTCACTTCACATAATGTCCTCAAGGTTCATCCATATTGTAGCATATGACAGAATTTCCTCCCTTTTTAAGGCTGAAATATATATATGTGGTGTGTGTGTGTACATACACACATACCACATTTTCTTTTTCAATTCATCTATGGGTGGACATTTAGGGTTTTTTTTTTTACCTCTTGGCTATTGTGGATAATGCTGCAATTTAAGATAATTTTTAAAGGTTCAGAATTTTGTGAATTGTATGTTACCATTTCTGATAAAAAGAAAGGAGAGAGGGAGATAAAAAGAGTAGAGGAAGGAGAAGGGAGGTAAGGAGAATAAGGGAGAGAAGCAGGGGGGAAGAAGGAGGGAGAGAAGGAAGGAAGGCAGGGAGGGAGGGAGGGAGGGAGGGAGGCAGAAGGGAGGGAGGATATTCACTGACAGTGATCCACAAGGGGAACTGGGTGTCTGAGGTACCAGGGTAGGACTTTCCACTGTAACAGCTTTTATGCTTCTAAAATTTACACCATGTAAATGTGTTATCTATTGAAAAACCTAAATAAAATTATTTTAAAAATACATCCAAGCCTTTACTTTCATTTCTCAAAACCTCTAACAGTGATTCTTAAGCTGTTCAACCACTTTTCCCCCATCTTCTTTCATATACCCTGGAGGTGATCCAGTGCCCCCTGTAAACTCTGCTTACCCTCAACCCAGAAGCCCGTCCCTCCCCTTCTGTCTTCTCTCTTCTCTGTACTGTGCAGCTCAATCCCCTTGTCCTTCGACCTCTTCACTCAGCATCACGAAATCAAAAAAATCCCACCTGGCTGAGAGAAGTATTCCTCTGCTTTCTGTGGGGGTAGGTGGGGGAGGGTGCATCAAGTATGAGGTTGACCAAAGCAGGAAGTTCTCTCCCAGTCACTTTATTCACTGCTGTCAGCTTATCTGTCCTAGAGCTCTGAAACTTGAATGCTCTTTTGAAGTCCTGTGTTTTGTAGAGGGAGCCTGGGATTTGGGGTGTGACAGAGCTGGGTTCAAACGCTGGTTCTGTCACAAGCAAAACTGAAACAGACTCATAGATACTGAGAACAGACTAATGGTTGCCAGAGGGGTGAAAAAGCTGATGGGGTTAAGAAGCACAAACTGGCGGTTACAAAATAGTCGTGGAGATGTAAGGTACAGCATAGAGAATATAATCAATAGTATTGTAATACTATGTATGGTGCTGGGTGGGGACCGTAGATATCAGGGGGGGGTCACTCTGTAAAGTATAGGGTTGTCTAACCACTATGCCATACACCTGAAACTAATACAAAGTTATAGTGAGTGTAAACTGTAATTGAAAAATAAAATTTAAAAAGAGAAAAGAGGACTAAGTTTAAAAATAGGGTAAGTAGTACTGGGAATATGTCATAATAATATGCTCTATTATCCAGCTAAATGCTTTTTCTCTGAACATAATTTTCTGTTTGGGTGTTTCAATCTGAAAGGATATAGCTAAATAGAAGGACTAAATAACAACAAATACTGATATATTAAAAAATAAACAACTGGTTCTATCAAATTCATCAGCATGATGTGAGCAGAGGTGAGCTAACGCTCACCTCTGTCAGGGCCAAACTACCCTGTAGGGGTCTCATGAAACTTAGTAGTAATATGTTAAGACAGCTGGAACAGAGTTATGTTATAGGTAATCCATAAATGACAGGAATTACTGTCACTCTGCATCCCACTTAAAAGTCTTCTCACTCTCCTGACCTGTCCTTGTCTCTTTGCTCTGCCCAAGTCCATTTCTCCCTGGGGTGCTGAGCTGCATGGCCAAAGTCTCTTCTCTCAGCTTCACTCTGTGATGTTCTTTCTTAGTTTAAAAAAATGGAGACAATGAAATTTCTACAAACTCTTATACCTACCCCATATGCCGCTATCTGTAGGCACGTCCACTGCCATTCCTTCCGTTGCTGAGATGGACTGTCTGCTGTCATCCAATGCCAGCCTTAACACCAAAACTGCTACTTGTGCTCTGAATCCTCCCATTCTCATCTTGAGGAGGTAGCACCAGCAATTTTCCCCTCTCTTTTACATTCTTATTTTTTCACTCTCCACTAGATAAATCCCATCAAACAAAATACTCATTCCTCGCACCATCTATCATCCCATCTGTATGGTTCCTTTACAGCAAACTCTAGCCTATGTGTCTGTCCCTGCTGGGTCCCATACCTTTCCTGTTTTATCTTATACTCATTTGTCAGGTGTTTACCCTCATACTGCATGGGAGGGAACTTAGGGAACCTCTGCGTGTCACTGCCCACCTCCACTCTCAGTGTTTCCCCTGTGTGCCTGTGAGTGAGCAGGATTCAGCCCAGCTCCTGACGAGCTTCTCCTTCTAGAAGAACTTTCTTCACTTGGCTTCCAGGACACTAGTCTTCTGGTTTCTCCCTGTCCCCCTGGCCATTCCTTCTTAGTTTTCATAGGAGATACCACCTCTTCTTTCAACTTCTTAACATGGGAGGGCCCTAGAGCTCATTCCTTAGACATCTTTTCTGCTTAATTCCTTTGGGGTGCCCATTCGGTTTTAGAGTTTTACAAACCATCTGTACCTGGCACCTCCCAACTTTGTCATTTCCAGCCTTCTCTGCTCCTCTGAACTCCTAAATGCCACAGCCAGCTGACTGCTCAGTTTCCCCAGTTAGAAGTCCAACAGATATATAAAATTCTAATGTGTCCGAAAGCATACTCCTGAACATCCCTCGAGAACTGACTCCACTCTTCTCTTCCCACATCTAATGGCAGCTCCATTCTTCCTGTTGCATAAGTCTCAAAACTTGAAGTCATCCTGATGCCTGTTTTTTTTTCTCACAATCCCACAACTAATCCATTAAAAAATCACATAAGCTGAGCCTTCCACATTTATGTAGAATCAGACCATTTCTTACTGTCTCCCCTAATCCCTCCTGTGCCAGCCACTGTCTTCTGTATAATAGTAATAACTGGCTATCTGATCTTTTTCCACGTTTCCCCCTACAGTCTGTGCTCAACGCAGAAGCTGGAATGATCCTACCATATCACTCCCTTGCTCAAAACCCTTCAATGATTTCCATTGCTCTGAGAGTAAAAGTCAAAATTCTATAGGCAGGGTTGCATGTAATTTGACTCCCTTCACTCACCCCTACTCTTGTTACCCTGTTTTGGCTTTGCTGCCCTCTACACCGCTCCTTGCCCATACTAAGCATGCTCCCACCTTAGGGCCTTTCCATTGTCTGTTCCTTCTAACCACAATACATACACTTCCCTTAACAATGTATACGGCACTTTCCCAGTCCTCCCCAGTCTTCGTTCAAATGTCACCTCAGTGATGCCTGCACCAATCACTCCATTCACAATTGCAAACCCTCCTCCCCACATTTTAGATTCTCCTCATCTGCTCTTCCCCCCTCCATAGCTCTTGTTCACTGACTCTTTCTCCACTAGAATATAAACTTTATGAGGTCAGTAATCTTTGTATGTGTTGTTCACCAGTGTACCTTCCCAGCACCTAGAATAGTACTAGCATATAGTAGATGTTCCATAAATATTCACTAAATAAGGGAATGAGTGAATTTTAATTTCATAGAGTTCACATTCATTATCTTCCTATCACTGAAAGCCCTCCAAAGTCCAATCCAAACCCACCTACCCTTTTTCTTCAGACAGCAAATATTCTTCTATGAACATCTATTGAGTGCTTCCTATATGCCAGATCCAAGGGAGGACTGCCCATATGTAAACAACAATAAGATCAGTACCTCCCTTTGAGATCTTAGGAAAATTCTTTTTTATACGCTCTCCCCCTCTTGTTTATCATTTCTGCCCTAGGTCCAAAGGGTCCTTTCCTAACATGAATGTGAGTTGAGCTCAACTTGTGACATTTTATTTCTTGGAACTCTCGATTCACCTGTAATTGTAAGTTCTCAGTTCAGTGATTATTTTCAGGCTGACCAGGCAGGGATCACCCTCTTGAATTTTACATGTTAGATCTATTTTGTAGCCACACAGACTTATTAGTCATATATAGAGCCCAACCAACCATATAAATGCATATTTCCTTTTCATTATTTATTTAACAGTCCCTTATCACATTACTGGATTTTTTCTTTTTCTTTATAGTGCTCCCTTTATATTAGTTGTGAGCATTTAACAGGCAGTTTCCTAGTGAGTTGTATTAATTATAACTTTTTAAGTTGCTAGTGATAGAAACTCAATTTGAACTAGCTCAAAAAGTTCAAGGGCAGGAGCTTGAAGGATGTCATAGGCCTTGGCCTTGCCCCCGCCCCACCTGTAAAATCCCTCTTCTCCCTATTGGCTCCATGTGGGAGCAAGATTGCCACTAGTAGCTCCACACTCATAAGCAAGAGAAGGCTTCTCCAGAAATTCATATAAGAGACTTTGGTCTGACTCACTGGTTCAGATTTATTCATAATGTTCACCTCTGGATCTGGAGATGGGTACTGAAGGAAGAGGAACCATGTTGGGTGTCCCAAACTAACTAATGTTCACCCTACAGAGAGCTGCAAGATGTTCAACTTTGCTTTACATTTTTTAGATGCTGCATCACACTCCCTGGAGACAGAGGGTCATCTTCACCTTCACTTGTGCTATGTTTTGCCTCTGGCCTTTGTATATGTTTTAATCACCTCTTATTCACCCTGTTGATTAGGGAGGCACTCCTGCCCTAGGGTTAATGGGCTGGCTAACTACAGAACACAGGTCAAATGAGACTGACAGCAATTGAATAGTCACATATACTCACAACCCAAAGGAGGAGGACACCATGCCACACAGGGCCACCTGGGGCTGCCCTCTGGGCCACCTGGGAACAGAGTGAAAAACCAGGAGCTGTGGGAGGCAAGCTTTGTAGTATTAAGCGTGTGTGGTTTCCACTGGATCTTGTGGGAGAATGAAATTGACTTGTTTGAATAACTCCACTGGCTGGCAGGGACCTGAAGCCTACTCCTCTAGGATAAGCAGCAACTATGCCTCTTCTTGATAAGGAGGACTGTTTGACCAATGGACCTTATGTGTAGGAGCTAAGAGGGAAGGAAGCTTGTGATAGGCTTTCCAAGGCTCTCTTGATTTTATCAGATGTCAAAGCACAACAAAATGCTACTTTTTAATATCAGGCCTTACAGCATAGTGACTTGCAAAAGGTTGTGCATAGTTTTCTGGGCCTTTCTCAGAGTAGTCTTTCTGTAAGTTCTCAGAAGTAGAACATCTGCTTTTCTTCCCTGTGCACCTTTCTTCCAGGTTGTTATCCCCATCTTGGCCAACAAGAAGAATCACCTAGACTGGCCCCCTGTGGTATGTCAAGATGTCCAGCAGCATGCCCACAGCCTCCAGTGTGACCTCATGGTTGTCCTTGAGTACAGGAGGGGGAAGACTTTGTTGCCTCTTCCAGCAGGCTCAGAAAAGATGGCATTTTGGGATTCTGAAAGTGATACTGTGTAAGTACCACCAGCCTAGCCACATGGGTCTCTGTGATATGGGAGAAGTTGGTTTATCTGAGTGTTTTCCTTATGACTTTTCTGTTCCTGACTTTGCACATGTCCTTGTGCTGCACACAAGCCCACTTCTGCTGTTTGCCAACATCCTCGGACTGTATGTTTCGTGTTGATTGCTACCCTTGTCCCAGTCCCCCTGCCTGAAGTCTTTTAAGGCTACCACAGCATCATGGCCTCTTTTCCACCCAGAATTATGTCAGGGCGGAGAGCAGCCACACTGATTTCAGTGTTTTGCTTATCAGGACAGTGTCTCATGGTTGGCAAAAGCCCAGGTCCAGTCTGGGAGACAGCCATGCCACTTCCCAGCATTTACCCAGAACATAATGCCATAGAACTCATTCTGGTGGCTCTTGTTACAGTTCCAGACCCTCCTCCCCCAGCAGCTGGAGACTTTTTTCAGGTCCTGGGGATTTTTTTTCCAAATGGAAACAGATCTGGCTTTGTTAGAGCTTGAAGTCCACGCCTCCTGTGCCCAAGTAGGCATTAAAACCTGAGCCTCTTCTCCTTTAGGAATTATGTCTGCCATCAGCCTCTACTTACCATTCCAGCTACAAGATATCTTTGTCTGCGTCCCTCATAAAATGAGGTATTTTTATTTTTCTTTCAAGCCGGGCTAAATATCTAAATGATGTAGTTTGTTATATTCTACCCAGCATTTTTTTTTTTGGAGCAGGGAGCTCCTAACAAGATGCTTAGGTACAGGGGATTACTCAAACACAGAAAAGAATTTCATCTACTGGTTCAACAAAATAAAAATACTAGTGTCAGTTTCATTTACAACTCTTGTTGGTAGCACTAAGAAAGTCATTTTTTTTAATGTTTTAGAGTCCAACATTAAAATGTTTTGGGGGGGTCAACACAGCAACATGGACGGGTGGAGAACCATGGCAGAATCCACTATCTCTATCATTTCCTTGAGTGTCTGGAATAAAATGGGAAGGCTATGAGGCAAGGTCATGTAGAACCTAGTGCAGAGCTCTGGATCCCAGCTTTTACTCCAGACTCTGCCACATGCTGAAGGGTCACATATAAGCAGTCATTTAATCTCTCCCAGACTCCATTTTCTTCTCGCTTGTAAAATGTAGGTGGCCTTAGCACCTGCCTCTCACTCAGGTCCTTGTGAGACAGTATCTGTAAAGGTCTTAGGACAGCACTTAGCATATGATGGCACTTACTAAATGGTAGCTAACTATTATGACCAAGTTGGAGGAATTTGAGATTGGGGATGGACCAAAAGTCAAAAGGCAAGGCCTGCTGATATCCAAGATGCACTAGATGTGCACCTTTAAGGATAATCTGGGGGAAGGAGGTCATAATGAAAGCTGAAGTGGGCGACTTCCAAGTTAGATGACCTCCATCCAACAAGTTGGGCAAATGCACAAATGTCAACTGGCCGCAGGTGCCTGAGACTACCCAGCATCTCTATGTGTTCATGGCAACAGGCCATCTTCCTGCATGGGCTCAGACTGCCCTAATGCCTGGAGTTTCCCAATGCATTACTGTTATTGTTGTATGTTCAGGGCCCATGATTTGATCTGAAGAATAAGTAATGCGTGGGATGGCAATGTACTTTATAATGAGTTTTTGCTACTAGAAGTAATTTGCTACATATATCAATATAATTTGAAGCAATTTCCCAGTTAAATGGAAAAGTTATTTTAGTTTAATAAAAATATTCAATTTCACAATAAATAAATATAAATTACCATTTTCCTGTTCCTTTTATATTCTATCTAACATAACATTCAGTGTCTGTGTATATAATCATTACTGAGTTTATCACCCTTTGTTCAAACTTGGTAATTTCCCAAAAGGCTGGATCATATTTCAGGAAGGTGAGCATCTTCTCCCTTTAATGTAACATAATCGCTTGTGATTAAATTAAGCAAAGGTGGTTTCCTGGTATGAAAATATGAATGATAGACTCCCTTTCTTTGTCATTTGTGTCAAGTTCTTGGCGTAAACAATTTTTATTTAGAACTTAATGAAAAAGCAAATCAAAATATATTTTTCATTTTTAAGTCCTTCTAAAATATTCCTGGTTTGTTTGTTTATTAAAAAGATAGATGAGGTAGAATGCTTGGGAATTCCATTCTTTCCCAGAAAAGCAAGGACAGAGTGAAGTTAACATTGGTGTTCAGATCACTGGTGATTTGTTTTGGGGAGAAGGAAGTAACCAATTTCCTCTTGATGCAGAGGCCAGAACTAAGACCAACATGGGGAAATCACAGGAAGGTGGATGTGTTTCCATGTAGAGACACATTTTCTCCTACAGAGAGCCCACCTACTGAGGAATGCACTGCTTTGTCAAGTTGAGAGGCTACTGACATTATTGGGATTCAAACAAGGTCTGGGTGGATGTGCAAATGTTTCCTGTCTAGTATATATCTGCATTGACAGAAAGACTTCACAGAATTTGAAATTCTTAAACTAGGCTTCAGAATATTGGTGAACACTGCCTTGAGTAATTGTGTATGCATGCATGCATAAGCATTTTGTCTGGGGAGGATCTATACTTTGAATTAACTACTTATCAGTCTACTGTCCAACGAAAGTTAAGAATGACAGGACTAGCTCTGGCCAGCATCACTCAGTTGGTTGGAGTGTCACCCTATAACCAAAGGATTGGGGGTTCAATCCCCGGTCAGGGAACATACTTAGGTTATGGGTTCAATCCCTGGTCTAGGTGTGTATGGGAAGCAACCACTCAATGTTTCTCTCTCTTTTTTCCCCTCTCCCTTTCTCTCTCTCTAAAGCAATGAAAAAATGCCCCCAGGTATTGATTTTTTTTTTAATTTTTTCAAAGAATGCCTGGATTAGATGGAATTTCCCACCTATTCTTTTAAAAATTTGGGATTCGGTTTAGGGGGCACACAGAGTTAAGTTATTTCCAATGTTTCAAGAGATTTGTTGGGCCTTTCACAGCTTGGATTCCACAGATAAGTCTGTCATCTATGCCATTGAGTCTTCAGTGATCCAGTGGAGCCACCAAGTACAGCTGGTCCTCAAGAAAGAGTCTTCCCAGCCGCTCCTACAAGGGGAAAATCCCACCCCTAAGGTGGAGTTGGAATTCTGGAAGAGCAGGTACGCACATGCTCACTCAGACCTGGCAGCTGTCTTACAGAAGGTCATGGCCTGGGGGAGCCAGCCATGAGTCTGGTCCCACCTCCAGGCGTTTCTCACATCCTCTAGAGCAGACAGCTCAGGGCCATTTGGGTCCATGCAGTTTTCCTACACTCTGGGAGAGGCACCCTTTCGTAGGGTTCAGTGGTTGCCCCTCCTCCTTCCTGGGCTACAGTCAGTGTATCTTCTGACATTTCTTCAAAGGCTCTTTCAATTATATATAAAATTAATTAGTTCTCTTTTATATATTTTTCTTACTTGCCAACTCCCTTCTCATTTGACAGTCAAGGCTACACACACACATACACACACACACTTTTGGTAAGAAGCTGAAGAAAAAGAGTGTTTTGGCAGTAGGCTGCAGAAAAGCCTCTCCTCGGTCTCAGCTGGTCATCAGCAGCACTTGAAAGCCCATCAGCCTCTGTGTCCCAACTCCACAGACTTCCAGAAAGGCCTAATTATTGCTCCTGCTGATTCCACCTCTGGCTCCCCATTTCCTTGATCCTATTTATCATTTTGCTGATTAAGCTTTTACTCAAAAGGAGATAGATGTTTGAAGCAGATGTCCCTGTCCTTGCACTGAATGGAGAGCATCCATATCACATGACCAGGCATGCCTGTAGGGCTTTAGCCACCATTAGTGCTGCTGTACTGAGATGTCCCATCCTCTGCCTGGTTCTGACCGTTCTGCTGACCTACTGCGGGGTGCTGCTCTAACAGCCTCACTCTGACACCTCACTCACCCACCCCAAACCTTCCTGCAAGAGCTAATGACCTCCAGCTGCCAAGCCTTTGAGCCACCAGATGTTCACAGCAGTTTTCCCTCCTATTACCTCCTAGAGCTGCCCCTTGGAACCATGTCCCCAATGCAGGCTTTTGCCTTTGCTGTTCTGGGCACAGATGCCCCAGCTACTTGGGCTGGAGCCAGCCTGTGTGGAAGCCCCTGAGGCAGCCTCCTCTCTGTTTGCCAGGGGGGTTGGGGGGTAGGGGGGTTATCGCCATGTGACTGGTGTTCCCCGACATTCACCTGGACTCACCTCCTCCATGGTGTTACAGGTCTGAGGATCTGGAATACATTTACAATCAACTCAGAAAAATAAAGGTGAGGGGCCTGGCGGGGCTCCTGGACAAGCTTCAGAGCAGCTACTTCCCAACTTTCCAGGCAATGTTCAGAGATGTTGTAGCAGGTGAGGAGCAGCAAGTATTTTTGTGAATACGTTTATCTCAAATTTATAATTTATGGCTGAATTATCTTCTCTCTCTGATTTTAGCAGTTTTAAGTCCTTATAACCCTCCAACCCCACACAATCTAGCATGATAAGAATACCAAATCTAGAAGCAGGAGGGCAGCTATCCTGTGCTCTGTTTGCATTTCCACCACTTTGTAACCTAGGGAAAGTCCCCTAAGTCTCTGAGCTCTGGTGTATACCATGGTTGTGGTACACACACACTTCCCACCTACTTCCTTGGGCTGCTGTGATATAATATAGGTGGAAGTGGTTTACTGACTGTACCACACTGCACAAATGCATGTTTTTATCTCTCACTTCTGGAATTCAGGCCTCTTTGCCCCTGGCTCCTCTAGGTCTTTATTCCATTGCTAGCTCCATTCTGCTTTTTCCATTCCTACTGTCAGAAGGGACTGTAATTTCCTGGCCATCTGAGCACCAGGCAAGATCAGCCCTTGTCAAAATTGCAAAGCCAGCAAAGTCTATAATTAGAAGTAGTTAAGTTATTCCAGGGTTCCCTCTCCCCTCAACAGTGCACTTTGCTTCTTTCCTTTCTCTTTTCAGACCTCTACCTACCTCTGCAGGATTGTAGGTCAGAATGTGCTTTCAGAGGTATTTGCCATTTCACATGATTTACACTCAATCCAAGCAGTGATTTCCAGACATTTTTTTCTCTATCAGTACTCTGTCTCCAAAGACAATTTCCTATGTCAGTCCCACAACATACAACTAATAAAGATATATTTGCTCTGTCAAAGAGGGGAGTGTCCTGTGTCCCTAGCACATTGGTTGATTCTTTGTCCCACCTTTTTCTCCAAATGGTGGGGAGCTTGCAAACCACTCAGCTACAGGAATGAAAGTTGCAGTGGTGGAGTTTCTGACACAGGCTCCATAACAGAGAAGAACTTGCAGAAGTAGTTAGGCTTTGAGGTCCTTCTGGCCCTGAAGTCTTATCACAGAGTCTGCTCTGCCCGCACATAAAGCTGGGTTGGAACAAAGCGCTCCTTGAGGCCTTGGTTTATTGCTTCACTGAGAGATTTCATGTCCCAGAGGAATTGATTGTTGTTCCCAATTTGTAGTTCAATAAAAATGGTAATATGTATACCACCGTTGGTATGAGAGATTATTGTGGGGGATGTATATAGACAGGCATACTTAAAAATGTATAAAAGGGTACCTATTTTAGATAGATGATGCCAGTTTTCCATTGATGTTAGTGATTCAAAGTTCTTATTTTATATGATTTTATTTAAGTTAAAATGAAGGTCAGTTCAGAGAAAATTTAAGTAATACTATAGGTTATATGCAGACATGATAAGTATCTTAAGGGAGGTATGCACATGACTGTAATTTGGGACTCTGAAATTTAAAAAAAGTAGTAGAATTATGTTTGTGAGTTGATTATTAATAAATTAATAGACTATGATTATTTACACTATTATTTGTTATAAAAGATTTGGTTCCCTATGCCAGCTTTAAAGTTATTTGCAGTAGAGTATATAATGGCAATGAAAAGAAATTAGAAAAAAGCTGTTATACTAATACCAGATAAACACTACTGTAAAAATAAAAATCCTTGAAATATATAACTCCATTTGGATAATAGAAGAAAATAATTTTGATTAGAGGAACTGAGTATAGACCTTGTCAGAAATTTTGTTACAATCTTTGAAAAGTAAAAATATTTTAGGGGCATTTTATGTGCATTACTCTTATTAGTCATATGAAGGGTTTTCATTGACTTACTGAAGGTCTGAGGACAGGGAGAGGAAAATAAATATTCCTGGGTTAGTAGACCTGAATTGGAAAAGAGTGACAAATGAAGAAGGAGGTTAAAAATATGTAGTCAAATGTGTTGGAACAAGGTTGTCTGAAGTGGAATTGATTAGGAAATAAAGAACCTTGGAACAGGAAGCAACAGTATCCTGGAGGGAAAGAGCAGACTAATTAGGGAGTTATCTCTGGCCACTAGGGGCAGGATTGAAATAGTGCAGCGTGTTGGCTCAGCTAGGATTTTTGCAGGTGGAAGAGATGTCGAAGTCCACTGGTGCTCTGGAACGGACTTGAACTGGCTTGCAGTTTCTCAGGAGAGCCCACTGTATGCAAATCTTTTCAAATTGTCCTCCCCAACACTCACTGAAGTCAAGTTGGTAGCTTTAGACTAGACATGGTGGTAATATTGGTAATATTTACACAATAGAAATTGGCAGATGCTATGAATAAAGGATTTTGTCTCAGAAGAGCCTGTTGTTAAAGATTTCCCAAAAAACTACTGGGCAATCTTGTGCAACAGTCTTGTGCAACTGGCCTTTTATATTTACAGTTTGTAAAAGTTATGAGCCTAACCCTGTTCACCCCTTTTTCTTTATTTGCCTTGCGAGCCAAGGTGACTGCACCCTGGACTGAATGAGGCTGTCCTCAAACATTGTGCTCATAAAATCAGTGGAGTGCTTATTTGATTATGATTAAAGAAAGTTTTGCTTAAAAAAAACTATCATAAAGAGAAAGCTGCTCTGGCCTCTGGGCTCAGCTTCTTTTCTCATGACACCATGAAAGCTAAGCTCATGCTCATTAGAATGGCTGCTGAATTCTGACATGCCCCTCCCCACACAATGGTTTGCTGCTCCCAGCTCCCTCACTTTAAGATTCACTGCTCTAATCAATTTATCATGATATTTGACTTTCAAAAATTTGATTCGCATTCTACTTTCCACAACTCCATTTGGGGTATAAAGTACAAATGTTCACACCACAAACTCCTGCATATTGTGAGCCCCCAAACCATCAAGCCAGGGATTCAACATAATAACTTGGGGTAATCTTGCTTTTGCTCAGCAAGGCAGGACTGGCTGATGAACAGGAAGACCTTAGGCAAGTTGCTTAGGTCTTAAGTTCCTCACTTAGAAAGTAGAAGTAATGCCCTGGCTGGTGTAGCTCAGTGGATTGAGCGCGGACTGCGAGCCACACATCGCAGGTTCAATTCCCAGTCAGGTCACATGCCCAGGTTGCAGGCCATGGCCCCCAGCAACTGCACATTGATGTATTGATGTTTCTCTCTCTCTCTTTCTCTCTCTCTCTCTCTCTCTCCCCCCCCCCCGCCCTTCCCTCTCTAAAAATAAATAAATAAAATCTTTAAAAAAAAGAAAGTAGAAGTAATAGAGCCACTTTACAGGGTTTTCTATGAGACGGTATATATCTAATGGGTAGAACAATGCCTGGCATATTGGAACTGTTTTCTAAATAGTATATATTTTGAGCTTCCTTTAGGATAAACACAGAGCCTTATCCATATAATATAATGAAGGCTATCTGCTTTCATATGATAGGGCCTGATGTTTTACCCAGGAAAGAACTCATCTTTGTACACACTCCCTTGCTGTTCAGTTTACCAGTGGCCTTCTGCATTCCTTCTAACTTACCCTCAGTACCCCATGCTACTGGTTTTTCTACTTTCCCCTCTCTTTCACCATAAGATGATTGGTGAAAGGCACTTCCACTTCCTGGGCTGTGTCAAAGGAACTTGTAGGAGATTTTTCTGTCTTTTTTTGTCATCATCAGTCTTTGCTATTTCTCTGTTCCCTGTGACTTCTCCTCCATAAGAGCTCAATAAAATTCTTTATTAGCAAATATTCATCAGAGACATTACCCTTTATGGAACGCCCACTTTGGTCCAGCACTATGCTAGCTTTGTATGAAGAGTCTATTTGTACTACCTTCAGACCTTCACAGGAACTTATTTTTAGAGAGTGGGGAAAGGAAGGAGAGAGGGAGAGAAACATCATTGTGTGGTCTTCTCTCTAGTGCCCTCTACTGGGGACCTGGCCTGCAACCCAGGCAATCAAACCAGCAATCCTTTGATTAACAGGCCCATGCTCAATCCACTGAGCTACACCAGCCAGGGCAAGAACTCTTTAAATTAGTTACTGTCCAACCTATTTTTTGAGATTCAAAGAGGTTAAATGTGCCCAAGGTCATACAACTGGTAAGTGTCTGGGTTGATGTTTGAAGACATCTTTTGGCTCTGAAATCTGTCCTCTGTCATCTATTTTGTGTTGCCTTGGAGATATCAGCAGCAAAGTCATCAGCAAAAAATTACCAAGTGTCTTCCCCACACAGAGCACCAGGCTGGAGCTGAGAGGGCCAAGAAGTTCAGATATAGGAATGTTATAAGAAAGCCTCTTCAGACCATTATCTTAGCTGTCCAGGGCTCTTCAGATTTCAATAGCTTATCTTAAGAGCTAGAAAGTTTTGGGGGACCAGCCTTCTCTCTGTTCTCTCAGTTTGGGAAATTCAGACCCTTTATTTCCCAGGCTCCAGGGCTCCAACTTGGTGGATCTGAGCTCCAGGCAGAGAAAGGTAACTGTCTTCAGTTTCTTCCAGCTCTGATGGAAGCGAAGGACATCTACGCACACCTGATGCCACTCTACCGCCACCTGGAAACCCTAGAGAGTGTGGAGTTTCCAGAGGTGAAGCCATGGCTGCGACCTCTGCTCCATGTGGTCTGTCTGATTTGGGCCACGTGCAAGTCCTATTGCTCCCCAGGGCGGCTCACTGTGCTGCTGCAAGAGATCTGCAACCTTCTCGTCCAGCAGGTTGGCTCCCCCAGGACCCCTGGTGACCCCTCCCTGGGGGATGGTTGGCATTGAATCACAGAGGAGAGTAAAGTGTAGGGCAGGGAAATAATTACAGTCCTCAGAGTTCTCCCACTTGAATTATTTTACTAATCAAGCCAGTAACACACAAAGACATTTTCAGTAGTTCTGCAATATATAGTCTTTCTTTCCCCTCTACCCAAAACCCATGGTCTGATGAAGGGTAGGAGTGGTGAATTTCATCCTCCTTCATGATCTGTGCCCTCAGCCTGTTTTAAGTGAGCAGTGAAGCCTGATGGCTGAGAATGCTGTCTCTGGAGTCAGACATCTCTGTGCCAAATCCTGCATCACCACTTGTTAGGTGTGTGTGCCTGGTCAATTTGCTTATCTGCTCTGTGTCTCACTTTCCTTTGTGCAGTGGTAAAGAGAAGAGGCCCATCTCAGAGGGCAGCAGGGTGATTGTGGGGCTCTGATGAAATCACACAGAGCAAGGCTCTGTGTGCCCTGGACACACGGAGAACTCGGTGTCTGTCAGCTTCAGAAAAGCAGCCTTTTCGATCACATGCTTTATGCTCCCCCATCCTAGGGACGCTGGTAGCAACAACCAGGGCAGCGTAGACCTCCAGGAGTGTGTCTGTGAATAGAACTGGAGGTCTTAAGAAGGTTGGGGTGGTCTTCCCCCAAACTGGCCTCTTTTTTATCTAAGGAACTGAGACCCTGACTAACCAATGAACATGTTTAAAGAGGAGCTAATCATAACTAACATCTGTGAAGCACATTGCAGGCTCGAAATTGCTGTGACATTCATGATCCTGGACATTTTCAGATGAGCCCTATGAGGTAGGCAGGGAGAACCTTATTAAATTAGCATTGCTATTTAAAGATGTGGACTAAGGCTCCAGGAGGCTAACAAAGTTGCCAAAGGTCCCCTGACTCATGACTGGAAGCCAGGTTGCTTGATTCGTAGACCAATGTCCTTCCATCATTCCATGTTTGTCAGCTAGGAATCTTTTGGTTGAAAGTGTAAGGAAACCCAACCTAAAAAGATAATTTATTAGCTTACAGACCTCAAAAGACCAAGGTCAGACTAGCTTTAGCCATGGCTTACCATAAGGCCTTACATGGTGCCTTCAGGACCCAGTTTTATCTGCCCCCCCCCCCCCCCGTGGTGGTAGAGGCAGCTGTCTAACAGATTCAGCTCCATGGGTTTCCAGGTTAATTCTCTCAGAGGCAGGGAAATAATTATAGTTAAAGAATTCTTACATTTAAATTATTTTACTATTGAAAGTTAGTAAGAACACCTGAGAAAGAATACTTGCCTCAGCCCCAGCTGGCCCAACAAAAGACTCATGGTGTTTCTTGTCTCTGATTGGTCATTTGCCTAGCCCTAAGCCAATCACTGGCTATTTGGCTTTAACCCAGGCCCCAATCCACCTGTGGAACTGAGGATGGAGTCACATGTTTCTTATATTATACTCCTAAAAATATTACTTGGTCAATTATTCAGTTCAGAGCTGAAGTTGGCAAAGTTGTGGGATGTCCTGCACTTCCAACCAGGCTTAGTGACACTAATGTGTTTGCATTCCAGGCCTCTGATTATCTCAGCCCAGAAGACCTCCTAAAAAGTGAGGTAGGAGAAAGTCAGAGAAAACTGCAAGTGGTCATAGACACCTTGAACTTCTTCAAGCAGGTGTTTCAGGACAGAAGGGAGAACCTGCACACATACTTCAAAGGGAACCAGGAAGTCAGAGAGTGGGATTTCCAGTCTTCTTTGGTCTTTGTGCGATTGGACGGCTTCCTGAGACGGCTGCATGTGGTGGAGGTGAGTGTGCTTGTGCACCCCAGGCTCCCAGCTCCAGACAGGAGTGAACAATCCAGGGATCCACAAAGCAAATAGGAAAATGGCCAACGCAACATGATGGTCAACCCTCCATTGGTTGGAAGAACCCACAGTAAGATTCAAATAGTTGGATTTATCATTTGGATTGATCATCATATAATGGTGATTCTATTAGAAGTTTTGGAAAGTCTGGTTATAGACCCATTTAGGGAGAAGGCCCAAGGAATTGAAACTGGAAAAGACACTGGCATTTGGGCTGCCTGTCACTACCAAACCCAGTAAGCAATGACAGCAATTGAATCTTTATGGGCACTTTATTCAGGTGACCCATGATCTGAAAAGATGGTGGGTTCATACCCTAACAGACCATCTTGTTTTCATGTTCCAGGCCAGACCTTTTATAATGGGGAATAAACAAGGTGTGCCGAGGGCTTTGAGATTCAGAAGCTGGAATAGCTAACTGCCCTGGGCAGGGTGGTCATCTGTCTCTCCCTGGAACAAGAAGGCCCGGATGCCTCCAGTTGTCCCCAGGCAGTAATCTTTAGCAGTGCCCCAGAAGGTCAGCTATTTTCCCAGGAGCCAGGACGGACCTTATCTTTAGTTTCTGAAACAAAAGCTTTAACATACACATTACTTTCTGGACTTATGACTTTTACCTTAAGCTAAAATTTTCCAAGTCTTGAGTCCCCTATCAGATTCCGTCAACTAATTCAGTTGGTCTTCAAATTGCCCATAATCTTCAAACTTTGTTTCAAATACACCCTTGCTAAAAAGTTTGGTGTGCAAAATTCAAGTGAGCTGATTTGGATGCAGCTACCTATACCCAGAAAGCCAATACTTTGAACTTGCCCTTCTCCACTACCAGACTAGTGAATCTCAGTGCAAGATAAATGTGACTTTTGCTCAAAGTTGTGTCTCTCCCCAATTATTTAAAAGCGAAAGTGAATATTAGTTAAGGACTAGGGTGAGGAGACATGAAGCCTTTACTTTTGATTGGTTTTAGCCTCAGAATGTAATGTGGTTAACTGATCTTTTAACACTTCACCAATCAATATTTGCTGACTGGCCTTTGAGGGAAGGACAATGGACATAATACAATGAATACATACTTATTCTAAAATTTCTTTAGGATATTCAAGGTCAAGTTCAAGATTAAGACCATGGCCTAGAAAGACCGAAGAAAGATTAAAGTTACATCAATAGCTATGGTCAGCAGAGATTCAGGATGATGAGGGGGATATGTTGGGAAGAGGCTGGGATGAATGGCACAAACTGTGTGATTATGAGGATAAGAATATGAGATTGAATCTGTTCATTTCCCTTCCCAAACACTGATCCAACGCTGCTATTTACCAGGCCTTGAGCAGGCACTAGAGATACAATGATGACTGAAATATGGTTTTACCTATGAGAAGCCCTTGGACCAGCAGCCATAGCACAGGACAGCATAGACTACTGGAGGATACCCAAGGATGGAAAGACACAGAACCAGGAAGCTTCAGTGAGGTGTATTAAATACCATGATATGAGCAAAAACTGATGTGTGATTGGGAGCAAGAAAGAGGAATCCCTAACTCAGTGGGGCTCTGAGAAAGTGGTAAGCACAAGAGGAAGTAAATTTTGAAAGTGGATTAGGAATTTGCTGGGGAAAGAAGACGAGGAAGAGCATAGAGAGAGAGAAAATGTATAAGTGAGAAAGCCTGAAGCTGGATCTTTTGAAAGGTGCACCTTAAATCCTGCATCAGGATCATGGAAAGTATAAGTAATTGATATCCTAAATGCCTCTTCCCTGCTCCACCCGCCCCCCCCCCACCCCGTTATCCCACCATGCCTGTGCCCCTGCAAGCAGTTCCATCTCAATTTTTGATGTGTAACCTCTCCTCCTCTCCCCCTCCACTGTATTCCTCTCACCTCCCACATCAGTCCTTTTGCTGTTGTTTAGCTGAGCTGACCAGGTGGAGTGCCTGCTGTTATGGTACACAGCCTTGCAGGCTCTCCAGCCCTGCCTTGGCCCTGGAATGAAAGCAGAGCACAGCTCAGAAGTGACTGTGGGGCTGGGGCCCCAGTCCTATGCACACGAGCTCCTGGTGTGACTTTGCATATAGTCAGCTACTCTGACACCAGGGCACCTAATCTGCAGGATATATCTAGTAAATACAGGAAGCCAGAGCCACCAGCCTCCCTGGAGTCATTACCCTCACAAGAGTCCACTCTCAGGCTATTTTTTTCTTTCTGAATCAAGGGCACAGATGCAGGAAAAGCAGTTGCCCCTGTTTAATTAGAGGATAACTTGAAGGTCACCATGTTCTCAGTCTTCCTGCTTTGTCCAGTCTTAACTTTTCTATCCTGTGTTCTGGCTTACTTATTTGCCCTTAGGGCAAACTCTACTATTTCTTTTCTTTACTGCCTTTCCCTTTATTTTCTTTTTCCTCTTTCTTCTCTTTCTACTTGTCTCCCTTTCCCTTCTCTGTTATCCAAGTTTTCTGTCTCTATTTGTTTCCCTTAGTTCTTTGTTCACCCTGAATTTCCATAATTTTCCTTTTCCCTGTGGCTGCTCCTTTCCCCTGTCCTAGTATTTCCTCCCCTCTTTCATTTTTCATCTTCAAATCATTTGCTCAGCCTCATACCCTTGTCTTCTAGTTCCCCCACCTCTTCCTACTCAGCTCAGTGCAATGCGACATGGAACTATTGACCGTCTCCAAGCAGATTTCATGTAGCCCTTTAGTTAACATTCTGTGTATCTCTGTGATCGATGCCTGTTTAAATGGGATTAATCTGCTTCTCTCCAGCAAGAATTAGTATGAACCTAGCCTTATTCATCTTGCTATCTAATACAATATGTGGCTACTGAGACGTAGGAAGCTGCAGTTAATAAATACACAAAGCTCAGTTAATAAAATGACATCAGTGTGTCTACTACCCTTGTACACACTCACATCCAGAGTTATGCTGTGAACGGCTAGGTTTTAATGTCCATAGTTCTCTTTCATTTCCTTCCCTCTGATTTGTGTTGCTTTTTTCTGCACAAGGAAGTTTCATTGTATAGATCAACTCTTCGCCTCTGGATACCTGTTAAAATAAAGGTGGGGTGAGCTGGTGGCGGGGCGGGGGTGTTGCGCAGTATATTCCTGAGCAGCTTTCAGCAGGTCTGCAGTATGTGCAGTACCTGCATTCTCAGAAGGCCACTGTCTTCCTCCTCATCACAGTGACACAGCTTATCTCTTAGAGAGCTTAGCCTGAGCAGGAAAAGGACGGAGACTAGAAAAATAAAAAAAACTAACATGTTTTAAGAGCCCACCTTAAGCCAGAGCTTGCACCCTTTCAAGGGTCTCAAGAGCAAGGCTTTGAAACTGGAAAAGGTACCAGGGGTTGTGCTGCCTGCCACGTGCCAAACCCAATAAGCAGAACAGGGATTGAATCTTTATGGGCACTTTATTCAGATGGCTTGTGATCTAAGAAGACAGCAGGTTCATACCCTAATGACTGTCTTACATTTTTCTTTCTAAGTCAGCCTTTTATAACAAGGAATAAACAAGGTGTGGTGAGGATTTTGAAATCCAGAGAAAATTAGTTGAAAGAAACTGCAACATTCCTGTCCTGGGCTGTTAGCTGTTCCCAGGGGCGGGTGGTCATCTGTCTCTCCCTGGAACACAATGGCCCAGATGCCTCTAGTTGTCCCCAGGACATAATCTCTAGCAGTGTCCCAGGAGGTTGGCTGTCTCTCCCAGGAGCTAGGATGGGCCTTATTTGTAATTTCTGAAACAATAGCTTTAACATATGCATTACTTATTAGGCTTATAACTATTTATCTTAAACTAAAATTTTCCAACTCTTGAGTCTGCTATCAGCTTGAACACCCTCACTGTAATCAATGAGCACAGTGGAGCACAGCACATCTACTCCCTGGCTGTTGTCACAAGGCTCAGGCAGGTTTAGCTGGGATTTGTACCCTGGGGGCATGTGGGTCCCAGCACAGTCTTTTCATCAAACTTGGATGTCTCCTAGGTGGTTCTAAGAAGTCTGCTTTCTCCCCCTCCTCCATGTTGAAGGCCCCAAAGTGGTTCTGTGGTTTTATTCTGCCTTACACACTCCATGCTGCCTTTGTACACTCTGCTTTTACAACATGATTTCTAAGTCATTTTTCTAAATAAGTCATTTGGGTAAAACTGTAATTCACATTCCATGAAGGGGGTATATTTGACTTTACAACTTACTAAGGAAATACCAAACATGTATAAAATCTTTCCAATTCGAATAGTCAAGAGTCTAAGGAGAAAAGAGCCTTTCAGATGCATCTTAATTCCTCTCCTCACCCTGTCTTCCTGCTGAATGCTACAGCTCAACACCACACACCACACCACACACATACAGTACACACACACCACACACTACACCAACATAACACAGTGTGCACACAGCACATACACACATCACACATGTATATACTACACACATTGTACGTACTGCACATACATCACACCAGGCACATGCTGCACACACACAGTAGCACACTGCATACATCACTCACACAGAACATACACACTGTACATATATGCACTGAACTCACACAGTGCACACACATCACAGACGCACACAGCCGATACTGCACAGACATAACATACATCACACACACACCACACACTGCACATATATGCCCTGCACATAAACACCACATATGCACATACACAGTACACACACTACACAGACACAAATCACACAAACAACACATACAATACACACATCACAAAACATACACACACTGCTCATATCCATACTGCACACACAGTACAGTACATACTGCACAGACACATACAGCACACTGTACATATATACAGTACATACTGCACACACACCATGCCACATATACATACTGCACACACAGTACAGACACACAGAGAGCACAACCACTGTACACATACTGCACAAATACCACACATACGACATACACATATACACATCACAAAACATATGCACACTGTATATACACATACAACATTCACACACATCAGAGACCACATACCCTACACACAATACACATAACCAACACACCCCCTCACATCCCAAACAAACCATATACAGGCCCCCACATTCATACCCTATACCATGCACATATACACAAACCAAACAGAGTTCATTTTTGTGCCATAATGTCATAGATGCTGCAGATTCCCCACCGATGTGTTGGCTTGCAGACTCTGCCCTCCAAACAATGCAGTACGCAAGCAGCTTGGAGAGAGCCCTCACTGTTTTCATTATAAAATTTCTGTAAAGCTGTGACTCACTGGAGGCAGAATGATTTCCTGCTGAGGCTTTATGCGAGGTGATTAGCAGGGAGATAGGTAATAAGCTGACCTAATACAACCGTGTTTCCCTTGCTCTTTCTGCCACCTCCAGTCACTCTGCTGCCTCCTTTCATTCAGGCCTAATTGGGCTGGCGTCCCTTTCAGCCCTGCCTGAGCCTGTGGTCACATAGGAGACCATTAGCTGCATAAGGTCGGCCACTGTCCTAAGGTAAAGAAACAGTCTTTTTCCCAATGACCTTTTGAGGTTTTCATCTATGAATGTCTGCTTTGTGCTCTTCCTTAATGAATTCCAAAGACATTTAAGATAGGCGGCATGACCTTCCCTTCAAGTACGGGCTGTGTTTGCAGGTCTTGCCATTATCCCTGAGTTTGATTCTCCACCTTAGGGGCCACAGCACAAATGGAAGCCTCTCCCACTACTCCGTTAAAAGTTGCATGGGTTTTCTTAAGAACAGGACTCAATCGGCCCAGTCAGCCACCTGGGACTCCATGCTCTTTATGCTAACTGGAAAGGAGCACATGTATATCAGCCATTACCCATCTCTTACCAACCAGCCTTACCTAAGGACATCAGGGTAACAATAATTCATTACAGTGGCTCCCCATTATTCAAGTACCACCATGGCACATTCCATGGAATTCGGTAACCCCACAGCAGGTCAGGTATTAGCAAACTCACTTGCAGGTTAGGGAAGTGAGGCTTCAAAAATTTGTGTCTTGCTTTAAGCTACTCAGCTAGTAAATGACAGGCCAGGGTTGTGTGAACCCAGGGTTTCCGGCTCTGTCCCAGGCTTTCCCCACGGTGCTGCAGAGCCTACCCTTCAAGTTGACATTTTCAGCCTGTGGATGGCATAATGAATTTCACATGTTTACTACTATGATGAATAAAAATGGGCATTTAAAAGTATCATTTAAACCTCTTATTGGTTTAAATTGCCTTTCATCTGTTTTGTGGGACTTTTAAATAAATGATGAAAGAGCTACATTAAGAGTCAAAGATATAGTCACAGCCACTATGATACATCTGTTTATACCATTGCAAGACAATTTCCTGTCAGATTCAGGAATCTTCTCTACAATACTTCTATTCTGCAGTCCACCCAGAAATGGAAAACTCGCTACCTTTCTTTGTGGCCCTGCTGTAGCTGGACATTTCTAACATAAGACAATTTTGTTTTATTCAGTAGAACCACATAAATTGCCATTTTTGTAGGTCAAATACAAAAAATTTTGTAAGTTCCACCTACGAGATGAAGCCAAATATGTTCTGTTTGCTCATTTGTCTTCACTCTGTCCTCAGAGGAGGGCTGTGCAGGGTTCTGCATTGCACTTGACCAAGGCCCTGCAAACATTTAAAGGCACAGTTCTGCCTTGCTTTGTAATCCTCCTCTTTTCTAATTTTCTCAGTTGCTCCTGGGCCCTTATTTCTTAGATTTTCTACCACCCTATCACCTTCTCCTGGATGTGCTATAGATAAGTCAAAGGCCAAAGATCATATATTCATTCATTTAACAAATGTATCTCAGCATCTGGGCCTTCTTCAGGGACTGAAGATACACTAGTGCCCTCTGAGGTATTTACAGCCTACTGAGGAAAATGCACAGAAAAATAAAAAAAATAATAAAATGCCAAGTAGAATATTATAATTCCAGAGGGGTAAAAGCCCCGAAGAAAGCATATGAAGGGTGAGGGGAGAGAGTGCAGCAGAATGACGTAGTGAAAATTTGGGCCTCATTAATAGAGAAGGAAGAATAGGTCTAAGACTTTGAACTGAACCCCAAATAAATGTGTTGCTCATCATGTGTTTTTTAAATTAAATGAAGCAATGTATATATCTATTGTTTTTGGTGACCAGAGTTTTTCCAGAAAATAAAATGATTAAATAAATATTTATCTAATGCCTACGATTTACCTGTTAGATTGGAAATAAAACAACTTTGTGACTACCCAAGACCATGGGTAGTCACAAGTATTTCAAGTATTCTTGAGAAATAAAATACTGTAACAAAATTATAATATAGTTTTCTAATGCAATCAAACACATCAAGATGCATCAGTCTCTTAAAATGGTTGGAGAGTATTTCCTAAGTATTGAAATTGACACCTGTGAAATTATGAAAAATAGGTACCTAGGTGACATTCCACAGCACAAATACGCTTCTCCTTTAACACTGATTACAACTAAGCACTCTTTGAACGATTTGAGTTACTACTTAAGTCAATTTCATTTAAGTTTAATTCATTCTGTTTTCCTCCCAGTTTATAAAGTTGAAGGTGTTTTAAAATATAGACTGCCCCATTTCCCACCATCAGTGGCAAGATCTCCTATTGCAGGTTTATGTCTTTCTTGGTTGGTCCTTTTCTCTTCCCTCCTCTCCCGCTTCAGCTACTTGCTGACAGCCATGCCTGAACATGGATGAGCAAAGAAGGGCTGTTAGGTGGCTGCCAAGGCTGCACGGGTGCTCTCCTGGCAGCGTGGAGACAGTCTTACCACTCAGACGTCAGACGTCTTACCACTTCCCAATGCCTCTGTTAGTGCTGCTTGCCTTGGGGTCCCTGCCAGAGAAAGGAGTTGGGCAGCCTTCTGCTAGTCAGATGGGTTGACCTCTAGCAGTGGCCACTGGCAGAGGGAGTTGCCTAGAGCGGAACCAGTACCTACTGGGTTTCCAGCATCATGACATCATGTTTCCTCTTCTCGCCTTTCAAACTTCCTCAGGGTAGAAGACCCCTCCCAGGGACCCGCGCCAAATGTTTGCCAATGTCACACAAAGGTACCTCTCCCTCTTTCCTATTGAAGAGGCATGCACATAGCCTGGAAATTGTAATGGGAAGAATGTCTTGGTTTGGAGGCTTTGTGATTTCAGACCAGTTTTCATGAGAGATAAATGCTACCTCTGTCATGTTAGTTGTGTTCTGGAGGCTCCTGTCCTATCAGAGGTAACATGGCTTCCATGGACTCAGGAGGCGCTCCTCCCCAAGGCTCTGGGTTGCATTGTCCACCTGCCACTTAATTCTGAGCACAGCTGGGACACTGCCATACCAACAACAGTGACAATAATATGTATTTATTGTGTAGTTGCTGCGTGCTGGCACTGGCCTAAATCCTAAGCCTGAATTCACTTACTTTCCTCTCACTATTATTATCCTGTCACAGATGAAGAAACCCAACACAGAGGTGTCAAGCAATTGCCCACTGACACCCAGCTGGCCACATGGTGTGCCGTGTCGCATGTGCTTGGCAGAACTCTGCAGATTTGTTTTCTTGGCAGGAGTTGCCGAGACTGTTGGTGTCCCCCTCTGGGCTTGTCCTCAGGACTGTTTGAAGGACTCACTTTCCTGTCAGTATCCCTATACAATAGCTGTCATTCTAGAAGCAGATAACATGGTCCATTTGAAACCAATTTTTAAAAAATTGGTAGTAAAACCGCTAATCATGCAAAGATGGTATTATTATTATATTTTATTTTTTATTAGGAAACACAGAAAGGTTGAAGCATAAATGTGATCTTTGGTGTGAATTTTATTTTATTTGTACTTTCTCTTTGCTTTGTTATCAGTTTAACCAAGAGTTATTTACACCACCCCAATCTATTAATTAGGTTACAGCACAAATCAGGCTTCACATTTCCTAAGCAACCACCACCCCCATGTGATTTCCAGCCCTTCCCATACTAATTTGAGTATTAACTGTTGTTGTTACCATCGTCGTCGTCGTCATCATCATCATCATCATCATCATCATCATTATTTTCACTCTTGTGACTTGTCTGTACAGACTCTCCTGAAGACAACCTTGGATTTTCACAAACTGGAAAAGCTTGAGTTCAGTGGCCTCAGAGGGAATGCCCTGAGTCAGCAGGTCCGGCAAATGTACAATGAATTTCAAGAGCTGTGCAGGGTCTTCTCGGAGTCCTCCTATGACTGCCTGGACCCCCAGAGCATGGTAGGGCTTGCAGAGACTACCTCACAAGTTTGGTCTCTTTCTCATATGCCTCCAGCCTGTAGGGTCTGGGTATTTACTTGCATTTTCCCTCTTTCCTTTAGCTCTCTAGTCCCAGTGGTTTTATGAAGGGAGGCCCATTCCTAATTACTCTTTGTGTCAGAAGAAAAATCAGGGAGGGCCTTTTTGAACTGCTGACTGCTCCAGACTGATGATACCCAGGGTTTCAGAGATGCTGAGATGGATATGGGATGATGGTGGCAGCTGTGGCCACCTGCAGCTCCCAAAGCTTTAAGCTTTGAGCAGCAACTCCTACATGAAAACCAGGCGCACCTGGGAAGAATTTTATTAGTGCCTTGGGATGAGGTGGGAGATAAATGAAGCCATAGCCTAGCTTTTCTGATCTGACTCTGGTTTCCAAGGGAGTACTCAGGAGTGAGGGAAAGGCCAGAGATGTACGAGTTCTGTCCAGAAAAAGTCCAACCATGGTTAATATAATGAGAACAGTTTGTGGGACACTGATTTAACCTGGCAGCCAAGGACAGTAGACTAGAATGAACATGTGTGAACAATGACAACTTCACTTTACTAATCAGTGAGGGCGGTAGATACTATTGAGTGAGCATGTATACTGTGTGGCCATTGCATTCAAAATGGCTAAGTGAGTAGAGCAATGAATCTGCATCAAATTTTGCATTAAGCTTGAATATTCTTTGTGGAAACTATTCAGATGATTCAGAAGGCCACAACTATGGTCAGCTGGTGATTGGCAGCTTCATCATGACAGTGTGCCTGCTCATGCAACACATCTCACGCAGAGTTTTTTGGCAAAACATCAAATTTCCCAGGTGACTCAGCCCCTCTACAGACCAGATGTGGTGTCCTGTGACTTCTGGCTTTTCCCAAAACTAAAATCACCTTTGAATGGAAAATGATTTTGGAACATTAATGAGATTCAGAAAAATACAACAGGGCAGCTGATAGTGACTGGAAGAACTGTGTGAAGTCCCAAGGTGCCTACTTTGAAGGGGACTGAGGCATCATTGTCCTATGTACAGTGGTTTTTGTATCTTGCATCTTCTTCAATAAATGTCTCTATTTTTCATATTATATGGCTGGATACCTTCTGGACAGACCTTGTATTTTTCATGACTGGAACATAAGAGCCCAGAAAAGCTGAGAACTGTTAGTGCAAGCCCACGGGAGATGAAGAAGTAGAAGAAGAAGAAGGAGGAGGAGAAGAAGAAGGAGAAGGAGAGGAAGAGGAATAGGGGGAGGAATAGGAAGACGGGGAGGAGGAGGAAGAGAAGAAAGGGGCAGACAGAAATAGGGAATGAAGTTCCCAAGAAGGAAATGGCTAATTATTAGAGAAGGAATTCTAAGAGTATATGAGGGGAAAAGAGAAAGAAATTAGAGCAGAAGTCTTCTGTAAGCACCTTCAGATGTCTAAGAAGATCTAGCAAATCCAGGGAGATATCACTTTCTAAATATTCCATTAGTCAAAAGTAGGGTGGAAAAGGTGTAATACAAAACACAAACTTGTTTTAACTCTTGTGAATTGTCTCTATAGGATCTTATGAAGACAACCATGTACTTTCTAAAACAAAACAAATGAAACAAATGATAAAACAAAACAATTCCATGCACAGGGAAACATACTGTAATGTGAATATGGTTGGGTTTGGGAAGTAGAACTATATACTATGTTCTTTTATTTTATCTTTTTATAAGATATGAGTTACTATTATACAGCAGTAATAATAAATAAAAATAATTTCGTAAATTAGGGATTTAAGTTAACAAGTTACTCTGTAAATTGCTACAGTCTAAGAGGAGAATGCACTTTGGGTTGCTAGATAAAATATAATAATTGGGACACATACTAAAAATAAATTCATTGTTTATCTGAAGTTTAAATTTAAATGCATAGCCTATATTTTTATTTGATAAATTTGGCAACCTTAAAAATACTGACTAGCTGTTATCTTAACCAATTAAAGTATACTTAGAAGTAATGTGTATTAGTTTAATTAGCTTACTTTCCTCCTAATGGCTAGGTAGTTTAGTTACACTGAGAAAATAGGATTTAGACTTGGGAGTGGAAGGGAAGTAGGTGGTGTGTTGCAATAGCCCCATTGCTGGGGCTGCTGCTGCTGAGGTGGCTTTGGTGGAGGGCATGAGCTGGCACTGTGGGTGATAGAGGAGGGGCTTCAGATGGTGGAGGGGGGAAGAGAGAGAGAGAGAGAGAGAGAGAGAGAGAGAGAGTAAAATGGTGCCAACCTCACAGTTTGATTCACTCCATAACTTTGTCTAGGAAAGAAAATGCTGCAACAATGGGGTAACCATCTACATGGATAAAATCTAAGTCATGCCAAGGTGAATTTTGGAAAATGAAAATAAATCCTTGGTATAACAGATTCAAGTGCAAAAATTGGTAATAAAGAGTATAAGGAAACTGGCTTTTGCAAAATTATGTTTTTCTATGTCTATCTGATGTCTCTTCAGGAATTTGAAAATGATGTCTCTAAGTTTAACCAGAGAGTAGAAGATCTTGATCAAAGACTGGGGACTATCTTTATTCAAGCCTTTGATGATGCACCTGATTTGGAGCATGCCTTTAAGGTTAGTACAAGTAGAGTGGTAGCTGCCCCTGTGCTGATTGTACCCCTGCCCTCACCAGAGGAGGGGAAGGATGCTCTTCCAACTGTTTTGTTCTTGTGGATATTAATCATTCTTATTAGTCTAATAGAGAGGTATTAAGAGTGTCCTAGGGCAAGGGAGTGTGCAGAATTGGGCTTCTCAGTGTTGTTACTAATGCTTTTCTGAAAACATAGTGCTTACCTTGGGTCTTATCAGTAGGGTGCTTTTAAAAGTGAAGATGTCTACTGTGGTCACCATTCTGAATCCATGGTTCTGCAATACCATGGCTGTTTGACCACTGTCATCAGGTTGGTTAAAGCTGAGGCAAACCACCTACCAGGTAATTGTTATAGCATTCAAGTACCAGTAACTAGAATAAGAAGACTCATGCCTTTGCCCTGTACTGCCCAGCTCAGAATATGGAGAAGGTTTAGGATGATGAGCAACTACATGGCTTCACAACTGAGAATTCTGAGTTGTGAGACATGAAGACATAGTAGAACTAGATAGTTCTTCTACAAACTATGAAGAGACTTAATTTGTAAAGCCTTAAGGCTTAGAACCAGAATTAATCAGTGGAAATTACAAGGAGGCAGATTTCAGAGGAAAGAGATTTCTGTCAAAGCTACTGAAAGATAGAATGGACTTTCTTGAGAAGTGTTTTAAGTTTCCAGTCACTGAAAATGTCCAAACATAGACGGGAATCCATGCTCTTCTAGAAAACTGAGTAACCCAATTGCCAGCCTTCCTTAGCCATTGAATATACACATATATAATATATGACCTCTGATAAATACTCACATAGGAGGACTATTGATTTTTCTCTCCAAGCATTCAAGCTTATTTCAGAAATTAGTTCAAGAATTAGTTCTCTCTGAAACTTTTTTCATGCTCCTACTCTCAAATTTTAACCTTCCAAATTCTCCTTCACATCTAGCCTACTTAGCTTATTTTTTTCTTTTCTATCTTACCCCTCCTCTCTGTTTTAGGTCTTTTTTATTAAAGATCTTTTAAATATAGATAAGCTTAACCTTTCTGACAACTTTAAGTTTTCTCTTTGTTTTATTCTTTATCCAGATTCTAATATCCCTCGAGGGTCTGATAGGTAACTTAGCAGACAGGAATCCTCCCCCTTTAGAAGCAAAGGAGAGATGGGGCAAACTATGAATGTCCACTTATTAATAATTATTGATCCAGTTGCACATTAACAATTGTTTGACCTTCTTACATTGTTAGATATATGAAAGAAAAGCCAGGACACAAGATTTATGTAACCTTAGAAATATTGAATCTGTGGCTTGTTCCTCTTATTTCTCCACCTCTTCTGCAGCTGCTGGACATAGCAGGCAATCTCCTGGAAAGACCACTGGTAGCACGAGATGTATCTGATAAGTACCTGGTGCTCATCCAAATGTTCAACCAAGAGCTGGATACAGTGAGGATAATCTATGGTCAGCATGTCCAGGAGAAGGCAGAACTTGGTAGGCTGGTTTCCAGGGCATTTGGATGGAGGAGTTCTACTACTGGGAAGCCTGACTAAGGGTGGTACCACACCACAGTGTGATACCTTTGTTTCTATTGCAACTCTTAGACGCCCTGTCTTATCTGTTTGAAAGTCAAACACAACTTCAGTTCAGCTTTGCAAACATTTCTTGAGTCTTTACTTATGCATGACACATTTCTGGGCATGTTATGCAGAGACAGGCCAGGATCAGGGATACACTAATTAATACTACAAGGTGGTTCTTCAAGGAACACACCACCAGATAGGAGCAGAGTTACATAGCAGAATATATGTAGTCTCTGACTTGAGTTATAAAAAACTGTAATAAAACAAGATAAGCTGTGGCTGGGATATTCCAGGGTTTGAGGAGAAGGTAGCCTTGAGCAGAACTCTGAAAGGTTGGGGAGATTGACATCTGGGCAGAAGCAAAGACCTCCAAAGGTCTTACCACAACTGGTGTGTGGTAAGCACCAGTAGGGCCTGCCTGTAACCAAACAAGGTGTGTATAAGGAGATTGGGTTAGCTACGGAGTTTGGGGCCAGACCAAGAAGTGCTCTGAGTGTCATATTTTAAGGAATCTTGAACCCATTAGACAGGCAATAGGAAATGTCCAGGGTTTTTAAGTTATCAAACAGTGGGACCACCATGTCTATAAACAGGTTTCATGCTGAGGTCACTTAGGATCGCATCCACTTAGGAAATCATTCCCAGAAAATCTGTTGGCCTCAACTTATGTGGGACCATCCTCATGACATCCAGTCAGGAACAGAATTTGAAAACTCAAATGCCTTATGAGGCCAGGTTAGTTTTCCGTTGCTGCATAGCAGATGGTTGCAGCCTTTGCAAATTCCACAGCACCCACCCTGCAGCTCCCAGTCTCTAGGGCAGCAGCCCAGCATGGGGCTCCTCGGTCCTCCACCCAGTGTCATAGGGCTGCAACTGAGGCATCAGCTGGGTTGACTTCTCATCTGGAGGCGCCAGGGGGGATATCTGCTTCTGAGCTCATTTTCATTGGTAGAATGGTCTCTATTTCCTTGCTGGCTGTTAGCTGGGGGCCACTCCCATTCCCTGCCATATGGGAAGGCTATGTGGCTGCCCCCACCATCCAGCCAGGGGTGATGGCACACTGAATCCTTCTCCTACTTCAAGTCCCTGACTTCCCCTTCTGCCGCCCACCAGAGAAAATGCTCTGCATTTAAATGGCTTGCTTGATTAAGTCTGTCCCACCAAGGATTATATCTTTGTTCCATGTAACACAACATCATCACAGGAGTAATATGGTATCATATTGCAGTTTCCCCTCTCACTTACAGAGCAGGGAATTATGCAAGGGTGAGGCTCATGTGGTGTTATCTTAGAATTCATGCACCGTTGGTGTGGGCTGAGTGGAAGTCATCAGGAAGCAGTAAAATCCACAACAAATTAAAGGAAGAGACCACAGTTCCAGCTGCTGGTTAGAAGCAGTGGCTGATGTTTGCCACATATTCCAATTTTACCAAGGAAGTTGGAAACTGATTTTTTTCAAAATAAAATCACATAATTGCTAAATCTTGACAACTCATTCTAAACAAACAAAAGTAAGAATATTCAGTCTTTGCTAACTGTGGTCAAGCACTTTGTAATCTACCTGGCTTGTCTTATAAATAAGCTTATTGAACTCTCACATAAACCATTTTATAAATTAAAAAAAAAAAAAACTGAGGCCCAGAGAAATTAAATCATCTGTTAAGGCAGAGTTTCTCAACCCTGACTGTACTATTAGAATCCTCTTGAGAGCTTTCACAAAATACAAATGACTTATCCCTGCCCAGACCAATGAAATGAGATGAGGAGGACAGGGCCCAGGCACAAGCATTTTTAAAGAACCCCTCCCACCCCACCAAGGGATGCAGATGTGCAGCCAGGTTGAAAATCATTGGTGTGAAGTCAGAAAGCCAGTGAGTGGCAGAGCTGGGCTGGTACCCCTGTCCTCTGACCCTGTTTCCTGTTGTCCCCAAGGTCACTCTTTCTATTCCTTAGCAGAACACAGTGTTTCCCCAGGAACTCTACAGCTCAGTGTGAGCAAGGGTGACTTTAGCATGTGAAGGCAGATGAGGCAAAAAGTGGATTAGCTGGTGGCAGGTGATCCTGAGCAGAGTAGGGCTGGGAGTCTAGGACCTCACTTCATTCAGCCTGGCTGTGCTGTACCTCCAGGATTCTCCGCAGTTCACAAGAACATGCCCTCTGTGGCCGGGGGTCTTCTTTGGGCTCAGGAGCTGAGGCAGCGCATCCAGGGTCCCTTCACCAACTTCAAACGCATCACACATCCGTGAGTACCTCATTCCTGAAAGGCAGGTTTGTTCTTGCCTTCTGTCTTGCTCTGGGTTTTGACTGTTGTAGAGATGCAACTCACTTACCAAAGGCGTGAAAATCATCCTTATTTCTTTCCATTTTTGGTAACTAGTGTCTTAGTCTACTTGGACTACCATTACAGAATACCATAGACTAGATGGCTCACAAACATTAAAATTTATTTCTCACAGTCTGGAGGCTGAGAAGTCCAAGATCAAGGTACTGATAGATTCAGTGTCTAGTGAGAGCCCACCTCTGGTTCACAGATAGTCATCTTCTTCTTGTGTCCCCCCATGGCAGAAGGGGTGAGGGAAGTGGTGTCTCTTCTTACAAGGGCACTAATCCCATTCATAAGGGCTCCACCCTCAAGATCTAACCACCCCAAAGGTCCCACCTCCTAATACCACTACATTGGGGAATTAGGCTTTGACATAAGAATTTGGGGGAGGGAATGCAAACATTTGGTCCATAACAACCAAGCACCTATTGAGCTGATTACTGGGCCCCTTGGTGGTAAAGGAGGCTCAGTGGACAAGAGGCTGATTGCTTTTGCTCCATGAGACTCATTTCTGGAGGAAAATGAGTCAGAGTGTTTAAGCTCTGTGGAGTTCTTCCACATGCATCCCTTGGGCACGGGGTCTCTTTGCTCCTGAGGCCACAGGAAAATAATGGAGCCCAGTGTTTCCTAGAGCATGGTAAGAGGGCCTCATGTGTTAGAAGGCCCCGGGCGCCTGTTCAAATGCAGGTCCCTGGCCTCACCCCTCACCTACTGAATCTGAATCTTGGAGTGGGGTGGTGTCTGTGGATCTGCTTCCTCCGCAAGCCCCTTCCCCCATGATCCTGATGGTGACCAGGTTTGGAAACCACTGGCCTGCCTCACAGCTGATCCTGGAAGCCGAGCTAGTTGGAGGCATCTTGGCTGCTGGAAGAGAGAGGGAAGAGCTGATCACGAGGCCGTGTGCAGGCTGCTGCCTAGGAAAGGATGGTGTCCCTCTGGCCCCTCTTTCTCAAGACTGGGCTTATTGAAAGCACTTGGCTTTGGCAAACACAACAGAAACAAAGGAATTTAAGTCTGGCTTCTGGCATCAGGTTTTTTTCAGCTATCAAGGGCCTTAGAGACCCTTGGCCCAGGTGGTAAGATGGATGCTTTTAGACGTGAAAAGGTGCTCAATGCCACTAATCCTCAGGGTCATGGAAATCAAAACCCCCTGAGAGGCCACCTCACACCTGCCAGAACGGCTGTCACCCAAAAGACAAGAGACAGCAGGCACTGATGAGGACGTGGACAACACGCAGCGTCCTGTGCACTGTTGGTGGTGTTACGCCTTGGCACAGCTACCGTGGGAAACAGGGTGGGGTTCCTCAAAAGGTTAAAAATAAAGCTACCACACGATCTTAGCAATTCCACTTCTGGGTATTTATCTAAAGGAAATAAAATCATAATGTTGAAGAGGTATCTACACCCCCACATTTATTGCAGTATTTTTTACAACAGTGAAGACATGGAAACAATCTAAGTGTTTATTGTTAGAGGAATCGATAAACAAAATGGGGCATGTGTGTGTGTGTGTGTGTGTGTGTGTGTGTGTGTGTGTATATATTCAGTCATAAAGTAGAAGGACATCCTGCCATTTGCAACGTGGATAGAACTTGGGGGCGTTTTGCTAAGAGCAATAAATCAGAAAGAGAAAGACAAACACCAGATGATCTCACTTGTATGTGGAATCTGAAAATAAAAAAGCCTCAGGACAAAGAGGTCATATTTGTGGTCATCAGGTTATCAGAGGCAAGAGTGGAGGGTGGGAAAATGGACGAGGGTTTTCATAAGGTACGAACTTGTAGCTGTAGGATAAACGTATCTTGGGGATGTAACACACACCACAGTGGCTGCAGGTAACAGGGTTGTATGGAATATGTGAAAGTTGTTATGTGCGTAGATCCTAAAAGTTCTCATCACGAGAATAAAAGCAATTTTTTCTTGTTGGGGGGTATCCATATGAGATGATGGACGTTAACTACACCAATTGCGGTAACCATTTCACAACACATGTAAGTCATTACGTGTACACTTTAAACTTGCACAGTGCTGTGTGTCAACTGCATCTCAGTCAAACTGGGGAAAAGTTTTAAAAGCCTAAACGTTTTCAGAGGCAAAGAAGATGACGCAAAACACCAGAGGAAAGTCTGAAGGGTGCCTCTACCCCAACACCCAGTGTTGCCAAGCAGAAAATGTTAGAAATCTCTGACTGTTGTAGAGGAAACCTGAAAATGCAGGGTTTTATGTGAAACACCCAGCTTGAAATGAGCAGCACTCCACTTTTCCTCAGATTCCTCCCTGATCAAGCACATGTGTCTGCGCCTGGCCTGCGGAGTGGGCCTGCTGGTGGGCGTACCTGTGTACCTGCTCGGCCTCTGCTCGGCCTGAGGAGCTCTTTGTTTTGCAGATGAAACAACAACAACAACAAAACTGAGGCAAACAGAAAGTGAGGGGACATGCCTGAAGTCCTGCAGAGGCCTAAGGAAAGACATGGAAGTCTGGGTCTCAGAGTGTCTAGCCCAGGGATTCCTCAACCATGGGAAATTTGGCCTAGAGAACAGCCAAGCCCTCATCTTCTCAAGCGTGTTCCCCAAGGCAGGAGGGAGAAAACATATAAATGGGGGCGGGGGGGCTGTTTCTAGGGCCATGGAGTGTGGTGGCTGTCATAGGCCCTGTTCCCTGGGAGCAGACTCTGAGATGCACATGCAGGAACATATAGGGACACTCTTGGGAACAGGACCTGTGAGGTAGTGGGAGGATGGGTGGGCAGAGGGAGAAGTACACAGCGATATGGTTGCTAGGAGGCTTCCACCCATCCTCTGGGAACCCTGGCCCTGCAGTGTTACCCAGGCTTTGTACCCCCACATGAGCTAGTTGGCAGATGTGGGCTGTCTGAGGGAGGTGCATGATCTTGGGCAAGAAGGCTCTCATTGGCTGAGGCCATTACCACAGAGAGGCAGCCTTGCTTTACCAGCAGCCAACACTCCTGGCCAGAGGCAAGTGAAGGGATGGGGTGGGTAAGTGTGCCTGGTCCTGAGAAGGGATCTCAGTGACAACCCACCTGTCCTCCGAAATTCCTATGGAGATTTATTTCCATTTGTTCTAAAAATGAATTCAGAATTATGCTGTGCCTGTAATATATGTTTATTGGTTATTAGAAATGTTTTGGATGCCTCCCCATGAAATGAAGTAGAAACTTCAGGGAGCTTCTTGGCACTTACTCCTATGACTTCTTGAACCTTCTAGGCAACTGCCACAGGCCCCAGGGCATGAAACTGCTCTCTCCTCTGTGTGTTACTTGCCCTTGAGCTGGCTCTGACCCCAATGCCTGGTGACCCTATGGATGAGCAACACCCACAATGTCTGTCCTCACTAGCTCTGCTGGGCTCCAGGACTCTTTTTGTGGAGTCTGTCCATCTCATGTTTAGTATTCCCTTTTTCCTGCTTCCTTCTATTTTCCCCAGCATTATTGCCTTTTGATCTTCCAGCCTCATCCTTTTGCAGGTGTGAAACGGAGGTCAGGTATTTGAGGTTTCCGGACACCCCACAGCTCCCTGAGGGGAGGGCTGGGCGTGACCCCACCCGCCTGCCCTGAAGCCCTTTCCACTTCTCCTTGCTGCCTCCAAGAGGCAGCTGCTTATTCACCATGGAAGGGAACTAAGCAGCTGGAAATCCTGGGCTTTCTCTGCAGGCGTGAGGGCTTACATTGAAAGCTCCGGGGATCTTGTAAAGAAATTCTGTTGGTTCAAAGAGCAAATGGATTTTAAAGAATCTTTGCAAGATGCTACCTCGTTTTGCTGGCAGAACAAACAAAAACATACCTACCAACACAATTAACGTGAAGGTTTATGAAAATTATAGATATTTTGCCAACTTTCTCAGCACCTGGACTCTCAGTCTGTGTTACAGAGGAGAGTCAAGCAGGAGCAGGAGTGGGTAGCAGAGCCTCAGGCCAGACCCTGCTCATGTTCCTCTGCGGTCTTCACCGTTCCTGTGGGGGCCTCGGGGAGAGGCCTGTGCATGCGAGCATGTGTGTATGTGTGCATGTGGGGTGCATGTATGTGTATCATGCATGCACACATTTAGGGGATTGAGATGTGGGAGGGAACCTCATGTAAACATGTCAATGGGTAGCCGGGCTTCTCATAACATGTCCTAGATGGATTTCAGAGAAGGGATAAAATGTATATGTATGTATGTATGTTCATATGAAACAATGTCTATGTGTGTGTATATAAACATTGTTATATAAATATATAAAACATCATTTTATATATAATGTTATATAGTTTTTGTTATAATGTGTAATGTCATGTGTAGTTTTTCCCTTCTATACAGAAAACTGTGGCCCCTAAAATTTTTCTGCCATGTCTCCATTCCCCTTTTATTCAGCTTTTCGAGGGACTTAATTTATCTGTGCATGACTAGCAGGGCCAGGGTGAAGGGTTGGTGGAGCCACAGGGCAAAGGTGGGACTGCCTGTTTTTCAGGAAGTGCTGGTGCCTTCTAGTGGCTCCTGGAGGATGTTCAGAAAGAATTCAGGTTCCTTCAGGGGCATTTGGAAGCCAGCCCAGGAAACTATTCAATCTCTTCCTTATAAACTACAGTTTGTTAATCAGATCATTCTTCTGACTTCTAATCTGATAGCACTTTTTGTCTCTTTTGTATGGATAGTTGCATGGAATCTGCTGAAGGAAAGAGAATGATTCAAAAATATGAAGCTATGCTTTCATTGCTGGAAAGGTAAGCAGCTTCTGGGATTGTATTGTTCTGCAAGTTTCATAAGCCCCCCAATGCTTCTTGCAGTTGTGTGTTTGAGCAGGTTCCTTAGTGTCTGGGAAGTGTTACTCTGTATTCTATGTTATAACCACATTATCTGTGAACACAGTGCTTCTGGGTTGCAAACACAGGAGTCTAGGGAATAGAAACAGACACTTCTCCCCAGTAGTTTTGTTGGGACTGTTTGAGCCGGAAGTGGAGCACTCCTGGTGGCTCTCCGAGATCAGTGTCCAGGAAAATCCAGCGGCTGCTGACTAAGCAGAAAGCAACAATTTGTGCGGTACAAAACAAACAAACAAAAACAAGTTTTAAAAATATTTTCTGTATCCTTTCATGGACAAAGCATATGAATGGAGATTTTCCATGGGTTCATAGTTGTTCCTGCTTTTAAGCTGAAGTAGGTCTTGAGGGTACAGGGTCTAGTGCCCACACTGCCCACACCAACACTGTCACCGCATCCTCAGGATGGGGAGCCTGTCCATGCCTCCCATCATCCTCGGTCTCCTTAACATGACATGAAAAGCCCTTCCTGGTCTTTTCTTCCCTCTCCAGCCTTGACCCTTTCCTCCTCATTAGCCACAGGTGTTTCCAGCACACAGTAGTCTATTTCCTACCTCCACCCTTTGGCTGTGCTGTTGTTTGCTGGGAGCACTTATTCTTCCTTCACTGCCTACCCATGCTCTGAGACTCAGTGAGCATCACTCTAGGCCCTCTTCCCCTTATCACTGTAGCCCCTGGCCCCTGACATTAAATGCCCCACGCCCTGTACCTCCCTCTAGGACTGTGCTTGCTGCATTCTCTGTTTACCTGTGGTCCCACCATTAGCTGAACTCACCATGGGCTGCTTAGTCATCCTTTTATCCCCCAAGCTCAGCACATGGTAGGTACTCAGTCAGTGTGTAATGACTGATGACAGGTTCTGTAAGTGACATGAACATTAGTATGGGAGCAAATCATACCCAATAGCTTATTTCTGTGTTGACTGAGATGAATCACAACTTCCCTTATCAACCACAAAGATCATGTGGAGCCTCTCTTTCTACTCTTCCCTGACTTAAACTATGCTGTTTTAAGAAATAAGGGGTTACTTGCAGGAGTTTCCATGCCTGTCTGTCAATGACTTTACCAATATGTATTCAGGTATTTTACTAGTAGTATCTTTAGTTCATAAAATAGATAGTTTAAATAAATAGATAAATAGGCTATGTATACATATGTGTGTTCTATATAGGTAAATATATCTTTATATGTAGAGACCTATGGTATCTGGATCTTTAGTTAATTATTGCCAGGTGTTGGGGTGCTGGGAGGTGCTTATGAAGTGGCTGTTGTTTCCTGTCCTCGCAGGTATGAGACCAGGCTTTACGAGGACTGGTGTCAGACAGTATCAGAGAAGTCACAGTACAATCTCTCCCGGCCACTTCTGAAGCGTGACCCAGAAACGAAGCAGATTACTGTCAACTTTAACCCACAGGTAAACCTGGCAACAGTAATTTCTTATTGGGTTCCTAAAGAGTTTCACTGAACTTTGCTGATTTCAAAGGCAAAAAGGCTTTTTTATCTGAATATGAAAAAGCTGCTCAAAAGAATTTGCACCCCAGATTTCCTTTTTGGGATAGATCCTGGGGTGTAGTGTTTTCTCAAGTTGCCCAAGGTTCACATTTTCTCCAGGGTTAGCTAGTATATTTGTTTTGATTTTGCACAACAGAAAATATTGCAAAATATTTTTTAAACTTTTCATATAATAACAGCTTTATTATATACTTGACTTTACTATTAACTCTTCAAAAGTTTAACATGTTATAAAGATGCACTATCTGAAATTTCAGAAGGCATTGAAACAGATATCGCTACCCATCTCTGGACAGACAGAATGATTGCATTGCCAACCCTTTAGTACTGAACAGCTGACTGGCCTACCTTGAATGCCTGCTACCCATGAAGGCTGTTGACTGAACACTGGGAGGCCAAACAAGTATATGACCTGGTTCCTGCTCTCAAGGAACCCACGAGCTAGTAGGGAGCTTTAATGTCAATAAATAAAAATCTATCTTAATTGGACAGCATATGATACATCTCAAAGGAGTATCTTCAGAAATAAGACTCGAGTGATTCTCGACTGAGGCAATTTTTCCCCTGAAGACGTTTTTGGTTGTCAAACACACAATGGGGCTGATAGCACTGAGTGCATAGGTACCAGGGTTACTGCTAAACTTTCTATATTGCATAGAACAAAGGGTTTTTTATCTAAAAATATCAATAGTTCCAAGGTTGAGAAACCCTGCTCTAGGTGATGAGAAGGGTGGAAGGCCAGTGTGGGTGTCAGAGTCCTGGGATGCTTAATGTCAGAGAAGACAATGATCCAAGCTAGCCCATGTCAAGACGTACATCATTCAGTTACACAATAGAAGTAAAAAGTATTGGTCACGCTAAGCTGAAAGCAGTCACCTGCTTCTGTCTGGAAGGCAAGTTTTCCAGGAATGTGGTATAGAGAGGGCTGAAAACTGAGCCAGTAGCATATTGGTGTCTTTGAGAAAACTGAAGGTTAAGTAGATCATCCATTCTGATTGAAATAAAAGTCAACAAAGGAAGCTGGTGGGTCCATTTTTTACTCTGGTAGGCTATGAGTCTGTTATTGAACTCATTTGAATAATTTTATCAGCATTTCTTGTCAATAGTATTGTATATTAACTGCCCAGAGAGATCAGTTTCTGGATTATTAACTAGGCCAGAATCTGTATATGATGATTATAGTAATTATGTCCTCAGTATAAGACAGTATTAAGGATAACTGACTCCTTTATATACTCCAAAAGCAAGAGCTCTATCTGCCCCAATGTGCAACACATAGTAGGTGCTTTTTGGTGTCTGTAGGTGATAGAAGGGAAAGGAAGTAGAAGAAAAACAGTGAGAGCAGAATTGAGGAGTAGAGATAAATACCTAAATTATGATGTAAGTCAAGGGGAGACAAGTACAAACACAAGTCAGAGAAGAGCTGCAGCCCTCCCTTGACTTCCACTTGTAGCAACATGGCAATAGCTGTGGTGTCCAAAATGGGCAGCATCACATACATCATTCCGGGGGATGATCAGAGACTTGCCTCTTTGGGGCCAGGATAAGAATTGTATGGGAAAAGTAATATATGTATGAAATCTATTTAAATTATTTAAGTGCCCTATTATTGGGCATTTATATTATTTTCCAGTTTTATCAATTTGTATTTCATGGTTCTAGGATGCACTTTTTTTTTAACTTTTTATCTTTGAAAATGGTATGTCTTTGTAGTTTAAAAAAAGTACATTTTTTTCTTTCTTCCTTCATTGTAAATAGAGTAATAGTGAATCTTACCATCATTGGCATCTTACAGTTGGATAAAATGTGGTAGAAATATTGCTACAATAAATATCTTTAGTCATTGTTGCATCTATCCTTGATTATTTCCTTGGAATAAATGCCTAGAAATAGGATTGCTGGGCTAAATAAAGGGTACTAGCATTTTGAGACTTTTTTTGCATATGGTCAGTTTGGTCTTCAGAAAGCTGGAATTCAGTCATTAACCTGCTAGCAAGATATTTACATCTTCCAACCACTTCCAGCTTGTTGGACTAGGAAAAATATAATATCTCAGCACTGTTTTAACTTTGTTCATGTGTTCATTGGCTGCTTACATCTCTTCTATAAATTGCTTGTTCATGTCCTTTGCCCACTTTCAAGTGGAAGTACCCTCTTTTCCTGTGAATTTGTTAGAATATTTGGTAAATACTTGTCAGACATTTAAAAATCTGCTGCAAGTATTTTTACTAGCTGAAGTATGTCATTTTAATATGTGTACAATGTTTGTATGCATCTAAATTTTATCTTTTGTGGTTGTATGTTTGGAATGGCATTCTCTACCTCATTATTATATAAATAATCCCATATTTTCTTCTGATTTTTGTTTTCATTTCTTAAACTTAAATGTGTAATATCTATCTTGAGCAAATTAAGTACGAGGCTGAAGTCATTTCCCCACCATCTTGTTAGCATTTGTCATAGCCCTAAGTAGGGTTGGCTGATTGCCAATGAAGAGATCATCCAGAGCCACTGGAAGCAGAGCCAGGAGCCCAGGTGTCTTGATATGGAAGTAGGGGTGGGGCATGGGGGGGGGCGGCAAGGAGAATCTGCAGCCTGGTATCTGCTTTGTCACACATTCCTGTGACATTAGTCTGTGTAAGTTCAGGGATAAACACAATAAGCAAGGAATGATGAGCAGTGCTCTTAGCAACGCTGCAGAGGCCTCTGTGTCTTCATTGGGCAACATCCGCTTGGTTTCTCACCTCTGCAGTTGCCCCTAAACTCAGGGCCCCAGAGAAGTTCAGAGAGGCCTGGGTGACTTCCATCTCCTGACCTCCAAGTACAAGAAGACACAAAGACATGCCAGCCTAGGGTTACAGAAGTTAAGGGCTATTTCAAATGATTATGTATAACAACCTCTTCTTGTCCCGTTAGCGTCTGTGACCAAGGGCACGGCCTCATTGGCAGAGAATAGCAAAAATATAAAGTTGAGGCTTCTTATAGATGTATGTGGCCCTGACCTTCATACCTCCACCCCTTGATGGGAACTGGCTCATCATGAGCCTGTCATTTCATCAGTCACATGCCCCAACACATCTAGGCAGAGCCCTCTCTTGCTGTCACAGATGTCTCCTTTCACATGTTTTCCTCCTCTTGCTCTTCATAGCTTACATATCCGGTGAGCCCTGCTGCTTTCTGAGTCCTTTTTCTTCTGCATAATACTCAGTCTCCTTCTCTAAAACTACATTTAAGGACCATAAGTAGGAACAGAAGTTAAGTGGGACCCCGAGGCCTCTGGGTCCCCTGGTGTTTTCCAGTTTTTGACCCATATTGCCGCTATTCACTGCTGCTGAACCACAGCCATTTATGTGGACTCTTTCCTCCAGCTGGTTTCTGTACTGAAAGAAATGAGTTATCTTCAACTGAGGCAGATGAAGCACATCCCTGAAACAGCAGCAGCCATGTTCTCCTCCAGGGAGTTCTATCGGCAGCTTGTGGCACGTTTGGAGTTGATGGCAAATTGGTACAACAAGGTGATGAAAACGCTGCTGGAGGTGGAATTTCCATTAGTGGAGAAAGAGCTGCAAAATATTGATCTCCGCCTGAGAGCCGCAGAGGAGACTCTGAACTGGAAAACAGATGGTAACTGGGCACCACCTGGGCTCTGGGGAAAAGGCTGAGAGTTAAGATTCCAATTAAAGCTGGCAGACACTCAAATGATTAGTTGGTAATCTGGGTTGTTTTTAAAAATGAATGTATCCTCTCAGACACAGGGCCAAGAAGGGTTGCTATTTTTCTTCTTCCTTTTCTTTGGATTTAATTAGTATATTTAGAAAACTTTGCTGCCGCACACTGGGGGAGGCTCAGAGGCTGCACGGGATCTCCCACAGTCTCCAGCATGTTCTGGGCACCCCATTAATGAGGGCTTTCACTATATTATCATTGTTACTTGTGTTCTCCAATTTGATTCAATGAACTTTCACCTGGGGGGACTGTAGGGAGAATATGAGACATGAGGTGTATGGGAATGGCCCCTACCCAGAAGGAGCTCACATTTAGTGGGGACAACAGACATATGTACAACATAAATTATGTAAGACAAGTTCTGATAAAAAGCCTTCAGAGAGGTAAAAATAAAGTGTGGTAAACCACAGGGAAGGGAGATTAATTTGCATTAGTGTCCTCAAAAGAGTTAAAGTTTGAAAAGAATGTCACAGTCAACTCACGGAAGTCTTGGGATACCATATGAAAAAGTTAGAACTTTATTCCTTATAAAAAAGAAATGACATTTTCAACACTTACCGCAGTGAAGGTGCTTAAACAGGAAGGTTCATTAATCTCTGTAAGGTCACCAAGTAGCACTGGTGTGCCCCAGCAAGTGCACCAACTTTTGTGTGTCCGGTAGGTAAGGATCACCTGTTTGCTTCTTTTCCTCCATGAGCAGAATTTTAGTAAGAGTTGGCTTTTTAATACAACTAGAAAGAAAAAAGCTGATTATAATGAAGTAACCTGTGCAGAAAAGTGTTTTATAAAACCCATGAGTGTTGAATCCCTACCTTTCACAGCAACTAGACGTTCAGTTGTGCCACTGTCAGCTGTTTCAATTAATTATGTCTCTTTTGGGGAGCAGGCATTTGGGATTATGTCGTTGAAATGACCGATAGTATTCATGATCTTGAACAAAGGATTCAGAAAACCAAAGGCAATGTGAAAGAGATCCAAAACATCATGAAAACATGGGTGTCTCCATTATTTAAGAGGAAAGATGGAAGAAAGGAATGCCTTCTTTCCATGGATGACCAGCAAGATCGAATGGAAAAATACTACAGTTATATCAGAGACTCTGGCCTGAAGATCCACACTCTTGTTCAGGTAATAAGCAGCCTCCCAGACATGCCTACCACAAATGTCATGCATTGAGAAGTGTGGTTGGGTGCCAGAAGTGATTTGGAAATTACAATAATAGGTACTGTGTCTTCTGCTGTCACGGATAAAGGTTTATACTGATAGCATTGTGGTAGCAGGGTGTCAAAATTAACCCTCTCTTAATGGCCACTTAGTCATCACATGGTTTAAGACCCATACCAAAGCCCAAGGGAATAAAAGGAGAAGTCAGGGACAGAATCCTAAATTATCTATTGCATTAACTACCCCTAACTCACCCATACAACCCAGTGTGGAACTCCAGCATCATCTTCATAACCTAGCTTTGTAGAGCTGAAAGAGATGGTATCCCTAACTGCATTTGACAAAGAGAAACAAACAAATGCAGAGTGTAGCACTTAGTGCAGTAAGGTTTTGCCCTGCACTGTGATCAAGGCAACCTCCTATCCCGTCCTCAGAGACTGAACAGTGGAAAAGAGATGGAAGTGGCCACCCGTGCCAATGCTGCTGAAGCAGCCACAGAGCAGTTCTGAGGGGCTGAGCTCAGGCACCAAGTCAGTGATGAATTACAGCTGCTGTTTTGGGTTATCAATGATTTGAAGTACAATGGATCATGCTTTTGACTTTGTTAATTTTCCTGATTTTGTTTTCTAGTCATTAACTTCTGTTCTTTATTATTTCTTTCTAGTTCATTTGGGGGTAATTTACTCATCTTTGTTTTTCTAGCTTATAAGGGTAAACATTAGGGCATTATTTTAAGGCTTTCTTCCTTTCTAATACAAGCATTTGACTACATAAATTTCCCTCTGAGCAGTGCTTTACTTGCATTCCAAAAATTTGATCTGCCTCATTTTCATTTCATTCTGTTTTAATTTTTTTCTGGTGATCTCTTTAACTTGATCATTTAGAATGATCATTCTAAATTATCATTATAAATTAAACATGTAGAAATATGTTTAATTTCTACATATTTGGGGTACCTCTGGATATCTCAATGAAATTTATCTAATCTAGAATCTAATCTAATTCCACTGTGGCTTAGAGAAAATACTCTGGAAGATTTCAATCAGTTGGAATTTAGTGAGACTTGTTCCATGATCTAGAATATTGTTTATCTTATTGAATGTGTCTTGTGCACTTGACAACATGTTTATTTTTCTATTGCTGGGTACAGCATTCCATAATATCAATTAGTTCAAAGTGGTTGGTAGTATTGTTCATATCTTCTGTACGATTTTTGATTTTTTGTCTACCAATTACTGAAGGTAGAGTGTTAAATCACATATAATTTTTAATTTGTCTATTTAATTGTTTAGTTCTGTCATATTTTTCATCAAGTGTTTAAGCTCTATTAGTAGGTGCAAACAAATTTATAATTATTATAACTTCCTGATAAGTTTGTTGTTTTATCATGAAATTCCCTTTTTATTTCCAATAATACCCCCTTGCCTTGAAGTCATTTTTTTTTGGTAATACTGTAATCTTTCCTTCCAGATTCACTATTTTTACTTTTTGCATTGGCCATCCTTTTCTACCCCTTTACATTCAAACTATGTGTTCTTTCAAGTTCAAATTCAGGTTCACACAATAGAAACTTACTCTTCTAAGTCTAATAACTCTGCCTATTAATTGGAGTGTTTAAACTTACATTTAATGTAGTTATTGGTATGGATGGATTTAGCTCTACCATTTTGCTATTTGTTTCCTTATTTGCTTTATCTCTTTTTTTGTTTCTCTGCTATTTCTTACCCACCTTCTTATTATCCATGGTATATTTTTAGTACTCTACTCTAGTTTCTCAATTGGAATTTCATATTTACCTTGTTGCATTACATTTGTGGAGGTTATCTAGGTTTCAGTATGTCTCTTGAACTAATCACAATTGACTTAGAGTTCTTCCATGAAATATAGGAACATGTATATATGTAAAACACACCTCACAATAGAGCATTATAATAATTTTTGCTTTAAAAACTCAGGAAAATAGATTTACCCACAAACTCACTATTTCCACACTTGTTCTTCCTTTTTGCAGAAATGAGCTACCATCTTGCTGTTTAGCTCTGCTAATGACACATTCTCTCAGTTTCTGTTTATCTGAAAATGTTCTTATTTTGCCTTTGTTTTTGAAGCATAGTTTCACTGGATATAGAATTCTAAGTAGGCAATTTTGTTTTTCTTTCAGAAGTCATTTTATTATCTTCTCTCCCCCAATGTTTCTGATCAGAAGCCAGCCATAATTTGTATCTTTGTTCCTCTATATGTATTGTATTTTTTCGATCAGGAATTTTTTCTAGAGTCTTTTTAAATTTTTGTATTTTTCCCATTTGACTATGATGTGCCTAGATAGGTTTTCTTTATATTCATCTTGCTTAGAGACTGAGCTTCTTGAATTTTTCACCAAATTTGAGGAGTTTTTAATTAAATTATGACATTGCTAATTCAAACATCTATTTTATTTTTCTGTCTTTTAAAAATTGCAGCAGAAATTTATTTTTCTTTCTCATACAATAATTCTAAGAAGTTGGCATTCCAGGATTGCTGTGGCAGCTATTTTCTGAGTTTTCTCTAGTGATTTTCTCTCTTAGTTAAATGTCACATTTTCCTGCTTCTTTGCACATTTAGTAATTTTTTATTATGTTCTAGTCATGTTGGGTACCACTTTAGAATCCAGGTGTTATTTCCCTTGAAGAGTCTGTTTCTCTTTTGGCAGGAAGTTAACTTACTGGTGGGTCATCTTGATCCTGTTGAAGCTCAAGTTTAAGCTTTGTTAGGGAAGGTCTAAAGAAGCCTTACTCTAGAACAGAGCAGCTCTAATCTTAAAGCACAGAATTTCTGAGGTCTCTACTGAATTCCTGGTTACCTGTGAGGTCTTTTCATCATTTCTGATAGAATGCAAACATCTTCCAGTACTTTGTAACCAACACAATCTCCATTCAGCTTAGATCTCCAGTAACTGTTCTCTGCCAGGACTTGCAGAGTCTTGCCCTAAACGTGTACGGGTTAATTCTCAGACTCAAGAGGACTCAGCAGTGTAAACAGCCCCAAACCCCAGTTTCTTTTTTTTGTCTGCCCAGCAGGAAGGACACTGTAGTTAAGATCCACTTTCCTCTGTCATGTGTTAGAAAGTAGTTCTAGGTAAAGCCAGGTGGTTGTGCAGCTCACCTTGAGAATTCCCTCTTCCCAAGGATCATATCCCTTTACTGCCTGTTATCCAGTTACCTAAAACAATTGTTTCTTGTATTGCATCCAGTTCGATAGCTGTTTGTAGCAGAAGGAGAAGACTGATGTCATTTGTCTGTATTGTCTAGGATCAGAAACTTGAGCTACATCTTTTTAGTCTGTAGTAGATTTGAGATAGAGAGGTTAAAAGTACAGATAGCTATATTGATTGCATGACATTTGGAAGGAGAAAGAACAACTATACAAAGCAGTCATAAAAACTAAAAGTTTTAAAACATAGAAGCAAACATACACATCTTAATAATACCCAAAAGCAATGCTATATTGTCACTGTGTTATGATTTGTGTGCTGATGAACTTTAAGTCATTAAGAAAATCTTAAATGTACTTAGGAAGGAAAAGTATAGGTAGTGCATGTTAGAAATTTTAGAGTTTGGTACTCGAAGACAAGATCTTGAGATTTTTTTTTAATTCAGGGAGATTTACTACATGAGATGTTTGTAAAGTGGTGTGAGTCAGCTAACTTTCATTGAAGATACAAGATAAATGGAAAGTTTGCTGTAAAAAGGCTTAATAATGAAGATGATGAAGAGCACTTGCCATACCAGCAGGAGAGAGAGAAAGAGAAAGAGAAAGAGAAAGAGAAAGAGAAAGAGGAGAGGACATGTATTTTTTTTTACATATAAACATTTTCTAAATCACTCAGTATGATGAAAGTTTTTAGTTAACATTAAATGCCAATAGCACAACACTCCAGCTCATTTATAAGGATTATCCAGGAAATGCTTTACTTGTTAGAACCCCAAATTCTTATAGTTTCTTGAATCATAATACCTTCTACTCTCAGACTTCCAGCCTGACATCTGCTTCGGCACAGCTTCTTCACAGCACATCGGTCAGCATTTACGATGCACACACTGCATGCAGCAGCATCCCTGCTGAGAAGGAGGCCAGAGCCAGCCCTCCTTCCCCAGAGACAGGATGAGGCACCATCCTCCCTTTATATGTTACCTTTATGTTCCTTTCAATCAGTGGTGATTCCCATAAGATAGAATGGATTTGATAAGCGTATAATAGCAATTCTTCACAGGAATGGTTTTTTCCCACATGTTATTTATAGTCCCATTAATGATAATCAGAACTACCTTATTATTAAACAGGGTTTACATCACTTCTTTATTTTTAGGAAAACCTGGGTCTTTTTTCAGCAGACCCAGCCTCCAATATCTGGAAGACATACATTAACTACATCGATGATATGCTACAGGATGGATTCTTTCTCGCCATTGAGTGCTCCCTCCAGTACCTCCTGGAAAACACTGGTATTCACTGGCTTATGCATGTGGGTTATTAAACGGATGGTAACAGTAATGGCATCTGTTGAGTTACAGTGAAGTGCAGTCGAGTGTTTGTGACTTTTCCCAAAAAGATGGTGAACATTTTGTGAATTATACACAGTAGTATAGTAAAGGTATTGAGTTTCTAAACTGTTCAAACAGAAGAGACTTTGGTTGTTCCAAAACTCAGATGATAGACCAGGTTCTAAGACAGTGAATTCAAAAGCGAAAACGTAAAAGCTTATTCAATGTAAATCAAGCTTCAGTAAAGAGGAGCAACTAAGCTAGAATACCCAGAAGCACAATTAGTAAAGACAGCTTCAGCTGGACTTGACTTGTGGTGATGGGAGTGGGACAGTCTCTGCCTTTGAGCTTACTATACTCTATCTCTGTAGCTTTGAGAACTCAGAGAGGTTGTAGTAGCCAGGTTAACTGGAAGAAGTTTTTCTCTGTGAAAAAGGATCAGAGAAGAGGCCAGGAATGAAGTAGCTTTCAGAATGAAAAGGAATGTTAAGAAGAAGGTAATGGCACTCTTTGAATGTTAAACAATAGCTAAGGGCTTTGGATTTATGGTGGCTACACTGGGTTAAGGTGCAGAGAATCAAATATATTATAGTAAGAGCTAACCTCAGCTAGTAAGGAGTGGGATGGAAAGGGCAGAAGAGGTCAGGAATAAAGTTGAATTAAACCTTTCCACATCTGGTAGATTCTGAGGAGCTCAGCAAAGGTCATATGGAAGAATTCACCAATGGAAAGGCAGAGGTGAATATTTTGAAGGCAGAAGATGAAGGTGAGATGAGACTTTAAGATATCAAGTCCAACCCAAGGAAAGAAATCAAAAGCAGAGTTAAAATAGGCAGGCCAAGATCCGTGTCCAGGCATCCCACCCATGCAGAAGGGCACAAGCAGACCCTTAGGCTGAGCTGGAGAGGAGCAAGGCCCAGTTTGGGTGGAACTCAGATGGGCAATGGACCCATGGTGTAGAGGCTGAGGTCAAAGGCAAGGTGTTTGCTGGCAGGGTGCAGGGGTTCCCCAAATCAACAAAATCCAACAGCAGGCAACAGGGGCACCAGCACAGTCAACCAGCAAGGTCACCTTCAAGATCCTGGGGTCAAGCCACCATGAGGCAAATGACACAGACACTGAGACTGGAGAGCTGGTTCCCAGTGGCCAGGCCCCTCAGTGCCCACCTAGGTGAACAGACCAACCTCCTTTGATGTTGGAGGTTTGGAATTTCTGGTCTCTCGTTCCTCCTTCAAGATCTAGAAAGATGCCTCAGCCACACCATATGCAGGCAGTGCTCAAGATATTGTCCCTAAATGCAGTGACTCACCTTTGACCAATTACACCCTTGACCTGCACTGTCTGATGTGGCAGGTTGTCTTCCTCTTGTGGGAAGGAGAGAGTGGGAACAAGAGGATGGAGAGAGGAGATGGTAGTATTTTTCTGAGATTGCCAAAGCTACCTTTTCTCCATGGAAATGTGAAGAAAGGGGTACATGCTTTCTTCATACTGTAAGATGGGCAGGAGCTAGAATTAGCAGCTGCCTGAACTGAGGAGCTACAGATAAAATGGAAAAGGCACTGGTGAAGGTGAAGGAGCCTAAAGAGAGTGGCCTCTAAGAAGAAGAAAATCGTTGTGACCTTTTGCAGTAGCCAGCTGGGCAATTTTATTACTCTGATCCACCTTACTATTTCTACCTTCTTTTGTTCGGTCAAGCAAACACCATTCCTATACTTTGGTCTGGCCTCCCAGAAAATTAATTGACTGCAGCCCTGCTGAGGCTAAATTCTACTCACTCTCCAGAAGTCTTCTTCTCCTTCTTAACTGCTAAAGTGATTTACTTGCATCAAGGTTGTGAAGCCACCAGGACCACCTGGTTTGTATGGTCATTATGCTGGCATTGCATCTAACATAGAGATTGGGTTCTCATGATAGTATATGGGGTAAAACTCTCATAGAGTCAAAATAACCTTGAAAGTCTTGTAAATCCTTTAAACTATGTGCAACCTTGCCTACTAAATTAGAAGCATCTAATGCATGCAGGAATGCAGAATATATCATGAGCACATAGGCAAAGCATAATCTTAAAAGGTTTTTAAAAAAACTGTTCTACAATAATAGTATAGTTACTATGATATTGGTAAACTTACATTCCCTTAAGTTAAATATGCATTTTATGGGACACTCCTGAGTCCAATAATTCATGTTTATTATTCCAAAGCTTTGAGGGCCAGAGTTTAGTTTTACATATCTCTGAGGAGCCCTCAGGTTTTGTTATTGTTGTTGTTGTCAGGGAGAATGATAACAAAACTCCATTGATAATGCAGCTTAAAGGGCAAACAAGTTTATGCCCCACGCACTAGCCCGAAGCAAGTGCTCCAGGTTAGAGAGCAGGTCCCTTCCATCCCAAGGTTCCACCACCCACCAGGGCTTGGTGTTTGTTCTCTGTTTTAGGTGGGTCACCGGCCTGGGGGAGGGGACAGCAGGCTCATCTGCTGCCTCCAAGACCCTGGACCAGGAGTGGCACCATCACTTCTCCCCACAGCCTGCTGGTGAGGGACCCACATGGCCACACCTCACTGCAAGCTGGGAAATGCCATGTGCACACTTACAGCTCTAGTTCTGGGAAAAGGGGCCAATATTGCTCAATTCCAATGAGTAGTCCCCACCACCCACAGTATCCAGCACATAACAGTCTCCTAAATATTCCTACCACCAAAAAGATGTAGGAAAATAGGTGGTTATTGATAAAAGTTTTGGCATTTTTCTTGTACTTGGAATATCTTACTCCATGTTATATTTTGATTTAAATTTAGCAAGATGAGTTGTCTAGCAAGTTATCAGGAGTTTTAAAATTACTTACACTGTTTTAAAATTTTTTATCACTATGGGATTACAGAATTAAAATAAGTTCTGTTTTTATAGACAGGAAGTAGAACAGGCAGAACTGTAACATTGCGTTTCATACTTGTGCAACGGTGACAGACCCCTTGGCCCCCTACTGGCTGCCAGTAGTATTGCCTAGTCTGTGCCTAGGAAGAAATGAGCTGCTTCCAAAAAATTGGCTTTGCAAAATCTACCCCTTCTCAACCAGAGTCTCTACTGCCACCCAGGAGGCATTTGGGAACGTGGAAGGAGACAGGCTTCAGCTGATCGGTCACTAGAATACGCTCTCTGAAGACAAGGAGAGGAACTGTTCTGCAGCACCCAGGACAGCCCCTCATCAAACTTAAACTTGGCAGGTTCAAAACGTCAGCTTCCCCTGCTGATGAACACTGTAAGACTAAGACCCTCCTGTTTTGGATGTTAGCAAAGTTTACCTTTCCATTTTCTATACTGAGAAGCTCATTTAAAGGAAAGAAATGCTCTCTGTGTTTTTAAAATGGTACTTCTCTTTGCCCATTTTACCTATTTTCCTTTTTTTTCCCCTTGTTTTCCAGAATGTAAGCCAGGACTCAACCCAATATTTGAAGCACAGCTGAGCTTAGCAATCCCAGAATTAGTTTTCTCTCCATCTCTGGAGTCTGGACTGAAGGGAAGCTTCTATGACATGGTTGAGGGTCTCGTCACCAGCATTTTTAGAATAGCATCTTTAGTGCCACGGCTTTCCCCACAAAACAGCGCTCCCCACTATCAGGTACTGGATCTGCAGCCACCCCACCTTCCAGCCAGACCTGGAACTCACTGCAGAGTGCTGGTGTGACCTGCCTGCTCTTGTCTTGCTCCCCAGATTGACATGGAGGCTGTGGATGACTTGGCAAGGATGCGGAGCACACTCATGGACAGAGTTCAGGGCATGATGGCCCTCTGCTGCAGCTACCGAAACACCTTCAGCCAGTACTCCTACCTCTACGTGGAGGACCGGAAGGAGATTCTGGCCCAGTTTCTGTTGTATGGGCATGTCCTCACACCTGAAGAGATTGAAGCCCATGAAGAAGATGGCATCCCAGAGAACCCGCCCCTCCTCCACCAGTTTAAAGCACAGATTGACTCCTATGAAAAGCTCTATGAAGATGTGTGCAGGCTGGAGCCCATCAAGGTGTTTGACTGCTGGATGAGGATTGATGTGCGACCCTTTAAAGCATCTCTGCTGAATCTAATTAAGAGGTGGAGCCTCCTGTTCAAACAGCACCTTGTTGACTATGTCACCAACAGGTAATACAGAGGTCTCCTTGGCTTTCTTCTAGCATCCCAGGCTGTCTGGAGTGTTATATTGTTAACTTGCCTTCATATATTTGCCCATGGGCTCATTGGTTAAGTGAATTAAAACAGCCAGTTGAAGGTTCTAGGCTTTTGGACACCCATGGTAATGTTCGTCCTGCCCTTTCCTTTGTTCACTAGATGTGGCCTGTTTTTGTTTTATTTTCCATTTGGTGCCCAGTGTGTGAGAGGCACTCAGTAAGTGGTAAATAATGTTCAGTGCAACAACAGCAGATCCAACCTTCCTTCCCAACTCTGGCTGTTAAATCTCTTTAAGTCTGAGAGGCAGAAGGGGGTTTCCCAGATTCTATTTCTACCACTTACTCCTGGGGTCAGATCATCCAGCTGTGCAATAGGTATCACTGAACCGACACACTCTGGGTGCCTGCCTAGGCCACTCTAGCCTTGTGACAGATTGGAGCTGAAATTCTATCTGTTCCATCGGGACCCAGACCTCTCAGCCTGGCACCAGGCCCTCCATACCAGAGCCTCACCCTGTAGGTGAATAATCACGTTGGAGAGCAGCCTCCCAGTCACTTCACACTAGCCTTGTCCCCACAGACCCACCACAGTCAGGGTCTCGACTCCCACGCCCTTTCCACAGAATCCTGCTGGGTGTCACCATCCCCTGTTCATCAATCAGCCTTTGGGGCCAGGTGATGCTATAGGGCACCTGGCCTGCCCCCTCCCTCATGTTTGATGTTGGTCTTGCTGAGTGCTGCAGCTGGCCTGCTCAGTGACCTAGAATGGAAACAGCCAAGCTGGAGATGTGTCTGTCTACAAACAGATTCAGAGACTTTGCAGGGGTGATGGTCCACCCCATGAAAAGCACAGGAAAGCAGTGTGAGATGTTTCAGACAGGGCTTTGTAGGTGTTAAGAAGAGGCCAGTTTTCCATGTTCAGAGAGGCAACAAGGGGAAGCTGTAGTGGGGATGGAGGGGGGACCGTGACAGCCCTGAAGGGATTAATGTTTGAGGGACAGCTGCCCTGTGATCCCTCTCCAGTAGTAAGTCTGGTGACCCAAGATCATGGGAGTGTTTTTTAAAATTTAGGTTTTATAATTATTTACGTATGGCAAGACCAACATGTAAGGACATCAGCATTGAAGAGACAATTTGTTAGACTCTTACACCCCAAAAGGACAGGGGCACTCCCCACGCAGTCAGGAGGAACAGGGGCAAGGGGGCACCATCGGGGAGAGCCCTTATGGAGGCTCCCATAGAAAAGAATGGGTGATCCAGGGTAAGCAGGTTTAGGATTGGCTAGTTTGAGTAATTTCAACAGTCTCTGGGCTGTCCTTAGCTACCTGGCACCTGGCCCTGGGGTGGTTGGGGGTGAGTGGGGGGCAGTGGCATGGCATGTGAGAGACAGTTAAGAGAAAGCAGCTGAGGGTATAGATCCTGAACTGATTGATTTGCACCTGCAAACTGTGATCAAAGGCGAGTCTTTTACAATCTCCAGAAATTGTCTCACCGGGGAGTGGCAGTTCCTCCAGGGTCAGCCAGGCCCCAGCTGTCAGACCATTAGGAACACGTGGTTGACGCAGGGCATCGTGACAGCAGCCACCACAAGTCTCATCAGGCAAGGCTTCACAGGCTCTAATGGCTGCTTTCACTGGATAAACCCACAGGGGAGCAGTTAGGAGATCTCTCTTCGTGTCCGTGAACCCCAATTTCCTCACCTCTGAAAGAAGATAGTATGACTGGATTTCTGTAAGGCGCCTTCCAGTTTTATTAGTTGGTGATTTCATAAACTACTTTGCTACACTTTAGGACAGTGAGCTGTGTTCTCAAGGATTAGGTAAAATAGACATAATTGGAACAATAAAAACCATTCATTACTGAGTGTCTGCCATGTGCCATGTAACTTTGTGATTTCCCCCTTACTGTGGTGGGTGTCAGGATTCACCCCACCTTGCCTTACAGCTTATGTACACTTCGTTTATTGTCACAAGTCCAACCCCTTTTTTATCATTTGTCTTCTTCAGCTGGGGCCACTCTGATACTGTGATTTATAATAACAAATATATATTTGGTCATTGTCCTCTTTTCTGGCACAGAGCTCCTAAGACCCTTTGAATTGTCAAAGTGATGGGACTGATAAAGGTATATTTTGTTATATTAATGAGGTGACTTTTGGATCCCACCTGAGGAAGGGGTCTGGTTGCCAGGAGAGCCAACTATGTGATTAGAGAGTTGGAACTTTCAGATGCACCTCCGACCTCTGGGGACAGGAAGGGGCTGGAGATGGAATCAATCACCAATGGCCAAAGATCTAATCAATTATGCCTCTATAACAAAACCTTCATCAAAACCCAAAATGACAGGGATTGGAGAGCTTGCATGTTGATGAACATGTAGCGATTTGGGGAAAGCAGTGGGCTCAGAAAGGGTGTGGAGCTCCGTGTCCTTTCTCCATGCCTAGCCCTGTGCACCTCTTCTACCTGGCTGTTCCTGAGTTATATTCTTTTATAATAAAACAGTAATCTAGTAAGCAAACAGGCTCTCTGAGTTCTGGGAGCTGCTTTCACAAATTAATTGAGCCCAAGGGGGAGGTTGTTGATACCTCTGATCTATGACTGGTCAGTCAGAGGTACAAGTGGTAAGTAGAATTATGATTGGTGTTTGAAGGGAGTGGGGCCGTCATATAGGACTGAGCTCTTAACCTGTGGAATCGATGCTGTCTCCAGGGACATAGTCTCAGAGTTGATTTGAATCATGGGACAAATGGCTGGTGTTGGTGGTGTGAGAAACCTGCCCCCACCCTCACACTGCATGTACACATTGGAATTGGCACTAGAATTCTAATAGCTGCCATAAAAAGTAGCATACACAGGATGGCCTAAACCACAGAAATTTATTTCTCACAATTTTGGAGGCTAGGGAGTCCATGATCAATATGTCAGCCCATATGATTCCTGGTGCAAGTATCTTTCTGGCTTGCAGGCAGTTGCCTTCTCACTGTATCCTCACATGGCCTTTCCTTGGTGTCTGGGGGCAGGAAGGAGAGAGACAGAGATATACACACAGAGACACACACACACACACACACACACACACAGAGAGAGAGAGAGAGAGAGAGAGAGAGAGAGAGAGTCTTCCTCCTTTTATAAGGCTACTAGTTCCCTATGAGGGTCCCACCCGCACTTCTTGGCCTCATCCAACCATAATTACCTCCTGAAGGGCCCACCTCCAAATCTCATCACATTGGAGGCTGGGGCTTCAATGTCTGAGTGTGTGGGCAATGCAAACATTCCATCCATAACATCATCTAAACTCAACTCCTATTCACCCCTTCATATCCTCATCTACCCCAACCCTACCCTGGCCCTTGCAGAGCCTTCCACCATGCCCTTCCTGTAGACCTCAGGGTCTTCTATCAGCAAATGCTCACAGTTCTCTTCACCTTTTCTTATCCTCTTTTTGCACTAACTGAAGCCCAGCCCTCTCCTAAAGACACTGCTTCCCTTGTATCCCTCCCAGATAGGGGCTGACTTTTCCCCTATACCCCTCTTACCACTGGTCTTGGACATAGGTAAGATATTCTTGCTCTTCAGTATTTCTTCCAAATCATTTCACCATCTCTTTTTTCAAAACCCTCAGCTCCACTGGAGCAAATTTTATCAGACAGTACGAACTCCCACTAGTCTGCATAAGGTCATCCTGCCCCATCACTGCGGATCTTACCATCTGGCTCAGTCCCTTTCCCCACCCTTCGGCTGATAATCATCCTCAGTGATGCAATCTCCACATAGTCTCCATCACACCTTCCTTTTGTTTTGTTTTGACCTCTCTCTCCAGTGCCCTTTCCTTCCATCATGCTTCTGCTACCTAATTCTGTCTTGCACTCTTGGTGGGGCAAGAGGAAACATGTGGAAGTAATTGTTCTCCCTTCAAAATCTCAGGTTTGACCATTCCATTCTCTACCACCAGCTGGTATCATTCCAGCTGAATTACTTGGTAATGCTGCCATGAAAAGTTCTTCAGACCCATCAGGATTTCCAACTCATTGGCCCTTATGCTTTCTCAGTGTTTATTATCCTTGCTCACCATTCCCACTCCCACCTTGTAAAACCCTGACTCTGTCTAAAGTCAGTGCTCCACACCTGCACCTGAGTGATTCATAGTTGATGAAAAAAATGAACAAACCAGTCTTCTGCAAAATCTCATGTATAAACTTAACATTCAAGTAGATCCTACACATTTTCATAGATGTTTACAAATTCTCTCAGACTTCCTTTTCCTCTTTCTCTTTAAACCTCGAACATCCTCTTTACCCTTATAACTTTGTCTCTCATTCACAGAAAAATTAGAAGCAATCATGAGAAAACTAACTCCCCTTTCAACCCAAAATTAACCATCCTACTTGCATTTGCAACCATACTTTCCATGACCTCAACTGTTCCAGTAGATAAACTCTCCCCACTTTTCTAAGTCTGACTTCTCTCTCATCTGCTCAAGGACCTACCTCCTTAAACATTCCCTCCCAGTTCTCAACAGTGTGCAAATGTATTGTCAGAGTTGCCACCTTAAAAGAAAGAGAGAGAGAGAGAGAGAGAGAGAGAGAAAGAAGGAAAGAAAATGGAAGGGAAGGGAAGGGAAGGGAAGGGAAGGGAAGGGAAGGGAAGGGAAGTAGGGGAGGGGAGGGAAGGGGAGGGAAGTAGGGGAGGGGAGGGAAGTAGGGGAGGGGAGGGGAGGGGAGGGGAAGGGGAAGGGGAAGGGGAAGGGGAAGGGGAAGGGGAAGGACATGGCCCCAAAAGTCTTTCTGGCTGCAACACAATATAGATGTCTCCGTATCTGATTCTTTCATCCATTGTCTCTATGAACAGTTTTATCATGAACTGTCTCATGCATACAATTTAGGGAAAAATATTACAATGAATACTTGTATTTGCCTTATCCAGCTAAGAAACAGAACATTGGCTGTATTTTAAAATTTTCTTATGTACTTCTCCCTGATCAAATCCCCTCCCTCCCTACTAGATGTTACCCCTACCCTAAATGAGAAATAATCCTTCTCATGCTTTTCTTCATGGCTTTATATATATATTATACACACATGTGTATATGTGTATGTGTGTATACATATATATTCATGCATTTACATGCAGATACTTATTCATGGCTTGTATATATCATATGCATACATATATACACATGTATGGCTATATATACATGTACATATTCATGGCTTAATATATATTATACACATGCATGTGACTATGCAAAGAGAAAATACCAAATGTATATGTATATGTGTGTGCATGTATATGTGTGTGCAAATTATGCATACACACATATACATATATGTACATATCTATATTTATAGATTTGCATTTTAAAATATTAAGAAAATGAAACTATTGCATATTTTATAATTTTCTGTTTTATTTCTTATACTCAGCATCAAATTTGAGATCCATTCATGTTAAAAATGTAACAGTGGTTCATTCATTTTTTACTACTAAGTACTCCATCATAAGAGTATATCACTGCTTACATATCCATTCTGTGGTTGGTGAACGTGGGAGCTATTTGAACAGACTTTGCTAGTGTCAACAGTATTGCTATACATGTGTCATGTGCTTTCATACACGTATCACGGTGTGCATGGGCAAACATTCCTCTAGGGCATATACATTAGAGCAGAATTGCTGAGTCAAGGAGAATACATATGATGCCAACTCCCTCCAAGGAAGAGCAGCCAGGTGTGAAAATTCCTGTAGTCCCACATCCTCAACACTTGTTGCTATTGACAGACAGTTTAATGCTGGGCTTTGTTTTAGTGCTATCTTACTGTAGTAAATATTTTGCATTATTTTGATTATGAATAAAGTGGCTCATCTTTTTATGTTGAGTGAGTCATTATATTTCTTCTACTGTGCCTGTTCATAACTCTTGCCCATTTTTTAATTGAACTTATTGTGGGTGACATTGGTTCACAAAACCATGCAGGTTTTAAGTATACAGCTTAACAAAACATCATCTGCACACTGCACTGTGCAAGCAAAGTCTCTCTCTGTCCCCACCCCACTGCTTTTGCCCACCTCCACATACCTCCCATCCCCCTTTGCCCCTGGCTAACACCACACTGTTGTCTGTGTCTTTGTATTTATCTCTCTTTTTTGCTTAATCCCTTCACATTCTTTCATCCATCCTCCTCCCCTTCCCTCCCCTCCCCTGACAGCTGTCAGTCTGTTCCATGTATCCATGTTTCTGTTTCTATTTTGTTCATCAGTTTATTTTGTTGATTGGGTTCCACATATAAGTGAGGTCATGTGGTATTTGTCTTTCTCTAACTGGCTTATTTCATTCAGCATAATAATCTCCAGGTGCATCCATTCTCTTGCAAAAGATAAAAATTTCTTCTTTTTTATGGCCAAGTAGTATTCCATTGTGTAAATATTTCACAGCTTTTTTTTTATCCACTCATCTACTGATGGGCACTGGGGCTGTTTCCAGGTCTTGGCTATTGTAAATAACTTTGCAATGAATTTAGGGGTAGCATATATTCATTCAAATCAGTGTTTCAGGTTTCTTTGAATATATTCCCAGAAATGGGATCACTGGGTCAAAAGGTGTTCCATTTGTAATTTTTTGAGGAAATGTCATACTGTTTTCCACAGTGGTTGCACCAGTCTGCATTCCTGACAACTGTGCACAGGTTTTCCTTTTCTCCGCATCCTCCACAGCATTTCTTATTGGTTGATTTATTAACAATGGCTATTCTGACAGATGTGAGATAATATCTCATTGTGGTTTTAATTTGCATTTCTCTGATGATTAGTGACATTGAGTGTCCTTTCATGTCTATTGGCCATCTGTATATTCTCTTTGGAGAAGGGTCTATTCAGGTCCTGTGCCCATTTTTTTTAATTGGGTTGTTTGTCTTCTTGGTGTTTAGTAATATAAATTCTTTACATACTTTAGAAATTAACCCCTTATCAGATGTATCATTGGCAAATATATTCTCCCATTCACTGGGTTCCCTTTTCATTTAGTTAATGGTTTCCTTTGCTGTGCAAAAGTTTTTTTTTTAACTTTGATGTAGTCCCATTTGTTTATTTTTTCCTTTCCTAAGATACATATTTGCAAAAATATTGCTATGAGAGATATCTGAAATTTTACTGGTTATGTTTTACTCTAGGATTTTAATGGTTTTATAACTTACATTTAAGTCTTTAACCTGTTTTGAGTTTATTCCCATGTAAGGTATAAGTTGGTAGTTGTTTCATTTTTTTGCATATATCCGTGCAATTTTCTCAACACTATTTGTTGAGTAGACTATCTTTATGCCATTGGATGTTCTTGCCTCCTTTGTCAAATATTAATTAACTGTAAAGTCATGGATTTATTTCTGGACTCTCTATTCTGTTCCATTGATCTATATATCTGTTTTTATGCCAGTTACCATACTGTTTTGATTACTATGCTCTTGTAGTATAGTTTGGTATCAGGCAGTATGATACTTCCAACTTGGTTCTTCTTTCTCAAGATTGCTATTCAGCATCTTTTTTGATTACATATAAGTTTTTAGAATATTTTTCTAGATTTGTGAGATATGCCATTGATATTTTAATAGGAATTATATTGAATCTATAGATTGCTTTGGGTAGTATGGACATTTTAATAATGTTAATTTTTCCTATCCATGAACACAGTATATGCTTCCACTTATTTATATCTTTCTCAATTTCTTTCCTCAGTATTTTATAATTTTCTGAGTATAGGTCTATTAACTTCTTGATTAAATTTATTCTTAGGTACCTCATTTTGTTGTTGTTGTTGTCACAATAGTAAATGGGATATTTCCTTTATTTGTCTTCTGATAGTTCTTTATCGGTATATAAAAATGCCATACATTTCTGAGTATTGATTTTGTATCCTGCTGCTTTGCCAAATTAATTTGCTAGATCCACTAGTTTTTTGGTGGAGACTTGGGAGTTTTTTATATACAATATCATGTCATCTGTGCATAATAACCATTTTACATCCTCCTTTACAATTTGGATGCCTTTTATTTCTTCTTCTCTTATCAGTGTGGCTAGTACTTCTAATACTATGTTGAATAAGAGTGATAAAAATGGACATTCCTGTCTTGTTCCTGATTTTAAGGGAAACACTTAGTTTTGCCATTCTGCATGATGTTGGCTGTGGGTTGTCATATGTGGCCTTTATAGGACTTTAATTTTTTTTCTCTTTGGCATTTAGAAGTTATTTACATATATCATATCTAATTCTTTGTTCATTGTATAGTTTGCAAATATAGTCTCCCATTTTGTGGTTGTCTTTCCACTGTATTTATGGTATATTTTGACAAACAGTTCTTAATTTTAACATAGCCAAATGTGTCCATCTTTTCTTTTATGTTGTCCTCTTTTGTCTTGTGAAATAAACTCTTTTTTGTCCTGAGATGATAAAGATACTCGTCTTTATTTTCTCCTAAAAGGTTTGTAATTTTATCTTTCATGTTAAGTAGCCCCTTGTCTGTCGCTGCATTAATATGACATGTCCTATAGCTCTGTAATAAATTTTTATATCTGGCCACACAAGTCTCCATTTGTTCATTTTTATTAAGACTGTCTCAACAATTTGTGTCCTTTACTATTTTATACAAATTTTAAAAGTAGTTGTAAAAGAAAAAATCTGTGAGGATTTTGTTACACTTACGCTGACTATAGATCCATTTGAGGAGAACTGTCATATTTATTGTATTGAGTATTTGTGTTCACGAGCATGTTCTCTGTCTTCTTAAACGTTCCTCAGTGAAACTTAGCACTCATTACTTTTAAAATATTTTAGCGTGTTTGCCAAGATTTATTCCTTGGCACTTATTTTGGTTCCTAGTATAAAAAATACTTTAAAATAATATTTCCTCTGGAACTGGAATTGATTTTTGTATATTGATTTTGTGTCAAACAACTTTGCTAAATTAACTTATAAATCCTAATAATTTATGCACCCATTTGGGTATGCTACATACTTAGTCATCATCTATAAATTTATGACAATTTTATATCTTCCTTTTCAGTTTTTTTAACAATGTATTTTATCTCTATTACTTATCTTAACACACTGGCTAGGACTTCCAGCCAATGTTGCATAAAGTGGTGACAACAGGAGCCCTTGCCTTATCCCTGATCTTAGACGGGATACTTCCAACACTTCACCACTGAGCAGAACATTTGTTGTGAGTTTTTGTGGATTTCCTTATCTGATCAAAGACGTTCCCTTCTGTTATTAATTTGTTAAAAGGATTTACACAAATAGATATAACATTTTATCAAGTACTTTTTCTAATTTCAGTAAGATAATTATATTTTTCCCTCAAAATGTTAACGTAGTGAATATATTACTTGCTTTCTAATCTTAAACCAATTTAGCACTACTGAGATAAGCCCAACCCAAAGTATTACCTTTCTCCAATATATTCACTGGTTTATTTTGTTTGCAAATATTTTGTTTAACATTGATGCATCTATGTTTGCAAATTGAGATTGCCCTTCAATTTTGCTTTTTTATACTGGCTTTGATCTTGTTCTATGGTTTTGCTAGCTTAATAAAATGAATGAGCAAGGAATCCTTATTTATTCTCTGGAAGAGCTGGTATAAGGTTGAGGTTCTCTGATCTTTGAAAGTTTAATTTAAATTTTCTCCTGAGCCATCTTGGCTTGATATTTTCTTTCTGGCAAGATTTTTACCCATAATATCTCTAATGGGTATAGGGATGGTAAGGGATACCAAGGAATGTAGTAAGCCATATTTGTCTAGAAATGTATATATTCCATGTAAATCTTCAATTTATTAGCATAAAATGTATATTTTCTTATGTACTTAGTTGATATAGAATCTATGGTTATGTCCCTCTTCTCCTTTCTACTCAACTTCATTTGTGCTTTCTGGCTTCTTTCCTTGATTAACTTGCTACAGATTTACAAAGAACTAAATTCTGAACCCACTGATTCTCTTCATTATAATTTGATTTCCATTGCAATAATTTATTCTTCTATGTTTACTATTTCCTTCCATTTGGGGGATTTATTTTCTATTCCTTGAGCTGACTTAAGATGGATTCTTTGTTTATTCCTCTTGAACTCTCTTTGTTTTTTTTTTAATGTAACACTTAAAGCTATAAATTCCATTCTCAGTACAATTTTACTGGTATGTTACAGGTCTTACTATGCAATATTTTATTATACTTTATTTTTCTTTCTATTGAATTTATTGGGGTGATATTGGTTAATAAAATTATACAAGTTTCAGGTGAACAATTCTATAATACATCAGCTATATATTGTGCTGTGTGTTCACCACCCCACATCAAGTGTCCTTCTAAAACTTTTAATATCCATTACAATGTATTTATAGATTTTTAACTTTCTGAACCTGGAGTTCTTCTAGTACATCTCTGTCACTAATTTCTAATAATTGCATATAGTCAGGGACTATGACATATGTAATAATAAGCTTCTGAAATTTCTTGAAGCTTGCTTCATACACTACGGTATGGTCAGTTTTTAAGTGTTCTGTGTACCTATTTGAAAAGAACGTGTATTCTATTACTGTTGGGTGTGAAGTTCTGTGCATGCTTATTTGATCAAACTTGTTCATTATTTTACTGAAATCTACTGTGCCCTCACTCATTGCCTTTTTTCTGCTTAATTTATCAATTACAGAGATAGTTGTGTTAAAAATCTTCCACTTTGATGGTAGATTATGAATTTCTCCTTGTAATTCTGTCACTTTTTAATGTATTTTAACATTATGTTACATGAGCATACAGACTTTGACTTTCTATATCTTCCTGGAAAATTGAAACTTTTAGTGATATATTAAAGATTTTCTTTATCACCAGCTATATTTCTTGTGGTAGCCCATTCTCTCTTATACTAATATAACTAAACCATTTTCCTTTCTGTGATATTTTCCTGGGATCACTCATTTTATCCTTTGGTTCTCAGTCTCTCTGTACCTTTATGTTAGGAGAGATTTTTATACGTGGCACAGAATTGCATGTTTTATCTATCTTACTATTTATCTTATAAATGGAGAGTTTTGTTTATTAACATCTATTCTGTTACATTTGGATTAATTTCTACCATTTTATAGTGTGCTTTCTATTTCTTCTTTTCCTTATTATTTCTTGTCTGCTTTTGGGTTAAATGTGTTTTATTGATGTTTTATTTTCCTTTTTCTTATTCCATTTTTTTCCCTTCTGCTAGTTTGGGTGTTGTACTGGCTAGGTCTATTGTTCTAATGGATACCATATCTATTTTAATCAGCATTCTTAAAAGGAATAAATGTATCATTTTTGTTACTCTCCTCACAACCAATACAAAGACTTTAGAATAGTTTGGTTTCAATTGTTCATCCATCAAATTGCATTCTATCAATTCCAGTAATTTCAGTTGTCCACTATTATTTATTTAAAGTCCACAAATTATAATTTCTTTTTCCATATTTAATGTTTGTTTAAATTTATCCACATATTTAGTTATATCTTTACTCATTACATCTTCTTAAATTACAAAGCTGCTACCTGAGGTATGTCATTAAATGTTCCTTTAATGAGGGTCTGTCTGTGGAGCTTTCTCATTCTTTCTTTGTCTGAAAATGCATGTGTTTTGCTCATGTTCCTGAATAAAGGGTTTTGTGGAAGAGAGAATTCTAGGATGACAGGTATTCATCGAGTGTCTATTGAAACATCATTCCCCTGCGTCCGGCCTCCCACCACTGCTACTGAGTAGCCAGCCATCATTTTAGTGCTTTTTGTCTGTTTCTTCATTTGTTTTTCAGTGGTGGTTTCATTGATGTTGTTTTTTTTCTGTATAGAAATCTGTCTTTGCTCTGCACCTAATTTTAAGATTTTTTTCCTTTTCAGTAATCTTCAGTTTCACATTGAAGTGCCTATGTGAGAATTTCTTTATATGTATTTTTTTTCTCTGTAACTTTTTATTTTTAATTCAAGGTCATCCCTCCAGTATTAACATCAACATCTAATTTATATATTTTTATGGTCAAATAATATTTTTCATTGTTTAACCATAATTATAAACGTTTCAGTGATTTCGGTGACACATAAAGCTACAGCACACACCTTCACACGAAGAGTAGCACTGGTGGTTCAGAAGTGTGTATGGTTTGCATTCGAGTGCACGCTTCTGGGGAGTTTCCTCCATCGTGCAGCAACTCGTCCTCAATGGCGAGCTCTGACTGGGGCTTATCCTCATCAGCTATGAATGCTACTGCCTTTTAAACTTTGTATAACATTGTATTTCTTCTATTAAAGTATATATGATATAAACTCTACCTTAAAAAACCAAAAACTAAACGTTAAGAAATAGTAGTGAATGCAAATTAAAGGAAAAATAATAACCTATTTTTTACCTGTTAGATTATACAAAGTTTGAGAGTTTCTTTATATTAATTCCGCCTGCATTTTGTTGGGCTTTACATTTGGTGTCTTTCAACAATTAAAGAAAATTCTCAGCCAGGATTGCCTCCAAGATGGCTTCTTGCCCATTCTCTTTGTCTCCTGAAGCTCTTATACCTACCTGAAAATTTTTTTTTCACTGCCCTCCGTGTCTTTTAACAATGTACATATTTTTAATTCAAGTCATCCCTCCAGTATTTTACACCGTTTTTCAGTGTTTTTACTCATTGCGCTGCAGTTTGGATAATTTCTCCTCTTTTGTCATATAGTGGTTGATTCTCTTTCAGCTCTAAGTCTCCTGTTTAATCTGTTCAACAAGCTTTAAATTTTAATTATACTCTCCATTTTGGGATCTTCTATTTGACTATTTCATAATTTTGTTTGCTCATCTTTATACCCTCTTTTTCTTTGCTCAAGTTTTAAGGCTTCTCTTTTATTTAACCATTTTTGTGAGTTTTATAATACATTTATTAGAGGATACTCTAAAGACAACATTTGATTTGTCAGCTTAAAAATGGCTTGTTTCTTCATGCCATTGATTAATGTTAACATAAAGGCCCACAGAAAATTGTTAGCTTCTTTATCCTGGAATCACCCATTATTGTAGCATAATATGATCATTCTTGCTGTGGTAAAACACATATTTAAAGCTTTTCCCATGCTTCTCTTTACAAAATAATGCCACCACAGGCCATCATTTTTATGTTATTTACTTTAATAAATTTTGTTGTTTCTTAGAGTTCATCATTCAATATTAAAGTTCTTACACTATCACAGATTTGGGGCATATTTGAAGAACCTCTGAAATTGCCTCCATTTCTGACTCTGAAACAATGCTGAATTTATCCTTGAACTTAAAGCTGGGTCAGGGCAGGTACTGTAACCCACTGAGACTGTAAGAGGTTGCCTAGGCTTCTAGAGGGTGATTCCTAAAGAAAACATTTCTGTCTGGGCTGATATTTCACCCTTAAAGGGTGAAGTGACTTGTTTTAGTCTGTCCTGAACTGATGTCCAAGAAACTGCAGAGAAGGCTCTTTCCCCTGCTATGTGGGTCAGGGACAATGCAGCAAGGTGCTTAAACAAGAATTCTTTCTTCGTCCTTTAAATATATTAAATATTGTTATTTTATGTTCTGCATCTGAATTCCCATATCTGAAACCTTAACAGGTTTAATTTTGCTTTTTCTGCTGGTTCCTACTCATGGTGACTCCCTTCTTTGTATATTTTGTGACTTTTGATTGTAAAAATAATGTCCCTCAGAATCTTACCTGTGGAACTTCTCTGAGGATTGGATTCTACTTGCATTTCTCCAGAAAGGATGTGTATTTGTTTCTGCCAGTCATCAAGGGACTCTCCTAACACCAGACCAATTGTACTTTAACTTGTGCGGTAGTCCACCTAGTGCCCAGATGAAGGCTGGCAAGTTTCCAGACTGTCCCTTTTTGTGCAAGCACATTTATTTCTTGTTCACCTTATGGCACACAACTTCATGTGCAGCTTTCCTGTTAGCCTCCTCATGTTGTGTGGGTACAAGGCTTAAACATACCTATTCATCATGTACCATAAAGCAATCAAAATAGAAGTTCAAGGTCTCCAAAGTTCTATAGATATTATTATATGAAAGCCAGCTTTGAGAGTTGCTTGGTTCTTGCTTTCAATACACCTTTAGTCTCTCGGGATTCCTTACTTTCATGCTACCTTAGTGAAGCATTATTAAATGATTTTGAAATATTTGCTTAAGTGTTTTAGATGCTTTAGCAGAAGGCTTTTTTCATACCATCATGTATACCAAACAACTAGATGCAGAAGCTGATGATTCTCTACCTTACTCTGAAGTCAGGCATTTTACTAGGCCATTCCACTGACACCGCTCTTGTCGGGACCACTGACACCCTTCATGTGGCTGAGTCCTGTGGTAACTATCAGGCATCATCCTACTCGTACCTCTGTGCAGGATTTGGTGCAACTGACCACTCCCTCCTTCCCAAACAAATTCTTTCCCTGGCTCTCAAGATACCTTACCATTCTGGTTTTCCTTCTAGCTCACTGGCTATGCCTTCCTGATCGAACTCACCCCCTCTTCTAGACCTCAAGATACTAAAATTTCCAAAAAACCCACACCTGAACTTTCTTCTTTATCTACATTCTATCCTAGGTTATATCCAACCCAACATTTTAAATCCATCTGTGTGCTGATAACTACCAAATTTATATTTTCACCGTACCTCTTAGAAACTCTAGAATTACATTCAACTGCCTAATAGGTATCTCCCTGAGGTGTCCAGTGTCTGTGAGGCATCTCAAACCTACCATGTGTAAAACTTATCCCTCTCCCTCCAAAAAAATAGTCTTCCCCAATTCTTCTTTATATCTTTAAATGACATCAGCATTTGCCCCACTGCCAGGAGTTTATTAATTTTTCTCATTCCCTCACACCTGTTTCCCAATCCATTAGTGGGTCCCCTTGACTCTCTATGCAAAACTATCTTGACTCTGACCACTCCTGACGTCCAGAGTCTAGATCAAAACCAGCATCTCCTGTCATCTGGACAGTGATTACAGTCCCTGAGAATGCCCCCTGTTCTTGTATCATCCTCACCAAGGCCACTGTCACCATCATCACTATCACCTCCACCCATAAAACCTGTGCTCCTCCAGCTACTCTTAGAAAATATAAACCAAGTCACATTACTCTCCTCCTCAGAATTCTCATGCTCAGACTGGTGCCCTTCCTCATGCCACTCCTTCTATCTGGAAAGCTCTTTCCATCCCTTCTGAGGTTTACTCCGTCGCATCATTGACATTTTTGTTCAAAGATCCCCTCACTTAGGGAAAAAGCCTTCACTGACCCTCACACGGAAAACAGTCCCATTATTAGTCTCTATCTCCTTACCTCACAGCACTCATCAGCACGTGAAAGTATACAGTTCATTTTATCTAGGTTTCCTCTTTTCACCTTGGAATATAAGCTTTATCAAGGCAAAACCCTCATTTATTTTATTATTGTTCTACCCTCTGAACCTGGAAGCATGCTAAAACTCATAATAAATGCTCACTAAACTGTTTTGAATTAAGGAATAAATTTCACTTAATTTTCACATGACCAGTGAGATAGAAATGGCCTTTCCAATCTTATAGATGAGGACACTGAGGCTCAGAGATGCTGGATAACTTGACCATCAGTTACACATCTTGTGTCAAAATTAAACCCAAATGTGTATAATTTTAGAGGCACAGTATTTTTTACTTTCTATATTTTTAACTTTTCACTTTGAAATAATTTCAGAGTTACAAAAAAGTTGCAAAAATAATACAGTGTTCTTTTACCTTCATTCAGCTTCCCCAAATGATAACATTTTATGTAACTGTAGTACAAGTATCCAAACCAGGAACTTAATAGTGAAGTGGAATAGTAACTATTCATATTTCAGCAATTGTCCCATGAATGTGTCATGCCTCCGAGTCTCCTCCAGCATGGAGGTCGCAGCCTTGTCTTTTGTGACTGACACTTCAGAAGAGGGCTGTATTCTCATTGTCATGATATAGTCAGTATAGGATGCCGGGCACAAGGAAAGTTGTCCACAATAAAGCTATAATTGTTGGGGGAATAAATAAATCTTCCTTTTGAAAAGTAGAAGGAAAATGTCTCCTGCTGTTCTGTTTTCTGTAGTTTGGCAGACCTTGAACTGTTTATAAAAAACAGTGAGAATGGCTTGCTCAAGAAAGTTGAAAAAGGAGACTTCAAAGGACTGGTTGAGATTATGGAACACCTTATGGCCCTTAAAGAACGGCAGAGCAGCACTGACGAGATGTTCGAGCCCTTAAAGCAGAGCATTGAATTGCTGAAGATCTACAGACAAGAATTGCCAGAAACAGTGTTTAAGCAGCTGGAGGTCAGTGTGAAGTTTGTTCTCTTAATAAAAGAAGTAATGGGAAAGTTTTGGGATTCCAGAGATGGGTTTAAGTAAGTGAAAAACAGGGTGTCGTGATGCCCTGGGCCATGTTCTGGAACTGTATGTGTGGTGTGTGTGTAATGGTGAGCACATGCTTGAAATGCAATAAATATGAAACTGTAATGCTGGAGATATGTAGGGGAATTAATATAGATAAGTGTTTGGGGGGGTCAGAATTAGGGATGAGCCAATATTTTGATGCAGAGATAACAAGCAGGTCTGAGAAACATTAAGATGTTGTAAAAGGAAATGTGGGGCGTGAAAAAATCCCAGCCCTCTTGAAAGAGCAGAAAAGGGTGAGGACCACTAGCTGAGAGGTTAGGTCAAAGAGAATGGTATTGAGTGGGGAGCAGGAGATGGTCAGAAGAGCAGGCCACCAGGGAGGTAAGTCAAGGCAGTGGGAGTGAGAGTGGCCCAATGACCCCGGGACATTGTCCCATGGCACAATAGCAGAGACAAAGACATGAGGGTGCTGTCCAGCCTCAGGACAGTGGGGGCAGGGGAGCACAATGTGGGTCTGACCACACTGAGGTCTCCCTTGCAGGAGCTGCCTGAGAAATGGAGCAACATAAAAAAGTTGGCCATTACTGTGAGGCAGCACGTGGCCCCCCTGCAGGCGAACGAAGTGGCCCTTCTCCGCCAGAGGTGCACAGCCTTTGAGATGGAACAGCAGCAGTTCTGGGAGCAATTCCACATGGAGGCGCCCTTCAGGTAAGGACCAAATTGCTGCCACTACCTTTTTTCCTGTGCACCTGGCAATCTTTGAGTCACTGGAGCTCTCTCCATGGAGTTGGTGTGTTATTCAGGGTATGAGCACCAGTCAACAGTCTTCCCTGCCTCTTAGGTCCACAGGTTAGAACACGGTGCTGACATGGGCAGAGTCCTGTCACAGCCTGTGTGAGATGACCAAAAGCTGAACTGATACTTTGCCTTGAAAAAGTCTGGAATCTTTTCTTCCTCCAGGTCTAGAAAGGGATTTAATGTGGTAAAATTACTAGAGGGTTTTTTACAAAAAAAATGAACTTGACATGTAACATTGGGTAAGTTTAGGTGCACAGTGTGTTACTTTGACACATTTATACATTGTAATATGACTGCCGAGGTAGTGATATTTATCACACTACATAATCATAGTGCAGTATTGTCTATATTTATTATACTGTGCATCAGCTTTTATGGCTTATTGACTACTCATTACAAGTGTGTTCCCTCAAATATCATCACTCTTGTCTCCACTCCCGTTGCCTGTAACCACCATTGCACTCTCTGTTTTTTACAGGTTTAACTTTTTAAGAATTGACTTATAAGTGATATCACACAGTGCTTGTCTTTCTCTGACTTATCTCACTTGGTGTAATATGCGAAAGGTCCACCCATGTTGTTGCAAATGGGAGGATATCCTTCTGTCTCATGGCTGAATAATATCTTGTTATGTATATGTTTCACATCTTGTTATTTTTTCCTTAATCGCTGGGCATTTGGGTTGTTTCCATGTCTTGGCTGTTGTGAACAATGCTGCAACAAACACAGGAGTGCATATATCGCGTGGAGTCCCTTGTTTCTTTTCTCTGGTTGTATTCCCAGAAGTGGAGCTGCTAGATCATACGGTAGATCTACTTTGACTCTTTTGAAGAAACTCCATGTTGCTTTTTATAGTGGTTGGAACTAAAATTACTAGGTTTTTACTAGACTATTAATATTCAAAGTGCTCACAGACTCCTTTTGGTTTAAATAAATGGCTGACAGAATTTTAAATAATTTTGGAGGGCATTTTGGTGGCCTGAAAGAAGGATTCGAGGTGAAAGATTTACTTCAGGGTGTTCTCTCTCTACGTAGCCAGGCCCAGACGCCTCCCTCCTTGTGATGACGGCTCTTTCCATAAACAGAACAATGGCAGGATGGGCAACCCCACTCCCATGCACACACGGGCTCCCTCCCTTGGAGAAGCAGTCTACCTGGGGTCACTCTGCATCCACCGCACAGCACCAGGGGCTCCACCAGAACATGCTGATTATCAATGGTTCTGTGTCTGCTGAGGAAGTGGGTGCCCTCCCCTCATTTGAGCTCCAGGATTTATTTTCTGTTTCCCTAGCTGAGCTTCTCTCTGGCTCTCCTCTATAGGTTTGGATAGACAGACAAATTTGGAAGTCTCCAAACCTGAAAATGCCCTACGTAAGGAGAAAGGAACTTTTTCATTTGCAAGAGTTACTTACCCACAGAAATATAACATTGAGAGATACAGGTTAACATAACAAATGAAATGAAAAACCCACAACTTCATTGGAAGGAAATAGAGCACAATGATTAAGTCCATAGACCTTGGATTCAGGCTGCTTAGTGTCTAATCTCAGCTCAACAACTCACTGTGTGTGTTAGGGAAACAGTGTCACATCTCTGTGTTTCAATTTCCTCACCTGGTAAATGGGGTTAACAATAACATTCACCTCAGGAGATTGCTGATAGGATTAAAGAAATAATCTTTGCAAGTATTTGACACCTGACACTAGGGAGACCGATCCTCCTGGTTTTCCTGGGGCTCTCTTTGGTCAAGCACTGAAGGCCACATGTCTGGGAAAAGGCCCTCTCTTTCAGGACTGTTGATCACCCCACCTGTCATGCAGTAAGGGCCTACCTATCCTTATCATTTTTCATCAAACATTTACTAGGCAGCTACTACCTCACAAACATTATACTTGCAGCTATAGAGAACAGGATGAGTACGTTAAGAGTCAGGGAGGGACACACGTGTAAACCTTGCTTAAGGTACACAACCTTTGTCTCTAAGCATCATGCTGGCATTTCAGCGGCACGTTAGAATCACCTGGAGAGCCCCGAAGACTTCCAGTGTCCAACTCTGGCCAGGGGGCTCAATTGGTTGGAGCGTCGTCCCATACACCAAAAAGGTTGCGGGTTCGACTCCCACTCAGAGCATATACCTGGGTTGTGGGTTGGATCCCTAGTGGGGGCATGTACAAGAGGCAACCGATGTTTCTTTCTCACATCGATGCTTCTCTCTCTCTCTCAAATCAATAGACATATCCTCAGGTGAGAATTTAAAAGAAAAAACTTCCAACATCCAGCCTTTCTATAAACCAACTAAATAAATCAGATTCTCTGCAGGTGATGCCTGAGTATCAGTATTTTGTGAAGCTCCCCAAGTGATTCCCTTATGCAGCCAAATTGTAGACTGCTGCCCGGAGCGGAGTAACCGGTTTCTCCTTAGGCGACTGTGCCAGGGCATGTGCCTCCAAGTGAGTCTGTAGCCTTTAGAGTAATCACCTTAGGACCCATACCCTTGTTCCAGAGAAGGAGCAATTGCTCAAAACATCTGTGAAACTCCATCAGGGACTTTTCTTTCAGAGTTTGAGGCATGTTCCTTTGACTCTCCTTTGGCAAGCAACAGAACTTTTGAAATTCAGCACTGATCGTGCAGAGCTGAAGCTGATGCAGGAGCTGGGTTATCAAGCTGGGTAGTCCTGCTTTGCGTTAACAACAATCACACCGACTGAAGCAGCCATAAAAATAACGACAGTAATATTTTTGCATCAGCTGTCTCTTAAGAAAATTTCAAGAAAGGAATTCCAAAGATATTTAGTGAAATATCTTTCCGAACAGGCTTCTGAGACCACTTGAAAGGAAACAGCAACACATTTACTGGTGTGTTTTTGTGTGTCTGTTGGAAATCTGGCGTCCCTCCCTCATTCATAGTTACATCGTGTGAGTGTATCGATCAGCTGGTGTTGTTCATTTGATAGCTGCATTGTGTTTTCTTTCTTAGCACTTGTATCTGCTGGCTATGAGGACATCGCTACTCTTTGCTGGGTTTTACAAATTCACATCTGTTAGTTTGACATGCAGATGAATCTTTGCAGAAGAATACTTTGAAAAGAACTGCTCACAGCAGTGTGGAAAACCAAACGTTGCTGCAATTTTGATGTATTTCTCCTCTTGTCAAGAAAACGGTCAGAACTAGAGCAGAATTGGAGATGCTGCTGGAGGGAATCTTCGTGGATGTCAGCTCATGTTTTGTTTTGTTTCTTAGTTTGGTGTTTGTGAGAGTATGTGTTTAAAAGTTTTAGGCACTCTGTGTGGCAAATGAGTCTAATTCTGGCTCCTTCACTTTTAAAGCCTTAACAAATTTCTGAAATGCAGGCCCTAGTACATTCCTCTGTGCATGCCAGTTTCTGTTTTTGATTAGACAGAGGTTGACCTAGCACCAATCTTGTCTTTGAGGAGCAAAAGGAAGTGAGTGTCTCATTAGGCTCTTGCAGTCTGATAGTTGCTGGGTGAAGTCAGGTTGCTTAGGTTGAGGTTCTTCATGTCCAAGTCAAGTTTTCCCTTCTCCTTTAGTTCTTAATTCTAAGCTGTATCAGCATCTTCTTAGCTGAGCTCTCTCACTTCCAAGCAGTTGGCTAAATCATCATGCTCAGATTCAAGAACTTTCCACAAATTTTAGAATTGGAGACTAACTTTTCCTTTTAGGGAAAGGAATGCTTCATTTGTTCTTCTAGCTGCATTCTCTACCTCAGCCTTCCTGACCTTGAGCAAGGTCTTTCTGACCTTCAGAAATGATGCTATGACATACAGTCTTCTTCCCACGTCAACGCCAAGGTAATCCAGGGGGTTCTAAGCCCAAGCACTTAATCCCTGTGAGATCCAGCTCAGTGGAGACCATTAGTGTTCTCAGCTGCCTGGCAACCAGATCCCATGAACAGTTGGGAGAGCATTCTTGGAGACATTCTCCCATTGGGTGTTGTCCTGCATGATAACTAGAGAAAGTGAGGCTTTCCAAACCACCCTGTGCAGCAGGCACGAGGAAAAGGGGCTCTGTCTTGCCTGCACAATGACTGTTGTCTCTTTGATAGCAGGAGGGAAGAGCTGTATTACTCGCTAAATCTCCCAGGGACATACTACCTCCTGAGACAGCCATTAGTTCATCTTGACCCTGTTCTTCTAGTGAATCTGACTTGGTCACCTGATTCAGGCTTCTGTGGAGCTGAAGAGGCTCTGGTCCTAATAGTGGAATTAGCCAAAACTTATGCAAGTGCTAGGATTTTAAAATAATACATATTTCCTGACCTCAACGATTTATAGCCTCAGGGACAATTTAGAAAATGAGTAATTAGACATGTTCATTGGGTGCCAACTTTAACTTGCACAAAAGAGGCAATCCACACCTCCTGCTGAAGATGTTGCTTGACCCAACAGGCAAATGAAAATTAGCCATTTTGAGGAAAGAGGTATGGGAAGTGAGGATATTCTGGGTAAGGGAAGCAGAATGTACAGAGGCACAGAAAAATAAAAATACTAGAAATAGCTGGAGACCTGCATATGTGCATGCTGGAATGCAAGAGATGGGAGATGAGAATGGGAAGGGGAGCTGGTCCACGTGCCCAGGTTTGGTCCATGAAGAGTCTAAATACCATGTGCTTATGGCCATGGAAGACAGAATGGAAGGAAATGGACTCAAGGCCATGTGTTCCATGGGAGAATGGATTTGAGAGAGATTTGGGAAGGACCATTAGCAGAATTGACTGAGTATGGGAGAGGAATAGGGAAGAGAGTTAAGCATAATTCCCCATCTTCCATTCTGGCAAATAGGTAGAAGGTATTGTTTCACCGCTCATTGGGATTGGGGGCCACTGAATGAGAAACACTGAAAGATCGAAAATGCAGATCAGACATATTGTTTTATGGCACTTTTGGGGTATCAAACAGAGGTGTGTCATCATTCACTGTGGAGGCAGGTAATGTCACGGAGAGTAACATTTACCAGCTGCTAGCTTCCCAAGAATTAAGTCACTTATTCCACTCTCTCTCTCTCCCTCATGTCTAGGTGAGACCTGCATCAATCATTTTTCTAAGATCACATCACACACATGAGCACTGTATTTCCATTTCTCTTAACAATAGTTTTATTCATCCAGACTTTCCAGGCATTTCTCTTTTGGATTAAAATACTTTTGCATTATTATTTTAATTTCAAAGACTTACTACACCCTTTTCTCTTCTATTATATTCTTGTTCTTATACTCTATTGCTCCCTCAGGGTTTGGAGAGCTGCTTCAAGTTTATTAGGTACATTAATCAGGTCTGTGAGTATCCTGACAATTTGCACTAGAGTTTTGAAATGGGAAGAGGTTACCTGCCCTCATGTCTAGAGGTTTCTTTCACTCCTTAAGCCAAATGAAATTTTATGGGTGCTCAGCTATAGGAAATGACTGTCCACAAATTAAACTATAAACAAAAATTATGCCACAGGATAGATAAAATTTCAGGTTCACCGTAGTCAAGATAAAAAGTAGAACATACACATGCCAGCAATTAATCTTTGCAAATGAAGAATAAGCAGAAGGGCAATTATGCAGTTTTATAAGGATGTTACATTTCTTTCCTTCTAGATCTTTTTTCCCATGCTCTTACAGGAGAGAAAGCCCCTTGCCCACAAAGACAGAGGGCCCTCTACAGCTCTGGGAACTCCAGCCTCACGTTTTGTTCTGAAACAAAAATTAGCCATTTGGACAAGAGAGGCATGGAGAATAGAGAAGGCATTTGATGATGTTCAATCTCATTCTTGTAAGATGCAAACCCATGATCATAGCACATAGGCCAAAAACTATTTAGATTGAACAAGTGGAAATCAAACATAGCAAACAACAAAGCTAATCTGACACTAATTTAATGGTATGCTTAACTGTTGTTTTGTTGCCTGATAATTAGGCTAAGTGGTGAGCTGTTCAGGTAAATAGCTGTAATTAGGATTACTTTCCATCCAGTCAAATATTTCCAAAGACAACTGAGAGAGGATGCAGTTCAAGAAAAAAGAGTTTATATGTGATTCTCTTCCCTTTTACCTCCTCTCCATACCCCACCAGTTAACGCATGTGTGCATGCACACACACGTGCACTCCCACATGTGTGCACTACCATATATTACATCAGTGGAAATGACCATCTTCTAGTTACTCATTTCCTCTCATCTGTCACCTTGATGACATAATCTATGATGTCCTGTTCTGATTTTAGAGGGATATAGCGTCCACCCTAAGTCATAGTAGCCTCGATATCTAGCCCTCCAAGCACACAGAAACAAGAAAGCCTGAGATCAGTGGCAGAAAGAGAGGGTTTAAGGGAGGTTAGGAGAGAAAAATGAGAGGCTCCTTGAGCACATGGGTTCCAGGTTCTACTGACTAAAGAGATGCTATTTGCCCATGTGGGTTCCTTTGCATGTGGATTTCTTATGTTGGAGTGGGGGCTACACAGGAGATGCTGGTCTGGAGGGGTAGCAGCAGGTTCACCCCGCTGAGGATTGGGAGTGGTGGGTATGTTCCACAAGCATCAGAGAGAAGAGGATGAGGAAACATGAACTAAAAGTGTAAAGCTAGACATAGTGCTTATGGGAGTTACACGTGGAACTGGAGGCTGCCCCTGGATGCAGGAGGGAGCAGCCAGAGAAGGGTGAAGGGGCAGATCACAGGCAGCTCGGCAAGGGGACTGCAGAAGGTGAAAGCCTGCCTGAGGTGCAGAGTGACTGTCTGGGGCCTTGGAAAGGGCTCTGTGTTCAGTCTTCAAGTGGTTCCCAGACTTGGAGGTGCTGCTGCCTGAAAGGGCTGCAGGCTGTCAGACAAGGACACCAACCTGGTACATCAGAACCAGCGGGGGGTTTTGGTGGGAGTCACTGCTCTTTGCTGACATACTAAGCACTGAAAGATCTGAGCTGGTGTTACTTTGGTGATTCTAGGAAACGGGTGCCTGTCTGCTATACTTAAAAGTGAACACACTGTGTTTTGTAGGTTTAATAGCACTGACCCTCATCGAATGCTGGATGCCAGGCACAGTGAGATCCAGCAAATGGAATCCACCATGGCCTCCATTGCTAACACCGCCAGCTTGTTTGAGGTCAACGTTCCTGACTACAAGCAGCTGAGGCAGTGCAAGAGGGAGGTCTGCCAGCTGAAGGAGCTGTGGGACACAATTGGCATGGTGACCTCCACTATCCATGCCTGGGAGGCCACTCCATGGAGGAATATCAATGTAGAGGCCATGGACTTGGAGTGCAAAAGATTTGCTAGGTACCTCCGGAACCTTGACAAGGAGGTCCAGACCTGGGAGGCATTCACAGGCCTGGAAAGCACCGTGTTGAACACCCTGACCTCACTGAGGGCAGTGGCTGAGCTACAGAATCCAGCTATCCGGGAGCGGCACTGGAGACAGCTGGTGCAGGCCACAGGCGTGAGCTTTGTCATGGATGAGGGCACCACCCTGGCACACCTGCTGCAGCTCCAGTTGCACTGCTTTGAGGATGAGGTCCGGGGCATTGTGGACAAAGCTGTGAAGGAGATGGGTATGGAGAAGATCTTAAAGGAGCTGCAGACCACCTGGACCAGCATGGAATTCCAGTATGAGCCCCACCCTCGGACCCACATCCCTCTGCTGCGTTTGGATGAGGACCTCATTGAGGTTTTAGAAGATAACCAAGTCCAGCTGCAGAACCTGATGATGTCCAAGCACGTTGCTTTTTTCCTGGAGGAAGTGTCACGCTGGCAGAAGAAGCTGTCCACAGCAGATGCTGTTATCTCTATGTGGTTTGATGTGCAGCAGACATGGTCTCATCTGGAAAGTATATTCATTGGCTCTGAAGATATCCGGGCCCAGCTGCCCCAGGTACCTGCTAAGGAAATCCTGCTTCTCTGTTTCCTTACCTGAGTCAAGGGGAGAGCACCCAGTTACTGCTCTGCCCGCCTGCCTTGGCTTCACGTAAGGCACCTCCAACAAACAGGACCTTACAAGCCACCAAAAGTCAGGCAGGGAAAAAGAGAGAATGTGAAATGCACACCAATCACTTTGTTTGTAGATGGTTGGAGGGGGGAGGAGAAACTGCTTTTAAAAAGTAAATACAAGAAAGGATATGAAAGATATTACTACTGCCTTTGGGGATGAGCTTCTCATGGGTTGCTTTGCAGATAAATTACAATGCAGGTTTAGCCTAGAAGGGAGTATTCTTTTCAGGAAAATTCAAGTCCCTTCTCAGCAGTGAGCCTTTCTGTAAACCTTTGGCCTCTGCCAGATGCTAAATACCTGTCTTCAGCTAAATAGTGAACAATGAGTTTCTCTAAAATATGTATTCTCATTACTTCCTTCCCTGTGGTTGATTGACTCTTGTCCTAATTATTGTGCCATTAACTTGCCTCCCTCTCAGTGGACTCTAATTCATTTGAAAAACATTTTTTTGCAGGCTTTTTCTGTATCTCTTCAGCACAGCAAGTTCTTTACTTACAAATCAGTTTGATTCCAAAATGTAACATGTTGTTCAGGCTTTGCTTAAAGGTTAAAGCACATTTCATTAAAACATTATATTTCCCAACTCATCTCACAAAAGCATATGTAATGTAATAATGCAGATTAAAGGTTGTACATTTGGAATGAAAACAACAGAAAACAATTCTGTTATAGCTGTTGTAATTAAACCAAATTGAACAAGCCAGACTTTATTTATCTCCAATGCTAGTGACTGAGGAAGAGCAGGTTTAATTAGAAGGAGGTGAGGAGCCAGGTGGAGACTTTTGTAGAAACTTTATGGGAAACATTTGAGAACTTTCAATTAAACATAATAAAGAGTTAGTATCATTAACTTTTCCACACAGGCTTGTGTTAAAATATGTAAATATACATTAATTCCCTTTGTATTAGCCAAGCAATAACAGAAACAAAACAACAAAATCAATCATAACCTTACATTCTAACTAGTAACTACTTACATTCATTATGAATATTTCCCAACTTTTGTTCATGTATATATGTATTTTCACATAATTCTTCTTAGTATAACTATAATTTTTATCAGCTCTTTTTACTCAAACACATACGGTAGATATTTTCAATACTTCTATAACCTTGATACTTTTTCACCTTTAATTGGAGGAAAATATCTCATTGAGGAACCATAGTTTACTTTAGCCTGTCCTCTTGCTTTTAAATCTTCTTATGAGAGAGGTATGGATTCCAGAGGCCTGGGCAGTCTGGGGCCATTGGTGGACTTGAGTCCTAACTCTCCCACTTACAGCTGTGGACCTTGTTCAAGTTAACCTCTCTCTGGCCTGGTTTCCTCCTATTAGGACTGATACTAATACCCACTTCAGGAAGTTGATTAAAACAGCATGTGTAGCACACACCATTATGATTGTTGCTATGTGATAATAGTACCACAGTTTTTAGCAGGTGCCAGGCATTGGCCTAAAGTACTCTGCAATCATATATTATTGTCTCAGACATTTGAACAGCACTGTGAGAGTGTGTGTGTTTGGGGGAAACAATGATACCTCATTAATTTTGACATCACATTTGTTGGAGAGAGATGTACCTTGGTTACATTCTGCATGGCCCCAAGAAAAAACACTGGATCCAGTGTGTTTAATGCCAACCACTCTCAAAGTGTGGATCAGTGATCCCTGAGTGGTCCCTGAGACCTTTTCAGGGGATCCTCAAGGACAAGCCTATCTCAATAAAAATCTGAAATGTTACTTGCCTTTTCATGCTCATTCTTCCATGAGCGCCCAGTGGAGTTTCCTGAGGCTACATGACAGGTGATATCACGACAGACTGAACACAGAAGCAGAGAAGAGAAGCTGGCCATCTTCTAAACCAGAAATGACATGACAAATATTTGAAAACAAAAGTAAAACAATGCTACTTTTTTTCTCTAAGTTATTATGTTTTGAAAAATACAATTATTTTGGATACATACATACCACTCTCATAATTAGTAAATGTTGTTACTTTAAATGAATTAACAAATACTTTCATAATTTCTAAACTTTGAAATTCTTATAGTTTCTAATATAGGAGATATACTGACAGGTGTAATATTACCTACTTACAAAAAGCTTTAGCTCTTTGTGCTCCAACAATTTCTTTTTATGTTAAGGGGGTTTTAAGACCAAAAAGTTTAAGAACTGCTGTTTTAAGCTAAAGATATTTCTTTCTTGGAGCCTTAGGACAACCTAAAAACAGGGTTTTGTTCTGACTTGCTATGTAAGGGGAGCTTCTTGGAATTAAGAGGAGTGATAGTTAATTTTTTCCCACATTTTTATTTATAGGATTCTGAACGATTTGAAGGAATTGACATTGACTTTAAGGAGCTAGCTTATTATGCTCAGAAAACTCCAAATGTAGTGGAAGCCACCAACAAGTCAGGTCTTTATGAACAACTGGAAGATATTCAGAGCAGGTGATGCCTTGCTTGCCATTCCTGAGACCCTTCCTTTGTTTCACTGCCCAAGGGGGTGAGGGTGTGTGTTTGTGTGTGCTTTGGCTTCACTGTAGGTTGGGTGACATGGGGTGTTATTACAGGTGTTTATTCTGATGGAAGTGTATTAGTGCATATGTTTGCAAATACCCCTGCTCTGATTTTTGCATGTAGTCTATATATTGCATGTTTTTGCATGCAGGTAATGTGTATGTACCTAGGAGTGTTGGCAAACTTAGGAAGTTCTGTGTTTGTGCTCTTAGGTTGCACTTGTGTGAGAAGGCCCTGGCAGAGTACCTGGATACCAAAAGGCTTGCCTTCCCTCGGTTTTACTTTCTCTCCTCTTCTGATCTGCTAGATATCCTTTCCAACGGCACAGCTCCACTACAGGTAAGCCAAAGGAAGGCTTGTAGAAACATCTGGGAGGCATGAAGAGCTCCCAGCAGGAGAGTTTTGACTCCCCACTATGATTTCTCTCTCAGGTAGTATGCACACTTCAGTCCTGTGCTCCCCCAGCATTGTCCCTAACCTCAAAGCTGCTTCCTTCTCACCATCACTGCTTCTCAGGATGCCCTCCAACCCATCAGTGCTATCAGTGGCTCTTACTCCCTAGAGTAGAACTGGAGAAGCTTTGAGGATGGCAAAATGGAAGGGGCTAGGCCTTCACAGGGGATAGTTGTGACCTAATTCTGAAGGGTGATGCAGTCAGTAGCAGTCAAAATTTACAGCTAAAAACTTCCATGGGTGGGAGCTCCTTCTTTCCTTCTGCTATGTGGTATTCTGTTGTGTAACTGTACCATAGTTTTTTGATCCACTCATTTACTGATGGGTACTTAGGTTGCTTCCAACAAAACAAACAAGCAAGCAAAATATAACCAGAGACATCGAAATAAAAAAACAAACTGACAATAACCAGAGAGGAGAGGGTAGGGGATAATGGGGTGGGGGTGGGCAGGGGAAAGGTCATCAAGGAACATGTATAAAGGATGCATGGGCAAAACCAAAGGGGCATAGGATTGAGGATGGGAGGTAGGGATGGGTGGGGCAGTAGGGAGGGGTGGGGGGAAATGGAGACAACTGTACTTGAACAACAATGAAAATTAAAAAACTAAAGTAAAAACAAAAACAAATGCCTGCAGAGGAACTTCCATGGGGAAAGACAGAAGTTATATTAACTCAACTTTGGGGTGGTTTAGTGGAAAGGTTGCATATAAGAAGCCCAAACTTTGGTTTCTATTGCCTGTTCTAGCTCCTTATTAGCCATATAGTTTGTGCACATTGCTCCTTTGAAACAAACTTTTCTATCTGTAAAATAGAAGAAGCCAACAGTGTTACAAGATTTTTAAATATTAAAGTAACTAATTGAAGCACTGTTGGTATTCAGAGCTAGTTCGGAGCTATAGTAAGTGGGTCTCAGACTTGAGAGTGTGTCAGAATCTCCTGGGAGGCCTATTGAAATAGCTTCCTAGGTCCTACCCACAGTGCATTTGGATCAGTAGGTATGAATTTGCATTTCTAAGGATTTCCCAAATGAGGCTGCTGGTTGAGGACTGCACTTTGAGATCCACTGCTCTTGATCAGAGTCTGAGTGCAAGTGATTGAGAGGAGGGAGGGATATGTCTCCACTGTGTGTTCCCTTGGCTTTCCTCCCTTCTCTCCCAAGGGAGGGTTCAAGATTTGTTTGTAGCTCTCTTATTTTCCTTTAGACAGAGGATATATACAGTGAAATACTTTGTTCAGAAGCTACTCAGATGAGTTCTCTTTCTCCTTCAGTGTGATTTTGTTCTTCATTCAAAGTGCGGTTGGGTTCTCTTTACTTTTAGTTTTCAGGTTCTCCCATCCTTGTTAATTTGACTTTTTGAATACATCAAATTATAAAAGTCAACTGTTGCACAAAGATGGGAGGTGTCACTCCTTCCCCATCCTTCCATGTCATCCCCACCTCCCCTTTACCCCCTAGACGCAACCAAATCCATTCATTTGGGGTTTACTTTTCCTATGTTTATATTTGCTAAAATAAGCAATGTAATTTACATTTGTACATGTACATTTTCTTATTTCCCTTTCTTTCTTACACCAAAGGTAGCATGCTTTAAAAAAAAAAAACTTAGTTATATATCCTGGAAATTACTCCATATTGATTTAAAGATGTCCTCTCTATGTTTACATCTGCATCATACTCCATGGACCAATATGCCATAGTTTGGTTATAAGTTGTTTATACTATTTTGCAATCACACATAATGCAGCACTGAGTAACTCTGAGCCTTGTATTATTAGAGGTTTATCTTCCAGGTAAATTCCCAGAAGTAAGATCGCTGGGTCCAAGGGTGAATGATAAGTGGTCTTGGTAGGTTTGTCCCATTCTCCTTTGTAGCAATCATATCCTTCCACATCACCACCAGCAGTGGACGAGCAGAGCCAGAACATGGCTCCAATGCCTGAGTTTCTATCTTCGTCATTGATTTGCAACTTAGTGAAATTTTTTGATAAGAAGAAGATACTAAATAAAGGTTAATCCTGATAATTATAGACCTTCTCTTCTTTTTCCTATAGATTAAAATATTTCCAAAGTAGCCCAGGCACAGTGGAGCTGAAATATTTAATCACATTAAAATTCTGTTTTATAACTATATCTTAATTAATTCTATGTATAGTAGGGAATCAAAAATCATTGCCAGAACTTCTGTAACTTTTATAAACAATATACTCATTATTAAATTTTTGGTTTGAGTAAACCTGTATTTTTCCACACCTCCCACCCAAGAGATAAGGCATAATAGAACAATCCCCAATTCCCTCTACATCTGTGACTCAGTCTAGTTTTCACATATGACTGATTGAATGGTTGGGTTGGAATTCACGAGCGACAGCAAATTCCCCCAAGTCCCTGCAGGCTCAGCTCTGCTGTTTCTTGTTACAGCAAAGTCATCTGAGGCCAGCCTGCCTGCTACGTTTTTTTAAACCTTTCTTGGCAGCCGTATTTCTCTCTATCTGAATCTCTATGAGATAAAAATTTAAATTACATTTTAATTTTAGAAAATATGTGTATGTTTAGATACTTTATCTTATTAATTTTTCAACACATATGAGGTTTTTTCCCTACCTTAAAACCAAGACTCATTATCTTGAAAAAGTTTTCTTTAGTAAGCATTTAATATTTCTATTGCATTTATCTGGATAATTTTCCCTTTGGGTTCATCATACTTTTGTATCTGAGATTCTCTTTTCTCTGTGCTATATACATTACCTTTATGTATTCATTCATATTTTCAAATATTTATATATTCCATACATATTTTTATCTCTTAGTCCTCCTCCTTGGCATTCTGCAATAGTTTCTCAAGTTTATCCACCCTAGCCCTGGCTGGGGTAGCTCAGTGGATTGAGCGCAGGTTGCGAACCAAAGTGTCGCAGGTTCGATTCCCAGTCAGGGTATATACCTGGGTTGCAGGCCATGACCCCCAGCAACCACACATTGATGTTTCTCTCTCTCTCTCTATCTCCCTCCCTTCTCTCTCTAAAAGTAAATAAGTAAAATTAAAAAAAATGTTTATCCACCCTATTTAATTAGCTTGTGTTAATCAGACCTTCAGTATTGCTAATGCTGTTACAAACTGTGCTGCCATTTGTTGGTTGCCTCACTTTACTTTTCTACCTCTACCATCTCATTTTATCTTCCATCTCACATTTTGTAGAGCTCCTGTGTCTTTTACTTGACTGAAAACAGTACAAGGTAATCTTTTTCACAATTATTTTTTTCCTTCATTAAAGCTTCATACACCCACACATATGCACACAACCTTACTCTATATTTTGAGTTCTGTTTCTCCTTTTAAGTTGTAAGATAATTTCATAGGTCCCAAGTTATTTGTTTGTTTGTTTGTTTGTTTGTTTGTTTAATCTGTTATTTATTCTTGGATTAAGAAAGGTTCATCATTCCCTGGCCGGTGTAGCTCAGTGGATTGAGCTCGAGCTGCCAACCAAAGCATCGCAGGTTCAATTCCCAGTCAGGGCACATGTCTAGGTTGCAGGCCATGGCCCCCAGCAACCGCACATTGATGTTTCTCTCTCTCTCTCTCTCTTTCTCTCTCCCTTCCCTCTCTAAAAATAAATAAATTAAACAAAAAGAGAGAGAATGAAACTGGAAACCTTTAAAAAAAAAAAAGAAAGGTTCATCCCATCAAGATATTCGTCCAAAGTCACTGTGATCTTGAAAACCTTCAGTTTACCTAAATACTTGAAAGTTTTAGTTTTCATCTTGTCTCATACGCTAGAGAGTTGGGTATTGTAAATTAAAAACTACACTCAGGGTACCAGCAGCATGAAGGACATTACCCTTCAAAAATCTCTATCAGAGAACAATTTTCTGTTTATTGTTTCATCTTTAGCCTGCTGTTTCCCTCAGCGCAGGACCACAGTGTGGCTCTGTCTAACATCCCTTCTGGAGAATATGCCTGAGGCATCCTTGTGAAGGACCTTTGTATTGTGAGATACATGCTAAGGAGAAGCCTGGCACAACCAGGCTTTCTGCTTGGAATAAGCATGCCTGCCCTGCTTTGGACCCTGCAGATGTTGGTCTGCTACACCAAAGCACTTCCAACAAGTGGGTGACTTCTTCCACAGGCTCCAGATTATGGCGAGTTAGCACTGTTCTGCAGACTAGGCTAGGCCTCTGTCATGCTACACAGCAATATTTTCTTAGGGAGAGGGTTTATGAATTAATCATCATTTCTTCTCTAATCTGTTCCCATCTGTAGTAGATCATGCAGATATTAACCAAACTTTGTTGGCTTCATTCGTTTGTAACTCATGTATACTTCCCACTAGTCATGTTCTTGTGGCCACTTCTACCCTATTTTGTAGGTTCCTATCCTCACATTACCATTGTTCCCACAAGCTTCCTTCAAATGTTTGGTACCCAACACTCTAATAGCCATCACATGCTAGACCTTTAACCATACTAATACTTACTCCTGCATATACTCACCAATTCTTTGGCATGGTTTCCTTTTACAGGTTCAACACCATCTTTCCAAACTCTTTGACAATATGGCCAAGATGCAGTTCCATCTGGATACCAGTGAGAAGCCAACCAAGATAAGTCTTGGCATGTACAGTAAGGAAAATGAGTATGTGGCCTTCAGTAAGCCCTGTGACTGCAGTGGCCAGGTAATGTGGAGTCCTTTTTCCTCCTTATGCCTTTCTCTCTCAAGTATCTGCATTCAGAGAATTTGCATTCAGAGAGTCAGCATCAGCCCTCAGGGTGGCCTTTTTGACCCTGGGCCAGAACTGCTGTCTGTGCCCTGGGTCTCCCAGCTCCCATTGACTTGATCCAACTTTGGAGCAGCTTCTAGTGCCTGCTTCCTTCTCTCTGGGAAGGACATGTGTCAATATTCATATATCTTCCTCAACCAAGGGCCTATACAGAGAGGAATCAAATGCACACAAACAACTCCCTGAGTTGATGAGAGAAGGAGTTTAAATGATTAGCAGTGTCAGGAGACTTAACATGCAGCCCTGGAGAAACCCATACAGGATTCAGGAACACCAACATCTTCTCCAGGAGAAAATACCCTTTAAAATCAACCATTTCCCTGAGATATCACTTCTCTGAACACATCTCCCCATCAGAGTCATTTCCTCTCACAGCCCTACCCCTTGGTGAGCCAACTACCATCTGTTTCCAAGAACCACTCCCTCCAACTCTTCTGTGTATAATTCAACAAACACAAAATATAGACAACTCTCTTTAAATATCCTTCCCATTCTTCAGTTCACCATTGTCACTAAGATATAATCCCTTCTTTGTACATTATTCTCAATGATCCAACAAAGCATTGTTCCTGAGGGTTCTTATCTAGTCCAAAGTAACACCAGGAGAAAATATCTTTTGTAAAGTTCCACCTTCATCCACATGTATCTTGAAAAGCAATTCTAGTACTGAAAAGAATCAGAGATTCTCAGTTTCATGAGAGGAACCCAGGGTTTGGTTCAGGATGTATTCTTTCTGTAGACCTAGAGAGCATGTAGTTAGAGAACATAATCCTGACTTACAAGTCCATCCTCAGCATGGACAATGGACAAGGTCATGAGAATCCAATGACTTACTTATACCTACCTCACCCCAAATTAGGATTTCCCTGATGAACTCAGGATTACAGCCCTCCCCCCACCACCACTGCCCAATCCCCTTAACCTGCTGCTCAGTCCTGTATATTCCAAATGATGCACCTACCTGTTGGTAGTTAAGCCTGGTTCTCATCTATCACTGTCCTGGGTTATACAAATGAAATATCTCCTGTGCCTGTGGCTGCCCTTTGGGCTATACATCAGGCCTAGGCTCCACTTTCTTCTCTCCCTCAGGCTGAGTAGAAAACATGTACTACAGATTATATCCTCTTAGGAACCCAGGATCTAATCAGGAATTCTTCTTCCAGGTAGAAATATGGTTGAACCATGTGCTTGTCCATATGAAGGCTACCATAAGGCATGAGATGGCAGAAGGTGTGACTGCCTATGAAGAAAAGCCAAGAGAACAGTGGCTCTTTGACTACCCAGCTCAGGTATTCTCCTATCCAGGACCTTCACAGCCCCCATCCTCCACCAGGCTTTCTCAGGGACCCTATTCAGCCTTCAGGGTTACCAGACATCAAACTCACTACTTGCTTCACAGTCAGGAGAAGTGTGTCTACAAAGGGTCAGCAAGAGTGAGTAAGAGAATCGTCAGCCATGACTTAATTTAACCAAAACCTTTGAAAACGAAGCATTGTTTATTTTTACCCTCATTGGCTATAGTAGGGAGGCAATGTATTAACCAGTTCAACTCATTGACCCTGACTACTTTGTGCCAAGTTCTTTGCTGAGTACAGGAGACACCAGAAGCAAACAAGACAATAAACCTGCCCTGCTGGACTTTACAGACTGGTGTTTCTTATGCCAGTGTAATAATAAAAGAGGCTCAGGGTACTCTGGGGACATATGGCTAGATAGTGGGTATAGGGACCACCTCTCTGAGGATATGATATTTAAATTGAGATTTGAAATAGGAGTTTACAAGTTAACGATGGAAGAAAAGAACAACTATGTATGGGGAAAAGCATGGACAAAGCCTCAGCAGCAAGGGAGAGCACAATGTGTTGAAGAAGTTGAGAGGAATGGAATGTGGCTGAAGCTACAGTAATGGGTAGAGGCAACAAAAGTCAGCAGATGGATTCTGGAGAGGAAACTAGAAGCCAGTTCTTATAAAACATGTTAGGGAGTCTGACTTGATTCTAAGACATGTCTGAATCCGTTAGAGTGTCCTCAAGAGCGCAATAAGAGGGGAGAACCAATTTGAATGTTCACAAATGGCTCTAGCTGCAATATACCCCTCCTCCCTTCCCCTTTTGGTGGCTATAGTACTAGTGTTGGTATATTTGGGGGTTGCAGATGTTTGGTGATAATTTCAGTTACAGGCGTAGGTAAGGTTGTTCTTGGAAGATATGTAGACTGAGATGAAAATGTAGAACAAACCCTTGAGCATCATTTAGAGGCTGAGTAGGCAAGGAGGAGGCAGTGAAACAAAATGACAAATGGTACCTTTTTAGATAGGAGGAAAGCCCAGAAACAATATCATGGAAACCAAAATAGAAACTGCTAATAGCAGGTGAGAAGCTAATTATGCTATGCCTTTCTAAGAGATCAAGCAAAATAAAGAGGCTGAGGAATGTCCATGAACTTGACAAGACCATTTCAGTGGAGTGGTAGGGAAGAGGCCACATTGTAGGAATTTGGAAAGTGAGAAAAAGTTGGGAAAGTGTTGACAGCAATTAGTAAGAAGAGAGATAAGTCAGCAGAGCATGAAGGGAGCAGTATTTTTGCACAGTACAGTTGGCACATCACATTCACATCCCATCAAGATCTTTAACAAAAGATCAGATGGGATCAGAATTTTGAGGCAAGAAAATTGGTTGCCTCCTACTATTGTAACAGGTATCATCTGGAACAGTGTCTTACAGACCAAATGACCCAACAGGTGATCAATGGATCTAAATTCACCACAAATAACCAAACTTACACATTTTTTCATATAAGTTTCTGAATAAACAGAAAAAATACTCATTTGGATTGCTTTTCCCATCTGTTTATTTTGAATTTCTGAAAAATGCAAAGCATACTACCACATTGAATTTTGATATAATTCAACTTGATCTTCAAGAGTAGGCCTTTCAATGTGATAGGTTTAAAAAACATAAAAAATGTAGTGAATGTACTATGGACAAGCAAAAATAGGCCACAAATGACCAGCAGTAGCTCACTAAACAAGAATACTCAGACCACAAGAGGTTCTAGAATAACAGAGCAAAGACTGAATGTAGTTGAGATGTTCAATCAACATATTGTTTTCCCCCAAAGCTCAGGGAAGATGCTGCAAAATGGAATGGTGAGTAGCAATTTCTAGAAGCCACTGACATTGACCAGAGGAAGTCTTTTGTTGTTCTCAACCAAATATTACATTGTTCAAGAGCAGAAAGTACTTTCCCCACTGTGCTGGCACCATGTCCCAGCTCCAAGGACTTATAAGCAGGTGACTACTTAATCCATGCTGCTGGGAGAGGGCAGGACAGCAGCACAATTCCCTCACACAATTCTGTTCTGAGTCCTTTCAGTGTGGTGAGTGGACTGGCTTTGGAGACAGTCCTGGTAATGGTTTTCCTAAGTGACTCTCGGTGCCCCAGGTGGCCCTGACCTGTACTCAGATCTGGTGGACCATGGAGGTGGGCATGGCCTTTGCCAGGCTGGAAGAAGGCTATGAGAGCGCCATGAAAGACTATCACAAGAAGCAAGTGGCCCAGCTCAAAACCCTCATCAGCATGTTAATTGGCCCGCTCTCCAAGGGGGACCGGCAGAAGATCATGACCATATGCACCATCGATGTGCATGCCCGGGATGTGGTGGCCAAGATGATTGCTCAGAAGGTGAGTCCTGACCACTCAGGAGTGTCCCTCTTTGTGAGCACACAGATATTGGGGTTAGGAAGAAGCTCATATATGGTCAAAACTGGTCAGAGAGCTGGGAAAAGGTCATGGTGCCTGCTCCAATCTTTTAAACCCCCCATGAAAACAGTGCAATCCCAGCAGCTCATGCTTTCTGGACTGAGGAAGGAACTGTGTGCTATACTCTTAATTGGCAGGCAACACCCAAGTCATTCAGAACCCTGCGTGTCATGAGGCTAGGAGCACCTGCTACCTGCTGCACACTGTGTTTTACCCACCTGCTCTGCCACTCTGTCTTTAGGTAGACAATGCACAGGCCTTTCTCTGGTTGTCCCAGCTGCGGCATCGTTGGGATGATGAGGCCAAACACTGCTTTGCCAACATCTGTGATGCCCAGTTTCTGTATTCCTATGAGTACCTGGGAAATACACCTCGCCTTGTAATCACACCTCTGACAGACAGGTGAGTGCTGGCATCAGCCATTGATGGAAAGCTGCTGTCTGGCTCAGGCCATCCAGTGGCCATCCAGTGGCCATCCAGGATCAAGGCCACTGTCACTGGGTATTTGCTCACAGAGTTGCAGAGGGAGGGCTTGACTTAGCACGAGAGATGTAAAATAAAACGGAAAGAACAAACCACAGAGCAAATCAATGAGCCGTGACTTTTTGAGACATTACTAAGCACTCATACACATTCACTTTCTAACACCAGTTCTAATGCATACCACCTGTTTGACCATGAAAAACTTGACCTTATTTTTGGTTTCCTCCCCTGTGAAATGGAGGTAGAGACATGCCTCACCTGAGTTTTGAAAGGATAAAAAAACAGCAATGCTTATAAGAAGCTTAGTGTATATAAGTGTTCCAGCCAATGATCCTTATTACTATTTTCTTATTAACTAATTGGCACATTTATTCAGCACCTCTCACTCTGGGAATACGAAGATAGAAGCAAGGTGCTTCCTACAATCAGGAGCTTACAGTTTTTTAGGGAACAATACTCTCTGCCATTCATATTAATTCATTTATGAGTGAGTTCATGCCAGACACTGAGTTAGTGACTGCAAATGACTAAACATTTCTTGCCCTTAAACTTCAATTCTAGTGAGGGAAATAAGACCTATGTAGATAACAATTTAAATAGCACAAGAGGGAAACATGCAAGGTCGTAGTATCAAATGGGCTCAAAGCCATGTGCTACAATATTTCTAAGCCAGTGACTTACCAGCGGAAGCCATCTGAGCACAAAGGGTCTCACCCACTGTGGGAAGAAGAGGATTGGTAGCTTCAGGACAAGCTGTTATCTGTTCTGGACCTTGAAGGATGTGTAGGATTTCAATCAGATTTCAGTAGGTTGTAGAACTATTGGGGTATCATGAAATTGTATATAAATCTGTGTGTGCCACTTTTTCTGTTGAGAGGATCTATAGCACTCCACAATTGTTCAAGTGGTCTGGGATCCCCAAAAGGTAAAGAAGTAATAAGCATTCTAGAACAGAAAATTTTGTGGGCAAAATCATGGAAATGGGAAAACTATAGACATGTACCTGGAAGAGAAGGCAAACTCTTGATAGTTGCTCGTAAGGCTGGGAAAAGGGGTAAGAGTCAGACTATAAGTGGAAGAATACATTTTTAATCCAGTAGGTAGTGATGAACTGTTGAAAATTTTTCATCAGAGTGAAATGATGAAAACTGTATTTTATGAAGATTTATTCAATGTCAGAACACGGCAAAGGAAAGAAAGGACAGGGGAATAAAGTCATGGCCCATGTGAGAAATGATACTTTAATTTTGCTCAGATTTCTGTAAATTCTGCTAAGAACTAGTGCCCTTTCCACTTACAATTCCACTGAACACTGAATCTCTTCTCCAAAGAATTGTATGTCTGAATGACTGGTTACCCTGAATAAGTGACTTGTAGGTAATGAAGAGATTGTCGGAAGTTTTGAAGGACAAAATGGCCAAATAGAATCTGTGCCATCTTTTACTTTTCTCTCTGTGTATTTTAAGTGTCATAATTGCATGTATTCTGGTTAAATTCTCAGGTGTAGTTCCAAATAATGTTTAGTTAAATTGTAATCACTGTGCTCACGGAGTGACTAAGATGTGGGAAGTCCAGAGTAGTGGGAAATCCAAACATCATCCAAACAGCAGGACCTCATGGTTTTTCTCCCTCCATGCTTTTCACTTTTTAAATTAATTTTCCTACCTATTCTGTTAAGATCCCATCCAGAGTCCCACCCAAACCATACCCCATTTACTCTTTTGGGGGGAAACCTGTGGAGGTCACATCACTGTCTTTCATCACTCCCCTATGCACTGAGACTGAAATCTGAATTCCTCATGGGACCTAGTAATTCCTATCACCTGCTCTAGCCACAACAACCTCCCTTCTGTTCCTGATTCGTTTAAGTTCATTCCAACCTCGAGCCTTTTGCATGAGCTGTTCCCATTGCCTGGAATGTCCTTCTCCATGCTCTCTGTTCCACTGTCACCCTCTCACCATTTAGATCTATGCTCAGTTCTGAGGAGAACTTCTATGAACACTGTCCGTAAAAGACAGCCCTTCATGCCTCGCACACAGACACACATGTGCACACTCAGCAGTCACCCCCATCTACCATTCTGCTAGCTTTTCCCCACATTCTGACATGACCTCGCTTGCTCACTGGCTGCACTCCCTTCTGGAATGTAAACTCGGTCATCAGAGACCTTTGTGTGTTTGGTTTGTTGCTATGTCCCCAGTACCTAGAAGATGTTGAATTAATATCTGTCAAATAAATGAATGGTGGTTGAATGTTGAAGACTAAGAACAGACAGAATCAAGGAGAGGAGGCTGACTCAGAGGAGGGATCCATGCAGGACTTGTCTATGCCTTGGCTCCTGAAGAAGGCGACAGGGCCAGAAGATCATGTGAGGAGCGATATTTCTCTGTCTTCTGCTTTTAGCTGGGGACTGCCCCTCCTCCCTGCCCCAGATTAGGGTCCAAGGCAGACTAGTCTGTCCCCAGGAGAACAGATTCCTCTGTAGCTGGGACAATAAAAGCAGCAGCAACAGCTGTGGGGCTCTTGGCATCCTCAAGGTTTGACTTGGGCTTGACTTGGGCTCCATCAGTGGGAGGGAATCATTCAATGTGGCTTGAAGAAAAAGTTTTCCCACCCCAGCTTTATGCAGAGTGGGCCCTCTCATGTTTCTCCATCTTTGTGGTTATCCTCAGCAAGACAGCTACCCTCCACAGAGAGCAAATCTGGTACAATGTTCTCTTTTTCAGTGTTCATTTTTGCCTGCTCTGGAATATAATCTAAGAGTTTAGGAATTTATATCACCCGGAACAGAATAATGAAGCTATTCTATACTTGAGCAATTTAATGAATGTCTGTCTCTGACTCTAGAGTGTATGTTCTATGATAACGTTGACTTTGATTTGCCCACTGCTCTACACCCAGGGTAAACACCGTGTCTGGCAACTAATAGCATTTAAGAAATACTCCTTGACTGAATGCAGTAAGATGGTTTCTGAGACTTTGGAGTTCCCTCCTTTCCATGACTTAGCAGGTAATGTCATTCCCAGTGATAAAAAGTACATGACTTTTCCCTGGGGCTTCACACCTGCCAAGGAGTTAAAGAAGATAATTACCTCTTTTGCACTTACAAGTCTCTAGCATGCTAAAGCTAAATGCCCTATAGAGGGAAAGGGTGAGGCTTTGACAATGAATTATTTCTAAAGTAGGCATTTATCACCTCTTCTATGAAATAATAAGAACCTGAAAGGAAGGTTTGCTGCAAATAATGGTACATACTATACAGACCTTGACCTTGTTTTGCACATTAGATGCTTTCTGACAAAGTATGGTGTTGTGAATATTTATGCGGCAAATTCCATTTTCTCATTGACTTCCATTATTATCTCAAGAAATGTTTTGCACAGAAAAAAATTGGCCTTACCACAGAAAATCACATTTTAAAGAGCATTCAGCTTTTGCCGGTATATAGCTTAAGTACATTTAATTCTCTCCTGCCAGAGAAATTAATCAAATGGACAATTGATCCGTACAACCTTTGCACATTCATTAAAAGCACACCCGCATTACAGTGCATCCGACTGATTATGCCTGTTTCTTTGGAGTGTCCCACTGCATGGATGGGACTTGAATATATAAGTGGGTACAATGGTTAAGCCATTGTTGCAGGACTTTGACACAATGCTAAGTTGAAGAACTAAATGGAAATGCTTTTTTCAGGCTGAACAAAGCAATTCTAAGTTGTTGCTTCACCTTTGCATGGTCTCTCCCTTTATGACCCTTCCTTCACCTTCACACACAAACGCCCCCTCCAGCCCTGTGCTGTGTTAAGTAATGTTTCAATCAACCACTTACCCATTTTGAGTACCTCCTAATTTCTCAGGAACTACTGCAGGTAGGGGAGGTGTAATTGATGCAAGAGTGTTAAAGGTGATTTGCTGAAAAGGACACAGCTAGCAAATGTCTTACACTTAAAAAAAGTTTTATCTGATATTTTTATTGAAATTTAGTCATCTGTAAACAAAAGAAATAAGTCATCTAGGGATAATCATTGTTAATATGTACTCTGTTTACTTCTACATGTAGATTTTGAAAAATTGAAATTGCAATCACATGCTGTGTTTAAATTATCACAGATTGCTTTTTTATATAACATTATGTTGTGAGCTTATTTTCTAAATATTCTTCTAAAACATTTTAATAGCTGAATTATCTTCTATTTATAAGTATCTCATAATTTATGTAACATATAATGAAATATTTAAGTTATATTTAAACTTTTACTATTAAAGTAAAGCTGTCATGAACACTCTTATATATAATACATTTATTATATTTTTCATGATTTCCCCATGAAAGATTCCAAGAAAGCAGGATAATCAGATGACACATACTTTTAAATTATTCTTGAAAAAAATTATCTCACTCCTGCTAGCAGTTTATGAGTGTTCATCTTACAATATCCTCATCAACATTAAGTATTATTGTTAAAATATTATTAATTCTATGTCAAAATGGTATCTCATTTTAATTTAGATGCCCTTGATTACTCACAGGCCTGAACATTCTTATGTATTTATTGGCTATCGTATTTTCCTCTCATGTGAAAGGAAAATTTGTCACTGTCATTGCCCATTTTAGTACTTTTATACTTAAAAGTCTCTGTCCATTTCAAGATCAGTTTAATATTCACCTTATTTTATGATTGTTTATTTGGTTTTACTTTTTTCTTTAACCTTTTTAAATTCTTTGGTAAACCTTTTCACTGTTGAGTAAAGTGAGTGTTTTTACCAAAAATTTTCAGATATAAGTGATAGAAGTCAAGCTCAAACTAACTTGAACAGAAAGAAGCATTTTAGCTCACATGCCTGGGAAATGAGTCCTGCTTGCTGCCGTGGAATCCACTCCTGGTCTCAACAGGGAAACACCAGGGTTTGAACTCTCAGATCTGCCTTTGCTTTCTCCTGAGTCCTGACTTCTTTCTCCCATAGATTTTCTTCATGTGGCTGGAAAGATGCTCTCCATGCCTACACCCTTATGACTTCTGATTCAGATCCTCTCTTTCCCAGCACTGTACATATTATTCCTCAAAGGGACTCGAATTGGCTCTGTTTGGATCATGTGCTCACTTCTAAGCCAGTCACTGTGACCAATGAAATCAGTATTTCATCCAACCTGAGCCTTGTACCTCCCTCAGGGAGGGTGGGAAATGCTTTGATTGACAGCCCCATCAGAATTCATGGTGTGGAGGAGAGATGACTCTCCAAAGTGTGGAATTCTAGGCAAGGAAAACCCACCAAAACTGTCTCAGAGAGCATATAATTTGATTTTAAGTACCAGTGGGTTCAACATTTTTTAAATAAGTAATGGGTCCTTTCCCTCTTTGGTTTGTGATGTTTCCCCTATCACATTCAAAGTTCTGAGTCTATCAAACTACTTCAAAGTATCTGTTCTGTTTCATCAGTATGTTAATTTATCTATAATCCATATTGCCTAATGATTATAACTTACGATGAATTATTATATATTTTTAAAAGACTTCATTTATTTATTTCTAGAGAGAGGGGAAGGGAGGGAGAAAGGGAGAGAAGCATCAATGTGAGAGAGAAACATTAATCATCTGCCTCTTGTATGTGCCCAACTGGGCATCAAACCTGCAACCCAGGCATGTGCCCTGATCAGGGATCAAACCAGTGACCTTTTGCTTTGTGGAAAAATACCCAACCCACTGAGCCACACTGGTCAGGGCATGAATTGTAATATTTTTATAGAAAGTTCTACATCATCTATCATCATTACCTATTTTTTGTTTAGCTTTTTTGTTTCCCCTTTCAAATGACCTTCAATTATTTTACCAAGTTCCAAAATATAAGTGATTAGAGTTTTAATTAGTGAAACTTACCTTCTAGTTACTATTGAAAGAATAGCCATTTTTATAAAATGTGACTTGTTTCTGCTAATTTATGCCTACAATTATGTTTATCAGAAAAGTTTGTAAGTGTCTTTTTATAGTTTTTGATTATTTCTTATTCTTATATCTAGGCCTGTGAAAATTTTTCTTGCTCATTAAGATTGTTTATATATACATATATTTCTGAGCAACTTTATAGAAGGTTATTTTACATACCAAAAATTTCATCCATTCCAAGTATACAACTCAATGACTTTTAGTGACTTTTCCAAGTGGTGTAACCATCACCATGAATCAATTTCACAACATTTCCATCCCTCCCAGTAAGACCTCTCATGCCTGTTCACAGTTAATCCTCACCCCCACCCAGCCCCAGGTGACCACTACTGTATTTTCTGTTCTCCATAGATTTGCCTCTCCTGAACATGTCTTATAAATGGAACCATACAACACGTGATCCCTTGTGTCTGGCTTCTTTAATTTTGTACAATGTTTTGGGGGTTCATCCATGATAGAGCATGTGTCACTAGTTCATCCCTTTTCATTTCTGAACAATACTTCATTTCAGAGATGTGCCACACTTTGTCTATCTAGTCACCAGTTTATGATGACCTGGGTCATCCAACCTTTAGGCATCTCTGGGCCACACTGGAAAAAGAAGAATTGCCTTGGGCCAAACATTAAATACATTGCAACGTGTAATCACAAAAAATCTCATAATGTTTTAAGTAAATTTATGAGTTTGTATTTGACTGCATTCACAGCCATCCTGGGCCACATGCAGCCCATGGGCCATGGGTTGGACACCTTTGGGTCTTAAGCTATTTCCGGTTTGGGGCTATTATAAATAATGCTACTGTGAAATTTGTGTGTCTTTCTGTGGATATATGTTTTCATTTCTCGTGGGTGGATACCTGGGGAGGAATTTCTGTGTAGTGTGGCAATTTTATGGTTAACTTTGTAAGAAACTGTCAAACTATTTTCTAAAGTGGCTGGATCATTTTACATCCCCACCAGCAATGTAAGAGAGTTCCTGCTTCTCCACATCCTTAACAATATTCTTATTGTCTTTCTGGTTTATTTTAGCTATTCTACTGAATGTGAAGTGTATCTCATTTAGATTTTAACTTGCACTTTCCTAATATGGATACTGAGTATCCATTCATGTGCTTATTCGCCATTAGTATATTTTCTTTGTCGTACTCTCATCATATATTTTACCTATTGTTTAATTTGTCTGTCTGTCTTCTTACTGAGTTGTAAGAATTCTTTGATATTTTGTTGGCATATATGTTTGCATATATTCTATTGTGTATATGTTTGTAAATATTTTGTCCTAGTCTGTTGCTTATCTTTTCATTGTCTTAATAGTGTCTTTTGGTGAGGTCTAATTTCTCAGTTTTTTTTCTTTTATGGACTGTGCTTTTGGTGTTGTAGCTAAGAAATAATTGCTTAATTTTATTATAGCTTTAACATTTTTTTCACTTGTGTATATGGGAGGAAAAATGATTTTTGTAAATGCATGTTTTATTCTGCTTTCCACAGCCCTGTGTTAATAATTCTAAGAATTTCATTCTTGATTCTCTTGAGTTTGCCAAGCCACCTCTAGAATTTCTAGCTATATTTGAGACATAGACAATATGAAGCACAACTGTAGCTACTCAAGGTTAGTGATGAGAGTGGCTTTGATTTTGCTAGGGAGACCATGTGTCAGCCCTTGTCCTCAGTTCTTCCTGTCGCATTTGGAGAAAGACATTTGCCAACCAGGATGGGCAAAGGGAAAGATGAGCACCTGGTGACGAAGGATCTCATAACCAAATGGCATAAGGAATAGATTCTAGAACTGGGGCATTTATGCTCAGAATGGACAACTTTCAAAATTTTAAAATTAAAGCATTATAATAGGGACAGATTTGTTTTAGGTTGATGCTGCGGATGTTCTTCAGTGAATTCTGTTTCTCATGTTGAGCTTGAAACCTATGAAAAACCCTGTGTCTTTTTCCTGTGAACTACCATCTAACCATATTTCCCCCCTTCTGCATATATGCAAGGCTTAGAAGATTAATTTTCATTCATCTTTCTTAAGTTTTACTTTGTTGGGTCCACCCCATCATTTTCGATTACTACAATTATTTAGAATTTTGGTCTATCTTCCATATAATCAATTACTTCTTAATTCAAGTTACTGATAAAGAGTGAACATCAGGACCCTGAGTCCTGGTGATGCCACAGCGGCCTTGCCCCAGACATGTTGCTGCATCCATGTCCTTCCTCAGCTATGATTATTGAACTGTGTGTTGGCCACAGTTCTAATGATGACCCCCAGTGGCCCTTTTCCTTGTATGATCTCCTCTCCTTTGACTATGGGTGAAAGCTTTAAATAGGATATCATTCTTGTGATTATGTTTTGCTTTATGGCAAAAGGAAAATTATTCAGGTGGACCCAAGATAATCATTCCACCAGAAGGCAGAAGGGGAACACAGAGAGATGTGAAGAGAAGAATTTGACAGATGATGGCTGATTTTGAAGATGGAGGGAACCATATACAAGAATGGTAGAATGGCCTCTAGGGGCTGCCAACAGCAAGCAGTGAGGATCTCAGTCAACAATTGGTAGGAGCTTAATTGGACCAAAATCACAAATGAGCTTGGAAGCAGATTCCTTCCCAGAGTGTCCAGACAGGAGTTCCACCAAGTGATACCTTGATTTTGGCCTTCTGACACCTTCAGTAGAAGCCACCTGGACTTCTGACCTACGGAGCTGAGAATATGAATGAGTGTTGTTTTAAGCCACCTAGGGTGTGGTAATTTTTTACACAGCAATAGAAAATAAATACAAACCAATTACAATTCCACCAACTCTAGGATTAGCCAGACCACTTCTCTGGGATAAGCAGAAGCCATTCATAACTGAAATCAAGGTACAGTATATGTGATATTTTCTTTAATCTGTTAATTGAATAAATGTATCAAAAAATGAAAAGCTATGTTTTATATATTTATTATCATAAAAATAATACCTTGAAAGTGAATCAACTACTTTTCCAGGCATTTTCTTACCTCTTTTCTCATCTTTTCCTCACAAGAGCCTGGTGGAGCAGATAAGAACAAAGCCTATAGAAATCATTTGCCCAAAGAAAACAAAAGAGACTTCAGCTCGATATGAGTAAGGCTTTCAAACAATAAAAAGTGGCCCAGTGCGGAAGGGGCTGCCTTCTAAAATGATAAACCAAGCACTGCTGGAAGAAAAGGCCACATGATCGTATTTGAAGGATTTGGGAGAGCTTGGTGCGGCTAAAGAGCCAAACCTCTGGGCTCCCTTCCCACACTTGAGCAACTAAACTAAACTGATCCATGTCCACATTAGGGTTAGCTGGCTAGACAAGTGCTCTTCTTAAAGGATTCCTTGCCATTCTCACAATTGCTATTGTTTGTGACACAGCATATTTATCTAAATTCCTACATACAAAGAAAATACTGTGCAATTGTCCCCAAGAACACATTTTTTAAAGATTTTATTTATTTATTTTTAGAGAGAGGGGGAGGGAGAAAGGGAGGGAGAGAAACATCAGTGTCTGTTTGCCTCTCACGTGCCCCCTACTGGGGACCTGGCCTGCAACCCAGGCATGTGCCCTGGCTGAGAATGATACCTGTGACCCTTTAGTTGAGCAGGCCGCTGCTCATTCCACTGAGCCACACCAGCCAGGGTTCATTTTTAAAGCACTAAGTTTTAATAACTGGGGCAGGTTTCACAAACACTTTATGGTAGATGCAAGATTTGAACTCTGTCTGACTCTAGAGAGCCCTTACCTTGAACAGGAGTACAATTGCAGCAGTTGGCTTAGAGGATTAAAGAGGTGAATAAGCTAACACAACCACAGATGGAGTCTTAGGGCATGAGCGTGCGTTCCCAAGGAATAGGACATTACTCTGGCTCAGTGACCTGAGCATAGTGGTGACCCATCATGCTGAAGAGGGAAATAAATAGTTTCTTTCTTTTCTTTGTGTTTTTCTCATAGCTGAAGCTAAAGCCCCACCATCCCTGCCTTAGTTATTAGAACTTAAACAGCCCACTTTCTTTTCCTGAACCTCAGCCTACCTATCTGCAAAATAAAGGATTGGATTAGTTAATTTCAAAAATCACTTTCAGTTCTCGAGTTCTATTATTGTGGGAAAAACAGAGATTTTAGTATTTTCACCCAAGAGCAGCTTCTGGAGACCATCAGAAACTCGGTAGGTACTTGAGATTGACCTCCAGTTCTGAGGACTTTTATGGAGAGATTCTTGGGTTTTCTATGAGGATTTGATCTTTGTGAAGCCTTGAGCTTCTGGACTCCCTGGTTCCTTGAAAGCCCTGCACTTGCAGAGAGAAGAGGCCTGAGTGGCACAGCCCTCTGTGTGGCAGAGCAGGCGGCCTTGGGGCAGAGAGGGCAGGCAGGAAAGCTTCTGGGGGCCAGGATCCCAGCAGTCCAGGCAGCTGACTCTCCTCCAGGGAGGCCCAAAGATCTGGCAGACACCCCCCCCCCCCATCATTCTAGAAGAAGCTGAGGCTGGAACAGGTGACAGGCACAGGGGCCAATCTGGAGCCAGAACTTAGCTCAGGAGGGCAGGTGTGGTAAAGGCCACACACAGGACTTTGTCACGATCTAGTACAAATGTTTGAGACAGGAAAAAAGTGTTGAAAGATGGTAGCAGTGGCTGAGCAAGGTGAGATGAGACACAGCTTTCACCTTAACCCTCACCTCACCTTGGGACCCACCTGACTGATCCACAACTCCAATGGGTGCTTGGTCAGAGACAGGGAAAAATGAGGCCACTGTTTGAGCCAAGTCATCAGGGGTTAAACGCAGCCAATGCCCTCAGAGCAGCTGAGTCAACATATTCCATTACACAGGAAAAGTCCAGGCGGAACAGTAACTCTGCACACCTCTCCTCCCTTCCTGGGGATGCTGCCTTTCTGGGTTTCACTTTCAAAAGCTGAAGTAATGTGGAAATTGTGCACTCAATCAAAGAATAGTTCGGGAACTCCAAGTCTTTTCAAAACCACTTTGGTTCTAATGGAGACCCAGGCACCACCTGGCATGAAAGACATTGACACAGCGTTTCTAGTCAACTCTAGGCATCAGATTCAGAAAGAAGTAGAATAAATTTTAGAGACCCCCTCAGATAACTCCTCTCACCCAACCTACAGGTTGGTAGCCTGTATATTGATTTACTAGGTATAAAAATGTTAGGCCAATGACACATTTTTAACATCTTTATTGAAATAATTTACATGCTTTAAAGTTTATCCTTCAGTGTACAATTCAATAACTTTTAATAAATTGATGGTCATACAATCATCATCACAGTCTCATTTTAGAACATCGCCTTCACCCTACTTGCAGTCAGTCCTCATCCTCACCCCCACCCCCCTTTCAGGAAGCCACTGGCCTGATGTCTGTCTCTGGGTTTTCTGGACATTTCATAAATGAAATGACATAACATGGAATCTTTTGCATCTGACTGCTTTCACGTAGCAGAATGCTTTTAGAGTTCATGTTGCAACATGTACCAGTACTTCATTTCTCTATATTCCATTGCATGGCTCTATCATTTTGTTTTTTAATTCACTATTGGTAGACACTTGGGTTGTTTTCAGTTTCTTAGTGTACAAAGACTGCAGCTATGAACCTTCCTGCCTGAGCTTGTTTGTATGCACACAAATTCTCTTTTCCTTTGGGTAAATTCTTAGGACAAGATAATTATTTTTACTTTTTAGGAATCTGCCACATCTGTCTTCTGAAGTGTTTGTACCATTTCACATTTCGACTAGTAATGTGTGAGGTTTCCAAGTTTTCCACATCCTTGCCAACGTTTGTTATTGTCCGTCTTTCTGATTATAGCCATCCTAGTGGGTGTGTTGTGGTATCTCATTGTGGATTTAATTTGCATTTTCTTAATGACCAATGATTTTGAGCATCTTTTCATGTGCTCATTACCCAAAAGCATATTTCAATCTAAATGGAAATATAAGTCCTTTTTTTAAAGTGTCAAAAATAAGCTTAAAGCTGAGCTTATTTTATTGTCAGTAGTAAAAATAGTCACAGGAGGCTTAAACAGATTGAATGACTGACCCATTCATTCATGAATGTGTTTATTTGTTCTGTCAGTAGTTATGATAAGTTATGAGGTCCTCTGTGTGCCTGGGGATGTGCTACTTCCTGGAGGAGAAACAATAAGTAAGACATAACCCTACCTTTCTGTATCTTATTAAGATACATATAAAAGATGAGCATTAACTATATGCAATTATATGTTTAAGTGGAGTAGGAGCTCTGCTGAGTTATCTCTGCTCACTCACCCCAGTGTTAAGAGTTCTGGGAATATTTAGTGGGTGACATAAAGGCAAATATGAGCTCCAAGGGGTGAGTAGCCATCAGCGAGGCAAAGGCTAAGACCAGGTAACTGGAAGGGTTGAGGGTGGATGGGAGAGGGAGGGAGGAATGAGCACAGCCCTAGTGTGTCTGGGTATCTGAATCCATTCAGGCTGCTAGAGCAAAACCGCACAGACTGGGCACCTTATAAACACAGTTCCGGAAGTTGGGAAGTCTACAATCGGCATGCCAATGTGGTCAAATTCTTGTGAGGGTCCTCTTGTGCCTCCTAGGTGGTGGTTCCTGCTAGGTTTGTCCTCATGTGGTGGTGGGGCAGGGGATCCCTCCACAGCCTCTTTGAGGCTCTCCATTCATGAGGGCTCCCCCTTCATGACCTACTCACCTCCCAGTGGCTCCACCTCCTAATATCATTGTCTTCAGGTGTTAGGATTTGAATTTGTGAGTTTGCGGGGGACACAAACATTCAGACCATAGCACTGAGCAAGCTAAAGTATCTCCACATGAATGGACTCTGGAGTACTGGGCTGGGGAGAGGAAAGCACTGAGAAATGAGCTGAGAGGGAGGCAGAGCCATGACCGGGAAGGGCCAAGCAGACAGCCACCAGCACCGTTCAGGGAGGGACTGTCATGATCAGATGACCCTTTAGAAAGTTCTCCCATAGCACTGTGAGGACCAGGCGGTAGTGGGGTGGGGTGGGGGGCTCTAGGGTTTCCTTTACAGAAGCCGCGTGAGGCCTCCCTGAGCCTCCCAGAGCTGTCTCACAAGGCCCTGGCAGGGCCAGAGGTCATCACCGGCCACCTGTGGTACTGACAGCCCCCTCTGCCCTCCCCAGGTGCTACATCACTCTGACCCAGTCTCTGCACCTGACCATGAGTGGCGCTCCCTCGGGGCCTGCAGGCACAGGCAAGACGGAGACCACCAAGGACCTGGGCCGAGCTCTGGGCATCATGGTCTACGTGTTCAACTGCTCGGAGCAGATGGACTACAAGGTACTGGCCCAACCCCAGGGGAACTCAGAACTGGGCAGCAGCCCCGACTAGGGACCAGGTTCATCCGTGCCACCCCGGCCCAGCACAGAGGCCCAGGTTGGGAGACCCTGCTCCTACCTTCATGGGAGATGCAGGACCCTTGATTCCTGGAGCTTATTCACCTCCTTGTAAACCTCAGCACCATGGAATCTGCTTCCACAGATGAGATTTGCAGCCACAGATACTGTTCTTTTTTGATTCACCTTTGGCATCTTCCTCTCATCATCTGTAAAATGAAGAAGCTGAATATATATCCAAAGGTCTAAATTCCCTATTTGACCTAGGACCACAGAAAGGCTTGGGAGTGGCTAATATAACATCTTATTAAAATAAAGATAACATAAAAATCATATCTGTGCTCTTCTGTAAAAATGGTCATTTCCCCCAGAATATCCACAAGGGTAAAATGTCCCATAAGGGCAGGTGAGCCTTCTAAAGACAGACCAGATCAACCCCTACTCCTAGCAAGAGATGCCCATACAAGACAATGTGAGGCTCATGTTCTTCTTTCAGGGCACTCCTCATCCCAGGTCTATGTCACAGAGACAAGTGAAAGAAGCAAGAGACCAGTAGTTAGCTAGCCACATTCTATTCAGGACTCATCTTTATATACATTCTTTTTTAAAAAGTGTAATAACAGGCTGCCTTGCTGACTCATTGCTTTTATTTTGTTTTACTGTATGTATTTTTGTTAACTGTTTAAAGTCCCTGTGAAAACAGGATGGCATGTAAATAAATTTAGAGTAAAAAAATAAATAAAACAAATGCATTAAGAATAGGTTAAATATTTATGTGTATAACTCATGTGTATTGATTGCAAAATAAATTTAATTTAAAAATAATTTTAGAGGCTGCACAGTAGCACTTGCAGTTACCACTTTTAGAATGCTTTAAATGAGACTCACCTCCCATAGCTTTAATTTCTCTTGTGTATAAAGTTTTGCTGTGCAGAGTGTTGCAGAATCTATAGCACCATAGAGTTTTCTCATAGCAAGCAAACAAAATGAGGATTCAGACCTAAAATAACTGTCTTCCATTGGTCTACACACTCTAAATTTTAACATGCTTTTACTGGTTTACTGATAAACACATTAAGATAATGTTGTGTTTTTTTAACGTCAGGCTGAAGACAGATTTTTCCCCATTATGAAATAATCCCAGCCTTAAAGATTATTTTAGGTTTCTAGATTCTGCCAAAGTTTAGCAATGGCCAACATTGCTGATGTAAGTAGAGTCCCCTAAGAGGAATACTTTTGAGGGCATACTCATTTAGATGTAGAAGACCTGGCATGTTGACTGAAGGAAATCAGCTGATTTCCTCCATTATGCCTGGCATAGCAAACAGGAGAAGCGAACTGGCCCAACAGCCAGGGGTCACGAAGGCATTTTACCCAATTCTTTCAAAACTTTCTATTGACTCCCATCTCCTCCAATTCCTCTAACAGTACAGGGTGAGAGGAGGAGTCTCTCTTAGTTTGTCTGAATAGTGACCAAAGCTCAGTCATGTAAGTCTAGGCAAGCACCAGATCAGAGTGCCAGTGACAGGAATAGCCTTGGTGAGGCCCACCACAAGGAGAGTGGTCCCCTCTCTGCCAGGACACTCGACATCCTTGATGATCAAACAGCCTCACTAGGCTGTTCTCAAAGCTCTTCTTCCCTTTGTTGTCCACTATTCAGAATTATCTTTGGCACAAAGCATACTCCAGCAATCAAGTTAATTTGAATATCACTATTGCTCAGCTTGCATCAGGCATCATCGGAGTAGATAGATAGATAGATAGATAGATAGATAGACAGACAGATAAAGTATGACCCAGTCCATTTGGAGACATGAGAAAGATGTGTGAAATGATTCGGGTGGTACCAGACAATAGCACGCTGAGGAATAACATGAGCTCTGCAAATGCTGATCCCTGGAGTCCTGCAGAGTGGGACGGAGAGCCACAGAGCTTGCTTGTCAGCAGTTGTTGTGGAAGGTGTGAGACCTGAGGCTGCTTAAGGTTTGGTGAGTGCCACACAGCCATGTGACATTTTAACACAACCAAACCCATTAAAATGTCTGCTTTAAAAGCATGACCAAGTTCTCCATGCCTCCAATGGTCCTTCCCGGCCTCTGGTCTGAGTTCCCCTGAACTCTTGTCCCCAGGCTCAGCAAGGATAAGGAGAAAAAGAGTGAGCATGAGGGAGAGTGGTCACACAATCACCAGGCATCACTCTGTTGTCATTCATGACACTCACAGCGACATATTCTGTTTCTGTATCTCCAGAGAACAAGTTAGAAATAGACATGGAACCAACCATGGCCAAGTGCAATAGAATGGATTGTGATCAAGAGCAGACACGAGATGGGGTTAAACAAGGAGGGGAGGGATCCAAAGCCACTGGGAGAATCTGACCTGTGGGAGTGGGCTACAGACAGACCCCACAGGCTTCAGAACAGAAGCAGGAGCATGATGAGAACAAGTGGTGTTGAAGGAAGACTGTTGGGCAGCCAGATCAGTGGACAGAGGCAGAGCCCAGGAGGAAAGAGCATTGTAGTCATTCCAGCCAGAGAGGGTGCAGAGGCAGATGGTGGGGTAGTAAAAATGGAAGAGGAAGAACAAGAGGCTTTAAAACGAAATTAAATAACACCTAGTGAACATGGGGAGGAATGGACAGTGAAAACAGGGAACAGTTAAAGGAGAGTGTGGACCATAGTCAGGGCCCTTGCAATCCTCTTTGCCCCAGGAATTCCTGTAGGAGGCATTAGCTAATGGGGTGGACACAGAACAGTGCAAAGACCTGAGGAAAAGGGAACATTATTGCTTTCCTCTATTAGTGCTTATTGAAAAACATATAAAACTAGCCACTTTCTCTGGAAATGGTTGCAGTTTTAGTGCTCAAGTCGTCTTTATATTATAGCAGCAATACTTTCCCCTTGACCTCAATTTGGAGAGGCTATTGCTGAAAGATCAAATGGTTTTGAGCCTACACTATCTGGATTCCTTTTGACTTCTCTGTAGCATCAACCCTATATAGCACCCAGTCTTGATTTCTGAAACATTCTACTTCCACAGTTCTTCTAACTCTGTTCTCTCCTTCTTGACTTCATTGTCTGATTCTCTTTCATGTTTTTCAGTTTCACATGGGCACCAATGGATGCACACATGCCTTAAGCTTCACCAAGGCTCTGGTCCTGTCTTTGCCTGGGCAGTAGGGCCTCCATTGAATGCCCTGTTCTCATACTTGGCTAACGCTCTTTCTCAGGTTATTCCTGCTGACTCACTCCTGTCTTCTGCTCAACCAGATTCCACATCCTATTAATACGAATCATCTCAGTTTTCTTTGTGGTCCATTCTGATGGTTTCATGTCCTTCCTTTCAGTCATTAATGTTGATTCTTCCTTCAGCAGGCCTCTTGCCTCAAGGGCTTCAACCCTATTCTCCTTGCCTTTATTCTAGCCCAGAAACTTGCCATTCTATAGCAAAGCCATTGTAGAATTGCAGCGGGGTAAAAAATAGGACAAGGTGGGGTCTCAGGGTATCTGTTCCAGCCCTCAGGAGAAAAACTGGGAGGTGGGGGGGGTGACAGGTATCCACCTATGAAAACTCCACTTTTTTTTCTGTTTTTGTATTGTATATCCATTTGATAAAATGGATCTACAGCTTGAAAAAGCTTTTGAAACCACTGTTAATGTGGAAGAGCATTGATTTTGATTCCTGGACTTCTGCTTAAGTATTTGTGACATTTGACAGGTTGCTATTATTATCTCAAATATAATAGATATTACTATATATACCTCAGATATTAGGTATATGTACTTATGGATGTAACAAGAGCAATGTCCAGCTGTAGGGTTGTTATGAGCACACAAGCACACTGCCTGGAACTGAGGTCAGCCCTCAGAAACTGCCTGTGACTACACAATCTGAGACGACCTTACCACAGCCTCCTGGGGGACTTCTCCCCCTCCAACAGTGTCTTATTTCTGTGTCATTACCTGTTACGCTAGGCTGTAAGCTCCCCCCCTACAAAATAGGGCTTTGTCTCCCTGTTCACTTTTGATTCCTGGTGATGTAGGATAATTCCTGGCACATTGTACATACTCAATAAGTATTTGTTGCATGAACAGAGGAATCATTGAATTCAAGGAGCTTAAAAAAGGTAGGGTCTATTCTTTCATCTCTTTGCAAAGTCTGCCCATGTCCAACTTAGCTTATGTAATGTTAGACTAGTTCTCCTAAAATGTTGATTTACTGATGTTTCTCTCTATTTTAAACCTCCAAAGTTCCCTTACAATAATTCAAATATTTTCATAACCATGACACCCTTTAGTAATTCAGTTTTGCAGCTAAAAGGCACCTTTATTTTGGCCTGGAAACATGATGATTTTGCTCATTCTTTGTCCATAATTTTTCATCCTCCTGCAAAGCCCTTACCCCTCCATTCTGCCTTCATGAATACTATTATCCCATTAATCCAGCATTCCTAGTATGTTCCAGCATTCCCAATGTATATTCTGAAGATACCATAGAGTTCTATGCAATACCACTAATGTTGGCCAGAGTGCATTCTGAGAAAACCCGGGATCACACAAGTGGAAAAAAAATCCTAGCAATATTATATTATAACAAAATTGAATGCATTAATTGTGCAGGGCTTCTCAGGGCTCTTAGAAAGCTAATACATGTCATAAATTGGCAAAAGTAGGTTATAGAATGCAGTGCTTCCCAAATTTGCTTGACCAAAGAAACTCCTCTGCTAGGAGCATCTTCCAGACTTGGCATGGAATCATGAAATAAGCTTTAGAAAGTGCTGCTGTAATACTATCTGAAATTCACCTCTGGCAAAACTGATCTTTCTAGAGCACTGTGACCCACTCCTCTCTGAATTCTATCACATTTGTGGTTTACATTACCCATTGGAACCACAGCTTGTGTAGCAATTTACCTGTTTCATTTATGCGCTTTATCTCCACAACCTAAGTAGATAAAAGTTCTTAGGGGGACTGAGCATAGCACATGAGCTATGCACAGAGCCAATGGTCAAGTAATGCCCTCTCAGGGAACAGATGGGACTTTTCTACTATTTGCGTGTTCCCTGCACTTTAATGGTATGTATCTCCCTGCCAGTGACCTTGAGAGCATCTCCCAGTAACCTCTCCTTTCATATTGCTCCATGGTTTACCAGTTTGTGTTGAGTGCTCAGAATGGCTTTTATTTTTAGGAAAGAGATACCATCTTCCCTCTGAAATTCTCTCCTTGCTCTCTTTTGAAAGACTTACTTGCAGTTTATTTTCTGTTGGTGTTATTACTTCCCACCCCATCACCAGCTTCCTATCACTCTGGGAAATCTGGGTATTTGGGCATGGGGTTAAAGATACAGACATAAATTTTTTCATCAGCACATGCCAAAGGCTGAGTGGAGGGCTTTTTGTCAGTATGGCACAAGAAAAATAATATTTTATTCATTTCCTGGGATTTTGAAAGCTACAGAGTCCACAGTATTGTGAACTGGATGACATTTTAAAAGGATTTCATTCTAAGTGTCTTGAAAAGGTTCTGTTTGATCCTGTGACTTACATTGGCACCCACAGCCATCAAAATTTTAATTGTTCTTGAAATTTTAATACAAGTTTCTAACCAGTGGTCAGTAGGGGTCTGGAAGTACCTATAATAAAGAGGGTGAAAATGACTCAGATGTGCATTGATAAGGCACTGATAGTAATTTAAGTTTTGTACATTTCATTGCAGTCTTGTGGCAACATCTACAAAGGCCTCGCTCAGACTGGTGCCTGGGGCTGTTTTGATGAATTCAATCGAATTTCCGTGGAGGTCCTGTCAGTGGTGGCTGTGCAGGTATGGGGCCAGAAGTTGGTGGGAGCCCCGTGGCCTTCATGTTAAGCACTGCAGAAGTCTAGGTCCTCTTGTTTTCAACCTCTGCTCATCCATTTCCCCTTCTCCCTCCTCCCTTGAATTTCATGCCCCTTCCCCCACCCTCTAAAATCAGACCTGAGTGCAGGGCGTGGGTATCCTGCAGGTCCCTACCAAGGTGGATCCATTTACTGACTGTGGGACTCCATTTTCTTCTCTGTAAAATGGGACTAAAGAACAGCCAGCTGGCCTGTGTCAGCATGGAAGGAAAGGGTCAAACCAGATGGTGGAGCCCAGCTCCTTGGAAAGGGCATTGACTTTGGAAACTGACAGACCAGGGCTTAAAATCCAGCTTTGCCATTTCCTCACTGAGAGCCCAGCAAGTTGCTCCACCTCTGTCAGCCCAATTCACTTCATTATATATAAAGTGAGAATTACAGTGTGAATGTAATTGAATGAAGAAAGTCATTTTTTGGTCAGATTTTATGTAAGCTTGCCACTTGTCTTTTAAGTCATACAGAAAGTTCTTACTGAACACCTACAACATAGTAGGTGCTGCACTCAGGCCTAGGGTATAGGGTCCCCAGTTGAATAGGACAAAATCGCTGGCTGCAACCACTTGAGTTCTTGACACAGACATGAGCACTCGGTAATGTTCAGAAATTATTCGAATCCTGGCTCACACGATGGGGCAAGACACTGGACATGTCATCTTAAAGTCAGGCCTGCAAGCATGGAAAGGATTTAAATTTGGGAGCATCAGAAGAGGGAGGGATAGCCAAAGTGAACAAACCTTTGTTGAAAGTCTGTTCTGTACTAGATACTTGTCCTATATCATCTCTTAATATCTCTTACACCACAACAGCCCTATGAGTCACTATTATCCCCCTTATATAGATATATATACATATATGTGTATATACATACATGTGTGCATATATGATTTGAGCCCATCCACACTGACCAGGGGCAGGTCCAGGCACAGATCTGGTGTACAGGAGGTAAAATAAGAAAATACATGTAGACAGGCAGGCTTGAACCAAGTAGTAGGCAGAATTTAATGGCATGATGTATATTATACTTTCTTTAGTAGGCAACAGGGAACCCTCAAGACTTCTGAAAGGGAAATTGCCCCTCTACTTGGCAGTGGTTTAGGGAGGGGCTGGGCAGGGGGACAATCAGTGGCTACAGTCAGTCAGAGCTCTCTAATTACAGCTACAAAGGCCTAAGCTGGTCCCTGACAACTCCCAGAATGGCCCCCAGTCACCATGAACAGGCATATTCATTGGCAGCACCAATTCCTGGGCTCCTTCCTGCAGCCAAGTCCTGCCATTGCCCACTAGGAGGAGTTGTGGTTACAGGGCCCCCCCATTCCTGTTGCTTCAACAAGACAAAGCAAATGTAGGGGTGCCCTGTGGTGGTAGGGTCTCAGGATCAATTGTATGACTAGTGCTTCTGTTTGTGCCCACATACCATGCTGTCAAAGATGGTTTAATTTTCTTCTTATTGTTCATTTTTATCTCTAAAGCAATATTTATACATACAGCATGGAAAAAGAAAATGGGGACTCGTTGCTCCCTTTTGTGTAATTTTTTCAAGTCCAGACAGAAAACAGTGAAAAAAGTTTAGCTTCACTGACATTTTTCTTAGGCAAGCATGCAGGGTTGAGCAGCAAAAGGGGTGGGGGAGGGACTTCAGAGATAGGCAGCATTCTCCCACTCCAACTGGCCTGTCTGCCCTGGCAGGTGCATCTCCACCCACTTTCCCCCACATGCTGGCACCCTCTTGTCCAGACATGATGTCCCAGCCACAGGTAGGCTAGATGCAGAGCTGTGGATAGGTAGGGGAGATACCACAGGCCAAATAGCAACAGAACTCACACCACCAGCTTATCGCCCCGGCCACACCCATCTTCAGTTGCCACTGGGAGCCAGGGGTGGTCAGGGGCCTCTGCAGGGCCCCTTCACTTCCTTCTCCTTGCAAACTGGTTAGTCTTCCTACCTCTTGCATTTGGCAGCCAGATGGTGATCCCATTTGCTGATTCTTTCCAGATTGTTTCCTGGCGAAGCCCCTGAAAGGTACAAAAATGTTGGGCTCTTCCCTTATTCCCAGTGGTGATACATGGTTTTCCCTTTCCTTAGACTTGTTTAATTCATTAGGGGTTAGTAGAGGAAGGCAGTCAAATTGCTGGCCTGAACACTCCACCTGAAAGCCCTTTAGTCTTCTGGTTCAGGGGCTGACTGTGTGCATTTCTGTGCTGTCAAGTCAGAGCCTAAAACTGACTCTGGGGGTACTATTTCCACTTTGGAAACTGGCAAATCCTTCAAGTCAGGGCATTTTTGTTTTCTTGGAGAGCAAGTTGTTAAACATTTACCATCATGCCTCTTCCTTGCAGGAATGTAAGGTCAGTGTTGCCAGATCTTTTAAACTATACAGAAGCTGAACGTCTATATTTTTATTTTTTAATTTAAAAAGATTTTATTTATTTATTTTTAGAGAGAGGGGAAGGGAGGGAGAAAGAGAGGAAGAGAAACATCAATGTGCGAGAGATACATCAGCCAGTTGCCACTTGCATGCCCCCTACTGGGGACCTTGCCCTAACCCAGGCATGTGCCCTGACTGGGAATCCAACAAATGCTCTTTCAGTTTGCAAGCCAGCACTCAACCCATTGAGCCACACCAGGCAGGGCATATATTTTTATTTGTTTTTTTTTTAATTCTAGATTTCAATAAGTTGGCAACTTATTTGTTTAAAAAAAAACAGAAAAAAATCCCTGAGCCTGACAAATGAAACATATTATGCAGGCTGCATTCACCTCTGCATGGTGACTTCACAACTTCAAATGAGGAATGACACCCAATAAGGTCTTTTTTAATTTGGGGTATAGTCCATTTAAGAGTACAAGTGGAGTAAAACAAGTAAAATAAACCTTTGTCAGACTACTAATTCTAGGCCAAGAATGATTCTGAAAATCGGGAGATAAACAAATACTTTTCATTTCTGTGGATATTGCAGTTAAGGACCCATAATTATACGTGTACCTGGAGTTTTTCTCCTTTCTTTCACTGTACTTCTCAGGTGGCTGAGGTCTTGCTTCATCTGTTTATTCCCTGCCCACTCTCCTCTGCTGTTTCTACCCACCTTTATGTGCACCTCTTTCCTCTTTGCTTTTATGATTGTCTGCTCCCTCCCTCCTGTCAGCTTGCTGCAGATTTCAGAGGGCACTTTTTATTCTCATCTGCCAGGTCACACTGCTGTGACTGCCCTCATTAAATCCAGGATAATTCGTCAGGACCCGCTGTCCCTATATGTCCCAGGGCAGCTCTCAGTGCTGCGGAAGGATGTGTGCCAAAGGGCTGTCAGGGCAAGTCAGTCCAGCACCAGCATAGAGCCCATCTTGTGCTCCACAGATTGTGTACAAGTGGGACTTTAGAAGAAACAGCTTATTGAAGAGTGGGGTTAGCAAAGCGAGGGGGTGGGGAAGCAGACTGCCAGGGCTCAATTCTGGCTCTGCCACTTACTAGCTGTGTCACCTTAGGTACATGTCTCAAGTTCCACATCTGCAAAGGGGGTTAATAACTGTAGGTACTTTGCAGATAATAATTATTATATCTTTATACTTGTAATAATTACTACATGAATTTCTATGTGTAAAGCACATAAAGCAGAGCACTACTGACAGTAGGCACTCAATAAATGTTAGTCTCCCATATGACGATGATGTTGAAGAGGATGGGAAAGTTGTTGTTGGTGGTGGTGATGGTGATGATGTTAGTGGTGATGATGATGATGGTGGTGCTGGTGATGGTTGGTGAAGATTGTGTCATTATTACCTGAACTCTGTAGTAAATGGGTTGAAAGAAAGCGGAAGGCTGGGACACATCGGCACAGGGACAGAAGGTCCACACTCTGGTCCCTTAGTATTCCCTACACTTTTCATTCCTTATCAACTGTCCCAGCCTTGGCTGTCTTACCAAACTTAACAATTTTCCAACTGATAAGGCAATGAGGCCCAAAATCATTGTTCCTAATGGATAATAGATACTGTGAATTTGCCTTATTTTGAAATTTTCCAACATGAGATCAGTAATGGATTCTCCAAGATCCATTCCCTATTGCTTCTGGAATTAAATGAAATAAGGTCAACCTGGAGTTCCACGATGCTCTCACACTCCAGTCTATGAGCACATCCATAGGACACCCTCTCCAGAAAGTGGTCTGACAACAGACTAGGAAAAATCTGAAGTGTTAACATTTAAAATCACATGCCCACCCAAGGGGAAAATTGCTTTTAATTATTCACACAGTGATCCAGGCTGGCATATTGGTTCAGAAGCCATACCAGCTGTGACACTTTCTCCCTTGCCTTCCTTCTGCTTCTCTGCCTTTCTCCTCTCTGCTCCTCACGCATATGGGTTCCTCTACCCAGTAACTTCTACAAACATGAGTGTGCTTCATTGTCCTTGTAGGTGGATGTTTTCATGTGTCTGTCAGGTTGGTCAAGCACAACTGCATATCCAATTAGGATGGACATGTGTAGCAATTCCAAGAGCAACTACTCTGCTGTTTTTTAAGTGTGTATAACACATTACAGTGCTTACTTTCTTTCAGAGTTTTGCCATCACTGTTGCAATCAACTCACTAGGCCTTGCACTATCTGAGCCCCAGGGACACTCACTGCTTCCAGCTCCTAGTCCCTTCCGCATTCTTTGGCCAAGCATCCCTGTCTCCCCCTCCCTTCCAAGGTAGGAAGTAGCTAGAAGCAGCAAATCACCATAGCAGTGTTCCAAGTACTCAAGATGCTGAACAAACCCTGTAGTCTCAGAACCAAGGGAGCTTCCCATGTAACACCCTTCACTGAGGAGCTTAAGGTTTAAGGGAAAAACACACAAGTATAAAAAAATACAAAAAGCAGCCCTGCCTGATGTGACTTAGTAAATTGAGTGCCAGCCTGCAAACCAAAGGGTCAACAGTTCGATTCCTGGTCAGGGCACATGCCTGTTTAGGGTGCCCAGTCCCCAGTAGGGGGTGTGAGAGAGGCAACCACACATTGATGTTTCTCTTCCTCTCTTTCTCCCTCCCTTCCCCCTCTCTAAAAATAAATAAATAAAATATTTTAAAAAATGTAAAAAGTGATGAGTGGGTTGCACTTCCTGAAGGCAACAGACTCCAATCTGCCATCGGAGAGAGAAGTGTGGAATGAGCCAAACAGGATTTTAATAACACATGGCATTTTAGAGGAAAGGCTGGAAAAGAGATTGACCATAGGGGGCCACAGAATGGCCTGCTTTCCTGGAACGAAAAGGGCAAAGTAGAAGGGTGTGAAGGAAAAGCTGAGGGGATTCATGAAGCAGAGCTAGCTGATAGCCTCCTTAAAATGCGTCACCTGCAGAGAGCTAGTGTGACTTTAATACTTCATGAGTCTGTCTGATGCAGGCCCTCACCTGGGGCGGGGGGATATGAGGGCGGGACTCTTCAAGTCCCCAGACTCAGGCGAGCACATAGAGCTTGTACAAATAACAGGACTGACCACTGAAATCAGAGCTGGCCTGCAATAGAGAGGAGTATGAACCTATTTATCTATCTAAAATATAAGGCAGAACACAAGGTCTACTAGAGAGGTGCAGTTAAAGGCCACAGAGACTGGAAAGAGAAAGTGAACCCATCTGGTTGAGGGGCAGTTATGGTCATGAAATGGGTAGGGCAGTGTGGGAAGCACAGTTAATTGGCCACCAGATGTTCTGGGAGTGGACAGTCAAATGGCGTCATCTAGCTTCATGCTACTGCAGCTGTGGACCAATAGTGTCAGCATTTCCCGGGAACTTGTTAGCAATGTACACTTTCAAAACCACTGGAGCTGCCGAAATAGAACCTGCATTTTCACAAGGTCCCAGGGATTTGTACACACAACAGAGTTGGGGACGTGCTGCTCTGGCACAGCAATCTCAACCCTGGATGCACAGAGCTGCCTGGGCGCATCTGAAAACCATGATGCCTAAACACAGCCTCCACCCCCTAGGATCTGACTTCATTGGCCTGGAGCAGGGCCTGGGCATCCAATTTTATTTTTAAAAATTCCCTACATGGTTCTCACATTTGGCAAACTTTGAAAACCAGAGTGGAGAGGAAGATTGGCAAGCAAGGAAAACACTGGGAGGAGTGTGGGGCTGGGTTCACATCAAGACCCATAGGATGGATCCTTGGCTGGTCCAGATTGAGGGTGCAGGGACAGGTCCCCTCCATGGCAGGCAGGCAGGCAGAAGGGAATGGAGGACTCAGGCTCATCTGTGGGAGGGGGGTCAGTCTGCAGCTGTGAGTGGGGACAGTGGGCAGCAGAGAGTATGAGTAGAAATTCAAGAACTGACTGGGCTACAGTGGTTCTTGAACTCCACTTGGATCCAGATCACCTTGGTAGGCTTGTTAAAACACCCTGTTGGATATCTCCCCCAGAATTTCTGATTTCGTCAGTCTGGGGCGGGGCCAAGAATTTCCATAAGAACTTGGCAGGACCCAGGGATACCAGCTGTGGAGTGGTGGACAAATACCTGCATCGTTTGGGCCTCAGTTTCCCCTTTGGTACAATGTTTGGTCCAGATCAGGGTTCCTCGGCATGGGCACTGTTAATGTCTTGGGCCTGACAATTCTCTGCTGTGAGGATCTGTCCTGTGCATTCTATGATGATTAGCAGCACCCCTGGTGTCTCCCCACTAGTATCCTGAGACTTTGCCAAATGTTCCCCAGGGAGCACAGGTGCAAAATCACCGCAGCTGAGAACACCAGTTTCTGCCTAGCTGCCCATTTCCTTTCTTTCTTTTTTTAAAAATATGTTTTATTGATTATGCTATTACAGTTGTCCCATTTCCCTCCTTCACTCCCCTCCACACTGCACACCCCCTCCCACCCATATTGCCCCCCTTTAGTTCATGTCCATGTGTCATACTTGTAAGTTCTTTAGCTTCTACATTTCCCAAAAATAGCTTCTATTTTCTACCTACCTTCTATGCTACTTATTCTTTGTACCTTCTCCCCCTCTCTCCTCCTCCCACTCCCCTGTTGCTAACCCTCCATGTGATCTCCATTTCTGTGTTTCTGTTCCAGTTCTAGTTGTTTGCTTAGTTTGCTTTTGTTTTAGGTGTGGTTGTTAATGATTGTGAGTTTGCTGTCATTTTACTGTTCATGTTTTTTGTCTTCTTTTTCTTAGATAAGTCCCTTTAACATTTCATATAATAAGGGCTTGGTGATGATGAACTCCTTTAACTTGACCTTATCCGAGAAGCACTTTATCTGCTCTTCCATTCTAAATGAAAGCTTTGCTGGATGGAGCAATCTTGGATGTAGGTCCTTGCCTTTCATAATTTGGAATACTTCTTTCTAGCTCCTTCTTGCCTGCAAAGTCTCTTTTGAGAAATCAGGTGACAGTCTGATGGGAACTCCTTTGTAGGTAACTGTCTCCTTATCTCTTACTGCTTCTAGGATCCTCTCCTTCATTTTTACCTTGGCTAATGTAATTATGATGTGCCTTGGTGTGTTCCTCCTTGGGTCCAACTCCTTTGGGACTCTGAGCTTCCTGGACTTCCTGGAAGTCTATTTCCTTCGCTAGATTGGGGAAGTTCTCCTTTATTTGAGTGTTCAAATAAGTTTTCCACTTGTTGCTCTTCCTCTTCTTCTTCTGGTACCCCTATAATTTGGATGTTGGAATGTTTAAAGATGTCCTGGAGGTTCCTAAACCTCTCCTCATTTTTTTGAATTCTTGTTTCTTCATTCTGTTCCAGTTGATTGTTTATTTCTTCCTTCTGCTCCAAATTGTTGATTTGAGTCCCAGTTTCCTTCCCATCACTATTGGCTCCCTGTACATTTTTCTTTATTTCACTTAGTGCATCCTTCATTTTTTCATCTAATTTGTGACCAAATTCAACCAATTCTGTGAACATCCTGATTACCAGTGTTTTGAACTGTGCATCTGGTAGGTTGTCTATCTCTTCATTGCTTAGTTGTATTTTTTCTGGAGCTTTGATCTGTTCTTTTATTTGGGCCATTTTTTTTTTCAGCATGGCTGTTACATAGTAAGGGGCAGAGCCTTAGGTATTCACCAGGGCAGGGCAACCCATGTCACTGGGTTTTGATGCTGTATGTGGGGGAGGGGTCTGAGAGGAAAAAAATGGCGCTTGCTCCACTCTCTGCAGGATTTCGGTCACTTTACCCACTTTCCACAAGCAAATTGGGCCCTTCTGGTGCTGATTCCCATGTGGGTGGGTTTGTATACATTCTAGGGCCCTGTGGGTCTCTCCAACAAACTCTCCTATGAAGTTGGGAGTTTCTCCTGCCGCTGCCTGAACCCCCACAGGTATTTTCAATCAGTGGTTTGAGGCTTTATTTGCCTGTGCTGGGGCCCTGGGTTGTGCAGTCCAATCTGCTCTCCAGTGGTTTCTCCTGGTTTATCTGCACGCAAATGTGGGACCGCCCGGTCCACCAGCTGCCTTGGATGCCGCACCCCATTTCACAATCTGCCACCTCACTGGGATCCATCAGCCACTGCTTTGCCACGAGTCCTGTCTGCCCGGCTGCCCAACTCCACCCCTCCTGCCAGTCTGGATGAATGTTTCTTCGTTAACTCCTTGGTTGTCAGACTTTATACAGTTTGGTTTTCTGTCAGTTCTAGTTGTTTTTTGTTTTTAAATTATTGTTGTCCTTCTTTTGGTTGTGTGAAAAGGCACAGTGTGTCTACCTATGCCTCCATCTTGGCCAGAAGTTTCCCATTTCTGTGTGTTTCATTTCATGGGTGCCAAAGGCACCTCTTCTTACTTTGTGGAAGCTGACACCTCTACATTATAACAAACTTGATTATTTTCAGAGAAAAACAAATTCCTCTGAAAATGTACATACTGGGGTGGGCCAACACAGGTTCACAGTTGTTTGCATGGAAAAGGGCATGCTGGTTATGATTGTTGCAGTAGCTTTAATAACTCTGTGTTTCAAGTACTTGCAACTGTATGCCCGGTCCTGCCCACCCCTGTGCCCCTTGTGGGGAAAGCATTGGGGGAAGTGGCTGAAAGTGGTACTTTGGCACCAGATTGCCTGGTTTTTAACTCAGGTCGCCCTGCTTACCAACTGTGCAGATTTCTTTTAACTTTTTATTTTGAACAGACTTTAAAATTATAAAAAAGTTCCAAAAATAGTACAGAGTTTCCACATATCCTTCCCTTGGCCTCCTCTATGTCAACGTCTTAGGTAATATAATACAATTTCTTAACTGCCTTCTGCCTCAGTTTTCTCATCTATAAAACTAGGACCTGCCTACCTCCTATAGCTGTTAAGAGGACTGAATGGGATAATTCATGTAAAATACTCAGAATAGCACCTGGCACATATCAAGTGCTCAGTGAACGTCAGTGATTATTTCATTGTTATTCCCTGTGACTTTAAAATCTCCAAAAACAATGAGTGTTTAGTGGAGAAACAGACCCCTTACATATCATATCGGTCAGTGCCCTCCTGTGTGTCCACCTCCACCTGGCTGAGCTCACAGGTTAATCCACACAATCCTGTCCACCTGCTTCTCCCTCCCCTGACATCCTGAAGGGAATCCTGGATCCTGACCACTGTTGTTACCTTCCAGGGACTTGTTCCAGGGTCTCAGCTGCTGTGAATGCAGTGAAGAAATGCCAGTAGAGTCCTCCTGTTCTAAGCAGCCAGGCTAGCAGAACCTGTTATTAGCACCGATGCTTCAGCTTCAGGGTTACCTGCATCCTTGAGTCTGCTCAACACTCTCCCTCAGGGCCCCCTACAGAATTTACACAAAAGCACAGATGCCTCCAATCAACAGTGCAGCATCAATTCTTGCTGAGCTTGAGGTTTCTGGGCCTGGTGTTGCCAGAGGGAATGTTGAATCAGAGGAAACAGCAGAAAAGGTCCTGGGCTCTTGCTTTTGCCTCCACACAGAGGTGTCAGAGCAATTTGTAAATGGTGATTAAGCTCACCTCCCCACTCCATAACAATGTGAGTGCTCAGTATATCATGTAGATGGAAGGACTGGGGCCTAAGGAGAGAACCCAACCTTTACACTCCCACAGCTTGCAGGGTGATGAGAGGCTACTTGGCAGCACTGTACTGTGAGTACCTGAGAACCAGCAGAACTTGATCTGTTCACCTGCCTGCTGGGAGCTAGAGGTTCAGTCTAAACTAATTGCTGGGAGCTCAAATGTATTCAGTCATTAGAGCTTCACTTTGGGAAAGGAGCTGAATCCTAATTGTAGAACTGTCATGCATTCTGGCAAATGCTGCCTTCCAGGCACTGGAGAGAGCCTTGACCAGTCTCTCCCCCTCTCTCTCTCTCTCTCTCTCTCTCTCTCTCTCTCTCTCTCTCTCACACACACACACACACACACACACACATACATATACACACACACCTCTGCAGCCCAAGCCCCACTGACCCCTTGGTTGGCTATTCTAAACTCTCTGAACATAGCTGCCATGCTTGGGGCTCATTCAGAAGCCCTGGCACTGGGCCCAGCTTTCAAGTGTGGCTTTCAAAACCCTGAGAGGCTAGGAATACTTACTCAGAGACACTCCAGGGCCTGGCTGAACAAGTGTGCCCCTTTTGTCTCCCCTCCTTTTGTTGCATGTCATGTTTGCACACTTTTTTCCCCACAGCACCAAGTATGAAAATAAATGGCTGAATTTCATTTCTGTCTCTTCCCTCTGCTAGTAAGAGTGATTTAGAATGGAGATCTGACCAGGCCAGTCTTCAGCTCAAATTCCCTGTCGTTCCATACCACAATTAAGAAAAAGTCTGATCTCTGTAGAAAGGCACCAATACCACATGGGGACTCAGGCATGGCCCAATTGTGCTGCTGTGGCTCTTCCCTCTCCTCATCAGACAGGACCCTCCACGTATGCAGAAGTTGTCCAGGTTTAGCGCAGTCTGTTCTGGAGATTCAGGGTAGTGAGGGGCTGTGAGGAGTTAAAACAAATGAGGAACACAGCCGTGATGGTGACAAGCATACACATATTAACTATTCCCATGTCAGCTGCTGTTTGTGAGTGTTTCCTGTATGCTAAACTCTGTATGACTCTCTTTAATTTAATCCTGAGAACAAACCCGGGAGGTTGGTAGCAGTGTTCTTTGCATCACAGAGGCTAAGAGGCAGGCTCCAGACAGAGTTCAGTTGCCTATTTCAAATCCAGACGTTACCACTGAGCCGCTGTGTGAGGTTGGGCAAACGACTCCACCTATCAATGCTTCCGTTTCATCCCAGACAAATGAGGATGATGGCATTAAAGTGCACCCCTCGAAGGGTGGTGGTGAGGAGCAAATCAGTTAATACAGAAAAAGTGCTCGGAACAGTGTCCAGCATGTGGTGAGTTTTATTACACTGGGCGACTGCAGAGGGGACCAATGCTCACAGAGAGGTAACTCTTGTTTGTGGTCTCTCACAGCCTCCTGCCACTGGGTTGTAAATATGGATATTTGCAGTTTCTTTTAGACACACACCCAGTGCCCATCAGTCAAGGGCCCAGGCCTTGGCCATTGTGCCTGTCCCTCAGCGAAAGGGGCCACAGAGCAACCGTCTGTGTGGTGTGTGCTTTCCCAGCTCTTGCTATCACTGACACTGAAACTCAGCAGAGGCGTTTTTCCATTGACTTGTTCACCAGGTCAAAAGCATTCAAGATGCAATTCGAGATAAGAAGCAGCAATTCAACTTCCTTGGGGAAGAGATTAGCCTGAATCCTTCTGTGGGCATCTTCATCACCATGAACCCTGGCTACGCTGGCCGCACGGAGCTGCCGGAGAACCTGAAGGCTCTCTTCAGGTGAGCATTGGCCCCGCCCCATGTGAGTGCCCCAAAGGGAAGCTTCTTTTATTTTTCTGCTGGAAAGGTGTGACCTATGAATTAGAGGACATTTTGAACATATAGAAAAGTAGATTTTTTTAAAAAAAAACCTGTAATGTCATCACCAGTAAGATGGTTTTTTGCTTGTGGCCTGTTTTTCTTTATGTGCATATTTTAAAGCCATATATTTGTAGCCTTCATTTGTTGTCTATACAGAGTTTGATATTGTTTCTTTTTCATTTCATAGTCTATCATAACCATATCATAGTTTCCTCTGTTAGATACTCTTAATAAATCTCATTTCATGACTGCATTTTATTCTATCAAGTACATGGTCCATGTGAAATTCACTACTCCTCATAGTTAAATATTAAGACTATTTCTAACATTTAAAATGTTTATGCATAATGTTATAATACACATCTTTGTAAATGTCTTTTTTTCTATATGCATGATTATTTTCTTTGGCTAACTTCCCAGAAGTGGAATCACTGAGTTAAGAGGGAGGAACATTTTTAAGGCTTTTGATACCACATTGCTAAATTGCTTTCTAAAAAGAGACATGCCAAGTTACATTCCTAATAGCAATGCATGGGAATACTTATTTTTACTTTTGCCAGTGATGGATAGTAGCATGTTTTAAAATCTTCCTTATTTTGACAAGAAAACACAAATGCCTATCCTAGCGGGACCTGGAATCTCCACTCTTTTTTCAGAAAAGAGCCCAACAAAGAGCAACTTGAAAGATGCTTCGTGGCATCTCATGGTCCTCCCACTGGATGGTTACCCAGGAGCAAGGCTGGGGGAGCTGTGATGAATTTGTCTGGCTTGGCTCTGGATGTGAGGGCATAAGCAGCCACAGGGAAGCTCCCTGGGTACCCAAGACCCTCATGTCTAAACTGCCTCAGGGCTGGCAAATTCCTGTCTCATGGGAGCGAGAGCAGGTAGGTATCTCCTCCTTCAGCCAGGTCCCCACTTCAGCCAAGAGCTTTTGAGAATTTCAGCAGGCTGTCTAAACTGGCACCATTGAACACCCTGCTGTTTTCTAGTTGTTCACACAGAGTACTTAATAAACAAGCCTGTGTCACAAATGATAATGGAGCTGGGTTATCCCCATGATACGAATTAGTCCTCATATTTCCCCCTGAATTTAAACAGAACATATATCCATGGAAAATCAGGGTGAGGGGGACTGAAGAATATTTGTAAAAGTAATAAATACAAACATGATTTACATTTAATTCTCAGAAAAAAACATGTGGGGAGATACTATTGGTACAATAAGAAAACAGATGGATTCAGCAAACTGCTCAAGGTAGTAACCCTAGTTACTGTGGTTAGCTAGTAACCCAGCTGTAAGCACCAGAACTGCAGTTTGAACCCAGGCCTTCTGGCTCCAGACTCTCTTCTCCTCGCCAGAGCAGTCCTCCCATCCAAAGATAATCAGTGTAACCATTTGGCATTCTTCCTCCCAGTGTTTTGTGTGTGGAATGTGTATTCTTTTTCAAAGTTGGGATCAGACTTACATAGTTTAGTATCCTGCCTTTATTGGTTAACGTCTCCCTGGGTCATTAACTAGTTTTTTTCTTTTACACATTATCTACCACAGCGATATCACATTCCATAGTGTGGATATATATTTAACTTTATTTCATATTGCAAAATAGTTTTGAGTTGCTAAGCATTTTGTTGCTCCTTTGACTTTGAATGTCATGAATAATTTGAAGGAAAAAGGTACTTGAATGAAATGTTTTTGAAAATTTTGTATCAGTGTAGGAAAAATGCAGTTAAAGATTGTAACAACCCTGTGCTCCTATTAAATACCTAATAAATAATTTTTAAAATAAGTAATTTTAAAATAAAATGTTTCTAGAGTCAGGGGGGGGAAAGCAAAGTAAATTCTCCTACAGAGACAAAAAGCCACTTCTGCATTCTCATGTATGCCGGTTTGGGACAAGGTAAGGTTAATAAGTACTTACTTTAACCCTCAGCATTAAGTACAAACATTTATATTTGTATGCAGGTAAGTGCAAAATAAGCCCTTCATGTCTAGGCTTAGAAGAGAGATACGTGATCAGGATGAGAAACAGAGAGATCCTCAGTTTCCTATAGACACCAAGAGGGACTCAGTTCCTCAACCTCAGCCCCTCACCTGTTCTACACAACTTGCTTTACTAATCTGCATCTTGTGTAAAGGTACTAGACTCAAGTTACAAGACTTGAGTTGTAGCCTCAAACTCTGCCCATGTCTACTAACATCATCCATCAACTTGGGGAAGAGGGTTCACTTCCTTTATCCTTAGTTCATGCAACTTTCAGTTGGAGGTCTTAGAGGAAACCACCACAAAGGTCTAGGATTTACATTCACCAGTGCCTCCATCTGTGATCTCAGCTGGTGCCTCCTGCCTTAGGCACTCCCCTTCAACTATGCAGTAAGGAACTGTCTCACCCTTTGTCTCCCTGTGCACAGGCCCTGCGCGATGGTGGTTCCAGACTTTGAATTGATCTGTGAGATCATGCTGGTGGCGGAAGGATTCATTGAAGCCCGGTCATTAGCCAGGAAGTTCATCACCCTTTACCAGTTGTGCAAAGAGCTTCTCTCCAAACAGGTACACTCCCTAGTTAAACCAGAAATTCTGTCGTGTGACTGCTGAAGCTCTGGATGGATTCCAGGGTTAGTGTATTAGGGAAGTTATTAGAGACTTCTAGAGTCGCTGTGCCCATAAGCTTATTAAAAGTTCTGAGCACTTCTATAATTAAGATCTGTGTCCATTTTCTTAGCCCAACATTTTAAAAATTTGACCACAGAGCTCCCATTTTTAATTGAATGTGTGGCAACACCTCATAGATCAGCAGTATCCTATGAGACACATGGCAGCAGCTGAGAAAAACCTTTAGAGTGTATTGTCTTCTGCTGAAGGGAATTGAGAGGGACAGAGGGTAGAGGAGAGAAAGCTGGGCACTAAGGAACCCCTAGCTTCTCACTGCTGCTTGGCCTTAAATGGGGGTCCTGCCTAGGGAAGATCCCTTCACAGAAATAACTCCTTAAAACATGATCAAGAACCTCCAATGCTGGTGTCTTAGATAGAGAATTTCTTGGTGGCCATCAGCACTTCCCTTTGGGGAATCTCTTACTTGGATCATCTTTGTTGCCAAAACATGAGCTCTCTCAGCCCTGAGAAACTTGTCCAAGATGGATTAAAAAGCCTCTCCTAATTTCCTCACCCTTCCCAGGCCCCTTGTTCATCACATCCTCTCTCCAGGTTCTCTGCTGCCAGTGACTTCCAGGCCAGTGACTTACTTTCATAACCACAACCCTAACCTCTCTTTTGCACACTGAACCTGTATATTCAATGGTCTATACCACAGTTCCCCCACATGTCTAAAAAGCACCTCCAGGTCAGCATCTAAAGTTGATATTCCTATCAGCCTCCCCCTACTTTGGCATTTCTCCTTTCAGTAGTCACCATTTACCCACTTGCTAGTTCTGGAACCTTGGGAGTTATCCCTGATAACCTTCCTCTACCTCAGCCCTCTGTCTCATCATGAGGGAACTGTTGCTCATTCTACCCTCTGCATCTCTCTCAAACATGTTATTTTCTTTCTAAGACTTTAGTTCCAATCACACGTCTCTTGCTTAAACTTTTAGAACTAGTTTTTCCACTTCTATTCTAGTCCCTTGAATTCATTCTTTAGCCAATAGCTAGAGTGATTCACTTAAAAATGCTCCTCAGTGTTAGAATAAAGACCAATATACTTATCACTCTCCATAAGAGACTTGCATGGAGCTCTGTCTCTTGCAAACTTCCACAGCTTCACTCCACAGCCTTCTCCATATTGTACTTGCTGTATCTACATTGGTTTCTTTGAGTTTGGTGTGCAGTGAAGACAAAGAAGATAGTGGCAGTACTTGAGCTTAGGACCACACTGCCCTGAAGAAGCAATAATAAAAAGGACCTGAGGAAGTAGAATTCAGTCAAGCACAGATGAGAGAGAAATATAGTCAAGGCCAGAGGAACTCCTGTTCCACAGGCTCAGGGGAGGGAAGACAGGCAGCTTCAAGTATAGTCACCATGTCTATTGTCTTCATGGCATACTGAATTGTCCTTTACAGCATGTATCACAAAACAATCTGCTATGAAGCAAGTAGTAGAGCTGGGATTTGAACCTAGGTCTGTCTCAGTTCAGACTCTGTGCTCTAAACTGCACATTCCACCACTTCCCCCACCATGCTGTTTGGAGGCCTGATGTCAGCAGTATGGTCTACTCTTCCCAGAATCTATCATAGTGACCAATGGGTTCCACATTTAACAAAATATTTTTCACATTCAATTTTATATTAGTTTCAGGTATATAGCATATTGTTGTACATTTGTAACTTGGAAAGTGATCCCCAATAAATCTTACACCCACCCTACACCATGTGTGGTTATTACAATTAGATTGACTATATTCTATAAGCTGTACTTTACATCCCTGTGACTAATTTGTAATTGTAACTGTCAATTTGCACCTCTTAAGCCTTGTACCTTTTTAACCCAGTCCCTAATTCCTCTCCCCCTCCCAATCTGGCAACCATCAGTTTGTTCTTGGTATCTATGAGGTTGTTTCTGTCTTGCTTGTTTATTTTGTTTTTTAGATTCCATGTATAAGTGAAATCATATGCTTTTTGCCTTTCTCAGATTTATTTCACATAGTATAATACTCTCTAGGTCCATCTGTGCTGTTGCAAATGATAAGATTTAATTCTTTTTTATGGCCATGAAATATTTCATTATATATACATACCACTTCTTTATCCATTTGTCTCTTGATTAGATTATTTAATACATTTTCATTAAAATTATTTTGATAGGTACATAGTTATTGCCATTTTATTGTTTTCTGATTTTTGTGTGTTCTTTTCTGTTCCTTTCCTATTTTCTTACTCTCTTTTGTTCTATGTTGATGACTTTCTGTAGTGTTGTGTTTGGACTCCTTTCTCTTTATTTCTTGTACATTTCTTGTAGATTTTTGTTTTCCAGTTACTATGTGCTTCACATATACCAAGCTATGTGTATAAGAAGTCTACTTTAAGTTGATGGCAATTAAGTTTCAATACATTCTAAAATCACTGTCATTATTACTCACCCACTCTATGTGTTTTTGTTATTAATTTTTATTTATTTTATGTGTATGCTTGTGTGTATCCTTCAGTTTACTGTTATGATTACACATGATCTTCATGATCTTCCTACTTTTTTGTATTTTAATCTTTGTGCTACCTTTTAGTGTTGTTTGATCCACTGCTTTTATTGTGTGTTTGCCTTTGTCAGTGAAATTTTTTTCTTTGTGCTATTTTCTAATTCATGTCTTTATTTCTTTGCTTAAAGAAAACATTCCTTATAATACTGATTTCAGGGGGTGAACTCTGTCAGCTTTTTCTTATCTAGGAAAACTCTTTATCTCTCCTTCAAATCTAAATGATAGTTTTGCTGAGTACAGTAATTTTGGTTGTAAGTTTTATTTTTCATTACTTTGAATATTTCACACCAATCTGTTCTGGCCTGCAAAGCTTCTATTGAGAAATCAGCTAACAATCTGTGGTAACCCCCTTGTAGGTAACTAAATGCTTTTCTCTTGCTGCTTTTAAGAGTTTTTCTTTGGCCCTGGCCAGGTGGCTCAGTTGGTTGGAGTGTTGTCCCATACACCAAAAGGTTGCAGGTTCAATTCTCAGTCAAGACACATACCTAGTTTGTGGGTTTGATCCCCTCTTGGAGCAGGGAGGCAACCAATCAATGTTTCTATCTCACATCAGTCTATTTATTAGATTTCACATATGAGTGAAATCATATGGTAATTGTCTTTCTCTGACTGGCTTATTTCACCTAGTATAATGTTCTCTAGGTTCATCCATCCTGTCACAAATGGCAATATTTTCTTCTGCTTCTTCTTCTTCTTCTTTACAGCCAAATGGTATCCATTGTATAAATGTACCATAGCTTTTTTTATCCACTTGTCTACTGATGGACAGTTAGGCTGCTTCCAATCGGTGTGGGACTACTCCATTTCTCATCTCCATCACTCCTATCTGTCAGGAACTGGCTTCTTTGTATCCTTAGCTATTACTTCTGTTCATTGAGCTTTTAAGTGGTTCTTGAGGGTGCCTGTTCTATAATTTAGTTGTAATTTTGATGTTGTCATGGGGGGAGGCAAGCACAGGGTTTACCTACTCTGCCATCTTAACCAGAAGTGACCAAATTTTTAAGAATCTATTTTAACTCCTTTTCTCAAAGGGTTTGAAGGCCTCCCAAGTACAGCATGTAAGGTCAGTCCCAGTAGTTTCCAAGAGCTACCATTGATGTACAAGAGGTAGCTGGATAGGTTTGGAGTGGTTCTGCTTAATCTTCCTAGCACCAGTTCCCTATATGTTCTGTGTCTGCTTTGTTGTCATTACAACTAGAAAAATAACTGATGCCAGACCAGAAACCAAGATCCTGAGACTACCACCTCTTACGTCATTCTTTGCAGTGCTTCTGCCTTGGCCTCAAAATGACCTAGTCCTAATGTACTCTCTATAATTTTGCAGACACTAGCCTGAGCATATGGTGCTCTGCTTCCCAGCTGCTCCAGTCTAACCCTTGCTGCCCTCCCTCAGGATCACTATGACTGGGGCCTGCGGGCCATCAAGTCTGTGCTGGTGGTGGCTGGATCTCTAAAGCGAGGAGACCCTGACAGGCCTGAGGACCAAGTCCTGATGCGCTCCCTGCGAGATTTCAACATTTCCAAGATAGTGACTGATGACATGCCAGTGTTCATGGGCCTGATTGGGGACCTCTTCCCCACCCTGGATGTCCCTCGGAGGAGAGACCTCAACTTCGAAGCTTTGGTTAAGAATGCAGTAGTGGAGCTGAAGCTCCAGGCTGAGGACAACTTTGTGCTGAAGGTACATTTTTCTTGCAAAATTTGTCTCCTAATTCTTTATTTAGACAATGCGTTATACTTCCTCCTTAATCCAAAGGGTTGCTTTAGTTGTACAGATATTTGTCTACTTTGTAATAACTCAGTTCATTTCAACAGTTCTTTTTCTTTAAAGATTTTATTTATTTATTTTTAGAGAGGGAAGGGAGGGAGATAGAGAGAGAGAGAGAAAGAAACATCAATGTGCAGTTGCTGGGGCTTATGGCCTGCAACCCAGGCATGTACACTGGCTGGGAATCGAACCTGGGACACTTTGGTTCCCAGCCCACACTCAGTCCACTGAGCTACGCCAGCCAGGGCTCATTTCAACAGTTCTTTACTGTGGCAGCCACTGTGTGCAATGCATGATGAGGAATAGAAAAGAGAGACAGGGCCCTGGCCAACAGGGAGTTCATGTTCAAATGGCAGAAATAAGACACAGTCTGCTCTGCCATGTGTTCCTTTAATGTGAATCATTTCAGACATGATTGTAGAGGAATGAAGTAGTATAATATGGAAGCCATGTGGGTTCACATACACTTTTCTGCTCTTATAAATATCTTGATGTAACTGGGGGCAGGCTTTTTACAATTAAAGAAAAATATCTTGAGGTGGTAGACAGAATAATTCTTTTTTTTTTAACTTTTTTTTTAAGATTTTATTTATTTATTTTTAGAGAGGGAAGGGAGGGAGATAGAGACAGAGAGAGAGAGAGATAGAGAGAGGGAGAGAGGGAGAGAGAAACATCAATGTGTGGTTGCTGGGGGTTATGCCTGCAACCCAGGAATGTACCCTGGCTGGGAATCGAACCTGGGACACTTTGGTTCCCAGCCCGCGTTCAATCCACTGAGCTACGCCAGCCAGGGACAGAATAATTCTAATCCACAGAATTTGTGACTGTGTTACATTACATGGCAAAGGGGGATTGAAGTTGTAGGTAGAATTAGGTCACTGTCATCTGACCTTGAGATGGGGAGATGATCCTGGTTTATTGTGTGCCCCAATATAATCACAATGACCTTTATAAGTGAAAGACTGAGGTAGGACCATGAGTGCCCGAGTGATACCAGGAAAGAAAGACTTAGCCAGCCACTGCAGATGTAGGAGGGGACCATGAGCCAGGCAACCATGTGACTGCCTCTAGAAGTTGGAAAAGGCAGGAAAATAGTTTCTACCCTAGAGCTTTCGGAAGGAACGAGCCCGGTCAATGCCTTGATTTGTGCCCAATGAGACCCACTTTGGACTTCTGACCATCAAACCAGTAAAATATTAAATTTGTGTTGTTTAAGTCTTTAAGTTTGCTGTATTTTGCTATAGCAGTAATAGACAATGAGTACATTTAGCCATAGATATAGGCTTTAAGAAAAAGGCCCTGAAACCTTAGTGCTAGTATAACTAGTTTTATTTATGGCCATAGGAACTATGGTAGTTTGTACTATTTTCTAGGAAGGCTCCAGGCAGGTAAAGACATTTCCCCATCTGTGAAAGCAGTAGATTAATGAAGAAGGCTCCATCTAGATCAGATCCTTAGTTGATTAGAATGGTCTTATTAGAAGTGAATCCAATTGCAAAAGAGCACAGGCCCCCAGATTTAAGGCTTCAGAGAATCAAGGGACATGAGATAGGGTAAAAACTCTGGTGATTTAATTGTGCTAGCATTTTCATTGGAATTAGGAGGCACTGTTAAGTTTTCAGGGATTGGAATACAAAATTCTGTACATTTTGAGTGGTGTCCCCTAATCCTGCTTTTCCATAAGCCTGTCATTTTTGCTGTGCAGTTTTGCAGAAAGTAACATTTTCAGGGTTCTGGGGTACAGATGCATGGATGGAAGTTTTTCTTCCTGTACAATAACATGTTGAAGAATCACATGAATATCACTTTAGATTTCACAGGGTTTTTATATTCTATATCACATTAGGTTTCCCCAAACCCTCAAGGCAGGTGACAGATAAGACATTTTACAGTAACTGGGATGGTGTTACTTTTCCAGGATATTTTACTAGGCTGTTTCACAAGATAAAAAGAGAAATGTAGGCTTGTGGGCAGGTCACTCCTGCTCCACTCCTGGAAGCGCTTCTGGCATACAATACTTTCAATAGTATAAATTAAGCCCTGACTATATATAAATAGAATTGCAAGTTGGTGTTTGATTTCATTTCTGGGTTTACATTTTACAGAAGAAAGTATCACCTGATCCTTTGCAGCAGAAATTATTTTGTGAGTTGACCCCTTCCTACTACCAAACTCTCACTTTTTAAGTTCAAAAATTAAGTATCTGAACTTAATTTTTGGTATTTTTAAAATTCTTGTTTATTCTATTACAGTTGTCCCATTTTTCCCCTTTTGCCCTCCTCTGTCCAGCCCACTCCCCCTCTCCAGCTCCCACAGTCCATCCCCACAGTCCATCCCCACACTGTTGTCTATGTTCATGGGTCATACATACATGTTCCTTGACTCCTCACTTCCCTTTCTTTCCACCACCCCCCTTTCCTCTGGCAGCTGTGAGGCTGTTCCATATTTCCATGTCTCTGATTCTGTTTTGCTGGTTAGTTTATTTTGTTTATTAGATTCCTCTTATAAGTGAGATCATATGATATTTGTTTCACCAACTGGCTTATTTCACTTAGCATAATAGTCTCCAGTTTCATCCATGCTGTCACAAAGGGTAAAAGTAGAGGTTGACAAAAAGACCTTCCAGGTAGAGGGAAGTGTCAGCAAAGGGGTAGATGGGGAAACAAAGATTGCACTAGCAGCAGCAAAAAGTCCAGTGTTGCTAGAGAAAAATGTATTGGAGGGGGTGGTGGTGGGGATTAGGCAACAGGACTCTAAAAGGTAATATGGAACCATGATACAAAGGGTTTGAATGCCAGGCTGAGGGGCTTCCTTTCAAAGAGTCTGATCACAAGAGGCACTGTCACCCCAGAGATGAGTTAAATTTGATGCGGTACACTGGGGCTGGTGTCTTAAATCAGAAGAATCCACATCTTACCAGACTCTGGCAGTCTGCTGAGCCGCTATGACCCTCCTTCCCCATTTTCTGCATTTTTCCTACTCAGAATTTTAGTCTTCCTTTCTCTTTATTTGTCAGTTGGCCCACATTCTGTATCCTCCCCTTCTTTTTCATAACCACTTTCTGCTCCTTGGGTAAGACAGATGCTCTCTATTAAAGGCTCTTGGAACAGATGATGTTTTCTACCAAGTTTTTATTAGAACTGTCCACTGAAACTTCTGAAGGTTAATCCATCAAAACCCCTAGAGAGTCTCTGGTTTGAGATGACATCCTGTGATCCCTTAAAAGTGATCATATAAATACAGTGCTTTTTTTTAAAAAAGAAAGAGGAATAAGTCCATTGAAGTGTGAAAACTAAGAAAGGGATAGTACAATAAATTTCTGGAAAAATGGAAAGAGGACAAAAGCAGGGTGATAGATCAAGCAGACCAGGAAGGGGATGCAGAATACACTTGGAAAGGGCTTAGGAGGAAGAGGGGTAGGAAGTGGCCATAACCTTGGAGAAACTCTGAACTTAGAGTTGGTAGTGAAGGAGGAGGGCAGGGATGAGAAGGAGAACTGAAAACAGCCAGAGGGGATCATTAAATCTGTTTATCCTATAATTTGCCACTTGGCTGGCTCCTCACACTCTTCTTCCAGCTCCCTGCACTATTCCCTGATTCCCAAGAACTCAGACTATGTGCAGCCAGGCATTTAACACACAGCCAAAAAGAAAAGTCAGGGGGAATTTAATAGCTCTGGGGAAATCGAAGACTACTACTCTTGGGGTACTAGTGCCCCCTTTAAAGTACTTTTCTTTTGTTTGGAGCCCCTTGGCCTGAAGGCCAGCCACCTGCTCACTCTGGTGAGTGAAAGGACAAGTGAAAGGACAAAGACAAAGCCCAAGGTCTGACCTTGTACACAGAGCTTCTTCTCAGTCCTCCCACCCTGATGAGAAACCTGTAAGTCAGCAGCAGACTGCACCCTTCCTAGCTCCTAGGAAATACAGTACAGCTCTTCATTTAACCTTGAGGCTCATCAGATACTGGGGAAAATCAGTAACATGAGAAACTCCGACCAATAGGCAGACAAGACAGGTAGATACACACCCAGTAACTGATTGCAGTGGAAATAAGGAAGACCACATTTTGAAAGTTCTAATTCATGTCCTTGAAAAAAATTAAGAAAAATATATTCATAAAACTGGAATGGGATGCTATAGCAGAAAAAAAATTATTGGAGAACTGTAAAGAGCCCTTTGAAATGAATTGTATTACTGATGACACACAGAATTCAGTGGGAGGACCAGGTAAAACAAGGAAATCTCTTAGAATGAAACCATGTATGTATGTATGTATGTATATTGGTATAATAAATACATATATATATAATGACTACATAATAAATATAACATAAATTATGTACATATAATATAATTAACATATAGTACACAAAAGGGACAGAAAGTACAAGAGGCAAGATAACATACAGAGGGTAAATCGAGGTTGAGTAATGTGTTACTGATGGGAATTCCAGAAAAACAGCGAGAACTTGCTAGACCTGGAGAGACATGTACCCATACTGGATGGCCTCAGTCAGTACTAAACAGAATGGATATAAATGGACTCACACAGAGGCATGTCCTAATGAAATTCAGAAGTCAAAGATCAAAAACAAAAGATAACTTTCCTTTTCAGTGAAAGAGTGGTAGCACAGGTGACTCAGGAAGAAGTGAGAGTCAGAATGACATCATAAACTCTCATATACTCAAGGAAAAAGGTGCCATTCCTTCAAAGTGCTGACAGGAAATGATCTCAAGACTACCATCCAAGTTATTTTCACAGTCATACATTTTACTTTGCATACACTTTTTTGTATAGGTTACTTGTGAACATACTACAGCAAAATAAGGATTAAAAATAAGAAAAATGTCATGGACTTAAAAAACAAGATCAAAATAAATATGGAATAATAACTATTAGAAGACCTAGAAAGCAATAAATCAAAATTAGAGCAGGCAGACTGTGGTCTCCAAAAAATATCTCAAAAATGGATATAATCAAATCAAGAATAAACTAACAAGATGAATGTTCTTATGTATTTTATTTAACTTCTAAGTCATGGGAAATAAGGCATGTGTGATTTTTTTTTAACAAAGGGAAAAGAAAGCAATTAAAAATTCCAAGAGAAAAAAGTCATCGGCTAGATTTTATTTTTAAAAGTACCATATTTTGCCATGTATAATGCATACTTTTTTAACCCAATTTTTGTACCATAATATGCTCAAAAATAAATGCTAAAATTCCTTTATAATACAAAAAAGTACCTAAATATAAACAAATTAAAATTGAATTAAAAATTAAAGCAAAAGATTTTTTTAAAGGTTTCACCAAAAATATAGGTGCACATTGTACATGGCAAAATACGGTAAACATGGAACTTTTAGTCCAGGTGACAGAGGAGTTCATGCTATGCTCACCTCCCACAACCACATCAAAATTACAACTAAACTGCAGAACAACCATCCTTGGAAATGCCCAAAGTCTAGCTAAACAGAAGTTTCATAACTAAGAATATACATAAGAAGCCATGTGGAGACTAACAGGAGGGGTCTATACACGGAACAAGCCACGTATGGCAGTTAAGAAACAGGAAGGATATCTCGGCAGTTCCTCCTGAGAGCAAAAGATTCCAGCCCCGCACCAGGCCCCCAGTCCAGGGTTCCAGAGCCAGGAAGAGAAGTCCCTGTAACTTCTAGCCATGAAAGCCAGTGAAGATTGTGGCTCAGTAAGATGGAAGACCTCTCCAGTCCCAGCTATTCCTCTTAAAGGGCTCATCATATATTTACCTGCTGATGAACTCACTTCCTCTGAGCGCCAGCACTGGGACAGCAGCTTGAAAAACACCAGGGACATACCGAAAGGAACTGAATTATCTGGCTTCAGGGTGAGGGCTGGTGGAGCAGCTTTGACTCAGAAAGCACTGCTGGCAGAAGCCATTGTTCTTTTGTTGACCCCTCCCCCTACCCAGCCTGCAGAACAGGTGGACTCCAGGTCTGAGTTTCCATCAACCTGGCCAACACTATTTACCCCACCCTGGTGATTCTCTATGACCCCTGCCCCACCCAACTTGCTAGACAACTCAAGCCACTTCCAGTGGCTTTTACATGCAAATAGCTTATTTTGCCTCCTCCTGCAGACTTTTCTACAATCTCTGTAAGGTTCACAAACCCCAAACAAGCAGTGTCTGGCCTTGGCATGCCTCATACATCTTGCTAAGTGGCCCAAGCCCGGCACTGGTGGCACCTAGCCCTAGTTCACAGTTTAGTCTGTCCTGACACCCCTAAGCCAAGCACAAATGGCAACCATTTGCATATCACTTTGTAGCTCATACCAGGTGGCTTTAGAAGGGTACAGACAACAGCTGACCTTGCTGTTATAAGAACCCCCACCCAAAGGCCCCAGCACTGACTCACCCAGTGAGTGACATGCTTCAGACCATACCATAGCACCACCATAGCACAACCACCTTCACAAATGACACAGAGGGCAGACATAACAGGCACCAGAACCTAACTAAAACAATCCTGCTCCATGGTGACAACCCCTGCACAACAGCTCCTAGGCAGCAGTCACAGCCAGTCCTCACAGTCAATCAGCCTGAAGGTCAGTCTTTCCAACTGATGTACCAACAACAATGAAGGCTCAACTAAAACAAGAAGATACACAGCACCCACACAAGAGCCATTCATGGAGAACCCAGCTCAGGTAACCAAGCAGCCTGTGCCACTGGGCCCCACAGGACACCTACTGTGTAAGCCCACTCTCCCAAGATGGGGAGATGTAGGAGTTCTACCTGATGTATAGAAACAAACACAAGGAGACACCAAAAAGACAAGCCCTGGCTGGCATAGCTCAGTGGATTGAGCGTGGGCTGTGAACCAAAGCATTGCAGGTTCAATTCCCAGCCAGGGTACATGCCTGGGTTGCAGGCCACAGCCCCCAGCAACCGCACACTGATGTTTCTCTCTCTCTCTCTCTCTCTCTCTCTCTCTCTCTCTCTCTCCCTCCCTTCCCTCTCTCAAAAAATAAATAAATAAAATCTTTTAAAAAATTAAAAGACAAAAAATTGTTCCAAATGAAAGAACAGGACAAAACTCCAGAAAAAAGAGCTAAAGAAAATGGAGATAAGTGCTCAATAAAATGCAGAGTTCAAAACACTGTTTATGCAGATGCTCAGCAATCACAGGGGAAGAGTAGATGAATACTCAGTGAGAACTTTAACAAAGAGACAAGAAACATATAAAAGAGATAAATGCCTTTAAAAACACTAGCAGTGAAGTGAAGTGAAGAACTGTATTCTTCAGAAGTGAAGAATACCATTCAGGATTGGTATTTGCAACAGCATGGATGGACCTAGAGAGTATTACACTGAGTGAAATAAGTGAGACACAGAAACACAAAGATATGATTTTACTTATATTGGAATCTGAAAAACAAAATAAAGGAATAAACAAAATAGAAACAAACACATAGATACAAAGAACATTTTGAAGGTTGCCAGATGGGAAGGAGTTTGGGGGGTAGGTAAAAAGGGAAAGGGGTTAAGATGTACAAATTGCCAGTTATAAAAACAGTCACAGGGATGTAAAATACAGCATAAGTAATATAGTCAATAATAGTAACAACTATATAAGGTGTCAGATGGGTACTAAATTCAATGGGATTACCACTTCATAAGTTATGTTATATAAATATCTAATCACTATGTCATTAGTGATTAGTACCCAAAACTAATGTAATATTGTATATCCACTGTAATTGAATAATAAAACATTATTTAAAATAAAATTTTAAAAACTTTAAAAAGTAAATGTGACCTGATAGTGATCAATGTATGATCACTAGTGTGAAAGAAGAGTATCCATTTGACCTTGGATTGATACCTACTGTATCCTCTGGTAAGTCATGACACCAGGTCTACAGAGAACACTGTATATTTCTGGTAACTACTTTCTTCTGTAGTGAAAAATATTTACAATCACAAAAATGTAAGTCACTATTTATCTTCAACTCTTAGAATTATGGAAAATATAAAGTGTCTAAATATAAATACAGAATGTAATGTAAATATTATCACACATGGCAGTGTAAAAGTATAGTGTATCTGAAAAAAGATAGGAGATAGAAAGAAGGAAAAATAGAAGGGAGTGTAAGGATATTTATGAATTTATCTTTTGGAAGATACTGTGAAAAGTTGATGGATTTGTAACAGTCACAGAGGAGAAATAACCCATTTACTAGCAGATAAATGAATAAAAAATGTGACATGCTTACACAATGTTGTCCAGCTATCAAGAGGGGTGAAGTACAGGTACACGCTACAGCCTGGAGGAGCCTTGAAAGAATCACAAGTGAAATGAACCATTCACAAAATACCATATATTTTATGAATATGTTTACAGGAAATATCCAAAATAGGCAAATCTATAGAGGCAAAATGTATATCAGAGGTTGCATAGGGTTGAGGTAGGGATGGGGGGATGGGGAGGGACTGCTAATGGGTATGGTTTTTCCTTTCATGGTAATGAAATATCCTAAAATTGAATAGTACTGATACTTGTACAATTCTGTGAATATGCTAACAATCATTGGATTGTACACTTCAAAAATATGAATTTGTAGTATGTAAAGTATATCCCAATAAAGTTGTTGAAATGAACAAAAAGAATTGATAGAGCTAGAAAGGGATTTTAAGTCTTTCCAGTATCCAGGAATCAGTTGTTCACGAAAAAAAACAAATCTAGGAATAAATAGTCTCCATTCAACAGCCAGAGCACCATCCCCTCCACCTCTCTGACTCTCTCCTCTCCCCACCCCTCCTCCTCCCAATTTTTAATGCAATGACCTCAGGTCAGTTTCATGCTTAAAATACTCCAGTTGGGTCTGAATAAAATTTCAACTACTAATTCCTGTATACCTGGCCCCTGCATACCTCTTTTATCTCATTTTATACCCCTCTTCTTTTTTTCTTCTGTTATTTGAGCCCTCCAAGTTTGCTGCTGAATTTCAGGCCTTTGCACTTGCTATCACTCTATCTGGAGTGCTCTTCCTGCTGGTCCTCACCTTACTGACTGTTTTCATCTGTATATTAGATTAGGTGTCAGCTCCTTAGAGACTCTTCCTGACTGATCTCCTCATCCTTCCCTGGGAAGATCTTGCATTAAGTCCCTAAAGGATGAAAACCAGAGCCAAGATTGAGCCTTTCCTGGGGGTGCTCCTGGGCCCTGAGCCAGGGGAACTTGATAGCTTCAGACAGAGAAAAGACAAATATTGATGGTCTAAGAAACGTAACTCAAATTAATATCTCAATAAATCATCCAGCCACAATGGAAGCTAATCACCCTGCTTCCCCAAATAACCATTTATCTGCTACCTTCATATTGAGCTTAGAAGTACCACTTTCCTTCTGATTTCCTGGTTGCATAATTTTATAATTTTTAACAACTGTACCACTTATATTTAAAAAAATAAGTCATTGCTTATCATTTTTTAAAATATAGAAAAAGTCAAATATATGGGGAAAATTTTTTTATTGTTCCATTACCCTATCAGTATTTAGTATATTTCCACTTTAGGTTACTTTTCACTGCTATTAAGGATCTTATAGTGCAAATTCAAGAAACTTGATCTACAATAAAGTTCAAATATTTTAGCTCATGACACACAAGATCTTTCATGATAGGGCCCATTCAACCTTTCCAGCTATCCTTTATATTTTCAGCAAATATTTTTTCAGTACTTAGTATGTGCCAGATTCTCTGCTAGACATTTCAACAGAGATAAGAAGCCCAGTCCTGCCTGCTCTCAAGAAGCGGGTTATCTAATGGGGAGGCAGAAAAGTAACCATTGCAATATTGGTAAGTATTAAGATAAAGGATGTAGGTATGAGGCACTTACCCTTAACTAAGGGATATGTAAGGTCTGGTCAGAGAAAGGTGGTTGAAAGGATAACTTCTGAATGGAAGGTGCCATATGTTAAGAGGCATAGACACAGGAAAGAGCATCATTAAAGAACTCTGAAATGTATCTACCCAGAGTTTGCATGTTGGAGGATAAGACACAAGACTAAAGGCTGGTTTGGTCAGACAGCAAAAGGGTCTTGTAAGTCAGTCCAAGGATTTGGGATTTCATCACCAAAGCTATGGAGGTCCACAGAAGGGACAGAGTGATGGCAGGGACATGATCAGATTTTCATCCCAGTAAGTGCAGAGCAATAGTGTGCACAGGCGAGCATGGAAGGAAGTGAGAATGAGAGCAAAGGCACCATCAGTGCTACCACTGTCCCCAGGAACTTGTGACTCCAGCTTCCTCAGATGGTCTGGCCAGCCACAGCATACTCTGTCACTCCACAAACCTTTGTGCTATCCCCTCTGCCTGGAATATCCTCCCAGTTCCTTGTTTTGGGAAACTCCTACTCACCCCTGAAGACCTGGTTCAAATGCCTGCTCTTCTGTGAAGACTGTTTTGTTCCCTTTATCCTTACAAAATCCATTGTTCCCTCATCTCTGTCCCCATAGCATTTATAAATACCTCTAATGTACTGCTTATCACTCAGTACTATAATGATTTGTCAATGTGACTTGCTTCTCCATCAACACTATGAGATCATAGAGGGCAGAAGAGTCATCTCTGACTCTCCTTTAACCGGTATACTCTCTAGCACTTACTTGTTGGTTAATAATTAAATGACTAATGGTGAATACATGAATAAATGAATCGTGTTGCCCCTCCATTTAGAACCCCATCATATCTTGAGATGAATAACCCTTCCTCTGTTGACGTGAGGTATCATTTCAGATGCCAGCCTGGCTTGCAGAAGAACAGTTGGAATGTAGGGGAGAGATGGAGTGGTCTCTAGCTGAATTTCCTGTCACTCCAGGTGGTCCAGCTGGAGGAGCTTCTGGCAGTTCGGCACTCTGTATTCGTGGTGGGCAGTGCTGGTACCGGCAAGTCTCAGGTGCTGAGGTCCTTGCACAAGACCTATCAGATCATGAAACGCCGCCCCGTCTGGACTGACCTCAATCCCAAAGCAGTCACAAATGATGAGCTCTTTGGCATCATCAACCCAGCCACACGAGAATGGAAGGATGGTAAGAGAGGGCTAGTCCTAGGAGTTCCTGCTGTGCTCAGATCCCCCTGCCCAGGCTTGGATCTATCTAGTGAGGTAAACTGCAGAGGAGAGAACATGGGACTGATCTGTTTGGGATGGAAGAAGGAGGTGAAAAGGATCAAAGAAAGGAAGAAACCGATTTTGACTTGGAGGGAAACCTTCAGCTGTTCTCTCTCTTTGGAGTCTCTCAGCTGTCCCTTGAGAGAGGGCACCGAGAGAGAATCAAACAGGGCAGGTGTTCAGCTGTAGTTGAGGGTGGAGTGTGAGTCACGGAGTCACTACGCAGCCTGGCAGTGGTTTAAGCATGACTAACATGGGCAGTGCATGCTCATGACTAACATGGGCAGTGCATGCTCATTCTCAAATGAGCAGCACAGTCTAGCATTACACAGAAGGCAACCTCCCTGTGAGCACTGCCCAGGACTGATGCAGGAGCTGCTGCAGAAGTCTGCCTGGGCCAGGGCCAGTGATGTTCCCAGCCACTCATCCTGGAAAGGCCCTACAAATATGGTCCCTTCAACAGCCATTCTGAGAGTCCCAAACTCATGTTCACTTGGTGCTGACCTCAGCATCATCTTCAAAGAAGTAAAAATCATAGGTATAGCCCTAGCTGGTGTGGCTCACTTGGTTGGAGTGTGGTTCCATTAACCAAAAGGTTGTGAGTTCAATTCCAGGTCAGGGCACAGGCCTAGGTTGCAGATTTGGTGCCCCACTGGGGTACATATGAAAAGCAACTGATAGATGTTTCTCTCCCACATCAATGTTTCTCTCCAACTCTTTCCCTCTTCTCCTCTCTCTAAAATCAATAATCATGTCCACTGGTGAGAATTAAAAAAAAAAAACAAAAACTACAGGTAAACGTTGGAAAGGGTCTCCTGTCACTGGGAGAGAGCAGGAAAAAAATGGAGAAAACTCCCTATGAGCCAGTAGGGACCTGGCCTCTTTCTAAAACTGATGTAGCTCTGGGAAAGAGGAAATCTCACCTCCCTCCATATTAGCTACATCAGGGTCAAACTGTCTGGATTCCTCTAATTTAGGACCTTCAATTAGAAGTCAAAAATGAGGTGATTTAATGAGCTGCCCCTCTAATTGGTATTTCACTGACTATTAATGAATTTAGCTTCTTTTCCTTCTTATTGGTGAGACCAATTAGCTCTTTTATGATTTTATTTTTCCCTCGTTATTTCTTTGTAAGAGTTCTTTATGCATCTGTTCTTTATGCATTGCTATTGGTTGTTCCCTGTCTACCATTTGTTTATAAACACCTCGTGGCACGTTTGCCACATGCTTTTTATTTTTATTTATTTTTAGGTTCAGGTACAGACACTTAATTTCTCACAGTTCTGGAAGCCACACCCAGAACTGATGTGTATGCAGGGCTGCACTCCCACTGAAGGCTCTAGAAGAACCCTTCCTAGTTCCTGGTGGTTGCCGGCAGTACTTGACATTCTTCAGCTTATCAATGCCTCGCTCCCATGTCTGCCTCCATGTGTACATGGCCTTTCCCCCTGGACCATGCACCTTTTTAAAAAGGAAATTATGTCTTTCTAGTTCTTTTAGCACCTGGGATTCCTGTTTAGTTCACAACTCTTTCTAACTTTCACCTGTAGATACAGCATCATAAACTTATTCCAAAAGATTTTTTTGCATTAATGGTTATCATCCCTCTGGAATTGACTTTGGGGCTTAGTATGAGGTAAGGTAGAGAAAGGTAGAGAATCAACTGTTATGTCCTCCCAGTTGGATAATGGAATGCACAGCACTGTTTATTAAGGAACCTATCCTTTCCCTCTCAATGTAAACCCCAGCTGTCGTGTGTACTGAGGTCTGATTCTCAGGTTTTGTTCTGTTCCACTCACCTATTTATCTAATCTTGTACTAATGTAATTCTATTTTGCTTACAATTATTTTATAACATTTCAATATCTATTGAGGTAAACTCCTCAATGTATTTTTGTACTTTGTTTGGCTAGTTTCAGGGATTTCTTATTCTATATTAAATCTGAGCTTACATAAAATAATTCAAATTTAAATGGTTTTGGAATTTTAATTGAAGTTTTATTAAATATATATATTAAATATGGAAAAATTGAGAAAGAAGACTTGTAATAATCACAATCTGTGTTTATTACATAAGAGAACTTTCAAATCTTATATTTTTCAGAAAAACTCAATAAAAATAAAGTATGTTATATCAATACACTTTTAAATTTTTAAGTTTTTTTAGAAAAACTCATTAAAAATAAAGTATGTTATATCAATGAACTTTTTTAAAAAATTAGATCCAGTAAATGAAAAAATTAGTATAAACATAGAAGAATTGTTAAATGCATCATCAAACTCAATATAACACGTAATTATAAAATTTTCTATCTTATAGATAGAAAATATTCCTTTCTTGGTTGGTTCATAGAGCATTTTTAAAAATTAAAAATTTAGTTGGCCACAGAAGAAGCCATAATGAATTCAAAAGTATCAACTTTCAAGCTACATTCTCTGATAATAATGCATTAGAACTGGGGAAAAATAGCATGAGAGTTATCACAAATAATTTTACTATTTTCAAATTAACAAATGCTCACTTAACCCCTGGACTAAATCACAATCCTTCTAGGAAGCACTAAAGAGAAGAACATGTCATAGGAGCCTCTGGGACACACCTGAGGTCCGTGAGGTAAACATCTAAGCGTTGTTATCACAGAAGGTGGGCTGGAAATGTATTGGTATCTATGCCACAAAATTGTTCCAAGAATGATAAACTAGACCTGAAGAAAACTGGGGACAAAAAAACTAACAAAGATAAAAGCTAAAAATTAGTAGGAAGGAACCAAAACAATAAATCATAGTAAGGATAAATAATTACAAATATTTGTTCTTTGTAAAGACAAATAAGTCAATTGTAAGCATGATTAATGGGGAAGAAAGAGTAAAATTATTAAGATTAGGAATTACATAGAAAGAAGATATAATAGCAGATATAGAAAAGATTAAAATAGAAGGGAACATTTAATTAAATGACACCTTTGAAAAACTTAAAGGAAAAGATTATCTCCTAACAAAATATAAATTAACAAAATTCACTTATTAAGAAGTAGAAATAAGTAAACTGATAAAAAGGAAATTTAAAAATAGCAGAACAAAAATTCTAAATCATTTTTTAAATCAGATTTCAATTTATTCTATGGAGTCAGAAAATTTTGATATCAACCTTTCTGTAGAACCAAAAACAATAGCCCAATTTCACTTATTAATGCATAAATTCTTAATAAAATGTCAGTAAATAAAATCCAGCAATATCTAAAAACAATAATACATTTGACCAAGTAGAATCTACTCCAGGAATGTGAGGATAGATCAGTTATTTTTTAAGTATTAATATAAAGAATTGACAAATTAAAAGATAAAATTATTGGATTAATCAATAGATGCTAAAAATTTAGTAGCTATTCCTAATTTTTTAAATTCTAAGTAAAATAAGAATAAAAGGAAATATCTTAAATATGAATAATACTCTTTACCTAAAGTCAAAAGGAAAAAAAGCATTCTTAATGATGAGAAACTAAAGCCATTTCTATTAAAATTAAGAATAAGTCAGGGAGACCTAATATCAAGATTATTATTTAGCATTGCTTGGTGGAATTCTGGAAAATATAGCAGACAAGAAAATGAAATGCCTGGTATAAATTGGTGGAAAGGAGAAAAATTATTTTTTTTTGGTTATATAACTTTGTACCTAAAAACTCAAGAGGCATTATTAGAAAATCACTAGAATTAATAAGAAAATGTATTAAATGTAACTAATTATAAAATAAATACATGAAATTTGGTAACTTTTCTTTATACTAACAGTAGCCAGTTAAAAATGGAAATACAGAAAAAAAATCTCATGCGTAGTAGCAGTAACAACTCTATGCTTAGGAGTAGATTTGGCCAAAGAGAGATATTGAAAACACTATAAAAATTTATGAAGGAACATAAAACAATATATGAATAAATGAAAAGACATATTATATTATTCATTGGGAAAGCTTAGTTTCATAAAAATCAGTTCTATCCACAAAGATATAAATCTCACATAATGTTGATTAGAATCATGCTGGGCCTTCTCTCACAACCTGTATTTGAAAGATTTTTCTGGGCTGCAATTACAAAGCATGGAAACATACCTAAAAAGGTTTTATGTAATTCCGTCATGTTACAGAGTTGCCTGTTGAAATGACTGACCAGGTCCCTTATCCTTTAAAGAACCAGTTCCTTCAGATTTTGTTGTTTTGCTCTTGTTGTTTTTCTTAGGAAAAGTCACCCTGGAGCACAGAGTAGCACCTTGGCCACTGTCAAAAGTTTGGTAGATTAGAATGCAAAACCAGTTCTGACCTGTGTTGTTATTTACACCTCCTCTGAATGTTATAGCCAATAGGGACAGGCTGTGTCAAGAGAAAACAAAAGATTTACGGTGAAATGGAAAATAAGATACCTGTTGTTCCTTCCAGGACTATTCTCTTCTATCATGCGGGAACTTGCCAACATCACCCATGATGGACCCAAGTGGATTTTACTGGATGGTGACATAGATCCAATGTGGATCGAGTCTCTGAACACTGTCATGGATGACAACAAGGTAACAAAAGGAAGAAAGGGAATCCCCAGGTCATCCCTAATCATCTATGAACCCAGTCCCCAGGCACATTTGGAAGTCTTGATTCCACACAAGGGCTGATCCTGAGTAAGGACTTATTACTGCCATTTTTATTTTTTAAATTTCTCCAGGTTTATTGAGATATAATTGACACATAATGTTGTATAAGTTTAAGGTGTACAACATGGTGATTTGAAATACCCATATACTGCAAAATAATCACCATAATAAGGTTAGAAAACACCTTCATTACCTCACATGATTACCTGTGTGTGTATGTGTGGTGAGAGCTTTTAAGATCTATTCTCTTAGCAACTTCCAAGTATACAATACAATATTGTTAATAGTCACCATGCTATACATTACATCCTCAGGATTATTCATTTTATAACTAAGAGTTTGCACCCTTCAACCCCGACAGCCATTTCCTCTACCCACCCTACCCTACCCATCCCCACAAGCACCAATCTACTCTCTTTCTATCAGTTTCTTTTTAATTCCACATATAAATGAAGTCATACGGCACTTGTATTTCTGTCTGACTTATTCCACTTAACAAAATGCTCCCCAAGTCCATCCATGTTGCCACAAATGGTAGAGTTTCCTTCTTTTTATGGCTGAATACTAGTTCACTTTATATATATGCAGGCCATATCTTCTTACCATGTACCCATCAATGTATACTTGGATCATTGCCATGACTTGGCTGTTGTAACTAATGACCCATGTGGACGTGGAAGTGCAGATACCTCTGCAAGACCCTGATCTCATTTATTCTGTGTCTTTAAAAGACATCTAAGAATGGATTCATCCAAATGAGCAACTTTCACTTACTTAAACGTCACACCATTGCTCCCACCATTTTCAACATGGCTATCATTTCCTTCAGGGTCTTCTGCACATAGATTGTTAGAGCTTGAAGGAGTCTTAACTCATCTATTAAATCTTTTTTACTTTTCTCCTTTTTTATAAATAATGTACCTGAGGATCAGAAACAGCCTGTCAAACACCCTCAGTGGTAGCAAATCTTGATTCACAGAGAATATATTTTATTTTTGTAAACAATGAGAAATAATAAAAAAAAAGCCAATGGGGATGCTCATACATTAATTAATTAATTAATTTGTAATAGGGAATCCAAATTTACATGAAATTTTGTTCTTAAAAAGAACAAGACCAACTGAATGCCAATAAAGTGGCTGTTAACCTGGTAGCTGCTTCTAAACTTGTTCAGAAAGCACATCCAGATTATAAGTGTTATGATGGCTTCAATATTTACAGATTCATAAGAATAAATGTATATTCTCCAGAGATACTGCTTTAAAAACAACAGTAGTAATGTGAAGCCTAAGCTTTGTCCTTTAATAATATTATTCTAATATGGTCTAGTTCATTTGAATCATTGACATCAATTTAAACTCTTTAGATAACTGTTTTCCTGATTCAATACACAGACACACCCACAGGGATGGGTGTAGAGGAGGTACAGGAGGAGAGAAAGAGTATTGTTGCAGAAAACAGTTATACACTTGATTCTTGAACAACACAGGTTCAAACTTCACTGGTCTACCTATATGTAGATTTTTCAGTTGACCTGCTCAGTTCAAACCCTCATTATTTAAGGGTTTACTGGTGGTTAGGAATCTGCATATATGGAATGCTGGCTTAAGTTATATGCAGATTTTCAGCACCCCTAATCCCTGTGTTGTTCAACAGTCAACTATAATCACAAAGAAGAAAATAATCATTCCTAGTCCCCACTAGGAGAAGTCAGACAAATATCCGGCACATGGCTATGCATCCTCCTCCCCACCTGACATGTCCCTTCCTGCTGACTATAGGTGTTGACCTTGGCAAACAATGAGAGGATCCCTCTGAATCCCACAATGAGGCTCCTCTTTGAGATCAGCCACCTACGCACAGCCACACCAGCCACCGTCTCTAGAGCAGGTATGGCTTAAAAAAGTAAAAACAACAAACAAACAAAACCCTGAAAGTAGGTGCCTCTGGTGTTACAGATGATATTGCTGGCCCTGTGGGAGGCTCCAAACAGTAGCTGGACATCTGTCATCCAAAACTGTGGCCTAATTTGCAGTCTTAGTCCACATCCACATGGATGACAAGTGCCCCAAGGCCAGACCTATGTGACTTTCTTCATTCAGAAATGTCATGGGAACAAGAAGGAAAATGACCCCTGAGCTGGATACTGTCCTCTGACATAAACACCTCAAATTAGGCAACTTTTAGCTTCCATGTTGATGGAGATCCCCAAGCACTGCCATTCTCACTACATCCTGGTGGACAAGCAACTTCTACCTTAACCAAATTTTCAGCAGAGATCAGAGGATAAAGAGAGCTTGTTTGATCTAGCATAACATCAGATTCTCTTTCAAGGGTCTGTGCTGATGTGAGAAAACACAAGCCCAGAAAATTCTCTCTCAGACTCTGCATTTGTTCCTTAGGGCTGCCTTAACAAATTAACATAAACCCAGTGGCTTTATTTTCTCACATCTTAGAAAGTCAGACACTTGAAATCAAAGTGCCAGCCTTCTAGGAGAGAACCCTCCTTGCATCCCCCAACCTAGAAGTTCCTTGGGTTACGGCCCCATGACTCCAACCTCCACCTCCATCTGCACAAGGCCTTCTCTTCTGTGTCCTTCCTCTTCCATCTCTTGTAAGAACACTTGTAAGTGTCCCACTCAGGTAATCCAGGGTAATCTCATCTCAAGGTCCTTAACTTAGTTACATCTGCAAAGGCCTTTTTTCCAAATAAAGTCACAGGTTCTAGGGATTAGAGTGTGGACACATCCTCTTGGGCCACAATTCAACCATTGTACATGTCTACTCCATGACACCTATTTCCATCAGTCCCAGTCCTCTTGTCTCCTGCTCCTAGACTTGGCCTTAGGGTCCTTCACAGCACTGCTTTCCCTTAGCTGATGTCAACCCATCAGGGTTTGTCCCAAGAGCAAACGGATTTGACCTCTCAGACGTTGGCCAGATCTCTGTTATTTTTAAGTCCAGTCTTCTGTATATTATTTAAGCAGATAAAATAAGTCTCTGGGGTGGAGAATATACTGACACTTATGGAAAATTCATTGAACAATATTCCCTGTGCTCCCAGGGATCCTGTACATCAATCCTGCAGACCTGGGATGGAACCCTCCTGTTAGCAGCTGGATTGACAGGAGGGAAATCCAGACAGAGAGAGCCAACCTCGCCATTCTGTTTGACAAGTACCTTCCAGCCTGCTTAGACACACTCCGAATCAGGTAGGCCAAGGGATGCAGAAGGTAGCAAGTTAAAGCATCAATAAACAGGCTGTTGGCTCCCACCTTATGTCCCACTGATATTCTTTCTGTCCTATCCCTGAAGTCAGATGTCCCTAGGGCATCCCCCTCCCAGCATCATAGATGGCAAAGGGAAATACACATTAGATTGACCATGGATGCCTATCGTCTGTTCTGGCAGGAAGAGAGATGAGTGAGGAGGAGGAAGATTTAAAGTGCCGTTTGTGAGCACCACATGGGTATATTCGAAGGAGGCTGTAAGTTGCAATATCAGATAACAATTCTGAGATCCTTCAGTTTTCAGGTCACACAGTCAGCCCTCCTTTAGGCCAGATCAGGCTAGAGGTGAAGATGACACCCGTCAGTGACATATGAGTCTCACTTCCTACTTCTGGCTGTGTATGTCATGGCCCTGATAATGCAGAATCAGGTATAGTTCATCATTTGGTCAGTCCTGCCCCTCTGGACGCTGAGTTCACTTTTCCCCTTATGGGTTTGCAAAAATAAAAGAGACAAGCCCTGCCCACTTATCACCTAAATAAGAGATTAATTACTTTTAATCAGAAGGATACTTATTATTGCAAGAATATTAGGTGTCCATAGAGAGAGGTCCCAATGTTTGGAACCTGTTTTTGTCAAACACTCTCTTTTCTTGCCAGTTGATGCATCATCCTATGAGTCAGGCACCCAACCTTATAGTTCAGCCAACCTGAACCATCAGGGGCTGGTGCTGTGAAGGCGATGTGACTCAGAGATCCATAGCTCCTGATTACTGAACAACTTAGGGTCAGGGTTATTTTTCCCAGAAATTAAGTCCATCATTCAAAGTGAGCCTTGGCTCCTTATTAATTGGTCTATCAAACACAGAATGGAGAGTTGTTTACCAGAGTGGAGGAAGAATGTTACGGTGCTGGGGCCTGAGGCACACTCATTTCATGTACCCTGCCCCTCACCCTATCAAAATCTACCATGGTGACTATCAGTTTTATATAACTAAAGACTGTGTTGAAATTGAGTAGTTTACATAGTGTTATATTTTTAGGTGTTTAAACATTTCTTTTTTTTATTGTTTGTCTTTTTTATTTTAACAATCCTAGTGGATATAAAGCTGTACCTTGTGGTTTTGATTTACATTTCCATGATAACTAATGATGCTGAGCATTCCTTGAAGGTGTATCTTCCTTTGTTTGACTTGCCTTTTAATGGTTGATTTGTAAGATTTCTTTTTTTAAATACATTTTATTGATTATGCTATTGCAGTTGTTCCATTTTCCCCCTTCACTCCCCTCTACCCTGTATACCCCCTCCCATCCACATTGCCCCCCTTTAGTTCATGTCCATGTGTCACACTTATAACTTCTTTAGCTTCTACATTTTCCATACTATTCTTGCCCTCCTCCTGTCTATTTTCTACCTACCACCTATGCTTATTCTCTGTACCTTTTCCCCCTCTCCTCCTCCCACTCCCCTGTTGCCAACCCTCCATGTGATCTCCATTTCTGTGTTTCTGTTCCTGTTCTAGTTGTTTGCTTAGTTTGCTTTTGTTTTAGGTGTGGTTGTTAATAGTTGTGAGTTTGCTGTCATTTTACTGTACATGTTTTTTATCTTCTTTTTCTTAGATAAGTCCCTTTAACATTTCATATAATAAGGACTTGGTGATGATGAACTCCCTTAACTTGACCTTATCTGGGAAGTATTTTATCTGCCCTTCCATTCTAAATGAAAGCTTTGCTGGATAGAGCAATCTTGGATGTAGGTCCTTGCCTTTCATGACTTGGAATACTTCTTTCCAGACCCTTCTTGCCTGCAACGTCTCTTTTGAGAAATCAGCTGACAGTCTGATGGGAACTTCTTTGTAGGTAACTATCTCCTTTTTTCATGCTGCTTCTAGGATCCTCTCCTTCATTTTAATCTTGGCTAACATAATTATGATGTGCCTTGGTGTGTTCCTCCTTGGGTCCAACTTCTTTGGGACTGTCTGAGCTTCCTGGACTTCCTGGAAGTCTATTTCCTTTGCCAGATTGGGGAAATTCTCCTTTATTATTTGTTCAAATTAGTTTTCCACTTGTTGCTCTTCCTCTTCTCCTTCTGGTACCTCTGTAATTCGGATGTTGGAAAGTTTAAAGATGTCCTGGAGGTTCCTAAACCTCTCCTCACATTTTTGAATTCTTGTTTCTTCCTTCTTTTCTGTTTGGTTGTTTCTTTCTTCCTTCTGTTCCATTCCATTGATTTGAGTCCCAGTTTCCTTCCCATCACTATTGGTTCCCTGTGCATTTTGCTTTATTTCACTTAGCATAGCCTTCATGTTTTCATCTAATTTGCAACCAAATTCAACCAATTCTGTGAGCATCCTGATCACCAGTGCTTTGAACTGTGCATCTGATAGGTTGGATATCCCTTTGTCGCTCAGTTGTATTTTTTCTGGAGCTTTGATCTGTTCTTTCATTTGGGCCATTTTTTTTTGTCTTGACGTTCCTGTTACATAGTGATGGGCAGAGCCTCAGGTGTTCACCAGGACAGGGTAACCCACAACACTGTGTTGTGACACTGTTTGTGGGGGAGGGATATGAGAGGGAACAATGGTACTTGTTCTGCTTTCTCCTGGATTTGAGTCCCTTCCACTGCTTCCCCCAAGCAAAAAGGCCCTTCTGGTGCTGATTTCTGTGTGGGTGGGCTTGTGTATGTTCTAGGGCCCTGTGGGTCTCTCCAACGAATTCTCCTGTGAGGCTTCTGGTGCTGGGAGTTTTTCCCACCACCCCAACCCTCACAGGTATTTTCAATTGGTATTTTGAGGCTTTATTTCCCTGAGCTGGAGCCCTGGGTTGCACTGTCTGTCTCACTTCCCAGTTTTGCCTGGTTTATCTGCATGTGAATGTGGGACCACCCAGTCCTCCAACTGCCTTGTGCGCTGTGCCCCTCCACAATCCACCACCTCACTGGGTTTTCCCATTGCCACCCTGCACCTGGGGTCCACCAGCCACTGCTTCTTTTGCTGCAACCCTTCTCTGCCCAGCAGCCCAACTCTGCCCTTCCTACCATTCTGGATGAATATGTCTGTTTTAACTTCTTGGTTGTTGGACTTCCATACAGTTCAATTTTCTGTCAGTACTGGTTATTTTTTTGTTTCTAAATTTTTGTTGTCCTTATTTTGGTTGTGCAAGTAGGCACAGTGTGTCTACCTATGCCTCCATCTTAGCTGGAAGTCCCTAAACATTTCTTAATTTTGATTTTATAACTTTTATATTTTGGCATCAATAATTATTTTTCCAAACTTCAACATTTTCATAAACCTTTGAAAAGCCTTTACCCCCCTTGTGGCCTGTGGGCTCTATGGCCTCGGGATCCTAATGAGATAAAGCAGCCTTGGCAGCAGGCAGTGTCTGGAAGGACAATAATGGTGAGTGTCACAAATGGGCAGGGGCCACAAGGAGTTAAAATAGCACAGTAGAGAAAATATTACACCCCTATTCCTTACCTCTTGCTGAGACTATTGTCCAATGTATCCTCTGACTAAATATTAGGCTGTTTCCCATTCTGGGTGTTCAGAAGAAGAGAAGCCAAACTCTTGTCTATCTGTATGTGAGTGTGTGAGTATACACTTGTGTGCTCCTCAGCATGCACAAGCCTCTGAAACAGGCTTTGAAGGCTCTATATTATGTCTATGCAGAGACAACTCTTTTCTAATCTCTGAACCCTATGGTTACCAAGAAACATGCATAGCTGTCACTTACAGTGCCTGCTCTGTGTGTTATTTCATTTAATTCTCACAACGTTCCTAAGGGGACTAACCATCCTATAGATATGAGGCCTGAGGTGCCATGATGGTCCCCCAGTGTCACAACTAGTCAGTAACCGGCACTTAATTCAAAGTCTTCTGTTTTATTCATCACAATATTGTAAGGCCAGTTTTAGGTGGCCCTGGGACTAGAAGCTGTGTGATGTCAACACATTGTAGTTTTTCTGTCGAATAAACCATCCTCACAATGGGTCATTAGAAAGTGTCAACAAGGTTGGCACCAATTCAATGCCAAGAGGAATCCCCAATTTGAGGTGCAGTGAAGAAGGAAACTTTATTCAATGCAAACAGCTCAACTGTGAAACAACACAACTGTGGAAACAGCAGAGCCATGAGGCCCCTCTCTGGCTGGCATCCCAACTCTGCTCCTTGCCAGTCTGCTTTGCCTTGCCCTGGTCTGCCCTGGTCTGCACTGGTCTGCTCTGGCTTGTGCTGGTTCACTCCCTCTGGTGAGACATCCTTGGTGTTTCAGCTCAGCTGGAGAAAAATGAGCTCTCAGAGCCAGAGGGGAGTTGACGTACAGATAGAAGTCAGATCCTCAGGTCCCTGATTGGTTTGTCCTCATGCAAATGAGGACTCCAAATCCTTACAGTTTGGTTGATCCAAAAGATGCTGTCCTGATTGGCCAAAATGGGGCCATTCTAACTGGCTGGTGAAAAAGCTGGACGAAATCTAGCTGTGTAGCTCTGATTGGATGAGGAAAGCCTCAGTCCTATTGGTTGAAATAGGATTCCAGGAAACCCTTATAAGGGCTAGTTCAGCAGGCAGGACTCAATGAAGACAGGTAGTTCAGTGAAGGCGTCTCCTTGAGGTACGGTTTGCATGAGAGGCCGCTGTGTAGAAATGGCTTCTAGGCTCTGTTTTAAAAATTTGAGGCCAGTTAGCCACAAGGAGCCCTCCTTGGTAAGTATCTTCTTTCTCAGGATCCACAAAAACAACTTTGTTTCCCACTGTTCCTTCAAAACCATTTTGTGTGGCTGGTGCTCCTCCTGCTCCTAGAGGAGATCTAGGCGACTTCTGGTCACAGTTCAGTAACAAAGGCATCTGATCCCTTCTAGTCACACAGTCAGTCTCTCTCTCTCTCTCTCTCTCTCTGTCATATGCGCACACACATGTGCACACACACGCACGCACACTAATTTTCTTTTTAAATTCTACTTAAAACAAAAGCTTATCCCAGGCCCCTACAGTTCAGGCCACTTCCAGTGCTCCACCTGCAATGGGAAAGGGAACTGTCCTGGATTCTTCTTACTCTAACAGTTTCTCTCCCCAGCTGTAGCTTCTGACCCCTCAGGATGGAAGAGGGACACAGAGAAGAGAGTAAGGATCAAGAAAGGTCTCATTGAGTGAAGCCACTATTGGGGCCTTAGTTCCCCTAACTGTGGCAGGTTTGGGAACCTGACTCCTTCTCTTTAGAAGCTTTTGTGAGTTCCTTGGGCCCTTTCTCATCACTGGGGAGCTCTTTTTCCTTAACGCTAGTGCCTCTTCATCATCCCGTCATGCCAACTCCCCCGGGTTGTCCCCTTAGCCAGCATCTAACACAACCCCACATGCTGTAGCCCACACTCAGATTGCAGGCAGTAGTCACCCCTCCTTTGCCTTGACAAAATGGTACACAGGCTGCCCCAGTAAGCAACCTCTCTACACCCAACAGCACTGAGCAAGCCTCCTCACAGTTTTCCAGGCTTGGGTCCTTTGCCACCTCAGAGTAGTCCTGTCAAAGCCTCAGTCTCCAGCTCCCACTTTGGGCAAGCCCTGCCTTCCCTGTGGGAGAGGGGGCGCTCGTTGCATACCAAAAGCTCCCTTCAAAAGTCTACATGCTAATTTCTAGCCCTCTGGTGTCTCCCACTCTGATTATCACTACCCTTGAGAAGATGAGAGGCAGGGCTGCAAATGGGTTGTCTAGAATCTCAGTTTGAAACATGAGAGTAGTTGGCCCTGTATTGTTTTGGTGCCTCACCCAAAACAGAGCCTGAGATGGCTCCATTCTGACATTCTATTAAAAATATGTGTCAAAGAAATGAAGGAAAGCCTATCAAGTACTCACTTCTCTCGTTACTCCTGAAAGTAATACCCAGACTGGCCATTTTCAACCCTTTTCATCTCACAGCACACATAAACTACTAAAATTGTGCAACACACCAAAAATATATATTTTTTGCTGATTTGACCAAAATATAGGTATAATTTTGATTTATTCACACCAGACAGCTATTGTTGTATTGCTGTTGTCATTGTTTTACTTGACAATCTAACGAGAAAGAGGTCAGTGCCCCCTGACTAAATAGCCAGGTATTACATGTTTTAAAAATTCTTGTTGCACACTAGCTAAAAGTTACTGGCCTAGACTATTAGACCACTTTGTAGCATTGTTGTAAAGGTTGCAACTAGATAAAAAACCAGCACAAACACAAAACACTGAAGAGAACGGAAGGCTGTGAAACTCTGAGACCCAGGAAATGGCTTCTTAGGTGTCAGTTGATGGCACTGGTCATCTTATCACAGTGAACCCTGTGTCTGGGTGGTCCTGGGCAGGGCCAGGTGGGTGGGCACGTGGGAGGAGTCGAGGGTGTGGGTACGTGGTGCACTCTGTGTGAACTCAAGGTGGGATTAGTGTCGGTGTGTGCATGTGTGTGCACGTATGTGCTCCTGCTCCCTTGGGCATAGATGTGCCTTTGTGCAGCTCTTGATAGCTGCTTTTCATTCAAGACCTCTGAAGCCAAGATTAAAAGTATAAAGCCAGGCCAGGACAAAGTCACAGAGGTATGTTTTTAGAAGAGACACTCTAACCAGTCAATCATAATTGTATAAAATAGCCCAGGACCCTGGCCCACTCTCCCCGGCAGCTAAGACGTGGGCCCCAGAGAAAATGTTTCCAATGTGTGTAACTGATAGAACTCCTCTGAGCTGAAGATGTGGAACTTCAGAGTTACACCCACCTTGACTTGGCTGCTTTGAGAATTGGAGAAACTGTGAAAGGGGGGAAGCCACAAGGGAAGAGGGGAGGGGAGAATATTGCAGAAATGGAAGCTTCCCAGGAGCGGTCTGGGTCCTTACATCTTTCCAAAGGGCACTGACCCCTAACAGCTGATGACAATAAAGGTTTAAGTAGCATTATGGTCCTCTGGATTTTCCAAAAAGTTGACAGATCATGAGTGCATCAAACCCAGATGAGGTCCCCAGCTATCCAGCAGTGCCTCTAGGATGGAAACCCCAGTGTTTTATTACATATCTGGTGTCTCTCTGTAGATTTAAGAGGATAATTCCAGTCCCAGAGCAGAGCATGGTTCAGACACTGTGCTACCTTCTTGAGTGCCTCCTGACCAAGGAGAACATCCCTGCAGACTGCCCCAAGGAAACCTATGAGCTTTATTTTGTGTTTGCTGCCATCTGGGCTTTTGGCGGAGCAATGATCCAAGATCAGGTAAGAGGATATGTTGAGGTTAACATTCAACATTAAAGTCCATAGTGGCAAAAACTGTTCTTCTAGCAAAGAAGTGAGAGGACAGCTAAATGCCAGAATTAACATGAAAGCCTCAAACTGTAGATATCTACCCATTGCTCTGCTAAAGACATCAGTCCCCACAGAAGGGCCCTGTGATGTGAGACATGAGATTGGAATGCATTTGGAGCTGTTGCTTTTTGAGTTATTGCCATGTTCCCAATTGCATGGAGAGCAGCAATGTTTGAGTTTCAGCAACTGCAGGTATAAGTACAGTCCTTTTCACAGTGTGTTTTATAGGCAAAATGATATTGTGCTGTAGAAGCTCCAGTAGGAAGGATCTCTATAGTCTTCTAAATATCATCCAGAACAAGCCTGCACCAGTCTTCTTTACCAGGCCAGCTTAACCACTCTGCCCCCATACCCTGAAAGGCAGAGCTGTTCCTAGAAGGCTGGACTGAACCAGGGTGGCATCTAGCACACAGTATTGGCCACCATAGCTTCATGCTCTTTATTGGAAGGAATGTTGGCTTGGAGTATCTTGGCATCATAGTCCCTAAAACTTCCTGCATTCCTAGCCTTGCTCTTTACTCAGTTTCCTCCAAATAAAAGGTAGTTTATCTAGAAACAACATGTTCAAAATTATGCATATCAGTCTTTTACAACTGACTTTAGCTGTCAGGAATGTCACTGGAGGTTAAGAACACAGGCTCTAAATTTGAACTGGAACTCCGCCAGTTATTATCCAGGGGACACTGGCAAGTAACTCACCTCTCCCTACCTTATTCTGCCCATGTGTGCAAAGGAGATGAGTGTGGCAATAGTGAGGATGGTTGTGAGAATTAAGTATTAATTGCTAACATAAATATAGGCAAAGCACTTAGAATGGAGTTGGCCTGCTGGCCAACTTATTATTAATGTGCTTATTATTAATATTCTCCTAAATACTCAGGTTTTGAATATTTAGAAACTGAATATAACTATTCAGTTTCATTTTAAGTATCTAGTGCCTCTCTCACAACAGGGCATTAAACCAAGCTACGGATGCTGTAGAGTTATGATTTACTCTTTCTGATCTGGGTTGATTGTGGGCTCTTCTGAGGAGAGAGGTGAAAAGTCTCAACCTCCCAGGGCAGAGCCATGTTCTAAGAATGCAAAATGGAGGTGACCTAGAAGAATAAAGAATTAATTTATTTTCTGTTTTCATAGGCTCTGGTTGTAACATCCACCCCACCTCTCATTACCTCCTAACATGTTCCTTAGTACTCAAAATTCAGAAAGCAATTCTCACAAGCTGTGGACACTGTGCTTTTCTCCCTCTTCCTGTCCACAGCTCGATGCAGATGGGAAAGGGGAGATCTCCAAAGGTGGGAGGATGCCTAGACTGGGAGTTTAATGGGGAGAATTTTATCCTGTCTGATCCACAGCCCTTGGAGCTTTGACATCTTGACATTTCCCCTTTGTGGCAAGGATGCAGTAAGCCCAGCAGGACAGATGAGACCTCGCTGGAATGCAGAAACCCAGAATGCACAGGTTGCTGCTTTCCATCAAATGCTGTACCTGTCCTGTGGCTGCTGAACTATCAGGCAGCAACTGCTACTGGGCTTCTCTCCCACGCTGGTGCAGAAAGCAGTGGGACATCAAGAGAAAGATACCAGTCAATTTTTTCTTTCTCTGTATGGAAAAACTTAAATCCACTCAGCTCTTTAAAAGCCCAGGAGAAAGCCTCCCTCCAGGCACTCAGGCTCCGGGGCTCTGGGAGCCCCAGGCAGCCCTGCTGGCACACGGAGAGAGGATGAGGGGGAAAGCTTTTAGCAGCAGGGAACACCCAAACCCCTACCCTTGCATCCACGCCCAACAACAAAAACCGTGCTCCAAATGGAAAAGTAAGAAGTTGGCCAAGATATTGACATCACAAACACCAATGGGGATTACATTTAAAAAGCAAAGCAGAAACACAAAAGACAGCCCATACAGAGTAGAAAGCCCAATAATAATAATGGGGGGCAGGAGGGAGTGCTGACTAAATACAGAAGTTGCAGGAAATGATCTCTCAGAAGCAACAATCTCCATCTCCCCAAGAATACTGGATTCAGAGACTAAAATCCTGTATTGAACTCCTGCTTCTGCTATATGCTTCTAGAACCTTTGTATAACCTTTTGAGCTTTTGTCTTTTCAGGTATAAAATAGGAATGATTTTCACCAGCCAGGATAAGCTAGAACATTTTGAAGTTTAAGTGAGGTGATGTTTTGTTCAAAACTTTGCTCCATGATGACAGTACAGCCTCGGTGTCCTCAAGTCCAAAGGGCAGGAAGGGGACCCGAGAATTTTCAAAATTGGAAGGAGATGGGGATTTTGGAAGGGGCCTCTTCACTGAAGCCATTGCTGAAAAGACACCCACTTGTTAAACAGAGCAAAGGCTGTCGGATAATTCAGCAAAGGAAGCTTTGTCTTTGCAGCGTCCAATTACAGGAGAAAGGGGCCTGCCCAGGAGGCCACTTATAGCTTTCTCTCTGCTGCTCCCTGATTTTAAAATTTCAGAAGGTACCTTAGGAATTTTCTTTTCTAGAATCCTCATTCCACAGATGAGGAAACTGAAGCACAGAAAGCAGGAACTTCCCTGTGGTTATGTACCTGACTCCCCTCTGACTCAACCCCTCCGCTGCCCACCATGCTCCCAGGTGTCTAGGCCACACCATTTCATTCATTCCATCGCAGGCTGCCACCCTAGGCATGCTCAGTTTCAGAAGTCAGCCTGTCTTTGCGGGAGTTCTTGGTCACACTGGCCCATCTGTGGTCCTGTATTCTCTCCTCTGTGTTCTTGTACTTCCCTCCCTCCCCCACCACCCATGATGGCCCTGCAATGAGCCAGTGCCATGGTCAGAGGGGCATTCACACACATTCAAGGGAGGCCGTGCTAGCTGCACCTGGCCCAGGGCTGGTCCCCTGCAGACAGCATCTGTCTTTGAAGAGCTGGTCCCTCAGGCAAACCCGCATAAGCAGGAGCACTGTGTCTCCTGCCCTGACCTTCTGCCTGACACCAGGACAGCCTGTCCAGGCTTCTTAGGTTCTGAGAGCCTTGGCACCCCCCTGCTTTGTTTTGGCAGCTTGTGGACCACCGGGCAGAGTTCAGCAAATGGTGGCTGGCTGAGTTCAAGACAGTAAAGTTTCCTTCCCAGGGAACCATCTTCGACTATTACATAGACCCAGAGACCAAGAAATTTGAGCCATGGTCCAAACTCATCCCTCAGTTTGAATTTGACCCTGAGATGCCTCTGCAGGTGAGTGTGGCTGAGTGACCAAGAAAGTGCAGTTACCCCAAGGGTCTGCAGTGACTCTGGAAACAGCCCCTTCTCATTATTCAAGAGCTTTGACCTTGTTTGGAACTGGTCAGCTCCAGCTACTAGCATTTCTAGAGGAAACTGTAGGTGCACGAAGTCACAAGTTCCTCTGAAAAGACCAGATACTTAATTACCAGACCCACTGGCAACGTGGAGCAGGGCTGGGGAAGATGGCAGGGGAAGAAGGTTCTGAATATGATAGAGAGTCCCCAGGGAGGCAGACAGAGCTGATAGAGGAGGGAGGAGGTGCTCTATACTCAGAGAATGGACTGGTAGAATGGTCTTACTGTGGATGTTAGGGAAGACCCTCCTACCATGTAGCAATATCTACCATGACAGCAGAATTCCCTCTTCTGAAATGCTCCAGAACATTCTGCACTGCACCTGTTTCTCCCATAAGCCCCTGGCATGCTCATTGTGTTCCTGTTCCAGGCTTGTCTGGTACACACGAGTGAGACTATCCGAGTGTGCTACTTCATAGAGCGGCTCATGGAGCAGCAGCGACCACTCATGTTGGTGGGGACTGCGGGCACGGGCAAGTCAGTGCTGGTGGGAGCCAAGCTAGCCAGCCTCGATGCAGAGGACTACCTGGTGAAAAACGTACCATTCAACTACTACACCACTTCAGCAATGCTGCAGGGTAAGGGATTCAGAGGGTGTGGCAGGGAGCGGGGGTGCCTGAGTGGCCCTATCATCTGACACAGAGTTGGAGCAAAGTGGCAAGCACTTGCTCAGCTGGACAGTGCATTTCTTCTCACAATACCCTTCTCACCTTTTCCCTCCTTTCTCCCCCATAACACCTCTGTCCCACTTCTCCTACACACCTTAGCACAGCCTCCCCTACCCATCCTTTCTCCCCACACTCTTCCCTGACCCACTAAATTCCTCCAGGGCAGGAGTTCAGCAAAAAGCAGTTCAGCACCTTGGTGACAAAAAAAAAAAACCTTTAATAACCCTTTGAGAGATTTGCATGGGCTTCTGTCACCTGACATGCCTCTCAAGATCATTTTATTCATCCTTCACATTTTATAGATGGGGAAACTGAGGCACAGGTAAAAATACATGATCACCCAAGGTCACCACCAAGCAGCAAGGCTGGCATGGCACTTTAGTCTTCTGCCCACACTGAACCTGCTTTTCACTGGAAGGTTACACACTGGCCTTCCTAGGGACTCAGGACCCTCCAGGTCACGGCTTCAGCCTCAGAGGGTTAGTACAGGCATTTCCCCTCACTGGAGTCACTTTCTCCTTGGCCCTCACTTACAGTAGGGCCTCCTGTTTTATAGAAACATTCAACACACTAACCCTGGAAACAGCTTCCTTTCGAAGAACCACCCAGGCCAGCCTCCCCGTATGAGGAGGGAGGAAGTGGCAGGGTGAGGGACGAACCCTGCTCTTATGCTTTGCATGGTAACAGGCTCGCCCCACTCCTTGTATCCCAGCCCCACCGCTAGAATGTAAAATCCACTGAAAGTAAGGAATTCAGTGTGTGTGCTGCTTACAGATTGGTAAATTATCTTAATATAAGCCATAACATGGAAAATGAACACGGCATCATCAGGCCTTAGGCTGGCAGACTTGCAAAACAGGCTTCACTTTGACCCCCACCTGCTCATCCTGGACCATTTTTACTTATCTAGTCCTTCTGTGGCCCATGTCCAGTGTCAACCCCAGAGGCAACCCCAGTGTTGCTGGTGCTCTGCTCTCCCCAAGCCCATGCAAGATACCAGCTCACTTCCTACCTTCTTTCTGCACTGTTTGCCACCTCTTCCAGGGTGAGGGTCCAGCCAGCTTTGCATGCTAGTAGGGGTAGTGCTGTGTCTGCTCTCTACATGTCATAGCAGCTGAGTGGCTACAGCTTATTGGTGGAAGTTAAAGTTGTCCCCTCTTTCCCCCTCAGTGACAAAGAGACCTCTCCATGGGCTTCATCCACTGCCAGTATGGTAAAGGTTTTACACCCTCAGCCCTAACCCAGCAATCTTCTGTGGTTCCCACATGAGTGTTAACAAGTAAGGCAAAGTGAAATGATGAAGGCTTATGTTGAAACTTCACTAGTTTATCCAGGGTGTGAGCATCTTCTATTTGGCTACTGAAAGAATACTTCTGCAATTTTTTTTTGTGCTGTTCGCAATGTAAACAGCTACAAGCAAATACATTTTTAAGTTTAAATTGCATGAACATTTTCCTCCCACTCTTTGCTAAGTAAGTCTGTACAATCAACAAAACAAATCAAGCCCTGGTCTGCACACTTGCCCATTTCCTCAGTGTAAATGCTCCCATGATGACCAGTTTCCAGTGGAGAAGTGAGACACAGTAGCACGCCATCCACAGTACTCCTGTGTTATAGATAAAATCAGCCAAAACAACCTCAAGAGCACAGATAATGGCAAAGTGTAGCAAAATTATTCAGATCAGATGAATTTTGAATATTTATTATCTTTGTTTTAATGTAATTTACTTAATTGTAAAATTATCTAATTTTTAAAATAATGGCAATGTCTAACCATTGCAAAATTCCCTCAGTCTTAACAGCCCCAGGGACAACTAGCTTCCTCTTCACCTCTGAGAATGTAGCTGCCAGTATGCCGCGCAAGGCCACAACCTGTCTCGAGCCGGCACCACCATACTAGCGCCCAACTGTGGTCATGAGCAGACTTCCCATGCCTAGATGGTTCACGTCTTTTTTTTTCCCTTGAATTAAAAAAGGGAATTTGTCTATTGAGAGGAAGAGAATACAAGTAAAAGTTTGTATCTGACTTTGACTTTTTCCTCTTGTCAAATGGGGGAATTTTATTTGTATAATTTCTAAGAGTCTCAATCTGCTCATGAAATCCTCATATGGACAAAGCTTTGGGGCAGATTCCTTAAGTCACCACTGGGGAACACTTTTACCAGGGCAGGGGTAACTTCTGCCCTGGTAAAGTGGGCAGTGCGGCCCACTTCTCCCCTTCTGCCCCATGTGCACTACAAAATGGTCACTGCCTGTGATGGGGAGTCCAGCAGCTACTGAATGGGAGCTCCGGAAGCCCACTCTGCTGTCTCAGCACTGGTCCAGTTAAATTTATTATTTTGTCCATAGCCACAGTGTCTTTTTGACTTTCCAAAAATCCAGTGAACTTCTTTTCCATGAACACTCTCAGGTCTTCCCTTGCTAAGTAGTTTCATCTCCAGCAAGTTTCTGAAACATGAAAATCATGGTTCCCACTGCGTGTTCCATTTGAGATGGCATTTTGGGGAGGTCTGGACCAGAGGCATGACAGCATTGCTTGGCTGGCCAAGGTGCACAACCAGTGAGTCTGGTTTGCATCTTAATACTGTTTGGTCCACCTAACATCGTTTCTCTTTCTTGTTCCTGGAAAGATACACCTCTAACGCATTGAAGGGCTTAAATTCAATGACTGATCAGATGACCAGCTCTGTCCATTTGCACCAGTTCTTGCTATTACTTACAACTACACCAATAACAATGGTGATGATAATGATGATAACGATGGTAACTAATTTATCAAACACCCGCCAGATATGTGTTAAGCATAATCTTAAGATTAGACTTTTACATCAAAACAGCCTGGTACTGGCATAAAAACAGGCATATGGACGAGTGGAACAGAACAGAGAGCCCAAAAATGAACCCAAGTCTCTACAGTCAATTAATATTTGACAAAGGGGGCAGCAACATAAAATGGAGTAAAAATAGCCTCTTCAACAAATGGTGTTGGGAGAACTAGACAGCTACATACAAAAAATGAAACTCGAGTACCAACTTACACCATACACAAAAATAAATTCAAGGTGGATAAAAGATTTAAATATAAGCTGTAGCACCATTAAAGTCCTAGAGGAGAACATAGGCAGGAAAATCTCAGATATTTCACGCAGCAACATTTTTAGTGACATGTCCCCTAGAGCAAGGGACATAAAGGAAAGAATAAACAAATAGGATCTCATCAAAATAAAAAGCTTCTGCACGGCTAAAGAAAACAGTATTAAAATAAAAAGAGAACCAACCATATGGGAAAACATATTTGCCAATGATAACTCAGACAAGGGCTTAATCTCCAAAATATATAAAGAATTTACATGACTCCACTCTAAGAAGACAAGCAACCCAACTAAAAAATGGGCAAAGGACTTGAACAGACACTTCTCCAAGGAGGACATACAGAGGATCCAGAGACACATGAAAAGATCCTCAGTATCGCTAGCTATCAGAGAGATGCAAATTAAAATCACAATAAGATATCACTTCACACCAGTCAGAATGGCCATCATAAACAAAGCAATAAACAACAAGTGTTGGAGAGGTTGTGGAGAAAAGGGAACCCTAGTGCACTGTTGGTGGGATTGCAGACTGGTACAACCACTATGGAAAACAGTATGGAATTTTCTCAGAAAACTAAAAATGGATCTGCCTTTTGACCTAGCAATTCCACTGCTGGGATTATATCCTAAGAGCCCTGAAACACCAATCCAAAAGAACCTATGCACCCCAGTGTTCAGAGCAGCACAATTTACAATAGCCAAGTGTTGGAAGCAACCTGGGTGCTCATCGGTAAATGAATGGATCAAAAAAACTAAGGTATGTTTACACAATGGAATACTACACAGCAGAAAGAAAGAAGGAGCTCCTACCCTTTGTGACAGCATGGATGGAATTGGAGAGCATTATGCTAAGAGAAATAAGCCAGGCAGTGAAAGACAAATACCATATGATCTCACCTTTAACAGGAACATAAACAACAAAACAAACAAACAAGCAAAATATAACCAAAGACATTGAAACAGAGAACAGGCTGACAGTAACGAGAGGGGAAAGGGGAAGGAATTTCAGGGAAAAAGGGGAAGAGTTTACAGTAACAAGTATAAAGGACACATGGACACAAACTAGGGTGAATGGTGGAAATGGGAGGGAGGTGGGAGAACTGGGGGGTGGGGATGGGGGTAAAAGACAGAAAACTGTACTGAAACAACAATTAAAAGAAAAAATAAAAGGAAAAAAGGATTAGGCTTTTACACATTTACAAATCATTTAATGTTATACAGCCCTGTGAGGTATTCATATCCTTGTGTTACATGTGAGAAAACCAAAGCACAGAGAAGTTAAACAAGCTACCCTGAGCCACACAGTAGGTGGTGAGCCAGGGTTTAAACCCAGGCAGTCAGATCTCTGTGTCTGTGCTCTAACCACTAGGCAATACTGTATCCCTAGTAGAAAATACTTTGGAAACTGCAATAAATATTTGATATTATTACTATCATTCTTAGTAAGGACTACTGGAGTCTTCCAGAGGAGTTTTCTAGAATCCTGTTATAATTTTATAATGTATAAAATACCTTAAATAGAGAGTAAATATTCATAGTCAGGAAAGAAGAACTGAGCTTCTTGTACTGTCCAGACCCCTTGCTCCCTACTCTGGGTCCCTTGCCTGGGAGACCTGCTTCTTCCCTTCTGTTGGAATGCAGAGAATTATTTTAAAAGTCACAGCATGCTGTCCAATAGAGCCAGGCTGAACACTGGCTTCACTGCTGCTGGAATACACCAAAACACAACATGTTGTCTCCTGTTCATTCTCTGGTGGCCTCTGTCCTCATTCTTCCTTTTACATGAGGTGGTGGATGAAGCTCCTGTCCTGTCACCTCATCTCTCCAGGAGTGACTAGGACTTGAGAGAAACCCTAAGCCCTACAGCAGCCGGCATGTAGGCAACAAAGTACATGCAGCAAAGCTCACACCCCTGACTCTGAAAAATGCTGACCTCCCTTCCCTGGGACCTCCTCCCTCCTTCCTTAGTCTCAGTCCAAACAACTTTGATTATTTGACTTCTTAGCCTAAAACAATTTATAAAGAAGCAACAAAATTGCTCCTAAAATGGAGGAAGTATTAATATGCTACCAACAGTTAGAAATGCCAGAGCCAGAAACCCAATAGATATGCAAGAGGAAACAGGAAACTTACAAAAGGAAATACAGGGACTTAAACGGTAGCTACTTCTTTAGACCAGAGGCACACTTCCCCACCCCCCTCAGCAGCCCATCCCTTTTTGCAGGCCAGTGTTCCCATGGCTGTTGTACTGAAGCCCTGTGTAACTGAGAAAAGCCTGGGTGTGATGTGGTATAGTCTGTACAGATGTGCAAAATGTGTTGCTAATGGCAAACTACCTTAATTGTCCATATGATGGACTGCTAAATGTTATTACAAAGAACGAGGATATTGAGTTGCAACAATTTCCAAAGCTTTGTTGAGAAAAGAAAGATCCAAAACAATATACACAGCATGCTCCAAATTTTGTTTAAAAAGAGATACATGAAAATGTACACATATATGTATGCATACATCTAGGCATGTACACACACACACAAGAAATTGTAAGAATTGCCCCTGGCAAAGGAAACTGGTTGCTGAATGTGGGATGGACTTTGAAAAAATCATGAAATATTTCAATCATGCAGAAATATACAGAAAATAATATAACAGATGGCCATGTACCCATTACCTAGATTTCACAGATGTTAGAATTTTGTCATTTTTCTATGCATCTTACCATTGTAGGTACAACCAACACACCGCCCTCATCCTTTCCTCCTTCATTAACTGGGCTACTAAAGTTAGTGTGCATCACTCCAAACTTATACTTTTGATACATATGTGTACCCATAAACATCCACCATGTTGTATACATTTAAATGTTAAGTACATACATACTGGAATCTCCTTTGGCAATTTACTTTTTAATCATTGTCTGCTTAGATACATGGAGATCTATTTCACTGATTTTCACTACTGCATAGAATTCCATTGTGTGAATAAGTCACAGCTTATTTATTCATTTTCCTACAAAAAAGCATTATAATTTTCCAGCATTTTCCCTTTGAAAAGCATTTTTGAGTTTTAACTGACATGTACTACATAGCACATATTAAAGTGTACAATTCAGTACATTTTGGAAAATGTGCTCATGAAACCATTGCTGCAATTGGAATAATGAACATATCCATCACCTTTGAAAGTTCCTATGTCCCTTGGTAATCCCTCCCTCTCATATAACTCCCACCCTCCCATCCCAGCGCCTGGGCAACCACCCATCTGTTTCTGTCCCAATATGTTGGGTAGTATTTCTAGACTTTTACATAATGGGATCATTCAATGTGCACTTGTTTTTGGGTGGCTTCTTTTACTCAGCACTATTTTCAGATTTACTCATGTTGTTGAGTGTATTAATAGTTCATTCTTTACACTCCTAAATAGCAAGATAAAATATATAAAACACTTTGATTTCTAGCATGCACTAAGTGCTTAGTAAATAAAAACTGTTATAATATTAAAATCCTTTTCAAATTTAAGAACCTATAAATATTATAAAATAATCTCTAAGTGCCAAATGGCAAAACAAAAGGAATACAAGGAAATCCCATTTTTTCTTGAAAAAGAAGTTTAACATAAAAACTATGCTAAAACAAAAATTATATTTTTGAAAGAAACATTCCAACTTTCAAATGGGCAACAACTCCACCCAGCAGGTCAATTCATCAAGGTCTCCTGAGGAATATCCTGCAGCTCACTCATTTTTCTCAAAATCAGATTTTTTTTTCCAGTAGAGAAGGCAGCTACTTGACAATCCCTGTGTCTCTCCTCTGTCTCATTACATCCAGCACCCAGGTCTCCAGTGAGTACTTTCCTAAGCACAGACTCAGAACTCCTTTCAACACAAACGGGGGTGGGTTTCCAGGCATTCCCATTGCTCACCACTGTGGGCAGCACATGCTGTATTTAATGTTTATAATATGCCCAACCATGTGTGCTCGTTCATTTAATCCTCCCCACCCAATGACACACTGCATCCGTAATGCTTTTGACTGCACGTAGCAGGAAATCCAATGAGGGTGAAATAAACAGAAAGTTTTTTCACACAAGAAGTCTCAAGGCAGGCAGTTGCTAATGCTGAATCAATGGTTTAATGATATTAGGGCTGTAATATATATTGTTCTCTTAGCTTCTCCCTCAGGGTAGCAGAATGGCTGCTACTTCAGTCATCACATCTGCATTCTAAAATGGAAAAAAATAAAATGAAAAGAAGAGTTAGTGCCCATGTCAGGAAATTAGATCTCTCCAAGAGCATAGACTCACATCTGTGGCTTACTATTCAGAACTGTGTCATATGGCCACCCAATCAGAAAGTGACTAACAAGAAAGTAGTTGTAGATGGTGTCCATCAGAGTGATGACAGCCTCTGCTTTTGTAAGATGAGCAAATGAAGCTTAGAAGTGTTAAGTGACTTCTATCAAAGTCACACAATGAGTCTTATTTCAAGCTGTCTTATTTCATCAAGCTGTAATGGCCTTCCACATTGATAAAACTGAAACTCATACATCTGGATCCATAGAGTGCCAACTTGCTTCAGCTTATCTGATATCTAGAGCACATGGACATCTTTCTTCCCTTTGATAGTAAATAAAATAGGCCCTTCAGTCAGTCGCTGATCACTCAGACTTTAACTGATTCACTGCAACAGCTGCACAAGGTACAGATTAATAACCATGAGTAACGCAGCATCTCAGCTTGAGAGAGGCATGGATCTGCACTCATTCTCTGTGTCTCCCACCTCTCCAAACTCCACACATCCAGCTGCACTGCTGCCATTCCCTCCACTGAGGCACAATTCCAGGGGCCATCCTTGGGTTTTGTGGAGGGGTAAGATGATAAAAGATTATTTTAAGTTATTTTTATATCATCTGTAAAATCTAAGTAGAAAGTAATACCCATTTTGTAGCCTGATAAACCTTTTATATGTATTCATGATATATATGGCTTTTGGAATTTAGTAGCCAAAAAAATTTTTTATACAAAAAGGGAGATGGATTTGTCCAGGATGATGTGGTTACTGTAATTAAACACAGGTTTAGTTCTGAACTTGCTGAGTAGCAGTTCATAGAGGACAGTGTGAGATACATTTTTATTTGGTTATAGTAACTCTACCATCTTTGATCACTGGTACCATTAAGTATCTTCTCCTACATTGTTTTAGAATCCATTTTAGTCTTTATTTGAGTCAGTCTGTTTTATGTCTCTTAAAATACTTTCAACTCAGCCTCTTCTCATTCATTTTGAAAATATAATTTTTTTAAATAGAAGAATTTGCAATGACCCGCAGGCAGGATAGTTTGGAAAGAGAAAAGGAGACACAAAGAACTCAGTCAGGGCATCATGGGCTTGTGTCTGCAGTGTTGAGAGAATGGGCCAAAAATGATGCTCTTCGCCATTATGAAGTTCTCTCACCACCCAACTGCTGTTTGAATTATTAGTTCAATAAATATAGGAGTGCTTAATTATACTAATTAGAGAGGAGCTCAAGTGTCTGTGTCTTTGCATAAGACAAATATTTGTAACCTGTTCATTGAAAGTTTACTGTCAGAAAGGATCATAAAAGATCCAACCAAACTCGCAACCTCCAAGGAGCATTGACTTACATCATCACAGAGAGACAACATTTGTCTGCTTGCCCAATGTCTTCCAAGAAGATGACACAAAATTAAATTTCCAAAGCTGTCTCTCTAGTGAGCAAGATGCTCTGCTTGAAAGAGGAGAAGGAAGTTTCAAAGTATAAGAAAATTGAAAACAACATAATTTTAGATAATAGAGAAACCATTCCCTAAGTTTTGATACTTCTGAATTATGGAACACAATGCAACAATTAAAATCAAGATTTGGGGCCTCTTCCCAGGCAGGTGATCCCCAAGGAGAAAACTGTATTCTGTTGGATTATGAAGATCATGAAGACCAGTGGTGAGAAGTCAGATAAGTTCATCTCCTAGGCCAAACAATCTCCTTGAGCTGGAGATGAACTTGGACCTCAAGGTCCAGCTATGGGAGCAGAATACAACAGCAGCCAAAGCCATCACAGAAACTTCAGAATATTTTTTGTTTCAAGAAAAAATATTCCCAACACCAATTGACACAATGGGGCCAAAGTCCCCAACAAGAACTCAGTTGGCTCCACCCCCTCTGCCTGGTCACCATGGAGATGTGGCTACAGAGAGATCCACATTCCACATTCCATGTTCAGTACGGTGAAAGAGAGAACAGACTCCAGTCAGTTCTAACAGGCTGTAGAAGGGAGAGTCAAGGGATGCCTGAGCATCTTCTTGTGCCCACCTGGCCCAGGAGTTGACCTCAATGGATGACGGGATGCTGGCCAGCTGGAAGCAGGGCTGCCAGTGCCAGAGGAGAGCGAGCTCAATGTGGTGGAGATGTGGCCTGGCAATTCCAGGACTGCAGTTCCCAGAGAAGTCAGATGACATTAAGAGCCCTGGGGCCAGGCTCCTGCTGCAGGGAAAAGGTTGTGTGGTTCACTTTTTCTCCTCCCACAGAGTGTGGACCAGGGATGCCAGGGACCAGAGTGCCAGGCTTTCCATTCCAGGACAGTGGCACTGCTGAGGACTGGAACACCATCCGGGACCACAGTGCCCCCCAAGATCCGGCCAGCAGGTGGGCATCGGGGTGCTGCTCAAGGCTGCCCTGATCTGGACCAGGCTGAGCTGTGATTTGTGTAGGTGCAGGATGGTCTGGCCTCCTGCTGAGCTCAGACCCCAGAAATGAAGAGCACTTGTGGCAAGGGGCCACTGCCTACACACCTGGCAGGCCCTGCCCCACCTCCTGGTCATCTGTCCTCCATTACTCTGAAAGACCTATGGAACAAAGGCCAGGCTCTGGGAGCAAGTTTTCTGAGGCCTCCAGTATTTTTCCTACATTATATTTTCCTTTTATTATTAATTTTTGGAAACCAGAGAGGCCAACAAAGATCGCCACAGAGCTTACGGAAAAGATAGTGGAGGTGATGAAGCTTGACCAGCAAATAAAAGAAGTTCAAATCCAGCAAAGAGTTGTCACGAAGGAAACTAGGCTGCTCACCAACAAGCAGTGCCTTGTCCAGGCTGCCACTAAATCCATGCTGGCAAAGCTGACCAACAAGACTAAGGAGTATTGAGGGGAAACTGAAAATCAGTAGAACAACTATGCACAAGAAAGTGGTAAGATCCTGTGAATGAGATAAAAATTAGCCTCCTAACATGCCAAATGAACTTTGGAGCTTGAGATGCGTCTCTTGGTGAAGGAAAAGCTGGAATCCCATTTGAAGCAGCAGTGGCAGGCAGTGAGGGAGAAACAGTACAGAGAACTGCAGACATTATAGGAGAAGCTAAAGGAAGCCCATGCCAAGGCAGCTGCAAAGGCCTACTCCCAGTACCTCCAGGAAAAACCATTCCTACAGAAGCAACCAGGTGAGGCCCCTGTGAGCATGCTGGGAAGGAGAGAAAGCACGGAACTGAAGAGGAAGGCCCAGGCCTGGGAGGCAGCTGCAGAGAGGTATGCTTCTCAATTGTGCCACAACCACCGCACAGAAAGCCAGTGGTCACACAAAGAGTTAGTACAGCAGGCCGACCACAGCCGCTTGCACAATCAGAAGCAGCAGCTGCAGCAGGAACAGTGGTCTACAGAGCGCTTCATCCGACGCAGGCAGTGATGCAGCAACAGGGTCATCCAGAGACCTCAAGAACCCCTTCCCTTGGCACCACATCAAGGATGAATCCACAGTAATTCCTAAACTGTCCTGATTCAATAAAGACTGGAGCACGTATTCTTAGGAGCTGTGCAACACTGGTTAGAAAGGTTGTGGGATCTCATTGCTCCTGTAAAATGCCCATCATGAGGTGTTTGTATGTAGAGTTGGGTGCTTTTCTACAGCCCTAATGCTAGGTATTTGTGTGACCAGCTTCTCTTAATTAGGTTTTTCTTCAATTAGTTTCTTGTTAATCAACAGGATGTCCCTCAAACCTCCAGATAACCTAATACCATTAGCCAAGTACTCACATGAAACCAGGTCCAGAAAACCACCTTAAGAAAGTGAAAGGAAACAGTTGTGTGACTTATTTCATCTCACTGCATCAGATTTCTTTATAGAAAAAGCACCTGTAAGAATAGCATCTCAGATCGACTTTACATAGCGCTTTTTGCTCTGTAAACAACCAACATTGGTTTATCCTCATGCCTTTTAGCCAACTCAACACAAAGCAAATGTTTTTAAGCTTTTTTAAAAGTTCCTGCCACTGACCAGGTAGCTCCCTCTATAGTTTTCTCAGGAGTGAGAAGGGGCTTTAATAACAGTGAAGCCAACAATCACTGGGCAAAGACCGATGCAGCCCTTATGGTTTCAGCTTTTGAACTGAGCAGTGAAGGGATAATAAAGGGGACGTATATCATGTCAAATCTTTTTAAAAAGTTGGGAAGGGATACCTCTAGAATTAGTGAGGTGACTGAATGCCTTGGCTTATTTTAGGAAAATGTATCAAAAATGTTTTTAAATATCTGGACAACTTTTTAAAGAATCTGTGCCTTCTATGTTTCTAGCAACACTCTAAATTCTAAGATGACAGAATTACTTAATGTTAAATATAGTAAGTACTTCAGTTTTAGGTCCCTATTACATTTTCTTCCTGTGTGGGCACTTACTAGCACATGGAATGCCTTTTGTAATTAATATGTGCCATGTATTTATGCCTTTTTAATGGAACTGGGAATAGTAGTTTAAATTAATAAAGGCTTTTTAGACTTTTAGGGTATTTTTTTGCATTTATGACATTGATGTCTAGAACAATAATTTATTTCAATGCTGAATCCTGGTACAGGAATATAACTTCATATTTTAACATTGTTCCACTATGGGAAACTATAATGAACTTTACTTTCCAAAAATTGTCAGTAAAGAAAAACTTCAAAATAATTTTCTTGAATTTTATTTTATTGATATATGAAATTAATTCCTTCAATTGTATTAAAAAAGGACGTTCAATGTGCCTTTAAGTTTTAGCTTCAACAATTTTTCTGTTAAATATGTAATTTCTTTATTAAAAAGACTTTTTGTTATTAAAAACTAAAAGCCTACTTGGCTTTTTAGCCTACTAAAACTTAATAAAAATAATTAAGTTTTAGGGAAATATGTATTTATCATATACAGATGTTTACAATATGTGAAATTTTAAAAAGAGCAAGTAGAATATGCAGTATAATTCTGACTTTGTAAAAGGAAAATCTAACAGAACAAATACACTAGGATGAAATACACCAAAATGTTCAAAGTAATGCTTATGGCTAGGTGAAGAACTATAGGTAATTTTCATTTTCATCCTTATGATTTGCTATGCTTTTTATCAGTATATAATGAATATGCTTTGTTTTTATAATCATGCAAAGCATATTATTTTTGAAAGAATAAACACAAAACCCTCACAATATATCTAAATCTTAACATGAAAATTAGATAATGTGGAAAGAATAGTTCAAACACAGGTACACAAATCATGCTGATATGAAGAAAGACATGAATAATTACTAATGCTCCCTGTCAAAACATGCTCAGGCAATGAGTCGACTAAGCTGGGGATTCCTCAAGGGCAGAAGCCATGCTGCAATGATGTTTAAGAAGTAGTTTACAGAAGTGGTTACATGAGGTAACCCGGGCTGGAATCCTGGAGTTATCCTCAGTAGCTGTATGACCTTGGATAAAGTCCCTTAATTTCTCTAAGCCTCAGTTTTCTCATTTGTTAAAGATTTTTTAAAAGCTGGTGATAATAGATAATGGGGCAGCTCTTTGGGATCAATGATATAATGCATGTCAAATTCTCGGTATAAAGCAGGGTCCTGGTAATGTTCCATGGACGCATGAACGAACTGCTCTAGGTTCCGAGACTGGGGGACTTGGTGGGACTGGAAGGGCCAGGGACGTCCCTGGAGAGGGGTCGGATGTGATGGCTTACAAGGTCTTTCTCCCTGGGACATGAAAGAAGCAATAACATCGGCATTCACAGACCCAAATTCTCATTCCAGCAAAACGTTTAACCTGCCTTAGCCTCTATTACCTTAGTTACAAAGTGGGGATAATGGGTCTTTCTTTGCCTACTCATGGAGTTTGTTACAATAATAAACTTCATTCATCTATTCCTTAATGTAATAAATGATTTTCAAACATCCTACTTTATGCTAGATAATATTCTGTGCTGGGGGTACAATAATCAGAAAAACAGAGATTGCTGTCCCAGTGCAGGGGGAATGCAGGGTGTATGACAATAAACAAGATAAATAAGGGAAATATATAGGACACTAAGTGATAATAAGTGTTATGGAGAAAAGTGAAGCAGGGACAGGGACTAGGAGGGGGTGGTGATTTTAGCTAGAGTGGCAGGAAGGGCTTACTGAGAAAGAGGCATTTGAGTGAGTATCTGAGATAAGTAAGAAGCACTATGTGAGCATTTGGGAGAAAGGGATTCCAGGCAGAGGAAAGTCCAGAGCAAAGGACCTGAGGCAGAGTGGAGGGAGTGAGGAGGGGAGGAGTAGCAGAGAAAAACAGATGCAAGGTCTGTGGATGGAACCAGACCGGCTTTTTGCCTCAAGTGAGATGGGCTGTCACCCCAGAGTTTTAACAGGGGACTGGCCGCCCTGATTTATATCTTAGAAGGATACCTAGTCTGCTGTTCTGAGAATACAGTGAAGGGGACTAGGGTGAGAGTAGGAAGGCCATTAGGAGGATTTTTTAGTTACTAGATGAGAGCCGATGAACAAGGATGGTAACAGTGGAGACAGTGAAATGAGATAACAAATACGAACTCACTTTGAAGATGAAATGGCTCCTTAAATGTATGATCTGGTCAAACAGCGCTGGAGGGCAGCTGGTGCTGCTTCACAGGAACCGCGGCTGCTGAGCACCTCACACGGAGAAATTCGGACAGTGGTGCGGAGGAATTCCTGCCGGATGTGGGCCGGCCCTCAGCACTTGTTTATCACAATGCAGACCCCAGGCTATGTTTCTTTGTATGTCTCATGTGTTTGGTACCTCAAAATCAACGCGTTTGCTGCCACTTAAACCCACTCTGCTCCTCCAGTTCTGGCTGGAAACAGAATAATCTGCTACAGTTCTGACAGAGGGACTCAGAGCGAGGGTTGGGCAAGAAGGGACCAAAGTGTGCGCGCCTTTCCCTAGGGGGCTTCTCTTTCTCTGGGGTACTTAGTGTGTCCTTTTGAAATAATCTGCTGCCTTCCAAGGCCACTTGTCACTAACTGACAGACTTTTCTCCTCAACAATCTTTTAGAAGCACAAAGAGCTTAATCAACCCAAATTACAGGGTCTTATTATTTTCAGGGGTTGATTTGAATATCACTGCTTTGGTAGGAGGAGAAACAAGTCTTTCTAAGGGGAGAATTTCTTCTTGAAAGGACTGTTCTCAAAAACACATCCTTGGCAGCCCATTAATTATATTTCATTTGACAGATCTCTTACATAGTTGTTATATCTTTAGGGGGAAAGAAGGTGTTGGGTGATTAATTGGTTGATAGTGTATGTTAATTGGATGCTAATTAAATTTAAATTTAATTCATATTTTAAACACTTAATTTAACTCAGGACCAGAAAATTAGAATATTCAAGCTTCTTGAAGGAACTTGTCTTTCTATCTGTCACCTTCTATGTCTACTGGCACTTTCTCCTTATTTACAAACTTGTTTTTCAAGGGAAAGAATCAGAGGGTTCTTGGAGCTTCCAGCTATAATAGGAAATGTTGGTTCTTGCAATGCATAAATATTTAATTGCTTGATTGAAAAAAAAATACATATACCTCCACCCTATTACTTACATTTGTTCTAAACAAGTCCTGTCAGGTAGGGAAATGGTCCTGTTGGATCCTATTCCCCCGGGTGGATAATTGAAGAGATACCTCCCAAAGAGAGTTTGCTCTGAGTCCCCAGAAAGATCCTGAGATGCTGTGGGAGAAGCCAGACAGCCTGAAGGTGCTGGGAAGAAGGCGGGGTTCGCGATACTGGAAACTTCTCAGAAATTCTCTGAGACCTTGGAACAGTCAAAGTATCTTCTGTGTCTGGGCTGGTCTATAAGCAAAGAAAACTGACCACGAGCATTCTAGGAGGAGCAAGGGCTTCGTCATTTGCCCTGGATTTGCATACTTGCTCCACCTTAGAAAAGTTGCTTTATTCTTCTGAGCCTCAGTTTCCTCATCTCTAAAATGGGATAGTAGTGCTAGTCTTACTATGACATGATAAGGGTAAAGTGAGATAATTAATGCTTGTGAAAGCCTAACACACTGCACAGAGTAAGAAGTTCAATGCCTATAGGGCACTGTTGGCAGCACTGCCAGACCATTCCAATGTCACCTGGTCCTGCAGAACACCTGCATCCAGGAGTGACTACTGCTGCTGTTAGCACGCACATACACGCTGTACCCCAGCCTGTCCTTGACCTCTGTACTGTCTTGGTCCTGATACCTGATGTTTGAATGTCCTTTTCTCACTGACTGGCTTTCTTATCAGCTGTCCTGGAGAAACCTCTAGAAAAGAAGGCTGGGAGAAATTACGGCCCCCCAGGGAACAAGAAGCTCATCTATTTCATCGATGACATGAACATGCCCGAGGTGGATGCCTATGGGACAGTGCAGCCCCACACCATTATCAGGCAGCACCTGGACTACAGGCACTGGTAAGAGCCCATGCTGGGCACTCGGGCTGGTGGAGAAAGGACCAAGGCAGGGCTGTGGGCCTGCCGCCATTCCCTGGGGGCTGCACACCTCAGCCTGGCTCTGGTGCCAGAGGAGATTCCCCCTGAAACTCCATTCCTCATGGAGTCTGCTCTCTGGAGGGAGTTTTCAGGCAGTGGCTTTGCTCCCCAAGTGAAAAGAAGGTACTGAGCTCACATCTAAGGGGGAAAAGCCTACTTTTTTATTCAATATTCTTCTCAAAAGTTATCTTCTCCAAATCCCCAGAGGAGAATGAACCACTCCTCTTCCCCTCCTTGTGGTCCCATAGCACCGAGCAGATACCTCAATGACCACACCTAACCTGCTGCACAGGGCTGAGTGTCTGTGGGTCTTAACAACCCTGGTCTGAGCAACTCACAGGTCCAATATTATCTCTTGCAACAGTATGGTTTTTAATGACAAAAGGTCTGAACTTGCAAAAAAAAAAAGTAAATCAGTGATTTGAGACCATTTGGCTCACCTTCATACCTCACATGGAATCAGTGGATGAAAAGGAGTAGGGAGTATGAAGAGGGAATTCAGAGACAACTAGAGTTGGGGTGGTAATCTGAGTTGCCTTTCATTCATTCCAAAGTTTCTGTCAGATGCCTGCCATGTACAACCACCCACAATCTCCACGCCAGCATCTGAGCAGCCAAACTAAACTGGAAGGAATCAGAGTCAGGCTTCCCAGTTTTACTTTGGATTCATTCAAGGTCACAAGTCTTAAATGAGAAGTAGAAATTTCCTGGAAATTCTACCATATTGCTTCTGTATGTTTACATTTTCATTCTCAGAAATATTCACAAGCTTCCCACCCACCTCAACTGATGACCACGCACCATCTGCCATCTTGCTTACACATCTATACAACTTAGTTACATCCCCAAGCATTCTCTGTCCCTGCACCTGTTACATCTTCCCTGAGGCATAACCACCCACCAGCATCTTGATTCTACTTTCTTCTACCTCCTGAAATCCTTACTTCATCAACTAGTCCCCTGTCTCCTTCATACATATATTTAAACTTGCGTAAATTTCTATTGTTTTAAAAAATCATTCTCTATTTACTGCTCTTTCTCTCCCTGCATAATCAAATTTCTCACTGTCTTCACTCCCTCATCTCCTGCTCATCTTCAGTCCACTATTATTTAGTTTCTATGTCCTCCATTTTAGTAAACTCTTCTTGTTCAACTACTAACTGTATCTTTATTATGCAATCCAACAAATACAGCTGAGTCATCATCTTTTTTCTTCTCTCTGCAGCACTTGATGTGGTTGATTGTTTTCTCTTTTTGGAAATACTGATTTCCTTTGCTTTCCTGGGGTGCCATGCACCCCTGATTTTCCTCCTATCTCTTAGTCCATCTTGGTGGTCTCCTTCTCATGCTATTTCCATAAATATTGGATCTTTCAAGATTTTATCCTGGGCTCATGTCTCTTCTCAGTCTCTGCGAATGGATCCGGATATTTTTTAACCACCCAAACATGTGAATGATAAGGGCACATTGCACTTTGCCTCTTGACAAGGCACATTCTTGTCTGGGCCCTTGCACAATGCTCAACTGTGGTTTCTGACTGTTCCAGGTATGATCGGAACAAGCTGTCTCTAAAGGAGATCATGAATGTACAGTATGTTTCCTGTATGAACCCCACTTCAGGCAGCTTCACCATCAACCCACGTCTGCAGGTAGGGGAGGAGCCATGGCCCTGGAATCCTAAATACTACCTCACCAGGACTGATGTCACTTGATTATAAGTAATTATTGTCCCTACCCCATTCCAGCCTTTAAAACTGGTAAATCATAATGGATGTTAACTTTCTAGGAAGAGAAACTCCTTGACCTAGGGTCACAAAGCTGTGTAGAGATGAAAGGGGTCATAGAGATGAAATGGCTTTCTGAAGGTCATGTGGATATTTGGTGTCAAATTTAGATTTGGAATCTGGTTCCCTAAGTCCAAGTTCAATTCACTTCTTAGTACCCCATACTGACATCTTTGACCCAAGATTCAAAGCCAATTCTTCCCCCAGTCATTTTAGGTTCAACCTAAATTGAGGTTTAGTGTGAAAAAACATGGCCAGAATATAGAACCAAAAGCCCTTAGGTGGATTTGTTACTGTTATATCTAAATTCAGAAAAGATGATTTTCAATCTGTGATAACAGGTGTCTAACTCAGGCCCCCTCACATTCCTCTGTTTCCTCACAGCGTCACTTCAGTGTTTTCGGCCTCTCCTTTCCTGGAGCAGATGCCCTGTCCTCCATCTATAGCACCATCTTGACTCAGCACCTGAGGCTCGGGAACTTCCCAGCATCTCTGCAGAAATCCATCCCCCAGCTGATCACTCTGGCCCTCACTTTCCATCAGAAAATTGCCACCACATTCCTACCCACAGCAATCAAATTCCACTATATCTTCAATCTCAGAGACTTCGCCAATATTTTCCAGGTGAGTCCATCTGCTCCAAGACACTGCAGAAGGCTCAGTGATGATCCAGTTCCTCTCATTCTTGGTAAAATGATAGTTAATGCCAAACTCTTGGCAGAGGCCCAGTTCCTATGGAGTCAAAAACATAAGCTAATAACTCGAGTCCCATGGGCTCTGGGAGTGAGGACCTCAAAAAACAGAGTTTTGTCTGTCTGTCAGCTCAATTACTTCCCAATAAGCAGAATGCATTTCTGAGTTGGTTCCTTTGGACTAGAGAAGTCTCAGCATCTTGGAGATAATGTTACATAATCACTTTAGCATGCCTAGGGGAAAATGGCAGAGAAGAATGAAAGAGAAAACTGTTTTGCAGGCCCTGGTGGTATATCCATTGTTCTCGGATGAAAACGAATGTCCCAACCATGCAGGATGGCTCTGCCTCCTGAAGAAGCCATGTCATAATATTTCTGAGCCACCACCTTCCAGCCTCTGCAATCCTCAGTTCCAAAAATTCCAGGTTCTTCTCCAGGCCAAAGCCATTTCAGACCCTTTCAGCTGTTCATCTGAATTCTGATGGGCTATCTCTGCCCATGGCTTTCAGTTGCTTGACCTTTCACTCAGTGCAGTGCAGCAAACCTGGCCCTCTCTTGCCCTCAGTCCGGTGCAGCATCCTCACGTGGTGACCTCCACAACTCTCCAATCCTGGACAAGAATCTGCACAGACTACTGTTCAGAGAGATCCACCCTGAGATAGTCCTGGGCCGTTATTAGGAGAAAATGCTTTTCATACTAAGCAGAGGCCACACCCGTAAGGGAGTGTCAGCCAGATCAGGCAGGACCCTTCATGGGCAGCACATGTGTTTGGAATGAATTACTCAGCACACCGCCTGTGCAGGTCAGACTCTGGGGAACCCAAGACTAGCCAAGGGCCACACCCTGAGGACATAGGGCTCAGGTGGCAAACACAAGGCCCATGGGCTGAATCCAGCCCTCCACCTTGTTTTATCTGGCCCAGCACCTTGTTTCTACCCAGTGACAGCACAGAGCTCTCGCTTAACAGTTAAGGAGTTGCTACATTTATACAGTCCTAAAATTACATTCGGCCCTTTGAAGGCAACCACCAGGTTGATGTGGCCCCAGTGAAAATGAGTTTGACACCCCTGACACCCAGGCCTGCATGTTCCACCCAGGACTCTTGGTTATAAGGAGCAGAAACCCGCTAAACATCTGTTCAAATATCCAAGAGCTATGCCCCCAGAGGCTTAACCTGAAGGTGGCATCACTGAACCCCACAGCAAGGTCCACTCTCTGAGAACATCTGTAAACTGGCACAGGAGAGCACTCCTGGAAGGACCACAGACCTCCCAAGCATTACCTCCTTAAAAATGAGGGAACAGAGACCTGCTAAGATTATATGGATTTGCCTAAGAGCACACAGCCAGCCAGTGAAGAAAATGGAACTAGAATCTTGGTCTTTGGGTTCCTGGCCTGGGCCCCTTTCCATCACCACATCATTCTGTGCTTCTCATCTGTACTTCCAACGAGGCAAACAAGCCTAGGAGAGTTAAGGCCGCAAGAGGGACTCAGCTCCAAGTCTGTCTTCAGGTCCAGAGCCATCAGGTCTGGGTGATGGCAAGAGTGTACCCATGCTTATCTCCCTTTTATTGAGTATTAATTTCAAAGGAATTTTTTATCACATGATCCCTCTCTTAAATCTCACTGTAGCATGATGAGGTGGGGGTGTTACCATCTGTATTTTCCAAGTTAATAAAAGAGTTAAAGTCATTTGATGAAATATTGCTCATAGTAGCAGAACTCAAGGGAAAAGAGGTATGAAGTCTCTTCCAGAAGTACCCAGCACTAGCTCCTATCTGGACGGGCACCTTGTCACCTGTACAACTTAAACTTTATACTCATGGCAACCCTTTGGGATACACATTCTTATCCCAGTTCAGCAGAGACTCAGAGAAGTTGCCAGCATGGAGTTACCAGAGAAGTTGCCAGCATAGACGTTCACAGAGGTAGAAAAGTATAAAACAACGTCAGCCAGGTAACAAGCAGTCTGGTCTGGTGGGGACAGCAAGTGATAGGGAGGGGCTGGTAAGAGTAGAAAGATTGTCTGAGCCCGGAGTGAGCCCTCACAAAAAGCCTGATTTTAGTCTGCGACAGTAGCTGGTGTTTACTGAGCACAGTTCTAAGCCTGATGATTTAATACTCACAACAACCATATGAGGTAAAATACTGACCATTTCAGTTTAGAAATGACAAAGCTGGGCCATTGACAGATCAAGTACTGTGAGCATGATCACAGAGCTGGCAAGCAGCAGCAATGATGCTAGCTACCGGAAGCTAGAAAATTCAGCTCCACTGTGCATGTAGTTGGGGCAAGGGAGGCTTCCTGAGGAAAGTGCTATTCCAGCCTTGTTTCAGGGGTGATAATGGAGTGGGAGTGAATCTCTTGTTCCCCTGGTCTGTTTCTTTGCCAGACTCAGGTGGCTTCAGTGGCCACTTCTGGGCTCTGTGTCCCAACCAGGCCTGTCTACAGCCTGCCAGCTGTCAGCCACTTGCCGCAAGGGTAGAAGAGTGCAGCCCCCTTGAAACACCTGCCTCCCCCCAAGCACACAGGCCCAGACTCTGCTCCAGAGGGGAGCTGCTAGCTCAAAGCCTAACCACATGCTTCCCCTACATCCTTCCTGCCTGCCTGCCTGTCTAGAGGCCTAATGGGCAACAACCCTGCATAGGGAGTCCAATGTTTTCCTCCATCCAGCTGGATCGAAGGCCCTACCATTGAGACTGGATCTGCACTTCCTCCCTCTGTCCCATTCAGGACAGAATTTGATAGTTCTCTGAGTATCAGAAATTACTATCCATTCCCATCTCAGTGTGACACATCACTATGTAGATGGTGCTAAGTTTGCACTCGCCATACTCATGCTGACGCTGTCCTTCACTGTCAGTCAGCCTGAGTGTTCAGCTATAATAGGCTCACAGTCCTCAACAGCATTCCTCACTGCCAAACACAGCCCTGGGAGTGGAATTCCTGGTGGGTGCTTCTTCATGCCCTCCACAGCTAATGCATGGCTGTGGACCTAATGGAATGTCTTTTTTTTTTTTAAAGAAACTTTTACTAAGTGTAGCATACAAGTAGAAAAGCACTTAAGTCCTAAGTATAGAGCTTGGTTAATTGTCACGAAGTCATCACACCTGTATAACCACAACTTAGAATCACAGCTCAAGAATATCCCCTTGTCCCTGAAGCTCCCCTTGGTCTGTCTTCAGGCATTCTTTCCTCCTCTGTTTGATATTATGATGGTACCAATACACAGAATCAGGCTGTTGGTAAAAATAAAAACAATTTCTTTCCTTCCAGTCTTCAAATCTTCTATTTGTTTTTCCTGTCCTATTGTTCTGGCTACAACTGCTAGTACAATGGTGAAAAGAAGTGGTGAGTGTGGTCTTGTTGCACTCTTAATTACAGGGGGAAAGCTTTTAATAGTTGGCCATGAAGTATGATGCTTACTACAGGTTTATGCAGATGCTCTTTATCAGATTAAGATTAATTTCTTCTTTTTCATACTTTCACAAAGAGTTTTAATCATGAATCTATGTTGAAACTTAAATTATTTCTCTGTATCTATTGAAATAATTATATCATGTTTTTCTCCTTTTTACTGGAAATGTGATAAATCACATTGATTATTTTTGAATGTAAGATTAATCTTGCACTTCTGTAATCAAACCAACTTAGTCATTACATGTTAAGCTTTTAATATTTTGCTACATTCCACTTACTATTTTTTTCTATATAATTTTTACATCTATATTGAATGTCCTATAATTTTTCTTTTTTCTATTATTCTAAGGTTATGAAGCCCTTGTAAGATACACTGAGAATTGTTCCCTCTTTTTTTCCTCTCTGGAAGATTCTGTAAAATGTGTTGTGCCTTCCTTAAATGTCAGAAGAATTTACTGATGAAATCATCAGGAGTTTTCTTTGTAGAAGATTTTAAATTATAAATTTAATTTATTTAGCACATATTAGACATTTCAGATTCTCTATTTCTCAATGTATCAGTTCTGGCAAGATGTTGATGTCAACAATTTCTAGTTGACATAAAACTTTATTATCCTGTTATTATCTTTCAAATATCTGCTGTAACAGACATCATTTCCTCTTATTCTGAATATTGATCATGTATGCCTTTTCTGTTTTCTCTTTCTATTTTCTATCAGTCTTACTAGAGGGTTATCAATCTTGCTAGTGTTTTCAAAGAAACCAAAGTTATCAATATTATGTTTTTTACTTTATTGACTGTCTCTATTTGATATCTGTTTTTTATTATTAAAATTTACTCTTATCATCTCTTTCTTCCTACTCACTTTTGGTTTTGGGTTAGTTTTTTCTTCTTATTTATAACTTCTTGACAGGGCTCCTGAGGTCATTATTTGTCAGCCTTCCTAGTTGACTGGCCCTTTTCTTATTATTGAATGTACTTTATATCTAACCATGGCTCTTGCTTTAAAGTCAACTTTGTATGATATTAGCATGGTTATTGCATATTCTTTTAGTATGTTTATGCTATATTGTTTTCCAGCTTCTTATCCAGTTCTTTTGTACTTTTATATTCAAGATATATTTCATATGGGCAGCATACAGTTAGATTTTTTAAATCTAGCCTGATAATCATTGCCTTTTAATTAAAATGTTTAGTTTATTTGTATTTGATGTTATTTTATATAATAAATATTTAAGATTAAATCAGCTTTATGCTATTTGTTTTCAGTATATCATATCTAGTCTATGTTTCCTTTTCTTTAATTTCTTGAATTTTACTGAACTAATTATATTTTTATTCTTTGTTTTTTCTTTTAGTGTACCATTCATCCTTTTAATATTCATCTAATGATTACCAAGTGCATCATTTTATTCTTTTTCCTTTATAAATAAGTACTTTTATCAATTACCATAATGCAAGGATCTTACAACAATTTTCCTCCCTTCAATTTTTATGCTAGTTATTTATTTTAATTCAATGTGCATTGAAAACCCAAATACACCAATATTTGTGCCTTAGTAAGTCAATATTTATTTAGATTTCTTCACACAGTAACCTTTCCATTGATTTTATTCTTGCTGCATTTTGATTTTATTAGATTTAAAATACATTTATTTCTTATTTTTAAAGAATTTTGGAAGGGGATTTCCTTCCAACCAATTCTCAGTTAGCAGAAATTTTTTTCCTCCAGCACTTTGAAGTGTTATTCCATTGTCTTCTGGTTTCCATTGTTTCTATTGAGAAATTATCTCTAAGTCTTACTGTTCCTTTGAGAGTCTATGAGTCTATGTGGAAAAAAAGAGTTTCTTTCTTCACTTGTCCACTTCTAAAAATGTTTCTCTGTCTTTGATTTTCAAAAATTTCACTATTATGCCTAAGGTATCTAGGAGGTATTTTTTATATTTATCCTGCTTAGTGTTTGTAGCATTTTTGAATCTGGTTTAATGTCCTTTTTTCAGTTTTGAAGTTGTTAGAGCTTCTATCTTTTTAATTCTTTACTTCATGGAAATTTAATTTAAAAAAATTTTTATTGTTGTTCAAATACAGTTTTCCACCTTTCCCCCCACCCCTCCCAACCACCCCAACCCTCCCCACTGTCCTCGCCCATTTCTTTAAACATTGTTTCCACTTCTCTCTTTCTTCTACTTTTGGTATTCCAGCACATGTACAGACCTTTTCACTGTGTCTCATGTGCTTCATATGCTATGCTTTTTTTCTTTGGTAATTTTTATTTCTTTTTTTTTCCTGTTTGTTATTGAGTCTGAATATTTTGTGCTGATCCCTCTGTTCACCAGTTCTTTTTTCAGCTGCATCTATTCTTTGTTAACCCCATTTGATAATTTCTCAATTTCAGTAACTGTAATATGGGGATGATTTTTGATTTGACAATTTCTGTTTGATTTATTTTTAAAGGTTTCAGTACTATGCTGAGATTCTTTACCTGGTAATCTAACTTTTTGGTCATATAGTTATAGTTTTGATAAGGTTTGCACCTGGTAGTTACAATACCTAGATCTTCTGTAGGTCAGTTTTTTCTTGGTTTTGGTCATACCTCCTGATATTCCCAGTAATTTGTTTGATTGCCAGACTTATGAGTTCTAAAGTGTGCAGATAATTTGAGGGTTTAGATGATGTTATTTTCCTTCAGAAATTACATACTTATGCTTCTGGCAAGCAGTTACCAGGGATTGAGGAGGTTGAAGTTGGGCTTGAGTTCCTGTGAGGCCTGAATTACTTGTTCACACACACTCCTGGCATATAACCATTTGACGGAATCCTAGGGGTGTGGAGGATACTGGCCAGCAGTATCCATCCCTGCTGAGGATGCTTGTCGAAACACATGAACAACATACACAGGGACAACTGAGTCCTGTGGGGAAATAGGGACGAAACGACCATTCTCTCAAGTGGAGGGGGCCCTGTTCACCCACCCAAGCAGGCTTTTATTAAACATACCAATACACTTTGTCAATTACAGTCTGACAGGGAAGATAAAACAAGTAGTTTAGCCTTTCAAAGGGAGTGGCAGATCTCCTGCTGGGATTCTGAGCTTAGATTTGGGGGTTTTATCATTTAAAAAGACTACAGGACCTAAAAGCTTAGTTTCATTTCCTACCCATGCCTTCATATTCTAATTAAAGAGCATCCTCCAGCAAGCAGGTCTTACAGGGCCTTTCTTATTCTATGTATCAGGCCCGATTACCCCAGGGGTCCACTGACTCTGGTCTGGACTGCACCACCCCTGTCATTTCCACAGGCCTGAGTCAGGCAGAGGAGACAAAGGCAGCTGGGAGACTTGGATTTCTCACAACTAAAAACAAGGACTCAGGCTTCGACAAAGCCGAGGGGGCAGGGGTCTATATCAATCACCCTTCATTTCCACAGCCCCCCAAGTCCTTCCCTGAGGCCTCCATGTGGTCATGCCTGTTAGGCAATTCCCCCGTGGGAAATCTTACCCATCATTGGCTAACTGATCAAGCATTGGGGGGGCGGCACAGAACAGGCAGCATTCATGCCAGGGAAATAAGTTTTGTCTTCTTAGTGGCTCCTGGTTTGGAGGTCTCTTACTCAGCCTTAGTCGAGGGGGGTTACAGTTTCCTGAGACCAGGCAGGGTGGACCTCAACATAGGGGCTTTTAGATATGACCTCTTTCTTGGTCATCCCTGACCTCCAGTTTCCATCCTTCCTATCCCCATGAGATGAGAAACCTTTTCAGCATCCTAACCTCTCACTTGTCTCTGTCTCTGCAGTTTCTCAACCTATAAGCCATTGCTTGTGAAATGGCAGATGCCTGATGAAGATAAATGACACCAAAGTCAGGATTGATCTTGCTTCTTCCTCTTTTCTCTAGTATCCAAGCCCCTTAAGTACTTGCTCACTTGATTACTTTCTAATGCCTCTAAAAAGATAAACTTAAAAATAATTTTTCTATTTTTTGTAGTTGATCTCAGTGGGTTGGTCTGTGATCAGCTATTCTGCCATGACCAAAAGCAGAAACATTGATGGAGGTTCTTTCAATGTTCTAATAATTGATGGATCCAATGTCAGTTCATTCATTCCTTTGACAAGCATCCACTGAGAATCTAGTATATGCCAGGCACTATGCTAGGTACTTGGAATAAAATTATTAAAACAAACCATATCCAAAATGAAATCTCTCCATTTCTCTGCCTTTGAGACACTCGCCATGACCCGGAAGAGGCAAACCTGAACAAAGAAAAATAATTTTAGAACCTAATAATTCTAGAACCTAAATTATTTCAAAAAATAATTTTAGAACCTAATAATTCTCTTATAAATAGATATTTATACATAAAAGGTTATGTGGGCCACGTCAAGGAAGTGATGTTGGGCAGGGAAGAAGTTGTCAAGGAGGACTCCAACCAAGGATGCCAATTGATCTAGAGCTTGAAATATGAGCAGAGCAAACAAAGAAAAAGACATGAAGCACAGAAAGTAATTTGAGCTTTTGAAACTGAAATCTAGATTTTATAGAATGTGGTGATCAGAGTGATCTTGAGAAAGTGGACTGGTAATCATACTATAACCAGACCTTTATGCCATGTGTTGAATCTGAGCATTATTCTGCTGGGAGTGACAAACAATGAAATGACTGCTTTTTCTCTAAGACAAGAAAGACAGCAATGAAGACAAACATGGGAATGAATAAGTTTTAACTTATAGGACTTATTGAAGTTGTTGAGGGGCTCCAATCTTGATGGTCTTTATTTTTCAATGAAAAAGAAAGCTAAGACATTGGCTAATAGGAACAGAGATGTGACAGAAATTTGAAAAAAACAGTAAATATGTGAATAATCCCTGTGTTACACAGGAAGGAGAATCTCCTAGAGATGAACAAAAGTACTAATGACCCACAAAGGTTTGCGACATGCATTCTAGCCCTTTGTCCTCGTTAGGATTTCATATAAGCACTTGTGGCTCAGACTAATTTTCAAAATGGCACTTCAGGAATTGGAATACAGCAGAGAAGCCACATCCTTCCTCAGTGTGGTGATTTGGAAAGTAATGGTTAAAATTCCAGGATCTAAGTAAGGTCAGGCAAACTGATTTGAATACCTGTTGGTTCTGAATTAAGACCATGCACTATGTGATTGGTCATGCTTCCTATCTTTCTGAATCCTGATTTCCAAATTATACAAAGTGGATATAATAAAAATGATTTTGTGGGATGGTCATGATGGTTAAATGAGCTTTGTCTGGCAAAACATCTAGTCCAGTACCTGTCACATAACTGGCTTCAATACATTGTAGCTGTCGTAGTTTTAAGTTGTTACTCATGTTACTTTTTTGTCTGTTCTCCTTGAAGGGCATTCTCTTCTCCTCCGTGGAATGTATAAAGTCCACACAGGACCTAGCAAAGCTCTATCTGCATGAAGCAAATCGTATTTATCGGGATAAGCTGGTGGAAGAAAAGGACCTTGATCTTTTTGATAAAATCCAGATAGATGTGGTCAAGAAAATTTTTGATGTGAGTATTGCCCTGAGAAATTTTTTTACATTTGAAAAATAGTGATAATTATGCAGATGATAACCAAAATGATCAATATCTAGCCCATAAATTGGGGAAAATCAGAGATTACATAAGGAAAGGAAACTCTCATTATTTTGCCAAGGTGAAAAATGCTGGGGCAAGAAGAGGCAAATCAGTCACAGAATATCAGTGTTGAGAGGACCGTAGACATCAGCTGATCCAAGTTTGCGCTGACTCCCCTCAGTGGCCTTTCCCGGGTGAGTCATCACAGTTGAGGCGCCAGCATCCTTGGAAAGGCCCAATCTCATCTTCCCCATGGAGCCACTTTCAAACTTCGAATGACTGAAAATTTAGAACAACTTTGAAATTTGGGGACTTTGGAACAATTTTAAAGACTGAAGGTTGATTCTAATAATGATCTAAAATGCATTTCCCTGTCTCCTAATCCTAGGTCTATAAGACAAACCTTCAAATATTTTAAGGCCATTTATCTCGCCCTTCATGGGGCTTCTCTTCTCCAAGCCAAATAGTCTCAGTTCTTGTAGCCATTCCTGACAGGGCTTGTTTTCAAACTCAGAGTTATTTGACACCATCTTGGTTATTCTCCCTTTGCTTTCTCCTCTGAAATCATGGTGCCTGACTTTCACCCCAGCCCCAACTGGTGTCTGACCAAAAGCAAGATCATCATTTCCCTTTGCTGATACACCATAATTTTGTTACTCTAGTTTCCAAAATGTGTCCTGCTAGTTATACCACAATATACTCCTTTGAAAAAGGGTATCTGAGATTTCTCAAGTTGAGAAACAACTTTGTATCATATTCCTTTCTTAGAAATTCAGTGCATTCCACATTGAAGCCCTGAGCATCTTGAATGACCCTGATTCATATACCATTTCCCAAACATGTTGGACCCTACAGCTCTTTCCCTCCATCAAAGCTATTAATAATTTTCAGAATGATTAGTTCATAGAATATACCTTGGAAACAGTGATATGTTATCACATCCTATGATCACATAACATTTCTTAGTGTAAAAATCACCCCAAAACTAACACTGAGCCTTTTGTTGAACAAAGCCCCATATTTTTCACACATACTTCTTGTCTGTCCTCTCTTGAACTTAGAAATAATCAAATCTTGTATTTAAATGTATCGTGTTGTCCCTGTGTTCACCTCGTTAGGTTTAGCTCTCCACATGTTTTCCTGATTAGATCCTGGGTCTAGCTCTGAAAATGGTTACTGTCCATGCAGACTTATAGGACAGCTTTATGAATCTTTGCACAGCACTTTTTAGAAATATTTTTTAATTAATTAATTTATATATCTATTTTTTTATTTTAGACAGAAGGGAAGGGAGGGGGAAAGAGAAGGACAGACACATCAATGTGTGGTTGCCTCTCACAGACCTGATGAAGCCCGCAACCCAGGCATGTGCCCTGACTGGGAGTCAAACCCACAACCTTTTGGTTCACAGACTGGTGCTCAATCCACTGAGCAACACCAGGCAGGGCTGCACAGCATTTTAAGTAACTTAGTCTTCCCTTTCCTAGTTCAAGCACTCTGAATTCCTCCACTTATCCCATCATTTTTACATGGTCAGATGTTCAGCACTCTCACATGTTAGATACTCCTATCTGAGCACTGTAGAATGTGCCAATGCATTTTTTCATGGTTAGCTCTGCCAATGAGCCTTTACTGTCTCATTAGATTGGTCTAAGCCAGCACCTCAGCGTGACAACACTCTGTGCCTGAGACAGAGGTTTCTGTGTGTGTCTGGACCCTCAGGACATGTATTTTTGATCATAGACCCAGACATAATTAACACTGCTGTTATCCTCTCCCAACAGCATTTGTTGAGGTTTTATTTTTTTTGTATTAGTGCACATTTTTATTTCTGCACAAACAGCATTTATACCTTCCTTTTCAAATGAATTTTACCCTTTTTTCACCGTTAGAATCTCTGTAGAAATAAGCATTAATTTCAGTCTTACTGCAAATACAGGGTCATAATTATAAATAAACACTGTCACAGCATAAACTCAGTGAAGAAATCTTGCTCTCTTACCTAACAATGGAATTCTTGGAAGTTGAACTCTATTATTTGGCTTTACCAAAAATATAATCATTTCATTCTTGATTTTCATTACTGTAAAAGCAAAATTCTTGGTCCTTTTCTCCTTCTAAGGATCAGGGGCAGAACGACTCACTCTATCTCATTACTGTACCATGGGTAAGATGTCACCACCCCATCCACTGCTGGAGCCCACAAGCCTAGGAAGGCACGCCCTGGGGCTGCTCCTTGTCTGTGGCTGAGGCAGCTCTAAACAGAGCTCGTGCTGGAGCATAATATATGCACTTTTCATCCTTTTACAACCATCCTGATTGTGTGAATCTTCTCTCACAACCATCTTTTTGGCAAAATATATGTGCATGTTGAGGGAAACCTGTACTGTGTATGAGCAGTGTTGAGACAAAATTAAAATTCCAAAGGCATTCCTTTCAACCTTTCAACCAGTTATGTGACAAGCACACATAAACTAATCACTAAAATTCTGTGGCACACCAAAAGTATATTATATTTTTTGCAAATCTGACCATTAGGTATAATTTTGATGTACTCACACTGGACAGCTATGGTTGTGTGCTGTCCAGATTTTTATTTGACAATCTAAGGGAAAAGAGTCACTATTAAGAATTTTTTGATTCACTGAGTGGGTTGGTTTTCTCTCGCCCTCCTGTACAGCTTGGCTCTGATCAAAAAATCAGAGACGTGGTCTGTTCATCAAAGTGTCTTTGTATTCCAGGCTTTTCAGCCTGCACTTTGGCTGTTCCTCTGCTAGACTGTTCATGTAAATTGACTGCCATCAGGACTCATTCCCAGTATATTAGCTCATTTTCAAACTGGGCAAATGGACTCCCACATCACTTTCCCGCATGTTCTCCTCAAGTAGCAAGAATGACTTTCCTGCCTTGCATTAAATCTTATCCAAATATCTGGACATTTATTGTTATAGTCTAGCAAAACAAGAATAGTTTAAGGGGTTTCTATGGCCCTGAAACTACCTTTAAAATATAATAACTTGACAGAGACTAGACTTCCGGCCAACATGGAGGCGTAGGTAGACACACTGTGCCTCCTTGCACAACCAAAATTAAGGACAACAAAAATTTAGAAACAAAAGTACAACCATATCTAACAGAAAATTGAACTGTAGGGAAGTCCGACAACCATTCATTCAGACTGGTAAGAGGGGCAGAGTCGGTGGCTGGTGGAGAGGGGTTGCAGCAGGAAAAAGTAGTGGTTGGTGGTCCCATACACACAGGCAGTGGCTGGCAGACCCCGGGCATGGGGTGGCAATAGGCAGACCCAGTGAGGGGTGCAAGGCTGCTGGCTGACCACAGACACACATTTGCGTGCAGATAAACCAGGCAAAACGGGAAGTGAGACAGACCACGCAACCCAGGGCTCCAGTGCCAGGAAATAAAGCCTAAAAGCACTGATTGAAAACACTTGTGGGAGTTGAGGTGCCAGGAGAGATTCCCAGACTCACAGGAGAGTTCGTTGGAGAGACCTACAGGGTCCTAGATCGTACACAAGCCCACCCACCCAGGAGCCAGCACCAGAAGGGCACAATTTGCTTGTGGGAAGTGGCAGAAAGGACTGAAATATGAGAGCAGAGCAAGTGCCATTGTTTCCTCTGACCCAGCCCCACAGACAGCATCACAACCCAGTGACTGGGCTGACCCCCCCCCACCCCCCGTGAACACCTAAGGCTCTGCCCCTCACTGCGTAACAGGCGGGACCAGAACAACAACAACAAAAAGTTTCAAACAGAAGAACAGATCAAAGCTCCAGAGCCAATACATCTAATCAACCAAGAGATAGCCAACCTATCAGATGCACAGTTCAAAGCACTGGAGATCAGGATACTCACAGAATTGGTTGATTTCAGTCACAAATTAGATGAAAAAATGAAGGCTACACTAAGTGAAATGAAGGAAAATGCACAGGGAACCAATAGTGATGGGAAGGAATCTGGGACTCAAATCAATGGAGTGGAACAGAAGGAAGAAAGAAACAACCCAAACAGAAAAGAATGGAGAAATAAGAATTCAAAAAATGGGGAGAGGTTTAGGAACCTCCAGGACACCTTTAAACGTTCCAGCATCTGAATTATAGGGGTACCAGAAGGAGAAGAGGAAGAGTAACATGTGGAAAACTTATTTGAACAAATAATAAAGGAGAACTTCCCCAATCTGGCAAAGGAAATAGACTTCCAGGAAGCCCAGGAAGCTCAGAGAGTCCCAAAGAAGTTGGACCCAAGGAGGAACACACCAAGGCACATCATAATTACATTAGCCAAGATTAAAATGAAGGAGAGAATCCTAGAAGCAGTAAGAGATAAGGGGACAGTCACCTACAAAGGAGTTCCCATCAGACTGTCAGCTGATTTCTTAAAAGAGACCTTGCAGGCAAGAAGGGGCTGGAAAGAAGCATTCCAAGTCATGAAAGGCGAGGACCTACATCCAAGATTGCTCTATCCAGCAAAGCTTTCATTTAGAATGGAAAGGCAGATAAAGTGCTTCTCAGATAAGGTCAAGTTAAAGGAGTTCATCATCACCAGGCTCTTATTATATGAAATGTTAAGGGGACTTATCTAAGAAAAAGAAGATAAAAAACATGTATAGTAAAATGACAGCAAACTCACAGTTCTTAACAACCACACCTAAAACAAAAGCAAACTAAGCAAATAGCTAGAACAGGAACAGAACCACAAAAATGGAGATCACATAGAGGGTTAGCAACAGGGGAGTGGGAGGGGGAGAGAGGGGGAAAGGTACAGAGAATAAGTAGCATAGACAGTAGGTAGAAAATAGACAGGCGGAGGGCAAGAATAGTATGGGAAATGTAGAAGCTAAAGAGCTTATGATATATGAACATGAACTAAATGGGGGAATGTGGGTAGGAGGGGGTATGCAGGGTGAAGGGGAGATAGGGGGAAAATGGAACAACTATAATAGCATAATCATTAAAATATATTTTTAAAATATACAATAACTCTTTGCTATTTAACTCTTTCTACTCCTTTCTTCTTAAAACCAGGCAACATTCTTGGCTTCTCTGTAGATATCACTGGCATCCTCACTTCCCCTTCATTAGGTTTGATGAATCTTGCCTCATGGGCTTATATGTGAGGTACCACATTGAAGACCCACCCTACAGTGCCCCTGTGTCCCGGGCAATACCCCTGCTGGTGACCAGCATGCTGGTTACCTGTTTTGCAGGTGGACCTCCCAGTCTGAAATTTAGGAGAAAAGAATGGCAGTTGGGGACTATTGCTTGTGCTGGTATAAATTTTACTTATGTATTAGAAAACCTATTCTTTCTTGGACTTACTTCCTCTACAACTCTTTTTACTCTTGAAATCTCAAGTATTTGTGTTTTGATAAGTAAGCAATTCCTTTCTGAATCAAAAAAGTATTAGCCATGTCTTCAATACTTAGAGACTGGGTTCGCGGTAAAGAGACACAGACTCCATATCTTTGAAGCTGAGTCGTGCTAGGCATTTATTAAACATGGTAAGGTTTGTCCTGGGGACAAGATTTGACACACAAGAAGCCCAAATCTTTGTGGAAGTTTCATAAATAGGGGGTTCTACTGCAAATGCTTTAGGATTATCAATGTCCTTATAAACAAACCAGTCACCTAAGGATGGCCTGTGGCATATTCTTCAGAATCTAATCCCTCTGTGCTGAGCTCATGGAGCTGGGGCTTGCTCCCTCTAGTGTGCATTATCACAGGAAACAGCAAGGATGTTCTATGACATTGCTGTGGATTGCAGAGCAAGGCACTTCGGAACAGATGTTGGAGGGATGAGGCCACTGGGTGCATCATGATCTCCTTCCCTCAACACTGGTGAAAGAGACCCTGCTTAGAGAAATACCCACCATGTCCCCAACTACTTCGCTCAGAGATGGAACCCATTTCTGATGATACTTGTGAGAAGGGTACCTCCCACCTTTCACTACCCATCCTCAGCCCAAAAAGAGTAACAGACACCATCCATGACTTTGTGGACACAGTAAACAAGTGTTAAACACCAGTCTCAGTGGGCTTCTTAGAAGGAACAGTGTTAGGATCAGCACTGATTTCATTTTGGGAGAGTGTGTAGAGAGAAATGGGAACTCAGATGTCTCTACTCTGTGTGGAACCAGAACTGAGATTTGATAAGGAGGGTGCTTGTCCCTATATCTCCTCAACAGGATATCGAAGAGATCATGGAGCAGACTCAAAGCCTGAACATGTATTGCCACTTTGCAAATGGCATCGGCGAGCCTAAGTACATGCCTGTGCCATCATGGGAGCTGTTAGCCCAGACTCTGGTGGATGCCTTAGAGAGTCACAATGAAGTCAACACAGTGATGGACCTGGTTCTCTTTGAGGATGCCATGCGGCACGTGTAAGTACGCTTTTCTTGTTTTCTTTTCTCAACTGCCTCCTCTCCCCACTGTCTGGGGCCTCACTCGGGCATTTGAGGACATTTAGACAAAACCAGGAAACCAGCTACTGCTGCTTCTGTGGAGGTCAAGGTGGCAGCTGCGAGAGCAGCAGCTGATACTCCTGCCACTGGCCCTAGGGGGCACCATGGAGCTGAATGCAAGCAAGCCAGGATTTATTTCCTTGTCTGTCACTTACTGTCCCTGGGCTGGACCACAGTGACACCATGGGAAAATGTGAGAGAACAAATGGAGCACCAGACAGCTCCAAACCTGCAGCCCCACCCCATACTAGTCCAAGGGCCAATTTTATAATAATGAGATTAGAGCTTTTTGTTTAAGTGCACATGTATTTCCAAAGTTAAACATCTTCACAGGTGTCGTTGCTATCAAATGAATTGCTGACATAGTCACCAAGCCTCCCAGATACTTTACACTCATGCCAGTGCTGCCCTATCCTGCTCTTTACATTCTTCATTCTGTGTCCCCTTCACCACCCCTCGCTGCCTGCCCAAGTTCTTCCTCCCTGTCTCCTGATACCCATGGTCTTCAACAGAAAACTCTACTCCACTTTCAACTCCTCTGAACTGTTCCTGCATTGATAAAGTCTTCCTGAACCCCAACTGGCCCCTTAGTTGAGGAAGGCTGCTTTTTCTTCCATATTCTATGGACTCCAGGGCCTAGAGAGAAGTAGGTACTCCCCTTACCCCCACCTCATCCCAGTAGCATATTTAAACCATTTCTCCTTTCATCCTTTACAAAGTCCAGGGGTTTTGGGGGAGCGGGGTTTGAAGCATAAGTAATTGGACTTCCACTCTCATTACCTCTTTTTGTTACTATCATCTGCTAGCATCCAGTTCCACACATCATTTACCAGTGACCTTGGTGCGAGGACTGTCCTGTCCTTGGTCATACCTTTCTTCTCTCCTGGCACCTGTGCAACACCTTGTCTTTTTGTCCTCAGCCTCTGTAGCTCCAGTGCTCTTCCCTGCATCCCATCTCAGCCACTTATTCACATGTGCTGTCCTAGAACTTCCATCATCAGTAACAAGCCCACCTCCAAATCCTCCATGTCAAGCATTTCACACTCTGACTAATACTTCCTCCCCTTCCATTCACCTATCTAGTTTTTATTCCAGATGTTCTTAAACTTTATCAAAACTTTATTACAGGAAAAGAAATGAACTGCTTTCTTGAACTCTTTTAACCCTTAGGGGTTTTTTTTTCTTAAAGACTTTATTCATTTTTAGAGAGAAGAGAAGGGAGGCAGAAAGAGAGGGAGAGAAACATCAATGTCTGTTTGCTTTTCATGCATCCCCTACTGGGGACCTGGCCTGCAACCCAGGCATGTGCCCTAACTGGGAATCAAACTGGTGACCCTTTGGTTCACAGGCCTATGCTCAATCCACTGAGCTACACCAGCCATGGCTTTACCCTTTAGTCTTTTCTTTCTTGCACTACCACAGACTCAATCATCCTGGTGCAAGCTCCCTAGCTTTCCTTTCATTGATTGCATCCATGTGAGAAAAACTTACTGTCGTCATTAAACCCCACTGTCTTGTTGATCCACACCTGCCCCTAAGCATCTGAAGATTATTGAAGAACAATCCCCCACCATGTTCATTTGGTTTGCTTCAGATTTTCAGACACAAATATCAAAGGGGCCCTCAACTTTGGTAGAAATCCTCCTCTGCCACCCTTGCTGACTTCCCTACCCTCTGGTGCCTGCATCACAGTTTTTCTTTTTGAGCTTTTAACACCCCTCCCCTCTCTTCATTCACAGTTAATGAGCACCACTCTTACTTCACTGAGATAAGGAAAGCAACCAGAAGAGAATTTTCTCATCTCCTGGCCATCAAATATAACAGCCCTATCTGTATCCCACCTGCATCTTACACACAAATACTGACTTTCCTAACAGTTCAGTGATTGTTCATACCTAAGGTCAGTTCTTCCAGCTGTGCACTAGATCCCATCTCCTCTCACCTTCTCGGTGACTCTGCTCCTCCCTGCAATTTCCTCTCCTCTCCAATTCTTTCCCATCCTCTCGCTCTCTCTTTCTCTTTCTCTGTCTTCCTTCTTACCTTGTCATCATTAATTCATTAATTCCCTGATCATATGCATTAATGTAAACATGCCATATTATCATTTGTCTAAAGAGAATAGGCTATTCTTAATTCTACCATCCCTTTTCATCCACTTACCCATTTCTCTCCTATTTATAACCAAACTCATCAAAAGGGTTTACTTGTCACACCTTCCCATTTATCATCCTCTTTTCAGTCTACTTATTACCCCTCAAACAAGGAGGCTCTTATTGATGTCACCAAAGACCTACCTCTCGCTAAATTCAGTTGTCACTGGTGGGTCCTGCCCTTGTATTACATGACTGCTCTGCCGCATTTGCCATGATTAACTACTCTATTTGTTTACATCCATCCATTCATCTGATGGATGTCCTAGTATGAATTCAGGGATCTTTGTTTTATTCACTGCTAGATCCCCAATACCTAGGACAGTGTCCAGAACATAGCAGGTACTTAACACAAATTCTTAGCACATCACATGAGAATAAATGATGAGGATAGAGTGCTGAGGGGTGCTGTGACTTGAGACAAGGTGGTCAGAAAGGCCTCACTGAGAAGGCAGCATGTGGGGTGGCACGTAAGAGCTCCACTCACTAGAGAAGTCACTATAGGCCTGGTGCCTGTGCTTTGTGTACATCAGTTCATTTCGTTTTCACCAAAACCCTGAAGAAAGCAAAGCCGAACGTCACACACCCCAGAAATAGGCAGCCAGAGCTAACACTAACAATACTGGGCTCTGGAGTGTTTGCTCTCAGCCATCATGCTATGGCGCTTCCTCATGTGCTTTTTCTCTTTCCCCTGGTCCAGTGTAAGCTCCTTGAGCACAGACCTTGTCTCACTGACCACCAAATCCCTGGGACCTTGGACAGTGTCTGGCGCATAGTCAGTGGTCAATGAATAATGGTTTTAAATTGTCTGTTCACTAATATTGAAGAGCTACCTGAGCCTGTGTCACAGTTAATGTGATTTCCAACATGGGTGATCAACAGGCTGATACTGTTTTAGCAATGGAAAAGCAGCAGAAATCACTGTCTGAAGGGGGCAATTCTGAAGAATAAAGTGTATTTGGATGGAACACTTAAAAGTATCAGTGTCCCATGACTTCATTCTTGCACTGCCCCTCCCTCCCCTCTCTGAGCCTCCTCAACCCAAATCTTTGCAGCTTCTACCAGCTAGAAAGAGCAGAAAACAAAACACTAAAACATACAGTGAGAGACACAGACAACCTAATAATTTTGGGAGATTCCATGACCTCTCATCACTGCACCCAGTGCCCAATGTGGAGGGGTCTGGACTCACTGCAAGGACATTCCACCCTCTGATACCCCAGGTGGGACTAGGCAGGGCAGAAAGGATGCCCCAGTATGCATTTCCCAGGAAATCACAGGGCCAGCCAGGGCCGTGGGGCCAGCCAAGGCGAGGGCCTATGTTTATAGGTGCAGTAAGGCCCATGCTCATATTGACAAGCATATTATCAGAATAATATTATCTGGCTATTCTCACCACCTGGGTTCTTAACATTTTCTTTTGTTTGATTCCCCTGCACCTTTCCTAAGCTTTGCTCCTTTTGCCCTGAACTTATTAATGGAGCACTGTGGAGTAGTTAGTTGCAGGTACTGTGGATTATTATGAGCACATGTACTGTACATAGAGCCAGACCCAGATTTCTGTCCTGGTTCTGTCACTATTGGGCTGTGCCCCTTCATGAAGGACACTGAACTTCCTCAAGCCCAAGTCCCAATTTCCTCCTCTGCAAAATAAGGCTAATAAGAATACCTATATTGTAGGGTCGTTGCTCTGTGTGAAATGCTTTGCAGTTAATAAGCAGTCCACAAATATTTGTCTTTTCTTATATATATATATTTTTTTAAACTTTTATTGTATTGTTTCCATTACCAGTTATCCCCCTCACACCTCTGCCCCCACAATCACTGCACTGTCGTCCATGTCCATCAGTCCTTTTTCCTTTCTGCTCCATCCCCCAACCCCCTAACCTCCCTGTCTTTTCTCTTTGTGCTGTTGTTTTCTTGCATTCAGGTACCGTTCTGCTTTCCTATGGCCTTCCTTCATGACCTCCACACATTCTTGTTCTGCTCTTTGTCAAAGCCTCACGCTGGATCTTCCCCCTGCTTTTGGCATATTTTTAATCTATCTTTTTTTTTATCTTCATTCCCACATATTCTTTTCTGCCTCCTCTTCTTTTCTCTTAGAAAAAAGTTCCGATGTACTTCTCTTGCTTCCCTTCCTTTGTGTGTCCTCCCAGTGCTTGCGCGCATGCACATTCACTCTTCAATGCTCCAGCTTCCTCCAGCTGTGCTGTGGTGCAACTTCAGCTTTTGTTTGTGATCACCCAGAAATTCAGTAATGAATTAACTTAGACTGCCTTGCTTTTCTGGCCCAGCAGCTCTCTAGAATATTGATCTTCTTTTTAAATTTTGTAATTTAAATGCAGAGTACTTTGCCCTAGTCAGAGGTTGTTAATGAATCCCCAGCTGGAGTCCAATGCTGACAGTTGCAGACTGAACCATTCTTCTTTGGAAATGTCACCACTAATGATGTATTTTCCATTAAGATATTGAATCACATGGACCATGCTAAGCTGAGTTGAGATCTTCTAGAACAGAGCTGGTGTTAGGCAGCCCAGAGCACCCAGTTGGACTTCTCCTCTTCATCCTCCATGCTGGCCTCCCTCCTTTAGTAGTACATTTCTGCCCCCTCCCTTTTTAATTAGAAAAGAGGACCTAGATATCTTAGCACCATGGTTTCTCCTTTTTTCATTGTAGTCAGACACCCTCTAATACAGACAGAAAGCAGATGATTCCTTGCCCCTGGCATCATGGATGATTGTGTACATCACCCCAGATGCAATGCTGAGTATAAGATATGTATCATCCTCTTTAATAGAACTGTATGGAACATTTTTAGTGTGCTAAGACTATACAGAATACATGATGGCATAGACACTCTTCCAATGTCTAGAAAGTATGGCTTAATAAGGGAGCAAGAACAGTAAATCTGATACAAAACAGGGTACAAGTATTATAATAAAATTATAAAGAAAGTAAAATCATAAAAGGACTAAATGTAGATCAATTAATAACTCCTAATTATTTGGAGGAATAAATTTAACTACATAAATTTAGTGATGTACAGTTTAAGTATGTCCAAAAACCTTAAAGTTTCTGTAATTCTGAAACATTAAAACTAAAATATATAAGTGCCCAAGTGGGGGGATATTTTGAAACATACATAAAAGGATCTTACAAATTTAGAAGAATAGTTCAGTTGAGAAGTAGGCAATGGACAAGAAAAGAAAATTTATAAAAGAAGACATGATAAGAAGAAAAGTGTTCAATTCTCTAGAAATCAAAAAATTAAAACCATAATTGTTTCAACCATTAAATAGGCAAAGATTAAAAAATAAGTCCCAGCCAGCCCTGGCTTGTATGGCTCAGTGGACTGAGCACCAGCCTGCAAACCAAAGTGTCACTGGTTTGATACCCAGTCATGGTGCATGCTTGGGTTGCAGGCCAGGTCCCCAGTAGAGGGTGCACAAGAGGCAACCACACACTGATGTTTCTCTTCCTCTCTTTCTCCCTCCTTTCCCTTCTTGGTAAAAATAAAAATAAATTTAAAATCTTTAAACAAAGCATTGCTTCTCTTTAAAAAAAATAAGACCCAATGTCAACAAGGGTGGAGGCAAGTCTCTCCAATCTGCAGTAGGTGGGAGTTGTTGACTAACACTTCTGCTTAGCATCTTCTTTCAAAATATAAATGTGTCCCATAGGAGAGATGAGGCAATAAGGATCCACAGACATTAAGTTTATTGATGCTAATTCTATGACTAAGTCATCAGTATATGCAAGAAATTTGCAGTAATGAAATTCAAACCACAGAAGCTTAGCATGAGCCCTTTAACCTCACACATGCATTTTGTTGATGTGTCAAACTCCACCCCCCAAAACTTCCCTCAAGCCCTCCTCCAAATTGGGGTTAGCTAGACCCTAAGCTGCTCTACCTCTAATTACTATTACTTAATTTGAATATGGAATTTTTCATCATAATATCATTAACACAAGACAGGGACACAGGACTACAGCCTGTGCAATGCAATCTCAGATTTACCCGCTGCTCTCTGTGGTTGGACTTGACCTGAGTTCTTGTTTTGCACATTCTTCTGATCCCAAGGCCACCAACACTGTTGTCTCTTCCTCCTTATCTTACCCACTTCTCCATGGGGGCTTTGTTACTGTGATATGTATCCCCAAACTCACTGACTTAACACATTTTTATTCAACTAGCTTAATCTTACATATTCTCAGCCTCCGATATAATGGATTCACCTTTTGATCAATCCTACTTAAGAAGAGTATAAATTGGTGCCACCATTCTGGAGGTCAGTTTTTCAAAAAGTCATAAAATTGTTTTACTGTTTGACTTGGCAGCTTTACTTCTAGGAACTTATCCTATGGACATAAACATATAAATGAAAAGTATTCACATGGCATTCTTTAAAACTGGAAAATATTGGAAACAACTCAAACATCCAACAGTAGGCTATTGCAGACAAGGAAGTTAGTCTATACAATGGAATCTTGTTCCACAATTAAAGCATGGTTTAGCAGATTACTCAGTGGCACAAGGAAATAATCACAGTATATTGCTAAATGAAAAAATGATCTCAAAACTCTATGTTCAGTATAAATGTAAAAACAACTTTGAAAATATATGGAATAAAGACACTGGACTAGAGAACAGGCTGACAGTGACCAGAGGGGAGAGGGGAGGGAATTTCAGGGGAAAAGGGGAAGGGTTTGCAGGAATAAGTATAAAGGACACATGGACAAAAACAAGGAGGGGGGTGGAAATGGGAGGGAGGTGGGAAGGGTTGGGGTGGGCTGGGATGGGAGTAAAAGGCAGAAAACTGTACTTGAGCAACATTTAATATAAAATAAAAAATATATGGAATAAAATATATTGAGGTTTCAGATGTAATAAATGTATATGTACATAAATATATACTTACAAACATATAGATACTAGGGAAAACTTCAGAAGAACATATAATTAATATTAGTAGTGTATATGCAAGATAGAATTGTAGTTTTTCTGTTTTATGCATTTGTATAATAAATAGTTATTGTTTTTAAGATGATAAAAGAAAAGGGCACAGGAGTTATTCTTATAAGAATGTAGGTACCTCACATAGGTATGTACATAGTACTGAAGGGAATTTTTTTTTTAAAGGCTGCTGGTGTGTCCTGAAGGGCAGGCTGTGAACAGCTCAGTAGCACTTGAGGAATGGCAGGAGGAGTGGGCTCCTCAGGGGTGAGGGGTGGTCTAAGCCCAGGGCCTGGGAACATCACCCCACTGCTGGGGTGAGGATATGCTCACTGACAGTAGTAACTATGGCTGCAAAGGAAAGGGTCCAGAAGCCAAGGAAGTGGTGCCTTGTAGGAGCATCCACAAACACTCATTACAAGGGCATCGACATCCAGGAAGGATAGAAGAGAGAGAGCTAAGAGCCACTGCAGGGCTCTCTGTTACTCGCTGGCTTTAATTTTGCTGCTTTTCTCCTAAGAGAAACAAATTGTTCTATGCTTGTCCTTCAGCCTTCTCCTGATTTTTTTCTAACTGTACGCTTTCTACCTTTCTCTTTTTCCTGCCTCCTCCTCTTGCCTAAAAATGCACAGATAGATGAAGCAAAATGAGGTGGGGAGGTATGGCAGTCAGGTGTGGCCGGAGAGGGGCGGAGGGGGAGGACTGATCCGCTCCCCTGACCGTCACATTCCTGCCCATCACATCCCTGCCCACTGCACTCCACTCCCGCCTGGCAGCCCTGAGCTGTTCCTCCACTGCTCTAGTTCACCAGTGGTGACTTCATTCCACTTGGTCAAGAAGGCAAGGCCAGATCTGGGGACAACGGAACTCAAGTTTCCCACAGCTGGGCCTATGCTCAGCCACCAAGGAGGGTCCCGGTTCTCTCTTCACACATGCTCCTCACAGGGGAGAGTAATTGGAGCCACGTGCTCCTGCCTCCTTCCCTTTAGCTGCCGCATCAATCGCATCCTGGAGGCCCCTCGGGGAAATGCGCTGCTGGTGGGCGTGGGAGGCAGCGGCAAGCAGAGTCTGACCAGGCTGGCGGCCTTCATCAGCTCCATGGACGTGTTCCAGATCACGCTGCGGAAAGGCTACCAGATCGCAGACTTCAAGGTGAGGAGGCCAGGCGGCTGCCAGGAGGACACTAGGCCTTCCGCTGCTACCCACAGCTCCCTCTCATCAGCCCTTCACTTCCCTTGCCCAGAACCTTCGCTTAATTGCCTGCCCATTTTCTTCTTAGATTCTGGGCTGATTGATGACTGAGGCACTCTTTCCTCATCATTCTCAGCCCAAGGACACTAGCCTCCCCAGGGCTGGGGTGTGAGGCCTCAGGGGCTTGGTCCGACCTATGCAGCTTCAGTTTGCGCCCAAATCCGGAGCACATCTGTTGGGTTGGCCAAAAAATCTGCTTCTTTTTTTCCTTAAAATGAAAAACTTTTTTTCTCATTTTCTTGAAATTTTTTTTTCATTTTCACCAAGAACTTTATTGATTTGAGTATTTTGAGTATGTCAGCTATCTCCCACTTAGTATAACATTGATTGTTCTGAATTAATGACTCAATTTGATTGCTATCAAGGGCTTCAGCTGGTCTATTCACCCACAGAGCATCGTCCAGTGAGAAACCTGCAGCACGAAACTTTGCAAAGCACTTTTGACACATTCAGTCAGTCACAACACCTTCTCCATATACTGCACAAAACTTTTTTAATGTTTCAGTTGTGATTTTACCTTTCTTGAAATAATAAAGCATAACATGCTGAAAATGTTACATATTTTCTTCCATCTTCAATATTAAAATGGCTACACAAAAAAATTCATGAATTTTGATAAGTTTCTCAATACACACTGATATGACAGCTATCACAATACAATCTAACAAAATTATTTTGAATGAAGTTAAAGACAACTAAGTGCCACTAGAGCCATCTTATGGGAAAAAACAAACAAACTTTTTGGCCAACCTAATGTATCAAATTCAGCACTCAGCTCTCCAGCAGCTCTAATAGACTTAGAAGGAACTCTGACACTCTGCCCAAGTTTTATAAGAAATTTATATTTTGAAAGATGTGTTCAGTAACCCTCAGCCGCTGGGACCTTCAGTGACATTTCCAGACATCAGGCACTTAGGAGCCACAAGGTACACTCTGGAAAGTGAAGAAAAGCTCTATATAAAGATTTCAAAGGTCACTTCATCCAGCTCCCCCCCCCCACACACACTTTTATCCCTGGTCACAATAGAGGCACGATAGGGAGTCATGATGGGGTTCCCAGCAGGATGCTGCTGTTGCTGACCCTGGGAGAATTCTAGCCAGCCCTGAGCCAGACCTACCCACCTTCACAGTCTCCCAGCTAGTGATGCTCACTGCACCTGTAAAATACAGCTCAGCCTTCCAATGACTGGCTGAATCTAAGGTCTTTCATGCACCAGGGTCACATCAGGTCAATCTTTACTACTTCCAAAAAGAGAGGAGACAACATAGTGCCCATGAGAATTATGCATTTATAGGATAACCCAAGACTGTGGTTCTCAACCTTGGCTATATACAGAAATACCCTTCAAATAATGCTGGTGCCAGCATCCCACCCTCCAGAAATCCTGACTTAATTAGTCTGGGGAGTTGCCTGGGCACCAGGAATTTTCAAAGCATCACCCAGAGGATTCCAATGAGAGTTGAGAAACATTCATTATCTTTGGTAATTCTGCAAATACATAAGGTTGAGAACCATTTATCTACAAGGAAGCTTATTAACTTTAAAGGGGAATTTATTTGGACATGAAGGAAGGACTTCTCTAAGGAAATGTATGAGGCTGTTAGAAAAGGAGCTTGGAATGGTGCAAGAGGCAGAAGACCAAGGTTAGGGAGTAATGGCTGAGCTTTGTCAGATCAGCAAAGGAACTGAAACTGACTAAGCTGGAAAACTTTAGGGCTCAGTATCCTAGCCCCACACTCTTATTTACCTGCAGTTTTGAATGGATGTAATTTCCTACCAGGTGAGTGTGTGTGTCTCCCAGTACATTTTTTTCTAGCACAAGTCCTTTGCTGAAGCTAGTCATAAGAAACAAAATGCTTCTAGAATATAATATATTGATGCCCAGGCAAGTTCCCCAGGTACATGACTCTTCTCTTAAGACCAAGAGCAATCCCTTGCTTCTGGGACAGGTCACTCACTCGCATGATGAGTCTTCTCTGTCCTTTAGAAAGCTCTTACCTCTGCACAAAGCAGGAGCTCTAGAAGATAATACAAAAGCCACAGAACTAAAGATCATCACTGTTTAATTTACTTGCCCTTCCCGATTGGGATCAAAGCCTGGGAATGAGCATATTTTTCAGGTTGTCAGTGCAACATAAAGCTCATCCCTCATTGTCATTTTGCTTTATTTCCCATGAAAGAAGGCAAGAAAGTGACCCCATTCCTAAAGAGTGAATGGGGATATCCTGTAAGAAATCCTTCTTCTCAGAGGTCTCTGATACTGATTGTTTTTGCAGATGGACCTGGCCAGCCTGTGCCTGAAAGCTGGGGTAAAGAATCTCAGCACAGTGTTTCTCATGACTGATGCCCAAGTGGCTAATGAGAAGTTCCTTGTGCTCATCAATGATCTCTTGGCTTCTGGTAAGAGACTCTTTGCACTTACATGTCTAATACATTCCCCCTGGAGTTGGAGTCATTTGGTCCAAGGTCAGAAGAGCTGGATTACAGATATGAGGGGAAAAACTGATACAGTGGAGAATGGCTTCATCAAGGTTGGTCTAGAGTTGGTGCTGGACCTGCTGTTCTGGTTCTTTCATTTACCTTTCACTGCAAAACAACCAATAATTTTGGGGATATCTTAGTGGGACTGCATCTGATCATCAGGAGATGAGCAGGTTAAAGGCCTCCTGTTTCCTCCCCAAATCCAAGACAGACAGAAACTAAAATTCAAGTAGGTTACACATTAGCAGGAAGATATTCACACAGAGAACATGCACACAAAACACTTAGACAATAGAGTATGATTTGGTTGTCAGTTTAATCAATCAAGGATTTGGGCCTTTTGGAAGCAAAGTGGAAGCAACAACAGTATCTCTTCATGGCTTTCCTTGGTTTTCAAAGAACTTGACAGGGGATGGCAACTGTTCTATGACACAATCAATGAAAGCTAGGACTTCAACCAAAATTCAGATTTTGACTCTTTATTGTCCTTATTCACCCTTATTTATTTAGGAATTCAGGACTTATGACAATCATTCTAGAAAAATATATGCATGCAAATTCATCGAATATATAAAAATATATATACCCAAACATGGCTGTTATGGCTCAGTGGATTGAGCACCAGCCTGTGAACCAAAGGGTCACTGGTTTGATTCCCAATCAGGGCACATGCCTGGGTTGTGGACCAGGTCCCCATTATAGGGAGTGCAAGAGGCAACCACACATTAATGTTTCTTTCCCTCTCTTTCTCCCTCTCTTCCCCTCAGTCTAAAAATAAATAAATGAATTCTTAAAAAATATACATATATACCAAAAAGACAATACAGTACATAAATTATGCATTTTCAGAAATGTGAGGTGTGTGTATAATTTTATATTTATATTAATTAAAAGAAGAATAGAACTTTTCTGGCTCTTAAACCAGATTCAACATCTGCAAAACCATCTCTTCATCTGGATTAAGAACATGGTCAGTACACAGATGTTCCTAAATAAAATTTCTGCCTCCAGCTTCTTAGCATTTCAGAAAGCTCATTTCTCCACAGCTCACCACATCTCTTTAACAGAATGCTCTTTAGTTTATAAAGCCCAAGGACCATGATCACAATATACTTTCCCAAGTCTGTCTCCTGTCATGTGTTCAGGACAGCTCCTGCCATGCAGTCCCTAGGAACCTGACTGCTTCAGAACTGTTGTCTGCTTCGGAGTTTGTGCCCTTGTACCCCTGGCCACTTCACTATTGTGTCCATGAAGAGCCAGGGGTTCCTGGCCCACATTGCTCCGCAGCAGGCTCTGTGAGCACTCTGTGGCTTGTTCTGATGCAGGCCACAGCTCTGTGCTGTGCTGGCTGTGAATGTCACACCGATCCCACACTCTGGTACCTTTCCCAACTTGCCCTGATTAAGTCAGTTTATATCCAGGAGTTTGCCCACTAACTCTTACACCCTTTCGCTTCCAATCCAACCCATTTTTCCTTTCCTAAATACTATCTTTTTAACATCCCACTACCTCTACACCAGTATATCACCTACAACAGTGCCTCACCTTTTATTATTTTGTTAAATAATGAGAGGGGGGTCCAATTATCCTCCTATCCTCAAGCTGTGTCCTAAAGTCTAATTTCTAAAATAATCCAAAAGGGTAGAATTGTGCTTCCAAAGACTTACAGCTTTGGAAACACCAGGCATGTTGCCAGCCTCACTCCACATCTCAATTGGCTTCAATCCAGCCAGGTCACCTTGTCCTAAAATAACGTCTGAGACACAGAAGATGTTACACTTTTACCAAATGAAATTTAATTCCTCACTTAAATATTTTTAATTTTGTATTTAGGAAAAAACCTTTTTTTCAAGTTCAAATGAATTTCTGAAACCCTGCCCAGTGAAAACAATGAGTTCAGACTGCTTCAAAGTCATGGAGTTTCAAGCTCACATTTCCCTTTTAAGGCTTCTACATAGAAAAACAAAATGAAATGGAGGTAAAATTTAAAGTAACACTTTTCTAATCACTCTCCCTTTCTTCTGTACTACTTTGACAAGGGGAGTAGAGCACATCTTTGTTCTAATTTTCCCTGTCAGATAAATATTTTCTGTCTGGACATTAACTGACTGCCAGTCCAGGCAGAGCGACAGAACCTCCCCATCCCATTACTTTGTTGGTGTCATGGTCTTATGCAATCACCTTATTCTTGTATAACACAACAGGGACTAGGAAACTATACATTGGGCTTCCTTGCCATTAACTCATCCCTCTCTAGTCATCTACAAGTCCTGTTATGCTGAAGATAAAGCTACAGGGAGTGAACTCCACTGATTCAACTCTCCTCCAAGAACATTTTCCTCAGTGTCCCAATGATCTCACAACATAGGCTCACTGGCTTCCTCCCACACTTCTTTAGATCACTGTTTCATTTCCAAAATCAAATATTGATGGTAATTCATCTGATTAATCCCACTTCTGACACTAGCCAAACATTTCAGAACTCATCATTGTGTTGGTTGCATCTCAGGTGAGTTATGGATAAACAGGAAGATATCCTACAAAGTCATTAAACTCCTAGTTTAATTAGGAAAGGATACATAGTTACGTACGAAGTAGGGTGACCACCCAGATCAGAGCAAATGAAGCATATCATTGATCACCTCCCTTGGCTTACCAGAGTCCTTAATGGGGGCCATGCAGCTGCTGCTGAGACTAGGAATGAAATGTTCACCCTGGCTGAATCTGAAACATTTAATTCTTGCTCTGTCCTTATTGTCCTGTATAATAATTCCTGCAGAGTGTACTCTGGCCATTAAACCCAGGCATTTTAAAAGTTCTTACAAAATTTGTTCTCTCTTGGTTCTTGAACCAAACTCAGCACCAGCAAGGCTCCTTCCTAATCTAGAGGGGGAAATAGAATTATTCCCTGGCTTTCTGGGCAGCACCTGCACCTCGAGCTTTCTAGCATTTCTGGAAGCCCACTGTACTACAGCCCCAGCTAAGAAGACTTAGTCTGCTCTAGGTGTGGTATCTTTTCCTCTGCTAACTCTGCCAGATTTCATATTTCATTTTAGTTTGGGATTTTATGTTGGGACTTTCCTTTTGCTTTTCAAAAGGCATAATTATTCACTCCAAAATTAAGGTTTCTCTTCCCTGGCCCAGTTAGACCACTTTCTATCTATTCATATATTCAAAACTATTTATTTACTAAGCTCCCATGTTCCAGTTGGTACATACTCAGCTCAAAAATAAGTATCATCAGCCTCTTTGTGGTATATTGGATTAGTTCATATCCAGTTGTGTCTCCTCTCTTGTAAAGTCATGTATCTCTTTATCTCTGAACTAAACTGTTTTTAATATTTGGGCCAAATCTCTTTTTGGTATATAGAACATGAAAAGATCACCTCATCTCAAAAGTGCTTAAGATTAGATCCAAGATTGACAGATTAGTAGTCTGCACACATCATGTGAAAATGTGGAGTCTGGATATACTTGTAACAGATGTGGGTGGATTGGATTGTTCTTCTCCCATGTGTACCTGGAAACTGGATTTCCTGATGGGTCATCTATGCTTTACATAAGCTAAATTCTGACCCCTAAAAGGAAAAAATACAAAGCATGGGGCAAAAGAGAAGCTGTCAAGCATGCAGCAGACCTCTGATGCATGCACTGTAGTCTCACTGGATTGGTTCACTAGAGTCACCCTCACACCACAGACAGTGAAAAGTTATACTAGCACCTTCTTGGGTTTACAGCTGCCAAACAGAAATGCTGAAAGGGTAATGCAAAAAGATACTTGAATGACCAGCCTTTTCTTTTCTTCATGTGATACTAAATTCTCATCCAAGTTATTTGAGACTATGTCTGTGCATTCTACTACACTGCTAACCTCTCTGTCACTACCTACATCAAGAGAAAATCAATTGCCACCAGTTTTACTCTTTTGCCATTTCTGTGTCCATATCTTTTTTATCATGGCTACCACTGATCTTTTTGTCTTTTGCTTCAACAAATGCTGATACTTCTTAACTCATCTCCCTGCCTCCCAGGAATCTTCCCTCCAATCCATTCTCCTCACTACTTCCACAAGTGTCTATCTAAACTATAATTTGTTAATTGGTAACTCTAAATGCAGGATAAAATCCTTTTGTACAGAAAAAAAGCTGCCTCTGACCTCTTCCTTCTGCTCTCATTAGCCTCACCTCTCCCATTTTGATGTAATAGCTTCTCACTTCTTGAGGTGTTATACTGGGCTGTTCCCTGACATCCTTCCTTACTCACAGAGCCTTCTCCTTCTTTGTCTGGATCAACTTCTTCTCATATTACAAGATAGATCTTGGGTGTTTTCTCTGCAGGAAACTGTCACTGATCCACTGTCACCCCAATGACTGGGAAACCTCCCTTCATGTTTCTAGCACTCAGGGGTTGTACACACCACCATTATATGAAAACAGCATCATAAATTTATAAAATACAGAGTCCATCTTGTCTGCTGTTGGTTAAAATTTTTTATTAAATAATCCAGAGATACAAAATATAAAGATTAAATAACTACCATCCAGCTTAGGAAATCAAACAAGACTGATAAAATTAAAACCCTCTGTAGAGACCGTGTTGTTTTCATCATTTATGTTGTCAGCATTTAATGTATCTCCTGGCCCATAATTAGTGCTCAGGAGGTATTTGTTGAACCAGGGTGCACACAGCATGAGAATGATGTGCTGTCTTACTATTAGGTATTGCTATTGGACATTTGCTTTGAGAAGGTTTCCAGCCATATATCGAGAGCAACAGGGGTACTAAGATAGTCACTATACTCCTTTGCTTTTTATCCCTTGAGATCAGGGAAATGTCTTTGAAAAATGTTAGGCCTAGAGGGATTCAAAGCCTTTAAGCCAGTGTGAAGCTGATTCATAGAGAACCTGACCTGTACCTTTTGCCCTTTTTATCACCAAGCTCCAACTAACTGAACCATCTCCCGCTCTCAGGATCTGCTCCCCCAAAAGTAGTTGTAGCCTCTGAAAGCCCCAGACTAACACAGAGAAGATGATGATTAGTCTGACTTAACACATGGAGCCTGCAAGCATTTGGAAGCAGAAATAGGGCTTCCCAACTTCGGGTCTCAGGAGAAAACATTTCCAATATTTATTTATTTTATTTTATCTTATCTTATTTTTAAATATATTTTATTGACTATGCTATTACAGTTGTCCACATTCCCCCCTTTAGTTCATGTCCATGTGTCATAAGTTCTTTAGCTTCTACATTTCCCATACTATTCTCACCCTTTCCCTGTCTATTTTCTACCTACCATCTATGCTGCTTATTCTCTGTACCTTTTCCTCCTTTCTCCCCCCCACCACCTCCCCTGTTGATAACCCTCCATGTGATCTCCATTTCTGTGTTTCTGTTCCTATTCTACTTGTTTGCTTAGTTTGCTTCTGTTTTTGTTTTAGGTGTGGTTGTTAAGAACTGTGAGTTTGCTGTCATTTCACTGTTCATATTCTTTATCTTCTTTTTCTTAGATAAATCCCTTTAACACTTCATATAATACGGGCTTGGTGATGAACTCCTTTAACTTGAACTTATCTGAGAAGTACTTTATCTGCCCTTCCATTCTAAATGAAAGCTTTGCTGGATAGAGTAATCTTGGATGTAGGCCCTTGCCTTTCATGAGTTGGAATACTTCTTTCCAGCCCCTTCTTGCCTATAAGGTCTCTTGAGAAATCAGCTGGCAGTCTGATGGAAATTCCTTTGTAGGTAACTATCTCCTTTTCTCTTGCTGCTTCTAGGATTCTCTCCTTCATTTTAATCTTGGCTAATGTAATTATAATGTGCCTTGGTGTGTTCCTCCTTTGCTCCAACTTCTTTGGAACTGTCTGAGCTTCCTGGACTTCCTGGAAGTCTATTTCCTTTGCCAGATTGGGGAAATTCTCCTTTATTATTTGTTCAAATAAGTTTTCCACTTGTTGCTCTTCTTCTTCTCCTTCTGGTACCCCTATAATTTGGATGTTGGAACGTTTAAAGATGTCCTGGAAGTTCCTGAGCCTCTCCTCATTTTTTTTTAATTCTCATTTCTTCATTCTTTTCTGATTGGATGTTTCTTTCTTCCTTTTGGTCCACACCATTGATTTGATTCCTGGTTTCCTTTCCATTACTATTAGTTCCCTGTAGATTTTCCTTTATTTCACTTAGTGTAGACTTCATTTTTTCATATAATTTGTGACCAAATTCAACAAATTCTTCGGGCATCCTGATCACCAGTGTTTTGAACTGTGCATCTGATAGGTTGGCTATCTCTTCATTGCTTAGTTGTATTTTTTGTGGAGCTTTGATCTGTTCTTTCATTTGGGCCACTTTTTTTTTGTCTTGATGCACCTGTTACATAGCGATGGGCAGAGCCTTAGGTGTTCACCAGGGTGGGGTAATCCATGTTTCTGTGTTGTGTGGGGCAGGAGTCCGAGAGGGAACAGTGATGCTTTTTCTGCTCTCTGCCAGATTTCAGTCATTTCCCCCATTTCCCACAAGCAAATTGGGCCCTTCAGGTGCTGATTCCCAGGTGGGTTGGCCTGTGTACACTCTAGGACCCTGCAGGTCTCTCCAACAATCTCTCCTGTTAAGCTGGAGCCTTTTCTCCTGCCTCAACCCCCAGAGGTGTTTTCAATCAGTGGTTTGAGGCTTTATTTCCCTGCACTGGGGCCCTGGGTTTTGCAGTCCATCCTGCCCCCCAGTTGTTTCTCCTGGTTTATCTGCATGGGAATGTGGGACTGCCCTATCTGCAATCCACCACCTTGCCAGTTCTGCCTGCTGCTGCCTTGCCATCCAGCTGCAGCCTTGCGCATCCCGCTCCACAATCTGCCACCTCAGTGGGTCCACTAGCTTCCACCTTGCCTCAAGTCCTCTCCACCCTGGCTGCGCATCTCCACCCCTCCTACCAGTCTTGAGCAATGTTTCTTCTTTAACTCGTTGGTTGTCAGACTTCCATACAGTTCTATTTTCTGTCAGTCCTGGTTGTGTTTTGTTTTTAAATTTTTGTTGTTCTTCTTCTGGTTGTGCGAGGAGGCACAGTGTGTCTACCTATGCTGCCATCTTGGCTGGAAGTCACATTTCCAATATTTAAATAGTCTCTGCCTGTGTCACTGCAAAATCGCCTCTGTCAGTTCAGGTTCCTGCTTCCAGCATGACTACCTACATCACACAATAAGTGACAGGAATATTGTCAGGAAATATTGGGGAACAAATCTGAAAATACATACTTGGCTCCCAATCCAGAGGTGTTTATCCCCAGTTATTCCATCTGGCGATCTTCATAAGAGTCCTTGGGATCCTGTACCAAACACCACCATCGTAAGAATGCAGAAAAAATTTCTAAATGGCCTGAAGGCTTCAACATCTTGTCACTGAGGGTTTCACATAAACCAGGGTAAGCAAACTTTTCCTGTAAAGGAGCAGAATATAAATATTCTCAGCTTTGCAGACCAGACAGTTTCTGCCATAACTACTCAACTCTGTAGTGCGAAACTAGCCAGATGATCCCTAAATAAATGAAGGTGGCTGTGGCCAATAAAACTATTTATGGACAATAAAATTTGAACTCTATAATTTTCACATACCATTAAATAGTATTTTTTTCCAACCATTAAAAATGGCAAAAAACATGCTTAGCTTGCAGATTGTACAAAAAGAACAGGGCCAGAGTGCCCTGTAGACCATAGTTTTGCTTCTTCAACATCCATAATCTGATTCATAAAAAGCACCAAAAAGACATAAAACCTACATATTTTAAATAAGAGAAAGGTACAGAATGCAGACCTATTATTGCAGATAATAAAACCAAAGAGGGTCCAATTTCTCACTGGAGGGCTCAGAGATATTAACAGATAAGGAAATGCAAGTTATGAGAGGTGAAGGAGAAAGAATACTGGTATAGACCAGCTCCTTAAGCTGGGTGAAGCTGTCTCATGCCAGTTCTGTAGGAGTGTTTTTCTTTTTAAGATTCCTTGCCCTGGCTGGTGTGACTCAGTCGATTGAGTGCCAGCCTGCAAACCAAAGCATTGCTGGTTTGGTTCCCAGTCAGGGCACATGCCTGGATTTCAGGCCAGGTCCCCAGTAGGGGGCATGTGAAAGGCAACCACCCATTGATATTTCTCTCCCTCTCCTTCTCCCTCCTTTCCCTTCTGTCTAAAAATAAATAAATAAAATCTTTAAAAACAAAAATGTTGCCTGGAACTTTCTGAATCCCAACACGTACTAAATATTATTTCATTTTCTTAGCAGTTCTCTCTGACCTTTGTTTATCAAATGAGTCTGAAAAGGATTATTCTATTAATATTTATTTTGACAAGTTATAGCACAGGTTGTTTTCTATGCATGCTATGAAATATTTTAATGAGTGAAAATTAAATCAAGTTCACACAAAGAAAAAAGTAAATGGTTATTTTCACGATTATCTTTTTTAAAAATTTAGATGTTTTAAGTAATTAAGTTTAGTTAGTATAAAGCCTATAGTAAATGTCTGGCTAGACTGGTGGTGTCAAACTATGTAGGCCAGATGTTGTTGGGAAGTAAGCATCAGTTTCCTCCACATAGAGTTCAAGGATGTGCAGTGGCCTCACTGATAAATGGAATTGTCATTCCTAATCATTCAGATACTATTTGCCAAACCACCCAACTTAGAGGACCTCCCCCTAGTCCTCACATAAGGAAGCAGCATGGATAGCATGGCCCCAGAGGCTTCTGCTGTCCCTAACATTTATGCAATGCTAACATTTCTGTGTTGGTTATGGAGGAAGAAGGAAATGTGTGAACATGAGAACTGCAAAGAGGAGCTTGTATGTGATTCCAGGTCCATCTGAAGCCTTGTGCTGGAAATGTGAAAGAGCTTTTCTGATGCCCACAGAATAGCTCATGGCAAACCCCATTCACCTTCCCAGCACTGCCAGGGTTTTCAGACTGTAGTGATAGCACTCGAACCTCCCTAAAGTTCATCTCCTCTAGAGCACTTATGCCATTTAGGATCAGCCATGAAGCTATCTTTGTACCTCCCAGTCTGTGTCCATCTCTTCACAGTTTCTGCCTCATCTCCCACATTACCATTCTCCCTTTCTGAGGCCAACTATTCCTCCTGAGCTAGGAGCCCAGCCCCTGGATTCTAATTCAGAAATGTGTTATATTCTGTCTTTTCTTTCAATTCCTGACTCTCCCTCACAGTTTTCACATTCTCACCACCCACATTTATTTATGTTTTTCTATATTTCTTTACAAAATATTTTTGAATATGTGCAAAGTAATAAATCAATCACCCATGCAATTCTGGACAAAGAAGAAACTTCTTTGTTTCAAAGAACAAGCATCTAGTGTACATGTACAAGAGTTCTTTTACAATAAGTGCCCAAAACTTAGATTACTAAATTGTCTGGTTTGTGCATTTCAACTTGACTATGAAGTGCCAAGTTTCTTTCCAGAATTGTTGTACAAATTTACTCTCTGACCAATACAGGTGCCTGTTCTCTCTGACCAATACCACCAGTTCTTCCTAACCTCCCTAACATTTCATTTATCTAACATATTAATATTTGCCAATGGGTATGAAGTGAAATATCATTGTTTTCCTTTTCCTTATTACTTGTGACCTTGCAGCATCTACTCAAGTGTTTATTGGCTATTCCTCTGATGTGGACTCCAACCAGCGGTGTCCATGGTGTCATGGATGTGACAAACAAATTCACATGGACTACAGAAGTCCTATGGAGAAAAAGGGATGGCATGGCCACTCTCTGAGTGAGAGAGCACCCCAACCCTTGTCTAGACAGGCTTTTATTGTTTTTCTGGGAGGATTACATCAAGGAAGGTCCTCATTCATTATGCACAGGTTTGCTTTAGGTGATTACCTTTTACAGATAAAAAAGAAAAAGATGTTGCAAATGCAAGGGGAAAAGTGTTTGAACTGCTTACACTCCATTCTTGGGAGGTTTAGCACAGACTTTAGGAAGTTACTTAAAAGATATGCATTAAACATTTGCTGCCTTAACTCAAGGTGAGGGAGTTTTAGCAAAAGCAAGCCTCAAAGCAGCCTAGGTACAATGCAGGCCTGGTTCCCCATGGGAGAGCCAATCTGTGGGCCTGGTTCCTGTGTGCCACTTTGCACCTGTTGATTTTCCAAACCAGGGCTGACCTACACTCACCACTGCCATGCAGACTGGTTCCCTATATTCCTCTTCTATGAGTTGCCTACTTAAATATTTTCCCTTTAGCTCTTGGGTTCTTTGTTTTTTTCTTATGGATTTGTAAGTATTCTTTATGTATTCTGGATACTGACCCTTTGTTCATTATACAAGTTGTAAATAACTTTTTGAAGTCCATATCTGACTTCTGTCATACTGATTTAGTTTATATATTATAAAACTTACTTTCATATGCTTTTTTACTTTATGCTTTTTTTGTGCTGTTTCAGAAATCTTGTCCTATCCAACACCATAAAAATAATCTCATGTATTTTATTTTTAAATTATTACTGTTTTACTTTTCATGTTACTGGTAATGTCTTTTAATTCACCTGGAATATATTTTTGTATGGTGTTCTAATTTTATTTTTTAATATTAGTATTGAATTAACCTTAACATCACTCATCAATTAGTCTATCCCTTGTTTGCACACTGATTTTTTATATCAATTTTCTATTTGTATTTGGGTCTGTTTCTAGGTGTTTCACTCATTGTTCTATTTATTTACCCCAGGACCAATGTAACTAACACAGCACTGGAAGGAGACTTGATTTCTGGAAGGGCAAATCCCGCCTGGTTCTTGTTCACAAATATCATAGCCATTTTTACCCTTTGCTCTTCCATATAAATTGTAGAATAGGCTTGTCAGGATCAAAACAGAAACCTATTTGATCTTCTTATTGGAATTGCATCTTCATGATATTGGTAATACCGAATCATCCATGCATGAACACAGCAATATTCCTCTCAGTTTGTTTAGGGTTTCACTTACTCCCTTCAACAGTCTATTATACTTTTTACATCAAGATCTTTGCACATGTTTTGTATATTTATGACTGCCTGCCTTATTTGGGGTTTTTGTTTGTTTGTTTGTTTGTTTGTTTGTTTTGATATTCTAAGTAACTTTTTAAAAATTTTTCTTTTTGGCTGAAGTATAGAATGCCTTTTTATTTCCAATTTTAATTTATATCCAGCAGGCTTGTTGTTGAACATGCTTATGGGTTCTGATTATTTATGTGTATATTCTCTTAGATTTTCTATGAAGAAAATTAGATTTTGAACAATGATAGCTTCATTATTTTTTAACTACCCTTATACATTTAACTTCTTTTTCTTAACATTTTGCATAGCCCAGGACTCCATATAATGTTGGATAGAAAACATATAATAGTCATGCTTGTCTTGTTCCTGATTTTAGTTTTTCACTATTAGGCATGATATTTGCTTTGGGTCTGGCTGGGATATCTATTATAAGAAATCTCATTTATTCCTGGTTTGCTAATAGTGTTTAGAAATTTTATGGCATCTGTTTTAATTATCATGTTGTTTTTTAAAATCTACTAATACAGTGAATTCTTTTCATATATTTTTCTAATAATTAACAATCCTTACATTTCTAGGTTGGTCATCATGTATTTATTGTTATGTATTTTGTTAAGATTTTTAAAAACTTTACCATATACTGCCTCATTTATACAGTATTTTATCTAACTTTTAAATTTCACCAATCTGTAAAAAATAATAATTATGAGTAATTAAAAATATATTTTTATTATTATGAGTGAAGTTGAATGTCTGTTCACGTTTGCCAAACTGATTTGTACAAACAAGAAGCAACTAAGCATAATTTCAATGTGCATTTGTTATAACAAATGAGGCAAAGCATTTGACATATGTTTAAAAAACATTTGTACTTTCTGTACTGTGAACTCCCTTTTTGTATCCTTTACCCCATCTTTCTGTTGGATTGTTGATTTTTCTCTTTATTTGTAAAGATAAATCCTCACACACATATATATATATAGAGAGAGAGAGGGAGAGATATGTGTGTGTGTATGTGTATATATATATATGTAGAGAGAGAAGAGAATGTTTCTTCACATTTTAAGGTTAGCTATTTAACTATAATTTTAATTAAACATGTATTTTCTGTTTTTTCCTTATTTGGTGAGAACATTTTAGTTCTACTCTCTTAGCAAATTTCAATTATGCTATATAGTGTGGTCAACTATAATCACCATGTTACACATTAGCTCTTCAAATCTTGTTCATCTTCTTTCTTCTCTACTGCATTTTTTATTTATTTTTTAATTACATTCATTGGGATGACATCAGTTAATGAAGTTATACAGGTTTCATGTGTATAATTCTATGATACATCATCTGTATATCACATTGTGTGCTCACCACACAAAGTCAAATCATCTTTCATCATTATACATCTAACCCTCTTTGCCCTTTACAACCCTCTTGCACCCTTCCCTCTGATAACCACCCTGCTGTTGTCTGTGTCTATGAGTTTTTGTTGGTTTGCTTGTTTGCTCATTTGTTGCTTTCAGTTTTGTATCTCACATCTCACATGGAATACTACTTGGCCATAAGAAAAGATGAAATACTGCCATTTGCAACAACATGGATGGATCTTGACAACATCATGCTATGAGAAATAAGTCAGACAGAAAAAGTCAAGAATCATGATTTCACTAATTCATCTTATAATTGATAAAAGTTTAAACCCTTTTACTAACCTCTTCCTATTTTCCTCACCCTTCAGCTCCTGGCAACCACTTTTCTACTCTGTTTTGATGAGTTCAACCTTTTTTTTTTTTTAAGATTCCACATATAAGTGATACCATGCAATGTTGATCACTCTGTATTGTGCTTAATTCACTTAACATAATATGCTCTAGGTTCATTCACATTGTCACAAATAATAGGATTTCCTTCTCTTCTGAGGCTGAATAATATTCCTATGGATAGATATACACAGCATATTTTCTTGATTCATTCATCCATTAATGGACACCTGGGCTGTTTTCAAACCTTGGCTACTGTGAATAGTACAGCAATGAACATGGAAGTACAGATACCTTTTCAAGATAATGGCTTGATTTCTTCTGGGTATGTACCTGTAAGTGGGATTGCTGGATCATATGGGAGTACTATTTTCAATTTCTTGAGGAATCATCATGCTCTTTTCCATAGTGCCCACACCAGTTTACAATCTCACTAACAGTGTACAAGGGTTTCCTTTTCTCTGCATTCTCACTAACACTTGTTATTTCTTGTTTTTTTCCTATATATAACAGCCATTCTAACAGATGTCAGGTGATATCTTCTTATCACCTGACATTTTTGACTTGCATTTTTCTGATGATTAGTGATGTTAAGGATCTTTTTATGTACCTGTTAGTCATCTGTATATCTTGTTTGGAAAACATATGTTATCTTAATTGGTTTTAGGTTATGTTTTGTGAGTTTTACATGTTGCTTGTGGTGTTTCATTATGTAATTTTTATATTTATATAAAAGTTATCCATTTATATGTGTTAAATTTATCTTCTATTCATAAAAATATCAATGTTGAGTTACAGTTGTCTTCCCTACTCAGAGATTATAAAATATTCCCTCATTTTCTATCATTTTATGATTTTATATTTTATATGTATTTATGATCTTATATTCCATTTGGAATTTATCCTAGTATACAGTGTAATATAAAGATCCAACCATAATTTTTTAAATCCCAGATTTTCTAATACTACATATTGAATGTTCATCATCTCCCCACTGAGTTAAGATGTCATGCTTATACTAAATTCCATGAAGCTACCCCTGTTCTCTTCTCTTTTTTGCTAATAAAAGATTATAGCTCATTCTTTTATTTTTAATTACAGTTTATAGTCAATATTATTTTGTATTAGCTTCAGGTATACAGCATAGTGTGATAGCTCATTCTTCTTAAATACATAGACATATCTGTATGATTCTCATGGCCCTTTCACCAGGTCTTATGGCTACTTTACCATCTGTTTTATTTATCCTGCTAAATATTAAGCTCCTTATGAGCACAGTTTCTACAACAGTAGTTAGTAAATACATGCTTTAAGCAAAAGAGGAAAAGACTATTGAAATCCATTGGGCTACCAGCTGTTGATCCAGGACAATAATGTTCCATATACTCTGCCCCATCCTTTAATGTATTATTTTCCTGCCATGATTTGGAGTAGATGTGGTGTTGGTCCAGTTTCACCAGCAAAAGTGGTGGAGCATGGCCTGAAACCCAAAGGACCTGTGTCCCAAGGTTGAATAACATTATGTCCAGTTGCATCATTAATGCAGATGCCAAAGCTGTCCATCTGTGCTCCATTTCTTCCCAGGAGAGGTCCCAGATCTCTACTCTGATGATGAAGTTGAAAACATCATAAACAACATGAGGAATGAAGTCAAGAGCCAAGGTTTGGTTGACAACAGAGAGAACTGCTGGAAATTCTTTATAGATCGGGTCCGACGACAACTGAAGGTATACAAGGATTTACTGCCCAGGGTAGACAGGACCAGAGACTATTCATGAACACCTCTACTAATATTTTGGACACAACTGTCCTAACTGATTGTCTTGGAAGTGGGAGGTGAGGGTACAGTGCCCTTCTCAGCTTCTGCAAGAGTGCCCTTCTCATCTGCTTCATGGGCAGTGGCCTCCCTCTTGCCTCACAGTTTTAAGATTTCCACTTTCTTGGCTAGAAAGGCTGGCTAGCAATTACAGATCTTTGTCTCTGTTGGATGAACTTTCAGTTTCCTGGGAAATTAAGAATCCAAAGTTGGCCCTGGCCAAGTGGCTAAGTTGGTTGGAGTGTCATCCTGTACTCCAAAAGGTTATGGGTTAGATCCCCAGTCTGGCCACATACCTAAGTTGCAGTATCCATCCTCAGTTGGGGCACATACAGGAGGCAACTGATCAGTGTTTCTCTCTCTTCCTTCCTCTCTCTGTGAAGTAAATAAACATATCCCTGGGTGAGGATTAAAATAAAAAAATCCAAGCTTGTATCTGTCCATCTGTGAGTACTTCTCTGATACATTTTTGGTTCTCCCACCCTTCTGACTTCTCAGGTGACTCTCTGTTTCTCCCCTGTGGGGAATAAGCTGAGGGTCCGCAGCAGGAAGTTCCCAGCCATTGTGAACTGCACGGCCATTGACTGGTTTCACGAGTGGCCTCAGCAGGCATTGGAGTCTGTCAGCCTTCGCTTCTTACAGAACACCGAGAGCATCGAGGTAAGAGAGAAGAGGAGATACTCCTCAAGATTCTTTCCACCTCAGGGTACAAGAAATTCCATGTCCAGAATTTCAGAGTTCAAGTTCAGGCTTGGATAGAAGTGTTGGAACAATTTTCCATGTGGTGAAGCAGCAGGGGTCAGGAGCAGTTACCTCCAGTCTTCATGGTAATACTATCTCTTTATTTCCTGCCCTTTGATTTTAGCTCACAGTCAAGCAGTCGATTAGCAAGTTCATGGCTTTTGTCCACACAAGTGTCAACCAAACATCCCAGTCCTATCTGAACAATGAGCAGCGCTACAACTACACAACCCCCAAATCATTTCTGGAGTTCATCAGACTCTACCAGAGCTTGCTGCACAGGAATGGAAAAGAGCTCAAGTCCAAGATGGAGCGGCTTGAGAACGGGCTGCTGAAGCTCCGCAGCACATCTGCCCAGGTAGTGACATCCTTTCCCATCTTTCCTGCCTAGGGTGCTGAGAGGAGGTAGGAGCAGCCTCTTCTTAGAGAACTGGACAGGTCACACTTCAGATCTAAAAATCATTTATGGTTTTCCAGAGGCACCAGGATTATCAGAAACAATGTCAAAAGTTAAGGCTGAACTCATCTTCAACTTCAGGTGTTGTCTGCTCACTCCCATTCATGCCGGAATCCCTGAGAAGAGAAGAATCTCTTTTCTCTTCCTCTTTATCATCTCCTCCTTTTGCATTACTTTCCTCTCCAGTCTACTTCCCTTCCATCTCATAAAACCCAAAAAGATAAATGGTTGAAGTAAATGGTTGCAGGGTTCTACCAATTTTCTTTTGTGTTTTTTGCCTTACCGTATTCTGTCAAAGAGCCATTGGAACCTATTTTCTTTTTTTTATATATTTATTTATTTTTAATCATTGTTCAGATACAGTTTTCTCCTTTTTACTCCCAATCCATTCCCCCCCCCCCACCCCCTCCCCACTTCCCTCCCATTACCACCCTCCCCTTAGTTTGTGACCATGTGTCCTTTAAGTTTGTTCCTGTGAACCCTTCCCACTGTCCTCTTAAATTCCCTCTACTCTCCCCTGTGGTCACTGTCAGCCTGTTCTCTATTTCAGTGTCTTTGGTTACATTTTGTTTGTTTCTTTGTTTTGTTATTTAGGTTCCTGTTAAAGGTGAGATCATATGGTATTTGTCTTTCACTGCCTAGCATTCGCTTAGCATAATGTTTTCCAGCTCCATCCACGCTGTTGCATAGGGTAGGAGCTCCTTCTTTCTTTCTGCCGCATAGAATTCCATTGTGTCAATGTACCATAGTTTTTTGATCCATTCATTTACTGATGGGCATCTTGGTTGCTTCCAGCATCTAGCTATTATAAATTGTGCTGCTATGAACATTGGGATGCATAGGTTCTTTTGAATTGGTGTTTTAGTATTCTTAGGATAGAGTCCCAGCAGTGGAATTGCAGGGTCAAAAGGCAGATCCATTTTTAGTTTTCTGAGGAAGTTCCATACTGCTTTCCATAGTGGTTGTACCAGTCTGCAGTCCCACCAGCAGTGCACTAGGGATCCCTTTTCTCCACAACCTCTCCAACACTTGTTGTTTATTGCTTTGTTTATGATGGCCATTCTGTCTGGTGTGAAGTGGTATCTCATTGTGGTTTTAATTTGCATTTCTCTGATAGCTAGTGATATTGAACATCGTTTCATGTGTCTTTGGATTTTCTGTATGTCCTCCTTGGAGAAGTGTCTGTTCAAGTCCTTTGCCCACTTTTTAATTGGATTCCTTGTCTTCTTAGAGTGGAGTCATGTAAGTTCTTTATATATTTTGGAGATTAAACCCTTGTCTGAGGTATCATTGGCAAATATGTTTTCCCTTACTGTTGGTTCTTTTAATTTTGATACTGTTTTCTTTGGCTGTGCAGCTTTTAATTTTGATGAGGTCCCATTTGTTTATTCTTTGCTTTATGTTCCTTGCTCTAGGGGACAAGTCAGTAAAAAAGTTTCTTCGTGAAATATCTGAGATTTTCCTACCTACATTCTCCTCTAGGACTTTAATGGTGTCACCTTTCATATTTAAGTCTTTTATCCACCTTGAATTTATTTTTGTATATGGTGTAAGTTGGTGCTCAAGTTTCATTTTTTTTCACGTGGCTGTCCAGTTGTCTCAACACCATTTGTTGAAGAGGCTATTTTTACTCCATTTTACGTTGCTGCCTCCTTTGTCAAATATTAATTGACCCTAGAGACTTGGGCTTATTTCTGGGCTCTCTGTTCTGTTCCATTGGTCTATGTGCCTGTTTTTATGCCAGTACCAGGCTGTTTTGATTACAGTGGCCTTGTAGTATAGTTTAGTGTTGGGTATTGTGGTCCCTCCTACTTTACTCTTCTTTCTCAAAATTGCAGCAGCTATTCAGGGTTGTTTATGGTTCCATCTAAGTTTTTGAAGTGTTTGTTCTATGTCTGTGAAATATGCCATTGGTACTTTAATAGAAATTGCATTGAATGTGTAAATTGCTTTGGGTAGTATGGACATTTTGATGATATTAATTCTTCCAATCCATGAACACCATATATGTTTCCATTTGTTTGTGTCTTCCTTGATTTCTTTCCTGAGTGTTATGTAGTTTTCTGAATACAGGTCTTTTACCTCTTTGGTTAGGTTTATTCCTAGATATTTTATTTTTCTTTTTGCTATTTCAAATGGAATTTTTTCCTTGATCTCTGCTTTTGCTGTTTCATTGTTGGTGTACAGAAATGCCTTTGATTTCTGGATATTGACTTTGTATCCCGCTGTTTTGCCAAATTCATTTATTAGGTCAAGCAGTTTTTTTGTAGAGTCTATAGGATTTTCTATGTATACTATCATGTCATCTGCAAACAGTGACAGTTTTGTTTCCTCCTTTCCAATTTGGATGCCTTTTATTTCTTTTTCTTGTCTGATTGCTGTGGCTAAAACTTCCAGTACTATATTGAACAGAAGTGGTGAAAGTGGACAGCCTTGTCTTGTTCCTGATCTTAATGGAAAAGGTTTTAATTTTTGCCCATTGAGAATGATGTGGCTGAAGGTCTCTCATATATGGCCTTTATTATGTTGAGGAATGCTCCCTCTATTCCCACTTTGCCGAGTGTTTTTATCATGAATGGGTGCTGTACCTTGTCAAATGCTTTTTCTGCATCAATTGATATGATCATGTGGTTTTTGTCTTTGCTTTTGTTTATGTGATGTATTACATTTACTGATTTGCAAATATTGAACCATCCTTGCATCCCTGGAATGAATCCCACTTGGTCATGGTGTTTGATCTTTTTAATGTATTGTTGGATGCGGTTTGCCAGTATTTTGTTGAGGATTTTAGCGTCAATGTTCATCAGTGATATTGGCCTGAAGTTCGCTTTCTTTGTTATGTCTTTATTTGGTTTTGGAATTAGGATGATGTTGGCCTCATAAAAAGAGTTGGGAAGACTCCCATCTTTTTGGATTTTTTGGAATAGTCTGTGAAGGATAGGGGTTAGCTCTTCCTTAAATGCTTTGTAGAATTCTCCTGTGAAACCATCTGGTCCAGGGCTTTTGTGTGTTGGGAGTTTTTTGATTACTGCTTCAATTTCTTTTGTTGTTATTGGTCTGTTCAGGCTTTCTGCTTCTTTTTCCATTGAGTTTTGGAAGATTATATTTTTCTAGAAATTTGTCCATTTCACCTAGGTTTTCAAATTTCTTGGCATACAGCTCTTTGTAGTAATTTCTTACAATCCTTTGTATTTCTGTGGTATCTGTTGTAATCTCTCCTCTTTCATTTCTGATTGTGTTTATTTGGGTCTTCTCTTTTTTTTCTTGATGAGTCTGCTTAAGGGCTTGTCAATTTTGTTTATCTTTTCAAAGAACCAGCTCTTGGATTCATTGATCCTTAGAATTGTGCTTTTAGTCTCTATGTCATTTAATTCTGCTCTGATCTTGGTTATTTCCTTCCTTCTGCTGGTCTGGGCTACCTTGGTTGTTGTTCCTCAAGTTCTTGTAGACGTAGGGTTAGGTTGTTTGTTTGGAATGTTTCTAACCTTTTTAGGTGGGTCTGTATCACTATGAACTTCCCTCTCAGGACTGCCTTGGCTGTGTCCCATAAGTTTTGGGTTGTTGTGAGTTCGTTTTCATTTGTTTCCAGAAACGTTTTGATTTCTTCCCTAATTTCATTCTTGACCCATTCATTGTTTAATAGCATGCTATTTAATCTCTATGATTTTGAATGTTTTTGGTTTTTTTTCCTTAGGGTTGGTTTCTAGCTTCAGTCCCTTGTGGTCTGAGAAAATGCTTGGTATGATTTCAATTTTCTTGAAATTCTTGAGGCTTGTTTTGCATCCTATCATGTGGTCTATCTTTGAGAATGTTCCGTGTACATTTGAAAAGAATGTATATTTAGCTTCTTTTGGATGGAGGGCTCTGTATATATCAGTAAAGTCCATTTCCTCAAGGGTATTGTTCAATGCCACAATATCTTTATTGATATTTTGTTTAGAAGATCTGTCCATTTTTGATAGTGGGGTGTTAAAATCTCCCACTATAATTGTGTTGCTGTCCATATGTTTCTTGAAGTCCTCTAAGATTTTCTCTATGTATTTGGGTGCTCCTATGTTGGGTGCATATATATATTTACAATATTTATGTCTTCTTGATGGATTCTCCCCTTGAGTATTATGAAGTGACCTTCTGGGTGTCTCTTTATGGACCTTTTTTGGAAGTCTATTTTGTCTGATATGAGTATTGCTACCCCGGGTTTTTTTTTTCCTGTCCATTTGCTTGGAAGATTTGTTTCCAGCCCTTCACTTTCAGCCTGTGTAGGTCTTTTATCCTGAGGTGGGTCTCTTGTAGACAGCAGATATGTGGGTCATTTTTTTCTTATCCATTCAGCTATTCTGTGTCTTTTGATTGGAGCATTTAATCCATTTACGTTTAAGGTTATTATTGATAGGTACTTATTCATTGCCTTTTATGTACGTGTGTTCCTCTCTCTCTCTTTTCCTTCCCTTCCTTAAAGCAGTCCCTTTAGGATCTCTGGCAGAGTCGGTTTGGTCGAGGCGTATTCTTTTAGACTTCTTTTGTCTGGGAAGCTTCTTATTTGGCCTTCTATCTTGATCGAGAGCCTTGCTGGATATAGCAGCCTTGGTTGCAGACCTCTGGTTCTCATTACCTGGAGTATTTCTTGCCATTCTCTTCTGGCTTGAAGTGTTTCCATTGAGAAGTCGGCTGTTAGCCTTATTGGGGCTCCCTTGTATGTTACTTCCTTTTTCTCCCTTGCTGCCTTTAAGATTCTCTCTTTGTCTTGAAATTCTGCCATTTTAATTATGATGTGTCTTGAGGTGGGCCTCTTTGGGTTCCTCTTGATTGGGATTCTCTGTGTTTCCTGGATTTGTGTGACTTTTTCTCTCATCAAATTAGGAAAGTTCTCCTTCATTACATGTTCAACTAGGTTTTCTATCCCTTGCTCTTCTTCTTCTCCTTCTGGTATCCCTATTATACAGATATTATTACGTTTCATAGTGTCTTGCATTTCTCTTAATCCCTCTTCATTCTTTCTGAGCCTCTTTTCCTTTTCTTGCTCTTTCTGGATGTTGCTTTCTACTTTGTCCTCCAGCTCACGAATCCGATCTTCTGCTTCATCGATCCTGCTTTTCATTCCTTCTACTGTGTTCTTCAGTTCAGAAATTGTATTCTTCATTTACTCTTGACCTTTGTTGAGAGTTTCTATTTCCTTTTTCATATTTATATAATTTGCAGTGTGATTGATGTAGTTTCCCTCTAATTTCTGAAAATTCAATGTGAGTTCATTGAACTTCCTGGTAATCATTGTTTTGAACTCACTGTCTGATAGTTGAGTTGCCTCTGTTTCATTTAGCATTTTTCCTGAGGCTTCCTCGTTTCCCTTCAGTTGGGGGTTGTTTCTTTGTTTTCTCATTGTTCATGTGTTTCTTCTTTTTTCTTCTTGTTTTTTTATTTGATCTGTTCTGATTCCCTGTAATTATGGTGTGAACTTCTGTGGTAGAATATTTGTAAGATTCAGTGGTGCAATCTCCTTCGTGTATCCTGGTGTTCACAGCTCCCCTCTACTCTTTTTTGGGATCAGTTGGAGGAATAAGGCAAAATGGTTTAAAACAGCAAGACAGTATACCATGATATTTACATTAGCAGCCAGTAGAGAAGGGATGGGTTATCCTTTGGCTCCTTATAGTGTTAACCGTGATCCTCCACCCCACTATCCACATTTTAGAAAGGGTGGAAAGAAGGTAAGACTCTTATTGGGGACGAGAGGATTGTTAGTTGGATCTAGAAAGCTGTGAGGCTGTGGGAGGTCAGCTTCTAAGGTAGGGTTGGACTAAAGATTAGTATATAGGAGTAGTGAGTAAAAGAATAGAGACAACCCCCACGATAGTATAGTTCAGAAAATTGCAAAGTGGGCTGAGATCAGGTAGGGGTATTGAGAAGCAATTACAATTGTATAGACTAGGTCTTACTAGCAGTAATAGTAAAGTGACAGTCTTGTGGCAGAATCGATGAGGTCTAGATAACAAGACTAAAGAGTATAGAACCTTGAGAGGTATATTAATGGAACACAGATGAAGGACAGTAACTTATCAACACCTTGTAACTGAGATACCAGGGGGAACCTATCAAATTACAGTATAACCAGCCAAGCAAAGAAGATTATATAGAAAGAAAAAGAATACCAAAATAATATTAAAATAAAAAATGTCAGAAAAGTGAGAAAAAGATAATACAAATTTTCAGTAACTTGCAAGATAAAAAGAAGAAAAAGGAAAGAAAAACAGAAGATGTAGTGCAGGAGAGATAAATTTGGAATGGAAAGAATGGAACCTATTTTCTTAAACAAATCTTGTCTCATTTCATGCATTTCCTTAAACATTTCTACGTGGTCAGCCATCAAAAGAAGGCCCCTGTTGTCCTGTCCTTGATCTAAGTTTCTAGTTACTTTTCCGAATGGAACAAGTTTATTTCAGTCAATATACTATTCTTCCCTTGAGAACTGGGGACAACTCTAGCAACTTCTCTGCCCCTGCCCATGTGCATCAAACATTGTTGGTCCCTTGCTGGCCTTTCTCTATGATCTGTTTACCCACAGCAGAGCCAACCTCTCATAAGGTGATGCAATTTCATTCATTTGCACACCACATGTTCCTAACAGTACAGGCCTTGCATGCCTGTACTGTCATTTTTTCAGAGCTTTGCTTTTGGAATGGCTGTATTGAATATCCTTCTTCTGATGTGTGCCTTCTCCCACTTCAGTGTTCTCGATTCACAGAAATATATCTAAAGGATTTCAGCTCATTTAGTGGGATGCAGTGAGCCTTGCAATCTATATTCAGCTTCTTTCTTCTGCTTTAGGAAATTTTTATTCTATTACATGGTTTTGTTCATCTGCTCTGGCCTCTCCTCCAAGAGCAATGATTAGCTGGATGCGTTCCCTGTGCCCCATTTCTATTATGTCCTCCCTCATTGTTTTCACCCCTTTGGCCTTTTTCTCTACATTCTAGGGAAGCTTTTCAAGTTTATTCTCAACAATACTAACTTAATAGTGTGTAATATTGCTTCTGCCTCCTATGCTTCCAGTGACAACTTTAATTATGCTGTTATAGTTTTAATATCCTACCAGCCCTTCCTCACCTCATCCTTTTTCTTTCCTATGGCTTTTTTAGCCTATTTTTCTGAAACTATATTGCAGAAACCGCTCTATTGATGATGCCAAACAGCTGCCTCAAATGGTTTTTCTAGATCCAGTCATAGGTCATTTCAGAGTTGTGTTCTTCTTCCTAGTCTTTTAGATGCTATCTCTTTTCTTGTTGTGTATTTATATAAAAACCTTTTCTTAACTTATCTTCAGACATGGTGAGACCTCTGTTAACAATGTTTGGCAACAAATGGCATGTGACAACAGTCTATGATGCTAGTCTCTTTCCATTTGTGTCATGATCAAAACCCTTTCTTAGAGCTACTGTTTAGGGCAGGTTGAAATACACAAACCCCAGTCTAGGTCCGAGCGGTTTACCTGGGGTGCCCCTCTGTCATAGAATGGTGGCATCTTCTCCCCCAGTCACCTTCTGCTTCTGTCCATCTCTAAATGTATAGAAAACAGCATGAGAAAGAATTGCAAAATGCAGTACAACCAGGTTTTTTTAAACATCACCCACATTTTCTTCTTTCTGTCTCTGCACCCCCCACCTACTGTACCCTCAGAACATTCTGCATCCCCACCAGCACCCTCCTACCTTCTACCCACTTATCCCCTGGGAATTGCTGATCAGTCTGTGTAGAGAGAGGATTTTGCTGGGAGTGAGCAGTAGCTAAGGTGCTCTCATACTCTCACAGAACAGCACCCAGTATTCTATTTTATACTGTAGCTGAGTCTTTGAGCAGACAATAAATAAAGCATTAATGTCTGTTTTCCTGTTTCAGGTGCTTGCCATTTCACAAGGAGAAGCCTGGTTATATAATTAAGTGAGTCCAACTCTCTCTACATACAGTTAGTGGAGAATCCCTCAAAGTCATAGCACCGGTTCCAATTTCTTGTCTTTCTGTCTTCTGTTCTTCATGAAATAACACTTCTGCCTACTCAGTTGCCTAGGCCAGAAACCAGGGCTTTATTTTTGACTCCTCCCCCTCCCTCGCTTCCCACATCTAAGCATTAACAAATTCTGTGAGTTTTGCAAATATCTGTCAAAAGTACCCCTCTTACTGTATCCACCACTTTCAAAGTCTTGATTTAGGACACTTTTTATCTGGATTTGTAATAAATCAAACTCTCATATCTGTCCGCAACCCAAACTTGCTTCACCCACAACCTCTTGCATCACCCATTGGGATGAAATCCTTGTGGCCATCTTCAACTCTTCTCACTCCTCTATCCCTCTGTCCATACCGGTGAAATCACCATTGGCTGTAACCTCAAATGTGCTCAGAGTTCTACCCCTTCTCACCTCCTACATGGCTACTCCCCAAATCTGAGCCACTGTCATCTTACCGGGAGGCCACAATACCTTCTAACTCGTTTGCTTCTACTTTTGTCCCTCTGAAGTCTATCACCAACAGAACAGCCAGAGTGATCAATTTAAAACAAATTGAATCATGCCACTTTCCCACTCAAAACCCTGACATAGGGATGAACCTTAGTTCCCTTATTACAGTGGTTTCCAAAGCTCCTCCCAAACCCTGGCCTGTTACCTCCCAGATCTGATCTACCACTACCATATCCCTGTGATGTTCCTCTCCAGCCATGTGGCTTCTTTGCTTTCTCCTCAGGCATACCAGGCCTTTGCGTTGGCTGTTCCCTCTACCTGGATGTGCTTCCCTCTCAAATCCCCATGGCTCATTCCCTCATCTTCAAATGCTACCTTCCCAATGAATCTCACCCTGACGATCCCATTTTAAATTGTAACCCCATGCCACTTCTGATTCCCTTACTTGACCTTTTCCCCATAGCCCTGACCCCTATCTAACATATTATATCATTTACTTATTGGTTATTTTTTGTTGCCTATCTCCATTTGTTGGATATAAGCTCTATAAGGACTGGGATCTTCTCTACTTTATTCACTGACATATCCCAATTGCCTAAAGCAGTCCTTAGACAGAGTGGACACTCATTAAATACTTATTGAATAAATGGATTAATTAATAAACAGCATTCTACTTTACCTCCCTGACTGTATTCTGACAGCACTCCAGACCAGTACTACCCAATAGAACTATCCTGTAAGTCATGTATGCAAATTTAAATTTTCTAGTAGCTATATCAAAAAATGTAAAATGAGCCTGGCTGGTGTGGCTCAGTTGGTTGGAGCATCATACCATAAACCAAAAGGTTGCTGGTCCAATTCCCAGTCAGGCACGTGCCTAGGGTGCATATTTGGTTCCTGGTCAGGGCACATAGAGGAGACAACCAAAGAATATTTCTCTCTTCTTCCCTCCCTTTATCTCTCTCTAAAATCAATAAATATATCCTTGGGTGAAGATTTTTTAAAAATGTAAAATAAAACAAGTAAATTTTATTTTAATAGAATATGATTATCTATAATTTTAGAGCATCCTTTAATAATATATTTATTTAACCCAAAATATCCAAAATCTTTTAACATGTAATCATTGTAAAAAAGTTACTAATGAATTACTTTCCCTTTTTTCTACATAATTTTAAAAACTAGTGTATATGATGATACTTACAGCAAATTTTAATTGGGACAAGGCACATTTTAAGTGCTCATTAACCACACATGGCTAGTGAACACCAACTTAGATGGTGCACCACTAGACTGACCTCTGTCCTGCTCTTAGATTGACCTTTGCTCAAGCCATTAGTCTGAGTATTCTCTCTCATAGATCTTAATGATTCAGATATTACAGTTCAGATCCTCTGATCCTTTTTAGAACTTTTAAAATCGTATCCTTGCATATTGCCCCACTATTTTCTTCCTACATTCTACCACATTGTACCTGAGCTACAACAATACTATTTGTAGTCTACACAGTGTTCCACGGGTAGTTCACATCACTGTGTCTTTCCATGGGCCCAAGCCTCATCAGTTTGTCACTGTTAAGACTGAAACAGTCTGCTACCCCACTGCCCAAAGCCCATGCTAAGTTCTAGTTACACACCATTCCTTTCTCTGTGGTTCTATCCTTGAATTATGTTTCTTCTCTTGCATGTATTATGCTGTACTGTTATCAGTCCTTTGGGGGCAGAAACCAGGACTCACTGGCACATATTAGGTATTCTATAAATGCACAGGTGGGTATATGATAGATGGATAGGCAAATAACCAATGAACAAGTTCTAAATCACCTACAAGGTCAGGGTGGGGATGGAGGATGGATCTTGGCAATACTGTGTACATGGTATATATTTCATACTTATTGATCATTATAATGTTGATTCTTCTCATATAAATGGTATCTAGGGTTCCTAACTCTGGTATAAATGCTTCATCTGGGATTGTTCCTTTGGAAGAAGAAATGAAACGCATCATCATAATCTAATATAAGGATATCAGCTCAAACTATATTGTACCACTATCCTCCTACTCAGTTATAACTGGTTTTGGTGTTCATAATCTGGTGGGAGTAGACTGAATTAATCTCACAGCTCTAACTCAGATAGACTCTAAATTTATTTGGCAATAATAGTTGTATTAGAAGTAATAATAATAATGGTAATGATCACAATAATAATTACATAGTAATCTATAATTTATAAACTTTAGATATAATTTCATGCTTAGCCTCAGCTGGTCAGAAATGTAACTTCATTTTTCTATAACTAAATTTAGCTCTGGATCTATCTTTGTCATTTAACAAAACTCTCGATATTGCATTTCAGGCTGACTTGGTGACTTCAGGTTAAAAACTCGGTCTTCGGAGGGCAGCCGCTCAGAGTTCTAACTCTACCTCTGGGCTGTTTTCCTCTGCAGGGTCTTTTCCTCCCCCTTTCTGTGGAGTGTCACGCTCCGGAGGCAGTTGATGAAACACTGTGATGTGGCTCTCCAGTTCCCATTGGCTCTGATGATGGATGGCTGGTCCCTCTGGGTCTTCACTTGGCATCTGTCTCTGCTTCAGCTTCAGCTGAAGTCTTCACAGTTGATATAACTTGCTTTCTCTGTCTTGACATAGTCAGAGTCCCCAACCCTGACTTGGGTTTCACTTCATCTCTCACAGATATCCTCAGAACCTGCTCTCATCCTCGCTTCTCTATTCAACCTGAGCATATTCATGAGGAAGTGGGGCTGTTGGATTGAAGAAACATTCACAAAAGGCCAACAGCTACTGCATGTAGGATTTAATCCACAAGTCTGTCAATTTGAGAATATTTAAATTCAGTTTATCTATGGTTTCAAATGATCTCAGGCCACCTAATTTACCTGAAGTTGACAGTTAATAATTTACAATGATGTATTCTTCAAGACTCTTGTTGCAAGTGAAAAAAAAAACTAAGTAAATTTACTTAGCAAACAGGAAAAAAAACATAAATGCAAAGCAGGAAAGGACAGGATGGGAGAGAAAGACAAGAGCAGGAAGGAGAGGGAAGGAGATGAGAGGAGAAGAGAGAGCAGAGAAGGAGAGAGACAACTTTTAGGTTATGATATATTTATTAGGGCCCTTTTGATGGCAGCTAACTAAAATCCAACCAAAGCTTGTTTGGGCAAAACTGACAATAACCAGAAGGGAGAGGGGAGAGGGATAATAGGAGATAATGGGGGAAGGGCCATCAAGGAACATGTATAATGGATACATGGACAAAGCCAAAGGGAGTAGGCTCGAGGGTGGGAGGCAGGGATGGGTGGGGAGGTGAAAATGGAGACAACTGTACTTGAACAACAGTAAAAAATAAATAAAAAATTTAAAAAGACATGCATTGATTAGTATAACTGAGAACTATGGAATAGAGCTTAATTTGGACAAGGCTAGAGCTGGATACTCAGTAGATGTCCCTGTTCAGGCAGGCAACTCCCATGGCTTGTATTCTGTCTGCTTTGTAGCCCAGTATAAAAAGGGAGGCCTCTTGCCTGGTATTTTCAGCCAGGTTCCTGGGTTAATGATCAGTGGTTCTAATTGGCCTCTTTTGGTCTTTGGTTTACCCATGGTTGAACCAATCTGTGAGACTTGAATGCTTTCATTGGCTAACCCAGGATCAAATAACAGCCTCTGAAGTGAATCCCACCCAAACTGTGGGAGTTTGAGAAGGGGGAGTTCTCTAAAGGAAAATTAAACCATGTTATCAGAACAGGGACAAAAAATTTTTCTTAGGCAGGTGAGCATAACAAATATCTAGTATAGATGAAAACATCTATTTCTAAGAGGAAAACATGCTTGAAGTCTAAATTCATATCAGCAAGTGCTGGGTAACTATATGAACTCAGAGTTCGGAAAGAGGATACCTCTAGGCCTCCAACCCTCAGTGGAGTATTTACTACTGCTGATTATCCTGGGTTCCCTCTCCTTTGTTTAGAGTTCTGGGGAGAAGGTCCTGAGAAGCTGGACCTCCCTTTTTGGCATAACATACCTGATTCTTGAAGAAGGGAGGGTCTCCCACCATGCTCTTGTCATCACCCACCCAGACGACACTGTCATAAGCATACGTTCATGATAAAGTCTTTCCTATAAGTCAGCAGGCAACTGCTCGGCCCACCGCCTGCTGAGCAGCCTGGCACCAAGAAATAGACAAGAGTCACACACAGTAACTCTGCTACTCACTCAGCTTTCATTGAATGCAGGTTCACTCAAAGTAGAACATCAGCATACATTAATATCCTACTCAATACTCTAACAATTTAAGAGAAATATAACACACACACACAGCAATCAGTAGGGAATAATGAACCTGAGTCCCAGAGTCTCAGTCTGCAGGTCCCAGGAGACAGCACAGTGGGCAAGGGAGTTGTCAGCATCTTGTAAGAAAGGATCTCCAGAGCCACGTGGGCAGCAGGGTAGGCAAAGTCCTCAGTCCAGCCGGGCAAAGCCTCTGGCAACCGATGCCAAGGGAGATCAGTGTAATGTGGAGCAGCACCCTGGTGTGTGGAGCTCAGCTCCAGCAGTGGTTGGAACCTGTCTCAGTTATACCTTGAAAGTGGTATACTCCACCCTTCTGGGTATTTTCAATAAATGTCTTGGCACGCCTGATGTCAAGTGTGGAATTTTCCCAGGAGCCTATGGGTGGTACATGGCTGTTCTGCTTGGCACCCCTGATGGTAGGTGTGGAAATTCCTCAGGAGCCTATCCATGAGTGGTCCCACTCTGCAGATATGGCTGTTATGATCACGTGTGCAGATATCTTGAGTGTGTCTCCTTGCCAGATGTGTCTAGCATGACTTAGGTAGTTTCCCTCTTGAACCAAAGTGTCATGGCTGACTGGCAGCCATCGTGGTTGACATGAGTAACTCCACTTGGTTTTATATACTTTATGCTATCTTGATCAGACCAAGGCCATTTTATTGGCCCTGCTCTCCACAAACATCCCCCACTTGCCACACACAGTATTCATGGAGCTGGCAGGACTGAGGGAAAGGATCTCTTCTGTGTCTGTGGCCCTCTTGCTACCCAGGTGTGGGAGTGTCTAAATAACAAGAGATCCAGAGGAGGGCTTGAATGCTCTGAATAAGGGAGGAAGAAAAAACTTTGCAGTAACCTATTTTAATGTCCTGATCTGTTGCAGAAGAGCCATGAAATGCAGCTAAGTTACACCCTCTCTGCAGCCTTGTAGGGAATGGCCTCGTTCTAACTGGCGGGACCCTCATGTCACTTGGTGCCACAGCTTAAGAGCTATAAAGCTCCCATTCACAGTGCAGGTCATTATTTACCTTGGGCCTGAGGTCATAAGCCATATCTGCAATCAATAAAACAAACAAAGAAAAAAACACCACTTCAATTTTCTCAAGTCTCCCAAGATTTAAAAAGGAATGAAAAGTTACTGGTGTGTTTGTTGACTGCAGTGATTATATGGTTCAATCATTTTGATTTACAATTGCATCTTTGTCCTTGTAGAAATAACTCTCTGCAGCTAAACAACGGGAGATGGAAGCATATTAACCTTCCAACATGGGGATATAAGATGTGTTCTAAGGAGCAGGTCTCCATCTGAGGTTAATGCAAAGGCTCCAGTTTCCATGAATACACAAAATTAAAGGGCATTCTTTTTCTTCTGCTTTCTTTTCTTTTGATCTGCCATAAAGAAGGAATTATCAGCAACGTCTAAGCCTCTGCTTTATACTTCCCCTTATGTATTTTGCATTTGAATCTGTTTGGTGTGTTCCAGGAGCGCTGAAGTAATCTCTGGTTGTTGCGTGAAATAGACTGCAGAAAAATGAGAGACAAGAGGTCATTCTGGAATGTAAAGTTTATGGGCCATATTGCAAATACAAATGGCTTTTTTACTTTCCAGAAATAAACAGATCTGAGTCTTCTATTTACATGTGAAATGGCCATAACTCTAGGCCAGTGAGTCTCAAACCTCCATGAGCCTCTGAATCACCCAGAGGGCCTATAAAAACACAGGTTGCTAGGCCCCACCTCCAACCTTCCTGATTCAGTAGGTGTGGAGTGGGCCAGGGAATTTGCATTTCTAACTAGTACCCATACAATGCCAATTCTGGTGGTCTAGGGAACCACACTCTGAGAACCACCACATTTCCCTGAACCTACATAGGAAGTCATTCCTCTGTCCAGCTGATCAGAGAAATAGACAGTTCCCTAGATATGCCCACTCCTTCATTACTGCCTCCAAAATGCATATAAATAGGAAGGCTGGATGGGGAATCTGGCTGATCAGGACCACTGAGATTCTTGCCACCCCACTTCAACTTGGTCAACCTGGATTATAGGAATAAATGAAGACCAACCAAAGGAGAAAAAGCAAAAGCTCTTTGTTCAGAGCTGATTCTAGCAAGAGAGTCTGCCACTTGCACTTACATTTTGGCTGAGGCACAAAGGCAGGAGGAAAAGGAGGAAGAGAGCTTTCTAGTGGGAAGAAGAAAGGCCTGAGCCATACCCTGAGGGAGGCTGCTGGCCTGGGGCAGATGTAGGGGTGCTTACTAGAAAAGGGGTACCCTATGTGATCAGTCAGGGGCACATGTTTGACTCCTTCTGGTCAGTCCTAAATTGGAAACAGACAAAAATTAAGGAAGTTGTCAGTGATGAATCAAGTCTTGGCCATTTGGGCTCAATTGTTTCTCCTTTTGGATTGTTACCCAGACAGTAATTTGCCTTTTACAAGTCTGACTGACAGCCGGCTGGCATCCTGAGCTATTTAGTGTAGGTATTGGGTTGGTTTCCTGGGCAAGTAGCTACAGGTTGTGGGTCAGAGTTCTACTTGATATATGGTTTGGCCTCTGTCTGTTCATGTGTTCAATATCTCAGGATACACAATAGACACAGTCTTTATTGCTTGCTAAATTCTTGTTATACTCTATTATGGCCAATTTCAATTAAACAATAACATCTTTATTAAGGGCTTACCATTTGCAAAGTATTATGTTTGGCACATGAATTTTTATAAGACACAGGCACCAAGGTCAGTGAGAAGCAGCTGGAGTCATTTGGACATCAAGGAGAAAGTCAGGTGAGAGAATGTGTTGCTTAGAATCTTTCACCTGGCAAAAAATAGCAGGAAAGGAGAAGGGGTCCAGAGTTCCTCTCCTTTCCCAGGCCAGAAAGCTCGATCCTAGCTAAGAGCTCTGTTCTGCAGGATCAGATCCTCAGGGCCATGTCTGAAGTCCCTCTACTTCCAATAAGCCCAGTGTGCCTCTGCTGCAGGTAGATGACCTGAAAGCCAAGCTGGCCACGCAGGAGGTGGAGCTGAAGCAGAAGAATGAAGATGCAGACAAGCTGATTCAGGAGGTGGGCATAGAGACTGACAAGGTGAGCAGAGAGAAGGCCCTGGCGGACAAGGAGGAACAGAAGGTGGCTCTCATCATGCTGGAGGTGGAGCAGAAGCAGAAGGACTGTGAAGAAGACCTGGCCAAAGCAGAGCCAGCACTCATAGCAGCCCAGGCTGCTCTCAACACCCTCAATAAGGTAGGAGGTCTGTGGGCCTGCTCGCCCTCAGGGGCAGGGGCAGAGTCCTCCTCTGACCCACAGATGGCTTCATATCCTGGTGTTCCAAAGAGACAAGGGAAAAGTTGGGAGGTCTTTGAGGAGAATCCATCTGTCACTAGCTTATTCATTAAGCAAACATTTATTTAAATGGACTATATGTTAGGCTCCACAAGCTACCAATGAAATCCCAGAGACGTGAGTTTTAGAACCAATCAGGACAGGAGGAACCAACTGGTCCAGGTCCCAGAGACAAGAACTGATTTGCCTGGAGTCACAAACATCAATATTAGATCCAGACCTTTGAATCCAAGCCCAGAGATCTCCCAGCCATTTTACCCAATATGTGCTATAGGATATACAAGACTTCCAAGGCCTTATGAAAATGTTTAAGGCATGAGAGTAAAATAAGGTGCCTTCTCCACGATATTCAAGAAAGTCTACAAAATCAAAATTAGCAAGTATTCCCTTGTCAACAACATATAACTAGGTGTCAACTAACTTTAACTCACATGCATAGCCATTTGGTAGAACACTCATGACTCTTGAGATGTATTCATAAGGCAGTTTTATTTTGGATCCCTTGAAATGTGTTGCATGTGTTGGGGGAACATGTGGTTAGCTAGTTCCTTTTATCATTTTTCACAATTAAGCTTCTTTCCCCCTTGGGTAACCATGTCAGAGGGGCAAAGGGAGCCAAGAAAAAAGGGGCAGACAGGCTCATGTCATCAGGAGTTGGCATCAGAGAGGGACATTCTCGATTGGGATATCTTTCTCCTGCAGGTTGCTTCCTCCTCCTTCTCCTGAGAGTCTAGCATTTCACTTGATCCTTCACATGACTGCAAGCTCGAAGTCTAAGACAGCTCTGCCAGGTGTGCCATGCACACACCTTGCCTTGGTCCATAGGAGACAGCTGTGCCTTCCTCCTCTAACCACACTCTAAGGGCACTGGCCCCCCATGCAGCTTACTATCTCCAATCCACTGTCCAGAGTCAAGCCAACTATTTGCACACCCTAGATTTCTGGGGAGTCCATTAGATGCCAGGCCACTGTGTTGCTCAGACTATGGGGGAAACACTTAAGCTTTCCAAGTGGTCTTCTGAAAGCACCCCCCTCTATCCTTGAGGTGAAAGGAAGGGGCAGATGCCCCACATCTTCCCTTAAAGGCAGATTGAGTGAGACTCACCAACAATTCTCACTAAAAAAGTCCCTTATTCTTAAAATTCCTGACTCTGTTGTACCCTCAGTGTGAGTGAAGGGTTAAAGAGTCAAAATACTAGTTCTCTGTAACCTTCTTTGATTAGCTCTGCACAGCCTGCCCTCACTTTGGAAGGTAGTTTCTGTTGCCTCAGCAAATAGGGGTCTCAGCAAATCTGAGACTAAACATGGTACATTATAAAATCCTGTTGAGTATAGTTAATATATAAACTGTACTTAATTTGAGATATGAGTGCATTTTAGTATTTTTATGTGGGGTGGGACTCTCTAAAAGTAAGGGTATGTAGGGGCCCATAAAGGCCTTAAGTTGGCCTCTACCCTACTTTAACAGAAAACACAGGATTTCTCCACCAGGAACTTCTGGGTATCATTGGGTATACCAGGAAATGGAGTAGTAGGCCAGTTATGCTACCACTTCTCAGCTGGAAACTTTCAATACAGCCAGGCCAGGCTTCTCCTTGACCCCCAACTGTGGCACTCATATTAGGCTCTAGGCGTTTGAGGAGGCTCTAGCACCCTTCCTATCCCTGGCACTTAGGATTCCCTCTTCTTTCATCTCATTCTGAATCTGACTCATAGTTCAAAATCAAACACATTCTGGATTTAGAGCACAAAAGATGGACCACTTCATTGATGCACCCTCATGTAGTGTCCGCCAGTCAGAGCATAAGCCCTTTTGACACTGGGGTTATATGTTCTAACATAAACTGAGTTTAAATACTGGCTGAACTATTTGCTCTGAATGGCCCTGGGAATGACTCCATCTTCTCTGAGCCTTCATTTCCTCTTCTGTAAAGCAGAGGTGATAGTAATATAGTTCCCAATGGGTGTTATGAGGATTAACTGAGATAACATGTGAAGAGTAGCTGAGAGACAGCAGCCACTCAGTAAATATTTGTTGTGGATGATGTCATAACCAGCATTAACTGCTGTTTCCACAAAACTGGAAACAAAAGGAATGCCCATAAACACTTTTGGTTAATTTTTTGGCTGGTTAGTTAGTTGACTGATTATTGGTAGAATTAAACATGAGAGTCTACTATGTGCCAGGCCATGTGATGGGTACTGTCTTCTAATCAGCTGTGTAACCTGGCGCAAGTCACTGAAGTCGTTCATTTCTCAGTTTCTTCTCTTTACCACATAGAAAGGGGAAAATAGGAATTAATGGGCTCTTATCTCACATTCCCATCCAATCTATTAGCAAATTCTACCAATTCTACCTCCAAAATATACCCAGAATTCAAACGATCTATCCTACTGCTACCAGTCTGGTCCATGCCACCATCACCTCTCCCCTGGACTGAGGCAGTGGCCTCTCAGTTGGCCTCCCTGATACACCTCTACTACAGTGATGGCTTTGCCCACCGCAGCAGTCTGTGTAATCTTTAAAAGACAACAATTTGACCATGTCATCCCTATGTTCAGAATCTTCCACTGGCTTTCCATTATATTCAGAATGAAGTCCAAGGTCATCACCATGGCCCTCTAGGGCCCTATGTGATTTTGCCTGGTCCACCACTTTGACTTCATCAGTTCCTATGCTTCCTCTTATCACTGGACTCCACCCACACTGACCTTGGGCTGGGTCTCAAACACTCCCAGCATACCTGCACCTCAGGGCCTTTGTAAGAGAATCTGACTCTATGGAATACTCTTCTCCTAAGTATCCCCTTGGGTCCCTCCTCTTCTTCTTTCTGGTATTTGCCTAAGAGTTACCTTGTCTGAAACAAGTAATAAAGGTATTTATTAATTTCAGAAAAAAATTTAAGACATACAAGAAGAAAATATAACCCAAGGTAGACAATATTAATCATTATAATCATGTACATACTGAATGTTACTTTAACTAAAAAAATGTATGTAAACATAAGGGGGAGAGGACCATCAGCAGGGAAAGAAATGCAGTAAAAATAGCTAAATATTCACCCTCCACCATAGGAACTCACTTGATACCATCTAAAATAGAAAAATCATACAACATAAGCATGTCCTTTGTGGACAAGAGGTGAAATGTGGAAGTAATGATGGAAGGGAGTTCTAAGTAGTGACTTTGGGAGAGCTAGAGTTGAAGTACAGTGGGCATGTGTCCTGTTTGAAACCTGTAGCTGCATTAGAGTTTGTAAACCCAGTGTATGTATTACATTAACAATAATAAAACTGTTTAATAGTCAATGGCTAGAAAGCCAAAGGAGAGCACAGCTACCTACCTAGCCAGGTAGAACTAGGGAAGAGAAAGCCCTTCCTGGACTACAGGGTGATCATTTTATTTGACAAGAAGTAAGAGAAGGAAGTAGAAAAGACCATGCAGAGAGGAGTCATGTTGCAAAGACATGGGCACATGAAAGGGTGTGGTGTGTCTGAGCCAGGGAAATGCAATGGGCGCCTCAGAGGCTAATGTGGAGATGAGTCTCCACAGGTGGGTTGGGAAAGATCACTAACTGCCCCACATATCACTGAGAAGCTCAACTGTGGGCCAGAGTTTACAATCCACAGGTTGCAGCCTATGTTTTAAATTGAGATATAATTGACATATATTATAATATTAGTTTCAGCTGTACAACATAATTCAATATTTGTATAAATTACAAAATAATCACTGTGGTAAGGCTAGCTAACCCATCTACCACACAGTTACAGTTTTTTTTTTCTTGCAATAGGAAGTTTTAAGATCTGCTTTCTTAGCAACTTTCAAAATACAACATAGCATTGTTAACTGTAGTCATGCTACAAATTACATCCCCAGGACTTATATTATAACTGCAAGTTTGTACCTTCTGACCCCTTCACTCATTTTGCCCACAAATCGCTCATTTTACCCCACCCCCTCCCAATGAAGCAGACTGGACCTATGGTACCACAAGTAATAAGGGGAGTGTTACTTCATGAACCCAAGGACCCCTGGGTGCCCTCAAACCCTCTGCATTCACAGGACTCTGGTAGTTAAGAACCACTTCCCTGTCCTGGCTGGTGTGGCTCAGTGGATTCAGTGCCATTCTGTGAACCAAAGGGTCACAGGCTCAATTCCCTGTCAGGGCACATGCCTGGGTTGAGGGCCAGTCCCCCAGTAGGGGGTGTGTGAGAGGCAACCACACATTAATGTTTCTCTCTTTCTTTTTCTCCCTCCCTTCCCCCTCTCTAAAAATAAATAAATAAAATATTTTTTAAAAAAAAGAACCACTTCCCTGTTTTCTCTTCATTTTCAAAGTTAACAATGAATCTTTAGTTTATACCAAAAAAATCTGTAAATCAGAGCTTGGAAGTAAGTCCTGCACATTTTACGTTTCTGGCTCTGGCAGTTTCATTTCACTTTTACAGCTAAACTGAAATAAAGCCAATAAAACTTTTCCTGCCTTGTTGAGGAATGGTTTTGCCTGCAATTTCATGGTCCTTTTTTTTTCCCTACAAAGTTAGTAGGAATTTTCTACTTATTTCCTTTGTACTTTTTACAGTGAACTTATTTTTTTATTATATAAATAACATATAATGACATTTACATTGTTAAAAAATAATTCAAATAATATAAAATATTAGGGTAAAATATAAAGTTACCCTCCTTCTCTCTCCAGTTCGTTTTCTCCAAAGAGAGGACTCCAGCTCTGCATACTTATACCTGTACAAATGCACATATATATATATAGTGTATCATATTTTAAGTATAAATGTACATGGTAAGACAAAAGTAAGTTTACCGTTGTTTGTATGGAAAAATACAATAATTAATCAATAATAATATAAGAACAAACTCCATTTCACATATTCACAGCTGTAAACCTACTCTGCCCTACCCTGCATAATGCCACCTGACTTTTCCCCATGAAACAAGACTACTTCATGCCAGTACATACATTGAAACATTATTTAATGCTTCACAGTGCTCTGTGCTGTAATTGTACTCTGTTATTTAGCTATTGTTGAGTGTTTAATTAGTTTCTTTATCTCTCCAGTACAAATATCCTGGTGCGTACATCTTCACTGCATACATACATATACTTCTCTAGGCTAAAAAGAAGTTCACTTGTTTGACAAAACAACATGGCAGGCTGAATAAAGCCTCCTCCTCCCATGAATATATTCACACCCTGACCTCTGGAAACTGAGAACTTTAACTCATATGGCAAAAGTGACTCTGTAGGTGTGATGACATTAAGGATCTTGAGATGAGGAGATTGTCCTGGATTATCCAGGTGGACCCCACTGTATCAGGAGGGGCTTTGGAAGAGAAAGACAGTGTCAGAGGGAGAAGGTAACTCACTGACTGAAGCAGAGGGGCTGGGGGGTGGGGGGGGGCTTATCTTGCTGATCTTACGTATTTACAGCCACTTTGTTCTCAATAAGAGCAAAAGAATTTTCATTTAAAAATTATAAATTGTTTTATTTTAATAAGATTGAGCATCCTTTCAAATATTTGGATTTCTTCTTTTGTCTGTATTTGGATTTGTTCTTTGTCCATTTTCTTATAAGATAGTTTACTTTTTCTTATTGATTTACCTTTTTTTATTACAAATTCTTACTGTTAATCCCCTGGTGTATATGTTATAAATATATTCTCCTATTATTTGACTTTTTACTTAATATCTACAAGTCATATAAAAAGCAGATTTTATAATCAAATAATTTTGAAAATTCTAGGATTACAGAATTGAACAGATTTCTTTCCTATAGGACTTCTTAAGGCTTTTCTTATGTGATAAGCTTGGTACTAAAAGTTATACAGAAAATAAAACCTCAAGTTAATCTATTTATGAATAGTGATGTAAGACATCTATATAAAATGCCAGTAAATCAAATTACCATGCTACCAACTGATAAGTTTTCTGCATATAAGATGTTTCCTATAGTAACAATATGCCACCAACTACTAAGTTTTCTATATTTGAGAATAGTCATATAACCATACCCAAGCATGGACCAAACAAAAAATCTTGACCTCCATTTTGAGAGATGTCAAAATGATACCTAAGAGAAGTTAACATCCATTCTTTATTAAACTCTTAGGAAAGTAGGATTAAATGGGTATTTGGGTCTTTCGCTCAAGATGGTAACCAATCCTGACGCTAGAGCGTAGCATCCCATCCAATGGGGAGGCACTCCCCCTAACAACAGCACAGGCATGATTGCTGCTGCCCTAAAAGAGCATCCTGGGGTTTCCTGCCTGTGCAATGATCAATGAAAAGCAGCTCTCTCTCCATGTTACAAAACACCAGACAAATATATCATTATTCATAGATGCTATAAAAATATAAAAATACAATAAGACAACTAAAAGGGAAGTGCTAAGTGCCCATCAGAAAGTAATTTACAAAACTGAATAGCTTTCTCAATATCAGCAGTACCCAGTTAGAAATATATTTGCAAAATAGCAACCAAAACACAAGGTACAAATAAGCATGGATAAATTTGTTGAAACTATATAAAGCAAAGTTTATATCTTTGTTGAAAGATATAAAATGAAAGAGGAATAGAAAATTATATATATAGGGTCTGACACAAATAATGCCTCTTTTTAATTACAAAATCATAAGCATGTAATTCTGTAATATAACAATATCACACTCAAGCATACCATATGACATTTTAGGTGAAATGTTCAAATTAAAACTATAAATTATTGCACCCATATTTTTACCCTACCAACCACACTCAAGCAGGCCTTACTTCTGCTGGACCCTTTATGTACCAAGTTTGTATATAGGAATATTCAATATTATGAGGATGTCACTATTCCTCAAATGATTTAAAAGTTAATTATAAATCTAATTTAACTCCAATTTGGTTTTATTTATTGTTTCTAATGTCATTAAAAATTTGTGTCACTTAGCCAGCTATTAAAGATTTAACATAAATATCCAAAAATAGACTTCCAGCCAAGATGGAGGTGTAGGTAGACACACTGTGCCTCCTTGCACAACCAAAATAAGGACAACAAAAATTTAGAAACAAAAAAACAACTAGTACTGACAGAAAATTGAACTGTATGGAAGTCCAATAAACAAGGAGTTAAAGTAAACACATTCACCCAAACCAGTAAGAGGGGCAGAATCGGGCAGCTGGGAGGAGAGGGGTTGTAGCAAAGTGGTGGCTGGCGGACTCTGGGCACAAAAGGTGGCAGCTGATGGACCCAGGCGCCCTAAGCGACAGTGGGCGGACCCAGTGAGGTGGTGGATTGTGGCAGGGCACGGCACACAAGGTGGCTGGCAGACTGGGCAGGCCCACATTTATGCAGATAAACCAGGCAAAACTGGGGAGCGAGACAGACTGCACAACCCAGGGTCCCAGTGCCAGGAAATAAGGCCTCAAAACACCAATTGAAAACACCTGTGGGATTGAGGCGCCAAGAGAAACTCCCAGCCTCACAGGAGAGTTCGTTGGAGAGACCCACAGAGTCCTAGAACCTACACAAACACACCCACATGGGATTCAGCACCAGAAAGGCCTAGTTTGCTTGGGGGATGTGGGGGAATTGACTAAAATCTGGCAGAGAGTGGAGCATGTGCCATTATCCCCTCTCGGACCCCTGCCCCACATACAGCGTCACAACCCAGAAACTGGGTTGCCCCATCCTGGCAAACACCTAAGACTCTGCCCATCGCTATGTAACAGGTGCATCAAGACAAAAAAAAAAAATGGCCCAAATGAAAGAACAGATCAAAGCTCCAGAAAAAACACAACTAAGTGACAATAAGATAGGCAACTTATCAGATGCACAGTTCAAAACACTGGTGATCAGGATGCTCACAGAATTGATTGAATTTGGTCACAAATTATATGAAAAAATGAAGGCTACGCTAAATGAAATGAAGAAAAATGCACAGGGAACCAATAGTGATGGGAAGGAAACTGGGACTCAAATCAATGGAGTGGACCAGAGGAAGAAACAACCAATCAGAAAAGAATAAAGAAACAAAAATTCAAAAAAAAAAATGAGAGGCTTAGGAACCTCCAGGACATCTTTCCAGTTTCCAACATTCCAATATCTGAATTATAGGGGTACCAGAAGGAGAAGAGGAAGAGCAACAAGTGGAAAACTTATTTGAACACTCAAATAAAGGAGAACTTCCCCAATCTGGCGAAGGAAATAGACTTCCAGGAAGTCCAGGAAGCTCAGACAGTCCCAAAGGAGTTGGACCCAAGGAGGAACACACCAAAGCACATCATAATTACATTAGCCAAGATTAAAATGAAGGAGAGAATCCTAGAAGCAGCAAGAGATAAGGAGGCAGTTCCCTGCAAAGGAGTTCCCATCAGACTGTCAGCTGATTTCTCAAAAGAAACCTTGCAGGCAAGAAGGGTCTGGAAAGAAGTATTCCAAGTCATGAAAGGCAAGGACCTACATCCAAGATTGCTCCATCCAGCAAAGCTTTCATTTAGAATGGAAGAGCAGATAAAGTACTTCTCAGATAAGGTCAAGTTAAGGGAGTTCATCATCACCAGGCCCTTATTATATGAAATGTTAAGGGGACTTATCTACAAAAAAGAAGATAAAAAACATGTACAGTAAAATGACAGCAAACTCACAACTATTAACAGCCACACCTGAAACAAAAAGAAACTAAACAAACAATTAGAACAGAAACAGAACCACAGAAATAGAGATCACATGGAGGATTAGCAACAGGGAAGTGGGAGGAGGAGAGGGGGGAAAAGGTACAGAGAATAAGTAGCATAGATGGTAGGTAGAAAATAGACAGGCAGAGGGCAAGAATAGTATGGGAAATGTAGAAGGTAATGGACATGAACTAAAGGGCAGGAATGTAGGTGGGAGGAGGTGTGCAGGGTGGAGGGGAGTGAAGGGGGGGAAATGGGACAATTGTAATAGCATAATCAATAAAATATATTTTAGAAAGTGCCCCAAAATATGGAGTTGGCTAAATAAAGTATGGCTGACCTAAATGAGAGAAAACATTTAAAATCTTGTTTTACAAAAATAATATTAAAAAGTCTAAGATATAATTTTCAGTGAAAATCAGATTTAAAAATATTACAGAGATTAATATGTATGTATGTATATATATGTATATAGAATAAGCCAGATACATGTTTGATCATATATATATTTATATTTGTATATATTCATTCATTACTTTGTTTGACACACATACTGTTTTTTTCTACACATACGTACTTATGAAACAGTTCACTTTGTAAATTAGGCACAGTAAGAGATTTATAACAATAACTAATAAGAAACTAGAACAGTTACAACAATACACTGTAATAAAAATTATGTGAATGTAGGCTTTCTCAAAATATCTTATAGTACTCACCTCTCTTCTTATGATAACGTAAGATGATTAAATGCCTTAAGTTGAGACTCACCTTTTCACTTAAAACAAGCACTTCATGGCTTTTCTCTGGCACATCCTAATGGCCAGCGTCACTGGTCTTGCAGTTCAGAGCCTTCATAAGTAAAATGAGGGTGACTGGAACACAAGCACACCGCACTTATGTGTGTGACACCCCAATAGCCAATCTGATAACCGAGAGGGCTAAGGGACTACTGGTTGTTAGTTTCTATAACATGGAGACACTAGACAGAGGATGATTCTCGTTCCTCGAGAATGGGGTGGGTGGCACCAGCTTTCATCATGCTACTCAGAACCATGTACAACTTACAAGCTATGAATTGTTTACTTCGGGGATTTTTCACTAATATTTCAGACAGCTGTTGACTTTGTGTAACTGAAAGCAAAACCACAGATAAGGGGCGACTTCTGTACTCGTTCCTTTGGCCCCAGTCAGTCCTCCACCGAAGATTGCAGCTCCTGTCAGCTTGCCTCTCCAAAGGGCTCGCTCTTGCTCTCTCTGTCTCCCTCTCCCTCTCTCTCTGTCCACACCCCCCTACCCCAGGTTCTGCTAGCCATGACCTCCCCTGTGCCCTCAGGTCCAGGGATGGAAATGGAGCCACTCCAGCTCCACCCAGCCCAAACCTAATTACTAGCCCAGGGTAACCACTCTTAGGTTTCTTCAGTCTACACTTTTATAAACAGTCCCTTTAGTTAGCTCTCCTCAAATTAGCCAATGTGTTGAATCATCTTTTTGCCTGCAGTCACCTTGATTAAAACAGTAGTCAAAAAGGAAAAAACAGCCCAGTAGAAATGCAAAGGTACAATACCAAATAATTCACAAAACAGGAAATTCAAAGTTTAAAAACATGAAAAGAAGTTTAGCATTACTAGTAAATGTATATATATGCACATATATGCACATATATGAATTAAACCAATATTATGATACTATTTTCAACTTATCAAATTGATTTAAAAGTTAAATAATGTTACAAGAGGTTGAAGAGGACGGGAGGGTATACAGATTTCCTCAAACACTGATGAATGAAGTTGGAATATCTGGGAAATAATATAATAATATATACAAAGAACACTAAATATGTTCCCACCCTTGAACCCAGCAAATCCACTTCTAGTAATAGTATCCTAAAGAACTAACCTAAGATTTTCATAAAGATTTATATAGAAGAATGCCCAGTGAAGCATTATCCATGTGGTAAATTTATGGAAATAACCTAGGTTTCCAGTAATTGAGTATGTTCTATATATCATATTTTGCCTTGTATAATATGCACTTTTTGCCCAAATTTTTTAGGGAAAAATAAGGTTGCACATCATACATGGGAATCAGCACTAAAGCATGGTTGTGCATTATACTTGGCAAAATAGACATTGTGGTCCATCCATCTGATGGGATACCAACTTTAAAAATTCTGTTGGAGAAGAATAACTAATGACTTCCTCTTATATCTCTTTTTTAAATGAGCAATAGGTTTTGCCTGTACTATCTCCAAAACGTATCCCAAATCCAGCCACTTCTTACAATGTCCACTTCAAAAACTGTGGCCCAAGCAGCCTGAGTCTCTAGCCTGGACGGCTGACTACACAGCCTCTGTGACTCATCCCCCTCACCCCCTCCTGCCCTCCACAGAGAGCCTGCACTGCCACAGCCCCTCAAAGCAAACATGGACCATCTCACTCCCTGCCTAAAACCCTCCAATGGCTTCCCATGGAAATTAGAATGAAATCAAACTCCTCCCACTGCCCTGGGTCCACTCACAGTCTGGCCTGACTGTCTCTCCTCTCTCATCTCCAAGAACTTGCTGACTTCCAAGCTTGCACTTGGAGCAGCCCCTTGCTGACCTCTACAGCTGCCACTTTCCCATTATCTACATCCCAACTGAAATGTCAGGTTCTTAAAGTGACCTTCCCAGACCTCCCTTCCTAGCTAAAGTGCCTTCATCACTCCTCAAGAATCCTCTAGGCTGTTAGCCATTTTTTTTCCAAGTCACTTATTAGCATCCAAAATATCAAAGGTTGACCTCTTTGTTGCCTATCACCCCACCTGAATAAGCAAAAGGACTTTGCCATTCTGTGTACCACTGTATCCCCACTTGCTAATGAATGACTGCATGCACATTTATTCACTCAGCAAAGGCTTATTGACTGCCCTCTCTGTGCCATGTACTGTTCTGGGTGTACGTGGTACATCTCTGCTTCTACAAACCTTCAATTTTAACACAGATGAGGGGTGAGAGACAAGCATATTGAGAAGGTAATTTATTCAGCGCATGAGAACATGACAAATGCTGTGGGGAAAAGAACCACGTAGAGCAGAGGAAGGAAGAGAGCTGAGACAGCTGGTGAGCAGGGTGGTAGCTAACTGCAGTACTAAAGAAGGTGATCAGTGTGGGCCTCCTGGAGAAGGAGGAGTCTGAGTAAAAACCTGGAGAACAGCAAATTCATCAGGCATGTGCCTGGGCAGGGCAGTCAGGGCCAAGGCGGCAGCTAGACCAAGAGCCTGAAGGCAGGTGTGGAGTGGAGGGAGAGCAGAGTGCCTGATGTTGCACTGGCAACATCACATCCTCCTTCTCCTGAGAAATGTTTTTGCACCCTTGTGTTCCTGTTGGAAGTGCTATATCCTCTGCTCCATGGTGACTGGCTACAGGGTCCCACCTAACTCAACAAGATCATTTCCCAGGACCTTTGAATTTTGAGCTACATTGAAGAAAATATCTTTTTTCCTTCTGGTTGCAAATTGAAGGGTATGAGCCCGGAGCTGCTGGCACCCATTCACTCCATGTATTGTCCAGCACATATGCTGTGTGCCCATTTCTAGTCTAGGCACTGGGGCTACAGAGACTCACAAGAGAGGGATTCCCATGCTCATGAAGAAGAGGAAATAAGAACTCAACAGGGGGGAAGTGGTAACTCTCTGATTGCCCTGAGTTCTGTGAAGATCACCAAGGTGCTCAGACGGGAAATGACTAGGAAAGGGAAGTTGGCAGTGGGATCTTGATGGATGAGGAGGGTCAGCCATGCATATGGCTTGGGAAGAAGTGTTCCAGGCAGAGGTCCCAAAGTGGGAATGAGCATGGCAATCAGTACACTAGGGGAGGTGACTGTGTCTAGAGCTTAGGGAGAGGTGGAGAATGTGACCCACGTTGAGGTCAAAGAGGCAGGTCACATGCCTCGAAATCTGACAAAACTGGTACGCAAAGAGGACACTCATGCACAGAGAGACGCAGAAACAAGAAAAGATTCAGGGAGCCCCGCAAACATTCAAAACATAGTTCTACTTGGCCTTACAGTCAGCTCCGAGCCCATTCTCTCCAGATACATGAGCAAGGAAATCCCCCTTTGTATTGTACTTCAGCTAGGTTTTCTGTCACTAAAACCAAAAGACTTGAGATTGATTCATATATATATGAATATAAAAAAATGTGGAAGGGATTACATTGAAATATTAACAATGATGTACCAATGATTTTACAGTTTCCTAAATCAATACATTAAACATAGTTAACCTAAAGTATTTTAAAATGGTGGATTTTTTCCTTTCTGGTTGTATCTTATTTCGCCCTCTGTCGCCCAGTGGAAGCCACTACAATCCATGTACCAGCACCCCCCACACCTGTGCTGTCCTTCACTCCTGCCCCTGACAAGTTTCTCATGGCCAAATGTGAAAAATCATTTGCAAAAGCAAACGGAATGTCTTTCTAGGCATTTCCCTGAAGCACTGGGGGGAAAACTCCCCCTCACTTATAGATTTCCAGGTCCAGGAGCATCCCAAGTCCCTGTGGCACAAGGATCTAATCTCTGAATCAAGTTTTACCTCCACTTACAAAATCAGCCCCAAAGGAAGTGCTTTTGAGGTTGTGCTTCTCCCTGATGGTCACAAGCAACCTTAAATCCACTTGATACGTATTGATGTCACAATTTCACTTACTGATTAATGGTGCCCTATTCCCAATTTACAGATGAAAACACTGAGGCCTGGGAAGTTGAAGTGACTTGCTAAGGTCAATACTTTCTGTCATTTCCTTCCCAAGCCAGTGAAATTTAGAGCAAAGGAGAAACCCCCATCTATGCAGAGGCAGCAACTGCACAGGCCAGGCCTAACCTCTCTCTAAATTATCTTGGCAGAAAATACCACTTTGCTATTGGGACAGTTGGTGTAGTTAGAGCAAGCTCCTGGAACAAAGCAGCTTAATCAAAGAAAAAAATAATAATTGGGTTGCAGTGCTATTCTCTTCAATCCAGGATCGAAATTAATTTATAATAGCCTTATCTCTTATTCATGGCAAGCTACATATTTCAGTGTGTTGGCATCCTTATATTTTCCAGTTGAGTGTGAAATAATCATGTCCCCCTAATGGGCAGGCGTCAAGTCAGTTTATATGCTGAAAGAACGCAGCTGAGTCTCTGCTGACCATTCAGAGGAGCCTGAGGCCGCTGGGGACAAGTTTTGGTTTCCTTCTGATGAGTCATGATATTTAAAATTCAGAGGGCTGCTGCAGGCTTCAAAATAGCCCTTTCAGACTGATCACTCCAGGGACTAAATCCGTTAGCAAAGAACAGAGAAGGCCCATTCGTTTTCCTCTAACAAACCTCCTCCTCTTTTCTCAGACCAACCTGACAGAGCTGAAGTCTTTTGGTTCCCCACCTCAGGCTGTGAGCAATGTCAGCGCAGCTGTGATGGCCCTCATGGCCCCTGAGGGAAAGGTGCCCAAGGACCGAAGCTGGAAGGCCGCTAAAGTCGCCATGGCCAGAGTGGATGCCTTCCTGGACTCTCTGATCAACTTCAACAAAGAGAACATTCATGAGAACTGCCTCAAAGCCATCAGGCCATATCTGCAGGATCCCGAGTTCAATCCTGAGTTCGTGGCCACCAAGTCTTACGCAGCTGCGGGCCTCTGTTCTTGGGTCATAAACATTGTGAAGTTCTATGAGGTGTTCTGTGACGTGGAGCCCAAGCGCCAAGCTTTGAGCCGAGCCACCTTGGACCTCACAGCCGCCCAGGAGAAGCTGGCAGCCATTAAAACCAAGATCGCAGTAAGTGAGCAGGGCTCTGTGGCCCTGCCGGGCAGCCTCTGGTGCAAACAGCACTCTCTGCCCTTCCCCAGGGTCTACAGGCAGGGAAAACCAGCTTGTTAGGCAAAGTCTCCTGATTTTTCAGTAGAGGTAACTTTTTAAATTATTTTCTCAAACGCATATAGTCTAAACAAGAAAAATCCATTGGACTATTGGTTTACACTTTGCCCCTGAATTATTTTTCCTTTTCTTCTGAAGAGAGAAAGATGGCAGAGATATGTACAAGCAGGGTGGGGGTGGCACAAAAAACCAAAATTGTCTCCTGGAGAGTGGCCCCTAAGCAGGCTTCCCTCATTAGATGAATATTCTAGGAACCCATCTGTATCAGTGTACCAGCTGGTGGTGTTGTGAGAAGCTGCATTTAACTTCAGTGAATTTTTTTTCAAGACTCTCAACACATTTGATCATTTCATAAGGGATGATTTACAAGCACATTTGCCAACACTGAGCTGAGTGTTCAGCAGTTTTTGACCAAAAATATCCTGCCCACCCTCCCTATTCATCCCATCTTGCCCTGAGCTATTTTTTTGTTTCCCCCAATGAATAAAGTCCTCAAAGGGAAATGTTTTGCCCATGTGGAAGAGGTGAAACAAAAACCGGCAGAAGCACTAAAAGGCATCAAAATCCACAAGTTCAAAAACTGTCTTAAGCAGTGGGAAAAACATCTCGATGGGTGTATTGCATCAAATGGAAAATACTTTGAAGGAAACTGAAGTTTAAACATGTAAGAATAAATACACAATTTTAAAAATATTTTATTTATTTATTTTTAGAGGGAGGGGAAGGGAGAGAGAAAGAGAGGGAAACAATGTGTGGTTGCCTCTCATGTGCCCCCTACTAGGCACCTGGCCTGCAACTCAGGCATGTGCCCTGAATGGGAATTGAACCGGCAACCCTTTGGTTGGCAGGTTGGCACTCAATCCACTGATCCACACCAGCCAGGGCTAAATACACAATTTTTTAATAAATAAATTTTGTAGATTTTTGGGCCCCCACTCATATTTGATTATATCTGCCTCACTCGGGACTGAAGTTAGGGTGATCCTGAATTCACACCTACCTGTGGAGTTAAAATGGATAGTGCCAAAGTGAAAAGTAGAAGCCAGAGTCCTGTATGACCACCTAACAGCTAAAAATCCGTCAACAGATCTCACTACAAATGTCTTTAAAATGCCCACCATTATGGCCCTGCCCTGCCCTCCTGCTCCCCCTCCTCCTGCCTGGGCTCCCTGTGCTCTCACGTGCCCATGACAGCCTGGTAATCAGGCACGACCGTGACCAAGCCCAACCCAAAACATTTCCTGGGTCTTTCATTTCCACAAGTGCATTCCAGGCAAATAAGAGTCTTGCTACAAATTTCTCATGCTGATAAAAAGGGTTTTTACAAATTATGAAAATGAGATTAAAGACAAGCCGCACACTTCATATCATGGGCTTATTGATTATTAGATTAAATTCTATAACCAGAGGCTAGTTCAAAGATCATCACAACTGATATCTCCATAAAGAAAAGGTACCTTTTGACGAACAACTGATTCCCTCAACAGGTTTGCTTTCTAAATCCAGATGTTCATAGGCCAGTTTACTCAAAACAGGTGTCCATTGCCAAAACAATGGCTCTCTTCAAAGAATTCCAGATGCAGAACACTGCAACATCCCCAGGACTGCTTTTGGAGGGAAAATACCTCTCAGTGATTTTCATATTCCTCAGTCTCTCCCAGAACAATGTTATAAGAACTGCATTTTCAAAGATCTCTTTACTTAAGTATTTAAAGGAACATTTGGTGCAAAAGGAATGTTTTCTAAATGTTTATCCCTTTTCAGTAGCCAACATTCACACGATAGGCCTACTCAGCCTGTGAAAGCAATAAGAATATTTTAAAATACTTGGCTACCTCAGGAAGACACTTCCTTTCTGCCAAAATATTTTTTGAAAAAAAAATGTATTTTCACTTTTAACAACCTCCTTTCCATCCTTTGCTTATCCACATGCCTATCAACATCCCAAGAGTTTGAACGCTTCCTGCATTACTAACAGAGGAGATTCGCTGAAATGGTCTCTGATAGGAGCCCCCTCCCCTCCCACGCCCGTGCGCCGCTAAGGCCGCCGCCAGCTGCCTCCACATGCATTCCACCCCAAGCTTTATTTTTAGAATTTTAGAATAATTCCAAGTAAATTTTATGTTCAAGATGCTTACAGTGAAAAAGGTGTATTTTAAAACAAATTGTACAATATAAGTATACATAGAATTATAATACATAAAAATACGAATAGTGGTGGTTATCTCTGGGTGGTAGATTTTAGATGGTGTTTGTTTATCTGTATTTTCTTTTCTCTATAATGAGCACACTGTATATTGTTACAATTTATAAAAGTAATGGTAATAAAAACAAATAAGGCATTTTCATGGAGCTTACAGTCACCATAAGTCAAATATCAAACAGTAGAGAAGGGCTTCTAATGAGACACAACAGTCTTCTGCCCGTTAATTATTTTGTGTGTTTCAACTGATTGTTGATATCACTAGGAGCTTGCTACCTAGAGGCTTACGTGTATTGTTTTTGGCCCACACATAGTGTTTGAAATTATTTAATTCATTGCCAGCATTTACAGCAATAGGAACTTCTTATAGAAATTTGATTTCTGGTTCATCTGGCTTATCAAAATAATAAGATTCCCAAATATCATTACCTGGCTCTGGAGTTAAGCAGTGGCTTCCATTCAAGTAGATAGTTTTGCCATAGGCCCCACATTCCTATTTTTCTCAGGACCAGATTCATCTGACTGGTTTACATGATCTTCCTGGCCTCTGTTCATTGGAATTTCTGACTTCTGTCCATGTTCTGTGCTGGCATCCTTATTTCTTGCTGCATCCTATTCAGGCAGTTAAGTTTCTGCTAGATGAAACTCTAAGATGCTCATCTCCCTGTGTCCCAGTATCATTGTGGCAACCGTTTTGAGTGGATGTAAACTTTATTTCTTGTTCCATCACATAGAGGTAGCTTCCTTGGAGTCCTCAGCTTTAAAGATGAAGTTAGTACTCTTTCCTTCAGCTTCTTCCCTACCTTCCAACTCCCAACATCTATTATCATTACTTATCATCACTATTGCTTTTTAGTCACCAAGATTGAAAATAACTGCACTCCATTTTATAACAAAAATTAAGTGTCCCATGCTCTGTCCCCTGACTGACTTAAAAAGGTAGAAAATCAGTAAATCCCATTCATATTCTGTGAACATGTCTATATTGTTCATATAAGATATAAGTGGTATAACATCATTGTATTGCCTTTCTTATACAACCATTTTTTCCACCCTGGAGTTCCTACTTGCCTTTATCTTTTTTTCTCTTTTTTTAGTTCTTTTCACAAAGCCTCAATGACTTTAAAACTCTCTATCTAATCCAGTCTTCTATTAAGTCACCTTTGCCTCCAAGACTTTTCTCCCTTATCCCCAACTGAGAGCTCCAGTGTCAACACATTTCACTCCTTTCTTGGGTTGGTTCCAATGGCTCCTGGACCCCATGCCTTCTCCTTTCTTTATTTCTTCTCTTGTTTTGCTATGACCCTTAAGTAACTTTCTCAGAAATGTGAAGTAAGAGGTAAATTTTCAGAATAGTTCCAGTCTGGAAATATCTTTATTTTTTAACTTAACTGACCATTTTGCAGTGTATTACATTCTGAGTTGCTAATTTTTTCCTCTTCCACATGGAATGCTTTATCCTCATCTGGTGAGAAATCTGATGAACAGCAAGGGTCCCACTCCCTTATTGATGTACCATGTTTCTCTCTTTCTGGAAGTCTTTCCATTTTTTCTTTATTCTTGGTGTCTTAAACTTTACATTGACATTCTTAGCTACCATCCTTTTTTTATTCATTGGATGTGGCATGTGGAGACTTTTCTTCAGCTCTAAAAAATTATTTTGTATTATTTCTTGGGTAATAGCGCTCCTATTTCCTTTTAAATTTTATTTTATGAAGCACATATTTGTTGAATGTTAGATCTGATGGGTCCTCTACTTTCTTTAACCTTTTTGTTACTATATGTTTTCTTATACTTTCTAGATTTCCTCAAATTCACCTTTTAGCCCTTCCTTTGAATTTACTACTTTTTATATTAATAATAATAATAATAGTTTCCACAACAGTGTTGAGTTTGCTATTCCTTTTACTAGCACTCTTCTTGTTTTATGAAAAAACATTGTGAATCTCTCTGGTAAACTACTTATTAAGAGTTCCATGCTTTGTTATTGTTTTCATGCTTGAAGTTATCTCCATTTCCCAGGTCACAGTTTTTTGTTTGTTTGTTTGTTTAACTTAATCTAGGCTTTCATCAAATACCTTCTTGTTCTTTCTTTTACAAAAGTAGAGATCAAAAGCTGATTATAACTGTGCAGGCAAAGGCAAAGCTGGCTGACTGACAGAATTTGCTTTCAAGATCAGATGAGTTATGCTGGATGCATCCTAAACACCAGAATATGTTGCCTTTTCCCTGCCACTATTGACTGTCCTGCCTGGTGACATCGATCCCTGGTGGCATTGCATGATGAACATGGAAACAGAGATATGGAGTGAGAAATTAATAGGTTTCTAACTAACCCTCCTATTTTCAGTATCCCTTTGAAACAGCCCTGACATTTCCAAGTCCCCAGGTGCACGGGGCTCTGCAGGGCTGATAAGCTTCCTCTTTGGTGAACTGAAGCCATCTCTAGGTTGCTGCTTCCCCTGTCCTGCTCTGGCAGTTTCCAATCCTCTGCCATGTGGTCTTCCATAAATCTACTGGAATTCTTCACCCTCCAATGGCCCTTGATATTTGCTTGGTGTTATGGGCTTATGACTTTTTTCATTACTTCAAAACCATTTTAGAAAAGCAGTCTGGGCTGGTTTGGCTCATTGGAGCATTATCCCATAACCGGAAAGGGCATATACCTGGGTTATGGGTTTGATCCCGGGTATAATCCCCAGTCTGGTCATGTATGGGAGGCAGCCAACTGATGCTTCTCACTAACATTGATGTTTTTTCTCTCTCCCTCCCTCTCTACCTTCCCCTCTCTCTAAAAGCAATGAAAAAATGTCCTTGGGTGAGGCTAAAAAAATTTTTTTAATCATTTAAGAGAAGTCTCAGGAAGAAGAAAAAATAAATGAGCGTGGCCAGTCTGTCATCATTAATTGGATGCCTTGCCACCTGCTTTTCAAACTGCTTGCCTTTTAATTTATTTCTCTTGTAACTTGGTAATGACCAACATGGCAGCCTAAACCGGGCCAGTGAACAGACATAAGACACATTTGGAGGTATATCTGCCATGTGTCCATGTGTCTGTGCATGCTCTTATATCCTCTGGGGGCAACAAAAGCTATGTGCTTCAATTCCAAGTTCTTCATAAATTTAGAAAAAATGGAAACCATGTATTTTTTAAATGCCCCCATAATAGAAGGGAATAGATGAGGTTAACGTAAGGGGAAGACTTAGGTTGTTGACAGCCCCACCCCAAACCAGAGACCTGCCACAGCAGGCACAGTATGTGGCCCCCCAGGCCTCCCTGGGGTCTTTCTGACCACCTGCGGGCCTCCAGCCTTCAGCATGCTGTGGTTCTAAAGCAACACGTAGAACAGCTTGGGGCGGGCTATCGGAACCCATTTTTCCCAAACACCAGGAGAAACAGAACACACACCCCCTCCTCCATGCCCAGCACCCCCTCACCCCTCCTGGTCCCGAGCCCTCAAATGAGGTGCCGGAGCAAAGCTCAGCTCTCTCATTTGGGTAGAGATCCTCTGGACTTCCATTCCAACCTCCTCCCTCTGGGGTCTGACTGAAGTTCTTGCTGGGACTCTGCCTGGCAGCATCCCTAATTTGCCTTTCTTTCCTTCCCTGCCCTCCTGCCTCCCCCGTGTCCCTACAGCTCCCCCTAGGTGACTCTTCCTTAAACATTGCCTACACATGAATCCTAGCTCAGAGGCACTGAGGTGACTGGGGCCAGAATTACTGACAGACCTGTGTTCCTTCCTGAACAGCACCTTAATGACAACCTGGCCAAACTCACCGCCAAGTTTGAGAAAGCCACAGCAGACAAACTCAAATGTCATCAAGAAGCTGAAATAACCGCAAGCACCATCTCCCTTGCAAATCGCCTGGTGAGTGCGAGGCTCTGCAGCCGGAGCTTTAATTATATTAGCAGAGCTTGTCAAGTGCTGCTGAGGTGCAAAATGGATGAGCACAGCTCAGCACTGCTTTGGCTCACGGGAAAATATTAAAATGTGCTGGGATACAGGGACGAATCCTGAGAAATGTGTGAGTGCACACCCTGGTCTGGTCAAAGTTGTCCTACAGAGATGGTTGGGAGGATGAGAAGGCTGATGTATCAGGCAGCCCATGCAGTGTGTGACATGCTTACATATGTGTGTATCGCCCAGAGGCAGCAGAGAAGAACAAAGCTGGCATTTGACAGACAAACTCTGAAGCTCTTACCTGTGTGATATTTGATGATAAAGGTGTGGCCAGGATCGGGAGCTGAGGCAGAAGCAGAAAGAGACTTTTTGGCCTTCAGCATTTCTGAGCATGACCTAATCTGTATGCACATCTCACACATGCACACAAACATAGCTCTGGCCACCCTGAAAAACATTACCTGGAGGGCCAGAGCAGGGTGCTTGTGCTATGAGTGCCTGTTGCTTTCTACCAAAGCACTTCAAAACTTAGAGATTTGACAAAAGAGCATTTCATTAAGTCTAAGGAGTTAGTGGGTCAGGAGTTTGGGCAGGGCTCAGCTAGCAGGTTATGCCTCTCCATGTGGTGCCAGCTGGGGCCACTTGGTGTTCCTGAGCTGGTGGCCAAGCTGGTTTGGAGGGTATAAAATGACTTCCTTCACATGTGTCTTGGTAAGAACAACTTCAAGAGTGGGCTCTGCAGGACCCCTCTACCTCCCCATGCAGTTTCAGGTCTCTCCAATCTGGGTAGTCAAATGTCTCACATGGTTACCCAGGGCTCCAAGAGACAGGAAGTGGAAGGTCCCCATCTGTAAGGCCTGGGGCCAGAAGCCAGCACAGCAGCATGTCCACTGGGTTCTACTGGTCAAAGCAGTCTGGGGTTCAAGGACAGAGCAGAGACACTAGCCCTCGAAGAGAGGACAGTCAAAGAATGCATGGCCTTTCAAAATCCCTTATGACTTATATCTTTCACCATAAATCATTTCACATTTTTCAAAGCAGTGTCCACTGGATGTGATTTCTCTTTAATCTAGAGCATTTACAGAACCTTCCTCACCAATGAGAGGAGGCAGAATCCATACATTTTTATATTTATTACAGCCAGCCTATACACATAACAAAGCCAGGTTTCCTAATTCAGGGAGAAATGAGTCATAAGAATCACTGAACTGAGTGAGCCGTGTGTTAGTGAAGAGAGGCTATACCAGCATGTGTCTGTGCAGTTCTTTGCTGACCCGCTGCTGCAGAGCTTTGAGATGAACTTGTTCCGTTCAGAGACTACTCCTTTGCGAACATGCAAGAAGGGGTCTCGCCCTCCTAGCAAGTCTGTCTTCTCTCTAGTTCCGGCCTTCGTTGCCCAGCTGGAGCATTTTCTGAGCTGGGCCTCGTGGAGGTGGTGTGCTACTCTCCTCCAGGAGAATGGGCTCTAAAGCCACCCTTGCCTCTACCAACTGAGAGCTTCTGCCAAGTTACTTCATCTTTCCCATCTTTATCTGTATAAGTTAAAAATGGCCATGGCAGTGGTTGGGCTGGCAAATCCCTAAGATCATCCCCAGCTCTGGCATTCTCTGATGCCCTCTTTCAAGGAAGAAAAAAGGATAAACTTAATGCAGAAGCTAAGCTTTACCATCCACCTAAGGGTTCTCTAAAGAAAGGATGTCTCTAATCCCCAGAGAAGTTGTGCCCCTAGAGCAAGTAGCCATGCCAAAGTGGGTCGGGCAACGTCAGGACAAGTGCAGTGGTCTTGCTACTTTGTACACACCCATGTTGCAGGACTTCTGGCTCTGTGTCTTAATTACCATGTTTTCCTCCCTGCCCACTGTGAATTATTTATAGTGCATGAAATTAATTTTATTTATTTTCATCTCCTAGCATTTGGAGGGATGGGAGAGGTACATAATTTTCTAATATGTTTTGTGGACCAGGCACTGTACTAAGTGCTTAACATACATGGTCATATTTAATCCTTTCAACTGCCCTTTGAGGTGGGTAGTATTCATCTCAGTACCTATAACAGGCAGAGCCTGGAAGCCTGCTTCCACAGCCTGTCATCTGTCCACAGCCCACACATACATAGCACCAAACAGGCACTCACTGACTGAAATGTTTGCTGCAGCCAACACAGATCCTCAGTGATCAGAGGGACCACACAAGGACATTCTGAGTCTTCTGCTGTTAAACGTGTGCTGTGTGCTTTCTGTGACTGAATCCATGTCTCTTCATAGCCAGCACTGGCTATGTTGAGACAAGTCTCCTTTCCCCTCTGGTCTTTGAAATGGCAGGTGGGAGGACTTGCTTCTGAAAATGTGAGGTGGGCAGAAGCTGTGCAGAACTTCAAGCAACGGGAGAGGAAATTATGTGGAGACATTTTACTTACCACAGCTTTCATTTCATACCTCGGTTTCTTTACAAAGAAATACCGTCAGAGCCTCATGGATGGGACCTGGAGACCATACCTGAGTCAACTGCAAGTATGTACCACAAGGATTTCTCCTGCCCACATCAGCCGTGGGTACCAATGAGTTCATATGCCAATAATAACCCAAAACTCCTCATCCCTTCTTGCACACTTTCTCCCACCATCTCCTGCACATCCTCTAAGGATCTCTGGGATCCAAGAGTGAGACACAGGCACCCATGCTGTTCCACACTGCCCTGCATTATCATCTGCCATCCTGAGGCAGGGTTCCACTAGCAGGTCATTCTGAGCACCACTCTTCTCATGGGCCTCCACAGGAACTCTGGCCCCCTGCCCAGACTCCTGTCTCTTGGCACTCCTCAAAACGATAAACCTGGGCAGTGCCAACCCCCATTGTGTTTCCCTCTAATCTCACTGCTCTTGAGCCAAACATCACAGTAGCAGCTAAGACAAGGTCCCTTTCCCAGACTCTGCACTGCACCTTGTTATCGAGCCCCAAAGCTGCATGGCCTGTAACCATGGCCCCCAGGTCCTGTGTGAGAACAGCTTTCACTATTCCTGTCACATGCACTCAGCTTGTCCTCTTAGTGTAAGTTGATAGACTTTACACCCACCTCCTCCCTCCACACCAACATGATGAAGTGGGAAATGCCAGTTCCTGACTGAGATGGGCCAGGGTGGTGTCTGGAGCCATCAGTCGGAATAATACCCAATATTACCTGACACTTCCACATCACTCAGTCCACAGATCCTCCCTGAGTATTCAGCGTGTCCACCAGGCAGGAGATGCAGAAGACGTTCCAGCAGGCAGCTCACAGTCCAGTGCAGGAGATTAGGTTCATGGCAAGCAGCTGCATCAAGAGTCAGCTCAGACAGTTCTCAACCTGCAGGAAGGATTGTTTGCAGAGCTCATCTGCAGGGGTTTCCTCTGAACATGGAACCCATGCTGGCTAGTGATGATTGGCTTCACAAAGCAGCACATAAAACCTTACTCACCTGGGAATTTGTTGAATAGGGAAATAAACAAATGTAAAGCTACTTATTATTTATCTTGAACACTTGCAGAAAAGGAAACTGTAGAAAGGACAATCATTAATTGAGTGAATCAAGATAGCGGCAGCTTAGCAAGGGTTTTTCTGGTTTTGTTTGGGGTTCTTAGGCACTTTTTCGCCATGGACCCTTTTTAGCAGTCTGGTGAAATCTACGGGTTCCTTGTCACAGTAATAGGTTTTAGAGCATAAAATAGAATGCATAAGGTTACCAAGGGAACAAATTCTATATAAATACATTTCTGATCTCAGGATAAGAACCTCCAGTGGCATGTTTCCCTTTTGAGATTTGCTTGATGGTTCAGCACCAGCCATTCACAAACTTAGCATGTATGATTAAACGGACAGGAGATGGTTTGGAGAGGTCTTCCTGAGGTAACTGAGAAAACAAATTGCAGAGAAGAGAGAGATGGGGCAGTTAAAAGGGCATCTGTGTGAACCTTGAAAACATTATGACACAAAAGATCACATATTGTATGATTCCTTTTAAGTAAAATACCCAGACTAGGTAAGCCCTTAGAGACAAAAAGCAGACTAGCAGTTGCTAAGAGCTGGAAGTGGGAGAGAACAGGAATGACTACTAACGGGTACAGAGTGATGGAAATGTTTCAGAACTAGATAGAGCTTCCTCTGGGGTGATGGAAATGTTTCAGAACTAGATAGAGCTGATGGTTGCACAATGCTGTGAATATTACTTCAATTTTTTAAAAGTATATGTTCTCAGTGGAACCTATTACTTGTACAGAATTAAACAAGCTAAGAGAGGTCAGCAGAGACCAGAGAGGAGGACCTGGTGCACACACGGGCTGTTGAGGGAAACGGGCTGTGCAGAGCATGTGCAGGCCTGGAGGCTTGCTCCCAGTTTCCAGGGTGTGCCAGTGAGGAGTTTGCAGGGAAGTCATACAGTCAGCCCGGGTGTGGGGTGTTCTGGGTAGGGAGAAGGGAAACACCTCCATCTCTTTGCAAGCCGGCCTCTGTCAGAAAGTGGTGAAGGGGCTGAGAGGAGAGAGTGTTTGGTACAGGCTGGCACTGACAGGAGAGAGCCCAGTAGGTGTGGGCACATGCACAGAAATGCAGAAATGTAGTGGAGGGGTGACCCTGTTAACACGGGGGAGGGCGTAGAGGAGACTGTTGATAAGATATGAATAATCTATGGTAGAAATCTGACTTCGATGAATATACTGAAGAGCAAAGGGTCACACAGGCGGAATTCCTGCTGTTGTCCATCAGTCAAGAGAAAAAAATACTACCAGGAGTTTTTTTAAAACTTGCTTCACAAAATAATTAATTAACTAGTTAGTTAAAGACCTGCTTCCAGAAATAATTACACATCCAGGAAAGCACTCTTGGGTGGGATTCTGATATTGTTTCTCAAAGAGCTTGTCATTTGAGAAACTACCGTGCATCCCACCACCAGCTGAGAAAGCACGCTTCCATTCTGAATGTGTGTGGCATTTCCTCATCATCAGGTTCCCATCCCAGTCACCCCCTCCCTGGACACCCTAAGGATGCTGATGGACGATGCAGACCTAGCTGCCTGGCAGAATGAGGGCCTCCCAGCAGACCGCATGTCCGCAGAGAATGCAGCCATCCTCACCAACTGTGAACGCTGGCCGCTCATGGTTGACCCTCAGTTACAAGGCATCAAATGGGTCAAGAACAAATATGGTGAAGACCTTCGGGTCACCCAGATTGGTCAGAAGGGGTAAGTAGCCTTGCACAAAAGGTCCCACCTTTGCCATTTCTGCAGAGAAAAGCACATCTTAAGCCCTGGTAGATTATTTCTACTCTCCTGGTCCCTCCATGAGACCTCTCATGCTCCTCCTACCATTTCAGGAAACATCTCAGTGCAAGATGCTTAGGGACTGAGTCTCTGATTTTCTTTCTCATTAGAAACCATGTGTGTCAGCCTCTCAGCCCATTCAGGAGCCCTTGCTCCCCCATCCATGGCATTTATCCTCCCACCTCCCTGTGAACACTTTCTGACTCCCCAAACACCACATTTCATCACCAGGCTCTGTTTTACAAAGTCTCCCTCACATTGAGCCCAAACCTGCTTACCCTAGGCCTCTCCTACCCACCGTTCTTACTTCTGCCCCTGAGCCACATTGAATAAACCTAAACTTTTTTCCCCCAAGAAACAATTGAATGTTTGCAGTTGGATGCATAGTGGCCACGTTAGTTATGAAAACATCAGAGCCCTTTGTACCTGCAATACCGCTTTGAACATATAAGATTGGAGAGTTACTACACAAAAGGGTGTGAGTACTGAAGAGAATGTCCATCCAGTTCTCCCCACACTTCACAGACCTGAGCATCCCTCACTCCATTGCTTTGTTAACCCTGTTATAGCTTAGTCCTGTAGTCTCAGTATTCAACTCCTATTCTGTGCATTAGGATACATGAGAAAGATAGGATGGGGTAATGAGGGAGAGCGACCAAGCATCTACTAGGTAGTACAAGTTTTCCTTCACATGCCTTTTTAATCCACACAGTATATAAAGTTAGTGTTATTGGTACCATTTCACATTTGAGGAAATTGAAGTAATTGCCCCAAGAGTATACAATTTTAAAAGTGATGGATATTTATACATCCAGGGTCATAACAGGATTATTTACAAGAGCCAAAAGGTGGAAGCAATCCATGTGTCCATCAACAGATAAATGGATAAACAAAGTGTAATTATATGCATCCAATGGAATATCGTCCAGCCTTGAAAAGGGAGGAAATTCTAACCCATGCTACAACATGGATGAATCTCGAAGACATCATGTTAAGTGAAATAAGCCAGTCACAAAAGGACAAATACTGCATAATTCCACATATATTTAGAGTGATCTGATCCATAGAGACAGAATCTGTCCCCCAGAGGATGGGGGAGATGAGGATTGTCATTTAAAGGGGTGCAGGGGTTCAGTTTTGCAAAAAGAAGAGTTTAAAGAAGAATGATAGTGATGGGAACAATAATGTGAATGGACTTAATGCCACTGGAATTCACACTTGAAAATGGTTAAGATGGTAGATTTATATATATTTTACCACAATTAAAAATTAATTTAGTAATTTTTTTCTAAAAATGGATGGAGGCAGTATTTGAACCAAGGTGATCCTCACTTAGAAATCCAAGGTTTATGCATTCAAACCCACAGCCACCAAAGGGAGGTTTGCTGCCCTGGTCACATGTCCCAAACATGTCTGTCCGGAGGTCCAGCTCACCCACAGTGGTTTAATCAAACATGCAATGTAACAAAGATAGCTAAACAAAGCAAATATTGAATACCAGAATGGATCCTTTCTTACAGAGCACACTTTGTTGAGAAATGACAAGATGCATTTAATTAAAGTATGCTCTCCTATCTAACCAACAACTGCATTTTAAGAAAAAGTGTTCATTCTTGATGCTCATTCCTATATTTCTAATACCAAAAAGAGCACTTGATATGTAGGAGACCCTCAGTAAATATCTGTTCAGTTATGTCTCGGTTCACATCCAATGACTACTTTTCTGTTACATGGTTTTCTAGATTTGGTATCTATTACTTGAATACAAATATTACATCATAGATCATACGTGCTAAGACTATTCAGTGCAGCCTCCCTTCAACTGAGTGGAAATTTGTTTGAGTGTCATTTGTCTCTTAATTTCATCTGCAGGGTTTGACATCCTACAATTTGCTCACATGGTGGCTCATTTCTTCTGTAGACCTTGCTTAGAAAAGTCATCGTCTGTCCATAAATTATGTAAATATTCACTTAGGTTTTTTTAGATTTCTATGAGTGTTCTTTTTACAATGAAATGTAATCATCTGAAAAACAGTTTAGGGTATTATACAAGGTATAGACCTAATTTTAATTCTTCAATTGGTTAGCCATCTTCCAATACCATTTATTAAATTATCCATCCTTTCCCCAATTAATTACTGGTAATTTTTTACTCTATATTAAATTCTCATTAAATAGGGTCTTTAATCCTTTCTACTTATATAATATTATACCAGTCTTTAATTATGTAGTTTTATATTTAGTAGCATTTATTGTGGTATTTCTCATCACAAAAATAACATATCATTATAGAAAAAAGTCACAAAGAAAAATGTTTTAACTCTTATAATTTATCATTCATAGAAAAAGAATGCTAATGTTTTGGTTATGACATCCTTTAAGACTTTTTTCTACCTATATATTTTGTTGTACTTATATAAAATATTTTAGTATTAGCTTATATGAGTTTTCTTGATTATCATTTTTTATTATCTTCATTATTTATTTTTTTAGGTTAACTTTAAAATTTTGGTCAAGATCTATAAAATTATTTTTAGTTACTGTTGGAATGGAATTATATCAAACTCATAAATCTATTTACAGAAAATTAAACTTTTAATATGCCCATTATACTCTATATAACATTACATATTTTAAAATAAGCTAGATTTTGGTAATTGATTACAAATGAATTAAGATGTATCAACACAATCTAACATCCAGTTGTGTAAAAATTGTTATAGAAGAATATTTAATGACATGGGGAAATGTTTATAATGTGTTTTATGTACAAAAACGAGGTTATGAATCAAATATGCTATGTAAATCCAATACTAAATAAATATAAATGCAAATATAAATTATTATATAAATATTATAATATAAAATACAGTCATACCTCGGTACTCATCAGCTTCAGAACTTGTCAGACCCTGTACTCATTGCATTTTGTTGAAGAAAACATGTTTCAGCTCTTGGCGCCTGCTTGGGACTTGCTGCATTTGCTAGAACTTGTATGAGCCACAACACTGCCGGGAAAGGGGAAATGCTTCATCATTCAGTACTCATTGGTTTCAGCACTCATCACAAGTTCCAGAACAAATTAACAAGTACCGACATACCACTATAAATAGAAATATTGATAATAAATTTGAAAATATGCTACATCCAAGCATATAAACACCAAATGTAAATCATAGATAGAAAGGTTACAGTTAATTTTCATTGTTTTGTAATTTTTCCCTATTTCTAAAACTACATAAGATTACGTCAATATCATTTTAATAGAGAAAAATGTGGCCACTGAAACCATCCCAGGTAAGTGTGCCTCCAAGCTTATCACTGTGCTTCAGAGGTCTTGTTAAATTGCCTTGGCACCCACGCGTGGCCACAGGCTCATACTGCCTGCCTTTCCCCAGCTACCTTCAAACCATAGAGCGTGCCTTGGAAGCTGGGGATGTGGTGCTCATTGAAAACCTGGAAGAGTCCATTGATCCTATTCTGGGACCACTGCTTGGGAGAGAAGTCATTAAAAAAGGACGGTAAGGTCCAGCTGTATTGTCCACCCTTTCTGAAGAGTTGGTTCACTGCCCCAGTAGAACTGTGGACAGATCTGCTCTTCTCAGAACATCTTCTCCTCGGGTCATATCAAGAATCCACCCACGGCAGGCACTCTTCTCTTTCTTCCAGGAGAGGCATGGTTTAGCTGCCCTCACAGCCTGGAGAAAGTTGCCTGGAATAACTTTGCTTCCATCAGTCAATGTCCTTCGTGACTCCCTTCTAAATGGCCAAAGGGCACTAGTTTGGAGGAACTTTAAAAGGAAAGTGGCCAAAGAGCAGGCTGACTTTTAAACTTGAGCATTTTATTTAAGCCAGACTCCTGAGAACTCAGCTCCTTGTCAATCTGATGAGCCATACCTATGGCTTTGAGTGCTGGTAGGTGATCAGCATATGGCAGAAGGAGGAAGAAAGGGGGAAAGAGAAGGGCAACAGGCACACAGGAGAGGGAGGGGTGATCATCATTAAGGCCTGCTGGACTCAGAAGCCTCTCCCAGTGCCCAGGCCATAACTCACCTTTACATGTCCTCAAGATGTGCTCATTTACTTAATTAACCATTTTCACCCATGGAAGTCATTTCACCATCAGCCATGAAAAAATTGAGCCCTACTGCCAGGCTGTGAGGTACATTTTTGCCAACTAAAAAAGTGCCCCTTCCTGCACACACTTGACTGCCATCTGCTGGAAATGCTTCCCAAAGTGTAAATGGCTCTCCAGACAGCTGTGCCTGAAAAATCAAACATGGTGGCCAAGAGAAAAAGTCTCCCACCCTCTACCCTTGTGCCCCACATTAGTGCAAACCAGGATCCTAGTGCTCACACTAGACATACTTAGGAGGAATCCACCTGAAATGGCAATATTATTTACTATGAACTTGGGAAAATAACTGTCACAGATAGAATTCTGTCTCTGACTGGATCTCATGGGAAGGTACCGCACTTCACATGAACCTCTATGTTCTAGGTTCATTAAAATCGGAGACAAAGAGTGTGAATACAACCCCAAGTTCCAGCTCATACTCCACACCAAGCTTGCCAACCCTCACTACCAGCCTGAGCTGCAGGCTCAGGCCACCCTGATCAACTTCACTGTGACCAGGGATGGCCTGGAGGACCAGCTGCTGGCCTCTGTGGTCAGCATGGAGAGACCAGACCTGGAGCAGCTGAAGGTGTGTCCAGTGCCCAGCAATCCCACAGTGCTCCCCACTCTGGGAGAGGTATGGGGGGCTATTTTCTCTGGAGCTGAGCTGCAGGGGCTCTGCTAAACTTTGGAGGAGCGCCAACCCCATCTAGCCACTTGGAACACCAAGTTGGGAAAACAGAGGATAGAGTGAGCTAAAGAACAGACAGTCAGAGAGAGAAGCTAATTGCTGAGAGCAGAGCCTCACAGAGACTGTGAACATGCTGTGGCCAGCACAAGAGGGACTCCTCTCACACATGGTCACATGACTCAGTCAGGACTAAGTGGGATTCAGCTTTGCAAGGACACTGAAAACCTTAGGATAGTGTCTTGGCTCAGGCTGCTATAATGAAACACCATAGACTGAGTGGCTTAAACACAGAAATTTTATTTTCTCACAGTTCTGGGAGTTGTTAAGCTGAAAACAGGGGGCCAGCATGTTTGGTTTCTGGTGAGGCTGTCCACCCTGGCTGGTAGATGACCATGTCACTGTGTACTCACAGACCTCTTCTGTGTGTGCAGAGGAAGAAAGCAACTCCTCCTGTGTCTCTGTTTATATGGACACTACTCCTGTCAGACCCCAGCCCCACTATATTGACCTCATTTAACCATATTCAACCCCTTAAAGGCCCATTTCCAATATACTCGAATGGGAGTGAAGGCTTCAACCTACAACCTGGGGACACAATTCAGTCCAGAGCCAATAATCCCTGTTGTACTCTCTTTAGCCCTGATTAGATTAGAAAATGCAAGTCCAGAATTACAATTTATGTGAGACTGATATCAGGGATGCCTGGGCCTTGCTTCCTGCAAGTATCCCATTATCAAACAGCTACCTTTGGAGCACCAACTCTGTAGCAGGTGCCAAGCACTCGGGAGGCTCCAAGGAAAACCACATCCCTGCCTTCACAGGCTTACCATCTCTTGGAGGGACACAGAAAATAAGAATGTAAACAAACAAATGAAATATATCATTTCAGGTGGTAATAAGAATTTTGAAGAAAATTAAGAAGGGTGATATAAGAGAGCTCAGGGACTAGTTTAAACTGGGAAAGTCAGGAAAAAAATTCTGTGAGAAGATGGCATTTGAGCTAATTCCTGAATAATTTCAAGGCCCCTGCACAGCATTCCCAGCAAACAGCAGCAAACTCTGGCCATGAAGCAGGCAGGATTCAGGAATGCATCATTAAGAAACAGAAAATGACTGGGGCAGCCATGTCTTGAGCCTCTAGCAGGAATATTGTTCTTTAGTGGATGCAAACACAATCACCCCAGGTTGTACAAGGGCAAAGAAATGGCAGCTGCCTGCCTTCTGCCCCTGCCCCAACAAGAAGTGTGCCAGTGCCTCAGGGTATGTATGCAGTCTAACCCTCGGGGAGGGAAGGCCAGGCAAGCTCAGCTTGGCCACCAGCACCCACTGGTGCTGAGTTCTGCAAGGATCTTGTCTAAACTGTATGAGACAGTTTGGGTTGCTTTTGTTTAAAAAAACAAGAACCTTTTCCATCAGAGAGCTATTCATCTGGGAAGAATAAAGTGGTGATAGAGAGGACCCTCTGGAGAACTCACACTTGACTCTACCCTCTAACTGTTCACAAAAAGTAGGTTCCATTTAATGAACAGACTATGTATCATTGTTGCGTGAAGTTTTGCACAGCACTTCTAGAGGTGGGGATTGAGATGAACCCAGCTGAGGATACAAAGGTGCAAAGATGGTAAATTAGCCTAAGGTCACATAATTGGGAAATGGTGCAGTAGGGATTCAACTCATTTGTATCTCATCTGTTTATGGCCTTGATCATTCTGCTATTTTGTCTTCAGTTTGCCATCTCTAAGAGAAGGGAATCTGGGCCCGTAAAGCTTTATTTATTCAGACCTATCCCAAGAGTAGGGTGCTCTGGGCTTCTATATGTGACTCCCCCTTACTTGATGTTTGCAGTCAGAGCTCACAAAGCAGCAGAATGGGTTCAAAATCACCCTGAAAACGTTGGAAGACAATCTGCTCTCTCGCCTCTCCTCGGCATCCGGGAACTTCCTGGGAGACTTGGCCCTGGTGGAGAACCTTGAGGTCACCAAGCAGACTGCTGCAGAAGTTGAGAAAAAGGTAAAACTGCTCTGGCAGACTAAGCTTGGAGGCAAAGGCCCTCCTGCTAAACCCTGAGTTCAACTTTCAGGAAAAAAAAATAGAAGCAGCAGCAGCCAGAGTAACAGATGGCTTGTTCACCTACCTCAGTTTCTTCTAGAAAATCAAGTTAACCAAGATTCCTGAAATGGCTGCCCCACACTCTAGATTATGGAGTTCCCACCTTCTGGGGAATGCTTTTGACAACACAACTCCACAAACTTTTAATGGGCCCTTCAGTCTACGAGGGCATTGTATTCTGTGCAGATAATGGCAGCTCCAACTTTGTTCCTCACTGAGTGGGTGGCATGGCCCTGAAACTCAGAGATTGCATTGCTGTAAGAGTCAGCTGGTTCAAGCATGACTGCACCCTGAGAATACCCCAGCCTGCAAACATGTTACACGTCTGATTTTAATGAGAGAGCTTTGATGACTTCCCAGGAAACTCGGCTCTCAAAAACAGTGCCATCCTGCAAACAATTTTGTACATAACTTTCTTTATTTCACAACATGTGGAAGGCTTTTGTTTTCCCTTATGGGGGACTAAAAGACACAACTTGCTAGGCCCCCTTACCCCTTCCCAGCAGGGTGCTGAACCTGCAAAGGCCTCTTCTCTTTTTCAGCCCTGTTCTTGGATCAGAGGAGTATTTAAGGTACTGGTTCTGAGTAGGTGTGTGTCTGGGAACAATACAACTTTGAGGGAATACACTTATTGCCAGATTACTGAGATCTCTCCAAATATAAAAGACTCCAATCTGGGCAGGGACAAAGTAAGAAAAATGAAGACTAGTGATGAGCAGGGCCAATAAACCGGTTCATATCCACTCTGGGATAACAGATACCTGAGGTTGGAGCAAGGGACTGAGAGCAGGAAGGGCCAGCTTCACAGTCTCTGTGGCTGTGGTGTGACCACAGTCTCACTGGTGGTTTTCTATGGCCTCCACATCTGTTGATAGGGGCATGCAAAGTTCGTAAAATTATTTCTGCAGAAGTTCTATGCCTTGGGCAGAAGAGATGGGGAACACAACCCAACCCACTGAGGGCAAAGGTGGAACTGACCATGTTGATCTCTTCTTCCCCACTGCCTCTTTCCTACTCTTTTGACCTTTCTCTTTAACATCAGTGATCACTTACTGAATGCCTGGCATGCATCAAGTGTTTTCTAGAACCTTTTTCTCTTGTTGTTTCATTTCATTTTGCCTTCTTTCTCTTTCTCATTTGTTCATCCAATAAATATTTACTTGGAGGCTGTTATATTTCAAGTTCCACAACAAAAGTTGAGGGTATAGCAATGAACTGCCAGAATCTCAGGCTCCCAGGACCTGGTTCTCTGAAGGAGAAAGACAATAAGCAGGCAGCGATGAAGCAGTGATGAGGGCTCTGTCAGAGGGAGCACGAGAAGCCATGAGCACACCAAGTAAAAGCACTCAGCCAGAGGGAGAGGGACATTCTGTTCAGTGTAACTGGAACATCAAGAGACTGTAGATGAGGGTGGAAGTTGTCACTGCAGATGAGGCATAAACATAGATGGCATTTCCATTTCAAAGGACTTGGTAGACCATGCTAAGAGATCTGCACTTCAGATGGAAGTCAGGTATCACAAAAGAGTTGTTTGTTTCCCTTTTAAAACAAGAGAGAAACATAATCAACACTGTGCTTTAGAGAAAGATCACTCCAGCTACAATCTGGAGCACAGCTTGGGGAGGTGGAAGCAGAGAAAGTAGTAGAGGGTACAGTAATTCTGAAGAGAGGCAATGGTACCCTGAATTAAGGTTGGCAGTTATGGTGCAAAGAAGTGGGCAAATTCAAGAGCGATATGCAAACTCAAAGAGATAGAATTGAAAAACTTGCTAGTTGATTGGATATGATTATACAGGATTGGGCAAAAGAAGGTTTATAGTTGTTTATATGGAAAATAATACAATAATTAATAAATAATACAAGAATAAACTCTGTTTCACTTACTCACAACTATAAACCTACTTTTGCTGTATGTGGATGAAGGTGTAGTCAAGGAAATGGCTCAGGTTCCAGGAATAAACACCTGGAAAAGTATCGCTGTCAACAACTGAAAGAAGAGATTAGAAGTGGATTGGGGAATGAGAAAAAATGATGGTTTTAGTTTGTGTTGTGTTGAGTTTGAAATGCCTTTGGGCCATTCACATGGGAATGTGCCACGGGTTTTTGGATATATGATCTTGAGCTAGTGATAGAGTGCTGAGAATCATCAATGAGTAGTTCATCATTGAAACTTTAGAAATGGATGAAGTTACCTAGAAGATGTGTGTGCTACTGAAATAGGCAGACTACTCCTGCAGCCCAGTGGGCAGGAAGTCAAAAACTCATTAATATTCCCTTATATCTTCCCTTCTCCTTACAACCAATTAGCAGCTAGATGGAAGGACACTGCTGTCTGCAAGCTTCACTCCAATGGGCTTATATTGCGTTCCCTTCACTCACACCTGTGTTCCAGCGAGAAAGATTGCCTTTTCAGCAACCCTCCCTCATTTAAATGCTAAAAAAAAAAACCCACACCCTTCCATTAAGATTTAACATGCTAATGAGACATATGACACATGAAGAAGCATGTAATTCCACTGCACAGACACCAGAGTCCCCACATCTACATATTTAGACATCACACATCCTTCCCACCCCAACTTCTGTAAAACTGTTCCCTGGCTTTTGTTCGGGGAGCAACAACATTTTTCTTTTCCCCTTTAATTGTTGTTTCCCTCAGCACACAAGTTTTTTATAAACCTCTTGCCTGATAACTACTCTTGTGGTGAACTCTTGATTTCTGTCTCAGGATTTCACAGGAACCCAGGAGGGTTCAATGGTAAACTTCTTGCCTGCTGTGTGGGAGACCTGGGTTTGGCTCCAGACCAATGCACCAGGGTCTCTAGAGGTTTCTGGTGATCCCTCTTGACTTCTATCCTGGAAGATCACAAGAACCCAGGGTGCAGATAACACAATAAGACTGGGAGTAGAGCATTGAAGAATACTAATACATTTTAAGAGAAGTAAAGCTGTGAAGAATGGAATAGAGCAGACAGATGGAAGGAAAAGCAGGTAAATAAGGTATTACAAAAAAAGTATTTCGAGAGGAAAGGATGTCAACAGTGTTGTGTGATGTTGAGAACTCAAGATATGGCTGAAATGTATCCACTGCATTTTGCAAAATGGAGTTATGAATGATCTTGGGAAGAATAGTTTCAGTGAAGTAGGAGAAGCAGAAGCCTGCATTAGACTTACAGTAAGTGGGAGATGGGAAAGGAGAGGTGAGTAGAGGCAATTCTTTAAAGTAGCCAAACTATGAAATAGTAAGGACAGAAATGACGGCCACTTAAAGAGTACACCAATCCTTCAAGGCTCTTCCCCCTCAGATGGACGAGGCTGAGCATTATGGTCTTACTTAGCTGGGGGTGGGAAGGTGCATGGATTGTAAGGCAAAAGGGAATAGTTACCAAGAAGAGTTGAATTTACAGGAATGACAAGGAATGGTTAATAGAGTGGGGTAAATAAGAAACTCAGGAGAAATATAATTCAGGTCACCATTGAAGAGCTTATCTTTATTTTTAATTTATGTATAATTTGTATACAGTCTTATATACTTACATTAGTTTCATGTGTATATGCAGTGATTCAACATTTTTATACCTTACAATGTGATCATCCCACTAACTCTAGTAGTCATCGATCATTGTGCAAGAACTTTTTTTTTCTTTGATTTTAAAGAGAGAAGGGCAGGAAGAGATAAACATCAGTTTGCTGTTCCACTTATTTATGCATTCATCAGTCGATTCCTGTATGTGCCCTGACCAGGGAGCAACCTGCAATCCTGGCATATTGGGATGACACTCTAACCAACTGAGCACCTGGCCAAGACACGGAGCTTATCTTTAGAAAGATGGAGAGTTTGTTCCAATGTGATAGGTGCTAGGGGGAAAACATGAATCTAGAAATGGTTCATGGGCATATAGACAACTCAGGTAGGGGGACGGAAAATTAAGGAAATAGAAGGGAAGGCAAAAATTAAGGAAATCTCTTCCTTATGGTCTCTATATAATCTGTGAAAGCATGAGTCAAGTTATCTGCCAATAGAGGGAATGATGGTGAGATGGAGGGCTTGGGGAGAAGAGTGAAGGTTTACAATAGTTGTTGGAAGAAATGGAAATGAATGTTGACTAAAGACACAGAGATTAATGGGCAGCATTAAGGACCCAAGTGAGCTTGAAGAGTATGGGACTGTGATAACACCAATATGCACAATTGTGTGATTCCTGTTCACACCCACTCCCTTCTGAGCACCATTGTCTTTTAACTACTGAATGTAACCAATTTACATTTATTAACATTACAGATATCGTTATATTCCTTTCTACTATCTTACTTGTGTTTTCTCCTAATCATGCCTTTCGTTTTTTTCTCCTTTCTTGATTTTTCTTTATCCTCCCTTTATCCTTTGCTGATTTTAAAGTTATTCATTCTATTTTATTTGATTAACCTCATTTCATGTATACATTAAAAATATACTTCATTTAATATGTGATTTAACAATAGAGACATTAATTTGACAAAGTCTAAAATTCAGCAATATATCTAGCCTCTTCCAAAATAATGTAAGGATTTCAGAACACTTTGATCATCCTCTCCCATCTGCTGTTACTGTTTTATGTTTTAGTTCAACCTTGCTTTTACCTACTACTTCCAAACTGGTTGTGGTTTTTAGAAAAGTCTGTTATTTACATTAGCTCTATATTTAAGAAATTCTTATATTTCATTTCTTCCTTTGGGTTCAATTTTCTTCTAATTAAGGCAAATAATTATTTCTTCAATGGTCTGTGGAGAGTTTCTTTGACCTTGACTGTTTCAAAGAAAGAGCTCTGGTCTTTCATTACTTTTGGAAAAGCCATAACTATTGTAGTTTCAAATGCTGCCTCTCCCTCATTCTGTCTATTCTCTGCTTACTTCTGTAAGATGTATTTTGAATCTTCATATTCCATGTGCCAAGTCTGCCAAGTTTCATTGCATCTTTTACATATTTCCCATCTTTATTTCTCTCTGCATTGCTTTTGTAACAGTTTCCTCATATCTATCTTCTAGTTTGTTTATTCTCTTCACAACTTGAGTGAATTATTTAATCTATGTGCTGAGTTTTTCATTTAAATATCTGTATTTTTATTTTTAGGAGTTCTAACTAGTGCTTTTTCAGATAATGTCTTTTTTTATATATATAGTTCTGGTTTTATACTTTATTTACCTCTACTGCTTTTAAGGTTAATTAGTTACTGATGAGCTTTAGATTGTATGATCATCTTCAGCTCTTGGGATGCTAGTCCTGGGATTTTGAGTTATGTGGTTGGGTCTTCTAATTGCCCCCTTTGGTAACACTTCCTCCTGAAGTTTTAATTGCTTACTGCAAGCTCATCTTCCATAAAAGTCTTTGTGGTTTTTTTGTTTGTTTGTTTTTCCTGTGAGACTCTCATGAATTAACAGTAGTTTCACTCTATTCTGGAGCATGAGGCAGGTCAGACTGAGGTTTGTATTTAGTGGTGTGTTTTTACAGAATCCCTCTTTCTGATGCTTAGTTCTCTTATTTTTACGTCTAATAAGTAATTTGCTAAAAATAGAATATTCCACTGAGAGACATTTTCTTTGTGAATTAGTATATTAACATTTTCATAAAACCTAAGAAAACAGAAGATTAGATGGTGCTTCTTTTACTGGATTTTTCCCACCTGGAATTCTGGTTGACTTTCAATATATATTTTTGTGATTCTATGAACTCTTTCTTGTTAGACATGAAGTTTGGAGTCATGTGTAACCCATGTTACCCCACTGGATGAGCTGACACCCCACTCTTGGGGAAGACTCAAATGTATCATCTCTTTTACCCAAGCTCTGTTGAGGAATACCACAGTGGCTTTCTTAACCCTCCAGCCACTACCACCATCCCAATCTGTCCCACCCCACACACAGACGCATATGTACTTACGCAGAGAGACCAAGTTGATTCTCAGGTTGGTCTGAACAATGGACCTCTATTGCTTTTTCTGACAGTTCCAGGAGGCCAATGTGACCGAAGCAAAAATCAACGAGGCCCGAGAGCACTATCGACCAGCTGCTGCCCGAGCCTCTCTGCTCTACTTCATCATGAATGACCTCAGCAAGATCCACCCCATGTACCAGTTTTCTCTCAAGGTGACTCCCACCTGGGGCTTTTTGCATAATCATAATAAAGCAGTATCATAGAACCAGCATAAGTCTCCATGGGAGATTATCCATGTGCTTTCATTAGCTATGGCAGCTCTTTAAGCTCAAATGCAGAAGAGCAGCTTCAAACCTATATTATTTTCCTCAGCTCTTTAACTGGGTCTCTCATAACTCATTGGTTATTTGGCTGAAACAGAGGAGATGCTATACCACATCTCAACCTCACTCATTCAGTAAGCACTATGATGTGGCAGGTGCTGTGTTCACTAAGTGTGTGGAAGAGGATGCCTAGAAATATTAGAAGTAATCCCTGCCCCCAAAGAGCTTAAAATATATAGCAACAATCAAATGTGTGTGTCGTTCATATCCATTAAAACCAAAGCAGGAAATAATGATAGACTAACCTCAAATTATTTATACTTTTCTTATTACCTTTATATCCCAAAACTACTGTTTTATGGTTGTTGAAATATTTCTAAAACCAAAGACATTAGCAAATTCTAAATGCTGACTTAACTTATCTTACTCAAGGAAAAGACACAAATTTTAAGTGTATCCCTGCAAATATTATGTATCTTTCTCCTCTAGAGAATTCACCAAAAAAAACAACAATTGAAGAGGCATTAGTGGGTGGTGGAGCATTTCTGGACAACCTATTTGGTTTAACCCAACAAACATAGGACACACAGACACACACACATGTGGGAGAGAGGGGCATAGACATACAGACATGCAGACACACACCAGAGCTTCACACCTCATTCTGTGAAGGTCAACTGCCACATGGACATCAAGGTGTGGAGACGAAGGTGTGCAGCTGAGTAATCAGGGGATCCTAGTACCTGGACTCATTTAGCTGGAAATGGCATATCACCATTTCCCAACCTCTGTCCTTCAGCTCACAATTGCTATAGATTCACTGAACTATGTTGGCAATATTTTATTTTAAAAGAAATTCAACACTTGGTCTTACATTCAAGTCAAAACCTCATGTAAAAGAATTATAAAATATTTAAAAACTGTATAAAAGTTAGCATGATAAGCCTCATAACTACAGGATCACTGCCTAGTTCCAAGAGTAGTTACAGCTGAGCTCCGTGACTTCCTAAGAAAAAGAAATCAGCCCTGGCTGGCATAGCTCAGTGGATTGAGCTCGGGATGTGAACCAAAGTGTCGCAGGTTGGATTCCCAGTCAGGGTACATGCCTGGGTTGCAGGCCATGACCCCCAGCAACCGCACATTGATGTTTCTCTCTCTCTCTCTATCCCTCCCTTCCCTCTCTAAAAATAAAATAATAAAATCTTTAAAAAGAGAGAAAAAAGAAAAAGAAATCAGACAAAGCCCATGAAAACATGTGTTCAAAAATACATTGTGAGCTGTTCTTCAGCAACAGCACCATGATGTAGGCTTGTTTTGTCACTGGAAGCTCTAATTGTAAGGAGGTAGCATTTGGGGTCCCCATTTCATTATTAAGAATGGCAAAAAACTGCTCACTGATCAGCTTGATCTCTGAAAGTAGGTTTAAATGCTTAATAATATGGAGCTAAAGTAAATGTCTTCAGAACATACTAAAACAACAATAACTCAGAAGCTCTCTGCGATTTAAAGCAAAAGTCATTTTGGCTTTAGCTTGAGGTTGGGTTTTACAGTTCCTGTTCCTGGCAGTGAAGAGAGAGGCTTTCTCAAAGTGTCAGAACCACAGATAGGCCACAATCTCACATCCCAGTTTTCCAAAGTGTTTGGAGGAGTATATTAAAATGTGTGTATTTGCTTATAGACATGCAAAAACTCTTCAAAAGTCAGATTTAATATGAACTTGGAAGTTTATGACATAGTTAAGGTGGAATTTAATTATAGAGACATTTTTCTTCAAAACTCAGCCAAACGCTAGAAGAGGATCAACAGAACGCACTTGCAGGGTGCCAGGGTGTCCCCAGTGAGCAGACACCTCCCCAGGCTTTCCTGCAGACGGACGGATGGATGGATGGAAGGCTCAGCTCCCTCTGCTGTGTGCATGGCGGCAGGTGGGAGCACAGCTAGAGGGCTAATCTTTCTAGAAGAGCTTGGAAGGAGAAGAATCTGATAGGCTGAAGCAAATAGAACATAGGGCACAGGAGGCCCAAGGGCCTGCTAACCTGTTTTCCTTAGCCCTCAGAGGACTTTTGCAACACTTTCATTGGTTACAAAGATTTTAAAAGAAGGAGATGCATACAAATCTTAATTTCTGGCTTCTCGTGAAAGTCTGGGAGATATGGCAGTCTGAGCCCACACTCCACATGGCATAAAGCCACTAGAGCCAAGGGGTGGCTGCTTCCTAGGCAGGCATGGTCCTCCCTCCAGGTTGCTGCAGCCCCTACCCCTACCTGGACCCTCACACCTGGCCCCTGAAAGCATTTGAGTTTGAGAACCTTGGTCCAGGGCAGCCTCACAGTTTGCCTAAGCTCTTTAGGGCACCAGCAGGACTCAGTTATTCCTGTAACAAATCTTTTCAGTGCCTTTTATATGTGAAAAGCTGGGCTGGATTCTGGGAATGACAAGAGTCAGTAAGGCCTGTCCCCCACCTCGATGTGCTTGCAATCTGGTATAAATGAAAAGGTGAAAAAAACTAACATACAAAGGTAATGGATAAGGGCCCTAAAAAAGCAACAGGTGTAGTTAGAGCCAAAATAAGATCTTGTGGGCAGGAGAGACCTTCTGGAGGAAGCCACAGAAGGCAAGATCAGGCCCAGGACCAGAGCCATTCAAAAACCAGAAATAAGAGGAAAAGGGGACTTCTTTTTAGGATAGAAAGGAAAAGAAAGGCAAAAGTACTCTAGTGGAAAGAAAAGGCTAAATGTACCTAGGTTTTTAAAATGTATTTAGATATTTTCCAGAATTGTGAATCACCTTGTTGAAACTTAGAACTAGAGATTCTTTACTGGTCGTTGTCATTCTGAGTTTTAGACAAAAGCCATAGTAACCACCTGGGGGAAACTATCCACTCAGTCTTTGTAGACTGAGAAGCTTCCCTAACTGCTTTGTGTGGTGCTGGATAACATATCCACTTGCAACAAGCTGTTACTCCAATTGAAAGCCTACCAAGTAAGGGTGAACATCATAATGGACTGGGGTGAGGGTAGGCAGAAGATTTTGCTCAGCTCATCAAAATTGAATGAAGAAAATCTGCAAGAGCTTCATTAATAAGAAACACCATGGCACTATGGACTAGACAGAGGAATTCATTCATGTTTTCCCCCATTTTGCAAATGAGGATAGACTGAGGTACAAATCTTCTGTTTTCCATTGCATTTCAAAGGTCTGGTGTTAGAAAGCTCCAAGATTATTTTTCTTCTTAAAGCAACAAAACAAAGCCCTGGCTGGTGTAGCTCAGTGGACTGAGTGTGGGCCTGCAAATCAGAAGGTTGCAGGTTCAATTCCCAGTCAGGGCACATGTCAGGGTTGCAGACCAGGTCCCCAGTGGGAGGCATGCAAGAGACAACCACACATTGATGTTTCCCTCTCTTTCTCCTTCCATTCCCCCCTCTCTAAAAATAAATAAATAAAATCTTTTTTAAAGCAACAAAATGAAAATAGAAAAAAGAAAGCTGCATAGCCAAAAATGTGAAAAAACCAATTATATTTTGATTTTTTAATGATTCCTTCTAATCATATAACATTCAAATTGCAACATTCTTAAATGTATTTTTTAAAAAGTCTTTATCTAAGTCTAAAACAATGGAAAGTTGACTGACTCATATGAGTTTTATTTATATTATGCCCGTAACTAGTTCAGAGGAGGCCCCCAAAGCATCCTGTGTTCCCAACTTTGCAGGGAGGGCCCATGAGGAAAACAGACATGTACAGGGACCCATCAAATGACTGCAGAGTGAACAGAGAGAAAAGAGCACCTGAGATTCTGATCATTACCAAAGGAAAAGTAACCAATTAAAAATATTCTGAGGGCCTGTCAGGTACAAGGGTCTCTTTAAGACAACAAAGTTGTACAAAACATTGGTTCTGCAATCAAGAGTTTTATAATCTAGCCCTGGCTGGTGTGGCTCAGTGGATTGAGCACTGGCTGGATTGTGGATTGTGGATTGTGAAGCAAGAGGTAGCTGGTTTGATTCCCAGTCAGGGCACATACCTGGGTTGTAGGCCAGGTCCCCAGTAGGAGGTGTGTGAGAGGCAACCACACACTGATGTTTCTCTCCCTTTATCCTTCCATTCCCCTCTCTCTAAGAATAAATAAATAAAATCTTCAAAGAAAGATTTTTTAAAAGTTTAAAATCTAATGGATAGAATAATGGTCCTCACTGGTTATTGTTGACTGTGTTTACTTTTTATTTGGTTAGTTATGCAACAAACTTATTTGATTTAATTATTTTGGCCACTGGAGATTTATTTTTCACTAATCAAAATGTAGGCTCTTCTCTGCATGCCTCATAGCTTTCCCCATGTTGTGACAACATAATAATTCATATGAGCAAACTAAGAAAACAATAAACAAAGACAAAAGTCTTTTTGTTGCCGCTGGCCCTTGTTGGCAGGATATGATGGGAAAATGTTTCTGTGACTCAGAAATTATAATGTTCTTCACAGGTAGGGCTACTCACTGTAAACAAAGGCACCTGTGTAAATCATCTATGTCCTGCCTGCACCCCTACCCCCAGGCCTTCAGTACCACCTTCCAGAAGGCTGTACAGAGGGCTGGCCCTGCTGAGAGCCTCCAGGAGCGACTGACCAACCTGATAGACAACATCACCTTCTCTGTGTACCAGTACACCACCCGCGGGCTCTTCGAGTGTGACAAGCTGACCTACCTTGCCCAGCTCACCTTTCAGGTAAAAATGAATTGGAGAAGTTTCCAGAAAACAAGTCATTTTCTAGTGCCCAATCAGCAAGTATAAAAAATAAATAAATAACTTCTTTTAACATCAATTTTTATAGCATGTCAAGGTTATTGAGCTCTAAGCAGAGAGGTCAGACAAGAAGGTCCTGTTAGGTATATGCATGCTCCCCATACTGTCCCACTCATGCCAGAGCTGCTTGATCAATCATTGCACGTTTTCTTGCTGATGCTGGATGATCTAAGATCCTCCTCAACATACCCCTCCAACAGCCACTACCAATCAATTCAAGCCAGCCCCGAGATAAAACTGGTTGGCCATACTAATAACTAGGTACTTTCTGAGATACAGTAAGAACTTTTTTAGAGACTCCCTCATTAATTATTTAATTTTGGGGTGCAAGTTTAATGTCCCAACATCCCCCTGGAATATGAATTTGCAAATGTCTTTCTGTAGTTACAGCAATCTTGACCTTAAAAATATCTTTTAGAACTATGATCCTCAAGGGTTTGGGAGCACTAGAGTCTTCCAATGTTAATTAGAAATGCTTGTCTTTTATTTCTTTTAACATAAAAAAAAACAAGAAAATTTATCTCCTTGTACTTATCTTTTAGCATTGGAACTTTTTCCCATATATAAATTAGGAGCACAGAACAGACCATCTGAGACCTCTTCTAATTCTCAAAATCAGATATTTCCAGGGCTGGGAATATCTGCACTGACTCTGCACGTTTCTAGGGCTGGACTCCTGGGGAGTGTTAGTGTGGCTCATCTCTAACCTATGTGTTCCCCATGCCGGCAGAAATGGCAGCTTGGCCCTCACAGAAGGAACTGGAGCCTCAGCATAGACTCATCTCCTTCCTGCAGCTTATTCCCCGGCCCCAAGGAGCCCCCTCACCCCTGCCTCAACCCGGCTTGTACTCTTTTCCTCTTGTACATATTTCAGCCCCATCTTACAAGGGCTTCTCCACCTCATCTACCATTTCTAGCCAATTATCTCCTTAGAGACTTTTTCTCAAACTGACAAAATTATTTTTCCTTTGTGAATATTTCTGTCTGTAACTCCTCAGCAGAGAATAACATGTGAAGAGGGGAAAGCAATTTCCCAGGCACCTCTCAGCATGAGTTAGTGCAAACAAGACGATGCCTTACCTGAATACACCTGACTGATTCCCTCTCAGTCTCTGCACTTCCCATCACCTCCTCCCTGGAAAGCCTCCCCTTCCTGTTTAAACAGTCCCATCCCTTAGCTTCTCCAAGACCCAATTCAAAACCATTACAGAAAGTTTAGTCAAATAAATTCCCCTTCCCCTGCTTTCTGGCCACTCCCTTATTCTAGAAACTCGGTAGCATTATTGATTTATACATGCACTTCTATTTTGCATATATTCATATATTAGTTTGACACTGTCCTCAAATCATGTCATGTGTGTGCGTCATCTTCTCAGTAAATGGCAGAAACGTATTCCATGGCATTTATGATTGACACATAAACCATAAACCACTTATGCAGTCATTCACCGTGTGCAATTACATCACACTGATATGAAAACAGAAGCACGCAGAGGTGATACACAGAGATATCTCCTTTCTTTTAAAAAATATTTATTTATTTTTAGAGAGAGGGGAAGGGAAAGAGGAAGGGAGAGAGATATCAATGTGTAGTTGCCTCTCATGCACCTCACACCAGGGACCTGGCCTGCAACCCAGGCATGTGCCTTGACTGGGAATCAAACTGGCTACCCTTTGGTTCACAGCCTGCCCTCAGTCCACTGAGCTGTACCAGCCAGGGCAGATTTAGCCTTTATTCACACCACATTTTATCAATCAAAATCAATGGGCAAGTTCTGGTGCTAGAGTAACAACAGTCACACTGTGTGGTGACCTTGTGACTGCCACCAGCTAAGGAAGTATGGTATCCCTCCCCCACTCACAGGTTCTCCTCCTGAACCAGGAGGCAGTCACCACAGAGCTGGATTTCCTGCTTCGAGCTCCAGTGCAGACCAGCACCCCCAGTCCGGTGGACTTCCTCTCCCACCAGGCCTGGGGTACCATCAAGGTCAGTACCAGTCCCTAGAAAGGTGAAGTTCTCATCTCCTGGAGTTTCTCTAATACTTGTCCCCAAGAATTCAGCAGGGCTCTCTTTTGGGGTTCATCGTGGACCTGTTTGAACACAGGTGCACCCCACAGCAGAGCTGGGAAGGTTGAGCAGAGGGCCAAGGACAGGGGACAGAGGACTAGCTGGTACTGGCTGGTGTGAGAATTCTGCCTCCAGGGTGTGAGGGACCAGTAAGATCCTGCTCACTGCTCTGACACAGCTGAGCTGCCTTTCACCCTCCAGTGTCTAAGGCTGCAACAGGCTCAGGCTCCTCTGTGAGGCTCTCAGGCTGGGATGGAGACAGCACTTCCATGAAACAGAAGCCAGATTCTGTTCAGGCTTCTTCCTGTGAATCCTAACTCAGCCTCAGAGCAGCCTGGGATTATCTGTGGTCTGTCATAGTTCACAATTGTTGAGCACCTTAGAAATGCATTACCTTATTTTAGTCTCATGTTCACCTGGGAGATAGGGATTGCCTGTTCCCATTTAAAGTATGAAGAAAGCAAGGTCCTGCATATTATAAGTAGCAAATCCAGGACTCAAATTCTGGTTTTCCTGAGAACAAAGCTCATTTTCTGTCCGTGTTACTCAGCTTGCTGAAGATGGGATTCTATGAACACTGAAAAGATCAATAGGAACCATGCCTGCATTCACAGGTCCCACACGATGATGAAAAGTAACAGTTGACTGAATGAACCAGCCCCAACCCTCCCAGGCCTGCCCTCCATGGGGACAGCCAACTGGTCCCACCTGACTGAGCAGCGAGGGCAGGACCAGCGCTGTCAGGGGACTGGCCCCTGCACACAGAGTGGACAGGGCTATGATCTTCCACATTTGTTGCATTTTTTGTTTCACAGCACAAAAAAGTATGAGTCTGAAGGAATGTGATTGGCTTTCTCTTTATATATGCTACTCAGATTTGAAGACAATGTAGATTTGCATGCCTATTATAAGAAATAATAGGGATATTCCTTGTACCCCATTTCCCCCAATGGTAACATCCTGCATTTCTGTAGTACCATGTCACACCCAGGAAGCTGACATTGATACAATCCACTCAACCTGTTTTGATTTCACCAGTTTCTTGTGCACTCATTTTGTGTGTACATGTGTGTGTGTCACATGTGAAGGTTCATGTAATCACCACCACAGTCAAGATACAGAAAATTTCATCACTACCGAGATCCCTCACATCACCCTTTATAATCATAGCGGCCTCCTCCCTCCCCCATCCCTAATGCCTGGCTGCCACTTAATCTGTTCTCCATTTGTCTAATTTTGTCATCTCAAGAATGTCATGTAAGTGGAAATATTCAATATGTAATCTTTTTGGACTGGCTGGGTCACTCAGCATCATTCCCTTGAGATCCATCTGAGTTGCATTTACTTTATTACTGAGCCCCACATTTAATCACTTATATGCATGCTTTCCCCTTCAAAGGATTCATCTTAGGAGATTCAAGGGTCATTCCACTCATGCTGCCACTGCCCAAAATGTTTCTCTACCTTTTTTTTTCAGAGTTGGTGGCTATTTTTAAAATATTCTTGCAGCTGTCTGGAAATCAGGGGTGACGAAACTTTTTCTGTACAGGGCCACATCATAAATATTTAGACTTTGAGGGTCAGACCTTGTCACAACTGCTCAGCCCGGCCCAAGTCACACACAATAGATAAGCAAGTGGGAATAGCTGAGTTCCAGTAAAACTTTATTTGCATACATGGATGGTGAGCCAGATTGGCCCTGCAGACTGCAGTTTGCTGATCCCTGATTTAAATAATAAAGGTGTGATTTGATTTTTATTTATTAACTTAGTTTGTCATTCTGGACCCAATCTGGCAAATGAGAAGGGGAATAATACATGGGAAAGAAACAAGGGAAAACTCCATTCACAACAACAACAAAATCAAAAATTACAAAATGCCTAAGAATAATTATAATAAATGCAGAATGTATGTGTGGAAAACCATCAACTCTTCTAGGCTACACAAGTTATGAATGGATGTATGCTCCAGGGTAGCACTGTCCAAAAAATATACAATGTATGTCATATATGTAATTTAAAATATTCTAGTAGCCAAATATTTAAAAAGTAATAAGAAATCAGTGAGGCCCTGGCTGGGTAGCTCCATTGGTTGGAGCATCAGCCTGATGCACCTGGGTTGTGGGTTTGATCCCCTGTCAGGGCACATATAAGAGTCAATCAGTGGCTGCATGCATGGGTAGAACAACAAACCCATATGTCTTTCTCCTTCCCTCTTTCTCACTCAAAAAAAATCAATTTAAAAAATTTGTAAAAATAAATGAAATTAATTTTAATAATATATTTTTATCTAACCCAATAAGCCCAAGTATTATCATTTTAATATATAATTGTTATAAATGTTACTAATAAAATATTAAATATTTTATATTTTTGTATTAAGCCTGAATTCAGGTGTGTATTTTTTACACTTATAGCACTTCTCAATTAGATGCTTAATGTTCATCAGTAATACTTAATTTGAATTTATATTTCATAAAATTTTAGGGTTAAAATAGTTGATTCATATACCCAAGTTGTTCCAAACATACTTAAAAGTTTTGCAATTTCTAAAGCAAGTTCCAATTTCTAAACTTAAATTTAAATAATTAAAATTAAATACAATAAAAATGTGTTTCTTCAGTCACCCTGGCCACATTTTATGTGCTCTATATTCACATGTGGCCAGTGGTTCTCTTGCTGGACAGCACTGCCCCAGAACTTGAGAACAATGACATAGTCTGATGCCCTTGTGGAAGATAAATCCTGGAAAGCAGTTCTGATGAGTGTCTCTGCAGAATGGGAGCAGTGACAGGGATCAACCAGTTAACACAGGCTCTGGAGTCAGACATTCCTGGGTTCAAGTTCAAGTTCCAGTGTGTATGACCTCTGACATGTTTCTTGTTCCCCTGAGACTTTCTTTTCTTATCTTCAAAATGATCATTATAACACCTACCTCACAGGGTTATGTCAGACATATAAATGTTCAGTAAATAGAAGCTGGTTATGGTTACAGCTACTATATTTGTTTCCCAGGGCTGCCATAACAAGGTACCACAAGCTAGGTGGCTCAAAACAACAGAAAGTTATCATCTCAGACTTCTGGAAGCTAGAAGTCTGAAATCAAGGTTCTGGCAAGCCATGATCCCTCCAAAAGGCCTCCAGGGGAAGATCCTTCCTTGCTGCTTCTGGCACCTGGTTGCCCCAGGTGTTCCTCGGTTTCTTGCAACATAACTTCTATCTCTGCCTCCATCCTCTGTGTGTCTTTGTGTCTCTTCTTCTCTTGTGAGAACATCAGTCATATTAGATTATGGCCCACCCTACTGACCTCATTCTAACTTGGTTACACCTTCAAAGACCCTATTTTAAAATAAGGTCACATTTACAAATCTAGGAGGTTAGTTTTTCAACATACCTTTTCGGGGGACACAGTTCACTGCATTGCAGTTACAATTATTAATTACCCATCTTTAAGGTGCATACATGCTGTGGTTGATATGGGTTGTGCCTTATAAAATTTGTCCATAGAAGGAAAAACTTGAAGGATTTGTGAGTTGCCCAATTGGACTAAATCCAGTTGTCTTTCCATCTATTATCCCACAAAGCCCTCTGCAGCAGAAATCACGAAGAATGAATGATTCAAAAGTACTCTTCACAACTCTAAAGCTACTGTGCAATTTAATTCCATCCTCTTTTCAAAAAAAGGGTTGTTTGGTTTCTGTTCTTCCCTTTGCTTTTTTTGTTTGGTTTTGTGGGCTAAGCTCATTTTGCTGTTCAAAGGCTTTTTTGCAAATGAGTGAAGTTTTATCTGTGTGTGTGTGTGTGTGTGTGTGTGTGTGTGTGTGTGTATCTGAGTTTGTTTTGTGGAGCAGCCAAGTCCAGCCCCATCAAACTGAATCACAGTACAAGACATGAGCAGGTGAAAATACAATGCATTGTGTGTGCTCATCATTGAAGCCTTTGATAAACGCTCTTTTTAAGTGTTCAGTTGGATTTTAGCCTAAAGAAACAAAATAATTGAATAGGACATGATAAAACAAAATTCTTTAACTGTTCTGTCTGGTGAGGAAGATGGATTGACTTGTTTCCCAGAAGAACTCATAGGCAGGTAATGAATGAAATCTTTGTGATGAACTATTGCTTTTATTAGCATCCTTGGTAAGAATTTAAGTTTCATCAATGCTGAACCCTAAGGTACTGGGCATGTTCTGCTCTTCATTAGAAAATCTCATCTGTGATACATGCCTTTGTTAGCCTTTGAAAAGGCCCCTCACTACCACTCTGGGTGCCCATTTAGCACAGTGTATTTTGCTGCACAGTCCAATGTAATTAGGTTAATTAGTCATTTCCATTTAACTTATTAGAAATGCCTTTCCCTCATTTGGAAGATTAAATGTTGCAATTGTGCTCCATCCAGAGCTCCAAGAAAGCATGTTTCCACCCCACCTCAGCAGCTGGGAGCACTGAAGGCAGTGTCATTTTCTCAGCATCGTGGTGATGCCAGATGGGGCAATGGGACCGAAGAAGGGGTAATGATGATGCAAGCTGGGAAGAGGGCTGACGTGCTGCTCAAGTGAAGATAAACTCGAGTTCCACTGCGCAGAGAGAAATAATTACAGCAGCTGCAGCTTTTCTCACCCTGTCAAGAGCCTGCCTGCTGGCTGCCCAGATGTCGAACTGCATTCATTGAGTGCTTCCTAAGTTCCAGGCAGACTGCTGTGCCCAAGGCATACAAAGATAGCTAAGAAAGTTCTTGCCCACAGGCAACTCACCATCTTGTGGGAGAAACTGACAAGTAAACCAGTGATCACAGTTCAATAACTACCGAAGCCCCGAGAAAGCACAAGGACAGGCTTCAGAGCACTGCATTTACATTAGGGTATGAGTTGTGCAAGTGATTACTTGACCTCATTTTCCAAATGAGAAAATCAAAGCCTACAAAAGTTAAAAGCCAGTCCAAGTCAGAAAAGGCTCATAAGAGGTGTCCCTGGGACCAAAACTCTTGTTTCCTGGCACCTCCTCCAGCATCCCACATGCAACTCCACACCACTTCTTAGCACACATGAAGATGTGTTCCCTACTCTCAGTGGTCGCAGTGAAGCTGAGAAACCCAGAGCCCATGGGAAAAGGCACAAAAGACAGGACAGGGGTTCCCCCAAATGGGCAAAGAGCTAGGCAAGCCCAGGTCAAATGTGTCCGTCCCTCTTCAGTCATAATTACCTTCCCCTTGTCACCTAAAAGACTCACAGTCACACTCCTTGCTGTCATGCCCCACACTTCCCTCTGCAGACTTTGGCTCTAGTTGATCCTCCCCCATACAATGCCATTCCCTTCTCTCTGCCTCTCTTTCTGCCCAACAGGATTTTACATACTTGCTAAGGCCTCCCTCATCTCCTCTTCCTCTTGAGCTGAGGATTGCAAGCTCCTTTGGAAGGCATGTGCCTTCTTGTTCCCCTTTGTATTCCCAAGTACCTGGCATGCAGTAGGTATTCAATAAATAGCAAATGAATGAGTGAATAATTCAAATGACAAGAATGTGTGGATTCCCTAAAATTCATGGCATTGTGGTAGGTGCTTTGGACAAAGCCTACTTTTTGCTCTCATTGGGGAGACCAAATGTACAAGCAGAATTGAGTGATAGCAGAAAGGCTGCAGGTAACTTGGTATCTAAGTGAATGAGTGGGGTTCTCTGGAAAAATAGGTTGGACCCACCCCCAAATGTGGTTCCAGTATCACCAGATGATGGCCACACACATACATGAGAAGGTATGGAGAAGTTTATTACTCACATGATAAGACTTTCTGGGGAGATCAGGGCACCCTGAGCAGTCCATAAATGGATTGAGAGAGCCAGGAAAGGAGGCTGCTTTGGGGTTCTTAAGGAAGTTATGAGGTGAGACTTCTAGGCACAGGCAAGGGCTCTTGGTGAGTGCCTTTCACCCAGCACCAGAGGGGGTTCCCAGGCCTACTTATCAGTTTGCCTAGATGTGGAGCTGAAGAGGAAGAGAGAGGGATAACGCTGAAAAGCTATCAGCAGTCAAATACCTAAAAACTGAGTCTGTCTCTCTATAAAAGCTATGACCTCTGTGGTCACAAAAGGGTGGGAGACTATGAGTTCTAGGTTAGAGGGAGGGTGGTAGCTGACTTTGAACTGTATTTTAACAACTTGTAGAACATTCAAAAATAATAATCAGGCATGACTAGCACTAGAACGGAGAGAAGACCAGGACCTCTGATGTGGTAGAAGCAGTGTGACCAAGAAATGGAGGTGGGGATGGGTCTGGCAAGGTTTCAAGGTTGGGGTCAGACATGATTGGACAGAGTAGGACAGCAGGAGGTTCCTGGGTTAACTGGATGAATTGGAGCAAAGAACTAAAGGAAGAGATTTGATTGACAAGTTTTGCATTTGGACTCAATCCTTGTGGAAGCAGGCAATTCGTGAGAGTTTTCAAGTTGACATTGATACACAGTCAATGATTTAGAGACATTTGGAGAGAGGAACTGACAGGAGTGGCTGGTGGAGTGAATAGGGGAATGAAAGGGAGGAATCAGACACCTAATGTCCAGGCTCCATGACATCCCTTCCTGTCCCCTTTTCCCTGTAATACCCTGCAGGCAGGTGCTGCTCAGTCTCTGCTGCTAATATTCCAAACGTTTCATTTGCTAAACCTTGTATATTATTGGGGCAGTTTGCTAAAGGTGAGCTGATCAAAATCCTTCCTCTTCCTTGAGTCTACCTGGAGGAAGATTCAGGGCTCCAGAAAATAGTATAAATGAGACAGAAAAATGTCTATAATACCACCTTGCTCCTTGACCTCCAACACAGTGCAAATTATAGCTCTGAGAAACTGCATTTTAGAGCAAGATTCTCTAAAATTTCCTAGGCACTTTCATCTATGGAAGAATTCTATAATCTGGATCGGGACATCGAGGGGTCGGCCAAAAGCTGGAAGAAGTTTGTGGAATCAGAATGTCCTGAGAAGGAGAAGCTCCCACAGGAGTGGAAGAACAAGACTGCCCTGCAGCGCCTCTGCATGATGAAAGCCATGCGGCCTGACCGGCTAACTTACGCCATGCGGTAGGGGACAGGGGGTGGGGAAGGGCAGGCATGAGCAGTCTCACTATGGGCAAACTAGCAGGGATGAGCACAAAAGCCAGTTGTTTATAGTAACGGGAGCCTTTGTACCAATATCCAAAATCTCCTGAGGCCTGTGTTTGCTATGTATTTTCCTGATATGTGGGTGAACAGTGTAGAAAGAGGTACTCATCAGTATTAGCACTGAAAAGGATACTGGTCACATAGAATGAATGTGGCAGGAGATGATGGGATCCAGAGCACAGATGGAAGGGCCACCCTTAGCAGGAATAACATCTCTTTCATCACAGAAAGAGAGAAATGGGTGTGGATGTTGTTAAACTGGTAGAAGGATGGTAGAAAGTTGAGAACGGTTTTATCTGATGACTTCTATTTTCTGAGAAGCAGGGAGCAAGATCTTCAGCTGAGTTTGTATGAAAGAGGAGGTAGCAGGGCTGTAGATTTGAGGAGAGTACAAAAGGTTTTAAATAGGGTCTGTGAAAAAAAAATGAAAGAAGGCTGACCTGGGAAATGCAACAAATTTCAAATAGCACTGAGGGTCCACCTAGTGAAAAGTCTGCATGTGTCATGGCTCCATTGCTCACTATTAGATGACTTTGCATATGTACAACAGCAAGGTGTAGATTCCAAATTAAGTTGATCCAGAGCACTGGCCATTCCAAGTTGTTGTGTTGGAATAAGAGTTAGACAGGGGAAGTGAGTTTTTGGCAAGAGGGTGATTAGATGTCATAGGCCATACACGCTATAGAGACAGAAAGCAAATTAGTAGTTGCCGGGAGCTGAAGGGTGGAAATAGCAATTATTTAAATAGGCATGAAAGCCTTATTGGCAGGATGAAATGTTCTAAAACTGGTATATGGTGAGACTGTATAATTTAGTGAATTTATTAAAAATCATTGAATAGTACACTTAAAATGGGTGAACTTTCTGGTATGTCAGTTATACCTCAAGAATGTTGTTTTAAAGGAAAAAAGTTATAGGTCATGGACTCTACACTGGATAGGAAAGAAGTAAAGAGAATAAGGGGATGATTAAAAAAAACACTAAGGAGTCCCAGATAGAGCATTTGTAGTGGCACGAACAAGGACAAAAAAGAAGTAAAGGAAGGTAAATTGCTAAGAGAAGTGTAAGGAAAGAAAGTCTGGTCAGAGAGCAGGGTGTTTCCATTTGTGGTTTCAGACATAGAAAAAATTCCCAGGTAATAATGAGGATGAGGGTGTGGCTGTGGACTTGGATGGCTGGATTGGGGGAGAAATGAAGGTGGCTGAGAATTTGGAGGATTGTCCACATGGACGGTGATGTCATTCCAGCTGGTGCAAGTCCATGAGCCAAGTGCCCAAGTGTTCCATGAATGGGTACAGTGACCAGAGGATGAGCAGGTGTGGTGGTGACACAGTCAGGGAAAATGAGCTGCAGTGGAGCCACATGAGTAGAGAAGTAATGGCTTACAAACAATAGTCATCAGTGAGCAGGGTCATGATCCTGCCTTCCAATCCTGAGATAGAGCAGATGTAGGAGAATGAGCCCAGCTGAAAGGCTACAGGAAAAAATGTGTCCTCGGGAGAGAGCTAAGGCCAAGAGCTGGACCAGATGGTGAGGAAGTAGTTGCAGCTTCAAGGTTTTATTTAGTATAAAATTGGACAGTTTGGAAAGGAACATTGGTAAGTAGAGTAGGATGAAAGAAAACACAGATAATGGTAGAACAGGAGGGAACAGAGGGTGTTAAACTATAAGTGGAAGATCACAGGGATAAGAAGTATGGAGAATTTAGTTGCCTGCAAACTTTCAGAAGCCATTGGTCCTAGCAGTCTTCTGGTAGATGGTGGCAATGTGGCAGGACACCAGGCTTCACAGAGGAGTCAGTGGTGGCCTGGGTGGATGGAGATTTAGAAGGAACCCCAATCTAGTGAGCAGACTGGCAAATGACAACACAGGTTTTAAGTGTTAACCTAGTAGGTAGTTCTCAGAGTTGGTCCCAGCTCTGTAAGTACCAACCCCATGACCTTGAGCACATCATTCCATTACTACAGACCTCTGTTTCTCAAGTGTTATTATTTTGTGACTGATAAACACACATGTGCTTTTTTTTCCCTGGAAGACATTTTGTTGAGGAGACATTAGGAAGCAAATATGCAGTGGGAAGAGCACTAGACTTTGCAGCCTCCTTTGAAGAATCAGGACCAGCCACTCCCGTATTTTTCATCCTGTCTCCAGGGGTGGACCCACTGAAAGATGTGGAAAATCAAGGTGAGAAAACTTTGCCTCGGGGCCAAGGCTGCGCCATCCCATGCACTTTTACTCTTGGCATCTGTCAGTTTCTCTATTCCAGATTCAAGGCTCATTACACAACACTCAATATTTGCTAACCATACAGAAATCAGGGTCATTGCCAAATCCACACCATGGGACTGTTGCTCTGGGCTCTGTCAGGTAAAATCCACAGTAGCAGGTTTCTAAGGCGACTTTGTCCCTCCACCCACCCATTCCCCTTATTGTGGCTGGAGCAATCATTTTGAAGATACAAGCACACTCCTTGCACAGGCACACTGTCCTCAGGATGCAGTCCAGACTCCTTAAGGGGCTTACAGGAACTTTGTTCCCCAGCTCCTCCCTATTCCTCCAGCCTATTTTATATCATTAGTTTCCTAGTGCTGCTGTAACAAATTATCGTAAACTTAGAGGCTTAAAATAACACTAATTTATTATTTTACAGTTCTAGAGGTTGGAAGCATAAACAGGGCTCCCTCTTTTCCTCTTAGGGACCATGATGACTATATTGGGACTACTCAGATCATCAAGATTATCTCCCCAACTCAAAGTCTTTGATTTAATCACACCCACAGAATCCCTATATACAGGTTCTGAGGACTAGGACATGGACACCTTTAGGAATTCATTATCCTGCCTACATTTCCCTGCCCAACACACAAAATCTCATTCACACTCATCCTGGGATGTGGCAGAGAGAGAGAAGCTCAGAGAAGACTAGGGTTGTGCAAGAAGAGTGTGGGTTTTGTGGCTCTGGAGAGAGAACTGTAGAGACAGCCTCCAGGGTCACTGCATGGAGTCCCTTTCCCACCCTGCCCATGGACACCATCTTTCTTGGGTAGAGCCCTCCCTTCCATATGGCATCAGCCTGGGAGAATGCAATAGCCCCACCCTCCTGACCTTCTGTCACCGTGCCCTGCTAAGCTTGTGCCCTGTGGATGAGTCATCTTCCTGGGCCAGGGTGTAGAGATCCAGATGGACACAGGATGTCAGAGACTGAGTTGTGTGGCTCTGGATAGGGGCCATTTACCACACCTTTTTGTGAGCCCGACCAGTGCAGCCCCAAGTTCCCAACTCCTGGCAGCCCTACCTGCCAAGCTTAGGCTCTCCAGGGGGTTTGACAGGATCTGGGACAGACTAAGTTGTGTGGCTCTAAAACAGCCATTTTTCTCTCTCACACCTGACCAGTGCAGAGCCTTCCTTTTGCACCACCAAATCTTGGTTTCTTTTGGCCTAATAAACTCTGCTGGCCTCCCCCTGATGAGTCCCTGAGACCCTGACCCACCACAAAGGTCTGCAGACATCTGGCAGGTGGCAGTTGGCCTTACTGTACCTTGGGACTTCTGCGCGTAGCCTAAGACACAACACTGGCACCAAGTTTGATCTGTATCAGTCTAGTAAACACTACTCCCCTCTACCTAGCACCTCATTGAAAACCTACCTCATGCAACTCATGCACCACCACAGGCTCTTTCAATGACTGAACCTAACAAGCAACCAGCAGGCAGAGGCCCACAGAGGCATATCTCAAGGTGCCTTAGGCCTTTTACTGACATGCCCCCAGGCTCAGTACTGGTGAAAGCTGTCCTGGGTGTGCAATTTGGCCCTTCTCATGCACACCCAGGCCCAAAAGGGCAACCACAAACTATGGATCACTTTGTAGCTCCAAACAAGTTGCCCAGTGCCAGGCACAGGCAGAGTCTCACATTGACCTGCATTAGAGTCCCTCCCAAGAGGCCCAGACCAACAAACCCAGTTGTGGACTTCAGACGACATCAGAGCAGGATCCAATTAGTTCCACAAGTGGCATATCCAAAGGAAGATCTTGGCAGGCATTAGACCCTGATGAGGAGAATTCCATTTCATGTGGTCAGCACCCACACAACAGCTCATACACTGTGGTCAGGGTCAGTCCTCACAGTCAGGAAGCCTAAAAGTCAACCCCACACATGGACAGAGCAACAGCATTCAAGACTCACCTACAATAGGAGGGGTCAATGACCCATGCAGAAGACATTACTGAAACACTCAGCTAAGATGATCAGGTAGACTGCACCATTGGGTCCTACAGGACACCTACTACCCAAGGCCACTCTAACAAGACTGAGAGACAACATATCTGCCTAACACACAGAAACAAATACAAAGAGGCATCCAAAATGAGGAGACAAACAAACATACCTCAAATAAAAGAACAGGAGAAATCTACAGAAAAGAACTAAATGAAATGGACACAAGCAATCTACCAGATACAGAGTTCAAAACAGTGGTTATAAGGATGTTCAAGAAAGTGAGAACTTCAAGAGCATAAAAAGGGGACTTCTGGCCAATATGGAGGCGTAGGTATACCCACTGTGCCTCCTCGAACAACCAAAATAAGGACAACAATAATTTAAAAATAAAAAACAACCAGTGCTGACAGAAAATTGAACTGTGTGGAAGTCTGATAACCAAGAAGTTAAAGTAGTCACATTCATCCAGACCTATAGTATGGGCAGAGTCAAGCAACCAGGACAGAGAGGGCTCACAGCAAAGAGGTGACTGGCAGACCCAGGGAGGTGGTAAATTGTGGAGGGGCATGGCACAAAAGGTGGCTGGCGTACCAGGCGGTCCCACATTTGCACACAGATAAATCAGGTGAAACTGGGGAGCGAGACAGACCTCGAGACCCAGGGTCCCAGCACAGGGAAATAAAGCTTCAAACCACCAACTGAAAATACCTGTGGGGGTTGAGGTGCTGGGAGAAACTCCCAGCCCCACAAGAGAATTCACTGGAGAGACCAACAGAGTCCTAGAACCTACACAAGCCCACCCACCCAGGAATCAGCACCAGGAAGGCCCAATTTGCTTTAGGGAAGTGGGAGAAGAGACTGAAATCTGGAGCATGTGCCATTGTTCCCTCTCAGACCCCTGCCCCACATACAGCATCACAACCCAGACACTGGGTTGCCCTGCCCAGGTGAACACCTAAGGCTCTGCCCCTCCCTATGTAACAGACACATCAAGACAAGAAAAATGGCCCAAAGGAAAGAACTGATCAAAGCTCCAGAAAAAATATAACTAAGTGATGAAAAGGTCACCAATCTATCAGATGCACAGTTCAAAACACTGGTAATCAGGATGCTCACAGAATTGGTTGAATTTGGTCACAAATTAGATGAAAAAATGAAGGCTATGCTAAGTGAAATAAAGGAAAATGTACAGGGAACCAATAGTGATGGGAAGGAAACTGGGATCAAGTCAATGGAGTGGACCAGAAGGAAGAAAGAAATAATCAAACAGAAAAGAATGAAGAAACAAGAATTCAAAAAAAAATGAGGAGAGGCTTAGGAACCTCCAAAACACCTTTAAATGTTCCAACATCTGAATTATAGGGGTACCAGAAAGAGAAGAGGAAGAGCAACAAGTGGAAAATTTATTTGAACAAATAATAAAGGAGAACTTCCCCACTCTGGCAAAGGAAATAGACTTCTAGGAAGCTCAGAGAGTCCCAAAGGAGTTGGACCCAGGAGGAACACACCAAGGCACATCATAATTACATTAGCCAAGATTAAAATGAAGGAGAGAATCCTAGAAGCAGCAAGAGATAAGGAGGCAGTTACCTACAAAGGAGTTCCCATCAGACTGTCAGCTGGTTTCTTGAAAGAGACGTTGTAGGCAAGAAGGGGCTGGGAAGAAGTATTCCAAGTCATGAAAGGCAAGAACCTACATCCAAGATTACTCTATCCAGCAAAGTTTTCATTTAGAATGGAAGGGTAAATAAAGTGCTTGACCCAGATAAGGTCAAGTAAAGGAGTTCATCATCACCAAGCCCTTATTATATGAAATGTTAAAGGGACTTATTTAAGAAAAGGAAGATAAAAAGTATGAACAGTAAAATGACAACAAACTCACAGTTATTGATAACCAAACCTAAAATGAAAACAAACTAAGCGAACAACTAGAACAGGAACAGATTCACAGAAATGGAGATCACATGGAGGGTTATCAGTGGGGGAGTGGGAGAGGAAAGGAGGGGGAAAAGGTACAGGGAATAAGAAGCATATATGGTAGGTAGAAGATAGACAGGGGGAGGTTAAGAATAGTATAGGAAATGTAGAAGCCAAAGAACTTATATGTATGACCCATGGATATGAACTAAGGAGGGGGGATGTGGGCGGGAGGGGGTGGGTTAGGGTGAAGGGGATTGAAGGTGGAAAATGGGACAACTGTAATAGCATAATCAATAAAATATATTTAAAAAATAAAATAAAGGAAAAAATAAAATTAAAAGGGGAGGGGCTCTGAAAAAATCATATGATCATATCACTAGATGCAGAAAAAGGATTTGACAAAATCCCACACTGGTTTATGATAAAGAAAACTCTAAACAAAGTGAAGATAGTGGAAACATTATCTCAACATAATAAAGGCTATATATGACAAACCCACAGCTAACATCATACTCAAAGGGGAAAAACTAAAAGCATTTTCCTTAAGATTAGGGACAAGACAGGGATATCCACTTTCACCACTCTTATTCAACATAGCACAGAACTAGAACAAATAATCCAAAAATTTATATGGAACCATAAGTGATCCCAAATACCCACAGCAATATTAAGAAAGAAAAATAAAGTTAGGGCTATCATGCTATCTGATATCAAACTATAGTACATAGCAATAGTAATCAAAACAGTAATATACTGGCATAAATACAGACATATAGATCAAAAGCACAGAATAGAGAGCCTAGATATAAACCCATACCTATATAGTCAATTAATGTGTGACAAAGAAGTTAAAGACATACATGGGGTAAAGATAGTTTATTCAATAAATGGTATTGGGAAAATTGAACAGATATATGCAAAAATTTAAAACTGAACCACCTTCTTACACCATACACAACAAAAAAATTCAAATAGATTAAAGACTTAAATGTAAGACTCAAAACCATAAAACTCCTAAAAGAAAACATAAGCAGTAAAATTTATGACATTTCTCTTAAAAGTATTTTTGTATATATCTTTTCAGGTAAGGGAAACAAAAGAAAAAAATAAACAAATTGGACTTCATCAAACTAAAAAGTTTTTTGCACAGCAAAAAAATCCATCAACAAAAGGAAAAGACAACCCATGGAATAGGAGAAAATATTTGCCAATGATACTTCTGATAAGGGATTAATATCCAAATTTTATAAAGAACTCTTAAAACTTAACACCAAAAAAAATTTCAATTTAAAAATAGGCAGAGGAACTAAATAAGCCCTTCTTCAAAGATGATATACGTATGTTCAATAAACCTATGAAAAGAGGCTTTCATCACTAATCATCGCAGAAATTCAAATTAAAATCACAATGAAATATCACCTCACACCTGTCAGAATGGCTACCATCACTGAATCAACAAACAACAAGCACTGGCAAGGATGTGGAGAAAAGGGAACCCTCGTGCACTGTTGATAGGAATGGAGACTGGTGTAGCCACTGTGGAAAACAGTGTGGAGGGTCCTCAAAAAAATTTAAAATGTATCTGCTTTATTACCCAATGATATCTCATCTAGGTATATATCCAAAGAACCCCAAAACACTAATTCAAAGGAATATATGCTCCCCTATGTTTGTTGCAGCATTATTCACAATAACCAGAAAATGGAAGCAACCCCAGTGCCCATCTTTAAAAAGCTGTAGCACATATATCCAGCGGAATATTACTTAGCCATAAAAAATAATAAAATCTTACTATTTGCTATAGCAAGTAGATAGTCCTAGAGTGGATAGTCCTAGAGTGTCATATGCTAAGTGAAGGTCAGAGAAAGATAAATACCATATTGTCTTACTTATACATGGAATCTAGAGAACCAAACAGAAAACAAACAAGCACAACTGAAACAGACTCAAAGATACAGACAACAAACGGACAGTCCCCAGAGGGGAAGAAAGTGGGGAGACTGGGTGAAAAGGTGAAGGGGCTGAGAAGTATCAATCAATAGTTAATAGTCATGGGGATGTAAAGTACAGCATAGGAATCATAGTTAATAATATTATGAGTATATGTGGTTCCAGGTGGGTACTAGAAATATCAATGGGGGTACCTTTTAAAGTGTATGATGATCTAACCAAAAACAAAAAGAGAGAGAGAAAGAGAAAGGGAAAAGTAAGTTAAAAGCAGTGAAGGTCTGGGCATGGACGTCATAACATAAAATAATGTGAAGGTGAAACCCCAAGAGACCATAACTAGCAAGGGAGGCTTTCTGATGACCCAGAAAGGCATTCTAAGAGCCTCAAAGTTGCAAATGGAAGGACCCTGCAAGGTTGCTTTGGCACATCACAGTACTCGAGTGTGATGCAGTCAAATTTAGCTGAATGTTCAGCCAAGGCAAATCCCATCAAATCTCCCCTCTTCTCATCACCTGCAAGATCCATTTCTTTCTCTGCAGCCTCGTCGTCATGCCTGCAGCTTAGATTAATGCACACTGATCCTTGCTGGCCTCTGCAGAGCTAGACATCGTCCCCAGCAATCCTTCTGGTCTGTAGTTTTCAAACTAATCTTTTGTAAGCCCCTCTTTTCCCTTATCCTTCTCTTTCTCATAAAGAGAAGAAACAGGCTCTTTTGTAAATAGAAATGTCACCAAGGCTATCTACTAATCCAGGCACCTTTTATCCTGGTATTTTCTCTGGAATAAGTTGTTTATATCCCTGATTCTAAAGCTGACATCCAATGTATTGCCAGCTAGGATTTATAGAGTTTAATAAGGGTGTTTCCTGCATTTATCTCAGTTGAATCTATAATAACTATTCTCCACTACAAAAAGTCATCATTTTGCTTTGTCTCATCCAGTTAAAGGATAGTCTATATCTTTTAGTATTTAAAAGAAATGTCCAATATTGACAGTTAATATACCATTTATTCAATTTTCTTAGTTCCTCTAAAACTAAAAAATTCAAGTACAGATTTGTATTCTTTTCTTTTTTTTAAAGTTCTTGTCTTTTTTCTTATGTACTTCACCTTCCAAGAAAAATTGCTCAATGATTTCTTCAGGGTATCATACATTTTTATGATTTTTTTCCTAAAAAATATTATGTAATTTCTCTAAACTTTATTGTATTGGGCTAATAGCTGATGTCCAAGTAAAATGGGTCCACTATATTAGGTCATTTCTTTGTGTAAATTTTTTCTTGGGCTGGAAAACAACTCACGAGCATTGCCTTGCTTGAGTCATGTGGCTGTGAATTTGTGTTGGTGCAGCTATTCCCTTACTTCATTCCTAACACCAGCAACACCCAACAGATGCTATGGAGTCACATCTAACAGAACGTCCCCACCTATGCAACAAAGCCCCTCTGTGTCTTGCCTCTTTACTCTAATTCATGCAAAATGATGAGTTAAAACTTTGCTATGTCTTAGGATTGGTAGGGAAGGCAGTTAATATGCTATAAAGTATCGTAAGCCAGACTACCTGAATTCTGCCCCTGCTGGTCACATGTCCCAGTAAAATTCCAGGGGAAATATATATTCAGAGGACAAAGCAAGTTAGGGCCACACATACATGCTTGCCACCCTTTGAGACTTTTCAAATCAGTACTCTCTAGGATGGAGGACCAAGGCCTGGCCTTCACATAGAAGCTGTATGGAAGAGCATCAACACTTCCATCCATTCCTGGGGATTAAGTGAGGAGGTAGAGTGAAGCAACTTTGGTCTAGACAATGCTTCCTTCTATTTGGGAACAGAAAGTTGGAAGATGTAGCCCCTCTTCCCCCTACAGCCCCCACCCCCCAAAAAGGAAAAACGTCAGCATATGAGGCTCAAACCTGTGTTTGAGGAGTGATTTCCTTCTGAACATTAAACAACACAGATCATTCAACACAGATATGGTACTGACAACTCCGTCCTCCTTTCAGGTAAAAAACTTGGATATACCTTCAACAATAAGAATTTTCACAATATATCTTTGGGGCAAGGACAGGAAGTAGTGGCTGAGGCTACGCTGGATCTAGCTGCCCAGAAAGGTCACTGGGTGATTTTGCAGGTACTCACCCCTCTGCCCTGATCAGGGTCATCCCAACCCTGTCCATACCTGTCTAAACTTATACCTCACGGTCTCTGGGTATCTCTCTCCTCTCTTTGTCTCACACCTGCCCTTCCTTCCACACCCTTGCCCTTTTTACTCACTTCCTAATCATCTCTCCAATTGCTCCTCTTCATATGTTCTCTCCTCACTGCACCCCCAATCATCTTCTCCCTGCTCTCACCTGCTATGGCTGCTCTGTCTGGTTTAGATAACTCTGCTTACAACAGGAACCGAGTCCTCTCCTGAAGTGTGTTCGGGGCATTGGCACTCAGTTCAAGGCCATAGCAGTTGGGCTTTTCTGGCTGCTGATTGCCTCCCATGCATTTCATGGAACTTTGTTGATGTACTTTTCTATTGTGTTATATGTTTTGCAGAACATCACATGTGTAACTCTAGTTCCAACTTGCCTCTTCATTGAGAATTCATGTTAAGGTTTAGAAATCTGGACCTACTTCTACTGGTAATTTTACTGAACAATTACAAGAAATAAAGGCCACCCCCCCCCTTCTATCATGGCCTGCCCATTTTTATGCTACTCGTATGGATGCTGGAGCTGGGTGCCAAGCACCTTGCTCCCCTTTTTCTCCTATAAAAACCTATAACCACCTCTATTAGAGCATTCATGGCTAGATTGAGATGATGTGATATATTGGCATGTCTTTCACTATATTTCATTATAAATGTCTCTTAAGAAAAAAGACATTTCTCCTGGCTGGCATAGCTCAGTGGATTGAGTGCGGGCTGGGAACTAAAGTGTCCCAGGTTCGATTCCCAGCCAGGGTACATTCCTGGGTTGCAGGCCATAACCCCCAGCAACCGCACATTGATGTCTGTCTGTCTGTCTGTCTCTCTCTCCCTACCTCCCTCCCTCCCTTCCCTCTCTAAAAATAAATAAATAAAATCTTTAAAAAACAACAAAAAAAACCCACATTTAAAAAAAACAAGAAAAAAGACATTTCTTTTCATGCCCAGCACATTGCTGTGAACATAACAGACACTCCTCAAAAGCACTCAATGAAAAAAAATCAATGAAAGAAAAAACAAATGAGAAAGCCAGTCAATCCTGTCTTGGTTTTCATTCCCAAGAACTTCCCCTGTCTCCTTACTGTTCACTGTGCTGCATATTGCTGCTGGGTCTTCATCCTTAATCATCCTGTTATTTATCCAGAGCCTAGCAACTGAGGGAGCTGCCACTCCCTGAGACTGTTTCTCTAGAAACAGCTGGTATCTCAGGAGAAGAGAAGAAAACAGCTGGAGGTTCCTGCTACCTCTCACGTGGATTGGCCTGGTGCTGGGAAAGTGTGGTCTCCCAGCATCTCTGGCTCATCTGCCAAAGAGACACCCTTCTGGGCACTAGAGCCCTTGGGAACCCAGCCCTCAGTTAACAGACGGGGAGTATTTCCTTCCTGAGAACCCACCACTGCCCAGGCCTCTGCATCTTGTGCTGACATGGTTTCTGAGAGCACTCCAGGATTAAACACGGAAGATAGAATTCCTGAAGCAGTCACCCAGTTACTCACTGGTGGGTGCTGGCACTCCCGGGCTAACAGAACCCTGGCTCTCTGGGCATCCCATTGAAGTTTCCACTCCAAAAGAGTGATTATAAATGAATTTCTAATTTAACATATTTTCATTTCAACAACATTTCAAAACCATTATCTTTGGTATTTGCAGGAACTCTGTGAAATAAGTATGGCAAATATTGTTATTTCTTTCCTTTTTTTTCTTTTTTGGAAGAGAAAGCAAGAGACCAGATTGCTGTGGCTCAAGTGCTATGCTCAGTGCCAGTCAGTGTATTTAAGGCTCTGTGAGCAGGCTTCCTCAAATATTTGCTGAGGAGCCTTTATCCATCCATTATATTGAAACACGTTGCCGTGAAGCAAAGTGACTATTTTTACTGAAGTGAAAGGTGCATTCTGCAAAGCAGTATTAAGAAATAAATGTAGGTTTAGATACATAGACAGACAGACAGTTAGGAATTGCAGTGGAAGGAGGGCTGAAAGGCGTTGCACAGGAGCCTGGGCTTGGAGAAGAGAGCATCTGTGAGCAGTGGTGGCTGTAGGAAGGAAAGTTTGGCAACAGTTAGCAGAATGGTCTGGAGAGAGAGAGAAAGGAGGCAGGAAAGCTAGCTAGGAGGAGTTTAAATCAGTGACTTTCACATTTTATCATACATGTACATCGCTGGAAGATCTTATTAAAATGCACTGATTCAGCCCTGGCTGGTGTGGCTCAGTTGGTTGGAACATCATCCCATAAACCCAAGGGTTGCCAGTTAGATCCCCAGTCAGGGCATGCTCCTGGGTTGCAGTTTTGGTCCCCAGCTGGGGTGTCTGCTGGGGGCAGCCAGTTGGTGTTTCTCTCTCACATTCATCATATTTCCTCTCTCTCTCTCTCCCTCTCCCTCTCTCTCTCTCTCTCTCTCTCTCTCTCTCTCTCTCTCTCTCTCTCTCTCTCTCTCTCCCCCTCTCCCCCTCTCCCTCTTTCTCGCTCTCTCTCAAAGTAATGAAAAAAAAATGTCTTTGGGTGAGGATTAAAAGGGAAGAAATGTACTGATTCAGTAAGTCTGGGTGGAGCCTAGGAGTCTGCATTTCTCACTAGCTTCAGGTAATGCCAACATTGTTGGTCCACAGCCTCACTTTTGAGCATCAAGTGTTCAATAATCCAGGTATCAGATAGCAAGGATCTGGACTTGTAATGTAACCATGTGTTAGACTCTTAAAATTCGGCCCCCAGACCACCAGTGTGGTCGGCATCACCTGGGAACTTGTTAGAAATGCAAATTTGCGGGCCCCACCCTAGACCTGCTGAGTCAGGAACTCTGAGGTTGGGGTTCAGTAATCTTTGTTTCAATAATCCCTGCAAGGGATTCTGATGCACAGTCAAGTCTGAGAATACTGTGCTAGAGAGACTTAGGATATCAAGGGAAAGGGTTCAATTGCAGGATACTAGGAGGCCCCTATTGCTGGCAGTCCCAAGACTCACACTGCAATGCAATTTATTTGAAACTAAGACCAGGTCTTTCCTCTAGCTGCCCTCCTGATAACTGTTTGCTGCTAACAGAGCTAAGCAAATGCCTATATTGTGGGGTCTGTCCTTCCCACCAGAACATCCACCTGGTTGCCAAGTGGCTCAGCACCCTGGAGAAGAAGCTGGAGGAGCTCAGTGAAAACAGCCACCCAGAGTTCAGGGTCTTCATCAGTGCAGAGCCTGCACCCTCCCCTGAGGGCCACATCATCCCCCAGGGCATCCTGGAGAACTCCATTAAAATCACCAATGAGCCCCCCACGGGCATGCATGCCAACCTGCACAAGGCCCTGGACAACTTCACTCAGGTATGGTCCTGGGAGGGAGGGAAGGTGAGCACCCCACCTCACAAAGAGCTGACTCAACTGGGTGGGAGAAAAGCATGCACCTGGGGGTGGTGTGGGGGACCCACTAGGCTGTGGTGCAATGCCAATGTGTTCGATGGGCACAATGTGTTCCCTTTGAGATTGACCTCCACCCTGTGCCTACTAAGTACAAGCCTGCTCTAAGTCCCAGACACACCTGGGTCCACAACCCAAGCATGTGCTCTGACCGAGAATCAAACCAGCAACCTTTTGGTTCATAGTCCAGTGCTCAATCCACTGAGCCACAACAGCAGGAGCCATGTGCTAGACTCTTAAAGTATGACCTGCAGAATAGCAGCATCAGCATCGACTTGTCAAAATGCAAATTCTTAGACTCCCACCCAGACCACTGAGTCAAAAACTCTGGGGCGGAGCCAGGAATCTGTATTCTAACAAGCTCTGCAGGGGATTCCATTGCACAACTCTGAAAACACTATGCTACAAGGAGATTCAGAATATCAAGAGAAAGTTTCAGATGCAGGTTACTACACTACTGGAATTTCCATGACTGGGGATTCTAAGACTTGTGTTGTGGATTGTTTATTAAAAGTCAAAGCCAACTGCATGGGTGGCTCACTCCACATATAATGTAGCACTTGCAAAGTCTGCCATGGGGCCCCTTTCATTTTCTCAGGAAGATGTCCTTTCTTGCTGCTTCTGCCTTGGAGAGCCCCACCACCCTGGGAAGGGGAGTACACGAAGGTGTGAATGCTGAGTGGGGGGCACAGAAGCTACCCTAAAGTCCATCCACCACACTGGGCCTTAGTAGAGCCCAAAAGGATGATTCTTGGACTGTTGGGAAGGCTTTCTTCCCTGACATCGTAATAGCATCAGTGAGTCTCTAGCTTCATGGAACCCAAGGTAAAACTCTCTGCAAGTCCCAGCTGGGTCACCTAGGCAACTTGAAACAGACCCTCCAACAGGACAAGTGTTCTAGTTAGCCCAATGTAAACCATCAGGACCAGGGGCCTTTTGGGGTGTGGTTTAATTCAAAATAAGATGAAGACCATTTGGCAGAGTGTCAGATTTTACTGTGGAGATGACGTCCCTCATGGTGTCGGAACCGAGCAGTCCAACTTGGAGAGGAAGCTGCCACAAGGACTGGGGAAGTGAAACTTGTCCATCCTCCTTTCTCGTTCACCTTGCCAACTTGACCCCAAAAGCCACACATAATCTGCAATGGAGAGTCGGAGGCATGGCCAGGAGATTCAGGATATTCCAGCTTGCTGTTTTTGTCAACAAATGTGTGCCCATTACAACACAGGGCTGAGGGTAGTTTGCTCTCTTGTCCAAAGGCACTTTTTTCTTTCATTTTTATTTTTTCTAAACAGGCCTTGACTGGACCTGTAGGTGCTCTGTGTCAGAGGTCAAGCTCCTGTATGGGTGGCTGCAGCTGGTTCCAGCAAGCACACTGCCACCCAGGGAAGGAAGGCATTGGGTTGTACAACAGTGGCAATGTCCATGAGACCACTGAACTGTATGCTTCAAAGTGGCTAAGACAGTGAATTTTATGTTACGAATATTTAATCACAATTTTTTAGATTAAAAGTTGAAAAAACGGCACCAGGACAGCATTAGCTGGCTCTGTACCATGATACAGTGGCAGACCCTGCCCAGTGCATCTGCCCTGAGGGCCTTGGACAGAGCCAGGGATAAGCAGCAGAGTAGAACAGGCTCCACCTCCTAACGACTGATGTTACATAGTATGCCCCCATCAGGTTTTTGTCACCTGTAGCCATGCCTGGCTTCCTCTTTGGCCCTTGTTCTGGGGTTTACCTCCCTGCAAGGGCTGTGTTCAGTTTGGTCATCAGGCAGCTGGGAAATCACCTCAAGAGCTGCTGGCCTTTCCTGGTTATTCTGTTGCTGCCACAGTTGGCTTTTTGGCCACTTATAGCCATCTTCAGTACCATGTTCTAAGAAAGAGGGATGAATTTAGGATTATATTTATCATTCAAAAGAGTTTTAATTGTCCCAAGATGCTTTCGCAGTGCCCTGGGCAGAGGCCCAGCTCATGCCCCTACTATTCGCCCTGTTTCTTCAGAGCCCTGGGTTAACCACTTAAGGGACACACAGCAGAACTGAGCTCTTTTCACTCCTGCTTCCCTGAGGGCTGTGCAGCTTGGGGATGATCATTTTATTCTGGCTTTTGAGTGTGCCACTGTCAATTTTAATGTGTGATTTCTTGTCTTTGGTATCGCAGGCATTTTTCAGCAGGCCCCAGTTTTTTTCAAATGTGCCCAAAGTAACAAAGGAAGCACAGTACGTGTCTGTAGAGAACATCCCTGTCCAGGGAGCAGTGAATGAATTTATATTTGCAAAGCAAAACACAGTAATGAAGCAGTTAGTATGTCCTCTATACCACCTCTGACCATTCACACTACCTCTTCGTGGAAACATGCCCAGCGAAGGCTCCAGGTGACCCCCACATAGCCAAAGAGAAATTGAGATTGTATCACGGTTTTTCCATGGATAAATCAGACCTACCGGAAGCTTAATTTGTCCTGTCCCCTCTGCTCCCCTGACCCTTGTGAGCAAAGTCCTGGGACTGATTCTTAGGAGAAACTCCAGGACAGAACCCAACCCAATGTGTGTGAGCTTTGGAAAGGCCTCTGTTGGGCTTCAACTGCAATGTCTCGCTCCTTCCTGAACAGAAAGGGTCTCCTTCAGAAGAAATTTGTAATTCTAAAGACTCCAGGGGTTCTATTCCTACCATCCCTTCAAAATACAGGTTTCCCCCTCTTCATTATTACACCATCCCCCTTAAAATACACCAACCACAACCCCATTGCACCCCCTTCCGGACCATCTCCTGCCTCTCTTTTCTTCTGTCTGTCCCTCTCTCCATCCTCTTCAGGAGCCACATCTCTGCCCATGATAGTTCTCAGCCAGGACCCCTCCGCTCTCTTGTCTGCAGCTGAGCGTCCCATTGACCCTGCTCAGGTGTGGCAGGGTGGTTAGGATGGTGAAGGGCATGCCTTCTCTGTCTCTGTGTCTGGGGTTCCCATCCTCCCTCTGCACAGCAACCCCCACAGCCATGAGCCGGGGATCCCCGAGCCACACAGGCAGTAATTACACCTACGAAGTTTCCATGATGCGTAAGAAAGGCATGACAGGAAGGGAAGAAATAAGAGATGATGCTGTGGGAGTTCCCACCCACACTCCATCACAAAGTGACATGAATATGACAAACGGGATACTCCCACTCCTGTGGCCACTACCCTGTTTTCCATTAGCTGTGCTTGAGAACTTAATTAGCACGTCCATATGTGCAAATGTTAACCTGAATATAAACCTTCACTCAGATTCTAAATTCAAACCCAGCCCTCAGCAGGGCCCCCTCAAACACTGGGCCCAGGCATGTCCACAATGCAGTGCAGTCCCTGCTGAATGGAGCTCACACCCTAACAGTACAAACCGGAACTTTATCCAGAGCAACCCAGCCACCCTAGCCCATGCCCCACCCTGCCCCACAGAATGAAGCTCCGTGCTGACAGCTGACATCGCAAGCGGCCCTTTTCTTTCAGGACACCCTGGAGATGTGTTCCCGGGAGACTGAGTTTAAGAGCATCCTCTTTGCTCTCTGTTACTTTCATGCGGTGGTGGCAGAAAGACGAAAGTTTGGGCCTCAGGGATGGAATCGCTCCTACCCCTTCAACACTGGGGACCTCACCATCTCTGTGAATGTGCTCTACAACTTCCTGGAGGCCAATGCAAAGGTAAAGCCCCCTCCCCCCACCAACTTGGGGCAGGACATCAGCTCAGGTAAGTAGGAACATGCACACACCCAAAGAAGGAGTGAGGAAGTGTGAGTTTAACCACATGGCCAACCCCACTGTGAGGTTGAGAAAAGTACCGTAAAGCTTGGGAAACCAAACCTGCATCTCATGGCTGGTTTGAGTCAGTCCCCAAGCAAGTCAGTCCAGTGAGTGTTTGTTCCTGAGCCCCAACCACCCCTGTGCTCACAGCTTTGCAGGGGACTGTGGATTGGCAAGAAGAGGCCCCACACTCACCTGATACAAACTCCTAATTTAATTAGCTGAGGATACGGAACTTCTCTTGGGGAACTCAGCTCCTTACATTGGTGTGACCTCACCAAAGTTGAAAAGGAAGCCAAAGCCTTGCTACACCTTATCTCCTTCATTCTTGTCTGATATTCCTTTTCAAAGAAGACTTTCACTAACTACCTATCCTCTTCCATTTAAGGGAACATTCACACCCTCAAGGCTGTTCTGGTTCACAGACCAAGCACAGCATCTCCAAGGCCTCCTCCTTCCCAGCGGAAACGAATCAGGCACAGATGCCTTGAGCAGTCCCTCTGCCTCCAGCAGCAGGGACGAGGAAGCCCACCCCCACAACCCCACCCCTTCATTTGCTGTACTTGGGGAAGGCTTCTTCCACTTCAACAGCAGTGAACTTTCCTGCCACAGTTCATTCATCAATATGCTAATTAATGGCAGGAAATTAAGAAAAGTACCCTGGTCCTCATTTTATTCCATTTGACATTTGCCTATTTAAAGGACTTGTTGATAGGGCCACTGCATTGTCACAGTTAATGACATGAGAGAGGGAAGGTATACACTGGAGGGGTTGCACCCTAACTCTCCCCACCCTGTGGTGTAATTTTTCCAGCATTTCGTGAGCTCCCACATGTGCCTGACTGTGCTGGGCCCTGGGGTACACAGGGGAATGAAACGCTGCTGCTCACAAAGTACCCCATCCTGGGACCCTGCTATGCCCCAGGCCTGACCAGCCCCATGTCTGTGTGGAGATCTTTCTGTCCTTCCCTTGTCTCTCAGGTCCCCTATGATGATTTGCGTTACCTCTTTGGAGAGATCATGTATGGAGGCCATATCACTGATGACTGGGACAGGAAACTCTGCAGGACATACCTGGAGGAATTCATTAAACCAGAAATGCTTGAAGGAGAGCTGTCTCTGGCCCCAGGGTTCCCACTCCCAGGCAACATGGACTACAATGGCTACCATCAGGTCAGGCTCTGCTCTTTGCTCGAGACAGTGTAACGGAGCCCACAAGGGACCTGGGTGCTGCCCCGTATGGCTGAGGGATGCTCACACAGGGCCAGGGGAGAACGGCAGACAGAGGAGCGCTCATACGCAGTGTGACTCTCAGCCCCAAGTCTGCCCTGGCCAATTTGAGAGCTGCAGGATTTCTAGCCTCAAATTCATGATACACCTGAGGCTTTGGAGATCTTTCAATTCTTATTGTTTGGTTCAGTGATTCTATTTGTTGCTCTTTTCTACAAATAATATCTGTGGCATTCATTTAATTATTTTCATTCAGGATATTGACAAAGCCATTAGGAACAAATTTTCTGGTAACAACTTAGCTACCATTTGCTAAAATTTATGTTAGTGATTCTAAATATCTTTAAGGGGACAAGACCTTTAAAGGGACATTTAAAGTCTCATGGGCAGGTCCCTCACCCTTGTGGGTTGCTGTGTACAAGGTACACACACCCACATACACATCCTAGGAAAGCATTCAAATGAAGCTTCTTTATACTATTTATTTGGGGTTTTATTTTACAATTACCACAGCTATTTTTAAAGTGCTTATCTTTGCCTATTTAGCCTGTCATGGAAAATATATTAAAGTGTAATTTTTTAAAAAATCTCTTTTTATTGTGTGACTTTTGAAGATGCCTGTAAGAACTTTGAATACCAAACTTAAGGGACACAGTAGTCATAGAAACATTAACTACAAGCTTTAAAATTTGTTTAATTTATAAAATTTAAGTACATAACTCATAAAAGTTATTTGATCCAGGAAAAAAGGACCTATGAGAAGAAATTAAAAACAATAAGACTCTAAAAATATAAAAGGATTTTTTTTAAACTACTTGACCAAAAGACTTCAAGGCTTTAGCCAAGAAAATTGTGCAAGTGCACCCCCTAGTGTCTATGGGGCCATTTGACAAGAAACTGGAGTAAGTATTGGGCAGTGACAAAGTGTACATTTCCAAATAGCTGAGGTAGACTTTCCCTTTTTTATCCCTCCCTTAATCTTTAAGTTAATAGATAATTACAAAGAAGCTACCAAGAAGCTCAGGAGTGTGCAGGCTGCTAGAAGAAACACAAAAATAAACACACAAATTTGCCAATTTACTTAGACTAGATATTGCTAAGACCAAGAAATCATTAAAGTCAAATTAGGAGTTAAACCAGAGGGATATTTTCTCACTGTAACAGAAAGAATTGTACTCAGAGAATATTTGGAGATGAAAGGGAGCCTTAAAAGTTGAGGAAGGGACTTCCAGCCAAGATGGAGGCATAGGTATACACACTGTGCCTCCTAGCACAGCCAAAATAAGGACAACAACAATTTAGAAACAAGAAAACAACCAGTACTGACAGAAAATTGAACTGTGTGGAAGTCCAACAACCAAGGAGTTAAAGTAGACATGTTCATCCAGACCAGCAGGAGGGGCAGATTCGGGCAGCCAGGTGGAGAGGGATCAAGGAAAAAAAAAAAAAAAGCGGTGGCTAGCGACCCCGGGCCATGGGGTGGCAGCAGGTGGACCCAGTAAGGCAGCAGATTGTGAAGGGGCTTAGGACACAAGGGGGTTTACGGAAGCAGGTGGTCCCACATTCGCACTCAGATAAACCAGGCGAAACTGGTGAGCAAGACAAACGGTGCAACCCAGGGTCCCAGTGTGGGGAAATAAAGCCTCAAAACACCAATTGAAAACATCTGTGGGGGTTGAGGTGCTGGGAGAGACTCCCAGCCTCACAGGAGAGTTCATTGGAGAGACCCACAGGGTCCCAGGATATACACAAACCCACCCACACAGGAATCAGCACCAGAAGGGTCCAGTTTGCTTGGGGGAAGCAGCAGAAGTGACTGAAATCTGGCAGAGAGTGGAGCAAGCACCATTATTCCCTCTCAGACCCCTGTCCCACATACAATGTCACAACCCAGCAACTGGGTTGCCCTGCCTGGGCCAACATCTAAGGCTCTGCCCCTAGCTATGTAACAGGCGTGTCAAGACAAAAAAAAATGGCCCAAACAAAAGAACTGATCAAAGCTCCAGAAAAAAATACAACTAAGCAACGAAGAGATGACCAGCTTATCAGATGCACAGTTCAAAACACTGGTAATCAGGATGTTCACAGGAATGGTTGAATTTGGTCACAAATTAGATGAACAAATGAAGGCTATGCTAAGCGAAATAAAGGAAAATATACAGGGAACCAATAGTGATGGGAAAGAAACTGGGACTCAAATCAATGGAGTGGACCAGAAGGAAGAAAGAAACAACCAAACAGAAAAGAATGAAGAAATAAGAATTCAAAAAAATGAGGACCGGCTTAGGAACCTCCAGGACATCTTTAAACATTCCAACATCTGAATTGGAATGTAGGGGTACCAGAAGGGGAAGAGGAAGAGCAACAAGTGGAAAACTTATTTGAACAAATAATAAAGGAGAACTTCCCCAATCTGGCAAAGGAAATAGACTTCCAGGAAGTCCAGGAAGCTCAGACAGTCCCAAAGAAATTGGGCCCAAGAAGGAACACACCAAAGCACATTATAATTATATTACCCAAGATTACAGGTAAGGAGAAAATCTTAAAAGCAGCAAGAGAAAAGGAGACAGTTACCTACAAAGGAGGGTCCGTAAGGCTGGCAGCTGATTTCTCAAAAGAAACTTTGCAGACAAGAAAGGGCTGGAAAGAAGTATTTGAAGTTATGAAAGGCAAGGACATACATCCAAGATTGCTTTATCCAGCAAAGTTTTCATTTAGAATGGAAGGGCAGTGATGTGGACCCCGGCTTGTGGGGTCCACCACATTGTGGATGAGACACAAGACATTCACACGGACTACTGAGTCCTGTGGAGGAAAAGGGTGAGCATGGCTTTTCTCCCAAGGGGAGCAAAATCCAGGGCCTCTGCCATGACAAGCCTTTATTTCTTTTTCTGGGCACATTACATGATGGTCCTCATTTACTATGCCCAGGTTCGAGTTAGGTGGTTACCTCTTACAGAAAACAAAGGAGACGATGCCACTAATCACATCACAGAAGAAGGATATTTGCAAATGGAAAGGGAAAAGTGTTTGAACCAGTTACACTCATCCTTGAAAGGTTTAGCATGGATTTTAGGAAGTTACTTTGCAGTAAATGTTTGCTGCCTCAATTCAGGGTGAGGAAGTTTTAGCAAAAGCAAGTCTCAAAGTGGCCTAGATACATTGCAGGCCTGATTCCCCACAGGAGAACCTATCCCTGGGCATGGATCCTGTGCATCTCCAAGTGGGAGCTGGGCCTACACCATGCAGAATGTTCTCCTACAGGGCAGATAAAGTGCTTCTCAGATAAGGTCAAGTTAAGGGAGTTCATCATCACCAAGCCCTTATTATATGAAATGTTAAAGCGACTTACTAAGAAAAAGAAGATAAAAAACATGCACAGTAAAATGAAAGCAAACTCACAATTATTAACAACTACACCTAAAACAAAACAAAAACAAACTAAGCAAACAACTAGAACAGGAACAGAACCACAGAAATGGAGATCACATGGAGGGTTAGCAACAGGAGAGTGGGAGGAGGAGAGAGGGGGAAAAGGTACAGAGAATAAGTAGCATAGATTGTAGGTTGAAAATAGACAGGGGGAGAGTAAGAATAGTATGGGAAATGTAGAAGTTAAAGAACTTATAAGTATGACACATGAACATGACTAAAGGGGGGAATGTGGGTGGGAGAGGGTGTGCAGGGTGGAGGGAAGTAAAAGGGGGGAAATGGGACAACTATCATAGCATAATCAATACAATATATTTATTTTTTAAAGCTGAGGAAGGTGTTTTAGGGACAGCAGGCTGTGGTCCACCATAGCTGACCACTGAGATGTGCTATTTGGGTGACACTCAGTTTTAAAGTTTTCAAACAAGAATACTTTCCCCAGAGGCAGGAACTCTCCAGTTTGCAGCAAAGCTTACCTAGTCCTGCACCCTGAGTCCCACATTTATTTTGCATGTGTCGTCTCGTGCTCAAGTGTAGGTTTGTCTTTCCTGACTCAACTAAAGAGAAGGGAGAGAAAAGTAACTCAAGGGGAAAAGGTCTGAGGTCAAAGGAGAGCTTGAGAAAAAACACCAGATAGGGTTTAGTGTTTCCAAGCCTCTGTGTGGAAGGACAGCTGGGAGAGCAGGCAGGGGCGGTGAGATTAGACATGGAGAAAATCTTGTCAACTTCTCCAGCAAGAGAATGATCCCATGAATGTAGGAGTTCTGGAAACCAGCCTAGCTACAAAAACTAGTGGTGTGGAGGGAGGGCTGGGGGCGAGGTGTGCACTACTCGGTGGGAGCCAGCTGACGTCTGTCAGTGTAGGTGACCCGTGCTCACGGGGCAGGGGGGGCAGGGGAGAGCAGGGGGCAGGGGGAGCTGAAGGGACACTGGTTCCCCCGGGGACCTGCTGCGGCCCACTGACTGCCATTTGGAGTATAAACCAGAGTGGGAGATGGGAGATGTCTTGGTTTGTTTTTAAGTGAGCCTGCCCTTGATTTCCAGTACATTGACACCAAGCTGCCCCCCGAGTCGCCATATCTCTATGGCCTCCACCCCAACGCCGAGATTGGCTTCTTGACACAAAGCTCAGAAAAGCTCTTTCGCACGGTGCTGGAGCTGCAACCCCGGGACAGCCACGCCAGAGATGGAGCTGGGGTTACCAGAGAAGAAAAGGTGTGTGTGTGGGGGGGGGGGGGGGAGTTAGTGCCTGAGGTCACTCTGAGGAGCTGAGGACTGCAGAAGGAGGCCCTGCCCCCAGCTGGCCCCATCAGCAGGACACAGCACAGACCCTACTGTGCACACCTGCCCTTCACACAAATGCCCAGCCATCCAGCCTTGACCTGCTTGACCATCATTTCAAGAGCCCTGCCCCCTCTTCAATCAGGTCACCACACCAGCCATCTGGTGACATCATAGGAAGCCCCTACCATTGAGTTTGGAAGTTTGCTCTGCTACTCCACCCAAAGGCCATTTTAATGCAGTCTGTCTGCCAAAGCGGAGGAGGTGAGCAATGGTTGTCCCGGAAGCTTGAAATGGACTTTGCCATTGCTTAGCAAACTGAGGGTGAGTGGGGTGATATTCCTGAAAACCTCCACCAGCATTCCACCAACCAGATGCTCATTGGGATTCTCTCATCCTCTTTAAGACAAAAATGCCTTCTCTTTGTGTGAGTGACATTTAACCAGAGAGCCCTAACACAGTTAAGTGCTACTAAGCACAGGACTTCCTGAAATTTCAGAAGGGCAGAGGAGAATGATGGGGTAGAAAGGCAGCCTAGAGTGAGTTATGGGTCTGGGGACGACCAGAGGCAATGTGAGGGCCCTGTTCCTGGTGTGGGCATAGCAGAGGTCAGAAAAGGAATGGGGCACTGAAAGGAAATTTCTCTGTGAAGTTTTCCTACAACAAGCTAATTCATCCTGAGAGATGTACCCCCTTCACCTCCCTTCACTCTACAGTACAACTCAGATTTCTTTAATTAGAGATTCCGCTGGGTTTACAAGGAAACATACTTGGAAGATGGAGAATTAAGAACCTTGGGAGTCATCAAACTTTTAGGCTCCAGGGATTTAGGCACCCTAGCAAGCCTGATGCAGATGAACACACTTGGAGTGGGCTGCCCTAACTCACACTTCTCAGGCTATTCTGCCATTGGAAGTATATGATAAAATTTGAAAACAAAAAGAAAAGAAGAAATTTTCCATTACCCAGAATCCAAACCAAGTAGAACGAAAAACATTCCTAGCTCCAAGAAAGGTAGAAGGCTAGGATGATATAAGTAATAGACTTAGAATTCTCCAGGCAACATTCAAAGAAGAGTCTAGTTCTTATGATTTTCTTAGCTCCTTCTTTCAGCTAATTCAAGGAATAATTTGTGTGTGTGTGTGTGTGTGTGTGTTTCAGAAATGGATAAACTATGATCACTTGCCAAACCAGGAAAACCTATTAGCACCACAGATACCAGGAAGTGGGCACACTTTGCTGATATGCCAAGAGTTCCTACATGGGGGAAAAGAAAGAAAGAGAAGAAGAGAAGGGGAAGAAGGACACAAAATCAATTCATAATGATTGGCTGTTGTACAAATGGCCAACAAAAATATTCTCAGTGTCACTCATAACAAAACAAAGTTAAGGGAAATACCATTTTCCACCTAACAGTAAAGATTTTCAAATGTGATACTGTCTAGTGATGAGGGCATGAGAAAGCAAGCCCTCTCATCTCTGATGGTTTAAATTACAGAGCAATTTGTAGCTACTAAAATTTAAAGTGTTCATATTTTTTACTCATAGTTCTATATGTAGGAATTCAACCAGTAAGAACACTCAGAAGTGCACAGATTTTATGATATGTTTATATTTATTTATTACAGGATTTCTTACAGTAGTAAAAATAATAGACCAAATATCCAATAGAGGAATAACACAGCAAACTATTGTCTGCCAAAACAATGAAATAATATATACTGTTTTTTAAAAAAGGTAAATCCATATGTACTGATAAAGGAACGTGTCCAAGATTTATGATAAGGTGAGAAAAATAAGCTGGAAAAGCTATGGGTAGTATGATTTCATTAGTGATGGATAGAAGGAAGGAAGGAAGGGAGGGAGGGAAGGAGGGAAGGAAGGAAGAAAGGAGGGAAGTGGGAGGAGGAAGGGGCAAAGGAGGCAGGAAGGAAGACATGACACAAGATAAATATGCAGAGGGATGGATGGATGAGTGGACAGATGGACGGACAGGTGGGTGGGTGGGTGGATGGATAGATGGATGGATTAATGTATGGAGTTATATGCATCAAAAAATGCCTGCAGGAATTATAAACCCAAAAATTAGCAGTTAGTGGTTTTCCCCTCTTTGAGGGAATAAGCAAAATTGTGGAAGGATTTGCTTCTAATATCATATGGGACTATAGTGTTTAGGTATTTACAGAAAGCATTTATTTATTAATTTCTCCAAAAGGAAAAAATGGCAGAGGTGTTTGCTTGTGTAAGTAAAGTAGACCACATCCCTTGGGACCCACTGCTCCCACATGAAGGGCCTTGGGACTTCTCTGAGCACAGCAGGGGCTTCCACCTCGGGGCTGGCAGCCCCTCCCTCTCAGCCTTCTCCTGCCTCGGGTTCCGCACCCAATGTATTCTGGAACAATGCATCCAGACTATCTTTTTCATCTCTTTGTGAGTAATGTCCAAATGGAAGCTCTCTGTTACATGACTTTCTTCAAATTCCACTCCAGAGACAGAAATACGATATAATTTTAGCCATTTGTCTCTTACCCTCACAGCAGCTTTCAGGTGCCATTAAAATGCCATTCCAGATTTTGCTATGAGAGCACCAGAGACCCATTGGTGACAGGGTGATGAGTTTTACTTTCTTTTTTTTTTTAACATCAGCTTTTTACCTGGAGAGTGTATTGTATGTTAACAATGCAAGGCAAAGTGAATATTAATAATCCTTCATATTTATGTAGTTTTTCATTGCTTTCAGATGCTGCCATATTCATCAACCCATTTGATTTGATCTTTGCATCAGCCCTGGGAGTCAGGGGAGAGGGGGCAGGTAGAGAAAAAACACTCTTGGAAATTTCCCATAGATGCAGAAAATTGAGACCTAAATGAGGTGCTAAATTCACACAGGCGATGCATAACAGAACTCTACTAACTCAGCCAGGGTCCTTTGATGGCCAGCAACAGGGACCGATTTAGTTGAAATAGGCAAGAAATGGCTCACTGTATCGAAGGAACCCTAAGAAAGGCCACAGAGCACAGTGGCTCTGGGCCCAGGGAGAGGACAAGTGGGCAGTCCTCGCAGGGCGCTTCCCTCCCGCAGCGGCTCAGCCACGTCCTGTCCCTGAATCCACATCTTGACTTTCACATTTTCCTGCTTCTGGAAGAGGTCGCCTGATTGGCCTGCTTGGGTCATGGGAAGGTGGGGCCCCAAAACTGTACCCCAAAACAATAGGGAAGAGGTAATTTCACAAAGGAGATAGGGACCTGTTAAGAAGGAGAGAAAGACAATGTACAGATAAAAACAATAGACTTCCACCACCTGTACTTCAGGACCCCGGAAAGCTGGCTCCCTCCCTTCTCTGAGGTCCACAAGTCCAGCTATGTCCACACTTGTTTCATTTTTCTTTCTCTGCTGACAGGCCTTCTGGGCTTACTCATTTGCCTCAGAATGGCAGATTCAGTCCTGGCTGGTGTGGCTCCGTTGGTTGGAGCATCAGCCTATAACTGAAAGGTTGTGAGTTTGCTACCTGGTCAGGGCATGTACAAGAGGCAACCAGTGGATGTTTCTCTCACAAGAGATCTCTCTCTCTCTCTCTCTCTCTCTCTCTCTCTCTCTCAACACCCCCCTCTCTCAATCTCCCCCCATCCTCTCTCTCTAAAAGCTATGAAAAAATGTCCTCAGCTGAGGAAAAAATAATTAATTAATTAAAAATGGCAGGCTCAGCCTCCAATGCTTGCCCCCAAAGAACTCAGTATCTCAGTACCTCACTTCCAATTTTCCAGGAGAGAGACCCTGGATGTTCTGGATGTTCTAGCTCCCTGGTCTAATTAGCTGGTAGTTTGTGTGGCAAAAGGAATCATGGGGCGGGGGAGGAGGTTTGCATGACAAATGGGGGTGCTTCTTTCAGGATGCAAGGACAGAAACTATGGTGCAGCCACCTAGGAGCTCAGAATGGAATATATATATGCTTTGTGTGACCCAAAATGACCACCCTGGACCCAAGTCTGTCCTGTGCCTCTCCAGTTTGATTCTCAAGGTTGACTGTTTCAGTCTCTGGGTTTCTCCAACTCCCAATTTCTGGAAAGGCATCTGTGTTCACATGTTTGAGTTGGTCGCACAAGTCACAGCTTAGGGAGAGGCCATCCTGTGGTTGGTTCTCCACCCTTGACCCAGCTGATCTAAGCCAGCAGGCAAGAGGATGAGTCCTTCTGGGAATTAGAGCCCCTTCATAACGCTGTGTTTCCTGTTGTGGGCAGGTCAAGGCCCTCCTGGAAGAAATCCTGGAGCGGGTAACTGACGAGTTCAACCTACCAGAGCTGATGGCCAAGGTGCAGGAGCACACCCCATATACTGCAGTTGTCTTCCAGGAGTGCGAACAGATGAACGTCCTCACCAGGGAGATCCAGCGCTCACTGAGGGAGCTGCACCTCGGCCTGAAGGTGGGTGAGGTCTTGGGTGGGAAGGGCCCGGCCAGCGGGGCTCTCTTGAGGACAAAGTAGCACCAAGAACCTGGGAGCTGAGACCAGAGTATCCCACAGCTACCTATACACCCAGGAAGCGGTCACTCCCAGAACCCGGAGGCTGTTCACATTGCAGAGAGGGTAAGACACAAGGTCTAGGGCCTGAAGCTGTGCTGAGGTTAGAATGAGCTATGACTGGTCAGTCAGCACACGGGAGCTGCACAGGGGACCATATTCTGAATGACAACAAGAGAGAAGTTGTAACCCCCCAGAGTCTTCTGTTGACATGGGTGAAACTGCTTCCTTGTGAGGCGCAAATGTGTGCTGGGTAAAAGCACAAGTTCTAGACTGCTCAGGACCAACTCCCACGCTTCAGTTTCCTCCCTACTTGTCTTGAAAGTGACATAAATCTCACTGTGTCAGTTTCTCCATCTGTAGAACAGGGACAATAGTCCTATTTTATAGGGCTTTTGGAAGAATTGAATAAATTCACTTACATAGAGTATTGAGAACAATGCCTAGCATGTGGTAAATACCTAAAAGTATTAGCAGATAGTCTTATCGCCTCATCAGGGGAAAGAATTTTAATCTTTTACAACCTCAAGGCTGTTGAAAGATCCAAAGATCTGAAAGATCCATGTTTGCATAAGCTAAGGTTTCTTGTGAGCAATGAAAGAGTACTATAGTATTTCTACAACTGATTATGTCAAAAGGCTACTTTATTCACCATAAGTAGTGCAGAGCCTAATAGACATGCATTGTTTCAACTGCTCGCCTGGAACACAGGTAAGTGGGAGGGCTTGCTGCCTTTTAGGAACTGAGGAAGGTAATTGTTGTCAGTTTACATCAGCACATTTATTAAAAGAATGTGGCCCCACAGAAGACAAGCAAGATCCCAGTTTTGTAGCCAACAGTGTGCACTCAGCCCAGCCCAGGACACTGGGGCTGCGATGTGCTGCCACCTTCACCTCTGGCTCCTGTAGTCACGCAACTGTGGTCACGTGTGCATAGGAAAAACAACTGTGAGTTTCTTCACATATAGTCACAGAAATTGCGAAATAAACTGCAATACCTTGGTTAGTGGATTTTTATGGATCTGTTCATTTCCCTTCTCCCCCCAGTATGGATGCAGGGAAATGAGGAGAGCAGTAAGACAGGAAGGGATGCTGAAGACTGACAGTGTCTGATAATGTTTCCAAACTGTGCAGCAGCTTGTGATGAAATGAAATGCGAAATTTTGCAGAACAGTTTCTAATGTAAATAAGGACTTTTCCTGTTACATTATTCAGCTCCATTGCTGTGGTGCCCAGGTATATATTAGTAATTATCTTGAATAGATTTGTTGCAATCTTACCTTATTGAATCTATGCAATTTAGTGCAGCATATTTACCCTTTCAACTTCCAATTCATTCACTCATTTTTCTTCCAAGAGCCTTTGCTGCCATTAGGTGTCACAAATTGCAGAGCATGCCTGGAAGAAAGCAAAGGGGTTCAGTCTATGCAGGCAGGGCTGAAGGATGAGCTCTTTGGGTGGGTCTCACTCAGCTGTCCATGCTGGAGGTAGCCTTCATCTCCAGAATGACAGCCTTGGAAACCCAGGCATACAGCAGATTATAATATAAGGCAGAATTAATTCAGTGTCACATGGAAAGATATGGGGAGAGAAGGGGAAAAACAAGGATGTGGCATCAGGGAAGGCCCTGGAGGGGAAGTGGCATCAAGGGGGCTTTGGAGGAATGCGAGGGTTGTGTCATGTGGTGACAGGAAAGATCTTCCAGCTAAGGAACCCTAAGCCTGCCCTAAGATTTAACCTGCTTTGGCCAGAGCAAAGGGTCCACTCAGGTGTGTAATACAGGCACTGTGAGCTTCAGAAAGTGACTGGTGTTGACAGAACAAGGGCCCAGAAGCAGTAAGGACAACTGTATATTGCCTTCTTCTTTTTGTTCCTCTGTAAACTGGAGAGCAGATAGAGCAATCTCCACATAAAAATGCTGTCATGAAAAACAAGTCTCATTAGAGTAGGTCCCCAAATCGGTCTGGTCATCAGGCTCCCCAGTGGTTTTATCACAACACACATTCCCCTCTCCACCCTCTGGTCCTACCAACCTCCAGAGCCAGGTTCTGGAAACCTACGTTTCTGACCAGCAACTGGGCAACTCTTGTGATGAGTCAAGTTTGTGAAGCACAGTGTTAAGGCAGGTAGGTAGGAGAAAAAGAATGAACAAATGTCTTGATGGGAAAGTGAAGGTGTAAGGAACATTAGCATCGCTCAGAGCAGAGAAAGTTTTTAAGTCTGTGGAAGACAGAGAGTTGAGCTTGCAAAAAATGAGAGCTGGAAAGGAAACAGCAGGAGGGGTGGACTTGGATAGACAGGGTTCACGAAATGGCCCGGCATGCACAGGAGACGCGAGGGCTCCACTGGGCAGTCTGCTCAATGAAGATGTGAGAAGCTGCTGGGCTCCAAGCTTCCCACCAGAACACTGGCCGCTTGCCTGGCAGGAGGCAGGGAGGAAATTCTGACTGAGGTTCTCCTTCTTTCCCTGTCCTTTCTTTCCCTTCAAAAGTCACTTTAAAACTCTAGGAGGATTTTAGGTGGAGCACAGTGGGGACATGGGACAACTTATGCTACCTGGCACCTTAAACCTGGGTACCTGAACACTCTGCCCAGGCTGAGCATCAAAGTTAGAAAATGTCTCACTTTTTAAATTAGTAAGTCAATACTCTTAACATTTATGATAAAGAATTTTTTATTAGTAATCATTCACAATTGATTGGATAAGAGACTATAATGCTACCCAAAAAGTGTTAGGTAAACTGAGAGGCCCAGCAACTACAGCCCATGATGACTGGGAGAGCTCCAAGCACCCAGCACACAGCATAGGGGAAGTGGCTGGGGAAGGCAGGGAGGTCCCCTAGGAGAGGGCAGCTAGCCACAACCATGTTCCCATGGAGAGGCATTCCTTGAGAATTTCCACACTCAGAAATCTGGCTCTCAGCCTTACACAGTGAAGAACCACATCTTGCAAGTATCTCAGAGCTGACTGGTCAAAGGTACTGACTCCCACTGACCAAATGCACTAGAGCCTGAAGTATGAAACCCCCTAAAGGCCAACAGCAACTGGGTATACATTTCAAAAGGCCGTATACATATGGCAGCCTACCCAGAAAATTCTCTGCCTGTGTAAGAAAAGTACATGAGACTCCAAATTCTTAGGCCTGCACTGTACAATTTAGTAGCTGTTAGTGACAGGTTGGTATTTGAAATGTGGCTAGTCCAAATTGAGATGTCCCATAATGTAAATTAAACATAAGATTTCAAAGATATTTAATGTTAAATATCCTATTAACAATTTTATATTGATTACATATTGAAATATTTGAAATTTTAGATATATTGATGTGAATAAAATATATTATGAAATTAAGTTCATCTATTTCTTTTTTTTTAATGTGGCTACCAGAAAACTTGAAGGTGTGCACACAGCTCACTTTTGCAGCTTGCATTACACTGCATTTGGGAAGTGCAATGTTAGATGGAGCCATGGCCAGCCTAGCATCTAGGCAGGGCTGAGGACTGTTTTTCATTCTATTATTCAGGTGTTTGATGGCATCAGACACTTCCCCTGTGCTTCAGTGACTGATTACCCCTTCTGACTGACACAGTTGGTTTCTAAGTTTGTGAACGGTGTTCAAACTTAAAGTCCAACTTGCCGACTTGGAGAATTCCTCCAGCTCTTTATTCTGACCCACGGTGTGTTGACTTAATAGTGCAGGTCTGAGAGGGTTGCCTTGCTTTAGCCCTTTAATGATGGACAGTCACCAGCCACCCAACTGCTGCCCCAGCCAAATGCTTTCGATCTTGCCACAGCACTGATCAGAATACCCAGCTGGGTGGGCCGATTTCACCCTCAGTCTGGAAGCCAGACTGGAAGGGGTGGAAGCCATATCATTCCCACCTCCCTCCCCATCTCCACACCTGCCGTGTTGCATGCACATGAAAGCTGGTTGCAAAGACCATAGGGAAGAAAAGGCAAACAGGAGATGTCCCTCAGGTCAGGGGACAGCCAGCAGCCCCTGGAGAAGGAGGCATGTGGGCACTGCTGACCCCTGTGGACTGAGGCTAGCTGTGTGCCCACCTGCCCAGAGCACAGCTGCTTCAGACACACCAGTGGTGCCCTTTCCAAGTGACGGACCAGGCCCCAGTGGGTGACACCCTTAGGTTCGCACTGGAGCCTAGGAATATAAGATTTTCACAAAACTTAAAGCAATGAAGGCCTACTAGGAAAAAAATAAGGTTTTTATTCTATGTCATATCAAAGAAAGTTTACAAGAGCACTTGTTTATATCAGCGATCCCCAACCATTTTGGCACGAGGGACTGATTTCATGGAAGACAATTTTTCCATGGACTGGGGTGGGTGGGGGAGAGGCAGGAAGCAGAGCTCAGGCAGTGGTGCAAGCAACCTAGCAGCATCCACAGGCTAGGAGGAGGGAGGTTGGGGACCCCTGATTTATAGGGGTGAATAAAATGGTTAAGGTCACAGCCAGATGGCCCTCACATCTACCATAAGGCACCCACTGCCTCTAGTTCTCCCTAATTTTCCTGCAGTGCTGACATGTAACAAGCAAGTCACAGAACCCTGGACTGGGTCATTTTCTTAAGGGAAGGATTCAGTGTTTCCTCTGTGAGTTTTCTTTCTGTAGCAGGTTTCCCCAAGGGAGTATAGCTTGAGTCTTGACGAAGGGCCTCATTATGCAGAGTTTGGCCGCAGAAACATACTGTCTGCCCACTCCAGCCTCCACCAATCTGACAGCATTTAGCAACCTAATTTTTCCTGAACACCTTTCAGGAAATGCTGTCCTAGAATCTACAGATATATCTTTCCCTAAGAGAGACACCAGTTACACTTCATGAACACAGGACTGTGTTCCCTCACTTTGTATCTGCCCCTCCTCTGAAGATGAGTCACTGTCACTTCTGCTCAAGGTCATGGGAATATGTGAGTTCAGAAACCTAACTATAAGTCAAATGACTTCTTCTTTTCCTAAATCCTTCCTGCTTCACTCTCAAACTGACAAAACCTAAGGCACTACATCCTCTAAGGCTCCTTCACTTGAACATTCAATTAGTAAATGCAAAATCATTACCCTAATAAATTATAATCACATTACAAGCAGATGTGAGAAATGTCTAAGAAAGCCAAGTAACATATTTTATGTTCCTCTGCTATGAAATGATTTCTGATTTCTGAAGGGTGTTAAAATTTAACTATTGCATCTTTTTATTTCTGTATTTTTTAGAGCTTTTTTAGGTTTATAGCAAAATTGTGTGGAAGGCACAGAAAGTTCCCTTGCACCCATAACCCTCTCCATGTACAGCTGCCCGCACTATCAACACCCCCACCAGTGGTCCAGCTGTTACCACTGATGAACCTACTTTGACTCATCATAATGACCCAAGCAAGGTCCATAGTTTACATTAAGTTCACTCTTGATGTTGTACATTCTGCGGCTTAGGACAAATGTGTAATGACATGTATCCCTCATTATAGTATCTTACAGAAGTTTGACTGCCCTAAAAATCCTTCCCATTGCATACAAATATATCTTCACCTTGAGCACACAATTCCTTATTACATCGAAACTCAGAGAAGTGGATGCTCCCGTGACTTCGCTGTTTTCAGAAGCAGCCCTTGGCTGTCTGAGCCATGGCACCACCGAGTAAGGGGTGGACTCAGCCCAGGGAGATGGCCAGGAATCAAAGGGCTTCGCTGAACAAGCCAATGGCAATGGCTGGCCGAGCCAAGTCCCACCGAGCTCATCTCTGTCTGATTCATTCTGCCATAGCCCCCAGGAGTGGGGTCAAAGGACCGGGACATTTCATCCCCCTTTTTCCAGTACTGCTGGCCCAGTTCTGCTGCTTCATGTTACGGGGTGACTCTCGGATGGGAGACATTTACTCCCAGACAACCCGGGTGGCAGACGACATCACATGTGCAATGCAGTTCCATAGACAGACCCAGATTTAACAAAGCCCACAGTTTTGTGAAGAATCAAATTTATTTTGGTGTATTATTTATAAAAAGCATTGTGTAATCTTGTAAATAAAATAGCCATTGAAAACTTCTGAAATTTTTATTTAAAAAAATGAATATGGCCTATATTTTTTAAGTATATTGGACTTTATTTTTTTGTAATGGCTCTTGATTTGCCTATATATCTTTTTTTATTGTTGACATTATTACAGAAGTACCCCATTTCCTCCCTTTCATCCCCCCTCACCCAGCCCCACTCCTCAGCCTTCACCACATTGCTGTCTGTGTCCATGGGCTACGTATATATGCATATATGTTCTTGGACTAATCATGCTGTGACCGGACAGGGTCCTGGCCGAGTGGGTCTGCCTAGGGCCAACTGTAGTATGTGGGCTCTTGACTGTGCATAGCAAAGATTTCACAGCATGAATCCAGATGACTGTGAGGTATGTTTATTAATGCTTAGGACAGTGAAACAAGGAAGGGCTTAGCATAGAAGCAACAGGAGAGCCTAGATTGGGCTGCCTGAGCTCACGGGGAAGTTGGAGAAGAGGAGCTTTGGGGACAGGGGCAGGGGATTAGCCTGGGACAAGCTGCCAGCTACCTTAGAGTTTAGGAGACATGTGCCTGTGGGGAAAGAAGCAGGGGGAAAAGGAAAAGGGAGTAGCACAGACAGCTCCCCAGAGGGAGAGTCCGTGCCAGGTCCTTTATCTTGAGACTTTTATTTCTCTCTTGCAGGCAGGAACCTTAAGGGATGTCTCAGGGAAGGGTCTCAGCAGAACATTCATCAGTTTTCCAGGTGGGACCTTTCAGGGTCCTGGTCTCCACTGACTGGTCAGTGCCAGGGCAGGCGGTCTTGTAGTGTCATTGTAGTGAGTCCTGGCATCACCCACCTGATTCTGCTGCTTTTCTGGGCCTGGAACTAAAACACAACTGAGGCCCAGATGTTATATCCTAGATGTTATCTCCAGGGAGAAGAGGCTACCCTGGGGGTGAGGTCCTGTTTTCCCAGTTTTGCCCCCTGCCAAGCACTCTGCCTTCCCCTGGGGTGACTGTCTACATCTGGCTGTGAATTGCTCAGCCATTGTGTTCAGCTGTCTGTTTCCCTAGTTCACTTGGAAGGAATTTCCTAGCTTCTCACTATCTTGTCTGAGGCCAGTGGTTCTACCAGCCACCCATCCACACCCATTCTGTGTTTCTCAGGTTTTGTGGCATGGCAATGCATTACATCAGTGGCCTTGCCTGGCTTCTGCCCCTTTAGCACTTGCACTCACCTGACCCTGATTCAGATTCTCTTTAATGAATGAGCAAAGTGAGGTGACATCAAATCTACTGGTCAATGGAACTATGCCCTGTTTGGGGGCATAATCCATCATGGTTGTGGTGGCTTCCCAGCCCTCCCACCTCCCTAGAAGACAGTGTGCTCAGCCACTGCTTTCCCTGCGTGACACAGGCCCCAGCTCAGTCATGGCACATGTCTGGAATAGCCATCCCCTAGCCTTCCGGCCCATCCAGGGCCCTTCCCAACTTAAATACCCACCAGGAAATGAATCTTATTTATAAGCCTTTCTCTGACTGTACCACCTGATTGCGCTCACTTTGCACAATCTCTATGATACAGAGATCCAGCGTGGTTCCTGGGTTACTATACACTTATGCCTGCATCTCTTTTGAAACTACTCAAGCCTTTTCACAATTATAAACCCTGCTTCCCCAGTTAAACTATAAACTCATCAGGCAAGGACTCTTTTTCTTAATCCCCATCAGAGGACATTTCATTGCTTATAGAGAAAGAGGAAGGGAGGGAAAGAGAGGGAGAGAAACACCAATATTAGAGAGAAGCATCGATTGGTTTGTTGAATGTATGTGCCCCAACTGGGGATCAAATCCACAACCTGGGCATGTGCCCTGGTCTGGAATCGAACCCATGACCTTTCAGACTATGGGATGAGACTCTCCAACCTACTGAGCCACACCACCCAGGGCAGGACTCTTCTAATTGGTCTATATTCCTAGGAGAAAAAAATTAGTATGGCCTTCACTGTGTTGCTGTGGGTTTGAATACAAAGGTGATACAGGAAGGAGCAAGGCCGGTCAGCTGTTCAACTGCACCCATCACTCTTCAGTATGAGTCATTCTGTTTAATTTGTTTGTTCACCACAGCAAACACTGTGTAACCTGTGAGGAATTCAATGTGCTTGTCTTTATAAATCAGGGATTTAGAAAATCACACACATGCACAATAATCCATTAAAAGACCTTGGCTTGCATTATTCTTGATGACTTTAAGTTTTTCAATAATTTCTTTTCCACATTTAGAGTTCTTTGTTGGCTCAAACAGAAACAGACTCTGATTACAAAAGGAAATTTTACAGTTATGATAGCATCCTCTGTGAAGTGATGAAATGATGCTTAAAAGTGACTTCTCTGGTTTTCTTTTTATGGCCAACAAACCAGATTTACCTTAACTAGAAAGCCAGACAATATGTGAAAAACATCAGTCCTGTCAGTGCTACATGACTGTGATACTTGAAAAAAAGAAACAAGAAAGGTTTGCCTCCTTTGAATGAGCCCCTCGCTGCAAAAACTAACTGTGTGGAGGAAGTTTCAGGAAGAGCACCACAGTTCTGCTGAATTGGAGAGACCACAGTGCTCAGACCACCAAGGCAGAGTATGCAGATCGAATACCTGAGGTGTGAGCTGTATAGGCCAAGAGCGAGCTTGAGGGATCTGCAGACGCATCCCCTGAGCCTTCGGCTGTCTACTGCTCTGCACATGAGAGATAAAACTACCCAAAGCTGGGAAAGAAAACGAGAAAAGGGCAGTGAGGACAATTATCAGAGCTCAGACAAAGCAGAGAATAGATTATGTTCCCACTCAGCAGAGTAGAAAAAGTCACAAAACAGATGGTATCAGAGAGAATTTTCAGTAGTGAGAATAAACTAGACCTAGACTGGTCCAGACTCTCCCCTCCACCCACTGCCAACACACACAAAGCTGAAATGCAAGCTTCTGACAGATGTATTGATTCCAAGTGAATTAATTACAGGATAAATAAATAAATAAATAAATAAATAATTTCCAGTACCCTTTAAAAGAATGCAACAAAATCCAGCACTTACTTATGTAAAATTCACAGCATTTGACATAAATTACAGGCATGTAATTACAGGCATGTAATGAAGCAGTACTATATGATCTATAGCCAGGAGAAAAGCTGATCAACTGAAATGGAGCCAGAAATGGCAGGGATAATGGAATTAGTAGACAAGGATGATAAGACAACTATTATAAGTTTGCCCTATACATTCAAGAAGGTTGAAGAAAATAACATTATGAAATGAAAAAGGAAGATATTTTAAAAAAAGACCCAGTGAAATATATGGAGATGAGAAATACATTATATGAAATGAAAAAAAAAAACACTTTGGATGGTTAACAACTAATTAGATACAGCAGAAAAGATCAGTAACCATGAAAATAGAGCAATGAAACTATCCAAATGAGGGAGGGGGTAACATTGAAATTAAGAACACTGAGCATCAGTGGCCTGTGAAATGATGTCAAGTCATCTAACATATGTGCAATTGGAGTCCTAGGAAGAAAGAGTTAGGGAGGGGGTAAGGTGGACAGAAAAAAAGTATTTGAAGAATTAAGGGCCACATTTCTGCAAATTTAATAAAATTTATAAGCCCATAAACACAAGCCCCACACAATAAGCCTAATGAAATCTATGTAAAGGTACCTCATAATTAGGTTTTTGAAACCCAAGGGTAAAGAAAAATCTTAAAGGCAGCCAGAGGAAAAAATAAAAAGTGTATAAAAAGGAGTAAAAGAAAAAAAAAGACAGCAGACATTTTGTAGAAAGCTACACAAGCAGAAGACAGTGGAGAAATATCATTAAAGTACTAAAAGAAAGGTCACAGGATACAAGCTAAACACACAAAATTAATAACATTTCTATATACAAGCAATAAAAACATGGACACCAAAATTTAAAATACCATTTAACCACTCAAAAATTGAAATACTCATATGTAAATCTAACAAATACAGCACTTTAACGCTAAAAACTACAAAACACTGGTAAAAGGAAGCAAAGAATGCATACATACATGGAGGGCCATACACTGCTCATGGGTTGGAAGACAACACAGTAAAATTGTCAATTCTACTCAAATTGATATGCATGCAGGTTTAATATAATTTCTATTAGAAACCCAGTAAGAACCTTTTCTAGATCCTGAGGCAATTGTTCTAAAATTCATGTATAAAAACAAAGGAAATGAAAGAATGAAAACAACTTTGAAAAAGAATAAAGCAGGAAACAGTTCACCTAATTTCAAGACTTATTCTATAGGTACAGTAATTAATACTGTGTGATACTGGTGGAGGGACAGACACCCAAAACAGGATAAAGAAGCTGGGAGGGGCTGTCATTCTGCCTACCATACATACCATGGGGCACTACTCAGTAATAAAAAGGAATGCACTATTTGGTACTTGCAAAAACCTGGATGGATTTTCAGAGAATTTTGCTGAGTGAAAAAAGGCAATCCCAAAAGGTTTCAAACTCTGTGATTCCATTTATATAGATTTCCTAAAATGACAAAATTACAGAAATAGACTAGATCAGTGGTTACTAAACTAGGGGTTACAGAAAGGATGGGACAGGAGAAAAGCTGGAGTGACTGTGCAAAGAATCTTTGTGGTGATATAAATGGTTTGTGTCTTGACTGTATCAATATCACCCTGTTTGTCATATTGTACTGCAAGTTTTGCAAGATGTAGCTATTGGGGGAAACTATATTTCTTACAACTGCATGTATATCTACAACTATCTCAAAATAAAAAGTTTAATTTAAATAAAAAGCAGAGGGAACACTTCCCAGCAAAATTGTATCCAGCCAGAATAAGCCCAATGCCAAAGACATTATGAGAAAAGAGAATGAGAAACAAGTATTCCTCATAAACACAAGAAGCCAAAGTCCAGAGGATCTATATTCCCCCAAATCAAGGATTTCCTTCAGAAACCAAAGTGTTAGACAACATAAGGAACCCTCTTCTAATGGCTATATGAAATCTGTACAGAAAGGTATTCATTGAAAACCATCTTTAGACTTCCAGCAAGATGGAGGCATAGGTGGACGCACGGTACCTCCACACACAACCAAGATTAGAACAACAACAATTTAGAGCTAGAATAACACCCAGAACTGATAGAGAATTTATCTGAATGGAAGTCGGACAGCCAAGAAGTTGAAGTAGACCTGTTCACCCAGACTGGTAGGAGGGCCTGAGAGGAGCGGGCACGGGTCATGGCACGCGAAGATCAGGGAGAACTGGGCGCATAAGGCGACTGGGAGCACGTAAGCCTTCTGGGACGCAGTGGTGGACCCTGAGTATGCAAGCGGTGGCTGGCAGACCCAGTGAGGCGGCACTGGGGACCAGGGCAGAGCGCGCAACCCAGGACCCCAAAGAAGGGACTGACATCCCAGGAGAACGGAGCTGCCGCCATTGTTCCCTCCTGCCCCCACCCCCACCCCCACATACAACGTCACAATCTAGCGACTGGGGTGCCCAGCCCCGGTGAACACCTAAGGCTCCGCCCCTCACCGTAACAGGAGTGACCAGACAGGAACAAAAAAAAAAGGAGAGAGAGAGAGAGACATGTCTCAAACAGAAGAACAGATCAGTCCCCCAGGACTCATCCTTTTGAGCGACCAAGAAATAGCCAATCTATCAGATGCACAGTTCAAAACACTGGTGATCAGGCAGCTCATGGAATTGGTTGATTTGGGGCACAAATTACATGGAAAAAATGCAGGTTACCATAAAAGAGATGAAGGAAGATGCACGGAGAGCCCATAGTGAAGGGAAGGAAACTGGGACTCAAAACAATAGAGTGGACCAGAAGAAGAGAAAAACAACCAAGGAGGAAAAAATGAAGACATAAGAATTCAAAAAAACGAGGAAAAGCTTAGGAACCTCCAGGACATCTTTAAACATTCCAACATCCGAATTATAGGGGTACCAGAAGGGGAAGAGGAAAAGCAACAGATTGAGCATGTATTTGAACAAATAATAAAGGAGAACTTCCCCATTCTGGCAAAGGAAATAGACTTCCAGGAAATCCAGGAAGCTCAGAAAGCCCCCAAAGAAGTTGGACCCAAGAAGAAACACACCAAGGCACATCATCATTACATTAGCCAAGGTAAAAATGAAGGAGAGAATCCTAGAAGCAGCAAGAGATAAGGGGACAGTAACCTACAAAGGAGTTCCCATCAGACTGTCAGCTGATTTCTCAAAAGAGACCTTATGAGGTCTCTCAAATGTCGAAGCTAAAGAAATTATAAGTGTGACACATGGACAAGAAGGGGCTGGAAAGAAATATTCCAAGTCATGAAAGACAAGGACCTACATCCCAAATTCCTCTATCCAGCAAAGCTTTCATTTAGAATGGAAGGGCAGATAAACTGCTTCTCAGATAAGGTCAAGTTAAAGGAGTTCATCATCACCAAGCCCTTATTTTATGAAATGTTCAAGGGACTTATCTAAGAAAAGAACATAAAGAAAAAACATGTATAGTAAAAGGACAGCAAACTCACAATTATTAACAACCACACCTAAAGCAAAACCAAAAGAAACTAAGCAAACAACTAGAACAGGAACAGAACCACAGAAATGGAGATCACATGGAGGGTTAGCAAAAGGGGAGTGGGAAGAGGAGAGAGGGGGAAAAGGTACAGAGAATAAGTAGCATAGATTGTAGGTTGAAAATAGATAGGGGGAGGGTAAGAATAGTATGGGAAATGTAGAAGCTAAAGAAATTATAAGTATGACACATGGACATGATTAAAGGGGGGATACGGGTGGGAGAGGGTGTACAGGGTGGAGGGGAGTGAAGGGGGAAAATGAGACAACTGTAATAGCATAATCAATAAAATATATTTTAAAAAAAGAAAACCATCTTTAAACTAAACTTTGTAAGTTTGTGTTTCTAAGTTGCATGCAAAAGCTTGCAAGGTCGCTGCCAAGACCAGAACAGAGCCATGGAGTTCAAGTTCTAGGGCACGTTGAATCAGCATGGAACCCCCAGGGGGTCTGCAGTCCACAGTGGACCAGTCCACTACCACCAGTAGACAGGGGTAGACTCTGATATCACTGGAGCAGGGGGAGTGTTAAAGGACCAGCCTCTCTGAGACAAACCCTGCTAATCAAGGGCTAGACAGGACAGTCATGTCACTACCCCTGGAGTCATCCCCTGTCTGCCTGAGGGCCAGGAGCAAGAAGTCCCTGAGGCTAGTTGTTTGCAGAGACTTGCTGCCCCCTTACTGTCTCCTCTCCTTCTTTGTCTTCAGGGGGAGCTGACCATGACCGGGGACATGGAGAACCTACAGAACAACCTATACCTTGATACAGTGCCAGAGCCCTGGGCCAAGCGAGCCTACCCTTCCATAGCAGGCCTGGCTGTCTGGTTTCTGGACCTCCTCAGCCGAATCAAGGAGCTGGAGGCTTGGACAGGTGATTTCACAATGCCCTCCACTGTGTGGCTGACAGGCTTCTTCAACCCCCAGTCCTTCCTGACCGCCATAATGCAGTCCATGGCCCGCAAGAACGAGTGGCCACTAGACCAGATGGCCCTGCAGTGTGATGTGACAAAGAAGAACAGAGAGGAGTTCAGAAGCCCTCCTCGGGAAGGGGCCTACGTCCATGGCCTCTTCATGGAAGGTGCCCGCTGGGATGCACAGGTAAATCTGTCTGTGGGCTGGCTAAATACATGCCACCTCCCATAATGTGATTACTGAAAGGGATGTCTCTGAACCTTTTGACTGAGGTCATCTTTCCTGGAGGCTGACAAGCCATTTTTATGCAACTAGGGATCATGCCAAGAGCCCAGGCTTAGCAGAGTGAGTAGAGTGGTTAAAGCAACAGCTCTGGAACCAGACACTGGGTCTAACTCCAAGCAACATCACTTATTAACTCTGTGACCTTGGGATATCATTTTATTTCTCTAAATCTTAGTTCACTCAACTGTTGTGTGGGACAATGCAGTTCCTGTGAAAAATGAACTAAGCCACTATGCACAACTAACTTAGAACAGCACCTGGCACCCAGGGAGTGCTCAGAAAGTGCTAGAGTCAGCCACCCCTGTGTGTGTGACCTGGGGATGCCACTCCACCTCCCTGGGCCGCACTTCCCTCATTCATGACTGCAGGAGGGCAGGAATCCCTTCAGCTGAGGGGAGCCAGTAGATGTCATTTAAAGTGACATTTTTTGAAAGGATTCCTTACCAAACACTAAATAAAAATCTGAGTCAGCATAAAATTTGAGATATTTATAGTGGATAGAAAACTGGCAAACAAGCACAGATGGCTGGGATAAATGACATGAACGTAAGTGGATAATTCTAGAACAAATTTACCTTTGCTACACATATGACCTAGAAGGAGTTATTAGTGAAATGTCCCACTTGATAAGTGACACTAAACTATTCCTAGCAGTCAGTATCAAGCTATTGGGGAACAACCATTAGAAGATCCTAGAAGGCCATGTAAATATACATATTCAGCTGTACTGGGTTGAAGAGTGTCCTTCCAAAATTCACATCCACCCAGAACCTCAGGTGACCTTATTTGGAAATAGGTACTGTGAGAGTAGAACCTAAATCCTGCTTATAAGAAGACCATGCTGGAGACACAGAAGAGAATGTCCCAGGCAGATGGAGGCAGAGGTTGGAGCGGTACACCTGCCACCCGGCCAACACCAAGGATGGCCAGAAGCCACCAGGAGCTAGGAAGAGGCACAGGACAGTTTCTGCCTCAGAGACACCAGAAGGAACCAACCCTGCCCATGCCTTAATTTTAGAATTCTGGCCTCAGAACTTGAGAGAATACATTTCTGTTGTACAAAGCTGTGAGGGGGCTCCACCTGCAGGCCCCAGCTCCCCGGCCGCCATGGATGAGAATGTTTTCCAAGACATGATCTGCTTGGGGAGGAAAGGTGGCTGATCTCTCAAAGGAGAAGGGCCAAGAGCCTTTTCCTCAACGGGCTTTTACTGGGTTCATTTGCACAAGAATACAGGTAAAGCTCATTCATCATTGTCAGACAGTAAGGATCAAACAATAGATAACAAAGAACTCTGAGGGCCTATTTTGAGTCACAGTCAGATAGCTAAAGAACTATAAAATTCTGAGGAACAAACTCACTTCTTGCTTGGACCCTTATCATTTAATTGAGAGCATTCTAAACAAAGCAGGTTTCACAGGATTTTACATATTCTTTCTTAGGCCTGATTGCCCAGGGAATCCACCCTTTCTAGCTCATGGCTGCACCACCCTCTGTGATTGTTTCAGGCTTAAGTCAAGCAGGGGAAGTAAGGCAGCCAAGAGATTAGGAGACTTCTTGCAGACAGAATGAGGACTCAGGCTTTGTCAAAGCCAAGGGGTGAGGGTCCATCACCCCCTTTTGGTGTAGCCCCCCAAGTCCTTCCTTGGGGGCCTCCCATGTGATCGTGCCTGGCTTAGGTTGTTCCCCCCTTTGGGGAATCTCACCCATCACTGGCTAACTGATCAAGCATTGGGGACCAGTTATGGATGAAGTAAAAGGAGCAGAGGCAGCGCTCCTGCCAGGGAGGTGAGCTTTGTCCCCTCAGGGGCTTATGGTCCCAAGGTCGCTTACCCAGCCTTAGTCATGGGGGGGTTACAGCTTCTGAAACCAGGCATGGCAGTTCCCAACACAAAACCACCAAGTTTGTTCTGGCAGCTCCAGGGAACCAACAAGGGGCCAACAGAAAGGACAGTAAAGTGGGACATGTTTTTAAGCAGCCTGAATCTTGAGAGGGAAGCTGACTCTCCTCCCTCTGTCTAGAGTCTTGTATGAGAGAACACACATGGAGTGCATTGTGGGTAGAGTGGCACAGGGAGAGCCAGGGCTAAGGTACCAAAAACACCAAAACAGAAGAATTACAGAAAGGTAAGAATTTCAAAAGGAAGAGCAGTGCCACTGTATGGGGTGAAAGGATATGATTCCAATCACCTACCTCCAATTTTTCATTACCTTGTTTCTAAGTACTACTAAGAAAAACTTTCTATAAAAGCAGTACCTGCCTACCAAAAGCTGTTGTTTTACAGTGTCTATTCCAGAAAGATTTCAGCAAAAAGGTAAGAGTAAAGATGTCCAAAAATTCTCTCGTCCATAAAACAATGAGAACATTGGTGAAAAACACTGTTAAAATCAACATCTTCAGAATCACGGAAATTAACCAAAGGCTTTCAGCAATCCAAGGAGCACTTATTGAAGGAAAATAGCTGAATCTCAGTAAGAAGAACAAGCTTTGTGGCCTTCTAACTTGCCCTATTCCATCCCTACTCCCCCAAACTCTGGTACCTTGACAACCAACAGGCCACAGTCACTGTTAAAAGATAAAGGCAAAGAGAGAATCTTGAAAGCAGCAAGACAAAAGCAATCCATCGTTTAAGAGAGCTGATTTCTCATAAGAAACCATGAAGGCCAGAAGGTGGTAGAAGTATGTAGTCATAGTACTTAAAGAAAAAGACCATCAGCCAAGAACTCTACATCTAGCAAAATTATCTCTCAAAAATGAAGAAGAAATTAAGATAGTCCCAGATTTTTTTTTAAGTGGCAGAGACAATTCATTACTAGCAGACCAGCCCTACCAGAAATACAAAAGGGAGTCCTTCAGGATGAAGTGACTATACCCTAAAGAGTAACTCTAGTCACATGCAGAAATAGAGTACCAGTAAAGGCAATTGTATATGTAAGTATAAAAGACAATATAAATGAACTTTTGCTTGCAACTTTTTTCTTGTATCTGATTTAAAGGATAACTACATAAAGCAATACTTACATATCTGTGTTGATCGGCATAAAATGTATAAAGATGTAATTTGTATGATAAAAACAGTACAAGTTCCTAAGCACAGGAAGGGAAGGACTGGAACTGTACAGGAGTAAAGTTTTTTGTATACCACTGAAATCAAGTTGGTATTCATCTGGAACAGAGTTTTACAAATTAAAATGTTAATTCATACCACTAAGAAAATAATTTTAAAACATAATAAATAACAAGGGAATTAAAATATTACACCACTATGTACCTATTTAATACAAAGGAAGGCAATAATGGAGGAGCAAAGGAACAAAAAGACATGACATAGAAAACAGAGAGTAAAATGGCACATGTCAGTCTTACCTTGTCAGTAATTACATTGGCGCAAATGGATCAAACACTAAAAGGCAAAGAATGGCAGAGTGGATTATTTAAATGATCCAACTGTATGCTCTCTAAAAGACATGCCCTTTATTTTTTTCTATATATATTATTTACTTACTTTTAGTGGGGAGAGAGAGAGAGGGAGGGAAACATTAATGTGTGGTTGCCTCTCACGCACCCCTTACTGGGGACTTGGCTCACAACCCAGGCATGTGCCTGGACTGGGAATTGAACCAGTGACCCTTTGGTTTGCATCCCACACTTAGTCCACTGAGCCACACCAGCCAGGTCAAGACACACACTTTAGATTCAAAGATACAAATAGGCTGAAAGTAAACAGATAGAACATACCATTCAAATAGAGATTTCAACCATAATAACTGGAGACGTAACACCCCATGACTAATGGGGACTCCTAACAGTTACAGTTTCTCTTGAGCAGAGAATAATGTTCTGGAATGACACAGTGATGATTACACATTAAAGGTATTAAATTGTACATTTTAAAAGGGTTGATTTGATGGTCTGTGGAGAAAAAAAGTTCTACTCCTGCTCCTACGCTCTGCCATAAACACTCAGTTGTGGGGGAGGAGAGAAGGGTTTCCCTTAGTTCTGTTTCTCAGAACTGAAGAGGTGCATCCTCACCTTTAAATACATTTCATAGAAAGTAAATCAATATCTATTCAAAGCAGAAGGGCCTCAGAGTCACCTGGACAAGGCAAGGAATCTACAAGTCACTTGGGGTCAGTGTTTCCCCAAGTACATTCCATAAAGCACTTGTGCATCGGAACGGAGTAGATGGCAAAGTGAGTATGCTGTTGTCAGCTAAGTTTGGGCAACACCAGGTTAGAAGTAAACTGTTCCCTTTACTGCTAGGGCTTCTGCTTGTCTTCAGTGTGCTAGTGTGCACTGTAAAGCTTCAAGTTCAAGGTGTGGGAGCACCATTCCTCAAGCTTGTTTGGTAAGAATCAGAACACTGTCGGGACCTGTAAGAGAAACTGCCTTAGACCACTCTACTGACACATCTGAGAAAACCACAGGAGGCCCCAGCTGAAAAGCTACAGAAAGGCCCTGTTCCATGAGTAAAGAGAGAACATAGCTTCCTCTGCCCTAGAGAGCACATGAAGTCAAATAAGAAACTGGAACAGGACATAACCCAAGTCCAAAGCATTTGCAGATAGCTGTGTCTTAATCATCTTTAAATCCCCAGCACCAAGCACATGAGGCAAATAATTACATTCAATATGCTTATGAAATTAATGAATCCAAAAATAAAACTAGGAGAGACTCAAGCTTCAAAGGGATTAATTTGTGTATGAAAAGTGGCTTTTGGTCCTCTCGTTCAAACAGTGACTTAAGCTGGAAAACAGTATGGGATGCATCCCGCCATTGGTTGTTGAAGAGCCAGCAAGGAGGTAGGCATAAGGGCAGACAGCCCTCCCCAGTCTCGTCTCCTGGGTCTTCTGCCTGGAGAAGGCTGGCGGGTTGAGTTCCAGGTCTGATCTAACCTGGCTCTTCTTGTGTTCTTGTCCTCAGGCTGGGGTCATTACAGAGGCAAAGCTAAAGGACCTGACACCCCCCATGCCTGTGATGTTCATCAAGGCCCTCCCTGCAGAGAAGCAAGATTGCCGCAGCGTCTATCCTTGTCCCATGTACAAGACTTGTCAGCGGGGACCCACTTACGTGTGGACTTTCAAACTGAAGACTAAGGAGAACCCATCTAAGTGGGTTCTAGCTGGAGTAGCTTTGCTTCTCCAGATCTAGCTTCCTGCTGAGCCACTGAGAGAACGGAGCTGAGGAAGACTGCCTGAGGGACGGGTGGAGGAGGGGTGAACATAGACACGTAGAAAGACAAACACTCATAAGCACTCATGATTCTGTAGAATTCTTTTAGAGAACTTGGAGAGAAGAGCCTAAAGTGGGGTTGAGCTGGAAGAGCATGGACCTAGGAGTGAGGGGAGAGGCACTTCATAACTCTGAACCTTTCCTAATAAAGTGATTCATACTTAACTGTGCCTGGTCCAGTCTCTGAGAGTTGAAGTCATAAATGATCCTGAGGAGCCAAAGAGAAACAAGCCACAAACACTTGAGCCCTGGTGCTGTTATATGACACCACATGTAACAAATGTCTCTTGAATCCAGGAATAACTAGCAGTTTCTTGCCTGCAGGTTAATCTTTTTCAGTTCAGTCCTCCTCATTACCACCATCCTCCTCCCCTCACCAACAACAACAGTCAAGTAAGTGCAGGCAGGAGGTGGAATCTCAGTTTAGGAGGGCAGGACACTTCGGAGCATGTAACTTTTGAAGACAAGGATGAGTGCACAGGTTAGATATATGTGTTAATAAACCTCTAGATAGTACTATAAATTAGCTCAATACTACTGACTTCTTCTTAACACCTACAAACAAAATTAAATAATAGATAATTTTAAAGCACAGAACACTTTGGCAAAAATGATAGCCCACGTGGGATACCAGGATAAAGAAAGGCAGCTTGAGGTGTGCTAGAAGTGGCAGGTGGGCTCAGGAAGAGGACACCTCAGAGGCAGATTTATCTGAGGCCAAGAATGCCCAGCACTGGCCAAACTCTCACACCTGAGCACCAGGCTAGATGATAAACTTGACAGGTTTGTGTGAGATGATCTAGCAGCTCAACTACCATTTAGGGTCTTCTAGGAGAAAATGTACTTTGAGTTACAATCAATACTCCGTGGATACTTCAGACACAAATAAGACATGAATGACTCCACTAAGTTTATTTAAAACAAGGGACATGACATTAACTTTGCAGCAGCATGACAAAGAACACACGTGAGCTCACCGGCCCTCCGTTTCCCCTTCTGTAGCAGGAGGCCTGCTCTAGAACCCCAGTGTGAGAGGACTGATCTGAGAGTCTCCCCACGAGCAGCAGCTGTGGCTAACCCAGTGACACTCTTCCCAGGCAGCACCTCTGGAACGGGATCTCCAAGCAATAGTTTTCTCCCATCTCTCTCCAAAAATGAGATGAAGTGAAAGACAAAGACTATTCTTCCTCCTACAAGAAATTAAACCAGCATAAAATCCAATCCACCGGTTAATATATCTATCCTCTTGAGTCCAAAACCATGTTCAGGTACTCTCTTCTCCAATTCATGCCAAAGGGTCCCCAACCTTTCTGGCACCAGGGACTGGCTTCATGGGAGAAGGGACTGGGTGGGGAGCTGGAGTTCAGTTGCTGGCTCTCTCACCCACTGCTCACTCCCTGCTGTTGGGGGACGAGAGGGACAGAGACAGGAGGCAGAGATCAGCCGAGTTTCACTGGCAGCAGGGTTCCTGAGAGGCCACAGACCAGAACCTGTCTGTGGCCTGGGGGTTGGGGACCCCTGCTCTGTGGGATGTAATTTGTCCTGATGGAGCTGAGTGTTTTTCAACGAACAAGATGGCTCAAAGGGGATGGCTACTGCAAGGGCTTCTTTCCCAAGTGGGACCTTTGATGTTTATCGAGGCTCGAGCTCCAGCTGAAGCTTTTCCCACAGTGGGAACATTTGTAAGGCTTCTCTCCTGTGTGAACCCTCTGATGTCTATTAAAGTTCGATCTTTGAATAAAACTCTTTCCACAGGTGGGACATTTGTAGGGCTTCTCTCCTGTGTGTATTTTCTCATGGTGGCGCAGCCCTGAGAAGTCACTGAAGCCCTTCCCACAGTAATCACATTTACAGGGCTTCTCTCCCGTGTGGATTCGCTGATGTTTCACAAAGTCGGAACTCCGCAGGAAGGCCTTTTTGCAGGTGGGGCACTGGAAGTAGGTCTCTCCAGTGTGAGTTCTTCGGTGGAAAACCAGCTGGGAATTCCTATAAAAGGTTTTCCCACACTCCCTGCAGGTGGGAAGTTTCTGGGCCATGGGGGCCCTTGGCTGCCCCTTGGGGGAGGCTGCTGTCTTCAGCTCAAGCCCCAGCACGGATCGCTGTCCCAGAGGAGGGCTGGGCAGACGGTGACCCAGCTGTTTTCCAGAAGTCCCTTCTGGAAGAAAAAGCTGTTCCCCCACCCCCTCACCCTGGAGGATTTCCTGAGCCTCAGGGACATCCTCTCCTTCTCCAAAGCATCTCAGCTCATCCTCAGGGAAGCAGCCACTCATGGGAGCCTGAGAAGGTGCCTCTTCTGAGGCATGACAGGAAGCATCTGGAGGTTCCTGGTCCCTATGATTTTCCAAGTTCAGGTTCTCTTTGTCCTTCTCCTGTCTATCTCCTGAAAGAAGAAAGATTTAAAACAGTTCCATAAGTGGTATGCTGTATTTTCTAACTCCCATGTCAAAGAAAGGGTCATCATAACACATTAATTCTTTTCTCTTCTTTTTACCAAGGGGTATCAGTGAGGGGAGTGGGGGATGAAAAACATCATCCCCTGTAGTGCCTGGCACTTGAGTCACTTGGTACTGAGAGACTCGGCTCCGACTGAGGACAACAAGAAGGATATCTGATGTGCAGGGGGGCTCACAGAGGGTACTGCTGACCACCCCTCTCCCATATAAGCAGCATGCATTTTTTTTAAATCACAGCTGACATACAGTATTATATTAGTTTTAGGTGTACAACATAGTGATTCAACAGCTATATATATACCTTACAAAGTGGTCACCACAGTAAGTTTAGTACACAGTTATTGCAATATTAATGATTATTCCCTATGCTGTACATTAGACCCCTGGGACTTAATTTCAAATTTGTACTTTTTAATCCCCTTCCCCCTTATCCCCCATTTCCCCAAATCCCCTCACCTTTGGCAACCATTAGTTTGTTTTCTGTATCCATGTTTGTTTCTGTTTTATTTTGTTTGTTTTGTTTTAGATTCTGCATGTAAGTAAAATCATATGGTATTTGTCTTTCTGACTTACATTACTTAGTATAATACTCTCTAGATCCATCCATGTTGCTGCAGATGGCAAGAACTCATTCCTTGTCATGTCTGAGTCATACCCCAAGGGGTGTGTGTGTGTGTGTGTGTGTGTGTGTGTGTGTGTGTCCACCTCTTCTTATCCCCACACCTGCAGTCGGAACCAAGGCTGCCTCCATGTCTTGGCTGTGGTAAACAATGCTGAAATGAATGTCGGGGTGCCTATATCATTTTCTTCAGATAGATACCTAGAAGTGGAGTTGATGGGTCATATGGTAGCTCTGTTTTTACATGCAATTATTAAGACCAAGGAAAAGCAAGTGTATTATATCAGAATGCTACTTTAAAAAATGACTGGCTTTTATCTGATTATTTATAAAAATATAATCATTAAATATAGTTTGAAAACTGCATAGAAGATAACCAAATCAATCTCAATCTTCACCCAGAGTTAACAACTATGAGTATACATTTCCCTCCAGCATTTATTTAACCAATACATGTGTATGTATGTGCTTCTACCTGACATAAGTGATATATTGTATATCTGACTTTATAGCACTTAAAATGTACAGGTCAATTTCACATGGCTTCTCCCCTTCAGAAGTAACCCAGAAATTCATGCACTGCATTGATGTGTCATTTTACTATGGTTTTAATGTACAGTGAGGTTGCAACATAAAAGTTAATCTGTGTTTGAATCCAGCGTTCACTTGTGCTTCATTAACTCATGTAACATTTAACATTTTATCTTTCTCATCGTAACAGGTTTTTGGTCATTACAAGTTAATGGCACATATAGTAAAAATTTTATTTTGATGATGGGATTTATTTTCAGCTTTTATAAATTACTCTATTTCTGTAGATCTAATGAAGCTATTTACTTTTCCCTTTCCTATGCTGGTGTCTTTCAAATTACCTGCTAGAGAGCCAGGAATGTGCTCGAGAAGTAGACCTGAACTTGTTAACTCACAAAGCCTTAGGGCTTAGGGCATATTCTTCTCAAATGACAAAGGTACTTTCCCTTGTCTTTAAAGAAGCCTTATAAACACCATTTTAAAAAGCTGGATAATGATTCATCGTGGAGATGTCATAATAAACACATAATAATAAAAATATCATTTCTTTAAGAATTTTCCTATTATGGAAATCTGTTGTTTGTTGTGTTTTTGCTACTATAAATAATGCTGTGATGAGCATTTTTCTTCATAAATTTTCACCCACACTGCTGATCAATACCTCAAAGTTTCCTTGAAGTGGAATTACTATGTCAACAGGCTTACATGTTATCATGAGGATTCCTGACATCAGACAAACTGACTCCCAGAATGGCTACACCATCTCTGCTGTGAGAAGCTGGGCAGAGCAAAGAGCGGTGTCTGTTACTTATGTTTTGACTATTTTTAAAATATTTCCCATTTAGACCATATTTTTCATTGTTATAAGTTTTAATTTTAAAAGGATTAATTTTTCACATTTATGAGCTATTTTTCATATGTTCATTAATTGGGAAAGTCATTTTTTTCTTATCAATTTGCATTAACTTTACACTAAGAAAAACAATCATTTATTTGTCAGGTTCATGAAAATGTTTTTTTTACCAATTTGGTTTTCTACATTTTGTTTGGGGTTATTTTCATGTATAGAAGTTGTGGGTTTTTTCCTTTTTAAGTATACTGAAGTCTATTAATCTTTTCCTTAATGATTCTTTCCATTTCTTATAAAAACCTTCCTCATCCAGACACAAGTCAAATATTCACCCATTTTCTTACTCATTATTTTCATATTTTACATCTTTTTCATCCATTTCCAACTTATTCTGGTATTTGACATACATCAAACTTACACCAATCCCTCTTCCCGAGAGCCCTTCTTTACTCCTGACACTGTCCACCGAAGAACAGCTTGCCCCAAGGGCTTCTGCGGCTCTTCCTTCATCATGTGTGACATTCCTGTGCATACCAGCTTCTCCCCCTCGGCTTCCCTTTCTGATCCATTAGTCTGTGTATCTATTTGTACATCACTATCCCATTATTTTAATGATTTTATCTATTTTAAATGACAGATTCTTAACATTTACACATCTAATACTGATGACACATTCTTCTTTCAACACTTTTTACTATTCTGGCAGTATTACTCCAGATAACTACTTAAGAATCATTCTTCCAAACAATTTTTTTAATTCCTTGGGATTTTGATTAGAGATATGAGTATGTGGCTTTTTCAGGATTATTCCTCCCCTGGCCTGTTCTAACTAGGAACTGTGCTCCATGTGGTCAAATACAATAGCGTATACATGCTCCTTGCCCTCTGACTTTCGTACCCTGGTCTGAGTCCAAAACTGCTGTATCTTTTAGACTGAACCAGTCAGTCCTGTTCCATCTTTTCATTGTTGCTTCCCATGAGTCCAGGGCGTCATCCCCGCACCTCTGGACTCCTACATCGACTTCCTACAAAGCTCCTTTCCTCTAGCAGTTCCCTCCCAGGCCTCCCTGCATATTGCCCCGTCCTCAACCTCTTTCCATACATCCTTCCTCAAGACCTACAACGGCATAAGTTTCTCTTATCAAGGCCAGCTGGCTTGGTAGATTCTGTACAGTCTGGTTCAAGGTAAGCTGTAGTGGGCCATGTTAGCACATGGATGAAGGGAGAAGAAAAAAGAATGAAATGAGTGGGGTAGGGGGTATAGTGAGCTATATATATCACAAATAGAATCCTACTGCAAGGAGCGTGTGGAAAAATCTCTGTACCTTCCACTCAATTTTGCTGTGAACATAAAACTGCTCTAAAAAATAAAGTCTATTAAAACAAAATTCCTACTACAACAACCTCTAAAGCAGTATCTTCAAACTTTTTTGCCTGCTACCCATAGTAAGAAATATGTTTGTATTGAAATATAGTATATACACATATATTTAGAACAAAAATTTCCTGAAATACTACCTACCTACCCTGACATCTGATATTTTCTATTTGCATCCTGATATTTTCTATTTAATCTTATCATTTCATTTTTTATGATGGTTGTAACCTATAAAATGATTTCACAATACATTAATTGATCATGAAATGCAGTCTAAAAAGTAATACTCCAAAGAAATCCTTGTGAAATAGTGTTATAACTATATTGCTTAAAGTTAAAATCACATGTCTCATTCAATGCTTGCTCTCTGTAGTATATTAGCAAAGGAAAATAACTGAACCCTACTGGAGAGAAAGAATGATTTGTCACACAGTTCACATCCTTCATCCTTTCTTCCTTCAAGATTCTAGGATCTTTTGTAAATGTAAACATGTGTGTGTCCAGGGAGGTTTGACAAAAAGGTTTCACATAACCACAGTATTTTAAAAGAATGTAGAAGGCAAAGAGTGATTGCTATGTTACAACAGAACAAGTTCGTATTTCTTCTTCCCCAGTCCTAAATACATGATTTATATGAAGCACCATATTTTGCCGTGTATAATGCACACCTTTTTGCCCAGATTTTTGAGGGAAAAAATAAGGATGTGCATTATACATGGGAGTATATATTGCACACCATGAGTATAATAATTCCATGTAATGTGGGTGCACATTATGCACGGGAGTGTATTGTATGTGGTATTTCTTGTTCCTGCTATCTAATGAGACGTGCATCAAGATTAGCTAAACCATGTTTTACTTTCTGTTTGTTTTATTTTCTTTTGTTGAGGGTGAGCTGGTTAGTATTCACTATAACCAGAGTAAGGAAAATCTAATTACTCTGAACCCTCAAACAAGAGGAAGGATAATAATGGCTGTTACATAATCTTTTTTTGTAATGGAATCTACCCCTATCTGTATTGGTCTCAATCTGTACTCACTGTAACTCTCTGAGAAAGAAGCCTGTCACAACAAATAAGACTGAAGGCAGCAGATCTGAGGTGCAGTCTTTCTTCCGCGATCAACAGCCCTTTGGCCAGAGATTAAGGAGACCTGACTGACTAAACAAACCAGACATAGCTAGTCATAGCCAAGTCCCAAGTCCTAATATGTCCCTCATCCCCTGCAATGTAATGACAGGAGACCAGAAATGGCTCTGACCAATGGAAGATTACTCACCTATGCAGGTGGGTTTTGGGAGCTTCTCACTGACATAAAGGTGCAATCCTGCCAGTTCCTCCCCGTACTCTGTTGAATTAGTCAGGTCAGGCTTGGAATTGGAAATACCTGGTACAGAGAAAGAGATAACATGTGGGCCTTGATGAACTGGAAGGACTGGGGACCCAGCTGTTTTTCAAAGGAGTGCCCTGAGTGTGATGGGAAATGGAAGGCTCTGGAGACCACTTAAGGTAATTCAACTTACAAGGGTATGTGGAGCTTCTAAGATACCAGGGCTCCCCAGATAATCAGGATGTATGGTGAAGACCACAAAAAAGAAGAATCTGGGCAGGTAGAGTCAGACCACCTGGCAGGCTGGTGTAAGACCCCTCCAATAGTTTGTTGAGACTATGGTTTAGTATTAAAGAGTGTGGACTCAAAGCCAGCCACACCTGAGATCCACTGTAACTCAGCTACATAACAATGAGCAAGTGACTTGATCTGATGCTCTCTTTCATCATCTTAGAAACAGGAATACCATCACCCATTTCGTGGATTAAAGGAATCACTACATGTAATGCACCCATGACAGTTCCTGGTGTAGAGAATACTTCTGCCATCAGGAAGTTCTTACTGGGACTAAGCTATCTCCAACTCACTCCATCCCAATGGTGTCAGTGATGACTATCTTCACCCACAGAACCTCAAGTAAAGCACTATCTCTAAGAGCACAACACAGAAAATGCCTCACATTCCTTCCACCTCCGTCCATCAGGCAAGCCTGTGCCCTCACCTCCTGAGACCATCTTCCCATAGGTCTCCAGCAGGAGATCCCAGTATTGCTCCTTTTGAGTGGAATCCAGGTGCCACCACGGCTCCTAGAAAACACACCATGCTGTGAAGTCAGGGAAGGTTTTTGTACCCTGCTCTCCCTGCCTACAGGAGGCTAAGAAAGGAACATGCCTTGGAAGCCTGGCATCAAAATATTTAAGAACATATAGGAGGAGGTTCAAGGGAAAAGACCAAAGGGAAAACCACAGTCCCTACACCAGTATCTCTTGCCTTGGGTAGAAAACATTTAGGTTTAAAGTTCTGCATTATTTTTCAGTTGCATGTACTTAAGAGTGGAGAACAGAGAGAAAGCAGGAGACCTCTCTGCATTGTCTCTTCTTTCGCTCTTTCAGTGCCTAAGTAGAGGTCTTTGAAGAGTAGGAGCCTGACAGTCCCAATATTTCATTACAGTCTGGAAACTGAAGAGGGAAAAGAAAAACATTACAAAGGTATTTGTTGAAAAAGCAACTGTAAATCATTGAGAAAGTGAGAAGAATTAACACTGAAGTCAAATAGGCTCTAAGTCTCACTGTGAAACAGGCGGGAGGATTCAGAGCAGAGAAAAAGGGCAGCCGCCATACACCCTTGGCATCTCCCAACTGTTTTGAGTTTAGGGTCCAACAATAAATTAGTTCTCCTTCCAGCAAGTGGGGAATTGATCAGTTGTCTAGAGCAAAGTGCCCTTCAATTATGCCCCAAACATGCCTTTCTTATCCTATGGAACTGGAGACTGGAGGCTCAAAACTGGGAATGCCATCCAAGTAGGATCTACTTTCATGAATTCAAATTTTAATCTCCCCACCAACAAAACAACTGTCAGACACTCAGATCATATAGCAGAGAGATTAAGAGCACTGTCTTTGGAGTCAAACATACTGGGTTTCAAGTGGGTTTCTGCCATTTCCTGGCCGTGTGACCTTGAGCAAGTTACTTAACCTTTCTAGTTCTCAGTCTTCATCTAATGATAGTACTGAACCCGCCCTGGCTGGTGAGGCTCAGTGGATTAAGTGCTGGCCTGTGAACCAAAACGTCGCCGATTTGATTGCCGGTCAGGGCACATGCCTGGGTTGTGGGCCAGGTCCCCAGTTGGGGGCGTGTGAGAGACAACCACACACTGATGTTTCATTCCCCTCTCCTTCTCCTTCCTTTCCTCTCTCTAAAAGTAAATTTAAAAAACCTTAAAAAATAATGATAGTACTGAACTCAAAAATTACTGGGAGGTAACAGAAATAATGCAAGTGTCATATATTTTCAGAGTACACTGTCCTCTTCATTCATAGTACTCATCAGTTTATTAAATATTTCTATATATGTGCATTATGTGTATGACAGAATACCCAATCTTTTTTATACACACATATGAAAATACATAATCAATGGTGGGCTTCACTAGTTCACAGCACCATGAGAAAAGGACTCTCCACTGTATTCCTCCAGGCCCCAAGACCCTGTCCAGCTCTTAGCAAGTAAGTCCTCAGTAAGTGATACGTATTATTATTGCCATCATCTGTGCTCTGTGGGCTACTCCACCTCTCAAACTAACCATAGGATTTCCAGAGAGAATTAAGGGATTTTGTACACTTTCAGGAATCCCAAAGTTGAGACCATGAATTACTATCATAGACAGCCAGCTAGGCTGTAGGGAGCAGAAAAGAGGAGAACAAGAATGAGAACATAAAGTCATCTTCCTACTATTAATACAAATAATATACTGCTCCGAGAAGCCATTCATGTTCTAGCACTGCCAAGGGAAGTGAGAATGGTTGAAAGATAGTGGAGACACCCAGAAAGTCTTTTAACTTGCAGCCGCTAAGGCAAAAGAAGGGAGGGGAGGAGGTTGGGGGAGGAAGGGCTGGGGAAGGAGGAAGAGGGGAGGAAGAGGGGAAGAAGAGGGGAGGAAGGGGAAGAGGAAGGAGGAGGGGAAGAAGGAGGAGGAAGGAAGGAGGAGTTGAAATTTTTAGGGTGAAAAAAGTAAAAAGTAAAGTGACTTTTTTTCCATAGGTAATTGTTTTATATAAAACTTTTCAAAGTTCATCACTATTTATTACAAAAAACATTTCATTTAGGAGTGATTTCTAAGGCAGTATTCTGAGTTTCCATAAAAACAGAACTGTTTCAGAAGAAATATCGGTAAGGGGAACAGAATGCTCTATTTCCAAGTTTGGTGGTTTCTCCTGTTCATAACTCAGGTTTGAATTATCTTCCATTTGAATCTCTTGTTCTTCCAACTCCAGAGGTTTATCTGGGGCTGGGGCTACTTCCTCATCTTCATTTTCATGTAGAAAACTACACATCATGTTGGGTCTATAGGAGAAATCATTATCTTTGATTTGCAGCCATTCCACACCACCTATGTTTTCTTCTCCTTCCTTCTTTTCTGTCAGAAGAGTTCTTGTCATGCTGAGCTTCTTCATTGTATGGCATTTATATTTTAGCACTGTTTTATTGTTACCTTCTGCATCCACATGTTCAACATTTTCTTCAAATATAATACAGGTCCCAGGAGTGTCTTCATACTCTCCAGTGAAGACATAGCCGTCCACTTGCAGAATGGGCCTCTCAGTGTCAATTCCCAAAATCTTGCACTTATTTTCACATTTTGAGAGAAAGTCTGAATCAATAATTCCCGTCAATTCCACCAGAACCAGCTGCTCCGCCACAGCCCCTCGCATAGACTTTCGTCGTAGCACTCACTGCCTCCTCTTCCCCATCTCCGGGACTCCGCTCCTCGGCGCCACCATGATCCCACTCCGTAAAGTGACCTTAATATATTTAATTATGGATTTAACTATTAGCTATAACCACATTTTTAAATAAGTTTTAACTTAAAGTTTTCATTTTAGAAATTGTTAGCAGTTTAGTTAGTCTTCTGTGAGTGAAGCTACCTTAACAACCTCCTAAAAGTACCCACTTGAGCAAATACTGCTGAATGTGAGTTCACAGTCCTCACAGTCAGAACACAAACCCTTGCTTCGACACTGGCAGAGCAAAGGGTGGGGATTCCAGGTGCTGCAATGTCTAATTGGCTGCCTGGCTTGCTGGGTAAAGCTTATTCTATAGGTAGCAAAACAGAAACTACCAAGTACAGTAAAATATACAAAAGAAAACAGCCACCAAAATCCCCAAGGGCAACCGAAGTCACCAAAATCAAGAAGCAGGAGTTGCTTTAGGAGTCTCTAAACAGTATACCTCCACTTAAAGCCACAAACTTATCAAGAAGTGCCAACCAGCTCAGGATGCTTGAATAAAACCCCTTACTTAAGAGCCAACACACCAACTGCAGCCACCTTGCTTTTCCTCATTTTTAAAAGAGGAGGAAAAAATTCCTGTTCTGGAAGGAAGGGCAGAAGTAGTAGATTGGATGAGAAATCATCTTGCCTTTGTGGGAAACAGTACCATCTTGTGGACTTACAAGACATTACCATAACTGACTTGCAGAGTTCTCAGTACTGTGTTCCTTTCCTGAAGTGTGAAAACACAGCAAGGCGAATCAACGTATCCCCAAGTGTGTGTGAGGTTCTAACTCAGTCACAGTGTCTAATAACCAAGTGCCACTGTGTAGAGAGACTACTCCATTATTCTGGCATTATGCACCAAGTTCCTAACTTATGAAAGAGATTAGGGAAAACAATTACTTATATATTAAAAATCCAGTCACTTACAAAGGAATTCATTAACTATCAAGGTCCTTCTAATGCAAATAGTTGTTAACTTGGGGGAAGGATATTAGGATTGGTTAGGAATGATGTTTTATTTGTTTAGGTTCAGTGGCTATCAATCAGTTATCTGCTAAACACAGGGAATTTAACATACACACGGTGTTGCTGGTGAGCATTTTAAATCTTTTGACTTTAAGCGATCCAGGAGAGGTCATGGTTAATGTTATGTTATATAGAATTAACACTTAATTCTACTAGTTAAAATATGTTAATAAGTTATATATACTTTTCATAGGGATATACTGTACTTACTATAGAATAAACAATAATCTTCCAAGTCTGCTCAAAATATTTGAGAGAATACCCAATACTTTTCACCAAGCAATCTCCTGCCTAACAATTTGGTTTCTTGGTACCCTGAAAGCAAGAAGGTACCCTGAGTCACTAAAACATGTGTCCTTTCCCTGCCCCTTTACCCACAGTGTTACAAAGGTGGTATTCTGCTTTTTCAATCTTGGAGCCTGGAAATCTGAAGCTCAGGCCTGATCCTCACCCCTACCTTCGGTGCCTCCTACTGGCTTTCCCACCTTCCCCGGCACTCTCTGTTACCTCACCAGGTGAATCCCAGGGAGAATTCCCCAAAGGTTTGAAACAATGTTTTCATTAAAGTGTATAGGTTCTTGGAAATTTTTATTTTTATCAAATGCAGGTTTTCAGAATTTTTAAACAGATAATCAAAATCAACCTACTCCACACACTTCTGTTTATGGCCAGGATGGAGTAATAGGGACTGGGTTTATCTTTGTGTCTGAAGCCACTGAGAAAGGGGACCAACTATCCAAACAATGGTTTTCAGATGTTGCATGTTAGGCAGAGCAGAGCAGAGATCCCTGCACGTGGAGAAACGAAACATGTGAGTCCTACAGTTGCCCAGGCTTACTGCCTATAGAGAACATCGAGATTAGCTCAGAGGGGCGTCCCTGGCAGAGCCAGGCAGCCCTCCAAGGTGAGCAGAAGGAGCTCTGGGGGGTTATAGGGTTACCAGAAAAGAAGGCCAGAGTGGGAAAATGCACTAAATGAGAGCTCTGGAGCCCTGCAGAGGCCCCCTGTAGAGGCCAGGACAGCACCACTCAGCAGAAGCAGAGGGAACAACCCTCAGGGTTTGCACAGTGTAGGAAATACCTCCTCTGTCGAGCATCCACAGTGCACATACCCTTGTGCATCAAAGGATATCAGGTAGAGCTGTCAGAGGGTTATTGCCTCAGTAGTGGGGAAGAGGTAGTCCGACCCTAAAAGGACCTCCGATGCCATATAACAGACTGACTGTCCAAGTCACCTAACAGTATCCCAGCGCCGAGCCCAAAACATTTATAGGTATACAGAAATACTCAGCCTGGCAAGGTAGAAGTCCCAACATTTGACATGCGATCGAAGATTACTGGGCCTATAAAGCAACAGGAAAGCACAACTCATAATGGGGAGATCAATCCATCCACCAAAACTGACACAGGTTTATCACCTTAGTGGACAAGGACATTAATACAGATGTTACAACCATATTTCGTATGTTCAAGAAGGTGAAGGAAATTCTCAACACACTAAATAAAAGATATAATAAAGCCCTAATTCAAACTTCAAGAGATTAAAAATACATCTGACATGAAAAATACACTGGATGGGATTAACAGCATAGTAGACACAGAAGATTAATGAACTTTAAGACAAAATAGAAACTATCCAAAACAAAACACAGAAGTTAGAAAATGAGAGAGGAAAGCATCAGTAGCTGAAGGACAGCATAAGCAGATCTAATACATGTACACACATTATCATTATACACATCCCACATACGTGTCATTCTCGGAGTCCTCAGAGAAGGAAATGAGGGAGAAAGAGAAAGAAAAACAGAGAAACAATGGCCAACAGTTTTCCAAACTTGATGAAAACTATAAACACAGACCCAAGAAGTTTAATGACCCCAAGCACAAGAAACATGAAGAAAAAAATTCCAAGGTGTATCATAGTCAACTTGTTCAAACCCAGTGAGAAAATATTAAAAGCAGCAAGCAAGAAAGATACATTATATGCAGAACAAGGATAAGAAGACATATGGCATGATTCTATTTCACAGAAAATGCTAGAAAATGCAAACAAATGTAGGGTAACACAAAACAGCAGTGGCTGCCTCCGAATTGGTCCGGGGGGGTGGGAGGTAGAAGGGCGGGAGAGAGGGAAAGGAATCTCTGGCGGGAACTGAGATGTGTATTGCCTTGTTTGTGGTCATGGTTTTGTGTGTGTGTACATGTGTCAAAACACTTGACAAATCAAATGCTTTCAACACGTGCAGTTTGTTGTGTCGATTATGCCTCTATGGAGTGGGAAGGGGAAAGAAACTTGTCCCACGTTAGATATAACCATCGAAGTCTCAAACTGACTCCTATATGAGAGGCTCAGACGACAAAATTAAAGTCTTTTCTCGGCATAAACCACAGATGATGAAAAAGGACAGAAGAGATTGCCTCCACACAGCAACCTCTCCCAGGGCTCAGATTCCATTACTCCAGATGACAATTAGGAAACATTCTGTCGGGTTTCAGGCCACAGGTGTTATTCTCATTACCCTTGCTAGACCTTCGTTTCTTCCAAATTTCTGCGAATTCTCCCCGCTCTGGGATCAGGGAGGCAGGGCAGCTCGGCTCACCTGAGATGCGGTTTGGAGAAGGGAGGCTCCGAAGGGCTGGTCTCTGAGGAGCCTTTCCTCAGGCTGGGCAGGGAGCAAGGGGGCAGCCACTGCTGAAGTGAGAAAGAGGCAGTTTGCAGAACTAGATTCCTCCTCAACCAGTCTCCAGAGGCACTGATAAAAATCTTCACAAATTAGAACTGGTACCTGTTTACTGTCTATGATTTTAAGAGCTGCATTTACCACCCTAAAAAAACTGCAACTCCACCCAACCTTCCCAACAGTCCCACCCATATTTTCTGCCCTCCTTCCTCAAAACCAAAATCCAAAAGGTGTGGGCCAGTGATCACGTGGTTTAAATTACAGGCTCTGGATATCCTCACCAGAGCGATTCATGTAGAATACCCTATTTCTGAACCTCCTACAGATAACCCCACTCTGGGCAGCATTATCGTTTCCAACTCACTCTTAGACCCACCGACCACAGTCCCCAGGAGTGCACCACACACCATCGTGCTAACGGCCCCACCTAATTCCTGTTCCGTGTCAGACTCCTCTTTCACCATGTGGCTCAGTGGCTCCCCCGGCCCAGAGGGTGAATTCTGGAGTCCCAGCTCCTGAGGTGTCACTTCAAGATGAGACTCCACTTCCCCAACTTGGCAGCTCACCGATTCCGCCTTCTGGGACCAGATGTCCTGTCCTAGAACGTGGATGCTGATCTAGAGACCACACACAGCACTCATCACTGAAAGGGCCAGAGGGAGGGTTTCTGAAAGCTTCTATCACAGACCATAAGACAGTCCTTAGGAACATGGAGTAAGGAAAGAGAAAAACAGCATTTATTTCTAGTACAGCAGGAACCAGTGAGAGAGGCCTGAACCAGGGCTGGGTAACCTTGGAGACATACCACTAATACTGTTTCTACTGGGTAGTCTGCCCCAGTTAAAACTCAGGTGTCTTTTGAACAACTTCTCAAACACTCTAGTCTAAAGATAGAATGGCATGAGAGACTTTTTCTTCAATCCCTGATGGCTAAAAAGTATTGCAAGTCCCAGGGAATCTTAGAACGTGGTGTGGTATGGGGATATACCGATGTGGTGTGATAATATATATTTGGTCTTTGCCCCTGGCCCCTGGCATAGTATGCCTGCAACCCTTAGAATCACCTGAAAGATAGGAGTAACAGGAGCGACTTTTGTTAGAATGAGCCCCTTTCAACTATCCCTGAGTTTAGGCTAAGGAGGTAATTCTTGGTGGACCCTTAGGTAGATTCAGGAGGGGGGCTGGTCACCAGAGGAACTGACGGGGTAATTAGAGGGTTGGAACTTTCAGCCCTACCCCTCAAGCTCTGGGAAGGGACAGGGGCTAGAAGTGTTCTATCACCAGCAGTCAATGATAAATAAATCATGCCTGAGTAATGAAGCCTCCATGGAAACACCTGAGCTTGGGGGTTCAAGGAGCTTCTGAACTGGTGACCACACAGAAGTGGATGGCCTGACAAAGGCAGGGAAGCTCTGTGTGACTCCATCTCCTCCATTTGCCTATTCCTGAGTCACAGCCTTCATCACAAACTGGACAATTAAATAATGTGTTTTCCCAAGTTCTATAAGTCTTTCTAGCCAATTATGCGAGAACAAGGTTTTGGGAACCTCCAAATTTAGAGCTAGTTGGTCCTAAGTATGGGTGGCCCTTGAGACCTGTGACAGGCATCTGAAATGGGGGCAGTCTTGAGACTAACCCTTACCCTGTGGGATCTGAGTCAACCCCAGATATTCAGCATCACAACTGAATTGAACTGCAGGACACCCAGTTGGTAGCAGAGAATTGGAAAATGGTTGCTGGTGTAGAAAACACCACATATTTAGTGTCAGAAAAGAAGGCAATTACCTGATAAAACCCCAGAGCAGCCCTGTGCTTCACTAACAAGGCATAATACCCTCAGCTTACCCACTGCCACAGCCTCTGGGGGTCTCCCTTCAAGCTTTCCACGAGGGTCACTGCCTCCTCCCCGCTGCCTGGACACTGCTTCCGCACCCACATCTGAATCTCCCCAGGTAGGATGGTCAGGAACTGCTCCAGCATGAGGATCTCTAGGATCTGCTCCTTGGTGTGCACCTCTGGCTGCAGCCACTGGAAACAGAGCTTCCGCAGTTGTCGCAGGGTTTCCTGGGGCCCAGACACTGCCTGGTAACGAAACTGCCTGAAGAGCTGACGTGCTGTCTCAGGGCTGGAGGGCTCCCCTCGAGGGACAGCATCTGGCCCAGAGAATAGGAAGTCCTCGGCCTTCGGCAGTGGTGGCAGCAGGACCAGGGCCTGCCCCAGCTCACCGGGCATCATCTGGCCTGGCAAGTCCTTTCAGGTAGAGTTCTTCTAGGATGAAGCTGTCTCTGGGGAGTGCCGGGCCTTCACAGAGCCTCTCACAGGGACAAAAGAGGGAGTGAGACTGTGTGTTCTACAGAGCAAAGGGACACATCAGAAAGAACAATGAGGAGTCAACCACAGATTTTTCTAAATCAATGGATACACTCTCTTATTTTGCAAGATTATAAACTTGAAGCCACAAAGCAAACCACTCATTCTTATCTGACCTGTGACCATCACCCTGACCATTTTATAACATTCCTACTTGGTCTTCAAATGTCCAGCCCGAGTAGGAAAATGAAATGCACGAAATGAAGCGTTTTCACTATGGGTTTTCAAGTAAATAGCTCTTCTGTAAAACACTTGTATATCTGCAGCCTTATGTCAGCACACTAAAACATAGAGCTGAACAAAAAACATCAACACCCTAGAAATAAAGGCTAATGTTGAAATGATCAGATGCTTCCATAATAAATATGAGGTTGAACAGAACAAATTAACTCTTCCCCCAAAAATACAATGAAATTTCCTGGTGAACACCTAAGTGACCTCTTTTGAGTGCCATGTTGAAAATTGGGAATTTATAAAAAACTTGTTGCACCTGAGATTTTCAACCCTGGCCTTAAAGAAGGTTTAGTATAAATACAAACTATCCTGAAAACATTCCTACAGACTTGATATGATAAATAGTATCAAAATTTAGTTAGTAATTAAAGTGGTAAAAGGAGAAATAGTAAGTGGCAAAGTTAATGCTATATCCAGTTAGTTTTTTTGCATATAATCCTAATACTGGATTGATTGTTGGGTCAATCTTGCAATGTTATAAAGGACCTGGAGGTCATCATTCTCTGTAACACTAACCACAACAACCAAAAGACACCCAGTCAATTGGGGATCTGGATTAATTAGAGATCAGTACAACACTCTAGCTTTTGATAGCTGCTCTTTCCTTCAGTTATAATAACCAATATCCTTGCCCCGGCTGGTGTGGCTCAGTGGATTGAGCACTGGCCTGTGAACCAAAAAGTTGCCAGTTCCATTCCCAGTCAGGGCACATGCCTGAGTTGCAGGCCAGGTCCTCAGTTGGGGACATGCTATAAGCAACTGATGATGGTTCTCTCCCTCTTTTTCTCCCTCCCTCCCCCTCTCTCTAAAAGATAAATTTTTTAAAACTTAAAAAAAAAAACAATATCTTCATCCCTACCACTTCACCAAACAATTCATCCTATATCACAAAATCATTTAAAAAGCAAAATAAATTAATAAATAAGAAACAAATTTCTCCAGGGAACAATAAAGGAAAGAGTGAAGTAAATATGTTTCATTCATATATTTAGGCAGCGACCAGGACAAAAGTGACATACATTGTATATTATGTGCTCAATAAATACGTGTTTCAGAAATTTAACTCTGGTCATGACAGAGTAACTGGTAGTATACAGACTAGTCCACTCACTGTAAACAACTCCAAAACTGGAGAAAAACTTATAAGGCAACTGTTTTCAAGCACTGGACAATAGGCAGGCAAGAATGAGTTTCCTGAGAGAAGAAAAACTCATGAGGTGAGCCCCATGAACACCCTGGCTGCCTGCATGCGGACAATTTCCCATGGAAAGGAAGCTGGTGCTTGAGCACAGATCAGCAGTCTCCTCTTAAAAAAACAACAGTAAGGAGGCAGAGGTCAGAGGTTGGAGCCACTGAAGTGGATGGAATCTAAAGAACAGGGCAGCAGAAAGGAGGGAGCTACGGAGTAGAGGCAGAAGTCTGAGTGGGGTTTCCCCATGAGCCAAGGGTTAGACTGCTCATTAGCACAGGGAAACTATGCAAGGTTTAATTAACAGAGAGTAGTTGCTACCAGATTAAGAGCAAAAGAGAGATACAAAAGACCAATCAGTGATTAGCAATATGGGAGTGTTTGACCACTGAGAGTGGAGAAAAAAGGCATTGTGGGATATCAGAAAGGCCACATGTTCAAAGTGAAGACAACATCCTAGAGTAAGACCTACTCTAAACCTGCCCTAAAAAGCCTAAAGCCAACCCTCAGCAAGATCCAGAGTCTACTGGTCTAGTCTGATCTAGTTAGAACTTGGAAAATACCTTGGATTTTCCAAAGATCTGTCCTAACAAGGTTTAAAACCAAGGCATCACAAGTCAAAGGTCAGTAAGTGAGCTGCGTGCGAGAACAAGAGTCAACACTCTTCAGAGGAAGATAATAAAATCCTTAGTATTGACCATGTGCCATCCATAATATCTAGGATGCAATCCAAAATTACTAGACATAAAAAAAAAAGAGGGAGGAATAGGTAGATATACTTTGCCTCCTTGCACAACCAAAAGAAGGACAAGACCATTTTAAAAACAAAAAATAACCAGAACTACCAGAACATCAAACTGTATGGAAGTCCGACAGCCAAGGAGATAAAGAAAAAACATTCATCCAGACTAGGAGGGGCACGGAGATGGGCAGCTGGAGCAAAGAGGACCCACAGCAAGGTGGTGGCTAGAGAACTGGGGTGGGCAAGGTGGCCGCTGGCAGAGCAGGCAGTCCCACATTCCGATGCAGATTAAACTGGGAGGAACATGTGGGAAGCAAGACAGAACGAGCAACCCAGGGTTCTGGTGCAGAGAAATAAAGCCTCAAAACCTCTGACTGAAAAGACCTATAGGAGTTGAGGCGACAGGACAAACTCCCAGCCTCACAGGAGAGTTCCTTGGAGAGACCCACAGGGTCCTAGAATGTACACAAACCCACCCACCTGGGAATCGGTCCCATAAGGGCCAAATTTGTTTGTGGGTAGTGGAGAAAGTGACTGAAAGCCAGCAGAGAGGTGAACAAGCAGTATTGCTCCCTCTCACACTCCTCCTCCACATACAGCACCACAACGCATCCACGTGGATTACCCTGCCATGGTGAACACCTAAGGCTCTACCCCTTATTACCTAACATGCATCCCAAGTTGAAAAAATATGGCCCAAATGAAAGAACAGATCAAAGCTCCAGAAAAAATACAACTAGGCGATGAAGAGATAGCAGGCCTATCAGATGCAGAGTTTAAAACACTGGTAATCAGGATGCTCACAGAAATGTTTGAGTATGGTTGAAAGACAGACGAAAAAGCAAAGGCTATGAAAAATGAAATAAAAGAAAATGTACAGGGAACCAACTGCAAACAGAAGGAAACTGGGACTCAAATCAACAGTTTTGAGCAGAAGGAAGAAACAAATATTCAACCAGAACAGAATGAAGAAACAAGAGTTCAAAAAAATGAGGAGAGGCTTAGAAACCTCCAGGACAACTTTAAACATTCCAATATCTGAATCATAGGGGTGCCAGAAGGAATGAGGATGAGCAAGAAATTGAAAACTTATTTGAAAAAGTAATGAAGGAAATTGCCCCAATCTGGCAAAGGAAATACACTTTCAGGAAGTCCAGGAAGCTCAGAGAGTCCCAAACAAGCTGGACCCAAGGAACCGTACACCAAGGTACATCTTAATTACATTACCCAAGATTAAAGATAAAGAGAGAGAGTCCTAAAAACAGCAAGAGAAAAGGAGACAGTTACCTACAAAGGAGTTACCATCAGACCATCAGCTGATTTCTCAAAAGAAACCTTGTAGACAACAAGGGGCTAGAAAGACCTATTCTAGGTCATGAAAGGCAAGAATGTACATTCCAGATTACTCTATCCAGCAAAGCTATCATTTAGAATGGAAGGACAGATGAAGTGCTTCCCAGATAAGGTGATGTTAAAGGAGTTCATCATCACCAAGCCCTTATTATATGAAATGTTAAAGGGAACTATATAAGAAAAAGAAGATAAAAAATACAAACAGTAAAATGACAACAAACTCAACTAACAACTGAACCTGAAAAAAAACAAAAACAAAAATGAACTAAGCAAAGAACTAGAACAGGAACAGATTCACAGAAACTGAGATCACATGGAGGGTTATCAGTGGGGGAGGGGGAGAGGGTAGAATGAGGGAAAAGGTACAGGGAATAAGAAGCATAAATGGTAAGTGCAAAATAAATAGGGGAAGATTAAGAATAGTATGGGAAATGGAAAAGCCAAAGAACTTATATGTATGACCCATGGACACAAACTAAGGTAGGGGAATGATGGTAGGAGGGGAAGTACAGGGCAGAGTGGAAAAAAGGGGACAAAAAAATGGGATAACTAATAGCATAATCAATAAGATATATTTAAAAAATTTTCTTAAAAGTCAAGGAAAAAAGCAGTCAGGAGAAACCCACCCCAAGATGACCAGAGCACCTAGAGAAAAATATAGTCTTAATGAAAGAAGAGATAAAGACTTTCCACAGAGAAATAAAATTACTCAAAAAAGAACCAAATGCTAACTCTAGAAAAATAACTGTCAATCCAGAATTCCACATCCTAAAAAATTTTTTCAACAACAAAAATTAAAAACATTTTTTCAGATAAACACGGTAGGAGAATTTCCCCACAGTGACTTGTACTAAAGTGATGCTAAAGGACACTGCTCTAGTTAAAGGGAAACTCAAATCTACAAAAAGGAAGGGAAATCTCCAAAAATAGTATATATATGATAAATACATAAAATAACATGCTTTTATTTCTTCTCACTTCCTTAAAAGGCAGCTGACTGCTAAAAGCCAAAGTAACAACAATGTAAGTAGAACATAAGTAGAAGGTATTACAATAGTACAAAGGAGGGGTAAGAGGAGTCAATCTGTTAGGTTATTACATTTATGAACTGCTAACTGAGAAATAAAAAGTGGAAACTGAGCAGTGGTGTCAGGTGAAAATGGGAAGTGTAAAAGTGTTAAGTGAGAGGCAGAAAATGAGAAATGTGAACTGTGAAGTGTAAAGTGGTACAATAATCAAGTGGGCTTACAAGTTAAAGTAAACTTAAGATATACACTTGTGTATTTAAGATACACACTGTTAGCTGTAAAAATATAAAATAAGATATAACTAAAAACCAAAAAGGAATGCTGAAAATCATTAATAACCAAAATGCAATAGGAATGATTCAAGAGAAGAATAAAAACCAGAAAGATCATGGCCCTGGCTGGCGTAGCTCAGTGGACTGAGCGTGGGCTGCGAACCAGGCATCGCAGGTTCGATTCCCAGTCAGGGCACATGCCTAGGTTGCAGGCCATGGCCCCCAGCAACCGCACATTGATCTTTCTCTTTCTCCCTCTCTCTTTCTTCCCTCTCTAAAAATACATAAATAAAATCTAAAAAAAAAAAAAAAAAACCCAGAAAGATCAAATGGAAAAGACAATATGGTAAACTAACATACAACCATGTCAACAATTACATTAAATGTAAATGGACTATACAGTTGAATTATACAGTAGAGATGATCAGATTTTAAAAAAGCAAGACCCAACCATATACTGTCTACAAGAGACATTTTACATATAAAGATACAACTTGGAAATAAAGTGCTGGGAAAAAGACATCCTGTGCCAACAGCAAGCATATGAAAGCTGGTATGGCAATATTGGTATCTGACCATGAGGACTCAAGACAAAGAGAAAAAGAGGGACATTTCATTATGCTAAATGGATTAAATCATCTAGAACACAAAAGAACCCTAAATGTGTATGCACTTCATATCACGTCTAAAGGGACAAATTCTCAATCATACTTAGAGATTTTAACATCCTTTTGTCAATAATTGATACCACAAGTAGATCGCCCCAAAAATCTGTAAGGATATAGGAATCTGAACAATATTATCAAACAACTTGATCTTATTGACATTTAGACCCAAGAACTGCCAAATACACATTCAAGTGAATGTATAACATTCATCCAAACAGACAATATGCATAATTAAGTGCTGGAATCTTAAAGTATATATTCTCTGGAATCTTAAAGTGTATATTCTCTGAACACAGTGCAATTAAATTTGAAATCATTAACAATAAGATATTTAGAAAATCCTAATATATGAAAATTATTCAATAACAATCTTAAATAACCTATGTTCAGAGAAAAAATAAAAAAAAATTAAAATAGAGGGTCTGGCAGAAGTAACACCTGCTTGAGTGTGGTTCATAGGGGAACAGTTTGTGTGTAATAATTCGTAGTTTTAATTTGAACATTTCACCTAAAATGTCATATGGTGTGCTTGAGTGTGATATTGTTATGTTACATAATTACATGCTTATGGTTTTGTAATAAACAATTTTGTAATAAAAAAGGGCATTATTTGTGCTAGACACTGTATATTATCATACTGAATGATAATGAAAACACATTTCAAAATTTGTAGAAAACAGCAAAAGCACTGTCTAGAGTGAAATGCACAGCTTTAAATAAATGTTTAAAAACTGAATAAATATCATGTATCCTTCATTAATCTATTTCGTTCTTGAATGTCAAATAACAAGTAGCAAGATTTCAGACACAAGAGACTGATCAGTAGACTTATTCAAATTTATTTGGTTCCTGAATTAAGATAGCAGTTTAGATAACATTTAGGAAAAATGATATTTAAGGAAAACTATAGAGCTTAGAAAATATTTAAGTCTGATTTTAGTAATTATATCCTCATGTAATGGTAAAAAAAATGCCTCAATTACTTAAAATTAAATTACTTTATAGAGAGTGTCTGGGCTTATATCCGAATGACTTCATAAAAATCTACTTGTTACGAAAAAAAAAAATTATCCCAAATGTAGAGTTGTTATATTTATTAAAGTTATAACAAATTAGAATGAATTTTTACCTGTACATCTAGGTAAATATATTTACTAAATGTACATATATAAAAAACCTTTTCTCAGCACCTACTATTGACAAAGACTCTCTGTTGAACCAAACTTGGGTCAGCTCCTGAATCCACTTTTGACTAGGCTGACCCTGTGTTTTGTCTTTTGGCATTCTAGTCCAGTTTTATCAAGAATCTTGCTGGATCCAGTTTAGGGAAAGTCCTCCAGCTTTGCTATCTGATCAATGTCCATATTCCCCCACCCTTGGTAGCTGACCATCCTTGATAAATGATCATATTCCTTGTTCACCCTAGTCTGCCTTCAGCAAATCTACCGTCAAGTAGGCTTAGCCAGAATCTCCCCTTAACCCCTATTTCCTCCAGTAGTTTCCCATCCACTGACCCCCACACTACTCCTTGACTATAAATTTAATGTCTTTATTGTATTCTCTCTCTGTTACTGCAAAACCCAATTTAGTAGTCCCCCTGAATAAAGTCAGCCTTACCGTCTTCAACAAGTATCTTGAGTAATGTTTTCTTTTACAGGTGTCCTGGGTAATGGTATCAGCTCCGTATTAGGCACTGTTCATGTCACTTCTAATCCTCACAATTACCCTGCAAAGTAAGTATTAAAGTTTATAGATCAAGAACTTCCGAGGCTCCCAGTGGCAGCCAAATTTAAATCCGGGAAGTTCGAATAACCTGCGCTTTGGGGAGGAGAGCTGCCAATGTTTGGGAATTAGTGGGGCAGGTTTGGGGACTGCCACAAACAGCCCAGGGGAGCTCGCAGGGCCGCTCAAGCCCAAAAGGCTCTGGGCAGCGCTACCCACCAATGAGTTCTCCACCCTTCGGACCCCAACTCCGACAGCACTCAGGAGAAACTCTGGACATCAGCCCATCAGGGTTCCCTCTTCCTGACATTCATTTCCAGCCTCTGGAGAGAGATAGGCGGCAGGGGCCCGTCTTAGCCCAATCCAGACACGTGGCCGGTGAGTACAGAGGGGACCACTGGCTCCAGGACTGAGAGCCGGGTCGGGGTACAGGCATTCCCACAACCCCAGAGTCCACTCACAGACCCGCCAACCTCCCCCGCACTCGCCGTGTCCCCGCACGCATTCCCAGGCGCACGACGGTGTCCACCGACCCTGCCGCTGTTCTCGGGGACACGGCCGAATCCAGCGCAGGATGCTCTGAGACAGACCCCAGGAGGCAGTATGGCCCGCCCAGGCTGCGCGCGCTGACCTCCGCCCGCGGCGCCGAATCTGGGCGCACTTCCGGGAGATGGGCAACTGCGCGCGCCTCTGGCGGCGAGGGGGAGTGAGTTGTACCGAGGCGGGGAGGGGAGGGGTGAGGCAAGGGGCGGGGCCAGAACTGAGGGGCAGGTCCTATTGGCCACCCGCCCCGTCTAGCCTCGCCTATCCCCCTGTACAGGAAGGTTGCTCTCCGCAGTCTACTGCCGGCAGTTCAGCTCCTCATTCAAGAATACTGCGTTATTTTGGTCCTCAGCAAACATGCGTTTATTAAGGCTCTAGTTTGTTTCAGGCACTGGAGCGACCACTGCGAAGGCCACAAAGATAATTCCCTTGTCTGTCGCAGACGTTTCGGCCAGTCTCACACCCAGAACTGAAAGTCTGTGCCATTATCCCCTGTTCTTGACCCAGGTCTCGCACCTTGTTGCCTTCTTACCTCACTTGGCCTTCCCGAAGCGTTTGGTTTGCCCCGACCTCGCTCTGCCTTGCTTCTCCAACTCTCATCAACGCTGCATTTCCTGGGCGCTCTGCTTCCACTTCTCCCTTTCAGGGTTGGAGTTCAGTGGTGCACTAACCTCTCCTTCCACCTTCGTCTCTCCTCTGTCTGCTTCTTTCCCTCCTCACGCCTATCAGATCCCCACCCCCCCACCCCCACCTTACACGCACTCATTTTACTGGGATGTCATTCTTGCCTCCTCCCTCCACTCTCCTGCCCTTTCCCACAGGCTACAATTTCTGGCCCCTCCCCCTGGCTCCCGTACCTCTTAGACACCACTTCCTTTCTCCATGCTCTACCTCTCTGCCTCCTTTGCACATCGTTTCTAACCGAGGTAGCAGCCGCAGCCGCACCCTTGCCACCGGTTTCCAAATTTCCAGACTTGACCATTTCCAGGCCATTCTGCACTGAGCCACACAGTCATCAGTAGAGGCTGCATGCTCAAATCGATGTATGTGGTATTATAGGTATATCAATCTCCAGCAATTTGCAACTGGAGACCATTCATAAAAGGATTTGCCAGTGGGTGAAGTGCCTTGTCCCATGTTAGGAGGAACTGGGAATATCTCCTCTGGAGAAATAAAGCTTTAGGGATAGGGAGTAAGTATGGATCATCATCTATTCATTTATCTGAAAAACTGGCCAGTGGACCCAGGATTCAACATGTTCTCTAGATCCTAGGGACTGAACAAGACTCAGTGTGTGAAAACTTTTCAGATTAACCCAGGTAGAAGTTTCTAAAGTTCTCAATGTTGCTGTATGAGTTCCTAAGCAAAGGGTGGGTAACAATTTATCAGGAAGATTTAAAGGGACCCCTGCAGTAGGTGTTACTTCCAACAACAAAGTGCTTTGTTTCTAAAAAAGTAAACAGATGAGTTGGTTTAGGGGGGAAGATGATAGTTTTTTTTCCCCCTCAATCTGTTAGCTTTTAGCTGATCATCATCCAAGGAAGATAACAGCAATTCAAAAGTGTTAATTGGGCCACAGACCCCTTTGTGAATTTGATAGAAGCTATAAATCTTTTTGCAAGGAAGATGCACATACACATCAACACACAAATTTGGGGAGCTCACAGGGCCCTGAAGTTCATCCTTGGAGCCCATGAACCTCACATTGAGAACTCTAACACTGGTAGATGTTTCCGAGTATGGAAATGACTCTTGGCAGTTTAATCACTTCTTTACAAACCGGCAACTTGAGATGAAGCATAAAACTTCTTATCTTTGTGAATAGACTGAACAACTAAAGAAGAAAGTTCAAAAGTTGGGAGGCATCTACCTCAACTTAGGAAATAGTGAAAAGGTTTCACTTATTTATTCACTCACTCATTCAATAAATATTTATCAGATGCCTACTCCGTGCCCAGTACTGTTCCAACAGCTGTGTATACAACAGTGAACAAAACAAACTCCCCGCCCTGATGAGAGTTATATTTTGTGAGAAAGCTGGACAATAAACAAACAAATGAACAAACAAGTAATAATAAATATGCTGGGTAAGGATAAGTGATGTGGAGAAAATTAAATGAAGGTAAGGGGAGCATAGGTACTGTTGGAGATGAAGTATAATTTATGTGAGATGGTCAGGGAAGGGCCAACTGATAAAACAACCCTGAACCCAGACTTGAAGTAAAGGAGCAAAGCTTGTGGGTATCTGGGGGAGCTTTGCAGACAGAGGAAATAACAAGGGCCCAAGCCCTGAGACAATGAGTGAAAATAAAGAGGAGAAGAGATGTGAGAAGGAGCCCTGGGACACACTAACATGTAGTGCCAGGGAGATAAGGAGGGCCCATCTAAGGAGAAAGAGATGGAGGAGCCACTGAGGTAGAAGGAAAACAAAGAGAGATTGATATCCTGAAAGCCAAGTGCATAAAATGTTCAAAGAAGGAGGAGAAGGGAGTAATTAACTTGATCAAATGCTAGTGATCAAACATATCATAAAGATGGAGAATCGGCCATTGGTTTTAGCAAGGGAGGAAACATTAGTGACTTTGATGAGAGTAGCTGGAAGGAGAAAAAGTCTGAACAGAACAAGTTCAACAGAGAATGGGAGGAGAAGAATTGAAGCAACAAATATAGACGGGTTATTCAAGAAGTTTTGCTGTAAAAGGGAATATCTAAACAAGACAAATTAGAGGCTATTACAGCATGTTTTTATATTACTTGGAATGATTCAGTAGGGAGGAAAAAGTCATATTGCAGGAGAGGGAGAGAGCAACTACTGAAGAGTATCCTTGAGCTGAGAAGAGGTTGATTTTTTAGTAACAAGGCTATTGGGCACTCCTACAATCTAGGCTTTACAGGACACCTATAGAAAACATTCTCCTCCCTGGCTGAATGGCTCAACTAGTTGGAGCATCATCCCATACACTGAAAGTTTGAGGGTTCAATACCTGGTCGAGGCACATATCCAGGTTGTGGGTTCAATCCCTGGTCTTTGGACATGTACAACAGGCAGCTGATCGATGTTTCTCTCTCTCTCATTCTCTCTCTCTCTCTTTCTTCTCTCACTCTCCCTTCTTTTTCCTCTAAAATCAATAAACATATCCTTGGATGAGGATTAAGAAAGAAAGAACACTTTCACCAATGAAGAGGAGCTTAAAGTAAAAAATTAAGAGCCACACCAAAACAAACCCTCAGAAGGGACAGTCACCAGTTTCCAAAAAGTTGACACACCTTGCATTCCAAGAATTGGAGATAATAGAGCAATATGATAAAGATTGTAACATAAGTACTCTGAACTATTCAAAGAGGAAAAAGGAAAGGTATAAACCATAAAATGAAAGAATAACATTATTGGGGGGAGGAGAAAGGATGGGGAGAAGGAAACAATAAAGCTGTAAGGTCAAGTGTGTGTGTGTGTGTGTGTGTGTGTGTGTGTGTGTTTTACAAACTAAAAGATATTCACTTTTTAGAAAAGAAAAGGTCTCATCCTCATGATGGTCAAAAACAGCAAATATCTTTGTTTCAACTGTAGAAGTGAGGAGACTGAGATCCAGAAGAAGTAAGTACCTAACTCAAAGCCATAGCCACCTTCAGTTTTAATTCTGACTTTGAACTCTGTTTTTTCTGAATCCCATGTTCTCACCTCTCTCTTCAACACGATGCCCCAGGAGAGAACAGGGCATCCAGGAGAAGCTGCTGAAAGAGATCATGTATGTTTTAGAGAACTATTTGGTAGATCTACAATGATAAGACATTGAAATTAATAGACAATGAAGTTAGATTGCATGATATTGTGGTGGGTCAGTTATTTCACCAAAAGTTCTTGAAACCTAGGAGTGGATATTAGAAAAGATAGGTTGAGTTGGGGAAGAGATTCAGATTCACTCGAGGTTAAGGAAACACCAGAACCAGTGAAGGATAGTATGAAAATGCTGACCACAAAGATTGGGTAGGGGACAGAGGCAAGAAAAGAAACCAGTCCCAGTACTCTCCCTTCTGCCATCAAGTTGTGGTTTGTATCCTATTGACTTCATTGGAGCAAACTGTGATGTAACTCATGGAAGAAGAAATCTGCATTGTCTTCTGTGGACTATTTTGAGAATAGAGAATTAAACAAAATGCTAACTCTGTTTTTCTGGTTAGAAGAAGTTCTAACACATCATTTGTTTTACAGTGGATGTCCTAAAGGAGATCCTTAAGATGTTCAAAAGGTTCTGGTAGCGCTGGGAGATGATTCGCTACAGTGTCCACAGGTGGCACAAGAGATCACAAAAGAATGGATCTGGCTTCAAAAGTCACAGTCATAGAGTTTATACCTTTAAACAAATCTGTGGATAAATCTTAATGCTTCTATAATTAAACAAATTTCTTTTTTGAGGACATAAATTGTCTTTGGACAGGGGGCTTTCAATTGTAGGCTTCAGGATTTCAATGACCATCTTCCCTCAATGCAGATGTGTGTAGGTATGAGCATTTTTCCAGAGAGGGGTCCTTGAATGGATCTATAATTTTTTTAAGTTTAAAAGTCATTGTATGCTTAGGCAGACTCCTCTAAACCTCTAAATCCATGAACCTGGAGAGATGACAGAGAAATCTAGCTCCATCAGTACTGAGTAAATATAATGGGCTGACTCATGCCCTCATTTGTCATATGTTGAGCAGACAAGTCACAGTGGCAGGTGATGTGAGGGGAGAAGAGAGGGATTGAGCAGTTGACAGTAGAAGAAGGTCCCACGATGTCATTTGCTTGTGACATATTGGGACATATGAAAGTTGACTAGTTTTGGATTCAGTTGACTAGTATAGATTATATTGCCCAGTTTTAACTAAACCAACCCTAACCAAATGGGCATTTGGTTCAAAGATTTTCTGCAAGGTCATCTCGGTTTGAAGTTCATGATAGTAATGCAGGCACAGGTTAAAAAAAAAACCAAGAAAATGGCTGCACTATACTTGCAGTTTGAGCCCTTTTTTCAAATACGGTGGGAAGTAATGACAATGCCAACTGAACCAGATCTAACACAAACTATTCTCAAAGATTAAGAAGTCTAATAGGCTGGAGAGCAGGATGACAGCCAGTCAGGGTGGGGAGAAAGATTAGGAGTGGAGGGACTGAGCAAAAAGGAAAAGAGACTCATGGACATGGATAACAGTGTGGTGATTGCTGGGAGGAGTGGGTATAAGGGGACTAAATAGTAATGGGAAAAATACAATAAAGATTTTTAAAAAAGGAAAACATTCTGCCAAATGCTAACAAAACAAAAGTCTACTAGAAATGTGCATTTATATCTACTGTCATTATGATGAAGGTCACCTTAACTATACTTGTGTAGCTATATATATTTACATATAGTATAAACACATATATACTGTATGTAAATATATGTATATATTTATACTAGTATATAAGTATATACAAATATATGCTTATATTGATGTGAGAGTAGATATAATTAAAAATATATAAATTGTAAATGCATATAGATTATATGTATACACAGATGATATATATGTATATATCTCTAGAACACAAAGATAATTTTTCAGCATTGTTTAGGGTCATATAATACCCCAACAGCTACTCTATGAAATTTCATTATATGTAATTAAACATGTTTGGTAGCCTCTTTGGATTCTAATAAAAGAAAATGAATACACAAAATTATTCCATAGAAAAAGTTTTAATGCTTTTTATTTTAAGTTTCCAGGTTAAAATTCTTTAAAAAAAAATTTATTGTTGACACTATTACACCCCACCTCCACCCTTTTGCCCCCTCCTCCCAACCCCTGCCCTCCCCCTTGCCCATCCTTCACTACATTGTTGTGTGTGCCCATGTGTCCATGGGCTACACATACATGCATATATGTTCTTTGGCTGATTTCTTCCAGTCCCCCCACCCCCTACCCCTCTGAGATCTGCCAGTCTGATCCATGTATCCACGCCTCTGGTTTTATTTAAAATTATTAAAATTCCACATATCTTTTAATTAGTTTGCAAGAGCTTCTGACTTACATCAGGGACTAGCCACATTTCATTAAAAATATTGCTTAATTAACAGATGGCATTGAAAAATGAGTATGTACTGCCAATGATGTACTTTTTTCATTTGGACGTATTGCAAATTTTCTTTTTTCACTTATAACAACCATTAAAACTGAGTGTCAAAAATAAACTAAACTTAGAACCAGGACTGAAAAATCTCTGTATAATAGAGTGTTAAACCAAAATTTGCTCAAATAATGAAGAAAATTGAATCTCATTATTAATTATAGTTTTAGTGGGAACTTTATTCAATACATATTTTAAAATATTATTTTCCATTCTTACCTCAGCTTTTCTTGACTTTTATTTTTTGCATACATTTAATAGTATGTAACCTGTAGGTAAAATAATACATATGTATTATTTATGAATACATACAAATACAAGTAATGGCTATCCAGTCTCCAAATATTTTAACTTCTAAGGAGTGCTTGATTTAAAACATGTAGAGCCCAGTGCTCCAAATCAGTGCCTCTCAAATGTGGCTGCACATCAGACTAACACAGAAGGTATGTTAAGCTCAGATTTCTTTTCTTCTCACCTAATCAAATTCTTGGAGTAAAGCCTAGAAATACGATTTTTAAAAACATTTTAAAGTGATATTTTGGGCAGGGATCTGAGAAGCATTACAATGCACAGTTATAGATAATTGTCTATTAATTCAAACTTCAAGAGACAAACATGCCGTTAGTTGCCAAAAGTGACAACACAACACAGTGAGTAACTGAGTTGACTACAACTGGATGCCTTTGGGAGAGGCCAAAACAGAACAAGCTTTCAGTGCTGACTTTCAGTCTCAGTACAGCAATCCCTTTAGTATGATAGCTCCCTACCTCTTTGTGCCACAGTTCTCTCCTTAGCACAATGAGAGGCATAATAACCACTTACTTCTTAGGATTGTTAAGAGAATTAAGTGAGATAATATATGTAAAAGGCCTACAATGGTGTCTGGTATGTAGTTAAAGTCTTGCTATTACTGATATCATAATTTTTACTTACCATTCATTTTAGAATAGGAGATTTCTGGAGAGAATGGCAATAAAAATATATCTGAGCATAAACTCTATTTTTACCATACTGTTTTTGCTACAGTGTTTCAACATAATGTCTAGAGATCTGAAAAGAAAAAACTGATTCATAACTATAAGGTAAATAATGGTAATTGGAATAATGTCCCAACTAACTGAATTTAGTTATGTAACACGACACATTCTTCAATAGTGTAATAAACACCATAATTTTTTCAAGATTAAAAGTAAACCCAAATGGGCACTTCCGGCCAAGATGGAGATGTAAGTAGACACACTGTGCCTCCTCGCAAAACCAAGATAGGGACAACTACAATTTAGAAACAGAATAACAACCAGAGCTGATAGAAAATTGAACTGTATGGAAGTCAGACAACCAAGGAGTTAAAATAGACATGTTCATCCAGACCAGTAGGAGGGATGGAGTCAGGCAGCAGGTGGAGAGGGGTCTCGGAACAGAGAGTGTTGGGACAGCGTAATGCATCCTGGGAGCACAAGACTGCAGCGGGGCTGACCCTAGGTGCGTAAGTGGCGGCTGGCAGATCCTGGCTGAGGGGTGGCAACCCGCAGACCCAGCAAGGCCGCGATTGTGGAGAGGCACTGCGAGCAAAGTGGCTGGGTGACCTGGCGGTCTCAGGGTTCTAGCTCTGGGAAATAGAGCCTCAGGGCACTGATTAAAAACACCTAGGGGGGTCTGAGGCGCTAGGAGAGACTCCCAGCCTCACAGGAGAGATTATTGGAAAGACCCACAGGGTGCACAGGCCACCCACATGGGAATTAGCACCAGAAAGGCCCAGTTGGCTTGGGGGAAGCAGTAGAAGGAACTGAAGTCTGAGGGAGAGCGGAGCAAGCGCCATTGTTCCCTCTCGGACCCCGCCCCCATGTACATCCCACAGCCCAGCAACTGGGTTGCCCCGCCCTGGTGAACACCTAAGGCTCTGCCCCTCAAAGGAAACAGGCAGGACAAGAAAAAAAAAAAAAAAAGATGGCTCAAACAGAAGAACAAATGAAAGCCTCAGAAACAATACTTTTAAGCGACTGAGAGATAGCCAACCTATCAGATGCACAGTTCAAAACACTGGTTATCAGGATGCTCACAGAATTGGTTGACTTTGGTCGCAAATTAGGTGAAAAAATGAAGGTTACAATAAATGAAATGAAGAAAAATGCACAGGGAACCAATAGTGATGGAAAGAAAGCCGGATCTCATATCAATGGAGTGGACCAGAAGGAAGAAAACAACATACAATCAGAAATGAATGAAGATATAAGAATTTAAAAAAATGAGGAGAGGCTTAGAAATTTCCAGGACATCTTTAAACATTCCAGCATTAACAACCTACTACAAATGCAGTTTTCTGTTACAGGCCAATCTTTTTTATTTTATTTTATTTTATTTTATTTTATTTTATTTTATTTTATTTTATTTTATTTTATTTTATTTTATTTCTATCACTTTAGAGTAAGCCCATGCCTCCAAGTTTAATCTCTGCCTAAGTAGGTATCAAGATTCCAGCTTGATTCTGTCGAGAAAGGGGTTTGGTCTCTAGCTGTAGAGCCTGAAATTTACAGAATGCTGAGATCTCACCTGGCCAAGACTCTGTCTATATTATGTTCATCTCCCTTTTGAACTTAACTCATGACAGAAAAAGAGCTCCAGCCTTTAGGTGCTGATCTAGAAAGCTTCTGACTCTATAGGTGATTCTTGATCTCATTAACTAACCAGAGAACCCCTTTAAAACATGGGAAGTTCTAAGCCCTGGCCTGATAGTTCAGTTGGTTAGATCATCTGGATACACTAGGATTGCAGGTTTGATCTCTGGTCAGCGCACAAAAAAGAATCAACCAATGTATCCATAAATAAGTGGAACGAATCTATGTTTCTTTGTCTCTCTCTCTCTCTCTTCTCTCTCTCTAAAATCAATAAATAAAACATTTTAAAAATACTCGGGGAGTTCTATTCAGGTAACAATCTTAGAGGGATTTGACAGAAGGCCTCATACTCCTCTAAACCTTCTAGAACCCCGAATTCTCCCTCTTTGGTCCTCATCAATGTCTCATCTTGACCCCTTTTTTAACTGACCTCTACTCTTTGCATGGTCACTGGTTGCCACACATGGGTCTCCCTCACATTAAATTATTTAATCCTTTTCTGGGCTGATGACCCTGCCAACTTTGGAGAGCCAGACCTTGTCCTTGCTGGGTCTGTGACATTTACCTCACCTTAATGGCCAGGACTGCCAAAAATCACAGCATCCCTGAGCAGCAGGAAGTCCCATCTGTCCCTGTGGTCCGATGCTGGGGATGGCTGGGCTTCTGCCCATCTTGAGCTTCTGTCTGCACTGGGTTTTTCAGACTGAACTTTTCTCCCTCAGACAGAAGCTTCCAGGACCATGTGGTGACTCCTGAAGGTCTCCCAGATCATTAAGAGAAGCAAGTTTTTTCTTCCCCTGGGGAAACGGCAAGACAAGTGACTCATCTGTCACAGCTAATTAGCACAAAGGGTCTGAACTTGGGAAACAAAGAGAGAAGAGGATTGAGATTAACCATACACCAGAGTTTTCATTTTTTTCCAGAACATAGCTGATCTATTATGTGATGTTAGGTGAATAGAGAGAAAATAAAGTTAATCAGCAGCAGTAGTCTGTTTTAGAAAGCCACTGTGCAGAGATTCAGGTTGCCCATGGAGATGTGCAGAAGAAACAGCAAGTGCCAAAGACACAACACATAAGCTCCATCATGGAAGAAATTGGTTACCGAGAATTAAGAATGGAATGCATTCATTAAAGCTTGCAGAATTCCACTCAAGATTCCTTCTTCTCTCTGATGCTGTTGCAGACACACCAAATCAGGAGTTGGAAACTGGTAGTATGTATTTTGTTTGGTAAGTTCTTCAGAAATTCTTACTTTGAATGGGAACACCATTTAGGTGCATACAATATCCTCTGACACTCTTTTAAATCAGGTGTCTTTACATGTTTACAGTACTTTACTAGCTGGCCTCTGAAGGCATTTGAACAGGATTGCTCAGTAATATTCTCTAGAAGGCAAAGGAAATGAGGGGTTAATGATGCAATCTGAGTTTTGGAGCCCATTAGAGCTGACCAAGGGATTTGCTGGGCAGAAGGCCTGAGGGGTTCAGGTGAAGAAGCAAGGCCAACTACAGCAGACTGGGCAGAGCATTGACCTTGTTATCACCCTTGTCCCACAGTGCACTCACAGCTTGCTTATCGGTCTGTGGTCTACACTAGGCACTAGGCATCAACACATTTCAATCCTCACAATCCCCATTATTATGGGGAACTCTCAAGAAAGAAATACTAAGGAATTGGCCAAGGTCAATAGCCTAGGTGTATGGTAACTGTATTTCCACAACCAAAATTCATATCTCACAGTCCAAAATTGAGAACATAGCATTTGAAATTGTAACTGCCCTGGAAAATTCATGACATAGGAGCACTAGAGCTGTACAGATCTTAGCCACTGCCCACTAGGGGAGGGCGGATATGTTTTCAGGGTTACATTCACTTGTAAATTGAGATTTGGACTTCTTCCACAGTGAATGATCTTGGATTTCTTCCACATACCTGAAAAAACATATTGGGTTGGCCAAAAAGTCCATATGCTTTTTTTCTGTAAAATAAAAGACACATTTTTCATTTTCACCAATAACTTTTTTGATTTGGATACTTTGAGTATGTCAGCCATCTCTTGCATGGAATAACATTGATTGTTCTCAATTAATGTCTCGATTTGATCACTGTCAACTTCAACTGGTCCACCTGACTGTGGAGTATTGTCCAATGAGAAGATTCCAGCACAAAACTTCACAAACCACTTTTGACATGTCCAAAATTAGAGTGAAAACTCTATTGTAGCACCTACTGAGAATAAGATAGAATAGGCAGAGAGAAATGGGAGGACAAGTTAACAGGACTTTATTCTCAGGCTTAAGGAGAACCAATAAGATTTTTAAATAAAGAAGTTTTTTATTTGCTTTTTTTAATTTATTGATTTTTAAATATATTTTATTGATTATGCTATTACAGTTGTCTCATTTTCCCCCTTCACTCCCCTCCACCCTGTACACCCTCTCCCACCCGTATCCCCCCTTTAGTCATGTCCATGTGTCATACTTATAAGTTCTTTAGCTTCTACATTTCCCATACGATTCTTACCCTCCCCCTATCTATTTTCAACCTACAATCTATGCTACTTATTCTCTGTACCTTTTCCCCCCTCTCTCCTCCTCCCACTCCCCTGTTGCTAACCTTCCATGTGATCTCCATTTCTGTGGTTCTGTTCCTGTTCTAGTTGTTTGCTTAGTTTCTTTTGGTTTTGCTTTAGGTGTGGTTGTTAATAATTGTGAGTTTGCTGTCCTTTTACTATACATGTTTTTTCTTTATGTTCTTTTCTTAGATAAGTCCCTTGAACATTTCATAAAATAAGGGCTTGGCGATGATGAACTCCTTTAACTTGACCTTATCTGAGAAGCACTTCACCTGCCCTCCCATTCTAAATGAAAGCTTTGCTGGATAGAGGAATTTGGGATACAGGTCCTTGTCTTTCATGACTTGAAATACTTCTTTCCAGCCTCTTCTTGCCTGTAAGGTCTCTTTTGAGAAATCAGCTGACAGTCTGATGGGAACTCCTTTGTAGGTTACTGCCCCCTTATCTCTTGCTGCTTCTAGGATTCTCTCCTTCATTTTTACCTTGGCTAATATAATGATGATGTGCCTTGGTGTGTTTCTTCTTGGGTCCAACTTCTTTGGGGCTCTCTGAGCTTCCTGGATTTCCTGGAAGTCTATTTCCTTTGCCAGAATGGGGAAGTTCTCCTTTATTATTTTTTCAAATACATGTTCAATCTGTTGCTTTTCCTCTTCCCCTTCTGGTACCCCTATAATTCGGATGTTGGAATGTTTAAAGTTGTCCTGGAGGTTCCTAAGTTTCTCCTCATTTTTTTTGAATTCTTATTTCTTCATTCTTTCCTCCTTGGTTGTTGTTTTTTTTTCCTTCTGGTCGACTCTATTGTTTTGAGTCCTAGTTTCCTTCCCATCACTATTGGTTCTCTATGCATCTTCCTTCATCTCTTTTATGGTAACCTGCATTTTTTCATGTAATTTGCACCCAAAATCAACCAGTTCTGTGAGCTTCCTGATCACCAGTGTTTTGAACTGTGCGTCTGATAGATTGGTTATCTCTTAGTCGCTCAAAAGGATGAGTCCTGGGGCATTGACCTGTTCTTCTGTTTGAGACATATCTCTCTCTCTCTCTCTCTCTCTCTCTCTCTCTCTTTTTTTTTCTGGTCTGGTCACTCCTGTTACGGTGAGGGGCGGAGCCTTAGGTGTTCACCGGGGCTGGGCACCCCAGTCGCTAGATTGTGACATTGTATGTGGGGGTGGGGGTGGGGGCAGGAGGGAACAATGGTGGCAGCTCCGTTCTCCTGGGACCTCAGTCCCTTCCCTGGGATGCTGGGTTGTGCACTCTGCCCTGGTCTACAATTGCCGCCTCACTGGGTCTGCCAGCTGCTCCTTGCATACTCAGGGTCCACCCGCTGTGATCTTGCGTGCCCCAGATGCCTTATGCGCTCCTGGTTGCCTTATGCACCCAGTTTTCCCTGTTCTCCATGCGCATTGACCTACACCCTACCGGTCTGGATGAACAGGTCTACTTCAACTTCTTGGCTGTCCAACTTCCATTCAGATAAATTCTCTATCAGTTCTAGGTGTTATTCTAGCTCTAAATTGTTGTTGTTCTAATCTTGGTTTTGCGTGGAGGTACGGTGCATCCACCTGTGCCTCCATCTTGCCGGAAGTCTAAATAAAGAAGTTTTATCAATGACTTTTACTGTATTCACCTAGTAATGAATGTTTACTGATTGAATTCTTATAGGATTTATTGTCTATGTATCTTGTAATCCTTTGCTATTCAAGTAGAATCTGAGTAGAAAACAGAAACTTGGTACATTTATTTTCTGGTTTAATAAAAAAATCTGTTTTTATAAAACAAACTTTTCAAAAATAATTTAATTTTGAGTCACTTTTAAATAAAACTTTAAAAGAATATAAGTATATGGTAATAAATATTTTGTCATTGTATAAGAATGCTCATTGCAAAACAAAAGGATAGCCATCATTCCTAATTTAGCTGCATACTCACCTTTTTCATTAGGTATTACATCCACAACACTCACAATTCTTAAGCTACCAATGAGCATATAATGAATGGACTTTCTCCAAATCCTGTTGCCTAGTCACCCAGTTTTGCTCCCTTGGGACAATCAATAATTTCATTTTTGGGGGGTATTCTTCCAAATATATTTTAAACAAGCATGTGTATATAAAATATCATATTTTGCCATGTATAATGCACACCCACATTTTTGGCCCAAACTTTCAAGAAAAAAAAATCTTTTGCTTTAATTTTTAAATTCAATTATTTATTTATTTATATTTAGATACTTGTTTTTTGTATTATACAGGAATTTTAGCATTTATTTTTGAACATACCATAGTACAAGAAATTTTATGTAATAAATAATTACAAAACACAGGAACAGATACAAGGTACAAGAAATTTTATGTACCAGTAACAAATTTATGATATTTACACATCACAGAAGGCCAAGAACTCTTCATCACTGTCAATATCAAAAGTATCATCTTCTTCAAATTCCACATTACCAATGTCTTCTGGAGAGTCACTTTCCTCATCCTAGTAAATTTCATCATTCTTAGTTCTATCTATAGCATTGCTGATACTGCATTTTTTAAACAATTTCACAATAACTTCCTCCATGACAGCATTCCACAATCTTAGGATCCAATCACAAACCTGGGCAATGGATGCTTTCTTGATTCTGCCTGTAGGTGTTAAATCATTACCAGCTATTGGGAACCACCCTGCCTGTTTTCAGAAGCTGTAACTCCCCCATGGCTAAGGCTGAGTGAGAGACTTTGGGACCATAAGCCATTAAGGAGACAAAGCTTATCTTCCTGTAGAGGTACTACCTCTGTCCCCTTTAATTTACCTTGCTTGTTCCTGGGCAGATTACTGGTTAGCCAATGATGGGTAAGATTCCTCAAGGGAGGGATGACCTAAGACAAACACAGTCATGAAAGGGCCCTCATGGAAGGACTTGGGGGGCTATAGAAAAAGGGGGTGATGGACCCTCACCCTTTGGCTTTGACATAGCCTGAGTCCTCATTCTGTCTGCAAGAAGTCTCCTAATCTCTTGGCTGCCTTACTTTCCCTACCCAATTTAAGCTTGAAACAATGCCAGAGGTGGGTGTGGCTCTGTGCTGGAAAGGGCGGGTTTCCTGGAGTGATCAGGCCTAAGAAAAAATGCATAAAATCCTGTGAAACCTATTTTGCTAACACCCTCAATTTAAATGATAAGGGCCAAGCCTAGAATGAGTGTGTTTCCCCAAATTTTTATGGCCCTTTAGCTATCTGACCCTGACTCAAAATAAGCCCTCATAGTTCTTTGAATGTTATCTATTGTTTGATCATTACTGCCTGACAATGACTGATGAGCTTTACATAAATGCTCTGTATTCCTATGCAAATTAAACCCAATAAAAGCCCATTGAGGAACAGGCTCCTGGCCCTTCTCCTTTGGGAGATCAGTCACCTTTCCTCCCCAAGCAGATCATGTCTTGGTAGACTTATTCTCATCTGTGGCAACGGGGGGTGTGGGGAGGGTCCCACGGGTGGAGTCCCCCCACAACCAGCTAACTGCATCCACCATGTCTGCTCTTTCTTTGTTAGGCCCTTGAAGAGCTTATTTACTGACACATTGACAGGTTGCAGTTGGCTGGCTATCCCATCAGGTATCACAGCAAGTTGGGGTTTCAAGTCTGCTGTGATTGCTTTTGCATTTTGTTGTAACATGGGCTTTGAAGTGATCAAACATAGGCAAAGCTGTTTTTTCAAGTACCTAGTACTACCCATGTATAATGTACATCTTTTTTTTTCCCTCAAAAAATTTGGGTAAAAAGTGCACATTATACACAGCAAAATACAGATACATTTTCCCTCTTTCGTACAAATAGTATTATACTAGCCATGGTGTTCTTCATCTGGCTTTTTCTTTTTTTCCTAAAAATATATGTTGGCAATCATTCCATATCACTACCTAAAGAGCTCCTAGATTTTTACACCTGTCTAGTAATGCTCCCTCTATACTTATTTAATCATTCTCCTACTAAAGGACATTTAGGTTGATTTGTTATTTTGCTATAAAAATGCTATCAGCAATAATCTATACATGTATCATTTTGCAAACATGCAAGAATATCTGTAGAAATAAACTTTGGAAGTATATTCTGGATTAAAGGGCATATACATTTGTAATTTTGATACCCATAGCTAAATTATCCTTTACTGAGTTGTACAAATATGCATTTCCATATTCCCTTATACTAGTAATGTATAAGAATGCCAGTTTCCACCCTGGCCAGTATGGCTTAGTTAGTTAGAGCATTGTCCCTTAACCAAAAGTTTGATTCCTGGTCAGGAGTACACTTAGATTGTGGGTTTGATCTCTGGGTCTGGGCATGTATGGGAGGTAATCAACAGATGTTTCTCTCTCATTCAAAGTTTCTCTTTCACCCTTCCTCTCTAAAAGGAATGAAAAAAAAATGTCTGCAGGTGATTAAAAAACAAAAACAAACAAACAAAAATACAATGTCAGTTCCTCACACTCATCAACATATTGTGTTATTAAAGTTTACTTGTTAGATTGTTGAAAAATGGACATTTAAGTGCGGTTTAATTTGCATTTCTTTCATTTCAAATGAGGCTGAATGACTTTGCATTTTAAAATTGACATATTTCTTTTCTACAATCTGTCTATTTTATATCCTTGGCCCATTTTTCTATTAGGTTATTAGTCTATTTCTTCCTGATTTGTAGGAAATCTTTATTAGTGAAATTACCCCTTTATCTGTGTTTAGTTGAAACATATTTCCAGCAAGTTGCATGTCTTTCGATTTTGCTTAATGTGTGTGTGTGTGTGTGTGTTTTGCCAAGAGGAACTTCGTAAAAACGTTTTTCTTTATCAACTTTGTGTCATCTTTTGAAAGAATGAGTTCATCTTATATTTTAATATTATTTTCTTTTACACCAAATCTTTGATTCATTTGGAACTTATTGTGATTTAAAGTTCAAGGTATGAATTCAAATTTACTTTTTCCCAAATTACAATTCTCAGGCTTGAAATCCTACTTTTAATTATACTATATTCTTAGTAGTATTTGATTCTATTTCTGGTCTTCCTCCTAATTAGTCCTTCCTAATTAGGCCAGTTCCATGAAGTTAATAATTGTAGATTTAATACATGGCAGAGCTAGATTTCTTTACTTTTGTTCTTTTTAAGTTTTTTGGTGGGGACTATTTTGGTTTATTTTTTTATATGAACTTTGTAATCATCTCATCCAATTTTACTGAGGCTATGAATATAAAATTTATTTTTTATAAAGTGTGACCAACACATAGAAAAAAGAATTGTATTATACAAAAGGTAAAAAGTAACTTCATTTAGGCTTTATAATAGTCATAAAGTGTTTAATTTTATTCTCTAAATTAAAGAAGTGGATTGATAAAATTCTATTTAATAAATGTAATAAATTTATAACATATACTTCAAATTCATATTAAGAAGAATTTGGATCAGTGGTTTTCAGTGAGGGGCAATCTTGCTCTCGAGAGACGTCTGGTGATGTCTGAAGATATTTCTAATGGTCATGATTGCTGGGCAGTGGTGTTGTTTCTCCTGGTATATACTGGGTAGAAGCCAGAGATGCTGTTACACATCCTGTAATGCACAGGACTTGTGATGCACCCCACAACAAGCATCAAAGACAAAATGCTAGTAGGCAGAGGCTAAGAAACCACAAATTAGAGACAGAAGCAGAAAGATAGGGTTTCTTTTTTAAAGAAAAATATAAAGGAAGGGGAAGATGGAAATAATCTATAAGGAAGTAGAGGTAAACAAAGGCAATAGGAACTGGTAAAATTCTAGTTCTTTATGAAATTTTACTTATTTATTTATAACAAAATTTGATGTAGTATCAATGTGAGAGTCTTAAAACTCTGAATTGCTATTAGAATGTGCCTACATTCTGAGAGCTATCAGGGGCAATCTGCCAGTTTCTGTCTAGTAACTGACACAGAATCAGGGAGAGAATGACTTTGAACGAAAGAGCTGAGTTTAGTTAAAGATGATTTTTCATGGGAGCTTGTATCTGAGATAATTAATATGTCAGAAAGGTCAGCAGAAAAATAGATCATTAAATATTTTTATACTTGTCGATTTGTAGGAAAAATATATATCATTATTGATTATTTTAATACATATTACTATAATTATGAATGAGATTTAGAGTCATTGGTTTATAAACCATTTATATTTACATATATGTTACTCATTTTTTCTATTGAATGTTGGTGTTCATTTATTGGTTAATGTGCTATTTAGTTATTAAAATAAATAAAAGTTTATGTGACATTTATGTATTATAAACAAATAAACAAAAATATGATGTGCTCCTGGAGTATAATGGGTGATAGTTTTCAGAGCTATATTTAGAGTTAACAAAGCACTCAGCATCTGACTAATATAAGCAAAGTTACATTTTTGTTAAGAGTCCATCTTGTCTTTTTGTAAAACCAAATTCAGATTATTTTTTGTCCTTGTAGCATCTTTCCTGCTCATTAACATTTTTTTTTTGCTGTGGGTATCACATAACTTTATTATCAATTTTGATGTTGAGTGATTATTTTTAAAAAGATTTTATTTATTTTTAGAGATAGGGGAGGGAAGGAAAAAGAGAAGGAAACACTGATCAGTTGGTTGCCTCTCACGCGCCTCCAGCTGGGAACGCAGCCTGTAACACAGGCATGTGCCCTGACTGGGAAACCGGCCATCTTTTGGCTCGCAGGCCAGTGCTTGATCCACTGAGCCTCACCAGCCGGGACAGTAATTCGTTTTTTTCAACGTTAAAAAGTAGATAATTTTCTATGTGTCCAGCAATAATTCTTCAATTAATCTATGTAGTTGATAAAGTGCCTCATCAATAACTAATATAATATAACTAATTATAATTAGTTATAATTTCTGATCATTGGAGTAAGCCAGCAATTCTGTATGTACCTCCCAGAAAAGGGCACCACTTTCTTGAACTCTGACTGGTAGAATTGGGTGTGGTCCGATTGTACCAAAAGTAGATGACCTATGGTCACAAGAATTTGTGTTGTGGGATCTCCTCTTGAAATGAGCATATGTTTCATTTTTAGTTTATAAAACATATCATGTCTACCATTGTCCAGTTCAGTGGATACTATAGGTGAAATGCTTCAAAATACAATGCTACCCACTAGGGCAGCTATAATAAAAAAGATAGATAACAGGAAGTGTTGACTAAGAAGACAAGTAACTGGAACACTCACACACTGCTGGTGGGAATGCAAAATGAACAGTGCAGCTGCTTTGGAAAAGAGTCTGGGAGTTCCTCAAGTGGTTGAACATAAAGTTACCATGTGACCCAACAATTCCACTACTAGCTGTCTAAACAAAAGATTAGAAAACATATGTATGTACATAACTTGTACACAAATCTTCATAGCAGCACCATTCATAATAGCCAAAGGGTAGAAATACCCAAAGCTGTCTATTAATGGGCATAAAAAAGAAAACTGGTATATTCATACAATGGAATATTCTCTAGCCATGAAAATGAAGTGTTGATACATGCTATGATCATGGATGAGCCTTAAAATATTATGCATAGTGAAAGAAATCAGAAAGAAAAGACCACATGCTATATGCTTTAATTTATTTGAAATGTCTAGAATAAGCAAATATATGGAGACAGAGAGCAGATTAGTGGTTGCCTAAAGTTGGGGGTGTGAGAGGTTGGGGGCCAATCGAAAGAGACTGCAAATGGTATGGACTTTCTTTTGGGGTCATGAAATATCCTAAACTCTGAGAATATACTAAAACTCAGTGAATTGTACAATTCATTATATGGTATATGAATTACAGCTAAATAAAGCTGTTCCTCAAAAAACCCCTCCATGAAACAAAAAATGTTATTAAAATTCAAACCAGATACTGTTACTTAAGTGATTATTAAATTCTGCGGTCTTGAGTTAGTCAAAGGTGCCCGTGTGGTCTCAGGTTAGTCCATAGTGACATGTGTCCTCACATATGAAGACTCTACATGGCTATAGCCTAGGCCATGCCTTTCTTTTGGATAAGTTTCAATATGTCCTGATTTTTATAAGGAAACTACCCAATTAGACAGATTAGTTAGGCAAATCTATGGAGACAGACAGCAGGCTAGTGGTTGCTGAAAGCAGGGGGTGTGGGAGGTTGTCTAAATTTATACTTACTCAAATATATTATTTGGTTTGTAATTTTTGCTCTAGGGGGCAATTCACTTTAGCAATATGTTTAATTTTTGTGTGATTTAAAAAATTTATTGTTTTTACCTTCCCTAATGTTTTATTATGAAAAATTTCAAGCATACAGTTGAAAAACTTGTAGTTAACATCAGTCTAATCCCATACCTAGATTTTCTCATTACCATTTCATTTCCATTATTCTTGTGTTAGCACATACCTATCTACATATCTATCCCACTAGGCTTTCATTCATCCGTCTTGTTTTTGACATATTTCAAGGTAAATTGCAGATAGCAGTACACGTCCTTTTGAATACTTTAGGATTTATACCATTAGCTAGAGTTCAATTTTTATTTATTGTTTTTTCTTTTGATGTATAACTTATACACATCAAAGTGGACAAATCCTGAGCATATAATTGCTGCACTTTGACAAGGGCATATATTTGTGTGACCTAAACCTCTAGTACAGAGCATGGCTGTTACCTTTGAAAGATCCCTCCTGCCCTTCCCAGTCAATCACCTTGCACTTCCTCCACTCCCAAAGATGTGCCCAATGTTTTCTTTTTTTTCCATTTTAGTTTCATTTTTTTAAAAAAATAGTGAGGATAGATAAATAATAGAAAATATGAAGACAGGCTATAAGCATGGTTCTAACAGGTGAGAATCATATCTTTACAGTATATATTTGTATCTGGTGAGACCACAGCTAATACTACCACTATTACCTTTCACTTAGTCATAGTGACTTAGAGTGAAGTGTTTCTACTTTTTCTCCTGTAAGTAATATTGCGATGAATAATTTACCTAGAAATCTTTATACCCATGCACGATTGTTAATAATCAAAAGTAATGTCTTCTTTTATCTGAACCAGACAGAATTTTGGTTCTTTTGATGGCATAAACCAGCCAAAGCTTCTCACATGCCCTTTATTTTCAATTAAATGCAAATGTTCAACCAATATCCGAAACCGCACAGCTCACAGCCCTCTGCCTAAAGAGGAAAAATCAGTCATTGGATGACCTGGTCTGGAGCCTTCAGTGATTTTGGGATGGATGGAAGATGGGTTTTGCTCACAGCCCACTGCTGAGCAAATATCTGGTGATTGTTCCAGCTAAATTGAGGTGTCTGACCCTTCTTACTTCCTTCTCAGAAGCTGAAATTGGGGTCCTAAGGTAAAATCCAGTTGTAACTTACTTTCAATTTATTTGGGATACGAAGCAAAAAATGTCCTCTTAATCTAACCACTGAGACATATGTATAAAAAAGAACCAGCAAGCTAGATTTCTAAACAAAGGTGCTCTAAGTGGGGAAGATGCCGATGTTACTCTTCTCTGCAGGCTCGGTCAGGACAGGGCACTGATCCTGCTACACAATGTTCTTATCAACGGTCATATCTGTTATTCCTTCCACCCTCCACTGGGAAGGAAAAATCACTACATGGCAGAGCCAAGAATTTTAAGCCCATTTTGGGATTTTCTTAAGGATCTTGTATAAATGTGAATTTGCTGGCTATTGATATGTATTGCCTAATTGCCTTTTCCTCTCCCCAAAGATTATGCCAATTACTATTATCATTACTAAAAAGGCTACACTTCTTTTAAGCCATTCATTTCTTGAACCATACATGAGTTAGTTAGGGCTTCTGGAACAAAGTACCATGGACTGGGTGGTTTAAACAACAGACATGTATTTCCTCACAGACCTGGAGAGTGGACATCTGAGATCAAGGTGTCGGAATGGTTGGTTTTGGCCTGGCTTGAGGCGTCTCTCCTTGGCTTGTAGACAGCCTCTTCTCCCTGTGCCCGCACACAGTCTTCCCTCTGTATGTGTCTGTGTCCTACTCTCTTTGTAAGGATGCTAGTCATATTGGATTGGGATCCACTCATATGACCTCATTTTACTTAATACCTCATCAAAGGCCGTATTTCCAAATACAATGACTTTCTGAGGTATTAGGAGTTAGGACTTCAACCTATGAATATTTGAGGAACACAATTCAGTTTAAACAAATCATAAGACACATAAGAAAACAACTCATAAAGTAGAAAAATATGAGCATGTAAAAAAGTAAAAATCTCATGACTTCATTGATTTGAACTGAGGTTCTTATGCACTTTGCCCATGCGTGGACCTAATCAATGGTGCTTTTCCCTGGTTCTCATGAAGTGGTTTACAATGTTAGCATCAATGCAGGCATACTGTCGCTTTTATCACAATCCCAGCTTTAGGTATTATTAAGTGAAAAAATCTAATTAATTATATATTACTCTTTTAATTTTCCTGAATGAATTTCCTAGGTTAAATGTTTTCCCTTAAGTTTACTTGTTACATACATTTTTCTTATTTAAGTTTATTTAAATATATCAATCAGGTCAATGTTTTCCTTATTTTATTAAAGTCCTTTTGAACTTAATGTAACCTATACATAATCTAAACAAAATGGGAAAACTGCATGTTTTTAGAAACTTTTTTTCTAGTAGTTGCCTAACCTCTACTGTTGCCTCTAGGATTTATATTAAAGAATGACTGTTTCTATTAAAGAAATACCTATAATTGGAAAAGGGGGCTGGTAGCACTTTACATAAGACTATGAATATATCAATTATCCATATCAAACAATGGGGTTGGGACTCTGGAAGCAGAAACGAGAAATGAGAAGACACACGCACTACAGGGACATATGGACAACAGGGACTGGTGGGGCACCCTACTGGCAGGAACTGGATTAAAGTGTCAGATAATTGCTCATATAGAGCTATTTGGCATCTGGTTACTTTGCAACTGGAGCCTGATGATGACAGGATGCTGTACTTGGTTCAGTTGCCAGCAACCTAAGGGACTGTTGATACCTGTTCTCATTATACCAAAGTGGCTGACCCAATGGAAATGCAAGGTGTGTGTACACCCTTTTTTCTGCATCAATTTTTTTCTAATATTTAGCAAGTTTTGTTGATGTTCTGAAAGAGGAATTTTATTTGATTATTGATAATAACTCCTCCAGGAGCTAAAATGTAAAATCCAAAGAAAAGGAAGCCACCTACCAATCTACACCTTAACAGGGAAGAATGGTAGGGAGCCACAGTTCCTCCCCTCTTTTTAAAAAATCCTCACCTGAGGGTATGACTATTAGAGAGAGAGGGAGAGACAGCAGGAGAAACGTGAATCAGTTGCCTCCCATAGGCACCTGTGCTAGGGATTGAACCCACAACCTTTTGATATATGGGACAATGCTCCAACCAACTGACCACCTGGCCAGGGCTCCTCCTTTTCTTTTGTCATTTGTTATATCTCTCCAATCAGCATTAGGCAGGAGATGTAGGTAGAATATTTAGTCTGCACCCTGGGCTGACAGCCTGGGTAGGAAACTTCCCTTTCTGGTTCTGTCTGATAAGATTTCCCCTCCACGGAGCTCACATTTAGGATTCCCCAGAACGAACAAAAGTAAGGCGCACTGCTGATTCCTTAGATGGGGATGTGGCCATGTTTATGACGACCTAGACTTGGAGCTATTGCTCTGTCAGCCAAACTCTGTGAGGACAGCGGCAGGCCAGAATGTAAAAGGCCCTCTGCTTCAGGACACCTACCTACTCTCGCCTTCAATTTGTCTTTATTCCTCTCGCAGTTTACTTTCCCTAACCCCTATCTCTAGCCACTGTTAGCACCTGAGCAATCAAGTTGATGGCTAAGGCTGGGTTTGGAGCAAGAAGGCTGGGCTCTTTTGATTGAGGACACATTTCCAACATGCTATGAAGTCTCAGCGCAGATAAGGTCTGGGTGGGAGGAGGTTGGACAACGAGGTCCTGGTATATATGTATATTATCTGGGGATATTATTGAAATGTAGATTCTGATTCAGTAGTGTTGGGATGCAGTAGTTTTGGGAGTCCTCAGGGCAGTGTAGGGGGTTGGGGTGTTACGTAGGGCCTAAAAGAAGCTTCGGACGGAGCCAGAGGTAGCGTGAACTCCCCGGTGGAAGGTCCGCGTCACCAGTTAGACAAGAAACCTGACGCCTGGAATCGCTTTCAGCTTTACCATTTTGATTTTGGGTTTGAGATCCAACAAGTGGGTTCTTAAATTTCTGGGCAAGCTACGTACCTTTTTGTTGCCCCAAATGCACACACACTCCTAATTCTGCAAACCGCCTTTATGCCCCGTAGCAAGGGTGCCGAACTTCTGCCTGCCTGACTGACTGCCTTTGGGTCCGCACCTGCGACCTGGGCAGTTCCTGGCTCAGCTTCTGCGGCGCCCCGCGTTGGGCTCCGGCGGGGGCGTGTCGGGGGCGTGTCGGGGGCGGGGCCAGGACCGGCGGAGGCCGCGCCCCTCGGCCGAGCAAGAGGTTGAGCTTGCTGCATTGCAGCCGCCGCGGCGCCGCTCGGCTCCTCACTCCCAACAATGGCGGCTTCGAGCCCGAGCGGCGGCGGCGGCTCCGGGGGTGGCAGCGGCAGCGGCACCCCGGGCCCCGTAGGGTCCCCGGCGCCGGGCCACCCGGCCGTCAGCAGCATGCAGGGTAAGGAACGCGGCAGCGCGGAGACCCCGGCTCCCTGGCGTGGCCGTCGGCGTCGTCGCGGCCTGTCCCCGCCGCCGCGGACGCCCCCGGACCCGGCTGAGGAAGCCACCGGAGCCGCCCGCGCCCGCCTCGCTCCTTCCCTCCCGGCTTCGTGCCCCGGGCCGGCCGCCTAGGGCTCGACTCGGATCCGGGCTCGGGCCCGCTCAGGCTCCGATCGCGGCCTCCGCCTGTGTTCGGCCCCTGGGCCCTGCCCGACTCCCCCGCGGGTCGGCGGGGCCCACCTGGCCCGACCGGTCCCCGCGGCGCCCCGGTAGCGGCCGTGGCTTACCTGGCGCGCGCCCCGCCCGCGTTTCCGGGAACGCGCGGGCTTGGGCTGCGGCGGGCGGGCGGCGTCGCGGGGCCTGGCTCCGTGTCCCGCCTCTGCTCAGGTAGGCGGTGGCGGTGTCCGGGCCCAGCGCCCCTCGGCCCCGCGCCCCAGCTCCGCTCTCCGCTGCCTCAGTGGGCCCTCTCAGGGCCATCTTGGGTTCCTTCCCGGCACAGCTGTGGCCAGACCACCGAGTTGACCTCGGCTGCGCGGTCCTGTTGGACCCTGCGTTCCCAAACTTCTGCAGGGTTGCTGTGAGCTGGGAGGAGCAGGGTTTGCTGAGGCCCGAGCCACCTGGAAGGTAGTTATTTAGACAGCCATTGGCCTGGGAGAAGCCATTTGTTCCGGGCCAAGGATGTCTGTGTTATCATTGCACACAGAAATAACAACAGTAATAACGAGTGGATTCGGTTTAAATGGAGAGATACAGGAAGTAGAAAGGCACGAGTCAAGGTGGCACTGTGGAGTGTCTGGACATTTCAGGCAGCTCTTCTAATTAATGGCTTTTACCACTGGGACTGTTTGTTAGACCTGTGTGGCTCTTGACCGGGGGTCTTGTGAAAAGACCAGGCCCTAGCCCATTAGGGACCATTTCCTAAGTTAACTGGGGGATTTCGAGTAGCAATGCTATTTTTAAAAGGGAATCTCAGAAATCTCTTGACAACTTTAGCAAACTACTTAGTTAAATGATTAGCAGAATTAGTTGGAGTACCCTTGGTAGTGACCAAAGTGTTCTTTGATTAAAATCTTCCTAAAGTCCCCCTTGATCTGTCATAACTGTGTGTCTAGTTAGGTTCAGCATTTATTGAATATTTAGTATTTATGAGAATGTGTGTGATTTATGAAGCAGAGACAGGATTATATGCATTTTTATAATCCTGTCACCCTCCCCATAATTTTAATATATATAAAGAACAGTGATATATAAAAAGGGTGATGTCAGAGCTCAGAGGACACTTTCTCTGCAGGCCCTCAGATAATTAATTCAAATCGAATTAGTTATTGGAAGCTGCTGTGTTGCAAAGCACAGTATACAGTCGAAGAACAATTTGGGTTTTCTGATCTTACAGCTTTACAGCCTAGTTGGTGGTGGTGGGGAAATGAAACAGCAAAATAACAGTTTAGGATTGTATTGTTTATGCCAAATGGGTGACATAAAATAATGTCAGTTTTTTTGGGGGGAGTAAGGAAATTGGTAGTTAGAAAAAGCTGTATAATTTTTTTTTTTTTCAGAAAAAAATTATTGAACATTTGCTCACTGCCAGCCACAGTACTCTAGTACTGACTGGATTTACAGAAAAGAGTGAATATAATTACTGCTGGAGAAAAGTGTTAGGAAGGAAACGAGCTGGGTTTTGTGATAGATGATAATAGGGGAGAAGGCAAACTGCTTTGATGAGATGGTCAAGGAAGACCCATCTCGGGGGGATGATTCTCTTATGGTAAAGAAGAGAGTTCTAAGCAGAAGAAACTGGTGTGAAGGTTCCAAAATGGGAAAGAGTTTGGAATGTTCTAGGAATGCAAAGAAAGTCATTGAGGTTAGGAATTATTCTGTTACTCTCTATTCTCCTCCCCCACCCCTGTGTTTGTATGCCTACTAAGCAAAACTTTCTATTAAGCTGAATTCATTTTAAAAGGGAGAAGGAGGACATCAAACTTTTCTCTGAATTATGGGTGATTTTTTTTAAATCAATACTGTGTATAGCCTTGATTGATTCAGGAACATGTTTGTTATATCTGTTTTTTAACCTCTTTTGATTACTCAGAATAAAGAGAATTGCTTGAAATTCTCAGGATATTGTCTAGCTGAGTTTAGATTGTAAAGCATGAGCTTAAGCAGTAATTTTGGATCTCTCTTTTTTGCTCGTTTTGTAATATTAGAGCCTAGCTTCCAGTGCTTCATCTACCAAAGGCCTTTGGCTTTAGATCAAACTTCACAGAAGTGGTCCTTGTATTTCTACCCCCTTCACACAGTCTGCTTCTACTTGCCATCCAACACTGCCTTTCTGGGAGTTTTTAATGACCATGCTGTTTTGAACAGGATATAATGGGAGACGTTTCATAGAACAGATATCTGAATTACTTCTGGGTGATCAGCACTGTGTGGGGCATTGGATAACCTTGCACACCTTTTTAATATTTCCCAACTTGGACCACTCTGATGTCTGTGGCTCAAGAGTGATCCAGATTGGGAAATAATGTTTTCTTAATACTATGCTTAACAGCCAGAGCTTTGGAGGCCTGGATTTGAATCCCCTCATCAGGACTTAAGATTTTTGTGACTGTGGGCAAGATATTTAACCTCTGCAAGCCTGTTTCTCAATTGGAAAGTAGGAATAATGCTTACCCCATGGGTACTTTGAAAATGCATGTGAAGTGTGGGGCTGGCATGTAATCAGGATGCTATTATACATGTTAGCCATCATCATTGGTAATAACAGTTCTGTTATTTATTAATAATCTCCTTATTAGTCTCTTTCATTATTAGCAGATGAGTCCCTAACCCCTCATGATCCACTCAGTTCCTTTAGCTTCCTTTTTAATGTGCCCTGTCCTTCTCTCTAACCTGTTGATTTCCATTTTTTATTATCTACCCAGATTCAACTTACTATTCTGCCATGCACAAGCTCTGTGACGTTGGGAAAATTACCCACCTTTTCTGAACTCTGAGTATTTCATCTGTTAAAATAGGGATAATACCTACCTTATAGGGCAGTTTAGATGAATGCATGTGAAAGTGCTTTGAAAAATATAAAATATCAGTATATAAGAACTGTTATTACAGATGGTTACCTCCTTTAGTAACTAGTCACTTAAAATGTAATAGATTTAAAAGATCTCATGAACATAAGAAGTTAAATTTATTATAGAAGACAAAGTGGGGAAAAATAAAACTTTTCCTTAAACTTTATACAGGTAGTTAAGAAATGTCAGTTTTTTTAAAACTTAAAAAAAAAGGTCAGAATCTATAATTGATTCTGAAAAACATGGAGGCATTCATAAAGTACTCTATAAGAAAAATAGTATATGTTGTAGGTTCCTCTGATTTTCTTAATATGCTAATCTAAACAGTTATTCTTTTTAGGTTTCAAATATAGATGTGTAACAGAAAACTTATGGACTTACCTATTTACCCTCAGCTGAACATTTTATAAATATCAATTTAAGTGAAAATAGGATAGTGTAATTCTACATACAAAGCCTTTCAAGTGTAATGAAGTATATCCATTGAGAAAAAGCGAAGATTTAAAATCAATATACTTTTTTTCTCCCAATAATATTGGAGTATATACAACATGTATGAGACACCCTGTATGTGGTTATATTGGAGTATTTATTCACCAAGAACCATAAGAGGGTGCCTTTATGTTAATTTTAAAGAACTGAATTGTATAGACATTGTACATACATAATTCTAAATCCTAGAATTGCTTACCTTCCCAGTTTGTTGCATGCTATTTCTTTTACCATTTATTTGATACAACCTGATACAAGTCCAGCTCAGAAAAAATAGTCCCCTCTGAAAGCATATATTGCATTACACTGTGTTCCACTAAAAATGAGAGCAACTCTAGGGTTAACATTTAAAAAGCAGAAAAATACATCACTTTCAGGATACTTCTTTTGTCACATTTTCCTTTAAAGCATCTTATCAGAGTTGATGTGTGCTGAAACTCATTGAAGGTGTGATATTAGTTAACTGTAGTTTTTGAGTCATGTCTCCTTTTTCTGTGTTCTAGCTTTTTTTATTTTTTATTCTATTTCTTCCACCTCTTTTGAGAAGCTGGATAAATTTGGTCCAGTAGCATGTTCCTTATTTTTCAGGGTCTGGATATCATAACCAATTCCATCACTCATAATTTAGGTCAGTTTCCTTTGCAATCTCCATCTCTAGAAGATAGGGATAGCCCAGGTGATACAGCCTGAGAAACTTGAATTCAGACTTAAAAAGGAAAACTAATAGTGAACAGCTCTTTTTCTCTATCCTTACCTAATTTGATGCTTGTATATATCCTTTAAAGGTAGTTGGGCGTAGTCCCCTTATATAGATCTGGGAACTGACATTGAAATTAAATAATTTGCCCTGGTACAGGTAGGTTTTAATCCACCTGTATTTAATCTACCTGGTAGCCTTTGCTTTTCTTAGTACTCTACTACACAGGCTCACAGAGTTCTCTGAGCTCTCTTTTAGTCATTTCAGGCATCGAGGGCTGAGAGAAGAATCTTTGCCAGAAGTGATGCAGATTCAGAAATAGAAGAGATTATTTTAGGTTTCAGTTAAAGGGTGGAAACTCTCAGCATCCAGCCACATTTAGGTTAATTTTGGAGTCTTAGTGCTTCCTGATGCTCCTGTATGTTCTAAATAGAGCTCTAAACATGCTGGAGGTTTTACACTGGTATTTTGTATTTGGAGGCATTTTGATTAGAAATTTACAAGTAAGTAGGAAACTTTAATTAGGCCTTGAGGCCCAAGAGGCCAGTGTAGATGTGCAAGGTAATAGATCTCTTTGTACACTATGCCTAATATATAAAAGGGACACATTTAGCATAAGAGTTAATAACATACGTTGCCATCCTGGATACATCTGCCATCTGGGCAAATTACTCTGCTTGCCAATGGGCATGGGTTAGCTTCTATTCCTTTCCCCCCAACTCCAGAAAGTCTTCATGTGTCTCTTTATACTTTCAGCTTCGTTGGGAATTAATGGATACTCATAGAAAGGATTCAAGGACAAGGACTGATAAGATTGGCCTAATTTGTGGCTACACAGTGAAAGGGAGCATTAGTCAATAGTTAAACACAAGTCAAGATGGACTTTTTGAAAAAAATAACAGTCATATCATACACAGCTTGATTGTTGAAGCTCAACACATCATTCTCCACCACAGGGAGAGACACAACAGACTTTTCAAGCTGCATTTCATCTTACCAACAATCAGATAAAAATTTAAGACAGGGAAACAAGATAAATGTTGCCAAATATAGCTCTGCTATGTATTTGACATGCCTGTGTCTGTTCATTGCCTGGCTTTGCTAAAATGTAAGAGACATGAAGGGGTTCCCCTGATGTATTTGCCAGTATCCCTGATATCTAGGTTAGTTTCCAGTGGGGGGATGGAGGTGGGGTATTCTTTTTTTTGGAGTTGTTCAAGTCCTCAGGCAGTGTTGAGGCAGGGCTGTAGCAGAAATGTGGCGGTTTGGTGGGGATTCCCCTACCCTCTGGAGTTCTTTCCTTTTAACTGTCTTAAGATGGCTGAAGAGAATGAAGGGAGAGAGAGGGACTGGTTTTGCATAGGTTAAGCTGGTCTGGTAGGGAAGGTGCCATAATCACTGCTCACCTGGGGGAGAGACCAGGAATAATAATGACTATGAAAATATTCACCTACTTTATTCCAGGGTCTGTGTTGGACATTTTAGACAGATTGCCTTATTTAATCACCACAAAACACTTTTGGGTATTATTATTCTATGGTACGGATGAGAAAATTGAGGCTTATAGAAGTTAGAGTCTCTCCATGGGCATACTAGGGTTAATTGAAAAGGTTTGAGATAATAACAGAGCATTAAAGTTACATAACCAGAAAAAATAAGAGTCACTGGCCACAGGGAGGAAGAAGAACTGGCATATTTGATTAGTACTTACCAAATCATGAATGTTTCTGGATGATGCATACAACCTGGAATTACTAAATTAAGGTGGCTCCCTTTTAAGCATGAGAAAAGTGAAGTAAGGAAAGCTAAAGAAATAGCAGCAGGAAGTCTTTTGGGGCTCACTCTAAGTACAATGGAAAAAGACATTTTGGGCAAGCTTAGATAAATTCTTAGATGTTAGAACTATAATGATGTACTATGAGTAATTTTGCAGTTTAAGACATGTTAACATTTTGAGGTTAAAGCTTTAAAGTGACAAACAACTAAACTCCTTGTGCTTGTGTTAGAGGAAGACTTGGCAGCTTGGCCTATGGCACAGGTGGCAAACACAAGGCCCACAGGCTGAATCTAGTCCTCCACCTTGTTTTATCCAGCCAGCACCTTGTTAAGGAGTAGTTACATTTATATAGTCCTAAAATTACATCTGGGTGAAAATGAGTTTGACACCCCTGGTCTAGAAAGATTTAGCTAAATAGTTTATCTGATTTGATTGTTAAGATTGAATGGAATTTTAAAGAAAAGGTGAGCCATTATGTTATGAGTCTGTTTACTTGGTTACTTCCTCCATAATTAGGTAAAAAGTGCAAGTCTGTAGTTTTGCTTTGTGAATTTCACTCCCTTCCTTTTGAGCTACTTGCATTGATACTGTACTGGCAGAACTTGAAGTTTTGAGAATTTTAAAGTACTTAAAAACATGGGTTTGTCTTCTGAGTGTTAGAGCAGTAATTGGTGACATTCTAACATTCTAGTTTACCTACACCTTTATAATTTGTTTCTATTTACTATGTTTTGTCCTGTAACTTATTTTTATACAAACATATGTACAGATCCAACTCATTCTTTTTCAAACTTTTCAAATTTATTTTTCTTGCTCCTTTCCCCATTCATGTTGATATTTTGTTCACCTTTTCTCTCATCTTTTATTTTTGCTACTTAGTAGCAACTGGTGCCTGTATTTAGAACTAAAAAGAGAAGAGTAACTATTGCCTTACAATTGTTTCATTGTTTCATCAACTTCCTCTCTAACTATGGTACAGGTGAACTTTCCCTTCCTTGTAGTGGGAGCAGGTGGGAGCCTGGCTTTGGACCCCTGGCTCAGGCTCCTCTGCTCTCTGTCCCACTGCTGCTTCCAAAGAGCCAGTTCCCTTTCCTCCTGACTTGTCGCTCACTTTGCTTGGCGGGAGGCTAGCTGGCTTTTAGTTGCTTCGGTTTCTAAGACCTATGGATCTTTGACTTGTTCTTCCTGAAGTCTTCGTGCTGCTGGTCTGGTAGAGCACGAATTGAGCTTTAGTGGAAGTGTCTGTGCCCTGACTCCAGGTGTGCCCCCAGTACCTCTGTCCCATGAAGTCTTGCCATTTGTGTCATTAGGAAGTAAACAGTGGGTTGGTTACTTTTGTATACCAAAGTAACCTTCGTGTCACAGTAGTTACATTAGCATTTTCAAGTTTTCTACAAAAAGATGATACCCTTATCTACTTAAATCCCAAACATTTTGATAACTAGATGGGAGAGACTGCTTAGTCATATTTTTCCTTTAGTCCTGGTTCTTTTTCATACAAGTTTTGATGGAATTTGTATAAATACAAGCTTGAGTGATACTCATTCTAAATGTACTTTCTCCAGTTTGTTTCCCAAAGTAGTAATAAGCAAAGGCATAAATAGACTTCTAAGAATACCAGCTATTTACCCAATGAACTAAGGGGGTGAAAGAAAATTTTGAGAAGACTATTGTTTTAAACAGCTTATTTTACTGGGCGTATTTTACAAAAAATTACATCTGTGTACACTGTATGCATAAGGGACAATGAGATTCAACTGGATTTAGAAAATGTGTCCATGTTTCACAGTTTTTTTTATAACTAAAGTCCTGCTCTGTCTTATTCCTAGGAACATGGTTATTTATTTATTTATTTATTTATTTGAATTAGGCCTACTCTAGGAGAATTTCAGCACCTCTCAGTAGTTCATTGTCTTATTATTTGGAGGTAGCTGACTAGAAAATGTTTAGGTTCACAATTTATGAACTACTAAAGCTTTTGAATCCTAGTTAGTAATTAATCATGAGTAGTTTAAGTCAGTAATTTGAGTTAGTAAAATAGCTTGTAATATTCTGAATTTGTAGGTTGAAAGAATTGACAAATCTATCTCAAAAATTATTCTTAGCTTCCAAGGGCTAATAGCTGTTTTGTTTTGTTTTTTAATTGAATAGAATATGAAAATAAAGGTAAAGACAACGTAACTTTTTTAACGTAAACTGGATTTCAATTTTATAATAAAGTATATCTACATTGGAAAAGGCCAAATTATTAAAGAAATGTGTTATATCTGTGATGGTGGGGGTTATGTGATTTGAACTGTTCTTAAATTTGTTTTATTCAAATTGTTATATAAAAATGCAATGTCATGTTCTAATTTTGGTTTGTTTGATTTACAGTAAATGAACTGGAATTATCTCTTTTACTTTAGGCTTTCAGATAAACTTCTGTGAAAAGGCACAAAGTAAGCTACACATTTTATGATACTATGCTACTTATTTTTTTCATATCCATCTTGGTATTGGGAATGTGTCTACTATTGTTTTAACTAACCAACCATGGCAATTTTACATTAAAAGAGCTTCCATTTTTCATTCTTTTTCCAAATGCAAAAAAATTTGTTGTTATATTCTCATTTTTGTTTGAAATAGAAGAAAGACATACATACACATTCTAATGTATATGTGTATGGAAAGATTTATATGTATGTTTGGATGTATATAGGCATAGAAAGAAAACTAGCTTTGGAAAGATGTGTATGGGTATATAAAGATGTATATAGGTGTTCATGTGTAGATAGGAGTACATACATAGGCAGTCATACCTAACTATGATTTAAGTCACAAGTTGAGGTAAGTTCACTTTTAAGATTTTAGTACAAAAAGTATACAACTGTATTAGAGGTCTCATGCTCTAAAATTAATTTATTTAAGCCATACATTTAATGCATTTTATTACTTTTTTCTTTAAAACAAAACCTGCTTTCTTCTTCCTGCCTCCCACCACCCCCCATTAGAAGCCAGTGTATTATATTCAAACACTAGTCTTCATAAAATACAGAATATGTTTTTTATTAAAAAGCAAAATTTGCAAAGCTAAAAGAAATGCATTCTAAGCTTAAATATCACTGTATAAAATGCAGTTTTAAAAAATCCCAACTCAAGGAGACTATTCTACAGTTAACATAAAAGGATCCCAAAATATAATGTAACTAGTTTCATCTTCTGCTTATCTATTTATAGAGTGGGGAAGAATGATAACCACTTTTCTATATATATTAGTCTTCTCCCCTCAGCCTTATTGAAATATAATTGACATATAACAGTGTGTAAACTTAGTGTGTACAATGTGATGATTTGACACACTTATATGTTGTGAAATGATAACAACAAGATTAGTTAACACTTCCATAACCTCACATAATTATTTTTTTGCGAACATTTAAGATTTATTCTTTTAGCAACTTTTAAGCATATAATACAATATTATTAACTGTAGTTAGCATGCTGTACACTTTAGATCCCCTGATATGTATCGTTCTTATTAAGAAAGTTAGCTCAAAGGAAACAGTTTAACCTGGAGAAAACATTTCTGTTTCTAAATTTTTTGATGAAGTCAAATATTTAATTTCTGTTGGTTGAACACTGTGACTTCCTTTGAAATGTAGTTAACAACGATTTATTTCTTGAGTGGTTCACCCATGATGTAAATATATAATGAATAATAGAATGGGATACCTACATCCTGGGTTAATTTTTTTTAGTTGGTCCATTATTATCATCCTTCTCTTATCTTAAATTAAAAATAGTATATAATTCCCTCTACAATGAACATATATATGATACATATGTAACAAAGTTACAACTATTTTATGCTAGCTTTTAATTTTAACATTTACTATGAAAATTTTTAGCATTCATTTACCCTTTAGTATAAAGTATTTGTTTAGTACTTAATTTAATTTTTAATTTTTATATATTGACATTAAATTAAAGAAAAATGCCAGTGTTTTTAAAATTTAAAACTGCATACACATTGTTGCCTTTTTTGTCTTAGTTCTATTGTGGGCATAAAATGAGAGAAATGTATTGATTTTTGTTAAGTTTAAAATGTGTATACAATGTCTATAAATGGCTTTGTAGGTAGATTAAAAATGCCATCAGATTGTTTAAATGGCCCTGTCCCTGTCCCATTATTATAGAAATAACAGGTTTGCAGTGTTGTCTCCTTCAGTACACATGAAAGAATCTTAACACAGGAGCATATATAGTCCCACTTTGATGCTTGCTTTGGGTTGCCTTCACTACCTCGTTGTACTGTGACTGCTTTCTCACATCTCCCTTTTTATTTCTTCCTCTCTTTATTTTCCAGTTTTTGGGATTCAACACAGTTCTATACATTAATTCACAAAGCACATATTTGACACAGGTACTATAAAGTGAGGAAGATTACGAGTACAGAAATGAATAGAATTGGTCCCTGCTCTTGGTGTACGCCTTACTGCAGTGGGCGAGAGTTGATCCTTTGTTGGTTGTTAAGTGTTCAAAGTACTGATGTTACTGATTGATGAGTAGCTGAACCCAGAGTGAGGTGGTGCAGGGGCAGATGTGTGCTGGGCACCTTTGCTCCTGTTGTTCTGTTGTGAGACAGAAGAAGTATGAGTGGTGCTCTGGGTCTCATGATAGCTTCTTTCCTGCCTGGAGACCATGGCTCGGTGATCCAGCAATGGGCCTGCCCTGCTGTGGAGTTAAGTAGAGGTGTCTGTGCTGGTTGGGGCTTCAGTGGAAGACTTTAGAAGAGGGAGCACACATGTGAGGAAGGGTTGGAGCTGGTATGTTGGTAGGGATGGCTGGCTGTAAGTTGACAGCATTTCTTTTTGCATTTTTGGTACTGTATTTTAGGATAAGTTTTCAGTTGCTTACATATATTAAACATTTTTTTTTCCAAAACTGGTCTGGTGATTGACAAGTCTTAAAAGTTAAAACTGCTATTTTGTAATGTTTGCAGACAGTCTGTCTTCCAGTTTGCTCTGGAATATAGATATGAACTTGATGTTAAAAGTTGTCACTTAGTTCTTTAAAAATAGAGGGCTTGGAATTACCGAAGCATTGTGTTCTCATTTATTAGGACACACTCTAGTGTCAGAATGTCTAATTTTATTCTAAGGTTTTTCAAAATTATCAGAAAAATTTATAGTATTTAATTCATTAAAAGTAATTGCACGGAGTGGGCCAAAGTAGGTTTACAGTTGTGAGTATGTGAAGCAGTTTTTTCTTGTATTGTTTATTAATTATTATAGTATTTTCCATATGAACAACTGTAAATCGACTTTTGCCCCACCTTGCGTATCATACAGTAGTTGTAGGGAGGGGATGAGGCAGAAGAGAACAAAATTAAATACTGGTGAAGGTCCAGTACATTTTATACTGCTGCTTCAAAGGCTCAATTCTCCATCACAAATCCAAAAGACTTATTGTAAGATAATTCTGATGACTAATGGAAGCTCTGAAGGATTAATTTTTTTCCCACTGTTTGACTTTCACATAGTTTTTGTTTTTTATATTGCTACATCACTATTCCAATCAGTTTATTATAATTGCCTGTTGTAAGTTAGTGGAGTTTTATTGGAGATGTGTGTGTAGGTACTTACACACACAAGCTAATAGTGTGAGATTACATATTTAATTTTGGAATCGGATTTTTATAGAAATTCAATAAAAATCCACTTTGCACCTCATGGTTTTTTTATCAATTGTAGTTTGTACATTTACTTGCTTTTTGATTTTTTAAATATATATGTTTAAGATGATGTGTATTTAAGATAATAAGTAATAAATAAAGTTATAATTATTTAAAAAGGTGTTATATTTCTTTTAACACTGTTGGATCATTGAACTTTTCTGAAATCTGAATGTAAGACAACTTAAGGGAAAAACATTCTTTACAATGTAGAACAACATTTAGAAGGTTGATTAATTTATCATTTGAAAATAATAATTTTGTACTTGTAAAGGTATTTGTATGAGCTATGACCAAGTTTGGATTACCATATCTTAGTGGTTTTAATGAGCTAACTTGTAAACATTCTTTAGGATATGATTTACTTTGCTTTATAAAACCAGTTTTTCAAAGGGAGTAGTAGATTTGCCTAGAAACAAAGTTTTTGAGAAATTCTTTTATAAATGTCAAATTTACTTTAGTGTATCAGCATTCTGATTTTTTATTTAGAGGGGAATTATGGCCCGTTAAGGATTTGAGGGCATAGGAATTTTCCTAAGAAAATAACAACCCTGTGCTAATCTAAGTGAGACTAGTTAGCAGTTGGGCAAATAGTCTGTTAATAGTTTTTACACAAGGGATCTTTAGCCCCCTTTTTCCCTTCTGTTCTGCAATGTATTTTTATCTTTTGACTGTAGAGTTCTTGAGTGCTACAGATAAGTTTGGATAGTGTTGAATTTTTCTGTAGCTTTGGCTTTTACACTTTTGGTAGCTTTTAGTGGCCTTTAAAAGTTGTTTTACTTGGGAATGTTTGCATAGCAAGGGGATCTTTATTTAGAAAATTACATGCTCTAGAGGTGACTGCTATCCTGGAAGTGCTAATAGAAATTAGGTAGTGATCACTTTTGGAGAAAAAATGGAGGTATCCTAATGACAGGCTCTCATTTCATTGTGAAACTACTTTTTTAAGGTAAGTGTCCCTAATTGTTTTTAAATAGGTAATAATTAAAAGGAAACAATAAAGAGGATGGATGTTTCTTGAGTCTTTCTAGAAATTTGAGTATGTAATTAATATGTTTACTGACCTGATAAGAGATGTTTGTAAAAGAAGATGTTTTGCTTAAGAAGCATTTTTGGCTTTGTTGGAGGTGGAGTATAAAAAGCCAGGGGAAGGGAGGAGTGGAGGAGAGGGACAGGCCATTCATTCTGCATTGAAAATGAAGAGCTTAGAAAACTCAGCTGATTCAAATTTCAGTTTCCCATTTAATGTAGCAAAAGTCTACACCCAATGACTAATATTTTATCATTTGAAATTTTTAAAAGTCAGCTAAGTTTTTCAGCAATCCTAAGAAACAGAATTATCACATTTGCTACTGTTGGAGTTGAGCAAGGTTTATTTAAATTTATATAGATCCTGAAGTAAGTTAAAATGAGACTTTCGTGGGATTTGCCATAAGCTCAGCTAGCATCGAGTATATTTTCATCACTATCTTTGTGGGCCATGATAAACTGCCAATGGAAAGTCCATCTGCTTGGAAACAGCTTTTATATTAATCAAAACCCAAGAATGGTAGTAGTGGTATAGGCAGAGTCAAGATTTATGTAGTCCCCTTATACATTATACCATACCAAGGGGAGTATTGACTAATTATCTTTTATCTTGGAAGTGGTAGAAACATTAATTTCTCCTGAAAGATGGGTTTTGATGCTAGAAGAAGGAAGGTTTCATTTTGAACAACTATAGTACCTTCAAAATCATTTGAGAATGCTTAATGTGTGATATTTTTGAGCAAGAGAACAATTAGTGATTCACTCACATTGCGGAAAGTTTCCATTCAGCTACCAGTTAAACTTAACTCTTAACAGTGAAAGGGTAATTAACAAAACTTGTGTGGTTGAACAGATATAGAGCAGAGATGATGTGGAAAATATCCAGAGTTTCCTAGTTAAATCCCAGGTTAATCAAAGTGGTTTTTAATTTAGCTTATAAATTTAGGGTGATAGTTTTCAAACAAGGTGTTAGTAAATAGTTGAATTATCACTACATGATTTTATGAGTGCTTTCAAAATCCAGACACAAGTGTCTAGATGAAAAGATGTGTACTAGACATGTTGGTGTTCATCTTCTCATTAGGGAGAATGAAGTGAACATTCATCAGAAATGAATGTCAAGTGTATTCAAGCATATTTACTCCCTTTTAGAGAACCTCTTATGTTAAATAAACAGAGGCACAAATGTGACAACTAACAAATGTGTATGTGCCACTCATGGTAAGAGGCACTGATTCTTTAAAGGTGAATTAAATCTAGAGCCTACTCTGAAGTAGCTTATGTTTGAGAGCTTGAACATGAGACAGACTATGTAGTAGTAATAATAATAGGTAACTTCTTTACTGTGTGTCAGATTTTGTTTTAAATACATCCTGTTCCAACTCCTTTAATTCTTACAACAACCTTATGAAGTAGGTAAAATAATTACTTAAACGAGAAAACTGAAGCATAGAAAGATTAAGTAAATTTTCCAGCCCTGGCCGGTGTAGCTCAGTGGATTGAGCTCGGGCTGAGAATGAAAGGGTCACTGGTTCAATTCCCAGTCAAGGCACATACCTGGGTTGTAGGCCAGGTCCCCAGTGGGGGCCATGTGAGAGGCAACCACACATTGATGTTTCTCTCCATTTCTTTCTCCCTCCCTTCCCCCTCTCTAAATAAACAAATAAAATCTTTAAATTTTTTTTCCCCCAAAGTCATATAGTTAATGAGTGATAGAACTGTGTGACCTTGATCTGGTCACAGATTACATGCTATGAACCATAGTGTTTTATTGATTCTTGAAAGAAAGCATTGGGCATTCATAGGAATGGTTTTTGAGGGGTGTTCACTTGCAAATGGTCATGAGATATAGACTTACCATTTATATCATTTCTGATTTTCCCGAAGCCAGAGAGTTTCATAATGCTATCTGATAAGCCTGCCAGAACATTAAGTGGAAAGATTTCTTCTTGTGGCACGGAAGCTAAGGGACATACTGGGTCTGTCACTAGGGGAACATGTTTAATAAAAAACCCAGAATCATTCTGGCAGAATAAATAAATAAGCATTATTTAGACAGATGTGGAAAATCTTCAGATGGCTTATGTGCCTGGAAAACAGCTGATCAAGATCAGTAGATCAGGAGACTTGGTAGTCAGTGAACAAAGCAGCATAGCTCGGCATTGCATGAGGGCAGATTTGTATATAGACTCTCTTAACAATGAGTTGATGCTTTAAAAAAGAAAAAAAATGTCTTTCCTACTTTCTTTTACTTAGGGGTAGAAGAGAGAAAATTATTTAATTAAAAAACCCCTTTTAATTATAGTAGTTTTCAAACACACGAAAAGAATAGTATAAGGAACTGCCATGTGCCCATTACATAGCAACAGTAACAACATGTGGCCAGTCTTCATTTGTTCCTCCTTCTGGCATCTGTCTCTCCTGAAATATCTTAAAGCTAATTCTGGGTGTCATTAATTTCATCTAGATATCTGTCAGTCACATATCTGCTAAGTGACAAAGACTCTTAAACATATAACCTCAGTGCTGTTATTACACCATTAAATAGATGAAACAATATCAGATAGCCACTCACTGTTCAGATTTCCTCAAATGCCTTACAGATGCCGTGTTTATAGTTGATTTGTTCAAGCTGAGATCTCAACATGGTCTACACACATTGCACTTGGTTGATATATCTCTTAAGGTATCTCTTAAGTTTCTTTAGATCTAAGAGTCGTTTCCTCTTCTTTCCATTCTTCTTGCCATTTATCTATTGAAAATATTGGGTCCTGTATTTTGTAACATTTTACACATTTTGGATATGGTTGATTATCCAGCTTCCTGATGTGATCCTTTTAGTAATTAGTGTTTTGCATGTTCTTCTTTGTATTTCCTGTGAATTGGTAGCTGGATATAGAGGCTTGATCACATATAATTCCGTTTTTTGGCAGGAACACTCCCAGGTAGAGCTGTGCATTTCTTGTTGTATCACATCAGGAAGCATGTGATTTCTGGTTGTAGGTCTTGTTAGGACTGATCTGTGGGTTTAGGTGCTGTCACTGTAGGCTGCAGGGCCCTATCAGGCCCTGGTGGTCTGGCCACTATCAATGGTTTTTGTCTAAGTTAATTCTTTGATTAGGAGCTGGTTAACTTTTGTTTCCAAACATTTGTGGGCTCTGCAACTAGTAGTTGTAGTCTGTCCCTACCCCACCCCCACAAAAAAAAAGGGAGAGGAAGAAAAAGTTTTGTTTTTTGGGGGGCATACAATTGAATGCAAATTATAGAGTTAAGCATTGACCACCTCTGACTGAATTGCACCACTGTTGAAGGATGTGAAATTTTATGTATATATGCACACCACACGCAAAACCACTTATTGTGATTTTTCTGTACTTTGAATTAAAACTGGATATTTATTTTTCATACTCTGGAATCTGAGTTGATCTAGTCATTAATCAGGGTTCTTTTTAACTTTTTAAAAATCTCTTAATTTCTGAAGATAATAAAAAAACCATGTCAAATAATAATTCTTGATTTTTTTTATGAAGTTGTAGAATCAGTGGGTATGTGAGACTAATTCTGCTAAGGTAAGATCAAACCTAAACTGGAGTGCAGCTTTGTATATAATTTATATTTAGTGTTCAGAGTGCTCAGGGCCTTCGGGGCATTGCCTCCTCAGTACTTGGGGTCCAGAATTAGTCATTGGAAAACCCTCTGTGAGAATAGAGTAAGAATTCTTATTCAGAATATTAAATAACCTGGTGAAATACTTGTGTTCCAGTTAGCAGTGACCTCTTCAGTGACCAGTAAATTCTTGTCCACAGGTTTAACTATTCACCCTTCAGTAGTACCAATTTCTTAACCAGCTGTCCTTTTTCACTATTCCTATTCAGTCATCTATCTTGTAACTAAATTTCTCATGATATTCTAAAACTGACCTGATCTTGTACAAATGTAAGTAACAAATCAGAGAAATTTCAGTCACAGTACTCTCCTGTACTTATATATTCAGGAAGTAGATAGGATACAACAGACCCTCTTTAAGTGCAATTTACTCTTGATTAATATTACTTTATTCTAACCTTTTAAAAACCTAAATGTATAGTCCTGGCCAAGTGGTTTAGTGGGTTGGAGTGTCATTCTGTGTACCAAAAGGTTGTGGGTTCCATCCCCAGTTGGGTTGTGTACAAGAGGCAACCTATTGATGTTTCATTCTCACAGTGATGTTTCTCTCTCTCTCTCCTCCCTCTCTCTCTACCCCCTCCCCTCTCTCCCCCGCTTTCTCCTTCCCTCTCCCCACCCCTCTTTCCTCTCACTCTACAATCAGTAAAAGCATATCCTTGGATGAGGATGAAAAAAACCCCACCTCAATTTATAGAACCCATTTATGGGTAACAAATAGTACTTAACTGTGTTCATTAAGAAATAAAAGTGTTATTCACATCTTCATGATTTTTAAGTTGGGAGGTATAATTCAGTGGAGTTCAAAGAAACTATTCAGATGCTGGTGAGAGGAGCATAATAGTGCTTTGTGTAGAAGATGCTTATTCATTTTCTACCTCTGTTATTTGCTTTAGTAGTTACATAGTTGGATCTAAATTTAAATTTAGATGGCAAATCATTTAAAATTTCTTTAAAAAGATATATAGTATAATACAGCACTGAAATGGAAAAAGTTGAATATAAAGGAGATTTTCACATGTCCTGTAACTTGAGACAGTGAAAAATGGCAAATATCTTTTTAAAAGCCAGAAGATGGCTAACTCATGTGTCATGAGGTTCTATCATTAAGGAACTTTTCTCTAAGTCAAAGCTTCCTGCTTTTTCAGGGAATCTACATAACTTCTAGTTATACATATTTTGATTGAGAAAAAAATGAAGCAACAAATTAGACCTACCAAGAAATACACTTAAAACCCCCAATTGACATGTCTGAGTGAATACTATTTGTCCTAACGTTAAGTCAAAAACTTAAGCTTGGATTATTCATTAATTCAGGAAATGCTTGAGTTCTTATTATATTACAGGTGCTGTTATATAAAATACTGTGTCACTGGACTGCTATATCTAATTTCCAGAGGTCAGAAGTCATCCAGACAAATACTAGGTTCTGAGTGTGGAGAATGTGTATGTCCAAATGTTGACTGTGTACCTAAAAAAGAAAGGGGTTGTTATATAGATATTATAAGATATTGACAACTAATTAAAAATTAGAAAGTGTGGTTTTTGTGTTCCTTCTCTGCAGTTATTAAGTTATTGCTAAACTATTGATGATGTTGTAGATTTGGGGAAGTCATCTTTGAAATAAAGCTTTACTTCTGCTTTAGGTAGGGCAGCCAGCCAGCTCCTAGAACAAAACAGTAACTAGCTCGCTGGATTGAGTGCAGGTTGTCTCCAGCCACAAATGGTCAGTAAAATTGAGCCTTATTGTTGTTTAAAGGTGCTATTCAGTGGTAAAAGTTTATAGGAAGGCTTTCCAAATTACCTTAATTGAATTAAAAATATATGCAAAATTATGTGTATGAAAAAATTGATTCCTTCTTTTGCCTTTCAGAATTCCTAAGGACATATGGTAAAAAGCAGGGTTATTATAGGTAAAGTTTTATATGGTCATGTGAATTTTTTGCTTTGGGAATAGGGTAATTGAGCAGTAGGGTGAGGGAGTCAAATGTTTCCTGGAGAGCGGAGAGAAGTCAGCTTGGAATAAAAAGTTAACTGTTATCCATTATGGAGCCAAATAAAAAGGAAAAGAAGTACATAAGACCTGTGTGATTTTCCTCAGTTAGCATAATGTGGTCATATATGTTCATTCTTCGCTTAAAAAAAGACCTTTATGAAATCAAAAGTTTGGTATTTGAAGGACTTCTGGTTTGATAATCCTTGATAATATGTTATATTTGTTTATAAATCTACTACTGATATACAGAAACATATATTCATACATAATATCTTTCCATTTTTATCTCTAATTGAATTGGAATATTTTAAACTTTGTTTTAGGCTTACTTACAGATTTCGATAGTATAAAATATCAGTTACAGTATGAATAGACATAAAAAGATTTATTTCTTGAAACCAACTTCTGTTGCCTTTAGAAAATCTTAATATTCTTCACTTTTCTGTATTCCAAATGTTGACACTCAGGTATTTTCTGACAGCAACTGAGTGTCCAGTTGTTATTGGTGGAAGATGAGTTCTTGCAGTGTCATGAGGAAAAGAATTTCCTGAGACCTGCACAGGGGGAAGGGCCTTTGTGGTAAACTTTATTGGTGATGTAAAATTACAGGGTTTCCCCTCCTGATTTCCCAGTGTCCCATACTCGCCCACCTGGCCATGGAGAAGGTCCAATCTTGTCTTCAGTAGGGCCAGGGTGAAGGCCACTGTCCAGAGTTTCTGCTCTATATTAAAGTCCAGTCCAGCCCAGCCCAGCCCAGCATCCGCTAGCTTAGTGTGTGTTTCCAGCTGCAGTCCATTGTTGTGCTATGGTATACAGGCTCCCTGGAGTCATTGCAGCCATGGGACCCTGTGGTTGTTAAGCCCACATGGCCATGGAGAGAACAGGTAAGTGCACCTTGTGAATGCTGGTCATTTAGAGAGAGAAAGAGAGAGACAGAGACCGTGTAATAGAGTTCATTAATTTATACTGGTGGGTATCCTATTTGATGAAAGTCTGGTTTTGTTGTGTAGTTGATAATATTATTCTAAGTAAACTTTTTAAGAAAGAGAAGCCAGATCTGGCTATTTTGGTAGATCCTCAGTTTGGGTGTTTCTGTGAATATATTACCTGCCAGCTCACATATAGATCCCTGTAGCCTGTGTCCTGGAGCTACTATTAGAGCTCTAGGTCAGTGGTCTTTAGCCAAGAACAGCCCTGTTTTTCCTTAATTGTGTTGTATAGGTGTTCTTTTATTCACATCATGACACACAAAAAAGGTTTGAAGTACTAATTGAAAAAATACTGGTTGCCTAGTGACAATTATATGGTTAATGTGTTTATATCATTTATGGGTGACAAAAAGTTAAAGTGGTAATGATAGAATGTTGGGTTTATCAAGTGGGAGAATAAATGTGACGTTAAGACGAGTGAGCACTTGGTTCCTGGTTGAAGTTCAAGCACACCGTGCTGAGAATACCTGCTGTGATATGCACCCCTGCCTCTATAGTGAGGTTGGTTGGAAGCCACTGCATGAGCTCGAGGGAATGATTAAAGTCAGAGCAAGCCTTGTGACTTTTTTTCACACAGCTTTCCTGAGTTTGTGTGTTATGTGCCTTGTCCTACTAGAAAGATGACTACCAAAGAGTAAGAGGCAGTTGTGCGGGTAGTTTTTCAGAAATCCTAATATTGGTGCATGGTCAGACAGTAACATAAAACTTTGGGGAGCTGATGGGGAAGTTAGAATGTCGAGGGATCTGATTGGGAGGGAGAGCACTCTATGGCCTACCTGTCATAGAAGAAGGGGTGACTTTGGCTGTTCTGCATAGAAACTTTTGTTGGAATTGACCAACATGGTGTTTGTGTCTCACTTGTGTCCCTGGGGCTGCTGTGGGTATGTTCACAAATTTGAGGCTTAACAACATAAATGAGCTGTGGATTTGGCTAAGTTAGTCATTATTATGTGGATTTAAAGTGTTCTCAGCACCTCGACAAGGTGCTGACTACCTGTAAACGACTTGCTGTGCTGTAACCATTCCCCCTTCTTGGCTAGACTCTCAGCATCATGCATAGCAATAGTTCTATTGTATGTGAATGGAATTAGTGCAGGCATGTAGCCGGTTAGGCCTTTCTTAGTAAGGATTGTGAAGGATGATGATATACAAGAGAACTCTGTATAACCTGGAGAGAAATGAAGAACTCAGAGTTATTAGCACATGTCTTCCTCTTCTCCTACACTGGAGTAGAGGTTGTGATGACAATAATGGCAGCCACCTCTGGGTATCCATTTGGAACCTTCTCTAGGTGGGTGGGTAACTGGAGTTTCAGCTGTTTTTAGATTTTCATGGAGGCTGTGCTTGAAAAATAATTGGAGCATGGCATTGTGGGGATAATTGTCTTGGATAAGCTTTTCCGATTGTGTTGGAGATTAAAATGTTAAATTTGGCTGATCCATATACCTTCAATTTTTCAAAAGATATCATTTGTGAAATATTACAAAATGGTAGGGTATGGAAGTGTCCAAGGTATATTAATAGGTATATGAAACTCTATATGTGCATTCTTAAGACCTTTTTTTTTAACTCCTCTAGGCCTCCATAAGATTGGTTTCTTTTGAAAAGCTCTGGTTTGAGTAGCAAGGAGATTGTAACTAAACCAGAAACAATAAATGCTTAATGTAGAAAAACTAAAACGCAGAAAAGCAGAAAAAGAAAAAATAATCATCTATAATTCTAGCACATTGAATTAGTCACCAGTGATATTTTGGAGAATGAAGTTGTGTTTATTTTAAATTATTATTCTCAGGTATGCTTTTATTAAAATGATAATTTATTAGACATTCCTTATTACTTGATTAAAAAACATTATTATTTATTAACATTTTATGGTGTCAGTAGTCTTTTTTGGTGGATTTTTTTTTTGGTGGTAGTGTAGTATTCCAGTTATAGATGTGCCATAATATTTGTAACCAACCTAGCATAAATATCACTGCTTTGACTACCTTTATTTGCATTTTGTAACTTCCTAAAGGGTAAATTCTTAGGAATGGAGTTACTGGGTTAATTGTAAGGACATTTTGAGATATTTGCTAAATATTGCCCTTTTTAGAAAGTGGACCAATTTATATTTGTAGCAGTCATTTGTTTGTTTAATCATTTGTCTACTTCAATTTGTTTACTGAACAAATGTTAAGGATTTATGTGTCCAGTGTAATTCTGGGCATTGAGGTGCATAAGAAATAGAATTTCTGCCCTCCTGGAGTTTAGGGTTTGGTGGGGAAGGCAGATGGCAACTACAAATAGATGTAAACAGCTGTGTTTCAAGCTCAGAGGAGACTATCAACTTTTTCAGACATTTGTTAACATTAATATTAGGATTTTTTTATGTATGTGTGGTATTAAAGGCAAAAGTTGAATTTTAATTTTTTGGTTAACTAGAAGAATTTGATGATATTTTTTCATGTTAATGGTTTATTTGCACTTTTTGTTTGTGGGATATTTGCTATCATATTGATAAGTAAAGCCCTTATATTCTGCCCCCACCCCACAGTTTTTAATTTCAGAAGGCAGTGACTTCAACTGTGGCTATGTAGTTTAGACAAAGGTATATTCTTTTTTGCCCTTCAATGAACCTGGGGCCCTCACAGGAGAATTTGGGATCATGGAACTCCAAAGCCAAGATTCTGCTCAACAGAATCTGTTTAAATCTGCCTTCATGACTATATGGACAAGCATCTCTAGGCCTGTTATTTCAGTGAAGCCTTGACTTTTGTGCTGTGTGAGTAGTCCCAGCAGGGCCTTCCTGCATTTGCTGGCTCCCTGTGTGTTTTTGAGGAGTTTGGACTAATGGGGACTTGGCCAGTTTAGCCTGAGGAATTATATTTGCTTGCTAGTAGTAGACATCTGGCTCACAGTCGATCAAAAGCGATGCTGGTGTTGGTTTTAATTAATTGCTAGCTCAAAGGTGTGGCTTCTATAGAAAGCCATAATAATGGCATTGTGCATAATTGAGTTAAAATTACTGGTGATCATAGAAGGGCTCATGTCATGTCAGAGTGAGTTGATGGTTAGCTGAATCAGAGTGAAGAATCAGCTGAATTTCTAACATTAGGTTTGGAAGGCTTTTAAGGCATATTGTGAGTTTCATTCCATGGAATTTACTGTGGTAGAAAATGAGCTTAAATTTTTTTCCTTGTGGGTAGATCAACTTGGGTTCACATTTTGGGCTTTTAAGCCTACAGATTCTCTTTCCCTAAAGAAATCTGTTAACCAAACAAGAGCCTCATAGTAAAATAGCCTGCAATAGGTCAAATGCCCATTTTTGCTTTTATGTGGAGTCCAGGGATCTGCTAAGAGCTATTATGCCTTTGTGTCAAGGCAGCACCCCTTCAGGAACTGATAGATGAATAATAGAATCTTTGGTATTCTGGGTTAAAAAAGATCTTTCTACCCAAAGAGAGCTCTATGAATCATCTCTCACAAGTCAGGAATGCTGACAGTGCATTACTTCTGTTATTTCTTTGGCAGCTATGCCTCTGAGGTCCAAGTTGTCAGATGGGGAAATGTTTAACATTGAGGCAGCATTGATTAGTGTTAGGGAAATACCACCCTAATTCAGGTCAGGACCTAGCCATCAGAGACCTCAACATAACTGATAATAGAAGCTGAGAAAAAATGATTGACATTGTAGGTGGTACTGTTAAACATAGGTACTCCTTTATTCCTCCCAAGACCCCTCTGAGGAATGTGCTATTAATTTCACTTGATAGAGGAATGGGACTGGGGCTGAGAAGTGAAGTCACTTGCCCAAGAATGTATATAGTTAGTAACTAGCAGAGTTGAGTTTCAAAACTAGGTAAACTGGCTCTATGACTCTATGTTGGATTTTCTAGGTTCTAACTGAATACCGCTGGAATGCTGGATTTGAATAGGATTAGGGATTTTTATGGGATAGTACTTTAAACAAATCTACAAAGGAAACTGAATTTCTTTTCCTGTTTTTCACATTTATTGGTTTAACATGTATCAGACAAACTTTTTCCAATTTTTTCTTTTTAGAGAATTTAATAAACTAACTTCAATCAGTTTTATACATCATAGAAGTTACCATTTTTTCATAGCTACTGTTTACCAGCCATTATATTTTTAAGATATATTACCCCTCATCACAGCAGTGCTGCCAGGTGAGGGATTGGATTTACAGATGTGTAAGTGACTGGACTGTAGAAATATCCTTGTTTTTACCCTTACCAGTATTCCAGTGGTGATCATTTAGGATCTAGCAAAAAGAATTTTCTTCCCTCTTCCTACGCTTTAGTCTCTTCCTACCACATTCATTTATAATATTTTTAATCCTCACCCGAGGATCTTTTTTTGATTTGATAGAGAGAGAGAGAGAGAGATCTGAGAAACACTGATCAGTTGCCTCCTATACATGTCCCAACTGGGGATTGAACCCACAACCTTTTGGTGCACGAGGCAATGCTCCAACCAACAGATCCACCTGGCCAGAGCCACATACCTTTATAATTTTGTGAGGATGCCAAACCAGTGTCTGTGGATAGGTCAGCTATCTTATCTATCTTTTTGTCTCTACTGCCTGGCACATTAGCTTGTGTATAATTGTGATATTTCTGCATGCATGGCTATGTAAATTATCACATTGGACTTGTTCCAAATCTGTCTTATACAAAAGTGTTAAAATATGTTAGAAGAGGGCTGTTAGCCTATTTACTTGGTTTCTTAAACTGAGAATAATTCAGTTTCCAAAATGCCTAGTGCATAGATGAAGAACTGTTTTATTGATTGGAGTTCAGAGTTTTAAGTGAGATTTATGGAATTTTGGAAGTTGCTCACTGTTCTGTATTACAGAGTGGAGGAGGAGAGGGGCAACATAGTATTAGCTGATAGTAGCTCATTTAATACTTGGAAAGCCTTAGATTGCAAGTCTAGGACAGAACAGACAGTTTTCCAGTTCTTCTATTCCAAGTCTAACTTCCTTCCTCTCTTATTCTCTTGAACTTATGAAATAAATGAGCACACTCATTACTGTAGTAATTTAGGCAAAAGAGGAAATGAAAATAAGTTCCTGTCTACCACTTTGTTTCCTCATTTCCAAAATTGTTTTAATATAAAGTTACATAGTTAGAATTGTGTTTCTCATTTCAAAACCAATGATTATAAATAACTTAAAAAGTTATTCTGGATTCTCTTTCTGTTTTGAAAATAAGGTACTAAGAATTAAAGCCAAGGAAGAAATGAGACTTTTAGGCAACCCCCCTTCCCCAGCCCAGGTAGGATGCTCTGAATACTTGCAGGTCAATCACCAGACCTATACATTGTACTTTAAGTTTTCACTTTTTTGTCTAGACTGGGTTCTGGGGAATTCTTCTGGTGGCAGCGGAAATTCCTTAGAGGGACTGATTATTTCCACCTAGCTGTTTTGGCCTGTGAGTAGTGGCATAAAAGAGCAGCTATTTAATTTTCATGATTCTGTTTGTGAGTTGAGTGGTAGTTCTGCTGAGCTCACTCACATGTCTGCATTGATCTAGTATGTCTGTTGCACCTGAGTGAGTTCAGCTGGGACAGCTGGTGCTTCTGGACCTCTTGTTCCATGTGGTCTTTCCTTATTAAGGAAGTTAGACTGAACTGCTTTATGTTTAGACTCCGTAGTTTTCCAAGAGGGTGGAAGTGGAAGCCAGAAGGCCTCAAGGCTTAGCTTTGGACGTCATTAAATATCCCTTCTGCTATATTCTTCTGGTCAAAGCAAGCCCCAAGGCCAACCTGGATTTAAGAGGTAGGGAAATTGACTTTATTGATGGGAGGAACAGCAAAGTCACATTACACAGGTATGGACACAGTGAGTTGTGAATCATTTTTATAACGATCTACCACATAACCCACACTGATTTGTTAGTATTATATCAACAAAGCCTCCTAGGTAGGTATGGCTCAGTTGGTTGGAGTGTTGTCCCATATACCAAAAAGTTGTACGTTCAGTCCCTGGTTGGGGTGGGTATGGGAGGCAACCGAATGATGTTTCTCTTTCACATTGATTTTTTTTCTCTCTCCCTTTCTTTCTCTTTAAAATCAAAAGAAATTTTTAAAAATTAAAAAAAAAATGTCATCCTCTAGAGGCAGCTATTACACATTACAGGTCCTTTAGTGATCCTTATTGCCATCAGCAATATGAACTTTGCTATTACTGTTTCAGATTTGGTGAAATCACATCAAAATGGTGTTGAAATATGTAGGTGGACTAAAATGTTTTAGAGATAGTCTCCATTCTTACAGGTTGCAGGGGAGGGTTCTGGTTCTCTCATTCTGACCATAAGGGTAACAGAATCCTGCTTTCCTATGATACAATAAAAGAAAAGAAGTCCACTAGGTTGTATGAGAGAGTAGTGCAATATTGATTTAAAAAATCTAATACTAATTCAAATGAATATTTGTTGGACTGCTCTTTTGTTTTAGTTACCTATTATAGGTGATTTGCAGAGCTCAAAGATAAATCAAGATAGTTAAACATAGAACAGAAAATTATTTACAGTTTAATGATGGGAATAGCCTTGAGGAGGAAGGGAGGGGGTTACAAAGTGGATCCAGTATAAACATAATATCTTTCTGAGGATAGACTGGTTTTGATGGTTTTGGAAACTAAATAAATAATGCTGCTTCTTAATGAATAATGAGGAAATGACACCTTTTCCTTATCTGTGGAAGGCAAGAGAGATGCCTTTGTAATCTAAATTGCAGAGAGTAGTCATCTTCTGTATTTGAGTGGTAGACTCTCCTGTCCTTGGTGAGTGAGATCTTTGGCCAAGGTTGTACTCAACTGTTGAATCAGTGTAACTGATTATGAAAGTGATGCTAAAGGTTTGTATTGCTTGAGAAGATACTGGAGGAAGAATCGCCAGGGCTCTTCATCATCTTGCTTAAGCCAAATAACTGAAAGATGTCTTCCTTCCAACTTCAGTATCCTGTGAGCCTGTGAGATGTTCTGTGGTGAGAATTAGAGCTAAATATAGTCTTAGGCTTTAGTGAATATGGATGTGCTTGGGCAAATTCTTGTTCTTCAATAATAGTTATGAATATTCTTGAAGATCCATGCTTGGGAATGCTTCATCATGAGAACTCTTAAGAAAGAAATTGTCTTAGATGATGTGGACATTGTTTAAATAGTGCTGGGTGTTCTCTTGAGGGAGAGCTTTGAAAGGAAAATTTCACAGGTGGTGCAGAGTTGGGTCCCCTCAGTTCTGGAGTGGCTGGGTGGGGCCTGAGGCTGCTGAACCACCTAGGCTAGCCTCTGGACTATCTATGATTCTAATTTTCCCAGTGTGTTGAACAAATGTCCTCATTTTCTCTATAAGCCAGAACATGGAAAAAGTTAGGCCGCGTATAGCAGTGCTTTGGAAATATTTGGGGATGTGGACAGATACTGTTTTTCCTATGTCAGTCAGGCTTCTTGGTTGCAAACAACAGAAACTTAAGTCTAGCTAATTTAATCCATACTTGAGTTGTCTGTCCATGTCAAATTTATTTCCAGATCAATAAACATTTGAAAGCATTTTCTACATAAGGCACTGAACTTCAGTTTAAGTCTATAACGACAATTATTTCTCATAGGAGAGAAGATATTTTCTCCTGCCATACAGAAAATTTAAGACGTTTGATCTTGCCTGGTTTCTGTCCTGTTGTAGTTAAAGGGGAGGATCTGTTTATCTCTGCTCATTGGTTCAGAATTACTTATTTGGTGACAGTCTCACTAAAGGGGGAATTATAATCACAAATTTATAATCTTTCTTGATCAATTAATTTAAACCCTGTTACATAAATATTGTAATTCCTATTAGCTTCTAACAATCTCCACAGGCCAGTTACAGTGTCACTTCTTTCCATAGACCCTTTTCTTTCTATGGAAGTTGTAAAAAGTTCATATTGGTCTCATATCCTATTTTTTTGTAGTCTTGTCATTAAAAATATTTGAATACAGGTGGCAGGTTGCCTTTAGGGTTCAGTTTTTGGGCCCTTGAGAAAGAGAAGTAAAGATAAGAAAGACCAGTCCTAAAGAGGTTCTTAGAGAAAGACGGGAGAAGAGATATTTAAACAAACAAACAAGCAAGCAAACAAACATAAAAGGCCCATGTGTACAGATCTACAGATAGCCAGAAATATCCTCTCTAAAGTATTGTAAATGTTGCCTCTTTCTATCCTTCCCTGAATCTCACTTTTGATTGACTTCCTGGGTTGTTCCTTTTCTCTTCAAGACTGCCTTGTGAGTTCATTAAACTGATCATCATCATTTGGCAAGGGGGGCCAGGGCGAGGTAGGAGCCCTACTAAGAATAGGCCATGTAGCTTAATCTTACCCTAAACCCCCTGGCACCAGTTTTAGGCTCTGTTATCTCTGCTTAAAGAGGCTTTGAAGTTTTATAGAATTATTTAGTGGATTTTGTTAGTGAAAGATCAGAGTATATACTTGGATATTTTTCAAGATAGTTGCACATGTTTATGAAGTATAGTGTATTTAAATCTAATTTATGCAAGTTAAGTCACATTCTATTACACGTGTTTGTTTAATTTTGCAGTAAATACCCTTTGAAGACCCCAATTTATTTGTGTTTAAATGTGAACGCAATGCTGAAAAAGTCTCTCTGTTTATGTGTGTGTATTATACATAAATATTTATTTTTAATAAAACAGTTTTTGTTTTAATTGGAGTAATATATTTTGTTTGCCTGCAGATATTAGCTACTGTTCCCTCAAATTAGGCTTTTAAAGAAAGGGCTAATTTTGGTACTTTTCTTTGGATAGTTTCACAATGATTCTTTGTTGTGTTATTGTCCTGCATTTGATCCAAGTCTTTCATCAGTTTTTCACCATGTAGAGATCATGGATGATATACTGGGTTGTTTCAGACATATACCACATCCCAGGTGTTGTTCAGCTTTTGGTTTGGGGTGTTTTTGGGGACTGAGCTTGTTCTAATTTATGATTGCACAGGTCCTTAACTGAATGTTAAATCTTTACAAGCTTTGCTGTATAAAGTAAAATTCATAGGTTCCAGGGATCAGGACCTGATATGTTTGGGATCCATCATTCAGTCCACTACAGTCTGCCTTCTGGCCCCCAAATATTCCATCTGCCTCCTGTTCAAAATGCATTCACCCTAGAGGTCAAATCCAGATATCACCTAGACTCTAGTGTGATCCATTTTGACACAAAATTTCTCTCTACCTGTGGACCTAGAAATGAGAAGACAAGTTACCTGTTTCCAAAATACAATGGTGGGTCAGGCATTGGGAAAAATTGATGAGAGAATAGGAGAAAATCGAAGGATAAAAGGAGTCAGCAGTCCCAAGCAACTTCAGAGTTCAGCAGGGCAAATTCCATCAGGTTTCAAGACCTGAGAATAATCCTCTGCCTTTAAATATTTCCTAAATACAAATTTCCAAGAAGTAAAGGAGCATATTTATTTAATTTTTTTTTTGTATATTGCCCTTTCACCAGAAAAGATATATCAATGTACTGTTCCACCAGCAATGTGTTGTGCTAGTGGTTATTTTACCTAGTCATTTAGATCAATATGTTATCATTAAAACATATATATGTATATTTATAAAATAAAACCTAAATGTTGCTAACCTCACATGAACAAAAATGTTAACTGTTTTTTTTGTGTTAGTGCCTTTTCATGATTCTTTCATAATTTTGCTTTACTATTTATACCCTTGCCAATTTTTAAATTTTTCTTGATTTGTGTGATATCTCTATATAGAGTTTCTGATTTTGTATTGCAAGAATTTTCCCAAGTTTTATTTTAATTTTTTAGTTTTTTTGTAATATACAGAATTTGCCTTTTAATAGTCAAATCTGCCAGTTTTCATAGAGTACCTTCTGCATATATAGTTTGAATGTCCTTCCTTACTATACTTGCTGTCAAATAAAAATGATTTCAAAGTGAATATTTCGTACCTGAAAGGCAAAATATGGGGACAATTCATGTCATACTATGCTTATTTCTGAAAATGGTGTGTCTGGTCTTTGGAATTCACATCCTGTAGAAAGCCCACCCCTGAGACCAGGAACCAGGGCCAGGAGCTCTGTGCTCTTCCTTGCAGCCTTGTCCACCTCTCGTGGCTTACTCCTATGCTCAGAAGGTACCAGGCTGAGCCGGGTGAGCTCTCTAATACATCCTTTGAGTCCACTGAGGTGGGAAAGTATTTGGGTTGCAGAGATGTTGTTTGAGTAGGTAGATAAATGTGTAATAAACTATGAAGAGTGAATGCTGGAAAAAGGATCCTTAAAATGTACATGAAACCAAGATGGCCTTAAAAATGCTTAAAAACCAAACCCTGCTACAAAGTTTCCTAAAATCCTAATATACTAAAATCCTAAAGAAATTATTTACAAGATTTATTGACATAGAAAGGAATATGGTCAGTGGACAAATCATGTTACAAAGCATTATTATGGTCTGATTTTAATTATAGAGAAAAAATATCTGTATTATATAGAAAATAGTCTATAATAGACAATGATTAGATTGGGGTACTTGGACTTGTAAATGTATATAAATATTTTTTAAAACTCTAAATATTTTATAAGTGTATATACAATATTTTATATATTTTTATTTTACCTTTCCTAAATTTTCTGTTTTTTTTTAATAATGGATATTGTGTGCGTAATACAAAACATTGATATCTCCTTCCTCTCCATCTCAATAAAATTGCTCCAAATAAGTGATTATTTGGCATACCTTTGATACTAATTTGAAGTTGACTCTACCATGATACTTTTTAGCCCATTATGGTTGCAAATGCTTCAGGTTCTGTACTCAGTTGTATACATTACATATGAGAGAAAATGATATTTGTTAAACTAAGGCATTAAAGTATAACACTAGATAGGTAGTAGTTTAGCATTTATCAGTATAACTGCTGAGGTAAATGATTTTGGTGTTAGTGGTAGATAGTGGTGTTTTCATTTGCAAAAGTGTTAGCATCTTTGAACAATATAATCTTGAAGTACTGAGCATTGCTTTCTATTTTACTGGAGCATAATGAATGATATTTACTTTTTCTTAATTCTGAGAAATTCTTTACTGCCTTTCAAAATACTATATTAACTAGACATTAAAGCAAATTTTTCTTCCTTTTGGTTTGAATTTCTTATGCCCTCAGATTAGTACCTGTTTTATAGTACTTGAAACTTTTACTTTTTATTTGTTATTTCTTAGGTAAACGCAAAGCACTGAAGTTGAATTTTGCAAATCCACCTTTCAAATCTACAGCAAGGTTTACTCTGAATCCCAATCCTACAGGAGTTCAAAACCCACACATGTGAGTATATCTGTAATCAAATAAATCAAATAAAAGGCTCAACTCAAGCAAAGGTTTAAAAGTTATTGTATTTTATGAATTTTTTTTGAGTTGAGAGGTTGGTATTTCCATTATTTGTATGGGCCATTTGAGATATTACCATTTGAACTTAAATAGAAAGCTATTTGTGCTATAGTCTGAAGTAGGTAAGCACAATTTTCCTTTTTAAAGTTTACTTGAAGGGAAAAATAGCTGATGATTCAGATATGTTTATATCTTTTTAATTTCTATATCACTGATATAAGAATATTGTTTATATCTTTCTTTCTGGATTCCCAGTTAAATTGTAAGTGGTATTTAGGAAATTTAATTCTCTCCTGTAGATCTGCACTGATTATCCCCATGACTGGGTAACAAAAAAGAACCCATTCTTAGTAAACCTACTTCCTGTAAGAGTTCCACATCACAGTCAATTGAAACAATGTGTATATGTCAGTGTACAGATGTCAGTGATTAATTTTTAAATTTGTTCCCTGAATATTTTTGTTATAAAATAGATATAACATCTCACTGAAAGTATGAGAAATATCTGTTAATTTAAAATAATATCTTCAGAATAATATTTTATAGAAATCTTTGATTGAATTGCTGTGTTAATAGATAATGCCTTTCCCCAGAAAAACCTGTCGTGAACAGGGTCAAAAGCAGTGGCTTTACATTTATATTTATGTCCATAAAAATAATTTTCACCCAGTTCTGGTATTGAGAAGTATAAAGCAAATGGTAAAAAGTAAGGTTAAAAAAGCTGTCAGAATAACTTTATTTTATAGTTTTCAGTAATTTCTCAACAATTTATATTTATACCTTATTAGACTACAGGTATATTTGTTCCTCCCAAAGAGGCATTTTTGTTGCTGTTTTCTTCGTTTTTGATGTTAGGTATCCATTGTATTTATAAACAGTAACAAATAGGTAGAAGAAAGAATGTCTTGCAATAGGAATGCTGAAAATATTTTAACAGCAGTGTCTAGAAGGGAATAAATGTGTATGTATGTGTATGTGCTCTTACACTTCCACCTATAACCTTAAAGGGAATGAAAGATATTTTAAATGAAAACTGCAGTAACAGTTTATTTAAATGGGAATAGTATCTGTCAGTTTAATTAGACTGATGTTCATAATGAGATTTCTTGTCAGACCTCAGCCTGGAGTCCCAGCCTTTGTACCTTCTCTGAAACCTCAAGTGGGGGCCATAGTATTGAGGAAGGAAACTCTTAGTACTTCTTAATTAGTCAGAGCCTCAGCAGCAAGGAAACACTCTCCAAAGAATTTCCTTCCTCCTTTCCTAGAATTTTTAGTGAAAGCTAGTACAAAACTAATTCTTGAACATAGTCTACTTACCTTGGTTGCTAGCTGAACCATATATTTGAAGTCTAAGAAAGATGTGCAGTAATTGCCAAACTTGAGATGTTTATTTTTCATCTTTTCTTTTATTTTTTAAAGCCCCCTTGGACAAAGAGAAAGACAACTTGAACTGGAAAAACATTTACATATATTTGAACTCTCTTTCCTCAAGAGTTTCTTCATATAGAGAGAATTTGTGGACAGAATCTTTTTATCTCATTTTTTTTAGGATAGAAATAGTGGGGAAAAGCTTTCTTACAAAATTTGAGTCAATTAGGTCCTTTTTTTGGTTTGTTTTTGTTTCTGTTAAACCAACTTCATAATAATCCTATAACCAGCTAGGCTTCTTATCCTTTGTCTCTTCCCAGGAGGTATTAAAAGTTTGAGAAGACAAAGTAATAGGCATTACTGCTGGATAGACTCTTGAGTATTTGATTTCGGTGTGTAAAATCTTAGACCCATACTTTGAATTTTGTTACTGCACTGGTTTATTATCTGGATCCAAATAGCAACGCCCTGCGTAGACATTGGTTGAAGACAGCTACATAGGGCAGCACATCCCCTAGGCAGTCCACCCTCCCGTCCCTTTCATAAAAGAATGTTTTGTATTCTTCCTCTGAATTGTGTGCTATTAGGCACTGAAAACCACTGCTGGTACTGTTTAGAGTAAGTGGTTTGCAGTTAGAAAATATTACTTGAAGTTTGTGGGGGTTTGAAGAAGATATCCTGTGTTATTTATATATGTTTCCTCCTTCTAAAATTTCTTTGCACTTTAGTTGCAGATATAAATACAAAACTCTGATGAATTAAGGAAAATATAAGATGGACCATATAAGCAATGAACGAAGTTAAGCTGCATCCTGGGAACAGGTTTCTGATTATCAGGTGCTTGATGTCTCCTGGCTGCAAGGTTCTGTGAGAGACTGAAAAAAAAAAAAAACACAAAGCACCATGTCCTTATTTTCTGTGAACCAACAGTTTAAACAAATTCTAAGAAATGATAGTTTCTTAGAATGTTTCTTTTTCATCTGAATTGGCTGTAGCAATTCAGAAGTAAGGAATAAGGTAATACAGATTGAATGTCAAATGAATGGTGCAGCAGGGTTGGGGAGAAGATTACTTTAGATAAAACAGTTTGGTGAAGAGTTTCATGAAACAAGATTTGAATTGGATTTCGAAAGACAAGAGAATTGATAGAGAATAGAGAGAGAGGTGGAGAGAATGGAGGATGGCATTCTGGTGAGTGTAGTATAAAACTATGTAATTGTAGCAGAGATGTTACTTATATATTACCTATTTCTGTCTCTAATTGGAAATGTTCAGCATTTTTTTCTTTCTTCTTGTATTCTGTAATTATATGAGGAAATGCTTAGGTTCAGAAAATTTTTCTCTGTGTACTGGAAGAACTGTTTCAGTTTGAAGATTTATGTATCTGTTCCTGAGAAAATTTCTGCTGCTTTTCTTTTTTTAATAGATTCTTTTTATGTTTTTCCTATTCTCTCTTCTTGAAATGTGTGTTATTTGGATGTTGGACATCTTGAATTTTCTGGGTCTTTGACTTTTCTTTTGTATTTGCATATCTTTTCTTTTTCTCTTTATACTCTGGGAGATTTCCTTTATTTTCTGACTCTAATATAGAACATTCTATTTTGATTTTAATTTCCAAGAGTTGATTGTGGCTTATTCTTAGTATCCTATTCTTAATTTCGGTCTTATAATTCTTGATTATAGATAGTTGAGGATGAGGAAATTAGAAGACCAATTGGAAGCTCTGGTTATTGATGGTCCACTGGAGCTTGCCTTTAATTTTCTGTTAATGGCTTGAGAGCTGGCTATCAGGCCTTCAGTATTCTAGATGCCAGAATAGTAAGTAGGACCAGTAGTCAACCTAGGAGGCCTGATTCTTTCCAAATAGTATGTTTATTTTCTTTAGAGACATGTTCTTTTTTAAAGAGTTTAGTTATATTTAGACAGAGGGGAAGGGAGGAAGAAAGAGAGGGAAACATCAACATGTGGTTGCCTTCTGTGCGCCCCCTACTGGAGACCTGCCCAGTGCGACCAGTCGTGTGCCCTGACTAGGAATCAAACCAGTGACCTTGCCATTAGCAGGCCAATGCACAATCCACTGAGTCATACCAGCCAGGGCAGTCTTTTATTATTACTATTTTGAGGGGAGGGGGAAGAGGAAAGGAGGAACTGACTAGACCTTTCTTCTAGAAAGGATTTTAATATTCATCTGTTTCTAGGCCTTCATACCTTCCAACTATGGATCTTCTCTAAAGTTCTGTTGGGACCATTATTTATCTCTCATTTCTGCTGTGTGCTCCTTCCCATCATGTGTTATAGACTGTAGTTTTCTTCATTACTATTTTTTTTAAACTTTTAATTATGGAAAGTTGCAAATATATACAAAGCTAGAGAGTGGCAGATGAATCTGTATGTATTTATCCATCAGCTTTAGCAGTGTCATCAGTTAATGTGGCCAGTATTGTTTCTCTCTGTTCCTCAATTCCCTCTGCCCCCTTAGTTTTAACCAAATTTTAGACATATTATTCCATTTATTAATATTTTAGGGTGTATTTCTAAAAGATAAGGACTCTTTAAAAAAACATAACTACAATACCATTATTACATCTCATAGAATAAGTAATTTTTTAGTATCATCAAATAAATATATTATTGTACTTCAGCTTTTTTTTTTTTTAATAGTTTGAAGCAGGATGTTAACAGAGTCCTACGATGCACCTGGCTGGTAAGCCTGAAATCAGAGTCCCTTCTTGTGGAATTGATCAGCTTTTGCTTCGTTTACACATTTTTGTCTGCTGTTAGGCATTCAGAAAATTTGTTCAAATCTTTCAGTTTCTCATTACTTTCTTTTAAAAAAATCATTCTTTTTATGTAAGTCCTTGGAGAATGAGGGGAGAACCGGAACAGGAAACCTTTGTTTTTAATTACCATTGGTTAAAATTATCATATACATTTCTAACATATAAAAAATGAACATTATAGAGACTTTTGTTCCTACTACCTAAATGTAACAGATATTAACATTTTGTCCCTTGGCTCTTTAAATGAAAGATTAAGCAGTAAAACTAAAGAGTAAAAGGAAAAACTGAAGAAAACTATGTGGCTACCTTTTAAATTTCCATCAGGATTGGATTAGACTAGGCATTCTAAGTCTTTTTATTACCCCAGAATTTTTTTTTAAAAATGATTGTGGCAGGCTTATGCTGAAGTCATGTTCTATATATAAATTTGACATGAACAGTAGTAGATTTTCTGCTATATTCTGTGCTTTTGTCATGATGTCTAATGTGTGAATGCTCTCAGTGTACTGAATCATTTAGAATGCACCAAATACAATCATTACTCTGAAAGAATGGCTCCTTTATCTTTACAATGTATCAGAATTGTACAAGAAGAAATACTAGAGTAAAAGCTAACATTGGAAATGTATAATGATACATAGAGATACATTTAGAGGCGTAAGTGAAACATTTTGGAACCATATGTTCTAAGTTTAAGGGAATGCCTTTGTTGAGACCTCTAGTATCTCAATTATCTTTATTACATTTGAGCAGAAAAAGGCTCAGTTGTACTATAGAACTACTAGAATTTTCAAAATTCCCCAGTTAATCATTAGTTTTCTTTTATTTTTTTTATTCTTATTTTTTTAATCCTCACCTGAGGATACATTTATTCATTTTAGAGAGAGAGGAAGCATTGGTGGGGGTGTGGGGGAGCTGGAGAAACATCTATATAAGAAAGAAACATCACTCAGTTGCCTCTTACATGCACCTTGATCAGGAATTGAACCCTCAACCTAGGTATGTGCCCTGGCCATGAATTGAACACACAACATTTTGGTGTATGGAATGATGCTCCAAATAACTGAGCCACCCAGCCAGGGCCATTAGTATTCTTTTAAAGAACACTTTTAAATACTGATTTTAGAGAGAAGAGATGTGGGGAGGAGAGAGAGAGACAGAGACAGACATCAATTTGTTCTACTTATTTATGCATTAAATGTTTGCTTCTTGTATGTGACCTGACTGGGGTTGGAAACCACAACTTTGTGGATTGGGGTGGCTCTAACCAACGGAACTCGCTACCTGGCCAGGGCCTAATCATTAGTATTTTTAATTCCATGATGAATCTATTCCAGTAGAGCTTTATCTTAAATATTTCTAAGTGTACAGCTTAGTGGCATTAAGTACATTCACTTGGTTGTGCACCTGTCCCTATCATCTATCTTCAGAACTCTTTCATTTCTCATACCGAAACTCTGTATCCATTCAGCACTAACTCCTCACTCCTCCTCCCACCCCCAGCCCCTGGGAGCCACCACTCTACTTTCTGTCTCTGTGAATAGACTACTCTAGGTATTTCATATAAGTAGAATCACACAATATTTTGGGTCTGGTATATTTTACTCAAATAATATTTTTATACTCCAGCTGTGTGGTAGTATGTGTCAGAATTTCCTTTTTAAGGCTGGGTAATATTTTATTGTATGTGTATGTGACATTTTATTTACACATTCATCTGTGATGGACATGTGGGTGTTTCTCTCCTTTGAGTGTAGTGAGTAATGCTGCTGTGTGAGATGCTCTTTTAAAGCTTGCATATCGTACTCCTTAAAGGTCAGAAGAATTTTGAATCTTGTCCTCAGTCCCACATTCTACTTCAGTGACCCAGGCAGTTGTGGTATATCCCCTTAGGTGAGAGCTCATTGCAGGAGGGATTGTCAGCAGAGGGTGTGGGTGAGCTGATTATCTACGTGGGCCATACCCTAGGGATTCTGTAGTGTAATCCTCCTCAAGCTGGGGTTGATGGCTCTGGTACTGAGGGTTAATTCTGGGATGTTTATTTAAAGAAATTAATGATAAATGCTGTTGAGTTGCTTATCTAGTGAAAGTCAATTGAATTTTGGTGTTTTAAATCATATGTGTTTTTGAATCAGAGACTTAGGCAGACATTTAAAAGATATCCTTGTTGTTTTAACCTGTGGTCCCACAAAGTTCTGCTCTTTAAAGAAATGTCTGTGGGTTTTTTTTTTTGAGCCTTTGATGAGGTTTCCAACCAATTCTAATCAGGTAACAAGTTTTTAAGTTCTCATTTAGTTCAGAATATTATAGAGGTCTTTTGCCTTTAATGCAGGCATGTTTCTGGAAACTTGTATCTATTAATAAGGAATTATGCTATTTAAGGGAAACATCGTATCTTTTTAGGGTGTTTTTTAATTATCATTTACAGATGAGTCAAAGTATGGTTATATTACTGTTCTTGAGCAAATTTGTTTTCCCCGATTCAATAATTGTCTCATTTAATGGTTCCACGTGAATCTTCTCTCAGCATAATTAAATACATTAGTTTTTGTTTTTTGTTTTTGTTTTTAGAGTTGTGTCTCCATCTGTATTGCTGTAATCTGAAGTAGTTGTACTGTTAGGCCAGCTTCATTGCTGTTGCTGTTGTTTTGTGAATGCCTATACTACTCTCTTGATTTTGATTCCCTGCTTCTGGGATTTTATGTTGTTTTTGTTTGTTTGTTTGCTTTTTCAGTTTTTCAGCACATTTTGGGGGAGTATATCTTCTAATGGCTTCCTGAGATATGTTTTTTTCTTAGTAAGGGTTTTGAATCTTTGCATGTCTGAAAATGCCTTTATCTACCCTCTTAATAGATTAGTAGTTTTATTGGCTGTAAAGTTCTCAGATATAAATTTTTCTTCAGAGTTTTAAAGATATTGCTCCAGTATTTTGAGGATTACTGTTAAAAAGTTATATACCATTGTGGCTTAGGAACTTTGGAATATGACCTATTTTTGGGGGGTGTATGTATGCATATGATTTTAGGGTTTTGTCTTTTCCAGTGTCTGAAATCTCACTATATCTGTTTGGTTTTATTTTCCTTTTCTTTTATCTTTTCTTTCCTTTATTTTTTTCTCACACGGTGCTCTTGGTATAATCTTTCAATCTAGAAACTACTGTCTTTCATTCTAGGACAAATGATTCATTTATTTACTTAGTCTTTTGATTTTTCTCTTCTAGTAATTCTGTTCCTGGAATGCCGCTTTTAGGTTTTGGACTTGTTAGTTTGAGTCCTTATTTTTCTTGATATTTTTTCCCCTTCACCTTTATATGTATGATACTTTCACTTTTTTGTTTGGTGTTTGGTTGCTTCTTGGTGTTTGTTCTCTCTCTCTCTCATGCGTGTTCATACACACACACACACACACAATGAGTCCACAAAAAGCTGATTGGAAACTTTGCGATTTGACTGGTGGGAGTCATAGTGAGGCGAAGAGGAGAGGTGCCTCATTTTTTTCCTTTGGAGGATTCCAAAATGTCAGTATCAGGAGGTCTTTTTCCTTTTCTTTTGGGAAAAACTTTTTTCTTCCTCATAAGAGGAAAATAAAGTATCATCTGTACTGGTGGTAAGATGGTTAGACTGGGTTGCTGAGAAAAGGAATATATGTCAGTTTACAATTCTGCAGTGGATCTAGGCAAAGTCAGCTACATATGTTGGCTATTGTAGAGGTTTTTATTTAATCCATGATACTACATTTCTTTTTTTTTAAAACCCTCACCCAAGGATATGTTTATTGATTTGGGAGAGAGTGAAAGGGGAAGAGAGAGAAACATTGATGTGAGGGAGAGAAACATGGATGTGAGAGAGAAATATCGATGGGTTGCCTTCCGTATGAGCCCCAACCAGGGATTGAACCTGCAACCTAACTGTGTGCCCTGAGCAGGGATCAAACCCACACCCTTTTAGTTTAGGGGACGACACTCCAACCAAGTGAGCTATACCAGCCAGGGCTAATCATTTTCATTTTAAATTAAAAACAGTTTTAAAGAAAAACTTGGTGCTAGTGAAGTGTATTTTTTAAAGTTAAAAATGTTTAATCCTTCACATAGTACCAGTTTTTGACCCTTCTATTTTAGGAGACTATGGAAGTAACTCTGTCCTCGCACCCTTGACACTATTGATATTTTGGGCTGGATAATTCTTTGTCATAGGGGCCTGTCCTGTGCATTGTAGGAGGTTTAGCAGTATCTCTGGACTCTACCCTCTAGATGACAGTAGTACTCTCCTCCTCCAGTGGTAATAACCAAAATTGTCTCCAGACATTGTCAAATGACCCTTGAGGTGCAAAATTGTTGGTGGTTGAGGACTGCTGGTGTGGAGAGCATTGCAGGTTCACACAGGCGACCACTATTGCCTCTCTTCTGACAGAAGGGGCTGCTGAAGGCAGTTATAAGAGGTGTCTTCATTCTTATTACGGAGTTTGAGTGGATACCAAAAAGGGGAAGTTTGGGAAATATAATAAGGATATCTCAGAGTCCAGGCAGTGTATCAGAGCTTTCTGAGCAACTGATAGCTGTCAGAAACTGAAGCAACTCGGTACACATTCTTTCATGCATTCAGCAAGTGTTTGATGAATACCTAACCTTTACTAGGTACTATGGTAGGCACAGGGCATTTCATGTTAAAAAAAAGAGATGTGATTGCTACTTCCTGAAAAGTAATATTTAGAGGTTGACCCAGGGATTCAGCAAAATATACAGGGGCTGGGCCAAGGGAGGTTTATGGTCGTGAGTCTGAACATTTATTATTGTATTATTGTTTATTAATTATTGTATTATTTTCCACATGCACAACTATAGATCTACTTTTGCCCACCCCTGTATATTTTTAAAAAAATATTTTATGTATAATTATAAGTAGTTTGTACACTATTGAAGGAAAAGCACCAAATGCTATGAGAATAAAAGAGGAACCTAATTTAGAGTGGAGATGCTGGAGAGGTGAGGTAGTTATTGAAAGCCTCTAAGCCTGTGTAGGATTTTAGCAGATTTGAAAAGAGACTGATTGATAAGAGTGTTCCAAATGGAGGGGATAGCATGTATTTGAAGTTTCAAGACATCAAGGTGGGAAAGATTCAGCTTTTCATGGAACTGAATGAATGACAGCTTGACTAAAGATTGAAAAAATGAAAAGGAAAAGTGGATTTAAAATAAGTGGAGATGTAGTAATGGGCCAGGTAATGCATGGCCTTGGAGGTGAAGATGTGGGATGACATCCAAAGTGCTGTGGGTAGGTGTGGAAGGGTTATACATAGGTGAGTGGCATGATTTAATTTATGTTCTAAAGTGATGATTCTGGCTGTTGTGTGGAGTATGTAGTTGGAAGGAGGCAAATGGAATTAGGGAGTCCTAGTAAGGTTGTGGTTGTGTAGCTGAAACATAGTGGTGACAATGAATGGTAATAGGTTAATGACAGTGCAGGTGGAGGGCAATGGACAGATTCCAAAGAAATTTTGAAGGGAGCATTAACAGATATTGATATTAATTTGAATATGGGTAGTAAAGAGGGACTGGTGTTCTTAGTGACTTCCAGAATTCTGGGTTGGATGATGGGCTCAGTTGCCATTACTGAGATGTGGAGCCCGGGTCTGGAGCATCTGCCAATGAAGGGGTGTAGAAGAGCAGGAGTTTAGTTACCCAAAGGAGAGAGTAGAGATGAGAGATTAAAGGTTGATAACCATCAGCATATAGGTGATAACATTGCTGAGGATGGGCATATATCTTGATGAGAACTGGATCCAAGGGTGAGCCCCGAAGAAATCTGATGTTTAGAGGTTGGATAGAAGAGGAGCAACAGGCAAAGGTGGGAAAGACACCTTACAGGTAGGAAGAAAATTACTATGACATTTGCGATGTCATAGAAATCAAGTATTATTTCAGAGGGCAGATGGATAGGGATTATGGTCAGCTATGTCTGATGTACTGAGAGTATATTAGTAAGGCTGGTTTGTTGGTGATGACCCCTGGCCTATACTTGGGGGACAAAGTTTCAGCTACTGGTGGAGATTGGGGTTCAAACAGGGAAAGAATCTTAAGACAGCTTGTTACCTGTCGGTTTAGGGCAGCTTTCCTAACACAGCCCAGAAATACTGTTCTAATGGTAAGCTCTGAGTACAGCTGGCACATTATCAGCTCTTAGAGAATGTGCCATCTACAGCAGCAAGATGCAAACATGAATGTTTATCTTCTTCTCTCTAATATTACTCTTTCCTTGGTGATAAAAATGCTTTGTACTTCAAAAATCTGTACTGTTTCAAAATATTTCAGGTTTATACAATTATATACCTTCTGTTCACTGAATATGGACATCAGAATTTGAAAATTTATATATTTGGAGTATTTGAGCAATTTTTCGAGACATCTTTTTTCGTTTTTTCCCTTTTGCTTTACCTTAGATCTAGCAAAGATACTTATTTTGTTAGTAGTGCCAGGAAGCAGGTGGTTTCCATGGTGACTGGCATAGTGAGTTTACTGTGGAAATTTCCAAGTTAATAGAGCTGCATTGCAGAAGGATGCATAAAACAGTATTCATCCAGAGATCCTAACAGTATGGACACAGAACACAGAAGTTGCAGTGGTGTGTAGGGTATGTGTTATGTTTATTTTCTTGCCTTGGGGGATTGCTAGGTTTATTTATATAGTGAGGAGGGTATGACAGCTTGAGGCATTTTAGTATAACCTGGCTTAATAAAACCAGCAATGTTTAGGCGAAAAGAAGGCAGAAATAATTTGGGAAGAAAGATACGTACAGCAGCATTTCTAGGAAATCAAGATCAAGATAAGTGAAGTAGGAGAATGTGATAATAAAATAGGAGAAAACACACTACAAATTGATTAAAGGGTTCTGATGGATGGTGGTTCTAGATAAAAGAAAATATTTGTTTATTAAAGGAAAATTATTAGGCATTGAAAAGTTTGAGGAATCAAGTTCTCTTGTCTAGGAAGAAGAAGTCTGTTAAACGTGATTAGTGAAAGACACTGAAAAGATACTTTTACTGAAAGATACAAAGATATGAGCAGTGTTAAGGAGGTTGGCTGCTGCTTTAGTATACGTATTTACCTAATAGAGTCAGGAAGGTGTTATCAGACTCCTAATTCCATTCCCTGTTGATTTGTGGGGAATTTTTAAGAAAAAGCTTAAAATGTATCTGGAGATTAAATTCTGGAAATAAAACTATAGGCTTTGGGAAAAATAGGGTTAGGGTGGATAATTGAAGTTTCTTATCTTCCAGAGATAATTATAAATTTTGAAAGAAAAGATATGAAAAATGAATTGATATAATGTAGATCATTTAAATGATACGTCATTTAGATGACTACTCAAGAGCCAAATATGGCCAGCTGCGAGTTTTTGTAAATACAGTTTTATTGGAATGTAGTCACACACTTTTGCTTCCATGGTTGCAACAAAGACTGTATGACTGGCAAATTCTCAAATATTTACTATCTTTACTAAATATTTACTATCTTACTATCTTACTGTCCCTTTACAGAAAAACTTTGCTGACTTGTGGTTTAGATGGTGTACTGGATTCCTAGGGCTGCCAACAGATTATCATAGACATGGTGGTTAAAAAAAAAAAACAGACATTTTTTCATTTGCAATTCTTAGGGGCCAGAAATCTGAAATCAATAAGTTGGCAGGGCCATGCTTCTTCCAAAGGTTCTAGAGGAGGATCCTTGCTTTCTTGCAGCAGCTGTGGTAGCTCCTAATGTTCCTTGGATTGTGGCAGTATAATTCCAATGGCTACCTCCAACTTCTTTTGGCTTTCTCCTGTGTCTCTCTGTGTATTCTGTCTTCTACTTTTGTGTCTCTTATAAGGATATATGCCATTGTATTTAGAGCCTATCCTAATCTGCAATGATCTTTTCTTGAGACTTTTATTCTAATTATATCTGTAAAGATAAGCTCACCTTCTGATCTTTTGTTGGGGAGGCTGCAATTGAGCCTGCTCCATATGGTATTGAAGACTTGGTTTTGACTTTATGGACTATATTCTAGTTAAGAACAGCTAGCTCCTGGCAAGTTTCCTTTGGAAGCCTATGAAGAATACAAGGTATATCTGGAAAAATTCCAGCTGTTGTTAATATAATGAGAATGGTTTGTGCAGCACTGATGTAACATGGCAGCCAAGGAGAGTGGACTGGAATGCGCATGCATGAACAATGATAACTTCATTATACTAGTCAGTGGGGGTGGTAGATGCACTTGAGTGAGCATGTGAATTATGTGGCTGTCACATTCTAAATGACTGAGTAGACCAATGAATCTGCATCAGATTTTGTGTTAAGCTTGAACATTCCTCCATGGAAACTCTGGTGGATGATTCAGAAGGTTGTAGCTATGGGGGCAACTGACAGCTTCATCACAACAATGTATGTTCTCATGCATCCTGTCTTATGTGAAGTTTTTTGGTGAAACATTAAATCACCCAGGTGATTCAGCCCCCCTACGGCCCATATTTGGCACCCTGAGACTTCTGGCTTTTCCCAAAACTAAAATCACCTTTGAGAGGGAAGAGATTTCCGACTGTGGATGAGATTCAGGAAGATGTGACAGGGCAGCTGGTGGTGATTGGAAGAACTGTGTGAGGTCAAGGTGCCTACTTTGAAGGGGACTGAAGCATCATTGTCTATATACAATGTTGCTTGTATTTTATATCTTCAATAAATGCCTCTTTTCCATAGGCCATGGATGGATACTTTTCGGACAGACCTTATATTCTTGGCAACAGATTTGTTGACCTGTTAGGGAGGATTTGAAATTCACTTCTCAAGGACAGGATGATACAGGCATAGTTAAACATCATAGAAGATGGTTTCTGTGATGCAAATGTAAGCTACAAGGTAGCGGCAGTACTACAATATTCACAGAAAAAAGGACTAAAAATTCACAGCAAAAGAAAAGGATGAAGAGCAGAATGCTTCCAGTCTTCATCAGTATCTCCTCAACTCCCATTCCCCCAAAACAACAAAGTAGATTTGGAATTTTAGTGAAAGGTAGTTGGCCCCCAAATAACAGAGTTTTGAGGGATTAGATTTATAACTAGATTATGACAATGAGAAATATTGGGTTGGCCAAAAAGTTCATTTAGTTTTTTTCTGTATGATGGCTCTAGTAGTGCTTAGTTGTCTTTAACTTTGTTCAAAACAATTTTGTTAGATGGTGTTGTGACAGCTGTCATTTCAGTGTGCATTTTTTAAAAAAAGATTCAAAATTGTTGAATTTTTGTGCAGCTAGCTACCTTAACATTGAAGATGGAAGAAAATACGCAACATTTTTGGTGTATTATGCTTTATCGTTTCAAGAAAGGTAAAAATGCAACTGAAACACAAAAAAGAGATTTGTGTGGTGTATAGAGAAGGTGCTGTGACTGATTGAACATGTCAAAAGTGGTTTGCGAAGTTTCTTGGTACTGTTGACATTTTGGCCAAATAATTCTTTGTTGTGGGGCTGTCTTATGCACTGAAAGATGTTTAGTAGCACCTCTGCCCCTTACCCACTGGAAGCCAATAGTGGGAGATAACCTATATGCTTAAAATATCCAAATCAATAGTTATTAGTGAAAATGAAGAATGTGTCTTTTATTTTACAGAAAAAAACTAAATGGATTTTTTGGCCAACCCAGTAGATATATGTATAGTTATATGATTTTAAATAAGTAGATTTCATAAATGAATGGAGGAGTGGCGATGTATTTAGAATGTGTACAATGGTGTTTGGAGCTGTCCTTTGAGACTTGACTGTGGTTGCAGAGCCTTTGTGTTGTTATGGGAGTGCACAGAAGAGGGCTGTGCTGTGGCCTCCACAGGAGAGGGCTGTGTGTGTTCCTCTTATCACTGTAGTGCATTTTTAAGCCATAGTAATGGTAGTAAATACCTTTGCATCCCTTGGAAATTTCATTTAGCTTATTTGGGTATATTCGGAAATGTTTAAGAAGTGATAAATGTCCATGTCGGAGACTCAGGTAGTAGACATTTTGATTCCAGTGTGGGTGCTGGAGCTGCAGGGAAAACCCTCCTCATTCTGTAATTTGAGGAATACTATCTTAAGGCCTGTATCCTCATGCACCTTAAAATGAAACCTGAAGAATTAAGTAAAAGTAGTTAGAAGTGTATTCAACTTAGGATATAAGTAGTATCAAACTAGCATAATATACTTAAAAAGAAGTTTTGGGGACTGCAGGGGACTGTAGATTGGTGTTTCCTGATTTCAGTATAGGTGAGTATAGAGGAGAAACACTAAGCCCAATCTAGGATTTTCAGATAGAGTTTGCTAAAAGACAAGACTGGATGAAGTCTGTTTCCTTTCTAAACAAATTCTCTTAGTCTGTAACTATGTATATTCTGAACACCAAATTGAGAAGTTAGGAAGTCATGGGAATGACTGCTTTCTTGAACAAAGTATTTTGTGCATTAAGTACCTTCCATGTTGAAATGTATGCTTAAGCTTAAGTAGCTTCACAGAAAGATTTGAATTCAACTACAATTAGACCTTAACTTTTTATTTGTCTATTGGCAGACATATGGACTATACACAAAGAAATAAAATGAGATAAAGTTTAAAGCATAGATTGGAATTACATTAAGCTGGTTGATTATAGTTCATACACGCTAAAATTTAAGCACTGTAAGGGGTTCAAAAATACCATAGATTTCAAGTGTGTATATTACATAGGGTGGGGCAAAAGTGAGTTTACAGTTCTTATGGAAAAATAATATAATAATCAATAAATAATAATACAAGAATAAGCTGTGTTTCTCATAAAACTATAAACCTATTTTTGCCCACCCTGTATATCAAGCACAAGTATTCCTAAATGTGTCTGTTAATAAAATTTATTTCTACAAAATCTTTTTTCCTCACTGACTTGGGATAAATTTCCCCATATAAATAATAAAAGTAAGCTTCAGAATGTAGTTCTTTCATAGTTATGTGTTTAAAAGACAGTTCATATAATAGTGCTATTACAAATTAGCTATAGATTATGAATAAATATAGTTAGGGCTTTTGGTTCTTACTTAGCTTAAGAAATAAAGTTCTGACTTTGTGAAAGCAATTTCAGATTTGTAGTAAAAAAATTACCAGTAGAAGTTTCTGCTGAAATTTGCTAAGAAGAAAGACAGTAATATGAAGCACTGAAAATTAAGACAACTTAGTGTGAAACTCTATAGGATCTCTAATAAAATAATAGCCAGAATAAAGACAAAAAATTACCTAAGGTTTCTTTAACAGCAGTCCAGCAGAGATACCTAAAGAAATGTGGCCTTTTCTGAGCTACTAGTGTGAAAGGCAGAGCATCTTCATCCCCTTTCATGCCCTCCTTCCTTGCTGGTAACTACCCAAAAATAAATGGGGGCTGGGGGTGGTGGGGGAGGGGTGGCGGTGAGGGATGGGAAGAGGGAGACAAAATGGATGCAGACACACTCTATCTGGGAATTGTGGTCATTCTGAGTAATGTTGTAGAGAAAGACTATAATAGCAATACTACACTGAGAATTATATTTTTATATTTGCTACTGTCAGTCAGGAGTGTACAGTATTAGAGAACAAGGAGATTGAGGATAGGAGAATTTGCCATTGGAGCAGTGGGTACTCTAATTGTAATATACTGAGCCCTGGACTTCTCAAACTATAGACATGTTTTGAACTATAGACATATGATAGGCAAATCCCTTTCAGATAGGAAGAGGGGCTGAGGGGCAATCTTACCTCACAACAATCTTATTGAGGTATAATTGACTAGTGTAAACTGCACATTATAAAGTGTACAATTTAAGAAGTTTTGACGTGTTTATATCCATGAAACCATCACTACTGGCAGGAAACTGAATCTATCCATCATCCCCAGAAATTTTCACCTGCCCCATCCATTGTAGTTTTTACATCTGGGTGTTTTATTTGGTTCTTTTTCATGTATTCCATGTCTTTTTAACACATTCTCTGTATTATTTAGTTTCTTGAATGTACAGAATACAATAATTAACACTGTTTTGTTGTCCTTGTCTACTGATTCTAGCACCTCAGTCATTTCTGGGTCAATTTAAATTGACTTGTTTTTCTGTTATTATGGATCATATTATCTTGCTTTTTTACATACTTGGTGATCTTAGATTGTATGCCAGAGATTGGGTGCTGGATGTTTTTCAATTCTTATAAATACTTTTGAGCTTTGTTCTTGGTTAAGTTACTGAAAATAGTTTGATCCTTTCAGGTCCTTTTTGCTTTGGTAGGTGAGATCAGACCCTTATGAGTACTTTCGTAGATTCTCTATAGATTACGGAGTTTTCCACTCTAGTGGCCAGAAACAGAATTGTATGAGTGTGGGTATTGTTCCCGCTAATCCTTTTGGGTGGTTCATTCCTCACACTGGTATAGGTTCTTGATAGGCCTGTGCTGACTCAGGAGGGACCTCTGCAAAGATTTGAGGTTCTCTTTCTGTGCAGCTCTCTCTTACCCTATACTCTGCCTTTCAAACTCCACTGTCTCGTTAAATACAATGGGAAGGTAATAGCACTCTGGAGAAATACAATGAAGGCCAAAGGGATGATAGATATGTTAATAGATGCAGAACTTGTTAGCAGTAGCAACTGCAAACCACAGCCTGGGCAAAGAATAGCCCAGAGTGTTACTCAGGAAGTAAACAAAAGAAGAAACATTTGTTCACCAAATATGTAAGAGTAATAAATCAAAACACAATTTAAAACAGTGATCTAACACTAATCACCTGTCAGATTGGCATGTAGGGAAAGGGTATTACTGAATGGGAACTGTGGGCAGGCACCCTTGCTGCTGGTGCTGCTAAATGAGTGCAGACTTGCTATGCAGTGTTACAGTAACAGCACAGGCCGTGTGGTGACTAATATGTCAAAATATGTTAAGTGATGTCTATAAGCAATAGGTATGATATGTCATTTCATAGCCTATACACATAATACAGAAAGATACAAAGGATATATGAAATTGTTAAATAGTGATTTTCTCTGGATTATGATTGATTTTTTAAAAATTTATCTTCTACCTGTGTAGCTTTTTTTTTTAAGATTTTATTTATTTATTTTGAGAGAGGGAAGGGAGGGAGATAGAGAGAGAGGGAGAGGGAGAGAGAGAAACATCAATGTGAGGTTGCTGGGGATTCTGGCCTGCAACCCAGGAATGTACCCTGGCTGGAAATTGAACCTGGGACACTTTGGTTCCCAGCCCGTGCTCAATCCACTGAGCTACGCCAGCCAGGGCTTAACCAGTGTAGCTTTAAGAGGGATTTAGGATTGGGTAATCTGGTTGTAAAATGAGGTTCAAGTATTTGTCCTGCTGCTGAATTTGCACAGCAAAATGATATATTTAGTCAGAGTAGGGGTGGGGGTGGAGGGTGGGATACAAGCTATCCCAGGTAACCTTAGCTTTGCCTCTTTATTTCTTTGAAAAAACAAGTGCACCCACCTGTATACAAAGCCCCAGGTAGCTTTATTAGACACATTAGAAAGAAATAAAGCTTTTCTCAGTGTCCAGTCTGATTAATGTTCTAGAACATCATGTTCTTTGGTGTTTTTGGAATCTGTAGGATTTCAGAAATTTATGGATTAGTCTGGGTCAATGGAAGGACAGCAATTAAAGTACTCTAGCAATGATTTAATGTTAAACAGTAAATGGACAAATTGTTCAGTTCTGTCCAGAAGATCAGTTATCAAAGAAAGTGCTCAGGAAGCACTTCAGTGCAAACAGAATCAAAAATAATAGTTTTCAGGTAACAAGATAATTCCCTGATTTCAAAAAATAATTTCTGTACATTGAATTGTACTTTAATGAGGCCTGTATTATATGGACTCAAGCTGTATATTAAGTGTGCTACCTACAATTTTGCTCGTTATGTAAATGTTGCATTTATCAACACATTTCAGTTTTTTGGGATGCCTATAGCATCAATCTCTCTCTCTCCTCCCCCAACCCCCTACTTCTCCCCCTGTCCCCCTTTCTTAGAGAAAGAGCAAGGGGGCTGGAGAATAGCCTCATCTGACTCCCATACAGGCCCTTGCATGGCCACTCCCTTAGGCATTAAGCCCTTAAGACAGTGAGGATCTGACCCACATCAAATAATCTTAGGAACAAAGCCTCGGGTCTGTTGACCACAGAGACAGAGTTTTGGGCAAACTAGAGATAAATAGTGTTGTGTTTCAGCTCCAGGCCCAGGAAGACAGTAAGTCCAGGTGGGGCTACACCATGACTGACATCAGGGCCAGCTGTGGTGACTAATGACTCCCCTAGCACTGATCAATCAATAGAGACAATAACCCTGAAAGGACTGACCTGGAGAGCTGATGCATAGTCTATTGAGATTCTTCCCTGGGACCTCCCTTAAGATCCCTGCCTTTAGTGAGCAGATGAAAACCTTTAGGAGGAGGACCCAGCTCTCTCTCCCTCTTCCTCCTACTCCCTCCCTGCCTCCCTCTCCCCACCTATCTCCCCTCTCATTCCCTCTCCTTTCCTCCCTCTCACTCTCTTCCTCCCTCTCTTCCCCTTCCTCTCTCTCTCAAATAAAACATAAATAAGTAAGTAAATAAATAAATACTGTTCTTTAATTTTCTGCTCCTTTATTTTGAATAAATGATTTCCATTCTCAAGGGCCTCAAAGGTGGCTGGAATTCCAGTCATCAAGGCAGCAAGAAGCAGAAAGGGGAAAAAGGATAAAAAGACCTTTCTTCTAGCCAAGTCAGCTCCTTTTCAGTACTACATTTGTATTACTGCCTCTAACTTCAGGGGAATTTGGCATCTTAGTCTGCTTGGGTTGCCATGACAAAATGCCACAGACTGGGCAGAAATTGATTTCTCACGGTTTTGGAGGCTGGAAGGACCAAGGTGCTGACAAGGTAGGTTTCATTCTGAGGTTTCTTCTCTTGGCTTATGGGTGATAGCCATCTCACTTGGTGCTCACATGACCTCTTTGTGCAGGTGAGGGTCGGGGAGAGGCTCTCCTGTTTGAGCAACTCTCCCTGTCTTTTCTTGTAAAGGCATGGGTCCTATCAGATGCAGGCTCCATCCTTAGGACTTCATTTTATCTTAATTACCTCCTATAGGCCCTGTCTCCAGTATTCACAATGGGGGTTAGGGCTTTCACAGGAAATTTGGCAGTGTTGGGGGGTGGGGCACAATTCAGACTGTAGCAGATGGGAAGGGTAGCAGTTGGGTGTATTGTTACCCCAAATACAAGATCCTAGGGAAAAGAAGAGGAGCATGGATATTTGATAGTAATCACCACAGGCTTGTGGCCGAGTTTCCCAGGCTGATAACCAAGGGCTTGGGGTTGGAGCCCTACAGAATGATCATTGAAGAAAGGTAAGGTTAACCTATGCAAAATTATGCATAGGACATTATGAAAGGAAACCTGAGGAATATTTAGGAATTATTTCTGATAAAATACAGTTCCTCTTCTTAAGAAAATGATAACCCAAAGAGAAGTTGGGGAAGTACAACTGTAGGTAAATAACTATCAGCAGGTAAGGGCAACCTACAGTTGCTGCTGGTTTTTACTTTTCCCCTATCTTCTCAGTGAGTATATTTTCTACTATTCATATCTTTTTTTCCCCTAGGACTTGTATGTAGTTTAGGACAGAAATTGTATCTTAGGACAGAAATTACATTTAGCAGACTGCACATGATCCTGTTGCCCTTGAGAGAGACTCTTGGTGAACCACTTTCAGAAAAAGTTCACCAGGACCTTAAAGCTCCAGGTATAACTCAGTTTCAGTGCATTTCTACAAGGGGACTACGGGGAACCAGTTATAGGGTCTATTACATAGCTATGAAACTCTTGGAGCCTGGAAGATCTTAGGTCACATTGAAGGTATTTTTCTCTCTGAACTCTAGGAATTGCATAATTGCATTTAGTTTTATTACTTTCCAGTACTTGGTAAAACTTTTTAAAAAATGTATGGATCCTGGTTATATGGAAGTCTAGTTAAGAAGCCTCCTTTCAATTTGTGTTTGGGACCAGTTGAGAGAGATGCAGGAGCCAGACAGAAATGTAGCTCATTTCTGAGGGCAGAATAATTGACTAACTCCCTCTGCCCTTGAGTAAGTGGACTTACCCACCCCATGAGTCTTTCTTAGAGAGCCATTCACACCCTCTCTGTAGGCCCGCTAGCTTTGAAAGAGAAGAATTGAACTGAGTATCTTCATTTCTTCCTCCATATTCACTGATCAATCAATAAAGGGCTCAGATGAGAGACCAGATTCTTCTGCATGGGAAGATGAGATATGGAAGAATAAGTGTTCCCTTAAGCAATTGGAAGAGGTTACCCCTAAAATCTTTGATATATCCCATTCACTTATATGGCATCCCTTTATAAAGATAGGACTTGTAGTCTTTGAAAAGGAACATGAAGATATTAACCCATGGGACATACACTGAGTCTAGTAGTCAGTAAATCTGGTGGTAAGATACTCCATGTATATGAATTGTTTTTTCAAATTTGATTCAAATTAATCAATAAAGTTTATTGATTTTTTCCCTAGATTTTAATTCTTATTGTTGGTATCTGTAGATTTCACCAAAGTTTATATTGCTATTAAAATTCTACTTACATTTATTTTTTACATAGGAGAGAATATCTTAATGGTAATTTCAGTCTATATCTAAATAGCATCCCTGATGTTAATATCAATCCAAAAATGCATGCTGTTTGAGATACTGTATTCAAGAGATACACTATTTAATTCAGTTTTGTGATCTTAGGCATTAAAAATGTTAGTGTGTAGCTGATTTTTTTTAAACTGGAATGTGTATCATTGGATAGTTTAATTACAAGTCCTGTTATAACAAAAACAACTGAAACTTGTTTTCATATTAAAGACCTTTAAATCCGAAGGAGAATTTTACTCATTTTTCTATGGTCTTTTTTCCTACTGGACTTTTTTGTGGAGAAGATGTGATAGGGGCTGGGATTGTATTTCTGTCTCAGACTTGAGTTAGTTTGAAACTCAGAACCTTTACCCCCTTCTTTGTTCCCTGAGTGGACCAATAAAAACCAAAACAACACTGGTGGGATGTCTCGGTTAAGACTTGCCCATGTAGAGTACTTAACACACGTTTTAGAAGGAATATGAGTAAATACAAGTTCATAGGCAGAACTTATTTACTGATAGGGCAGTGGCATTGAGGATAACTTTTAGGTTTATGGAGTTGAGTTGAATTTTCAGGCAAGAAATGAATAATAAAACAACTAGGAATTCCTGATACTGTGTACTATAAAGAAGTAACACTTCAATCTTGTTCGACAGATTTGCATTAAGATGAAAAACTGTAACTAAGATTTTGGCTACTTAGTACAGTTGCCTCAGTGATTGACTGCTAGGGTTTAACAGTGAAGGTTTGGGGCAGCTGTCCTGGGAGAGTCCCTAGAGCACTGTGTGTGTGTCTGTGCACAGCCCTTCTCTGAAGAACTAACATCATGGTTGGACTGACATTTAGAGCAATGGTGTAAAATTGATTTAGTATCACTAAGAAGATTGCCAGCCCAGTATTATTGAAGGCTCTGTGAATATGCCCTGGTGACATCCCACAGCATATTTTTCTGTGGTGTTCATAACTCTTTTCCTGTCTAAATGAAAAGATGGAACTCTGGGTAGTAATCACATTCTCCTATTCATCTTTTATTTTTAGCAGCTTTATTGAGATGTAATTCATATACCATACAACTCACCCATTTAAACTGTAAAGTTTAGTTGCTTTTAGTTTAGTCAGAGTTGTGCATCTGTTAACCTTGCTCAATTTTTGACCATTTTCATTAGTTCAAGTAGGTAACCTGCATCCCTTAGCTGTCAATCTTTCTTCACCTTGAAAAAGAAAAAAAAAGGACCTTCTCTAGAAACCATACAGCAGGCTAGATCATAAGCTAAACTATCAGCCAAGATATTCCATAATTCTAAAACTCAATCTTTAATAGATATATTATAGCTGCTTTTCTGTGATTTCTATGTAGTAATGAAATATTTGTTTGCTGTCTTAGGAATGCTAGCACTAAATGCTCTGTAACACAATGGGATCATGAGAGGGATAGCCTTTGCCTTATTTTATTGGTTAGAAGCAAGTTACAGGTCCCATCCATACTTGGAGAGAAGCTTACGCAAGGATGTGCACACTGAGGAAGCAGGGGTCACAGGGACCCTCCTAGAGCCTCTCTGCTACAGCCCTTGAATTAGTGGAGACTTAAAAAATGTTGCTTCCAATTTACACCTAATTTTAATTACCTTTGTTCTGCTCCCTCAGTTGTAGGCTTGTACTGTATATTTCATAGAAATGGTGTTTACTTGCCACTGTTCATAGAATAATAATCATTACAAGTAGTGAAACTTCTTTATGTCAGAATAATTCCTGGCTTAATTTGTCTACTTTGTGAAAAAGATTACTGAGCAAATTCATCACTGGGCTTGATTTCCATCTTCAAAAGCCACTGATTTCTGGGCTTCTGTGACTCTAGGTTCTAGTGTATACGTAATGTTGGTGAAAGTATTGTGTAAAGTGGAAAGAACCTATATGAATGAAAGCTGGTATTATGACATTAATATTATTATTTGATAATCTGGCATTTGGAATGCTACTTCATTAAGTTGTTGTTTAGACAAAGTATATTAATCTTTGAATTACAATCTTGAATTTTGGCTATTACTTATTTTTTCACCTGGAAGAGATACTATTTTTGTGTGTGTGTGTGGTATAATTGACATCATATTTATTTTAGGTGTACAACTTAATGATTAAATATTTCTGTATATTGTGAAATTATCACCACAGTAATCCTAGTTAATGTCCATCAGCACATATAGCTACAAATTTGTGTGTGATGGGAACTTTAAAGATCTATGTTCTCAGCCACTTTCAGTTACACAATGCAAGTCACCATATTGTACATTACATTCCCCAGGACTTGCTTATTTTATAACTGGAAGTTTGTACCTTTTGACCACTAGTATACATGGCTGTTCTGGGGGAGCACTTTTAAAATTCAAATATTTTGCAAACTTTAAATATAGCTATAAAACCCAAAAATATCTGAGAAACATTCATAAATTTTGGAAGAAGAAAGATAAAGGACCAATCACGTAAGCTTTTACTTGTATCACCAGACCAGATTTTAAAAAAGATCCTAATCATTTAATATGAAATTGAAAAAATATAGATGATATTCAGTGGAATGTTTTTCTTTATATGTGTTTCACTCATTTGATACAGTTTATTCCTACACTTTGTGTGCGTATGAGTGTGAGAGAGAAAAAGAGGACATTGATTTTATATTTTTCTTTAGATTTGCTTTTTTATAAAGTATGGTTGGAAGTTAATATGTTGATCTCAGTTGGAATTTTGGAGATGATATTTTTATTTAGTGAAAATCTGTAATGAGTGAGCACATTTTTCCATAAACCATCTGTTTTCATCCCATTGCTTTATCTTTTGAACAAGGGCTAAAAGTTTCAAATTTGAGAAGCATGGGACAGTCTTCCCCTTAGATCCAGCTGACTATTCATTTTCCTATTTACCCCCACCTCAGCATGGCATTCATGTGAACAGGGCAGTACACTGAGATGCTGGGTCCCACAAATCTTGCCAGAATCACCTAGGAATCTTTAAAAATACACTATTTTCTGCCTTTTGTCCCTAGATATTCTGATTTAATTGCTATGGGATTTAAACAATCTGCAGATGATTCTAGTGTGCAGCAACATTTGTGAACAGCTGTGCTGGGGGTGAGGACCTGGAATAGTGTTGGGTAAGGTAGGATAAGAGTTTTCTGGAAATGGGCTTTATAGCTCCTAGGATTCCACCTTTAATAATGCATTTTGCAAAGTTGAAAAAGATCTTATATTTGGAAATCAAAACTGGTTTGTAGAATTAGTTTCTTCAATAAATGAAAATTGGTTTGATGAATCCCATTAAAGCTGCGTTTATCGATTACCTAAATTTAGGCCTTTCTGAAGTCAGTGTGCAAAAAATCAAGTTGATACAGATAAAAAACTCCCCAGATCTGGAAGTCAGACTGTTTTAGCAAATTATGAGAAAACCAATTTCCTACACATTAATCAATGTTACTAAAATAAAAAATTAAAAACCTATTTAAAATGTGGAAATTGCTTCCTAATATTTTAACAGAGAGAGACTGAGAACACACAGCATTGAGTCATCAGGAAAACTGAAGATCTCCCCCGAGCAACACTGGGATTTCACTGCAGAGGACTTGAAAGACCTTGGAGAAATTGGACGAGGAGCTTATGGTTCTGTCAACAAAATGGTCCACAAACCAAGTGGACAAATAATGGCAGTTAAAGTAGGTGAAGCCCATAATTATTTTTGGTGCTTTAATCCATTAGGTGCAATTTCTTGGTGTGGTAATACTGTTACTGATCTGTTTTTACTTTTCTGGTAAATATGGGTGTTTATAAAACTGTTTCTCTGAGTTCTTTGTGGCTGTTTTGTGTAGAGGTTGTCTTACTAGTGGCACATTTTCTCTCTCTCTGGAACCATGAGTGTATGAAGTACGTTCACTGTACTTTTGGCATGATGCATTAACATGTTTTATACTTCAGGCCCTTCCACTGCCAAGGTGAGTTCAGGCCAGGTGGCTGCATCCCTGGGAGCAGGGCAGTGCTGCACTGAGCCAGGCGGGGAGCTGGAAGAAGAGGCAGCACACTGGGTTGGGCAGGGTGCGGGGCTAGGGCTAACAGCAGTCTTACTGAAGGTTTCCTGGAAACCACACACATGCTGTTGCCACTAACCTCAACCTTACTCGGTCCTGACCGGCTCGGCTTCTGTTTGTTTATTTCATCTCCACTCAGTACTGCCCTGTTCCCTGGTTGGAAAGTTGTACTGAAATGCATACCTTGTGATAATGCTGTCACATTCTGTCCTTATTGTAAGTGTCATGCCATTTGACGTGTTCATTTAAAAACAAAAATCAAAAATGGCCAGATACAGAGGTTGGCCCACACAGACTGTACCTGGCAGGCTTATGTTGGTACCTGTAAAGAACTACTGGTTTCTATCCAACTTTTAATAGGCCCCTGTAATTGTAATTTGTTCAGATGTTTAATGAATATTTGCTCTGTATAAAATATTTTAGGAAAATTAACAGTTGGGGTGAGGGGAAATTTAAAGAGAACAAGAAAAAGAGATTTAGATACTGTCATTAAACTTAAAACTCTTAGAGTAATAAATAATGTCCCAGTTTGCAAGAATTGAGAATGAGTTTGCAGACAATCTATAACCATCTTCCAGTTAACACCCCCCCCCCCATTTTGAAAATTTATCAAAGGAGCCTCAGTTTCTTACTTGATTTTGGGGCATGGATTCATATCATATAATATAAAAGACTACCTGTGTTGAAGTTTATTGTGAGCAAAATGTTACTATTTAGCCTCCTTCATTGTTGAGCATTTCTATTTCTTGGGTCATATGAAACTAATGAGAAATTACTCGTGGGAAAATTTGATTCTCTGTATGGAGTCTTAATCTTGTTTTTGGTCATATTCTTTTACAATGTGATGAGAACTATAGACATTTTTTTAGGAAGATGAATATATGTATGAAATTTTGCATATAACCCATAGACCTCTAAAGATGAAGATGCTAAGGCCTTTGCTCTGGAATATGTGTTGAAATAAAATGTTTTTATTAGAATGTGAATTACTTCTCTTTTCATTTTGTGCCACTGCTGTGTAAGTACAGAGTCATTTCATTTAGACTCTCCTGGATGTGCGTTGCATTGGTTCATGACACTTTTACTTAGCTGGGTCTTAAGGAAAATCTGTCCTACATAACCGAAGTTCTAACTTTCTCCCCCAGTACTAGGGAAAGTCCTTTGAAGTAATTATGTTCAGTTCTTTTCAGTTTGTGCTATGTGTGCTTTACTGTGTTAATCAACATTGTAATCTGTTTTAGTTATCTGAATTAGCCATCATTAATAGGTTTTAAAGGTAAATAAAGAAGGTACTTCATCTTGACATTTAAAAAGTTTTTCTTAATTTGATAACATTTGGAACTGTATAATGCTTACTCAAGTTTTTAAGGAATTTGAAAGTAAAAATAGGAAATTGCCATTTGTAATTTGACCTTATTTTGAAAGCCTCTGTTTAATGCTATTAAAAATCACAACTCTTCAGAAATACTTATAAGGTTGTCTTGGGATTTACAGATTGGTAATAGTCACATTTATACTTACTATCTGATACTGTCTATCTTTAGCACCTTGAATTCTTGAGCAAGCATGATAGTTTAGCATGAAGGTGGTAATATGGTATATTAATCAACATATATATGGGATGTGCTTGATTCCATTTTGATGACTGATATGTGCCATCTACTATAAATTTTAAAATATATTTATTGTTGGTCTCTTTGAAAAAGCTTAGCCTTTCATCACACGAACAATAGTTAGTTCCCTCATTTAGGTACAGAAACCAGCTTGACAAGGACAAATATGTAGAAGCAATGTGTAATTAAGGAGTTCGATTTGATATTATACATGTAGAAAGCAAATTATTGAGCACCCACTGTGTTTAGCTCTGAAATTAGGACTGTAGAGATTTAAATGAACTAATGGGACAATGATTCACAGTCCTGTGAGTTTTCTATTTCTGTTGGTGAAATGAGAAATACACTTGAAGTAGCGCTATACTAGTGTTTAATATGTACTTTGGGACTCTAGAAGGAGTACTGTATTAAATATTAAGCTTATCCTGAATTATCAAGATTTACTTGCACTATTTGTACAGAATTAAACTGTATATTAGCCTGATATTTAAATAATTATTATTTCTAATTTTTAGTTTTGAGGGAGCCCTTCCCCAAGTTTATTTAACCAAATAGAAGAAATGTTTGAAAAGATGACTTCTTAGTTACTAGAAATAATTATCTCCAAGAGTTAATTTGAAAATTGGTTAAGATATAGTATATCAGATTCAATAACATAACATTGTGAGAGTTATACTTATGATAATTTTTTGACCACTGGCCTGAGGACAGTCCTTAAGTTGCCAGTGAGGTTCTATGGTAGCACCAGAGATGGTGGAAAATTTTAACCCTTCAGTTTTAATTGCACAGCCCTGAGGAAATGGGCCTTACTCATCTGTAAGGGGTAGTTGGACTACTAGTTTGTCTAACTCTGCCTGAATGACGGGGTCATAGGGCTGCTGAGGGCAAGCTCATTGTTTCCCCAGGGTCTTCCAAAGCTGAGGAAGGACAACCTTCGACTCTGGCTGGGTACCTCAGACTTTGGTCAGCATCCTCTGCAAATAACATGCAGTGCCCATTTTGCATGATAGTGGGGTAACCACTGAGTGAAAACTTTAGACATGTACAGTGACTGTCCTCTAAGTAAAGTAGATGCCTGGTTAGCCCACTGGTAGGGCTAATCATAAAAAAAGTCCCAGATTCAGAACAAATGTTTGAAGAAGCACTCAGGATTGGGTTTTTGAGCTAGGATTAGAAACACACAGGAGAGTTAAGTCCACAGATGATCAGACTCAGAATGTCACAGTAAATCCAGAGACACAGGAGTTCAGAGAAAATAGCTGAGATGCCATAGTGCAGGCCCATGGGTTGGAAGTGAGTGGAGTGACAAAGACATTGCTAACATGGGGAGGAATGATCTGTACCTTCAAGTCCCGACCATGTGTCCCCACCTGACCCTGCCTGCAGAGTCCATCTGGTTTGCCTAGACTACCAGCTTCCCTGTTGTCTTCCAACAGATTTATGTCCAGACTGATTTCTTGAAGGTATGCATGCCCTGTTCCTATCTATGGGCTCTGAGGGAAAAAAAACCAGGGTAGAGTAGAAGAGAATGAAAACGAGAGGCATAAGGGAATGAAATTGCTGTCACTAAAGATGGAAGGCAATGAAGTTGTTATTGGAGGGTTAATGCTGGAATAAAACTGTCATCTCATCGGAGAATGGAACTAATATTGGGCAGGTAGGTGGGGATAGCAAGGTGTTATGTTAAGGTTGTCGCCATTGATCATTATGATGAGCTTTTAGTCTTCCACTTGCAAAGTAATCTGGGTTAACCAGAAAAACAAATTGGCTGTTTGAGGTTAGATGCTCGGGCCAGACTGAGTTAGTGATGTGACCCTGTACTGAAGGGTTTCGGGTATTGTCCCTTTCTTGGTGATCTGCCTAACTTGTCTTGTTTCTTCAACATTCAGTGTTTTTTTCTCTTCCAACTCTCCTGTTGCATTGATTTGAGTGTTCCCGATCTCTGGCTGTAACCTGACTTCCATTCCTGCATCCCTACTTCTCTTTGGTATTTGGATCTTGATTTGAGTGTCCTTGACCTGGAATTGCCATCTCGGTTAACCCCTGGGTCTTCTGGGAAGGATCAGAGCCCTACGTCTGACAGGGTCAGCCTCCCCACAGTCCAGCCCATCCCTGAGGAGACTGAGGTTTCATTGGCTCATTAGGAAGGCCTCCTTGGTATAGAGGGTACTGCATGTAGGGGAGGACAAGGCTCTACACAGAATGGCTTGGCGTGTTTTCCCTGCTGCTGGTGGAGCCTTGTCATTTCTGTCACAAGTTCTTACTGAGTAATTTTGGTAGGGATTGTAATATTAGAGAAGGTTCATTTTAGTATTTAAACATTGGTCTTGCACATTGTTCTGAAAGCACTGGAATGATAGTTGATAGGATGGCCTTAAATTGGAAATGCTTTCTTCTGATAGTAAAGAGTGTTTTGTTAGGCAATTATGCTGCATTTCAAAAGGCTACACAGTGCTAGTGTTTGATTATCCAGATCACTTGTGGGATGCACATTCATGACTATCTCGTTTTAAATTCAGACTGATTCCAGTGTCTTATGCTTTCATTTGGCTAGATTATATGGCTTAATTAAGAAATACATGGTTGATTGAGCCATATTATTTTATGCTTCTTAATGTTGCTTAAATGTTGTGTTGTTGCAAATGAAAGTGTAAGTGGGTCACTTCCAGGAGTGGACAGATCGCAAAGATGTGTCAGGGCTCCCCTTTAGTCAGCCTTGGTTTTGAACTCAGGTCCCTTGTGGAGTTGGGGTTGGAATTCCTAGTATACATGTATTTCTTTTGCTGTTGTTCTTAGTGGTTTTCATTGTGGGTTTATGTAGTTAACAGAATTATATGAACACCCCAGTAAATAAAACAGACAAAATTAGTATGATTCTGGTTGATGTAAGGGATGGGAGGGGGGAGACCTGCCTACTGCTATTGGAAGTCCATGGGGCGTGACCTCTGAGGAAACCTTTGGGGTCCAAGTGGGACAGTTTGGAAATGGCTGCTCTCGGTGAACTTTAATCAACTGTGATGTGTTTCTGAACATTTTGACACCTAGTTTCTGAAACTCTCTACCAGCATTTGGTTGATTTGACTCAACTGTGACATACTACCATGTCCCAGGTTACATAGTTACTTGGAGGAAAACATGTCTTACCACACCTTACTCAAAATGAGGGTTATCTGAACCAATATTTTGTATACCTCTTGCACATTTTTGTATCATTCTCTGCTGTCTTGTGATCATGCCTCTGAGATTGGTTATACATCAGATTTTTACTTATTGCACTTTATTGTTGTGGGTACTGAAGTAACAGTCTGTCATTTTTGATCTGTATGTAGGCCCTCAAAAATTTTAATGCTAAGATTAACATTGTGTCCTTTACATGTGGATGATGTAATAAGTAAGGAGGAAGAAAATGATATCACCCTTATCATGATATACAAGCTTGTCCCATTAACTTTGTGCTCAGGGCAGCTCTTCCCATGATATAATATTGCATATGTTTTTAGAACTAATCTTCCAGGCTCTCTGATAATGCATAGCAGAAGATATGGAATTAATTGGGCCTCAGTATTCTCAGACGAATGGGAGGTACTACTATTAATTAACTAATTTGAGTAAGATACAATTGAGAATTCACTAAATTGATTCTAAAGATGGATGGTTTTGCAGTTAAGATTTAGTATTCTTTCTTCCCGTCTTAGTAAAAGCACATGTTGTCATAATTTCAAACAATCCATTTAACAGACACTACTTGTTACTCTTTGACGTGAAAACCATTTTTGCACCTATGATCGGCATTCCAAATACTTTGCTTTTTTTATTGTTTATTTTGGCTACTGTCACCATCTGCTTGGAACTTATTAGTGATGATGTTGTGAAATGTCATGGGCATTCTTGTTTGTGATTTACTTAAAAGACTCCTTAGCAGGTAAGGATGAAACTGTGAATCTTGATGTTGAAATAAGGAAAGTAAAAATGTCTAAGGTCTCCTGCAGCCCAGAGGAAGGTGATAGCAAAGTGATGTTCTGTGGTGGTTTCTGGGGTTTTCCAGATTTGCATTCGAGCAAAATTCTGGACTTTCCTGCTCTGAAAGCAGTTTGTCTGTTTGTACAGATCAGAATGTTAGGATGCAAGGGGACCCTTAGGGATATGAGTATAATCCTTGCTCTTTTATCCCCTACATCATTAAGTTGATCCAAAGTCAGCCGCTAACTGGCGATGGACTCCCCTTCATATTTTATTTAAAGACAGTAACCTTAGAAGGGGCCCTTAGCAAGGAATACTTAATGAACAAGGGTGCATTTATAGCAAAAAAGTATTGGTATTTGTATATCCCAGAAGATAAATACATTTTCAAAATATCATTTTTATAACTATATCAATTAAAGTAAATCTTGTTCTTTTTCATCTTTTTATTTTTAAAGCAAATACTGTCAGACTTTCACTACATCACTTTTTTATTTTCTTTGGAGAGGAGTTCTACCTGAGATCCCATGTGATAAGTTCACTCATGTACTGGTTCTAGGATTTCCATGTGGGTGATATTTATCAGTGTCACTTGGGACCAAAGATCAACACAGGGAGCTTTTGATTTCATTCTTGCCCCGTCAGTGGTTATTCCGGCGTCATACCATTTGACGAGACATTTGACAATTACTTGAAATGTAGAATACAAATACTTACAGAGCCTTAGGCGATGATAGGTACTTACAAAAAGTAATGTGCCACAAACACTGAGATACAAGTTTTATCTATGTGTAAGTGATAGCAGATCCCACATAACTTTGCTGAAAAGTAAATACCTTCTGGTGTTCTGATTGGGTTGGTGATATATTGAAAACAACACTTGGCATTGCTAATGGCCAAAATACTAATAGCTTGCATTATTTTATCCCACATCAAATTGTTTTCATCAATGCCTAGAATAATTTTTAAAGCCATACATTGAGTTTCTACATAATTATTGAATCCATCACCTTGCTGGGTTTCATTGTATCTGTGCTCTAATTTCTGATTGGGGAACTCACCCCTCTTTCACGTTTGCAGCTAAAGATAAACATGTGCAGCAGGTATATGAGTCACTTACCTTACTTGGGCCCTATAAAGAACTGACGAGAATTTAGAAATCTTATCTGCTAGGGCTAGTGGGCATGCCCTTCCACATTAATTTTCCTGTTTCCTCTGTTCCCCACATTGCATCCCCCCATATATTTTCTCCATTTCAAAACAGAAACAAAAAAAGAATATCAGAAATGACAGATGTTTTGTGAGCATATTTTACTCTGTTGCTATTTTCAAGTCTGTCTTTCTAAAGTCAGTTCCTGGGCTCTTCAGGTCCTGATCCTTGATACCTTTGCAGATAAGTTCTATCTTTTTTGCCTGGAATACTCAGATTATAGGAACTAATGTCTGTCACACACACTGTGGAAATATGTTCTTGTTTTTAATCAAGAACATATATGACACATCATCAGTCTTTACTCTGAGTCTTTCAAGTGTATGATGACTTGATTTTCCCCTTCTCTAAGCAGGAATGGTAGCAGGTGACTCAGAGGGTCTTCTCCATGCACATATTGTTCACAAGATACAGCTCATCTTCTGCCTAAACTTTTAGCTTGAGTTGGTAAGGAGAAAAGCTCTCGGTTGGTGACAGTCAGGAGTTCTTACTTCAGGAGACTCAGACTGGGGTCATTTCCAGGCCAGCCAGGTGCTTTGGTTTATGCCTGGCATCTCTAGCAACTGAGAATTGACATGGAGAATTGTCTTTGAGAATTTTGACATGGAGATGGGTTTGCTCCGAATCAGAGTGGGTGGCAAGGACTGCTTCCAGAATCCAGTAGGACCTTATTTAGCCCCTAGGCACAATGTTCTTGGTGACCTGCTTCTGAGGACCTTTCTATGAGAATTTCTTACTTTGCTTCCTTGAAAGCTGGCCCCTTGAAAGCCATTGTGTTGTCAGCCTTTCTTCCTTTCCTTTGCCACAGTTGAGCCATCGTAGCCTTACCCCATAATAGCTGTTGGGTCATCACTAAAGTGTATTCTTTCCCTTTATCCCTTCTTCCTGTCTCTCTTTACCCTGAAAAATAAATTTACAAAAGGAAGACAAAAAAAAATGATAGTAGTGCTATTAGACTCCATAGGAAGGGGTCACATCAGTTGCTTTGAGAGCATAATGCTGTCTATTTCCACCCATCCTCCTTGCTTCCCTTTCTCTGCCTTTCCCACCCCCAGTCCCAATCCTTCACTGAACTTGTTTTGATAGTTCTCCCAATCCCTTTCCATTATAACAATGTGTCTTAATCTTTGAGGCCAAGTATAAACTGTCAACATTTAAATTTCCTAGTGACTTTTAGCTGCCACGTTGCACAGAACTTTCAACAACTTCTTAGCATTTTTTATATGATTGGAAGTCTTTCCACAGCGGACATTGCTGTGCTTTGTGTATGAGATAGAAGAGGATCAGAGGACAATTTCTAACTTAAATTTTGAAGTTAGACCCTTGGTACTTGTTAACTTTGTATCATTGCAGCTTAATCCATACAAATTACTAGTAACTGAATTTGTGGCTGTTCAGCCAAAGGCATGAGTTGGAGTGGCTGCTTTAGAAAAGGGAAGTACTTTGGAACTGTGTATAACCCTAAAAGTCATAAAACTGAAAACTGGGAATTTAATTGATCATTGTTCCTGTATCTCTAAGTGACTTTTAATTGGAGTAAATGTTGGCATTGCTGACCTGTAGCTACATGCTGTTTTTATTGGCATTAACCTACTTTTAAAACTTTATTAGGAGTATAAGGCAACCTTGAATACAGATTTGGACAATAGTTGAAAAAAATTTTTTAGCTCCAAGTGTATAAATTTCTTCACTATGGAAAACTGCTTATATGTGTAGACTAGTAATTCTTGTTTTGATTTTAAGTGTTTTCTCTACATATGTTCCTAATAAAGTAAAACTTATAATAATTTTAAATTACTTTATTGTTGGCTAAGCAATGTGGGTTGATTTTCAAAAAATGTAGTCTAATTTGTCCCAAGAGCATGTACGTAATTACTTAAGCTAGGTTCATAAAATAGAGGCAAGTAGAAGAGCTCAGTATCTCCATGGTGCAGAAGCAAGTGACTTTAATGAGTTCTAACAATTGGGTGAAAAGAAAACTTTTTTAAAAGGTAAGGTCATAGAGATGGTTTTCTTAACTATTATGTGCTCTGGGGTGAGGTTTTCTTTCTTCTTCTTTTTTGTTGTTCAAGCATAGTTGTCTCCATTTCCCAACTCCACCAACCACTCTCCCTCGCCTCACTGACTGCGGTGAGGTTTTCATCCCCACTCTTTACTAGAAAAAAAAAGTTTGTTGAGCCCAAATAAACATCAGCCTTACCTAACTTTTAAATTTATGTGATAAATAAAATGTCCTATAATTCAAGGCATTTATCAATACATTTGACTTCTGAACATTCCAATTACAAGAGAATTTCAAGTAGTACAATTGGCTCCACCATTGCTCTTTCCTTTTCCAAGGCCCTCAATTAAGGACAACTTTAAGTCTGTTCTTCTTGATGTGTTCCATTTTAGGTGATTATGCTTCCTTTATAACAGAGAATTCTGGCCTTATTTCAGATGTTAGAAGTCTTTTTTATACACAATGTTTTGATGTTCTGTTAGAACTTTTGTGACTTTTGTTACTAAATATTCTCATTTGAATTGATTATCATTAGTATCCTCCAACCTTAATCATTTATTGAATTAATATCAGTTTGAAACTATTGCTATTGTAGGTGTTTGTAGTCCTTTTTGAGTCGTTTAGGTCTTTTAAATTAATTAAGTGCTCACATATAATAAATGTTGCAATACAGCCCTAAAACTTTAGTATAAATATTAAGAGTCAGCTATACTTGCTTAATGCCAAACAATACAGATGTAACGGCAGCAACTACTCTTCTATCCACTTCCATCACTTGGACAAGGTGTTCAGACGGAGAGCATGAGAAGGTGTTAGCCTGTTGACAAACATCCAGGAGCAAAATCAGTTTCATGTGAGGCCCTCCAGTGGCCCCAGGTTCTGTTTTGTACTGGTAGTGGCATTAAAGAATATTTTCAAGATGAATAGATTTTCCTGCTATGCTGGTGATCTCAAAGGTTAGACTATGCCAGGAATTATCTCTACATTCTGGTGAATAATAATCCTGTCAGGGATTGAGTAATACACATTAGTCAAATGCCATGGCTTGCATTAGGCCTCCGGTACACATAGTAGCATGTATCCTCTCTGTAGCAGTGTTTTTAGGAATAGTTCCTAAGAATTAGGTATTGATGATAACTATTGAGCTTTTGATTATAATATGCTTTCTAATAGTTGAAATATAAACATTTGTACAAATGTTAAGTTTAGAAAACCATATAACCAGTTTGGGAAAAAAATAAACTAGCAAAGGAGCATCTTTTAAAATAGTATTTTATAAGTATACATGCTAGTATATTTAAACTTGCCAGTATATACATACCATATATACAGTATATACAATTAAAAATAAAAAAAATATGTTTTTAAGACTTTTTAATAGTGAGAATTCTTTAGTAGGTAGAAATCTTTCCCAGCTAGAGGATCATTTGATGTTTTTCTTCCCTGTTTGTTTCTTATTACCAGGTGTTTGTCTTTTAAATTTAGATATAGATAGAATAATTAAGGTTTTTTTTTAAGTAATTGCCTTCCCAAATTAGTATTTCCACAGCTCTGTTTTTAAAGTTATACTTTTAAAAACAGGAATAAATGTAGTTAAAATGTTTACAGAAATTATTAACATCTTTTGAATACCTTTGGGTTCTTTTGACTTTTTAAAAGTATCCTTTTTTTAAGAGGTATTTTCTTTTTTTAGAGAGGGAGGGGGAGAAAGAGAGAGAGAGAAACATCAATGTGTGGTTGCCTCTCATGTGGCCCCCACTGGAGACTTGGCCTGCAACCCAGGCATGTGCCCTGACTGGGAATCGAACCAGTGACCCCTTGGTTCTCAGCCCACACTCAATTCACTGAGCCACACCAGCCAGGGATAAAAGTATCATTTTTGAGCACACATGCTAATGTTGATTTAAAAGTGAGATTATTATTCCCCAAACTATGAAAAAATAGATAGGAGAGAGAGAAGGGACATTTCTTAATTGTAAATGTTTTGGTTTTATTTTGTTTATATTTTTCATTCTTTTTTCTTGTTTATTTGTGTAGTGAAATTTAATGTAAAAGTTTTAAATAAATCACCATGTACAGATGGATGCCAGTTAGTAAATTTTATTTGATAGCAAAGTTAAATTTGTTTGTATTTGAAATGCATGAAATTCCTATTTAGTGCAGAAAATGAAAATTAGAGAACCTACTTCTATTCCTTGTACAACTGCGTATTGTCATGTCACATGGAATACGTTCTCTTGTGTCTCTCTGTGCCTGTGGCTTCTCTTCTGTAAAATGGGCTCAAGAACTTAATTGACTGCCTTCATCCCTTTCAAGAACATTGAGGACAGATACCTTGAAGCTTTTGGAAGACAAAGTGCCACCTTATGTATTTTTTGGTACTAACTTGCCTTGTAAGTATGTGCTATATATTATTCACAGTGGCACGATGTGACATTTAGACATTTTTCAATGAGAACAAAAGTTGTTTGCATGCTTTTGTGTTAAACTATAACTTCATTATTAATGTTTTACAATTTTTGAACTTCTTTCCTACCTCTCTGGGGCAGTGAGAACTGTCCCTCTGACATCTCTGTGTCCTGCACTGCTCCTGGGCAGGAGGTGGGCATACGAACCTTTTGGGGGCAGTACTTTAGGTACTACCCATACATAGTTGTTGTATGGGCAGGTCAGGGGTATCTCCTTAGGTCTGCAATATACAGAGCAGGGCCTCATCAGCTTAGAAAAAGACAAAGCGCCCTCTGTTCCTGAGTTTTAAGTTTTCTTCACCATGTTTCTTCTGTCCTGTATTCTGACTCATGGGGTGGCGAGTCAGGCAGAAGTCCTTGATTGCACCATACAGAAAGTGTGGTGGAGGGGGAGAATTCCAGTCTAGGATTGGGGGGACATGGACTGTTGATCTCTGTGCTGCCCCTATAGTAGTTCTTGCTTTTACTGCTCTGAACTGTGTTCTATCTTTAATGAATGAGGATGCGACAGTGTCAGGATCCTGGGGGTGACAAGGGCTGCTCTTGCATTGAATGCCTAGATTTCGTATGATTCTGAAATGGTGATTAAAAGTATATGTGAAGCTGCCTGTGATTATTCACATGAAAACTGTTTAAGTATACTTCATTATGATTTTCTTTTGCACATGGGTTAATTTTCACTGCCCAAGAACTTTGTTGCATAACTTCCAACATTATCAATGAATGCTTGTGGTTAGAAAGCTGTGTCCTTTAAAGAGTTACAGGTGCTATTTTGTTAAAAATAACAAATGCTTAAGTGCTATTTTGTTTTTCTGTGGTAAAAATTGTTCTTGTATGAGAAAGATGATAATTTTTATGTCAGGTTAATATTTTTGAAGTTTGTTTAGAAATTGTTAGTATTTTTGTGATAGCATATTTTCTCAGGTTTCTCAAGTTGTTTCATGTTTTTATGACATCTTTTATCATTCTTTTCCAGAGAATTCGGTCAACAGTGGATGAAAAAGAACAAAAACAACTTCTTATGGATTTGGATGTAGTAATGCGGAGTAGTGATTGCCCATACATTGTTCAGTTTTATGGTGCACTCTTCAGAGAGGTAGGCATCAACTATTTGAATTTTAGCTGATGAATAAATAAATAAGAGGATTGTAAGGATAGATTCTGTTCTTCAGTTACATGCCTTATATTAGTAAGAAGTTAATTTCTCAGTATTTTAGTATATAGCCATGATAATCTATACATTAATTTCTACCACTTATTTTTCCTTTGGTTAAGGGGTGAAACTCATACATTTTTAAATGGCTATCATTTCTGAATCCCCTATTTTCTTTTTTCATTTATAAATACTTTCTAATCTTTTCCCCCTTTCTACTGATTTAATTTATTGGGGTGACCCTAGTTAACAAAAATTATACAGGTTTCAGGTGCCTAATTCTACAACACATCATCTGTACACTGTGTTGTGTGTTCACCACCCCAAGTCAAGTCTCCTTCCATCACCATTTATCCCCCTATATCTTCCTTTACCTTCCCCACCACTCTTAGCTATCAACACACTTTTTTCCATGTCCATGAGTTTTTTTTCTCTCTCTCTTTTCTTTTTTTCTCAATCCCTTCCCCACATAACCTCCCCACCCCACAGCAGCTGTCAACCTGCTTTCTATGAGTCTCTGTTTTGCTTGTTAGTTTATTTTTGTTCATTAGATTCCACATGAGTGAAATCATAGGACTTGCCTTTCTTGGACTGCCTTATTTCACTTAGCGTAATGCTCTTTGGGTTCATCCATGCTATCACAAAGGGTAAGATTTCCTTTTTTATGGCCTAGTAGTATTCCATTGTGTAAATGTACCACCACTTTTTTTATCCACTTGTCTACTGATGGATAGACATATGGCTGCTTCCAAATCTTGGCTGTTGGAAATAACAATGCAGTGAATATGGGGGTATCTATATTGAACATTAGTGTTTCTTCTAGTTTTTTTTGGATAAATTTCCAGAAGTAGAATCTCTGGGTCATAAGGCAGTTTCATTTTTAATTTTTTGAGGAAACTCCATACTGCTTTCCACAGTGGCTGTACCAGTCTGCATTCCCACCAAGTGCACGAGGGTTCCCTTTTCTCCACATCCTCACCAACACTTGTTGTTTGTTGATTTATTGATGACAGCCATTCTGATAGTTGTGAGGTGATATCTTATTATGGTTTTAATTTGAATCTCTCTGATGATTAGTGAGGTTGAACATCTTTTCATATGCCTATTGACCATCTGTATGTCCTCTTTGGAGAAGTGTCTATTCAGGTCCTTTGTCCATTTTTCACTGAATTATTTGTGGGTTTTTTGGGGCTTGAGTTTTATAAATTCTTTATAAATTTTGGATATTAACCCTTTATCAGATGTATCGGCAAATATTTTCTATATTCAGTGGGTTAACTTTTCATTTTGTTGATGGTTTCCTTTGCTTTGCAAAAACTTTTTAGTTTGGTGAAGTCCCATTTGTTTATTTTTGTTGTTGTTGTTGTCCCTTCCCCGAGGAAACACATCAGAAATAATATTGCTACAAGAAATGTTCAAGATTTTACTGCCTATGTTTTCTTCTAGGAGTTTTATGGTTTTGAGTGCTGCATTAAAGTCTTTAGTCCATTTTGAGTTTATTCCTATATATGGTATAAGGAGGTGGTATAGTTTTTTTTTTAATGTATCTTTCCAGTTTTTCTAATACCGTTTATTGACTAGACTGTCTTTACCCCATTATATGTTTTTACCTCTTTTATCAAATATTAATTGGCCATGTAGGTGTGGGTTTATTTCTGGGCTCTTTTCTGTTTAATTGATCTATATGACTGTTTTTATGCCAGGACCCTGCTGTTTTGAGTACTATAGCCTTATAGTATAGTTTGATATCAGATAGTGTGATACTTCCAACTTTGAACTCTTAAGCATTTTAAATGCTCTTTAAAAGTACCATTCTTATTTTTAAACTGTTAGAATGTGTTGGAACTTGATCACAAAGAATGTAGTGTTTTGTTTGTTTGTTTGTTTTTTTAAACTTTTTTTTAGAATCCAGTTACCAAACCTCCACCCTTTTTTTTTTTTTTAAAGATTTTATTTATTTATTTTTATAGAGGGAAGGGAGGGAGAAAGAGAGAGAGAGAGAAACATCAATGTGCGGTGGCTGGGGGTCATGGCCTGCAACCCAGGCATGTACCCTGACTGGGAATCGAACCTGCGACACTTTGGTTTGCAGCCCGCGCTCAGTCCACTGAGCTATGCCAGCCAGGGCTTTGTTTGTTTTTTTTACTTAAACAATATACTGTGTTGTAAGACAGGGCTGAATGTACACTGAATAGAAATATGAAATCTTGTAATTGGAGAAGACCTTAGAGGTTAGTCAGTTAATTCTCTACCCAATCTTCAAATATATTTTGGGGGGGTTTTAATAGACAATCCTAGTAACTGAAAGCATGCCACTCCATGATAGATCCTACTTCTAATAGAATCACTAATTAATCACTCTTAATTTTAGGCTTGTACTTGCTTTTTCTTCCTTTCCTTATACTTTTTATGACTTGAATATTCATTTTCTTTTTACTAGATACATTGAATTTATTAGTTTACTTAACCATTTTACATTGTATTACCTTGTATCAGTATATAGTCATGTATTCAGGTGCATAACTGTATCTTAGACCTAAGTATTACATAATATTATTCTGTTAGTAATAATGACTCTGGAACTTTCTTTAGGTTGCACAAGAATCTTGTTATCTCCTCTACCCTTCTTCCCCCAAACCCAAATTTATTCTTCACAATCACTAAATCCTCTGGCTGTGTTAATCTGTACATTTTATGTAGAACAATCATTATTTAGGGATTAGATTAGATTTTTCTCTCCTGACTAGATTCCACAGTCAGCTTTTCCAGTGGGGTGTTCACTGTAGCCTCCAACTGGCTCTGTCTCAACCATAATTCCCCTCCATGGTACTTGAATACACCCATTTATTTCTTATGTTCATTTATTTAATAATTCACTTAAGCAATATTTAAATATCTAGCCCCAGGTTAGATAGTGTGGAAATCTGGTTTTATGAAAAGACAGAGTAAGTGATATCCATGATTGAAAACTTATTGGTAACAAAACAAAAAGTTTGGAATAGTGTCTGAAAAGTATCCTTATGGTTTCTTATGAATAGTTGGGGCAAAACTCAGCTTATATCTAAGGCAAGTTGAAGGGAGTGAAGTTGAGATACACAGCTGTAAGCACTGCCACCTATTGACTGAATGATCTGTTGTGTTCACATATGTTGTCTTCACACAAGTTAGTGGTAATATCCCCTTCTTCCAGAGATGAAACAGATTTGAGCACTAATTTGAAGTCACACAGCCATAGGTGTCAGAGTTAGGAATTCAAAGACAAAGATCTCACTGTTCATTCTTTTATACCAAAAGTGGTTCAGGGATGAAGAATTTTTAGTTTAATTTAAAATTTAATCTACTTTTTAAACATTATAATTTTTGACTCTGATAAGATGAAATCTTGGGAACTATAAAAATCACAAAATGACAGAGTGAAATTGAACTCTGCCCAAAATCTTAGAATTTCATTCTAAGAAATCATGGGTACTTCCTGAATACTAAAAAGAGAAGCTTGCGAAACAGAAAGTTCACTGTTAAAGAGTGTGTAGTCCAAATGTGTTTTCTCAAGTTACAGTGGTTAAAAATATTAAATATATTTAATAAGGGTTAGAGAAACACTTTTCAGAAATTGGTAACTTAAAGATCTTTTTTGGCCACATAACCTTCAGTTCCAAGAATAGACCCAAAATTTTATGACAGGGAAGAAGGGAAGTGAATACAAGCAGTTAGAACTTTTTACCTTACCCTCACTATGAGAGAGACAGATGCTTTTCATTCCTGTCACTGTAAGAAACCTTTCAGAATATTGTATTTCATATAATTTATATGACCACAAGACATCAGGTTTTGGATCTAGTTCAGTCACCATCAGTCGAGGGACTTGTGAAATGTTATATTTTTCTTGCAGCTACTTTATAGACATTAATCTTGCAATTGGGTAATTTTGAGCCTTTGAAAGTTCTGTAACTTTATTAGAGCAGTAAATAAATAATATTAATACCGAAGTTGATAACTTATTTATTGCCATTGTCTCCAACAATGTATACATCTTTCTAGGATGAGTATACACCCTAGAATATATGGGGTGTATACTCTTTCCCAGGATGTATACTCATCCTAGAAAGAAGTATAGTCATATAAAAGACCGAAGTACAACTTGGATTTGATTAAGATATTAGGACACCTAATTGCACAGGTTTCTAAATTCTTTTGCAGATTTTATAGACAGGGAAAAAAAGAGCTTGATAGTATTGAAAAGTTAAAGTAACTTATAGCCTATAGTTTACTTTAAGTCTTTTAATTTATAAATTTTCAGAGTTTAATAGCAAGGAAACCCTTATTTCAAGTATCTTTTGAGGTTGGAGAAATTCTAGCATAGGAAATACTCTTCTGTGTAGCTTGTGATTATAGACATTCATGAGATTATATAAAAGGCAGCGATGTTAGCCGAATTTTGTCACCTTTCTGTCCCTTCTACTGATCATGTTGTTTCCTTTTCCTTACCCCTTACAAGTTATAAATACAGCTTTATGGAGATAATGTTGACACATGGTAAACTGTACATGTTTAAATCATACAATTTGATATGTTTAAAAAATGTATACGCCTATACCATTAACCATAATCAAGATAATGAACATCTTCATCATGCATATGTTGTTTGTGTCCCACAGGTAACACACACATCCTCTCTGCTGTCACTGTCCTCAGGCAAACATAGATCTGCTTTCTGCCACTCTAGATAAATTTGCATTTTCTAGAATTTTGTGTAAATGGAATCCTACAGTATGTAGTCTTTCAAAAAAAAAGTCTTCTTGTTCCTGCTCAGCATGGCTTAGTTTGTTGAGCATCATCCAGCAAAGCTAAAGGTTGCTGGTTTGATTCCTGGGGTCAGGGCACATGCCTGGCTTGTAGGCCTAGTCTCCTGTCGGGACACATGTGAGAGGCAACCGATTGGTGTTTCTCTTCCACTCTTCTTCCCTCCCCATCTCTTTAAAATTAAATAAGTAAAATGGTTTTTAAAAAATGTTCTTTTCCTCAGCATAGTTATTTTGCAATTCATGTTGTGGCATGTATCAATAGTTTGCTCCTTTTGATTGTGGAGTACCATTAGTATTCTATTGTGTGGATGCACCTCAGTTTGCTTTCTCATTCACATGCTGAAGGACATTTGGGTTGTTTCCAGTTTTTATCTAGTACAAATAAAACTGTTATGAGTATTTGTATACACGTTTTTGAGTGGACATATGATTTTATTTCCCTCGGGTAAGTATGTGGGAGTGGAATGCCTGGCTTATATGGTACATGTATGTTTTAAGTCTGTTTTCAAAAGTGCAGTTGACTTTTGAACAACTAGGGGTTTGGGTGCTACCCTTGCACAGTCAAAAACCTGCATATAACTTTTGATTCCCCACAAACTAAACTTCAGTTGTTCCTCAGTATCTGCAGGGGATTAGTTCCGGGAATGTCACCAATACCAAAATCCACAGATGCTCAAGTACTTTATGTAAAATAGTGTAGAACAATAACATGCAATCAGCCCACCACATTCTCAGATTCCCAACTGCAGATCCAAAATACTGTTTTCGATTCACAGTTGGTTGAATTGCAGGATGTGAAACCCAGGGATAAGGAGGGTGACTGTATACTGAAAAAAAATCTGCATGTAAGTGTCCTGTGCAGTTCAAACCTGGGTTGTACAAGGGTCAACTATGGTTGCACCATTTTTAATTTCCAGCAGTAGTGTATGAAAGTTCTATTTCTTCACATCTTTCCAACAGTTGGAATAGTCTGTTTTTTTTAATTTTTAGCCAATCTAGTAGATTTAGAGTGGAATTTCATTGCATTTTTAATTTGTATCTTTCTAACGACTAATAATGTTTTAAGAGCTTTTCATGTGCTTATTTGCCAACTGTATGTTCTCTTTGAGGCAGTTTCTGTTCAAATCTTTTGTCATTTTTGTTTATCTTAATATTGAGTTGTGAGGGTTTTTAAAAAATATTCTGGATACAGGTTTATGATAGGATATATGATTGCAGATGTTTACCGCCCCCTCTCCCCCAATCTATGGCTAATCTGTTATACATTTTGATGGTGTTTCTTTTTTGTTTTTTTTAAGATTTTATTTATTTATTTATTTTTAGAGAGGGAGAAGGGGGGAAGAAAGAGAGGGAGGGAAACACATCTATTAGGTTGCTTCTTTCACACCCTCGTCTGGGACCTGAATTAGTACATTATGGTTCACAGGCCAGTGCTCAATCCACTGAGCCACACCAGCCAGGGCAAGTGTTTTATAAAAAGTGAAAGCTTTTTTTAATGTTGATGTAGGACACTTTGTTAGTTTCTTTTATATGTATTGTGCTTTTGGTGTTATATCTAAGGAATTTTTGCTGGACTCACACTTAGATTTTTCTCATATTTTCTTCCCATAGTTTTATGGCTTTAGACATCACAATTATATTTATCATCCATTTAGAGTTAGTTTTTATATGGTGAGAGATGTGGATTGATGTTTACTTTGTTGCCTTTGGATATCCTTTTGCACCTTTGCCAGAAATCAGTGTGTGAGTCTGTTTCTGGACTACCTAGTATGTTCCATTCTTGTTTTGTCTATCTTTGAACCAATTTGACACCTGTCTTAGTTCTTCTAGCCTTATAGAAAGTCTTGAGATCTTGTAGTACTGGTCTTTAAATTTTATTTTTTAAAGTAAGTTTTGGTTTTTTGAGGTCCTTTCTATATCCATATGGATTTTGGTATCTGCTTGTCAGTTTTTACACACATAAAAAAGTCCCCAGAATTGTTGATTGGAATTACATTGACTCTGTACTAGCAGCCCCCAAACTTTTTGGCACAAGAACCAGATTCATGAAAAACACTTTTTGCAGAGCTGGGGCTGGAAGGTGGGGTGTAGACAGGAGGTGGAGCTCAGCTGATAGTTGAGGGAAGCTTTGCTTGCTTGCCTGCTGCTCAAGGTCACCAGACTGGTTAGTACCTGTCCTCAGCCCTGGGGGTTGGGAACCCTTGCTCTATACATCATTTGGGAGAGTATCAGTGTTTTAATAGTCTTAAATCTAATGACTCATTAACATGGTATCTTCATTTATTCACATCATGTAAATACTTTTCAGCAATATTTTGTCATTTTCATCATACAAGGCTTTCACATTTTTGTTAAATTTATCCTTAAATACTTGATATTTTCTGACACTTTAATAAATGAGATTTTAAAAATTGTTTCTTCTTATTTTGTGACTAGTATAGAAATTCAGTTGATTCTTATTAATCTTACATAATGCAACCTTATTAAATGCATGTATGAGTTCTGGAAGCTTGTTGTAGATTCCATCATGTTTTTTACATAGATTATCATGTCCATGAATAAAGAGGGTTTACTTCCTTCTTTCCAATTTGTGTTGTTCCTTTTTCTCTTTTCTTCCTTCCCTCCTCCTTCCTTCCCTCTCTCCCTACCTTCCTTCTTTCCTTTTTTCTTTTTCTTTCTCCTCCTTTCTTCCCTCCCTTCCCCTTCCTTCCCTTCCATCCCTTTTGTTCTTTTTCTTTCTTTCCTTTCTTATTGCACTGGCAAGATCCTCTGGGACACTGTTGAATAGAAATGGTGAGAGAGGACATCCTTGTCATGTTTCTGATCTTAGGGGAAATGCATTCAGGCTTTCACTATTAAATAGGATGTCTGTTATAGGTTTTTCATAGATGTTCTCTATCAGGCTGAAGAAGTTCCCTTCTATTCTTAGTTTGTTGAGAGTTTTTATCAGGAGTGGATATTAGAATGTTGTCAAATTGTTTTTATACATCCTTAAGATGATTGCATATGTTTTTAAAATATGGTAGGTTATATGGATTGCTTTTTCAGATATTAAAACACCTTTGTCTTTCTGGGATATATCCACTAGATTATTATATATTATTTTTTACATATTGTTAAATTTTCTAAACTTTTATTTAGAAGTTTTATATACAAGTTCATGAGAGATATTGATCTGTAATTTTCTTATAATGGTTTTTTGTTTTGTCTTTTGTATCAGTGTAATGCTAGCCCTATAGAATGAGTTGGGAAATATTCCCTCATTTTCAATTTTCTGGAATAATTTATGGACTTGGTATTATTTATTCTGTAAATATTTTGTAGAATTCACCAATGAAGCCATTTGAACATGGAGTTTCCTTTGTGGGAAGATTTTCAACTACAAAATTGATTTCCTTTAAAGATAGAATTCTATTCTAGTTATCTGTTTCTTTGAGACTGATCTTTGGTAGTAAATTCCCTTGAAGAAATTTGTCCCTTTCATCTAAATTGTCAAGTTAATGGTCATGGAATTATTTACAATATCCCTTTCTTTTCATCTTAATATGTGTAGACAATATAGTGATGTTTCCTCCCTCTTTTTCTGATACAGGTAATTTGTGCCTTCTTTATTTTTCCCTAAGTAGTATGGTGAGGAGTTTATAAAATTTATTAATATTTAAGTGAACCAACTTTCAGTTTCATTAATTTTCTATATTTTCATGTTTTCTAATTAACATTTTTTATTCTAATTCATTTTCTTCTACTTTGGTTTAATTTACTCTCCTTTTTCTAGTTTCTTATGGAAGTTCTTACTTTTTTTTAAACTATGAAATATTTCAAACATACAGAAAATTACAGAGAATAACAGTGTATCCACACCACACACTTGCATTTTGGCACATTTGCTTTTTATCTGTCTTTAAATTATAGATACAGTTGAAGTCCTCATCTCATTCTCCCTTTTCCTCTCTCAATCTATCTAAACATGACCTTGAAGTTAATATTTCCTTCAACTTGTTTTTTCCATATATGTATTTTCCCTTAAATATTAAATACATAGTATTGCTTTATTATATTTTCAAAATTTACCTAAATGGAATAATCCTGTTTGTGTCTTCCATAGAATTTTTTATTCAGCATAGTTTTCAAGATTTGTCCATGTAAACAGAGATCTGTAATAAAGGTAGGGCAAAAGTAGGTTTACAGTTGTGAGTATGTGAAACAGTTTACTCTTGCATTTTTATTGTATTATTTTCCATGTGAACAACTGTAAACCTACTTTTGCCCCACCATACATATAATTTGGTTAATTTATTTTAACTGCTATATAATATTCTAATGATTAAACATACCATTTTTAATAATTAATAATTCTAATGGTTGTTTCTAATTTTTTGCCATTATAAACAGTATAAAAACGAACTTCCTTTTGCATGTCTGCTGACAACTTAGGTTATAGTTTCTTAGAGTGTATACCTAGAAATATAATTGCTAGGTTAAATGATAGTGAATATCTTCAACTTTAGTGGATGTTGTCATGTTTCTGTCTTTATTGTTTATACTAACATATTCCTATGAGTCAGAAAGGTAATTTCTGTATCAGGAATTGTACTTAGTTGTCAGTGATGGAGACTGGTAGTGGCTTATTACTTAGTTTGTGGTTTCGATTATTGAGACTGCTTCCTAGTCCAAGTTGGCACCTAGCATTCAGCTATCCACAGGAAGCAAGACAAAAGGGAAGAACTAAAAGGGCTGTCCTGGAATCATGATGGGACAGGTTTGTGTTGGCCTCTCATTGGCTCCCCTACTTTACATAAAAGACTGAGAACTATAGTTTTAGCTGGGCACAATGTACATAACAAAGGGGCTGGGGATGTTGGGTGGGCTATATACATTTATTGTGACAAATCTCACTGCTAATATTTGATATTATTAAATGTTTCAGTTTGAGCAGGCAGGTGGGTTTGAAGTGGTACCTCACTTTTAAAATTACGTTTATCTAATTATCTGTGAGATACAGAATTTTTTACTTGTGCATTTAGGTTTTCTCTTGTGTGACTTGCCTATTCATATCCATTTGCTATTCTTTTGTGTTGCTTGTTGCTAATTGATTTAGTATATGCTTTATTATTCAAGATACTAGTCCTTTTTTTTAAAATCCAAATAGATGTTCTTGTCTTAGTTTTAAACTTTTGGTATGATGTCCTTTATCATACAAAAATATTCATTATAATGGTGTTAAATTAGATAGGTCTTACTCTTTTCATGTATGTTTTTGGGAAGATTTTTTTTTCCTACCCTGAAGTCTTAGACTTTCAAAACGAAAATATTTTGCTTTTGCTTTTCTTTTTTAAACATTTTATTTATTTTTAGAGAGGGGGAAGGGAAGGAGGGAGAGAAACATCAATGTGTGGTTGCCTCTTGCACACCCCTTACTGGGGACCTGGTCTGCACCCCAGGGATGTGCCCTGACTAGGAATCCAACTGGTCGGTGAACCCTTTGGTTCGCAGGTTGGTGCTCGACCCACTGAACCACACCAGCCAGGGCTATTTTTGCTTTTCTGAAATTGCTTTTGGGAGTTTTTGTATTTTTATTTGTGAATGATTTGAGGTGATGATCTAATTTAGCTTTTTTATATATGGAGGCCACTGGTCTCAGCAGCATTCATGGAATAGTCCACACTTTGCCACTATTTGCTTTGCTACCTCTGTCATAAATCAAATTTCCTAGGTGTGTGTTTTTTTTTCAGTATGTTCCACTGGCATATTTACTTTCCCCCTGTATTAGTACCACCATCTTTTACTGTGATAGCTTTCTATAACAGTTTTTGTATGTTAGCTCAGTCCCCCTTCTTTAAAATCATGTGAGCTATGCTTGGCTCTTCTTTTCTGTTTAAGTTTTAGAATAAGCTTGTCCAGGTATGTGATAATTTCAATTAGAATCTAACTGAATTTTTAGGTCAATTTGGGGGCATTTGGCATCTTTGTGATCCTGAGTCTTCATACTTGTAAGCTCTGCTCTCTCTTTGGTCAGGTTGCTGTTATACCCTTTACTAACATTTTGTACTTGTTTTCATAAATGCTTTGCTTCTTTTGTTATAGTCTGAGCATTTATAGTTTTTGTTATTGATAGTGTTTTTTTAAAGAATTTTCTAGGTGGTTACTGCTGATACATAAGCACGTTATTGGTTTTCTCTGGATCCTGTCTCTAGGAACCTTATCTTGATCTTTGCAGTTCAGTTTTTCATTGTCTTCCACCTTTCTCTCAGTAAATCCAGGTTCAGTAATTTCTTTTGTATGTGAGTCAAATGGCCATTCCATCCTTTGCTTGAACGTGAGTAATGCTGCTGTCCCTGCTTTTTGAGGCAGCTCAGACCATTCCATTTTTCTTTCTTTAAATGCAGCTTGTTGCTGTTGTCTATCCTCAAGCCAAAAGGAACTACCAGAAGAAATAAGAAATTCATATTAGGTTATATACCTTCAGAAACTACAGACATTTCCCTCTCTGGCACTAATATGCTCTTTTCATCTTTAAATCTTAGTTTACATTTCCTTTATTTCCCCCGTTCCCATATCCTTCTTTCTCTTTTGGTTGCCTTTCTATTTTTCCATTCTCTTCTCTTCTCCCTTTGTTTTCTTAGCTATAGTTTTTACCAGCTACCAGGCACTCTATTTTGTATTTTACATATGTTAACTTATTTGATCTTTATCATAGTTCATTGAGGATGGTAGGGCAATCCCATTTCACAGATGTGGAATAGAGGGGTCCCATCTTATATAAGTTGGAAGTGGGAGAGCATGGATAAGAAGTCAGGCCTTTCAGACTCTAAATATCAGTGATCTTTCTATTGTACTTCACTACACCACTGAAGCTCAGTTCCTTCCTGTACTGTTATTCTAAATAGATGAGTTAAGTATGCTGTAATGAAAAAGTTCTAGTAAATGTATTGTGATGATGTCTTTAGATTAGAATAAATTCAAGTGTGTGTTTTGAGTGAAGGGTGTTACTCAGTCTTTTGTGAGAGTCATTGTGTATGAGCACTCAAAATAAAAGAGAAGACTTGAATATTAAAGTAAAAGTTTACGTCAGCTATGCTTTACAAAATAGTATTCTGTGAAGCCATGTAGCTACATGAGTGCTCTAGCAGGTGATCCTATTGTGAGAGTGCTGTATCTCTTCTCAATACTTATCAATACGTGCCTTCTCTATTTATAAGTTGGGTGCCCTTCCACTATAGGTATTGATAAGAGAAAGGAGTTAAGTAAACTGGATTCTATTTATGGCTATACCACTAATTAGCAGTGTTGTTCTGGGCAGGCATTTTACTTTTAGAGGCATTAATCTCATAATGCAGGTTCATGTGTGAGGGGTAGGAGATTAGTGGTAGAAAAATCTCTAAGGATCCAGCTGGACCCAGTCATTAGTGACAACATACATAATCAGTTTTAGATAATTCTTTGTCCTCATCCTGATAGTTGTTTTCACTCTTACAAGGTACTTGGTGGTACTTGCTCATATGTGCAAATACTTTGATAGCACTATAATCATGGTATTGGCTTATGTTCTACATTTTATTGTGCATACAGCTCGAGAACTGTATAGTTTTCAAAATAATATGGTTTTAAATAATCCCTTTAATGATGTACCATTTCCTCGTAATGAGGTTAGGTCAGTGGTTTCTAGTTTGTTTTTGTTTTGTAATTTATGATTGTTTAAATTAGGTTCCCAATCATGATTCTGTCAATGAGTATAGATACTTTTATTTCTCTTGTTTAGTTGTACAGTTGACTTCAAACTGTTTTAAAACACTCTATAATGTTGCCATCAGTTTTTAAATGATACAGTTTAATTATAGCCAGCATTCATTAATTTAAAGAATGTTTGAAGGGCATTCCATACCCTGATAGAATGTATGCCCTAGTAGGGACTATAGATGAAAAACACAAAGTTAAAATAAATCATATTTTATATTAGAAGATGATGAGGATTATGCCTCAAGTGCAGGTTATCTATTCATTGCCGATTATGCAAAACATAGCAAGGTAAGGTAAAGGGATGCTAAGAGTGGGATGACTTGCATTTTAAATGTTAACTCCTGAGAAGGTGGCACTTGAGCAAGGATTTGAGGCATTGGATTTGCTATATATATTTTTTCTGTCTCCCTTTCTTTTCTCTCTCTTTCTGTCTCCCTTTTTTTCTCTCTTCCTTTCTTTCCCTGTCTTTCCTGTCTCTCCCTCTCTTTCTTTTACTAATTTACAAAGTTTTTATAGTATCTCAAGATAACTATAATCTTTGTCTTTGTTAGTGAAAATGAACATTTCCCCATGTTTTCTATTTTTAGATTTAATTATAACAAAATTTGAAATTTTTATAAAAATGCTAAAGTTTTCTATGTAAGATGATTCCTATCCTTACAATTAAGAATGCAAGAAACTGGGCAAAGAAATTCATGTTTAAGCATGAGAAAAATATTCTGCCCAGAGCTTTGATAAGAAACCAAAATTTCTACTAAAACAAAATTAAAAAAAATAAGATTGCTTTTTTTTCTTTCATTGTATTTCTATTTTAAGTGAAGGGACAAATGGTACTTAATAATGAGATGTATAAGAATAACAAATATTTGTTATTTCATAGGGTGACTGTTGGATCTGTATGGAACTCATGTCTACCTCGTTTGATAAGTTTTACAAATATGTATATAGTGTATTAGATGATGTTATTCCAGAAGAAATTTTAGGCAAAATCACTTTAGCAGTAAGTACCTGGTTTTCAAATTGTTTATTTTATGTATAGTACTTATATAACAATGGTGCTGGAGTTTTGAGTGTGCATACCCAAATGTCCTTCACAGGATGTTATTAATTTTCTTAGAGAATCATTTGTAATGGGAAAAGAGATAAAATCACTTCTTTGGGGCAATTAACATAAATCATAACAATTTTCAAAATGTATTCTACATAAATACTGCAGTATTCTTTTCAATAAAATCACAGTGAACCATAATAGATGGTGGTGTCAGTAAGATTAGAAAAAGCAGTTTTCTGCTTTTTCCCCCTGCTGGCTTAATCATTTTAAAATATGTTGTATTATTAAAGTTATCCCTAAATTAATTAGAATCACAGCAGTTTCCTTTAAGTCTCTTAATTAAAACTCTTAGACAAAGTATTATTTCCTGTGGTTTAAGTAAGATTTGGGCTATCCAGTCTAAACTATGTAAATTTTTGACTAGCAATTTCAGTAACCAGCATTACTACTAATTTAGTCAATTCACTTTTACCAGAGTACCAAGAAAAAAGATGTACTTTTTGCTTGTGTGTTTATAGTTTTGAAAGTGAGGTCATGATTATTTCCTTTCTTGCTCTGAATCTTTTGGTCAACAAAGGTTGTTCATAATTATTTTTTTTCTGACAAAAATTTTGATAGAGTAAAATTAATAAGATTCTTAGAAATCCCTGTGAATCTGAATTAATTACATGATCTGGTTAGTGGTTATGTAAACTAAATTTTAGAGGAAGTTGTAAGATACTCTGGTTGCATATATTTTCCTATCTCTTCCTTCCCTGTATCCTCATCCTCCAGTGCAGGTTATCTATTCATTGCCATTTTATCCTGTTGAAGCACTAATGGTTAATGTTAAAAAGATGCAGTTTCTGAATTGTATTTAGTTATAAGAGAGGTGTGTGTGTAATTGAAATTTAAAAAACCAGATTAAACTTTAGTCATTATAATCTTAAGATTCATAGGTCTCATGTAATGTTTTAAGCTATTTAGCTGAATTGATGCTGAAATTTTTATGAGCTACATTTTAAGATATATACCCTTTCATGTATTTTATAAAACAAAGCTGAGTTTTACTACAAACTTGTTCATTATTCAGACTAGTATAGGAAATTTTATATTGCTCAATTTAGCCATCTCCAGTATACCAAACTCAATATTATCTTAGAATTTGTTAGTATTCTTAGGAGCAATAGTAGCATAATGATAAAAGCTAGTAGTTATTGAATGTTCATTTGTATCAGGCCAAGAGCTTACAACATTTTATCTTCATAGCAGCTCTGTATGGTACATAGCACAATTGTCTGTTTACAGATGACAGATCTGAAGTATGGAGAGGTTAAGTAATTAACTTGCTTTGAAGTTTATACAGTTGTAACTGGTACATGGTATAAGCCCAGGCAGCCTAATCCCAGAATTCTGTTTTTCACCACTATAAAACAGGGTGCTCATGGAGTTGGAAAACATAATAAAATTATTTGATCATATACTACAATATGTGTAGTGTAGATATACTATAAATAATTTGTTCTATATTTGCCTATGTTTCTAGACTTGGTGATCACCTTTTATATTAAGCACAACATTTAAAATTACTTTGTGTTAAATCTCTATTTGCTAATTAATAACTCAATGAACACACAAGCCTAGCTGTTTGAAACTTTATAGATTTGCGTGTTCTGTGTTCCTGATATCCATAAGCTTGATGGCAACCGAGACTTGACCTTTCTATAGCAAATAGCTGGCTTGTTGCAAATAGTTGGCCTGTTCTAGTTTGAGGTTGTAGACATTTTAAGTTAAGTCTCTGTTCCTTTCATTCATGAAGAAATTTCTGATATTGTGATTATGAGCAGTGATCAGACAGTAGGATAAATTCTGGGTAAGATGCCAATGTGGCTGAGTGGAGATACTGTGGCTCTTCAGAAATTACTCTGAAGGCTCCGTACCCAGTGAGGGTGAGTGAAGGTGAGACACTGAGAATCTGGAAAAAGTTACTAAATTAGGGTTGATAATGGAGCCAGCCTATTGGGCTTTCTTACACTACATATTTCTATTCTTGAAAAGTTTGAAGGTAAAGAAACATTATATAACTTGTCAATGACTTACTAAAAAATTATGTTACTTTTTTTTTTTTTTTTACTTTCAAGGAATGGTATATAAAGGCAACTTAATTTTCAGATTTAAAATCGTTATTCAGCATCTTCAGTTAACAAAAAAATGCATGAAATATTGAAACATTAAGCTTACGGAATGCATTGGGCTGTGTGGGCTGTTACAACAAACTGTTGTGCTGTTTGATTAAAAGGATACTGTTCATCTCATCTCTGCTTTTTCTTCCCAGACTGTGAAAGCACTAAACCACTTAAAAGAAAACTTGAAAATTATTCACAGAGGTGGGTATAGGATTGTTTTTTATAAAACATTTTTTTAATAGGAATAATAGAAAAAATATTGAAAATTAAATGTCACTTTTTTAGCAAAATGTACTATATGTATCCTAATACTTCATTGTCAATTTAGGGTTTTGGTTTTTTTTTTCCTTTTGGGAGTCTATAAATTCCAGTCTACCTTATTAATATGTTAGGCTTAGTAATTGAAAGAGGTTTTATGGTAAGTTCTTGTTATTCTTAGCTGGAAAATAATTATTCCTTCACTCAGTACATAGTGTTTCTGTGTATATGAGTAAGGCATGGAGATGGTCCTGTGAGCATGCAGAGAAGAATCAGAGTGTGGTACCCTTGTATTACAAAGGCACACTACCATCCCTATCAAGTGTATCTTCTCTACTTTAGAGGATAGTTGTGCAAATTGAGAGATTGTTTCACTAGTATTATACATTGGAATTCTTCTAAAGCATTTATATGTGTGAAAATAGTGATCTTGTCCTTATTAGACACAGATTAAAAATTTTAAACATTTGCTGTAGATCTATTGGAAGACAGTGGGAATACTGCATTTAATTCAGCAAGTAGACTAAATAGCTGCTCTATTTGTTACTGACAGACTAAGAGTAGTGAGTTAGTGGTTTTGAAAAGGGACATAAGTTCACTATTCCCAGTAAATTTGTAATGAACAAATGTAAGACAGTATGTGACACTGTATGATTCAGCCTGACAGTAAATATGATAGAAAGTCAAAGGTCATATTCAGAAATGTGAACCTTGAATTCAAAGAAACGTAGTTTCTAGTTGTTAAAGAAATTAGGAACTTGAGCATTTAAATAATTTTAGTTTGGAGTTGACCCTGGACCGGAAATTAGTTAACCTTGAACATCAGAATAATTCATTTACTTTTGCTGGGCTTGTTAACAGTAATATTAGATAAGCTTCTTATTTTCTCTTTTGGCCTAAAATCATGTAGTGCTAGGTCCCTAAACAAAAGTATTTTGTTCCTCCTTGTTCTTGTTTTGGGGTTGTCCTTCCTTTTTTTTTTTTCTTCTGTGTGCTGCAATTATGAGAGTATTGCTTTTACCTTAGGGTTGCTCAGATACCTTAGTGTACTCAGAGTATCACAATAAAGCACTAAGACCATGCCTGAGGAGGAGTAGAGTGAAAGGGAGAGGCTTCAGAAATAACTTTGATTTTTGTATTCTAAATCAAATGATCAGTTTATAGTAGTCTTTTTATTAAATTAGTTAGCTTTTTTGCTTCAGTTAGAGTGCATTTGATCACAGGTAACAGAAAATTCTGACAACTGGCTTAAACTTCAAGGAAATTCATTATCTGCTGTAATAAAGTCCAAAGTTAAGATGGCTCCTGGTACAATGTGATTAGAGTTCAACCTCTCTTCTTTAGGCTCTGTCCTTAATAGTGTGTCAGCTCCATCCTCAGGGTAGTAACAAGGAAAGCTGGTCTCTAGTGTCACGTCTAGACATGACAACTTCTTGAAGAAGCTCTCTTCCTGTGCAGCTGTCAGGAGCAGGCAAATCTTCTTCACATGTTTCTGTTTCTTTTGTCATTGATCAGAATTTTCTCACACCCTAACCTAAAACTAGTTCCTGCCCAGGAGCCTGACACTACCCTGGTAAGCTTAGACCAGTCAGGACTCAGTTTTTGAAGGTGCAGATAGAGTTACACAGTGTATTTACTTTTACCTTTACTTTTTGTTCATTGAGCCATAGTAGTGACAACACAATGGATAGAAATTAAGATAGAGATAGGGAATTGGTGAGCAAAGGGGAAGAACTGGCCAGGTAGCTGATTAGCAGACACTGGCAGTGAGTTGATTGTCAGTGAGGAAAAGGTGATAACCTAGGGGCTATTTTGGCAAGACTGTGTAAAAGCTCTAGATTTGGAAGGGATTTGGCTTTCTCAAATTTGCAGGGAAGCATAAACACTCTGGGTGTGATAAAAATGAATCTGCTTTCTCAAGGGTGACTCTTAAGAAAGGGTAGGTTGGGAGAAACTTGGTGAAGCCATCTCAAATCAGAAAAGTCTCTCAAGTGTAAATAATTAAGTGGATGCATTTATTGAGTATACATAATCTTCAGGCAGTGTATTAGGTAATTTAATTTTTTTTTTTATTTCATGGATGGGGAAATTGTGTTTGCTACTGAAAGTTCACAGGCCATGTTAAGAATTTCACATTGTGAATTTTAGATCCAGATTTTGAGCCTTTGCTTCTCTGATCCCAAAGCCTGTGGTATTCTGGATGTACTGGATTGGATACTTTCCTAAGTTAGTTAAATCTCTACTTTAACTAAATTGTGGGTTTATAATTCATATACTTTGTATTCAGTTATATACTCTTTGACACATATTGTAAAGTAGCTTAGTATACTATACCTGTACAGTTTAAATTCATTCTTTGTATTTTGACTGTTAAGTAATGAATTTGAAACAACTAAATAAATATGTCTCTTGATGGAAACAAAGACATTATAGAATGCCTAAATTTATTGTGTAGCATTTTTTGATATTGAGTTTTTAAGCATCTGTCTTCAGAGAAATTTCGTATTTCTCACCTTTTTATATATCTGAATTTTAAGGACTTGATCACTTATTGTCCAAGGTTTTTCAGTATTTTTACTTAAAGTACTTTAGAATGTAGCTCATTCGATTGATTACTTCTACACTGAATGACATCTTGTTCTTTCAGATATCAAACCTTCCAATATCCTTCTGGACAGAAGTGGAAACATTAAACTCTGTGACTTTGGCATCAGCGGACAGCTTGTGGACTCCATTGCCAAGACAAGAGATGCTGGGTGCAGGCCATACATGGCAGTAAGTGCAAAGTCCAAGCCTTCTTGCTTGACAGTCGTTGCGCAGAGGGCCCATGCCCTTTGGTGTTGTACTGCTAAGGGCTCTGTCATGGGTCACGCAGTTTTACCATGCCAGACTCATCCTCTTCCCTAAGGACCAAATGCAGGTTCTAGCTTCTCCATTAAACTTTGCAAAATTATCCAAGTGAGCTCCTGTTTTATTATCTTACTCTGTTCCTCTTATTTGGTACTTAGCCTTTGTGGTCTTCTCTAATTACTGGTTTTGTTTTTTTTTTCACCATATTCAGCTGTACTAATCAACCAGATGGTTAGTTCTTAGAAGGCTTCTTTGTGTTTTGTTAGCTCTGTATGTTATCTTGGATATAGTAGAGACCATTGTAGTAGATATGTTGAAAATGTGTCCTAGGCCATTAAGTGGTCCTATTCCCAGTTACAGGAGAACAGGAGGAGCCGGATTTGTGGTGGAGCTCAGTATATATTAGAGTCTGAGGCTATGTTTTGAATATTGTTGGTCCCTTCTTTAGAGGTGGACGAAGCAAACTAACAAACACTAGGGTAGACATCTTATATTTGCCAGCATGGAGCCTCTTTCCGTTCAGGAGGTAAGGCTACACTATCCTACACATATCATACTCATCTTACCCCAGTGCATTTGCACAGACTGTACCTGTAGCCTGGATTTTGATCTACATCTAACTGGAAATTGTGTCCGTATTTTAAACATTTCCTTACGTGGTGGTGTCTTTCTTAATGTGTCTGTGGTTCTTTGCGGAGCAGCAGACTACTCCCCAGAGTGGTGGTACACACAGGTTTTGTGTCATTTATTGAAGCATCCCTATCAGGAGTGTCTGTTTCAGTCTTTGAAGATTTTTTAAACTAAAAGTTATCTTAGTGCTGAGTAAAGTTTTTCTCTCCTTTTATTTGTTAGTTTTCTTTCTTGATTTATGTATTTTCAAATCCAGCACTATAAGCAACAGAAAAGTAAGAAAAATCATAAACTACATATTATAGCTTTTATGTCTTATTTGTGGATGGGCAGACTTAGTGCTACCCACAAATTTACATTTATTTTATGAGCTTGAATACATTTTATTTTCAGTGTTATTTAAAAGTAAATTTTATACTGACCATTCTTTCACTTTTCACTTATGTCTCAACTTATAAATAGTGTAAGGCACAGTATTACATGTATACTTTGTACATACATGTTCTGTTGCCTGTACTCTGGTCTTGTTTTTGAAAAACATTACATTTGAAAATTTTTCATTATTAACAATATTTTAGAATTATTGCTTTCAATGCCCTGTTTGTACTAACACCTTATCATGTCACTTTTTTCACAAGTGAAAATGTCAGAGGGTGTGTGTGTGTGTGTGTGTGTGTGTGTGTGTGTGTGTGTATTAATACACACAGAAAAGATCTTCATTTGTAGTTTGGACTTTGTGGGTGGTGACTGGGTAGGAAGGTTCTTGGGAAGATTTGGATGATTGTGCATTAAATCATAATAACTAGGAAGAAATGGAACAACCAGTTCAAAAGCAAGAGATTAAAAACAAATTAAACATGGACTATTTGAGAATTCATGTAATTTACACACTTAGTAACTATGCCTAAGAATTAAGTATAAACTGTTGATCTGTGCAAGTACTTTTAGGGCTTGTGTCAGTACTATGGTTATCTACGTGTTTTTCTGTGTAACATTGGCTAAGAATTATATTTGATTTATGTGAATTTTAAAAATACAATCATAGCCCTGATAGGGCTGGATGCATTTAGGTAACTTTTAAGAAAGAAGTAGACTTTCAGTTTTTGTGTAGCAGTAAGGCTCAGAGGCCGGGTAGGTGCACGGCTTTTCTTCTCCTGCTGACCCATTGCAGCCCTGGAGTCAGCAGTCTCAAAACCAACTGCCACTAACCTTTCCTGGACCAAATGAAATGCTTCTCTCCATTCCAGTCTTCTGAGGCCTATATAAATGGACAAGAATACAATCCACATTCATTTTACAAGCTGCTAAAAGTGACTTGACTTTCCTTTAATATGTCTTGTCAGAAGATATCAGCAGCAATGTATCTTGTCTTTTTAAGGTTTATCATTTGTCTATATAGGAATTGTGATTTCTTGGATTATATTTAACATCAGAAGTATATAAAGTGTAGAGCTTAAATTTCAGTTTTTTCCATGAGCCAGTTGTAAATGTTTTCCCACCTTCCTGCTTCCTCATCTGGGGGTGTGTATGCATGTGTGTATTTATATACACATATGTATTTGTATACATATACATGTACTTATACATTTAGGTGTGTATATATATATAAACAAGGTCTGTTTGAAAAAGTCTAGCCATTGTTAATATAAAGAGAATGGTTTGTGTGACATCAATGTAATCTGGCAGCCAAGGAGAGTGGACTGGAATGCACAAGTGTGAACAATGACAACTTCACTGTATTTGTCAGTGGGGGAGTACACACTGTTGAGTGAGCGTGTATACTATGTGACCATCACATTTAAAATGACTGAGTGAATAGAGCAACAAATCTGCATGAAAGTTTGCATTAAGCTCAAACATTCCTCTGTGGAAGATATTCAGATGATTCAGAAGGCTACAGCTATGGGAAACTGGTGATTGGCAGCTTCATCATGACAACGCACCCACTCGTACATCATGTCTCGTGCAGTTTTCTGGTGAAACTTCAAATCACCCAGGTGACTTAGCCCCACCTACAACCCATATTTGACACCCTGAGACTTCTGGCTTTTCCCAAAACTAAAATTACTTTTGAAAGGGAAGAAATTTCAGACTGTCAGTGAGATTCAGGAAAATATGATGGGCAACTGATGGTGATTGGGGGAACTATGTGAGGTCCCAAGGTGCCTACTTTGAAGGTCTCCTTCAAAAGTGTTATTGTCCTATGACCAGTGTTTCTTGTATCTTCTTCAATAAATGCTCTTTTTCATAGGCATCTGAATACTATCTGGAGAGACCTTGTATTTTTGGCAACAGAGAATATACTGCACTGAGTAACTTTTTCCATTCTTTCTCTGTTGGTATTTTTGTATCTAAAATGAGTCCTTTGTAGACAGCATATAGTAGGATTATGGTTCCTTATTTATTCTCTTAATCTTTACCTTTTGATTAGAGACTTTAATCCATTTACATTTAAAATAATTACTGATAAGGTATGACTTCTGTCTTTCATTTTCTGTGTATCTTATACCTGTTTTTGTACTTGTTTTCTGCTGCCTTTTTTTAAATTTGATTTTGATTTTTTTGTTGCATGTCTTATTTTTTTTCTTATTCTTCTTCTGTATATGTTTTAGATATTTTCTTAATGGTTACCATGTTCGTTACATTAGGTGTCCTAAATGTATAAGTTTTCTTTGAGTTATACCTACTTAGCTTTAAAAGTATACAAAAACTCTGCCAGTATACCATTCTACCTCCTATGTTATTGTCACTAATCTCTGTAAATGTTGTTTGCCTAATCATGTAGATTCATAATTAATTATTTTATCCATTTATCTTTTAAATCATATAAGAAGCAAAAAGAGGGGTTACAAACCAAAAATATAATCATAATGGCTTATATATTTACATATATAATTACCTTTACTAGAAGTCTATTTCCCATTATGATTCAGAATTTCTGTCTAGTGTCTTTTCATACTGTCTTTTGTTTATCTGTGAATGTCTTAACAGACTTTCAGTTTTGAAGGACAGTTTTTTTGGATTAGGGAATTCTTAGATGACAGTTTTTTTCTTTCAACACTTTAAATATGTCATTGCATTCCCTTCTGGCATCCATGGTTTCTGATGAGAAGTTAGCTGTTATTCTTGAAGATCCCTAATATGTGAGAAATCACTGCTTTCCTGTTGTTTTCAAGATTATCTCAGTCTTCAACAGTTCAGTTATAATGAGCATTGATGGGAATCTCTTTGTTTATTCCACTTGGCATTTGTTAAGCTTCTTGGACACATAGATTTGTGCTTTTTATCAAATTTGCACAGATTTTGACCACTATTTCTTCAAGTGTTTATTCTGCCCTATTATTTCTTCTCCTTCTTGGACTACTATAAGTATATTGGTACACTTAATGGTGTCCCACAAGTCTTTGAGTCTCTTCATTTTTTTTCATACTTTTTTCCTTGTGCTCCTCAGACTGGATAATTTCAGTTCACCTGTTTTCAAGTTTGCTGATTCTTCTGTCTGCTCAAGTATGCTATTCAAGCTCTCTAATGAATTTTTTATTTCAGTTACTATATGTTTTAGGAGCAGTCTTTCTGTTTGATTCCTTTTTAAAATGTCTCTTTATTGATACACTGTTTGTTGAGACCATGTTTACCTGGTGTCTTTGAACTCTTTGTCATGGTTTCCTTTGCTTTTTGATCATATTTAAGACAGTTGATGTAATGTTTGTCCAGTAAGTTCATGTCAGTGCTTCCTTGGGTACAGTTTCTGTTCCATTTCTCCAGTGGGGGGGGGGGGTCATACTTCCCAGTTTATTTGCATGCTTTGTAATTTATTGGTTAAATATGGGACATTTTGAATATTGTAATGTGAGGACACTGGACTCATATTTCCCCCCCTCCTCATTGTTTGTTTTGTCCCTTGCAGGATAAAGCTGTTTCTTTAGTGATTTTTCCAAAGTTTTAAATAAGTCTGTATATTAAATCATGTGTGATCTCTGATATGTCTGTTCTTATATTCAGCTATGTCTTGCCAGATTTTTGAGGGGTGAGGTGAAGGGGCAAAAGCAATCCAAAAAGGAAAAAAAATCCACAAAGAAAACAAAGGGGAAAAAACTCAAAACAACCGTTCCAGTTTGTGTAGATTAGCTTTGTGTTGGGACACTTCTTCAGTGCTTTGCCAGGTCATTTACAAATTTTCCTTAATTTTCAGTTCCTACTTGCCCTAAAGCTATATAGATCAGCAAAAGGTTAAAGTTTCTGGTCCTCTCGGGTCTTTTGTGTTTTGCCCAAGGTGTATACATGGCTTTCTACATTCCTCAGTATATATAGGTGATTTTTGAATGGCTTAGTTATCCAAAGAAACTCTACCCTTCAATTTTTCTCCTAGGCTTTTGATGCTCTAATTTATGCCTCAGTCCCAATCTCTTGCACCAGGCATCTGCAGGTCATTCATTTGCCTTAAATTGTTTTCAAGGAATGTCTATTCCTTCTGTCTTGAGTGAGGCCCAATGTAGGTAAAACAAAGGCAAACACCTTGCAACTGTCTTTCATATAGCCCCCCCAGACAGGTTAGAACAGATAAACATAATTCTTGATGAATAAGGTCTGCTCTGTGTCCTCTTCCCTCTGGACCAGGGACCAGGAGCCTACACTGAATGCCAGCTGTCATCTTGAAGGCTACCACTGAGCTGGGGCAAGGTCAAGTAGAAGTGCTGCAAAGGTTTCCTACTATTTTTAAGTTGCCTTTTTCTTGATTTAGTGTTTGCTTGGTTGTTGTAAAGCTTGACTTTTTCCCCCAGAATTCTGATGAAGTTGATTCTGACAATTTTTGCTTTACTTTTCAATATTTCTCTGGAAGAATATTCCCTGGGAGCTACCTACTCTGCCATTTTTGCCGATGTAGCTCTGTTTATCATTTTTCTGGAGCCAAATAAGTTTGGGGATCATCACATGCTATTTTATAGATACATAGTGTATATTAGCATACAAATGAAAAGTAATGAGAAACACCTCAGTAAAGAAAAATCTTTTGTGAATCTAGTGCATCCCAAATATTTGCCAGTGTAGCCCACTTTGTCTTGTGGCATGCCTGCTAATAACTAGGAGAGTGTCTAGTCTATGGAAAACAATTTATTGAACAGTGTTATAAATGATGTAGCTGTCAATGTTAGGCTTTTCTACTGGAAAAAATAATGTTTTTTCTAGAGTGGTCAGGCAGGATTTTAACCATAATTGTTTTTATAGCTTTGCTAATTAATTAAATTCCAGTTCTGGACTGGCTTAAAAATTCAGGGCTTAAAACCATGAGATGCCACCTCATATTCACTAGGGAGGCTAGAATCAACAAGTCAGATAATCAGCAGTGTTGCTGAAGGTGTGGAGAAATTTGAATTATCATACACTGCTGGTAGAAACATGACATGATTCAACCACTTTAAAGAGACTGGTAGTTCCTCAAACATGTTTACATAGAGGTACAGTAAGAATTGGTAATAGGATTCCCAGGTATATACCCAAGAGAAGTAAAAACGTATGTTCACGCAAAAACTTGTGCATGAAGGTGTATGGCACATAACTATAAACATAAGTGAATGTTTAATAGCCAGAAGGTAGAAAAGACCCAAATGTCCATCAGTGGATGAATGCAAAAAAACAAAACAAAACAAGGTGGTATATATGTAGAATGGAATATTAGTCTTGAAATGGATAAGGCACTGATTCATGGTACAAAAAGGGTAAAATGGAAGAAGCCAGATACAAGAGACCACATACCATATGATTCCATTTATTTGAAAGTGCAAAGTAAGGGTCCCTGTAGCAACAGAAAGTAGGTTAAGTGCTTATTTAGACCTGGTGGTGGGGCAGTTGCAGTAGAATAGGGTGGTGATGTCCAAAGGGTGTGGGGTGGAGAATGTTCTAAAATAGACTCTGGTCATGGTTGCATGTATGGTATGTGGACTGCATCTCAGGAGAGCTGAGGCTCTGAAGGCCACCATTTTCTGTGGTTTAGTACTGAGACTGCTGAAGGTATGAAGACAGTCCCTGAGAATTGTGACTTCACAAAAATCAAGTTTAGTAAGCAACTATTGCCAACACTGCTGTCATCTTTGGAAGTGTACATTTCCACTTGAGTGACCAGTACTTATTTCTTCAGCAGTTTGAATTGCCCATTTTTGAATGTTAGAATATAACTGCCCCACATAATTCTGGGTATGAATTCATGATGGTTTTATTCTAAAAAGAGCTTTTTACTACCTCAAGATTTTTAATATTTGTTGCCTAGTAAAGCATATTGGAATATTCAAGTAAAGATTCTGGGTCTGATATTCTTCTCCCTTGTATACTCATATATATGCACGTTCCCAAGTGAGACTCATGTGCCACTTTTTCTGTTTGTATCCATAACTTTGAGGCATATAATTTATGTAAACCCCTGTGGCAGGATATTTTCACTTCCTGGGGACTTTGAAATCCCATTTCATTATTCCTAATTTTTAAAAATAAAATAACTATGTTTGAAGAATTCTATTGGTAATAGCTTTATAAATATGTTTTTATTGTAAGATTATGTGTCTGTTAAATATATAAACAATAAAACACAGAATAGTAAAATGGAGAATCAGTAACCCACAACTCACTTATAAAGGGAAGAAAAATTTTTTGTGAGTATATATTCTGTTACATTTTTATGTAAATGTAATCATATTGCACATACGTTTTTAATCTGCTTATAGGCATTTTTTTCTAGGTTGATGCATTTTCATATATAATGAATTTGGCCATTAAAAATGAACTAATTTTCTATTTTTGCCTGCTTAAGTTTTTCTAGTGCTTTGTTATACTAAAAATGGCTGTAAACATTTTAAAACTGTATCTTCATACAACTCTTTTATATCTTTTCTTGGATATAAAAGATTCATGCATCTCATGACCTTTGGGAACATTAAAGACTGTGTTTTCTAAATAGGTGTCAGTCTGTGTCGTTATAGTTTTATCTTTGTCAAGTTGAGGGGCCAGAATGGAAATTCTTTTTAATTACATGGGTTTTGTCATATATTTTTAAATTATGTTAAAGTTGGACACTTTTGCATTTTATGCATTAACCTTTGCCCATTTTTATTAGAATGCTAATCTTTTATATTGATTAAAATATAAGGAGAATTATGTTACATAGTTTTCTCAGAAGTTGTCATTTCTCTTAAATTATGGCTCAATTACAGAAAAGAAAATTTTAATGTGGTAGAGCTTATCAATTGTTAACTTTGAGGTTTGTAACTGTTGTCATATCTTGAGAGACTTTTGTCATGCCAAGACTAGAAATGGTTGCAGAATTTTATTTTAGTGCTTATGTTTAGGCTTTTGTTTTTTACATTTTAATTTTTAATCCTACTGTAACCAATATTAGTATATTATCAAAGGAAAGAGTATAACTTTTCCCCACAAATGTTTTATCAGCTAAAATTTTATTTTTAATTTTCTCCATTCAAAATCCACTGTGTAGAATTAGTACCTATACGAAATGCTTGGATTTTACACTGTTCCTTGACTTTGTTATATTATTATTATGATGATGTATTTTTCATGTGAATATTATTAGCATTATTTTTAAAAACTCAACAGGAGTTTTATTGACATTTCATTAGACATAAATTAATTTGATTATTGATGTTTTTAATATTGAGTTTTCCCAATGAAGAATATATTACTTCTTTTCATTCACTCAAGTTGTCTTAGTATTTCTTGATGACTTTTCCTTCTTATAGGCTGTACACATTTCTTAATAATTTTTTCAAATTTATTGTCAACTGTAAATACTACTCTGTACCTGCTGTCTTTGCCTTTTCTCCTTTCATTCTTTTAAAACCCATTCTGATGAGTTCTTTTACCCTCATTGCTCATTTTAAGCTCCTTTTGTCAGAGTGAACATTATGTCTCATGTTGCCAAAGCCAGTGGTCAGTTCTGAGTCATAATTTTCCTTAGGCTACCTGTAATGTTTGAAAGACTCCATGCTTGAAGCACATTTGTCACTTGGTTTCCATGACATTACATTCTTTTGGCTACCCTACTGGTTCTCTGGATCCTCATTTTGCTGATCCTTTTATTGGTATACCCCAGGTCTAAGTAATCAATCTCTTTTTTTAACTGCCCAAATTCCTTCAATGAATTCATCTAGTCTTAAGGACTAATTCTCTCTTTTGTTCACTGAGGTCTAGTGCCTGTTACTTAGTAGATACTCAGGAAAATGATAACTGCTGATGATTTCTTTCCTGCGCATACCTCATTTGTAAACTCCAACGTCAGGCATATAATTTCCTATTTTCTGTCTCTTCTTAGATTCCATAGAAGTTGCAAATATATGTCCAGCACAGAACTTTTGATTGCCTCTTACCCCTCTGCTCCCTACATTCTGTGAGCTGCCTCTGCCTCCCCAGTTTCTGTTTCAGTGAATACCAATTCACTCTTTCCATTTGCTCAGGACTCAAACTTTGCAGTTTTATTTCTTTTTACTTTCTGCTTTACTTTCAAGGTATACCTAGAACTCACCCTCTTTTTAAAACCACCATTGCTCATTGGTCCATCCACTGGCATTTCTCACCTGCCTTCTCTTCTGTGGTCTCTGGAATGGTCAACCCGCTTGCACCTTTGTTCCACCAGTTTCTTCTCAACACAGCAGCCAGAGTCATGTTTTCAAAGCCTTGTCACATCATACCACCCCTCTTCGTGTAGCTCAGTGGGCCTGAGAACATCTCTGTGGTCTGGCCTCAGCTGTTTGAGATTCCCCCCTTGTTTGAGCACCTCCAGCCACTACACCAGACCCCTCGATGTTCAAGATAGGGAGGCTCTTCCTGCCTCAGGGTCTTTCCTTTCTCCCTTGAACTCTCTCCCCTGGGAGTATTTTTACTGTGCCAGTCTTTCACTTTCCTTAGGTCTCTGAGCAGATGTCATCTTTAGATAATCCTTGCTGGACCACCCCATCTAAAACAAATAGCACCCTCATTAACTCTTATCTCTTTAGCTCTATTTTGCTTCATAACCCTTATCACCACCTGACTGTTTACTGCCTCCTAATTAGATTGGGAACCCTTTGAGACCAGCCTTTATTGAGTTCACTGCTGAATTCTTCTTGGGTGCTAAGACAGTTTTTTGTTGCTGTTTTGGGTGGGATATATTTTCCTGACTAGTAAATGTTGATATATAGGAAAACTATTTATATTGACATGTTTATTTTATAACCAGCCAAATTACTGATTTACTTTTTAAAATAGGTTTCAGATGGTACTTAAGGTACCGTTCTGCAAATAATTTTTGCCTTGGCTTGCCTTCCTCATATTGATTGATCTCTCTTATATATATTGTTGTATATTATATATTTCCTTGCTCATATTTACTTTGGTTACTTTGCTTAGAACTTCTATATTGATGACAATGTTGACAATAGGTTTCTTGTGTTATTTCTGACTTGAAAACAAATGCCTTTTTCTGGTTTACTGAGTCAGTGTGTACATTTGTGTGTGAGAATATGTGTGTATGAGAAGGAGGGTGAGAATGAATCAGGAATAGCTACTCAATTTTACGAAATGCCTTTTGGGCAGCATTCAGTATGTGGTGAAATGTTTATTTCCGTGTAGCTGTTGTATAGGGAGTGCTAGTGATGTATTTTCTGTGGTCGGACCAGTCTGGCATGCCAAAAACAAGCTCCACATGGCTCATGGTTTGTTTATATGTTTCATATATTTTTATATTTGGTATGTTAATATTTAAGATTTCTGCATAAAAAATGTTTAAGCAAGATTGGTTTATAATTTACATTGTAAAAGTTTTAAGCAATTGAATTGGGAAATTTTTAATTTTTCTTTATTCATACAGTGAAAAGTTATTGCTCATTTAGTAAGCAAAAACATATCTTTGACCTCTTTGAGTTCAAAAAAATTACTAAGACTTCAGAACGCTTTTGGTAACATAGTTTTTTTTCTGTCCTTTGAGGTTGAAATCCATTTTGGCCAGTAATCTTTGGTGAAAGATAGGTAATTCTTTGAAAACAATGTAGTTTTACTGTTTCCTTAGCATCTGTGTGTATGTATGTCCTTGCACACATGTGCATATGTATACATGTACATATTTTCATTTTCTTAGTTTTATGTGTGAGATGTAAGAGCTGTTTACTGGACTTTTTTATACCCAAAGGTATGATAGTTTTAAACTTTATTCACAGTTTCTTTAACATGCCTCCGTTCAAAGGGTAGAGACCTAGTACAACCTTGAATGTGGACTGAACTTAGTGACTGACTTCTAATGAAGAGCATGTGGCTGAAGTGACCGTGTGTCCTTCCTGAGAGTAGGTCATAAACAAGCATTGTGTGGCTTCTTTCTTGCCTTTTTTTTTTTCTTGGATTGCTGTCATTGGGGGAAGCCAGCTGGCATGTTGTGGAGACATGCCAGGCAACTTTACGAAGAGACCCGTGGTGCATGTGGTTGGTGACAAATTCTTCAGCCATGGTAGAGCCTTCAGCCCTAGCTGACATCTTGATTGCAGCCTCATGAAAGACCCTCAGTCAGAACCCTCCACTGAAAATGCTCTCTGAGTCCTGACTCACAGAAACTGTGAGGAAAAACCTTTGTAGTTTCAAGCTATTAAGTTTGGGGTAATTTTTAACATAATATTGCTAAGTAATAAAAAGTATTTCGTTGATTCTTGTTAATCTTTTGGCTTATTATTTCCTTTCAAATAATGTTAACCTGTGCTTACTGTCTTTTGGCATATATTAAGATTCTTTTTAGCCCTGCTGGTGTAGCTCAGTGGATTGAGTGCAGTCTGCAAACCAAAGGGTTGTTAGTTTGATTCCCAGTCAGGGCACATGCCTGGGTTGCAGGCCAGATCCCCAGTGTGGGCCACGTGAGAGGCAACCACACACTGATGTTTCTCTCCTTCTCTTTCTCCCTCCCTTCCCCTTTCTCTAAAAATAAATAAATAAAATCTTTTAAAAAGTCCAATTCTTTAAAAAAAGATTCTTTTTAGCAAGATAAATGGTCAATTAAAAAATTAAACACCGAGAAAGTGTTCTGTATTTTTAATTAGATTCATTCAGTGCTGTTTTATTTCTTTAAAAAATTGAGATGGATTTACTCAAAATTTAACAGTGTGATTGTCAGTTTTGCCTTATTCATTGGTTTTTATCTTATGTTTTAATACAAAGTAACATGTATTTATTGTAAATTATACATTTTGGGTAAAAAGGTATTTTATCTGTGCTTTTTGCTATTTTTAATTAAGGTTTCATATCCTATTCTCTAAGTTGGTTATTTTCCTGTTACACATTTAAAAAGCTTTTTGTTTTTCATACCTATAGGATACAGGGTCTTTACTCATTCCTTGATTTTGTGGATCTTAAATCTTCTCTCAAAGAATAATTTTCAAAATGGTAAAAATATTACACATAAAAATAAAGAATGAACATTTGTCAAAAATATATATACTTAGCTCATTAATGAGAAAACTGGACAGACAAGATGTTGAAACTGGCTCTAAGAACCTTAGGGTGATTCAGTATTTATGGTCAGTGAAGAAAGAATATAGCACTGCTGATTATCTCCAGGTTAGTAAAGCAATAACTTTTGGGGCTATTGGGCAAAAATCATTTGCATCCCTACTGGACAAAAACCTGCAAGTTATCATATAACTTAAGTGTCTGGGTACTTGTGAATAATAAATATTAAATAATTCTGGGTAGACTTGTTATTGCTACCAGTGAACTAGATTTCTTCAAGGTCATAACTAGAGGTGAATCATGGATCTACATGCTTCAGTATGACATTGAAAAGAAGTGGAGTCCTTTTTTTTCTGACTTATTTCCAGGAGTTATGTAAGTTTCCTAACACACATATGATGTCTGTTTGGAAAAAGTCCAGCCATTGTTAATATAACGAGAATAGTTTGTGGAACATCAATGTAACTTGGCAGCCAAGGAGAGTGGATTGGAATACACATGTGTGAACAATGATGGCTTCACTGTATTAGTCAGTGGGGGTGGGAGACCCCACTGAGTGAGCATGTGTACTGTGTGCCTGTTGCATTCAAAATGACTGAATAAATAGAGCAATCAGTCTGCATCAAATTTTGTGTTAAGTTTGAACATTCATCCGTGGAAACTATCCTGATGATTCAGAAGGCTTTCTGGGACAATGTAATGAGTGCAGTGCAAATGAAAGTGTGGCACAAATGTTTCAAAGATGGCCAGGAATCTGTTGAAAGTGATCCACATTCTGAAAGGCCTGTAACAAGCAGAACACCTGAGAATGTTGAACATGTACAGGCTGCAATTAACAAAGATCGGTGACTGACAGTGTGAGAACTAGAAACTGATCTGGGGATTCTGAAGACTACCGTGTCTGAGATTTTGACGCAGGATCCTGTCATGAAATGTGTCATGGCAAAATTTGTTCTGTGACTTCTGCTACCAGAGCAGAAGGAACATCATGCTGCAATTACTAATGGCTTGATTCAAACTGCTCCCAATGAAATGGTTTCCTGAAGAAGGTCATAACCAGAAATGAATCATGGGTCTATGGCTATAATCCTGAAAGGAAGGCTGGTTGTCCCAGTGGAAGTCATGTGGTTCTCCATACCCAAGTAAAGCATGGCAAAGTCACAGCAAGATCAAGACCATGCAACTGTATTTTTTGATTGGGAATATGTTGTCCATCATGAGTATGCCTCTCCAGGCCTAACCATTAATAACGAGTACCACCTTCATGTTCTTCGATGGTTGAGAGATGCAATATGATGAAAATAGTGGCAGCTGTGGGCAACTGGTGATTGGCAGCTTCATCATGACAACATGTCCATTTATGCATCATGTCTTGTGCAGAGATTTTTGGTAAAATATCAAATCACCCAGGTGACCCAGTCCCTCTACAGCCCAATTTGGGTGCCCTGCAACTTCTGGCTTTTTCCAAAACTAAAATCACCTTTGAAAGGGAAAAGATTTTAGATCATTGATGAGATTCAGGAAAATACAATGGGGTAGCTGATGGCAATTCCAACAAAAGATTTTGCAGAGTGTCTTGAACAGTGGAAGAGAAACTGGGAGAACTGTGTGAGGTCCCAAGGTGCCTACTTTGAAGGGGATTGAGGCATCATTGTCCTATGTACAATGTTGCTTCTATCTTCTTCAGTAAATGTCTCTTTCATAGTACATGGCTGGATACTTTCTGGACATACCTGGTATGCTAGAAATTCCAACTCTTAGTGCCATAAACAACTACAGTTTCAGAATGACATTACCACCATAATCCATTTTAAGCATACAGTTTGAATTTTGACAAATGTACTTGCTCATGTAATCACCTCTTCTATCTAGATATAAAACATGTCTATCACTCAAAAAAGATCGTTGATTTTATTTACTGCCACTGTCAATTTGATTTGCTTTTCCTAGAGTTTCATATAAATGTACATAGTCTTGCATGTGTTAGTTCATTCTTTTTGTTGCTGAGAAGTTTTGCATTGTATTGATAGACCATAGTTTATTAATCCATTCACTTGTGGATATTTTGATGCAACTGTGTTTTTTGGTACCTGCTCTGTTTCTCCATTTATTAAGTCTTTTTGCTGTCAGCAATGTTTTATAGTTTCAGTGTGGAACTATTGCACCTTTTAAATTTATTCCTAAGAAATTCATGTGTTTTGATGCTACTATTATAGATGGAACTAAAAATATATTTTTTACTACTTTGATATCATAGATAAATGCAGCTGACTTTCATATTTTGCATTGTGTCCTGTTGCCTTTCTGGCCCCACCATTCACTTTAGTAGGGCTCTTTCTCTGTAGACAGCTGTAGAAATTCAAATGTCTATGAATAAAGGCAGTGTTTTGTGTTTCTTTGCCTTTCTTTGCTATTTAGCACCTCCAGTAATGCTGAATATATCAATTAGGAAGTGCTTTGTCCCAATATGTTTATTAGGAAGGACAGTGTTCAATATTTCACCACCAAGTATCATGTTAGCTTTAGGTTATTTTTGGATGTCCTTTATGGAATGAAATTTCCTTTGCTTCTTAGTGTACTAAGAGTTGTTATTATTACTGAGTTTTGTCAGAGGCCAATCCTACATCTGTTGAGATGATAATATAATTTTCTCCATTATCCTGTAAATGTGATACCTTACAATGATTTTAAAATATCGAGCCAGTTTTGTATTCCTGAGATAAACTCAACTTTTATGATATATTACCTCTTCATGTGTTGCTGGATTAGGTTTGTTCATATTTTGTTAACAATTTTTATTTGTATTTATGAGGGATTATTGTGCTATAATATCTTTATTAGGTTTTCATAAATGATTATATTGGCCTCATGAAACAAGTTGAGAGGTGTACCCTACTTCTCTATTTTGTGGGAGGAAAAATTGTGTAAGACTAGTGTTATTTTCTCCCTTGCGTGTTTGAAGGAGTTCACCAGTGAACCTATCTGGGTCTGGACTTTTCTTCATGAGAATATTTTATTAATAAATTCTTTGGAAAAATAGTTTTAAGGCTTCTCAGATTTATTATTTTGGGTGGGTTTTCATGTTGGAAGAATATATCCATTTCATTTATTTCTGTAAGGTCAGTAGTCACCCCCTCTTTCATTCTGATTTTAATAACCTGAGTCTTCTTTACTATTGGTCAGTGTAGCTGAAGGTTTGTCGATTTTTGTGATTTTTCTAAAGAATCAACTTTTGGTTTTGTTGATTTTTCTCTGTGGTTTCTTCCTTCTCAATTTCACATATTTCCATTCTAGTTTTTATTACATCTTCCTTCTAGTTGCTTTGGGTTTAATTTGTTATTTTTCTAATTCCTTAAAAATGTAAAGTTAGATGATTAATTTTCAATCATCTTCTCTTGTAATAAATACATTTAGTGCTTATGTTTCCCTTGAGCACTACTTTTGGGGCATTCCACAAGTTTTGATCAATTATTCCTTTTTATTTTGTTCAAAATATTTTTTACATTTTCTTAGACTTCTGTGTTCCATGTGTTATTTAGAAATATGTTGTTTAGTCTCTAAATATTTGGAGATTCCCCAGGTATCTTTCTGTTATTTATTTTTCATTTACTTTGTAGACTGAGGATATGCTTTGCATTATTTCAGTTTTTAAAAATAAGGTGTGTTTTATGGCACAGAACTTGGTCTGTATTTGTGAGAATGTATATTCTGTTGCTGTTTCTCTCTTGGTCAACTATCTGGGATTTTTATGTAATATGCACCTTATCAGATAAATAAATGTATTTGTAATTAAAAACAAAGTAAATAGCTTACAATGAAAATTTATGCAGCCATTGTACTCAGGTTCAAAACAAAATACATAGGTCTTCAAACTAGTTGTTGCCGACAGGCCACGAATAGAATGCCGTGAGCTCCTGTGCTCCTCTAGACGAGTCTTTCCACAGCAGTTACTCTCAGTCTCAGTTCAGGACCCACTGTCTGCTCTGCCACTGATGCCGGCTCTCTTTTCTCTTCATCCCTGACACTTCTGTAGACAAGGGTCTCCCATTTCAAGGACATGTGAAGATGCTCCCTTCACAGAAATTACTAAAAATAATTTTAGTTATTTAAACGATGGGATGATATATTACTATGTTGGTAATGTTTCATTTATTAACAATGACTACTAGATATATACAATGATAGATTTAGCTTTATGATGGAGAATGGATAAAATAATTATAATAAATTTGCTCATACTTGCTTTTATGTCTCCAATATGTTGCAGTATGGCTTTATTCATGAAACAGAGAAGAGTTAGTCTTTTTTTTTTCTTCCTATGAACCACTACTTGCTACTAAACTGACTCTGCAATTTATTTTTCACATTTTTCCAGTTTTCTTCCTATCTTTCCCTTGTTCCCAGCTTCAGGTTTGTAAATGCTTGTGAGTAATTAGGCAGGAAATTAGTAGAGTTGCTTTGTATTCCCTTTATGGAGGAAGCCATTGATGATTTTTTCCCCTGTTGATTGTTTGTAATGTTGACTTTCCTTACTGCTGATCTGACCTCAGACATGGATTCCCCTAAGGAGCATGCTGGTGTTTTGGCTACTGCCCAGCTATTGCTCCCATTCTCCTCTCTGGTGGTTTGAATAGTTAATGACCATGACTTCTCTTTGTGTTCCAGCCTGAAAGAATAGACCCAAGTGCATCACGACAAGGATATGATGTCCGCTCTGATGTCTGGAGCTTGGGGATCACATTGGTATGTATATGTTGACTCAGCTTTGTCACAGTAGTGTAATAAATTTGGAAGTGAAAGAAAATTTAGTCAGTTTTCCACCCCTCATAAAGAACTGCCTCTTATCTCTTCTAGTCTTTGATTTTATTTACCTGTTTTCTTTTTTTCCCACTCATGGCTGTAATCAGAGGGACTACATCTTCTAGTTGTTGGGAAAAAATGATGTTTTATATCTTATACATCAAACCATAATTGGTTATTTCCCTCAAGGTTTGATGAAGTGCCTCAGGCTCTGTAATGTCATCACTCTGGGTCCCTTGGTCACACATACTCAGTAGGATCCAGCAGTCACCCTGAGAGCAAGAATGGAGGGCAGTTCCTGTGCAGGCAGTGCCATAGCAAAGGCTAAGAGGCCCCTCACCTCTAGTCAAGGGGAGTGTGGCCTGTAGACCCGTGCGCAGTGTGTGTCGGGTCTGCCCATTTGTCTATGTGAAGGTAACGCTACTCGAGTCTTCTGTTCAGTGAATGGGAAAGTCACAAACAACTGTGCTGAAAGTAATTCAGTGGAGAAACAGACACTGCCTAGGTGACCATTCTAAATGAAAGTTCTACCTTAGGACCACATGGAGAAAGAATAGTAAGAAATCTACCATAATTCACAACTGATGAAGCACAATTAAATAAACTCTTCTTTCTCACCTGTGGACTATATTGAAATTTTGGTTCTATTTAAAAAGTATCTTTATTTGCTTATTTCCTTAATACCAAATTTTGTTTTGAAGTTTTAGATTTATTTTCTTGTGCTTGCTGTTTTACTAGGCTTGATGGCATTTTTCTGAGTTGGACAGCTTCTATAGCTGTAACTATATTGGGTGTGAGTTTTCCATCTCTAGATGGGGCTGCATTAGTTCTCCTTGTTAGTTATTCTCTGTGAGTCATGTTGCCAGTCCGATGAAGTCTCTGCATGGAGACTTGAAGGCTAATAGCTCACCTCTGCAGAAGACCCCTTCTAGTTTCTCTCGTGAGCAAGTATGGGAGACACCTCCTGGAGTCTTTTCCATGAGGAAGCCACCTGAGTAATGGAGGAGGAATCCCTTCTTTTTCAGTCAGAAAAGAGCATGAAGCTTGGATATCTTTAGGTCTGGTGACTGGCCCCAAAAACTGCAAGAAGACTTGTAGCTTTTAGCTGAGGCAACTATTTGCATATAAAACATTAAAAGATTCAGAAATATTTATCTTTGTCCAAAACAGTTATGTTTAAAAAGCAAGTATTTACTTCATTATTAAAAACAAATTTTCTATGAAAGGTTTAAACAGAAAAAAATTTTAGCAAGTTTTTATAGTACATTTGGCTAAATTTTTTTAAAGCAAGTTACTCATAATTATAATTACTTCATAATTTATTTTTTATATGGATAGCCTTATAAAATTATGAAATGTGTGAGATTAATTTCTAGGGTCCTAAATCCTTCACTTTATTCCTTTTTTTCTTAAAACCTGTCCTCAGAGATGAATCTAATGAAGTTATTCCTGATGCTGTGAAGAATCAATAAGGTTTACTTCTTCTCAAGCATTTGCATTTTCATTAAAAAGAAACCTCAGGCAAAGCAAGGGATTTCTGCATATGTGTGCATGAATGCCCAATCTCTTACCCGTGCATATGTAATTTGAGACAGGAATGAGCTGAGGGAGTCATTTTGGAGAGAAGCACCCCTTCCATACCATCTTTTTAGCATTCCTTCTGTTTTATAAAATTAGTATTTGGCTTATTGACAAGAATCAGCCCTGAGCTGGAGAAACTCTGAAACTGTTTTCTCAGATGGTGCTCCCTGTTGTATGCCATCTTCCTCTCTAATAAGTTTAGAGTCTCATATATTATGGCACCGAACACCTGTCAGTGCACAGAAAATGGCATTCATTTAGGCCATGATGTAGATTTAGATACAGTTCTTGAAAAAAGCACATTTGTACGTTTTCATTATGTTCAGGACAGTGGGAGAAAGATGAGAATACATTTCACAAATATTTTTGACCCATTACATGTTGGGACATACATCTGTAACATTTCTCAGGTCTGGGTGGGTATGATTTAGAGATACTGTCTTGAACATCATTATTGGGCTTCACGGTGAAGGATGTACCTCTGACTTGGTTTCTTCAGTAATAGTTATATCTGGCTGTGGTTGAAATTGTAGTAACTTCAGAGTGGCTGCAGAATCGGATATACACATTGTTTCCTTTGAGCTCATTGGGCGGTTTGTATGTTGAATGTTCTTTTACCTTAAAAATGCATTTGACCACTGTTCTGGACGTGGCCTTCCACTGAGATGACTACAAATTGTGCAGACATTGTACTAAAATAGTTCTAAATCGAGCCTTCCAGAATCCTACATGCAAAGGAGTCAGAACCAGACACTGCTCTGGAGCGTGCATTGTGGGGCTGTCTGGGCTCAAGTTTCGTGTTTCCTTTTAGTCCAGTTCATGAATTTGGTTGATAAGAATTCTTTATATTATCTCGATTCTAATTTCACTTCCATTTAGTCTTAATAATTCTGAAGGTTCCAACTTAACCTTACATGGTTTTGATTCAAGGCTTTTATGAGAGTTTTGCTTGGAGTTTAGATTTTCAACCTGGTGGTTTCAGTGAGGAGTAGTAAATAATACCTTAGTGTGTTTTGCTTTTTCCTCTGTGTTCTTTTTAGTACGAGTTGGCCACAGGCCGATTTCCTTATCCAAAGTGGAATAGTGTATTTGATCAGCTAACACAAGTCGTGAAAGGAGACCCTCCACAGCTGAGTAATTCGGAGGAAAGGGAATTCTCCCCGAGTTTCATCAACTTTGTCAACTTGTGGTGAGTACTTGACTTAACGAATACTCAGAACAGTGCATTGAGAACAGTGAGATTTACTTAATCTGAGCAACACTGGTGCTTTACCCTAGAGAAGGGAGCCTTCACATCCTTCTCTAGCCTTCACATCTCTCTGTCTTCTGAGCTGGGACTCTGGCTCACTGTGGCAATTTGGATGGTTCCCACTGGCCTGGAGAGGCTGTACTCTCTTATTCTACTGCTCAGGTGCTGTTAAAAGCAGATGTGGGCGACAGAGAGCCTCTGCCTCCGGTTTGTAGTATGCTGTACAAGGAGTACAGCCTAGGAGAGACCGATGACCTTATTCTGGTGTGGTTCTAACAGTGAGATGATTGCTTGGAAGCTTTTACCAAGTCGAGATCTTCCCCATTCAGACTTGCAGGGGAGGATTTCTGCTTGATATAACATGTAACATGGCTGGGTATGTGTAGTGGATTCAGGCCCAAAGATCATTTGGTTGAACTATATTATTGGCTTTCTGAAACCTTATTTCAAGGAAGGTGAACCCCACACCTGTTAATGTTCTGTTCACCTTTTAACAGGAATGTGTGTAGCAGGTAAGAATAATATATGCAGATATGATAATAATAGTCATGCTTTGTGCTACTTCAGTCTGTATTTTAAATAAAACCTGCTTGTTATTATTTTACTATTTTTAATAATTGTTTACCCACCATGATTTTTAAACATATGTTTATGAGCAAAAAGCCAGAGTGTTTAATATATCTTCTTTTTTTTTTAAAGATTTTATTTATTTTTTTTAGAGAGGGAAGGGAGGGGGAGAGAGAGAGAGAGAGAGAGAGAGAGAGAGAGAGAGAGAGAGAGAGAGAGAGAGAAACATCAATGTGCGGTTGCTGGGGATTATGGCCTGCAACCCAGGAATGTATCCTGGCTGGGAATCGAACCTGGGACACTTTGATTCCCAGCCCACGCTCAGTCCACTGAGCTACGCCAGCCAGGGCAATATATCTTCTTTACATTCTTAAAAATGCTTTTGTTTTTCCCATAGTTTTTTTCTCTCCAGGAGTGCTGTTTCTCTCTTTTTAGGTCCTATGAAACTTACATCTCATTGTCTGGCACTGCTTTCTTTTCACATAATCAGGAAACACTTGTTTGACTCTTAGTTTGCAAATCTCTTTCGTCTTCCTTAACTAAATTCTACTTTTGTGCTGGTTTTCAGAGGGGAGAGGAATTACTCAAGATTTTCTAGTCAGAAGAAGGCCATAAAGATGACTGAAATTGTCTACTTTTTCTCTTTTAAAAAATGTTTTTACTAATTGGCACACATATTTGCAGTTTATATAATTTGCATAAATTGATCATTTTATATATCCTATTTTAATGAAATATTTGGTTAAGAGAATCATAGAACATCATATCTAATATGATCCCCTATAGACCCTGGCAGGGTAGCTCAGTTGGTTAGGGTATCATCCCCATATGCCAAGGTTGTGGGTTTGTTCCCCAGTCAGGGCACACACAGAAAGCAACCAATGAATACATAGATAAGTGGAACAACAAAACTAACACTGTCTTCTCTCTCTCCCTCTCCCTTCCTCTCTCTGTCCACCAGTTTTGCTTTCTTCTGAACTTTTCAATCTCTTTACTGATTGTGTTTATATACGTAGTACTTTTATATTTTTGTGTCCTTTCATGCCAGTCCTGTCCCATAGACAGTGGTTCTAGTTATCAATGTCCCATTGTTTTCCCTAAGTAGGTTAGAAGTAGATGAACTATGTTGCCAATATTAACTAGCTTTTGATAGTAAAAATGAATTTAATTGAGGTTGGAGGACAGTGGTAATTAAGACATGGTCCAAGATCAGGTAAATACAAACAGATGAAAATACTTCTGGCAACATTAATTAGACAGGATAGAATTCAGGGGAAAATGTCAGCAAGCGGAAGTTTTTACCTAGTCCTTATTGAAGCTGCACGGTTGTAAACTTTTGGACCAAAGAACACAGGATTGAGATACAGAGTGTGCAAATTTTTTTAAATCTAAGGATAAGCTAATAAGGTTTATATATAGTTGACCTCCCAGGTTATCAGTATCTCTTAGGTGGTACCTCTATCAATACATTTGTATATATTCAGAAATACACATATTTAATTGTATACTTATACATACACTTATATATTTGAGAGTATATTTAGTATTCTTTGATGCAGCTATGCCATAATTTATCTAATTATCAACAGTTACCTTGTTTCTAATTTTTCTGTAATGTTCCTATACTGCATAGCCTCAGGATAAATTCTTATATTAAACATTGTCTAATTTTTTGTGTTTTCTGTGTTTGGCAGGTTATTTGCTTTGTATCTGAAGGAAAAAACTACTTGAGTCTATAGTATTTCATTTGTGAGAAAAGATACTTGGAGTAAATGTGTCTTTATTTTAATAATGTTATTTTTTATGTTATTTTAGCCTTACAAAGGATGAATCCAAAAGGCCAAAGTATAAAGAACTTCTGGTGAGTGAGACCTTGGGCATATTAGCTCTTTCCTCATCCTTGAATCCCCTCAGCATGCTGGGCCACTAGCAAGCACTGGGCCTCTCTGTCACAGACAGCTTGACCTTACCGAGTGTTTTTTAGAATGTGTTGAAACATATACTTGGAAAGAGAAAATTTGTTGTAATTTTCTTACTAATTTACTAGCTATATTCTCATGGAAAGTTTTGGCTTTGACACATTATAAAAATTACCCTGAAGAATTTTAGTATCCACTTTTAAGGAGCCATTTTTTACTGCGCAGGCTATGTATTTGTGATATGTCCATGAGAATTTATGGTGCTTATTCTGCCTTAATTAAATGTTGTCATACAAATGTAGATCATATAGCCAATTCCCATTTATTTGAAAGTCCTCACCCCTGCCGAGGAACCAGGCATTTTAAGGAGTCACCTGGTTGTAGCATTGGTCTTGGCTGTGAAGAAAGGACGGTGCTGTAATAATGTGGGGATATTTTAAGGAAAAATCCACCTGTTTTGACAATTTGCTTCTAGCTCTCTGGGATGTTAGATCAGACTTATCATCAACCCCAGCCATGACTAAAGATACCCAGTCAGTATGCTTAGAGGAGCAAGGAAAGGAAAATATTGATAGAGAAAGAGTACCAGGCAGATGGGGGTCTTGAGGCTTTGGAGAGTGTAGTGCAGACATTCATAGGATTCGTTTCTGTTGACCTTCTTTTGGCCTGGGGGTTGGAAGGATGGAAACTGTATCTTTTTTTGTTTAAGATTCGCTTTCGGTGCCTGGGGGAAGGGAGTTGGAGTTGATGCCTGTGCCCTAAGACTAGCCCCTGGTACTCCTGTACTTTGGTTCTCAGACGGTGGCAGAGGCCCCAGCTGTTTTTGGGCTGAGGAACAGCGGTGCTCCCTGCCTCCACCCATTCTCCTGGGGATATGGATTGGTCTCCAGACCCCATGCCCAGGGTGGCTCCTCCAGCCCCAGCACTGTGCACTGTGTCCGGGCACACTCATACCCATGAACACATGTCCCTGCACTGCAGGCTGGGCTGCCTCTCTGAGCTGGAGCTGGAGCACTTTACGGCCTTGGGTGGTTGGGAGCCTTGTTTTTATGCTGTGTCAAAATCGGGAAAAGTTCGATGTGGGCTCTAATACAAATTTTGATACTTTTTTTCTGTTTTTTTTTTTCAATTTTCTTGCAGAAACATCCCTTTATTTTAATGTATGAAGAACGTACCGTAGAGGTTGCAAGCTATGTTTGTAAAATCCTGGATCAAATGCCAGCTACTCCCAGCTCTCCCATGTATGTCGATTGATACCGCTGCTAAGTCAGACTCAAGAAAAAAGGGCTGAGAGGAAGCAAGACATAAAGAATTTTAACCCTGTATCACAGTGTTTTTATTGCTCGCCCAGACACCATGTGCAATAAGATTGGTGTTCGTTTCCATCATGTCTGTATACTCCTGTCACCTAGAACGTGCATCCCCGAAACACCCGATTGGTCATACAGTGTTAGTGCTGGTCAGAGAGACCTCATCCTGCTCTTTCCTGATGAACATGTTCATGAAATGTGGAAGTCAGTATGATCAACTTGTTGACTGTGATTAGATCACATCTTAAATTCATTTCTAGACCCAAAACCTGGAGACGCAGCTACTGGAGTGGTATTTTGCCAGACTTCCAAATACTGGAAGAATGCAGGGATGGATGTACTATGTCTGAACAGAGAGACTCGGGCTGGCGTGAGAAGAGCTTGCACAGCCGATGAGACACGTTGCCTTCTAGAGCTGGGAGACAAGGAGGAATTTACTTTCTTCACCAAGTGCAATAGATTTACTGATTTGACTTCTGTTGCTTTACAGTCACAGTCGATGTTTGGGGATCGATGTGCTCAGCCAAATTCCTGTTTGAAATATCATATTAAATTAGAATGAATTTACCTTTACCAAAAATCATGTTGCATTCAAAGAGGTGAACATTAAAATATTGAGACAGGACAGAATGTGTGTTCTCCTTTACCAGTCCTTCAACTCTCCACTGGGAAGACTCAGGAGTCTGCCACTTGTCAAAGAAGGTGCTGATCCTAAGAATTTTCACTCAGAGTTTGGTGTGCCGCCAACTTGATGTTCCGCCTGCCACAAACCACCAGGACTGAAAGAAAAAAAATAGTACAGAGGGCAAAGTTTACAGATGTTTTTAATTCTAGTATCTTATCCGAAGCAACTTGTAGCAGCTGTGTATTTCCCCTCCGTCCCGAGGCTACTGCCTTTGCCATCATAACTTACCACCAGGGAGAAGGAGCTAGTAGCAATGTGCCTTGACTGATTAGATAAAGATTTCTTGTAGGCAGCAAAAGACCAAATGTCAGTTGTTTGCCATCACTGGTCCAGGTCTTCAGTTTTGGAATCTCTTTCCCTGCCTGTGTAGTCTGTTGCCACTATGTGACTTTTGCTTAATCTAATTATTTCACCATTTTTTCTCTGTATCAAAAACCTTTATAATTACCAGGGATGTTCCCTACCAAGGATTTCCAGCCCCACATCTCTCAGAGGCTTTAATGTTTAAAAGGCTGAAAAACGTGGGGCTCAGCTAATGTGATAGGTGATGAGGAAGAAGCATCTTTCTGGAAACACATGTGACCCAATGAGGATCTGAAATGGCAGATTTTTAGATAAGCTCATCGGCTGTGAGAAATCTCTAGCAGGTCACCATCATTTCTTGGAATTGGAATTCTACAAAAATACCCCCAAACCCAAAACAATTCCAGAGCAGATTTAGAGGCCATTTAAACCTGCTGTCTTTGCTGTGCTTCCTCACTCACCCATCAGCCAGGGCCTCCTGTGGCTGTGCTCTGTCTGGCCCTGGGCCCTGGAACACCAGGCTTTGCCAGCAGCACTGTGAGCGGCTCAGGCACACTGGAAAGTGAGGCAGCTGTGGTCTGAGAGGCAGGTGGCACCATGACAGAACTGCACGGTGGCAGGGGTGGCTGTGTCTCCTCCAGAGTGACAGTCATAAACACTATAAAACAATAAGGGAGAATGGTGCTGTTTTAAAGTCACATCCCTGTAAATTTCAGAGTTCAAAAATGATTGATCACTTTGGTCCACTTGCCTAATTTTCCTATTTTCTCCCCCACGGCATCCTAAACCTCAGACTTCCCAGTGTTCTGAAAGGAAGCCTTGTTAGGTGTCTTCCTTCAACCACACCAAGCCATCCTCCTCCATATCTCCCGAGGACTCGAGGAATTGGTTTCTCTGCTGTCCGTTCCTGTCTAGCTCAGCATAGTGTCGCTTCGCCATTATACAAATGGAGATGAAAGCAATTCTGACTGTCCAGGAGCTAATCTAACCGTTCTATTGTGTGGATGACCACATAAAAAGGAAATTTTAGTGTATTAATCATAGATTATTATAAACTATAAACTTAAGGGCAAGGAGTTTATTACAGTGTATCTTTATTAAAACAAAAGGGTGTATAGTGTTCACAAACTGTGAAAATAGTGTAAGAACTGTACATTGTGAGCTCTGGTTATTTTTCTCTTGTACCATAGAAAAATGTATAAAAATTATCAAAAAGCTAATGTGCAGGGATATTGCCTTATTTGTCTGTAAAAATGGAGCTCAGTAACATAACTGCTTCTTGGAGCTTTGGAATATTTTATCCTGTATTCTTGTTTGAATTCCTCCTCTATTTAAGATATATACATGGAATATACATGGAATCGAAGTGTTTATGTAATAGTTCTATCCTTTTGCCTGCAGGTCAGTTGTAATAAATCTAGGATGTGATGATGACTTTGTAATTTGGTTTTCTGAAGTAAGACCCTGAGAGGGGAAAATTAAGTAAATTCCATTAAATTATCTGTGCATTTCACATTGGGAAAATTCTCTTCTTTGGAAGTGTTTATGGCTCCTTTTTCTTCTGTCTCCTTGTGGTTGCTATTATCACTTTACTTTCTGTTGGAGCTAGTGTGGTGCTGAAACTCCTGAAGTTTGTTTTTTTTGTTGGTTGCCCTGATCTGCCCAGCTTTCTTCATGCTAAAGGGAAAAGGTACTTTTACTCTTTGTTCTTCAGCCTGTGGCATGGTGCAGAGATACAACTTTTAAGAATCCAGTCTGCCTGGGTTCGGGGTGCGGTTACTGGCCGTGTTTCTGCTCCTGGTGCTACAGCTGCTGAAGACTGCATTCACTCACTGCTCCCTGAGAGGGAGGGGTGGGTCCAAGGTCTGTGAAGGTCAGGCCTGGGGTTTATGGATAGGAGGACTTGGAGGTGAGCAACAAGCCATGGAACCCTGGAAACTTGGAGAAGACAACGTTGAAGCTTCAGCCCTGAATTTATCTGTGATACTACCACCTCTTGGTCATTGATCAAGTCTGACTCATTGATCAGACATTATTAGTTCAGCACCTTACCCTTTTTCTGTGTCTGCTTCTCACCTGATCTAGACATAGGAGATACCATTACAGAACCAGATGTGATAAGTATCAAACATTCTCCAAGGAAGGGTGTGGCTATAGGAGTCCTGGCCTTTCCACCTGAGCCTTGGCTGCTGGGGGAAGGTGACCCTGGGGAGTGTCCAGATCCCCCTCCAAGCACTGGTTCAGCATCAGGAGAGACAGGTAGACTGCACACCATGCTTTGTGGGCAGTACAAGTATTCATCTAATTTGACTAGTCTTCGAAGTCAGGTTGTAGTGTCCCCTTTTAGATATGAAAAACAAAACAGCACAAAACAACAACAAAGAAAACCAAGGCTTAGAGAAGTGAAATTCTGATTCTGGTAACAGAAGGAGAGGAGAGCTGAGACTCAAACCCAAGGCTGTAACACCTAGTTTCTTATGGAATTAGAATTTAGAAATGGCAATTTTAAAAAACTGACCTGAAGTATTGTAGAATGGAGAGGTAGAAGACTGAACTGTAGTTGGGGTTAAACCTAAGGCTCATACACCTTCCCAAGGCCTGCTTGGTTATCTTGGACAGTGGTCCCCAACCTATTTGACACCAGGGACCCATTTCATGGAAGACTTTTTCCACGGACAAGCTGGTGGGGGATGGTTTCGGGATGATTCAAGGCCATTATATTTCAAGTTCACTCCCTGCTGTGTGGCCTGGCCTCTGACAGGCCTGGGTTGTACCAGTCCGGAACCTGGAGGTTGGGGACCTCTGATCTTGGAAATGAGTGTAAGTCAAAGGTTCTGGAGGCTCAGAGGCTGATATAACAGCAGCTGTGTAGATGGTGGTTCCCTTAAAGCCAACCAGAGATGCTCTAACCCCTAATTCTTAAGTCGGGTGCCTGAGAATTCAGGATAGCGGCCTCTGTGTCCATCACTGAAAATGGGGGTTTGGCAGGAATTTCAGGTGACTCCTTTAGTTGGCATTCAAGTGCACGTTCACTTTCTTATTTCTCACATCTGTCTGCTGCAGCAGCATAAAGGGCATAGAAGGTCTTGAAGGTGCCCTGGAGCATGGGCTGCCCTGTTTCACAGGCCCAGGTGTGGTTAATGTCCCCGGACTCTCGGTCAGAGCTCTATGCATCAGTCTCACCCACAGCATCTGTGCTTATTAAGGGATACTGTTGGTTTTGAACTTGCTGGTTTGCTTAAATACGTCATTAAGTGGTTTGAGGAAATAGTGACTCTCTTTAGGTACACTGCAAGAACACGTAGAATGGGCAGTTGGTATTTGACTACGTGGTATAAGGAATATGTTCAGTGTGTGAAATATCAGCTTCCATATATGTTCTGGTAATTTAGACCAAAGCAGTGCATTACTTAGTTTTCCAAGGAATTCTTATCTCAAATCTTGGAATCGTTATAAGTGATAGTATAGTTCAGTATCTACAATAACTTTTTTTGTTGTTTTTCTGATGATATGCCAAAATGTATTTATACTTGTTAAATGTAAAATGTGATTTTGCTATTTAAAATTGTTAATCCAATATTGCATTGTGTAAAGTCACAATTGAGTCATAATGTGTAATGAATCCAATTTTTATCTGCATTTGAAATTTCTATCTACATATGTTCTACTGAAGAACTGCAGAATTGAACTGCTTTTTTTTTTATAACAATTGATGTGAACACAGCTTTGTGAGGCAGACAGTATTGTTGCCTCAGTCCTGCACACAGGGCACCAATGGTAAATAAGGAGGTAATTTGTTTAAGGCAATGATGCATTGTTGGAGTCAAGCATCCGTCAGTGCACTGGGTGTCTTGATGCTTTGTTGAGATTTTTCTTGTGAAACTGTGTGCTTCCCATTGGACAGATTGATGAATTGCAAGGTTAGATTCTCAAATGGCTACACTTTTTTTTTCAAGCAAATACTTGTTACACATACATGATTCCCACCTGTTTTATGGACTCTACACTTACTCCAGCCCAGGTGTTCTATAGTTAATTTCTTTTCTTGAAAGTCTAGACCCCACCTCAATTTTGCCTGTTTTTAGAAAGTAAATCCATTTCAAAGGATGAAGAATAGCTCCAGCTGAGGTTAGAGCAAGTGTAAGAACTTGATAGAAACAGCTTTTTTTCCTGAGGATGTCAGGGCCTTTCTCTGAAACTTGCCTTCTGCATACAGCCCTTTCTTCACCTCTGCTTCCAATTAGGGACCAAGTCCTTCTGATCGTATCTGTTCCTCTCTAACCCCATGGTGTCACACACTCATTTCTTGCCTTGTATCTCTGACTTGTGGTCTTCCTTAACTCCAGTGTTAGCCCCTTCAGTGCTTCCCCACGAATGCCCCTCTCTTTCTACAGCGCTAATCTAACCATGCCATTCTTGTTTCAAATTCTTTAATGAGTTTCTGGGATGTGTGAGATAAAGGCCAAATGGTTTTAAATGTCTAGTTTTATTCAGTCCTCAGCACATGGGTAGAAACTATTATGTCATTTTAAAGACGAGGAAGTGGGCTCACTGCCTTTAGTAACCTGTCCACTATCACAGAACCAGAGAGGAATCTGGAAGGGTCAGGGGTCAGGCACAAGTCTAAACAAGTAGACAGGGCCACAATTATACAGGGAATTGTACATCATGCCAAGGAAGAACTTTTATCTCCCAAATGCAGGAGAACCAAATGGGATTTTAAACAAGAAAATGGTTTGATCTGATTTGTGCTTTAGAAAAATTCTTTCAGTGACTATATGTAGGCTGGAATGGAAGTAGGGAGATTTGAAGATCAGTGAAGAAACCTGCCCTGTCCTAGGCAGAAAATAGGGGGGCTAATGCAATGGTATGGGGAATGGAGATGAGAGGACTTAGGAAGTAACTTAGGGTGTGGAGTTAGATAGATGGATCCCTGATCAAATGTATGGGGTAAACAAGGGAGTAGGGGAGCTGGAAAAAACATTTTTCGGTTTCGGTGACTCGGGTTGCTTCACAGTTTACCAAACCTGCTGTGCCCTCTCAGGCCTTTGTTTATAGCCCAGACTGGTTCTTTTTGTCTGAAATTCTTCACTTGCCCATTGAAAGCACCTGCTTATTTAAGACCTGGGTTACATGTCACATGTTCTGGGTGACCTTCCCCAGTGCTGTCCTCTGAGCTCAGATAATGTTTTTAAGAACATAAATCTATGCAGCATTTAATTATGTTTAGTTGTATTTATTTGCCTCTTTCTTTACTTGATGGTGAATTATTTAAAGTCACTCAAAGCCATAGTCAGGGTCCCGTGGCAGAGTCGGCCCAGCTGTCATGCAGTGCTCGTGCTTCTCTGAGAAAATGGCTGTGGAAGCCTGATGTTCCTCTTGTTGAAGATAGCATTTCATTCTATTGAGCCTAGATGATTTTCTCTATAGCAATTCAAAATAAATTGGATTCTATGCCCATGGCTCACCTCTGCTAAAAGGAAAGAGGTGAATACAGGTCGCAGTTGGGGCTGTCCTACCAGTCAACAGTTACCAACCAAATTTTAGGTACTGAGAAAAGAGTAGTCAACTGTCATTAAGAAAGTACTAGTACTCTGGCCAGTGTGGCTTGGTGAGTTGGACAGTCGCCCCTTGTACAGCAAGGTTGCAGTTCGATTCCAGTCAGGGGTCATGGCACATACCTGGATCTCGGGGTCAATCCTCGTTTGGGGCATGTAGGGAAGGCAACCAGTTGATGTTTCTCCCTCTCTCTCAAATCAGTAAATGTATCCTCAGGTGAAGATTAGAAAAAAGAAAGTAATAATGACTTGTGATTCTGACAGGATGTTAGATTAGGTATCAATAATGATAACTCTAGTTGAAGGAACTACATTCATAGTTACAAAATAAAAACATTTACTTTAAAATGCTTTCCTGAATTGGCCCCAAAGGCATCTGGGAAGCCCCCACACAAACAGAAGCAGGAACTCTTGATCCCAACCTGCTTGTGCCTGTTTCTAGAAAGTAGATCCATTTTCAAAGCATGAAGAGTTATGTCCATTGAGGACAGAAAAAATAACTTGCTAGGAGCAGCTTTTCTTCCTGAAGATGCCAGGGCCTTTAAAAGTTGCCTAACAAATAGTGACTACATAAAACTTTTTTGCCTAGAGTTTTTGTGGAATCCTGGAAACCTTGAGCTTTTGTATTCAAAATCATGCCATGTTAGGGCTCGGAAAATAGGTGTGGCACCTGCCCACCGTGGGTTAGAGGCTGGGAGCTCAAAGAGCTACATGCAAAGTGGAAGGTAGAAAAAAAATCTGATCTGTCCATCAATTGGAGATGGAATTGAAACATACTTGCCTTCATCTTGGCACTAGGTGGAGGAAAAATGTTAAGATGGCCAAGAATCCACACATAACCACAGGTCAACTTCCATGTGGGGTCATGGTCTGAATTCACACTACCTCTGTCATCCAAACCCCAAGCAAAGAGTTTAAACAGACGTAGGTTAGCAGTGTCCCCAGGAGGCTGACAGAAGCAGATCATGATGGTCTTCGGAGGAATTCTCCATAACTCAAACTCAGAGAATTAGCACAGGCTCCGCTCAAAGGAAAATGAAAAGCTCACAGTCAAAGATCACAAGCACACAAAGAAACAAGACGTTATGAGTGAGAACAAGGAGAGACAACAAGCAGTAATGGGGATTACTGGGGATTACAAGCAGTAATGGGGATAGTTGAACTGTCAGTTATAGAATATTAAAAAATGTTTAGTATGTAAAACAACTGGGAACTGTGAAAATATGAGCCAGGAGTAAGAGACTACCAAGTCGGTCAAGAGGTGAAAAGGATCAAATAACATTTCTGTAATTGAAGAACATAAAGGTTGAAATAATAAAGTGAATGGCATGGTGGAGACTGCTGAGTCCCCCCCCACCCACCCTGCCACACACACACTCCCAAGGTCTAGTCTCCTTTTTTTCCTTTTAGCAATAAAAACGTGGAATTAAAACATGAGTTTTATCTGGATATGGTGTTGCCTAGTCAGTGAGTATTCCCTGTCTTCCTGCCCACTTTCATTTAAATATTTGGTTAGTTGTTAGCTAATAATACTGTAATGAACACCTGAAAATAAAAGTTGTGACTTTAATCTGTATGTATCTAACCAACAATTTACAAATTATAATTTACATTTTTACATATTTACATTTCCCTGCCTTTCCTGGTGCAAGGTAGTCATCCTGAATCCCATGGTCATCATTCACTTGTTTTTCTTTCTAACTCTAGTGTGTCTTTTCCTTCCCTCCCTCCCTGCCTCCCTCCCTCCTTCCCTGGATGGATGGATGGATGGATAGAAAGAGAGAGAGAGGAAGGAAGGAAGAAAGGAAGGAAGGAAAGAAAGAATGAAAGAAGAAAGAAAAGAGAAGAAAAGAAAAAGGGAGGGAGGGAAAGAAAATAGTTTTTACTTTAGAGTTTATTTTTATATTTATCAAAAGGTCACGTTATCTATAATATTTTGGATTACTTTCTTCTTAATAGTCTGATGATAAGCTTCATCCCTATTGGTTTTTGACTAGTGTGAAATGTTTCTTTTTTCTTTTTTTAAATTTTATTTTAATCATTGTTCAAGTACAGTTTTCTGTCCTTTACTCCCATCCCAGCCCACCCACCCATCCCTCTCTACCTCCCTCCCATTTCCACTCCCCCCTAGTTTTTGTCCATGTGTCCTTTATGCTTGTTCCTGTAAACCCTTCCCCTTTTCCCCTGAAATTCCCCTGAAATTCCCTCCCCTCTCCCCTCTGGTACTGTCAGCCTATTCTCTATTTCAGTGTCTTAGGTTATATTTTGCTTGTTTTATTGTTTAGGTTCCTGTTAAAGTTGAGATCATATGGTATTTGTCTTTCCCCGCCTGGCTTATTTTGCTTAGCTTAATGCTTTCCAGTTCCATCCAACTGTCGCAAAGGGTAGGAGCTCCTTTCTTTCTGCTGCATGGAATTCCATTGTGTAAATGTACCATAGTTTTTTTGATCCATTCATTTACTGATGGGCACCTAGGTTGCTTCCAGCACTTGGCTATTGTAAATTGTGCTGCTATGAACATTGGGGTGCATAGGTTCTTTTGGATTGGTGTTTCAGAGTTCTTAGGATATAATCCCAGCAGTGGAATTGCTGGGTCAGAAGGCAGATCCATTTTTAGTTTTCTGAGAAAATTCCATACTTTTCCATAGTGGTTGTACCAGTCTGCAATCCCATCAACAGTGCACTAGGGTTCCCTTTTCTGGATAACACTTGTTGTTTCTCCAACAAGTGAATGTTTTCAGAGAGAAATATTCTTTCTGAAATATTCTTTCTGAATATTTCTTGTTGGAGAGAATATTTTTCTCTCCAACACTTATTGTTTGTTGCTTTGTTTATGATGGCCATTCTGATTGGTATGAAGTGGCATTTCATTGTGGTTTTAATTTGCATCTCTCTGATAGCTAGTGATATTGAACATCGTTTCATGTATCTCTGGATCCTCTGTATGTCCTCCTTGGAGAAGTGCCTGTTCAAGTCCTTTGTCCATTTTTTTAATTGGGTTGAGTGGAGTCATGTGAGTTCTTTATATATTTTGGAGATTAAACTCTTGTCTGAGGTATCATTGGCAAATATGTTTTCCCATACAGTTGGTTCTCTTTTTATTTTAATACTGTTTTTGTTAGCCATGCAGAAGCTTTTTATTTTGATGAGATCCCATTTGTTTATTCTTTCCTTTATGTCCCTTGCTCTAGGGGACATATCGGTAAAAATGTTGCTGCGTAAAATATCTGAGATTTTCCTGCCTGTGTTCTCCTCTAGGACTTTAATGGTGTCACAGCTTATATTTAAATCTTGTATCCATCTTGAATTTATTTTTGTGTATGCTGTAAGTTGGTGCTTGAGTTTCATTTTGTTTTTGCACATAGCTGTCCAGTTCTCCCAACACCATTTGTTCAAGAGGCTATTTTTACCACATTTTATGTTGCTGCCCCTTTTGTTTAATATTAATTGACCAGAGAGACTTGTGTTTATTTCTGTGCTCTCTGTTCTGTTCCACTGGTGCATGTGCTTGTTTTTATGCCAGTACCAGGCTGTTTTGATTACAGTGGCCTTGTAATACAGTTTAGTATCAGGTATTGTGATCCCTCCTACTTTGCTCTTCTTTCTCAAAATTGCAGCAGCTATTCAGGGTTGTTTATGGTTCCATCTAAGTTTTTGAAGTGTTTGTTCTATGTCAGTGAAATATGCCATTGGTACTTTAATAGGAATTGCATTGAATGTGTAAATTGCTTTGGGTAGTATGGACATTTTGATGATGTTAATTCTTCCAATCCATGAACACAGTATATGTTTCCATTTATTTGTGTCTTCCCTGACTTCTTTCTTCAGTGTTGTGTAGTTTTCTGAATACAGGTCTTTTCCCTCTTTGGTTAGGTTTATTCCTAGGTATTTCATTTTTCTTTTTGCTATATCGAATGGGATTTTTTTTCTTGATTTCTGCTTCTGCTGTTTTATTGCTGGTGTACAGAAATGCCTTTGATTTCTGGATATTGACTTTGTATCCCACTGTTTTGCCAAATTCATTTATTAGGTCAAGCAGTTTTTTTGGCTGAGTCTATAGGATTTTTTATGTATACTATCATGTCATCTGCAAACAGTGACAGTTTTCTTTCCTCTTTCTGATTTGGATGCCTTTTATTTCCTTTTCTTGTCTGATTGCTGTGGCTAAAACTTCCAATACTGTATTGAATAGAAGTGATGAAAGTGGACAGCCTTGTCTTGTTCCTGATCTTAGTGGAAAAGATGTTAGTTTTTGCCCATTGAGTATGATGTTGGCTGTAGGTCTCTCATATATGGCCTTTATTATGTTGAGGAATGCTCCCTCTATTCCCACTTTGCTGAGTGTTTTTATCACAAATGGGTGCTGTATTTTATCAAATACTTTTTCTGCATCTATTGATATGATCATGTGATTTTTGTTTTTGCTTTTGTTTATGTGATGTATTACATTCACTGATTTGCAAATATTGAACTATCCTTGCATCCCTGGGATGAATCCCACTTGGTCATGGTGTATGATCTTTTTAATGTATTGTGGGATGTGGTTTGCCAATATTTTGTTGAGGATTTTAGCATCTATGTTCATCAGCAATATTGGCCTGAAGTTTTCTTTCTTTGTTGTATCTTTATCTGGTTTTGGGATGAGGATGATGCTGACTTCATAAAAAGAGTTTTGGAGTCTTATGTTATTCTGGATTTTTTGGAATAGCCTGTGAAGGATGGGGGTTAGCTCTTCCTTAAATGCTTTGTAGAATTCTCCTGTGAAACCATCCAGACCTGGACTTCCGTGTGTCAGGAGTTTTTTGATTACTGCTTCAATTTCATCTGCTGTTATTAGTCTGTTCAGGCTTTCTGCTTCGTCTTCATTAAGTTTTGGAAGATTATATTTTTCTAGAAATTTGCCCATTTCACCTAGGTTTTCTAGTTTCTTGGCATACAGTTCTTCATAGTAATTTCTTACAATCCTTTGTATTTCTGTGGTATCAGTTGTAATCTCTCTTCTTTCATTTCTGATTGTGTTTATTTGGGTCTTCTCTCCTTTTTTTCTTGATGAGCCTGCTTAAAGGCTTGTCAATTTTGTTTATCTTTTCAAAGAACCAGCTCCTGTATTCATTAATCCTTAGAATTGTGCTTTTAGTCTCTATGTCATTTAATTCTGCTCTGATCTTGGTTATTTCCTTCCTTCTACTTGTTCTGGGCTGTCTTTGTTGCTGTTCTTTGAGTTCTTATAGACGTAGGGTTAGGTTATTTGTTTGAAATGTTTCTATCTTTTTTAGGTAGGCCTATATCAACTTCACTCTCAGGACTGCCTTCACTGTGTCCCATAAGTTTTGGGTTGTTGTAAGTTCGTTTTCATTTGTTTACAAAAACTTTTTGATTTCTTCCCTAATTTCATTCTTGACCCATTCATTGTTTAATAGCATGCTATTTAATCTCCATGATTTTGAGTGTGTTGGGTTTTTTTCCTTGGGGTTGGTTTCTAGTTTCAGTCCTTTGTGATCTGAGAAAATGTTTGGTATGGTTTCAATTTTCTTGAAATTGTTAATGCTTGTTTTGTGTCTCATCATGTGGTCTATCTTTGAAAATCTTCCATGTGCATTTGAAAAGAATGTGTATTTAGCTTCTTTGGGATGGAGGGCTCTGTATATATCAGTTAAGTCCATTTCATCTAGGTTATTGCTCAATGCCTGAATATCTTTGTTGATATTTTGTTTGGAAGATCTGTCCATTTTTGACAGTGGGGTGTTAAAATACCCCACTATAATTGTGTTGCTGCTAATATCTTTCCTTAAGTCCTCTAAGATTTTCTTTATGTATTTGGGTGCTCTTATGTTGGGTGCATATGTATTTACAATGTTTATGTCTTCTTGGTGGATTCTTCCCTTGAGGATTATGAAGTGACCTTCTGGGTCTCTATGGCCCTTCTTCAGAACTCCATTTTGTCTGATATGAGTATCGCTACCCCAGCTTTTTTTTCCTCTTTGCTTGGAAAATTTGTTTCCAGCCCTTCACTTTCATTTTGTGTAGATCTTTTGTCCTGAGGTGGGTCTCCTGAAGGCAACATATGTGTGGGTCATGCTTTCTTATCCATTCATCTATTCTATGTCTTTTGATTTGAGCAGTTCATCTATTTACATTTAAGGTTATTATTGATAGGTACTTATTCATTGCCATTTTCATATGTGTGTTCCTCTCTGTCTCTCTCTTTTCCTTCCTTTCCTTAAAGCAGTCCCTTTAGCATCTCTTGCAGAGCTGGTTTGGTGGAGGTGTATTCTTTTAGACTTCTTTTGTCTGGGAAGCTTCTTATTTGGCCTTCTATTTTGATTGAGAGCCTTGCTGGGTAAAGTAGCCTTGGTTGCAGACCTCTGGTTCTCATTACTGGGAATATTTCTTTCCAATCTCGTCTGGCTTGGAGTGTTTCCATTGAGAAGTAAGCTGCTAGCCTTATTGGGGCTCCCTTGTATGTTGCTTCTTGTTTCACCCCTGCTGCCTTTAAGATTGTCTCTTTGTTTTGAAATTTTGCCATTTTAATTATAATGTGTTTTGAGGTGGGCCTCTTTGGGTTCTTCTTGATTGGGGCTCTTTGTGTTTCCTGGATTTGTGTGAGTTTTTCTCTCACCAAATTAGGAAAGTTTTTCATCATTACTTTTTCAAATAGGTTTTCTATCCCTTGCTCTTCTTTTTCTCCTTCTGGTATCCCTATTATACAGATATTATTATGTTTCATGTTGTCCTGCATTTCCCTTAATCCCTCTTCATTCTTTCTGAGCTTCTTTTCCTTTTCTTGCTCTTTCTGGGTGTTTTTATTTTTTTGTACCTTGTCCTCTAGCTCACTGATCCGATCTTCTGCTTCATCAGTCCTGCTTTTGATTCCTTCTACTGTGTTTTTCAGTTCAGAAATTGTATTCTTCATTTTCTCTTGGCCCTCGTTGATAGTTTCTATTTCCTTTTTCATGTTGATATAGTTTGTAGTGAGTTCATTGTAGTTTCCCTGTAGTTTCTGGTAGCTCATTTTGAGCTCATTGAGCTTCCTGATAATCAGTGCTTTGAACCCAGTATCTGATGGTTGAGTTGCCTCTATTTCATTTAGCATTCTTTCTGAGGCTTCCTTCTTTCCCTTCATTTGGGGATTGTTTCTTTGTCTTCCTATTGTTTGTGAGATTATTTTTGTTAACCTCAGCTTAAATTGATCTGTTCTTGCTCCCTGGGTTTATGGTGTGAACTTCTGTGGTAGAATACCTGAGAGATTCAGTGGTGCAGTGTTCTTTGGGTATCCTGGTGTTCACAGCTTTCACCCACTCTTTTCTGTGAACAGTTGGAGGGTAAGGCAAAATGGTTTAAGACAGGAAGAGAGTATTCTATGATATTTACAGTAGCAGCCAGTAGAGAAGAGACAGGAGATCCTTTGGCTATGTATAGTATTAACTGTGATATTCCACCCAACTAGCCACTTTTTAGAAAGGATGGAAAGAGGATGAGACTCTTGTTGGGGAGGGAAGGATTGTGAGTTGGATCTAGAAAGCAGGGAGGTTGTTGGGAGGTCAGATTCTGAGGTAAGGTGAGAGTAAAGGATAGTAAATAGGTGTAATGTGTGAGAGAATAGAGTTAACCACTACAGTAACAGATTTCAGTAAACTGTGAAGTGGGCTAAGATCTGGGAGGGGTGTTGTGTAGTATTTACAATGGTATAGAATAGCTATTATTTACAGTAATATTAGAGCTACAATCATATGACAGAATCTATGAGATCTAGATAATAAGAATAGGAAGTATAGAACCTTGAGTAGTGTGCTAATGGAACACAAATGAAGTGAAGGACAGTAAATTAGCAATACACTATGAATGAGATTAACAGGGGAAACCTGTCAAATGATACAATATAACCAGCCAAGCAAAGCAGACTATACAGAAAGAAGAGGAATACAAAAATACTATTGAAATAAAAGATGTAGAATAATGAAAAAATAATAATATAAATATGCAATAATTTTCAGGTTCTCTGTAATAGCAAACTGAAATTTGTCTCACTATCTCAGCTGTTGGGATGCCCCCTTTTTTGGGTCCAACTCTGGTCTTTTTACAGTTCCAGGGTTTTTGTCTCACTTGTGGGTATTTTAAAAAAAAAGGAAAAGAAAAAAAAGGAGAAGAAGGAAGAAGAGATAAAATTGGAAAGAAAGGAAGAAGGAATAAAACTAGAAAGAAGGAAAGAAAAGCAGAAGGAATTGAGTAATATAAAAATAGTAAAAGTTAAAAAAATTAAAAAAACAAAATCAAACAAAACAAACACACAAACAAACAAATAAACAAACAAAAAACATCTTCTTGGTTTCAAACTGGCCAAACAAGTTTTTTGGTCTTGCTGGCTGCAGTAGGCTGAGGGGTGATTGGTTTTGCTTTTCTCCCTTTTTGTTCAGCACTCAGTCAGCCTGGAGAGTACTCTCCCAGGGCTAGCTGCACACTCTCCCCAGAGCCAGTCTGGCGCCTTTCCACAGGGCCCTGGGTGTGGGATCTGGGTCCTCCAAAGCTCGCTTTCCCGGGGTTTACAGCTGTGGGCTCCGGGTCTTCCGCTAAGCACACTCTCCCTGGGTTGGGAGCACGGGCACCCAGCCAGGTCATCCTTGGTCGCACTGGCTGGGGCGTGCACTCTTCCCAGGGCTAGGCATGGGTGCTCATAGCCCCTGTGTGTTTGCCACTTAGTCCTTATTCCCCTTTCTCTGTGACTTCAAGCAACCAGGCTTCCCCTGGTGCTGCTCAATCCTCGTTTGGCCAGGGAGGGAGCGGTCGACCCAGCTCTCTCCCAAGAGCCCTGTGGGAGACCCAGTGAGCGCCAGGCCTAGAGCTGCAGCCTCCCTGGTCCCCGAGCTGATCCCTGGGCTCCTACTGTCCTGAAGCACTCTCTTTACTATCTGGTTTTTCAATGTCTGCTACAATTTTTGATCTCCTATTTTCCTATATGTTGTGGTACTGTTTGCTCTGTTCCCCCATAGATTGGCTAGGTTTTTCTCCTGTGTGTAGGGGAACGTGGAATCTGCTCTCTCCTACCACACCACCATCTTCCCTCCTCAGTGTGAAATGTTTCATTGTATTAAAAAGTCCATTCTCCCTTGATGGGCATTTTGGTTATTTCCAGATTTTTCTAGAGAGAACAGTACTGGTATGAATATTCTTGAATGTATGTCCTGTTTTACAAGTGCCAACATTGCCTTTAGGTCTATATTCAAGAGTCAAGTTGCTGGATCATAAAGCATGTGGATGTTTCACTTTAAGAGGTAATACCAAATTTTTTCAAGTTGTTGCATCCAATTTACGCTCTACATTTTCCTCAACATTTGGTATTTCAGACTTTTAATTTTTTTTCATTTGAAGAAGTTAAAAATGGTATCACAATGTGATCTTGCAATGACTTTATCTAAACACTAATGGTGAGCAATCTATATGTTTATTGGCCAGATCTGTTTCCTAATTCATATTTTCTGCTTATTTTTTCATTAGGTTATTTATGTGGTATTAATTTATTATTATCATTTTATATTATTAATCCAAATTTTTCATGGGTGTGTGTACTAAAATACCTTCTCTCAGTAACTTATCTTTTCACTTTTTCAAAGGTTATCTTTTATGAACAAAGTTATGAACATCAATTATTCAGACATAATATTTTATAATTCATGATTTTTGCATCTCCTTTAAAAGATAATGTAAGATTTTAATCCTAAGATTTATAAATATTCATCCTGTCTTTCATATTAAGAGTTTTAAAGGTTTTTTTTTATGTGTCATATTCAAGTTCTAAATCCATTTGGAATTGATTTTTCTAAATTATATGGGGTAGAAATACAATTTCAACTTTTCTCATGTGATAACCATTTTTTCAGCTCCATCTATTAAATAATCACCTCTTTCCATACTGATGAGGCATTCCACTTTCATCATGTAAAAAAGCTTCAAACATGCATGGGATTTTAGGCTCTTAATCTCCCCACCCCGTTAGTCAATATGTCTATCCCTGCACTGACACCCCATTGCCTGTATTATGGTTTCATAATAAATCCTGACATCTGATGTCTTTAACAGGTGTCTGGGCTATTCTTGCACCTTTTGTCCTCTAGGTACATTTTAAAAACAGCTCTGTTGACTATAATTCACTTACTATAGAATCTGGACTTTAAAGTATACAACTAAATGGTTTTTAGTATATTCACAGGTATTTACAATCATCACCACTCTAAATTTTACATTTTCGTCACCTCAAAAACATACATACATTTGAGCTATTATCCCTTTACCGACTACCCACCCCAGCTCTAAACAAGTACTAATATACGTTGCATCTCTATAGATTCTCTACTCTGGACTTTCATTTGAATGGTATCACATAATGTGTCAATTTTTATGATTAGCTTCTTTTGCTTAGTATGTTTTCAAGGTTTATTCATGTTTATCCAAGTAACAGGTATTAGTACTTCATTCCTCTTTGTGGCTAAAAAATATTCCATTGCAGAAATCTCCCACATTTTGTTTATCTGTTCATTGGTTGATGAGCATTTGTGTTTTTTTCTACCTTTTGACTACTGTGCATAATGCTGCTATAAACATGTGTATACAGGATTTTATGTGGATATAAGTTTTCATGTCTCTTGTGCCTCCACCTAGGAGTGGACTGCTGGGCCACATGGTAAACTCTATGTGGAATTATTTGAGGAACTGATTAACTGTTTGCCAAGTGGCTATACCATTTTACATTCCCACTAGCAGTGTATTCGAGTTCTGATTTCTCTACATCTTTTTTCCCCCTAAGAGTTGTTTAGTTTTAACTCTTACATTTAACTCAGTGTTAGAGTTAAAATTATACGTTTTATGTCTTTGACCCATTTTGAGATGGTTGTCATTTCTGGTGGGAGGTAATTATGAGTCCAACATCATTTTTTTTTGCGGGTGGCTATACAGATGCCCCCGCAGTGCCTATGAGCCTTACACAGGTGGGTTTATTTCCAGACTTCCAATTCTACCCCACTTATCAGAGTGTCTAGCTTTGTGCCAGTGCTGCCCTATCTTGCTTACCCTTGCTTTGTAGCAAGTTTTGAAATTGGGATGCATGAATTATTTTCCCTTGTTCTTCTTTTTCAGGATTGTTTGACTAGTCTAGGTTACTTGCAATTCCATATCATTTCTAGAATCAGCTGTTCAATTTCTGCAAAGAATTTAGCCAGGATTCTTTATAGAGATTGTGTTGAATCTGTAGATCAGTTTTGGGGGTCAGTTTATCAACATAACAGTATTTTCTCTTCCAGTGAGGTGTTTTCTCATTTATTTAGGTCTTTGATTTCTTAAGTCAATGTTCTGTAGTTTTCAGAATACAAGATTTGCACTTCTTTTGTTAAATTTATTTTTAAGTATTTTTGATGCCATTCTGAACATAATTGCTTTCTTAATTTTTTATTTGGATTGTCATCGCAAATGCATAAAAATAGAATTGATTTTTTTTGGTATAGATCTTGTATCCTACAACCTTGCTAAGTTCATTTTTAGTTCTAGTAGTTTTTAAGCAGATTTCTTTGGACTTTTTATCTACAAGATCGTATCTTCTGCAAATAGACATAGGTTCACTTCTTCCTTTCCAATCTGGATGCCTTCTGTTTCTTTTTCTTGTCTAATTTCCCTAGCTAGAATCTCCAGTACAGAAAGAACCACCAGGGCCTGAGCATTCTCTGGACTCCACGCCTGATGCAGAGTCTCTGGCTCATGACTGGGTGCTGGGGGAGGGAGCCCACACTTCTTTGGCCACACTCCCCTGGGAATTGGCCTCAGTAACAGACAGCTGAGGTCAGGATGAGAAATGCTGAAGTTCTACTTCTATTTGGAAGAAAGCCTTCTAACTGGGAGCTGGGGGAAAAGGAGACCATGTGTTTTTGACTGCGGCAGTGTGGAGTGGAGTCTCTCCCTCACTGAGCTGGGAGTGGTTAGGGAGGGAGGAAGCAGGTCATGGTTCAAATAACACAGAGTCTCACTTATTTTATTGAATTTTTATGTTTTTTCTTGAACAGATGTTTCTTCATTTGCTCTTTGCCTTTAGGACCACTTCCAAAGGTTTAAAAATTAAAAAAAAATCTTTTTCAGCAGTTTCTTTGGGGGCTAAGTGGAATCCTCACAATGTCACATTTCAGAATAATCTTATCAAGTTCTTTGAAAATTCTGTCTTAAATTTTATTGGAATTGCAATGACTCCAGAGATCAGTAGTTTTTAAATTACTTTAGCATATGTCAGAATCACCTGCAAGGATGTTAAAAAGGAATTGCTGGGCCTCACTCCTGAATCTCTGATGCACTGGGTCCTGATGGGGCCCAAGAACTTGCATTTTTAATAAACACCAGGTGATGCTGTTGCCGCTGTTCCACAAACCATACTTAGAACCACTGCTATGGGCCAATGGAGAAGAATCATCATGTTTACAACATTATGTCCTCCCATCAGGAACATAGTATATCTTTTCATTTATTGAGGTCTTCTTTAATATCTCAATGCAGTATTATATTTTTTTCTATAGAGGTTTAGCACATTTTTGTAATATTATTACTAGGTACTTGACATTTTTATTATTTTAATGTGGTCTTTTTATTGTATTTTTAGTTGTATGTACAAATTCATTGAATTTTTTATCTTTCATTTTTAAGTATATTTTATTGATTATGCTGTTACAGTTTTCCCATTTTTTTCTCTTTATTCCCCCTATGCCCTGCACCCCCCAACCTTCCAGCCTTCCCCGCCTTAGTTCATGTCCATGGGTTGTACATATATATTCTTGGACTTCTCTGTTTCTATACCATTCTTTTCTTTCTTTTTTTTTTTTAAAGAGAGGGAGACAAACATCAGTGTGTGGTTGCCTCTCATGCACCCCTCACTGGGAACCTGGCCTGCAATCCAGGCATGTGCCCTGACTGGGAATCGAACCAGCAACACTTTGATTCACAGGCTGGCACTCAGTCCACTGAGCCACGCCAGCTAGGACCCTATACCATTCTTAACCTCTCCCCACCTATTTTACGCCTACTGATTATGGTTCTTATTCCTTGTACCTCTTCCACATTCTTCCCCTCCCTATCCCCACTGAAAGCCCTCCATGTGATGTCCATTTTTTCTGAATTTTGATATTAGTCTAAACTCCCCCCTTTTCCCCTCTAATAATTGACCTATACTTTGGGGTTTTCTATTTAAGTGGCCATATAATTTGCAAATAATGGATGTTTTATTTCCCTCTTTCCTTTTTTATATTTTAGATATTTTTTACTTCTTCAAATTTGTTGTTTATCAGGAGTGACTGAAATAAAAAACATAATAGAGTCCCACCATCACCATGAAAATGGCTTTAAGAGAAACCTCGTGAGATGATATTATTGCTTCCCATTTTCAACCAGTAAATAGTTGCCATTCATGACTAGACAGCCAACAACAGTCTGTCAAGAATGCTCAAGACGTGTTACATAATACAGCATGCCTGTTCACGGGGCTGGGGGGTGGAAGACTATGAAATAATTTATGTGAACTCCTTGACTCCATCGTACAAGACAAGCACCAAAGCACCACCCATGCCTCTGAGAACACTGGACCATGAACCCTTGAAAAAGCTCTGCTTCTTTTATCACGAGCAATTTTCCTCCAGCAGTTGAGCATGCCTGTGTACATGATATCAGTTCCTTTGTGCCCTGACTGCATCATCATGCAGTGGCAAACAGTGTCAAACAGGTAAGAAGTCAACCCAGCCACTGCTGTGACGGACTGTGCAATCATCCAGCTGATGAAGATGTGAGTATTCTTGGGATCTGGGAGCACTCCCTGTGCAGTGTCACAGACACCGAAGAAGGTAGCAGGTAGATAATGTGTCTGTGTCCTGCACAGACACATTAACACCTTGGTACAGGCCCTTGATCCCATCAGACTTGTAGATCTTAATCAGGCAGTCACGGAGGCCTTTGAATTCCCTTTCAGCTCCAGCTTTGCCACTGTCAGCTGCTACACGGGCATGGGCAAAATCAAGAGGATACACAAAACACAAAGAGGTGGCCCCAGCAGCACCACCTGATGCCAAATTTTCTGCAAAGTAGTGACAAATCTTGGTTCTGTTGTCCACAACACCCAGGAAGCTGCTTGTATTTATTTTTGAGGGCAAAGTTGAGAGCCTGGGTGGGGAAGTATCTGATGACATTGCCCGGGTTACCATGCCAGAAGGACAGGACTCCCTGCTCCTTGGGGATATGAACCACACAGTCTATAATACCCTTGTACTGCTTATCTGTGGTGATTTGCTTGCTGGCATGCTGCACCTGCAGCAGCAGCTTGACCCTCTCAATAGGCAATGTCGCTGTCTTGGAAATGGCCACGGCCACTCCACCAGCCAGGAGTCTTTGGCAAAGGCCACAGCATCATCTGTCATGTTGAAATGAAAGAAGGAACGGGAGAATGCAGGACTAGGTTAGTTACAGGCTGGGACTCCGGGGCTCTAGGTCTTTCTTTCTTCCTTCCTTTCCCTCCCTCCCTCCCTCCATCCCTTCTCTCTCTCTCTCTCTCTCTCTCTCTCTCTCTCTCTCTAGGTCCATCTTTCTCTCTTCCTTCCTTCCGTCCTTCCTTCCTTCCTTCCTTCCTTCCTTCCTTCCATCTCAATTTTGTTTTTATTACCTCGCACTGGCTCTGAACTCCAATACTTCAGTAAACAGGCATGTTTATCTTAATCCTTAATTTAAAAAAAAAATTCTCACTGGAAGTATGTTTTATTGATTTTAGAGAGAGAGGGGGAGAGAGGGAGAGAGAGAGAGAGAGATAGGGAGACATCAATGTGAGAGAGAAGCATCCATCCATTGCCTCCCATATGTACCCTAACTGGGAATCTAACCTGCAACATTTTGGTTTATGGGATGATGCTTCAACCAGCTGAGACACCCAGCCAGGGCAATCCTTACTTTAATGAGACTATGACTAAAATGTCCCCATTTAGATGATGTTTGCTGTATTTTGTTTTGTTTTGTTTTAGTAGATATTTTTTAACCAAGTGAGGAAATTACCTTTTATCTTAAGTTACTGAGTTTCTTTTTTAATGAATGGGGTTGAAATTCATCAAATGATTTGTTTGCATCTATTATGATCAATATATGATATTTCTTATTTAATCTGTTAATGTGGTTAAGTTACACTTTATGAATTTTTCCATAAAGTATAATTCAACATTCAATATCCCTTAAACAATATTTTAAATTACTGGGATAAACACAGCTTGGTTATATTTAAAATTTTCATATCTATAATCCTGACTGATATGGGCCTATAATTTTCTGTTCTTGTAAGACTTTTTTAAAAAATCAGGTTACATTTTCTTTCCAGAATGAGTTGGTGAGCTTTTCCTTGAAACCTTTTAGAAATTTGGATGTAAAACTATTTTGGCCTGATACTTTCTTTGTGAGAAGGATTTTAATCACCTCATTAACTTCTTTATAGCATGATTCATATACTTAAAAAATTGTTTTTGCATTAGTTTTCAGAAGTTAATTTTCCCATATCATCTAAGCTGTTAAATATGTTGGCTTATGATTATTAATAGTATTCTTTTCTTTTCAATGTCTGATTAATTTCTCCTTTTCATTAATGATATTGTTTCCATTTTCTCTTTTTTTCCTTGATCAATCTTGCCAGGCAGCAGCACAGTCCCCTCTCTGAGCCCTCCCTCACACAGAGCCATGAAGCAATGAAATGGGTTGCCCTGCCCTGGTGATTACCTAAATCTCCATCCTACACAATTTACAGGTGCCTTTTCTACAATAGGCCATGCTGCTAAGGCAGGGAGTCAAAGCAGTTTTACCTAATATACAGAAACAAACACTGAGAGGCTGCCAAATGGAGGAGACAAAGAAATATGACCCAAATGAAAGAATAGAACAAAACTCAAGACAAAGAACTAAATAAAATGGAGATAATCAACTTATCAGATGCAGAGTTCAAAACACCGGTTATCAGGATGCTCAAAAAACTCATTGGATACTGCAACATCATAAAAAAGACACAGGCAGAAATGAAGGTTGCATTAAATGAAATAAAGAAAAATCTACAGGGAACCAACAGTGGAGGGGATGAAGCTGAGAATCAAAGCAATGATTTGGAACATAAGGAAGAAAAAAGAATTCAAAAAAATGAGGATAGAATAAGGAGCCTCTGGGACATCTCCAAATGTACCAACATTGGAATCATAGCATTACCAGAAGGAGAAGAGGAAGAGGAGGAAATTGAAAACTTATTTGAAAAAATAATAAAAGGAAACTTCCCTAATTTGGTGAAGGAAATAGACATACAAGTCCAGGAAGCACAGAGAGCCTCAAACAAGTTGGGCCCAAAGAGGACAACACTGAGACACACCATAATTAAAATGCCAAAAGTTGAAGACAAAGAGAAAATCTTAAAAGCAGCAAGAGAAAAGCAGATAGTTACCTACAAAGGAGTTTTCATAAGACTGTCAGCTGATTTCCCAAAATAAACTTTGCAGGCAAGAAAAGACTGCCAAGAAGTATTCAAAGTGATGAAAAGCAAAGAGCTACAGCCTAGATTACTCAGTCCAGCAAAGCTATCATTTAGAATGGAAGGGCAGATAAACTGCTTCCCAGACAAGGTAAAGCTAAAGGAGTTCATCATCAACAACCCATTGTTATATGAAATATTAAAGGAAACTATATAAGAAAAAGAAGATCAAAACTGTGAACATTAAAATGGCAACAAATTCACAACTATCAACAACTGAACCTAAAACAAACTAAGCAAACAAGCAAAACAGGAACAGAATTATAGATATGGAGATCATTTGGAGGGTTATGAGCTGGGAGGGGGAAAGGGAAGAATGGGGGAAAAGGTACAGGGATTAAGAAGTACAAATTGGTAGGTACAAAATAGACAGGGGGAGGTTAAGAATAGTATAGGAAATGGAGAAGCTAAAGAACTTATATGCATGACCAATGGACATGAACTAAGGGGGGCAATTGCTGGAGGGAATTCGGGTACCGGGCTAAGGGGGCAAAGTGGGAAAAATTGTGACAACTGTAATAACATAATCAATAAAATATATTTTAAAATAAATATGTAAATAAAAGAAAGAAAAATGAAAAAAATTCATAGGTATTTTAACAAGAGACTATCAATGTAGGAAAAGAATTTTGATGTTACTGGTATTCAGAGAGGTAGTTTAATTAAAACCACAGTGAAATAACATTTTCATACTTGACAGGCTTGGCAATTTTAAAAAGACAGACAGAACCACATGTCGGTGAGGATGTGGAACTCAGAATGCTCATCCACCATTGTTGGGAGTGTAAATTAATATAAATACTTTGGAAAAAGAATTTCTGTAACTTTGAGTATTATTATTTGTACGTTTGAGTGTGATTATACCTTGTGATTCAGCGATCCTGCTCTACGTATGTGTCCCAGAGAAGGTCTGTCATGAATGCCAGAGGAAATAGAGAAGAATGTCCATGTTGCTGATAATAATAAGATGCAGAGACATGCGGAGGTCCACCAACAGCAGAAAAGCTGTGTAATTATTCACCTATAGACATATATAGCTATAACTACACATAATTTATTATATGTCTATGTTTAATAATGGAATATTATAAAGAATTGAAAATGAAAGAAATACCCCCATACATATCAAAATGGATGAACTTCAGAAGTGTAACACTAAGTGTGTGACTCAGGCACAGGTAGCTGTGCAGGCTATGAATCCACGTACATGAAGTTCAAAACCAGGCAAAACTAAAACAGAAAAACATGTGCTGTAGGAATACATTAAAAGGTGGTAGAGTTCTTATTAAAAACCAAGGGAATGGTTAATCCACAACACCAGATACTGGTTTTGTCTGTGCAGAGTGGAAGGAAGACCCAGTCAGAGAAGGGCATGGCAGAGCTTGCTCCTAACATCGTGTTACCCATTGGTTTCCTAAGCTGGATTGGTACACTGGTGTTTGCCTTATTTAAACTGTACGTTATCCTTTATATATACTTGTTTATCTGAAATACTTCACAATACATTTTTTAAAATTTGTTTTTCAATTGCAGTTGACATACGCTATTCCATTGCTTTCGGGTGTACAGCATAGTGATCACACATATATACACCTTAGAAGTCATCATGCTGAGAAGTCTAGGATGCATCTGGCACCATCGCAACACACTTTTAAGGGGCACTAGAGAACAATAACAAAAAGGCAGTAGGGAAATAGCTATTCTACCTGTACTAGAAAGGAAAATTATGATGACATGCCTTCATTCAGGGAGACCCAAAAGTAACATGTGTACTGCCTTCCACCCTCCAGCTGGGGTACAACTTTCATAAGGTGGAAAAGAAGTAAAGTCGTGGCTAGTCTGTGACAGCCTGGGTGTAAAAAGATGAGTGGATCAATCATTTATTCTTTATCAGGACTAGGAACTGGGAAATACTGAGATGATGAAGCAGGTAGCACTGGAAGCCAGTGCTGAAAAGAAACCCAGGAAGGGAGAGCCCCTGAGTCCAGGAAAGCTGTTGTGTGAGCTCTGTGTGCAAGTCAAAGTTGTTGGGAGCAGATGCTACCTGGGGAGCGGGGCACCCGAAGAGAAAGCCAGTGGTGCAGGAGGACAAACTGAAGGCTTAGGAGCCTGCAGGTACAGAGTGAAGTTCCTGTAAGGCATCCTTCTGAAGGTGCTCAAGCTGCTGGCCCCTGAGTAACCAGGCAGGTCCTGCATCTGCACCTGGCTCCCATGGTGGCTCCTGCTCCAGTGTCCTTCTGGCTGGAGGTCTGCAAGGACAAGCACACCACCTGCCAGAGTGAGTTCTCTCTTCCTTACACACTAAGCCCAACTAACACACGGATCAGTTGTTTTTTTACAAAATACCAAAACTACCTGGAGTCTTCTGGCCTGGCCACGACTCAGGAAGTCCTCTGGGAGCTCCAGACAATAGCAACATGGAGCTCCCTGCGGACTCGGAACAGTGGTGGGCTGGCTGCAGGGAGAGAAGGAAACCTGGAGATAGGGACTATGCTTCATAAAAGCTCAAAGAAATGTCCGCCAAAACGTGTACATTTTACTGACATAAAAATTAATTTTTAGACAGTAGCACACGAGAGAAGACACAGAATCGGATGAAAAGTCAGAAGACCTGGCTTCTACCAGGGTTGGCCACTTTTGGTAGCTTGATGTCAGTTGCTTGATTGAATCTCAAAAACAAACAAACAAAAAAAACATTCCCCAAAAATGCTTGGGAGGAGGCAAGTAAAGAGAGTCTATTTCTGTGCACTTTCTCTTTGTGCCATTGAAGAGACTGATTCAGGAAACAGCCTGAGGGTCATGCTGGGTGCAGGGGCCTGCGTGGTAGCTGGACCGAGCGGCAGAGCTGCAGGCTTCCCCAGGGGGCTTCTGTGGGCTTCCGAAATCCTTTCCGACCCCCAAAGTAGTGAGGAGGGAGGTTATTTTCACAGCCAGCTGAGTAGCCATTCATAATCTCTCCTGCAATGCTGAGGGTCTGGGCTGTTTATTCATTCTCACTGCCAGGTAGGCCCTTGTCCTGACCCACAGTCTCCAGGAGCTCAGACTCAGCCTGCCTGGAGCAGCACTTACATGCAACCTTGAATCCTGTGTCTCCCTTCCCTCACACAAAAGATAGAGATAGGAAGATATCTGTCGCGTAGTGTTTTGGTGAGGATTTAACCAGAAAATGTTTCAAAAATGCTTACCAGGCTGTCTGACCCATGTTGGGTAACCTGTACCTGAGCTCGGTTAAGTCACTGCCTCAAATGCAGGTTGCATTAATTGTGTTAACCACGAGGGGGAGCCATACAGCCGGAAAACTCAGGAGTTCCTGGAAAAGGGAAGGAGAGAGTTGAGTGTTGCACAGACAGGGAGAGTTAAAGGTCTAGTTTCAGTCCCTCATTTTTGCTTTTGGAGAAACAGAGGCTCAAAGAGAAGAAGTGATCTGCACATAGTCATACAAGTAACTGGTAATCTGAAGACTAGAGTCTTTTTATTTCATTAACGAGACATTTGATAAACCAAAATCAATTTTTGTTCTAAGTGATCAGGTCTTCAGCATGGCTAAACTTACTGCGCTTCATGGTGTGTCCGTGTAGACTTTAAAATAATCCCACCCTTCTCGAGTTCTTGTCTAAGTTTTTGCGGTACTTTTAAAAAATTTTATTGAGGTCTATGTTTAAATAGCATTAGGTTAACAGATTAATACACATGATGCCCTGATGTAGACATAATTTTTATACAACATAGACAACAGGCATCACTTTCAAGAAACTTACACACAGGAGTAGGACACACACACGACACTCTCTTGATCTCATTCTATTTCAAAGTGTTAAGTACCCCCTATAAGCTGATAACTCTCAAATTTATATTTCCAACCTAGATCTTTCCCCTGGACTTCGGACTCACTAATCTAACTTCTTACCTGACATTTCCACTTGGAAGCATGTGAGACATCTCTTGTTCTCATCATTTAAAACTGAGCTCCTTATTTTCTTCTGTATTTGTTCCTTCAAGACACTTAGCCAAAACCTTTGAGTTCTCCTTATACTCTCTTTTTCTCATTCTCCACACAATTCACCAGCAAACATGTTGGCCCTATCTTCAAGACAAACCCAGAATCCAATCCCTCTTACCCGCTCCAGAGACCCCGGGGCTCAGAGCCACCACCTCCTCATCTCTGGTTAGGGCCCCGCCCTCCTCGCTGAGCTCCCTGTCTGCCGCCGGTAGCTATGCTCTGCAGAGTGGCATATGCAGCTGTTCAAACTCTCAGTAGTGTCAGTCAGTCCTTGTCTCCAAAAGCCCCCGTGGTGTTCCATCTCACTCAAGTCCTTCTAACCATCCTTTCCAATAGTGTCTCCAAATGTATCTGACCTCATCTGCTGCCCTCTGCCTGCCCAGCCTCTCGGTTTTGGCCACCCTGACCTGCTTACTGTTCATCGAACATTCCAGGAAAACTTTCACTTGAGCACCTGTCCCACCTACTTGCTACATTCTGACCCCAAATACCTGCAGAGCCCCCTCCCTCACCTCCTTCCTGTCCCTTCCCTTACTTCATTCCACATGCCACCTTTCCCTTTGCCACTCTTGAAGACTGCAAGGAAGCATGGAAGTTCTATGGCTAAGTGATCCTTCCCAGTGAAGAGGAGGCACAGGAAGCTGGCAAGAGTGGGATAAGAGGCAGAAGTGGGACCCAGGCTTGTGAGAGGGTGGGAGGCATCTGGCCCCGAAGGGGAACTGCAGAGCAGGGCCCATTGCTCCGAGCTCCCTCACTTCTGTCCTGACTCTCTCTGCCCCAGCTCTGCTGTGTTTACTTGCACTTACTCTGTGTGAAATCGTTGCATGCATTTGTTTGAATACTCACATATGTCTTTCTCTTTAGAATGGAAGTAGGGGAATCTAATGTGTGAAGGCTACAGTAGAGTCATAGGCAGGAGCAACGCTTGGGTGCCAATAACCCTCAGAACCTTTGAGCCATTGCTCTTGCCATCTTTTCACTGTCCCTGGTCCCTCTCATGTTCTTTTTTTTTATTTTTAAATATTTATTTATTTATTTATTTATTTATTTATTTATTTTTGGAGTTTACAAAGTGGAGTTTATTCATGCATGAAGACTCAGAAGAGATAAATTCCAAATTCTGGGCCCCTCTCATGTTCTTGTTACTTTCATACCCTGCTTAAGATCCATGGCCAATTGTTTCAATCATTTGCTTGCCCCTCTTTTTTGTATTCTGTTGTTGCAAAACAGTAGCTCTGATATAATTTGACCTTTCACCCAACACAACTCTTCATCCATTCCATACCTATACAGACTGAAAATGGCTGGAGGAAAAAAAAATCCACAGCTCTGCTGTTGACTTGCCCCACTTTAAATTTATGATAATTAACTCAATGTGGCTATTTAATGTTGCTAGTCTAAATATAACTAGACCATTCACCCTCCTAATTCTCCCAGATGACTGTTTTATTTTTTCTCCTCTCTACTTGTCCCCAGCTTGTCTTTGCTCAACCCCACCTTAGTTGATGACACTGTTTGATAACATAGAAGCATTTGGGAGAGAACTGCTACCTTTTCCCACTACCACAGGTACCCACTTATTTACATCTACCTTCTGTCTCTGTCTATGCTACCTTCTGTCCTGGAAAGAGATGAATTGCCTCTGGCACAATCACTTTATCCCTCCCTATCAGGTTTTTCATCCTATTAACATGCTATTGTTTCTCCCATCTCGAAAAGGTCCACTACTGTCTTCACCTTCTCATCTAATTTTTATTCATTTCCTTTTTACTCTTTGCAGTGAAAATTTTCAAGAGTTATCTGCAAGCTGTCTCCAACTTTCTCTTTTTTTTGCTCTTGAATTTACCTTAGTGGGGTCTTTCCTCTCATCACTCCACCAAAAATGCATTTCTGATGGTTATCAAGGGCCTCTATGCTGCTGAATGTGGAGGCTGCTTCACAGACCTCAACTAGCCTAACTTACCAGACCCACTGAATGGAGCTGGCCACTGCACCTGCTCCTTTTTCTGAAGACTCTTCATTTAGTCTCTGGATCTCACATTGTCCTTATTTGCCTCCCACGTCACTGGTAAGTCTTTTCTGACCTCACTGTGGAAGCTTCCTTATCAACATGTGCTCAAATCACTGAACGCCTACAGAGCTCAGTCCCTGGGCTGCACCCATTTTCTACTATACTAGCCCTCACAGTGAGCTCACCTAGTATCATGATTTACATGTGTATAATATATGCACTTATGCTTCAAAAATTTATATTTTGGAACTTCCATTTCTGACCATGATGGGTAACAGTGTCCAGCATTGTCCCCCAAGTGGCAGCTACAAAACAGGACAAAAACATATGAAGCACCAGTTTCCCAGTGTTGGACAAATGTTGCAGCACAGGGCTGTGATTCCTCAGATCATAGTCTACCTTCAAGTAATTTTATACCCCTTCCCCTGTGATGGGAGAAACTTACCACAATGTGTAGGCTTCACTTCTGCTCCCATCATACTTCCACATACATAACAAAAACACTTTCACATGTATAACAGCTTCACAAAACATTGTTATAATTTTTGCTCTATATAGTGAATTTCATTTGAGGAATATGAAAAATGAAAGAAAATGTTTTTGCATTTCCTTTTCCTGAGGGAAACCTTGATTTTTCCCTTTAGGCCTTTCAACTGAATGGAGGAAGCCCACCCACATCATCAAGGGTAACTCTTTTACTCAGAGCCAACTGATTGTAGACATCGATCACATCTATGAAATAGCTCCACAGCAATGTCTGGATTAGTGTTGGATCAAATAACTGGGTAGCCTAGCCCTGCTGACATAATAAACTAACCAGCATGGTGCACTTCCTGTCAAATGACACCCACACTCATCTCCTGAAACCATACTTAATTTTTAAATAAAGGCAATAATAAAACCATACTTTTGCTCAAAACGATACAACTATGCTGCATGCAACTGAAAGTGTGCTTACCCTTTCTACAGAAGAGGAGGCAGTCTCAGGTGGTATTCAATCTTCCTGATATCTTATAATTTAAAAAATGCGATTAAAGTTAACTATTATTAATATATCTATGCTAGATTATAAGGGGAAAAGAGAGGAGAAAATAAAGAGATTTGATACATACACAGAAACATATTCATAATAAAATAAGGAGAAATACTTATAACAATTATAGTCCTCATAGCTGCAACTGATCACATGACTGCTGCTGGCATTTAGAACTACCCACTTTTTCCTGTCCATCCAGTTTCTCCCAGCAAACACCTGAGTTGCTCACGGCTCTCAGGCAGGTAAAGTGATCCAAACCTTCAGCTCTGAAAGCACAGGCCTGAATTGGATTGTTGTTATTTCCAGTAGAGCAGGGCAGCAATAACAGACCCCAAAGGAGCACCTGTATTCCAGGCATACTCTTCTTTCTCTCCAGTGTGGAGCAAGAGCCAATCTCCCCTTGGTTGTCAGGCTCAACCACCCTGGATGACACAGTAACTCCTTACTTTGCCTGTTGACTCAGGAGCACAAGGATCTCAAAGTAGCTAAGTCTTAACTTCCAGGTCAATTTGATCACCGTTGTATGTACTGGGGGGAGCATTCCTCTCATTGGAACTAAGACCTCCAGACCACAGTGCTTAAGGTCATGGGGACAGGAAGCAGCCCTTTGCTAGTGAATCAGTAGGGGTGAGACTGAGTGGTTCCCCTCCCATTTCTACCCCTTGATTCCTGAATCTATTAATCATGGCTATGGGAGAAACAGCCAGTATATTAGATGCTGATTTAGAACAAAAGTAGAGAATCTTGACAACCTGAGAACCTTGCCCCAGCCCTGTAAGGAATTGCCACCTAACAAGTGCTATATCTAGGTCTTCAAAAGGGAATTTTATCATCGTGTCAAGCCAGCAGCTCCAGGATAGAAAGGAATATGGAAAGATCAGAAAATGCCATTTGCATGGCCTGCTGCTCTACTTCTCTGCTGGGAAGTGAGGTCTTCGGTCAGAAGCCATGCTGTGTGGACACCACGATGGGGCATTAGGCATCTTATAAGGCCATGGATGGTGATTTTGACTGAAGCCTTGCATCCACATCCATAAATGTGTCTATTGCAGTATGAACAAAATACTGCCTCTTTTGGAAATCAACCTGCTACCTGAGAGCTGAGTTATTCACCCTGGGGAGCGGTGCCATGTCAGGGCCTCAGGTGGGGCATGGAGCCATGGCTGCAGCCATGATGCCTTGGTGAACAGAAGTCCACATTGCAGAGCTCATGCATGCCCTCCATGCCTGTCATAATGGCTACATTGTTCACAAGGCCACTGAGTGATGAGAGGAGTGGCTGAGGAAAGAGACTGACAGGGATCCTTAGGACCAGTCCTTTTATCCACATCATAAAGAAATCTTTTGCTGAGGTTGCCTTTTGGTTAAAAGCCACCTAAGACACTAATATATTCATCTTATTTTTAGGGTGGGTCCATTCAGAAAAGTCTATCTACATACCTCTTCCCCAGACATCCTAATCACCAAATTTCCAATCATGTTCCATACAGATTCCTGAATGTCCAGGCAAACCAGTAGTCACAACTCAGGAACTGATATAGACTCACTCCTCTGGCAAGTTCTCCTTCCAAGAAAACTACACTATCAGGTCTGTTGCCCAAAGTCCTGCCCACTGGGAGGTTTCTTTTTCCCACTGCCCTCCAGGGGTGTCTCAGAATGAGGCTGCAGTTGCCACGTGTTCAATTTTGAATGGCGCCTGTAGTTGAAGCAGAACTGTCTGTACACCACGCCTGAGTTTCCTGCTTCTTAATCAACTGATTACAGGGACAAGGTAATTTGGGCTACTTCTCCATGTAATTCATTCACATCACTTCCATTGGATGCCTGAATGCTACTGTGCACCCCCGGCTTTGTGGCTTGGTGGGCCAGAGAGCATCTGGGTCAGGTTGGCAGTTCAGGTTGCACAGTAACCTGCTGGCCTATGGGTAGAGTTCAGATTTTACTAAGGCCCAGGAGCAGGCCAAGAGATGTTTCTCAAAAGGATGGTAGTTGTCTACAGAGGGTGTCAGGGCTTTGCTCCAAAATCCCAAGGGCCCAGGCTATGATTCACCTACCAGTGCCTGAAAAAGGCTCCAAACAGCATCTTCCATGGACACTTCAAGCCTCATTGGATCTGCTGGATTCTGAGGCCCCTCTGGAAAAGTGGATGGCACAGCACCCTGGGCTACTGCAGAGCCTTATCTTCTTCTGGGCCCTGTGTGGCTGTAAAGAATAAGGGACTCTTACCTTTTGTGACAGCATGGATGGGCCTGGAGAACATTATACTAAGTGAAATAAGCCAGTCAGAGAAAGACAAACACCATATGGTCTCACATATATGTGGAATCTGATGAACAAAATAAAGTCAAACAAAACAGAAACAGAGGTGTGGACACATGGAACAGACTGACAACTGTCAGAGGGGACGAGTGGGGGGTGAACTGTATGAAAGAAGGTGAAGGATTAGCCAAGGAACATAAATAAGTAACACATAGACAAAGGCAACAGTGTGGGGATGGCCAGAGGGAAGGGGGAATGGGGACTGGGTAGAGGTGGGCAAATGGGGGAAAAATGGAGATGTCTGTAATAGTGTCAAAAATAAATAAGAAAACGTTAAAAAAAAGTATCAAGGACTTCTGGCCAAGATGGAGGGGTAGGTAGACACACTCTGCCTCCTCGCACAACCAAAATAAGAACAACAAAAATTTAGAAATAAAATAACAACCAGAACTGATAGAAAATTGAACTGTATGCAAGCCTGACAACTAAGGAGTTACAGTAGACACATTCATCCAGACTGATAGGAGGGGCAGAGTCACGCAGCTGGGCAGAGACAGGTTACAGCAAAAAAGAAAAAAAAAAAGCGGTGGCTGGAGACCTCGGGCATGCAAAGCAGCAGCTCGTGGATCCCAGGCGCACAAGACAGCAGCTGGTTGACCCAGCAAGGCAGTGGATTGTGGAGGGACCCTTGGAAGGGGGCTTGAAGAACTGGGTGGTCCCACATTCGTGCACAAATAAACCAGGCGACACTGGGGAGTGAGACAGACTGAGTAACCCAGGGCCCCAGCTCGGGGAAATAAAACCTCAAATCACTGATTGAAAACACCTGTGGGGGATTGCGTTGCCGGGAGAAACTCCCAGCCTCAAAGGAGAGCTCATTGGAGAGACCCACAGGGTCCTAGAACATACACAAGCCCACCCACATGGGAATCAGCACTGGAAGGGCCCAGTTTGCTTGGGGGAAGTGGCGGAAGTGACTGAAATCCGGCAGAGAGAGGACCAAGTGCCATTGTTCCCTCTCTGACCCCTGCCCCACATACAGCATCACAACACAGTGACTGTGTTGCCCCACGCTGGTGAATACCCAAGGCTCTGCCCCTTACTACGTAACAGGCATGTCAAGACAAAAAAATTGCTCAAACGGAAGAACTGATCAAAGACATAGAGCAAATACAACTAAGGGACGAAGAGATAGCCAACCTATCAGATGCACAGTTCAAAGCACTGGTGATCAGGATGCTCACAGAACTGGTTGAATTTGGTCACAAATTAGATGAAAAAAATGAAGGCTACGCCAAGTGAAATGAAGGAAAATGCACAGGGAACCAATAGTGATGGAAAGGAAACTGGGGCTCAAATCAATGGAGTGGACCAGAAGGAAGAAAGAAACAACCAAACAGAAAAGAAGGAAGAAACAAGAATTCAAAAAAATGAGGAGAGGCTTAGGAACCTCCAAAACATCTTTAAACATTCCAACACCCAAATTATAGGGGTACCAGAAGGAGAAGAGGAAGAGCAACAAGTGGAAAACTTATTTGAACACTCAAATAAAGGAGAATTTCCCCAATCTGGCAAAGAAAGTAGACTTCCAGGAAGTCCAGGAAGCTCAGAGAGTTCCAAAGAAGTTGGACCCAAGGAGGAACACACCAAGGCACATCATAATTACATTAGCCAAGATTAAAATGAAGGAGAGAATCCTAGAAGCAGCAAGAGATAAGAAGACAGTAACCTACAAAGGAGTTCCCATCAGACTGTCACCTGATTTCTCAAAAGAGACCTTGCAGGCAAGAAGGAGCTAGAAAGAAGTATTCCAAATTATGAAAGGAAAGGACCTACATCCAAGATTGCTCTATCCAGCAAAGCTTTCATTGAGAATGGAAGAGCAGATAAAGTGCTTCCCAGATGAGGTCAAGTTAAAGGAGTTCATCATCACCAAGCCCTTATTATATGAAATGTTAAAGAGACTTATCTAAGAAAAAGAAGATAAAGAATATGAACAGTAAAATGACAGCAAAGTCACAATTATTAAAAACCACACCTAAAACAAAGCAAAAACAAACTAAGCAAACAACTAGAACAGGAACAGAACCACAGAAATGGAGATCACATGGAAGGTTCGCAACAGGGGAGTGGGAGGAGGAGAGAGGGGGAAAAGGTAAAGAGAATAAGTAGCATAGATGGTAGGTAGAAAATAGACAGGGGGAGGGTCAGAATAGTATGGGAAATGTAGAAGCTAAAGAACTTATGACACATGGATATGACTAAAGGGGGGATATGGGTGGGAGAGGGTGTGCAGGGTGGAGGGGAGTAAAGGGGGAAATGGGGCAATTGTAATAGCATAATCAATAAAATATATTTAAAAAAAATTATGAGTTGTTTGTGTCACTGGGTAGACAGACTGGAGTAGACACTCAAATGAGGAGTGTGCTGCTTCCAAAATCCAAAGGGAGATACTATATATCACACTTCTTTTTTTGGTTGTAGGAGGGGCCAGATGTAACAACTTATCCCTTGCTTTATAAGCGATAGATAACTTAACATACCCCATACCACTGGATCCCTAGAAATCTCACTGAGTTTGAAATCCCTTGATTTTTTGTTAGATTTATTTCTCACCCTCTAACACAGTAAATTTAGAGTAGTTGCTACTTCTGCCCATTAGGTCAAATTAGCATAATGCCCTCAATACAATGGACCAGCATGGTACCTTGTAGAAGAGAAAGATGATCATGATTTTTGTAAACTAAATTACGATGGGAGGCTGAGGAGCTGATATTCCCCTGAGTATATCAGTGAAAAACAGTGGAGCCATATTGCTGGTCTTGCCAAAAGCAAACTGCTTCTGATGTCCTTACTAAAAGACATGGACAATAGCCTTTGAGAAATCAATAGCTGCATACCATGGTTCCAGCAATGAAACCACACCTAGAAGAGCAGTTGCAACTCCAGTTGCCCTGTGGTGAAGTTTACAACAATCCACTGTCTTTTTCTAAGATCCATCTGCTTTCTGTCCAGATCCAGTGGGCAAGTGGAATGGGGATGTGATGGGAATTGCCACCCTGCATCTTTCAAGTTCTTGGTGGTGGCAACGGAATCCCTCCAGAAATGCAGTGTTGTTTTGGTTTATTATTTTTCTCAGGTTGAGGCAGCTCTAATGGCTTCCACTTGGCCTTTTCCACAATAACAGGCCTGACTCCACAAGTCAGGGAACCATTGTGGGGATTCTGCCAGGTGCTGCGTATATTCAATTTTGCTTCCCCAAACTGGGTGGAGGAACCACAGGATGGGTTCAGAGATGCACTGGACCCACTGTGAGAAATACCTGAGCTAAAACTCCCGCAAGCCTTTACTCTGACTGGCGGACACAGTGACATTTGGGGTTTCTTGGAACTGGTGTAAATTCAGAACCAGTGTCAGTAATTTTCCGAGTCTAATTATTTTCCTTTCCCCACTGTATAGTTACTTGGGTGAAAGACTGTCAGTGCCTTTTGGGGAAAATTAGGAGAAAAGTTACCAGTGTAAATTTTGGGTAGGGTACCAGGGTTCTTCCTCAAGGGGCCTGTGAACTGCCTCAGTCAGGGAAACAATTAAGGACTCTTTTTTTTTTTGGTGATTCAACTTACATTTCTGTTTAGTTGGCCTAGAACTCTGTTGCTTGTATAGATTAAGTAGGAATTTAATAGACTTCCCATTCAGCCTTGGCTGATGTGGCATAGTGGGGTTGAACGTCATCTTGCAAACCAAAAGGTCTTTAGTTTGATTCCCTGTCGGGGCACATGCCTGGGTTGTGAGTTTGATCTCCAGTTGCGGTGCATGTGAGAGGCAACTGAGCACTGTATCTCCGCATATTGATGTTTTTCTCCCTCTCTTTCTCCCTCCCCTCATCTAAAAATGAATAAAAACCTTTAAAAACTAGATGGTCCATCTATTTCTCTCCTAGGAACACCATGATCCACTAGCCAGTGCCATTGGCGTCTGTGAATCAGACTGTTCTGGTTATGAATTTGACTCCTGCCCCCATCTTTGGCCACTAAGGACCATTCTTTGGCCCCTGCTACCCCAAGGCTCAAATAGCCCTCTTGCAATTAAGGATTGTGGTTCAGTGGCCCCAGGTTCCCCTGTAAGAGAAGAGCAGCCACAGGGCTGTTCAAGGATCCTGGGGCTCCCCTCACCAATTTATTTTTCACCGTTGTGAAAAGTGTGTCCTTTGGACCCTCTGGGGATAGGTGATCAGCTCTTACAGGACAAATGCACTCTAACAGCCTAATTGCCCTTGATATCTCACCTTCATTCAGTGCACACCCCTTTTTGGTCCAGCCAACCAAACACATTGAGAACACTTTCTAACCCCTCAAGCTACAATGTCAAGTCCAGAATCTCTGCTCAGTCGCCCCATATTGGTAAATTCAGCTTGATCCACCTGATTCAACTGTATGTTCATTCCACTGATATCCCTGGGCTTTTCTTTGTATAGGCCTATGCGTATTTACTATTTCTTCTTGAGTCAATTTTCTATGAATTTGCCTATTTCATCCAAATTACATAATTTGTTGGCATATAGTTCATAGTATTCACTTAGAATTCTTTTTATTTTGGTAATGTCATTAGTGATGTTGCTTCTTTTATTTCTGACTTAAGTAATTCAAGTTTTTTTCTCCTTTGTGCTTAGTCTAGCCAAAGATTTGTTAGTGTTGTTGAACTTTCAAGGGACCAACTTTTGCTTTCATTGATTTTCTCTATTGTTTTTCCTAGTCTCTTCTATTTATTTCTACTCTAATCCTTATATGTCCTTGTTTCTGCTTGCTTTGGGTTTAATTTGCTCTTCTTTATCTGTTTTTCAAGGTGGAGAATTAGGTTATTGATTTGAGGAAATTTTTAAATTAACATAGGCATTTACAATTATAACTTCCTTCTAAAGCCTGCTTTAGCTGTATATCCAATAAGCTGTGTTTGGGGTGTTGTGTTTCTGTTTTCATCCATCTCAAAGTATTTCCTAATTTCTCTTGTTTTTCTTTGATCCATTAGTCATTGAAGAGTATGTTGTTTGTTTTCAATTATTTGAGAATTTTTCAAGTTTCCTTCTGTTATCAATTTTTAATTTAATTCCCTTAGTTAAAAATGTGCTTTACATGATTTCAATTATTTTAAATTTAATGTAGCTTGCTTTATGGCCTACCATATGTTTTATTCTGGGGAATGTTCCATTTGAGAATGGGGTAACGCACCTTTGCAAAGACGATGTATATTCTACTCTCATGTCTATTAGGTCTGTTTGGTTTATGATATTGTTCAAGTCTTTTATGTCCTTGTGGATCTTCTCATTCTTTCCCCTTTATTGAAAGAGGGATATTGAAATCTTCAATAATTATTGTTGAATTGTCTATTTTTTTCTTTAGTTCTGTTGATTTTGCTTCATGTATTATGATCCTTTGTTAGGTTCATTATATATTTCTAAGTTATATACTTCTTATTGGATTGACCTTTTCCTTACAATTTGTTCCATTATAATCTGTAGTATTTTGTTTTAAAGTATGTGTTTGTTATAAGTAGAGCCATTGCAGCTCTCTTGTGGCTGCTGTTTGCATGGTATGTGTTTTTTCCTCCTTTTACTTTAAACCTATTTGTGTTTTTGGCTCTAATATGTGGCTCCTTCAGTCAGCATGTAGTGAGATCTTGTTTCTTATCCAATCTGTCTCTGTCTTTTCACTGGACTGTTTGATCCATTCACACACAGAACTCTTGTTGATATGGTTTAATTTATGTCTAATAGTTTGTTTTTCATGAGTCTCATATCCTTTTTCCTTCTTTGTCTCTTCTTTACTGCTTTCTTTTTCATTAAGTATTTTTTATTGTAATATTTTAATTCTTCCACTGATTTGTTAAATCTATATGTTTTTAGATAGTTTCTTACTAGCTTCTCTAGGGCTATAATACAGATCTTATTGGACTCTATTTCAGATTTATATTACCTTAATTTCAAGTGAGATATAGAATATTGTATCTGTATAGTACTTTTCACTACTCTCTGTGTTTTGTGCTATTGTTACATGTATATGTGTAGATATAATGTATATTTCAGCTATAAGTCCATTAATACATTGTCATAATTATTACTTTTTATAATTCTATGTGTTTTAGTGAAGCTGACAGAATAGAGAAGAGTGAGTATTTTTTATGGAGTTATTTAATCTTTTTATTTAACATTTTTGGTTTTTAAAATTTCTTTCTGTGGATTCAGATTATTTTCTGATGTCATTTCCTTATTCCTTTGTTCTATCCATTGTTACTGTTAAACATACATCTTTGTTCCCATCAACTGTTATATTCAAATATACTATATTTCTTTTTTAATTTTTAAAATTTTTTAAAAATATGTTTTATTGATTATGCTATTATAGTTGTCTCATTTCCCCCCTTTACTCCCTTCCACCCTGCACACCCCCTCCCATCTTCATTCCCTCCTTTAGTTCATGTCCATGTGTCATACTTATAAGTTCTTTAGCTTCTACATTTCCCATGCTATTCTGACCCTCCCCCATCTATATTCTACCTACCATTTATGCTGCTTATTCTCCGTACCCTTTCCCCCTCTCTCTTCCTCTCACTCCCCTGTTGTGAACCCTTCATGTGATCTCCATCTCTGTGGTTCTGTTTCTGTCCTAGTTGTTTGCTTAGTTGCTTTAAGTATGGTCATTAATAATTGTGAGTTTGCTGTCATTTTACTGTGCATGCTTTTTATCTTCTTTTTCTTAGATAAGTCCCTTTAACAGTTCATAAAATAAGGGCTTGGTGATGGTGAACTTCTTTAACTTGACCTCATCTGGGAAGCACTTTATCTGCTCTTCCATTCTCAATGAAAGCTTTGCTGGATAGAGTAATCTTGGATGTAGGTCCTTTCCTTTCATAATTTGGAATACTTCTTTCTAGCTGCTTCTTGCCTGCAAGGTCTCTTTTGAGAAATCAGGTGACAGTCTGATGGGAACTCCTTTGTAGGTTACTGTCTTCTTATCTCTTGCTGCTTCTAGGATTCTCTCCTTCATTTTAATCTTGGCTAATGTAATTATGATGTGCCTTGGTGTGTTCCTCCTTGGGTCCAACTTCTTTGGAACTCTCTGAGCTTCCTGGACTTCCTGGAAGTCTACTTTCTTTGCCAGATTGGGGAAGTTCTCCTTTATTATTTGTTTAAATAAGTTTTCAATTTCTTGCTGTTGTTCTTCTCCTTCTGGCATCCCTATGATTCAGATGTTGGAACATTTCAAGTTGTCCCAGAGGTTCCTAAGCCTCTCCTCATTTTTCTGAGTTCTTGTTTCTTCATTCTGTTCTGGTCAGATGTTTATTTCTTCCTTTTGTTCCAAATCATTGATTTGAGTCCTGGTTTCTTTCTGTCACTATTGGTTCCCTGAATATTTTGACTTATTTCACCTTGGGTAGTCTTCATTTGTTATTTCATTTTTCAACCAAGCTCAATCAGTTCTGTGAGCATATTGATTACCAATGTTTTGAATTCCACATCAGATAGGTTGGCTACCTCCTCATCACTTAGCTCTTTCCCTGGAGTTTTGCTGTGTTTTTCATGTGGACCATATTTCTTTGTCTTCGCACACTGGTCTGGTTGACTGTTTCTTTAATTCTTTGGTTGTCAGAGTTCCATGCATTTTGATTTTCTGGCATTTCTGGTTGTTTATTGTTTTTAGATTGGCTGTTATCCTCCTTTTGGTTGTGGCAGGAAGTGAAGGGTTTCTATCTATGCCTCCACCTTGGCCAGCACTACCAAGAATTTAAAAACTTCTATTTTCTCCTCTGTTACCATGTGATTGATAGCGGACTTCTCAACAACATCAACAGAAGTCAAGGAGGGGGAAATAGAAAATTGAACTGTATGAAACTCCGACAACCAAGGAGTTAAAGTGGACACCCTCATCCAGACAGGTAAGAGGGACGGAGCCAGGCTACTAGGACAGAGAGGTCTCAAGGCAGGGTGGCTGGCAGACCCTGGGCGCACAAAGCAGCAGTTGGTGGACCCACTGAGACAGCCGACCGTGGAGGGGCGTGGCATGTCTAGTCCCACACTTGTGCGCAGACAAACCAGGTGAAACTGAGGAGCAAGACAGACCACACAACCCAGGGTCCCAGTGCAGGGAAACAAAACCTCAAAACACCAACTGAAAATACCTGTGGGGTTTGAAGCACTGGGAGAGACTCCCAGCCCCACAGGAGAGTCCACCAGAGAGACCCACAGGGTCCCAAGGTGCACACAAACCCACCCACACAGGAATCAGCACCAGAAGGGCCCAATTTCCTTGCAGGAAGCAGGGGGAAGTGACCAAAATCTAGTAGAGAGCGGAGCAAGTGCCACTGTTCCCCCTTGGACCCCCTGCTTTTATTTCTGTATATAAATTATACTTTTATATTTCTCTGCATATTTTGAAAAAAAATTTGTTGAAACTGGACATTTTAGACAATACTTGTTTTCTATAATGCTTTTGGGCATATATTACTCCATGATTTGATCAAATTACAGTCAGGCCCTTTACAGATGTGCATTTCTGAGGCCAGTCTTTGAGGCTTGTCTCAAGCCCATGATAGCTCTTCTTAGCTGTCTCCCTGTCTTACCTGATTCTCCTTACTAAACTTCTAGATAATCTACCTTTTTGCTCACTGCTATTCTGAAACTACACATTTTCTCTACTTCCTTCACAACAAAATCTTTACTGTCTATCAAAATGCCTTTTGGTTTGAAATTTTCCACCCTCTCTTGCAAGCAAAGTCAGACTTTTTAGGGACATAGATGGAGCTCGGGTCTCTGTTCTTAGAGCCTGCCACCCCCACTGGGCAGCACTTCTGCACCACTGCCCTGGAGCTGGGGTTGGGGACAATGGCCCACTTCCCTTGGGGTGGTATCCTTGCTGCATGGGCACAACTCTAGGCATGGTGGTGATCTCTGGTTTTCTGGTCTTGCCTCTCCAACTGCAGAGCCTCCACCCTACAAGTGAGCTAGGGTTAGGGTGACCTGGGCCAAGTATTACTGACCTGCCATGCCTAGGGTAGAGTTTCCCCTTATGTGTGTGCTGGATGGATGGGGGGAACTCCAGACCTCCAGGTCTGGGGGATACGAATGGTTGGCCATCTGCTATTTCCAAGGGAAAACTATATCCCTGGACAGAAAGTGGGGTGAGAGGGAGCCCTGTCCTCCTGGAGCCATCTGCCCACAGTGGAGCTTCTTTGACACTGTGCTGGTGGAGGGGTGGGGTGGGGAGAGCCAGTTAGGGAGTGGGCTGTGACTCAAGTACCACAGACACTCACTATCTTACTGAGATTCAGTAGATTTTCTTGAACAAATGTTTTTCCTTTTGCTGTATGTCTTTACAAGAATTTCCAGAGACTTCAGATTATTGTTTTTATAATTTTCACCAGTTACGGTTATTTCATTGGAGAGAGAGCCCTATGGTCTGAATATGTCTCCTCCAAATCCCTATGTTGAATCTTAACTCCCAGGCACAATGTTATTAGTGGGTGAAGCCTTTGGGAGGGGAGTAGAGGAGTGCTGGTGGATGGATTAGTGCCTTAGGAGAGGGCCTCCAGAGCCGTCCTTTAGTCAGTCCCTTGCTCTGTGTGAGGACACAACGAGGAGTCTGTGACCTGGGGGAGGTTCCTCATGACCAGGCTGGCACCATACACTTGGACTTCAGCCTTTAGAACTATGAGCAATAAATTTCTGTTGTTCAAAAGCTACCTAGTCAGTCATATTTTGTTACAGCAGCCTGAACAGACCAAGGCAGAGAGGGCATGTGGAGCTTCTCAAACTGCCATTCCAGAAGTGACTCTTAAATACTGTGGTGTTCATGTGTTGATCTTGTGTCTAGGAATTTCGCTGAGCCATCTCATTCATTTGTTCATTCATTCAGTCATCAGTTTAAAAAATATTTATTAGTTTCATTTCTTTTAGCTTTCTATGTAAATGAGCATTGCCTCTCTGAAACATAGCAAGTCTTTCTATTTTTTTTCAGTGTTTTGCCTCTTTTTAAAAAGATTTTATTTGTTCTTAGAGAGAGGGGAAGGAAGAGAGAAAGAGAGGCAGAAAAACATTGATGTGAGAGAGAAATATTGATCAGTTGCCTCTCGCATGCTTCCCGACCAGGCATGTGCCCTGACCAGGAATCAAACCAGCTGGCAACCCTTCACCTTATGGGATGGTGCCCAACCAAGTGAGCAAAACTGGTCAAGGCGATCTTTTGCTTTTTTTTTTAAGTCTTAGTCAATTAGACAAGGCTTTCCAAGCCATGGACAGCAGTAGTCATTAAAAGATGTATATTTGCTTTGTTCTCTTCCTTCTACAGTGTCTCCATTATGTAGTTTGTTATAGGTTTATGACAGATAAATTTTATATCCCTGTCCTCTGAAGGTTTTAATAACCATGTGCTGACATATACAAAATGCTTTCTCATTATCTATTGAGATAATCATGGCTTTTCTGTTTTAAATTTTGAAGTAGATTGATAGATGTTATAATGTTGAATAATCCTCCAATATCTGGGGTAAACTCTGATTATGATGAATTATTTTAAAATATATGTTGGATTCTGTGAGCCAATGTTTTATATTTCTGAGTGAAATTGGCCTATAATTTTCTTTCTTTATATTGTCTCTGTTTGGCTTTGACATCGAAGTTATACCTTTTCCTTCTTAAAATTATTTTTGAAACTTTTTTAATGGAATTTATTGGAGTGACATTGGTTAATAAAATTATATAAGTTTCAGGTGTACAGTTCTCTAATACATCACCTGTATATTGTGTCACATGTTTACCACCCCAAGTCAAATGAAAAATCTTTTTATTTTTATTTTTTAGTGGGCAACTTGAATAATATATGGATTATTTGTTGTTTGAAGTTTTGATAGTACTCACTTATAAGTTCTTCTGTGCATGGATTTTGTGTGTGGGTATGAATTTGCAGAGAAGGCATTTTATTACTTTCTCAACTTTTAAAATATTATTTGTCTAAATAATTTTTCCAGGCCTGGCTAGCATAGCTCAGTGGATTGAGCATGGGCTTTGAACCAAAGTGTCGCAGGTTCGATTCCCAGCCAGAGTACATGCCTGGGTTGCAGGCCATAACCCCCAGCAACCGCACATTGATGTTTCTCTCTCTCTATCTCCCTTCCTTCCTTCTATAAAAATAAATGAATAGAATCTTTAAAAAAATAAAATAATTTTTCCATTCTTTCACATTAAAATTTTGCATTTTATACTTTTAAAACAACTCTTCCATTGCTTCTAGATTTTGACATTTTCTGGTATTTGTTTGCTCATAATATTTCTTTAAAGTTATTAAAACATCTTTTATGTCTGTGGTTATTTATACTTTTCTATTTTGTAAGGTGTTTATTTACATCTTTTCTTTATTCTTGAACATTGTTTCCAAAGTGCTATCTTAATACCCTTTTCTATGAGCCAACTTTTGTTTTGTTAACCATCTATAATTTTTGATTGTTTGTTGACCCTATTTTTATGATTTCCATTCTCCTTATTTTTAAAAAAGTTTTCCATAATTCATCAACACCGATGAGTTCATTAGACTCTTTCATACATGAATAACTTTTGAGAAATGCTCCCTGTGGAAGAGAAACACAGATGTTTAAAAATTTTGAATGATGAGAGTCCTTAGAGATCATCTAGTTCATTGAAGGCAAATATTTGATGCACTTATTTTGAAAGCATTTTACCACGGTCACCTTTCCCCCAGTGAAGCTGAATGTATCTGCAGAGCTTCCAACAGTTCTCTGAGTAGGCTTTATCAATGGAGTGTGAATGTGGTTCCAGACAGCCCTGCTGGGGGCGGGGGGGGGTCCTTTGCCATCCACGATCATTTTCTTACTTAGATCGAGGATCTTGGATCAAGAGCATTGAAATCACCTGTGAGTTTGTTAGACCTGCAGAATCCTGGGCCCTACTCCAGCATTCTGATACTAAATCAGAAGCTGTATTTTAACAATATCCTCAGAGTGATCACTTGCACATTCAAGTTTGACAAGCACTTGGTCTTATACCTTCATATTGCAAGTGAGAAAATGAAGGGCTTGAGAGGTAAAGTAATTTATTCCAGATTATTCACAAGAAGAGGATTTTCATAGGAAAATTAGGAGAGCAGAAAGAGAGAGAGAGGGGAGGAGAGGAAGTCAAGGGTATGGGAAATGAGAAAGAAAAACAAGTGAGATGGGAAGACAATCTTCACCCACGCACAGTTCATCTAAGGCCAACCTCTGGGCATATTGAAGAGCAAGGAGACTTTGTATAACAGGGAAACTTAGTATTCACAACAACAGAGGTTTGTCTAGTGCCCTTGGTATCAGATTCAACAGGCTGTAAGAAAATACACCCAGGTTTCAATGAACTTCGAGTTCTTTTTCTGGCTCTAAGAGTAGCAATAAGAAAAGCTAGAAAACAGAAACGTGTCCTGTGTCCCTGAGGGTGCCCAGGTACCACACAGCCCTAGGACCAACTGTCCCTTGGTAGCCTTGCTGCCTCAGACCTCGCACTGCCTGCAGACCACCCCCCTCCACCTCTCCCCCACCTCCAGCATTGGGCTGTGTGAGCCTGCCACCTGGAGGTGCACTCATAAATCTGTGATGACCCTGCCCTGTCTGCATGCACAGCTCCTTTCCAGGAACATCAGGAATTATTTATTGCAGCCCATAGAAATCTCTGTAAGGTTTCAGCCCAGATGCAGGGGATGCATGTTCTATTTCTGTTTGACATCCCATGTCAGGAGCGAGCCCTGGAAGAGGCATGAGTAATTCAGCATTATATACAGAGGGTGAAGTTATGTGGTTATATATCAACACCAGGCACTGGAAGTCCTTGGAAATCAGGAGAGTATAATTTTAGAATGAGCATAATGAAAATGTTAAAAAGCGATAAATTTTTCTCTTCTGCTTCTAAGATGTGCTAAAAAGTAATTGGTGGAATTTTTCAAGTGTGGATGAATGCCTCACGCAGGAGTTACTCTTGCGGAGGACACTGGGTGGGACAGATACTTCCATCTCACCAGCTTTGACCTCTGCAGTTCTAAGACCAGACTTCTGGCTGCTTCTCAGGTGTCTTCCCAAGAAAGTCCTGCCAATGGCACCTCAAATTCACCATGTTTGAGATTGAACTTGTTATCTTCTTTCCAAGTTCCTCCTTGTTCTCTTTCCTATCAAGGTTCCTGATGCCATTCAGTTACCTGTTGCCCTGGCTCTAAGAAGTTGTGGTCCTTGACTTCTCTCATCCCCCGACTCCTGCTATCCAAACAGTGGCTGGTTCCTGACAGTTCTGCTCCAGAGAGGTATTCAGATCCACCCTGTGTCCATTCCAACCACAACTCTTCTAATTCATGTGAGTTACAGTAGTGACCTCCAAAGGGTGGCTAGGGTTATCTTCTGAAATCACCCAACAGACCCTATCTCTGCCTCCTCAGAGAACTTCCTGGTCTCCAGCAGAATGAAGGACACACTTCAGAGCTTTGTGAACAGGCTTCCCAGGGAGCTGGCCCACCTACCCTGTTCACTTCGCCTGCTTTGGCCACATCAGTCTACCTGTTATTCCTCATTCTCTCACCTCTCTAACACCACTCAGCATCCTGTCCCCAGGCCTGAATGCCCTTGTATCTTCCTACATGTAGAAAAAACTATTATTCTAACAATTTTATTCTCCCCTCCACAGCTCCCAGATGATAGTTCTCCTTTACGCTTGGATAGTGGCCTGGGGAGTGAACAGAGCCACCTAGCTCATTCTTAAGAATTAGACAGTTCTCTGGTCATTATTAGCTTCAAGAATAGCCTCATTTTAGTACTTAATACATCCAGTCCATACACATTACTATATTCAAATGCACACTGGGTGGGGAGCTTCTGTTCTGTTTTACACCTTGTTTTTCTTTTCCTGCTGCCCTGCCCCCAGCTTACTAGATGAGGTTTCTGACTCTCCAGGTCTAAACTGAGGAGGGAGGAGAGGTGAGGGTTAGGAAAGATCTGGTGTGCCTAGTGTTCATGTGATCAAGTATTGACTACATCTGATCATAGCAAGTTAGTAGATGAGCAAAACTGACTTCATTTATTGGGATACATCTGTGGGGGTTTTGGGTCCATACTGGAAATATTTAGCTATACTTCTTGTAGCATATGTGATACATTTTCTCCTAGTGCCAATTACATTTTTTCCCTCTGCTCTTAGGAAACTAGGTCTAACCACTCACATCTGGTTGGGGTCATCAGGCCTCCCCGGGGCATATCTCTTGGGCAGTATTTAAGTGGTTCTACAGAGGCCCTCTCTCTCCTACAGCTCATGTCAGATTCATTAGATGCACTCACGTACCTTTGCTCCTGACAGAGGTGGACATGTCTACATCTTCTGGCTAACAGCCATAGTTTCTCTCATTTAGGAAGAGGCACTGTTAGAGGCAGGTTGAAAGCCCCTGAGCACCGTTCATGGTGCCATTCAAACTCCAGGGAATGCAAGGGAAGGGCTCCACATGGTTCCTTGAGGTCCCTGTTTCCAGGCTTAGATGAAGACAGAACACCTCTCCAACACCGGGCTGGGAAGGGTTCTCACTGTGTATGAGATACTCTTACAAACACAACTTTTCCCTGATTTCCAGCTTCAACTCTTTTTTAGCTCTTAGGTAGGTCAAGGTGAGCGATGGGTCACAGAATCATTCAGTTATTTCCCACGCAAATCCTGCAGAGCTGGGTGAACCCCTCACTTGGAAGCGTGGAAGGACTTACTTTCAATCGCTGTGGGCATCTGATGAAACTGACACAGCCCTTAGATGTCCCTCCGCATTGTCATTAAGGTCTTTGCCCCAGTGTCATTCCTTAGAGTGGTGAGGCTTCCATCATTCCTAGGTGGAAGTGATGATGGTGGGGGGGTTTCCTGGCATGAGCCAGAAGTTTCTTGTACCTTAAAAGGACCTGGGAACTGCAGGGCACAGCTTCTGACTGGCTTAAGTACATAGCCTGTCTGTTCAGATTATTCACTAACACCCAGACAAAGAGAGATGGGCCAGATGTGCCCACCCAGGAATGGTCTTCTATGTCCCACAGGGCTGCCACGTAACATCTCAGAGCAGAGGTGGAGATTTATCTCAGATTCAAGGCCTAACTGGGTGCCACAGAGAGCCAGATGAAAATGACGCAGTTGGTCATTCGAGAGGTGTTTGGGCAGTGAAGTGCCAGGCTCTGGGCTGAGCACCAAGGATGCAATGATTACAAGAAAATAGAAAGACAGAACTAGCTCTTCTACCTTCATGAAAGGTGTGAATTCCTCACCCCAATAATGAAAAGTTGCTATCATTTCTAGTATTTTGCAGACCAGAGCCAGTTAGTGACATAGAGGCAAAGGTATTAACGTGCTTTCTGGATCCATATGCTATTATGAGATAAACTTAATTAGTTGATGACATTTCGTAATTGAGAGATTTTATGTAAAAAGCTGTTTGGCTGGGTTCTGTTGGAAACTGGCAGATCTGGCAAGACAAGTTCTCAGTCCCTTGGAGCTGCAGCTGGCTGGAGTCGAGTAGCAGCAGCCCATTGGAGGGCTCAATGACCCTCAATGACCCTCAATGACCAGTTGTCTGCAGCCCCCACCATCCCCTTTTCTATGCTCTGCAGCCTGCTTCACACATGCATATTTCCTCTCTGCCTTTATAGAGGCTTAATTTTAGGATTTATCTCTGAACTAGTCATGTTCAAATTGTTTTTAGTAAGAATATGCTTTTCTTTTTCTTTAAAAAAAAGGGCAATGAAATCTTGTACAAACCTGAATATATAAACCACTGAAAGTCAGAGCTGCTTTGCTTGAACACAGACAGAATAGACTGGAGTCCCATATACCCCCTGGTGTCCACTGTGGGAACTTCAAAATCTCTGCAGGATGCAGTTGGAAAAGCCCTACCCCAGACTCCTGAAGCCTGTCTAAACTCTGAGCCTGTGGCCACCCGCTGATTCTGGCCTGGCAGGAACCAGGTGCAGCAGCCAGCCAGACCTTCACCATGGCCCCTTCTGCGGCCCCACCCCAGCCCTGCCTTTTGCTGCTCTCCTTGCTCTGTCCCCGTGATTGACAGCCAGTGTGCCTGGGGCTGCGGGGCCTGGTGGCTGCTGTGGTCTGTAAAGAACTTGCAGGGAGACTTTTTACAGAATGCGCTTTGGGTTTCCTCTGGCTTTTTACAAAACTATTGGATTTCATTGGGACTTCAGTCACTGTCTAATGAATTTAGGCAAATGAGGCAAATATGAATTAAATACTCAGATGGAATGGAAACAATTCAGGAAGAGGGCTCTTCGTCTACGTATACAGAATAGCACCATCCTCTTGTTTCCTAAATATTTTCAATTCTGTATGCCAAAGGGTGAGCACATGGATTAAGAATTCGAGCTTGGAAAGTAAAAAAAAAAATGGTCCTTGTTTTTAAGATGTTTGGAGACTCTGCCAACATGAGGCCCTGCATGTGGTTTGGGCTCAGATGGTGGGCACGAGAGTTTGCTCTGCACCTGGGTTCTGTGTCTGCCTTCCTCAGGGCCTGTCTTGTGGGGGAAGATTGCTTTTTTGTTCAGGATAACATCCTACATGTGAATGCTCAGAAGGCCTGAGGCTAGCTTAGCAATCTTTCCTATCCTCATCATCTTCCCAATTTGGCTTACAAACTCTGGGAATGCAAAATTTTATGACTACTTTGAAAAAGAGCCCCTGGCAGTTTCTTATAAACATTCACCTACTCTGTGAATAGGTTATTTACCCAAGTGAAAGCAAACTAAGTCCTTTCAAGGACCTGTCATGGCAGCCTTATGCATAATGGCCGAAAACTACAAGTAATCCAAGGGTTCGCCTGTAACTGTTTTAACAAATTGTGGTATATCTATACCATGGAATACTACTCAGAAATAAAAATGGACAAATTTAAGAAATATGAAAGAACATGGATGGATCAAAATCATTAGTCTAACCCAAAAAACCAGACACAAAAGAATAAATTTTGTGTGATTCCAGAAAAGCAAAACAACAGTGAGAGAAAGCAAGCAGATGGTTGATTGCTAAGTGTAGAGTGAGGTGCAGAGAGGGGGTTGACTGCACTGGGGGAGGAGGGAGCATTCTGGGTGATGTTTTGTCATTTTAACCTTTATATTTAGGTCTGTGGTCCATTAAGAGTAAAATTTTGTGGACAGTACGAGGTAAAGCTTGAAATGTTTTTGTTTTTGTTTTTGTTTGCATATCCAGCTGTTCCAGCATCATTTACTGAAAATTCTCATTTCCGCATCAAATTCCTTTTGCGCTTTTATAAAGAAGATCAACTGACCATATGTATATTTCTATAGGTGATAATTATTTTAAAAATCATATATTTTATTCTAAATTTATAATTTAAAAAAATCTGGGAATTTCCCCTAGTTTCAGACTCTGTGTTTTACCTTACTCCTTCCTAGTAGTACTAACTAGTAATGGTGATAACTAACATATATTAAATAGTCACCTTTGACCTGGCACCATCTGGAAACGCTTACATTTAGTGGAACATAATCCTTACCACTCCCCTGTCAGGGGTGTTTTACAATCTCCATTGTACAGAGGAGGACACTGAAGCCCTGTGATGGTAGGTAACTTGCCCGTGTTCCAACACTAAACCACCAGAGCTGGGGCTTGACCCCAGGCAGTCAAGCTAATCTATGCTGCTTAAGTTTCACACGGCGCTGCCTGACTCTTCCCAGTTCCTGGCATATAGTGAGTACTTAACAAATATTAATTTGATTGAATCAATGAATACAATGGTTGTTATAACACTGTATTTTGATTGTTTACCTGCTTATCGTTACCCCCGATCATATGCTCCTTTTTAGGGAAGAACATGTGCCATTTGTTAAATCTGAAACATTTAGTAAGCACTGCTCCAGATGGGAGGAATAGAAAGACTAGCAAATGGAAAAATGATTAAATGAGTGAACACATTGGTTTCTACTGGTAGATTTCATTCCCACAGTGGCTGACTTTACTCATAAAAATTAGCCCTGTGATTTAGGGTCCCACAGGGAATCCCATTGCTTGCTGCATTTTCAACTTTCTGACCTTTTGTTTGACCATCCATAGTATGGGACTAATAAAACCTGCCCTGTGCACTTCTTAAGGTGGTTGTAAGGCCAAATTAGTACTGCCTATGAAAGAACTAAGTAAAATGCACAGAGCCCAGCAGATGCCAGAAGCTATTACCTTGACTTTAAACTTGTTCCAGATGGTGTGAGGCCAAGGGTGGAATCTGCCCATACCTTGCGGTTAGTGGCTTCTGTCTGGAGGTAGCAGGAGTTGGAGAGCAAATCTAGGCATGGTGCATGAGGAACCATAAGGACAAAGAGAAATATGGCCTGGAAAGCTGATTTTTTTTGCTGGTCACCACAGCACTGACAGCTCATCAGCACACCTTGGTTCATGGTCTGAATATGATTGCCACAGGCTGTAGTACCAGATGAAGATGCGGGTTAGGTGTCTCACTGCCTGGTACTGCAATGGACAAAAGCCTCCAAAGGACAGTGACCAAGAGAAGACTGAGAAGAAGCTTTACAGTCCTTTGGATTTAGGGGATGGACATCAACTCTGTCAATACCAGCAAGTTTTGATTACAAATAATGTAAAAAAAAGTCTCTCTAAAGCCAAGAATACTGAATGGGGAAAGAATAGTCTCTTAAACAGTTGGGAAAACTAGATAACCACATGCATAAAAGTGAAATTGTACCCCTATCTTACACCACTCACAAAAATTAACTTGAAATACATTAAAGTTTTAAATATAACACCTGATACCATAAACCCCTAGAAGGAACTATGCAGAGGAAGCTCTTTGACACTGATTCTGCCAGTGATTTTTTTGGATATGACACCAAAAAAATAAGTAACCAAAGCAAAAATTAGTAACTGTGACTACATCAAACTAAAAAGCTTCTGCATAGCAAAAGAAATAATCAGCAAAATGAAAGGCAACCTATGTAATAGGAGAAAATATTTGAGAACCATATACTGCATAAGGGGTTAATATCCAAATATATAAAGAACATGTACAACTCAATAACAACAAACACAAACAATTCAACTAAAAAATGGGCAGAAGATCTGAATAGACATTTTTCCAAAGAAGGCATACAGATGGCCAACAGGTATATGAAAAGATGCTCACCTCCCCAATTACCGGGAAAATGCAAATCAAACCCACAATGAGATGGCAACTTACAGCTGTCAGAATGGCTGTCACCAAAAAAAAAAGAAGTAAGTGGTGGTAAGGATGTCTTGGAATGTAAATTTATATAGCCACTGTCAAGAATTCAAAATAGAACTATAAGTTGCTCAAAAAATTTAAAATAGAACTATATGATCTAGCAATCCCACTTGTGGGTACATATTTGAAGAAAATAAAATCACTACCTTGAAGAGATATCTGCACCTCACGTTCACTGCAGCATTCTTTGGAAGCAACGTAAGTGTCCTTTGATGGATAAATTGATAAAGAAGATAGAGTATACGTAAATGCAATGAGACATTATTCAGCCACAAGAAAGCAGAAACTCCTGACATTCTCAACAGCACAGGTGAACCTTGAGGACATCATGCTAAGTGAGATGAGCCAGACAGAGAAAGACAACTCCTGTATGGCATCACTAATGTGTGGAATCTAAAAATGCCAAAATTGTTGCACAGAGAGTAGGACATTTATTCCCAGGGGTTTGGGGATGGGGACATTAAGGAGATGTTAGTCAAAGGGTACAAATTTGCATGTAGAAGATGAATAGGTTCTGGACACCTAATACACAGCATAGTGCTGATAATCAACAATACTGTATTATATACTTCAAAGCTGCTAGGAGACTAGGTCTTAAATGTTAAATGTTCTCACCACAAGAAAGAAATGATAATTATGTGATGAGATAGAAGTATTAGTTAATGCTATAGTGGTAATCATATTATAATGTAGAAATATATCAACATGTGCACCTTAAACCTATACAGTGTTGTATATCAATTATATCTCAATATAAGAATCCATGTTAACACAATGCAATTCCATAAATGTTTACTGAATACCTACTATGTGCTTGACATTATATTAAGTACTGCAGGGACCATAAAGATGGACAAGATCCCAAGCATGTCCTTCTATAACAGGTGTCCCCAACCCCATTAACTGAGGCACAGAAGAACATGACTTCCAAAGAAGTGGGACCTGTTGAAGGTTGTCCCCCCTGCCTCCATGGGCTCATTCAGTTTTTAGTTTCCTCTTGACCTTGATTTAAATATTATCCTCTTCCTTGGTTTCCATGGGAAAACTTGACACACTAAGCATGCACCAGCTAAACATTAGTAAACATGTTTGGTGCTTTACTGGGGTTTGTAAAGTCATGGTGGAGAGATCATGTCCTTCAGCACTTAGAATTTCCCTAAAACATCCCTGTTTGACAGGTTCCTCCCCACCCCAGCCAGGGGGCCTGTCCCCTTTACCCCTAACCCTACAGTACTATCCCCAACTCCTTCCTTTCCCCCTAGGACCGATTTCTTTCCTTTCACCAAAACCCTGGGCTCCAGGCGGGCTTGGGGGCCCCATTCCTCCTCTGATAGTGCACTCATCAATGGCAAGTGTCTTCTTGAGCAAGAAGGGTTCTTAGAACAGCACTTTGAAAACACACACATCTGTAGGGTTTAGTATGTGTTATTTTTTATTGCGGTAAATGCATATAATACAGCATTCACTCTTTAAACCATTCAAAAATGTATAATGCAGTGACTTTTAGTTCATTCACAATGTTGTGCAACCAACATTACTATTTAATTCTAGAAGTTTTTCATCACCTCCAAAGGAAACTCATTAATCAATTTCTCTCTCCGTTTTCCCTCCCCCATTTCCTCCTCAGTGACTGGCTTTTCTCACTTACAGGACTCCAGAGACATCCATCCCAGCCAAAGGTCTCATCCTTTGACAGACCTGCTGTATAATTGTACAGTACGCTGGTACCACTACCAATCCACTGCTTCCCTGTGGACAGGTGTTCTTTCCCGCCTGTTCCCCCTTAAAGAATTCCACAGTGATGGTGCTCACCTGCTCATTGTCTTGCTCTGCCACCGCTGGTTCCTAAGGGTTGAGTTCTAAGGAGAAACCATTTTGTCAGAGGGTGTGTATGTTCTTCAATGTAATAGATACCAGCATATGACTTTCCAAAAAACAAGTGCAATTATTTTGTATCAGGTGGCATTTTATTTCTTGTTCAAAATACTGTACATGACTTGCATAGTTTTGCACATTTTTGAGGTCTCTGTGGCAAATCTTAAATCTTCATTTTCATGTATTTGAGCAGATCTTGTTTTGAGAATGAAGTGGACAAGGAGGGTTTGCCCACTGGGCTCTGGGTCTTTCTGTTTCCTCTCCTGGGGCAGATGTGGTTGGTGATGACCATCTGTTAACCACATTTTCATTAGGTTTAACTGTGGAGGTCCTTCCTGCTCTTGTGTTTTCAATAAGTCTTTTATTTAGAGCAGTTTTAGCTTAACAGAAAAATTGTAGCTAGTACAGAGAGTCCCCATGTCCCTTGCACCCAGTCCCCGCTCCATAACATTTTATGCTGGCATCGCACATTGGGTGCAACTTATGAACCAATACTAATTCATCACCAAAAAGTAAACCCCACACTTTGTTGTTATCCAATGCCCTGCTTCTGTTCCAGGACCCTATCCAGGACCCCACGTGACATTCAGTTGTAGTGTCTCCTTAGTTTCCTCTTGGCTCTCAGACTCTCAGACTCTCTTGGTTTCTCAGACTCTTTTGCCTTGGATGACCTTTGTATACACGTTAAGAGACACTATTTTTCTATCTTTTCAGAAATTATATGAAGACCAAAAACAGATGAACTCTGCCTGGGGCAGCATGAGAAGCCTTCCTGGAGAGTATAGTATGGAGCCTAAATGTTGGCTTGGCAGGCAGCGATGGGTCGAGAGCTCCAGGCGGAAGGGACAGTGTGCAGAGAGGCCTGGAGCTGAACACGTGTTGGGTGTGCTCTGAGTGAGGAGCCGGGTCCAGCAGGGGCGGGGCCTGGGCACCAACAAGGATGCCTCTAGTGCAGGAAGTGAGTTGTTCAGGGCACACAGGCATGGCTGTTTTCAAGGGCTCTTACTCACTTTTCCCACTCTTTGCCCCTCTGTTTTTCTGGAAATGGCTAGTCAGGGAGAGAGAGACACTGCTGAGCACTGCCTGAGCACAGCATTTCGTGGGAGGGACTTCCTGCCTGCATGCACTCTGCTCTTGCCTGTCTCATTATCAGGAACCCACTCTGTTTCTCTCTTGTTCGCCAAGGTCTGTGGCCTTTGTGGGGTTAATAAAGGGCACAACTTTTAATCTGTATTGGAGATTACTTTAAAAAGTCATAAAAATGCACAATTTTACTGACATTATATTGCAGTTTCTAAAAATATCACATGACCATTGGTTAGCTCAGAGCAATAGATATCCCACAGACTAATTTAATCACTGGCAGAAGGCCATGCAGTCTCCAGACAGGATCAGAATCAAACTGGGGGCTGCTAAATATAGAAATATAAATTTGGGTTTGTTTAGAATCATTTGAAAATTGGAAGAACACATAAGCCAGTACGCAAGCATGGCAGATTTTTTCCAAAAGCACAGCTCTGTAGTCTCCCTTTATCACCTTGCATTTGGGGCTGTTCTGTACCCCCAACCCTGCTCTCAGCTTTTCAGTGGAAATATGAGGCAAGTCTCCATGCTTGAAAGTCACAGTAGACTTTTGAAGTAGTCTAGGCTGGAAACACATCCCTCCTCTAGATATGGTACATTCCCAGAGTCCCGTGTGACAGATTGATTTTGGAGGTGACTGCAGCGACCCTTGTGGTCCTCACGCTCTTTGACATCATGTTTTTGTACCTATTTTTCCATCCAGATGTGGGAATGAGTGTCTATAGTTTCTCCTTGAAGTTTCACCCAGGGTTGGGGGAATAACAGGTCCTGAAGGGCAGGATTGCATAGAAACAAGGGATAAAGAAAAATGCATCTTTGCAATCACTATGCCCTACACATCCTTCTTGTTCCATATTTATTGCACTAAGGTACTTCAATGCACACATACACTTACCTAGAGGAGCTTTGCTTAGATCTGGATTCAAGTGAATGTTGACCAGCTGTGGAAAGGAGAATGGGGCAGCTCACTCATGCTACTGTTTGCGACATTGCCCCTAAGAACCCAGAGGAAATCAAGGAGAGGTAAAGGGTTCATGAGTACACACCAGGACAACTGGCCAGTTTACCCAGTCCAAGTGGCTTTCAAAGGCCTTACAAATCAGTCCTCTGGCTGCCTCTCTCCTACTGTACATGACTACTCTCCTCTGGGCCCACAGTGCTCCTATCACACCAGCTGCTTTGCTATCTTTCAGCTAGGCTGGATGCTTCCATCTCTAGGCCTTTGCCTTCCTACCCTGCACAGGAAGCTCTTCCACCAGATCCTCTCCTGGCCTCCGAATGTCATCTACTCACAGAAACCATATTGAAGCCACAGCAAAAGCAGCCCATTCATACTCCACCCCTCTCCCTGCTGTATGCTCTTTGATATAACTCATTGCTACCTACTTTATATCATATCATAGCAAGCCTATCATCTTCATTTATGATCCACCTCCCCCACTTCAATGCTTGTTATATAAAGAGACTACAAATAAAAAAATAAAATGTGTTGAATGAATAATGAGTTACAGTTATGTTCATTTCTTACATCTGGATAAAACTACTGCACACTGATTATACATTTGCATGATAATTCCATTAGGAATTCACATACTCATTCTTTCATTACATTCTTTATCCCTCCCATTGTATTGTAACCACACTTGTAAATGTGTATTATGGATGGAGACACAAGCTCTGAAGGAGGGCCGTCTAGACCCAGAGAAAGAAACCCTTGAACTGAGAACTCCAGAGCAAGAGGAGTTGACTCCATGAAAGGGAGGGAGATAGCATTCTTCATGGTTTCATTTTTTAAAAAATCCCCACCCAAGCATATGTTTATTGATTTTAGAGAGAGAGGAAGAGGGAGAGAGAGAAAGAGAGAGATTGATGTGAGAAAGAAACATTGATTAGTTTTGTAGGGTGAATGGAGGCAGTCTGGTTTCCTCACCCAGGTGTCTAGGTAACTAAGGGAAGCAGTGTTCCCATGGCCTTGGAGGGGCATAATAAGTGGTGTTCTCACAGCCTTGAGACTGGGTCCAATAAACTGTTCCCATAACATGAAGTGGGCTTGCGGGTGCAGAGTCATGCTATGTTATACAATTTTCTGGCTTTTTGCCAGCTTCATTTGTTCTAGTATTTAGGAGAGGTTAGAGGCTTCCTGCTGGGTGCCATGCAAGGGAGCAAGAGCCATGATGTGTGTTACCCAAAGACTTGCAGGGGGACAGGTGGTTTGCAGCATATGTGGCTCACCTACCCATGGATAAAGGCATGTCAAACATCCCCATGGCTCTGTGAATATTCTTCCATCTGCCCAAATACCATGAACCTATCCGGCTTTGAATGATCACAACACAGGTTTTGTCTTGTATACACCCTTACTGGGGATCAAACCCTCGACCTAGGTGTGTGCTCTGACCGGGAATAGAATCTGCAATGTTTTGGTGTATAGGACAATGCTCCCACCAGCTGAACATGTCACTAGCATCATTTCTTAATTTTATGACATGTGTTCACCTCCCTAATTTGAAGATGAGTCTTAGAACTGATAGTACCTCACAAGCACTTTTGGCCAGGTGGTGGTTACACCATATTGCCATTGCTTATGCACCTGAGAATTCCATTGTTATTCATGATAGAATGACTAGACAATTTAAGAGCCACTTGGAGGAAATAATATGTCTTGATTGTCATCTGACAACCTTCACTGACACGTTCTGGTTATACCAAGAGAGGCCAACATCAAACATTGCAGAATGCATGTCCCTACTGGAAGAAAACACTAGAAACAATAGAGGAGCCATCACAAGATGCCCAGAGTTGCCAGTGCTTTTCAAGAGTGTGGAAGATGGAAATATGTGAAAGGATGTGGGTGCTGGTGATTCAGAGTAGAAAAGCAATTCAGAACTTCAACATGAATAGATTTTAGAAGTACCATCATCAACTAATTTAGCATGGATTTTCATTTTTATACAGGCATGAGAACAATAAGCAATTCAGTCCTATGTCTAAATAAACCTAAACGAGCTCTCTTAATGGGTATAAAATAACAATTCTGAACGCTAAGAAAGCATCACATCAACATTTCATTGGCAGGGATATTTATTTCTCAAAGTTATATAAAATAGTGGTGTATTTTAGAATCAGCAAGATCTTGGACTTGAGGCAATACAGTAAAGTGAGTGTGAAGGTGTGAGAGAACAGTACTGGGTGACAGGGACAAGTGGTGAGGGGCACTCAAATTCGGTGGGGCAGCCATAGGGGAGCATGAGGCACTCTGGGAAGGAGTAGGTTCTCTGGGATTGAACTAATGGGCTATTTTCTGCAACATCAATGCAACGTCATCTTGAAAGCCCTTGGTACAGTTTAAGTGTAAGAATTCCTTTGCTACTGAGAATGAGCAAAAACACATGGCAGATAGACACAATCCTTGCTCTCCAAATTACCCCCAAATAAATAAAGGCATGGATATCATAGGCAGCCTAGGGATCCACAGGAAAGAGAGGCAGACAAGAGTGGGTTAACATCTGTGGGCTTGGGAGAGGAGGGGACATCAGTGCAGACACTGTTCAGCGGGCCAGGTCATTCAGTGTTTGCAAGCCATAAATGAAATTGTCCAAATTCGTTTTCTCATGAAAATGTCAGCTTGAACCCTTAAAATGAATAATTCTTTTCTTCTGGACTGAAAAAAGAAGCCCTTTTTATTTGTTGCCCTTGAGACAAAGGAGGCTTTTTTTCTTGTTCCATGTTTCCAATTTGATGGTACTCTTCATATTTGCTTATATAAAGGGCTGATATAAATTTTCAGGTGGAAGAAATGAGATGCCGAGGAGTTGGTTTGGTTTAAGCCGAAGGTGTCACCACAGACACGGGGCGGTCGGCTGTCCCTTCTCCTGTTCCCCAGGTGAGGCCTGGGGCCCCCAAATGGCTCTCTCTTCACAAGACATTTTAACAGGGTGGGGCATAAAAGTGATGTGGCTACATACTTCTTGTTAATAAATGTCTTGTTTAGTTACCTCATGTTAATCATTCACTAAGCAAAGATGGAGGTCAGATTTTGTTTGGGCTCAAGCCTGAAAATAACTTGTGGCTCTTGTTTAAATGCTCAGTTTGTTGCCTCTTTTGTTTTTTTCTCCCCTTTCCTCCCTGACCCCCTTCTCCCATCCCCCTTTCTCCTCTCTCCCTTCCTCTCCTCATCTCCCCCTCCTCCTCTACTCTTTATATTGCTCTTCCAAAGACTAGAACAGAGACTGATATTTAGTTGCTTGGCTCCCAAAAGAATTATTAGCCACCACAGCTGGAAAAGATGTCAGAAATCACAGAAATGGGTGATTCCGCTCTGAGGAATATAAGTTTGTCTCCTGCCCAGTCTGCAGGATGGGATGGGAAGGCCGGGGGGCAGGACTTTGCCCCACCCCTTTCTGATTCAGCTACAGTAGTTTGGTTTCTGATCTTTTCCACATATGCAATTTCTGTCTCAGGTTTTGTAAGAAGAAAATGATGAGTCTGAAACTGCTAATGCAAATCAGGCTTCTTGTTGTCAGGTGAGGGCACCAAAGTCTAGAGAGACAGAACAATTTGCTTGAAATGGCACAGCTTCTCTGCAATGGAGCTGGGGCTAGGAGCCCTGACCGCTCCCTGTGGCATGGCCCTGGGGCAGAGAAGAACCGGTCTGCAAAGCAGAGGTAAAGTGGGAGAGTGGAAGGATGCAGAGCAGTGTGGATCTCTGGAAACACCTCTTGGGCCACAGAAGATGGTTTTTTCGAGTGGTCCTTGAGAACAATATGAATGTAACCCTAGCTCTATGACCTCTCTTTCAGTGAATGAAATAGATAGTTCCCATGATAGAGGCTTCAGCCATTTCCCAGTCTTACTGTAAATGTAGCTTTCTTCTCTGTTTTTGTTTTTGCTGAGTTTCTGGGCAGTATTTATGGACATGTATATTAATTTTACTATATTTCTCAGTAGTGTGAATTTAATATTTAGGGTGGAGTCATATTTAGGTCTACTGACCTAGAAAAGTTAGGTAAATCATTAGACATAAATAAAAATGTTCAATATATTTATTTTTAAAGCATTGCCTATGTTGTTTTATTAAAACCATATAAATTGAGAGTTAATTTAGTGTTGTGGTATGAGATTCTGGAAACTTAGCTCTGCTCCTTACTAGCTGGGTGACATTGGGCAAGTCACTTAACCTCTTTGAGTTTTGAATTTCTTCCTCTGTAAAATGGTGATGATAGCAATACCTTCCACATAGGGTTCCTATGTGGATTAAATGTGTTTATCATATTAAAATGCTTTACTAAATGAAGCCTTTACAACAGTGTCTAGTATGGGGTTAATTGTGCTTCATGAATCTGAGCTTTGGTGTCTCTCAATAAATCTAGAAAGTTATTGGTCTATATTGCTTCAACTATTGTCTCCTCTATTCTGTTGGGCCATTTCCAAGAATCATGGTATTTCTTTTATGTTTCCATTACTTCGTTTCTGGAGGGTCTTCAGGATAATTTCTTTGGTTCTATTATGCACTTGACTGACATTGTGATGTATCCTGTGCAGTATGTTTTGTAATCTACTTGTGATGGAGATAACTGTGGTACACAATAATTTACTCTCTTATTCTTCTGTATCAACTGTTTTGTAGTTGGACACAAAGATACTATATGGTATTTCCTAGACAGCTCTGTGATTGGATGTGGACATGTGACTAAGTCTTCAATAGATGTGAGTGGAAGTGGTGTGTACCACTTGGGCACAATGGCTGTGTCTCTTCCATACTTTTTCTGTCTCTTGAGCTGGTCAAACATAGCTGATCCACAAACTGTTACTTGTTTGCAATGGGATTTGTTTTAAAATGTAAAGAAAAGCATGTAGACACTTTTTAGCAATTCAACATTGTCATAATACCTAACCATGTCAACATTTTTCTGGTTATTTATTTATTTATCTATTTATCTAGTATTTTACAAAAGCAATGGTTCAAAAAGGATCGGAAAATATTTTTTACGTCACCTGTGTTTGTAACCAAGATAAAGTTAATGTCCGGAGGGATGGCTGAAAAATAAAATGGAGGAAACCAGTATCCCTGCATGGTCACCTAGAGCAGAGGTGCCTTCCCACCTGGGGGTGCCCACCTCAGTCTACTACAGAAGAGGGAAAAATCTACTGTCTCCCTCAACTTGTTCAATTGTTGTTAGGTTTTTCCCATGGGGTCAGGCCTTACCCCACTGCCTGTGCATCATGTTTTTAATTCCAATTACTATGCATTTTACTTCTAGAATTATGTTTATTCATTTTCACATCTCTTTGGTTATTTTTAAAAATAGATTCTCATTCTTTGATCATATTTGCAAGCCTCTGTTGTTTTTAAATCTTTAAGCATTTGTTAAAATAAAGTCTTGCTTGAGCACCAAGATACAACAAATATGAACTTTCAAACAGAAGTGACAAATCACCACATGCAGATATTTATCAGGAATTTCTGAGAATTTGTTCTGTAATACTTAGATTCCTCCAACTACTCTGAGGCTGTAACAGGGTTAAGAGGGCAAAAAGAAAAAGCTTTAGTGAGACCAGTCTCTCTAGGGAAGTCGCTGTTGAGAGCTCTGTCTTCTTTCCTCCCCAGAGAGGGGCATCAAAGCTGACAGAATGCAGAAGCAAGACTTCTCCATGGAGACAGTAATTGTCCAGGCAGATTTTGACCAATTAGTTAAAAAATTGGGACACAGCAATGCATTTTGTTCCTCTCTCCTCTAAATTGGCTGTGATTGAAAATTAGGAAAGTCATGTTTATTAGTTTTCCAGGGCTTCTGTAACAAAATACTACAAATCGGGTGCCTTAACACAACAGAAATGTAATGTCTTGCAGTTCTGGAGGCCAGAGGTCAAATTCAAGGTGTTGGTGCTATGTTCCCTTCAGAGGCTCCTTCCAGTTTCTGGTGGCCCCAGGTGTTCCCCGGCTTGTGGCGGCATCTGCTCTGTCTCCACACAGCCATCTTCCATCTGTGTCTTCATATGGAATTCTTCTCACTGTGTGTGTCTGTGTCCAAATTCCCCTCTTCTTGTGAGGACCCCAGGCCTCTTGGATTAAGGATCCACCCTGCTCCAGGATGACCTCATCTTAATAATTTATATCTGCAACAACCCTGTTTCCAAATAAGGTCAGTTTCTGTTGCGCAGAGGTTAGGACGTCATCCTATCATTTTAGAGGGACACAAATGAACCTGTAACATAGAGGGAGAAAGTGAAGGGGGTGGGAGTCACAAAAAGAAGGAGAAATCCATTTCTCAGGTTCTGCTTCTATCACCCTTGCTTCCGCCCTACTTGGTTGGTCCAGTTCTTTATGGCCTCAACAACACTTTGGTATAAACTTCCTCCTTCAAGGACTCTTGATCCTCAAACCCCCTTCCTGATCTGGTGCCCCAGTGTTGAAGACTCCCTTCCACTCCCTCACCCCCACATCAGGTTCCTGGTCTCCGGCACCAGTCCTGCTTGCCATCCCTCCCAGACCGCACACCTCGCTCCACTGGGCATGCAGACAAAGCCCCAGCCCTGGCCCTCCTTCCACTCCCAACAACATCCCTATCTTGCATCTTGGGCTCCAATCCCAGCACACAATGAGCCTCACATGTCCAGGAGGCTTGCCTTGGAGTTCCCGTCCTTGCTGACCTCCCTGATCGAACCACCTGCTGGACCATCTGGCCATCTGCTTGAGGACCTGCTTTGGCCACATCTCAGAGCTTGGGATCCCAGGGCAGACTGCTGCAGAGAAAGGTCCATGGGGACTGCCAGTGTCTGTCCTCTGGGCCTTCCAAGGCGATGACACACACTTATCAGCATGCAGGACTGGAGTATGTAGAGGGGAAGGAAAGCTGCTGGAGAAACATTTAATGTTAGAAAACCTTCCAGTGGAGTGTATGAGATTCAAATGAGGACCAGTGTCCAAACCTCCAACCTGACTAACCCTTTGTGTATCTACAAAGTCACTAGTAACATGTAAGCCTAGTATATTAGGAAAAAATACACCAAGCTTTTAGCTCAGGTTAACCCAGGAGCACTGACTGACCTCCTTAAGATGGCATTTTCCTGTGGAGAGGAAAGCCGCCTGTTACAGGACCGTGAGTGCTCTGGCTGAGTGTGGGGAATTGAGGAAAGCATTCACACCGTTCTGTTTCCATGTGCTCATCTGCAAGATGAAAAGGGCAGTTGGCCAACAAAATCCTCTTAGCCTTAACATTCTAATAATGAAAAAATTGATCATAATCTTACCAATTACATTAATACATTGACCCTATTAGTTATTTATATCCCAACCCAATATTTATATGTTTTTGTTGCCAGAGAAAAATCCAGTGACTTTTTATTTCTGTAATAACACTCAGTTTAGCCAAGTCCAGGAGAGAAACAAATCTATGAGTTAGTTACAGAAAATAAAAAAAAAACTGTAGGAGTCTGGAAAATCTAAAACTATCAAACTTTATAAATTCTCATTTTAATTTTTCTCCCTAAAAACACAAGCCAGTCTTAATTTTTTGTCATGTGAACGTATTGTCCAGATGTATCTTGATCTATCCCTTTCATGAAGGAATGCAGCCAAACATTTCTTCCTCCCTGTAAAGCAATTCTCTAAATCAAAGCCAACTTTTTAAATGATTCAAAGTTGGAAGAAGCATTTTTGGATGCTGCAAAAAACCATTCAGACATGAGATTATTCTTCTCAGTTACTTAATGAAGAAGTGGGGTAAAATTTGGAATAAGTTTTTTGAAGATGCTATACAACTGCAGGTCCATGTGGACTGGAACATTCCAAGTAAGGTTTTGTATCAGTGTGTTCAGTACATTATAGAAGTCTCTCATAAAATCAATCCTTTGCTTTTAAAAATATGCTATTTAAGATATGATATATGTGTGTATAAAGCAATAATTTGGCCAGACACTTGTGTGGACAATTTGGGACTTGGGTAGTTGGGAAATGGTAGTTGTGAAGCAGATGGGGGTGGCTGGTTGCTGCGGACATTCCTTTGGCACCCATTTCTCTTCCTGTCTCTTCCAAGTGGCAGCCTGATGTCCCTTTGGGGAGCCTCCCTGCCTGCCTGTATTGTGTGGCTGCCCTGAGTTTTGCTTGGAGCTCCAGGGCTGAGCCCTGCATGGAGTAAGCCAGTCCAGAAGACCCCATCACCTTTGTGTCAGCCAGTCAGCTCAGAGCTTTCCTGTGTCTGCAGGGGTCAGTTCACAGTGCCCAGGTCATGGGAAAATCAGTCTTTTTGTGGGATGTGGCTCCCTGTCTGTGAATGTCAAGGAGGAGGTGTTAAGCACCAGCTTCTGCTTCCGGCAGCTGCTTTACCATTATGAGGGAAGCATACCTGCAGATGAACTTGATATGGGTAAAATAAAAAAAAAAATGAGCGAATGCAGGGGAATCTTCTGGGGAGAGTGGAAGGAGGGAGGAACAGACAGTAAACATAAACAAATAAGTGTAGTTAGCGTGCAAAGAAATTAAATAAGGTCTTGGGCTGGGCACTAAAGAGGGGATGGGAACCCACCCTTGATTGGCTAGGCAGGGAAGCCAGTGCCACAGACCCACTGTGGAAGCTGGGAACTAAGGGGCAGGGATTTCACACGGTGTGGGAATTTTCCATGTGCCTTCGCAGTGGACTTCCACTGGCATCAAATCTGTGCATGTCAGTTTCTTGTGTTGTGGCCTCATGGAACTGATGCCCTTACAGCCTTCCTGGCCTCAGGCCCCACTGACCCTGTGCTGTGTCTTGCTCACTTCCATGGACCAACGATGGCTTTTTTGCACCTGACCACGGAGGGGAGTGTGGCAAAAGAAATAAACGTCCACTGACTCACCCTTAGACGGTGTCTGCTGAAACAGAGGGAAAACCATGCTCATCTCCAGCTTCCCCTCCTCACAGACTGGCCAAGGAGTGTGGTCTGGGGTGGAAGAACATCCACAGCGGCATGCAGGGGGTTCTGTGGTGGCCAGACCTCTCGGCTGCTGTTAGCCTGTGCCAGAGACTTAGCCTTTGCCAGAATGTCAAGGACAGCTAGTGGAAATGATGGAAGGGATGAAGGAGTGAATGGTAGGAGAAATATGAAAGGAATTGGGATGGCTTCTCCTTGAGAGGAGAGTGAGGGCAGACAACAGGCATGGGAGTTTCGTTCTGAGGGAGATTTTCCTTTTCTGGCCCTCTGCTTGCTCATCTCAAAAGTGAAGCAGATTAACTTGATGATCCACACAGTTGCTTTCAGCCCTAAAGTCAGTGATTCTAGGGATAATTTTCACATGTGTGAATAATATTTACACAGAGAGTGGTGGTTGTTTTCTGACTTCAGTGCAAGAGAAGAAGAAAATACGAGATCTAAGGTGAAGTTTCTTGACCTTGAGAGTTGTTTTGAACATAGGAGAAAACAGTGGCGTTTATAAGACTCCCATTCCTGGAACTATAGAAATAATACACTGTTATTTTTCTGGGATCGAATAATCCTAGGAATTTACTCCCTAAAAATGTGAACTTGAATTGCATGGAGATTAATATGTTAACATAATACTACATCCTAGGTTCTTAAAAATAGATTTCACACACTATCAAAGAGGTCTGAGCCAACTTCTTGTATCATGTTCACTGTGTATTTTTAACATTTTAGCTGTGAATTTCTCTTTAAAAAGGAGGTGCACTTCAAGCTGAGCAAGTGGGGTTCATGATGTTGAGATGGGCAAAGAGCAAAATTTGGGAGAATTAGGTAGGGCTTTTTAATTAAAACAATGCTCTACGTTTTGAGAGTGGGGTGGAGTCTTAATCTTAGGGACCTGCGACTGTTATATCACAGGGCTCAAGAGATGCTGTACATTTGATTAACTCCAGGACTCTGAGATGAAGAGTTTAAGCTAATGACTCATATGGGCCCAACATAATCACAAGAGTCTTTAAAAGATGGAAGAGGGTGGCACTCTGATGGAATGATCCTGAAAGCCAGGTGTTGAGGCCTGAGATCAAAAGACAGCAGAGCCTCCAGGGACCCATATCCCTGTGAGAGTTTGTGGAGCAGAGACAGTTGCCAGTCTGCTTTGGATGTGTAGTATGAAGGCAAAATAAGTCTCTGTCAGGCCAAGCCACTGATTTCTGAGGTCTGTTTGTTACCACAGCACAACTTCACTTATCCAGACTGATTCCAGGTAGAGCTCGTGTGGTGTTTGTGAGGTTCTAAAAATTCTTTTTTATTGCATTGAAATTCTCCACATTTTCTTTTGTTTTCTTTTAAGCACTTTTAAGTGCTTATCATATGACAAGAAGAGTAACAGGAGTAGTAGAGACACAATCCCTGAAAGAAAAATGACCCCAGCAGGGTGATGGTTTAATGGGGTTTCCATGTTTGACAGCCATGGTGAGTAAATGGGGGATGGCACAGATTTCAGTCAGACAGAGGTATAGGGAGTAACATCTGGAGCAGGACACATTCACACTGAAAATGCATTCCTGGTCACAGTGGCCCTGCCTCCTTCTAATAGTTTCTGTGTTCCTGCTCCATATAAAGCAGAACACAGCACTTACCCTGAACCTGTGTCTTCAGAGCCCAGAATAACAGGTCTGTTTGGCCAGGACTGGAGAGAGTAGGGGAGGAAGAACCCACTGGTAGATATGTGATAGAGCACAAATTTGGGTTGGGTTTACATTTTCAAGCAGCTGTGTGAGGAAAACCCAAGTTCCCCTTCCCAACTGCACCTTTCCCACTCCTGCCTTCCACCTGGACCAGTGCTCAGGGTGTCAGCACTCCAGTTGCAGGGACGGTTCCCCTCCAGTCCCTCTTGATGTCTCTGATTGCCACTGTGTGCTGTGCTGGCTCAACTCTGTCCTTTACTTCAAGTCCAGACTGTCTGGGTAGCCCTCCACTCCCATGTTCCCAGCAGACCGCTCTCTGGGCCCCAGTCACTACTCACCTGACTCTCTGTCATGTTTTGATGGTGAAGGGCTGCTCTTTATTTTCCCAAATGACAGCTAGCTAATCAGGTTAACTCACCTTTGTCAGCATGGGTGCTTATAGCCAAGTTTGTAGCAATGTGGAGAAATACAATATGGCTTCATTTGTGCCTGCCAAAGTGGGTAAGAATCTACCATAGTGCTTTCCCCCAGAGACAGACATTTAAGTCAGCTCTGTGTGCCTCAGAGTAGGGGTTCTCGGTGCTGGCCACAGACTGAGGTCAACTGAGAGCCTTCAACAAAGGCAAAACTGGATCCATAGGCTCCCTCTCAGTACAAATCAATCCCCTTCCTTCCTTCCTTCCTTCCTTCCTCCTTCCTTCCTTCCTTCCTTCCTCCTTTCCTCCTTTTTTTATTTAACTTTGGAGCTGGGTATTTGTATTCAGTTAATCAGTGATCAAAACTGAATTAACCAAGCACCACCTCTGTGGCAAGGATGGTTCAAGGGACAGGGGATATAGTGATGAAAAGGAGAAACCAAGTCCCTGGACCAGGGGAAGTTACGTTTTACTTGAGGGGTGAGGACAGACAGTAACTAAGCCATAGAACAAAAATAACCAGAGCAGTTTCAGAGTGTAAAATGTGCTATGGGTGAAAGTGGGGGGTGTGATGGAGAGAGACTGATGGTGTTTGCTAACTTAATATAGATGCTTCTAGAAGACTCATGGAGGAGGCAACAATGGAGCTGATCCTCAAAAGGCTGGGGGTAACCACCGTGAAGTATCTGGGGCAGAGTGTCCAAGGCCGAGGGACCTGGGAGTCCAGTTGTCCCCAGACAACAATTTGTTTGACATATTTCAGGCACAGAAAATAAAGCCACTGAGGCTAGGGGAATAAACTGAGTGCAGAAACTAATGTGGAGAAATAAAATAATGGATACACATAGAGTGATATTTTTAGGGTGCACACTTGCTGGGCAAAGGTTATTTGTTTTCATAGCAATGGTGTTTCTCTTTCTGTTCGCCTGTCCTAACCTGTCATTTCAATCTGAAGCAGCCTGGTCTGCAAGCAGGTTCCTCTCATGTGCCACCTCCCTACTCCTGTTTCCGGGGGTCTGCTCCATTCACCGACCTGGTGGGACACGTAGCAGCATTCTCTATCCTGCTCTTCCAGCCTGGAGAAGCCCAAGTCTTCTCTGTCCTTTGTGAGAAGCATGGACAGGTCACGTACTGCTCCATGCCTGCATCTTAACCTTCAGGGGGCTGTGGTAAGGGTGAACTAGTGTAATACAGGGGAGGCTGCCTGCCTGGATCCCACACAAAGAGCAACCTCAGGGGAGGGGGAAGGTTAGTTTCCACTCCTCCTCAAGAGTCAAGGGCAGAGAAAAGGTTCTTTCTCATCCCTAACTGGGTTTTGAACAAAAGTGACAGAATTCTAAGTCTTGATGAAACCTAACTGACCAATGGACAGTGTGTATCTATGATGGTTTTCAAAGCTGAGGACTGGCTCCTTCCTGCACTGAAGGAACATTGAAAATTCTGTCCTTATCAGACTCCCAGAATAGCTGGCTCCCTGAGCTGCGCTAATCTCGAGCGCCAGAGGGGGCCTCCTCCGTCCCAGTGCCCTGCTGGTCCTTATCAGAGGGCAGAGTGCCTGTCAGCTCTGCCCATGGCCAACCTCAGCCAGCGGCTCCCTCCCGGAAGGGAAGGATGCGGTTTCGACTACAAGTTCTCAGGAGTGGGACACAGGATCGTTTTTATTTGATACACTCATGGGTTCTGTGATGGATTGTGCATGCTGCTTCTCAGACTGAATAATAATTCTCCCCACACCTTCTTTTCCCCACAAAAATTGTGGAGCTTGAGTAATTGAGCATTTTCCTGCCTCCACGTGGACAGCAAGAAGTTAACATTATTTTTAGAAAAGCGGTTGTCCGGAGTGAGTGTAATTCTAACAGCCGTCTCTGCTCACAGTTTGTTGCAGCTGGTTCCCACTTGGGCTGGATGTGAAAGCAGGCCAAGCCGCAGTCTGCTCCGCTCCCCGCCAACGCCTCCCAACAACACATCTCCGGCAGGCTGCCCCCGCCCAGCTGCCGGGAGTCTGCGTGTACGTGTGCTTTAGGCGATGGCCAGTTTGTATTTGCTACTCTGTTTGGATGGCGTCCTGTTGTGTGTAGTCACTTGCCTGTGCGGACGTCAGCCACCACTGCGTGTGGTCACCTGCTCACGGCATGGCCCGGGCCGTCGGCGGGTTAGCAGAGGTGCAGTGCAGCAGGTCGAGCTCTGGCCTGCACACCCGGTTGGGAGCCCTGGCTTTGCCACCTTCTCGCCATGTTCCTTCCACATCTTTGAAATGGACACAGGACCCAACCAATCTCAGAGCTGAATCAAGACCATTGTGAGAATCAAAATCTGAGCTGTGCAAACTCTGAGTGCTCTCTGAGTACTGCTAGGGGACCCCGGCAACTGAGGAGTCAGTGAGAGAATGTTCTTAACACTTCGTTCTAGCAGCTCCAAGGAGCCGGAAAGAGAACAAGGGAAACGTGAAGAGGCACAGGAGTAAGCTGGGTCGGGGAGAGGCGACAGTGATGTTGAAAGCACTCCCAACATTTCCAGCAGAGGGCGAGTGCCTGCTGTGTGGTCTGGTGGCTGGGCACCTCGCCCACCTCTCTAGCTGGCCTGGGAAATTGCAGCATCTGCCTTGCCCGGGACCAGGCAGTCTGTTAGACTATGAAGGTTCTCAGACAAGGCGACTGGCCTCCTCCCCTAACACCTTCATCCTTTTGTCGTCTCGAGGAAGGCGATTTGCAGTGCACTGGAATTTCAGGCTCCTCATCTGACAAAGGTGTGAACTGTCCTGAGAAGTAAAGGTGGCGGTGCATGTCAGTGGTCAGCCTGGAGCATGGGTCAGAGCAATGTGAGAGACGAGTCGTGTCTTTTCTGAATTTCAGCCTCTATTTTACAAATGACGCCATGGACGCATTTGTCCAAGCTTATGTAAATAATTGGTGGCAGGGCTGGGACAGAGATCCTGGACCCCTGACAGCTACTCCAAGTGGTCATCTCACCTGTATTTGGAGGAGAACATAAGGAAAGGAGAGTGTTTGTCCCACTTTTATAGCCAGGATAGAATGCGGTGGTATAAATATAACTGGTTTTATGGGTCCCAGGATATTAGGGCTAGCAGGTAAACTACAGGACAACCAGTTCAATTTGAATTGCAGATAAACGATGAATAAATGTTTAGTGTAATTATATTCCAAATATGTGGTTTGGGGCATTCTCCGTTTATCTGAAATTCTACATTTACATTTGCTAAACCTGGCAACCCTACGAGGAAGAAATTCACACTGAAAATATTTATCTGACTGAATTATGGCTGCAAAAGCTTGTCCTGGGTCTGTGCTCAGAGCCAGAGTCTGAGCACTTTCTGGGAGTTCTTAGGATGTAGCTGTGTCTGCAGCAGTGCCGATCTCGATATGAAACCAGAACAGTCCAATCACTTCTTCACAGACTGGATGCTCACACTGGGCAGACAAAATATTGAGATGTTTGGCAGAATCGCTCGATTGTCCTTTGGAAGTCTGGCATCTTGCATCCGTAGTTTTCAAGTTCATCCGGTCCTGAGCCAGTATCTGCAATTCAGTCCCCTGATCTCTGGTGACCCCATGTCTCCTCCCCCCTCCTTTTCCAGTGGGGCCCAAGACATGCTACTAGAATTTTCAAGGATTTAGCTGAAGTCTGGACGTGCTTTGCATTTTGTTCATTTTTTGGCCCAAGACTCACACGTACATACAGTTGTTTTACTTCAGTCTGCTGATAAAGCTCAGACTTTTGCAGACTTCTTTTTCTTCCTTTCTGTTATGCAGGAAACCCAGCAAGACAATCAGATTTTTTTTTGTTCTTTCTCAAAGCACAATGAACTGACATAAATCCTGTATATGTAATAATACCCTGACCTTGTTAAGAAGATGGATGGAGAACAGTGAATTTAAGCAGCACTGGAAGCCCTGAGCAGCTTAGGGCTTCTTCTGAGAAGAGGCACATTCATTGATTCAATTATTCATCCTTTCAACCAACTTCACAGACCCCTGTGTGGCACAGGAGGGAGACGACTGCGGTGGGAAGCAGCAGAGGAAACACCGCTGAGGCCAGTCTGCCTGTGTCTTGTTCTTAGTGCTGTGGCCCCTTGGCTGTGTAGCCTTGGAAAAGTTACTCTGATTCTCTGCAACTCTGTTTCTTCCTCTGTAAAACAGGACTAACAACAGTACTGATCCCATAGGGTTGTTGAGACAATTCAATGAGAATTCATGTAACTGCTTAAGAACAGTGTCCGGCATTTAGTAAGTACTTAATAAATGTTACCCATTGCAGTGGATACATAGCACTGCTTTGATCCTGGAAAAGGCAGGCTCCTGTCTCTACAAGTAAAATTCAGAGTTATTGTTTGGCAAAACTGGTTCTGAGTCATGGTTGAGAGCCCTGTCCTGTGTCTCAAAATTAGTCATAATCTCATTCCCCTGGACTAGCAATCAATCTAGCGATTGGACATGAGCCAGCCTTCTGTGTCATAAGATACAAATAAATACCTCCTTGCTGAGTCTTCTGGGAAGTCTTTTGTTTTTCTGATTAAAAACAAGAGTGAAGATGACCTTTTGGCCTGAACATGGTTAAGATGCTTGGAGGTACAGCAACCATTTTGTGATGCTGAGGTCATAGCCTGGGGACAAAGGACAACATGCTAAGGGAGATAAAAAAGAAAGAAAGAACCCAGGCCTCTAAGGCTATATTCAAGCAATGCCATCAGATCACCTACTTCTAGGCTTCTGGTTAAGTGAGGAAAATTAACATTTTTTTAAACTACTGTAATCACATTTTCTATCAGTTGCAGCTAGATGTATTGTTCATTGATACAGCCAAGTAAACAAAAGCGCACTCTCTTTTTTTTTCAAACAAATCATAGCCAGATGAAGAAAAAAATACAAATCCTGGCACATTAAAATGAATAAACAGAGAGAGCAAGGTGCTTGTGCACACAGAAAAGGGACAATTAGTGGGCAATGGGGGTATCTTATCGCTTCATAAAGACAGAGCTCTGCCCTCTAAAGTAGACTCTTGACTCCAATGCACATACCTGTTGCTCATCACCTGGTTCTCAACCAGAACATCCTTCTTCAGAAAGGAGTAGGGTGTTGCGCGTGGGTCACCGGCTAGCAGTGACCACGGAACGCTGTGGATGGCTCGACAATAAACACGCGAGAAATAACAACACATGCACAGAGACAGACTAGTTTCTGTGGGGAAGTAGGGACAGAATGGCCACCCCCCCTAGTGGGGAGCGCGCTGATTTACTGTCCGTACCTGCTTTTATTAGGCTCATTTTGCATAATAATTCAGGTAAAGTACAGCACTCACCAGGGGAAGTAAGGAACTATAGAAAACAAAGAACTCTGCCCGTCTATTGAGTTGGGGGTCAAAGAGCTGTAAGGCTGAGGAACAAACTAGCTTCCTCCTAAGACCCTTCTCATTCAACTGAGAGCATTCCAAACAAAGAAGGTTTCACAGTAATTTACATGTTCTTTCTTAGGCCTGATCACCCCGGGAAATCCGCACTTCCCAGTACCGAGCTGTATTACCCTGTCATTGTTTCAGGCTTAGGTGGAGCACGGGAACTAAGGCCACCGAGAGATAAGGAGATTTTCTCCCAGACGCTGAGAACTCAGGCTATGTCAAAGCCGAGGAGCGAGGGTCCATCACCCCCTTTTGCTGCAGCCCCCCCAAGTCCTTCTTTTGGGGGGGCCTCCCAAAAGTGATCGTGCCTGGCTTGGGTTGTTCCCCCGTGGGGAATCTTACCCGTCTTTGGCTAACCGACCAAGCTTTTTGGGGTTCAGCAGCAGAAGCAGCATTCCTGCCAGGGAGATAAGCTTTTGTCTCCTTGCTGGCTCACGGTTCCAAGGGCGTTCCCTTAGCCTTAGCTAGGCGGGGGTTTCAGCTTCTGATACCAGTCAGGGCGGTTCCCAACAGTAGGGGAGGTCCTCACATGATGACAGACGAGAATCACGCAATCTTCGTGCTTCCCAGGTGGATGCTGCAGCAGCTTTGTCTCCCTCTTGGTCTCTGCCCTCAGGAGGCTGACCCCTACTATGGGGCCTGGGTCTCACCAATTTGCTGTTTTACCCCTTACGTTGAAGCCTGGCCTATCTGCTGACCACCTGTGACACCACAAGAAAAACATATTTGGTTTCTGCCTCCAATTGTGGACACAGAGCTCCTAAATCTTTTGGGACTTTTGGGGAGTGTCTTCTCTCCGAATGAGGTGAATGTTGGTGGGCTCCTGAATAGCTTCAAAGCAGGGGCTGGTCACCAGAAAGACCAAACCATGATTAGAAGTTCAGAAGTTTCAGCCCTGCTTCTCACCCTCCATGGAGGGAAGAGAGGCTGGAGATTGAGTCAATAATTGATCATGCCTACGTGATGAAACCTCCATAAAAAGTCCCCAAAGGGGTACTGAGAGCTTCTGGGCTGGTGAACACATCCATGGTCTGTACCCCAGCTTTTGGGGACAGAAACTCCTGCGCTCTGGATTCTCCCAGGCCTCACCCTGGGTATATTTTCCCTGGACTGTTCATTTGTGTAGATGTCAGGGACCGTTTCCCTGAGTTCTGGGAGCCCTTCCAGCAAATTATTGAACTTGAGGAGGGGTTCTGGAAACCCTGATTTACAACCAACTGCTCAGAAGTTGAGGTGGCAACTGGGGGTGTGCAGCTAACATTGGAAGCGAGGGCAGCCTTGAGCAACCGAGCCCTTAAATTTTGGGGTCCGCTGTTCCTCTGGGTAGTGTCAGGATGAAATTGAATTGCTGGGAACCTGGTTGGTGCCTGGAGAGTGGGAGGACCCATTAGTGAGGGGAAATCCTTTGCACATGTGGTGTCAGGGTGTTGTGAGTACAGACAAGAAGAAAATATGACTTTTTAATTTTTGTTTATTTTGAAACATCAGTTTCTCCTGCCTGACCCCCGCCTACTACCTTGCTGGGAGAGCTTTGGGTTGAAGGCAGAGTAGAAAAGGACCAGTAGAGAGGAAAAGGGTGGGCTGGAGAATGAGGATGTCACAGCAAGCATCCTGGTGTCAGGGGATGAGCAGAGAAGCTGGTTGGGGAGGACACGCTGAGGAGAGGAGGAGCGAGCGGGGCAGAACGATGGAGCCACACGGCCTTGAGTGCTATCGGGGAGCTCAGAGTCGGTGTGCCTGGTATCAGAAGACCACTTGAGTTCCTGACACAAGAATGTGATGATTGTGGCCCTGACTAGTGTGGCTCAGTGGGCTAGGTATACTCCTGCAAAGCTAAAGGTTGCTGGTTCAGTCAGGGCGTATGCCTGGGTTGTGGGTTTGGTCCCAGGCTGGGGCACCTATGATGTGCAACTAGTAGATGTTTCTCTCTCTCACTGATGTTTCTCTCCCTCTCTTTCTCCCTCCCTTTCCCTCTCTCTAAAACTAACTAACTAAAAAGAAAAAGAATGTGATCATTGTAAAAGATTTTTTTTTTTTTTTTGCAAATGTGGGTAGGATAGCTGGAAATGGCATTGACAAAAGATTTTCAGTCAAAAAAATTTTCGAAAAAATTTTAGAGGGTTAATTGGCTCTTTAACGTTTGAAGTGGGTATCCAACTGAATCACTTTGAGGCTCCATTTTGCTGGCTTCCACATAAGCCTTACCGACAGAATACATTGATACGTTTCTGCTCAGAACACTGATTGAAAAGTATAAACATCAGTCAGGTGATTTTTTAGCTGCACGATTTATTTATTTTTCTCTCAATCAAGAAGCAGCTTCTGTATCTTAGAGGACTCAGTCTGTGAGAAGATTTCTCCTTGTGGAGTTGGCCTGTCTCTCTTAAGATAACATCAGTTAAAATAAAAAAGTTAGAGATGTTAGATAGTATGGTGGTTTGTGTGAGGATTTTTAATCTTTTATTAAAGAGGTAACCATGTGTCAGGCACTGATTTAGAGCTTTACATATATAACTCACTTGATTCTCTGAGACATTCTGTGAGGCTGGTACTAGAGTCAGCCCATTTTCCAGAGGAGAAAGCTGAGGTTCAGTGAGGTTAGGGATCACAAGTTAGGCCTTTGTCAACTAGCTGTTCAATAGTGTGGCAGCATTTGAATCCTTGCTATAGAATCTATGATCTTAAGCACTACACTATGCTGTTTTTCATTTTTAAGTTAAATAGTTGAAGAGATTTATGACTAAGTCCCTAGGGCATATGAAAGCCACTTCAAAGTTTGGCTGTTGCCCAGAGATTAAATGGAACATTCAGTGGGAAAATGTCTGCCCTCTTCGTCCTGTGATTACTGGTGCGGCTCTGACCGCAGCTCTGAGGGTAAGGGTAGCATGAGCCCTGTTCCTGAGACGGGGCGGGACCCTGGGGATGGCTGCCTCCCAGGCGGAGTGGTGGCCCCTATGAGGGTGACCGAGCCTGTAGTGAGGAATCCTGTAACTCCCCTTAAGCCAACAAACAACTGGGGGAAAGGAAAAAACCCAAAAGGGACATCATAAAGTTTATGAGAATTTTCTAGAACAGTAAAATGCATGTTATGATCTGACTGACACTTGAGGTTTTTACATATGCATGTAAGGTTATATCTCAAAAACACTGTTAAAATATATTTGATTTGCCATTCAAACAAGCTTTGAAATGTTCCACGTCAACATAGGGTTGTTTTATGAGATAAGGGAACACAATGTGGATGTGGAGGGAAGGGGTGGGCACTGTGTGCTGCATGGGAGTTCAGGGCGTGTTGCCAAACAACTTTTAGGAAGCACTGTGCTGCGCTATGAAAGGCACAGAGAGGCATCTTGATATGGATCCAATTTCTTCCAGGTAGGTAAGTGCAAACTAATTGGGAATGAGAATAAAAGCCAGGTTTATCCTGGTGAACACACTGTAATTCCTTTAGGGCTAAATATTAAATTGCATGCCTAGAATGAGGGGCCTGGTGCTTCACATTCCACTTAGTTAAAGACCCTGAGGTTGTTGTTCACTGTGCCTGGAGCTGGTAGCCCATGTTAATGTGGGCAAATAGTCAACAAAGGGTTGGGAAGGGTTTTGGTAATAAAACAAGTAGCTTCACTTGAAATCTACACCCCCAAGGCTGTGTACACATTCCTATCACTATTGCTTAAGAAAGAAAAGTTGGATGAAAGACAGAACAAGGTGGGCTTGGTGCTTCCAAATTACAGTCAGGCCGAAAGGACCCCAACCCTTCAATGAGGAGCATATTCGAAAGCTGTAAATTCACCCAAAGCATGAATTTTTCCCATTTACTTCCCTAGAGCCAATGTAGCAGGCATGCACACTAGTCCATGGACTCCAATCAGCACAAACAATGGGCCTCCTCCTGCCTCTGTGGCAAGACATTCATCAGACAGAATGGAGGGCTCTTCACCTGTCTCGTCTCCTCCTCCACCTTCGTCTCAGCACCTTCTCAGGCATCGAAGCCCTTGCACAGAGCAGAGTGCTGGCAAGGTCCCTATGGATTTTTGTATACCCTTGTTACTTTGAGATACTTGTTGTTCTAATTTCTGTGGTCCCTTGATATTGGATAGTTTGGCATGTTTTTGAGAATCTTTGCTGCAACGGGGACTTCAGTGCGTAGAGTTCAGCTCCCCCGTGTGCACAAAGCAGCTCTTTATAGTGAGACAGGCTCTCTCCAAATACCTAGGTTACACACTCCCTCTGATAATTGGTCTGAGGATGAGAAGCTGTGTTAAAAAACACATTTTTAAAAAGGGAAAAATGCACAGCTACCAAAAAAGCATAAAGTGAACATGTAGCAAAGGTTTTATTTAACTCATTAATTAATGAAGGAACCAATAAGAGGATAAAATCCAATAAGAGGATAAAATCAGTCCAACAAAGAGCCCATGTGGGTTAGCCACAAGAAACACTAATGTACATTTTCCATCAGAAGCGAGGCTGGTCGTTATCCACAGACAATGATCAGCAGCATCTCCAGCAGGCAAAATCTGTTTGTGTTTCTAAGGTCGAGAATCATTTGCATTACTCACAGAGTGCTCAAATAGCTCATGACAATCAGGCACAGATCCTGGTAAAAGCAGTAACTCGGAAGAGTTCCTTGCTGTTTGATTGAAAGGGCACTCACGAAACTATTTTTGCTCATCACCCAGTCTTCAACAGCTTTTCCTGATAGCCGGGTATGCATGTGGAGTCAAAATGTGGGTTTCAGGCAGAAATTGAGCAACTAGGTACAGTCATATCTCGATCCTCATCAGCTTCAGAACTCGTCAAACCCTGTACTCATCGCATTTTTGATGAGGAAAAAAATGTTTCAGCGCTGGGCGCTTGCTGGGGACTCGTCACACTTGCTAGAACTTGGGTGAGTCTTGATGCTGCCCTGCAAGAGAAAATGCTTCATCATTTGGTACTCGATCGTTTTGGCACTCATCCTGAGTTCAGGCACAAATTAACAAGTACCAAGGTATCACTGTATTTCTTAATGAGTGAAGAGTGTGGTGAAGGCTGAGTCAGCTGTAATAAATGGGATCAGATGTCTAGTGTGAAAGATTAAGTGGGCCACGTGAAGGAGGACTTCTGCCAGCAGGTGTGTGCACAGGAGCAAACAGGTAAGCTATTACACAGGGAATTGTATCAGAGGTACCTTTGGGGTTGGTGGAGGTGTTAAGAATGTGGCAGTCCTTGACATGGGAGAAATAAGATGTCAGTTTTTATAGGAGAGTGTCAGAAATCCTACACTCTTGAGAGAACAATTTGAGATTTGCCTTGATGAAAATTTGATGAGGAAGAAAAAAATAAATCAATAGAGTAGGTATTGGGTTCCTAACTTAGGACTGATATTGGTCTGATTTCCCTAAGTTTTTATTCTTTAATAGGGGAAACCCAAATGCTCCTTGTATTTGCTCATCCCTTGCTGGGCATCTGGCGCTTCTCACCTCTGTTTGTATTTGCTACCATTTACATCACGGACCAGGGTTCCTCAGAACACAGTCATGAGCAGCTAAGCCACTACTTGTAAAAAATTCCTGCTCTAAATCTACCCGTGTCTATCAATGTAATTGTCAGCATTTTCCCCTTGCACTTTTTATTTACACTCTTACTTTTGGAATAGCTTTCCACTTGCATACCACTTGTGACGATAGTACAGAGAGTTCCCATGTACTCCTCACCCACTTTCTTGCAGTTATCTGGTATATTTGTCAAAACTAAGAAGTAATACTATTAACTCAAGAGACTTTATTTGGATTTCAGCTATTTTTCCACTAATGTTCTCTTTCTGTTGCAGGATCCAGTTCAGGGCACCACACTGCAGTCAGTTTCCATGTCTGCGCAGACGTCTGTGTCTGATTCTTCATCATTCTTTGTTCTCAATGGCTGTCACAGTTTAGAAAAGTGCTGACTATCTTGTTGAATTTCTCACCATTTGGGATTGTCTGATGATTTTCTCATGGTTCAATTGGGTTTGTGGGGTTTAGGAAAGAAAACTGCAGAACTGAAGTACCTTCCTCATCTCCCTGTATGAAGGGTCCCGTGGCATCACCAGATAGGTGACCTTTGGGCTCAGGCGTTCTGCCAGGTCCCTCCACTGTAGAGTGGTTATCTTCCTTTTCTCTTTTCTGTTTCCTTTTGTAATTAAATCACAGTGGGATTTGTAGTTTCCACCTCCATTTGCTGAAATAGTTTGGACAATTGTTTTTTCTTTTTTTATGAAAGTTCTAAATGATCCTCTAGTAAAACCATTGAAGCCTGAAGACTTTGTGGAAATAATTTTTGAAAGATTCCTTTTTTATATAAGTTCTTTTAAAAAATTTTACTTATTTATTTTTAGAGAGGGAAGGGAGGGAGAAAAAGAGAGAGAAACATCAATGTGTGGTTGCTGGGGGCCATGGCCTGCAGCCCAGGCATGTACACTGACTGGGAATCAAACCTGTGATGCTTTGGTTTGCAGCCCACGCTCAATCCACTGAGCTATGCCAGCCATGGGTTTGAAAGATTTCTTTTTAAAATTTCCCTAATTACTTGTCTGTTAAAGTCTGCTATATTTCTGAACATCAGAATTATTTTGGTAATTAAAAGAAGTAAAATGATCCAACTCATGATTTTGAAGTTGATTACATAGTGTTTTCCCTACCATTTTCTATTCTTCTGTATTTAAAACCCTTTCCTCCTGATTTATTTTATTTTTTAAAATATTTTATTGATTATGCTATTATAGTTGTCCCATTTTCCCCATTCACTCCCCTCCACCCTGCACACCCTCTCCCATCCACATTCCCCCTGTTTAGTTCATGTCCATGTGTCATACTTATAAGTTCTTTAGCTTCTACATTTCCCATACTATTCTTGCCCTCCCCCTGTCTATTTTCTACCTACCATCTATGCTACTTATTCTCTGTACCTTTTCCCCCTCTCCTCCTCCCACTCCCCTGTTGCTAACCCTCCCTGTGATTTCCATTTCTGTGGTTCTGTTCCTGTTCTAGTTGGTTGCTTAGTTTGTTTTTGCTTTGTTTTAGGTGTGGTTGTTAATAATTGTGAGTTTGCTGTCATTTTACTGTGCATGTTTTTTATCTTCTTTTTCTTAGATAAGTCCCTTTAACATTTCATATAATAAGGACTTGGTGATGATGAACTCCTTTAACTTGACCTTATCTGGGAAGCAATTTGTCTGCCCTTCCATTCTAAATGAAAGCTTTGTTGGATAGAGCAATCTTGGATGTAGGTCCTTGCCTTTCATGACTTGGAACACTTCTTTCCAGCCCCTTCTTGCCTGCAAGGTCTCTTTTGAGAAATCAGCTGACAGTCTGATGGAAACTCCTTTGTAGGTTATAATCTACTTTTCTCTTTGTGCTTCTAGGGTTCTCTCCTTCATTTTAATCTTGGCTATTGTAATTATGATGTGCCTTGGTGTGTTCTTCCTTGGGTCCAACTCCTTTGGGACTCTCTGAGCTTTTTGGACTTCCTGGAAGTCTATTTCCTTTGCCAGATTGGGGAAGTTCTCCTTTATTATTTGTTCAAATAAGTTTTCCACTTGTTACTCTTCCTCTTTCCCTTCTGGTACCCCTATAATTTGGGTGTTGGAATGTTTAAAGATGCCCTGGAGGTTTCTAAGCCTCTAGTAGTTTTTCTGAATTCTTGTTTCTTCCTTCTTTTCTGTTTGGTTGTTTCTTTCTTCCTTCTGGTCCATTCCATTGATTTGAGTCCCAGTTTCCTTGCAATCACTATTGGTTCCCTTTGCATTTCCCTTTATTTCAATTAGCGTAGCCTTCATTTTTTCATCTAATTTGTGACCAGATTCAATCAATTCTGTGAGCATCCCGATCACCAGTGCTTTGAACTGTGCATCTGATAGGTTGGCTACCTCTTTGTCGCTTAGTTGTATTTTTTCTGGAGCTTTGATCTGTTCTTTCATTTGAGCCATTTTTTTGTTTGTTTTGATGCACCTGTTACATATGAGGGGTGGAGCCTTAGGTGTTTACCAGGGTGCAGTAACACAAGTCCTTAGGTTCTGACTCTTATGTGGGGGAGGGGCCAAGGGGGAATGATGGTGCTTGCTCCACTCTCTGCTGGATTCCTTCTGCTGCTTCCCCCAGGCAAACTGGGCACTCCTAGTGTGGATTCCCAGGTGGGTGGGCTTGTGTATGTTCTAGGACCCTGTGGGTCTCCCCAACGAAATGTCCTGTAAGGCTGGGGAGTCTCTCCTAGAATCTCAACCCCCACAGGTGTTTTCAATTGGTGTTTTGAGGCTTTATTTTCCCATGTTGGAGCCCTGGGTCACGAGGTCTGTCTCGCTTCCCAGTCTCGCCTGGTTTACCTGCGGGCAAGTATGGGACTGTCTGGTCCACCAGCTGCCTTGCATGCTGTGCCCCTCCACAATCCGCCACCTTGCTGGGTCCACCTGCTGCTGCCTGCGCACCTGGGGTCTGTCAGCTGCTGGTCTGCCAGCCATCACTTTTTTTGCTGCGACCCCTCTAGGCTCAGCTGCCTGACTCTGCCCCTCCTACTGGTCTTACAGTTCAATTTTTTTTTTGTCAGTACTGGGTTTTTTTGTTTCTAAATTTTTGTTGTCCTTATTTTGGTTGCAGGAGGAGGCACAGTGTGTATACCTATGCCTCCATGTTGGCCAAAGGCCCCCAAGTTTTTCTATTTTATTTATTTATTTTTATAGAGAGGAGAAGGCAAAACTAGAAAGAAAGGGAGAGAACCATCAATGTGTGGTTGCTCCTCATGCACTCCCTTACTGGGGGCCTGGCCCACAACCCAGGCATGTGCTTTGACTGGGAATCAAACCAGTGACCCTTTGGTTCACAGGCTGATGCTCAGTCCACTGAGCCACACTAGCTAGGACCTGATTTTTAATATGATGTGTATTTCTTTTTTTTTTTTGAGTAGAAAATAAATGTTTTTTTTCCATGTTGTTTCACTTATTGGTTAACTATCACACCAGATCTGGTCATGTCAGTCCCAAAAGACTTCCGACCAGCTTGAGAATTACTCTCCTTTTGTGTCACTACACTAATGGCAGTAAGTCTATGTGGATATTTGGGGCAGGAGAAATCATAGAATGTCATCTGTGTGGAACCTCTGACTTATTGCTATCTCCTACTCTCCTTATCTTAAGAATGTCTCTGCCCTGTTTATGGGGGATACACAGTTGCAGAGGACCTGTCCTTGTCGAACCACTCGTAAAGGGATTGACCTGCAAATCTCCCTTAGCTGCTTGTTACCAGTCCCCAAGGAAAACAAAGCATATTTGGGGGAGTTTCTTTATGTCTTCAATCTACTTCTGAAGTAATTCTGAACTTAGTGCTGGAGGCCAAAGGCTGGGATCCTTGCCAGTCCGTATACGTGATGTCCATCTGCAGGGGATATACTAGAATTCAAGCGAATGGAGATTCCCTCTTTTGGCCTCTGAGTGCTGTCTCAGTCTGTATATCTTGAAGCAGGATCCACATTCTTGGCAGGTCAGCTGTGAAATGTGTTTGACGTTGGTGGAAAAGGGCCATTCTTGGGTCCAGGAGGCTCGCTGCTGTGTCTGACGGCACTCCTAAGGAGCAGGCTTAAACACGTCCCTTGTGCAGAAGCCAAGTGTTTGAGAGTCTGTTTGGCTCCCTCTCAGACACTGATGGAGGGGAGCAGTCAGCTGCCTGGCCCAGGAAGGTTTCTTCTCTCTGCTTTGGGCAGAATGCATACAAACCCACCTACGGGTCCAGAGGGTATGTTCAGTGCCCATTTGAATTCACTCTTCACCAGAAGACTTACTAGGGGAAATGCAAAAGCAAATTAAGGTCATGCTATGCTGTTATGGGAGAGCAAGAATTTAATAAGGGGAGAACATTCATTCTCTCCTCGCTCTCTGGGACCCAGGGGCTTATTGATTGGTTTTTACCACATTCCACCTGTCTGTGGAGTCACACTATGGTATAACTGATTTTAGGCCCCAAATTCTGGGGTCCTGGCATGAAACCCAACTAGATCAGGGTCTTTCCTCCAGCACCAACTGCTTTCATGATCCCTGATGGTCCATCTGGAGTCACTGTAAACTTCTGTTGGTATTGGTTAACACCAATTCAAACCCAGAGGACACAAATAAAGGTAAAAGTTGTGGTCCCTGAGAATGTCCCCTACGCTGTGTAAAAGCTGTTTCCAGAGTCACCATAGTGGCTTTCTGAAATGATGTCTGTCCCCAAGTCCTCTTCCAGCTCTGGCTAAGACAAGTTGACTGATGAGGGATGCTTCTGTGCCCCAGGTATGCAAGAGATGGGCAGAGGCTGCACTGCACAAAGAGCATCCTCATTCTTTAGCAAAATAAGCACAAACTTTAATGGGAAAGGGAAAAGGCACACACACAATTAAACAAGTGGGTCAGCGTAACTCTGACTGTTTGGAGCAAGTTGGCTCTAAATACCTCCTCCCCCTATGCCCAGCAGCTATGTGCACAAGATAAGAAAATCTAATTTCTGTGGCTTCAAGAAAAAGTGAGGGTGTGGATGAGGCAGGGTGGGGAGAGAGCATCGCAAAAATGTAGAGAAATGAGTGTTTTTCCCAGGCCAAGACTCAGCTGGGCTCTGTGAATGTTTTCATCTGCTATATAAGTACAGGAAACTTCCCCTACTCATGGACCTTATCTAGCAGCTTACTTATTCAACCAATATTTAAACAGAAAAAAAAACACACAAGTCTTAAAGTTCTTTTCTTCTGACTCTATAACCTCTTATCTGTCATCATATTTTTTGTGCTTCTTATAAGCCTGCCCGTAAGTTCAAGTCTGCACAGAGAGGAATAATTTTCATGCTGTCATCTTTGAGAGTCCTTTATCTCTTCATGAGTCTGCATATCTAAAATTCAAATGTGTGTAAAACCTTTTAAATTAGAGTTAACTAGGTCCTTATTTCTGTGTTCAAAATTTTGTTACAATTGCATCCAAATTTTACAATGCAACTGTGAGATAGACTTCATTCAGGGAGAAGTTTAAAGTCGTTTTTTAAAAAACCCCAAAGTTACTAGTATTACTTTTAGAATTTTTAGAAAACACAAAAGACAGGAGTTAAGAAACTGAAAGTCACCCATGATTTCACCATCAAGACTTTAACCTTTTGGTAACACAATTTCCAGAGAGATGTAGAGATACAGATAAAAACATGTGGAGATGTCGAGATCTCTCTATGTCAGCATCTCTGTATCTTTGTCTCTATACCTATCTGTGTGATAGAATCATCTACAATAGTCTTTTAAAAGTCACTTTTACATACTTTGTTATAAACTTTTTATTTTATTAGTTTTTCTACCATATCTTAATGTGTTAATTTGATTTTATCATATAGAAATAACATAATATTTCATGAATGCCCTATTGTTATAAAATTTAGATTGTTTCAAATAATTCACTATTATTACCAGTGTCACAATACTATGATGCCAGTCATTGTAGCTATATATTTGAACATTACCATGAATATGTCCTTAAGATACATTTCTTGAAGTAGAGTTGATAGATCAAATGATGCAAACATTGTAAACATGCACGAACATATTGCCTAATTGCCTACAAGTTTCATAAATTCATCTTCCCACAACCAGTCTTCTATATTGGACAAGACTGATAAATTATTCATTTTTTGCTAACTTACTGAGTAATAAATACTATATCATTGTTTTAATAAGCACTTAATTGGTAAGTATTGATAATAAAATTTTTGTTTATGGTTAACTTAACTGTAATGGGTTTTAAAATACCTTTTCATGTTTTCCAGTTTTTCATTTCTTAATCCACTTTGTAAATAGTCAGCTAATTGGATCATGTTATTAGCTGAGTCATTTCTTAGTTTTTCTGGGAAGACAATTATGGAATCTTCAAATTATGGTTATTTTTACTCCACCTTTCCAATATGAATATATATATTTTTTCTTCATACATTAACTAGGACTTTTCTTTAAATCCTAGAAGAATTTTTTTGAGCTGATTTTTTGCTTCAGCATGTGCAATGTTGCTCATGACCTTCATTGCATTTTAAAATTTGATCTTTATGGGACTTCCAGCCAGGATGGAGGTGTAGGTAGATACACTTTGCCTCCTCACACAACCAAAAGAAGGCCAACAACAAATTTAAAAAAGAAAAACAACCAGAACTGCCAGAAAATTGAACTGTATGGAAGTTCAACGACCATGGAGTTAAAGAAGAAACATTCATCCAGACCAGTAGGGGGGTGGAGATGGACAGTTGGGGTGGAGAGGACATGAGGCTTACTGGTGGCTGGCAGAGTGGGTGGTCCCACATTTGCATGCAGATAAACCAGGAGGAACAACAGGGGAGCAAGACAGACCACACAATTCAGGGTTCCACTGCAGAAAGAAAGCAGCAAAACCTCTAACTGTAAAAACCTGTGGAGGTTGAAGCTGTGGGAGAAACTCCCAGCCTCACAGGTGAGATTTTTGGAGAGAACCACAGGGTCCTAGAATGTATACAGACCCACCTATCCAAGAATCAGCACCAGAAGGACCCAATTTGCTTGTGGGAAGTGGGGGAAGTGACTGAAAGCTGCCAGAGAGCTGAGCAAGTGACATTGTTCCCTCTTGGACCCCTCCCCCATATACAGCACCACAGTGCAGCAATGGGGGTTGGCCCGCCCTGCTGAATACCTAAGGCTCTGCCCCTTAGAATGTAACAGGATAACTGAGACAAAAAATATGACCCAAATGAAAGAACAGATCAATGCTCCAAAAAATAGAACTAAGCGATGAAGAGATAGCCAACCTATCAGACACAGAGTTCAAAACACTGGTAATCAGGACGATCACAGAAATGATTGAGTGTGGTTGAAAAATAGATGAAAAAGTAAAGGGTATGAAAAGTGAAATAAAGGAAAATGTACAGGGAACCAACAGTGACGGGAAGGAAACCAGGACTCAAATCAAAGGCTTGGAGCAGAAGGAAGAAATAAACATTCAACCAGAACAGAATGAAGAAGCAAGAATTCAAAAAAATGAGGAGAGGCTTAGGAACCTCTGGGACAACATTAAACGTCCCGTTATTGAATCATAGGGGTGCCAGAAGGAAGAGGAAGAGCAAGAAATTGAAAACATTAAAAAACATAACAAAGGAGAACTTCCCCAATCTGACAAAGGAAGTAGACTTCTAGGAAGGCCAGGAAGCTCAGAGAGTCCCAAAGAAGTTGGGCCCAAGGAAGCATACACCAAGGTACATCATAATTACATTACCCAGGATTAAAGATAAGGAGAGAATCTTAAAGCAGCAAGAGAAAAGGAGATAGTTACCTACAAAGGAGTTCCCATTAGACTATCAGCTGATTTCTCTAAAGAAACCTTGCAGGCAAGGAGGATATGGAAAGAAATATTCCAAGTCTTGAAAGGCAAGGACCTACATCCAAGATTGCTCTATCCAGCAAAGAGCTATCATTTACAGTGGCAGATAAAGTGCTTCCCAAGTAAGGTCAAATTAAAGGAGTTCATCATCACCAAGCTCTTATTATGTGAAATGTTAAAGGGACTTATCTAAGAAAAAGATGATAAAAATATGAACAGTAAAATAACAAACTTACAACTATCGACAACTGAACCTAAAAACAAAACAAAACAAAAACAAACTAAGCAAACAACTAGAACAAGAACAGAATCACAGAAATGGAGGTCACATAGAGGGTTATCAGGAGGGAGGGGGAGGGGGTAGAATGGGGGGAAAGGTACAAGGAATAAGAAGCATAAATGGTAGGTACAAAATAGACAGGAGAGGTTAAGAATAGTATAGGAAATGGAGAAACCAAAGAACTTACATGCATGACCCATGGACATGAACTAAGGGGGAGGGGTGCTGGTGGGAAGGGGAGTACAGGGTGGAGGGGAATAAAGAGGAGGGAAAAATGGGTCAAGTGTAATAGCATACTCAATAAAATAAAAACAAAAAAGAATACAATTTGATGTTTATATTTTTTATCTCCAAGATTTTTTTTCCTGGTTTCAGATTTTTTTCTGTTTTTTTTTTTTCCTCTAGTTTTACGCATGCAATGTGCTCTTGAATCTTACTGAGGAGACAAACCAGAGAATTTCCTGAAGTTTTCTCTTATTTTCTGGAATAACACATGCTTTTAAATTTTCAGCTTCCTTTTTTTGAATTGTTAGGTATTTTCATTTTACTTAGTGATTTTTCTTTGCTCATTCTTCTGGTAGGAACTGTATGCTTGTCCAAAATGAAGAGTGAAGGCGATCTTTATCAAACACAGAGAGGGTGTCTGTTCAGACATGTTTGTCCTGATGTTAAGAGTGCTCCCACTTTTATGAATGCACCTCTTGTGTTGACTGTACGTTGTGGGGTCAGCATGTTCTATCAGAGAAGCGGATTATCATTGACCTTTCTCTGACTGCCCATGGTTGCCCATTCTCTAGTTGCTGTAACTCAGACTTTGGGGACCTTAGTACTGATCCTTTTGCTTCTGATGTCTCTCTTTTGACTGTCTGTTAACGTCAAGGCTTTGTGGACTTTACCTTCATCATAGTCTTTCCTCATTCTCTGCACTCTCCATAGTCTTTGCTGCCTCCATGCTCAGCTTCAACTACCTCCTGTGTGCTTAAGACCCATGTCAATGTCTCCAGCACAGACACCTCTCTTGTCTGTAAAACTGGACATCTCCGTGTGGATGTTCCTGAGGTGATTCAAACAGAACATGAATAAAAATGGTCTTATTACAGGAGACTCCTGGGATAAACAAAAATGCACCATTCTCTTTGAAAGTCACAGCGACAATACCAGCAGAACACCGGTGAGCTCAGCACCACCTGCCCATGTCTGCATCCACCAGCCTGTGCTCCCCAGGACTCCCTTGTGCTCGCACCCGTGCCTGATGGTGGGTGGCACTGATGCCTACCATGCAAAAGAATGAAATCTGCAGAGGAAGGATTGTCGATGCTATGAAAACTATAGTGGAAGCTTTGTAAAGAATTTAATAAAGTCAATGCAACTATAAATGCTGTTGAATTAGAAATGGGTTGATTAACCATAAATCCAGGGACTTTTGCTTTGACCACGATGGAGTAATGAGTACCAGGTTTACCCTTCCACCGGAAACAACTAAAAATCAAAACGAAATTTCTAAAACAAATGTTTTCACATCAGAAGTCAGGGAACAGAGGATAAGGTCCGTGACAGGGAGACAAAGGAGGCAAGACCCGGTGACAGCCCAGCTCACTGCGAGGACAGTGCTGGCAGCGCCAGGAGGGGGCCCAGGCAGAGCCGCTGGTCTCCCCGAGATGAGGTGTCAGAGATGCGGATGCAGGACACCAGGCAGGGTGTTATCACAGGTGCTTATTCGCGCGCGAGAGAACAGACCTGCAGGGAGAAGAGGCTCCAGCGATCTGCTGAGGGCTCCCTGGGGTCTCAGGTGACGGCTGAGCAGCTCTGGTACACGAATAAATATCCCCAAAGCTGGAGAAAGAACCACCTGGGAGGATGAGAGGAAACATCGCCTATGTGAGAGACGGCGGCGGGGGGGGGGGGGGGGGGGGGGGGGTTTGCGGGGGGAGTAGGAAGACGAAGAACCTGGAGAATCAGCAGGACGCGGGTGAGACATGAGTGATGGAGGACTCGTGCTTGGGCCAAGTGGTTATTCTGGGTATCTCGTGTTTTCTCTGAAAGTAGATTTTAAATTGGAGTATAACATGCATATAGAAAGTGCGCAGATCCTAATGGGGTGATTGAGTTTTTACTGGCACACTTGTGTAAACCGGATCAAGAAATAGAAAGCGCCAGCGGTTCCTGTTGTGCTGTCCCCCGGCCTTAAGCTCCTGCACCCCCCTCCCCGACCCCCCATCGCCCCTAACTTTCCTTCGCGGCACGTTCACATTCCCCTCTGCAGGCTGCTGCCGTTGCTCCGCGGGCTGACACTGACCAGCCAGTTACAAGCTCCGTGTGGTGTGGCGGGTGTCCAAACGCTGGCTTTCCTGGGGGTGCTGCTTGAATGCTTTGGAACACCCTGTGGGGCCTTTCCACTGCCCAGTTCCCTGACAGAGGCGTTCTGGCTCTGGGCTGATGCCTTGTCTTCTTCAACTCCATTAGAAAAGTCCGCTCCCCTGGCAGGCAGCCCTCTTAGTGGGGTACCGGAAAGATGGCTCCTGTCCAGCTGCATTCCAGTGTCCACTCGACCCATGGGAACCGTCTGCGCCCTGGCCGCACCCGGCAGGGACTGCGCGCTGCTCCGTGGCCCTCCTGCCTTGCCCCCTCTTCTCTTTTCTCCTGTCCCGGCAGCGACCTGCATGTGCAGCTTAGCAAGTCCCTGAAGGAGGGATACCTCCCCCAGGCTGGAATGCTGGTCCCCTCATTACTGAAGAGGTTACCCTGGATTCGCTCCCCGCTCGGGACTTCCACAGCAGAGGGGAAGCCGCTGTTCAACGTGGGGGTTTGACGGCCCCTCCCTGCGGCTCCCCTGCCCCTTCTTATTCTCCTTCTAAAGGGGTGTGTGCGGCCTGGGAAGTGTCTCAAGGCCAGTGGCTTAAGGGGGATTTGGGATTTGTTTTAATTAGGTGCGGTAAGATATGCGGACGTAGAAATGACTGCCATGAAGGTGTTTATCACCCTCACAGATCCTTAGAGACAGGAGGCAGGGCGCACAGAGCCGCACTCAGAGCACCCGGGTCGGTCAGTCAGGAGGCGGAGGGAGAAGGGGAAGCTGTGGGTAGGAGCCTTTGCTGTGCTGTCATCGGTGGTAAGGGACCGACAAGGCAGGGAGCAGGTTTAGGACTGGCTAGTCTGAATGATCTTAGTGGTCTCCTGGCAGACAGGACTGACCCCAGTGGTCTGGTGCCTGGCCTTAGGTGATCAGGGAAGGTGGTCAGTGGCCAGGAGCGTCAGACCCTAATGGAGGAATGGCTGGGAGTGTGGCCTTTGGTTGGGCTGGTTGGCATTTGAATGACATTCTCCAGGCAAGTTGTTTTCTATTTCTAGGAGTTAAGTCCCTTCAGGCTTGCAGAGCCCCAATATGTGAAAGCATCAGGATACAGAGTAAAAGGCAAGGTTCATATGGCCAGTTTGACTGCTCATACACGGTGGGTTCTGAGGGAGGCTCCTGGTTTTGTTTTTGGTTCTTTTTAGAATGAATGTGGATTTGTCCAGAAATCAACACACAATTGACCACATTTTGTGTCTTGGCCGTCAATTCTAAGACAGCAGGAAATATCTGGTCTAACATCCTGCTACAAAGTTATCAGAAAACAGACAAACAAACATAATTTTTCACCTTATGTAACTTTCACATGAGAAATGAAGGACTTAGAAATTAAAGTAGCATATCTGAAATAGACCACTTTTGATTAGGGCTCCACATTTGCATTCTCTGGTTGCAAGCAATACTTACTTCCCCAAGGGCTAATTTAAACTGAAAAAATCTGTTGAATGGATATAGAGTAGCCCATGTGCAAGGAGAAGCTACTGCCAGGCGTCTCAGAGGGCAGAGTGCTGCCATTGGCACCGACCTGCTCCAGTGATGTTTACACCCAGAACCTGGATTCCAATGAGGGGACTCCGCAGCAGAGGTCCGGGTGCGGGCCTGACTGCCCCATGGAGAAAACGGTGGTCCCCTGAGAAAACAGAGTGCTAGTACTGAGGAAGAGGGTGTGGATTCTGGTTAGGCAACAACGAAGTTATGTTCACTACAGGTAGACTGAGGGACGTAGAGTCATTTTTGAATTCCATCTCTGCCACATATTATTTCAGTCACAATTTCTATGGGCTCTTGTTTTCTCACCTGTAATGCAGAGGGAAACAATAGCTACCTTAGCATATTGTTGAAACAAGAAATCGAAAGAGCTACACAAATAACCAGCCACAGCACAATTCATACACTGGGAGTACAAACTGTGCCATTCCTCTGTCCCTAACCTGCCTGACCCTGCAGAAGGTGTGCGTATTTGTCCCTGGGTATTGAGGGACTCTGTAGGAGAGTGCACACTCACTTGATAATAAAGCATAATAACTTTAAAATGTCCATGGATATGCCAACATGCTCTAACATACCAAATACTTAGGCCTTGAATCCCGAAGTGGAGTGAATCTGATATAAGTTGTCATTATCTGCACTTCTAGCTCTGAGTTACTGTGAAAGGCCTTATTTACCCAGATCCCCAATTTCTCTGGAAAAGGACAGGCATTATGTGGAAAGGAATCCATGCCTCTCTGCATCGGGCTGCACGCCAGACAGATCTTATCTGACCTGTTGCTGCCCCTGTGCACAGCCCTGAGCGGATCCAGAATCTGTGTTGACAATATTCCAACGTGTTCAGCTGATGTGCCAAAACCTATCGAAAACCCTTGGCCTGGACAGTGCTAGCGGCACCCTTTAAAGTCCTTGAAGTCCAGGCCCATCCTGGGAGGAAAGGCACCTAAGAAGCGGCTCGTTTCTCCTCCAAGAGATGCCGCTGGGAGAGCGGAACCTCCCAAGATCCAGAGGAAGCCCTGGGCACTGTTACCTTGTCACCCTTTGCTAGTGGACAGAAAAGTACGTGCGCCAAGGTCCCAGCTTAACCTGGAGCTGTGTCCACTGCTGGGATGCAGACCTGCTCTGCAGAAGCCTTTGCATGAGATTCGAAGGAGCCTCTGGTGAGAAAATTACCCAAAGAAAGGTCAGGCACACTGTTTGTTGCATTGAATAGACTCCTAGTGGTTGGAGGGATGGGTTCATTCTGAGAAAAGGGCATGTTACTTACACTCATTTCTTAGCCCAGTCTCCCCACGGTTGGTGGGCATGAGTGTGGGGGGTATGGATTTTTAATGAGGGGTGTCCTTGTGTAACAGATCCCAGTTACCTGAGGTCTTAGGTCAGGCTATGCAGGGCATTGCTTTGTTGTTGTGAGGAATGGGACAGTGAAGCAGGGAGAGGTGGGCTCGATGATCTGTTGCCACCTGACAGTCTATTCTAAACCCCAATGGCTGGACACAAGCCCATTTTATCAGCTGTCATGGTTTTGTGGGTGAGGAAGTTGGACAGGGCCTGGCTGGGCAAATCTCCTGCTCCATGTGGTATGCATCTATTGGATCATGTGAGGATGTTGATGTAATGCCTTTCTGGTCCATGGTGGTTTCATTCACATCCATGGCACATTGGAAGGGATGGCTGGATGGTGGGGTCAGCTGAGTCCCACTCTTCCTCTGGGACAAAGTGGTCAGAGGCCAGCCCAGAGTCCAGGGGAAAGGAAGTAGACGAACCCTGGTCAGGAGGCGGGTCAAAGGATTTATGGCCATCTATGATCCACCCGACAGTGTCTCACCTGCTCTGCAGGAATTTGGGGCACCCCTGCCTAAAGTGGGCTCCAGGGGATGTGGTGGCCACTAGTGGTCCAGAGGGCAGCAGTGCCCTAGTGAGGCAGCTTGTCTGCAGGTGACACAGGGGTGGAGATGAGGTCCCCAAATGCAATGCCCCCTCTCATGGGAGGGGAGGGAGGTGACTTGTGCATGTGTCCGCTGACTGGGCTCAGGCATGTCACAGGGGGACATCACTGGAGAGCTCCCAGAAATCCTAGGGGAAAGATGATGTGTAAAAAGCCCTGCATATTCTGTTGGGGACCTTGATGTACAGCAGCAGATAAGGGCAGCAGATTCTGGAACATTACCACAGATGCCCATGCTTCTTCACCGTATCCTTCGTATCTGATGGGTGCACTCATAGGCAGATATAATTTGTGGAGAAAGTGATTATAAGTATCAAAAGCATATGACCAACCTGGAGGTTTCTTCAAAGCTTGTTGCTCAGAGGGCAGAAAAGCTGGGCGGGGGTGGCCCCCAGACCCTGGTCACCTGCATGTGTCAGCCCTTAGAAGAAATGAACCCTGTTGAAGAGCATGTCTCTCTATTCAGTCCTCCCCAAACCACTGAACTGTAGCCTTGATGCCTCCACTTTATACTTCAGGAGACTGAGGCTGACAGATAGTAAGTGACATGTCCAACTCACACAGCTCAGGCAGACCTGAGTTCAGGACAATCTGACTTCAAATAATGGTCTCTTTTGGAGGCCCCACCCCCCTGGGAGCCCTCCCAGGGCCCTGCAGCAAGCGCACCCTAAGAGGAGTGCAACAATATTCCTCCCCCTGTAGGAAGTCCCCGTAGAGAGGTGGTGCAGGATGAATGCTTAGAGGGGGCATGTTCCCTGTCTGCAATGGTCCTGCTGGGTTTCCACAGGTCTCACTGATTGAGAGATGAGAGGAGGGTCCTTTGGTCTCAAAACTTTCTGTTACCTAAGACAACCTCACTTAAGTCCTCCCACTGGCAATTCCCAGGAAAAAAACATGGATTTTGTTAGCTTTTGTCAGAGGCTGATTGTAGGGACTGTGGGGCTTGTGGAACTGAAATGAGAGGCGGGAGTGCTCCAAACACTCTCTGGTGTCCTTGCCTCCTCACTGTGCAGGTGGGCGAGCCCTCTTGTGGGTCTGCGGGTCTGCTGGAGGGTGGACACAGTCACAATAGCGTCAGGGGAATGAGGCTTTTCTCCCTCTTTCAAGCCATCAGTCCTGCGATGACATGTTGGCTGCTATTTCCAGTGATGGTCACTGAAACCAGTCTCAAAATCCACTTAAGGAAGCAGTTTAAAATGTGCTATTGTGTGTTTAGGGTTTAGTATCTTTCAGAAATCCATTCTAAGGGGTTCTACCGAAGGCAGGTTTGAGCTCAAACTATTGTCTGGCATCATGGAACCAATGGCAACTGTGCCCCATCCATTCCCTCTCCTTAACCTTTGCTCTTCCCTCCCTCCCTCCTTCTCTCTCTTGCTGCTCTTCTCTTCTCACCTTCCACACCACATCTTATATGTTTAAGACAAGGTGTTCACAACACCCAGAAAAGTGAGACACTGCAGAGGTCTTGTGTCCTTGTGTGAAGTCAGAACAACCTCTCTCCCTGTCCCCTGAGCATCCAGGCTGCCAGCTGATTGTTTTTGCACAGCCCAGAGCAATCACTCCCCTGGTTCCAGGCCTTCCCCATCGCTCTGGTGGAGAATGCATGTTTCCTCACATGTATCCAGGGCCCTCCATATGCCTGCTGCAGCTTACCTCCCCATGTTCACCTGTTCCACATCAGAGAAAACTGGACCAGGTGCCTCTGCAAACACACTTTCTGCCTCTGTGCCATGCTAGTACTATCTTCTGTGTAGAATGCCCTTCTCTGCCATTTTTAGTCTTCAAATGAGCACCCATTGCTGAAAGCCACACAGATTCCTGTCTTTTCAAGATTCTTTTTTGAATCTTACAGCCTGCCTGAATCAATCTCAATATTCTCTGTGTTCTTCTCATGGCATTTTTGAAGTAATTTTCTCACAGCCCTGACATTCTGACACCAAGAATGGCACAGGTAGGTGCTTGCTAATGCTTGCAGAATTGTGAGTTATTTATTAATGTGCATGTCTAATTAATTACTAAAGTTCAGAGACTATGTCTTGCTTATCTTTAGGACTTTTCCTTAAAACCAGAAGGTGTTCAATAATTACGTGGCATTAAATGGTCATGATTACCACACACATTTCTTTTATCTGAATTTGCTTTATATTATCTTGAAAACATTTTTATAATTTTCAACTATTTTGATAGTCATATTTTTGCTATGCCAAAGTAGATGATTCTTGGTTTATATGCTCATTGATGAGATGCCCCGTTGATCTCAGGCACAGATTAACTGTATTTCAACGTGAGCATGACAGTTGCCACCACTTGGTGGCAGTGTGCCCCAATTACAGGACTTTGCTAAACAGAATCCTGGCCCCTGACAAGTGTTAACATGACAAACCAGAATTTACGGAGTGACAGTGACTAACAGCCCATATCTTGATTCTATTTTAGGGATGCGGATTCTATTACAGTTCCATATATTTAATACTTTCTAAAGTTAAACTCTTTGTACATGTCAGCATTTCCTTGACGAACTTAATTTTCTCTTACTAATCAGTGAAGGATAGAGAAGTAAAGATCTTGTGAAGAAAAGCCAGAAAATTAATCACCACCAGCAGATTAGACAGCACCACCACACTTTTCATGTGTAGGGCTTATTTTTCATTGTGAAAATGAAAAGGTTTACGAAGAATGTTTTATATGTTTAAGATAAGGTGTTCATAAATGACTAGACAGGTTTAACCCCCCAGTGTGATTTATAAAGTCTGTACAGGAAAAAGAACTCCATGTAAAGTGATTACAGTACAATTCTAAAAGGCACAGGGGAACTTCCATCTCTGCAATAATCTAACCCACAAGCCAGGAAACATGAACTGGGAGTCATTTGCAGGGGCAGGGTCCTGGGACATGGAAGGGAAAAGGGGGATTTTGAAAGCCTGTTTTCCAAACACAGGTGTTCATTCATCTCTGTATGTGCTCCCTTTGGAGTGTCACTGAGACTGTGACCAGAGAAGATGAAGCTGTGTGTGTATGACCTTTGAGGGGCATTGTGGGAGGCACCAAGACAGAAGCTGCCGCAACAGCAGAGAGGACCAGGAGGACCAGGCGGGCCGGGCTGGGGAGTGGGGAGGACGACAGGCTGCACATGCTCCTTCCATGGGGGACATTGGCTACTGCAGAGGAAGGAAGTGCTGCTTAATGGCACCTCTATTTGCAAAGTTAATTTCTGAGTCAGGGTCAGTGTGAAGTCTGAAAGCACTGGGGACACTGGAAGTGGCAGTCATTTAAGTTGTGTGAGGCTGCTGAGGACCTTGCTTCTCTGTGTAACAGGAGAGTATCCTTATATGTTTGTTACTGGGAGGAACTCGATGGCAGGAGACACTCTGGGTGACTATTATAGTTAAGCTTTATTTGTTTATAGTTGTATATGGTGTTATAATTTAATAAATATATGTGATATAGTTTATAATTTTATTTTAATTACTTATAATCTATTTATAACTAAGAGTGCACCTTTATGTGGGGGCAAATGGGATATTGTAAGGATAACATTGCTAAGGCCATGGTGTGCCATCTGTGAGACCTGCTTTGAGCTCAGAATCGTTTAACATTATAATCCTTCTGGTTAACGGAAATTGCATTAAAGATTGAAATAACATAGAGCAGAATTTCCTTCCTTTTTAAGGCTGAATAATAGTCCATGGTATGTATAAACCTCATTTTGCTAATCCTTTCACCTGTCAATGGACATTTGAGTTGCTTCCACTTTTTGGCTACTGTGAGCAATACTGCTATTGAATCTGCCTTTTTATTGCCTTGCTTGGGAGCTATGTTTTCTCCTAAAAGAAATATCATTCAACCAGGAAAACAGGATCAAAACTCAGGCATGAAGAGGGAGGGAAATCTACTCTCCAGGACCAAGGTGGGTTCTCTCCTGTTTGGTTGGCATCATCTCACTCCTTCACATGAGAGTGCAGAAGCCACAGAATGTTCTTGTTCATCAGACATTGTTGTTTGTGCTTCCAGGGAGCTGTACTCAGATGGGTCCCTTTGTGACTGGAGGCTGCAAAATTATAGCCCAAGAGATGAACTGGGGAGGACATTGGAATTTGTGGTGGTGGAATTTAACCTCTGTCATGAAGTGTGCTAAGCAGCAATGCAGTCCTTCTGGGAGAAGCGCAGGTGGGAGAGCCGCAGAAAGACTGGCCCTCTGAGGAAACCCCAAATTCAGAGTATAATTTGCCATCCCTGAGATGGCCAAGCAATCTGTTTCTTTCAGTTGTACTTTTTCTATTCTGTGTTCACTTATCAAATCTTTATTGGGAGTCTATTGTGTACAGTAAAAGGCATTGTGAAGAATATTTAAAAGACCAGTGGCTTTATTTTTCAAAGACTTTGTTATTTAAAAATGCAATACAAAATGTAGAGGGGAACGACCAAAGCAGATGTGATTGAGTCCAGAGTGTTCAAACTCGGTGACCTTGGCATACCACAGAGGAAGGAGTCTTTAAGTCAGATGCAATCTGGGAAACCTGCTCAGAGGAGGGAACATTTTTTGGTTGGATTCTTAGGTATGCCTCTTTGAGTATGTACTGGGAGATTCCCTTATTAAAAGCACTTTGATGATTTCTCAGTTATGGAAAAAGTAGATAAGTTTTGAGTCAATGAACTAGCTGCTGGTACAATTGGGTATTGCTGTTGACCTCCATTATCTTGTCTTTTTGGTTTAAGATTTGATTTTCCCAGAATTTTCAGGGGGCAAGAACCAAGTTGCAAACTTGCAGTGTAATTGAGAAGGAACTGTTGTGGAAAAAGCTTGCAAAGTTTCTCTTTAAAAAAAAATCAAGTTTATATCAGAGTATTTTCTTTTCACCAGATTCTTATCTTTGAATCTTAATCCAGTAATCTTGAGGGAATTTAAGAAACTAAAGGGCTGGTGCTCCAGCAGAAATGTGACTGGAAAATTTTCAGACAAAGCTAAATTTTCATTAAAAAGAGAGCAGCAATGAGAAAAACACTTTCAACTCATCAAGTATGAGTGGGAAATGTGGAAGTTTGGTCAGGGAATGGTCAGTCCAAGATTCAATAGAAAGGAAAAGAAGGTTAATTGAGATTAATTTGTTCATAAGATACCCTGGGACATAATTTAAAATTAAAATAAGAGCACTTGTGCAAGGCAGATTGCGTCTCTGACTCAAAGCACATCTCTCTTGTCTGAGTCACAATAAAGTCACTGTGTTCAGCTCAGCTCTTCACAAATGCTGTCCAATTTTGTTGAAGAACTTCTGGCTAAGATGGAGGCATAGGTAGACACACTGTGCCTCTTTGCACAACCAACATAGGGACAACAACAATTTAGAAATAGAATAACAATCAGAACTGATAGAAAATTGAACTGTATGGAAGTTGGACAACCAAGGAGTTAAAATAGACTCATTCATCCAGACTAGTAGGAGGGGTGGAGTCAGGTAGCTGGGCTCGGGTCTCAGCGCAGAGAGCAGAGAGCGTTGGGACCGGGTGAGTAAGGCATCCGGGGTGCGCAAGACTGCAGCAGGTGGACCCTGGGTGCACAAGTGGAAGCTGGCAGACTCCGGCTGAGGGGTGGCAACAGGCAGACCCAGTGAGGCAGTGATTGTGAAGCAAGGCACTGCACGCAACCCAGGATCTCAGCGCTAGGAAATAGAGCCTTGGGGCACTGATTGAAAACACCTGTGGGCTTGAGGCACAGGGAGAGACTCCCAGCCTCACAGGAGAGGTCATTGGAAAGTCCCACAGGGTGCACAAGCCCACCCACATGGGAATTGGCACCAGAGAGGCCCAGTTTGCTTGAGGGAAGTGGTGGAAGGAAGAGACTAAGGTCTGACAGAGAGTGGAGCAAGTGCCATTGTTCCCTCTCGTACGCCGCCCCCACATACAGCATCAAAACCCAGCAACTGGGGTGTCCCTCCCTGGTGAACACCTAAGGCTCCACCCTTCATACATAACAGGTGCGACCACCCAAAGTGAGGGAAAAAGATGGCTCAAACAGAAGAACAAATGAAAGCCTCACATCTAGTACATTTAAGAATCCAAGAGATAGCCAACCTATCAGATGCACAGTTCAAAGCACTGGTGATCAGGATGCTCACAGAATTGGTTAATTTTGGTCACAAATTACATGAAAAAAATGAAGACTGCACTAAGTGAAATGAAGAAAAATGCACAGGGAACCAATAGTGATGGAATAAAAGTTGGTCTCACATCAATGGAGTGGACCAGAAGGAAGAAAAAACCATACAATCAGAAAAGAATGAAGAAATAAGAATTCAAAAAAACATTAGGAGAGCTTAGGAAGTTCCAAGACATTTTTAAACATTCCAACATCTGAATTATAGGGGTACCAGAAGGGGAAGAGGAAGAGCAACAAGTGGAAAACTTATTTGAACAAATAATAAAGGAGAACTTCTCCAATCTGGCAAAGAAAATAGACTTCCAGGAAGTCCAAGAAGCTCAGAGAGTCCCAAAGAAGTTGGACCCAAGGAGGAAAACACCAAGGCACATCACAATTACATTAGCCAAGATTAAAATGAAGGAGAGAATCCTAGAAGCAGCAAGCGATAAGGAGACAGTAACCTACAAAGGAGTTCCCATCAGACTGTCACCTGATTTCTCAAAAGAGACCTTACAGGCAAGAAGGGGCTGGAAAGAAGTATTCCAAGTCATGAAAGGCAAGGACCTACATCCAAGATTGCTCTATCCAGCAAAGCTTTCATTTAGAATGGAAGGGCAGATAAAGTACTTCTCGGATAAGGTCAAGTTAAAGGAGTTTATCATCACCAGATCTTTATTTTATGAAATGTTAAAGGAGCTTATTTAAGAAAAAGAGAATAAAAACATGTACAGTAAAATGACAGCAAACTCACAATTATTAACAACTACACCTAAAACAAAAACAAAAACAAGCCAAGCAAACAACTAGAACAGGAACAGAACCACAGAGATGGAGATCACATGGAGGGTTAGCAACAGGGGAGTGGGAGGAGGAGAGAGGGGGAAAGGTACAGAGAATAAGTAGCATAGAATGTAGGTAGAAGATAGACAGGGGGAGGGCAAGAATAGTATGGGAAATGTAGAAGCTAAAGAACTTATGACACATGGACATGAACTAAAGGGGGGAATGTGGGTGGGAGAGGGTGTGCAGGGTGGAGGGGAATGAAGGGGGTAATGGGACAACTGTAATAGCATAATCAAAAAACATATTAAAATTTTTTTATTGAGGAAATTAATTAATTCCCTTTTGTATTTATTTAACGAATATTTATTGAACATGTCCTAGGGAGTAAGTAATTTTCAAGGCTTTGGAAACATGGCCATTTATATATATTCTTCCTGACTTCTGTAAGGAAATAATTCTTAATGAAGGCAGTAAATACACAAATACAATACAATACAATACAATACAATACAATATCAGATGGTTGTGTGGTCCAAAGAAAATAAATAAATCTGGGAGGTAGACGGTGTTCATTTCCTTTGGGACCACTGTAACAAAGTGCCCAAAACTGAGTGGCTTAAACAATAAGAAGGTATTGTCTCACAGTTAGTTCTGGAGGCTACAAGTCCAAGATCCAGGAGCCAGGAGGGCCCTGATCCCCACAGGTGCTAGGGCAGGATGTGTGCCAGGCCACTTTCCCCCTTCTCTGTTAGCTCCTTGGCTCATGGCAATATCACTCCAGTCTCCACATGCATTCTCCCTGTGTCTCTCTTCCTGTATCTAAATTTCTCCTTTTTATAAGGACATCAGTCATACTAGGGTGCACTCCAATGACCTCATCTTAACTTGACCATCTGCATAAACATTCCACAGTGTTTGGGACTCTAACAGCTCGGGGAGACACAATTCAACCCATATCAAGGGTTAAGTAATTGGTGAGCTGCTCTTTTATGTGGGTGGTCAGGTGAGACCTGATAAGGTGACATTTAACTATGAACTTGAAGGAACTGAGGGAGTGAGCCATACAGAGATCTGCTTTCTAGGCAGAGGCCAGAGTGAGAGAATGTTGCTCATGTTCCAGGAACAGCAGGAGCCCATTTATGCAACAGAAGCCAGGAGAGGAGAGGAGGTGGGGGGAGGGGATGGGAGGGGAGGAGAGGAGAGGAGAGACATGGGGCCCAAGTGGGGTTTTCCCTGTAAGTAAAATGAAGAGCCACTGTGGATTGGAGTTGCCATGAGTCCTAACTGTGTGTACATTTTGAAAGGACCCCTCAAGCACATCTCTTGTGAATATATCAAAAAGGCAAGGATGGACTCAGGGAGGCCACAGTAGGAGATAATTGATGGTGGCCTGGACCAGAGCTGGAGTGACAGAAGTGGGTTGAGAATTGGTTGGACTGGAATATATTTTCAAGGAATGGGCAATGGGCTTGGGGATGGATTGGAAAAAGACTGTCTGAGAGCAAGAGGAGACTGAAGGATGACCCTGAGGCTTTTGGCTTCTGCAACAGAAAGAATGGATTTGCCATTTGTTGGAGTGGAGAGTAGGTTTTGGTGAGATAGAAACAGAGTTTGATTTAAGATGTGTTAAGTTTGAGGTGATTTTTTGGCAAAGAAGTGGAGATAGTAGGCATTTAGAGATATAATCTAGAGTTTAGGACGTTGTCAATACAGATGGTCTATAAAGCCATAGTTTGCAGCTTAATCAGCTAGGGAATGAATAGAGCTGGGGGAGAAAAAAAGACTTAGGACCAATTCTTGGGTGGTCCAGCAGTTATAGGCTGGGAGGTGAAGTAGAACAGGGGGAAGAGACAGGAAATGCATAGAGGAGAACCAGGAAGAGTGGTTCCATGACATAACTGAAGAGTTTTTTCAGTGGGGTGGGGGAATCTGTGTTGAATATGACAAGCAATAGGAACTGAGCCCAGGATTTGGCAATGTGGAAGTCACTAGTGACCTCCACATGAACATTTTGGGGGGAGCAAATGGTCTCTAAACCAGATTATAGTGGGTTCCAGAGAGCCTGGGAGGGTGACTGTCCATGCTCAGTGTCTCCAACTCTCTTAAACATTTACCTTTAAGAGAAGCAGAGAAAGTCCTGTAACTAAAGGTGAATGTGATGCCAAGGGAGGGACCCTTTTATAAAAAATGCAAGATAATATAGCATTTTATATTTTGATGGAGAATATCAGAAAATAAAACAGAAAGGAAGTTGTCAATATAGATGGTCTATAAAGCCATAGTTTGCAGCTTAATCAGCTAAGGAATGAATAGAGCTGAAGAAGAATAAAGACTTCTGTAGGAGAGAGGGAAAAATAATGATGAGGAGAGGTGGCCAAAGAGTTGAAGAAGCTTTGAATAGGTGAAAAGTTGTGGGATCCAGCATCAGACAGAAGGATTAGCTTTATCCATGAGCACAGGTAAGTCATTCACATAAACAGGAAGGCAGGCCAGGGAGGGAGGTTATAATAGGTATGGATATAAGTAGCTTGGAAGATAGGGTAGTAAGAGCACAAGGAAGGGTTTTTTGCGTGTGTGTATGAGGGATTGTTTAATCTATTTTTTCAGGAAAATTAAAAACAAGAGCACTAACAGGGAATGAAGGGCCCTGTTTAAGATTTGAGGGCGAAGGTGATGATGGAAGGAGTCCCCCAGTAGCCTGGGAGGGTGACTACTTTAGGGCAATGTGGTAGGATGGCTGGAAAGCACCAAACGGTCAATTCAATTGGATGGCCATTCATTTGAAGTGACTCTGGTCATCACGATCAGGTGTTTTTATCCAGCCATGACACACGAGTCAGCTCAGAGAAGGAGAAGAGGGCAATAAATAAAGAGAGGAGAAGGAAAGGAGCTGGGGTGATAGGCAAGTAAGTGATTGTAACAATGGAGTATGGGGTTTAAGCTAGATGAGAGGGTAAGTGGGGAAGAGAGAAGAATGAGGGACAGAGAAGGCTTGTTGAATGAATGGCCGGAGGTCCTGGTGGGGTTGCAGGATTGTTGGTATCAGCACAATTCAAGAGAACAAGATGGGAAAGCAAGTGGAAGTCATGAGAGGTCACTGGACAGAAGCACTTAGGACTGTGGAGCTGTGGGTGCAGTTATGGGTAGTAACTAGGTCTAGTGCAGAACTATGAAGCAGGTGGCTGAGAAAAGGCAGAGGACAATATCATTGGAGATGAGGATGATGAGGATATAAGAGGACAGGATTTTGGAAGGATTATCCACTTGGATATCGAAGTAACAAGGAGTATTATTGGAGAGAACTAAGAATTCAATCTTCAAAGAATGAGGGGGAGTCTTCTAGAAGTCTGTGGATGTCTAAAACCTGAGGGATACCCAAGGGTAAAATCTGAAGGCATGAGCTTTGCAGTTAAGGGTATTGGGGAGGAGAGAGGGACAATGGCTTAGAAGCACCTGTGAGAACATAAGCCTAACTTCAGGTCCAGGGACATGAGGAATATGACAGAGAAAGTGGCTAACGCTTTGGAAGCCTGTGGAGAAAACTGAGTCCTCAGGGGTGAGCCAGGTTTCGGTTACAGCTAGAAAGTGATGGGAACGGTCAGAGGAGGGTTTGGGATATAGGGAATTTGCTAGTGTTGGATGAGTATGGGGAGGAGAAGCAGTGTGAGAGAGAGGGTTGGACTGAGATGTGTCCAGAGTGGAAGTGTGAAGGAGGATGACCAGAGAATCATGGGCTTTCTGTAGGGACCAACTCTAATGGGGGACAGGCCATCATGCATGCCAAGATCGACTGTGGTAGTGAGGCCACTTACAATGGGGCCATGGTGAATGGGCCTTTCCCTGGAGCATGTGGTGGACTCCAGGCCCCCATCTTCACTCTGCTTCTGGTGTTGTGCACCCTGGAAACAGAACATTACAGTTGGAACTCTGGGACCCTCCTTCCTGCCTGCTGCTAGCGGTGTGAGGGCCACGATAGGAGCCTGACAACACATGCCAACGTTCTGCAGCGATGACAGGGACTAGCCTCTGAGAGGAGAAATTCTCCTTTTTGGAAGTTGGTTTAAATGGTGGTTTGCTGAACAATAATGATTGGTAAAGTCCAGGCAGTACAAGTCAGGCTTGACGTTTGGTTGCTGCCAGGTATAAACAGGCTTTGAGATTCAGTTCCATTATCTAAATAGATTCTAATTCTCCAAATAGATTCACAATTTTGTTTCATGGTTTGAAGAAAAGGACCATTTCTCCCTAATAATAAACTAAAAGAATGTTTTCTCAGCTGAATAAAAGGTTAAACTGCCTACAAACCTTTGATAGAAGTAACTTTGGTTCCTACCATTTATAGCTATGCAGAAAAGGCAGGTCAGTAAATATAACTTACAAAAGAAATTTCCACACATATGTGACTTGAAAAACAAAAGAACCAGAGTTTGTTCGAAAGAAGGGTTGAAATATCTCTTCTGTACTTCTTTCCTTCTTTTACAAATGATTTCAGAAGATGGACTTGCTTCTTAATTGTAGTCCAACAAAAAGGAGAGATATGAGATCATTTCTGAAAAAGGTCTTTTAAGGTGGGAAACATTCAGGATGGTGTCTGTGAATTATATGGGAAGAATGATGGGTCGTATAGTTTTACTAGAGAGTTAGAAATACAAAACAAGTTTTAGATTAATTTTTTCTTAATAGAAAAGTAATAGGTAGAAAGTTTCCCAACAAAATGGTGGATCTTCCTAACTTGGACAAGGTCCCTTTCCTGTCACTAACATCTAAAAATGCTGGATAGATTATTACAAAAGATACTTTGTAACCTCTAATCAAATTAAAAGAAAAAGAAAGCACAAGATGAAAATAATTGAGATAAATCTAAGCCAGAACAATAAGCAGGGAAGGTGGGCGGGGCTGCAGACGTGAGGAGCTGGAGCTGACAGTGGGGCAGAAGAGATGGGCGGGGCCTGAGGGCCTTGGGGAGCTGGAGCAGACACTCCTCCATTAAATCTCCCCACTTATTAGTCTGGGGAAGCAGCAAGGAAGTTGTGCCCTTGGGTGGGAGAAACATAAAGCCAGCCTGGAGAAAATCAAACCACAAATGTAAATGTAATTGATGGAAGATCATTTGGTGTGAAAGACTAAGCCAAGACATTAATGCGAAAAACTCTTTAAGAAAGAATGAATCCTCTGGGACTTCACCATAAAGAAGCTCAATACTGCTCCACAGCTCATGGCACAAAGAATGTCCACGGGGGAAATGGAGAATGATACACCATGAGGGAGAGTCTCTATATATGCCTTATACTCTATATAAAATCACACCTTAGGTGGTATCATGCAATATTATTTAAATACTTCCTTTATACTGATAATTTCTATGTTTATATATCAGCCTGGAGCTCTCCTCTTAACTCTAGACTGTCCTCTAGCCCAGACTACCTTCAAGATGTAGCTCCTCTGAAGTTTCTGATGAGAATTTCAAATACAATATGGGCAGCAGCTAGCCTCCAAGATGACCGTGAAAATATAAGTTCATACCTTGTGTCCCCCCTCCCCACACACACCCACACACATTACACTAGGAGCTGGTTAGTGTGGTCAGTGGAGTATCAGAAGTGACATTATTTCACTCTTGAGATTAGGTTATACAAACATTGTGGCTTCTCTTTGGGTTGCTCTTGCTCTCTGCCAGGTTACTTGCTCTGGAGGAAGCCAGCTGCCATGACCTTGACATTTAGGCAGCCCTGTGGTGAGGAACTGAAGCCTGAGCCAGCAGCCAGTGTGAAGCTGACAGGCAGGTGACTGAACCACTCTGCAAACAGGTCTTCCAGCTCCAGCCGTATCTTCTGCTCATTGCAGTCCTGGCTAAAGCCTAACTGCAGTCTCATCACCACCCTGAGGCAGAACCATCCAGGTAAACTGAGGTCAGATTCTACTATGAGATAATAAAGGTTTGTTGTTTAATCTGCTAAATTTGGGGTGTAATTTATTATGCAGAATGGATAATGAATATAACACAGCCAAAACAAACTTTGTTTACCCCCAAACCTTCTCCTCCTGTAGCCTTTCCTGTTTTTGGAAATGGTAGCTTCATCCTTCCAAAGCTCAGGCCAAAAACTTTGGTGTCATCTTTTTTTTACCTCACTTGAGGATATGTATATTGATTTTTAGAGAGAGAGGAAGGAGGGAGAGAGAGGGGAAGAGGGGGAGGGGGAGAGGGGGATAGGGGAAGAGAGAGAGAGAGGGAAACATTGATTGGTTGCCTCCCATATCTCTTGGTGTACAGGACAACACTGCAACCAACTGAGCCACCTGGCCAGGGAGGCATCAACTTGGAATGATGATCTTCCCTATTTTTCTCACATCTCACATCTAGTTTTTCAGCAAATACCTGTTGACTCTATCTTTGAAAATATATCCATAATCTGACTGCTTGTCACCACCTCCATAGATACTATCCTGGTCTGAGCCACTACCATCTAGTGACTAGATTACTGCAATAGCTCTTATTGCTCTCCCTAATTTTAACTTTGTCCAATTTCAGTCTATTCACAAGAAAGCAGCCAGAGTTAGCTTTTAACAGCACAAATCAGATTGTATTGCTTCTCTGATCAAACCCCTCTAATGATTTCCCCTACCACTGAAGATAGAAGTCAAAATTCTTACAGGAGCTCTGAAGCCCCTTGTTGCTTGTTCTTCACTTTCTAACATCTACCTCGCTCCCTTTTCTCTAGCTATACTGTAGTCATTATTGTTAGTCCAACAGGCAAGGAACAATCCTGTCTTAGGCCATTTACAATCATGGTCCCCCCCGCTAGGAGCCTTCTCTCCGATAACTGCAGGGTTTTTGTTTTGTTTGTTTGTTTGTTTTTGTCCCCACTGTACACAGATGTCTTCCATGACAGCCCTATTTAAAATTGTAGCCTTAACTCCTTCCCTCTTCCTTTTGAGCTTTAGTTCCTCCCCAGCTTAATAATCATCTGACATACTATAGTTGCTGTGTATCTTAATAGATTGTCTCTCTCCCTCCACTAGGATGCAAACCCCATGAACACAGGAAACTTTGTCTTTTCTGTTGACTAATGCATTCTAAGTCCCAAGAGCAATGCCTAGGACTTAGTAGGCACTCAAATATTTTTTTTTAAAGATTTTTATTTATTTATTTATTTATTTTTTTAGAGAGGGAAGGGAAGGAGAGAGAGAGAAAGAGAGAGAGAGAGAGAGAAACATCAATGTGCGGTTGCTGGGGGTTATGGCCTGCAACCCAGGAATGTACCCTGGCTGGGAATCGAACCTGGGACACTTTGGTTCCCAGTCCGCACTCAATCCACTGAGCTATGCCAGCCAGGGCTGTACTCAAATATTTTTGAAAAAGCAAATGCTATAAAGAGAAGTGATATAAAAATATTTGGAAAAGATAGGAAAATATAAAGGAGACTATAAAATAAATGTTTAAAATTATTAAAAGTAAAAGGAGTGAGAAGCATGCAAAAAAATCAAGGGATGCTTAAAATTAGCCAGATTTGAAAAACAACTACCACTTCAAGAAATGAAAAATGTAGCAACTAAATACAAAAACAAAAAAACTATAAGGATAAGTTAGATTTAGAAGACAAAGATGAGGAAACCATAAGGGATGATGAAGTTAAAGTTGTATAAAAGTAATTAAAATTTGGAATGAGATGGCCTGGGATGTATTTAATAGGCATTTCAAAGGGAGAAAATAGTGACAATGGAAAAGAGGTACTATTTAAAAAGACAATGGCAGAGAATTTTCTAGACTTAAAAAAAATGTTCACATTAAAATAATATAAAAAGTCCCAAGCAGAATAAAAAAAAATAATCTATACTTAGACACATTGGGGTAAAACTGTAAAACACTGGGAAGGGAAAAAAAATCCCAAACATAGTAATAGAATAAAAGATAGAATATTCTTAAAAGAACAACTATAAGACTGACAGCAGACTTTTAATAAATAATAATATATGACTTTTATAAGTAACACTATATGAAAATACAATGTAATTATTCCTTCAGTTGGCTAATGGAAAGAACCATCATCCTAGAGTGCTATACCCTGCTAAAAGTATCATTCAAGAATGAGGGCCAAATAAGAACATTTTCAAGAAAACCCTCATTTGACCCTTGCTACAATAACCACAGAAGCATGCTCATCAGTAAGTCAACAACTAAACACAGAGCTTAAGAGAGGGCTTGAAATTAGGGTGGTATGAAACAAATTGGTGAATATTTTAATAATGCTAAATACACATTGACTAATAAACAAAGCACTAATTTGTAAGAGCAGCTTACAAATAAGGAGTAATTAAAATACTAAGCAATAACATGGAAGATGGGAAGAGAGAGATCAGAGCTGAACAGTTCCAAAACCTGGAGGACAGAGATTTTGATTTTTCTTAACTGTCAAGTATGCATTTTAAGTATCTAAAAGAATAAAATACAATATATAAAATTCAAGCTGGTAAAGTGGAAAATGGAAATAAAGGTAACAATCATTTACTAAAAATCAAGAAAAGAGAAAAAGGTTTAAATTAAGAGGGGAAAAAGTATGTACCAGGAAAACACTAAAGGAAATTTGTTTGATGAAATTCTTATCAGACAAAGTTAATTTTAAGGTAAAATGTATTGATGCAGATTAAGAAGATTATACTGCCTGATAAATGAAAATATTCACAAGTTATAGCAATTCTAGTGTAATGACCTAAACTCAAATATTAATGGACAGAATGACAAAGAAAAGTTAATTAACAAACTCTAATTATGATAAGAAATGTTAACAGGTTGTTATCAGAAACTGATGAAATGAAAGACAAAATAATAGTAAGGCTATACCAGATGTGAACAATATGATTAACAAAGATGACAATGTCCACATATATATTCCTGGACACAACCTCCTCCCCATTTTTTAAACCCATGAAACCTTTATGTTTACTGATTACAAATACCACATAATTGATATCATATAGAATATATCCCTCAACCACAATGTACATTTTATTAAAAAGTAAAAATAAAAATCTTCTATTCTTTGGAAACTAAATAAATACACTTACAAAAAGTGGTTAAAGAAAAAGTTGTATTAGAAATTATGAAATAATTAGAATCACATAAGAATTATCACAATATGTGTCAAACATGAGACTCAGATTTATATAATAGAAAAAATCATGAAATATTGAAAAATGAATGAATTAGTCATTAAACTCATACATTCATCAAAAGAGAAAACCAAAGGAAAAAATTTTATGTAGGAGAAATCAATTGAACAAAAAGAGAAATAATAAAGGTGAACAAAAGCAATGCATATTCAGTAAAGCAGAACAATACAAAGAAGAAAATAAAACCACCCATATATCTCATCATGCACAAATGCTCCTTTTTAACATTTTGGTGCAAATCCTTCCTGTTTTATCTAGAGAGATGGAACTGTGACAAAGATGGCAGAAGAGAATTGCTGTACATTTCCATGCATCAAGTTTGGGTTTTTGAAGCAGGAAAAATGAAAGTAGCAATGGGAGAAAGGAAGACTTTTTTTTTGTCTTGGTGAATATGGTCTTAGGAGGAAAACAGCAACTTGAAAAGAACTGCAGAAAGAGCAGTACTGTCAGGGGACACCAAGGTTTCACCTGGGTAAGGAAGAGGCAAGGGCTTCCCAAGAGGTTGAGGGTTTAGGAGAGCATTCAGGGGACACATCAGGAGTTCCAGAGATAACCTTGAGAGGGTTAGAAACCAAGAGATTGGGTGGTGTGTTGCATCAGGTTGGAGAGAACACACAATGTAGGGAAAAATGTCCCAGGGATAATGGATTGTTTTAGCTTGGCGACCTGGAAGGGACTGTGACCCACATGGGGTGGGGGGCATGACAGATTATTCCTGGTGGGGGTCTTATGGAGAACTGGTGAGTAACAGAGTTTGAGTTTTTGTCTTAAAACTTAAACAAGACCATGAAGTGTTGGTGGGGCAGGCTGCGGGGGAGTGGGAGGCTGCATCTGTGCTCTTCTACCAATTATCTTTGTTGTGTCTCTTGTAGTATTTTATACTAATTTCTGGTCCTCTGAGGAGGGGACCCATGGTTTTTAGTATACTTATGAGCTACTTTGTTTTCTTCTGGCAAGCTCAGGGTTAGGGGCGGGAGGAAAATGTTGCAGTGTGAGCTCACTGTAGCATCTAGGTCTGGAGATGGAGCGTCCATTTGGGTTTTATTTTCCAGTGACTATGGTTTTGAGTTTTCCTCTCTGCTTAGCTACTTCCAAAAAACCAAAAAACTAGCCTTCCTGGAGCACACAGTTATGGATTAATGCTTTCTAAAATGAACAACAAAGCAACCCAGGCTATAAGAAGAGAAATCTCTAAATGAAGGGAGTTCAAGTACATCGCATTTGTTATTCTGTCAGTGATACTTGCCCTATATTTCCATCTTAAAATGTCTTTTAGGTGGATCCCCACAGAGACCAGCAGGAACAGTCTTATTTTCCCTCAAGACCTGACCATGTTCCCTGTGGCCTCACTAGGTAGGAGTCATTATACCTACCACAGCCAGCATCTTTGATCCCAAGTTCCTTCTTATAACCTGGATGACTCAGGTAGGACATGCAGGTGCAGCTTTGCAGGTGACATTTTCCCCCAGGGCTCACAAAGTAGATGTTTTACAAGTGCATTTGTTCCTTGCAGACTTTTGGCTACACTATAAGCCTTGGGCTGAGAAAGAATAGTTGACTCTGGCTATCAAAGCTTTGTCTAAATAAACTGGGACCTCACTATATCTCTCTTGGCTATAGAGCTAGGTATATGGACAATCCATCTTGGTTGCTCTCCAGAGTGGGGATAGTGACTGAGGTATAAGAAAAGACCTCCTTATTAGGAAGTTTCACCTAGAGGGAAGGCCCCCAGCATTGGCTTCACAAATAGCATTATAGTGGAGCTCCAGGGTACTGGAGCCAAATAGGATTCTCCCGGCCCTCAACCACAGTCCCAGCCTGGTTTTTATAGGCCAGACATAAATCTGAGGAAGTGTTTATAAAATAGACTGAGTCTATCTGGAAGGCTCAGAAAACAACTTTTATAGGTTCATTCTTAGCAAATCAATTTGAGGCTATTTAGAGAAGTTGCTTTTGTGCAGAATGGGACCCTGTTCACCTTATCTTGCCCTGTCCAACTAGGGTGTGTGGTTCATTCAACAAAACAGCACTGTGAATTTTAGACTCTGCACTCTCTTATAGGCAGGGAGTTCAACTTTGGTATGCCACTGTGAAAGGACAGGGGAAACCTTCATGAAATATTTACCAGTAGGCTTCAAATCTCAATGTTTTTTATCGCTACCTTGTTATGCCATTTCAAGTTTGTGTCCCACTTGGTGTTCTAGCTTCTAATAGGAGCAAGGATGGCTGGAATGGCTCTGGCCCATAGAACCCTTGTGCTGGCAGTGACTTTGGAGCACATTCTGCTAAACCTGCCATTTTTATAGCTGAGGAGGCTGATGTCCTGAAAAAAAAGGACTTTTTCTTTTTAACAAATACCATTGTATGCAAAGCATGGTGTTTGGCCATTGGTAGGCTACAACACTTCTTAGGCCGATGTTATTGTCCTCAGGGAGCATTATTCATGATAAAGGAGCTAGAACAAACAACTGCAATATTTGGTCCAGTAAGAGCTGTAAGTGAGAGAATAAAACAAAATTCGTTGTGTTGGGGTTTGGGTATTTAGGAAATTGATGCTTTGTCAGGGGAGTGCAAACTGGTAATTATCAGGAAGTTATCTGGTATTTAAGGGTGATCTGGGTGAATTGGTAGGATTTTTCACAGTGCAGATAAGGGATAAAAGTCAACTTGTGGCATAAGGAGGAAAGCGCAGGAGGTCCAGTGTAGTCAGAGAGTAAACCACAGGAGGAGAAGAAATAACAAATAAGGTTGGAGAAAGGGGGTGGGCAGGATGGCAGAGGTCCCTGAAGGTCTGAGTGAGCCATGTGACTTTATGGGTAAGCCATGCTGGTCATTCCAGGAAAGGAAATGGACGAGAGAGGAGACACAACAAGGACAGCAAGAGCAGAAACATGACAGAAAGAGAGGAGGATCAGAAGGACTGTGTGCTGTCTAGAAACAAGACAGAGATTCAAAAAGTAGACAGTGGTTTGATGTGTCCAGTGCTTCCAAGAGGTAAAGACGACAGAGAAATATTGGGTCAGGAGCTGGATTTCAGAAAGTGGAGTGCATGGCTGATGAGTTGTTTGCTAGTAAAGGCTATGGAAGACTCTTCTGAGTTGTTTGCTAGTAGAGAAAACAAAGGTGGCTGGAACCTGATTTGGGTGGTGCTAAGCTTCTGGATGTATTCCTTTTTGTCCACTGCATTGCTGTGGCATGTGTTTCCTAAACTCTGAGAGCCTGAGGGTGCTGTTTCATTTCCTTATGTCATCATTGACAACCTTAAATTTAGAAATCTAGACTGGACCTGACCATTATGGTGCTCAGAATTGCCCCAGGGTGAGTGGGGTTCTTGGGCCGATGAGCAGCTTGGCACGCCGCGCTGCAGGGTGGGCTCCCAGCGCAGTGTTTTCATGTCATCTTGGGACCCCGAGGTTGTGTCTCATGATAGCAGGAATTCACAAGGATCTGCAAAACAGAGTGAACAGCCATTTGGATTATCCGACTCTGCAGATCAGATCAAAGGAGATTAAACTGCTGTGCTGCCCCCTTTACTCATGCATTTGGCAAATGCCTCATTCCTTTGGAGATGATTTTGAGTTTGGTAGAATCAAGACTCCCCCCCCGCCCCAAGCATAATTCTCTCAGTTTTCAAAAGGTTGGGTACTTGTGGGAAATTTAATCCACATGTTTATGATTCATTTTGACTTCACTCCTTTCAAATTTATCTTTGGAGCATGAGTTGGTACTTGAGAAGCCTTTTAAAGTTTAGGACTTTTAGAACCAGATAGTTATTTTGCTAACTGTGCCTTGAAAACACATATCAAAAGTTTTAATAAGATCAAAACTCAGCATTTGGAGGGTCCTCTGGATATAGCAAACTCCCATCTCTCTCATCGGTGTATTTTTAACAGCAAATGTGCAGGCCAAGGACAGTAGAAGTACACAGGGAGAGCAGCTTTCCTGAGAGGTAACGGAGGGGTTTCTGTGTTTATAGGAGTGTCATCCGGGTTGCATCAAACACTCCCAGAGACAGAGGCCTGGGCAGCATCATGGCACCTGTGTCTTCCCTGGTAGGCCCTGCTTATTTTTATAGCTAGTTAGGCATAGATCTTCGAGCTGCTGCAACATTCTGGATCACCTTGTTACAAGCTCAACTCCTGCATTTTACAGATGAAGTAGAAGCTCAGAAAGGTCAAATGCCTTCCTTAAGATCTCACACACCTTAGTTTTCGAACTTCTTTGAGCTTCCACCCCATCCATTTCATCCCCAAAAGAAGCCTATGTGATGGGCTCAGGGTCACAGCACGGGGACTCAGGGTTGGATGTGGCGAGGGTGGTGGCAGTTTTGGGAAGTGGAGAAAGAGGCTGAACACTTCCTTTCACAGGGAGTACCTTCTTTTAGTTTCTATTTTAGATGTCTGTTTGGGGTTGCTTCTCCGCTTTGGAAGAGTGTGTGAAAAGGGACTTGGGAGGAAAGGACTCAGAAGTGTGTCACACGGGCAGAGGGCCCTGCTCTCTGATGTGTATGAACCCTGCTTCTACAACCTTATTCAACACAGATTCTTAGAGCAAGACGACTACTCAGTAAACAGAGGCCCTTAGTGTTTAAATGGATACATGTTTCCTGTTCCAGAACTGCCAATGCTTATTAGATGAGTCAGTGGGTGACCATTCTAAGTATGTTGGACTCACTCAGTCACTGCAGGGGAAATCTATTGACCTTGGATACAAACTTTGTCCCAGAACAACTACACTTGGTTATTTAGTTTAGTTGTAAAAAAATGTGGGAAATAGATGCATATCAGCAAAGGTCTTGGTCTTTGTTTAGCAAGGAAACTAGTGGTGAAATTTATGAAGGTTTTTATCAGAGTGAGGTCAATAGAACATATTCACACACATGCCATTTAAAATAGTATTTATTTGTTTTATAAATGATTATAAAAGTACTATATGTTCGGGGTGGAAAACTTGAAAAATGCCAAAAGCATTAAAAAATAAGTCACTTACAATTTCACTACTTAGAGATAACCAATGTTAACATTAACATTTGAGAGTTTCCTGTCTTTTTTAGTGGGCTTATACATTTGATTTTTTTTTCACTTTTTGTACAAAACATACCATTTTTATATGTTGTAAACTGTCTTTTTTTAATTGTCAAGGTCAAAAGGAGAATAAAGATGTTTCATAAACATCTAAAACCACTAGCCGTGGTATTGGTGAGTCTCCAGCACTGGTATGAGATCCAATGTACTTGTAAGATCCAAAGCGCTGAAGTTTGAGGTCTTTGTTCTTCGCGTGTTGTTCCCCTTTCTGTCTGTCTGCTTTTCTTCCCACAGCTAATTGCCAAGCTCAGTTTTGCTCTACCTGCTAGTGTCTTCTCTCACATGTACCTTCTCATTTCTTATATTATGGCTTGATGTGATTCACTCACAGCCCCTTTCTACCTCATGACCCCTCATTCCACATACCATTTGTGTGACATTTTCCACTTCACACTGTGCAGAGAGAGAACCTGATTTATTCAGCCAGTAACTCTTATCTCTGTTTGAGCATGGCTTTGCACACAGGCTCTGCCATAAATGCCGAAACGTTGGGTCGGTTCCTTCTTTAATATTTAGGTGTGGGCAGATAATGAGGAACTTCAGTTACATTTAGAAAGTAATATCAGCCCTGGCTGTGTGGCTCAGTGGATTGAGTGCCAGCCTGTGAACCAGAAGGTTGTGGGTTTGATTCCTGGTCAGGGCACATGTCTGGGTTGTGGGCCAGGTCCCCAGCTGGGGTGTGTGAGAGGTTACCAATTGATGTATCTCTAGCAACTGTTCCCTCTCTTTCTCCTTCCCTTCCCCCTCTCTAAATGTAAATAAATAAAAGTCTTAAAAAAAGAAAGTAATATCAAAGACAGCAAAAATCACCACAAATACTGTTACTCATTAATAAACACCATTAATGTTTTTGTGACTTTTTCAGTCATTTAAAAATATGTGCATATACATGTGTGTATGCATGTGAGTATATATTATAAAAATTTGATCACATACCACTTCTTTAGCCAAGCATTGTATTTTGAACACTTTCTTATAAACTCAGCTATTTTTCCAAACCCTGATTTGTAGTGGTGTATGCAATGTCATAGGGATACGGACACTTTACCTCACCATCCCTGTTTTTGGGAGCTTTCTGGTGCTCGCAGTGGGAGGGGACTCTGCTCCTGTAAGCAACACAGAGTGACAAAGGGATGTCTACCTACTAGGCAGCCAAAAAAAATTGCCTGATGTCTTCTACAAGTTCTTCAGGTAAATAACTTAGTCTCATGAAAATAAGGACACTGCACATTGTCTGTTTGTCTTTTTCCTTTTTCAAGTTTATTTCCTTGGAGCACATGAATTTATTTTGATGCATGGCATAAGGAAGAAAGTTACTCTTTTTCCTAAAAGTTTAACCTATTGTCCCAGAACAATTTGTTCAATATCTATTCTTCTTCAACTTGGTTTGGAATCTCATGTAATTTATTTCCTTGATTCTCAGATGCAGTTGGCCTTGAGATTCACCTCTGATTTAAAAACCCTAATGATTTAAAACTCTCGAATCACGTCCTGATAACAGTATTATCACAATCAAGAAATATGGTACCAAATTGTCATATCTACTTAGCTGTCTGTGGGCTTTCTATCCTCTGCACCGACCTATATTTGGACCATATTATTTTAATGGCTATGAGTTAAATTTTATTTTGGTAGCTAGTTAGTACTTTATTATATATTTTTTGCCGTACCTTGTACATTTGTGCTTTTTTGTAATCTTCAAAATGAATCCTCCATCCCATTACATTTTTCAAAGAATTATATTAAATTTGCAGTTAAATTACAATAAATTCAAAAGGACATGCATAGTTACAATGTCAAACACTTAATTTTTGTATTACTTATTAATCTAAAATATTTTCAGCTGGTTCACTTTAATTTTCCACATATGCACTAATTTGGTATTGACTTTAATAGAAAAATTGTTTAATGTTCATTTGCATCTATCAAGGACAAACTTGATAAATCAATTTTTAAATATTTAGCTATACTCTAATTTCTATATAAACTCTACTTGGCTTTGTGTATGATATTTGTCAATGTTTAACATTCTGCATCCATATTCATAAAAGAGATTTAGTCTATAGTTTTCTTAGATTTTCGTTTTTTTTTTTTTAGTTTATATAATCCCTGGTGTAGAGAGTTGAGTTAGTCCCTGTTCTCTTTCCCATCCCCCCAACCCCTAATATTAATAACTGTTTTTGAATTTTGAATGTGCGTTTGTTCATTTGACTGAATCATTTGAAGATGTGTATCACTGTCATGTGCTGTGCACTGCTTGCGCACCGTGGTGCAGGTCTCTTTCTGTTCCTCAGATTAACCCCAGGCATTTAGGGCCCGCCCACGTGCAGGGTTTCTGAGGCTGCACAGCTCTCGGTGGGTGTGCTCACTGGATCAGCTCCTTTCACTCTTCTGGTTCGCTAGCACAGTTTGTCAGCTCCATTGAGTAACACTTGGGTAGTCCATGTTTTGTTTTTTAATATGTTGGCAAAGTTCAACCTGTATGGGATACTTGTTTTTCAAATATGAATGTTTGAAAAATGGCATTTGGGGACTAGTTGTTACACACATGCACACATACGTTCTTCCATCATTATTTATTTTTTATTGGAAATTTTTTTCTAAAGATTTTATTTGTTTTTAGAGAGAGGAGAAGGGAGGGAGAAACAGAGGGAGAGAAACATCAATGTGTGGTTGTCTCTCCTGCGCCGTGTTCCCCCCCTCCCCACTGGGTACCTGGCCTGCAACCCAGGCATGTGCCCTAACTGGGAATCAAACCCTCGACACTTTGGTTAGCAGGCTGGCACTCAATCCACTGAACCAACCAGCCAGGGCTATTGGAAAAATTTTCATAGTTAAAATGTTTTTGATAAAATGCTTATTTTAAAATCTAGTAGCACATAGTAATTAATAATATTTCTTATCAACTCTAAATAATCTGTTTTTTATAATTGTGGTTATGTTGCTTTTATATCCCTGATGTTTTGTATTTGTGTTTTTGCTATTACTTTTTTAAAAGTTGAACTTCTATTCCTTATTTCTGACATAGAAATAATATATGCCTATTTATTAAGGGAGCTTTAATGATTTTCTTTTTGTGCAATTAATCTTGTGCAGAACTTGCTCTATTATTTTTTAAAAAGTTCTTTATCAATTTAAATGCTTTTCAGTTTTCTAAGTAAATTTTAAAAATATTTTAAATGTATCTATTTCTTCCACCTTAATTTTTAAAGCTTATTTCCTCAATCTCTTTCAGCTTAGTGCATTAGACACTTAGTTCACATAGTCTCAGTCTTTCCTGTTTAATAGTCAGACCTCAGTGCTGTTAATTTTCTTCAGTATATCTGTGGTCAGAGCTCCTACATTTTATATGTTTTGTTCTTACTGCCACAATTTATAAAATAGTATAGACTTGTAGTTTTGATTTCTTCTTTGTCTCAAGAGCCATTTAATAGTGTCTAACATTTCTCATGCTTGTAACAGCTTTCCTGTTACAAATTTCTTGGTTTATTACACTGTGGTTAGAGAATGTGAGAATGCAGTCTGCATTGTTTCTACTACTTGAAAACTTGCAGGATTTCCTTTTTTCACCCGTGTGTGTATGTGTGTTTGGTTTACTTGACCGATAAAGCCTGAAGGTGTTACAGTAACCACTCCCCCTGACACAGTGGTTTTGTCTGGTCCTCCTTGCATTTCCAAGTTTTCACTCTCTGCGTTCCATCAGTGGAGCCAGTCTTCCAATGTTTCTTTAGTTGTGTTCTCTAAGATGCTGCAAAGGACAGTATGGCTTAATTTATCTTAGTTTGGTTTGGTTGCTGTTATATTAGAAGAACTTTAGACCATATTCTAAAACTAGTTCAGTCTTGGTTATTATTGCTAGGTGAGTTTTCATATTTTCCTATATTTGTGCTTCTTCCTTAATACTTTATTTAATCCTTCATTTATATCTATGGAAGACTTCTTCCATGTGACTCCATTGAACACTGGATATGTATTCATGAGAAACCATTTATAAGTATGTGTGTACCTCCCTGGGAGAGGGCTATTTTTTCAACCTCAAAGAAATTGGGTTTTATCACATGACTTGCTTTGGTCAACAGAATGTGATTAGACATGTGCCACATCTCAGCACCAGGCTTTGAGTGCCATGCAGAATCTGCCATTGTTTCCTATTTGGCTGTAAGAAATGCATGTCCAGAGAAGGCCCACTCCTTTACCCCAAATCCCTGCATAGACTCACCATGGAACACCACAGCCAAAGCGTTAAGAACATATAATGTGAGGGGGAAACACACCTCTGTCACTGTAGCCTCTGAGATTTTGGTCTTGTTTGTTAATGCAGCAGTACTTAGTAACAGCTGATTAGTATTGTGTATCAGGCCCTGTTTTATCTATTGTATGTCTAATTAAGATCCAAAACACACACATAGGCCCTTCTCTCATGACACTTACAGGAAATTGAAAATGTCTGTAGGAAGTGCTGCTAGCCACTATTTACATAGGTCCCAGTAATATTTGATAGTTTCCTGCATAAAGAATCTGTACATGTCTTGTTAGGCATTTCCAAAATATTTTGCATTTTTTTGTTATTGTGAATGCAAACTTTTGCATCACGCTATCTAAGTACATGTGAATGGTACATGGGAAATCTACAGATCTTTGTATCCATATATGTTATCTGGTCACTTTATTAAGTTTTCATATTCAAGTAGTTTTGGATTTTCTAGGTATATAATTAGATTTCTATAATAATTTTACTTTTCTGCTATTATTATAATTAATTTCCATCTTATAACTCATTTAATCAGCCAGATTTTCATAAAAATGTTAAATAATAATGGTGATAGCCAAGATTTTTGTTGTTTCCTGATTCTTATAGGAAAGTGTCCAAAGTTTGACTCTGAAGATATGACTTGTTATGATCTTTTTCTGCTTCTACTTTTCTGAGTTTTCATTCTGAATACGTGTTTCATTTCTGTAAGTGCCTTTTCAGTGTCTACTGAGATTATTGCACATCTATCTAGAAGGTATTTTGTTAATTGGTTTTCTAATATTAAAATAAAAATCACAGATTGCTACAGCCACTGTGGAAAACAGTTTGGAATTACCTCAAAAAATTAAAAATGAAACTGACTTATCACCTAGTGATCCCACTTCTGGGAATAAATCCTAAGTAGCCAAAACACTAATTTGAAAAGATACATGGACCCCTATGTTCATTGCAGTGCTATTTATAATAGTCAAGATTTGGAAGCAGCTCAAGTGCCCATCAGGAGCTAAGTAAATAAAAAAGGTGTGGTACATTTACACAAAGAATTCTACTCAGCTGTGAAAAAGAAGGAAATTTTACCTTTTGTAGCAGCATAGATAGGCCTGGAAAGTATTATGTTAAGTGAAATAAGCCAATCAGAGAAAGACAATACCATATGATTTCACTTACATGAGAAATTCAATGAACAAAATAAACTGACAAAGTGGCGACAGACTCATGGATACAGAGAACAGACCGACAGCTGGTTGAGAAGGGTGAAAGGATTAAGCAAAGAAGAAAAGAATGACTCAGGGGCACAGAAAACAGTATAGTGTTTACCAGAGGGAAGGGGGTGAGGGCAGGTAGAAGAGGGTATGAGGAGATAAATGGTGATGGAAGAGGGCCTGACTTGGGTAGTAAACACACAATTTAATATGCAGGTGATGTATTATAGAATTGTATACCTGAAACCTATATAATTTTATTAACCAATGTCACCCCAATAAATTCAATTAAAGATAAATATATAAAATAATAGATGATCTTTCTTTCTTTCTTTTTATATTTTTTATTGTTCATTACAGTTGTCCTCATTTTCTTCTGATCTTTCAATATATAACTTTATTCAGTTGACTGATGTTTTATTTAGTATTTAAAAATTTGTGTTCATGGTTGGTTTGGTTTATAGGGCTTTTTTTTTGGTGTGTGCTGTCTTTGTGAGGTTTTGGTATCAAGATGATTCTTAGCTATAGTGGACATTTAAAATGCTATTTTATTTCTTAACTCTTCAGTAACAGTTTACATTGCATGTGGGTTATCTGTTCCTTGAAAGTTTGAACCAACTTGACAATAACACTGCCTGGGTGAACTTCTTTTTAGCAAGCAATGCTGTAGTAACTGCCCCAGTTTTTCTTATGGGCTTAATTTTCAAATCAGGATTTATACTTCTTGAGTCAACTCTGCAGTGTCTCCTTAGACTGGGACTTGATTTAGATCTGAATCCATCACTTGATGGATGGTTCCATCATTTGGCCAGAATAGATCTTTAGCTAAACTCTGCCTCTAGAATCACAGTCTTTGACTTAACTGAAAATTTCATGCTAAGTACTGATCAAGTGCCTAAAGGACAGAGGGCTGGAACTTCATCCAGTTGTATATCTGTGTTTGTTCCTGGTCATCAGTATATATTTTCATGTGTGCTAGAGTTTCATTTGAGACTTCCAATTACACTGTAATCAAGAGGTGAGGTTGAGGCAGACCAAGAGCTCTCATGGACCTCAAATTATTTCAGCTATTGGCTTAGGTTGGTGTGTTCTTGACAGTCCTCTTGCTGTATGTGAATGGAGTTGGGAGAAGAGTATTCTGCTGCCTCAAAGAGGTATTTCTTACTCAGTGGAAAGAAAGCTGCTGTTGTTAAAAAGTCTGTTTATAAAATAATTTTTTATTTTTCAATTACAATTGACATACAATATTTTGTCTATTTCAGGTATACAACTCAGTGATTAGACATTTATATAACTTACAAAGTGATCACCCCAATAAATCTCATGCCCATTTGACACCATAAATAGTTATTACAATATTACTGACTATATTCCCCATACTGTACTTTACATTCCTATGACTATTCTGTAAGTACCAACTTGTGCTTCTTAATCCCTTTATCTTTTTCACCCAGACCCTGTCTGGCAACTGTCAAAATATTCTGTTTTTATAAGTCTATTTTTTTTATTTGTTTATTTTGTTCTTTAGATTCCACATATAAGGGAAATCATATGGTATTTGACTTTCTCTGACTTATTTCCTTCAGCACAGTACTTGCTAGGTCCATGAGTGTTGTCACAGATGGTAAGATTTTGTTCTTTTTTTGTGGCTGAGTTATATTCCATTACATATATATTCTTTATCCATCTTCTTTATCCATTTATCTATTCATAGGCACTTAGATTGTTTCCATATGTTGGTTATTGTAAATGATGCTTCAATGAACAAATGGATACATATATCTTTTCAAATTAGTGTTTTGGGTTTCTTCAGATACCCAAAAGTGGAATTCCTGGGTCCTCCTTTGTCTCTCATTATAACCTTTGTTTTAAAGTTTATTTGGTCTGATATAAGAATTTCTACCCCTGCTTTTAAAAAAGATTTTAATTTTTATGAAATATCTTTTTCTATTCCTTTATTTTCAATCTGTATGTGTCTTTTGCTTTAAAGTGAGTCTCTTGTGGACAATATATGTCACAGTCCTTATTCATTCAGCCATCCTGTGTCTTTGGAGTATTAACCCATTTGTATTTAAAGTAATTGTTGATAGATAAGTATTTGTTGCCATTTTATTTTTCATATTTTTAATCTTTTTCTTTTTCTTAAAGAAGACCCTTTAACATTTCTTGTAATGCTGGTTTGATGTGACTCACTCCTTTAGCTTTTTTTTTTGTCTGGGAATCTCTTTATCAGTCCTTTGATTCTAAATGATAGCTTTGAGGGGTAGAGTAATCTTGGTGGTAGGTCCTTGAATAATTTATCCGAATCCCTTCTGGCCTGCAAAGTTTCTGTTGAGAAATCAGTTGATAGTCTTATGGGAGATCCATTGTAGGTAAGTAACTGCTTTTCTCTTGCTGCTTTTAAAATTCTTTCTTTGTCTTTAACTTCGGCATTTTAATGATGATGTGTCTTGGCGAGGGCTTCTTTGGGTTCATCTTGTTTGGGACTCTCTGTGTTTCCTGGACTTGTATGTCTACTTCCTTCATCAAGTTAGGGAAGTTTTCTGTCATTTTTTTCAAAAAGTTTTTAATTCCTTGCTCTGTCTCTTCTCCTTCTGGTACCCCCATGATGCAGATGTTGTTTCATTTGATGTTGTCCAAGAGGCCCCTTCAACTATCCTCATTTTTTTAATTTTTTTCCTTTTTGCTCTTTTGATTGGATATTTTCTGTTACCTTATTTTCTAAATTGCTGTTTTAATCACATGCTTCATCTAATCTCCTGTTGTTTCCTATTAGTGTATTCTTAATTTCAATTATTGTATTTTCCATTTTTGACAGATTCTTTTTATTTTTTTGTATTTATTTTTATGTTTCATATCTCTTTGTTGAAGTTCTGACTAAATCGATCTATTATTCCCCTGAGTCCATTGAGCATCTTTATAACCAGTATCTTGCACTCTGCATCTGATAGATTGCTTGTCTCCATTTTGTTTAGTTTTTGGGTGGGGCAAAGTCTCAGGCAACCCATCACCAGAGTGGGCCAATGGTATTAGCTAGGTTGGTGGAGGCTCTGATACACACCTGCCTGATACACACCTGCCAATGGTATTAGCTAGGTTGGTGGAGGCTCTGATACACACTGTGCCTGTAAGGGGAGAGCTCAGCAAATACACAATGGCCTCTGCCAACATTTTGGTCTTGGAGAAAGCTGCCCATCCAGCCCTTCCCCTAAATCCAGGCAATTCAGCTCCTCCTGTACGTCCCTGATCTTTTCAAGCTGCCACCCCAGTGCTGGAGCTCAGAGAGGGTGAGTCTGAGTAAATCTGTGTGCAGCCTTTTAAGAGGAATGGCTGGAACTTCAGAAGCCCTCCACCCCACTCAGCTACAATTTCCACTAGTTTTAACAGCTAAAAGTTATAGGGACTTCTCTTCCAGCATTGGAACCCTGGCCTAGGGATCCTGGTGTGGGGCTGGGACTCCTTGATCCTCACAGGGGATCTCCACAGCTGAGGTATCCTTTCTGATTTTTAACTGCCACATGTGGGTGTTGAACCAGCTCATTCCAAGTCTCTATTCCTCCTCCCAGTCTCCACATGGCTGCTTCTGTGTATCCTTAGATATAGGATAGAACTGTTCATCCAGACTCCAGTGGTTCTCAATGACGGTTCTGTAACTTAGTTGTAATTTTCTTGTGGTCTTGGCAGGATGTGAGTACTGCATTTCCCTATTTGCCATCTTGACTGGCTCATTGTTACAAGTCTTGTGTATCTGATATTAGTTTCCTGAGGCATATGAAGTACCACAAACTCAGTGGCTGGAATGACAGAAATGCATCGTCTCACAGTTGTGGAGGCTGGAAGTCTGAAATTAAGGTGTTAGCAGGGCTTATTCCTTCTGAGGGCTGCAAGGGAAGATCTGTTCCAAGCCCCTCTCCTAGCTTTTGGTTGTTTGCCTGGCACTCTTTGGCTTGTAGCTGCTTCACTTCATCACTTAACCTTCACATGATATTGTCCTGTGTCCCTTCACTTTGTATTCCTTCTTCATGCCTGCCCCTGCATCCAAATTTGCCCTTTTTATGTGGACACCAGTCATACTGGATCAGGGCCCGTCTTGCTTACCCACTGTAAATTGTTTACCTCTATAGAGGTTCCATGTCCAAATAAGGTCACATTCTAAGGTACCGGGAGTTGGAAATCCCACATACCCTTTTGAGGGGACACGATTCAACCCATAACACTGAGTCAGACTGCCAACAGAAAGAAAGTTGGAAGGACTTCTTTACTGTCATCTGGACTGAGGGCATTCTGTGCCATGCAACATCGGTGGGTAGGCCACCAACTGCCTTTCTCAGTTAATGCCATCAGCCTTCTCAGTTAGTATACAGTTTTTCTCAAATTCTGTAAATAGACTGTTTCAGTCCTCCCAATACTAAGTTTTTTGGTGGTGGGGGGGGAATTTTGGGCTCTTTTGGCCTTTAATAGTATTTTTCTGGGAAGAGGAGAGGGGCTCTATCAGGTTCTGCTAGTTAAAAGCTCAAAGTTATAAACCAGAAGTTGTTTTGTCTCCAGGATTTCCCTCTCTCTCTCTCTCTCTCCCTCTCTCTCTCTCTCCCCACCCTCCTCTCTCTCTCTCGCCTTTTATATTTTTCTCGTCTGAAGATTAGCAGGTTTCCATCCCAGACCTACCCCTAACACACCTCTGCATCAGGCACTGGACGAAAGGAGCACAACCCTAGGGCAGCCTGGAGACTTTTGCAGGAGACTGTGTCGTGTGAGGGCTGTGAGCTTTTCCACACATTTGTGCTGTCACACCAGTGGGTCCGTGTAGCCTCTTCAGGGATTCCCAGCTATCTTTACTGCTTACAACTCTATTATCTTCTGAAGGCTTGCAGCTTATAAAACAGCTATTTTGGCTAGGGCCATACAATAAAGAATAATATTTGACTCACATTTTGCCTCCTCTCTTGCTAGCTAAATAATGTGACATTTCAAATTTGGAATCTTTAAGTTTAGCTTACATTTTTGGCTTTTACTAATTTTATCAAGGTCTTATTGGGATACTTGTCAGTTTCCAAAGTGCTCTGATATGATCTCATCCTATTCTCACAATAAGTTGCTTTTCTGCTCATTTTTCATGGCGATAACTCACAGAAGTCACTGGAGGCTCAGGGGCGACTTGGCCACAGCTGCACAGACGGTGGTAGAGCCAGGACTCCTATTCAGGTCTGCTGACTCTCAGCCCAGCTCCTTTCCATTAGGTCATCCTGCTCCCCTGCTACCTTGTGGCCAAGCCAAGGCTCGGCTCTCACTCAAGGTCTCAAAATACCACCTCCTCCTCCCCACGGCCTTCCCAGTTGAATCAGATAGGAGTAATTGACAGCTCTCCATTGTATTGTTCCATCTATGGAGATCAGAGGCTCAGCCATCTGCAGGTTCTATGGCAGGCTTTTGCTAGTCTAAGAATGGTTTTTACATTTTTAAAGGTTGTAAAAGAAGAAGAAGAAAGAGAAGTAGGCAAAGGAGGAGAAGGTGGAGGGCGACAGAGACCTATGTGTGGCCTACACAGTCTCAACCATTTACTATCAGACCGTCTGCAGAAAAAGTTTGCCAGCCCTTGATCTAGGTAGCTATATTTGCCTCTATCTATTTAAAAAGGGTATTTACCCTCAATCTGTATTTATGAAACTAATTTTTGTTGTTTATTGATTTATTTAATATGGATTTAGGATTTTTGCTTTTGAATATTCAAAGCTCCTGCTCTCTATTCCCTGATATTTTTCTTTCTCCTTCTATTAGGCACTGGAAAATAGGCACACAGAATAAACTCTTCCTCAGTTTATTTGGAGCACAGAGGTTTTCCATATGCCCCTGCTCCTGCACAGGCACCACCTCCCCCACTGTCTGCATCCCCCACAAGACTGGTACGTTTTTTACAACTGACAAACCTACAATGACACATTATCATCCAACATCCATAGTTTGCATTAGGGTTCACTCCTGGTGTTGCACATTCTGTGGGTGTGGACACATGCATCCACCATAATATCATCATACAGATGTATTCATTTTTGATCCACAAACAATGGTAAGCCCCTGAATGCAGGGGGTTTGCCATGTTCTCTGTGTATCTCCACTGCTAAGCACAGTGCCTGAAACATAACAGGGACTTGATCACTATCTGCTGAAAGAAATGATGGTCTATGAGATTATGAAAGCAGATAAGGGCCTGAGAGTGGAGAGTCTTCAACATCAAACTAAATACTTTGAAATTTATCCTATCTATAGTCCAGGTTCTGCAAAGTATAACTACAGGCCAAATCCACATGTTGTTTATGACTGTTTTTACTCTCCAGTTGCAGAATTGAGTGGCTGCGACAGAAATGGTGTGGTCTTGTTACTCTAAACAGTGGGAGCACCTGGGAGTCTCCCCCCGTTGGCCAAGATGACAGCAGAGGGAGGTTCTCTCACTGAGCAGCCAAAAGCTAGAAAGATAGATAGATAGGGCCCCAGTGCACCAGAAAGCTAGAAAGATCAATGCATAGGCCCTGAGAGCACTGAAAGCTAGATAAATAATTGGATAAGAATGGTGGGCTTGAGCAGGAAGTAAGATGGTTTTTGAGATGGGAGTCCACTGCTCTCCCAGGTCCTGGCACCTGCATAAACCTCTTTCCTCTTGCACCAGCCTCATGAGTTTAGCTTTCTTTGCCACAGGTGGCTGAACCTCTGTTTGGTTACAGTCTCTTGGTCCACAGAGCCTCAAATGTTTACTATTTGCCCCCTGTAAAGATAAAATTTGCCGAACTGTGCTGAATGGCATGGGGAAATTGAATGCTTTCATGAAGGTGGGGCTACGTTTCCAGAGTCTGGGAGGGCTGGCACTGTGAAGCAGGACAAATCTACTCACACCCTGAAGTCCGTGTGCCTGCCGCATCCAGAGCCTTCTACAACCACCCTGTCGCAGTGGAGAATTCTCATGGTCACATGGAGGGAGGCATTCCCTTCTCAGGAAACATTGTGAGCTTTGCACAGGTCTAAATAGCTTCCTCACAGTCCATGCACTGGCTAATATATAATTTTCTGAGAGGTATCTAGCAAATACTTTCTTTAGGTATTCCCCAGGCTTCTTTATTGCTCATAGCTCTCTTATCTTCCGAAGGTTAGCAGTTTATAAAATGGATACTTTGGCTAAACTTGCATAACAAAGGATTACATCTGCCTCTCTGCTTTTCCTTCTCTTGGTAGCTGAGGGATATGGCATTTCAAAATTAAATTTTTATGATCAGTATACATTTTGGCTTTTTCCAATTTTATTGATAAATTATCACATAGGCAGTTTCTCAGGGAATTTTCTGGTTGTTTGTTGGGCGTTCTTGAAACTCTGAGATTTTAGGGTATAAGGAGCAGTTCAAACGATGCTCCAACTAGTAGGGTTTCCCCAAAAAAGTAGATTAGACCCATGACTGACTTTTATAGTCCTGGTGTATGATGTTCTGGATGATTCTCCCTACTCAGCTGTGCCTGATATTCTAGAAATATTTTTTATTTATCTTCCTTTTAATTTATTTTCATCATATAGCATTCTTTTAAAACATATTAATAACTTTTCAGGATTCTATATTCCTCAGTTTTAATCTCTTTGAGTTTTTATCTTCCTACATGATTAAGATGATTTGAGGGCCTTTGGTGAACAATAGGGTCACAATACTTGGGGTAAAAAGTACAAGTATGTGATTACTCAGTAGGTCAAGTGTTTGAGCATTGAAATTCATGGGGCAGTACTTATAATCTCACAAAGGTGTATAAACTACTATCACCACATAAAAGCTGGCTGTTTCTACTGATACTTCAGAGAATTTTCATATCCCAAGTCTCATTTTCCCCTCATTCTGCCCTACCTCACCCCACTAAGACTCTGTGGATTAGCTAATAATCTTCCCCAAAGAAGGCCCTTCTTGTTTGAATTCCTAAAATTTGAAAATTTATTTTCATAGACTTTTTGTGTCACATTTGAAGATTTTGATTTGAGTGGAGAGGGGGTAATCAGGTACTTCAGCTGGGTAGGAATCGGGGTGGAGACACCTCTAGAGAGTGAAGTCAATCTCTCTGTCCCCCAAGGATATTTTTTATTAACAATTTTAGAGAGAGTGGGGGGTAGAGAAACATCGATATAAGAGAGGAATATTGATTGATTGCCTCCTGTATGCACCCTGACTAGGGATCAAACCCACAACCTAGGTATCTGCCCTGACTGGGAATCAAACACACAGCCCTTTAGTGTACAGGATGACACTCGAACCAACTGAGCCACCCAGCCAGGGAAGTCAATCTCTGTTTATTTGTTTTTCAACTTCTGACCACAACTGGGTTAGGAGTGGAGCTGCCTTGAGTCAATGGCAAAGAAATTGAGGGTTCTATCTGGGAATATATACAGTGGACACTCATCCCACTACATTTTAGGGGTCTATTTGGCAGACTGAAGTAGGCCCAGAATGAGACCAAATTGTAGGAAAAATTCCCAAGCCTCCGAAAGGGAACTAACCCTAGGCAGAGGGGATCTAAGTGGGAGACTTATTGCTGGTCCTGTTGCCAGTGGAAATGGGGTCCTCACAGTGTTGTGAGAAAAACATTTCTGGGGACCCACATGGGAGAATGAGGTCTAGCAGTAAGATGAACTGGGGTGGAAATAGAAGGCTACCCCCAAGTTCCTCATGTCCTATCTCCTTGTGTCCCTCTGTGAAATAAGTCTAACTTTGTATTCAAAAGCCCAGCACAACTGCAGAGGTCACAAAGTTCTGTGACATGTAGAAGATTAGCCCAGTTTAATCCACGCCTGTCCCCACTAGGCCAGGGTAGTCTGTTCCTGGCTGTACTAGGCCCAGCACTGTGCTGCTCTATCTAGGCCCATGTTTCTGGCCTGAGGGGTCACTGGACTGCAGGCAGTGGCTAGGGCTGCATGACTGCTATGGAGAGAGAACGTGTGAACTAGAGGGTTAATTTTGTGTGTTACCAGGCGCCAGAGAGCAAGAGCTTTAAATTTTTATTATTTTTTTTTCATTTTTTAAAAATATTTAATTGATTATGCTATTACAGTTGTCCCATTTCCCCCTCCACACTGCATACCCCCTCCCACCCACATTCTCCCCCTTTAATTCATGTCCATGTGTCATATTTATAAGTTCTTTAGCTTCTACATTTCCCATACTATTCTTGCCCTGCCCCTGTCTATTTTCTACCTACCATCTATGCTACTTATTCTTTGTACCTTTACCCCCTCCCTCCTCCTCCTACTCCCCTGTTGCTAACCCTCCATGTGATCTCCACCTCTGTGGTTCTGTTCCTTTTCTAGTTGTTTGCTTAATTTGTTTTTGTTTTTGTTTTTGTTTTTGTTTTAGGCATGGTTGTTAATAATTGTGAGTTTGCTGTCATTTTACTGTACATGTTTTTTATCTTCTTGTTCTTAGATAAGTCCCTTTAACATTTCATATAATAAGGGCTTGGTGATGATGAACTCCTTTAACTTGACCTTATCTGAGAAGCACTTTATCTGCCTTTCCATTCTAAATGAAAGCTCTGCTGGATAGAGCAATCTTGGGTGTAGGTCCTTGCCTTTCATGACTCGGAATACTTCTTTCCAGTCCCTTCTTGCCTGCAAGGTCTCTTTTGGGAAATCAGCTGACAATCTGATGGGAACTCCTTTGTAGGTAACTGCCTCCTTATCTCTTGCTGCTTCTAGGATTCTCTCCTTTGTTGGGGTCCACCCTGACTGGTCTCAGGAAGCTGTAACACCCCATGACTAAGGCTGAGTGACAGACCTCCGAACCAGGAGACACTAAGGAGACAAAATTTATTTACCTGGCAGGAGCGCTGCTTCTGCTCTTTGCCTGGCCTCCAATGCTTGATCAGTTAGCCAATGATGGGTAAGATTTTCCATGGGGGGAATTGCCTAAGACAGGCATGATCATGTGGAGGCCTTCAGAGAAGGACTTGAGGGACTTTGGAAATGAAGGGGTGATCAACATCAACCCCTGCCCCCTTGGCTTTGTCAAAGCCTGAGTCCTTGTTCTTAGTTGTGAGAAATCCAAGTCTCCTGGCTGCCTTTGTCTCCTCTGCCTGACTCAGGCTTGTGGAAATAACAGGGGTGGTGCAGTCCAGACCAGAGTCAGCAGACCCCTGAGAAAATCAGACCTGGGACATAGAATATGCAAGATCCTGTGAGATCTGCTTGCTGGAGGGTGCTCTTGAATTAGAATATGAAGGCATGGGCAGGAAATGAAACTGGCCTTTTAGATCCCATAGTCTTTTTAAGTGATAAAACCTCAAAATCTCAGCCCAGAATCCCAGCGGGAGTTCTGCCAGTCCCTTTGAAAGCTACCTATTCATTTGATCTTCCTGCCAGACTGTAATCCACAAACTGTATCTGTATTCTTAATAAAAGCCTACTCAGGCAGCAACTCGGGGCGTTCTCCACTAGAGAGAGTGGCCATGCCGTTCCTATTCCCCCACAGGACTTGATAGTCTGTGTGTATGTTTTCTCACATCTTGAGCATCTGCAGCAGCAATGGATAATGCTGGCCAATATCTGTCACAGTCCTTCATTTTAGTCTTGGCTAATGTAATTATGACGTGCTTTGGTGTGTTCCTCCTTGGGTCCAACTCCTTTGAGACTCTCTGAACCTCCTGGACTCCCTGGAAGTCTATTTCCTTTGCTAGATTGGGGAAATTCTCTATTATTTGTTCAAATAACTTTTCCACTTGTTGCTCTTCCTCTACCCCTTCTGGTACCCCTATAATTGGGATGTTGGAACATTTAAAGGTGTCCTGGAGGTTCCTAAGTCTCTCCTCATTTTTTTTGAATTCTTGTTCCTTCCTTCTTTTCTGTTTGGTTGTTTCTTTCTTCCTCTGGTCCACTTCATTGATTTGAGTCCCAGTTTCCTTCCCATCACTACTGGTTCCCTGTGCATTTTCCTTTATTTCACTTAGCGTAGCCTTCATTTTTTCATCTAATTTGCAACCAAACTCAACCAATTCTGTGAGCATCCTGATCACCAGTGCTTTGAACTATGCATCTGATAGGTTGGCTACCTCTTTGTTGCTTAGCTGTCTTTGCTCTGCAGCTTTGATCTGTTCTTTCATTTGGGCCATTTTTTTTTTGTCTTGATGTGCCTATTATGTAGTGAGGGGCAGAGCCTTAGGTGTTCCCCAAGGTGGGGCAACCCAGTCTCTGGGTTGTGACGCAGTATGTGGGGGAGGGGTTCAAGAGGGAACAATGGTGCTTGCTCCCTTCTCTGCTAGATTCCAGTCCCTTCTGCTACTTCCCCCAAGCAAACTGGGCCTTTCTGGTGCTGATTCCTGAGTGGGTGGCTTGTGTATGTTCTAGGACCCTGTGGGTCTCTCCCAGCAGACTCTCCTGTGAGGCTGGGAGTCTCTCTCAGCACCTCAAACCCCACAGGTGTTTTCAATCGGTGGGTTGAGACTTTATTTCCCTGAGCTGGAGCCCTGGGTTGTGCAGTCTGTTTTGCTCCACAGTTTTGCTTGGTTTATCTGCACGCAAATATGGGACCACCCGATCTGTCAGCCGCCTTGTGCACTGTGCCCCTCCCCACAACCCGAAGCCTCACTGGGTCTGCCAGCTGCCGCTTTGCCTTGAGTCCTCTCCACCCCACTGCCCGGCTCTGCCCCTCCTACCAGTCTGGATGAATGTGTCTACTTTAACTTCTTGATTGTCGGACTTCCATACAGTTCAATTTTCTGTCAGTACTGGTTGTTCTATTGTTTCTAAATTATTGTTGTCCTTATTTTGGCTGTGTGAGGAGGCACAGTGTGTATACCTAAGCCTCCATCTTGGCTGGAAGTCCTCAATAAAAAAAAAAACTTTGAAAAAAAGGACTAACAGAACTTTATGCTTTGTCATTGATCTCATTTTGCTATTATCGAGGTAGCAGTGGAAGGGTGTACTTGGCATCAGTATGGATTGCCCCACAACTGGGAACATACGTAGCTTGATATTAATAAAGGAAAGGAGCAAAGGCCTGCTTCACTAGCAGGTTGCAGCATTCCTAGGCACTACAGGGTAGCGCAGCATTTTCCCATTGAGGGGATTAACACCCCTCCCTCCCCTGTGTAGGGAGAAAGGACCAGCTTTCCAATTTCCCCAGGGTACAACTGGTCCATTCCCTGCAGATACCAGGGGAGGGGTAAAACAATAAAGGGGGAATTCCTCTGCTGAGTGCATGTCCAGGAGAAGCTAAGATGGTGCAGAACAAGGTGCTTCCACTTTGAGGCATGCATGGTAGGAACCAAGATGGTGATCACAGAAGTCTGTCTGTCTAGCTTTGGGAAAGGATCAGATTGGATAAAGGACACAAGACCCCAGGAGATCTAGGAAATGGACTGGTTAGTGGAAGGATGCAGTGAAGCCTGTGAAAGACTGGGAAGTGGACTGGTAAGTTTGAAAGGGTGTCTGCTCCTTCTCAAGCTCAAGATAACATAACCCAAGGTTTAAAAAGCTCTTGCTGACTTCCGGCCAAGATGGAAGCTTAGGTATACACACCTTGCTTCCTCGCACAACCAAAATAAGGACAAAAAAATTTAGAAGCAATAAAACAACCAGTACTTGCGGGGGAGTTTTGTCTGTGGAGCCCCCATCTGCCACAGATGAGAATAAGTCTACCAAGACATGACCTGCTTGGGGAGGAAGAACACTGTATCATTCTATTTTATGTTAAAGGCAGAAAATAAAGGTGTGATATTGTGATTCATAATAAAAAATATATATTTGGTTTTTGTCCCTGTCCCTGGCATGGAACTCCTAAAATCCTTGGAATTTCCTAAGTGATAAGAGCCTAAAGGTATATTTTGTTATGTTAATGAGGTGATTTGGAAATCCTCTAGGTAACCTAAGGATTAGGACTAGTTTCCAGCAGATCCAAGATCCTGCCATGTAATTAGAGGGGTGGAACTTTCAATCCCACTCCTGATCTCTGGGGAGGGTGAAGGGCTGGAGATTGAATCAATCAATTGCCAATGGCCAGTGATTTAATCAATCATGTCTATGTAATGAAGTTTCTGTAACAGCTCAAAAGGATAGGGGCTCAAAGAACTTCCAAGTCGCTGAACATATGGAGATTCCAGGAGAGTGACAGGCTCAGAGAAGGCATAGGAGGTCTGTGTTCTTTCCCCATACCTTGTCTACACATTGCTTCCATCTGGCTGTTTCTGAGTTATATCCTTTTATAATAAGCTGCTTCATCGTGGGCAGTCAGGAAGAGCCAGGACTGACTTTCAGAATGGGGTAAGTAAACCTCGCTAGCTTGACAATATTTTGGGAGATTATTGCACAGAAAAGATCGAGTTTCCAAACAGATGGGTGCTAGAGCACCGAGATTTAGGTGAGTGAATAAAATGAGACCTCAGTTCCTCCCACCAGTTGGGGAGATGAGGGATGTTTCAGTGATAGAAAGATTCTGAGGCATTACTAAAGAAACCTAAGAGAAAGACTGGAGACTGGGATATAGGAAAAAATGTACAGGGAAGCAAATGATGGGGCAGAGTAAATGTTTCTGCTCTGCAGCCTGGGGAAAGAAGGAAGAAGGTAATTACAGATAAAGGTCAGGCTGCAAACTGCACCTGGTGGGGGAGGGGTTCTGTTTGGGGAAGGGGATGGTACATAGGTGAGACAGAGGCTGAGCTCTGCTAGAGGGTTTTGTTCTGATGTACACTGACATGACAACAGCACAGGTGGGACTTGCTGTGTAATTCTAAGAGTGAACTAAGCAAGTATTAAATGAAGTATTTTCTTTTTCAAGCTGCTAGAATATTCTACATCTTTGGGAAACATGTTTGGAAAAACTGACATGTACATAAAATAAAATCGTACTAGCATGGCACATTATCTGTGTGAACTTCTTACTGTTTCATCAATATAAAACAGAATGATGTAGTTTATGATGTGAAAATATAAAGTATAGGTAGGCCAGTGTATACAACTTTATGTAACCACAGAACCAGCTCGAATTGGTCCTGTCCTGTCTAATGAGACACTGAACTGCTCTTCAGAGGCAACAGACCGGAACCACAAGTCACACAGCAGGAGCATGTGCACAGGAGAGAACTTTGACCTCCAGCTGCACCCAGAACCGAAGTCTGCCCCTCCCCACCCTCTCCTCCACCAGCAGAACCAGAGGACCAGGACATAACTGAAACTTGAATACTGAAACACTTTCAGAAGAAGTCTCATTGTGCAGGAAGTTGTGGTGCTGATGCCCCTTAATGTGCATGGTCAAGCTCCATGGTCCTCCAATTGAACTTGCCCCACCAGTGCTTCTGCATACCTGCTCCCCATGGGCCTTTTAGAAACCTGCCCAAAGCCTGGATTGGGGAGTTTGTGCTCCCTGTTCTCCTGGGTGGCACCATTCATAATAAAATCACCCATCTTTCTCCATTGCAGTTCTCAGTGTTTTGTGTTTGGCTCTGCTAGCTCTGGGTAGACAAACTCTTTCTGTTCAACAATAGCTATTCAGATATACAACAACAGCACTCTGACTTTCTTCATCCTTTATTAATAGAGCTATTTTGCTCTTGAGATCCCCTGTACCCTTTCTTCCTCAAGTGGCTGAAAGAGAAGCCATTTTTACTTTTACTTTTTTGCCTGGTTACCCCTTCCCCCAATACCTCTTTTCCTCTCATTAGTCTCCCATGACAAGGTAATCTTTATTAATGTGTTAATGCATACATTTTATATATTCTCTGCACACATATAACTTAAAACAAGTGATATAAGTACAAAAAACATACACATATGGGGGTTGAGTTTTTAAAAATTGAGATACCATTCTTTTCTGCATTTTGATGTTTTCACTCACTTATGATTTATGAACTCCTTCCAGGTCCATCGAACCACTCTAATTTATTATTTTCAGCAGCTGTGTAATATTGCATGGAATAGATGGACTATAGTGTATATAATGGTTCTTCCACTAAGTTACATTCACTTTGTTTCCAGTTATTTTTACATAAATATTGCTACAGTAAGCATTCATATTTACATCATTTCATAGTCTAATGAACCTGAAGGAGTTCCCTGCCTGGGGTGAGGGGGGTGGGTGAGGACACACGTGGACTCTGATGAGACTTTGAGTGATACATCGTCATTTGGCTCAATTAACCTGAGTCTAAAATAAGCCAGAAATTAGAGCTCTCTGTTCTTGCATCAACCTGTTCTCACAATCGAATTGATAGTATTCATTATGAAACTATGTTTATTTTTTGTTCACTTACTGTTGTACCAATCCATCCTTGTCTGTCCATTTATTTGCTTACTCATCTTTCCATCCATCCATCCATCCATCCATCCATCCATGTATTTATTGAACATCTACTATGTACCTAACCTAACACTATCTTAGGACCTATAGAAGATACAAAAGAGCTACCTATATCTACCTATAGCTATATGAAGCTGCTTATAATATAACTGCAAAGCAAGCCACATGTGTAGGAATAGCTGTTTAATCATAGGGGCTGACATAAGATTGGCCTGGGACACAAGGCACTAACCAGGGTACTTGCTCTGCCTTTCTGGCTTCTTGCTCAGTCTAGGACTGGGAGAGGGTCTGCTCAGCTCTCTCAACTTTAGTTTTCTCATCTGCAAAACTGGCCAGTGGACCTAGATCATAACTAAAACACCAGGGACCCTGTAAACAAAATCCATTCCATAGCCATGTACCTCACAGTTAAAAATCCTTCCCCCCAACCCAACATTTAAAAGCCAGTATACTTCTCCTAAGCACAGTTTCTTTCAAAAGACAGTGGAAAGAGTTACTAAAACTGTATCTATTGGCCAGGCCCATGAAGCCAAGATTAGCTAAAGTGGGGTAGTAGTTGCTTGCTCTCCAGTTCACCACATCATCCACCATTCCTTCAAGCCCCGTTCACCCCCTAGGTGAATGGCCCATGGCCCATTATTATTGTGCTAGCACAGCTGAAAAATAGCTCAGCATAAAAATATACTACTTGTGTCAATGTCAAATGTGGGACTACAAAAGATGGGCTGAGAGGGCTGCATGTTTGAAGAAAAATGGCAGAGATCATAATGAGAGAGACAAAGTGAGAACACTCCTAAGTGTTCCACTGTGGACAGAAGCTCTCTGTTGAAAAGATATATCAAGTCCAAATGCTGGGGTCTGGACCCTTGGGCCTGCCCCTCCCTTCCTCATGTGAGCCCACGTTCCTGCAGTTAGACACGGCATGTCAAGTTGCACCAGAGGAGAGCACGTTAGGAGCCAGCTCTGCCAAGGGGAAAAAAAAGACAGAGGGAGATCAGGCCCTGCTATTCACCTCTTTGCTTCTGCAAAGATGGGGTCTTGAAAGACTTATGGTCTCTGATTTCTATATGGCTTTTGGCACATCATTCTAGTCAAAAGAAGAAAAGGAAACACTACAGAGCCTTCAAACCCTGAACACAATGAGCTGGCAATAGAAGACACAGTTAAATCGTTCCAATAACATGCCAGGCTCAGAATAACAACATCTGCTCCTGTGGGGCGTCCACAGAGGAGTAAAAACAATACAGAAATCTTAGATGTTAACGCAAATATGTTTACCGATTGGCGGCTTGGAACTTCTATCAGGGGTGTAGTTCTCATTAATTGCATGTCTGTGCCTAATTGCAGGATGCATGGGGTTAGGCACAGTGGTGGGTGAGCAGGAGAGAAAGAGCCCTGGTCTCCATGATTTAGAGTCCAAGCACAGAAACACTTGTGTGCATTGGAAGTGCCAGGGGCTCTCCTGGTAGGAGCATCAAATCCCAAAAGATCCCACTGCTTCACAGGAGAGGTATTCCACACACTGTAGACTGCAAGCATTGCTCTGGGGTTCTGTGAAGCAGACAGCTCTAAAGCTCTTCCTTTCCTGATAGGACACATGCACTTTTTCTGGGTCCATCCACAGAAATCTCAATCGGTGTTAGTCCTTCCCACCTAATTTCCCTTACACCATAGGGCCGGCCTTGTTATTTCCAAGAAATCTGGCTTTGTAGAAGTGGTAAATTTGTTAGCATAAAATATTGTAGGGGCCAGCTCTGCAACCCACACTTCCCCACTCCCATAGTGAAAGCTCAAACTGCCCACATTTGAACCCAAAGCATGTCAGCATCTTGGCCAGTCTGCATTTTGGCCATCATCTCCCCCCAGTCCCTGTAGTATAATTCATTCAGAGGTGGAGTGTGCTCCACCTGGACCACTCTGCATATTCTTCAAAGGTCACTTATGAGTCACCTTTCCCAAGCTGCTAGCTCCATCCTATGTCCTTCCATGTGCTGGGTGCTCTGTCAGTGCACTTAATGCATTGCATTGCAGGCCATAAATTCCTCCACCATCTCACTGTGGTAGACATCATTTAAAGCTGAATTGAGTAAATGTCATTATTCCTTCAGTATTTATTGGTTTGTTGGCTCTTAGTATTTGTCTTACAGAGCATATAACAAAGAACCAGGTTACACCTCCATCCTCAGTGGATAAGGGAGAAACACTTGTCCCCAGATAGAATTTGTACTCTCTAGTAGGCATTCTATAGGCAGACACAGCTGGAAGCACAACATATTGACAATAAAAACTCATTTACCTGGTTGTTCATGAAGCTTGCCCAATTTCTTCTACATGGCTAATGTCTCCCTTCCATGTCTACAGTTTCCTAATTAGGGAGCTTTTAACTCCCCGAATCTGAGTTTCTAGATTACTCTCTTAGTTGTCCTCACATTCTCATACCTAATATATGGAACAGATTTCTGCCCATTTCTGTACTTATGCTGGAAAAAATAGTTTCTCCTATAGACAACTTGGTCAGGGGTCTAAATTCAAATTACTCAGTTTAGCACTGAGGATGCCTTTCCTTTCCTGCATAGTTCATGTTCTGGTGTTAAGCAAGCTTGGATTTAAACTGTGGCTCTAATGCTAGTTAATTAGCTGACCTTGAGTGAGTTATCCAATCTCTCTAAGCCTCAGTTTCCTCATTTGTGAAATGAGGATAATTCAAACAATTCACAGGGTTGTTGCAATTATTAAATAAGGTAGGGCAGATCTGTGGCATAATACTTAGTACATGGGTAGTGTTTAAAAATGTTGCTTTTAAATTATTGTGAGCCCTGACCCCTCTGCTTGATCTAAAACAATGACTTTATTATTTGTATTATCATATTAAGTAATTTATCATGAGTAGTTTATATGTAACCACAAGTTATTTCTATTAACCCTCTAGAGTGATTAATTAGCCTGTAAAATATTCTAATCAGAATTAATACTAGCTTAGTCTAACAAGTATAAATGTTGGTTAGAAATAATTTTAGATTAATGAAATTAGCAGTGTTTAAGCTATATGATTAATGAGAAATAGTGTAACACTCTACCAACCTTGCATGAATAAGAAACCAGCCAACCCCAAAGTCTGTGTAGATTATGGAGCATTTAACATCTAGAGCCCACCAGCCATACATCTACACATCAAAATGGGCCTTGCTGTCCCTTCTGACTACAGGACCCTCTTGTAAGGGAGCATGTTCTGCCTGTGGGTTGTGGGGGGCCTACGGAGCCTGGGGCTGCTTCCCTCAAGCTAAAGTTTATGTCTGCTTGTTCACAGGCTTCTGGAATTTGGCCTAAGACTTGACTAGAACTGGTAGCCAGGTTACAGGACAACATTGTTGAACCTGTCTCCCACCCCCAGGCCTTATATCAAGGACCTGATTTTGCCTGGACACCGCAATGGCTTAGCTGGCTTTCTTTAACAACCTCCTCCATACCTTGCCTGTGGTTTGCTAATTCATTTTTCAACCAGTTCTTTTGCCCCTGACCTTCCTTAAGCCTTGAGTTAAAACTTAGCACTTTTAGTGCTTCTCAGATAAGGTCAAGTTAAAGGAGTTTATCATCACCAAGTCTTTATTATATGAAATGTTAAAGGGACTTATCTAAGAAGAAGAAGATTAAAAATATGAACAGTAAAATGACAACAAACTCACAGTTATTAACAACCACACCTAAAACAAAAACAAAAGCAAACTAAGCAAACAACTAGAACAGAAACAGAAACATGAAATGGAAATCACATGGAGGGTTAGCAACAGGGGAGTGGGAGAGGGAGAGAGGGGGAAAAGGTATAGAGAATAAGTAGCATAGATGGTAGGTAGAAAATAGGAAGGGGGAGGGCAAGAATAGTATAGGAAATGTAGAAGCCAAAGGACTTATATGTACAACGCATGGATATTAACTAAAGGGGGAGAATGTGGGTGGGAGGGAGTGTGTAGGGCAGAGGGGAGTGAAGGGGGAATGGGACAACTTTAATGGCATAATCAATAAAATATATTAAAAAACAAAAAAATCTTAGCACTTTTAACAAGCACTTAAAACAAGAACTTTTCTTTATGTGCTCTATAAACTTTCATTCTGATGGAAGGATTGTATGTTGTTGGGAACGGCCCTAACTGGTTTCAGAAACTGTAATCCTTTATGGCTAAAGCTGAGTAAAAAGACCTTGGGACCATAAACAACTTAGGAGACAAAGCTTATCTTCCTTGTAGGGGCACCATCTCTGCCCCCTTTCACCTCACCCTGCTTGGCACTGGGTGGATGACTGGTTAGCCAATGACAGCTAAGATCCCTCAAAGGAGGGACAACCTAAGACAGGCATGGTCAGGAAGGGGCCCTCAGGGAAGGACTTGGGGGGCTATAGAAAAAGGGGGTAATGGGCCCTTACCCCTTGGCTTTGACATAGCCTGAGTCCTCATTCTGTCTGCAAGAAGCCTCCTAATCTCTTGGCTGCCTTACTTCCCCTGCCCAACTTATGCCTGAAACAATGACAGATGGTGGGTGCCACCCTGTGCTGGAAAGGGTGGGATCCCTGGGACAATCAGGCCTAAGAAAGCATGCATAAAATCCTATGAAGCCTACTTTGCTAATACCCTTAATTTAAATGATAAGGATCCAAGCATGAAGTGAGTTTGTTACCCCAAATTTTATGGCCCTTTAACTATCTGACCCTGACTCAAAATAAACCTTCAGAGTTCTTTGAATGTTATCTATTGTTTAATCATTTCTGCCTGACAATGATTGATGAGCTTTACATATACACCCTGTATTCCTATGCAAATTAAACTCAAAATCCCATTGAGGAACAGGTTCCTGGTCCTTCTTTGAGAGATTGGCCACCTTTCCTCCCCAAGCAGATCATGTCTTGGTAGACTCATTCTCATCTGCGGCAAACAGGGGGTTCTGCAGGCAAAGCTCCCCCACGCTGTATGAACTTAATAATTTATGAAAACTTTACTAAAGATATTACAGACGATTTATAGACATTAAATAAATAGAAATAAGATTGACAGCATGAATTTGTTGAGGAAAAGACCAAGACTCTGCACTGTGTTTAAAAATGTTTCTATTGTAATTGAAATAGGAAGAAAACATTTTTTCCAGTCTCAAGAGGATCTGATCAATTTTTTTATACTGTTGAAATTAATTGTAACTCTCTTAATGATTTAATGTGATTTTCTGTCTCAAAGAAGTAAATGAATATTATGGAGTTAGGGATGATATGAAAACTTAATAAGTAACCATTGCAGTTAAAGTACAATTTCATAGGACAGCTTCCCATAAACAAACTACTGAATTTTATTATGACAAGACACAGAATCAAGGACTTTCCAAGGAACTGGCTTAATGTTTAAATTCTCCATAAGTTTAAGGTAAGTGTAGTGCAAATATTTTCTAGCCACTACCATTATATGTAACAAAACAAAATGACTTAGTACATTATATTTTTAGTCTTGTGTCAATAGTTCAACATTTTTTCAGTCTTCTGTTATTATGCACCTGGTGGCCTTTGGCATCAATTGTAATTTTAATTGGTGCTTAGTTACAGACTTTGCATCTTATAATTTTATACTCTGTAGTTTACAGCCACCAAGTGCATTTTATAAGACTGTTCTCTGTAGACACATCATTCCTCCTTCCCACTCGGGCTCCTACCCCAAGGAAGGCTTCTTGAAGTACCCTGTTGGGCTCTTCCTGGTTCTTCTCATTTTCAGAACAATGCTGCTCCCCTTGATGGATGACTGCTGAGGGGAACAAGAGTGTGGGGATATAGGGGCACAAAGATGAATATTTCAAGATGTTCTCTCACTAAGCCCATGGGTTCATGTACTCCTCAGAGCACACAACAGGTGTGGGGTGCCATCCAGTGTTATCCACATTTCTAAGTCGAGGATGATCAGGTTCAGAAAAGCTGGATGTCCTCCCAGATATAGCAGTAGCAAAAAATGACCTGTTCTCTGGCTTTCTCCAATAGGAATTGCACATTAGCCACACTGCCTATCAGAGACCACAGGCACAGTGTGAACCTCTGTCTTCTGTCTCTGAGTGGCATACTTCTCCATCCTCCTTCAGCAAGGGAATGAAACAGAGAAGCACACACTGCTGAATGGAAAATTCCACTAGGAGCTAGGACCTACTGATATTCTGTCCCAGGAGAGCTGTATAAATGCTATGAAACATACATATTAAAAATATAATCAGCCAATGCAGCAAGTCACCTGGAACAAGGCTTTGAGCCAGAGACTAGCAGTTTAGTTCAGGTGGCTCCTAACAAGCTCCTATCATGGTAGTGATGAGTGTACTAAGGCTCTTTATTTCATGCCCTGCCTGCTCTTCTACTCTCCGCCAAAACCTCTGCATTTTGAGGCATCATCCCCTGTCTTTCTCTCAGTGTTTCCCAGGGCTGCTGTTCCAGTTTCTTTGCCTTTGATAGTGAGCTGGGCACTTTCTTCTCCAAGTATCTAGTATTTTGGATCTATATCGAAAATCCTTCTACTACTCTTAATACAGTGTTTTAAAAAAGCCTCCCGGATTCCTGGGAGTTATTAACTTACAGTGTGACAGTTAATTTACCCCCCAAACCTCATGACTATGTGTTTTTTTTTCAAAGTACTATTTTCAAACATTGAATAACTACATGATAAGCATCTTTCCTATAGTATCCCATTCCACAGAGGGGCTATAGATGTGTCTGTCCTTTGGGAAAGTGGGGAAGAAAGTGAGTTGACTTTTTTGTTGTAAAAATTACATAAAATCAAATTTACCATTTTAATCATTTCTAAGAGCGTAGCCTAGAAATTGATTTTATTTGCCAGTTCAGGCTGCCATAACACAATACCATAGATTGGGGGGCTTAGATAACAAAAATCTATTTCTCACACTTTTCGAGGCTGGGTAGTGTAAGATTAAGGTGCCCCCAAAATAAGTTTCATTCTGAGGCTCCTTCCCTTGGCTTGTCGACAGGTGCCATCTTGCTATGTGCTCACATGACCTCTTTTTGGATGCGATGAAGAGAGAGCAAGCTTTCTGGGGTTTCTTCTCCTGAGGGCACTTATCCTGTCATGAGGCCCCCACCCTTATGACCTCATCTAACCCTAATTACCTCCCAAACACCCCATCTCCAAACTTCATATGCCACTACACTGGGTTAGGGCTTCAACATACAAATGAGGGGGGCATAAACATTCAGTCTATAATAGTCATTTACCTGATACTGATTTTAAAAAACTCATAAGAAACAACTAGAACTAATGGAGACCTGACATTACTAAAAATTATTAGAGAACTAGGAAAGGAATGATATTGGGGAAGAAGATAAACCTGCTGGTTTTGGAAATAAATAGTTGAGGCATCCAGGCAGCCCATCTGTTCACTGGTCACTCTGAGAGACACCGAAAAAATAAAGGGCCAGTGCAATATGAGTCCTGCTAGACCTCTGTAGTGGTGATGAAGTAGCCAGGGGCAGGCTATCATTCATTTCATGGCATAGATACAGAAGATAAGTAGACCCAAGAAAAAAAGAGCAGGGAATCAACAAAACACATGTAGCTAGGAGTTGAACTGGAATTTTGCCAGCATGGGTTAATGACACAAAGCACTGTTTATATTTGTAGATTTGGATTATTTTTTTCTTATACTTTTAAAATTTTCTATTACTTGGTATAAGAGTAAACTCAGATTCAACTACTGTTTGAACATGTTTCCACCTAATCATTTCTATGTATTGATACTTTTGGTAGCAATTTTCATGCATTATTTTGTATTTAATACATGCATATAGCACGTTAATTCCAAAGATACACAAGGATATACAGAAAAGCTTGTCTTCTTCCTATCCTAACTCCCTAAACACCCAGAAACAGCTATTTCTAGCTTCTTGCATGTCCTTTACTGTGTGCATATGTGTTTACACAAATGGAAATGACTATGCCTATGTTCCTGCACTTTGCTTGTTTCATTGGCTATGGCTTGGACTTCCTTTTATGTCAATATGTATAAAGCTGTTTCATTTTCTAAAACAGCTTTATATTGTATTCCACTGAATGTGTTAGCCAGAATTTATTTTGTTGGCACCTTTTGTTTATTGTCTGTCTTCACCAAGGATTATCTCCTTCCCCGAGGAAGGATTTTGTTGTATTCTCTGCTGTATCATTAGCAGTCGGAATAGTGCCTGATACACAGTAGGCTCTTAATAAATATTTATCCAGTGGAATGTCGATTGATTACATCATTTCATACCTGAGTGCTTTGAATTGCTAGGACAAGGGGCATGGGTAGTTGTGATTTCATTGGCTGTTCTGCATTGCCCACGGAGGTTGTTACAATCTATTCTACTACCACCAAAGTTGGTATCTCTTTCCTCACACCAGTGCCAATACCCATGGTCACCAACAAGTAGGGTAGCCAAGGTTTATTCTTGCCTCTTGATACAGGGAAAATGTATCTTGGTTTAGTGTTTTTGTATTATTATTATTATTATTATTATTATTATTATTATTATTGCATTTATTATTATTATGTTCTACCTATGGTTTATGTGTACTGTTTATATGTGTGAACAAATTTTTCCCTCAGTATGTTACATGTATTTTGAGTTTGTTTATGGTATTTTTGCATTCAGGACTTCTGATTCTTTTTTAGAATGTTTCATTTTGCTGGAGTCAAATATATCAGACTTTTCTTTTAGGGCTTTTTGACTTTTGGGAGGGAGTAGCCATAATTAGAAAAGTCTTTCTCACTTCAGGATTATTTAAAATTTTCTCACGTTTTCTTCAGTTTCTAGTTTTTTAACGTTTAAATAGGCTATGATGATCATTTGACAAATGGCTCATTTTCTTCGTCACTAATTTGCAGTGATATCTTTATCATTTATAAAACTCCAATTTGGGGGATTTATTTATACTCCCCAATCTTTTCCATCAATCTACTTGTCTTCAATCATGAGTGCCGCAAAGTTGCAGTTACTGCAGCTTTATGTAATTTTTTCACTGTGATAGTCTTGGTTCCCGTTCTTATTTCATAAGTGCCCCACCTATTATTGCAAATTTATTTTTCTATAAAATTCTGGAATATATCTTTCTAGTGTTATTAAAACCCTGTTTTTACCATGTGTTGCATTTGTTATGGTTTAATTTAGAAACACTTGACATCTTTATAATATTGAGTGTTCTTGACCAAGAACTTTTCATTTACTTGGTTTTTAAAAACTTTGTTGGTTTCATTTCAAATTTTTCTTGATATATAGATATTATATATTTTAAATTACATTTATTTCTAGGTATCTTATTCTTTGTGTTGCTGCTATAAGTAAAATAAGTTTTCAATTGTTTCCTAATTCTTTGTAGTTTATACAGTTGTCCCTCGATATATCGTGGTTCACTTATTGTGGCTTCACTGCATCGTGAAACAGTGAAGCTACAATAAGTGGACCGCGATACAGTGAGGGATGACTGTATACTTTACTGGTGAGTACCCATAGAGAATTTTATATGTTGTTAAAATTATGTAGGTTTAAGAGTGTAGAAAGTGCTTAAGAGCATATGAAGTGTTTATAAGAGTGTGGGAAAGGTTTATAGGAGTGTGGAAGGGTTTATAAAGCCTTAAAATATAAATAAATAATAAAATAAATATAATGCTGGTACTTCCCGAATTTTCACCTATCGTGGGGGTCTCTGGAACACAACTCCTGAGATAGGTGAGGCATCACTGTATATCAAATATTATTATTCATATATGTTTACCTAACTAATTTATTTTTAACTGGCTATTAAACATTTTAAAGGTTATTCTTTTGTGTACTTCAGCATAAAATCACATCATTTGCAAATAATAATGAACTTCCTTCTTTCCAAGTTTAATGCTGCACTTTTTTTTTTTGGTATCTAATTGTTTTAGTTAGAATTTCCAGATCAAACTTAAATAGTAACAGTAATAGTGGACACCAATAAAAAATGTGGTTTGGTAGTATTTTTATTAAGTTTTATTTTGTTGCACTAAAATCAGAGAATGTAGATACTATTTCATTATATTTTGGATTTTCATGAAGATTTCAATGTGGGCTGTTCTAGGGTCAGTTTCATGAAGACTTTCTAATACCTATTTTGTTTCCAGATTATGGAATTGCTATGTAAATTAGATTTCTCTTAGCTTTTTATTACTATATTATTCATATTTTTAGTAATTTTTTGTATGCTTAGTATATTTTGAACTGAGAGAGGTAAACTAAAATCTCCCTTTACTGATGTATTTTGCTTTGATTCCCAGTGGGTTTTGCTTAATAATTTTGATGTTTTCTTTTTTGATGCAGTTATTAATTACTGGAAGAGCTTATTGTGGAATTATTCTTTATAAATATAAATTGGCCTTCTTTGTCTTGTTTAATACCTTTTGTCATAAATTCAAACTTACATGGTTGAAAAATCATTTTGTGTATATTGCTTGATAGTATTTGCCTGTTGAATAAAACCATGCTTACTCACTTTGCTTTAGGTTTGAGCCTCATATACAGTGGAGTACATAATTGAGTTTTGCTCTTTGCTTTAATCAGATAATTTTTTCTTGATATGGAATCTTTATTTACATATATCTATATGATAGGTATACTTGGGTTTAGTTCATATTATGTCTTTTTTTATTTCTTCTCTTTGTCTTATTTAATTGGATAATGAGAACCAAAATATTGTTCCCTCCAAAGACTATTTTTTAATACAACTCTGGATAACTGTCCTGAATCTATTGTATTTTAACTACAGCAAAGTTATCATTTAAGGCCATTTTGTGCATAAGTTATGAAGGAGCGAACATATATATGCACATTCATATGCATATGTATGTAACCAATGTGGCTGAAACTCATGAAAGAGATTTTTCAAGAGTTAGGCAGCCAAAACAATTTCTTGCATTAACTGTAAGATTTGATTCAGGCATGCAGTAAGATTTTAAATTAATGGCTGATCTGTGCCTCACAGTGTATTATGATTATGAAGTCAAAGGGAAGGAATCAATTATATTATTTTGGTGGATAAATACTGAAATAAAGGTATATAATGGGAAAGAAGTGGTGATAAGAGTTTCCACAACAGACAGAGAAAGAGGGTGGGGGGGGAAGTAGAGAGAGAGAGACAGAGAGAGACAGAGAGAGAGAGAGGGAGAGAAAACTCTTTGGGAGCACTTGCTTCTCTTTTAAAATCCTCTTGCCTTTAGAATTTTCTTTTTTAAGTGTATTTTATTGATTACACTATTATAGTTGTCCCATTTTTTCTCCTCTTCATTCCCCTCTGCCCTGCACCTCCCTTCCACTAGCATCCTGCCCCCTTAGGTCATGTACATGGATCATACATATAAGTTCTTCAGCTTCTACATTTCCTATACTATTCTTAACCTCTCCCTATTTTGTATCTACCATTTATGCTTCTTATTCCCTGTACCTTTTCCCCCATTCCCCACTCTCTTTTTCCTCACTGATAACCCTCTATGTTGTCTCTAGTTCTGTGATTCTGTTCCTGTTTTAGTTGTTTGCTTAATGTGTTTTTGTTTTTTTCAGGTTCAGTTGATAGTTAGGTTCAGTGAGCTTGTTGTCATTTTACTGTTCATATTTTTTATCTTTTTTTTTCTCAGATAAGTCCCTTTAACATTTCATATAATAAGGGCTTGGGGACACTGAACTCCTTTAACTTGACCTTATCTGGGAAGCACTTTATCTGTCCTTCCATTCTAAATGATAGCTTTGCTATCATTTAGTAATCTTGGATGTAGGTTCTTGCTTTTCATCACCATGAGTTCTTTCCAGCCCCTTCTTGACTGTAAGGTTTATTTTGAGAAATCAGCTGACAATCTTATGGGAACTCCTGTGCAGGTATCTGTCTCCTTTTCTCTTGCTGCTTTCAAGATTCTCTCCTTATCTTTAATCTTGGGGAATGTAATTATGATGTGCCTTGGTGTGTTCCTCCTTGGGTCCTACTTCCTCAGCACTCTCTGAGCTTTCTGGACTTCCTGGAAGTCTATTTCCTTTGCCAGATTGGGGAAGTTCTACTTCATTATTTTTTTTCAAATAACTTTTCAATTTCTTGCTCTTCCTTTTCTCTGTCTGGCACTCCTATGATTCAGATGTTGGAACTTTTAAACTTGTCCTAGAGGTTCCTAAGCCTCTCCTCATTTTTCTGAATTCTTGTTTTTTCATTCTGTTCTGATTGAAGGTTTATTTCTTCCTTCTGGCCCAAATTGTTGATTTCAGTCCCAGTTTCCTTCTCATCACTCTTGGCTCCTTGTATATTTTGCTTTATTTCCCTTTTCATAACCTTCACTTTTTCCTCTATTTTGTGACCATATTCAACCAATTCTGTGAGCATCCTGAATATCTGTTTTGAACTGTGCATCTGATAGGTTGACTATTTCTTCATTGCTTAGTTCTTTTTCTGGAGCTTTAATCTGTTTTTTTTTTTTCATTTGGCTATATTTCTTTGTCTTAGTGCACATGCTATGTTCTAAGTGTTGGAGCCTTAGGTATTCAGCAGGGTGGGGCAACTCTCAACGCTGCATTGTGGCACTGTATGTGGGTGAGGGGTCAGAGAGGAAACAATGTTGCTTGCTTGGTCTTGGCTGGTTTTCAATCACTTCCCCCTGCTACCCACAAGCAAACTGGGCCCTTCTGGTGCTGATTCTTGGGTGGGTGTGTTTGTGTATGTTCTAGGACCCTGTGGGTCTCTCCAACAAACTCACCCTTGAGGCTGGGAGTTTCTCCTACCACTGCAACCTCCACAGGTTTTTAACAGCCAGAGGTTTTGAGGCTTTATTTCTTCACACTGGAACCCTGGGTTGCTCTGTCTGTCTTGCTCCCCAGTTGTTCCTCCGGGTTTATCCATATGCAAATATGGGACAGCCAGCTGTCTTGCCAGTCCAGTCCTCTGGCTTCCATCTCATCAGGCATGATCTTCTACTATGGCTGCCCATCTCTGCCCCTCCTACTTGGATGAATATTTCTTCTTAACTCCTTTATTGTCAGACTTCCATACAGTTCGATTTTCTGGCAGTTCAGGTTGTTTTTAAATTTGTTATTGTCCTTCTTTTGGTTGTGCAAAGAGGCAAAATATATCTACATAGGCTTCCATCTTGGCTGGAAGTCCTCTAGAATTTTCTTTTGCATGTGTTTGTTTATATGTGAATGTTTATGTTCCCTCTGATAATTCAAATTTGTTTCTTTGTTGCTTTTCTATGCTTGTTTTAAACTCTATATATTTAATTTATTTGTTTAGATGGTAGCTTTTGAATCTTATTTATAACAGTGATAATATATTTTCATTCTTTCATTTCTTCTAACACTCTGTTGTAGTTATATGTATTTTTTAGTTTTTCCAATAGTGTCCTATATAGTTTAAATACACTTATACCATAATTGTTTTTATCATCTGTAAGTGGTAGAGCTACACAGTCTGTTCTATTCCCATATTTGGCATTTGTTAAATAAATGCTTTTGGGTAACTTGTATTTCTTCTCAGCTAAAATTCATACTCATGGCCTTGCCCAGTTCTTTCTATTGTTTATAATACAATACCATGTTTTTCTCAATCTATTTGTTACAAATTATTTTCCTAGTTTGTTATTATTACTTCATAATTTTTGGTAACTTGTGATATACATAAATTTAAATATTTTTATAATGCAGTCATATTTGTCCATTTCTTTCTAATTTTTCTTTTTCTAATTTTATGCTTAGTTTTCCTCTACCTTATGATCAGACAGTACTCTGATATTATTACTGGTTGTATATTACTCTACCTCTTCTTGAACTTATTTAAGAGCATTCTTTGTCATTAAAATTCTAAATTGCCCTGGCCAAGTGGCTTGATTGATTGGAGTGTTATTCACCAAGAGTGTGTGTTCAATCCCCTATTGGGACACATGCAGAAGGTGGCCTATCACTGTTTCTCTCTCACATTTCTCTCTCTCTATTTCTCTAGAATCAATGTACATACTCTTGGCTGAGGATTAAAACAAAACAACAGAAAAAGGACTCCAATATGCTCTATTATTTGAAAAATTATTCCTTGGTGATAGCTCTGTAATGGGAATGTGGATATACCCTTGATTTTCTTCATTTTATATTTTCCAAATATCTATGACTAAACAATTTAATTTCTGCACTAATAAAATGAAGAACCACCAGGTTAGGACAATATCATAGGACAAATTCAATAGAATATCAAACTAGTTTCATCTAGTCAAATTTAAAATCTCCCACTGAAAACTTAAAACACAAGTTATGTTTTGGAAATTAACCCAAAAAAGACTCAACATTCTCGGTGAGATAGAATGAAAACAAACCCGAGTCCAAATTCAGCCCAACAACACTCACGCATAGTTTTAAACTAATCAAATATTTTTCTTGACAACTGAACTAAAACTAAGAAGCTAATTTATTATTAGACTCACAGATCTTCTTACTATGTTTTTTTAATCCTCACCCAAGGACATATTTATTGATTTTTTTTTAGAAAGAGAGGAATAGTGGGAGAGAGAAAGAGAGAGAGAGAGGAGAGAGAGAAATTGATTGGTTGCCTCTCATACATGCCCTGACTGGAATGGATCCTGCAACCTTTTGGTGTAGAGGATGGCACTCCAACCAACTGAGACCCCCAGCCAGGGTCTTTCTATGGTTTTAATCAGCAATATGGTTTTTGTTTTAGTTATAAACTGTGACATGAGACTCAAAATAAATGGTTCTTTCTTGAAACTTTTATGACCAAAATGAGTATTGTTCCATTTACTTCTGCCCCTCATTGTCATAGGATTGCCACAGTTTAAAACAACCCTCAAAATTGTCTTGTCCATTTGCCTTCAGGGCTGACAATACATTCCTCTGAAGGAGGATATAAGTTTTGGCAACAGTCTGAAAAAATTTGGATTACAGTTTGGGGAGTATGTTTGCCAGATCCTCCAGAATAATAAAAAATGAGACTATAATGTTTTATCACTTACAGTATTGCATTTAGCTTCAAGTAACATAAAAATCCACTTATGGTGGATAAAACAAATGAATTAATTTTTCTGACATATTAAGCAATTTGAGGCTGCTGGCACACATTTTAGTTGCTCCATGATGTCAGCACTGGCATTGCTGTGACTCTTTGGTCTCTCACTCACGACTACTGCCCCAAGGTCACAAGGTGGCTGGCTTGTTTTCAGGGATAACTTCTATGTGTCAGGCTGGAAGAAAGGGAAAGAGCAAGGAGCTATGTCAGTGTCTTCCTTAGTTATCAAGAAAACCAATGATCACTCCAAGGTTATTGGTCAGATAGGGTCACAATGCCATCCCATCAGCAAGAGCATTGGGGAAGTAGGAGACAGTTATGTCGTGATTGACTTAGACCAATCAGGATCCACAGCTGGATTGGAGCACATTCCTTTCTCAAACAAAATAGGGCTTCTGATGACATGGATGAAATGCAAATGTGGTAGGCCACCAACTGTGTCTGTCACAAAAAGGAATGGTGGTAGGCTGGCTAAGAAGACAGTTCCAAAAAAGAGTCACAGTAAATAGTGGTAGCCTCCTTAGAATATTTCAAGAAGGCATTGATTTAATCATATGTACTCTGGCACTTCATTTAAAAATACCAGTAGTGCCTTTATTTAGTTAATATTTTATCTCATGTTCCTTAATAAATTGCTTTTTTCCTTAAAATAAGGATGATTGTCTTTATGCCACTGTGTATTTAGAATTTCATGTATTTTATGGGCACTAAGGACATGCCTAATTAAATTGATGTAGTTCCACTCTGACTAAGTCTGTCCAGGGCAGCATGCTATGGAGCATAGTATCTTACACACTCATAGACACCCACTCAGGTGGCATGACTGCTAAGATAATCACCCCAACCCTGGAATGTGTTGGGATGTACTTAGCAAGAAGGTTTGGATAAAAGGGTCTCTGGATCAATCACAAAAATTTGCAAATATAAAAACCTCAGAAATATTCAAAAGCTAACTTTATTGGTGCTTTTGGCTAAATAGATTGAATCAAGAATGTGAAATATAGTAATCAGAAGTCTTCAACTTTATCACACTAAACTGAAGTTCAGTGTTTCTGTTTTTTTAAAGGATTTTATTTATTGATTTTTAGAAAGAGGGGAAAGGAGGGAGAGAAGTACTGCCGTGAGAGAGAAATGTTGATCAGTTGCCTCTCACACACCCCCAACCCAGGCATGTGCCCTGACTGGGAATTGAACAAGGGACTTTTCACTTTGCATGATGACGCCCAACCAACTGAGCCACACAGATCAGGGTGAGTGTTCCTGTTTTTGATAAGTATTTTCATGGTGTTATGTTTCAGAGTATGAGAAACCCAGGGAGTAAAGAACATAAGAGTTCAAACATGCCTATGCCTATAGCCAGAAAAATGCAGTTCAAGGTTGGGAAGTGTAAGCATGTATGGTGCAAATTCCTGAGTTGGATTAATTACTGAGAAAAGATAAAGGTAAGTAAGTGATAGACTTGGGAGCAGGAATTCTTACAGATAGATTCTAGGCTATTGTGCTGGCAGTCCTCTTTGGCAACAATGACAGAAGGACAAAAGCAAAGGGACCCTGTGCTATAAAACAAGTGATGTTGGATTCTTTTCCATCCAGGATTCTTTTCTTGCAAACTGCAGATAACCCAGCCCACACTACTTTAGCAGAAAAGGCCATTCACTGGCTCACATAATTGGTAAGGCCAGGGTTCAGCTTGATGCACAAGTGTCAATGTTGCCAAGAGAATCAGATTTTCTTCATCTCTAACTTGGTTCTGTTTTTCATGCTGCATCGGTTCATTCTCACCTAGTTTGTTTTTTCATGGGCACAAGATGGTTGTGTTTGGTCCTGTTATCACATTCTTTGAGCTTCATACTGGGAGGAAAAGAGAGAGCTTTCTCTCCCAGCAGTAAAGCAAAAGCTCAGACCTGGCCCATTGACCACATGACATTTTCACACCAATCCCAGTGATGGGGAGATGGGGTACACTAGTGAGTTTAGATCAGTGTTTACAGAGGCCTAGGACTTTCAGATAGGCCTCTCACTCTATTCTGTATCATCTCAGCATGTCCACAACCACACCCCTCTGTATGGTATATAGACCAGCACGTCTCAAAGTGTGGCCTGGGGATCACCACCATCAGTGCCACCTGGGAACCCGTAAAGAAGAAAATACTGGGCCCTTGCCCAGACCCACCAAATCAGAAAATCTAGGACTGGGACCTGCTCGGCAGTTTCACAGACCTTCAGGAGTTTCTGGGACAGGCAAAAGTCTGGAACTATTGGCTGAGAAAAACTGACTCCTTATGAGAAAGAGGCCTCATTTGAGGGAGAATATATTTTCATAGCAACAATGGCAGTTTAGCCAAAGGCCAAGTTAGATGAACTTCTAGAATCTATCAAATGCCAGAAAAAGAGAGAGAAGAAAAATAACTGCAAGAGAGATTTCTGTGTGCTGTCTGAACATGGCTATTTTGACCCTGAAAAAATGCAAATGCATTTTTGTTCCCTTAGCACACACCCTCCCGTCCAGCAGTAATGCATTGTAAACAGACCATATTAAAACAAACAGTTCTCTCTAGATATTTTTTCAATATTTTCTCTAAATAGTTATTTGGTAATACACATTTTTCTGTTTTGTAGGGTCCCTAAATAGCAGAGGTCTCCGTTTGGAGGAGCCAACTCATGCCTCCTAGTGCCAGAGTATTCACGGAGTTTTCGTTTTGCTAAATAAAGAACTGGAGCGAATGTCAACCCCGTGGTGGTACTGGGTCCTCGACCCAGGAGGAAAAACAAGGAACTAACAGTTCCTGTGCCCTCTAAGATCAGAGCTGGTCTACACTAAATGACACCCAAAAGAATCACATCCTTGGGTTTCTGTTTTTTCCCTTCTAGTCATTTACCTTCAGAATGCCTGAATTATGTGTTTTGTCAGAGAATTGGACCCATGCTTTTAAAACTAGGTTACTTTGTGTATGTTTATGTCACACACTCAACAAAATCTTCCAGTGAAAAAGTTTCTCAACATAACACTTACCTGGAAAGGTATCTTTGAAAAAATTGTCAGAGATGATAAGAGACTGACAATTTTCTGACATGGACTGTATCACTTGAAGTCAAAGTTAAATTGGCAGTTTCACTAGTACACCCCTACAGAAAATCTCACCAGCCCACAAGCCACGGTGGTCCCATGAACTCCCTTTCTTTGTCTTGGAGTAAGGAACACAGGCTCCCTTGCAGCCTGATGGCTTTGGCATTCTGGGATTTAAAGATTCATGGTCCTGGAAATTGAAGGGACTTTGGCAATTGATTTATTTCCTCTAAGGTAGACTCTATGTTTGAATGCCACATGATTATTTAGAATCTCAGGTGCAGAAAGAGAGGCCCTCCCTCATCCCTGATTGGGGGACCCATCGTGCCTTCCTTTGTCTCCAAGTGTCTCTCCAAGGCATTCTCAGCCATTGGAGCTATCCTGATGCCTCCAGTCCGGCCAGTCAGGTATCTCAGTGTTTGGCATGTGGGCTCAAGGGCAGGGATGTCCATCCCCTAGGCTGCCTGTGGCCTGGGATGGCTATGAATGTGGCCCAACACAAAATCATAAATTCACTTAAAACCTTTTTTTGCGCATCAATTTTCGTAAGTGTTTGTGTATTTAATGTGCAGCCCAAGACAACTCTTCTTCTCCCAGTGTGGTCCAGAGATGCCCAAAGGTTGGACACCCCTGGCCAGATGTTCAAATTTCTGCCAGGCTGCCTGCTGGCTGTGCTCCTTGGGCAGGTAACTTAATCTCTCTGATCTAAATTGTCAAATAAGGATCATGATAGTACGAGAGGGTTGTGCTGTGCATAAAAGTAGTCAATAGACATAAACTGCTGAAGGTTTTGCTTGGTACATAGTGAGCACTCAACATAAGTGCTAGCTATTGCTTATACCTCTGTAGTGGTCCTCCTCCCTCTCTGCCTCATATTCTGAGTTAGACATGTGACTCGCTTCCCTGTTAGATGGAAAACGTCATCTCCAGAGCAGGGGTTCTATCTGCTCATCCTTTAGTATCCAACCTCATAGCATCTTGGGCTTCACAGGAGCTTAAGAAATGTGTTTTGAGTTAAAGTAAAGCTCCGCTACTCCCACCCTGAGCCTATTTGGCAAATTCCAGAAAAACAGGCCTTACTTTTACTTTACTTCTTTCTTTCTTTTACCTAACAGTGAATTTATCCTACTTAATCTGTTATAAGATCCACACCAGGATTTTGCAGAATTCCTTTATCAAAGTCATTTCTTTTCACTACCAAAGCTGTCCACTAATCACATGCTCTCTCCTCCAGTCTTCCAGGGTGCCTCTGGCCAAGGCTGCCTGTTAGGAGTCCCCAATAAAGAAAGAGAAAAAAACCGACCAGCCTCTCACTTGGGTCGTCAGATAAGATGCTTTCCCCCTGTTGTACCCAGGGCCTGTTATTTTTGAACTTATAGGAGGGGCTAAGAGTGGCATGTCAGGCCCTCAATGAAAGGGAGAAGGGTTGGATGAAGAGCTTTTGAGTATTTCATTTCATGCCCTGTAGGCAGTACAGTCACCCTATTTATGACCCTTTGGACCCCGTTCACGCTTTGGACTCACCTCATTCAGTAGCAAACAACCACTGGGAAAATTAAGAAACTATATGACTGCTCTCTACTAGCCACCCACCAACGTCTATTAGTAACTCTGTGAATCTGGTCTTGGATTTTGATGTGGTTATCAGGGGGATGAATGATGGAGCAGGAGGTCAGGAATAAGTTAGAGACAAATGCTATGTACTCTGAAAAGACTCATGGCAAAAGCTATAGCATCTAAGGTTACCTATTTCATGTTTAAATTTCCATTCCCCTCCCATGCTGTTGGTCTGAGGAACCCTAGAATAGGCCTCAGCAGTGGGGAGATGCACTGGTTTCCTAGGGTTTCCACAACAAGTACCACACACTGGGTAGCTTAACACAACAAAAATTTATTCTTTTGTCACTCCGGAGGTCAGAAGTCTGAAATCCAGATGTCGGCAGGGCCTCGCTCTCTCTAAGCTCTAGGGAAGAACCTGTTCCATGCCTTTCTCTTCGCCTCTGGTGTTGCCAGCAATGCTTGGCATTCCTTGGCTAGGATCCACCCCTTCAACCTCTGCCTCCTCATCACATGTTGTTCTCTCCCTGTGTCTTCACATAGTCTTCTTGTAAGGTCACCAGTCATATTGAATTAAGGTCCACTCTACTCCAACATGACCTCATCTTATCTGATTACATATACAACGGCCTTACTTCCAAATAATGTCTCATGCTGTGATTTCAAGGGTTACAGCTTCAACATATATCTTTTTGGGAAACACAATTCAACCCATTACACAAAGGGAGATGCTTGGATGTGGCTAAATGACAGACATTTTGGCATTAGTTTAGATTGGACTTCTTAATATCTAAAAGTGAGACTGTTCTCTAAACCTGAAAGAGCCAAGAAAAAACTACTGGTTCTGCCTGAATTTGTTATTCAGGGGTAAAGAAGGGAGATATGATGGAGCAGGTTCCGGGGTACCGATGGAGAAAAGATTAACTCACTGCTACCACACTGCACCCGGTGCACTTAACAACTAGAGCTATACCCATATAATCTTTTGCTTTCACAGAGTGAGGAAAGGCAAGTCCTGGAGAGGCATAGAGGCTTCATGCAGCTGGGTTTACAAAAAAAGTCGTCTTTATTAGTGACCTGTAGTTCACTCTTTCTCTCCTTTATAATAGGAGAGAAGTCATCTTTTCAGTTTTCAATTTCCAATGGGAGGTGGCTTCCAGCCAGAGGTCAAGATGGTGCGAATGGCAAAAACTCATTTGAAACTAAAGTCCCGTGGAACTCAAGAGTTCAGGTAGAGGAAAGTATATTCAAATGGATTTGATCTAAGGGCTCCAACAAAGTCATCAAGAGCCAGCTGTTGACTGTGTTGACTATGCTCGGCCCTCTGTCTGCTTCCTTTCCAGTCACTACAACCATTTCCTTCTCTGAGATAACCAGCCATTATTCTGACTTCTATCACCATCTGTCATTTTGTTTGGCTTTTAATTCTATATTAATGGAATTATATAGTATATATTTAATGTCTACTTTTTTTGACCCAGATTATGTTTGTAGGTGTCATTTATTTTGTTATAAATGGTTGTAGTCCATTCACTTTCAATGCTATTTGTCTGTTGTGTGAATACACAACTTCTTTTACTATAGATGAAACTTCTCTCAGTTTCTATTACTAATGGTGCTGCTATGAACTGTTTACATACCTTTTTATTTGCACATAAGTTCAGGTATCCTATGAGTAGAATTGTTGCACAAAAGGATTTGGACTTATTTAACTTTAGAAATACCCTAAGAATCCTGAACCACCAATTTGAAAGAACTTACGCATCTCTATGTTCACAGTAGTGCTATTTACAATAGCCAAGTGCTGGAAACAGCCTAAGTGCATATCAGTAGATGAATAGATCAAAAAACTGTGGCTCATTTACACAATGGAATACTATGCAGCAGAAAGGAGGAATTCCTACCTTTTGTGACAGTTGAGTCTACAGAACTGGAGACTATTATGCTAAATGAAATGAGTCAAATATCATATGATCTCACCTATAAGGGGAATCTAATGAACAAAATAAACTAATGAACAAAATAGAACCATAGGTGTGGAAACATGGAACAGACTGACAGTGACCAGAAGGGAGGGGGAGGGGGATAATGGTGGAAAGAAGGGGAAGAGTCTAGTCAAAGAACATGTATGAATGATGCATGGACGTGGACAACAGTGTGGAAATTGACTGTGAGAGTGGGGGGTAGGATGGACACAGGAGGGCAAAGGGGCAAATAGGTACAAATGTAATAGAATAACAAATAAAAAATGATTTGAAAAGAAAAAAGAAGATAATGAAAAAGTTTTCCTTAGTGATTGCATAAATTTATACTAATCTAGCAGTATATGAAAGTTCCATTTGCTTCACAATGCCAGTGTTTTTAAATTTCACTACTCCGATGGTGTATTGTGGTTCCTCATTGTGAAATAATTTGATTTTTTTGATGATTAGTGAAATGGCAGCCTTTTTATGTATTTATTGGCCATTAAAATACCTTGCTTTGTAAAGGACCTACTTAGTTCTTTTGCCCATTTTTGGAGATTATCTTTTTCTTATTGATTTGAGGAGTTTGTAAAAATATACATTATAGATACAAATATTTTATTGAATATAAAATTCGATAAAATGTGTGTGTGTGTGTGTATATATATAAAATCTTCTCCCATTGTGTGGGACCTTTTTACTCTCTTACATATTTAATAATGAACAGAAATTCTTAATTTTAATGTAATCCAGTTTATCATTGTTGTCCTTTGAAGTTGGTGCGGTTTTTTGTATCTGATTTAAGACATCTAAAAGCTTTTTGTTTTACTGTTTATATTTAGAGCTAGTATTCATCTTGAATATATTTTCATGGATGATATAAGGCAGGGGCTAATGGTTCATTTTTTTTCCATGTTGATATCCAATTGACCACTGTTCAATGAGAAGATCAGCATTTCTTCACTGATGTGAACTGATATATTTGTCAAAAATCAACCCTCTTCCCCCTCTTCTTTTTCTCTCTGATTTTCTTTTAGTTCATTGTCTATTGTCAGTCCCTACAGCAACACCATACTGTTTTAATTATTGTAGCTTTATAACATATTGATATATGGTAGTGTCAGTCCTTCTGCTCTTCTTCAACATTGTCTTAGCCTTTGATTAGAATCATCTTGTTCACTTATACACACACACACACACACACACACACACACATACATGCCTTGCTGGTGTGTGTATTGAACAGGACTGCACTGAATCTTTAGGTCAGTCTGGAAAGAATATACATGTTCAGTGTAGAACATATCAAGAATTAAAATCCATGAACATGGTGCATCCTTCAATTTTACTGTTTTTGGTGTTGTTGTGTTACTGTTTTCAATATTCAGTTTTCTAAATGTCATTGCTAATAAATATAAATACAATGTATTTTTATATATTGAATTTGCATCTAGTGACCTTGCTAAGTTCTCTCAGTGATTTTAATGCCATACCTAATCGAAGATTCTTTTCAATTTTCTATACACACAATCCTCCAATCTGTGAACCATGACAATATTTCTTCTCTTTCAATCTATACATTTTTTTATTTCTATTATTTTGTTTTGCTATATTGGTTAGGACCTTTAGTATGATTTGAATAGAAATGGTGAGAGTAAACATCATTGTTTTGTTGATGATATAAAGGGAAAAACTTACAGTATTTTGTTATTATTGTTACCATGATTTTTAATCCTCACTTGAAGATATGTTTATTGATTTTAGAGAGGGAGAAGAAAGGGGAGAGAAAGAGAGAGAGAGAGAGAGAGAGAGAGGAAGAGAGATAGAACCATTGATGTGAGAGAGAAACATCTATCAGTTGCTTCCCATATGTGCCAGACCAGGAATTGAACCCACAACCTAGATATGTGCCCTGACTGATGATTGAACTTGCAACCTTTTGGTGTACAGGATGATGTTCCAACCAACAGAGCCACCTGGCCAGGGCTACAGTATTTTATTGTTAAGTATTGTTTTTGATGTAGATTCTTTTGTAGATAACTTTTGGCAGATAAGAAAATTGCCTTCTATTCTATCATTGAATATTGAGGCTTAGCATATGTATCTTTATTTATTTATTTATTTATTTATTTATTTATTTATTTATTTATTATTTTTTATTCTCACCCAAGGACATGCTCATGGAGAGGGGAAGGGAAGGAAAGAGAAAGGGAGAAATACATCGATGCCAGAGAGAAAGCCTCCCATGAGTGCCCTGACTGATGACCAAACCTGTAACTGAGGCATGCACCATGACTGGAAATTGAACCTGTGACCTTCCAGTTTACTGGATGATGTTCCAACCAACTGAGCCACACTGGCCAGGGCCATGTGTATCTCTTCAGATGATCAAATGATTTTTGAAAATCCCACTGATTGATTTTTAAATGTTATACCAGGTCTGTATTACTGGAATAAGCCCAACTGTGCCATGATGCATTAATTTTATGTTGCTGAATTTGACTTGCTACTCTTTTGTTCAGAACATTTGCAACTTTATTCATGAGAGATCCTGGCCTGGAATTTCCTTACTTATAAGTTTTTTTTGCCAAGTTTTGTAATAAGATTATATTGGCCTCATAAAATCATTTGGGAGGTAATCCCTTTTATTTTTCTAGTCCCTAGAAGTTTTGATTAGAATTGTTATTTCTGGCCCTGGCTGGATAGCTCAGTTGGTTGGAGCATCTCCCCAAAGCATCAAGGTTGCAGGTTCCATCCCCCATCAGGTACATACAAGAATCAACCAGTGAGTGCATGGATGGGTGGAACAACAAATCAATGTTTCTCTCTCTCAAAAATATATTTCTTCCTTAAACATTCAGTGGATCTTGATATTGAGGCTCCCTGACATTGGAGTTTTCTTTGTGAAGAGATTTTAAATGATGGGTTTACTTTCTTTACTAGATGTAGGATTATTTAGATTTTCTATTTTTTTATTATACCAGTTTTGTAAATTATATTTTTCTAGGGATGTGTCCTATAGCCTGAAATTTCAAATGTATTTGTATAATGATCAAAATATTTTCTAATTCTTTACTGATTGATTATCTGTAGAATCTGTATTAATCCTTTTTGTTTGATGTCTGGCATTGGAAATTTGTACCTTACTTTTCTCTCAACCAGTTGTATTACTTTTTTATCAGCTGTTTTAGTCATGTAGAAAAAACAACTCAACTTTATTGATTGGATTTTACATTTGTTTTTGATTTCATGAATTTTTTTCCTCTACGCATAATTTTTTCTACTTTCTGGGTGTAATATGCCTTTTATTTCTCTGCTCTTGAAATGGATACTTAAAACAATAGTTTTCAGCCTTTTTCTATTTTAGTGTATGTGTTTAAGGCTACAATTTCCCCTCAATTTCTCCTTTAGTAGTAGCCTAAAATTTTGATGTGACACATTTTCATAACCACTCTCTGGAGCATATGTTCTAATGTCCATTTTTATTTCCTCTGACCCATTAGTTATTTATTAGAGTATTTCTTAATTTTCAGGCATTTGAGGGTAGTCTGTTATGCTGTGTATTGATTTCTAGTGTAATTCCACTGAACTCAGATCACATATTCTGCATAACTTCAGATTCAGAATTCAATGAAACTTTATGGGCTAGCATATAGTGTATGGGTTACTTTTATTTATTAATTATCTACTTAAAAAATTCTCATTCAAGGACATGTTCATTGATTTTTTTTAAGAGAGAGAGAGAGAGAGAAGGGAAGGGGGAGAGAGAGAAAAAACCATGGATTGATTGCCTCTGTTATGTACCCTGAGTGCGGATCGAACCCATGACCCAGGCATACACCCTGACCAAGAACTGAACCAGCAACCCTTTGGTGTACAGGATCATGCTCCAACCAATTGAGCCACACTGGCTAGGGCTATATGTGTTGCTTTTAGAACGCTCCATGTGAACTTGAAAAAAAAGCATATTCTGCCACTGTAGAGGTCAGTCTTTATAAATGTCAATCAGATCAAGTTTGTTCAAATTTTCTGTATTTTAACTAACATTTTGTCTGCTTATTTTATCGGTTACTGAATGAAATGTACTTAATCTCTCATTTTGGTTGTGGAGTTATTTTTTTCTTTGTTTTCTTGCTTTTTGTGCTATATCAGGGTTTTATATTATTCCATTTTTCCTCCTTCATCAAATGGTAATTATACTTTTTACTCTCTTTAGCACTTACTCACTGACAAAAGCACACTTTCTAGACTTACAAGTGCATAAAAATTGGTACTTCCTTTGCTTTCTTCACAAGATTCTGCCCCTCTTTGGTGTTATTTTTTATGTTTTAATTTACACATATTTAAACTACATAAGACATTATTATTATTATATTGTACAGCAAATATTCATTTAAATTTACCCAAATATATATTCTGTCTGTTGGTCTTCATTCCCTCCTGCATTATGGGCTCTCCTCTGAGACTACTTTCCTGAAGGCCTTCTTTTAGTATTACTTTAAAAACAGTTCTATTGGTGAGGGATTGTTTTCATATTCTTCATTTCACCTTTTTTCAATCTTCATGTGAGAATATGTTTATTGATTTTAGAGAGAGAGAGAGAGAGAGAGAGAGTGATTGAGAGAGAGAGAGAAACATCAATGTGAGAGAAACATAAACTGGTTGTGGTCCTGTACATGCCCTGATGTGGAATCAAACCTACAACCTAGGTATGTGCCCTGACCAGGAAATGAATCAAGAATATTTTGGTGCTCAGGACAACATTCCAACCAACTGAACCACCTGGCTCCAACCAAATGAGTTACCTTTGCCCTTTTTAAAAGAATATTTTCATAAGGTACTTAATTGGTTTGGCAATTATTTTCTTTCAGCATTTTAAAGGATGATATTTGTTGAGAAAGGCAGTGTTTTCTTTAAAGATTTTATTTATTTATTTATTTTAGAGAGGGCAAGAGAGGGAGAAAGAAAGGGAGAGAAACATCAACGTGTGGTTGCTTCTCTGCACCCCCTACTGGGGACCTGGCCTGCAACCTAGGCATGTTCCCAGACTAGGAATCGAACTGGTGATGCTTTGGTTCATGGGCCAGCATTTAATCAACTGAACCACATCAGCTAAAGTGAGAAAGACAGTCTTGAAGATGTGGCTTTTCAGTCCCTACTCAGCTATATAAGAATGGTCCTGGGGCTTGAAATAGTTCTTTCAAGAAGGAACCCACACAGCTAAGCCACACTTATTACCTTAGATGGGAATATCTTTCCCTGTTTCATGCTCAATGAATGCTCTTTGTATCTGATAGAGCACATGCATCATATGGGACTTGGAAAGCCCCACTGCTATATTTATCCTTCCAGGAAGGGGACAAGGTTCCTTCTACTGTGTCATGAGAAGGGTGAATGTAGGCAAATTGCCTGCATCAGCTAACATGAGACACTCACTGGCCATGGGGCACTGATATCCACTACTCAAGTTGATATTGCTCTGCCTCTTCTCCATGTAAGTAAAGTGCTGTTCTGTCCAGTGTTTGACTGTATTTTGTTTTCCTTAGTGATTCCAATTCAAAGATGCAGTGGGTAGCAGTATTGGGGTCCTCCTTTGGTATAAAATATTCCATTGTCTTCTGATTACTATTTTTTCTTTTTAAAAGTCATCTGTAAGTATTATCATTGATCTTTTTTAGAAAAGGCTACTTTTCCCTCTGCTGTTGGTTTTTTGCAGTGCCATGATATGTCAAGTAATGGCTTTTTTTGTTGTAATTCTATTTGGATATGATAGTGTTTCTTGAATTTGTGGTTTGATGTTTTCCTTTAGCTTTGAAAATTTTTCTTTTATAAACTTTCTAAATAAAATTGCAGCTTCATTTTCTTTTTTTTCTTGGATTTCAATTACACACTTATACTTTTTACCATGACCCAACTGTCTTTCATACTGTTCTTTGTACCTTCAACTTAATTTTTTTTATTATGTTTCAGTATGGGAACATAGCTGTGTTTTTTCCATCACTGTGCTTAACCTCTGTTAACCCACTCAATGAGTTATTAAATTTTAAATTCTAGAATTTACATTTGATTCATTCTCACAGATTTAATTTTATCTACTGAAATTCTCCACCTTAACATATTTTACTAGACATATTAATGTTAGTAATTTTAGAAGCCACAGATGATAATTCCAATATCATATGTGAGTCTGTTTGCATTAACTTTTTTCTCTTGTGGTTTTTGCTCTTTTCATTGTATGTCCTTATAACCTGATACTTTTTGACAGCTCACTGGTCATTATGTTTGAAAAATTACATAGGATCTTAGCCCTTTTCTTTGGCCAACTTGTTTCTTAGTTTTTCAACCCAATGGTGCTTATAAAATAGCAAATGATCTGAGCCTCTTTTCTATCTGTGATCTTAGTTTATTTCCTAACTACCCTGTTAGCTCTTGGATTCCTTTAAACAAATTACTTTTTTTTCCCAAAAAACTAACTATTATAGTTGTTATCAATGGAAGCTATAAGCTAACTGGTCATATCCAGAGTAGAAATCTAAAAGATTTCATCCTTGACTTAGTAAACCCTTTTCTGTGTTTATGTTGGTTTCCTGGAACTAAGGGCCAAGCACAGTTAGCCCTATTTCCTTGTGCAAGAAGACCTTCAAAGTTATATTTGATCAATAAGAGGACACTTGTTCCCATTCCTTATCCAATGCATTGATCATCTTTGAAGAGGGTCACAGAAGTAATTTCAAAAATACTCCTCCTGGAAAACTTTGAGTTTTTTAATCCTTACTTGAAGATATGTTTTTATTAATTTGAAAGACAGAGAGAGAGATTGCTTACCTCCCATGTGCTTCCTGATTGGGGACTGGGAATGAACGCACAACATATTGGTATGTGGGATGACATTCCAACCATCTGAACCACCCAACCAGGGCAAAAATTTTGAGTATTTAAGGGATGAAATTTTCAATTTCCACAGCAATAGAAGAATTATATTTATATTGCTAAATTTCTGTGTAGTTGTTAAATGTATACTATAGATGTGGATCTTATGGTTTCTATTAATGGGGACAAGTGATGGCTTCTCAATGCTCTTGGAGGTACAAAATAATAGGTCTTTGGAAAATGGTTGTCAGATTTATGTAGAACTTTAAGGAAAGAGACCTGTTTCTGAATCTTGGTCTTGGACTATGTCCTGTGGATTTTTGATATTGAGTTTGGATTTCTTTGTAGGAATATATAGAATTCCACATTCTTTGCATGTCTCTCAATCCATAAGAAATAAATTCTCCTCATATACAATGATTGATGACCAATTTAGAAGTTAGAGATAACAACATTGCTGGAGGCAGTTCAGAGCTAAGGCCAGGCACCCTTTACCATTCTGCTAAAAGGGGCCTGCTGTTCTTGATAGAGATGAGGATCAGGGTTTCAGTTCCTTAAACAGTGATTAAATTTATATAATTAGTTCAAGGTTATTAGAGCATTGTTTCTCAAAGTATTCTGTTGTTCATACTTCCTGACATGATTAATGGTCAGTGACAAGGGTGTGAGGTGTGTGGTGACAGGTAAAGGAAATTTCCTGATCAAACAACAAAGTGAAGCAGCCAAGTTTATTTACTGGACTACTTTTCAAAGAAGTTTGTGTATTTATAATATGCATTGTGATTCTCCAGGATAGGGAAAGGTAAATACAAAAATGCTACATTTCTCAAATCAGTTTGAACTCTGTCTACTCTTAACTTTCTTACTAGTTCAAAGAACATTCACACTTAATAAGTTTAGTGATGATGTTGGGAGAGTGGGAATGAGGAGTGTTGAAAGAGACAACCCTAGACTAGACAATAAATTTCTCATTTTCTCTCTCTTTATATTCATTTTCACTGTTGTCATGTTAAAAATGTTTTTGTTTATGGTTTCTACAGAAATTAAGCAACCAGCTAAGCAGAATGCTTAAAGCTCCTCCCTTCCCTTGGGAGTTAAGAGCAGGTTGTGGAAGAAGACAGCACTGGCATTCGGTTCCCTGAGGGAATCTCTTGGCTTGACAGTAGATGCCTCTCCAATCTTGAATTCACCTGGTAGTTTGGTTTCTCAGGGTGACTGGTGGGTGGAGGGAGCATGATCCTGAGATATCCTGAGTCCAGACAAATCTATCCTTACAGGACCAGTTCCAAGAACAAATTATAAAAAATCCTACCCTCATACTTATTTCCTTATTCAAGAGCAGCCATAAAGGGGAAAAAAGGCACAAGGTCGTCTCTCTTTTTGGTGTCTCTGGGCTACACTGGAAAAAGAAGAGCTGTCTTCAGCCACACATTAAATACACAAACACTAATGAAAACTGATGAGAACAAAAAGATTTTAAGTAAATTTACAGTTTTGTGTTGGGCTGCATTTATAGCCATCTTGGGCTGCATGTGGCCCCCAGGCTGCAGGGTTGGACACCCTTGGTTACAGTCAGCCTGGTGGTGAGGGAGATAGTGGTTAGTTTTTATGAAGTCAGTACGTCTCTTTTCGAGTACTATTTGTCCAAGTCTTTTCTATGTCCTGTGACTATAACATCTATGAGTTATTATTAAATGTTTCTCACTGGTGCTGGGGATGCTGGTGGTGTGTGTGTTGGGAAGCTGGAGGAAGTGTGACCCCATTCTTAGTTTATCTGGGTTTGGTACAGAATAATAGCTCCCTGTGGTTATTGCTGATGGTGTGGGGAGGGGAAAAGGTCAGAGGGAGTCTTGCATCCAATTTGTCAACAGTAACATAGTCACCTATTTAAGGAACATTGGAATGAATGTAAAACCTAGAATGTTAGGGAGAGAAATCACAGATAATAACAGTGAGCAAATCCCATTGCACCAAACCACTCCACAGCCCTAGAGTCTGCTCTCCCTGCCACTCTGAGAAGAATGACTCCAATTAACTTTTGTGATGATGGTGGGGGAGGCAGGTTGTTGTTTTCCTTGACTCCTAAAGAGACATTTCATAAATAATTTGCTTAGTGTGTCAATTCGTGCATCTGGGAAGCATAATACGTCCTTGGCATCACAGTGCACTGTGATGTTCATCCATTGCCTCTTGCAGAAAGAGAGGGGGTCGAGTCCGTCTATTTAGAGTATTGGTTATTTTGGTGTCTATTATTTAGAAAGTTGTGATTGGGAACTCTCTTCAAGCTGAGATTATTTTTGTGCCTAAATAATCAAAGCCAGGCTTCTTCAGGAGGTTGCAGGGTGGTGGCTGGTGGACTTGAGTAGAACCAATTGCTGTCTTACAATTCTCATCACTATGTTAATGAGGGAGAAAGGGATTTGGATGATGAAAATTGTTCCCAAGAGGGTTGGCCTTATGGTTTTGATAATGTATATGGCGACACTGGGAATGCAAATATAATTCTCTGGGATAAACAACATTAAACTATTTTTTGATGATGTTTGGCTTGCTTTTGGAAAGTATCACGACAAATTAGACATCAGGGGTAAGTTATAGTGAGTGGAACCTGGTTTCTAATTTCTTTTCCTACCCTACTACTGAGTAGCTGTGTAATATTTGCAAGACTTTAACCTTCTTTATTATATAACTGCTTTTTTCTTCATCCAAAGTGCATGTAGGAGAGTACTTACTCTAAAAGTTGTGAAGATAAACTTTAACAAGTAAAAGTTTAACTCTTTTCCTTTTTCTTCTGCTGCTTACAATTGTCATCCTAGTTATTATCATTTCTTAATTATTACATCCTAATGATCACTTCTTAATTATTATTACTTCCTAAACCACCTTATTGACACTGGTATGAATTCTTGAACCTTTATTTCATCATTTATCCTATACATCATTATCAGATCAATCTTTCTAAAACAAATCTATTTTTAAAATTAAATGTACTGGGGTGCCATTGGTTAATAACATTATCTAAGTTTCAAGTGTACAATTCCATAATACACCATCCTTATATTGCATTCACCATTGTGCTCACCATTGTGCTCACCACCCCCAGTCTAGTCTCCCTCCATCACCATATTTCTCATCTCCTTTACCCTATTCATCTTCTTCCACACCCCCATTCCCCTCTAGTAACCTTCACACTGTTGTCTGTGTCTACGAGTTTATTTGTTTGTTTGTTGCTTTCTGTTTTATCTCCCACATATGAGTGAAGTCATATGGGTCTTGCCCTTTTTTATATGACTTATTTTGCTTGGCATGATACCCTCAAGATCCATCCATGTTGTGACAAATGGAAGTATTTATCTTTTCTTACAGCCGAGTAGTATCCCATTGTATATCTGTACCACATCTTCTTTATCCAATCATCCATCAAATGACACAGGTTATTTCTATGTCTTGGCCACTGTGAATAATGCTGCAATGAACATAGTGGTAGATATATCTTTATGAATAAGTGTTTTCAAATTTTCCAGGTTAGATACCAAGAAGAGGGATTTCGGTGTCACACAGTAGCTCCATTCTTAATTTTTTGAGGAAATTCCATATTGTAAAACAAATCTTTGATTATGATATCAGTCTACCCAGACACCTTCAGCTAAATGCAGCCTTGCAGCCTTGTCTTCAACGTCTTTTCCAGTCAAGATCCAACCTTCTTCTCTAGCGTTAGCACCCTGTACCACTGTGAGACTGAACTTTCCATGTTTGCTGTGTATGCTCAGAAATTTGTTATCTCTGTTTCTCTTCACAGTGCTCCTGTTCTCAGAAATGCTTTTACTTCCTTCTGTTTATGTATAAATGTTACTCAACCTTCACGATGTAGGTGACATGTTACTATTGTCACCCAGAGACATTGTCTTCCTGCAACATCGAATCTGTTCCTTCATCATGTCACATCACATTTTTCTTCCTGAGTTAGAACCTCCTTGAGGGCAAGGGTCACACAGTTTAACCTTCTAAATGTGCTGTGTCTAGTATAGTGCAGGGACAAGTGGTGTTTTTCATCTTAACTTTATCCCACATTAATTTCCCAGAGAGAATTATGTATATGAATTCTCAATATTTCACTTCACTAATTTGTAAATGACATCATATGGCTTTATTGTTCCTATAAAAAATATTGTGCCAGCAATAATTTTCCTGCATATAGAAGGAAGGAATGGGGAACAGGACAGATCTGCAGCAAGGTGCGTCCTCAGGAGCCCCTTTGATATGGAATAATAGGAGGACTGTGCTCTTGAGGTAGCCAGCATCCCACATCTGACTCCCACCAGTCCCCACCTGTGTCCTGGGCTTTATGGAACACTGTCAATATTTCCATCTCATTAAAGTTCCTCCATCAGGAAGGTAAAATAAGCAGTATAATCAGGCCAGGTTTCGTGCATAGAGAGGAAAAAAAGGTTGTAGAAAAGCTTAAACAGTTGGTATGGCATTGCATAGTTTGTTGGTGGGTAAAGGAAAAAAACCAAAGATTTAATTTTTATTCCATGGATTTCTACTAAACCAGACAGTGATTTCCAAACTATAGTCATTTGTCATCTACTTCCACATTTTTGTTTTTTTATTATGTCTGTGCAATAGTCAGGCTTTCATTTACTTAATGTTTTTGTTTTAATCCATTATGTTTTAAACTAAATATATTTATTTCAAAGAAAACTTTACTGCAGAAATGAAAGATCAGTGTCATCACTTGCCATAAATAAAAGGTCACCTTGAAAATAAGTATTATGGATATAAAACCATGTTATTAAATTCTGAGCCATATTATAGCAAAGGCCAATGAGGAACCATGAGTAAGCAGATGCAGAAATTGAGCAGAAACTATAGGAAATCAGAAACCATAAGTAAGTGGAAGTACATGAATTCACCATGAATTGAAAGTACATGGTGAGGCAGTTGCTATATAGCACCAGAAATGTTAGAAGCAGAACTTGGTAGGAAACTGAGTCACCTCCATGGCAGGGTATATATGATGTATCAGCAGTCACTAAATGTCTCTGGGTCTGAAAGCCTCTTCTAATGCCCAAATGACACTTCACTCTTCATATAGTCTGGTTAGAATTAGCCACCTTCTTGGAATGGGCTTGTTAGCTTCCTCTTTCCAAGGTGGAGTGTTTGCATTGTCTCTGGTCATTATAGTGATACTTGAACTTTCAAATAAATGGATGCTATCAAATCATCAGAATGAGAATGGGAATTGGGGATGTGGAAGAAGGCAGGAGGAGCCTGGAGCCTGAGTGGTGGTGTTGGACTGCTGGAGTCAGGGGTTCAGGCATCCTCCCAGCCCCAGCACCTCCCCATACTGCTATATGTTTCCCTCATCTGCACACCATACATCCTGCAGTGGCTCTCTTGGGCTTTCAGTTACTCAATGATGGAAATATGTAATAAAGTTGGAAAGGATTAAATATGAGATATATGAGTGACCAAAAGGACCCCATAGGCTTGGATGAGCTCTGGTTGTAAAAGACACGCAGTTCTGCATTGGCTTGTGGTCATGAAGGAGTGATGGTCTGGTAGGATAGGGTGGGGTGGGATGACATGCTTTAATGAGAATCAAATATTCTTGCAAAAAAAGAGAGGATGGTAGAGAAGTTTGGGTGAGGGGAGATCAATATTCTCAGCTGTTAGTTATCGTTCCCCTCCCATTTTCCCTCCTGAGGTTTCTGCTTCTCTAAAACTCTCTCCTTCTGAATAAGCTGCCCTTCTGCTGGCAGAGCTGGGCTTTCTAGTTCTTTGCCCACATCCTCTTACTCCTAGAGTCATGGAAAGAACCAGAATCTCTTTCCTTTGAATTCAGCCCATAGAAAATATCAGTGAATAGAAAACACCTTATCTTTGAGTGATGTCTGGCAGTTTATGTAATTCTTTCATGTACATAATCATATTGCATCATTAGATTACAAATAGATCTTGATGAAGAGGCTAAGGGAAGGGTTTCGGCAAGGGACACCTCAAAACATAAAAATGACAGGCCTTTGGAGGACAGATTCCTTCTGCATGATAATGAAACCCTAGCATGGAGAAGTTTGGTGGCACCAGTGGTGAGACCTGTCCCCCAGTCCCTACCTCAGCCCTTTCAAGACAACTGCACCAGTGACACCTGAGGGTGCTTTGGAACCTGCTTTTTACAGATGCTGGTCAAGTCCTCCACATTTTCTGATATGTACCCTTTTGAGTGGTCAATGGCTCTAGGAAAATTCACCTAACACACAGTTATCGAGCACCTGCTATGCACTGAATCTTTAGGGGCCTCAGAGACAGGACTCCTGATATACACCTCCCAGTTCGTCAGACTCCCTGACCTCAGGCCCACCAGGCTGACCCTTACCTGCAGGTCTCCACCACCTGGAGGTCATCTGAGCCTTAAGAGGCTTAAGAGATTAAAAGTGGAGTAAGGTGTATTTTTTTTTCCTTTAGGAAATACTTTGGCTAGGAATGAAGGGCAAGGGAGGAAAAGAACTTTCTTCCCAAGTACTACACAGTCTGACTTGAACCTCCTGAAACCCACCAAACGTTTCTGTGATGGAGGTAGGGGGATGGCTCCGTGAGAGAAATGGCTAGAATAAGTGTATTTTCTGAAGCCTCCCTTCTTTCTCTGTTTCTGCAGGCTCCTCTGGCAGCCCTACATCTCCTCCATGACTCCAGTTGCCACGAGACAGGCCTACCACGCTGCTAGCTTCTGCAGGTGACCGCAGCCCTGGGCTTCCATCACACTACCTCCTCTCCTTGATCCCCCAGTTTGGGGCACCAGGAACTTCTTGCCTTTGCTGACCTTGAGTTGCACCACTATCTTCCTTTTGGCTTCTCAGCTCATCTATCTATCTATCACCTGGGGAACCAACTTCCTGCCTGGAAGCTCCTCTGTTTTAAATATGCTAGTGGGTTTGTTTCCTGGTTAGATTGGATTGCTAAACCTCCCCGATAAGAAAGAGCCAACACTCGTGAGTATTGTTTGGGAGGTGTCTTGGCAAAGCCTGTCTCCCCAAAGCCCAGCACCCTCCACAGAACTACAGGCCCCCAGCTGCTGTTGGCCTTTTCTTGGACTGAAGGGTTGGAAAATTGGGCCCTGTGATTTGTTGGACACATGTTTACATGGAAGAACTGCACAGCCCTACAGATTTCATGGTTCCAAGGCATCAACTGACTTCCAAGTTTTACATATTTGAATGTTTAAAAAATAAATTTGGCTCAAAGATGAAAGGGCTGGAAATAATTTCCATGTCTTCATTTGTGTGCTTCAGATATTACTACTGACATTTTATAAATATTTTAAACCTTTCTTCACCTTTTATTGTCAAGATAAAAAAGGACATTTTAGATAATAGTTTGACTTGTGGGGGGCTCCTCTTTCTTGATGGGTGATTGATGACTCACTGGACATTTTAGACAGCACTGTTTTCCAAAGCACACAACAAAGACGTGTACGGATGTTTGTCCAGTGGTCACAGAATTTAGTAGTGTGAGGATTTTTCACTCCAAAATCTTCCCTACTGCCTCCTCCCTCCCCTACTGCCTCAGATCCTGAAATTTACATGCAAATTCAGCACAGACTCCTCTGCTTCCCTCCCTGACTCAGGTTCCTTGTCCCACTTAGCCTCCCATCACTCTCTCTCTCTCAGGGACTCTTCTACTCTCTCTTTCTATTGTATCCTGTGGGAGCACATGAGGGATTTTTAACCTTTTTTGGGAAATGGACCCCTTAAAGTCTCATAAAGTTGTGGACACTCTGTAGAGGAATCTACACTAAACATACGCAACTTTAGCAGTCTAACCCTCCTGACGCCCACACATGGATCATGGTCTAAGTGACCCTGCTGTGCATGCGCTACCTCTCACACTGGAGCACCTTCCATCCCCAGCCTTAACTGAGTTCCTTTTCTTGGTGGCACACACCACCCCTGTTCAAGTCTCTCTACAGAAACCTTACATTGAATTCCATTTTACTCCTAATTGAATTCCATTGTGGCGAGAGAACATACTTCTAACATTTCAACCCTTCTAAATTTATTGAGGCTTGTTTTACAACTTAGCATATGGTCTATTTTGGCAAATGTTCCATGTGCTCTTGAGAATATTACATATTCTGCTACTGATGGGTGGTGTGTTTTTTGCATGTTAGTTAGGTCTAGTTATAGTGTTCAATTTTTCTATATTCTTGTTTGTCTTTTGTCTGTGTGTTCTGACCATTATTGTAAGGGAGATATTGAAGTCTCCATCTATTGCTGTTGATCATGCTTCTATTTGCAATTCTGTTGGTTTTTCCGTCATGTATTTTGGGGGCACTGTTGTGAGGTGCATGTATGCTTATGACCTTTTATCTTCCTGATGCATAAAAACTTTTATCATTATAAAATAGCACTCCTTACCTCTGATAACCTTTTTTTGTTGTTTTAAACTCTATTTTGTGTAATAATAGTATAGCCACTTGGGCTTTCCTTTTTTTACAGTTATTACAGTTGTCCAATTCCCCCCCTTCACTTCCCTCTGCCCTGCATACCCCCTCCCACCCACATTCCCCCCATATTTAGTTCATGTCCATGTGTCGTACTTACAAGTTCTTTAGCTTCTACATTTACCATACTATTCTTACCCTCCTCCTGTCTGTTTTCTACCTACCATCTATGCTACTTATTCTCTGTTCTTTTTCCCCCTCTCTCCTCTTCCCACTCCCCTGTTGCTAACCCTCCATGTGATCTCCATCTCTGTGGTTCTGTTCCTGTTCTAGTTGTTTGCATAGTTTGTTTTTTTAGGCGTGGTTGTTAATAATTGTGAGTTTGCTGTCATTTTACTGTGCATGTTTTTTATCTTCTTTTTCTTAGATAAGTCTCTTTAACATTTCATATAATAAAGGCTTGGTGATGATGAACTCCTTTAACTTGACCTTATCTGGGAAGCACTTTATCTGCCCTTCCATTCTAAATGAAAGCTTTGCTGGATAGAGCAATCTTGGGTGTAGGTCCTTGCCTTTCATGTCTTGGAATGCTTCTCTCCAGCCCCCTCTTGCCTGTAAGGTCTTTTGAGAAATCAGCTGACAGTCTGATGAGAACTCCTTTGTAGGTAACTGCCTCCTTATCTCTTGCTGCTTCTAGGATTCTATCCTTCTTTTTAATCTTGGCTAATGCAATTATGATGTACCTTGGTGTGTTCCTCCTTGGTTCCAAATTCTTTAGGACTCTCTGAGCTTCCTGAATTTCCTGGAAGCCTATTTCCCTTGCCAGATTGGAGAAATTCTCCTTCATTATTTGTTCAAATAACTTTTCCACTTGTTGCTCTTCCTCTTCTCCTTCTGGTACCCCTATAATTCAGATGTTGGAATATTCAAAAGTGTCCTGGAGGTTCCTAAGCCTCTCCTCATTTTTTTTTGAATTCTTGTTTCTTCATTCTTTTCTGTTTGATTGTTTCTTTCTTCCTTCTGGTCCACTCCATTGATTTGAGTCTCAGTTTCCTTCCCATCACTATTGGTTCCCTGTGCATTTTCCTTTATTTCACTTAGCATAGCTTTCATTTTGTCATCTAATTTGTGACCAGATTCAACCAATTCTGTGAGTATCCTGATTACCAGTGTTTTGAACTGTGCATCTGAAAAGGTTGGCTATCTCTTCATCACTTAGTTGTATTTTTTCTGAAGTTTTGATCTGATCTTTTGTTTGGGCCATTTTTTGTCTTGATGTGCCTGTTATGTAGTGAGGGGAGGAGCCTTAGATGTTCACCAGGGCGGGGCAACCCAGTCTCTGGGTTGCGATGCTATATGTGGGGGAGGGGTCCGAGAGGGAACAGTCGCACTTGCTCCACTCTCTGCCAGTTTTCAGTCACTTCCCTTGTTTCCCTCAAGCAAATTGGGCCCTTCTGGTGCTGATGCCCATGTGGGTGAGTTTGTGCATGTTCTAGGTCCCTGTGGGTCTCTCCAACAAACTCTCCTGTGAGGCTGGGAGTCTCAACTCCCACAGGTGTTTTCAATTGGTGTTTTGAGGCTTTATTTCTTGGCGCTGGAACCCTGGGTTGCGTGGTCTGTCTCACCTCACAATTTTGCCTGGTTTATCTGTGTGCAAATGTGGGACCACCCAGTCCACCAGCTGTCTTGTGCACTGTGCCCCTCCACAATCCACCACCTGGCTGGGTCCAGCAGCCACTGCTTTGCTGAGACCCTTCTCCACCCAGCAGCCTGACTCTGCCCCTCCTACCAATCTGGATGAATATGTCTACTTTAACTCCTTGGTTGTTGGACTGCCATACAGTTCAATTTTCTGTCAGTACTGGTTGATTTTTGTTTCTAAATTGTTGTTGTCCTTATTTTGGTTGTGGGAGAAGGCACAGTGTGTCTACCTACACCTCCATCTTGGAGAAGTCCCACTTGGACTTTCTTACACTTATTATTTTCTAGTTTAACATTTTAATTCCTTTAATTTTTTTCACTATACATTTTGAGTTATTTTCTTAATGGCTGTTTTAGCATTCACAATATACATCTTAACTGATTAAAATATACCTCAGGTTTACATTAACTTAATTTCAGTGAGGTATAGAAACTTTATTTCCATATATCTCTATTCCTCCCCTTTTAATAGTATTATTGTCATACACATCATGTGTGTGTTAAAAACCCAATTATCCATCATTATAATTATTACTGCATAAAATTTTATGTCTTTTCAAATACCATATGATTTTATTTATATATAAAATCTAAAGAACGAAATACATAAACAAACAAAATAGAAACAGGCTTGCAGATGCAGAGAGAGAACTGGTGGTGGCCAGATAGAAGGGGCTGGGTGAAAGAGGTGAAGGGATTCAGAAAGACAAATTGGCAGTTACAGAACAGTCACAGGGGTATAAAACACACATAGGGAATATAGTCATTAATATTGACATAACTATGTGTGAAGCCAGGTGGGTACTGGAAATATTGGGCGGAACTGTGTAAGGTATGATTGCCTAACCACCTGTGCTGTACATCTGAAACCAATAAAAAATAATGTTGGAAATAAACTGTAATTAAAAAATAAAAATTAAAATAAAAATAAATTAAAAAATAAAAAATTTACATCTTTTAAAGAAGTAGAGGGAAAAGAGGGGATCAAGAATGTATTTACCGAATTTGTTATATTAACCTTATTAAAAATTACTAGTTCTCTTCATTTTTTTTCTCATGAATTTGAGTTATTCATTTCTTCCATTCCATTTGATTGTTTTTCCCCTTTCCCCTAAGAAGACTGTTTTAAATTTTACTGCTGACATCTTCAGTGTTCCATCAGAGCTTCTCAAAGTCCTGGCCCCTTCAGAGACCTCTGATTCATTCACATGATGTGCCATCTTTGGTTGTGGTTCTCTAAAGTCAAACAACTTCCCTCAGTGAGTTCACTCTCTGGCTTAGCATTCTTCTGTGCCATCATTTTTGGTAATTTCTGATAACTCATTTGTCATCATTCTAGCTCCCTGGACTAACAGGGATTCAACATCTTCATTTTCCACTTGCTGTTTCCATCCACTCTGGCAACCACTTTCAAATTCATCATTACTCATAGTGTTTCCCTGATAAAAATGTAGGCACAGAACATGCTTTTTCTCATCATGACAGCCTCTTCCACCTTGTTGAAACTGCTCTTTCTTTTCATGGTAATTTTTACCCACCTCTCCAAGTCTGGTCTGGTCATCTTAATCCAACACTCTCTCTCAGGATTTACATGCTTTCTTTCTATGGTAAGCCAACATACTTCTGGGCATTTCTCTTATAAAACTAGTAAATTCAATTTTTGTTTTCTTTTTTGCTTTGACTATTTTAAGTTGGATTTCTGATGTTTGCCACTGAAAGAAAATAACTGATAAATCTAAGGTGGACGTTTTAAGATATAATGAAAGCAAGATATCTAGGTGAGTTAAAAGCCTTTTACTCTCATAGTAGTCTCAAGTCCTCAGACAGCCTCTCTCCCCTCATCTGCTGTTAGGTACTGGCAAAGAGCATGATCAGGCAATTCACAAAGGAAGTGATACAAAAAGCTAGTACCCAAGAAGAAATTTAACCTGATTGTTAATGGAGAAGTGCAAATTAAACCAAAAGATGCTGTTTGCTTGCATATAAAATTGGCAAAAGCTTGACCAAAAATAATAATTCTTAGTGTCATTGCCAAAACCTCCCATATACTTTTTAATGATACTGTATATTACCACAACTTTCTTGGAAGCTATTTGGTAATATAAATTTAAGGCCTGGTTGTATACCCTGTGATCCAGGTAGTTCACTGTAGGAACAATAAAAGTTTTTCACAGAGATAAAATACATGGCTGATCCTCATAGCACTGCACACAAAAACAAAAATTTTCAAACAATAAAAATATCCAAATTATAGGAAATTTTTCCTAGTAATTAGGAAATGACTTTGTATTGGTATTTAAATTGGTTAAGAAATACTATTCTTTAATGAATTAAATGTTTCTCTAGGACCAAATTTTAAATATAATTTTAATTTAGTTGAACAAACATTTTTTGAATGCCTATTAATAAAAAAATTAATTCTACCAGGACCAAACAATCACAAAATACAATTCCTATCCTCAAGAAACTTTCAATCCAGTGAAAGAAAACAACCACTGATGACATGTGAGAAAATGTTAAATGCCATAATCCTGAATAATAGGTAGGATATCACAGGGGAGGAAGGGATTAATTCTAATGGGTGGCACCCAAGAAGGCTTCATGGAGCAAGCAACATTTGAATTTAGCTTTGTAGGACAATGGGACCCTGAGAAACCATAAGGCTGGTGATCTGTACACACTTGTTTATATTTCAAAATAAACACTTAAAGGGGATAATGGGTGATGAGAAGCTTGTAACCTTGGCTGAGGACACCCTTTGGGCCTGTCAGTTTTCCCAGTCCCTTGGGACCCCCTTCTCTCCAAGTTGCACTGGACTGAACAACTTGCCTGAGGCCCTAAGTGTGGTTGGCTCTGTGCCATCATTCCTAGGAGTTCAGGTCATGATCTGGGTGTGCTTTCCATCAGATTTATCTTTACAAAGAGGCAGGGACTGGGGAGATAGAATGAAAAACTGGGAAAATTCTCCTCCAGTTCCCTCAAATGAAAGTCTGATGAACTCTCTGGGGAGATTATATGTAAAAATCTTGGCCTTGTCTGTAGGTCTATAAGTGTACCATGGGCTTTCTGGTATAGTAAGAAACATTGATTGTGGTTAGATGGAAAAATTGTATCAACACATTGCTCCTCTCATGTTGCCTTACATTTTAAATTAATAGCCATGGCTCTGAGCTCTTCAAACTGTGTAAAATATAAGAACAATCACAAGCTTGTGATGGCCCAGATGACAGCACAGTGACTCAGCAAAATCTGAATGAGGAAAACAAAAAGAGATGTGACTCAGCAATTCCTATCCAGGAAGTGCTCAAGAGACCCAGAGAAGTTTGTAGATATCAGTGTAGCACAGATCATGTCTGTTTTCGATCCTAACAATTTTAGTGCAATTATGTTACAATAGAAGATCAAATATTGGGCACAATGAGTTGTTAGCAATCTAGCAAGTGGCCATATAAAGATAAATTTAACTAAGTGAGTAACAACACTGTAGTCTAAAATTTGGCCTTAGAATCTTAATTTTGTTAATATATAGATAATCTTTTTAAGAGGCTGATTTATATTAATAGAACTTTTTCAGATCAGTAGGTAAAACTAAGATGACATCTGTGAATTTCAGTGAGAGACAATATACTAAGATCCTTCTTACTTTGCTACTGGCAGTCCCTTCTGCCTGACAAACTTCTCTGCTTCCCCTTCTGCACAGGAGTTTTTAAACAGCTGGCTCCTTCTCATCAGTTAGGTCTCAGGTTAAATGCTCATGATGCTATTTCCATTAGGGTAGTTCTGTAGGGAAGAAACCAAACAATGTGTAATGGCTTAGACACAACAGTAGTTCATTTTTTGTTCATGTAACAAGTGAAGGGCAGGAAAGGAGGTCAATGGGGAGACTGCTCCATGAAGTCATTCAGAGATCCAGGACAAAAATGCTTCTTCTAGTTCCTGGCATGGTTTCCAAGGTCATGTTGAAAGTTGTCTTTATGCAGCCAGGAGTAAAGGCAGAAAAGATAAAGGAGGATGTGTGGTAGGTTTATATGAGCAAAGCCTGAAAGTGACCATGTCATTTTCACTCTCATTCCATCAGCTAAAACTTACACCTAATTGCAAATGAGGCTTGGGCATGTATTCTAAATATGAACCAAGGAAGAAGAGGAAAATATTGATTTTAGCCAGCAGTTCCTGCCATCGAAGTTATGTCCCATGGGGATACCTGTAGACTATGTTGTAAATGGTGTCCCTGAACTTGTGTAATGTGGTGACTCTGTTAGTGTAGGCTTGGTGTATAGGATGGTGAGTGGTGATAACAGGTCAGAGCAGGTGGTTACTATAACAGAGACCAGGAAACCTCAAATTGGCCTGGCTAACATGTTCTTTCTTTCTATGCAGAATTTCAGGGGAAGCCAAATGTCAGCCAATGGTTTCTTTGGGTGTGGGCAGTTACTTAAGAATTTAATAAAAGCAGGATAAGAGGGCTATAATGCTTCCATCCCAGTGATAACTAAATTCTTGTACCAAAGTTTGGATAAGTTGAGTCTGAGTCAGGCCACTTTTTAAAGAAGATGAGATTGGGATGAGAACTGCCCAAATCTGACACCATTACTCTTATTTTCCACTCAGTTGAACAACTCAGTCAGGTCATGAGAACTATGGTCTTAGAGACTATGCAAAACTCTGACTTTATAAATTATTAATTTTGATTCATTTCATATTAATTTTTACAGTTGAACTTTTAGACAAACCTACTAAAGAGGTCTCACCCAACCCAAGTAAGGCTCATGACTAGCAATTACAAGGTGCTTTATAATTTGCAATACATGTGCTCTTAAAATATACTATTTAATCCTCATAACAATGCTGGGAGGATGATAAGACAGCTATCATGGCCCTTGTTTTACAGATAAACACAAAGTGTGTTTCTCTGTTCATACAGGAAATGGATACCATTGAGATCACCATTTCTACCTGTATTTTCAACAATTCCTTCTCTACTTGCTCTTTAATCACAACATAAATATATGCATAAGTCACCTTTATCTTATGTAAACAAAATCCTTGATGCCTGATCTCACATCTCCTTTAATTTCTAACCATCACAGGATTTTTTCCTTCTCTTGATGTCCAAGATTCTTTAATGTGACATCCCATCTCTTAATTGCTCCTCAACCCACGATAACCTGGTTGCTGCTGCCATTGCTTGCTGTGACTTCCTTGTCCCCAGCCAGCAAACAGCTATTTGATCACTCCTTTTCATCTGACTGTTACTATGCATTTTTCTACAAGCCTGTCCCTTACAAACAAAAAATTCTGCTAAATTATACTTCATACTATTCCCATCAAATAAGTTAGAAATATATATGGCGCATTATTAAATATATTTTGGACAGGAGAGAACTTCAGTTTGGACCAGGTGTTCAAGATAAATGAATCCTCTTATAATTTTGTATATTTGAAGGTTAAAAGATAATTGACCTTATTTTTCTTCTCTATTCACATATTTCTGATATCAAGCATTTCAGGACACATACCTATTGTGATATGGCTTCTCATTTAATATTTTTATTTCATGATGCTGGGTTGAGTCAGGATAGTAGATGACAGAAGTATTCCTAAAATCTATTCCTATGCCAGAATGACAAGCAATAATTTGACTACTCATGAAAGTGACTTTGGATCCCACAAACACATTCCACTAAATGAAACCTACATGTATCCTCAACTAAACTATGTTTTAGTATAATTCTAAAAATGTCACCCCCATGTGGTCTAACATCAAGGTGACAGTGATATCAGGAAAGTCAGAATTGAAGGAAGACATTATTCGCAGCTGATTGAGTTTGCATTTTTACAAAACAGAAGCCATGTACACACGTTGCTAAGTCCATTACTACCACTGTGGAAGGTGCCTGTGTAGGTGATGGTCCCTGAACTTGAGCTTCCTGCTGAATCTACTTTCGTTTGGTACAGTGCAATTATGAACTAAGGGAAAAGAGTAAAACTGACCTAACAACAAAGTTGAGTTAAAAGTATAATAGACTGAAAATTGATTTAATAGTGAAAGCCAAAAAACATAATAGTTTTTTGTTGCTAAGGCTACCAAAAGCCAAAAACAAAATAGTTTTTTGTTGCTAAGGCCCTGTGCCAGTCCTGTGCCTGTTTGCCCTTGGATCCCTTCCTGGCCCTGGGGCTGCTCTCTCTGCATCACAGATGGACCGCCCCCCTAGGCTTCCCCTTCGCCTTGGTTCTAGGCTCCAGCTCTCATCAGACAGGCGCTCCATGGCCTGGCTTCCTCTGGTGTTCCTTCTCCTGATCCCCAATACCACCACCTTCCTCTCTGGCAGTGGCTAATCTCAGTGTTAACTCTCCTTAGTGATCTCAGCAGACTCCCTGTGTTAATTCCCTCTGCTAATGTACTGGAAAGGGGTTTTGTTTTCCTGCTTGACTGAGAAGACCCTGTCTCCTGGCATTAAAAAAATGAGTGCCCATGCCCAGGTAGTCCTTTCAGGAGACTGAAAAACTCTGTAAAGTTAGAAACTCTTTTGCTATTAAGAGTGACACTTTTGGAAAAAAGAGTGAGAGTGACATAAGTATGTAATAAAATTTATCTTGCTTTGTAAAAGTATGAGAGTATATATTTAATATATGTGATACAGGTATGCATACATGTATATTTATATACAAACTTAAGAAAAAGAATACTAAACTTTCCATTTATTCCTTTTAAAAACCACGAACAGTGTGATAGTGTGATTTATAACAAAAATATATATTTGGCTTTCTCCTGTTCCTGGCACAGAGCTCCTAAAACCTTTGGAATTTCCTAGTTGATAAGAGCTATAAAGGTGTCTTTTGTTATGCTAATGAGGTATTCTTTGGAGAGATCCAAAGAATACCGGCAATTGCCTGGAGAACCAGCCTTCAATCCCAACACCACTTGCCTTCCACCTCCAGGGAGGAGAGAGGAGATAGAGGCTGAGTAATTACCAATAGGCAATGATCCATCTCACCTGTAAAATGGAGCTTCCATTAAGCCTTAAGACAATGGGGTTTGGAGAATTCCCAGGTTGGTGACCAGGTGGAGAATGGCATTTTGGGGGAGGGTGTGGAAGCTCCTTGCACCTTTCTCCATACCTAGTCCTATGCATCTATCTCTTCCTAAATTATATTGTTTTATAATAAATTAGTAATCTAGTCAGTAAAATGTTTCTTTGAGTTCTGTGAGGTGCTCTAGCAAATTAACCAACCCCAAGATGTGTGAGGGGGGCAGAGGACAGGAGAGGGGTGATTGGAACGTCCAATCCATACACCATCAATAAGAGCACAGGTGACAACAGGGACTTGTGATTTGTGTCTGAAATGGGGGTTGGGGGAGGATGTCTTATAGGACTGAGCCCTTAACCTGTGGAATCTGATGCTACCCCTAGGTAGATTGTCAGAATTAAGTTGAATTGTAGGACACCCAACTGGTGTCCAGAGAATTACATAATGGTTTGGGAAAGACTCTCCCTCCACACATCAAAACTGGTGAACTGAATTCATTTTGAAAAAGAAACATAACACCTGTTAGGTAAATATAATAATTGTATGATCAGTTCAGAAAAAAATGAACCATAGAGCTAGAGAAGAAGCATGATAAAGAACAGAGCAATAAAAGGAAGAAAGGCAGAGAAAATGTTATCATAAACAGTTGATTGGAGTGCCAGGGAGTCTTCCCCATTGGCCATGATAGTGGCAGGGGTAGATTCTTGTACTGAGTGCTCCGAAAACTAAAACTATGCATAGATAGGGCCCAATACACTAAAAGCTAGATAAATAATTGGGTAAGAAAAAGCCCTCTCCTCCCTATCCCTATAAGAGCCTCAGTTTGAGCAGGGAGAGAAGATAGTCTTTGGGACAGGGATCCCCCATATTTCCCCAGGTTGAGCTGCACCTGAATAAACCTCCTTCATTCTGCACAAGCACCTGCCTCACGAGTCTGGCTCTTGTTGCAGCAGGCAGCTGATCCTCCACTTTTTTTCAGTTACAAAAGGACAACATACATTATATATGATAAAGGGAAATAAACTGCCCTTGGAAAAAACTAAAATATATTTAGCTTTCAATTAAAAAGTTAAAAAATCTAGGCCGTCCAGATTTGAGGATTAAAATCTACTTAAAATCAAGTCAAGTTGAGGCTGAAAATAACTGGACTAAATCTATTAATATAGTTTTACATGTGGTCAAAGTTCTGAATCAAATAACATTTGGACAAGTTCTTTCAAGTATTCTATAAATAAAATGTTTTCATGTTAATGCAATGATTCCAAAGTGTATCAAAATGGATATCTTTCCAACAATACCAAAATCCTAATACTAAAACTTGAAAAACAAACACACCAGTGACCAATGCCATACCCTATATATAAGTCCTATTTTTTAAACCAAAGTTAAATAAGTATGGTGAAAATGTAAAAGGAAAAAATAAGAATGGAAAAAAGGAAAAGAAAGGAAGAAAATGGGGAGAGAGGTTTAAATACTAGAAAAGAGAGGTCAAAATTGTCATAGCTTTGTAGGTAATTTAAGGGAAAGCCAAGCAAATCAATGAGAAACACTTACTGTGAAAACAGTCTCTAAGGTGGCCAGTTATAAAATAAGTGTGTAAAATCAATAGCTGGTCTATATGCCAAGAGCAAACTTTAGGTAATAATCTCATCCTTAATAACAAAAACAATATAAATATTTAAAATTAAATTTAAGGAAAAAATGTTCAGGATACACAAAAATATGACCAAATGTTATTATGCTACATAAGAGGTTTTATTTCATTGGAAGATATCACATTTCAGAATGAGAAGGTATAGTACTGACAATGCCCCTTCAATTGTTTGGTATGTTAATGTAATTAAAAAAATCTAGTAATTTTTTTTAGAGATTGAAATAGCCAAAGAGTATCTTGAAATAAAAAATAAAAATTGACACCATATAATACAGCAATTCCTCTTTTGTGTATTTACTCCCAAAACGTGAAAACATTCTTTGTAAAGCTCTATCTATATATCTTTATGTTCACTGCAGCATTATTTACAATAGCCAAGACATGGAAAAGACCTAAGTGTCCACTGACAGATGATTAGATAAAGAAGATATGGTATATATACACACAATGGAATACTATTCAACCATAAAAAGAAAAAAATATTCCCATTTGTGACAACATGGAGCATTGTGCTAAATGAAATAAGTCAGTTGGAAAAGGATAAAAACTGTATGATTTCACTCATATGTAGAATATAAAACAAAAAGTAACTAACAAAACCAATGAAAACATTCTCATAGACACAGACAACAAAATGCTGGTTAGTAGATGGGAAGGAGCATGGAGGTGGGGGGAGTGCTGTGGGTAAAGCAGGTCAAAATACAGTAAGGGAAGGAAACCAGACTCTGGGTCATGAGCATGCAAGAGAGTACACAGATTTCAAATTATAATCTCATATACCTGAAAATGATGTTATTAACCCAGTTACCCCTATAAACTTAATAAAAAATAAATCTTTGCTTTTAGAAATAGAAGTATGTTCCATATCTACAGTAAGTAAAACTGAATGGAAAATGCATGAGGTTGGTTGCAAAAGGGTAAGAGCTTATAGTATTTGATTATGTCATAAAACTGTGGATTATCTAATAATGGTGATGGAGCAAGTATTAAAAGACAATTGAATGCTATTTTATATCTCAAAACAAGGTAAATTTCATATGGCTTTAAAGTTTCACTATAAAGAATTGTAAGGATTTATCTCAAAGGAGAAATCAGAGATGTGGATTAAAATTCATGCAAGAGTGATCCTTGGAGTATTTTTTAGAACAGTGAAAAGTTAGCAGCTAACTTTGGCATTCAGGTATGGATTAAGAAATTATAGAAAATCCTTTGAACAAATATCATACAACCACTAAAAATATATTTATTTATACAGGACATTGTTAGTCCTGTAGTTTATATTGTTAAGTAAAAAATAATTTAAACACTATGTACACATTTTGCCACTTAAGAATACTTATTAAAAAACTAGAAAGATCATACCACCATGTTTATAATATTGTTTTCTCTTTTCCTCCTCCCCACAAGATTAGTTCCTGTCTCCCCCACCCTAAATCTGATCCACAGTTTCCTCAAATGTATATGGATAACAGAAAGATAGGAAATTGGTGATTCCTCCAGCATTTAACTAGTCACTTTGCATTTTTAAGTGGAAATAATTTTAAGGTGTAGATGCAGGATCTAAGTTACAGGGAGGCCCATTAGGTTGAGTTCATCCAAAAAGATTTAAGGTCCAGTAGAATCAGTTAGGTAGAGAGTTGGCCTTGATGTTTTTCTTACTCAGGTTAAAGATGCCTGACAGGATGTGATTTGAAGGGCAGTTATGCCATCGTATCTCTTTGACACTTGGACCAGCACTTCTCACACTTGAATGTGCACACTGAATACATGGAGATTTTGTTCAAGTGCAGAGCTGATTCAAAAGGCCTGGGAGTCTGCATTTCCCTCTTGTTCTCACATGATTCCAGCCCACTTGGAGTGGTGTGCCCTCGGACAGTTCTGATAACTTGTTCCAGCTTGCTTCTAAATTATTTTCATTTGTACAGTAACCTTATGAAAAACAATCATCTTTTGTGTTCATTTCCTTTCTTTGGGGTCTGACCCATTTACTTTGTGTTCCTAAGGATGTGTTTTACCTAGGGTTTGAGTCAAGACTGGAGTTAATGCCTCATGTATGCCAAGAGCAAATAGAGAATAAAAAATGCATGGAAAAAAGAATATTTTTTATCCTAGGCAAATACTTCAGTCAGATAAAACAGAAAATATCTTTATGAAACTATTAATAAATCCCTAAGACATCTCAAATTAAACAATGGCAAGAAATGTTATGTTTGTAGAAATACATAAAATTCATTTGAGGTCATGGCATTTTATGGTGTCAGCCAATAAAACAGATGGGAGATTCCACTCATTTGAATGGGCCTAGGATAAAGCTGTCAGTCCAAGGGGCCAGGAGACTGGGAGTTTGGTTGTGGCCCAGGTAACTTAGGGGCAGCTATGGCAGTCACCCTTTGCGGTTGGTCTGATCAGCAGGCTCTTGTGCCCTGGACATACTGTGAGATGGCTGCAATGTGGTTATGGGAAAGGCCCAGGGAATGAAGAACAGAGTGACTCAGACAGTGAAGCTTCACAGGGCTCAGCTGAAGGGAGATGTGTCAGTTATGGTAATGCTAGCTGCTGTAACCAATAGACCCAAGTTGTTCAAGGGCTGAGAGACAGTAGGAGTTTATCTTTCACTCACATAACAGTTTAAGGCGACTGGTCCTAGTAGGTGGGCAGCTTTCCTACAGGGGGTGATTTGGGGCCCCAGGTTCGTTTCATGTTGCATCTCAGTCAAACCCATGTACAAGGAGAGGGAGCAGAGAGGAGGCACATCTATTTGTTATTATTATTTTTTGTTCCAGATGTAGTCATATGGCAAGAATCCTGTCCCAAGGCTACATTAACTGCAAGAACACTGCTGGGGATGGGGACTGGCACTGTGACAGAGGAAGATGAAACTGGTGTTTGGTGAAAATCATCAGAATTGATACTTACTGGACAGGAGCAGAGGACAGCCTGAGCCCTGGATCCAAAAACTGAGGCTTAAAATAAAAAGGATGATTTAGAAAGTCACAAGTAGAAACAGCTGAAGGTTCTTCTTGGTAAAAACATGATATTCAATAATTGGGTGGTTGGGGGTGGAATTACCACATTTTCTGGGGTCAAGTATATTTTTAGATTTAATTTCAGGATAATTCATTCCCTCTGAGACTTTACTTGCAATTAGGAGAAACTTTCAATATGTGGTGATGGGGCTTTAGGCACTGCGATAATATCATTCATTGTCTTAAGAAGAATCACTACAAAAGGTAAAAGCAGAGAAGTGAAAGCCCATGGTATTATAGAGCTTCCCAAACAGTGTGCTGAGGCATGATGATGTGCCACAAGAAGGTGACAGATCTGCCAGGACATTGATGTCCTCAGCTCTTGGGAGGGATGGCTGCAGCCCTGTGTGACTGCAGCTGCAGTGCCAGCTGCCCTGGTCTGCGTGAATTCCATTTCATCTAAGCCAGTGTGTTGTTACTACCTGTGTATACCTTGGCAACATCTGGGAAGCATTTCTATATGTAATAATGTCAGTGTTTTCTAAAAGGCTCAAAGGCTCATACACGTCTAACCTCACGATTAGATGCTGCTTCCCTGTACCTTTTCCCAGTTCAGTCCTTTCAACAGAACATAGCATCTCTTATTTTATTCTCAAGCTTCGACCTCTCCCTCATTCAACAGACATATATTGAGCACCTACTGTAGACCAGACCCTGTTCTAGGCACCGCCTCTGACTTTGACCTTAAAGGTCATTTTAGCATCAAAGGATCTGACTCGGTTTTGACTTTAATCTCAAGGCTGTCTCTATTTGTTTTTCTCTTCTTGAACCTCCAGTACATTTTCCCATAAAGTAACAAAAGTAAGTCTGAGCAGATATTAATTGGCCCTTAATTAGGTTTGTGCCAGTGTTCCCTGAGACAGCCTGTGCATTTTCTCTAAGGCGTACAAACAGGAGACGTAACATTTAGGAAGATGTATCTCTATACTGGAAAAAAAATGAACCCCAGTGACAGTGTTTTTTCCAATCAAAGGACAGGAATTTTCCAACCAAAACAAAGGGAAATCCTCCATCTCTCGACAGGTAGATCTAAGTAACAGGAACACGCAGCTGCCAGGTTTTTACATTAAACACTTAGTTTCTGTTTAATGTTTTCTTTATCAAGATTCTTATACTTCATCAGACACACTGGGCTTCAGTAGAGGAGTTCCTTAGAACTGAGGAACTCAAGAGCTCGCTTCTCTTCCAGAACTGAAGATGTTTAAGCAACATTCAAACAAAACAAAACAAAAAACTTAACAAGAATTTTTAAACAGAGATTTATAGTGGTTTCATCACAGGCTCATTCCTGCAGAACTCTGTCCTGGTGGCCAGCCCTGCACTGCCAAAGCCTGTGTGGCTTGCTCTTCGTCCTGGCCCTTCTCAGGGCAGCCGCCAGCCAGCCTGAGGACACTTCAGCGAGTATTGCTCAGAGCAGCCAGGGTCCTCTTCAGTACTAATGCCATATTAGAAGAAGCCAGAATGATATTTGGAGCATTATATACTACTATCAACATACAGCTGCTGCTACTAATACTCTTAACAGATACTTCTAGGAGCAAAGAGCTTCAGGGAAACTCCAGATTGCAGTATGTTCAGTTCTACCATCCAAGGGTCTTCCCCAAAGATAGTGAAGTGTGCTAGTTATGACTATGAGGTAAAAATTATATATATAATATACATATCTCATAGTCAGAAGAAGTCTGGGAGATGTAGACTAACCCCATAATATTATTACCTGTACTCTTTGAAGACAGCTTAAGGCATTAATGTGGCTCTCAAATATTCCAGATTGAAGTTGGTCTCGAACCAACTAGCTCACTTCCTTTCCTGCAGGCCCCGGGTGGCTTAGTCCTTTCTTTCTGGACCACAAATTCACCCCTCTCTTCCAGGTTTCATCTGTCTCCCTGTGGTAGTCTAAATATTGATATAATGATTCTCTCCCTCTTGACTAGTCCTTCTTTATCAAGTCTCTCTCATTCCAGGCTCTTGCTCATGAGCTGGGCAAATTCTCCTAAGTGTGTGCTCCATTTCCCAAGAGTTTTCCAGTTGACCTTTAAATGGTCAGTTATGTTCTGTGTCTTAGTGTCCTGCACTGCTGTGAGTTGCTGCATATCACTCAGCTCCCTTTTTTTGATTTATTGTAAAGCTCTCTTTCATTCTTCCTCTTTGCCCCTTGCCATCCAAACTATATGTTTAGGAAAAGGGCTTTATCACAGTCCTTGACAAATACTGTTTTCAGTGTCTTTTCATTTGACTGCTTTTCTTGCAGTGGCAAAAAGGGATACTAACATTTGGTTACCTCTCTGTAAGTCTAAAACAAAGAGTTAAATGTAGTTCTGTAGATTTGAAGCAGGTTTAACCAAGGATCTAGTTCAATTACTTGTTTTGCAATAAACTCTGTGCAAGATTTGGAAACCTCAGCAAATTCAAGACTGCTCAAGTTTCTATTGTTTCTGTTTAGAGAGTATTTACTAGATGATGTCTGAGGGGATTTATGTATGGGGCTGGTACTAAAATGATCTAGAAGACTAATGCTGAGCTTCATACTATTGGGGCATTTGGAAAATATGTTAGCTGCTCTTCCTGCCTTGAAAGAGTATATAAGTGAGAAAGATGGTTATGTGTGGTCAAGGAACAACACAAGACGACAGGGTGACTTTAACCAGTGTTGGCTGCAGGGCAGGTAGGCTGGTAAGACTTCCTGAGAAAGTTAGTTTTGAGCTAGCATCCAGGAGTTTTAAACAGGCAGGGTAGAGAGAGCAAGCCATTTTGGAAGAGGAAGGCTGGGTAAGTCTTGGAGATATAAGCAGAACATACGTAGGGGCATATGAGAAAGTTCACTTAGATGGAGGCTACAACCAGCTGGAGGTTTGGGAGACATGTGGGCAGACAGGTAAGATAGAGCCAGATGAAGGAAGGTCTTTGTTATCAGAAAGAACCTCTTGTTTGAGTGTCTGGAATTCTTAGCAATTTTAGGATGTATTCTGGCTTCAGGAAGAACAGTTAAGAGGAGAAACATTTTGCTTCCTGGAACTTTTTCTTAACGAAGTAGAAATAAGATGTCATCATCTTAATTAGTACTTTATCTCATCTAGTCTCCTAAGACATTCTCATATTTTGTTCATAGTGGTGTTTTTTGCTTCTGTTTTCTTTGGTGGCATATATTCTTGAAATTTTTTTCTTTTCCTCTACTCTTCATATCATAAAGTAACACTTGGGTTTAGGCATATATATTTATCTTAACCAAGAGCAATATTGGTTACATTGAACATTTTATTCTGTTGTATAGAGCTGAAATCCCTATTGTCTTTGTTGGGGAACTCTTGACATGGTTTTTTAACTAAGAAAATTCATATAAGACTTCCTATCAGGATAATTTATATAAAGAATCTTCCTTATGGATGTATTTCCCTTCTGACCCTGAGGGTCATCCACATGCTACCTTTGGGAATATTACGGATTTGGAGTACAGGGTGCCTAGTCCTCAAGACTTTGGTTGTGTTTAAATTCTTTGAGCATTATCATTTTCACCTGCAAAATGAGATGAATAATTAGTTGGTCACTTTATTCTTTAAATGCCAAAGCTCTGTGGTCTATGGTGTTTTGTAAAAATCCATATCTAATTGCTTCAATTTCAGTCCTGAAAACCAACCACCATTTCTATCAGTCTTGAAAGCTTGGAGACAAGAGTTTGAATTGGTGGGCAATGAGAAGATGTTAGAGGCCTTTTTTTTAAGTAGGAGCGATTCTAAAATTTCCCTAATTCTTTTACCTCCAGTATTTCATGCAGAGAACCACCACAGAAGTCTTTTTAGTACAGAACTTTCAGCTTGCCATAGAACACTCCTTTACCAGAAATTCTAAAGGGGTTTTTGTCACTTTTTCCATCAAGATCAAACTTCTTTTGGGTTCATATCTAAGTCTTACCCATCTTTCAGAGTCCAGTTAAATCCATCTTCCTCCAGCCTGTTTTCTCTAACCTCCTGTCACCCCTCTTGGTTCACTGTATCTTACTATATGCATAGTCCATCAAACTGAATGTGTGTGTGCTTGTGTGTGTGATTTTCCCCTTTGTTTCATGCACTTTAATTCCCCCGCCCCCTACTTTCCCTTCCCCAAATACATATATAGATATATGGTTCCCTAGATTAGGGTCTATGCTTTTTAGTATTCTCTAAAGTCCAAGCAAAATACCAGGCACCTCTTAGCCTTTCAGTAAATGTGGATCGATTAATTGATTGATTGATTAAGTCACACAACAACAGGGGCAGTAAAAGTGAAAGACAAGGACCAATGATGGATGTTGTAAGTTCCACATTCTGCTGGGTCAGGACATCTATATATGTGAGTGATTCTACCTCAGGAAATGATCTCTTTAACAGCTACTTCAAGAGAAGGAAGTGTTCTGAAACAGAGGCGGTGCCAAGCCTGGACTCTGAAGACCACCCACCAAGGCTTCAGTGGAAAGGGGAGAAGACCCTGGAGGGAGATGAAACAGCTCTCAGGGTGCAGAATCTGGACAGGGGGACGGAGGACCACGTGGTTACCCAACCAGGGCAAGAAGGAAGAGAATAGGCTGCTGTAGGTCTTGGGCAGTAAGAAGTTTACATGGATAAGTTTATACTGTTGGATTAATACTGTTTGGCTGGAAAAAATAGTGTAAATAAGATGAAAATAAGCCATCTGGTTGGTATATTGGTGCAAAATGATGAACAATAAGTAATTGGGAAATGTCAAAAACAATAAGAAAGGCATTTTAGCTTCTGAAGAAACCAAACAACTTTTGTATTTAAAATTTGGAGAAATTTACCAGATTGGTATCGCAGTGATACTCCCACAAAAAGTGAAGTGTGTTTAAGTGTTTGGACCCGTCTTGCCCTCAAGACCAATGTTCTCTGAAGTTCTCAAGGTTGGGAGCAGATGATACTGCTGCAGGGATGGCTGACTAGGAGGACTGAGCACATGCCAACAGTTTTGTGTTGCAATTAATTAAAATTTACAACAGAATTAATCTGGCAACTTGCACATATTTAACAATATGGATAACTGTTATAGTGCTGAGAGGCTTTAACAAATGAATGGTGACCAGATCACATAAATGCTTGTAATTTGTGTTTCTTTACAGTTAAGCTGAGCCTTTACAGATTTTTCTCCTCTTTGTTAGGGCTCCAATAACCCAGAAACATAGCCAATGTTAACAATTTTCTGTGACACTGAATTAATCCTATACACACACACCTTAAAAGACAAAAGTTCTGGTTTGATTACTTGAAAACAGACTCTCATTGCCCAGACTGACCCTCTCTGGGCAATCCCCCATGTGACTTAAGTCTCCCCAGTCTTTCTGCACCCATATCAGAGACCCTGCCCTCTACAATTGCTGGAGGTTTCTATCCCATTAGGGAGCAGAGGGTTGCCAAAGCTCTGAGCCCTGCCTGGCTATGGAGTGAAAGCTCCAGAATGACTCTGAGGAGGTTGAGCAAAATGGAATCTGAGCTGGAGAGAGACCTGGACTGGTGCAGCAGACAGGTGAGCAGGAAGGGTCCTTGCCTCTGGGGGTCTTGGGGAAGAGAAGAACAAGAAATTAACATTTAATTCATTAAAATACCTTAGTTTTTAAAAATTTGTTCCCTAGAGTATAAATATATAATTTGGAGAAAAAGTGAAAAATAAGATTATGTGAAAAGAAGAAAATAAACACAACATGCTTCTGTAGCTCTAAGCGATAACCACCTTTACCTCACCCTAGTCTATGCTGAATTTGCATGCACAGAGACTTCCCCAAAGGGGGGCATGCTGCTTTTAACCTACTTTTTCTCCAAATATGTCATGAACCCCCCCCCAACAAATTATGTCATATACATTCAAGGCATGATTTTAATAATCACATAATAATAATAACCATTAATTGTGTACAGCACTTGCTTTGTATTGGAGAACTTACAGAAATTTGCTTTTTAGGAAAGCTAGAATTGGCACCGCAAATATATAGGTGAGGTGAAGTGCAGGTTTTAGAAACGTTCACATGTTGCAGAAGAACAAAAGGATTTAAAAAGAGAAGATGAGCATTTTAGGGACAACTAATAACTCCCTCTATTTTGTGTTTCTATCACTGATGAAGAATTTTCCTTTTTTTGTTAGTCTTAGGCCTTTGTGGAGGGTTATGGAGTGGGGTGTCAAGCACATGTCTCTTGTCCTCTACCTTTTTTTGAAATCACAAGCTTGTTTTTTGGACATACTGGTTTCTGACATTCAGAATAGTCCTTTGAGGGGAATATAGCACAACCCTTCATAGTATGTGTCGTTGAGGTTTACATTCACTCAAGCATATACACACACTTTCATTTTACAAAGTGAATAATTGTGAGGTTGCCATTCTCCTTCTGTGCAACAGACAGGAAATTGCTGAGAAGTCTGTACCACGAAAGCAGGACTTAAACTACCCTTCTCAAAAGGAGTAGAATTTGGGACTCATATCTGAAGATAGAAAAAGTAAGATTAATTGAGGTAGAAAAAAACGTATGATGTATAACAATTAATTATTGCTGTGTAACAAATCATCCCAATAGTCAGATCTTAAAACACCCATCGTTGGTCCTGTCTCACTTATCAGTGGGTCAGCTGGGAGTAAACTGATCTAAGCCACATGAAGACTGGTCCATCTGTGTGTGGCTTCTTCCTGCTAGTTACACTTACCTATGCTTAGTCTGGAACACAGGCTGAAGTGGCAGCAAGAAATCCAGGGGAGGATGCTCTTCTCTTGGAAATGGCAGAGGTGCAGGAGCTCAAATATCACCACTCAAGCATATTTCAAACTTTGTGACATTTTTGCTATAATTTCATTGGTCAAAGCAAGTTAGATGGCCAGGCCTAAAGGCAAAATTTGGGAAAGTTCTTTACACTGAGTGGCTCATCCCAGGATGCTGGTAACCTTTCTGGTTTTAGCACTGAAAGCCACATCCATGCAAAACCAGGAGCATTGGCCACCATAAGGGAAGTATACTCTGACTTCAGTGAGAAGAGTTGCAAAGTTATATAGTGAAGGGCATGGATGCAGGAACAGAAGGGTCTGGATCAATACTTTAGTCTACTATAGGATCGAAGATATAGTTCCGATTCTAGTAGTCCTATACCCATGTGTTGGGAATGGCTTCAGGTGCATACATGGGTATGCAGTCTATCTACCTAACATCTGCATGGCACTTTATCTGTTGGCACTCTCATTGGACCCCTACAACAAGCCTATGAAGTGGGTGGAAGAGGCATTTCAGGCAATCTCAGTGGGCAGCTGAGCAAACTGTGTCAAGGCTTCATGTCTTGATCAAATTGGAGTAAGCCCGTTCAGCACCTTTGCTAGTAAAGGGTAGACAGTTTTTAAGCTCAGGCCTTTTGACCCTTAGTCCCCATCCTTCACATTCTTCCTAAAAATAAGTATTTTTGGAAAACTTCTCAGCATCATTGGATGATGTGATTAAGCTGTAAAACCATGTTCTGTTCTTCCAGACCCTTCAATTTTAGCCCTGTTTGCAAGTAAATACATTCTTCCTCATGCACAAGCAGCAGAAAGAGGCTCTCTGAGCATTCGACAGTGTCAAATCAGCCCTTTCCATGTGAGTGCTCTTGAGGGCAGCCTGCGAAGGGTTCTATACATGAAGGGCTCTGGCAGTGGGGCAGGAGACTCTTGTTTGCTTATTTACAACAGAATTGATAGGGAAAACTCACAGGGACTGAACTACCCCAGGAACATGGTCCCCTGCTTTTGTCTTTCCTCCCCAGGGCACAGTGATGGCTCTGTATCTGTGAATGCTGGGCCACTGTCCTTTTGGCAGATGCTGTCGACTTACTGTAACTTGTCTGGCAGAAAGGGACTGAGAGGTTGCAGAGCTGGTGCCCTTGTGTGCATCCAGCGTCTGAGTCAATATTTTAAGTAAGTCAGATGCAGCCATTGGTGGTTATTTATAAGGCACTGATGTAAGTTGCTCCTTGCAAATCATTTATTACTATTTAACCGAAAGCAATGAGCTCATGCCTGAAAAAAAAAGGCCTTAATGAAATGATGGACCTTTGGGGAGGTTCTTCTCCTGGAGCCAGTGTGCTCTGGATGGAGGAGGGAAGAGAGAAGGAGGGAGGGAGGGAGGAGAGCCTCTCATTTCCCTTCCAAAAAATGCACTGCAATCTTATAAAATAGAGGGTTTTAGTTACAATTTCCAGGAAGCTCAGTGACTTCATTAACATGGCCAAGCTTTATGAAACAAGTTCACTACCATAGATGTCTATGACCTTGAGAGTCCCTTTGACCTCACAAGTATTCTCCCTCTGGTTGAAATTATTCTCTAAGTTTGAACTCTGAATTTTGAGGGGAAAAAAGGTTCTATTTAAAGAGGAATTTTGACTAAGAAGTTTAAGTATGATGTGAAGTGAGTTTCTTGTGGCCAAAGCCCAAATATTGATGATTCCTTACAAGCATTTGAGACCCAAGAATAATCCCGGCATCTTTTAAATCAAGAAAGTGACCTGTTTCACTTTACCAGACTGAACTTGCCAATTGACATAACCTGCCTGTGGATTTAAAAAAATCAAATTCTGAGATGTTTAATATGGCATGAGTCTTTAACAGAGGTTTCCTGAAACATACACGTACTTTCTGTCATTGCCCAGAAGAAAAATTGCAACATCATTTTTCATTAAAAAAAAAAAACAAAACAAAACAAAAAGAAAATCATAAAAGATCTTCAAGTTTGGCTAGGGAATCAAGAACTTTGAAAAAAATACTTAAAACAGGTTGTACATCCATTATTCAATTTAATATTCTGAACAAGCAGTAAGTACCACAGTGCTACCTAGGAAGAGAATCTGTGAAAAGGAGTGGTGCACAGTGGAGAGGAGACGTTCAAGGAAAAAGGAGATAAAATACAGAGAAGGTACGTGAGACAGAAAGATACTCACTCAAATGGTCTTAATGTTTGCTCTACTCAAAGGCTGTTAAAACCCCAATCCTGGCCCTGACTGGCATGGCTCTGTGGCTTGGGTGTCATCCTACAAAGTGAAATGTAGGAGGTTCAATCCCTCGTCAAGGCATACATCTAAATTGAGGGTTAGGTTCCCAAGTTTTGGTGCAAACAAGTAGCAACCAATCTATGTTTCTCTTTCACAGAGATATTCTTCTCTCTCTCTTTCTCCCTCCCTCCCCTTCTCTCTAAAAAAGAAAAATTTAAAAAAATCTAAAAAAAAAGCAAACAATCCTGTAAACTTCTGGGTTCTTTGAAACTTTCCCAGCCCAAATTTTGCTTCTAACCACGTAAGCTGGAATGTATTTATATATGACATAAAGTTGATATAGGTATTAGCTTTATTTAAATACAAATCACATTCCAAACAATTCTCTAATTTAAAGTGTGTAAGTCAATGAAAATCATCCCCACAATCAGTTTTAGAACATGTTCATCACCCCAAAAGCAGGCTTATTTGATATGCTTAACAAAACCCACCCTGAAATAATAGCCCTTTCTTATTGGCTCTGGGGTCTTTTGCAATGTGTTCTTTAAATTGTTTTTGGTATAACTTTTCTCCTAATAATACATAAATAAAGAACCTCCATACATCATGGGAGATACAGTTTTTAGGTAAAATTTGTTTTATGAAAGGCTGCATATTTGTAAGAAAGCACCTCTGGAGCTCTTCCTGTTGTCCACATTTGCATTTCTATTTGTAAAAAATTTTTTCATTTAGCCTTTCTTTTTATTGTTTGGAATTGTTTATTCAAGCACCTGGGGTTTTTAATGTTTATTTCAAATTCACCGAGGGATTACAATAGCCTCCACATTTCCAAATGATGCTAATGAGTTTTAGAACAACTATCCCATTTTTTTTTACCTCCCCCGAGCCCCATATTTTACTATATGGTTCCTCTTTTGGATCTTGAAAAACCTTCACAAAAGATCTTTTCTGGGATATCCTGTAAAAAGTAGAATATTGAACTTTATTGCAACGGTATTAACATTTCAGAATGCCAACTCTGAGAAAAGGCCCCATTTTTTGGTATAATATGTAAGTTTTTAAACATCCCAAGACATTCACACATTAAGTGATCAAATGCATATTTCATTTACACACCTGTAGGCAAAAAACTGGCTCTAGGATGTTCATTCAGGACAAAGAATCCCTGTAGGTTCTTTTTCTCATCTGGACTGTGACAAGTTTTTTTGGAATTAAGCTGGAAGCTGAGGTCAGGCCAGAGAGGGGGCTCTTTCTACCTAATTTAAATTTCCCTGAGAATTCTTTATAAAAGCTTCTAGAAGTGGAAAAACCAACAACAGCAGAGGGATAGACAGAAAGAGAGACACATTTTATTTTTCTAAGCCAGTTATATATATTTCCAAAGGGTTTAGTACTAGAAAAATCTAAGGAAACTATGTGTAATATAGCCACTAAGAGCCAAGTGTCTATTATTTACCTAAAAAAGGGTCAACTGAAGAATGTGGTTTCCAATATAGTTTCTATTCTTGTGGTCCAACATTTTTTAACATTCTAAAATTAGCAAGGCAAATCCAATCACTTGGTCTCGAGAAGAATTTTATTATCTTCTCAGGGCTTGGAATATAAGTGGAATCAATCTGATTGCAGTCAAGCTATAGGTTTAAAAATCTTCCAAGAAACAGGGAAGCCCCATGTGAAACTACAAGTTCTCAGAAAGGAAAGGTGAATGTTCTTCTGTAGCCCTCAATTTCCCTCTCCTTTCCATCTGTGCTTACAACACCATTAAGTATTTAATTATCACCTGTTCAAGTTCACCCGCTCAGGGAAGCCTTCCCTGCTCCCAGACTAAAAAATTACCCTTGTCCTGCCACAGCCTCTTTCCCTGTTCCATTGCTCCTGATTGTAGCTGTGTATAGCTGGCGTACTTTTTATACTGTGGCTTTAGATGCTGCCTTGTCTATTAGATATTATCTCTGTGAGGAAGGGAAGGACAATCAAAATTTCTGTTTCCAGTGTATAGTGTTGTATTTGGAACATGTAAGGAGCTCAACAAATACTTGTTGAGTGTGCTTGTGTATATGCATGAGAGAGACAGAGACAAAGAGGCAGAGACAGACACAAAAAGTGAGACAGTGAGTGAGGCACACAGAGAGAAACCTAGAGAAAGAGAGAATATTATACTTTCAGTTAAAAATTGTCCACGCCTTGGTTTGAAGAACAGACTTGAAGGGCACTGACTGGAGTAAATGTGGAAAACACATTTGAGAAATTATTGACAGTTTAGATAAGAAAGTCAAGGTGGGAGAGAGTGCAAGTGATGGTAACAAAGAGAAGTGGACTACGATTTGAGAGATTTCTGTGTCAGATCGGGAAGCTTTGGTGATGGACTGGCTTTGGAGAACCAGAGCGAGGGGCGTGTCTCTACAGCCTGTAAGGGCACCTTCCTCCCCTCTTCCTACTCCTTCAGACCACTGGCATTGACATAAACTTTTAAATTTATTTATTTATGTATGTATGTATGTATGTATTTATTTATTTATTTATTTAGATTTTATTTATTTATTTCAGAGAGATGGGGAAGGGAGGGAGAAAGAGGGAATGAAACATCAATGTATGGTTGCCTCTAGCACACCCCATACTGGGGATATGGCCTGCAACCAGGCATGTGCCCTGACTGGGAATCAAACCAGCGATGCTTTGGTTCACAGGCTTGCACTCAATCCACTGAGCTACACCAGCCAGGGCCAAACTATTAAATTTAGATTGTTAATTGCTCTCGTGTTGCAGGTCTTATGTTTAAAAAATGTACTCCTTTCAGATGAATCTCTGTAAAATATAACGCAGTACATCCCATATTCTGACTAACATTTAATGACTCTCTGTGCACACAGGAGAAAAGAACAGTCTCCTAACAATTCCTTCATCCTGCTTGTCCAAATTCTGGGCTTCTAACATTCCTCGTTGGGGAATGACCTCTTCTCTCCTTTGAAAATGTTATAAATCTGACCAAGACCCTTCCCTGACCAATGCAGGCTTTGGTGAGCCTCTCTCCTTTGAGCTGCATACTGACTAGACCATTCGTTTTGCATTCAGCTATCAATTCTCCTGAGTGAACATCATTGGGTATCCACCATATATGCAGAGAATTGTACCAAGTAATGTAAGAGTAGTAATCCTTATAGGGGGTTTTTACAGTTTCTATTCTTGTAATAATGAGTGTTAATTTCAATGATGGTTTTACCATTGCTGAAATATAAGTGTGAGATATATTTAATCGTCAGATTTCTTCTTTGAGAATCATTTTGCATCCTTTAACCAGACCCTAATGGGTTAAGGGGGGATGTATTTTTAATAATCTGAAGAATTATTTTTCAGAGTATTTAATTTAATTTCCCTTGGTTTTGTTCATTTGTTTTGCCTTATATACATTAGATTGACCTATAATTTCTCTTTTGTGTGACAGTATTTTTTAAATTCAGTCAACGAATCAGGATTCTGAAGAGTTTATATATTCCTGTGAGTTTTTGGAACTTGATACATTGATTTTCACCTTGACACAATTTTAGCTCTGGGCCTTGTTAGATGGCAAATTTTTTGAAAAAATTTTCAAGTCCTTAGTCTACTCAGGTTTTCAGGGTTTGCAAGGAGGTCTTTTCGCAGTTTTATTTTTTCCATGTTATTGTAAATTTCATCAGTTGTAGAAATCTCATGGATTGATTGGAATGTGGTGTTTATACTTTGTACTTACTGCTATGTTCTATTTCTCGAATCTAATTTCACTTTCTTTAGTGTTACTTCCTTTTCCCTGATTAGACTTGTCAGAAGTTTGCCTATTTTATTTATAGTTCCCCAAAATTAAACTTGTTGATTTATTTATTACTTTTCTTCTATTTCTAGTTTTAAACAAATTAATTCTAATTTTTATCTGGAGCAATAAAAGCAGTTAGGGCTATTAATTTTCTTGAGTATAGCTTCCACTGCAATACATATTTGGTATGATATGTTCTTTTCTTTTTTTTTATCTAACTAGATTGTAATTTCAATTGTGATTTCCTATTTCTTTGATCCAAGAGTTACTTAGGAGAGTGTTTCCTCATTTACAAGTAGTGAAAGTCTTTCAGTCATATTTTTTATTTCTAATTTTATTGGATTATGATCAGAGAATGTAGCCTGAGAACTCTCTGCTTCTTTGAATTTGTTGAGATTTCTTTGTGGCCAATATGTAACTGACATTTGAAAAGTGGCCACAAATATGAGGAAAAAAATCTTCATGTATTATTCAATTATTTTTGTGTAAAAAACCCCTTATTTTTATGTACACTGAGACTATCTGATTTTGAAAGAAAAACCTTAAAAATTTCCAGTACAGTTTTTTAAATAAAATATTCTTTCAATCTCTAATAATTAATATTATATACTTAGGTGTCACATTTTCATAGAACATGCAGGTTGATGATCTTATTTTTTCTTTATAAATTGTCTTTTATTATTAAATGATGTTCTCCTTATTTTGTTTAGTGCTTTTAACCTTGAGTTCTACTGTGTCTGATATTAATATTGTCATCTCTGCTTACTTTTCATTTACATTTACTTGACATATCTTTGCTCATCCCTCTATTTTTAATGTTTCTTTTTATTTTTAAGAGTGTTCCTTATAAACAACACATATCTGGATTTTGTTTTTTAATTCAATATGATAATCTCAGCCATTTATATAGTAATTAATCATGTTCACATTCAGCTTGACCTATAACTTTTATTAATTTATCTTTACTATTTATTTTTCTTTGTGAATCTCCTTTATTTTGAATTTTATTTGATTTTATTTATCATTCATAAATAAAACCACTTATTTATGGCTTTATTTAATAGCCATAAAGCCTGGGCTCTGTGGGAGGGAAGGTGGAGTGGACTAGGGTTGTGTGAGGAGAAACTGGGGTTTGTGGCTCTGGGGAGAGAGCTGAGGGAGCAGCTGCTGGGATTCCAGTGCTGAGTCCTTCTCTCATAGCACAGATGCCATCTTTTTTGGGTGGAACACTCCCCTCCTTATGGTATCAGCTTGAGGAAATGCAATAGCCCCACCCTCTAGACTCCCTGTCACCCCACTCTGTGCAGCTCATGCTCTGCTGAGGAGTCGGTTGTCAGGGCCTGTGTATAGAGGTCTGGGCAGACTCAGGAGGCATCAGTGACTAGTGTGGTTTTGGGAAGGCAGCCTTTCTTCCCGCTTTCCCATGAACCTTACTGACACATCCCCTTCATGGGATTTCCTCTAGCTCCACCTTCTGGGCACCAGATGGCCCATCTTCTCAACTCCTGGTGGCTCCGCTATGCTGAGGTCTGGTCAAAATGGAGGACAGACTGAGTGGTGTGGCTCTGGGGAAGGGGCCACTTCTCCCACCTTCTCCCAGGTTTGACCAGCAAATCCCCCTCATGGGAGATTCATTAGCCCCACCCTCCCATCTCCTGGCAGCTCCACCCAGTTGAGCTTAGGCTCCTAGCAGAATTTTGAACAGATTAATTTGTGTGGCTCTAGAACAGGGGCCATTTTTCATTTGCACAACCATCTGGTGCAGAGCCCTCCCTTCACGCAGCCAAATGTTGGTCTGTTTGTGCCTGATAAGTGCTGCTGAGTTCACCATGATGATTCTATGAATCCTTGCCCATTACAAAGTTCTGCAGGCATCTATCTGGCAAATGGTGGCTACACTTGGTATACCCTAGGTCCTAGGGGTGTCAAATTCATTTTCACTAGCGGCCACATCAGCCCTGCAGTTGCCTTCAAAGGGCCGAATGTAATTTTAGGACTGTATAAATGTAACTACTCCTTAATGAGGGTTAAGGAGCTAGGCGCTGTTGCCAGGTAGAAACAAGGTGCCAGGCAGGATAAAACAAGGTGGAAGGCTAGATTTGGCCCATGGGCCTTGTATTTGCCACCTATGCCCTAGGACATTTACTGAGCAGCTATCCAACACTGGCACTAAGTTTGAACCTGCATCAATCTGGTGAATGCCATTCACCTGTACCTGGTAGCTAGCTGAGAATTGACATCATGCAATTTGAGTGCCACAAGAAGCACTTTCAGTTACTCAGCTTATCAGGCAGCCGGTAGGTGGAGGCAGACAGAGTCGAATATCCAGGTGTCTTGGGACTTTTGCTGGCCAGCCCCTGAGCCTGATGTTGGTCAAAGCCAGCCTTCGCGCACAACTTGGCCCTTCCCCCACACACCAAGGCCCAGCAGAGATAGCCACAAATTGTAGATTACTTTGCAACTCCCAACATGTTTCCCAGGGCCAATCACAGGTAACATCTGACATTGGATTGCACCAGAGTCCCTCCTAAGAGGCCCTATCCCAGCATCCCAGTGACCAGCTTTAGATCACATCTAAGCAGGATCCAGTTATCTTCACAAATGGCATATCCAAAATGACATCTTGGCAGGCACCACGCCCTGCTGAGGCAAATTCTGCTTTGTGTAGTCAGCCACTGCACAGCAACTCATGCACTGTGGTCAAGTTGATCCTCACAGTCAGCCATGCTGAGGGTCAACCCCACAAACAAATAAGCCAATAGTAATCAAGACTCAGTTACAACAGGAGGGTCCACATAACCCACACAAGGGACATTCCTGGAACACCCAACTCAGGTGAAAAGGGAGACTGTGCCACTGGGTCCCATAGAACACCTACTATATAGGGCCAACTTACCAAGAGTGGGAGTCATAGCAGATCTACCTAATACTTAGAAACAAACACAAACAGGCAGCCAAAATCAGGAGGAAAAGTCAAATGAAATAAAAGCAAAAAATTGACCAGATATAGATTAAAAAATGGTATAAAGATGCTCAAGAAACTTAGTGAGAACTTCAATAGAGATAGGAAGCATAAGAAAGGACATAGAAACCACATAAAAGCATAAGTCAGAAATGAAGAATATGATATCTGAAATGAAGAATACTCTAAAAGGAATAAAAAATAGATTGGATGAAGAAGAAGGTTGAATTAGTGATTTGGAAGACAAGGTAGCAGAAAACAACCAATAAAACAGCAAAATGAAAAAAAACAACAAAAAATGGGAATAGTTGAAGGGACATTTCAGACAACATGAAAAGTAAGTAACATCTGCATCATAAAGATACTGGAAGGAGAAGAGAGACAGCAAGGAATTGAGAGCCAATTTGAAGAAATAGTGCCTGAAAACTTCCCTAACCTGGTGAAGGAAAAGACATGAAAGTCCAGGAAATGAAGAGAGTCCCAAACAAGATGAACCCAAAAAGGCCCACACAAAGTCACATAATAATTAAAATAACAAAGTTTAAAGAAAAAGAAAGAATCTATAAAGGTGCAAGAGAAAGATAGTTACCTAAAAGGGAGTTCCCATAAGACTATCAGCTGATTTCTCAACCAAAACATTTCAGACTAGAAGGGATTGGCATGTAATATTCAAAGTGATGAAAACCCAGGACCTACAACCATGATTATTCTACCCAGTAAGACTCTCATTTAAAATTAAAGGATGAATAAAGAGCTTTCCAGACAATAAAAACCTAATGGAGTTTGTTACCACCAAACCAGTATTACAAGAAATATTAAAGTATCCTCTTGAAGAATAAGAATAAGAATGAGAATGAGAATGAAGAAGAGGAGGAAGAGGAGGAAAAGAAGAACAACAAAAAGAAGAACAAGCAAAGGAAGAAAAACAAGAAGAACAAGAAGAAACTGGAGGCAAATGGTTAAAAGAATAAAATGACAATACATGTTTCCATAATAATCACTTTAAATGTAAATGTCTTAGGTGCTCCAATCAAAAGACTTAGGGTAGCTGAATGGATAAAAAAAACAAGACTCATATATATACCATGTACAAGAGAACTACCTCAGAACAAGAGATATAGATAGACTAAAAGTAAAGGGATAGAAAAATATATTTCATACAAATGGAAATGGAAAAAAAATCCTGTGGTAGCAATACTTACATCTGATCCAATAGACTTTTTTTTTAAAGATTTTATTTATTTACTTTTTAGAGAGGGAAGGGGGGGAGAAAGAGAGAGAGAGAAACATCAATGTGTGGTTGCTGGGGGTCATGGCCTGAAACCCAGGCATGTACCCTGACTGGGAATCGAACCTACGACACTTTGGTTCGCAGCCTGCGCTCAATCCACTGAGCTATGCCAGCCAGGGCCCAATAGACTTTAAAACAGAAGCTATAGTAAGAGACAAAGGATACTACACAATGATAAAGGGAGTGATCCAAAAAGGGATATAAACCCTGTAAACATTTATGCATGCAAATAGGAGCACCTAAGAACATAAAGCAAATCTTGATGGACATAAAGGAAAATATTGACATTCACACAGTCATAGTAGGAGATTTTAGTACAGTATTGACATTAATGGATAGATCTTCCAGACAGAAACCCAACAAGGAAGAAGTGGCCTTAAATGACACAATAGATCTGACAAATTTAATTGATATTTTCAGAGCATTACACCCCAGGGCAGCAGAATATGTATTTTATTCAAGTGTACATGAATCATTGTCTGGGACAGATAACATGTTAGGACACAAAACAAGTTCCAATAAATTTAAGAATATTAAAATCATATCAAACATCTTTTCTGAGAATATGGCATGAAACCAAAAATCAATCAAAAAGAAAACACTGAAAAATACACAAAGACATGGAGGTTAAATAATATGTTACTAAACAATGAAGAGATTAACAATAAGAATAAGCTACGAATCAAAAGATACTTTGAAACAAAAGAAAATGAGAGCACAACCACCCACAATCTATGGGACACGGCAAAAGCAGTCCTAAGAGAAATTCATAGCATCACAGGCCTTAACAACAAGAAAAATCTCAAATAAGCAATCTAACTTCACACTTAAAGGAAATGGAAAAATACAACAAAGCCCAAAGTGAGTAGAAGGAAGGGAATAATAAAGATCTGATGTGGACCCTGGCTCGTGGGGTCTGCCATATTGTGGATGAGACACAAGACATTCACACGGACTATCGAGTCCTGTGGAGGAAAAGGGTGAGCATGGCTTTTCTCTCAAGGGGAGCAAGAGCTTTGGTCCTTGCTGTGACTGGCCTTTATTGGGTTTTTGGCACATTACATGATGGCCCTCAATTATTATGCACAGGTTGGCTTTAGGTGGTTACCTTTTACAGAAAACAAAGGAGCCAGTGCTGCTAATCACATCACAGAAGAAGGATATGTGCAAATGAAAAGGGAAAAGTAGTTGAACCAGTTACACTCACCCTTGGAAGGTTTCACATGGATTTTAGGAAGTTACAGTAAGCACTTGTTGTCTCAAGTCAGGGTGAGGGAGTTTTAGCAAAAGCAAGTCTCAAAGCAGCCTAGATACAATGCAGGCCTGATTCCCCAGGGGAGAACCTATCCGTGGATGTGGGTTCTGTGCATCTCCAAGTGGGAGCTGGGCCCACGCCATGCAGAATGGTCTCCTACAAAGATCAAAGCAGAAAGAAACAAAATAGGGTCTCAGAAACTTACAAAAGATCAGTGAAACCAAGAACTTGTTCTTTGAAAAGATAGACAAGATAGAAAAAAACTTCAACTAGACTCATTAAGAAAAAAGAAGGACCTAAATAAGTTAAATTAAAAAATGAAAGAGAACTACAACTGACACCAAAGACATATAAAAAATTGTAAGAAAATATTACAAACAACTATGTGTCAACAAAATGGATGATCTGGAAAAAATGGATAAATTCCTAGAAACATACAAGATTGTATATTTTCCAAAACTGAATCAAGAAGAATGAGATGAAGGGGTGTCCAACCCACAGTCCACAGGCCACATACAGCCCAGGATGGCTATGAATGTGGCCCAACACAAAATTGTAAACTTACTTAAAACCTTTGTTTTGCTCATCCATTTTTGTTAGTGTTTATCTATTTAATGTGTGGCCCAAAACAACTCTTTTTTTTCCAGTGTGGCCCAGAGGCACCAAAAGATTGGACATCCCAGAGAGAGAATCTGAATAAACAGATTATAACTAGTAGAATTGAAGGACTAATAATAATAATAATAATAATAATAATAATAAACTCCCAACAAACAAAAGTCTTGGATCCAATGTCTTCACAGGTGAATTTTAGCAAACATTTAAACAAAACTAACACTTATTCTTTTCAAACTATTCCAAAAAATTCAAGAGGAGGGAAGACTCCCAAGCTCATTTTATGATTTCAACATTATTTTAATTCCAAAACAAGATAAAGACACTACAAAGAAAGAAAATTGTGGGCTAATATCCCTAATGAACATAGATACTAAAATCCTCAACAAAATATTAGTAAACAGGATCCAGAAATACATTAAAAAGATCAAACACTATGGATAATTCGGCTGTATTGTCTGCATGCAAGGTTGGTAAAATACCTGCAATCAATAAATGTGATACACCACATAAACAAAATGAAGGATAAAAATCACATGATCATATCAATAGACACAGAAAAAGCATTTGATAAAAATCTAGCACCCATTTACCTTAAAAATTCTCAGCAATGTGTGAATACAGGGAACATATGTCAACATAATGAAAGCCATATATGACAAACATCATACTCAATAGGCAAAAACTACCATTATTTCCCTTAAGATCAGGAACAAGACAGAGCTGTCCACTTCCACCACTCTTATTCAAGATAGTACTGGAAGTCCTCACCATAGCAACCAGAGAAGAAAAAAAATAAAAGTCATCCAAATTGGAAAGGAAGTAGTAAAACAGTAATTATTTGCAGGTGATATGATACTATATAGAAAGAACCCTAATAATTTCACCAGAGAATTGCTAGAACTGATAAATGAATTCAGTAAAGTAGCAGGGTACAAAATAAATATCCAGAAATCAGTTGCACTTAAGAAAACAATCCCACTTATAATTGCATTAAAAAAATCTTGGAATAAATTTAACCAAGGATGTGAAAGATCTGTACTCAGAAATTACAAAACACTGAAGAAAGAAACTGAAGAAGATAAAAATAAGTGGATGCATATACCATATTCATGGATAGAATTAACATCATTAAAATGTCCATACTACCCAAAACAATCTGTAGATTTAATGCTATTTCTATCAAGAAGTATTTCACAGAATGAGAACATATATTCCAAAAATTTGTATGGAACCACAAAAGACCCTGAAGAGCTGCAACAATCTTCACTTGATCTAAGCCAAAAAGCTGAGAAGTGATAAGCCACAGTGATCTTGAGAAAGAAGAACAAAAGTGGAGGAATCATGCTATCTAATGTCAACCTATAAGAACAGATCTATACAAATGAAACAGAGTAGAGAACCCATTAATAAATCCACATCTTTATGGTCCATTAATATTTTCCAAAGAGGTAGAATATACAATGGGATAGTCTATTTATTAATAATAAATGTTGTTGGGAAAATTGGACAAATACAAGCAAAAAAAAAATGAAACTAAACCACCTTCTGACACCATACACAAGAATAAACTCAAAATAGGTTAAAAGATTTAAATGATAAAACTTGAAACCATAAAAATCCTAGAAGAAAACATGTACTAAAATCACAGACATGTTTTGTAGCAATATCTTTTCTGATATATCTCCTTAGCAAGGGAAACAAAAAATAAGCAAATGGGACTGCATCAAACTAAAAAGTTTTTGCACAGCAAAGGAAACTATTAACAAAGTGAAAAGACAACCCACTGAATGGGAGAACATATTTGCCAGTGATACATCTGATAAGGGGTTAATTTCCTAAATTAATAAAGAACTCATATAACTCAACACCAAAAACCACACAATCCAATGAACAAAATGGGCAAAGGACCTGAATAGACACTGTCCCAATAAGGACATACAAATGACTAAATGACATATGAAAAGATGCTCAATGTCACTAATCATCAGAGAAATGAAAAATTGAAACCACAGTGAGATACCACCTCACACCTGACAGAGTGGCCACCATCAATAAAGCAACAGACAGCAAGTGTTGGTGAGAATGTGGAGAAGAGGGAACCCTCGTGCACTCTTGGTGGGAATGCAGATTGGTGCAGCCACTGTGGGAACAATATGGAGTTTTCTCAAAAAATTAAAAATAGAACTGTCATATTATCCAGTGAATCTTCTTTTGGGAATTTACCTGGAGAAACCTGAAACACTAATTTGAAAGAATATATGCATTCCTATGTTTACTGCAGTGTTATTTACTGTAGCCAAAATTTGGAAGCAGCCCAAGTGTCCATCTATAGATGAGTGGATAAAACAATTATAGTACATCTACACAAAGTAATACTACTTAGCCATAAAATGAAAGGATATTTCACCCTTTGCATCAGCATGAATGGACTTGGAGAACATTATGCTAAGTGAGATAAGCCAGTCAGAGAAAGGCATGTCCCATAGGATTTCACTCATATGTGGAATTTATTGAACAAAATGAACTGATAAGCAGAATAGTGACTCAAAGATAGAGTGAATGCTGAAAGTTATTGGGGGGATTGCATGAGTGGGGTGGAGGGATTGAGCAAAGAGAAAATTAAATAAAAAAAACTTATGGACACAGACAACAGTGTGGTGGTTTCTCAGGGGAAAAGAGGATGCAGGGAGTGGAGGAGGATAAAGGGGGACAAATGATGATGGACAGAGATGACTTGGGGTGGTGAACACACAATACAGTGTACAGATGATATGTTGTGGAATTGTGCACCTGAAACCTGTATAATTTTGTTTACCTGTGTCACCCCAGTAAATTAATTTAAAAGGAAAAAACACAAAGAAAGCTGTCTTCTATTTCCCTATTTGCCTAAAAATATGTTTGCCTAAAGCATATGTTTGTAAAATTGCCCCCCACCTTCTCTACCAAGGACAAAAGTTAATTACCAGGGACAACTTGAGACCCTTGCTAGCCAGAGACAACACCAGCAGAATCTGCGTAACAAAACTTACCAACTCGCCCTATATATTCTACTAACATATAGAAACGCATTTGATTATTTTATATATCGACCTTGTATCCAGCAACTTTGGTAAAATCAGTTCGTGACTCTGGTAGAGTAGCTGTAAATTCTTTCAGGTTATCTAAGTATAAAACCATGTTGTCTGTGAATAGTTTTTTCTTTCATTCTAATCTATGTACTTTATGTCCCCTTTATTGACCTGAATGAGCTGTAGTACAATACATCTAGACACGCTTGTTTTGTTTTGGACCTCTGGATGAAAATTTTCAATATTTCACTATTAAGTATGATCTTTGCTATGGATTTTGATTAATACCTTCTATTAGATTAAGAAAGTTCCATGTGTACCTTAGATTGCCAAGGGTTTTTTTATTTTTATCATGAAGGAATGTTGATTTTGTCAAAATTTTATTCTACCTCTCTTGAGATGATCACAAATTTGCTCCTTTATTATGCTAATGGTATGATTTACCTGAATTGATTTTTTTACATCATTTTATTTATTATATTTCTTCCATTACCATTTATCTCCTCTGGATTGATGTTTGAATGCTGAATAAACCTTGCATGTCTGAAATAAACTCAACTTGGTCATAATATATTGTGTATTCTTTTTCTGAATCAATGTTTAATTGTTTTCCTAATATTTTATCTAGATTACTGTATCTATGTTAATGACAAATATTGACCCATAATTTTCTTTTCTGAGATTGTCCTCATCAGCATGAACGTTATGCTGATCTTATAACAAGAGTTATGGAATTTCACATGTTATCAATTATCTGTAAGAATTTGTAAGACTGATCTATGTTATTTGTTTTTTCATATTTCACAATATAAAATGCTAAAACTATTTGGATGAGTTTTCTGTGCTGGAAAACTTTGAGTTACGGACTCAATTTCTTTAAAAGATATGACTCAGAAGATAAAGAATTAGGAAGAGGCAGAACTGGCGCTTCATCCCAGGTCTCTGACTCCAGGTCCAGGTCTGCAAAAGCACGGTGCCTGAACACCTGAGCATGAGAAATTTTAATGAACAGAGTAGGGGAAGCTGTGTACACCAGGATACACGAAGGAGATTGCACCACTGAATCTCACAAATATTCTACCACAGAAGTTCACACCATAATTTCAGGGAATCAGAACAGATCAATTTAAGAAACAAGAAGAAAAAAGAAGAAACCCACGAACAATGAGAAAACAAAGAAACAACCCACAATTGAAGGGAAACGAGGAAGCCTCAGGAAAAATGCTAAATGAAATAGAGGCAACTCAACTATCTGATAGTGAGTTCAAAACAATGATTACCAGGAAGTTCAATGAACTCACAATGAGCTTTCAGAAATTAGAGGGAAACTACGCCAACCTCACTACAAACTATATAAACATGACAAAGGAAATAGAAACTCTCAACAAAGGTCAAGAGGAAATGAAGAATACAATTTCTGAACTGAAGAACACAGTAGAAGGAATGAAAAGCAGGATCGATGAAGCAGAAGATCGGATTCGCGAGCTGGAGGACAAAGTAGAAAACAACATCCAGAAAGAGCAAGAAAAGGAAAAGAGGCTCAGAAAGAATGAAGAGGGATTAAGAGAAATGCAAGACAATATGAAATGTAATAATATCTGTATAATAGGGATACCAGAAGGAGAAGAAGAAGAGCAAGGGATAGAAAACCTAGTTGAACATGTAATGAAGGAGAACTTCCCTAATTTGATGAGAGAAAAAAGTCACACAAATCCAGGAAACACAGAGAGTCCCAATCAAGAGGAACCCAAAGAGACCCACCCCAAGGCACATCATAATTAAAATGACAAATTTCAAGACAAAGAGAGAATCTTAAAGGCAGCAAGGGAGAAAAAGGAAGTAACATACAAGGGAGCCACAATAAGGCTAACAGCTGACTTCTCAATGGAAACACTTCAAGCCAGAAGAGAATGGCAAGAAATACTCCAGGTAATGAGAACCAGAGGTCTGCAACCAAGGCTGCTATATCCAGCAAGGCTCTCGATCAAGATAGAAGACCAAATAAGAAGCTTCCCAGACAAAAGAAGTCTAAAAGAATATGCCTCGACCAAACCGGCTCTGCAAGAGATCCTAAAGGGACTGCTTTAAGGAAGGGAAGGAAAAAAGAGAGAGAGAGAGAGAGAGAGAGAGAGAGAGAGGGAGAGGGAGAGGTACACACGTACATAAAAGACAATGAATAAGTACCTATCAATAATAACCTTAAACGTAAATGGATTAAATGCTCCAATCAAAAGACATAGAATAGCTGAATAGATAAGAAAAAATGACCCACATATCTGCTATCTACAAGAGACCCACCTCAGGATAAAAGACCTACACAGGCTGAAAGTGAAGGGCTGGAAACAAATCTTCCAAGCAAATGGACAGGAAAAAAAAAGCCGGGGGTAGCAATACTCATATCAGACAAAATAGACTTCCAAAAAAGGTCCATAAAGAGAGACCCAGAAGGTCACTTCATAATACTCAAGGGAAGAATCCATCAGGAAGACATAAATATTATAAATATATATGCACCCAACATAGGAGCACGGAAATACATAAAAAAAATCTTAGAGGACTTCAAGAAACATATGGACAGCAACACAATTATAGTGGGAGATTTTAACACCCCACTATCAAAAATGGACAGATCTTCTAAACAAAATATCAACAAAGATATTGTGGCATTGAACAGTACCCTTGAGGAAATGGACTTTACTGATATATACAGAGCCCTCCATCCAAAAGAAGCTAAATATACATTCTTTTCAAATGTACATGGAACATTCTCAAAGATAGACCACATGATAGGACACAAAACAAGCCTCAAGAATTTCAAGAAAATTGAAATCATACCAAGCATTTTCTCAGACCACAAGGGACTGAAGTTAGAAACCAACCCCAAGGAAAAAAACTCAAAACACTCAAAATCATGGAGATTAAATAGCATGCTATTAAACAATGAATGGGTCGAGAATGATATTAGGGAAGAAATCAAAAGGTTTCTGGAAACAAATGAAAACGAACTCACAACAACCCAAAACTTATGGGACACAGCCAAGGCAGTCCTGAGAGGGAAGTTCATAGCGATACAGGCCCACCTAAAAAGGTTAGAAACATTCCAAACAAACAACCTAACTTTACATCTACAAGAACTCGAGGAACAACTACAAAGGCAGCCCAGAGCAAGCAGAAAGAAGGAAATAACCAAGATCAGAGCAGAATGAGATAACATAAAGACTAAAAGCACAATTCTAAGGATCAATGAGTCCAGGAGCTGCTTCTTTGAAAAGAAACAAAATCGACAAGCCTTTAAGCAGACTCATCAAGAAACAAAGAGAGAAGACCCAAATAAACACAATCAGAAATGAAAGAGGAGAGATAACAACAGATACCACAGAAATACAAAGGATTGTAAGAAATTACTACAAAGAACTGTATGCCAAGAAATTTGAAAACCTAGGTGAAATGGACAACTTTCTAGAAAAATATAATTTTCCAAAACTCAATAAAAAAGAAACAGAAAGCCTGAACAGACCAAAAACAGCAAAAGAAATTGAAGTAGTAATCAAAAAACTCCCAACACACAAAATCCCTGGACCAGAGGGTTACATAGGAGAATTCTACAAAGCATTTAAGGAAGAGCTAACCCCTATCCTTCACAGACTATTCCAAAAAATCCAAAAAGATGAGAGTCTCCCAAACTGTTTTTATGAGGCCAACATCATCCTAATTCCAAAACCAAATAAAGACACAACAAAGAAAGAAAACTTCAGGCCAATAGCACTGACCAACATTGATGATAAAATCCTCAACAGGATACTGGCAAACTGCATCCAACAGTACATTAAAAAGATCATACACAATGACCAAGTGGGATTCATTCCAGGTATGCAAGGATGGTACAATATTCACAAATCAGTAAATGTAATACATCACATAAACATAAGCAAAGACAAAAACCACATGACTATATCAATAGATGCAGAAAAAGCATTTGATAAGGTACAGCACCCATTCATGATAAAAACACTCGGCAAAGTGGGAATAGAGGGAGCATTCCTCAACATAATAAAGGCCATCTATGAGAGACCTACAGCCAATATCATATTCAATGTGCAAAAATTAAAATTTTTTCCACTAAGATCAGGAACAAGACAAGGCTGTCCACTTTCACCACTTCTATTCAATATAGTACTGGAAGTTTTAGCCACAGCAATCAGACAAGAAAAAGGAAATAAAAAGGCATCCAAATCGGAAAGGAGGAAACAAAACTGTCACTGTTTGCAGATGACATGATAGTGCACATAGAAAATCCTATAGACTCCACCAAAAAACTGCTTGACCTAATAAATGAATTTGGCAAAACAGCGGGATACAGAGTCAATATCCAGAAATCAAAGGCATTTCTGTACACCAGCAAGAAAACAGCAGAAGCAGAAATCAAGGAAAAAATTCCATTTGAAATAGCAAAAAGAAAAATAAAATACCTAGGAATAAACCTAACCAAAGAGGGAAAAGACCTGTATTCAGAAAACTACATAACACTGAGGAAAGAAATCAAGGAAGACAAAAAACAAATGGAAACATATATGGTGTTCATGGATTGGAAGAATTAATATCATCAAAATGTCCATACTACCTAAAGCAATTTACACATTCAATGCAATACCTATTAAAATACCAATGGCATATTTCACAGACATAGAACAAACACTTCAAAAATGTATATGGAATTATAAACGACCCTGAATAGCTGCTGCAATTTTGAGAAAGAAGAGTAAAGTAGAAGGGATCACAATACCCAACACTAAACTATACTACAAGGCCACTGTAATCAAAACATTGATTTGATTGATTTGGTACTGGCATAAAAACAGGCACATGCACCAGTGGAACAGAACAGAGAGCCCAAAAATAAACCCAAGTCTCTATGGTCAATTAATATTTGACAAAGGAGGCAGCAACATAAAATGCAGTAAAAGTAGCCTCTTCAACAAATGGTGTTGGGAGAACTGGACAGCCACGTGCAAAAACAATGAAACTGAGCACCAACTTACACCATATACAAAAATAAATTCAAGGTGGATAAAAGACTTAAATATAAAACGTGACACTACTAAAGTCCTAGAGGAGAACGTAGGTAGGAAAATCTCAGATATTTCACACAGAAACTTTTTTACTGACTTTTCCCTTAGAGCAAGGGACAAAAAGGAAAGAATAAACAAATGGGACCTCATCAAAATTAAAAGCTTCTGCACAGCTAAAGAGAACAGTATCAAAATCAAAAGAGAACCAACTGTATGGGAAAACATATTTGCCAATGACACCTCAGACAAGAGTTTAATCTCCAAAATATATAAAGAACTTACAAGAGTGCAGTCGAAGAAGACAAGGAATCCAATTAAAAAGTGGGCAAAGGACTTGAACAGACACTTCTCCAAGGAGGACATACAGAAAATCCAAAGACACATGAAACGATGTTCAATATCGCTAGCTACCAGAGAGATGCAAATTAAAACCACAATGAGATACCACTTCACACCAGTCAGAATGGCCATCATAAACAAAGCGACAAGCAACAAGTGTTGTAGAGGTTGTGGAGAAAAGGGGACCCTAGTGCACTGTTGGTGAGACTGCAGACTGGTACAACCACTATGGAAAGCAGTATGGAACTTCCTCAGAAAACTAAAAATGGATCTGCCTTTTGACCCTGCAATTCCACTGCTGGGACTCTATCCTAAGAAGAGTAAAACACCAATTCAAAAGAACCTATGCATCCCAATGTTCATAGCAGCACAATTTACAATAGCTAGATGCTGGAAGCAACCAAGATGCCCATCAGTGAATGAATGGATCAAAAAACTATGGTACATTTACACAATGGAATTCTATGCAGCAGAAAGAAAGAAGGAGCTCCTACCCTTTGCAACAGCTTGGATGGAGCTGGAAAACATTATGCTAAGCGAAACAAGCCAGGCAGTGAAAGACAAATACCATATGATCTCACCTTTAACAGGATCCTAAACAACAAAACAAAGAAACAAGCAAAATATAACCAAAGACACTGAAATAGAGGTCAGGCTGACAGTGACCACAGAAGAGAGTAGAGGGAATTTCAGGGGACAGTGGGTTGGGTTCACGGGAACAAACTTAAAGGACACATGGTCATAAACTAAGGGGAGGGTGATAATGGGAGGGAAGTGGGGAGGGTTGGGAGGGGGGGCTGGATTGGGAGTAAAAAGGAGAAAACTGTAATTGAACAGTTACAATTGAATGATTAAAATAAAATAAAAAAGATATGTAACTATTCATATTTTCTGACCATTTGATAATTTTGGTTTTATTAGGAAATTCTCACTTTTACCTAAATTTGTATATGTATTGGCATAAAGTTTTCATATCATATTTGTATTGTACTTTTTCTTTAATATTATTTTAATCATTGTTTAAGTACAGTTTTCTCCCTTTTACTCCCATTCCAGCACGCTCACCCATTCTTCCCCACTTCCCTCCCATTACCACCCTCCCCCTAGTTTTTGTCCATGTGTCCTTTAAATTTGTTCCTGTAAACCCTTTCCATTCTCCCCTGAAATTTCCTCTTCTCCTCCCTCTGGTCACTGTCAGCCTGCCCTCTATTTCAGTGTCTTGACTATATTTTGCTTGTTTCTTTGTTTTGTTATTTAGGTTCCTGTTAAAGGTGAGATCATATGGTGTTTGTCTTTCACCACCTGGCTTATTTCTCTTAGCATAATGCTTTCCAGCTCCATCCATGCTGTTGCAAAGGGTAGGAGCTCCTTCTTTCTGCTGTATAGAATTCCACTATGTAAATGTACCATATTTTTTTATCCATTCATTTACTGATGGGCACCTAGGTTGCTTCCAGCACTTAGCTACTGTAAATTGTGCTGCTATGGACCCTGGGGTGCAAAGGTTCTTTTTTATTGGTGTTTTAGGGTTCTTAGGATATAGTCCCAGCAGCGGAATTGCTGGGTCAAAAGGCGGATCCATTTTTAGTTTTCTGAGGAAATTCCATACTGTTTTCCATAGTGGTTGTACCAGTCTGCAATCCCACCAACAGTGCACTAGGGTCTCCTTTTCTCCACAACCCCTCCAACACTTGTTGTTTGTTGCTTTGTTTATGATGGCCATTCTGACTGGTGTGAAGTGGTATCTCATTGTGGTTTTAATTTGCATCTCTCTGGTAGCTAGCGATATTGAACATCGTTTCATGTGTCTTTGGATTTTCTGTATGTCCTCCTTGGAGAAGTGTCTGTTCAAGTCCTTTGCCCACTTTTTAATTGGGTTGCTTGTCTTCTTAGAGTGGAGTCATGTAAGTTCTTTATATATTTTGGAGATTAAACTCTTGTCTGAGGTATCATTGGCAAATATGTTTTCCCATACAGTTGGTTCTCTTTTGATTTTGATACTGTTCTCTTTAGCTGTGCAGAAGCTTTTAATTTTGATGAGATCACATTTGTTTATTCTTTCCTTTATGTCCCTTGGTCTAGGGGACATGTTAGTAAACAAGTTTCTGCATGAAATATCTGAGATTTTCCTACCTGTGTTCTCCTCTAGGACTTTAATGATGTCACAGTTTATATTTAAGTCTTTTATCCACCTTGAATTTATTTTTGTTTATGGTGTAAGTTGGTGCTCTAGTTTCATTGTTTTCGCACATGGCTGTCCAGTTCTCCCAACACCATTTGTTGAAGAGGCTATTTTTATACTGCATTTTATGTTGCTGTTCCCTTTGTCAAATATTAATTGACCATAGAGACTTGGGTTTATTTCTGGGCTCTCTGTTCTGTTCCACTGGTGCATGTGCCTGTTTTTATGCCAGTACCAGGCTGTTTTGATTACAGTGGCCTTGTAATACACTTTAGTATCAGGTATTATGATCCCTCCTACTTTGCTTTTCTTTCTCAAAATTGCAGCAGCTATTCAGGGTCATTTATGGTTCCGTATACATTTTTGCAGTGTTTGTTCTATGTCTGTGATATATGCCATTGGTATTTTAATAGGTATTGCATTGAATGTGTAAATTGCTTTAGGTAGTATGGACATTTTGATGATATTAATTCTTCCAATCCATGAACACCATATATGTTTCCATTTGTTTTTTTGTCTTCCTTGATTTCTTTCCTCAGTGTTATGTAGTTTTCTGAATACAGGTCTTTTTCCCTCTTTGGTTAGGGTTTATTCCTAGGTATTTTATTTTTTCTTTTTGCTATTTCAAATGGAATTTTTTCCTTGATTTCTGCTTCTGCTGTTTTCTTGCTGGTGTACAGAAATGCCTTTGATTTCTGGATATTGACTCTGTATCCCGCTGTTTTGCCAAATTCATTTATTAGGTCAAGCAGTTTTTTGGTGGAGTCTATAGGATTTTCTATGTGCACTATCATGTCATCTGCAAACAGTGACAGTTTTGTTTCCTCCTTTCCGATTTGGATGCCTTTTATTTCCTTTTCTTGTCTGATTGCTGTGGCTAAAACTTCCAGTACTATATTGAATAGAAGTGGTGAAAGTGGACAGCCTTGTCTTGTTCCTGATCTTAGTGGAAAAAATTTTAATTTTTGCACATTGAATATGATATTGGCTGTAGGTCTCTCATAGATGGCCTTTATTATGTTGAGGAATGCTCCCTCTATTCCCACTTTGCCGAGTGTTTTTATCATGAATGGGTGCTGTACCTTATCAAATGCTTTTTCTGCATCTATTGATATAGTCATGTGGTTTTTGTCTTTGCTTTTGTTTATGTGATGTATTACATTTACTGATTTGTGAATATTGTACCGTCCTTGCATACCTGGAATGAATCCCACTTGGTCATTGTGTATGATCTTTTTAATGTACTGTTGGATGCAGTTTGCCAGTATCTTGTTGAGGATTTTATCATCAATGTTCGTCAGTGCTATTGGCCTGAAGTTTTCTTTCTTTGTTGTGTCTTTATTTGGTTTTGGAATTAGGATGATGTTGGCCTCATAAAAACAGTTTGGGTGTCTTCTATCTTTTTGGATTTTTGGAATAGTCTGTGAAGGATAGGGGTTAGCTCTTCCTTAAATTCTTTGTAGAATTCTCCCTTGAAACCATCTGTTCCAGGGCTTTTGTGTGTTGGGAGTTTTTTGATTACTACTTCAATTTCTTTTGCTATTATTGGTCTGTTCAGGCTTTCTGTTTCTTTTTCATTGAGTTTTGGAAAATTATATTTTTCTTTCTTTTTTTAAAGATTTTATTTATTTTATTATTTTTTTATAAAGGGAAGGGACGGAGATAGAGAGAGAGAGAGAAACATCAATGTGGGATTGCTGGGGGTAATGGCCTGCAACCCAGGCATGTACCTTGACTGGGAATCGAACCTGCGACACTTTGGAAGATTATATTTTTCTAGAAATTTGTTCATTTCACCTAGGTTTTCAAATTTCTTGGCATACAGTTCTTCATAGGAATTTCTTACAATTCTTTGTATTTCTGTGGTGTCAGTTGTAATCTCTCCTCTTTCATTTTTGATTGTGTTTATTTGGGTCTTCTCTCTTTGTTTCTTGATGAGTCTGCTTAAAGGCTTGTTGATTTTGTTTATCTTTTCAAAGAAGCAGCTCCTGGACTCATTGATCATTAGAATTGTGCTTTTAGTCTCTATGTCATCTCATTCTACTCTGATCTTGGTTATTTCCTTCCTTCTATTTGCTCTAGGTTGTCTTGTATTGTACTTTTAACCTTTTTATTTTTCTGCCTTTTTATCTGAGGTACTTCCAGTCCTCCATTTTCTTTGTGTTCAATTTCTTGTTTATTTTTGTTTTTCTAGCTTTTTATGATGGGTCCTTAATTTATCTTCAGCCTTTATTTTTTTCTCCTGTAGATATTTCAGGCTATAAATTTCTGTCTTGAGGTAGGTGGCTGGTACTGGGGAGAGGGCCTCATTCAGGGGTGCAAGGAAAGTTCTGCAGGGTCAATACTCCCCTTACATGATTGTATCTGACCTGGGTTTTCTCTTATTCAGGTTCCTCTGGCCTCTCCCAGCCATGACCAAACCAAAATGGGAAACAGCGACTACTGAGTCAAGAATTGTATTGTTGCACAATTCTCTCTTCTGCATCCTTGGCTAAAAGATGTGCATGGCCCTTGGGGCATTACCAATTTTACAACGTGTAACTGCTTTCTACTTGGGCTGTGTCTTGCTGGGGCAGTGATGACATTAGGCATTGGAACAAAGGTCCAGAGCTAAAGGACACTGAAGGAGCCATTGGAAGGATTGGTGCAAGGACTGCCAAAAGAGATGTAAGAAGAGGTTAATGAATAATATTTTACTTACTCAGTAAACACTTTCTAAGTAACTGTTGTGTGTCAGTAACAGTGGGTTGGGAAGGTGGTGTTGGCAGCATGAACAAACACAGTAAGTGTCTCAGTGGTGGTTACAGTCTCATGGGGGATTGATGTGTTTTGGAGAGTCCTATTGTTAAGAACTAAAAAGGAATGTCCATAGATGTAGTATTTTAAAAGGTGACAGCTTACGGATACTTTTCAGGAAGGGCTGTCTCTTCCTGTCCATGACATATTGCATTTTAACTGTGTGACAGAAGGCAAATTATTAAATGTCTTTATTATTTAATGGGCCCGCATTTCTTTATCTTTAAAATGCTTTCCTCATGCCTTACATCACAGGGGATTTGGGGGACAGGTGAGAAATAAATGAGAAAGTCTCTGTGATGCACTTGCCTTTGTGTCTTGTACAACCCATGTCAGGTATTATTAGTATCTCTTAAGGTGTTCCTTTGTGTTTTTAGATCCTTTAAATGTCCCTTCTTTTCTGTCTCTTTTCCTTTCACATAACTGACCATAATAAAGAACAAGAGAATTATTATTGCCACATGGTCATGGAAGCAACAGGTGGCTGTGAGGTCTGAGCAAGATCATATATGCAGAGCACAGGCACCCGGTGCCAGGCACACTCAACATTGGAAGAGATGCCAGCCCTGTCTGCCACATATGAAATCATTTACAAAAACCCCTCAGAGCACCACTGCATACAAATCTGTGTACGATTTCAAGGCCATGGGGTTGGACTGAATGCTGCACAAATGGCTGCTTATTTCAGCCCTGAAGGACCTGTTTTGGGGGAAGGATGCTGCCTTACCCTTGGACATGCTAACCTCCCAGGAGAAGACCTTGTCAGCCATCTTGAGAAAACATAGCCATGGGCTTGCCAACTTGTAGAGCTTTTTAATCCTGTTAGGATCCTAAAGAGGCAAGAAATGTGTTTTCAGACTGATTAAAGTTTCTCCTTTTCTCCTTGCATTATCTGGTACTAGTAGGGAACTAGTATTGGTTTGACTAATCTTCAATTGTAGAACATTTTTCTGTTCTCAAAAGTACTTTTTGGTGCCAGCATAATGTTTGAAGACAAGCAGGCTAAGAGCTCCTGTTGATGGGTTTTGAGGGTGCTGAAAATGTTCCCAGCAATTTCCAGCCATGTCTTTGGGTGAGGTGGGCTTCAGAGGAGAATCTCCCTGAACCAGCCAGTGCTGTGTAGGCCACACTTTCATCACATGTACACCAGAGAAGGAGGCTGGCTAAAATCAGTAGGGCCTCCACACAGAGGGATGTGGTTGCCTTCTGAGAATTCAGGGGTATGTCCATCCTTTGCATTTAAGTGAAGATTCTGCAAAACATACCTAGTTTGGAAAGATAACTGTACATGGAATTTTGATCAGTGGACTTATTTCAGCTCTTCTAGGTACTATGTAAAATGCCACGGCCAGGCTGTGTATTTCTTTCCCAGGAAATTAACTTCCCAGCCCTGCCACATGTTGAAGAAGTTGTACAAAAGCATACAAGAATAAATGCAGTGTTTTAGCCATTAATTGGTCAAGGGAGAAGAGAATGTGTTGGAAAGAGGGAGATCACTGAGAAAATATGCTAGACCATGTAGCAATATTTGTATTTGCTCCTTGTCTTACCTCCCATGTACATGGTGGGTAACATTTCTTTGGTTGTGCTGGCTCCATGTGAAGTGGTTGTGTGTTTGCATGCATGTGTGTGGGGGGGTTGGAGAGCACATCAATTCCACTTTATACATGTATTGTCTTTCCTTCTCATAGGTTCACACACATATATTTACATACTTGAAGGTGATGAAAGGTCCCATTTTCTAGATGTCAGAAACAGAGTGGCTTCAACAGGGAATCATGAGCTGCTGCTGAGCTCATAGTGGATCTCATTCCCATAGCACTCAGAGTGTTCAATTAGACCTTCGTGTACGTGACTCAGCACTCTCACAGGGGACATTGCCTGACGTCTGGAAGCCTTGAAGCTGCCTATCATCAGTCACGATGTTGCTTCCTGGCTGTCAAAGACCATGTAGACATCAAATCAAAAGGATTCAGTATGGTTGGTAATACATCTTTTCATGTACATCCAACTTTTTCCCTGTGATTGTGCATTCAAATTCAAAGAAATACCTTGAAGTGTCCCAGAAGAACTCCAGTGTGGAGGGGAAAAATCAGATAAAAAATGTAATGTGGCCAGTTTGTGGTCTTTTATTACCCAAAGATTTATCACATGCACTATATAATTAAATCGCTACATCTGTGGGGCACAAATGTTTTGTTTCTAACATTTATGGTTTGACATTGGAAACATCTGTGCAGGCCCAGTATGCAACATCTGGAAGACATTTCTGAGCTTTTATGACATACAGAGTGATCTTTGTTTTGGAATAAGTGTGTGGTTTTCTCCAGTAGCTCTTCCTGCTGGTAATGTCCTTCTAATTGGCATTTCACTAGGGGATTGGAAGAAGCCCGGCTTCCTGACCTCTGCTGTGTGTAAGAAGATGCTCCAGAAGAATTTCACACAGTCAAGATTCATAGAAGGAGAAGATTCTGTGTCATGGGTTTAACTCACTTAAACCATGATTTATTGATCAACAGGAGCAGGTTGAAAACAGGGAGGGGAACTGTCATTACTGGCTCAGACTTTTCCTAGATTTCTTTTTTCTGATAAAGGCATTTATGGCAAAGTAAACACTATTGCACCCCTTTACTAATTAGAAAAGTGAGTCTCAGAGAGGTTAATGTATTCAAGGTCATCCAGCTAATATGTGGTGGATGTGAGATTTGTCTAATACTGTGTTAGAAGATGGTATCCTTGCTTGAAGAGTGGGCAAGGTAGTTTAACATGCAACACATATTTATTGAGAACCTACTATGTGCAAGGTAGTATTTTAGGCACTAAGGATAGGCCAATGGACAAAACAAACAAAATTCCCTGTCCTCATGGCACTTCTATTCTAGTGCAATAGAATGACAATAAACAATTAATGTGTAAGTTACGCTGTAGGTAGGACATCAATGAGTGCTATAGAAAACAAAAACAAACAAACAAACAAACAAAACAAAACAAATGAAAAGAGCTAGGTGTGAAGTTCAGGAGCATTGTGGGAGGATTTGCTTTAGTTTGGGTTCCCCCCAGCAGAGCCTGACACCAGCACCTGATAGTGGGGAGTTTATTTGGGAGATGACCCCAGGAAGTGACCTAAAGTAGGAAGACCAATTAAGGGCACGTTGAAGAACTGGTTACTCCATATGGGAACCCTTGGAGGAATTGTCCTGTGGCAAAATGGAGAACTTGGGGGTTTTTACCCTTCATTGGTTAAGGGTTGCTCCCGGGGAACTTGAACTCCTCCAAACTTTCAGGCTGTACCTGTGTAGAAGGAAAGATGTTCTGTGGCTCCAGAGCAGCAATGCATTGAGGTATTCGAACATGTACTTGGCCAGAACACTGGAAGTGTTTTCAATAGGCTGAGTTCAAGCTGGCAGCAGGCACTGGCATTGCATACCCCAAGTGTGTCCCCTACAGGGTTGAAATTTAAAGTGGACAGATCATTGCAGTCCTTGCTGTGCCAGTGATATTTAAACAAGGACTTGAAAGAGGTTGGAGATGAGCTGATAAAAGAGGACTCTTTGTGGAGGTAGACCCAGTTCCAAGGCCTCAGTGTGAGGGGATGCCTAGCATGGTCAAAGAATATTGACTGGGCTTGCCTGGGTGGCTGAAATGAAGGGATCATAAGTGAGAGCAATAAAAGATGAGGCCAAGGGTAGTGGGAGACAGATCATACAGGCCTTGTGCATTCCCGTAAGGACATCTACTGAGCCATTGGAGGGTTTTGAATAGAAGAGTGAGGTAACTTGATGTACATTTAAGTGCATCATTCTGGCTGCTGGGTTGAGAATCAGCTGTGAGAGAGATGATGAGGATGGCTGGGGCCAGCGTAGTTGCAGCAGAAGTGGTAGGAAGTGCATGGATTCAGGATATGCTTTGATGAAAAAGCCCACAGGATTGCCTTGTGGACTGAATTATGAGTCAGAGATGAGTGAAGGAGGGTTGTAAGTATTTTGGCCTCAGCAACTAGAATAATAGAGCTGCTATTAAGTGAGATAGGGAAGAAAGTACAAGAAAGAGATTTGATGAGCAAGATCAGGCGTTCGGTTTTGGATATTTATAATGTGAAGTAAATAGTAGACATAGGATAAAAGATGCCAAGTAGGAAGTTGGACCTAAGCCTGGAGTCTAGGGGTGAGGCCCAATTTGGAGATGTAATTGTGGGAATCTTCAGCATATGGATTGTCTTCAAAGCTGTGAGACCAAATGAGATCACCAGTGGAGGGATGGAGAGGGAGAAAAGTGCTCCAGAGACTGAGCCCTGAGGGCTTCCAACATTTATAAGTTGGGAGGAGAGGAGGCCAATGCAGGGGACAGAGAAAATAGAGCCAGAGAAGAAGGAGGAAAGTCAAGGGAAGTTGTGTATGTAAAGTCAGACTGGCTCAGGTTTAAGGGGAAATTTAAAGAGAGTAATTGGAGACAAGGAGTAGAAACAGCTTCTTTGAGTTATTTTGCTGCAAAGGAGAGTTGACAAGTGGAGTAATAGTTAGATGAGAAGTGGAGTCAAGGGAGACTCTTTTTTGTTGTTGTTGTTGTTGTGAAAATAATTGCAACTTTTCTCCTGATGGGAATGAGGCCCTGGGGAGGGAAATGGAAGATATAGAGGAGAGAGAGCACACTTGCTGCCTCAATATCCTTCCCACTGTATTCAAGGAGTAATGGGTATAAATTTCTAGGTGCATTTCAGCCTTAGATAAGAATAAGCAGAGTTTATTGCCTTAACAGAAGAGATACAGGTTATAGATTCTGGTCCATGTAGAGATATTTTGGTGGGAGTTTCTGAAAGTTTATACTGATTTCTTCAAGTTTCTCAGTGCAGTAGGACAGATTATGATATTGGATGCTGAGAAGAGAGAGGTGTAATCTATTTGCCTAAGAGAGTGAGGGAAAGACTGAATAACTGAAATATTATATGATTGCTTGGAAATAGCATTAAGCCTCCATTTGAGGGTTATAATCATACATTTCTTTTAACAAGGTAAGACCCATGAATCTATCATTAAAGGATGACCAATGAGTGAGGTTGCTGGTAAGTTACGATCCCCTGCTACATGCTCCCAGGGCATATTGCTATCTTGCCACTCATTGGATTTTATGAGGGAGCAGGAAAAGGTCATTCTTGTATGCATTAATGGCAATGAAAATTGATAGAACCTTCTGGGTGAGCAGTTTGATATCATCAAATTTTAAAAATATCTGCCTGTCTACACCCATAATGTGGTGCACAGCCCAGAGCTGCCTCCCCAGGACCCTGCCCCTCTGCAGGACTTGGACAATTACCTCCCCAGCTATTGGGAGCCCCGACTCTACTTCAGGTTTTCAGATGGGCTGCTCTATGGGAATTGCCCTCAGCCAAAGAGGACCAGCCCAGTTGGGAGCCACATGCAGTTACTGACTGGTTAACGTGGGGTGGGTATCTGGCCCACCTTGCCTCAGTGTGGGACAATTCTGAAGGGCCATCAGAGGTCTAAATCTCCCTGTGCACTCTGCTGAGGCCTTTGTCATGGCTTCATCACAGCTCAACAACTTCCTTTTTTTAGTTCTAGTTCCTCTCTCCTCAACACTCAACAATGTTCCTCGTGCAAACGGTTCCCTACAACTTATATTGCACTCATAAACTATTTCCTGGGGCACTCAACCTAACAACCCTCTGACTCATAAATCCTACAGTTAGGAATTTATCAGGAGGAAATAAATAAGGGTACAAAGATTTTGTTGATATATTATTTATAACAGTGTAAAACTGAAATGACTTCAACAAGAAAGTTTGCTTAAATTATGTATGGTACCTCTACATGAAAGAGACATCAGTCTGGTATACAAATGTATTTAAGGACATTAAAAGATTAGCACAACATTTTGCTGAGTGAGAAATGCCAGTTACAAGGCAATGAATTCAGAAGAACCTTATTTAAATGATCTGTATGAATATGGGTGTATGAAACACATGTGCTGTAAGAAATCGTAAAGAATAATCACCAAAATCTTTAAAGTGATGAACTGGGTATTGGAATTATATAGGTGCTTTAAATGGTTTTCTTTCTGTTCATATGAGTTGTCTAATTTTTATACACTGACAATAATTAGCTTTTGTAATCAGTAAAGAAGACAACTATTTTAATTTGAATAAAAGTGAATTAAACCTCCTTTTATCTTTATCATGAGAGGAATGGAGAAGCTCCAGGGGTAGGTGGGTCGAACAGGTACGTGAAACTTTGCCACATACACAACTACAATGAACTTTAACTCCAGCCCTCAAACGTTTGAAGACTTCATGTGGATGTGCCTACATTCCCAAAACTCAGGGTACAGGGTTTTTTACTGAGGTATGTTCTGTTTGACCTGTTTACCTCAGAACTGTAGTTTAAATGTTGAAATGTCTAAATTTCCAGGACGTTTCAGTGATTTATGGGGATAATACATAGAAGATTTAAAATCAAGATTGAAAATATATGACCTATATAATCACCATAGTATAGGTATTTTCACATGTAGCACAGCTATAGAGACCACTTAACATATGTTAACATTATGTGGCAACTTTTGGCAAAATCATTACAGCAATGGTCCCAAACCTTTAGTCACTGAAATGCCACTTTCATGATTTCTTCTATTTGTGCCATCTATAAGAATATTTAATCTTTTTCCCTAAGTGGACTCTGTAGGAACATACAAACTTTATTAACCTGATTCTAAGTAATGATGTGGAAGATAAAATTGACTTCATTTGATTGTAATAATTTTTAGACACACATTAAATTAAGTACATAACTATCAAAATAGAAAGCATTCGTCCATGCATCTCTGAAAAACTGTCTGCTGTTGTAGTGCCATTCTTTGGAGACACACTGTGCTAGTTTGTCAGCATCGGAAAGGGCAGATACTCCTGGGACCTGAGGCTGTCCTGCTGAGCTGAAGGAGGGTAGGGAGGCACTCTGAAGCAGTTGGCCTGGCCTCTTCTCAGTACAAGCAAATCCTGATTTCTGCCAAATATTTATTTGTCAGTCAGTCATGTGGGACATTAACATTTTATATGTTAAATGTACATTTATGGGCTGGGGGAAGAAAGTGATCAGTGATAGTAAAGTGTAAATTTATTTACAGCCTTTCTCTCTGAGGCTGCTGGATGCCATCACAGACAGGACTTATATATTTATTTTGGCCAAAGATAGTATTCAAGTGCCTGACTCCAAGCTGGTGGTCACAAATGTTTCTTGCACTTAATTGACTAAAACCATTTAGAACCTTTCCTTTAATAGCCTGGACATTTCAGAAAGAGAATAATTCTCATTTGAAATTTAAAGGAACTCAAAAGCCATGTTGGGACAAAGAACATGAAGGATGGGAGAAACATCTATGAAAGTGACCACCACAGTTTTCTAGGGCTGTTGCAGAGGGTGCAGGGAGGGGCAGTTGAGAGAATATGTGAGCTCTATTGGAGGTCTGTGGCCTCATCCCAAAGAGGAAGTGGTGGCAGTTCTTGATTGGAGATGCAGGGCCCGATATCTGGGAAACCTCCTTTGGGTTTGCATCCCCTTGTCCACACTCTCGCTTGGCATTGATTCAAAAATGCCCAGCGTGGGAGAGACTCTTTTTCATTTTCATTGTCTAAACCAGCTCTGCTTAGCCTTCTTTCTTAGTGAAACTTAAAGAATACATACAAAAAAAGCTAATTTATTGCCATTTTTTCATGGATTTCATCCTGACCCAATGTGCCAACTGCAACATACTTTTTCACTTATAATCTAGGAAAGTAAAAACAGTGACCATTCTCATTTAGCTGACATATATGCATACTTTTATAGCTGCTCATACAAGTTATTCTTCTCTAATGCTTTGGGAAAGGCAGGGCAGATGTTATTATCCTTGAACCATAAACAAACATTATGGGAATATCACTATGATTCCAAAATTGTGCTCTTTTCAGATTTCAAGCCACTTAGTGATATCTCAAATGTAGGCATCATTATCTTCATTTACAGAACAGAAAACTGAAATCTAGGGAAGGTAAGCGATCAGCTCTCAGTGATGTAGTTTATATGATCTAGATTCAAAGCCTGGACCTTCTAGCTGCCAGTGGAGCCTTCCAGGCAATGCATGTTATGGCTACTCAATCATCGATACTTCTGAATGGAGAGAAACTCCTTGGGATCTTACCTAGACTCCACTAATCTAGTGGAATTAATGATCAAGTTGGGAGGGATTGAATTCTGTCATTCCAAAGGCACATTTCTTGAATTCTAACCAAGAGAAAAATGTTCATCAAGAAATTTGTTTCAAGACCCAGACATGCTCATCTGTTTTAATTTTAGGAACCTGAGATCTGTGAGTTTTCACCTATGGAAACTATCTTTCAGAGTTATGGTGAGGATCAACAATATTGTACAAAAGGCAAATGTAATTATGTTTGGTGGGTGTGAATACTCAATGTCTGATAAATTAAGAGGCATTGCAATGTCAAAAACACGAGCTTCAGAATTAGACAAACCAGGGTACCAATCTTGTTATTGCCAATTGCTGACACTGCCTTTGAGCAGTGGACTTGACCCCTTATAGGTCATCAAGCGAAGGGGTCATCCAAGCAACAGTAGCCTTCATTGTTACCTTCCTTCAGCGAGGTCTTCTGGCTGTCTGTATTCCCCTTTGTCAGTGAACTTGTCTTGTCACTTATGTTTTAGTGTGTCCTCCCCATTGAATCTGGCTACCCTGTGACCAACAGCATGTGGTAGAATGGCTGCTGATGCAGTTCTTCACCTATGCCTTTTGAAGGCCCAGAAGCTTTGCTTTGTGTCTGGGGGGAGCCATCCATCATGTAAAAAGTCCTCACCCTAAGACCTTCAGACTGTGTGAAGCCTGAGCCATCCATGCTGAGAGTTCATGTGGAGAACTCAGGTTCCCAGCCAACAGCTGCAGCTATACCACAGCTGGTGGCCAACACCAACTATTCAGCTATGTGGATGTGACCATCTTGGACATGGATGCTTGTGTTCTACTCTATCCTCCTTAGTTGATGCCACATGGGTCACAGATGAACTGGGTATTAGTTTCTTAGCATAGCTGGATCAAGGACCCACAAACCAGGTGACTTAAAACAAACAGAAATTTATTGCCTTACAGCTTTGGAGGCTGGAAGTCTGAAATCAAGATGTTGAGAGGGCCATGCTCCCTCTGAAGGCTCTAGCTGAGGAGCCTTCTTCATCTCCCCCAAGTCTGGAGCTCTGGGCATTCTCAGTTTATGGAAACATCCCTCCATCTCTGCCACCACCTTCATCTGGCCACCTTCCTTCTGTGTCTGTGCTCAAGTTCCTTCTTCTCACATGGAACCAGCCATCATATTAAAGCCCACTGTAATGACCTCATCTTGACTTTATGATATCTGCAAAGACCCATTTTTCAATTGTCACATTCCTCAATACTGAGGATTGGGGTTTCAAAACATTTCTTTTGGGAACACAGTTTAGTCCATTGCAAAGTGTCCACACTGAGCATTGCTCTAATTGAAGAATCATAGACAAATAAAGGGACTGATTATAGTTTTTTAGCTATTGAGCTTTGGATTACTTTGTTATGCTCAGTAAATATGGGACACCAAGGTACAGCCTTTTGGTATCCTCCACTTCAGAGACATTGCCATTCCCTGCCATGGATTACACTCATTTCTTTCATCACTGTTTTTGCTCCAGACAATTCCTGCCATTGGAAATGTTAATGCATACAATCCTACCTTGCTCTCATTTTTATTCACTCTGCTGTCAAGTAAATTTGCACTAGGAGTCATGTCATTTCTTATTTTCCCAGTATGATTATTCCAACATGACTTCAGAGTCTTCTTTTCTGTATTCTCAGGTGCCAGTATTCTTTTTTACTGCATCACTTTTTAATTTATTATATTATTATTTTTAATCCTCACCCAGGGATATGTTTTCATTGATTTTAGAGAGAGAGGAAGGGAAGGAAAGAGAATGTGAGAGAGAGAGGGAGGAACATGAACAGGTTGCCTTCCATATATGCCTCAACCAGGTATTGAACCCAGGACCTAGGTATGTACTCTGACAGAGGATTGAAACAGCAACTTTTTGGTGTATGGGACAATGCTCCAACCAACTCAGCTATCCAACCATGGCTGTTTCACATTTTTACATCTCTGCTGGATGTCTGGCTCTTCAAAAACCACAAAGTCTAGCTGGTCCTTTCTTCCCTTCACGGGTCTACATTTCTTCCCTCACTATAAGGATTTGATAACAGGCATTCTCCTCCTTAACAGATCTGACTATGTGTCTTCTCCCTGCTTTGTGCTGAAAATCAGGCAAGTGTGATCTGGGCCACATCATAAGTACAAAGGATGTGGTTTTAAATCTGTGTGTCTGATCTTTATCAGCTCATATTACCATACTTGGAGGTGGAGAGATAAGCATTGAAGGTGGAGCTGGATAGTTGATGAAAATGCAGGGTGAGGAAGAGTGAAATGCCAGAGCAAGACTGAACCTAGGGGAAAATTCTAACTATTTCATCTTCTATTTAAGCCTAACTTCTCTGTCATTTTTGTGCATCCCAAATTCTTGCACATATGGTTGCTAGTTTTGAAAATTACCTTCCTCTCATCTTTGTATTTACCCACAGCATCTTCTTCTTCAAGACCCTAGTTCAGAACTCATTTCTCTTTCTCCCTACTGCTCCACAAATTCAAGGTTCTGGAATTTCAGCCATCTCTCTCTATGCATTGTTGGTATCTTCGCATCACTCACAACATAAACACATTCACACACAGAGTCTGCATCCTCCACAGGTGAGTCTGACTTGATGACCTGTTGCTGAAGACAGTAAGAGATGAGAATGAGAGAGAGGTACAAGACAGTTCCCTAAGCATTAGAACTGAAGGAGAGCAGTCAGGGGGAATGGAGCATGAGTTTGAAGGCAGGTATCTCCAATGCTCTTATTCTACAGCTTTACATGGATCCTACTTTCATGAAAGTAGTATGGTTCACCAAGTTCAGAATGGATAAGCCTCTCATGTAAATAAATAATTTGATAGACTTTGCAGCACTTGACAATGCACCAAAGAACAAACAAGGGTAGAAAGAGAAGCTTAAGTTTTAAGAAAGCTGCATGTAATCATGTAAAGCTTGTGAAAAAAAGTACCTCTTTCTCAATTATATGTGTATTATCACTTATGCCAATTGTCCTAATAGAGAAATTTTATTACAAGGCTACACTTAGTTTACATTTTAAAGAAAAAAATCATTTGTTTATTTGTTTACTCATGGGGAAAAATATACTGAACAACTGTTTTGTATTTGGCACTAGGTGTCTTAGGTTTGTTTCCTTAGCAGACCCGAGTCAAGGATTCTGTGCAAGGCTTTTATTAGGAATGTCCTCCCAGGGAACATTTGAAGGGGGATTCTGGAATTCCCTGAGCCCTGAAGTTTCTTTGTGTTGTGAACTGATAGAGTCAATATTCTTCCATCCAAGCTCTAGTTCTGACTCTAACTAGTTATTAGTTCCTTCCAAAGCCTTTCTGAAAGGTTGTGAAACATTTAAACAGTATAACATAAATTTAACAAATGCCCAATGAGAACATTCTATAGGCTAAAAATAGGGGAGAAATGTTGCAGAATGGGAGGGTCCTACCTTTGGAGACTTCCCAGCTGTGATAATGAGCTGGGTTCTTGAGTCAGCACAGCAGCCACACCTGTTCAACCAACCAGCCCACACTGGAGTCAAATGGAAATATGGTTACTAGTTAATTTAGATTTCTACCTGTGGTGTTTAACATATTGGAGATGTGCCCCTCTTGGCCTGAGGAAGAAAGGACTCTGGAGTAGAAATAAAAAAAGTCACTTCACCCTGATTCAGCTCCTGCTTCTGCTAAAGTAAGTATTGCTGAAAGAACTTAAGATTCTATTTTGATAGCATGGCAACTTTTATTTATTTATTTTTCTCAGTGTTCTTGACATATAGTTAACCAATAGGAATTGCATATGTTTAAGGTATACAACCTGATGTTTTGATGTAGGTATACATTGTGAAAAGTTCACCAAAATATAGCTGATTAACATATCCATCATCTCACATGATTACCATTCTTTCTTTGTGATGAGAACACTTAAGATCTACCTTCTTAGCACATCACGATATGCAATGCAGTTCTGTTAACTATACTCATTGTGCTGTACATTAGATCTCCAGAGGTCACTCACTTTGCATAAGTAAAACTTTGGATCCCTTGGCCAACACCTCCCCATTTCCCCCTCTATCCTGCCTCTGGCAACCACCATTCCATTCTCTTTGAAGGCATGGCATTCCATTGGGGGGTTGTGGTGGTAGCAAAAATAGGTTCAAATGCATAACATCAAGGTGTTCTAGGTTATATAAAAGTTGAAAGGGGAAAAGTCTGCAATCATCCATCACTCTTTCATTAATTCAACAAACAATTACCAAAACCTTGTGATTGTTCTAAGCATGAGGATCAATTCAGCAATAAGTTGAACATAGTCTCTATCCTCATAGAACTTATATTCTGGCAGAAAAAGGCAGACATAAGAACAATAAATGAGTAAATATAACAATGTTTCAGGTGATGGTAGTGTAAAGGAGAAAAATTAAGCCAGGGTAGGCATTGCAGTTGATATGTTGTATGGAGTGGTCAAGAAAGGTCTCACAGAGAAGATGGCATTTAGAAGATCCCTGAAGGAGGTGCCATGTTGCCCTGGCAAAGGGTGTGCAGTAGGAGTGTGTGTGTGTGTGTGTGTGTGTGTGTGTGTGTGTGTTTAGTGTTCAGAGAATAGGTTGGCCTGGCTGTGGGAAATCCAACAAGGAGGAAAACAGGAGGTTATAGTGGTGGGAGGGGCTGGTTACATAGGGAAATTGTTCGGAGACTTTGCTATACTTTAAAACCACCTGCAGAACTTTCAAAAACATCATAGTCCAGGCTCTCTGGAGTTGGGCCCCAGTAATCAGTGATTTCTAAACCCCTCCAGGTGATTCCTTTGTGCATCCAGGACTGAGAACCATCACTGAGGACCTGCAGGCCTTTGTTAGGAGATGTGAAAGATCATTCTGTCTGTCTACTTGGCTGGGCACTGGTGTCCAGGCATATGGTCAAGCAATATTCTGGATATTTCATGAGGGCTTTACATATAGGGGTTACATTAGAATCGGTAGACTTTGAGTGGAGCATACTGCCCTTCATAATGTGGATAGGCCTCATTCAATCAGTTGAAGGCCTGACTAGAACAAAATAGGGAACTCTCTTGAGTAAAAGAGGATTCTGCCAGTAGATTGTTTTTAATAAGTCTACAGACTGTAGATTTGCCCACCCTGAAGATTTTGGTGTTGTCATCCCCCATAATGATATAGGCCAATCCCTTAAAAGACATCTCTTTCTATGTATGTATGCATCCTATTGATTCTATTTCTCTGGAGAGCCTTGGTATGAGAGGATTATAAACAGAGAGGGAATAGGATCTGATTAACCTTTTAAATAAATCTCTGGCTGCTGTACTGAACTTAGACCACAGGGGAGTCAAGGGCACAAGCAGAGACTACTTAGGAACACATTGTAATAATCAAGATAAAGTTAATGGTGGCCTGTACCCTTGTAATGGCAGGGAGGTGATTTGGAATTGTCAGATTCTGACATGGACACTGGCCCGCAGTGTCCACAGCATTATGGATGAGATGGAATACTTTCACATGGACTACTGAGTCCTGTGGAGGAAAAGGGTCGGCACGGCTGCTCTCTCAAGGGGAGAGCGCCCTGATCCTTGCCTTGACAGGTTTTTATTAGGTTTCATTATGCACAGAAATACAGGTAAAGCTCATTAATCATTGTCAGGCAGTAAGGATCAAACAATGGCATACAAAGAACTGTGAGGGCTTATTCTGAGTCAGGGTCTGTTAGCTAAGGGGCTACAAAACTTTGGGAAACAAACTCATCTCCTGCTCAGACCCTTATCATTTAATTGAGGGCATTCTTAGCAAAGGTTTCACAGAGTTTATGTATTCTTTCTTAGGCCTGATCACCCTGGGAACCTGCGCTTATGGGCACAGGGCTGTACCACCCTCTGTCATTGTTTTAGGCTTAAGTCAGGCAGGGGAACTAAGGCAGCCAAGAGATTAGAAGACTTCTTGCAGACACAATGAGGACTCAGGCTATGTCAAAGCCGAGGGTTGAGGGTCCATCACCCCCTTTTGCTATAGCCCCCCAAGTCCTTCCTTAGGGCCTTCCTGTGATCATGCCTGTCTTAGATCATTCCCCCGGTGGGGAATCTTACCTGTCATTGGCTAACCGATCAAGTACTGGGGGCCAGTTATGGGTGAAGTAAAAGGAGCAGAAGTGGAGCTTCTGCTGGGGAGATAAGCTTTGTCTTCTTAGCGGCTTATGGTCCGAAGGTCTTTCACTCAGCCTTAGTCATGGGGAGGGGGGGTTATAGCTTCTGAAACCAGGCAGGGAGGTTCCCAACATCTCCCCTTTTTTGTTTTTAAATTCAATTGCAGTGGTTAAGTCTGTGAAACCTACTATTTGATGTTTCCAAATGCAATCTTAAGAAAATAACCTATATATATATATATATTATATGATATCATATATCATGAAGCACAAATAAGGATTAAGACAAGGATGAACCTGAGGGCTGCCATGACCCAAACTCCTAAATTCAGTCCATTGAAAAATGTTGCAAATGTAAGGGAATGACAAGAGTAGCACGTCTGGTTACATTTCAGTCCTTGGGAGAATTAGCACAGACTTCAGGAAGTTACTTTAAAGATAATACAGCAAGCGCTTGCTGCCTGAACTCAGGGTGAGAGAGTTTTAGCAAGAGCAAGTCACAAAGCAGCCTAGGTATAATGCAGGCCTGGTTTCCCACCAGAGAACTTCTCCATGGGTGTTGTCCTGTGTGCTGACTCACCCCCCCCCCATTCTCCACATGGGTGCTGAGCCACATTTCCACGTCTCTCGAACGGGTTCCCTACAGGATCCTGTATTATCTCTGAAGGTAGGGCTACCAGTTTTTGCTGTTGGAAACATGCCAGTTTGGTACAGTTTACATTGGGTATCTCAGGCTTCATCAGCTGTAGGTTAGGTTACACACTTACTTTGTATGATTCAGATCATGCAAGACCAAGCAGAAAAGGGCTGCAAGTGTTAATAGACACAGGCAGGGAAGTGAAAGCCTGATCCTTAGAGAATTCTGGCCTCAGCCAAACAATTCAAACATTTTCAAACATGTTGGAATAAGCAAGAAACAAAACACGCTTTGACAGATAATTTATTTCTAAACTATATGTATCTTCAGTGTAACTGAACCCAGCTGTTTCTCCTCCTTTGCTCTTTCCCGCTCCCAGTTCTCTGACGAGGCACTGACAACCTCAGAACACACTGAGTGTCATGTTCGCACTGCGGGACAAAGCATTTTGATATTCATGGGGACTCTGACCTTAGGAAGGCTGAAGTTTCTTCTATAAATCATCACCCAGACACTCAAGTGCCGCTATGTTTGGCAAGGACCCTCTTACACAACCCACATGTGGTATGCACTAGGAACGGCCTTGCTCAAGGTTGAAGAGAAAGCTCTTTATGTTCCTGTCCACTGTCTCTGCTCTAGTTCAGCACTACCTACACTTCTTGGGTCCAAGAATCTGCCTGCTGTCTTTGTTCTCAGAGTCTTCATGAAGGTATCTCCTCTACATGGTGGCCATTCCTACCACATGTTTCACCTGACTCCAGCTCTTACTTTTTCCCATAGAGCCTCTGCCCAAGACAGAACAGGTAGAGTCTCATTCAACCTCTCCTTAAAGGCTCCTTCCATACTGAAGCATCCTTGAGTCTCCCAGAGTGGGTCACTTCCCCTGCCATTGGCCTCTATAGCAACATTGCAGATTCTTTTAGCACACCTGTATATGTCCTTATAATGTCTATTGTTATCCTCTAGGTTCCAAAGCTCCACAAGGATAATAAGCCTGCCTGGTTTTCCCCTGTATGTCCAACCAATAGCATAGTACCTTGTATCCTTAACCATTTGGTTCATAATTTTTGAAAAGTTGCTATATCTGCCTGTCACTGTGTTAGGTTCTGCATATACATTGGTGCTCAATAAAGATTTGTTGACTGACTTTTGTAATTAAAATATAAACATACATAAATTCTCCATCATTTTCCTAAAATCAGGTCCCATTTCCAAATTTCTAGTAGCAGCAAAAACTATCATCATTATATCTCCAAATCTCCAAGCTAAAAATATTACTTTCTTTATTTTTTGTATGAAGTACCATTAAGTCCTACAGATTAGTCCATACAAGTGGTCCTTATATTTATTTCTACTTTACTCCTGCTTATACTAATTGCTGGTCCTTGTTATGCTTGAATTACTAAAATAACTACTCCCATCCATCCTTCTTCCACAGAGGCAAATATTATCAAGAATTTGGTGATATGCAGTCCACAATTCTATACTTTCATATGTAAATATGTATACACAAACACATAGTATATGTATATAAACTATATGAGCACATGTAATATGTGGATACACACATACATGCACTCATATATAAACATACATATATATTTTGTTTGAAAACATTTACATGAATAATATAACATTGCATGTAATGTTCTGTAGCATGTATTTTATTTGCTTTGTTGTTTTTTATTTTTTCTTGTTTATACAAAATAAATATTTTTGATTTAGAAATCAATATTTATAATTTAAAAAATATATAATTTCTGATGGGGAAGGTTCCAGTCAAGATGGAGGTGGAGGTAGAAACACTTTGCTTCCTCCCACAACCAAAAGAAGGATAACAACCAATCTAAAAACAAAAACAACCAAGAATGCCAGAAAATCAAACTTCATGTAACTCCAACAACCAAGGAGGTAAAGAAACATTCACCCAGACTGGTAGGAGGGGCAAAGATGGGAGAGAGGCAGCTGAATGGAGAGGACCCTCAGCAAGGTGGCAGACTGTGAGGGAGAGGTGAGGCTGGCTGAATGGGAAATTAAAGACTCAAAGCTGGCTGTAAACTATGGAAGGGGCTTCCATGACAGGAGAAACTCCCAGTCTTACACAAGAGTTTATTGGAAAATGGGGCTAGAGCAGACCAAAAGCTGAGGAAGCAACATTGTTCCTTCTCAGACCCCTACCCCACACACAGCACCACAAGGCAGCAAAGAGGCTCACTCTGGTGAATACCTAAGGCTCTGACCCCCTTACAGAGTAACAGGTGTGCCAAGACAAAGAAATATGTCCCAAATGAAAGAACAGATCAAAACTCCAGAAAAAGAGCTAAGTGACAAGGAGATAACCAACTATCTGATGCACAGGTCAAAACACGGGTAATCAGGAAGCTCACAAAACTGACTGACCTCAGTTGCAAAATGAAGGAAGAAATGAAGGCTATCCAAACTGAAATAAAGCAAAAAATACAGGGAACCACAAGTGAAGGGAAGGAAACTGGGAATCAAATCAGTGATTGGGAATAAAAGAAAGACATAAACATCCAAATTGAACAGAAGAAGAAACAAGAATTCAAAAAAATGAGGAGGGGTTTAGGAACCTTTGAGACAACTATAAGTACTTTAACATTAGAATCATAGAGGTGCCAGAAGGAGAAGAACAAGAAGTTGAAAAGATATTTGAATAAATAATGAAAACTTCCCCAATTTGGCAAAGGAAATAGACTTCCAGGAAGTCCTGGAAGCCGAGAGTCCCAAAGAAGTTGGACACAAGGAATCACACACCAAGGTACATCTTAATTACATTACCCAAGATTAAAGATAAAGAGAGAGTCCTAAAAGCAGCAAGAGAAAAGGAGACAGTAACCTACAAAGGAGTTCCCATCAAACTGTGAGCTGATTTCTCACAAGAGACCTTACAAGCAAGAAGGGGCTGGGAAGAAGTATTCCAAGTCATGAAAGGCAAGGACCTATGTCCAAGATTACTCTATCCAGCAAAGCTCTCATTTAAAATGGAAGGCAGATAAAGTGCTTCCTAGATAAGCTCAAGTTAAAGGAATTTATCATCACCAAGCACTTATTATATGAAATGTTAAATGGACTTTTCTAAGAAATAGAAGAAGATCAAAAACTATGAACAGTAAAATGACAACAAACTCACAACTATCAATAACTGAACCTAAAAAACAAAATCTGAGCAAACAACTAGAGCAGGAATAGAACCAGAGTAATGCAGATCACATGGAGGGTTTTCAGTGGGAAAGGGGAGGGAAAATATGGTTGGGGAAAAGGTACAGGGAATAAGAAACATAACTGGTAGGCATAAAATAGATGGGGAGAGTTAAGAATAGTAAAGGAAACAGAGAAGCCAAATAACTTATATGTACAACCCATAGTCCATGGTGGGGAATGCTGGAGATTTTGGGGTGCAGGATGGAGAGGGGATAAAGGGGAAAAATTGGAAAAACTGCAATCACATAATCAATAAAATATCCTTCAAAAAAGTTAAAAAAATAAAAAAGAAAAATATTATAATTTTTTAAAATGAGGAGATTGGGAATTCCTGTTTCAAGATTGTAACCTGAAGGCATTTTGTTTTTGCCTTCTTTTCTTCTTAGAAAGGCTTCAACAACTAAAAAATGACACAATCACAAATTCTACTTGGGTAAAACCAGGTGACATGTAGAGCAAGTGTAACAGCAATATATGAAGATGGAAAGCAGAACAAGGAAGGACAGATGACTTAGATTGTGAGGAGGAGAGTAGGTCATCCCTATGGGATAGAGAAGGAAGAGGCCACAAGACAGAATTAAAACCCAGGACTCCTCTAAGGTGGAAAACTAATAGGAAACAGTTTCCCATAGAGCTGTGTCCTTACGGGGAGTAAGTAAACTCCTGAGTTAGTAAGTAAACTTATGAGCAGCCTCCACTCCTCAGCATGAAACCACAAGCCAGCACACTCATAGACTTGCTATTTAAATTAACATCATCTGGGTGGTTCAAAAAACTTCAAGCTGTGAGCTTTATTTATAGAGGTGCTAAATTGGCAGATACCCCAAGTGCCTGGCAAAAACAAATTAAAAAGTGGCAGCAATTATTAACTCCAAGAAAAAAATAAAAAGTTGTACAAGGTCTGTTTGGTGGTAAAAAAAATATCTACATAGTTATAATAATGAAAACACTGAATATGGATTTGACAAAAATTGAAATATAATAATTACATTGGGGGAATGTGGGTAAGGGGAGAGGGGGTATACATGAGCTAAATAATAGGGAGCCAAAAGTTAAGTTCTGAAATAGACAAATAAAAAGAGCATATCTATTATTTTCCAAGATTAAATCACAATAACAGTTAAGTTTGTAGAACCCTTTGAAGAACTTGCTTCTGGGGACTTGAAGAAGTAAGCATAAAGTTGAGTTAAACATATATTTATGATATATTTATAATATATACCTGTGTGTATGTGTGCTTTTTAACACTATTTGACTTTTCAAATTATTGAAATAAAATATTTTGTTTAAAATGATAGTCTAAGCATAAAGGGGGTGGAAAAATAAATTGTGCAAATACAAGCCAAGTAAGAATATTGTAATGTTAATACAAAAGTAAAATTCAAGGCAAAAATATTATATCAAATGAATACTCTTAATTCAAATTAGTGTCCACAAAGAAAAATAAAATTAGGAATATTTGTGCCTTCCAAACACCACTAAAATAGATAAATTAAAAATATTTTAAATTACAGGAAAAATTACCAGAAACATAATTACTTTTGAGTCATTAACCATTATAAAGTCAAATAGGAAAAACAAGGGGTAAAAGCATATAGACAGAATTTAAATAATAAAATTAGTAATGAGAACTTAATAGGCATGCCATATATTAAACAGAATTGTATGAACCAGAATTCCAGCCAAGATGGAGGTGTAGGTAGATACACTTTGCCTCCTCACACAACCAAAAGAAGGACAACAACAAATTTTAAAACAAAAAAGGAACCAAAACTAAACAGAATATCGAACTGTATGGAGGCCTGACAACAAAGGAGTTAAAAAAGAAACATTCATCCAGACCTATTGGAGGTATGGAGCCAGGCAGAGGGGTGGAGAGGACTCGGGGCAAGGCAGGAAATAGAGGACTAGGGCAGGCAAGGCAAGCAGCTGGCAAAGCAGATGAGGTGGTGGCCGGTAGAGTGGGCAGTCCTACATTTGACTGTGAATAAACCAGGAGGAACAACTAGGGAGTGAGACAGACTGCACAACCCAGGGTTCCAATGTGGGGGAATAAAGCCTCAAAACCTCTGTCTGAGAAAACCTGTGGGGGTTGCAGTGGTGAGAGAAACTCAGCCTCACAGGAGAATCCATTGGAAAGATGCACAGGGTCCTAGAATGTACACAAACCCACCCACCCGGGAATCAATACCAGACGGGTTCAATTAGTTTGTGGGTAGAGGAAGTGGGACGTTACTGAAAGCCAGCAGAGAGGTGAACAAGGAGCATTGTTCCCTCTCAAACCCCTCCCCCACATGCAGTGCCACAACGCAGTGATGTGAGTTGCCCTGCCCTGCTGAATTCCTAGGGCTCTACCCCATGCAACATAACAGGTGGACTGAGACAAGGAAATATGGCTCAAATGAAAGAACAAATCAAAACTCCAGAAAAAGAACTAAGCAATGAAGAGATAGCCAGCCTATCAGATGCACACTTCGAAACACTGCTATTCAGGACACTTACAAAATTGGTTGAGTATGGTCAAAAAGTAGAGGAAAAAGTGAAGGCTATGAAAAGTGAAATAAAGGAAAATGTACAGGTAACCAACAGTGAAGGGAAAGAAACCAGGAGTCAAATCAATGTTGTGTACCAGAAGGAAGACATAAACATTCAACCAGAACAGAATGAAGAAACAAGAATTCAAAAAAATGAGGAGAGGCTTAAGAACCTTTGGGACAACTTTAACTGTTCCAACATCTGAATCATAGGCATGCCAGAAGGAGAAAAGGAAGAGTAAGAAATTGAAAACTTATTTGAACTAATAATGAAGGAGAACTTCCTCAATCTGGCAAAGGAAATAGACCTCCAGGAAGTCCAGGAGGCCCAGAAAGTCCCAAAGAAGTTGGACCCAAGGAAGCATACACCAGGGCACATCTTAATTACATTACCCAAGATTAAAGGTAAAGAGAGAATCTTAAAAGCAGCAAGAGAAAAGGAGACAGTTACCTACACAGGAGTTCCCACAAGATTGTCAGCTGATTTCTCACAAGAAACCTTACAGGCAAGAAGGGGTTGGAAAGAAGAACTCAAGGTGATGAAAAGCAAAGACCTATATCCAAGATTACTCTATCCAGCAAAGCTATCCTTTAGAATGGAAGGACAGATAAAGTGCTTCCCAGATACGGTCAGGTTAAAGGAGTTCATTGTCCCCAAGCCCTTACTGTATGAAATGTTAAATGGACTTCTCTAAGAAATAGAAGAAGATCAAAACCTATGAACAATAAAATGACAACAAACTCACAACTATCAACAATTGAACCTAAAATAAAAACCAAAAACAAACTGAGAAAACAACTAGAACAGGAACAGAATCACAGAACTGGAGATCACATGGAGGGTTATCAGTGAGGAAAAGGAGAGGGGGAAATGGGAGAAAAAGTACAGGAAATAAGTAGCATAAATGGTAGGCATAAAATAGACAGGGGGAGGTTAAGAACAGTATAGGAAATGTAGAAGGCAAAGAACTTATATATATTACCCATGGACATGAACTAAGGTTGGGGGGAATGTGGGTGGGATGGGGTGTGCAGGGTGGAGGGAAATAAAGGGGGGGGGGAATGGGACAACTGTAATAGCATAATCGATAAAATATATTTAATAAAAGAATTGTATGAACCATGTAGATTCATTCTGACTATGAATCTACAAAACTATAAATAAATTACCAAAACTTAATAAAATAATCCAGAATCACTTGAAAATTTTATTGTCCTGTCCTAAGTAGCTCTTGGAAGAAAAGGAAACATCAGTCCTTAAAGTATGTATTTTTAGAGAGCAATGATAATACAAACACTGCAAGTTAAAGCTTATGAGAAATGGCTAACACAATATAAAAGAAAAATTTATATTCATAAATACTTTAATTTCCAGACAAATAGGAATGAAAACAAAATGTACTAACTCTAGGAATTGGAAAAAAATAAACAAGATAACAAAACAAGAAAAAAAACAGTAAATATAAGAAAAATAAAACAAAAATAAAAATCTAAAAATAACAAAACAGAATTAATAAATTAGGATTCATAAATAATTAATAGTACAAATTTTTAGCTTGTCTAACATAAAATAAAAGGTCACTTAAAAACAATGATTAAAATAAAATAAAAAACATAATTTCATGCATTAGAAAATGTGTATAATCACAGATATCAAATAGATAAAATACTATGAAGGTAAATATTTATAAGGCACAAAGTTAATAAATTTGAAAACTTTAAAAAATATAAGTTAGAAAAGTTTAATGAAGATCTGAAATAAATATTTAATCAAAAGGCAAATTGAAAGAAAGTCAAGGTATTGCCAACAATAAATGTGTCAATTCTAGACTTTTATAGGTGAATTCTTTTAAACTTTCAAGGGAAAGATGCTGGTAATCTCCAGAATGTAAAATCTGTTCTACCATCTAACTGTATATTGAAAAAACAGCTATGAACCTCAGTTTTTTAACTAATAAAGTTAAAGTAATAATAATAAATATCCCTAACTGTAATAATGTAAATAAAAATACACACTGTTAAAAAATACTACACTTGATAGTAAAGAAACTACAGTAATGAGACAAATTATAAATAAATATAGAAAATTTCAATATCATTATAATACAATTATATTTTTAAAAATTTTACAGAGAAAAGATCCTATTCACATGAGTAATCAACAAACCAAAACCAAAATAAAACCCACAATAAAAATGGTACAAAAAACACCAGTTTACTGAGGGTTAGAAAAGAATACTGGAATAAATAGAAAGACATAGATTTAGTAGTAAAGTCAATACAACTTGATTGTGGAATATATAAGTACCTGAGCAGTCTGATGCTGACTTTATAAATTTTTGATGGAAATTACTTGTGCACTTTGATTTTTATGAAAATCTTGGTCAAAATATTCTCCATGATGTTCAACAAAGGGGAATATCTACTTTCATACAATATCCTAGCTTATATTTAGTTTACTACCAAACACCAAGGAACAAATACATTTTCTATGATTAATTTGTATTATTAGTGGGTTTGCTTCCATATCCTGAAGAGAGCTCTTCTTTTGACCAAACAATGACTCACATAAATGAAATACATGAGGATTCTAATGATTCGGTCACCAAGGAGGCATGAGGGACCTTTCAAGAGGCCAGAGCAAACAACTATTGCCACCATCAGTCTGGCACTTGGGGCAGAGAAAGGAGGACATGTGATTAGACATACCAGATCTGTGAGAAAGCCTAGGGTGAATGTCTAGTTTCAGGGAATTTGTGTCTCTAAAAAAAAAACCCATGACGGCGATTTCCAGACTGCAGCTGCTTCCTACGAAGAGTCCCATACAGCTGCTGCTTTATCATCTAGCAGGAGTTGGAAACACACTTCTACCCCCAGAATCTGGTCCAGAAACAAGGGTTCCAACATGAGTTAGTACAGCAAAGATCCTGGGATTTTAAGTATAACTCCCACAGGCCAGTACAGTACCACACCAATCTGTGCTAGTGTGGACACAAAGGTAGGCAGATTCTTCGGAGTAGGCTAAAATGAATGCTTTCTACATTCCCATCTTGATTCATCTCCCTTTTATCTTTCTTTTTTTTATATATTTTTACTTTTATTATTATTATTTTTTTAATCATTGTTCAAATACAGTTTTCTCCTTTTTACTCCCAATCCAGTCCCCTCTCCCACCCTCCCCACTTCCCTCCCATTACCACCCTTCCCTTAGTCTATGACCATGTGTCCTTTAAGTTTGTTCCTGTGAACCCTTCCCACTGTCCCCTTAAATTCCCTCTTCTTTCCCCTCCAGTCACCATCAGCCTGTCCTCTATTTCAGTGTCTTTGGTTATATTTTGCTTGTTTCTTTGTTTTGTTATTTAGGTTCCTGTTAAAGGTGAGATCATATGGTATTTGTCTTTCACTGCCTGGCTTATTTCGCTTAGCATAATGTTTTCCAGCTCCATCCAAGCTGTTGCAAAGGGTAGGAGCTCCTTCTTTCTTTCTGCTGCATAGAATTCCATTGTGTAAATGTACCACAGTTTTTTGATCCATTCATTTACTGATGGGCATCTTGGTTGCTTCCAGCATCTAGCTATTGTAAATTGTGCTGCTATGAACATTGGGATGCATAGGTTCTTTTGAATTGGTGTTTTAGTATTCTTAGGATAGAGTCCCAGCAGTGGAATTGCAGGGTCAAAAGGCAGATCCATTTTTAGTTTTCTGAGGAAGTTCCATGCTGCTTTTCATAGTGGTTGTACCAGCCTGCAGTCCCACCAACAGTGCACTAGGGTCCCCTTATCTCCACAACCTCTACAACACTTGTTGTTTGTCGCTTTGTTTATGATGGCCATTCTGTCTGGTGTGAAGTGGTATCTCATTGTGGTTTTAATTTGCATCTCTCTGATAGCTAACGATATTGAACATTGTTTCATGTGTCTTTGGATTTTCTGTATGTCCTCCTTGGAGAAGTGTCTGTTCAAGTCCTTTGCCCACTTTTTAATTGGATTCCTTGTCTTCTTCGACTGCACTCTTGTAAGTTCTCTATATATTTTGGAGATTAAACCCTTGTCTGAGGTGTCATTGGCAAATATGTTTTCCCATACAGTTGGTTCTCTTTTAATTTTGATACTGTTCTCTTTAGCTGTGCAGAAGCTTTTAATTTTGATGAGGTCCCATTTGTTTATTCTTTCCTTTTTGTCCCTTGCTCTAAGGGAAAAGTCAGTAAAAAAGTTTCTGTGTGAAATATCTGAGATTTTCCTACCTACGTTCTCCTCTAGGACTTTAGTAGTGTCACGTTTTATATTTAAGTCTTTTATCCACCTTGAATTTATTTTTGTATATGGTGTAAGTTGGTGCTCGAGTTTCATTTTTTTGCACGTGGCTGTCCAGTTCTCCCAACACCATTTGTTGAAGAGGCTATTTTTACTGCATTTTATGTTGCTGCCTCCTTTGTCAAATATTAATTGACCATAGAGACTTGGGTTTATTTCTGGGCTCTCTGTTCTGTTCCATTGGTGCATGTGCCTGTTTTTATGCCAGTACCAGACTGTTTTGATTACAGTAACCTTGTAGTATAGTTTAGTGTCGGGTATTGTGGTTCCTCCTACTTTACTCTTCTTTCTCAAAATTGCAGCAGCTATTCGGGTTCGTTTATAATTCCATATAAATTTTTGAAGTGTTTGTTCTATGGCTGTGAAATATGCCACTGGTACTTTAATAGGAATTGCATTGAATGTGTAAATTGCTTTAGGTAGTATGGACATTTTGATGATATTAATTCTTCCAATCCATGAACACCGTATATGTTTCCATTTGTTTGTGTCTTCCTTGATTTCTTTCTTCAGTGTTGTGTAGTTTTCTGAATACAGGTCTTTTCCCTCTTTGGTTAGGTTTATTCCTAGATATTTTATTTTTTCTTTTTGCTATTTCAAATGGGATTTTTTCCTTGATTTCTGCTTCTGCTGTTTCATTGTTGGTGTACAGAAATGCCTTTGATTTCTGGATATTGACTCTGTATCCCGCTGTTTTGCCAAATTCATTTATTAGGTCAAGCAGTTTTTTGGTAGAGTCTATAGGATTTTCTATGTATACTATCATGTCATCTGCAAACAGTGACAGTTTTGTTTCCTCCTTTCCGATTTGGATGCCTTTTATTTCTTTTTTCTTGTCTGATTGCTGTGGCTAAAACTTCCAGTACTATATTGAATAGAAGTGGTGAAAGTGGACAGCCTTGTCTTGTTCCTGATCTTAATGGAAAAGGTTTTAATTTTTGCCCATTGAGAATGATGTTGGCTGAAGGTCTCTCATATATGGCCTTTATTATGTTGAGGAATGCTCCCTCAATTCCCACTTTGCCGAGTGTTTTTATCATGAATGGGTGCTATACCTTATCAAATGCTTTTTCTGTATCAATGTATATGATCATGTGGTTTTTGTCTTTTCTTTTGTTTATGTGATGTATTACATTTACTGATTTGTGAATATTGAACCATCCTTGCATCCCTGGAATGAATCCCACTTGGTCATGGTGTTTAATCTTTTTAATGTATTGTTGGATGCGGTTTGCCAGTATTTTGTTGAGGATTTTAGCGTCAATGTTCGTCAGTGATATTGGCCTGAAGTTTTCTTTCTTTGTTGTGTCTTTATTTGGTTTTGGAATTAGGATGATGTTGGCCTCATAAAAAGAGTTTGGGAGACTCCCATCTTTTTGGATTTTTTGGAATAGTCTGTGAAGGATAGAGGTTAGCTCTTCCTTAAATGCTTTGTAGAATTCTCCTATGTAACCCTCTGGTCCCAGGCTTTTGTGTGTTGGGAGTTTTTTGATTACTACTTCAATTTCTTTTGTTGTTATTGGTCTGTTCAGACTTTCTGCTTCTTTTTCATTGAGTTTTGGAAGACTATATTTTTCTAGAAAGTTGTCCATTTCATCTAGGTTTTCAAATTTCTTGGCATACAGTTCTTTGTAGTAATTTCTTACAATCCTTTGTATTTCTGTGGTATCTGTTGTAATCTCTCCTCTTTCATTTCTGATTGTGTTTATTTGGGTCTTCTCTCTTTTTTTCTTGATGAGTCTGCTTAAAGGCTTGTCGATTTTGTTTATCTTTTCAAAGAACCAGCTCTTGGATTCATTGATCCTTAGAATTGTGCTTTTACTCTCTATGTCATTTAATTCTGCTCTGATCTTGGTTATTTCCTTCCTTCTGCTTGCTCTGGGCTGCCTTTGTTGTTGTTTCTCAAGTTCTTGTATACGTAGGGTTAGGTTGTTTGTTTGGAATGTTTCTAGCCTTTTTAGGTGGGCCTGTATCGCTATGAACTTCCCTCTCAGGACTGCCTTGGCTGTGTCCCATAAGTTTTGGGTTGTTGTGAGTTCGTTTTCATTTGTTTCCAGAAACCTTTTGATTTCTTCCCTAATATCATTCTCGACCCATTCATTGTTTAATAGCATGCTATTTAATCTCCATGATTTTGAGTGTTTTGAGTTTTTTTCCTTGGGGCTGGTTTCTAGCTTCAGTCCCTTGTGGTCTGAGAAAATGCTTGGTATGATTTCAATTTTCTTGAAATTCTTGAGGCTTGTTTTGTGTCCTATCATGTGGTCTATCTTTGAGAATGTCCCATGTACATTTGAAAAGAATGTATATTTAGTTTCTTTTGGATGGAGGGCTCTGTATATATCAGTAAAGTCCATTTCCTCAAGGGTACTGTTCAATGCCACAATATCTTTGTTGATATTTTGTTTAGAAGATCTGTCCATTTTTGATAGTGGGGTGTTAAAATCTCCCACTATAATTGTGTTGCTGTCCATATGTTTCTTGAAGTTCTCTAAGATTTTCTTTATGTATTTCGGTGCTCCTATGTTAGGTGCATATATATTTATAATATTTATGTCTTCTTGATGGATTCTTCCCTTGAGTATTATGAAGTGACCTTCTGGGTCTCTCTTTATGGACCTTTTTTGGAAGTCTATTTTGTCTGATATGAGTATTGCTACCCCAGCTTTTTTTTTCCTGTCCATTTGCTTGGAAGATTTGTTTCCAGCCCTTCACTTTCAGCCTGTGTAGGTCTTTTATCCTGAGGTGGGTCTCTTGTAGATAGCAGATATGTGGGTCATTTTTTCTTATCCATTCAGCTATTCTATGTCTTTTGATTGGAGCATTTAATCCATTTACGTTTAAGGTTATTATTGATAGGTACTTATTCATTTTCTTTTATGTACGTGTGTTCCTCTCCCTCTCCCTCTCTCCCTCTCTCTCTCTCTCTCTCTCTTTTCCTTCCCTTCCTTAAAGCAGTCCCTTTAGGATCTCTTGTAGAGCCGGTTTGGTTGAGGCATATTCTTTTAGACTTCTTTTGTCTGGGAAGCTTCTTATTTGGTCTTCTATCTTGATCGAGAGCCTTGCTGGATATAGCAGCCTTGGTTGCAGACCTCTGGTTCTCATTACCTGGAGTATTTCTTGCCATTCTCTTCTGGCTTGAAGTGTTTCCATTGAGAAGTCAGCTGTTAGCCTTATTGTGGCTCCCTTGTATGTTACTTCCTTTTTCTCCCTTGGTGCCTTTAAGATTCTCTCTTTGTCTTGAAATTTGTCATTTTAATTATGATGTGCCTTGGGGTGGGTCTCTTTGGGTTCCTCTTGATTGGGACTCTCTGTGTTTCCTGGATTTGTGTGACTTTTTCTCTCATCAAATTAGGGAAGTTCTCCTTCATTACATGTTCAACTAGGTTTTCTATCCCTTGCTCTTCTTCTTCTCCTTCTGGTATCCCTATTATACAGATATTATTACATTTCATATTGTCTTGCATTTCTCTTAATCCCTCTTCATTCTTTCTGAGCCTCTTTTCCTTTTCTTGCTCTTTCTGGATGTTGTTTTCTACTTTGTCCTCCAGCTCGCGAATCCGATCTTCTGCTTCATCGATCCTGCTGTTCATTCCTTCTACTGTGTTCTTCAGTTCAGAAATTGTATTCTTCATTTCCCCTTGACCTTTGTTGAGAGTTTCTATTTCCTTTTTCATGTTTATATAGTTTGCAGTGAGATTGATGTAGAACCCCCTCTAATTTCTGAAAGCTCATTGTGAGTTCATTGAACTTCCTGGTAATCATTGTTTTGAACTCACTATCAGATAGTTGAGTTGCCTCTATTTCATTTAGCATTTTTTCTGAGGCTTCCTCATTTCCCTTTAATTGTGGGTTGTTTCTTTGTTTTCTCATTGTTCGTGGGTTTCTTCTTTTTTCTTCTTGTTTGTTAATTTGAACTGTTCTGATTCCCTGTAATTATGGTGTGAACTTCTGTGGTAGAATATTTGTGAGATTCAGTGGTGTAATCTCCTTCATGTATCCTGGTGTTCACAGCTTCCCCCTACTCTTTTTGGGATCAGTTGGAGGAGTAAGGCAAAATGGTTTAAAACAGCAAGACAGTATACTATGATATTTACTTTAGCAGCCAGTAGAGAAGAGATGGGTTATCCTTTGGCTCCTTATAGTGTTAACCGTGATCCTCCACCCCACTATCCATGTTTTAGAAAGGATGGAAAGAAGGTAAGACTCTTATTGGGGCCGAGAGGATTGTTAGTTGGATCTAGAAAGCTGTGAGGCTGTGGGAGGTCAGCTTCTAAGGTAGGGTTGGACTAAAGGTTAGTATATAGGAGTAGTGAGTAAAAGAATACAGACAACCCCCACAATAGTATAGTTCAGAAAATTGCAAAGTGGGCTGGGATCAGCTAGGGGTATTGAGAAGCATTTACAATTGTATAGACTAGGTCTTACTAGCAGTAATAGTAAAGTGACAGTCTTGTGGCAGAATCGATGAGGTCTAGATAACAAGAATAAAGAGTATAGAACCTTGAGAGGTGTATTAATGGAACACAGATGAAGGATAGTAACTTATCAACACCTTGTGACTGAGATACCAGGGGGAACCTATCAAATGACAGTATAACCAGCCAAGCAAAGAAGATTATACAGAAAGAAAAAGAATACCAAAATATTATTAAAATAAAAAATGTCAGAAAAGTGAGAAAAAGATAATACAAATTTACAGTAACTTGCAAGATTAACAAAAAGGAAAGAAAAGTAGAAGATGTGCAGAAGAGATAAATTTGGAGTGGAAAGAATAATATTAGGTTGAATGGAAGAGAAACATAAGGGATTGCGAGATAAAAATAATAAGAATTGAAAAAAAAGTCACATAAAACACAAGATAAAATCAATCAACCAACAGCAGCCAGAGAAACTAAACAAAACCAAACAAAACCAAAAACAAAACAACAAAAAAAAACTAAACAAACAAACAAACAAAAAACCTCTTGTTGGTTTCTAACTGGCCAGACCAGTTTTTCTGATCTTGCTGGCTTCAGCTGGCTGAGGGGCCTTTGAAATGCTTCTCTCTCCCAGCTCGATCTCAGCAAGTCTGTCAGGTACCCTGAGCTCTCCCAAACACACTGGCGCACGAGAGTCAGTCTTCCCGACGACGGTGCGCGAGCCCAGCCGTTTCCAGCTCTGTGTCCCCCACCAAACTGCACTCCGACCGGGTGTTGGCGCCTTTCTCAGCTCCCCCGGTCGGGCTGGCTGGAAATCTCTGAGCCACCACTGCAGGAACGCACCCAGCACCACGTCCCTCCCGGGATCGCAGTGCGAGATTCTGGGCTCGCAGCGCGCGATTCCGGCCTCCCTATGGGGCACGAGCCGAGCGCGGCCAGCTCGTACTCTCCACCGATCTGCACTTCCACCAGGCTAGAGATGCCCCTGGTCCTGTCGGCTAGAGGCTCTCACTTCTCCCTGTCTCTGGGCGGGTGTTCCTATTCCCTGGGCGATTTTTTCTCAGTCCAACTGGCCAATCTGTTCCTTCTAGCAAACCGTTCTCCCCTGGAGTTGCTCACCTCCGTATTCGGGGGCGGGAGGGAGCAACGACTTCCCTCTCCCAGGAGCCCTGGGGCAGACCCCGGAGCACCGGGCAGGCCTGGGGTCTGAGCACCCCCAGACCCTGCGCTGATCCCTGGGCCCCTTTTGTCCTGTATCAGGCTCCTTACCGTCTGGTTTTCCAGTGAGTGCAATAATTTCTGATGTCCTGCTTTCAAAAGTGATTCGGCAACCCAGCCCACTTGCTCTGCCTCTCCACCGGTCCGAGAGTTTCCCCCCTCTTCAAAGAAGCCAAGAAAAACGCTGCCTAGAGTAAAGCTGCCATCTTCCCTCTTCCCCTTTTATCTTTCAGAGAGAGATATTTTCACTGTCTTTTCCAAGTTCACAAGATACCCATCGTATGTTGTTTTCTAGGTCCTCCGATGATGATTTCTTCATTACCACTAAAATATTTATGGAGCCCTGTCCATATTTAAGGAGTGGGGTTGGGAGCTAAAGCTATAGAAAAGTCTAAGACATAGTTTCTGTTACTGGTGGATTTATAATCTTCTTTGGGTAATCCTGATTTAAAAATAATATCTAAGTAAAGCAATATTGGCCAAGGGCTGAGTGGTAAAGGCCACGGGCGATATAGGTGTTCTGGAGTGGAGAGAATGGTCACGGGGGCTAATGGCAGGGACATGGGGAGAGGAAATGTGGAGGTGCCAGGGGTTTCATGGCTGGCTCAGCACCCATATTCTGGGGGAGATGGTAATTGAAGTCCTTTACTAAAGGCTGGGAAAAGACCTCCCAAACCCCAGCCACACTCCACATTCCCACCTGCCACAAACATCAACCAAAACAGAACTCTTTGCTGGGGAATATGACTCCTGAATTTCAGATGGCCAGCCTCCTATGGAAGATCCTGGGCAAAGAAGCTGGTAGAGGAGGTGAGGGCCTACAGTGGAGAAGGGTAGGCTTGCCAGAGAGGTCACAGACCTCCCTTACCATCTGGTCACAATACAAGAGGGAGAAAGGCCACCGCTGAGCAACCTACTGCCCCCAGTGTCAGACCTCTGACTAGTTTCCATCTCTCTCCTTAGTAATGGTTGTAGACAGAGAAGGCAATCTCAGAATTTCCCGTCTTTCTCCCAAAGTAGGACTGCCTAAGTGGGTTTGAAATTGCACAGTATAGGCACCTGATCAGGTAAATTCAGGATCCATGTTACTGAGAAGAGTTCTAATTTGGTGTGTATTTGCAGTGGCTGGGGTGTGGGGTGAGGTTCAGGTTTGGGGATTTGTCCATCCTTTAATTAAGCAGTAAGTTCTTTACCCATTTGGCTTAGGATGCAGGCACCTATGTTTGATGTCAAACCACAGGCACCTACACTGTCAGCCTCCCCATCTCTCTTTCATCAACCTTCAGTGACCATGCTAGACACTGCAGAACACCCAATGGTCTTCACAGTTCACTCAGCCCTTGATTCCTCTTGCTTTACCTTGAAATTGTTTTTTTTTTATCATAGTTACCCAATAAATAGGCTGGAGATAGGACTCTGGCTTTGCCACTTTACAGTTCCCTTACCTGTTGTCTGGGACATGATAGGGTGGCATCTATAAAACCTCACCCAGCTCAGCATCACTAACCATCAAGGAAATGCAAATCAAAACCATAATAAGCTATCATCTCACACCTGTCAGAATGACTATCATCAAAAATATGAGAGATACCAAATGCTGGGGAAGATGTGGAGAAAAGAAAGATGTGTACTATGGGTGAGGTTGTAAACTGGTGCAGCCACTGTGGAAAACAGTATGGAGTTCCTCCAAAAATGAAGAACAGAACTACTATATGGTCCAACAACTCCACTTCTGGGTATACATTTGAAGGAAACCAAATGTCTGTGTTGAAGAGATAGCTGCACTCCCATGTTCACTACAGCGCTATTTACAATAGTCAAGGCAGGGAGACAACCTGAATGCTCATCAGCAAGTGAATGGATTCAGACAATTTTACACACGCATACATACATATATATATGTAATGGAATATTACTCAGCCATAAAAAGGAAACCCTGCCATTTGCAACTTGAGAGCATTATGTTAAGTGAAATGTCAGAGAGATGAAAACAAATACTGTATAATTTCATGTATATGTAGAATTTAGAAAAACCCAAGCAAATACAAAAAGAAATCAGATTTGCTGTTACCAGAGATCATGTGTGTATGTGTGTGTGGGGGGAAGGGGGTGGTGGTCAAAAAGTAAAAACTTCCAGTTCCAAATATAAATAAGTAAATAACAATAAAAAGCAAAAATTTCACCTAGGGTGAGAGCTGGTTCACCACAAGGCAAGAAGAATTTGAAGTAGATCTGGAAGGTTGAGCAAAATGTCTAGAGTTTGAACTGGCCAGGAGAAAACTGGGCTAGAAAGGGAGAATAATGTGAACACTCACTGCAGAAGGGAACTTGTGGCTTTCTCAGAAAGCAGTAAGTATTCCATTTTGTGGGAGAGTTTAGATTATAAGTGGGAGAGCTATGGAAAGACCAACCTCAAGTGTCTTGCTGGGGATGCTCATTATGCCAATACATTAGTCCAATACACAATAATGTATTCAATCATCCCCTGATCTTCCAATATCTCCTTTTGCTTGCTATTCAAAGTGTGGTCCATGACCCAGTTGCACTGACATCACCTGGGATTTTGTTAAAATAGGGTATCTCAGTACCCATCACAGATTGGTTGAACCTGTATTTTCACAGGTGACTTATGTAGACATTAAATCTTGACAAGCACTGTCCCATAGCACAGATTATTCAAAGTCTAAGCCTTCCTTAAAGGTTTAAACAGGACTAGATGGCTTTGAAATGTAGATAACAACTTGGTTTCAAGTCATTGCCTAGAACCTTCATTTCTCCAGAAGTTCCCACTATCATCCATGGAGATGGTGCATCAGAAATTCTTCCTTCAGCCCTGACTGGTGTGACTTGGTTGGTTGGAGCACCATCCCCTAAACTAAAAGCTCACCTGTTCCATTCTTGGTCAGAACACATGGTTGAGGGTTCAGTCCCCTGTCAGGGTAGGTACAAGAAGCAACCAATCAATGTTTCTTGCTCACAAGGTTGTTTCTCCTTCCCTTCTCCTCCTTCTCAAAATAAATAAATAAAATATTTTTTAAAAGTTTTCATTCCAAACAGCCAGAATGGGGTATTAACAAGCACATTCTTTTTTTTTATCTCCAAAATATATTTTCATCTTTTTTGTTTTTGTTTCTTAATTATTTTATTTTTATGTATTTTTGGGGGAGGATCCAAGATGGAGGCATAGGTGGTCGCACTGTACCTCCTCAAGCAACCAAAACTAAGGACAACAACAATTTACAAACAAAAAACAACCAGAACAGAAAGAAATGAACCCAATGGAAGTCTGAATACCATACATCCAGTCTGGTAAGGAGGGGCGGAATCGGAGGCCTACGGAGAGGGGTCAAGGTATACCGGCAGGAAAAATTGGTGGCTGGCAGGCGCAGGCGTGCAGGGCGCAGGGCGCAGGACACAGACCACAGACCGCAGCTGATGGACCAGTGGCAAAACCTGGGTGGGGGAGGCAACCAGCAGACCCAATGAGGTGTGCAAGGCAGCTGGCTGTCTGAAGCCGCACCTTCACGGGCAGAACTTAGCGAAAACAGGCAGCGCGACACAACCGCGCATCCCAGGGACCCAGCACCAGGAAACACAGCCTGAAGGCACTGATTAAAAACACCGGTGGAAGTTGAGGCCAGGAGATTCTCTCAGCCTCACAGGAGGCTCCTTGGAGAAACCCACAGAGTCCAAGAGAGTGCACAAGCCCACCCACCCTGGAGCCAACACCAGAGGAGACCAATTTGCTTGTGGGAAGTGGCAAGGGAGACTGGAGTCCTGGTGAGAGCAGAGTGGGTGCCATTGTTCCCTCTCGGACCCCGCCCCCACATACAACGTCACAACCCAGCAACGGAGGTGCCCCACCCTGGTGAACACCTAAGGCTCTGCCCTTCATATATAACAGGTGCAACCAGACCAAAGGAAAAAAATAAAATAAAATAAAAAAGATGACTCAAACAGAGTTAAAAGCCCCAGAGCCAATTTTTTTTAAGCGACTGAGAAATAGCCAACCTATCAGATGCACAGCTCAAAGCACTGGTGATCAGGATGCTCACAGAATTGGTGGACTTTGGTCATAAAATACATGAAAAAATGCAGATTACAATAAGTGAAATGAAGAAAAATGCACACGGAACCAATAGTGATGGAAAGAAAGCTGGGTTTCAAATCAATGGAAGGGACCAGAAGGAGGAAAGGAACAACCAAACAGAAAAGAATGAAGAAACAAGAATTCAAAAAAATGAGGAGAGGCTTAGGGACCTCCAGGACACCTTTAAACGTTCCAATATACGAATTATAGGGGTACCAGAAGGGGAAGAGGAAACACAACAAGTGGAAAAGTTATTTGAACAAATAATAAAGGAGAAATTCCCCAACCTGGCAAGGAAAATAGACTTCCAGGAAGTCCAGGAAGCTCAGAGAGTCCTAAAGAGGTTGGACCCAAGGAGTAACATGCCAAGGCACATCATAATTACATTACCCAAGATAAAAGTGAAGGAGAGAATTCTAGAAGCAGCAAGAGATAAGGGGACAGTTACCTACAAAGGAGTTCCCATCAGAATGTCAGCTGATTTCTCAAAAGAGATCTTGCAGGCAAGAAGGGGCTGGAAAGAAGTATTCCAAGTCATGAAAGGCAAGGACCTACATCCAAGAATACTCTGTCCAGCAAAGCTTTCATTTAGAATGGAAGGGCAGATACAGTGCTTCTCAGATAAGGCCAAGTTAAAGGAGTTCATCATCACCAAGCCCTTATTATATGACATGTTAAAGGGACTTATCTAAGAAAAAGAAGATAAAAAATATGAACAGTAAAAAATGACATCAAACTCACAGTTAGTAACAAGCACACCTAAAACAAAAGCAAACTAAGCAAACAAAGAGAACAAGAGAGGAACCACAGAAATGAAGATCACATGGAGGGTTAGCAACAGGGAAGTGGGAGGAGGAGAGAGGGCAAAAAGATATAGAGAATAAGTAGCATAGACAATAGGTAGAAAATAGAGGGAGGGCAGGAATGGTGTGGGAAATGTGGAAGTGAAAGAACTTATGACACATGGACATGAACTAAAGGGGGATAAGTGGGTGGGAGGGGGTGGGCAGGAGGGAGGGGAGTGAAGGGGGAAAATGGAACAACTGTAATAGCATAATCAATAAAATATATTTAAAAAGTATTTTTGATTATGTTATTACAGTTTTCCCATTTTTTTCCCTTTATCCCCTTTCCACCCTGCTCCCCCCAACCCTCCAGCATTCCCTCCTTCTTATTTCATGTCCATGGGTTGTACATACAAGTTTTTTGAGTCCTCTGTTTCCTATACCATTTTTTGTCTTTCCCCTTCTATTTTATACCTACTAATTATGCTTCTTCTTCCCTGTACCTTTTCCCCCATATTCCTTCCTTCCCCCTCCCCCCTCCCCACTGAAAACCCTCCATGTGATCTCTTTTTCTCTGATTCTGTTCCTGTTCTGGCTGTTTGCTTGGTTTTTGTTTTTATTGTTTTTCTTTTCTTTTAGGTTCATTTGTTGATAATTATGAGTTTGCTGTCATTTTCTTGTTCATATTTTTTATCTTCTTTTTTCTTAGATAAGTCCCTTTAACATTTCATATAGTAAGGGCTTGGTGATGATGAATTCGTTTAACTTGACCTCATCTGGGAAGCACTTTATCTGTCCTTCCATTCTAAAGGAAAGCTTTGCTGGATAGAGTAATCTTGGATGTAGGTCCTTGCTTTTCATGAAGTATTCTTTCCAGCTCCTTCTTGTCTGCAAGGTTTCTTTTGAGAAATCAGCTGATAGCTTTATGACAACTCCTTTGTAGGTAACTGTCTCCTTTTCTCTTGCTACTCTTAGGATTTTCTCTTTGTCTTTAATCTTGGGTAACTTAATGATGATGTGCCTTTGTGTATGCTTCCTTGGGTCCAACTTCTTTGGGACTCTCTGGGCTTCCTGGACTTCCTAGAAGTCTATTTCCTTCACCAAACTGGGGAAATTTTCCTTCATTATGTGTTCAAATAACTTTTCAATTTCTTGCTCTTATTCTTTTTCTGGCACCCTTATAATTCAGATATTGGAATGTTTCAGATTGTCCCAGAGAGTCCTCAGCCTTTCTTCATTTTTTTGGATTCTTGTTTCCTTGTTCTGATCCAGTTGGATGTTTATTTCTTCCTTTTGCTCCAAATCATTGCTTTGAATCCTGGTTTCCGTCTAGTCACTGTTGGTTCCCTGAATATTTTGCTTTATTTCATTTTGGGTATCTTTTATTTGTTCTTTCATTTTTTGATCAAGCTCAATAAGTTCTGTGATTATTTTGATTACCAGGGCTTAAATTCTCCATCAGTTAGGTTGAAGAATTTCCTCATCGCTTAGTTCTGAGATTTTGCTATGTTCTTTCATTTGGTCCATATGTCTTTGTCTTAGCGCAGAGATTAGGGGGCAGAGGTTTTAGGCATTCACCCGCAGGGCAACCCTCTTTGCTGCACTGCCTGTGGGGGAGGGGCCAGAGAGAAAGCAATGCAGCTCTCCTACTAGTCTCTAGCACACTTTCCAACAGACTCTCACATCAGACTGGAAGTATCTCCCACCACAGCAACCCCAGCCATAGCCCACATTCAGCTCTGAGTCTCAGTTTTTCCCTTTAAGTAATTCCCTCCTTTGCAGCTCCCCAGAGCTTGGCAGTCAGCCCCGCCCCTCAGCCACCTCTTCCGGTTTTTGAGTCATCTGCCCCGTGGGGTCCGCTTTACTGGTCTGGTTGTTCTGGTTGATTTTTTAAATTCCTTGGTTGTTGGGGTTCCATGCAATTTTTTTCTAGTGCTTCTGGTTGTTTATTGATTTTAGGTTGGTTGTTATCCTCCTTTTGGTTGTGTGAGAGGAAGTGAAGGGTTTCTACCTATGCCTCCATCTTGGCTGGATTTCTTTAACTTGCACATTCTTGGGCCCTGCCCATCCCCCAACACTCCTCAGATCCTAATGCTCCTTATCCAGAGGCTTGACTAAGATAATCACTGGGCTAGAAGGACTACATATCCTTGTTAAGTACAAGATTCTAGAAAGATTGGGGGGATCAAAGACATTAATATTTCCTATATAAAAAACTTCTGAATTTGTTGTATTGGTCTTTTATTTGCCCCAATCCTTCTTTAGCTGAACAGTTATCATAGTTAAAGTGTAAATAATACCATTAGGCTTCCAAGCAGTGACAAAATTAGCAGTGTAAACAAAGCAAGTAAGTGACCTTAGTCAGACCCCTTGCTGACTCTGACCCAACACCTACAAAGACAATTAGTCAGGGCCAATTTGAACAGGGCAAAGGGGATCCTGTGGAGGAGAAAGATCCTCTCTGTTTATTTCTCGAGAACCCTGCAATGCACAGGACTGGTTCTGGAAATGCCTGCAGATGATTAGGGCTCGGCTCTATGCCTAACTCTGTCATGGTTCATTTTCTCCAGGAGGGAAGTTCCTTCCAACTTTAGATTTTCTTGTTGGTGGTACTCGGGCTTCCTAAGACAGGAGCACTTTCTCACAGAGCTCTGGGGAGGCAGAATGCAGAGCAGGAAACCAGCCACAGATATCTGTCTCATTCTTGGTAAAGATGAGGTCCTTACTGGGTGAACGGAAACTGGGTCCATTGGTTTGAGACAGTTACTAAAACAAACCCCACCTCAAGCAGGGGGCCTTCTTGATGAGGCAGAGCCAAAGCAAGCCCTTCCTTTTCTAAACTGCTGGTTTGTGTTACTGCCTTGGAGAACTTTTGTTGGGCTCGCTTTTCACCAGATCCTTTCTTTTCCTGACTGTTCATTTCTTGACAGCAGAGGCCCTGCATTACACTTCTTTTTGTCTTCTTTGTAGAAAAAGTCCAAGGCCTGAGTCAGAGGGCCTGGCTTAGCATCCTCATTTTAATGTGGTAGGGAAAAAAACTCCTCCATACACTTTCTAGCTCCTCCCAGGAGAAGGCAGTCTTGATCTGCCTGTGTCAGATTGCAGATTTGAGGGCCACTGTGCTGGTGGGCCACGTGTGAAAAGGCCCAGTTAGCAGGTAAGAACCTGTGTGTGCATGTATGTGTTCATATGTATACATGTGTATGTGTGTATTTTCCCATTACTTCTTCCTCCTAGGCAGCTGGAACAAGAAACTCAGAGTAGTAAGCTTTCTGCATATTCATCGCCCACATGCCAAACAGGCCAAACTGGCAGTAGTGATGAGCGGCATATAGAGCAAATACACACTTTTCCCTGGCTGTCTGGGTTCTCTCTGGCCCTAGTCTCTTCTTCCACTCCACATATGCTGCCCAGAATCACAGTCCAGCCTGGTATAGAAGAGAACTCAGCCCTAGAGAGTAAGCTCACCAGCCCAGCTGCCACTACTCCCACACTTATTCTTCTCTCAAGAAGCCTCTAAGGGAGAGGATCTCTGGTATAATTGCCTAGTCCAACTCCATCAATTTGCATCTTAATCCCAACTTTACCCTCACTATCTACTGAGTTCTAGCCCTGTGGCTTCTTGCAAATCAGACTCTCCAAATCACAGGTATCTCCTCTATAAAATGGAGATCATGGTATGAATTACTATGGTCATAACAATTCAAATAAAATACCATTGGCAAATGGTTGGTATATTTAAAAAACATGCACAAGAGGATATTTCATGTTGTTTTTCTCTTCAGGTTTCTTGTGGTTTCTCAATGAAACAGAGACAGTAAATCCTTATAGAATGGTTGATTGAACAAACAGGTAAGCCTTGTTTCTTACATATAATTGATGAATTAATATATCTACTGTGAAGTGATTGAATATTCTTGCAACAGGGTATAATGGAGTAGAAATACTCTGATGGGGAAGAGGGGTGTATTTATCAATCATAATTCAGCTGTGAGGACAATTATTAGGTCCTGTCATCTAAGAAGCCAATCTGCTTAGTTGGCATTCTTGAGAGGGCTCCGTTAATTAAACCAGCATGGTTTTGCTAACACATCATCATTTCTCTAAACAAACATTGATTGATTTTTTTACTGGGCTTGGTTACTAAGAGCTTGACCTCTATAAACATAGCCTCAACATAGAAAAAATGGGAAAAAGATACAGATGTACCCTTTCCACATCAGAGGAAAATCTTGCATTTTTGTTTAATCTATTGAGTCTTCTGTACCCAAAATTGTAGGTAACCAGACACTGACAATAAGGACAATCCACTGATAAAAACCCTCAAGAAAGCCTTTTGCATCAACTAGCAGATTCCAACCTCCCCTCACACCACTGACTGCCATGTGAGGGTAGGTGAAGGTGTTCTCTCACTGCAAGCCTGGATATTCACTGCACACTGTTAGAAGTTGAAGCTGGCTGAAGGTTTTCTCCTTCTACCCTGGTTTGCATATGTACATCTCTTGTCCACTAAAACAAAAACAAATCTAACAAAACAAGATCACTTGTCTCTTATCCTGCTTTCTTACTGTAGTCACACTGCTTTTCTTTCTTTCCTTTTTATGTCACATACTTGTATATGCAGAGTACTCTACCCTATCTGATGTGGTTTCCTAACCAACAATATCCTTCCTTATCCCTTCTGTCTGGACTACCTTGCCCAAATTATGTCCTGAATGTGTTCCCACAGCCACTTAGCTGGAAATCTCATACCTGTTTTGTAGAACTCCACTTCCTTGACTTCTTTGCAGTATTTGGCCCTGTTATAAATTGTTTTAAGTTATTAACCATGTCTTTTTATTTTCTTTTTTGATGCTTTGATATCTTGGGACTTTGCTGGGGCTTATCCTAACCTCAGAGGGACTACCCCTCCCAGGGCTACCCACTTCCTAGAAATAGCAAACAACTTGCCCCCAAGAGCACCTTTCAAATGTAAACCCCCAATCAGGCCTTCTATAAGGCTCTCATGCTCAGGGCCTTTCTCCACCTGCCCTAATCACCCCAGGTACCTGTAGAGGCATTACCTGTGGCCCAGAGACTGCTGAAATGATTCAAACTAGCCAACCTAAGCCTGCTCACCCTATCTCATGTGTTCCTTCCTATGTAAACCTCAACAGGAGCTTGCCCATAAATCCCTCTTTCCCCTCTGCCCCGACTGACCCTGGAGCTCCCCTTGTGGCCTCCTGCCTCTCCAGATCTGTGAGTATAAGGACCTTTTCCTTCATGAAAGTTATTTGCATGTCTATGTCTGACTGTAACCTATCAAAACAAAAACCCAGCTACCCTTAAAGTATGTATTTTTTCTTGGAAAGTCACTTCTCTTACCTTTGGAACAGCTCCCTGGTCTTTTAACTGCTTCTCCTTTTGCTCTGCATCATTCTATTTTTGTTTCTACCATCCAAGTACTAACCAGGCCCAACCCTGCTTAGCTTCTTAGATCAGACAAGATCAGATACGTTCAGGGTAGTATGGCTGTAGACTCTATTTTTGTTACTGAATTGCTTGCAGATGATCTGGAATCAGGGTCATACTTGTAAGCTAAGGGATTTCTGATTGTGAGATGAGGTGGATAGTAAATGATTGGTTTTTTGTTTTTCTTAATGGGAATGGGGAGAAAATGTTTGGGAAAGATGGTGGTTAGAATAAACTCCAGTAACCATATATTGAACACGTTCAATCTGTGTGATACAATTAAAAAGCATCTTTATTTTACCTCCCACAGTCCCTTGTTACCATTGGCAACAGCCAATGTTGAGCACTTTATCTCACATGCCAGTCTGAGTTTGGTTATTTAAATGAGCAATTTCATGTGGTAACCCACACTGCAAACTTGACTTAGCATTTTATCCTTTTTGCTCTCCCTACTTCAGTTAACCACCTGCTGCCTAGGAGTGAGGTGTAGTCAACTTTAGAAAAAAATCTGGTTCATCTCAAGAATCACCTCACTAAGTTTAGCTTATGTACCTACCATGCAGGCTAGAATGCAGGAAGAGAGAACTGAAAATGAATACTCAAGTTTCTTACATGACAAATATCATTGCAAGAGGGTTTTGCTCTCCATTTACCTGGCCAGGATTAAAGCGGACTCTTCCAGCTCTCCAGAGACTCTGCGGTTTCTAAGCCCTCTGGCTTTAAATCCTGGGCATCTCTTTTGGCTGCTACTCCACCCTCAGCCCTTAGATTTCTGGTTGTCCACTCTGAGCACAACTTTCTCTGTTAGACTCCATTGCACTTTTAAGCAGCATTGATGGAAAGGATTTAAACTAGCTCTGGAACAACATTTCTATTGAGACATATGATCCCCTTCCCTTAGAGTGGAGCACAGTCATGCCCCAGACGCTCAGGCTGCTTCACCTTTCCATGTTGTTTTTCCAACTACAATGAACACATCTCCAATGCTGTGAGTGGTTTCATCTGAGTCCCTCTTACCAGGCTTGGGTTTAGAAGTAAGGAACCCATCTCTCTGCCCCATTGATGGGCAGTGGAATTCAACCTAGCAATATCTTTTACCCAGGGAATCTTTTCCCTTTTCTTTGAAACAGAGCTTTGGAAATGCCTGTCCTAGAACTTGGCTTTGAACTCTTTATTGCCCAAGTCTCAGACAAAACTTGTTGGGGACCGCCCTGCCTGGCCTCAGGAAGCTGTAACTCCCTGTGACTTAGGCTGAGTGAGAGACACCTGGACCAGGAGCCACTAAGGAGACAAAACTTATTTCCCTGGCATGGGAAGGAGCCTGTTCTAATGCCTGGCTCCCTTTGCATGATCGGCAGTCAATGATGGGTAACACAATTCTCTAGGAAAGAGAATGAATCTAAGACAGATGCGATCATGTGGGAATGCCCTAAGGGAAGAGATTCGGGGCTGTGGAAATGAAGGGGTGATAGACATCAACCCCTATCCCCTCAGCTTTGTCAAAGCCTGAGTCCTTGTTCTTAGATGTGAGAAATCCAAGTCTCCTGGCTGCCTTTGTCTTCTCTGTTAATTCAGGCCTGCGGAAATAGCAGGGGCAGTGAAGCCCAGACCAGAAATGGCAGACCCCGGGGGTAATCAGGCCTGGGACATAGAATATGCAAGATCCTGTGAGATCCATTTGCTGGAGGATGTTATTAGATTAGAATTTGAAGGCACAGACAGGAAACCAAAACTAGCCCTTTACGCAATATGTTAAAACTCCAATCTCTACCCAGAATTACAGTGGGGGTTCTGTCTGCACCTTTGTAAGTCACCTACTTCTTTTGATCTTTTCTGCCAGACTGTGAATCCATAAACTAAGTCTGTATTCTCAATAAAAATCTGCTTGGGAGTGGAGACCAGGTTCTCTCCACTAGAGAGAGTGGTCCTTCTGTCCCTATTTCCCCACAGGACCTGGTTGTCTCTGTGTATGTTTTTCTCGTGTTTCGACGAGCATCCACAGCAGAGATGGATACTGCTGGCCGGTATTTGCTACAAAAGCTTCCATTTTGACATCACATAAACTATTTTTAAGAGTGAAATAAAAATGAAAATTTCTAATATGCTTGTGATTTTAATGATCTTTCTTTAAATTATGCCACTATATACATTTAAAGTTACTGTATATGTGCAAAGTATGTAGGTATTATGTTTCTCCTTACAAACGTATTGTAAATGGAAATCTAGCTATCCTTTATAACATTTAGTTTTCTATGCCTGTGCAAAATCTCCCTTGTTTGGACAAGGCCATGATCTAGATTAGTGATTCTTAAACCTGGCAGCACATCAGTATAACCTGAGGAACTTATTTAAAATTCCTATGTAAGACTCTATTCCAGACCTGCTAAATCAGAGCCTCCAGCCCATCAGCACTTTCATCAAGCATCACCTGTGATTCACGTGCATAACGAGGGTCACAGACCTCCTGGTTAACTAGTCAGAAATGTCAGTGTCCCCTCAAAGGATGTAAACAACCTCTAGTGGGCAAGTCTTGCAAATCCACACTTAAAAAACATTAGTCTCTCTGTAATCCCATTGGGAGTACATTCCAGCAAAGTTTTATTTCTATTTCTTTGTCATGGGGCTTTTCTTTCTTAGTTTTCTCTGCTCCTCAAGAGTATGAAACCATCTCCAAGTTGACCAGTTAGCTCCTTGGTAAATCCGTTGTTATGGAACATCCCTGTGTAACAGAGTTGCTAGGAAAGCCTGAGTCATAACCTTCAACCCTGTGCTTTCTATATTCCAGTGCTAAGTCTCTTATTAACCAGTTTATCTACTCATTCTTTACTAGGCTTGACTACTTGGGTCTCTGCTGCCAGTTCTCTTGTTTTGTGTCTTGGTAGCCTTGGGGATTTTAAACACTTCACCCCTTTCTCTTTCCCCTTAATCAGAGAATTGGAGATCTCCATGGTTCTCAACAGTAACCTCTTCGTATGAAAATTATATCGAAATTTCATGACTGTTGTAATGTTTTCCTGATCTTCTATTTTGACTTTTGTCTTCAACCAATGGTAAAAAGCTCTCTGTTCTAATTTATGGTCCAAGCTCTGATGCTGGGAATTGTTATTACTATAATTATTATTTTTATCCTCACTCGAGTACATGCTTATTGATTTTAGAGAGAGCAGAAGGAAGGGAGAGAGAAAGAGAAAGATAGATGTGAGAGAAAGATGTCCATTGGCTGCCTCTTGCATGTGTTCTGACTGGGAACTGTAACCGCAACCCAGCCATGTGCCCTGACTTGGAATCGAACCCATGACCTTTTGGTTTACAGGATGACACTCCAACTGGCTCAGTCACACTAGCCAGAGCTGATGCTGAGAATTACTTGAAGGTTTCCTAAGAGAAGTAGGTGGTGATGGCTAAGGCAGAACACATCTCTGGAGGTGAAGATCTTGGGTACTTAGTAGGAATTTATACCTCTCTTCATCATCCCTGGAATCTAGACAATTAAAAAAATTCTAACTCTCTGCTTCCAATCTTCTCCCCCAGCCGTCACCTCATCCTACTTCTCTATTGACACAGTTACTAGAGTCACCCTTGCAGTTGTAGGTTTTCCCAGCCTAATTCTCCCCTACCCCACCTCATCCCACCTCCACCTCACCCTTTGGGTTTCCTGTTACTTGTAGAATGGCCATGTCACCATGTTCCTATACAATCCAGTGCTATAGTCTATTTCCAGTTTGACTTTCATTTCTCCCACTAAAATTTTTCATTTTGCCATGATTCTCCTAGTATGCCATGTCCTTTTACGGGAACATGCTTTTTCCTGTGCAGTTCCCTGAACTGGGGAAGGAAAAGGGAACTTATGTGTCGGGCCGCTATGTTTTAGGTACTATGATAAGTGCATATGTTCATTTCTTTCAGTAGTCCTTTAAAATACTTATTTTCAGTAGTCCTTTAAAATACTTATTCCCTATTTTATATAGGAAAATAAATGCTTTTTAAAAATCTTGACTGATGTCACATAATTAGTAAGAGTCAATTCTGTCCAGCTGAGCTTACTTGTCACTTTTCTATGAAATCTCTTTCAAGTTTATTGCTCTCATTTTTTATTCACATATATTTATTTATTAGTATTAATTGAGAATGTATCATATGTCAGACACTGTACTAGGTCCATTGGCAGGAGCAAGACACAACATATTCTTGCCCTCAAGAAGCTCACATTCTCATGGGGAGATAGCTAATAAACCAGCAAACAAATGACTAAGAAAGTTAATGAGGTAGGTTCTATAGAAATGATCAATAAGGTAATAGCAGGTGATGATGTCTGGGAGAAACCTAGTTAAGACACAGAGAATCAGGAAAGGCCTCTCCTAGGAGGTGATATTTGAACTGTGACTTAGAAAATGAGAAAGAGCTAAATAAGTAAAGTGCTAGAGAATTCCAAACACAGAGAGAAGTAAGTGCAAAGGTCCTGCAGCAGAGAACAGCTTGATATGTCTGAGCGATACTTTTGTTGGAGTGATAAAAGATTAGATTGACAAGGTAGGTTGTAGACTGGCACCAGATCATGTTGAATCATGGTCACTTTGGGTTTTATTCTAAGAGCAATGCAAATTCTTTAAAGCCATTTTAAAAATGGCTTTATTGAGGTATAATTAACATGCAATAAACTGAACATATGTAAAGTGCACAATGATAAAGTTTGACATACTTGTACACTCATGATATTATCATTATGCTCAAGATAAACACATTCATCAAACCCCACTCAGCACCATTCCTGATTGCAACGTGAGTCAACCACTGATTTCCTATTACTGTAAAGTAGTTTGTGTTTTCTAGTATTTTATGTAAACAGGACTGATTACTTGGGTCTTTGCAGTATGCTCTTTTGTGTGCGTATGTGGCTTATAAATTTTTTGTTAATAACTTTTATCAGGTTAAGAAAGTTCCTTCCTATTCTTATTTTCTTGAGAGATTTTTTTTTAAATTAGAAACAGGTGCTATATATTTTCAAGTGTTCTCAATCTTTTGAGATGATCATCTTTTTTAAAAAAACATAATTGATTGTTTTGAAGGTTAAGACAAAATGACATTCCTGAAATAATCCCTACTTGATCGTGATTTATTATTCTTTTTATATATTGTTGAATTGAATATGCAAAGGTTTTGTTCAGAAAACATGCTCCTATTTAGTTTTTTTTCGTGTAATATCCTTTTCTGGATTTGATATCAGAGTAATGCCAGCCTTATAAAATGGTTTGGAAAACATTTCCTCTCTTCAATTTTCTTTAAGAGTTTGTTCAAATGGATATCATTTCTTTCTAATGCTTTATAGAATTTACTAGAAAAGCCACCTGTACCTAGAGTTTCCTTTGTTAGAAAGCTTTAAGCTATACATTCAACTTTTAAAAAATAAATATAGGTTTATCTATTTTGGCTATCTATTTCTTCTTGAGCAAGTGTTGATCTCATATCTTTTAAGGCTTTTGTGCATTTCTTTTAAGTTGCTAAATTGTTTGGCATAAAGTTGTTCATAAAAATAACCACTTTAATGTCTGCAGACCCTGTAGTGATGTCAGCCCTCTCATTCCTGGTGGTGTTAAAGTGTCCTCTTCTTTCCACCATGCCCTCGATGTGTCTGGGTAGAGGTGTATCATGTTTACTGAGCTTTACAAATAACTAGTTTTTGGTCTCACTCATTTTCTCTATATTTTTTTGTTTTATATTTATATTGGTTTTTGCTCTTATTGTTATTTCTTTATCCTGTTATCTTGAGGTTAACTTGATTTTTTTCTAGGTTTTTTGGGGGGCATGTTTTTTGTTCATTTTTAAGAAGGAAGCTATGGTCAGAGATATGAGACCCAGGCTTTCTTTACTCTGGCTGGAGGAAGGGAAGTTACTCTGGGTCTTGTGTGGCCTCTGAGGAACGATTATCCCTAATCCTTTCCCCACGTCTCAGCTGGTTTTCTCACAGGAACTCACTAAGCAGCACTCAGATCAAAACTCAAGGAAGACTCTCTGAAGATCTCTGGAACTCTCTCTCTGTGACCCTCTCTGCTCCCCAGTACTTGCCCTTGAACTCTGGTGACCTTGTCCTCTTGGAGTCCTAGTACTGTCTCCTCAACTCAGCAAGGCCACCCAGATTGTTGCTTCCTTGTCCCTGCAGCCTGACCTGAAAATGCCCTTCATAGGTCTTTGTTGTGTTTCAGCTATCACTCTCCTTCATTGGCTGACATCTAATACTATGAAAATCATTGTTTCATATGTTTTAAACCATTTTTAGTCATTTTATATAGGACGATAAATCTACACTCTGTTTTTCAGAAATGGAAGTCTATCAGAAATGGAAGTCTCATCTCTTTGTAGGATTTTTAGTAGAGGAGACATTATACCAATTGTGGTTTAAAATGATCATACAGGCTATAGTGTGGCAAACAGATTGAATGTAAGATCAACACAGGCAAGAAGTGATGATATTGAAGCTAGATTTTTGCAAGTAACATGGAGGCAGAGGACAGATCTAGATGCCTTTGGAGATGGGGTCAATAGGACTTAGATGTGCAGAAGGGAGGAAAAGAAAGAGTGAAGGCTGCCTCCTGGCCTTTTTCCTGGAGCAACTGGGCAGATGGGGAAAGCCCTGGGTGGGAGGTGGGATGGGGTGCTGTTGGAAGGCAGAGGTTGAGGGTTACCATCTGTGCACAAGCCTGAGATGCTTTTAATATTCAAATGCTGCTGGTGGTATAGTGAGAGAACTATAAGAATGTGGAACTCTGTGGAGAGGTCAGGGCTGGAGGCAGATTTTCAACATGCAAAGCTCTGGGACTGAATGAGATAACCTAGGGGAAGCATGTAGATAGAGAAGAAAAGAGGACCCAGGACACAATCTGAAGGGTCAGCATCTAGAGGTCAGGAGATAAGGAGCTGAGATGGAAACCAAGAAGCACCTATCTTCCTACATTACTTAGTTCTTTTGCTGAAGCATGCATCATTCTGTATTATAATCACCTGTTTGTCCACCCATCACTCCGTGAGACTATGAGCCCTTGAGGTCAGGGGCCCTATCTTATTTTGTATCACCCATGTCTAATGTAATGCCTGGCACACTGGACCATTTGAATGAATGAATGAGATTAAAATTTGATTGGAGTGAGGTCAAAAGGGTGTAGTCTTTTTATAGTCCAAGGGGCTGCAGAGGATAATTCTTGGAAAAATTAGACAGGCTCAGAAGAACAAATAAAGGAGCAGAACAAGCCCATGAGCCCCAGTTCCTAACTATAAACTAAAAGGCCTGGTGAAGTGCTCTCTCATGTTACTTCTGTGGATATGGCAAACATGGACAGGAACTCTCTGCCTGGCTTCCTACTATAGAACCTGCAAGGAGACAAAACAATGTGTTCAAGTTGGGCTTCCTTGGTGGATATTTCTATTCTTTCGGTCTTTTGTCTGTTTTCGAGCAGATCAAAGCACGGTTTGTGAAATGTTTTGGCCCTGGATTAGAATTTAAGATGCACAAAGGTCAAGAATGAACATTAATAAAAATAATCATTTTGACCCTTTTGAACTGGAGGGCCACCAGTGGGGTCAAAGGAGGCCAGGTGTACCCCTGCCAGCCCCCCAGAGAAATAAAGACATCTTCCCTGATGAGTCAGGAGAATGGTTACTGACAGCTCCACATCGACCCCCTGCCAGGCTGGAGAGCCAAACCTCCCTCTCTTGACTTACAGGACTGGCAGACATGGTGACAGGAGCCTGGCTGAAATCCGGGCCCAAGTAAAAGCTGGATGCAGCGCTGCAAAGAAAGGCAACCTTCAGAGGTTAACCACGATATTTACAGTTTCATAATTTCTGCAAGAGCTGTGGTCTTGTGTTCTACATGTTCAGCAAGTTGAACAGACCCTGAAAGTTTTAACTGTCCAGTTGAAACTACAATAAAGTTTATTTTGGTTAAAACCTGAAATGAGTCTGAGTTTGAATTTTTCAGCCTGGTGGCTTTGTGTAAACAGTTTACTTAACATCTTTTTTGGCTCTTTTTCAATAAACCACCATGATAATCCCATTCACAGACAAAACAGATCACAGATTAGCAGACAGGCTGCTGTAAAACAGCACATTACCTGCTCTTTGTGCGAAATGTAAAGATCTGTTTTTAAGAAAGGACTTGTCCATCTCTGATTTTGTAACTGAAAACATAGTTTCTTTGGACTTGTATGGAAAAGAAGGAACATGACATTGTTCAGCTTCTTTTTATACCACAAAAATAGATTTTAATTAAGCACATAAAGTGAGTTGGGCTAGGAGCTGCTATTTTCCAGAGAAGGCATGCTGGCTTTATTCAAATTGGAAGAGACCCCAGGAGGATGCCAAAATCACCTATTGCTTACATTTCATTTTAATGTGCTCAAGTTCAATAAAAGTTTATCATCTCCATTAAACCAGTACCTATTGGAACCGATTTAATCTTGTTAGCACAAAGAACCACATGAAAGAAATCAAGTCCCCAGGACAAGATTGTGCATAGCACAGTTTGGGGGTATAAATTAAAGAAAAGAAATGAAGCACCTTCTCAAGACAGAGTGCTTATCACCTGTTTTTGTGTGTGCATGTGTGTGCATGCATGTGTGTGACGTGTGTGCATCTATGTGTGTATGTGTGTATACACACGCTCTTCTGTGCAAGGTTCTGGCTGTGTGCCACAGTGCAGCACGCCTGGGAGGTTGCCAAGCTCGGGAGTCCTCAGCTGCTCAGTGTCACAGCACCACTGTGCTCCCCACGGACCATGACTTGTGTGACATTTGAACAAACAAATGTCATGTGTAGGGGTGCTAGTCAAACGTCTACTGGCAGCAGCTCAATGAGGACATATATTATGATCCCAGCCCACAGAACTGCAGGGTGTTCATGTGTGTGTGCGCGCACACACAGGTTCCTCGGCAAGGAAGTCTCAGTGTGCTTTCCATTTTCAGCATACACTTTTCCATACACTAGAAAACCTCCTGCAGTTCATTGCTAGATGTGAACAGAGTCCATCCAGGGGTGTAGTTCTTTTATTTAGCCTGTAGCTTGCATGACCTTGAGACTCAGTTATATAGAATGTGAATGACAAGTTGATGTGGGGATGACTGGCTGCTTCCCTGAGACTCATCTGAGGGTTCAGGGATGCAGCAGGTGTGGTCTTGGGTCTGAGCTCACTGGAGACAAACCTGCAGCAGAAGCTGAGGGACCAGTGTCCCTAGAAGACTCAGTGCACAAAGGGGTTTTCTTAGGGCCCAGGCTAGAAAGGTCTGGAACAGAACAGCTGTCCCATGCCTGAGCAGAGGCCACAGGGAGTACAGCCTATTATTGACATTCATGGCTGTAGCTTTGGGAATGGAAGGTGACTGCCACCCTCAGCATGACACTCAGTGTCTTAGCTACAGGGACACAGCTTTGAAAGTGACAAGGGAAGGAGCCTAGAATGGAAGACTATGTGATAACAATTTTGGATTGCTGTGAGACTTCCTCAGGATCTCTGAAAAATATCCTGTTAAGCTTTGAGTGGGGATTATAGTTCCCTCTTACTCAGGGTGGACGTGAGTCATGAAGGATAGAGAGACTGTGCCTCAGGATCCCCTGATGCCATTACTCATCGGCTAAAGAGCTGTTTACAGACCCTTTATTGAGTTCCAAGCACGTTGGTAGACCTGTGTTAGTCAGCGCAGGCTTCCATGATACATTACCATAGATTGTGTGGCTTAAACAACAGACATTTATTTCTCATACTTCTGGAGGCTAGGAAGTCCAAGATTCAAGGATCAGCAAGTTACTCTTCATCCTGAGGCCCCTTCCCTTGGCTTGTAGGCAGCTGCCATCTTGCTGCATGCTCATATATGTCAAGAAAGAGAGAGTATGAGCTCTCTGGGGTCTCTTCTAATAAGGGCATTGATCCCATTATGGGGTACCCACCCTCATGACCTCATCCGTTGAATAGTTCTAATTACCTCCCAAAAGTCCATCTTCAGATTCCATCATATTGGGGGTTAGGGTTTCAATATGTGATTTTTCAGAGCACAAAGACCTTGAGTGGGAGCTCATGCTTCTTCCAGACCTTTACACAGTAGTCAGAAAGAGAAGACCAAGCAGTACTCTGGGAAAGGCAGCTCTCAGTAGCCCCCTTGTCTCTCCCTTCAGCCCAGTCAGAACCACTCATATTGCTTGTATCTGTCTCTCAAACACAGCTCTTCCCTCCTCCCTGAAATCACCTCTAAACATCCTGGCTTCCTCAGCCTGCAGCTCAGAGTCAGCTCCTCACAGAGGTCCCTTCCACCTTCCTATGGCAAATCCCCCTTAGGGGACTCTCAGCCACTCTTCGTTACTTAATCTGCTTTATTTTTCCATAACATCAAAACTAATTAAAAGCATTTTGTGTATTTGTTTCCTTATTTATCATCTGGATTACATCACCCCCAACACTCACTCACCCCCAGCAATATAGGCTCCATGACAACAGGGATCTAAGACAGTATTTGTGTCCTCCAAAAAATGAGAACAGTATCTGGACGTGGCAGGTGTCAATAGCAAGTGTTGGTGAATCCTAAGTGCCACAGAAGGACTGTGTGTGTCCTTTGTACACACAAAGGTTGGGGAGGAATGGGGAGAGTCATGATTCATGCACATCGGAGACAGTCTTGGAGGACGGGAAGGATTTTGACGGATGAACATGTGAAATGAGGAGGGAAACTCACTCATCCCTTTGGCTCTGGAAAGATCACCTTTTCCCTTTTAACACAAACTTGTAAGTTTCTTTGGAGAAGGTTCTGTGATGGTCTTATTCTAGAATATCAAAGCTCTGGCTATAGGAAGTTTTCCTTGATGTCTGATTTAAAATGTGAACTTGTTCCTTCACTGTTTTCAGCCCACTTTTATCTGCCATTTAATAGAAACACCATAAACTCGATTCATTATCCTTTACATTTGGAAAAAGACTATGCTAGTGCCAAACAGTAATACTCCTATTTTCAATGTTATCTTTTTATTAAAAAATGCTAGATAACACTGGGGGGGGGAGGGCTGCATAATTGTGCTTTAGGTCCATAGATGATTCTGGGTTTCTCTTTGTGTTAGGGACAGTTCTTAGGTTCTCATTTTAATGGGAAGTAGTAGGAGAAGCAGAGCAAATGGGCTTTTGCAAGCCTCAATTCCCTACATGTTGTGGTTTAAAGCTTCATAACCTGACTTCTAAGGACCCAGGCACTAATCTGAAAGCCTGGCCCATATATAGTGGACCAAGAAGGCTTTGAAAGAAGGTCCAATGGAGTCTTCTCAGCAGCACCTTTTCAGGATGCTCTGGACCCCTGGCCATGGTTTTAGCCTAGGGCACATCAGACTGTGGGCCAGGGCCTTCCAGAGCTCCTAAGGATATAACCTCATCCACTCTCCCTCCCTGCACAGCCGCTGCACCAGTAGAGTGGAAGACACAGTCTCTGCAGGACTCAGCCCAGCATTTCCCATCCCACAGCAGCACCTCCTCTCTTTGCAGGGCAGTGCTCCTGAAGTCTCTCCTCTCAGCGTACAGAAAACATAAAGTAAGCTTCAAAAGCAGGACAACCACTAAGAGGGAGCTGACTTTGAAGTTTAGAGCCGTAGGTTGGAGGGAATTCTCTTGGCTGAGTCACAAAGGGAATAAAATGCCATCTTAAGGAGAATAGCTTTAGATTTTCACTTTATCTTCAAAATAAAAGATTAGGGACACGATTCTGGTTAAGATGGTTAAGCAAGTGCCTGCATAATTGAATTTCATGCTCATTATTTCCCTCTGAAGTGGTGTACACAAGCAGTCATTGGAAAGCAGGGTTAGCAAACACCCTAGCCAGGGCTTTGCTGGACTTTACAGCTTCTCCAAATTGTCCAAGTCCTTTTAGTGGTCGCGGCTGTTATACAGTATTTGTATCAGGTAGCACTGATTCAGCCAGTGACCCAACCGGGTTCTAGACAAGCTTCTCTTCCATCAGCTAACTTGTCATGGGATTTGAATTTTTGTTTTTTGCACAAGACTAAACATGGTCTAAGGGATACTTTACACTGCACTGGACAGACAATGTTTCTGTGGCTTTGGCCTCTATGTCAGAGCATGAAGTAATAACATGCCTAAGTTCACACCAATGTACCTGAGCTTTTTATAATACTGCACCTTATTCGGACCAGGAGGTCTATGGAAATTTCTGCTACTTCCATTCAATTTTGCTATGAACCTAAAATTTCTCTCAAAAACAAAAATCTTAAAAACAAAGGAATATACCCGAGCAGGGTCATTCTTGTTGTGATAAAAGTGAGTGTTGTTGACCCCAGTCTAAGCCCTTGTTTCCTCTTTGCTATTCAGTTTCTTTTTAAAAAATGGAAGACTAAAAAGATGGTTCAGCGCAAGTAAATGAACTACCTCTAGTGAAAATCCAAGGATCAGCTGGGAAAAATTCTCAGCTCCTTGGAAATGACCAGATGATAGAAATTGAAGGTTGACCTTAAATGAATATTATCTGTAAATCTAATGGCAGGTGGGAACTCCCCCTAGATGGAAAAATGAGGGAATTTCTTCTTTTTTTCCTTTCTTTATATTTTTTATTTTGTTTTTTTTTGTTTGTTTGTTTTAGATGAGGGCATTTCTCATGTGGACCCTGCTGTGTTCACAGTACATTTGGGGACTGCTTTCCTCCTCAACAAAGGCTTCAATGCAGCTCTCTGACAAAACTCATCCTTGCATTTCCTGTTGGAGCAATGTCAGAGTTCATAGGTTTCAGGTATTGACTGCAAATCTTTGGGATGAGGAGTGGAAGGAACTGCCATTTCTTGAGCTCCACAAAGGGCCAGGTCATGGCTGCCAGGCGCCTGAGTGCCATCTGAGAGGCACGGATGAACACCATTCTTGCTGTGCTGCTCACGCTTTCTCCAAGGAAAGACCACGGTTTTGTTTTTTGTATCTTTTTGTTTTTCTTTTTTCTTTCTCCATGTTGTCACATTCCAGGGGTGTCCAACCCATGGCCTGCAGACTGCATGAGGCCCAGGATAGCTATGAATGTGGCCCAACACATAATCATAAATTTACTTAAAACATTATGAGATTTATTTTTGTTTTTGTTACTGTTTTTGTATTTAATCTGTGGCTCAAGACAACTCTTCTTCTTCCAGTGTGGCCTAGACATGTCAAAAGTTTGGATACCTTTTTAGTCCATACCCTGTTCAATGAACTGAGTCAAAGATCACGTGTTTGGGTGTTACAGCAACATCAAATCACTAAGAAGGTTTCTACACACTTTCTGTTGTCATACCTACCCGGCAAGAGATACATGGGCACAAACCAGCTCCAGTCGGTGCTGCACACTTCTTTGAGCAGCAAGACAGGCATTGTCTCATCAAGTAAGCCAGCTGCCTAAGGTCACACTGCAGGTAAGAGCTGCAATTCCACTTCAGGTCAAGATAGCTCCAGCACCTCTGGTTTACATATAGAAACTGTTAAACAGGCTGTGAAAATAATTATGTCAAAGTTACTAGATTTCAAATGAGTTATCTGTGAAAAGAGAATGGAAGGAAGGGTCACCTCTCAGTTCCCTAAATTCTCCTCTTTTGATTCTTCTCAGACTGATCAGTCCCCTTCTCTCTGAATCCCTCCAGAGCAAACCCAGAGTCTCTGTGACCATGACCATGACCTTTCTCCCATTTCCTTCTGGTCCTATTCCCTGCTGGAGCTGCTCCTTACTCACCCCTTCCCAAGAACTCCCTTAGCTTACAGCATGGAATTCAAGGGGGCGGGGGGAGAAGAGGCATTAAAAAAAAAGAAAAAAAGAAATTATGGTGTCCAAGAACCCTCAGGAATCCAAACACAGCAAAATTATTATGTTTAATGTAAAAATTGAACTTAAAATAATTCTGCTCTGTGTTTAATAACAACAGGTATTGCTGAATGAAGCCAAGCCAGCTAGGTCCTCTCTGCCAGGCAGCCTGGTTTCTCTTAGCAAAAAGATAAAGCAAATGAGAGCTCTTGAAGGTTAATAGAATCTATCACCTCCTAAAGAATGCAAACTGTATAAATATTCAGGTTTTAAAATAAAATCTCCCAAAGCCTGCATTGTAAAACGAGGTCAGCTTGGTCTGGTCGGGCCTGCTGGCTGTCTTTTGTGCCGTGTGGCGGTGTGTCATGTGACCAGAACATCCATGACATAGAGACGTAGTCTTTGCCTCTCAATTGTATATCAAAACCATGAAAGCAGAACTCCCATAGCTCAAGTTTACAGAAATACATGACAATGTTTGAAGTAGCTTAGCTGAGACTAAAACAGTCTGACATCACAGCCTTGGGGAAGATGATGGAAATTTCTTAATTTCTTCAGAAATTGAACAAACAAGTTCTTTTCAGGTGTTCATTTGGCCACCCAAGTGCAGGTTTTGGGCTGATGTGGTTTTAGAAAGTCATACAGAAATACAGAACTTCTCCTTAACATGCCAGCCATGTCATGCAATTCTGTGTATCAGACTGGGTTGGTTATTTTCCATTTGCCACCCTGCCTTGCCCTGATTCATTCTTCATCCTTCTCTGCTTTGCTTGGTGCCCTAGGATGCCAAGGTCCTAGGCAGATTGTATCACCTGGCCTCTGACTTCTTGCTGGATTTTGCTGAAGGGAGCTGCCAGCAGGAGCCTGGAGGGCAGGAGGGGAGAGAGGTCAGGTTCAGTTCCCTGTAGGTGCTCCTCTTCTGTGCCCCCAGCTCTCTAAAGGTTCTCTCGCATAATTCCCTCCCAGGGTCTCTACTCTCCCACCTTAAACCTAGCCCCTGGGTGACTCACCTTCTCATTTTCTTAATCCTGCTCTCAGGCCCTTCTGTTTCCAACTGGGCTCTGAATAATACGCAGAACTGTCTCTTAGTGCAAGCTCCTGGTTAAGAGCTTCTGTGTCCTCATCTAACTTGGGTATCACAATACTACACTGATTATGCAGAGGATAAATGAGGTAACCTCATATTGTTAGGAACAAAAAATGACACTTTTCATCTTTGAAGCTTTTCTTTTTGCATATTGCCTTGCATCACCTGTTGGTGGTAGAAAGAAACCATGCTTTATTATTTTTTCTTCCTCCTGTTTCTGAGTGAATCATCATCACCTTACTTATTTTCTATAGCAGAGTCAAGCATGTATAATCTATGGTTCACATGCACAAACTCAAGCTGTACAGGTGAATCTATAACTGTTTCCTGAGTTTCTACAGCCACTGATTGTGTTTGGGGGATTAGAGCAGCTTTTTCAGTTTCTCACGGTTTCTCTGCTGGTGTCCTCACCACCACCCTCACCGCTCTCCTATGACCAAGTTAGTATTTGAGGATAATGGAGCATTTATGTGTCCTCCTGGTGGTGCTTCAGGAAGCCTCAGGTGCATAACTGTCTCTGGGCCCACACTGGCCTGGGCCCAGGGCACCCACATGCTAGTGGCCGCTCATATAGCCCAATCACATCCAGCTTTTTGGAACAGTATGCTACACTTACTGGTGATGTTCTGGTCCTGGTCTTTGGTCACGAAGTTTCTGTGTTCTGTTCTGACCACTCTGCTGATTTACTGTGCCTGTCAGCTTCTCTGAACTCCATCAGATCTTAGAGGACTTCTAAAAGTCTCCATACTGTGCACTGTGTAGAGAGCCCAAAGCCTTTCTGCAACGTGTTTGCAAAGTTGCCTACCTCCGTGTTGCTCTCCATGTTAGTTTGGCACCCAAGTCCATTTGGAAGGGAACTTGCAATGGCTCCTGGTGTGTGGCTCAAGAAAGCAGAAACAAGCTGTTGTGCAACAGAATAACCCAAACATTCACCTTTTTTAAAAGGTATTTTTTATTGATTATGCTATTACAGTTTTCCCAATTTTTCTCCCTTTATCCACTCCTCACCCTGTCCCCCACCCCTCCAGCATTCCCTCCTTCTTACTTCATGTCCATGGGTTGTACATACAAGTTCTTTGAGTCCTCTGTTTCCTATACCATTTTTTGTCTTTCCCCTTCTATTTTATGCCTACTAATTACGCTTCTTCCCTGTACGTTTTCCCCCATATTCCTCCCTTCCCCCTCCCCACTAAAAACCCTCCATGTGATCTCCATTTCTCTGATTCTGTTCCTGTTCTGGCTGTTTGCTTAGTTTTTGTTTTTGTTGTTTTTCTTTTCTTTTAGGTTCATTTGTTGATAGTTGTGATGTCATTTTACTGTTTATATCTTTGATCTTCTTTTTCTTAGATAAGCCCTTATCTAAGAAAACTTGACCTTATCTGGGAAGCACTTTATCTGTCCTTCCATTCTAAAGGAAAGCTTTGCTGGATAGAGTAATCTTGGATGTAGGTCCTTGCCTTTCATGAAGTATTCTTTCCAGCCCCTTCTTGTCTGTAAGGTTTCTTTTAAGAAATCAGCTGATAGCCTAATGGGCACTCCTTTGTAGGTAACTCTTTCCTTTCCCCTTGTTGCTTTTAGGATTCTCTCTTTGTCTTTAATCTTGGGTAACTTAATGATGATATGCCTTGGTGTGTTCCTCTTTGGATCCAACTTCTTTGGGACTCTCTGGGCTTCCTGGACTTCCTGGAAGTCTATTTCCTTTGCCAGATTGGGGAAGTTCTCCTTCATTATTTGTTCAAATATTTCTTGCTGTTGTTCTTCTCCTTCTGGCACCCCTATAATTCAGATATTGGAATATTTCAGGTTGTCCCAGAGAGTCCTCAGCCTCTCTTCATTTTTTTGGATTCTTGTTTCTTTGTTCTGATCTAGTTGGATGTTTATTTCTTTTGATCCAAATTGTTGCTTTGAATCCTGGTTTCCTTCTAGTCACTGTTGGTTCCCTGAATATTTTGCTTTATTACATTTTGGGTATCTTTCATTTGTTTTTTCATTTTTTGACCAAGCTCAGTCAGATCTGTGAGCATTCGATTACCAGGGCTTTAAATTCTCCATCGGATAGGTTGGTTATGTCCTCATCATTTAGTTCTGTTTCTGAGGTTTTGCTCTGTTCTTTCATCTGGGCCATATTTCTTTGTCTTGGTGCACTGGTCTGGTTGTTATGATTGATTTTTTCTTTACTTCCTTGGTTGTCAGAGTTCCATGCAGTTTGATTTTCTGGCATTTCTGGTTGTTTATTGATTTTAAATTGGTTGTTATCCTCCTTTTGGTTGTCTGAGGAAGTGAAGGGTTTCTACTTATGCCTCCATCTTGGCTGGAACCTCTCCACTTTTTTAAAAAATTAATGCAAACAAGGATTTTGAACTCAAGGGAAGTAAGATTCATGTCTCAGATTCCAGATCCACTCTTTCCCTTCACAACTCTTCCACCTGAATCCAGATTCATTCTCTAAATCCTCTCCAGGCAGAGCAGAGACCTGTCTCATCCAATATGGAGTTTTCTCTACTTATGAACTATAATAGGGCTTGATGTTTAACTCTCCAAACTTTCCTTTTAGTAGGTCAGACAAACTTTGGACAGTTGTTCATTCTCTTTCTTTCTCATCAAAGGCTGGCTTGAATCAAGCTATTATTTCTCTAGGAAGCAGAACTTACAGGTGGAGGTGTCCTGTGTTCTTTCTTTCTTTCTTTCTTTCTTTCTTTCTTTCTTTCTTTCTTTCTTTCTTTCTTTCTTTCTTTCTTTCTTTCTCAAATATTAACTTAGTGCCCATGACGCACACTCTGTGCTTTTAATTTTTACTAAAAAATGGTGTCCAATGTAGAATTTTGAAAGTGACCTTACACACATACTGAGTGTGTGCTCCCAAAATCAAAATTTCTGTCAGACTTTTCAGTAGGATTTTTTTTTCTCATAAGAGCCAGATCCTGTGTTTAACTCAGTCACAACTTACAGTCACTGTCTTGCTCCTACATTGGATTTTGATTTGATTGCTATGGTTGTTTAGCTAGTTGATTAGAAGCCAAAGTCATAATTTCCCTTCAACTTTAGTTGGAGCCTGTACATGTTTTCATTATATATAGACACACAGATTTTAAAAACATGTGTTTAGGCCTAAGAGATGAGGGAAGAGATGATCATTAGAATTTTCTGGGATGGGGAGAAACACTGTAAATACAGAATGTGATGACAGTAAATTGCTGTGTCACCATCACAGAGAAATGACAGCACTGCTGGTTCTTTTGGGGGCAAGCTGATAACATTTGTCCCCTCCTGTCTTCCTATGGCCACTGTTGGAGTTCAGACCCTCAGCCCCTTCCTTCTTGTCTCCCTGCTGCTCCCTCTTCCAGTCTCCCATCATTGCCTGCCAATGTGTGCTGTGTTGTGCAACCAGAATCATCTGGTGAGGGCGACAGACCTAATTTTAGGATTTAGTTTGGCCCTTACAAGCAGTAATTTGAAAACTCCAACCACATTCTTTGAAGCTAAGGGGGTTGCTATTAAGAGATAGGTGACTCAGCAATGGACTATTTCTTATTCCCGGCAAGTCCTCAGGGATACAATGTGAAAGGGAGGGGAAAAAAGGGTAAGCCAAGGACTTTCTCATTCTGTGCAACGGTGGAAAGAACGCACCCATACTGAGTGGTACATTCTTGAAAACTAAGGTGCAGGTAGGGAAAGACATCTTCCCACCGTCAGAGTTAGACTAGAGCTGAGAAACTTGAGGCTCTCAGGGGCCAGGCAGGAAGTGGGTGAGTGTTGGGGGCTGCTTGCAGGAAATGGTAAGGACCAGCAGGTTGAGGAGGGCTTGACTTGCCCAGAGACCACAATGATTCAGCTGCAGCCCATGAAAATCTTTCCTATTTTTCTAAAGAAGTTGAAAATCTGGATTTTTATATGAAATCTGATCATTTTTCCATGACAAATTCTGTGTGTTGGTTTGGTCCTGAGACTCCCAGTTTGTGACTTCTGGTTTAGAATGTAGTATGTCTGAGATGTGGGGGGTGCTGCTGGTGGTGGTGCTGGTGGTGCTGGTGGCATGTGATTAAACAGTTACCTCCTGAACAATTAGCGGGTTACAAGAAAGTCTGTAAATCATCTCAGAGTTGAAAAGACTGGAAATGCTCCCTCCATCTTGAAATGCTCCTTCTGAAGTTCCTTCCATCCCTGCTCATCCCCTTTTCCACCTGTACACACATCAAGGACAGGCTATTGTGTGGGACATGAGTGTCAAGTCTCTGCTCCCATCTCCATGGAGCATGTCTAGCTTGCATAACTCAGACTTGGAGAAATGCACCACTGGAGTATGGGCTGTGACCTTCAGAATAGGATTCACCAGGGTAGACATGAGGTGGTGTTTCTAGAAAGCTTGTTATACAGTTTCTCAGTAGAGATTAGAATAAGGATTTATATTTACAGAGAAGGTCAACACGAGGATTGAGGATCAGGTGGAGGAAATGAAACATGAAGCTTCTCATGTGAGTTGTGAGAAAACTCACATAACATACAATTGTGAATTTTCCCACCTGGGTTATAGTGTCATTCTAATTGGGGAGATCAACATTTAAAAGACAAGCTCACTAAAGAAGGAGATAAGTACAGAATGTGGTCCTGAGATTGTATACAGACAAGAGAGACTGACCTACACTGAGGTGGAGCAGGCAGGCTTCAGAGAAGGCCTCCCAGAGAGTTGCAGGAAGATTCAAAGGATGGATGCACAACCTGGGACCAGGGAGGAGGGGAAGGGAAAATAGTCCAGATGGAGGAACACCATGTGCACTGTGTGCTGGGAAGAAAACTGGGCACTCCAGGAACTGGAGATTGGAGTGGGAGATTTCCATAGGAGATTAGAGTGGGTGTTGAGTTAAGAGCAAGGTGGAACACAGTGAGAGATAAACCTGAGAGGTGGCAGGGCACCACAGGGCAGGGCTTTTCATGCCCAAGCACCAGGAGAAATCCAGGAATGGTTTTAAGTAAGGCAGGCACATGGTCGAAACTGACACTGGAAAATGTTATTCTGGCTTCAGGGCAGAAAACAGGTTAGAGCAGGAGCCAAGCAAATGCAGGGAAACCTCAGCAAGTTTCTTGAGGCTAATAATCTTTGAATTCTTACAATGTGCTTGGCACTGTTCTAAATCCTTCACCTCATGAATATATGAAGTGCTCACAAAGCTCTGTGAAATAGGTATGGCTATTATCCCCATTGTACAGATGAAGAAGCTGAGGCACAGAGAGAGTAATTTTCCACAGGTCACACAGCAGGTAAAGAACTCAGACTAGGGGAGTGTCCAGGCTGGAGGTGAGAAGGGAACAAGCCTCAGAGACATATCCAGGAGCTAAGTCTGTGGGGTTTGATGGGCTGGAAATGGAATATATGTGTCAGGCATTACCAACAGGGATTCCAGGTACCTGGCTGATGCCAGTGTCTGGATGGCAGAAACATTCCTTAAAATTGAATAACTGAAGCAGCCCAGGCCACACAGCTGAAGAAAGAGGCAAACTCCAATCTCTGCCTTCTAGCTTCAGGGGTCTCTGCTCTTAACCAGTACAATCTGCTGCATCTGTTTCTAACAAAGATGTAGGGAGATGCTGGAGACAAAGCACACCCCAAGGCAAACTGCATGATTCAAATCCTCGGCAGAAAATTTTCTCCCAAAACAAAAAGAAAATTGGACCACCAGCTGCCACTCATCACTTTCTGTATGACAGTGTAAGACTTAATTAATAACACAACTCCCACAAAGGGCCAACATGAACCCAAATTTACTTGAACACTAGATGTGTGACTTGGAGACTTAACTCTTCTCTGTGCCTTAATTTCCGTATCACTGTATAATTTCACCTGCCTCATGGGATTTTTGTAACGATTAAATAAACTTATCTATCCATCTTTGATAAGATCTGATATATAGTAAATGCTATGCGAGTGCTTGCCATTATTATTTTGTTGTTACTGTTGTTAATAATATTAACAATTGTTTTTGCTTTGCTTGTGCTGGGTTGTTTAATACCACCCCCTTCCCTTCCCTCATTTTCCAAGAATTATGGTAACTTTTGTTCCTTCTCTCCCCAAATTCTGGATATTAGAACTCTTTGTCAGATGGGGATTGTTTGTAAACTTCTGCATGTTGGTCATCAGCAGTCTAAATGCCTTGGGGGAGGTTGGACATTGTGGCTGCAGTCAACATCTAAATTGTTAGCCCTTTCAAGTGCCCTGGATCTCTCTTCATTTCGCATCTAGAGGAGTGGTCACGTCCCCCTGGTGTCAGTTCAGTTTCATCCATTAAGTCCTGGATAAATGCCTCCTTTTTGTGTGTCTTGTAATCATAAATCCATTTGTTTATTGATTCAACAGGTGAAAGCAAGGAGTATCCTTTATGTGTAAGGTCAGGGTGCTATATTAGGCAGATTAAAGTGTTAAGCTACAAGCCTAACGTCTGGTAGATACGACAGTACTATACATACTATGTGTATAGTGTATACACCTATACACTATGGAGAACCTGAATAGTAAACACTTCAGGGTAAAGGTATAGGGATGTCACAAACTGCAACATCTGTCTCTTCCTTTTGAGTTTTCAAGGTGAACTTAGAATAAGAATAATAATTAGTTCACATCTCTTGGGTTCGATGTGTCAGGCACCATGTTTAAACTCTTTGCATATATTATCTCATTTGACCCTAAAAAAGGGTTATGATGTAGATATTTTTATTATCCCCACTCCACAGATAAGAAAACTGAGGCTTAGAGGTTACCCATTGTTGGAATAAGTGAAGCATTAATTAATTTGAATATCATCTTTGAGACCAGCAAAGTATTGTCCTTATCATTTTTGTTTTATTATGTTATTGCTTTTCATTTTCTTTATTATTCTTCACCATTTTGGCAGCTTTTAGTTTAGCTTTTGCAATGGGCCCTTGATTTTCATAGTATTTCTTTCTCTACAAAACTATTTATTCACCATTCAATTATTACAAATTTCCTCTGAGTGAATTAGTTTCTAAGAATTAATCTATTTCTAGGAAATGATCTTAATAGGTAGGTAAAAGTCCTCTGAGTGGCTTAGTTTAAGTGATTCTAGGAAAAGGCAGCTACTTAGAAACAGTGTTTGCAAACTTTCCTCTCCTAATCCAACAAAAAAAGCAAAATACAAGTTTTTGAAATAGAAAAACATATACCAGTAGTATTGAAATGAAAGAGCGAATACAGTCTTACACCCATAATCTTGGAAGGTTACTTAGAAACAGAAGAATGGACCACTATAGGAATCAATTGATGACATCTATACTTTAACCATGCCAAAAAATCTTCAACAAATTCTTTTTTCTCAAAGGACTTAAGTAGATAAGAAACCTGGGAAGCAAGGGATAAACAATGTGATAAAATAAGATGAAAAGGGAAACTAAAAAATTAAAAAACATAGGGGCTCAGAAAAAAGGAAGTCACTAGAAATTATATGTTTATAATAATAAATATATTGCAACCAGAAAAAATAGATATAGCTGAAATTGAGTGTATAAGATGAAGAAAAGGCTTGAGATAGAGCATGGCATGAAATATGAAGAAAAAGCAAAGAGATAAAAATTATATGCTAAATAATAAATGTGTAAAATAGATAATGATGATTTAACATATCAAGATTAGAAAACTGTAGTAGGAAAATATTCATAGATACAGGGGAAAAATATTGAAATAAAAGGATTGAATGTGCAAATGAAAGGACATATTATGTTCTAAAGAAAAAGTTAAAAAGAAAAATAGCATAATGAAGCTTAGTCTAAGAATTTTCTCAGCTTCAAGGATAGAGAAAGAATTCTGTAAATATCCTACCAGAAGAAGCAAGCCACTTTATGAAAGAAAATATAAAAGGAAAAACTTTTAGTTAATTGTCTTCATCAAAATATTCACTAATAGAAAATTGTGCAACCACATGTGTAGGATTCTAAGTTTAAAAAAAAAGTGGCTCAGAATATTTTAAACCCAGCTAAGTTTTCATTCAGATAAAAGGCAATAGCCTTGCATGTCCACATAGTTAAGGACTTGGAGAACACTGCTCACATGAGCTAAGGTTTCTTAGATAAAATACAGGATGTTCAGTGAAATTTGCATCTCAGATAAACAATGAATAACATTATAGGATAAATATGTTCCAATTATGGCATGGAACATACTTATATTTAAAAAATTAGTCATTGTTTATCTAAAATGCAAATTTCACTGGAGCTTTTTCTTTTTTTCTAAATCTGGCAACCTTAATATGAGTCCTAGTTGAACAATCTATTTTATGAGGAAATTTAGGCATTTAAATGTGAAATCTAAGAAAGAAAAAGGAAATAAAGAACATAAAGCTGGTCTACAAAAGCACTAGTATAAACATCTACTCTACTTAAATAAAACTTAGCAGGGAAAATGAGAATTATGGTTTCAGAAGAAAAATTATAACTATCACTAACCTTGAAAGAAAACACACCACATATATTTATGAAATTTTAACATATACGTGCATACATGTTAAAATTCTCAGTTACTCTGACAAAAATTAAGAGGAGGAGGAATGAAGCCATGAAAAATAGTGGACTAATTTCCCTATCTTAGTGAGAAGCTAATAGACACTACTTTATTTTAAAAGTTGATAAATTAAGAGCCAGAGTTTGAAGGAAGTCACGTCTCATGGCTGGGTCAGGCTCTCCAGTCAGCACAAGTATAAACCACAATCCTAAGATGCAGTGGCTGCAGAAAATCTGGACAAGTTCAATCAGATGTAAACAGCTGAGCAAGACTCATTGATCCAAGTAACTGCAGGGCCAGGCCTTGTGAACATTGTGGCTGGTTTGACTCAGGGGCTGAACTATGCTCCCAAGGATTGTGTCTTTTCCTGTTTTGCCTTTGTTCCTTGATATCAGCTGCATGTTAAGGGGAGGTGGCAGGAGGATGCACTCCAGGCATGGCTGCAAATTGCCTGTCCAACAATATCTGGATAACATGCTTCTTTCCTTATCCAAATCTAAGGATCTAGAGAGAATGGCATTCCTTGAAGTTTTTTCAAAAAGAATGAGAAATTATTTTTCCCAAGGAACTCTCAGAAAAAACTGTCATTTTATCTTGTTGGCACAAATTGGGTTATGGGTGCCATTTCTCATAATGAAAATGACCTTGGGTGCTGATCAATTCAGGTGTAAGTCACATGTTGACTCCTAGAACTAGGAGTGGAAACAACTTTCCCCAGACCAGAGCTGTGCTGATTGTGAGTGAGCTCCCAAATGAAAATTAGGGCTATTACCAAGAGAATAGGAAAGAGACTTTAAGGCAGCAGCCACAGCCACAACATCCACCATAATGTCCCCTAATCAGGATTGTTTTGACAATCCATAAGAAAGATGTCTTTTTGGAAATCAATCTAATGTCTTTCAGTAGTTCACTTCAGCAAATTTTCCCATTAGCCTTAAAATATGATGTCTTTTCTTTCTTAGCATAAACATAGGATTGTTTGCCTGCCTTCAGGGGTTATATTCTATAAAGAATGCTTGTCCAAAAATCCCTGACAAGCCCCAATTTCAGCAGGCTGGGAACAGCAAATTGTTGTCTCCATGCTGTCCCTTCTGAATATGATCATTGACTGCACAAGTAAGAAGAATGACCTTCACTATTTAATGATATTGATCTTTCCCTCTTTGGAGAGCATGTCTAATAGAGAACATTTAAGGTAAACACACTAAAAATGTTTACTATCTAAAGTTGTAACTACCACAAGAACTGGGGGAAAATGAATATAACCTTAAAAATTATCAAAAAAAAAAGATTTTTAAGAAAGAGAAGACACAGACAACAAAGGAAAATACACTACATTTTTTAAAAGCAAGGAAACATTAAAAGCAAGGTTGAATGTAAACTAAAAATGGTAAGATAACAAAAAAGTTGGTATTTTTACAAAAACTGTCATAAATCCAAATTCTACCAGATCAACATATATAAGGCAACAACCAAAAAGGGGAGGAGCCATAGAAACACGTAGTAACGTGCAGCATTTTCTCACCACTTTCAGCACATGGCATAGCTTTAGACAAAAAGAAGGAAACATATAATCAATCTGACTAATGTAATGAATGTAATAGAATGAATGTAGAACAAACTCCAGATCCTGATAAAACAGAAATTACACATTTTCCCCAAGTGCCATGCTGATATAGTAAACATTAAAAAAATCAACAAATTGTATTAAGTAGAAATAATACAGATCTCATTCTCTTTACTTACATTGCAATAAAACATAAAATAGCAAAAAATAGACTGAAGCAAACAAAAATTCCAAGTACTTGGTAATAAAAAGAGAAAAGTAAAGAAAAGAAAAACTCCTAAACAACTTTTGGGTCAATGAGAAAATTTGACTATACATATGTATCAGATTTATGCATTTTCTTAAATAAAATAACTATAAAAATTATGGGAAGAAAATACCATCATTAGAAAAAAACATTCACAGTCTTAAGGTAGAGTGAAAATAAGTAAATTAGGCATTTGAATTGGAGATGAGAAAAATTGGGTTTAGTACAATCTGTGGAAGGCAGTTAAAAATTAAACAGATACATCTATATTAATTAAGAAAAAAGAGAAAAAGCACAAACAGGCAATTTTACAAACAAGACAAGTGAAACAAACACAGATAAAGACAATATTAACAAAACATAAGAGGATAATTTTTTTAAACTCCAGGCAAATTTTTAAAACCTACAGTAAAAAATAATTTTGTTCTCTAGTAAAACATAAATGACCGTGGAAGAGGGAGAAAACCCAAACAGTACCAATGTTCATAGAAAACAAAAATTTCCAAAATTAAAAATTTGCATAAAATTCAGATGGTTTCACAAGAAAATTTTCTGTAACTTTCAATGAGTAGAAAGATCCAATGCTTTATTGTTGCAGAACATAGAAAATAGAACATAGAGAACAGAAAAAATAGTTTCAAATTTCTTTTTTAAGGCCATCATAACATGGTAAACACACACACACACACAAACTCTAAAGAACAATATGAATTATAATGAAGCAAAATTTCTAAAAATATATTAACAAATAAAACTCACCAGTGAATTTATAAAATACAACATCACAAATAAGTGCATTTTATTCTAGGAAAATAAAGATCTTTTCATATCAGAAAATTCATTGCTATGAATCAGCATTTTAACTGGTCAAAGTGGGAAAAGCATATTATGAATAATCAATGCCTAAAATATATTTGGTAAGGTCAACATACATTTTTAATGAAAATTCTTTAGTAGCATAAAATAGAGAGATGCTTTCTTACCATTATTTTACACCCTGAAATCCAGGCAAAAGTTCAACAGAGAGGTTGTTGAAATATGTCCATTTTCATTGAGGTTGAGGTCAGGAACAGAAATAAGATTTTCACTTTTACTCCTTTTATGTAACATCATTCCAGAAACTCCAGCCAATACAATTAGACAAGAAATTAAAATAATAATAAGACATTTAGAACAAATGAAATAGAACTGCTATTTGAAAACTGGGTACCCAAAATACACAAATAGAATCCAAATATTAAACACTATTATTAGAAGTAATAAGAGAATTTGGACATATCCAAGTCAAAGGTTTTCCTTTATATATATGATAGTCTTTTAGAAGATATGCAAATGTTAATAGTAATGATAACATAAGTGACTAGTATTTCTGAAGTGCTTCCTAAGTGTCAAAGCTCTTTAAGTGCTTTAAATAGATGAACTCATTTAAAACTCAAAACAACATTACAATGAAAGAAAAAATCACTTTATGTAAGTAGTATAATGTACAGGGTAGGAGTGGTCAAGAGCCCAACTACCCATGTTCCAAGTTGGCTAATATGTGGCCTTGAACAAGTCACTTACCCTCTTCATGCCTCAATCTCCACATCTGTAAACTGTAGATGTCAATTGTATGTACTTCAAAAGGTTTCAGTCAAATTAAATAAGTTAAAACATGTAAAACTGAGAACAGTATATGTGTTAACTGTCATTATTATTATAGATTAACATAGCAAGAAATGGGTATGGCCCTGTGACATTATTTAAGTATTCAATAAACATTAATTGAGAATCACCCAAAATACTAGCTCAAGTTACTTACAATGACTTAGAGCCCCAGAGCTGAGGAAATGAAGAAGCTTCAGGGACTGAGTCAATGGCCTGATGATGACCACATATTTTTATGATCAGGGATATGTAATTAGTGAAAAAAAGCTTGCTGTGAGTATCTGGTTACTAATGAACTTATTCACAGTTAAACTGAGAAGAAACAAAACTTTTGCAAGAGTCTTTCCTATGTTCAAGCACATTCTGAAGACTGCTGTTTCTATTTTTCATTTCTGTGAAATTTTATTGTTTCACTTAAAATCTGGAAGACCACTATCAATGTATAAAATGTATACATTTGTATACATATGCATGTATAAAATCCAATACTAAAACCTTAAACTTCTAAAATTTTCAAGATTGTTTCAAGTCAATTGTGGCATATTGGCTTTTCAGTATAAGTGTTTTCCATGCATAAAAAATATTTCAGAATGTGTGACTCAACAACTCCCCCGCATCTCACCATTATAAGATTTGATTAATTACTTAGATTTCATTCATCAAAGATACAATATTTAATTCTAAAACCCAATGTAAACATAGCATTTAAAAATAATCTCATTTATCATCTTGTATTTTATATGTTATAAATATCAAGAAATTAGTTTTAGTTTGAACTGTCACTAAGCCCTTGGTAATAAATATTCTTTTGGTAACCTGCCATCTGGATTCTCTCTCTGTTGTTGATGTCAGTCTAATGGTGGCCCCATCATCAAATCAGTGATGAAGCCTATATTACACAGGGTAACAAGGAAAAGAAGTTCAAATAATCTACACAAATCAAAGCATTGAAATAGTTTAGAATCAGATCCCTGGACTTAGACTCCAGAAATGTTGGGGGTACCTACAATACACTACAGCTGCAAATTACCTCCATAGCAATGTGAGCTAAAGAAAGCTAAACACCCAATTTGCCATTATTTCCAATTGACATAAAAAGCTGGTCTCAAGTTTGTCCCAGAAGATTTTTTAAATAATAAACTTTATTTTAAAGAGCAGTTTTAAGGTCACAGTAAAACTGAGTGGAAAGTAGAGTTCTGACATATTGCCTGCCCCTATATATGCAGTCTTTCCTACTATCCACACCTGCTACCAGAGAGCTGCATTTTTTATAATTGACAAATCTATTATAGACTGATACATCATTATCACCCAAAGCTCATCATTTATATTAGGGTTCACTCTTGGTGGTGTACATTGTATGGTTTTGGACACATGACATGTATCCATTGTAGTATCATATGGAATAATTTTACTACCCTAAAATTTTTCTGTGCTATGCTGATTCATCTCTCCCTCATCTTATGCCCTTGACAACCACTGATGATTTTCTTCTTTCTATAGTTTTCACCTTTTGCAGAATGTAAAATAGTTGAACTCATACAGTATGTAGTGTTTTTAGATTGATTGCTTTCATTTAGTAATATGCATTTACTATGAGCATTCAAGTCATGGCTTGACAGCCCATTCCTTTCCAATGCTCAATAATGGTCCATTGTTTGAATATATCATAGTTTATATATTCTTCATCTACTGAAGGACATCTTGATTGTTTACAATTTCAAAAATTATGAATAAAACTGCTATAAACATCCACATCCAGTTGACATAAGTTTTTAGTCCATTTGGGTAAATACCAAGGCATGTAATTGCTGGATCATATGGTGAGAGTATGTCTAGTTTTATAAGAAACTGCCAAACTGTCTTCCAAAGTGACTGCACCATTTTGCATTCCCACCAGCAATGAGTGAGAGTTCTGTTGCTTCACAATTTCTCCAGCTTTTGACATTGCCGGTTTGGGGGATTTTGACCATTCTAGTAAATTTGCAAATGTAATTTATTATTTTCTTTTGCAACTGCCCAATGACATATGATATTGGACATTTCTTTCTTTTTAAAATTGAGGTATAACTGACATATATAACATTATATTACTTTCACATATACAACATAGTAATTTGACATTTGTATATATTGTAAAATGGTCAACACAATAAATCTAGTTAATATCATCATACACAGTTATGAATTTTTTCTTATGGTAACTTTTAAGTTTTACTCTTACAGCTTTCAAATATGCAACACAGTATTGCTAATTATAGACATTGTAGAATATATCTCTGTGATTTATCAAAAAATCATTGTCAATTTTCTTATGTGAAAGAACTTATTGCCTATATTTTCTTCTAGGAGTCTTTTTTTTTTTGGTGGTCACATTCAAGTCATTAATTCATTTGAGTTAATTTTTGTAAATGATGTAAGAAAGTAGTCTAGTTTCATTCTTTTGTATGTACCTTGGCTCTTTGCCATAGATTCACTGACCATATAAATGTGGGGATGTTTCTGGGCTCTCCCTTCTGTTCCATTGATCTATGTGTCTGTTTTTATGCCAGTACCAGTATCATACTGTTTTGATCACAGTGACTGAGTAACATAGTTTGAAATCAGGGAGCATGATGCCTTCAGCTGTTCTTTCTCACAATTGATTGGGCTATTTGGGGTCTTTTGTGGTTCCATAAAAATTTTAGGATTGTTGGTTCTGTGTCTTTGAAAAATATCATTGGAATTTTGATATGGATTTCATTGAATCTATGGCTTGCTTTGGGTAACATGGGCAATTTAACAATATTAATTCTTCAAATCCATGAGCACAGGGTATCTTTCCATTTATTTGTATCTACCTTAACTTCTTTCTTCAAAGTTTTATAATTTTCTGAGTATAAGTCTTTTACCTCCTTGGTTGAATTTATTGATAGGTATTTTATTTTATTTTTGCTACAAATGCAAGTGGGGTTGTTTTCTTAATTTCTCTCTTTGATAGTTTGTTATTAGTGTACAGAAATACAATAGATTTTTTGTATATTGATTTTGTTTCCTGAAACTTTAGTGAATTTGTTGATTATTTCTGACAGTTTTTTGGTAAAATATTTAGATTGTTCTACATAAAATATGTCATCTGCAAATTGTGACAGTTGTATTTTTTCCTTTCTGATTTGTATGCCTTTTATTTCTTTTTCTTGTCTAATTGCTATGAATTTGAATACTAGATTAAATAAAAGTGGTGGAGTAATCATCCTTATTTTAGAGGAAAAGTTTTCATCATTTTACTGTTGAATATAATGTTAACTGTGGACTTGTCATATATGGCCTTTATCGTGTTGATGTATGTTCCCTTACACCGATTCTACTGAGAGTTTGAATCATAAAGGGATGTTAAATTTTGTCAAATGTTTTTTCTGCATCTATTGATATGATCATATGAATTTTGTTAATATGATGTATCACATTGATTGATGTACAGATGTTAAACCGTCCTTGCTTCCCTGGAATAAAGTCCATTTGATCATGATATATGATTCTTTTAATGTATTGTTGAGTTTGGTTTGCTAATATTTTGTTGAGGATTTTTACATCCATCTGTGTTCCTAAAGGACATTGGCCTGTCATTTTTTGTATGTGTGTGTGTGATAATCTTGTCTGATTTTGGTATCATGGTAATGTTGGCCTCACAATATGAGTCTGATAGTGTTTCCTTTTCTTCCACTTTTTGGAGGAGTTTGAGAAGTGGTATTAATTTTTTAATGCATAATTCACCATTGAAGCTGTCTGGTCCTGGACTCCCCCCACCCACTTTTCAAACTTCTTTTTTTAATTAAATGTATTGGTGTGACACCGGTTAATAAAATTATATAGGTTTCAAGTGTAAAATTCGATGTACATCATCTATATATTGCATAGAGTGTTCATCACCCAAAGTCAAGTCTTCTTGAGAGACATCTGTCACCATGTATTTGATCTCCTTTGTTCTTTACTACTCCCCACTCCCTTTCCCTCTGGTAATCACAATACTGTTGTATATATCTATGAGTTTTTGTTTTTTCTTATTTGCTCATTTATTGCTTTTAGCATAATATCCACTTATGAATTAAATCATATGGTTCTTAACTTTTTTGTCCGACTTATTATGCTTAGCATGATATTCTCAGGATCCATCTGTATTGTCACAAATGGCAGTATTTCATGTTTTCTTATGGCTGAGTAGCATTCCATAGTATATACTCATGTGTACCACATCTTTATCCAATCATCTATTGAAGGACACTTTGGTTGTTTCCATATCTTGGCCACTGTGAATGATGCTCCAATAAACACAGGGACTCATATGTCTTTGTGAATAAATGTTTTCAATTTTGGGGGTAGATACCTGGAATAGGGGTTCCTGGGTCATATGGTTAACTCTATACTTAATTTTTTGAGGAACCTCCATATTGTTTTCCATAGTGACAGTACCAGTTTACATTCCCACCAGCAATGATTAGGGATTCCTTTTTCTCCACAACCTCTCCAACACTTGTCCTGTTGATAATAGCAATTCTAACAGGTGGAGGTAACATGTCACAGTAGTTTTGATTTGCATTTCCCTAATAACTAGTGAAATCTGAGCATCTTTTCATATACCTGTTAACCATTTATTTTCCTTCTTGCAAGAAGTGTTGGTTCAGGTCCTCTGCTCATTTTTAAATTGGATTGTTTGTTTTTTGTTGTTGTTGAGTTGTATGAGTTCTGTATATATTTTGGATATCAACTCCTTGTTGGGACTTTTGTTTGTAAATGTCTTCTGCCATTTGGTTGGTTGCCTTTTGTTTTGTTGGTAGTTTCTGTTGTTGTGCAGAAACTTTTTAGTTTGACATAGTTCTATTCATTTATTTTTGCCTTTACTTTCCTTGCATTTGTGGTCAAGTTCATAAGAGCCTCTCCAAGACAAAGAAAACTACAAACCTAATCTCTGATAAATACAGATGCAAAAGTCCTAAACAAAATACTAGCAAACCAAATACAATAATACATTAAAAAATAATACGTCATAATAAAGTGGGATTCATTCCAAGGGTACAAGGATGGTTCAACATATTCAAATCAATGTAATATACATTAACAAAATAAATGAAAATAATCATATGATCATATCAATTCATGGATAAAAATCATTCAGCAATACCACATTCATTTATGATTAGAACACTCAATAAAATGGTCCTAGACTTGTTAGTTGGAAGGTTTTTGATTACTGGTTCATTCTCATTGTATAATTGTTCTATTTACATTCTGTCTTGGTATATCATATGTTTCTAGCAATTTATCTATTTCTTGTAGGTTGTCGAATTTGTTGGTGTAGAATTGCGTATAGTATTCTTTTATGATCCTTTGTATCTCTGTAGTATCAGTTTAAACATCTTTTTTTATTTCTAATTTACTATTTACATGAGTTTTTCTCTCATTTTTAATTGGTGAGCCTAACTAAAGGTTTGCCTCCTCCACCCTCCCCCCCCCCCCCGCAAAGTACCAGCTCTTAGTTTGTTGATCTTTTCATTGTCTTTTAGGGATCTATTTTATTTATTTCTGTTCAGATCTTTGTTATTTCCTTCTTTCTACTAACTGGGCTTTGTTCATTCTCTCTCTAATTCTTTGCAGTGTAAAATTGTTTATTTGGGATTTTTCTTGTTTCTTGATTTTGGAATTGTTATGAACTTCCCTTTCAGAAGTGCTTTTGCTGCATCCCATAAGTTTTGTGTGTTGTATTTCTAGTTTTATTTGGCTCAATGTATTTGTTTTTATTTTGATTTTGATTTTTTATTGACCCATTATTCAGTAGCATGTTGTTTAATCTATACGGATTTGTGAATTTTTCCTTTTTTTTTCTTGTAATTAATTTCTAGCTTCATGCCATTGTGGTTAGAAAAGATGTTTGATATGATTTCAGTCTCTTTAAGACTTGTTTTCTGGCCTAACACATGATCTATATTGAATAATATTCCATGTGCACTTGAGAAAAAATATGTATTCTGTTGCTTTTAGATTTTGATTTTGAATGTTCTGTATATTTCTGTTAAGTGAATTTGGTTTATGTGTCCTTTAAGGCTGATGTTTGCTTATTGATTTTTCTGTCTAGATATTCTATCTACCGATGTAAGTGGGGTATTAAAGTCCCCACTATTATAGTATTGCTGTCTGTTTCTTGATAATTTTTACATGTTTATTTTCCATTTGTATATCTTATTTGGTGAGGTGTCTGTTAATGTCTTTCATTCAGTTTTTAGTCACGTGCCTTATTGTTGAGTTTCAAAAATTCTTTGTATATTTTAAATAACAGTCTTTTTTCAGATGTCTTTTGCAAATATTTTCTTTCAGTGTGTGGTTTGTCTTCTCAGTAACTTGGTATTGTCTTTCACTGAGTAGAAAAATTTTTTTAAATTTTATTTTAATTGTTATTGCGGTACAATTTTCTTTTACTCCCTTTCCAATGTACCCACCCAGCCCTCCCCTTCTCCCTCCCATTTCCACCTGCCCCTAGTTTTTATCCATGTGTCCTTTATACTTGTTCCTGTAATCCCTTCCCCTTTTCCCCTGAAATTCCCCTCAAATTCCCTCTCCTCTCCTCTCTGAACTCTGTCAGTCTGCTCTTTATTTCACTGTCTTTGGTTATATTTTGCTTGTTTGTTTGTTTTGTTGTTTAGGTTCCTGTTAAAGGTGAGATCATATTGTATTTGTCTTTCAATGTCTGGCTTATTTCGCTTAGCATAATACTTTCCAGTTGCATCCATGCTGTTGCAAAGGGTAGTAGCTCCTTCTTTCTTTCTGCTGCATAGAATTCCATTGTGTAAATGTACCATAGTTTTTTGATCCATTCATTTACTGATGGGCATTTAGGTTGCTTCTAGCACCTAGCTATTGTAAATTGTGCTGCTATGAACATTGGGGTGCATAGGTTCTTTTAAATTGGTGTTTCAGGGTTCTTAGGATATAATCCCAGCAATGGAATTGCTGGGTCAAAAGGCAGATCCATTTTTAGTTTTCTGAGGAAATTCCATACTGCTTTCCATAGTGGTTGTATCAGTCTGCAGTCCCACCAACAGTGCACTAGGGTCCCCTTTTCTCCACAGCCTCTCCAACACTTGTTGTTTGCTGCTTTGTTTATGATGGCCATTCTGACTGGTGTGAAGTGGTATCTCATTGTGGTTTTAATTTGCATCTCTCTGGTAGCTAGCGATATTGAACATCGTTTCATGTGTCTTTTGATCCTTTGTATGTCTTCCCTAGAGAAGTGTCTGTTCAAGTCCTTTGCCCATTTTTTAACTGGGTTGCTTGTCTTCTTAGAATGGAGTCCTGTAAGTTCTTTATATATTTTGGAGATTAAACCCTTGTCTGAGGTATCATTGGCAAATATGTTTTCCCATACAGTTGGTTCTCTTTTTATTTTGATACTGTTTTCTTTAGCCATGCAGAAGCATTTTATTTTGATGAAATTCCATTTGTTTATTCTTTCCTTTATGTCCCTTGCTCTGGGGTACGTATCAGTAAAAATGTTGCTGCGTGAAATATCTGAGATTTTCCTACCTATATTTTCCTCTAGGACTTTAATGGTGACATGACTTATATTTAAGTCTTTTATCCACCTTGAGTTTATTTTTGTGTATGGTGTAAGTTGGTGCTCGAGTTTCATTTTTTTGCACGTAGCTGTCCAGCTCTCCCAACACCATTTGTTGAAGAGACTGTTTTTACTCCATTATGTTGCTGCCCTTTGTCAAATATTAATTGACATAGAGACTTGGGTTTATTTCTGGGCTCTCCGTCCTGTTCCATTGGTCCATGTGCCTGTCGTTATGCCAGTACCAAGCTGTTTTGATTACAGTGGCCTTGTAATACAGTGTGGTATCAGGTATTGTGATCTCTCCTACTTTACTTTTCTTTGTCAAAATTGCAGCAGCTATTCAGGGTCATTTATGATTCCATATAAATTTTGAAGTGTTTGTTCTGTCTGTGAAATAAGCCATTGGTACTTTAATAGGTATTGCATTGAATGTGTAAATTGCTTTGGGTAGTATGGACATTTTGATGATGTTTATTCTTCCAATCCATGAACATGGTATATGTTTCCATTTGTTTGTGTCTTCTTTAATTTCCTTCTTCAGTGTTGTGTAGTTTTCTATATACAGGTCTTTTACTTCCTTGGTTAGATTTATTCCTAGGTATTTTATTTTTCTTTTTTCTATGTCAAATGGGATTTTTTTTTCCTGATTTCTGTTTCTGCTGTTTCATTGTTGGTATACAAAAATACCTTTGATTTTTGAATATTGACTTTGTATCACACTGTTTTGCCAAATTCATTTATTAGGTCAAACAGATTTTTAGCAGAGTCTATAGGATTTTCTAGGTACACTATCATGTCATCTGCAAACAATGACAGTTTTGTTTCCTCCTTTCCGATTTGAATGCCTTTTATTTCCTTTTTGTGTCTGATTGCTGTGGCTAAAACTTCCAATACTATATTGAACAGAAGTGGTGAAAGTGGACAACCTTGTCCTGTTCCTGAGTTAGTGGGAAAGCTTTTAGTTTTTGACTATTGGGTATGATGTGGCTGTAGGTCTCTCATAGATGGCCTTTATTATGTTAAGGACTGCTCCCTCTATTCCCACTTTGCTGAGTGTTTTTATCATAAATGGGTGCTGTACCTTATCAAATGCTTTTCCCCACATCTATTGATATGATCATGTGATTTTTGTCTTTGCTTTTGTTTATGTGATGTATTACATTCACTGATTGGTGAATATTAAACTATCCTTGCATCCCTGGGATGAATCCCACTTGGTCATGGTGTATGATCTTTCTAATGTTTTGTTGGACGTGCTTTGCCAATATTTTGTTGAGGATTTTAGCATCTATGTTCATCAGTGATATTGTACTGAAGTTTTCTTTCTTTGTTGTGTCTTTATCTGGTTTTGGGATTAGGATGATGCTGGCTTCATAAAGAGTTTGGGAGTCTTCCATCATTCTGGATTTTTTGGAATAATCTGTGAAGGATAGGGGTTAGCTCTTCCTTAAATGCTTTGAAGAATTCACCTGTGAAACCTCTGGACCTGGACTTTGTGTGTTGGGAGTTTTTTGATTACTGCTTCAATTCCACTGCTGTTATTGGTCTGTTCAGGCTTTCTGCTTCTTTTTTATTGAGTTTTGTAAGATTATTTTTCTAGAAATTTGTTCATTTCACCTAGGTTTTCAAATTTCTTGGCATACAGTTCCTCATAGTAATTTCTTACAATCCTTTGTATTTCTGTGGTTTCAGTTGTAATATCTCCTTTCATTTCTGATTGTGTTTATTTGGATCCTTTCTCTTTTTTTCTTAATGAGCCTGCTTAAAGGCTTGTCGATTTTGTTTATCTTTTCAAAGAACCAGCTCCTAGATTCATTGATCCTTAGAATTGTGCTTTTAGTCTCTATGTCATTTAATTCTGCTCTGATCTTGGTTATTTCCTTCCTTCTGCTTGCTCTGGGCTGTCTTTATTGTTTTTCCTTGAGTTCTTGTAGGCATAGAGTTAGGTTGTTTGTTTGAAATGTTTCTATCTCTTTTAGGTAGGCCTGTATCACTATGAACTTTCCTCTCAGGACTGCCTTGGCTGTGTCCCATAAATTTTGGGTTGTTGTGAGTTCATTTTCATTTGTTTCCAGAAACTTTTTGATTTCTTCCCTTATTTCATTCTTGACCCATTCATGGTTTAATAGCATGCTATTCAATCTCCATGATTTTGGTTTCTTCCCTTGGGGTTGGTTTCTAGTTTCAGTCCCTTTTGGTCAGAGAAAATGCTTGGTATGATTTCAATTTTCTTAAATTTGTTGAGGCTTGCTTTGTGTCCTATCATGTGGTCTATCTTTGAAAATGTTCCATATGCATTTGAGAAGAATGTGTATTTTGCTTCTTTGGGATAAATGGCTCTATATATCAGTTAAGTCCATTTCCTCTAGGGCATTGCTCAATGCCACAATATCTTTGTTGATATTTTGTTTGGGTGATCTGTCCATTTTTGACAGTGGGGTGTTAAAAGTCCCTACTGTAATTGTGTTGCTGTCAATATCCTTCTTAAAGTCCTCTAAGATTTTCTTTATGTATTTGGGTGCTCCTATGTTGGGTGCATATATATTTACAGTGTTTATGTCTTCTTGGTGGATTCTTCCTTTGAGTATTATGAAGTGACCTTCTGGGTCTCTTTTTATAGCCCTTTTTCGGAAGTCTATTTTGTCTGATATGAATATTGCTACTCCAGCTTTTTTTCCCTGTCCATTTGTTTGGAAAATTTGTTTCTAGCCCTTCACTTTTAGTCTGTGTAGATCTTTTTTCCTGAGGTGGGTCTCTTGTAGGCAACATATGTGTGGGTCGTGCTTTCTATCCATTCAGCTATTCTATGTCTTTTGATTGGAGCATTTAATCCATTTACATTTAAGATTATTACTGATAGGTAGTTATTCATTACCATTATTGTACCTGTGTTCCTCTCTCTCTCTCTCTCTCTCTCTTTCTCTCTCTCATCCTTCTTTTCCTTAAAGCAGGGCCTTTAGCATCTCTTGCAGAGCTGATTTGGTGGAGGTGTATTGTTTTTCAGACTTCATTTGTCTGGAAAGCTTCTTATTTGGCCTTCTAGCTTGATTGAGAGTCTTGCTGGGTAAAGTAGCCATGGTTGCAGACCTCTGGTTCTCATTACTTGGAATATTTCTTGTCAATCTCTTCTGGCTTGGAGTGTTTCCATTGAGAAGCCAGCTGCTAGCCTTATTGGGGCTCCCTTTTATGTAACTTCCTGTTTCTACCTTGCTGCTTCTAAGATTCTCTCTTTGTCTTGGTATTTTGCCATTTTAATTATGATATGTCTTGAAGTGACCCTCTTTGGGTTCCTCTTGATGGAACTCTCTGTGTTTCCTGGATTTGTGTGAGTTTTTCCCTCATCAAACTAGGGAAGTTTTCCATCATTCCTTTTTCAAATAGGTGTTCTATCCCTTGTTCTTCTCCTTCTCCTTCTGGTATCCCTATTATACAGATATTATTACATTTCATATTGTCTTGCATTTCTCTTAATCTCTCTTCATTCTTTCTGAGCCTCTTTTCCTTTTCTTTCTCTTTCTGCGTGTTTTCTTCTACTTTGTCCTCTAGCTTGCTGATCCGATCTTCTGCTTCATCGATCCTGCTTTTCATTCCTTCTACTGTGTTCTTCAGTTCAGAGATTGTATTCTTCATTTCCTCTTGGCCCTCGTTGATAGTTTCTATTTCCTTTTCATGCTGATGTAGTTTTCAGTGAGTTCATTCTATCTTCCCTGTAGTTTCTGGTAGCTCATTATGAGCTCATTGAGCTTCCTGACAATCATTGCTTTGAACTCAATATCTGATAGTTGAATTGCCTCTATTTCATTTAGCATTCTTTCTGAGGCTCCTCCTTTCCTTCCATTTGGGGATTGTTTCTTTGTATTCCCATTGTTTGTGAGACTCTTCTTGTTAGCCTCATCTTCTTAGATTGATCTGTTCTGGCTCCCTGGGTTTGTGGTGTGAACTTCTGTGGTAGAATACCAGTGAATTTCAGTGGTACAGTTTCCTCGATCTCCTGAGCTCACTCGTCTTGGGCTGTCATTTAAGTTGGCTTTGTGTTTGCTTTTGGGTTTTGATTGTTGTTGGGTCTTTCTTTGGTGGTTCCTTCCCACCAGCTGGTTAAATAAGGGTCATTCTGTCCATCACCTCTTGTATTTTGTTGTGCTGGTGAGGGCAGGTTGTGTTGAAACTGGTTCTTCCATGTGTATAAAGTTTTAAGGATTTTCTCTTGCTCTTGTTCAGTTGTTTGTATTGGGTACTATCTCTACTGTTTAGTTTTATTTCCAGATAGGTCCTGAATTGAGGTTTGTGTGGTTTCCGCTCCCTCCTTCACCTTCTTCTGTTGTTATCTGTTGGTGGTTCCTTTCTTGTTGGGTTTCCTCTTCCAGTGGATATCCTGGTGTTCACCACTTCCACCTACTCTTTTTTTGTGATCAGTTGGAGGGGGAAGGCAGAATGGTTTAAGACAGCAAGAGAGTATTCTATGATATTTACAGTAGCAGCCTGTAGAGAAGAGATAGGAGATCCTTTGACTATGTATAGTGTTAACCGTGATCTTCCACCCAGCTAGCTGATTTTTAGAAAGGATGAAAAGAAGATAAGACTCTTGTTGGGGAAGGAAGGATTGTGAGTTGGATCTACAAAGCAGTGAGGTTGTGGGAGGTCAGATTCTGAGGTAAAGTGAGAGTAAGGGATAGTAAATAGGTGTAGTGTGTGAGAGAATATAGTTAACCACTACAGTAATAGAATTCAGGAAACTTTGAAATGGGCTAAGATGTGGGAGGGGTGTTGTGAAATAATTACAATTGCATGGAACAGCAATTGTTTACAATAATATTAGGGCAACAATCATATGACAGAGTCTATGAGATCTAGGTAACAAGAATAGGGAGTACAGAACCTCCAGTAGTGTGCTTATGGGACACAGGTGAGTTAAAGGACGGTAGATTAGCAATATACTATGAAAGAGATATCAGAGGAAAGCTGTCAGGTCATACAATATAACCAGCCTAGCAAAGCAGACTATACAAAAAGAAGAGGGATACACAAATACTATTAAAAAAAGATGCAAGAATACTGTAAAAAAATAATAATACAAATATGCAGTAACTTGCAGGTTCTCTGTAATAGCAGAGTGAAATTTGTCTCACTGTCCCAGCTGTTGTGATGCCCCTTCTTTGGGCTCAACTTTGGTCTTTTCACAGATCCAGGATTTTGCTTCACTTTCAGGTATTTTAAAAAAATAAAAAAGGCAGATGAAAGAAGGAAGAAGAGATAAAATTGGAGGAAAGAAAGGAGGAAGGAATAAAACAAGAAGGCAGGAAAGAGAGGACAAAGAAATTAAAAGGGAATAAAAATAATAAAAATTTAAAAATTAAGAATTGTTAAAAAATAGAATCAAATTAAAAAGTCTCTTGGTTTCAAAGTCGCCAAACTGGTTTTTCTGCTCTTGCTGGCTGCAGCAGGGTGAGGGGTGATTGGTATGGCTTTTCTTCCTCAGTGAATGGTGTGCACTGTCTGGGAAGCTATCATGGGTCCTCAGCCCTGCGCCCTGTGTGTGGGAATCAGGCCTTTCCCCAGGGTTACTGCTGTGGACTGGGTTGCAGGGATGCTCTCCCGTGGGCACCCTTGGCCAGACTGCCTCACCCTTCCTGGTTCTATGGGGGTATGCAGGGTCCTCCACAGAAGCACACCCTCCGTGCAACCTTGGGGTGGGGTGGGGGGGGCGGGGTGTGTGGCAGGGAAGCTGGAGTGATTGATCACTTTAGGAGAATTCCCCAAACAGTGTCTGTCTTTTCACTCCTTCCTCTTGAGAAATTCCTCCTATTCAAGCCTGCCTTTCCACACAATGGCCTGGCTTCTCCCGAAGCCCAACTCTCCAGCCAGACTGGTGACTGTGGGGATCAGGGCCTGCTGCACAACCCAGCCTCTCCGATGTCCACAGCCTCCAAAGGTGCTCACAGCCCTTGTGTGCTTGCTAGCACCTGGATTCCTCCCAGTGCCACTCAGACCTTGTTTTGCTGGGGAGGCAGCAGTTGTCCTGGCTCTCTCCCAAGGACTCTGTGGGAAACCCAGCAGCGGGCCCTGGGCCTGGGGCTGCAGCCCCCGGACCACATGCTGGTCCCTGGGACCCTACCGTGTTGCAGCATTCGTCTTAGGGTCCAGTTTTTCAGTTCTGACACAATCCTTGGTCCCCTGTTTTCACATATACTGAAGTATGTTGGTTACTTGCTCCTCTATTCCGTAGATCAGCCAGGATTTTCTCCCCTGAGCAGAGGGAAGCCGAATCTGCTCCTTCCTACTCCGACGCCATCTTAGAGTCCCCAGAGTAGAAAATTTTAGTTTTAATGAAGTCCAGCTAACCAGTTGTTTTTTTACATGGCTCATGCCTTTGGTGTTATATTTGAAAAGTCATCACCCAAACCAAGGTCACCTAGATTTCATCCTATGCTGTCTTTTAGGAGTTTTACAGTTTTGCATTTTATATTTACATTTACATTTATAATCTAAAGTATTTTTGTGAAAGGTGTAAGGTGTGTGTCCATACTCATTTTATTTTTTGCATGTGGATGTATAATTTTTCTAGCACTATTTGTTATATTTTATTCATTGTATTACTTTTTCTCTGTTAGTGATCAGCTGACTACATTTATGTGGACCTATTTCTGGTTTCTCTATTCAGTGATCTATTTGTCTCTACTTTTGCCAGTACCACCACATCTGTCCTGATTACTCTAGTTCTCTAGGAATTTGGGAAGTCATGCATTGTCACTCCTGCAATGTTTTTTTTTTTCCTTTCCATTCTGTGTTGGCTATTCTGGGTCTTTTGTACCTTTACATTAACTTTAGAACCAGTTTGTCAATGTCCATAAAATAACTTGATGGATTTTTATTGGGATTAAATCTGTAGATCAAGTTGTGTAGAACGGACACAATAACAATATTAATGCTTTCTATCCATGATTATGAAATATTTATCAACTTATTTAGTTCTTTGAGTTTCTTCATCAAGGTTTTGGAGTGTTTCTTATGTAAATCTTATACATATTTTGTTCAAATACGTCTTTCATTTTGGGAAGTACTGATGTAAAAAGTATTGTATTTTTAATGTCATATTCCAGGTATTTATTGCTAGAATATAAGAAAGTGATTGACTTTTGCATATTAGCTTTGATCCTATAATCTTGCTATTATTATTTACTAGTTCCAGAAATTTTTTTGTCACTGCTTTTGGATTTTATACATAGACAATTATGTCATCAGTGAACAAAGACAGTTTTATTCTTCCCTCCTCATCTGTATACGTGTTATTTTTTCTTGTCTTATTGGATTAATTTTGTTCATGTTGTTTTGAGATTTTTAAAGTACATTTTATTGATTATGCTATTATACTTGTCTTATTTATTCTTTTCTTTATCCCCTTCCACCCTGCACTCCCCTCCCACAAGTATTCCCTCCCCCCTTAGTTCTTGTCTATGAGACATACATATAAGTTCTCTGGCTTCTCCATTTCCTATACTATTCTTAGCCTCCTCCTGTCTATTTTCTACCTACCAATTATGCTTCTTATTCCCTGCACCTTTCCCCCGACTCTTCCTCACCCCCTCCCACTGATAACCCTCCATGTAATCTCCATTTCTGTGATTCTGTTAGTGGGGTGGTTGTTTGTTTAGTTCATTTTTTTTTAAGATTCAGTTGTTAATAGTTGTGAGTTTGTTGTCATTTTATTGTTTATAGTTTTGATCTTTAAAGGGACTCTTAGATAAGTCCCTTTAACATTTCATATAATAAGGGCTTGGTGATGATGGACTACTTTAACTTGGCCATATCTGCAAAACACTTTATCTGCCCTTCCATTCTAAATGATAGCTTTGCTGGATAGAGCAATCTTGGATGTAGGTCCTTGCCTTTAATGACTTTGAATATTTCTTTTCAGCACCTTCTTCTCTGTAAGGTTTTTTGTGAGAAATCAGCTGATAGTCTTATGGGAACTCCTGCTCATGCTGTTTGAGATTTAAAATTATTTTATAGTAAATTTTATAATTTTAATTCATGAAAAACTACCCTTTAGTTTTCATGAGTCATATTCTTGCAGTTTTGTTTGTTTTTTGCAAGCACTGGATATTTATAATTTTTTATGTACCCTCCCACTTTGCTTTCAATTAGATGCATCTGTATTACCATAAATTTTGTAATCATATTTTATTACTTATAATTTTCTATACATTTTACTTAATCTTTGCAATCTTACAATGACTACTATTTCTTTTGTCTTTCTTTTGTGAAGAAGGAAAATAATATTGAAGTCTGATTATTATTTCATGGAAATTTGTCAAATATTACTTGTTTTATGGGATATTAGATATGGATCAGATCTTAGGACTGGGTGACTTCAATCTCTCATCCCACACCATCCCTATAAATTGACATCAAACATACCCTTGAAGTCTTCATATTCTTGAGAATTCAGTGAGTCACAGAAATATATTCTACTTTTTGGGATATCTACATAGTAGAAAGACTTTCATCAAACTGAACTAAGATCTTCCACTCTGAAAATGTCACCATTCAAACTTTTGCTCTCCTGATCTGTAAGGAACCAGCCCCATCTATCTTCCATTTATTGGCTCTCTGCGTATTTGTAAGCAACTGCCATTTTCCTCCTTCGTCTTTTTTCTTTTGTGAATCAAATATGCCAGTTCCTTGAAATATCCCTACGAAAATTTGACTTCCTATTTTCTTTGTGATTTTGGTTCTTCTACTCAAGAAACCATTTTTTTTACCTTTTTGTTAAATATAAAAGCTAGTGTATGATTCCGGGAGGAAACCTGTCTTAGTTCTAGAAGGGAACCTTAGCAGTAGGAACACCTAAGACTTGATGAATGATAAGTGGTTCCCACCAGGGAAATAAGCTTCGAGAAACAGGTAGGTGAGGTATTATTACATTTTATTTTATAGATGTCTTACTTGGAAAGAATCACAAGCCTAGAGTTAGAGGTGGAATTGAGAAAGCTTTCTAGTCCGCATCAGCACTTAGAGCATTTTGTAGGTAGCAAATCTTCAACAAATGATGGTTCATATAGGCAGATGGTGGCATATTGCAACAATGCAAGGGACCTCTGAGTTTGGGAGCAGGTTTATACTTGACTTCTATGATGTCTACTTTCCTGGAAGAACCATAATTACTAAACCTGGATTAAGAAGGAGTTCATGTGGGAACCTGACTTTTGATAATCCTCCTCTTCTGATGTACATGATAATCCTATTACATTGTGTTTGTTGATATTTTAATGCAAGTTTTGTCCCTTTTTATATGCAGTTATTATTACCACACATTACATGATCAATAACAATTTCACCAAGAGCTACATACAGTACATGGGAAGAAATTTTAGTGCTTAAAGTCCTTTTTCTAATTTTAAAAAATTTTTAATTTAATTTTTCACAGATGATAGCATAAAACCTTTGAGGGATAAAGTGATTTTCTTCAAAATCCTGTATCTCCTGTCCTCAATGGGCTCCAACTATGGTGAGATCTAAATTTGTCATCCTTCCAAATAGCCCTTGAGTGGAGCAAAGTGATAGAGAAATTGGAGACTAGAGGACAGAAAAATAGCCTCAGCAGCAATGTGCAGCAAAGGAGCTGGAGAAGCCAGTGCTTTGTAAACTTGCAGACCCCACCCACTGCACATAATTCTGTCTGTGGAGTCCGTTACAAGGAAGTCATCTTGGTGACTTGGATGAGGTCCATGGGAGATGTGCCTTCACATCTAATTTGTGAGTGTGTTATAGTGAGATGCCATTAAGATTCTCACAGCCTCTTTGGAATGTGAGGAGGAAAGATGTGTTTATTTTATAATTCCACAGTTAATGCTTCTAGTGTCTAGAAGCTTCTATTCATTCATTCACTCATTCATTCAAACACATTTGATGAATGCCCATATCCATTTTGTACAACACACTGCCTTAGATGTTTTGCATTTAAAATTAAATAATTCAAGTGTTGAACTAAACCATTGAGGTAAAGAAATTAGTTATTCATTGTGAACAAAGGAGGCTTACTTTTTAAACTGGTTTGTTTCATATTGGCTGAGAACCCCAGCAGACTGAAAAAAAACCTGTTTTACCTAGAAACTCAGTACCCACGTTCAGTCATCAATCAAGCAATTCTTTTCCAGGGGTTTGTCCTAAAGATATATTTTCACATATCCAAAAAGATGTATGTGCAGGATTATTTTTGCACCATTGTTTTTAATTAAAAATATTAAAGATAACCCAAATATTCAGTAATAGGGAACTGATCAAATAATAGATACACAATAGAAAAAAATACATTTGACAGATGTGAAACATAACAAATATACTTCTTACATATGCTAGGGAGATCTCCTAAAACATGTAGATTATTTCTATCTATATAACTATAATCTATCTACTGATTCATCTTTCTTCTCTAATTTTACATTTACAAAGTATCAAATAGAAAAGTTATAAGAATATTAAGATACATATATACTTTTCATCTAGACTCATTAATCATTAATTATAAACATTTTTTTAAAGATTTAATTTTTTTATTTTTAGCAAGAGGGGAAGGGAGGGAGAAAGAGAGGAAGAGAAACATCAATGTGTGGTTACTTTTCATGTATTCCCTACTGGGGACCCAGCCCACAACCCAGGTATGTGCCCTAACTGGGAATTCAGCTAGCAACCCTTTGATTCACAGGCCTGTGCTCAATCCACTGAGCCACAGCAGCCAGGGCTAATTACAGACATTTTAATAAAACTTTTTGAAAATAAATTATAGACATCGTGACACTCATCCCTAAATACAAAGCCACATCACCACACACCTAAGAAATTTAGCATTGCAGCAATAGTATCATCTAATGTACTATTCACTCTGTCTTGGCTATCACTAAAATGTTCTTTCTAGCCTTATCTTTTGAGGGGTGGGCTGGGGATCCAGTGTTTAGAATTTGGCTTTCATGTCTCTTTTGTTTCTATTTATCTATTCAGACTACTTTATGACAATGATCATTTTTGAAGAAGCCATCCAATTGTCTTATAGAAATTTTCGTAATCTGGATTTATTTAATTATTCTCTCATGAGATTCAGGTGAAACATTTTTGTCAAGAATACTACAGAGATGCTCACAATGATACTGAGCTTGCTCATTTGTTTAAGGTAGTGGCTGCCAGACTTCTCAACTGTAATTTACTTTGTATTGAAGAATATGTCTGTTATGGGCTGAATTGTGCCTACACCCCCCACCCTCCAAATTTGTGTGTTAAATCTGTAAACCCTGTGACTTAGAGTGTGTGTTTGGGACAGGATTTTTAAAAGGTAATGAAAGTTAAATAAAGTCAAAGAGGAAAAAATTTAAACACAGAAGGAGACACCAGGGGCATTCATGCATGGAAAAAAAAACATGCAAAGAGATAGCAGAAGGGCAGCCATCTGAAAGTCAAGGAGAGAGGCCATCACATCAGGGTTCAAGGGTTTAACATATGAATTTGGGGAGAATGTGAACATTTAGCCCATAATATCATTTTATCCAAAGCACAAGGTTCTTTCTCACTTTCACCACAGTTCTATCTTCCTCTCTTACATGAGATTTCATGATTTCTAAATACATCCACTTGTTCATTTTTCTCTATTCTGCAATACACTCAAAATAGTTTCAGAATAACTATCTCTGTACCACTACCAAACAACAAATAAACTAAATAAGATTCAGATTTCTTTACACCATTTTTTATCCTCAAAGCATATAACCCTAAGGGTGCAGAGTCAGAATATGCTGGGTTCAAAAGTTACTGAAGTTCTTTTTTTTTTTTTTTTGTACTTTTCTAATGGCCATTTGAAACAGTGTTATTTGGTTGATTTTTACATGTGTTCAATTTTAACATAAGGTTCCAAATTCTATTTTAAGGTGCAGAATAGTTTATAAAGTAGATTTGTATTTGAATTAAAGGAAAATTTTAAATATATTTGTTTGCATTTTCAAAAATTATGTGTAGAAGAATACACTAGGAATTCTTCACTGATTCTGGCAAGGGGAATTGGGTGGGTGGGACAGTAGTAGGGGATTTTTCACCTTATACTACTTCTTACTTCTAAAATTTTGCAAAAAGAAGCCCCTAACTTATAGACACAGACAACATATGGTGATTACCAGAAGGAAATGGGGGATGCGGGGAGATACAGAGAGTAAAGGGGGGGTTAAATAGTGACAGAAGGAGATTTGACTTGGAGTGGTGAACACACAGTACAATATACAGGTGATGTACTGCAGAATTATATAATTTTATTAACCAATGTCACCCTAATAAATTCAATAAATAAAAAATAAAATAAAAATTTGAATCATGACTGTATTATCCATTAAAAATAAAATTAAAAAGTAAAAATAATCCATCTTTTTTTCTTCTATTCATTTCCCTCCCATACCAGTACCCAGATGCCTTGATGTCTTTTTGTAGGCACAACATACAGGATTCCATATGATCTGAAGAAACTCCCAGTGAACAGTTACCTTTAGTTCCTGCTGTCTCCTCAATGGGTGACTCATCCAAGCAAAGAGGCTGCATTTCTCAAGCCATTTGAATCACTTCCCCAGGATGTTTCCATGAGCCACCAGAGCACATACTTGAGCAGTGTCTAGATGTACTTGTTAAGTTTCTTAAGAATTTTTTTAATGATTCAGTGTGTTCTCTCTCTGAGCTGTGTTTTGTCACTTTCAACATTCAACAGATGTATTTGGCTCATGTGCAGTTTTTGATTCTCATAGATGAAGAATTTTTTATTCTCTTTGTTCTGCCTGATACCAGAAGTATTTTCAGTTCAGTGCTCTCTGTCTATCTCTTTTTCATTTTTTTATTTCTCCAGTTTCCTGGTTTCTTCAGTGAAGTCCAAGTGCCACAGCTGTCTCTTCAGGACAGTAACACCTCTGGGCAGCGACACCATCTAAGTGGAGCAAGAGAGAGAATCATAGAGCTCTGTGGACTCAGGCATCACTCCTGCAACTTTGTCCTTCGTAACAGGTTTCTGGTTCAAGTTACACGGATTATTCCCTTTAGCTGCCCTGTGCAGTCACTGCTCTCATTCCAAGTTTATCATGGGTTTTGTTCTGCGGGTTATATGTGCACATGCCTGTGTTGTACTACAAGGTGACTGCTGGTCACTGTAGAACTCAGGAATCCCAGTTATTTCACAAGCCCAGAAGCCAGTGCTGGGGCGAAAGATCACTGCTGGTGGCCTGAATGGGGGAAGAGTGAGAGAGGACCCAGCTAGCCATATCATGTGAACAGAAAGCCCCCTGTATCAGGAATCAGGTCGCCTGTATTTGCACCCTGGCTTTCCTCATTTTACATTTTCATTAGTTCATACATCCCTTCAACGAACCTTTGACAAATCTTTATTATCTACTATGTGCAAGGCACTCTTTTGAATGACATTACCCAAGACACTTAAGCTCTAAGGCATGTGTTCATTTTTAATAATAATTAGTTCTTAGAGTGGTTTTAGGTTTATAGCAAAATTGGGTCAAAAGTACAGAAATGTTTTTATAGATCCCCAGCCCCCTGCCCCTGCTCCATTTAACTTCTGCCATGATCAACATCTCCCACCAGAGTGGTACATTTATTACAACTTACACAAGATGACGAAGCTATACTGTTGCATCATTATCACCCAGAGTCCATAGTTTACATTAAGGTTCACTCTTGGTATTGTATGTTGAATAGATTTGGAAAAAATTGTACTAACATGTGTCCACCAGTGCAGAGTGGTTTCATCGCCTTAAACATCCTCTGTGCTCTGCCTGGTCATACTTTTCTCCCCCAGCCCCTGACAACCACAGATCTTTTATTTAGTTTGTTAATATTTATTTAATTCTCACCTGAGGAATGCTAATTGATTTTAGAGGGGGGGAAGAGGGGAGGGAGAGGAGAGAAACATTAATGTGAGAAAGAAATATAGCTCAGTTGCCTCTGGGACAAGCCCCAACAGGGGACCTTTTGGCTTGTGGGACGATCCTCTAACCAAGTGAGCCACTCTGGCAGGGCTGGATCTTTTTATTATCTTCATAGGTGTTTTTTTTGTTTTACCAGAATGTCACATAGCTGGAATCATATAACATGAGCCTTTTCATACTAGTTTCTTGTACTTAGTAATGTTCACAAGGTTGCAAGTTTCCCTCAGGTGTTTTCATGACATAAGAACCAGCTTCTTTGTAGTGCTGACATGTATTCCACTGTTGGGATGCACCACAGCTTATTTACGCATTCATTTACTGCAGGGCGTCTTTGTTGCTTACAGGTTTTAGAAGTTATGAATAAAGCTGATATAAACATCCTGGTGGAGGTTTTTGCATCAACATAAGTTTTTAGCTCATTTGGGTAGACACCAAGGAGTGCAATTTTGAGGTCACATGGTAAGAGTATGTTTAGTTTTATAAGAAACTGAGAAACAGGCTTCCAAGGGCTGCTCCATTTTGTGTTCCCACTAGCACTGGGTGAGCATTCCTATTGCTCCATGTCCTCATCAGCAGTTGGTGTTGTGTTCTGAATTACGACCATTCTAATATGTCGCCAGTGCTTCTTCATTGTTGTAATTTGCAATTCCCTAATGATATATGATGTTTAGCCTCGTTTTATGGGGTTATTTGCTATGTGTATATCTTCTTTGTTAGGTGTCTTGATGTTTAGCCTCTTTTTATGTGCTTATTTGCTATCTAGATATCTACTTTGTGAGGTGTCTGTTAAGGTCTTTGGCTCATTATTTAATTGGGTTGTTTGTTTTCTTATTGTTGACTTTTAAGAGTTATTGGTATATTTGGATAACAGTTCTTTTTCAGACATGTCTTCTGCAAATACTTTCTTTCAGTCCATGCCTTATCTTCTCTTTTACTTGAAAATGTCTTTTGCAGAGCAGAAAAATTATTTAATTTTAATAAATTTAGGTTACCATCTCCCTTTTTCTTAGATGTGTATTCATTTTTTTCAAATAAGTTGAAGTCAGCATATCTTACCTAGTTAGCAAATCTTACAGATATGTGATGGGTATACTATAAAAGTGTTTTATTTCTTCTTTAAGACATGCGGTGGTGGTGTGTTTTTGCTCCTTCAAATTCTAGCGTGATTATATGCCTTATTTTTAGTTTCTGAAATGTGATATGATGTCTTCAGGTATAAGTTTCAAACATGAACATGAATTTCTCTTTTCTTTCTGTTGCAGATACTGGCAAAGTTCCTTAAAGTAGACGCTGCACCAGCCTGGGTCCTGGAGTGAGAAAGGTCTTGGAACAGAGACTGTAGCCCATCTGCACTTTTCATGAACAAGAAATAAACCCTCATTATTTTAGATACTGAGAATTCTATATGTTTGCTGCCTCAACCTAACCCAACCTGTCCAGTCTGCTACACAGCGTGAGGAAGATGTAATAACTTCAAAGCACCCTGTAGATTATTAAATGAGGGAGTGAGGCTGAATTTACAAGTTAAATAAGCTTGGGCCCATGTTGGCTAGGCAAAAAGAGACAAACAATTTGCAGCATCTCCCACTCTTAAGACAAGATGAGGATCACAGACAAAAAGAAGACTGGAGTCATCTGGGGCATTGCACCTGAATTCTGGTGCTGACAGGCTGGGTCATTGTGGGGCACAGGTAATGCTCATTTCTGTGGGTACTTTATAGTCTAATTCTTTAGGGCATTATATAGCATGGAAATAAACTGGAATCAAGAGCAAAGTTCAGTGGAAGTTCTGCCTTCTCTTATCATTAGAAATGCAATGCTTTTCACCCCAAAGCAGATCTCTCAGACTTGATTAAATAAAGACAAAGAACCATGTCCTAAAACTACCATAACTGCTTTAGATTCCAAGAAGCTCAATGTGGGGCAGGTGAGCTTCTGAGAACAATGAGGATGGGAAGAGAGAGCATATTTATTAAGTGTGCATTCTGTGCCAGGCACCATGCTAGTACTATACATGTTAAATTTTGAATCTTAATGGCAACACTCTAGTTTGTAGGAAAACGAGACTTGAAGCAGTTAAACACTGTTAGAGGTCTTATCCAGTAAATGATCGTGTAGGATTCAAACTCAAGTCTGCATGTTTCTAATTCCTGAGCTTTTTGCATCAACCCATTCTACCTCCCACATGAGTTGTTTTGTTGGGTCTAGAATGTGATGAAATAAAAATACTAATTCAAATCATTAGAACAGGCCCAGAGAAATTAACTTCTTAAAGTTTAAATAATACACTGTTTCCCAGGGCATTGTTTTGATTCTGAATCAAGGAGTTAGAACTTGCCTCCCTGGAACTGAGTGTTGAGCAAGGATGACAGCACTGGACCCTCCTCCAGATGTCACAGAGAAACTACTGGCAAACTAAAGTGTGCTTATGAGGATGACAGATATGTCCAAGACTTTTCTGTGTTTTTTCTGCAGTGTGTGAATTTGTTTTTAATGACCTCTGTGGCCAATGATGGTGATGAACACCCAATAGAAGGTAAGACCAACTCTCATATTTGCTGGGGACTATGTGTGACCATACCATTTGACAAGTAAAAAAAAAGAAAAAAGACTAGACTAAACTGTGCTCACTCATAAAGATAATCATACAAACTTCTGCTAGACTTCTTGGACAATGTGCCAGCAAGCATTCTTCAGGGTCAGGTTGATTCAACAAAGTGTTGCCTGATTTAAAAAAAAATAATAATAAAATTGAGAGAGAGAGAGAAAAGGCCTGCTGCTAGTACACTCATTTGTTAGGCCAATAAACAAATCCATTAAAACAAAATAACAACAAGTAGGCAGACCCATAAGCTTGGAGCCTCTGAGTGGCTTCTGACTTCTCGGTCTTATATAAATGCTCATCAGTTAAGTAGAGGGCTGATAGATAGAAACCAACAACCACAAACAGAAACCTTTTGGAAGAGCTTAGAGATTTAGCACTGGCATGTCTCCAATTTTCCATCTTTTATTTAACTCCTTTGAACTCCCACTAATTTCCAGGCAACACTTTGGAATTCCATTTTTAGCTTTGCCTTTGAATTATTATTTTTCCCCTTGGTGTACAAATCTGTGTATGAAGATGACCTCTCTTTTTCATTAAACTTTTTTCAATTACTGAATAATGTCGACTGCCAGAATGTTTTAAAAATAAAGACTAATTTAAAGAAGAGAATGAAAGTGATCTGTAACTTCATCATTCAGAAACAATCACCATTAAGGTTTCAGTGTATATTCTAGTTAGGTTTTTTTTCCTAAATGTACATACTTTTTTTTTTAACATGACTGAAGTCATGCTGCTTGGAGAATTTGTCTCTTGGGGAGGAGGCAGTCAGGAGCACAGACTTTGCATCAGATGGGCCCGCATTCACAGCTTGGCTCTGTCCCTTAGTGATTTATGGGGCACAGGGCAAATTAGCTAAAAGGTTCTGTTTCCTCAATGGTATATCAGAGACAATATTGGTACTAACTGCTACTTATAAGTATTTTGAGAGGTAAATGATGCAATATACCTAAAACCTTTAGACAAGGCACTTACTAAACACTGAATAAAAGTTAGCTATTATAACTTTTTTTACTTTTTGCCCTTACTGTCACATTATAAACATTTTTCCATGTTATTAATTTTTTTCAAAATCATAATTCTTTAAAAAAGATTTTATTTATTTATTTTTAGAGAGAGGGGAAGGGAGGGAGAAAGAGAGGAAGAGAAACATCAATGTGTAGTTGCCTCTCATGTGGCCCCTACTGGGGACCTGGCCTGCAACCCAGGCATATGTCCTGACTGGGAATCGATCCAGTGACCCTTTAGTTCACAGTCTGTGCTCAATCCACTGAGCTGTACCAGCCAAGACAAAAATCATGTTTTTTAATGGTTGCATGAAATTATACTTTATGGTTATGCTGGAATTCAATTATTCCTTTTTAATTGAATATATTTTTAATTTTTATTTGAGTTCTATGCATTGTGTTGCCATGAAAACCTTAATAGGCAAAGCATTCTTTGCTGGTGCTATTTATTATGTTCTTAGGATTGTTTCCTGTAAGTGGAATAACAAGGTGGGAGGAGTTTAACAAGTTCAAAGTCATTAATACTGATTCAAAAGCTGCACCCATTTACATTCTTACCATGACTATGTCGGTGGGACCACCTCACTCCCAAGGTCAACCTTGAGTATCACTGTGCAACTTCATTAGTTTTCCTTATTTTAAAATTTAGGCTATATCTTAATTATTCTTTATTCTTATTGTTGACACTGTTACAGATGTCCATATTCCTCACCCTTTGCCCATCTCCGCCCAGCTCCTGCCCCACCCCCTTCCCTCAGGCCTTCACCACACTGTTGTCTGTGTCAATGGGTTGTGCATACATGTTGTTTGGCTAATCTCTTTATCCAGTCCCCTCCTTTTACATTTTGTATGTTTTAAGTTTTCTAGAGGAGGTTGCATTTAATTTACAATCACATTTAATTAGATAGATCTGTGCATTAATTGCTTTTGGTGCACACCAAACAATCTTTGTACTCTAATTTTGCCAGCTTTGGGCTCTTTAAACTTCTTTGTCACCCTAGCAGTTAGACTATGTCTTTAATTGTTTTTGTTCAAGAACATTTTATAGATGGTATTATTTCTGAAGCATTTTGTTGTTTCCATGCATAAAAGACTACTGGACATAAAATTCTTGGATTAATACCACCCAAAATTATTTGTTTCTAAGATGCCAAATCATCTGGTATAAATAGAAAATGTGTAAGCACATGTTTTTTTTTTTCTTTTATGAAGAGCCACCAGAATCCACAAAGCTCTAAAACAAGTTTCTCCCTTTCTAGAGCAGAGAAACTCTTCTGTAGTCTGCACTGTCCAATGTGGTGGCCACCAGCCTCTTACAGCTCTTGCTCAAGTTAAATATGGCGAGTGCAAATGAGGAACTGGACTGGAATTTTTTTTAAGTTTAATAAAGTTAAATGAAAATACTCACCATGGCTAGTGGCTTCCAAATTGAACAGCGCATTTCTAGAAATGCAGCATGGAAAGACATCTTAGAGACTCATCACAACTTTGCTGACTTGAGCACAGCCTTTCAGGGTCTCAGTTTTCCCATCTATGAAATGGTACAGTTTTCTCAGGACTACCTAATAAGTTAACGTTAAAGCTTAGACCAGAGTTCCAAGTAACTCTCAGTTCAGTATTGTTTCCTTCATGTCATGGTGCAGTTGAATAATTTAAACTTTAAGCTATGATATCAAAGACAGTAAATTAGATTAACTTTTTTCCTGATTCCCATGCCTTTTAAACTAATAGCTTTGGTTTACCTAATCACCCTACATAAAATGGCATTCCTAGCTGCTCTTTACTCCTGTAATCTGTTTAATTGTCCTTTTCATATCACTACCTGAAATTATGTTAAATATTTATGTAATTATACATTTATTTGTCCTCCTGCCAAGAGGTCCACTCCATGGAGGCATGGACTTTGCTTATCACTGTATCCTTATTGCCTAGAAAAGGCTCTATGCACCACAGCTACTCAGTACATCTTTGTTGAGTGAGTAGATGAGTGAAAAGAAATCTATTAAACAAATTCAACAGGGAAATGTTTGCAGTCTGGTGGAAGGGGAAGAGGAGGCAGCTGCTTTATCTGGTCACCTAGAGATTTCAGTTTTCAGTTAACAGTCTAACTTCAATTTGAGTTCCTATCTTTTGAAGTTCTGCACTGTTAGGTATTCATCCTTTCATGCAGAAGCAGTTTTCCCCAAATAAATTATTAGTCCTAGAGGATAGATCTACTCTCATTGTTTTTATTGCTCCCACTACACTTGGGTCAACCTTCATAGAAGGTTGATGTGTTTATCTAAGGGATGACCAAGGGCCAGCTTTTCATTTCCTGGAAACATTTATGTGAATCTATTCAGGGGAAGAGTACTACCTGCACCATAAGTATTGACCTGAGGATGTCAATGAGATAACATGGGAAAAGCATCTAATACAGTGCTTATCAATATACATTGTCTTCTGTCTCATTCTAGGGGAGGTGCTACAGATCTCAATTTTCTGTCTCAAAATACTGTGTTCTTTTGATTATACCAGGCCTAGTCTGCAGCCTGTCTGCTTGATGGCTACTCAACATAACTAAGTTGGAGGGGGGTGGTCACTGGGGTGGGGGCAAGGATTGATGACATTGATGTTCATGGGCTGTCTCAGGCCAAGTTTCCCAAATCCTGGCCAGTATGCCTGGACGGGTAGTGGCCAAGCCATTGTGATTGGCAGGCTGTGGTCAGCCTGACCCAGTCCCTGCCTCATCTAGCTGCATATCTGCCCTGAGGGTCTATAAATGCTGAGAAGCCCTTACGATGAAACCCTTCACAATGGAGTGCCTGGATTTTATTGAGAAAAGCCAATCCCCTCCCATCCGTCATTTGGCACTTAACACTGTAGTTATTCTAGATGAGAGAACACTTGTGTTATATTTTCCAATAGCAAAACTGAGGTCAGCAGGGTGCCTGCTGTTTTAGTCAAATCCAGATGGGGTTTTCCTATAAACAAGTGCACATGGAATATTTATGCCGCCCGTGGCACCTGACGCCTTAATACTTAGGACTTCTATGTAGTAGCCACTCTTCCTATAAGTCACTTTAGCACACTAAGTAAATATTTTAATATAGCCATGTCACTGTTTATTATAGAATGGCTTGGGCCCAGATCTTGCCTAATGCTTGGTTAAAAAGTCAGTTTATACCATCCTTTAAAGTGAATCAAAGAATGCATAAACCCCACTCTTTTGTTACTCAGAACTCTGTTTACTTTACTTTTCTGTAAACCTTGTGAAATGGTTGCTTACAAAAGCTGACAGATGCCAGATTTGTTCATTAACGGGAGGTGTTTTCCAAGTCAGGAAGGTGAGGTGTGAATGTGGGAGGTGAGATTTCTTCTCCAAGGCCATCTTCCAATGTCCACCACTGCCCTGGGCATCTGCTGGCTTGCCCAGGGATCTTGACCCATAGCTACCAGGCAGTGAGTAGGATTGAGAAGTACCAAGTCAGAGCCATGGGTCCTAAATCAAGCCTGTGCTCTGCGTTGGAACAATGAAGGCCACTTGGGCAGCCAGAGATTTGGAAGGATTTAAGCCATCAGAGTCCAATCCTCCGCCTTTATCAGGCACCTATTTCAAATAAGTGATAATACACATTGTGTGAAAACCATATGATACTTGCCAATCCTTCATGGCATTAAACTTCTAAGCCTCACCCTGAAGCCTGGGTTATTTCTTACAGGCATGGTCACTGAAATTTTGATATGGGCTTTTAGGTAGCTGAGAGGGTTAACACTTATGTTTTTGGTTAACTAAAAAGTGTAATAAATAAATTGGTGCATGATATGAAGTAAATTATAATTTTTATACTAAAAACCAGTTTTTAATTAAATAAAATTAGGAATCAGTTAACTGTGTCTAAGGAATAAATGGATACAGTCTACAGCAAGTGTAAAGGATGAGAACCTGTGAGGATAAAGCAGAGACCCCTTCTCAGTATGTTGTCAATCATTTCCTTGAGCGAGTCTGCCCCAAGTGATACTCATCAAAAGGTTAATGAGGCTTCTCTCAGTTATGGGGGAGAAAGAGCTACATCCTGGCAGTAAGTTCCACTGGATTCTTAATTTTTTTTCTTTATTCAGCACAAGATCTCATTTTGACTTGTTAAACTCTCTTCATGAACACTTAAAACACAATGGAACTTTTGTTTATATGGAAATAGTGTTTATTGCTTTTTAGCATTTCTGGTAGTCAGCATAATGCTCCCCCTCCAGAGAGGCCCAGGTCCTAAGCCCAGAATCTATGAATAGTTTATTATATGGCCAAGGGGAACTAAGGTTGCAGATGGAATTAAGGTTCCTTATCAGCTGACCTTAAAAAAGGGAGATTATCCTTGATTATCTAGGTGTCCTGAATGTAATCACTAGAGTCCTTAAAAGAGGAAGCGGGAGGCAGAAGTTAGACTTTGGAGTGAGGCAGTGTTAGAAGGGCCCTACTTCCCGCTGTTGGCTTTGAAGATGAAAGAGGGAACCACAAGCAAATCAATGTGGGTGACCTCTAGAAGCTAGAAAAGTTAAGAATTCTCCTCTGGAGCCTCCAGGAAGGAAGGCACCCTTGCCAACACCTTGATTTTAGCAAAGTGAGACACAGGGAGGGTTCCTTCCTAGAGAAGTGGAAGATAATGAATCTGTATTAAGTTGCTAAATTTGTGGTAACTTGTTACAGCAATAAAAAACTAATACACTATTTATGAGAGGAATAGTCATGCAAAAAATTATAATAATGAATATATGCAAAATAAAAATTATCATACTTGACCATGCACAGGAACTTATTAATGTACCAGTTCATTTTACATTGCACAAATTACTTTGAAAAATAACAAACCACAATGTTACCTCATCTGCTATTTATTATCACCTATCATTATATTGTGAGCATCTTCCCACACCTTTAAATGTTATGAAAAGCATATATCCCATTTTATATATTTCTCACAATTTACTTAATTAATCACCTATATTTTGTTTCTATGATAAACACATTTTTGTTATCTCTGATGATTTGCTTAATGAAAATTCCTAGAATTAAAGTTACTGCATCAGGAGGTATGATTATTCATTTTTAAAATATGTTACTGTATTGTTCTCCAAAAAGATTGCATTAGTATACATCTCACAGGCAGTAAATAATTATATCTGCTTTTCCTCACCTTAACAAAAACTAGATGTTATCAGTTTTTACAACTGTTACATTGAAAGGTGAAAAAGAATATTTAAGTTGTATTTCTTTGATGACAGATGAAGCTTAACTGTTTTCTATATAATTATTAGCTATCTGTGTTTCTTATTTTATAAATTATCTGCATATGTCTTTTTGCTTTGAGGTGTTGTGTTTTCATATTAATTTGTATGAACTATTTATTAAAGATAGTAACCCATTACTTGCAGTATATGGTATAATTTTTCTGACTGTTTTTTGACTTTTATTCACTTATGTCATTGCTCATGTATTTACTTGATCTTTGTGCTTGTTTGCAGATGCCTAGATATATACACATGTTATATACATACATGTTGGGAACTGCCCTGGCTGGTATCAGAAGCTGCAACCCCCACCAAGGCTAAGGCTGAGGGAATGACCTTGGACCATAAACCAGCAAGGAGACAAAAACTTATCTCCCTGGCAGGACCACTGCTTCTGATCCTTTTACTTCACCATGCCTGGCCCCCAATGCTCGGTCAGTTAGCCAATGACGGGTAAGATTCCTCAAGGGGGGACAACTTAAGACAGGCACGATCATGTGGGAGGCCCCCAAGGAAGGACTTTGAGGGCTACAGCAAAAGGGGGTGATGGACCCTCACTCCTTGGTTTTGACAAAGCCTGAGTCCTCATTGTCTGTGAGAAAATCTCCTAATCTCTTGGCTGCCTTACTTCCCTTGCTCCACCTAAGCCTGAAACAATGACAGGGTGGTACAGCTCTGTGCTGAAAAGGGCTGGTTCCCCAGGTGATCAGGCCTAAGAAAGAACATGTAAAATCCTGTGAAACCTGCTTTGTTTAGAATGCTCTCAGTTGAATGATAAGGGTCTAGGGAAGAAGTAAGTTTGTTCCTCAAAGTTTTACAGCTCTTTGACCCTGACTCAAAATAGGCCCTCATATTTCCTAGTTATCTATTGTTTGATCCTTACTTCCTAGCAATGAGTAATGAGCTTTACCTGAATTCTTATGCAAACAAAGCAGGGGAACAGGTCTCTCCCCTCTAGAGAGAGTGGCCATTCCATTCCTACTTCCCCACAGGACCTGGTTGTCTCTGTGTATGTTTTTCTTGTGTGTTGATGAGCCATCTGCAGCATTCCACAGTCGCTGCAGCTTGGTGATCATGTCACACACACAATTTCATAAAGGTATTACTGGAAATCCCACACCATAACCCTAGGAAAAACCAGTTATATTTCTGATATTTATTTGAACAGATTTTCCCCCACAAAATTATATAGTATATATTCATGTAAAATGGGATCATATCATATAAACTACTCAGTGGTCAACTTCTAACACTCAGCACTCTGGCTTTTATTATGAATATATCTTGATCATATTTATGACAATTGTATTCTAGCTCATGAATGTAACTTATTGGCATTAAACAAATCTTACATTAAAAAACACTTGGGCTACCTTTGACTTTTTATGTTTATTAAAAACAATGATGCTCTTGGCACACTGGGTCAAGCCAACAAGAGAAACAGCAAGTAATAGAGCTAAAGTTTAGGTGCCAGTCACTATTGTTAGCACTTTATATATATTAACCCATTCAACCCTCTACAAATCCTATTCTGTTAGTTTCAAGGGGCACTAGTCTTATCTTCCTCCTCAATTAAGTAAATGAAAGAACAGACAGGTAAAGTAACTTGCCTGATATTTATATGGGTGGCAACAGAAAGCACCATTGTGCCTCTATTTTCCAACTTACTTCAGAAAAACAACACAATCGAGATGTCTGTGCTCTTGGCCTTGAAGATGAATTTCCCCAGCAAGAAACATGCCAGGGCAGGGGACTGCCATAGCCATCAGAAACAACATTTGATATTCAATATTCAGTTGTTTCTTGCTCTGTGCTTTAGCTAACCTCAAACATTCAGTAAAATAAATTCACAAGTTTTACATGAGTTGTGCATTGGAAAAAATGAGAGGGTATATTCCTATTTTGAGGGAGAAGGAGAGCAGAGATGGTTGTTTCAATAAGAAAAGGGGCAAGGTAGGGGCTCCCACAGGTGATCAGTAAGAACCTATTGAAGACTCTCCTACTCCAGAATATCTTGATATTTAATATTCAGAGGGAGAGAAGAGGGTATTGGAAGGCTTGAAGGTATCAAGGAAATCATTGCAGTGAGACATTTAGATTTTTATTCCTGGTGAATGATACATGCTCCCTTTACATGCCCATTTTTGATACCTGCAGGCAACATGATCATAATTGAATCTCCTTAGATACTGATCACCAGCCCCATCTATATTTTTCTACATTACTGGCATAGGGCTTCAACTAAAAATAGGAGTACACTAGTTGAGGTAATAAATTTTAATTCTATCTTCCTGATTTTGCATTTTCCCCCTTCTTTTTATATAACCTCTCTTTAGCTGAAGTCCATCATTTTTCACCTCTTGTTTTTGTATTTTCACTTCAGTCTATTTTCTCCTTCTGCTTGTTGATCTTGTTACAGAGAAGCCATGCCTCCTGATTTTATTTGAGTTGGGGAGATGGAATATTGGTGGCCAAGAGGTCTATAGTCTTCCTGCCTCCATAGCACATTGTCCTGGAGCTACAGGAATGCTGTCCAGTTCTCTGTCTGTGAGACAAATCTAATCATGAAGCTTATAGTCATTTGCAGCAGTCCTTTCTAATGGCCTGGAAAGAGCCTTAGAAGAATATTCCCATTCTCCTATGTCTTTGTAAAATTTGCATGAGTATGACATTTTGATGATGATCAGTTAACACCCACTATCTCTTTCCACTCCCATTTATCATCCATCCCACTTCCCCTCATGTTGGGGGGCAAGGCACCAACACAGGGCTTTGGAGGTCTGGGCAGGGGTGTTCATTTAATCTTAATTTAAAGGCATGTAAGGGTGTGTTTTCAGTCCCTTCCATGAGCTAAGTTGCTGCCAGCTGTTCTGGTGCAGGACTGGTTTCTAGGGGAGCTCCTCTTGCCCACTGTGCCAACTCACCCTTCACTGAGATAGCTGGGCCTAGGGCCAGAGATGACCTCAAATCACATCATGACTATGTTACCTGGAACCTGAAGATTTAAATGTATGGAACCAAAGCTAGTCTGTGGAAATTTCTTCCGTATCTTATATGTGAGAAAAAGACATCATGTACATTTCCCCAATTTACAATAATCCAAATAATTTATATGGCATTACCAAAGGCTCCTGGGATGTTTTATTTGAAAATATGATCAAAAAGGGTTCAGACAAGACATATAATGAAAATATTAATGGAATCATGTTAGGCAGTTAATTATTAAAATACCATGTAAATTTTTGAATTTTTATAATGTTTATTATAGTCCTCAGTTTTTAAAATGTGTGATTTGTTGTGATTTATTTTCTCATTCTAAACAACATCTCATTTGTATCTGATTTTGTATTCTTTCACCTAAAGAGACTCTAAAAAGTGTGAAAGTGCCAGTCTTGAGAAAAGTCTAGATTTGCCCCTTGTTAGCTGGTTGAGTTCTTTTCTCCCTGTGTCAGGGTCACATTCTGTGGGACTTTTAAGACATTAATGTCCTTTTGAGGTACACTGAGATTCTAAAGCAAAGTTAAGCTCACAAAATACAGCTTGTGTAAGTTTCTCAACCTAGCTCCATCTCTCGTAATAAACCCAATTCTTCTTGTTTCATGCCATTAAATTCTCTATTTGTTTTCTTTGACAATATTACTGTGAAGTTTTTTTTTCTTATTTGAGTCTTGTTTCAGTTTTATTAAGTAGCTAAGAAATGCTGCACAGGAGGATGTTACTTAGGTGGTCTTTGGAACCAGAAGCCTCAATGAACTCCTAAATCTTAGCTGGAACATGTGTAGACATCTTCTAAAATTGTGCCCTGTAACTGGTAGTCACAGTATTTCATAGGAAGACATTTGTTCTGGTTACCCAGATAGTTCTCTTAATTTGAATTGTGGTATCTTTTTTCTGTATCTGGTGGCTTTCTTTCTTGTCAACCTGATAAAGACTAGGAGCCAGAGGAGACATACACTTATCCCATATTGGACTTTGAAGTGGACTCATTAAGAGACTAAATTCTGGTAAATGAAAGAGCAAAGGAAATGTATAGGTTCACAACTGTTCAGGCTTTACATTTATGATAGTTGGGACTTTATAAATTCTTTGATCTGGAAGCCCGAGGAAGAGAAGGAAGGTTGCCAAAGCTGGAGAAAGCTTGTCAGGAGACTTTGCCTCTTCCAAATAATGGCCTCATTGGGTTTGCTGCAGTGGTCAGCAGTGGCCTGGGACGGAGACCCCAGTCTTTGCTGGGCCTGGGCTTGCTCACTGGCACCCTGGCAGTGCAGTGATCTTGTTTTGTTTTTCTTTCTGGCATGTTAGTCAGGGTTAAGAGTAAGGAGAGATAAGTAGCATTATGAGCTTCCCATTTAGTGTGCCAAGGAACTGGTGCTATATATCCAGATGTGCCCCTTGGCTAGCCCCCAGTGACACGTTACCTTCAGCACACTCCCTCCAGGTCATGAAGCTTTCAATAGTTCTGCCAGGATCTTTCCCTTTTTTTTCATAAATGCAGGGGGAGTTTACACGTCACATTGGCTTTTGTTTCAGTATGGACTCATCAACCTTCTAGTAGCCATTCCTCAAAATTTCTGGCATATAGTGAAAGTTCTTTTGTTTCCAGTGCATGCTCACTGAGTTATTCATTCATTTGACAAGCTTTTATTGAGTACCTACTATGTACCAGCCTCTTAAGATGCTCAGGATTCAGAGATAAAATAGAAGTATATAACAAGTCCTTGCTATCCTTACATGCTGGTGGAAGAAAGATACAACAAGTAAACAATAAATGTTTACTGTGTTTATTCATTCTAAGATATCTTCCCTTCTTACATCTCTGAAATTGGGATGCATTTTACAATAGACAACATGCTGTACCTGCTGTCAGGCAGGTGGCAGTCATGATGCAACTTTCACTGTCTACTTATGTAAACTCAGCCGAAACTATCGTATTGTCATCAGTCAACTGAGTTAACAGTATGAGTTTGCTGATGTTACATATGTTGAATTTGATTATCTTTTTTTATCTTCACTGGGGGACATGCTTATAAATTTTAGAGAGAGGGGAAGGGAGGAAGAGAGAGGGAGAGAAACATCTATGTAAGAGAGAAACATTGAATGGTTGCCTCTCATACATGCCCTGACCAGGGATGGAACCTGCAACTAAGCATATGCCCTGACTGGGAATCAAACCCATGATATTTCCATTTATGGGATGATGCCCAACTAACTGAACCACACTGACCAGTGTGAATTTGATTATATTTTAAAACATTTTCAAAATTTTGCATTTTGATTTGGCTTTTGTAGACCCATTTTGATTTTGCTGTGTAGACCCAAAGCCACAGCAATGGAGCATAAATTTGGTATTAGAGGCAAATACTTGTTGTTGGATGAATGGATGGGATTCCACCTTTTTTTTTCAAAGCAGCAATCAGGCTTTATTGAACCTAAGGCAAGAACATGACCACAAGTAGATGATGCCTATCAAAAGCCAAACAATTCAATTGAGTGCAGAAGAAATTTCCGAGCCCTCCAACATTAACAAAAAGTTTCCAAGCAATGCAAGTTGGTGTAATGGATTCTTATATATTTTTTGTGACTCCCACTGAGATATTGTACTATTATTTAGTGCCAGTGGGTTTCTAAATTTTTATTTATTATTGGTGTGTAAGTTAGAGCACTGTACATTTGATGATGTTTTAGATCTGATGCAATTCAATAACAAGATGTCAGGTAGTGACAGCTGCTATGAAGTGAGCAAGGCAGTGGGAAGCAGTCACAGAGAGGGGGCTATGGCTATTTTAGATGGAGAATGAAGGAACCCTCTTTGAGGGGTCCTGAGAGCAGAGATCAGCATTAGGGAGTCATGGGTCAAGCTTGGAAATAAAGGATTCCAAGTAAGAGAAACAAGTTCAAGACTGAAGTAACAATGCAACTGGAACATTCAGAGAATAGCAGAAAGGTCTCCTGGGAAACACAGAGGGAAATTCAGAGATGAGGTTGGGTTAGGAGGCAAATCACATGGGTTCCAGAAGGCCATGGTGCAGATTCTGGGTTTTATTCTGAGTGTTGTGGGAAGCCACTTAAAATTTTTGAGTGGAAGAGTGACATTATTAGATACATGTTTTAAAAATGGGTCTGGCTGTCATTGAAAATTGACTGTAGGAAGTCAGGGTGGCTACATGGTTACAAGTTAGAAGAGGATTATGAACAAATAGCAGATGAGAAAGTGGGGACAGATTTTGTACAGCAGACTCAGGAATGAATTTGGGCAGGAGCCAGGCGTGTGGTCTAGAGAGGGGTTGGGTTTTCATTTTTAGATCACTCTTTTGAAATGGTAGGCAGTGAATACAGGGGTGAATGCAGATGATGTGGATGGTGACGCTGTGTCACCTTGAGGAGAAAGAAGCTGGTGATGCAGGAGAGGAGAAGAACTGTGGATTGGAAGCCTCCTCCCCCTGTACCTTAGGGTCTTTTCACCTGAAATGTGAAAGGGGTTTGAAAGACACCTGGGCTCCTATGTGCCCCTAATGTTTCTCTTACCCGAGAGTCTATCTTTCTTTTGTAGGATGCAAGAGCAATATACATGTTTCAAGCAACTGGCTCTCTCCTGCTCTAATTCCTTTCTTCAAGGGCCCATGTGGCTCTAAAAGGCTAGCCACTGTGCACAAAGGTACCCTGGGGTTGCCACCAGGTTTAATCCCTTTTATCTTAAGCTCTTTAACCTGAACAATAAGCATTTCATTTACATGGAAAGTGAGTTCTAAATAGATGAAATTTTATGGTATAGCAGGAGGCAAAGAGTCCCATGTTCATTAGGTTTTATAGCTTCCTTTTATGTAGGACCATGGTCCCTGGGCTTCTCACAATGCTAAGAACTTTTCTCTTTTGGAGAGTTCAAATATATTTAAGCAGTCAGACCAGTGATTTCATAATGTGCAAAGTAGTTTTCTCATAGAGAGCCTCTGAGGACATTGCAGTATAACTTTTATCTGGAAGTTCTGGTGCTGAGGTGAAAGTGGAGTTTGAAAATATCCTGAGCTTTGAAATGTTCAACCTGCCATCCACCCCTTTTGTCAGCTGTATTGCTTTTCTCTACTTTCCTCATCCTTTCCTTCCTGCCACTCTACCTTTTTCCAGAAACAGAAAGCTGAGTCTGGAGGGAGTATACCTATGGAATATGTAGAGAAGGAAGCACAGGTATTTCAACTCATAATGAGGATGTGTGCAAGTATCTCTAGATATAATGCTCACATAATGAGTAGTAATAAATATTAACTACTTTTATTATATGATTATTTTGTAATATATATTGTTTTTACATGATAAACATATTATTGTTTATTATTACAGTCTCATTCCAAGAAAAATATATACATTCTCATCATATAAAATGAGTTTATTAATATATTTTATGTGTGTACATAGGTATACATATATGTAGAATACATATATGTAGAAAGAATACAGAGATACTATATCTATGTACATATATAACAAGAACATATATATTATACATAATGAAAATGTATGCACATTTTCCCTCTGAATGAGAGGTTTTAATACCAGCTTGATTTAATCACAATTTTAGTTGTGAATACAAGGTTTATATTTCCCAAGTAGGTGGTATAAAGGAAGGTTAGATAGATATTTCATATGCAGTTAACTTGCTTATCTTATAACTTAGAAACTGCTATTCTCCACTTCCCTTGCAATGCCCTAACCCAGAGCAGAAAGTTGACTGGGAAGACATGCCCTACCCCACACACCCTTCCCCTCATAGCCCCATTGTACTAATGACTCCCTCCAAGCCAAGAGAATGTGTTAGTTGGCATAAAACAGATGCCTCCTTCCAGCTAAACCATCCTCAAAACATGCTTCCAAACAAGATCATATAGTTCTCTCACTGTTTCAGACCAAAAGGCAAGTGCAGACCCAGGACAAGTGTAAGGTGCTGCTGGAGCTCCCAGGGCCCTGGGGGCAGACTGGCCTCATTCCCACTTAGGAAATATGGGGAGCCTGGGTTCAGAGCCTGAAGCCACCTGCTCCTCTCTCCTGCCCTTTCTTTACCCTCTCTTTCAGTGTCCCAGCCCAGCAGGGTCCTTTCTCCTCTCCCACTTTTTCCCACCATCTCACACCAGACTCCTATGTTGAAGAATTTGCTAGTCTTTTATAAGAACCCTTCCCAACCTTCCACACCATCCACAGCTCCATGTTTCAGCTTCTCTGCCATCCCTTCATATCAACGATCATAGTTGAAATGGGTGTGCTCTGTGCTGATATGACCATGGCTGTTCATGTACTCACTGTGTTACCCTCCACGGTGAGATAGTTTCATTGTAACAGTCAGTGGCTTTCTCTAAAAAAACAAACTAAAACATTTTTTTTCTATCTCTAGATGGTTATTTAGCATTAATGTTATTCATAGAACATTGTTTAAAATCTCTATTAGTATAAAATTTTCTATATGGATAGTTACTTATGGGATTGATTTCATCAACTTGGTCCATACATGCAATTCAATTTTAAGCTTGAGAACTCACATGCATTCGTGAGAATCCTGTGTGAATGGGGATTTGCATTGTCCAGGAAACTCAGTCCAAAGGAGTAACTTCTGCTTCCAAATGAGTAACATAGACAATTCTAGAAGCTTCTGATAACTGTGGTCTATTGTTTCTCTGTATTTTACTAGGAAACTACATTGGAAACTGGGTCTGCACTATTTGATGGGTTATTATCCCCTTTGGAATGTTAGTTTGCTGGCTTATGTCCCTACCCCAGTTAAAATGATTTTTACAGGTGTAAGTTCTCAACGTTGTGGTTGCTTTTAATTTATTCTGTTTAATCCTGTCTTTGTTCCCAATGCACTGAAGTTATTGTCAAGGTGGCTGATTCCAAAGGCATTTCACACTAGAGCAGAATCAGATATTCCTGGTTACTGATGAGACTCTTGGTGTCCTTTGGTGCCAAGGGACTCAGTTTCCTCCAATTAGGGCTATCAGAAATGGGAACTATACTCATTGCTCATTTGAACTACTGCTCATGTAGAGACTCAGGCTAAATGGAACTCTGGGGAAATGTGGCAGTTACTATGGTAATGTACATGTTTGTCACATCACTAAAGATCAGCATTGGTTAGAGCCCACTTACTTGATATAAAAGTAGAAGTGCTTGGAATAAAAAATATATATTACTGCATCGATGCAACTACACTGAGGTAAAAAACATTCTGGGGACACACTGAAAAGGAATTCTATTACCTTTGAAGCTACATAGTACATGAAGGGCTTTGCCCATGCTCTGCAGTTCCAGAACCTAGGGAGGTCCTATCATTGCAGAACCTACAGAAGGAAGGACACATGTCCCAGCACCCAGAGGCAGATCAGGAACTTCTCGTGGTAGATCAGGCACTTCTGCTGAGAGAACTGTGTATACAATTTCTAGGTAAAATGAAGAAGGGCCTATATTTCTTAGCAAGAAATATTGGAAGATTGTTACCTGCCATGACTCACAAATCCTTCAGTGGCAGCTGCAAAACCAGGGGTGAATAAGTAAATGCCACATCTAAAAGGGAATGACTGCCACATCTAGAAGGTATTTCTTGTGATGAGCTTCCAGATAGAAAAATGGAGCTCCGCTGTGCATACGTGCTAATTCCAATACACAGAAGTGAATTGCTGTTAAATGACTTGAATATTTAGAAAAGATAAAGCAGAGTTAGCGACAGGATAGGGGTCTTTACCAACATTCACAGTGATTTCAAAAGGGTTATTCACAGAGCATTTTCTAAGATGCACAAACTTACTCAAGATTGAGCTTTCTGTGCAAAGAAGAAGGAGGAGGAAGAGGAACACTCAGATAAAAATGCAGACTTCTTAGGGTGACAGTAATGCCAAGGTTGTACTCAACATGTTGCATGTGAATATAACATAGGAATCAGATGGGGCCAGAAAAAAAAAGCCAGTATGGGAAAAGGCAGTATATTCCAGTAGACTCAGAAATATATTACAGGTTGTTTTTTTTTTTTTCATTTGAAAGCCATCTTTAAATACTTGATAACACTTACTTTATTTAAAAGTATAATGTTTTTTATAAAAATCAGATCAAACAGAGGTCAAAATAAATTGCATTCTGTGGTTTTTAAAGGCATACTTATTCATTTGCCTATTTTTTAAAAATATTAAGCAATAACCAAGTTCCACTCACAATGCCAAATGCTGGGAATTAACTTAGAAAAAAAAAACATTGGCTTTTTCTCTAAACAATTCAAAATCAAATTGAAGAGATTCACATAAGTAGAGCATTATAATGGGAAGTCATATGGCAAAGAATAAAGGGAGAAGTCAAACCATTGTTGAAAACACAGTGAACCACGTGGCCAGAGCAAGGCAATGCTAACACCATGTGCAGAGCTGTTCCAGAGTCCAGCATTACCCTGATGGAGGCCCCTTCCTGAGCAACTGGTGAACACTGCGTTTGGGGAAAAAGCTGACTCCCTAATACATTTTCCCCAATTTTAAAACTGTGGTAAAATATGCATACCATAACACTTACTATCTTAGCTATTGAAAAATTATTAATATTTGAATACAGTTGTCTCTATTTTCCCACCACCACTTTCATCCATCTTAGCCATTTTTAGGGTACAGTTAAGAGGTATTAAACCCATTAAAATTGCTGTGCAACCATCGCCACCATCCATCTCCAGAATGTTTTCTTGTAAAACTGAAATTCTGTACCATTAAACAGTACTTCCCCTTTTTCTTTTACCCTGCACCCGGGAAACCACCACTCTGCTTTCTGCCTCTATGAATCTGATCACTATAGGCACCTTAGATGGGAGCAACCATATTGTGTGTAGCCTGTGTCAGAATTTCCTTTCTTTATAAGGCTGAATAATGTTCCTTTGTATGTTACAGACCACATTTTGCTTATTTATTTATCTTTCAAAGGACACTTGAGTTGTTTCCATGATTCAGTTCTTGTGAATAATGCTGCTATGAACTTGGGTGTAAAAAAGCCATTCTGAGACCCTGCTTTCCATTTTTTGGAGTATGTTCCCAGAAGTGGAATTTTTGGATCATATGGTAAATCTATTTTTAATTATTTGAGGAACCACAGTAGCATTTTCCTCAGCACCCATTGGGTGCTGTTTTACTTTTCCACCATCAGTGCACAAGGGTTACAACATAATACATTTTTTTAACTGCGTTGTTGATTATAAGGATATAAAGTTTGTAAAAAGTAATTTAGTTTATAAATATTTATTAAACAGAACTATGTTTAAGATTCTGTCCTAAGCATAATCTAGCATACCAGAACCTATTTTTTAATAACAACAAAAAGTAATTATCAATATGGAAGTCACAGATAATTTAGGAAAAAAGAGACCAATTAGTACTCAAAATTCCTAATATCATTAAAAATATTTCTTCATTGTAATATATCCTAGATACCATTGGTTTTAAAACTTGAGCATAAAAAATGAAGAAGATTCATTTTGGGGGTACACAGGGCAAAGAAAATCTGTCTTTTACATGTAATAATTTATTTTTGTTTATAGCTTACCTGTCCTAGAAAGATTTTGAGAAAATTTACAAGAATAGACTTACTGAAATAAAAGTATAAAATTAGAACCATGGAAATAAGGACACAAAAATGCCAAACATAAGTCAACTTGTGTGCTCAGTTCCATTTCTAATGTTGGTCTTCTTTTCTCTGGTAAAAAAGAAGACACAATTTGTAACCTGGTTCCTATGATTGGATATCAGAAGAACATGAAATTCTAAAACTTTTTGGCCAAACTCTGGTTGAAGACCAAGGAAAAATTGTTAGAAATGAAAAAATATCAAGTTGACCCCAGACCTACTAAAAAAGAATTTGCATTTTTTAACCAGATCCCAGGTGATTGATAGGCACATGACAGTTTGAGAAACACCATTCTAAAAGACACCCTTCACCTGGGATTTGAAGCAGGAAATCCTGAGTGGGACTGTGGGCAACATACCTACAGGATTTCTTCTACAACAAATGCAGCAAACAACTGACTATATGTTTCTTATAGTGACATTTGAGTGATAAAAGGTATAACAATAGAGCTAATCCCAAGTCAAAAAGTCCTTAGATGTGACACCAAAAGCACAATTCATTAAAAAATTTGGTAAGTTGGACTTTGTGAAAATTTAAAATTTTTATTTTGAGAAAGACCTGAACAGGATGAAAAGACAAGCTGTGGGCTAGAAGAAAATATTGCACACTCTATCCAAGAAAGGACTTTTATCTCAAATATATAAAGATCTCTTCAACCCAGCAGTAAAAAACAAATAAATAATTTAATTAGTAAATAAGCAAAGACATTGTTATGGGTTGAATTGTGTTTCCTCCAATCCATAGGTTGAAGTCCTGACCTCCAGCACCTCTGGATGTGATTGCATTTGGAAACAGGGCCTCAAGAGGGGCGATTAAGTTAAAATGAAGTCGATTGGTTGGCTCCTGCTCCAACCAGACTGCTGTTTCTGCTCCAATCAAAAGAAGCAATCTGGGCACAGAGAGACATTTGCCACACAGAAGGATGGTCAAGTGAGGATACTGCGAGAAGGCAGGCCTCCGCATGCCAAGGAGAGAGGCCTGAGGAGAAAACAAACCTGCAAACACCTTGGTCCTGGACTTCTGGCCTCCAGAACTAGAAAACAAATTTCTGTTGTTGAAGGTGTTCAGTGTGTGTAATTGTGTTGTGGCTCTGGCAAACACATTCAAGATGTGAAGAGACATTTCACCAAAGAGCACAAGAAAAGGTGTTTGACATCACCAGCTGTTAGGGAAATGCAGATTGAACAATGATGAAAGATTACCACGTACCACGTACCCGTTTCAACACCTAAAAGAAAAAGTAATGATAATGCAAAATGCTTGTAAGGACAGAGCATCAGGATCTCTCACATGCTGCTGGTGAGAATGTAAACAATACAGATGCTATGAACATGGTTTGGCAAGATTTTTTGTTTTTTTGTTTGTTTGTTTTAATTAGAGTAAACATGCACTTAAACTGCCTCTACTAAAGATAACTTGAGGCATGACATGAAATAAATGATCAGGAAAATAATTCCTTTTTAAGCAAAAACATTTTAACACTTCATATGTAAGTGTGGATTGTTTCTTCTTATTGGCATGGCATCAATGCCTCAAGTGTGAGAGCATTGTTTCTATCATTGCTTTCTTTCCAAATAAATTCATCCCCCTGTGTCAGAGAATTTGAAATTACCTCGGTGTTTTGATAATTCCATGATTAGAGATAAAGCACTGTACTAAACTTATCAATTCTTTTTCACAACATTTTCGGATTTGGTAAACAAGGCTGATTAACTCATAATTTCCTTCACATTTCAGTGTAAATTTTGAGAAATTAGAAAACATTCATCTCAGCCCTTGCCTTCTAGGCATCTTCAGAAACCACATGTTCCATGGGGGTGATACCACACTGCTTCCTTTTAATAAACATCCTCCTTAGATCTGACACACAGAATTCATGAGAAAATTTGCTCTAAACCCCTGGTGGTGGGGTGTGGCTCCTGGCCATCTCCAAGCGAAGCCCCTCTCTAATGGTGGTTTGCCTAGTGTCCTATTGTACAGAGTCCCTGTTTACTGGAAACTGGTCTCTGGACCTACTCACTCAGATGCCACTGATGGCCAGGCAGATTTTACCAGGTGGAAGTGAGTGGATTTTCCATAATGAGAGAGCTTGTCACAGCATTCCAGTTCAGGAATCTCATTGTTTAACCAATACCTGAAGTCAGAACCTTTTGCAAGATAAATATTTAATCTTTTGGCTCTCTATCACAAACTATCAACTGCTCCCCAGCAAATTCTCAGTCTTTCTAAAAATAGATGAAATATATATTGGTAGAACTGAACAGATATCAAATAGTGAGTGAGCTTTTCAGTTCTGTACTTTAAATATCTGAAAAAGACCAGGTCATGTAACTGGGAACTTCAATGAAGTTTCCAGATTTTTCTCTTTGGCTGAGTGCTGGAAATGGTGCTGTGCAGGGGAAATAGTGGGCTAAATCTTAGACTATGTGAGTTCCAGTGACAAACTCTGCTCATATCAGATTACAATAGTTATGTATATAACATTTCCTCTTTCTGAGCAATAATTAAGGAAGTTATAATTGTTTTAAATTAGAATATCTGCTTAATTTTAACCTCCCTGAAATAAGTATGTGTGATTTATCCTTCCCTCCTTCTCTCTCTGCCTCTCTTCCCCCATCTCTCTCTGTTCTCCTTCCTTAGCTCTTTCTCTTTCTGTAGTTGAAAAAAAAAACTGTTTAATATTCTGTATAAAATTTTGTTTATTTGCCTTTCACATGCAGGACAGAAAAAGCAGATACAGGCTGGTTTACAACTCATGGATTTTTTAAAAAATTTTGAGGTGTTCACATACATAACATTTACCATTTTAAAGTGAGTAAGTCAGTAGTAGCATTTAGTACTTGCACAGTGTTGTGCAACCACCACCTCTATCTTGTGGCAAAACATTTTCACCATTCTAAAACAAAACCCTGTGTCCAGCAAACAGTGCCTCCCAATTCTACCTCTCCACAGCCCCATAATAAGCACTAATCTGCCTTTCATTTCTATAGGCATAGCTCTTCCAAATATTTTACATAAATGACATCATGCAAGATGTCACTTTTGTGACTTCCTTTGTTCAGTTAGCATAAAGTTTTCAAGATTTCTCCATGTTGTAGTATGTGTCAGTACTTCATTCCTTTTTATGGGTGAATATTTCATTCTATTTGTATATCAAAATTTGTTTACCCATTCATTTATTCATGCACATTTGGGGCCATTTTGACTTTTTAGATATTATAAATAGTGTCACAGTAAATATGCATGTACATTTTTTAGATTTTTTTTTATCCTCACCTGAGGATAGTTTTTCATGCTTTTAGAGCAGTGGACTAGTTGGATAATTTTTAAAATAGATTCTGACAATTTGTGCCTTTTGACTGAAAACTTTAATTGATTTATATTAAATTTAATTACTGATAAGGAAGGATTTAATTTTGCCCTTTGCTATGTATCTTCGTCCCTCATTTCTTCCATTACTGCCTTTTCTTGTATGTAATTATTGTTGTTTTGTAGTGAACCATTTTGATTTTTTTCCATTTTTCTTTTTTTGATATTTTATTTGTATTTACCTTGGTTTTTGCTTTTAACACCCTCTATTTATAATAATATAATTTGAATTTATACCAACATAACTTTAACAATATGCAAAAATTTTGTTTATGTAGAGCTCATTTAAATGTTGCTTTAAATGTTGTTGTTGCCACAAATTACATTTTTACATATTGTATAAATAATATAGATTTGTGCCCAATAATATAGATTTATGATTATTTTATGCATATATCTTTTAAATCAGGTAGAAAATAAAAAATGAAGTATAAATCAAGAATAAAATATCAGCTTTTATAATTTCTTCATACACCTTAGAGTTACTATCTTTTAATTTCAACACAAAAGATTCTCTTTAGCATTTCTAATGGGATGTATCAAGTGGTTATGGACTACCTTAGTTTTTCTTTATCTAGGAATGTCTTAATTTTGCCTAATTTCTGAAGAAAAATTTTGCTGGATATAAAATTCTTAGTTGACAGGTACTTTTCCCCTTCGGGCATTTTAAATATGTAATCCAACTGCTTTCTGGACTTCAGGTTTCTCCGAGAAGTAGACTCTTAATCTTATTAATGATTCTTCATAGGTCATGAGTTACTTCTCTTTGTCTACTTCCAAAGGTCTCTAAACTTTATGGATATAGAGATTGATATCATTCTTCAGCTTTGGAAAGTTTTGGGCCATTTTTTCTTTAAATATTCTTTCTGTCTTTCTATTTTATCTCTTCTCATACTCCCATTATACATATGTTGTTGTGCTTGATGGTCCTCCACAGGTACCTTAGGTTCTGTTTACTTTTATTCATTCTTTTTTTTAACCTGTACCTCAGACAGGATACTTCAGTTTTTATTATTTATTTGTTTATTTAAATCTTTATTATATTTTTTCCATTAACATTTAGTTCCCTTATACCACCCTCTCCTTTGCCAATCACCACACTGCTGTCCAGTTCATGCCCATGAGTCCTTTTTCCTTCCTGCTCAACCTCTCCACCACCTAACCTTCTCCCCACTGTCATCTCTTCTCCATGTATGAGTCTGTCTCTGTTTTCCTTGTTAGTTCAGTTTGTTCATTAGATTCTACATATGAGTGAAATCATACTGTATTTGTCTTTCTCTGACCGGCTTATTTTACTTAGCATAATATTCTCCAGGTCCATCCATACTGTTGCAAAAGGTAAAATTTTATTTTCTCTCTTTTTTTTCTTTCTTTCCTTCCTTTCTTCCTTCTTTTTTTCTTCTTTCTTTTTTCCTCCCTTCCTTCTTTTCTTCTTCTTTCTTTTTCCCTCCCTCCCTCCCTCCCTCCCTTCCTTCCTTCCTTCCTTCCCTCTCTCTCTCTCTCTCTTTCTTTCTTTCTTCCTTCCTTCCTTCCTTCCTTCCTTCCTTCCTTCCTTCCTTCCTTCCTTCCTTCCTTCCTTCCTTCCTTCCTTTCTTTTCTTCCTTTCTTTTCCCTTCCTTCCTTCCTACCTACCTTCCTTCCTTCCTTCCTTCCTTTCTTCTTCTTTTATAGCTGAATAGAATTTCATTGTGTAAATGTCCCATAGTTGTTTTATCCACTTACCTATTGATAGACATTTGGGCTGCTTCCATATCTTGGCAATTGTAAATAACACTGCAGTGAACATAGGGGTGCTCATGTTTTTTCGAATTACTGTTTTGGGTTCCTTCAGATATATTCCCAGAGGTGGGATTGCTGGATCAAAAAGCAGATCCACTTTTAATATCTTGAGATATCACCATACTGCTTTTCACAGTGGCTACACCAATCTGCATTCCCACCCCCCCCCCAAAGAGTTCCCCTTTCTCCACATCCTCACCAACACTTGTTGTGTTTTGATTTATTGAGGATAGCCATTCTGACAGGTGAAAGGTATTACCTCGTGGTTTTAATTTACATATCTCTGATAATTAGTGATGTTGAGCCTCTGTCTATTGGCCATTTGTATATACTCTTTGGAGAAGTGTCTATTCAGGTCCTTTGCCCATTTTTAAATCAGATTGCTTGTTTTTTTTTGGTGTTGGGTTTTGTAAGTACTTTATACATTTTGGATCTGAAACACTTATCAGATGTTTCGGTGAATATGTTCTCCCAGTCTGTGGGTTGTCTTTTTATTTTGTTGATGATTTCTTTTGCTGTGCAAAATCCTTTTAGCTTGATGAAGTCCCATTTGTTATTTTTTCTTTTGTTTTCCTTCCCTGGGAAGATATATCAGATAAAAAATTTCTATGAGCAATGTTGGTTATTTTGCTGTCTATGTTTTCCTCCAGGATTCTTGTGGTTTCAGATCTAACATTTATAACAATCTTTTCATTCTTTTGATGATTATTTATCCTCTTAGTGAGAACCAGGTTACCCGAGTTTACTCAAAGCTAGTGAAAATTCATCTAACCTCTTTGAGTTTCAGTTTTCTCATCTCTAATATACTGATATCAATTTATGAAGGAGGTATGAAAATTCTAAATGTTTATGCACCTAAACACTTTGTTAAAAAGAGATATACAACTTAACAAAAATAAAAAGGGAAATAGAAAACAACTATTACAATTAGAGATTTTAACATTTTCTCAATAATTAATAGGATAAGAATATATAGCAAATATAAGAATATAGAAGATTGCAATGTCTACCAACAAAATTTGCTTAATTGGCATGTATAGAACACCACCCAAACAATACCAAAATACACATTCTTCAAAGCCTATGATGAAATATTTTCTAAGGTAGACCATATGCTAAAATATAAAGCAAGTATAAATACATTTAGAGAGATTGAAATCACTGAGTACACAAATCACATGAAATTCATTTGGAAATTAATAAAGGAGTGATATCTGGAAAATTTAGTAACCCCTAGAAATTAAATAAGGACTTTAAAATAATCCATAAGCCAAAAATCACACAAGAAATAAAAAATATTTGAATAAATAATAATAATACAAAATATATTTGTGGGATTCTCCTAAGCTATTTTTAGTACATGTAGCAAAAATTATAACTTTAAATAATTGTGTTAGAAAAGAAAAACATGTTTAAAATCAATAATCTAAGTTTTCATCTTGAAAAAACAAAAAAAGGAAGTGCAAATTAAGTCCAAAATAAGCAGAAGGAAAAAATAATAAAGCTAAGAGAATAATTGATAAGACAGAAAACAGTTGAGAAAATCAAAACCAAAGTTTGATTCTTTGGAAAGATTAATTAAATTTATAATTCCCTCCAAGACTGATCCAGGGAAAAGAATACCTCAATACCAACATCAATAGATTTTTATGTCCAGTTTCTACTGACAAAAATGATGAAAAGGTATAGAAGATGGAACACTAATATGATGAAAACATAAGCTACTAAATTTGACAAATTAGATGAAATGGTTACTTTTAAAAGAAAAAAATCACTTATCATAACTAACATAGGAATGAAGAGAAAGTTGAATATTGTTTTATCTTTTAAAGAAATTGTGTAATTGAATTTTCTCCCTACAAGGAAACCAAAAACCCAGAGAGCCTTACTAATGAATTCTATCAAACATTTAAGAAAAATAATTACTTTTACATAAACAATTTCAGATACTAGAGGAGCTAGTAGGCATACTTTCCAATTCATTTTATGAGAAATGTATAATCTTGATTAAACCTGAGTTACTGTAAGAAAAAATTATGACCAATATCCTTAATAAAGAGAGGTATAAAAATCATAACAAAATTTTAGGAAATAAATGTAGCAATATGAAAAATGATTAATATATCATGGCAAAGTAGAATTTATCCAAGGAATAAAAGGTTGGTTAAACATTTTTTTAAAATAAATCTGTGTAACTCACATTAACAAAATAAAAAAATAAAAGATCATTTCAACAGATGGGGAAATATAGAATTTGACAAAGTTTAATATCCATCCATGATAAAAACCCTCATCAGACTGGAAAGGAAACTTTAATTTGACCAACAGCACCCAGAAAAAAACCTACAAATAAAGTTATATTTAATGGGGAAGTACTGAACAGTTTTCCCCATGTTGGTAACACAGTGAGAATGTCTGCTCTCCCCACTTCTCCTCAACGTTAGGTTTGAGGTCCTACTCAGTGCAATAAGATAACACAAGACAATAAGACATAAATCTTGGAAAATGAATAGTCCTTATTTTCAGGTAATATAAGAATATATATACTAAAGGAATCTGCAAAATATGTAAGAGCAATTGCATTTAACAAGTTTGCAGTGTACTTGTTCAGTATACAAAAATTAGTTGTATCTCTATAAACCAAATAAAAATTTAAAAACACCATTCACAATAGCATCAAAAATATAAGTGGTAATATATTTAATAAAAAGGATGTAAGATCTCTACACTAAAAAGTACAAAATAGTGTTGAAAATATGGGGATATCTGCTGTGCTCTTGATTTTGAAGATTTATTATTGCAAAAATATAAATTATTCCTAACTTGATCTAGAAATCCCGCAGCTTCCCAGTCAATATCCTAGTAGTTTGGGGGTTTTTTGGTAGAAATTGATAAACTGATTTTAAACACATATGAAAATTCAATTTAAAAAAGAATGAAGTTGGAAGACTTATTCTACCTTACCATAAAAATTACTATGGTAATCAGGACATAGTGATAAGAGCATAAAAAATGACAAATCAATCAATGGAACATAATAAAGTCTACTAACAGAAGCACTTAAAGAGTCAATTGATTATTGACAAAGTAGCTAAAGCTATTAAATGAGGACAGGAAATCTTTTCAGCAAATGATGCTGGAATAATTAGATATCTATATGGAAAAATTAATTAGTAAGGATAAAGTATAATTTAATAAATTAGAATATAGAAAAGGGATAAATTCAATATGTAAATAACAGCTTTTTAAAAATGTAAAATATATAGAAAAACCTCAAAATATATATATATAGTAATCTTTTGTTGATACTCTAAAAATTAATATGAGTACCTGATTTAAACTGATGATTTTATAACAAAATATAAATGAATCCAATGGACTCAGAAGACATTAGAAATCTAATAGACCCACTGCCATAAAAGACAAATTGAGGAATTTTTTTTCTATTACTAAAAAAACCCCACTAACCAGACAAAATGTATTCTGTTAAATTATTAAGGACCAGGTAAAATGAATTGAATGTTTGAGAACATATGGACAGGAGAAAGTATTAAATCTATTTTAAAATCCAGCATTATGTTAATTCTAAAACCTGAAAAATATAGCACAAAAAGATAAAAGCAAAGGGCAATGTCATTTATATGAGTTTTTAAAAAAGAATATGAATAATTTTATTAGCATATCCTCTATATAATACTATATAATAAAATGCTATATATTCAGAATGTATTTTTTTAAATGATCTTTTTTTAAAAGATTTTATTTATTTATTTTTAGAGAGGGAAGGGAAGGAGAAAGAGAGAGAGAGAGAAACATCAATGTGCGGTTGCTGGGAGCCGTGGCCTACAACCCAGGCATGTGCCCTGACTGAGAATCGAACCTGTGACACTTTGGTTCGCAGCCTGCGCTCAATCCACTGAGCTATGCCAGCCAGGCCTCAGAATGTATTTTTGAATAATACTCTATTAATAAAGGATACTAATAAAGAACATATTCTTTTTTCTTTATTTTTAATTTTTGTATTGTTCAATTATAATTGTCCCCATTCCCCCCCACCATTACTCTTTCTTGCCCTACCCAGCCCCCACCTCCCACATTCATCCTCTTTCCCACCTCCATTGTCTTTGTCCATGGGTCCCTTATAGATGTTCCTTGCCTTGATCCTTCTTCTTTTTCCCATTACTCCCCTCCCCACTACCTTCTGGTCATTGTCAGTTTTTTCTTTATTTCCATGTCTCTAGTTATATTTTGCTCATTTATTTGTTTTGTTGTTTAGGTTCCTGTTAAAGGTGAGATCATATGATATTTGTCTTTCACCTTCTGGCTTATTCACTTAGCATAATGCTCTCCCGTTCCATCCATGCTGTCCCAAAGTGTAGGAGCTCCTTCTTTCTTTCTGCTGCATAGTATTCCATGGTGTAAATGTACCAATTTTTTGATCCACTCATTTAGAAAGTGCCCATCCACTGATGGGCACTTAGGCTGTTTTCAGGACTTGACTAGTGTAAATAACACTGCTATGAGCATTGGGTACATAGGTTCTTTTGAATTGGTATTTCAAGATTCTTAGAATATAATCCCAGTAGTGAATGTTAATTTAAGAAATCTGAAATTAAATAGTAGAAATTGGATTCCAGCAATATTTATAGAGAAAAAGGCTCTCTAATAAACTGATGTCCTTTCTAGAAATAATATGTTTCAATATCAGAAAGTCAATGGAAGAGGTCAATAGTTGGACATCCATTAATATTATTAAAGGTAAAGAGGAAAATGATTATTAAGACAGATGCCAACAATGTAATGTGTTTGATAAGAATTGACATTCACTCCTATTAAATTACGAATAGATGCATATTTTTTTAAATGCAAAATTGGACTTGCTTCTAATTATTACCTTTGAGCATGACACTGATTGGGTTCTCAAATATTATTATTTATGTTTTTATTTATCTATTTATTTATTTTATAGAGGGAAGAGGGGTGGTGTTGGTAAAGGAAGCCAAATACTTGTTGATGGAAAATGTTTTGACTTTTGGTGGTGGATACAAAATACAATACACAGATCATGTACCATAGAAATGTATACTTGAAACGTATATGATCCTATTAATTAAACTCACCTTAATAAATTTAATTAAAAAACACTGAAATTAATATCTGAGAACCTAATCAGTCTCATGCTCAATTGCAACAATTAGAAGCAGATCCATCAAAGTCAGAAATGAAACAAAGACCCCAGTTTCCTCATTAGTCAACATCATTCTGGCCAGTGTTTGGAATTGAAAAATAAAAGAAATAGGAGGAATAAAATTTAAAAAGAGGATATAAATTATCTTAATTTATAAATTATAATTCATTTTTATTATTTTTATTTTTTTGCATATTTCTTTTTTATTGTTGTTCAAGTACAGTTGTCTCCATTTTCACCCCACCACAATGCCCCCCTGCCACACCCTCAAACCTACCGCCTTTCACTTTGTCCATGTGCCCTTTATACATGTTTCTTGATGGACCTTCCCCTATTTCCCATATTATTCCTCTCTCCTCTGGTTACTCTCATTTGTTCTTTATTTCAAAGTTTGTGGTTATATTTTGCATCCTTGTTTGTTTTGTTGATTAGGTTACACTTGTAGTTGAGATCTTTTTGGTTTTAATTTTATTTATTTTTCTAACTTTTTTTAAGTTGTTTTATTTTCAAGTACAGTTGTCTACATTTATACCCCCCACTTCCCACCCCAGCCATCCCAAACTTCTCCTAATTCTACATCGCTTTGGTTTTGTCTATGAATTCTTTATCATTATTTGTGAAAACCCTTCCCCGTTTCCCCCTGATTTTCCCCTCCTGCCTCCACTCTGGTCACTGTCAGATTGTTCTTAATTTCAATGCCTCCGTTTATATTTGGCTTGCTTGTTTGTTTTGTTGATTAGGTTCCTGTTAAAGGTGAAATCATATGGTATTTGTCTTTCACAATTTGGCTTATTTCACTAAGCATAATGCTCTCCAGTTCCATCCATGCTGTCGCAAAGGGTAGGAGCTCCTTTCTTTCTGCTGCATAGAATTCCACTGTGTAAAGGTACCATAGTTTTTTTTTCATCCATTCATTTACTGATGGGCACTTAGGTTGTTTCCAGCATGTGGCTATTGTAAATTGTGCTACTATGAACATTGGGGGTGCATAGGTTCTTATGAATTGGTGTTTCAGTGTTCTTAGGATGTAATCCTAGCAGTGGAATTGCTGGGCCAAAAGGCAGCTCCAATTTTAGTTTTCTGAGGAAATTCCATACTGTTTTCCAGAGTGGTTGCACCAGTCTTCAATCCCACCAACAGTCCACTAGGGTTTTCTTTTCTCCACAACCTCTCCAACACTTGTTGTTTGTTGCTTTGTTTATGATGGCCATTCTGACTGGTGTGAGGTGGTATCTCATTGTGGTTTTAATTTGCATCTATCTGATGGCTAGCGATACTGAGCATCTTCTCATGTGTCTCTGGACCCTCTGTGTGTCCTCCTTGGAGAAGTGTCTGTTTAACCCTTTTGCCCATTTTTTAATTGGGTTGCTTGTTTTCTTAGAGTGGAGTCATGTGAGTTCTTTATATATTTTGGAGATCAAACCCTTGTTCGAGGCATCACTGGCAAACATGTTTTCCCATACAGTTGGTTCTCTTCATTTTAGCCATGCAGATAGAAGCTTTTTATTTTGATGAGATCCCATTTGTTTATTCTTTCCTTTATGTCCCTTGCTCTGGGGGGACATATCAATGAAAATATTGCTGCCTGGAATATCCGAGATTTTCCTGCCTATGTTTTTTCTCTGGGACTTTGGTGGTGTCATGGTTTATATTTAAATCTTTTATCCACCTTGAATTTATTTTTTGTGTATGGTGTAAGTTGGTGCTCGAGTTTCAGTTTTTTGCATGTAGCTGCCCAGCTCTCCCAACACCATTTTTTTGAAGAGACTGTTTTCACTCCATTATGTTGCTGCCCCCTTTGTCAAATATTAACTTACCAGAAAGACATGGGTTCATTTCTGGGCTCTCTGTTCTGTTCCACTGGTCTATCTGCCTGTTTTTATGTTAGTACCAGGCTGTTTTGATTACAGTGGCCTTGTAATAAAGGTTGATATCAGGTATTGTGATCCCTCCTACTTTGCTCTTCTTTCCCAAAATTGCAGCAGCTAATCCAGGTCACTTATGGTTCCATATAAGTTTCTGAAGTGTTTGTTCTATATCTGTGAAATATGTCATTGGTACTTTAATAGGGATTGTGTTGAATCTATAAATTGCTTTGGGTAGTATGGACATTTTGATGATGTTAATTCTTCCAATCCATGAACATGGTACATGCTTCCATTTGTTTGTGTCTTCCTTGATTTCTTTCTTCAGTCTTGTGAAGTTTCTGAGTACAGGTCTTTTACCTCCTTGGTTAGGTTTATTTCTAGGTACTTTATTTTTCTTGTTGCTATATCAAATGGGATATTTTTTCCTGAATTCTGCTTCTTCTGTTTCATTGTTGGTATACAAAAATACCTTTGATTTCTGGATATTGACTTTGTATCCCACTGTTTTACCAAATTCATTTATTAGGTTGAGCAGTTTTTTGGCAGAGTCTATAGGTTTTTCTATGTACACTATCATGTCATCTGCAAACAATGATAGTTTTGCTTCCTCCTTTCCAATTTGGATGCCTTTTTATTTCCTTTCCTTGTCTGATTGCCGTGGCTAAAACTTCCAATATACTATATACTATATTGAACAGAAGTGGTGAAAGTGGACAACTTTGTCTTGTTCCTGATCTTAGTGGGAAAGCTTTTAGTTTTTGACTATTGGGTATGATGTTGGCTGTAGGTCTCTCATATATGGCCTTTATTATGTTGAGGGATGCTCCCTCTATTCCCACTTTGCTGAGTGTTTTTTGTCACAAATGGGTGCTGTACCTTATCAAATGCTTTTTATCCACATCTATTGATTTGATCATGTGATTTTTTGTCTTTGCTTTTGTTTATGTGATGTATTATACTTATTGATTTGCAAATATTGTACCATCCTTGCATCCCTGGGATGAATCCTGCTTGGTCATGGTGTATGATCTTTTTAATGTGTTGTTGGATGCAGTTTGCCACTATTTTGTTGAGGACTTTAGTGTCTATGTTCATCGGCGATATTGGCCTGAAGTTTTCTTTCTTTGTTGTGTCTTTGTCTGGTTTTGGGATTAGGATGAGGCTGGCTTCATAAAAAGAGTTTGGGAGTCTTCTGTCTTCTTGGAGTTTTTGGAATAGTCTGTGAAGGATAGCAGTTAACTCTTTCTTAAATGCTTTGTAGAATTCTCCTGTGAAACTGTCCTGTCCAGGGCATTTGCATGTTGGGAGATTTTTTGATACCTGCTTCAATTTCATCAGCTGTTATTTGTCTGTTCAGGCTTTCTGCTTCTTCTTCATTGAGTTTTGAAGATTATATTTTTCTAGAAATTTGTCCACTTCACCTAGGTTTTCTAGTTTCTTGGCATACAGTTCTTCAGAGTAATTTCTTACAATCCTTTGTATTTCTGTGGCATCAGTTGTAATCATGCCTCTTTCATTTCTGATTGTGTTTATTTGGGTCCTCTCTCCTGTTTTCTTGATGAGTCTGCTTAAAAGCTTTTTGATTTTGTTTATCCTTTCAAAGAACCAGCTCCTGAATTCATTGATCCTTAGAATTGTGCTTGTAGTCTCTATGTCATCTCATTCTGCTCTGATCTTGGTTATTTCCTTCCTTCTACTTGCTCTGGGCTGTCTTTGTTGTCGTTCCTCGAGTTCTTGTAGATGTAGGGTTAGGCTGTTTATTTGAAATGTTTCTATCTTTTTTTGGTAGGCCTGTATTGCTATGAACTTCCCTCTCAGGACTGCCTTCACTGTGTCCCATAAGTTTTGGATTGTTATGAGTTCATTTTTGTTTCCAGAAACTTTTTGATTTCTTCCCTAATCTCATTCTTGACCCATTCATTGTTTAATATCATGCTATTCAATCTCCATGATTTTGAGTGTTTTGGGGTTTTTTTTCACTGGTGTTGGTTTCTAGTTTCAACCTCTTGTGGTTGGAGAAAGTGCTTGATATGATTTCAATTTTCTTGAATTTGTTGAGGCTTGTTTTGTAGCCTATCATGTGGTCTATGTAAAAAGAATGTGTTTTTAGCTTCTTTTGGAAGAAAGGCGTTCCTTCTCTCTCTCTCTCTCTCTCTCTGTCTCTCTCTCTCTCTCTGTCTCTCTCTCTCTCTCTCTCTCTATATATATATATATATAATATACCATATTATATATATATTATACATATATATATTATATGTATATATATGTGTATATATATCAGTTATGTCCATTTCCTCTAGGTCATTGTTCAATGCTACAATATCTTTGTTGATATTGTGTTTGGAAGAATTGTCTATTTTTGACAGTGGATTGTTAAAATCCCCCACTATAATTGTGTTGCTGTCAATATCTTTCTTGACATCCTCCAAGATTTTCTTTATATATTTGGGTGGTCCTATGTTGGGTGCATATATATTTACAATGTTTATGTCTTCTTGGTGAATTCTTCCCTTGAGTATTATGAAGTGACCTTCTGTGTCTCTCTTTATGGACCCTTTTTTGAAGTCTGTTTTATCTGATGAGTATTGCTACCCTGGCTTTTTCCCCATCCATTTGTTTGAAAAATTTGTTTCCAGCCCTTCACTTTCAGTTTGTGTAGGTCTTTTGTCCTGAGGTGGGTCTCTTGTAGGCAACACATGTGTGGGTCATGCTTTCTTATCCATTCAGCTATTCTATGTTTTTTGATTGGAGCATTTAAGCCATTTACATTTAAGGTTATTATTGATAGGTAGTTATTCATTGCCATTTTTTTTTCTACTTGTGTTTCTCTCTCTCTCTCTCTTTTCCTTCCTTTCCTTAAAGCAGTTCCTCTAGCATTTCTTGCAGAGCTGGTTTCGTGGAGGTGTATTCTTTTAGACTTCTTTTGTCTAGGAAGCTTCTTATTTGGCCTTCTATCTTGATCGAGAGCCTTGCTGGGTAAAGTAGCCTTTGTTGCCGGCTTCTGGTTCTCATTACTTGGAATGTTTCTTGCCATTCTCTTCTGGCTTGGAGTGTTTCCATTGAGAAGTCAGCTGCTAACCTTATTGGGGCTCCCTTGTATGTAATTTCCTGTTTCTCCCTTGCTGCCTTTAAGATTCTCTTTTTCTTGGAATTTTGCTATTTTAATTATGATGTGTCTTGAAGTGACCCTCTTTGTGTTCCTCTTGATTGGGACTCTCCATCATTACATTTTCAAACAGGTTTTCTATCCCTTGCTCTTCTTCTTTTCCTTCTGGCATCCCTATTGTATGGATATTATTATGTTTCATGTTGTCCTGCATTTCCCTTAATCACTCTTCATTTTTTCTGAGCTTCTTTTCCTATTCTTGCTCTTTCTAGGTGTTTTTTTCTATCATGCCCTCTAGCTCACTGATTCGATCCTCTGCTTCATCAAGCCTGCTTTTGATTCCTTCTACTGTGTTCTTCAGTTCAGATACTGTACTCTTCATTTCCTCTTGGCCCTTGTTGATAGTTTCTATTTCCTTTTTCATGCTGATGTAGTTTGCAGCAAGTTAATTGTAGTTTTCCTGTAGGTTCTGGTAATTCTCTGTGAGCTCACTGAGCTTCCTGATAACCATTACTTTGAACTCAATATCTGATAGCTGACTTGACTCTATTTCATTTAGCATTCTTTCTGAGGCTTCTTCCTTTCCTTTCATTTGGGGATTGTTTCTTTGTCTTTCCATTGTTTGTGGGACTTCTCATTAGCCTCTGCTTCTTAAATTGATCTGTTCTGACTCCCTGGGTTTATGGTGTGAATTTCTATGGTAGAATATCTGTGGGATTCAGTGGTGCAGTCTTAATCTCCTGAGCTCGCTGGTCTTGGGCCGTCATTTATGTTGTCTCTCTGTATGTCTTTGGGTTTTGATTGTTGTTGGGTCTTTCCCTCCAGCTGGTTAGCTGAAGATCACTCCATCTACCATGTCTCGTATTCTGTTGTTCAGGTGTGGACAGGTTGCATTGAAGCTGATTCTTCTGTGTGTATGAAGTTTTGAGGCTTCTCTCTCACTCTTGTTCAGTTGTTTGTTGTGGATAATTTCTCCACTATTTAGTTGTATCTTCAGATAGGTCCTGGATTGAGGTTTGTGTGGCTTCCACTCCCTCCTTCACCTTCTTCCATTGTTATCTGTTGGTAGCTTCTTTGTTGGTGGGTTTCCTCTTCCATCAGGTGTAGTGGTGTTCACCGCTCCTACCTTGCAAGTTCTCTGGAGTAGCAAAGTGAAATTTGTCTCATTGTCTCTGTTGTTGGGATGACCCCTGTTTGGGTCTAACTCTGGTCTTTTCTATGCTCCAAGTATTATTGTCTCACCATCTGATTTTTCAGTGTCCTCTATAAATTTTGGTCTCCAATCTTCATATGCTCTGGAATACTGTTGGCTGTTCTCTCTGTTCCTCAGAAGGTCAGCTAGGTATTTCATCCGTGTGCTGGGCAAAGTGGACTCTACTTCCATCTACCTTGCTGCCATCTTCTCCTCCTTTCCCTTTAAAAATTAAATGTTTTCTTAAAGTGTTAGTGTATTTAGTATGTAATGTTTTAATAAGGTAATTTTAGTAATATAGTAAGTTTTAAAAAAATAACTGAAAACACAGTCCAGGGAACCAGGACTTGAAATTAGAGTGAGGAGAGAGGGTGGTGGGGAAAATTGAAAGGATGGACCTCAGATTTGTACATACAAGGTCTGACAAAAAAAAAAAACCCTTTTTATTACAAAATCATAAGCATATAATTTTGTAACAAAACAATATCATACTCAAGCACACCATATGACATTTTAGGTAAAATGTTCAAATTAAAACTAAACATTAGTACACCCATATTATTAACCTACCAACCACACTCAAGCAGCCCTTACTTCTGCCAGACCTTGTATATCCTCAGGAAAGTAAAGAGAATCTGAGTTTCCAGGGAGAAGTGTGGGAGATAAGCTCACAAATGCAAACAGAGAGTAGGATTGTGTCTGTCATTTTTTAAATTCTCATTTGATGATATGTTTTATTGATTTGAGAGAGAGAGAGAAAGAGAGAGAGAGAGACATTGATAGATTACCTCCTGTACATACCCTGACTGGGGATCAAACCTGCAACGTAGATATGTGCCCTGACCAAGGTTCAAATCCACAGCCTTTTGGTGTATGGGACAATGCTCTAACCAATTGCCCTGGTCAGGGCCATGTCTGTCATTTTAATTAGATAACAGTGGCAACCAATATGAAATAAGCATGCTTTCCTTCAGGTGGATTTTCAAGAAAGGAGTATCTTAGCAACATCCAGTATAATTTGGTTTCCTAAACATTCTATGAAGTCTTTGCAACATTGAATTCTGTTCAACAATCCTGGTGAATTTTCATTCACACAATAAAAATACAGGCAGCAACATGAGTGATATGACAACCCAGGAAAGCCCATTGGGTCAGAGAGCCTGGGCTTCATTTGGGCAGAGGATAATCTTTGAAAAATTAGTCAGGGATTTGGTGATATACAAATTCAACAGAAGTGACAGATTTATGTGGCTTAAAATGACTCTGGTTTTGAAATGTACATGAAATGCCAAACCGCGAGTGTGCAGGGACCACCAGCAGCGGAGGTCCTCTACAGCGGGTGGCTGCATTATTTATGTTAAGTCTGTTTTTGCCCAGTGAGCAGTTTCATTTTCAAAGGAAAGACCAGGGCTCTTGATTTCTAAACTAGAATACAATGCTGACCCCAGAGACCTTTGCTTTCTGAACACACCCGGCTTTCCCTGGTTCAGTGGATGAATTCGGGCAGCAGATATACCACACACTGTTTGCTTGCAGTTGTTTGACTTTGTTTTATTTACAAATCATAAGCACAGTTGGGCTGCTTAGCACAGCTCTCTAGTAAGGCTCTTGCCAGCCAAGAGCAGATGGAGACATAAGACAGGCCCTTCTCTCTTCCTTTGCAGCCACACCAGAAGGTTTTTTGTCTGGGATCCCTCTGTTCCCTGTAAATGTGTACTGCTCACCCCCACATGCACACCGTACCTCAGAGAGACCATGGTCCTCTGGGGCTGGAAGCAGAGCAAGTCCCGGCCACAGAGAAATTCACACCAGGTGGGGATTGTCTTTCTCTCAGTTCCTTGATTACTCCTGAAATATCAGGCTATTCCCATGTACTGTATTTTATTTTCTGTTCATTTCCAGTTTTACCACTCAAAATTTGTATTTGCCTTTCCTCAAGGTCTAGGTATTATTTTCTCTTAGTAGACCTGCCAGGACTTTGACCTGTTTTAATTGCATCATCCAAAATAGAAAATATTGTACAATGACTTTTATCCTACTTGCTTTGTTTTTCTCTTAAAATCAACTTTACCAAGGTGTCATTTACATACAATCTGATGTAGCCAGTTATTGTGTCCACTATGATGAGTTTGACAAATGTATACACCCATGAAACTATACCACAATCAAGGTATGGAACATTTGTATCATCCTCAAAAAGTTCCCAAATCCCTTTGCATGCAACTACTAGTCTTTTTGTTGTCACTACAGAGTAGACTTATCCTTTCTAGCATGTTCTGTGAATGGAATCATACAGTGTACATTCTTTGGGTCTGGCTTCTTCCACTGGACATAGTGATTTGGAGATTCACCCATAATTTGCATTTATCAGCAGTTTCTTTTTACTGCTTAGTAGTATTCTACAGGGTGAATATAACATAATTTATTCTTTCACCTCTGGGTGGATGTTTGGATTGTTTCCAGTTTGGGGCTATTATGGATAAAACTGCTAAAAATATTTGTGTACGTGTGTGGGTTTTAATGGACTTTTTTAGTTCCTTCAGGTAAATGCCTATGAGTGGAATTGTTGGGTCTTATGGCAACAGTATCTTAACTTTAAAAGAAACCGCCAAACAGATTTCTAGTGTGGTTGCACCATTGTGCATACCCTGCAGCCTGATGTGAGTTTCAGGTGCCTCATGCACTCACTGACACATGTTCAATAAGTTTGAAGGAAGATATTTGAAAATGCCAAAACTTGGATATAAATTCATGCCTCCTCTTTAATGTCTAATTGCTATTAATTTTTAACCCTAGGACTGTACTTAATAAATATTGTGGGTGAATTTAAAAAAATAAATGATAATTAGCCACTTTTGATATATCCTAAGTCTTTCTGGTTAAGTGAAGACTCCTAAAGCACACATACACTCTAGTCTTAGAGATTTCTAACCACAGCCTGCAGAGATGCTTGGTGCCACATCACATTTTGTGACACCTCACTCGGTGCCGCCTCACATTTGGGGCTATCTCAGGTTTGTTTTCTTGTCCATCCAAGTGTCTGGGGAATAGCAGCTGGAACACAAGAGCTTCTCAATAATAGGTTTTTGGATAAATGAACAACTGAAACTTCTGAAAAAATACCTTAACATGTGTCACAGTGTTGTGACATGTAATATGTACCTAGCTATCTGAAATGACCTGTCTGTCAAGTTCAACCATTTGTAACATAGCTAAGAACCAAGAAAATATTCAAAAATTTAAAAAATTGAAATCAGGAAAAATACTTGTCACATTTTCTTATACTTTAATTATAGGAAACCCTTCAGGCTCTTGGTTAATAGCTAACTTACTTGGTATTTTATATTATTTTTAAAAGCTATTTTTCCTCATACACATACTTGAAATATTAGGATGACATGGAAATCAGTATTATAAAATAAAAGTCATTCATCCAACTCAACTCCCAGTCTTCCCCAGAGACTCATTCCTAACAGTTTCTGGTATTTATTCAGAGAGGTTTAATGCATACACAAATGCATCATTATCTATATTCTTTATTTATAGGTATACCAAGACACATATACTTGTACTACTTCTACATTTGGCATCTACATTCATAGACAGATAGACATAAAGATATGTCCATCTATGTGATTCTAGGCATACAAGAACAAACTAAGCATACTCCTCTGTACTTCACCTTTTCCACTTAATTTGTTGAGGACATTTTGTGTGTGTGTGTATATATCTGTCTCCTTTTTTTAGAGCTAACTAGATTCCACTATATGACTGCACCCTTTTTTAAATTACTCTATTGATGTACTATTTATTTGCAGGTTTTTGCTAATACTTACAAAACTGCAACAAACCCTTGTACATGCATCTATATTATCATGGACAAAATATATCTTTAATGCAAATTGCTAGAGGAATAGCTGGGTTAACAATAATATCTACCTTTTCTTCTAGTACCTCATTTTTACTTAAAAATTTTTATTCATCTGAATTTTATTTTAGAATGAGGCAGTGATAGACCTGTCTATCTGCTCCCCTAGATTATTTGCCAATTGTTCCCACCTCCGTTACTGAATGAATTATCACTCTTAAATAATATGAAATACCATCTTTATCAAGAACTCGGTTACCAAATTCATTTGGTGTATCTACCTACAGACTTATATTAAATTAACCTTTCTGTTCACAATTCAGTGCCAAAAAAATTTAGTGATTAGAGCACCTAAAATAAAATGTATATTCATGTCTGATAAAATGAATCCTATCAGACTCAAGATCTTCTCTTTTTTTAAAAAAAATAGCTATTCATGCACATTACTTTTTTCACTTAAAAATATGAAACAGGTTATTTTGAGTTATCAAGAGTTACAACCAACTCTTGATAATTGCATTGATATTGATATTTATTTACAGTATCCTTCATATTGATCATACATATATGTCAAATTTATTTCTACTCTTTTCTAAATAGATCTTTCCTTTCATTATATTTTCTACATGTTTATTTATGTATGAAACACATAATTTTTAATGGTAACTTAAAAACTGGTTAATTTCCTGAATACTTTGATTTATAATAGTTTTTCAGGTGATTTTTAAAATATAAATTGATATATAGTGAGCCCTCCATCCCAATAAAGCTAAATACACATTCTTTATAAATGCACATGGAATATTTTCAAAGATAGACCACATGATAGGCTACAAAACAAGCCTCAACAAATTCAAGAAAATTGAAATCATATCAAGCACTTTCTCCAACCACAAGAGGTTGAAACTAGAAACCAACACCAGTGAAAAAAACCCAAAACACTCAAAATCATGGAGATTGAATAGCATGATATTAAACAATGAATGGGTCAAGAATGAGATTAGGGAAGAAATCAAAAAGTTTCTGGAAACAAAAATGAACTCATAACAATCCAAAACTTATGGGACACAGTGAAGGCAGTCCTGAGAGGGAAGTTCATAGCAATACAGGCCTACCAAAAAAAGATAGAAACATTTCAAATAAACAGCCTAACCCTACATCTACAAGAACTCGAGGAACGACAACAAAGACAGCCCAGAGCAAGTAGAAGGAAGGAAATAACCAAGATCAGAGCAGAATGAGATGACATAGAGACTACAAGCACAATTCTAAGGATCAATGAATTCAGGAGCTGGTTCTTTGAAAGGATAAACAAAATCAAAAAGCTTTTAAGCAGACTCATCAAGAAAACAGGAGAGAGGACCCAAATAAACACAATCAGAAATGAAAGAGGCATGATTACAACTGATGCCACAGAAATACAAAGGATTGTAAGAAATTACTCTGAAGAACTGTATGCCAAGAAACTAGAAAACCTAGGTGAAGTGGACAAATTTCTAGAAAAATATAATCTTCAAAACTCAATGAAGAAGAAGCAGAAAGCCTGAACAGACAAATAACAGCTGATGAAATTGAAGCAGGTATCAAAAAATCTCCCAACATGCAAATGCCCTGGACAGGACAGTTTCACAGGAGAATTCTACAAAGCATTTAAGAAAGAGTTAACTGCTATCCTTCACAGACTATTCCAAAAACTCCAAGAAGACAGAAGACTCCCAAACTCTTTTTATGAAGCCAGCCTCATCCTAATCCCAAAACCAGACAAAGACACAACAAAGAAAGAAAACTTCAGGCCAATATCGCCGATGAACATAGACACTAAAGTCCTCAACAAAATAGTGGCAAACTGCATCCAACAACACATTAAAAAGATCATACACCATGACCAAGCAGGATTCATCCCAGGGATGCAAGGATGGTACAATATTTGCAAATCAATAAGTATAATACATCACATAAACAAAAGCAAAGACAAAAATCACATGATCAAATCAATAGATGTGGATAAAAGCATTTGATAAGGTACAGCACCCATTTGTGACAAAAAACACTCAGCAAAGTGGGAATAGAGGGAGCATCCCTCAACATAATAAAGGCCATATATGAGAGACCTACAGCCAACATCATACCCAATAGTCAAAAACTAAAAGCTTTCCCACTAAGATCAGGAACAAGACAAAGTTGTCCACTTTCACCACTTCTGTTCAATATAGTATATAGTATATTGGAAGTTTTAGCCACGGCAATCAGACAAGGAAAGGAAATAAAAGGCATCCAAATTGGAAAGGAGGAAGCAAAACTATCATTGTTTGCAGATGACATGATAGTGTACATAGAAAAACCTATAGACTCTGCCAAAAAACTGCTCAACCTAATAAATGAATTTGGTAAAACAGTGGGATACAAAGTCAATATCCAGAAATCAAAGGTATTTTTTGTATACCAACAATGAAACAGAAGAAGCAGAATTCAGGAAAAAATATCCCATTTGATATAGCAACAAGAAAAATAAAGTACCTAGAAATAAACCTAACCAAGGAGGTAAAAGACCTGTACTCAGAAACTTCACAAGACTGAAGAAAGAAATCAAGGAAGACACAAACAAATGGAAGCATGTACCATGTTCATGGATTGGAAGAATTAACATCATCAAAATGTCCATACTACCCAAAGCAATTTATAGATTCAACACAATCCCTATTAAAGTACCAATGACATATTTCACAGATATAGAACAAACACTTCAGAAACTTATATGGAACCATAAGTGACCTGGATTAGCTGCTGCAATTTTGGGAAAGAAGAGCAAAGTAGGAGGGATCACAATACCTGATATCAACCTTTATTACAAGGCCACTGTAATCAAAACAGCCTGGTACTAACATAAAAACAGGCAGATAGACCAGTGGAACAGAACAGAGAGCCCAGAAATGAACCCATGTCTTTCTGGTAAGTTAATATTTGACAAAGGGGGCAGCAACATAATGGAGTGAAAACAGTCTCTTCAAAAAATGGTGTTGGGAGAGCTGGGCAGCTACATGCAAAAAACTGAAACTCGAGCACCAACTTACACCATACACAAAAATAAATTCAAGGTGGATAAAAGATTTAAATATAAACCATGACACCACCAAAGTCCCAGAGAAAAACATAGGCAGGAAAATCTCGGATATTCCAGGCAGCAATATTTTCATTGATATGTCCCCCAGAGCAAGGGACATAAAGGAAAGAATAAACAAATGGGATCTCATCAAAATAAAAAGCTTCTATCTGCATGGCTAAAATGAAGAGAACCAACTGTATGGGAAAACATGTTTGCCAGTGATGCCTCGAACAAGGGTTTGATCTCCAAAATATATAAAGAACTCACATGACTCCACTCTAAGAAAACAAGCAACCCAATTAAAAAATGGGCAAAAGGGTTAAACAGACACTTCTCCAAGGAGGACACACAGAGGGTCCAGAGACACATGAGAAGATGCTCAGTATCGCTAGCCATCAGATAGATGCAAATTAAAACCACAATGAGATACCACCTCACACCAGTCAGAATGGCCATCATAAACAAAGCAACAAACAACAAGTGTTGGAGAGGTTGTGGAGAAAAGAAAACCCTAGTGGACTGTTGGTGGGATTGAAGACTGGTGCAACCACTCTGGAAAACAGTATGGAATTTCCTCAGAAAACTAAAATTGGAGCTGCCTTTTGGCCCAGCAATTCCACTGCTAGGATTACATCCTAAGAACACTGAAACACCAATTCATAAGAACCTATGCACCCCAATGTTCATAGTAGCACAATTTACAATAGCCACATGCTGGAAACAACCTAAGTGCCCATCAGTAAATGAATGGATGAAAAAAACTATGGTACCTTTACACAGTGGAATTCTATGCAGCAGAAAGAAAGGAGCTCCTACCCTTTGCGACAGCATGGATGGAACTGGAGAGCATTATGCTTAGTGAAATAAGCCAAATTGTGAAAGACAAATACCATATGATTTCACCTTTAACAGGAACCTAATCAACAAAACAAACAAGCAAGCCAAATATAAACGGAGGCATTGAAATTAAGAACAATCTGACAGTGACCAGAGGGGAGAGGGGAGGGAATTTTAGTGGGAAAGGGTAAAGGGTTTGCAGGAAGAAGTATAAAGAACACATGGACAATAACAAGGGGGAGGGGTGGAAATGGGAGGGAGATGAGTTGGGCTCGGGCAGCGAGCAGAAAAGTGTATTTGAACACAATTAAAAGAAAAAATAAATTTTTTTTTTCAAAGAGAAAGGAGACATTTTCCAGCACTCCATGTCTACTTTTCTGGATCTCTTTCCATTACCTTGCCAACACTGTGTGTACCATGCCTTCAGTAGTAACCTGACTGGCAGTGAAGGCCATTTTTAAACTCATCTTGAACACTTTCTTCCTGATGTACTTTTATTCACACAGACTTCAAATTCTAGAAAACCCATCTCAAGTATGTTATGGTGGTGTCTCTCACATTTTCATACCTAAGTTAACTACCTTAATAGTTACCCCCCCCATCCTTTTTTCTAGTGCCACCTCTCTGCTTGCCCTTGCTAGTGGGCACTTCTGTCCCATATGTTCACTACCTTCTTCTCACCATCCACTGGATGTCACTAATTCCGTGAGGTACAACTGTTGTGCCTGACACACTACTATGCACACACATCTCCTGCCAAGCATCACTTTCCCTCTCTTCCCATACCAGCTCTGCCCAGAAAGTGTAATGCAGTGAGTGGCAGGTCTATCTTTTGTGTTACACTCTGTAGGAAAGGGCTGATCTAATACTGTTTGTGCCTCCTTCTCTTAAAAGGTTTTATTTGACTGGCTTATTCTGGCTTATCTATTGTCCCCTCCTCAGTAGAGTATTCAGATATGGATTAATAGCATACTTGGCTTGGCTGAGTGATAACAATTTTACTAAATTCAGAATAGCCCCGCTTATTCTGTAATGACTTGTACATTTAAAAAGTATATTCAAGGGTGCCTACTTCCCTGGCTTCTTTTTCCCTTAGTAGAAGCTCTCACTTAAAGCATTTCTCCTTTTCTCAGGCAAATTGACATCTGGTTGACCCACAAGAGAATATTCTGACACACATGAATTCTGGGAGTCAATTCAGCTGAGGCTAAAACTAAGGCAGCAACTGTATCTCTGATCAATAGAATATTTAAACTTGGCAAGTTTTCAACTCAAACATATCATGAAATTAAGTTGACATAAAGGTAAGTGACCTTCTATTTTCTGAATGTATTCAACCACTTTTAGGTTTGAATATTGACATTCATTCCAGAATTTTAGTCCAGGTATTTGATAATTTTATTTTATTTTTCTGTTTCCTGAAACTGATGGGAAGTCTTTAAAATGTTTTGGGCATAGACTTCACAATAACAAATTGATAGTTTGCAATGGTCTCTCTGGCTGCTGGGTGGTGTCTGATTGGAGAGAAGACAGCTGAAGGGGGGAAGCCATATACAAGGTGTTGGCCATTTTCCAAGAGGGGTGATAAAAAGTTAGGAGAGAGTGGTAACAGTGCAAGTGAAGAAAAGGTCTAAGAAATATTAGAAATTTTGGTTATGTGAAGTAGACTTCCTACAGGCAACAGTCTTAGCTTAGTTGTCCTGAAAGAGCACCATAGATCAGGGGGGCTTAAATAACAGACATTTACTTTTTCACAGTTCTGGAGGCTAGAAACCTGAGATTCAAGTGTCAGCAGGGCTGGGTTCTGGTGGAAGCTCTCTTCCTGGCCTGCAGATGGCCACCTTCTCATTGTGTCCTCATATGGCAGAGGGAGGGGGTAAGGGAAGGATAGAGGGAAAGAGAGAGAGAGGAGTTTGGAAGGGGAGAGAGAGCTCTGTGGTGTCTCTTTTTATAAGAGCATTAATTTTATCATAAACACCTCACCCTCATGACCTCATCTAAACCTAACTGCCTTCTAAAGGCCCCATTGCCAAATACCATCATTTTGAGAATTAAGGATTCAACATATAAATTTTGGGGAAGGGGCACAATTCAGTTCATAGCAGCACATGTGTGTACACATGCATGCACATGCACACACACACACAGAGTCCAGATATTTTGCTAAATGTGGAATTGGACCTGAGTCCATGAGTCTGGAATCTTAGTGATTGAAGATCCTTCATTCATGTAGATGCAGGGGAAATTGTTCTCTGAGTTTGAAAATTGATGTAATGGTCTGTGGTGGTAGAAGGGATAGATTCACACATAACTAGCAAGTGAGGTTACTTCTCCCTGTTAAGTCTCAGCAGAATGAGTTAATAAAATGTACTTTGAAGAACTTTAGAAGTTGGAGATAGTATATAGTGAGGACTTGTTTGGGAATTTGATATATTGCAAAATATAAATGGTTGTCACATTATAAGGCTGATGTTCTGCATGTTTTCTAAAAAACAGAGAGTCAGAGAATAAGAATTTATTAGTGTTGACCCAACATTCTCTTCAAATCACTAGATATGAGTCACTAGAAAAGTACTCTGTATTTAAACATGGGTACTACCCATAACTTCAATTTTTAAAAATGGCCAAAATGACAAGTTTATCCATATATATTGAGGACCAGCTCTGTGCTGGAAACTCTGCTGGGGACTTGGGATCCAGTTGTGAACAAAAAAGACCTGGACTCAACCTTCATGGAGCTTTTAGTATATTCATGAGTACAGATTTTGAATTAGTAGCTCCAAATTAAAAAAAAAAAGGTTGTATGAAAAGGGAAGGGTGGGCAGCTAGGAGCTTGCGATAGGGGCAGTTAAACTAGTCTGGATGGTTAGGTAAATCATCTTTGGAGACACAATCATTGGGTTACAGTTGGAGAATAAACCAGACTAATATGGGTAAAAGTTAAAAATAGGATTTGAGGCAAAGAGAAGAGTATTTCTTAAATGTTTGGATACAGAGTATGGCTCCTTAGAGGAAGTAATAGAAAAAGAGTATGGCTAGAAAGTAGAGTGAAAAGGGGAAAATGGTTCAGGATGAGGCTGTGGAGGTGGACAGAGAACAGAACACGGATGGTCTTGTAAACCATATTAAGAATGATGGACTTTTCTGAAGGCAATAAATAGGAAGCTAATGAGAAGCTATAAGCCTAGGATGTCACACTCAGATTTCCTGATCTCCAATCAAGGAATGACTGTGACAAAAGCTATGAGAGAGTGAAAAAACCCATAAAGGTATTAAAAAGAGTGGTGACCACCTTGAGCCCTGAGTTCTGAATTAAACAAATTGCTGGGCAGTGACTCAAAGAGGCAGCTACGAAGAGACACTGATAGGAGGAAGGGGAGGGTGTTCTATCCAGATGAAAAAACCTACAAATAAATTAATTAACACAAAATTTTAGGATACTTTTTACAAGATAAGTGGAATGGGAATATATCTATTGGTTAGAAATCTCTACATTGCAGATAACAGAAAACCCACTATTTAAATTGGTTTAAAAACTGTTAAATTAATTGGTCCAAGTAATTGTAATTCCAGAAATAAGGCATTATTCAAGGTCAGCTGAATCTGTGGACTTCAGCTCTGTTTTGGTGCAATTCTCTCTGCTGTACCTTTCTGCTTGTACCCCAGGCTTGCTTTCTGGTGGAAAATAGCTGTGGTGCTGCATACAACACCTCAAGGAGAGGACTGTGGCTTTTCCACTGAATCTTAATTAAAAGAAGAGAAATGTATTTCCCCCAAACCTGGGGTAGTCTCTTCCTCGTAGGATTTGAATTGGGTTACCTACCTGTTTTTGAAACAATCTCTATGATTAGGGGATTTCCATGTACTGATTGGCTTTGACCAGAGATGCTGTTCCCAATTATTCTGGCAAGCCTGACAGGACAGACAACTAATCAGAGGTGGGGAAGGGTGAGCATTCCTTAGAACACCTGGGCTGCATGGGGGAGAGGTAGAAACTTAGACAAATCAAGATCCTATTAGGAAAGAGAAAGAGAGGAATGGATTCTAGGCAGAAACCAACAGTCACACCAGGGGTTGGAAAACTTTTTCTCTAATGGAGCAGATAGTAAATACTTTAAGCTTTGCAGGCCATATGGTATCTGTTGCAATGACTCAACTCTGCCCTTACAGTGGGAGAGCAGCTATAGATGCAATGTAAATAACCGAGCACGGGCATGGCTATGTTTCAGCGAAAATTTATTTACAAAAGAAGATCAGATTTAGCCCTTGGCTCATAGTTCTTTGATTCCTGACCTATAGTATCTTATATTAATCCCTACATTTTAGCCTTCTCTAGGTTATTTTCCATATGAAAATTTCCCTTCATGTTAATTTTTAACCTTATTTTCTTTATATATAAAAGTGCCAGGGTGAGATATGTGTGGCAGTGAGTAAAAGAGTTATAAGATAGCAGGACAAGCAGTGTATTTTCCCCCTAGGTCCTGCACGCTGTGGAAGGACCTAGTGTTCCCTCCCATATGGAGGGCTGCTCTGTCATGCTATGACATTTTCAGATGGTGTTATTTGAAAAGCTTCAAACTTAATCCAAATAAAGAATGTAGATCTCTTTTCATATTCATTGCCTTGCACACTAACAAAGCTTTAGATATTTTGCTAAATGTGGAATTGGACATGAGTCATATAATTTTTACTAGTGGAGTCAGAGCTAAATTAGAAAGACAAGACACAAAGACATTAAGGGGACATTAAAGGTGATAAATATGATATGTTGCTGAGGCTGGATGTCCAATATTTGCATGTTCTTCCTGATCTTTTTCTATTTTGAAATAGAGATTGGGAATTAAATTCAAAGAGGAGAAGGAGGTGCATTTACTTTCAAGTTACAAGAAGTGGATTCTTTCCCAATGAGTACAGAAGTGCTCATTTTCTGGCACCATGTTTGACAAAAACTGATTACTGACTTGCTTGCTTATTTCCTTCATATTTCAGCTGAAAAGGCTTATAGAAAGTCAGAAGCTGCAAAATGGATGTTCAGGATCAAAAAAAGCAACTAAATCCAAAAGCCAGGATGGGGTAGAGAAAAAAGGAAGCTTTAGGCAGAAAATGGATAATATTAGGAAAGCAATGCTACACATAAAATGTTATAAAAATGCTACATATAAAATAAGAGATTCAATAATACTGATCATTAGACAATTAATGGCCAAAAAGAAATGCGGTGCAAAGTGTTGCTCCAAATTTATCATTTAAATATGAAAGGTAGTGATGAAGAGTGGAGAAATAAAGCACATTTGCAATAATTAAGAAAATATATTTCTATACTTTTTCTCAACTTATTGACAAATTTAAGCTAAAAAATACTGTGTATATGTTGCTTTTGACAAGATAACAGTGAGGAAGTATTATGACTCCAAGTTACAGTGATGAAGTCTTTGCTTATACCTGCCACTGTAAAGGTGTCTTTTTTCTCCTTTTCATAATACAAAGAATTAGATGTTAGGTGTGAGTTTCCCAAAATCTTTGTCTGTGCTCTTGTCAAATTCAAAATTTTACTAAAAAATGTCACAATAAAAAAATTATGGAAGTCTAGCTGGCTTCTGTGAATACCTGCATAAATGTAATAATTCAGAGTAATATTAAAAATTAAAATAAACAAGAGAAAATTATGCCAAAATTTGGTATCAGCTGATTTAATTATAAAGCATATGGATTCAAATGAGTCAGACCCTACCCAGGCTTCTGCTTGTGAAAACCCAAACTTATGAAATCCAATGTTGTCTTTACCAAAAAAGATGCTTATATTCCTCTCCCTCCTCCCATCCCTGTCCTATCCCAAGGATCTGTGACCTATTGTAATGAGAAAACAGAGCAGGCATCCTTCAGACACCTTCAAGTGCATTCCAGGGGGCAAGAAAATTATTCTTCCTAGTTTCACCCCCATCATTCCATGTTCCTGTAAATATATATATTTTTTTAATTTAGGAAAAACAGCAGGCTGCACAGAGGGACCTGGGAGTGGCCCCGTCTATTATCAGAGATGTGATTTTTAAGAGTGATGTGATCAAAGTAGGGAGGAAATCAGTAATAATCTCAAAGATTGTACATCTTGAAATATTCATTTTTCAAGTTCTGTCTCAGTTTAAAAATCCAACAACTAAGAGGAATGGAAAAAATATGCCCCTTACTGAAGGACAGAAAAGAAAGTATGAAAATCCTCCAGAACTAGAAATTAGACTGAAGCATCAAAATATTCTCCAAGCTCTAGACCCAGAGTGGACTCACCATCATAATGTACAGATAAGGAGACCTGGATTCATGCACTTGCTTAGTCTTCATATGAGAATTGAGTCCAGACAGGTTTTATCTTGTTCAAGGACATGAGCAGAACAACATTCTTCCAAATGATTGAAAGTGAGTTTATCAAAAGAAATGCTCCAGAACAATATGCAAGGATAGCACTCAGACAGCTAATGGGAAGCAGTCTGAAGATTATCTAATGTAGAATCAATGTGAACAATTCACAGAACTGTTTAGCTTTCTCAACTTGGTTAAAAATTCCATAATCTTTACATAGCATCAGAAAAAGAGAATAGACTGAGATGAAAGGGGGCTTGAATTTAAGCAATGAAATTCAAGAAAGAGAAGATGGAACTGCTTTCAAGACATGGAAGATGGGATACAGAAGGTCTGCAAGGAATTAAAGACATAGCAGTAGAATTAAAACTATCTTCAAAGGCAGTAAAGAACAAGAGAAAACAATGTCATAGGGCCCAAATTTGCAAATTTCCCAGAAAGGGCATGACTTGGCTCTCACATTTTTCTTAAACGTACTTTTACCACTCACCCCTAGCTCTCTATTCTTCAGTCACAGATTTTGCTTTCTTTTCTCAAATTTACCAGCCTCTTTCCAGAGCCACATGTTCCTTGTGCCTAGAATGCATTCTTTCCTACTCTTCACTTAGCTGGGTTCAAATCCCAGCTCAGGCAATTTATTTGATCTCTTGGAGACTCAGTATCCTCATCAATAAATCCAATTAATAACAGAATTTCTTTATTCTGTTGACATGGAAATTAAACAAGGTAATAAATATAAACAGCTTAACAGAGAGCCTGGTATTTAGTAAGTGTTGAATCTATGTTAGATGACAATAACACCAGGAGTGTGGAGGTTTATTTCTCTAATGAGTGCCTCACTCACTAACTAATAATTCTTTGCATGTAGACAAAGATTTTGCCTTTTTAGAATATTGTCTTTATGCGCTGGGCACCTAAAAGATGTATGAAAAAAGTATAAAAGTTAAAATTGAAACTACAATTTGAGGACATTTGAATTCAAGAAGGAGTTGTCTATACAGAATAAGTTTCACTGTGTTTCATTCAAATTCATAGCAAGACATTGTCTAGAAAACTTTTCAATTGCATAGAAGAAAATTTATCAGGCTTCTATATAAAGAAACAATAAGAAAAAATAACCCACAAATAAGTAAAAATTAGGCTGGTGTCAAACTTCTTTAGTGTTACCCTAAGTTCAGATGACAGAAACCTCAAAGCAATTTTGAGAGAAAAAGGTTGTGATCCAGGAATGCAATATCTGTCAGGCTCGTTTTTTAAAATTTAAATATGTGAAGGCAACAAAGATGCATCTTCAAAAGGACTCAGAAAATATTAGGCATGTATGCTTCATGGGAAAAAAGTTCCTTGCAAAAGTACCACACAATTAAATGTTTGAAGCTGGAAAAATAATCATAAACATATTGGTAATGTGAACCAAAACAGTTAAAATTGAGAGATATCCAAGTAATTGTGAACCTTTCATAACATAATTACAAACAAGACTTATCCTCACAAAAGAAGATAAATTATTTTAATGCAAAGTGCTATGAATAATCTGGATCTATAAAACCATATTACATTAACAAGGTGTATAATGTAAATGGGGAAAAGAAAATGTAGAAGTGTGTTAAACGTTTTGCTTAAACTAGGTAACAGAAATTATTAATTCTAATAATTTTTAAACCATAGATTAAAGAATATATGTGAAAACTTAAAGGCTATCAGAGAAAAGTAAAGTTAAAAAAAACTTATCTGGTTAGGAAATAAAAGAGAGTGAAGGGAAACAAGAAGCAAACAGAGACAAGGACAAAAGATACAGACTAAATATAGTACTTACAAGAGTAAGTGTAAATGAGATAAAGTGATTTTAAAAAAGATTCTCGAAGATGGCAACATAGACAGACATGGCTCCCCTCTTCACACAACCACATCAAAAATAACAGCTAAAGTATAGAACAACCATCAGTAAGAAACATCAAAAATCAAGTTGAACTGAAGTCTGACAACTACTGAATTAAAGAAACCACATTCACCCAGACTGGTAGGAGGGGTGCAGATGCGGAACAGGACTGGTCCTATACCTATGTGTGGTGAATAAAAATTTGGGAGGGATATATTGGGAGCAACGAGCCCCAGTCCCACAACAGGCCTTCCAGCCTAGAGTTCCAGTGCCAGGAAAATGAATCCCCACAACTTCCGGCTGCAAAAACCAATGGGGATTGAGTTGGTGGAAGAAACTCCTGGAGCTCCAAGCAGTCCCTCTTAAAGAACCCACACACAGACTTACTTACTCAGACTTACTTCCTCTGAGCTCCAGCACTGAGGTGGCAGCTTGAAGGGCACCAGTGGCATACTAGGAGAGGCCATTGTCCCTTTTCTGAGCCCTTCCCCTACAGGCCATGGAGCAGGCAGAATGCTGCCGTATTTGAGGCTCCATCAACCTGGCTAATACTGTTTTGAGTGCCTTGGAGATCCCCAAAGACTCCACCCCACCCAACTTATGGGCCCAAGAAAGTTGCTTTTTCTTATGAATAAACTGGTCTGGGCTCATGCTTCACAACTTCCTAAATCTTATCAAACAAGCAGCAGCTGGCCTCAGTGAGCTCTAGGCCAGGCAGTCACTACCAGCATCCAGATTAGTTTCACAGCTTCGCTTCACCTGGGAATCTCCAAGCCTAGCACAAGTAGCAGTCTTCTCAGATAGCTTTGGAGGTCAGGAAGGGTGGCCCTGGGCAAAACACAGGTGGGGTCTGACCTTGGCCTGTACCACCTGAAGAAACCTCAGGGCCAGTGCACCCAGTAGACAACTATAGACCATGTCAGAGCACCACCACCCTGCCCCTGCACAGCTCATCCTCCACAGAGGGTGGAAGTTAGTAGTCAGTGGTCACAGCCAGTCCTTGCAGCTGACTGCCCTAAGTAAATTTCTTCCATTGATCTGCCCACAACATCCAAGGCTTAACTACAAAAGGAGGGTGTACTCAGCCCACATGAAGGGCACATCTTGATAACCCAGCTTGGGTGATGGGAGAGGCTGTGCCACTGGGCCCTATAGGACACCTAATATATTAGGCCACACTACACAGAAATGGTGTCAAAGCAGCTCTGCCTAATACATAGAAATAAACAGGGAGGCTGCCAAAAACAAGAGACAAGGAAACATGGCCCAAATGCAAAAACAGATAAAAATTCCAGAAAAAGAGCTAAACAGAATGGTGATAAGAAATCTATCAGATGCAGAATTCAAAACACTGGTTATAAGGATGCTCAAGGAACTTCGTGAGGACCTCAGCAGCATAACAATGTTCTAGTCAGAAATGAAGGATTCACTAATTGAAACAAAGAACAATTTACATGGAAACAACAGTAGAATGGATGAAGCCAAGAATCAAATCAATGATTTGGAACATAAGGAAGCAAACACACACACACACACACAATCAGAACAAGAAGAAAAACGAATCCAAAAAATGAGGGCAGTATAAGCAGCCTTTGGGGCAACTTCAAGAAATCCAACATTTGCATCATAGGGGTGCCATAAAAAGAAGAGAAAGCAAGAAATTGGAAATCTATTTGAAAAAATAATGAAAGAAAACTTCTCTAATTTGGCAAAGGAAATAGACATGCAAATCCAGGAAGCTCACAGAGAGTTTCAAATGAGTTGGGACCAAAGAGAACCACACCAAGACACATCATAATTGAAATGCCAAGCATTAAAGATAAAGAGAGAATCTTACAAGCAGCAAGAGAAAAGCAAATAGTTTCCTACAACCCATAAGACTGTTAGCTGATGTCTCAAAAGAAACTTTGCAGGCAATAAGGGACTGGCAAGAAGTATTCAAAGTGATGAAAGGCAAGGACCTACAGCCTAGATTACTATATACAGCAAAGCTATCATTTAGAATCAAAGGGCAGAGAAAGTGCTTCACAGATAAGGTAAAACTAAAGGAGTTCATCATCACCAAGCCATTATTACATGAAATGTTAAAGGGACTTATTTAAGAAAAAGAATAAGATCAAATCTATGAACATTAAAACAACTATCAACAACTGAATCTAAAAAACAAAAGCAAACTAAGCAAACAACCAGAACAGGAACAGAATCATAGGTATGGGGATCATTTGGAGGGTTGTCAGCTGGGACAGGGAGGGGGGACAAGGGGAAAATGGTGCAGGGATCAAGAAGCATAATTAGTAGGAAGAAAATAGACAGGGGGATATTAAGAATAGTGTAGGAGTAAATTCTGCACATGTGACAAAATAAACATGGTAACAACAACAAAAACAATAGTATACAGAAGGGAGAAGCCACAGAACTTACACATACAACCCATGGACATGAACTAAGGTCAGAGAGGATAGCTGGAGGGAAGGGGGATGCCCAGCAAAGGGGAGCAAAGGGAAAAAAATCGGGACAACTGTAACAGCATAATCAAGAAAATATACTTAAAATATAAAAGTAAAATATACATTCAGGTTTAAAAGATAAATATAGATTCTCAAATTGCTATGTGATAAAACAAAATCCAATTTGTCTCTGTTGACTAATGGCATACCTAAAACTAATCCATATAGAATTTTTTTTTATTCCTCACCCTAGGAAATTTTACTAAAGCTTTTAGAGAGAGAAGGTGGGGGGGGGGGGGAGAGAGAGAGAGAGAAATTAATGTCAGAGAGAAACATCAATTGAAGGGAGACATCCATTGGTTGCCTCCCGTATGTGCCCCAACTGGGGATCAAACCCACAACCTAGGTATGTGCCCTGACTGGGAATTGAACTCACAAACTTGGTGTACTGGTTGACACTCCAACTAACCCCACCACACTGACCAGGGCCCACATAGAAATTTATACCAAGAAAATGTTAGCAAAAAGAAAAAAATGAGTTATAATATTAATAGCAGACTACACAGAATTTAAAATTAAAAGCCTCAAATGAGACTCTAAGTAAAGACCACCATTTTATAAACACTAAAGGACAGTGGAATGCCAATAAGCATTGATGTGCCAAAATCAGTGGATAAGATAGGTGTAAAACTAACACTCCTACAAGGAGAAATTTGAGAAGCATACATATCTCAAAATAATTGAAGATTTAGCAACAATTTTGAAAGTATTATTAATGAAATAAATTGTATCTAAAAGGTAGATTTTGAATTACATAGCCTACAAACAGCAAGAATGCCTTTTTACAGGGAATATGAAACTTTTTAAAAAGTATTATATGTTAAGCCACAAATAAAATCTTGAGTTTCAGAGCAGAGAAATAAAAATAAACATGGGGCGGGGTTAGGGTTAGGGTTAGGGTTATCTAAAACTATAGGGAATCTAAAACAAAGTAAAGCAAACCAAACCAAACCAGACTCATAGAAACAGAGACAAAAGGAATAATTGATAGAAGGGAAGGGGTAAAAGGGGGAATATAGTCAATAATATTGTGAAAAGTTTGCATGATGACAGATGATTACTAGGCTTAGTGTGGTGATCACATTGTAAGGTATAAAAATGTCAATTACTGCATTGTACACCTGAAACTAATATAATGTTGTATGCCAACTTTACTTAATGAATTTTTTAGACAATAATAGTTAAGAAAGTAATTAGAAAGGTATAATGCAAGTAAAGAACATTTGAAGAAAAGTTAACAGTATTTCTTCAGTGGAAATCATGGGAAAGGCAACAAAGATGTGTGGAGGAAAGGGTGGGTTTTCAAAAAACCCCAGTCCAGGCCAGTGGCTTTGTAAATGTTATCCTGGGGCCAGCAGCAATGGCATCACATTGGAACTTGTTATAAATGCAGATTCTCAAGTTCTACCCCTGGTCTACTGAATTTAACCAGTTAGGCGAGGCCTAGGAATCTGTGTTTTTTGTACCCTTCCTGAAACTGTTACACACACTGAAGTTTGAGAACCATGTGTAATATATTATGTATGATAGAAACAGAAATTATTAATTACACAGTTGTGAGGCAATGGAATTAAGAAAATTAACATGTTCTAGATGACAGAATCTAAAAGATGGAAGAGTAAGGGAGACCTCAAATGAAAGCAGACTAAAAGAGTCTAGGGTGGAAGAGTTGCTTCACAGGAGTTCCTGTTCTGAGTCCTATTCTGAGTTACAACATAACTGAGTGACCTTGAACTAGTTCCTCCATGCTTCATTTCACTGAGGTCCAGATGCCTCGGATTCTTTGTATTTATGATAGTATTTATGATATTTATGGGACTTGGTGACATGAGAGTCTTTTCCATCCTAAAATGCTCTAAGTCTAGGACAAAATTGTACATCAACAAAACTCAACTAAAGATGGGCTAGGTAGACAACTTTATTTTTTTTATATATAATTTAACTTAGTTTCTATCTCAATACCTCATCTTTCCAGCTAGCAGAAACCAGAACTTGGTTGATTATCAGAAAACCCATTTTAGTATAAATTATTTCTGGCTTTCATACCCTCTTTCTCCCCAAGGTGTCACTGAAGTTGAGGACTCTATCTAGATAGAGCACAGTGTGGGGATAAGGTTGGGGAGAATCCAGTCCACATCCTTTGTCTGTCCTAATGGCAGGCAGATGGCAGCCACTGGGATGCTCTTTGCTGTCTGGTCTTTATGAGTGGTCATCTCTCCACATGCATATCTAACAAGGTTCCTAGGATCTCACCCATCCTTCAGCTATACAATCCATCCCATCTCCTCCCTTTCCTGTCATAGACTGCCCTCTTCCTAGTGATTAGACCCACCGCTTCTTATTTACTGAACTTCTGTGCTCTCTTATTCTTTCTGGGATGATGGAAACTCTGAGAGGCTGTTTGAGGTACTCTGCCTCTTACATACATACCATTTGTCTCCATTCGACTCCCACATGTTTGGCGAAGCCTGAGAGGGTGCATTTGCTTGATGCTGTTCAGTTTCTGATCCACATAAATATTTACTGGATTTTGAACACAGATACTTCTTTCTCCCAAGTCTCTTCTAGATGTTCTAGAAATTAAAAAAAAACTTTGAAATTAAAAAAATCAATAGATAAGTGAATCCTAGACTTGACTCAACTGAAGAATTACTGAATTAGAAGATGATATCAACAAAATCACCTAGAATACAACATCAAAGTTATTTTAAAACAAAATGAAGGGTTATAAGGAATGGAAGATAGACTGAGAGGTTCTAACATATATCCAATAAGAACTACTATGTAAAGAATAGAGAAGACAGCTGAGAAGTAACATTTAAATAAAACATGCATTATTGGTCAGCACATGGTAAATGTTTATAAGTGCTCCATGTATAATTTATAAGAATGTGTACCCTGTAGTTGCTAGGGACAGTATCCTGTGTATGTCCTTTAGGTCAGGTTTACTGGTAGCATCATTTAAATAATCTTCATCCTTATTAACTCTTGACCTGCTTGGTCTAGGTTAATGACATAGGTGTGTTTATTTGCCCCATGATTGTGAATTTGCCTATTTCTCCTCATATTCTTGCCAATGGTTACTTTATTTTTGGTTATCTTATCATATGCACAGACATTTAGAAATATATCTTTCTAGTGAATTAAAATGTTTATTATTATAAATTGTCTCTTTTTATCTTTACTAATCTTTTTTGTCTAAAAGAAAGTTGTGGCATTAATATAGCTATAACAGCTTTCTTTCGGTTAGCAGTTTTTATGATATGTCTTCTTTCCATTCTTTCTACTTTAAACCTTCCTGTGTCCTTGTTGAATGTGATTTAAGTATCATCTAGCTTTTTTCCAGTATGACAAGTTTTGACTTTCAACTGGGCAGTTCATCTATTTACATTTAATGTGATAACTGATACTTCTGATACTTTTGAATTTAAAACTACCAGTTTATTGTTTAATATCTAATTATCAGGAAAATGCAGATCAAAACCATAACCTCACACCTGTTAGAATGGCTGTCCTCAAGAAGATAAGAGATAAGTGTTGGTGAAGATGTGGAGAAAAGGAAACTTTGTAACTGTTGGTGGGAATGTAAATTGGTACATCTATTAGGGAAAGTAGTGTGGCAAGTCCTCAAGAAATTAAAACTACTACAACCATATATGTTGGAGACTGCCCTGCCTGGTCTCAGGAAGCTGTAAACCCCCGTGACTTAGGCTGAGTGAAAGGCCTCCGGACCAGGAGCCACTAAGGAGACAAAACTTATTTCCCTGGCATGATCGGCGGTCAATGACGGGTAACAATTCTCTAAGAAGGAGAATGAACCTAAGATGCGATCACGTGGGAGTGCCCTGAGAGAAGGGGCTGTGGAAATGAAGGGGTGATTGACATTAACCCCTGCCCCCTCTGCTTTGTCAAAGCCTGAGTCTCTGTTCTTAGATGTGAGAAATTCAAGTCTCCTGGCTGCCTTTGTCTTCTCTGTTAACTCAGGCCTGCAGGGGCAGCCCAGACCAGGAGGCGGGCCCCTGGGGTAATCAGGCCTGGGACATAGAATATGCAAGATCCTCTGAGATTTGTTTGCTGGAGGATGTTATTAACTTGGAATTTAAAAGCACAGGCAGGAAACTTTTGGAACCTGTAGCTCTTTCATATGTTAAAGACCACAAACCTTCCCTAGAATCTCAGCAGGAGTTCTGTCCCCACCTTTGTAAGTTGCTTACATCTTTTGATCTTTTCTGCCAGACTGTGAATCCACAAACTAAGTCTGTTTTCTCAGTAAAAATCTGCTTGGGTATGGACACAAAGTGCTTTCCAGTAATGGGGTTGGCCATGGCACCCTCCGGGAGAGAGGGTGGCCCAGGCGCTCCCCACGTGAGGAGTGGCCCTTCTGTTCCTATTCCCCCACAGGACCTGGTTGTCTCTGTGTATGTTTTTAGCATGTTTTGACAAACATCCGCAGCCAAGATGGATACTGCAGGCCAGTATCCTCTACACACATACTCCAGCAATACCACTTTTGAGAATATACCCTAAAGAAATGAAAACAGGGTATCGAAGAGATATATGCACTCTTATGTTTATTACAGTATTATTCACAACAGCCATGATGTGGAAACAACCTATGTGCCTATGAACCAAAGAATATATAAAGAAATGTGGTATATACATGCAATGGAATATTATTAACCATGAGAAAAAAGGAAGTCCTGCATTTGAGACAGCAGGCATACACTTTGAGGATACTATGCTGAGATCAGTCAGACAGAAAAAGGCAAACATTTTATATATAACTTATATGTGGAATCTTAAAAGCTGAATTTATAAAAAACAGAGTAAAATGGTGGTTACCAGGGGTTGGGGGCTGAAGAATAGGAAAGATGTTATTTAAGGGTACAATTTTGCAACAATAAATAAATAAATAAATCCAGATAAATAAATCCTGGAAATCTAATGCACAGTATAGTGATTATAGACAATATTTCATTATAAAAATCAAACTTGCAAAGAGATTAGACCTTAATTAGTCCTGTCACACACACAAAAAATGATAGTTATGTGACATGATAGAGGTGCTAGCTAATGCTAGAATGGCAATCATTGCAATATAAATGTATCACACCCACATAATTACCTTAAACTTACACAATGTTATCTGTCAAATATATCTCAATAAAAATTGTTTAAAAATGATAAAACTAACATCTCACTGCATGCTATTTGTCCTGTCCTATTTTTTCTCTTTCATTTTCTCTTTCTTTTTGCCTTCTTTCAGATTAGTTCTTTTTTTTTCTCTTCCAATTTGTATGTTTTATTCCCACAAGAGAGCTGGGGGTGGGGATGCCTCAAGAGCCTTCCTCATTCAAGGGTGTACCAGGTTCTCAGGTCTGCCCCACCAGCAAGCTGATGTTTAGACAGAATGTTATGGGTGCCAGGTGGAAAGCTCCGATGGGCATGGGTGGTGGGCTTGGTTGGAGGGTACACACTTGTAGAGCACAGGTAGCAGGGCAGGTCCTTCTTTATGATCAGTGGCTCTTCCATGGAACTGTACAGCTTTACCACACAACCTTTCTTGTCAATGAAGAACTTGGTGAAGTTCCATGTGATGGCATTTCCTAGGATGCCCCTTCCATTGGGCTGGACTTTTATCCACTTCTACAGCAGGTGGGCATTATCCCCCTTCACACAGATCTTGCTGTACACATCAAATTTGACATTATAGCTGGCAGTGAACTCTTTGACCTCTGCATTATTAGTCCCTGGCTCTTGCCTCCTGAACTGGTTGCAAGGGAAAGTCAGAATCTGTAAACCACACTCAGCATATCAGGTATGCAGGTCAACAAGCTGAATGTAGTTTATGTCTGTTTTGCCTCATTGAGAGGCCACATTAGTGACAATGCACACAAAGCCCCAGTGCTTGTCCATGTTATCCATGTGCCCATGAATATTTTTGGCTGAGAACTTGTACATGGGCTGAGCACAGTGCCAGTCCTCGTGGGACACGCACACACTATACCAGGGTACAGCCAAGAGGGGGGCCCCAAATAGGAATTTGGAATGGGGTCCAGAACTCAAGGTGTTCAGGAAATATTAGGATATTTCCTGATATTAGGTCCTCACCCTCTTCCCCCATAGGTGTGAGCTGGGGAAAGGACACATGGAGCAGGCCCATTGAGAGCTCTTTTGTATAGCAACAGCTTTGCAGCTAACCTCTGGTATGGCCATTTAACATATCTATAACTTTTAACTGGTTGCATAGGTATGTTAAAAAGCTGTGGCCATGCTCTGAGCCAGGGGAATGGAAGTAACTTCCCTACCAAGATGTAACTGCGGGGCAGGTCCCCCGAGTTACAGCACCTGCGTGGGAGCTTGGAGAAGATTGGCTCCATGACATGGGGCCACCCCTGGCCAGACCCATGATGGCAGCCCAGTGAAGCTGGAAGGATATGAAAGTGCTGGCATGTGTAGCCAACTGTAGGAGGAGTTGGAAATGGGACTGCAGAGGAAGATTGGCATGGGGATTTAAACCCAGACACAGCAGCCATTGGGGAGAACCACTCGGTCTTTAGCCAAGTGGGGACTCCTATGGCCCTGGGAGAGAGAACCACAAGGCCTTGCCAGAGTGGGTGTTACAGAACAACAAGGGCACCAAGAGGGGCCAAAGGGCAATGTACTATTACCAGAAAGGAACCCCCCCAGGTTCGTCATGTCCGCCGCCAGAGGAAAGATGTCTCTCAATGCCAGAGATTCGTGAAAAAGAAAGGAAATGTTTATTTAATACTATACTAACCTAAAGTAGTGACCTAATGTCTTCATCAATATTCCAAAGTCCCTTAAAACACCCACAAACACACACAGTCCTTCCTTTCCCCCTTTTGCCCAGTCTGGGGTACCATATCTCTGGAAAAGAGATAGAAGTCCATGACTCAGGAAGCCCTGGTTCTTCCTAGTAATCTATCTTGGCTGGTAGGCCTCACTTGGTTCCTGTCTCCATCAGCTGTGTTGCCAGGATCTCTGCTAAAACTGGATGGTGGTTCCCCCTTCTAAAGCTTCGGGGGTCCCCACTCTGGCAAAGCCTTGTGGTTCTCTCTCCAAGGGCCACAGGAGTCCCCACTCAGCCAAAACTGTGTAGTTCTCTCTCCACTGCCCCAGATGCGTGGTCCTTTCTGCACAATGGCTGTGGGAGTCTCCACACTGCCAAAGCCGTGCCATTCTCCCTCCTCAATGGCTGCAAGGAGGGGCATTGCCACTCTGCCAAAGCTGAGTGGTGATTCTCTGCCAAACCTGCATGGTGATTTCTCTCCAGGACTGCAGGAGTCACCACTCTGCTAAAGACCAAGTGGCTCTCTCTTCTATTGCCATAGCCGACTGATCCTCTCTGCACAATGGCTGCCACATCTGGGTTTAAATCCCCACACCCGTCCTCCTCTGCAGCCCCATTTCCGACTCCTTCTACAATAAGTTACACCTGCCAGCACTGATATCTTTCCAGCTTTACTTGGCTGCCATCGTGAGTCTGGGCAGGTGTGGCCCTATATCATGGAGCCAATCTTCTCCAAGCTCCCACACAGGTGCTGTAACTCGAGGGACCTGGCCCCAGTTACATCTTGGTGGAGAAGTTACTTCCATTCCCCTGGCTCAGAGCTTGGCCACAGCTATTTAACATATCCATGTAACCAGTTAAAGGTTATAGATATGTTAAATGACCACAGCAAAGGTTAGCTGCAAAGCTGTTGCTATGCAAAACAGCTCTCAATGGCCCTGCTCCATTTGTCCCTTCCCCCAACTCACACCTGGGTGGGGGGAGGACATCCTAATATTTCCTGAACACCTTGAGCTCTGGACCCCATTCAAATCCCTATTTGGGGCCCCCCTCTTGGCTGCACCCTGCTACATGGGGACTCTCTCTGCCCTGGGAGAGAGAACCACAAGGCTTTGCCAGAGTGGAGACTCCCGCATCCATTGTGCAGAGAGAACCATGTGTTTTGGAAGAGTGGGGACCCCTGCAGCTTTAGAAGGGGGAACCACCACCCAGCTTTAGCAGAGATCCCAGTGACATAGCTGATGGTGATGGAAACTGAGGGAGGCCTACCAGTTGAGATGGATTACTGGGAAGAACCAGGCACTGCCTGAGCCATAGACTTCTATTTCTTTTTCTGAGATATGGTACCCCAGACTGGGCAAAAGGGGGTAAAGGAAGGACTGTGTGTGTTTGTGGGTGTTTTAAGGGACTTTGGAATATTGATGAAGACATTAGGTCACTACTTTAGGTTAGTATAGTATTAAATAAACATTTCCTTTCTTTTTCACAAATCTCTGGCATTGAGAAATGTCTTTTCTCTGGCGGTGGACATAACGAACCTGGGGGGTTCCTTTCGGTAATTGTATATTGCCCTTGCCCCCCCCCTCCCCCCGCTTTGTTGTTCTGTAACAACAATGCTGGCAAGCCTGACTCAGCCAGAGCGCTGCGCAGAAGGGCAGGCCTCAGATTGGTTCTTATTATTCCATTTAACCCTTTTTCTTATTTCAAAGAGTTAGTGGTTTTCCTAAAGAATAAGTTACATACATGTATCAGCATCTAATTCTAATTTATATTTTAACCCTCTTCCCGGAAAAGGCAAAAACCATAGAACTCTTTTACTCCTTTTACCCTCTGACTTATATTTCATTGTTGATTCTTTCATTGTTAATGCCATTTTATCTTGATTCTTTCTATATTTTAAAACTTGTGGGAGGCCACTCTGCGTGACGTGGGCCCAGCTCCCACTGGGAGATGCATAGGACCCACACCCAGGGATAGGTTTTCCCATGGGGAATCAGGCCTGCAATGTACCTAGGCCGCTATGAGTCTTGCTTTTTGCTAAAACTCCCTCACCCTGAATTGAAGACATTTAATGCAAAGCAACTTCCTAAAAACCATGCTAAACCTTTCAAGGATGAGTGTAACCAGTTCTACTACTTTTGCCTTTTCATTTGCAAATATCCCTCTTCTGTGATGTGATTACCAGCATCCTCTCCTTTGTTTCCTGTATAAGGTAACCATGTAAAGTGAGCCTGTGCATAGTTAATGAGAATCTTCTTGTAATGTCCCCAGTAAGACAATAAAAGCTCATTGGAGCTAGGGCCAAGGTTTTTGCTCCCCTTGAGAGAAAAGCTATGCCGTCCCTTTTCCTCCACAGGACTCGGTAGTCCATGTGAGTTTGTCTCATATTTCATCCATAATGACATGGACCCCACAAGCCAGGGTCTGTATCAAAAACTCACCAAGACATTATTATTTGTTTATAGTGATATTTATATAAACTTATTCACATATTTATACACATTTTATATTCAAATATCTATAGACCATAGTTATACTTTTCTTTGGGGCAAATAGATAAAGAAAAGTGTCACTTTGAAATCTTAACAATGTTTCCTGATGCCTTTGAATTGTTGCCTAGTCATTGTAGGCATTTCCTGAACAAATATTCAAAAGCCTGGAGCCTGACACCTGATGGAAGAGTGGGCCAACGAAGTAGCATAAAACAACTCAGGAAGTCAAGCACGAAGGATGGCTTCTTCTGAAATTGTTTGATTTTGTTTTAACAGGGTCCTACCCTCCACCATTTCATATATCCTAATTAAATTTCTAAATTAAACGAATTTTACTTTAGGGTTTTGTAGCACTTCTTTGAAATTCCTGGGAATATTCTGATTATGACAAGTCTGAGGGGAAGAATCACATAAATGAGACAAGCCAGTCAACTCAAATATCAGTGAAATGTAACATTTTGCAGGGACTTTAAGTGCCATAACCCACTAAAATTCAGCAGAGAGTTAAGAAACCAGAGTAGGTAATGAAGAAGGTATTTAAAGTGGCCCATCTGTGAGGGCAAGGAAGATTTACTGATCTCTGGCAAAGTATGGCAGCTGACATTTCTCAGCAATTCATCCTTCTGGAATCCTAGAACTGGGAACTCAAGGATCAAGTTCTCCTTTATTAGGTAGGTGTCAGTAGGTGGGATACTTGGGGTCTACCCTTCCCTGTGGTGGCGTGAGGGGTCCTGCATTCGGCACATGCCCACCAATATGGAACAGGCTGCTTCTCCATCTCCTCACTGACTGGCATAGATGTCTGCTCCACTTTGTTTCAAACTTAAAATGGGAATATGTGTTGGAGTGTGAAGAATCCAAGTGAGTTCTTAGGTCTTAGTATCTTGTCCATTGTGGTATTTTCATTGCAGAAAGTGTCCTTTGGCCCTTCTCCGCTCTGCTGGCCATTGTGAGGGGAAGGGAAGAGTACGGAAGTTTCAGCAGTTGTGAGTTTCTTTCCCTTCTTGTTTCAGAATGGTTTCTATGACAGTGTAGGTCTGCCTGTGGGTTTTATCCCATCTGCTAAGTCCTATGGCCTGGCTGCTATAACTCATTCCTACAGGAAGACATGGCTTTTACCTGTGAAAGGCTGTGGATGAAGATAAAAGTCATAAATGCAAAGGTATCAGTTGTACTGCTCTCTCTGTTCCCATTCATCTATAAACAGCATAGGAACTGAGCAGAACTCAGATCTTATCCAGAAGTAAAGGCAACAAAAGCAAGACATGTACTATTTGTCTCCCAGAGAAAGTAGAAAGTTCTATGGACATCCTCAGACCCTTATAGAGTCAGTTTGGGTTCTTCTAAGAAGAGAGAATCCTCTCCTGTCTGATGTTCTGTGGGCCTTGCTTCTCAGGATTGCCAGAGGTAGCAAATTAAAACACAGAATGTCCATGAATTGCTTGGCACATATTTATATAAAAAAATTTGTTGTATATCTGAAATTCAAATTTAACTGGGCTCCCTGTATTTTATCTAATAATCCCACCATATCTTATGTTGTGTCTCATTGCACTGTTTTCTACTTCTCACTATTTGTTGTGTGTCAAATGTTTGTCTTTACAACACTGCAAACTGTAGTCCACTATGGCACCTGACTCAAGGTTGAAGTTGTCAGATGACTGGGTTAATATAGGTTTAGTTTGGTTTAACTTGGACTCCTTCATGTCACTCTAGACAACAGGCTTGAAGTTGTCAAGAATGTTAGTTGACCCGGCTCATAGGATCTAAAGATGCCTGTAGGTATCCGATTGAAGAAATGATGCTGTAAGAGCTGCCTGTCCTTTTCAACCAGCAGGAGTAGCATCATGGTTTAAACCAATGAAGCCCAACAAAGATATAACGTGAGCCTCAGACATGGCTTACAATTTTCTAGTAGCCACCTTTAAAAAGTAAATAAATAAATGTTAATCTTATATAGCATTTAACTCAGTTTGTCCAAAGTGTTATTTCAACATGGAGTTAATTTAAAGAAATTTTTGATAAAATACTTTCCTTTTAATATTGTGTCTTCAAAATCTTATGTATATTGAATGTTTATCACGTATCTCAACTTGAGTACTAAATTTCCAGAAATACTTTATTTGTATTTCATAAAATTTGTGGTTGAAAAGATTTACATACTCAATTTGTATCAAATATACTTAACAGTGTTCCAATAACTAAATCAAATAGTTTTTTACATTTAAATTGATTAAGCTTAAATAAAGTAAAATATTAAATTCCTCATTCCTAACTAGGCACATTTCAACTACTCAACAGCCATAGCATGGACCTTGATAGTCTTTGGAGAATCTTCTGAAATCTTTTTAACCCAACAAACAAGGCAAATAAAACAAACCTACAATCAGTGGTATCACCCCAGAGTCTGGGATCCACAGAGCACCCTGGATTCCAAGCAGTTCTTAGTAATTCACCTTGACTGCCACAACAAATCTCTCCTGAGTCACTCTCTTCCCCCCTGTGACAAAATCAGATGATGTGATTTCACGTGAAAGCCACTGAATGAACTAACACTGTCCATGCTGTGTGTGCCTGATTATGCAGGCTGCTTTGTGTGTGATGTTTTCATTTCAGAAGCCCGTTAACGCATCTTCCTGAAGACCTAGTCTTACATCTCAGTCCTCGGGAGCGATCTGAACCAGCCTGAAAATGTGAACGCCAGAACCTCCCCTGCAGTCCAAACAGTTTGTGGACTATGTCTAAATAGTCTGGTGTGCTAACCACAACTGAGGAATTTATTAGAGCATTAAAGTACTGTAAGAAAAATGTTGTCATTCAAGGGCTGCGGGGAGGAGTGTAAGTATTATTCTTAAGGCCAGACACTGGGGCTCTGGCAAGAAGGCAAACTGAGTGTAAGGATCCCAGGATCAAAAGGTGACTGAGAGGCATCTAACTGAGGAGTGCAGCCCTGATATTTGTGGTTTCCTTTCCAGCAGTGGAATTTGGTACAACCCTTTGAGCAGCTGCACAGCCAGCTCTGGGGCCCTGCAGGAAGGGGGGTGGATTCCTGGAAGTCACAAATAATGGGGGTTGGGCACCCCTCTGCATATCTGGGATAAGACTCATCATTTTTAATTGCCTTTACCCAGTGCAGGGCATCCTAACCAGTAGCTGGGATCTCCCAGTGAAATTTAGTTTATATCCAAGGCTGTTCAGATGTTCATAATTAAATAAGAAGGAAAACAAATGAAAAAGAAAGACAAAAGTGTACACATGGAAAGAAATGTCTGCAAGATGTTAATATAAATGCAAATGTATTTTCTTACCCAAATCATTTTATGTACTACTTGTGCTGTTGGTCATTTCATTTTGATGTCTTATGCAAATATTTCTCCATAAGTACTTTCATTCACTTGATTAATTTCCCAGAGAATTAAGAGGTTCTCACTCTTTATTTTCTGACCTTTAACATTATACATAGAGAGAGCAGGCAAATTTAGAGTCAGGGAAGGGATAAAGTGGCTTAATTTCCACACCCAGGAAAGAGTGGAGCCTAGATGAGGGAGAAAATATTTGTTTGGTCATATAACCCATTTCAATAGAGTTCTTAATATGGGTGGGACCCTGGGGTGAGGTACAGAAAGATGGAGGTGGTTATCATTTTATAGAAACTCCAACTTCATCAACTTTTCTAACCTTAGGTCAATTATTTACATTTTTTAAGGCTCAGATTCCTCAATTTAAAAATGAGGATAAGGACTTAAGGCCAAGATAGAGGCATAGATATACACACTGTGCCTTCTTGCACAACGAAGATAGGGACAACAACAATTTAGAAAAAGAATAACAACCAGAACTGACAGAAAATTGAACTGTATGGAAGTTGGTCAACCAAGAAGTTAAAATAGACATGCCCATCCAGACTGGTATGAGTGGTGGAGTTAGGCAGCCGGGCGTGGGTCGCAGCGCAGATTGCAGAGAGTGTTGGGACTGGGGTGTAAGGTATCCGGGGCACAAAAGACCACAGCGGGTGGATCCTGAGTGCAAGAAGCGGCAGCTGGTAGACCCAGTGAGGAGGTGACTGTGAAGCAAGGCACTGCGTGCAACCCAGGATCACAGCGCTGGGAAAGAGAGACTTGAGGCACTGATTGAAAACACCTGTGGGAGTTGAAGCACCGAGAGATACTCCCAGACTCACAGGAGAGGTTGCTGGAAAGTCCCATGGGGTGCACAAGCCCATCCACATCAGAATTGGCACAACAGGGTCCCAGTTTGCTTGGGGGAAGCAGCGGAAGGAACTGGGGTCTGACAGAGAGCAGAGCAAGCCCCACTGTTCCCTATCGGACCCCACCCCCACATACGTCACAACCCAGTGACTTGGGTGCCCCACTCTGGTGAACACCTAACGCTCCACCCCTCATACAGAACAGGCGCGACCAGACCAAAGGAAAAAAAATGGCTCAAACAGAATTAAAAGCCCCACGATCAGTACTTTTAAGTGACTGAGAGATAGCCAACCTATCAGATGCACAGTTCAAAGCACTGGTGATCAGGATGCTCACAGAATTGGTGGACTTTGGTCATAAATTAGATGAACGAATGCAGATTACAGTAAGTGAAATGAAGAAAAAATGCACACAGAACCAAGAGTGATGGAAAGAAAACTGGGTTTCAAATCAATGGACAGGACCAGAAGGAGGAAAGGAACAACCAAACAGAAAAGAATGAAGAAACAAGAATTCAAAAAAAATGAGGAGAGGCTTAGGGACCTCCAGGACATCTTTAAACGTTCCAATATACGAATTATAGGGGGTACCAGAAGGGGAAGAGGAAACACAACAAGTGGAAAAGTTATTTGAACAAATAATAAAGGAGAACTTCCCCAATATGGCAAGGGAAATAGACTTCCAGGAAGTCCAAGAAGCTCAGAGAGTCCCAAAGAAGTTGGACCCAAGGAGGAAAACACCAAGGCACATCACAATTACATTACCCAAGATAAAAAATGAAGGAGAGAATTCTAGAAGCAGCAAGAGATAAAGGGACAGTTACCTACAAAGGAGTTCCCATCAGAATGTCAGCTGATTTCTCAAAAGAGATCTTGCAGGCAAGAAGGGGCTGGAAAGAAGTATTCCAAGTCATGAAAGGCAAGGACCTACATCCAAGAATACTCTATCCAGCAAAGCTTTCATTTAGAATGGAAGGGGAAATAAAGTGCTTCTCAGATAAGGTCAAGTTAAAGGAGTTCATCATCACCAAGCCCCCATTTTATGAAATGTTAAAGGGACGTATCTAAGAAAAAGAAGATAAAAAGCATGGATAGTAAAATGACAGCAAACTCACAATTATTAACAACCACACCCCCCAAAAAAACAAAAAACAAAAACAAACTAAGCAAACTAGAACAGGAACAGAACCACAGAAATGGAGATCACATGGAGGGTTATCAACAGGGGAGTGGGAGGAGGAGAGAGGGGGAAAAGGTACGGAGAATAAGTAGCATAGATGGTAGGTAGAAAATAGACAGGGGAAGGGTAAGAATAGTATGGGAAGTGTAGAAGTGAAAGAACTTATGACACATGGCCATGAACTAAAGGGGGGGAATGTGGGTGGGAGTGGGTGTGCAGGGTGGAGAGGAATGAAGGGGGATAATGTGACAACTGTAATTGCATAATCAATAAAATATATTAAAAAATAAAAAATGAGAATCAGAATAAATCAATAAAGGAGAAAACATGTAAATTATTCAGTAAATGGTGCTGATGATATTATTCTTTTTATTTTTTTATTTTATTGTTGTTCATGTGTATTTGTCTGCATTTCCCCCCAACCACTACCTCACCCCTGGCCATCCCCATCTCTTTCCCACGATTCCACCTCCCCTTTGTTTTGTCCATGAGTCCTTTACAGTTATTCCTGAAAACTCTTCCCTCTTTTCCTCCCATTATCACCTCCCACTTCCCCTCCGGTTACTGTCATATTGTTCTTAATTTCAGTGTCTCTGGTTACATTTTGCTTGCTTGTTTGTTTTGTTGATTAGGTTCCACTGAAAGGTGAGATCGTACGGTAGTTGTCTTTCACTTATTGGCTTATTTCACTCAGCATAATGCTTTCCAGTTCCATCCATGCTGTCGCAAAGGGTAGGAGCTCCTTCTTTCTGCTGCATAGTATTCCATTGTGTAAATGTACCATAGTTTTTTGATCCATTCATTTACTGATGGGCACTTAGGTTTCTTCTAGCACTTGGCTATTGTAAATTGTGCTGCTATGAACATTGGGGTGCATAGGTTCCTATGGATTATTTTTAAAGATGATTCATCACCCCTATATCTAGTAGACTTTTCTTTGTTTTTCCAGTTTTGCTCTCAAAAAAAAAAAAGATGCTGTTGAACCCAGACAACAGGTCATAGTCATTTAGATTTGGAGAGGATTGTGAGTATTGGCTAGTTCCCATCTTTCCCCTTTTTAAGGTCAAATTTCCTGAATTTCTTGGCCTAACTTAAAAGCCACTCCTAAAGGAAGATACCTTTATACACACAAAGGGGAGAAGATAGTGTGACCCCAGAAAACTTCTCTTGTTCGAAAATTATTGTTTTCATATGAATTTCATAGAAATCCAGCCACAGAATCTTAACAGCAGAGAGACCTGCTGGAAGCTGACAGGGTTTGGGATGAAGCTGCTAGGTGGTGTGGGGTGGCCTCAGGTTTCTGATTCCCCAAGTCCCTGTGAAACTCAAATATACATAATTTTATCAGAAATATATTTGTTGCATTGAGAGACTTTACCTTACCTTTATTATTTTTTTTGCTGTTATTTACCTTCCCTTCAAACTACAAATGCAGTGCATATTTATCTCAATAAGCCAGCCTCCACAGAGATGCCCCATTAGAAGGCTGGTTATCGTTCTTTAAATGCCCATCCAGCCACTTTACCAGATTCTCTTATGAATTCTGAAATATTCTTATGTTTTGAACATATGTGATTATGGCATCTGAAAATAATGATGAGTGTACCTTTTCATTTTCAATATCTAGTCTGTCATCATAGTTTTCTTATTCTAATCCATTAAACTTCTTCCAACCATTGCTTATTCCTGATTTTCATTGGAATAGTTTTATATTATATATTATGTTTGAATTAGGTAAAGTCATTATCAATTCAAAGAGCTTTCTATTACTATTTTTTCTAGCATTTTTATTAGAAACGAGACTTGGCAAGAATTATCAACATTATTATCTTTACAAAATCAGCTCTTGTATTTTTTAATTTTCAGTGAGTGTTTAAATATATGATTAATTTTGTCTTTATCCCTACTCTCCTTTTCAGCTTTTCTTTTTTTCTTTTTTTAATATATTTTATTGATTATGCAATTACAGTTGTCACATTATCCCCCTTCATTCCTCTCCACCCTGCACACCCACTCCCACCCACATTCCCCCCCTTTAGTTCATGGCCATGTGTCATAAGTTCTTTCACTTCTACACTTCCCATACTGTTCTTACCCTACCGCTGTCTATTTTCTACCTACCATCTATGCTACTTATTCTCTGTACCTTTTCCCCCTCTCTCCTCCTCCCACTCCCCTGTTGCTAACCCTCCATGTGATCTCCATTTCTGTGGTTCTGTTCCTGTTCTAGTTTGCTTAGTTTGTTTTTGTTTTTTGTTTTTTTGGGGGGTGTGGTTGTTAATAATTGTGAGTTTGCTGTCATTTTACTATCCATGCTTTTTATCTTCTTTTTCTTAGATACGTCCCTTTAACATTTCATAAAATGGGGGCTTGGTGATGATGAACTCCTTTAACTTGACCTTATCTGAGAAGCACTTTATTTCCCCTTCCATTCTAAATGAAAGCTTTGCTGGATAGAGTATTCTTGGATGTAGGTCCTTGCCTTTCATGACTTGGAATACTTCTTTCCAGCCCCTTCTTGCCTGCAAGATCTCTTTTGAGAAATCAGCTGACATTCTGATGGGAACTCCTTTGTAGGTAACTGTCCCTTTATCTCTTGCTGCTTCTAGAATTCTCTCCTTCATTTTTATCTTGGGTAATGTAATTGTGATGTGCCTTGGTGTTTTCCTCCTTGGGTCCAACTTCTTTGGGACTCTCTGAGCTTCTTGGACTTCCTGGAAGTCTATTTCCCTTGCCATATTGGGGAAGTTCTCCTTTATTATTTGTTCAAATAACTTTTCCACTTGTTGTGTTTCCTCTTCCCCTTCTGGTACCCCTATAATTCGTATATTGGAACGTTTAAAGATGTCCTGGAGGTCCCTAAGCCTCTCCTCATTTTTTTGAATTCTTGTTTCTTCATTCTTTTCTGTTTGGTTGTTCCTTTCCTCCTTCTGGTCCTGTCCATTGATTTGAAACCCAGTTTTCTTTCCATCACTCTTGGTTCTGTGTGCATTTTTCTTCATTTCACTTACTGTAATCTGCATTCGTTCATCTAATTTATGACCAAAGTCCACCAATTCTGTGAGCATCCTGATCACCAGTGCTTTGAACTGTGCATCTGATAGGTTGGCTATCTCTCAGTCACTTAAAAGTACTGATCGTGGGGCTTTTAACTCTGTTTGAGCCATCTTTTTTATTTTATTTTTTTTCCTTTGGTCTGGTCGCGCCTGTTCTGTATGAGGGGTGGAGCGTTAGGTGTTCCCCAGGGCAGGGCACCTCAGTTGCTGGGTTGTGATGTTGTATGTGGAGGCGGGGTCCGAGAGGGGACAATGGCGCCCGCTCCGTTCTCCTCAGGACTCCAGTCCCCCTTGCCACTTCCCACAAGCAAATTGGTCCCCTCTCGTGCTGGCTCCCAGGCAGGTGGGCTTGTGCACTCTCTTGGACTCTGTGGGTTTCTCCAAGGAGCCTCCTGTGTGGCTGAGGGAATCGCCCAGCCTCAGCTTCCACAGGTGTTTTCAATTGGTGCCTTCAGGCTTTGTTTCCCGGCACTGGGTCCCTGGGATGCGAGGTCTGTGTCAAGCTGCCTGTTTTCGCTTAGTTCTTCATGCGAATGTGTGGCTGTCAACAGCCAGCTGCCTTGCGCACCTCACTGGGTCTGCTCGACACCTCCCTTGCCCAGGGTCTGCCACTGGTCCATCAGCTGTGGTGTGGGCCCTGCATGTGCATCTGCCAGCCACCGATTTTTCCTGACGGTGCCCCTCGATCCCTCTCCTCTCCTTAGGCCTCCGATTCCACCCCTCCTTACCGGACTGGATGTATGGTATTCAGACTTCCGTTCAGTTAATTTCTCTCTGTTTTGGTTGTTTTTGTTTCTAAATTCTTGTTGTCCTTAGTTTTGGTTGTGCAAGGAGGTACAGTGTGACCACCTATGCCTCCATCTTGGATCCTCTCCTTTTCAGCTTTTCTTAGTTTTATCTTGATTTCCTTTCTTTTAAGGTTTTATTTATTTATTTTTAGAGAGGGAAGGGAGGGAGAAAGAGAAAGAGAGAGAGAAACATCAATGTGCGGTTGCTGGGGGCCATGGCCTGCAACCCAGGCATGTACCCTAACTGGGAATCAAACCTGCAACACTTGATTTTCTTTTTTAATAACTTTTTATATCTCAATAAAACTTTTTGAAGTTTTATTGAGATATAATTCACAAACCATACCACTTATCCATTTAAAGTATATAATGGTTTGAGTATATTCACAGACATATTCAAGCATCAGCACAGACATTGAACATTTTTTATCACCTTGGAAAGAAGCCTCACACCACTTAGCTAGAATCTCGAAGCCCTCATGTCCACCTGCCCCTGAAGAACCATTAATCTACTTTTCTTTCTATATATTTGCTTGTGCTGGACATTTCACATAAATGGAATCATACAATATGTTGTCTTTGTGACTGGGTACTTTCATTTTGCATAATGTTTTCCAGATTGATTTATGTATTATCAGTACTTCATTTCTTTTTATGGTCAAATAATATTCTGTTGTATGAACATACACTATTTGTTTATCAGAGTTAGGAACTTTGCATTGTGGCCATCTTTAGGATGTTATAAAATGCTGCTACAAACATTCATGTACACATTTTTATGTGAACATATATTGTCAGTTCTTGAGGTACATATTGGTACAAGGAGTGTAATTGTTGGTCATATGTTTAACTGTTTGAGGAACTTCCATGCTGTTTTCCAAAGTGCCTGCACCATTTTGCATTCCCATGAGCAGTGAATAAGGATTCAGATTTTTCCACAACCTCTGCAACACATTATTGTATGGCTTTCTGATGCTAGCCACCTTAATGGATGTGAAGTATGTGTCACTGTGGGTTTGACTAGCATTTGTGTGACAACTAATGACACTGAGCATCTTTTCATGTGCTTGTTGACCATTCGTATATCTCCATTGGAAAAATGTATATTCAGTTCCTTTGTCCACTTTTAAAATAGGATTTTCTTTTTCTTATAAATCTTTATATATTCTAGATACAAATTCCTTATCAGATACAGTCACACACTGCTTAACAACAGAGATATGACTGAGAAATGTGTCACTAGGCAATTTTGTTGTTGTGCTGGTGGTAATTGTAACACAAAGGCAGATATCTCTGTAGTCTGGTGCAGAAAAGAGGCAGTACAATTATGGTGTAACATATGAAGTGTATGTATGTGCACTTGCTGGGTGGTGGGGAGAGCTGAGGAGGGAGGCCAGAGGAGGAGGGAGAGAGGGAAGAAAGAGTAAGGGAGAGAGAATAAAGGGAGAGGAAACAGAGAGAGGAGGAGACAGAAGAACTGGACTTGGAGGGAAGACAAGTGAGTTTGTACACAGAAGTTTGTGGGCAGAGAGTGTGTGTGGGGAGCAGGTAGGTGGGTGGGAGGCTACCCAGCTCTTTGCTCAGCTGTGGGCTGGCCTGTGGACAACACACTGAGCTCCTGTCTATTTAAACTACAAAGAGCTAGCCTTAAATTTAGCATCTTAAGTGGGTCTAGTTTTTTCTTTCACCATCACAAACACTGTCATTGTAATTTATTATAATCTTATGAAACCACTACTGTATATGCATCTTTTTTGACAAAAATATTGTTATATAGGATGTGACTGTACAAGATTTGCAGATATCCTCTTTCATTCTATAGTTTGTTTTTCACTTTCTTGATAATGTACTTTAATATAATGTTGATGAAGTCCAATACATCTATGTTTTCTTTTGTTGCTCATGCTTATGACATTATATTTAAGAACCCATTACCAAATCCAAGGTCAACAGAGATTTATCCCTGTTTTCTTCTAAAAGTTTTATTATTTTAGCTCTTCTATTTGGGGGTTTAACCCATTTTTAGTTAATTTTTCTGTTTTTTCTATATGGTGTGATGTAAAGGTACAAATTCAGTATTTTGCATGTGACTATTTTCTTGTCCCAAACCATTTATTGAAAAGACTATTCTTTTCCATATTAAAGGGCCTTAGTATCTTTGTGGAATATCAATTGGCAATAGATGTATTGGTTTATTTGTAGACTCTCAGTTCTTTATTGGTCTACATGTCTATCCTTATGCTATCCTTATGCCAATACCACACTATTTAATTACTGTAGCTTTGTAGGAAGTTTAAAAATTTTATTTATTGATTGACTTTAAAAAGAGATTTGATTTGCTGTTATTCACTTACTTATGCATTCATTGGTTGTGTCTTGTATGTGCCCTGACTGGAGATTGAACATTGAACTTTGGCATATCAGGACAACATTTGAACCAACTGAACTACCTGACCAGGGCTGCTTTGTACTAAGTGTCTTTGTTTATTATTTTTAGGATTGTTTTGGCTATTCAGGGTCCCTTGCAATTTCACATAGATTTTAGAGTCTGCTTTGACATTTTGTTTGTTGTTTTACACTTGTTCATTTAATTTAAACATATTTATATAAACAATGAAAACTTTATAAGGCTAAGGCTATTTTAGATTCAGTGAAAATTCACTAATTTTCAAAATTTCTTTATTTTTTAAATATATTTTATTGATTATGCTATTACAGTTGTCCCATTTCCTCCCCTTCACTCCTCTCCATCCTGCAAACCCCCTCCTACCCACATTACCCCCATCTAGTTCATGTTCATGTGTCATACATATAAGTTCCTTTTTTTTAAGATTTTATTTATTTATTTTTAGAGAGGGAAGGGAGGGGGAGAGAGAAAGAGAGAGAGAGAAAGAGAGAGAGAGAGAAACATCAATGTGCGGTTGCTGGGGGTTATGGCCTGCAACTCAGGCATGTACCATGGCTGGGAATGGAACCTGGGACACTTTTGTTCCCAGCCCATGCTCAATCCACTGAGCTACACCAGCCAGGGCACATATAAGTTCTTTGGCTTCTATATTTCCCATACAAATTTTACCCTCCCCTGTCTATAGTCTACCTATCATTTATGCTACTTATTCTCTGTGCCTTTTCTCCCTCTCTCCTCCAACTCCCCTGTTGCTAACCCTCCATGTGATCTCCATTGTGATCTCCTATGTCACTGGGTTGTGATGCTCTATGTGGGGAAGCGGTCTTAGAGGGAACAGTGGTGCTTGCTCTGCTCTCTGCCAAATTTCAGTCACTTTCCCTGCTTCCCCCAAGCAAATTGGGCCCTCCTCATGCTGATTCCTGGGTGGGTGGGTTTGTGTACATCCTGGGACCGTGTGGGTCTCTCCAGTGAACTCTCCTGTGAGGCTGGGAGTTTCTCCTAGGACCTCAACCCCCACAGGTGTTTTCCATCGGTGGTTTGAGGCTTTATTTCCCTGCGCTGGGCCCCTGGGTTGTCCTGCTACCCAGTTTTTTCTGATTTATCTGCATGTGGATGTGGGACCGTCCAGTCTGCCAGCTGCCTTGCACACCGTGCCCCCTTCCACAATCTGTCACCTCACTGGGTCCCCCAGCCCCACTTTGACTCAAGCCCTCTCCACCCTGCTTCCTGACTCCACCCCTCCTACCAGTCTGGATGAATGTGTCTTCTTTAACTCCTGGGTTGTCTGACTTCCATACAATTTGATTTTCTGTCAGTTCTGGTTGTTTTTAAATTGCTGTTGTCCTTCTTTTGGTTGTGCGAGGAGACACAGTGTGTATACCTATGCCTCCATCTTGGCCGGAAGTTTCCCAAAATGTTTTTATTTTTAATATATGCATTTAAGTCTACTCATTTCCCTAAGTATTGTTTTTCTGCATCCCACAAGTTTTTGTCTAATTTTCATTATCATTTTGTTCAAAATATTTCTAATTTTCAAAATAATTTAAGAAATGAGTTTAGAAATAGTTTTCTTGATTTTCAAATATATTTGGGTATTATGTACTTAGTTATCTTTTGATATTGATTTCTACCTTAGCTTTTATTGACTTTTAACTTAATACAAATAGTTAGGGAATATGTTCTGTATTAATTTAACATCAGACATTGTTGAAGCTTGCTTTATACCCCCAACATGGTTGTGGGTTGTCTCCAGGCAAAGGTCACAAACTTAGAATGACTCATCAGGAGTCAACATTCCCAGCAATTGGGGAATGAAGACCTTCGTCCTGAGTGGAGAGCTAGTGGATAAACCAGAGTATCTACAGTTTCCACTATGATTTTTTGTTTGCCTATTTCTCCTTATAGTTCTATAAATCTCATTGATTATGAGACTGTGTTATTAGGTACACACAGATTTATAATTCTTCCATATGCCTGATGAATTGGACCCTTTGTCATTACAAAGTGCTCTTTTTTTATCCATTGCAATGTTTATTGCTTAACACCTATTTTTCTGATATAAATATAGCTATACCAGATTTCTTCTGTTTCATTGTTCCATGATGTATTTTATCCACCTTTTTAACTTTAATCTTTCTGTAACTTTTATTTTAGATTTATCTTTTTAAAGAAGCATACAGATTGTGTGTGCATGTGTGTGTATTTGTGTGTTCAAATCCAATCAGATGGCCTTTTAGTCCATTTATATTTAATGTCATTACTAATATATTTAGGTTTGAATCTACCCTCTAACTGTTCTTACATTAACTTACATTATTTGCCTCATTAATTGTCTCCATTTTCTCTCCTTTCTAGACTCATTTTAATTTAATTTTTATTACACATTTGCTCCTCTTAGTGTAGTAATTATATACTTTTTCTTTTCATGAAATTACTGTTACATTCAGGACTTATTAAAGAATAGATAATTTACCCTTTCCTATATAATAAGTTGAGAACTCTTAACTTCATTATCTCTGCTCATACTCATTTGCCATTTTTGCTATATATTCTTAAAAATTTACATGTCACAAGATATTATTTTTTTGGACATTCAATATTAATTTAGATTTACTCACATATATCCCTTGTACATTGCTCTTTATTCCTTGCTGTATTTTTGAGGTTCTATTTGTAATCACAACCTTGTTCTTGGAGAAGACCTTTTAGTTCTTTCTTTAGCGTGATCATGTTGGTGATAATTATATAAACACATACTCCATTATTAAACATAGTTTTTATTTTGCAGAAAATTCTAGGAGGGCAGTTATATTCTTTTTACATTGTGAGATAAAATTCCACTAACTTTTGGCTTTGATTATTTAGGTAGACAAATCTACTGTCTATAAAATTGTTTCTCTTTTAAAGTGTTGGTGGGGAGGGGTGAGGGGAAAAGGCAGAAAACTGTATTTGAACAACAATAAAAAATAATAAAATAAAAGGACAGATATGACTCCCTAGAAGCCAACCTCAAAAAAAAAAAAAGAAAAGATAATCTTTTCCTTTGACTGCTTTTAAGATTTTTCTCATTGTTTTGTATTTTCAATATGATAATATGTCTTCTTTTGAATTTCTTTAATTTTGATCTTTATGATACATAGTGGGCTTTTTGAATATTTGATTTGTCTTGTGAGGTTTAGAAAAATTTCACCCTTTTTCTCTTTAAATATTATCACTGCCTCCTTTCTCTCCTTAAATGTAAACAACACATTTGATATTTTTTTATTCTGTTCCATACACTATTTTCTGTATTGTTTCTTACTTTTTTTTAATGCTCCATTCTGGTTATTTTCTTCTAGCTTGTCTTCCTGTTCACTGATTTTAGCTGCATCTAATTTAAAATTAAACTCATCTATGTCTTCATTTTGTTTTTTTTTTATTTTTTAGTTCAAGAATTTCCATTTATTTTTCTATTGTTTTTAGTTCTCTGAAGAAATATTCAGTTTTACCTTCTATTTACTTGGTCATGTTAAGAATAGTTACTTTAAAATCTGTACCTGATTACTTCATTATATGGATCTCGGTTTATCATTTGCTCTTGTTTTCTGTTTTTTTTTTTCCAAACTCCTCCCCAAGGTGTACTGTGAACTCCATTTTTATTTTGGAGTGCCAAGAAGCTGCCAAAATTAATGCTAAGCTCCTTAGTTTCTCATCCACAACTTCTAAATAATCATGTAACTTCTAAGTAATGAGGTAGCCACTTCTCAATTCCTTTTAACCTCACTTTTTATCCTATAATTATTTTTTGCCTCTTAACTCTGAAATCCTCAAAAAGATTTTTTTTTGTATTCTGTTTGTATTTGCTGGTTATTTATAGTGTAAGGACTGATGTGAACTTTAGAGTCCACCATTACATTGCCTTGCTTTATGTGTGCTATTTTTTTTCTCCTTTCTTGCTCTTTGTTTTGATTAAGGGTTTTCTTTTCCTTAAATTTCTCATCCCAACTTTTACTCTGTGCTGATTTATAGTTTTACATATTCTTTTTTTTTTAGTCATGACCCTTGGAATTTTATTATACACATTTAGCTTAACAGAGTCTACAACTAAACAATATTTTAATCCTCTATCAAAAACACAAGGAATAAAACAATTTTAATTTGATTACTCCTTTCCAACATGCTTGCTATTTTTTGTTGAGTAGTTTATTTTTCTTCAAGTCTTCAAAGATATTGTTATAAATATTACTCTTTATCCAAATGTAACTACTTGGATTGAATTTTTACTTTACTTTATCATGACTTTGTGCATCTGAATAAATTTCTATCTTCCTTTTCCTTCTCTTGAAGTACATTCTCCTGTACATTCCTTAAGTGCAAATCTTTTGATTGTGAACTCTGTTTTTCTCCACCCTTATTCTTTTTAACATATATTTTATTGATTATGCCATTACAGTTATCCCAATTTTCCTCCTTTGCCTTCCTCCACCTGGTACCCCCTTCCCTCCAGCAACAACCCCTCTTAGTTCATGTCTATGGACTATGCATATAAGTTCTTTGGCATCTTCATTTCCCATACTATTCTTTTTTTAAAGATTTTATTTTATTTATTTTTAGAGAGGGAAGGGAGGGAGATAAATAGAGAGAGAGAAACATCAATGTGTAGTTGCTAGGGGTCATGGCCTAAAACCCAGGCATGTACCCTGACTGGGAATTTAACCTGTGACACTTTGGTTTGCAGCCTGCGCTCAACCCACTGAGCTACACCAGCCAGGGCTTCCCATACTATTCTTAACATCCCCCTGTCTATTTTTTACCTACCAATTATGCTTTTTAATATCTGTATCTTTTCCTTCATTCTCTCCCTTCTTCCTCCCCCTGATAACCCTTTAAATGATTTCCATGGTTCTGTTCCTGTTCTAGTTGTTTGCTTAGTTTGTTTTTGTTTTCTAGATTCAGTTGTTGATAGCTGTGAGTTTGTTGTCATCTTAATGTTCATAGTTTTGATTTTCTTCTTTTTTAAAATATGTTCCTTTAACATTTCATATATTAAGGGCTTGGTGATGATGAACTCCTATAGCTTTACCTTGTCTGGGAAACACTTTATCTGCCCTTCAATTCTAAATGATAGCTTTTCTGGATACAGTAATCTTGGTTGTAGGTCCTTGCTTTTCATCAGTTTGAATACTTCTTGCTGCAAAGTTTCTTTTGAGAAATCAGCTGACAGCCTTATGGGAACTCCCTTGTAAGTTACTCTCTGCTTTTCTCTTGCTGCCTTTAAGACTCTCTCTTTATCTTTAACTTTTGGCATTTTAATTATGGTGTGGCTGTCTTTGGGTCCAACTTGATGGGGACTGTCTATGCTTTCTGGACTTGTATGTCTATTTTCTTCACCAAATTAGGGAAGTTTTCTTTCATTATTTTTGCAAATAAGTTTTCAATTTCTTACTCTTCCTCTAATTCTCTAGCATCCCTATGATTCGGATGTTGGCCCTTTTGGAGATGTCCCAGAGTCTTCTTATTTTCTCCTCATTTTTTTGAATTCTTATTTCTTCATTCTGTTCTCATTGATTGTTTATTTCTTTCTTATGTTCCAAATCATTGATTTGAACCCCAGCTTCCTTCCCTTCACTGTTGGTTCCCTGTGGATTTTTCTTTATTTCACTTAGTGTAGCTTTCATTTCTTCCCTTATGCTTTTTGCTGTACTCAGTAAGTTTTCTGAGCATCCTTTTCACTGGTGTTTTGAACTCTGCATCTGATAGGTTGGATATCTCCATTTCATTTAGTTCTTTTTCTGTTTTTTTTTTCCTGTTCTTTCCTTTGGGCCACATTTCTTTGTCTCCTCCATTAGTCAGCCTCTTTGTGTTTGTTTCTGTGTATTAGGTAGAACTGTTTTGGCTCTATCTTAGCACACCTTTTAAGTTGTGAGGGGTAGAGTCTTAGGCATTCACCAGGGTGAGGTAACCCATTTCACTGCTTTGTGGCTCTGTATGTGGAGCAGGGGGCAGGGAGGGGAAAATGATGCTGTTTTACTGCTGGAGGCTTGCTCAGCACTTACCCCATTTCCAGTCACTTCACACCCTGCATGAATGTGACTGGAACCCCTCCAGCTGTTTCTCTGATGGTGGTTCCCAGAGTGGGTGGGTTTGTGTATATTCTAGGACTGTGAGGGCTCTTTAAATGGACTCTCCTGAGAGATCAGCAGTTTCTTTCACTGCCTCAATCCCCACTGGTTTTTACAGCCAGAAGTTATGAAGCTTTATTTTCCAACTCTGGAGCCCTGGGCTATGTGGTCTGGCCTGGAGCTGTGTTCTCTCACTCCCCAGGTGTCCCTCCTATTTTTTTCCACCTCATGTGAATGTGGGACTGTCCATTTTACCAGCCACCACTGCCACCTTGCCACTACTGCCTTGCTGCCACCATACCAAGTCCTCGAGCCCCACCAACCCTGCCCCGACTCCCCAGCTCCACCCCTCCTACCAGTCTGGATGAATATGTCTTCTTTAAATCCTTGGTTGTCACACTTCCATATAGTTCAATTATCTGGAAGTTCTGGGTGCTTTTTGTTTTGAAGATAGTTTTGATCCTTCTTATGGTTGTTAAAGGAGGTGAAGCGTATCTTCCTATGCCTCTATCTTGACCAGAAGTCCACCCTTATTCTTGAAGGCAATTTTTCTTGACAACCGATTCTATAATGGTAGTTTTATTTTTAATTTTATAGAAAGAGGAAGGTAGAGAGAAAGGAAAAAATATCAATCTGTTTCCTCTCACACAGCTCCACACCGGTGATCAAACCTGTAACTCAGGTGTGTGTCCTGACCAGGGATCAAACCCACAATTTTTTGGTGTATGAGCTGATACTCCATCAACTGAACCACTCAGCCGGGTTATGTTGATAGTTTTTTCCCCCTGTTATGTAGTTTCATTGGTATGTCTAGTCATTTGTTTCCTTAATTTACCCAATTTTTGTGAATACTTTGCATTTCCTGGATTTCTGGGTTTATGGGTTTTATCATTTCAAAAATTCTCAGCCATTTTCTCTTCAAACAATGCCTACCCTCCATTCTCTAATTCCATCTTTGGAGTACCATAAGATGTATTCTAAAAATTTTTTAAAATGTTAAAATAAAAAAATTCAAAGTTGGACTATGCAGTAGATAAGAAATAACCAAAAAAGGGATGTGTGAAGTATAAAATATTTCCAAAGAAATTACATAGATTGCAACACAGAGAAACAGGGAGATAGAAAACTCATAATAGATGTTAAAGAATGGGAATGACAGAATAAGAAATCTAATACACCATTAAAAGAGGTTGCTAAGAGAGTGCAAATTCAAGAAGTTACCTCTGACCTGCCCACACATGGCATAGAGGAGCGATGCCACATTCTATTTCTTCATAAAGGTTACACATTATTTTATGACCTATTCCTACTTAAACATTTGTAAGACTCAAGTGTGCACTAGGAAATGTTATCACACTGAGATGAAGAGTGTTTATTCACCAAGGTAAACTGGCTGTGGAATTTGTTGAATTGTACTTGAGTAGGACTTTTACTAGTTTTAATGGGTGTTTACACACATTACCTCAATTGATACTCATAATAACCCTGTGAGATGTGTAAGCAAGAATTCTTCTACTGAAGGTAAAATATTAAATGACTTATTCAAGGGTTTTAGTTCATTCAGGCTGCTATAAAAAATATATCATAGGCTAGATGACTTATAAACAACAGTAGTTTCTCGTAGTTCTGAAGGCTAGAATCTGATATCAGGGTTCCAGCATTGTAGGGTGAGGGCCCTTTTTAAGACTGAAGACTTCCTGTTGTATCCTCATATGATGGAAGTGTCTAGGGAACTCTATGGAATCTCTTCTATTAGAACGCTAAACTCATTCTTATTGTTTTATTTTTAATCCTCACTCAAGGATATGTTTATTAATTGACAGAGAGAGAAACACCAATGTAAGAGAGCAACATTGATTGATTGCCTCCCATACCCACCTAGTCGGGGGATAGAACCAGCCATCTAGGTAAGTGCCTAAAAAATATTAATATGTAATTCTTAATCAAAAGTTGCTCTCAAAGTAGGTTTTTATACTTGTATTTTGTGATGACAAGTAGGCTTTATATTTGGCCAAAAAGAAATGTTTCTGACCCATATTCTAGGTGCAATGTGTGGGATCCTGATAAAGGTCATATATACATAACACATGATACACAACAATTTCTTAATCTTGGCATCTGCTCCTATTCAGATCCTCCTCATCTCTTGTAAGAACCTCTCAACTAGGTGGTCTGTCTTCTGTTTCTTCCATCTTTAGCCTTCCTCAGTACTTCCACTATTATCTTTCTCAAATAATGAATCTCCTGTTTGAAGATGGCTGATAGCTATTCACTCCCTCTACAAGAAAGCAGATGTGCAAGCTCATGCAGATCGGCCTTTTAGTTGCCTCCCTTTATTTTGTCTGTTGCTACTTAATACCCCACCCTATGTTTATGACTCAACAATGTCCATGGGGATAGGATATATACAAGCACAGAAAAATGTGATAATTTGTTATCATGAAATTTTTCTGTAAAGATTTCACCAAATAGGACATCCTCATTTTGTGAGACATGGAGTGAATAAAATACAAAATCAATTTAATAAACCCGTTGGGGCAAAATTTGGTACACAGAAAGAGCAGAAGAGAGAGTGGTGTTTCATGAATATTGAATTAGGCTGCTGAAAACAAAATAAATACTTTGGATTATATGGTTTTCAAGCTGAATTCTCACATGCAAATTTATTTTTTTCTAATAGAAATTTGGTAGAAGTCAGTGAGGGATGTGCACATTTCTTGTTGTGTGAACAGTTAAAATGATAATCCAAAGGGTGCAAGCTCTGCTGCACTTGAGCATCACCAGGGTGTGGGAGGACAGGATAGGAAACATGCACTGAAAGAGAAGCCAGTAGCCTGGCACCACTGTGGCCTGAATCCGGCTCCGTGCAGGCAGTTGCTGTTTCAAACTTGGAGGAATTAAGTAAACACATACAATCTTTTGCTGAATTTCTTTTTCATGCAATTTTTTATTCATTTGAGTAAATAATTAAACATAAACTTTTTCCATCTCATATAAAATATGGTAAAAACATACTCTAATGTAAGGAATTTTAAAAGTATGGGCAAAAAAAACATGGATTAAAAATGAAATCAGAAAACTCACATCAAAAGAAGCCAGACACAAAAGTCCACACATGGTATCATTTTATTAGATGTACTGTCCAGGATAGGCAAATCCACAGAAATGGAGAGTGGATTAGCGGCTGTGGAAGCTGAGGGATGGGGGAATAGGATGCACTACTGGTGGGTTCAGGGTTTCCTTCTGGAGGGATGAAAATGTTCTGAAATTAGATAGTGGCAGTGGTTGCCCAACCCTATTAACATACTAAAACCCACTTTATTGGACAAGAGAGAAGCTGGAAAGCAATAATGAAGAACTGCCCTAAAAATGGTCAAGATCACTTAGAGAAGAGTGGTGGCAGTATGAAAAAGTCAAAAATAAAAATAAAATAAAACATCAAGAAAGCACCAGTGGGAAGATAGTAGGGAGCGGAATAATTAAACAATAAATTCCTTGGGGACTTATGCTTGATGAAAGGCAATATAGAAATATGGGCTCATATGAGGGCACCAATAAATAGAGGACAAGAATGTTAAAATGTGGGGGTTCACAGCAAATACTGTTCACAAGCCCCTTGGAGTTACATGGATGAAGTAGTTGAGGTTTATGATATCATTACAGGGGTAGCACTGGTCTGAAGCTCAGCTCTCCCACTTACATGACTTTGAGATAGTTGACATCTCTGATTTTCTGTTTTCCATGTTGTCAAGTGTCATAATAATAGTACTTACTTCATAAAGTCTTTGTAGGGATTATATGAGAGAAAGACAGATAATATCTCTATTAAAAAGCAATGTTGAACATAGCACCTAGATATTATGAGCATTTAATCAGTTGTAACAGTGATTAGAAATATTATTGGGTCAGCCAAAATGTTTGTTTGGCTTTCCGTAAGATGACTCTTATATCACTTAGTTGTCTTTAACTCCATTCGAAACTATTTTGTTAGAATGCATTATGACAGCTGTCATATAATGGTGCATTAAAAAATAAACTTATTAAAAGTGGTGAATTTTTATGTAACCATTTTAATATTGAAGATGGAAGACTATAGGCAACATTTCAGCATATTATATTATTATTTCGAGAAAGGTAGAAGCACAACTGAAACACAAAAAGATTTGTGCAGTGTATGGAGTAGGTACTGTGACTGACTGTGTTAAAAGTGGTTTGTGAAATTTTGTGCTAGTGATTTCTTGCTGGACTATGTTCCATGGTTGGATAGACCAGTTGAAGTTGATAGTGATCAAATCAAAACATTAATTGAGAACAATCAACATTATACAATGTGGGAGATAGCGGACATACTCAAAATATCCAAATCAACAAAGTTACTGGTGAAAATGAAAAATGTGTCTTTTATTTTATAGAAAAAAACCATATAGACTTTTTGGTTAACCCAATATTATTATACTATTATTGGGTGTAGTAGTAGTGGTGGTGGTGGGTACTGATGCTTTTCTATTTTTTAATAAATTTTCTTTATTGACTTTAGAGTGAGAGAGAGGGAAATATCAACTTGTTGTTCCACTTATTTATGTATTCATTAGTCACTTATTGTATGAGTACTGTCCAGAAGGTATCCCGTCATGTAATATGAAAAATAGAGAAATTTACTGAAGAAGATTACAAGATGCAAGAAACATTGTACATAGGACAATGGCACCTCAGTCCCCTTCAAAGTGGGCACCTTGGGACCTCACACAGTTCTCCCAGCCTCCATCAGCTGCCCTGTTGTATTTTCCTGAATCTCACCCACAGTCTGAAATCTCTTCCCTTTCAAAGGTGATTTTAGTTTTGGGAAAAAAGCCAGAAATTGCAGGGTACAAAATCTGGGCTGTAGGGGGACTGAGTCACCTGGGTGATTTGATGCTTTGCAAAAAACTGCAGACGTAATGCATGAGCAGGCATGTTGTCATGATGAAGTTGCCAGTCGCCAGTTGCCCTTAGCTGCAGCCTTCTGAATCATCGAAATAGTTTCCACAAAGGAAGTGTCAAGCTTAACTCAAAATTTGATGCAGATTTGTTGTTCTACTTGCTCAGTCATTTTGAAGGCAACATCCACACAATACACATGCTTAATCAACAGCATCTACCACCCCCACTGACTACTCCAGTGAAGCCAGCATTGCTCATGCATGCGCATTCCAGTCCACTCTTCCTGGCTGCCGGGTTACATCAGTGTCATGCAAACTGTTCTCATTATATTAACAATTGTTAGACATTTTCTGGACAGACCTTGTATGTGCCCTGACCAGGGATTGTACCCACAACCCTTGCATGTCAGGACAATACTGTAACCAACTGAGCTGCCCAGCCTGCACAGTTTTCCATTTTTTAAATCTCACTATTCCCCAGGTTATGAGGTCTGTTTCAGCCTAACCAGCCTATGTGGTTTCTCCAATACATCTTGTACCTTTTATTGCTTACTTCCTACAGCCTTGGTTCAAGCCATTTGTTTCAGGTAATGTGCATGCTGAGACACAGCATTAAGGTCTGTTTGAGGGTGATAATCATGAATTTAAATTGAGGCCAGTGTGTTTGTGCATATTTTCCCACCTGTATTCAGCCTGTGTGGAGCAGCAGGAGAGAGACAATGTTGAATTTAACCAAGGTCCTGCTTTTGCTAACTGACAGTGATAATGATAGAGAAGAGAAAGGGAGCAAAAGACATGCATAGGGAATAATTATCTAATTCACCAGGGAATAGAACATCAGAAGGATGAGAAACATGAATTGGAAATCCTACTGAACTGGAGGTCCTGATGAGATTGAAAAATCATGGAGATCAGAAAACCAGGTGCCCTGAGTGGATAAATAAGAGAAAGGGGGCTTATAGTCATTGGTGATAAAAAAAAAACACCCAGGTTATGAGCAACTGAGGTGTGTGAGCACTTATTTTCATCACCTTTCTAATTGCTTTATGACCTTTGCCTTTCCTCTCTATTTCCATTATTGTTACTTCAGTCCTTTCCTATGTGTTAGTAATTAAGTGTTCAGCCATGTCGATTTCAGTTCTTTCTAAAGACTGAATGTATTAATTCTGTATTTGTGCTGTTTGGCCACTCAATTTATCACCTAAAATCATTGTTTTTATTTTATTTTATTTTTACTGTATCCTCTTTGATGCCTTACATCATTGAATTTAAGTTCTCTTGCCTAGGCTGGGTGGGTCTGTTGGTTTGAGTGTCGTCTGGTACACCAAGAAGGTTATGAGTTCAATCCTTGGTTGGGGCACAGATGGGAGGTAACAGATTGATGTTTCTCTTTCACATGGATCTTTCTTTCCGCTCCTCTCTCTCTCAAATCAATAAACATATCCTCAGGTGAGGATTTAAATGAAAAAATTTGTTTTCTCTATATACTTCTGGGGCTCTCATAATCTGTGTTGACTTTTCAAAACTAAGGTAGAATTCACACAAAGTAAAATGCATATAATTTCAATCTCTTCTGACTGATGTGTATTCCTAAGTAACCCTTTATCCTGTCAAGATATTGCTTATTTATTTTATTCCAAAAACTCTTTAGAGCCCCTTCCCAGTCATTCATCCCCAAAAGCAACCATTCTTGTCTGGCTCTTCACTTGGCATAATGGTTTGAAGATTCACATGGATTTTAACATATATTAATAGTTGTTCTTTCTTTCTATTGAGTAAAATCCTATTATATGATGCATCCATGTGTCAGTAGATGAAGATGAGCTATTTGTAGTCTGGGGGTATTATGAATAAAGTTGCTATGAATATCCTTGTATGAGGCTTTTTGTGGACATATATTTTTTAAAAATTTCTTTGGTAAATACCTGGTAATGGGGTTTCCAGTTCACAGAATAGAGATATGTTTTTAAGAAACTTCTAAATATTTTTCAAAGTGATTGTACAATTTTATTCTCCCACCAGCAAAGTCTGAGAATTCCAGTTGCTCTGCATTTTCTTCAGTAGTTGGTATAGTCATTCATTTTCATTTTAACCATCCTAGGAGGGATGTGGTACAATCTCATGGTTTTAATTTGTGTTTTCCAAATCCCTCCCAGTAATGAGAGAATTTTTTCATGCACTTTTTGTCCATTCTTACGTCTTTTTTTGCTCAGTAGCTGCTCAAATCTTTTGCCCATTTTTATCTGGTCATTTGTATTTTATTATTGAGTTGTAAAAGTTTTTATATATTGTGGATGCAGGCCCTTAATGAAATATATGTCTTCTGAAAATGTTCTTCCAATCTGTGGCTTGCCCATTAATTTTCTTAATGGTTTCTTTGATGAGGCAAAGTTTTAAATTTTGAAGGAGTTCAATTTATCACTTTTAATTGTTGGTGTTTTCTGTGTTCTCTCTAAGAAATCTTTCTATCTCTTGACTGAGAAGATTTCTTTCTCATGTTTTCTTCTAGAAGCTTTATAGGTCCAATTTTTACATTTAAATCTGTGATGCATCTCAAATTAATTTTTGATATATTGTGGGATAGGGGTTGAGGTGCTTTCTTTCATTTTTTAAAAAATAAAATTCTAGTTGTTCCAACAATTCTTGCTAAAGAAATTCCTTTTTCTGTTGACTTGCTTTGACATTTTTATCAAAAATCATTTGACTGTAAGTAAGTGGGTCTATTTGTGGGCTCCCTATTCTGTTCCAATGACTTATGTGTCTATGGCCACTTAACAGTAAATCATGATAAGTAGAGTAAATGCTCCAACTCTGCTTTTTTTCTTTTTCACAGCTGTTTTGGGTTACTTGGCATATCCATATAAATTTTATTTTTATTTTTGAAAAATATTTATATAAACAGAGGGGAAGGGAGGGAGAAAGAGGGGGATAGAAACATTGATGTGAGAGAGAAATATTGATTGGTTACCTCTCATACATGCCCCCACTGGGGACCAAAACCAAAATCTAGGCATGTGACCTGACCAGGAATTGAACTGGCAACGTTTTGCTTTGCACCATGATGCTCAACCAAATGAGCCACTCTGGTCAGGGTTATCCATATAAATTTTAGAATTGTCTTTTCAATCCCCTCCACCCCTCCAAAAACCCTCTGAATTTATAGATCAAGTTTGAGAAAATTGCCATGTTAACACTATTTGGTCTTCCAATTAATCAACACAGAATATTTTTTTAGTTATTTAGGTATCTTTAACGTCTCTCAGAAATATTTTATAATTTTCCAGGTAGAGATCTAACACATCATTTGTTAAATTTATCTTTGGGTATTTTACACTTTGGGATATTTTATAAATAGTATTTTAATACATTTTTTATTCTGGATAGTTTTAAACTTACAGAAAAGTTGCAAAGATGGTACAGAGAGTCCCCATGTATCGCTCACCTGGTTGTCCTTATTGTTATTGTCTGATGTTGCCATCATACATTTGTCACAACCAAGAAACCAACATTGGTACATTATTATGAACTAAACTTCAGGCTGTAATCATATCTCACTGTGTTTTTTTCACTAATATCCTCTTTCTGCTCTAGGATGTCACATTCTATTTATGCTGTCTCCTCATGTTCCTCTTATCTCTTGACAATTTCTTAGTCTTTCATTATTTTTTTATACCCTGACAGTTGTAAGGAATATTGGTCAGGTATGTCATCTAATTTTTCTCAGTTTGGGTGTGCCTGGTTCTTCTCTCACTGTCAGACCAAGGTTATAGGCTTTGGGGAAGAATACCATTGACTTGCGAAGTGTGCATCATATTATATCAGAGGTACATGCTATCATCAGGATTTATCCCTGGTGATGTTAACTTTGATCATCAGGCCAAGTTGTGTCTTCTGGGTTTCTCCACCCTTTTGAATGTGCTACATTTCTCATCCTTTTGAATATGCTACTCTTTGGAAGCACGTCACCATCTCAGAAGGCAGTGTCTACATAATTTGTAATTCTCCTGTAAGGAAGATATGTCTCTTGTTTCCTTCCTTCCTTCCTTCCTTCCTTCCTTCTCTCCATACTTCCTTCCTTCTTTCCCTCCATCCAAGTGTTACATTATTAATTTTGTTGCTCAGATAATTCCAGCTTTAGCCCTTGGAAGCTCTTTCAGGCTGGCTTCTGTGTGCCTGCAACATGCCCCCATCCTTTTGTTTTTTGACTATTTCCTTACCTTCTGGCCCTACAAGATACTCCATAATCAATTTTACAATATGGCCTAGAATCAACTATCTATGCATAGACCACTGGATTTTATTGGAGAATATAAATGAGATCTGGGCACTTGGTATGCTCATCACTACTCGAGTGTCATTGCTTCTAGAATCTCTCCAGGGACAGACCTAAGAAATATACATATACATGCCAACCCATGTATATATATATATCTATATCATGTCTATATGTATTGATCTGTATTCATATTAAGCTAAAATTGAGTTCATAATGATGCCTCCAAATCTAATCTAGTAAAACCTTTTTCATTCTAGGTTTTCTCCTTTGCTTTTCTATAATTTCCTTCTCCAATGATGGGAAAACTGGCTCCTACCATCCACCATACTTTCACTTATTTGTCCAACCCAGTACACATGGAAAACGGTTTCTGAATTTTAACCAGTGCTCCCATGACAAACTACATTACCAACTAGAGTGCAGTGTTTATGTACAGTTACTTTTGCCTTAGCAGCCCAATTTTCAGTCAAAATGCCACTTTCCAAAGTTAGTCAATGCCACCCCCTCACCCCCAGACCCGCCCATCCACTTCAGTGAGAAATACCATTCATTTTTAACACAGATTCTTTTCTCACAGTCTGCATTCCATCCCAGGATCCTCTGAGTTCTAGTTGTTGTTTTTACTTTGCATACCTTAAAGTTCACTTTTTGTGCTGTAAAGTTTTATAAGTTTTAACAAATGAATAGTGTCATTTATTCATCACTACGGTATCACCAATGATTCCACCACCTGAAAATTCCCTATGCACCCTCTCTGTAATCAGCTGCTCCCCCTTCCCCTAGACCCTGGCAACCACTGATATAGGGTTTCCCATCTGTGTGGTTTGGCCTTTTCCAGAATGTCATATGAATGGAATCATGCTATCGGTGGCCTATAGCATGATTTGTTTTTCTTAGTAACACTAGAGAAATAGCCTTATTTCTGAATTTTGGATAGGCCATATTTTTATGGATAAGTGACCCTATAAAGAATCTTTTTTGACAGATGGAAAAAGAAAAGATTTAAAGTCCTTTGTTTTATTTGTAAAAATATTTGTAGTTGTCAAAGGCTTATTTTTGTTAGTATACAACTTGTTATTTGATTCCCATGGCCATCTTGCTGGTTAAGGAATCACTTTTCCAATGAAGAATCTGAGTTTCAGAGAGTTGAGGTGACTTCCAAGCTCACAGTTGGTTAAGTACCTTGCAGTTCTTGAAGCCTGATTTTTTGACATTCAGGCCAGTGTTGTCTGCATCCAATGCTCCTCCAATATGTCTTTGACCTCACAGTGCTGCAAATCTTTTCCAGAGGATCACAAGTCTTGATCAATGAGTAAAATTCATTTTGAAGACAGTGGATAGGTACTTTATCTGCACAAATTCCACCATATGAAGCTTGGTAGGGTGGGGCAAGGAGGATGATGCTACAGGAGGAGAGAGAGAGACCATGAGTAACGCAGGTACATCAACCTGCTGCTGCCCCCAGAGAAGGCCGACCAAGAGTACAAACTGCTGTCCTCCCTGGCCCAGTTCCCGCCTTTGCCTCACAATGTGGGCAATTTGCAGTCTTGAGATTAACTCCAGAGTTTTAAAAGTACAGATGTTTGGTCTAGCACGTCCCCCTAAGTATAGGCCAACCATGGCATGGGGGCCTAACAAAAGTAACTAAGGCCTCTTGCAACCCTGGGAGAAACCTGAGACTGCTGGTCTTATTTAGAGAGGACATATCAGTATTTGATAGGAGGTTTAAGAAACTTGTCAAGGCAATTTTGTGTATTTGGAATTTTTTCTTACTTTTTGACTTTATACATTTATGCTGCGCTTAAAACACAACCCCAGCACATGCCAGGTGTGAGAGGTATGCTCATATAGAGGCAGGGATGTGTGGAAAGCAAAGGAAAATCAGTGGTACCTGGATGCTGCCCTGCAGCTGAGCAAGTTATTTCATGAAACAGTCCTTTCAATTCAATTCATGTATGAATAGGGTAGGAGTGGTCTGTGTTCATGTAAAAGTTGTCAAAGTCACAACTAAAACCAAGACACTCTTAGTTTTTGCATTTGCTTTGTTTTGTTTTTATGGCATGGTGGAAAGAACAATGGGCCAGGTGTCAGGAGACCTACAGGTACCTCGTGGTTTTGCCACTAGTTAGGAAGATGTACATGCACTTCACCTTGTCATTCACTGAACCTGAGATTAATAAAAATGGTCTGGGTTACAGGAGGATTAAACAAGTTAATATATTTTAAGGAAAAGTAATCACTGTCAAATACAAATATAAAGTGTGGTTGATGGCTACAGTGTCTAACAGATTTATGTGACGCAGCTAATTGAGCACCTGGGTGACTGGGGACATTTGAAAATTTGGGAAGACCACTTTCTTAGTTGTAAAAGAGTCTGTTAGACTAGGAGGAGGTCTCTGTGCCTTCATATGGTCTGTTTTTCTGGACCATTCAATCTAACTTCTTGCCTGCTCTTTTCTTCTCATTGCTTGAGGTATCTGGCCACATACCTCAGTTCTCTTTATTTTCCTCCTGTTTTGGTTATTTTCATGGATTTTGCACACCATTCTCCCTTTTGGAAATCAACTAAAACCTGGACCTGTGGGCTAAGCATCCAGCATCACCTCACCCCCAAACACGTTCTTCCTGGCAGCCAAAGTCTTGTTAAGTGCTGCCCATAGGTGGTGCTGGAGAGAACGAACTCAGGAGGCACAGGCTGGAGCTTCTGGCTTTTTCCCTGTCAGTGTTGTTCAGGCTGAGGTCTCATTCAGAATTTCCAGAACAGTCTTTTTTCTCATTAGAGGCCATCAGCAGCAGCTGTGCCCATTCCTCAGCGATTCGCGCACCAGTTCCTCAGAAACTCACACCTTTCTTCTTGTGTTGTATCAGCTCAGGAGTGGTACCTCCCTCTTTCTCTTTCATTCCTCCAATACCACAGCAACCAATTTCTGTATTAAATCCTGTTCAATCTGTATTGCATCCCCTGCTTTCAATTCCTAATGTGGTTTCTGGTTTTTTGGGGATTGGATTCTGACTGATAAAACTAGTCAAAAGTCCACTCTTCCCCAAATCATATGATATCTCATTCCTTCAGAAGATGCCTCATTCAGCACCTTATTAGACTGTGCATTTTAAGGAGTACCTTCAGTGAATTCAATTGCATTTCTAAAACACTTAATGCCTTTCACTCAGACCCTGCATTTTAATGCAGGAGAGTGTGTTTGTGGCTTTCAGGGGGCAGGGCACACACAGGAAGTGGCCATGTTATCACTGGGACATGAACTTTCAGTCTAACTTTCTGGCTAACTAAAGCTCAGTCACTTTCACAAATAAGATCATATACTATTAAGCACTGTATAATAAATGGGAGTCATTATAAACTACTTTAATTTTCCCCCAAAACATAAAAGAATATAATTTAAAAAGTTACAGTCCTGATTGGTGTGTCTCAGTGGCTTGAACATCATCCCACAAAGTGAACAGCTACAGGTTTGATTCCTGGTCAGGGCATATGCCTGGGTTGTGGGTTCGGTCCCCAATCTGGGTGTATGTGAGAGGCAATGGATTGATGTTTCTCCCACACATCAATGTTTCTCTGCCTTCTTCCCTTCCCCTCTAAGGATAAGTAAATAAAATCTATAAAAAAGATAATAAGTGCACATGGATTAATAGATACAGGCATATATGTGCATATATACCACACAAATTCTTGGCTCCATCAATTTTTTTGTTCTATGAATATATATATATATCAGTAATATTGCAGGTTCAATTCCAGACCAAAACAATAAAGCAAGTTGTAATCTTTTTGCTGGTTCAGGCTCTTGCCTTCAATTTGTAAAAAATACAACATCTGTGAAGTGCAATAAATCAAAGTGCAATAAAACAAGGTCTGCCTGTATAAATAATTAATATTCTGTGTGTCTATACATATACATATATACATACACACACATAACCAACAAATAAAAGCAAATTTTAAAAAAAGTAACAGCAAAACAAAAGTATTTCTGTTTCTAGCCATTCCATTCTCTGGTGAACTTGAGGCATGGGGCTCAAAGTTATCACCATTTTACATGCTGAGGCCCAAAGGAGTCCATGCTGCCTGGTTTAACTGACAAGCAAGTGGCAGATCCACCTGCTTGGCTCTCCATCACCACCCGCACCATTTCCCTGAAGCCTACCCACCACCCCTCCCCACTTCACAGGTCCCTGAGGTGTGGAGTGTCCCTGAAAGAATGTGGCTGCCTCCCTGGAACAGAAAGTTCAGACTCTGGTAGAGTAACGCAGCACTCAGACTAGGAGTCTTTCTCGCACTTCTTTGACTTTCCCCGCCCCTGAAGTGGAAAGTTATTTTCAAACCTCCATCTGTTTTGTGTTTAATGTGCAGAAAGGTTGCACATTTTCAGGGACCTTGTTCATAAGCAGTAGATTGTACAACAGTTTATTACACAAGTGGGGGTTTTTATTGCTGGCCTTTGTTGAGCTGCCAACTGGGAGAAAGAACACAACGTGCTCAGCGGTCCCTATCAGGAGAAATGAGAAAGCATTAAATACCAGTCAAATTGTCAAGCATTGAAAAGCAAGTAATCAAACCCAGAAATCCCTGGGGCATGGCTGGGGAGAAGGGTTTTTATCACTAATAGTGTTTATATATCCAGAATTGTTTCTCAAGTCACTTATGTCACAGACAACATCCCTAGGAATAATGTGAGACGTGTGACCACAGTGAGGTTTTTGACCTAGAAACACTCGTATGCACTCCGAAATCTGACTTTAGTCAATGCAAAGCATCAAATGGGAACCCTGGCAACAGACACACACACACACACACACACACACACACACACACACACACACACACAATTGGCCCTTGAACAACATAACTTTGAACTACACGGGTCCACTTATATATATTTGTTTCAATAAATACTCTTAATGTATTTCTCTTCCTTATGATTCTCTTAATATCATTTTTATAGCTGACTTTATTGTAAGAATACAGTGTATAATATCTATAATATACAAAATATGTGTTAATTGACTTGTTCCTGTTATCAGTGAGGCTTCTAGTCAACAGCAAGCTGTTAGTCAAGTTTTCAAGGTGTCAAAGTTCTACGTGGATTTTTGACTGCATGTGGTGGGGAGGGGTCGATGCCCCAACCCTCATGTTGTTTAAGAGTCAACTGTATGTTTTAAATCATATCACATCATTGGGGGCAGCAACTCTGCACTTGAGTGCTCAAGGCTTCCAAAAACCTTTTGTTTATTCTGAGCCATACACTCTGCGCTCCTAGCAGGGAATAGGTCAAAAATCATGTATTTTACTACTCACTCATTCCTAGTCATGTGACAGGGTATAGCAAACTTCCACAAAGTATCCTAGGAAACACTGGATCAGAACCCCAGTTGTAACAGACCAATGTCAATGGCAACAGGTTACTCTTGCTTCTTTCACTCCCATTGTCCAGAAAACCCAGATTGTCACAGAAGTTGGTGGAGACCTCAGGAATGCTTCAATATTGTTGTTTTCAGTCTAAGCTGCACATCAGAATTCCTTGGGGACCCCTAAGGGCCAAGTAAATAAAATTTCCAGAGACTGGGTGAGGATGTTGATAGGCTTCTTAAGTTCTCCAGGTGATTCTAATACACAGCATGGGTTGAGAACTGCAGGTCATGTCCTCCTGTCACATTTGACTAGTTGAGGAAATTGAGCCTGGAGAAACGACTATCCAAAGCAACTGATTGATGGTACACTGGTCGCTCTTTTTTGCGAGTGTTTTCTCCCTACAACACTACTTAACTGTCCCAGATTGCATAACCCTTTACATATAAAAATGACCCATTCACACTGACCTTCTGCCTTGTACACACATAGATGCACCATACCTTGTATTAGCAGTAGCAGCAGGTTGCTTGTTCCCCAGCATTCCAAAGGAAAATATGGAACCACAGAATCAGGATGATGTTATCAGGACCACACAAAAAAACTGGCTTTTTCTAGGTGGTACATGGAGAAAGGAGTTAGGAATTTGCTTTTAAACACAAAGGAGATGCAACCTATATTCATATAATATAACGTTATATTAGTCCATTATTAGAGTCCTCACCTGTTTGAACAAAGCACCTAGTTTTTGCCTGAGTCCTGGCATAAATATTAGTGGTTCCCCAGTGTCACTTCCAAATATGTTTCAGATTGGACATTAAATGAACTGATCATCTACTCTAGATTAGTCTTACCCCAAGTCTTGTCCACACTTTCACTGAAAGTTCCTCTTTCAGGCTGAGAAACCCAAGCCCTTTTCCCCAAACCACAGGCCAAGCTTTAATGGCATTCTCACCGCAGGTCTGATAAACAATGTACTCGATCTGATAGACAGCTAACACCCCAGGGGACATTGGTTCGTAGTCTTGGACTTCTCAGCTCAATCGCCCTAGCTTTAATGCCACTTAAAGCAGAATGTAAGCACTGAAGGAATTTCAGGAATCCAATGATATAAATTGTATTTTTAGAACAGTGAATGACTTGAGTGAGTGAACAGTGCAGTGACTAAAGATAGTTCTTAGTTTTCCCATGATTTATCACAGGCGAGTTCAGAGCAGGTTAAAATAATTGAACGCTGTGATAGCATATGTATTGGCATGGTTTTGTGAGTACTCATTCATAACATATTTGTCACAAAGCATCATTTCCATGACAGAACTCTGATTCACGTGCATTTTTTTCTTTGCAGTGGTGACACAGTTCAAGTAACTCCTTCATGAAGGCTGGCTACATTTGCACAATGCCCAGCCCCAAGGTAGAGCTTTGGGAAGAAGGATCAAGCAAATGACTAGTTCACCAAATAAAATGTGAGTATATCCTGAAAACCTCACTTTTACTGAAGGATCCAGAGAAATGTTCTTTATGGGATGATTGTAATTCAGGGGCTCTGTCTTACAGCCTTGACTTACCTCTTACTACTTCTTTTATTTTCTCTTTCCCTCATTGATTTTCACTTTTCTCTTGGTGTGCCTTTTCTTTTACTTATTAGCTCTGTCCCCTGGGTGACTAATTTTTCTACTCTTTAATCAAATGCTGTGATATGCAGATAATAAAAAATGACTGTAGGGTCATTGTAGAGGACTAGAAATAATGCATTTGTGGTAGGTGCACATGGCCTTAGGTCTTGCTGTATAAGAAATGCAATTTTTCTACATATTTCTAAATTCTTATTTTTCTATAAGTACACTTAATTTCTATTTTGAGTCCCTGTTTGTTTTATGGGAACATAATGGTTTATGAACATAATCTCGGTCAAATTAGGGTGTCCTCATCCAAACACAAGGGAGGCCATAGGGCCTATCTGATTTGGTGTCTTTGGGCCTGTCTGCTGCCCCACTTGCCCCACCTGGGGCAGCGGGGCTGCAGGGCAGGTGGGAAATGCTCAGGGCTCTTCCCAGGGACCCCACCATTATATCAGCTCTCTTGGCTCTCTGGCCCTCCTCCTTCCCAAATTTATCTGGGCTAGGGAAAGTTTCCCAGCTTTTCATCTAATCTTCCAAATCTTTGGTTTATGCCTAGAGCCTGAGATTTTGGACTCAAAAGCTAAAAATATGTCTCTTCTATTATCTATATTGTGCTGGTTTTTCCTTCCCTGAAGCACTAAAGATGGATGGCTTAGCTGCCAAATGGGTGGAAAACAGGAAACAGCAGGGAAAACATATGGACAAATATCTCCCCATAATTTCCCACCATGTATGTAAAGCACTATGCACAAGGCCTGGCATACAGCAGGCAGCCAGCACAGATGACTGAAATCCTTATGCAGGTCAGCTAAAAGGAGAGATTAAGAAACAGCAAAACAAACAAATAAGCAAAATATAACCAAAGATACTGAAATAGAGAACAGGCTGACAGTGACCAGAGGGGAGAGGGGAAGGAGTTTCAGGGGGAAAGGGGAAGGGTTAATAGAAACAAGTATAAAGGAAACATGGACAAAAACTAGGGAAGGGTGGAAATAGGAGGGAGGTGGGAGGGTTTGGGGGGTGAGCTGGGATGGGAGTAAAAGACAGAAAACTGTATTTGAACAATAATTAAAATAAAAATTAAAAAAAAAACACAAAGAACACAGGCTTGAAAACCAGTCAGCACAAGTTCAAAGTCTGGCTCCATGCTTTCCTGGCTCAGTATTCTCAGACAAGTTACCTAACCTTTCCATGCCTTGGTTTTCCCATCTATCAAAATGGAGATTATAATAGTACCTCCTTTATAAGGTCATACATAGATAAAGTGATCAATTAATGAATTATGCTATTATTATTATAATTACTGCTAATGCAAACTTCTGTCCCTCAAAGATATTAGCTTAAAGCCCTTAAAGATATTAGTGACTGTGACTATGTTGACACTGTCGGCACACACAACTATATCACACCACAGAGAAGAAAGGGAACAACATATCACAGCTGGCATTCACAGGGGAAGGAGCTGCTGCTCCCAGGAGAGCAGCCTGACTGAGTCTCCTGCGCATGCAACCAGCTAGGTCAAATATGTGCCTCAATAGTCCTTAGGGCTGGGTTAAGAAGGAGTCAGCTAAAAACAAACAAGCAAATAAAACAGAAAACAGACTCAAGATGCAAAGAACAAACTGATGGTTGCCAAAGAAGGGGATGACAGAGAATAAAAAGGTAAAGGGAATAAGAGGTCAAAACTTCCAGTTATAAAATAAATAAGTTATGGGGTAAATAATGTATGGCATAGCAAAAATAGTTAACATCATAATAACTTTGTATGGCAAAGTTACAAGATGGTTATGAGACAAATTGTGGTAATCACATTGTAAGGTATATAAATGTTGAAATGTTGTAAAACCTAAAATATAATAATGTATGGCAAATGTACATTGATAAAAAAATAAAGGAATCAGCTGACTTCAATTCAGGTAGCTGTGAGTTGCTAGCACAGGGACACAGACACTTGAGGGACAGCAGTTGGAATGGGAAGATAGACTCATGCTTCCAATCTGGGGGACAAGAAAGAGAGAGAAGGGTAGTATGAGGAGCAAAGTTCAAGATGGGCTGGCCAGGTCATTGTGAGAAACATGCTTGATTGACTATTGCTGGCAGTTGTGGCAAAATCAAACGGACCTTGGGCCTTTCATGAGATGAGGATTGTGTGTTTGCTTTTGCTGAGGGAGGTGCTTCTCCTGTGAGCAGGGACAAGAAGGAAAAATGAAGGGCAGACCATGGTCTGCTGATCCCCATGCTATGTACATCTTGTTCTCCAGCCTACCAGACTGAGGAGCATGGGAATGAGAACATGGGGACTTTGAGCCCTATACCTGACCACCCCTTCTATCTCAGGGCCAGTCTAGTCAATGTTCCCCTCAACCCACACCCAGTCAGGATGAGCAAGTCTTAGGAACAGTGGAAAGAGCATAATATCAAGGGATCAGGACACCTGGACTTGAGAACAGCTAGCCTGTGGCCTTTGATCTACACCCTCACCTCCTTAGGGCCCTCCATGAGGAGGTGGGAACAGAGCTTGTTTTGGGGAAAGCAATGTGGCATAGGCAGGAGTGTGGGATTTGCTGCCAGAGGGACATCAATGTGAATTCTGTCTTTGCCATTCACTAGATGTAAATAGAGGGCAATTAACTTATATAATCTCTCTAAGCTCCACTTGCCTCATGTATAAAAATGAAGATAATAATGACACACTTGTCATATGATTATTTTGGAGATTAAATTCAAGAGTGTATGTGTGGTGTGTGGCACAGTACTGCTGACACACTGTAAGTACTTGATTGATTGTTACCAATATCGTGATAATGATTATTTAGTGAAAACCTAGGGCTACTAAATTCACTGAGTGAAAGAATTCAAGACTGTGAGCCCTGCTTTATCTAGAGCATCAGAGCTTTTCCAACTATTTTATATATCATTTTTAAAATAAAACAAGAGATCTATAATAAATAATAATAATAACAATACTAATGCTATAAATCACTGGATTAGACCAAGGTTGGTAAATTTTTTTCTGTAGAGAACCAGATAGTAAGTGTTTTAATCTTTAGGGGCCACACATGGTCTCCACTGTATATTCTTCTGGTTTCACTGATGTTGGGGTTAGGAGGAGAATGAGGGTCAGGCTTAGCTGGAGAACAACAGTGCTTGTGAGGACAGAGTAATTGTTGTGACACAAAGCCCTCATCTGTGTGTGACTAACTTCTCAGTGGCTGAACATAATCAAGGTTTATTTCTCCATCACAGTGAGTTGGGCATGTAAGGGGTCTACACCATAAAATCTTTTGGGGACCAAGACTTCTTGTGGCTTCTCCATCTATTTGGAGACCTTCCTAAATGGGGAAAAAGAGAGAGAGAGAGAGAGAGAGAGAGATGGGCCCACATTCAAGAGCTCTTTAAAAATGTACAAAACTTTCTTAGCTCAGGGACTGTGCACTGACAGCCTGGGGGCTGGCCTTGGCCTGAAGGCCGTGCTTGGCTTACTCCTCATTTGGAGCATCTTTATGTTGCTTCTGAAGATGAACCCTGCCTCACTCGGAGAATTCACTTTTTCCTTCATCAAGTAGCCTAGCTACCCGCTTAGGAGTCCTCATTCTCTCTTGCATGTGATAATCTTGTTCGTATTTATAATAGTTGTCAGATTAAGTGTCTTCATTAAAATTTTATGTGTAATATTACACAGAGTTCTTTTGTGGACAGTTTTCATAAAAATGGTCTATTAGTTCCCTAGGGCTGCTGTAACAAAGCCCTACAAACTGGGTGGCTTAAACCCACAGAAATGTATTTGTCTCTCGGCATTCTGGGGGCCAGAGGCCCAAACTCAGAGTGTGGGCAGGGCTGGTTCCTCCTGAGTGAGGGCTCTGAGGGCTCTGAGGAATCTGCCCCGTGCCTTTCTCCAAATTCCTGGCAATGCCAGCAACCCTTATTGTTCCTTGATGTGTAGATGAACATGCCAGTCTCTCCCTTCACATAGCAGCCTCCCTGTGTCCCTGTGTCTTCACATCTTATTGGATCAGACTCCACCTTAATGACCTCATCTTAACTTCACTAAATCTTCAGATCCTATTTCCAAATAAGGTCATGTTCACAGGTATCGGGGGTTAGGACTTCAACTTGTTTTGGGGGGCACACGTCAGCCCATAACATGTGATGAGCAGCACAGGGTTGAATATTCACATGCAAGAGCTGTGAACTTTTAGAAATGATGAGACCTGTCAGGGCTGCTCCATATTGTAACAGATCAATAAGGCACATGAGGTAACTAAAGAGCTTAGTTTTTACCCTTCATTGTAAATGGCTGAGAGAACAGTGCTATTATTGCTGCTACCTCGAAGAATGTAGAATTTTACTTTTTAAGTGTTCCTTTATGGACATGGAACAATGAACTAGAAAATGTGGCACATTCTGTACCCTCCTTCTATTTCTAATTTATAAATGCTGTATTCAAAATACTGTAACAGCGTGACTTGGGGTTACTAACAAATCAAAATAAAAGCCAGAGCTTCATAGCATCCATGTCCCCCTGTGAGGGAAATGCAGCCTGGTGCCTTGGATTGGAAGTGAACTTTCTGGTAAATTTTCACCCCTTTCTGCAGAGGTCAGGCTTTGAAAATCAATACCAGCTGGCTGTAATTCTGTCTTGTTTTGAAACAGATGACTTAGACTGCTAAACCATCACTGGGCCTAAGATTTATCTTCCCCTACTTGGTCTAAGTTACGGAGACCCAATTTACAAAGAAAAGAAATGGGGAGAAATGTTTTATTGGTGATCTCACTCCCTCCACCAGAAGAATAGCTACCTGTATGTTGCGCGTGGGTCACCGGCCAGCAGTGACCACGGAACGCTGTGGATGGCTCGATGATAAACACGCGAGAAAAAACATGCACAGAGACAAACTAGTTTCTGTGGAGAAGTAGGGACGAAATGGCCACCCCTTCTAGTGAGGAGCGCCCTGATTTACAGTCCATACCTGCTTTTATTGGGCTCATGCTACATAATAACTCAGGTAAAGTACAATACTCATTAGGGGAAGTAAGGAACTATAGAAAACAAAGAACTCTGCCCGTCTATTGAGTTGGGGGGTCAAAGAGCTGTAAGACTGAGGAACAAACTAACTTCCTCCTAAGACCCTTCTCATTCAACTGAGAGCATTCTAAACAAAGAAGGTTTCACAGTAATTTACATGTTCTTTCTTAGGCCTGATCACCCCGGGAAATCCGCACTTCCCAGTACCGAGCTGTACTACCCTGTCATTGTTTCAGGCTTAGGTGGAGCATGGGAACTAAGGCCACCGAGAGATAAGGAGATTTTCTTCCGGACGCTGAGAACTCAGACTTTGTCAAAGCCAAGGAGTGAGGGTCCATCACCCCCTTTTGCTGCAGCCCCCCAAGTCCTTCTTTTGGGGGGCCTCCCAAAGTGATCGTGCCTGGCTTGGGTCATTCCCCCCGTGGGGAATCTTACCCGTCTTTGGCTAACCGACCAAGCTTTTTGGGGTTCAGCAGCAGAAGCAGCATTCCTGCCAGGAAGATAAGCTTTTATCTCCTTGCCGGCTCACGGTTCCAAGGGCGTTCCCTTAGCTTTAGCCTAGGCGGGGGTTTCAGCCTCTGATACCAGTCAGGGCGGTTCCCAACACCTGTACACCGAAACTGGTTGTGAAAATTGGCCCATGCCCACCACCTCAAACATCCCAAAGCACTACTTAGAGCTCACTTTCAAAGCTCTGCAGCACTTTTGGCCTCTGTTCCTCTTCAGTGGCTCCTATTGCAGTCTGCTGTGTTTCTGAGTCATATCCCTGTTCCTAAAGTGCAAGCTCTTTAAAAGCTTAGTCTTATGATTCAAGGTGGAGTAGAAGAAGCCAGTGGGGAGATAGGAACTTGCTTGGGAAGGAAGGACAAATTTGGGAGTGAATCTTGGGGGAAACAGGAAAGTAGAGCAAAGGGCCCTATGGGAAGAGCATCCGCCCTTCACAGAAATACCTGCCATGAGGACTTTCCTTTAAGTTTTCCCAGAAGCCAGCTAACCCCTCCCCTTCAGAGTCCACGAGACCTAGAACTGAAATAGTTGTACCCAAGGACAATCTAACAATTGTTAGATTTTGTTTTCTTTTTAAAATCCATTCAGCCATTAGAAAATTTAATACATTTATGTTTAAAGTAATTATTAATAAGTAAGGACTTACTATTGCCATTTTGTTAATTATCTTCTGATGGGTTTATCTTTATTAAACATACTTGGAGGCATTAATAAACTTAATTCTTTTTTTTTAATTTACCTTTGAGCTTTTTTTTAAGATTTTATTTATTTATTTTTACTTCTCTACATTTTTAGGGAGGGAGACAGAGAGAGAGAGAGAGAAGCATCAATGTGTGGTTGCTGGGGGTTATGGCCTGCAACCCAGGCATGTACCTTGGCTGGGAATCGAACCTGCGACACTTTGGTTCACAGCCCACACTCAATCCACTGAGCTACACCAGCCAGGGCTAATAAACTTAATTCTTAAGAATGGTTTTGGATTAAAAAGTACAAAAATCATGGATTCTCATTCTGGCTCTACCTGAGAGCAGTGTGACTTTTAAAATATTTAATCCCAATGCCTCAGTTTCCTTATTTATAGAATAGGTCATTGTTTTTGGTAAGGGTTGTAGTGATGGCTACCTAAAATAATAGCTATAAAGTAACTGACACACAGTAGGTCGTTAATTTATGATAGATTTTCCTTCTTGTAAGCAATGGCTTAAATACTTTTGTAAACAATTTTTCTAAACTCTTTCCCCCAATCAGATCTCACACAGAGAGACATTACATAACCAGATAAAAACAAAACTGTTTCGGTTCATGGTTGAATGGGAATCTTTCTCTCCCCACAGAACTCCCCTATGAGCCCTTGAGTTACTTCCCAAGAGCTGTGTGTAATGAATGTTAAAAACACACAAACTGTCCCAGCAGAAATGTTAACTGACCTTTAACATTATGATTTCTTGAATTTATAAAGTGTATCTTTGGGGGAATGTCTTACATAATATAAAGCACTTGTGCTATGTAAAATGCACAAACATGATGGGGAATTCTGCTTGGAGGAATCAGCCATCTTGGTGAATATGTTCTATAATTCAGTCTAATTATTTTTACTGTGGTCTGATATAAAGATGGTTTCAATGTTTAAAGAACTGGTAGGCTTATAACCAAATCCAAACCACTCCCACCTTTAAGTTAAAGGCCATTATTTCAATTTTACCCTTTCTCAGGTAAGTAGGGACCTTCACTTAGGACAGGCACTTGGAATTCACTCAGTACAATGAGTGGATATAAATCTAACCCATGATTTATTTCCATGATTCTCCTGGGGATGAGAAGCAAGAAAGAGTCTACAAAGTGCTAATCACTGCATTCTTGATGCCGACCCGGGCTTGTGGGGCCCGCAACATAGTGGATGGGGGAGAGACATTCACATGGGCTACCGAGTCCTGTGGAGGAAAAGGGCGAGCAGCATCACTCTCAAGGGGAGCAAAAGCCTTGGCCCTCGCCTTGACTGGTCTTTATTGGGTTTCTCGGTACATTACATAATGATCTTCATTTACTATGCACCGCTTGGCTTTAGGTGGTTACCTTTTACAGAAAACAAAGGAGCAAATGCCGCTAATCACATCACAGAAGAAGGATATTTGCAAATGAAAAGGGAAAAGTAGTTGAACTGGTTACACTCCATGCTGGGGAGTTTTAGCTTGGATTTTAGGAAGTTATAGTAAGCACTTGAGGTCTCAATTCAGGGTGAGGGAGTTTTAGCAAAAGCAAATCTCAAAGCAACCCAGGTACATTGCAGGCCTAATTCCCCATGGGAGAATCTATCCCTGGGTGTGGGTCCTGTGCATCTCCCAGTGGGAGCTGGGCCCACGCCACACAGAACAGTCTCTTACACATTCTGACTGGGGGGACACCCCAAGAAGGAAAGAATAATAGGGAAATAGCATTAAAGGTGCATTGAAAATATCTCACTAACATTTTCACATAACCTGTGCACCTTTTAACTATTCAAACTACTATTTATCCATTCTTCTTAGACGTCTAAGAGCAAAGTTTTTTATAAACTCTCCTTTGTATTTGATTGGCTTAATGGTTCCCAAACTTCTTACAAGTAGTAACAAATATTTTTATTATTGTCTGTTTTCTGTGATGTAATTTTCTTGGCTTTTCCCAATACTTACATTTGATGTCAAGGGAGAAGAAACCAAACCACCTAATCCATTATATGCACTCCAGTGTCTAGCATAGAATTTTCTTCCTAATATATCAGTAAGAAGATTCATGAACCAATTGTATTTTAATTAAATTAGGTAGTCTTAATTTTAAATCCTTTATGTTGAGCATATGTACTTAATCATTTGCCTGTTCCATGTTTAATTCTCTACATGCTCATTATTGATAATAATAGGGTTCTGGTCAAGATGATACCAAAATTACAATTAAATTCTAGAAAAATCAACCTGGATAGCCATCTGAAGACTAGCCAAACAGAATTCCTATAGCTAAGGACATAAAAAAGAAGCTCTACCAAGACTGGTAAGAGAGGTGGAGACACAAAACCGGCAAGTCTCATACCTCCATATGGCAATTGAGAATCTGGAGGGATGTCTCAGCTGCAGAGGTCCCTCCTGAAGTGTGAAGAGTTTCAGTTCCATGCTGGACTCCCCAGCCCCAAAATCCAGTGATGAAAAGAAGAACCTGCTTAACATATGACTAAAAATCAGCAGGAATATTTATTTCTCTGTGGCAACAGAAGGCTGCTGAAAATACAGGAATCTTCTTAAAGGGCCAACATACAAACTCCTGCTTGCAGACACTCACCTTGAGTTCTTGAGGAGGGACAGCAGCTCAGAAGGGCACTAGAAACACAGGAAGAAACTGAATTGTGCAGCTTCAGAGCAAGGGCTAGAGAGACAGCTTCCACTCTCCCTGTGTTGAGCCCTCCCGCAATCACCACCAAACTTAAGTCTCCATTGTCCTTGTAAACTTCAGGAGCTTCACCCTAAGGATTCCCTGAGAACCCACCCCACTGCCAATATTCCAGGGCCCAGGCAGGTGATGGCTGGTCTCAGTGTACTCTGAGACTTGCAGATTAAAGCTGATGATTGAATCACCAATTTTTAAGAGAAGGAAGCAAGAAAAACCAATTCAGGACAGAAAAATTAAAATAATTTTGAAAACTGGGGACAGTTTAAGGGACCTCTGGGATAACAGTAAAAGAAACAACATTTGCATCATAAGGAGGGGCAAAAGAAGTAGAAGAGAGAGAGGAAGGGATTGAGGATCTATCTAAAGAAATAATGACTCAAAGCTTTCCTAACCCAGTAAAGGAATTAGATATACAAGTCCAGCAAGCACAGAGAATCCTACACCAGATGAACTCAAAGAGGCCCACACCAAGACACATTATAAGTAAAATGCCAAAGGTTAAAGACAAAGAAAGAATCTTAAAAGCAGCAAGAGAAAGAGCTATAAGGGAACTTACACAAGACTATCAGCTAATTTCTCAACAGAATTTTTTTAAGGCCAGAAGTGATTGGCATGAAATATTCAAAGCGATGCAAAGTAAGGACCTACAACAAAGACAACTCTACCCAGCAAGGCTCAGCAAATTTTAAATTGGAGGAGAGATAAAGAACTTTCCAGACAGGAAAAAGCTAAAAGCTAAGAATTTATTACCCCTAAACCAGTATTACAAGAAATGTTACAGAGACTTCTTTAAGGAAGAAAAGGACCATAAATATGAATAATAATATGGCATAACTATGTACCTATAAATAATTTACTTTTAAAAACTCTCAGCATGGTGAAAATAGAGGGAACATACCTCAACATAATAAAGACCATATATAAAATACCATAGCTGCTATTGTACTCAACAGAAAAAAAGCTAAAAACATTTTTGTTAAGATCAAGAACAAAACACGGTTGTCCATTTTTACCACTTTTATTCAACATAGTACTGGAAGTTCTAGCCATAGCAATTAGACAAGAAGAAGAAGTAAAAGGCATTTAAATTGTAAAAGAAGAAGTAAAACTGTCATTATTTGCATATGGCATGACACTGTATATATGGAACCCTAAAGAATCTAACAAAAACTATTAGAATTGATAAATGAATTCAGTAAAGTATCAGGATACAAAATAAATATCCAGAAATCAGTTGCATTTTTATACACTAATAATGAACTGTTGGGTAACAAAATTAAGGAAACAATTCTATTTATAATTGCATTGAAAAAATAGCTAAGAATAAATTTAACCAAAAAAAGATCTGGGCTTAGAAAATTATAAGACATTAGAGGAGACACAAATAAATGGAGGCATATATTGTACTCATGCATAAGAAGAATTAATATTGTTAAAGTGTTCATACTACCCAAAGTAATCTACAGCTTTAATGGAATCCCTATTAAAACACCAATGGCATATTTTTCACAGAACTAGTTTAAATAATTCTAAAAATCATATGGAACCACAAAAGAGCCCATATAGCCATAGCAAACTTGAGAAAGAAAAACAAAGTTGGAGGTATCACACTACCTGATATCAAAATATGCTACAAGGTCATAGAAATCAAAAAAGCATGGTAGTGGCATAAAAACAGACACATAGCAATGGAACAGAATAAAAAGCCCAGAAGTAAACCCACCCCTCTATGGTCAATTAATATTTGACAAAGGAGACAAGAATATACAAAGTATTGAAAAGACAATCTTTTCAATAAATTGTGGAAAAATTGAAAAGATACAGGCCAAAAAATGGCTTGACCACCCTTCTTACACCATAAACAAGAATAAGCTGAAAACGGATTAAAGACTTAAATGTTAAACTCAAAATCCTAAAATCTTAAGAAAACATAGGCAGTAAACTTTCTGACATTTCTCTAAGTGATATTTTTTTATATATCCTTGGGTAAAAGAAACAAAAGAAAAACAAATGGGACTACATCAAACTAAAAAGTTTTGGCACAGCAAAGAAAACAAAATGAATGACAACCTACTGAATGGAAGGAGATATTTGCCAAGGATACATCTGATAAGGGGTTAATATCCAAAATTTTAAAGAACTCCTATAACTCAACACTAAACCAACCCCCAAACAACCCAATTAAAAAATGGGCAGAGAACCTGAATAGACAGTTCTCCAAAGACAACATACAGATAGCCAACAGACATACAAAAAGATGCTAATGTCACTAATAATCAGAGAAATGCAAATTGTAAAACCACACTGAGATATCACTTCACATCTGTCAGAATGGCTATCCTCAAGAAATCAACAAGCACATGTGTTGGTGAGGATGTGGAGAAAAGGGAATCCTCATGCACTGTTGGTGGGAATTTAGTTTGGTGCAGCCACTATAGAAAGCACTTTGGAGCTTCCTCAAAAAATTAAAAATAGAGCTACCTTATAATCCAGCAATTTCACTTCTGGGTATATATTCAAAGCAATACAAAACACTAATTTGAAAAAATATATGCACTCCTATGTTCATTGCAGTGCTACTTTAATAGCCAAGATATAGAGGCAACCCAAGTGCCCATCAATAGAGTGGTAGATTTTTAAAAAGCTGTGGTACATTTACACAATGGAATATTACTCAGCCATAAAAGAAAATGAACTCTCATCATCTGCGACTACACATATAAATGAACTTAGAGGATATTGTGCTGAGTGAAATAAGTCAGTCAGCAAAAGGCAAATGCCATGTGATTTCACTCATATGTGTAGAATCTAAACAACCAAATAGATGAACAAACAAAACAGAAACAAACTCATAGATGCAGAGAACAAACTGAGGGTTTCCAGATGAGAAGGAAGTAGGGAGACTGGATGAAAAATGTGAAGGGATTAAGAAGCGACAAAATAGTCACAGGGATGTAAAGTCCAGCAAGGGGAATACTGTAATATTCAATAATATTGGTAATAATAATACTGTAATATTGTAACAATAATATTATAATAACTATAGTATAATAATAATATTGTAACAATATTGTAATAACTATGGATGGTGCCACATGGGTATTAGACTTACCAGGGTCATCACTTCAAAAATTATATAATTGTCTAACTACTATGATGTATACCTAAAGCAAATATAAAATAATATTGAATGTCAATGATAATCTAAAAATGTTTTATATGAAATAATATCTAATGTTGATGAGGTGTAGTAAAATGATCACTTTCATTTGCTGATTAGAATAGACTTAACAGAAAGAATAACATCCATGTTTTAAAAATCCATCAAAAGAAAACATGTTAAAAATAAAACTTAAAGCATAAAAATCACATGATCATACCAACATATGCAGAAAAAAACATTTGATAAAATCCAGCACCCATTTATAATAAAAATACTCAGCAAAATGGTAATAGAGGAAACATACCTTAACATCATAAAGGCCATATATGACAAACCCACAGCCAACATCATACTCAGTGGGCAAAAAACTAAAAATGTTTCCCTTAAGATTGGTACTGGGAGTCCTAGCCACAGAATCAGACAAGAAAATGAAAGGCATTCAAATTGGAAAAGAAGTAAAACTGTTATTATTCACTGATGACATGATATTGTACATAGAAAACCCTGAGGACTGCACCAAAAAGCTCTTAGAGCTAATAAGTTAACAAAGTAGCAGGATACAAAATTAATATTCAGAAATCAATGGCATTTCTGTACACTAATAATGAACTATCAGAAGAGAAGCTAAAAAAAAGTCCCACTTACAACAAAAAACATCAGGTACCTAGGAATAAATTTAATCAAGGACATAATGTAAAAGACTTGTATTTGGAAAACTATAGGACACTGAAGAAAAAAATTGAGAAAGATACAAATAAGTATAAGCATATACAATATTCATGGATTGGAAGAATTAATATAATTAAACTGTTCATACTACCTAAAGCAATATATAGAGTCAATGCAGTTCCTTTCAAAAAGAAGATTCTTCTTCATAAATCTAGAAAAAATATTCCAAAAATATATATGAAACCCCTCCCTGCAAAAAAAAAACAAAACCTGAATTGCCTTGGCAGTCTTGAGAAAGAACAAAGTTGGAGGAATCACAATATCGGATATCAAACTATATAAAACAAGACCATTGTAATCAAAACAGCCTTGTGCTGGCATAAGAACAGGCACACAGATCAATGGAACAAAAAGGAGAACCTAGAAATCAGCCCACACCAATATGGTCAATTAGCATTTGATAAAGGAGGCAAGAGCATACAATGGAGTAAAGACAACCTCTTCAATAAATGGTGTTGGGAAAATTGAACAGGCACAAGCAAAAAAAAAAATGATATCAGACCACCAACTTACACTAAGCACAAGAATAAATAGAAAATGGATTAAAAAAAACTTAAATGTAAGTCATGAAACCATATAAATCCTAGCAGAAAACATAGGCAGTAAAATCTCAGACATCTCTCATAGTAATATCTTTGCTGCTATGTCTTCTAGGGCAAGGGAAATAAAAGAAAAATAAACAAATGTAACTATGTCAAACTAAAAAGCTTCTGCACAGCAAAAGAAACCATCAATGAAATGAAAAGGGAACCCACTGCCCAGGAGAACATATTTGGCAATGATAAAAAACTAATTTCCAAATTATATAAAGAACTTATCAACTTACCAACAGAAAGACAAACAGTCTAATTAAAAAATGAGCAAAGGACCTGAATATACACTTCTCTAAAGAAGACATACAGATAGCCAGTAGACATATAAACAAATTCTCAACATCACTAATCAGAGAAATGTAAATTAATGTCACAATGAGCTATCACCTCAAACCTGCCAGAATGGCTACCATCAATAAATCAACAAACAACAAGTGCTGGTGAGGATGTGGAGAGAAAGGAACACTTGTGCACTGTTAGTGGAACTGCAGACTGGTGCAGCCATTGTGGAAAACAGTATAGAGTTTCCTCAAAAAATTAAAAATGGAACTGCCTTTTGACCCAGTGATCCCACTTCTGGAAATACACCTTAAGAATTCTGAAACACCAATTAAAAATACATGTACCCCTATGTTCATAGTAGTATTATTTAGAATGACAAAGATCTGGAAACAGACCAAGAGCCCATCAGTAGATGAGTGGATAAAAAGGCTGTGGCACATTTAGACAATGGAATACTATGTGGCCATAAAAAAGAAGGAAATCTTACCTTTTTGCGACAGTATGGGTGGGCCTAGAGGTTATTATGCTAAGTGAAATAAGCCAGTCAGAGATAGACAAATACCATATGATTTTACTTATATGTGGAATCTAATGAACAAAATAAACTGAAGAACAAAATAGATGCAGAAACATGGACATATGGAACAGACTGACAGTTGTCAGAAGGCAGGGTAGAGAGGGGTTCTAGGTGAAAGAGGATGAAGGGATTAGCTAAAGAACATCGCCTGAGCTAGACAGAGACAACAGTGTGGTGCTGGCCAGAGGGAAGAGGGGACAGGGAGCTGGGTGGGGTTGGGCAAATGGGGGGGAAATTGGGACATCTGTTATAGTGTCAACAATAAAATTAAGAAAAAATTGTGTACATTAAAAAGATAATAATAATAATTACTACAGACTGCTCTAAGGCCATACCATAGTAGGATGGCATTCAGTGCAGGAAGCTTTGAAATAACTAAATCCTACCTTATCCCAGAGAGGCCATATCTGAAGAGGAAAGAATGTAAGTGGCAAAGAGAAAAAAGTAATTATTTTTATTTGGGTCTCTGGCTTAAATATTAATATGCAGCTCCCAGAAGTTGGGTTGAACCATACAGAAAGCTTTCCCATCCTCTTCTCCTCCAAACCCAACCCCAGGTGTGAGAACTTACATGCTAGTTAAGTGATAGTTACATTCTATATTACCACAGTAAAAGCACCCAGAGTGTCTATTAGTTGGGACAGAGTAACTCCATAACAAGACTTGTAATATCTCATTGGCGGAATACAAACTTTATTTCTCATGCTGCAATACAAAACAAGTTACTGGAGGAGGGAAGCTCCACTCCACACAGTCTCTCAGGGACCTAGAGATCTTCTATCTGAGGACTCCATCTTCTAGGGCTCCTGAGGCCCCCTCTTGATGGAAATAAAAAAAAAGAATATATCAGGGAACAATTTTGAGAATTGTATAGCTCACTTGGATCCACATTTAACAACCTGGCCACAGGGAACCCTTAATTGTATGCCCAGGAAAGAAGGAGACATAGCTTTGGTGGACATCTAGCCAGTCTCTGTTATAGAGGAAATAAGAACTTGTCCCCAAAACCTAGTGGCTTGGCTGGCCTTACTTCAGGAATAGAAAGTTGGGATCCACAGGGAAAATAAAAAGGCATATGTGGAAGGGGACAAAGAAAACTAATGTACAAAAAAACATGAACTTCTTTACTTCTGAGTAAAGGTGGCCCATCACTGTGCTGGGATCTGAATTATTAATTCAGTATTTCACCTTAGAAAAAGAGTAACAGAATTGGAAGGTTGTGGGTATGGAGCAGATCAACTTCTGTCTTCAACTAACATCCAATGCCTTGTTGCCCTCAAAATCTGTATTCTCATACCAATTCCTCTATATCTGTACTGCTACATCCCATTGAGTACTCAGACACATTTCCTATAGGCAAGGGATATTATCCATGACATATTTACCATTACATTAAAAGTTTGGATTTTTAAGGTATATATATTTTATTTTGTTATTTTCCTCCTAGGGACTAATTATTCAATTCAGATAATTTGTTATTATATGGTAAATAATAATGATAGTTAGTGATACTTAACATCCATCTCTACTTTATGTCAAGTACTAGTCTAGTACCTTACAAGCATTACCCCTTCAGTTCCTCTACCAGCCTGCAAAGCAGGTCTTATTTGAGTTTATTATGAGAGCTTATTATTAGGTCTTATTATAAGAGCTTAGGTAATTTGTCCAAGATTGCACCACAATCCTTGAGGCCAGAATTCTGATTTAAAAAAAGAACAAGGTCTTAACCACTACTTTCAACAGCTTTGGTGCCAAACGCTGAATGTCCCCTAAGAGTATCTAAGTGAGGAACATAGATAAGCATGATTTTGCACTCAATTATTGTTTTTCCTATCAAAAATAGAATTTTTAAATTTATTTAAAGCACAACACTGTTACCATGGCATTACATTTTAAGAGATTTAGAGCAAGATGTAAAAATATAATTTCCTAGATATGAGTAAGCACCTTTTCTATTTATCGTAACCCTTTCCTCTGTACTTTATATGGACCCAAACCAAGAACCTCTTACTCACTTTCTCATCTCTGGTACTTTTTAATGGTTTTGCTCTTTAGTTTTTTTTTTTTTATTATTGCATGAAAACTTACATAATTACATTTCAGAAAATCTCAGTAAATGATATACCATCTTTATTCCCATCTTCTATATTAATACCCTCTTAATATAGAATACTATCTACCTGTAAAATTTTCCTTCCTCAAGAAAAAAAACTGAGAGCACATTTGTATGCCTTATATATTCCCATTATTTTCCCTTTCCATTCAGAATAGTTTTCCCAACTGGCCGGTCATTCTTACTTTTATTATATCTCGGTGTCATCTGAGATAAGAAGCTTTCACATTTCCCATTTGCTGTTTTCTCAGGTCCTGGCCAGGGCAGATGGATGGTGTTGACAAGCAGTGGTGAGGACATTACTTGCTTTGCTCCAAATCTTCTGGGGGAAAGCAGTTTGTGTTTAGTCATGAATTTAATGTTAGTTGTAAGGGTTTTATTTAGATGCTCCTTATCAAATTGAGGAAGTTCTCTTCTATTCCTAGTTTCTTAGGAGTTTAGATTGTGAAAGAATGTTGAATTTTGTCAAATGGTTTCTCTGCATCAATTTATTCAATCATGTGGAATTCATTCTACTTTATACTATGATTTTGGTAGATTTTACTGACTGATTTTTTAATATTAATTTAAGCTTACATTCCCAAGATAAGTTGCAGTTGCATGTAGTTCTGATGCATTCGTTTTTTAATACATTGTTGGAAATATTTACTGCTTTTTTTTTTGTATCTGTGTTCATGAGATTTTTCCAACTATTTATATGAGAAATTTTAGCTACAGTTTTTCTCTTTTTGTACTGTTTCCCTTTGCTTTTAGAACAGAGTAATGATGGCCTCATTAATTGAATTGGGAAGTATATCCTTCATTCTACTTTTGAGAAGAGATATTATAGGATTGGTGTTATTTCTTTTTAAAGTGTGAGATAAAAATTTCCAGTGAAATCATCCAAGCATGGAGAATTTTGTTAGAAAGCTTTTAACTACTAATTCAATTGGTCTATTATATTTTGAGTAAGTTTAGGTAATTTATGGTCTTTTTAACAAATAGTGTTGAAACAATTTAGCATTCATATGCAAGAAAATAAATATCTATCTGAACCTCATACCTTATGAAAATTAACGTATGCCTCTTAGACCTAAATATAAATGTAAAATTATAAAACTTAGAAAAAAATGAAGAAAATCTTCATTACTTTGATAAAGAGCTCATAGATACAACACTAAAATCATCATCTATAAGACAAACCAAAAAAGATATATTAGAATTTATCAAAATTGAAAATTTTGCTCTGAGAAAGACACTATTTAACAGAATGAAAAGATGAGCTACCAACTTGAATTTTACATTATATATCTAGAAAAGAATTTGTATCCCAACTATATGAAGAATAATCAAAATTTAAACTAGGAAAACATACAAACCAAATAAAAATGCTCAAAATATTTGAATAGATACTTCACCAAAGTGGACATGTATAAAGAAGAGATAAGCCCATGAAGATATATTCAGCATCATTAGTCATTAGGGAAGTGCTAACTTGAAATCAAGGTATTCAGATTTAAATGCTGTACTACATCACAATTCCACTTATACAGAAAATCATTATTATCAACAAGAACTGAAATATTAAACATGGGCATTCAGAAGAGTTGTCAATTGAGGGGGAGACAAACTTGAAGTTGGTTACTCCAAGTGTGTACCAGTGCTAGCAGCATCTTTAACTCTGGAGCGCAGAGCCCAGAAAGTCAGATTGAACCCAGCCAAAATGCGTAACAGCCAGGAGCATGCCTCTAAGCATGAAGTCTAAGTACCAGCTAAGGGCTTTCCAACAAAAATAGATGATTTTGTTATAAAATGTTAGCTGAGTGGGAAGCAGAAATCACCCACACAATCAATTCTCCTATCTGATAATTTTAAAGAAGAGAGAGAAAAAAAAGACTTCACTTTAGTTGTACTATAGGCTGAAAACTTTCTTACTAGGAAAAATAAAATTCACTCTCTTCTTTCCATCTTTTTAAGTCTGAATGAAATTGATTCCATATGTTTACTAAATCCTGAAGGGAACTTTTATGGTTAAGTACTTCCTGTGATTGAATGTTTTCTTTGATAACTCATATTTACTGTAACTCATTTGGATAGTGACCACATAGTTTGACAAGAAGCCCCAGCCTGTATGTGCTGGCTGCTGAATTATAATGTTTCTTAATGTGCCTCACACAAAACCTTCTAGTTCTTTTTCAAGGCAATTAAAATATTTCTAATGCACATAAAGAATGATTAACAGCAAATTAAAGCAACAATGACATGTATTTCATTATTTTAATTTTACTTAGGGTGTGAGGCCTTTCTTCATAAGAAAATGTAGTTAGGTTTTGGAATACATGTCACTTGTATGACTTTGGGCAAGTTACCTAACTTAAGTGGACTTCAGTTTCACTATCTTGAAGTATTTCACAGCATAGAGTGAAATGGGCTTTAATAATGTTCCCCCCCACCCCCCAAAAAATATCCAGGCCCTAATCTGTGGGGTCTGTGAATCTTACTTTATTTGGCAAAAAGAAAAAGAAAACAAAAAGACTTTGAAAGTGTGATTGAATTAAGGATTTTGAGGTGAGGAGTTTGCCCCAGATTATTACTTGGACCCTAAATGCTATCATGTCTCCTTATAAGGGGAAAGCAGGGAGAGAGAGACTACAACACAGAAGAGAAGACAGCAATACAAACACAGAGGTAGAGATTAGAGTGATGCAGCCACAAGCCAAAGAACCCTGGCAGCTGTCAGACACTGGAAGAGGTGAGAACAGTCTCCCTGGAGCCCTTGGAGGGTGAGTGGCCCTGCTGACACCTTCATTTCAGTTTAGTGGTACTGATTACAGACTTCATGCTTCCAGAACTGTAAGAGAATACATTTCTGTTTTAAGCCACCAAGTTTGCATAAATTAGTTATGGAAGCCACAAAAAACTAATACATGTATAAATATCACTTACACATACATGAGTATATAATATACAAAGTGTTACCAGTTTAGATCATCCAGGGCCAAGTGTGGTGACCCAGTGCCTGGCAAAACCCTCTGTCCTAGTGTCGCAGGTTTGATTCTCAGTCAGGGTACATGCCTGGGTTGCAGGCCATGGTCCCCAGCAACCACACATTGATGTTTCTCTCTCTCTCTCTCTCTCTCTCTCTCTCTCTCTCTCTCTCTCTCTCTCTCTCTCTCTCTCTCTCTCTCTCCCTCCCTCTCTTCCCTCTCTAAAAATAAATAAATAAAATCTTTAAAAAATTGTAAAAAAAATAAAAAAAAAAACCCAAACCCTCTGTCCTTCCAAGGGTCTTTCTCCATTTGGCATCACTGTGCCAACAATGAAACTGAAGCTGAGTGTTCAGCAACACAAGATTTTATTCAATGGCCACAGAATTGAAAAGTGGGAGGCAGACTCCCAGATCAACTGCCCATTCTAGAGAAGTCCAGGGAGATGACTATGGAGACAACATGAGGGGGAGACATGTGCATCAGTTTTCAGGAATGGGTTGGTCTCTTCCCAGCACTGGGGTGCTACCATTTCCTTCCCTATATGGTCCTTGTCAAGTCTGTCACGGTGCCAGCTGGTGTGTCAGGCAGCATGATGATGTGTTATAATCGGGGTGAGATGAGGCCTGGAGCTTCCTGGAGGCCAGATCCAGCACCTTCTTGGTTCAGGCTGACTCTGGCTGGTTCTTATTCTAGGTTTCCTCATCTCTGGCTTTTCCTATAACTGAAATGGAAACATAAGTACACAAGGTTTCAACAGCCAGGGTCCTATGGCCATGATGACAAAATCCCCCCTCTCATTACTTATTGCTCCTTATTCTTGAGGGGGGCTCTAAAGGGCCAAGCTTTCGTAATTGCTTCCTGCTGAAGTGGGACACTGGTGGGAGTTTGAAGAGGAGCAGAAACTTTCCCTAGCCATCTTTAAGTAAGTCTGATTGCCACCCAGCTGTACTGTTTGTAATCCTGGGTAATTACCATCTGGAGTTTAATTGTTTCTAAGATCCATCTTACAAATTTTGTAGTGCAATCTAATGAACATGGCCCCAAGATTAAGAGGAAGGTTCCTATTGTGACTACTGACATAAATGGGCTTAGAAGTGGGCCTGGCCATCTAACCCAAATTTGGGATATTTTGTTTAGGATAGGGGTCCATGGCCAGGGTTTGGTGTTTTCTAAAATGACTATATTTTTCTTTAGGACTTCTAGACTCTCTTCTACTTGAACTGATGTGTTTACATAAAAGCAACATTCTTTCCCTAACATAACATGACACCTGTTCCTCCTACTTCTGCAGTTAGCACATCTAATGCCCAGAAATTCTGAAAGACTACCTCCGCCAAGGAGTTGAGAGCTGTGTGGTGTGCTTCTGGAGCCAGGAGGGTAGCTTCCATGACTCTTGAACCAGGATAAAGATGTTTCTAATTGACCTTTCCCGGTCACTGATCCCTGTCCTTTATAGGGTTGCTAGTGCTTAAGATTCTGAATTCTGAACACTGGGCCCAAGACTCCTTTTTTCTCTCTGGGGTTTTTTTTTAATGCCATGGACAAAAAGAAGACAAGACTGGGCATTTTTTAGATGGGCATTGTTAGATGAGAGACTATCCTAATGATGGTCAGGTTCCTCACCACCATCTGAGTAGGGTGAGGATAAAATAGGGAGTGCATAGCCAGGAGCAAATTGGCCCATCCCATACTCATTGAACTGATACTTTCCCTCTTCAGTTTACTAACTTCACTTTTGTCTTACAGGAAGACTTCTTCCTGAGATATATTAATAACTTTGTTTTCTAGGTAAATTTAAACTCCTAATTTGTATAGTAAGCCTCTTCCCAATAGATGGATCAAACATTCCAGGGTACAGAGAAAACAGTGGGACAAGATCTTTCCATCTGGGTCATATACTAAGCACTCAAGGAAGGGTCTATATTTTGATTTTCCTTCTACCCTCACTATTTTGATTTATCCTTGGTCATACAGCCCTGCAAAGTGTTCAAGATTGTGTAGGTGGCCCCTGTGTTGACTAGGAGGTCAACCTTTTTATCCCCTACTACCAGGGTCAGCCAAGGCTCTTCAGGGGTAACTCAAGGGACTTGAGAGGAGCTCCTTGGCCCCTTCAGTCTTTTCCTCCTGTTTGTGCTACCTGCAGGGATGGGTATAGATGTAGTGGTCCATTTGGTCTTCTTAGGAAACATTTGGGGCATTCCCCTTTCCAACAAACTTCCTCTTTGAATATGGCACACTGGTTAAGCTCAAGTCCCTAGGGCTGTTGGGGGAATTTGAGTAACTCACTGGTGTTGTAGAGTTCCATAGGGATGGGCCCCATCATCTCTGCAAGTTTGGTTGACCCTGAACTGCCAAAGCCAAAATGTTAGCTGTTCTCTTGGCCCTCCTGTCCTTCTTGGCTTCTACCTTGAGGCCTCTGTTGTTGAACACTCAGAAGGCCAGTTCCACTGATCTGGAGGTCAGGGTGGTAGGTTCTATTCCTAATTTTTATAGTTTTCTCTTAATGTCTGGAGCACATTGTGACATAAAGTAGGACCAAACTATTGCATTTCCTTCTATAGACTCTGGATTTCAATTGCTGTCAATGTGTGGGCATTCTTTAAACCTTTCTGAGAAAGCAGAGCGATTCTCCTTAGGTTCCTGGGTGATTTCTTGGCTCTTATTCCAATTAATAGGTTTCCTGCTGCTACTTGTATTACCTTAAGAATCATATTTCTAAAGTGGCTAAATTGACCTTCTCCTATATTATCCCTAAAGTCCCAAGTAGGATCCATCTCAGGGATGGCTTATGCTCCTGGTTGGTAGATTTGATGACCAGCATTATACCTATTAGTTTTTCTGCTTCTTATCTAGCTTTTGTAAGGACTAGGGGCTTCTCTTCCTGTTAGCAGGACATTTAGGAGGGTCTGGACACCTACCAAGTAGAATAGTGGGTCTGGAATATTTCCCTAACCAGGTTAAGGGAGCCCTCTGAGTCTTCTCTTAATCTTTTTGAATGTACCTTCCAATCACACAGGTCTGATGAGGCAAAGGGCACATACACAGTCATTAGGCTCTCTTTCCCCACTGGGAACTTCAGTGGAAGGACAGCCTTTCTGTTCCTCAGGCTTATAACTTGTCCCACTATGAGTACTGGCCAGACCGGGGCCTGGGTGTGGATGAGATGTAGGACAGGGTCGGGGGAGGAGGTATCTTGGTGGGGGTTGGGGCGTGGGTGAGGGAAGAGGCAAGGGGGTTGAAAGCTTATCAGAAGAAGATGCAGCATGCCACCCAGGAGAAGGTTGCACTAGGTGCCACCTAATGGACTAGATGGCATTGGGGGGAAACTTGGCCTTGGGGTAGGGAGGAAGTCAAAGGGGCCTTCTGATCTCATATTTAGAATTGAGAAAACTGATTTGGATTTCTGGGGCCCTCTTCAGTAGATGGGAACCCACTTTTTAAAATAACCTCTTATTCTGGAACAAGGGCATAAAAATTAAATGTTAAGGGATTTCACCCCATTTCTTCAGCCCTTGACATAATAAATCCTATTGGATAACTGTGTTATAATTTAGAAACCCACTTACCAGCCACAATTCCCCATCCTCCAGTTCATATTGAGGCAGAGTGGTATTACAAAGGAAAGTAAGGTGCTTTTTAGTTAAAGTGTAATACACAAATGACTCCCAATTTTGTAATAAGCACCCAAGGGCAATTTCTCTGGGATGAAATTCTTATCCCCCAGACCCTTGAAGTTTTATCTCTCACTTGTTTCCACCCTCCCAGGGGGCATTCTTTAAAGTAGATACACATATTCCACAAAAGCAGGCACAGACCAAATTATTTATCTTTTCCCTTTGGTAGTTTACCCAGTCCTCCACCAGAGGGGGTGTAAGGAGATACTTTCTGGTAGGGCTTGGGGCAATAGGTCCATATTCCAATATGTGGGGACTCTTTCCTGGTCTAGTGGGGTGGTCTTGTATAGGAGACCATTCTGCATGGCGTGGGCCCAGCCCCTACTCAGAAAGGCCAGTGGAAAGCGAGATCTGGTACACAGGACCCATGGATAGGTTCTCCCACGGGGAATCAGGCCTGCATTGTACCTAGGCTGCTTTGAGACCTGCTTTTTGCTAAAACTCCTCACCCTGAATTGAGACAGCAGATGTTTATTGCATATCTTTAAAGTAACTTCCTAAAATCTATGCTAAACCTTCCAAGGACAAGTGTAACCAGTTCAAACACATTTCCCTTACATTTGCAAATATCCTTTTATTTGATGTAATTAGCAACATCCTCTCCTTTGTTTTCTTTAAAAGGTAACCACCTAAAGTGAACCTGTGCATAATAAATGAGGACCATCCTCAATGTAATGTGCCCAGAAAAGCAATAAAAGCCTGCAGAGGCAAGGGCCAGCATGCTATCCTCTTGAGAGAGTGGCCAAGGCACTCCAAGGCACTCTTCCCTTGAGGGAGTGGTTGTACCGTCCTTTTTCCTCCACAGGACTCAGTAGTCCATGTGAATTTGTCTCATCTCATCCACAATGCCACAGACACTGCTAGCAGGTTTCTGCATCAGTCTTGGGGTATACTAAGATTAAGCTTCTCTTGTCTAAGAGACAAGCTTTCAGACCAGGGAGGGAATGAGCATGGGATTAACAGTCAGGGTAAAAGAAGCCCAAAAGCTTTCAGCAACAATGAAAGAGGTGTATTCCAAAAGAGCCAAGACTGGGGGATCTTTGAGACCCTCAGGGCTAACTTCCTTAAGATTTGTCCAATCTTGAATAGTCTTTGATACCAGGGCCCAGGGGCTCTTACTTGACTCAGAGTCTTCCTTTGGTACCAGAAGGTGATCTGCCTCCCTTCACCTGTATCTATGAATATTTGCTGTACAACCTTCACTCTCTTGGTGCATGGGACGATGCTCCAAGCAACTGAGCCACCCAGCCAGGGCATAAGCCAAACTCTTGAATGAATCCCTGGAAGTGACCAAGGGGTAGGAAGGTAAGAGCAAGGAGAAAAGAAGAGGGTGGCATAGCCAATTAGCATCAAAAGAGATGCTGTCAAGGGAAGTGGAGTTGCCATACAGGAGGAGCTGTGATGAATGGTGAAGACTCGAGCCTCCCTTTAGCTCCTAAGCTGGTGAGGTGTGGGAGCACTAGTGGAAAGCCACCTTTGGAAGTAGTGTCAAGGAGAACAGTGTTCTGGAGGGACACCCTGTCTTATTTAAGACAAATATGTGTGGGAACACTAGTGAAGACAGTGAGGATGTAAAGGAGCTTGTTAGTCAGGAGAAGTAGTATTTATTTTTTTTCCAGATGACGAAATTAAAAGTAATATTTGATCACAGTGCTTATGGTTTGGGAGACAGCAGAAAGGTAAGAGGTTGACTAGAGGAGGGAGGGAGGGAACACAGAGAATGGGGAAAGGTACCCATAGGAGGCACAAGGGGACTAGTGGGCATGGTTGGACCCAAGAATCCTCTGGATGGTAAAGTAGGAGGACCTCAGTTTCCATGAGATGGGTGGGCCTGGTGGCAGCTTGGGAAGCTCTTTCTTCTTCTTTATATCCAGGGAAATAGACAAAAATATAAGTGAAAATATCTGATGTCCAAGAGGAGATGGAACCCAAGACCAGGAGGCCTTGCTGGTCCTTTCCAGTGTCTAGCTGAGCTGCTGCATGCATTTACCTTGAACTCTACAAAATGCTCTCCTTAATTCCCTTCACTACCCTCAGAGGTCTCCTCCAAAGGAATAAATCAATCATATACTAAGGCCACCTGATCCCCTTCAGGCAGGATGAGCTAAATCATTCATGGCTGCTGAACCTGTTTCTGTTTCTTTCTCAGGTTGCAGGTGTTTATATTCTGCACAGGCTTTGTAAATTTGGAGCTTGCACCTGTCATACAATGCAGACAGGATACTCAGCTTCTTATTGGAGAATTTTATTTCTTCTATCCAAGGCATCTTGGAAAGCAAGCTTTCTCTCCACATTGCTGGGTCAGTGAGCACAGGGACATGGCCTCCTAGACACTGCACTTTATTCAGGTCTGTTCTAACTCTGTTGCCCCTCAGGGCAAAAAGGGGTACCTCCTTTTCCTACCTGAGTATTAGAACCCCTGGCCCCAGGCCCCTGGTTACTTTTATCACTTCGATTTTAATTTTTTTCTTTGCTTGTTTACACCTGGAGATACTCTTTCTTATTAGTTCTTCTACATCTTAAAAGTGTTTCTATATTTTATGCAGTATTTCCATTGTTTATATTAGAGGAAGGGCCTTAATACCTGTTTGGATTACTAGTCAACAAAGTGCTGTTGTTCCCAGACATCACATTTTGGTCCTTCCTTCCTTGTGGTACCTAATGCCACACATGGAAGATGCTCCTTACATCAGAGCATGAGTGGAAGGTAGGAGGAAGGAATAAGGCATGTGTGCTAACCTCAGTGAAGCAGATTTTGTTTTTAGCCACACAACTGAAAGGGTGTCACTGTTTGTTGAATGTGAGATAGAGTCAGATCGGTGAACTTAGTTTTGAGGTACAGACATCTCTTATCTGACCATATTACTTATTAAATAAAGCAGCTTCAAGAATTGCAAAAAGCCAGCCCTAGCCAGATAGCACTATTGGTTGAAGTGTCATAACATACACCAAAAAGTTGTGGGCTTGATCGCTGGTCAGGGCACATACAGTACCTAGGCTGTGGGTTTGGTCCCTGTCGGGGACACACGACAGGCAACTTATCAATGTTTCTCTCTCACATCGATTTTCCCTCTCTTTCTCTCTTCTGCACCTTCCTCTCTCTAAAAATACCAACAAGAAAAAATATCCTTGAGTGAGAATTTTTTAAAATCGGATTAAAAACCCAATTGCAAAAAGCCTAACAATAAATCCTCTAGGTACTCCATTGTTTTAAATTAACGTTTGCAACTGAAGTCAACCACACCTCCTTGGGCTGACCCTAAAATAATTCTTTTCTGAAAAAGTCACCGCATCCTGGCACTTAAAAACAATACAGAAGAGTCCAGCTCTTAGAAGCTGTTTGTTTTGATAGGAGCCGAATCAAGTCTTTTTTGATTAATACAAAGCTCTTCATAGTGCCAGGGGTTTTATTCAGCTGTTTTCTGAATCTCTCAAAGCTCATCTTATGAAATTTTAGTGAGACCCCACACCCCCTCCCCAGCCTGGACACCTCCTTTGGCCTGCTGTTCACCCTCTCCAACCTCAGACAGGCAGACAGACAGACAGAGGGGCCTTGCTGACCAGCAAGCTGGGCTTCCCCTTTCACCCACCTTGCCTGCCAGCCGCAGAGGTCTCTGGACTGATGCCCATAGTGTGTACCAGAAATAACACACACCTTTCAGAGGTCGGTCTTCGTCTGATAGGACTTGAATTCTGAGACGATAGAAGTGGCTGAGGCACAGCAAGGCCTGGAGAATCTCACTCTGCCTCCTGAAGTGTAGCAAGCATTTAACCACTCCCTCCACTGCGAGAAGGAGTGGGCAGGGGAGGACAACAGAGGAGCAGGTGACTGCTCCGACTCCGGGGTGAGCAGGCCCTGAACCAGTGTGGCAGGTTGGCACGAGGCCAAACCTTGTGCCCATTCCTCTCCAGTGGACCCTGAAAAGCTGCTTTCCCAGCCAAGGAGCTTGTCATACCAGCCTGACAACAGGCAAACGGAGACCTAGGCTGTCATTGGCAGAGAACCTGAAAAGGTGCAGCCAATATCTTCTGATTTCCACCTGGATTAGACACACCTGTATCCAGTCCCCTGTGCTCCTGCACCCATTAGCTTAGCTAAATCAGAGATCACAGAGACAACCAGAGAAGGAGAGTGGGTTCTTCTGTGGCAGGTTTCAGTATGCAAGATGGACAAAGATAGATGGACAAGGGGTGTCGAAATAGCCCTTGCCACCTCAGTGCCCTGTATGTCCAATGCTCTAGGCACAGTCAAAACAGTTAAGAGGGGTGGCCTTTTCTCTATAATAATCTCTAGACCTTTCTGAAAATTGAGGTCATCTAATACGTAAGAGTCTCATGCTGCCTGGGCATTCCAAAGGATGAGGGTCATTTCTGACAATATGTAAGCCACTCACCCTGGAACCAGTTAAATCCAATGGTTTAGGACTATATTTCTGCCAACCATGGGCTGAGTGAGGCTAGGAGCTGTGTCCTTACCTCTGTATTCTGCAGCCTGGGATGAAATCTGTCAAATACTATGTCCTTGGAATTGAGTCTGGCATGAGTGCCCTCATGGGGCCCCCATGGAAGGTGAGACCCCAACAGCCACTTCAGACGCTCCATTCTAAAGTGGTTCATCCTTGAGCACTGGGATAAGAGTCTCCCCCTCTCTGCCACAGGTCAACCAGGAATGCTGGGAGGTGAGCTCACTGTGGGAACCTGCCCCCTGGCTCTATTGGAAGTATTTATTTATTTATTCAGCACATGTGAACAGGACATCTGTTCTAGCCTAGGGCCTCCCATGACTCTAGTGCAGGCGGCGTGGGTGGGGCAAGACAGCTCCCACATCCCTGAGCATCTCATTAGCCCATTCACTATAGCAGTCAGGCTTCAACTGAAAGGCTTCTTTGCACAGAAGTCACAGGCTCCCCTGGGTTCCCAGCACAGTCGTCTGGGAGAAGAGCTCTCCCAGCAGAGGCAGGAAGGCATGCTGCCCCTCTTCAGGGGCCAAAGTCAGCCCCAAGCTCCCTCTGACCAGCACCCCCACTTCTGGACACTCTGAAAGCCTCTTGTGAACTCATGGAGGACCATCTGTTACCCAGCAGTGACACCAGTCCAGATGCAAAACAAAAATTCACCTGCATCAAGCTCGTTACAACATTCAGACACATACAAACCCTAAAGTGAATGGGACCCTGTAGGGTAAGTGGAGGCAGTCTGGCTTCCTCGCCCAGGTGTCTGGGTAACTAAGAGGAGCAGTGTTCCCATAGCCTTGGAGAGGCCTGATAACCAGTGTTCTCACAGCCTTGAGACTGGGTCTGATAAACTGTTCCCATGACATGAAGTGAGCTCACATGCACAGGATTATGTTATGTAAGGTTGGGGCAGTTTTCTGTCTTTGTCCCCCTCTAGTATTTAAACAGGCAGGGGCTTTCCACTAGAGAGGCGTGCAGCTTGTGGCTGGCATGGTCGCCCACCCACCAGTAAAGACTGTCAAGCATCCCTATGGCTCCGTGCATTTCCTTCCGTCTACTGGAGGCAAGAGTGGATCTGCCCGGCCTTGGTCAGTTGCAACACAGACCCCAAAGGAGGTGGGTTCTGAGTGCAATTAGACTAACAGAAAGAGAGCAGGTTCTAATTCAGGCTCCACTGATGAGATAGAGCAAATTCCCAAATCTCACTGAGCCTCAGAATCCTCCTTTGTGAAATGGAGATGGTGGGAGAAGAAGATAATTTCTGTCTAGGGTTGCCAGTTAAAATACAAGATGCCCAGTTAAACTTGAATTTCAAATAAATTGGATTTCTTTTAAGTGTATCTCATGCAATATTTTTTTCCTATGGTATTTTCACTTGCTACATTTGGCAACCTTAGAGCTGCAGAGGTTGAAGTTATCAATTACAAGGGAGCTAATCTGGGTGATCTTTGTAAATGGTGGTGTAACACTGTACAGGACTTGGGGCAGGTCTTCTCTGTTTGCCTGCTGCTCCTGAAGGTGGGGCTATGTCCTACTAGACTGTAACTCCACAGTTTCCAATGCCCAGCCCAGTGTGTGGGCATGTGGGAAGTGAACCGCACGTTGGTTTTGGTGTCATGGTTAAATGATATTTAGTTGGCATTGTTCAGCAGTTGATAGGGAAGGTGGCTGAAAAGATGACTGCAGAGAACCTGTGGCAACTGCACCCTGAAGGAGCTGCCCCAAGGCTGTTCTTTGCTGGCAGTAGAAGCCATCAGCGAGGTCCAGAGGGCTGGAATCAGCAAGAGCAGCAAAACTGAGTCTGGGACTGTCAGAGCAGAGGTGTGGGGGAGTTCATGAGAATTAGTGATTAAGCAACAATGTGACGATATTGCTGATGTGATACTTTCCCCAGATTATACAAATAATTTATGTGCATTTGAAAATTTTTAAAATGCAGGAAAATATTAAGAAGATTGAATTTATTCATAACCTCACAACCCAAAGATAGCCACAATTAATATTTCATTCTATACTCATAATATTTCTGATAAAAAGATATATATATCTTATATATGTATATATCTACATTTATATCTAACAGATATATATCTATATCTATCTAATATTAGATATAGATATAGATAGATATAGATATCTTACATACACATACATATTTAGAAAACAAAGTCCATATTATACTTCATTTATGATTTTGTATTTAGCTTTTCCAAATTATTTTATTTTGAATTTTACCTCATGTCATTAAATAGTCTAATGACGGCCTATAATCAGCTTTTGTATGGGTCATAATTTCTTATACCAATCCCTAATTCAAAATTTAAATTGTTTTCAGTCTCTTGGCGTTGTAAATAAAGCTGATATTCAATTGCACAAAACTACATACAAATCTCTGATTATTTTCTCAGGGAACTGGAGTGAACTTACTAAGTCAAAGATTGTGCATATGAAAAGATATTGTTTAAAGCATTAACATTTATTGAGGATTTGCTGTATGCCCTGCATTGTTGTCAGTACTTGGCATGTGCTAAATCGCTTTATCCCTATAGGACTACAGGTCATGACTACTGTTTTCCTCATGTCAGAGAAGAAGAAACTGCAACACAGAAATTGTATAACACGACAAAGTTTCACACTTAGAAAATTAAAGAAAGAGGAGGGATTTGTCACAACCCAAGCATCTCCAATCCAAGGGTCTACAGTCCTTCCCTGCTATGTCACCAGTTTTTCACTGGTAGCTTTGAATATTCATCTCAGTTCTGGGCAATACAGAGCAATTTTGTGTCTTCACCTTTGGCATTTTGATAACTAACTTATAGATTGTTTCATTTGTATTTTTAATAACTATGTAGATTGAAATTTTATTAAAAATTTGCTTTTATATTTTTGGAAAACTAGCAATTTTTATGTGACGGTAACTGTCTTTTACTCTTTGCTATATGCATATGTGTATAAGTATGTATGTGTGTGTACATATATTTTCTATGTTGAAGATACTAATGTTAATCTATGCTTATCATAAATATTTTGTTATTCCCCATGTAGTATTGCCATGTACTTTTATAGTGGTATTGATGTCTTTAATTTTGATACACATGAAATTCCTTTATACACAAGGAATTCTATTATTCCTTACTTTAAATATTTCTATGTAAGAATTGCTTCTGTCTTCAATATTGATATGTTCCTTTAACTGTGTTATGATTTTATTTTTTATTCAAATATTTGATCCACTGGAAATATGTTTTATTAATGTTATTTTGCTATTACTGATATAACTGATTTCTAAAACTTAAAACCAAGTTTCCCAATAATATCTACTAATTAATGTATCATTTCTCCAATTATGTGAAAGGTTATATCTGTTATACATATTTTAGTTGCTATCTATTCTCTTCCTTTCTTCTTTTTATCTGTCTTAAGACATTTGCCACATTGTTTTGATTATTGCAATTTTATTAACATTTTAGCAATGTCCACACTGCTCCTCTTTTTTAAAAAACTTTTATCCTCATTTCTTTATGGCTTTGGATAATATTTAGAAATACTTTGTCACATTATAAAATTACATTATTGGGAAATTAATTGAGAATACCTTAAATGCACCTATTATTTGGGGAAGAAACGCATTTATAAAATAATGTCTTTCCTCCAGGAATAAAACTTATTTCATTTTTGTTTATTTAATATACTTTGATAAAGTTTTGTAGTCTTTTTTACATAGCCTCTCAATAGTTCTTTTTTAGTTTATTCTTAGCTGTTTTGTACATGTTTTATTCATTTGAATAAATCTCTCTTTAAAAGAATTATATTTGTTTTTTGAAATGTCCAAAAAGCTTTTGTGGTAATAGTAGTTGGTGATTATTTAGTTTTAGCCAAGTTTCTGTGTAATTTACTAGTTGAAATAGATTTTTAGTGGATTCTCTTGGTTTGCAAAAGAGAAAAATTCCTTACCCGAAATGACACCTTTGTCTTATTGCCCTTAGCTACCTGTCAGTTTTCAGTTTGTTTTATTGCTTTGGATTGAACTTCCCAAACATATTGTATAATTGTGGTGGTGGCAGGTGTGTGGCAGTTGTGTGGCAGGTGTGTACCTGATTCCAGTGAAAACTCCTCTGGTGTTTCACCACTGTATTCAATCTTCACTGGGTTAAAATATATCCTTTCTCCTCCTCTCAAGAATTATTTTTTTTTCATTGTGCTAATATTAATATTTGATTTTATCTAACATATTTTTATTATAATGCTTATATGATTTTTTCTTCTGGCCTGTTTATGTACTATGTTTTAATAGTAGCTTTCCTAATATAAATACATTCTTTCATTCTTTAGAGAAAAAATGCACCTTTGTCTTGATTTTTTGATGTTATATCAGATTCAAATGCCTAGTATTTTCTTTTTGATTATACAATAGGAAAATAGTTTGCATTTTTCTTCTCCTGTGCTATGGTCATCAAGATTTAGAACCAAGGTTATAATAGCTTTATAAAAGTAATTAGCAAGCTTTGGATCTTCTTCTAGTCTTTCAAACAGTTTACAGAGTAGGTGAATTATCTGTACTTCAAAGTTGGAAAATTGTTTATAAAAATATTTGAGCCAGAACCGTTTTTAGAGGTAAGACTTTGACAACACTTTCAATTTCTTCCCTAGTAATTTTTCTATTCAGGTTGTTTGCTTCATCCTAAGTCAATTTGGGTCACTTATATTTTCCAGGAAAATTATCATTTCATTGAGATTTTTTAATCTGTTGGCATAGAACAGTACATAATATTCTCTTACAGTGCTTTAAGCTCTCTCTTATCTAAAGCATCATTCCCTTGTAACTAATTTTGTGGCTTTGTGTTTACTCTTTTATATTTTCAATTAAACTTGTAGAGTTTGTTTATATTGCTGGTTTGGTTATGATACTAATGAGGTCCAAATATAAGACTTCTAAAATTAATTTGAATTTTTCCTCTTTCCTAATGAATTTCCTCTTCTTTATTATTTTCTCCTTTCTGTTTTTCTAAAGTTTATTTTGCTATTTATTTTGCATATCTTAGTCTAATGGCTAATTATTTTGCATTTATCCTTTCATGATAACAATGAAAATATTAAGACTGTGCAGTTGCTTCTGAGTGTAAATGTGGCAACCTCTTGTAGTTATTCACAGGCAACTTTCTAGTCAATATTTTCAAAGTAGTTCAGAATATTTTCTCACCTCTAAATACAAAATCTATTTATGTAGCATTGTCTCTTAATTTTATGAGGTTGGTGTTGCTCTATTTTAATTGGCATTAATAATTTACAGTTCTTCACTTTGTTTTTTACCACAGTATGTTTAAGTCATGCTATTATAAAATTTTGCTTTGGGAATTATACATACTAATTTGATTTTGTAAATAAACATGTGATTGGTTTGTATTACATATCATGGGCATTTTAAAATGCAGTGGATTCCATTTTTAAAGCTCATTACAGTATATCATTGTGTTTCTTGCATTTTTACTTGGTGATCTTTGTGTACTTCCATGTACTGTTTCAGTTGTGTGTATAAATTACATTTTCATGGTGGGGGTGTTTTGAAATATAATATGACATACTACAATTCCCTTTTTTATGTAAAATATCATGTCTTTTACTTTATTCTAAACATTTTCACTCATCTTTCTTAAAGAAGTGTCTGTTTATGGATAAATCTCTATGAATTTTATTTTCAGCTTTTCTGAGTAATTTCAGTTAATATGTGTTATCTTAAACAGACTAATAATACCTATTTCTTATAGCTGTTTAAAGAATTAAATGAGATAATATTTTAAAGTGATTAGTGTAGTATTTGGCAAATAGAAAATGCTCACTAAGTACCAACTAATACTTAGGTACTTTAACAGCATGCATTAAAGTTTTAAAATGAAATTATAATTTGCAAATTATAATTAAAGACTACATAGCTTGTTTGCTTTTATTGTCTCATGTTGCATTTTAAGCATTATTTTTGGCATCTTGTTTCATATTTTTGTTTTTTTTATGTCCCTTTCTTTGCTCTTTGCTTGTTTGTTCACTTGACTCTCCCCAGCAGCTCACAAGGCACTGTGAGAAGTGCTATGGATGCTGTAGTGAGCAAAACATAGTTGTTCTGGCCTCAAGGGCTTACCTTCTAGCAGGCAGACACAAATCAAACTGTCACCCAAACAATATGTAAAACTGAAGCCATGATAAGTGCTTTGAGGTGTGTTATGAAGGCAAAATCACAACCACCACTTGGATTCACATAAACATTGGCAAAGCACTGGCATTAAGAGGTGTTCCCTGATAGTCTATGATTAAAGTGTGGATGATTCCTTCATAATCAACATTTCTTGCATAAAATGTCACAGACAGCTCACTGGAATCTCTAATACTGAAAATACAGAGACAGATTGCCGTCTGATAGGATTCAACATTTCAGGGGAGGGAATCAACAGAACACTTCTTAGGTAAAACATCCAAGATCCCAAGCTACAACTTGACCACACTGGAGAGAAAAATACCCATTTTACTGAGTCATTCAATAACAGGTATTTGGTATCTTCTGTGTACTAAGTACTGTGCTGACCCATACATGTGCAATGAAAATAAGGCATGGTTCCTGCCTCAAGGAGCTGCCAGCTCTCAGAGAAGCACGCGAGGCCACACATGGAAAGCAGAGAACTCGGCGATGGGACGGCAGGCTGAGGCAATGCTAACCCTCTCCAAATACTGAAATGCAGGAAGGCTATGGTACCTTCTTCCCTATCCCAGCTGTCTAAAGATGGATGAGTTTTCCCATGAGAAAACAGGTTTTACTCCCACCAGTTCTATTAACTGGTCCATCAACTTCTTTATCTACCTATTATATCAACTATAGATGCCTGTAGGTATGACTTTTTAAAATGTTTGCTATAAGAATTTTCAAAGATTCAGAAAGGTACTAAAAATCATATAATGATTATCCATATACGCAAACCCCAATTATTATTAAACCGCAATTTTGTTAACATTTTTAAATTTTTTCTGTAGATCTCCTTAATTAATGGGTAAAATTTTAACCATACACTTGAAGCTACCTTTGCCCCCTGCTGATCCATTCCTTTCCTCTACTCTCCAAGCTTGTACTGGCATGGAACAGTGTGTACAGAACAGCACATCAACTGACGTTGTTGTCAGCCTTTCCCACCCATGTCCTCATGTATTTACTGAATTCATACATCTGATTGTTTTCTAAAGCTTTTACCCTCATTTACTTTCTCGCTCAAAACTCCTCTGTGGCTTCTCATTGCCGGGCCCAATGGTTCTCAAATCACACCCATCTTCTGAATCCCGTTGGGAGTTTCAAAATTATATAAAAAGATTCCAGGGCTGTCCTTGAGGATTTTTCCATTTTCCTGGGTTTCTTGACCTTGGAACTGTTGATGCTTGGAACTGCACAGTTCTTTGGTCTGGGGATAGTCCTGTGCATCATAGAACGTTTAGCAGCATCACTCGCCTCTATTCACTAGATGACAGTGGCATGCACCCTCTCCTCCATTTTAACAACCAAAAACATCTCCAGACATTGCTGTATAAACCATGTCTTTTATTTTCTATGGTTCTAATGCTTTCCTATCAGGGCCTTCCTGACACTGGAGAGTACTGCCCCTCCCAGGTTGCCTCCCAGGTTTAGGCAATTCCAAGAGTTAGTAAGCAACTTGTCCACAAACATGCTTTTCAGTTACAAACTAACAAAACCAGAGCACATACTCCAACTGCCTTCTTTATGAGCTCTCACTTTCCTGGCCACCACTCACCTGCCCTCATCACATCATGTGCAGGTACCAGACAACAAGGGCAGCCCCAGGTCCCAAAGCTTGCTAAAATTATCAAACTAGCCAATCGCAAACCTGCTTACCCTGTCTCACCTGTGCTTTTCCATGGAAACCACAGTAAAGGCTCATGTCCACAGTTTCCCCTTCTCCTTCTGGCTCCTGACTGACCCCTGGGGCTTCCCTGGGTGGCCTACCCTGTGCTCTCAGGAAGTGTGAGTAATCAACTATCTTTTGTATGGCAGTTGTTTCCTGGTCTGCTGAGTTTACTGTGCCTCAAATTTTCTATGAACTACAGTATATTTTAAAGCAAAATTACCCAGTTTGGGAATGACTAGGTTAACCCAAAACCTGGACATCTGTAGCTTAAAAATAATTATCTTGGTGATGTGAGATTGACAGTTTGGGGGAACTCTCATCTCTAGGCTTTATGCACAAGGACTTGAGACTGGTGATCAAGGTTTTGTACAATCTGACCCTGTGAACATGAATGCCTTCTCCTCTCCTGCATAGCACTCGGCTGCTTTAGTCCTCTTGCCCTGCAACCGATCCTTGTCTCCATCCTGATCCCTCTCACTTCCAAAACTTTGCTCCAGAGGCAGGCTCAGCCTTTTCTAATGACCTCTTAGACTTCTACTCTTATACACATTATATTTTTTACAATAATTAATGTTTGCCCTGGGCAGTGAGGCTCATTTGGTTGGAGCATCGTCCCATGCACCAAAAGTTTGCAGGTTCAATTCCTGGTCAGGGCACATACCTAGGTTATGGGTTCAGTCTCCAGTTGGGGCTCATATGGGAGGCAACCGATTGATATTTCTCTCTCACATTGATGTTTCTCTTCCTTTCTCTCTCTCCCTTCTGTTCTTTCTGAAATCAATAAACATTTGTTTAAAATAACCAGTTTGTTTAGTAAAGGAATAAACTCATTACTTCTTAATCATGAAAGTTCTGAAACTTCTAAAACACTACTTTTATGCCATCATGCTTTATAAACTTCATGCAAATGTGAGGCAGTAATTGCAAATTTATACTCTCATAACACATGTCAAGGGGTGTCTCACAGTTCAATTTTGTATCCTTTTCTATGGTTGCTTGATTCCTGTCTCTCTCTTGCACTAGACTGAAGGCTTTATGAGGTCAAAGATCAAGTCTTTTTTGATCATCATAATATCTGCATTAGTTACCATAGTGTCTGGCAATAAACATTTGATGGATAAATGAATAACTGATTAATTAATTAACCAATTAATCAGTTACTGCTTTATTTTTGTCTTTTCAACTAAATGTCAAGCTTCTGTAGATTATTTCTTTGTTTCCTTGTTTTCTTCCAAAGTTATGAATATAGTTATGTTTAAACAGTACACATTGAAACAATAAATGATAAGTATTATCTGAATTACATTAGTGTTATCAGTTGTACTCTACAGAGACAGGGCTGACGAGGCCTGCCAAGTATTCATTTGTTTTATTTTTAAAAATGGGCAAACTCCCTTTGAACAAAAAAAGAAAATAACAATTGCATTTGAAAAGAAATATGATATTATTTATGGCAATTATGTCATTGCTTATCTGGAAAGAACAGATTTAATTGAAGTGGAGCATTGGTTCCTAAAACCAAAAACTGTCCTTGCATCTGATAAATGTCATTATTGTCAGGATACATCCAAAAATTAAATAGAATTATCAGAAAATGCTCTCTACCATTTTAATTTCTGTCTCATATACTGAGATGACCTGCAGCCCGAGGGGAAAACAAAACAGGTTTTCCCACATCCATCTTTTCCCACCTCTGCATCTTCGTTTCTTTCTTATATGGAGAAAAAAAGCATCCTTTCAAATGCTGGCGTTGTTTTTCTTTGAGTGAAAATTCTGTGGGTACTTAAACGGGCTCACTTAAGAGTTCATTGTGAGAATTCCCACCTCCAACCCTCAGCAATGGGACAGGAGGTGCCACTGTCCTGCTTCTAGACCCTTCCCAGCTCAGGGGGCTCCTAAGGGTTGACAGCAGGTGTGGTCAGCAGGTGTATTGCACAAAGCCTCCTCACCATGTGCTTCACCTGCACTGTTTTGGTGCAATTAAGACATCATTGTTTCTCAAAGTTGTATTTTAATTTGTATCTAAAGGGCTTGAACACCTAAAATAAAATGCTGGATTAGGAAGGCAGCCCACAGGCACTTGTACCATAGCACGTCTTAGACATTCTCTCTCAAAGAACAAACCAGACACTCGGACAGCTCTTGAGTGTCAAAAGGATGTTTTTGACCATGGCTTGTATAAAAACTGCTAGCACTGTGATCCCCGAAAAACTCTCTGTTCTTTCTTAGATGTACAAACCTTCAAGCTTCTTTAACAAAATAAATCTGTACTTCAAAATTTATATTCCAAGATTGGGAAACAAGAGCACACTGGCTGTCTCTCAAAACAGAGGAGGCTTCTTTGAAACGGCTCCAGAGGTGACAGTTCTGCCTAGAGCCAAGATGAAAGCTGACAACTCCTTCGCTGTACCGTGCACAGCTCCAGATCACTCTGTGCAGCAAGATCATCTCCTGCTCGCTCACCGGCCCCCGCTCTCTCTTGCTCTCCTGCCTCTCGTTCCAGGCCCCAGCCCTCAGCCCTCCCCACCTTAACACCGGCTCTACCTTCCCCTTCTCAAACTGTGGTGCGACCCATTCCTCACCTTCTGTCTCTCCATCTCTCCTTCTCCCTCTCTCGCCCCTTTGCCCTCCCTCTGTCCTCTTTTCTGAGTCCTGCATTGAGTCCATTTTTATTCTTTTCTTCCTTTTTAACTTAGCACTGTCTTCATCTCTGTTCAAGATTTAAATCTGCCAAAGGTCCCTACAAAATTAGATGCACTAAAAATAGATGCACAAAGGCACCTCGGAGCCAAAGTTAGAGGGATCCAACTCTTTCCGTGTCACGCTACTCTGGCCTTCTTCATTGTTAGTAACGGCTGCTGAGAGACCTAAGGATGGATGTACCCTATTTGGGGACCTCTTCTCATAGGAAAACTTGCCAGCCTCTGGGAACCAAGATGTACCCAGCCTGTCGGCCCACTGGTCTCTGATGAACCCCTCACACACTCACGGCAGTGGGAGGGGTTTACATGTCTGTCACCCATAAAGTTTTTATTTTGTCTTGCTTTTCATTTTTTTAGGTACTTTATTTTTTAGGTCAATTTTAGTCTCATAAAAAAAATTGAGTACAAGGTACAGAAATTTCCCATATAATCCCCAGGCCCACAAAGACACAGCCTCCTCTGTGATCAATATGCCCCACCACAGTGGTCACTGTCACCACTGAGTACTACATGTCAAGCTATTGTTACCCCCAAAGACCATAGTCTGTCTTAAGGTTCCTTCCTGGTGATTTATATTTGATGGGTTTAGACAAATGTAGGATGATATAGTATCATACAGAGTCGTTTCACTGCCTTAAAAATCCTCTGTGAGGACAAATAGGTGAAGCACAGGTTACTTTTTTAAACAGTTGTTTTGTTTTGATTGGACAAACTGGGACTAATATCTTTGGATAGAATGTAAAAATAGCAAAAAGAAGACCTGAATCCAAATCTCTGTTTCCTCCTGAAGTTCACTGATGACTCATCAGTCTCTTTCTTTCTTACTTGCTCTCTTAATAAAGTTTTACTTTCTAATACAACATAAAGGTGTTTTTTTTTCTAGCAGAACATTGTGTAGTATGGGGGAAATACCACTATTTTATAGGTAACTATTTCACATGTGTGTAGACTATAGCAACAGTTTAAAAAAATCAGCAGTATAAATTCAAGCTGATTTCAGGTACCCCAAGCCTTGGTAACCCAGCAGAAAGTTAATGTTGGTGAAGGATGAACCTTATCTTTGGGTGATAAATTGTACCTTATGTTGTTTTTACCCTCCATTCATGACCTCCTTTCAGTTCCTTGAACACACCATGTATTTTCTTCCTTCAGGTCTACCCATTTTCTTTTCCCTCAGTTTTAGATGTCTTTGCTCCCCATTCTTTGCCTGACTAAACTGCCTTCTGTTGTTCTATCTCATATCCTCATGTTCTCTCCCTCTAGATGGGCATTGTCCAATAAGTAGCCACTGACTGCATGTGGGTATTTAAGTTTAAATGGATTAAATTTAAATAAAATTTTATTCAGTAACTCAGCACATGACCACATTCAGGTGCTCTAGAACCACATGTAGCTAGTGGCTGCTACATTAAACAGTGCCACTGTGGGTCATTTCCATTCTCACAGGAGTTTCTATAGAAAAGCACTACACTGAGATTACTTCTTACAATTTCTAATTTTATGTTAATTTGTACAAAAAATTTTGGGGGTGTCTTTCCCCCTCTGGACTGTATACTTCATAAGTACAAGAATTACAATGTTGGTCAGGGTTTTGGTGCAAAGTAGGGGCTCAAAAAATATTTGTTGAATGAAAGAATGGCATAAGTTAGGGTCAAAATGGGTAGATTGAAAGAATACACAGAGGGGACAAATGTGAAGGTGATACCCTCATATTTATAGTTCTACTTGGCAAAAAATATTAAAGTATAATGGGGTGAAAGTATATCAGGATTTTCCAATCTTCATAAAGTAAAAGCATTTCTTTCCCACTTCACTTCCTAAAATCAACTGGAAGCATAAGAATAAAAAAAAGTGAGAAGAGAAAGCACCACTTTCAATGAAACTAGGAAGCATCTGCAACCACAAACCACAAATTATGAAATAGAGCCACTAAACAGGAAGGATGGGTTGAATTAGTGGCAGAAGTCTAGAGTTTCCATCCTCCCCTGCCGGGCATGAAGAAACCCAAGTGTATTTCCATTAGCTTACAAAGACCAGCCAACAGCCCCCTTGCTGGAGCATCTGAGTCCTTGGGAATGCTTGGACAATGGAAACATCCCCAAATCCCATTCCATGTTAGAGAGCATCAGGGAAGCTGGGGCTGGAACATATATTACAGACACATTGTCTTTGTGGAAAACCAGTGGTCTGTGTAGCAAGGCAGAGGTAGCCTTCACCATCCACTGACATGAAAATCCCCTCCCAGAGTACACACATGCACACACACACAAGTGAAATATGTAGTCGTTCTTGGTGTAAGAAGGAAAATGAGCTCTTAGCAGAGACCCACTCCAGAGGTAGAGAAAAAGTTTCTTAGGCCTGTGTGATGTCCTCCTCATGCAATTTTTAATCAAATGTTTGACCCCTCCACTAAAAAACTGTACCCATTTACAGATAATAAATGATCAAAAACAGAACCAGCCTGAAAAATAGGCATAGATATAACCAGATAGAAGGAAGAAACACACCAAACAAAAGCCTCATGTGGAATATACACTTGTATATCAGAAAAATTTCTTTGCAAAGCAGAACAGCAGTACAAACAAACATTTATCTACAGCGTCAAATAATTTTTAATGGTGTCTGTGATTCTCAGAGCTCAGAAAAAAGATATTGGGATCAAAGAAGACATGATAAGGCAATAAAAAGAAGTAATGTGAGCTGAAATAGTTCCAGGAAAAATGTGGAAAAGAAAAAAAGCATTTCAGAACCTAAAGCACACTGGAATTGTCAAAAATCAGAATAAATATTACTGGGAAAGGGAGACATGAAGAACAGACTTAGAAGAGAAGAAATGAACAAAATATATGAAAAGGAGTGAAAGAACTACAGAAAAAATGGGACATAGTGGATAAACATTCATGTCATTGGTAAACCCCCAAAGGAAATGGATCAAATGAAGCAGACATAAAATATTGAAGTACATAACAGAAGAACATTTTGTAGAACAAAGATAGGTACATGACTTATGATTGGAAGGGCACACTGGGCCTCTCAAAATTAGTGAATAATCATCAGCCAAAACATATCCATTAAATGTGTTGGGCTCCAATAATTACAGATAGTAGCCTACAATATGCAGCTCCTTCTCTATCCCTGTCTCCAGCCCTCCCCCCCAATGAATAAACAAATAAAACACAAATTTTAAGCTACCTAATGGGGTGGAAAAAGTCAATCTGGGTTCAAAACTATCTAAAGCAACACCTGTCCAACTCAGATACACGAAACAAAACTGAATGATTTATACCAAGACAGACATGTTCAAATATGCAAGAACAAGATAAACATAGATTCTATAAACACTCTAGAAAAAAGTATTTAATAATTGAATTGAGATTTCCAAGAGATAAATGGAGAAGACATGATAGAAAGATGGAAAGTGTTCAGTAAATCAACTTAAACAAAAACTTTGAAGATTACCGCCACTGAAAAAACTACAGATTTTTATTAATGTTGAAAAGTAGATAGTAAAATGTTCTAGTTGGAGGGTAATCTTTTTCTGAAAAACTCCTTGTAAGGTAAATTATTGAAATTAAAACTTAAACATAGTTACAACCAATGGTATGCACTCCATTCAGTTACAAATGGAACGTATCTACTTGATGTTTGAGTAGTTAAGTTTTTAATTTACAAAATAATAAATGACTAAGGAAATCAATAAAGACAGTGCAAATAATGCATGAGATTATCATTACCACGAACCTACAAATCGAGGACATGCCAAGAGGGGACTTCTTGTACCTGCGTCAGTTGTATCAGGGACTCGAATGGTGGCAGTGCTTCCCAGTGCAGGTGTGGATGTGAGGAGCTGCCTCCCACCCAGCAGAATTTCTTGTATATTAGCATTCCCATAAATCACAACAAACCATCTTGTAGGGTAACTCTATAACTAACAAAGTTAGCTAAAGGTGAGAAGGATACAAGCTTAAGAAAGTGCTATTTCTTTGGTTTCCTCACTTTTCATAAAGGGATTCAACAGCTATTGCCTAAAGATGATTAAAAAAATTAAAATTATGCATTTCATTAAGTGACTATAAACATTCATATGTCAAATGAAAAATATACACAATAAAACACATATTTCAAAAGAAGGGGAAATGGAAGTATTTTTAACAAAGTGGCATCTTATCAGCAAGGCTCATCCTGAGTGATCTCCTTGTATAAATAACATCATTCTTCCCCATTTTTATTCCCATTACTCCCTTTTCACACAGCACTATCACCACCTATTACATATTCACAAGTTACTATTATTGTTATTGTTGTTATTACTATTATTATCTGTCTCTTCTAGCTAGAAGTTAGTTTTGTTAATGGTGAATGTCAGCTCTCAGTTCTTGAGTTAGGCAAAGAAAGAATTCAGAGCCAAGAACTCTAGCATAAGAAGTTTATTTAGCATTGCAAAGCAAAGTATTCTCAAATAGAAGATTTGAGCAGGCTGCTCAGAGAACTGCCTTGGCCTTTTAGAAAGAAAATCACAGAGGCAGAAGAAGTGAGCCAACTGGGCTATGTGGACTTAGGAAACAAATTACAGAGGCAAAAGGAAGACCTTGAAGACAAGTTCAGGGGGTTAGCCTGGTATAAGCTACTGCTGCCCACAGCTTCCCTGGTTGCAAGTTTTGTGAGAGCCCTTAGAGTTTACGAAAAAGAAAGCAAAGGCATATGCCTGAAGAAAGAAGGCACAGGCATGCTCTAGAGAGAGTGCTCACTGGGTTCTTTGTCTTAGGATGATTTTTTTTTAACTTTTTAAATTGCTTTTAGAGAGAAACAAAGGGAGAGAAGAAGAGAAAGAGAAACATTGATCTGTTGCCTCCCATACACACCCAAACTTGGGATCACATGAGCCCAGACCAAGAATCAAACCCACAATGTAGATATGTGCCTTGACCAGTTTTGAAACCACAACCTTTTGGTTATGGGATGATGCTCCAACCAACTGAGCCACACCTATTTGTTTCTAAAGGCAGGAGTTTTAGGGGAGGTCTCAGGGAAAGATCTCAATAGAATGTTCATCAGCTTTCCTGGTGTGTCCTTTAATATGCTGATTCATCAAAGTGATCATACAGGGTCAAGGTCATGGTCTCTATTGATTGGTCAGTGCTAGGGGTCACTGGTCTTTGTATCTAGTCATGATGCCAGCTTTGGTGTGACTTCATCTGGTTTTGCTGCTTTTGTGGGCTTGGAGCTGAAATACAATTGAAGCCCAGATGTTATCTGTAGTTTGACCAAAACTCTCTGTGGTCAATAGACCTAAGGCTTTGTTCCTAACATTATCTGATGCTGATCAGAACCTCTTTGTCCTGAGGACTTAATGCTTAAGGGAGTGGTCCTGTAAGGGAGAAGGAGGCAGGTGATCAGGGTGCTGGATGAGGCCAGTTTGAATCAGCTATCTGTCTTAGTTTCTCCATTCCACTTGCCAAAGAAGTTCCCTGGCTTCTTACTATCCTGCCTCAGTTCTATGGGAGTAAGAACTCTATTTTGCTCACTGCTCTATCCCCAGCTTTTAAATTTGTACTTGGTATATAGTAAATGCTCAATAAATATTTTTTAAGGAAATGTATAAATGAAAACAGAAAACATAGTATAAAACACACAGAAAACTAAAATAATTAAAATATGGAGAAAGTAAAAAATGTAGGCATTTTTTAGAAATGAAGAAATGAAGTCAAATGTAGATAACATATCTATAAGTATAAATGAAAGAAATTCATTTATTAAAAGAAAAATCTCAGATTGGGTAAAAAATATAAACCAAATACAATAGAGTTGTAAGAGGGTACAGCCAGGAGGCCTCCAAAAGAAGGATATGTGATGGGGTCCAGAACTCAGGGTGTCCAGGAATTATTAAAAATATGGGATGTCCTCAACCTCACAAGTATGAACTGGGGGATGGGACACATGGAGCAGGGCCACTGAGAGTTGTTTTGCATAGCAACAGTTTTGAAGATAACCTCTAGGATGGTCATTTGACATATCTATAACCTTAATTGGTTTCACAGATATGTTAAATAGCTGTGGCCAGGCTTTGAGCCAGGGAGATGGGAGTGACTTTCACCCAGGATATAACTGGGGGGCAACTCCCCCCTGGTTACAGAGCCTGAGTAAGAGTTTGGAGATGATTGGCTCCACACTACAGGGCCATGCCTACCTGGACTTACTATGGCAGCCCAGAAAAACTGGAAAAATATGGGAATGCTGGTAAGTGTAGCCGATTGTGGGAGGAGTTGAAAATGGGGCTACAGGGGAAGATTGGCGCTGAGATTTAAAGCCAGGCAAGGCAGCCATGATAGGAGAACCATGCAGCTTTGGCAGAGAAGAACCACACAGCTTTAGCAGAGGATAACCATGCAGCTTTGGGTCTCCCTTTGCCGTGCATATCAGGAAGCCAGAAAGCAAGATGTAGCAGCAATGCAGAGCTCTCTCTTAGCATTTTGGAAGAGTGCAGGAAAGATGCTGCAGGAAGGAAAGGGGTGAAAGGACTCTTGCTGGTGGGCCATGAGAAGGCACCATGTGATTTTGGAATAAGAACTGGAGATCCTGGTGACACGGCTGATGGTACTGGGAACTGAGGGAGGCCTGCCAGCCAAGCATGGATTACTTAAAAGAACCAGGGGCTACCTGAGCCATGGACTTCTATTTCTTTCCCTGAGATATGGCACCCCAGCCTGGGCAAAGGGGGGAAGGAAGGACTATGTGTATTTGTGGGTGTTTTAAGGGACTTTGGAATTTTAATGAGGACATTAATTCATTACTCTTAAGTCTGTATAACTTGAATAAATAATTCCCTTCCTTTTCACCAATCTGTAACATGGAGAGCTATAATTCCCTGGTGGCAGGCAAGACAAACCTAGTACAGGGGAACCCCAGGAGAAGAGGAGTCCTTTTGGTAACATTGTGTGACCCCTTCTCTGGTGGCCAATCAGGGAGACCATATGTGCAGTAGCTTTAAAGTAATACAACTACTTGTACATGCACAATAAAAGCCCACCAAAACTAGCCAGGAAGAATCCACCCTATAAGAATAGAATCCCTCTAGCCCATGAGGTCAATCTCTGCTTGGAGTTGGCTTTCTCCTATGTTCTCTGCTATAAACTCTGTGTGTTCAGTTCAATTCTTTGTCCTGATCACCAAGAACCTGATTACCTGTGCCCACCTGTGACATAGTAGTTAAAGAAATACAGTCTCTGAAAATGCAAATTTGATTGTCAAATCAGGGATTTATCAATTGTCCAACTTTAATAAATTATCCATCCCCTTCTTGCAGGATTATTTTGATGCTGTAAGCAGGCAATCTGTGTGAATCATGAATCTGTGTGGAGAATGCCTAGAATATGGTGCTCAGTCCATGACTGTCAATAGGTAACAGTAGAAGTGAATGTGGCCTTGGATGTAACAGGTGATAACCCCAAATCCAATGACTCAGAAGGACTGCAATGAAATGTATCAAGGTCATGGTAGAAGATAGGGCCTGATGTAGCCTGCAGAGTGAGAGAAATATTCTCTAAGGGGGTGACATTTAAGCTGAGGCATGAAGGATAAATAGGAACTAGTCAGGTAAAGAACAAGGCAGTGAGCAGAGAAGATACAAACAAGTGTATGTGGTAGAGGAGGGGTTGAATAAATAGCACTGTAGGTGGTGGTGGTGGCAGCAGCAGGCACCAGCTGGGAGCAAAATAGGGAAATGCCAATTAACACAACCTTGGAAAAAATATCATTGATATAACATACAGTTTAGTTAACAGACACTGCAAATGGACTTTTTGTTATTAATTCACTCAATTCACTTAATAAATACAAATAAGATCTAATGTGCCAGGCACTATGTCCAACGAAAGTTAACAGAAAGTGGAACGTTAAGATATGCAGAACGCTGGGCCTTGTGGAGCTCACAGTAGAGGGATAAATTCTGAAAACTTAATTGTTAGTACTGGGGTTTTACTATGAAAAATGGAAGAGTGCCCTAATTTAATTTTAGGGTCAAAAATCTTCTTAGCAAAAGTATTTTTCATGAGATTTGCAGGATTATTTTGTATTTAACTTGAAAAAAAGTTAATTATCTTCAGGTACATGAGGTGAGATGGTCAAGGTGTGTGTGAAGTCACCGAAGTAAAAATACATGTTGCATTTTAGTGTCCACAAGGAGTCCAGTTTGTCTGAAACAGAAAATAAGAAAGAGAGAATGAGAGGGAGAGAAGGGGCAAGAAAGAGAGAGAGGAGAGAGAAACAGCTGGAGAGTTAGACAAGGAGGCATGATAGTCCATGGTAAGGATGCTGCTATTTCCTCTGTTGGTATGAAATCATTGAAAAGGGGTTGACTGGTGCATTTCATGTATTGTAAAAGATGATTCTAGTTATTGTGTAGAAAATTACTTGTGCAGCGAAAACTGAAGTTGAGGAGACCGAGTGTATTTTTCAGTATGGGCTAAGTTGTCTTCCAGTAACAAATAAACAAACAAAAAAAACCCCACAAAGTCTCAGTGGCTTAAAAAGATGAAGATGTTTCTCTCATTCGGGCTACACATGGATTACTTGGAGATTCTGCTGCATTTCATCCTTGCTCAGGGATACAGACTGACAAGGTTGCCCCTGAGGAGCATTGTTACTTGCCATCACAGGAAGAAGGAGCTAGGGCAGACCACTCACCTGCTCTTCATACAATGACCCGGGTGATTTCTGCTGACATGTAATTATCCAAAGGAAATACCCAACTTCAAGGGGCTGAGAGGTGCCATCCTACTATTTGTCTGGACCAAGTAGAGGCAGATCATTGCAAACATCTTGAGGACTACCACACCAATTAAAAGACACAACAGTATTATAAACAACAGAAGATGGATGAGCCACCAAGAAGGGGGTGTGGGAGGTGAGGGAGAGGAAATGTCAGCGATCATCCCCCTGTGATGATAGGGCTGATGAGCAATGGCGGTGACTATCCCAAGTCAGTGAGCATAAGAGATGGATGTTGGAGTGGAAAGAGACATCCAAACAGAGATGTCATTGACATCTAGGTGGTACCTGAAGCCAAAGGAACAGAGATCTGCAGAGTAAACAACTCATCATACTTTTTTCCCTTTAATGTTAGCCATCAAAGCCCAATGCCTTGGGAACATTCTTGGGCACAGGCAAAATATGACCATTGGTTCCCCTCTGAGACAGAATGTGTGAATAAAAGGGACATCTAAGATGGATTCCTGGGGAAGACAACATGGGCTGGGAAAGTAGAGGGGAAACGGCTGTCAAGGGGCACCAAGAAGAATTGCCATGAAGACAGAAGACAAGCCAGAGGAGAGTTAGTGCAGAAACGAAGAGGAGGAAGTGTTTCCAAAAGGAGTGAGTGGTTGGCACAGGCAAATGGTGCCACCTAGTCTGCTAGGACACAGAGGGAATGTGCCCAGTGATGCATGAGTGGAGAAAATTGAAGTCTGAGTCCCTGGAGTTCATGCCACCAAGCAGGGAGCTGGCAGGGAGGGGTGGGCTTGTCCAGACACGGGAGCTGACACATCAGGCAGGTGCCTGGGCTTGTCACTGGTGCAGTGACCAGATGGAGCAGATAACATCTGCCTCCTACAGCAGAAAAGAGATGGGGAAGATCTCATTTCTGGACCCACAGTCCCCTTCACACCACCTCAAGCTATTCAATTGCAGAATTCAAAAAGAATCCATTTACCATACAGGAGGAATCAGAAAGGATCCTCCCCAACTACACAAATGCAATGTGTAGCTAGAACTCTCATTCAAAGACAAAAAATAGTCCATTGTGGCCTATGAGGATAATGTGAAACATAAATGAAGATGAACTATAACATAAGAAACAAAAACATTGGTAAACATCTGATTTTCTCAAATTCAAGAAAGCATTGATTATGCAAAAAAAAAGATGAAGAATAAAGGGGCTAGAGTATCATTAGCAAGCTTAAATTTTATTATAAGCTCTATTAATTGGTATAGGATAGCTACCAAAACATGAAGAAAAAAACCCTCCAAAATTTAAGTGGCTTAACAGAATAGAAGTTTGTTGTTTGACTATGAAACAGTGTAACACAGATACCTGGCCTTTTCCATCTGGTGGTTAGAATTACAGGATTTTTCCATTTTCCCTGCAAATAGTCTGTAACTGTACTACACACTAATGAAGTCTGCTATCGTTTTTGAAACCTGATAAAGGAATTCTAATATTCATTTCAACAAAATACAATCTTGAAAATGTTATTTTTAAAAAAAAATTTATAAGGGGGTGCTTGGGCTCCAGAAATTAAAATAAAGCTTCAGTAATATTTTTTACTTTATTTTTTAAAGTTTTTATTTTGAAATAAATATAAATTCACAGAAAGTTTAAATGATAATACAGGGAAGTCATATGCACATTCACCCAATTTTTCCTAGAACCAAAACCAGGAGTGTGGCATTGTACAACATGTGTGTGTGTGTGTTTCTGCATTGTTTCACCTCACATGCATGTTTGCTTGACCACCACAGCTGTCTGGGCATAGGACATTCTCACGGGAACTGAGATCTCCTACGTGCTTTCTCCTTTACCACCCCACTCACCTTCCTCTGCTCTCCTCTGTCTCTAATTCCTGGTGACCACTAATCTGTTTAACATCTCTAGAATTTTGTCATTTTAGCAGATGTTATGAAAATTAAATTATAGATTATGTGACCTTTTGAGATTGGCCCTTGAAATCCATCCGAGTTGCTTCATGTTACAATGCTCCATTCCTTTTTACTGCTGAGTAATCCATGCTATGAATGTATCCGAGTTTGTTTAACAGTTCACCTAGTGAAGGAAGTTTTGCTGTTTCCAGGTTTTGGTGACTACAAATAAAGCAGCTATGAACAACTGTGTACAGGTTGACCCGTGTGTGTGTAAAAATATCAATTTTTATTTCTCTGGGACAAATGCCAAATATGCAGTTGCTGAGGGGTTCAGCAGTTGAATGTTTAGATTTTTAAGAAACTGCCTAACTATTTTCAAACTATTTTCCAGAATGGCTGTGCCATTTTACATTCCCACCGGCATTTGCTGTTGCCACTATTTTTTTTTTTAGCTGTTATAAAAGATACATGGTAATATCTCATCTTGGTCTTAACTTGCAATACCCCATTGTCTGGTGATATGGAAAGTGCTTTCCTGTGCTTACTTGTCATGTGTATGTTCACTTTGCTGAAATGTTTTCCATGACTTTGTTCACTTGCTAACTGAAGTATTTTTAGTTCTTTTTACCATTGTGTTTTGAGAGTTCATTATATATTCTACATACAAATTCTTTCCTTTATATGTGGTTTGAAAACATTTTCTCCCAATCTGTAGCTTGTCTTTTTACCCTCCTAAATGGGTCTTTGGCAGAACAAAAGTGTTTCATTTTGATGAAATCTAACTTATCAATATTTCCCTTTATGGGCTGTGCATTTGGTGTCACATCCAACAGCTCTTCACCAAGCCCTAGGTCCCAAATATTTTCAAATGTTATCTTGTAAAAGATTTTAGTTTTATATTTTACATGTAAATTCATAATCTATTTTGAGTTTTGTTTTGTTTAAGCTATGAAGTTTAGGTAGAGATTCTTTTTTTTCCTTGGGACTACGCATAACCACTTCTATTTGGTGAAAAGACACTACATTTTCCCCATTAAATTGCTCTTGCCCCTTTGTTAAAATCAGTGCATATTTGTGTGGGGCTATTTCTGGATTTTCTGTCCTGTTCCATTGATCTATATGTCTGTCCTGCTGCCAGTAACACACAACCCTGGTTGATTTAGCTACATAAGAAGTCTTGAAAATGGTAAAGTGATTTGTCTCTGTTTATTCTCCTTCTTCAGGATTGCTTTAGTGCTCTAGTTTTTTAATCCTTACATTTAAATTTTATAATAATTTTAAATATATTTTATTGATTATGCTATTACAGTTGTCTTATTAACCCCCTTCATTCCCCTCCACCCTGCACACCCTCTCCCACCCACATTCCTCCCTTTAGTTCATGTCCATGTGTCATACTTATAAGTTCTTTAGCTTCTACATTTCCCACACTATTCTTGCGCTCCCCCTGTCTATTTTCTATCTACCATCTATGCTACTTATTCTCCGTACCTTTTCCCTCTCTCTCCTCTTCCCACTCCCCTATTGCTAACCCTCCATGTGATCTCCATTTCTGTTGTTCTGTTCCTGTTCTAGTTGTTTGCTTAGTTTCTTTTTGTTTTTATTTTAAGTGTGGTTGTTAATAATTGTGAGTTTGCTGTCATTTTACTATACATGCTTTTTATCTTCTTCTTCTTAGATAAGTCCCTTTAACATTTCATAAAATAAGGGCTTGGTGATGATGAGCTCCTTTAACTTGACCTTCTCCGAGAAGCACTTTATCTGCCCTTTCATTCTGAATGAAAGCTTTGCTAGATAGAGCAATCTTGGATGTAGGTCCTTGCCTTTCATGACTTGGAATACTTATTTCCAGCCCCTTCTTGCCTGCAAGGTCTCTTTTGAGAAATCAGCTGACAGTCTGATGGGAACTCCCTTGCAGGTGACTGTCTCCTTATCTTTTGTTGCTTCTAGGATTCTCTCCTTCATTTTAAGCACGGGTAATGTAATTATGATGTGCCTTGGTGTGTTCCTTTTTGGGTCTAACTTCTTTGGGACTCTCTGAACTTCCTGAATTTCCTGGAAGTCTATTTCCTTTGCCAGAATGGGGGAAGTTCTCCTTTATTATTTGTCCAAATAAGTTTTCTACTTGTTGCTCTTCCTCTTCCCCTTCTGGTACCCCTATAATTTGGATGTTGGAATGTTTAAAGATGTCCTGGAGGTTCCTAAGCCTCTCCTCATTTTTTTTGAATTCTTATTTCTTCATTCTTTTCTAATTGTATGTTTTTTCTGCCTTCTGGTCCACTCCATTGATGTGAGACCCAGCTTTCATTCCATCACTATTGGTTCCCTGTGCATTTTTCTTCATTTCACTTATTGTAGCCTTCATTTTTACATCTAATTTGTGACCAAAATCAACCAATTCTGTGAGCATCCTGATCACCAGTGCTTTGAACTGTGCATTTAATAGGTTGGCTATCTCTCGGTTGCTTAAAAGTACTAGTTCTGGGTCTTTCATTTCTTCTTCTGTTTGAGCCATTTTTTTTTCTTTTTGGTCTGGTTGCACCTGTTACATATGAGGGGCGGGGCCTTAGGTGTTCACCAGGGTGGGGCCCCCCAGTCGCTAAGTTTTGATGCTGTATGTGGGGGTGGGGTCTGAGAGGGAACAATGGCGCTTGCTCTACCCTCCGTGGGACCTCAGTCCCTTCTGCTGCCCAAGCAAACTGGGCCCCTCTGGTGCCAATTCCCATGTGGGTGGGCTTGTGCACCCTGTGGGACTTTCCAACAACCTCTCCTGTGAGGCTGGGAGTCTCTCCCTGCGCCTCAACCCCCACAGGTGTTTTCAATCAGTGCCCCAAGGCTCTATTTCCCAGTGCTGGGGTCCTGGGTTGCTCGCTGTGCCTTGCTTTACAATGGCTGCCTCTCTGGGCCTGCCAGTTGCCACCCCTCAGCTGGCGTCGCCTAATACAGTCTTGTGTGCCCAGTGTGCCTTATGCACCTGGTCCCAATGATATCTCCTATCTGCACCTCAACCTGCACCTGGCTGCCTGACTCCACCCCTCCTACTGGTCTGGATGAACATGTCTATTTTAACTCCTTGGTTTTCCAACTTCTGTACAGTTCAATTTTCTGTCAATTCTGGTTGTTACTCTGTTTCTAAATTGTTTTTGTCCCTATCTTGGTTGTGGGAGGAGGCACAGTGTGTCTACCTATGCCTCCATCTTGGCCAGAAGTCTAAATTTTATAATAATTTTTATGCCTACAGAATTTTTGCAGATATTTTGATAAAATTACATTAAATTTTTTATGTAAAATTGGGGAAATTGATACCTTAACTATTCAAATCTTCACATCTATGAACACAGAATATAATTCCATTTATTTAGATTTTTTAAACTTTATTTCACCAACATTTTGTTGTTTCCAGTATGTAAGTCCTATACATCCTCTGCTAGATTTACCTCTAAGTATTTTTTGAGTTACTATTCAGTTTCTATATGTTTGTGTGTGTATATATATGAGGTGGGCAAAAGTAGGTTTACATTATAATACAAATAAATAATACAATAGTTAATAAATAATAACAACACAAGAATAAATTCTGTTTCACATACACACAGCTGTAAACCTACTTTTGCTTACCCTGTATGTCTATCTTGTATCATATAACCTTGCTGAACTCATGTGTTTTTTTTTAGTTTTTTTAAAGATTTTATTTATTTATTTTTTAGAGAGGGAAGGAGAGAGAGAGAGAGAGAGAGAGAGAGAGAGAGAGAGAGAGAGAGAGAGAGAGAAACATCAATGTGCGGTTGCTGGAGGTCATGGCCTGCAACCCAGACATGTACCCTGACTGGGAATCGAACCTGCTATACTTTGGTTCGCAACCCGCACTCAATCCACTGAGCTACTCCAGCCAGGGCCTCATGTGTTTTTTTAAATAAATTCCTACATGACATTTCATGCACAACATTTACAAATAGAGAAAGCCTTATTTCTTCCTTTTCAATTTTGTATGCCTTTCATTTTATTTGCTTGACTGATTTAATTGGTGAGAATTTCCTTTATTTCTTTCAATCTCTTCAGCAGCAGTGGTGAGAGTATATGTCCATGTCTTATTCCCAATCCTAGAGGGGAAGCAGTCAGCCTTAAACCATCATGTTTGCTGTTAGTAGGTTTTTCATTGATGTTCTTTATAAATTGAGGAAGTGCCTCTCTGTTCCTAAGTTTGCTGAGAGTTTCTGTCATAAATTGGTTTAAAGTTGTCAAATGTTTTCACTGTGTCAATTGATATGATCATGTTGCTTCTTCAGCCTTTCAATGTGGTGGCTTATGTTGATTGATTTTTGAGGGTTGAATCAGCCTTGCATATCTGGAACAAACTCCCCTTGGTCATAGTACCTAGTTATTTTTATATGTTGTCGAATTCTCTTTGCTACTATTTTGTTAACAATATTTATATCTATAGTCATGAGTAATGTTGGTCTTATTTGTTTGTTTTACTTTTTTTGGTATCAAGGTAATAATATTCCATAAAATGAGTTGAGAAGGATTGTCTTCTCTTCTATTTTTCTGGAAAGAATTGGGTAGAATTTGGTATTAATTCTTCTTTAAATGTTTGGTAGAATTCTCCAATGAAACACTTATGTCTGGTGCTTTATTTTTTCAGGTGGTTTTTAAGTACAAATTCAATTTCCCTAATGGTTAAAGGGATACTTAAATTATCTATTTAATATTGAATGAGTTATGATGGTTTGTATTTTTCAATGAATTGGTGCATTTCACTTAAGCTGCCCAGTTTCTGTGTAGAGTTATTCATAGTGTTCTGTTATCCTCTTGATATCTGCAGCACCTGTAGGAATATCTCCTGTTTCAGTCCTGATATTGGTGATTTGTGTCTTCTCTTTTTTTCTTTTCTAGTCTTCCTAGAGGTTTTCCAACTTTGTTGTTGTTTTTATTGTATTTTCCCTTACCATTTATCTGCCTTCTACTTCATACAACCACAATGACCACCCTGTTGTCCATGCCCATGAGTCCTTTTTCCTTTTTGCTTAATCTGTCCACTCCCTAACAACATTCTCAGAGCTGTCAGCCTGTTTTCCACCTATGAGTCTGTCTTTATTTTTCTTTTTAGTTAAGTCTGTTCATTAGATTCCACATATGAGTGAAATCATATGATATTTGTTTTTCTCTGACTGGCTTATTTCACTTAGCATAATGTTCTCCAGGTCCATCCATGCTGGTGCAAAGGGTAAAATTTTCTTCTTTTTTATGGCTGAGTAGTATTCCATTGTGTAAATGTTTCATAGTTGTTTTATCTATTCATCTACTGACAGACAGTTGGGCTGCTTTCATATCTTGGTTGTAAATAATGCTGCAATGAACATAGGGGTGCTTATGTCCTTTCAAATTAGTCTTTTGGGGTTTCTTTGGATATATTCCCAGGAGTGGGGTTGCTAGGTCAAAAGGAAGTTCCTTTTTTGAGGTATCTTTACACTGCTTTCCACAGTGGCTACACCAATATGCATTCCCACCAACAGTGCAAAAGGATTCCCCTTTCTACGCGTCCTCTCCAACACTTGTTTGTTGATTTATTGATGATAGCCATTCTGATGGATGTGAGGTGATACCTCATTGTGGTTTTAATTTGCATTTCTCTGATGATTAGTGATGTTGAGAATCTTTGCATATATCTATTGGCCATCTGTACATCATCTTTGGAGAAGTATCTATTCAGATCCTTTGCCCATTTTTTAATTGGATCGTTTGGGTTTTTGGTGTTGAGATTTATAAATTGTTTATAAATTTTGGATATTAACCTTCTATCAGGTGTGTCAGCAAATATGTTCTCCCATTATGGGGGTTGTCATTTTGTTCTGTTGGTGGTTTCCTTTGCTGTGCAAAAACTTTTTAGTTTGGAGTAGTTTCATTTGTTTATTTTTTCTTTTATTTCCCTTGCCTGAGGAGATTTATCAGATAAAACATTGCTTTGAGCAATGTCTGAGATTTACTGCCTATGTTTTCTTCTAGGATTTTTATGGTTTTGGGTCTAACATTTAAGTTTTTAATCCATTTTGAATTTATTCTTATGCATAGTGTAAAAAGGTGGTCTAGTTAAGCAATAATAATAATAATAAACTGCTAACAAACAAAAACCCTGGACTGAATGGCTTCACAGGTGAATTTTACCAAACATTTTTACAAGAACTAATACTTCTTCTTCTCAAACTATTTCAAAAAAATTCAAGAGGAGCAAAGACTCCCAAGCTCATTTTATGAGGCCAGCATTATCCTAATTCCAAAACCAGATAAGGGCACTACAAAGAAAGAAAATTATAGGCCAATATCCCTGATGAACATAGATGCTAAAATCCTCAACAAAATATTAGCAAACCAAATATAGCTATACATCAAAAAGATCATGCACCATGATCGTGTGGGATTTATTCCAGGAATGCAAGGTTGGCACAACATTCACAAATCAATAAATGTGATAGATCACACAAACCAAATGAAAGATAAACCCACATGATCATATCAATAGATGCAGTAAACGCATTTGATAAAATCCAGCACCCATTTATGATAAAAATGATGTTATCTTTCTATTACTGATTTCTAATCCAAGTCCATTACAATTGGAGAACAGAATCTGAGTAATTTCAATTCTCTTAAATGTGTTGAGATTTGCTTTATGGCTCAAGATATAGTCTATCTTGATATATAGTCTCTGGGCACATGGAAAGAATATAGGTTCTGTTGTTGTTAGGTCTCAATTAGATTCTGCTGCTTGATGATGTAGTTCAGTTCTTCCACATCCTCATTGATATTCTGTCTAGTCATTCTATCAGTTTTGGGGAGAAAGGTGTCAAAGGTGTCACAGCTGGAGAGCTGTGCTTGTGGGTTTGTTTTGCACTCCTTTCAGTTCTTAGTTTGTGCTGCACATATTTTATACTTCTGGTGTTCGGTGTTTACACATTGAGGGTTGCTCTAATCTTCTTGGCAAACTGACCCTTTTATCATTACATAATTTTACTCTCAGTCCCTGGTAATGTTTTTTTGCTCTGAAGTCTACTTTATTTGATATTAACATAGCTTCTACCTTTTGGATTAATATTACATGATGTAACTTTTCCTATCCTTTTACTTCCAACATGCACATATCATCAGATTTGAAGTGAGTTTATTACAGACAACATAGAGTTGGGTCATGTTTTTCTTGTGTTTGTTTTTAATCTGTGCAGTTCTGAATTGTATATTTAAAGCATTTACATTTAGCATAATTTTAACTATTGATATGCTAAGACTTGAGTCTGCTATTTTATTTTTATTTTGTGTTCTGTTTAGATCTTTTTTTAAAAAATTCTGTTTTCTTTTTCCTGCCTTCCTGTGGGTTGCTTGAATATACTTTAGAATTCCATTTTGATTTGTCCATAGTATTTTAAAATATATAACTCTCTGTATGGCTTTGATAGTGGTTTCTTTAGCTATTACATTATATACACATAACTTGCAGAGCATACATTATGGCTCTTTCCAATTCTAGTGAAGTATAGAAGCCTCACCTCTCCTGACATCCTTTATTCTCTCACATGTATAATGTAATTATCTTGTATATTTCCTCTACATACATTGAGAGCCATATTAGATGGTGTCATATCTTTCTGCTCTGTCAAACATAATTCAGAAAACTTAAAAGAAGAAAGAAAATCTCTTGTATTTGCCTACATTTTTGCTCCTGTAGTCTTTCTTTCTTTCTGATGTTTTCAGGGGCCTTCTTTTGTCCTTTCATTTCTGCTTAGATAACCTCTTTGAGCCATTCTTTGAGGGTAAATCTGCTGGTGGCAAACTCTCCTACTTCTCCTTTATCTCATACTGTCCTGATTTGTTCTTTATTCCTGAATGATATGTCTCTGAATATATGTAGAATTCTGAGGTGACAGGTTTTTCCCTCAACATTTGAAACATATTGTCTCACTTTCTTTGGACCTCTGATGAGAAGTCTACTGTCATCCAAATTGTTCTTCCTTTGTAGCAACGGTATCAAACTCATTTTTGCCAGGGTCTGCATCAGCCCCACAGTTGCCTTCAAAGGGCTGAATGTAATTTTAGGACTGTATAAATGTAACTACTCCTTAACAGTTAAGCAAGAGCTCGGCACTGCCACTGGGTAGAAACAAGGTGCCAGGTCAGATAAAACAAGGTGGAGGGCCGGATTCAGGCCCTCCGAGTGGAGGGCATTTGGGTGGAGGGCCTTGTGTTTGCCACCTGTGTTCTATAACTAATACATTGTTTTTCTCTGTTTTTAAGAATTGTACTTTGTTTTTGGTTTTTAGCATTTTAACTATGATGTGTCCCTACAGTGGATTTCTTGCATCTATATATTATTTTTCCAGTTTGGTAAACTTACCTGTCAGGAGCCGACCAACAGCTGACCCTTGACACAGTCAAGATGGATGAGACGCATATGCACAGCAGAGGCAACTGTGGCTGGATCTCCTGCCTATCTCTTCCTGTATTCCTGTCCCTGCTAGCAATAGGTGGCGGGATTTTTGGACACCTATGCTTTATGACAAAAAGTCTGCACGATGCCTCTGATTCTGCGCGAAATGACTTATTGACCACAGAACAGAAATCCCTAACAACCCTAATGCTGCTTATTTCCCCCACCTGGAAAGTTAAGGACAAAATTAAACTATGGGCAGATCAGCTGCCAGAACACTGAAGGAAGCTGTTGCTAAGAATGCCCCTTAAGGAGTCACCACTTACAAGCTCAAGATTTACTACAGCCACTACCCCTCCCATACCCTGGACAGGAATGTTTATTGATGGGACCAGGTAGGTAAAGAAGGAAAGAGTTTTAATTAAATATAATAATCACAATACATGGAAATGAATACAAAACATGGCCCCCCAAGATGTATAAGTCCACAGACTTAGGCAAAAGACCATTTATCTAACTGAGACAATCTAATCTCAATGAACAATAGCTGACTTTTAAATCACCCCTTGCACCCTTTTAATTTAGACCAATCTATAGAACCTTAGTACATATTTAGTTATTAATTGGCACCTGAAAGTTTGTGCCCATATAGTTTTATTGGCTAGCTGATTGATAACCCTTTTGGTCAAAATAACCTTAGTTTAACATAATTGATCTGTAAAACCTCCTCTACTTTTCAAAGTTATTTCTATAGTAACCATTTCTGTTTTAATAATCACACTATGCACCTGCTCCATAGAATACTGTATAACCTCCCCTATAAAAATGAAGATTAATTCTTCTCAGGCAGTCAGTCAGGCCTAGAGAGCCTGGCTGTCCTCTGGCACCCCACTTGGTGTCTGTTTCCTTCACCTGAGCCATTCCTCCTTCGGGGACCCTGAGACCCACCAAGGCTGGAGCCGGCATTTACCCATTGTTTTTTTTTCAAGTACTTTTTCATCCCCATGCTCTTTCTTGTCTCTTTCTGGGACTCACATCTAATGTTGTAGTCCTATATATCCCTGAGGCTGTTTTGTGTGTGTGTGTGTGTTTTCTCTCTGTTGCCAGACTGACAATTTCTATTGTTTTATCTTTAAGTCATCTGATTTCGTCCCTCTCAATTCTTCTGTTGATCCCATCTGTTCAGTTTTCTGTTTAGGTTGTTATATATTTTAGTTATAAAATTTCCATTTGGCTCTTTTTTATGCTTTATATTTCTTTGCTGAAGTGTTCTCTTGCTTCGTTAAATGTTTTATGTTCTTGGTATGATAAATGATATCTTACTGAAACCAAAGCATTTTGGATATCATGATATAATACTGTATCTTATTTAGATCCTCTAATACCACTCTGGTGAGGGAAGAGGGTGTCACTTCATTTATGCCACATAGATGGGCTTGGAAGCTCTAACTTCTCCACTCAGCCTCAGTGTAAGCTGGAGGCCAGGGGAAGGGCTCCTCATTCCTGCTGAGGGGGAGTGGGAGTTGAGGCTCCCATTACACTTTCCCTAACACTATTGTAGCAAAACAGCATGGCATTGTTGCTTCCCATGTGGCCTCCACTCAGATCACAGGGAGGGGTTTGTTGGCCTTGTTAAGCACTGAATGATGATGAACATCCTGACTCTCCAGGCGGCCTCTCCTGACCTCACCTGGCTGGGCTATTAGGGCATCCTGTTATAACCCGGCAATGATGGAAGTCTGACCTCTCTCCTTTGTCTTTCCTGGACATTGCCAGATGTAGCCACAGTTTTTTCTGTACTGTTTGGCTGGTGAGAACCTCTGTAGTCTGAAAGTTTTTTGTCTTGCAGGACTGCACCTTTCACAGTTCATGGCTGGAGAGAACAGCCATTTGTTGGGGTCTTTTTTTGTCTGCACCAGTTAAGTGTTCTGCATTATGAGTTTCTTCAGTTCCAAGTTTGGGACATATCAAGCAAGAAAGAAAATTCAGAGGATTCACAGCTATGTTGTTCCTAGGATCTTGAGGTCCCTAGCCAGCCCACCTTCTCTTCACTTTTGAAAGTCTTCTCCTATTTCTTTTCTAGAGACTATCCAGGATTTTTAGTTGTATTTAGCAGGAGGAATAGGAAAATATATATCTACTCCAGCTTCCTGGAGGTAGCTGTCAAAACTATAATAATTTAAAAGTATAAGATGTGGAAGTGTTAACTGTTGTCACAGGAATCGACAAAACAGTCAAACAGATGAAAACACACTTTAAAAAATCAGTACAAATTTCAACAAATGTTGAAAAATTACCTAACTAACTAGAAAAAGATCTAACCAGAATAAGATCTCTGGACATATAGTATTTCAAAATAAACTCCAGATTATTTGTATCATTAATCATATAATTAATAATTGTATAAAGGATTATAGAATTAATTGTATGATTTTTAAAAAATTCTCAGCTGAAGATATGTTCATTATTATTTTTTTAAATTTTATCCTTTACTCCCAGCTCAGCCCACCCACCCATCCCTACCTACCTCCCTCCCATTTCCACCCCCCCCCCAGTTTTTGTCCATGTGTCCTTTATATTTGTTCCTGTAAACCCTTCCCCTTTTCCCCTGAAGTTCCCTCCCCTCTCCCTTCTGCTCACTGTCAGTCTGTTCTCTATTTCAGTGTCTTAGGTTATATTTTGCTTGTTTGTTTGTTTTGTTGTTTAGGTTCCTGTTAAAGGGGAGATCATATGGTATTTGTCTTTTTCCACCTGGCTTATTTCGCTTTAGCATAATGTTTTCCAGTTCCAACCATGCTGTTGCAAAGGGTAGGAGCTCCTTCTTTCTTTCTGCTGCATAGAATTCCATTGTGTCGTGTTTTTTGATCCATTCATTTACTGATGTGCACCTAGGTTGCTTCCCGCACTTGGCTATTATAAATTGTGCTGCTATGAACATTGGGTGCATAGGTTCTTTTAAACTGGTGTTTCAGGGTCTTCTTAGGATATAATCCCAGCAGCAGAATTGCTGGGTCAAAAGGCAGATCCATTTTTAGTTTTCTGAGAAAATTCCATAGTGTTTTCCATAGTGGTTGTACCAGTCTGCAATCCCACCAACAGTGCACTAGGGTCCCCTTTTCTCCACAACCTCTCCAACACTTGTTTCTTGTTTTGTTTATGATGGCCATTCTGACTGGTGTGAAGTGGTATCCCATTGTGGTTTTAATTTGCATTTCTTTGATAGCTAGCAATATTGAGCATCTTTTCATGTGTCTCTGGATCCTCTGTGAAGGTATGTTTATTGATTTGAGAGAAAGAGAGGAAGGGAGGAGAGAGACAGAGAGAAGAGAGAGAAAGAGAGAGGGAAACATCGATCAGTTGCTTCCTGTACATGCCCTGATCAGGGATGGAACCCATAACCTACATACGTGCCCTGACAGGGGATCAAACCTGCAAACTTTTGGTGTATGTGATGACACTACAACCAATGGAGCCACCAGCCAAGGCTGTATAATTAATTTTAAAACAAAACTATAGAAGTGGATATAAGCTCACTATATAATCAAGGTATGAATAAATTTGTAACATTCTATTCATAAATGTATCTGTCTTTAAAATATAAATAACTGTAATAAATTATTAAAAGAAATATGAGAGCTATATGTTAAAAATGATTAGGGAAAGGCCCAAAGACATCATTTGCACAAGGAATACAAGTAGCTAACAAATATGCTTGTTGGTTCACAGTTACAAGATGGCTATTGCACTGCCAAGCATTATACCAACATGCCAGGCCAATGAAAGGAGAAAGAGAGCCCACATTCTGCATTTAGACCCCCTTCTCCTCAGGACTGTTTCCCAGAAACCTCCTTCAACAGATGCGCTTTGGCTCACATGGTCAACCAAAGGGAAGCCAAGGAATAAGTATTCAATTTTCCAGACTCCAGAGTAGATGATGCAAAGAAAGAAGAGCCTGGGAATGTATGCCAAGTGAGCCAACTGCAGTTTTACATAGTATTTTTATGTAGAAAATTAAAAGCATATTTTGTAGAGTGTATTTTGATTGGATGTAGTGACAACCAAAATATGCAAGAACTGTGTTCTGCAGGCTCTCTAAAAAGTACCTGTGCCATCTGATCATTAAAAGGAATTAGGAGATGTACTCACAAACTATTCAGGCTCTGATCTCTACATTGCAGGAGTGTGACACTATAAATTCTATGTCTCTATACTGAGGAAAGATTAGAAGGCTGATGTCCAGAGCACATATCTCTGCCATAAAGTCTTTGGCAGGCACTTTGTTGTATGCGACAGGGAAGAGCACTTTCAAGCTGGTTTGGTTACATGAAACCTGAGTCAGCTGTCCAGTGACTGAAAAGGAAAAAATCATCCAAAAGCAGGATTGGTCATACATGTGGAGGCAGCTGTTAGACCAAGAGCAAAGTGTGGCGAGTCAGGAGATCTGAGGGTTCCATCACACTTGCTACCAATCAGCTGTATGCCTTTGGACGTTTAGTTAACCCTGAGCAACTTTGGTTTTCTCATTCATGTATGAGGAAGGGGAGAAGTCGCTTAAGAACCTTGAGCTCAAGATGATTATGTCCTGTTATAACTGACATCTTTTGAAAATTAACAATGTAATGAAATGTAATGAATCACACTATACCTCTCACTGTGAGCCAACAGCAAGGAACACAGAGAGATCTGAAGGAACAAAGATAATGGCTCTTTGTCAGCTGCCATCATTCATGGTAGATGGTACAATCCACAGGAAATATAACAGATATAAACCCTTAGAACCCAGTAAAATTCTGGCAATGTTATTTCTGTACAACTGGAAAAATGACTTAGCAGTGCAATTTATTGGGCCCACAATCCATCTCAAGGCTTGGAGTCATTGCTGATTTCCTTTCACAAACTAGAAACAATATAGCTCAAAAGTGAAATGAATCACTGGTCAGGAAGTTATCATGATACTTACTAAAATCTTTCAGCTCAGGAAGCAGAGGCCACATGAGGAACCCTATATTGGTACCACTGAAATTTATCAGCCTTCAGGTGCAGGTCAAAGTGATGACTTTACCAAAGCACAGACTGTAGTAAAGATAGAAATCTGTACAATGGGAGACAATAATAGTACCCACTCCTTCGAACTGGGTGAAATTTAAAAATTTGAGTCCAGTGCCTAGTCTCTAGATAGTTATCATCAGAGGTAAGTTTTAATTCTTCAAGTAAATCAATGAATTTGCAACTAAGTTTGTAAACTGTTATGTACCTAGTAATTTGTGGTGGATTTCTTAATTAGGGAAATAGAGTTTCTCTATGCAAAAATGTACATCAGTAGCAAAAGTTGCAAGTTTACCATAAAGCTTGTGGAAACTTTTAAGAAAACACATTCCAGAGGATTTGCGCAGTTCTGCTAATAGTTGTTGCAGCTTGGGTCCCTCTGCTCCTGGGAAGAAGGCAGAGAACAAGAGAGATACAAGGCCTGGACAGAAATGCACCTGTGCAGGAGTAGAAATGCATCTTTGTCTTTCAGCGAAGACTGACAACTTAACTGTGGTCATGGAAACAGAGCTGGGAGCATTTTCTCAGCAGTTAGTGCTGATTCCCATTTCTCTTGTTGGAAACTTCTCCTTGGTCCTTCCAGTCCTCAATATGAGGTGTTAAAACAGATTTTCAATCAGTGGGAAAAGGCCAATTCAGTTGCTCATTAAATTATGTTGTGACAGCTGGCTAACTATTTAGAAAAACAAAGTTACGACCCTATCTCAAACCAAAATAAACCATAAATGGGTTAAATATGGAAAGTAATAAAAAGACATGAAAATATCAGAAGACAATACAGGTGAATAGTGATAGAACAATGTTATGGGAAAAAGCTTTATGACTAAAATGCTTGGAGCAGAAATTATAATGGGAAATGTGACTGCATTTAACATTTTTAAAGTGTCCTTTTATAAAAAAAATACCATAAATAAAATAAGGAGAACAATAACTTAAGAAAAATAACTTTGATATATCAGATTAAAGAGTTAATTCTTCTCAGTACAGAAAAAGCTTTAATAAATGACTTAGGAAAGGATGACCTGTCCCTTCTCCCCTGCCCTAATGCAGCCATGACCATTAACAAGATGCTTTACAAAGAAGAGAGATGTGTTGCTAATAGACATGAAGGAAGTTCAGCCTGGGATGGGGGGAGGGGGAAGGTTGGGGGGCTGGGTGGGGGTATGGTAGAAGGATTCAGCAAAAAAAAGAGAGAATCATGGACACAGACAACACTGTGGTGATTGCTGGGAGGAGAGGGCTGGGGAGAGGTGGGAGCAGGCATGGAGGGATAAATGGTGATGGACCAAGACTTGACGTGGGAGGGCAAAATGTAGTACAGTGTACAGATGATATGTTGTAAAATTGTGCGCCTGAAACCTGTATAATTTTGTTCACCTGTGTCACCCCAATAAACTCAATAAAAAGGAAAAAAAAGAAAGGTCAGCCTCACATGTAATCAACTGCTTTTCACTGATCAAGTTGTAAAAGATAAAAAAACACGAATGCTCCATGTAAGAAAGCCCTGGGCAGGCAACACACAACGTGTGTGTGCTCTGGCAGAGTGACCACACAAAAACTTTCTGGAGAACTATGGGCCATTAGACAATATTTTAGTGAAATGTCTTTGATGACTTCTGACATACATTGTTGGGAACTGCCCTGCCTGGTTTCAGAATCTGTAACCCCCGCCCGCCAAGGCTAAGGCTAAGTGAGTGACCTTCAGACCATAAGCCACTAAGGAGACAAAGCTTATCTCCCTGGCAGAGGCATTGGCCACCTCTGCCTCTTTTACTTCACCTTGCCTAGCCCCCAGTGCTTGATCAATTAGCCAATGATGAGTAAGATTCCTCAAGGGAGGGACAATCTAAGATAGGCAGGATCATGTGGGAGGGCCCCAGGGAAGGACCTGGGGGCTACAGAAAAGGGGTGATGGACCCTCACCCCTTGGCTTTGACATAGCCTGAGTCCTCATTCTGTCTGTGAGAAGTCTCCTAATCTCCTGGCTGCCTTACTTCCCCTGCCTGACTTAAGCCTGAAACAATGCTGGTGGTGGGTGCAGCCCTGTGCTGGAGAGGGCAGGTTCCCTAGGGTGGTCAGGCCTAAGAAAGAATATGTAAAATCCTGTGAAACCTGCTTTGTTTAGAATGCTCTCAATTAAATGATAAGGGTCCAAGCAGGGAGTGAGTTTGTTCCCCAAAGTTTTATGGCCCTTTAACTATCTGACCCTGACTCAAAATAGGCCCTCTGAGTTCTTTGTATGTTATCTATTATTTGATCCTTACTGCCTGATAATGATTAATGAGCTTTACGTATACACCCCATATTCCTCTGCAAATTGAATACAATAAAAGCTTCTCAAGGCAAGGGTTGGGGCACTCTCCTCTTGAGAGGGTGGCCAAGGAGCTCAGAGGTTTGCTTTCCCCTTGAGAGAAAAGTCACGCCATCCCTTTTCCTCCACAGGACTTAGTAGTCTTGTGAATTTATTTCGTCTCATCCATAACACCGAGGATACTGCGGGCCAGTGTCCGTGTCAATTTATCCTTTGAAAACTATTGACAACATGCCTGGGTATTTAGATCAAGGCTGTTCATTGCTGCATAGTTTAGCATTTCAATATCCAAAGTTAAGGATACATCTATCATCTGAGCTTGGTTAATAATTAAGGTGTTTCCACAAAGGAATACTATGAAACTGTTTTTCTAAAGTAATGTGCCACTGACAAATGACATTGCAATTTAAAAAATTATAAGACAGGAGTAAAGTATAAGTCACATTTATATAAAAATTCTGTATCTTGTTATGTTTAGCATGTGAGCACCCATACATAGGAAAATTAATAAAAGGTTAAAAACAAGCACCCTGAGGCCAGTCCTCCTCGGGACTGTCACAACCGTGAAAAACAAGAGATGACTGAAAAGCTGCCACAGACTGAGGAGCTCAAGATGATGTGACATGTGAATGCAACATGGTATCTGGGACTGGATGCTGGGACAGAAAGAGGACGTGAATGGAACACTGATGACATCCAAATGAAGTTTGGAATTTAGTAAAGAGTAATCTATCAATGTCAATTTCTTGGCTCTGAGAAACGTGCTGCAATAAAGTAAGCTGTGACAATGGAGGTTGCTGAGGGGCATGTGGGAACTTACTGTACCATCCCTATAGCTTTTATGAAAATCCACAATATTCCAGAATAAGAAGTTTATTAAAAGTGTCAAAACAGTTTCAAAAAGAGTGTATACCTGAGCAATTCAATTAGGATGTGAGACATAAAGATTTTCAGACTCCATGAGTATAATGTTTATAATGACTATGCATGCTATATAGTGAAGGATAAGCTGGTTTAAAAATGAAATGGTGCACTTTTATAAAGAGGTAAATTTGTGAACATGGTCTAATAAGAAAAAACAAATCAGCGTGATTCTATCTAAATGTCTTTTAAGTTGGTGATTTGTTTGCTTATTTTTATATTCTAATTTATAAATCAAACATATATTAATTATAAGATAAAAAATAATTAAAGATTAAAACATCCCTGAAGGTGAGTGTGGGGCAGTCTCCAGTCTCTGGTCTTATGAGTTGTGTTAGGGATTTCTGGGCCATGTGCCTGCCCCTGGAAACTTTGGGGCCACAGAAACTTTGTGCCTTCTTCTGGTGATTAATTTTAATAAATATTTTTTAAATTATGATTCAACATGTCTTGCCATTGCTTAGGTAAGTCCATTCAAGATAGAAGGGTAAAGATGAGAGTTTTGATGTAAATAAATAAAGAGAATAGTTTAACAGCATGAAACATAACTTCCTGTCAAACTGGTTAATTGTAATATGATTTTCAGAGGAAATGACAGTCAGCTGATGAGAGAAAACAATAAAATCACTCAACTTAAACACTGCTTTTGGAAAACTGAAGACAAAATATAAATAACCATTTTGCCTTGTTCATGTTTATCACACAATCACAGATCCACCATATTTGGGATGAAGAGACTAATAACTGAATGCAAATGTGACTGATGTTTATTGTAATGCTTTGGACATGTATCCAAGTAATGCAATCTTCTCACATGTTTGTCTTGCCCAGAAATGAATTTGCTGGATGGTTTCCAAGCTGTAATTATACTTATAAAAATATAAATATCACATTCTCATGGATGTGCCAGTGGTTTTCAGCTTGTGGTGATCAGGTGATGTCCAGAGAAGCCATTGTGATATGACTGCACACATCACTTATCCCAAGGGTCTCCTGCTTCCATGAGCTTTATTGAAAAATATACAAGAGGGGACTTCAAAAATGGAATTTATTTATAAAAAATTGTATGCTTATTCTTATATGTTTAAACTTCAGTCACCTTCAAAATACTCCCATTTGATGCATCACACCTGTGAGACATTTCTTCCACTGCTCAAAATAGTCTTTGAACTTGTTAATTTTGATATCCTTTAGTGCTTCTGCCTTTTTTTGTTTTACCTCTTCCACATGGGCAAAACGTTTCCCTATGAGAACTTGTTTTTATCCAAGAATCAAAAAAAGAGTTGTTTGGGGTGAGATCAGGAGAATAAGCAGGGTGAGGCACAGGGGTCATGCTGTTTTTGGTCAAAGACTGCTAAGCACTCAGCGCAGGGTGGGCAGGTGTACTTGTAAATCACGCATCATGAAATGGGCAAGCACATTGAAAGAGTCTTAAAAAAATTCACTGAGGCTGAACACAGCCTCTCACAACAATGCCAGCTGGTACGCTGATACAGATAGGTTCCTAGAACACTCACTTAGTGGGGGAAGTCTGTACTATAAGGGCCCTTTCAGAAGATAATTCAGGTTTCAATGATTTATACCAGATTATAGGTACCAATAAGTCAACTGGTAATGATAACATAATATGTGAAGTACTGTAATTGGTGAAATTATAAGGGTTCACAGGAAATCAAAAGACAGGCACCTCAGAACATGGATAGCTGGGTGCACAACAGGTAAGGTAAGTGGTACATGTAAAGTGAGGTTTGAAGGATGAGGAGTCATATCTTGGGTGAACACCAGATCAGGGAGAAGGAACAGTGTTCTGGGCCAAGACAGCTGCATGTGCAAAGGCCAGGCAGGCTAGGGAAAGCATGTGGGGGCCAGCATGAGAGGGGCAGATCCCTGGGGTATAGAGTGCCCACTGAGGGGTGAGAGCTGGGGCCACAGAGGAGGAATGGTCCATTATGAGAGGCCCTGAAAGCCAGAGTGAGGAGGTTGAATTTTATCCTGAGAGTGTTAGGGGCTGAATTGTGTCCTCCACCTTCTAAAATGCATAGGTTGAAGCCCTAACCCCACAGTACCCCAAAACATGACTGTATTGGGAGATAGGGAACTTAAGAAAGCAATTAACTCAAAATGAAGTCATTAGGATGAGGCCTAAGCCAATATGGCTGCAATCCTTAAGAGTGGCAATGAGGACACACAGTGGAAGACCATATGAAGACACAAAGAGAAGACAGACATGTGCCAGCCAAGGAGAGAGGCCTCAGAAGAACTCAGGCCTGCTGTGTGAGAAAATCAGCTTCTGATATTCAAGTAACCCAGTCCCTGGTACTTGGTTGTAGAAGCCCTAGCAAACTCATACTAAGGGCAAGGAAGTGTTTTTGAACAGACAAAAAGGCAGGAGGAGGATGGTTAGACTTATCTTTCTGAAGAAGTACTCTGGCTGATGGACACAGGGATGGATAATGGTTGTGGGTGTTCTGAGGGTCAGTGCAGGCCATGCTTAGCACAGTCAGGAGGGACAGCTTCCAAAGATGATGTGCCCTCATGTTGTATACTACAAACTTCACAGTGCACAGTAGACAGGTAAATGAGTTGGAAATAAGTGAATAGATTCTAGAGAGATTTAGAAAATAGACTCAATGGTTTTTTGAAGATTGGTTGGAAACTAGTAGTAAGAGAAGAGAAGAGGTAAAGGACGAAGATATTTTTCAGCAAGTCCATGGGTGGGGGGGTCAGGGGAGCACCTACCAAAGACATAAGAAAACCAGAGGAAGAGTTAAATTGGGGAGAATGAGTGAGTCCATTTTGGCTCAAGTTTGAGAAACCAAAAGGAGGTGTCCAAGTAGAGATTTTTCAAATAGGGAAGTGGAAACATGAAGATATAGACTTTTATAATATATGGTTCACAATTTTGAAGGCCACTCTTTTAAACCACAGAGGTCGATAACAAGTTGATAATAGCACAGGTGCTGATAAGAAATAATGTGTAAAATAAGAAATCAGTGTAGGAGAAATAAAAATAAGCATTGCTTTTAGGATCTAAACTACTCAGCTGAAAGCTTATTATAGAAGTGTAGTGCAAAGTAAGAAAAATACTGTCAATCACTCCCCTCTCCTTCTCTCCCCCTGCCCCACTATCCTGCTCATGGTTCCAGGCATAGCCAGGGATCCTGGCCACTTCCCTGAGGCTCAGGAGTGCCCTGAGTATGGAGACTGTGCATGGATGGGATTCCCTGTTTGTTCAGCAAACATTAGGGAACCTATAGCATGTTACATGCTTTGCTAGGCTTCTGTTGATCCATGAAAACTGTCATGTTGCTCCCCACTCTCAGAATAATCCAGATATCTCATCTGTTGCGGGGCCGCCTGGAATTGTACTTCCAGTGACAGCATTTGGAAGAGCAAGGCTAAGCCTTTGCTGAATGCCCAGCTGAAGTTATTTCAAGAATACATGTAGCTCTGGAAAAGAAAAAAACAAACACACTGCCCTTCCACCTTTATTGTCTCATGTAATCAAGGATTGGCCATAAGGTGCTGAGAGTGGTACTTGGCATTTGGTAGTATCTGAGCTGAAGTTCAGACAGTACTACCTATCACATACTCCCCAAATATCTTTTTAAAACTTCGTTAATATGTCTAAATCCTTTGGTCTAGTTATTAAAGAAGTTGGGTTTATGCATTATGCTTTTCAACAGGAAAAACTGGAATAGAAGAGGCTGCATAGAAACCACAGCTGACTGCCCAGTTTCTCTGTTCCTAGAAGGAGTCCTTTTAGGACCACAAGAAAGTAAGTGATGGACAACAGGACAGGAGACTTTGTTCTTGCTTGAGCTCGAAGTATTACGATTTGAGGACAGATGTAAATGTAACCCTTTTATCAGCCCCAGACTGTGAGGCCCAGAAACACTTGGACAATGTGAACTAAGCAAACATGTATTCAAATCCTGAGATTTGGGATAAGACTGCCTTGCTTTTTTAAAAAAGAATACTTATAATATGAAATAATCATTTATGTTGATCTTTCACTTTAAGATGTAAGTTTGTTCAGCTTAGCAACTCCATCAAGAGCAAAAAATTCATATGCAGGAGATTATAGAAAAGCAGGAAGCTTTCTTTTGGCAGAAGAAATGGGAAATAGCCAGCCATGAGCAAGAAGTCAAAAATCCTTAATTGAGTAGTAAAATCTAGTCTGGAAGCAATGGGGAAATCCACAATCAGCTGCCCAACCGCGTCTTTGTGATGGGTGGTGACACCAAAGGAGGAACTGGACTTGAACGCAGAAAAGGTTTAAAGTGATCTCTCCCAACTCGGGTAGAGTTACACCATCAAGCAACCCTGGGACCATTTCAAGTCCTTTTATTATTTCGATTTCAGTCCAAATGGGAAATCATCTGGGGCTGGAAGTCTTTGGTTATAGAGATATGAGAGATGTAACAAAATTTTATCTAGAAGAAAAATCCACAAACTGAAATTAATTCTCGGAAATATAGTCTGCATAGATGGATGCACCACCACCCAGTGTTCCTTGCCTTTGTCTTCCCGTCATATTCAACATAGACTAGCCACCTGAAAAAGAGCCAGATGTCTTTTTGAGTGAACTGAGATTCTGCATCCAGTTCTTACAAATCAGCTATGAGGAGGGCAAAACTGACGGTTAGAAACCCACTGATAACAGGCAAATTCTTCTGAACCCTTTGGAACAGTGTTCTTAAAGGGGATGTGCATACAGACAGTCCAGGACATGCAGGCAAAATGCAGATTCTGATTCAGAATATCTGAGGTGGGGCCTGAGGTTTTCTATTTCCGAATGATGCCAATGCCATTGGCCTACGTCACACTTTAGGGAGTTGACATTTCCTATAACACCCCATAAATCTCATCACCTTTTCCACCCAGAAATGCAAGAGAAGACTATCAGCCACAGGGCAGTGGTTTTCCTGGGGTTGGGCATGGGTTTAATTTTAGGCTGCCTATACACCATGGTTGAGCTTTAGAGATAATTACCAATTTAAAGTAAACAAAGATCAGTGTCAATTTTTGTAATCCCAGCTATCATCAGTTTTAAAAACATCATGTTTTAAAATACCAACTTTTCTTAGGACTCTACAATTATTATTAGGACAAAGCCTGGTGTCTGAAAAGTATTGTCAATACATCACACAACAACAATAGGAAGAGCAACAACAATAATGATAAAGTTTGGTGTGTTCTAAACCTTGAGGCATTGGGCAACATACATAAATTTAGAAAGAAAACATCCTTTCTTCTGGAATGAAAGTCAGAAGACTAAGCATTTAGATAAGACACATTAATATGGACAAAGGTGGATCAGGAAACCCCTATCTTTGCCCCACATGCTGTGTGTTGCAGAAACCAAGAGAAAGAAAGTATATAGTGGTGAGCATGTGACAGAAGTCCCTGCTATCACTGGCCTGGAAGAATGTTCAGATCTTGAATCATAAGGAAAATGTCAGCACCACTAAGGAGGTTTGAGTTGGAGTTATTTGTAAAGGTAAAATATGAGAATCAAAATATGAACCTGGGAGACTTGTTTCTTTTTCTCCATAAAAGCACCAGACAAGAAGTTAGGTTAAGACTAAACTGGAATGAAAATCAAGTTAAAGAATGAAAAAAGATGCTCTTTTTATCTTAATAAAAAAACTGGGATTTTTCTATACTGTTAGTCTCATATATGAAACACCTTTAAATTGTGGTTAAATTTCGAATTCATTTGAATCCAGTCTTTTCTTGGCCACTCAAGAATGATTCAATCGGTTACTGTTTCTCATTTCTTTGAACTTCTGATCATGCCACAATACTGTTTTAAAGAATATTCATGGATTTCTCCTGCCTAAGAGATAAAGCCCAAAGTCTTCATATTAAAGGCTTTCATATCACAGGGCTACTTTCTCTTCAGTCTCATATCTTTATGATCTAGAAGCTCCAGATTGTCCACTAGTTACTAAGCACACCCTTTACCTTCTACCTACTGTCCATTTATTTACCCTCAATACTACCTTCTTCATGAGCTTTCCGAAGAGCATAGCCCCAGGCAGAATGAATCACCTTCTTCTGCTCCCAAATCCTCTGCTCCCAGAATCCTTTGCTCCCATTACTGGCCCAGCATGGATCCCACTTCTCCTCATAAGCTGTATGTGTGACTTGCTGTGTAGACTGTGAGAAGCGTAAGAACAGGAACTGTGCCTATTCATTTTTATACCTCTGACAGCTAACATAGAGCCTAGCACATGGTAGATATTCCAGAAATCTTAGTAGAAAAATTTTGTTTAAATGAATGAATTTTTAATGGCATCTACAAATTAAATGACTAAGCAGTCCTCTAAATGGTGGATGCTTTTTTGTCTGTTTTATATGTGTAAGCTTACTTAACAGGTCACAAATAAAGAATTTTATACATTTTTTAAAACTAAGTCTTTCCAGGTTAGGCTGACTGATTAGGCATATGTTTTTAATATCCTCCCCTTCTAACTAGCCATACACCACCATTCTCCCACAGAGAAAAATTAGCAATAAATAAATAAATAAATAAATAAATAAATAAATCTGCATCAGGTTTATAAAAGGAGAAGGGACTTATCTGCAGGAAAACAACTGTGAAGGATTTCTGCTAAACATAACACAGATATGAGGGGTTAAATGGAAGCCACCCCCAATTTAAGAGACATGCAATGCAGCTCCCACCTGAGCAAAAACTGGAAAAGCACCCTGAAATGAGCATCAAAGGCTCTCTGCTACAAGGCCTTAGTGGACTATTCTATAAAGGGTGCTAAAATATTGCTGGAAGAAATGAGAAAGTTGAGACCAGTTGATAAAGTTGACAAAATCTTTAAATAGTGATTCAAATAAACAAACTGTACATGTAAAACAAGAATCATGAGACAGGGAAATTTGAACATGGACTGGATACTTAATAATTTCAAGTAATTACTGTTAGAGGGACTTTGGTTATGATTTTTAGAACGAGTTTTCATTTTTCAGAGGCACATACTGAAATACAGTTCTCCTCATCACTCCATCTTTGCAGATTTGACTACCGGCTGCACCTAGCACTCATGGTGCTCCCACTGTCATCAAGGATGGGAGCAGAGTGGTGAGAGCTTGGAGCCACCCAATACCCATGGTCCCACCTGAGGTCCACACAGTGATGTTCTGTCTTCTTGTTTGACCTCTTGTAATGTAACAAGTGCCCCTTTCAGTGTTTAGTGTCATGTTTTTGCATTCTTGTGCTCTTTGCTGGTGCCTTTCTTGTTTAAAAAGGCCCTCAAGCACAGTGCTGAAGGGCTATCTGGTGTCCCTCAGCACAGGAAAGCTGTCAGGTACCTTATGGAAAAACACACCTTAAGTGTGTTAGATAAGGTTCATTCAGTTATGAATTATAGTACTTTTGACCATGAGATCAATGTTTATAAATCAACAATTTATGATAAATAAGGTGTCATTAAACAGACACATACATAAAACAGAGTTATGTGTTAATTGGTTGACAAAAATGTTGTGACCAGAGGCTCCCAGGAACTTAACCCTGTATTTTCCCAAGAGCAATGATTCAGTGCTCATGAGACTTTAAGAACATAGCTACCATTAATAATAAGAATCAGTCATAAACATGGATGAAATAAGATGAGTTTGAAATTTGCTTCAAAATAATTTGAAGTACTGAAAGTGAAAATATAAATGAAATAGATTGCCCATAAATAAATTGTTGAAGGTGTGTAAAAGGCATATGAGTGTTCATTATACTATTCTCTGAAGTCTGTATATATTTGAAATTTCCCATAACAAAAAGGTTTTATTTTTAAAAGAGGGAGAGAGAATAGCATAGCAGAAACATAAGTTTGGCTTTTCTTCAGACACTAAGAAAATCATTTAGTGCATTATATAAAGAAATATAATTATTTAGAAGTAGAATAAATTAAATTTCACATTAAATATAAATGATCAAGTGCCATGTAAAGTTAAGTATATACAAACCTGCAAAGATAGTGAACGAGTGTGGGCTTTATAAATTGTAAGGTAATATAGAAACCTACATGTTGTTTTTAGAAAGTAAAAAGAGAGGCAAGAGACATCTAAATAGAAGACTATGTTCTGCCATTTAACTCTAATAAAGCTCAGTTTCTAACCTTCCCTCTTATTTATCCCATTAATAAACCTGTTTCAAGCCCCTGGGGCAGCTGTGCTCCCACCTGCCCCCACTCGGTCTCTGAGAGTTCATACCAGACAAATGCAAACACTAATGCCCCATGTTATCAGTGCCTGTTTCCACTACAATGCCTCCTTACCTTGCTCTTAAGTCCTCTGACACTAATTCAACAGTTACTTTTGCCAAGCTAAAACTTCTGCATCACTCTGTTCTCCCTCACTGTCTACAATGGTGTTTTCCAAATGCATTCTGAGGGGAAGTTCCAGAGAGATTTGCCAAGACATCCAAGGGCAAGATGAGCTAAAGGACCCAGAGCTGCCACAGAAGCATAGAGCAGCACCACTTCTAGGATTTGGGTTTGTAAAAGATTTTGCAAGGAGGAAAAAAAAGTCCTGCTTCTCAGGGGAAAAAAATTCAAGGAAGGTAAGCTTCTGAGACTCATTTTATAATGGGTAAATGTGAGGGCTTGATTATATACATGTCACAGCTGTTCCTGATGAGCCCAGCTCACTCAGGTGAAAGACACATGTTTCATGAGGTTTTCTTCAGAAACTAGGCTCTTCTGCAGCCAAAATCAACATAGGTTTCTCCGAAATGTTTAGCACTGGCCAGATTTTTTCAGAGGTTCTGTGTTGTTTAAGAGTCTTCAACTTGAGAAAAATTTGGAGAACCCTAAGAGATCTTTGAATCATCATCCTCATTACTCTTTCTTGAGAGCCTTGTGTATGTCAGTCATGCATGAATTACTTTGTATTATTGTTTTATTAAACCCTCTCAATAAACTTGCAAATGGAAGCATCCTCATGTGTTAGCCCGCTTTCACAGGCAAGTGGCAGAGGTCCAGCTCTAATTAGCTTAACCCACATTTGCCAGGTGAAGAAATTCAGGGAGGATCCCATCTCCAGAAAAAGGAAAACCCAGGGCTCCAAAGCCCATAGAGTATTAATTGCCTTCTCTCCTCTTGGCTTCTATCTTTAGCTTGTACCCTCTGGAGATGGTCGCTTTCCATGCTTTCCATGAAAGCAGGGACCTTGCTTTTTTATTGCAACATTCCCAGCAGTTAAAGCAATGCCTTGCACATGGAAGGTGCTAAAAATATGTCTGTCGAATGAATGGATGGGATATAATCATTAAGTTCCATGACTCTCTGCTCATGGCAAAGACACTGTGTGGTTTCCTGGTGTACAGTGTATCACTTCGAGCACTGAGCAGGCCCATCTCCACAGCCTCCCTCTAGCCAGCTTCAGAATGGCCTCCATTATCACACTATTACTGTTGGGAACTGCTCTGCCTGGTTTCAGAAGCTGTAATCCCCCCATGGCTAAGATTGAGTGAGAGACCTTGGGACCATAAATCACTAAGGAGACAAAACTTATTTCCCTGGTGGGGGAGCCAACTCTGTCCCTTTTACTTCACCCTGCAATGCGTGATTGATTCACCAATGACGGGTAAGATTTCTCAAGGGAAGGACAACTTAAGATAGGCATGATCACGGGGAACCCCAGAGAAGGACTTGGGAAGCTGTAGCAAAAGGGGGTGATGGACCCTCGCCCCTCGGCTTTGACATAGCCTGAATCCTCATTTTGTCTGCAATGAGTTTCCTAATCTTTTGGCCTTACTTCCTTACTTCCCCTGCCTGACTTAAGCCTGAAACAATGACAGAGGGTGGTGCAGGCCTGTGCTGGAAAGGGCGGGTTCCCTGGGTGATCAGGCCTGAGAAAGAATATGTAAAATCCTGTGAAACCTGCTTTGCTAAGAATGCTCTCAATTAAATGATAAGGGTCTGAGCAGGAAATGAGTTTGTTTCCCAAAGTTTTGTAGCCCCTTAGCTAACAGACCCTGACTCAGAATAAGCCCTTGTAGTTCTTTGTGTGTTATCTATTGTTTGATCCTTACTGCCTGACAATGATTAATGAACTTTACCTATATTCCTGTGCAAAATGAACCCAATAAAAGCCCAGTGAGGAAAAGGGTTTTGGTCCTTCTCCTCTGAGAGAATGTCCACCTTTCCTCCCCAAGCAGATCATGTCTTGGTAGACTTATTCTCGTCTGCGGCAGATGGGGGGGCTCTGCGGGCAAAGCTCCCCCACATATTACATCTTCTTTCTCACTTGCAGTGATCACTCCAAAAGTTGTTTGTTTGTTTGTTTGTTTTTAATGTGGTATTTGTGAATCTAAAGGTAAAATGAGAGAACACTATCTTTCCGTGAACTGCATGGACAGGTATGCACATAGAACTGTCCTGACTTTTGGTGACCACAGAGGCCCTTCTGCTTAGTTAGTGACAGTCCCCTTAGTCACAGTCCACTGAGGAATCTCACCACACATCTATAATTTTCACTTGAAAAAGAAGCATCCTCCCGTGGGCTGGGTCCTGAAGAAATTCAAGTACTTAATCTTGGACTGCCCAGATAAAATGAAAGGTTTGGACAAAAAAAAATCAAGGCATCTTTTGGTTTATTTTCAACTTCGGATTACCTATTTTTATTGCTCATCTTCACTGACTCCCAGCACTGTTGGTATTTGTTCACTGCTGGGGGCCAAATCCAGGGTGTTCCTCTATGTTGGTCTTAGGAAAGCATTCCAATACTGCTCTTATAGAAACTATAAGACCCCAGCAGGCTTTCTAGAGAAGAAAACAAACAATAAATAATATCTAATATTTATATTGTATAATGTAGAATTTATTAAAATATGTAATGCCAGGTAGAAAAAAGGAATAGAAATAGAGCAATGTTGTCCAGTAGATGTTTTTAATTTTTTTTTTTAAGATTTTATTTATTTATTTTTAGAGAGGGAAGGGAGGGAGAAGGAAAGAGAGAGAGAAACATCAATGTGCGGTTGCTGGGGGCCGTGGCCTGCAACCCAGGCATGTACCCTGACTGGGAATCGAACCTGCAATGCTTTGGTTCGCAGCCCACACTCAATCCACTGAGCTACGCCAGCCAGTGCCTTAATTTCTAATAGTTACATTTAAAATGTAAAAATAAAATGGTGGCCCTGGCTGGTATGGCTCAGTTGGTTGGGTGTCATCCTGCAAACTGAAAGTTTGTGGGTTTGATTCCCAGTCAGGGCATAAGCCTGGGTTGTGAGTTTGGTCTCCAGTTTGGGTGCATGTAAAAGGTAAACAACTGATGTTTCTCTCTCTCATTGATGTTTTCTCTCCTTCTCTTTCTCCCTTCCTTTCCCTCTCTCTAAAATCAATAAAAGAAAAAAATTTTTAAAAAAGAAGTGCTGAAATTAATTTTATTAATACATTTGATAAAAAACAAATACATACAAAAATAGCCAATGTGTAGTGAATATAAACAGTGAGATATTTTACACTATTTTTCATACTAAATCTTCACAATCCACTAAAAAAATTTTGAAACCAAAGTGTGTTTTACGTTTACAGCATATTTCATGTTAGAGTAATACTAAATTTTCAGCAAAGTGAAATGTAGTCCCACCAAACAATAAAGTTGTTCAACAGGACAACTTTTCACATGCCTTTAGTCTTTAAATTTAAATTAAAGACAATTAAAAATTCAGTGGCAGTAGTCACATATATCAAGCACTCTATGACCACATGTGAGTAATGGTCAGCACATTAAATGGGGAGCTCCAGGGCCAAGGGGGACACTGTCATGATGAAGAAGTCAGGATGGCCTTATGTGACAATGACACACTCAGCAGACCCATGAATGGCATGAGAGAGGGTGTCTGCGGAGAGGCGAGGAGGAAAAGAGATTAAAATCTGCCAAGGTCCTAGGAGTAGTATGGTGAACATCGAACCACGTGGAAACTTTATCGTTACGACCTTGGGAGGCTAACGACTGGTTCTAAGGACGCCATCATTGGGCAGTATCCTTTTGGTGTTTGGGACACAAGGTTCCTGAAATATGCCTTGCTTCCCCTTCCTGCTGTTCACTACAACAAAGCATGAGACTCATCTCTGTTTGAGAAATAAGTAAGAAGTTAAAGGCTCTGGGTCTGGTCTTAGGGCAGAGCCAGTTGCCTCCTGATGGCTTTGTGGTGTGCTCCACTAGTGAGACATTAAACGGACACAGTTTCTGTATGACACCTGGCAGGGAGGTGCTGCTTGCTCCCTCTCACCCCGCCCCTGCCCTTGAGAAGGGTTCATGGTGGCTGGCCATCTGCATTTAGCTAATCTCAGTGGTATTTTTCTCTTGGCAGGTTTCTAGACAGCTGACACCTTTGACAGCGATATCAGAAGTAGGTTCCCAAACAGCACTGTCCAGAGTCCACTCAGAGAATCTGAGCAAATGGATGAAAGCCTTTCTTATCTTTGCTCTTTCTTAGGCAAGTTAGACAGAGGTGTGTAAGCTGCTGAGTAATCTCAACCAGGGACAAAAAGTCTAGAGGAACCAAATGACCAGGAGCTGAAAGGCCTCTCAAGTGAGCCCTGAGGCAGGGAGCTCAAATGATACCAACTTCATGTATATGGAAGGCCTTCTACACCCCAAAATACCTAAGAGTGTCTGGTATTGCTGCAATGAAGAAGGAAGATCCAAGGATGTAACATAACAAAAATAGATTTTGTTAGGGTATTTGGTTGAAAGCATTTTTACCTTTTGTCAAAATTATCTTTGATTATTTATGTTAGTTAAAAGTTGCAGAATAATAAAAAGAGGCTTAATATCACTAATCATCAGAAAAATGCAAATCAGAGCTGGAGTAAGATATCACCTCACACCTGTTAGAATGGCTTTCTTCAAAAAGCCAAAACAAACAAACAAAACAACAACAACAACAAAAAAACAGGTACTGGCAAGGATGAGGAGAAAGGGAACTCGGGTGCACTGTTGGTGGGAGTGCAGCCACTATGGAAAAGAGTGTGGAAGTTTCTCAAAAAATAGTACTACCATAAACAATTCCACTTCTGGATATTACCTGCAGAAGATGAAAATCTCCGTCTTAAAGAGATATCTGCATTTCCAAGTTTATTGCAGTGTTAGTTACAACAGCTAAGACATGGAAATAAATGGTGTCCATTGACAGATGAATGGGTAAAGAAAATGTGCCCTGGCTGGTGTGGCTCAGCAGATTGAGCACTGGCCTGCAGACTAAAGGGTTGCCAGTTTGATTCCCAGTCAGGGCACATGCCTGTGTTGTGGGCCAGGTCCCCAGTTGGGGGTGTGTGAGAGGCAACCACACATTGATGTTTCTCTCCCTCTCCTTCTCCTTCACCCTCCCTTCCCCTCTCTCTAGAAATAAAAGATAAAAGAAAGAAAATATGATACACATACAGAGGAGTAGGCAAAAGTAGGTTTACAGTTGTGAGGACATGAGAGTTTAATCTTGTATTATTATTTATAATTATTGTATTATTTTTCATACAAACAGCTGTATCAAATCAATACATTATACACTTCAATACAATGTTACATGTCAATTATATCTCAATAAAGTTTGGGAAAAAGTTGTAAAACCAAAAAGCTTGTAATTTTTTAAATTTAACAGCTTCTCAGTCCTCATTAGCCTTGATGAGGATGGATCCAGAGATGGTTTGAGCAGGCCTGACCCCAACCCACCCCCATTAATTAAAGCCCTGTGAAAGTGAGCATGTGCCTGTCTTGTTCGCCAGCTAGTCCCCCAAACCTCAAAAATGTTTGTTGAATATTGAAGGGTCAGTGTCATGTAAGAAGTCTTTGCCCAACTACTGGACAGGAGAAGAAATGCAGAAAACAGAACCATGTGCCTCAGAGAGAAGGAAAGGCCTTTACAAAATGAGACCCTGGAGGCATTTCTGGAGTCGCCTGAGGAAGGAGGTTCTGGGCAGTATAGAAAGCTACTTTGCAGTACCTCCAGGGACACAAGGGATGGGGGGTGTAATAGCACCTGCCTTTGTAGGTTGGAGATGCTTTAACCAGCAGATAAGTCCACCCTGAGGTTTGAGAAGTTAGACAAACCAAGCACTGGACTCAGCCCTGTGCCCTCCTTGACCATTTAGCACTAAAGATGATCACTAGACATTCTGCTCCAGGACAAGCAGCTGCAGACTGGGAAGAGAGCTCAGAGCCACACCTCCTCTCTGCCCTCAGGGGACAACCGCAAAGGTGGGAAGCAAATGGTTTCCCTTGACCCTCCAGTCCAATAGGGTGTTTTCTCTTCTGACCTCCCAGGATAATATCCAGCTGCTGTCGGGTAAGAGGGTGAGCAGACTACCTGCGCCCCTGTGAGAGGAAGATTTCCCCTCCAGCTTAGGAAGAACTTGTTAACCTCCATAGATCTGCATGTCACAGGCAGCCTCCTGAAGTGAGGTCCACGACCAAGCCTGAGGGACCCTGTCCACAGCCTCATAGAGGGAAAATCACCTGGGGAGAATTCCAACTCAATGCTCTACCTCTCTGTTAAGAACACACCTTCGTGGCAGAGCCAGAATCTCTGGCCAGAGGCAAATGGCCTGGGCACAGGGCACTCATGGCCTACTCGAACCTCTGAACTGAGTCCAGACCACAGGGCCTGGGGTTCCCCTGCAAGTAGGGTATTCATATAACTTACCATGCAAACTAGGACACTTTTACAAGTGAAAGGGAACCATTATGATAATGGGCACAACAGGGCTGATAGGCAGCTGTGCTCCCTAACTAGCATACACCATTAGTAAAAATGACCAGCCTTATAGAGGAATCTACAATTCTAAACAATAACATTTATTAATGAGCTTGATATCTGCCTGGAGCTATAAAAGGATGGCCGAGGACTCTAGCAATACATGTAGCAATGTGCTGTCACATAGAGACCCTTGGCTGGAACTCCAGTGCATAGAGAACACCTGATGGGGATTGTGGTTAAAGGAGGCTCAGGGAGGAAGAGAGAGGTGAAGTACCAAGAAAGTGAGGGTGGAAGAAGGCATGTTTCAAAACTGCATTTCCATGGACACTTTCAAACACCCTTAAAAATAAGACTAAGAAAGTCTCAACTGCCATAGCAAATTCCGTAATTTTCTTTTATATGGAGTAATTTGGGGAGTGTCTGGAGTACATGTATGGATCCCCCACCCCCATAGCACCATCATCAAGCCACACCTCTGTGCTGGCACAGCCAAGATTGACAGACATCTGGACCTCAAGTCCTCATCTATAAAGCCAAGCATACAGGCCTCTGCCACGGGGTTTCCATCCAGCTCGGGTCTCTGTGACTTCACTCTTCTCCTGACCTACAGCAAAGCAGCTGGCATCATGCCAAGCCTTTGCAGCCTACCAGAGTGATTCATTTAGTAATATTTGTAATCTTTGAAAGATGAGGTTGCCCCATAAAAAGGAGTTAGAAAATAACCATGACTTTAGTAATGTGTTAGCACGCATACCTAGGAGTCTGTCCTGTCCAAACAATTTTATGATCGCCTGCCTTCTTACTTTCTTCCACTAGCTCCCTATACCCCCCTTCTGGGGCTCCTAAAGTCAGACTCACCCTGGAATAGTTTGCAAGTTATGTCCTTTCTGATTGGGCCCATCTGAATGGAGCCGTCACTACTGTCTTTACAAATGGCATTTCCATTAACATTTCTATTTCTGTCCATTTGGGGCACCTAAAGATTTCCCACCAAGATTTACATCAACTATTTTAAGAAAGTGCTTTTAAAAAGCCAATGCATTGGCTAAGTTTAAATCTGACTTTCTCAAGGGATGTTTAAAAGAAATACACAAGATTTTTTTTTAAAGAACCTTGTAAGTTCAAAATAACATTCCAAAAGGAGTCACTAGAAAAACATTCAGAGTAAGAGGAAAAAAAATCTTTTTTTTGCATTTGTGGCAGGCAGACCTAGCTTCATCCTAATGCTCTATGTTTGCTTTTTGACACAGAAAAGTCAAATAGCCATAAGAGTCCGATAATAATTGAAAGAAAAATGGGTTGTGCTTCTTGTATCTAGAATACTTACAACAGAGGGAGGAGTTAAGCTTGTCTAGACCCATTTAATAGGCTAGGAGATTTTGACAAACAGCAGAATGAAGGCAGAGCTTTGGAGATTCTCTTAGATCTTACAGGAGCAGTGTTAGGGCCATTATTTGTTTTCTTATCCTCACTCAAAGACATTTTTCATTGCTTTTTTAGAGAGAGGAAGGGAGAGAGAGAAACATCGATGAAGAGAGAAGCACTGGTCAGTTGCCTCCCCTGTTACATGCCCAGACCAGGGATAGAACCCACAACCTAGGTATGTGCACTGTTTGGGAATCATACCTGAAGGATCCTTCAGGTATGGGATGATGCTCCAACCAACTGAGGCACACCAGCCAGGGCAGAGCCATTCTTAAACTATGCACACTGGAACTCTCCATTAGGCTGATGACCCACAGGCTTCTGATGCCAAAGCCTGATGGAGTGACTGATAGGCTTGGACAGCTGTCAATCAGGAAGATAAGCTGTTGGTGATTACATCACTGATGTGGTTGCTGCCCTGGGCATAGAGAGAGATCTCAGTGGGCAGAGCAAGGTGAGTGGTACAACAAGGAGAATTAGGTCTTGCTGCTAAGACTAAAAAACCCTCATAATAGTGGGCTAATCATAAAGAATCCATGGGGAGCCTCAGGGGTAGTATGATGGGACTATAGTGTCATCAGAGACCTTGGCTCTTTACTATCTCCTTTGCTACCTTGAACACATGACTTTTATTCTGCAGGTTACCTCATGATCCTAGACAGCTGCCAGGCTACTTACTTTTGGCCTTCCAAAGTAGATGGAGAGGGGAACGAGGGAAAGTATGCCCCCCTCTCTGTTAGATGTCCCAGGAGTCTTGTGCAACATGGCATTATGCCTCATTGGTCATAGTTTGGTCACCTGCTAACTACTAGCTGCAATGGAGGTTGGGAGTTGCTAGTTCAGAAGCATCCCCAGCAGTCTCTTTCACAAACAGAGACTGCAGTGGGCCTTTCATATCTTCCAGAAGTACCCACTTGTCTAAAATTAGCATTTTAGACTGCAAAAGGCTCTGTTTGCTCACCATGGGACATTAAAAAATAATCTGGAAGGTTGAAAAGAATACCATTTTCCCGGAACTATAATAAATAGTGAGTGTTTAATCCTTAAAATAGTAAGCAAGAGTATCTTTTGTGCTTTCCCTGGAAATGAATGAAAAACGAAGGCCCATGTTATAATGTACTAACTATGCGATGTCCTAAATTCACATCTGAAGCACAATGAGAAAACCACTGGCTTCTAGAGAACCTACGGCCAGTGCTTCAAGCACTCATACTAGAAATCCCCAGTTGCTATTATCCTACCCAGAATGTCGGCAGTAGTGCGGGTCTGGCTGGGAGGGGTAGATGCTAAGCGGGAGGTGATGGTGGTAAAACTTGTCTTCAAGGTACATTTCCATAACAATATGATGTCCAGGATTTGTTCAAAATCTGGTGAGTTCTAGTTTAGTAACCCGTACTCCCATGATGAGGCAATGTTGTCCTATGAGGCGGTCCTGTGCTAGAAACATTTTTAATCTTCCTGCACAACCAGTGTTTACAGAGCAGGTGCCACCCACAGGATTGGGCTGTATTCACGCAGCATTTCACATGGGGCTGCTGCCCAGGAGGCCTGAGGTCTTGACTGCAAGGGTTCAGTGGGTCTTTCAGATTAAGTGTTCCTTTCCATTTTAACAGATGACATAGAGAGGGGTTCTTTCACACCAAAATATATCCTGATGAAAACGAAGGAGCTATTTGAGAATGACTGTGTCTGTTATTTATATGCAATGGAAGAAAATACATGCTGGTCACAAAACTGTTGACTAAAATCATCAGAAGTGACTCCAATGATCAGGCACTGGTGGGGTTTTATAAATTGTTTCTCCAGCTTTATCATGGACAAATAAAATTAGAAGATACATAAAGTGTACAGCATGATGATTTGATAGCTGTATACATTGTGAAAGGGTTCCCCCCATTGGGTTAATTAACATATTGAACATCTCACATTTACCTTTCCTTTTTTTGTGTGGGGTGGTGGTTGGTGAGAACATTTAAGTTCCACACTCATAGCAAGATTCAGTTGTATGACACAGTGTTATCAACTACAGCCACCATGCTGTGCATTAGATCCTCGGACCTTATTCATCTTATAACTGAAAGTTTTACCCTTTTTCCAAACTCTCCTTATTTCCCCCACTCCCAAGTCCTGGCAGCCACCTCTCCACTCACTGCTTGAATTTGAGCCCACATATTTCACACTTTCTTCAGTAGGTAGGTTGTTGATGTGATTAACAGGGAAAACCATCTCGGTCTTTTCTCATTTTTAAGACACAGCCTGATGCACACAAATAGGTTCAGGGACCTCCTGAAATTTCACATTTAGTTGTGTATTTGCCATGGGAGCAGGAACCTCATCAGATTCTCAGACAGGTCTGTGGTCCTGAAAACCACACCCCTGTGTTTTATACTTCAGCAATGCAGGTCTCCCAAAGGCCAGACCCATGAGGTTCCCTCCTCCCTCCACACCTGCCAGAGAACAGAGCAAAGAGGCATTCCAGGTGGAGAGAGCAGTGCTGTGACCCTGTAAACTCCTGCTGAGCCTTAATATTCCAGCCTTAATATTCTCTAAGACAAAGCCTGTCTTAGAGAAGACAAAACCTTCTGAGTCCTTTAAGCAGATGTAGGCTGCCTTCCCCCAGGTTGTGCTGTCGGCACCTTATTTTGTCATATCATGCTGTAATTGTGCGTACGATTGTTCTCCACTTGTCTGTGAAGCCTCAGAGGCTCAGACTGCATGTCTGTATTGCCTAGTACTGCCACTAGCACATTACAGACAAATGGATAGACTCTTCTTTCATTGCCATCCACTTCTGCCCCCTATAAGATTATTCATTGCTTTAACTTATAACTAATATTAATTGCAATGCCTAAAACTGTTGAATGTTAGGCTCTAAAATAAATAATCCCAATTAACTGAACTCTAGTCCATCTATTTCAGTTTTCTCTGGATAAGTTCTAGAGCTGCAACTATATTCTGTTAGTGGGCCTCACTTGGTTTGTGAGTAACAGTGCCTTCTCTTTGATGGGGGCTATTTCGTGCTTTGGCCTTATTGCAGAAAGAAAACTTCTGGTCTCAGACTTCTCTGAACCTGGCCTTACTTCTCACAAGTTGTTTTGCTCCCACTCCTTTACTTGGCCTTCTGTCAATTGCAGATCCCCATGCTCAACAATAACTAGATTTAAAAAACTGTTTGGTCTCCTTGGGATTTTACTAATTTTGACTTCACAGTGCTGACTTGCATGTTTTAAATTTGTGTGTCTCTAAGCATACTCCCAAGAGCTGATAACCCTCCTTTGCCATGCTGACAGGTCATCAAAGAGGGAAGAGTGAGGAGAGGAAAGAGTTACTGTCCCACATGCTGTGGGTTTGCCTGCCTAGATCAGTGTTTTGGATGAGGCTCATTATTTGTGGAAATGGTGTGTTCCACAGGCAAAAATAACTTTTTTAAAAAAAGAACATCTCTGTACCCTCTTGAAATCATCTCAGAGTGAATTCAAGATTTCTCATGAAACAGAGAAACCTTTAGTATGGCCCAAAGGGGTCCTTATGTACTTGGCCATGGCACATTAAGTCTAATCTAGACAACTTGAGGGTCCAGAAAAAAACTGATAGATGCTTAATGGAGAGGTAATGAGAATGCAGGTTGAGGAGGGAAACAGGTTTTCTGTTTGGGGTCATACAGCCATGGGAAATTCTCCCTTAAGGACCATAAACAACCAAAAAGAAATAATTGAAAGAGAAGATTATGAGACCTTTCCCTTACCTGATTTTGAACTAAGTAAAAAGGACAGCACATTTTACATGATAAATCAAAACACATGTAACATCCCATGAGATTCAGCTAAGGGAAAGAGAAAGAGAAGAAGAAAAAGAAAGAAAAGGGAGGGATGAAGGGAAAACAGCAGAGAAAAAGGGAGAGAGAACAGACATCTGGGAAAAATAAGCAGCCCTTACTTTGTGCTGGACACTATTCTAAATGATTTAAATATGTCGATTGCTTTAATCGTTATAACAATGCACAAGGCCCATGTTGTTACCCTCTCTGAAGAAGGGGAGCACAAAGAGATTAAGTAACTTGCCCAAAGTCAAGACAGCCTATGGGTAGAGAAAATGGAATTGGAACCCAAGCAGCCAGACTCCAGGACGATGGGATAATGTGACTGTCGGCAGGTGTGAATGAGGGATTGGGAAAGCTGAGCTATCCTGACCGATGCTGTAGACTGACTATTTACATTTCCTCAGAATTCATATGTTAAAACATAACCCCCAGTGTAATGGTATTAGAAATTGGGGCCTTGGGGAGGTGATGAGATCATGAAGGTGGTCCCTTATATAAGGGGTCCCTTATATAAGAGACCCCATAGAGCTCTCTTAGCACATCCCACATGTGATGTAACAGCCAGAAGACAGGACCTATGAACCAGGAAGTGGGCCTTCACCAAATGTCAAATCTGTCGGTGCCTTGCTCTTGGACTTCCCAGCCTCCAGAACTGTGAGAAATAGATTTTGTTGTTTGTGAGCTACACAGTCTGTGGTATTCTATGACAGCAGCCCCAAGTGAGCTAAGACACCAAGGATGACCTATCACAAATCCCATTCAGAGTTCAGCCACTTGCAGCCCTGCTCTATACTTTCCACTTCTCTGCTCATGCTCATGGGCTCTTCATAAAACATTTCTGAATGCCCAGCTCAGCCAATGATCCTTCACCCAGGTACAACCCCTTCCTAAGCCTTCTAATCCATGTGACCCTATATCATGTCCCCATGGGACCTGACACCCTTGAGGAGGCAAGCTCCACAGCCCAGCTAAGGGGTTCTCCATTCCCCTGATCATACCTACTGTTGAGAGTTTGTTTCTGTTTCTGATCAGTTCATCTCCACGGTTTGGTTCTGATGGAGTCCCAGGCAGGACATAGCGAGGGGAACATGTCTGAACTTTGATTGCAGTGCCAGGGGTTCAACAGAACCTACTCTGAGAGAGCATGGAGAAAATTGAGCAAAACTGACTTCGTTATCAGCAGGGATGTGCATGGTGCAGTTGGAGGTGAATGCTGAATGGATTCAGACACTTCTGATTCTGTCACTGTTGAAAACTAGAAGTTTCAGCTAAGCCGGTAAACTCTGTGGAGCAGATAGTCTACCTTATGGCAATGACCTTTGCCCATGGAAACAGCAACACAAAATATTTTCTTAAATAGATGTATTAATATTTCCAACCCTGGACATCTAATTTGACAAAATCATAGTGTAATGATACATTTTATTTTGTAGACAATATAGCTTTAAATAAAATTCCTTCCCTAAGAGTTCTAGTTCAGAGGACACAGTAGGAACAGCCCTGGACTTGAGGCAAGTTGCACTGAGGAGTGTAGAGAACACAGCAATGTGGCCCTCAGAACCCCAGCTTCAGGGATTGCTGGGTTTGGTGGCTGTCAGCTGAATCACATTAGAAGATTTCTTCCCATCTAAAGAGATTTACCCAAGGAACATAATCTTCCCAGGGGCTGATGTACACAATGAATGGTCCACAGCACGGTGGATAAACAGGATCAGCCTCCTTGCCCCAAGGCAGGACAACTCTGAAGGACCATTCCAACTTCTGAGCTGCCTAGGATTCAGGGCCAGAACCTGGTTGAACAGGAACGGCTCTTGCCCTGCCCAGGTACAACATTTAAGGGGTCACCAAAAACCTCAGTAATTACGACAGAGAAAATTTTAATGCAATGTATTTTTTAAAATAATGCAAAAATATCAAAGTCTTAAACAAAGACAGACCTCAAGGGTTGAGTAAGGTGAGGAGAGCAAAGTGAGTAGGCAAGTGTAGGGCTGGATTTTATCTTTATTTAAATTGTTGATATGTGGTTCATCATGCATCTTTTTGGATTAGTTCAAATTTTTTTGTAATGTCGCCTTAAATTAGTACATGTTTTCACTACTTTGTTTTCTGGCACCCCTAAAATTGTGCCTCAAGGCAAGACTTGCTTCACCTTGGTCCTGGCATGACAGGAGTGTGCTGAGGCTTCTCTCCCAGACACAGCATAGTTGAACTTCACCCCTTCTTCAGTGCTGCCTAGTTTTTCACTCCCTTTCGGGAATTATCCCCAAGCCATTCCCAGTAAACCTTCTATACAAAAACCTAAGAATGTCAATCTGCTTCCTAGCTGACCTAGGGCAGGCAAACAACCTGGTAATATGTAGGAGGTTTGCATGGTGGGTCCGCCAGAGATGGCCCATAGCTTACTGTAGATGTGAGCCTGGACCAGAGGCTGCAGCCTCCACAGCTCAATCTTCCTCCAGTGTAAAATGGGAACAGCAAAGCCTCTCACTCATTTAACTCTGGTTTCTGTGAGGAATCAATGAACTAATCTAGGTAAAAACTTAGTTTAATGTCTAACAAATAATAGGTTTGAGGGAGGTGTCCCCTGTCCTTGAGCCCTTAAACAGACTGAAATAAGCACCCTGTTCTATCACAGTAAGACCAGAGGCCACAAGAAAAGACATGAGACCCTGTTACATCAGTTTTGCCAAACCAGCCAGGGTTCATCCTCTTACAGTGGACTCTTTATCAGTGGGCTGCTGATAATCTGACCTACTGCTTCCTGGTAAATTGTGTAATGTATAAGGTCTTCCTCCTTGGTTGTTTCTAAACGTCTGTGATTAGGGACAATTAGGGACTGCTGTGTCTGCCATTCTTCTCTTTTCAGCTGAGGAGGAAGTCTTGACACACCATTATCACCAGGAGACATCACCTGTCAGCCTCAGTCTCGGGAGTCCACAGGCACACTCAGACCCACACCAATCTCACTTGTTTTATCTGTATTCCCCAAATGCCTCAGGCTGTTTGCTGCTCACTGATAGAGGAATCTGGCATCTTATTTCCTCAATGGCCAGAACAAGGTTCTTAAATAGCAAGAACTAAGATATGTGTCGTGGATTTCAAGGAAACCAAGAAAACCAAAGAGAATATACAGTCCTCTCCTCTAAGAAGCTTCCAGCATTCCAGTAGAAAGAGAGAACAAACACATGCTCATAAGCACGGACTTCTGGGGGATGCACCCATCTCCTACTGCCCCCTGTCAAAACCTGTCAGGGCCCCTGTGACAGCTCCTTCATTAGGCATTCCTCTCTCCTACACCCCCACACCCCGCCAGGAGGGACCTCTTTACTCTCTTTCCATAGTTTGATATGCTATTCTTATTTCTAGATGTTTGGCTTTAAATTTGCATGGCTGCAACCACTCTTGTACATTTTTAAGATTTCTGTCTTTTCTATAATATTTTGTGCAAAACAAACAAGGTGCTTAATAAACACTTGGAAAGGAGTGGCTGTGCTACAAAAGGTCAGGAACCACAAGGAAGGAAAGAACAGGTTTCCAGGTGAAGTGTTCTTCGTGAAGCAGCTTTTGAAGGAATGAAAAACAAGGTTGTCTGGGGTAGGAGTTGCGAGCTGGAGCTCCAAGGGCCGCCCTCCACCAAATCACATGTTTGCTGGGCTGCCACGGGGGTCAGGGGTTAAGAACAGTATAGGAAATGGAGAAGCAAAAAAACTTACAAGTATGATCCATGGACATGAACTAAGGGTGGGGGAGACACCGGAGGGAGGGGCCATGCTGGGCAGAGGGAAAGGGGAGAAAAAAAATGGGAAAACTGCAATAGAATAATCATAAAATATACTTAAAAAATCAGAATGCCTGTGGCTAGCATATACATTCCCTACTGCACTGCATCTTCCATCACTTCTGGTCTACTTACAACACTACAGTGCACACCTGGTCCCCGAGGCCACTTCAGTGTGTCTTCTGTTCTGCAGGTACTTGTTTGTAGCCACTTTCATCTCTAGAGTTAGATGGTCCTGGACAAAATGCATGCAGATTAAGGTAATGTGTGTGCTTTACTCCATTTCACAGCCATCTCCCTTAAATGTAGATTAAGACCTTTTCTTTCAGGGCCAAAAACAGATCTGGAAAGATAAGGGACAGAGCAGCTATTAAGTGCCTACCATATAGCAAGGCTTTATTCCATTTAGTCCCTACAAGTACCTTAAAATTAGGTGTTACTTATCCCCATTTTACACATGAGCAAACAGGCTCAGCGAGATTAAATAACTTGCCCAAAGCTATAGAGCTGCAAAGTAGCGGGGTCAGAATTCAGACCTAGGTCTTTGTGTGCCCCACACACTCCATCTGCCAGGTAGGAGCAGGTGCTCAGAACCTGCATTTCCATGGGCAGAACTGTGGGAGAAAGGGTGAGGCATGTTCCGGGCAGCACAGGGGTTTGCTTGCAAGTAATTCCTATTTATCTGCAGTAAGGCCGGCGAGTCATGTGCAGATAATCCAAAAATAGTTTCTAATTTTTCTTGGGATAAATATAAATTTTTGGCAATAGACACCCTTTCAAAGTGTGTTTTGATTAGAGTTACATAAAAGGCATTTGTATTCTCTGAGGATTTGCCAACTAAAGAGCAAAAGGTAACAAAGGAGCGTGCCATCCTGACCACCCTCCTGCCACCACAGGACTATATTCTGTCCACAGAGCTGTCGGCAAAACAACCTTGGTGGTGGTGGGACACCCGGGCTCTGCCGAGTGCCCACCACTCTTAAGCGTGAAACCCAACTCAACTGTCCTCATTTCACAAACACATTTTAGGAAACTATGATCTGCTTGTGTCTTAGCCAACCAAGGTCACGAGCCAAGTTAATAGAGAATTGGGATTCAGAATCTACAGCCCTTGACATCATCTCTTTTCAGTAGTGACTGCTTGCCCTGATCCTAATACTGGACTGTTGCCGAGTCAGGAATAAGCAGGAATTGAGATCAAAAGATGTTTGCATATGATTCAAAGTATAAACCCAAAAGATGAGGGGAGAAAACGGTAGGTGAGCAATGCTCTGCTCTGGGCCCAGAAACTAGGGCTCCATGAATAATCTACTTCTGAAAATTGATGAGGAGCTCAGGGATGATAGTGAGGCAATTTGAATAGAGTAGTCAGAGCTGAAGTGTGAAGTCAGGCAGATTCATGTGATTTGGGGTATTTAACCTCTCTTGGCGTTTCCTTAACTTAAAAATTACTGTGGGGACTCACAGAAGCACCTGGCATTTAGAAAAGATTCAATTAATGCAAATGAGTAGTCTTATTGAGGTTGAAGGGCTAGTCCTTCCAGGTGAATCTGACTTCTGTTGATTGATTCATTGTTTAGTTTACTGGCTTAGTGATTTGCTGGTGGGTCTCTTTTCTTTCTTCCAAATGTCTGTAATAGATGAAAGAGAAATTAATAAATTTCCATGCAAATAAAAACAAGATCTATATTTCCTGCTCCTCAGACTCAAACCTATGTCCTTCTGTCCCACAATTAGTTGAAGATGGCAGAATCTGTTGCCCAATGGGTCAGGGCCATGGGAGTAGGAGAAGCAAGAGGTGAAGCAACCCTAGACCATCCTCTTCTGGGCACATAGGCTCCAATAGACCAAGGCTGACCCAAACTGTCTAGTGTAAACCTGAGGGCCATTCTGGCTTGAAGAGCCAGACCAGTGAGTACCTAAGCTTCTGTCTCTAAGATGAGACCTGAGAAGGCCTGAGAGGTAGTTTACCATTAACATTGTCCATAATGTTCCCTTAACTCAGCCTATAACAAGAGGGTTGTGTTGATACTCGGGAATAACTCAGGAATAGAAACTCAGGAATGGTCAGACAGGATTTAGTAATCCCATTTTATAGATAAGAGAATTGAGACTTGGAAAAGTTAAACGTCTCCTTCAAGTGTACACAATACATAGCGATGGGCTGCTATATTAGAAGTGTAAGGGGGGATTGTTTCTATGCCTTGAAACTGCTTGAGGACAGAAGCTATATATCATTTACCTTTCTGCCTTCAGTGCCTAGCAGACAATAAAGCTTCTTCAGTAAGTATGTGTTGAAGGAATGAATTTCCTCTATGTTATGCTACTATGCATGTATTTGAAGAAGTCTAGTGTTATGAATCATCATGCCATCTCATCCCAAAGAGCACATGACTTCTAAAAGTCTCTGTGATCAGAAACTAAAGCATGCATAAGGTAGCGAGACAAATATTTATTTAGCCATGTTAAAGAATCTTTTAGTACAAAGTCTTTTTGCAAAATCATAATTCATCAATCATTTAAAAATCTACTACTTTCCAACTTTCTAAATATAATCAATAGGACTGAATTACCATTCTTTATAAGACATTGGAGTAGCATCACCCAGTGATCATTTTGGCTAAGTGATGCAATTTGATATAATTATATGGAAATAGGATAAGGAGCTGAGACAACTGATCGTGCCATTGGAATTAAAGATGCCAATTTTAGCATGTCCTCTGTGAGAAGCTCTGAGCCCACCATTTCGTAGTCCCCTTGACAGTCTATTTTGAAAGAAGTTTCTTTCAGACAAAAAAGAAAAAATCCTTCGTTTCTCATATTAAAATAATTGTATCTGTCCATTATCTTTGACCCCACACCCCTGGATGCTTCACTTGCATTTTCATTCCTGTGTGATGTTTCACACTGTTCCATCCATTTCCTTGCCTGGCTCTCCGTAGACAAAAACTATAGGGCCAAGTGTAGGATGTTAAGGGGAAAAAAGAGGCCAGCTGTTTTGCACTATAAAGGAGGACTGATCTGACCTTCCTTAGAACTGGAATCTTTACCACCATCAACTAAACATGTGAACTGACAAATAGGAGCGGCTTCATTCCAGAATCCTCTGCTATTCCCTAAGGAATTACAAGAGACCCTGACCAACATTCTAGCAGGACAGGCAAACGTGGAATATGAGATGGTATGGGATGACCCGAGGGAGAGGATTGGTTTGCCAGGGCTGCCATTACAAAGTGCCACAGACTGGTGGCTTACACAGCAGGTATTTATTTCTCACAGGTTTGAAGGCTAGAAGTCCAAGACCAAAATGTCGACAGAGTGTTTTTTTCTGACAACTTCTCCATGGTGTGTGGGTAGCTGCCTTCTCCCTGCATCTTCACTTGGTCTTTCCTCTGTACATCCTTGATATCTCTGGTGTTTCCTATCTCTTCTCCTTATCAGGACTTCAGTGAGATTGAATTAGGGCCCACAGTCACAGTCTTGCTTTAATTTAATCACCTTTTTAAAGGCTTATCTCTAAAGACAATCTTATTCTAAAGTGCTTAGTATAATGGCTTCAACATATAAATTTGGGGAGGATATAATTAAGCCTATAAGAAGAGGAATGTGTAAAAGAACCAAAATAATTTTTTGTTTTCATCACAAATTTTCTCAAGGCAAATTTAGACATTTGGGGTAGGAAAATGAAAAATGAATATGTTTACTAAGAACATTTGTATTCTGATAAATATTTAACAACCATCTGTCAGAGAGGGAGGAAGCCATGATTTACAGTGTTTGCCAATTTCTGTGGTGTATATATTCCCACCATCTATTTCAGGTTAGCCCTGCAGTGTCACTGAGCATGGAGTTGGGAAGAGAATCAGTCAAACCTCACAAGCCAGTGTGAGCTGGCGCCTGTACACATGCAAACAATGGGAAGGTATAGGGATGCTGTGCTAGCAAGACTCCTCCTTGCCATACTTGTGTCTAGTTTGAATTCCTCCTTACTCCCGAAAAGCTACTACATTTCTAATCTGGCAAACTAAGGATCTGAAAAATCTAAACATTCCCTTTTCCTTTCACCTAGACCTGAAATATTTTAGTACGAATACACATAGAACCATCTCAAATCTATGTATTAGGCAAATCATTCATAAGAGTGATCTGGGGGAAAAGCAGTAGAAATGTGAAAATATTCAACAATCTTCAAAAAAGGAATTGATCTGGTAAATCAAGGTAGATATCCCTATTTCAAATAATCCTAGGCAACCTGATTTCTAATATGTATTTTTCAATGTTCTTCAGGAGGATTTTACACTTCAGAAGCTGCTCCTAAGAAGAAAGCTGTCTGACATATGAAAATACTTATTGGTGATTTTAAAAATGACAGAGATACTTTTAAAAGTACAATAAGTGCAGTACATAGCAAAAGGATTCTGTATGAAAACTGGATAATTTAATTACAGTACAAGTTTAAGAAGTTTCCCCATAACTCAGAGCATAAGACATTAAAACAATGAAACATTTAAAAGATGAAAACATGAGAGGAATGATCCAGAAGTTCTAGTATTTTTATAGAGCAATAATTCCAGAAAGAGAAATCAGAGTAGTCAAAGATAATAAAAGTATTTTCAATAATAAAAGTATTAATGTGAAATTATTTCTGAACTAAAAAATGTCATGAGTACTTTCACTATGTATCACATCCATTAAATGACTGAGATACATATCAAGGCATATCTTGTTTGCATTTTTTTAAATTCAAGTATTGGGGAGTTAGGAAATCTCATTAGCATCCAAAGGTTTTTTTTTAAATTACCCACAAAATAAAAAAGTCAATTCTACATCAAACTTTTCCTTTGCAGCACTAAAAATCAGAAGACAAATCTACATATTTTAAATGAGAAAATATTGCAACATACAGAAATGTTCTTCAACATGCAGACTTTAAAACTATACCAGTATACTTATTCCTGCAATAAAGACCAGAGAAAGTGACTTCACAAAAACAAGTAAATAAAATTGAAATAGACAATGCAAGTAAATAAAATTGAAAGAGATAATGCAAGATTAAAGAGGGCAGGCTACAAATAAATGGTGATGAGGAATTAAAACAGTAATATTTTGACTAGAGTTAAGTTTAATACTTTGGTTTAAAAGGGTTTTAAATTGCATGTAAACGTAAGAATAATTCTTTTCAAAAATACTGTATAGTGAAAAAATAAATTATTTAAGTCTGATTATTAAGTCTTCTGCATTTATTATTCTTGGCCATATCAACAAAAACTAGAAAGGGGAGAGTACAGAGATTAAATTAGACTCTAGTTTGAAAGAATCAGAGAAGGTATCCCAAAAGATGTACCAATTAACTAAGTCCTGGAGAATGTCAAGGTGAGGAGAAGGAGAATATTGTCCCTAACAGAGAGAACATGTAAATGAAAGATCATGGCATGAATAGAAAAACATATGTTCAACTTGTTTTAATAGATACAATGTAATGTTAAAAGATTAAAAAACTAAGATATAGAATTTGAAAATCACTATTGAAAAGAAAAATAGAAACAGAAAATTAAGAACTATGGGACATAGAAAATCAGAAAACAAACAAGATGAGAGAAATAATACTAACCAAAAATTTACTACAATGAATATTAATGGGTTAAACCTCTCCCATTCAATGACCCTGGAATTGAATCAGATTGAAAATCCAAATTGTGTTTTTTATTAGATAAACATTGAAACAAAATGACATAAAAATTAAAATAAATTGATATACAAACAAAAAATGTAGGGATAGTAATACTAGCATTAATCAAAGAAGAATTCAAGGCAAGATGTGTTTAATGACACAAATTTATGTACCTGTTACTGTTCCTTCAGCTGTAAAATGATGAAAATTATAAGATATAATGAGAAAACAATGGAAAAAATAATAAAAATAAGTCCTGTATGACTATAAAGTGAGATGATGCTTAAAAGTATTTTGACAATGCTGCCTAGCACATAGAAAAGGTTAAATAAATGGCAGTTATGTAAAACTTATGAGGTATTATTGACCAATACATCAAATTTTTCCTCAAAGCCCTCCTTTGATTCCATTCTCATTTCTACAGTCCTAGTACAGTCTCTCATTATATTTCCACTGGATTACAAAGATATGCCCCTAACAGCTCTCCCTATCTTTGGTTATATACACTTCCAATCACCCTGCCCAGATTAAATGTCTCAGAACACTGTTCTTAGTATGTTACTCTTGGGCTTAAAATGTATATACAGGATGAAATCCAAACTTCCCAGCTTGTTATTCAAAGCCTCTAAAATCTGCCATGACCCTACCTTTATTTACAGCCTTCTGCTGGACTCCTCCCAATGTGAACTTTTTGTTGCAGGAATATCTACCTTTTCAATAGCCCTGAAATGTGTTTCCATCACTCTGTCCCTGTGTCTTTGTTCACACTTGAAACTTCCTTCCACCTGTTTATTTCAATGTTGACTGTTGACCTTCTGCTTCCACCATCAGGCCCCAAAATATCTTCCTTCACCTCCTTAAGTGTAGCCTAGCTTGGTCCAAAAACAAAAATAACAACAACAACAAACTTTCTTCTTCCAGCATCCAAGGATTTAGGTGTCATAATATTTAAATAAATCCTCTTTTGTGTCATTATTGATCATATACCACCAAATTTCAGTGTTGATTGTAAGATAAAGCATTATTTATGAACTATTAAGAAAAAATGCCAATCACAGTGGAAATTTCACTGATTTTTAAGGAGCATTACTTTTTGGGTGATAGTGAAAGATGGAAAAATGTCCATAAGATCAATAAAATACAGTAGGCATTCAAATATTCATTCATTTATTGATCCAATAAATGTTTCCCTATTGCCCACCATCTGCTCAGCACTGCACAGATAGTATCACCAAACAATATCAACACTGACAAGGCAGTTACATTCTATTTCCCAAGGGGGGACCCCCAAAATTATCTTCTGAATTATCTGAATTATCTTCTGAAGGATGGGCCCTTTTAGTACAGTCTTCCCCCACTAGTTGAGTTTCTGGAACACATCTGTATCAATGCACCAGCTGGCGTTGTGAGAGGCTGCATTCATTTCAGTGAATTTTTCTTGCAAATTCTTTCAAGGTATTTACCTATTTCATGATGGGTGATTTACGAGCACACCTGCCCACACCGCTCTGAGTGTTCAGCAGTTTTTGACCAAAAACGGCATGACCCCTGTGCTCCACTCTCTTTATTCACCCAATCTCAACCTGAGGGACTTTATTTTGTTTCCCTGGATGAAAAAAGTCCTTAAAAAAACATTTTGCTGATGTGGAAGAGTTAAAACAAACAAACAAATAAAAACAGCAGAAGCAGTAAGCAGCATCATAATCAATGAGTTCCAAAACTGTTTTGAGCAGTGGAAAAAATGTCTCCATAGGTGTATTGCATCAAGTGGGAAGTACTTTGAAGATGACTCAAGTTTAAGCTACTAAGAATAAATACACATTTTTTATGAGTAAATTCTGGTTTGGGGGGGTCCCCCATCTATAACTCTGCTGCACACATGACTTTTACCTTCCCCGCCCTCACCATACCTCTGTCTGAACAAAAGGATGGGAAGGTCTTTAAAGGTATAAATTAATGTCTCATATTTCACCTTGCATAGGAGGTAGCATTTTTCATATTTTGCACATAGTAGACACTCTAAATATTCAGTGAGAGTGGCGATAAGTGAAAGGAGGGAGCACATAGTGTAATAAAATCAGTTCTAAGTTCAGACACAAGAGAATATATGGTCTGTTGTAACTAGCTAGATGTCAGCCTCTCGATGTGAACACCTTTTCACTACCTCACAAAACACAGGGAAAACATTCACAAAGTGTGGAATGAAGCAATCCCTCTATGTAGATGTGACTGAGAGCTGTCCCAAGCACACTCCCAGTGAAACAAATGAGCACAGAGGACTATAATGAATGCATTATTCACACTGCTTTATAAAATTATTTTCTTGCCAATTATTTAAAACAACAAATCTCCAGATCTTTGTCATTTACTCATTAAGATTTCTGGTTTTCAGAAATGAGGTACCCTAGAATCCATGATGTCTAGAAATTTGCCATTTTCCTATGAGTTCCATCCCTTGGGGTGTTACCAGGCAAAAGAGAGTCACCAAGCAAGGAGTGAGCACTGTCTGCCAGCCAGCATTTCTGCATCACAGCACAGCTGTGCCCTTTTCCGCTTCACCATCATTCCAGAAGTCGAGGATTCTTGAGACTGCAGGATACAGCCCTGGAGAACACCAAAGGTCCATTGTGGCTTTGATGAGCAGGGGTTCCTCACTCTTGGAAGTCCATCCTCTTTGCCTCCTTGGAGAACTGAATGGGGAGAGAAACAGGTGCCCAAGTTGCTCATTCATTCAATCAATCAACAAGCTTGTAAAGAGATTTACAATGGATCAGGCTTGGTGTTAGACGTTGGAGCACATACATCATGGCATACACTCTGAAGTGAATGCAATGCTCCCTTCAATTGGAACCATGTTTCATATGACTTTTATATTTTTAATTGTTCTATCTTGTTTTCATTTTGATCCTCACAACCACCCAATATAATAGCCAGGAAACTTGTTGGTCCCATTTTACCAATGATGAAAGTGAGGCCCAGGAAGATTAAGAGAATTGCCTACATTCAAATGGCTAGGAAGGTCTCCGAATTTTAGACCTCTGGGCTATAAATCTAATGCTCTCTGCAGATTACATGTAGAGAGTCAGGAATATTAATAGGGTGGATGGAATTCCAGAGTAATCCACATAAGTCCTGGATGATATTCCAGAAACAGCAGTCCGCTCTTCCCCGCTCCAAATACAAAAATCAAAGGATCATGCCAAAGACAACTGACTGAGTTGAACATTTAAAGATCAAAATATAAAAGATATGGAAAAGCTTCTGTGCAAACTGAATTAGCAATGGAAAGTGATGGGGAAATTTTAACAGTCCCTGCATGTTCCACCTAACCCTCGGCTCTTGTCCGTGGCTCAGCGCTGACCATGAAGCACCAGCTGGAACGAAGAGGGTCTGGGGCCAGCTCAGGGCTGTGTTTTGACTGCAAGTTGGCAACCCGCAAGGCTGGGCCCTCAATCTGTCCTCCCGTATGACGCTGGCCCACTTCAGCTGGCTGAATTATTTAAATATTGTACAATACTAGTTAATAGACACAACATATTGAAAGTTTTACAATCAAATATTTATGCTGCTAGAAAACATTTTACATGATCTTTAAACAGCCATGTCATCTATTTATTTTCATTCTCTGATCTTTCTGTTTTGTATCAGAATAGGAGAATTTTGCCTATTTACCCAGAAGTAAATATTATGATGGAAACATTGGGCAGCTCAAAAGTAGACTTAGTAAAGAGCAGAAGTGTTTTTTTGTTAGTGTCAATTGCACAACAGCCCCTACAGGGTAATAAATTAAGAAACTTTTTCAGGATGCTTGAAGCATGAAGATTAATATTTCGTGGCTAGACACTGCCTCTACCTGCCTTTGGTTCCCTTGATAGGCCAGACTAATCATTCTTTCTGGCCATTGATTCCTTCTCTGAAGTAGAGAGACTTCTGGGGCAATGTGAGCATGGGCAGGTGGCTTCCATCAAGGGAGTACATTTAGTACTGAACCCTGGGCTGCAAGTAAAAATTGACACTTGATGATTTAAAGTCTCACATTTGGCAGTCAAAGAGCACCCAGCCCTCCAATTGGCCTCCTCTGTTTTTGCCAGACACTCTGAACTTCTCTGAGCACTTTTCCCTACCTCTGTTCTGTGTTGGTGCTTTATTAGGCCTCAGAAGCTACTGAAAAGCACAACTTATCTCTAGTCTATAAAGGGTCCCACCAACATCTTCTCCTATCACTCATTCAGAGAGAAAGCCCCTCCTTGAATATCAGCGGGGTTTTCCATGTAATTTCCAAAGAATACTCTTAAAGGCATAGGGAAGATGCCAGAATATCCAAGGCCCAGAAAGCACCATCTTTATGATAAGCCTTGACCCCATTTTCTGACTTCAGAGCTCAAGGTCTAATGCCTGCCCTTCGATTTCAGTTGGCTCTTCTGTGCTCTTTATCCCTTGAATTTCATTTCTTCACTCAGATACAGTTTTCCAAACTCTGGCTGAACTCTTGATCAGGATCATACTTCTGTCTCATTCCTCACTTTGGAAGCTGAATAACCTGCAGCTCCCTGCCCTCACTAAGTACAGAGTGAGTATTCATCAATTAAGTATGGTAACTGAATTACTATTTTACTTAATTATTATTTTTACTACTTGTAGTACAATGCCCTGACTTTCTCAAATACCTCTCAGTTCTTGATTTTCCCAGTTGCTCTCCAAGACCAGCTTGGTTGTTTCCAAGTCATTATCCTAGCATTCCCCCTTAATCAGTGATTCACAGCAAGTAAGATATGTGAATGGATGAGAAAGAGAGAATAAAGAGAGGTTGAGGGAAATGCAGGTTAGAAAATCCATGTCCATGCTTTTGAAGAAATTACTTATTGTACTAAAAATGCATATCCAGTAAATAGACTGCAAAGAAAAAGGTTTTTCTCTAACCACCCCCCAAAAAACATGATAAAAATGAGATGGAAATTTGAAAACTGGAAAAAGCAGCTCTGCCTGGGTCACAGAAGCCTTGGTTCAAGTCCCAGTGTGAGGACCTAGACACAGTCCATTTCCACAGGTCTCAGCCTCCTTGTCTGCAAAATGAGATGGTCCAACAGACTCATTGAACAAATACTCAGCAACCACTTCTTGAGCACCTACTTTGTTCAAGGAATAGTCCCAGGCACTGGAATTAAGGAGGAACCTGGGAGAGGCAAGATCCCAGCTCACACTGCAATCATGGAGACCAAAAAAATAAAATAAAATAAAAGACAAGTAGATGACTTAGATGAAATCAATTCTTTTCATGATAGGGAACTTTAAGAAAACAAAAGGTAGAAACTGATTTTTTTTAAAAAAAGTGTTTTGGAGGAGTGGGCTACCTAAGATAAAAATGTCAGAGAAGGCTTTTCTGTGCAGGTGTCCATGTATGGGAATGGAGCCCAGGTGTGCAGAGGCCTGGACTGAGGCAAAGAGCACAGCAAGGGAGCTGAGCATAGGGTATGTGTGGAAGGGAGAGGTCAGTGTGACTGGAGGTCACTAAACAAGGAGAGCCTGGGACAGGCAGGTGCCAGTCTTGGGGAGCTTTAAGCCCAGAGAGGAGCAGATGGCACATGAAAATTGGGCAAGTTGAAATTTCATTAAAAGCAATATTTACCAAGATGTAGGTGGGGCAGGAAAACTGCAAAGCACAACACTATACCCCCAGGGCTAGGAAGAGCAGGACACTTTGATCACTCCTCCTGCCTCAGGGAGAGGATGGAGTGGTACCCAGGAGCCACAGGGAGGGAGCTGAATGGGGAAGACTGGTGAGATCATGGGACCCTGGGAAACAAATGCCCTGGCCTCACTCTCCCACCTCACTCTAACCCATGCCAGAGCTCCCCACAGGCTGACCATTGTGGCCAACCTCCCCATCACCTCCCATATCACCACCCTCAAGTGAAGGGTAGGACAGAGGAAGAAAAAGAAAAAAAGAAAAGAAGTTATCAGAAGAGACCCAGAGTGGCCATTATAAGATGTTTGGTTTAATTCTGAAGGCATTGGCTAGCCACTTGAGTTTTGAGCAAGAGAGTACTTTAAACCAATTTATGTTAAAAGAGTCAATCTAGCCCTGGCTGGTGTGACTGAGTTGGTTGGAGTGGTGTCCGGTAACAGAAAGGTTGTGGTTTGATGCCCAGTTGGAGTTAGATCCCCAGTTGCGGTGTGTACAATTCCTGGTCTGGGCGCTTATGGGAGGCAACCAATCAATGTTTCTCTCTCACATCAGTGTTTCTCTCTCTCTTCCTCTCTCTCTAAAATGCAATGAAAAAATGTCCTCTGGTGAGAATTTTTTTTAAAGAGTCAACCTGTCTTCTGTATAGAGAATGGATTTTAGAGAGATAAGGGCAAAAGATGGGAGAATATTTAGGAGGTTATCACACCAACTAAGTAAGAAATGCATGCTGCTGTGGGCCAGCATGCTGGCTAAAGATACAGAAAAATGCATGAATTTAAGATAGACATTGGAAAAATGATATTTTAAGTTCTGTCATTGCCATGGGCTTAACAAATCCTTTCTACAAACCTGGTGGAAAATAAGAACATTGATGCCGCACCCTCTGGAACATTGCTGCACCAGTGCCAACTAGTGCTGCTTTTACAGGACCAAGTACACGGAGATAAACTCACCATCTCTGTGCTGTTTTCATTTACAAGAAGGGAAGAGAAAATCAAGTGCTCTCATGTAGGAAAATGATTTGTCCAGTCAACCTGATAAATAACAAAGAGTAAAGTCTTCTAGTTTTATTGTTGGCATTATCATAAAGAACATGCTGTGCTTGTTATCTGGTTAAGGGTTTTTTATTCTTTGTGGTGTTGAAGTGAGTTATAATCTTTAGTAAACAAATAACGTCAGTAATTTTTAAATTCCACAGCCATGAATGTGGATTGTTGTTGTTTTTCACTCTCTCTCTCTTTGGTGATACTTTTGTCAGACATCAAAAACGCTTTTGTTGTGTTCCCACATGTGGTATCATTTCTAGCTAAAGAGTTGAGGCTGTTTCTAAAAATCCACCAATGTCTCTTCAAGAGTCAGCCTACACCATTGATGAGGGGCTTGAAGGATGGTGTCATAATACCAATCCCAAATTGCTACTTCAATCCTGGGAAGCACCAGTGTCCCATAAATAAACCTGGGTAGATTATTAAATTCATATTCTTATCTATGGTGGGCCTAGCATGGAAGGTGGTCACAGACAAATTTGTGGAAGAGTTGTTTGTCATTATGCACAAAAATGACTTAATAAATATTATTGAGGGGATTGATAATTTTGTAAAATGTATATGTAAGGATAACAACTCCTCACATTTTTTAAAATAAAGAACAAGTATGTGAGTACTTTACACACACCTGAGGCCAGGTAACAGCCCTGCCACTTAAGCTGGAAGATATTGATTGAATAGCTCCACCTCTCTAAACAGGGCTGCTGAGAGCAGGGGATTTGGGAAATATTTTCTTCAGGACACTTGTCTATATAAAAAATTTGAGTAATTGAAAATCAGCATGTGAACACCATCTGGCAGCCCAATAACACACCTGTCAGAGGAAGTTACCCACTCCTGAGGCAGCCCTCCTGCAACCAGCACTGGTCATGAGGCCTCAGGGCAGCCCCTCAGGCTCCAATTCTGGAGCTTCTTTGGGCATCTGGTCAACCCCATCACAGGCATTGGAGAACAACCCAAAGGGGAGAAACAAAGTCCAGGAAGTATGTCCCACACTATCGGACTTGGGTTCAGAGCACCTAGCCCAGATGGCACAGTTGACCTCCACAGTTCCTAGGTACCACAAGAAAACTTAGATAATTTCAAAGGAGGCACTCCAGAGCACAGGAGGTCCCTGAGAGGTGGCATCTGGGGTCATGCCCCTTATCCAAGGATGGCACTTTCTCTTATAGTTCCCTATTTATAAGATGGAAATAAAACTGTGCCTACTTCCTGAAGCTATTGTGAATATCACATGAAATAATGAAACCATTCAGATCCCTAGTCTAGCGTAAGTATTCACTTAATATCAGCTAATGTGGTGCATACATCCATATATATACAAACACATACATAGTAACATGTCTACTGCAGGCCAGATCCAAGAAATTTTTGACAATTGATGTGTGTATTAGCATTTAACACTTGGCTCTACTCTCTGTCTTCAAGATCACGAATCATCAAACTCTACAGAGCAAAAACAAACAAACAAACAATCAAACAAAAAACAAAAGAGGACGCAAAACCTTTAGAATCATTAGATCTAACTTCACAAAGCTCTACCTAAGATATTAGTTTACAGAGTTTTATCTTTTCAAATAGGGAAAAAACAAAACTTCCAAAATCTAAATGCCTCAAAACCAAATATTACTGTTCTCATTATTATGATCAACTTAAGCATGGGTCATCACGCACTTACATTTCCAGTGGGATCTTAAGAAAATCTCAGTTGCCCGCCCGTCCAAACCTGCACTCAAGGGTCTGACTGCAGCGTCTCTGGTGTTTTGCCCCTCCTGTGGCTCCATGTCCATTCTCCAGGCACAGATTTCACACAGTGACAACCAGGTCTGATATACCTAGAGACTGTTTAAAGCATGCTGACTTTTTTCCCCACACCTGCTTTGGAATCACCCTGGCTATTCCCACCACAGCAAATAGTCATTTCCCAGAGGACTCTAATATGTAGCACATATAGAGCACTTTAAAATATACAAGGTACTTCTCTGCACTTTGGCTCTGTCCGTAAATGGATTTGTCAAGGGACATTCATGATCATCATTGCTGCTATCACCACCACCTTGCATTCATCACCACGGATGTCCTTCAGTGGGAACTTCCCAGGCACCAGGCTCTGTTCTGAGGGCTTCCTATGGATTTATTGACTCCCTGAATCTTCACTAGAACTTTATGAACTAGATACCCTCACCTTACAGTTGAGGAAACAGAGGCACAAAGAACAGAGCAGTTAAGTAACTTCCCCAGGGCCACAGGTAACAGCAGGTGGGGCATCTGGCTACAGAACCCACATCCTTTGCATAGCCAGCCCCAGTGCTGCCCCTGTCCCTGCAGGCCAGAAGAAGGATTAACCACCAACAGCGCCATGTTCAACAAGCTTCTTTCTAAACCAAACCCATCTGCCGACATGTACATTTTATTGGATCTTCTAGGATTCTCCTCTGGTCATGTTTAATAAGTGTTCTGTAAAACATGCTGGAAGGTACCCCAGTTTCATGTGTTGAAAAGTTTAGACACACAGTTACCATTCTTTAGCTTTAAATGACAATGTAACAAAATCCTGGTTCTTGTGGTTTCATTTTTTTTATGGCATGGGTCAGTACCAAGGTCAGTTTGTAATAAAGAATTTTCCAGAAGAAAAACAAAAATTGGCCATGTACTGTAAGAAAATACTGCATGTGCCAGGAAGCAACGTAGAGATGTTTAAATTTTCCCTGACATGAATACTGACTGGAGAGGAATAAAAAAAAAAAAAACACCAGTCGAAGGAAGTGTATACCCAGAGACAGAAACCTGAGCAGGCTCGGAGTCACCTGTCAAATGAGAGGCTGCATGAGCTTGTGCAAACGATAATCACCCAGAAGCCTTGAGATGCGAGCCTGGTCTCACCTCTACCTAGAGGGACAACTCCCCACAAATCAGTGATCCTCTCTCCCACATCAGATACTTCGGCTGTCAAAAGTGTCTCAAATGCTGCATGGGACTGCTCTGAGGGTCACAGAGGAACATATGCACAATGAGGCTTAAAGAGCTAAAAGGGCATATGCCATTGGAGAAAAGAAGCATGACAATAGTGCAAGTGTAGAACAAGAAAATCTCCTGGGGCTGGGGGATGAGTAAGTGGAGCGCGGAGCATTTTAGGGTAGTGACAGGACTGTTTGGGATACTGTAGTGATGGACCCACATCATTACATATTGACCCAAAGCCACAGAATGTTCATCACCAAGAGTGAGCCCTACTGGAAACTGTGGACTGCATGTGATTATGGTGTGTTAGTGTAGGCTCATCAATTGTAATAAGCGTACCTCTCTGGTGAGCTGTTGATAATGGGGAGGCTGTGCCTGTGAGGGGCACAAGTTATATGGGAACTCTCTGTGCCTTCCTCTCAATTTTCCTGTGAACCTAAAAGTGGCCTAAAATTTTTTTAATAAAAACAAATCTTTTAAGAAGAGGCATACCAAAGTTTGCAGCCCCTGACTGGATAGCATGTGGGTTTAAGTCTGAGAGGTGCTGGGTCAATTTCTATAAAACTGGCATATCCATTCAAACCATATTCATAAAAAGAAATTTTGCTGCAGAAACATTCAGTGGATCTGAATGGCTCTTGGCCATTTGGTAAACTGAATGATTTTTTTTTTAAGTTACCTTTTACTGAGCACTGGGTTCCAGAGACCGCTGAGAGTATTGGTGCTTAACAAGCCCCCACCAGGAATCTTCTTTATTGTTATCATACCTGGATTTAATAGCACTTGGAATTCTCCCTTTTCAGACATTCTCACTTGGAATGTACTAACTTTAACAGTCAGATATCAGTTTTAGCTAAGCTGTTCTAATTCCCTGAGAGAGCCATGTTGTTTTCAGAGTGAGAGAAATACTCTTCCCAGACAGAATCCTCCAGAGCTGAAAACTCTCCTCTCTGACTCACAGCCCTGGAAATGTGGGCTGAGGTGAAGAGGCAGTTTGGAAAGCTGTTGAGCAATTGTGGTCCACTAAGTAGTGGCGGTGGCCCTCCCCCACTCCCAGCCCCTACTGCACTCTGGGGTAGCGCTCCACCATTCCTTAGCCATAATAGGCATGCCGGGTTAATGAGACAAGACATGCATGATTTGTAAGGTCACCTGAAGCAGGTCAGGGATTTATGGGCCTCCATTCTGTTTTCTGGGGAGCGGGGGAGATGGCAGGCATGCTCAGCAAAGGGAGGAGTTAGGAAACAGAATGTGACCAGTTGCACACACACACAGGTTTGGAAGAGAAAGCAGACTCCCAGATCTGCTCACACTTTATGAACCACAAATGGTTTCATCATCATTTCTGGAAAGTGTATAATATTGTAGCAGGCCCTGAATGGAGCGAATCTAAACAAACCAATCCCTGCACCCCAGGCACCATCCAACAGCCCCCGTTGCATCTAGTCTTCGGAAGCCACGTGTATGAGGCCTTGGTAAATGTAAAGAATGTAAGACACAGCCAAAGCCCTCAAAAGGGTTATAATCTATTTGCAGATGGAAAGATCAAAACCAAAAAACACTATTTGATATATAATAATTTGAACACAAGTTACGTCAAAGGGCAGCTTATTATATGAGTAATATAAAAAATTAGCAAAGTAGACTTAAAAGAAAAAAATAGATAATGAGCTACAGACATAGATGAAAACAATATGTTTGTCTCCCAGTAGCCCATAAACTAGTGGAATGATTTTCATATTAAGAAGCCATCAAGCTCTGGCCAATGTGGCTCAATTTTGGAGCATCATCCCATAAACCAAAGCGTTGCAGGTTCGATTCCTGGTCAGGACACAGGCCTAGGTTGAAGGTTCAATCCCCAGACAGGGCGTGTATGGGACGCAACCAAACGATGTTTTTTCTTACATTGATGTTTCCCTTTCTTCCTTCTCTATCTAAAACAAGCATGACCTCTGGTGAGGATAAAAAACAAAGTCATTGATAATACCCCTCAACAAATGCATTAACAGAGTACCTACCAGATACTTTCAGTGGGAAGGCAAGGGCAGTGCGTTGAACTCTGCCTGGGCTGTCAGGGAAGGTTTTCTGAATAAAGTGAAGTCTGAGCCAGGTTTTGAAGTATGGGCAGGACAGAGAAAGGAAGGAATGGAGCTGGGACAACTGGTATAATTGATTCAAACCCTGTCAGAATGCACATTCCTTGTTTCTGATCTTTGCTCTTCCCCACTGAGACAGTCTCAGAAAGACACAGAGAGAGACTGAAGAGGCAATATATGGATGCACGACTTTTTAACACAGTGACCCTGCCCTCCGGCACATGTGGTCCAACCCAACAGCTTTAACACGGAAGTATCAAGTGGTATTCTCTTTTATTGAGCAGGAGTAAGAACAAGGACACTCAAAGAGAGGAGGAAAAGGTGAGAGGAGCTGCTGGCAGGCAAGGGAAGAAGGAGCTGGTCAGATACTTTCAACTGAAACTACTTTCTTTACATTTGTTTGATGTAAGTCTTTGTTTAGATTAGGCAAAAGTCCTTTTATACTCATTTTCATTAAAAAAAAAAAACCCAGGTTGTATGAGGGTGACTCCCATGAGTTCTGTGTGAGGTTTCATTGCATCACTAGTGTAATGATGACACTGGGTGTCTGGTTTGCTAGGAGTGTGGGGGTGCCTGTCACTGTATTCATAGCCCCTCAAGGTCCATCCAGGATTGTATCTCCTATATCTTTGTAAACCCTACAATGCTAGGATACCTTCTGTGACTGATAAACTTTTCCAGAATTGAAACAAGCTGATAGACTGAGGTTGCATTCCTTAACTAGGTAATTCCCTAACAAGTGACCTGGAAGTACTTATTTCACCCTTGCTCCTGGTGTCTCGATGATGCTTCTTGGAGACCAGAGCACAGATGTCATAGCAGGGGCGGCAAAACAGAGCTGCATGAGTCTCTCTCGGTTTGCATACATTTTCTTAACACCAGAGATGGATTTAGACTTACCATGATGTTAATGAAAATTTAGCTTCAGGGTTCCCTCCAACCCCTCCCACTGGTACTGGCACTGTGGGTGCTGGGAATAGCTTGGAGTTCTAGTGAGTTCCAGGTGGGAAGAGGAGGCCAGAATGCAATTAGGAGACATGTCTGCATTCTCATTTCTGGGCAGTTGACTGAAGGATCTTATGAGAAAGGAAATGAATCATCCACGCTCCAGTTCATTGTACTTCGATTTATCATTCTAAGTCAGTGGTCACACTTATACTACCCATCACATTTCTAATTTTGCACTTGTTTTATGAAAGGCCCCCAACTGTATAAGGCTCAGGTCCCAAAACCTGGATCTTCCCCTGGTTTACTGATACTGTGTCTTAAAAGTTACTTTTAAATTATGGATAGTTGCTCATATCTTTTAAAATTAATACATTGAACATTATAACCTGGATTTCCAGTGTGTTTGGACAATTGGAAGGAACAGTGAATGTCTGTTGTCACTCCCAAAAAGCTACAGTCAGCTGGAGCCAGGTTGTGGCTGGCCCACGTGGATGGGCCATGTGCTGAGAGTTTGCTGTGTACACCCTCTCCCCACCAAGTTTTCTCTAACTCTGCTCTTCTCATCTGCATTTGCAAACTTATCTCTTTACTGTATGTCTACCAGGGCACTTGCCGAAGTGGTTTACAAAGATCCCTCAGTACGTTACCAATGAACGGGTGAAAGAGAAACAAATGTTCCCCTGAACACATGAAGACATGAAGCAAAAAGAGAAGAAATGTTCAACATGACATGTGAAAGAAAAAAGAGAAACAGATGAGACATAATACCAGGAACAGGCACTTAGGACTGGAAGATGGAGAGACCCAAGAAGATGGTGATGACCTTGGGCAGGGTGAGTGTCTTGTGCTCAGAAAGGGATAGCTGGAGGCTCTGAGGGCAACAGAGGTGAGCTGTCTGTCCCTCAGCTCACTGTGCCCTGCTCTGTCACCTCATAGCTGACCTCATGCTGACCCCTAAGGAAGTCCACAAGGGGTCAGAGTTCAAGCTGAGAACCCTGAGCTGTGCTACAGACACACCTCCATACAGCATCACTCCCAGTTGGTGGAGGGCCAAGGATCACAGCTGTGGAAGGCAGAATTCTCAAGTCACCCTCAAAGAGTTACACCCTTATATAATCCTTCAGCATGGGATGGGCTGCTGAAGGAGGCACACAGACACTGTCCTGACTAGGTGGTATTACCTGGCTGAAGTAAAGTGGTTGCAGGTATCACTAGGGTTCCTAATTAGCATGATTTTGAGTTAATCAAAAGGGAGCTAATCCTGGGCACGTCTCACTAATCAGACAAGCCCTTTAAAAGAGACTTTCCCGAGGCAGATTCTCTAGCTGGCCCTGAGGAAGCATCCATGGTGGACTCTAGAGCTGCAAGGAGCCGAATTCTTCCAACAGCTAGTGAGCTGGGAAGAGGACCCTAAGCCTTTAATGGGACCACAGTCCCAGCCAACACTTTGATTGCAACTTTGTGAGATCCTGAGCAGAGGACCAGCTAAGTCAAGCCCGGAACCCGGGCCCATGGGAAGATAAGCGTGTGTGCTGTCTTATGCTGGTAATTTGTTAGACAGCCACAGATAACTGATGGCAAAGGAAAGGAAAGCCATAACAAAAGAGAAGGTGCCAGGATTGCTTGAAATCAGTAAGAACAGTTGGAGGCGAGAAGAGGGTAAAGAAAGGAGCTTTAGTTTTGCCAAGAATTGTTCTAGGTGCTCCAAATGTGTTATTTCATTTAAACTTTCCAAGTTTTCTGGAGAGCATTTCTAACTCCAACTTACATGAAGATCTCAGTGTCTCACAGGACTTTAATAACTCACTCCAGGTCACGGTGGTAGCGGAGACTCAAATGAAACTCTCCCTGCTGCTAGAAGCTCCTGTGTCTCCCTACATCACATCCAGGCTCACTCCCCAGAAGGTCACAGGGTAGTGAGGCAGATAAGTGCTGCTGAGGTGATCGATCTGATGTAGGACAGAGCCTAGCAGCCTGCTCTCACGCTGGCCTGCTGCTCCCATTGCACCACAGGCCATGCTGCTCCCCTTGGAAACATCCTCATGAAATCCCACTAATTTTTTTTCTCAAAAAATGCCTGCATAGAGAGGGAGAAGGATGAACTTCTATATGAGCATATTTATATCCATGGATATTCCATGCCATAGGGGGTATAAATCCCAGAGGGCAGCTCCACAGTATGATGGGAAAATTGAGGAAGGCTATGATTACCAGCATTTCCCAAATGCACTGAAAAAAGAAACTTGCTTCCCTTTACACATGCACACTTGCACACATGCAGGCCATCAGAGGAAAAACAATTAACTCCTGTCCAACTCATCTAGGTCATGCAGACCCTCATAGTCAATGCTGTCTTCAGCTGTTTTTATCACAACTTTCACTAAGAAAACAATTCTCTGCCAAGCTGCCTTCTTCTCATCTCCACAGTCCTCAGGATAACAATCTGTTTGGATTTCTTTTGTTTTTAAAGTTGCTCAGAATAGTTTTTTTCTCTACTCAGATAATTCAGCAATGTTCCTTATCCCACCAATCTCTTCCCCACCCGAGACCTCCCCACCACAGGCATCTCCAAGCTTGCCAGGGTTCCTTCAGGCTCCTGTGCATCCCCATGGCCAAACCTCCTTCCATTTGACCTGTTTTCATTGAAGACCAGGAGTCTGGGGATTGACTGAGGACAAGGACATTCTGGTTTGAAAAAGGGGTCATGCTGTCTCACAGGCAGAATAAAGCCCCCTCTTCCCATGTTAACATCTTAATCCCAGGAGTCTGTGACCATGCTAAAGTACATGGCAAAAGGAAATAAGGTAACAGATCGGAGTGATTAAGGTTGTTCATCAGCTGACCTTGCACCAGAGTTTATCCAGGTGAGCCCAAGGTACTCACAAGGGTCCTTAAGTGTGTAGGAGGAAGTAGAAGGGTAGAAGTGAAAGCCATGCTACACGGTAAGAACTTGACCCGCTGCTGCTGACTTTGAAGATGGAGGAAGGCTGTGAGCCAGGACACATAGACAGACTCTAGAAGCTGGAAAAGGGCAAGAAAACAACTTTCTTCTAGATCCTCCAGACAGGACCCAGCCCTGCAAACACCTTGATTCCAGTCCATTGAGACCCATCTCAGACTTCTGACTTTCCAGACTGCAGAATAACTAATTTGTACTGTTTTAAGCCCCTTGGCCTGTTGCATACAGCAGGACTAAGAAAGTAATACAGCCTGAATGGGAATGCTGCACAACCATTGGAACGCTTGTGCACACTACATCAGCCTCCACACAGGCTCCACAGCCAAGCCACTCTTCCCAAAGGGAACATGGGTGGGCTTGCGCTGCCTCCTTTCTGACACATCCGGAATAGTGGTCTCTCCCAAAAGACCTTAGTTAAATAAATGTCTGCTCAGATCCAAAGAGTGGACTCAAGAATCAGAGAATTCGGGCAGAGGCCCAGACTTGGGACATTAAAAGTTGTACCATGAGTTACTGTTATATCAGGTCTTCACCTGTCACCCACTGATCTTTTAAGGGTTTAGGGGCCTCCTAAGACACAAGCAGTCACGTATGTAACAGATGATACCTGGAGGCCCATGCCCATGTAAGAGTGCAAAGAAAATACAACCCTACTTTACATACATACATAGCCTGTTTTTTGTTTTAATTTTCTGTGCTGCCAACTTAATGCCAACTTAAGCAGCTTCTGAGAGCAGGGTCTTTATTTTATTTTTTGATGAGCTGATAAACCCTGGCACATTCTGGGTGTGCAATGTTCTGTCTTCAATTTGGAATGGATTTTGCCCTTAGGGGGGCCTCACTCCCTCTTAGGAAAAGCCCTCGAGCCTCTCCACCCTAAGCCCAGACAACCCCTGCTCGGACTTGCTCCTGTTCCAGACACCCCCGTCCTCGAATCTCACCCTACTGAGAGTACAAAAGGGCGTTCAATTCGTGCGTCTTCCTCAGATGGAGAGCACTGTGTCCTGCTGGATGTGCAGACACTCTGAGTCAGGTTGTCCAGAAAGGGCACATCCCAGAAAAATGAAAGGCTTTTCCTTTTCTCCGTGGACATGTATCCAAGTCTGATAGTTGAGTTGCGAGATGTATATAGTCTGTGCCTGTGACCCTCAAACGGGGAAAGGAAGTGGGCACTTCGCTCTATTAGAAGCTTTGTTAATCGGCAGGTGGTCCAGTTTATCTGCAAAGCGAGGTGAACTGTGAGTCCCGCAGGCGCGCGCGCCCCATCTCTGGTAGGAGATTCCCGTCTCGCCTGCCTCCCAGGCAGCGGCTCAGCGGCGGGGAAGCCCCGCGGCTCCAATCCACCCAGGCCCAAGCCCTCTACGTGCACCATCTGAGAGCCCAGGTGCTTTGCAACCCTCCTGTCTGTCCTTCCGGCTTCTTAACTTTGCCCCTTGCCAGTGCCGGACCTTCACCCAGCCTCCAGTCCCTGCGCTTCGGTGTTCTCTCAGCCAGCTGTAAAGAGTTAAGACCCGGCTCAGAAGACGCTTCTGGCGGCTCCAAGTCCCTGGCCCCCACTCGCCGCTCCTGATTGGCTGAGCTCCTGTCAGTAGTAAAAAAGTATCAGATAGCAAACTTCGGACCTTGATAAAGGCGTGGTGGTAATACTCCGCAAACGCTAGCAGCCTATGACATCAGCCAAGAACGCCTGGGATGCCGACGCTCCTGGCCAGACGCAGGAGGAGGAGGGTCCTGCCGGCTAAGAGTTAACCAGCCCCGCACAGCGAGGGGGGAGACAACCAGTTTTCTGGGGACACTGGTTTCGGTCACAGACTGCCACTGTACTCCTACCCAGGGGAGCTCCCAGAGAGTTGGATGAATTCTGGGTTGTTAGCTGCTGTCAGCTGGGCTCCCGGGAGCCTGTTCCTGGTGGAAAGCAGGGGGCGTCTGGCCAAGGGACCAGCGGCTCGCTGAGACTCAACATGACCCTCCTGGGGGCTGAGCACTCTTTGCTGATTAGGAGCAAGTTCAGATCAGGTAGGGCTGAGGCATTTAGCATTCCTTCCTAAACTTTCTTCTTCTGCACTTCTCAACTCTACATTGCTTTCCAGTAAATGTCTCAGAGCCCGCCGTGGCTGCTTCAACCTTGTTCCCCAAGAGCACATTTTGGAGGTGAAAATTTTATTTGACTTTGGGGGCCTTTCCTGTCTTCCGTTTTTAAGTCCTTTGAGTGGTTGAATGTGCTTTTGTTTATGAAAAGGCCAATCCTTTCATTTTATTTTTTTCTCTGTATTTGTGAATAAAAAATTTGGAGATTCGCCCAAAAGGAACAAGTTTTAAAATGAACAAATAAGGGATTTCAAGATTATGAGCTGCATAATATTAGTTATAATTGCTGAGAAGATGAACCTGATGCTGCGGATCAGATTACAGGGGTCACTTAAAATGTAGCTAATCCAAACAATGTATTTCCCAAAAAAAGTCACTTGGGGAAAGTAAAAATAGCAAATTTGGAGCACAACAAGTATTTAAAATGACATCACTGTAGAGGGAAAAAAAGTCCAGTGCCACAAATATTTTTTCCCAAACCATCTGATATTTATAAATGGAGAATTTTCCCCCAAATTTCTGTATCAGTAGCGCATAGAGAAACTTCTCAAAGGACGCTGAGTAAAGGTGAGTGAGAGAGATGGGAACGCTGAGCGCTGCTCATGAAGGGTTGATGCAGGCACCCATGGCGGCTTTGAATGTGTGGGGTTCCACATTCAGACCCTTGCCTTCTCAAGTTCTTTCTCCATAACTGTGTGTAATATTGGTTTTATAAATCAGTAACAAGACTCTCAATAAATGGCGGAACTTTTAGTTAGAAGATGAATTCATTTGTGAGAACTCTGATGTGAACATTCCTTAGAGCAGGTGCTGTAAGGATGCTGGCCTAATTTGCTAAGTGTTCTTTCCCCTTCTAATAGGACCACTCAGTGTTTCACTCTGGATGGATGTTTCAGGAATGAGAAAAGTGGATGCAGGAAAGTAAGGGTTATCTGTGATTGCCTTAGATGTTCCTGGCTTTGAGATGTCTGTGGTTCCATTGGAGATTTCCTTAGTCTCTGTAATGTTGGAACAAGATGAAAACTTGAGCTTAGCCGGTCATAATACTCAGGGCCCTGGCACTCTGGGGCCCGTCTGCCAGCCATTGGGTTCAATGTTGGTTAGTTACATCCTTCCTCTCCTTCCCTTGGTGAGGTGAGGTAGTTGGTCTGTTAATCCACTGGAGACTTGGCCACTGCTTTGTAATTTGGTCAAAACCGCAAGGCAACACTGCCACCTTTCTGAAGAAAAGAGGATGCAGGTTTGTTTTGCAAAAAGCTACATTCATGTCAAAGGCACCCTTGCCAGTTCATGTTGGGGGCAGGGGAGGGGCTGGTTTGTCTCTCAAAGGATTTGGTGGGGTACTGGATGGGATTACAAGGACAGGTTTATCAAAGAAAGCCTTCCCTCTGGGATGCAGCCCAGAGGGAAGACGATGGCTCCCAATTCCTGCCTCCATGGACTGGTGTGGTTCTGGGGTCTCCCAGGCAGACCCTGGAACTTCTGAGAATTCCGATTGCTGCCTCCCCCCACCCTTTAAAGTGTGGACAGTCTCTGGTGCCACAGGAAGGATAGCGTCAGGGAACAAGGTGTCAAAGCAGATGCAGGCATGCTCAGCCCTCCACCTCTGATAAGCAGGGAAGCTGGGTCTGGAAATGGACTGAGCAGATTGATCATCTGTGATGCAAGGGGTTGATCATCTGAAAGGCAGAGAAGAACAGCAAGCATAATGTAAAACTAAGGAGACATAATATTGAGGACGGTGATTATTCATTCTGGGTATAATTACAACTACAGATGCTCCGACGTGGAAGCCTGGCTGGCAGTGCATTTACACAGGGGCCTAACTCTTCCTGAGAAGACTTGGTTTATTTGGTGACTAACAGTGGATTAGGAAGCCTTCTTCCTTGTTTTGATTTCTCTCTCTCTCTCTCTTTTCTTTGTTCCTTCTTTTCTCTCATGAGGTACTCAGGATGTAAACTCATAAAATTCCATCTGACTGCTAATGTTTGCTTTGACAGTAGACCATGGTGTTTCATATTTCATTAAAAATATTTCAAAAAAATTAATGACACTAAATTGCTGTCTGATCATAGTAGACTCCTTGTAATATGGGGCTTGTTTATTAGTGAGCAGATAACTGCTTCAACTCTGAAGGTGACAAGAATGGCAACAGCATCCAGCCAGCTCCCTGTGAGCTATATTCAAGTGACATTATGATTAAGGAAGATGCATGCCACAGGAGCAGTGACCTGTGACAGTGTCCATGTATGAACATGTTTGATGATATAATCTCATCTTATCCGAGAGGTAGGCTGCAGTTTGCAGTTTCATGGTTGAATGTGTGGGTCTAGACCAACACTAGCTGGGATTTTAGCTGGCTTCTCCACTTGTTAGCCATAGAGACTGGAACCTTAGATAAGCTATAGAATTCTCTCTGTCTCCAGGTGCCTCATTTGACTAATGAGAATGATCAGAGGATTGTTGTGAGGATTAAATGTGATCATGCAAGTAGACCACTAAGAAAAATGCCTGGCACTTAGTAAGCCCTCAAAAAAATATTGTTCTACTATTAATATTACTAAGAAGCCAGATTCTGTAGTGGTCACTTTCTCTCTGAGTCTTGTTTATTTCATGTGTAAATGCCAAAGTCAGACTAGATGATTTCTCAGACCCTTTGGTAACATTTTGTGTTTCTCTGAAAATACATAAAGATTGGGCACAGGCAAAACTGAGACTGAGCTGTGAGGCAGTTGGGCAGATATGGTAGGCAGCTCACATAAATGCAATAAATAGTGTTACTTTTAAACTAACTACATTTTTACTGTTTTTAATCTCACTGTTGTTCGGTCAACATCAATAATCAGTATCACTGTCAACAATCTTCCTCAATACCACGATCCCATGTCAACAAAACACAAGGATTTATAGTGTGCACACACACACCATGCACGAAGGATCAAAATGAGAGGGGTGGGGAGCATTGATGGATTTTTCTTCTAAAGAATTATTGTGTTTTGTTTGTTTCTTTCTCTTTTTCTCCTTTCCTCATTCAAACAGCTCAGCACTCTGGCACCTACCAGGACATGACATCTATTCCCCACAAATTGGGGTCTGTTAAATTTAGGAAATGAAAATATGGGAGGCCCAGTTAAATTTGAATTTCAGATAAACAATGATTATTTTACCATACTGTAATACTGAGGGTGTGTTTTTATCTGACACCCAAATTGAACTAGGCATTTTGTGTTTCACCTGTCAACCCTGCCTACAACCTGAGTGGTCTTTGCTCAACACTCTCTGCTGCCCCATCTAGGACCCATCACACTCTCAAAATGTGGGTGCCCAAAGACTCCCCAAAATGCAAATCTTGGTTTCAGGCATGAAAGCAGAGATTTAAAATGAGGGGGGCATGCCATGAGCATGAACTCTGGGTCTCTGCGGGTAGAGCCAGCATATGGATTAGGGAAGACTATGACAATTTCTCTTTTAGCTTTCTGGGAAAGGGGAAGAGGAAAATAAGTTCAGCAGTCTGGCCGCTCAGGTACAGGGGCTTCCAGACTGGGGGCCGCAGCTGAAAGAAGCCGAGGGCCATGCAGAACAGTCATGAAGAGGCAGTGGCTGAGCTCAGCTCAGTGTTGGGTGGTAGAACACACCAGCACTGCATTCATCAATATCCAGGGACGGGCCTCCAGTGTCTGTGATTGCTGTGTGTCCTCCCAGGGAAAGCAAGGGATGTCTCAGGATGCTGTACACCATCCTCTTTCTGTGTGTTCTCTATCCTCCAGCCTTCAGATCAACCAGCAGGACAACTGAGTTCAGCTTTAAGCTAGATCCTTAACATCTCTGAGATTGAATGCTCCTTCAATGAGTCAAGGAGACTGGACTAAGAGGTTGGTCCAGAGGCTTTTATCATATGGACACTATTGAAGAAAATTCCACCAGGATCTCAAGAGAAGTTCAGGCTCTGTCCTTACCTTCATCATTACTTCATTTTATAACCTAGGGTGAATATGTTAACCCAGTGCTTTGCCATGTCTATTATGGAAAAGGCACTCGTCTAGGTTAAATTATTTGTCCTGTAAAACTAACTATATAAAGATATAGGTATAGATATATAGATACACATTTTTTAGTCTAATTTAATTGACCTCTGTATGCCTCATTTTTTTCATCTACAACATAGAGGATTTTGACTGGTTTATCACTGAAGTTGCTTCCCACCCTAACATTTGGTATTTTTCCAAATGAATGGCCCTAAGTATTTTTGTAAAGTTTTAAAGACTATAAGCTTTATAAAAGCATTCCTGCAATGTTTCTGAACTATTGTATTCTCAGGGAACTTAACATATGCTAGATGCACAATAAATATTTCTTAAAAGAATGAATGAATCATTCATACCTACCATTTTCATAATTAACACAGTAGCATTCAAGAAAATTATTTCAATTGTTTCATATGTTCAGAAATTCTTCTTTTCAAAATTTCTTTTGCAGCTTTTGGGTGTGAAGCCTACTGAAGCACAAATAACTTGTCTCCAATTCCATCTTGCTATTGAAATAACCAGTAGAATATTTTTAAAGTTTGGGAAAACGTGTTCCATTAAAATCTTTCAGGAATTTCTACTAGACATCACCAGAACAGGGAGAATTTAAAGGCAAATTGTCCCTCTGCACTTCTGTACAAACTGTCCACGGCTCATCGTCTCCTTCCTTTCTCTGCTGACAACCACTAATTTCCTTCATGGCGATGGCATTAGTTTCCTACTTTTGCTATAGCAAGTTGCTACAAAGTAGTGGCTTAGAACAGCATGAGTGTATCATTATCTTATAGTTACCGAGGTCAGGAGTTTAAAAAAGGTCTCACTGGTCAAGATGTTGGTAGGGCTGTGTTCCTCCTGGGGACTCTAAAAGGAACCGGTTTCTTATCCTTTACAGACTGTAGAGGCCACCATATCCTTTGGCTTGTGGCCCCTTCCTCCATCTAAGGCACCAGTGTAGCATCTTCAAACGTCTCTCTGACTTGACTCTCTGCTTCTGTCTTCCACATTTAAGGATCCTTGTGATATCATCGATCTTACCCCAAATCATCTTCTTAGTTTAAGGTCAGCTGATTGGCAACCTTCATTCCACCTGCAGCACTGGTTCCCCTGTGCCATGTGTCCTAGCCAGCACTGGCTGCTCTAACAAAAGACTGGTGGAAACCAACAGCAATTGATTTTCTCACAGTTCTGAGGCTGGAAGTCCAAGAGCAGGGTGCCAGCAGGGTCACTGTCTGGTGAAAGCCCTCTTCCTGGCTTGCAGGCTACCTTCTTGCTATATCCTCATTTTGCAGAGTCTGAGAGGGAGATAATAGCTGGTATCTCTTCTCAAAAGGAGACTAATCCTGTCACCAGGGCCCCATTCCCATCACCTTATATAAACTAATCACCCCCCTCAAGGCCCATCTCCAAGTACCATCACATTGGGGATTAGAGCTTTGACATGAGTCACAGGTTGGGGGATACAATTCAATCCATAAGGTCATGTTCACAGGTTGCAGGGATTAAGACATGGGTACCATTGGAGTCTCGAGGGACATTATTCTGCCTATGACAGCAACTTCTAATGTGGCGTTCCCAGCTTTCACCTCAATAAGGCCTCTGTCCTGTCGACTTTGCCCTGTAGATCTTTTCTTATGACATGGGTTACCAACCCATAATTCCTGTGTTTTCTCCAGGGTGATCCACAAAAGACTAAAGCCACAGTTGTTTAGCAGGATATTTTTTTTAAGTGGGAGGCAGAGTATACTGAAAAATTACATTTTATTTTTTAACTTCAGGATTTCTCCAAAGCTGTAATATTTCTAATGTACAATATGAGCTTCTAAAGGACAGTGGTTCCCAGACGCGTTGCACTGTATTTGCATGGCATCTCCCAGCACATGTCTAGCTGGGCAGACACACTGTGGAAGGGTCTGCTCCAAGCAGAGAAGCCATCAGTTTTCAACAGTCATTCATTTAATGGGGTTAATCTTTATGTGGATATTGCTGGCAAGCTCGCCCCACCCCCAAGTAAGAACTCTTTCCTTCCTGGCTGCTTATTTATCTTTGGCTCACCCTTCACTCCTCAGATCTATTATTTTGGGTGCCAGGACTGATTCCCCACCCCAAAGATATCCCTCAGAGGATTCTACTCCCTGCCCTCAAGGAGCTCCCAGGCAATCTGAAAAATTCAGTATGAGAGTTATATATTAATTCATTCATTCATTCAACAAATATTTCTCTCATGGCTCCCTGTAACAGAGACTGTGCTGGGAGCCAGGGAGAAGGTGGGGAGCAGAAAAGACATATTCTGTGTCCTGATGTGGAATAAGAGAGCTGCTCCCTAACACCCTGTGCATGGTTCCTGCAAGCCGTACCTTCAGACGTCCACACCAGAACACAATTAGCTGGACCTGAAAAGATGAGTGTATTTTTTCATCTTAAATGGGAATTTAAAATCTTTTTTTAAAGCCAAAGGAAGCTTCAGGGTCTGCCTCAGGCCACCGGCTTGATCCTGACTCAGAATCACTGCTCTCACCCAAGGCCCAACTGTGTTACACTTCCTGAGGTACCAGGTGGCCTTCCCCCACCATCTTACATGCAAGAGCCCCAACCTTCTCTGCCCCTGAACTTTCCCTGTCTTAGCTCTGACCATTACTGGACATACTCGGCATTTTATTTGTTATTCCACGAGGGTAGGAACTTTTGTTTATTTATTCATCTTTACTGGTGATTGGCAGAGAGAAGGCACCATTTAATATGTGTTAAGTTAATACATTTTATCCTGTGACCAAAGAATACTGAAAAACAGTAAACAACATATATTTTGATCATCTTTAGGCATTAAAACTATAGCAAAAGAAAAAAGGAATCAGTGAATAGAAATACAAAACTCAGACAAGTACTTTAGGCACCTCTAGAGCGGGAGGGGCAAGTTAATTACAAAATCTTCATTCATGGACCGATGATGATAGTATGGCAGTGCCACATGGACCAAGAATTATGAGTAATCTCATTTTGTGTACTTGAGATACATAAAAATATTGTTTTCTAAGACCAGAAAGAGTGGTGCTCATCTTTATCTGCTATAGTATATGATACGATTTTGTTAAATTGGATCAAACCAAACTGAAGGGATTCTGATTAAGAAGATTAGACTGGAGACCAGCAGAAGTGCATGGCAGAAGCAGCAGTGCTGGAGCCCAGCTCTAGCTTCATATACTTCACAAAAGCCCAACGGGAACAGGCGCTGCTAGAGCCTGAAGTGCTCATTCATCTCCCTTGTTTCCATCTCATCAGCAAGAACTTACTGGTCAGAAGCTGACCAGCTATTTAGCTTGCATCTCTGCCCAGATCAGGAAGGAGGAGCCAGCAAGTGTGTTTTTTTCACAGGCACCTGCCTCCTGGGTCTCATTCCTGATCTCCAGCGAGACCTCCTCACACCCCGCTGTTACCCCATGACCTTGGGGAAGTCACCTCAGCTCACTGGGCCTTTGTTTTCATACTGATAAAGTGATTCATGTCATTTGTGCGGGAAAGAACTTCAAGAGTCATCGAGGGTTTCTTTTACAGAAAACAGTCCCTGTTCCCCATGTAGCATGACAACTGTGTGAGAGGGAAGCACGGAGTAGTTAACAGGTTTGTGTGGACACAAAGAGAATTTTTTTAAAAAATTCAAAAACCTTTGGCCAAATAGTAGTTTTGCAGCCTTACAATTTTAGTACTTTGATTCTCAACTTTATTAAGCAGGTAGTGTTTGTTTCTTTTTTAAGTCAATAATTTGCACTAACTTCTATTCTGAGATCATCCAGAATAGCTACTTAAGCCAAGCATGACTTAATCAGACTTTGATCATTATTCTTACATAAAATACCAGGGTCTCCAAGTTCTTTTAAAGTAAAATGTATTGTTTATTCTCTGAAATTTAGAATAAATAAGGGCGATTCTTGGCTTTTATTTTTACAAGGCCCAGGAAGGTGCCCTCTAGAACCAGAGAAAAAACAAATTTTCTTGTCTCCTATTGGTTGAGAGAAGATGCATTCTCCCATTTCCTTACAGACACTATTAGAGCACTTCCCTTATCACTTCAGTCACTCCAGGTGGCATTCACTATATTCGACAACCTAAGGTCATTAGAAAAACCATAGCATTCTAGCAGTAGCAACAGTGGATTAAGCCACTGTAATATTGTAAAAGGTATTTATTCGGTTCCCTCATGTATACGAACTTAGCCATCCTGTGGTATGTGTAGCAATAATGAGTAAATACGCAACTTCTCAAATACTTACTATGTCTTGCTTAGCACCTCTTGTCTGGCATACCAATTTGAATTACCATGTAAGTTTTCCACCCTTCAGTCTGTATCTCTTTCCCCTCAGCCTCTTAGTTGTACAAAAAGTCATCAGTTTTTTTCTCATAAAATATAGACAAACAGCCCTAGGGGGAAATGACTGGCCTGTAAGCTGTCCTGGCTTTCCTAATTCTAGGAACCCTCTCCCTTTAGGAAGCCATTCAACTTTGTTCTCTCAGGACTGATTGGGCTGGGTTCTTGATCTGAAATAAAGTTCCACGGTGGAACTTTTTGGGACTCAAGCTCCTGACAGGACAGTATGAGGCTCCAGAACAGCAAAATCCAGAAAATGCTATTTAACATTAATTGATTGAACAATAATCTCCTCAATGCTTTAAATATTTCTACTATTTTGTAGAGGTATTTGTCCAGATGCATAAAGATTTTTACAAGGTTATATCTGAGTGTATGCATAAATTTATACTCAGCCTTTTTATCAGTCAGCATAATATTGTAAGGACTTTTTCAAGCTGACTACATAGCAGCATAATTCTTGTTTTAAAAACTGTACTAAAGTCCACTGAGTGAGTATATAGTAACTTACTAAATCTTTCCAACCTGTTTTGGAAAATTCAGCCCATTATAATTTTTATATTAAAAATAACACTAATATGAAAATCCTTATGCACATAATTGTGTTCTTTCTCTGGATTGCTTTTATAGAATACTCATTATTTAGAGTAAACTTCTAAGTGTGGGGATAATGAATATAAATCTTTATGATCCATTATGGTAGCTAGTACTAACAATGGAGTACTAACAATGTACAAAGCTTAACCATAATTCTATTTCCATGTGGCAATGAACTCTTACTCCTATAACAGAACTAGCTCAGAGTCACCTTTGGTATCTGTCCAATGGTAACTGATATTCGATGAGCTTTTCACACCTTTTTAGTCATAAAGGAAAAGGGCATGGTTACCTAATAACTTTGAGAACTTGTGTGTCATCTGCTATGTGGGGACCACCTGTGACCAGATATGACTGATGACTCATCAGAGGAGAGATGAAGAGAACTAGGAGTTCTTGAGAACCTATTATCTGTGGCACTTTTTACTCTTTCATTTAATCCTTATCAAAGTACCATGATTATCCCCATTTCATAGATGAAGAAGCTGAGGCTCAAAGGTGTAAGATGTTAAACAACTTGGTCAGAGTAACATAACCAATAAATGGCAGAGGCCAGATCTGATCCCATTTGTAACCATCTCTATGGCAACCTAAGGCCCCCAGTTCGCATCCCTGCCCCACCCCTCACTTACACACACCTGGCCCACTGGGTCTGATATACCTCATTCCGGACTATGACTCCAGGCATACACCCCATTGCCATTATTGGGCTTGATTTCCTAAATAGTGATTTATCAAGACACTTGTTTCTACTACAGATTAGCCTATAAATTATACATGTCATCTCCCCCAAATCCTAAGACTTTTAATGAAAGTTGATTATTTCAATCTCAGTTTATTTGAGAAAAAATATTCAAGAAATTTTTGAAAACTGACAATTGTAAAAGTAGACTTGCTCAAAGACTCTAAACATAGCTATTCAAGAAATACAGATTGGGGCAAAAGTAGGTTTACAGTTGTGAGCATGCAAAGCACAGAGTTTATTCTTGCATTATTATTTATTAATTATTGTATTATTTCTTCATGCAAACAACTGTAAACTTTTGTCCCATCCTGCATCTATTAACAAAGAGTAGAACATGGGTTACCAAAGCCTGGAGGGTGGAGGAAATAGGGAGAGGTCGGTAAAAGGGTACCGGCTTTCAGTTATAAGAGGCACGAACGTAGAACATGGATACTATAGTTGATAGCACGGTATTGCAGCATTGAAATTTGGTAAGAGGCTACAACTTAAGTGTTCTCACCCTCGCCTCCCAAAAAAGTAAATATACGGGTGATGGGTGTGTTAATTAACTTGATGGTGACAAATCCTAATTGTCATATTATAAACTTTAAATACATTACAGCTTTGTCTATCATACCTCAATAAAGCTGAAAAGTAAAAAAAGAAACACTAGGAATTAGTATTAGGAGTGAAACAGGCAAATATTCCGACCCCAGTGGGTCAGAATTTTGTGTATGTGTATACATATATATAGTTTTATGTGTATATGTATGAATCTAATCTCTAATTAATTATTCATCTTTAATAATAATGGTGGCTGTTCAAATAGCAATAAAATATGTGAGAAAAGGTTTTGGGGGAACTTGATTATCCATTACAAAATAAATGAATTTACCTATTTGATAATATATCTTAAAATAAATTCCATATGGATTAAAGAGCCAAGGGAATCTATAAAAGACTGAAAGAAGCCAGAGAACAACTTTATAATTTTGGAGTGGGACAATCCATCCCCAGCCTGTCACCAGCATCAGAGGAGAAATAAAAATTGGCATATTTAGCCACTTACAAAGTTTAAAATGTTACATGGAAAAAATATCACCCCAAAAATTTAAAAGACAAACAGTAGATCGAAAGAAAATACTTGAAGTGAGAATGCCAAAGTTATTATAAGGAATTCTATAAACAATAAGATTAAAAGTATATAACCTAAGAGAAATATAATTCAAAAAGGAAAAATAGTCAATAAACCCATGAAATATACTCAACTCACTAACACTTAAGAAAATGCAAATTAAAAGAGCAAGAAACCCTTTTCTTCAAACATCAGGTTACAAAAATTTAAAATATTCATAACATCAAGTATTGGACAACTGTGGAAAAATAGGCACATGCATCCTGTGGACCAGCACATCTGTAAGGCTTAAAGGATATAGTCTGACAGTTTCTACTGAATTTTAAATTAGCCTTACCAACAATCAAGAAAGTTCAATGTGTCTACTTTAAAGAAATAATTGTATGTACAGGGATTTTCTTTGTATCATGGTTTATAATGCTAACAAGTAGAAGGTGGAGACAAACATTCATCCGTAGGGTGTGGTTGATTAAATCATGATACACTCATTCTATGAAATATAATTCAAAGCAAAAGAAAAGTGATAAATTCTTATATGAACTCACATGGGAAGATCTCTGAGACATACATTAATTTTTTAAAGCAGATTGTAAAACGGGCAACACAATTACATTTATGCTTAAAAATTATTTAGACATAAGTACACAGAAAAAAAATCCAATGATCTAAGTCAAATTGCACACAATGATGTTCAGAGTAGGAGGAGAGCAAGAACCTATCTTTACTATTTGAATCTTCTAAATTGAGAATGTATAGGTACTTATGAAATTTTTAAATATCTCTAAAAAGAAAAGAAATTGACATCATGATAGTAGCAAAAAATATACTTCTATAAGTCTAATCACACAGACAAAAATTCAAATGAGGATTTAGGGGATATGAAGCCAGAGGTTAATTTGATTACATATTTTAAACTTATTGGAAGAGAATTTTAAATTTATCACCCTCTCTCAGCACACACAGAAATGCCAGTAAATTCCTAAATATCAAGCTAATATCTTGACCATAAGACAGGAAAAAGAAAGTAAGGGAGGGAGGGAGGAAGGAAGGGAGGGAGGGAAGAAGGGAGGGAGGGAAGAAGGGAGGGAGGGAGGGAGGAAGGAAGGAAGGAAGGAAGGAAGGAAGGAAGGGGAGAGAGAGAAAGAAAGTTTTAAAACTCAACAAGTTAGGGATGAAAACACACCATGAACATACCAAAAGTGTTAAAATATTTTTAAAAGCCTGGAAAGATGCATTTGTAATGAGATTATGAATAATTTATATTTTTTCTTATATTCTTTTTCATTTATTCTTTACTTTGATTATTTATTCAGTGTCTCCTGTTACCTTCTTTAATAAATAGGAGTAACTTTGGCGATAGACTAGTTAACAATGACTGTCATTTGCTCGTTCACTTTTGTCCTGAAGAAATAGGGTATGAAACACACCTCTGAAGAACAACTAAATCTGAGTTGGCTGAACACCTGGGGGGTTTAAGTTGTTATTCCCCCCAATTTGAGAGCATGCTCACCTTCAGACTACAACCAAGAAAACTTGATCCTCAGCTGACACTAAAAACCCATAGGCCCTAATATTAACTTATGTTGGAAATTTCAAATGTATATATTGTGATATAGGCTGCTGTTTGGCTGACCTGGGTTCAAATCCTGGCTCCACCCTTCCTGGTTATATAAATTTGAGCATATGTATTCTCCAAACTCTCAAACCTCCACTTCTCCATTTGTAAATGTAGGAACAAAAGTACCTCTCTGTGGAAGTTTTGTGAGACTTTAGGAAAAGACATATAAAAAGTGTTTGTCATAATGCTGGGATGGGCTTATGTACCCCATAAATAGTAGTAACTTTATTTAAAGGTTAGTATAATTACATAGTAATTATTATATTTATTTCAATATGTTATGGAATGTTAATTTACAACATTTTAAAATAATTTAAAAGTTATTACAAAATATCATACTGGTATGTTTCTAAATTAGCAACAACAGCAACAACCAGCCTCTCATTATTTATTGTCCCTTAAGATTTGCTGCGAGCTATTCCTATTTCTTTTTCCCCAGGCTATGTTTGAGTGAAGAGCATAATTATTATCATTATAGAATTTACAGTGTTTCAATAAAGTGATTTATATACATATTATCACTCATTCTCTCCCTTTGAAAAAAATGTCTGAGGAAGGAATTTTTATTACTTTCATCCTCTAGAGAGGAGGGGTGTCCAGCTCAGGTCTTCATGCATTTCTGCAGAGAGAAAGCCCCGGCCTTGTCTGGACCCCTGCAAGGTTACCGGTGGCTATAAGGCTCAGCAAAGGCTCATGACTATTTTTGAGGCTCTGCTGAGAAACCCAAACCCCTACCCATATAATTGAAAATACTGTTCTGTCTGAAACTAAAATTAAGCGGGAAGCTCTCTCCAGAAGAAACAAAGTTTGGGATCAGACAGCTACTAGAGCAGTCTGCTAAATTGTAACACCTTTTTTTTTTTCATTTTTTAAATATTTTTTCTTTTTCAATTACGGGTGACATACAATATATTAGTTTCAGGTGTACAACCCAGTGATTAGATATTTATATGACTCATGAAATGATCACCCCAATAAATCTAATACCCATCTGATACTGTATATAGTTATTATAATAGTATTGATTGTAATTCTAATGCTGTGCTTTATATCCCCGTGGCTATTCTGTAACTACAGATTTGTACTTCATAATCCCTTTAGCTTCTTTCCTCATCCTCCCAAGCCCCCTCCCATGTGGCAAACATCAAAATGTTCTTTGTATCTATGAGTCTGTTTTTGTTCTGTTTTGTTGGTTAATTTGATGTTGTTGTTTTTTAGGATTCCACATATAAATGAAATTATATGGCATTGTCTTTCTCTGCCTGACCCACCTCACTCAGCATAGCACCCTCTAGGTCTGCCTGTGTCATTTCGCATGGCAACATTTTATTCCCCTTTATGACTGAGTCATATTCCTTTGTGTGTGTGTGTGTGTGTGTGTGTGTGTGTGTGTGTGTGTATACACACCCACCCCACTTCTTCTTTGTCCATTCACCTATTCACCTACTGATGGACACAGGTTGTTTCCATATCTTGCCTATTGTAAATAATGCTGTAATAAACATATAGATGTATATGTCTTTTGATTTAGTGTTTTGGATTTCTTCAGACAGATATCCAGAAGTGGAATTGCCAGTCCTTCTTTGTCTCTTGTTATAGACTTTGTTTTAAAGTCTGTTTTGGCTGGTATAAATATTGCTACCCCAGCTTTTGTTTCTTTATTTGTTTGTTTTCATGTTCAAGAAATATCTTTCTCCATTACTTACCTTTCAGCCTGTGTGTATCTTTCAATCTGAAGTGAGCCTCTTGTAGGCAGCAGATGTAAAGGTCTTATTTTGTTATCCATTCAGGCACCATATATCTTCTGATTGAAGCATTTAATCCATTTTCACTTAAACTAATTGTTGATAGCTATGCATTTTTTTTGCCATTTTATTATTCACATGTTTGGTCTTTTCCTTTTTAAAGAAGACTATTGAACAGTTTGTGAAATACCATTTTGCTGGTGGTGAACTTCTTTAGCTTTTTCTTGTCTGGGTAGTTCTTTATCTTTCAATTCTTAATGATAGCTTTGCACTGGATGGTGTAGCTCAGTAGATTGAGTGCTGGCCTGTGAACCAAAGGGTCGCTGGTTCGATTCCCAGTCTAGGGGCACACGCCTGAGTTGCAGGCCAAGTCCCCAGTAGGGGACATGTGAGAGGCAACCACACATTCATGTTTCTCTCTCTCTCTTTCTGCCTCCATTCCCCTCACTCCAAAAATAAACACACAAAATCTTTTAAAAAATTAAATGATAGCTTTGCTGTGTAGAGTAATTTTGGTTATATGTCCTTGCTTTTATCATTTTAAATATTTCATGCCAATCTTTTCTAGTCTGCAAAATTTCTGTTGAGAAATCAGCCGGCAGTCTAATAGGAGTCCACTTGTACATAACTAACTTGCTTTTCTCTTGCTGCTTTTACACTTCTCTTTTTGTCTTTCACTTTTGGCACTTTAATTATGATATGCCTTTGTGTGGTCCTCTTTGGGTTCTTTTTATTTGGGACTCTCTGTGCTTCCTGGACTTGTATGTCTATTTCTGTCACCAGATTAGAGAAGTTTTCTGTCATTATTGTTGCGCGTGGGTCACCGGCCAGCAGTGACCACGGAACGCTGTGGATGGCTCGACGATAAACACGTGAGAAAAAACATGCACAGACAAACTAGTTTCTGTGGGGAAGTAGGGACGGAATGGCCACCCCCCCCTAGTGGGGAGCGCGCTGATTTACTGTCCATACCTGCTTTTATTAGGCTCATTCTGCATAATAATTCAGGTAAAGTACAGTACTCATTAGGGGGAAGTAAGGAACTACAGAAAACAAAGAACTCTGCCGGTCTATTGAGTTGGGGGTCAAAGAGCTGTAAGACTGAGGAACAAATTAACTTCCTCCTAAGACCCTTCTCATTCAACTGAGAGCATTCTAAACAAAGGAGGTTTCACAGTAATTTACATATTCTTTCTTAGGCCTGATCACCCTGGGGAATCCGCACTTCTCAGTACCGAGCTGCACTACCCTGTCATTGTTTCAGGCTTAGGTGGAGCAAGGGAACTAGGTAACCAAGAGATAAGGAGATTTTCTCCCAGACGCTGAGAACTCAGGCTACGTCAGAGCCGAGGAGCAAGGGTCCATCACCCCCTTTTGCTGCAGCCCCCCAAGTCCTTCTTTTGGGGGGGCCTCCCAAAAGTGATCGTGCCTGGCTTAGGTCGTTCTCCCCGTGGGGAATCTTACCCGTCTTTGGCTAACCGACCAAGCTTTTTGGGGTTCAGTCATGAATAAAGCAGCAGAAGCAGCATTCCTGCCAGGGAGATAAGCTTTTGTCTCCTTGCTGGCTTACGGTTCCAAGGGCGTTCCCTTAGCCTTAGCTAGGCGGGGGTTTCAGCTTCTGATACCAGTCAGGCGGTTCCCAACAATTATTTTTTCACACAGGTTTTTAATTCCTTGCTTTCTCTCTTCTCCTTCTAATACCTCCATGATGTGAATGTTGGTACACATCATGGTACACATCTGGTACATCTGGTACATCTGGTACACATCAATTTGTCCCAGAAGCTCCTTAAACTATCCTCATTATTTTGGATTCTTATTTATTTTTGCTGTTCCATTTGGGTGCTTTCTGTTTCCTTGTCTTCCAAATCTCTGATTTAATCCTCTGCTTTATCTATGCCACTCTTGATTCCCTGTAATGTATCCTTCCTTTCAGTTATTGTACTCTTCATTTCTGACTGGGTTTTTTTATGATTTCTAGCTCCATTTTTATGTTTCCTATCTCTTTGTTGAAGTTTTCTCTAAATTCATTTACTCTTCCCCTTAGTTCATTGGGGATCCTTATAACCAATGTTTTGAACTTTGCATCTGGGAGATTGCTTGTCATCATTTTATTTGGTTCTTTTCTCATGTTTTGTTCTGTTATTTGAGAAATATTTGTCTCCTCATTTTAGCTGCTTCCCTGTGTTTTTTTCTATTTAATAGGTAGAGATGCTACATCTCCTGGTTGGTAGAGTAGCCTTATGTAGTAGGTGTCCTGTGGGGCTCAGTGGCACAGCCTCCCTGGTGTCCTGATCTGGGTGCTCCAGGTATGCTCCTCCCCGCCATGGGCTATGTACACCCTCCTGTTATAGTTGAGCCTTGACTGCTGTTGGCACCTCAATGGAAGGAATTTACCCTCTAGGCTAATTGGCTGTGAGAACTGGCTGAGACCACCATGGACATGCTGTGCAGGGGCCCACCCCACAGAGTAGGACTGGCTTCAGTAGGGGCTCTGGTGCCTGTGGAGTTCACCCCTTGAGTGTGCTGCTTGTGCTGGTAGTGTGTGGGTATTCCAGGGTGGTCTAAATCTGTCCACTGGTGGAGCTGGCTCTGGGGCCTTCCTAGAGGTGTAAGCCAAGCCCAGCCACCACCCATGCCTGGGGCCAACCAGCATGAGCTACAAAGTGATCTGGATATGGCTACTATTTGTGCTAGGCTTGGACTTGCCGGGAAGAGGTCAAGTTTCAAACTAAGGCTGGCTTCCACTAGTGCCAGGCCTGGGGCCACTTAGCAAGTGGTACGGGGCCTGCCAAGGCCAGGTGCTGCTTATATGAGAGATTTTAAGAAAGTCTGCAGCCTGAGCCAGGACAAGTTATTCATATCAAAACGGCACTGGAAACAGCTTGGATGGGTGGGGTTGGGCTTCAGGGAATCACCAGCATGGAGCAAACAGTATAAGCCAGGTTGATAGAACTCAGATATGGTGCCTGTCTGGCGGCTCTGTGGGGGAGGGCTTAGCAAAGGAACAATGACCTCTGCCAGCACTTCTATCTGGGAGAAAGCTGCCCCTCCAGCTCTTGCCCTGATGTCAGACAATTCAGTTCCTCCCTGTATGTCCCTGGTGCTTTAACACGTTTTATTTTTATGGTGCATTAAACTCTCCTTGCCAAAAAAATAAAATAAAATAAGTCATATCATTTAATGTGCTTTTATTTTCACACAGACTCTGAGATTGTAAAACTGGTTATACAGATGAGGAGACTGATGGTCAGAAACATTAAGAAATTTGTCCAAGGTCACTCTGTAGATTTAGCACCAGAACTTTGGACTTTGGGCTCCCAGAATCAAATTTCCTACATGACCCCTCTGAGGAATTTGTATCCAGGGGGTCACAATGGTTGCAAAGTGCAGATGCCTGGCTTTCAAACCAGAGGCTCTCTCACAAAGTGGTCCTCCTGCTTCAAGCTTTCTTTGCATGTTGTAGCCATCTGCACTGGCTTTAAGACTGAAGGAAACAGATTAGAAGAACAGGTGAAAATTCATCCAGGTCAACACAGTGTTGACTGGGAGAGGAGACCTGACTGAGGGCTAGGCTTTGCAAGGGAGCCTTTGGCTTAATGGAATGCCAGTGTCTGCAGAGGGTCTGGTCTTAACACATAGATTAGAACCTGATACTGCAGAGTGCCCCAGAAATGGAAAATATTCTTTCATGTTATGTTTGGTTGCTTCAAAACCTTGTTTAAAAAAAAACAGGCCAAGATTATTTTCTAACATTTCAAAGTAATTTTAATATGTGTGCATTAACTATTTTCCCAAAATTTAAAGGTATAGTAAATTAATGAAATGTACATACTTTCATAGATATATACACACATGTATGATATATAAATGTATTTATATATACAATAGTAAAATATATTAAATGATAATGTAATAATAGTACATAGAACAGTGTGAGTGTATAATGCATAATACATATACATGTCTATTTTCTATATACACACACATATAATCACATGAAGGGTCAAAGAAATATGTCCTTTGTAGTCTTATATATACTACAGAAAAATTGAAGGGAAAACACAATGTTTGACAAAAGGAGAATGAATACATTGAAAATGTAATATAACATGTACTTTTTTGAAAGCACTATTAAGTGGTACTTTCAAAGAATATCTAATGAGATGAAACTATGTTTACAATGCAAAAAGGAGTTTTTAAAATCACATATGTAATACAATCCAAATTCTTGAGAAATTGTAGAGTAGATATTTTTATATACATGTACATGTTTGTGAGTTGGAAGAAAGAAGACAAAGTATTAGCAGGTGTTGGACATCCCTACAGACTTGAATTACCATTAGTTTCCTTTTCCACCCTGAAACATTTGCCCACTTTCCAAATTCTGTATAACGAGCATGCATTTGTGTTACAATCAGAAAAGTTAACGTGCTCTAAATGCTATCATAGTACATAGGCTTAACCAAGACTCTCAAAAGAACTTAACTGATATTTAAGGACTACAGCAATGTGGAAAGAAAATTTTCCCCTTAATCTGCAGGTAATTCCCTTTCCTTGCCCTCATAAAATACACCCTTTATTTCAAGTTCTAATTCCCCTTTATTTCCAATCCCCATCCAGTTATTCACTGAGTACCTATATTAACTTCATTAATATTTGTGTAGTAATGTATCACTGCTAAAGGAGTATTGTTTCTATGTCTACAATTACCCACTTAGGTATAACAGTACCTTATAACGATATACTCCTTATAGGGATGAAAAACTAATGTTCAGAAAGGGTTAATGACCTGCTGAAATTCAACACACACACACACACACACACACACACACACACACACAAATGGCAGAGCAGAACTGGAACCTGAATCTCTGGGCCCCAGGTTTCCTGACCTCTCTCAGTGAACAGCGGCACACAAGGAGGCATCACTCAGAGTCCCTTTTCTCAGACCTCCCCAGCAGTAGCTTTCAAGGAAAGCCAGTCAGACAGCAAGTTCTTCCCCTCTCAGGCTCCTCCTGTTGTGTCAGGGCGCACACGCGTCTGCTTAATTCACTTGTGGCGCTTAGCCATGGAACACATAAACAAGCAGGGAAAGCCTCAGAGAGGAATCTTGATGCCCAAATGAAGTGATTTGTCTTCTGAGATTATTGTTTGAAATTGTTTATGTCAGTTGCTGAGTTTCTGTTCTGTACTTCAGGGACCTGTCTGTAGTGGAAGAAAAAGTCCCTACAGCTGGAGAACAATCCCCATGGGGCAGCTGTCATGAAAGGGTGCCCTGAGCTTTCCTGTCCTCTGGATGCAGGCAGCAGTTGGGGAGGTTCACTGCAGGCCCAGCAGAGCATGCTTGAAGTTCTCTGTCGCTGGGCACACTCTAAACATGTGTAACTAATTTAACCCTCACAACAATCTTAAAGGGAGGTACTGTTGCCCCCACCCACCAAGATGGAGAAACCAAAGTACCTCCCCGTTAAGGAAATTTCACAATTAATAAATGGAAAAGTTGGGACTTGAACTCAAGAACCCCTGGCTTCAGAGCCTATGGACTGCTTCTCACAGGCACCTAAACTGGCTAGAGCTGGCTAGAGCCATCTGATTTGGCCTGTCCTCTCAGAGAGCATGCACACTGTTAATTCTGCCCCCTCTGCGACATGGTGAGCCCCAACACATTTCCACTTCAGGTCCACGTTCCTCTCCCTCTAGTGACTTGAGATATTGTGATATAAAAGCCCTAAGCTCACAAACCTGGCAGCATTGTGAGTGAGAGAGAATTCCTTTTGAGGCATGAATTAGTTTTCTTCAAATGTTTTGACAAACTGAGAGTGTGGTGCTTAGGGAAGGAATGACTTCCCAGTGTTTGTGTGAACAGACATCCTCCTAAAACAACTTTAGACCCTGCCTGAGGCCTGGTCATTGAAGTAACTGCATAATGATTCTGAGTTAGGGCTCTTCGGATTTCAATATTCTCCTGATTTTTACCCTCCAAACACCCAGTGCCAGGAGCTGGCCTGAGCTAATGATTCTCAGTTTTGTTAAAGGAAGTGGACTCAGAACATCTCTTAGGGTGAAGAAAGAGCACTGTGTGCCTGCCAAACCTCTCCCATGCAGGCTTGCTCACCTGTGGGACCACCATGGCCAGACCAGCTCCCGTCTGGCTCCTTCTTCCTCCCAACCATGAAGGGCTCCTTCAGTGATAGGAGCATCATTTTTGCTTCCTCTTCTCTAGCTGCTGCCAGCAATAGATGGGTAGCTAGTTGGGCCAATGTCATTCTTGGTCACTGCAACCATTTGGCTGTGCATCAGCACATAGGGCAATGGTTGACCAGGGAGCAGTTATTATTGGTACCTGGACTCGGAAGGCAAGGAGCAGAGTGTTCTCAGCCTCAGCACTGCACACAAAAATAATCTCTGGTTCTCAGCCTTGTTTGGGAAACATGGCCAGGATTAGGGCAGAAACAGTATGGACGACAAGACCTATTGGGCCACATTCTCCCAGCTTTATGTCAGTGGTGGCCCTGTCTCCTCTTCACCAGGTGGCTTGATACCTGTGTACCCCAAGGAAGAACAAATCAGAATGATGAATGGCTCAGGCTACTCACATGGAAGGTGACTTTTTCCCCAGATTCAGATAATACCAGGTCGAGGAAAGAATTTTGTAGGTGGGCTGTCCTTTGGGCAAGAAGAGGAAAGTTTAAGCTATAAATTTGTGTCCCACAATATTGGCTCTCAGCTCTGGAAGTGGCCTGAAACCTCCAGTCATGGTCCTGCTTTTTACTTTCCAGAATATCATTCATCCCCTGGCCAGCAGCTTTTTCATGGCCTGCGTCTGACAGTGTCCTTGAAGGCAACAATGTCAATGTCAGGGTTTGTGCATGAAGGTCGATCCAGCTAAAACCAGGGTAGGATTCAACAAAAAAGAAGTTCAAGAACTAAATTATGCACAGGTACTACTGCCCTTCTAAGGGAAGAGCCTTTAGCTGGCTGATGCTTTGTTGTGTCCAGAGCTAGTGGTGTTTACCTGGAACTGTATAGAGAGGACGCCACATACACAGCCATCCAAGCTAGTTTCCATGACATGCTTAACCTGGTTCCTGGGTGTGCCAGTGCCTGTTTCCGGTGTGTGTGTTTCAGCCACCTTTACAAACTGTAAGTACACATACCTAGGAGTCTTTGGCAGGACAGGATTTGAAAATAGATCTCAAAGCTCTGTTTGGTTGTACTCATAGCTCTCCACCACCACTGGATGCCCCTTCTCAACACTGAGCAGTAGGGAGCTTCTGGGTTTGCAAACAACTGAGAATTAAATAATAGAAATTTTGAACAAGCTTAAGCAAAAAAGAGTACTTACTATGGAGATATGAGCATGTCTCATGGAACTCAGCAACAGGAATGCGGTTGGGATGTGGAGGAAAGTAAACTGGAACTGGGGACTGGACACCTTCACCTCCCTGGCTCTCAGCAATACTCCCTTCTTCTCCCTCTTTCTACACCAGCTTTCCTGTTTTCCCCAGTCCATGTGCTTGGAAAGGACCACCCCACAGCTACTGAGGTTGCTCTCTCCCAGGCCCACTTCTAAAATTCCTGGGGAAAAGCCCAGTGTGGGCTGGTGGATACCCATCTTTGATACAAAAACTGTGGTAAGGGAGAGAGGCATCCCAGGGGGAACATCTTAGCTACATGAAAACCACATCCATGACAAATTTTTAAAGGGGGGGAGGGGCATTTCCTTATAAACCCAGTGGGAAAAAAACTACTCAGAAGAGAATAAAAGTCAGCTATCACTAGTCACTCATTTCTTTCATTCCTCACTCTTCTGGTAACTTTGCTGTCAGCATCTCCCTCTCTCGTAGGGCACACTGAGTCTTTAGGAAATAAAAATGACTCATACATGTGCACGTGAGTTGTTGTTGGGGGGAACTAGAAGGAAGCAAATGAAGTGTTGTGGGCTTAATGACATCATTTATTTATTTAAGTTTCCTGGGAGAAAGGGCCAGAACAGCCTTCTGTAATTCCCAAACCACATGCAACTCTCTTTTCATGACATCCCACAGTTGTAGTTGTTTAACACCCTTTTCTCTCTCTTGCCTTCAAAATTTACATAGGCAGAGCCCCAGCCAGCTTTATTCACAGCAATCTTCCCTGTCTAATACAGTGCCTGGAAGAATAGTTGGGGATCAAAAACTATTAAATGAATGAATGATGTTAGTGGGTTCGCCTTCCTGTCAAGTGTCCAGATGAAAGCATTACCTCAAAGGCTCTTGGCAGCCCTCCCAATTTTGCTACGAAAAATGATAGTAGCAATCATTTTGTTTGTTGTTTTATTTTTTTGCAAGTCTGCTTTAAAAAATTGTCATGTAAATTTGATTCACCTGTCCCTGTCTCACCCTCTCTCCCTCTCTCTTTCTTTCCTTAATTTATTATCAAGACATAGTAACTTTTTTCATAGTAACTCACTTCTCAAATCTTCCCTCCTTTCCTCATTCCCACTATGTTCAAGTGGACTTTTTTGTCTTATGCATGGATCATGCTGAGTCTTTAAGCCAGCAGTGTTGTCCCTATTCATGTTAGCACAAGATTGGTCATCCTAAAATCTTGGTATTACCATATTACTTGGTAACTGTCTTGACCAAGGTCACATAGCTATTTAGTGAGAGGCCTCCTGAACCTTATGTGACTTTCAAGGGACATCCCATTGATACATTGTGTCAAACAGAAATTTGAGAAACCTTCTAATTACTACTCATAAGTTTTTTGTGTATGTGTGAAGCCAAAATTGAATTCAGATGCAGGTCATATTTTTAAATATAATTCACATTGATTTTCTATGAAATTCTGGAATTTAGCATCTTATTGTCCAACATTTAAATTATTAAAATTTATATTTAGACATAGGGCTTATTGTATATGCAGAACATGGAAAAAGTATAAAGCAATGAAACTACAAGCAGTATCATGGCCCTGATGGAATGATTACTCTGTAGTTACCAAGGGGTGCTGGTTGCTAGGCAGGGCATAGAAGATTCCGACAGTTTCCAAGAGTCCATTGTAAGAAGGTAGTGGAAGCCCACCACCATCTCCTGATGTTAAAGTTGGCTTTCTTCCACTGCTGTTCCTAAGGGACCTGGGCTTGGTCCTCTGCTGAAATCGGAGACTCTCCTGTGCTCTTGAGGCTTCACTCTCCTACAAGGAATGTTCAAAGATCAAGATGAGTTGGGAATATGGGGTCATGTTAGTGCAATGGCACCATAATCTACCCCCAGCTCTTGCTCCTGGATAAAACCACCCCATCTGTTTCTAAGCAATATCTCTTTGGAGGTTTGATATTTTTTTTTACATCTAAATCATAAAAATAATATAAGTCAGAGGGGATTTAGAGATCATGCAATTTAATGATTTTCAAATTCTGATCCATGGGGCTTTGACATTTTACAAGAAGTTCTGCTTTCATTGCTCACCCCTTTGCTATTGCTTTTTTCCTTTCATGTTATATTTCAGTTAAAAAATGTTTCCAGTGATTTTTTTAAAAGTTTGAAAACACCTAATTCTAACTTAGCCCTTCCTTTCACGGGTAGAGGGGCTGGAGCCCAGAGAGATAAAATCCTTGTGCTATTATTTTGAAGTGTTGGGAGAGCATGAGACTTAAGTTTAGTTAGTAGAATTTGGGGAGTTATTTTCATCTCCCCACCTCATCAAGGCAGAGCCATTGCCAGAGTCCATGGAACATTAGAAGAAAGAGAGCAAGATGACTCTGTGGATGGTGAACATATGGTTAGTTACCATGAGTACACATTGTTTATTTTCTTTACCAATCACAATTTTTCCATAATTTTATATTTATTTTTTCTCCCAAAATATGATTTACTACATATACAGTAAACATAAATTATTTTATGACTTTGGCAAAGTTTAAGTACACATTAATTTATAATTTAAAAAAAAATGTCTTTTTAGCCCAGACATTCTGGTTCTCCTTGAAAAAGTAGGACCATTCTTAGAGGCTGCAGAGGTTGTGGCAAGTAGGCTGCACAGAGGCTGCAGGCCAAGTGAGGCTAAAGGAAATCTGTTTAAGAGAAATGAAGGATTTAGTAGAAAAAAAAATTGAGTGGAGGAGGGTAGAATAGGAAAATTAATCAAATATGAATAATATGGTCTTCAGAAAGCAGTGTATTTTGCAACATGGGAGAAGTAATGGGTAAGGGTGATGCTCTTAGCAACGACAATTTGGATGAACCAAATATAAGCTTAACACACAGATCCCAGTAACTTCTCTGAGATTCTTTGGATGAGTCTATGTCATCTAGATCAAAAAGAATCAATAAGAACTAACAATGAACAGAGAGTTGGGAACCACTAAGATATCTTGTATTATGATTTGGGGACAATAATATTACTGGAAAATTGGAAATTTTCCTACAACCAAGAGGGGAAAAGCAGCTCTTCTCCACCTTGAGTGGCAATAGGAGAGATTTCTGGGTTTCAGTTGGACCTGCCAGCTTTGTCAACACAGCCCAAACTGAGGTGGGCATAGGTTGACTCGGACACCGGTCCGCAGTGTCCACAGCATTATGGATGAGACGAAATAAATTCACACAAACTACTGAGTCCTGTGGAGGAAAAGGGATGTCATGACTTCCCTCTCAAGGGGAGAGCAAGTCTCGGCACACCTTGGCCACCCTCTCAAGAGGAGAACTCCCTGACCTTGTCTTGAGAAGCTTTTACTGGATTCAATTTGCATGGGAATACAGGGTGTATACGTAAAGCTCATTAATCATTATCAGGCAGTAAAAATCAAACAATAGGTAACACACAAAGAACTCAGAGGGCCTATTTTGAGTCAGGGTCAGATAGTTAAAGGGCCATAAAACTTTGGGGAACAAACTCACTCCCTGCTTGGACCCTTATCATTTAATTGAGAGCATTCTAAACAAAGCAGGTTTCACAGGATTTTACATATTCTTTCTTAGGCCTGACCACCCTAGGGAACCTGCCCTCTCCAGCACAGGGCTGCACCCACCACCAGCATTGTTTCAGGCTTAAGTCAGGCAGGGGAAGTAAGGCAGCCAGGAGATTAGGAGACTTCTCACAGACAGAATGAGGACTCAGGCTATGTCAAAGCCAAGGGGAGAGGGACCATCACCCCTTTTCTGTAGCCCCCAAGTCCTTCCCTGGGGCCCTCCCCCATGATCCTGCCTATCTTAGGTCATCCCTCCCTTGAGGAGTCTTACCTGTCATTGGCTAACCAATCAAGCATTGGAGGCCAGACAGGGTGAAGTAAAAGAGGCAGAGGCAGCACCCCTACCAGGGAGATAAGCCTTGTCTCCTTAGTGGCTTATGGCCTGATGGTCATTTACTTAGCCTTAGCCATGGTGGGGTTACAGCTCCTGAAACCAGGCAGGGCAGTTCCCAACAATGGGCAATAACCTGGCTTATTACAGCAGGGAACATAGCCCAGGTGAAATACCTTGCCACCACCACCTCCCCTCTGCCTGAATTGCTGCTTCCGATTATCTAAACAGTTGACCAAATAGCCAGATTCATTCTGAAGTTCTTAGAGCAAATCTTTCATGCATAAGTAGGTTTTCTTTCTGTCTTTTCTTCTTTCTCCTTCCTTCCTTCCTTCCTTCCTCCCTTCTTTTTTTAGAATTAGGATCACCTCCATGTTGGGCCCAGGGAAACAGCTCAAGATGAAGGCAGAGGTGTAGCCGTATTAATTCAGAGTTCTGCCAGGACACTTGGCCTATCTCTTGTTTCCCTCATGGAGCAGGACCTGGTGTGCCCCTGGATTAATGCATCTTTTATTTTCTATTAAATATGTATGAATTAATAGCCATCGCTGGAATAGATATTCTCACACACATATTCACACTCACAATAAAGAAATTAAACCTTTTTTCCTAGTTGTTTTCTCTTTACTTCCTCCTTCCATCTCTCCCCCATTGTTGCTTTCTCTTTTGTCTGCTCCCTTTTCCCCTAAAATCATCAGTACCTTCAGCACTGATTCATATTCAGATTTCATCTGATGAAAGTTTCCCTTCCTGTTGTATGTAAACATTCAGGCAAATACATAACAAACACTTAAGCAAGTTAAAATACTATCTTAATGTGACATGGTGCCTCTGTTGGGCAGAAGCTACTTTCTCCTTTTTGGTTCTTTGAAACTTTGGAATTATTTGGAAATCATTCTAAAGGCTTGGTTTAGAGAATCTAAACTAGGTTTGTGTAACTGGGAGATTCAGGGAATTCCAAATTAGACTCCCACACCCTATAAGCTATATCTTTAAGTCAAGTATCAACCCAGCCTGCCACTAAACAAAATAAATCTTTAGGTCAGAATATAAAGAAAAAGTAAAAATAGATTCAAGGTATTATAAGTATATATTTATGACATACACAATATCTAAAATCCATTTAATATAAAAATTGTTAGAATAATTAGTTAAGAGTTTAACTAATTAAAGTCTTAACTTTAATTAGTAATACAAGTCTTTTCTTATACTATATATAGAATTAATTCCAAATGCACTGCAAAGTCAAATGCAAAAACTAAAAAAAAAGTATAATAAGAAAATTTAAGTGAATATATAATCTAGATATGGAGAAGATATTCTAAGTATACACCAAAGATAGAAATCATAAAAATTTTCTAATGGATTACATATAAAAATGTTAAATGCCAAAAATTTTCACAAACAAGATTGAATTACAAAATAAAAATCAGTGGAAATTTACAACATAGATGACTGTGTTTAATGTGCTTGAAATATAAATAGCTCTCCCAAATCTACAATTAAAAAATTTCAATGGAAAAATTTGCAAAGCATTTTATCAGGCAGTTCATAAAAGAAAAGATAGTAATTGTCAATAAATCCATGAAAACATGTTTGGTTCATACAATGAGATATTGTATAACTTATTAGCTTTTTATTCTTCTTTACTGGCATCATCTATTGCTAATGGTATATAGTGAAATTGTATAGTCCTAACAAAAGTATAAAATGATACATCATTTCTGAGGAAAGAAATTAAATATATAGTAAAGGGACATTAGTTTAAAAGATATTGGATGAAATACTTGGTGGCCATTAAAAATGAGGGACTACAAATACACGTCCACACAAAAAGTAGTAATATATTGTCAGTAAAAAAGCAAGGCACAAAACACTATTAAAATGTGGTCTTGCTTTCACACATTATATCCTTGCTTATTTCTATTTCTGAAAACTATGTTTTTCTCAAAATTTCCTATAATGTTTGTTAAAATATAGTTTCAATATACCCTAGGCCTACTGGACTACTGTCTCCAGGACAGGGACAAAAGAAATGGTTGTTGTTTTTTATTTTTTGGCCCAGGTAACTCCCATTAGGTAAATTGGGGAAATACTGACCTAATCAATAAAATGTAATATCTTCTTTGGGTTTATATTGAAGCTGAGATACAGAGATTCTAGCACCTGTCTAAAGTAACAACTATGTAGTAGCAGAATGGGGTCTAGAATCACATGTGCCATATTCCAGAAGAGCCATCTCTTTTTAGAGAGTGGAACTTCTTCAGGCCAGTAATCTTAAATTAAATTCCCATCAACTTCTTACTTCAGTTAGACAGGTAACTGAGCTTCTCTTCAGCTCCATTGTTTCACATTCGGTAATGATCTTTCTTTGTTGATGGCAAATGGAAAGTTTTCCGTTTCCACCGTTCCCTAGCAATGTGACATTTCAAACAGTAGCACAGAACTCTTTAAATAGAAAAGATCCATTTCCACTCTATCGTGACTCAGTAACAGCCACAGGATTCTTCTCAAACTTTCCTAAAAATGTCATCTTTGGGCTGGACTCAAGAGGAACATTTCAGCCAAGGAGACACATTTTCCACTCTGTCAGGAATGAGCGAGCATGGGTTTGGAACATAAAGTGTTTTGCAATCTTCAGAAAAGCAATACTTCTCATCAAAACCATGGCAACAACTCTGTGTGATACGTCAGAGCCTGGGAGCATTCAGGAGCCTGCTCCTAATTGGATACTCGACTGGGCCTGTAACCTATGTCTGTTAATAACAGTCACCCTGCTGCCAGAAAGAGAATGATATCCTTCATGACTGTTGCTTTGGAGACACTGTGGCAGTGATGCTGAACTGAGGGTCCCTTATGTTGAGTTACCTATAAGGGAGGTAGCATGAAATGTTCCTCTTGTTCTAGTGGATCCTAATTCTTCATCAAAAGACCGCCCCTTGACCCCAGTGTGTTCCTTGCAAACACAGGATATGACATGGCAAAAGTTACTCTTTTGTCATTCAAATAGTTCCATTTGGAATTTGTACCCATGAGGCAAAATTTTAGAGTCCAAAGCCATGGGTTTAAAACTTGTTTCCCTCACTTCTAACTCTGGCCTTGGATGAGCTATTTACACCCTCTGGGCCTTACGAGCTGTGACACAAAATAATAATTCACACTCTTTGTGGGATATGTGGGAGGTTTCAATGAGATGATTTGTATAAAAACTTCTGACACCAGACCAGCACTTTTTATTTTGTCAATGCCAGAGAAGCGGGGAGGAGAAATAAAAGAAGCAAACAGGAAGATGAAAGAAGTGATCTCCATGAGTGAATGCCTCAGTTTCTTCTGTCACTCCTCTTTTGTCTCCTGCCTTTCCCATCTCGGGTAACCCATGTGTTCAGTGCCCTCTTCATACAAATTCCTCTTTCCCAAATTGCACCACCTCCCCTCAGAGACAGGAAGCCCTGGGCATGGCTGACATTTTGTAAGTTATACATCAGCACTCCTGCTGCAACTTAAACTCCCTTTTTTCTTCAGATTCTATTACCGGAACCAAACAGATGGGATTTTTCTTGAAAGAGCCACTATCAATATAAAATAGAAAGGTAGTCTTGTATAGTTTAGGGCACAGGTGGCAAACACAAGCCTATGGGCTTGCAAGCCTCCACCTTGTTTTATCCGGCTCAGCAGCTTGTTTCCACCCAGCAGCAGCACCGAGCTCCTTGCCCCTAGTTAAGGAGTAATTACATTTGTACAGTCCTAAAATTATATTTGGCCCTTTGAAGGCCACAGTGAGGCTGATGTGGCCCTAGTAAAAATGAGTTTGACACCCCTGGTTTAGGGAATGGTTAACTCATTAACTCCACAATGATTCTGTGAAACTGTAATTGTGATATATGGCTAGTGTTAATATTATGACTGTACACAGATGAGCAGGCCAGGGCTCACAGACATGGAGACAACTTGCCTCAGGTCACACAGTGCAGTGGAGTCAAGGTTGAGTCTATGTTTTCCATTCCCAACACCCTTGCTTCATCAAGCTGCCTCCCTTCTTCATTAAGAAAGTGCTACCCACCAGCTCTGGCACATAGCAGAGGGGCTGTCTATGTGATGAAAAATGTGACAATGTCCATCAATCCTGATATCTCCCCCTTCTTCAACCTGAAACTCTCAAGACACCTGCACCATTGCACCTGGATCTTCCTTGCCTGGGCACCAGCAAGTGAAACATTCTGGCTGTAACCAGTGGTATGCAGAGATATTCTAATTCCCATTCTTGAGCTGGGTACCCAGCCTAAGCCCCAGCTGCATATAGGTAGTCTATTTCTGGTCCTTCATTATAGTGGATCCAGAAGTTTCTATATATTCTTTAATAATCACTAAGTAGGGGGGCTGTATCTCTGATGTAATAGAGTTTACAATTATAATTATAAAATATTAAAGTAACATATTCCCTCTTCTTTGCGAAGGTGGTGCTTGGGGTGGTGGTGGAACTTGCTTCTCTGGTCCTGAAATTTATTTGGGTGTGGGGAGGGGAGGGTGGCAGACCAGAGTAGTCAAGCAGCATTTATAAAAATGGATAATATAAGATTCTCTCTGCCAGACAAATCTATCATGAGTCTAGAATAATTGAAATATAGCACTGAAAAAGTATAGCCAGACAAATGAGGAAATCAGACTCAAAAGCCCAGAACTTCTGAGTGAAGAGGTGACGTCAGTGCAAATGAATGACTTAAAATTCTGACAAAGGAATGCAAAAATAGATTTGAAAAAAAAAAAACTTTGGTTCTGGAAGCTAACGGAGACTGACAGCTGAGTGTCAGAATCATAAAGGAACACACTAGGATGAAGTGGAAAAGGCACCAAGAATTCACTTGCCTTCATCACCCAGAGATGACCATATGGCCTCACAGGACGTGAAGCGGAAACCCCACAAATACCTGGCATGTGTAGGTGGCTAGAACTGAGAGTGGAGGCAGGGACCAAAATGCAACCCTCCCCTCAGTTTTTTTGTAGACACAGTGGGTCAGTGAAGGTTTGCCAGCAGGTCCGGGGCCACAAATGGCCACAGCAAGCTGAACACAGGGAAACAGGTGCTGCTCAGCAAAGCCCAAAAAGACGGACAGGGAAGGAGGCCAGGCACTCACTGAGGACAGCTGTGCCCAGAGGCAAAGGCTGCTTCACCCAAGCACAAGCTGCTTCCAGGCATGTGGGGCCCCTCCCATGTGCAGGAGGGAGTAGCCACAGAAAGACATGGGGGTCATTCATGCTCCACCTCTGGCATTGGAGCTTTGCCAGACCTGGAGAGGAACCCACCCAGGGACAGATCACACTGTGAAGATCCTCCTGGTCCTGGCTCTCTGGCCACTCTCTTCAGGCACGGAGCATCGCACTGGCCGCCAAGCCACCACCTTCCCTGGAGAGAAGCACAGCAGCTTCAGGGTGAGAAAAGTGGTGGGGCCAAGGGCAGCAGGCGAGCCAGCCACTTGCTAGCAAGAAGAGAATTGGAACAACCTTCAGGGAAGCTGTTTGCCTTCCCACCACAACCCTTTGAATCTGACACTTCAAACGGGACAATTCCGCTTCTAGGAGGTCATCCATCCTATAGTAATATTGGGGGTGTGGGCTGATATTAACTACCAAGAGTGCCCATTGCTGTTTTTTCATAGTAAAATATTGGAAACAAACTAAATATCCAATAATGGGCATTTGGTTTAATAACTTATAGAATAACGAAAAAATAAGATACTATGCAGCTACTAAAATAGTATGTTTTGAATGGTATTAAATAACATGGGAGTATATCTGTGATCTATAACTAATGATAGAAAGCAGCTAGTGAAGGAAAACATAATATGATCCCACATAAATGTAGAAAAAAGGGCCTCAAGGACACACATCCCGTATTGAGAATAGTTATCTCTAGTTTGGCAATAGTATTTTTTTCTGGACGCTTTTCTATATTTCACAATGTTTCTTCCTTGAATACATACTGATCTGCTTTCTCCTCCCTTTATACTCTTTCTCCCCTCCCCCCTCACCCCCCCATACCCCCACTTCCCTTAGAGTGTTACACTCTAAGAGAACAGCTCAGCTCAATCCTCTGGCTTAGTAGTTTGTTTTTAACTCTATTACTTCTGATATTCAGTTATCCATTTGAATTTGTTTATTCTAATGAACTAAGTTTTACATTGATCTGTGGCTTTTATTTTTAAAAATTTTAGAAAACACATAAATTAAAATTTACCATCTTAACCTTTAAAAAAATTTTTTTAAACATTTTAGTTAGAATGTGTTTCTAACTAAATATGAATACAGTAGGCAACAGACTTTTTCTATTTCAAAAAATATTATAGTTAATGCCATTACACTTTTAACATGCTAACAACAGTTTTGGATGGAGTAGTTCCTTTAAAAGCCATTCATCATTCACTCACGCTCATTGAAGAGCACAGTGTATATGCTGGTTTGCAAATAGATACCTAAGAAACTTAATGCTAAACCCATTTTAACTGCAAACCAAACACAAATTTCAACACTTTCCACTCACTCTACTGCAAACTTAACTTTAATTCAAGTCTCAAACCAAACATTAGAGTCAAACATGGTGGTTGTACAAGAGCTACTTCTCCTTCTGACCATAATATTCATTCATATCTTTAACTTAAACTAAATTATAAAGCCAAGTATAACTGCAATTCTAATGTTACAACAAGCAAAAACACTAAAATTCTAACTCATTAGGTAATTCTAGGTCTGGCTTAAAGCTTCAACCTAAGACTAACACAATCTAAAAGTTTATCTATCTATAAACATTCTCATGTCCAGAACTAACCTGAATTTTAACCTCAACTCAATTCTATTCTCTAACATTAGGCTAATCCTAAGTCTGTCTTAAACTGAAAGATACCATGAAATTCATCATACTTTATGAAGATGCTAGCAGATATCTTTTAAAATAATGGGTTTTTTTTTACATCTGCATTCACAAATGTTCATTACATAATTAGAAGTGTTTGATTTAGGGGTTATAGCTTCTGCTGAAGAGTTTGCCATCTTAATCATTTTTTAAATGTACAACATAATGGCATTGAAAACATTCACCTTGTGTGACGACCATCACCACCCACCTTCAGAGCTCTTTCCATCTTGCAAAACTGAAACTCAGCACCAATGAGAAAATACTCCCCATCCCACCACCACCCCCATCCCTCACTCCCTGGCAACCACCACTCTACTTTCTGTCCCTATGAATCTGACTAATCTAGGTACCCCATATAAGTGGGGTCATATAGGATTTGTCCTTTTGTGTCTGCTTTATTTCACTTAGCATAATGTCCTTCAAGTTTTGTCTATGTTGTAGCATGTGTCAGAATTTCCTTATTTTTTAAGGCTGATATTCTGTGGTATATACAAGGTGGGCAAAAGTAGGTTTACAATTGTGAGTAAACAAAGCAGAGTTTATTCTCATATTACTAATTCATTGATTATGTAAATCTACTCTTGCCCACCCTTGTATATACCATATTTTGCTTAGCCAGTCATCTGCAGACAGACCCTTGGGTTATTTCAGTCTTTCAGTTATTGTGAATAAGGAACATGGACATACAAGTCTCTGCTTTCACTTCTTTTGGATATATACTCAGAAGTGGGAATGTTGGATTGTGTGGTAGTTCTATTTTTAATTTTTTTTGAGGTATGCCATACTATTTTTCACAGTGGCTATACCTTTCTACATTCCCACTAGTAGTGCACATGCATTCCAATTCCTCCACAGCCTCTCCAACACCTGTTGCTTTTTGTACACATATAGTAGCCATCCTAACATGTGTGAAGTGGTATGGTTTAGTTTAATTTTAATTAATGAATATTCTTTTGCTTGTCTTCAAGAAAGGGCTGTTGCATTTGTTCACACTGTAACCTTGAGTGTATGTTCTTTCATAGTTAAGTTTGGAGTCTTTCCTTCATGGTGCTGACATGTCTCCCAGGCTAGGTCATTCTCAGTGGTACCCTCCCAATGTGCCCTCATGGGTTTCTGTTAGACTGAGTGATGCACAGGTGAGCCCAGCCTACAGGGAAAAGATGTGTTGCTGACACTTGTATTTTGATCTGATTCTAGGGATTGTCAGAGAGGTACAGGATGGCTAGTAGCTAGCTTCAGACAATGAAGGATTCTGAACTCTCTTGGGTATCGCTAACAATCTGAACAATCCTGTGGTCTCCCAAGATGCCATTTTGTGTTTGCACCTGCAGAGAGACAGTCTCATGCCCATAACCAGTGCCTAGTCCACTGTGAGGAGGACATGGTAGAGACTGACCTCCTGCTTTGGTACCCAAACCAATAACCCTGTGTAGACTGAGCCTTAGGCCCCCTTCTGTTCCTGGGCAAAAAGGATTCTTGGCACAGCTTTCAATTAGTTACCCTTGTATGTCTTCGGAGGTATTTTTTAAATTCAATCCCACGTTCCTTTTATGCCTCATAGATTATAGTTTTGAGCCTCTGAGAAATCCCCTTCTTTTCCAGTGTAGGTAACTTACACCCAGAATCTCCCTGAGAAAATGGAATATCTGTAAGAAAGAAAATAGATATTGAAAGACAGAATGTGTTTGGGATAGAGGGGTAAGAGGAAAGAGAAAAATCTCAAACAATACACTCATATATATACACATACACTCATTATATATATACTACTTATATGTATACATGTATACGATATAATCTATTTGTGCTATGGATAGTAACATAAATATTTATAAAATAGAGTATAGTTTGGACAATTCACAATGTTGTATTTTCTCTAAGCAAAGCATGATTCCAGTAGCACTTCTTTGAATTTATAAATGGATTCCAGAGTCTCAATGATATCATTCATAAATGACTGACTTTGTTCCAAGCACTCTGCTAAGCCACCTGCATAGGTTGTCTTTTCAAACTTCGTGGCAACACTATATGCAGGCATTGTTCTCACTTGCAAATGAGGAAATCAAAAGTCAGAGAGGTCTTACCTAGGGTTTCTCACCTGTGAATGGGCTAGGGATGGAATGTAAACCCATGTGAGATTCCAAAGCCTATGCTTTCTTTACTCTGTCCTCCCTCCTGAAATTACAGGACAATTCCAGGAAGAACTTGATGGTATTTATCTTCCAAGTGGCATAGTGGGGACAGAGGGAGCATGGTGCTGTGAAAATAACATTCACTTCAAAGAGGAGACAAGTGTCCTCATTCTAGGTTGTTACCAACTTCCTGAAACACCCTGCAACTCTCTCAGCTCCTCTTCTCCTTCTTTCTCTATGTCTGTAACAGAGATAAAAAGATGCACAAACTTTCACAACTGCTCTGGAGATAAAATGAGAAGAGCTTTGCAAAAAAAGTATGATGTAAATATAAGTGGTTATGATCACATTTGGCCCAGCTCACAAACTAACACTTCTTTTTCTAAGTTTTGCAGTTACGACTTCAACAGAGAAGGACCCAAGAACAACTGGCCAACCAAGGCATAATACCATGTGAGTAGCTGCATGTCCTATTTATTGATTTACTACAATGGGACTGTGGGTGTTGGGAACTAGAAAGCACCTCAGAGGTCATTTAGACTAAGCCCATGGATCTTCATATAATCCGTGTCATCAGAAATCCCCAATTTTGGATGCTTTGGCCCAAATGCTCCTCACCCACAGGGGGTTGATTCCCTAAAATTTCACATTGTGGGAGGTTTGATTTCAGTGTAAGCACAATTCACTATAGGCATCCCTCACCCTTTTCTTACTTTTAAAATTGGATATAATCACTATTCTTTCCAGAAGCATTAATCATATCACCTTTTCCCGCTTCCTAGGTTTCACTTCTATTTGGGATACTTGTATCCACAATTAATTGAATATTGCCAAGTGCTTCCTTTCTAGATTACTGAATAGTAATGCCATTCTAGCATAAATGGTATAATATTAAATAACTGGCCATAATGTGGGTCAAAGAATAAAGATTATCAAACCTTTTAGATCTATTTGATATTTTCTACCAATTTAGCAATTAAAGTTCACTTTTTAAAAAAGAAATAGAAATAGCAAAAAGAGTGCTCTGGATGAATGAAGCACAATTTAAGTTTATTTAGATAATAGTTTCTAACTTTCTCCAACAAAATTTAAAATTTAAGATTCATAATGACTTGCAGAAATCCAGGTCCCTGTTACAGTTAGTACTTTAGAGTTTGGTATGAAACAAGTAGAAATGTGTTCCTGAAAAAATGTCCTGCAGTTAGTAATATCAGAGTTCCATGATTTAAGGTCTAAAATTTTTAAGTATAATTCCGTGATTCAGAGCCAAAACACAACTAAGAATTTTTCAGGACTTTTCCTTTGTTTTTCAAAAGCAGCTCTGTGTTAATGGCTAAACCCTACAAACAGCAAACAGCAAGTGAGCTTATAGTGGAACAACCTTTTTAGAAGTTTGCTAAACACAAAAGAAACAGCTCACCCTGCTATTATTTCAAAGCTGTTTAAACAACGTGTACAACTATGATGAGAAAGCACAGGAGCTCCCTCCTGTGTGCGGCCTGCTCGTGGTGGTCAGACAGCCTGTGCCCATGCTCAGGATGGAGGAGAGACAGAGGTCTGTAGGCTTCACACAAATTCCACCCAACTTCACTCAACTCTGACAAGGCCAGTTTTTAGGAATCCTACCTTAGTGGCAGGATTTATTCACTAAGATTGTAGACAAACATAGATGCACTAGGATCCTTTCAGCAGACCATAATCTATACTATGTGCCCTTAAATAGGTGAGGAGCCACAGCTTTGAATATTATTAAAATAATCTATCCCCTCACTGGTTTTCTTTGTCTTAATTCTAGAAAGGCAAATGAAGGGGATAGACCAGGACCTTCAAGTCAGCTCCAACTGTTGACAGCTGACCTAGAGTTCCACCCATGTGCTTAAGTCCTCTGAGTCTGGGTCTTACAGCTGGCATTAGGATGAGAATAAACTTTTTTTTTTTTTGAGGGGGGGTTGAGGTTAATAAGATTAAATCTCTAGAAATTGGTAAAAATACATAATAAGATAGGAATTAACCCTATGCTACACTTTAAAATAACACCTATATGTCAGTTGGGAAAGCCAATGTCCATTTGTGTAGTAGGGTCCAATGAGAATAGAATAGTTTGTTCCCCAGGACTTTTGGAATTAGATAGTGTGCAAATTAACAAAATACTGCTTGACAGAAATTTTATATGCATAGTCTATTGTATCATTAAAATAATTACTGGAAAAAGTCCTATGAGTAAGGAAATGGTTTTTTTTTTCTTTTTAGTTCAGCAAAATGATAAAAGTTAATTAAACATCAGTTTTCCATAGTCTTCAGCCACCTGCTCTCAACCAGGCTTTCCCAGGGTGTAGATTCTCTGGGAAAATGTCCCAGCCACAGCAGGCGCATGCCACAGGCCCAGCCTGGAGAAACCTTGACTACTGAGTTCTTCTCAGGAAGCTGGACCCAGAAGAATCTCCGCCTGCCAAGAGGTGGGGGTGAAGAGGAGAGGGCTGGCCTCTTCAACCCAAGCGGAGATTAACAGGAAAGTTAACTCAGGGCAGGGCAGGGCAGGGCAGGGCAGGCAGCGTGTTTACTTAGGCCCTAAGGGTATCTGTGTCAGCCCTCAGAGGGGAAAGGAATGAGGATCTAACAGTCTCAGGGGCTTTCCAACTTAGTTGAATTCAACCCATTTCAAGCACGATTCTCTGCAGGACAGGGTGCCAGGCACTATAGGCACAAGAGTGAGCAAGACAGCCCTTCAGGGAAACACAAAATTCCAGGAGAAAGGGTGACAAGAAATACTCATATGAGTCCAGGTGGAACTCGTTACATTCACAAGAGGGCATCTTGTTTCTTCACTCTTTTATTTGAATTTTTTGAAACACAACAAAAGAGATAAGGTGGAAGGAAAAGAATAGAATGGAGGGAAGAAAAGCTGATAATCCTTAGAGGTCATCTAATTCTGTGATTTTCAACATTTTGAATTGTTATAGACATATTGTGTATGCATATACTGCCTGAAAGAAGGTGGGGGCCTCCGCCCCACTTACTCAGCACCCCCATCCCTTCTAGATGCCCCCAGTTGTCTTCCCCAGAGAGCTGGTTCTCTTCAGAACAGTATTTGAAAACCTCTGACCTAGTCCACACCCCCAGTCATTGTCTTTCATGTTTGTAAAACTGAGGTTGAGTAGGCCCAAGACATATTTCAAATGTTCCAAAGCCCAGACATAATGTGGTTCTAATTTCTGCAAATTAGACCTGTGACAATTTAAGTGTGTGCACAACAAAATTATTAATCAAATTTTCACTTTATCAATGAATTTTTAAATATTTGCAATCTTCACCCAAATTTTAAAACATCACAAATTGCCAAAAGTGAAAGTTGATAGCCAAGTGAACTGTTAGTTGTTCTTAATGTTATTATTATATAGCACTACTGCTTTTAGCTGGTCAACAAACACACCGGTATCATTGGGCAGAATTAGTCTTGAGTTTTATATTAGGTTACATCTCAAGGGCCTGTCCACTGTGAAAATGCACCCTTCCTATTGTGCACAGTGGAAGAGCTGAGGCCAGAACCTGTCTTCTGATCTCTACACAGCACTCTTTTCTCAAATATTCAAAAGGAATCACTTGAACTTTTATAGTGCTTACTTAAGTTTCTACCATAAAACATTTTGTGGCATTTTATGGCCCAAGATTTTATATGTATATATCAGATATATATATATCATGACAAGAATAAACCAATGTTTTTTGAAATGGCTTCAGGTTCTACATCATAATCTATACCTCACTATTACCAAATAGAATGGAAAGTTCCACTGACTTACCTATATCGCAGATCTCAATTCAATTGCATGCCAAATCAATGGTTAAACTGTTAAGGTTCCCCCCACACCCCTGACTCCAGTGAACTAAATAAACCATATGTCGTTTTCAGTTGACTAGTGAAACTAGTCCAAATGGATTTAATTTAATATCTTCCCTGTCCTTGGCTGTGCATCCTGTAGGTTTTGAGTTTGCCAATGAGTAACAGAGTCCTCAGCAAATTCTCTTGTATGACCCTGCTTAATTACTTCATTAAGCATTGCCTTATTTCTTACTTTTGTGCATTATAGATTTAGGATTTTCCCCTTCTGGTGCTTTGAATGGATTTAAAGACATTATTCCTTGACTTTCAGTCAAGAAAGGCAATGTTCTGAGGCCAAGACTGAACCCCTAGAATAACTTTAAACAGTGGGAAAGGGGTTCTTCAGCCAGCAACATGGACTTAAGCCAGAGCTGAAAATCACTTTTACATTTGTAATACCAGTTGTGAAATTCACATTTTCACAAGTCTTAATATCTCAGTGAAATAATCTTGAAGTTAGTTTAGAAATACTTAAGAACTTATTGTTCAGATTTACCTCCAAAATCTTATCTCTGACTCCCAAAATGGAGATTTCACATTGCCTTCTTTGTCACCATCAACTCGAATTCACAGGGAATGGCTTCCCTGCACCTCCCTTCCAGGCTCCAGGCTACAAGAGCACAGCAAAGTTCTCTGCTTTCTAAGGGATGCAGGACAGAGCCAGCATCTTCCCCTTGTAGACCTTGGATCTGCTCGTCATTTCTCACAAAAATTGTCTCACCTACAATTTTTTCCTTGGGAATTCCTCTCCTGGGTAGAATCTTAAATGACATAATTTTATTCCAAACACTTCAGAAGCCTTAGTGCAAAAAGATGCCCAGCTATATGGATTAGATGCAATCAGTGGTCAGAGAGCAATTTAGTAAATATTTGGACCATCTGCTGTGAGGAAGGCCCCATAGAGCACAGAAGAGTCAGACATAAATTCTGCTTCAAAGTGCTTACAGCCCAGAAGGGGCCCCTAATCACTCCTGCGTAATCGGCCCCATTAACAATATTGACATCACTATGTGGGAGTGGGTATCTGGGAGGATTGAAGGAAATAAATTACACTTTCTTCTCTCTCCCACTGCTGTGTAAGTGGGGCTAATTTATATGAATCCAGGGGACAGAGGGGAGAACATTTAGTTTCTTATCCTGGAACACAGAAAATGAGCTTAGAGGACTGAAATGGACTGTGGAGGACCCAGGGCTCAGAGAGGCTGGGACTCCTCTGCAGAAACTCCTAGAAAGCCGCTACTGGACAGAATGAAATGTCTGGGTGGCCTGGTTCCATTGTCTGATCGATGTAAATGAATTTAAAGTTACAATGAGCTGTCTATGAATGGTGCTGCCTTTATTTGTTTTGCAGACTAATCCAAGCCACAGCAGCCACATACTTACTGCAAAGCCTTGGTAAATCCCTGAATTCTGTGATTCTCCTCCTGCATAGCAAGAAGAGTGACGGGGGCAATTCCTGTTCCCACACCACAGGCAGCTTCATGATAGCTTTGAGAAGTGGACTGGGCAAAGCCTTCTTCCTTTCCTCAGTGCATTCATTTGACTTGGCTTATCCCTACAGCACCCTAGCACACACTGCTGGCTGTTGAGCAGAACACAGCATGAGGGATTAACCTGTCTGCCTCCTCCCTTCTTTCTAACATCTCAATTTCAGAGATAGGAAGAGGCACATACTGGATTTTCATGGCAAACCCACTATAGGTCAACAATCCTAAATTCCTTCTTTTCTTCTTTTTCCTTCAATTTTCTGGTTTCTTGTTCCTTCAACACTAGTAAACCAGTAATTATAGGCATACTATGAATTTTCCATTGTACCCTTCTTCTGAGAAATTCCAAAATTTTCACTTCTGCTAGGCCCCAAGCCAGGTCTTCAGTATTACAAAGTTACATTGAAAAGACCCCTAACACTATCAGTTGGTACTGAATTGGTAATATATTGTCAACCTAAAAAAGAGAATAATTCAATTTACAGAGCATTATCACAGCTGGCTCATTTACTTGGAATAAAAATATTCATGATCCAATTTGTCTTTAAAAGTGAGGCAAAGAGAGGGCAAGCATTATTAGACACATTTTATAAGTGGGAAACTGAGAACACAGGGAGACTATTGGAATTGTTCAAGGCTATACCAGAAATACGTGGCAAAACCAGGACAGAGCCCAGATGGATGGTTCCCAAATGTTAGTCATCCAAGACTTCTTTAATTACACCTGTCACTGTCATAGATCTAATCTTTGAGTTAGTTTTGTCTTCCTCCCAAAGGACCCTACATACATGAATTATTAACCCACGTGTCTGTCTTTGACTAATGAATGTCACATAAACTTACCGACCAGTGCTTTCTCATGAGGACAACCACTATTAAACCATGTTATTACGAATCCAGGCAGCAATCTTGAAAAGCGATAGTTCATTTTGCCTAAGCAGCCTTTTCTTCCCTCTGGGCAAACATACCACTTTTCTTCAGGTTTTTGAAATACTAAAAATCACTCCTAGAAATCATTACTCCCATTTTCAACTCCCAAGGACCCTACATTAGGACCCATGAGCCTTATAAACTCTGGAGCAGCTCTCAGACTTATGCCTCAGAGTCAGCTGGAGGGCTTGTCAGAACACAGACCCAGAGTCCCACAGCTGGATTGGATTCTGTAGATCTGGGGTGGGACCCAAGAATTGGCACTTTTGACAGGTGTCTAGGTGATGCTGAAGATGCTGGTCTGGGAGCCACACTTTGAGCACCACTGCTCCAGCTCCTGTCCCAGAACACTGGTACTTTGATTCTGACTCTTGACCCTGATCAGAAATACCAAGGGAGCCCTCCAAGCCTTGGAGTTCTCACCCTCCAAGCCTGGGGCAAGCCACCGGTGAGAAGAGGTGAGCTCTGCTTCAGCCACAGCCCTGCTCTGCTATCAGAGCTGCCATTGACGCCAGGCCCCCACCCTGTGCTGGCCCCTCTCCTTACTTGTTTACAGTGCCCTGTGATCTATTTCCTTTTTTTTCTGGGATTCTGATGAAGATGTGAGGTTAGAGTGCAGAGTTGGGCTGCAGGAGGCCTCTTCGCACCTGGGGATCTTTACCTGGGTTCTATGAAAGCAAATGTTTGTACACACAGCTGACCCAAGTTAGCTGGAGCTGCAGGCACCTAAATGGCGGGGCCGAGTAACTAAACTCTGAGATGAGAATGTGAGTTCCCTTGGGAGAAGCGATTAGTCTCTCTCCGGGGGAATGAGTTAGATGTGTGGCTGACTGGACTGACAACCATATTTTAATTTGAAATCACATCGACTTATCTTTTTTAATTTAGAAATTCAAATTCTTTTTCAATGTTAAATGTCAATGTCCCTTAAATACAAAATCTTGCCATTTGATACCCTCAGGACTGGCAGCAGAAGAGGGTACCCTTTATGTGTTTTCCAAAAAGTGAACTTGGGTGGCTGCCTCACGGCTGGTGCTGGCCCTCAGGGGAAGTGGCTAAACCCATGTTCTCCAGAGTCACAGAAAACACTGATGTCTGTGGCAGGGCCTGGCAGGGTAGTTTTCCACAGAGTAACCTCCAGCCCGTGCCCCGTATAACATCCCTTGACCTCTGAGGAGAACAGCATGTGGTAAAATGCAGTGCATTGACCTCTTTGGCTTTCTTCCCAAGTCCTTGCTAAATGGACATAGCTTCTCCACCCTGTGTTTTCTAGAAGGTTCCAGAAGACCTTTGTGCTCCTGGGATCAGAGAAACAGACTGTATGAGTCATTTCACAGTGGAGTTATTAACACCAAGAAGTGATGAATTATAGCTCGACAAGCTAAGATACAGGAAATGCAATGTTTCTTAGAACAATTAATAAACTGTGCTAAAAAGAATTGAAGAACCTCAGGGACAAGAGACCCAGATAAATGCCACCCAAGTTTTAAGCCCAATTAAAACCATTTGAGTTTGAAATGTAAGAGATATCTCAAGATACATACTGTGCCCTTAGGGGTTGCTTCTTAAGGAAAAGGATGTGTTATTCTTCTTAACCACCTAATCAGGCCTCACTAATATCACTTCCTTTTCTGGACTATAAGTGATTAAACTACACCAGTATATAATATTTACTGAGATGAACACCAGCGTGTGGGACACAGGTGAAGACCTATCTGTTCAGCTTGTACAGACCCACCAGGGTCCACTGGACTTCAAGCAGATGTGTAGGATCTGGTTGCCTAGGGAAACAGGAGATGCTTTTAGAACTCGATCAATATAAATTGCAACTGTGATCAAATGCAGGAAAAGGCAAGCCTCCTTACTAAGGATGGGGCTAGACCCAAATCAAAGAAAATGCACAAACATCACAATAGAATTGCACATGTCTCCATATGATTTCTTGGAATCACTGAGTGAGAACAAAAGGAGAGAGGGAGAGGGGCCTTTTGAAATGACAGGTTTTACAAAGAAGTGCATAGTAAGAGTAAAAGTAGCCAAGAGAAACTGTTGTTAGATCTACAGAAAATGTGATATTCAATCAACACATTTATTTTTTTTCCTATGTGAAGGGAAGCCTCTTCATCTCCTCAAAGTAGTAGAAGGGGCTTGTCCCATATACTTGGCACAAGGCAGCCAGCTGGGACTATTTGGCATGCTCCTCTGGATAACATTGTTAATGCTGGAATGAAGCAGTGAGAGTTAGGGACAGCATGCTTAGCACCTTCCCAAGCAGTGTCCTCAAGAGAGGATAGCATAGTCTGGACTACGAAGGACTTGACTTAATGTCTTTTGAAAACTGCTCACATCTAGCATGATCTTAAGGACTGAATGAAGCACAGATACACACATAAATGCACACACACAGCCCCAAGCACCAATTTGGCCAGAAACCAAGTTTTTTATTCTGGCCAAAATTTGGAAGAATATTTCATTGCCTACAGCTTAAAAGTGGACACCTGTTGGAGTAATATTAGAACTGTGGGTCACATGACTCATCCACTTGTTCAGACTTGCACAGAAAAATATTCAGTGCAATTCTATAATCTCTGATCAACCTCGTCACTTGTAATGAAAAGTGATTGTTTGTGGCTCCTGATTGAGACTGTTGCAAGGGATCAAAAAGCCTAAGGAAGAAATGCAGAATTTTGCTGAATGAGTCTACTTCTGTGCTAAGTCCAAAGAATTTATTAAATCCTGGTGGTGAGGAGTTGGGGTGTGGTAGGAGAAACAGGAAGTAGTGGGAAGAATGGAGGCTGGCATTCGGTCGAGGTTGTAAACGGCTGCTGTGTGCAATGACTGACCAATGCCTGTGTCTACTGGTTGTTAATATCTTGGACACACACCTTGAAAGAAGTCAGGTTGTCAGAGCAAGTAGGCTGCTAGCCCTACCTGTGTGACCCTGGGCAAGGCAACCAATTTTCTTGGGCCACAGTTTCCCCTTTCTGTTCAGGGTTGGAGTTGTATTTCATTATCTACAAGGTCCCTTCCAGCCCTCAAAGTCTGATTCTGTGCTTCTCACTCAGCACTCTTAGTTGCACGTTCCTACCAAGCAGCCACATGCCCCATCCAAGGGACAAGTCCCTTCTTACAATATGGGACCCCTATCCACAGAGTGTGTTACTGATCCCAAGTCTCCCCTTCCCCTCAAACTAGAGCATTGCTTCTGCCCCCAGTTTCCCATAGACCTGTGTTTCCTCAGGAACTTGGAATGCCCTGTCGCCTCTTCCTGTCACACCTGCCTCTGTTGCTCCTCCTCTTTTAGGCCTAAAGTCCACCTTCCTCTGTGTCCTGTGGCTTTAGGGAAACTGGTGTCCTCCAGGCCTTTCCTCTTCAATTGCTTGTGGCCTAATAAAGGCGACCACGTTCATACTGTGCACAGCTCAGCCAGCGCACCAGCAAATGCTACAATGCTGCCCAGACCTCTGGGGCCAGCTCTGCTCACATCTTTGTCTTTCTGTTTCAGCACTGAAAAGTCCAACTGTATTCCATGAGCAAAGAAAACATTTGGATAGTAACAAGGTAATTTTCTGCAAACTGCCCTCTTACTGAACTTAGACTCTGGGGTATAGGTCCCTCAATGCTAAGCTTTGGCTAAAGCCAGTAGAATTCTAGAGGAAGCTCAACCAGTTTGCCAGTTCCCTACTGGCAAAAAGTCTATGGGCAGCCCATAATTGCCCTACAAAATCTTACTCCTATAAAATGAAAGCTGTGGAAATGCGGTCAACTATATTAGCTTTAAAAATGTTATTTTTTAGCTTAAAAATGTCCCCAATCTTTCTGATGTTGGGGAGATCACTGCAAGGATGCAGTAGAAGTCAAAGGGCATCGTCCCACAGGGAAAAAGTTTGCTGGTTCAGTTCCTGGTCGGGGCACATGATGGGGTTGTGGGTTTGGGCCTCAGAGACAACCAATCAATTTTTCTCTCTCACATCCATGTGTGTGTCTCTCTCTTTCTCCCTCCCTTCCCTTCTCTCTAAAAATAAATAAATAAATTCTTTTTAAAAAAGAGGGCAAAGAAATTTTAAATAGGGAAGTAAAATTGGCTTGCAAGGTGCTTTGCCTTTTATTACAGTCCTTTCTCAGCAACAAGCAGATTTTTAAATGCAGTTCAGAGCTAAGGTAGAGCTTGTGGATACAGACCTTATTTGCAGTTACTTAAGGCAAAAGGCATTGAGTTTATTTCTCTTTCTGTTTCTGGGAGAGGGTTGGCATTTGACAGGGAGATGAACATATATTCTGCACCTTCATAGCAAATCTCTGCCACCTGAACATCTCAATAATATAAATACTGTTGAGCAAGCACCCGCACTATAAATGGGAAGGAGATGCAAAGCCGGTGTCTTTCTCCCGGGATTCCTTTGTCTAAGAGCTCTAGCCTTGCAACTAATCTGAGTGGAGGAAGAAACAGAGCTCTGTAACTCTTCAAAGTGCTCACTCATGAGAGGCTGTGGTTCCTACTACCTGGAGGATAACTGCATTTGTTTGTTTATTTGTTTAATCAGAACTTGAGTGACCCCCAGGCTCTTCTCAGGGGCCAAATCAGAGAGCCAGCATAGTGGGATGAAAACCCGGAAGTGGAAATCAGGGGCCTGAGGGGCAGTGTGGACCTGCTGCAGCCCACCTCATCCCCACAGGCAGCTCTGTGACCAGGAAGGGATGAGACTGTCTACAGCCTGTTTCTAAGTATCTTTCAAACTGAGAACAGGTTAGAAAGACACTTCCAACCTGGTGGAACCTTCCAACCAGGTTGAATCTGCAGGGTTTACATTTTTACTGAAGAAAGGAGTCAGGTGAATAATAGGAGGAGGGTGTATGCTGTCATGTTGTTCCAGATGGACTCGGGTTACAGGTCACTTCTAATCCTAATTAATGTTGTGGCCATTTTAAGAGGCAATGGGATAGGGTTAACAATAATACAAGCAGCTTGGTGCCATCACGGTTTCATTAATATTTTACTAACATGTACCTACCTGGCCTTTGACTTTGTAGAACTGATGTGGACCCAAGCTTTTTACCTCTTTATCTTATCTCTCCGTCCTAAAGCTATTAAAGAAACTTTTGTAAGTGTATCTGCATGATATCATAGGAGACCAGGGATATTTCCATGTTCCATTTGCCATAAAAAGCATACCCTCCCCTTTGAGAAAGTCGGATTTCTCTTAAAATTGAAACTAGGTGACTCAGTTACATGTGGTCGATAAAAGAATTCACGCTCTGCTTGCACCTGCAGGCTGAAGACACTCTGAAGCGCAAGGCCAGAAACAGGTCCAGTGGTGCTGGCTTGGTTACTATGCACATACTCCAGGGTAAGTCTGCAGGAAATCATAAACCAGGGCACCCCCCAAATGGCGGGCCATTTGCAAGAGTTGTTTGTCTCTGTACAGTGGCTAAGTCCTCTTAGAAAATGTGCTCTGCCATTAGAAATGGGTGATTTTGAACAGCCACCTAGTCATTCTGGGTCATTTAGACAACCAATGTGGAAAGCCATACAATGGCTATAAAGGTATCAGACTTGGGTTTCAATCTTAGCTATGCCACTTCCTAACTCTCTCCAAGCACATAGTGAATGTCCAACATACAGCAAATTCCTTTAAAATGTGCCCCTCCTTGAGCCCAGTAATAAATTTCTAGTACAGGCCTACCTCAGAGATATTTCGGGTTCTTTTCCAGACCACCACAATAAAGCAAGTATCACAATAAAGTGAGTAGTAATCTCTTCAGTGGTGGAAGGTCTTGCATTCAATTTGTAAAAATCACATCTGTGATGTGCAGTAAAGCAAAGAATGGTAAAACAAGATCTGCCTGTATTTTATCCAAAGAAAATAATCGGACATGCAAAGATTTATGTACAGTGATGTCCATTATGAAATAACTTTAGGAACTGAAACATTGCAAATAGTGAAATCTCCAACAATAAAGGATGGGCTAAGTAAATTATGCATCAGTCATATAATTAAATACCTTGCAGCCACTACAAATAAGGCTTTAAAAGAATAATTATTTCATGACAAAATGTTCACAAGATGATGTTTAGTGAAAAAAACCCAGAAAACAAAACTATATTTGCGATCAAATTCAGGGAAGAAAACCCATACACATAAACTGTATTTGCAGTCAAATTCTGTGATGAAAAGATATAGTCCTAGCAATATGTGTGTGTGTGTATGTGTGTGTGTGTGTGTGTGTAATTAAGAAAGACACCCACTTATGATTCTCAGTAAGTTGTTTCCTGGTGCTTCTGTCTCACATGAAGTGCTTTGCAGATACAGCTTCTTAAATAAGTCTGGCCTGTTGCAACAGTCAGTTGTCCCAAGGCTGCTGCTATATGGAGATTTCTAGATCAGACACTAGGCCTGTGTTAATAGGATGAAAGTAACAGAACAATGGGGTTAAGAGGCTTGTCTGTAAATACCTCACTTTCTAAATTTGCAATGTTGAGAGTTAAGCCGCAAATTCTATAATTCTGCATCATAGCAACACCTGGTTGACTAGCTCCTCCTCCGTTCGTCCACAGGAGTGAGTCAGGGCCTAAGTGGCAGAGGAACACAGATGTGGTCTAAGGCTCTGTCAGCAGCCTTTCTCACCCACCAAAGGATCATCACCTGCTTGTTGGATAAATTCAATTTTTAAAATGCCTTGGTTTAATTAAATAACTTTTTCAAAGGAATTTTTTTCTTTTACAACTGACCTGGATATTTGAATCAGCATCACATTGGCAAGTACAAAAGCCTGAAGAAATCATACTACTTCAACTAATTATAACAACAGATAGTATTTACTGCAGGCTCAGCCTGCACCTGGGAACCTATAGACAGGGTTCCAAATGTCGTAGCTTAGGGTCAGCAAGCACTACAGTCCCCAGGGACTGCTTGCTTACAGAATCACCAAATCGCACATTTCCTCAAAAATCCTCACAAAGCAAGTTTCTCTAACTTTTCTTTGTGCCTGATTTGCTATTTGACTTTATTTGGAAGTGTCTAGTCTTAGCTGTTAATCCATGTGAATTGATGATAATTGTGTTGAAAAATTATTAGGATGGTAGAGCACAGTGTGACATATGATTTTGGTTACAAAAGCAAAAACAATAAAATAAAAATACCACATTCTACAGCTGATCCTTTTACTGCCAACCCCTCAGCCTCCACTACAGAGAGGTCCATTCCAACTGCTCAGATGAAGCTGAAGAGAGCCCGACTTGCAGATGATCTCAATGAAAAAATTGCCCTCCGTCCAGGGCCGCTGGAGCTGGTGGAGAAGAACATTCTCCCTGTTGATTCTACTGTGAAAGAAGCCATAAAAGGTAGGCGAACACATGGCATGCTTCCCTCTGTGCCCTGAGATGTGGGGCAGCCATGGCTCAGATGTGCTTGGGCCCTGGGGCTGCAGGCCTCTGCCCGGACAAGATTCATGCCATGAGTTACTGTCCCAGAATGTTCCCATAACCAGAGGTCCTGGGAGTGAGGACAAATTCCCACCCACTCACCCTCCGAGGGTAGGTAAACATAGATGAATTTTGTTCTAGTTAAGTAGGTTAAGAACCCGACTTGGTATAAACCTCAAAATATGTGCTCTATAAGCATCCATCACTTAGGGGACATGGCTCTCACGAGCCTTCCTCTTGTACAGGGGAGTGGACCACAGAGTAGAAACAGCCAAAACTTGATGAGAAGGCCTGAGCTCTAAGCCCGGCTTGCCTGCGGTGTGTTGGGGTTTCCCCAAGTTAGTTCACCTCTCTCAGAAACCTGCATCACTAAGCCTGCCCAACTCCTAGACTCTGGGAGCAAAGTTCAGGCTCTGTAACTTTGTGAAAACTCTTTGACAACCCTCATATGTATTAAAAAGGAGTACAAATACCTAAACAAGAGACACAAACATTAATTCTGTTACAAACTGTATAAAATCATCTTGTAGACTTTTTGAACAATTGAGAACAAATGGACCCAAACAACCTGAGCATACTGAATCTACTCATAGAAGTGTTGGTTGGGGTGAAACTGGGAAAATATGGTAGAAGGAAGAAAGAAGAGCTTCACATTCCCATAGACAAACTTATTTTCTTCCAGTTATGCCCATAAAGAGTTCTAAGGATTATGTATTTAACAAGCAATGAACATTTAAATGTTTCAACATGTTTTGAAAAAGTAGTCATACCTTCATACTCACTGGCTTCAGAACCCACCAAACACTGACCTCATCACATTTTGATGAGAAAAAAATGTTCCAGCACTTGGTGCTTGATCGGGAGTAGTCACACTTGCTTGAACTTGTATGAGTCACAGAGCTGCCCTGCAAGAGAAAATTCTTCATTGCTCAGTACTTGTTGGTTTTGGCACTCATCATGAGTCCCAGAACAAACTAAAGATGAGTACCAAGGTACCACTGTATACATAAAGATGTTTTTATCAAACACTAAGTTTATTATCAAACTTACCATTAAGTGTATTATCCACATTCTAAAATCTTGCTCTCAACCAACCATTCAAAGGCCACATGAATTTTATATTTAGAAGTTGTAAATATGAAAATATCAACTCTAGGAGAGACAATATGCTAACCTGTCAGTGCCTGTAAATATGCCATTGTGATTTGCCATCTGCTACACTCTTTCCCTTCACACTAATTATCCTGTGCCTTTGAATTAGGACTAGCCCACTCAACCACACACTACCTCCTCCACCTTTACTCTGATAAGGTCCAGGACAAGGAAAGCTCTCCATCGGGCATCTCTCATCATTTCTTTGAACATTCTATTCCATGTATGTAAATTTATTATTGATTTTTGTGTGATAGGCAAAAGACCTCATTTTAATTTGTATTCTTTGGTTTATGGTGAGATTATATTTTTCCACATGATTTCGTGTCATTGCTAATTCATGGCTACTCCTTTTCTTCCTACTGAGCATCTTCTTCCTTTACTGCTTTGTCCAAGCTATTTATATAAGAAAAAAAAACTAATCCTCCATCTGCCTTAGGTATTGCACATTCTTTTACTAGTTTGTCCTTGGTCTGTGTGGGTGTGTATGTAGAGTATATTTTACCTATAGCAGTTTTTAATTTCTGTGTAGTTAAACCTATTAGTCTTTTTCCTTATGGTTTCTGAATTTAGTTATTGAAAACATTTTTAGCTAGAGAATATAGTTATTTCTCCTATATGGTCTTCTAACATTTTATATACTATTTTCATAATTCAATCTTTAGTGCACATGATATTTTTTTAAGTACATAGTTTTAAGAGAAATACCTAGTTTTAAAATTATACAGTTTTGTTGATATTTTACAATTTTTTTAATATCCATCTTCATGAGTTTCTTTACATTGGCCTGATCTTTCTAGCATTTCCTGTCTACTCTCACAGGTATGTGCTGGGTAAAATTTAAAATCAGTTTATCACATGTCAATTTCAGTCTTATTAGAATTTTCTTTGGGATTGCAGTGAATTTACAGGTTAATTTATAGTGGACTCATATGTTTAAAATATATTAATTCTGAGGCCAAAATATAGTATCACTCTCTCTACCTATGCAAGTCTTTAATTTCCTAAATAGGTTTTTTAAAGTCAAGTCAATTACTGCTGACATATGGAAAACCTATTGATGTTGCACATTTATTCTGTAACTTTGCAGATTCTCTTAATAATTTCAGTAGTTTCTCAGTTTACCTCAGATTATGTAGGAACACAATCATACAGTCTGCAAACAATGAAAATCTGCCTCCTGCTGTGGGTTTTTCTGCCTTGATGCACTGGTTGATACTTGACAAGTGACATTATAATTTTTTTAATAGAATGTATAGTTAATATATATTTTTAAGTTATATGCAGAATATTTATACATAAATTACATACAATTTTTTGTTTATAAATTATATATCATATACTTATTTATAAATTATATGAATTTTGCTAAATTTTAAAAATTATGAAGTATAACATACTATATTATACAAATCAAGTTAAATATGTTTATGTATAAAATATTGACATTATATGTAGATGCATATAATATGTAAATTATATGTATGAATATGAAGCACATATAATTCATATTACCTTATATTGTGCAAAAATATTATACAAGTTAATAGTTATTAGTACAGCACATGGTGGAAAATTATTAGTATTGCTGCATTGCTGGTGCTTCAAAAGCAGCCTGACATTGTTACATGTATGGTACATCTTTGTTATGTTATTGATGATGATATTGGTTTGGTTTGGTTTCTATCATGAATGGGAATTTCTCTAGTCATTCACTTCCATATGTGACATTAGTTGTTGGTATAAGTAGATATTCTGAGGAAATATTTCTCTGCTCTGTTCCACTAGGAGTAGTTTATAATATGGAGACTGTTTTTAAATGTTTTTGACATGCATGAAAAGATCACATGGGTTTTCTTTTTCAACTTAGTAATGTGCGATTGCTATCTTTATTGATCACCTTGCATGTCTGGGGAGAAAGATCTTACAAAGATTCATTTTTTAAAAAGATTTTATTAATTTATTTTTAGAGAGGGGAAGGGAGGGAGAAAGAGAGGAAGAGAAACATCAATGTGTGTTTGCCACTTGAGTGACCCCTACTGGAGACCTGACCTGCAATCCTGGCATGTGCCGTAACTAGGAATCGAACTGGCGACCCTTTGGTTCATAGTCCAACGTTCAAACCTCTGAGCCACACCAGCCAGGGCAGATTCTTTTTTCTAGAAGTTGCTAGTATTTTATTTGAGATTTTGCATCTCTTGTAACATTAGTTGGAATAATGGTAGCTGCTAAACAAACCATGAAATCTTGGCAGCTTAACAACAGAAGTATATCTTATTTATAAACAACCCAGAGGGTTTCTCAATGGCAAATTTTTGAGGCACCATGGGCTCCTTTAGTCTTACTGCCCACCAGCCCCTAGAGCAGGGTGGCAAACTTCCTCTAGAAGGGCCAGATAGTAAATAAGCTAAGCCATCTCAGCTGTTTGTCACAACTACTCAGCTCAGTTTCTATAGCATAAAAGGAGCTGTAGCAGTAAGTAAAAACATGAGCAAAGCTATGTTCTAATAAATCTTTATTTATAAAAACAGAGTAGGGTCACAGGCCACGATGTGCCAACCTGTGCCCTAGAGCTATATTATCCTTTGAGGGGAAGGGGAAAGAAAGAATGAAAAGGACTGCATACATATTTGAAAAGCTGCAACCTGGAAATGAACACATCACTTCCACTCACATTCCATGGTGCAAATACTACAAATAGTACATACGGCTGGGAACATTCTTTTCTGTATGAAAAGAGATTTCCCAGCAATGTGTCCATGCTGTGGCCAGGGGAACATAAATTTTGATGAACAGCTAATCCTCTCTACTACAATGTTCCCAAATAATATTGGACTATATTATTGCTGTTTTCTATTTCTCAGGTTTAAATGTCAAAGCTACATGTGCTTCACAAAGTGTTATAATTACCTTTACATATTTTTTCATGTTTCGGAAATACTTAAATATGATCACAATGATTAGTTGCTTGGAAACATTGCCTATTAAAATCATTGGGGCTCAGTACTTTTCTTAGGAGCAGGTCTTTGATAGCTTTCCTTCAGTTTTGTTCATAGTTCTCTGTGTAATAGGTTGGGGGAATGGAGGATGTATAAAAAGAGGGCTAAAATAAAGTTCTCGTGCAGTATTTGGGACAGAGGCAGGGTTTCTGTGAAGAACAGAGAGGAATGGCTACTGAGAGAGGTGGAGGATGTAGGCTGACCCAATCCAAGGAGTTGAGTAGTGGGCTCTAGTAACGGAGAACTGAGCACCTGTTGTCAACCAGAGCACCAGCCTCTTTACTGGTAATCTTTCAAAGTGCATGAGTTTTTGAGGGCAAAGTGATATCATCATACAGAATGTCATGAAGGCAGGAGTTGCTGAGAGGCCAGCTGCAGAGATAGGACTTTGTGTAGCCTTTCCCATGGCGATGAGGGTCCAACCACCTTCCTGTCACTTCTTGTCATCAGATCACTTCCCCCGATGAAGCAGTGACTCAGGCTGAGGTTTACTGTGTATCACTCTCCTGGTGTCTATCTATTTCCCCCCTCCCTCTATCCACATGCCTTTCCAGATGTGTTTGCATTCTCCAGCTCTCTCTGCAGCTGTGTTTCTGTGTTTCTGCCAAGCTCTCAGCAGAATGCTTAGTCACTGTCTTGCTCCCTCCAGATTTTAATAAAGGCCAACTATTCTCCAGTCCTAAGATAAAAAAAAAATATATAGAACTTCTCCCAACACAGAGGAGGATAGTTTTTGACAGAGAACCAGTTGTTGCCCTGGCAGTTATTTCTCATTCCCAGATGTCAACTCCTGTTGCAGTCATCTGAATGACAGCAGTGTCTTTTCCCAAAAACTTCCCCCTCCTTTATGGAATCAGCTAGCAATCCCAATTCCAGCCTGGAAGTACACTTCCTGAGTCAAGTAGAATTCTGGTGATTGCAGCTGGCAGAGACATGGTCTAGTGTGACTGGAATGACGTAATGTGGAGGAACAGGGAGCTTTCCGATTGGACTTCCATGTGAGGTGGGGCTACATCTCAGAGCATGCACCTGACTCCCTGTTTTAAGTCCATAGATCCCTGCCAGCCACCTTCTCTCAGGCCAGCATACCGCACACAATAAGCATGAGGGTATGTGGGAGTGATGATTTACGGGAAGAGAAATTCTATGCTGGCATTTAGGTTGTTCAGCTTAGGCATGGGTCATTGTTACTCAGTGATCCCTCAGCTTACTCCAAGCTTGTTCATTCTCTTTCTAGTTATCTAAATGTTTTCTCCACGTGATAGGAGCATCCCTTAGCTACCAAGGAAGCTGTTTCTTGTCCAGAGTCCTGGTTTGTGCTTGAGGAAAACAGAACCCAGCTGGCTTTCCCAACTCTCCAATCAGTGGAAGGGTCCTGGGGCTCTGCTCCAATTGACAAGCACCTTCTCCCCAGGGGTCCTCATCTTGGCCTTGGATTGAGCCAGGCTTCCTACCTGAATGCCTGAGTCAGCTTTTCAGCTGCTTAAAAAAGAAAAATCATATCTGTGATTCTGGATATATAGACTCAGTACCACAGATGGATGAGTTATTTTTATCACTCTAACCCTTTAACACAGGAAACAACATTTCTAGTCCACCAGTGCTGGTCCAGAAGTCCTCCACTCACAACTGTCACGTGACCTTTCTAAAAGGCACTGCACTAGTCTTTGCTCACCCTTATCTCCAAGGCTCAGACTTCATGATAAAACAAAACTAAAAGAATCATGCTTGCTGAAAATCCAGTCATCTTTGAGACTCTGGAAGTCCTGTCACTCTCCTATTCACTTTTAAGGCAAATAGACAATAAGCCCAATCGTAGTCATTTGCACTGGCTCAAAAAGTAAATGTTTGCTTCAGAGTAACTTTCTCGTGGACCAACTCTATCATTCCTTAATGAGAAATAATTTTCAAAGTGCACATCTTTGGGGGAAAGAAACACACTGAGGCATACATGAAAAATATTTCTCGGAGGAATGTTCTGGAAAATGGGTGGGAAAAGAGAATTAGGGGGCCAGGATCTTTGGGTGGAGGTGGGAATGGCAAGAAGGAAAGTTAGCTAGCACTGAGCAAAGGTGTTTGTGCTGGTGTTGGCCTTTGCTGCCCACTGAAATGATCACAGGCATCTTTGAGAGTGGGCAGGGCATGCCCAAGTGGGGACTGCAGCTGGGAAGAAGTTTCTAGAAACCTTACAGGGTGCTTTGAGAGTGTGGGGTCCTATAGAGGGGAAGTGAGAGACAGTGCTGAACTATCTCTATACCCCTGGGGATCTTGATGCCAAGAGAATCAGCCCCAAGAGCTATATCAAGTGCTTAAAGCCAAGTTAACTGTCTTTCCCAGTTTCTGTAGTCCTAGGATCAGGATCTGCCTAGAGACCTGAAGCAAACTTCTAGCTAGGAAACTTGAGGAAAATGAATCTTTTTTCCATCAAAATTCCACTGACATCTGTTTCCATAATGAAGGCTCTGATCCCCTTCCACAGCAGTGCAGTCAGTCTTTGCTGGACGATGCAATCCATCCTCTGCAGAAAAGGGTATCTTCACTATACTGAAACATCTCGAGACAAGAGCTGCGTTAAAACTATACCTTCACCTAGTAGCCTTTTCACTGAGGGGATGGATTCGGTTTCAGTCCCTTCCAGGAGGATGTGAGGGGATGGTCTGACCAGAAGTTAAAATAGCTCTCCTGCTGCTCTGCAACAGGACCAGGCTCCAGCTTGCTAGCAGATAAGCAGGCACGGCCCATTTTCACATTCCACTTTGTGGTTTCCAAGCTCTTGGTGTGGGCCCAGCTGAAAGGTAACTAGTACTCCAATTATCTCACCCTAATCTTGGAATTTTAAATGTCTATGCAGAGGAAAGTACAACTGACTCATTCATCTAATCACTTGCAAGAGGGAGAGGGGAAGCTAAGAGTCACCAGGCCAAGATCCCCAAGGGGCCAGTGCCCAGAGCCAGCCCTGGAGGCATAGCTGGGGGATGATATCAGGGCTTCCCAAAGCAGGTCCTTGTCATCACACCCCCGAAGTGTCTACAGGGACAATAGCCAGAGCACAACACTCCCAGAGAGCCTAGCACCAGGGAGATTGGAGCAGAGGCCCAGACTCACAGCACCAAGGTGATAGACTTGGTAGTTCCAGAGGCAGTGAGATAAGCTGACCTTTGTCCTGGTCCACATGTGTCTGACTTGAACCAGGAAGGAGAGGAGAATGTGGCACTCCTTTCCTGTGACACTCCTCCCGCTCGGGAGAAGGTCTGTCTCTGCTCTCCCAGAGTGAACCACTCAGGACGAGCCAGTTTTTCTGTCCCTGGAGTTGTGCTGACTTTTGCAAAGCTGACCACAGAATAAACTGCCTCCCGGGTGGCCTTTTTTTATTTTGATAATGGTAAACTGGAGACAAGCAAATACTCCTACGAAAACAATCTAACAATAACAGCAGCTAGAAATTATTGAACAATTACACATCAGGGACTCCATTATAAATAACATACAATGTGCTTTATATATGTTGTGTTATTTTCATCCTCAAAACACTGAAAGCTAGCTATTATTATTATTCTAATTTTATAGATAGGGAAACTGAGGCCCCAGAGATCAAATAACTTGCCAACAGTCACTTTATCACTGAAGTGGTAGAACCAAGAAACAAACTGAGTCTGTTTTACTCCAGAACCCAGCTTCTCATTGACCACACTGAACACCACCTACGTCACCTCAAAGGGAAGCCACTGCCATTGGGCCTCTCTGCTCTTACAGTCTTTCAGTATTTTTACGCAGAGTCTGGGCCGAGTGTGTAGCTGTGTATGGGCTCCTGCCCTTTCACCCCCTCCTGCCCTGGCAATCACAGACTCAAACTGCTGGCAGCATCCAGGGAGTGGTGAGTGGCTGGGGTCCCCTGGTGGGGCCTTTTGGCCTAGACAGCCCTTGGCGGATCTCAGTGTGTTTGTCAGCATATTCTGACCTGGCATGTTGTACATTTTAGATGCCACACAGGAGTCATATTTGGGGCTTTGGCCTTCACCCTTTTATTTTTTTTATTCAGGTATAAACAAGTACCCTACATGTTTTTGCACATACTAATGGTTTCTTCACTGATTTAAGCAGAGGAACCTCTTTACATGATTGATGTCACTTGATAAAGTAGACTCTTAGAAGCCGTGTCTCTCCAGGGACTGGCTCCCAAAATAAACCTCTGCCCTGGCTGGGAGAGTTTCTCCCTCACCCTTCCCAGCCCTGCTCTGCTAATCACCACTCTGTTGCTTCCCTTCCACTCTCCCCATTATTGCCAACCCCTTCCCCTTTTTAATTGCCTGCCCACAGCTGACGGTCATTTCAGGCTCCATTTAATCCTGCCTCCCCAGGAGTCTGTTTGGACAGCCCCACACTGCTGGCTCCTTCATCCAACCACCAGCAGCGCTCCACAGCCTGGTCCTCAATGATTTTCCCATTGTGCCCCTTGGCCACAGCTAAATTACCTTCTTCTCTCAGTTTGCCATCTCTTCACCACATCACATTTGATTGTGTGTCTGCTTCTCTCTATTACTCTTATAGTGGAAAGGCTGGAAATGAATAAAATAATTGACGAGTGCTCTGCCTGGTACTGGGGAAATGAGACTGATTACTGACTCCTTTATTCCAGATACTTGACTTCTAGACTTTTCCACATGATTCCAGTGCCTCAATCTGAGGTCACCCAATGCCAGATGTTCAAGTGCAAAAGACATACTGCTGTACTGGTAGCAACAACAGGGCTTCCCCAAACCTTCCAGCCTTTCTCTGAGACAAGTCCCAGTGAGATCATCACAATCGCCCTTCCTAGAATCTCCCACCTTCTCTGTTCTCACAATCAAGGTGTCACATTCAGCCTCTCAAATCGCAAAAACTCAAGCAAAATACATGGTGGGATATAGAGATGTCCTTGGGACACGTGTGCAGAAAAAGGGGAGACATTGGCTCTTTTCTGTGTTCCCTCCTTCCAACCAGCCAGCAGATCTTCCAGTGTGTCCCTAATATGGTCCCTGGTGGCCTCCAGGGAGCAGCACTGACTTCCCACCCTTCTGCTGTGGCTCTTAGAGTCTGGAGGCTGGGCCATCCAACAGCCCAGCCTCAGAGCAACTGGGCGAACTGGACCCTGCAAGGTCCTCCAAAGAGATGAGAAAACATCCCCTCTGCTCTTACTTACTGGTCCACATGAGCCCTAACAAATGATTATTTTTATTATTGATGCACTATTAAGTGAACTACTGACACAAACTACTGTTCTTATCATTTGCTGTCACTCCACTTAAAAAGAGGGGTGGCTGGGAGCTAAGAAGAGACACCATTCTCTGTCTTTCTCTCTTCCCTCCCCTCCAACAAGCCTTCTCAAAACATTTTTACCCATGTTACACTACTTCAACAACTTGGCAGTTTGGCTAACTCCCTCTAATTTGTACACATTTGAGATGTGATGCTCTGGGTGTGGCAGGTATGGGGTGGGGGGAGTTTGTCACCTGAAGTATCAAATTGCTCAGAGAAGATCTGTACTCATTTAGACTGAAGAAGTGGGGAAGTGGGATATATGATAATGAAGCTCTCAGATGGGGGCCCTGTTGGGCAGAGAAAACCAGCGCCTCAAGGGGCGAGCACAGCCATACTTGGAGCCCCCTGAGGACGGGAATGGCATTGGCTTCAGGTGTTTACCAGGTGGGTCCCCGTGAAGTGCTGTGATTCCTGGGCTGGGGAAGGCATAGCACCCACCTGCCACCACCAGCACCCATGCCCACCTGCCCCCAGCAATGCATGTAATTGTTCTAACAGGAACAAAGCATTTAATCCCACACATGTAAGTAGGATTTAGAAATTTCAAAAACAACATGGTTTCTAAAGAGAAGAAATTTATAGATTGAGTTTAAAATGGAAGTATATTCAGGGAGGCAACTGGAAGAACCTTCCTGGGAAGATCTCAGGCCAATGATCCCCTGGAGAAAGAAATATATACGTTTTTTTTCACATTCCATAAAAATGACAAATACAGCTTTATTTGTGAAGTGCAGCCTTTGCTGTGAGGAAAAAAAAAAAAAGAAAGAAAGAAAGGTTGTGAGCTAATTCTGGACTCTTAAAAGAGAGAGGGAGCTATTTGAGACCAGAGCACTAACCGGGTGGAGAGAGAGTGACCCCTGACCTCAAAGAAAAAGCTGATATTTGTCAAATACCCAATGAAATGCCCCTGTTGAAAAATGAATAGGTTTCTGATGCACATAAGAGCATGATAGGTTGTATTTATTTCAGTCGATATATAAACAGATGTTTTATATTATTCTCCATACTTGTCTATTATTTCAGGTATTTTTATAGTTAAAAAAGTGTACTTTACAAAATAAAAGTTGTAAAATAAAAGTTCCCATTAATGCAATGAAAAACTGTAGCTGCTACCAATAAAATAATGATTTTTAATTGAGGAAGACCTCTTATGTGTTCACATGGAAAGATCACCAGGAAACATTTTAGAGTGAAAGAAAGCAAGTTTTAAAATAGTATGTCTTACCCAGTCCTATCTGGATGAAATACTTTTTTAAAATTTGTGTGTATATGTCTTGCTATGTGTATAGAATTAAATCTAGAAGAGGAAACAAATTACTCCCATGAATGGGAATTATTATGGACATTCCATATGATATGAATTTTTATGATAAGCATTTATTACTTTTATAATCATAGAAAGCAGCAACATGGCCCCCAAGCTGTTCCAGGACAGCAGGCTGCCCAATGGGCCAGCGTCTGGAGTTTCCACCTGCCCTGTCCTTGTCTAGCCTCTTTCCTGATTTGACCCTTGGATGCCTGAGTGAGGGGCCGTGACAGATGCCAGCAGTGGTGGTGATGACAAGCCCCAAACCACATTTGTTCCATGATTTCCAGCTCCTCACTGTCTCTCCAGCCTGCAGGGTGAAAACTCCTCTCTCTTATCTGCTCAGAGCAGGAGTCAGAAGTTCTTGTCGGTGTGACTGCAGAGCACTGGGCTGGAAACTTCCTGATAACACCCAAATTCCTTCAGAAGAGCTAGGCCTGCAGTCAGGCCAGATGAGTGATGCAGCCCCAGCACATCTTACAAAGTGCAGTTGGATAATAAACCAGATGTAATTGAGTAGTTAAGAACCATAAGGGACATACAAAGATGTCATTATAGTCCTGTCTGGTCTGAGAACCCCTCTCCCTAAGCTAAGGTACCTGTCCTGCTCCAAAGTCCACATGGGCTGCTGAGGAAGCAGTTCTGCATGTGAGCGCCAATGTGGATTCCAAAATAGACACAGAGATATGAGGAATTGAAAGAAAATTTAAATACTAGGCAATTAAAGGTGATCCTGACTTTTCTGAGACACATTTATGGCTCTTATAAACAGATATGCATTAATTGAATGGGGCTTTGGTACACCCTGGTGACATTAACTAATTCTGACATTCAGGAATTTAAAGTTAGTAGCTGTCTTACTAACTTATCCTGTTAGCAGAGTTTGCTAAACATTTCGTGCTTTGTGTGCTCTGCTTTGTACTGAAGATGATGCACATGACCCACTGTCATCTCAGTTCTTCTCTCATTGTGAGACTGAGGGAGACGGGCATCCTCCCAGGGCTTGCTCCATTGGCCTCAGTCCACGTCCAGTGGTCCCTTTTCCATCTTTCCTCTTTCCTGATTTGGTTTCAGAAAGATATGGGTTCGCAAAGAAAATGTTCAGGAACGGATAAACCTGAAAATAAAGTTTAACAAGTAATGTAACTCATTCTTTCCCTGCCAAACATTACTTTTAAAAACCCAAGTTCCCATACGGAGTAAATAGAGGAGAAATGAAATAATTTAAAATTCATTTTCACTCTTCCCTTGAACTGGATACAGAACGAAGAGCTAATCCTGATGGGGAGGGGAGTAACCCATTGAAACATTTGATGTATCTAAGCCACTGACCCAGTTTTGGATTTTATCCCTCAGGTAACCAGGTGACTTTCTCCAAATCTACAGATGCATTTGCCTTCGAGGAAGACAGCAGCAGCGATGGACTTTCTCCAGATCATACTCGAAGCGAAGACTCCCAGGGCCCAGCAAGATCCCCTCCAGACACTAAAGCTAAGGAGACCTCTTTGGCAGGTCCTCCGGGTACAATACAGGTAAACTAACCACACCTCAGCCTGTCATCTCTTCAGCCTTAAAATCAACACAGTTTTGATTTGAGATTCAAAAGTATCTCTTGACAGCCTATTACCTCGGTGCCTCTCCTCACACTTTTGTGTCCAGGGTTCTGTGTATAGTGGCAAAAACCTCCAGAAAGCCCTGAGGGGGAATCCCAGGACCATCTCCTTTGACTTAATTTACGAGCATCTACTCTGCCAAGTAGCTGCCCTTTATCTCTATTTTTATAGGGAAAATAAACATGAGGTTTACTGAGATTAGATGCCCCACCAACCATGTCCTAAACAGAATGTGCCCGAGCAGGACTGGTTTCAAAGCCCAGCCTTTCCACACAGGGAACAGTCACTAGAGGTGCTGGACCACAGAATGGAGGTCCACGCAGGTCCTGCTGTGAACAGGTTCCTACCTGCCAAACTGCTGCAAGGTCCACTTCCAGCCCCAAACCCAGCACAGCACTCACCTTTTTCTGGAGAGAAACTCTTAAAATGTGAAGAAGGTGTATTGAAAATATTGTGAAAAGCACATTTATAAAGAACTGTGATGATTACTAATAGCAGCCATGGGCATGTGTTAAGGGCTCACTGTGTGCCAGGGTCAGCGCTAGCTAGTTCATATGCATTTTCTATTGGCTACCACAGGACCCCAGGCAGGGAGCACTGATGCTGATTCTGGCAGGAGAGGAAGTAAGGCCACTCTGCAAGGCTATGGAGCTGGGTGGTGTGCAGGACACTGCTATGCCCCTGGCCCCTGGAGCTGGCCCTCTAGAAGCCACCAGGCTTACCAGCATTTTCCTCAGCTGGCATGCTGGTACTCATGGAGCCCTAAGAGCAGGTGTCAGAGTGCCCACACATGAGGGGCAGGACACCCACTGGTGTGGCCATGAGATGGAGGGCTTCCAGCCCTGGTTCTAGGGCACACCCACTCTGGGGAGAAGCCTCCAGACCTTCAGTTCCTGCCCTTTAGCCAGAGTTCACTCCTCCCAGCCTCACAGGAATTATAAGATGGACTGAAATTAGACATTACATCTGAAAATACTTTTTTACACCATAAAGCACCATTCAGTTATCAGGGACAGTTTGGTAATTTTCATCCAGGGCCTTGTTTCCCAAAATGGTGCCACTTACTGGTCACTGTCACACCCTGCTTTCCTCCATGGGAGCAAAGCTGAGGCTGCCAAGGAGAAAGTGTGGAAAGGGAAGAACAGGGAGACATAAAAAGCAGAGCCAAAATATGCACACATCTACTGTGCAGGAGCTGGTAATCAAAGCGCTTTTCCTTGCCCTGCCTGCCACAGCCAGTCTCCACAGCCAGACCTCTCTGATAACATCAAAGAGTCTTTCAGACCATTTGGACTATTGTTCTGACAGCAAATTCCTTAGCCTCTGATGTAAGAATGGTTTGAGGAGAAGACAAGTACTTTTCTGCTGAACCCTAGAGAGGGGAAGAAGGGAACACTGAGTAAAGCCAGACAAAAGGCAAGGATCATTTTGTCCTTTTACCTGGAAACCCCACACAACAGATTGAGACACTGAGGCTCTGGAGGAATGGGTCTTGCAGACCTTTGCTTGCAGGCACCAGAGTTCAGGGAAGGGCTGTGCAGTCCCAGGCAGAGATCCTGAGAAGCCCCTGCCCCTTTTTGTCAACGTCACAGCATAGGAATGAAGGAAAATGGGAGAGAAGATGATTATATTTCCTTCCAAGTCTTCTTCTTACAGAAGCATTCCTCTCACAAAGATTTGTCCTGACACTACAGGCACTCACATGCACACACACCTGCATGTATATGAGTGTACACATGTGCATATGAACACACACAAACACACACATGCACTGAGGCATGCGCACCAAATATACACACATACACACACAGACACACTACAGATACACACGCACATGCACATGCACAGAACACATCATATATCCATACATAGATATGTATACATACATCCTATATCTATACATGCACATGAATATACACATGCATGCTACACAGAGACACACAGCTATGCATAGAACACACATGCACACATACACACTTGTTGACAGAGATGCACATGCACACACATTTTTTTCTCCATCTGCAAATACCCTGTTGTCTACTTGTTGTCCCACTTTCCTCACCGTTCTTACACCCACCCATCCCTCTCCCTTTCTTTTAATCCCATCACCAAGTCCAACAGGCAGACCTTTTCGCAGAGAGGAGGAACCCTCACACAGGCTGACAAACATCCCAATTGGTCAAGAATAGGCCAGTTCCATACTTGTCTTGTGGATTACTAATAATGACCCCTTTCTCTCCTCAAAATGTCCTCAAATGACATTTTGGTTGACAAGTTGTATATGTGACTCCTTCTCCTGGAGGAAGTAGTCTTCTATGTACTTGGATATGAAGCTAGGGTTAAAACAGTAGAGCTGTGGGGTAGGGGGGGAGGCTGTGCTCTATCATTTCTCTGTCACACAGTTGTTACTTTTATATTCTAATAATGCTAAAATTTGGATTTCAGGATCTCACTTCTGGCTCAGAAAATGACAGGAATGACTCAGTCTCACAGCCCAGCAACCAGTCAGATGCAGGGAAGCAGGGGCTTGGGCCCCTCAGCACCCCCAACCCTGTACATGCTGCTGTCAAGGTATGGACGGGCTAGTCTCTGAACCCTGCCTGAGAGCTTGCTCACTGAGCCATCTCTGAGCAGGCACTGAATTAGGTCTGGCAACACAAGGAGAGTCACTCTGACTCATGAATAGCTTAGTCCACTAGGAACATCACGTGACTAGAGTTGAGCCATGGGCCACCAGTGAGTATGGACCAAGATCCTATTACCTATGCAGCATCACATGGGTCGTCCCTGCAGAGAAGAAACCTGTGTGTTTGCATTTCTTTGGAACCACAGCTCAGCTAGTATATTCCTGAGTGAAAAGACTTCATAAGCTCATCCTGGAGATGGACACAGCTGATTATATGCACACAGAATTTGTAAGGGCCATGAAATCAGTGTAGGGGAGCTGACTTTTATGCAGAGGAGGCAGACCTGAAGGCCTTGCACAGGTAAGATCTGTGTCATCCAAGCCAGTCTCCATTCAGAAATACAAGTAAAGGCAAGGATTTTATTCACAGAAGACACATAACTCAAGCATTATAGCATATTTTTGGTTTAAGTTTCTCATTACTATATTTAATAGTTCACAGAGTGTTCTCTCCTCAATTAACTGTACAATAGTCATTTAGCCTTCTCCTTAATATTTTATGTCATAGGATTTCTCATTGACTTGGGATCATGTCTTCTCACCTCTAGTACCACCACTTATGGAGTACTGAAATGACTCTTAGGAAATATTTTTTTAGTGATTGTAAACTGAATAAGAATCATTGTTGAAGTAATAGCCCCCTAGTCCCTTCCACAGCATACACAAAGGTGACTGGCAGGTCTACTCGGCTGCCCAGTAGAGGGCCCCCACCAAAATGCAGTATCTTAAACCCAGCTTACAATTCATTCAGCTCAACAGCTTTGAAATTATGTGATTACTGATGACATTTGTTCATTGCAGGGGGAAAGAGGGAAAGCTTCACATTATTTCCAATGTTGTGTACAAAGAAATTTTATTAACACTTCTACCATAGTATTAAAATTTCATGATTCACATTAGCAAAACCTTCAGCCTCAGTATAGTAAGAGAATGTGATCATTGCCCTGAGGAAGGACAGGTCAGCTTTAATAAAGAGCAGGATTGGCTGTTCATGTTCATGTAAGAGCCAATATTTTCTGATTGCTCCATGCCTGCGAACTCTCAGTTGTCCGATATTCATCATCTCCAAATTAGGAAGATACTACAGGGGGCTTCTCAAAGAAGGAGGCAATTGAGCTGGGGAAACCACCCTGCCCTGGTGACTCCGTAAGGTTCATGTGAGGCCAATGATGGAATGAAGAGGAGTGCTCTGAAAACTGTAACATCTCTTATGTGGTCAGTGAGCATCAAAGCTGCATAACACAGGACTCCTGCCCTCCAGGAGCCCCCTCCAGGAGCCTGTAGTCCAGTTGGGTATCACAGCCACTCAGTGTTTTTAGAAAGTAAGAAAAATGTGCCCCAAAGGACTTGGCATTTATCCAAAGGTAAAGAAATTGCCAATAATCACATAAAAAGGTATTCAATGTCATTAGTCATCAGGAAAATGCAAACCAAAACCACAACAAAATATCATATCACACACACCAGAATGGCTATAGTCAAAAAAAAAAAAAAAAAAAGAAAAGAAAAGAAAATGGCCAGTGCTGACAATGTGGAGAGGGGAACTCCCTTACACTACCGGTGGAGATGTAGAACGGTACAGCCACCCCGGAGAATGGTAGTAGTTCCTTAATTAATCCAGGTAGAATTACCATGTGACTCAGTTTCCACTCCTGGGTATGTGCTCACAAGAACTGAAAACAGGTGTTCAAACAAAAACTTGTACATGAATATTCATAGCAACACCATTCACAACAGTCAAAAGTTGAAACTAACTCGTCAGACAGCAAGTGGAGGCGGGAGCTGTACATAGCAGAAAATTTCAGGGAGAAGAGGCAGGAGGAGTGAGCTGTTGGAGAGGGGAGGTTAGGCCATTTGGTGAACAGTCTGCTTTGGCAGACTGGAGTGTGCGGCTCTGCCTTGCAGAACAGAAGGCAGCCTGGCTGCTGTGCGGCATGGCAGCCCCAGTGTGTGTGTGCAGCTTACAATGAGAATACCTTTGAGATTGCAGGCCACATGGTTCCCTGTCACATTAACCTGCTTTACACATTGACACCTAGATCTTAAGCCACTGGACTTTGGATGCACCTCTGCTTTAGAAAAATGAGTGTTCTCTCCTTAGATCAGCCATGCAGTTCTGGGTAGGAAACAGAAAAACAAATCCACAACCTTACTATCCTCTGGTCTCAGAAAGAGGGGAAACTACACAAGTCCATAAATTCAGAATTCCAGGTGTTCAGTAGACTTTGCCTCACTATGCAGAGAAAATGGTCTGATTCTAGTATCTTTGGGATGGCTCAGTCCTTGTGCTAAGGCAACATGAAGAGTAAATCCTTTAGCTAGGCCCAGGGCTGCAGCTCCCAGGGACAGGGCAAGTCCTAGCATGAGGTAGAAACAGAAGCTGAGCTGGAGCAAAGCTGGCAGAGCTGAGACTGCAGGGCCCGCAGAAACCTTCCCAGGTGCAGAAGTCAGACTCATTAACTAAAATATTCTTCAATTAATGAGCAGGGAGAAGTACATATGCTCACTATTTATTAGCCTCCAAGGAGCAGCCTCCTTGAGAAAAATACAAAAGAGGCTTCGGTGGTGGGATGTGCTGAGTCAGAGAAAACCCAGCGGTCTGCTCCTTTGGAGAGGTCACTTTCAGATGTGTGTTTTGTGGTTAAAATGGGGATGCTGCCCAGTCAGAACACAACTGCCAGCTATTCAGGAGCCCCCTCTTCTGGGCACTGCTGGTAACTCACTTTCCCTCCAGCTTTTCCCTGAAGTCTCCAGTCTTCTGTCCTGACATCCATGTTCTTCATTTCAACCTTCTGAAATACAGTCAAGGTTTGAAAATTTATATTTTTCAACTGATCACAGTATGGACCTATTGCTTCCTAACATATGTTGGAGGGCTTTTGATTTTAGGAGCAGGTAATAGATGTAATCACACTGTCTTCTGAGACCTATTATTATTATTTCAATGTTATCTAATATTGCCCTTATCTTGATCACTGAGATAGAAAGTAGAGAATGTTTTCCCCAACTTGCAGGTAAGGTAACTAATATGTAGTAATGTAATTGTACCACGTTCAGATATTTCTCTTAGCTTCCTAGCCTGTACCCTTCACTTCTTTCAATGTGTCCAAATCATGCTCCACAAAGGGTAACTTCCGGAGGGACCCTGGTATGTGGTAAACCCTTCCTGTAGTGAATATAGTGTCATTAGTTCAGAGGGTATCACTTCCTGATTTTATACCAGGGTTTGTGGGTGGAGTGGGAGAGACATTCTATCTTACTTTTTAGCAACAAAGCTTCTCATTCTGGATTTTCAAAGACAAGATTAATGTCATCTAAGTTTATGTCATATCTAAGTCAATTTACTAAGTGCTTAAGTAACTGTGATTACATGTGTACATATGAAAGAACCTTCTTATGAGTCAATCCCAGGATCAGAATGCATCCTTTATTAGGCCATCAGCTAGCTAGAAGTGAGGAAAGTGTTCTTCCTCACTGAAACCCAGACTTAATCTTACTCTACTCAAAGAAGAAAATACTCCAGGAACCACTTCTGAGATTCAAGACTCCCCACCTAAGGGGTGTACTCCCAGTGTATTACACTTGTAATGGGTTTGTTTAGTAGACAGTCTGATGTCCTGGAGATTGCACATTGTGCCTTTGCCATTCTATATGTCTGAGATTCAAGAACATCTGTCAGACAAAACCTCCTTGCAGTATACCCATAATGCCAATCATTCCCACCTGAAGCACATGCATGTCTTTATCCTTTTGCAGTCCAAGTCCTTGAGTGACAGTAAGAACCGCCACAAAAAGCCCAAGGACCCCAAGCCAAAGGTGAAGAAGCTGAAATATCACCAGTACATCCCCCCAGACCAGAAGGCGGAGAAGTCGCCTCCGCCCATGGACTCGGCCTATGCTAGGCTGCTCCAGCAGCAGCAGCTCTTCCTGCAGCTCCAGATCCTCAGCCAGCAGCAGCAGCAGCGGCTCAGCTACCCTGGGGTTCACCACGCACAACTCAAGTGAGTCAGGAAGGTGGGGGTTGGGAGCTGGGCACGGAGGGTGGGATGGCTTCTGTTCATCTGAGGAATCATGGGCTAGCACGTTGAGATCCAGTGAGTTCCATAGTGCATCATGTCCTCCTCTGGAACTCATGGTATGTGTAGGATATGACTGTTCAGAAACCACACACACCTTTTCAGGAATGTAAGGTCAGGAGGGAGCAAGTAAATCAATGCCACTGAATCAGAGGCCTGCTTGGGAAAAAGGGAGGTATGAGCACTTGCAGACTTAACTGTGGAACCAAGAGGAGAAACCATTTAAGAATGTATGCTGGAATTGTGGGCAATTCCAATACAGGTTACATTTCTTAAATGGGCTCAGCACTTGTGTTTTAGGAAGCAACAAAGCTGAGTGACTGAATGATAACCTCAAAGACTGACTTCCTTTTTTTCTTGTATTATAATGTTGTACACCTGAAAATTATATAATGTTATTAATCAATCTTACCCCAATAGATTTAATTTAAAAATATACAAACTCAAAGAAAATCCATAAAATAATATTTATCTCTAGCTAGTGACATTATGAATATTTTTTTCACCACTTAAAATCTTTTCCTTTCCTCCACAAATTTTCTAAAATAAAGATGTATTACTTATATAATGAGAAAAAAAAAGAAAACTGACTCCTGAGCCCCAGGGTGTGACCTCCACACCAGGTCACCTTTTCAATGGACAGTCTCCTCCACTCTAAACCTGAAAGGTGGGTTTCAGCTGCCTCTTGGTTCAGCCTTGGGTGAGGTAGGTGATTATGCTAAGGACAGTCTCCTGGGCATGCTTCTGCCTCCATGAGAGTGCACCTGCTAAATCATACATGGATATGTCTTGCTCACTTGCCAGAGTCTCCACCACTCCCTGCTGTCTCCCCCAAACTCAGCTTGAGTCTCTTTTGCCACCTGCCATATCACCTGCTGGGGTTTTCCTCACCCTGTCTCTTCTGCTGACTTACTACTTTCCTGATCCTGGTAGACAATTAACCTGTGATCTGATCTAAATACAGAATCCCCCTAAAGGTCCTGGTCACCCAATTCCAGTGTGTGGGGGAGGTTTCCCTCACATCACCAAGTGATTCTCCAACATCAGCTGGGTGTCCAACAATTCAACTTAATTCTGACACTAGCTCCCTGAAAATAGTATCAAATTACACAGGCTAAGGGCTCAGTCCTACAAGACTGCCACCCTCACCCCCTCAAGATGCCAATTACAAGTCACCTGGGCTTATGGTCAACCAACTATAGATCAGAGTTTCCCATGACCTCCTCTTTGGGTTTGATTAGCTTGCTAGAGAGGCTCATGGAACTCAGAGAAACATTTTACTTACCAGATTACTGGTTTGTTATGAAAGAATATAACTGAGGAAACAGCCAGATGGAAGAGATGCACAAGGCAAGGCATGAGGAAAGGGTGTGGAGCTTCCATCCCTTCTCCAAGCCGGCCACTCTCCCAGCACCTCCACGTGTTCATCAACCCAGAAACTTTCTGACTCCCAAGCTTTTGGGTTTTTACAGAAGCCTCATAACAAAGTCACAACTAATTAAATCATTGGCCATTGGTGAATTCAATCTCCAGTCTGTCTCCCCCACCTGGAGGTCAGGTCGGGTGGGAAGAAAAGGTTTAACCCTCTAAATGCATGATGGATTCTCTTGGCAACCAGCATCCCTCCTTAGATAGAGTCCAAAAGTCACCTCATTAATATGACAAAAGATACCTTTGTCACTCACTACTTAGGAAATTTCAAGGATTTTAAGAGCTGTAAGCCAGAAACCATATGAATACCAAATATATATGGTTATTTCTTACAAATCATAATATCAAACCTACATATATAGATTTGACTATATTTTAAATGCCTCTTTTTTGTTTGTTTTTCAGGGAACCAAATGAACAGATGGTTAGAAATCCAAACTCTTCTTCTACACCACTGAGCAATACCCCTTTGTCTCCTGTCAAAAACAGTTTTTCTGGACAAACTGGTGTCTCTTCTCTCAAACCAGGCCCACTCCCATCAAACCTAGATGATCTGAAGGTATAGGATTTGGCATAGTTTTCTTCTTTTTTCCTTTTTAACACATACATCAATCAGTACATTGGCAATAACATTCTGACCAACTGATTTCTTGTATAGAAGAGCAGTTTGGAGAAGCACATGGGAGAGACTCAAGGAGGTGAGAGTGTTAACTGCTGGGGTTGAAGACCCCTCTCAGCACTATTGCTGGCCATGTGGCCTTGGGCTAGTTTCTTAACTCTATTGAACCTCAGATTCCTCATTTGCATAAGTGATTGTGAAAATCAAATGCAATCATATATACATGATACAGCCTAGCCCAGAGAGTAGCTGTGGGGCTGACATGAGCTCTCAGTCAGAGGTTAGTTCCTTGGTGACTTTTCACCAAAATGATGAAATTAGAAAATAAGAACCATGTGGAGGGCTTTTCATAAATCTAAGTATGTTCAACAGATCTGACTAATCTTTATTCAAAGTACATATTTTCTCCCACTGTTTTGAATGCTAAAAGATACTTTCCAGTAGGAAATGATGAGAATAGATGAAAGTTGAGTGTTTCTGGGAGTGTTGTGTTTCTTTTTATTAAAAGAAATGTCATTAAGTAAGGATGTTAATCTTTATTTATCAAGATAAAGATAAAGTATTGGTAACTCGTATCCATTATGTGACTTAACACAATGTACTATTTTAGGAAATCCCCCAAACTGAGACCTTCTGAAATGTGCTAGTGATTTACTCTGGCTCACAGAGCACAAGGACCTCAGGTTACTGAAATGACCCTGAGCTTTCAGTTGAACCCAGTGTGCTTCGCAGCGATGCTCAGGACTGCATGCGTGTTCATCCACTATTCACAGAAGAACTGGAAATGATGAGTGCAGTACCTTCAACTTCTGTAATGTGTGAGCACCCGTGCTCCCTGCAATGCCTCACTCCATTTTCAGTGATTACCCCTGTTTACCTGCTTCCGCCTCATCAACTATTCTCCCCCAACAAAGGACCTTGTCATTAATTCCAAAAACCTAAATTCATAAAAGTCCCCATGGTCTTCACTGTGCCAGTGTGACAGACCTTTCTCAGCCTTCACTTGCCACTCTCATTCCCATTCTCAGCAATTATCTTCTTTGGGGGGAGGTAGGATGAGATCATTTCAGAGGAACGATCCATTAAAGGAAATTCTATGGCTGTCAAGTGCCAATACCAGGAAATAAAATGTATCTTGGTTCCTCTATTCCTTCTATTTGAGTACAAGAGCTTAGGTTTGAATTTGTCACCCATAACCTGGAAGAAGGTGCTGAGCATATGATAATACTCTCCATAGCAGTAGGTTACTACCTTCCACTCCCCAGATCATAAATCCATAGAGGTAAAAACAGGCTCTCTCACTTTGAAAATAATATTACACTAAGTGAAATAAGCCAGATACAAATAAAAAAGGCAATTATTGAATGAGTATACTTCTACGAAGTACCTAGAGTAGTCAAATTTGGAGACACAGAAACTGATGGTGGTTACCAGGGGCAGGTGAGGTGAGAATGGGGAGTTAGTGTTTAATGGGGACAGAGGTTCAGTTTGAGATCATGAAAAGGTTCTGCAGGGGGATGGTGGTGATTTTTTCCCAACAATGAACTGTACATTGAAAAATGATTAAGTGGTCAATTTTATGTTATATGTCTTTACCACAATAAAAAAATATTTCATTTTTAAAGTAGTCTACCTCTGGATGGGAACCTGGGTCAGGTAGGACTGGAGATGCCTTGGCCCCAGAACAAATATAGTCCAGGTGTGACATGCCATCTGTCAGAACCCCCAGCATGGTGTCCACAGGGTCAATGGCTGGTTGTAGCCATAATAATTAGCATAGGTATTAGGAGATGATGATGATGATAGTGACAACTACCATTTTTTAATATAAACTATTAGTCATCCATTCTATTTAGATTTGTTTTAATTTTTATGCTGCAAGATAAGTTTTAAATGTGAACATAAAAATCAAAATCTTAAAGAGGTTCAATAATATGCAAGTTAACCAGTTAATAAATGACAAACCTGGACTTGAACTTAAGTGACTGATTTCAAAGGCTTTGCTACTTCAAAGGGAAGGGACAGACAGAAGAAACCTTAACTGCATTTCACCACTGTGTGTGTGGGAGAGGGTAGAGGAAGAAACCTTCATCCAATGCACCTGGGAGAGTTACACCAGCAGCAAAAATTGGGATGGTAGCTTGAGGAGCTGATCTGAAGGGGCGTTGGCAAGTTCATGCAGTCTGGGAAAATTGAGTTGCAGGTACCAGCAGGACAATGTAGAGAAAAAGTTATCTGCTTTCCATCTGTTATGAATATACCAACCTGGCTGGGCTCAACAGTGTTGTCAGGGATAGGCACAGAAGTCTGGGGATTGTTTTCATAGTGGGGAGTGTTGAAACTGGAAGAGTGGATGAGATGGAAGAGCAAAATGAAAAGAGGAGAGAAGGGTGGATGGGGGAGAAAAGGAAGGAGAGAAGAGGAATAAGGGAAGCAAGTGATGTGATCACACTTTGGGAAAGGAAGAAATAAGAGAACTTAATGCAGGTGACCCTCCAAAAAAGTAATCAGAAAGGTAAGACAATGAAGAGTTTGGTTTCTCACTAAACACTTATAAGCAGTAATATCCCAGTCCATTTTTTTTTTGTTTTTGTTTTTGTATCCAGTTTCTAACAAACTGGGAGAAGAGAGAAAGAGAATGTGAAAGTGAGTGGGAAGCTTAAAGACTGGAGCAACATTCGATGGATATTAAGAAATAATGGTTCATATTTTTAGATGTAATAATGGCATTATATCTGTGTTTCTTTAAAGTACACAATCTTTTAGAGATAAATGCAAAAATATCTACAGATTAAATTAAATGATTTGCTACAACATAATTCAGAATGCATAAAGGAAGATATGGTTTGCATATAAATGAAACAAGATTGGGCATGAGGGCATGAGTTGCTGGTTGTTGAGGCTGGGTGATGGGTGTATGGGGTTTATTATCTTTTTCATCTATTTTCATGTATGCTTGAACTTTTCTACTATAAGTGGTTTAAAATTTCAATGATTGAAACACCAATGTATATAAGAAAGAGGTATGTACAAAACTTTGTCCCAAACATTCTGAAATTTAAGGTAAACTGCACTCAACAAGCATTCATTTTATTTTAGAATTTGAGCTGCAATATTTAATAATGTAGTTTAAGTTATTCAGCGCCAGAACAGATTCTAAAAATAAATACAGAATTCATTAATTTAATTAATTCAAAATTTAAACAATGAGTTGCCATTTTGTACTTTTTCAAGCCAGCAAATCTAAAAGAAAATAATAAAAACAATACTGGCAAGACTGGAGGAAGGCAGGAGAGCACATTTATTGCTTGTGGCAGTATAAGTTGTTGCAGACCTTTTAAAATAACTTAGCTGAGTGTAAAGTAATATATACTCATTATTGAAATATAATAGGGTGTAGAGAAGTAAAGAGTATTTTAAAAGATAGTTGACTCATTTATAGCATTACAGATTATATTTCCTTCTACACTTAAAGTGCACATGGACATTATTTTGTTTTAAAATATTGTGTTAAAATAATTATATGAGCATAAATTTCTGGCATGCTTTTTTGTTTAACACATGAACATTTTTCATAACTCTTAATAGTCAATAATTTAAAAAAATTTAATAGCAGCATATCATTTCAGTGATTCTGGTCCTGCTCAGGTTTGAGAACCACCCACAAAAAGGATGCTGGTGGGGAGAGTAAGAGGCAGAGCACCAGAGCGTCAGCACATTTCAGGATGACTGGTGCCCCTGATGTCTGAACTTAGGCAGACGTCTGTTTTCTCATCTGTAAAATGGGGACAAGGGCCAGGATGCAGCTTGCGGGGCAGTACAGTAGGTGCCTCTGTGATTCCTTTGAGCTCCACATTTCTGGGCTATGTCTCTGATTCTGGAACCACGAAAATGTGGTATATGACATATTTTAAGAGCATTATTAAAATTGTGCAAAACCGATTTATATTGGGTGCAGGGGAGGAAATCACAAAGAAGTACTAAAAAGAGACATGGACATTGTGAAATTCCATTTGTGATGTTTTCAAGTTAATGTAATAATAAATGCACTTCTTAAAACATCGTCATTAAACAGCACACTAACAGTGCCCTGCTTTCTTTAGGTTTCTGAATTGAGACAACAGCTTCGAATACGAGGCTTGCCAGTGTCAGGCACGAAGACAGCCCTCATGGACAGGCTTCGGCCCTTCCAGGACTGTCCTGGGAACCCCATGCCCAACTTCAGCGATATAACGACCGTCACTTTTCCTGTCACGCCCACCAACACCCTGCCCAATTACCAGTCCTCCCCTTCCACCAGCGCCTTGTCTAACGGCTTCTACCACTTCGGCAGCACCAGCTCCAGCCCCCCCATCTCACCTGCCTCGTCCGACCTATCGATGGCTGGGTCCCTGCCAGACACCTTCAACGACGGGTCACCCTCCTTCGGCCTCCACCCATCCCCTGTGCACCTCTGCCCCGAGGAAAGCCTTGTGAGCAGCCTGAACGGGGGCAGTGTGCCTTCTGAGCTGGATGGGCTGGACTCTGAGAAGGACAAGATGCTAGTGGAGAAGCAGAAGGTGATCAATGAGCTCACCTGGAAGCTGCAGCAGGAGCAGAGGCATGTGGAGGAGCTGCGCATGCAGCTGCAGAAGCAGAAGAGAAGCAAGTGCTCCGAGAAGAAGCCACTGCCCTTCCTGGGAGCCCCCATCAAGCAGGAAGATGCTGTCTCCAGCTGCCCTTTTGCATCCCAACAAATGCCTGGGAAAAGACAAAGCAACAACTCGGACAGCACAGCTCAGGCGTGTGAAGCTGCTCCACTCCTCCTGCCCCCTGGGAGCAGCCACTGTGTGGAGTCCTCTGGTCAAACCAACGTTCTTTCTTCCACGTTTCTCAGCCCACAGTGCTCTCCGCAGCACTCACCACTTGGGGCTGTGAAAAGCCCGCAGCATATTAGTTTGCCCCCCTCCCCAAACAACCATTACTTCCTAGCTTCGTCTTCAGGCACTCAAGGAGAAGGGCACAGGGTCTCCTCACCTGTCAGCACCCAGGGGTGTACTGCACAGGTAAGAACTCCTTGCTCCATGCCCAATGTACCCCTCCCACTGGAAATGGGATATAGATTTGCAACACTAAAGAACTGATGTTCCACTCTAACTGGGAGGGGTCAATGGTTGAAGCGTCGTCCAGTGTAGCACAGGTTGTGGGCTCAATTCCCTGTCAGGGCACATGCCTAGGTTGCAGGTTCCACCCCTAGTCAGGGCACATACAGGAAGCAACTGGTCAATGTTTTTTGCTTGCGTAGATGTTCCTCTCTCTCTCTCTCTCTCTCTCTCTCTCTCTCTCTCAAATCAATGAACATATTCTCAGGTGAGAATTGAAAACAAAAGAGCTGATGTTGGAACTTTCAATGGAAGTGTTTATCAAAAGTGCAACAGCAACTCCCAGACACCAAGACTCTCAGGCCTTCAGAGTAGACCAACTGGTTTCTCTGAGACAGGGAAGTTCTGTACAAAGCTAAATAATACTTTTGGCTTTGTGAGCATTATGGTCTCTGTCACAATTACTCAACTACACCCTATAGCACCAAAACAGCTGTAGACAACTTATAAACAAATTCATGTGGCTGTGTTCTAATAAAACTTTATTTACAAAAAAAACAAGTTTGACTCACAGGGCTATAGATTGCCAAAGCCTATTTTCAGGATTCCTTACCCTAGGTCAAAGCAATGCATTAGGAGAGCCAAATGGGGAGTTAACAGACCTTACTGCTCTCTCAGTGTGGTGGTCTGTCTGCAAAGTGCAAACAAACATTTACTGAGCACCTACTGTGTGCCAGGCCAGGCCCTTTTCTAGTCTCTGGGGACTAGTACTGAACTAGCCAAAAAAAAGAAAAACAAAACAAAACTCTATCCTCATGGGAAGGCAGACAGCAAACTTAAAATAAGAACTAAAATACATAATGTATCAGAAGATGATACATCTTATGGAAAGAAAGCAAAGAAGGCAAATGAGGAGTTTGGAAGTTTGCAACCTTAAGTAAAAATTCCAGGGACACTTGAGCAAAGCTTTGAAGGAAGTAATGGAGAAAGCCTTGTGAATATCTGGGGTGAAGGCATGTCAGCAAAGGAGGAAGAGCTAGGGCAAAGGCCCTGAAGTGGGAGCATGCATGTAATGTTCAAGCATCAGATAGAAAGCCAGTGTGGCTGGAATGAAGTGAGAGGAGAATTGTAGGAGATGGCCTAGAAGGGGAACTATTTCAAAGACTAAACTAAGAACATCATCAAAGACTTGGCATTCTCTATGAAGCCAAAGAATTATTAGGAGCCTCTATTTGAGTTTATCTGAGAAAGAAAATTATATTATCAAAAGTTTCTGAGCTCTATATCATTAGAAAGGGAATAGGAAAGAGACTCTTATTAACTGCATTCCTGCCATTTATATGTATGTCTGCGTAATGTATGTACATCTATGTCTATGTCTATATATATTTATGTCTATGAGGCATGTATATGATCGATCTTGTTCATCATCACAACAATCTTTGGGCTTCAAGTTATTATTCTTTACTTGCCACTGAGGAAAATGTAGTTCATGGAGGTTAAGCCAGTTGCCCAGGGTTGCACGAACCTGGAACTATCTGATTATAAAATACAAGCTCTTTTTACATGGAATATTCTCTATACTGGGAGTATGAGGTGTGGCCATAGGTAATGAGAATATATTTTTACAGACCTAGTAGAATAACACATTCAAATTAATGATGCTCACCCTTAATTGGCACTTTGGGAGGTGTTGGGGCTTAAATGTATCATTATCATCATTGATAACATTTATTAAATGTGTTGTATCCTGGGCAACCAAGGCAAAAGAACTCATTTTACCCAGTGCTAGACCATAAGACATTAGATTCTAATGATGTAGATACTCTCAAGAAGATACAAATTTATACAGTGATTTATGGTTTACAAAGCACTCTTTGAAGACAGGAATGATTACATGACAAAAAGATGTTGAACAATATAGATAACATTACTGACCTGTGTTTATGACATTGTGGTGGAGGTAAGGGTGGCAGATTGATCATGAAGGGGTAGAAAAGTCCAGGAAGGCTTTAGGAAGGGGTTGAACTTAAATGGGAGTGTAGAGTTGAAAAAGGAGAGTCGGGAAAAGGGCATATCATGAGAAAAAAGGATAAGGAGGTAGAATGTACAGGGCATGCTCAGGAAAGCTCATAGAAGAATTAGCAGAATTTAAATGTGCAGAAGGAACTAATACTTGACTGTGTAAAGTCTTGAACACTAATCTTGGCTAGAAGTAGAGACCCTATGCTGTGGATATGTCAGAGCCACTGCAAGTTTCTGAGCAGGAGGTAATACATACACAGCTGGAATTGAGACTTTGGTCATAGAATTTAAGCTAATACACCAGAACCAGTAAGGCTCCTCTCAAACACACCACAGGTAGGCATTTAATCTGTTGCTTCTTTCTTTCTACAGAGCTCAGGAGTGCATGAGGGCCATCCTCCAAGCTTCTCTCCGCAGCCTTCCAGCCTCCACCACCCTTTCTCTGGAGCCCCAGCAGACAGCAGTCATGGTGCTGGGGGAGACCCTTGTCCTAAAAGCCCAGGTGTACAGCAAAAGGTAGGCACATGATAAAGGGTTAAACTTGGGGTCAACTTTGCATTTTCTTTCTTCTGTGGCCTTTGTCCTCCCAATTATGAGGTTCAAAGCTGACATAAATGACATTTTAGATAGAAACAAGTACCCTTGAAAAGGTCTCAAAGGGATGCCCAGGTACTCCAATGGATCATTTCCTGGGATCATTCCAGAAGTCATGATGACTAAAAATGACCACCATATGTTTGTGACACTGCATGGCATGGCAAAGAAACCAGCTTCAGTGAAGTTGAAGATTGAATAGGGGAGTGTGGAAAAATAATGCTGGAGAAAGAGTGAAGTATGTGGATCTGTGGCAAGGGTTGGAAGGATACAGAAAGTTGGGGGCACAGTGCAGTAAAAGGAAGAGATGGTACATATCAGCAGGTGGAAGAATCAGGGACATGAAGGTCCCAGGATACGGGGAGTTCCAGGAAGCAATGAAGAGGTGATAAAAAAGAGCAAATGTGAGATGGTCATTACACAAAAGTCCTACATGCCACAAGCCAGACAAGGCATCCTTTAAAAACAGAGGCCCCGAAATGGCCCAGGCTGAACACAGACCCACCTACAGTACACAAGGCTGGTTCTTGAAGGGATTTCTCCAGCAGCATCCCCAACTCTCTGCAAATATTCCCAGTTAGGAATGAAACAGCCTAGAGGATAAATTACTCCAGAAACTCCTAGGGTGATGGACTTCTTTGTATTGGACTCTTTTACTTTATTTCCTCTCCTTGTCATGCTTTCTCCTAACTGAAGAGGGTGTACCTTAGAGAGAGATGAATCTGTGAGGTTCTCATGAAAGATGCCTCCAGCAATAAGTCCATGGTGATATACACTACTGTTAACCTACTGGATTTGTTTTCTAAGTGCTAACTCCTTTCCACCCTCAAATCAATTTTTCCAAAATTTAGCATGTAATTCCTAATACAGAAGTAGTCCCATTTCTGACTCACAAATTGATTGTCTATTTCTGCATTTTGTTCACACAGATGGCTGGTTTACACTCTTCTGATAAGTCAGGGCCAAAGTTTTCAATTCCATCCCCAACATTTTCTAAGTCAACTTCAGCAGTTCCAGAGATAACACAGCCTCCATCCTATGAAGATGCAGTAAAGCAGGTAACAGTATGAATTGTTCTTTATAGAAGAATGGGTTGGCTACATGGGACCTTGTTTTACAGGGTGCGACTTCATGCCTGTGGGTTCCAGTATCAAGTGCATCTGGTGTCTGCCCACCAGAATGGACAGAGTGTGTAGGTGCTAACTATAGAAGGGTGCTGATGCATACATAAGCTGTGTGAGGCTGAGGGAAGAGGTTTGTCTGGGCACCCAGGTGGCTGGACTTGGTGCCAGCTGGGCCACCAAACAGTTGCCTCTGCCACTAAGGCTGGGAATGCTCAACTTCTCTGACACAAAATAGGGCTGATATCTCCTTTAGAATGATTATAGCACTTAGCACCTCGTCTGGGCGCAACTCAAACCTATGCTAACAGTCAGAATGACATTTTGTAAGGTCCTTTCCTGCTTCAGATTTCACTGTTCCTGGCAAAATGTTGATGGTTATTGAGCTGGGTGACAATGGAGGTTCATTGTATCCTCTACTTTCATTTATGTGTGAAAAATTTCAAAATAAAAGGTAAAAAAAGAAGCAATTAATGATCTTACATTCCGAATGGCCTGAGTTGGTATCAAGTAATGGCTAGCCCTTCATATTTTGTGGAAAAAAAGATCTGCATTGTCTCCTGCATACTAGTACCCCACCATCACATCAGGTTTCACTTGGCTTAGAAAGTATTTTAAATATTAGGAGATTTTATGCAAAATGTAGGCTTTTTATTTCTGAAAAATTAGGGGATCTAGCTATACTAAGGCCACGATTCTGCTAGAAAACAATCACCTGAAGCAAAGATTTGCTGCCTCCTTGAACCATAACATACATTTTACAATCTACCCTTCTCCTTTGTTCTATATTTGGCCCATTCACATAACCTGTCAGACCGTGTACGCATCGAATCCTCCTGGGCTGGCAAATGACATTCTCTGAGCAGTGCTCCCATCCGTATTGATTATTGACACCTGTGTTTATTGGGACTGCAGTCTCAGAGGAGTGACATCAATCTGTGTCTTACCCTGATATCTGTGAACATCAACTCATCCTTCACAGTTTCAAAAGAAAAGAATAAGGCCAAGCAAAGTGGACTTCCATAAATAAGATTCCACTTAACCCCAATGAGCCAGAAGGGAGGGGTCAATTTCCTTCAAGTGTTGACAGGTTCCACAAACTATTCCAATGGGAACTAGAGAAATATGAGCCACATTCTTGGGCCACATTCACTTCCAAGTGGGATGAAGGGCCAAAACCCAGTTACACTCATGTTCATAGCAGTATTAGTCACAAAACCTGAAAGGTAGAAGCAACTCAAGTGTTGCTTCCCCAAGAGGACAAAGAGAATGTGGTATAGACAGACAATGAATGTTGTTCACCCTTAACAAGGAAGGAAATTCTGACATGGATGAACCTTGAAGGCATTGTGCTAAATAAAAAAATTAAAAGTCACTGAAGGCAAAATACTATGTATGAATCCACTTATATATGTTATCTACAGTAGTCAAATTCATAGGGGCAGGAAGTAGAATGGTGGTTGTCAGGGTCTGGGAGAAGAAGAGAATGGGGAACTGTTGATTAATGGGGACAGAGTTTCACTTTTACAAGTTGAAAAAGTTCTGGAGACAGATAGTGGTGATAGTTGCACAACAATGTGAACATACTCAATGCCACTGAACTGTGCACTCTGAAATGGTTAAGATGGTAAATTTTATGTTCTATGTATTTTACCACAGTGAAAAATACAACTAACCAAGTCTAGTTCAAAAGCCTGTAGTGCTTATTCTAATGATCTGTCTAAGAGGTAGCTGCCTTCTGACTTCTCTGTTCTCCTTCGGTTAATTTGTAACAGCAGATGACTCGCAGTCAACAGATGGACGAACTCCTGGATGTCCTCATTGAGAGTGGAGGTGAGATGCCATGTGCCTTGCCCATTGTGATGCTCTGCTTCTGCATGTCCTCTAGGGAGCAAACTCGGATGCTTACTGTAAATGGAACCAAACCTCTATGGGAAGAGTGGTCTCTCCATCTGAGCTTCCTGTCCACTTTGAGCAGATGAAGGAAAGCATTAGTGGATGATGCTTCACTGCCTTTGTCTCTTTGTCCAGGGAACACTTTCACCAATCATTTTAATGGGTTTCATGTTTCCCTAATGTTTTTCTTGCTATACTATTTCTCTCTACTGTTCTAATGTCAATGTCCGTATCTTCTTAATTAAGAAGAATAAGCAGATAAAGCAAGTTTTTGTGCCACCTACTCAAAATGAAATTCAATTAGTAATGTCCCATTGGATGGTCCATTCATGCTTAAATATCATTCAAGCTAACAATAAAAAATTATCAACATATTCTTTTTGCCTTATTTATTTATTTATTTATTTATTTATAATTACATAGTATATGCTTAGAATTTGAAACCATACTAATGAATAAGGTCACATAAGGAGTAGGTGTTGATAGAAAGGAAAAAACCTCAGGTCTGACCCTTAAGTAACAACACAAAGTTTCAGAGAAAGAGTGTCCAGGCGGCTGGCTCAATGCTGCACTGGACCAAGTCCCTACCTCTGTAGAGTCTGCAGTCTAGTAAGGCAGACTGACAATGAGTGAACAGGGAGGTCCTCCACTGTAACAAGAGAAAAGAAGGCAAAGATGGGCACAGATGTGGGTATCCTTATAAGTTTTATGATGGAAAGATGAGAAGGTTCAAAGCAGACACCTTTATATTTTAAGTAAAATGTGTGGTGAGGTCAGCAAAGAATGTGCAGGAAGGGAGCATGAGGGATTTGAGGAGAGAAGGAAAGTTATGAATCAATCATGAATTAATTGGGTTTTCTAGAGAAACACAGTAGATTCCTCCACCACAGATTTAAAGGAAAACTAGTCAGCTTCACTGTGTAATTTTCCTCTTACAATGTCCAACTGATCCAGGGCAGGCTCAGAAAATACAGATTGTAAGATTCACCCAAGTGTGGGGTTTTGTCAGGGGAGAATGGTGGAAGGAGAAAAGTATAAAGATATAGAGGATATTTATAAAAGAATAATTATAAAGGTGGACCAGAGTATATAGCCTGGACTAGCACAGAAATAAAAACCAGAAGGGACTGATGAATGGTGATAAAATAGTAGTGTCGGTAGATTGGAGTGACTCCAAGTGGTGGAGAAGTTGTTGTCCTTGGATAAGCTGTAGAAAAAGGAGGGGATGGATTGAAGGTGGGAAATTTTGTTTGAAATTGAGCTTTCAGGGGAATGCAGTATTTGGAAATGACAAGGTCCAGCATGTGTCCAAGAGTGAGCTTAAAGGAATCACTGAAATTGAAGGCAATGGCAGTATCAAGAAACTGCGAGGTGGATAATGGGTCACTTCTGAGGATGCTGAAGTTACATGGAATGACAAGAGTTTATGTGGGGAAAAGACAATAAACTGAGGAATAGTTTTCAGTGGATGAGGAAGAGTGGCCAGGAGGCTGGGGTAGGGTGAAATGGCAGGGAAGGCAGCATGACCCTCAAAACCACTGAGGAGTTATAAGAAGGTGGGGAGTGACAATCAGAGTGGCAGCAGGTAGCACCCAGGAAGACTCACTTTCTGGCTCTGAAGCAAATGAGCCCACATTGAGGATGTAACAGAGGATGCAGTGTCCTCAGGGAACAGCCAGGTGTCAGTGAAGGAGCAGGTAAAGGAAACTACTTTGAGAGTTTAACAAACATAGAGTGAAATTTCCAGAAAGAAAGGATTTGGAGAGACACTGGGGGCAGAGGGTGAGGAGAAGAATCAGGGATATATAGAGCAGCCTAGGATGAGACAGGGTGATGAGCAATGACCAGAGAAGTAGATCCATCTCCTGTATCTAAGTGTAATTCATTCATTCCAAAGATTCACAGTGTGTGGTGTGCTCTATGTGAAGTGATTTGACACTTTGCATTATGTTTTAACAACAGAAATGCCCGCAGATGCCCGAGAGGATCATTCATGTCTACCAAAAGTCCCAAAGATGCCCAGGTCTTCCCGAAGCCCTACTGCTGCCCTCCCCAAGCCCTCAGCTTCCTTTGAACAAGCATCTTTAGGGGCCCAGCTACCGTTCGATCACTATGGCACAGACAGTGACGAGCACCTTGAAGTCTTATTAAATTCCCAGAGCCCCTTAGGAAAGGTGAGCGATGTCGCCCTTCTAAAAATTGGGAGTGAGGAGCCTTCTTTTGATGGCATGATGGATGGATTCTCGGGAAAGGCTGCAGAAGACCTCTTCAATGCACATGAGATCTTGCCAGGCCCCCTCTCCCCGATGCACACTCAGTTTTCACCTTCTTCTGTGGACAGCAATGGGCTACCGTTAAGCTTCACCGAATCTCCCTGGGAAACCATGGAGTGGCTAGATCTCACTCCGCCAAGTTCCACACCAAGCTTCAGCTCCCTCACCACCAGTGGACCCAGCATCTTCAACATTGATTTTCTGGATGTCACGGATCTCAATTTGAATTCTCCCATGGACCTTCACTTACAGCAGTGGTAGAACGCCTGACGCACAAGTGCTAAGAAAGACAAATAGAATTTCACAACCATAAATATTTATATTATTCAAACAGAGGAGCAGGAGTGGGGAAGGAGGAGATTGAAAAGAAGTGATGGAGACTTCTGTGACAACCAACAAGCACAAATAAGAGTCATTATATATATATACTGTAATATTTACCAACATTCAATGACTGTTAATGACTTTAGTAATGCTCTTAAAAATGTGCTTTCTCAGATCAAAAATGCCAAAAAAATTCTTTCACTACCTTTTCAAACACCAGTATTTTTTCTAGCCCATAATTTAATTAAGGTATTGTTAGGGCATAATCTCACGTCATAAGCTTTTCTTGTGAGTTTATTGGACCTACTGTGGAAAGAAAATGTAAATTCTTTGGGGAATACAGGGAAGTGAATCCATCAAAGATTATGAAAGGCATACCTGTGATGGAAGCTGATTCTCATCTCTCCACTACCTGCCTTTCAAAATACCATTAAAGCCCAATTTCAGTTATGGAGTTCTTGAGGCAGAATAGAGGGACTGAATCAATTCTTTCCCAGGGAAGCAGAATCAACTCAGTGTCCCTCTGCCACAAAGCTGCCCCATTGGAGTGGTTTCCAATCTTCTACCCAGGACTCTGTGTGGTCACTGATAAAAACTAACCCACCCAGAACTTCCCTCTTTCTCAGCCAACTAGCCAAATCACTCCCACTCTCTCTGTGGTGATAAGCATTGCCAAACAGACAAGAAATTCCTGCCATGGAAGGTTCTCCAACACAATACCTTTTAGTTCCAAAGTTTAGTGATGACCACCCAAGCAGATCAAAGGGTCTGTCTAGCCTCAGGAAGCCCTGTCAGGGACAATTCAGAAACACTAGAGAACATTGTTTCACATATCATGGGAATATGTACCAAAATACCAATCCTTTCTTGCTTCTCTTTTGAATATATATTTTTTCCTGCCCCAACATTGGGAGAAGAGGACTTCTCACATCTAAGAATCTGCCATATTCCTAGTAAAGCCATATTTTAAAAAGCTAAAACTCCAGGTTTTCCTGGAAAACTCCTTCTCCATATGCATAATTTGCTGCCAAAGGAAGTTGAAAGAATGTCCTTAGGAAGAAACTGGTGACTTAGCCCATTGGTCACAAAGCTCATTCTACCCTCATTTGATGTACAGCAATCATTGATTTGGGTTGCTCTGGGGGAGTTGGAAATCGTTATATTGTAAAGATAAATATGAAATACATTAACAAGGAGAGAGTATTTTAGGTATGGATTTCTGAAAGAAAACACAATTGTGTATTGAAGATGATGGAAGGGAGAACAGACAATGGTTTCGTGTGCATTCCTTATCACCTCTTAGGCTTCGGCTGGGAGCTGAAAAACTCAGATGTCAGGACGGTCTCCCTAAGGCTCACTGTGGCTTCACCCCACTGTGTTTATAGTGTTGCATGCTGTAGAAAATAGTTCCTGCTGTTGTTTTTATAATTTAAATCACTAAGGCACTGTTTTCTCATTTTGTAAAAAATGTTGTTCACTGTGCACTTACAGAGAAAATAACCAAAAATGTTGTGATTTTAGTTCTCTTTTGATAAATTGAAGATTTAGAAGTCATTCCATTGTTACCTTGTTAACTTGTGTGAACAGAGTGTTTTTGGTGACTGCTACTCTGAAAGCTGCCAGATCTTACTGGGGGGGGAGGATATATATAAAATACACACACATGCACATGTGATAAGTATATATATATGTATGTGTGTGTGTGTGTGTAGGCACACATACATATACATGTATGTATACATACACATGTGCATATGTGTATGCATCTTGAAAAGCAGTGTTACAGAGTTCTACACCAAAAACCTTTAAGCCTCGATCTGCTGTGAAATGATACTTGGCCTTTCTCACTGCAAGTTCTAATTAACCAACCAGACTACACGTTGCCTCTCTGTGTATGACTAATGGCTCCAGCCTGATGACTCACAGCCACTTGCTTACCATGAACAAGCTCATCTTGACAATGAATATGGATGTGAAAATACAGAATAGCTTCACCATTAGAAGCTGGAAATGGCAATACAGTCTCTCATAGAAGAGCATAAAAGGAACCTAAAAATTGTTTTACATTCCTTGATCGGCATTGTGCTTTAAAAGATCCAAATGGTAAATTTTTCATTTTGCTTTTATGTCAGTCATCAGAACCAAAAATCTAGAGGGAAAATTATCAGTCTTTTCTCTGAAGCCGAAGCATGGGAAGAAACCCTATTAACACATTCCTCATATTGGTTTATTCCTCAGATGTTGAAATTCCATTTGGATCTTAACAAAGCTTGCTGGTCAGTACATTTTTTCATGTGTTACATTGTGTGTTTTGTATGTTATTCCCCACCCCCTTACTTCCTTTGGAAAACAAACCATAGTGTCCCTACTATGAGACTGTGGTCTGAGTGTTAATTATTTTTTTCTTTGGGTATTTTTGTCTGAAGGAATAGACTTGGTTCGGAGGCCTCTGTACTTTGTAAGTTTCTGCATCTTTAGGGATCCTTTTAGGATATTACCTTGTACTGATATACACAACTCACAGTTGCCAAAAGATGGATCCTATTTGCTACTGCAAACCAGCAAACTCAACACAAATCAGACCCCTGGACTGTTGGTTGCAACCTCCTTCCACAGTCTCCACACAGCATATTCACTCTGTCTCTTCGTAGCTCAGATGGGGTGTTTATGGAATAAAATTGGGGATAATTGGGAGAAAATTGATGAAGTTGGGTTCTCCCCATGGGGGAGATAATTCATGGTAAAAATTCATCTGCCTCCTATTAAGAATTTTTCTTTTAAGTTCTTTTAAACTCTTAGTTGTGTACTCTATTTTGGTGACAAGTTGGACCTGACAAAAAGGTGTACAGAGACTTATAAAGATGACCATATTCATGTTTCTTAATGCCCTTAGAGCCTGAAAAGGACTACCTGTGATTTTCCTAATGCCCCTGGAATCTGTGGTGAAGCAGACCTGAAGATCTGCAGCCACTGTGAATGCTGTTGTAGCCCCTTAGGTTCATACTGATCCAGCGGAGTTGGGAAATTCATTCCTGCAAATGCTTCCATTAAGCCAGTACTCATTAGTAGTAGCCCTGCTTCTAAAAATGTTATCAATATGACACACACTTTCTATTATAAGGGACAGAGAGGGAAAGGGAAAAGAAAGGAGGAAGGAAGAGAAGAAGAAAGGAAGGAAGGAAGGAAGGAAGGAAGGAAGGAAGGAAGGAAGGAAGGAAGGAAGGAAGGAAGGGGAAGGGAGGATAGAAAAAAGGAAGGAAAAAAGGTCCAAATTTCCTGATCTATGAGTCTTTCAGTTCAACTGAGACATTGCATGATGAAAAGTCATTCTTTAAAAATGCAACGATTGCACCATAAACAAGGAAACCAAGAGAGTCTCCATCTGAATAGTCAAGGGTCTAGGAACTGGAGACCTTTCCTATTCAAACATGTATTTCCAGTCCGGGGGTGGGGGGGGGGGGAGAGAGAGAGAGAGAGAGAGAGAATGGAGAGAAACTATCCCAAGCATTTGAGACAATCCTTTTCAAAAATTATTTAAATTCTATCAACTCTCTTAAAAACAGATCATGGTCTAGCTGAAAATTCCTGCATCAAATTCATTCATCCAGTGAATAATTACTTGATGTTTAACCTGTACAAATCACAAAAATCCTCAGATTTCCAACACCACACTGACTCAGCACAAGTGGTTTAGATTTTGGGTGGCTAGGGGGTTGCAGTTGTTATGAGGATGGACACTGGGAATCTCTCCCAGTCCTCAATCCAGAAACCCTTTAGCTATGATAAAAAAGAGGGGTCATCATTTTTCCAAGAGGGAGAGCAGGGGGCTATTTTTTAGCTAAGAGCTGTCACCCACACAAATATCCTGTTCTTGCCACTTTCTCAATGATCAAACAGCAGCGGTACATCACTTGGAGATCTTTCATTATCTCCCACCACTTCAAACATTTGTGAGAGTTTTAGAGTTCATTTTTATCTCTGGATACAGGGCCCCTTGAAAATCCGTGATGGGAGAAGAAAACACTTTTTTTCCCCTACCGCTTATGTTCAGTCTCCATATCAAGCTCTCTCTACAATGGGGACACTTACCAGAGGGGAGGGGTTGTCCAAGGTGAGCCTCCACCTCTTGGCAGGAAAGCTGCAGAGTGCAAAGGCATGTGGGCCTCCCCTTTGAGGTTTGGCTGCATTCTCAAGGTGGGAAACCCCCAAATGTGGGCATACTGTGTGCTTCAGATAAGAGAGAACTTGAGGTGAAGAGTCTGGGGTCTTTGTTTTCCTATAAATCCAGTGTGAACCTGCAAGGTGGTTCAGATGCTGAAATTGTTAGTGCTTTATTAGAAAGATAATATTAATAGACATGCAGAGTCTGGGTCCTGAAAAGAAAAAAAGATGGCCTTATAAGGCTGAGAGCTGCTCAGGTTGTGTGAAGGAGCTGGGTTCTATTCAAGAATCCACATTTTCAGGGGACCCCAGGATAGGTTGAGACTATGCATGAAAAGATGATTTTAAACAAAACAAAAAAGATTCTGGAAGAATGTTGCTATCATCTGCCAGGGAAACTGTAGGATTCACTGCATTCAATAACATACCAGTAAGTTTCCCTTCTGATTCTAGGATTTGGAAATATTCCCTGTGAGTTTAGACAAACTCCTAAATGTCTCCTGTGCTTATTTTAACCACCTGCTGGTACATGGGTTTCCTGTGAATGTTTTATCAGCCCCTGACTGTTTATGGAAAGGGAGTACAACAATGGGGATCCTGGATGCCATTCTAATGTTTTCCAAAGGAAGGGAACCCACACTGCCCCCAGCACCCCTGCCAGTGTGCCCACCTGCAATGAAGAAAGAGGGTGATGCCATGCTAGGTGCTTGAAACCTTCTCTTGCTGCAACATGTCGAGGTGCTTTGTAAAGGAATCAAAAGACCAAGTATACATTCTCTATGGGGCCCCTGTGTGGCATTGTTTTCATGTTGGTCTCCTTTGCTCAACTATGCATAAATGAGAAAGAAGTGTGTGTTACCAGGAAGAGGAAAGAAGCAATGGCTAAAATACCAAAGTTGGCATGTGTTCCTTTTATATACATATATTTTTAAATAAAATGTTTATTTTAAAAAGATATAAGCTTCTTCCTTGACTATATGATGTACGAGGTACTGTACTATGCACAGTAAGTCTGTCATTTCCTTTTACCCTCACAGTGGTGCCATGAAGTGGCACTATTATTAATCCTATTTTATCATCCCCATTCTACACATGAAGACACCAAATTTCAAAGAATTTAAGTTGATTAAGGTTACATACCTAAAAAATGGCAGAGCCAGTAGGCAAGCTTTGCTTATCATCAAAGCCCCTGATTTTCAAAACTGCAGATGTCACCTTCACTTGCTGCTGGCCATACTAGTAACATGAGGACTTTCATGAAAAGGACTGACTTTCAAAGTACATATATGCCTATTAAAGTACATGCACACACAGCTTAGTGAACCCAACGTTTTCATTGGCTTAGCAACTAAGCAAACTGAATAACAGAAAATTAGGCTTCAAGATGACCTATAAGATATATATAGAATATGTAAGTAGGACCCAGGATTTATCTGCTTTTCTCTCCTACCTATATTCCTGACTGTGATATTTGCATCCATGATTATATAAAATGCATGGACAAACTGAGATGTTGTGGAGAGACCTCTGGAATGGGAGTCTCTTAGGATTGATTTTGTTCCATGTCATGGCTTAGCTTTCCCACTTTGGCCTTATTTTCTGGTGATCTTTCCCCATGTGGAGGCAAGAAGGTCACAGGTTGCCAGCAGCCACAAATGTGCATCTGGCCAGGTTAGCAATTCCAGTCAATGAGACTGTCTCATTCCTGAGTCCCGGCAGGAATCTCTTGGTGGTTCGGAGAGGGGAGAGTCATAACCATCCTTCTCACCTTGAGAATGAGGCACAGATTCATTCAGTTCACTCACACAGCTTGGGTTCCCTCATCATCCCTGAGCTGGGAAGGGGGAGCATTTGAATCTCATGGACTGACTGTAGAGAAGGTGAGACTTTCTGAGGACAAATCGTGGTGCTATTACCAAAAAGAGGCATGATGCCAAAAAGACACAAGCAGTAGATTTCTACTACACAGACCCTGCTTTCAAGCTGGGCATCTAGTGAAGGAGACAAACAAGTACTTAAGGAATGATACTTACTCTAATTGTGGGAGTAAGTACATACTATGTACTATAGGAAGGGCCTTTCATAAATCCATGGGCAAGAGCATGGTCCAGAAGGACTCTCCAGAATAGACCATTAAGTCAAGACACTAATGACATAGGAGTTAACCAAGCAAAGGCTGAGGAAAAGAGCATTTCAAGCAGAGGGACAGCCTGTGCAAAGGCCTGGAGATGAGAATTTACCATGTTGAAGGGGATGTAAGGACTTCAGGATGGCCAGAGATTAAAACAAGGAGGCAGAGGGAATTAATGGTAGAGATGTGGGAAATGTAGGAGAAGTTGGGAGCTGTATTAGTTTGCTAAGGCTGCTGTAACAAAGTATCACAAACCAGGCATCCTAAACGGTGAAAATTAATTGTCTCAGGCTAGAGGGCTTAAGTCAGGGTGTTGGCAGGGCTGGTTCATTCTGAGAGCTGAGGGAAGAATCTGTTCCCAGCCTCTCTTTGGCTTGTAGTTGGCCATCTTCATGTTCACATGGCATTCTCCCTGTATCTTCTTACATGTGTTCCTGTCCAAATTTCTTCTTTTATATGGACATTAGTCATATCAGATTAAGGCCCACACTAAAGACCTCATTTTAACTTGATCAGTTCTGCAAAGACCCTGTCTCCATGGTGATATTCCCCAGGAATAAAAACTTTAACATATGAATTTGGAGGTGGGGGCCACAGTTCAACCCATAATAGGAAACAAACAGGGGCCAGATCATGAAGGGCCTCATAAGATATTTTAAGGAGTATGAACTTAACTTTAAAACAGTGGGGTACCATGAAGAGTTTTAAGCAAGGAAACACTGTAATAATCTTTATGTGTCAGAAAGATAACTGGCTACACTGTGGAAATGAATTGGAAAGACAATGAAAGGAAAGCCCGATAAATCTTTGTGAACTAGTTTGATAAGTTGCTGTTGTCCTCTTTATTCCAAAGACATAAAAACTTAAAGTGAAATGATGAGTAACCCAACATGTCAGATTTGATATATCTAGAATGATGGGGTGGGGTTGGGGGTAAGAGTGAAGGTGGTGACTTAAGAACCTGTTGAAATACACCAGCCAAGAGGCAAATCACAGTTCTGCTAATAAAGTGCTGGTAGGAACAGCAAGATGAAGGTAGATTTGAAACATGTTAATAGAAGAGAAAGTATAAACTTGATCATTGGATGTGGATAGTGAAAGAGAAAAGGAATTTGGATTTGGGGGAGGGATAGTTGGATGTTAGGTATATGTTAATTTCATTCAAAGAGACAAAAGGCCAGAATGAGGAATAGTTACTTGATTTGATGGGAAAAGTTACAAATTTGATTTTTAAGAGCCTAGTGCCTGTGGGGCCTCAAGTCAAAAGAATCTGTAGAGAAGTCTGGAACACAGAGTGTCTTTGCATAGGAATTTAAGTACCAGAGTGCTCAGTATACAGAAAATAACTGAAATTGCAAGAATGGCTATGGTTTATGCCATGGGTGGATGACAATAAAAGAGGATCCTGAGGGAGATCAATATTTAAGATATTAGTGAAAGAGCCCTGGCTGGTGTGGCTCAATTGGTTGGAACATCATAGTTTGCACCACACAGTTGGGGGATCAACTGCCAGTAAGGGCACATGCCTAGGTTGCGAGTTCAGTCCCTGGTTGGGGTAGGTATGAGAGGCACCCAACTGATGTTTTCCCTCTCACATCGATGTTTCTCTCTCTCTCTCTCAAATCAATAAAACATTAAAAAAATATATTTATATTTTATAAACAAATATATTTTAATAATATATTTTTTAATATATAAATAAATGGTTAAGTAATATATATTTATATATCTAATTAATTCATATCTAGTTAATTAATTAATTAATTATATGCAAAAGAGAAAGAAAGGAAGTGGCTAGAAAGCCAGGAGGAAAACCAGGAGAAGGTGGTGTCCCAGACACTGAAGCAGAAATTTCAAGGAAAAGGGAGGCTTTAGTCATGTCTAATACCACTGTGTTCCATTAGGATGAGGACTGAAGAGTGCCATTTGATTATTAACAAGGAATTGGTTGGTAACCAAGGTGAGAACATCTTGGGTGCAGTGCTGAGGCCAGGTGCAGACTGAGGAATTAAAAGGAAGTGAGGCAGAGGAGACAGTGAATCCAGGTGTGCCTTCAAGAAGCATAGCAATGTGGGAAAGAAGCACACAAGGCCATAGCAGAGCCAAAAGTTTACAGGGCTGATTTTCAGGAGGAAAGATAGGTGACCGAATATTAAAGGTAATGAGAATTAGGTAGTTTACACAAGAAAAAGTGGTAAAGAATGGTATTCAGGTTGATTTGCCTTTGGGAAGAGGAAAGAACTATGTGCTGTGACAAGAGAGAAAGAGAAGGGTGGGTGAAGATGTGGGTACACTGATAGGTGTGGTGGTAAGATATGGAGGGAGAATGCATTTGGCGGCTTACAATTTATGCTTGAAACAAGAGGGAGAGATGATGTTCATCTATGGGAAGAAAAGGGTGGGGCAGAGGTGTGAATAAGAATGGAGAAAGGTCGAATTAAGAAGAAAACAGAAGAGAGAACTTATTAGGAAACACAGAAGGAGGCTGAGGCAGAGTTGGAAAACTTGGCTGGAGATCATCCCCTCCACACAATGGTGGGACTTACCATAAACAAATCCATAGCCAGGCAATTGGAAGCAGAGAGGGCAAAGAAGTGGGTGGAGACAAATTTAGGATGCTGTGGGAGTAGGTATACAAGTAAGAACACAGAATTGAGTCATTGAGGATATAACTGAAGAGAAGGTAAAATGTTGAACTCTGTGGTATACAATGCGTTGTTCTAGGGAAATAAGTGAAGATTGGAGACAGAAAGTAGTGGGATCAAGAAAGTAAAAGCACTTCTGGCCAAGATGGAGGCAAAGGTAGATACACTTTGCCTTCTTGCACAACCAGAAGAAGAACAACAAATTAAAAATGAACAAAAAAAGAACTGCCAGAAAACTGAACTGCATGGAAGTCCAACAACCAAGGAGTTAAAGAAGAAACTTTCATCCAGTCTGGTAAGTGGGGTGGAGAGGAGCATCTGGGTGGAGAGGACAAGTGACAAGGCAGCGGCTGGCAGACCAGGCAAGGCAGCGACTGATGGGGTGGGTGGTCCCACATTTGCATGAGGATGAACTGGGAGAAACAACTGGGGAGCAAGATAGACTGCACAACCCAGTGTTCCAGCAGGGGAAAAGAAAGCCTCAAAAGCTCTGGCTGTAAAAACCTGAGGGTTTGTGGTGGCAGGAGAAACTCCCAGCCTCATAGGAGAATTTGTTGGAGAGACCCACAGAGTCTTAGAACATACACGAACCCACCCCTCCTGGAATCAACACCAAAAGAACCCAATTTGTTTGTGGGAAGCAGAGGAAGTGACTGAAAACAGACCAAGAGCCAAGCAAGCGGAATTGTTCTCTCTCTGACCCCTCCCCCACATACAACACCACAACGCAGTGATGTGGGTTGCCCTGCCTTAGCAAGTGCCCAAGGCTATGCACCTTACAACTGACAGCTCTGCCAAGACTAAGATATATGGCCCAAATGAAAGAACAGATCAAAACTCAAAAATAGAACTAAGCAACAAAGAGATTGCCAACCTATCAGATGCAGAGTTCAAAACACAGGTAATCAGGATGCTCACAGAAATGGTTGATTGTAGTCGAAAAACAGAGGAAAAATTGAAGGCTATGGAAAATGAAATAAAAGAAAATATACAGGGAACCAACAGCAAAGGGAAGGAAACTGGGGCTCAAATAAATAGTTTGGAGCAGAAGGAAGAAACAAGAGTTGAAAAAAATGAGAGGCTTAGGAACCTCCAGGACAACTTTAAACGTTCGAACATCTGAATCATAGGGGTGCCAGAAGGAGAAGAGGATGAGCAAGAAATTGAAAACTTATTTGAAAAAATAATGAAGAAAAATTTCCCCAATCTGGCAAAGGAAATAGACTTCCAGGAAGTCTAGGAAGCCCAGAGAGTCTCAAACAAGTTGGACACAAGGAAGGATACACCAAGGCACATCATAATTACATTACCCAAGATTAAAGATAAGGAGAGAATCTTAAAAGCAGCAAGAGAAAAGAAAATAGTTACCTACAAAGGAATTCCCATAAGACTGTCAGCTGATTTCTCAAAGAATCCTTGCTGGCAAGAAGGGGATGGAAAGACATATTCAAAGTCATGAAAGGCAAGGGCCTACATCCAAGATTACTCTACTCAGCAAAGCTTTCATTTAGAATGGAAGGACAGATAAAGTGCTTCCCAGATAAGGTCAAGTTAAAGGAGTCCATTATCACCAAGCCCTTATTATATGAAATGTTAAAGGGAACATTATATGATGTATTAAAGGGAACAATATAAGGAAAAGGAGAAGATAAAAAATACGAAGAGTAAAGTGACAACAAACTTACAACTATCAACAACTGAACTTAAAAAAACAAAAAGAAACTAAGCAAACAACTAGAACAGGAACAAATTCACAGAAATGGAGATCACATGGAGGGTTATCAGTAGATAGGGGAAGAATGGGGGAAAAGGTAAAGAAAATAATTAGCATAAATGGTAGGTACAAATAGACAGGGGGAGGTTAAGAATAGTATAGGAAATAGAAAAGCCAAAGAACTTATATGTATGACCCACAGGCATGAACTAAGGTGGAGGAATGCTGGTGGGAGGGGGGATGCAGGGTGAAGGAGAATAAATGGGAGACAACTGTCCCCCCAAAATGGGACAACTATAACAGCATAATCAATAAAATACACTAAAAAAAAAGAAAGTAGAAGCGGGTTGAGTATTAATGCAACACCCTATTAGTTAGGATTCTCCAGAGAACAGAACCAATATGATATATGTATATATACATATAGAGTGGAGATAGAAGTAGATATATATATAGACAAGAGGTCTCTATATTTACATTTTTCTTTATGTAGAGAGATATCTCTGTGGATATAGAAGGTGAGGTAAAAGTAGGTTTGCATTTGTGAGTACACAAAAGTTTATTCTTGTATTATAATTTATGAATTATTGTATTACTTTTGATACAAGCAACTGTAAACCTACTTTTGGCCCACCCTGTCCATTTGTCTTCACTGAGACACAGAGATTTATTATGGGAATTGACTCATGTGATTATAGAGGCAGAGATATGGCACAATATGCTGCCTGAAAGCTGGGAATTAGGAAAGCCAGTGACAATTCAGTCCATGTCTGAAGGCCTAAGAACCAGGGGAGCCACTGGTATAAATCCCAAAGTCTGAAGGCTGGAGAATCAAGAGCTCTGATGTCTGCTCCTGCTCAAGAAGAGAATTTATCCTCCCTCCACCTTTTTGTTGTATTTAAGCCCTCAATGGATTGCATGTTGCCCACCCACATTGGTGAGGGAGGGTCTTCTTCATTGAATCTACTGATTCAAATGTAATCTCTTCTGGAAACACTTACAGACACATCTAGAAATAATATTTTACCAGCCATGTGGGCATTAGCCCTGACTGGTGTGGCTCAGTGGATTGGACATCGTCCAGCAAACCAAAATGTCACTGGTTCGATTTCCAGTTAGGGCACGTGCGTGGGTTGAGGTCCAAATCCCTGGATAGGGGTGTGCAAGAGGCAATCAATCTATGTTTCTCTCACACTTAGGTGTTTCTTTCCCTTGCTTTCTTCCTTCCTTCCCCTCTCTCTAAAAATAAATAAAAATAAAATCTTTAAACATATTAAGCATCACAAATACTAATAATGATTATATTGTAATAATAATATAAATGAGTATCCATTATCCATATCACTATTTGATGGAGATGAATAATGGTCTCCCAGGAATGGCTCAAAGTAGAAACCTTGATTCCCCACATGCCTAGATTAACAGGAAGTCCACTTTATCACCCCAAAGCCCACCTCACCCCCCCCCAATGTCAAGGAATGCCCCTGTGTCTAGTTATAGAAAGGAGGGTCCACTGTTCCTAACTTTTGTTGTGAAACAGAAACTCAAATGCCTTTTCTGAGAATAGATAATTCTATGCCAACTAAGATGGGCTGTTTTGAGATGGGCCAAGGTGCCTCCTCATCTGCAGGCCAGAAATTGGTGCCACAGCTGCTGAGAGGGAAGTCCAGTGACTTTCCACTAGGGATTCCTTGTAAGGTGGGGTCTCACTCCCTTGGTATCATGATCAGGCAAAGGACTTTCAGGCCCAAGTCAGCTAGGACTCTTTTGTGGGAGGAACTGTTCTTTGAGTAACCCAGCCCTATAGATGGGCATGCTGAATCCTGTCCTCTTGCTACTCTCCCAACCCCAGGGCATGATTGGAGCCCTCTGTGCTTCTCCTGCACATCAAACTGGCAAGGGTTAACACTGCCACTTCCACAGGAGAATAGGCCTGGCAAGGACAGAGGCCAGTAGCAGGTGGCCATATAATTATCATCTAGATTAGAACATTTTTGCTCAGGACAAATACTAAATCCAGTAGGAGGCCAAGACAATGGGCATATCCAAGACTGTCCCAGGCAAAGCAGGACAATGGCCACCCTAAATAAAAGCCACCTGAAGGATCTAGAACACCCATTCAGTTTTATTTGTGTCCAGTTATTTAAGTGACATAGATCAGGGGCAAGGACACTATTTTTTTTATCATTTTCTAGTATCCTTTCCTCCCCTACACTGGTACTCACTCTTCTGATTTCTTTTACCACTGACTTGTCATATGTAAATGAATCACATAGTATGTACTCTTCTGAGTCTAGCTTTTTCTGCTCAGCCTTGTTTGTGAGATTCATCCACATTTTAACCAATTGTTCAGTGCAAAAGTAATGCATCCATCTTTCTTGCCATATAGTATTCTGTTGTATGACTATATCACATTTTATTTATCCACTCTTATTGATGAACATTTATACTGTGTCTGATTTTTAACTATTAAAAATATTATTGACAGAAATATTCTAGCACATGCCCTTTGTTGCAAATATGTACACCTTTTTGTTGAACATGTAAAATTGTCTGTCATGAGGTATGCATACTGCTAAGCCTTACCTGATAATGCAAAATCAGTCTTCCTACTGAAATGTCAGATTCTTTATGTATTTTGTAACTGAGGCCTGGGACAGTTATGTGCATTGCAAATAACTTATTTCACCATGAGAATTATTTCCTTATTCTCTAAAATGAGAAGGTGTCATCTAATAAATGAAAGTCCTTAAATGTTATGCAGTCCAATTGATCAACATTTCTTTTAAGGTTAGAATTCTTGGTGTCATCTTTAAGAAATCATTGTCTACTCCAAGTTCATGCAGAAATTTTTCTCTCTGTTCTTTGTCTTCCTTGTTTTGAAAAGAATATTTTCTAGTAATATTTTTTAGAGAATGGGTAGCTGATAAAATTTTTCAGTCATATGTATAAAAATAACCTTTTTTTGCCCTTGTTTGTGATTGTTCGACCAGATATAGACTTTTTGCATTACATTTGAGTGACAACCTGTTTCCATTGGAGCTCTGTAATTGTGACTCTGAATTTTATTGTCATTGAATATGAAATATGAGACAACCATATATACCTTTGATTTTTTATGGTTACTTAGAAAATTGAGATATAATTCACATATATATATAACATTATATTAGTTTCAGGTGTACTACTATAATGATTATTTGTATATATTGCAAAATGATTACCACAATAAGTCTAGTTAACATCTATCATTATACAGTTACAACTTGTTTTTCTTGTGATGAGAACTTGTAAGATCTACTCTCTTACCAACTGTCAAACAATACGGTGTGTATGTATCTTGAAATTCAAAAGTTTTACCAAGATTCATTTTTTTGCATGTAGCTGTCCAGCTCTCCCAACACCATTTGTTGAAGAGGCTATTTTTACTCCATTTTATGCTTCTACCCCCTTTGTCAATATTAATTGACCATAGAGATTTGGGTTTATTTCTGGGATCTCTATTCTGTTCCATTGGTCTATGTGTCTGTTCACTGTGTCTGTTCAACCAGGCTGTTTTGATTAAGTTGCCTTGTAATACAGTTTGATATCAGGTATTGTGATCCCTCCTACTTTGTTCTTTTTTCTCAAAATTGCTGCAGCTATCAGGGTCATTTATTGTTCCATATAAAGTTTTGAAGTATTTATTATATATTTGTGAAATATGCCATTGGTATAGGTATTGCATTGAATTTATAAATTGCTTTGGGTAGTATGGACATTTTGATGATGTTAATTCTTCCAATCCATGCACATGGTATATGCTGCCATCTGCTTGGCTATTCCTTAGTCACCAACTTACACAATACACAAAAATAAATTCAAGGTGGATAAAAGACTTAGATATAAGTTGTGACAACATAAAAGTCCTACAGGGGAACATAGGCAGGAAAATCTCAGATATTCCATGTAGCAATATTTTCACCAATATGTCCCCTAGAGCAAGGGACATAAAGGAAAGAATAAGCAAATGGTAACTCATCAAAATAAAAAGCTTCTGCACAGCTAATGAAAACAGCATTAACATGAAAAAAGAACCCACCATATGGGAAAACATATTTGCCAATGATACCTCAGACAAGGGTTTGATCTCCAAATTATATAAAGAACTCACACGACTCCACTCTAGGAAGACAAGCAACCCAATTAAAATATGGGCAAAGGACTTAAACAGACACTTCTCTGAGGAGGACATACAAAGGGTCCAGAGACATATGAAAAGATGTTCAGCATTGCTAGCTACCAGAGAGATGCAAATTAAAGCCACAATGAAATACCACTTCACATCAATGAGAATGACCATCATAAACAAATAAACAAACAAGTGTTGGAGAGGATGTGGAGAAAAGGGAACCCTACTGCACTGTTGGTGGGTTGCAGACTGGTGCAGACACTGTGGAAAACAGTATGGAATTTCCTCAGAAAACTAAAAATGGAACTGCTTTTTGACCCAGCAATTCCACTGCTGGGATTATATCCTAAGAACCCTGAAACACCAATCTTTTGCACCCACTGGGGTGCAAAAGAACCTACGCACCCCAAAGTTCATAGCAGCACAATTTACAATAGCCAAGTACTGGAAGCAACATAAGTGCCTATCAGTAAATGAGTGGATCAAAAAACTATGGTACATTTACATGATGGAATACTACTCAGTAGAAAGAAAGAAGGCACTGCTATCCTTTGTGACAGAATGGATGGAACTGGAGAGCATTATGCTAAGTGAAATGAGCCAGGCAGTGAAAGACAAATACTATATGATCTCACCTGTAACTAGAACCTAATCAACAAAACAAACAAGCAAGGAAAATATAATCAGAGGAATTGAAATTAAGAATAAACAGACAGTAACCAGAGGGGAAGTGGGAGGGGATAATGGGAGGAAAAGGGTAAAGCCTTTTCAGAACAACTATAAAGGACACATGGACAAAACCAAGGTGGGGTGGAATCAGGGGAGGAGGTGGGGATGGCTGGGGTGAGGGGGAGAGGGGGGCGGAAAGGCAGACAACTGTACTTGAAAAAACGTTTTACCAAGATACGTCTAGTTCCTCACAACACACTATGAGGTTATGTTTTCTGACACTTAGTGAATTATTTTAATTTTGATTTGGACCTTTCTTCAGCTCTGCAAAATGTTTTCCCAGAATGTTTATGCTTATTTCTTCTTCACCACCTGCTCTAAAAACTCTATTAAATATTTTTGAATGATCTGAAGAAGATTCCATATCTCTTTTCTTCTTCTCTTCATTTCATGGACATATCTATATGTTTTGTCTGAATCTTGAGAGTATTCTTCCAGCTCATCTCCTAGTGCACCAGTTCCATTTGGATCATGCCATCTGATATTTCCTGCCTTGATTGACTTTCATTAGTTTGGAAGTCATGTGTTTGTTATCCAAGAACCCTTTCTTGTTTAATATGACTCTTTTTCATGGCAATCAGCTCCTGTCATATTAAGGCAATGTACTACTCTCAGTTCTTAACAAGAATACAAATTAGGCTTTAAAAATACATTTTCTTTATTTCATCTAGCATTTTCACTGAAGGCCATTTCTATGAATGCTCAGATTCATCTCCTTTTTTTATGGAGCAACAGCCTGTAAAATAGCACAGGCACTTGAACCAGGGTTTGCATCCCAGTGGTGACACTTGAAGGGCCAGTCACCTAAACCCTCTGAGCTGTGATTTATTACATGGGAATTATAAAATCCTCATCCCAGAGTTCTTTTAAGGATTCAATAAGAATGTATGTTGAAGTACTTGTGGTAGTATTTAGCTATACAGTTTATTATCATCATTTTCATCATCTTTACTAGCCTAGTAGACTACTGTTTGTTCATTCTCCCAGAGAGACACCTAGTCAGTCTGGATTTGGTGGCTGAGAGGATGGGGAAGGTGTTGATCAGAGGTGGTACAGGTTCCCATTTAATTTCCCTCAGAAGGTTACCAGACATATTTTGCCTGGCCAACGCTCCCTTCACTCAGAAATCATCCGTGCCGTTTTCTGCCAGGATTGTGAGGCCTTCCTCTAATTTCCATGAGTGACATAGAATTTCTCTATTGCATTTGATGAGTCATTTCAAAATGATATTGGAGGAAGGGATGAGTCAAAACTACTAACTTTAGTTAACATTATGTTTCCAAAAGTTGAATTTAAATTTTACCATAAGTAAAGAGAATTAACACAGAAAAGGTTTAGGTAAAAATATAGTTGACTGTTTCTATCCTTCAGGGATAGTGTAGGTTTTCTAAACATTATACCAAAGGCATAAAACATAAGGGAAAATTGATAGATATTACCATATTAAAAATATAAAATTCCTGGGAGATAAAAATCAACATTAAATATTTAAAAGGGAAAAGCCAAGCTAGAAAAAATATTTTTCATAAGGCACATGGCATTAGTATAATTAATATAACTAAAAGAGATTTTAAAAATCAATAAGAAAATATGAAACCCTGTAAGATAAAAATGGGCTGAGGACATGAACAAGTAATTAATTAACTGAAGAAGACATACAAAGAGCCATGAAACATGTGGGGAAATATTTAAAATGATTTTTAAAATATGAATTAAAACAGCACTATAATGCTATTCTCATCAATTCATTTGGCAGGCAAGATTATTAAAAGTGGAAATACTCAGTGTAGGTCAGAATGTGAGGAAATAGAATATTTATGCACAGCAGGTGGGCCTGCAAAATATTTCCAATTTAATTTAGAAGATAATTTGGCAACACAACAAAAAGCCTGAAAACATCACACACTTTGATGCAGAAATTCTAATTCTTTAATGTTCGATCTTAAGGAAACAAGTTTATGTGCAAAGTTTTAGCCACCAACATGTTAGTCACAGAGATATTTAGAATAACAGAAGGTAGGAAAGAATATGAACCTAACAACAGTGTGATCACATTTTAAAAATATATCTGTAAATTCATAATGTTATATTGGTTACTAAAAATATATGTGGTTCTGTTTTTCAATTTATTTGGTTTATTTATTCTTTAGTAAATACCATTATAATATATGTACATTTATGTATAAACACACAAATTGTTAGATTTTATTCAATAATATTTTATTAGTAAATTAGTTTTATTATTAATAATTTTAACATTTATTCTTAAAAGTGGTATCAGTTTGCTGGCTTTGTGTCTGTGCTATCTTCATCAGGTTTGGTGATAGTGTTTGGCCAATTTCATAACATGAACGGGATTGGTTTCATTTCATTTCTGTGCTCTGGAACACTTTAAATACTGGAGGAATTATCTGTTCCTAGAGGCTGAAAGAATTGCCCATGAAACCATCTGGGTCACACTGCTTTGAGGAGTGTTGTTCTGTGACAAGTTTTCCAGCTTCTTCAGCATTTTTGGTCTACTCATGCTTGCTACCTGTTTTTGAAAAACCTACAGTAATTTATGTTTTGCCTGGTATAAAAGGGTTGATTTTAAAATAAGTAAACATAAAATTGTGAAGTTATTCTCTCATAATTTTTTTCCATCAGTGATTAAATCCTTTCTTCTCATCTTTCCTAAAGTTGTGTTTATTTTTCCTTTTTCCCTATCTTTGGATTTATGCATTTAAGCTAGCCTTTAAAATAACTAGTGCTAAAATTAATGATCAATAATCACTCCTTTAATTTCAGGTGTGGTCGGTTTCGATCCTACTGCACAAGCGTTTGTCCTAGAGTCCGAGATGAAAAACAAGGAGCCCCCTGGAGGAAGCTCTTCTCACAGTGGTAACAGAGATCCAAGGGGAAAAAAAGAAAGATGCACAAAGCTTCTCAGTGCATAATGTGAAGAGGGCACATGTCACTTCTACCCACATGCCATTGGCTAAGGCAGTCACATGGTCAAGTCCAAAGTTACTAGGTAAGGAAATACATTCTGCCCAAGATAAGGCTGAAAAATTGGAGTTGATAATGCCCAAAGATGGGAACATGTATCATCCATATTGAAAAGACACCTCAGTGTTGGGAACCATCCTGCCTGGTTTCAGGAGCAGTAACCACCCCTGACAGGTGAAAAGGCCCTACAGCTAGGGCACCTTAGGACCATAAGCCACTAAGGAGACAAAACTTATCCTCCCCACAGGGGCACAGCCTCTGTTCCCTTTACTTCACCCTGCTTGGTCCCTGAAGGATGGCTGGATAGTCAATGACAAGTTAAGGTTCCTCAAGAAAGGAACAATCTAAGACAGGCACTGTCATGAAGGGGCCATCAGGGAAGGACTTAGGGGATTGTGGAGAAGGGACAAAAAACCCTCACCCCTCAGCTTTATCATAGCCTGAGTCCTCATTCTATCTATAAAGAATCTCCTAATCTCTTGGCTGCCTTGCTTCCCCAGCCTGATTCAGGCCTGAAACAATGTCAAAGTGGGGGTACAGCCCTGTGCCAAACTGGCAGTTCCTGGTGGGGGACAATCAAGCATAAGAAAGAATGCATAAAGTCTTGTGAAAACTGTTTTGCTAAGAATGTCTTCAATTTAAATATTAAGGGTCCAAGCACAAAATAAGTTTGTTTCCATGGTTTTACATCTGGTTGGTATTACCCTGTCTACCAGACCCTGACTCAAAAGGACCCCCATGATCCCAGAAATGTTACCTGTAAACCATACCTCCTTTCTTTGATATGCATCCCTATGCAAGCTAAACTCAATAAAAGCCCATTGAGAGAGAGGCTGAATGTCTTTCTCTTCTGAGAGACTTGTCAGCCTTTCCTCCTCAAGAAGATCATGTGTTGGTAGAATTATTCTCATCTACTTTGGCCAGAGGGAGCTCTGTGGGCAGAGCTCTCCCCTTCTCCACCCCCCCCACACACACACCTCAGACTAAAGATATCCTTTAATGGTGTAAGTTTGATACCTGCAGGTATAAGGCAATTGGGATCTGTAAAGGATAAGTAATATCCTTCAGTTACATTGTAGCACTGAATGTTATATTAGACATATTAAATACTGGAAGGTTTAAGGATATCTAGGCCAACAGCAATTTATTGAGAAAATAGACTGGTGGATTTGTTGGTTCCTCAAAACTTATGACTTAGTGATATTATACTATAGCCCTTCTTGTGGTAGGTGAGAAAAGAGTAACCTGGAGAGGCCAAATCAAATGACTGGCTATCGTTATGCTGAGCTTGTCACCTTTTGTTCAGTTTTTGCCCTTGCACTGAACCCTCTATTCTGACTTCTGTTCTGTGGACCAGTGCTATCCAACAGAACTTTCTATGGTGACAGAGAAGTTTTATTTCACATTGTCTAACATGGTAGCCATGAGCCACATATGGTTATTGGGTATTTGAAATGTGGCTAGTCTAGCTGAGAAAAATAAATTTCTAACTTTATTTAATTTAATTTAAAATTAAATAACCAAATGTCTGTAATGACTCTCAAGATGGACAGAGCAGCACTAGTGAATGCTTGGACTCAGAGTGAAGATGCTAAAACCACTCTAACTGGGGGGCTTCTGAATGGGCTAGCAGATTTCAAGAGAATCTTGTCTCAAATAAATAGTATGACATTGTTGAAGCAAGTAATAAGCTTATATTTTGTTTGTGAAAACAAGTCATGTGATAAAACTTAAGGTCAATAGGTCAACATTTAAGTACAAAGTGTAATCCTCTCCTATGTCAAAGTCAGGTATATAAGAAATAGAATTGTATTTGTCATCCTTTTCCTCCTCCTTCCTCAAATACACTTAATTTTAATTTTAGTCTATTATTCTGATGGAAGAAACTAAAATTCAGGTAATTCAGGGCTTTTTATTCCACTCCTTGGCCATGGCTGTATTCTCATCCTCTGTGATCCCAATAGCTTTTGATCCCAACAGGTACTTTTGTGAACCCTCATGGCACACACTCATACCAATCAGTGCACGGGGCTGGTGCAGGGAGGTCTGGGGCCACCACAGGACTGTGCTGTAGGCACTTAAGGCACTCCTCATGGACATTTTTAATGCTCCTAGGTCTTAGAAGGCAGAGGATGTCTTGGAAGGCTTTGCTGGTCCTAGCCTTCACTGAAGAAGTGATGCAAAGACTCTCTATTGTGTTCAGATCCCCCTGAAATATATATTTGTCTCCAACCTGCCTGCCCTTAACCCAAGTTTTGACCATGGGTGAGTGCAAGGTACAGGTCAGTTTCTAAGAGATACCCACTATAGTAGTAGGCTTAGACTCAGTTGTGCTGCAGTAACAAGAAGCCCCAAACCTCTGACTTATGAGTACAACAAAGGTATATTTCTCACTGCAGCTGGTTGGCTACAACTCTGCTCCACAGTAGCCCCCTAGCTTGATAGAGTAAGAAAGGGGGTAGGACCACAGAATGACTCCTAAGACTTCTGTTCAGAAGTGGCATAAGGCACTTTTGTGCATATTCTCATGTTCAAAGAAAATCACAGGATTGATCTTGACCTCAATGGAAAGATGAAGTATAATTCCTTCCCATAGGGAGAGGGCTTGGAATTTATGAACAGTAATGAAATCAGCACATTTATCTTTTACTTTTCCTCTCTCTTTCCTGTCCCACTTGCCTCTCTTCATCTTCAACACCGCACAGCCCATGGGTTCTTCATCTGGAATAGGCAGCATAGTATATTCTTCAAACTCTATTTATGGTATAGGCTATTAAAATTTCAAAGCCCATATTCTTGAAACTCAAAACCCTTCTCTTTCACATGCATTTCTGAAGCCTGCTCTGAAAGATGAAGAGAAGGCTTGACTCCTCTCTCTCTCTTTTTTGCACTGTCATCCCTTCCCTGGGGTGGAAAGCTGGCTGCTTCCTGAATAAAGGAAAAGGTTATTGGAGAACAGTAACTATGGGAAGAAGCCATTGGTTCATAAAATATTATTGGACCGCACTCTAGCAAGGTGGGCTATCTTTTGTGGAGGGGCAGAGATTTCCCTTTGAGAACTAAAATATCTTGGGAGTGAAGGCAGAGGCTGGCATGACACTGGAGTTGTCTGCCAGAGTCCTCAAGGACTAGTGCCATCCAACACAGCAGCCCCTAACTATGTGTGACTACTGAGCACTTAAGATGTGGCTACAGTGACCGAGGAACCAAGTTTTACATTTTGTTTAACTTTAATTAATTTAATTTGCAATAGCCACAGATAGTTGGTGGCTACTATTTTAGACATTGCAGTTCTAGAAGTCACACAGTGCCGTTCATACTATGCCTTGATTTAAAAAAAAATCTCAAAATGGAAATAATTTCAGTTTGCATAATAATTAAATTGACATTATAGTTGGTTAAGAGCAAAAAAAATGCCTTCACTTATTAATTGGCTAGAACTGCCTGACCTAATAAGCAGAGGCTAAATTCACAATTAATTAAAGATTTCGTGTTCATTCATCCAAGACATGCCTCAAACCATCTTTTGTTCAGCTGGCCAGCAGGAGACTTACAGCCATATGTAGGACATCTTGCAGCTACCATCAACACATGCAAAATATCCCATTTCAAAAAAAGTCCTTTCACTTTTCAGATTAGTAATTCTGTTGAAGGTATAGCATGTTTCTATTATGCTGACTATAATTACATTTGCAGTAAGTGAATATGACATAATATACTACATAGAAATTTATGTTACTAGATTATTGGTAATTTAAAAAATAGTTCTCTATCTGTTCCATCTATTGAGTAGTATTATTTCTCTATTAGAGGTGAGAAACCTGAGGCATAGGGAGGTTATGCAATTTTTTCCTAAGGTTATACAATTGGTATTTAGACTTTTAATATGTGAACTCCTGTCTGTTTTATCCAAAGCCCCTATCACTCAACAATACTGCTCTCACTTGATAGATAATGGCAAAACCTAATTGCTGTTACCTGTATTTTCCTATGGACTGAGCCTGCAGAAAGTTACAACCCCTTTTCAGAGAGCCAACGGATACCAAAGGGATGCTGCTGTGTAGAACACTCCAGGCCTGCCACAGCTTGATGGCCCTGGTCTCCTGGGGTGGATGGGAGATGTGGTTAGCTTTGAGACTGGAATCTAAGCCATTCATGGAGGTTGTCCCAGTCAAAATGGCCCACAGGTGCGATGACACTCTCACTTATATCCTACTATATTGACTTCTGGTTACCTATTGGGTTTGTTGAAAATTTAGATTCAACCTTCTGGGATGCATACCAAGACTGATTCAAAATCTGCCCATCAACCCCTGTGTCCCAAGCTTAACCTCGTGCCTTAACATTAATCAGGTGGCCTTATGCAATTTCATGAGCTATGTACGTTCTAGCATAAATCTTCCTGTGAATCCAAAACATCAATGCCTCACATTCACTTAAAATACAGCGAAAGACAGATGCTCACTATTTTTGCTCTTGTAGTCCTAGTTCTTTAATGTAGGAAAATGTTTCTTTCTTAAAGTGCAAAGCTCTTGGGGACACAGCCTTCTGCTACCTCCTCATCCCACTGTACTTGCAAACTTTGGTCAGAGGGAAGGTGGGCACGGGGGCACGAAACTACAAGTCCCAGAATGCACGGCATCGTCCGCACAGGCGCAACGGGGACCACCCGCCAGCGGACCCGCCAGCTTGCTGGAGACTCCCGGGTCCCAGCGCGGGACTGGGGCTAGGGGTGGACAGCCCAGCAGACCTGGAGGGCGCTCAAGGGGACCCCGGGCTTTACTATGAAGGCGCCGGGGAGCGCGTGAGGAGGATGCACCAGCAGGCTCCGCAGCGGGAGGAGGAGTAGGCGGTGGTGCCCTCGGGAGGGAGCCGCTCACGGGCCAGAGGCTCCCGGAGGCTCCGCAGTGCCGCCGCCGTCGCCCGGGAGGCTCAGCACGGGAGCCATGTAACCCTGCGGTGGGCTCCGGGCTGCTCCGTTTTTCGTCTGCTCCCGGGCTAGCGCGGCAGCGGGGCCACAATGAAGAAGCAGTTCAATCGCATGCGCCAGCTGGCCAACCAGACGGTGGGCAGGTAGGTCACCCGCTGGCAGCCGCGGGCCCGTGCGCTCCTGCGAGGCTGCATTCGCCGGGACGCGCAGGTGATGGAGCTCGTCGGGCCTCGTGTCCTTTTTCCATGCAGGCGGGCGCTGTCGAAGTGCCGCTGGCGGGCGCGACCCTTCCTCTCTGAACTTCCCAGACCCCGGAGTCTTTCTCACGCTCTGCCTGCTGCTCCCGGGCTCTGGCTGCCAAGCGCAAAGTGTGACGCATCCTTTACCTGCGTCCCCAGCTGCCCCTTCACCTCGTCCTCCCTGCCTTTTTTCTGGGACTCTCTGCTCCCTTTGCTCATAAAGCTTCCTGGAAACAGGTGTTTGCTCTGATTGTGCTGGAGGCAGCCGAGCTGCAGTCGCACCCCAAGTATTCCTCCCCTGCGCCGAGTTCAGGGCTTCTCAGGGGTCTAGGGCAAGTGTTGGGCCTGGTCGGCTTGGCAGAGCTGAGCCTCCCTCCTGCCGTGTTTGTTTTCAGGGACTGTGACTGTACAAGATTCGGGATCTCTTTCCTGGCTAGGTTTGTCAAGGCATTAGGTGGTGGAGAGAGGATCCGAAGAGGTGTGGGGGGGGGGGCGGGGATGGGGGCAGGGAAGGTGCTGGTGCTGGTGCTGGTGGAATGGCGCTGCTGTCAGCTGGTCCTAAGACTGTTTTCAGCGGAGGGAGAGAGGCTGCAGAATGGGAGGCCCAACTCCTCAGGAAGATGAGATAAGCAGAGGATCACAGCCAGGTAAGGGAGGGGGACAGAATCCCTACAATCGGAAAGAGCCAGGCCCTAGGAAACTGCAAGACCCAGTCTACTGTCACCACAGTGAAAATGGGCTGCATCTGGGCCAGTGTCTACAGGAGCAGCTCTGCAGGGTGCCAACATACATGCATGTTACATAAGGATTCTGATGGGTCTCTTCCAAAACTAGACATGCTCTGAACACAGGATTGTTGGGTTGAAGGGATTTTTCATCCATCTTCTGCCTGGAGAGGGATTTCTGTAGCTGCTGTGGCAAAGGAATTCAGGTGTGCAGTTCTAAAGCCAGTGGAAAGCAGAGAACTCAGCCTTGGGTGCAATTAAAGTGCAAGCTCAACACCTCAAGGACTCTCCACTAGGTCTGCTAAGAAACCAAATACCTTTCTTGGTTGGGAAGTGGATCCTGAGCTAGTGTCTGGTAGGGTGAGGGTGGGGACATCCCTGAGTAATAGGGGGCACTGAATTCCCACGTAAGCACACTGCCCTAATTACAGTGGGCATTTGAGGGCAGGGCATGTGGTGACTTCTTATGCTTCCAGGGACTGCAGATGGCTTCCAAGTTACCATGTCTAAAATGGACTTGAATGCATTTCCTTTCCCAAACACATGCGCTCTAACATGACAGAATTTATGAATAGCAGAGTCAGATTAGCCCAGGTTTCTGGCATGATCTTGCTACAGATATAGCCTCATGTGGGTTGCCTTTTGATGTGTTGGATGCTGAAATAGTGTTTTGCTGTTTAGGTGGTTTAGCAGATACGGTTGAGCTGGTCTTTATTACCGTCTTGACTTCTATGTCCCCCTGCAGGCTGGCATCAGTCATCACATCAGACCAGCCAAGTGATCAGTAGGCTTTTGACTATAGACTTGGTTTGCTGGTCTCTCTGGGTCTTGGCGTTTCAGTTCAGTGCTGGAATTGGAATGTGTTTGTGCTCCCTCCCTGGCCTCAAAACACGACTCTTCTGTCTCTTTTCAGGACTTGTTTAGAAGTGGTAAGATTTGCGAGCCTTGGGCATAAAACTTTTATCTTTGTCTGTGGAAGGAATGACAAAGGGAGAGGGGACGTTGAATTTTAGAATAAGTGGTCTTACTTATTTGAAAGCATATTCTCGGAAGTCCAAGCAGCTGGTCACCAAGAGTTACCTTCCACTTGTTTATTGGGACTCTGGTGGGTGCTGGCATGTGCATAAATTATCTTTACTGGGTGGCATCTGTTGTGTCATGTGCCAGGTCAAGTGAGGGCCCGTTCACTATTGTGTATCACTACTATGTGTCCATTTTAATGCCATTCAGAGGGACCTTCTACAGCAAAAATCAGTTCATGTTACTTTGCTGGTTAAAAGCCTCCAGTGGCGTCTCATGTCCCAAATATCTCCAGTGGCCTATTTGACTTGACCCCTCTTTGTCTTTTCACATTCATTCTGTTCCACCTGCTTCTCCTTCACTGTGCTTGAGCCCCAATGGCCTGCCCTGCCCCAAGCATACCAGGCTCATTTCCATCTGGGGGCTTTATGTTTGCTGTCTCCCCACATCCCTGTCTGGCTGAGGATGTGTTCTTCCTGTGTACCTCTTCCGCATCACCCAGTCTTAGCTCTAAGGCCTTTGAGAGGCTGTCCTACCCCATTTTCTCTCTAGCCCATCCTCCTGTTCATTTTCATTCCAGCACTCATTCCTCTTTGAAATGCTCTTATTTTTCATTTGTTTCTTTTCTTGTCTGTTTGCCCCCACTAGAATGCATTGATCACCAATGTATGCTCAGTGTATATAGCACAATGCCTTATAGATAGTTGGTGCTCAATTTGTGTTTATTGACAAGATTCAAACAGTTTACTGGTAGGATCCATGTGGGTAAATAAAAGGGGCAGCATTTACTATATCTTATTGAGAATGTAGCGCGGCATGATTCTAACATTGCTTCTTAATTTTTTTCCTTTTTTTAAATTTTATTTTAATTGTTGTTGCAGTATAATTTTCTATCTTTTACTACCAACCCAACCCACCCACACAGCCCACCCCTCCTCCCTCCCATTTCCACCCACCCCCTAGTTTTTATCCATGTGTCCCTTATACTTGTTCCTGTAAACCCTTCCCCTTTTCCCCTGAAATAGAAGCAACAGGATTGGAAGTTTGGGATTTAAGTGTGGAATTGGTAGGTTACTTTATGAAGTTGCTTGAGCAAGCCACTGGCTTACAAAGACATGTAAGGACCCTCTGGTCCTTACATGTCTTGTAAGGACCCTCTGGTCCTTACATGTCTTTGAAGTAAGGACTTTTCCTCTCTTTAGAGAAGACAGGTGGGCTTGAAGGCCGCTCCTGCCCATGGTTCATCTCCTGGTCCCCTTCTACAAGTTATAGGTTCTGAATTCTGAATATAAAACTGCTGGGGTTGGGATCCAGTCACTTTCACAATGTAATTGCTGAGCTTGAATGCACTCTGTGGAGTTCAGAATGTTCCCTTGAAGTGCTCACATCTGGTAGAGAGGATATCAGCAATTGTGAAAAGAGTTTATAAGATCCATTACATTTAACTGGAAAAAGTTTCATGTCCTCTTTGGTCTGCTTCTCTAGCCTTTGCTCACCATCCTCCTTTGAACTTTCCTCTTCCTGGCCCTTCACGTTTTTCCGTCCTTTGGGAAGCATGCCCTGGCCCTTCAAGACTGGGCCGCTGTGTGCCTAATGGTTCGGAGCAGCATGGGCTTTTGGGTGGGACAGATCTGGTTTGTTGCTTACTGACTATAGGACCTTGAGCTTAACTCTATGCACATCTCTTCCCTCATCTGCAGAATGGGAGGACTAAGACATTTACTGTGGTGGTGTGGTAACTGTGACAGTGGTGATGTGAGGTTACCTCTACAAAGTGCCTAACAGTGCTCAGCACTGCGAAGTGCTTATTATGTAGTAGCTTCAAGTATCTTTGGGCAGATGTCATAACTATTATTCTCATATTATGTTATATGCTCTATGGCATGCACTGTTCACTCATTCATTCATTCATTCATTCAGTGAATATTTTTTGGATGCTTGTTGTGGGCCATGTACTGCTCTGGTTTTGAGAATATTGCAGTGCAGAATATTGCAATAGAGAACTCTTGGAATCTGTATTATAAAGGCACAATATTGTTATATCATATTGTAATATTTATTATTTATCTTTCTTACTAGACTTTAAGCTCCTTGCAGGCAGGGGCAACTGCCTTAGTGCCTGAAATTCAGGTTCTCTGAAATTCATGGGCAACTGAATGAATGAGTGGGCAAAAGATCCACGTATATATGGGGAAGTGGTACAAAGCTGTTCAAAGATGGGAGAGGCTCCTGACACTGTGCCTCTTTCATTTGGTAGTGGGAATAGGGTTTCAGAAAAGGGAGGCACAGCTGTACTTTGGAAGGATAGAGCAAAATTTAAGGGAAGAATTAGTTCATGCCTGATTTATGGCACATTTTTTGTTACCTTCAAGAGTTCATTAGTTGCTGGAGTGAGAAGCACCCTGAAAGGCATACAATGTTTTACTTGGAAGTGGCATTTGGTTTGTGTTGAGTAGACTAAAACCCTGAGCTGGAATTTCAAGACCTGTAAGTGAAAGAGAAAAGGGAAGTAAAATAGTCACTTTGATCTGGTGAGGAGAATATTGTTTTCAACCTGCATAGCAGGGGTCACATCAGCCCCCACCCTAGAGGGCACTTACGAGGTCAAAGGGCACCCGGGTTATACCAAGTACTCAACCAATGCTTGATGAAGTTCATTTTCATTTTCCTCTTCTGCTTGCCCATTCAGTCCTTCAAAAATGTTGGCCTAAATTTCAAGGGCTTTGTAGACACTGATTCCAATAGCCATTACCTGTAAATGGGTTCTATGCTCTTGTGCAAAAAACTGGTTATATTCCATGTGTCTGACAGTAGGCCAGGAGCTATGGAAGTGTGGGAGGGGGAGCAGGGCAGGTTGGGTTGGATTATTTGGTTTTAGAGGCTATGAGTTGGGGAGTGGAAGACAAAGTATTGTCTGCAGAGCCTCTTTCCCATTCCTAGACTGCTCAGCAGCAGGCAACAACAAGCGGGCTTGGTTTCCTGTACACAAGTTGGCTGAGCATCACTGCTGCTCTGCAGCTCCCAGGATGCAGTTGCAGGGTCCAGGCATTGGCCCGTGGGCTGGAGATAGCTGCTGAGGATGCAGCAGCCTTTACAAGTGCCAGTGCTGCAGACACTTTTGCTCAGGCCAAAGCAGCTGACAGCAGCCAGTGAGGACCTTTTCCTTGAAGGTTTCCCTGAGACACTGCCCTGCCTCTCAGCAGGCCTCCTTAAGCCATGACCTGGTCTATAGGACATCAAGGAAAAGGCAGAACCAATTCCACATTAGCCATTGGACTGCTTCCTTTCCCCCTGCCATGTTCCTGACAGTGCACTGACCCTGTCAGACCAACACAGGCCCTGCCATGTCTTCCTGTTAGCCCAGCAGGGCTGGGCAGGCCCAAACCTGTCCCCGGAAGACCACTGGGGATGTTTATTAGGGCTCAGAGTGAAGCTTTTCATTAGAGTTTTATGGAAGCTGTATCCTGCCACCTGCTGTGGTGTGTATGTGTGAGAGGTAACAGACTGTACTCACTGAGTGATGAAGGGGCTAGCAAATCTGGAGAGAATATTCTTTGCTCGTTTTCTAAGCCCCTCACTATGCAGATCTGCCTGCTGTCAGACTCTGCTGGGCTGCACGCAGCAGTCAGCCTGAGGCTGCCTGGATTTCCTACAGAATTCGGGTGTCCTAGACCTGCAAGTCATTGTGAGGGAGCCATTCTCTTCCACAGCAGTTACTGACTTCCCTCCCACTTGGCCCCCACCAAGGAAATTTATCAGTATCCATTAATAGTTTTTCATGATGGGTAATAAAAGCCATTTTTTTTCCTCTAGAAAAAGTAAATCAGTAGCCATTGAGTAAAATAGTAATTTAATGTATGGTTGTACCTTTTAGAGGAGATTAGTAAATACCTTTTTTATTAATAATCCAAAAAGGCTATTTCTAATGCTATTTCGATAATGAGAGCAAATAATACAATTATGCTTTAGCAATGCACAGAGTCAGTTGTAAGTCAGATGGAAGGTGGGGAGAGAGCAGGGTGGTTGGGGCTCTTCTGCTGGGTGCAGGGCTCCTGAGTGAGCTGGCGCTTGGAACACCGCTGCCCTCACGGAGTGCATCTCTCTCTAGCAATTTAAAACCATCCTCTCTGTCCAGGAAGCAGATGTTTTTGCTTTCGTTTTCCAACTTCCAGAGTTTATTTTTAGGATAAATGTTTATTTTCCCACAGAATTCAATTTACTTTTTTTAACTTTCTTTTTTGTTACATAAGTGATATTTGTTTATTGTAGAAAAGTTATAAACTTATGGATGGACAAAAAGAAAAAAGATAACCAATAATCTCATTATGCAGAGACTACAGTTCATATTGTGAATATAGTCTTCTAAGTTTGTAATAGGCATCTATATTTTTTAAAGAGATAGGGACAGTACTGTGTATATTGTTTCCAATCTGCTTTTTTCCTTTATATAATATCTTAACTATCATTCCATATCAATAACTATACCTCTACAGCATCATTTTCAAGGCCATGTAATAGTCCATTATAGCCAATGGCTTTGCTCTGGCTAATCATGCAGCAAATATTTATCGCGGGTTTGCTGTCTTGGGATGAACCTTAGAAGTGAACTTGCTGAGTCAAAGAGTATGTGAGTTTTACAACCATGTGAGTGTATATTTTGTATATATGAACACACATATTTCCATCCTCAGTAGAATTGTCAGTTCTTCTCCCAACCCCAACAGCAACTAATATTACAACTTTGTTAATTCCATGAATGAAAACAAAAAGCTCTCCTTTCTCCTCTTTTAATTTCTAGTGTAATTGAGCATTTTTAATGTTTACTGGACATTTGTTGCATTTTCTGAATTGCCTGCATGTCTTTGCCCCACTTTTCTTAAAGTCATGTTTCAGTTTTCTTATTGATTTTTAGGTAATTTTTAATAAGTATATATGGGTGTGCTTTGTCATATGCCACATACAGTTCCCTGTAATTTTTTATATTTTGTTTTAAAATTTTACAATATTTTGTGATCTCTAGTCTATCACTTTACAGTTTGTGTTTAAATGTTATACTTGGGAACACTGTTCTCAGCCCAAGATTACATAAATATTTATACAGTTTCATGACCATTTATGTCATTTCATTTTACCATCAGATCTTTAATTCATCAGTTATTAATTTTGGTGTACCATATGACTTAGATGTCACATTTATGGTTTTTTAAAAGATTAAACACTTACCCTACTATCAAATTGAATAATATAATTCATACCCACCATCATCATGTACTAAACAATTTCACCTGTTTGTATCTATTTCTGGGCTTTCTGGTTTGTTCTCCTGACACGTCTGTCAGTTGTGGCAGGAATTTGAGGTGGGCTCCACTGTACAGGTGAGTGCAGTGGGTTGCTTTGTCCTGTGCTTTGGGTGGGAGGAGCAATGGAGTCAGTCTGGGCCCCTCTTCCCAGTTTCATCAAGGGCAGCTCCTTCATGTGGCAGTTGGAACTCACCAAATTTGCCCAAGGATCTGGCCGTGCCTGACTCATAGCTAATCAATAAATTGTTCCTTTATCAATGAGAGCTGATGGTATTTTCTTGCCTATTCTCATTTGTTTATTCTTCTTCAGTATTTTAAAAAAAATGTATATATATTAAGATGGAAAATGGACACTTTTACAACATTGAATATAATGAGAATTCTTTCCCTCCGGCAATAGAGTATGTTTACTTGAGTCTGTTTATTATCCTATGAAATAGTTTGTGTTCATTTACTGTGTAATTTTGTTTTTGTTCTTAGCAATTTTTTTATCCTCATCTGAGGACATGATTTTTGATTTTTTAGAGACAGAGGAAGGAGGGAGAAAGACAGGGAGAGAAACACCTTTGCAAGAGAGAAACATTGATTGGTTGCCTCTTGTACACACCCTGACTGGGGACCAGACCTTCAACCTTTCAGTCTACAAACAATGCTCCAGCCAACTGTGCCACTTCTGTCAGGCTTAAGTACTTTTTGAAAAGTTGAGTCTATTGGATTTTTTTAGGTAGATAATCACATTTTCTGCAAACAATAATTTTGCTTCTTTCTCTCCAGTATTTTGTATTTATTTTATTTTCTTCCCTAATTGTGTTGTCTAGGACTTGTAGGACAATGTTAAAATATGTGACAATATGTGGGCATCCATGTCATCTTATTATCCTCCATGGAAATGCATGATAATTTATTTGAGAGATTTTTTTTTGTTTTTATCCTCAATCAAGGACATGTTTACTGTTTGTTTTTGTTTTTGTTTTTGTTTTTTTAAGAGAGAGGGGACAGGAAGGAGAGAGAGAGGGAGAGAAAAGAGAAAAAACATTGATGTAAGAGAGAAACATCAACTGGTTGCCTCTCATATGTGCCCCTGACTGGGGACCAAACTGGCAACCTAGGCATGTGCCGTGACTGGGAATTGAACCTGTGACCTTTCAGTTTATGGGACAATGCTCCAACCAAGTGAGCACCTGGCCAGGGTGAGAGATTTTGGTTTTTAATCATGTTACATAATGCATAATTTTATTATTTTACTTTAAGTTTTTCTTTGATGCCAAAGAAAATTTGATTATATTATCATGGTCTTTAAAGATAATCATATGTTTTTCCTTCTTTATTTATTAATACATTCACTCAGTAATTATGCCATAAATATGTATCGAGCATTTACTGTGTTCTAGGCAGTGTTTTCTGTGCTGAGGCTACATCAGCGATAGAGTTCCTACCCACGAGGAGCTTGTGTGCTAGATCCTTGAACTTTAATGATTTGCTAATATTGAGCTCTCCTTGTTTTCCTGCAATCAATCTTGCTTGAATATGGTTTGTTAATTTTTTAAATATTCTGCTAGATTTAATTTATTGTTTTTTTATTTAGATTTTTATTTAGTATTCATACATGAGAGCATCATTTAGTATTCATGAAAAATATTTATTTTTCTTTTGCTATACTTGTCAAATTTTGACAACAGTGTAAAATGAATTGTCCACTTCTTACTTTTTCTATATAATGATGAGGTAAAGAATTAGTAGTTCTTTGAAAGTTGGAAACAACTTTTCCAGGACTTTTTTTGGAGGTGGTTTTGATTGTTTTCCCAATTTCTTAGTGGTTACTAAATTATTTATGCTTTCCATCTTTTCCAGAGTCATTTAAGTAACATGTTATATAGAAAAACATTTATTTTATTATGATGTTAAATTTAATAGAATCTATTTGAATATATATATATATATATATATATATATATATATATATATTTGAGTTGTATCTCCTGTATCATTTTAATTTGCATTTCTCTCTTTTTCACCATAACTAGCTTTGCCAGACTGTCTTCTTCCCCACATTCTGTGGAATCAGCTCTTAGGTTTAGGTTTAATCTATTCTTTTTTTAAATTCTTTCTCTTTAGCTCTACTCATAGTAAATTCTGCTTTAAAAAAATTTTAATGGCTGTTGGGATTATCAGTCTCTTTATCAATTTACCATTGCAGTTTACATTCAACTAAAACAAAATAATATTGCTTCTTAAAATTTTAATTAAAAATTAATTCCTCCTAACTTCTTTGGGCTCATTTTATTCTTTTTCTAGTCTTTACTCTTCCATGTTCTATTAGTCAGGATAGGTTAGTCTCTGCTATGGTAACACATGAGCTCCAGAACCTTGGTGGTTTAACACAGAAGTTTATTTTATACGTGCATGGAGTGTGATATGAGTTGGGGGGGGTCTCCCAAAGACACCTCTATTTCAGTGTGATTCAGGGATTCACTCTGCATCCACCCTCCACCCCCTTGCCCAGTCTCAGTATGTGGCTTCAGTCACTGCAAAAGGTGAAGAGAGAATGTAGAGATGGCATATTAGCTCTTAAATGCCTGGGGCTGGAATTTACAAATATCACCTTTGTTTATATTCCACTGGCTAGAACTGGTCACAAGCTCCCCGGATGTGGCTGAAGATGGGGATGGGGAGCCTGCGCCACAGTTGACTACCCAGGGATGCTACCTCTCTCATGCCCCACTGCCTATCTTGGAAATCTTCCCTGAGCTCCTGCTCACTGCAGTCCCCTCTGCCCTGCCCTACCCTTCGCTGTGCAGCTGTGAGAAGGTCATTCTTTGCCTCTGTGGGAGGGTGCCTGTAGGTTCTCAGAGATCCCCTCAGAGGGGGGTGTCTTTAGGATAAGACTTTTCTCTTGCTTATATCCACTTCAAAATTAGCATATATATATATATATATAGAGAGAGAGAGAGAGAGAGAGATACACATACATACTAATTAGTATATATACACATACTAATTACTACTAATTATTACTATACTTATATATATACTACGTAGTTATATATATACTTATATAACTTATATAACTACACACATATATAAGTATATATATATACACACACACACATATATATATGCATTTTTCAAATAAACCCTTCCCACAGTGGGGAGAGGAGTAATGAGGAGAAGAGAAATTCTCATCCTACCATACTGGAAGGACACCTCCTCGATGGGATTATTGCCAGGGTTAAATAAGACAGTAGAATATCTTTAGCATAACCCCTGGGAAATAATGAGCACTCAATAAATTATGATTGTTATCACTCTCCTTTGCAATTGAAAGTCTCTTTGACATGAGATATTTGTTCAACCTTATTTATATTCTGAGTTTCCTGATACTATAACTTGAAATTTATACCTGTTTATCTTGTTTTCTTAGATCAAACCCAATTTTTCTATGTTTAGTCACAAATGTGAAACATCTAGAGATATCAATAATACTAATGGCCCTGCTCATTTTAAATCCATTGTGATGAATAGTTATTACATTACTTAGAAGGGTCTAGGTCGCTCTGCAGTTACAAAAACCCTGAACATCCCCATGGCTTACAGTGCTGACCTAGGAGGCTGGTAGTAGCCCTTCAAGGGCCCACATGTATCTGTTTCACATGTAGTAGGTAAGGATGTAGTGAATCGGATGCTGGCTCCTAAGGTTTCCTCTGACATTTGCACTTCTAGTCACATTTCATTGACTGAAGCAAATCACCTGACCATACCTCACTTTAGGTGGTATGGTCCCATACCTCACTTTAGGAGAGGTGGTCCCTTCCTGAACCCAGAGAGAGGACAGCCACAAAAGCCACAGCTGTGTCACCTGTTTTCAAGCACTGGGTTGTGTACTTATGGGCATTTTTATTGACTCATTGCAACATCTAAGTGAATTGGGTACTGCTTAGAGGCACATTTTACAGATGGGCAATGGAAGCCGTAGAAGAAGCAGACCAAGACAGGCAGAACCAGATTGGTGCTGGGTCTGTGCAGGTCAAGGTCAAACCCAGATACTCTCTGGGTCTCTGCAGCCTTGAGATCCCTGAAATTACTTTGGTTTAGGCGGTTTCAAGATGCTAATTAACTGCTCCTGACTTGTATAAAAATATAGGTATCACATTTATTTAAGTTAATCCAGTACCTTGTATGTAGCCTTGACCGCAAAGAGCATGCAATGAAATTTCTGACAATGGAAAGCTCTCCACTTTGTTTCCTCATTGCAGTTTCTCCAGAAAGGGTAAGAGTGTCCTCTGACGGTGTTTTATAGCTCCACACTGTGTGTGCAAAGATAGTAGTTTCTATATCTGCAAAAGGCCCTACAGACTCCTACGTAACACATTATTCAAACAGAGACCTTAAAAAATACAGAATATGAAAAGGGCAGAGCTCTGAGCTCTGTCTCCTTAGTGCACCTTTGAGATTGCAGACCTGTGTGTACACTCGCCTCGGTTTCAGTGCTGTTCATTGTTGAGTTTGTCTGCTGACAGACACTTACTTGTAAAGCAGTTTACAGGCGTTCCTGTTTAATCCTCACAGCAAATCTAGGAGGCCGTCCTGATCCATCCCCCATTTTCTTCACGAGTCTCAGAGCAGATGAGAGTGTAGTTGCTGCTGGTGGCAGGGCTGGTTGGTGAGGAAGGCAGTTGAGATCGGCTTCCAAATCTGCTGGCTCTGATACTGATGCTCTGCATGGGTAGGTACCCTTTAATGAGTCTACAGTAGGGGAAAGGTAGAAAACTGTGTCTAACGTTAGTGGGATGATTAAGTAAGTTCCGGAACATCTACACAGTGGTAATGATCTTAATGTTTTACAATATTCAAAAAATTTAAGATAAGGAAACAGGATACAGAAGTGCACACAGAGCCGAGATTGTGCAATATTTGTTTGAAATGCACAGAAAAGACTCTGGAAGGAAATCAGGAAAGACTGGAAGTTCAGCACGTGGTGTTTATCTCTGGGTGGGATTATGAGTAATATGAATTCTTGCTGCTTCTACTTTTTAACCACTTCCAAATTATTTAAAACAAAAATGTATTATATTAAAAAAAAACAAACAAACAAGAAACCATCCCAGGACTCAAACCAAAGGGGCTACATGAAATTTTATATTAGAATATAAAATCTAGCTGGAATTTCATATAATGGTGTTTTAAGTTTGGGGCCCTGAAATGTCTAAATAGAAATGAGTTTGAAATTCTCAATTTCAAACATGGGAGATATCTTCACACTCTGGGAAGGACATGATGTCAGATCTCATTTTATACAATAAATGGTCTGCTATTAGGAAATGACATGCTAATAACCTTGTAGGGTTGCTCATTTTAAAGTCATAACATTTTGAAACTTGGTCTGCATGGGTTGGAAGTGAGGAGTAGTGGTTCCTACAACCAAATAGGGTGCTCTGGTGCAGCAGCAGGCGTAGACTCTGGCTAATCAATTGGAGGGGAAACGGAGATTTGAGGATGAGGTGGCTCACAAAGTCAGTGGGGTGACCAGACAGTGCCCCTGCCGCAGGGCAACAGGATAGCCTGCCTCTTCAGGGGGCTTGCTTCCCAATTGTTTTCTGTCATGGGCTTGCTTTGGGGATTCTGCCACTGAAGAGAGTCCATTTGGTTTTGTTTGGCTCGTGTGACCCAACAGTCCCTTTGGGACAATGGGAGAGCAGGAGGCTCTCTGGATTGCCAGGCCACAGACTGCAGTGGGGAGAGGCAGTTCCCAACAGGAAGGTTAGGGGCTTTTGCCCAGAGGATGGGGAAGGGATGGTGGCTGGTCAGCATTCCCAGGTGCTGACCAGACTCCAATCAATGGCATCAAAGACCCTGTGTTGATCAGTTTGCCAGGGATCTTTGAACTTAGCAGTGATAGAGGGAACATTTCCTGGTATTCAGAGAAGTCATTTCTCAGTCCTCCATGTGCAGTCAGTTACTACAAAAATGTCTCTGAATTGTGTTTCATCTATGTCTTTTTTTTCATTTCCAATTTTTACTTACAGTCTTTCTCTACCCTTGGCTGTTAATTACAGTGCCCTATTTGTTTGTATTCTTGCCTGGAATCTCTTCTCTGACTTCCTACAACACAGGCCAGACTATATTTTTTAATCCATGAAAAGAAGAATGTCATTTTCTTTTCTTTATCAAGTTTTGTTCTGTGGGGAAAATATCCTTGGACTCGGAAATGCAGCACACTGTAGACTCTTCTTACAAATTTACAACCTGTGGTTAAGGCTCTAAGAGATTATGCAGGGAAGAAAGCTGTTGATCGTTTGTATCACTGAGAATGCTCTTAATTATATTATAAGTAATATCAATTCAGAGTGGTTTAAACAACAAAGAAACTGTGTTTCAGACAACAGGTCGTCTGAAGGCAGGGTGAGTCCAGGTGCCTTGTGATCTTTCCAGTTTACTTTGCCTTCATCTGTGTTGGCTTTTCCTCAGATGGGCTTTTTCATGGTCAAAATACAGCTGCCAGAGGCAGCTGAGGTAATTTGCATCCATGTTCTTTAACCCAAAGAAGGCACTGTGGTCTGAGTGTTTGTGTCCGGAGAAAATTCCCATGTTGAAATTCTAATCCTTAAGGGGATGGGATTAGGAGGTGGGGCCTTTGGTCAGGTCGTGAGGGCAGGGACCTCATTTATGGGATTACAGCCTGATACAAGTGGCCCTAGGGAGCTCCCTTGCCCTTTCTGCCATGTGAGGACATAGCAAGAAGGCGCCAGCATGGACCAGAAAGCAGGCCCTTGCCAGATCAGCTGGCGCCTTGATCTTGGACTTCCCAGGCTCCAGGACTGTGAGAAATAAACTTCTGTTTTGTATAAGCCACCTGCATACCTGCTAGGTATGCTATTATGACAGCTCAAATGGTCTCAATCATAAGATCAAAGTCCTTTCCTCTAGTTTAAGCCAATTTATTTCACTTGTTTACCATTGACCATTAACGTGAGTTGGAAGGAAGGGACATGGTGGGGTGAGTAAGCTACACCTGCACCTTTGACCCAGTCACTGGCAGAGGAGGTAGGATCATGATGACCGCCTCAGAGCCGTCCAGACCCCTCAGGAGGGGGGTGGGGTGGGGAATGCCCCTCTAAATCAGGAGATGTTTGTGGAGTAGTGATGGATACCTGGACAAAATCCAAGTTCTGGTCAGAACGAGGAAGGAGGAAAGCATTCTGGCTGCACATTCAACAGTGTCCACTGTAACTTGGCTGAACCCAGTGATTTGAGTGTGGAGACCACGTTTCATGGGTTACCCAATCCTCAAACTCAAGTTTGTAGAATGTGTCATCGGAAATGTTAGTCAGTGAAGTTCAAATGTTACTTTGGCAAAGTTTTCTCCTTTGATCAAACTACTGCCTCCTTTCTATTTATTTATCAGAATGATTCTTCTGTATTCCAGAACACTGGTTCATATTGATGTATAAAACTCAGTGAATTGGCCCTGGCTGGTGTGGCTCAGTGGATTGAGTGCTGGCCTGTGAACCAAAGGGTTGCCAGTTCAATTCCCAGTCAGGGCACATGCCTGGGTTGTGGGCCAGGTATGGGCCAGGTCCCCGGTAGGGAGCACGTAAAAGGCAACCACACATTGATGTTTCTCTCCTTTTCTTTCTCCCCGCCCCTTCCCTTCTGTCTAAATATAAAGAAAGAAAGTATAAAAAAATCCTCAGTGAATTGCACTCTGGTTCTGCACACCTCTGTCTTGCCTAGTCTTGTCATCTCGTAGCCTACAGATCCCAGTAGAGAAGGGACTCAAGAACTTTTTGTCAAATTCATTCTCAGGGTCAGTTTAGATGCCACCCCTTTCTGTCTGTGCCCCTATTGCTCCCTTGTGCATTTTCAGAACTGCTATTCTCTTTGTCACTTACTTCATCTTGCTTTGATTTCTTGTGGCTGTTGTTTCTGTTTTCTGACTAGCCTGGAGTCTGCATTTGTTTGCAGGGACCAGGCTGACCCCTCTGCCTCCTGTCTGTGTTGTCCACAGTGCTTTGCAGATGGCAGGAGGAACCTACTGTGCGTGAGGAGCTGAGGCTGTATGTGCTGCTGCAACAGGCATCAGAATAGATTTTTTGTCACTAAATTGAGGTTTCTCATGCTAAATATTGTAGCTGTAGGCTTGTAATAATTCCTTCATGAGCTCCCAGATTTTACTATATTAGCAAAAAATACAACACTGCTTTAAAAATTAGCCCTTAGTAAGTTGCCTTTAATTCAAAAGTATGAGCCTCCCTTCGCAAACCACACCTATGCCATTGAATAGTTATAGATGCTAAGAGGTATGTGTAAGTGAGGACAACTTATTGAGTAAAGAAGCTATTCATTAAACATATATGTACTGATCACCTACTGTCACAGGGTGTGTCCCTGGGAAGTAGGTCATGAGCATACCATGCAGAATGCGTTCATATGGAGCACTCTTAGCATCAGCACCTGTGGAAGGGAGCAGAAGAGAGAGGGCCTAGGCAAAGGGAGAGGGTAAGCTATGATGTCACAGTGAAAGCCTCAGCTGATTCTGTGTTGGGTTCCGGAGCTTGCGTGTCTCTTCAGAGTAGTCCTGAATTGGGGAGAAAGGACAGAGCCTTTTTACTGCTGTCTTGGTCAGTTGGAGGAATCATGCTTCTCCTGAGACAGCTTGACCTTCAGCCAAATGGTGGACAGCTGAGGGCAGTCCTCTGCCTGCATCCCCAACAGCTCAGGAGAAGGCGTTTGGGTTCCTGAAGGGGAGTCTGGTGTCCACTACCCCTACTGTGTGCCAAGTGCTTTGTCAGAAATGTGTGAGTGAGAAAGCAACTAAACGTGTCATGGTAACAAATTGTGGTGTCTTTGACAAGAGGTGGGTTGCTTATGGGACCCTGAGAATGTAACTAAGTTTGGGATGAATTCCTATAAGCTGAGCCCTGAAGGTGAGGCCTTGTCAGCAGACGAAGGGAAGTGGGGGTGATATGCATGAATGCCAAGGAATATAGAGCGTGGCTCCTTCAAGGATGTACAATAAGTTCTCCATGTTTAGATTGTCATGCGGAGTAGGCATGGGGGTTATAAATAGGATGGCCATCTAATTTATTGTCCAAATAGGACACTTCGGAGAGTGATCACATAATTAATAGTGCCAGGGACAGCAGGTGGAAACCTGGGTCTGTCGTGTTTTCAACTTGTTTATAAGACATGATTCAGCAGATTTGGATTTTACCCGAGGATCAATGATAGGTTATTGACCTCTCCCCGTAGTTTTGGGGTTATGAGCGTGCGTTCTAATGTCAGATTCCCATAGGTTCATTGTCTTGCTTTTATCATTTACGAACTGCAAAATCACTTAGGTTTTGTAAGCCTCCATTGTCTTATTTGCAAAATGGAGATATTTTTCTACCCTATGATTTTTAAAAATAAATTAATACATATAAAATACTTAAAATATTTCTGGGACAGAACAAACCTTCAGTAAGTGCAAGATGCTGCTGTTACTATTTTAAATGGGAGTTAGCAAGATCAGATTGGGGTTTTAGATTTGTAATTGTGGAGGCATGTTGGAGAAACACATGGCAGGGAGAAAGCCTGATGCAGAGAAACTACTTAGGAGATGATGCTGTTGACTAGGAAACCCAGTAGGTATTCCAAGGGAGATGATGGGCATTGGGATCAGATCTGTAGCCACGAGGAGGTGAGATATGGAGAGGTCCCAGGGATATTTAAGATGTTGAATCAGGGGACCTTGATGAAACTTGAGGGAGCAGTTGCAGGTAAAGCTACTGCTGAAGTTTGGGTTTGCACCATGGGTGGACAGTCACACCTGAGTGGACTTCTCTTCGCTGAGAAAGAGCCTATGAGAAGTTCCAGGGGGGAAGTCCAGCAGGCAGCTGGGGTCAAGGTCTAGAGCTGAGAGAGCGGCCTAAGAGGTCATAGAGTTGGGGCTCCTCCACAGGTGGGTGAAGCACTGGAGTGTAAGTGAGGAGGGCTAAAGATGGCCAGAGGGGGTGTTAGGAAATACTGGATGGTGTGGAAACAAAGGGAATATACTGAAGCTTCCTTTTAACCCTAGTGTTACCCAGAGGGGAAGACCTTGCTCCATCCACTCAGTTTCCTACCAACTCTCTAACAATTATCACAAACAGGGGGGCTTGAAACCACATGAAACTATTTTCTCACAGTTCTAGAGGCTAGAAGTTTGAAATCAAGGTGGGGGCAGGGCCATATTCTCTCTGAAGTTTCCAGGGAAGAATCTGTTTCTTCCTGTGGTATAATAAAGAACATTTCCCCCTTGTCCTCAGTGTCTGGCACAAAGCTTCAAAATTTTTGGAATTAGTTGAGCGATAGTCATACTATCTTATGCTAATAAGGTGACTAATGGAGAGCCCCTAAATAACTTTAAGGTGGGAGCTGGTCCCCAGAAAGACCAATCACATGATTAAAGAGTTAGAACTTTGGCCCAGCCTAAAGTCCACTGGGGGTAGGGGAGATAGAGGTGGAGTCCAGTGATGGCCAGTGACTTAATCCGTCATGTTTGCATAATGAAACCCCATGTGAGAACTCCAGACACCAAAATTCAGTAGTGTTCCTTTGTTTGGGAAGGCACCTGGATTTCATGAAGAGAGCTTGTAGAAGCTTGGCGCCTCTCTCCTCCCTACCCCGGACCTTGACCTGTGCATCTCTCATTTGGTTGTTCCTAAGTTAAAACCTTTATCCACATACATAAAACTATAATCGTAAGTGTAATGCTTTCGTTGAGTTCTGTGAGTTGTCCTAATGGATCATTGAACCCCAGGGAGTTATGGGAAGCTCTGAATTTACAGCCAGCTGGGCATAATTATGGGTGGTTTGGGAACACCCAAAACTTGTGGCTGGCATCTGAATGAGGGGTAGTACTTGTGAAGTACTTTGTTTTGAACTTGCGGTGTCTGCCCTAACTTTGGGTAGTTAATGTCAGAACGGAATCAAATTGTGTGACATCTACTTGGTATCAGAGAATAGCGTCAGAACTTTCTCTTAGCGTCTGGTGCTGCCAGCAATTGATGGAGTTTCTTGGCTTAGAGGTACATCCTTTCAGTCTCTGCCTCTGTCATCACATGTCATTCTCCCTGTATATCTCTGTCTTCATGTCTCTCCTTATTTGGACAGCAGTGATACTGGATTACGGACCTACCTACTCCAATATACAACCTCATCACAACTAATTACATCTACAACAACCCTATTTCCAACAAAGGACACATTCTGAGGTCCTGTAGGTAGGACTTTGTCAGATATTCTGGACACACAGCTCAACCTGCAACACCCATGAAGCACATGTTTCCCACTCCATAGACATTTGTTCCACCTGCTTTGTGCCAGGCTCTGTGTTGGAGGTCATGAAGCACACAAAGGTGAGTGAGATGATGTTGCCCTCAAGGGGCTTGTACTCCAGCAGTGAGAATGAGACATGAACACACTGCAGCTATTTGAGGCTGGTTTTTGCTGATGTCCTAACACAGTCTGAAATGTTAGAAATGATTGGGAGGACAGTACAATCACTTATGGCCTTAATAGTGAGTCAGGATTCAAGGAACAAAGGTGGTTAATTTGGATCTTAGAAGGAAGCGTGGGATTCTGACAGATGGAGATGAGGGAAAAATAGAAGTAAAGGTTTAATGTAGCAAAGTGCACATAGTAAAGCGGCCGTGCCAGTCTAAGACATTAGTTTGGGTGTGTATAGAGTTTATTCTTCAAAAATTATTGACTCAAATTATGGGACATGTAGAGATGAAACACTGTCTGAATCAAATCTGAACATGCCAACATGCATCCATCTCCAAGGTACACTGAGCAGCGAAAAGAGTAAGATGCAGAACCTTGAGTATCATATTCGACCTAATTTCTGTGAAAAGGGTATGGGAGGTGAATAGGCTCCCAAACACCTATAGTCAACATGCTTATAAATGCGTGACGCATCTCTGGAAGAACACACAAAATTGCCAACAGCGCCTCTCGGTGGCTTGGGAACAGGAGAGGGAGGGAGACTGCATTTCTCATTATATGTGTAAGCTAGTCTCAACTATTTTAAACAAGTTACTACAGCCATGCGCCATATAATGTTTTGGTCAGTGATGGAATGTGATATGATAGTGGTCCTATGAGATTATGCTTGGGCTGAAAACTTCCTATTGCCTAGTGACTTTGTAGCCATCATAACATTGTAGTGTAATGCATTATTCACGTTTGAGTTAATGGTAATATAAAGAAATTTGTGCTGCCAGTTGTATAAAAGTATAGCACAGCCCTGGCTGGGTGGCTCAGTTGGTTGGGGCATCATCTCATGCACCGAAAGGTTGCGGTTTGATTCCTGGTCAGGGCACGTACTTTGGTTGTGGGCTCCATCCCTGCTTGGACCTGGGTACATACGGGAGGCAACTGGTTGATGTTTCTCTCTCACATTACTGTTTCTTTCTCTCTCACGCACATACACCCTGAGGTTTTGCTTTCTACCTTCCTGTCTCTATATAAACTCAGTAAACATATCCATGGGTGAAGATTAAAAAAAATAAACTCTGATGTTCTCCTGAAGATGAAATTGCTTAATGATGCATTTCTCAGAATGAATCCCCAACATTAAATGGCCCATGACTGTATTCTGTTAGTTTTGCATTTTGAAATACCTTATTTCTCTAAACAAAAGCTGCAGACTTGGAGATGTGACAGCCACTCTATGTAACATTCCTACTTACCTGAAGTATTGCTTTTCTCTACCCACTATTACACAATGGCAGGTTCCACGTGAGCATACCGGGGCCTTTGCTTAATTGGGCAGTAGGCTTCCTTACTTCTCACTATCCATCAGGGCCACTATCAGGCCAGACTCCTTAGTGCTGGTCTTCTCTCTATCTTACAGTATGAGTTTGCATTGCATGCCATAAGAACCTACAGAAATCATCTCTCACAATCCGACATGCACAAATGCATGGTCACAGGAAGGTGGGTCACCCTCCACCACAGCCCCCCTCCCCAGGCCAGTTAGTCTCAGAATGCCACAGGAGCCTGATGCTTCTCCTGGCCATGGCAAGTGTCAGCATCAGTGTGGAACTGGGACTCCCACAAACTCACTCCCCGCTGAGACTCACTGGCATTGTGGACCTCAGCTCTCTGGCGTCAGATTTGGGGATTTTTCTCTCAATATTCAGAGGAACAGTTGCTTCATTCTCCATCAGAGTTATTGAGTACCCTTTGTCTTTTTATTGTTGGCTAAAAGTTTAATTATCTATAGCCGCGCTTGTCAGTTTTTCTTAATACCTCTTTTTGATCTATTGTTGCGCGTGGGTCACCAGCCAGCAGTGACCACGGAACGCTGTGGATGGCTCGACAATACTCGAGAAAAAACACACATGCACAGAGACAGACTAGTTTCTGTGGGGAAGTAGGGACGGAATGGCCACCCCGCCTAGTGGGGAGTGCGCTGATTTACCATCCATACCTGCTTTTATTGGGCTCATTTTGCATAATAATTCAGGTAAAGTACAGTACTCATTAGGGGAAGTAAGGAACTATAGAAAACAAAGAACTCTGCCGGTCTCTTGAGTTGGGGTCAAAGAGCTGTAAGACTGAGGAACAAACTAACTTCCTCCTAAGACCCTTCTCATTCAACTGAGAGCATTCTAAACAAAGAAGGTTTCACAGTAATTTACATGTTCTTTCTTAGGCCTGATCACCCCGGGAAATCCGCACTTCTCAGTACCGAGCTGTACCACCCTGTCATTGTTTCAGGCTTAGGTGGAGCAAGGGAACTAGGTAACCAAGAGATAAGGAGATTTTCTCCCAGACGCTGAGAACTCAGGCTATGTCAGAGCCGAGGAGCGAGGGTCCATCACCCCCCTTTTGCTGCAGCCCCCCAAGTCCTTCTTTTGGGGGGGCCTCCCAAAAGTGATCGTGCCTGGCTTAGGTCGTTCCCCCCATGGGGAATCTTACCCGTCTTTGGCTAACCGACCAAGCTTTTTTGGGGTTCAGTCATGAATAAAGCAGCAGAAGCAGCATTCCTGCCAGGAAGATAAGCTTTTGTCTCCTTGCTGGCTTACGGTTCCAAGGGCGTTCCCTTAGCCTTAGCTAGGCGGGGGTTTCAGCCTCTGATACCAGTCAGGGCGGTTCCCAACAATCTATGGTGTCAGATTCTGGGATTTCTTTTTGCTATTCCAAAGAGTAGCTGCCTCCTCCGTCAGGGCTATCAATTCAAGTTTGGTCTTTCATTGCTGGCTGAGAGTGGTCATCCACAGCAGTGTTTCTCAGGGTTTTTACACCCTTTGTGATAAGCCCCGTATTTGCATACTGTCTCTTTGGGGTCTTTCAGGTTCTGAAGCCCCCTCCCATGGGTGGCGGGGAGGGGGGACATTCACACACCCAGTGCTGTCACAGTGCATAAACCTACCAATCTGGTTTTGTAACTTTTCTATACCTTGAGCAGATGCAGACTGAGTCCATACTTGAGGTGAGGCTGGAGTACAAGATGAGGAAGCTCATGCATACATACATGTGCATGTGTGTGCATATATGTGCACATTAATTAATTCTTCATTCACCTGATACACTGCTTTGCTTAGATACCTTTCTTGTTTTCTCTATTACTTTTATCTCCTGCTCTTATTTTAATATTGATTTGGTCTTTCTCTTGCCCTTCAACAAAAAACAAAACAAAATAAAAAAAACAACCAAACCTTTTCTTTCCACAGATCTTAAGTGGCAGACATTCTAAACCATGGTTAACTGCTAGAGTTAGATTGTTATGAGGAAACCACTTAGCTGCCCTCCCCACTCCACCCATCACATTGCATTGGAAACCCTGGTTCAGTTTCCAGTGAAACCCCTCCCCTGCCCTTATTTCATGTTTCCCAGTTTTACAGAGAAGGGAGGATAAAAGGACTCTGCCGCAGGGGTCCTTGATTTTGAAAAAGATCTTTGCCTGCCTTTCTTGGTTCTCCCTAATCTGTAGGCTTCTGTGGATATACCAGTGGGGGAGGAGAAGCCTGTTCCCCTCCTGATTATTAGCCTTAGGCATTTAAATGTGAATGCTTACCCACAGGTGCCTGTTGTATTCCTTGCAAACATACCCAGTAGCATTCTGAGAGAAGTAAGCAGTTTCCCCTCCTATTGAGTAAATGTTTATTGTGTTCATCAGTGGACAGTATAGAAGTAGTCCTGGTGGAGTAGGAAAGGCTGCAATAGTGAACAAGAAAGCATAGCCTCTAACAAGCAGGCAATGACTAGCAGATCGGAAGGACATTGGGTGGGAGAGTGGAATGGTCACTAAGGACCATGATACATCACAGTGCAGTCTGAGTCCCCATTACTCCATTTTATAGGAGAATGAACCAGAGAAGAGAAGTGAGATTTGCCCAGATTTGACAGACTAGAACCCCAGTGAACCCAGATGCTGCCCAAGTTCCAAACTGGCCATTGGGTGGTACATACGTGGGCCAGATACAAATTACACCACATACTGAAAACCTCTTTTCCTTTGGTGCTTGAGAGGCTTCATGGAGGAGGTGGAACTTGAAAGGGAGCCTTTAAGAATATTTCAGAAACAGATGAAGAAGTGCAGGCAGCTCGAAGGAAGGGAACCAGGTACAGAGAGGTGGGAATGGACGTCGCACTTCAGAATCTGCTGGATTGTGGAACTGCTAACGAGGAAGTGGGCATTGTGGAGACTGATGGAAGGTCAGGTGTTGGAGGAGCCTGGATTTTGCAGGGCTGTGGAGCCAAACACAGGGGTTGAGATGTGATCTGTTAGGCAATGGAGAGTTCCTTGAGGCAGTTGCAAATGGTGGTGAGGTTGTAGGTGTGGGTGTTTTGGACCAGTACTTTAGCTGAGTGTATGGGGTACATTGAAAAGGACAGACTACAACAAAGGCAGGAGGCTAACAAAGAGAACCTCCAATAGAGGGCAGATCTGACCAAATGTCTGGATTTTTAGGTATATTTCGGCAACTAGGTAATCGTTTTCTTTTTTCCTAACTGTATCTCTTTTATTTATCTTGAAGCTGTGAGTTTGAGGAAGGAGCACAATATTTACCAATTAAGGTATAAAAGAGTGTTGCAGGTTCAATTCCCAGTCAGGGTACATGCCTGGATTGCAGGCCATGACCCCCAGCAACCGCACATTGATGTTTCTCTCTCTCTTTCTATCTCCCTCCCTTCCCTCTCTAAAAATAAATAAATACAATCTTTAAAAAATTATTTTAAAAAAAGGTATAAAAGTAAGCATGTGCCTCTTTGCTAAAAGTGCTGCATAAGCTTGTGGGCTCAAAGAGAAGGAAGTTTTAAATTAGCAGTAGAATGTGATGTAGGATTATACAAGGGTAGCAATGCCTATGTCCATCCCTGCTATTTTAAGGAGAATTAGTCATAAATAGTTCCCAAATATGGTTCAAAAGCATGAAAAGTGGAAAGAAGCTTCAAACTACCATTATTTTCAGATAGGATTGTCTATATAGAAAAATCTAAAACCTTGCAAATAATAATTAAAATTATTAAGAGTTTATCAAGGTTGCTCCATTCAGAAGAAAGGAGGAATAAATATATAGTATCAGATACAGGAGGCTTTAGATCAAGAAAAATTACAGGAATTAAAAGACCTCACATAATGACAAAAGGTTCAATTTGCCAAAAAGACATAATGAACCTAAATGAGTATGTACCCAAAAACAGAGATTGAAAATACAAGCAACAAAAAGTGACAAACACTGAGAAGAGAATCAGATAAACCCACAGTTATAGATGGGGTCTTCAATACTCCCTTCTCAGTTATTGGCAGCAATAGTAGCCAGCAGATAATAAGATAGAGGAGAGCTGAATAACACTGTGCACTCACTGAATCTGGGTAACATTTATGGCACACTTCATGCAACAAGAGAATGCATATTCTTTTCACATGCCCCTGAAGCATTCACCAAGGCTGACCATAAAGTAAATCTTACATTTGGGTGATAAAGTAAATCTTAAATTAAAAAAAAAAATGAAATCATGCAAAGTATATTCTCTCAGCATAGTAAAATTCAACTAGAAATGAATATAAAGATGACTAGAAAATTCCAATGTTGGACAGTATACTTATAAATAATTCATAGGCCAAAGAGAAAGTTTCTTAGCAAATTTAAACATATTTTGAATGAAAATGAAAATACAACATATCAAAACTTGTGGGATACAGCTGAAGCTTAGAGGAACACTACTAGTATCAAATGCTTACATTAGAAAAAATAGCAGTTTCTAGTCAATGAATTAGGCTTTCACCTTAAGAAAATAGAAAAAGAATAAAATAAATTCAAATCAACCAGAAAGAAAGAAGTAAAAAAGAGATGAATGGTAATTAATAAGATAGAAAATTGCACAACAGTTGAGAGAATAAATGAAACTAAAAGCTGATGTTTTCAAAAGATCAATGAAATTGATGTAGCCAAACTAAGTAAAAAAAAATATGACAAGACACAGATGCCTAACAGAAGGAATAAAGAGGATGTCACTCCAGACCTGACAAGTCATCAAAAGGATTTAAAAAATACTAAAACAACTCTGCAGATGCATTGGAAAACTTAGATAAAGTGTACGAATTCCTTAAAAGCCACAAAGTACCAAAACTTACCAAAGAAGAGACAGATACCTGGAATAGTCTTATATCTATAAAGAAATTAAATACTTTCCACAAATAAAAGCTCAGGTCCAGGTAGTTTCACTGGAAAATTCTACCAAACATTTAAAGAAATAACATAACTTCTACATAATTCTTTCAGAAAATAGAAAAGAAGCTTTGCACCTAATGCGTGAGGCCAGCATTGCCCTGATAACAAAACTAGCCACAAACACTCCAAGAAAACTATAGACCAACAGCCTTCATGAGTGTAGATGCGGAAATCCTCGAAAGATCAGCAAATCGAATACAACACTATATAAAAAGAATAAGACACTGTGACCAAGTGGGGTTTACCCCAGGAATGTATGGTTGTCAAAATTCACAGATCAGTCAATGCAACCTCCCACATTAAGTGACCGATGAAGAGAAAACAAAAGCTCATATCAACTGGTATAGCAAAAACTTATAACAAAATTTAAAATTTGTTTATCTTAAAATATCAAACTAGAAATAGTAGGAACTTAAGTCTGCTAAAGTATGTCTAGGAAAACTCTACAGCTAACATCATATATAGTGGTGAAAGACTGAATGCTTTTCCCTTAAGATTGGAACCAAGGCCAGGATACTCTCTTTCATTGGTATTTAATCTGGTACTAGAGAGCCTAGTTAGTGCAATAAGGCAAGAAAAAAAGAGAGATATACAGATTAGAGAGGAAATAAAGCTGCCTTATTTGTAGAAGACATGGCTGCCTATGGATAAAATACTAAAAATCTCTAAGAAAGCTCCTTGAATTCATAAATAAACTTATTAAAGTCTCAAGATGCAAAGTGAACACATAAAAGTCAATTATATTTTTAAATATTTGCTGTGAACACTCAGAAGTGAAATGAGAAAAACTTAGAAATAAATCTAAAACAAAACATATTCTTACCGTATGATCCAGAAATTGGGCTCCTTGGTATTCTTCCAAAGGAACTGAAAACTTATGTCCACACAAAATCATGCACATGGATGTTGATAGCAGCCTTATTCATATTGCCAAAATTTGAAAGCAACCAAGATGTCCCTCAGTAGGTGAGCAAATAAACTGTGGTACCTACAGGCAATGGAATATTATTCAACACTAAAAAGAAATGAGCTAGCACGTCATGGAGGAATCTTGAGTGCATATTACTAAGGCAAAGAAGCCAATCTGCAAAAGCCTACATACTGTATGAATCCAACTATATGATATTCTGGAAAAGGCAAAACTGTGGAGACAGTTAAAAAGAAAATCAGTGGTTGCCGGGGATTTGCCAGGGCAAGAAGGGATGGATAGGCAGAGCATAGAGGGCAGTGAAAGTACAGTGGTACCTTGGTACTCGTTATTAATTTGTCCCAGAACTTGCTATGAATGCCAAAACCAAGGAGTACTGGGGAGGTGAGGAGTGATGGAGCATTTTCTCTTGTGGGGCAGCGTCATGACTCATACAAGTTCTAGCAAGTACAATGAGTCCTGAGCAAGCGTTGAGTGCTTAAACATTTTTTTCTCATCAAAATGCTATGAGTACAGGGTTTGATGAAGTTTGAAGCTGACGAGGACTGAGGTATAACTGTACTCTGTATGTTACCATAATACATACATGTCAATACATTTGTCCAAACTCATAGAACATACAATACCAAGAATGAACCCTAAGGTAAGCTGTAGACTTTGGATAATAATGATGATGTCAATGTAGGTTCATCAGTTTTAACAAACGTACCCCTCTAACTGGGGATAGTTATACTGGGGGAGGCTGTGCCTCTGTGGGGATGGGGCCACATGGGAAATCTCTATACCTTCCTCTTTTGCTGTGAACCTAAAACTGCTCATATGTATTTATATTTTGTTATATTTATATTTATGTAATTATATAATGTATATTTATATTGTTCATATGGAAAATAATGTTTTAATAAATAATAGAAGAATAAATTCTGCTTTGTGTATTCACAATTATAAACCTATTTTTGCCCCACCATGCACATATTCTTTAAAAAAAAGGAGCTGTATAGTGTGGTAAATGGGGCTTGAATGAGAAAGATGTTACTTTATACCAGTGCAGTACTTATGGAGACAGGAGGATGTATCTGTCTGGGGAGAGGAGTCTTTGTTTTCTTCACTGTGACAGCTGGGGACTCTGAAGGTCGGATCTAAAGCTCTGTGAGGGATGCGTGTCTCTTGGCTGTGAGGAAAAGGAAGAACTCATACAAGTTTTAAAATGGGTTAAGTGCCCTAATCTTTATGCTCTTTCTATTGGATTTTAGTTTGGATGTTAAAAAACTGGTATTGATCTGGAGGATTTAGGATTTATTTGAATAGACAGCCAAGTTAGAAAGTGACATTGTGGGCTAACAGAAGGTGCTGGGCAAATCTGTCCCAAATCAAAACAGCTAAGTCATGCAACTCAACAAGGATTGAAAGCAAAAAGCAAAAATGTGGACATAATGATGAGTAGGATGTGATGCCTTCAGGTGTTTGCATTTACCTGGATATAAATGATAGACGATGGCATTCATAATGTGACTGAGGTTCTGAGACTGGACTCTCGTTTTTGTTTACAATCAGGTCACAAGGTTGTTCGCAAAGAGCTCCGAACCTACCTTGAACCTGGTAATTTTTATGGCTATATATGTGCAGCCATGTTGCCCTTAATATCTTTAAGACAAAAAAATTGTTTCATTGTATATTATTCAGTGTTAGAAAACGGGTTGACAGACAACTCTGAAGAGGCAAATAGCTTTCTCTGGCCTAACATGAACTCCGGACCCATCGCAGTAGGTATCTGACAGTTGATCTCAAACTCTGATCCAAAAACACCAACTAGGGAAAATAAGAAAAAAAAAAGATAGGAAACAAAGCATTAACTTTCCTTCTTATAGGATGTTTTCTGAGCAGTATGAATCACAATGTTTTAGTTCACTTTCAATGTTGTTTATTGAAAATAACAACAGCGAGAATAAACCCACTCAACTTTGTATTATAGATCAACTGACTTGCTACAGTGAAAGGTAAAGGTGTCCTGGTTTTTGCTTTGGTTTTGCATATCAGCTCCCAGGATCACTCTAACAGTATGAGTAGAAGATGTCTTGGTGCTCCAACTGCTCTGGGGTTTCATCAGCTGTAGGTGCCGGTTCTCAGTTGATTGCTGGTTGGCCGAGGCACTAGGGTCATAGTTTGCTGACCCTGCAATAGGTTGCCATCGATGTCCTGTGGCTCGAGAGGGAGAGTGGTGGCGTTCCTTTGGACAACTGGGTTAAACCCTCCGTACCTTGGGGAGCTCAATGCCAAGTGGTTCATAGGGCACAAGTAAGGCCATCTCTGCTTAATAAACCATTGCTGTTAATTATTCATGGAGAGAAACCAAAGTCGAGAATGCAAGCTGTTCATAAACCAGAATTGTCTCATCACCTTAGGCCTTGAGTGGAAATGATGAGAGCTGAACAAAGACAGCCCGGCCCAGCAACAGAGCCATATAGAAGGTGCACCAAATAATGCAATGTTGGTTTTCCTGGCTGTCCTGCTTGTCTGATGACTCTACCATCCTCTTTTTCTCAAGGCCCCTATCTGACTCTGCACCTGGAGTTGAACGTGAAGTCTGTAAAAGGGCAGTTTCCCTGCTACGCAAGTTGATGTGAAAGCCAACACGTAGTGTTGGACACACTGGCTTTTGTTCAAGTATAGAGGTGGTGGTGGTACTCGGAGACCTTTCTCCTTATCTGCTGTGTGCACAGATAGACTTTGCTTTCTGTCTTCTTTATTTTTTAATTTTTTGTTTTTGAAGAGAGAGAGAGGAAGGCAGGGGAGAGATTGATTTGTTGTTCCACTTATTCATGCATTCACTGGTTTATTTTTTCCTATGTGCCTTGATCGGCATCGAACTCAAAACCTTGGCTTGTCATCAGGATGACACTACCCACGTGAGCCACCTGGCCAGAGCACTTTCCTGTCTTCTTTTGTTGCGGTGTCATAACTCAGAAATCACCTTAGTAAAACCTCTGACTAGTCTAGAGTTAGTATGCAGTGTTATATCTGGCAGTTTGTCTTGACAGTGGATATCACCATGTATGTGTCTTGGGAGGGCCTGATAATCTTTATGATAAAATGAATCTTCACACTCCTAGGTTCTCTTACTACTTTTAATCAACTTGCTGAACATCCAACTGTCTGGTGGTATTTTCTGTCTTTTCTGTGCCTGTACTGGAGGAGGTAAACCTTGCTGGAGGAAGTGACTCTACAAGGCAGGTTCTTACCACTAAGACTTCTTTACCGTCCAACTCAAATGGGCTACTATGGCTGCCTGTGAATCCTACTGTTTGTCAGATCAGCTTGTTCTTTCATTTTCCAGGACAATAGTACTTCCCTTTTCTACTTTGCTCAAACTTCTGCCTCCCCAGCCCTCTCTCTCACTGCCAACTTCACCTTCTGTTTCCTAGAGAAAATTGAAGCTCTGTCAGATGGATGGGATGAGTTTACCTTTCCATATGAAGTCAGAAGGCCACCTATATCAATAAGCACACCTGTCTTTCTATGTGGAAAGGAAGGTGTTCTGATGGAGGTATTCTTTCTCTTCTTGCCATCCTTCCATCTGTCTTACCTCCACCTGAACCTTTTTATGCTACCAAGTATACATCCTCTCTTCTGTATATTCGACTATTCTTTCAAATAGTTGGTTCCATCTACATTTGAACATGTTTGATCCCTTCCATCTCAACAACAAAACCTCCCTTAACACTCCCCAACCCCCACTTAATTCTTTTCAGACTTTTTTGGAGAGACTTGTTTGTATATAGTCTTCATTTCTTTGCCTCACATTGACTTTATATCCCACCTTCTGGCCTTATTCCCCAAATCACTCTGCCTGAACTCAGTAAGATACCAAAAAGGCATGGATTTGCATATTCTAAATCCATTGGACATCTCTGAGCATTTGGTATCATTAATCACTTTATGGAAAGGCTTTTTTCTCCCTCTTGGCTTCAATGATACCATATTCTGATAGTGTTCTTCCTGTTTTTCTGGCCATTTCTTATCTGTCTTCATGGCAGGAGGAAGTAATAGATTTCATCGTGGATTGTTCTCTAATCTCTCCCCATACAATCTCCTTCATGCCCTTCACACCAGTGACCTTTCTGAACAGATGACTCACACTTACTGTATTCTTGGACCATAAGAGGCACCTAGGTTTTGGAGGAGGAAAATAGGGGAAAATTTTTTGAAGCAAAAAGTGTGATAAAATATTTTATAACATAAATAACATAATATTTCACCAATGTAAATGTAAACTAGATTTACTAGCCAGGTAAGCTACATTCGGACTATAAGACGCACCCCCATTTCCAAATTTGGGGGGCAAAGTGCATCTTATAGTCTGAAAAATACGGTACTTCTTGTAAGCCCTCTTTGAGCTGCAGACAGTAGATCCAGAGGACCTTATACACTAGGGAAAAGAGTGTGAATTTTGAAGAAAGGAGTGATTTGACTTGGCTGACATTTTTAAAAGATCACTTCTCCTGCTGTATGCCAGGTAAATACCAGAGGGGCAGGAGTGGAAGCAGGGAAACCCCTCAGGAAGCTAGTATCTAGAAATGAAATCATGGGGACCAGGTCTAGAGGGAAGTCTCCAGGTAGGTGTTTAAAGGGACCTCAGACTCAACATTTTCAAGGCCTAAATTCATGATGTTTTACCTAGGCTTCCCTATGGTTGTGTCTGCCATCCAGTTGACAAGTCAGAAACTTCGACCCCCACCTGTCTCAGTTCACTCAGGCTACTATAATAAAATTTCACAGACTGGGTAGATCATAAAAAACAGAAATTTATTCGTCAGAGTTCTGGAGGCTGAAAGTCCAATCAAGGTACCAGTGTGGTTGGGTTCTGGTGAGGGCCCTCTTCCTGGTTCATAGCCAGGGACCTTCTTGCTGTGTCCTCACATGGTGGAAGGCGCTAGGTATCTCTTTGGAGTCTCTTTTATAAGAATGTTAATCTCTTTCATGAAGGCTCACCCTTTTGACCGAAGCCCTTCCCACCTCCTAATACCATCATCTTTGTGAATGTGGGGGGAACAGACATTCAGCCCATAGCACCATCCTTTCTTTCCAATTCACCATTCTGCACCCTGGCCCTCTTCCATTCTGGTTCTTACACAGTAGCCTGAGTAGTGTTTAAAATGCAAATCTGATGTCAGCCCCGGCTAAGTGCTTTCAGCACTTTCACATCATTGTGAGGGCAGTGACTGAGAACCTTAACATGTGCATACGAGGTTCTTCATGCACTTTTCCAGCTCCTTTCCTGCCTCCCTCCTTTGGCTTCTGCACTGCTTTGCCTTCAGTTGGTATTGCTCTCCGCCACCTGAACACTGTTGCCTCCCTGTCTCCTATTCTTTCAGAATCTCTGCTGAAGTATCATTTTTGGTGAAGACTTCCCATGGCACTTAATCCCAGTTTAGGTCAGATTCTCTTTATGTTCTTGTAGAATCAGAATTTTTTCCTTTCTGTAGGTTTATCTTAGTTTCCAAATATACACTTACTTATAGATTAATTTGATTGCTATGTTTTGTGACACAGAGGATCGCATTTGTCAGAGTTCCATAGAGAAACAGAGCCAATAAGGATGTATATATGTATACAAGAGAGAGATTTCTTTTTAAGGAAGTGACTAATGCAATTGTGGCATTTGGCAAGTCTGAAATCTGTAGGGCAGGCTGGAAGGCTGGAGACCCAGGAAAGGGCTGATGTTGCCGTCTTGAGTCTGAGAACAGTGTGGAGGCAGAATTCATTCTTCCTCAGGGGACCTGGGTCTTACCTGCGAAGGCCTTCCACTGACGGGAAAAGGCCCGCTCCCCTTTTGGAGAGTGCCATAGACTGCATGTTTGTGTTCTCCCCAAATTCGTGCATTGAAACCTATTCTCCAATGTGATAGTATTTGGAAGTGGGATCTTTGGGAGGTGATTGGATCATAAAGGCAAAGCCATTAACAATGGGGTTAGTGGCTTTATAAAAAAGATTGCTATCACCTTCCACCACTTGAGGGTACAGGAAAAGACAGCTGTGTGTAAGCTAGAAAGTGGGCCTCACCTGCCACCTTGATCATGGACTTCCAGCTTCCAGAACTGTGAGAAATAATACATTTCTGTTATAAGCCATTCAGTCAGTGGTATTCTCTTAGAGCAGCCCAAGTGGACTAAAGCAGAAGGTAATCTGCTTTACTTAAAGTCTGTTGATTTAAATGCTGTTCACATCTAAAAAATACCTTTACATTAACCTCTAGACTGACATTTGACCTAAAACTGGATTCCATAGCCGAGCCAAGTTGACGCATGAAACTAACCATCAGAGGGACCACACCTGTTTTAGCCCATCATTGTATCCTCATTGCCTACCACAGTACATGGCATGGAGAAGGCATTCAGAAATGCTGATCATATGGATTTGGGACTTAGATTTCTAGTTTTCTATTTGTATCCAACGTTCATGAGGATAATGTCTTTGATGGCTGCATGTACTGTTCTTTAGAGTCATTCTTTGTGTTCATTCTAAAATATTTTGTTGATAAATACTTTTTTTGATTCGAGATATCTCTAATTTTTTACAAATTTGCTTCTTTATGCTTCATTTAGTCCCTCTTAAATTTTTTCTTTACAAAGTATCTTAAGGAGTCTCATAAGGAAGCCTATCAGCCATTGACTTAATCATTTGATTTGCTCTTTTCTTGTCTTCTCTGTGTCTTTTTCCTGTTTTCTTGGGTAGAGTAACCAGAGCCAACTTTGTTCCCAGTGTAATTGGACTGTGACTTTATTTGAGGAGATAATTGCATTTTTATTTCCCAATGCTCTTAAATTTTATTGGCCATTTTGGCTACAGCAACACATGGTGCTGAATTTTCTATTTCTAAAACCAAACTTTTCATCCTGGCCCTGTCTCCAGCATTTTCTATTTCTGTCATGGGTGCCAGACAAACAAGAATGCCTGGAAGTCATTCTTGACTTTTCTACCCACACCGTTCCTATTCAGTTACAAGAGTTTCTTGATTCTTTCTTGATATGGTTCCTCAAAATCGATCCTTTTATTTTTCCATTTCTTCCAACAAGCCCTCATGGGTTCATATATGATCATAGATTTATTGTTGGTAATTTCTACCACTAAACTCTTCCAACTTCAACCAACTGTAGCAAGCAATGTCAAATGAAGCTAAGTATCAGTTTGTGTACCCTTTCTTCTTCCTAATTCCCAACACACACTCACCACTTTAAAACTTCTCTGGTGGTCCTCCTTACATACCAGAGGATCCGAACTGTTTTTCTGTTCTTTATTGGACCTTTAGTATGGAGGGTTAAGCTAATCTGCTTCTCAGATCATGGCACATATCATCTTTGGTCTGTGTAAGCCTGTTCTATTATTTATTTGACTCTCTATCTCTCTTTCCCCCAGAGAAACAGTTTGAATGTATCGTATTTCATCTGTTTATGTTTTTATAAAATATGTATTGCAGTTTGGATATTTTCATTTACATGAACTATCCTCTAGATCTCATTTCTTGTTTTACACATACCACTGCTTCTCAGGTCCGTCTACAATAGTGTGAACGTGTAGCCCAACACTTCTAATTACAGTTTCTCTTCCATTCACATCATCATCTGTATTTATTGGAGTTTGTTACTTTTCTCTAATGTATTAGGGGAAAGTATTGCTCTTGTCATCGTATACATTATTATGCTATATTTTATAGTTGGGCTTTACTGCTGTAGAGTAATGAGATTGATGTTTTGTAAGTTATCATATGTGAACAACCTTGAAGTCTCTATTGACTTTCATAGTTAGTTGTCTGTCAACTTAATAAACATTGAACTCTATGACATGGCTGATGTTTGATCATTTTTTGCCAACAAAAAGTATAATTTCAAATGGTTCAACTTAATAAATGATAGTTGCTTTCTCTTCTTTTACTTACTCCTTATATTTTCTTTCTCTAGATGTTTCAGAACTTCTAGACCATGTTAAGTAGCACTGATAATGAGTATCTTACAATTTTCCTCTTAACTATAATATTCTTATTTTGGGTTCATGTATAGATACTTAATCAAGTCTTAAAAGTTTCTCTTTTTTCCTGTTTTGCATTAAGACATTTTCAGTTTTATTTTTTGAAAAATCACCAATAGATGTTAAATCATATCAAATGCTCTTTTTGTATCTGTGGAAATGACCATGTAATGTTCCTCCTTTATTATATATAGATGTAATACATGAAATTGGTAGATTATTTTTATGATGAATCATCCTGCTATTACTTGAATAACACTACTAAATTATATATTATTAAAATATACAGTTGAATTTATTTAGCTAATATTTTATTTTGGATTTTTGTATTACATTCGTAAGGAAATGGGCCTATAGCTGTGTTTTCTTATAATCATTTTGTGTCTTAGGAATCAAATTTGTGAAGTTTAGTCTCGTTAAATAAATTAGGCAATTTTCATTTCTATTTTCTGGAGCAATTTGTATAAGGTAAGTATTAACTGTCTCTTGAAAGGCAGAACATACTTGAAAACTGTTGGGCCTTGGGGTCTAAACTACCTATCTGCCCTAACCTCGACCATATTTCTGTATCACCCTGCCATCTAACCAAGCTGTCCCATCATCATTCCTGTTTCTATCTCAGCATGTTTCCTCTTGCTCTACTTGACCTAGCTCACCCTTTTCCTCTGTCTAGCTCACCCATTTTCTCATCCTTATCCTTAACCCTTGTGTTCTTGGATATACCCTCTAAGGCCCAGAATATATCCGAAATCATTCCTGAGCATCACCCTTTCTGAAGTTCCCAGCCTTCCAGTGACCCTCCTGTTTTTGGCTTCCTATTGCATGTATTGTCTCCTTCACTCTTTTGACCCTCAGCACTAGCTGCATGCATAATTATTTATCTTCATGTATAGGAGCATCTGGGACCCTTCCACACCCCCCCCTCCACCAAACCTAGATTTCAAGCCTCAAACATACTGCCTACATTTTATAATAAGCACGAGTTGTTGACAGTGATTGATTGCATCACACCCACCTTTGTTCAAACTGACCTTTTCATTATTATAATCACACCAAACTTATTCTCACTGTAAGGCTCTTGCACAGTATTTTTTCTCTCCCTGCAAAGTTCTTTTGCCTCATACTTGCAAGCATTTCCTGTGCCTTTAGTAAGTCTTTATTCAAATGTCACTTTCTTGATGCAGACTCTCCTGAACCCTCTGTTTGCAGTTGCAGTCTCACTGCTTCAGCATTCGTGCTCTTCACCCCATGTCCTGCTTTATTTTCTTCCCCATGGCGCGGATCACCTACTTACTCTCCACATGTACTAAGTTTATTTTCTTTCTTCCCCACAGCAATGTAAGGTCCTGAAAGGCAGAAATTTTGGTCTGTTTCGTTCACTGATATATCTTGGTGTCTAAAAACATAGTTAGCACTCAATAAATATTAGAATAGTGAATAAAATCAAATGCATCAGCCTGGATTACAGATTTGCCTGCAGGGAGGGATCCAAGATGATGGAATAGGTGGAAGTTGCACTTACCACTTCCCGTGACCACAAGGGTGGTTGTCAACCTGGGTCCACATTGCAGTCTTTTATGGTCAAAATTACAGCTAAACTATGGAACAGTTTTCCTGGATAACCATCTGAAGACTAGCTAAACAGAAGTTTTATAACTAAAGATATACAGAAGAAGACACATGGAGAATAATAGAAGGGACAGATGCACGAAAAGGACTGGCTGCACAACCACATGCAGTGGTTGAGATATCTGTTGGAATATGTCAGCTGCAGAGGTTCCTCCTGAGGAGCGAGGGGTCTCAACCCCATGCTGGGATCCCAGCCTGGAGCACCAGTGCCAGAAAGGAGAGTCCATGTAACATATGGTTGTGAAAATCAGCAGGTATTCCATCTGTGTGGGTAAGATGAGAAACTCCTGGAAACTCAGATGTCCTCTTAAAAGGACTGTGCACAATATCTTGTTCACAGGCACTCACCCTGGGCTCTGGTGAAGGGATGGTGGCTCAGAGGGTGCTGAAGTCATACAAGGAAAGACTGAGTTGTATGGCTTTGGGGACACTGCTGAAGGAATAGCCACCAGAGTCCTGTGCAGAGTTCCTCTCCCACACAGCCCATGGACACCATCTTTCCTGGGTGGAGCACTCCCCCATAGGGCATTAGCCTGGGGACCTACACTAGCCTCATCCTCTGAGGTCCCACCCTGCCTAGCTCCCACAGGGCTGTGGGATCTGCCTGCAGTTGTCAACCTGGGTCCACATTGCAGTCTTTTATGGTAAACTCTCAAACTTTTGAGGATTTTTAGGCAAGCTCAAGGGGTTCCAGAGACACATAGGGAAAGATTGAGTTGTATGGTTTTAGGACAAGGGCTGTTTTATCCCCCTCCCTAATGAGCTCCATAGGCACCACAATTCCTGTATTGGACCCTCTCCCTGCCCATTGACATTAGCCTGGGGAGCTGCAATAGCCCCATGCTGAGGTCCTGCCTTGGCAAGCTCCTGCACATCTGTGGGCTATTAAAGCAGCAGCCACACCTGACAGTTGACATATTTCCTATGTAGAGCCCTCCATCCACACAACCAAATCTTAATCACTTCAGCCTGATGAACTCTACTGGCTACAACTTGATGATACCCTGAGAACCTGCACTACCACAAAGGTGCACAGGCCTTGAGTGGGTGGCAACTAGCCTTGGTGTATCCTGAGACTGCCTGTTGCTGAGTGGCCTCAGACCCAGCACTGGGCTCAGTTTGAGTCTGTATTAACCTATTGAATACCACTTTTCCCTATTTGATGACTCCTTGAGAACCAGCTTCACACAACTTGAGTACTGCCCAAGGCTCTTTCAGTGGCTGAGCCTAAAGGGCAACTAGTAGACAGTGGCAGGTCTCAGTGCCTTGGACTTTCTATTGATATGTCTGAGGTCCGATACTGGTAGCAACCAGTCTTGTGTTGTACCTTGGCCTCTCCCATGTGTATGAGCCATAAACTGCCTTGTAGCCCCTGAACAGTAGCCTTGGGCTGGTCATGTTACAGAACAGACCTGTGTGGTGACAATACACTCTTACCGAATGGATCCTCTTTTCTCCCAGGGTTCCCTTGTACTAGGTTCGCCTTGCCCACCTCCAGGGAGTTATAGCTCTCAATGTCAAAGATTGGTGAAAAGGAAAGGACTTATTTATTCAAAAGTTATACAGACTTAAGAGTAATGACTTAATGTCTTCATTAAAATCTCAAAGTCTGTTAAAGCACCCACAAACACACGTAGTCCTTCCTTCCCCCCTTCCTACCCAGTCCAGGGTACTATATCTCAGGAAAAAGAAGTCCCTGGCTCAGGTAGCCTTTGGTTCTTCCCAGTAATTCATGCTTAGCTGGTAGGCCTCCCTTGGTTCCCAGCACCATCAGCTGTGTTTCTGGGATCTCCAATTCTTTTTTTTTCCTTTTATTAAAGATTTTATTTATTTATTTTTAGAGAGTGAAGGGAGGGAGGGAGAGAGAGAGAGAGAGAGAAACTTCAATGTGCGGTTGCTGGGGTTATGGCCTGCAACCCAGGCATGTACCCTGGCTGGGAATCGAACCTGGGACACTTTGGTTCCCAGCCCGCGCTCAATCCACTGAGCTATGCCAGCCAGGGCTGGATCTCCAATTCTTAATCCAAACCCTCGTGGCATCTTCTCTTGGCCCACCAGCAAGAGTCCTTTCACCTCTTTCCTTCCCACAGCATCTCTTCTGCATTCTTCCAAACTGCTAAGAGAGAGCTCTGCATCACTGCTATGTCTTGCTTTCCAGCTTCCTAAGCTGCATGGCAAAGGGACCTCCAAACCCACGTGGTCCCCTCTTGCATGTCTGCTACACCTGGGTTTTAAATTCTAGTGCCAGTCTTCCTCTGCATCCCCATTTCCAACTTTCCTATAATCACATACACCTGTCAGCATTCCCATATTTTTCCAGCTTTTCTGGGCTGCCATATTAAGTCCAGGCAGGTGTGGCCCCATGGCATGCAGCCAATCACTTCCAAGCTCTTACACAGGCACTGTAACCAGGGAGAGTTGCCTCCCAGTTACATCATGGGTCAAAGTCCCTCCCATCTCCCTGGCTGAAAGCATGGCCACAGCTATTTAACATATCTATGAAACCAGTTAAAGGTTATAGATATGTTAAATGACCATGCCTGAGGTTATTTGCAAAACTGTTGCTATGCAAAACAACTCTCAATGGCCCTGCTCTGTGTGTCCCATCCCCGAGTTCAGACTTGTGGGGGTGAGAATATCCTGTATTTTTAACATTTTCTGGACACCCTACATTCTGGACCCCATTACAAATCCCTTTTTGGGGGGCCCCTGGCTGCACCCTGTTACTGTCATGGGCAGTGCCTGACAGTGACATGCACCAGAGTCCCACCCAAGAGGCCCCAGAACAGACACCCAATGGCCAGCTTCAGACCTCATCAGAACATGACCCGATTAGCTCCCAAGTGGCAACACCCAAAGCGGGGTCTTGGTAGGCACCAGATCCTGCTGCTTCATGCAGTCTGTTCTTGTACAGCAGCCCATACACTGGTTGGGATCAATTTTTACTGTCAGCATGCCTGAGGATCAGCCCCACCCAGGGATGTGCCAACAGCAGTCAAGACTCAACTACAATAAGAGGGCTCACGTAACCCACACAAGGGACACACCTGGAGCACCCATCTTGGGTGATCAAGGAGACTGCACCACTGAGCTACATAGGACAGCTATTATGTAAGGCCATCCTGCCAAGTCGTAGGATGGGAGACATGGCAGAGCTATCTAATACACAGAAACAAAATAGGGAGACAAAGAAACATTCCCCAAATGAAAGACAGGAAAAACTAAGTGAAATGGAACCAAGCAATCTACCAGATACAGAATATAAAACAGTGGTTACAAGGATGCTCAAGGAACTTGGAGAAAGAATAGATGAACTCAATGAGAACTTCAGCAAAGAAACAGTAAGCATAAAAAAGGGACAAAGAATCCATAAAAAACAGAAATGAATACACTGACAGAAATGAAGAACACACTAGCATGAATCAATAGCTAGTTAGATGAAGCAAAGGGTTCAGTACAATTAGATGAAGCAGGGGATTGAATCAGTGATTTGAAAGACAAAGTAGCAGAAAACACCCTATTAAAGCAACAAAAAAAAATGAGAATAGTGTAATGGCCATCTGTGACATCAAGTATAACAAGATCTGCATCATAGGGTGCCAGAAGGAGAAGAGAGAAAGCAAGAAATTGAGAACCTACTTGAAGAAATAATGACTGAAGACTTTTCTAACCTGGTAAAGGTAAAACACAAGTTCAGGAAGCACAGAACATCCCAGACAAGATGAACCCAAAGGTCCCCACAGAGACACATCATAATTAATATGGTAAATGTTACAGCAAAAGAATTTTAAAAACAGCAAGAGAAAGTTACCTGCAATGGAGCTTTCATACATCTGTCAGCTGATTTCTTAACAGAAACATTTCAGGCCAGAAGGAATTGACATGAAGTATTCAAAGTGATGAAAAGCAAGAACCTACAACCAAGACTACTTTACCCAGCAAGGCTATCATTTAAAATTGAAGGTGAAATAAAGAGTTTCTCAAGAACTAGCTAAAGGAGTTCATCGCCACAAAACCAGTATTACAAGAAATGTTAAAGGGATTTCTTTAAGAAGAAAAAAGAGAAACATAAATATATATAATAAAATGGCAATAAACATGTACCTATTCATAATCACTTTAAATTTAAATGGTTTAAATGCTTCAATCAAAAGACAGGGTAGCTGAATGGATAAGAAAACAAGCCATGTATGTGTTTTCTACAAGAGACACTTCAAATCAAAAGACACACAGACTGAAAGTAGAGGGATGGAAAAAAAAATATTCCATGCAAATGGAAATGAAAAAAAAAGTTGGGGTAACAATACTTATATAGACTTTCATAACAGGCTATAAGAAACAAAAAAAAGGATGTTACATAATAGTAAAGGGATCAATCCTACAAGAGGATACATCCCCCATAAATATTTACACTTTCAAGACAGGAGCATGTAAATATATAAAGCAAATATTGATGAACATAAAATGAGAGACTGACAGTAATACAGTCATATTAGGGAACTTTAACACCCCACTAACATCAATGGATAGATTATCCAGAGAGACAGTCAATAGCAGGCTTAAATGACATATTGGGCCACATGGATTTAATTGATAATTTTAGACCATTTCACTCCAAAGCACCAGAATGTTCATTGTTTTCAAGTGCACTTAGAACATTTTCCATGGTAGACCACATATTAGGCCACCAAACAAGTCTCAATAAATTGAGAAAGGTTAATATCATATCAAGTATCTTCCCCAACTACAATGATATGAAACTAGAAATCGATCAAAAGAAAAAAAACCCCTGAAAAACATATAAGTACATTGAAGCTAAATAATGTTACTAAGCAACGAATGGGTTAACAATAAGGTCAAGGAAGAAATCCAAAGATACCTTGAAAAAAATGAAAACCAAAGCACAACAACCCAAAATCAATGGAACAGAGCAACCCTAAGAGGGAAATTCATAGCAATAGAGGCCTACTTCCCCCCAAAAATTCCTGGAAATATATAATCTTCTAAGATTGAATGAAAAAGAAACAAGAAATCGGAACAGACTGAATTCAACCAATGAAACTGAAGCAGTAATAAAAAAAAAAACAAAAAAATAACTCCCCAACATACAAAAGTTCTAGACTGGACTGCTTCACAAGTGAATTTACCAAAATATTCAAAGAAGAATAAACACCCGTTCTCCTCAAACTATTTCTGAAAATTCAAGAGGAGGGAAGATTCCCAATCATTTTACAAGGTCAGCATAATTGTAATTCCAAAATCAGGTAAAGACATTACAAAAAAGACAAAATTACAGGCCAGTGTGCCTGATGAACATACATGCAAAAATCTTTAACAAAATATTAGCAAACAGAATTCAATAAATTAAAAACATCATACATCAAAAACATCATGCATCATGATGAAGTAAAATTTATTCCTGGTATGCAAGGTTGGTTCAATATCTACAAATTAACTTATGTGATACACCACATAAACAAACTGAAGGACAAAACTCATATGATCATGCCCTGACCAGGTGGCTCAGTTGGTTTGGTTGGAGCATTGTCTCATGCACCAAAATGGTTGTGGGTTCAATCCCAGGTTGGGGAAATTGAAAAGTAAAATTGTTTTTCTTTTTTATTGTTGACAGTATTACAGATGTCTTCCATTTCCCTCCTTTTGTTGCCGCCCTTCACCACATTGTTGTCTGTGGCCATGGGCAAAAAATATATATACAGTGATTCCTCACCTGTTGCAGGAGTTATGTTCCAGAGACCCCTGTGATAGGTGAAAACCCTTGAAGTAGCGGCATTATATTTATTTTATTATTTATATATATTTTAAGGCTTTATAAACCCTTACCACACTCCTATATACCTTTCCCACTCTTATTAACCTTTCCCACACTCTTATAAACACTTCATATGCTCTAAACCCTTTCTATACTCTTAAACCTACATAATTTTAACAACATATAAAATTCTATGTGGGTACTCACGAGTGAAGTATACAGTCATCCCTTGCTATATCGAGGTTCGCTTATTGTGGCTTCACTGTATTGCGTTTTTTTTTTTGTTTTTTAAGAGAAAACGTCTGTGATATAGGGAGGGGCAACTGTAAATAAAATTTTTAGAGAATTTTCCCTGCAATTTAGGCTTTCTACCACTATGTGGCAGCAAAGACGTACTGCTGGTATAGTCCCTGGAGGGTTGGGATTGCAAGAGGATTGAAGTCTTTTCAGATAGTGTTACCAAATGCTTTCTTTCTTTGCCTAAAACATCTATGAGTCTTTTTGTTCTGATTGCTAATTTCTCTTAGGCCAAGGAATTTATATTCTGTCTTTAGGTGTTCTGTTGAGAACATTTTATATGCCCTCTGGTGCTAGTAACAAGAGAGGTGCTTCAATTTTTGTCCCTGGTTCTCTGCTCTGCAATCAGCCTTTCAGCTCTGTCCATTGAGATTAAGTTGGGGATGAGGGAGGATTGATTTCTCAGATTTTTAAATTCACTTTTAAGATTGTTTTAAATTTAATGTCTTGTAAGTCATGTTTCTTGTCTTTGTCAGGGATATTTTCTACTTCAACATTATGCTTTCCTTCATGCTGTTACTATGAGGAATCAGTGGTGATACTAGCTTCTATGTCCAGTCTGCTTACTAATTTAATTGCCTTGGGACCTTGGGCAAGTCATTTATCCTCTTGGGGCTTAACAGTTCCCTGCTACAAAATGCAGAAATCAGATTAGGTGCCCTGCAAATTCTTTTTTTCTGTAGCTAAATAAAGAAAATTTATGAAATATGTTATTACTTTTTTTTCTTTTGATAGGGAGCTATTCCAGACAGTGCTCATCTGGTGTTTTCCTTAATTTGCACACAATGATTAATATACCCACAAGCCTAGCCTGTATCCCTTGGCAACACTTAGCAACTGCCTGCTTTCAGAAACTGGTTTCATTAGGTTATTTAAAGGGACATTATCCCATGTATCAGAGCAGAGAAATGAGGATAAAGTTGCTTTCCTTTGGGGACATATCTCCTGACTTTGTAGTTATTTTTCTTTAAATGTATTACATTCACCTGTCTGAGGCTTTGCCCACTTTCACAGTTCTCATGAACCCTTCCAGAAATTTTTTCCTGTTAGCTCTTTTAGGAATTACTTATTGAATGCTGACTGTACGTATTCCAGACATGATCCTAAATTCATGCCATATCTCATCTTGTTTTACTCTTCAACAGCTCTTGTGAGCTGGGGCATGGAGTCTCCCTTTGCAGCCTTAGGAAAATAATCTTGAGATCACAGCTAGTCAGTGACCAGCAGTCAGTCTCAGCTGCCCAGTCGTTTCCTGAATTCTTTCTTCCTTCATTTCCCCAAAGTAAAATGATATGGACAGGTTTCAATTAATTATAAACTGCTGTGATAGAGAAGAGGGTCCAGCCTGAACCGACTTGAACTTGGATGTGTACTGAGATGACTGTGCACTTTAAAGGGATGACTGGGGAGTAGGGAGGGAATGAGCAGGGTCTCAGTGGACTCAGGAAGAGAAAGGTTAGCAAAGGTTGGTCAGTGTAAATGCTGATCAGGCCAACCATGTCTATTAGGTGCCAATGGTAGAAATTAGGATTCTGTCCCCCTCAGGGACTGGGAGACAGAGGCACTGCTTATCCTTCCTGCTGATTACATTTTAAGAAGTGGCTTTCAGTTCCTTCAGGAAGACACTGCTAGTTACAGGAGACACATATACATCTTAGAGGGTCAGAGAAAAGATTCACAATGCCAAGCCCTTTCTAGCAAATCCTCTAAGATAAGGTAGTCAAAGGTCTCTGGTCAGGTGTTGGCTAGAGTAAATAGTAAATTCTTCGTGCAGCCTTGAGCTTTCTCAAACAGGCACTATACCTGGGGGGGGGGGGGGTGTCATTCCAGGAAAGAGGCCTTGAGCTGTTGGAAACTATGTTACTATTTGTTTAAGTCTTTTAATGTGGGGCCATGGTTTGTGGACAAAATCATTTGTGTTGAGAGTATAGTTTTTATAGTCTAAGGCAGAGGCCTGGTTGAGAAGAATACTTAGAGGAGCCTGGCTAAAGTTTTGTCAAGTTGAGGGTCTTTGTCACCTCTATTTTCTTTTTTAAGTTGAAGCACTGGAAGTGTGTGAAGATCATTTTGGATTGCCCACAGTTAGGTTCTTGAATAAATTTGATGCCAAGTCATAAAAATCACAGGTCTTCCTTGTTCTGATAGAAATCAGGCCTCCAATGGCTGACCTTTTCCTTCCCTCATAATATAACTGAACAAAAAAAATATGGAGGTTTGGCTATCTGTCACCACAAAAGCCAAACTTGTGAGGCAGATGCTGGTGCAAAAGGAAAGAGGATTTATTCAGGTGCTGTGCAATCTGAGAGAATGGCAGACTCCTTCCTCAAAGCCCATCTCCAGCAAAACCAATACAAAAGCCAGTGTCCAGAGTTACTGCTCCAATCTGAAGTAGAGCCTTTTGGAGTCTGCAGGCGGCTGCCAAGCAGTCATAGTCCCCTTCCTGGTAGCTTAGCTTGTTCCTAGCTACTGCCCATTTCAAGCTTCCTCCTGGAGCCTGCATGTAGAGTCCACATGGCCATAGGCCATGCAGCTGCTACATCCACAAGAGCACACAAACATACCTGCCAGTGTATCAATAGGTGGGCAAGAGAGAGAGATATCTCCCATGTGGCCTATGGAGGTCACAAGCAAGTGAGCACACCATGTGAGTTTAGATCACTAGCCAGTCAGCCACAGCCAGCAACCTCTTTGTTTCTCTGGGATTATATTAGCTTGGGTTCAGTACGGACCAGGTCCTTTCTCAAAATGACCAATCAACTTCCCAAACTTTCCATACTTTGGGTGGGCCCACCTTCCAACCAGTCCCTTCTTTCCCCAGGCTAGGCCGACAGGGCTCTTTGGTTCAGCACCTACCCCCTGCACCATTTTGACTTCTATGACACATGCGCCTGCCTTCCTCTGGTTCCACCCCCAATCCAGTACTGGAAGGTGGGGGGGCTTTTTCTTCTATCCAGTTATCTTGCTAGACATTTGCACACTCAGTGTAAGAACCTTGCCCTGCCACCATCTTGGCTGATGGGCAGTGACACCCCCCCACCCCCAGCACTCCAGGCACACCATCTACCCATAACAATATACTATTTCACTCTTTTTTATACTCGTGGCTTCTGTGTCTAAGACCCAGTACTTGAGGGCTCTCCACTCTGTTCCCAGGCTGCGGCAGAGCTGGCAACAGTGTCTTTTCTGCAATGAGCTTAGGGTAGTGTTCTTTTTGTCTCTGTTGCAAGAGGGCTGTGCAGCTTGGTGGGAGCACAGACTGAGGAGAGAAGAGGAAGGAGTCAGAATTACCAAGGGTGATGCTGCGCAGCCTAGAGTAGTGTTCTTTATGTGTGTAGAGTTTTAGCTCTAAAAAGAGTTCATATCCATGGGCTTAGATTAAAGTGTGTCTGCATGTATTCATCATAACCTTGGGATGTGATGATGTGGAGGCATAATTACTACATTTTATAGTTGGGAAGCTGATGCCCCTCCCAACTTAAACTCGAATCCTCCTTGATTCTCTTAACTCTTTTCTGTGTTTTTGTTTTGTTTTGTTTTTTTCTTTTTCACCTTACAGACTTTGTTTCCTTAGGGTGATGTTGCACACCTAGTTTCCTTGAGGACGATGATTTTTGTGATGGGCCCTGCCACTGGTCCATTGGATTACCATCTGGTCTGTTCATCTTCCTCTTGGAATTCCATTAATCTCACCTCCTTTTTAGAATTTTCAGCATTTATTAAATGTCCTGAGCTGTTTTTCATTCCTGTGCCAGCCTGCTCTTCTTGCTCCTGCCAGTCAGCCATTGCTGTCTCATGTTGATTTCTCCCTAGCCCACTCTTCCAAAAGTTGAATGATAACATGCACCTTCCTTACTAATCACATGTAATAGGTCTGCATTCCCTGCATGGGGAATATAGCTGCTGTGAATTTACACAGCATTGCAAAGCCAGTCATATGAAGCTAAAGTCCTATATCACATTATGAGTTTCACTTATTCATTCAACTTATAAATGTCTACTGTGTCTCCAGTACTGTGTTGGCAGTGTGGATAAAACCCAGTTCTTTCACTTGCGCAGTTTGTTTTCCAAGGAAGATGACTTTCTCAGAAGTAGTATAACATTTGGATGTGGGAGAACAAGGTGAAATCAACAAATAATGCTGCGATGAACATAGGGGTGCACATATCTCTATAAATAAATGTTTTCAGATTTCTCCAGTAGATATCCAGAAGAGGGGTTGCTGGGCTATATGGTTAACTTTAATCTTATTTTTTATTTTTTTATTTTATTTTAATCATTGTTCAAGTACAGTTTTCTGTCCTTTACTCCCATCCCAGCCCACCCTTCCATCCCTCCCCACCTCCCCCCATTTTTAACCCCCCCCCCTAGTTTTTGTCCATGTGTCCTTTATATTTGTTCCTGTAAACCCTTACCCTTTTCTCCTGAAATTCCCTCCCCTCTCCCCTCTGGTCACTGTCAGCCTATTCTCTATTTCAGTGTCATTGGTTATATTTTGCTTGTTTCTTTGTTTTGTTGTTTAGGTTCCTGTTAAAGGTGAGTTCATATGGCATTTGTCTTTTACCACCTGGCTTGTTTCACTTAGCATAATGCTTTCCAGTTCCATCCATGCTGTCACAAAGGGTAGGAGCTCCTTCTTTCTCTATGCAGCATAGAATTCCATTGTGTAAATGTACCATAGTTTGTTGATCCATTCATTTACTGATGTGCACCTAGGTTGCTGCCAGCACTTGGCTATTGTAAATTGTGCTGCTATAAACATTGGGGTTCATAGGTTCTTTTGGGTTGGTGTTTCAGGGTTCTTAGGATATAATCCCAGCAATGGAATTGCTGGGTCAAAAGGCAGATCCATTTTCAGTTTTCTGAGAAAATTCCATACTGTTTTCCACAGTGGTTGTACCAGTCAGCAATCCCACCAACATTGCACTAGCATTCCCTTTTCTCCACAACCTCTCCAACACTTGTTGTTTGTTGCTTTGTTTATGATGGCCATTCTGACTGGTGTAAAGTGGTATCTTATTGTGGTTTTAATTTGCATCTCTCTGATAGCTAGTGATATTGAGCATCTTTTCATGTGCCTCTGGATCCTCTGCGTGTCCTCCTTGGAGAAGTATCTGTTCAAGTCCTTCGTCCATATTTTAATTGGGTTGCTTGTCTTCTTAGAGTGGAGTTGTGTAAGTTCTTGATATATTTTGGAGATTAAACCCTTGTCTGAGGTATCATTGGCAAATATGTTTTTATATACAGTTGGTTCTCTTTTTATTCTAATACTGTTTTCTTTAGCCATGCAGAAGCTTTTTATTTTGATGAGATCTCATTTGTTTATTCTTCCCTTTATGTCTTTTGCTCTAGGGGACATATCAGTAAAAATGTTGCTACATGTAATATCAGAAATTTTCCTGCCTATGTTCTCCTCTAGGACTTTAATGGTATCATGGTTTATATTTAAATCTTTTATCCACCTTAAATTTATTTTTGCGTATGGTGTAAGTTGGTGCTCAACTTTCATTTTTTTGCACATAGCTGTCCAGTTCTCCCAACACCATTTGTTGAAGAGGCTATTTTTACTCCATTTTATGTTGCTGCCCCCTTTGTCAAATATTAATTGACCATAGAAGAAACTTGGGTTTATTTCTGGGGGCTCTGTTCTGTTCCACTGGTATATTTGCCTGTTTTTATGCCAGTAGCAGGCTGTTTTGATTACAGTGGCCTTGTAATACAGTTTGGTATCAGGTATTGTGATCCCTCCTACTTTGCTTTTCTTTCTCAAAATTGCAGCAGCTATTTGGGGTCATTTATGGCTCCATATAAATTTGAAAGTGTTCTATGTCTGTGAAATATGCCATTGGTACTTTAATAGGTATTGCATTGAATGTGTAAATTGCTTTGGGTAGTATGGACATTTTGATGATGTTAATTCTTCCAATCCATGAACACGGTATATGTTTCCATTTGTTTGTGTCTTCCTTGATTTCTTTCTTCAGTATTGTGTAGTTTTCTGAATACAGGTCTTTTACCTCTTTGGTTAGGTTTATTCCTAGGTATTTTATGTTTGTTTTTGCTATATCAAATGGGATTTTTTCCCTGATTTCTGCTTCTTCTGTTTCATTGTTGGTGTACAAAAATGCCTTTGATTTCTGGATATTGACTTTGTATCCCACTGTTTTGCCAAATTCATTTATTAGGTCAAGCAGTTTTTTGGCTGAGTCTGTAGCATTTTCTATGTATACTATCATGTCATCTGCAAACAGTGACAGTTTTGTTTCCTCCTTTCTGATTTGGATGCCTTTTATTTCCTTTTCTTGTCTGATCACTGTGGCTAAAACTTCCAATACTATATTGAATAGAAGTGGTGAAAGTGGACAACCTTGTCTTGTTCCTGATCTTAGTGGAAAAGATTTTAATTTTTGCCCATTGAGTATGATATTGGCTGTAGGTCTCTCATAGATGGCTTTTATTATGTTAAGGAATGCTCCCCCTGTTCCTACTTTGCTAAGTGTTTTTATCATACATGGGTGCTGTACCTTATCACATGCTTTTTCCACATCTATTGATATGATCATGTGATTTTTGTCTTTGCTTTTGTTTATGTGATGTATTACATTTACTGATTTGCGAATATTGTACCATCCTTGTATCCCTGGGATGAATCCTACTTGGTCATGGTTTATGATCTTTTTAATGTATTGTTCGATGCGGTTTGCCAATATTTGGTTGAGGATTTTAGTGTCTATGTTCATTAGTGATATTGTCCTGAAGTTTTCTTTCTTTGTTGTGTTTTTATGTAGTTTTGGAATTAGGATGATGCTGGTTTCATAAAGAGTTTGGGAGTCTTCCATCATTTTGGATTTTTTGGAATAGTCTGTGAAGTATAGGGGTTAGCTCTTCTTTAAATGCTTTATAGAATTCTCCTGTGAAACCATCTGGTCCAGGGCTTTTGTGTGTTGGGAGTTTTTTGATTACTGCTTCAATTTCATCTGCTGTTATTGGTCTGTTCAGGCTTTCTGCTTCTTCTTCATTGAGTTTTGGAAGATTATATTTTTTCTAGAAATTTGTCCATTTCACCTAGGTTTTCAAATTTCTTGGTATACAGTTCTTCATAGTAATTTCTTACAGTCCTTTGTATTTCAGTGGTATCTGTTGTAATGTCTCCTCTTTCATTTCTGATTGTGTTTATTTGGGTCTTCTCTCTTTTTTTCTTGATGAGTCTGCTTAAAGGCTTGTCGATTTTGTTTATCTTTTCAAAGAGCCAGCTTCTGGATTCATTGATTTTTAGAATTGTGCTTTTAGTCCCTATGTTATTTAATTCTGCTCTGATCTTGGTTATTTCCTTCCTTCTACTTGCTCTGGGCTGTCTTTGTTGTTGTTCCTCGAGTTCTTGTAGACGTAGGGTTAGGCTGTTTGTTTGAAATGTTTCTGTCTTTTTTTAGGTAGGCCTGTATCCCTATGAACTTCCCTCTCAGGACTGCCTTCACAGTGTCCCATAAGTTTGGGATTGTTGTGAGTTCATTTTTATTTGTTTACAGAAACTTTTTGATTTCTTCCTTATTTCATTCTTGACCCATTCATTGTTTAATAGCATACTGTTCAATCTCCATGATTTTGAGTGTTTTGGGTTTTTTTCCTTGGGGTTGGTTTCTAGTTTCAATCCCTTGTGATCTGAGAAAATGTTTGGTATGATTTTAATTTTCTTGAATTTGTTGAGGCTTGTTTTGTGTCCTATCATGTGGTCTATCTTTGAAAATGTTCCATGTGCATTTGAAAAGAATGTGTATTTAGCTTCTTTGGGATGTAGGGCTTTGTATATATCAGGTAAATCCATTTCATCTAGGGTGTTGTTCAATGCCACAGTATCTTTTTTGATATCTTGTTTGGAAGATCTGTCCATTTTTGACAGTGGGGTGTTAAAATCCCCTACTATAATTGTGTTGCTGTTAATATCTCTCCTTAAACCCTCTAAGATTTTCTTTATGTATTTGGGTGCTCTTATGTTGGGTGCATATATATTTACAATGTTTGTATTTCTTGGTGGATTCTTTCATTGAGTATTATGAAGTGGCCTTCTGGGTCTCTCTTTATGGCCCTTTTTTGAAGTCTATTTTATCTGATATGATTATTACTACCCTGGCTTTCTTTTTCCTTTTTGTTTGCTTGGAAAATTTGTTTCCAGCCCTCCACTTTCAGTCTGTGTAGGTCTTTTGTTTTAAGGTGGGTCTCTTGTAGGCAGCATATGTGTGGGTCATGCTTTCTTATCCATTCAGCTATTCTATGTCTTTTGATTGGAGCATTTAATCCATTTACGTTTAAGGCTGTTATTGATAGGTACTTATTCAATGCCATTTTCATACCTGTGTTCCTCTCTGTCTCTCTCCCTTTCCTTTCCTTTCCTTTCCTTTCCTTTCCTTTCCTTTCCTTTCCTTTCCTTTCCTTTCCTTTCCTTTCCTTTCCTTTCCTTTCCTTTCCCTTTCCTTTCCTTTCCTTTTTCCTTGTCCCTTTAGCATCTCTTGTAGAGCCGATTTGGTGGAAGTGTATTCTTTTAGACCTCTTTTGTCTGGGAAGCTCCTTATTTGGCCTTCCATCTTGATTGAGAGCCTTGCTGGGTAAAGTAGCCTTGGTTGCAGACCTCTGGTTCTTATTACTGGGAATATTTCTTGCCATTCTTTTCTGGCCTGGAGCATTTCCATTGAGAAGTCAACTGCCAACCTTATCAGGTGTCCTTTTTATGTTACTTCCTGTTTCTCCCTCACTGCTTTTAAGATTCTTTGTCTTGGTATTTTGCCATTTTAATTATATTTTTTGAAGTGGCTCTCTTTGGGTTCCTCTTGATTGGGACTCTCTGTGTTTCCTGGATTTGTGTGGCTTTTTCTCTCGTCAAATTAGGGACGTTTTCCATCATTACTTTTTCAAATGGGTTTTCTATCTCTTGCTCTTCTTCTTCTGGTATCCCTATTATATGGATATTATTACATTTCATATTGTCTTGCATTTCTCTTAATTCCTCTTCATTCTTTCTTAGCCTCTTTTCCTTTTCTTGCTCTTTCTGGGTGTTTTTCTCGACTTTGTCCTCTAGCTTGCTGATCCGATCTTCTGCTTCCTCAATCCTGCTTTTGATTCCTTCTACTGTGTTCTTCAGTTCAGAAATTGTATTCTTCATTTCCTCTTGGCCCTTGTTGATAGTTTCTATTTCCTTTTTCATGTTGAGATAGTTTGCAGTGAGTTAGTTCATTGTGGTTTCCCTGTAGTTTCTGGTAGCTCATTGTGAACTCATTAAGCTTCTTGATAATCATTGCTTTGAACTCAATATCTGATAGTCGAGTTGCCTCTATTTCATTTAGCATTCTTTCTGAAGCTTTCTCCTTTCCCTTCATTTGGGGATTGTTTCTTTGTCTTCCCATTGTTTGTGAGACTCTTGTTGTTAGCCTCAGCTTCTTAAATTGATCTGTTCTGGCTCCCTAGGTTTATGGTGTGAACTTCTGTGGTAGAATACCTCTGAGATTCAGTGGTGCAGTCTCTTTTGGGTATCCTAGTGTTTACAGCTTCCACCTACTGCTTTTTGTGATCAATTGGAGGTGTAGGGCAAAATGGTTTAAGACAGCAAGAAAGTATTATATGATATTTACAGTAGCAGCCAGTAGAGAAGAGATAGGAGATCCTTTGGCTATGTATAGTGTTAACTGTGATATTCCACCTAACTGGCAACTTTTTAGAAAGGATGGAAAGAAGGTAAGACTCTTGTTGGGGAGGGAAGGATTGTGAGTTGGATCTAGAAAGCAGTGAGGTTGTGGAAGGCCAGATTCTGAGGTAAGGTGAGAGTAAAGGATAGTAAATAGGTGTAGTGTATGAGAGAACAGAGTTAACCACTACAGTAATAGATTTCAGTAAATTGTGAGGTGGGCTAAGGTGGGGGGGATGTTGTGTAGTGTTTACAATTGTATGGAATAGCTATTATTTACAATAATATTAGAGCAACAATCATATGGCAGAGTCTATGAGATCTAGATAACAAGAATAGGGAGTATAGAACCTTGAGTAGTGTGCTAATGGAACACAAATGAAGTGAAGGACAGTAAATTAGCAAGACACTGTGAATGAGCTAACAGGGGAAACCTGTCAAATGATACAATATTATTAGCCAAGCAAAGTATACAGAAAGAGGAGGAATACAAAAATACTATTAAAATAAAAGGTGTAAGAATAATGAAAAAATAATAATATAAATATGCAATAACTTCCAATTACAGAGAATATGCAGGTTCTCTGTAATAGTAAAGTGAATTTTGTCCCACTTTCTCAGCTGTTGGGATGCCGCCTGTTTGGGTCCAACTCTGGTCTTTTCACAGTTTCAGCGTTTGTTGTCTCACTTGTGGGTATTTAAAAAGAAAAAAGTAAAAGGGAAAAAAGAAAAAAGCAGAAGGAGGAAGGAAGAAGAAATAAAATAGGAAAGAGAAGAAGAAGGAATAAAACTAGAAAGAAGGAGAGGCAAAAGGAATTGAGAGATATAAAATTATAAAAATTACAAAATAAAAAATTACTTAAAAAACCAAAATCAATCAATCAAACAAACAAACAAAACCTCCTGTTGGTTTCAAACTGGCCAAGCCAGTTTTTCTTGTCTTGCTGGCTGTAGCAGGCTGAGGGGCGATTGGTTTCGCTTTTCTCCCTTCCTGTTCAGCACTCAGTCAGCCTCCTGCAGAGCCAGCCCGGTGCCTCTCCACGGGGCCCTGGATGTGGGATCCGGGCCCTCCCAAGCGCGCTCTCCCCATGGGGTCCCTAGGTGTGAGTTCTGGGTCTCCTGTGGAGCGCGCGCACCTTCTCTGGGTTTATGGTTGTGGACCCCTGGTCTTCCACAAAGCACACTCTCCCCGGGTTAGGAGCACGGGCTTGCAGCCAGGCTGCCCTTGGTCACAGGGGCTGGGGCGCGCACTCTTCCCAGGGCGACACATGGGTGCTCACAGCTCCTGTGTGTTTGCCACTCAGTCCTCCCCTCTCTGTGCCTTCAAGCAACCAGGCCTCCCCAGGTGCTGCTCAGTCCTTGTTTGGCTGGGAAAGGAGCGGTTGACCCAGCTCTCTCCCAATAGCTCTGTCAGATCCTGCCAGCGCCAGGCCTGAGGCTGCAGCCTCCTTGGTCCCTGACCTGATCCCAGGGCCCTTATTGTCCTGAAGCACTCTCCTTACTGTCTGGTTTTTCAGTGTCCGCTACAATTTTTGATCTCTGATTTTCATATATGCTGTGGTACTGTTGGTTGTTTGTTTTGTTCCTCCGTAGATCGGCTAGGTTTTTCTCCCATGAGTAGGGAGGAGTGGAATCTGCTCCCTCCGACCACACCACCATCTTCCTTCCCTCGGAAGTAATCTTAATTTTTGAGGAACCTCCATACGGTTTTGCATAGTGGCTGTACCAGTTTACGTGCCCACCAGCAGTGAATGAGGGTTCGTTTTTCTCCACAACCTTTCCAATACTTGTTATTACTTGTCTTGTTGATAATAGCCATTCTAACAGGTGGTATCTCATTGTAATTTTGATTTGCATTTTTCTAATAACTGGTGAAATCGAATATCTCGTCATATATTTGTTGGCCATCTGTACCCTTCTTGGGAGAAGTATCTGTTCAGGTCCTCTCCCCATTTTTTTTAATGGAAATTTTTGGTTTTTGTAATTGAATTGTATGAGTTCTTTATATATTTTGGATATTAACTCCTTATTGAAGGTGTTGTTTGCAAATATCTTTTCCTATTCAGTTGGTTGCCTTGTTTTGTTGATGGCTTCTCTTGTTGTTCAGAAGCTTTTTAGTTTGATATATTTCCATTCATCTACTTTTGCTTTTCCCTTGTGTTTGAGGTCACATTCATAAAATTCTCTCTAAAACCAAGGTCTATAAGTTTGTACCTATGTTTTTTCTATGAAATTTATTGTTTCAAGTCTTACATTTAGATATTTGATCCATTTTGAGTTTTATGCTTTTTTTTTGTTTATTTGTTTATGGGAACTAACAGCAGCCTAGTTTCATTCTTTTGCATGTGGCTTCCCAATTTTCCCAGCACCATTTATTAAAGAGGCTTTCTTTTTGCCATGGTATATTCTTGGCTCCTTTGTCAAAAATTATTTGCCCATATACATGTAGATTTATTTCTAGGCTCTCAATTTGTTCCTTTGGTGTTTGCATAAACTTTTTTTCTACCAGTACTATGCTGTTTTGATTATTGTCACTTTGTAGTAAAATTGGAAGTCACAGAGTCTGATACCTCTGGCTTTGTACGTTTTGCTTAAGATTGCTTTGGCATTTCAGGGTATTTTGCAGTTCCATACAAATCTGAAGGGGTTTTTGTTGTTGTTGTTGTTGTTGTTGTTCTGTTTCTTTAAAAAATGCCATTGGAATTTTTGATAGGGAGTGTGTTAAATCTGTATATTGTTTTGGGCAATATGGCCATTTTAACTATGTTGATTCTTCCAATCCATGAACAAAGAATAGCTTTTTAATTCTTTATGTCTTCTTCAATTTCTTTTAATAACATTTTACAGTTTTCAGTATATAGGGCATTCATATCCTTTGTCAAATGTATTGTTTCTGTTGGAATTGCAAAATGAATTGTTTAAATATTTTTTTGTCAGTATATAGGAATGCAGTGGATTTTTGAACATTGATTTTTGTATCTTGCAACTTTATATTTTTACTTTTTATTGTTTCTAGTAGGTTTTTTGGTGGAGTATTTAGGGGTTTTTTATATAAAGAATCACATCATCCACAAAATATGCCACTTTTACTTCTTCTTTCCCAGTGTGGATGCCTTTTATTTCTTCCTCTTGCCTAATTTCTCTGGCTGGGACTTTCAGTTATATGTTGAATCCAAATGGTGAGATTAGGCATCCTTGTCTTGTTCCTGACCTTAGAGAAAAAGCTTTTACTTTTTCACCACTGAGTATGGTACTAGCTGAGGGTTTGTCATGTGTGGCCTTTACTATGCTGAGGTACTTTCTTTCTATACCTATTTTATTGAGTGTTTTAGTCATAAATGGATATTGTATCTTGTGAAATGCCTTTTCAACATCTATTGATATAATCATAGGATTGTGTCCTTTATTTGTTAATGTGGTGTGTTACATTGATCAATTTGCATATTTTGAGCTATCTTGTGCCCTGGAATGAATGCCACTTGATTGCAATATATTGTCTTTATAATGTATTTTATTTGCTGGTATTTTTTAAGGATATTTGTACTTGTATTTATCAGAGATGTTGGTCTGTAGTTTTCTTTTTTGTGTGTTATCTTGGCCAGGTTTTGGTGTTAGGGTAATGTTGGCATTATAAAATGTGTTAAGAAGTATTACCTCTTCTTCAGTTTTTTGGAAGAGTTTGGGAAGGATATTAAATCTTTGAATGCTTGGTGAAATTCACTAGTGAAGCCATCTTGTCTTGGACATTTCATTTTGGGGAGGTTTATTAATTATAGCAGTTCATATTGTAATTTCAAGGAGAGAGACCAAGGGAACCTCTCACGATGCCATTCGTCTGATCTCCTTGTCATAGGCAATTGATTCAAACTTCAGCTGAAATTTCTGTTCCATTTATTTTGTCTTATCTTGGCTCTTTAGAGTTTGCTCTGTGCATGTGTTGTTCGGGAGCTGGACAGAAATTTGGAGTCTTTGTACAGATTTGGGGCCATCCCTCATTTCCCCCTCACCTTCCAGCTACTGGGGCAGGCTTGACCTCTGTTCTCTAGTTCCTCAAGACAGGAGCACTGACAGGTTGGTCACCTGTTACCTGCCCCTTTGCCCCTTCGCCCCTTCTCTGTGTGGATTGCAGCATACCCTTAGGCAAAACCCTACAAATGAGAACTCACTCAGTTCTGTTTCCTTCTTTCAGGTGTTGAACTTCCCACAGTTTCTGCCCTCTCTGCTCCTCCTGTGACTGCAGGTGGCTTTTGTTTATTTGCTTTGCCCAGAGCTTATAGTTATCTGTGGGAAGGTGAGTCTAGATACTACACCATTTCCAGAAGTAGAACCTATGTGTACTTTTTTTACGAGATTTGTCAAGAATCAGAAAACATTAAGTTGAGGGCCATCTTTGTGGACAGCTGGGCTCACATTCAGTTCCGTTCCAGTCTGAGTTTACTCTGGTCTCAGAATAGAGAGCTTCTGTGCAGTCCTGAATCTTGTAGGGTCTGCAGAAAATTAATTGCATGGTAAAAAAAAATCCTTCCTACACCCTCCCCTTCCCTGAGTTTCATCCTATCACCCAGTATTCTCTTCTTCATAGCATTTGTCACTCTCTGATGGTCTCGTGTGTTTGTTTGCTTTTTTATCATCTGTCTCTCCTTGCTTAACATAAACCCATGAGAACTAGGGTGTTGTTTTTCTTGTTCATCGTTTTATGTTCTGTACCTCTAAGTCAGGGGTGTCAAACTCATTTTCACCAGAGGGCCACATCAGCCTTGTGGTTGCCTTCAAAGGGCCAAATGTAATTTTAGGACTGTATAAATGTAACTACTTTTTAACTAGAGGCAAGGAGCTCTACATTCAGCCCTTTGAAGGCAACTGTAAGGCTGATGTAGCCCCTGGTGAAAATGAGTTTGACACCCCTGCTCTAAGTCTTTCACATCATAGGCTATTGATATATATCCATCCCTGGGAAGGTTGGAATTGGTTAAATACCTCTCCGTTTATGACATTTTTATTCCCAATGTAACTGTATTCACAGCTGCCAGATACTGAGATTCTCTCCTACCCAGTGTAGCTACTAATTCTTTGGAAGCTCTCCTCTCACTGCAGCAGACTCGGTGCAGCACTTGCTCAGTGTCAGGTGAAGCTAGGCACTGTCAGCTGTGCAAGAGGTCAGGTTCAGAGGACAATTGGGAATGAATAGAAGACGGGCTCCTGGATTTAAAAATCTATTTAAAAAAATGCTATCTAAAAACATGCTCGTGAAAACTTTTGACCATGTTTTTAAATTCAGTTTTCCATCCTGTTTTCAGAGGGTTTAGAGAGAAGGGATCTTCCTAGGGAAAACATTCAGCCAGCAAATGGATGGATGAATTCAAGGACACTTGGAGGCTTAACTAAAGGAAGGCAGACTTAGATCCATGTAGCAGAAATTAAAATCAAACATTGTAAGTGGTTTTAACAGTACAAATTAAAAATGTAAACATTTTCCCAACTCTGTGGTTCCGGGCCCCCCTTTCCAAAGGCAACCACCCTTAACAGTACTTAAGACAGTCAGTGTGGTGTGTGTGTGTGTGTGTGTGTGTGTGTGTGTGTGTGTACCTTCCCCCTTTTTGGCAAACATATGAGAACATACTGTTCACATCTGTGCTCTGTGCAGCTTACGTAAATTAGCCCATACAGGTGTGCAGTGCTCTTTTATCACTGTAGTATTTCATTACACAGGTGTGTTACAGTGCATTCAGCCAGTCCCCACAGAACATTTCATGCTGAAAATAAAGTCATTTGAGGCTTGAAAAAACATCTGTCAACGAAATAGTAATTCAAATTAATTTTTTGTAGTGTTTTTGTTTACCTTGACAACCTGAGATAGCATCAAATGCCATGACTTTCAAAGTGACATTTTGAAGGTAAATATATGAGTAAAAGAGACAGACTTAGATTTAGTGAAAAGGCTAAATCATGACTACTTAAAATGATTTCAGCTGTGGAACACTTTTATTATTTGTTTCCTTGGTTCCTTTAACTTGACAGTTGAAATTCATTTTGACTGCACATCAGTCATAGTGTTGACTCAGGCTATTGAGTAGTTTTAAGGGTCTTGTCATTCAGGGTGCTAGAGTGGAGCTGAGAATTCTCTATTGTGGCATTTTTGGTGGCTGAAGGCTGACCCACTGAGTAACAAACACAGTGCTGACCGAGTCATCAACGTGGCGTGTGCCGTCTGCTGTGCTGCAGCCCGTTCTGAATGATGGTTTTCCCTGTCTTTAGTTCTGCATGAAGTAGCACAATTGGATTTACCTGACTTGACACATCAAGTTCTTTAAAATAATAATTAGGGATAATGGTACAGACTGCTTCGCTACAAAGTATGTTTGAACACACTGAAGATGCTGATTGATAAGTGATTGACATGTGATACAGGGAAGAATGACATCAATAGGAAGGGGAAGTTGCAGTTTTTCCAGCATGTTGATGTTTCTTACACCAGGTAACGGGGGCTGGACACAAAAGACCCTAGCACAGTTGGACACACCTGGGTATGGAGGAACGAGCCACCACGCACAATGTCGTTCTTTCCCTTGGCCAAGTGCTTTTCCTCGTAAGTGCTTGGTGGGAGACGTAGGGAAGAAGACATGCCTGTGATCTTTGTGCATCTTTCTCTAGTTTCCATTACTTATGGCTCAGTCTTCCCCACCCCTTCCTTCAAACTGTGTGACCTTTTATAAACATTTCTACCTAACAACCTATTTAACTTTTTTAAAACAACGTTTTGGGTTTCATGGGGCTTTGCAACTCTGCTAGGGACTGTTTATTTATTAGGGTTTATAATGGGAACGCTTTATTACAATTGCTATTGCTTATATTAATGCTCTAGTCATAACATTGGGTAGGCTTTTACGGCCCTGTGTGTCCTGTAACCACACTGTCACTCTTTCTCCTGTAGGGTGCTGTGTGGCATACTGCAGTAGCATTCAGGAGAACATGCAACAGGAATGTTCGTATCATGTAGCTATGAATAACATTGACGTGATCAAATAAGCAAACGTGTGTCACTTAGAATGTGATCTTGAATGAAGACAGGTATCAGCTTCTTTCTTGTCATCTGCTACTTTTTAATAACAGAATGGAAAATGTGAAAACTGATGTCCATGTTTATTTTGATGAAAACGTGTAGCCTCACTATCTTTCTGTTAAACATAATGTTTGTAATAACTTCCAATTGAAGAGCGAAAGTGCCATTTTTCAAGTTGCCATCTCTCTGGGGACTCCCTTCACTGCCTAGTGTGGTGTGGATTTCCAGCCCTTGCTATCTGTTATTTCTGCTTGGAGACGCTCTGTACTGCTCTGGTCACATTGTCGGCATCAGCCCACACATTTCTCACTTTTTATTTAATTTGTTGATTGGGTATAAAACAAGAGGATCCTTCAAGTATTCCACTAAGACATTTTTTCCTGTAATCCATGCCAAAGCTTGCATTTTTAAAATAAGTTAGAAGATATTTCTGGCAATTGATTACCAAGTTCTTTGTGAATGTTTGTTAAACCTACACCAGGCCACTTACGTGCCTCTGATATCCCGGCTTTGCTTCACCATCTCTATTCACTTCTAAGACCCTTAAAGGGCAGAGACCATTTATTTTGGGGCAGTATCATATGTTCTTAGAAGGAACACAGGATACATGTTTGTTCATCAAAATAAATGTCAACTAGATTCTGGCATTCGAATTCTACTTCATTAAAGAACATTCAGATTCCAGGCACAGAGAGCATGAAAATGTGTCTCTTATGTTATGACGAGAACGAGTCCTTTCTAGGGCCTGCCTGTCAGAGATCTTCTCCTGAGACTTGTGTTTTTGTAGACTTTTCATGTCCTGTGTCGAACTCTTCTCAGAGTCTTTTCGAATGCATCTGGGCCAGCAGAGCTCCGTAACCAGTGCATAGGCTGCCTCTTTGCCTTTCTCTCTCCCTGTTGGTCAGCTGCCTTTCCGGCCTGGCCCAGTACCAGTCTGTGAGTCTGTGCTGGTGCTTGCTGGACACTCTTCACACACGTTTGTAGTCATGGCTCTGCCTGTTAACCCGAACCTGCTTTTCTGCTGCTGGTTTGAACTGTGGTGGCTACCTGGAACCTGATCCGTCTGGTTTCTGACGTTAGTCAGGTAACCTAGTCTTCCCTTCAAGTCAGAAGGGAAGGTTTTGTCCTTTTTTATTGTTAGGCTCTAGTCTTTACACCTTGGATGGGTCTGACCCCAATTAATCTTGCTTTTGTTCATCAGTAGGAGTTGCCCAGACCTAGGCCCTTACAAGTTCTGGTGGTAAAGTTTAATAGTATTCACTAATTATCAGCTTTCCAAAACATTAGTTCCTGCCACGTCCAAAAACATAACACTACTTATGATGGAGCTATGCAGCATGTTCTCATTTATAACAGTGCTTCGTTTTTAGCACTTGATGTTGCCTGACCACACGACACGCTTGTCCGGGAAGTGCCGGGTTGAAAAGTGACTCTGTGATGATTCAGTTCGCCTGCCATTGAAATATTTGTTTTATCCCAGACCAAAAAGTGGCCATAAAAAGCATTCAGATTTTGCTTATGCTTCAGTTCAAGGCCCCAGATCCGCTTTTGCCTGCTGTGATGGAAGTTGGTAAGATTGCCAAAGTTGAATGTCACTGGCATTTAAAGACTTGTCAAGGGATAAATCAAATATAAATATAAAATGATCAAATTTTAGAGTCAAAAAAGACTTCAAGAGAGAATGTTCCAGCCAGTGCCATTTACAGATGAGGACATGAAGGCATAGAGAATAAAGTGACTTGCCCAAGGTGTAGCCCAGTGCTGGTTGATAAGGAGCTTAGACCAAGTCAGGCTTCAGGGTAAAAAACTGCATAACGAACTGCTCTTCACTGCAGGAATGACATACTGCTGGGATCTAACTAGAAGGAGCACCCAAGGAGAGGGCGCAGTGCTTTAGAAACTGCAATTGCCTTCCCCAGCTGCATTGACCTATAAGGGATCTTTGGGCTTCTTGTGTGCAGAAGCCAAACACAACCGTCTTGAGACCACAGTCATCTCCCCTGCTCCATGGCTTTGCTGCCCGTGGTCGCCTGCTGTTCGGAGGAGCATGACGAGATCTCGAAGTCCTGCTGCGCCCTGCCCAGGATGTGGATCATCCCTTTGTGCAGCATCTCCAGCTGTGGGCCCTCCCTGCCCACTTGTCACTCAGCAGTCCACTCAGTTATCAAATCAACTGTTGAGGTATTGCAGTGCTTGGGCTCCGGGCACCCTTATTTTTTTACTTGATGGCCCCAAAGTGCATGAGTGCCAAAGAGAAGCTGTGAAGTGCTTCCTTTAAGTGAAAAGGTGAATTTTCTCAACTTAATTAGGTATTTAATCATCTTACATTATCACAAGAGGTCTGAAGGGTGAGTACAGTACAACAAGATATTTAGAAAGGACCACATTCATATAACTTTTATTATAGTATATTGTTATAATTATTTCTTTATTATTATTGTTGTTTATCTGTCACTGTGGGTAATTTATAAATTGAACTTTATCACAGGTATGTATGTGTAGGAGACAACATCGTATTTATGGGGCTCAGTACTATCTGTGGTTTCATTCACCCACTGGGGGTCTTGGAATGTATTCCTGTGAAGAAGGGGGGATGACTGCACCTTTCTTTGAGCCCACACACACATCTGTGGACAGGGGTCAGGAGAGCATGAGGGGCTGTCTTGTGCTCTAGAGAAGATCACCTCTTCTCCGGCCTCCATGTCACATGGATAAGTGGAGAAAGTGCCCTGAGACTCCAGAAAGTCTCTGGCTCCTTCCCTTGCCCCCAGTGCCCCCAGCACTCCCCACATCACCTCCACCTTGTGTCTGCCTGGGGACATCAAGGCTGATCCTTGTCTACCTGGGTTCCCCCCGGAAAGTTCCCCCTGGAGCTGACGCTGCTGTGTCCCTAAGGTCTAGGTCAGCTTCTGGTACATAGCAAGTGCTCAAAAAGCATTTGGTGAATGAATGAATTAATTAATGAATGAACGAGAATCTAGTTAAAGATAGAAACTTCTTGTAGCCATTGAGAATCCTGCATATAACTGTGTGGGACTGAGGTGAAAATTAGAATAACTGGATTTTGTTTTCCACTTCATGTTTGGTCAGTTGTGATATTGTGATTCATAGTAAGAAATGCATATATTTGATTTTCACCCCAGTTTCTGGCACAGACCTTATAAGACCCATGGAATTTCCTAAGTGATAAGAGCTATAAAGGTGTCTTTTTTTACTGTTTTAAACATTGTTTTTATTTTATTTTTTAAATTTTATTTTAATTGTTGTCACAGTACAATTTTCTATCTTTTACTCCCATCCCAGCCCACCCACCCAGCCCTCCCCTCCTCCCTCCCATTTCCACCCACCCCTAGTTTTTTATCCATATGTCCTTTATACTTGTTCCTGTAAACCCTTACCCTTTTCCCCTGAAATTCCCTCTCCTCTCCCCTCTGGTCACTGTCAGCCTGTTCTCTATTTCAGTGTCATTGGTTATATTTTGCTTGTTTCTTTGTTTTGTTGTTTAGGTTCCTGTTAAAGGTGAGATCATATAGCATTTGTCTTTCACCACCTGGCTTATTTCGCTTAGCATAATGCTTTCCAGTTGCATCCATGCTGTTGCAAAGGGTAGGAGCTCCTTCTTTCTTTCTGTTGCATAGAATTCCATTGTGTAAATGTACCATAGTTTGTTGATCCATTCATTTACTGATGGGCACCTAGGTTGCTTCCAGCACTTGGCTATTGTAAATTATGCTGCTGTGAACATTGGGATGCATAGGTTCTTTTGGATTGGTGTTTCAGGGTTCTTAGGATATAATCCTAGCAGTAGAATTGCTGGGTTAAAAGGCAGATCCAAAATGTATAAAGAACTTACACGACTCTACTCTAAGAAGATGAGCAACCCAATTAAAAAATGGGCAAAGGACTTGAACAGACACTTCTCCAAGGAGGACATACAGAGTATCCGGAGGCACATGAAAAGATGCTCAATATCGCTAGCTATCAGAGAGATGCACATTAAAACCACAATGAGATACCACCTTATACCAGTCAGAATGGCCATCATAAACAAAGCAACAAACAACAAGTGTTGGAGAGGTTGTGGAGAAAAGGGGACCCTAGTGCACTGTTGGTGGGACTGCAAGCTAGTACAACCACTGTGGAAAACAGTATGGAATTTTCTCAGAAAACTAAAGGTGTCTTGATATTCATAACAAAAGTCTTTCAACCACACCTGAGTTTATGTTAATGAGGTGACTTTTGGAAAACATCTATGGATGGGGCAGGGGGACCAACTATGTGATTAGAGGGTTGGAACTTTCAGTCCCACCTTCCCCTGACCTCGCCACCCCGGGCTGGAGGTTGAATCAGTTATCAGTGGCCAATGATTTGATCAATTGTGCCTGTGTAAGGAAGCCTATGAAAACCCAGAAGGACGGGGTTTGGAGAACTGTCGGGTTGGTGAGTATGTGGGGATGTGGGTTAGCTGTGCACTTAATTATGTCCATATGATTAACATAATAGCTTTTAAAGCCTCTGCAATCTTACCCGCTAGGGCTGCCTCCTGGTACAGGTGCACCTTTTTTGTATTGCACTTCACAGAAATTGCGGTTTTTATAAATAGAAGGCAAGACTCCCCTCTGGCAAAAAGAACATGACTCATTTTATTTCAACTCACACTTTATTGTGGAGGACTGGAACCAAACCCAGCACCACCAGCAAGGTGTACCTCTGCTCTCATTTTCCTTTGGAGTGAGGAGCACAAAATGTTCCTAGGAGACCCAGTTTCACAAAGGCTTACAGTGCTCTTTCCAGGTCTTGCAAGCCAACTCTTGACCTTCACTCTGGTCCTTTCTGTACCCACAGCTTTGACACTGAGTTTGCTCAAAGATGCCGCCTCCTCATTTCTCTTGAAAGGGCAGCCAGGCATGCTTCCTCTGTGCTGTCCTGTGCTCACAGGTGCACTGATACCAGGTAATTCATCATGGCTTTTCAGTTCTGACCTTGTTTGAGGCGTGCACATGAGCACACGCATCCTGCTCTTACTCTGACACAGTTTTTCCAGGATCGTCGTTGTTATAAACTGAGAGTGATGCCTCATGCTGCCATACAGACTTTATTACTCATACCAAAACTTTCTTCCGTGAATAAAGTATAGTGTTTATGTGGAAAAACTATAAACCCCAGGAAAGTCTAAAGGAAACGTGCTACTCAGTCCAATGCTCAAGTTATATCTACTAGTAATAATTTTGGAGTGTTTGTTCTAATTTGTTTTCTCTGTACATATGTGTGTAGCTGTTTTTAAAATTGTGGTATGATAATATGATACATAAATTTGTCATTTTTTTCCATTTGACAATGTTGTGACAGATATGCACAAAGATAAATGAATGTATGTGATATTGGTAGGTATATATTTATAATAGTGAAACACTGGACACAGCTGAAATATCTATCAGTTGGAGAAGGGTTGATTAAATGATAACAGAATCCGTGATATCTAACACAGCCCATAAGGAAAGTTAGGTAGACCTAGATGTAGATGCATAGAAAGAGCTTTAAGACATGTTATTTGGAAAACATCAAGTCACACAAAGGTGCAGACTCTATCAAACCAATTACATAAAAAGGAAAAAGTGTGTCTCTGAACTTACACATCTGTATGTGTGTATAAATGTACAGAAAAAGGACAGGATGGGGATTTCAGGGCTTCCTCTGGGGCAGAGCTTCAAGTTTAGGCAGATGGGAGAAAGGGCTTTTTTGGGGTTGGCCCAAAAGTCTGTTACATTTTTTTCCATAAAATGAAAGACACATTTCTCATTTTCACCAATAACTTTATTGATTTGGATTGAGTATGTTGGCTCTCTCCTGCTATTGACTTCTAGTGGGTAGAGGCCAGGGGTGCTGCTAAACATCTTCTAATGCGTAAGACAGCCCCACAGCAGAGAATTATTTGGTCAAAATGTCAGTAGTACCAAGAAACTTTACAACCCACTTTTGACATGTTCGGTCAGTCTCAGCTCCTTCTCCATACACTGCGCAAATCTTTTTTTTGCATTTCAGTTGTGTTTTTACCTTTCTTGAAATAATAAAGCATAATAGACTGACAATGTTGTGTATCTTTTTCTATCTTCAATATTAAAATAGTTGTACAAAAATTCACCAATTTTGATAAGTTTTTTTAAATGCATGCTGATATGACAGCTGTCACAATACAATCTAACAACGTTGTTTCAAATAAAGTTAAAAACAACTAAGCACTACTAGAGCCATCGTACGGAAAAATCATAATGGGCTTTTTGGCCAACCTAGTATGTTTCACCATGTGCTGTGAAAATGCCGTGGAAACCTTTGCAAAGAGAAGTTAGTTCTTTGTTACATAATATATTGCAAATATTTTCTTCAAGTCTGTCATTTGTTATTTATTGTCATGTCTTTTTTGTAGCAGTTTAAGGAATTTGTGTCACAAAATCTTTTTACATTTATGATTTCTAAATTTGGCATCCTGCCTGGAAGTCCTTTTTCACTCTAAGATTATACGTTGCCTTCATTTTTCCCCCTGAGTTTGTCATCATTTTATTTTTTACAACTGATTATTTATTCCATTTGATGTTTATTTTTGTGTGTGGTCTGAGTGACAGAATGCTTCCAAATGGATGTCCAGTTGTTCCAACACCATTCATTGGACAACCAATGGATCCAATTTTATACATTCCAAATTCCCATCTGCGCTTGGACTGCTTATTAAAATTTGTCTACAGTTGGTGGGTCTCTTTTTCTGCAGACACCCAGTTAAGTGGTCCATTGATATTGAACAGTTGAGAGACACTGTGAAGTATCTAACGTAGTCCTGGCACTTAATGAAAGTGGTTATAACACAGAAACGTAAATAGCAGAAAGAATGTAGCCATAGGGTTTTGCTATGCCTGGGGTGGGGTGTGTGAATAAAAAACGCCCTACTTGTTCTGGAGCTCTGGACAAAGCCCTGGGCTACAAAATTCAAAATACAACAAGACCAAGACTCCCCAGCTGCATTACAAAGAGGGCCGCACAGTCAGTGATGCTGAGCCCTAGGGATGGCCGGGTGTCACAGTAGCGAGAGATGAGCTGCAGTGGGAGCAAGGGCCTATAGCCCCCGTTACCCTGTGATTCACTGCCCACCCTCTTCCACTCCTGCAAGAGTCTCTACATGTGGTCCCAGCTGAGTGTCCTCTCCTATTGTAAAACCCTGAGGGAATCTAATGAGTCATGTCTCTTGATCAGTTCCTACTGTGGGGATGGGAGTTGTCACATTGTCTATGGGCTGGCTGCTTCTAGGGATTTTAGGGCAGATGAAAACAGAAGTTTGTTGGGCATGAAGATAAATGTCCTTCCTCTCTGCTTCCCTATGGTAACCTGATTCTCTGTTATGATTCTCAGAGCTATGATTCTCTGTTATTTTTTAAATGCACTAAGACTATATATAGAAATATATCAACTGTAGCCTTCCACAATAGGCAGTTCTATTTGGGAGACACCTTGGGGATTGCCAGCATTTCTAAACTTTTAAAAAGCTGTGATATTGTAGAGGCTATGAAAGTGGGCTCTGAGCTCAGACTGGATTCTTAGCCTGCCTCTCAGAGCTTCATGACTGTGGGTGACTTATGTAAACCCAACAAACCTCAATTTCCCTATCAATAAAATGATGTTATTAATAGTCCTGACCTTGGGGGTTGTTGTGAAAGTTAAATGAAGGTCAAGTTTTAACACATCACAGGGTACCCAGTGCTGGCTTAATAGACATTTGTTTTGGTGGTTTTAGTGAATAAATGCTGCCCCTGATTATGCGTTGCTTGTGCATTTTGTTCATGTCCCCATGCCTTCCCCAGATTTTGAGATTTACTTTCTGCAGTAATTTGTATTCTGAAAATAATTTACTTTCTGTAGTAATATGTATTCTGAAAATAATGTATCATTAGAAGTATAATGACCATGTGTATTTTAAGCTTCCCCCATCTCTTTCCAGATTGTATGAAAAAAAAGTTGCCTCACTTCTCTGGACCTTGATAATCATGATGCTAATTAGGTAGCAAAGCCTAGAACAGACTCTTTTCCCAAGTCCCTTATGATCTATCTCCTGTCCACATGCAAGGACCTGGTTAAATCCTCCTAGGGCAGGCCCATGTGGCCAGTGACATCTAAGAGCAGATGGTTTGTACAGCCACCAAAGGACTGAAGGTTTCACTGTGGTATTTTAGACATTGCTTCCCAGCATCTGGGAGAGGCAAGGAGTGAACTGCCTTGACATACCGAAAGTCGCCTCACATGGGACTCAGGAGCTTAATGAAATGTGAATCCAGCCTCCTGACTGAGAGAGATTCGGAGAACCTGCAGTTCAGGGCAGATGACATCTATATCACCAATATTCAGATTAGGAAGTTAGACGTAATATTTATAAAAAATGCCCTAGCTCACTGGGTTCCTTCTAACCAGTGCTCCAGGCTGTCTGTATAATTCAGCCAAGATCTGGGCAGTACCTGGCCCACAGTCCTGTGTGAGCACCGGGGACCAGACTGTGGCGAATTGGCTGTGGCCCAGAATAGGGTACAGTAGGTTGTGGCCCTCCCCGCTTACACTGAGGGGGGCTGTAGACTGAGTGTGGGTATCCCCCCAAAACTGAGATGTTAAATCCTAACCCCCAAGGTGTTGGTATTTGCAGATAAGGCCTTTAGAAGGTGGTGGAGTCAGGAGGGTGAAGCCCTCGTGGATGGGATCAGTGCCCTCATGAAAGGGATGCTGTGGAGCTCCCTTCCCTCTTCCTTCATGTGAGGTCACAACAAAATCACAGCTGTCTGTGAGCTGGGGACTGATCCTCACCAGGCACCTCCTTGGCTGGCACCTTGATCTTGGACTTCCCAGCCTCTAGAACCTTGGGAAATGAATTTCTGTTGTTTATAAGCTACGCAGTCTATAATCTTTATGTTAGTAACCTGGATGGACTATGACAGATGGGGACAGGCAGCTGTCCTGGTTAGGACGTTCCAGAATAGTGGAAGGGCTTAGAGCTAGCTGGCTGTTCCAGGTGATGACCTGTGGCTGTTTTTTCCATACTGGGGCACCCTATTTGCTAACAAAGTTTACCTGTATCAGTTGCTCATGTTGTGTATTCGTTTATACCCTGCCCCTTGTCAAGAGGGTCTTATAAATTTATTCAGCAAATATCATCAGTCATTGCTAAAGATTATGTCAGATTTGGGACAGATCTGTTTTGGGGGCCAGAGTCAAGATGCTTGCTGCCGTTGACCATGTGTGTACTAATGCCACTGATAATACTTGTGCTAGGGACCCCATAGGGTCCCACATCTCTACATTTTGAGATGCTAGCATTTACTCACACTTGGACAGAGGAGCAGGGGGAAGTCTTATGCCAAGTCTGTAGTGAGCCTTTGGCTGTGTGTTTCTCCCCAGTGTGCGGGCACAGGAACCTTATAAACGGAAAGTTTCAGCGAAGTGTGCTATTCTGAAACACCCAGGTCAGCTGAATAGAGGAAATGTGCACACGGCCATTTCCTTCCTTTCCCTGTGCTACCCTCTGTTAGTTGAGGTGGGACTCTGCAATCCCCCAAGCAGAGTCCCCCACTCGTCATCACTTCAGGTGCCCAGGAGGGAAGACAAGGAGGGCCAGGGGGTTGCTGCTCAGGGAGTGGCTGATTGGCTGGGATCCTGCAGAGTGCAGGGAATCTCTTCACACCGCTAACACCAGGCCAGACAAAAGCAGCCTCGCAGCCTCCTTTCCCATAGTGCAAGCCCTCAGTGTGATCCTGCCCTTTTGGGTTTCACTTTGGAAGTAGCAAATGGGAGCAAATTGGGATGAACTAAAGAAAAAGAACAACAAAGGACAGAGAGCTCTTAGGGGTGGGATTATGTCCTCGCTCCCCCTCCTCCCCAAATGTTGAAGTCCTAATCCCCAGCACCTGGGAATGAGATGTTATTGAAATAGGCTCTTTGCAGATAATCAAGTTAAAATAAGGCAGGAGGGTGAGCCCTAATCCAGTGGCTGTGCATGTCCTTATAAATAGGGGAATTTGAACACACAGACAGATATGGGTGAGTAGAGGGAAGATGGGAAGATACACGGACAGCACCATCTGCCAACCAGGGAACAGCTGAGTCCACCAGAAGCTTGAGGGTCTCCCACAGCCTTCAGGAGGAACCAACCTGCCCACATCTTGGTCTCAGGGTTCTGGCCCCCAGAACTGGGGGCCACACATTACTGCTGTTCGAGCCACCCAATGTGCGGTACTTTGTCCCAGCAGCCCCAGGAAACTAGTCCTGGGCTTTTCAGAAGTCCTAGCAGAGAGGGTTTGCTCTCTTCCTGGTGTGAGCCCACCACCCCACATGTTCTGCTCCAACCCAGGAGTCTCTTCTCATCAACACTAAAATGGCCGGGTTGTTTTCCTCCCCACGTTTTGGGTTAACACCCAGGGCCTAAACATGGCCCCTTGACTGCTCTATTATTCTCTCTTAATACTTCCTGACATGTCCCCTGTTGTTCGTTTTGAATCGTATCTGTCATCTTCTGTTGTGAAAATGTACTGGGACTTGTTTTGAGCAGGTAGAATAAGACCCTCAGGGACACAAAGATTGATTGCCATGAGGAAGACGTTTTTCATGAAGCTCAGAGTCCCCTAGAAACGGGAGTCACAGCAAGCCCTGTGGGGCCCCATGGGAAACACCAAAGGGAGACAATGGGCAGAGGGAGGGGCACCAGGGACAGGAGCCCTTATTTCACTTGAAGTGTGAAGCCCTTTATTCACAGGCAAAGGCAGAAGTGATATCGACTTATGATTGGATAGTTTGAGTGACATTTCTGGACTCCGGGTTCTGTCCCTCGTTGTCCATACCTGGCCCTGGGTAATTAGGGCAGGAGAACAGTGTCCCAGAATGTAGCCATGTGGTAAGTAGAGAATGGTGGGGGTATGGTAGTTGGTTTGATGAACAACAGAACAACTATGGTCAAAGGAATGCTGGAAGGTGAGTTGTGGTTCAGGTTCACAGGCCCCTGATGCCAGATCATCAAGAATACAGAAAAAATGAGCAAACATAGTTAATATATCGACAGTATCCAGTTGTGTACTTTTATATGGCTTTTTCCCACTCCTACCCCCAACTTACACTTTAAAGAATTCCTAATCAAATTAACAAGGCCCTGGTAAATACATTTTCTTTAGCATTTGCAAGATATCTTCTAGTCAAAAGAATGTCCCCCAAAATCCGGTATTTTTATTTAATACCATCTATCCATGGGCCCTACTGTTTAATTTGTATTTCTTCTCTCTTTGAAAGCTGTGTCCTTCAGGGGAAAGTGAGGTTGAAATACCTACCACCTGTAGCCTAAATTTTCTTCCCAGCAATTCCAGCTGGGTGGTACCCTTGGGGTTTCGTCAGCCCTCCCACGTGTCGCCATGCAGACCTGGTGTCTGTTTTTCCTCCTGTCTCTTTTCCATTATCTGTTCTTCCAGTACTAGCCCAGGAGGAACTCCTGCCTGCTTCCCAGGTCTCGTTCCACAAGGTAGACATGGGATGGGTCTCACCCTCAGAGCATAGGGTGGGATGTGATTCAGATCTGGCCAAATCATTGGTTTAGGTAGAGCAGGTGAACCAGATTGGACCAATCAGTTGTATTAATTGTTTGTTACTGCTTTAACAAATTACCACAAGCTTAGTGATTTTAAAACAACACACGTTTTTGATCTTACCATTCTGGAGCTTAGACATCTAACATCTGACACAGGTCTTTCTGAGCTAAAATCAAGGTGTTAACAGAACTGTGTTCCTTCCTGGAGGCTCCAGGGCAAAGTTGGGGTGTGGGATGGGAGAGGAGTCACTTCCTTGACTTTCCAGGCTTCTACCCACGGGTTCGAGTCTGGCCCCTTCCTCCTCTTCAAAGCCAGCAGCAGTGAGCCATGTCTTCTCTCATTGCATCACTCTGTCCCTTCTTCTGTGGCCACAGCTCCCTCTGGATCTCTCTTCTGCCTCCTCTTCGGCTTTGAAGGACCCACTGGGATAATCTGGGCTAGTCTCAGGGCCCTTCATCACATCTCTGAAGTCCTATTTGCCCTGTAAGGTCATAGGTTTCCAGATTTGGGGGATTATGATGTGTACCCCTTTAGGGGGCTATTTTTCTGCCCACCACAGTCAGTGAGATTCTGTTCTCCTACTTTTGCCTGGCCCATGGGGAGGAAACTCATTCTCGGCTGGGATTCCTGAGAAGTGGGGCGCTACACGTAGTTGCTGCCTGCTCTCTCAGAACTCAGAGGGGAGTTTGCCAGAGGACAGAGCTCACACTGAGCAAAACAGATGTGAATGGTACGGGGAGCCAGGCCACACCCTGATGATGACCTCAGATCCACTAAAGGCCGCTCAGGATTTTTAGGCATCGAATCAGCCCATTCACTGCCCCTCTCTTTATGTGTCTCCTCCTGGTAAGACTGGTAGCAAAGACCACATGGGCAGGGCCTGAACGACTCCCTTCTTTTATTGCTCTTTGGGGCACAGGGTGTAGCTGTGTATTGAGATTATCTGAATGGCTACACCACAAGTGTAGTGTAATGGTAGCATGTGGTTCCAGGGGTGGAAACTCCGGTTTTGACTTTCCCTGGGTCTTACTTTCTCAAGCGCCTCCAAACCTCTTGGGCTTGCACCAGTTTTTGTGTCCGTGAAATGATGGGCTTGGGTGGACAGTATGTTCTTTGTATCTACATATTTAATATTCATTACACTCCTACAGATTGGCTGAACTGACAGGATCCTTTTGAAGGTCACTGAGCCCAATTTCTTCACTTAACCGATGAGGGGACTGAGGCCTGGAGGAGCTAAGAGGCTTCGATGGGTATGAAAAGCTGGAAATAGCTCAGGGAGAAACAAGGATGTGACAACTAATCCCGTTACAGCACCATTCTAAAATTCCTCCAGCCTCGGAGTAAATTTACCTACAGGTATTTCCCCTGTAAATGTGTAAAGTCTAATGTCATTCACTGAAATAACTTAAGACATTTGAATCTCAACCTGAGAACTGACATAATATTTGCATGTCATCTTTTCTAAGTGTATTTTTATGAGAATTATTACATTATGCCAGTTCCTCCATTTTACCTCTGACAGTCATTGTAGTACCAATGAGTTAAATGATTCTAGAATCTTCTCAAAGCCATTCTAAAGACCAAGGAGAGATACAGAGGCAACACTAAAGTCTGCATCAGAGCATAAATCCTGGAGGCTCGTAGGGAGAGGCTGATTTGAATTCACGTCCTTGGTTCCTTCCATGTATTAGCATGGTGAACATTAAGTGGTGGCTGTTCTGGGTACCTAGTGTTGTGTAACAAACCACTGGTTTTTGACAACAATGACGTTTATTTTCCTTATGAATCTGCTCTTTGGGCAGGTCTCGGGGGGCAACTCATTTCTGTTGCTCTCAGCAGCATCCTTGATCGTTCTGGTGCTGAGGCAGCTCTCATCCAAAGGCTTGCTCACCCCTCTGCTATGGTCAGTGCTGACCATTCACTGGGACCTTAGCTGGATCTGTTGGCCAGATACTCACAAGTGGCCACCCCAGGGGACTTGGGCTTCCTCACATCATGGTAGCTGGGCTTCAGGACTGAGCATCCCTGCAACTCAGCCTGAGATGTCATATCCGTCACAAATTATCTGATGAGGCAGCACAGACACCCTCGCAGGTTCAAGGGGCTGCAAATAAATTTCTCCTCCTGGCAGAGCAGTGGAGGGGCACTCACAGGGCACGGGGGACTGGAAATACTGACACTTTGGAAAATGCCACTAGCCATATGACAGAACAGGTCATGTCTGAAGCCACTATTTACCTGATATAGCCAGAAATGGCAAGTGGGGCTGGGCTCAGCTTTTGTTTTTGTGTTTAGTAGGTTTTTTGCTTGTTTGGTTGTTTGTTTGTTTGTTTGTTGCCAACTGGTAAGCATTGAGAGGCCAGAATGGTATAGGCTGATCCCTCCTCAAGCTGTAGGCTGAGTGCTCTGTGTCATTCAAGACCCATCTGATACTTTGGTCCCTAAGAGATTTGCAGAGGATGGAATTGGAAAGCCAAACGGCCCCTCCCCTGTGAGTAGGCTGTGATGACTGTTTGCATGCACAGCCCTGCAGTACCTCACCTGCCAACTGTGGCACCAGCCTACCAGAAGCTGTCCCCACCATCTCCTGCCCCTGGCCACAGTGCCAGCAGCCTGGCCTGTGCAGTCTGAGCAACTACACTGTGAGAAATGCCACAGCCCCCCGAGAAGCCATGGTGCCATGATGTTTTGGGTGCAAACTCCAAACTAGAAAAGGTAGCTCCTGCAGAAGTAGAACAGAATAAAGAGAGGGAAGAGGACTTTAACAAAATGCAACAGACTCTCAGGGAAGTATGAGTATAGTACCAAAAAAACAAGTTAACAAACAAAAAAAACCATTGTTTATGGAACTAAAAGCATTGTGTCCATGTTATAAATGCTTTTTTCGGATGCACTATTAAAAAATAGTGCTAAGAGCATAATTACTACACTGGAAGATGAAGAGGAACCAATTTCTCATGTCACAGAGCAAAGACATTTAGAGGTGAGCAGCATGAAGGTAACATTAAGACACTTGGAGATCAGATTCAAGAGACTTAATATGAATATCCAGAGGAGAAGTAGCAGATTGAAGAGTCAGAGTTAAATAAAAGTAGAAAGAAATTTCTCTAAGTTGAAAGTCAGGCAGGGTTAAGGACCATTTTAGTCTACATGTATAAATGTTTCCTGGTGAAATTCTGGAATTTTATGCATAAAGGGAAAGTTTTATACATCTGGACAGATAGAACCAGAAGACTTAGACTAATATCAGACTTCTTATCAGCAGTTCTAGAAGAGAAGAAAACCTTTGAGCAGTATCTTTAGACACTTGGGACAAAAAGATTATGATCAAAACTCCTATATCAAAACCAATTACTGTTTATTTACAAGGTTAACACATAAAGGCCTTGGAATTTATACTCATGAAAATTACCTGTTTATTACTCATATGACTTATGAAGGGCCTTAAGGGTTATTATTCATGTAATTTAGCTGGGGAAAACAAGATGGCGAATTTGATAGAGATCTCCAAAACTGGGAGGTAAGAGGACAGAAAACAGTCGTGAACAGTGACTCTTATGATGAATATGTAGTTTAGCCTAAACAGATGGGATGTTTTTTTAACCAGGAATCCATGGTATATAATTAAGTAATGATTATTAGCAGGTAATGGTTATTGCAACAAACTGCAGGGCGAAAAAACTAATAATAGACTGAAGTCAGATCTCCATCAAAGTCAGGAGTAGGATGGGAGCAGGCATAGGAGAGGGTCCCTGGAAAATACACATGTTCTAAATGTTTCCTCACAGATCTGGGGAGAAGAGCGAGGGAGTAAAACACATGATGGGGGTGGGGGGGATCATTATCCTCTACCGACACATTAATAGAAAAGAATAGGTTTAGTTATGATTTCAGGGGTGTTTAATTCCTTTGTGAATGCTTTAAGGTTGTCCTCTCCTCTGCCTGGTAATTGCCCTACAATAGAGACAAAGCTGGTTTTTAGCACATACCTTGCGGGTGTGCATCTCATTGTTAACCTTCATATTTTTGACCCCAGACAAATCAAGGTTTGTGTTACTTTGCTGGTGAAGCTTTTCCCTGTAAGCCCTAACCTCAGGAGCAGCACCGGCACCCTTGCCTCCCCACCCCACAGCCCCAGCCTAGACCCCTGTCTGCCAAGCTCCATTGGAGGCTGCCTATCTACTAGGGGGCCTTTACCAGGAGACCAACTGAATCCCACCTGAGAGAGCATGTGGAGTTGCAGGAAGTGGGAGAGTGATCTGGAATGTGTGTTTTTCATCCACTGGGAAACATGGGCGGTGACATTCACAGGAAGGAACTGGCAGACAGAGAGTTGCCCAGAGGCATCCTGGGGGATAGGGAAGGACACCAGAGAAGTCTGTCACTGACATCAAGGTCTTGTCTAGCTGAGGACTCTTCTCCCTTCTCAGAGAGGTAGTCAGGATATTTTTAGCAAAATTACACTTACTGGTCTCTCTGAGCCCTGCCCTACCAGACATGTCCAGGCCAGGAGGCGAGTGAAGACTAAGTCCAAGTTTGTGGCTCTAGTCCTTTCACCATGGTGAATTGTCTCCAAAGTCCTGCTTACTGGAGCTGGGGCAGGCTTCCCAAGGTAAAATCTGCAAGTCACACAGGAGCTTTGCCCCAGGACACTTTGTCATTTTCATTGTCACAGAGTTGCATCTTGGGGATATATACTTAACAAGCCACTTTCCACTGGACAAGATCATAGATTTATTTTTAAAACCGTGCCCAGAACCATAGACCAAAAAAAGACCTTGGCAAGTCATTGAGTTTATCCTTACAGTTCAGAGAGAATCACTCTTCAACTTCACTCCAGAGAACCTTCCTTTGGTGACAAAGATCAGGAAAAATAACCTGCAGGAGGGCCTGGGATTTGTTCTTCCTGAGTGTCAGACCCCCCCAACTTGCAGGAAGTCTCTCTGGCGATTATGCACCTGGCCTGCTCTGTTGTCCCACACTAGAGCCATGGTCCCTGACCATCGAGAACCAAAGCCACAAGCAGAGGGATAATGGGACAGTGCACGCAACACCCTTGCCTCTGTTCTGTGGCTCCCAGATGGTTGTGCTCCACCCTTCAAGTCACAGAGTTCCCAGCATCTTCAGAATCCACAGTGGGAAAGAGACCGTGGGAGGGAAGGAGAGGACGCCACTGCCGTGGGAGTTCGCTGGGGCTGCCCTGACACACTGGCGCCACAGACCAGGGCGCAACACTGGAGACTGTTTCTCAGGATTTCAGAGGCTACTGAGCTCAAGGTGTTCACAAGGTTGATTCCTGCTGAGGCCTCTTTCTTGGGCCTGTGGTGGGCCTTGGGCCTGTGTTTCCACATAGTTACTCCCTTGGGCATGCCTGTGTCCTTATCTCTTATAAGGATACCAATCCCATCGGACTGGGGCCTGCATCAATGGCCTCATTTTAACTTCATTGCCCCTGTAAAGGCCCTGTCTCTGAATCAGCCCCATCCTGAGGTGCTAGCTCTTAGTGCTTTAACATGAATTTTGTTGAGGGGGACATGACTTAGCCCATAGTAGCACCAGAGATCAGATAAACACCAGACCATGTTACCTGCACCCCGAAACCAGTTCCAAAATCATGGGGAAATCTGCATTCTTCACAGCCCTGGTCTATGTATCATAAATTATGAGAGAGTGAAGAAACAAAAACCAAAAAAGGACATTTGAAATAATGCATATATGTGCATAAGAATATACTATGTAATAATTTCTATTAATAGGTTTATCAAACTATTAATATATAATGTGTTTATTATTATGCATATATATGTATTATTGCAGTGAAGAATTGGTAGGATTTATAGTAGAGATTTTAAAATAATGCCAAGATATTTTGGGACCAGCAGGACAATTTCCCATGTAAGGACTAGGAACATCTGAAGAGACTATAAAATACAGGCAACACTTTTAAAAGTCCTTTATTAATGTATTTATTTGATTAACCTTAGTAGTATTAAGATATGTCATTTATAACCTGGTGTGTCCATAAATTTATAATATGTTGCATAAACATGTTTCAGTTTACATTATATTGTAATTTATTTTATTTTATATTTTATTTTATTTTATTTTATTTTATTTTATTATTTTATTTTATTTTATTTTATTTTTAAAGGCTTTATTTTTCAGAGAAGTTTCAGATTTACAACAAAATTGAGAGGAAGGCAGGGAAATGCCGCACATACCGTCTCCACACAGGCCCCACCCTCCGCTCGGCAGAATGGTGCATTTGTCGTCACCACACGCGGACCCCACCAACACACCGTAGTCACCCAGAGTCCTTTGTTTACCTTGGTGTTCACTCCTGGTCCCGTACGTTCTGTGGGTTTGGACAAATGTACATATACACACGTCTTCATCAGTGTAATATACAGCACATTTTCATTGCCTCAAACTTCTTCTTTATTTTTATTTTTAAATTGTGGTAAAATACACACAACATAAATTTACAATCATAACCATTTCTAACGATGCAATTCAATGGCATTGAGTACTGTCTGTCACCTTTTTGTGCCACCATCCGTCCCTAGACCCATCCGTTCACTTTGTACAACTGAGACTCTGCATGCATGAAACGATAGCTCCTACCTCCTTCCCCCAGGGCCTGATAGCCAGCATTTTACCACACACATACTGTCTGTTGTAGAAGAACTGGGAATTTTAATGCAGCGAGGGAAGAACAGAGGATTGGCTAGTACCACTTTGATGTGAACCATAACATTTCTATTCTGTATCTGTACAGTCATATGTATAACTTTTTACTGTGCACACTGATTTGTAGCTTTCCCCTTTTTGTTTCATATATCTGCAGTACTTTTATATATGAAATATATGTCATTTTAACATTTACATGAAACTCCATTCATTTAAACAATCTCCTTTGAATTCTGGAGGAAATCTTTGGGTTTTTTTCCAATATATTCATACAGTAAAGGGCTGGACACAAAAGATTATGTGCAAATGTAGACCTCCACAAAGCAATGCTCTAATGGACCTTTCTTACAGTTAGATTTTTGTCTACATCCTCAATTATTTCTTCAGGATGAGTTCCTTTATTTAAGTTACTTTGAGAAAGGTATTCTATATTTTTAGGCTTTTAAAACATATTGGCAAAGTACTTTCAAGAAAGATGGTACCATTTAATGCTTCCAACAGTTGTGAATAAGTACACTTATTTTTCATATCTAGCAACCTGGGGTATTGTTCCTCAAAAAATTCAAAATAATAGGTGGACGTGGTTTATTTTAAAAATTAAGTTATAGGGAAGGACTTATAATGCAAAGGTGTCAGGCCTTTTACCCTGATCTGACTCCCTGTCTTGCTCTTGGGAGATAGTCTGTTCTTAGTTCCTCTGATGGTTTGCCCCTGCAGGTCTAAATAATATGCTTATACTGCTCTTTCTCCCTCTCTCTTTCACATGTATACACACACACATGCACATGCATGCACGTACACAATACTTTATGCTGGTGAGAGGAGGTTTTCATTCTGTTATACCACCCACATCTCCCTTCCATACCCATTTTTAAAATGATTGTAATAGTTGTTGAAGATTTACTTCTTATATCTAAGTATCTCTGCAGTTGTCATGGATGGTGCAGGTTCTCTCAGCGGCTCTGGTGAGGATCGTCACTGCTCCCTCTCCAGTTCCTCTTTCTGTCAACTGTTTTCTTTTTCTCTCCCTCTTTCTTTTATTTCCTTCCCTTCCCCTCCTCTTTTTATATCTCTTTTTAAATCTTTTTTCATTTTAAAGATTGATGAAATATACATTTATTCTCTCCTGTAACCATGGTAATTAGGTCTTCTATGCCTTGTCCCTAGATTGATTCTAAAAGTTCAAAAATCACCCAAGTAATATTTCAGTTGTGTTTCCTTCTCTGCAGTTCTAACATAAAGAGCTGTTCACATAGAGGAGACTGTCCCTAGTGCCAGGGCCAAATGGATTCTTCTTTCTAGCATTCTAAAAATTATTCAGTCAAGCATCGCTTTACTTTAATTCATATTTGAATCCTATTTGGGGAGCATATTTTCCCTGATATTCTATGAATTATCTTTTTTTCCTGCCAGGAGAATCATATTTTTTCATACCTTCCACCTTACTCATCCCATTCGTTACTTAGATTGGTCTCTTCATCTTAGAAGGTACTGAATTCTGACTTAGGTTTACAATTTTCCAAGCCTATTGTAGGTCTGACATCTGGGATTTCCTCTTGCTGGTTTCAGGTTTCGTTCTGTTAGTTCTTATTGGATCAGAGTTTTGTTCTTGTTTTTCTGGAGTGCATCCTCAAGGAATTTGCTCAGAAAGAGAGGTGGCCATCTTTACTATTTATAAAAGTGATTTTATTTTGCCATGATACTTGACTGATAACTTAGTATAACAAAGTTTTTTAGATTGAAATGACTTTCTTAGTCAACAAAAGAAAAAAGCAAGCAAAATATAACCAGAGACATTGAAATTAAGAACAATCAAACAGTAACTAGAGGGCAGGTGGGAGGGGAAAATAGGGGGAAGGGGAGAAGAGTTTTCAGGAACTTTTAAAGGACACATGGACAAAACCAAGGGGGCATGGAAGCAAGAGAGGGAGGTGGGGTTTGGCTGGGGTGGAGGAGAGTGGTGGTGGGTAAACGCAGACAACTGTAATTGAACAACAATAAAATAATTTAAGAAAATAAAAGAAATGACTTTCCACTCAGAACTTTGGATTTTCTGTTTTATTCCAGCATGAATAATTGCTGATAATTTTTACTGCTGGTCTGATTGTTGTCACTTGGTATCTTGCTCCTCTGTGAAAGCTTTTCAGGATTTCTTCATTTTCACCCCTTTTCACATCTCAGGCCCTTGCAGTTTGAGGACTGTGTGTATCTTCATTTCTAGGAAAATTTCTCTCCTCCCTCCCTAATATCTTACTCTGTTTTCCCCCAGGCACTTCTATTAGAATTTACTTTCAGAAGTCTTTCCTATGTTCTAATTGTTCTTTTTTCATAACATTTTTGTCTTATAGGTATCTTTTTCTTCTTGGAGGTCTCAGAAGAAATTAGTTAATAATGTATTTTTGGTTCTTAATTAAATGTTGTCTGTACCTTAAAGCAGTCAGTTTTGCCATAGTGTTATTTTGCAAGTACAGATTTGTCCAACATTAGAATGTTTTTACTAGTTGTTTCTCCTCAATTCTCTCTTGTCCCTTAGTTCCCAACTGATAGATAACCTTCCTTTTGTTAACCCAATTCTGTTATTTAAATAGCCTTTTGTTGCCCTTTGTGGTTGCTCTGCCATTTGGAACTTTCTCTCAGGTACTACCTGGCAAATCTGTCCCACCCCTGATACCTGCCAAAGCCACCTCCTCAGGAAGCCTTGCTCAGTGACTCGGCAGATGCTCCTCTGTTGTATATTCCTGTACAGCTTGGTGTTCTATGAAGACCTCTAGGAGAAAGTTAATAATTGCTCCAGTGATTTTAAGACTGAATAACAATGGGGAATTTCAGGAATATCAAATAACTATGCCTTTACTCAGAATAAAATTAGTTGTGGGATGAGAGCCTCAGTTTCCTCTACATTAAGCTAGGATTTTACTGAGCTGTAGTAATAGAAAATCCACTTAGAGTGGCTTTGGAAAGAATTATTTGTCTCAAAAATAAGTCCAGTCATAGGTTGTTGTTGTTGTTGGAGTTGGATCAATGAACGCCTACTGTCAGGTCTGACATCTCCACATTTTTTGTCACCAAACCTTCATGGTTACAGGATGGCTGCTGCCACACCTGCCATTGTATCTGAGTTCAAAACAGGAAGAAGAGAAAGAGCTTGACAGCTGTGTCCTGTTAATTTTTATCAGGAAAGCAAAGCTTTCCCAGATGACACTGTAGAAGACTCAGTTTTTGTCTCATGGCCTAGATGGCTGTGAGTATAAGAAGCATGGGGACAATTTGGAGGGCCTTGAAGAGAGAAGTTTATTGACTCAAAGTGGATTTTCCAGCAGGGATTTGGATTTTGTTCTGCACACTAGTGTGTTTTAGCATGCATCAGAGAATCACCTGGAGGGCAGCATAAAGCACACTGCTAAACTTCTTTCCCAGGATTTCTGGCTCAGATAAGTTCTGAAGTGATGTTGATGCTGTAGGTCTAGGGCAGTGACAATTTATAGTAGCCTTATTTTCTCCTTTAAAAAAAGAGGGTATTTTTTAAAGAATAAGTGATTGACTTAACTATATTTTCTTATTTTCTGTGTTTCTGATGCTGTGGCACCTGAAGCTTCATTGGCCAGGGAGAGACTGCCCTCCAGGGTCAGCTCATTTTTAGAAGAGCAAACAGCTTGTCTGGGAGCCCATTTCTGATGTGCAAACCAGCCAATCCCAAGGCCAGACCTCCACCCCGCTCTTACCAGGCCCCTGCAGTCTGGGTACTATCCTCCCGCCCTAGATTCCCCCAGGGCCAGTACTGGACACCTGGGGACCACCTTTGTAGCCCAGAGCACACCATAATTTTTCAGACTATCCAGTCCCAAACCTGCTCAGTTTACTTACCTTGCTTCACCTTTTCCTTCCTATGAAAGTCACAGCAAAGGCTGTTGTCCACTTTCCCTTTGCTCCCTCTGCCTCCCAATGGGCCCTACTGCTGCCCGCTGTGGCCCTGCAGGGTGTGTTGTGCCCCCTGATGAGAATCTGTGAGTACACGTTTCTTTCTCATGACAGGCAGTGCCACATCTGCATGTCCTACCATATCTATGTAACAGTAATACAATGCTTGTAAAGCACTTGGCCAAACACCGAGGCCTCAGGCAAAAGGGCATCAGAGAGGCATTTGGGGAAAAATTCAGAGAACAGGGCCGTTCTATGGGCCTAGGCTGGCACTGTGCAAATAGAAAGGGTGCAACCACTGCTGAAAAGATTAGTAGTATAAAATTAAGAGGATTTGGCAACTCCTTGGGTGTTGCAAATTGGTTTATTATCTGACAATGTTTGTGACGAAACTATATCTGCTTCAAAAGCAACTTCCCTGCTTCCCTGAGTGACTTCTGCAATGGCAGCTGAAGAGTCTTCATTGCTTAGCTCTCAGTCCAACTAAGTGTCCTTTTGTGATCGGGCCAGAACTCCAGGCAGCAGGTTAGGAAAGACTTCCAAGGTGTCCTGTCGAGAACGTTTCCTCCAGCTGCCCATTTCCTACAGTGTGTTCAGCGCCCAGAATCTAGCTGGTGATTGGTGAAATATACTTTCATAGTTTGGTAGCTTTGGGAAATGACGGGCTCGTAAAAATTAAGCCACTTTATTTACCACAGGGCTTCTCAGACCCTTTCACATTTTAATGAGACTTTGTTAATGCAGAAAATAGTGTTTCCTAATGTGTTTTCCACAGAACCTTTACCTTCAAAGTGTCTTCTGAGTTTGTGTTTTTCGTGGAGCAGAGTTTGAGAAACGTTGCTGTGCTTTATCTGATGTGAAACACTGGTGACAGCCGAGATTGTGTGGGGATTGTTAACTGTTCACCTGAAGCTCATAAGTAAAGCAATGCACAATTTTTAGATTCGTTTGCCAAGGCTCTGTTTTGCTTTAGTGTGTCAGTGTAAAAAGATAAAAAAGACATGACTTGTAACCAGTTGTTACCTACACAGCGCCTGTCATCCTGCGGAATGACTCACCCCCTGAAAATAGTGGATTGTGTTCATTGTCTTAATAGTGAATGATGCTCTGTCTTTCACTTACAGAGATGAGGCCAAAAATACCAACCTTCCTAAAAATGGCTTTACCTGTTAGCCCACCTCCCTTCCTTGAAGACTACTGATGTCTGTGGGTCTGTCTTTAATGTTCTGTTGAAGTACTTCAGGAGGGATGGAGGGAGATCTCTAAGAAGTGGGGGTTAGGCAAAGGGACCTCCAGTGCTCCTTCTAATTCAATATTGATGAGTCTTTTCTCCAGTCAGTAAGACATGTGATAGAATTTTCTTAAATTCTTTTGATTTTCAAGTAAGTTTATGACCCCCCCTTCCCATATATGTTTTTTTAAAGATTTTATTTATTTATTTTTAGAGAGGGAAGGGAGAGAGAAAGAGAGAGAGAGAGAGAAACATCAATGTGCGGTTGCTGGGGGCCATGGCCTGCAACCTAAGCATGTGCCCTGACTGGGAATCAAACCTGTGATGCCTGGTTCGCAGCCCACGCTCAATCCACTGAGCTACACCAGCCAGGGCCCATATATGTGTTTAATCCTCACCTGAGGACATGCTTTTATTGATATTAGAGAGAGGGGAAGGGGAAGGGAGAGAGAGAGACACTGATGTCGGAGGGAAACATCAACTGGCTGCCTCCCACAGGTACCCTGACTGGGAATTCAACGCACAACCAATGTACAGGATGATGCTCCAACCAACTGAGATACCCAGCCAGCGCAATAACCCCAGATTTTTAAGAACACATTTAAAGAGCTGAATTTGTCTCCAGCACAAGATCCTTTTCTTTCCAACGTGTGAGCTTGTTGCCTTTTTATCAGCTGCATAGATACAATTTATTAGTTTTTTTAATTTGCCTGAGGTTGGTATGTGAATAATTGTTCTAACTAGCTGTCTGGCTCTTATCTTTAAGCAAAAAGTAGTAAACAATTTAAAGAAAAAATATATGTATTGTATGATATGTTAGAATCATTTTTGTAAATTTATGCTAATACTTAGTGCTTGTTTTGTTAATTTTTTATATTATCTATTTTTTGTTACATATGTTACCTATTTGTATTCCTGTATATATGTTCTGAACCATGTTAAAAAAGGCATGTATCTGCAACACAAATGCAGAACCAAAACATGACCAATTTTGTTCAAGCTGCATGCATATCCCTATGAAACCCAGCCCCCCTTTCCTTTCCCAGAGACATCACGGTTTGAAAGTTTGTGTTTATAGTGTTTTCTTATTTACATACATGTGTATTTTCCCTTAACAATATGTTCTGTGGTGGTGTTTGGTTTTGAGCTTTATGAAAACAGTATAATTTAATCAGACTTATAAAATTTTACCCTCATTTAATATTATGCTTGTAAGATTTACCCATGTGGTTTTGGGTAAATTTTGTCTCATTACTTTTTATTACTGCATGACATGTCATGTGAAATAGTCCAGTTTTTTTTTAATACTCTGCTTAATGGTCTTTTTATTTTAATTGTTTTACAAAAAAAGAAAAAAACTATGTTTTGTAAATGTCTCTTATAAATGTGCTGGAATTTCTCTAGGACAGTGTTTTTCTGAATGCAGGCCCCATCCCATCAGTGATGATGACATCAATTTAGTGAATATAGTAGAAAATATTAGTGTGCATCAAACATTCTAAGTATTGTTCCGTTAGAAGATATTTCGTTTGGATACTGAGCTTTGATGTCAAATGTACCAGGAAGATAACACATTGTTTCTAAGTGCTTATAACAGTTCACACCTGTAGTCGTGGTCTGGGGAGGTTCCCACCACTCCATAGCATCACCATTGGGAATGGTCAGATGCACGTTTTTGTTAAACCAGTAGGTATACAACGGCATGCCTTTGTGGTTTTAATTTGTATATTTCTGGTTACTAATGAGGTTGACCAAGTTTTTATGTTTGTTAATCATTAGAATTTCCTTTTTTAAGAAGTGCTAGTCTTTGGCCCATTTTTTGGTCAGGTGGGATTTTGTTGTTGTTAACTTAGGGGCATTCTTGACTCAGTCTGAATGTTAGTTCCATGGCATATGCATTTATTATGCATGTCTTGTTTTAGTTTCTGATTTTCTTTTCACCTTTTTTTTTGGACCACCATAACAGAATTTGTTATTTTTCATGTAAATGTATTTATTATTCTTTTCTTTTTTGGTTAATCTTTGTGTTTTATTTTCAAAGATCTCATTCCATGGTCAGAAATATAAGTTTTAATGTTCGCCTTTTACATTTAAGTGCTTACTTCATTGGGACTTGGATTTTATGCACAGTGTTGGGTAGAAACTCTAGTTCTTTCTTTTTTTTTTTTTCTCATGCAGGTAAACAATGACCCGGCATTACCTATTGAATACTCATTTTCTCTTCCCTCCTCTTTCCCAGTCTGGGACAACGCCCTCCTGTCTGTCATTGAATAGCTGTTCCTGGGCCCAATCCCAGTGGGTGGGAAAGGGGATTTCACACAATAATAAACAGTCCCTGGATACCAGCAGAGTGTCTAGACCTTAACTTTTTCTGACACTGTCTACCTAGAGAGAGCGCCAGATTCCGTATGTTAATGGTTCAGCCCTACAAGACTTCCCATACCCCCCCCATACCCAGCCCCATTTGAAGCCAGTGGTCTGCCCAGACTTCTGTGTTTCTGACCAACCTGCCACAGACTGGAGGTTCCCACAACCTCCTCTTTGGACTTCAGACTCACTCATCACAACTCTAGGTTGTCTCCTGTACTTCTGACAAATGAACACTAACTAAATGAACACTAAGCCGATTAACAAGAGAAAATAACCAAATTTGATTTTGTGCACATGTAAAGAAGCCCCACATCTGTGAGAGTCAGAGACCACACGCACATGAGGGGCTCAGAGACATAGTTGAAATGAGGTGTGTGGAGCCTCCTGAGCTAAGGATAAGATAGGACCTCTGAGGCTTCACAAAGGAGGAGGGCCACTCTCAGATAATAAGAAGAGAAGATGTTCAGTAACTAGTGTTTGCCCTGCCTTATAGATAGGTCATAAAAAGTTCTATCTGGTGATAACTCTTAATATGGGCAAGGCCCCAAATGTAAATTCTTTATAGGAGAAGTAAAAGTTTCTCTGTAGCCCACAGGGTCTCAATTACCTTTAGCTCAAAGTTATCCACGTGCCAAAGGAGCACACCTTGGGGAGGCCTGATCTGAACCCCTCACCTCAGCATCACAGTCATTTCCCTCTGTGTGCGTCTATTTCTGGGTTCTCTTTCCTGCCCCGGTGCTCCGTGGGAACATTGTTACTGTCTTTTACTAGTTTGAGAAATTTTTCTTGACATAGATATTGCCTATTTTTAAGTAAATGTGTTCCAAGTTTCTTTTCTATGTTAGATGATCTTTTAAAATTAGGTTTTCTAAGTATTTACTGGTTATATTGATTGTGTTTCATTGATCATATTTCCAGCTACTTTTCTAAACTTTCATTGTTTTTAATGATTTATAGATTATGTCAGTTTAGTTTTTCCTTTTTGGTTTTTACATCTCATATTGCACTTGCTTACTTAGCTGGATAGACAGTGATAGTAGGCATCATTGTTTATTTTTGACTATTAAGGGAATAGTTTTAACATATTTCTGTTAAGAATGATGTTTTATAGGTATTTTTAAAAAATCAGTATAAGGATTCTACTTATTTTTTTCTATTTTTCAGGAACAGACATTGAATTTTATTAAATATTTTGTCTGCAGTTTTTTTGAGACAGTTATGTTATCAGTAGAAGTGGAGTTCTTGTGGTGTCCTGAGATCCGCACAGGAGGAGGGGGCTCTGTGGTAAACTTGACTGATGATGGAAAGTTAAAGAGGTTCCCCTCCTGACTTTGCAATGTCCCATCTCTGTTTTGCTGTGGAAAAGGTCCAACCTTGTCTTCACTGGGGCCAGGGTGAAGGTCACCGCCCACAGTTTCTGCTCCATATGAAAGCACAGTCCAGCGCAGCATCTGGCCAGCTTAGCGTGTGTTTCCAGCTGCAGCTCATTGCTTTGCCTCAGTGCTCATACCCCCTGCTGGAGCCTGAGTGTGGAGTTGCATGGCAGTGGATTGTGCGCTGCTAGGCTGCTACCTGGCCATGGAAAGCACAGGTGAGTGTGCTGTGAGAGAGCGGGTCATTGGGTGAGAAAGGGAGGCCTTCTTTGTTCCCCTAGGATTATGTATCTCAGTCTTGGAAAAGACTGGAAACGTTTTCAAAGGAACTAATCCATTTCCCAGATTTTCTCGGGCTTTTGATAGGCCCGCCCCCTAGTTAGACTGACTGGCGTCTTTGGTTAAGCACCTCCCCCTGTGCCATTTTGACTTCTGTGCTTGTGCTTGTCTCTCCCTGCTCCTACCTGACAATCTGAAAGCCCTCTAAGGTCAAGCACCTCCCTCCGGCACGCCTCAGCCATCTGGTACCAGGGCGGGAAAGGGAGGAGTGGTAATCTCCTCCGCAGAGCGCAACTCTGTGGTCTCGAAGTGTGAAGCTGGTGCTCCTGGTGAAGCAAGCAGGCTTGTGCTCCCCAGTTTATTAATCTTAATGTCTCTAATTCCCTTTGCTCTCATTCCTTTATTAATAATTAGCTACGTGCTGACAGTAGCAGTTATGTTTTTTGAGAGTTATGTTTTATCCTTTAATCTGTCAATGTGATGAATTATACTTGCAAATTTCTAAAGCAAAATCACTCTTGCATTCCAACAGTTAATCTAAGTTGTTCATAGTGCTAATTTATTTCATTTAGGATATTTGTATCATTGTTAATATATTAGGCTGATTTATATGTCTCTTTGTCTCCTTTTGTAATCAAGATATTCTTGTCCCTTAGAGTGAGTTGCACTGTGTTGCTTCTTTTTCTGTTCTTTTTAAGAGTTTATGTAATGTTTGCAAAGAAACCTTTCTTGGAAATGTGTCTGTAAAACAACTCGCTCCTCTGTTTTCTTTGTGAAAATATATTTAATTACTGTTTTAATTTCTTTAATGTTTATAGGACTATTCAGACCTCCTGTTTATTCCTGAGTCACTTTTGGCTTGCTTTAATTTTCTAGCTATTTGGCTATTTTGTCTAAGTTTTCAAATAAAGTTGTACATAACTTTTATTTATCTTTTTAATCTCTGCAGCATCATTGGCTATATTCCACTTTTGTTTCCTATTGTTTGTCTATTTCTTCTCTCATTTTTTCCTAATTAATCTTATAGAGGTTTGCCATTTTTGTCAGACTTTTCAAAGAATTAACTTTGACTTTGTTGATTCAGTTATATATTTTTGTATTATACTGATCTCTTCCCTTTTTAATTTTGTTCTCATTTCTTTAAGTTTATTCTCTTTATATTTATTCTAAGTATTTTCAGCCTCTCTTCTTTCCAATATAAGCATTTTGGGTTTCTATATTTTTTATGTATCACTTTGCTATCTGACAAGTTTGATACACAGTATTTTCATGTTTCTCAAATCTAAATATTTTAAATTTCTAACAGTTATTTTTGACCTGTGAGCAATTTAAAATTATTTAAAAGTTTCCAAATTTGTTCTTTTTTTAATTTTAACTTTTTTGTTGTTGACTTTATTCAAATTACATAGGGGTTAGAGAACATCATTTGTGTGTCTTCTGTCATTTGATGTTCCTTAAAATGTTCGTTATGGCCTCATAAGTGGTTAATTTTTGAAAATGAATTATAGCATGTATGAAAAGAATTTATATTCTATCTATAATCTCTGAGAGTCTATCACTTTTGATTTACATATTTTGTGATTCTTATCACATATACCCAAATTTGGAATTCTCATAGCTTCTCAATAAGTTAAACTTTTTGATCTCTTTAAAAATTTATTTTATGATTATGTTATAGTTGTTGCAATTTTTCCTCCTTTGCCCCTCTCTACCCACCATTCCATCTGGCAATCCCCCCTCTTAGTTCATGTTCCTGGGTCATGCACATAAGGTCTTTGGCTACTCCATTTCCTATACTGTTCTTAACCTCCCCCTGTCTGTTCTGTACCTACCAATTTGTACTTCTTAATCCCTGCATGATGCAGACACTGGCCAGCAGTGTCCACAGTGTTGTGGATGAGACGAGACAAATTCACACAGACTACTGAGTCCTGTGGAAGAAAAGAGACGGCATGGCCACTTTCTCAAGGCGAGAGCTCACCGATCCTTGCCTTGGCAAGCTATTATTGCCTTTCTAATAGCATATATCAAAGAAGGTTGTCATTCATTATATTAGGTTTGCTTTAGGTAATTACTTTTTACAGATAGCAATGGAAAGGATGTTACTGATTACTTCCTACAGACTAACAAGGAAAAAATGTTGCAAATGCAAGGGAAGAGTAATTAATCTGGTTACACTTCAGTCCTTGGGAGAATTAGCACAGATGTCAGGAAGTTACTTTAAAGATATGCAGTAAGCATTTGCTGCCTCAACTCAGGGTGAGGGAGCTTTAGCAAGAGCAAGTCACAAAGCAACCTAGGTATAATGCAGGCCTGATTTTCCATGGGAGAACTGATCTGTGGGTTTGGCGTCCTGTGTGCTGTCACGTGCCTACTGGGCTTTTCAATAGAGCTGGGCTACATTTGCCATTCCACACAGACTGGTTCCCTACCTTTCCCCCATTCTTTCCCTTCACTCTCCTAAATTGCAATCCTCCATATCTATGATTCTGTTTCTGTTCTGCTTGTTTGCTTAATTTGTTTTTTAGATTCAATTATTGATAGTTGTGAATTTATTGCAATTTTAATGTTCATAGTTATGATCTTATTCTTTTTCTTAAGTAAGTCCCTTTAACATTCTATATAAGGGCTTGGTGATAATGAATTCCTTTAGCTTGAACTCTTTACCTTGTCTGGGAAGCACTTTATCTGCCCTTCAGTTCTAATCAATAGCTTTGTTGTATAGAGTAATTCAATTCTAAATGATAGCTTTGCTGGGTAGAGTAATCTAGGTTGTAGGTCCTTGCTTTTCATCAATTTGAGTACTTCTTGCCAGTCCCTTATTGCCTGCAAAGTTTCTTTTGAGAAATCAGCTGACAGTCTTATGGAAACTCCTTTGTAGGTAACTATCTGCTTTTCTCTTGTTACTTTTAACACTGTCTCTTTGTCTTTAACCTTTGGCATTTTCATTATGATGTGTCTGGGTGTGGTCTCTTTGGGTTCATCTTGAATGGGATTCTCTGTGCTTCCTGGACTTGTATGTCTATTTCCTTCACCAAATTAAGGAAGTTTTCTTTCATTATTTTTTTCAAATATGTTTTCAATTTCTTGCTCTTTCTCTTCTCCTTCCGGCATCCCTAAGATTCAAATGTTGCTATGTTTGAAGTTGCCCCAGAGGTTCCTTAGCCTATCCTTGTTTTTTTAGATTCTTTGTTCTTCTTGCTATTCTGATTGAATATGTTTTTTCTTCCTTATGTTCCAAGTCATTGATTTGATTCTCAGCTCCATCTACTCCACTGTTCTTTTCCTGTCAATTTTTCTTTATTTCACTTAATGTAACCTTTATTTCTGCCTGGGTCTTTTTTATGCTGTTGAAGTACCCAATGAGTTCCTTGAGCGTCCTGATAACCAGTGTTTTCAACCCTGCATCTGATAGATCGCTTGTCTCCATTTTGCATAGTTGTCTTTCTGGAGTTTTGTTCTGTTCTTTCATTTGGGCCATATTTCTTTGTCTCCTCATTTTGGCAGCCTCCCGGTGTTTCTTTCTGTGTATTAGGTAGAGCTACTTTGCAGAATGGCCTAGTGTAGAAAAGCATACCAGTAAGTTGCATGGGGCAGAGCCTTAGGTCATTGGCAGGGAGGAGCAACCCATGTGAACCAGGTTGGTGGAGTCTCCAATATGGTGTCGGTCGGCACTCTGTGGCTCTGTGTGGAGGAGAGCTCAGAGAGGGGACAATGCTGCTGCCTGGTCTCTGGAGTTTTGCCCAGGAGGAAGCTGTCCCCCAGCACTTGTATTGATGCCAGATACTTCAGTTTCTCCCTGTATGCCACTGGTGCCCTTCCATCTGCTGCACCAGTGCTGGAGCCCAGAGAAAGCAGGTCTACATAAGTCCTAAGTCTGTTGTGGGCCCTTTAAGAGGAGACTCCTGAGAATTTCAAAGTTTTTCTGCCGCTCCAACCCCCACTAGTTTTTATAGCCAGGCATTATGGTGACTTATATTCCTGGCACTGGAACCCTGAGCTGGGTGTGGGGCTAGGACCCTCACTCCTGAGGTATCCCTTCTGATTTTTATTCACCACACTTGGGTGTGGGGCCCAAGTGTGTCTCCAGGTATCTGTGCCTCTCTGAGTATCTCCACATCTCCGTCCCTCCTACCCTCTGGATGACTTCTTTAAATCGGTAGTTGTCAGACTTCCATACAGCTCAGTTTTCTAACAATGGGTGATGTTTGCTTTATAGTCTAGTTGTAATTTTTGGTGTGGTTGTGTGAGAAGGTGAGCTGTGTTTACTTACATTCTTCAGCAGAAGTCTCTTGAGTTAAACTTTTCTATCATTATATTGTGATCCTCTCTCCCTTACTATATCTTCTTTTGTCTTTTTCTTTCATTTGCCTCAACATCTCTTTTGGCCAACATTAATGTAGTATTAATTAGAAATAGCCTGCTATGCGTTTTTTTTATCTTCAATATTCCTGATTCTTTATGTTTTAGATAACAGTGCTTATAAGTAGCACAAACTTAGATTTTTTTATATTTTTAAATTGACTGAATATCCTTACCTTTTCCCTGGCACATTTGGTCTATTTTTATTAATGATATATTTGATTTTTATCTACTATTTTACTTTGTAGTTCCTATTTTTTTGTTCTACATTGCTTTACCTACTACTGTCTTTATTTACCTTTTGGTGTGATTCACTGAGTTTTTATTGTGGGTTTTTATGTTTTTCTTATTTTGTTTACTTTGCCTCTGTTGGTTTGGAAGATATACATGCTATTACTACTTTTTATTGTAGCCCTTGATATGTTTGTCATATTTTAGCCTAACCAAATCTAAATTATTGTTTTAATTCCTCTAACAAACAATACTAGGACCTTAGAATAATTCATTCCAGTCATTCTGCCTTCTTGACTTGCATGTTATTGTTCTAATATCTTAGTTCTATCTTGAATTATTTTGCTTTTAAAATTTACATGAAATGAATTTCACTTTTTTCTGTATAGTTCTGTGAGTTTTAGCACAACCATAGATCTGTGTAATCACACAAACTCACAAGGTAGATAGAACAATCCACTGCCTTAAACAGTTCTCTTTGGAGTCAGCCCCTCTCCCACTCCTGTCTGTATCCCTCCCTGCGGCTTCCCACCCTTGTAGGTTTGCTTTTCCAGAATCTCCTATAAATGGAATCATTCGGTAATTATCTAACCGTTTGAGGTTGGATTTCCTTACTAAGCATAATAGCGTTTTTGGCAACTATCCGTGTTGTAGCCTGTGTCAGCAGTCTCTTCCTCCTTGTTGGTGAGTAGTATTCTATTGTTAATCCATTCACCTGTTAAAGGACATTTGAGCTGTTTCCAGCTTTTTGTTATACAAATAAAGTCGCTGTGAACATTCATGAGTTTTTTAATGTGTTTGTGGACATACATTTCTGTTTCTCTAGAGCAGAATTGCTAAATCACATGGCGAGAATATGTACAAGTTTATGAGAAGCTGCCAAACTCTTTTCCCTTTGGCAGTGCTGTCACCCCCAACAGTGTCTGAGAGTTCCAATTACTCTGTATCCTCTGCAGAACTTGCTATGGTTAGGTTTGGGCGGGGGTTGCTTTTATGTTTCTGAATTAATAGTTTTATTTCATTTGGGTACTGATTTTCAGTTTCTCAGTAAATGATAATGTTGAGTAATTTTTCTCGTGCTTATTTGCCATCTATATATCTTCCTTCATAAAGTTTATGTTTAGATTTTTGCCCATTTTTAATAGAATTCTTATTGTTGAATTTGAGAATTCTTTACATAGTCTGTATATAATTATCACATGTGATCTACAAATATTTTTCTGTGGATTGTCTTTTTAGCTTTTAATACTGCCTTTCACGAAGCAAAAACTTTTAATTTTGTTGAAATCTAATATATCAGGTTTTTTCTTTTATGGATAACGCTTTTGATATATCTAAGAGCTCATTGCCTAGCTGAAGGTCAAAGACGTTTTCTCATGTGGTTTCTTCAAAAGTTTTATTGTCCTATGTTTTATATTTAAGTCTATGACCAATTATGTGTTATTTAAAGTATGGGTCAAGGTTCATATTTTTTCATATCAATAGCTAGTTGTTCCAGAACAATTTGTTACGAAGTCTCTTTTTCCTCATTGAATTGCCTTTTCACCTTGGTAAAAAAAATTAATTGGGCCCTGGTGCCGTGGCTCAGCTGGTTGGATCATTGTCCCATATCCAAAAAGTTGCGAGTTTGATTCCTACTCAGGCACACACCTAGGTTACTGGTTCAAGTTCAGTCCCAGCCCAGGTGCATATGGGAGGCAACCAACTGATGCTTCTCTCTCACATAGATATATCTCTCTCCAGTACTCTCTCCCTTCCTCTCTCTCTAAAAGCAATGAAAAAATGGCCTCAGGTGAGGATGAAAAAAATTAAAAATAAATCAGTTGGTTATATCTGTCTAGGTTTTTTTCTTCATTCTGTCTCATTGATTTGTCTTTCTGTCCTTTCACTATCATAAAACCTTAATATTGCACGGTGAGTCCTACAGATTTTTTTGTTATAAAAATTGTTTTAGATCTTCTACTTGCTTTGCAGTTTTATATGAATTTTAGAATCACTTTGTATCTACGACAAATCCTGTTGAAATTTTGCTTGGGATTACTAATTTTGTAAGTATTTACATCTTTATTATGTTGTCCTTCAATCCTGTGACACAGTACGTCTGTCCATTTTAGATCTCCTTTGATTACTTTTATAAGCATTTTGCAGTTTTCAGCATGCATATTCTGTGTGTATATGATAGACTTATACCTAAAAGCAATTGCAATGGTATTTTATTTATAATCTCAGTATCCATGTGCTCATTACTATTGTATAGAAATAAAATTTAGCTGTACATGTTTGCCTTGTATCATGCAACCTTGCCAAACTCATTTATTAGTTCTAGGATTTCTGTTGTAGATTTCTTGACATTTTCTATATAGACAAACATGCCATCTGCAAATAGGGACATTTTTATTTGTTCCTTTCAGACCTGTATTTTTTGTCTTCTCTTGCCTTATTGCACAGATTCAAACTTCCAGCACTATGCTGAATGAGTATTGAGTGCAGACATACTTGCCTTGATCCCAGTCTTACTGGCAAAAGTATCTAGGCTTTCACCATTAACTATAATGTAAACTGTGGGTTGGATTTTTTTTTTTTGTGGATGTTATTTATCAAGTTGAGATGTACCCTTCTGTGTTCTATAAATATCTATTAAATTCTATTGCTTAATGGAATAGTTGAGTTCTTATATATTCTTGATGATTTTTAAAAATAACTAACTGGTCTGTCAGTTGTTGAGAGAGGAATGTTGAAGTCTCTAACTATAATTGTGGATTTCTCTATTTTTCCTTTCAGTTCTATCAGTTTTTGCTTCACATGTTTTGTAGCTTTGTTGTTTATGCATATACATTTAAGGTATATCTTCTTGGTGAATTGGCCCTTTTATCATTGTATTGTGTTTCTCTCTGATCATTTTCTTTGTTCTGATGTCTATTTTATCTGATATTAGTACTGCCACATCTCTTTCCTTTTGATTAACAATTGCAGGATGCTTTTCCTTTTTTAATGTCTATTTGTATTTTTTAGATTATATGTTTATTTTTTTAATATAGTTTGATTATGCTATTACAGTTGTCCCATTTCCCCCCTTCATTCCCTTCCACCCTGCACACCCTCTCCCATCTACATTCCTCCCCTTTAGTTCATGTCCATGTGTCTTACTTATAAGTTCTTTAGCTTCTGCATTTCCCATACTATTCTTACCCTCCCCCTGTCTATTTTCTACCTACCATCTATGTTACTTATTCTCTGTACGTTTTCTCCCTCTCTCCTCCTCCCACTCCCCTGTTGATAACCCTCATGTGATCTACATTTCTGTGGTTCTGTTCCTGTTCTAGTTGATTGCTTAGTTTGTTTTTGTTTTCAGTATGGTTGTTAATAATTGTGAGTTTGCTGTCATTATACTGTACATGTTTTTTTATCTTCTTTTTCTTAGATTAAGTCCCTTCAACATTTCATATAATAAGGACTTGGTGATGATGAACTCCTTTAAGTTGACCTTATCTGAGAAGCACTTTATCCGCCCTTCCATTCTAAATGAAAGCTTTGCTAGATAGAGCAATCTTGGATGTAGGTCCTTGCCTTTCATGACTTGAAATACTTCTTTCTAGCCCCTTCTTGCCTGCAAGGTCTCTTTTGAGAAAACAGCCTACAGTCTGATGAGAACCCCTTTGTAGGTAACTGTCTCCTTATCTCTTGCTGTTTCTAGGATTCTCTCTTTCATTTTAATCTTGGGTAATGTAATTATGATGTGCCTTGGTGTGTTCCTCCGTGGGTCCAACTTGTTTGGGACTGTCTGAGCTCTCTGGACTTCCTGGAAGTCTATTTCCTTTGCCAGATTGGGGAAGTTCTCCTTCACTATTTGTTCAAATAACTTTTCCACTTGTTGCTCTTCCTCTACCCCTTCTGGTACCCCTATAATCCCATTTTGGAATGTTTAAAGATGTCCTGGAGGTTCCTAAACCTCTCCTTGTTTTTTTTTGAATTGTTGTTTCTTTCTTCCTTCTGGTTCACTCCATTGATTTGAGTGCAGTTTCCTTCCCACCACTCTTGGTTCCCTATACATTTTCGTTTACTTCACTTAGTGTAGCCTTCATTTGTTCATCTAATTTGCAACCAAATTCTATCAATTCTGTGAGCATCCTGATCACCAGTGCTTTGAACTGTGCATCTGATAGTTTGGTTATCTCTTTGTCTCTTAGTTGTGTTTGTTCTGGAGCTTTGATCTGTTCTTTCCTTTGGGCCATTTTTTTTTCTTGATGAGCCTGTTATGTAGTGAGGGGCAGAGCCTTAGGTATTCACCTGGGCAAGGCAACCCAGTTGCTGGGTTGTGACCCAGTATGTGGGGCAGGGGTCTGAGACAGAGCAATGACGCTTGCTTTGCTCTCTGCTGGATTTCAGTCACTTCCCCTGCTGACCCCAAGCAAACCGGGCCCTTCTGGTGCTGATTCCCCGGGGGGTGGGTTTGTGTACATTCTAGGACGCTCCAGCGAAGTCTCCTGTGAGGCTGGGAGTCTCTCCCAGCACCTCAAGCCTCACAGGCATTTTCAATCAGTGTTTTGAGGCTTTAATTCCCCAAGGTAGAACCCTGGGTTGGGTGGTCTGCGTTGCTCCCCAGTTTTGCCTGGTGATCTGTACAAGAATATGGGACCACCTGGGCTGCCAGCCACCTTGCGTGCTGCGTCTATCCACAGTCCGCCACCTCGCTGGGTCCGCGTGCTGCTGCCTTGTGTGCCCGGGTCTGCCAGCCACCACTTTGCCACGAGTCCCCTCCACCCGGCTTCCCATCACTGCCCCTCCTACTGGTCTGGATGAATGTTTCTTCTTTAACTCCTTGGTTATTGGACCTCCATACAGTTCAATTTTCTGTCAGTTCTGGTTGTTTTTTGTTTTTAAATTGTTGTTGTCCTTCTTTTGGTTGTGTGAGGAGGCATAGTGTATCTACCTTTGCCTCCATCTTGGCCGCGCAGGATGCTTTTTCTGTTCTTTTACTTTCTACTTACCTATATCATTATATTTGAAATTCTTGTGGACAACATATTTATAATCCAGTCTGCCAATCTGTTTTTAATTGCCATACGTAGACCACTTATATTTAATAATTATGAATGTATTAAGGCTTGTGTCTGCCATTTTATCTTTTGTTTTATGTTTGTTTTTTTGTTTCTTTGTGTTCTTTTCTTTCTTTTCTGTGGTTAGCTTACCTTTTGATTTATCTGTAGTTTTTTTAGTGTGTCTTTGTGTGGCTTTTTTAGTAGTGGCTCTAGGTATTACATTACATATACGTAACTTATCACAGTCTATTGGTGTAATTATTTACCTATTTGCATACAACCTATCAAAATCCTCCACCAATTATAGTATAATTGTATTTAAAATTTCCTCTACATACATTTAGAACTACATCACACAATGTATAAGTTTAGCTTTGACCATCACATAATTTAGAAAACTCAAGAGGAGAAAGAAAGACTATTGTATTTACCATTTTTGCTCACCATGTTCTTTCTTCCTTTCTTATATATCGAGGTAATTTTCTTTACCAATTTTTTTTAGCTTAGAAACCTTCCTTTAGCAACAGCTAATAACGCTTTTGGTTGGTTTTTCTTTATCTGAGAATATCTTGATTTCTTCTTCATTCCTGAAGTATATTCTCTCTGGGTATAGGATCTTAGATTGACAGTTATTTTCTTTCAGCACTTGAAAAATAGTGTTCTCCTTCCTTCTCTTTTACATGGTGTCTCAAAGAAACCCCTAATTCCAAGTGTTCCCCCCATTAGTAAGGTATCGCTTCTCTCTCACTGTTGTCAAGATTATCTTTGTCTTTGGTTTATAGAAGTTTGACTGTGAATGTTGGTGAGTGTTTCTTTGTGTTTATCCTGTTTGGGGTTTGCTCAGCTTGTTCAGTATGTAGGTTTATGTGTTTTGCTAAATTTGGAAAGTTTTCAGCCATTACTTCTTTGAGTATTTTTTCAGCACTACCTTCTTCTCTTTTTCTGGGACTCTGATGACATAAATATTTAATCTTCTATTGCAGTCTTACAGGACCCTGAGACTGTTTATTTATTTGTTTGATATGTTTTTTTCTCTGTTATTCCGACCAAGAAATTTTTATTGTTGTTTCCTTTCAGTTCCTTGATATTTTCCTTTTTATTGTTTTCTCTGTTATTCTGACCAAGAAATTTTTATTGTGTTTCCTTTCAGTTCCTTGATATTTTCTTTTGCCTCCTCCATTCTGCAGTTGAACTCATTCACTGGGATTTTTAAATTTAGATTATCAGATTTTTCAGCTCTAAATTTTTCTTTTTTTAAAATTTTTTTTAGATTTTATTTATTTATTTTTAGAGAGGGAAGGGAGGGAGAGAGAGAGAGAGAGTGGGGGGCGGGGAGAAACATAAATGTGCAGTTGCTGGGGGTTATGGCCTGCAACCCAGGCATGTACCCTGGCTGGGAATCGAACCTGGGACACTTAAATTTTTCATTTCATGCTTCTTTATACCTTCTTTTCTGACACTTTCTGTTTTTGTTTCAAATATGTTCATAATTGTTCATAGAAGCATTTGTATAGTGAATGTTTAAAGCCTTTGTCAGATAATTCTAACATCTCTCCTCCTCCTGTTGACACATTGATTGTCTTTTTTCACTTAATTTGAGGTTTTTCTGGCTCTTGGTATAATGAGTAATTTTTTATCAAAGCCTGGATATTGTGACTATTATATTATGAGACTCTGGATATTATTTAAACTTGCTCTTTTAGCTGGCTTTATCCAAACCCAGCAGGGTAAGGTAGAATTTTGTTATTGCCAAGTAGAAGTAGAAACCTAGGTTTCCTGCTCAGCCTTCCTTGTCCCCACTCCCTCAGGAACGGAGTGCTCTCCACATCACTGCTGGGTGGGAGTGGGAATTCTGGCTCCCCAGTAGGCCATCTCTGATACCTCTCTGGCTGGGAGGGTTAGGAGTACCTCATTATTGCTTCCCACTTGGCTTCCATTAACACCATGGGAGAGGGTGGCCTCGTGACCACGGGGTGCTGGTGGTGAAGTCCTGACTTCCCACTGGGCTCCTGGTGGCACCACCTCCATGGGGAGGGGAGGGACACTTTGTTACCACCAAGTGAGGGTGATGGCCAGACTACCCCTGCAGTTTCAATTGTCACTGCCTAGCAGTGATGAATGTCCCAGCTCTGTGTTCATCTCTCTGGCACTTGTGCCCTGGCTGTGGGGCAGGAGGTGGGTGGGATGCCCTGTCATAGCCTGGAGAGGGTGGCTACACCCTACTCCCTGTTCAGCCTTTGCTTGTGTGGGTGGGCTAGGAAAACAGTTTTTTTCTGTAGTGTTTGGCTGGAATGAGCAGTTATTGTCTGTAAATAACTCACTTTCCTGGTTCTTCGACTACAGAGACCAGGCTTTTGTTTGTTGTTTTGTCTGCAACCATTGGTATTTCAGGTCACAGCCACTTTGGCTCCAAGTTTGGAATATGGGAAGCAAAAGATCCCTACTACTCCATTCGTTGGGTCTGGAGGTTCCTAGCCAGTCTACCTGTTAACTCTGCCTTGCAGTTTCCTTATGTTTGTTTTATATATAATGCCTCAGGTTTTGTTTATACTTAGAGGAATGGGTAAAATGTTTACTCCATATTCCTAGAAGCAGGAATCCTGTCACTGATTTGTAAATATGTCATTCTTTCTTTGGTATTTTGTATACATTACCATATTTGATAGTTGCAGTCATTTGGACTCTATGTATGTATTACATCTTTCTCTGCACTCTTAGTCTTGATGATTTGTTTTCATGTGAATTGGCCATTTGTGTGTGTGAGTGTTTGTGAGAAGGAGCATGAGCACGAGGAGGAGCACGTGTGTGAGAGAAATCACTGACTGAGCCTTATCTCCGAGCACCTCGAGGCACTAAGTTGGGAATGCTTCTCTCCAGAGAAGACTTGCATTTTCCTCTGATGTGAGGCTGGGGTTGCTCACAGAGCAGGACCGCTTCAGCCAGCATCCAGGTTCTTTCCCTGAATGTGTTCATCTCAAAGTCAAGCTCCTTGCTGGCTGGTGGGCCTTACACTGGTTGCCAGAATTGGTGCTGTCATTCTCATTTGCCACCAGGACTCAGTGCTGCCTCTGTGTTTGCAGGTTTTCATGTTTGGGGTGCAGGAGGGAGAACCTGCTTACTGCTGTTACTTAAAAAAAAGTCTGGGAAGAATAGAAATGCTTGTTTTCCTTCATCCAGGTTTCAGTCTGTGTCAGGAGATGCTTCAGAGTTTCTTGTTTGCAGTTATTTTAAGGTCCTTGGTAAATTTCAGGATTTTTTATATTTTCTCTTAGAAATTTTTGCTCCTGATATCTGTTTTTCTAATTGCTCCATCAGTAGAGACAGTGGGGAGTTAACTATGAGACTGTGTTCCTAGTTTTGTCTTGTTTTTGACTGATATGTTTCTCATTTTTCTCTTTAGGGCAGAAAAGACTGAAGTTCTGAGTGAAGACCTTCTTCAGGTAAGGGTGGTGCTGGCCCTTTGCGGATAGACAACAAGATATCATCCCTTTTAAAACCAAGCCATTCCCAATGTTGTTTCAACTGTCCCAGCTATCCTCACCCAAATCTATTTAGACACACAACTTTGTATCGTTTACAACAGAGCTTTGCATTTTGAATACCAGGTTGGGTGAGATTTTTTAGGGGACATTTAAAGTCATTGCATTGCACGGTTAGCAGTAAGTCCCATAGTCTGAGTCCCTTCCCCTTCCAGCCCTCCAGAATCGGGTATTGTCTCCCCAGAGGTCCTCACCTTTGCAGAAACATGGGTCAGGCACTCTTCCACGTTGTTCAGACCTGTGATCTCACTCCCCACCCTATCCTTACCCAGCACTGTCACCCACTGCTCTCTCTGCAGGTGGAGAAGCGGCTGGAGCTGGTGAAGCAGGTGTCCCACAGCACACACAAGAAGCTCACCGCCTGTCTGCAGGGCCAGCAAGGTGCAGAGGCTGACAAGCGCTCAGTAAGTGCCCTCCTTGCCCCAGGCAGTTGAAAATTTGCCTACTGATGACTGGGGTCCCACACTTGGGGCCATGTTTTGGTGTGGCTGTTTACACAGCCACTTCTATGTCTGAGAATCGACTCTGATCCTATAGTTCTACAGTGTGACAGCCCCTGCCTGACCTTGAACCCTGACTGAAACATCCTGTGCCTTCACCAAGCAAGGTGCAATTTCTCCCCTCGCCCTCCTCCATCTGGAGCTACCTGGAGGCTTACAGAGGCGAGCTTGAGATCCCATTGTTAGAGAGGCTTTTAACCTCGCGCCAACCCCTGCTTCAGCTCATTCACAGATTCCACATGCAGATGGAATAACATTCCACAGATCAATAACATCTTAAGATTTCATGGAAAAAATTATACTGCACTTTTGGAGGTTATAAGTCACCTAAAAAGGCCCTTGAAAATTGTTTTTGCTATAATGAAACAGTGTAGGAAGCATGCTAAACTGGTGTACTCTAATGTCTTCGTATCTAGCCCACTTTAGTAATAACAGGTGGTGCATAATGTGATTCTGTTGGATAGTCCCTGGTGCAAACAGAGGTTGCCAGTTCTCCTCTTGCCCTAAGCCCCCTAATTCCCACCAAAGATGAACAGATATTCTTAGACGTTTCCTTGGCTTTACAACAGGAAATAGGCAGTCTAGGAGGTTTTTTCTTTTTCCCCATAAACAATCATTTACAAGCGGTATGTTTGATATCTGAGTTTTTCCTGACCCAGAGTTACTGTTGACTTTTCATTTCCTGGTGGTCTCCAGAGCACCCCCTGCACACACACCATTTGGTGGCCCATTTCTGTTGACTGTCATGTAACGTGCCCTGCCTGACACTTTGTCACACCTCATGCTGCAGTACCAGGACCTGCTCCATGGGCCCTATCAGCCATTCCATTTTCTTCCCAGCCTGCTTTTATTTTTCCTAACATTCCCAGCAGGAATCACGTATTTGTGGTAGAAATAAACTGTTCACAGCTTTGAACAATGTCTGTGAAAACAGTTCCGCATCTATCAGGAGTTTCAGCGAAGAAACCTGGACAGTCTAAAGGGGGAGTTTGCAAAATAGTCTTGGACATGAAACCCTTCAGTCACAGAACCCTCTAGTGTAAGACTCCAGGAGTGCCTGTGGGTGGGGCCCGCAGCCAGGCCTGCCTGTGACCCACCTCCTTTGTTCCATGAAGCACTGTGTTTAAAGTAACCCATCTTCTACAGTACAGTACTTCTTGGTACCAAGAGTGGTGTCTGAATGTTACCTCCTGAGGCTTGAAGCTGGCCTTTGGTATTGATGACCACTACATTATGTTTCTGGGATAAGGTACAGTTGCCTATATTTGCAGAGACTTCACTGGAGTGAGGGTCTTACAAGTTACCTGAGTCAGGAGGCATTTAGCTACCTGAGCTACAGGAGGCTGGCAGGTCAGGGGAAGATCAACTCTGAAAGGGCAATTTGTTACATTTCCACAGAGGAGAGGGTGCACCATGCTGCTTAGGGCCACCCTGAGAAGCACCCAGGGCAGTCAGGAGGCAGAGGGAGGAAAACGTGGGTAATAGCCTTTATTGCAGTTTCCAGGGGAAGAAACTGGTGAGGCAGGGTAAGCAGGCATATGATGGGCTAGATTGAATAACTTCAGCAGGCTGTGGGACACAGGGGTGTCCTTGTCTGGAATTTGGGGTGATTAGGGCAGGTGGAGGATGGCCTGGAGTGTGAGAGCTCCTGAAAGAGGTGGTTGGGGTGTGGGCCCAGGATTGGTTGATTTGCATTTGAAAGGCACACTCAAGAGAGAGTTAGTTACTATATCTAGGAATGGCTAACCCTGGGAGGGGCAGTCCTCCAGGGATAGCAAGGCCCCCTGATGTCAAAGCCTCAGAATGTAAAAAATAAAAAACATAGTTAATTAAATACACTGATTAATAGTGAGTAACTTCAGCAAAAAGGCACTTAGTATCTTTCCTATCTTTCTGAAGTAGTTGACCCCAGGTTTGTTTGTCAGCTTTGGTTCAGAATCCCTGCAATGCTTGGACTTGCCCTTATAGTCACAATGTGGCTGCTACAGCTCCAGGCATCCTGTCCACACATAACCACATCAAAGGCAGGAAGTGTGAGGGTGGTGAGAGAATTCTTCATCAGGGAGAAACAAATCTTGCCCAGGACATTTTCTTCTATGTCTCCCTACCCATCTGCAAGGGAGGCTGAGAGGTGAGTATGCATCAGAGAGAAATGGGTTTGTAATGACTGTCTATGATTCACCTGCTGGAACACACACAGGTGGGCTTCTGTAAGCAGGGAAGACAGGCTTGTGCCTGGCCAGGCCCTGAAGGCTACAGCCTCGGACAGAGATTAACATAGAAACTAGGCACCTGTTCAGCTGACCTGGAAGAAGTCTGTGGTGGAAGTAGGCACGTACAGACCAGTGGTTTCACCTCACAGATTTCAAGTGCTTCATTTTATCGGTGATTTCTTGACCTGATTAGTCTTTTTTTTATCCACCTCTGATTGAATAAATGATCTGGCTGAAAAGAAAATCAAAGAGCTACTTAAAATATTTAATGATCACAGATTAGCAGGGAAAAAATTTCCAAGGCTAAATTTTTCAGGTTTTTTTACAGTGATACTTTGAGAGATGTAATAAGAACATGTTATTAATTTCCTCAAATGCTGAATATATGCCTAGTTCTCTGTGATTATTTGGTAAGGAGATGGGCCCAGATCTAAGGAATGGGTGAAAAGGAAAAGGGATAAAAAGGGGAAACTAACTCATAGACACAGACAACAGCATGGTGGTTACCAGAGGGGAGGGGTTCCTGGGTAGTAAAGGCTGAAGCGGGCCAAGTCTAGGGCGATGGAAGATGATTTGACTTTGGGTGGTGGAAACACAATACAGTGTGCAGATCATGTATTGGAAATGTACACTTGAAACATGCATGATGTTATTAACCAGTGTCACCCCAGTAAATGCAATAAAAATAAAGTGAATAAAGAGGGAAACAGAGAGAGAGAGAGGACAGGAAGAGTGGTGGCGGTGATAGAACAAGTGAGCAAACACCAGCCAGGGCAGCCGGGCGTTGGAGAGGGTCCGGGGTCGGCCATTCTCAGAGGATGTGGGGCCGGCTGAAGTGAGCAGGTGGGGTCAGAGAGTCTCCTGGCTGGAAGGCGCTCGAACAGGGTGGAGGCAGTATTCTGCATTTTATTTGAGCACCTGTAAGTTGTTGCTTTTCACCATTTCTGTTTTAACAAGCTCATCACCTCTCTATCAGTTTAGTTTCCAATACTAAAACTTTTACCATACACTTTTACAGGTTTAGCCTGGAAAGCCAGGGCTGGCTGCCACATGGGGGTGAGCCAAGAAGCGGGGTTTTGTTGCCACTAACTTAGTGACCAGAGCAGTATTAGATGGTGGGTACTGATTTAAACCGGATTCCTTATGTGGGGTGGTGAATAGAAAGGATATGACTTAGTTTTCAAACTTGTCTTCTTTCTCCAGGCTAATAGCTTGTTGATTCATAGATTTTTAAAGATACTTGATGTAACACATTTTTTTATTGTTCTCCATCCTTGCATTTCTCAAAGGGAAGTCACATTCAACAAATACACTATTCGATGGATAAGTATTTCTCTACCTTACGCAACAAACACTTGGCAAGTACCAAGTCTGGCATGCAAAGTAGAACACATGCCAAGTTCTGAGCATATTCAGCAGGACCCCTTTCCTCTGTGAGCTCAGGGTCTGGAAGGAAGCAGCATCACACACCCAAGAGGTCATTAGTTACACAAATCATGAGGGAGCGGCCCTGAGGGACAAGCAAAAGACTGTAGCACCAAAGGCATAAACATGCCTGGGGCAGGGGATGTCAAGTGGGGGTTTCCCAGAGGCACAAAGGAGCTTGACATTTCTGAGATACGGGAAGGTGGCCGGAGTGACTAGAGTAGAGAGAGTGACAAGGACAGGGGCAGAGATGGGACTACAGGGACCCAATCTCACTGTGTAGGCCATGGTGAGGATTTGGATTTCATCCCTCAGAGCAGGGAGAAGCCAGTGTTTGAATGATTGGATTCAGTAGCATGATTGGATGTGTTGGCAATTGTGTGCAGAATGGATCAGTGGGGCAAAGGCTGTGGCAGAAGTAAGGACAGTTAGATATGCGAGTAGGGGAGACACAGTGGGGGCAGTGGGCCAGCAAGGAGGGACAGAACTACCACCTGTGGTGGGTATGGAGTGCAGGGTATGGAGGACTTGGCAACTGAATGGACATGTATGAGGAATGGAGAGCCATTTCAGGGTGTGGCTTGAGTGACTGCTGAGTCCATGGGAGTCGGTGAGATTACCTGGGGAGAAAATATAGGGTGAGAAGACAAATGGTCCTTAAATCAAGAACCTTAGGAACTGCAGTATCTTAAGCTGTCACAGAAGGAGTATCCAGCCAAGAAAATCAGAAGTCAAGAATGGTACTGGAAATCCACCTACCTGCTCAAATCTAAATCTCAGACATCGTCCCTCATTTCTTCTTCCCTCTCCATGCCCCTAGTCTTTCACCAAGTCCTGCTGGCTCCTCCTCCATGTGCTCCAACGTTTACCACGCCAGTCCTTGCAGCTGTCACCTCTGCCTGAGCACAGCAGTTCCTAGCAGGTATTGGCTCTCCACCTGAGCCCACCCGCCTCAGAACCCATTCTCTACAACCTGAGTGACTGTTTAAGATGGGGACCAGATAATGCCACTCTCCTGCTTGAATCCTACCTACCAAAGGATTCCCCCCATATAACAAATCCAGGCTCATTACCTTGGCCCTGGGACCCTAATGAAATGTCTTCACCTGCATCTTGCGGTTCAGCTCTTGCTCCCCTCCCCCTCATTCATCATTCTTTAGCTGCACTTCGCTGTTACTGAACATGCTTAGTTCATGTCCTTGGGGCCTTTGCACGTGCTCTACCCTCCATATGGAATACTCCTGCCCAGCCTATTAGGCCAGCAACTCATTATTTGATTCTCAGCTCAGATGTCACGTTCTGGATGTGGCTTTGCCCTGCCACCCGAGGTGTTTGCTCCCTCCATCCCCTAGTCAGAGCACCCTGCTTCATTTTCTTCATAGCATGTATCAGTGTCTGAAATCACCATGAGCATTCATTTTCTCATGTGCCTGCTCCCCAGCACTGCTGCGTGAGCTCCGGGGGAGCAGGGATCTTGTCTCTCCGTCATGACCATGTCCTTAATGCTAGAACAAATCCTGCCATAGGCTAGGCAATACTAAAAATAGATTGTGTCACAAATGGATGGCCCATGAGTATTTTAGGCATGAAACCTGCCTAACACATCAGGAAAGCCGTTTGGATCCTTCCTGTTCTATACTTCTCTATAGAACTAGCGTGATGGTTCTGAATTTAAGTCCTGGGACCTGACTATCCTGGCTTGAAACTCAGCTCTACTGCTTCCTAGTTATACCTGACCTTAGAGGAGTCAGTTACCTCTTTATGCCTTGGTTCCTTCATTTGGAAAATGGTAACAACAATAATGAATTCCTACCTAGTAGGGTGTTTGAGAGTTCAGTGAGGTAATGCATGTAAGTGCCTAGCACAATGGATAACGTGAATAAATATTAAAGAAATATAACCTGCTGCTGTTGCTGTGGCTTCACTGTTAGGCCAGAACAACCACTGAGAACTACTGAGCACTGAGCAGCAAATCTGGGCTGTGTCTCTGGAGGCGTGATCCACAGGAGAACTGGTTGGGCTTGGAGTTGGAGAAGAGCAGTGTTCAGAGATGGAGGATATGGAGTTGTGTGTGTTCATGTGTGAGTTTGGGGAACAGAATGGATATTAGAATTTGCTTTTTATCTGAGTCATCCTATAAACTGTGTTGCTTATGCTCAAGATAAGTTTACAGAGGAACAGTCATCTCGGACAAGTCAGATTGACCATTTCCAAACCCTAGAACGTTCTCTTTCCTTCCCCTCATTCTTAAGGGGAATTTCCCTTAGAATCAGGGAAAATTTGGTTTTAATAGCCTCTCTTTGACCTGAGAAGTCACTGGCCAGGAGTCAGGATGAGGTTTGCCAAGTGAGGCCTTTTCACCTGGGCACTGATGTCACCCTTGTATCAGGTGACCCTCAGCCTGGACCCTTGTCAGTGGCAGGAAACAGACTTCAGCAGCTTTTCTAGATTTATGGGCAATGTAATCCTTCTAAGACTCAATATCCTTTTTTTCATATTTTATTTATTTATTTTTAAATTACAGTAGATAATTCGATATTATTTTATATTAGTTCAGTGATCCCCCCAGTAAGATTCTAGTACCCACCTGGCACTGTACGTAGTTATTATAATATTATCGACTATATTCCCTGTGCTCTACTCTACATCTCATAACTGTTTTGTAACTACCGATTTGTACTTCTTACTCCCTTCTCCCTTTTCATCCAGTCCCTTAGCCACCCCGCTGACACCCATCAGTTTGTTCTCTGTGTTTGTGAGTGAGACTCAGTGTCCTTATGTGTGCAGTGGGCAGGGGTGAGCCCAGTGTGGGGAGAGGAAATAATGCCTCAGCTGTAGGCAGTCATTAGGGTCAGCACAGCGCCCGGCACCTACTAAGCCCTCCATTTGTTCTTTGTCTCGGGGAATTTCTTTAGAAATAGAAATAATTTGTAGTGTGGTTTGGGTTACAGTTTATTAAATTGTTCTATTGCCTTGATTGCAGAATGTCTCATTTATCCATTTATTCTTTCCTCTTTTCTTGGTGGATTTCTTGTAATTTTTTTATTCTTAAAGCATCTATACAAATAAAAACTTTTAATTAATTTCCACTGGGGTTTTATCCAACAAACCCCCACCCCACGCCCTTGGATTCCTAGCACTCACACTCTCCGTAATGTCTCTCAGAGTGAATTCTTCCTTCTGAGAGTCACCACGCCACAAGCACAGGCCCTGGTTTGTGATAGTCACACCGCCAGTAGAGGACCTCAGCACACTTTGTCACCTTCAATTGAGCTATGAAGTCATTTAGGCAAAAAAAGAACAAGGGAGCTCTATATGTCATGATAGGAAATGACCTGCAAAGATATCTCTACACAAAAAGGAAAGCGAGGCATAATTTACTTGTGGGTTGTGTGTGGGGGAAATGTACCCACTGAAAACAGACACACACACACACCTTCACCAGTGGCGGGGAGTAGGTAGCTGAGAGTTAAGGACGGGAGGGAGGCTTTCTGTTGTCAACCTGCTAGCACCTTTTGAGTTTTGTACCATGTGAATATATTTTCTACTGAAAAGTTAATTCATTTGTTACAAAGAGATATTTGATAGGCTACATATGATAAAAAACAAGAAAAACTTACTCCCTTTGTTCAAATGTTAAGAATTAAAAGGCAACTGAAGCAGAAATAACTCTCATTTTGAGATACTTTGTCACTTACTGCCACCTCTTTGTCACCTGAGAGGATCTCGGAATCATTAGTGAGGGTGCTAAGTGCCTAGAAATGACTAGAAAAGAATGTTGTCTCCCTGGCTCAGGAGGAGAGCCCTCCACTTGCACACCTGCAAGCTGGTTTCCCAGTGTTAAATTGGGAAGACAGGTACTCGGCTGTCCCCTCCCCATCCTCTCTGACCAGCCCCATGGTCCTTGGGGGCGGTTCTTGTTCTGTTGGTCTTGATCTTCACTTCTTTAGTCACGAGTGGGCACAGTTTCTACTTGACTCGCTGACAGGACTAATTGGATTCATTCTTTTCCATATTTAGCAAAACTGCACTTACCAACTGGTAGATATATTTCTCTAAAAGCTGTCAACTCCTGGGCTATTAGAAGTTCCCTTTCATTTGTTACAGGCAAGATCCTCTCTTACCTGGCTTCCTTGTCAAATTCTGAGGGACTCAGGACAGCTTCAGTTCTGCCCTGAAGCTGGGCCACAGGACTCAGGATGCTCTCGAAAACCAGAATGGCTACTTTGTGTGAGCTAAGCAGTCCTACGTACGGTTCTGCTTCCTGACATCTGGAGAGGAGTGTTTTCACCGGCTGATTATTAGGATATTTTAGGAACTTGTAGATTGAAGGCCTTTCCTTCTGCCAGGTTTCTCAACCTCTGCACTCATTATGTGTCGGGCTGAGTAATTCATTATCTTGGGGCACTCCCCTGTGTGTCGTAGGATGTTTAGCAGCATCCCTGGCCTCTACGTACTAGATGCTAGTAGTGGTCACCATGGTGTGACAACCAAAAAATGTCTCCAGACATTGCCAAATGTCCCTGGGGGGACACAGTCACCCCGAAATAACTTTTTTAATAGGTAAAGTGGGGATAGATACTCTCCTAACATACTGTGTCCTATGCCTTTAATTGAGTCTCTGGAAACTTGTACCTAATAGCTTTGTAGGACAATCAGAAAGTAGTGTTTGAATTCCGATGTATTAATATTGAATTACTTGGTCTAGTTTTTACCAAGAAGAATGTCCCATTTTATTTGAAATGATGGGGTAATAAGTTCATCCCTTGAGTAAAAGGCATCTGCCTTCAGTGGCATGGACCTGTCCGAGAGCAGGGGAGAGGGTATATTGTAGACCCGTCAAAGGCCTTGTCTACACAGGTATCCTGGGCTCTCTCCACCTCAGGAACCACATGAACTTGTCACTCTCAGGGGTTGACTTACCTCCCAAGTTCTTCTCTGGAGATACCGTAGAGGGTTCAGGTCTCCTGGGGGTGTGAAAACCAGATTCTTCAAGTTCTAGTGGATGGATCCCTAAAAATCTAGGTCCAAGTTGACCCCTCTCATAAGTCATTCGTCTGTCTCAGGATTGGAGCTACTTTAATCCCATCACACTCTTCTTAAATAAGCCTTCTGGTTGTCCCCAGATGCCCTTTGAGTGAAACCCCAGTGCCTGCCCCGGCTGACGAGGCCCCATGCACCCTCATCACCACCCTCTTCTGGAGCTCTACCTGTTCCTCTGGCGCTCCAGCTCATTGGCCTACCTGGGGACCCTGAACTGGCCGTGCCCTCTCCCTCCTCATGGCCTTGGCACTTCCCATGTCCTCTACCCAGAATGAGCTTTTCCAAATATTCCTGAGGCATGGCCAACTCATTTTCTGACATTAGACCATCTTAAGTGCCGCCCGCTTCTGAGAGGCCTTCCCTCACAGCTTCATGCCCACAGCTGCCCCCACCCATTCTCGGGCTCACCCTTGTCCAGACCACTTCCAGCTACTTGAAATGATCTCCTTCCTAGTTTCATATTTATTGTTTGTCTCCCTGCACTGGAATATAAGTTCTAGCTCTAAGCTTACTCACTGCTGGTGTAGCACCCAGGTGAGCACTGCATACATACTGATTAGCAAATGCGTTATAGCCTCGGCTTTCTGTGTAACGTGCAGGGGGCCCTGGGCTGGGGGTTGCTGCCTCACTTTCCACCTGAGGGGCTGTCTGTGCAGCATGTGCACTGGAGGGCCTGAGCACGTGCCAGCAGTCCTCATCCTGCTTTCTGGAGGTACGGATGGCAAGGCACAGTAAGGAGACAGGCCTGTCCATGGGTAGGAGGGAGGGAGTGGGTCATGCTCCACAGCTGCAGCAACATGCTTCTTCCTTTCAGCCCTCCTTCTCTCCCCACAGAAAATAACATTTACCACTTTATCTATTTTACAGTGTACAATTCAGTGACATTTAGTATATTCGCAATTTTGTGCAACTACCACTACCATCTAATTCCAGTACATTCTCATCACCCCAGAAGGAGACTCCATGCTCACCAAGTAATCATTTCCTGTGTCCCTTCTCCCCAGCCTCAGGCAATCACTAATCTACTTTCTGTCTCTATGCTTTTGCTGGACATTTTACATAAATAGAATTGTACAATATGTGCTCTTTTGTGTCTGGCTTACTTAGTGAGATGTTTTCAAAGTTCATCCATGTAGCATGTGTTGAGACCCCATTCCTTTTGATGGCTGAATAATATTCCATTATGTGGATAGACTACATTTGTTTATCTATTCATTTGTGATAGTCAAGCTGTTTCCACCTTCTCATTATTGTGAATAGTGCTGCTATTCACATCCATGCACGTGTTTTTGTCTCATCATTTGTTTTCAGTTATTTTGAGTGTCTACCCAAGGGCAGAATTGCCGGGCCATATGACAATTGTTTACCTTATTGAAATACTGCCAGACTTTCCCACCATGCTGCACGTTTGTGCATTTCCACCAGCAATGCGTGAAGTTTCCAGTGTCTCCACTGGAATGTCCCCCAGTACTTATTTCCTTATTTTTAAATGTATATACTATTGCCCTGGCCAGTGTGGCTTGGTTGGAGCATTGTCTCATAAACCAAAAGGTCTTAGGTTTGATTCCCTGTCAGGGCACATGCTTGTGGGTCTGGTCCCCGGTTGGGGCACATATGAGAGACCACCAGTTGTTGTTTGTCTCACACATTGATGTTTCTCTCTCTCTCTTCCCCTCGTGTCCTCTCTCTAAAATCAATAAGCATGTTCTCAAGTGAGAATAATACACACACACACACACGTGCGCACCCGTGCACACATATATATATATTTATGAGGTCATTACTTTTATAGTCATCCTAGTGTGAGGTGGTATCTCACTGTAGCTTTGATTTGAATTTCCCTACAGACTAATGATGTTAATCTTTTCATGTGCTTGTTGTCTATTCTGTTATCTTATTTGGAGTGTGTCTTTATCTTAAAGCTTACATTCTTTGTATTGTAATTTAATATGAAACTTTTTTCTCTGTCTTGACCATAATCTGCCTCATTTATAAAATGGGGCTAATATACTTTTCTGGTAAGAGATTGGTTTTTGGAAATTAAATCATTGCTTAAATCTTTTTACTATAATTTTGAATTTTTTTTCTTGCTGTTATCCCACTTGATGTTCAAATGCAGCATGTAAACTTTAGGCTTATTTTCTAAATTGGTGATTTAATTCAGTTCTAATTTTCTGAATTTTAACATCTCTGAATCTAACCCATTGTTAAATCCTATATTTAGGTTTTAAACATATTTTAAAGTCATTTTGTTTCTTAGCTAATATAGTATATAGCAGAGTATTAACATTCTGCTGTTTTAGAGTAAGCAGATGACTATTGAAGTAGTTTTCATGACAACCTTTCTTTCCTTTTCAGAAAAAATTGCCTTTAACAACATTGGCTCAGTGTTTGATGGAGGGGTCAGCTATCCTGGGAGATGACACACTTCTAGGGTAAGGTGACACCATGTGTGGGTTTGACAAATCTGTGTAAGTCCCCACCCATAAAAAGGGAACCAGAACTGCTTGGCGAAGCACTGTGGGCTCTTTTAGTCTGGCCACAGACTTTGTGGGGGGAGGAAAGGTTGCCAGTGAGAAACCAAAATCCCCAGGCCCCAAAGTCATGTTTAGTGTCTCTATGTAGCGAGGCAGCTCCCAAGGGGAAAAATAAACATAAAATTGTTGAAGGACAATTGAAATCCCCAGGGCCCCAGTAAAAGCAAATATGAATCCTTCCGATGTCAGATGTCAGAACTTACAGGATTCCCAGAAGAACAACCCTTGTTGGTTTTGAACTCATAATAAAAACAAACTAAAAATAGAATTGACATGAGAGAGAATCCTCATGCATAATGAATAAGAGAATCAGTATCCTCAGAACTAAAAATAATAGAACAGTATGAAAGAAAATGTAAAATAATTACGTTTAAAATGAAATTTAAAAATTAGAGATGTCGTTTTCTTTGGCAGCACATATTCTAACATTGCAACGATACAGAGAATATTAACACAGCCACTGTGCAAGGATGAATTTGTGAAGCATTCCATATTTTTAAGAAAAAAATTTTGTAACTAGGTATGGTGACAAATGTTAACTGTTGTGGTGATCACTTTGCAATGTATCAAATACTGAATCATTGTGCTGTACACCTGAAAGTAATGTAATGCTGCTGTATGTCAGTTATGCCTCATGTAAAATTTAAGTGAGGACAAAATAATCCTTGATGAAAGAATAAAACAACATGAAAAAGAAAGATTGGGCAGAATCAAAGAAAAAAACAAAAGAACTTCTTAAAACTCAAATTATGCTTACTACAACTTAAAAACTTAATTGAGGTAAACTGAAAATTGCACTTAAATAGAGAATTGGTGAACTTCAAAACAAATCTGAAGTAGCCACTCAGAAAAAACAGAATGAAGTACAAGAGATAACGATACAGGCATTGTTAAATGGAGAGGCATGGTTGGTAGAATACAAAACTATGTCTAGTAGTGCCTGAAGAATATAATATGGAGAAGGAAAGTTTGTGGTTGAATTTTTCTTTTGTAGATTTTAGACTTGAAGAAAGATACAGCCTTTAAATTTAAGAAGCACAAAAAATCCTCATTAAGATCCACACAAGGAAATCTACTCATGGATGCATTGTAGTAAAACTGGGAATTATTTATCAAAAAGAAAAAAATGTAAACAGATAAAATGGTAATTATGTATAAAAGAGCCATTAGAGCAATAACATACTATTTATTCATCAGCCAAAATAAATGCCAGGAAATAATGGAGGAAAATATTCAAGTGTTGAGCAAAAATGTAAGAATACAGGATTCTATGATAAACTAAATTATTATTAAAGAATAAAGGGATAAGCCCTGGCCGGTGTAGCTCAGTGGATTGAGCGCGGGCTGTGAACCAAAGTGTTGCAGGTTCGATTCCCAGCCAGGGTACATGCCTGGGTTGTAGGCCATAACCCCCAGCAACTGCACATTGATGTTTCTCTCTCTCTCTCTCTCTCTCTCTCTCTCTCTCTCTCTCTCCCTCCCTTCCCTCTCTCAAAATAAATAAATAAAATTAAAAAAAAAGAATAAAGGGATAAGAATGATATTTTCAGGCAAAAATTTAGAGAATTTACTACTCATATATCCTCACTGAAAAGCTATTTAGGTTTATGTGAAATAAATTATGTCCAGAAAAATGAAATGCAAATAACAAGGTAGCATTTTTAAAAAATAGTGAATGTGGTATAGAAATGAAAAAAAATTCTTTTTTTCTCTAGCCATGTTGGGTTCCTTTTTGTGGCTCTGCAAATCAAATTGGCAAAGGACAAATTAACAAAAGAAAAGCATGCAAATGTACTTCCATGTTCAGTGTGTGTGCATAGGAGAACTCAGTCATTAGTAACTCAAAGGGGTGGCTAGAACTTTGATTTATATAGCTTCTTAACAAAAAACAATAATTTTTAGAGAAGTGGCAAGACACAGGAAAAGACACCTGGGTTTCGAGCGCGACCAACTGTGGGAGGGCAAACATATAGCGAAACTAATGGAAGATAAGAGGTCATGAGTAAAGTTTGTTATTTCTTTGGTGCCTTCTCTAGGCTGATAAGAGTCTAGAGTTATCTCTGGAAGTTAATTTTGTCGTTCCTGGTAGAAAGGGGAAGAAGCACAGTTTTACAGATTTATGTTCTATTTTAAGCAAGTGGAGAAGAGACAGCACAGAAAGCTTATGCTGTATCTGCTTCTTCTCAGTTGCCTTCAGCTCAAAATAATCCTTATGCCATTGTGGCATGTTTTGGGGTGGTGTATTCTTCTACCCTTCAATGTAAATAAATATAAATAAGCATTAAGTTCACAGTAGCAATATAATGATTACTTTGGTGGGAGTGTAAAGCAAAGTGATACTAAAACACTAGAAAATAAAAACATGAAACATTGGAAAGGAAATTAGTATTTCATGTTCTATATTGTTTGAAAAGTGGATAAAGATTGCATTTAAAGTAAATGTACATATTAGAAGACTAAAAGCAACCACAAAAAAGAATAGATATGGAATAGAAAACTTCAAAACTAGTAAAAGGATAAAAAGGGAAATAAAATAGGAAAAAAAAAACCTAGAAGGGGTTAAAAGAAAAAAAACTAAGCAAAGAAAAGCATAATAAATAGAAAACAGAAAATGAAGGTAATAGTAATTATTGCATGTATCTGTAATCATTAGACATGTAAATGGAATAAACTCAGCTGTTAATAATGTAGAGAATCTCAGGTGGATAAGCATGTAATCATTCTGTGCTATTTCTGAGAGTCACACCTAAATTGTGACACAGCAAGGTTGAGAGTAAAGGGATGGAGGATACCCAGGTAAAGATGACAGGCTGAACACACATATCCAGTTTTGGTTCCTTCCAAATTCACTACAACAAAGAGATTGTTTTCTTAAAAGACATAAACCCAAAAATACAGGAAAAACAAGAGAAAAGACAACAGCAACAAAATTTTGTGAGCAATAAAACATATGATTGATTGGGAACTGCCTTAGCAAGTTCCCAAACCTGAATCCCCAAAGCCAATACCATTTACTCCTTGAAATGCTTACAAGGCTCAGGATTAGTGGCAACAGGCATCTCTGCAATAGTGGGTCTTTGGGGGCAGGGAAGTGATTGAAGTTATGAGTATAGGTTGAAAGCTAGTCAGGTACCACTTGGATTGCTCAAACCTAGAACCTGCCTCACCACTGGGAGACTCATCCTGTTACCCTCAATTCCAGCTGAACTCTGGAGCTTTATTCTTTAGGGAGTGGAGGGTAAAATAACTTCTTTATTCTGGGGACGCCACGTAAGGGGACCAGTTATTAAAGAAGAGACTAAGTGATCTAATACAACTGGGTGCTCAGACTCTTCATCTGTCTCCCCAACCCATGCAGCCCCTAGCCTAACAGGAATGAGCTAAAGACCCAAAGACATTGAAGGAGGTGATACTCCAATGAATGGCCCAGCTAGATCATCTGCAGATGAGCTCACAGCTGATGAGCTCCACTCACATTTTCCAAGCTGCTTAGGCTCCACCCTTAAATATAGACAGGCACCAGAGATCACCAGACATCTGAAACCTAGATACCAAGACAACTGGGAAAATAATACAGAAGTAAAATCAGGAAGAAATAGATATTACATGGGGGAGGAGAAGATTTCAGGAAAACTATCACTTATGTTTTCAAGTGAGAAGAAAAAATAATGCATTTATTAAATTAAAATAGGATGTTAATAAAACTATTTCTATAATGAGAGATCAAAAGCAAGCTGATAGAAATAAAAAAAAATTACATTCTCAGTAGATTTGGAAAGTAAAGAAGAATCTGGAAAAGAGAGCAAGAAGATGACCACAGGGACTGGGAAGCAGAGAAATAATAATAGTAGTAATAGTAATAATAATAATAGTAGTAGTAGTAGAAGTAATAATAATAATAATAATAATATCTGAAAGTGTTCCAGATGTGAAAGACATGTTATTTCTATATGTAAGGGCCCACTGAGCTAACACAGTAGAAAAAAAATTAAACCTATGCCAGGGCTTACCAGTAGTGTGTACTAGTGACAAATCAAAGATTCTACAATCTTCTAGAGAAGAAAATTGTCACATAAGAGGATTAAAAATCCATATGCTTCCAGACTTGCCAAAAGCAACATTGGAGGCTACATGATTACTGGGCAATGCCGTCAACTTTTTGGAGGGATAGGTGATCTGAACAGAACTCACTACCCTGAGCATTGTAAGGGTACAGGGCAACGGTGTGACATGTATGTTTTCAGAAACAGACACCCCACCCAATGTGTCAGGCAGCTGAAGCCAGATGTGCTCTATGATGAGGGAGTAACCAGGAAAGGGAGACAGAGACGGTAGGAAACAAGACATTCAGCACAGGGCAGAGAGAACAGGCCAGGGAGTGGTGAGGGAAGGCTGCAGGAAGACAGCTGTGCCCAGGGATAGAAGGCAGACTCAAGCTAGATTGACAACGCAGGTGTGGGAGAGGCTGATTCAAGAAGGTGAAATTTATTCACATCAATGTAGTTCAGGGTCTTAAGACAAGTTAGAAAAGTGGCTGAGGATTTTGAGTTCCATAGTTGGGCCCATGGAAAACTGAACAAACATGAAAACAAGGCAATCATTAACTCCAGAGAGACCAAATAAATGTGTAGGAAAGACCGCTAATCATAGTACACTACCCAGCCTTACTCCAAATAGCATATCTTATCAAAATGTGTAAATTCTAAACATCTGCTGATGTGAATTAATGGTGGGAGAGGAAATGTAAAGATAGCTAAATCCTCATTTTCCATAGTTGACAGTTAATAATTAATGCTTACAATTAGGAAAAAATGTAAGAAGTAACATTAGAAATATGGAGGCAAGTAACAGAAAAGTCAGATTAAAAACACCATTAAAAATCTACAAAGATAAACTCACAGCCTGGGAGTTGACATTTATAGCAGATATGAAAAAGAATTTGAATCCCCTCTGCACCCACATACGTATATCTGTAAGTATGTGAAGAACTCCTACAAATAAATTCAAATAACTAATCCCAATACAAAAATAGCCAAAGAATATGAATAGTCACTTCATGGAAGAGGGATCCTGAATGGCCCAAAACATAAAAAAGATACTCAGTCTCACCAGGAGTCAAGGAATGCAAATTAAAGCCTGGATGAGATCATATTTTGTATACACTAGTTTGGCAGAAATGAACATTTCCACCAGTACCTGGGGTGGGCAGGAGGGCAGAGCAGTGGGAACTCCTGTTTGCACCAGTGAGGGTGAAGTCCAGTTTCGAACGCAGTTTGGCAGTCTCCAGTAAGGTTACAGGTATGCACGCCTTCTCTCCTTTGCATTGAAAAACTCACACATGTGACAGGAGACTGTACAAGCACATGTGCTGTGGGCCTGCATGTTCCAGCCCCAGATCGTTGCTGTCACGACCGGGGGAAGGCTCGTAAATGGTGGTGTACTCATGGATGGAATTCTGGATGGCAAAACTGTCTAATTCTGTGTGTCAGGATGGATATGCCCCGAAGATAATGATGAACTTAAAAAGCAAGTCATAGAGGGATAGATTCGGTGTGAAACCATTATGTAGACTTTTTAAACTAAGTGATGCAACATTATGTATTCTGTGTGAGCACACACATTTAGTAGGAAGTGGACAGCATGGCCAGGAGAAGTACATACTGACTTCAGAATAGCAACGGCCTCTTCTCACCCTTTATTGATTTGTAAAAACTTTTTATGTGAGTTTCAGTTAATGTGGCACCATGAAAAGGGAGGGCTGCCTGGATGCCGTTCAGGGGAAAGTAACACCTTTGAAATATATTTTGTCACCTAGGAATATGGTATCACTTTCTACTCATTCAGCTCTTTTTTTATTTGGTCCTTATTAATACACTTTGGAATGGTTTTTTCATTCCAACTTTACATTGGATAATTGTCTGTTCATCCTGTTTTTATGGCTTAGGAGAGGTTTGTGGGTTTTTTTTTTTCTATTTGAGCCTGTTGGAAAAAGACCAAGTTTTTGGTGTGTTTTTGAAGGTGTTGGTTTATCCGAGCACCGATTTTAGCCAATTTCTCCAGGGCCCTCAGGGGAAACAGAAGCGTCTGGGGATTCCACGTGTGTAAGTCTCTTCTCCCCACATTGTTGCCATGTTTCCCTCCATGTCCCCTTTACCCCATGCACACTGTAGGTACTCAGCATCATTTAAAAAACTGATAACTTCGGAAATGAAAATGGATGGAGCAGGTTGGTCCATAGGGCACTGTGGCACTCGACAGTTTATTAGCACCGGCTCATGACAATGTACCTGGCCGGGAGGTAAGGCAGTGTGACACAGTGGCACCGTGCCCTCCAGGGTATTCAGTGTGGATTTTTCCCCTCTGTCGCAGGAAGATGCTGAAACTCTGTGGAGAGGCAGAGGACAAGCTGGCACAGGAGCTGATCCACTTTGAATTGCAAGTGGAGAGAGATGTGATCGAGCCCCTATTTTTGCTGGCTGAGGTAAGCAGTGGATGAGACCAGGCCTGAGTGGGCAGGGAAGGGCCAAGCAGTGGGCCCTGCAGTCGCTCCACTCCACTCTGGTTACTGTGGCTCTCCCTCCCCCCGCTCTGTGACACTGCTTCTCATCTGGGCCATGATGCAACCGCATGGTCAGGATTGCAGGATTGCCCGACAGGGTAGCCCTTTCAGTGTTTGCTGTCCCCCTCCTACCCACTTTCCTCTCTGTTGGCATTCCAGAGGGCAGAGTCACAGCTGGCAGCATCTCCCCCCTCTCCACCAGGGTCGCCACTGCCACCACCCCAGCCTGCCACCCATCTCAAGTCCGCAGTGAAACGAACAGCAACCCCTCCTTCCAGGAGACTGGGGACCTGTATCCCAGAGATTCTGAAAGGTCTCTTGCCATTGGTTTATATGGGTCCCTTCTCTTGGACTTTAAAGAACACTAACAAAACTCTTTTATTAAAAAGAAACCTTAATGTTTATGTGTCAACTTTGCTAGCTCCAAACAAGTAAGAAAGGAAATAGTGGAGGAATTTTATTTGCCCTGAACATGGGAACTCTTCCCAGTTGCCTTTCATTGCTCATAGAAAACCTAGCTGGTGCTGTCCCACAGAACTGCCTGCAACTATGGAAAGGTTTCACATCTGCACAGTTCCACAGCTGCACAGTTCCCCATCTGCACCTCTACACGGTTCCTCATCTGCATAGTTCCACAGCTACATAGCTTCACATCCACACAGCTCTACATCTGCACACTTCCACAGCTGCACAGTTCCACAGCTGCACTGTTCCATGTCTGCACAGTTCCACAGCTACATAGCTTTATATCTACACAGTTCCACAGCTGCACAGTTCCATGTCTGTACAGTTCCACAGCTGCACATCTACACAGTTCCACAGCTGCACAGTTCCATAGCTACATAGCTTCACATCTACACAGCTCTACATCTGCACAGCTTCACATTTTCATAGTTCCACAGCTCCACATCTGCATAGTTCCCCTTCAACACAGTTCCACAGCTGTACAGTGTGGTAACCACCAGCCACCTATGGCTTTTGAGCTCCTGGAATGTGTGTAATGTGACTGAGGAACTCATTTTTATATGATTTTTGTTCATTTGAATTTAAGTGGTATAGCCACCTATGGCTTGAGGCTACCATGTTGGACAGCATACCCTGGACCATGTCTGGTTTCCTTTCTGGACCACTCCCAGCAGCCCTAGCTACCCTGCCGCTGTTTCTGGGGCAGAATGCATGGGTAAATAACTACCTTAGTGCCTAAAAGCACTCAAGGAGAAAACCTTAGATATGAGTCTTTGATATGGACCAGCTCTAGACTCCCAGACGGCATCCTGTTACGGTCATGCCCAGCCTAGAACATTCAGGAGAAACCCTCTGTTCCTCATAAAGATGGTCTGGCATGCCAACTAACCCCAAGCAGATCCCACAGACAGTTGTGACGTGTGTGCTGGGGTTTCCTGTATGACCAAGATGCCACTGTGACTCCCCAGCTTTGCCTCTGGGCTCTTTGATGATGTGGGACTACCCCAGATGCCTAACCTTCTCCTCCCCATTGGAAGTCTCTGCACTCACCATTACTCACCTGCCTGAAGGAGTGAATTGAAAGCACTCACAGCACACTGGATCTTCCTCACATTTTTCCTTCTATAAAAGCCGCAGCCTGAGATGACTGGTTTAATTATGGTCAATTTTCCTTTTTAAATTCTCACATCCTGCCCCAGTTTTGCTGGGCTTGGAACCAAAAACCCTCCCTTGGAATGTTCAGTTAAGCCATTTTTAGAAATAAAAAGATAAAAAGAGCATCCACATACAACCCCTGTGGAAGAACTTCTCAGAGCTGAGAAAAGCCATGGTAATGTGTATTTATTATTTACTTTGGGAAAAAAAATCTTATTTCTATAAAAACACATCCTAATTGCATTGCCCACAGCATCTCAGTCCTCCTGAGACCTGTTCTTGTCATTCTTCTGCTGTCTGTTTTGAATTAGGTCTGTGTGTCAGATCTGCTTCCTCCCCGCCGTGGGCCCTTGTGCCAGTAGAGAGGAGTAGGACTGATGCCCTGGCTCTGGCGGCTGAGGCAGCAGCAGGAGTGAGACTAAGCCTCATGAGCTGGGGGTGCAAACCTCCAAGATGGTTCCTGGTGATGTCCAGTGAAGAAAGTGCAGGGTTTAGCTCAGGAAAAGGCTTCAAGAATTTGAATTAAAAATTCAAATAAGGATTGTTGTGTGGCTGTCAGTAGTTCTTGGAGAATTTATCTTGAGCTTCAATTTGACTGTGTCTTTCATCTGTCACTACAGGTGGAAATCCCAAATATTCAAAAACAGAGGAAACATTTAGCAAAGTTGGTGCTGGACATGGATTCTTCACGAACAAGGTAGCATAGGGCATATTCACTTTCATTTCTGCTTCTTCTAAGGAATAGTGGTCCTGTTTGGGGTGAGGGTAGGAGCTCGTTTATGGCTGTGTGTATGTTTTTATTCACCAAGTTTTTCTTAACACCCCTGCATGTCAGGCACTGGAGATAAGAGCAGGGGGCAGAGATATGGGTGCCCCACTCTCATGGAGCCTCTGGTCTGGTTGAGAAGTGGACACTAGACAAGTGAGCATGCACACCAGCCAATTTCAGGCAGCCGTGAGCCATGTAAACATAGCACAGGATAATCCTGGGAGGGGATGTTGGGGAAGGGGCAACAGCATTAGGCAGGGATGAGATGACTCACTGGGAACAGCAAAGGCACAGGCCCTCAGGTGGAACTAGAACAATGCGTTCAGGACACTGAACAAGGGTCAGCGTGGCTGGGGTAGAAGGAAAGGGGAGGGTAGCGGGATCAGAGACCACAGTAGTAGGATGGATGCTGTGTCCTGTCTGTAGTGAGGGGGGAGTTTCAGATTCTGGGGACCAGTCTGCCTTTTCCTGAAGCTGGCAGTGCAGGTATGTCGATTCTGTAGCCATTCTCTGAACACCTGAGACCACTATAAGAAAAGTGAAGTTCCACCAGGGCGACTCTCTGCACCTGTCTCCTAGAGTCCGCCAGGAAACTCCTGTCACAGCCGGGGAGTGCCAGAGGCTTTGAGATGGCTTTTACTATGGCCGGTGTGCACCAGGGCTGCACATATGTGCCTCTTCATTGTTTATAATGGTGTATGTGTGTTTGCCTAGTCCGCAATGGAAAGAATGCAGGGTCATGAATATTAACATGGATTTAACTGTTGGGCTCTACTTTAGGCCTGTTGTGGGTCAATTTTAATAATCTCTGCATCTTGTTTTAATTTTCTTGAGAAAAAGAAACAAAAACAATGTACTTGGGCTCAGAGATGTAGGACAGAGTTGAGAACTAGGAGTCAGAAGTGAAGTACCAAGATCAAGGTCACCTGTTTTCTAGACCCATTACATTGGCCAAGTCATTTAACCTCCCAGACTGGCTTGCACACCTGTAGACAGGTAGTAACAACATTTGTGATTTCCCAGGGAGGCCGTCTTGTATGTCAGATGAGATCATGTTTATCACAGCACTTCCCAAGTGCTTTGTGCAAGGAAGCTGCTATGTAACTAGGTGGGACACTGGAATTCTGCCTCTGGGCCAATAAAAAGTATTAGGCAGTCCCTCCAAACCAGAAATAACATAGGTTTGATCTGCAGGAAAACAAAAGTTTCTTTAGTTAACTTGATGTTTCCCTGACATCAGTCCACTTGAATGATTTTTGCCACTTGTGCTTACACATCTTTAAAAAATTGATTTCCTTTTTCAAAATGAATCAAAGAAATATTGCAGCACCATCGTAAATGGAACAGGAGTGTCTGTTGCCAGAAATACCAAGTAACCATGAAAGTGAACAGGATGAAGCAAAGCCAGTGCTACTAGACTTTAGATCCTCTTGCCTACAGAAAGCTATGTTCCAGAAGCTTGTCCCTTTTGTTACAAAGGAAGAGGAGGGGTTGGAAAGTTTCTGTAGTGCTTCTGACCCAGATCTGAGGGTCTCTCTTCAGTGGACTTGGGAGAATGGAGAGCAGATTGCATGGCAGTATTGTCTTAGGGTTACTTACTGCTGTGTTCTTGTGCCACTTAAAACTGCCTGCCATAACACCTGTCCTGTAACCTAATATGGGACGGGGTTTAAGTCCCATATTTTGGGAGGCATGTAAGATGACTGAAGAAGTGCTGGCTGTCCTGGTATTCGGAGGGTAGTGGACACCATGCTCCTGGGTTAGCTGAGTGATTTCCTTCTGTGGGGACCTGGGTTTTTAGCCCTGAGGTCTCATCTTTGCTTTGACGAGGAAGACCCCAATGCCCAGCACAGAGCCTTGGGTCAGAAGGGTGGCTGCTAGCTTCAAAGTTCATCATCACCATTGCCGTTGGTCCTCTGGTGAGAAAGAGAGTTTCTCCTGGTGACAGCCATGGGCTGTCCAGTCTTGTGCTGTGTTGCCCATGGTGACAGCAAGTGCATCGTGGAGGCTGAACCTCAGAGAAGTGTCCTTAGGGACTTTAATCCATGACTGAACAACTTTTCCATATTTTTAGCTCATCCTCTCTTGTATATTAAAATGTGGTAAGGGAATCTCTACCTCCCCTCTCCAAATTTCAATTCAGACCTACAATTCTTTTTTGTTTCACACCAAAAAAAGATACCCCACATCCTTTTAGATGATTCTCAGGTAAACCTGATTTGTCTCCTTTATCATATTGGTGGTTATTCACAGCCCTCTTGTGCAGTTGTGAGATTGGGAGTGAAGGATTGTTTTGGAGGGAGCTGACTGGCAGTTCAGCCCTTCGAAAACTTAGTTACCTTCCCTTTGGGTCTCTGCTTCAGTAACTGTGGTGGGGATCCAACCCCAGGCCTCAATTATGGATTTTCATCAGTTCAATTTGTAGGCTTCAGAATGAGAGGGGCTCTCTTAACAAGAGGTCCTCTTTCTTCCCACTTCAGTCCCAGACTAGAACCATTGCTAGTTGACTTAATACATCTTGTAGGACCTCACTGAAAGCCACAAGCAGCAACCAGCTCACCCAGCCTCCTGCCCTTTCGCCCAGCCCCCTACTCGTAGGCAGCATGGGGCCTGCATCCTGACATACAGCAGTGTGAGTGAGGCCAATGCAGTGCTCTTGAGTAGCAGGGATCACCAGCCACTCTTTTGGAAAGGCTGGGTTCCCACTGCCCCCACTTCTACCCCACACAACTTCCCCACTTAGCAACTTTGCATGTGGTAGATTCTATTCCTGTGCCATCCTCCTTCTGGATACCAAAGCTTTCTTTAGTCCTGTTCTGTCTTTCATGAACTACACTATCCACACTAAACAGTGTATTCTAGGGAGAGACATGCTCTGAAATAGGGAGAAACATGCTCTCCCTTTGAAGAAAGACAGGATCTTTTTGTGTATTATCCATACATCTTGATCAATAGTCCTGTGACTGGATCTTTGAAATCTAGCACAGCTCTGGGGATACTGCCAAAACCAACAAATTTATCCAATGTTTTATTTAGGGCAAAATCTAGTGGATACATTTCCCACTATTCAAGTAAACCTGACCTCTCTGCTTCAAAAGACAATTACATAAACCTTAATATCCTCAGATAATACTGAAGCTTAGAAGATGAATAAAAGATTATACATGAGAAGAGTGGAGGTAAACTCAAGGAAGCTTTATACAGACTCAAAAATAGTGAATTGCATTGAAATGAAGTGAATGTGAATGATACACAAATGTCTTTTCTGCTGTTGGTTTGGTTTGACAATGGTTAAGGAAGGAGCCCCAGTTGCTCCCAAAGTTGCCTCACTTTTTCAGGGACATATATCTCAAGGTGAACCCCCTGGGTCCAGGACACTTTATGTTTCTGCTGCATACCTGCCTCTGGGTCCTACTGCTGGGGATTAAATTGTGTTTCTTCCCCACCAAAAATTCTTACATTAAACCCTAACTGCCAACATGACTATATTTGGAGATAGGGCCTTTAGGCAGTAATTAAGGTTAAATGAGGTCCTATAGGAAAAGGTGGCCTTAGAAGAAAAGGAAGAGAGAGGGAAGAGACAGCGCCCTCTGCTTCTCTCTGCGAGCACTCAGAGCAAAGCCCTGTGAAGACAGGGTCAGAGGGAAGACCGCTGCGGGCCAGGCAGAGAGCCTTCGCCAGAATCCAAACCCTGCTGCGACCTTGATCTTGGACTGGTAGCCTCCAGAACTATGAGTTGTTTATGCCCCCAGCCTGTGGTGTTTTGTTATGGCAGTCCCAGCAGACTAAGCCACCTACATTCTTTGGAGGCAAGTGGACTAACACAGGTAAATGGAGAGTTTGGGGGAGCACGGTGGGCAGCTCCTGGAGTTAATTTCAGGGCTGTGGCCATTCTAAGTATCCTGAGCCTGGCGGCAGGGCCTCTTTGCCACCAGGAAGATCCCCCACTCCTGCTTCTTTCTGCACACAGGCATCCTTTCCTTAGGTCCATTGTCTGCATACTGACTGGATGACCCTTAGGCTCAGGTCTCTACAGCATGAGCTCTCTCTCTTTTGTTTCAGTTGGAAATGTGTAGAGGAGGGGCTTCACTTGCCTGATTGTTGGTGATGAGCTACTTCCTTGGCCTCACAATTGGCAAGGTGATGAAGAGGGGCATGGGCCTGGCTGGCCTCTGGTGCCCTCCCCCAGACCACAGGCTGGAGCCTTGCAGACTGCAGAGCCTTTGGCCAGCCCCTGAGAGCAGTAGAGGGGCAGAGCCTTAAAAGTCAGGGGATGCTGTGACAGGGGGAAGCAGTCTGGATAGATGGGACAATGAATGTCCTACTAAAGAAATGTTCCTGTTTGCCTCCCAAAAATTCTTCTGCACTTCTTGTTGCCCTGAACTTATCTTGCATCTACCTTTTTCCCTCTTCTCCTCACCCTTGACATGTCTTCCCCTTATTTCTGACTGTTTTCTCTCCTCAGCCTCCATCAAAGCTTGTATTCTGCCTTCCTCTCCCCCAGCTCATGTAGTGACAGCATCCCTCCCAGAGAATGAGGCTGTCACAACAGCTATTTCAGTGGGAACAAGTGACCTTTCTACTCTTCAAATGTTAAAGCCCAGACTCTTATTGGATAAGAATCCCTGTTTCTTCTCTTGCTTCAGAATCCCTGTTTCTTCCCTGAACAGAGCAGGACAGCTCTTGAGTTTATTTGTAGAACAACTGACTGAAAAGGCCACCAGACCTTGAAGTTCATGATTAACGTCCTTTTCCTAGCAGATGTTGCCTAGACCAATTTTTCCAAGCTTCCTCTGATATTTTGTTATGCTATTACCACAAAGAGACCATTTTGGGACATCTTATAATATCTTATAATTTTATAGTATCAAAATAGATTACTTATATATTACAAATAAAATTCCCTGTGAAGGGAGGGGAAAGTTGTATGATTTTTAACTACCATGTTATCCACTAAAGGATAGAATTGGCAGGGAGAGGATAAACAAAAAAAGAAAGAGATAAGTTTAGAAAATGTCTTCACTTTATATACATGTATTAAATATAATTCAATTTTTTTAAAAATCCAATCCAAATCTATAAAACCATAAAAATCAAATCAGTGTTTATACTCACTTGACTTATTTTTTTTACACTCATATATAGATTAATTGTTTTTTCCTTCAGGTTGCCAGATGGCAGCTGTAGCCTGATCACACAATCTGTCATGAAGGTGTATTTATTATCTGAGATTTAAATTACAGCCACGGCATCTCATAGTTTATTAGACAAATAAAGACTACTGGCCAAGATGGAGGCGTAGGTAGATACACTTTGCCTCCTCGCACAACAAAAAGAAGGAAAATAACAACTTTAAAAACAAAAAATAACCAGAACTGCCAGAAAATTGAACAGTATAGAAGTCCAACTACCAAGGAGTTAAAGAAGAAACATTCATCCTGACCAGTGGGAGGGGCAGAGATAGGCAGCTTGGGTAGAGAGGACTCACAGCAAGGTGGTGGCTGGAGGACCTGGTGGTCCCACATTTTTGTGCAGATAAACTGGGAGGAACAAATGGGGAGTGAGACAGACTGTACAACCCAGGGTTCTAGCATGGGGAAATAAAACCTCAAAAACCTCTGGCTATAAAAACCTGTGGGGGTTGCAGCAGCAATAGAAACTCCTAGTCTCACAGGAGAGTTTGTTGGAGAGATACACAGGGTCCTAGAACTTACACAAACCCACTCACCTGGGAATCAGCACCAGAAGGGCCCAATTTGCTTGTGGGTAGTAGAAGAAGTGACTGAGACCCAGCAGAGAGCTGAGCAAGTGGCATTGTTCCCTCTGACCCCTTCTCCATATACAGAGCCACAATGCAGTGATGGAGGTGTTTGCCCTCTCCTGAAGAATACCCAAGGCTCTTCCCCTTACTACCTAATAGGTGCACCAAGGCAAAAAAATATGGCCCAAAAGAAAGAACAGATCAAAGCTCCAGAAAAAAATAGAACTAAGCGATGAAGAGATAGCCAATCAGATGCAGAATTCAAAACACTGGTAATCAGGTTGCTCACAGAAATGACTGAGTATGTCTCAAAATAGAGGAAAAAGTAAAGGCTATGCAAAGTGAAATAAAAGAAAATGTACAGGAAACCAACAGTGACAGGAAGGAAACCAGGTCTCAAATCAACAATTTGGACCAGAAGGAAGAAAGAAACATTCAACCAGAACAGAAGGAAGAAACAAGAATTCAAAAAAATAAGGACAGGCTTAGGAACCTCTGGGACAACCTTAAACATTCCAACATCTGAATCATAGGGGTGCTAGAAGGAGAAGAGGAAGAACAAGAAATGGAAAACTTATTTGAAAACATAATGAAAGAGAACTTCTCCAGTCTGGCAAAGGAAAGAGACTTCCAGGAAGTCCAGGAAGCTCAGAGAATCCCAAACAAGTTGGACCCAAGGAAGCACACACCAAGACACATCATAATTACATTACCCAAGATTAAAGATAAGGAGAGAATCTTAAAAGCAGCAAGAGAAAAGGAGACAGTTACCTACAAAGGAGTTCCCAGAAGACTATCAACTGAGTTCTTCAAAGAAACCTTACAGGCCAGAAGGGGCTGGAAAGAAGTATTCAAAGTCATGAAAGGCAAGGACCTACAACCACGATTACTCTATCCAGCAAAGCTATCATTTAGAATGGAAGGGCAGGTAAACTGCTTCCCAGATAAGGTCAAGTGAAAGGAGTTCATCATCACCAAGCCCTTATTATATGAAATGTTAAAGGAACTTATCTAAGAAAAAGAAGATAAAAATACAAATAAAATGACAACAAACTCACAGCTATCAACAACTGAACCTAAAAAAAAATGCAAAAAGAAACTAAGCAAACAATTAGAACAGGAAAAGATTGGAGATCACGTGGAGATCACATGGAAAGTTATCAGTGGGGAGGGGGCAGGAGGAGAATAGGGGAAGAGGTGCAGGGAATAAGAAGCATAAATGGCTGGTGCAAGCCCTGTCTGGTATAGCTCAGTGGATTGAGCACGGGCTTCGAACCAAAGTGTCGCAGGTTCGATTCCCAGTCAGGGCACATGTCTGGGTTGCAGGCCACGGCCCCCAGCAACCGCACATTGATGTTTCTCTCTCTCTCTCTCTCTTTCTCCCTCCATTCCCTCTCTAAAAATAAATAAACAAAATCTTTTTAAAAAATGGCTGGTGCAAAATAGACAGAGGTAGGTTAAGAATAGTACTGGAAATGTAGAAGCCAAAGAGCTTATATGCATGACCCATGGACATGAAATAAGGTTGGGGAATGCTGGTGGGAGTGGGAGTGCAGGGTGGAGGGGAATAAAGGGGAGAGAAAAAAATGGGACAACTGTAATAGCATAATCAAAATATAATTTTAAAAGTAAAAAACTAAAATAAAATATGCCAAAACACTTTAATACTTTGTGTTAAATGGTTTAACATGGGAGGTATTAAAGACATATAACATTTTTGTAAGGCAAATCATTATAAGAAAGAATTGCCCAGGACTTTTTATTAATCTTTATCTGTTAGCTTAGATTTTAAAATGTCTTTGAGGAAAATATTTCTTTTCTAATTGTCCTTGAATTCTTTTTTTGAAACATTTTTAATTGATTTAGAGAGAGAAAGAGAAACATTGCTATTTGTTGTTCCATTTATCTGTGCATTGATTGGTTTTCTCTTGTATGTTCCCTGACCAGGGATCACACCTGCAACCTTAGTGTGTCAGAACAATGCTCTAACCAATTGAGCTACCTGGCCAGAGCTGCTTTCTCAAAATATGTAGTGTGTCTGTCTTTAGGGTATCAATACAGCTTTAATGTCTCAATGCCTTTTGTACGTAATTTTCTCATGAGTGCATTTTTTAAGTGACAACACTTAATTTTAATAGCAAAGATAGCTTTAGTTTCTCTTTTTTGTATCATAGAGTCTTGCACTTTTTGTCCTGCTTATAACCAAAAGGAAAAAAAAAATGTGTAGAGAAAACACCTAGGGATCAGATTCTTGACTCTCAAAGTCAGAGTAACGCTGCACTTCTTTCTTCTTTGGATGGAGCCTGAGGAGCTGTGTGGTTTGCTCTGTATGTTGTTGACCAGCAGAGCACTTAAAAGAAACTATTTAATCTGTTGCTACCTTTCATCTGGAGAGTTTACATGACAATTTCCAGCTTCTCTTGTTAATGGAAACATGCAGAAACACACAATCCAGCCTCTGCCTGAGCTTCATCGGCCTTGTGAGAAGCAGCTGCCTCCTAGACTGCACAGCAGCCCTACCCTGGTCCCCATCCCAGGTGTCCCTCCTGCCCTCCTGAGACTGCAGCCAGGCATCCGCTGCTCTTGTCATCCTCATTACACTAGCGTTTTTATCAAAGCTAGAAATAGTTACATATCTCATGTCGTTATTACAAGTAGAAAATAAAGGATCGAATGGACTGGTTTTTGATACAATGACCCGTTTGGCTTATTCTTCTTGCTTGCTGACCTACCTCTATCTGCCATTGAGTTTATAGGCTGAATGGACGAGAACCTACTGCCCTTCCCCACTGTGGCTGCTCCTGTCTGCACAATTGCAGCCTTCCTCCAGGGCGTGCTTCTGGTGCGTCCCTGATGATGACACAGCAACCAGAAATATTTGTACTTCCCGTAAAAGTTTCTGGAGTAGCTTCCTCAGAAGGCCTGCACAAAGATAAATGCTTAAAAATATATAAATGAGGTATCTAAATGTTGCTAGGGATGTGTGTGTGTGTGTGCGTGTGTGCTCACCAGAATTACAGAACAGTTTATCCACCCAGTGTGAGCAGAGCCAAACATGAAACACCAAGAACTACAATGGAGAAAGATGGGTGATTTTATTATGAAAGGCAACACCGAGGAGAACGGGGAGCTAACGCCCCAAAGCAGGAATGCATTCCTCACTGATGTGCAGCTTACAGATTATACAAGGAAGAATTACAAGACACCCTGGGTAAGGGGTGAGGGGTCATGCTGGAAGCTGATTGGTCGGATCTGAGAGAGGGAGAGGGAGAGGAGTTCTAGAGCTAGGATTTAAAACTAAATTTAATCATAAGGACCCTTGGCTTCATCCATGGAGAGTTTTGCCTTCAGACTTTTTTTTTCCTTAGTGATGTATCCTGTCACGTAGCCTACGTTTTTGGCTTTACCCAAGTAGGTGAACATTTCCAAACTCAAATGCCCACCAGACAGGAAGGGAGTTTAAGGGAATGAAACAGACTGAGAGCTTCAAAGAGCACAGTGGCGCTGTCATTTGGCCTTTGTGGTCAGAAGACAGGAGGGAACATGGTGGCAAACTGGGGCTGGTGCCCTGCCTGAAGCAGCAGCTGATGGTCAGCGTGGTGTCCACCGGGTAGTATTTGTAACCAGCTGTTTCTCAGCCTGGGCAACCCACAGTATGCCCAGGGTTCTGCCTGTCTCACACCTCTCCTATTTTTCTCCTGTTTTCCATCAGGTGGCAGCAGACTTCCAAGTCTTCAGGTTTGTCCAGCAGCTTACAGCCTGCCGGTGCCAAAGCCGATGCCCTCAGGGAAGAAATGGAGGAGGCTGCCAACCGAGTGGAGATTTGCAGGGTACCCCTCTTTGCTCCTCTCTCCTGAGACAGACGGGGTGCCCTAAGGGAGTTCTTTTTGTTCACTGGAGTTCTATTGAAACCCTAAGAGTGAGCCTCTGCTTAACTAACAGACCCCAAGCTTGCTTGCCTGCATCCCCTAAGGGCCAAGGACGAGTCTGGAGCATTGGGGCTTTGATGGGGCAGTGGCTGGTGTTCACAGTGTTCCTGGTGGTAGCCAAAGAGGAGATGACCTCGGGGTCTACTTGAAGCTTTTGTAAGTTGTGAGCTGCAGCCAATAGTTTCTAGGCTACACAGAACAGTTGAGAACAGTTTAGACAGTAAATGAGTCTTAACACACTGGTGATATTAAGTTTTCTGGTGTGTGCCTTTTAATATTTCCAAGCCACTTTATATCAATCCTTTGCTGGGAGAGACCCTTACCTATGAAGCTGACATGCTAGCCAAGAAACAGTTATAGAGGAGAAACTCCCACCAGCTGAGTGGAGCGCCTCCGCCTAAGAAACGCACCTCAGCACGCAGGGCTAACAGAGCCCCTTTGTTACACAAGGCCCAGGCTGTCCCATCCACTTTCCCCACAAATGTGTATTGGGCTGAGTCAACAGTGCCATTCACCAATACCGTTAGCAGCACTTCCTGTGCACATGTACATCTGCACATACTGCCGACCTGTTGGTGTGGGTTTAAGTCCCTGCAACAGCAATCTCATGCTTCTGGAATTACACTGGGTTCCTGTTATCTTAATTGCAGTTGTAAAGGAGAGTGGCTACTTTGCATGCAGACATCTCTGTTCTTTGTGGCCCCATCTAGTCTTGTTAGCTTGTCTATCAGCTTATCCATTATGATCACCCATGCAGGTGACTTAGACCCTGCATGCAGGTGACATTCAGACTCAGGTGGAATTTTTCTCTGGAATTAGAAGCACTGAAAAATATTTGAAGAATGCCTTACCTCAGCCTGCAGTATCGCGCAACCAGCTAAAGTAAGATCAGTACTTCAGATCCAAGACCCATCGAGAGTCGAGCTGACTTGCCGTTTGAATGCCTGTGTGAATGCAGCTAGCAAGCTGGTGCTTTGAGTGCATTCAGCCCTTCTCTTGTGCTGAGTCCACTTTGCCTCTGTGCTCTCTACCCATTTACCATGGAGTCACCTTCTCCAGTTAAGAATTTTGTTTCTTACAGAATCACTTCTTCAGCAGACATGGAAGGGTGGTGTTAATAGGGGATCATAATGTGCATTTCCAAATACATCAGAATAAAAGTTTAACAGCTTCATTTGTTCTTCTATAGCTTCTTACATATGCTCTTTCTACCAAAAACTATATTAAATTCCCCTTCAAATATTACAAAAGTAATACATGTTAACCATATTCAGTGAAAAAATATGAAAATATATCCAAAAATCACCAATAATTCTCCTGCTTCCAGCCCAGCAACCAACCCCTCTGTTTCTAAAGAATGGTGCCCAGTTTTTCTTCCGTACTAGTATTTATTTAGATTTGTTGTGAACAGCCCTGGCTGGCGTGGCTCAGTGGATTGAGAGCTGACCTGAGAACCGAAGGGTCACCGGTCCAATTCCTGGTCGGGCACATGCCTGGGTTCCAGGCTAGGTCCCTAGTGGGGGCATGCAATAAACAACTATACATTTCTCTCCCTCTCTTTTTCCACCCCTTTCCCTCTGCCAATAAATAAATAAATAAATAAATAAATAAGATTTGTTGTGGACAGTGTACTTTGTCACATGCCAAGTGGCCACAAAAGTTATAAGGATAAGGAACCCTGTGTGAGAACCATATAACCTTCCATCCCTTTCTTTATAATCATACAAACAATACACTCATATATAGCACTTTCTGTTACTTGTTTTACATAAATGTATGTCTTTATATGTAGTAATATTGTTTATATTAATCTACCACTTGCTTTTCTCAATAATACGTCCTAGACATCTCTCCAGATTGGATGCTATAGATCTAACTTAATCATTTTAATTAGGTGCATAACATTCCATGGTAGGGGTATATATACACTGTGGTTTATTTAGCTATTTCCTTGGTAATAGACATTCAAACCAGTCTTTTTAGTTGTTTTGTGTTTTGATATAAAAAATGATGCAGTCAACATTCTTCTCATACCTTGGTCATTTTTATATGAAAATTATATAATTTTTGGTTATATATATTATACATATTATATATATATATTCTCATAAGTTGGTAATTTTTTCCTGTTAGGCTAGATTCCCAAAAGTGATATTTTTAGATCAGAGATTATGGGCACATTTTAATAGGTATTGATAGTTTTCTTCCCTGAAAAGGACGTTGTCAGCCACATTCCCATTGGCCGTAAGCAGAACTTCCCGGTCCCCCTCCTCTCTCCCTAGAATGCGTGTTGTTCCCCTTCTCAGTTTTTGCCAGCCTGGTGAGGGGACAAAAGGTATCTCTCTGTTATTATCATTTTAGTTTCTCTGAATGTTAGTAGCGATGAGTATATCTTCACATATTTACTGGACATCCTTCATAGATTTATAGGCATTTCCAGTTTGGGAAATTGCCTATCTATATTGGCAATTGGACCAGTATTTCTATTTTTTTTTTTACTATCAATTTATCTAAGCTTTCTGTGTATTAAGGATATTAAACTGTCTTCCATCTGCTGTGCAATAGACACTTTTTCCAGTCTTCCATTTGTCTATTGACCTTGCTGATGTTGGTATCTGCCATGAAAATCTCAACTGCATGCATGCACCTCCTCCGTGTGGGAAGAGATCCTGGCTGGCCCACTGGGCATCTCTCACTGTGTTCATCTAACTTGTTCTTTCATTGTCTTTTAATGTTCTTAAGGTATTTTTACACTTGTGCATTTCAGTACACGTGGAACCTACTTTTATACATGGTATGAGTGGAGTTTTGCTGATCTATTTTCAGATGAGTAGCCAATTATGCTAGCACCATCTATTAAATAAGCCAGCTCCCCCTAAAGAGAAATCCTGTCATCTGATGAGTCCTCACATGCATTTCTGGTCTCTGCATTCCGTCTACCTGTCTGTTCCTGGGGTAATTCTATACCATTTCTATCTAATCACTGTGGAGCAACTGTAACACTCAGCGAGATAACCCCACTGGCTCTCATCATTGCTTTGCCTGGTCCATGACCTCTGTTCCATCACAGTGATTGCAGTAGCGGGCTCTGGGCAGCTTTGTTTATATTCGGAGCTGATCCCCTTGAGTGTGTGCACTGTTGTAAAATTTCTTTTCTGACTCTTATTTCTACTTCACTGGTTGCCGGCTGCTCCAAATATCCACTGTGGTCCTCTTCCCTCCTGTCTCTGGGTTTCCCTAAGTGGATCATTTTACCTTACATCTCCATGGTTTTGTATTTCCTCAGCAGGCAAGACAAATCTTTAGGGTTTCTTACATTGTGGTAATCCAGCAAAATGAAAACTTGTGGGCCTCAGGTGAGCAAAGTAGCAATCTGATTCCTCTTTCTTTGGGACCCAAAGAGCTTTAGCCTTCCAGGAAAACCAAGTCCAGGTGGGTTCCATAAGACAGAAGATGCTGAAACCTCCAGCTGATGGGCAGGTACAACATTCTTTGCCTGCATTGATTCAGGAGTCTCTTCAATCTCTGCCTTGCTTCCATATTTCAAAAAGAGACAAGCCCCACACTTCACAAGTATCTGCTTGAGGAATGACCTCTTTACCATTAACTGCCATTCCTCTTTATCTGTGATAACTTTCCTTGCTCTGGGGGAAATTAACATAGCTAATCTCACTTCTTTTAATTAGCTTTAGTATGATATATCTTCCTCTATCCCTTTTAATCTATATATTGAACCTAGTATATAGATTATGATATTATCTTTATATTTAAACTGAGTTCCTTATACACAACATATACTTGGGTCTTTTTAGGTTTTATTTATTTCTTTTTAGAGAGAGAGAAGGGAATTGAGGGAGAAAGAGAGGGAGAGAAACATCAATGTGTCAGAGAAACACCATTCAGTTGCTTCTTGCATGCCCCCTACTAGGGACCTACCCACAACCCAGGCATGTTCCCTGAGAGGGAATCAAACCAGCAACCTTTCAGTTCACAGGCCAGCACTCAATCCCCTGAGACATGGTTTTTTTTTTATCTATTTTTTAAATAATACTTTATTGATTATGCTATTAAGGTTGTCCCATTTTTTTCTTCCCTTCATTACCCTCTGCCCTGCACACCCCCAGCACCCAGCATCTCCCCCACCTTAGTTCATGTCGGTAGGTCATGTATGAGTTCTTTGGCTGTTCCACTTCCCATACTATTCTTAACCTAACCCTGTCTATTTTGTACCTACCATTTATGCTGCTTATTCCCTGTACCTTTTCCCCCATTCTCCCTCCTCCCCCTCCCTGCTGATAACCCTCCATGTGAGCTCTATTTTTGTGAATCTTTTCCTGTTCTAGTTGTTTGCTTAGTTTGTTTTGTGTTTGTTTTTGTTTTGTTTTGTTTTTTGGTTCAGTTGTTGATAGCTGTGAGTTTGTTGTCATTTTATTTGTATTTTTATCTTCTTTTTCTTAGATAAGTTCCTTTAACATTTCATATAATAAGGGCTTGGTGATGATGAACTCCTTTCACTTGACCTTATCTGGGAAGCAGTTTACCTGCCCTTCCATTCTAAATGATAGCTTTGCTGGATAGAGTAATCGTGGTTGTAGGTCCTTGCCTTTCATGACTTTGAATACTTCTTTCCAGCCCCTTCTGGCCTGTAAGGTTTCTTTGAAGAACTCAGTTGATAGTCTTCTGGGAACTCCTTTGTAGGTAACTGTCTCCTTTTCTCTTGCTGCTTTTAAGATTCTCTCCTTATCTTTAATCTTGGGTAATGTAATTATGATGTGTCTTGGTGTGTGCTTCCTTGGGTCCAACTTGTTTGGGATTCTCTGAGCTTCCTGGACTTCCTGGAAGTCTCTTTCCTTTGCCAGACTGGAGAAGTTCTCTTTCATTATGTTTTCAAATAAGTTTTCCATTTCTTGTTCTTCCTCTTCTCCTTCTAGCACCCCTATGATTCAGATGTTGGAATGTTTAAGGTTGTCCCAGAGGTTCCTAAGCCTGTCCTTATTTTTTTTGAATTCTTGCTTCTTCCTTCTGTTCTGGTTGAATGTTTCTTTCTTCCTTCTGGTCCAAATTGTTGATTTGAGACCTGGTTTCCTTCCTGTCACTGTTGGTTTCCTGTACATTTTCTTTTATTTCACTTTGCATAGCCTTCACTTTTTCCTCTATTTTGTGACCATACTGAACCATCCTGTTTAGGATGGCTCATCATTCTGTGAGCATCCTAATTACCAGTGTTTTCAACTCTGCATCTGATTGGCTATCTCTTCATCATCTAGTTCTATTTTTTCCTGGAACTTTGATCTTTCATTTGGGCCATATTTTTTTTGTCTTAGTGCCCCTGTTTTGTAGTAAGGGGTATTTACTACAAAAGCCTTAGGTATTTACCAGAGCGGCGTACCTCTTCTCTGATGGTGTATGTGGGGGAGGGGTCCAAGAGGGAACAATGCCACTTGCTCAGCTCTCTGCTGTCTCTCAGTCACTTTCCCTGCTACTCACAAGCAAATTGGGCCCTTCTGGTACAGATTGAGACCCAGTTTTCTTTCCATCACTATGGGTTCCCTGTGCATTTTTTTTTCATTTCACTTAGTGTAGCTTTCATTTCTTCATCTAATTTGCAACCAAAATCAACCAATTCTATGAGCATCCTAATCACCAGTGCTTTGAACTGAGTATCTAATAGGTGGGGTATCTCTTGGTCACTTAAAAGTATTGGCTCTGGGGCTTTGATTTGTTCTTCCATTTGAGCCTTTTTTATTTTTTGTCTGGTTGTGCCTGTTATGTAGTGAGGGGTGGAACCTTAGGTGTTCACCAGGTGGGGCAACCCAGTTACTGGGTTGTGATGCTATATGTAGGGGTGGGGTCAGAGAGGGAACAATGGTACTTGCTCTGCTCTCTCTCAGATTTCTGTCCCTTCTGCCGCTTCCCCCAAGCAAATTGGACCCTTCTGGTGCTGGTTCCTGGGTGGGTGGGCTTGTGCATGTTCTAGGACCCTGTGGGTCTCTCCAGTGAACTCTCCTGTGAGGCTGGGAGTGTCTCCCGGCACCTCAACCCCCACAGGTGTTTTCAATCAGTGCTTTTAGGCTTATTTCACAGCACTGGGTCCCTGGGTTGAGCGGTCTGTGTCGCTGCCCGTTTTCACTTGGTTTATCTGCCTGCAAATGTGTGACTGCGGACAGCACGCTGCCTTGTGAGCCTCACTGGGTCTGCTTGTTGCCTCCCGGTGCCTGGGGTCTGTCACTGGGGTCTCTAGCCACCACCTGCGTGCCTAGGGTTCACCAACTGCTGCCTGGGTCCTGTGTGCCCAGGTCTGCTAGCCACCGCTTTCCTGTCTCAACCCCTCTTCACATGTCGCCAACTCCAACACTCTTACCAGTCTGATGAATAGTTGTCGGACTTCTGTACAGTTCAATTTTCTGTCTGTTCTGGTTGTTTTTTTGTTTCTAAATTTTTGTTGTCCTTAATTTTGGTTGTGTGAGGAGGCACAGTGTGTTCACCTACACCTCCATCTTGGCTGGAAGTCTGGAAGTCTTCTTTAATCTATTTTGACAATTTTTGCTTTTTCACTGGTGCATTTAGACCATTGATATTTAAGAGATATTGATTTAGTTGGTTTAATATCTGTCATAGTTGCTAGTTTTCTACTTGTTGGCTTTTTTCTTTGCTACTACTTTTGTCTTCTACACAGTTTCTGCCTTTTGAGGTTGTTAATTGAGCATTTTGTGTGCTTTGTGTTTTTTTTCCTTTCTTAGCATGTCAATTACATTTCTTTTTTTTTTCATTTTTTTTAGTTGTTGCCCTAGAGTTTGCAATATATATTTACAATTAACCCAGTTCCACTTTTGAGTAACACTGTTCTGCTTCACATACTGCGGGTGCCTTTTAGTAACAAAATATATCTAATTCTATCCATTTCACACATGCATAAGCATACATAGCATAGATGTACATATGTGTACACATACATACATATATACATATACTGTTGCTATTATTTTGAACAAATTTATCTGTTAGATCAATTAACAGTAAGAAAAATAAAAGTTTATCTTCGCTTGTTCGTCCTCGGACTCCTTTCCTTTCTTTACGTAGATCTATGGTTCCGACCTATATCATTTTCCTTCTCTCTGAAGAACTTTTAACATTTCTTACAAGGCAGGTCTACTGGCAACAAATTCCATCAATATTTTTGTCTGAGAAAGTCTTTAGTTCCTTACTTTTGAAGAATAATTTTTCAAGGTGCAGAATTCTAGGCTAATATATTTTTATCTTAACACTTTAACTATTCCACTTCTCTCTCTTCTTGCTTGCATGATTTCTGAGCAGAAATCAGATATGATTCCTTTTTTTGCTGCTCTGTGGGTATTATGTTTTTCCCCTGTAGTTTCTTTCAAGACTTTTTGTTTTGTTTTGTTTTGTTTTTTATTTTTTATTTCCTGACATTTGAATATGATATGCCTGTGCATATTTTGGGGGGGCATTTATCCTGCTTGGTATTCTCTGAGCTTCCTGGACCTGTGGTTTTGGGTCAGACATCAATTTGGGGAAATTCTCACTCATTAGTTCTTCAAATGTTGCTTCTGTTCCCTTTTTTCTTCTCTTCCTTCTAGTATTTCTACCACGCATATGTTACACATTTTCACACTGTCCCACAGTTCTTGGATATTCTGTTTTCTTTTTTCCATCTTCGTTCTCTTTGATTTTTAGTTTTGAAATTTTTTATTGCATATCCTCTAGCTCAGAGTCTTTCTTCAGTCATGTCCCATCAAAGGCATTCTTCACTTATGGCATTTTTTTAAATCTTCACTTATCTTACAGCATTTTTGATCTCCAGCATTTCTTGTCGATTCTTAGAATTTCTATATCTCTGCTTATATTATTCATCTGTACTTGTGCGTTGTCTCCTTCTGTTAAAAACCGTAGCCTATTAATCATACTCTTAAAAAATATTTATAGCCTGGTAATTCCAACATTTTTGTGATATCTGGCTCTTGATGTGATGCCTGTTTTATTTCTTTAATCTGTGATTTTGCCATGTAGTATGCCTTACAATTCTCAAAGGTGGATGTGGTGTGCTGGGCAGGAGGAAGTGGCAGAAGTGGTGGTCAGGTGTGCAGGGGTAAAAGGGTTCGGCGGTCCTATGATCAGGTTTCAGCCTTCCAGGGAAGCCTGTGTTCCTGACCGAGAACTTCACCAGTGTGTCCCAGTGTTATTAGTTGTTTTACTTTCAGATTCTCTGGTTGGTTGATTTTAGTTTTCATTTTAGGTAGAACAGGATGGCTAGAGGGGGCTGGAATTGGGTTCTTCTCTTCCCCAACGTGTGGAAGGCCAGACCCAGATGAGCAAGGCTCTGGTGAAACCCCAGTGGGTTCGGCTCAGATTCAGTCTTTGCTCCTGAGGGCAGTCCCTGATAAGAGGAATATAATGCTCAAGTGCATTTCAGAATGGTTCCTTGTCCCTTCCCCCTTGTGAAAGCAGGGGAGGATTTTTCTCTGATATTCACTGTGAGTACTTTGTAGAACTCCAGGAGGTAAGAGTGATTTTGTGAGTTTTACCTCAATGACTGGATATCTCCAGAGTTTTTAACCCTCAGACATGCACACACTGAGCCCCCAGCAGTTCGTCAGATGCAGCTCAGGTGTTCCCAGCCCAGCATTGGTTTCTGTGAAGGTTTCTGCCCAGCTGGGTTGCTATTCTCATACCCTCCTGTCTCTCTCTGTACTTTGGGGTACAGTGGTTTGCCATGTGACCTCACGTCTCTGATGAATCAAAGAAGCATTGTTGCTTTTTCAATGTGTTCAGCTTTTTACATATTGTTAGTGTGACTTCTTAACATGGTGAATTCTAATCTACTTATATGCCAGACTGGAAACTAGAAGTCAATATTAAAAATCAAGGTTATACTTTCCACCAAGAAAAAATATTTAAGAGAGAAGTATTTAAAAATATCTTGGGGAGTTTTTAACAATGGAAATATTCAAAATTCTACAATAATGTCATGTAATATAGGATAATTATAAAATAGAAATGCAGAGGTCAAAGAAGACTATAACATTGGGGATGTTCCTGGGTGAGAAGAGCCAGTGTGATCAAAATTTGAATTCCCCCCAATTAATTTGATCAGAACTGTGGTGCATCAGTATAATTGTAATAAATGCCTCCAAGGGTGATAAAGGTTTCTAAAGTTAATGTGAGAGAATTATTGGAGCTTTGAACTGCTGTCTTTTATGATATATTATGAAGTTACTTAATTAAAATTTAGATACTATTTTAAAAAATAAATAGAACAGTGGAAAAAAAAGATATCCCAATCAATAGAAAGTCCAAGTATGTAAGAAGTTTTATATCTATGACATTTCCAATCTATAGGGACAATCTATTTTATTCATTAACGATTTTGAGACATTTGGTTAGCTCTTTAAAAAAAAATTCTGTATCTGGTACAAGTACCAAAATAAATTCCACATGTATTAAAGATTTAAATGTCATATTCTCTACTGCACACATATATGGATATTTATACTGTTGGTTGATATGCCCTAAGCAGATTAGCAAAGGAGGAAATCATAAAGGGAAAAATACAATAGATACTACCACATGGAAAAGCTATTAAAAAAAGGGCAGGACCAAAATGTGCTATAATTAGTATGAAAAGATAAATGGAAAAATGGGGAAAACATTACCTACTGATAAAGCCATTGATCTCATCAAACCAAAGAATTCTTACAAATCTTGTAAATAAGATCTAGGTGGAGACTCCGCATGAGGGCCTGATGCCCGCAAGGAATGACAGGGGGAGACACAGACAGGCAATGCATTTAGAAGAAAGCCAACCTCTTGATAAAACAAAATACAAAGTAAGAACATACTTTTTTCTCTTTAAATTTGATTGTGATTAATAAGAATTAAAAGGTTACTGTAGAAAACAACTAAACAAAATACTTATGGATCAATGCTCATAATATAAATGTTTTTTTCTGATGTCCCAACTTATTATTATCTTTCTAATATTTCTAAGTTTAACTATAAGTAATTATATAATCAGGATTCATTTTAATCGCAGAATTTATCCTAAGGAAATAATCAAGAGATGGGTACAAATCTGTATGAACAGATGTTTATTCAAATGTCATTATAATGTAAAAAATTAAGAACACAATATCCAACAATAGAAACACCATCCATTTGTTAAATATCATGTCCATTATAAAACATGTTTATCTAGGGGTAAATGTGCTACAAAGCATTCTGTCCCATACTCTGTAAGCCTAGTAATCATGTAAAACCTGCCAACTTAGCAAACATCAGCAAATTGCTGAGCTCATAGCCATTATTTTTGCTGTTGGAGTTATAGGAGAATGTGGTTTTTTACTTTGTATTTTTCCAAATGTGGATTTGTTGCAAAATCAGAACACAAGTGACTTTTTATACACATTTAACTGGTGATTATTGATGAAAGTCTTTTTTTCCTTTATAAAGAAAATTCACTGATGATTAGGTAAATTTTATTTGTAGTTTTCACCCTTTTCTCACATTGTGGTGTATTCAGAGTCCATACTGCTTACTTAGTAAGGCAGTAATCTAACTGTACCTTTAAATGTCTTTATGTTTCTGAGAGCGCACACAGGTGTTCTGACTTCTCTAAAATCACCTGTTGGTGAAGTTCGGTGCTGAGCCATCGAAGATGTATCTGATGGGGCACTTAGTCCTTTGTGGGGTCTCTTCCTCTCCTCTCTCTGCAGAGCCATTTTTATGCTTCGGCTCTTTGATTTTCTCTGACTTGAAGTATGTCCCTTATGACTGCCCTGCTGGTGACAGATGTGTCCTGAGCAGTGCTGATGTGGGGATGGCAGACAGGTCAATGTTCTGGTGAGCCTTTCACAGGCTGGGCAGCCTGCAACAGCAGTAGTTGTAGAGATGCTGTGCTGAAAGGGAGCTGAGGTGGGTGGGTTTAGAGTCCATTCTGTTTTCAGGGACCATTACCACTGCTGAGTCTCCATTTCTTCCCTTATTCTTACAGCAAATAGTTGCTAAACCCTGACTATCAGAAGCACTTTTGAGACTGTGGAGGACAGACAGATAAGATCCTTGAAGTCTTGGCAGCTACTCATCTGAAACTAGAAATTCAACACCTAAGAGAGATGAGAATTTCACATGACATTGTGCCTGGTACCTAGACTGTTCTCAGTGTATGTTAATTCATTGTTTCCCCTTTCTTCGTTCCCTGACACTGGACCAAGGCTAGCATGAACTAATCTGTGTTTAAAGCTCTCCAGAGAGCAGCCTTCCCCTTTAGCTCTGTGCCTTACCTCTGTGGCCTCATGTACAAGAGCCCTTGAAGGATGCTCTCCACAAAGGCTGGCCGACCAGGAGACGCGAAGAAAACAGATCACCCCTCACATTCTAGTGGTCTCACTGAGAATGGGTTGCACTGGCAGCTGAGGAGCTCAGGGTCCATGAAACAGGCTCTTTCTGAAGTGTGTGGTTGCCTGCTTTAATTCATTTGGTATCTGGATCATCTCTCTTGTGCTGGTGTCACGTTTACCTCAAACAGGACAGTATAGACTCTTCTCTTCTCAGCTTAGCATTTCTTCTAAACACCTCCTATCTGAGGCAACCCAACAAGGAGAAACTGGAGAAATCATAGGACTTGTGCAAACAAGTCCAGACATGTGATGTGCTCAAAGACATGGTTAGTGACAGAGTCTGCATCCTGCTCAGAATGAACTTTTATTGTACCTTGCTATGGATGTTTCTGTGGAACTGAAGATTGTTCGCTGAGGCAAACACATTCCAGATTCAGACCCAGCAGTGGGCCATTGTCCCCATCACATGGACAACTGGAAAGCACAGGACTCAACACTATGAGGTTTGTGTGTGAAGTTGGGTGCGCCTAGGTTTTGATGTGTTCTGAATCAGCAGCCCTTTTCCTGCCCACCTGTTGTATCCAACTTTCTCGAAATTGGTTTGTTGCTGTCTCCTGCATAGGCTTGTTATCAGCCTATCAGTATTGGGAATGAAAGACAACAAAGCAGTAGAATGATCAAAGAGAGAGAATGAGAGCATGAAGAGAGCGCAAGCGCAGTTTGTATTTGGAGGGCTCTGTACAGAGGCGAATAGGCTGCAGAGGTGTGTGGCAGTAATCTGCACATCAGTCCCCCACACAGGCTTCCCTAACTCTAGACCAGGCCCATGTGCTGGAATCCCTGAGGAACCACTGGCACCGGTGTTCTTCTCACGCCCACTCGATCTCTAGAGCCATGGCTGGGAAACATGGAAATGTCCATGGCAGAATATGTACATTGAGGGTTTTATTTAGAAAGAGATTGAAAATGATTAAGGTTCTTTCTTTTCTGATGTTGAGGCCCATGCATTAGCCATCTCTGCTGTCTTTACAATGTATTTTGTGAAGTTGTCTTTTACCTTCCACAGGACCAGCTCTCAGCGGACATGTACAGTTTTGTGGCCAAAGAAATTGACTATGCAAACTACTTTCAAACAGTAAGTGTCCACGAAGATGAAACAACTCAAAGCCTGTTTGCGAGATTGTGGGGCAGGCAGCAAGGAGTGTGCACACGACTTGAGCATGCCACAGGGAAGACTGCGTCTGAGCTGAGAAAAACACAAATTAAAAATAGGGAAGTGATGGGATGACAAGGAAGGAAGAAGACAGAAGAAAAGGAGGAGAAATCCTGAAAAGCATTGTTGACAATGCTTTGATAAGTATGTAGAAAAGCTGTCCACTATTAGCAATCTTCCAACACTTTCACCAAAGGACCAGAAATTTGGGGGAGTTTCTTCTACCCTAAAAAAGGAGTGATATGCATTCCTTCCAACTCAGAAAGTTTATTTGAAACTAGTGGTATATCTCTAAGTATATTTCATTGGCTTTATTTGTGAAGGTAATATCCAATTTTAGAGTTGTTAAAACTAATGAAATTATTAGCATTCCAAACATTATTAGGCTGCCTAATTGTTTATTTCAATATTCTAATTTTTAAAAATTATTTTTGTTTTACTTGGAGATGACAGTATCTACCCTCCATGCCAAGCCTTTAAACAGTGACTCATCCCCCTTCCCTCATCCATGGCCAATCTGTGAGGGTGGAGGAGGGGTTCAGAAAATGAACGAAGTAACCGTTGTTCTCGGATTTCACCTGCCCTTGTCAGCATTTCAGCAGATTTTGTGGTAGTGGGATGGGAAAAATAGAACATCTTGAAGGAATCTGTTCTTTGAGCTGTATTATTTTAACTAAAGCAGTTTTGCCTCCCAAGGTACTTGAAGTACTTGAAGAGAATTGTAGATCTCGTTGCAAGTTTTTTGACCAGTTATATCTTAAACCCACTTTGCAGAAAACAAGATGTGTGTGTGTGTGTGTGTGTGTGTGTGTGTGTGTGTGTGTGTACGTACGTACATGGATGTACAGGCTAATAGCATTTGGCTCCTGTAGGCATACAGATTTATAAATGTGTTTTTCATATATATTTTCCTATTGATTCACTTCTCTTTTACTTTTTGCTTTGATAGGGTGCTTAGCAAGGTAGAATGGCAGCAAAGGCAAGCTCTCTAAGTCAGGCCCCAGCTGTGGGGCAGCCCCTGTAACCCCTCATGGTTCTCCTGCCTCCCAAACCCCCATCTGTGACTGTTGCTGCAGAGACTACAGAGGAAGCAGGGCAACTGCTCTGTGCAGAGCACTCCACGTGGCACAGCAGCCTGTGTCTCCAACCCTTGACAAGAACTAATGCTTGCTCTTGTGTTTTCTCAGCTAATAGAAGTACAAGCTGAATACCACAGGAAGTCACTGACACTCTTGCAGGCGGTGCTGCCTCAGATAAAAGCACAACAAGGTAACCCTCCTTGTTACCCTCCTTGGTTGGGGAAGGTTGGAGACAGTCTGCCTGCCTTCCCAGATCCCACCAGTGCCCCATGTTTTTATCCATCCTTATGTGTCCCCAGGGGTCACATTTGCATGAGCAGCTTGGACTTCACCAGCTGGTGCCTTGATTCAGCTGCAGTGAAGCAGAGCCCACTCAAACATACCGTTCCCTAAGGGGATGAGTCAGGGGAGGTGTGTGCGCACAGATGTGTATGCAAGTGTGTGTTACATGAAATCCAGCAGCTCTTGACACAGCTGGTTAGCCTCTGCCCTACACAGACCTCTTAGTCCTCCCCAAAACATGGGAATGGAGACTCCACTGGGCTTCCATGTATTTCGTAGTCTTAGAATAATCTGTATGACATGACATACTCCAGCAAGGGTTATGAGTGACCTTCATAATCCTTTCCATTGACTCCCTCCTTGCTCCTCCCGATCAGAGGCCTGGGTGGAGAAGCCTTCCTTTGGGAAGCCCCTGGAGGAACACCTCACCATCAGCGGCCGGGAGATCGCCTTCCCTATCGAGGCATGTGTGACCATGCTGCTGGAGTGCGGGATGCAGGAGGAGGTGGGTCTGGGGTGTATGACATGATGCTTCTGGAGTGTGGGATGCCAGGGGAGGTGGGTCTGAGGCATGTGTGACAATGCCGCTGGAGTGCAGGATGCAGGAGGAGGTGGGTGTGGGCATAGCCAGGCCCTACCCCAAGCAGGACCCCAAGCAGGTGTCCTCTTCCATAAGGCACAGACCACAAGATCTTCACCCCTGTTGCCATCCCCACTGTGGCTCCTACAAATCTAACCATGGTAAGATGGGGTACAACCTCCTCTCCTACAGAACACAAATGGGTCCTGCTCTCTCCTATGAACCTTCACTTTATGGGGAGACTGGTACTGCTGGCCATGGCAAACTTAGAGCCATACTCTGGCCATTCTTTCTTCATGTTTAAAATTATTTTGGCAATCTACTACTGCTTCCTCTTCCTTTTCCTCCTCCTCCTTCAAAGGTTCTCTGATTTTAAAAATAGAACTTTTAGAATACATACACTGCTATGTTCATTGCAGCATTATTTACAATAGTCAAGATTTGGAAGCAGCCTAAGTGCCCATCAGTAGATGAGTGGATAAAACAGCTGTGGTACATTTGCACAATGGAATACTACTCAGCCATAAAAAGAAGGAAATCTTACCCTTTGCAACAGCATGAATGGATTTGGAGGGCATTATACTAAGTGAAATAAGCCAGTCAGACAGAGACAAGTACCATGTGATTGCACTCCTGTGGAACCAAAAGAACTAAACAAACAGATTCGTAGATACAAAGAACAGACTGAGAGCTCTCAGAGGGAATGGGGGTGGGGAGCTGGGTGAAAAATGTGAGAGATTAAGCAAAACAGCAAAGCAAAATCAGAGACAACAGTGTGGTGATTATTAGAGGGAAGGGAGTTTGTGGAGGTGGAGGAGGGTAAAGAGGAATAAAAGGTGATGGAAGGAGGGACTTGGGGTGGTTAACACAATACAATATACAGATGATGTCTTAATAGAATTGTACCCCTGAAATGTATATAATTTGTTTACCAATGTCACTTCAATAAATTCATAAAAATAAAAAATGGACCTTTTAACCTTTTTGATCATAACTCTTTTATAGAGATCCTGAAAATATGATTGATAGCAACATTAGAAAATAGTTCTTAAGGGCCACATGTATAAAAGGTCTACGAGAAATGAGTGGCGGTTGTTTTTATTACTGTGTAAATCTTTCCTGAGAGCTAGAACTTTCTTTGGTTTCTTTTATTGGCTGTTTTAAAATCGTCACACCATCTTCCTTTGATCTGATCAGCGGATCAATACTTAAGTAGGGCCTGCTATGCATTTATTACTCAGCAAAGTATAAAAGAGTCAAATGGGGGCTTATAAGCTTATTGGAGAAGGTGAGCATCCCATTTATTAATTTGGATTAATTAGTTAATTAATCTGATTAATCCAAAATAGTCTTTAAGTCAGCACCTGGTCACCTGGGGCAAACTGGGAGGACTTCCGAAGAGAAGGAAGCCAGTTCAGGTTCTGATGCATGTTGGCTGCGTGCCTGTGTCAGGCCTGCTCTGGATAGGGCTGTTCCAACAGATGAGAATAGGTCTTTCTTACCATATTTTGGTGCCAGGCATTTTCACCAAATTGCGCTATCAATCACAAGAGGGAAAGAAGTTTACAATGCCTGAGGGATGATTTGATAGAGGGAGGTAAACTGGGCCTTTTCTTTCCCCATCATTTTTTATGAATTATGGAAAAAGACACTTAAAGATAAGATAACCAGCTTCATCACCTAGCATATGGTTGGTCCTGTTTCATCCACACCTCCATTTCCTGCCCCACCTCTGCTTCGGAGATTTTGAAGCCAATCCTAGACATTATATCATTGCATCTATAATACTTCAGCAAGTTTCTCAAGAAAATAAGGAATGTTTTTAAATAGAACTAGAACATTATTACATACAAGTAAAACGAATTGATCAATATCTTAGAATTTCTACTCAGTGCAAACTAGTTTTTGAAGAACAGGCATCAGATGGTGTGGCATCTCCCATCTTGTCTCCGGATTCTTCCGGCCCTTCCGCCACCCGCCAGACCTTCTTGCTCCCCCTTGCACTTTTCCCTACTTTGCATCTGTAGTAACCAATATACTCAGGTTTCCCCTAGCCTACAAAGAGGTCTTCTTTCAGCTAAACCACAGCCTCATACCCCTTCCCCGACCAGTTGGATTTTGGTTTTTGTACTACCTAAGTCTTCAGGTAACTCACAGCGTTTCTGGTTGTGCACCCGTAGCGCTGCTCACTCCTCTGTCTCTGGCACAGCCACTTCTGCTCCCATCACCAGACTAAACCTGCCCTGTCAACCCCGGGGACCCCCAGGTTGCCCAGTCCCAGGCCTCAGCCTGGCTTCCTTCGCCACTTGGCCGCCTGCGATGTTACTGCTGGAGCCACCCTTGAAATCAGCACCCACTGTGCTCCCTCGTGCCCCTTGCCCTTATCGGTGACATTGCGATGACCCATTCAGCACTGCCCAGCCCTGCCCTCTACTGTCTCTAATCTTTTCCTGAGTGTCACCATCCTCTCCTGGACCTTTGCTTCAACCTCAGTGAGCATCCTGGGTCCTCACCCCTTCCCTGGGCCCCACTCCCATGTTCACTGCCATTTCTTCAGCATTTCCATGGGGTTTTTCTCTAACACCCCCAAACCTGGACCCACTGGCCATGTGAACAGTCACAATCTCCTTCTGGTTTTTCTGTGTCTCTCACTGGAGCAGTCTTCTCAGCTACATAGTCAGAACTCTGAAGCTCTTGTGTGACGACTCTGCTCCCTTCTCTTTGGTGTTGTCCATCACCAAACACCATTGCCCTTCCTTCACAGCTATGGCATGTGTTTGTGAGGATCCAGCCCTCTCCTTCGTGTGCACCGTCACTTGCTCTCTTCGTCATAGCAGCTGTGCTTGCACACTAATCCAAACATGGTTCGGGAGCTTCCTCACATATTTGCCAGAGAGCTTTGGAATCTCTTTGTCTGAGACACCCCGTGCTGAGAAGGGAGTTACAATCTTAGCAGGCCCAGAACTCAGACCAGGAACATCTTCTTCTAGAGGAACTTGAGAAGCTGAATAGCTGTCAATGGTTAAAGGAACAAGGGGTGTTCTGCCAGCCTGTTTCTCGGCCTGTGGGTCGCATCACCGAATGCAAGGAGCTAAGGAGGTGAAACAGAAACCAGTAGATCTTCCACTCATGAAAACTTCCCTGTCTCAGTTGGGCATTCCTCTCCAGCTCTAACCTGCATCTGTCACCTCTGCACACACCCCTGTCTGCTGCTTCTCTGTCTCTTCACAGTTTACTTTCATTCTACAAGGTGGAGCAGTTCACTTGGAAAAGACAACAGTGTCTCAAGAGGGACTCTAAGAACAGAACAGGGATGGGCCGAAGGAGGCATCCCTCACAAGCAAGCACCCTGTCTGCCCTACCCTGAGGCTCATAGGGGGCTTATGGCCCGGTCCCTCCCAACACACAAACACACACCCTGGAGATCTTTTCACATGGAAGTTCCTGGACTCCCCCTCCAAATTTAACCAGGTCTCAGTCAAAGTCTCCTCTAAAATGTACTTTAAATATACAAGAACAAGAAATCTGAGTGTCCGGGTTTTACTTTTTTTACTCCTACTGAGATGACAGAACAATGAGTCACCCCTACGAAGCCCTGGGGACACAACAGTGGGGGAGGCCCAGTCCCTGCTCTACCAGAGCATTTGGCAAACAAACAGCTACACTGTTGAAAAGTGAGGCTGGGAAGGTGCCTCTGGGAGAATTCGGAGGAAAGGAGTGGACAGGTTTCCTGACTTTGTTGGGTTTGCTTTTGTGCCTTTGAGTTACAGGGCTGTCCACTGACCCTCTGTCCTCTTGGTAGGGACTCTTCCGAGTAGCCCCATCCGCCTCCAAGCTGAAGAAGCTGAAAGCTGCCCTCGACTGCTGTGTGGTGGATGTGCAGGAATACTCTGCAGACCCCCATGCAATTGCAGGTGGGTACCCCCAACCTCTTAGCACGGTGTCCCTTGTACCATAGAGGCTCCCAGGGAAGGGGCAAGCATGGAGGATGTGTGGCTACATGTCAGACACTTGAGCCCGTGGCTTCCTGACAGGTTTTAGATGTGTCCACTCAGGGCCCAGTGTTGGGCCTGGTTGCTATGACTCCTTGGGAGAAGGTCTCCCCAATGTGCCAATGGAAGATGAGATAAAGGTGGGAAATAAGGCTAGAGGCCAGTGTGGTTGTCCGCCCAGGTCCCGTTGCCATGCCAGAGCCTCGGATCCATTCACATGGGAGCCACCATTTGATTTTGTTGTCTGGGTCAGTGGGCCCATCCTAGACGTGGCCCACAGGGTGATGCTGGCTCGGGAAACCTGTCTCTGCCATGTCAAAGTGGCTCACGGCTGATATTGTGTTCGTGCCCAGGAGCTTTGAAATCTTACCTCCGAGAGTTACCAGAACCTCTTATGACCTTTGAACTCTATGACGAGTGGATTCAGGCTTCCAAGTGAGTACACCACATTTTGGAGTATCTTGTGGGTTGGAGTTTATTTGGAAGTATGTATTGAAATTATGAAAGCATATAACCTGTGATCTGGCAACTCTGTTTCTTGGTATCTAGCAGGCAGAAACATGTGTCATGCTTATACACGTGCCCAAAGAGGCATATACAAAAATGTGGACTGCAGCTTTACTGCTTTTTGCTATTTGCTATTCCAGGCAAAAGCAAATGGGGATGTGGGCGTGGCTAAATAAGCTATGGTATATCTACACTGTGACATACTCTGCAGCACAGCTGCTTCTAGTCCTCTGTGTACATCAGTCTCCTGGGAAGCTTTGAAAAGATATCAATGCCTGGACCTTCTTCCCAGAGATTCTGATTTAATTGGCCTGGACTCCTTGTTTCAAAACTCCCAAGGCTGTTAGGTTGATAGCCATTGACCTTTGGTGAAGTTGAATCTCACTGAAGAGCCACGCTAAGCCTAATGGGATTACCAGTTGGGCAAACACACAGTGCCTGGCTGGCTCCAAATGGAAGGGGCATCCAGGAGCTGTAGGGGGAGCCAGGGGAGCAGCAGAACAACAGCTAGGGATTTCCAGGACAGTGCAAGGCGGCCAGTAACGAAAAGGGCATGAGCAGGCGAGCCACGTCAATTAGTGCTTCCGTGGAGGAGTTGCAGAGTGGAGACTCAGGCTAGCCCAGAGACGCCTGGCAGAGGATGCAGGAAGGACTGAAGCTCCAGTCAGTCATAGGACAGGGTGGACAAGCCTTCACCTTTGCTCTGGCCCCTGAATGTTTGCCCCAGAGCTGCTTCTGGTTATTTTGGCCCCACCTTAAATGTAACCTCATCCCTGACAAGCCGAGGTAAAGTGGCCAGCAGTCTTGATGGGTCCCATCCCTCCTGTTCATTCTGACTGCCTGGCTCACAGCTGTGTCTGGGTCACAATCACACTGGGAGCCTTGAGAGTGCCCTCCTCGTTGACCACGGCTTCCCAACCCTCAGGACAGTGCCGATACACAGGAAGTGCTCAGTGTGTGTTTGCTGGGTTGTATTGAATGCAAGGTCTTTGCAGCATCTGCCCCTCTACCTTAGAAAGGATTGAGGAGCAGGACAGCAGATGGGGCTCTGTGTCACCAGGGACACCCTAGCTGCTGGCAGACATGGGAGTGGAGACAACTGCGGGGGCTGCAAAGGCCGACATTGATCATGAGCAAGTGCTTTGTATGATTCTCCTTTAATTCACTCACATGGATGCTACAGAGCAAGTTCTCTTATTAATCCCCTTTATAATGAGGACAGTGAGGCTCCCAGAGATTAAATCATTGGCCCAGGATCACAGCCAGGATAGAGCTGAGTCTCCTTGGCCTCCAGACAGAAAAGCCTTCTTGGCCAGACTTTGGCCAGATTTGACTACTTGACAAATATGAGCTGTGACCTTTCCATTTCTAGTGGTAGGTTTGGTTTTCCCGTCCATTGCCTAGCAGAAGTTCCCCTGGCGAATACTCCCTACTCCCTCAGGCTGAAGGGAGGGAAGAGGTTTTTCTCACATGGCCGAGATCTGCAGGGGGCCCTCTGGAGCCTGCGTGTGGGTGGTGGCCACTGCCTGCCCAGGCCCCGGGCTGAGGTCAGAGCTGGCGCCTCCCTCAGCGGGGCTTTCCGGGTCGGTTTTCTGGGGCTTTGGCCTTCCTCACATGTCAGCCTTGATGTAGATTTTCATGAAAAAATCTTAAAAACTGTAATCCTATGGGTAATTTTTTAAAAATTCTCAGATGGCTTATCAATAAAGAAACCCTTAAAACAGATCTTTTTGTATAGTGGAGAATCTTTTCTTTATGGGAATTACACATCTCTGAGTCATGTCTTGAAAGATCAGATTTTCATCTATAAAATTTACTGACTCGGAGGGATTGACTGAATGTCCATTAAATAACGGTTGTTGAACTGGACAGCAAGATGCCACCATGGTGTGAGGGCGGGTGAACTACCACTGTGCTCCTGGGGATGGAGACAAGTGAGAACGTGACCTCTGACGGGAACTGTCCCTTTTAGTCACTGAGTGTCTCAGCGATCTTGGTGATATAAAGCTAGACAAGGGGATGATGACCCACTGCTTCAAGATCTCCCTGAGGGACATCCTCCCCCTCATTGGTAAACGTGGGTCTCCAACAGGAAATGGGAAATAATGATCCTGAAGCCTCAGAGCTCAGTGTCCTGGAACCAGGGAAACGCAAGGCCTTTTTTTGGCCCCTGAAGGGTGTGTGTGCCCTGCCTGGTGCCACGTATCCTGGTTCTGTGCCAGAATCACCCTCCTGATGACACCATGGCCCTGCTCACTCCAGAGCACAGATCGCCCATCCGCTCCCAACTACGACCTTGGGATATGTGACATGGGCAGAGGAAGTTTTATTAAAATAGCAGAGGATAATAGCAGGGGAAGGTAAGAGTAATCAAACATTTGAATAATAATAGCTTGTTGGCATGGTCAGTCACGTGGTTATCTCCTTATTCTCAAACATTACAGTGATGGTTAATATGACTGCTGGTGAGGCTTCATTGAGTCATCCTCAACCAGTGGCTTTTCCTGTTCATTCCCCAGCATCCAGGAGCAAGACAAGAGGCTTCAGGCTCTGTGGAATGCTTGTGAAAAATTGCCCAAGGCCAATCACAACAACATCCGGTAAGGGGACACTGGAGGCACGTGGGTCTGTTCTTCAAGCCCCAGAGACACATTTTCCTGGATAAAGGTCATGGTCACTAGCATGCACTGAATTTTATGGTGTCCAAAGCATTATTAACATGCATGGTCTCTTTGCAACCTCAGACCCTGTGAAATTGTTAATTACCATTTTACAGATGAGGAAACATAGTAGATGACTGGACTTTGCCTAGCTAGACATTGGCTAATTCAGTTAAGGTCTTTGATTTGCAAAAAGCAAAGGATAGTTCAAGTTTTTTCAAGACATTGGGGATTTATTGCAAAGATAGTTATTCGTGGACACCTGGAAAAGCTAACCAAACCTGGAGCTGGAGTTGGTTTGTGTGTCCTTGAGCGGGTCCACCGGGAGAATATTCTCTGGTGCTCCACCGTTCACCAGCTATTTTAAACACGTCTGTCTCTCACTTTTCTTGCCACCACACGAGATTTTCCTGCCTGCTCCTGTGCAGATCTCTCCTCTCCCTGGCATCTGCCCCTTCACACCCTCTGCTTCCTCACCACCGTGCCTCGCCGGCGCTGCTCCTGGCCCCACACCTCTTCTCACTGTTTCTTAAGATACAGATTTTCAGCTTCAGCTGCTGCTGCCATCTGCCTGATTCTTTCTGTTTTCCTGTAAAAAATCCCAAGTGGGGTGGTAAGGCAGATCCTCAAAAAATTAAACATAGAATTACCACTTGACCCAGCAATTCCACATCTGGCTCTGTAGCCACAATATTAGAAAGCAAAGGCTTGATATTTGTACACCCACGTTTGTAGCAGCATTATCCACAGTAGCCAAGAGGAGCAAACAACCCAAGTGTCCCTCAGTGGATAAGTGGATCAACAAAATGCACATGCAATGCAATATTCAGCCTGAAAAGGGAAGGAAATGATGACACATGCTACAGTGTGGATGTACCTTAGGACATTATGCTGAGTGATAAAAGCCAGTCACTCCCGTGAGGCACCTAGAATAGTCTTCCGCCTAGAGACAGAAAGTAGAACGGTGGTTTCCAGGGGCTGGTGGGGGTGGAGTTGGAGATAGGAGGGTATCAATGAATGGGTAGAATTTTAGTTGAAATGTTCTGGAGATGGATAGCGGTGATAGTTGCTTAAAAGTGTGAAAGTAGTTAATGATACTGATCTGTATATTTAAAAATGGTTAAAATGGTGATGTGTACATATTTACCACAATTTTTTAAAACTCTCAAGAGCAAGAATCAGACCGATATAACACACATCGAGTATTGCTGACTATTATAGCCCAGGACACTGGGCAGCTGCAGCTCAACTGTCCTCAGCTGAGGTACCACATTCTGGCCCAGGTGCATGTTGCCTCTTGGAGAGGGAGACGTGGTCAGGAGAGGCTGTGGGTGGAGTTAGCACAGACCCAGCTTGGGGACTCCGTGGTCAGACCCTAAGCCTGTGGACTTCCTGCTGGCTTACGGAAGGTGATCGCTGCCCTGTGTAGCTGAGAGTCCAGGAGAAAGCGTGTGCCCTGAAGGTGCTTGTCAGAGCCTGGCAGGTTTTTGGTGTGATTTGCCAGAGCTATTTTTGTGCTTGTTTTGTGAATAGCTTCTGCACTAGTTCTTTTTAATTCATTTTAATAATAGCTTTATTGAAATATAATGCACATACCATTGTACCCTTTTAAAGTATACGATTTTGTGTGGAGGTTTTGTATAATTGTAGAGTTATATGACCATCAGCACTAATTTTAAAAGATTTTCACTGCTTCAGAAAGAAACCCTTTCCCCATGAACAGTCACTCTTCATTCAGCCCAGCCCCTGGCAGCCACTCATGCACGTCCTGTCTCTGTCGCCATAGATTCCCTGTGCTAGATATTTCATGGGAATGCAGTCATACAACACGTGGTCTTCTGCTTCTCAGCATGATGCTTCAAGGCTCACCCATGTGGTAGCTTGTGTCAGAGCTTCATTCCTCCTCATGTCTGAATAATATTCCATTGTGTGGATGGGCCACATTTTATTTATGCGTCCATCCCCGATGGACATCTGAGTGGTCTTCACTTTTTGACTATCACGAGTAATGCTGCAAGTTTGTGGGGACCTACTTTTCTTGGGTGTATCCCTAGGAGTGGAATTGCAGGGTCATATGCTAAGTCATTAGTTTTTCCTTCCTTGGATCTCTCCAGAAAGCCCCACTGAGGGGGGCTCTGAAGGGATAAGGAGATACCCCTCCTAGCAGGTAAACCTCCTGCCCAATGACACCTAGATGTTTTGCTTCTCATTTCTGCACACAGGGAAGATGGGAGGTGACAGAGGTTTGAAATAAAGAAGGAACTTTAGGTCATTTTGCACTAAGTCCAAAAGAAGGATGGAGAATTTTTCTGGCCAGATGTTAACATTGAACAGAGTGAGATCTGACTTTGTCTGTTTTTGGAGCATTTCTGTGTCCTGACACATGATACGTTTTCATCACATTGCAAAATGTGTGAGTCTCATTGTCAGTAAGATATGCTACAAGAGAGAAGTTTCTACCCAGGCTTGGGGAACATGGCTGCTGTTGCATGCTCAGTTAAAACAGGCCCTTCTAACTTCCTTTCAGATACTTGATCAAATTTTTATCGAAGTTGTCAGAATATCAAGATGTAAACAAGATGACTCCCAGTAACATGGCAATTGTGTTAGGACCCAACCTCCTATGGCCACAAGCAGAGGGGTGAGTACAGAGAGGCACAAGCACATGGGTACCATGGGTCAGGGAAGGGATGGCCAGGGCCCAGAGAGCCACCACACTCATTTCCTTCTCCAGTCTTATATCTTTTGTGGCTTGCTCCCTTCTTAGGCTCAGGAGGAGGCCCAGAATTCTGCAGATCTTTCCCCTGATGATCTTAGAGCTTCAGGTCTGCTGGGAGGGTCTTCTCTGAGCTAATCTAAGGCAGTGCCAGGATGGGAGGGTGGGGGCACGGTGGACTAGGCAGGGTGAGCTCTTTCAGGCTGTCCTCACACTCCATGAAGAGCACACATTCCAGTGTCAGGATCCAGAGGGGCAGAGGGCTGTCTCGAAAGAAAGAACAGTCAGAAAGAGGATGAGACTGGCCGTGAGGAGAATCATGCCTCCCGTAGAAATGTGCCTTGTGCCTGCCGATTTGTGTAACTTCCTCATTTCCTGACTCATATCCTTGCATGTCTCCTGTAAGGAGGACTTCTGTGGTTGCCTTCATTCTGTAGATGGGGACAAGGAGTTCAGGAAGGTGAACCTCTTCTTCCCAAGAGAAAGCCTGCTCTCAGAACTAGGTCTGCAGGCTCCCAGGCCAGGGCGCCTTCCCGCACTGTGGTGCCGGTGCCTCGACCTTGACTCAATGCTGCACTCCTCTGCTCTGGGCCTGCAGGAACATCACAGAGATGATGACCACCGTTTCCCTGCAGATTGTTGGGATCATCGAGCCCATCATCCAGCACGCAGACTGGTTCTTCCCTGGGGGTACGTGGTGGCATCTATTGGGGTGAGGGTGGCTGGGAAGGCATCGCTGTGAGTTCTGCACCTCTGAAACATAGTCCCACTGCCAAAAGGTGTTTGTCTTGTTTTTTTGTTTGTTTTTTAGAAATAACATTTTATTTTTTAAAACATTTTTATTTATTTATTTTAGAGAGAGGGAAAGAGGGAGAGAAACATGGATATAAGAGAGAAACATCAGTTGGCTTCCTTCCTAACACGCCCCGGCTGGGGAGCAAACCCACAACCCAAGCTTGTTCCTTGGCTGGGAATTGAACTGGCAACCTTTTCGGTTTTCAGGACAACACCCAACCAATTGAGTGACACCGGCCAGGGCATCCTGTTTGTTTTTAATCCATCTACACACACGCGCGCGCACACACACACACACACACACACACACACACATACGCATACGCATTCACGCACTCAGGTATGAGCAGGGTCATGGCAGTTTCCTTCTCTCTGACCTGAGGACATCCACAGCCTACACTAGCTGGCCACATCCATGGATGTGATGAGTCTAACAGCCACACCATAGTTTCTTTAAATCCATGCACCTTGAAATGCTGGCACAGAAAGGAAAGAGACATCCTCTGCTTCCTAGCTGCAGAGGGAGGCTAAATCAGTGATGAAGGGAACTTCTGTCCAGAGCTGTGGATCACCTGGGCACCATCCTTTGTCATTCTCACCTGTGTCCTCTGAGCTTCTCTCAGCATGTAAAGGTGGAGCTCACAGGTGATGAGAACTTTTTTTGTACTTGGTTTGAAATTAGACTTTAGAGGCAGCTACCTCAGATGGACGTTCATAAATGTTCTCTTAGCCATGGGAACACCATTGCACAAGCATATGACTCAGTGGTACCGGTTTTGAAGAGACAGCAGTTGTTACACCAAATTCTGTGTTCCCTTCTAAAAAAGGGGTATCCTACTTTATGTTTAGTAAACATTAAGGGCATTTAATGTTAATGTTTCTGTGCTCTGCCTATCAAAAGTAATCAATAGTGCTGCTCTAATACATTAAGATTGATTGCCTTTATTTCATGCCATGTGTTTTGACTGTGAAAGCTCCTAACTTCTGCTCTCATGAGAGTTCTAATAAAAGACACAAGGTCGGGTGAGGGTAAGAAATCAGGATAAAGAAATGAAGGAGAAAGGAGTTGAAGGTACAGTTAATTTTGCACATTCTGTGGACAAGCTAGTTCATTGCCATTGCAGATGAACAGATTATTAGTAGGAAAGGAAGGGATGAGTATTTCCACAGATCCATCCAATAGCCAGTAGCCTTTGTGGCCTGAGTGAAGTCTCCAGGTCTAACCCTTTTCAGTTGTCCAGGAAGACATTATTATTTATAAGTAATAACACTGCCTCTTGTTTTCTTGTCTTGACCAATTCCATTGGCTGGCCCTTCTCCAACAGCATTAGCAGTGTCGAAAGTGGGCATTGCTCTTTCACCTGATCTGATTAAGACACTCTGGTGTTTCCCTCTTAACCATGAGGTTAGAGCTGGCTGATTTTGTCTTTTTTCAGAAAATACACCCCTGTATCCATTTAATTAAGTTTGTTTTTTAATCACAAATGGAAATTGCTTTATTACATGTCCATCATATTAATATGATAGTTGGGCTATTCTATTACTATTGTGATAAGTTATATTAAGATGAATTATCAGCAGATGACCAAACATTGGACCAAAGAACACAATTTTCTGGGTGTGGAGTACAAAGGAGAGGCCAGCTCGCTCGTCTCTGTCCTGCCCAGGAAGGCTGTGACAGCCCAACAGAGCATGTACCCTGTTCTTTCTTCCCCACAGAGATAGAGTTCAACATCACAGGGAACTACGGGAGTCCAGTGCACGTGAACCACAACGCCAACTACAGCTCAATGCCCTCCCCAGATATGGACCCCGCTGACCGGCGCCAGCCCGAGCAGGTCCGCCGGCCCCTCAGCGTTGCAACAGACAACATGATGCTGGAGTTTTACAAAAAGGATGGGTATGAGCTGGCATCCCTTTCTCAGCATTGGGGATTGGATAAGGGGAGGGCTGAGGTGTAACAAAACACAAGATGGCCAGGAAGGCTGCCCTGAGCAGCAGCAGTTAGGGCACTTGCAGCAGTTAATCTGTTCCCTAGTCTTGTGCTCTCATCTGTGCCCCTGGGGGCAGTCTCTCGGCTTGCGTCCCTGGAGGTGGAGCCTTTTGAGCTGACCACTGTCATCGGGGGCTGATTAGTTCTCCTGACAAGAAAAAAAATTGGTCCACAGGGGGATTAATATATATAAATATAATATATACATGTATATATATAAACACTTTATTTTGACTCAAAATTTATGAATGCCAATTCTCAAATCTTTAATGGTTTTATTTTTGTGATAGACCTGTTCATTTGCATTTTTTGGCAACATTAAACAGCACCTGTCATGTATAGTTTAAAACAGAAAACCTAAAGCTTAAAGCCATCTGAGTGTAAACTCCTTATAATTTGTAAGATTTTGTTTCCTCGTCTTTTGTGATTAACACCTGCACCTGCTCTGATGCAGCTGTCACAAGACTCCTGAAAGCACTCAACTGAACTCACATGGGAACAACTCTCCCACTCCTGTTAAATCAATTTACAGATTTTGTAATTGTTTACTATGATCCCATAGTAAGTAAAATGAGCATAAACAGGTTTTATAACAAGCACAGCCAATTCATGGTAAACATAAGCTATGGTATCTGAACTAAGTGGACTTTTGATGGACAGCAAGCTGAAGGTGTCAGCCAGCGTGTCTTCCAGAAGAAATGCATGCATTGCTTGATCAGGCAAGTCAGTTGAGTAAATTTTGGTTAGGAATTAAAAATGACCACTGTGACATAAAATTTAGCAACTGCTGCTTTAAAATAGACAGGAGCATAAAGCACCTAATGAGAATATCAGAAATTTCTTCAGCAGAAAGTATAGCAGCGGCAACCTTCAGCTTCCCATTCATACCACTAGGTGACCGGAAAGCTATTTGTTTGACATGCGTATGGCCTAAAGGATTCAGAGGGAAGGTCAAACACTCAGGACTCTTCCTTTTCTGAATGCAAGTTGGCACTGGGGACCTACACTGCATCCTGTGACGAGGGAGGAAGGTTCAGCAAGGGCAGTGTCCCTGCTTGTTACTGGACCACCAGACACTTGACCTATGAGGCCAGTGAGGGTTGTTTATCTGCTCTGTGTTGTTGTTTGTTGTTCTTTTAGCTAGTGGGGAAAGAAAGTCTGGAAATTCTTTGAAACTGAAGAGAGCAGAGGGAAAATTTTTTAAATCTATAAAAAGAAGAGTACACTTAGGGTCTGATTTTTGCATCATGAGGAGCAAGTCAGAGACACAGATGGTGACAGAGCGAGAGAGAGACAGAAAGTGCTAGCAAGTGCACTGGAATGGTTTGTAAAACTCAGTTAAAGCGACTCCATTCTGTGAGGTGTCTCTAGCAGAAGGACACCCTGGGAGTCAGCTTCAGTCCTGGCTGGGCGACAGAGCACTCAGCGGGTCCCATTGTTTCTGCATCAGAGGTGTGCTCATGTGTCCTCCCCAGACCTCATCTGACCTCAGCACCCTCCAAAAGCAATCTAGATGACCTCTGAGGGAGCTGCACTGCAGACTCGTGGGGCACTTAGAGTCTGCCGGCCCCAGAGCAAGCAGGCAGCTGGAGAAGCACAAATGGTGGTATTTTAGGCAGGTGCCTCTTCTCTGAGAAAGGTCTCTCGCTCAGGGACTATGTAAATAATATAGCACAATGTTCTGCACGATGTTCTGATTGAAAGCTGAAGGTGCCACCATACACTTTAAGGGTGTAGAAGATGAACTACATTAAATACCGTTGTGCACAAAATGAATATATTTTATGTATTTTAAAACTTGTCCTAACTTTTAATTACTTGGAGAGCATACTGGCAGCTTAGGATAAGCCTCACTGAGTTGTCTGGGGTACAGTACATATGTTTTAGGGTACAGTGAGCTTGCAGATGATCAGTTCCTAACTAGCTTTAAGGGAAATACAAACCTAAAGTTTTGGGTAGGTGTTTTGGGCAAGAGAAAAGGAATTTGTATCAGTTGAGTCCCTGTATTAGCAATATTAGGGGAATTCTCCACATTGGTCCCAATTTTTGAGTTTTTAAAATCTTTGAGACACATTTCAAAGTTTTCAAACTATCTCTAACCACTTGAAACACTCGACAAAGTTAACTTTATTGAGGTTTTTGATCAGGTTTAAAAAAGAATATATTTAATTATATTTCAATAAAGCTGTTACTTTAAAAAAAATTGGCCCTGGCTGGTGTGGCTTAGTGGATTGAGTGCTGGCCTGCAAACCCAAAAGTCACTGGTTCGATTCCCAGTCAGGGTACATGCCTGGGTGGCAGGCCAGATCGATGTATCTCTCATCGATATTTCTCTATCTTTCTCTCTTTCTTCCTCCCATCCCCTCTCTCTAATAGTAGGTAAATAAAATCCTAGGGGGAAAAAAGACAATTTGGGGAACAAAAATGGATGACATTTTCCTGGATTGATGGCTGTTATGTCCAAGACATCACTGAAGGTAGTTTCTCCCCAATCCCAGCTCCCGGCCTTTCTGATTCATAATGACACAGGAAACTGAATTTCTATAGCAAGTCCTGGGATCAGGTTTATTAGCTCACTTATACATTTTTCATGATTGCAGTAGGCAGAATAATGCCCCTCCAAAGATATCAGTTCTTAAACCCTGGAACCTGTAAATATTGCCTTATTTGGGAAAATGGTCTTTGCAGATGTGGTTAAAATAAAAATCTTGAAATACAGCGATAACGCGGGATTGTTAGGGTGGACCCTGAATGCAATCACACCAGTCATAAGAGGGCAGCAGAGATCTCTCACACACATGCGCGCGCACACAGAGAAGAAGATGTGCACATGGAATAGAGATTTGACAGTGTGGCCGCAAGCTAAGCAATGCTGACGGCCTCCAAAGCTGGAAGGGGCAAGGGAAGGATTCTCTCCCCTGAAGCCTCTGGAGGGAACACAGCCCTGCTGACACCTTGACTTTGGCCCTGTGATACTGATTTTGGACTTGGAACTCCAGAACTGGGGGAGAATATATTTCTGTGGTTTACTAACTTTGTGGTACTTGTGACAGCAGCCACGAAAAACCAGTCCATGTGTCTCCACAGCTACACACCAACAAACAGCTCCATGGTAAAGATGGCAGCAGGGATTTGATTCTTCTCCCATTGAGTTGACATCTGATTATACTCCCTTTTACTCTGATTTGGCCTCCGTGACTCACTTAGCTAACAGGACATAGCAGAAGAGATGTTCTGTGCCTTCTGAAGCCAGGTCAGAATGAACCTTATAGCTTATGCCAGGTCTCTTGGAACACTCACTCTCGGAACCTAGCTATGTTGCTGTGTGGGAGTCCAAGCAGCCCCTTGGAGAGGAACTGAAACCCCTAGCCTTCATCCCCAGCCAAGCACCGAGCTGACAGCTAGCACCAACTTACAGGCTTCGAGAGTGAGTCATCTTAGTCTTCTAGGCCAACTCAGGCAACCTCAGCTAGTCCTGTGTAGCGCAGACAAGCTGTCCCTGTCTGACTCCGCCAAAACTGTGGAGTTGTGACCTAGATAAGTAAGCAACCAGGTTTTGAGAGTTGTTTGTTAGGCAACAAAAGGTAGCCAGAACAAACGTTTAAAAAAGAATACTGATGTCCTACTTCCCCCACCCCCCATTCCTCCAATCTGACTTGACTGGCCTGGGCTAAGATTCAGGCAGTGATACTTGTTAAAGCATCCCAGATGATGCTAATGCACATCCAGGGGTGAAGACCACTGAATCAAAGAAAACCGTTGCCATTCTAGAACTTGGCAATAATACCATTTTTAAAAACATTTCCAAACTTTCCTACTGTAGCCATTGAGTGACACAGTATTAACAGGTCACGCCAGTGCTCTCTGCACTTCCCTCAGTTCCCACTGAAATCGTAGGGTGCAGTTTATCATGTATTTTCAATGCCTTGTTTGTATTTTCTTTTTGGTTAGTTTTATAGAATAGTGATAGTTGTTTCTTGGATCATTTGTCCCAAATAATAAACGAAAGTAAACTTGCAAATTCCTTCTATTTTTCTGACAATGGCAGAAGTGTTGTCCATGGTTACATCAGATATTTTTTATGCAAGACCTACTGGCCCTGAAAGAGTTAGCCAGGATGTCTGCTCTTGCCCATGGATCAGGATGGACTCGTGGGCCCTGAGTGTTTGTCGGGTGCATTCTCGGGCCGTGCCCCTAGCAGCATCTGAACAAACTTGACAGGGATTCTTGAAGGACCTGTGGAGACGCCCAAATGCAAGAATAGGAAAGACGTCAGTGATAAAGTGTCCTTGCTAACATTACATCTCTACCCTCCCGGTGGCTATCATCCCCCCTTCCTACTCCTCTTGCCCCCACTCCCGGCCCACATCCAGCCTCAGATTTCAGGCAGACCTTGCCAGTACCGCCACTGCCCCCTCCCCACCTCACCTGCCTGTGTTTATTCCTGCCTGTTGGCCACTTCCTGGCTCTGGCCTATATTCTTTACACCTGCCTTGCTGGCTGACACACCTGTCCCCCTGCCCGTGCTCATTTCTAGTCTCTTGTTCCCCTAACCCCACTGGTGACAAGTCCCAGCAGCATCTGTGAAGCTGCCCACAGACCCTTGAATCCCCATGGGATGGCAGTCTGTTCACAGAAATCCGATGAGTCTGGCTCTTTCTGTGTAGAAGACCAGCATGCAGCTCCTCTTTCCGGTCTCGGAACCTGTGTGCCTGCACCCCTTCCCTGGCTCCAAAGCGGGCTGGTCCTCAGAGACCCTCTACCTGGGCCCACTGGCAGCAGCCCAGAAAAGCTATGAGGACAGTGGAGCAGAGCCAGCCATCTGCCCGAGAGCTCAGCTGGGCATGTGACCCCCTCCTCGGCCTGTGCTGCTCTGGGACAGGTCTGGCCCCACCATTTAGATCTTAACATGGGTGACTTGGAAGAGGCATGTTTAATTGGAAGGTCCAAGGGTAATCTGAATGGCACTGTTTGGAATACTAATTCTACTGTTGGTTATACGGGGTCGGTGGGGAGGATGGAAATCTGGAATCTAATGAGTTGCTGAAATACATGACTCAACACATTGAAATCATTTTCTGTAATGTATTCAATATGACTTCTTAGAGTTCTTATCTCTGTCCACTTTCCCATGAGCAATCAAGTTAATTGTGCAAGCACAGAATACACTAAAGCCCAGTGGGCTGGCTGGGGACAAGAGAAGGTTGCAGAAGGCTTCCCAGGGTAGGGGAGACCTTCTGTAGGTGGGAGGGGTTGTTGCCATTCAGGATGAGTCCTCTGCACCCTGTCACAGTTCCTTTCCCAAAGACACCTCTACTCTCTCCTTTTCTCCTGCCCTGATGACCTGGCTAGGGCAGTAAGACTTGGGGGTTTGAGGAGAACCCCTTGGTTACATTGCCACAAGTCTTCATAATGTGGCTGTGGCATGCATCCTGTTCCAGACTTATTGATTGTAGAGACTGTTGTTACAAAACAATCAGAACTAGTGATCTGAGGGACTCACTTCTGTAAGTGGGAGGAGGGACCGTATGCCGTGGATAGATGGTGCCATTGCCCTATTTCAGGTAGGGCCTGAACCTATGATATGCTGACCTAGAAAGTCATCCCACATGTTAGTGGAGGATTTGACTTTTGTTTTGGGTTTGGATCAGTTAAATGGACCCTTGAGAGGTATGTTCTTAGCCCAGGCCCCACCTCAGCTTCCAAATGTCCAGGTTCGCCCATCACAGATGCTGCAACCAGGTCTGTGAGGTGTGGCGAGACTGAGCCCAGCCTTTACTTGCACAGAGGAGGCAAAGACACATTGTCATCATATATTTAAGAGAGGCATTATCCCTGGAGGAGCTAGAAATTACCTGATGCTGGTCTTTCTGTGTGAGTATGGGGTAAACGAAGTCTTCAGGTGTTTAGGTCCCTTGTCACTCACCTTGGCTACCGAGGATACCATACAGAGACTCCAGAGGTCCCTGCCACTGCTACACGTACTCCAAGTGCACCTTAAACACTCTCTGAACTTCCAAGTCTTTGATGGACATTTGGGGAGCTACCCAAATTCCTGGGGTCTGCATCTGACGGTTAACCCATTTCTTCTCTCCCTTCTCCTGGCCTTTGCCAAAGGTAACTGATCTCTAGAACAAAAATTAAAACCTTCTAGATCTCTATAGACTTAAACATTTCAAAACCAAACATTGGCTGACACCTCTAGCTAACAATGTACCTAACCAGGCTTCAGAAATAGGACTGCAGATATCTATCCTACAGAGGGGGGGAAAAATCCACTAACCCTTGACAGCTGACTTCCTAGAATGGTCTACAGCAAACTCTGTTCAGTGGTGAATGTATTATTTTGGTAGACACCTATTCTTCTTAGACCTGGATCTTCCAACTTTCAGATTTTGGTTTTTATTTCTATTTTTTGCTGGGCCAGGCCTTTGTCTCTTTTAATGTTTAAGGTTCTGGATCTCATGTTTTCCCTGTGTGGCCTGCCAGATTACAGACTTTAAAGCAAGAAGGCCATCTTCTTTCCTTCATCAGCAGACATTCATAGATCTAGCCTTCTCCATCCTTTCCTTACCCACCTTTTCAAGAAGAATAACCCCATGGGAAACAGCCCTTTGCAAATGCAGAGTGTGAGCTTTGGCATGGGGCTTTCTGAGTTCACATTCTGGCCACATGACCTGAGGAAGTTACTTAACCTCTGATTGCTCCAGTTTCTTCATATGCAAAATGAGGAAATAATAGTAAACAACAACCTTAGATTTGTTTTAAGCGTTAAATAAAATTTTACTTATGAAGTGTTTAAAACAGTGCTTGATATATGTTAATGTTAGCTGTATTTAGTAGACACAGTAGACTTTTTAATTACGGTTTTAAGACAGTAATGTGGCTGGGTGCACTTTCTCCGCATGATGTGCCCCGACCAACCCATTCTTTGACATCTCACTAAAAACACCTCGAGTGTTTTTCTCTGTCTCCACCTTCCTAGGAGGGACTGGGCTGCTTCTGCAAGCACAACATATACTACAGCCCAGTGGACTGGCCGGGGTCAGGGGAAGGTTGCAGGGGGCTCCCTGGGACATGGGAGACTTTCTGCAGGTGGGGAGGGTTTGGCCATTCCTGGCTGAGTCTCCAGCCCCCTGTCATAGTTTGTTCCCCAGAGGAGCTGTCAGCCAAGATGAGCCTGGTGCTTTCCTTCTTTCCTACCCTGATGACCTGGGCTGGGCAGTGAGACTTGGTGATTTTGTGGGGATCCCCCTTTGTTTTTCTGTTCCTTAAGCCTAGAATCATCAATGTAGGCTTCCTGCAATCCCATCCTCTGAAACCCACTGTGGCCCATCTAACTCAGAGATTCCTAGAAGCCTAAGGAGCGTAGGGAAAGGGGACTCAGCTCTCTCCTTATTTTTGTTTCCCTTACTTCTAGCAGGGAAGCCACCCCAAAATCTTTTCACGTTTAAGACAGTGTTAGGAAGGGAAGAAATCTGATGGTAGACCTATAAACCCAGCTGATGTGACCCAGATGGTGTCTTTTCAATATTTTCACCTCATACTGAGCCTGATTCACTGACACAATATCCTCATTCCCTGTTTGATCAACCTGTTTAAGACTGGGGTTCACTCTACGTATTTATCCACGAAGATCATTTAAAATCATCTGTACTTGGTACCTCCCAGGAAAGAGCATCATCTTAGTCAAGGCTACCACTTCCTGATCTCTTAGTAGATGCTTAGTAATTCATACACCTTGTTCTAGTTGTTCTTTACAACAACCCTGAGGAAAGGGAGATGGTGTTGCTCAGAGAATAGTAGATGGTAAGTAGCTCATCCATATCACACAGTAATGAGAAAATGTCAATCAGACACCAAAGTCCTCCTTTCAAAGCCCTGCTCTTGGCCACAGGACTATGCTGCTCCCTAGAAGATTCGTGGTGAGCAGGGCAGGGAGTGGGGTCACCCCATGATGGAATTGCCACTCCAGCTCCATGCTATCCAGGCCCCAAGCCTTTTTCTTTCCTCCATCAAGATATCATATGATTCTCTGCACCTCCAACTGGTCAACCCCATAAAGTTCTGTTTGTGTAGCTAGACAGACTGCTTATGGGTACAGCCTGTGTTTCCCATCATTCACGCCACCACAACCCAGTGCATGACTACTCGGCTCCCTCCCCTAAGGAGCGTAGGGAAAGGGGACTTAGCTCTCTCCTGGGTAATGGCCTAGCATGTTAAATATATCTTAGCACTCAGTAATTGATAAAAATCCCTTCATGGAAATGCTGGAAGTGGGATGGGAGGTATTAGCCTCCTTCTGTAGATAAGGAGGGAGCTTCACTGAGTCAGTGAATGGTTTAGGTGGGTCATGTGGCTTGGATCCTTTCAGAACCTATTCCAGGATATAATCTCATGAAAAATACCAATGTGCCTTATGATAAGTTCCATACAAATGAAAGGTCCTGGTAGACTGGGAGGAGTTAAATGGGACTGCCTTGCCAAGGTGAGAACTTGTCACCTGGCCTACCCCACATGGATCCCATGAATGAGCCAGCAAGAATTCTGCATTACTAGCCCCTGGTTTCCTTACCCTGACTCCTTGTCCATTTTGAAAATGCCAGTGGACATCTGAGGCACACTCATCATGAACAAGTGACGCTGCCTCCCATAAGACAATAATTTCAGGTGGCGATTACGTAGAGCAAGGCAGTCTCTCTGTAAAGGCAGAAGCGCATGTTCAGCCTCTATTTCTTGGTTGCTGACATTTTGCCACTGACACCCAACAGGTCTCGCCCTGTCCATGCTGTGTGCCCCAGGCAGCCTTCTCTCTGAGATTGCTGGTGTTGGAAGGTGCCATTGGAAGTAGTTGCATGTCCCACCGGCCCTGGTCCTAAATCCCAAGCCTCTTCTCCCCCTCTGCACCCCCACCAGTGGGAAAGGTCTTCCTAAGTGAAAGAGAATCCATAAGGAAGAGGAAACAGGGTGAGACTCACATCCTTTAGGCACCCTTCTGTTGACCACCTTGGGAGATATCATGCATCTTTGCCATCTCGCTGACCATGGCCGCTTAGTGGTATCCCCTGAGTGGAATGAATATTAAGCTTCTTCCTCTCTGCATCCTAATAAATTCTGAAGGCCAAGAGCAGAGTTGGATACTTCCTTGCAGCTCTCTTTAAACATCTGGGATGTGCCTATACCCGGTCCCAGACTTTTGGGTGGCCTCTGAGAGTGGTTCCGAATCCCCTACAGAAGCTGCTTATTTCTTGGTGGAGGGTCTTTAGACCCAAGATAACGTTGAAAGCAAGTGGGTCCTGGAAAGAGACTGACCCCACTTGCCCCTCCCGCCACCCCCCCCACCAAGGTGCCTCCTCAGAGCCATAGAGGGGAGATTGGAAGGTTAGCACTGACACGAGACTCAAAGAGGCCTCGTGACCCTGCAGAGGAGGGGGTGTCAGGAGGCTGTCCCTGCCCCCTGGTGGGGTGCACTCAGCCTACAGCCCCAGCCCTTCACTGTGTGCATCACTGCCGGCTGCATCCCTTAAGGCATATTTCCTTAAAGGACCCAAAGGCTGCTACAATCTCCAAACTTGACCCCTTTAAAAAAATTTTGCTGCACTTCTACAAGGTCCATTTGACCTTGTTGGAAGGCAGGATTTCATGGCGTGATAGCTCTGTGCTTCTGACCAGTGTGGGTGAAGAGGTGAGAGTAAACACAAGGTAACGCTCATACCCACACCCCACCACACATGTGCCTGGTAGAGGCAGATGCTGGCTGGGAGCACGTGTTTTCCAAGTGAATGTCTGCATCTGTCCTTAATACTGGAAACATTAGCTCTTGCCTTAGTCAGTGAAGGCCTTGCCTGTGTACCTCATAGAGCAAAGGGCATCAATTGCCTCGTAAGCCAGGCAGATGACTACTGTCCTTCCATCAGTTTTTCTCCCTTTTGATGCCCTTTCCTGCCCACCCCCGCCCCTACACACCTTGATATCAACCATTCAGTCTCTCTGTTCACCTGTGAGCTTAGTAGGATAAGATTTTTCACCCACACAAATAGAAGAGCCACTTTAGGAGACCAACAAAATGGAACCTAGTTCTTGGCACGATGAAAGCCCCACACCGAGACCCTGACCTTGACAGGAGACAACTTGTATGTCCAAAGGGAGGCATAGTCTTTTTGACACTAATATCTGTATGTTTCTGTCTCTGCAGCCTTAGGAAAATCCAAAGGTACGGTATCCTCGGGTAGCTATAGGCCATGCTCAGTCTCTGGGAACTCAGTGAGCCATGCCTTAGTGAGCTCTGCCAGAGGGTGAATGTGCCGTGTCTGGTTGCTTGGCCGACTGACCTGAGGCTGACTGTGTTCCCATCATTGACATGGAACCAGAGCAGAGAGACTGTAGGCATAAGTGGCCCCTTCCCACCTGTACACAAGTGGGAGTGGCCTGCGGAGGTTGAGGCTTGGCCAGGTCCTGGGGCTAGCACAGGTATTTAGATGTCTCCTGCTGGTCGCTGCCTTGTTCCAGTCTCATGCTACCCTTGTCCCTGTCCTGCTCACCCACCTCTCCCCCACTTGGGAGGAGTGAGTGCCCGCCAGACAGACTGCATTCTGCCCTGAAAGATCAGCTGGCTTTGGCAGCGGGTGGAAGCGCAGCTGCCCGCTGGGGTGAGACCGGCGGGGCAGCTGGAGGCTCCCACAGTGGCCCATCACTTTGCAGAGCCCTGCCCACACCTCCTTGCTTCCCTGGGCCCAGGAGGGTGCTACGGCTGCGCTGCTGTTCTACCACTGACCTGCTTGAATGTGTCCGCTTCATGGGGGAGGGAGCCTGTCACCTGCCATACGTGGATAAGCATGTGTCTTTGTGTCCCTCACCAGCATGGGCGTGAGGGTGATGGACACATCCTGGGTGGCTCGAAGAGGCTCCTCGGCAGGCCGGAAAGGGTCATGTGCCCCGCCCTCCACGCAGCCCCCTGCCCCGCCAGCAGAGCTGGCCGCACCTCTGCCCTCGCCCCTTCCGGAGCAGCTCCCAGAGGAACCCACAGTGCCCTCGCTTTCTCCATCCAGCCTGGGCCTCCAGCCTGGGGCTGAACGGACCAGGTAAGCCCGGGCAGGCTGCCTTCTGTGCGGGGGGTGGCGGGGCTCCCTGCACCCACTTCCAGCCTCTTGGATTCCATCATCCCCCCATTTCTATGCATTCACGTTGGCCTTCCACATCATACTGGTGCTCAGGAAGTCACCACAGCTCCCTGAACTATCAGATGCAGGCCAGGCTCTCCTAGAAGAACATCCCTAGCAGACAGCAAATTTACCCAGAGGCAACTTGTACAGAGGTATGGGGAACCTCAGTTCCTGGCTCTCCATTTCCCCTCCCTCTGCCATAATGACTTCCCTATTTTGCAATTTCGAATTTCAGTACTTCTCCTTTCCTCTCCTCTACCCTTAGATTTGTGGAGCCATGTTTACTGCTAACAAGGGTGTAAACCAGGGAAGGGGTGAAGGTCATGTGGTCATGCTGGCCCAGCAAACTTTGCAGCTGGCCGCATGGTTGTATTTCCATTCTCCTAAGGGGAGAAGAAAGACGGAGGACAAGCTCATTTCATCACTGGTTCATGAGGTCTTACAGAGAACCGTGTCTATCCAAAGCTGAAACATGCGATCTGCGCCTTCTCGGGGTGCGCATTCCAGCGAGTAGATGCTCAGGATGATTAAGGCACGTGGTCACACCTAGCGTCTCCGCAGAAGGAGGCTGGACCTGCCCTTCCTTAAAGGGGTGGCTTCTAGAAGTGGGACGTGCACAGCAAACTACTTTGCTGTTCTGTTCGTGTGTTTCTATGTGTTCTCAAATAGCAATCCAGAGAACTAGAAAGGCTGTGTCAGATCAGATATCACTGTGAATTGTCATTGGAGGATGCGGCATCCCTCCATGTCCACTGCAGTGAAAAATTGGGGACCATGAGAGGCTGAACCTTTTAACCCAATCTTTGATTTCATGCTCACTCACATGCACACACAAACACCCCAAATGAAGGTATTGTGGGTACTTTACTGTAATGGGGAAATGAGAAAGGGAAAGGGGACAGTGACAGTTTGGGAGAGGGGACTGATACTGGATGTGCTTGGGTTGCTGCTGATGGCTCCAACTCAGGGGACGGGCAGAGCTGGGTCTGGAGGGGTGCTCACCAGGCTGCGGGCCCACAAGAGGGATGCGGACAGGAGACCAAGCTCAGTGGAGAAGCAAAGGCTGATGGCTGTGGGCTGGCAAGGCAGACAGGTAGGAAGTAGACCAACAGGAGACTTGCTGGCAAGATTCCCTTTACAGACACTCACTGGCTTCATCCTGATTTCCTCTTATAACGGAGACTTGGTGCCAAACAACATTTGACATATAAATGATAATCCTAGAAAAGGCCCCTCAAAGATGGATTTCCCCTGGCCCTGATATGTTCTCAGATGCTATAGATGGATGGCTTTGGAGAGTCTCTCTCTCATTGCTCTGTAGTCCTGCTGTCCCCTTTTCCGGGAATAGCCAGTCCTGTAGCCTTCCTTTGGCTGTCCTGTCCCTGTTTGCCTTGTCCCACTCTCCTACTCTCCCCACAGGATTCCTCCCAGTGCAAACCAGTGTTCCATTGCTTTTTGTTTCTTTCTCTGTTTTTTCGGTTTTCTGGACACTTGCAGCCCCGATGGCATTTCCTCCAGTTGCTTGATCCCTGTTACGGCCCTTCCTTACCTCCCTGTGACTTGCTCCCATCTCCCACTCCCTGCCATCTCCAGCCCCTCATCCCCTCTCCCTCCAGGCTGGTGGCTTTATCTAGCCAGGCTCAGCCTCTGCACCCTGCTCATCTGCTTGGCATTAACTCTGACCCCAAACTCTGCTTCCTGCCCCTTTGCACTCCAGCTCCTGGAGTCTTGTGCCCCAAAATCAACCTGTCCTCAAACATGTTGTAACTGTGCCTCAACCATGTGGCACCCCTTAGGACCAGCTTCCACCCCACCTCTCCCCCTGGGTAAGCTGCACCTGGGCTGGGGAGAGGATCCAGGCCGTGTAGGTGAATTCTTGTTTCTGCTGTGGGGGCAGGTCTAGGTGGAAGAGAAAAGAAGGGTGAACTCCTTGGTCCCTAGATTCTTGTCCATCTAGGGGAAAGAAGAAGAGTCTATTATGCCTCAAGAAGCAGTTGTTTTGTTTGCTTGTCTTGTGTTTTCTTTTATTGTTTTATTGTTTTATTTTACCTTTCTCTTGCGGGAGGCAGAGATGACAGAAGAGTGGAGGGATATTAGGCATTAGTGCCTTGAGTGCCTGGCCAACTTGGGCCTGAAAAGGAGTGAAAGACAAGTTCTTGCCCAGCCAGAGTGAGGCCAGGGGCAGTGAGGCAAGGGGTTGTCGTTCTTGCTGTTTATTTATTTTTTAATATTTTATTTATTTACTTTTAGAGAGAGGGGAAGAAAGGGAGAAAAATATCAATGTGTAGTTGCCTCTCATGTGCCGCCCCCCCCCCAATGGGGACTGGGCCTGCAACCCAGCCATGTGCCCTGACTGGGAATCAAACCAGCAACCCTTTGGTTCACAGGCTGGTGCTCGATCCACTGAGTCACACCAGTGAGGGCTCGTGATGTTTATTCACAAGACAGAGAAAGGAATGAATGCTCTCCCGGACCTCTGAGGAAATGGTCCTTCCCCTTGGGTGGTATAACACTTACCCTGAGAAGGGGAGTGTGTACTGCTGCCTCAAACAAACAAGGCCTCCCCTCCCTCCCCAACGTGGGGAAAACTAGCTGAGCTTGGATGGTGTTTGCTGCTCAGTCTCAGACCCCTCCAGCCTTTCTCGCCACACCCCAGGGGAGTGAGTAGCATATTCTTAGCTTTTTCATATTTGGAGTTTCCAGACTCATTCAGGGAAGAAATGGGTTCTCACTGCGTTTGCAGGGAAGAAATAACCGATGTGGAGGATTTAGGTTTCCATGTTTCCTGTTTCCTACCTGAGGGCACCAGAGTCCATGTAGGTTCTAGCAAGAACAACAGGTAGCTCCCAACCCTAGGTCACCGCCCTGATTCCCCAGGGGCTCCTGCAGCACTATACTGAACACAGGTGAGGACCCTGAGGGGAAACATGGAGGTCGCTTGCTAATGTCTGCCATTGGTGGCATGATAGGGGATGGTAGGGGGTGAGGAGTCAGCCCCATATTTGCTATCCCTGGTCTGCGGAGTGGAGTCAAACAGAGTGTCTCTTAACATGTACTCGATCCTTAGGAGAATGCCTGAAAAAGAGCCAGCAGTGAGGGATGAGCCCTGTTTGGGACCTGGTAGCTCAGGGTGTCCTTTTATTAGTTGGAGGGACTCCAGAGACCCTCAGTGCCATTGACCCTGATCCCCCATCCAAGGCTGAAGGGCTGGGACTTGAACTGGCCCACATTTGGGAATACAGCCAGGGTCTGTTTTAACCCTGTGGTTTGCTGGGACCTCCTGAGTTTGAGGAGGAGCCCCCAGTTTGTCCCTGCTCTGAGATGTTACAGAGGTTCAGAGAGAGCCATGGTCATGCAGCTTCTCAGTGGGAGCCCAGGCCTGCGGCCCTCATGGGCACACTGACACCAGCGAGTCCTCCTGCTCTGCTCTGCTGGGGCTATGGAAGGGATGAGCACACTTAAACGTGTTCCAGTTTCAGGATGTCCAAGAGTCCCAGGGTTGATCACAGGGTACAGAGGGGGTTCAGGAGCCCCGCCACCCATTACTCAGGTCTCCTGGTGGAGAGAGGGTAGAGGCATTGAAAGGAAGCTGAAGGTGAGGGCCACAGAGGGGGCTCTCAGAGCCCCGAGAAGGGACAGTCACCGCTGGAGGCAACCTGAAGATGTTAGGAAGGGCCTGAGACAGGGCAGAGCTGGCCCTGAAGAACAGCCATTACCATCCATGTGCTGGTCCTGAAGTTGCCCAAGTTCAGGGGTTCTGCTTTGTCCTGCGTGCTTGTGTTTCAGCACTTCCAAAGGCAAGGAACTTTCTCCAGGGTCTGGACAGAAGGGAACTCCGGGCTCCAGCCAAGGGGCACCCTGCGTGGGGACGCAACCAGGGATGCAGCCAGGCACCAGCCCCAGCCAGCCGCCTGCAGACCAGAGCCCTCACACTCTCCGGAAAGGTATGTCCCCACCACCCTCTCTCCACACCTGTTGTCTCAGGCTAGGATAGCTTCACACTGTCCTGAGAACTCATTTCCCTCGCTTAACATGGATACTTAGAAACCGTGAGACATTCCTGGTCCGTGCTTAGAGGTTTTGGGAGATAGCCCACCCCAAGGGGGCGTCATCTCATGGCTAATCCCCAGTTTGCTCATTTGTACGGTGGGCTCATTAGGGGCATGTACAGAGTATGCCTTCCCACACACCGAGACCTCTGTGCAGAGTGGCTGTGCAGGATGACACGTGTCTTCCACGCTCCCTGCCAGGCCCCATGACATGGTTTAAGACGTGTATGGAGTCTTCTGTAGGAGACCCCTGCCCCTCAGCCGGCACCTCACACAGCCACCTGCCCCTGGGGTTGTTTGAAGAATGGTACAGAGAAGAAGGAATTGAATTGTTTCTACAGGAGCCCCGCCCTTTGATATTTCTGCTTTAGAAGTTCTAAGAATTTCTACCCTGACCTCTGAGCCACCTGGCCCAGAATCTGCCACTGGAACCCACTGTAGAAGGCCCAGTTATCCTCTCTGAAATGCCTCCTGAAAGCTGAAGACATGCTCCATGGTGACATTGCATAAATGGGGAGCCGCAGGGCATGTGTGCTTATTCGAGACTTTTTTGTTTGTTTTTACCTTATGTCATTGCTTTGCAAAGGCTTTAAATTGTTTAAAATAGCATACATAATGTTTAGTTTGCTCTCGATTCAGGCCTTTCCAGCTTCTAGATGTGGCTTTAGCTCCAGGACTTTCGGGACAGGGCTGGTTCGCCTTGGGCACTCATACCTTCCTGATGGGGCCTTTCCAGCCTCCCTGGCTCCAGGCTGCTGTGCGATCCCATTATCTGGGTCTGCTCTCCCCAGCCCCTCCTGCGCATTCCCTGGTCCTGCCTTCTGCGTTCACAAGTAGTAGCCCCCACTGTGTGCAGAGCTCTAAGGGCCAAACAGCAACAGGCAGAGCCACTGTTCTAGACACTGTGGGTCATGCGGGGAGCTCCAGAGTTTTTCCCCAAACCAGACCGACAGGCTTTCCTCTCCATCTGGGTAGAGGTCCTCGGCCATATTTGTGTGTGAGGCCTCTAACCCTCCCCCGCAGCCCAACCAAGCAGGGTCATGGCTAAGCCCTTGTTCTGTCCAAAGGCAGCAGCTTCCTAGTGCCAGCGGCAGCTTGGCCCTTCGAGTTCTCACAGCACCCTGGACCTGTGCGGGCAGCGCAGCCCAGAGCCACGGAGGTCCCTTTCCCCAGTGACATTCAGTAGCCCAGCCATCATTTGAAAGATCCAACTTTCTTCTTCACCCTCCACCATTGCCCACGCATGGTATACTTAGCTTTTTTTTTTAACCCCTCAACTTTAGACAGCATGCCCAAAGTTTTACCCCATGCCCTCGCCCTATAACTGCCCAGAAGTGGTAAACATCATCACAGACATTTGAGGTCTGGGGAGTTAGCCAACCCCAAGAGGGGTCATTTCATCACTGGTCCCCAGTTTACTCATTTGAACAGTGGGTGATGCCACTGTGTCCTCCCTCTCCCATCACGGAGGAGAAGACCCATTCAAGCATGATTCCCAGGGTGTCCATCCACTGGCTTCTCACGGTGGAGTCACCCCGCTTCAGCCAGCATAGCTGAAACATGGTTTGGTTAAGTCACAGGGACATGGTACTGTACACACGTGGTCCCACTCGGTGATTGCAGTGTGCTGTGGGGAAGGGCGTTCAGTGCACTGCCGCGGGGCGTCCCGTGGGTGGGCCGCGGAGGGATCTGAGCCCCGTTAGGTGGGACCCCGAAGAATTCGCCCCCTTTTTGTCTGCACTGCAGAAGCCAGGGAAGGGTATGAGGCATGACTGGGATAGGTTTAGTTCCACGGAGAGGGGAGAAAACGGTCCCCGATGCCTCCTTGAGGCTTAAGGGGCCATTTCTTCTAGAATTTGGGGTACCCACAGCCAGCCCTCCCTTAAGTCTAACAGATGAGTGATCACTTTCTCAAAATGTTTACCCTGAATGTTTGAATTTCTCATCTTTCTCGGTTCATTTTCAATAAAAAGTATAATGCACTTGTCATATAATGCGTTAGCACGATTAAGCAAGCAAAAAGGAAAATGAAGGCACTGTGGAGGAGGCTGGGGCAGTGCTGTGCTTAGAACAGCGCATCGGTGCCTCTGTGCCTAGTTACACCCAGAGGGCGAGATTCTTAAAAGAAAAACACCTTTGGGGCCAGAAGGAGGAAGGGACCGAGGGCACACCAAGGAATGGGCCTCTGTGGTCCAAGTGTTTGGCCCCTGGACAGGTTCAGCCAGAAGTTAGCATTCCCTTTTCTGGGACTGTCGTCCCGTCCAGGGTCCACTGTCACAGGTTGAACTCTCACTGTTTTGTGTCGGACCCTGTTCTCGGACTCAGTCTTCCTCAGTGTACCTCCGACACCAGTGCCGCTCAGGAGTGGTAGCAGGATGCTGGCACTCAGCCGCCACCGTGGAGGGGAGTGTGTTCTGCGGTTTGGCTGTGTGCGTGCAAGTGTGTGCGTGTGCAAGCATGCGTGTAGCTCATGGCAGGCATCCAGAGATGAGGAGGAGAAATTAGTGAACAGACAGGAAGATACAAAAGCATGCAATTCTAGGTTAATTTCAAAAAATTGCCTGGCCTGCTCTCAGGGCACCAAGAGCTGGGGTGGCCAGGGGCAGGAGGTGGTGAAGGGTGTGCTAACAGCCACATGGGCCACAGGATTCACCTAACATTGTGTGTTGCTGCTGTTGTGTTGTTTTCCCTTCCAGTTTCCAAAAAGCTGGCCCCGATTCCACCCAAGGTTCCCTTCGGCCAGCCAGGCGCTGTGATGGAACAGTCCCCCAGCCAGCCCTCCCCACTCAGCCTGTCTCCTACGCCACCAAGCACCCCGTCGCCCTACGGACTGAGCTACCCTCACGGGTACCCCTTGGCCTCAGGCCAGCTCTCCCCAGCTGCTGCAGCACCCCCTCTGGCCTCCCCTTCCAGCTTCACGAGCACTTTAACCAAATCACGGCCCACCCCTAAGCCCCGGCAGAGGCCCACCCTGCCGCCTCCGCAGCCGCCCACGATGAACCTCTCCGCCTCCAGTCCGCAGTCCACGGAGCACCCGGTGCTCGACGGCATGTCCCCCGGGGAAAGCATGTCTACAGGTAACCCAGCCTCAGCTTCCTCAGGTGCCTCCGTGAACCTCAGCAAAATGGGCTTAGTGCCGGGACTGCTGGTGCCACCCCCCGCTAACCAATCTCCACCTGTAGTGGGGTAGCCAGGCCAGTGCCACATGCAGCTACTGAGAGGGCTCCTTGGACACCCCATCAGCCAGTGGAGAGCCTTTCGAGATGGACCCCAGATGTCCTGCAGAGGGGCTTCTTAGGGGATTCCTCCAAGTGAATGCTGGTGACCCAGGGCTCTGCTTCTGTTCTGAGCTGGGGACTGAGTGCTCTGAGTTCTTTAGGGTGGGGCCTTCAGAGAAGCCTGGAGGCTGGGTGCTGATCACAGACGAGGGCCCCAAAGTGCAGTGAGAGCCTGGAGGCTTTCCCAAGCCTCTCGACAGGTACACCCCCACAGCTGGAGAACAGATGCTCAGAACCAAAGACATTTTTTGGTATTAATTAATAAGCCTAATTAGAAAAATGTTTTTCTAGTAATACATATTTAGTCAAGGGTCAGTTTCAGAAAAGGTGGGTGTCCTCCTGGTTCTCAGAGGAGCTAATCGGACAGACAAGCCCACATGGCGAAGTTTAGTTTTGCTTTAAATTTAAAATCAAAGATGGAGCTATTCCCCCCAGGAAGATATGAAAACATGAAACCATAGCACACAAGTAGCATGAGCCATTTGTAGATGGGAAGAAGATGACATTTTTGGAACATCTCCCCGGACACGGACCACACGAAGTTAGAAACTCAGCACATCTGCTGTGGCCACCGGGGCCAGCACAGCATTGTCCTGTTGCAGGGAGGCAGGCCAGGTGTCGGGCTGTGTCTCGGAATAGAGCCAGCCTCCACCCCACTACCCCTACCCCATTCACCAGGCAGCAGGGCGTGAGCACATCTGCTGGCCTTGTCCCCATTAGCAGAAGGTGAGGCAACTGGGGACAGAGCACTCCCACACCCCCACACACACCACACTTGCCACAGACGCACATCCATGTACACACACCACACAGATGCACATACTGCAGATACACACGACAGCAGTGATGCCCTAGGGGACTGGGCATTCTCAGGAGGTGGGCATTCTGCCACCTGCGGCCCCCATGGCCATCTCCAAGGCTGACTCCCAATTAGACGGCTGGGTTAGCCTGGGTGGTTCGGCTCCTTGCTGCCTGTGAAAAGTCTAGTCCAACGTGAGTATTTGTGACGGGTGAGATTTAAATACTGTGAGGGGCAGCCGTCTGGTGATTTGGCTTGTTTCTGGATGTGATTAATGTTGAGGTCCAGCCTCTGTCGTCTACCAGGGCTTATAAGAAGTTAAGGAAATTCTCACTTGAACAGCAACAGAGAGCACCACTTCCCCCTGGTGGTTCTCGGTGATGACGTGTGTCCTCAGTGAGCCCTGCTGGGAGGGATCACAGGCCCACTGCTCTCGGGGCTCACGGCCACACCCTGGCAGTCGTGGTTACCCCAAGTTGTCTGGGGGGGCACTCCTCACACCTCAGCCTGCCAACTTCTGCAGCCAACCCAAGGAAGGGACGCAGAGTATTGCTGGTACTGGAAGCAACAGAATGAGCAACAGCTATCACTCTGAAGCATCTGTGAGGTAGAATGAGGAGAAATTTGGGGACAATGAGTGGGCAGGAGAAGGCACTGAGGGACAGGTAGTGCACCCGCCAGCAGGGGAGGAATAGCACAACCCCCTTCCGTGGCCCCCCCGTCTGAGCCACTGACTTACAGACTGAATCACAACCCCCCCCCCCCAACATGCCTGTTCTGTTTGCATGTTCCGTGGCAGCAGAACCTGGTTCTGTCCTCGGGTGCACAGGCCTTGGGGCCAGAGCAGAAGCTGCAATGATTTGATGTGGTCCCCTGACTGTGAAACTTGGCATATTTTTTTGTTGCGTTCTTGTTTTGTCATGTTTATTCTTTTCTCCGAATCCTGTCATTGTGTCCTTGCAGCTGTGTGACGTGTGCCGCAGTGTTGGATACGTGTGAGGGGATGTTCAGGGTAAGCGGCCCCAGCCTGCCCTGTGCTCCCGCCGGAGCCAGTGGCCACCGCTCTCTGCCCCGCCTCCTGCATGTGGCTCAGACTCGCACAGCGGCTTCACCCCTGTCGCTTCCCCAGCCTCAGCAGGAGCTGCCAGGCTGCGAGCTCATTGGGCTTTCTGGGATCTCTGGCCATGTCTTTGATTGTACTCTCTTGGCCGTAGGAGATGGGGGAGAAAGCCAGTCACCTAGTCCACCATCCCTTCCTCTCCCCATGGTTGAGAATTGAAGGGTCACAGGCTTGTTCTTCGCATGATGAACTTTTGTTATCATTGGCATGCCTGCTGAAGACTTCTGTGTCCCATGTCTAGGGACAACGCCTCACCTACACCTTAGTGTAGGACGTGTCTGAGGAAGGGCCTGCCCGCTGCCAGTCCCCACCACGCAGGTGCAGCCTGCCTCATGTGAGTGCACACTAGTGGTCTCCACTTTTAGACAGCCTAGCTTGCCATCCCCTAGGCTGAGTAGGCTGAGACAGCTGGCACATCCTGAGGACTCAGTAGTATCACAGTACATACTGAGCTCATTTTTTCCACCCCAGTACAATCAATATTTTGGAACATTTATACCAGTTTCTGCCTGGTCTCCTCCTATGCTCAAAAGAGCAGATGCTCAAAAGAAGGGGCGACCAGAGTGAGCCAGAGGAGGACCCTTGGGTGGGTGTCCCCCACGAGAGCCGCAGAGTCCAGTGACAGGCATGGTGGGAGGGCATCCAGCACCCACAGATGGGTCTCCTAACTTCTGCAGCTTCCTTGGAAACAAGAAACAAGCCACCCTGCCCTCCGCACCCCCTGCCTTGTCAGTGGGGCCTCTTCCCCGTGCCCTCCCCACCCTCATCCTGGGAGTCTCTGAGGGAACAGCCAGGAGAACAGCTGACTGCTCATTCCCAGTCAGTGCCTGTTCTGGGCTGGGTGCGCTTCACCTGCTCTGTTTCTGTCACACAGACCTGTCACCATCATTTGGTGTGCCCGTCTGTCTGTGGGGCACAGGGAAGGAAGACACCTGTCCAAGGCTATACTCTTCCTGGTGGCAGAGGTGGGACTTGGACTCCAAGCCTCAGGGCCTGTGCCTTCCCCAACAGAGAAAGAAGGCATGGATGGCGGGGTGTGCCCTGGGCCAGGAGTGGCTGCTCGGCCCCCAGGGATGGGCCCCAGCAGTGAGAACGAGACACAGGCACCCTCTGGAGCCGGAGGAGGAGGAGCGAGTGGCCTTCACTAGCAGAGCTGAGACCCCGCAATCTCTGCTCCCGAAGGCAGCAGGATGAACACAGGCAGGGATGACGATCTGATGACTGTTGGGGGTGGGGTGCGAGAGAAGGAGCTTTGTTCGAAAGCTTCCATGTCTGTATAATGTCTTTTAGGACCGTGTCCAGATGTCTGTCTGTCTACCTGGTATGACATTCTTTGGGCTAAATGTTTTACTTTAAAAAAAAGAAAAAGGCCAACAAAAAGGCAACAAAATGCCCACCTCCTGGTTCTGGCCCAGGGCCGTCTCCCTCCTAGGTGTGCTCCTCCCACAACCCAGGGGCTGCCCCGGGCCCAGGGCACAGCCAGGCTGAGTGGAGGCAGACACTGAACAGGCCAAGGAAGGGGGTGACATGACTGAGGAAAAGGGGCCCAGGGTCCATGGCTCCAGGCTCCACAGCCTTCCAGGGAGCCTCCTATTGCTGCCCCTGCCCCCTGCCTCAGGCAGTGCAGTCCTGAGGCCCAGGGCACCTGTGAAGAGGGTACAGAGCAGCCCCAGGGCCTAGCACATGTCCTTACCTGGGCCAAGCTGCCTGATCTCCAGGTCAGCTTTGCCACTTCAACGCCACAGATGCCTCCGACCCCACAGACCCTGAGCCCTGTTGCCAGAGGTACGTTCTTCCTGATCACCTCGCAGGGAGAATGACCTGTAGTGCCCAAACAAGGCTGCATTGGAAGTGAGCTGCTTCCTGAGGGCTGAGAGAGGGGGTTCCTACATTTGGGAAGCAAGTTGCTACAACTGCTGCCAGGCTTCTTGCTCCTGAGGGCACCCCTCTGCCTGGCCCTGTCAGCATCTGCAGTATACTGTTCATGGCCTCAGAGTGAGGGCTCCCATTCACTGGGAAAAGGGGTGTTTTTCCACTGTCTGCAGACCTCAGAGAGCTAACTGCAGCCCTGAAATCCCCAGAAAGCTGTCACTGGGACCGGCCCAGAGGCAGGGAGTGTATGGTGGCCAGCCGGGAGCTGTCCTTACAGTCCTCTGTGAGCTGCCCTAGAGGAATCTGGATGCTGGTCCTACAGGCTTGCTTGTCCATAGAAGCAAAGCGGCCCATCCCTGCCCTGACCCCCCAAACGCTTCAGCCGGCCCCCAAGTGCAGGCTGGCCCTGCACTGGCTCATCTGCTACACTTCTTTACGCAATGCGCAACTCGTAGCCTGCCACCCCTCACCTTGGCCAAAAAGCCCCTTCTCACCTCTCTCTCTGCTGACTTCCAGATCTCGTTCACTTTGATGTCCCCTCCATCCACGTAGAGCTTGGATCCACGCTCCGCCTGAGTCCCCTGGAGCACGCACGGCGACCCTCGGTGACTGAGAAGAGGGACTCGGAGGAGGAGTCTGAGAGCACCGCCCTTTGACACGCGTGTACACACCTGGGCCCGGACCAGCACACAGCCAGCGCCCATGGGCTTGCCAAGGGTCCTCCATTGGCTCTTTGGTGTCACTGCTAACACAAGGCTGGAGTTTTGCAGAAAACTGCCAATTCCAGCCTGTGTGGCAAATGTCGGTGGTGCCAATTTTGTTTGTTCCCTTTGGATGGTGACTTTGGCCTTTTGTTTGATCTTTGCCTTTTGACTTTGTGCCTATTTGATCCACTTTCGGCCTCCGTGCCCAGCAACAGCCCTCCCCACCCAAGGGCCCGCTGGTGGGAACTGTCTGCAGGGTGGGGCTGTGAGGGAGGCCGAGCTGTCCCCGGGGTTAGGCCTGGGGCCACCACCGGCTCTGACGGCAAACGGCTCTGTGGCTGCAGCAGGGAGATGGGGTAGCAGGGGCTCTTTGCTCTGGGGGACTAGATCCGGGACCCTCGGCGCCCTGGGGCTGCCTGCTGCCAGGGGAGGCTGCCCGTCACTGTGGGGTCTGAAGTAAATGGCTTAAAACAAAATCTGTTTCACTTCTTAAGTTTCATTTTTCCACACCCTGTGACTGAAAGCTCCTGTTTCTACCTTATTGTTTTACACTTTCGAATTTAAAAACTGACTTTAAGGATGTCTAGAGGGCCTGAAGGTAGCTCCCGCACCCCCGTCAAACATCTGATCACATGACAGCCCCACAAGGTGTGTGGGGTCCAGGAGCCGCCACCTCTCTGGCGGTCACAGGTGAACAGCAATAACTGTTACCCAGAGCAGGCGGCCGGAGGTGGCGCAGGCCCTCAGACCCCGGGCCAGCGCCGCAGCCCGCGGTGCGGCGAGCCTGTCACGCTTGGGGTGGAGGCGGCAAGGAACGTGCGGGCCGTGCATGCCAAGTCCGACTCTACAGTTTTATCCTTTTAAAATAGATACGATATACCTATACACGATATATTTGTACATATGAAATTTCTCTATATTTGTTTAATTTGAGCCATTCAATCTAAACCAATGTACAGGTGTACAATGAGACATTTAAACGCTTAGTTATTTTTCCCAACCATGTAAAGCCGCTTCTCTCTGACTGTGGGACCGGCCAACTTGGACGCTAGCAGCTTCACGCACTTCCTGGCCGGGGCGGCTCAGCACCCAGTTTGTAATGAAGCCCGGGGGTTGAAAGTATCTTTAAAAACATGTACAAATAGTTGTCAAAAGTCATCTTATTAAAATAGATTTATTCTCCCTGAGCATGGCTGTGGTTGTTTAAGGGACATGTGGGGGCAGGGCCGCGGCACCAGCTGCTGCCTCAGGAGGAGCCCAGGGGCAGGCCCAGCCTGCCCTCGCGGCTCCCTCAGCACCCGGGTTGTTAAAGTGTCTCTGTTCTCCTTGGTAGGGAGAATATACAAATAAACACTGGGTTTACCTTTAACATTTCTTTTAATTCTCAGGCACTAACCTCGTGTTGTTAAATCTCGTAAGGAGGGCAAGACAGCCTTATATCGCGCTACCCCTCAGTGCTCAGAAGGGCGGCAAGCGAGTCGTTCTCGCCTGGCCACGGAACAGCCCATCGACTGGCCGCGCTGCTCCCAGGATAAGGGCAGGCTGTGCTGTCCCGACCCTATGTGGGCCCAGCAGTGGCCGGTGTGGGAACCAGGCCGCTGTCAGCCAGCACAGCCTGCCTCGCTAGAACACCGGGCTGAGAGCCACTCCTGGGGGTCTCGCCCTGGAGCTGGCAGAGGGAGACTCTTGCTCAGAGGTGGCACCAGGATGAAACAAAGCACTCGAGTTCCAAACGGAATCTTTATTGCATTCTCTGTCTTTGGAAATACGTCTCCTCGAGTCTTGGATACTTGGACTTCATGGCCACAACCCGATGTTCCCTGGGAAATGACTTGTCTCTGGTGTACAGAGGGAATAATTTGGCCAGAGAAGGCCTGGGTGTGCCATTTTTCCATGTGACTTTAGTATCAATGGCACTGGATTCCAGTCACCCTTGATTTCCTCTGTTCAGCAGCCTTCTGTCCACGGCTCTGCCAGGCCCCATTACTGAGAGACATCCAGCATACCAGTCCGCCAGTCCCTGCCCAGCTTCACACCGCCTACTCCCTTGTGCCCCCTGCGGAACGGCGCCCTCTGGCTTCCACCAGGCAAAGGGCGCACACACGGTGCCCATGCACGGGGTGGAGGATGTGAGCCTTCCGAGTACAGGGTCACTCCTGGCTGTCACTTCGCCCTGACCTTCTTGCGCTGTGGGCTCTGAGGCTCCTCTGCATGTGCCGGTTTCTGCTGGGGCTCGCTGTCCACCTGCTCGCTGGACAGGAGGGCCGCCCTCACGAGCCGCAGCTCCCTCTTCTCCCTGCGCTCCTCCATCTCCTCAATGTCACCGGCAAACAGAGCTTTCAGCGGGGCAATCAGCTTGGGCACCGTGGGGAAGTCTCCAAAGCAAACCTGGAAGGCAGGACGGAGGCGGAGGACAGCTCAGAAGGGCTGGGCGGGCGGGGCAGGAGTGGGAGTAGGGAAACATGTGCTCACACTGCAGGCACCAGGTCCCCTTCCCAGCAACCCTGGAGTCAACAGACCACAACTGGGAAAGAAAAGGAAACTCCATGGAGAGAGGGAGGGAACTAAAGAAGGCACAGATCCCCATTGCCAGGCCAGGGCAGCAAAGCTGAAGAGGCCTCAAAAACACAAGGCTTTCCCGCTCTGAGCATCAAGCTCTTCATAAGGAGGCCCAGCCTGTGCCGGGGGCCAGGCCTGGCTTTCCCACTCACGAGAGGAGAGGGGAGGGGAGGACATCCCATCTCCAGGCTTTGGTCAGGCTCATGTGATGGGATGGTGGGAACACAGTGAGCCTCCAAGAGGCTCTCAGTAATTTCCAGCGATCGACGCTGATGTCTGTCTAGAAGGGCCTGAGGAAGGTCGGGCTGGCCTGCAAACCCAGGGCCGGTCGTAGCATGGTGACGGGCACCTTCCGGCAGGCTGGCCCCGAGCCCGACCATGCCTCCTTGTGCAGGAGCAGCGCTGTCCCTCCGCCTCGGCCCCACCCCATGCAGCCCACCCCATACACACCTTCATGTGGTCAAAGGCAATTCCAACTTTCTCGTTGAAGTCAGGGCTGAAGAGGGGGATCTTGGCGTAGCGCTGGCTGAAGTGGTTCAGCATAATGAACTCCGCGTTCATGCGCATCCCCACGCCGATCGCCTGGGAGGTCGTGCTGCCAGGCGAGGAAAGCAGGCAGGCCTAAGGGCCCTGTCCCCAGCCGCACCTTCCCCTGCTAAGTCCAGCCCCACCTTCCCCCTTCCCCTCCTAATTCCCTCAGTGGCTCCAGTTGATTCCAGTGTATTTCTAATTCTTTCTAAAGTTATGCTGCTCTGAGAACCGTGCCTACGGAACTCCACAGAAATAAGGCAGAAGGGCCCAGCAGCAAACTGCTACCATGGATCAGAAGCCCACACAGTGCTCTGGGGGGAAGCGGGCCTGCCTCAAGCCACTGGAGGACAGTCTTTTTCTGCAGGACTGACATGAGGCACTCACTGCCACGGGGGGAGGGAAAGGGCGTGCGTGACGACGGCTCAGCAGTCTCCGCTACCTGTGTGTCTTTTCCACAGCTTCCTGTTCCAGACCATCTTCCAGAGTGGCCTCGTGTATCAGGAGGGTGGCGTCTTTTCCTAGGGAGTAAGCACAGGCGTCAAGCAGTGTCCTCTGCTGCCAAAGCACTCGGCCCCAGTCCACACAGCTGGCTCCCGGCCAGCACTCGCTCCCCTACCCTGTGGCATGTTTGCATGTTAGGAATGACAACCAGAGGCCGCCAGGCAGGACCAGAATCGGCTGCCCCTACTCACCCATCTGGACCAGAGCCTCACAGGGCATGGTATCTCCTGAATAGACCAGTTTCCAGCCAGACGTGTGGACCAGCGCACAACCAAAAGCATGCTTGCAGTGTCGGACCAGGCAGGTCTGAAACTGAAGGTGCAGGGGAGCGATTGCAGCTGCGCTCCCTGCCTCTTCCCTGCCTCCCCGCCACCTGCGGCTGTCCATACCTTTTCCAAATCACAGGTGCTCAGCAGTGAACTAATCAACCTTTCAACTGTGGGGTTGGAAACCTCAGCTCCTTTCTGAAGGCATTTGGCAGGAATCATACTGTGAGAAATAAAACATTTAAACAAATATTTTTAAAAATTTAACTTAAATCAAAGTTTAAGTTTCTGGCTGGAAAGGCCCAAAGTCATTATAAAAAAAAAAAACAATTTAAATCACAGTCACTAAGATGGGAAATGTAGTCTATGAAAAAGAACCAAACCAAACCAAACCACCAGCCATTGAAAAAAACCTAATGGGTGAGCTGCCCCCAGTAAAGGCCATCGCAGGCCATTCCCAGGCAGGTTGGCTGGGCTCCAGGCACATGGGCTCCTTCCCCACAAGGTGAGGACAGGGCTGACTCCTGCCACTCACCCACCTGGCGTGGACAGTCTCTGTGCTCGCCAACACGCGGGCGCTTGGCCCTGCGACTATTTTATGGAGAAGTGTTGGCAAAAGTCTAAAGCTTAGATCAGACCTGAAATGAGGGCTACAAGGAAACACAGCCAAGAAAACAGACACTTAAGTGGGAATCATCTAACAGTTTTTACACTTGAGTCAAAGCATCTCTCCCCTGCCTCTGCCGTCTGCGGCCAGGTCAAGGGAAGGTGCTGGGGATATCACGGACTGCCTCAGATCAACCTGGAGCTTGCCCCCACCATGCAGAGGAGGGGGAAGACTACAGCCTGGGGGTGCAGGCTGCCTGGCAGCTCACCTGACGTGATGCAGAACCTGTTGGCACTGGTTGTGGTACTGCTGCAGCCAGGGCCTAAGCTGGGTGGGGGCTACCACCAGCAAAGGGTGAAAGGGCTTGCCCAGTGATGCCTGAAACAACAAAACCAGGATCAAATCAATGGCAGACACTGCAATCAAACTACTGTGGAGTGGCAGGAGGTAAAGCTATTTATGGATCCAATATGATCCAAGCAAACTCAAATGGCAATAAAATCAAGTGCCACACTCACCAAAGCTCGTTCTCTCTGCAGCAGGACATTTAACAAACCCTGGGAAGGAGAAAGGAGACACGGGTTAGACATTTCCAAACCTGACCCTGTACTGGGGTCATCGGGTCACGTTGCGGCGGTTCCCAGCTCTCTGTTGGCCACCATCCTCTAACACCGCTGGAGTGGGTGCTGGTACATGCCGACCCGTGTCCTGAAATCTCACCACAACATGGTCAGAAAAGAGAAGGGAGTGGCTGGGGGCCCAGCTGCCCCACGGAGACAAGCCTCCCAGCTCAGCCTTCAGTTTCCCCTGACCAGGCCGTGTGAGAAGGTTGAAGACAACCTGGGTGAAGGCGAAAGCCCCTATTGCTACAGGACAGCAGAGCAAACAGAAAGACAATACATTCTTGTGGGCAGAACTACTGCACTGGGGTTTGTGACAGACCATTACCTAGAGAGATGACAAGCCAAAGCTCTGGGCGTGTTTGGGAGCGAGAGGGAAGGAGAGCAGCAGCCCCCCCCGGGGGCGCCCCTGCCCCACACTCACCGTGTGGTGATCCGCGTGCAGGTGGGACACGAACACGGCGGCAAGGCTGCCCAGGACCCTGTCCACATCATCTCCGTAGTGACGGCACAGCTGCCCGAACGTGCCTTCACCACAGTCCAGCAGCAGGGCCCTGTCGGAGCTACGGAGAGGAGGGAGATGTGTGGCGCTGAGATGAAGGGCCCCCGACAGCCCAGGGGGCTGATTTCGAGAGAAGAGGGGCAAGCCACTGTGGGACGGCCTGGCTCCCCCAGCCTCCCATGCTGCTTCCCTGAGCACCGTCTCCAACATGAAGGCCGCTGTAACATCCATTCTTAGAGAGGAAAATTATCCACGGGACCCTGAGGCCCTTTAAAGATCATGAAAAGTACACAGAGCTACACAAACGCCGGGCCTCAAGAAGATGCTTATGTGGAATAAGAGGGTAAGACATTTACTAATCCTAACAATGAGTCCCTGAAGATTCAGATCGGATGTGACGACACCCACTGGTGTCACCACATCCAGGATAACACCATGGGTGGGCACTGGGCACGTAGGAGATCTGGCTGCCCTGGGCTGCTTCACCCCTTTCCAAGCAGGTCTGGTTTTCTTAGCCCATGTCCTCAAAGGTGGCCAGTGCAGGACAGGCCACAGATGTTCCCCTGGGGGAAAGTTATGTCGCTCCCAGCCACCAGCTGGAGCTTCACTTCACCTGGCCTCAGGCAGGACTCGGGGAACTTCATTCCACAAGCTCTGCTGGCTACTTGGAGGAGCAGCTGTCTTAGAAGCCGTGACCGGGGTGGGAGGGCCAGGCCTCCCGCAGGCCTTCTTCCTTCCTGGGGAGAGCTGGGAGACTAGGATGGCTGCGCCCATGCTCAGAGAGAAGCCTCAGCGTCCTGCACCCCTTTGTGGAATAAAGTGCAGTGGGGAACACAAGCCAGTGACAGCACCTTTCAGGTGAACCATTGTGGGCTCCAGGAGCCGCTCTCAGCTCCAAAAGGCTGGCCACACCCAGCAGCTTTACTGCACTGCCTTGGTTATACAAAAAATAATCCCCGATCTATATATATATATCTGACACCAGGGTGCATCTTCTAATTGCTGTGTATCATCCACCACTGACACCTAAGATGTCAAAGCAAAATTTTAAAACCTGGTCCTTGAGTCTCACTTTTTCACAGGTACACCATGAACATTTCGGAATGCCCTCAATTAATCTCTGCAGAGAAACGACACTAGGCAAACCCAACAGAATCAACTAACTAAAAGCCATCCAACCAAAGGGCTGAACACAAAACCCATGTGCCAGCCCAGAGGCTGTGTCACACTCGAGCAGCACGGAGCTAGGGGACAGTGCAATGCAGGGATTAAGACACCAGCTCACATTTGCATCTGTCACTTACAGGTAACCTCTGTGAGTGTCAGTTTATTCACCAATAAAATGGGTAGTCACTACTTCATAGGATTAATGTGAAAATTAAGTGAGGTAATTTTTTAGGAAGTTGCATGGTATATGGCATAATGGGATATTTTTATCAAAAAGTATATGGATGACAAATTTCAGTGATTCCCAGAAGTCTAAGTCAGCTATTGAGACTAGAAAATGCATTAGGCCACTACCCTTCTTTGGGAACACTCTAGCAAGATGACAACCTCACAGGGTGTTACAGTGTGTGTTACATTTTCAAAATAACTTGATGTGTGCAGAGGAGCTTTTGTCTAGAAGACCAGAGCGCTCCTCACTGGACAGACACCTCCCGGGAAAGCACTACTACCTTATCTTGACAAGTGTGGAGCTGACATTTCGAATCTTCATCGGGATGGCAGACCCTGTTCCCAGGAAGATGATCTCTGGATACTGGCTTTTTTTCTCTATGGAAAAATACATACAGAGTTAATTTCCCTGGGTCGAGTGTGAGCCAGCAGTCAGCCCTGACATGAGTAAGTCCAGAGTCTCGGGAGGACGCCTGTGTGTAAGGGCCACTGTGAGAGGGGCCACAGGCTGCTTGTGGGAAAAAGGCTATCTGTCTGGGAGGTGCAGCAAATGAATTCAAAATAACTGCTCTAAGTTTTTAAATTACAAAGGGGAATTCTCTGTGCTTAGAATCAGCATTTACCTCAAGGGGCTGGTGCTATCTCCAAGCAGCTCTTAGCACCACTGGCACCTCCTGCTGTGTGCTCACACAGCCCAGCAGCAACCTGCTTGTGGGGGGTGGGGGGGGGGGTGGCGACTAGAGGGGCTCAAGGGTCAGCTCTCCAGAGAGGAAGGCAGAGACAGAGTGGAAACCCGGAGAGCCAGTTCTGCCCCCTGTGACCCTTCCGCAGCCCCTCCCATCGGCAGGCACCGTGCGCACGTCGGCAAGCACTATCTCAGGGAGTCTTGAACACAGGAACCAGAAATCCAGTCACAAACCCCAAGGCCAGTGAGGCCAGGGGAGGCAGTATTCCCCAAGCACTGGGTGCCTGCGACTAGAGGAAGTGAGGTTTCCACTTGCCTGGTGCTGACTCGATGAGCACCCCAAACCTGCCTTCCACTCCAGCCTTCTCTATCTCTGTCATCTCTCGAAGATGGCACTGGACAACCACTGGAGCAGGGGTCAGGTACTGCCCCTAACTACTTTTCCTCATGGGGCAGTGAAAGCCCAACAAGATGGGGGATGTGGCCAGAACCTTCTGTGGGTCCTTATGGCCAAGCCAGGACTAGATCCCAATCAGGCCAAGTCCCGGTTCAAAGCTTTTTCTAGCATCTCACTGGAGTTTCCAGAACTGCTGCCCTCAGCAGGTGTCTTGTCGAGAATGCCTGTGTGCCATCACCAAGCATTCCAATGTCATTGGTCCGGAAGGGGGCAGGCACTAAAGAGAAAGCAGGGAAGCAGTGGGCTGCATGAATGACTGCAGCCTGTCCGAGTGAGCCACGCTGATACTACTTGGCACTGCGAAGACACCCGCAGGAGTGCAGAGGGCTGTGGTCCTTCCCTCACCTGCCAGGGCTGGGCCGTCCTGAGCCGTCTTCCTATATTCCTGTACGCTCTCTTGGAAATTGGGGAGCTCCATGGCCTCAGCTATGAATTCATCAGAATTGCAAGTAATGAGGGCATCCCTGCAAAGAGAAACGTATTTCAGATGACCAAAAGGGGCATATGGCCACAAACAAACACCAGTTTGGAGATCCAGAATCCATGTGTACAGAAAGTCTGCAGAAAGTTGTTTCACATCAGGATTGAAGACTAAGCAATTGAGAGTTTGGGCAGCTCTCTTCTGCCATGTGGCACCTCTGTCAGCTGCAGGGCGTCTCCAAGTGAGCTCTGCCCAGCTCTAGCTCCTCAGAACATCTCCAGGCTCAGAGCCTGACAACCTTGGCATTACTGACATCTGGCATGGGGGCTGGGTCCTGTACAGCATCCTTGGTCTCTACTCAGTAGACACCCCCGGCCTCCAGCATTCCCCAGAGGGCTGGGGGAAAGGAGGGGGAGAGAGAAAAACCACTGCCACTAATCAGCACAGCCCGAGAGCACGGCCTCTCAAGCTGAAGTGCACACAAGTTACCTCCTGGGGATGTCGTCCAGCTGCAGGGCCTGACTCAGTGGCTCTGGGGTGCAGGCTGAGACTGCATTTCTAGCAAGCCTTCAGATAACGCTGTGTTGCTGGTCCTGGCCACACCATGCAGCAAGGCTTGGGTCAGTGGCCCTTCAACCTTACTGAGCACTAAAATCACCTGGGAACTTATGAACGGAGTCCCAGGCCTAGCTTTCAAGATTCCAAGTCAGCAGGTTTGGGAATTCTATTTCCCACAGGTACAAGGTGAGCTGGGGGAGTGGCTACATTTGTAAATCACGGCTTTACAAACTGTCTGCAGATGCTGACAAAGGGACCATGAGCTCTTCACTCTCCAGACGTGGTCTGGGGGCCCCAGTCATGCTGCCACTGCCTCTTCCACAGCAGCACTCAGCGTCCAGTGATGACCTGGAGGAGCCTGGTCCGTTCTAACACAGACTCTACGGAGACGGCCGGAAACCTCAAGCTATGCAAGACTCGGATCTTAACAAGTGATGATGCATGGCAGCAAGCTCCTCTAAGGTCACTGGGTGGAAGGCAGCTTGCAGAGCCTTTCTGGGTGGCCGTATGTTTACCCAGTGCCTGCTGAAGGGTCAGAGTCACACTGACTCGGTACCTTGTGTCTAAGAGATGCCCTAAGGGAACTGAGTTCTAGCAAAGATTTCTACATAAGACATTTCATGTTTCATTAAAACAGCAAAAACGTGGAAACGTCTCAAATTAACCAACATCCCTATCAGGAACGTCAGTGAAACCTCATGCTGGAGACTACATAACGATGCAGGGAAGACTACACACTAATACAGTGTCATATGTATATATGCAGCACATCCACATGCTCTTTTTAAACTACACCCCGTTTACTCAAAGTTCAAAAAACAATTTGTTAACCATTACTCTCCTGTATGGAAGAAGGGATTATGGGGGATTGATTTTCTTCACCAGGCACTTCTGATTTTCCACATTGTAAAACAATGAGCAGGTAACCCTGTTACTCTCAGAGGAAACAAGTGCAGAAAAGGGTCATCGCTGGACCCCACCTTCCACCCCAACCAAATCAGAGCCAGCTTGTCTCAGCAAATCAATCTGTGTTGGCACACAGCCACACACATGCATTTATTTATGTGTGTCTCTTGCTGGCTCTTGTGGGACAGTGGCAGTTGACTAGTTCTGACAGACACCACACAGTCTGCAAAGCCTAAAACTGTATTTACTACCTGGCCTTCACAAGAAAGGCTTGCCAAGCCCTGACCTAGATGGCGCTGCAGGCCCAGCACCACACAGACCTCTGCCACTCTCTCCGGGGACGAAGCTGGTACTTGAGGAGGCACTCCCCGCGGACTGTGGGCACAGTGATGGCGGCGCCTTCTTCCTGCAGGAGAGAAAAACACACTCCCTGGAGAGACAGAAAAGGGTAGGGACCAGGCCAACAAGGACCGTGTTATGACACTACCTTACAGTGGAGACTGGCAAGTGGCGGGAAGATGTTGGGGTGGATGAGGTTGAGCTGTGTCTGAATCTTGTGGCTACGCAGGTTGTGAACAGACGTGCAATTCTCATTCAGGACCAGGTGCTGGGTGTCAGGCCCAAACCTACGAAGAAACAGACTGTGCATTCCCGGCATCCTTAAGGGGGCGTTCCCACTGCAGGGGTGGCACTGGAGACCAGAGGTGGTGGTGCAGGTGGAAGTGTGCAAAGGGAGCGAGTGGCTTGGCCAGAAATACTGCTGCTAAATGGCCAAACTTAACCCTACTTCTCTCATATCAAAGTCTAGTTTTTCCCCAAATTCAAACCAGAAAAAAAAATACCAGAAAAAAATAAGGAAAGTTACAATGTTTGGAGCCTACCACTAGAGACTGGAAACAAAGTGGAGTGAAGGACGGAATAAAAAGCCTAGTAAGAGGAAAAGAGATAATGAGTGTTAAGACTCAACTCTGAAGGAGCAGAGGACGAAGAGAGCTGAGCAGTGACAGATGGCCAGGCTCATGGGGGAAGAGATGAAGGGAGACGCTGGGAAGATATAGGACACGTAGGCTAGGCTGGAAGGCCACCCACATCACTATGCGCTGTGAGTTCAATGCAAATAATTCCTTCCACGTGGTGCTGGCCAGCCAATGAAGCCAACAGGAAAATGTGCTCCCCTTCTAGGGACTAAATTTGGCTACTAGATCATCTGACTCACAGGGTTGTTAGGAAGATTAAAGAAAACAAACTGTAGAATATTTAACATACTGGAGGGCATGGGTGTTTAATAAATTGGAGCTATTATTTTAAACTCACTAGTCTCTTCTTTAGGCTCTATGCACGGAACTGTCAACAACAAGGCAGCACAAGTTCAGATGCTGACTGCAGACCGTGAAAGCTGATGTGAACTGAGAGCCCCACACAGGCGGGACAAGTGCACACACTGTGCCCCCTAGCGGTGACACTTCTTCACATGAGGGATACTGAGAGCTGCTCTCAGGATTCCGGGACAGCAGGAATCCCTGAGCTTAGGTGGGCACAGAAGTAAGGGCAGGAGGCACTTCAAAGAGTGGAGGGTGGAAATGTGGCTCGTACCATACCTCTGCATCCACTGCTGGTACCTGCTATCCGCAAGCACACACTCCGGGGCCATGTGAACCACGAGGGCCACGGGGGCATCAGCCTTTCCTTGGAACCTGGGTGGGAGGAAGGATAGGGCTTTGCTTTATGAAATGATACAAACTCAAAATGTCCACAAACGGGACTGGGCAGCCAGGGAGGGGCGCCCCTCGGTGCACCCCAGCCAGGCTGGTCCCAGCTGCCCCCAGACGTGCCTGAGCACACTGAAGCCCCAGCACTGACCCAGGGTTCCTCTGTGCGGCAAGCTCAGGGCCTGCCCTGGACTCAGAACTGTAACTGGCCCATAATTTCCTAGTCCTCAGAGGTTTCTGCTCTTCCGTCTTTTCTAACTTCATGTCAAGGCTGGGAAACCCACAAAGCCCATCATTGCCAGTCACTGCATAAATCCTGCCATGGGACCAACCCTCTGAAAGGCAGACAGTGAGTTTTCCCAGACAACCAGCTCCATGCCAGGAGCAACCACAGGTCAGAGGACGCCCTGTTAATGCTGCTGGGCTCTGAGAGCAGTGGCCGGCTCACACTTGTCCCCCCAGGACCTGTCATATTACCTCTGGAAAGCAGCATTCTCACAGATGGGTTGAATGAATCCTTTGTCTGGACACTCAACCACAACAAAAGCAAGGCTGGGATCCGGAGGAGTACAGATCTCTTCAGGCAAAATCTGCAAAATCATTGGGGCCATGAGGCTCTCCCAGAGCAGTCCAGCAAATACACCCAGCAGCCTTCCAGTCCTCTGTGATGCTGCATAAGCCCCACTGAGCAGGACAGACCCCCTGTAAGGACTACCTCTTACATCCTTCCTGCTCCCTCTGCTCCTGCTCAGGCAGGCACCTGACTATCAGGGGGTGTTTCAAATTGCCAGTGGCCAGAAAGCCAGGCGTGGCATGCATGGTTCTCTCAGGTCCGTGGCCACTGGTCCTAAAATCCCTACATGCTAGAGAAAACATCCTGGTCGAGAATATGGCGGCAGTCTTCTGGGCCATCCCAAAGTCCATCCTCATGGGGGTCTTCCCTGAGCTCAAGGACAAGAGAAAGAGTCCACCCTATTAGGAGGAGGACCCCCAGATCCTAAATGGGCAACAGAAACACCCCACACAGCCAGCACTGATATGCACAAGTCTAGACAACAGATCTCATTTTATTGCTTAGCCAGCTGATGCAATCTATCCAAGCTGCTCCACTTCCCTCAGAAGTACTCTGCAGGGCCTGAGCCAGACAGCGGCTCTGTGCAACCTTCCCTGTAGATGCTGAAAAATCCTAACAACAGTGGGGCACCTCACCTCCCTTCCCTCAAAAGTGACGCTTTTCCCGTCCTTGACAGCAGCGATGATGGGAGCGATGGCAGCTGTCCCCCTGAAACGAGGAGGCGGTCTGTGAGATCTGCTTTCCAAGTGAGAGGGGACCCATCCACCCCTGGCAGCCACAGTCCCTGCCACTCACACCGGGAGGCCCAGATCCCTGGCTTTGAGCACCAAGAAGTTTCCTTTCTTCATGTGAAGCTGGAATGAAAAGAACCCAAATGTAATTTCAGTGACTAATGAAGAAGCTTGGTTTTAATCGATTTTCTTATAAGTGCATCTTTCTGGTTTTACTTTTTAATTACTGTTATTTTATAATACTTCATTAGACTGCAGGTTAGGTTATTGCTTTCTGATAAAGTATACTCTATTCTGAAGAAGTTATTTATTTTGAAATGCTTTAGTGATAAAAGCTGAATGATTGAAAAACACAGCGCTTTATTTCCCAACATTAATTCCTTCTAAATTTAATAAAATGTAACCCACTTGCTATTTTTATAGCAAATAAAGAGGATCCTTCAAGTACCCTCGTTCCGTGTTGCTGTCCTGCCCGCATCTGTGGAGAGCTGCAGGGGCATCTTGAGGGCACGGGCCTGCGGGGGCGAGTGCAGCCACCGTGCGGCATGGCAGTCCCCCCGCGGTGCGAGGGCACAGTGCGGGCAGTGCTCTCCTCTGTTTTTCACATGTTTGGCATTATAATGCTGTTTTTTTTTATACTGGAGAAATGCTGTTATATTTCTAATATGCTATTATTATATTAGAAAATAATAATCCTACCACAAAACCTCATAATCATTCTGTACTTAAAAATTTGTCCAGGCATTTTTGGTATCTACATTTCTAACATAGTAAGAGCACAAAAAAAGACAGAAATGGCATAAAGTGTTAGTAAGTCTTTGGGTAGTCAATTATATTTGATTTTCATTTTCTTCTTTAAATCTTTATATAAACCATTTGCATATTATTTTAACTTCCTGAAGCTAAGAAATTACTCGTAGGGCAAAGTCTCCAATTTGGATCATAAACCCTATTTAGGATTCTAGAATTTTCTGTCTTTGAAAACCTTACTCTAGGGGAGGGATCACAGCTTTAAGTGTGTGCGTGTAACACAAAGATGACAGAGCTGAGATGATGCTTTTAGACAGTGACAGTAACAAGCGCTGCTCTGAGCACTCTCCACACAGCCCCGAATGCATCTGAAGATGAAAACTGAATGCTTCTAATGTCTAACAGGAATGTGCAGACCTTAGGCAGGTAAAACCCATGCCCTTACTATAAGCTGAGTTCAGCCCACAAGGAAAGCTGCTCCCACGCAAGGGGAGCAGAGCATGTGGAAGACAGAGGAGAGCCAGAACGCAGGCCCACAGAGTCCGAGCAGTACACTGCTGCCGGGCACCTGAGCTCTCGGGTCAGGCCCTCTCCATACAGGCCCTGTTCTCGCCAACCTCCCATAACTTGAGCGAGCTCAGCTTTCCTGCCTTCCAAACCCTTAGCAGAGAAACAGCAAATGATTAGACGAGGGAAAAGGGGCCAGAGGCTGGGCCAGTGAGAGCAGCTCCTGGAGGCGGCCTCGGACAGTCAGGCTGGAGGCAGGCCCAAGCAGCAGCCTGTGGCCCTCGGGGTTGGGGCCTTGGGGCGGACCAGCTGCCCGGGCTGGTAGGGGTGAGGCCTGTCGTCAGAACACATACCATCCCGCTCTACGCAATCCACTCCACCAGGCAGTTTACCACATAAACTACTTTCAAAAACATTATTCTGCTTCCTAAAAACCCAAAAAATACACAACTAAGCTTATCAGCAATATTTAACTTTTATAAGAATTATAGTTATTATTCAAATAAATTGATAGGTGATACTGACAATGATCTTTCAACTAATAACTAATATCACCACTGACCTTTCATAATTGTTTCCACTTGTTAGAATTTGGATGAAAATTACAAATATGTTTTAAAATCAATGTTGCTTGTTTTAAAAAATAAATCAAAGCCCCCCCTCCAACACATGCAACAAAACAGTGTCTGACCACAGGTCAGACAACACTGTCTGTTGCAGATTACAATAAAATTTTAATGCAAAGTCATACTAAAAACAGGCCATTAGTCAGACCTGAAAAACGCCTTTTTGTAATAACATTCTCATAGACTCTGAGCACCTTCGGATTTGCAAATCAGGGTCTTTGGGGACACTAGCCAATATTAAATTAGTCCCAATGTCAGCAGTTAAATAATACAAACTAAAAGAGAGGGGAATAAAGGCCTGATTCATTTGAAAAAAAAAAAAAGAATAAAACTTTCTCTAAAAAATGGTCTTGAACTTCAGAAACATAGCCAAATCTAAAAGAACATATAGGCAGACCAAAAGAACAATGGAAGAAAATCTGAAAGAATATAATGGCATAGGTGGCATGTTGGGAAATACAGGGGCATCCGTGTTTCATCTTGGCCCAGGTGGCGGAGGAGGTGCTACCCGGGAGTTCTAGGAAGCACTAGCTCACCATGCACACGCTCACAAAGCCCACGGGGAAGATGCTTACCTTACAGACGAAAGCCACGACCAAGGAAGGGTCCCTGCCACCCCTTCTCTGGCTCACATCTGAGAAGAAAACCAATCTGATTATAACACATGTGAAGGTTTACAGGCTTCACAGATCAATGATCAGCTGGTACCTAATTTGACTCTACACAAAATAAAACAGATGTAATCCTTCCAATACAAAGGTTGAAGGAAGCAATGGTATTCTTTTTTAATCAGAGCTTCTGATTTTCCTACTCATGTTGAAATCTGAGCAAGTGAAAAATGTAAAAACTCCAACCAGAAAAGCTCAGAATGGAAAGTGAAAAGTATAAAAATGACATATTTTACCTAGGAGTGGAGGAGTGATCAAAAAGAAGTTGCAAGGTGCTTTATAAATAAGTATCAACAAGCATATGTGAAATAACAAAACCTAAAAGGCCCACAGAGAAAGACTGGGTGCCAGTCTCCCCCCGAGCCACCCGAGAAAGGGTGCTGACAGGGTCAGCCTTGTTCTAGCCACCAGACAGCCACCACCTCAGGGCGCACAGGGAACTCCTCAGGGTGCACAGGAAACTCATCAAGCCTCGCCCAGAGAATCCTTAAGCAGTCCAATTCCATTGATATATCTCCTCTTGGCATTTTAACTCAGTTTCTCAGTAGGTTGCCTCTCTGACACAAGAGGTGCAGATCAACCCATTGATCTGACTGTTTTACAGCTAAGCAGTTACAGCTTCTGCATTCATGAAAAGTTAATCTGCATCAATGTCGTAGTAATCAAAAACATAAAGCCTCTGTATGAATCAATTTGCTTCTAGGTAAACTGAACACAAAAGTTGGGGCACACCAGGGGCTGCTGATGGGCCTCAAAGCCCTGCACTGCCACATTTATCGCCCTTTCCCAGCCCCCCATGGGCCACGTCCTAATGTGAAAGTAACAAGTCTGTTTTACACAGGCAGCCTTCCTGTGATGAGGGTTCTCATTTAGGGCACGAAGTGGCAATGGACTAAGAAAACAGAATTCTCTGGACAGCGCACTGTTTTGTTCAATTAGCATTACCATCCGGAAAGCGCTGTTCATTCTCAGCTGGTGCAGAGTCTGCAGACTGCTCCGGACTGAGCCTTTCTGGACTCTGTGACGGCTGGTGATTTCCACACTTCTGCTCACCTGGTGAGGATGGGAAACAATCAAGTTACCTACCACGCCAGGTGAGCTCCCAGGCAGGGCCTGGATGTTCACATGTGGGAACAGCATGCCTTCTCTTACAGCAAGGACCAGCCACCTCCCCACCTGGTCTCTGGGCCATGGGTACATCGTACTTGTCTTTACGTTTCTGCTCAGCTCAGAGCCTTGGCTATACTAGGAACTCAACAGGGTTTGTTAACTAAAAAGCATGCAAGTAATTGGCTAGTTTATTCATTATTATCACTCTCGATAAACAGACCTAGGCCCAAAAGTTACCCACCTACCTGAGAAGGGGCATAATTTTGCAATCAGTTAAATCTCACAATCAAAAGAAAAAAAGAAAGAAAGAAAGAAATGCTGCTCAAGGAAGCCAGTGCCCAGCTCCTCTGGCATGCTCAGTCCCTCAGTGCTGACTGTGCACTAGGACAGCTATGCCGGCCGGTGGAGCAAGTTCATGCTGGTTACACAAATACATGTGAAAGTGAACTGCCCCGTGCTGGGGAGGGAGAAACAGAAACAGTGGAGGGTTGGTGGGGATGGGGGTCAGAAAAGGGAAGACATATGAGCAGGAGTGAGCTGGGGTCAGGTCTCAGGCCACTCTGGCCTTTGCTGCAGGCTCTCACTTGTATGCCTTCAGCACCTGGCAAGCATCACACTAGTTAGCAGTGTCAGAGAAATGACTCTGAATTCTCCTGGCAGTCTGGAAAGGCTGACACGGAGTGTGCTCAGCCAGATGCAAGGATGATGCTGACACAGCAGGGCCTGACGTGCAAGCAGTCTTTCTCTCTCGGTCAAAGCCACATCATCTGGCCCTGGGGCCTGAAAAGGCCCTCCTGTGACCTTCTGACCTTCTGACAACATTCTATTAGGTTGCTATGTATTTAAAAACATGTATCATGTATACCTCTCCAGAATCCTCACAGCAAAGGAGGTATTTACATCATGGCAAATAAACCCCAAGCAATTAATATGCAAATCTATAAGCACTGTACTGATTATTTTCTGCCAGCACCTGAAGTACTTAGTACCCCAAAGTACAGGCACTGTCATTACATGTGAGTTAAATGTTTTGTCCTTAAGATCATCAGGTCCTTAAGGGCAGGAACCATAGCTCAGTTCAATTCCCTAATGATGCTCAGAAAATAAAGCTGGGTATACACCAAGCCAGCGTTCAGGCAGTTTCTCTTTTCAGCCACCTTCCCTGTGCCCAGGACCTGCGTGCCCCCCCCCGCCCCCAGGACACATGGCTCCCGCACTCACTGTATATGGGGATCTGGAGAACCGTCATGGTCTCATCCTTGTATTCTGGGGCAGAGTGGGGCCGCACCGCTGCATGAAAGAGGTATCAGGAAAGCAACCGCATTAGCACAGATGTGCGTGAAGGTGAGCTTTACAGATCAGCAACCACAAGCAACCAAACTGCCTTGGAATTTTTGTGAGAATCTGCACTAAAACCAGAATGTCTGGGTAAATTAAAACTTGGGCAAAAGAAGCAACATGTATTTTTATTCAGTTATAATATTTACTTGGGGGGAGAAGCATATAAGGGGTCTAAATAGTAATGGAAAAAATACAGTAAAGATTAAATAACAAAATAAATAATATATTTGCTATGGCCAAACAAAAAGATATATTATGATCACTGGTGACTATGCATTAAAAAAAGAAAGCAATACTCAAATTTAAGAGACACATGTTAATACATAAACACCATGAGGCCAGAGAATCTGCCATCTCAACTGTAAGGGCAAGTATGGCTTCTGAAACAAGACACTGGTATTTCTGCAGAAGGGGAGCACAAATAAGCTGGAGGAGCACACAGCTTCCAGGACAGGGCCTGCACCGTCCTGGGTCAGCCTTTCCCTGTGGCGAGGCCCCATGTGGCAGAGTCAAAACTAAGGGTCAGTGTAAAAGGATGGAGACAAAACCTGTAGGTCTCTCTGCTCACACCCTTCCTGCCTACAGCTAGGAATCCAAGGTAATTGGATTCTGAGAACCATCTCCAGCCTCTATTTAGGGGATATGAGGTGGGGGCCTAGAAAGTGTAATAGGCGATGTTTAAAATGCATCTATGTTGATGAAGGATTCATTTTAAGGTTTAATTTACATAAATCTTTATGGATTCTAATTTGACAGACTGGGGCACACATGAGGAAGAAATGAGAGACAATGAGGCGGAGTCGGGGACATACCCAGCTCTATTCCTTTCAATGGACCAGAAAATATTTTGATAGCTTCTAGGAATTTTTCCTACAAAAAAGAATGAAGAGAAAGAAGTGAGCCATAGTGGCTGCGTAAATACAGAAGGCAACAATGTATTCAAGAACATAAGAGGTATCAACATGACCTTGAATAACTATTTTAAACTTCTTCTCCACAAACATTTACCAAGTATTCACTCCATGTTAGATGCCAAGGAGTTAGCAGTGAGGGGAAGATGGGGTCCTTGCCCTCAGGAAACTTTGAGTCAGAGGAGGAGACAAAAATGAAACAAATGACAACACAAACAACAAGGTAGTGGCAGCTGTGCTAAGTGCTCTTTAAGAGACAGGAAAAATGCTGGGGGCTGGGATATAACTTGTCTGGAGAGTCAGGGATAGCTCCTGAGCCAATGACCTTTAGCTGAGCCCTGAAAGTTCAGAAAGACTGAGGCAGAGATGAAAGGAGGCAGAAGGAACTTGATTATGGATGAAAACCCTGAGATGGGAAGGAGCTTTGGTGGGGCGCAGTGTGGCTAAGAGTTGGCCTGTGTTGCTCCAGCTTGGTACTGGGATATGGATGCCAGTGTGGGCAAGGGCCAAGGTTTGCAGGACTTGTGGGCCAGACAAGGGGTTTGGAATATAGTGAATGGGGAACCACTGGAGGCTTCTAGGATGAAAGTAACTTTCTGCTATTAAGCCTGAAAGCAGTTCCCTTGGCTACGGTGTGGTGGGTGGATTACAGAGAGGAAAGACTGGATATAGGAAGCTCTCCCAATAGGCGGGGGCAGTTGACAGAGATGAAGACAAATGAGATGGAGACAAATGGATGGATTCGAGACATTACTTTGGAGACAATTAATGGTACTTGGTGATTGGCTGCCTTCATCTTAAGAACTGGGAAATGAACTGTTTATTCAACAGTTACAACCACATGCACACTTCTCAACAGTCATAAGATATGAAATGTCTGAAATTTGGTAAATAGCTAAGAATAAAAGCTAACATTTATTGTGTGCCTACTTGGTGCCAAACAGCTAAGAGATTTAGTGCTTTATCTGTGTTATCTCATTTAATCTTTCACAACTCTATGAAACGTGACAGCCATTTTATAGATGAAGAAACTGAGGCTCCAAGAGGTAACTTCTTCAGGGTTATACATTTAGTAAGTTTTAGACTCAGGCCTCTTTATCTTGAAAGGTAAAGGGTTTACTCCACTGTTGATAATCTCTGGAGAGCAGAAGACTGATGAAAACATGAAAATGCTTGTTGTAACTTTTAAAGTGTGTGGTTAGTTTTGAAACCTGAGTCAGGAGAGACTTACCAGTTGTGGAGGTCCAGAAAGTACACACTTTGGAAGCCCAGTTTCCTTTAAAGTAAGAATCATTCCTGAAAAAGACAAATCAAATCTCTCACTATTCTGACCTATAGCCACCACCAGCAGGAGAACTTTTTAAAAACCAGCTATTTTTCTGCTCATTCCAGCTGTGAATGATCAAGAACATGTGTACAGCAGAAGTGACGCTGGCCAGAGGTATGAGGGACACCAGATATCCCTTAGATGCCTTTAGAATGAACAGGACTGATACTGGGGTGAGACAATCAGTCACCTCAGGTATGAAATCATTCAGGTGAAGAATGGTTTTAAATTTTTGCAGCCTAGACATCTTCTTGCTTCATTCTTCTCAGCTCTGAAAATGCAACTAGTACAACACTACACTCCTTCCTATCCGCATTACAAGGCTTACAGAATTTGGTGGCAGCACAATCTTGACCTTCATAGCAGGCGGGCATTAATAATGGGATAATCTGGACAGTGGGTATCTGTGTAGCTGTTGACATTCTTGATGGTAAGCACAGTTCCTATAATCACCATCAGGACATGTTCCAGTTTACTGTCACACATCTCCAGTCCAGCAACTTAATAAACGAGTGGATGGGACCATTTGAGGGCAGTATCCACATTAAACTCTTCTATACTGAGTCACTGCTTTTGATGATCTCTATGCTGTAGCTGACTGGCATAGCATAAAAAGAATTCCATCAGCCCTGGTCTCAGAAGATAAGCAAAAAAAAAAAAAGGGCAAGGCAGGTTAAAATCCCACAGACATCCTGCCTGTCTCTGGCCCTGGAAAGAGTATACTCACCACACAACCCCCCGACATTACTCCAGTGCATTCGGGTCAGGAATATGTTGTCCAAACGAGACACCTTCAGTCTGAGAAAGAGAAAACATTTGACCACAACAAAATGGATCGACCAGGGACCCTTTCTTCTGCTATAAAAACACTCCTGCTTCTCACCTCAGCTTTCAAAGCCCATAATTATCTCGCCCCAAAAGAAAGCAGTTGACTCACTTGTGCTCCTGCATGAGTCGCTGGACACCTTCACCACAGTTGAAGAGATACCTACAGAATAAACATAATAGAAGTTACTTAGCAGATTCTATTTTGTAAAATCTCTGCCACTGTTTAGATGTTTTTTTGTACACTCAGGGGAAGAAAAAAAAAACAAACCCAAACCTAAAAATCCATGTTGCACTACCTGGCCACACTTCTGCTATTAGGATACTGGGTTTTGAGAGGTTCTAGCAGAGACGAGGTGGGGTTTGGGAGCTGTGCAGGCTGGGGATGCGGTCCAGACAGGTCCTTTCCCTATAACCAGGCCTGTCGACCTCACACACCAACTGAGGTCCCGTTTTGGTGTGCACGGGAGGGGTTGCGTACAGTCAGTGTCAAGGGGGCACTCGGAGCCCACGGGTAGGAAAGAGGACGCTTATACCCAAGTCTGATGTTCTTCAGGGACTCCGGGAAACGAGAGGGACGTGGGAGGTAAGGGATCTAGGATGCCCCACCCACCCAAAGACAAAGTTGAAAGGCAATGGCGAAATCCCACGTGTCACGGGCCCGCACACGGAGGGCCGGGCGGGGTTCGGTAAGCGGACGGACTCCAGGGTCGACTCACTTACCGGTTGTACTCGGAGAAGACATAGAGCGCCGCGCCCACCTCCCGGCCGCCAGCAGCCACCACCTGCAGGTACACAGTGTTCGGACCCCCGGGCTCCCAGGACGGGCCGCGCTTCTCCCGCGTGCGCAGGTGCCTCAGCGGATCCTTAGGCGGACGCTGGCGGCGGGCGGGTCCCTGAGACATGGTGCGCCTGGCCGCGGACCGCAGCAGCAGCGAGCGGAGAGCCCACATGCGCCAGTTTTCACGCAGGCTGAGAAATGCAACCGGTCACCTAGTCCGCACGCCTCGTGCCCCGCCCCTCCGACCTCATGGTAGATACAGCCAATCAGCATGTCGCAAACCGAGCTGCCCGCCTACACGAGGCTGCGCGTCCAATACTGAGGAGCCTTGCCTCTTGGACTTGTCAATTGGCGGTAGCCATAGAGTCGGGGGATGCTAGAGCGCCCTGATTGACCCCGCCTCTTGTCTTTTTCCGGCTTTCCCCGTGTCAATATTTCACGGAAATCGTCCTTCGCCCGGGGTGGGGCTTCCTGGGGAGCGTGGACGGAAAAAGCACTACCAGCTCAGGAGCTGGTCTTTGGAGTTTCCAGTTCTTATAAGGGGTTCGAGCCCCGACGCCGGCAGTTGTGAGCTGTCCTCTTAAGCAAGTCAGTGCCCTGGTTCTTTCGTTTGATCTTGCTTGTGGTTGTGTTAGATTTACTTGTGAGGAAATAAATTATAGAGAATGTTAGTGTAATTCGAACGAATACATGTGTCAAATGACTGCTTTTACTGGCTTTTGGAAAGAAAAGCAAGAATAGCAGTTGGGGTTACATAACAAGCTCTGGAGCAGGAGTCTTGGGTCTATTATTCGGTCATAATAAATAAGGAGTTGCAACACCATGGATGAACCTTAGGAATTATGCTGCAAAATAATATAGACAGACCCACTTTAATTTTGGAGCAGGAGCGCCGTTCCAGACGAACTTGAGGAAGTTCCTGCTAAAACCTTTGGAATGTTAAAGGGGCAAAATAATTTTTGGACAGGACCTAGAGCAACATTGCAGCCCCAAATGAGAAAGCAAATATTATCACTACCTGACTGATGACTACTGAAATGAAAATTGAGAACATTCCCTGGAATTAACATCACTTTGTTATCTTGTCTGCACCTATAGAAACACCTTCCTTCTATTGATGTAATCTCATAAATATCGCTTGCCTTGTCTCCTAATCAGAACTTTGCTCACAAATAAATGCATGCTGCCTCTCAGTTTGGCCTTCTATTTTAAGATTAGCAATGCTAAGTGCGCTAAGCCAGAGAAAGACAAATACAATTTGATTTCATTTTTATATTGAATAAAAAGAAAAGCATAGAAGCAACGTAGATTGGTGGTTAGCAGGGGCTCAGGGCTATGGGAAGTTGATGAAGGCGGTCAAAGATATAAACTTTTAGTTATAAGACAAATGCGTTCTGGGGGTCTAATGTGCAGCACGATGATTATAGTGAATAATACTGTATTGCACACTTGAAAGTTACTGAGAGAGTAGATCCTAAAGATTATGACCACACAAAAAAAAGTGAGGTGATGGATGTATTAAATAACCTTATTGCAGTAGTCATTTTGCTATATAAACTTACATAAATCGTAGCACCTTAAAGTTATACCATGTTATATGTCAGTTATATCTCAATAAAACTGAGGAAAATAAAAAACACTATAAAACTTGTAAAAAAGATATTAGGAAGTACAATACAATAATGATTTTTCCCTTGGTGACTACTTTGATCCTTTTAAAAGAAATATTAAATTCCATGCAAAAAAAATAAAATTTGGTTCTTCTGTCTTAGTGGTTCCCAGGCTCATTTCTGTCAGGTAATCCCAGACCATTTATACCTTAAAAATATAGGAAGAACTGCTTTTGTTCCTGTACTTATGTGAAGCTCAGGACAGTTAGTGGCTATAGTTTCCAGGGCACAGAATGCTCTTCTGCACTGATGCTCTGGGTCATGTTTTTTGCTTAGTGTGTGGAGAAGACGACTGCTAAGGCTTCCCTGAACTGAGGTTGCACTGGAATGTAAATTCCATAAGGGCAGGGCTTGTTGGTCTGGATCTCTGTTGTAAGCCTTACCTCCTGGGCTGGTGGCAAGCAATTAATGTTAGGGAATTAGGAAGAGCTGAGTAGCTCAACCTAGGTTGGTCCTTGCAGTTGGCAGGGCCCCAAATTCCATCAAGTCAGGAAGGAATGTGTTATCAGAAGAGGGGATGGTCTGACTGGTACCTCCCAAAGAATAGGTAGATCACAGGCACAGAGACAGAAGTGTCCCCATGACGGGAGGCTCAAATGCTGGAAAATTTTATTTTTAGGTAATAGCTAATGAGCTAGTAATCAATGTATGTAAAAAGCTATCATTCCAGGAACTGAAGGTAGGACCCACCCTGACCCCAGGAGACCTTAGGCAGTTCCACCTTTCTGCCCCAGGAGGACTTCAAGCAATCAAGATGGTATCTGAGCCATTGTGCTCCAGGGGAGATGCCCACTGCCAAGGACACAGATAAGGAATGTTGCAGCTTTTATCTGATTAACTTTTTCCCAGAATTCCAAACCCCTTACCTACACTTCTCTGCTTATAAAAAGGGTCAGTTTGAAATGGAATTTAAAATGGTGTGTTAGGGCACATAACCTGCTGGCTTTTCAGATCGCTGGCCATATGAATAAAGTGCTCATAAAGATTCAATCCCTGTCTCTGCCTATTGCAGGGGTGTCCAACATTTTGGTGTCTCTGGGCCACACTAGAAGAAGGAGAGTTGTCTTGGGCCACACATTAAATACATTGTGACACATAATTTTAAAAATCTCATAATCTGTTAAGTAAATTCACAGTTTTGTGTTGGACTGAATTCATAGCCACTGGGGGCCCGGGTGTGGCCCGCAGGCTGCAGGCTGCGTGCGGGGCCAAACACCCTTGATTTATCGGCTCTGGTAGTGACAGGAAGCATGAACTCTGGCTTTTCCAGTTTCAATTTTAACTTAATCACACTCTCTCCAAACACTGTCATATTCTGAGTTTCTGGGCATTGGAGCTTCACCATATGAATTTTGAGGGGACACAATTCAGTCCAAACCCGCTTGCTCCATCCCTTCCTCCTCCAGCCCTTCAACAGCCAGCACACCCCCGCTTTCCCTGTGTCTGCTGCCCCAGGCCTCAGAGGTCAGAACTAACTGCAGGGGCTCTCTGTTATGATTCCAGCTGGCAATTGAACTGGAGCCTGAAATGAGGGGTCTTGGTTCCTCACAGACTCTTGCCCAGGGACAGAGAGAGAGAGAGGCTAGGCTGCGAGGCAACGAACTCCCTCTTGACCTGATGAGAGTATTCTCATCAGGTTGAAGGGGTGCTAGGCACTCATTTAGTAGGTGCGCTCAACTGGCAATAGGCTGGAGCAGTTAAGTCTTATCAACTCTCAGGGCACATTCTAGATTCTTCTCACATCCTTGATGTATTGTCTTGGTGGCTCCAGGTCTCCTGTGGCGGCGAAACCGGTCCGCGAAACCGGTCCGCGAAACCGGTCCCCAAGGAGTGCAGTGAGCGCCCTCACCACTAGAGGGCTCCGTGGTGCCCCAGCTTGGGGAATGCTGGGCTTCCGAGGCTGCGGTTCCTTCAGTGTCCAGCTATCTTTAGAGCTTACTTTTAAGGCTACGAAGTGCTAAGCGCTGAGTTGTCAGTAAGAAAAAGCCAGCGCATTTAGTCAAGGAACTTATGGACTGGCAGGAGGCTGGCAAATGTGAACCTTAGTATTGCCCCCACCACTACCAATTTATACTGAAATTTTTCAAACATCCCTTGAACACTCATCACCCACTACTTAGATACCACCATTAACATTCACTATATGTACTTTATTGCATGTCATGTCTCTCTGTCCATCCAACCATTTGTGTTATCTTTTATGTATTTCAAACAAAGCCAGGCATATCATTTTGAGATATTTTCCTCTTCTTTGGGTCTCCCCTCCCCCACTTCAAGCAGCCAGTGAGCTACCCTTAATGTCTCAGGAGAAGGGCAAGGTGGTGAATCAAGTAGGAGTAGCCCTGGGGTCCTCCTTGCTTTTGTTTCAAAAGCGTCAGCTCCTGGGGAGAGGGGATGTGCTGGACACACAGTGTCTTGGCTAACAGTAAAGGGAGAGAGGACACTCTGTGCAGCAGGGACGGATTGTCTGGGACCAAGGGGCAGGAGTGAGCAAAGGCAAAGAGGGTGGAAGGGCAGGGGGACCTGTGCCCTGTCCCCTGGGCAGAGCCTCTGCAGGCTGTGGGACTGCAGCGTGCAAGGGCTGCCCGGGCACCTGGGTGTTTCTGTGATGAGTATCCCAGGTGCAGTGGCTGAGGACCAGATGGATTGTCCATTTGCCTGGACACTGTGTGGACTTCCTCTGTACCCCATGTTTGTGGGCCAAATTATGTTCTTCCAGAGTTCCTGTATCAAAGCCCTAACCCCTGGTAACCACAGGATGTACCTGCATTTGGACATAGGGCTTTTATTCAGGTAATTAAGTTAAAATGAGGCTGTAGTGTGGGAATTCCTTATAAGAAGAGGAGAACAGGACACAAGAGAGACACCAGAGATGCTCCTGTACGAGGAAAGACTGGGGGAGGACACAACAACCTGGCAACTGCCTACAAGCCCATGAGAGCAGCCTCAGAAGAAACCAAACTTTGACCTTGGCCCTCCAGTCTCCAGAGCTCTGAGAAAACAGATTTCTGTTGTGTAAGCCCCCTGCCTGTGTGTGGTATTTTGTTTTGGCAGCAGGAACAAGCTAATTCAGCCCATCCCCAGGCACCTGATATGGCCCCTGGGGTCCCAGGGACCCTGGAATAGAGTCTGGATTTTCTTCCAGTGCACCTTAATGGCTCAAATAAAGGTATTAGAAACATAGTTATGTTTTTTTACACAGCCAATGTTTTCTTTGGGAGTCATATCCAATATACAGTTAAGCAACTGATTTGAGGATATGTGTTAATAGAGGTATACTCTGGGTACAGAAGAATGGTGTCAGGGAAGGCTTCTCTCAGAACATATGGCATGCTTAGAGCTCTGAAAAAATTCTTGATTTCTGGAATGGCAAGGTGCGAAAAGGCATCCCAGCCGCAGGGAGCAGGACAGAGCTCTGAAAGACGAGTATACACAGAGAGCTACACAGAGCAGCTCACAGAGTGCTGACTCCATGGTAGGCACACATCCATGGATTTAAGTTTGTGAATCAGCCCTGGCTGGTATGGCTCAGTGGATTGAGTGCTGGCCTACCAACCAAAGAGTCACCAGTTTGATTCCCAGTCAGGGCACATGCCTGGGTTGCTGGTCAGGTCCCCAGAAGGAGGTGCACAAGAGGCAACCACATATTAATGTTTCTCGTCCTTTCTTTCTCCTTCCCCTCTCTAAAAATAAATTGTTGGGAACTTCCCTGCCTGGTTTCAGAAGCTGTAACCCCCGCCAAGGCTAAGGCTGAGGGAGGGACCTTGGGACCATAAGCCACTGAGGAGACAAAGCTTACCTCTCTGGCAGGAGCACCACTTCTGCTCCTTTTACTTCATCCATAACTGGTCCCCAATGCTTGGGCGGTTAGCCAATGACAGGTAAGATTCCCCAAAGGGGGGAACGACCTAAGCCAAGCACGATCACATGGGAGGCCCCCAAGGAAGGACTTGGGGAGCTACAGCAAAAGGTGCTGATGGACTCTCACCCCTCAGCTTTGACAAAGCCTGAGTCCTCATTCTGTCTGCAAGAAGTCTCCTAATCTCTTGGCTGCCTTACTTCCCCTGCCTGACTTAAGCCTGAAACAATGACAGAGGGTGGTGCAGCCCTGTGCTGGAAAGGGAGGGTTCCCTGGGTGATCAGGCCTAAGAAAGAATATGTAAAATCCTATGAAACCTGCTTTGTTTAGAATGCTTTCAATTAAATGATAAAGGTCTAAGCAAGAAGTAAGTTTGTTCTTCAAAGTTTTACAGCTCTTTAGCTATCTGACCCTGACTCAAAATAGGCCCTCAGAGTTCTTTGTTATCTATTGTTTGATCCTTACTGCCTGGCAATGATTAATAAGCTTTACCTGAATTCTTGTGTAAACAAACCCAATAAAAGCCCATTGAGGAACAGGCTCCTGGCCCTTCTCCTTTGAGAGATTGGCCACCTTTCCTCCCCAAGCAGATCATGTCTTGGTAGACTTATTCTCATCCATGGCAGCCGGAGGGGAGGCCCTGCGAGCGGAGCCCCCCCACAATAAATAAATAAAATCTTTAAAAAAATAAATGTGTAATCATCTATCCTCACAGTGACTCTGCTGGGTACATCCCATTACAACCCATTTTCTCATCTAGAAGATGGAGGCAGAAAGAAATTAACTTGCTCAAGGCTACAAAAGTGGCAAGTAATGGAGTCAGGATGCAAGCCCAGGCCACCCGGTTCCCCGGTCTCCATTCCCTCCCACTTCACAACTTCACTCCTCGAGCAGCTGCTATTCCTGGAGGACGGACTCGGGGTGAGGTAGGGCCCCTCTGCAGGGTGTGCCTGGGAGTCAGGCCCGTGTCCCATGAGCAGGGCCTGGTGTTTTGATTTTAGCGGGCAGTCCAGGATGATTCAGCCTGGAATCTCAGATTCCTGAGTTTGTTGATTTACTCTTGGGGACCTGAGAATTCCAGAATTCTCCAGCTTGTCGCTTTCCTTTGAAGGTACTCGAACGTATTCAGTGCAGTCAGCCCAGGCCTCAGGAATGGCCACCCACTTCAGCTGCATTTCTAGTCATGATGTCCCAAGGGACCCGGGTTTGCTACCAATATGTAATTTTTAAGCCAGACTGGATGGAGTTCATGGATATATTCTCAGGGACTTCAACATATATATTTTTTCATTTAATGGGGTTTGTCATGTTACTCAAATTTGGGAAATACCACTGTAGGATCTTATGCTGGGGTGGGTTCAAGGGTGGTAGAAGAACAAAAGGGGCTAGATTTCACTGTGTCTTGCGTGGGGGCCAGTAATGGCCCAGGGTGTCAGGAGGTGTCCAGGAAGGAGGGGTGCCCGCAGTGCTGCTGGCATCTCTGGAAGCAACAAGGTGCAGTCAGGAGTCCGTGGACTTCGGGGTTTGGGGCCTGGCCTGGACCAGCCAGGTAAGCTTTACCAGTTTCTTAGCTTCTCTGAACGCGCTCCCCAGGAAGTGCAAGTGTTAAAGGATGTGGTAGAGGAAAAGCCCTGAAACAAGCAAGCGATGATGGTCCTGATGGTCCGTAGTGGTCTCTCCCCTCACTCCTTCTCTCTCCCCGTCACCCACCCCTGCCCTTGCTCTCCTTTCCCAGCCCCCACCCCACCTGCACTCCTTCTCTCCATCTCCCTCACTAGCTACAGGTAGGGGCCCTGCACCCCCCTCTAGGGCAGTTGCCACACTGACTGTCATCCTGCACTTGTTGGTATTTCCCTCTAGACTGTGCCTTCCTTAGAGGCGAAGGGAGAGGAGTTGGCACCTCATGCTCTAGAGCATGGGAAGCCAACAGAGGAACACTGTGGTGGAGCAAGTGCGGCTACTGCTGGCTGCTGTGTGGAGATGGCTGGGTGGGGAGCGAGAGGGCCATGGGGAGGCTTCTAGAAGACAGGTTGCTGCCAGGACTGGGGTGGGGATGGCGCAGACAGAGGGAAGTGAACAGATCAGGACATGGTTTGAGGAGGCATTCTCAGAATCTGCTGATAAGGGAAGGCGGAGTGGAGGACAGAGGAAGTTCAGAGTCAAGGGTAACTCCAGGTTTTGACTAGGTTAAGCAGGCAGATGGGGGTGCCTTTAGCGGGGATACTAAAACCCAGAGGAGAGAGGCTGGAGGGTGAAAGCAGAGTTCTCTTTTCCTCATGTTACCCTGGGTTGCCAGTAGAGGGTGGATGTAATAAGTAGTCAGTTGCGTACTTGGCCCTGAAGTCTGGGAGAATTTAGGGCCAGTGACATGAAATCGGGATCCCTTACTGTTCAGAAGTCATTTAAAGCCCTGGCACTAGTCGTGATCCCGTGCGGAGAGTATGTCATGTAATAAAGAAAACATGGCCCTGGCCCGGCCCGAGGCACAGCAACAGCCCAGCATGAAAACCTGAGCAGGGAAACTAGAGCCTGAGCAGGGGAAGGAGTCTCTGCTGAGTCGGAACAAAACCACTAGAATGTGGAGCCTCAAAGTGCAGACAAGAAAGAGCTTTAGCAAACAGGCAAACTCAGTCCAGCAAACAGCGCTGAGTGGCCAGACTGAAGAGAACACCAGCAGGGCCACCAGTGGGCGCCCTGTCCCTGCTCTGCAAGCTCCTGCCGTGGGTCACAGCACACCCACCCCTTCCACACCTTCCCACAGATGCTGCCACAGATTCCTCCTCAACCCTGACCCCAGATGCCACCACTCACCAATTAAAGATGATGTGTAAATGAAGTCTGTTTGCCTTTCCTGTTATCACCTGTCTCCTCATTGTGTGGATGAAGAAACTGAGTCCCAGAGAGGCACGGTCACAGCCTTTCACCAGCAGCCGTGCAGTGTTCCGCCTTCCGGCCCCGCAGGGCACCCCAGCGTGGGAGGGAAGCATATGACGTGGGCTCTGGACTGTTTTTGTGGGTCATGTACACTGGTCAGGGTTCTCTAGAGAACCAGCTGGGCATGTGTGTATATGTGTGTGGTGTGTGTGTGTGCATGTTTCGAGAAAAGGATTTATTTAAGGAATTGGCTCGTGTGATGTGGAAGCTGGCGAGTTCAAGGCTTCGGGGTAAGCTAGCAGGCTGGCGACACACAGAGCCGTGGCTGAGTCCCAACGACCACACGTGGGCCGAGTTCCGCCTTCCTCTGGGACACCAGTCTTCCATCCCTGCAGGCCTCCAGCTGCTTGGGGCAGGCCCAGCTACGTTATGGAGTGCCCTCTGCTTTGCTCAAAGTCTACTGATTGAAAGGTTCATTTCATCTAAAGTGTACCTTCACAGAAACACCTAGAATAGTGTTTGGCACCAATATCTGGATGTCCTGGCCCAGGTAAGTTTTCACAGAAAATGAACCATCACACATTGGTCAAATGGACTCATTTTCGGCAACAGTGTTAAAAGCAGTCTCATCTGATAATAGGAGGAAAGGTGGAAAGGGGGTAGGGAGCCTGTGCTGGCTGTCCCTTGTTGAGGTAGCATCCACAGGGAACTTGGCTTTGGTGATACTAAAAGCATCTGAAACCCTAATGAAAGCAGTAATAGCTGCAATTTATTGAGTGCTTGCTATGTACCAGGCACCCTGCTAAGTGGTTTTCAAGGAGCATCTCACTTGGGATTACTCTGGCCCCGTCTGGCCAGGGCCTGCAAGCAGCCAGCCCTGTATGGGGTCTCTGCCTCCTCAGGGCTCTGACCCAACGTCAGCTATAGAACCTCTTTCTCAGGACCCTCAAGTAAATCTGCCCCTTGGTCCTCAGACTGGGGGATTTTCTCCAGAGGGACGGTGGGGCAGGAGTCCCTCTGCTTCAGGTGCTGAATCTGAAGCCCGGAGGCTTCTGTTCTCTGCTCCCCGGTCTGCCTGGCTCCTCCCACAAGTGGGCCTCGCTTATGGATGGGGACGCTTATGGATGGGGACGTGCAAAGGCGGGAATCCCTGGGAGGAAAAGTCAGTTAGGAGTTTAAAGACATTATCCCAGATGTCAGCGTGTCTTGGTTATATATTCTACTTTCTTCTCCCCTCCACCCTCACCTCCCCCTTCATACCGCAGAGGGGGTGTATCCAGGGGACTGCAAATACCTGACTATTATTGACTTAAGTCAACAGTACAAGCTCCTGTTTTACAAGAGAAAAAAAAACTCATAAAAGATCTTGAATGCTGCTTTATGTTCATATTTATTTTCATTTCTCTTTCTCTCCCTCTCTCCCTCCCTCCTTCCCTCTTTGCCTAAAGGGGAGCTGGTAGCAACCACCCTGCTCCACAGCTCAGCTGGTGAAGTGCCTGGACAGCAGCCAGTGGCCTGGGCTCCATCTACTGATGAATCATCAATTTCTTTCTCACCCAAAACATCTGGTTTAGGATCCTGAGTTATGAGCTAGTATTAAATATAAAAGTTTATGGCATCACATATATAATACTGTTGATTGGAAACATCAAGAAAAGTAATTGACTGGAGGGGACTCAGTGTGGCCAGCTGGTTGAACATCTGGATAAGATCCAAGGGACCTGAATTGAATTCCCAGTTCATCTATTTTTTTCTTGGTCAGCAATATCTGGTCTGGGATCTTTAAAGATTTTGACTCTTTCAATGCTATTTTTCCCAGTGTTTTGTACACATACAAAAACGGGAATATGTGTTTCAGTTCCCTGTAAAAGACTAAAATAAAATAAGTATAGTTTTTGTCCTCTCAGACATCCATTATGCAGACATTTCCCGGTCCTTACCCTAGCCGCGGGGTGTTGCCAGCCGTGACCACGTGGTGGCACTGTGCGCCCACTTTCCCAGGGGGCTGAAGTTTCTGTAGAAGAAGGCAGCTCTGCTTCTGCATCTGTTTAGCAGCTGAGCAGCCAACCGGGGAAGAGTTCCTACCCAGATGGGGCTTTGTTCTCTGGGGGCTTCACTTGACTTACATGACTTAGTTGTCCACAAAATTCCTTTGCCAACTGCTTCCCTGTGACTGATAACCTGGAGTTCACCCAGCCTTTTGGTGACACTATGGTCTGCTGGCCAACACCGCAGATTTCTCCTTGTCCCTCCAACGTTGGGGTCCAGGACTTACGAAGCACAGGGGCTTCCTTTCTGGAATCTCTTTTCCAGCAGCTTCTTGCAGGATACCAGGCAGAGAGAGCGCAGTCCCATTTTGTGTGCCAGCTCAGACGGGTGAGAGCGGCCCCTCAGGGTGCTGTGTTGACTGGCCCGAGATCCAGGCCCGAGGACAAGGGTGCCGTAGTGGGTGACTAGCATTCCTGTTGTGCCATGCCTGCCACCCTGTCCTTCACCACCTGATTTGGGGACAGCAAAAGGGATGCTTGGTATGTGGCACCACCCCGATGTGGTCTGCACCGTTGAAGAATATTTTATATTCCTTCCCTCCCTCATTTCTCAAATGCTCTGTGTCCAGCAAGTTCTTGCGCAGGAAAAAGGGCAGGGAGCCTTCCTTCCTTCCTGCGCACAGGTACACTGTCTGCGGCTGGGCCGCAGCCGCAGGCGCAGGCGATCTCCGCAGCCGCCCCCTTCCTCCAGAGAGCAGCAGGCAGGAGCATAGAAGCTATTGCTCTATGTGTCACTTTCATGTATTGAGCACCTGATAAATTCTAAAATAAAAAAGATGGAGACGAGAGAATTATTAAAAGTCTGTAAACTATTTATACAAGCTTAATATTTTGAAAAAAATTCATCAAGAGTAGAGGTTTTCCAAATGGGGGTCCAGGGCCACCAGCATTCGCCAAGAACTTGTTCCTGGATCCCCTCTCAGGCTGCACCCCAGGCCTGAGTCAGGAACCCCCGGAAGGGCACGCTGGCCTGGCTGCGCTGCTGTGACAAGCCCTCCAGGAGGTTCAGATGCCACCTTCCCCTCCTCCCCCTCCCTGCCTCGATAATGAATTCCTTTGAAGAGCCAGGTGGATCATCGCAGGATTTACAAACTAGTGGAAGGCAGAGTGTAAACCTGGGCACAGGGTAGTTGGAGATGCTCCAGGGGAGGAAGCCTGTAGCGTGCTATGTGGGCACATATTAGAGGCACCTTGCCCAGCTTTGGGCATGAGAAGAGAAATGGGGCTGTAGACAGGAAAAACCAAAGCGAGGAGTAAAATGTTAGAACGAAAAAACGTGTGCTGGCCTTTCTCAACTTTCATTTTGCTGATCTGAATCAGTAACTGTGTGAAAACACCTGTAGGCCTCACGCAAAACCCTCTTTGGTGGTTTTGGGCTCTTGGGACAGGGCAGTGTACAGAGGCTGGGCTGGTAAAGCCAGTGAGTGACCAGAAGGGGTGGGGATGGTGGACAGTGACACAGCTGACGGTGTCAGGAGCCTGAATCACGGACATTTGCTTCTTTTCCTAAGTTACGGTACCCTGAACTAGGGCAGGGGGAGAAGAAAGCCATGTGGGCATCTGTGGGTATCCTAAAGGACTTTGATATTTTAATGAAGACATTAGGTCACTACTTTAAGTCTGTATAGCATTAAATAAACATTTCCTTTCCTTTTCACAAATCTCTGCCTTTAAGAGATGTCTTTCCTAATAGGCAGTGGACATAACAAACCTGGGGGGTCCTTTTGGTAATAATATATTGGTGTAACACCACCCCCTCGGCCCTGTGTGGGTATGTTCTGTAACAAAAGGGGCAGTCCTGCTCAGAGATGCAGGCCCACACAGTGCCAGTTCTTGAGGTTGTTTTGTGAATGAGTCTTGAAATCTAGATTTTTATGTGAAGTTCCAGAAATACTTAAAAACACTCTATGGGCCAAGAAGAAGATGCCTGGAAGCCAAGTTGGGGCCCCTAGAACACTGGGCTGTTTGAGCATTTGTCTCCATGACCACCATCTGTTGGTGAAAGTGGTTGCTGTGCCCTTTGCTCTTCCTCCTCCCTACTTAAATTTAGGTTTTGATTTTCAAAAATACATGGTTACTGATGGCTATTCTCCTCCTCCTTCTTCTGGAAATCAGTCAAACTGAGGGCAGCGCAGTGTTAAGACAATCTTGTGGAAGCCCTGGGGTGGGGGTGGGGCTGAATGCATGCAGACAGGCAGGCTTGAGGGCCTGCTTTGCAGCAGGGAACTTGGCAGGGTGATTCCAGGCCCCGGAATGACACAGATGATGAACACATTGTCTTCTCTGGGGTCCGAATCCAAAGGCCTTGAATGGGCATAGAGTCCTATAGGCAGAGTGGGCATTCTCTGCCGCTTTTACTGCAATCTTAAGATTTAAGACTTTTATTTTTTTTTAACCACTTCTTTATTGAGATGACCCCCAACTCTTCAAAATTTTTTTAAAGATTTATTTATTTACTTTAGAGAGAAGGGAAGGAAGGGAGAAAGAGAGAGAGAGAAACCTCGATGTACACAAGATTCAACACACACCCAACTGGGGACCTGGCCCGCAATCCAGGCATGTGCCCTGACTGGGAATCGAACTGTCAACCTCTTAGTTCATAGGCTAGCACTTAATCTACTGTAGAGCCACACCAGCCAGGGCAAGATTTTTCTTAAATGAACTTCATGGAGGCCTTTGAACATTTTCCCCCTCAATTGTATGCAAAAGTCTTTGCTTGTATATTCTTCTTGGGAGAGCTGCTGGCCTGAGTCAGCTTCTGGAAGGGACCTGTAGCTCACAAAGGGGGAAGATAAACCTGTCCCTCAGTTTTTCAAGCCTCGGTTGCTAGGATTGCTCTGGGGCATTTGTTAGAATGCAGATAGCCAACCCTTCTGCCAGAGTTTCTGATTCCAGAGAAATTGCCTTTCGATCAAGTTTCAGGTGATGCTAGGATGCTGGTCTGGGACCACATAGGCTCTTTGAGAACAGGGGGAACCCTGGGTAGGAAATAAAACCCTCAACTCTTGTTCCCACTCAGGAAGAACCAAGGTGTGACCTGGGCAGCCTCCTCACCTCTCAGCCTCATTGCCGTACCTGTGAAGTGAGGTCCTTGGGCTGAGTCCCTGATGTGTGGGTCACTGGCTAGCAGTGACCACGGAACGCTGTGGATGGCTTGACGATAAACACACGAGAAAAAACACATGCACAGAGACAGACTAGTTTCTGTGGGGAAGTAGGGACGAAATGGCCACCCCCCCTAGTGGGGAGCGTGCCGATTTACCGTCCATACCTGCTTTTATTGGGCTCATTCTGCATAATAATTCAGGTAAAGTACAGTACTCATTAGGGAGGGGGAAGTAAGGAACCATAGAAAACAAAGAACTCTGCCGGTCTATTGAGTTGGGGGTCAAAGAGCTGTAAGACTGAGGAACAAAATAACTTCCTCCTAAGACCCTTCTCATTCAACTGAGAGCATTCTAAACAAAGAAGGTTTCACAGTAATTTACATGTTCTTTCTTAGGCCTGATCACCCCGGGGAATCCGCACTTCTCAGTACCGAGCTGCACCACCCTGTCATTGTTTCAGGCTTAGGTGGAGCAAGGGAACTAAGGCAACTGGGAGACAAGGAGGGTTTTTTTCCCAGACGCTGAGAACTCAGGCTATGTCAAAGCCGAGGAGCGAGGGTCCATCACCCCCTTTTGCTGCAGCCCCCCAAGTCCTTCTTTTGGGGGGCCTCCCAAAGTGATCGTGCCTGTCTTAGGTCATTCCCCCCATGGGGAATCTTACCCATCTTTGGCTAACCGACCAAGCTTTTTGGGGTTCAGTTATGAATAAAGCAGCAGAAGCAGCATTCCTGCCAGGGAGATAAGCTTTTGTCTCCTTGCTGGCTTACGGTTCCAAGGGCATTCCCTTAGCCTTAACCTAGGTGGGGGTTTCAGCTTCTGATACCATTCAGGGAGGTTCCCAACAAGTCCCCATGAAACATCAGAAGCCAGTGCTCTTGCCTTTGTCCTCGGGAGAATTAGAGACTTTGAGAAGCTGAAGGGACTTTTCTTTTTGAAAACACTTGCTTTCAAGTTCATTGGGGTATTGTTTTCATACAGGAAGTCACCCATCTTAACCCCTTTACATGCAAGTTAGTGAGGTTTCGCACAGGTACACCCCTGAGTATGCACTGCGGTGAGGACGTAGAGTGTGCTCACCTCCCCTAAGTGGGTGTCTGTGCCTGTTCGTGGGACACTTGCCCTTGATCCCTGGTGATCTTTGGTGCTGGTGCACCAAATCTCAGGTCTCAGTTTGCACCATATCAGTTCCTATTGCTGTTGTGACAAACTGCCCCACACTTACTGGCTTAAAACAACACACGTCTATGCTCTTACAGTTCCAGAGGTCAGTGTCTAAAATGGGTTGGCAGAGCTGTGCTCCGTGAAGGCTCCAGGGGGCATCCCCTCCCTGGCCTCTGACAGCCTCCAAGTGCTGCTTGCTGGCCTAGGTTGATCTGCTGGTGTCACCCTTCCCCTCTGCTTCAGCCCTCAGATCTCTGGCCCTGACTCTCATGGCTCAAACTCTCTTGCCTCCCTCTTGTTAGGTCCTGGGATAATGCAGACTAATCTTATCTCTTTGGTCTTTGATATAATGCTTCTGCAGAGTTCCTTTTGCCACATAAAGTGACACATTCACAGGTTCTGAGCAGCAGGACATGGACATCTTTGGGGGCTACTCTCCAGCTCATCACCCTCACATGGCACAGGAGGGACTTCGAGCCCAAAACCAAGCTTTCCAGGTTGGGCCCTTCATCACTAGGCCCATGTCCACCTGCTCAGCCATGTCTGCCTTTCCACTCCTCCTACACAAGCCAAAGAGGGTTTCTCCCTGTTCAAATAAAAAATTATGCCAGCTAATATGAATTTGGCATTTGGTATGTGCCAGGCATGTTCTAAGCACTTTATACACCCTTACCTCCCTTAACCCTCATAGCAATTGTATGAGGTGAGTGTCCTTTATTTCCCCCTTTTACAGTTGAGAAAATGGAGACCCTAAATGTGTGCAGAAGTGTCCCAGGTCACACAGCTAAAGCAGAGCAGGGATTACCTCTGGGAAGCTAATGCTGGTGTGCCTCCAGCCAACCACTGCACGAACTCATATGGCCTTTTCAGAACACTCCTTCAGGACTCTTAGCACTGCCCTAGGGACCAGTTTCCTCACTGCTTGTGGAGGGGATCAGACCATGCACCACAAAGATGCTGTGTTGGCACATTGAGAATTTTGACCTGAAGGCAACTGAGAATCAGCAGATGCAGGAAGGGCTTGCTGACCTACCCCCTTTCAACCTTAAGGCAGACCATACATTTCCCATGAGAAAGTATGATTTTAACACCAATTCTGATGTGTTTCATTTTTCCACACCACCAAGCAATTCTTTGACACCAGCTGGGTATCCTACAATTAAACTCAATTCTGACATTATATACCCAGAGATAGTTTAGTTTTAAGGGACTACCTCCCTTTCCCCCACCATACCAGAGGCCAATCAGAAGTTCAGGTTGTCACCAGTGTTTCTGAGTAACAGGTTGTAGTCACAGATTCCAGTGACCTTCTCCTTGGCTTCTATTAATTTGTTAGAGCAGCTCACAGAACTCAGAAAACCAGTTTACTTAATAGAGTACTGGTTTATTACAAAAGATGTTAAACAACGTAAATGAAGAGCCAGATGAAGAGATAGAGAGGGTGGGGTCTAATGTGGAACGAAGGAACTTCTGTCTCTATAAAGTTTGAGGCCCAGCACATGGACGTGTTCTGGCCCACACACCTGGAGGCTCCCCGAACTCTCTTTTGGGGTTTTTATGGAGACTTCATTGCACAGGCACGATTGAGTCAGCTATTGGCTGCTGGTGATGGACTCCCAAGAGGTCAGGGATTGGGACTGAATGCTATACTCTCAAATAATGGTTGGTTCCTCAGGGAAACAGACTTCAAACTTTATGAAATTTCCAAAAGTCACCTCATTAACATAGACTGAGTTGTAGTTGAGAAGCGATTTTTATGAAATAATTTGACCTTTATGGCTCTGAAGTGATTTCAGTACAAGAGACCAAATATGACAAAAGATGCTCTCATTGCTCTTATTGCTTAGAAAACTCATAAAGTTTTGGGAGCTGTGAGCCTGGTATAATGGCCAAACTACAAGGTCTATCTGGGAAAAGTCCAGTCATCGTTAATATAATGAGAACGGTTTGCATGACATCGATGTGACCTGGCAGCCAAGGAGAGTGGACTGGAATGTTCATGTATGAACAATGACGACTTCACTGTACTAGTCACTGGGGGTGGTAGTTGCCATTGAGTGAGCATGTGTGCTGTGTGAACTTTGCATTCAAAATGACTGAACAAGTAGAGCAACACATCTGCATCAAATTCTGCTTTAAGCTTGAACATTCCTCCACGGGAACTATTTGTATTATTTAGAAGGCTTTTGGGGATGATGCAATGAGTACACTGCAAGTAAAATTGTGGCACAAACATTTCAAAGATGGTCGAGGATCTGTTGACAGTGACCACGTTCTGGAAGGCCTGCAACAAGCAGAACATCTGAGAATGTTGAACATGTATGGGCTGCAATCAACAACAATCAGGGACTGGCACTGTGAGAACTAGAAACTCATCTGGGGGTTCCCGAAACTACTGCGTCTAAGATTTTGACACAGGATCTTGGTGTGAAACATGGTGTGGCAAAGTTCCGCAGCTTCTGCTACTAGAGCAGAAGGAACATTGTGCTGCAGTTGGGAGAATTATGTGAGGTCCTAAGGTGCCTACTTCAAAGAGAACTGAGGCATCATTATCCTATGTACAGTGTCTCTTGTATCTTGTATCTTTGTCAGCCTGTAAACCTGTAAATGAACAGCCAGATGTTCATGCATGTCTCCACAATTTATCACTGGATAAAATGGTATATTTTATACCACTTTACCGTATTATTGTGGTATAGCATTTATACCATAATAAAAGGGTTGAAATGGTATATGAGCTGTCAAGCCTGCCTGCTTCTTTGAGTTCTCATTTCTTACAGAATATGAAGGCCTTTGTGTACAAATAAAAATATTAACATCAATAAAATATTTATGCTTTTCTCTTGTTAATCTGTCATTTGTCAATTTAATTATCAGGCCTAGCCACAGAACCTGAGAGAATAGAGGAAAAGTCTTTCTCTACAGTTTTCACATGTTCTATTCTTCATCTCCTCCCTGTTTACCCAGGCTACTTTTAAAGACCACATTCAGATCTACACTCCTTCTTAACAATTCCTGAGGAAGCTGTGGGCTCCCCTCCCATCTGCACTTGCCCTGAAGGGCAAGAGGATTATTCATACAAAGGGTGGAAAGCTAGGATGGGTGAGGCAGGAGAGGATTGGGAGAGGAGTTGGCAAGAGGACCAGCTCTCTTTCAGGGATTAGTTTATAAACCACAGTTACTAGCACAACTACCAGCAAAGTCCAGAGTCAGATCTGGTAAGAAATCTTCAGCTGGAACTGGATTTAGGTGCCCTAAAGGTGTCATGGACACCTGGTTCACTCTCTACTTTTGAGCATCATGCTTCCCTTTGTTGGCCTCATTCTCAGATGGATTCTACCCAGAGGAAGTGGATGGCCACCCACAGCTAGACAGATGGTCTATATTATCTTAGCGACCCCCCACAGGAAAAGAATAGTTTGTTCACAAAGGTTCCAATAAAAATCCTGGAGCTGATGCTCATTGGCTTAAATTGGCTCAGCTTTAATCACATACTCAGCTCTCAGCCAATCCCAGGGTTGGGAATGCACCACTCTCATTTGTCGGAACTGGTTTACTGGCCCACATACAGAGTAAAAGGAAAGGGTCAGCCCATCTGAAACTCATAGACTGATGGTGGGAAAGGAATAATGGTCTTCCAAAGGAAAATCAAGAGGATGTTACCATCAGAGGAGGAAATGACCTCTGGGCATCCAAAAATGATAGATGATTCTTCATAAACTCTCTTTGGCACTGGTCATTTTTGAGGTCAGCTGTCTGTTTTCTAATTGGCCTTTGATATACACCTCTTCTGTTGTGGAGGGTTTTGTATATATCCCTGCCTGGGAGGCTATATTTCTTTTGTTCATACTCCTTGAGTTCTGCGTCCTGACAGTAAAGGAATCACATGGGCTGTATAGAGTCTAGCCTTGCAAAACATGACCTGCAGCTTATATGTGTCCAGGCCAGCTCACCAGGAAGCCCCATGCCAATTTAGAACCAAACTCCACAAGGAGCACAAGCTGTGTTGGATCCCAGAATATAGTGTTCAGGTGCCCTTTTCAAGACCTAGGTACCTGGCTCTTAGCTCCTGAGAATATTGTGTATGGCTGTGATGGCTCACAGCTGTGTGTCTCACTGAGCATTGCCAATGGCTGCACTATAGGGACCCGCTTCAACAAAGGTCATATGCCCTCCCAAGGCTGAGCTCACAGTCAATGGCTGGCTGACATGGGTTGGCAACCTCAAATGCAGAGCTCCCCTTAGATTGACGGAAGCCTCAGGTGCAGCCACATTGTGTATCAACTTTCCCCCTTGCTCATTCCTGCCTTCCCCAATAAACCTTTTGCACACAACTCCCCGTCTCAAAGTCTGTTTATGGAGGAGCCAAGCTAAGACATCCAGTTTTCTCTTCTATGGTCAGTAGACTTGTTGCCCTAAAAGAAATCAGTGTCTGTTTTTAAAGCCTTTAATGTTGAGGAACTGACATTGGAAAATCGGTGCCTGTGCTGCCTGTCATTACCACCATGAACAAGTAAAGGCAGGGAGTGAATCTTTATAGGTGATTTATTCAGATGCTGGTGATCTGAGAAGATGGCTGGTTATGTGTCCTCAAAAACCATCTTGACGTTTCATCTCAAGCAGACCTTTTTATTTATATTTTTTAAAGATTTTATTTATTTACTTTTGGAGAGAGAGGAATGGAGAGAGAGAAACATCAATGTGTGAGAGAAATAGGGATAGGTTGCCTCTCGCATGTCCCCAGCTGGGACCTGGCCCGTGACCTAGGCATGTGCCCTGACTGGGAGTTGAACCAGCAACCTTTTGGTTCACAGAACTGGCACTCAATCTACTGAGCCACACCAGCCAGGGCAAGCTGCCATTTCTATACAGAGAAGAAAGGGTAGGTAAGAGGTTTGGGGGGAAAAAAGGTTAATTAAATAAGAGTTGCAGCCCCAGAAAGGATTTTCCTAGTACTTCTTTATCTGTTGATCAACAATTCTTTATCTGCATCCCTCCCTAGAGCACAATGGCTCAGATACCATCTCAATCAATGGCTTGCAGATGCCCTGGGGCACAAGGTTAAATTGCCTGTGGACCTGGAGTCCTGTAGGTGGAGCATTCCAGTTTTGGGAACAGGGAATAACAGCTTTCCCCTTGCATTAATCACTTAAGCTTATCAACTACAACTACAGATAAAATCTTTAACTCTTGAGTTTCCCTCTCATTTCCTCAATCTGTTGATGTTTTGCTGCCGGCAATTGTCAGTTTGGCCCAAACGAACTCACAAAAGTCCTCTAGAAGTCTGAATGTTTCTTACACGGACAGATTTGGAGCTGAGCCCCACGTCTTTCCCCACAGCAGAACCCCTCACAGCATCCCCACGCCTATCAGGATGGTCCCTTCGATAAAGTTGTCCTCATGTATCTAACAAGGGTCATAGTTTTTTCTTTAACATGGTGGGGGGCTGCTCGTCATTTAAGATCTAGTTCTTAAGATCTTAGAAGCTTATCCTGCCTGTTAAAGCCACTTCTTGCCTGGGCTTTCTTCGTGTGCTTTACATGTTTTAGTAAAACCCCTAGTACTGGACACAGGTCAATACAAATGAAATACGGAATTCGTTATAGGGCCCAGACTCTGCATGTTGTAGGGGAACCAGGAGGGGAAGGTCTGCAGAGGGACACTGAAGGGTCAGGGAACTGCCAACATTTCCGAAGCCCTGGCACAGCCCATGTGGCAGAGTTCACAGAACTGGCCACATGGCAATTTGGGAGGCAGCCATGTCTGAATGCTAGAATTTTTCAATAATGTTTTAAGGATTTTATTTATTTATTTTTAGAGAGAGGGGAAGGAGGGAGAAAGAGAGGGAAAGAAGTATCAGTGTGCGAGAATACATCGGTTGGTTGCCTCTCACACATCCCCAGCTGGGGATCTGCCCTGAAATTGAGGCATGTGCCCTGACTGGGAGCCTTTCAGTTAACCCAGTGCTTTATCTGTTGAGCCACACCAGCCAGGGTGGGAGTAGCTTTTGTTATTCGACATGAAGCCCCTCCAACCACACCTGAATTTATGCTGCTACTGGGAACTTGGCACGTCTACATAGCTTCAGGATGGGGATTTGTTACCATAGGAACCAAATGAAGGTTAGAACTTTCACCTCCAACGTCTGACCTCCAGGGACCTGGGAGAGCAAAGAGGCTAGAAATGGAATCAATCACCAATGGCCCATGACTTAATCAAACATGCCTACCTAATGGAACCTTGATACAAAACTCAGAACGACTGTTTGGAGGAGCCTCTGGGTTGGTGAACACATCCATGTATCAGGAGCGAGGTGCATACCAGCTCCATAAGGAAGGGGGCTCCTGCTCTTGGAGTCCCCCCAGACCTCAGCCTACGAACTTCCTTATCTGGCTATGTATTTATACCCTTCCTAATTCACTGTAATAGTAAGTGTCGATATAAGAAGCATCCAAACCTGTAAGGAATTTTTATAAACATTTATTTGAGCCAAACCAAAAACAATTACTAGGAAACAAGATCTTAAATGCTCTGGGGAATAACAGATTTATAGTTTTTTTTATGTATTTGGAATTAAGGAGGGAGCAAAAGGAAGACTACATGGAGGTTGTAGAAAGCAAGGTGGGGATAGGATTACAGCAGCAGTCCCCAACGTTTTTGGCAGCAGCGACTGGTGGAGCTCAAGTGGTAATGCGAGTGGCTATAAACACAGATGAAGCTTCGCTTGCCCACCCCTCACCTCCTGCTGGGCGGCCCAGTTCCTAACAGACCATGTGTCAGGACTGATCTGTGGCCCGGGGATTGGGGACCCCTGGATTACAGGATTATTAATAAGATTATGTAGTCCCTTGAGGGCGGTCACACTTTAGAACAAAGGTCTAAGAAGACGAGTTTCTGGATGTGAGGGTGATCTGGCTGTGACGCCTGTCACCCCATTGATTGCCAGTGTTGGCTCGGCTGATCTGGATGGCTAGGCAGGTGTCCCCTTCCTCCCTCACCGATCCATGTGCATCCCTCCCGAAGCTGTGCTCAGTAGAAGAGGACGACCTTCCCAACTAGGGGAGAGGGCTGTTCTTCAGTCAAAGGTATACGAGCAGCTGTGCTCCCCTGCTAGAACCTCCAAACAAGCTCTCAAGGTCCATTTGAAAGGGAACATAGGGCAGTCAAGCTTCCAAGACTCCAGACACATCCAAATGAGGGGCTGCACGTGGCAGTCTGCCTTTCTTTAAAGAAGAAACAAACAAACAAAAAAAGACTCATTTCTAAGGTGTATTAACCTAGATGCACTGAAACAAGGGACAGGACTTGCTTAAAGCAAATATAAGCCTTTTAAGAAGTTAATGTCTGGGCGTGACTGCCCCCCAACCCCCTCACCAGATCTGTTCAGGTAGGAATTTATGATCAGATCACCCTGTGAGGTTACTTTCCACAGAACCCCTTTTTCGTCCACATACTTTTTTTTTTTAATCAGTTCTGTGAGTCATTTCTGGCAAATGATCAAACTTGAGGGACATCATGGGAAAGTCCAAATTTGTAGTTGGCTATTTGAAGTGCAGGTGTCGGGGGACCCCATTTGTGGTTGGCATCTACAGTGGGGGGCTTTGTGGAACTGAGCCCTTCACCTATGGAATCTGTGTAACTCCAGGTATTCAGTGTGAGAATTGAACTGAATCATTGGACACCAGTTGGTGGTCAGAGAGAGGGAGAAGTGGGTGTTGTTGCTGGTGTAAAATTGACAAACAGCAACAAACACTAACAGTTTTTATATTATTATAGTCTTTTCTAAATTTTTGTTGTATTTGTTTTTATACTATATTCAATTTTTTAAAGTGCTATTTGTAACCAACTAAATTGATTCCATAACACTCTACTTGATCAGAACTCATAGTTTTAAATGCACTCTTCAATATACTAGAAACTTCTTAAAAGCAGGAACATTTTCATTTACTTTGGCATTCCTCGTGTCTAACACAATACCCAGTGCAGAGATGGCACTATTATCATGTCATGGAATTTATGAGAGAATGAATAAAGTTATCTGACTTGGGGCATGGTCCTCCCTGGCTCAGGTTTCAGTTTTATGATTCTATCCAGGACAGTCAGACTTAATTAGTGTAAATTTGTTCCTCAAAGGCAGGCAAGTCACATCTACTGGAGTGGTAATTTATTAGTTCATCACAGAACTGTTTGCGGGGTATCAGTCAGTGGGGATAGTTCGCTTGCTGAGTATAGAATTAATCAAATGGCATTGGTTGTTCTTTGGTGCTATCCCCCTTAAGGCTGGGTAACTAAATGAATTGCCCCTCTTAATTTGTGATACTTCTCTCGGGACACCATTTGCCATGGGTGTAGCTGGAGCAGCCCCTTGCCGCCGTTCTGAGAGGCTCACAAAAACATCTGCATTATATTCCTTAAGTTTACTCTTCTTGACCAGCTATGAAGGCCTATGGGTTTCCATTCTTGGTGGAGATTTAGGGCACACCCCAGTCTCATCTGCAGTACATTGCTGAAAGGCGTTTACCCTGCAGATGGCTAATTGCTTCAATTGCATGTTACTTCTTATTAGCTTCAGTTTGAGAGGGTGGCATTTCCTGACCTTGTCCTCATATTCTGGGGCTGAACCATGTCCGAAGCCAGTTGACCCTTCTGCACTGAATATACACAATAAATAGTTGCTGAGTGATTAAACTGATATTATCAACCAAAGTTTTGATTTGTAGCCGACCCAGTCTGACCTGCAACATCCTGGCCTCAAAGGCTGTTAGGATGGTCAAGGGGGTCAGCATTAGCTAAGGCTGGTAGAGATCTGCCTTCTCCCACCAGGTCTGAACCTTCAGCCATTTCCAACTTCTCATGATATTCAGTGCAGATTTCCTGAAACATAGGACTGATGCATGAAACGCACCCTACTCATTTTCCATGTGGAGCCTATAAAAACGCATATTCCCCTGCCTTGCAAAGACTCTCACCCATCTGGTTTACATTTGTGGGAATTGCTGCCTGCTGAGAAAAGGGTTAATGACAAGAGGGAAGGAGAGTTCTGTTTACTTGGCTGGGCTTTGCAGGAGTCCAGTTTCTCCCAGAGGTTGAGCCCAATCAAAAACAATCCAGGGGGCCAAGGAGGGCTTCCTGTTAACCCCAATAGAACTCTCTATTAGCAGGGCATGCATGGCACTGAGACCGGGAAATTTCGATTGGTGCAGCAGTGGCGACAGCAACAGCCATGCCACTGAGAGGAACATCTGCGGAGAGTATGGCCAGCGAACAACTAGCACTTTAATAACATAATGAAAATCACGTTTCTGTAATTGCATAATATACAGGCCCGGTGCTGTAACATCACTTGTCTAAATGTGATACAAATTGGACGCAGGATCTTGGGCCCAAATGCTTATTCAGGGATTATTATTATTTTATTGTCATAGAGAACTAATTTTTCTTTTTTTTTAAGATTTTATTTATTTAAATTTTAGAGAGTGGGGAAGGGAAGGAGACAGAGATGGAGAGAAATACCATTCCGTGAGAGAGGAACAGTTGCCTCTCACATGCCCCCAACTGGGGACAACCCAGGCATGACTAGGAACTGAACCAGTAACCCTTTGGTTCGCAGGCCAGCACGCAATCCACTGAGCCACACCAGCCAGGGTAAGAGATCTAATTCAGTGTCATGGAGCCAGATTTCTTTTAAGATGGCCAGTTCCAAAAATGAATCACCTCACATTCTCCCAAAGGTCCTCTTGAAGGTTTCCAGGAATGTGACATCCTGCAAGCAGAGACGGACACTGGGATGTGCTGGCTGGTGTGCTCTCAGTAATTATTCCCTTAAGGGCTGACATCAGAAAGGAAGTCACAGGAGGTGAAAGTGAGCCATTTTTCAAAAGGGCCACTTTCCGGGGGCATTTCTTCTGGAAACACAGCCAAGCTTGAATTAAGCAGACTTCTAGTAATTTCACTGTTATGATATTAAGAAAATGATCCCGATTCTTTGATCACTTTATGTTTTACGTGAGTGTTGTTATGATAATACAAAGTCTTTTCTAGCTGTAAGAGCCACTATTATCCTGTAAGAAGGGTAATAAAATGGGGGCAGTGCATTAAAGTACAATCTAGGGCCGAGCAGCACTGTATGGGACAGTGGAGACATGTGTGGCCTTCTTTACAAAGGGTCAGTTTGCCTCCCATATTTGCTAATCCTCCGCTGAGCCCAGTTGTCAAGACTTTATCATTTAAAGGGCATTGAAATTTCCCCCATTTTAATCTAGTTTGATCTTCAAAGCAGCCCAGTGAGGTGAAGTAGGGTAGTTTCCATTTCCTGCCATTTTTCGAATGGTTAAGCAGCATGCTCAGCACCCACTAGTGATGGCAAAAGGTTGATATTCTGACATTCACACCACGTCTTCTACGTCCAAGGCCAGTGCAGGTTCCTGCCCTGCCATACCCAGGTCATTTCTAATAATTTCCTTTTGTTGTCAGTATAATTCAGAGTCTAATCCATAAACCCTAAATTTAACATGATAACTGGCAGCTACTGCACAAGTGAAACTCACTCATCACTAAGATGAGATTCACACATTTACCTCTTCCCAGCCCGGCCCACACACCGTGTCCTCGTGGATGACCCAGAGCAACAGCGCACTCAAGATCTGGTATCAGTGCAGGTCCTGTGCTCCTCTACCACGTGCTGTAGCTCAAGCATACCTGCAGAGCAGCTGAGCCAGCATCTCCCGAGAGCGTGTCCAAGCGGCAGAGGCTCAGGCCCATGCCAGATCACCGAACCAGAGTCTGGGCTACAACAGGAGCCCCGTGTGATTCACGTGCGTGCCAGGAGCTGGGAGGGCTGCGTCTCTAACTCATGCTTGTGCTCAGCCCTACCTGTTGCACGTAGAGAGCTGTGGGGTTCACGAGTAAGGAGAGGAGGAGACCAACCAGATCATGCCTACCCACATGATTACCTCTCTTCAGGACTGAAGGAGGAAAACCAAAATGGGTAACAAGTGCAGAGAGAAGAGTTTGCAAACGTAGAGGAACTTGCCCATAGATGCCTGTAGACATCTGGTTTGTGGTCTCAAGGAAATGGACAGTGATATTGATTTCTTAAAATGACAGGCGCTCCAAATACTTCTTGCTCATGAGCACTAGGGAAATCCCTAGAAAGCCTGGTTTGCTCCTGGAGGGGGACACAGGCTGACCGTTCCTCCAGGCAGTGACCTGCCGAAGGGGGTGTGGGCTGGAGGCAGACAACCTTATCTTTTCCACTCCTGTCTGGGCTCCTTCGCTCTCTGCGTCTGCCGCCCAGTCCCAGGTGTGCGACCCTGGCTCCCTTCCAGGGTCAGGACCTCCCTCTGGGTTGTGCTCTCTGGGCCGTCTGGAAGCTCACAATCTATAATCTATACAGCCAGAGACCACTCCCCACCCCCACCCCTTTTCTTGTCTTTGGGTCTGAAAGCCCGCTCCTCCTCCACCCCACTCTTTCCGCCTGAATCTTTGCTTTCCGCAGGAGCTGCCAGATGTCAAATTGCTTCTTATTCTGTGGCTTCAGGATCCAGGCAAATGTCCACGAGGGAGAGGGTTGCAGCCACCGAAATGCAGTGTGAACCTGGGGCCCTGGATTCTGTGGTGGGCAGGGACGTTGAGCGATTTGAAATGACTCTCCTGGGAAGCGGTTGTCAAATTTCTGGTGTGTTCAGGAAATGTCTGCCACATTTTACATCAACATTCTCAAACTGCCAGTGAGTGAAGTGCTGAATTGTAACAATGAGTGAGTGAAATGGACTGTGGTGCCAATGCTGAGCAAGCTTAGGTAAGAGAAGTAACAGTTTTTAATTTTAAAAAGTTACTTGGTGTGGTACAACAATTCCTGGTGCTTTTCCACATGCAGTATAAATCTGATGTCATGTGAAGTCACAGTATATGGAAGACTTTACATGTGGATCATGGGTGGAAAAAATTGGGTGCCTCTTGGCTATTTGCCATCATTCACATTTCAAGGTTCAGAAGGGTCAAAGTCAATCAAAATACTGTTGAATATGCCTCTAATCGCTGCCCTACACAATAGCCCAGGGTTTGTTGCTCAAGGGTTCAAAGCATTTATGTTACTTTCACTGTGACTCCCAGCTGCTTAGGATCCTACTCAAATTTAACTTCCTCCCCAGGCCTCCTCCCAGCAGGGGTTAGTGTCTCCACCCTTGCAGGCTGAAGGGACACAAGTGTGGGCCAACAGCGAGGTCCCTCTTTCCTATAGGCTGACTGCTCAGTCCCATACATTCTCCCCATTAACCCTTTCAGGCATGTTTATAAGAGCAGAAATGGGAGCTAAGCTGCATCGCATGAGGACGTGCCCAAGGTCACGCAGCTGCGCAGGGCAGACCAGGATTTGGGGCTCCGAGAGCCTGTTCTTTTCTTCATGCCAACGGTTCTCAAAGTGCGGTCCCTGGAGCCCCAGCAGCAGCATCACCTGGGAATTTTCTGGAAATAGAAGTTCTCAGGCCTCATCCCAGACTTACTGGATCAGAAATGCTGGGGGTGGGCCCAATGTGCACATCAAAACCAAAACGCAGGAGGGCCTGTGTTTAACACCTCTCCTACCTCCCCCGCTGGGGCTTCTGGTGGGTCTTCCCCACCAGCCTAGTGCCCTGCCCTGTGCTGTTTCAGCCCCTGGACTGTGAGCTCCCTGCAGGCAGGACTTCTGCCTTATCCATCCATGAGCGATGCACTGCACGAGGTGCTGCTGTGGAAATCCAACAGCAGCAGCTAACATGATGGGTCTCCTCCTGTAGCCAGACGGTGTCCTGGGATTCATCTCATTTATTCTCAGAATAACCCTTGGGGACAGGGACCAGTATTCCCTGCCTTTCACAGAGGAAGACACTGAGGAACAGAGAGAGGAGCCAATGTACCACCTGGGGAGGCTGGCTGTGAACCTGGCCCTGACCCAGAACCCAGGCTCTTCCTCAGCGGGCTCTGCTCCTGGGCACATGCTGACTATATTGACTGCCGATCTGGACCCTTCCGTGCACCACGTGAAGACAGGTCTAAGATATGAAGGAGGGAAAATGTCTGCCTAGAGAGCTGCTTAGGGGAGTAGGGAGGGCTTGGATTTCCTGCAGAAAGGAAAACGTAATTTTCTTAGGTAAGCAAAAAATGAATTTTCCAGCACCCTAATAGATCTGGTTATCTTGATCTCTGATACAGGGACGGTGCCAAATCTACTCAGCACTGCTGGTTCCAAAGGCCCCTGAGTGTCTCGAATTCCTGCACCAGATGGAGCAGACTCCTGGGTCGTCAGCGGGGAACTAGTGCAGTGAGGGGAGAGGAGCGTTGCAGGCTGGGGCTCCTGGAGAGGTGCTCGAATTTGAGCCATCATCTAGGTCAGGACTGGGCACCTAGAACCAGTGTAACATCGGCTGTATGCCACTTACCCTTTCTAAGCCTCTGTTTCTTCATCTGTAACAGGGGGATAATGATGCTAGCTGCTGCATTTGTGTGGGGCCCAGGTGAGCTGGCAGCTATGAGTGCCTCACACACAAAACGTCATGTCTCAAAAGTCCAGTGTCCTTGGCTGTGACCACTGTGAGCTTTGAGGGTGGGAGGCCGTGAGAAGATGCCTACCCTTCCTGAGTCCCACTGCGCTTCCTTCTCCAGGATGCATGCACAGGCAGAACATCTCATGTGGACCACAGGACGCAGGTTCACTGTCCTTGTGTCCTTGTGATAGGACTTTCTAAAGAACCAGGGCCGTCAGCCCTGGGAGACCAGGAGCAGAGAGCTCCTGAAGGATGCCAAGCTGTTCTGCATTCCAGCCCTCAAAACGATGGCATTTCCCAGCCTGGATTTAAATAGAATCCCATTCAGATTGCTGGGTGGCCCCACTGAAGAGTCTCCCCCACCTCCATAGGCATCCCTCTTCAGTCACCAAAGCTCTTTCTAAAATGTCTTCGCCTTTCACAGAACACCAGCACTCAAATCCCCCATTCCAAACAAATGAGAAAGAAACCCTTTCCCTCCAGGTTTTGCTTGTGCCCCGGCCACCGAAGCCAGGATAAAATTTCCAGGCAGCCCATGTGTGTGTAATTGCTTCCTGAGAGGAAGATCCAGAGAGCCTGTTGCAAATGAGGTGTTAATGATGAGCGCCCCAGGATTTGTTACTACAGCAGAGTCCCATCTGGATTGACTACATTAAGTGGCTTTTTATGGGGATGTGGCCCTTAGTGGGGTCCCTTCCCCCTTTGTGAGGGAGCATCCCACCCTAGGAAAGGAAACAAAGCAAAACAAACAAAGCAAACCCCACCCTTTGCTCTGCTGCAGGAATGCAGTCTGCTGCCTGGGTTACCCAGGCATCTGGGTGACAGTGTAGGGCGGGGATCTGCAGAGGGAAGAACTTGGGGACTTTGTGAGTAGATGCATTGCTTTAAGCATCAACAACGGGCCCTCCGTGAGGAACTGGAATATCGGGGGCTTAGTCTGAAATCTGAGGTTCAGAGGAAGGAGACTAAGAAACTTGAACAAAGTTCTGGGAGATCTATGAGTAGTAGTTTTTCATCTGTAAATTAGGTTTAATAATATCAGTCTCTCTCATTTCAACCTCAAAAAGCTCTCTAAGGTGGTATCTTAGATCCAAAGAATAAGAGCATTAAAAGGAACTGTAGTTAGAATTTAGGTCCCCCCACTTTTTGTTACTGACTAGAATGCAGAAGCTCAAAGATGCAGTGTCCTGAGAACAGAAGACTGAATGAGGATGGGAACACTGCTCTTCCTCTGTGCGAGGCACTGGCTGTTGGTTGCGATTTTGGCTGAAATAGACCTTTACGAATTTCTGACCCACCCCTTGGCCAGCGACTCCACCTTCACCTCCCTAAGGAGCAACGTACTTGGCTGGTGTAGAGTATGGCTGGGGCCCTGGAGTTCTCCTCTCAGTTGTTTGCTGCGCCTCTGTTTGCCTGTCCCACGTGCCCAGCAAACAGACCACTCTGCAGGCTGGAGACATGGCCCCGGGCATCCCGGCCAGTCAGGGAAGGGAGGCATCCATATGAGAGCCAGAGTCTGGAATGTAGGAGATGTAAGTTGAACTAGCTGAAGCAAAGCACAGTTCTGAATTTTCTCAACCATGACAATTAATGTAATCTTTCCTTTATGAAGACAGGACGATTAGTTGGATACAGAGGGCAATAGTAAGAGCTTTCCTGTGGAGTTGAGACCAGTTGGGGTGTCTTTGATACCAGCAGAGGGGATGGTGTAGGTGAGGTAGCTCCCCAAAAGGGCAATTCCTGGTCCACATTTGGATTCATTGTAGCCAATTGACTTTGCCCAAATAAATAGGTTTCTTTTATCTCATTAAAAGGCAAAAAGAAATTTCCAGAATGTTTGCTGGATGGGGCAGATGAAGATGTTAGTGTTTTCTAAAAGCTCTCAGGAACGCCCTGGTGCTCAGGACGTTCATCTGCATTCTGAGGAGGGTTTGGCTGTAAACCTTTGTGGCGGACACAATTGGACATGTTTCATTAAGGCTGCATCTCCATCTTTTAATTAACTTCTTGTTCCTGTCTTTGGTGAAATATTAATTATTTTTTAATCATCACTGCGACGCACTTTAAGGAGAAGCAGCTGGAATCATCCAACCTTAGTTTCATTATACAGATAGGTGTTATAATAATTAACTTAATTAGCTTGTCACTGCTTGCATAAAATATGACTGTATTTGGAGAACAGATATTGCTTCCCTGGTCCAAGGTTAATTAAGAAGTAGAGTGTACAAGAGGTCAGGTTAAGTGGCATTGGCAGCACCCTGATGTCTGGCCAGTGTTACAGAGCACGTTTCTGGGGTGGCTGTGACCGGAAACCAGGCAAGGCCGAGCTCTGGCGCTGCCCCTGGGGCGTCAGCATCATCAGGTCTAGACACAGTGGGCTTCGGCCCTTCTGGGGGTTCTCTTCTCTGTCTGCATCGGTGGTTCTTACTCCGGGGTCCTTAGACCTGCACAGGAGAGAGGGAAAAGCCGGTGAGACACTTTCTTTAAGTGGCAGATGGTTCTTTGTGATCTCTTGAGACCTGGACATGCCCGAGTGTGGGTGGTAAGACCAGAAGAGGGTGTTCTGTGTGGTGTGTAACCAACCAAATGCTTCCCATGTTGCACGTACTCAGTTAAGTGATTTACGTTAATAGCTCACTTCATCCTCACCCCAGTCCTGTGAGTCAAATAGTGTTATCCCTATTTTAGAGCTGAGGAAACCGAGGCCCAGAGAGATTCAATATTTTGTCCAGGGTCACACAGCTAGTTCAAACCCAGGTTATTTTGCTCCAGAGGCTAATTCTCAATTGCTAATCCTCAATGGTTTCTTTTGAGTAGAATGCTCCTCTACTATACTGCCTAGTCCTAATATCAGTGAGAATAAGCAGTGCTTCTTGGGGAGAGGAGACTTTGTAAAACACAGACTTCCTCCTCCAGAAGTGGGATCCCTTGCAATGAGAAAAGTGACACTAAACCAGAGTGTTTAATCCCAATTAAAATGCTAAGGAGGTGGCATGGGTTTGAAAGAATGATTTCGCCCCTCCCTTGTTGATCTGTGGGTGTGTATAAAGGGTATAGCAGTTTTCATTTTGTTTTGTGATGATACAGCAGTCCATCAAATGTTGATTTGGTTCCACAATCAGTCAAGCCTGCTAGCCATTCCTTTGGAGGAGAAAATGTGCTTCACAGGCACATTTACAGCCTTGGAGACACTGTGACACAGAAAAGCACACAGTGTCCCTTGACAGTGGCTCATCAAAGAGGGTCTAGGGGGTCTGGAGAATGATGGAAATCTCAAGCCCAGGTGGTTACAGCATAATGGGAGATGTTAGCATTGGCCCTGGAATGTTATGCCAACTGTGCTCTGTGGTGGTTGGGAGGGAACTTCATATTCAAGGGGTGTGGCCTGCATTATGAACCAGGAGGGCCTATGATCAACCCGGAAGGTTTGTCCACGTTTCTGAGAAAGTGATCGCAAAACCCTTTACTCCAATTCCTCACAGCCTCCTGGGCTTGATTTCACATGATGGTTTGCTGACTTTCTCAATTGAAATGATTTAAAATTATTTTAAACTTAGCTATGTACTCAACACTGCTATTATTTTACTTTAGGCTGTTATTAATTTGCCCTCAAGTGATGTGTGGTTTGGACTGAACTGTGCCGATGTGGTTTGTCATACATGACGCTGCATGTAGGACAGAAGCTTGCAGCGGATGAAAATGAGACCATTGAAAAAGAATGCCAGTCATTGCTATGGCTGCCATGAATAATGTGCCACATGCTGCTACTGTTTGAATCAATATTTCCCTTTTTAAAAAATCTTCACCCAAGGATATGTTTATTGATTTTAGAGAGGGGCAGGGAGAGAGAGAAAGACAAACATTGATGAGAGAAGGGAAACGTCGACTGCTTGTCTCCTGTATGCACCCCAAGCAGAGATGGAACCTGCAACCTTTGGTGTGTGAGATGGCATTACAACCACTGGAGCCACCTGGCCAGGGCTGTCTGTTTGTTTTAGATTACATGATCCAAAAGGTGGGAAGTGACACAGAAACAAGAGAAGCCACTACAGGGTTCACATTTACAGGAACAAACAGAATCCAGCAGACAAAGAGCTCCAGTACAGTGGCTGGGCAGCCTACCACCCTCTCTGTGGGAGGAGTGCTTCGGGATTGGGGTGGGGGATGGGGAAGCAAGCTCTAGGGGCCCAGTCAGTGCCTCTCGGAGGCTCAGACACCCTGAGGCTTCCCATCTTAGTTCTCCCTTTGCCTGAGGGGATAGGAGGGGTGGATGGCAGAAAACATCACCACCGTGTCAGAGGGAAGGTGGAAGGAAGCCCTCAAAGGTGACTAGGTTGACAACCGCTGGTACAGCCTCACAGTGGAACACTGCTCACCAACAGATGGGAATGAATGGACAACACACACAACAGCGTGGGCAGACTTAGAAGGCCTTACACTGAGTGAAAGACACCTGTCACAAACATGTTATGTAATTCCACTTCCATGACAGTCTGAAAAGGCAAACTACAGGACAACAGAGGAGTGGTCACCAACAGGTGAGGACTGAGGTAAAGATGTGACTGACTGAAGTGGCAACCTGAGGGTGAGGGGGGGCTCCGCCCACAGGGCCCCCCTGGCCACCATGGATGAGAATAAGTCTGCTAAGACATGATCTGCTTGGGGAGGAAAGGTGGCCAATCTCTCAAAGGAGAAGGGACAAGAGCTTTTTTCTCAATGGGCTTTTATTGGTTTCGTTTGCACAAGAATACAGGTAAAGCTCATTAATCATTGTTAGGCAGTAAGGATCAAACAATAGATAACAAAAACTCTGGGGGCCTATTTTTGAGTCAGGGTCAGATAGCTAAAGAACTATAAAACTTTGAGGAACAAACTCACTTCTTGCTTGGATCCTTATCATTTAATTGAGAGCATTCTAAACAAAGCAGGTTTTCACAGGATTTTACATATTCTTTCTTAGGCCTGATCACCCAGGGAACCCTCCCTTTCCAGCACAGGGCTGCACCACCCTCTGTCATTATTTCAGGTTTAAGTCAGGCAAGAGAAGTAAGGCAGCCAAGAGATTAGGAGACTTCTTGCAGACAGAATGAGGACTCAGGCTTTGTCAAAGCTGAGGGGTGAGGGTCCATCACCCCCTTTTGCTGTAGCTCCCCAAGTCCTTCCTTGGGGACCTCCCACATGATTGTGCTTGGCTTAGGTCATTCCCCCCTTTGGGGAATCTTACCTGTCATTGGCTAACTGCCCAAGCATTGGGGACCAGTTATGGATGAAGTAAAAGGAGCAGAAGTGGTGCTTCTGCCAAGGAGGTAAGCTTTGTCTCCTCAGTGGCTTATGGTCCCAAGGTCACTCACCCAGCCTTAGTCATGGGGGGGTTACAGCTTCTGAAACCAGTCAGGGCGATTCCCAACATGAAAGTTTTTTTGAGAGGATATAATCATTTTGTATCATTATTGTAGAGTTGTTTACACAAATTTTTAAAAAGATTTTATTTATTTATTTTTAGAGAGAGAAGGGAGGGAGAAAGAGAGAGAGAGAAACATCAATGTCCGGTTGCTGGGAGTCATGGCCTGCAACCCAGGCATGTACCCTGAGTGGGAATCAAACCTGCGACATTTTGGTTCACAGCCTGTGATCAATCCACTGAGCTATGCCAGCCAGGGCACAAATTTTTATATAAATTCATAGAATCATACACATGTACACAAAAACTTACTATATATCCTTTGAAAAACATGTATGAGAGATAGCATTATAACTAAGTAATTTCCATCTTTCTATTCTAAAATTTGCTTAAAACAGTCCCACAAAAATATACCTTTAAATTGGTACCATATTGTTTTGTGTCTGAGGTTTGGTGTCCAGGGTTCACCATGAAATAATGAAGGCATTTAGAAGGCCTCAGAGTTTGTTGGTTCCTTTGGGGACCTGTGTTGATGGATTCCTGAGACAGGCACATAGGTAAGCATAAGTTGGGAGGTGGGACCCCATGCTGGGAGAGCACTCTCAGCAACCAAGGCATTTTGTTAGCTTAGCCTAGCTCTCCTCATTCTAGAAACAAAACCACGCAAAGGAATGGTGAGGGGGTGGATGCATGTTTGTTTTACTGGGGACTTCAGTTATGTCAAGTAATGGTGGTTTATTAGAAGGTACATAAGGCCCTGGCTGATATGACTCAGTTGGTTGGAGCATGATCCTGTAACCAAGTGGTTGCAGGTTTGACTCCCAGTCAGGGCACATGCCTAGGTTGCAGGCTCAGTCCCTGGTCCAGGCGGGTGCAATCCCCAGTCCAAGTGCATACAGAAGGCAACCAATCAGTGCTGCTCGCTCCCATTGATGTTTCTCATTCTCCCTTTCTCTCTCTCTAAAAGCAATGAAAAAATGTGAGTTTTTTTTTTTAAAAAAGTGTACCCAAGCATAGAACTCAAGCAAAGGCCAAACAAGATGTCCCCAAGAACAGGAAGCTGTGGGTAGTTCTGACCCCAACATGACACAGTGGACTTCATGGCTGGAGCTGGTGAAACTTTGCTCAGTCTCTCACCACTAATCCTAAAACAGCTAATTTTCTCATGGCTGATGTCTCCTATTTAACTCCAACCCTTGATTCTTCATATCTTTCCATTAACTTGTGGCTTTTGTTCACTCATAGCATCTGCTTCCTTATAGCTTCAGCTGGTGGCTACAGTTCTACCTCAGCTCAGCTGGCATGGCTGACTGCATGTTTCTGGATGCCCTGGACGTGCCCAGCCCATGCTTTTGTGCCAGTCTGCCACACACCGTGCTGACAGTTCAGGAATGGGCTATCCCTTTATGCCAGCGCCCACTTCAGGTCTAGTCAGCTGTCACCACTGGGGGGCACTGTCACCTGGCCTGTATCTTGGTGCATATTCACTGGACAGTCTGATTTAGGAGGGGCTGTGGGTTAGAGGCACCGTGGTAATCCTGTCTAGGACAGTATTCCACAAAGAGAAAGCCATTTTGTTTGAGACAATATATATGTACTAAGAAGTATAAAGGGTCTGCACGTTTATTCTCTTTGTAGGCTAGTAAGCTAATCTGTTAGTAGTTCATGGGTATTGGCAGAAGCCTCCTGGGTCAGAGACAAAGGCCTCTGGTGTAATGTCAGTTCCCCACAACCCTCAGGTCCCCTAGGCCTGATGCAGGGGACTTCACATGCAGAGGGATGAATTAAGGGGGAGAACACAGAGCTTGGGGGCATGGCTGTTTCCCTTGTGAGTGGTAAGCACACCAGCTCTCTGGGCAGGAGGACGCGGCATGTCCTCTCTCAAGGCTGCTTTCTGACTCACGGACCAGGCACAAAGTGCTCAGGCCCCTACACCATTGGCGTTCCCAGTGAGTGTGTGCAGGGACACAGGGCCCCTGGCGGTGGTGCACTGCCTCTCACAGCAGTACATTTCTTGCCAAATGTAAACGTAAGAGAATTCAGTGAGACAATAACTAGGATATAAATCACCTGTACTTGCTACCACAAAGTTTTCCTGGAAATGTCATCATTATAAGAGTAAAAAGTTAAAGAGTGTCCATTTTGTTTTGCTCTCCTGCCTGCTGGCCTCCTGGAATGAAAATGCTTCAGCTAACTGTAAGACTGCAATTACCAGTGGTGGCCATGGGGTGGCACACTGTCAAAAGTCCCAATTTCCTGGGAAAAAATTGCTGCCTCCGAATGCAATGCAGAGATACAATACAACACTCAAGGGCTCCCGACAATAATCCAGTGAGAAGGAGGGTAAGTCAAGACTAGCTTTCCTGAGGCAGTCATTGTGCATCACACACACCTCGAAGCACGCTGGGTCCCCTTTTACTGCTGAGGTCTGAGCCCTGATCTGAAGGTAACAGGTACATCCAATCCTTAGCAGGTACCTGAAAAGTGACTTCAGTCTAGGAAGCTATGTCCTTCTTTGTGATCAAATCCCTGGTCCTTCTCCTGTAGGTGGTTATCAGCCTCTTCTGGAATGCACTTGGGGTGTCACTAAGCAAAAATCCTCTTCCTTTTCTATAAGACAGGTCCCTTTGCCGGGGCTCCTCTCACAGTAACTGGGCTGATGGTAGGAGCTTCCCTTCACCACACACTTACTGTGCTCAGGCTGTGTGCTCAATGTTATTTTACTTTCACAACAACTCTGGGAAGGAAATAATTTTATTATCCACGTGTTATAGCTGGGGTAGCTGGTACTTACAAAGTCTGAGAAATTTCTAAGGTCACACACTAGTAAGTGGTAAAGCCAAGTTTTGAGCCCAGGGCTAGAAAGTGACCAGCTAATCATCACTCCCCTACTATGTTCCTGGACACGGTGGCCTGAGGTGCTGTGGGGCTGTTGGCTGTGGGATGAGTGCGGGCAGTGCCTTTGGATGGAAAGAACACCTTTTATTTTTTAATTTTTTTCCTGGTATAATATCATTTTTTATTATATTTTTTCAATTACCATTTAGTCCCCTTATGCCCACCCCCACTGCAATCACCATACTGTTGTCCATGTCTGTGAGTCCTCTTTCCATTTTTCTCAATCCCTTCACCCCCTGCCCTTCCCCCCTTAGCTGTCAGCCTGCTCTCCATCTATGAGTCTGTCTCTGTTTTGCTTGTTAGTTCAGTTTGTTCATTAGATTCTACACATGAGTGAAATCCTATGGTATTTGTCTTTCTCTAACTGGCATATTTCACTTAACATAATGTTCTCCAGGTCCATCCTAACTGTTGAAAAGGGTAAAATTTTCTTCTTCTTTTTTAACAGCCTAGTAGTATTCCATTGTATAAATGTCCCAGAGTTGTTTTATCCACTCATCTTCTGATGGACACTTGGGCTGCTTCCATACCTTGCCAATTGTAAATAACACTGCAATGAACATAGGCATGCTTATGTTCTTTCAGGTTAGTGTTTTGGGCTCATTTGGATATATTCCCAGCAGAGGGATTACTGGGTCAAAAAGCAGATCCATTTGTAATTTTTGAGGAAATTCCACACTGCTTTCCACAGTGGCTGGGAACACAGTTTTCAGTCAGGTAACCTAAGATAAGGGCCCTAATGAGAGTACACCAACCTACATTTCTGTAGTAGCTAGTGAATAAGAGCCTACCCCTTGTCAGGAAACTGAGACTGGCCCTTCCTATTTCACAGGGTGACTGAGATACTCAGATGTCACTTAGAGCACGTCACCCACTATAGAACAGTTCTCAGATATAAGATGTTATCAGCAAATTGCTATTTGGTCTCAGATCCAAAAGTACTCATTGATAGGGGTTCTGCTGTGAGACAATGAGACAACTTTAATTTCTGGGGGCCTCATGGTTTCCTCTTGGTGCATCGGTTCAGACTGCTGGTTGCTGGCTGTCCTGTGTCGAGAAGGATGCTGAGGGCTCCCTGGACCTGTTGGACTGATCAATGTCACAGTTAAGGTGGAAGAGAGATTATGTCATGCCTGATTATTCTGTGCTGGTCTTGGGGTGAAGCAGAGACAAACGAAGACCAAAGGAGTATTATATGAGCCCCCCCCCCCCAGGGTTCTGGAGGAGCCCAAGATCCAAGCATCGGGCAGAACCCCTCTTGTGGTGGTCCCTTCAGGGTCAGAGCTGCTCTTAAGTGCATTGACTACCCACAGGGAGGGTATTAGCTCTCTGCTGTCCCAGCAGTTTAGGAGACTTGCCATCCTGGAGGCATGCCTAGGCCTGGCTCCTGGGACAGGGAGCTGGGCTGGAGCCATAATAGAAGCCAAGCTGCCTGACTGGGAAGCAGGATGTGATGAAAAGCCCTGACAGTGGATGAGATAAGGAGTGCTAAGTGGAAGCAAGCAGGGCTGGTCCGCACACTGGCGGCACGGCTTCTATTAAAACCAGGCCTCCCGCCCCATTCCTCACATGAGGTTTTCTTCATCTCTGCCCATCAGTTAAGGGAGCGGTTAGGAAAGTAACAGTGACCAAATCCAGGGCTGTGACTCTGGGGAAGTGACTCTTGGTGTGCTGGGGTACAGAGCAGTGACATCTGAAATGGTCCTGGGAAATATAATGGGGGCTCCCATGAAACATGACTCAATCTGGGGGCAGGCACATGCATCAGGGACCATGGGAGAGGCCCAGAGTCTCTACCAGTCTCCCCACACAAAAGTGTTTTCAGAACAGTTCATGGCATGTTATAGTCCTATTTGGAAGACAACACCCCCCCACCCATGTTCAAATGAATTTAAACATACCTGAACAAAACACCCACTCCTCAGTGACAGCCACTGCACACGCTGAGGTTTGTGTATCACTGCTACACACGCCTTGTTGACAAACATAGGATCAAACTATCCATCTGTCCCCTATGACCGCCCCCAGCCACATGCGGCTGTTAAAATTAGAATTAACTAAAATAAGAGAAAAAAGCAGTTTCTCACTTGCACGAGTCACATTTGAAGTATCACACAGTGTACGGAGGAGTGCAGACGTTCAACAGTTCCGTCGACACAGGAAGCTCCACAGACAGCCCCATGGTAGCTGCAGCCTGCGATTCCCTCTCGCTGGTTGTCGATGTCTTTCCTGCAGTAAACTGTGGCTGCACTGTCTCCCTTCCAACGACAGCGTGGCATTCCATCCTGCGGGGCACACTCACTGTCCACAACCATTCCTCTAAAGTTCAAAATTCCCATTATTTCCATGTGGTCACGACGGTAACAACGACTCAGCAGACCATCTAAAATCTGAATGTTTATCTGAATGTACAGTTACTTTTTTACTATTACTTCTAGAGCAGTTTGCATAGTTTTTAGGCTTTTTTCATACTTACTAAATTACCTTCCAGAAACTCAGCATAAATTTATACTCCTCACAAATAAGGCATGAAAGGGCCTCTTACTCTAATCTAAGCAACAATTTAGAAAATCATTATCATTTTGATAGTCAAAGCAGTATTTTCCTCAAGGATGTTTTGCTTTGCTATTCTTGGATTTTTAGTAGGGTTTACACCCACTTGTATTTCTTTTGGAACTTGCTTTGGCTGAGATTTTAATGGATGTGTTTATTTCTTTTAAATTGGTTCATAGAAGATCTTTATATGTGGAGGATCAGGCTTTTACCTCATGACTTACAAAAGCTTTTTTTTTATTTGTCATTTGCTTTAAATTTTTAAAATTTACAAGTGAATTATTGTACTTAGTCAATTCTCTCAGTGTTTTTCTTTTAGATTTCTGCCTTTGCTAATAAGACAGGCTATCTTTACCCTGTTAAAAATTATACATAAGTGTTTATATTCTATATTTTACTTTTTAAAAACACAAACCTTTAGTACATCTGGAGTTTATTTAGGGTGTTGTGTGAGCTTAATATTTCCAGGTACTTTCTAAATGGTTAAACACTTTTCCCCAAACCATTTGGGGTATTAGTTATTCTTTTTCTACTAACTTTAAGTTTCACCCTTATCAAAATTACACATATATATTTGGGCTTCCTATTATACTTCATATTCTATTTTATTACTCTGTCTTTACCATTTGGTACAAAAACATATTGCTTTAATTATTGTAGTATATATCATATGTAAATATTTGTGTGGTGAGTCTTTTGTGTAACTTTTTCCTTTCCAAAATATTTTTTACTTTTCTAGTGTACCTATTTCTTCCATATGAATATTAAAACCATTTTTTTGGAATTTCAGAAATAATCTTGGTAGAGTTTTTACTGGCATTGTTAATGTAAAACTAAATTTGTGGGGAAAAAATACTGTATCAGTATTAAATCTTATCCAGAAACATGGTATATATTTTTAATTTATTCTCATCCTTGTGTGTGTCTTGGTCAAGTTTTTTAGTTGTTTCCTTCATATAGGCCTTAGATATCACATATGAATTTCAACTGACTTTGCCAAGAACTCGGCTGAGTTGTCGTCATGGAGGTGAACCAGGCCTTGGCTTCTAGGGGTGGGGTCAGAGGGCGAACTTCCTGGGAGCCACACTAGAAAGCAGATCCCTTGGACTGAAATGTGCAATGAAATAATTTAATTAAAAATTGTTGTGAATGAGATCTTCAAATACCATAATAATTTGAACATACTAGTGGGGGTACATAGAGTATAAATTTTAAATATTTATTTTGAAACTAGCTTTAATAGTTTTTATGTTTTTTATTTGCTATAATAGTTTTTAGGTTGAATATCTTGGGCTTTGCCAAGAAATACTCATATTATTCTAGAGAAATGTTTGTTAATATGTAGAATTTTCATTTTTTTTTCTTAATATAGATCAATATTATATAGCACAATACTAGAAAAGCATAGCTGTTTCAGACAGACAGATGGACTTGGAGTAAAGTCCAACTGCACTGTGTATTAACTCAAACTTTCCTGTGGTTCACCCAGTTTCTGAGGCCCAGTGTCTTCAGTTAGAAAAAGGGGTAAGGATCCGTACTGTAGAAGGATCCTCTGAGGATTAAATGAAATGCATCCTGTGAGACACAGACAGCCGCTATCATTGCTGTGTGGTTGCGTTCGCTGAAACTCCCAGCACCTCAAACACGCACTGTCACGTGGACATCGGGCTGTAATGGTAACATAGTCATTGCTAAACAGAAACACCAGACTGTTGATGACAATGTTGATGGTGAAGGTGATCACTGTGACTAACATTTATTAAGCATTTGTGCCCCTCGCAACACATTTATCATCACAATTGCAGAAAACTACTCCAATATCTTGCAAACTTGCTCCTAATCATATTGATTTTATTCATTCATGCCATCATTCAATGAATTCACTCAAAATCACTTATTGAGAATGAATTGAATCTCTTACTTAATATGCCTCAATTCTTACCACTCCAGCATTTGTAATGGGATAAAGGATGGAGCTGGCTTTCTGATGAAAGATCATTCTTTCAACCATCACTTAAATGAAATGCATGCTAGTAATACTAGTAAATGATACTAGTAATGAAGAGATGAGTAAGATGAGGAATCTACCCTTGAGTCAGTTATAGTTGAGAAAACCAGAAGCGTAAGGAGCATTATCCCAGACGAACATGTGAAGGTCATGAGACCGTAGTGAGGGGAGTACTTGTGCAGGGAGGCAGGGGGCTTGCTGGCTGGGGCTGTTGTGGAGTGGGAAGGAGACAGGCCCACAGGGGTGGTTGGAGTTAGGACTGGCTGAGTCACAGCATGAGGTGGGTAGGAGAGAAAAGGAATGCAGTGGGGGGACACTCACACAAGGGGATTGGGGCACACACCCAAGGCCCGGGCCTAACTTGCCAAATAACTTGTTCTTCTACAGTGACATTTAACTGAAAGTAGGTGGACTTTGTGATTAAATTCAACTTGAAGTAGCCTGTCTATAAGTTGGAGCTTATCTTTGATAGTTTAATGAGGACAGCAGAATAAAGAAGGAAAACAATTGTGCCTTGTTAATATTCATAGTCATAATATTTATTGGGGCTAAACAAAGATAAAGAAAGTAAATGTAGCTTTCACTGGGAAAAAACTGGGGACAAAATGAGGGACTGAAAGAATCTACTGCTTTTTGGTGAAAACAATGGAGATACTAATTTTCTTTGAATTAGCTTGGTCTCTATTTTTCTCCTTCTATCCTTGTCTTTCTCTCCAAACCTTCACTGAACAGCAGGTTTCTAGGCTGGCTGGACTTTCTCTCTCTCCCTCTCCCTCTCTCTCTCTCTCTCTCTCTCTCTCTCCCCACCTCTCTTCTTTTTAAATTTATATTTATTTATTTTATAGAGAGAGGAGAAGGGAGGGAGAAAGGGAAGGAGAGAAACATCAATGTAAGAAAGAAACATCAATCAGTTGCCTCTCACATGCACCCAACCAAGGACTGAACCTGTAACCCAGGCATGTGGCCTGATCAGGAATCAAACCTGCAAACTTTCACTTTGTGGGGGAATGACACCCAACAAACTGAACCACACCGGTCAGGGCGAGGCTGGGTGAATTTCTTATAATACTGATGAGGAATATTAGCGAGGGGTCATAGAAGAAGATTATTTAACATTCCCCCTAAAATCATACACAAATGGTGTACATAGGAAGGATGTATTGCCTTGGCTTCTGTTATGTGCTGGTGAATCCAGAATTTGGAGATGGATTCGTTTGTCTACCAGGGTGAGCTTTTCCTTCTTTCTCTCTCCAGCCTGCTTCCTCTTCAGGTATTTGGGCTTGGCAGGTTATTAATGGGTGGAACCCACAGACACAAGGAAATGATTTTATGGGCTTTCTTCTGGGCTCATGTACAATTTTTAAGAATTCCTTTTGATCCTCTAAGATCCCAGCAGCCAACTCTGGTTAACATCACCCAGGAGCCAGCTGTACCCTGAGCTATCCTGGGAGCCAGCTCCGTGTGTGCCAAGCTGCAGGCAATTCTGTCTCCTTCCAGGGGCTGGCGGCACCTCGAGAAGATTCAGGCAAACAGAAATGGCAAGTTGGATCCTTCACATGTGAATTTGATCAATATTTACATCTGTGAAAAGCATTTCGTACCAAATAAATCTCTTAGAAATTTCATTGCCATCTCTCCACCTCTACATTGAATAGCTTAATCCTCAGTCCTTATACACAAAATTCCTGACTGAAGGCCTAGTAAAAATTTAGGGTTGATCCTGTTCTGAAACTTCAGCCTGTTCCCCTGAACTTCATGGAGGTGTGTGGAACAAAGCTGCTCCCAGTGCACATTGATGGATTGTGGAAAATGGGTAGAAAGTAGAAAACGGGAGAGAAATAAGTGCCCAATTTTCAAGAGGGGTTGCTTCAAACAGTGTTCAGCCCCAAGACCCAGATCACAGGCATGGCCTAAAATGCACCTGGCTTTCAATCAGGCCTGCCAGTCCATTGGGCGGTATTGAGAATGCTCACAGGCACAGACGACATACATACAGGTAAAATACTCATTACCAGTGTGATCCTGGACTGGACTGACATACATACAGATAAAGTACTATTATGACTGTGACTCCAGTCTGGACTTGCTCTTTGTTTGTGATGGGATACTAGACTAGATCCATCAGTGATATACTGCAATTCTAATGTATATTCAGTTAACATTTTTTTCTGGTACCCCCCAGCTTTATTGAGATAGAATTAACATATAACATTGTGTAAGTTTAAGGTGAATAACATCATCATTTGATATATGAATATATTGCAATATGATCACCACAATAAATTTTAACATCTATCACCTCACCTACTCACCAAATTTTTCCCTACGATGAGAACTTTTAAAATTTGCTCTCTTAGCAACTTTCAAATATAGGATAGAATTTTGTTAACTATAGTCATTATTGTTCTATATTATATTCCCAGAACTTACATTTTAACTGGAAGTTTGTACCTTTTTGACCACCTTCAACCAATCCCTCCTCCCACCTCTCACCTCTCACCATTTCTAGTATATCTTAACTGGCTTCTTGGTTAACTAATTCATTGAATTTGAGTAAGGTATCCTGTTTCTCTATCTAGATTGGTAAAAAATTGTAGACTGAATGATATTACAACTAGGAAGAATTGTACCTTATCGAGCACCTGGGTCCAAAGATGGAGAACAAAGATTATCTTCAATTTGGGAGATTGTCTGCAGTGGTGAACCACAGGGCTCTGCTCTCTAGAATGTTTATACGTATGCCCAGTTTGAGGGAAGGTGTTAGGCTCATTACCTTGTAGATAGCACAGGGGGCACACTAAATAGTGGGACTGAGCCCATCAAACGGTGGGTCAGGTGTTTGTGGCTGGGAACAGTGGAAGCTGGCTTTCCATTTTTTCTTTCTTTTCTTCCCCCACTTCCTCCTCTATCTCTTTCATCTTTATGGTAAAAATTTATAAATCCCACATAGGGCAATTGAGAGATTAAATTAGATGAAGAGAAGTGGGTCCAGAGTTGAAGGTGGTCCTGGTTCAGAGCTGATGGAGGTCCCAAATCCCAGATCTCCTGAGGAGTCCTAGTCGGGATGTAGCTCATACCCTACCCTCTGCTTTGCCCATTATGCTGACATTCTCTAGAAATAGTCTTTGGGAGTGGCCAGGTCTGCCTTTCTGAACACAAGCATTCAGTGCCATGAAACGGTGGTTACCAAGATCTGCAGGTGCTGGATGAGGTCTTCTGATCGCGTAACCAGCCCTGGGGATAAAGCAGCTGCTGCTGCCCTGTGCTTCTGCTGAGCATGCACATCAGAAAGACCACCAGAACTAAAAACAGGTGTGGCACCAAGTGCGTTCAGGACGCAAGACAGAGAACCAGCACTTTAGGTGGGCGACCACACATGCTGAAAATTACTCAATGCTGAAGACTAACATTTTAGAGCTAAAAGAGACTACAAGAAATCATGTGGTTAACCTCCCTCTTGGATACAGAAGATGTGATGCAGAGAGAGGTTAGTTGATTTGTCCAAGATCGTCCAGTTAGTTACTGGCAGGATTGGTTTCCTGATGCCTGGTCCAGAGTTCCTTCTACTCCATCACACTGTTCTGATTCTAACAACAACAACAACAACAACAACAACAACAACAACAACAACAATACCAATGGGTTACATTTGTATGGTTCTTTAAGTAGAAAAGCCTTGGATGGTTTAATGAGGCCAACAGAGTAAAGACGGAAAACAACTGTGCCTTGTTAGTATTCATAGTTATGATATTTACTGGGGAGAAATAAAAAGCAAAGTTAATGTAGATTTCACTGGGAAAAGATTGGGAACAAAATAAGGAACTGAAAGATTCTATACTTTTAGGTAAAAAACCAAGGCACGACTGATTTTCTCCATGTTCGCTCAGTCTTTTCTCTTCTCCTTGCATCCCTGTCCTCTCCTGCTAGACCCCCTCCAGGAGCAGATTTCATGGCCAGGTGGATATCTTACAGCACTGATGAGGATCTTATATTTTACTTTAAGAAGAGATAAGGCCAACATTACCCCCACGTTATAGATGAGGCAGCTAAGGCACAGAGAGTCTACGTGATTTGCCCAAAGGCACATAGTGCAGGAATGACAGACTCAAACCAAGGTTTTCTGGCTTACGGCCAGTACCCTTTCTTACCCAGCACACTGACCTCCTTCCTGCACTGAAACAGACTGGGTGAGTCCCTGTGAGGGTTTGTTCTAAGCCTTTTTTTAAAAAGTTCTACAGATAGAGATTGTACTATTAAAAAAACATAATTTAGGGCCTTCAATATACAGTATCTTATTCTGGAAAGCAAAGCCTAGAGCTGTAAGGAACTGACATATTCTATTTAACATGGCCTTCTGATTTGAAATATGAGATGTGTCCATGTCTTAAGGCCTCACCTCTAGAAAAAAATGCCACCCAAGATCTTATAAATAAAAGGGACAGAGCAAGAAGAACCTTGATTTCCTGTCTCCTTGTGAAGTCTACTTTGTTCCACACTGCGTCTGAGTCTCAGCGCTGTGGTGTGAAAAGCATCCATCACTCTTTAGCCTTGTGGAGTGCTCAAAGTGTCTTCCAAAATTGTGGCCGGGTAGGGAAAAGCATTCATCTTTGCAGTCAGAGGGTTTAGTCTGAACCCTGGAACCATCACTTAGTAGCTGAGTAAGCTTAGGCAGTTTACTTAACCTCTCTAATCTGTGCCTTCATTTGTAAAATTGGCATGTTAGACTATCTGACTCATGGGGCTGCTGAGGTGAAGAGGGGCCATGCATATTTACCTGGCAACACACTGTTTGCCAGCAAGTAGGCATTCTGTAAGCCAGGTGTGCAGAGCCTTTGGCTTGGCTGACCATGAGAACTCTCAAGCCAGGAGCACTACTTTGATGCAAGTGCTACACAATAATTTTCCAAACAAGACTCCCTTACACTGGCTTCTGTGGCTCAGTCAATTGAGTGCTGGCTTATGAACTGAAAGGTTGCTAGTTCTATTCTCAGTCAGGGCACATGCCTGGGTTGTGGGCCAAGTTCTCAGATGGGGGGTGTGTGAGAGCAACTGGTTGATGTATCTCTCACCCATCAACTTTCTCCCTCCCTTCCAATCTTTCTAAAAATAAATTAATAAAGTCCCTAAAAAAGACTTTGCCCTCACCCCTTCACCTTTCTCACATTATACAAGGTCTGTCGAGAAGGTATCCAGCCATGTATTATGAAAAATAGAGCTATTTCTTGAGGAAGATACAAGATACAAGAAACAACGTACATAGAACAATGACGCCTCAGTCCCCTTCAAAGTAGGCATCTTGGGACCTCACGCAGTTCTCCCAATTGCTCAGCTGCCCTGTCATATTTTCCTAAGTCTCGCTGATCATCTGAAATCTCTTCCCTTTCAAAGGTGATTTTAGTTTTGGGAAAAGTCAGAAGTCAAAGGATGCCAAATCTGGGCTGTAGTGGGGGCTGAGTCACCTGGGTGATTTGACGTTTTGCCAGAAAATTCTGCATGAAACATGATGCATGAGGGTGCACATTGTCTGATGAAACTGCCAATCATCAGTTGCTCACAGCTGTGGCCTTCTGAATCATCCAAGTAGTTTTCCACAGAGGAACGTTCAGGCTTAATGCCAAAACTGAAGCAGATTCATTGCTCTACTTGCTCAGTCATTCTGAATGCATTTTGAATGGCCACACAGTACACATGCTCACTCAATGGCATCTACTGCCCCCACTGACTAGTACAGTGAAGCTGTCATTGTTCACGCATGTGCATACCAGTCCACTCTCCTTGGTTGCCAGGTTACATCAGTGTAGTGCAAATCATTCTCATTATATTAACAATGGCTGGAATTTTTCCAGACAGACCTCATATGTTGATCCCAGGAAGCAGAGGCTGAGAAGTAACATTTTTTTTTAATCATCACCCAAGAATACGTAGAGAGTGGGAAAGAAAAGAGGAGAGAGAGAAAGAGAAAAACACCAATGTGAGAGAGGAACATTGATCAGTTACCTCCTGCATGTGCCCTGACCAAGAATTGAACTGTGACCTTTTAGTTTATGACACTCCAACCAACTGAGCCACACTGGCCAGGACAAACCTATTATCCTTAAGAGAATGTAACAACCTGAAAACCCAACTCCATCATGCTGCCTGTGGTGGTTACCTTCATTGACAACCTGACTAGAGAACAAATATCCGAGTGCCAGATTTTTGGCTGAACATTATTTCTGGGTGTGTCTGCGAGTGTTTCTGGAAGGGGTTAGCATTTGAGTTGGTAGACTGAGTGAAGAGGACTACTCCTCAGTGTGGGTGGGCATCGCCCTGTCCACCAGGGGCCTGAACACAACAGAAAGTGGAGCAAGTGTGAATTCCGCCTCTCTGCTTGATTGTTTCAGCTGGGACAGTAGTCATCTCTTGTCCTCAGAGTGGAATTTACACCATCAGTTCCCCTGGTTCTTAGAACTTCAGGCTCCTACTGAGTCCCGCCACCCACTCTCCTGGATCTCTAGTTTGCAGATGGCAGATCCTGGGACTTCTCAACCTCCATAATTACAGGAGCCAATTCCTTGCAGCAGATTTCTATATATCTGTCCTACTGGTTTCTTGGAGTTTTTGTTATTGTTGGCCTGGATTCTTTCAATCCCAATTTTGCTTTATTTTTGTAAAGATTAACCTAATAGCCAGAGCACGTGACTAACAAGTACTTATATCTATCTATCTATCTATCTATCTATCTTAGTGTGGTAGGTAGAATAAAATGTCACCACACAAAAGATGCTTATACATTAATCTCCAGAACCTGTGAATACATTATGATAGATGGGGAAAAATACTTTGCCAATGTGATTAAGGGTATAGACCATGGGATTGTAAGATTATTTTAGATTATTGGGTGAGCCTCATCTAATCACATGAAGGTGGAAATTTCCTCAACAGTGGTCAGAGAGAGAGAGCAAGAGACCTAACAATGATGGAAGCGTTGCTGGAGAAATGCTACCTGGGTGACTCTGAAGATGGGAGATGAAGCTGAGAGCCCAGGAATCCAGGCAGCCTCTAGAAACTGGGAAAGACAAGGAAGTGGATTGTCTCCTACAGTCTCCGGAAAGGGAGGCAGACCAGCAAGCAGATGCCTTGATGTTAGGCCAGCGATGTGCTGTGCTGGACTTCTGGCCTATAGAACTATATGATAATACGTTTGTGTGCTGAATCAATAAGTTTGTGGTAATTTATTATAGCATGTTATAGGTACCCCTCAGAGATAGGGTAGCTCTCCCCCACTACCAATTTGAAACTGATAATGTCATACACACATGAAAATGGTATGAAAATGTTTGTTACCCACATAATGAGACTTTCAGGGTGGCTCCCAAGTTGTCCAAAAATGGCTTGAGAAATCAGGCAAGGAAACTGCCTTGGAGGATTTGTGGTGGTTAGGAGGTGGGAACTGGGTGAAAGTTCATGTGCATGATTTGATCTTACCATTAACACCCATGGAAAGGGCTCCCAGACATTGTTACCAGCTTGCCCAGGTGTGGGGCAGACAAGGAACAGGTGGCTGATGCTCAAATACTGTCGGCAGTCACATGTCAAGAAATGGCATCACATTCTATTCCCCCCCAAGTAGAAAATTAATACAGCAATCTTCCTCTGTTGCAGAATATCACTCACTCGCGGAGAGATGACGAAGCACAAACTTTATTACCCGGGGGGCTCAGAGGGGAATCCCAAATTCTGAGCCCCAAAAAGGCTGGGCTGGGGCTTTCTTTAAATACACAGGCAGAAAGGGGGGTGGGTAAGTCATCTGCAGAAGCAGGCATACGAAAGCAGAAGCCAAGGTCAGTGTTTTGGCCTTGAGATAACTGTTAACCTTGGTGACAGCTCCTACTCAGCTCCCCGTCATACAAAAACAAAGGCATTGTAACATTTGCAAGTGATACAAAGAGCAAACTTTCTTATGGGATTTTCTTTTCCTGCCACACCTCTATTCCACGTAAGCAACAATCCATCCATCCATCCATCCATCCATCCATCCAGTGTTTTAAGGGGCGTGCACTCTGTGCCAACCACAGCTGGATGTTATGAGTGCAGTGTTGTTCCTGAAATAAATTTTCCTCCTGTTTTGCTCACTGTCTAGTAGGAATGGACATTGAATGGCTTCATAATTATTTGATTATTTGCCAAGTGTCCCAATTGTTGTGTACGGTGAGGGCTGAAAGAGATTTTTCTTACTAGGAATTAGGAACATTTTCACTGGCAAGATAATAGTTGGCACAGCTCTGAATAAAACAACCAGAAATTCAAAAAGCAGACAGAAATGAAGGCACTTCAGACCTCTGAAGGAACACAATGGAGAAAGGTAGAAAGGCATTAAGTTTTGTCTGTGTGTCAAGAAAGTGGATTAGCAGAGAAGGTTTTTTTCCATCCTTTGATCCCAGGTGGATTCTCGATTGGGAAATGGGGTTTCATGAAATAGTTCGGGAGAAAAAGCTGGAATAGTGGGAGAGGGTAGAGTTAAAGATGACCAACTGCTGATTACCTGCAGGCTGACCTAATTTAAGGATGTTTGTTTTCAGCTGGAAGGCACTGATTTATACCTGATCTAACATATATGAAGGAAAAGATGTGAGACCTCTAGCATGAACAAGACTGGGAAGAAGTTAATCAGTAATGAGCCATCTGTCAGTCTACAGCTTCTTTTCCAAAGATGGTCTAAGCAAAGGATGCACGCACAGAGTGGCATTGTGGGGCTGCTCACTGAAAGGGCGGGGGTGTGGCCTGGAGGGCTGGTCAAGGGAAAAGCTGCTCCTCGGGATCAGTATCTGTTTCCTCCCCCTTGGGTCCTCCTCTTTGGGAGAGTCTAGAACATCCTAGGGGGTTGTTGGCCTTTGAATTCCACTTCCCTACCCCTGGGGCCTGGCAGCCTGGCAGCCTGGCAGCAACGTTCACGTGGCTTTCGCCTCCTGCGGGTATCAGCCAGAGTGGCCTGGGGTTTTCCAATGTCAGTGACCAGGTTCTGTGGGAAGGAGACTGAGTCCTCCCTCTAACTTCTCCTCCCCACCTCATGCTGGGTCTTCACTCTTTCTCCCTCTGTTTTGTATTTTAGACTCAAGTGAATTTTTACATGTATAATAAGTTCTTGCTTTGAACTTAAATATAAACAGTATGTTTTTTTTTTTTTAAAGTGTGGTCCAGTATTACTGGAAATGCTGCGATGTGATTAGTTTTTGACTGTGAAATACCTCTGTCTTATCTCTAGGAGACAGCTGCTGGGAGCGCTTGGAGGGCTCTGGCTGGTGGCTGCGGTGTGATTTTTCTTAAAAAACAAAACATAGGCCCCAAATGATCTGTGTAGAGACTTTCCACAAAATCCCCTCTGTCAGAAGCTCATTCTTTCTGACTTTCATCCCCTCATTATTTGGGGCGATCTCAATGCATGTGCGCCCATGTGGGGGTTCAACAGGTTCCCGTCACAATCTGGCCATTTTCCTCTGACTCCTCCCTCCATTTCTGCTTTCTTCTTTTCTAAACTTGCTTGGCTACATCTAAGGATTTCCCAATTGAGGAAACAAATTACTTGGGTCAGACAGGCCACCATCACTATTTATGAACCAAAAATGCTTCTTAGCATTTTGAAAACTGATTTATTAATACACACAGGGGGTCTTGCATGTCAACAACTGCAAAATATGGATAACAGATTTGCATCTTCTATCATTTCATGGCCTCATTCAGTAGGAGTATTTTGTAAGTTAAAAAAAAACAAAAACAAAAACAAAAACATATGGTAGTTCCTCTCAATCCCGTTTTGAACTAGCTGCTTACCTCTTTCTTCAAAAAGGAAGAAACAAAAAGAAAAAATAAAACTACTTTCCTCTTAATTCACTGAAAAGTTTAGCTTTAAAGCATTAGAAGATTTTAAACACATAAATTACTATGTGTATGATGTATGAGTCAATTACAGAAAGAAGAGGCAATGGCTAACCGGCTCACATCAATCTCCAGCTAAAGCACGTTCAGGGAAATGAATTTAGGACGGATCAAACAGGGAGCCGGCGTCACAGAACACAGCACTCTGAAACACAGCACTTCTGAACACGGCACTCTGCAGGAGTATTTGAGGAATGCTAAGGGAAAGAGAATGCATATTTATCTTCAGTGAATTACATTTTATCTGGGAAACAAGACATCAAAAGTTTGTGTGTGTGTGTGTGTGTGTGTGTGTGTGTGTGTGTGTGTATTTATTCCCAAGGGAGGCCAAGGTGCAGAGGATCATTAATTGGTAAATAAGCAATATAGATAACAGCTGCACTAATTGAGGGCAGCAGCATTACTGAAGAACTGGAGAGACCTTAGAGGATTTCAAGTAAAAGATGGAATTTTTTCATGACTTTCAAGCATAATTTAAATCCTTAGGTGGGAAAAGCAAGGAGGGAATCTCAGAAGAGAAAGGCTGAGAAGCCTTCGGGAAGGATGGCCTAGCAGCCCAGGCACCAGTGAAGACAGCTGCTTTGAATCTCACATCCGTGGACTCCAAGTACATGCTCTTCCCCTCTGGCCCTTCCCCGACTCACCATTGTATCTGTGAGGGCCGACCACATTGTTAGTTATCTAAATTTCAAAAACAGACAAAACTAATGGATGATTATAGGTCAAAATGGTGATTATCAGAAAGGTTTGGAATTGGAGAATTCATGCAGAGATCTCATTCAAAAAAGGATAAAAAATTCAGATACTTAGGGAATGCCTAAAGAAAGAAAAATGCCTCAAGACTTCTACACACACACACACACACACACACACACACACACACACGCCACACAGAACTACTGACAATAAACAGAAGGAAATACCATGCTCATGGATTAAAAAATTCAAAATTGTTACAATATTTTGTTTTATTATCAATTTATATGTTTAATACAATGCCAGTCAAAATCCCAGCAGGTTTTATTTTTGTGGGAATCTATAAGCTTATTCTAAAATTTACATGGATATGGCAAGGGCTATTCTTAGATAGTCAAGGTTGGAGAAGGATACCGATAATATAAACTTATAATAATTAAGATTGTGATTTGCTACTGTAAGGAGAGGCACACTGACCAATGAAATGGAGTCCAGAAACAGATTCACACATACTCCATCACCTAACTTATAACAAAGTTGCTGCTTATGTTCCTGGTTGGAGTGTAAATTGGTTCACCCACTTTGGGAAACATAGTATCTAATAAAATTAAACATCTGACTATTCAATGACCCAGCAGTTCCATAGTTAGGTACCCCAATGTGCATATATGCAGACCAAAAGATATGCACAGGGATGCACCTAATACTATGGTTAATTATCTCCCCAACTGAAACAATCCAAATGCCTATCAACAATTGAATGGGTAATAAACTTTAGTGTAGATTAAATTCAGACTGTGTAACACTACATAGCAGTTGTCTTGGTGCATTTGGGCTGCTAGACCAACATATCTCAGACAGGTAGCTTATAAGCAACAGACACATTTCTCACACTTGTGGAGGCTGAGATGTCCAGAATCGTGGCACCAGTAGATTCCATCTTTGGTGAGGACCCACTTCCCAGGTGGCCATATTTTTGCTGCAATCTTCCATGGCAGGAGGGTAGCGAGCTCTGTGAGGTGTCTTATAAAAGCACTAATCCCATTTATGGAGGGCTCCACCCTCAGGACCTAAGCCTTTCCCAAAGGGCCCTACCTCCTAATGCCATCACATTGAGCACGAGAATTTCACATATGAAATCTAGGCAACACAGACATTCTGACAAAAGTAACAATGCAACACAACTTCTCCCTGAGGAGTCAGATAGCAGATGTCTGAGTCTTCGCTGCCTTGCAGCCTCTGTCACTGCCACGCGCCTCTGCTGCGGTGCTGAGAGAGCAGTCTCGGGCAGCCCACGCACAGATGAGCAGGGCCACATTTCTGGAGCTTTATCTGTGGACACTGAAATTTGGATCCCATATAAAATTTTCACATCACAAAGTATTAGAATTTTTTCAACTATTAAGAAAATCTAAAAACTATTCTTAGCTTATGGGCTATATAAAAACAGGAGAGAAATGAGAAATTAACAAGTGCCACACAAGCAACAACATGAATTAACTTCATAGACATAATGGTGAGTGGAAGAAAAGCCATACCAGAAAGAATATATACTTTATGATTTTACTTATATCAAAAACAGACAAAACTAATTTATGATGATAAATGTCAAAATAATGATGATCACAGAGGTCATAATCAGGTAGGCTTCTGGGCTGCAGCAAATGCTTTATTTTGTAATCTGAGTGGTAGCTAAAAAGATGTGTTCATTTTATGAAAGTCATCAAGTTTTACTGTAAATCTTCCATATTTTTATAATACAATTAAAAAATTAATGCTGTTTAATAGACAGCATCATATGGTAGCTAAGTACATGGACTCTGTACACAGATTGCTATGTGTAAAACTTAGTTCTATCATTGCTGTGTGGCCTGGAGTAAGGTGCTTCACATCTCTGTTCCTTAGCTTTCCTCAAGTGTAAAACAGGTGATAACTATAGTACTTACCTTGTAGTATTGCTGTAAGAATTATGAGCTAATCCACATAAAGCCACTTACAACAATGCTGGCAAATCCTGAGCACTCAATAAATGTTAGCTATTATTATTGTGGCCAATAACTTTTTTGCTTTAGGTGTTTTGCTCAGCTTATGAAGATGATTATAAACTCTTGATTCTGCCATACATTATGTTCACTTTCAGGCTCCATCTTGGGCCAGGGCACAAAGAAGTCATTCTAACTCACGTGATCCAGCCTGGCTCACTACAAGTTTGGTTCTGGGGAAGAGTCTTGGAGTGAAGGCTTGTAGTCATAAATAACATCAACACCCCTCCTCTTATTTAGAATGCCCACATAGCTTGTAAAAAGTTGCAGTGTCAGTAGGTGCTAGTTGAAGACTCTGAGATCAGGGATTCCAAACAAACATATACTTTCAGTTTAAACTAGTCATTTTTATAGGGAACAGAAGGGGTTATTTGGAGAGGTGCATGAACAGTATTCCCTTGTTGCTCATCTGCCCTTTAGGCCTGGGTCTTGCAACTGAAGAGTGCCCAAGGCAGGACCTCTTGACCTCAGGAACTTTATACGGTGTATCCCCTGCTCATCAACTCCAACTGTTTTCCTGGGGGCAAAAAAGCCAAAAATAAAAAAAGACAGAAATAAACATATACCCTCTATTCTTTATATTGTATAAATGGCCACACTGGGAGGCGTAATGTTCCATGATTTTAAAAATGAAGGAAAAAGCTTTTTATTCTCACTATAAACATTTATTTTCTGTTCAATCATTCAACAGATTTTATTAAGTGCTGCATAACAGGTCAATGAAATTCTACATCAAAGACATATTTTTTTAACTTTGTTCTTTGAGGTGATGTTTCTTTAAAATTTTGGACCATGGAATGTCACAGCCCCCTCTTTTTTTCCCCCTAGTTACACCCATTTACATCCTAGAACACACTTTGGGACACGCTGAGTTTACCAGTCCTTTGTTGCTGAATTCTGAGGTTTCCCAATCTTTGCTGCCATAAATAACACAGTGGTGAACACTCTTGCACCTACAGCTTTGCACACATGGTAGATTATCTTTTTAGGATAAATTCCTAGGAGTGGGGTTGTTGAACTAAAGGCTCTGTTTCTTTTTATGTGCATAAAAGACCCACTGTCAGTTTTACGAAACTTAGGTAATCACAGGCTCGTAAAACCTACGCGTTGGCAGGGATCTCAGCGAGCACCACTGGAAGTCCGCCTGACACAGTGGGCAGACTGGGGCTGGAAGCCAGGTCAGCCTTAATGCGCTTCTTGTGGTTGCACGTGGGCTCTCGGGACAGCTGTCCAACAAAGAAAAAAGGTGTGGTGGAGGAAAGTCAGTGAGGCATCTCCAGAATCAGCACGTGCATCTGCAGCTCAGGTGACTCCCTGCCTCTCTTCCTCGTGGACTTTCCCTTTCAATCTAGTGTGTCTTATTTATGAGCCACTGGATATTTACCAAGAATAAAACATCAGGGAAACTAGGATCCAATTTAGCACCCACTCCTCCCATTAAGGAATAGCCAAGGACCCAATGTACACAAAGGGCACATTCTATGTGTGAGAGTGTGCATGTGTGTGTGCACCCAAGTAGTGATTGCTTTGGGGTGTTTGGGGTGAAATGCACATCCAGGGCCATGTGATATTGATTTTCCCGCAGCCCGATGGCTGTGAACTTGGAGTACCGTGAGAAGGGACTGGGTGGGCAGCTGTGTGAATTATTTCCTAGACTTGCCTGCTGTTTACTGGAAAATTGGCTGCCACATGGTAAGTGCATGTGTTTGAAAGATTCTTGGTAGGAGGTAGCAACAGCAGCCTTAAGTCTGGAAGCAAAGCAGAGACACAGGAAACCCAAACTGAACTCAGACCTGGAGTGTCCCTGACCCTGGCCTCTGGACAGGGACCAAGCACCTTTCCCAGTGCCTTCATAAGTGTTCCTCTTGGTCTGGTATTTGATTTGAACAGTATCCAGCATTCCTCAAAATGAAAAGGGAAGGGGCTCCCAAGATGCCTTTAACTCTCGTTTGGGGGAAAAATAACATCTTTCCCGGTGGGGAGGACCACTTCATCACATCAGAGTAAAGGCCCCTAACACCCATTCTTGTTTCTGGCTGGGATAAGTTTTTGATGTTTTATAGGAACATTCCCACATCCTCCCACACCCATCTGATTCCTCCACTCTGCTCTGGCATCTCCCACCTCATTATTGGTGGGATGGGAAATGGGTCGGCAAAGAAATCCTCGTCAAGAGCTGCCCAGAGCTGCCCTAGATCACGTGGCTCAGGTTGGAGTCCACACCAGGAAAGGTGTGCACTGTGGTCCAGGGCAGAGAAATGTTCTTTGGTCCACCCTAGGGTCACACTAAACCTGAGGCCAACTCTAGAAGCAAAGATGGCGTCAGCATCCCTTTCCTTCTGTGGGGTCTCTCACAGTGCTGGGCTTCAGTGCCCATTTGTGGAGTGAGTGAGGGAGTGACTGGGGCTGTGGCTTGCTTCAAGTACAAGCTTTCTCAGCCCGTGGGTGAGATGCACACATGTGCATCTGTTGACCTTAGTGTAATAAACCCCAGAGGACTTCACGGTGAAGCAGGATGGAAGCGAGGGCCTCTCTAACATTAGCAAAGTCCCTGCCCTCTTCCTTGGTTCCCTTCTACCTCCCTACTGCATGCACTGGGGTCAGAGGTACATTGACAGACCAATGGATGACTTGATTTCAGGCAAAAGTATTGTCAGGCTGAGGCCCTTTGGAAAGCAGAGACAGACAGAGCAATGTTGAAAAGAGCAAGGCTAGACAGCCGGGTGAAGTTTGGATCTGGTCCCCAGATGCTCAAGGCTGCAGGTACAGATGTGCAGTTTGGACATTGTAAAGAGTGCCAGCAAAGGGGAGTTGCAGTTAGAATTCAGCCTGTGCTATTGACACCCCTGTGTTCTGCTGTGGGCCCTGGCCACATGGAGAAAGAGGCATCCTTCTCCGAGCAGGGGACACTGCTGCTCACCAAGATGTGCCCATGTGCCTTTTCTGATTTGCACGAAGTGTCACATAAGACAATGTAACCTGTGAATCAGCTCCATGTTGCTGGCTTCTGTTCCACCATTCCCCTTTTTAAATGTCCTGGATGTGTGAATGGTTTGTGTGTGTGTGTTCTCAGTGTGGCTCTGAGGGCCAAATGAGTGGATGGGGCCTGGTATTGAAATGAGCGCATATCATGCTAAGTGAAATAGGCCATTCAGACAGAGACAAGTACTATATGACTTCACTCATATGTGGAATCTAAGAAACAAAATAGAAATAGACTCATGGATACCAAGTACAGACTGACAGCTATCAGAGAGAAAGGGTAGGGGAACTGGGTGAAGAAGGTAAAGGGATCAAGCCAAAAACCAAAACAGTATAGCAGTCACTGGAGGGAAGGGGGGTGGTGGAGGTGGAGGAGGGTAAAGGGGGTAACTGGTGATGGAAGGAAACTTGACTTGGGGTGGTGAACACAGTACAATATATAGGTGATGCATAATAGAATTGTACCTCTGAAACCTATATAATTTTATTAACCAATTTCACTCTAATAAATTCAGTACAAGTAAAAAAATAATAAATTTTAGCAGCATAATATAATGAATGTCTAAACCAATAAATAAAATAAAATGAGTGCAATTGCATCTATGCCAAAATGTCCTTTCCCTCCTCCTGAAAGACAAGGGACAAGCCTCAGGCCAGGAGTCTCCCCACTCCTTGTCTGCCCTAGTGCCATAGACGTGTCACCACTGCTTGTCCAATAAGGTCCCTTTCCTGCCCCCTTTCCTGACTTTGCATGGGAAGGAGGGGTCTTGCTAACACGCATGTCCTGTTTTTCCCCTTGTTGAGGTGGGTGGCTGAGAGTGGGTGGATACGGTTTAAGATGTTCCAGGTGAATTGAGCTCCCCACTTGAAGTGGCGATGTCACCTCCCACGACTCCTGATCTTCTCTCCCATCATCTAGGATGTCTTTTTATTGCTCCCTTAAAACTGGCTACCAAAGCACTGCTAGTTTTAGGTTCCAAATTTAACCAAGAATTTAAAGCCAAGGGGACCTCCTGCAGGTAGTTCCCACAGCCATTCCTGATCCTACGATCCTACGTTTCCCCTTCTCTAAAATAGGTGCACCCACAGATAACACCGTGGAAGAGAGGGGTGGACCTGGGAGAACTTTTGTCTTGTTTCCAGAGTTTCTGGGTTCCTAAGTGCCTCAAATGACAGGCAGTGGGTCAACAGGACCTTTTTAAACCCTCCTGGCTCTATTGTTTTCTTATTTTATAAGCTGTAAATCACCAAAGACTCAGCACTGGATTCTAAAGTGATGTCTAAATGGCATCATGACTCACATTTTATGTTCCCACCCAGATCCCTCTTTTCCTCCTCAACTCCTCTTAATTTATAGACTTTTACGTAAGGAGAGCTATAAATAAATGGACATTTCTGAATGATGTTCCGTTCTTTACATTAATCTTCAAATCAGCAGCAGTATCACACGAGTAAAGGATAATTCCCCCACAGCTTGGGATAGGGTTCAGAGGAGATTAAGCTTGTAATATGGAATCAAGCTTGATCCTTATGTTCCCTCCTCTACCTCCCCACATAAATTAAAAGCAGTATCAGTTTCTTCTGTTTTTTAACAGAAATCTCTTCAATGTGATCTCTTACTCATCTTCAGTTAAATGTAAAATTGGAGGGTGAAAGACAAAATGCGAAAACAAGTTGGTGAGACCAAGACTAAGAGTTCATGTTTCTTGACCCGAGATCCACATAGGTGCCACCCATGGCCTTTCAGGGTGTGTGTGTGTGTTTTCACCCAGTAATATATTCAGAAGCATTTCTAGTAATGCCCAGTGACTGGGGGGAAATATATTGAGAACTTTATATGTTAAAAAGAAAACCTTTCAGAACTAAGATGTCAAAGCAGACTTGTTTGAGAGAAAGACATACATGTGAAATGTCACATCCACTTTGTAAATTAAGGAAAGAGAAAATTGCATTTAACAAGAAAACACACCAACCTATAGTTTGAGTACATTATCGTCATATGAAGAAGAAGGATGAGGGGTGGAATGAAAAGGAATGTCGCAGGAGAGCGGTCAAGGGGAGGTGAAGAGACTAAGAGGGAGAAGGAGATAGAGAAGACAGAGGGCACATAGAAACTCATTCATTTATTCACCAGACTCTTACTGAGCACGCCTTATGTGTCACATTGTGCCAGGCCCTTCCCTGCGGGCTACCTCTCCAGCCTCTCCCCACCAAGGCATGGATGGGGCAAAGCGGGGTTTGAGGCTTGGGAAGGTCCCACAAAGGCCTTGGCTGTGATGTGGCAGGTCAGAAGGCATTGTGTGAAGGAGGGTTTCAGAGCATCACATCTGTCTGGTGGAAGGTGCTCTGGGCTGTTGGGAGGCTGTAGCATCCTTCCTGGGGTTAAGTCCCTGAAGCTGTGTCTCTGGACACACGTCATCTTCCACTGCTCAGGTGAAATGTCAAGTGATTGTGGAGCTATCAAAGGTTTATGGAGAGCTGGACCAAAGATTGTAAGATAGTTTTTATCAGAATCACTCAGTGTTTGTTGTAAGTGCAGACAACACAGCACCCCACCTCCCAGAGTCACATTTGACAAGACTGAGTAGAGCCCAAGAATATCGATTTTCAATAGGTTCCCTCCAGGTGATTCTGAAGCAGGAGATCCTGAGCTGAAAGGGAAGAAACTGTCATTAACTGGGTATTTTATTTTATTTTATTTTATTTTATTTTAAAAAGATTTTATTCATTTGTTTTCAGAAAGAGGGGAAGGGAGAGAGAAAGAGGGAGAGCAACATTGATATGAGAGGGAAATATTGATTGGTTGCCTCTTGCACACCTGCAACTGGGGACCTGGCCTGCAACACAGGCATGTGCTCTAACTGGGAATTGAACCAGAGACACTTGGGTTTTCAGGCCAGCACTCAATCCACTGAGCAACACCAACCAGGGCTATTGGGTATTTTATTTTATTTTATTTTATTTTTATTTCATTATTTTATTTCATAGATTCTATTTATTTACTTTTAGGCAGAGGGGAAGGAAGCCAGAAAGAGGGAGAGAAACATCAACGTGTGGTTGCCTTTCATGTGCTCCCTACTGAGAATCTGGTCTGCAGCCCAGGCATGTGCCCTGACTGAGAATCAAACTGGTGACCCTTTGTTTTGCAGGCCCATGCTCACTCCACTGAGCCAACCAGCCAGGGCAACTATTGGGTATTTTAAATTGCAGTTTTTAGTTTTAGGTTCTATGTTGCACAGAACCATTAGACTCTAGGGGAAGTCACAGTTGGGATCAGGAGTTGTTATTAGGTTATCAGTCTCATTGATAATTTAAGATTGCCCCCTCCCCTATTTGTTTCCTTTGTGTGGGAGACTTTGTTGCTGCCCCTCCCATAGACTGTGGCCCACCCTGGAAATCTCTACATCTCTACCTGCATCATCCGTGGATGGTTCTTGGATAGCTTTCAAGCCTCCTCCTTAAGACCCTATCTTTTTCTGCCTGAGGGTTTCATCTGGCTTCTGGAGTGTTCTCAGTTTATGCTAGAGGTAACTGGAGCAGCAGGAGTTACTTCTTAGAAGACTACTTGAAGTAGTGATGAATGGGAGTGGGTGGATAAATGCCTCGCTTTCTCACTTCATGATGGGACAGGCTGGGAGCGCCTTCCACACAGTCTGTTAGAGGCCCTCAGCCCTCTGCCACAGCAGCAACACTCTCAGTTGTGGGCTCAGTGACTGGCTTTTCTCCTTCCCCAGCCCCACTTGCCCTGCCCTCTCACACTGCCTGAGAGTCGCCCCCCAACTAAACCACTGACACCTACATGCCATCTCAGGCTCAACTTGGGGCAGAGGGGAACCCACACTAGACACTTTCTTTTTCTTTTTTCAATTAAAAAATAATTTATTTTCCTTTATTTTACTGAGGTATATTTAACATAAAATTAAATTAGTTTCAGGTATACAATGTTTACCTTTTGACCTCTCATACCCATTTTGCCCAGCCTCATTTTAATTCTTTATGATGTTCCTTGTAGCCTTGCATAAATTCTCCAATGCCACCAAGATCCCTGCCAGGAAAAAAAAGTCAGGTGTAATGATTTAATATTTGTATATATTGTGAAATATCACCACGGTAAGTCTAGTTAACATCCATCACCATGCATACTTACAAGTGTATTTTTTTCCTGTGATGAGAACTTTCAAGATCTTGTACCTAGTAACTTTCAAATACGCCACAGAGTAGTAACCATAGCCGCCATGCTGTCCATTCCATCCCTGTTGTAACTGGAAATGTTTACTTTTTGATCTCACACCCATTTTGCCCAGCCTCATTTTAATTCTTTATAATGCTCCATGTAGCCTTGCATAAATTCTCTAGTGCCACCAAGATCCCTGACAAGTAAAAAAGTCAGGGCACAATAAAAATTTACTTTACTGCAATTTAGGAAAAAACAGAAGGTAAAAAGCAAGGAAGATTTAATCACAACCTTACAATCTCTCTATCATTTATACAATTTCTTATATTTCAGATGCCCACTCAACACACGCGAGGCCAGTAAGATATCTTGCATTTTTAAATTAAAACTATTCATTTGTACCTACTCAACCTGATCATGGGTTCACTGTTACTTGAGCTTAACTCTGCCCTTGGCAGTGTCCTGAGTTCCCTTGGCTGGTGTGGCCACCCCTGCCTGCTCCCCCGCCTCTGCCACCAGCCGGCCCAGAATTTCACCCAGGCATTGGATTGGATTTGACCTGCATCACATTCCCTCACATTGGAATTTGGCATCATAGTTGACAATGTGCCTCCATACACATTACATTTTTTTCTTTATCCTTACTGGGGGGCATGCTTATTGATTTTTGAGAGAGGAGATGGTAGAGAGAGACAGAGAGGGAACCATCAATCTGTTGCCTCTTATATGTGCCCAGACCAGTGACTAAACCCAAACCTCAGTATATGCCCTGACTGGGAATCGAACCCATGACCTTTGACCCATGACCATGGAGTTAGGATGCTCCAACTAGCTGACCCACACTGGCCAGGGCTCCATACACATTATTTCACTTGAGCCAAACAATAACCTATGAAATAGTCAGGATACGTTGCTTTATTCCACAGTGAAGGAAATGGAAGTTTGGCACATCACAAAACAAGGACATGTCTTGGGCAATCTGAGAATTCATATATTGTCATTCCCAGCCTAGTAGGCTTTCCATAACACTTCAGTGTCCTTGCAAACAGCAACTTGCACAGATCTGTTAAGTTACTCACTTATTAACCAGATACTCAACAGTTATTTCCACTCAGGTAGCTCAAGCTAACACTCCTCCACTACAGCCACCTTTCCCCAGCCCGTGCAAGGCTCCATCCCACTCTGCCTTCAAAACACGTTTTATGCATTTGCCTTCTGTTAAATGGTTGACACCTTTTGTTGTACAAATTTCCTCCATGAAGTCCTAGGTCTTTGCATTTCTTTCTACAAATTGGAGAGAAATAAATCACCTTTGCCCTTTGCCCCCATTGTCAGCAGTGGAATTCCAGAGATAGTGAACTGTGAGGAGCTCCTTCCAACAGACCACACCCAGTCTCCAGCTCCGGCCTGCCCCTGACAGTGGGCTGCTGGTGTCTTCTAAGCCCTGGGCTCTTGGGGGAGCCTTGCTCTCCAGCCCACTGCGAAGAAACAGTCGTTCCTGGAAATCCACTCCTAGTCCCCACCAGCCTCCCAACAACGGGTGTTTATGGCCACAGCTCTGCAGCTGGGAACCATAAGGCATGAATGAACGTGTGTCCATATTTTGGAGCCAACTTTTGTCAGGAATGCACTAAACACTTCATAAATTAAGTCCTTGGCTGTCAAGCTACCTCTGATATTAGATTAGTCATTGCTAACCCTTCCCTACCCAAAACCCAGGGGATGGACACACTGGATGGTGCCAGAGCTTTTCGTTTTTCTTTTCTTTTTTAATAGGAAATGTGTGCAGGGGAGTAAGTCCCACACTACCCGATCACAGATGTGTGTGTGATGGGCATTCCTTCTGGTTTCTCAGCGTTCCTTTTCTGAGCACACACGGGGTGCAAAGTGCTTTCGGTGGTGTGCTGGCCAGGATCCTGGCTGCTGTGGGTCTCCCTCAGGCCTTGCGAGTGCCAGGCACCATTGTCAACATTTTATACGTTTAGAGGAATTCAGTCCTGCTGATGGTCTTAGGTCAGGGCTGCTATTATTATCCTTCACTTGATGGCAGAGGAAGCTATAATACTTGGGTAACTTGTCCAAGGTCACATAAGTAGTTCATAGCAGAGCTGGATTCAGCAGGCGTGTTACTCCCCTAACCCCCCTGTGACCAGCCTCTGCGCAGCGTGTGTCAGACCTGCAGCGACAGCCACTCTGCTGGCACAATGGGCAGGAGACGTGGGACTATGGGCCTTAACCTCAGTTCTCAAAGGCCTGCCCATTTACTTACTAATGCAGTACATATCTTCTTAGGGTCTGCTGCCCTTGGGGGTCTTAAGAAACTCTCTTTTAACAGTTATTTCTTTTAATGTATTATAGTATATTCCAATATATTAATATTAAGTACTGTAATTATATTTTCCGATATATAAAGTAATTTAAAGAAGAGCTTCCCTGGTTGAATAGAAGGTGGAGGCCCAGAATCCACAACATACCTCTTCTCGAGGTGCCCCCCGAGGCCCTGTTCAAGCAGGGCTCATCTGAGGCCGGCGGGCATCTTCAAATCAATAGTTTTCCATGTATGTTTGAAGAGGTGTTGATTCTGACTGGAAAGAAGGGCCAAAGAAGAAAAAGGATTTTCTTCCATTTTGTGGAACCATTTCGCTCCGGCCACAAATTTGCATGAATTCCCAACACATGACAGTTAGTTAGATGACAGTAAGGGTTAAAATAAACTGTGTGTGGCACAGGACAATGGAATGTTTCTGTATATCATTTGAACCACATGTGAAGTGGAAATAGTTGGAAGGGAAAAAAGTTAGTAACTCAGGTATATTGTATGCCTCTGGAAGGGGTTACTAAGAAACCTACAGTTATAGATGTGCTCACTCTACTGACAGCTGTTCTTAAAAGCAGCAACATCATGCTCTGGTTGAGGAGCTCAGTCACTTAGAGCATCGTCCTAATAAACCAAGATTGCAGGTTTGACCCCTGGTCAGACCACATATAAGAATCAACCAATGAATGCATAAATAAGTGGAAAAACAAATCGATGCCCCCTACCCCTTCCCCCTCTCTCTTTCTTTCTGAAGTCAGAAAAATTAAAAGCAATAATGTGTTCCCAGTATTCTTTGGCCTGAAAGTGACAGGAATATAACTTAAGCTAGCTTAAGCAGAACAGGAAATTTATTAATTATTATAAGCAAGAAGCAGTGGTTGATCTGACCCAGGCTCAGTGAAGACCAGAGGTTGCAGTTACAGACAAGTGTGCTAAACAATTTCCCTTATCCTATAGATGAACAACCTGCGTGAACACTGACTGGGTTAGGTGACTACCATTGGCTCTAACTGCCCATCTTCCCCATGTCAAAATCCTGAGGACAAGAATAAGACTTTCTCGCTAAGCTCCAACAGATACCTGTTCTGAACTAATCCCTAAAGCCCACGATTCTCTGATCTACCAGCCCAGGGCACACTGCAGTATATGGGAAAGTAGGTACCATGATTTCCATACTGTTGGGAACACAATAAGTGGGAAAGGGATTATTTCTCACAGCAAAGGAAGCAATGCATATATCCAGTACAAATTATGTACAGACATTCTGTGACTTGGGTCACCCAGAGCCTCGGTCCTCTCATTCTTGGGTTCATGTATTCAGTCACAAATCTCTATGGGTATCCCAAGTTCCTGGCTCAGAACCCCTGTGGCCATGCTTTGGTAACTGTATTAGGTTGCCAGGGCTACTGCAACAAAGCTCCAAACATTGAATGGCTTTTAACAGAAATTTATTGTCTCGCAGTTTTGGAGGCCAGAAATCCAAGATAAGGTATCAGCAGGGTTGATTCCTTCTGAGAACCATGAGGGAGGGAGATTCTGTTCCATCCTCTCTCCTAGCTTCTGGTGGTTTGCTGGCAATCTTGGTCCTCCCTTGACTTGTAGAAGCATCCATCACTCCATCTCTCCCTCCTGTGGTGTTCCTGTGGTGTTCTCTCTGTGTGTATGTCTGTTTTCGAATTTCCTCTTTTTATAAGGATACCAGTTGTATCAAATTAGGGTCCATCCTAATAACCTCATTGTAACTTGAGTACCCACGTAAAGATTCTATTTCCAAATAAGATCTCATTCTGAAGCACTGGGAGTTAAGACTTCAACATACGGATTTTGTGGAGAGATAATTCAGCCCCTAAAAGTATCCTAGTGAGAGTTTAGGTCAGAGCAGGTAATGAGGGTACAGTGGAAAGTATTTTCAATGAGGTTAGGATCAGATTCCCCAGCCTTTATTTCCCAGAAGATACACCCCTCCCCCACTACACTGGTCAAAATTCACTGTCTCCTAAAATTTTACTGAGGAAGAATCTTGGCTCAGTTGTTTAGTCACTAAAATTCCAAGCAACAGGGAAGATGAATTTTAAACCTGGATTTTAGCAGTCTGAGCCTGTTATCTCTAGAGAGGGAGGTTTTTCCCTCAGGTGTTTCTATATCCCCTGAGAGGGGTATTCTGACACCAATGGTGAGTAACCTTTTCTAACGCCCTCGATATGGTAAGAAGTGACATCCCACCTCACCTCTCCATGTATCTGCTCAACCTCTGGCACATGCTTCCCAAAGGTCCATTTTCCCCAAAAGCCTGCAGCTGATGGCATCATTCACCTCTTCAGCTCAGTCTTCTATCTTCCCAGCACATGGTCAAGTATCTGGTTTCTGGTTGTCACATCCAGAGCCAATAACTTGGTAACCTGTTCCAAATATGCTGGAGAATATATCACCACCAGCTCACACCACCTTGCACTGGCCCACCAGAGCTGACTGTGCACTTCTCTTCCCAAATCAATTTTTAGGGAGGTCATGTTGGTAGCTTGACATTGGCCATGGTGGGAGAATTTACATCACGAAATCAGCCAATGCTACAAATCAGGATTCTGCACCACTTCATCACCACTCCCAGAGCTGGATGCTAAACACAACCTAATTGTATTCATGTGGCAAGCTACCAGTTCTCCCAGTCTCTGTTATTTTTTAGTTCAAAAATCTTGAGACAGTGGGGCCAGTCCATGGGCCAGTTTCCCTAGCAGGGGCTGGATGAGAGCAGGAGAAAGGCACAAGACCAACAGGGCAGTGGGGCTGTGTGAATATGGTCCATCTAGGGAGACAGTGAGTGGTAGATTGCATTAGTGTGGCTCAGAGAATTCCAACAGTTTTCATCTCATGGCACACATAAACTACTAGAATTCTGCAGTACACCAGAAAATATATTTTTTGCCAATCTGACAAAAAATAAGTATAATTTTGATTTACTCACACTGGGTGGCTTTGTTGTGTTGGCTGTTGTCATTTGTTTTTTTGACAATCTAACAGAAAAAAAGGTCAGTGCCCTGAGCTAAACAGTTAGGTATCGCACGTTTTAAAATTCTTGCAGTGCACAGTTGAAAAATCACTCGTTTGGTTTTTAAGACTCTAATCTGTCCCCTGCTTATCCTTCAGCCTCAACTGCCTCCTCTCCACTTGGAACTCTACTTTCCCACAGCACTCGGTACTCTGCGTTACTTGTCTCCTCTGTACACTGTTGGCTGATATCTGCATCTCGGCACGTGCTGTTCTTTCCCGGTCTGGGCACTCCTCCTGGCATCCCTTCCTTAAGCCTTAAGTTGTATCCCTTTTTTCCTGGAGGCCACTTGTATATCTCTTGATGTATAACAACAGCTACAAAACCTCAGTGGCATGCAATAATAAGTAGCTATTTCCTGAGAGTCTGCAGGGTTCAGCTCTGCTGGGTTGGCACAGTACACAATTCTGCTGGCCTTGCCAGGGCTGGCTAGTCATTCAGGGCTCAGCTGAGGTCCTTGGCCTACGCTGCTAGGTGGGGGCACCATCGTTGGAACAGCTCCAATCCATGTGCTTCTCCTTCTCCTGGGACTGGTAGGCTAGCCTGGGCATGTCCTTCCTACAGTAGGCAGAAGTGAAAAAGTGAACAAACTCAACCATGTAAGTCCTTCCCAAGATGCTGCTTATGACTACTAACATTCCAATGACCAAAACAAGCTCAGAGGAGGAAAATGGGTCCTGCACATAGTGGAAGATAATATGGCAAAGGGTGTGGATACAGGAAGAGTGAAAAATGGGACCATTAACATAATTAAGCACATCTCCAAATATAGGTCAGAGTATATTCTTAGATGACACAGATCCTGGCTCCTGGGGTCCGAGGCATTGTGGATGAGACACGAGACAAATTCACATGGACTACTGAGTCCTGTGGAGGAAAAAGAACGGCGCAGCCACTCTCTCCAGGGGAAAGTGCCTCCACCCTTGCCTCTACAAGCTTTTATTGAATTTAGTTTACATAAGAATACAGGGTGTATATGTAAAGCTCATCAATCATTGTCAGGCAGAAATGATCAAACAGTAGATAACATTCAAAGAACTCTGAGGGCTTATTCTGAGTTAGGGTCAGATAGTTAAAGGGCCATAAAACTTTGGGGAACGAAGTCACATCCTACTTGGACCTTTATCGTTTAAACTGAGGGTATTAGCAAAGTAGGTTTCATAGGATTTTATGCATTCTTTTAGGCCTGATTGCCCTAAGGAACCTGCCTTTTCCAGCACAGGGCTGCACCCACTACTGGCATTGTTTCAGGTTTAAGTCGGGCAGGGGGAGTAAGACAGCCAAGAGATTAGGAGACTTTTTGTAGATAGAATGAGGACTCAGGCTATGTCAAAGCCCAGGGGTGAGGGTCCATTACCCTTTTTTCTATAGCCCCTCAAGTCCTTCCCTGAGGACCCTTTTGTGACCGTGCCTATCTTAGGTCATCCCTCTTTCGAGAAATTTTACCCATCATTGGCTAACCAGTCATCCACCCGGGGCCAATCAGGGTGAAGAGAAAGGGGGCAGAGGTGCTCCTACAAGGAAGATAAGCTTTGTCTCCTAAGTGGTCTATGGTCCCAAGGGCCTTTACTCAGCCTTAGCCACAGGGGATTACAGCTTCTGAAACCAGGCAGGGCAGTTCCCAACACTTAGATACCTTTTTAATTTAGTTTATTATGCTGAGAATTGAAACCAACATAATTCCTTCTTCTAGTGTTAAACAATATAGAGACCAAACAAAAATATCCCAACTGCTTCCTCTAGAAAATACCTTGTCCTTCAAGGTAACTGACAGCCAACTATACAGCATTCTCATGTCCTTATCTGCAGTAACAGCTTGCTCATCAAGACTTGCTTCAATTCTTTCCTTTTGCCATGCCTACTAATCCAAAGTTCCGCCTGATCCCCACCTATTCTCTGCTGGAAAGAGTCCCTTTAAAATCACTTGGCTTAGGCTCTAAAACTCCATAAATATCCTTCTCTCCTTTCTCCACTGTCACCAGGGCCACTGGCCTTTGGCTGTTTAAACCTTGTGTACTTATGTTTCCATTTCAGTTATAGGAAAAGCCAGAGACAGAAGAAAGCTACAATAAGAAGAACCAGCCAGAGTCAGGCTGAACCAAGAGGGTGCTGGATCTGGCTATCTCACCCCAATTATAACACATCATCATGCTGTCTGACATTCCTACTGGCACCGTGACAGATTTGACAAGGACCGTATAGGGAAGGAAATGGTGGTGCCCCAATACTGGGAAGAGACCAACCCATTCCTGAAAACTGATGCACATGTGTACCCCTCATGTTGTCTCCATAGTCATCCCCCCAGACTTCTCTAGAATGGGCAGTTGATCTGGGAGTCTGCCTCTGGCTGCTCAATTCTCTGGCCATTGAATAAAAGCTAATGTTGCTGAACACTCAGCTTCAGTTTCACTGTTGGCACAGTGATGCTGAATGGAGAAAGGACCCTTGGAAGGACAAAGAGTCCTTTTGAGGGACCATATTCCCACAGTAGGGGCCTGGGCAAATGAAATTGGTAGCAACCCTACCAGGATCTGCCCCAGATCTAACAAACTAGGGATTCCCTTGTGGTCTTTTAGGGAGCTGACAGTTGACAATCTATATGGTAAATGACTGTTGGTGACTGTCCTGCCTGGTCTCAGGAAGCTGTAACGCCCTGTGACTTAGGCTGAGTGAGAGACCTCCAGACCAGGAGCCACTAAGGAGAAAAAACTTATTTCCCTGGCATGAACGCTGCCTGTTCTGTGCCTAAACCTCCTAAGCTTGATCAGTTAGCCAATGACGGGTAAGATTTCCCATGGAGGGAATTGCCTAAGACAGGCATGATCACGTGGATGCTTCTGGGAAGAGATTCAGGGCTGTGGAAATGAAGGGGTAATGGACATCAACCCCTGCCCCCTTGGCTTTGTCAAAGCCTGAGTCCTTGTTCTTAGAAGTGAGTAATCCAAGTCTCCTGGCTGCTTTGTCTCCTCTGTTAATTCAGGCCTGCAGAAATAGCAGGGGCAGTGAAGCCCAGACCAGAAATGGCAGACCCCAGGGGTAATAAGGCCTGGGACATAGAATATGCAAGATCCTGTGAGATCTGTTTGCTGGAGGATGTTATTAGATTAGAACTTGAAGGCACAAACAGGAAACCAAAACTAGCCCTTTGAGCCCTGTTAGAACTTTCAAATGATAAAATTCCAAGCTCTGCCCAGAATCACAGTGGGGGTTCTGTCTGCACCTTTGTAAGTCACCTACTTCTTTAGATCTTTTCTGCCAGACTGTGATTCCACAAACTAAGCCTGTATTCTCAATGAAAATCTGCTTGGGAATAGATATGGGGTGCTCCCCACTAGAGAGAGTGGCCATTCAGTTCCTACTTTCCCACAGGACCTGGTTGTCTTTGTGTATGTTTTTCTCGTGTGTCGACGAGCCGTCCACAGCGTTCCACATTCACTGCAGGCCAGTGAGTGCGCGTCAAATGACTTTAAAATGGTTCCAGTAGCAACAGTGTCTTTCATTATATGTTCAGTGCTTACCCATAGCTATCACTTGGTAGATGTTCAGTAAATATTTATTGAATGAATAAAATAAATTTGCACTGTGCTGTTGAAAGATAAATGATCATTTTTTCTGACTGAACTGGGAATTCTTAGTTCTCAGTCTTGGGCACAAGGCACACCAGGTCGAAGCAGACAGAAGGAGGGTGATGCGTGGGCCTCATAGAAACAGCTTCTTCTCTTGGCTGTGTGGGGAGGAAATCTCCCAATTCAAGTTAAGATAAATAAAGGCCTTGGAGACAAGGCCTTCCCCAAACTGTTTTATCTAGGGCAGAATTTGAGAATAGGGGCCAGAGTTAACATTTTGTTAACATTCTCAACTGAACATAGAAGGCTGGCGATAACCTTTAATAGAAAGAAACGAATGCCCTGTCTCAAGTAAGCCTTCCTTGTACAGTGTTTAATAGTACTGAAGAGATTTCCTCTCCCCGAGAGGCAAATTATAGGACTGTTCCTTCTGGTCAGAACTTTTACAACTACTTCCATTACTCTGGATGATGTTGATCTAAAGTTTCATCCCAAAGGTGACCCTGTCATCTTAAATGGCTTTGATGGCTCCCCATTGTCTAAAGATTTAGATTTAATGGATCTGGAAGGAAGCCCAGGAAGCTGCATAACAAACAGAACTTAGATAATTCAGCTGCAGACAGCCTTCTGAGAAAAATGAAAATTGCTGGCCCACAAGATAAGGCTCCCACTCCTGGGCAGGGCACACAAGATTCTCTGTAATCTGTCTGACTCTTGCCTCCCTTTTCTGACTCCCAACCAACCTTAATCTTTGGAAAATCCTTACATTATGTTGGAAAGAAAAAAATCTTTCCTTTCCCATCTTAAGTTCAGTTCCTCAGATCCTGGGAATTAAACAAAAGACAGATTAACAAGGGAAAAGTACATCATTTTTATTAATATTTACATGCATAGGAGTTCACAGAAAATAAATGTTACTCAAAAAAGAGATTAGACTCAGAGGTTGATATGCCTTTTTGACAATGAAAAGAAGATTTGGGCTTGCAGGGATGATAAATTATGGGGAAGTGACTAGGAAATATAAGGAACCCCAACTAAATGTAAGGGATATTTTAATAAAGTTTACTATGTAAATCTATGTTTTTGTCAATTTTGTGTCTTCAATGATAAGAGTCACACTTTTCTCTCTGGTATAGGGAACACATTAATCAAAGTGCAGCAGGTTAGTAAGAAGTTAGAAAAATTCCTTCTCTGGTGGAATAGGGAAACTGAGACAGATAACTGACCAGACAGCTGAGCAATTTACAGCCAGCTAATAAATTGCAAGATCTTATCTTCGCTATCCAAGGACGCTTAGGAGCAAATGATTTACACATTCCAGACAGTGTTGGGGCAGATATGCTTTGGTCCTGGTCCCAGTCCCTCTCCAGTGCATTCTCGGAAGTGGAAACTGACCAGGGAATGACCCTGATCACTCTATACACTCATTTTGATGCATCAGAATATAACACCTGGAAGCTGATGAATAGTCTGACTGAGACCTTTAAATTCTCGTTTTTATAAAACTGATACAAACCCTCAACACAAAGGACCCAATGTGTGCTCTCCCTTGAGCATGCCTGCACCTTTCCCCACTTTTCCTTCCTCAGGTGTGTATTTTTGCTTTCTTTCTCCTATGCTCTAAAAGTCCCCACAAGACTTGCAACCAGGGGAGCAGCAAGCAGCAGTAGCTTGTCCCAGGCTAACCCCTTGAACTTGTGTCCAAGGCCCTCCTTTTGCCTCTGTGAGTTGTTTCCTAAGTCCCCACAGCCCAGCTGGCTAACTTCTCCTGCCTCCATAACTTTCTTTCTAAAGCGCCAAGGCAGCTCACCCAGGCTCACTCCTGTTACTGTGATCTTGCCTCTTCCATCTTAAGCCCTTTCTTTGTTTCACTGTCCCCAATTTTAATAAATATAATCTCAAAACCATCTGGACTGGTTTGTGAAATCTTTCCTGCACCAATTAAGAATCCACACTTTCCAGACTGTGCCACGGCATACCTGCCTTAGTCCCAGTTCCTTTCTGGTGACAAAAGGGAGTTATACCTTGCTGTCTGGAAAAAAAAATGAAGGCAGAGAACCCTTTCTACATCTAACGATTCTCAGTCACCTTCCACTAAAAATAATACTTATGCCAAAAAATGGCATATTTTTGGGTGGCATATTTTTGATAACCCTCAGTTCTAAGCAGAACAAAACTGTTAAGAAAATAAACAAATAAATAAAATAATGACAAATTTGGCAAGTTTTACAAGAGGAACAACAATAGTATATGCAAGAGATAGATAGAGAAAAAACAAGGGGTATGATTTGAACAGGGTGGTCTGGGACAGCCACTGTCAGTAGGTCATCACCTTCATTAAGCTGATACCTGAAACATGGGGAGGGGCAAATAATAAGCAATGGGAGAAAAGAGCTTCATGCAAAGAAAGTAACATGTGCAAAGGCTTTGGGGCATGAAAGACTGAATGTACAAATGGATGATGGCCAGACGGTATATAAAAATAGAATTGATCTACAATCTGCAACAATCAGCCCAGAAAACCAACCCCTACAATACCAGTGACCAGCCCAGGATGCCAGCCTGCTATCTAGAAGTCAGACATGTAGGAAATCAGAGCACTTACTATTTCTAGCAAATTAATAGGAAGCCAAGCAATAATAATTGGTCCAAAATTGATTAATAACCAACATCTCCCTTACATTTTGTCCCTACTTCCAATTTAGGATCCACTGGAGAAAACTGAACATGAGCCCATAACCAATCACTATGGTTGTCCTACTTGTAGTTAGCTGTTCTTCTCTATGCCAACAGCCTCCAATCAGAGCACATCTGAACCTTTTCACACTGTAAGTCCTTTTCACTCCTCTGTCTGTCTTTGAGCCTGTGCCAAAATGCAAGTGCAGTTGGCTGACCCTCTTGCTAGAGGAAGTTCTGAGTTAATAGTCTTCGCTTGTTCTCATTTGGTTGTTCTTCACTTATTTCCACAGGTGGGAAAGAGAGTTGAGGAGTCAAGAAATCAAACAAGCAGAGGGATGAAGCTTAGCAAGTTGGAGGACAATGGGTGTGATGCAGCTGGAGAGTGTGGACAGATGGGAGCTGGTTAAGTAGAGCCATTGCGAAGAATTGAAATTTTTGTTCTAAATGAATGGAAAGCCACTAAAGAATTCTATGGAGAAGGAGTGTTCCAATCTGATTTACATTTTAAAATTGCTATTGCTCTTATGTGGAGAAAGGATGGAAAGGGAAAAGGGTGGAACTGGGAAGATCAGTCTTGAGCCCAGGTGTTCTTTCAAAACCCAAGTTCCCCGCATGGAATGTGAAACTGGTCCCTGCATGTGCAGGGTCCCTGCAAGGAGAGACAGAAAAAGGCAGCCCACTCCACATTAAGAGGTAGCAGATTTAATGACAAGGGAACTCTTAGGAGGCTTGTCTTAGGCAACTGCAGGACTGGTAGATCTCTGCACCCACTGGCCAGCATCTTAGAAATTTATACAGAGGTCTTACCTGGGTTTAGTCATGTGTTTGGCCCAGATGGTCTCAGCAACACATTCTTCTCTAAGGGTACCTCCTTGAAAAGAGGATTTCCTGCTGTGGGCAGGTGGGAAAAATGTCCATTCTAGGAGGAAGGCAGTAAAAAGCCTCTCATTGTCTGGGTTCAGCTAGGGGGTGAGCTGATGGTCACTTTCTCTTGATGACCTTCTCCAGCACAGAGGCAGTGGACATAGAGATGAGAAGGTGGATTTAGGATATATTGTGGAGTTAGACTCTATAGGACTTACTAATGTACTTCATATTAAAAAGTAGAGTCTGAACAGAACCAAGGATATGCTTTGGGCTTTGTACGGGTAGAATGTGGTGTCATTTAAAGAGATGCATATGATTGGTAGTGCATACTTGATTTTGTAATATATTAGAGTGGACAAAGAGCTGGTCATATATTCAAGCCTGGATCTCAGAGGACTGCTCTGAGATGAAAAGATCTATTTTGACACTAATAGCACATGGATAATTTTAACCATGAAAATTGATGAGCTCTTCTAGGAAGAGAGAACAGAGAAAGAATGAAGAAGGGCTTATATATCTGGAGATTGCATAGAGGAGTAGGAGCCATGTAAGTTAAGAGGAAGGAGGAAATGAAAGGATAATGTAGGAACACAGAGTCCAAGAGGAGGCAAGCATGATTAACCTCTCTGGTATTTCTAGAGTGTTAGATGAGAACAGAAAACTGTCCACTAGGTTTGGCAAAATAGAAATCATCAGCATATTTGTCAAGAACAGTTCTTGGACTGATGGAGATAAAAGCAAATCAGAGAGGGTTTGAGAATGGAGGTGAGAAAATGAGCATGTCTCACCCTCTCAGCAGGTCTCTGAGAAGGAGAAGGGGAAACATGGCAGGATCTGAATGGCAGTGGAAAGGGAGTTTTTTATTTTTAAGGTGAGCTTCAATTGATTCAATGCAGTTGAAAATGACCCAATCATTCATAGAGTTTGCTTTTTAAAAATGTCTAATTTATTTATATAATTGCAAAGGCAAGATACGATATGTTTTGTTTTGCTTGTAGAGGTAATGAAACAATGGCCTCAAGGAGAAAGAATGGTGATGCTGGCCATTCAGATCTGCCAAAGAGAAGCCACCAAATGCATCTTTTAAGCAAAAACGTGAGTCTCAGCTTAATAAGGAATTTTATCATCTCACATCATCACAAGTAGAAAGATGAGTAGAGGACACTAAGATATTTTGAGAAAGAGATAGACCACATTCAGATAACTAGTATTACAGTACATTGTTGTAATTTTTCTATTTTCTATTAGTTATTGTTATTGCTGTTAATTTCTCACTGTGCCTAATTTATACATTAAACCTTATCATAGGTATGTATGTATTGGGAAAAAAAAAACATTATATACAAGGTCTGTCCAGAAGGTATCCAGCCATGTAATATGAAAGACACATTGATTGAAGAAGATGCAAGATACAAGAAACATACACAGGACAATGATGCCTCAGTCTCCTTCAAAGTAGGCCCCTTGGGTCCTCACACAGTTCTCCCAATTGCCATCGACTGCCGCATCATATTTTCCTGAATCTCATCAATGATCTGAAATCTCTTCCTTTTTAAAGGTGATTTTAGTTTTGGGAATAGTCAAAAGTCACAGTGTTGCGCGTGGGTCACCGGCTAGCAGTGACCACGGCACACTGTGGATGGCTCGACAATACGCGAGAAAAAACACACATGCACAGAGACAAACTAGTTTCTGTGGGGAAGTAGGGACAGAATGGCCACCCCCCCTAGTGGGGAGCGCGCCGATTTACAGTCCATACCTGCTTTTATTGGGCTCATGCTACATAATAACTCAGGTAACGTACAATACTCATTAGGGGAAGTAAGGAACATATAAAACAAAGAACTCTGCCGGTCTATTGAGTTGGGGGGTCAAAGAGCTGTAAGGCTGAGGAACAAACTAGCTTCCTCCTAAGACCCTCCTCATTCAACTAAGAGCATTCTTGGACAAAGAAGGTTTCACAGTAATTTACATGTTCTTTCTTAGGCCCGATCACCCCGGGAAATCCGCACTTCCCAGTACCGAGCTGTACTTCCCCGTCATTGTTTCAGGCTTAGGTGGAGCGCGGGAACTAAAGCCACCGAGAGATAAGGAGATTTTCTTCCAGACGCTGAGAACTCAGACTTTGTCAAAGCCGAGGAGTGAGGGTCCATCACCCCCTTTTGCTGCAGCCCCCCAAGTCCTTCTTTTGGGGGGCCTCCCAAAGTGATCGTGCCTGGCTTGGGTTGTTCCCCCGTGGGGAATCTTACCCGTCTTTGGCTAACCGACCAAGCTTTTTTTGGGGTTCAGCAGCAGAAACAGCATTACTGCCAGGGAGATAAGCTTTTTTCTCCTTGCCGGCTCACGGTTCCAAGGGCGTTCCCTTAGCTTAGCTAGGCGGGGGTCTCAGCTTCTAATACCAGTCAGGGCGGTTCCCAACATCACAGGGCACCAATTCTGGGCTGTAGGGGGACTGAGTCACCTGGGTGATTTGATGTTTCACCAAAAAACTCTGCATGAAGCATGATGCATGAGTAGGCACACTGTCATGATGAAGCTGTCAGTCATCAGTTGCCCATAGCTTTGGCCTTCTGAATCATCTGAGTGTTTTCCACAGAGGAATGTTCAAGCTTAACACAAAATTTGATGCAAATTATTTGCTTTACTTACTCAATCATTTTGAATGGGACAGCCACACAGTACACATGCTCACTCAACAGGGTCTACTGCTCCCCACTGACTAGTACAGTGAAGTCATCATTGTTCATGAATGCACATTCCAGTCCACTCTCCTTAGCTGCCAGGCTACACTGATGTCACACAAACCATTCCTTTATATTAACAATGGTTGGATTTTTTCCAGACAGACTATATATATATGGTTTCATACTATCTGCGCTTTCAGGCATCCACTGTGGGTCTTGGAACGTATCCCCTACAGATAAAGGGGGCTACTTATCTGTTAAAAAATAAACTGAGGTTATTAAAGTTTTTAAGAGGTTTTTTTTTTGAGCTTTTAAAAAGCCATTGAAATTGAGCACTACCAAACTGGAAGTGGTTATGAGAGCCCTGATAACAAGAACTAGGGAAAAGACATATACAGAAAATTCAGAAGCAAAGGAAGGAAATTATTTGCTTGGCTGTGGATTAAATCCTAGTTGGCTATTTGTGATTGGCGATGTTTAGGTTTCAATTTCTCAGCCTTGATGCCCTCACTGGCTTGGGTTTCAGTTTGCTTACACAAGCCACTGCAGCATCAGAGCCACCTCAGTCTAATAGCGTCCTTTTAATTAATTTACTATATTGAACACCTACTTTGTCAAGCACATTGCAAACATTAATTAGGATCCTCGTCACAATCCTAGAGACAAGATTCTAACATTGTCAAGAATGAAAATGATTTTATTATCTCAGGGGAGCCAAAGCCTTCCCTAAAAAGTATAGAATTCAGATCTAGACCCTTCTGGGCTGTTTTATTTACTTCAAAAAATTTTGTTTTAAATCATCATCTGAGTACATTTGTTTTCTTTCTTTTCCTTTTTCTTTTCTTTCTTTCTTTTTTTTTAGAGTGAAAAGAAGGGAAAGAGACAAACATCAATTGGCTGCCTCCTGCATATGTCCAGACCAGGGACCAGGATCCGACCCACAATCTTTCTGTTACAGGAAGATGCCCTGACCTACCAAGTCATGCCAGCTAGGGCCTGAGATGTTTCACAGATTTTCATGAGAGCAAACCAAGATGATTTATCCAGGGAAAATGAAGTCAAACTAAACTTGTAAAATCCTAGGTGTTGACTATGAATTATACATCTTTCCTACTGCCACATGTATGAAAGCTGATTGTCTAATGCGAGACATGCTCTCGCGTTCAGGAGCTGTTCTGCCTTCCATTTGTCAATTGAGCCTCAATAAAGCTGAGAAAAATCAATACATAAAATAGAATGTGTTCTGCCAGCTATAACACTTCTTTCTCCAGCAGGGGAAGAAATCACGTCAGAACGCCAGTGAGTAAAAGCAATACATATTTATACTGGGATAACTTGGAATTGGCTCTAATTTTTGAAAAGAGTAAATTAACAACTTAGGTGCTTACACGAATTGTTTTGTAATAAATTACAAGTGTTCAATTAGCTTGGGCTGAGGCATGTGGTGTTGGGTAGCTATTTCAGTGTTTTCATGAAGGCCTGCAGAAAAAAAGCATTATTTACCAGAAAAGATCTTTCTGGGGCTCTGTGAAACCAGCAGGCATTACTTCGGGTGGGCGGGCCTTTGGAGTGACTCAGCTTGGCCTCTTCTTCTACAGAAACCCGGCCCATGGGGCTTTGTAACCCGTGGGGACTGTGCAGATCCCCGACACCCTGGGTTCTGAGGTAGCTCCCCACAGTACCCCAGGTCTGGTGAAGAGGCTTGTTTGTCTCCTGTTTCCTAGGAAAACAACATTTATTTTTTAGTTCCTTTTTTTATTGTTGACTTTATTACAAATGTCCCCTATTTTCTCCTCCTTTGCCCCCCTCCACACAGCCCCAACCCCTCAGCCTTTATCACATTGTGTCCATGGGCCATGCATACGTGCATACATGTTCTTTGACTAATCTCTTCCAGTCCCCCCAACTCTCCTCCCCTCTGAGATCTGTCAGTCTGTTCCATGTGTCCATGCCTCTGGTTTTATTTTGTTTGTCAGTTCATTTTGTTCATTGGGTTCTGCATATGAGTGAGATTCTATGGTATTTGTCTTTCTCTGACTGGTTTATTTCACTTGGCATAATATTCTCCAAGTCTATCCATGATGCTGCAAAAGGTAAGAGTTCCCTCCTTTTTTTTTTTTATAGCTGTGTAGTATTCCACTGTGTAAATGTACCAAAGCTTTTTTATCTACTCACCTACTGATGGGCACTTTGGCTATTTCCAGATTTTGGCTGTTGTAAGTATCACAGCTATGAACATGGGTGTGCACATATTCTTTCTGATTGGTGTTTTGGGTTCTTAGGATATATTCCCAGAAGTGGGATTGTTGGGTCAAATGGTAGTATAATACTTTAAATCATGTCAAGAAATTTTCTCAGTATTTAAATTAGCCAAAAGCAAAACCAACTCTTGCTTTTTGTTTTACAGTTATATTTTGTGTCAAAGAGCTTCTCAGTTAAGTATGAAAAAAACTTGATTTGAACTCCAGGCTCTTGCTCAGAACAGTTTCTGAAATGTAGATTCCTTAGCTGGTAATATAAAAAGCAGGGTGGTGGGGGTTTAGGAAGTGCTGCATTGCCCCTCATGTACTTGTCAGTTCTGACTTCCTATGCTGATGATTTTCACAACATTTATTGACTGGTTACAGTGTACCAAACATTGTACGCATGTGTGCATTTTTAGAGAAGGGAAAGGAGGGAGAAAAAGAGGGAGAGAAACATAAACATGTGACAGAAACATTGATCAGCTGCCTCTTGCATGCCCACAACTTGGGCCCTTGCCTGCAACCCAGGCATGTGCCCTGACTGGGAATCAAAACGGTGACCTTTTGGTTCGAAGGCTGGCACTCAATCCATTGAACCACACCAGTCAGAGCCAGATGTTGTAAGTGCTGTACTTGTATTAATTGTTGAGGGTAGTATTTTTGCTTCCATTTTACAAGTGGGACATTGATGACAAACAGAAGGAGAAGCCTCCCAGGTCAGTTTGCAGAAGTGGGACTCCCACACTTGCAGACGGCTCCAGAGCCATGACACTGGAAGGCCAGTGTGAGGAGGACATAAGACAGGTGAGAAGGAATGCAATGAAGAACTAAGGATCTCTTATCATTAACAAACAGCAAGCATTTATTGTGTAATAGTACATGTACTTTTGATTTTAACACATTCACCTAGTTCATGGATTTAAATTCTGAAAAGTCATTTCTTAACAGAGAGATTACTTTCTTCAAAAACATCAAAACTCTATGAGGCTTTTAAAACCCTCTTTTTGCATAAAAATTTGATTATAGATCATTTTGTTTGAAATAAGCGAATTATCAGGTTTGGCTTAGGCAGGTTCCTCCCCCCGCCCCCCTTAGTCCTTTTCATATAATTACTGATTGTGTCATTTATTAGTTTAATTCCTAACCTCTGTGTGCTGGGTTTTGCCCCATCTGCAGCACTCAGTTCCTCAGGGTCTTGAGGGAATGAGAATCAACAAGGCCGGTCTGGGCACAGGGCAGTTGTCCACCGGTGCAGCGGTGGGGGTGTGCCTGCAGCCACAGGTGGGGTGTCCACAGATAGGGAGTGACTATAGGCCCAGGGAGATGTCCGCAGACACGGGGCAGGGCAGTGTCCTAGGCACAGAGTGGGTATCCACAGGCACAGAGGTGGGGCATCTGCAGACACAGGGAGGCACTCACCTGACTCCTCTGCCTGCTCCCCCGGCACCTTGAGTGCTGCTTCCCAGATTAGATGCTCTGCCACTGGTTCCTCTGCATCCTGCAGCAGCTCCTGCCTCACCAGGGCTCTGGAGGCCCAGGCAGCTGATGGCGGGATGGGAGGAGATGCTCCTCTGGCTCTCTGACACCCCTAGACTCTGTTATTAGGTGGCGAAACAGGGCTTCCTTCACCAGAGTGCTGGGAATCTTTCGGTGAAAACAGAGCTTGCAGATTTTTGTTTCTCTCTGAAAACCAGTCATGAATTTGGACTCTTGGCCAACAAATGACAGCTGGCCCTGGGTTCTCCTCTGGTCAGGAAGTCCTTGCCACAGGGCCCCACTGCAGCCCTGATGCTCCCCCCTGCACCTCCTCCCGCGGCCCCCCCACCCCCCGCACTGAATGCTCCCCAGAACCTTCCTCAGGCTTCACTGATAGCCCACTGCTGGCCCTCAGCCCCCAAACTGTGCTCCGTGTGCTTGGACTTGCCTGAACTTCAAGTAGAAACAGCTTAGGCCCAGCCTAGGCCCAACTGCACAAAGTTAATTTCCTGAAATGTAGCAGTTTATCTAAAATTCAGTCCTCCTGGGGACATTTGCAGTGCTTGCACCCACAGCCCCCATCCCTCTGCTTGCCAGGGGAGGGAGGCAGACCTGGGTGCTCGAAGAAATTTCACAAGACAATTTTCTCAAGACACTTTTGACTGCATTTAATATTTCTAATAAGCATTTCTGGTTCCTTTAGAAAAGTGGTGCTCAGGATTTTTTCGCCTGGAGATAAATATCAACTGCCTGAGCTCTGCACATGGGGTGGGGATCTTGTGCCAACAGATCTGCCAAGCACAGCCCTCCGGTGAACCCCTCTGTTTTTAGCAGCATGTTTCACAGCACCCTGCCCCCCAGGGGTCCCCTGTCTCCTTTCCACCCTCATGTGCTGCCGCTGTCAGCCACCGGCTGCTCCGCCTGCTTCACCTGTCAACACTCTCCCAGCCCTTCTATTTACATCTTCTGGAAATCTGCTGAAACTGGTAATTTCCCCTCCTGTTCTTTCACTTGCTCCAATCTTAAGGCTTTCCGGACTTCCCTATTGTGAGTCAGAGGACCCTCAGGAAGGGCCGCAGGTTTTGAGCTGGACATCTGCCTTTTCAGGTTGGAAGAGGGGAGACGTGTAGGGAGAATCTAACCTGGCGTGGTGGCAAGAGGTCTCCAACAGGGATGCCTGTGACCTCCACATATGTCAGACCCGTCATGTCTCTGTGACACTAACGACTGTGACGAAGGCCACCCAAACCAGAGCAAGCAGGGGGCCGTTGTTCAGAGATGGCTCTTGCAAAGCAGCCAGCCACCTGTGCCTGCATTTTGGCTGAGACACAAAGGCAGGCAGAGGAGCTGGAAAGCTTTACAGTGGGACAAAGGGAAGCCCCCTCGTGCCCATATGGAGGCTGCTGGCCGGAGTCTAGTGGGCTGACTGGAAGTGGCGTGTCCTGGGTGACTGGCCCCCTGGACACGTGTTCAGTTCCTTCTGTGGTCTGTGTCCAGCTCCTTCTGGTTGGTCCTGGATTGCAGTGGGGACACAGCTGAGGGGGCTGTCAGCCATGCATCGGGGGCTGGCTGACTGTCAGAGAGGTTGTTGCCCATCTTCCCGCACTGTCACTTGAGACAGCAGGCCACCTTGCTGGGCTGGTCAGTGCAGAGGTGGAGTGGACTTCCTGGGCAGGATGCTGTGGGTTGCTGGGCAGAGTTTAGCTTTTATACGTGGTCTGGCATCGTCCACTGTGTATTCAGTTCCTCACAGCTGTGACACCGACTGGTCTGGAAATCGTATTCATCTTGTGTCCTCAAGAGTCATAGGTACCTTGACATTTTCTTTTGTAATACCAGACATTTTCTATACATTGTCTTATCTAATCATCACCTCAAGCCCTCAGTGGGTTGTATTTATCTAGTTTTTACAGATGAGGAAACTGAGGTAAAGAGAGCATGTATTTCTTGTCATAGATCAAGTACCCCAGGAGCAGGAGAGAGAAAATTTGAACTTCAGGGTCTAATTATTTTGGAGCTCATCCCTTCTTCCACCATTATGACATAGCTCTCAGGCCATGAGCACTTGTTGCTCCCTGGCTGGGTGTCTCATTTGGTTAGAGCGTTGTCCCATGGAGTGAAAGGTTGCAGATTTGATCCTCAGTGGGATGCATGTGGGAGGCAACTGATCGATGTTTCTCTCTGACATCAGTGTTTCTGTCTCTCAACCCTGTCCTCTCTCTCTCAAATCAATATAAATCAATAAGCATGTCCTCAGGTGAGTATTTAAAAACAAAAGATTACTTGTTGTAGCAAATGTGCCGGTTCAGCTACCCAGCAGAACAAGGCAGCAGTGAGTCCCCTTTACTGTGATCAACTGTCTGCTCTCCCCAGAGGGCTTTTCGACTCATCCAGTTCTAGTTCTCCCTTTAGCCAGTTACTTTTTTTATTTGTATTTTTAAAATTGTGGTAAAATACATAAAACACACACATTCACCATTTGAACCATTTTAAATTAAGCGCACGCACAATGTTGGGCAACCGCCCCGCTCCGAGGTTTCAGAACTTGATTGTCATTCAAGTTCTCACCACTGGAAACCTGCTCTCAGCAGCTGGTGCTCCCCTCCCCGCACCCGATCCCTGGCACCCACCCCTTTGCTTTCTGCTTCCGTAGACTTGCCTATTTGAATATTTCATGTAAATGGAATCATATAGTAAGTGGTCTTTCATGTCTGGCTTCTTTCATTTAACATAATGTCTTTGAGCTTTATCCATGTTGTAGCATATAATATAATTTCATTCCTCATTAAGGTTGAATAATATTCTATTGTATGGATGGACCACATTTGGTTTATCCATTCATTCATTGATGGACACAGTTGGTTTGTTTCTACCTTTTGCTATTGTGAATAATGCTGCTGGGAACATTCATGTACCAGGTTTTGTTTAGACTTGCAGACAGCTTTGCCAAGGGCCCTCAGAGAGCTTACTGAACAATCAGCTCTTTGTTTCCAAACTAAACCTAGGATTCTTCCCCAGGGCAATCCATCTTCTGGAACCAGCAGGGTGGGCTATGGAGAGAGGAAGGAGAGCTGTGGAAAGTACCCTGTGTGATGGCCACTAGGGTGCCCTCCCAGGATCGGAAGTCATGCTTCGTAAACTGCCGAGGGCAGAAACTTCTTTAGACCTTCAATGTCAGCACATAGAATGTTTTCTTAGGCTGAATGTCCTGCTCTTTTCCTTGGCTGTCAAACTGCTACTCAGCCTTTATATCCGGTTTAAATGTCACTTCCCTGAACACTTAGACAGTGTTCCTTTAGGCACGAACTACTGAAAGGAAAGGTGAAGTATATCCTAAATAAATTCATGTAACCTAAGGTTGTGATAGCCAGGGTTTATAAGCCAGGAGCCAATACCTACCAGGACTGAGATGGCCGCTTTCCCCAACTTTCTTTTTCTCTGTCCTCTTGCCCTCTCTGCTCCCTCACCAGGTGCTGATGACCTTTGCTTTCCCTTCACTCTGCCTCTGTCCTCCAGGTCCCTGAGTTGGCTTTCTCGGCTCTGTTCGCACCTGAGCCATCACCACCATCACTAGCCTCTCTGTAACCTTGTGTACATCACTGCCCTTCAGTTTCAGGTTTACTGCTTTCTGTTCCTTTGTTAATTCAACTCATCACATTTGGCTTCATCACAGGTGGGCCCTCTCATCGAAAGGGTTCCCCATCCTGGTTTGCGACCCCTGAGGCCAGGGTCCTGTGATCCTCAGACTCTATGGGGAGGGACAGATTAGAAGTGGAGTGGATCCTGAAGCCCATGTAATTTCTTTTGCCTTTGTGTTACTATACTATAGCCTTTTGTAATTTAGACAAGTAAACAAGTGAACAATATAAAAATGCCATGCTTGCCCTGGCTGGTGTGGCTCAGTGGATTGAGCACTGGCCTGTAAACCAAAGGTCACTGGTTCAATTCCCAGGCAAGGTGCATGTCTGGGTTGCAGGCCAGGCCCCCAGCAGGGGGTATGTGAGAGGCAACCACACACTGATGTTTCTCTACCTCTTTTTCTCCCTCCCTTCCCCTCTCTCTAAAAATAAAAATAAACAAAATATTTAAAAAAATGCTGCGCATCCTCTTGAATGATGAACTACTGCACAGCAGGGACTGTTTGGCTATGGTTTATATTTGCAGCACCCAGCACAGTAACAGGCACATACTTATTTAATACTTAATTTGGCTTAAAAACACAATACTGGGTGAGACTGAACTCCCTAAGTTTCTTTCAAATGTGTGAGAACATGTTGAAAGGCAATGTTAGATAATTCCAGACTGTAACAGGGTGCAGCCAAGAAGGGGACCCCAAATAGGGATTTGGAATGGGGTCCAGAACTCAAGGTGTTCAGGAAATATTAGGATGTCCTCACCCCCCCCCCCCACCCGCAGGTGTGGGTTGGGGGAAGGGACAAATGGAGCAGGGCCATTGAGAGCTGTTCTGCATAGCAACAGCTTTGCAGCTAACCTCTGGTGTGGTCATTTAACATATCTATAACCTTTAACTGGTTACATAGGTATGTTAAATAGCTGTGGCCATGCTCTGACCAGGGGACCCCTGAGTTACAGCGCCTGAGTGGGAGCTTGGAGATGATTGGCTCCATGACAAGGGGCTACCCCTGCCCAGACTCAAGATGGCAGCCTAGTAAAGCTGGAAGGATATGAGTGCTGGTGGGTATAACTGATTGTAGGAGGAGATGGAAATGGGGCTGCAGAGGAAGATTGGCTCAGGGAATTAAACCCAGACACGGCAGCCATTTCAGGGAGAGGACCATGCGGCTGGGACCCTAGCAATGGAGAGAACCACTCTGTCTTTAGCAGAGTGGGGACTCCCATAGCCCTGCGAGAGAGAATCACCATGCGGCTTTAGCAGAGACCCTCCACTCAGCTTTGGCAGAGTGGCGACCCCGGCCTCCTCACAGACATTGAGGAGGAGAACTACAGGGCTTTGCCAGAGTGGAGACTCCCGCAGCCATTGTGCAAGGAGGACCATGCGGCTGGGGCAGTGGGGAGAGAACCACGTGGCTTTGGCAGAGAGGGGACCCTCACAGCTTTAGAAGGGGGAACCACCACCCGGCTTTAGCAGAGATCCTGGTGACACAGCTGATGGTGCCGGGAACCAAGGGAGGCCTACCAGCTGAGCATGGATTACTGGGAAGAACTGGGGGCTGCCTGAGCCATGGACTTCTATTTCTTTTCCTGAGATATGGTACCCCAGAGTGGGCAAAGGGGGGAAGGAATGACTGTGTGTGTTTGTGGGTGTTTTAAGGGATTTTGGGATTTTGATGAAGACATTAGGTCACTACTTTAAGTCTGTATAGAATTAAATAAACATTTCCTTTCCTTTTCACGAATCTCTGACATTGAGAGACATCTTTCCCCTGGCGGCAGACATAATAAACCTGGAGGGTTCCTTTTGGTAATAATATATCACCTCTAGGGCCCCCTTTGTTGTTCGGTAACAAGACCAGCAATGGGTTTCAGATGAATGCCTGGGAGCTGGTAGATGTGTAGAACTTGCCTTCCATGCTTCATAGGCTGCTCCAAGGCAGGCCTATGAGGAGGTGACACATGGGGGTGTCAGTCCCAAGGTGTGAGAGACATATGGACACAGGCAGCACTAGCCAGTGGAGAGCTGGGCTGAGGCCCACTCTAGCAAATTCAAACACAGCAGCAAACAGGTGGGGGCATGGCAGGGTGAGTGGGCATTCTCTCCCTTGCCCCACCCCCCATTTCCTGCTGGAGCCCTGCACCTGCCTGTGCCACTGCAACCTTCATTAAGCTCGTGGTCTTTCCAATCCAGCAGACCCAGAGCACTGAAACACGGGCCTCAGAGAGCTGTCCAAATTCTGTTTAACACCATGGAGATTTCCAGTGTCGAATGTGGTTGAATGGGGAAGGACATTACTGGTAGGTCTGGTCAGGGATGAAACCAGTCAAATAAACATTTTATCTTGATGATGGTCAAACACCCCTGTACCTACTCTTTTACTTTCTTTTTAAAAAACTTATTTAAAAGGTTTTACTTTCAGAGAGGGGAAGGGAGGGAGAAAAAGAGGAAGAGAAACATCAATGTGAGAGAGAAACATCGATCCATTGCCTCTTGCACACCCCAACCAGGACTGGCGTGCAACCCAGGCATGTGTCCCAACTGGGACTTGAACGAGCGACTCCTTGGTTCACAGGCTAGCACTCAATCCACTGAGCCACACCAGCCAGGGCTACTCTTTTTGCTTTCAAATCTGTTGTTTTCTGCTCTTCAGACTCTGAGGCTGCCTGCTGGGAGGAGCAGTGCAAACATTTCAGGCACCAATCAATATGAGGGCAATATGGACTCGGTGAAGATGGACTGTTGGATCCCAAGACATGTATCAGATGAGTTAACCTGGGATCAGGTGGGGGATGGTGCTGCTCCTTGGAGAAAGCCTTGGGTGTCCCAAGAAGAAGCAGTTGGACCAGGCAGTGAGAAGGGTAGGTGGGATCTTTGGGCTCAGAAAAACTGGAAGAGTCTCCTCTTGGACTTTCTTTTCATCATTTCCTCCAAATGTGGTACACAAATTAATAATGACCTAAGAATATTTTAGTGTGAATTGCTCTGCATTAATTTTCATGTTTAAACAAAAGCAATATAAATTGCACTTGAAATGAATGATTCTATTGATGTGTTTTCCTTTTTTATTTTTAGATAATAATTGTACTGCTTATTCCATAGTCACATTTATCAATAAAGTGGCAAAACTGTTCCCATGACAGACAGGACAAGGACGTGTCATATGAAGAAAAGTAAGGGAAGATTTTCATAAGCTGGAGGTGAGGAGTACCACAGTAACACAAAGGTGGCTGTGGCAATCTCAGACGACAGTGTCAAGTCTTGCCGGTGGGTGGGGACGAAGAGGGGCGGCAGCCTGAGGCCGCTGCTGTTCCCTAAGGAGAATTCCTGATATGTTCAGTAACTGATCACCTGTACGACAGGTGTGCATGGAACAGGGCGACACTTCTGCAGAATAAATTCTACACGTTCTCAGGCAGGTTCTCTAAATCTGATCTGTGATGAACGGTTGCTGAATTAGGATTCTGAAAAGCTCATTCCAGAAGTGGACATCCAGGGAAATTTTACAAACAGTGAAATTCCTTTTTTTAACAAAATGTTTTAAAGATTTTATTTATTTTAAACAGAGGGGAAGGAAAGGGAGAAAGAGAGGGAGAGAAACATCAATGTGCAAGAGAAACATCAATCAGTTACCTCTCAAATGCTCCCAACCCAGAATCTGGCCCACAACCCAGGCATGTACCCTGACTGGGAATCGAACCAGTGACCCTTTGGTTTTAGAGGCCAGTGCTCAATCCACTGAGCCATACCAGCCATGGCCAACAAGTGGAATTCTTAGGCCAATCAATAAACAGCCACACATACCAAACCTATTATTCACTGTGAACCAAAGTGGTGTCATGTTAGGGCTTCTGAAAGGACTCAAGCAGGAAGGATGATTCAGACAGAAGACCCTCACCATTTTCTTCAGCCAAAAGATTGTCAGACTCCCCTCTCCAGACACCCTCCGTGTCTTCAAGGCCTTCTCAGAATTTTTCTTGAGAATCTTTTTCTTCTCCTGTATATTTCTCCTGTGAAACTGTTCTCACTCCCTTTCATCCAGCTATGTGATGATATGAGCTAGGGCACGTTTAGTCCGGGCATTGGCGACACTTTCAGTGGCATCTGCACACCTGTTGGCTGCATTCATAGCTTCATCCAAGAACAGAGGGAATACTGCAGAGAGGCCTGTTACACGGGAGGCTCTGCTGCTTTGGCGTAATCCCCCTGTAGCCAATTGTTCCCCACCTCTGGCTAAACTGGTCAGCTCCTAACAGTCATTCCTTCATGGTAGTATGTGACAGGACAGGAAGAAGCTAGGGCATTTTCTGGGCAAGGGGAATAGGGAAACTGAGGCAAAAAAAGAAAATTATACAAGGCCAAACAGATTGAGCAACTTACAGCCAGCTGGTGAATCAATCACAAGACCTTGACTGTCCTGACCAAGGACACTTGAGAACAAATGGTTTACACCTTTCCTCCCTGACCAGAGAACACACAGCTTAAATCTCCCTGGTCTGGAAAATAGAGAACAGAGACCCAATTAATGTCATTTGTGTCAACTAAACCCAAGGACAGATGAAGTCAGAGGAACATATAACAAAAACCTGATTAAAAGCCAGACAGACCTAAGATAAAGGTAACACAGTACAGCAGACCAAAGAATAACCCCCACCCCCATTTTGACCCATCAGCATATTAAAATGCACCTGAAAAGCTGATGAATGTTCTGCTGAAACCCTCCAGGGCATGCCCATGCTGCTTCTGGGGTGTGAACTTCTTACTTCTTCTGGACACTAAGGTCCCCATGAGACTTGCAGCCAGGGGAGCAGCAGGCAGCAGCAGGGCAGCTCCTCCCCCACTGACCCCCGATCCTGTCTGTCTCCAAGGCCTCCCTTCTCTCTGACTTTCCAGAGAGCTGACAGCAGCCCTGCCTTGGCTCGCCCCTTTCTTAGAACATTCCTATGGGACCAAAGCAGAGCACCACATGGGCTCTCCTGTTGCTTCTTCTACCCTAAGTCCTTCCTTTGTTTCACTGTTTCCAGCTTCAATGAATGTCCTCTCAAAGTCACCTAGACTCGAGTTGTGAAATCTTTCCTCCACTAAGTCTGAACCCACACGCTCTGGGCCTCTGGGCGGGCCTGAGGCAGACCTGCTTCAGGTTGGTAACAGTGGTGTCCAACTACCGACAAAGTAATACCTGCTACATTATTTCTCTTGATGAATCTTCCCCTGGGCTCTATTTGCATTCTGGATAACTGTGGAACTGACGTCCTGGCTGTGAACTTGGCCTCAGCAAGTGAAAAGGCAGCTTCTCTCATCACTTCACCTATCAACATTTTAGTCCCTATGATCTTCTTTAGAGTCTGTCAAAATTGAAGAGGAGTTAGTCTAACCAAACAAAAAACAAAGGTTCGGCTGCTTGTTACAACAGAAGCCAAACTCGCCAGGCAGACAGATGCTGGTGCAAAAGGAAACAGGTTTTATTTTAGGTGCCATGTGATCTGGGAGAATGGGACTTCTATCTCAAAGACCATCTCCTCTTTCTGCCAAGGAAAAAGTCCAACCACATCCTCAGCAAGGCCAAGACAAAAGCCAATGTCCAGAACTCCTGCTCTGTTTTAAAGCACAGTCCCTCAGAGCCCGCAGGCAGCTGCTATGTGGTCCTGGTCCCCATCTGGGCAGCTGAGCTTGCTCCTGCTCCTGTCCATTTCAGGCTCCCTCCTGGAACCTGTATGTGGAGCCCACAGGGCTTCCTGGGCCTTGTGATCATGTGCTCCTGGGCAAGAGGGTGTGCGAATGCATGGTCCAGTGAATTGCCAGGTGGGCAAGAGAGCAAGAGAACACCCCTCTCCTTGAGGCTATGGGCCATGTGGCTGCCAGACCACAGAGCCCAAGAGGAGAACAGGCAAATGTTCTGTGCGAGTACAGGTCACAAGCAAGAGAGAGGGCCTCTTTGTTCCCCTGGGATTATATTAGCTTGGGTGTGGGACTGACCAGGTGCTTTCTCAAAGTGACCAATGAACATCTCAAACTTTTGCACACTTTGGGTGGGTCCACCTCACAAACAGTTCCTTCTTTCCCGAGGCTGGGCTGACAAGTCTCTTTGGTCTGGCACCTCCCCCATGAGCCATCTTGACTCCTGTGGCAAATGTGCCTGCCTTCTCCTGCTCCCACCCCCAATCTGGTACAGGAAGGGCTAGAGGGCTTTTTGCCTATCCAGTTACCTTACTAGCTTTTTGCACACTCAGTCTGAAAACTTCCTGGCATTCTGACAAACTATTTTACAGTAACATTAAGGCATCAGATTTTTTTCAGGAGGTTTTGACCTGTTAATGCCATTCATCAGGGGAAGATTTCAATTTCATCTTTGCCCGATATTCTGACAATGACTTTTGGGCATGGTCCCTGGCTGGGCAATTGTGGCTGCCACAGACCCAGCCACACTCTCTTCCTCTACCTGGTTGTCCATCCATATTCTTTTTTTTATTTTTTAATGTTTTTGTAAAGATTTTATTTATTTATTTTTTTATAGAGGGGAAGAATGGGAAAAAGAGAAGAAGAGAAACATCAATGTCTGGTTGCCTCTGACCCACCCCAAACCAGAGACCAGGCCCGCAACCCAGGCATGGTCCCTGACTGGGAATCAAACCAGTGACCCTCTAGTTCACAGGCTGTCACTCAATCCACTGAGTCACATCAACCAGGGATGTCCATCAATATTCTTTACATAAGGTTCAAGGAGACAAAGACTTGGCAATCTGCTTTACACAGAATACATGGTATAATAACATGCTTATCAACCTTTTAACATTGTGTAACTTAATTTTCGGTTACAATATTTTTGGAAATATTAATAGGAGGAATTACTATCACCATAATTTTCCCATACCAACCAGCTTCCCTCAGCCTCTCCCTTTGGGAATGTCAGGTGTGCTGGGAAAGTGGCTTTGGGAAGATTGTTGAGCCCACCCCCCAAGAGTGATGGCCAATGGCCTGTGAACATGCACATGAGAGATGGCGGGCTGTTCTCAGTGTTACTCCCCTCTGAGGGAATGCCACAGTGAATGGGGGCAGCCTGCATCCATCCCGATGTGAGCCAGCCAACCACATCTTCTGGAAACACACAACAGGAATTTAACATGGGCTTGACTTAGGGATTGCTTCTTTTCAGGGTCCCCCCCCCCCCGCTTTTGTAAGCTATCAAAAGTGTAGCTATCTAGTATTCTTTTAATATTTTAAATTTAACTTTTAAACTTGAGAACATTATTTTGTTTTTATCTGATGTACTACTTTGAGTGATCACTTTTGATTAAATAATTCTACTTTTCAAATTACAGTATGATATGTAGTTCTCCTTAAAAATACATTTAAGGTGTTTTTTAAAAAGGTAGTATGTTTTAAGAAAAATATTGAGGAGTGATAGTAGATTTTCATGAAGGAATTTGGCCCCCAGGGTGTCTAGGTGGCATGTGGATATAATAAACACCCTGAAGGTGATGGTCCCAAACTCAAGGGTTTCACTGCTTGGAGTATTCTATACAAGAATGAAACATGGTTATCACAGGGTAGTGTTACTTACTTGTAGCAAGTAAAAGAAATAGGAGATTCATATCCAAAGCACTGTCTATCTGAAAGTAGGCTTAGCCATTGCTTATGAGCACTATTTGGTCAATTACACACTGACATTTTTTTTCGAAGTTAGCTACACTTACCTGGTTGCATTCCTGTGAAGCCCATCCTGTTTACAGCTGCATCTGCAAAATACTGTCTACATTTTAATATTTAGTGAGAATGAATTTAGTAAGAACTGCTCAGATCTTGAATCTCTTGTTCTAACAATGGCACAAAGAACCAAGTTAGGCAAATGTTGGCTTATAGAAACCACTTTTCCCTTCCACCTCCCCTCTGTTTTTAGAAACTCTGAATGTCTTTAAAGATCAACATTGAATCCCCCTCTGTTTTCAAACCCAGAGCAGGCGTTCTTTCCTTTGAACTTCTTCAGCAATACTGTCTGTCCCATTAGTTCTCATTGGGTTCTTACAACTGCAGTCCATCACTTTTTCTGAACCTGACATGTAGGAAGCAGCCAATAAATGCTGACTGATACTGTTAATACTACCTTGCAGGAATACACAGCTCCGTTCTCCTAGATCAGCTATTTTTAACCCGTGTGCAGCAAGAATTTAAAGCATGCAATATCTGACTATTTAGTCAGGGGCACTGACCTCTTTTCCTTTAGATTGTCAAATAAAAAAATGACAACAGCCACACAACAATAGCTGTCTGGTGTGAATAAATCAAAATTGCACCTATTTTTTTCTCAGATTGGCAAACAAATATATTTTTTGGTGTGCTGCAGAATTTTAGTGATTAGTTTATGTGCACCATGAGATGAAAAAGGTTGAAAATCGCTGTCCTAGACCATGAAATTTAGTCTTAAACTAAAGAGCTAGAGAAGGAAAAACATTTAAGGTGACAGTTTGAGAAAAAGACAGTAACAGCTTGTTTCTCCGAGGGCATAGCCTCCCCAGAGCATAGGCAGGAATTGACCAGGTCACACACACACACACAGGACACATTTAGAATGACCTCCTTGCATATTAAAGCTTAGAGGGTGTTTGAGTTACCTGGAGTACTGAGTGAGCTATTGTGGGCATGGAAACTGTAACAAATGTCCCTGTAATGGAACAAAATGTATCCTTTCTCTGGGTTGAAATTCCCATACTCAAGTTTTAAAGGGATCTTACTTTATTGTTATTTTCTTTAACAGAGGACTTTGAGGTGTGAGTCAAAAGCTGTTATTCTCCCCGGAGTCTGACTGCTGGATTACCTACCCTGCATTGGCGGGTGCCCGGACATGAATGGGCATATTATGCTTTCTATTAAAAGTTGTGGCTCTTAATTAAAAACGTGATCATGGGTCTTTATGGAGACACTGTTTAGATTTTCTTTAACTGTTAACACATAATAAATCATTTTAAAAGGACCTTTCCTCCTATGGCTTAATGGTTAGTGCATTTTTAAAAAGTGATTTGAAAATAAAACCAGGATTAAATTTAGTGTTTGACAAGGTGCTAAGGGGCTCACCACTTCGGCTGGGCGAAGACAAGAGGGCTTTACTCAATCTGCTACTGACCTGGTCCTACCAACCCCAATCTGGGTTCAGTGGTTGAAATGGCAAGTGACTCTTGTGTCAAAAGTTTAACTTGCGGGCATAGGAGAAATTGCAGGCAGCCCACTCTACTCAAGCTTCCCTTTATTAAGTTGTAATTGCAAAACATGCAACTCTACTGAGAAGAAAAACCTGCTTCTTTGTGAACTCAGCAGTAATGCCGTTAGGTAAAGGATGGCACATGGGCGCATGTGGGTGCAGGTGAATAATCCTTAAATACCAAAGATCTTGGTCTCATTGTTCTTCCTGATACGTGTTCCTTGAGAGTGGAGTGATAATTGCTTGAGACCTTAGCAGCCAGTCCTTGTGGGGGTTCTGTGCTTCCAGAGGCAGGAGCCACCCTAAGTCTGAGTGATGGGCATGAATATGTTCTGATTTATTGGGCTGTTCATAGGGCCCTTGGGTTGGTTAGTACAGTGGAGACGAGACTGAAGGACAAGCCAGGGGTGGACATGGGACTTTGGTTGTGCAATACGTTCGTTCAGAATGACTGTGGTTTGCATTCCTCCACCAAGGAGGAAAGCTCTTCTTCATAGGGGTAGGATGAGATGAGAAACGTCCAAGTGTTTTGCAAACTGTCAGTGATGGGGCCAAAAATAAATAAATTAATTAAACAAGCAAATAAATAGAGGTTAGTTACTATGATAATGATTCTAACTCAGTTTTGCTTTTATTTTTAAAAATAATTTCTCAGCAAAATTTCTAGTTGACTACAAAGATGGTTTTGGCTTTTTGTGTTCCTCTTCCACAAATGGAATTTCCAAGCAGAGAAAGGTATGATTTTGTTTGCAATTAGACAAAAAATTTTCTGTCCAAAACATTTTCCTGGCTTCGAGGGGGCCATCTCCAAGTTGGGGTTCAGTCACATAGCCTCTGAGCTGCAGTTCCCCCAGGAATCCAGCAGAAAGAGGGCTGCCCCTCTGCTCTCAGCACTGGAGACACCATTGACTTCTGGGTTTTCCTCTCCTTGTTCTGGTTTTGACCTTCACTCTGGTCTGCCATGGAGACCACACACATAGTGGGCAGAGGGTTATTGTGTTTCTGAAGGGACAGGAAATTTATTAATTTTTTAATTTATTTTCAAAAATCCCACTTCCCCTCTTTATTCCCCTCTTCCTTTCACCACTCCTCCAACCAGCATTCCCCCTGTCCCTTAGTTCATGTCCATGGGTTGCACATGTAAGTTCTTTGGCTTCTCCATTTCCTACACTATTCTTAACCTCCCCCTGTACCGACCATTCATGCTTCTTATTCCCTGTACCTTTTCCCGCATTTTCCTCCTTCTACCTCCCCATTGATAACCCTCCATGTGATCTCCATTTCTGTGATTCTGTTCCTGTTCTAGTTGTTTGCTTAGTTTGTTTTTGTTTTTTAAGGTCCAGTTGTTGATAGCTATAAGTTTATTGTCATTTTACTATTCATATTTTTAAAAATATATTTTATTGATTATGCTATTATAGTTGTCCCATTACCCCCCTTCACTCCCCTCCACCCTGCACACCCTCTCCCACCCACATTCCCCCCTTTAGTTCATGTCCATGTGTCATACTTATAAGTTCTTTAGCTTTTACATTTCCCATACTATTCTTGCCCTCCCCCTATTTTCTACCTACCATCTATGCTACTTATTCTCTGTACTTTTTCCCCCCTCTCCTCCTCCCATGCCCCTGTTGCTAACCCTCCATGTGATCTCCATTTCTGTGGTTCTGTTCTTGTCCTAGTTCTTTGCTTAGTTTGTTTTTGTCCTTGTTTTAGGTGTGATTGTTAATAATTGTGAGTTTGCTGTCATTTTACTATACATGTTTTTTATCTTCTTTTTCTTAGATAAGTCCGTTTAACATTTCATAAAATAAGGGCTTGGTGATGATGAACTCCTTGAACTTGACCTTCTCTGAGAAGCACTTTATCTGCCCTTCCATTCTAAATGAAAGCTTTGCTGGATAGAGCAATCTTGGATGTAGGTCCTTGCCTTTGATGACTTGGAATATTTCTTTCCAACCCTTCTTGCCTGTAAGGTTTCTTTAGAGAAACCAGCTGACAGTCTAATGGGAACTCCTTTGTAGGTTACTGTCTCCGTATCTCTTGCTGCTTCTAGGATTCTCTCCTTCATTTTAATCTTGGCTAATGTAATTATGATGTGCCTTGGTGTGTTCCTCCTTGGGTCCAACTTGTTTGGGACTCTCTGAGCTTCCAGGACTTCCTGGAAGTTTATTTCCTTTGCCAAGTTGGGGAAGTTCTTTATTATTTGTTCAAATGAGTTTTCCACTTGTTGCTCTTCCTCTTCTCCTTCTAGTACCCCTATAATTTGGATGTTGGAACATTTAAGGATGCCCTGGAGGTTCCTAAGCCTCTCCTCATTTTTTAAAATTCTTATTTCTTCATTGTTTTCTGATTGTATGTTGTTTTCTTCCTTCTGTTCCACTACATTGATGTGAGACCCAGCTTTCTTTCCATCACTATTGGTTCCCTATGCATTTTTCTTCATTTCACTTATTGTAGTCTTCATTTTTTCATCTAATTTGCAACCAAAGTCAACCAATTCTGTGAGCATCCTGATCACCAGTGCTTTGAACTGTGCATCTGATAGGTTGGCTATCTCTCGGTCACTTAAAAGTATTAGCTCTGAGGCTTTCATTTGTTCTTTTGTTTGAGTCATATTTTTTTTTTTTGTCTTGTCACACCTGTTACGTATGAGGGGCAGAGCCTTAGGTGTTCACCAGGGTGAGGCAACCCAGTCACTGGGTTGTGACACTGTATGTGGGGGTGGGGTCCGAGAGGGAACAATGGCACTTGCTCCACTCTCCATCAGACTTCAGTCCCTTCCTCTGCTTCCCCCAAGCAAAGTGGGCCTTTCTGGTGCTAATTCCCATGTGGGTGGGCTTGTGCACCCTGTGGATCTTTCCAATGACCTCTCCTGTGATGCCGGGGGTCTCTCCCTGCACCTCAACCCCCCGAGGTGTTTTCAATCAGTGCCCTGAGACTCTGTTTCCCAGTACTGGGACCCTGGGACTGCCAGGTCAGCCAGCCGCCTTGCACGCAGTGCCTTGCTTCACAATCACTGCTTTGCTGGGTCTACCAGTTGCCATCCCTCTGCTAGGGTCTGCCAGCCACCACTTGTGTGCCCAGGGTCCTCCTGCTGTGGTCTTGTGTGCCTGGGATGCCTTATGCTGGTCCCAATGCTCTTTGTGCTGCAACCCCACTCCACGCCTGGCTGCCCAACTCCGCCCCTCCTACTGGTCTGGATGAACGTCTCTATTTTAACTTCTTGGCTGTCTAACTTCCATACAGTTCAATTTTCTGTCAGTTCTGTTTGTTATTCTGTTTCTAAATTGTTGTTGTATGTATCTTGGTTATGCAAGGAGGCACAGTGTGTCTACCTACATCTCCATCTTGGCCGGAAGTTACTATTCATATTTTTTATTTTCTTTTTCATATAATAAGAACTTGGTGATGATGATCTCCTTTAACTTGACATTATCTGGGAAGCAGTTTATCTGCCCTTCCATTCTAAATGATAGCTTGGCTGGATAGAGCAATCTTGGATGTCAGTCCTTGGCTTTCATGACTTTGAATACTTCTTTCCAGACCCTTCTTGCCTGTAAATTTTCTTTTGAGAAATCAGCTGATAGTCTTCTGGAAACTCCTTTGTAGATAACAGTCTCTTTTTCTCTTGATGCTTTTAAGATTCTCTCCTTATCTCTAATCTTGGGTAATGTAATTATGAAATGCATTGGTGTGTACTTCCTTGGGTCCAACTTCTTTGGGACACCCTGAGTCTCCTGGACTTCCTGGAAGTGTATTTTCTTTGCCAGATTGGGGAAGTTCTCCTTCATTATGTCTTCAAATAAGTTTTCAATTTGTTGCTCTTCCTCTTCTCCTTCTGCTATCCCTATGATTCAGATGTTGGAACGTTTAAAGTTGTCCTGGAGGTCTCCAAGCTTCTCCTTATTTTGTGAATTCTTGTTTCTTCATTCTGTTATGGTTGAATGCTTATTTCTTCCTTCTGCTCCAAATTGTTGATCTGAGTCCTCGTTTCCTTCCCTTCACTGTTGGTTCCCTGAATATTTTTCCTAATTTCACTTTGCCTAACCATTACTTTTTCCTCTATTTTGTGACCATACTGAACCATTTCTATCAGCATCCTGATTATCAGTGTTTGGAACTCTGCATCTGATAGGTTGGATATCTCTTTGTTGCTCAGTTCTTTTTCTGGAGTTTTGATCTCTTTTTTCATTTGGACCATATTTCTTTGTGTTAGCATACCTGTTATGTGTTAAGGGGCAGGCACTTAGGTGTTCACCAGGGTGTGATAACCCGAGTCACTGTGTTGTGGCACTGTGAAGCAGTTACTGACCTGCATTGACCACAAACACTGCAGATGCTCGAGACATGAGGAACGTATACACAAACTACCGAGTCCTGTGGAGAAGTATGAACAGAATGGCCACTTTCTCAAGTGGGGAGTGCCATGCCTTCCCGCCCAAACAGGCTTTTATTAAGGATACAGATACAGGTTGTTGATTACAGTCTGGCAGGGAAGATCAAATGAGTAGGTAGCCTTCAAAGAGCTGACAGGGCTCACACTGTTTGGGGTTTTATCACCTAAAAGCTATAGGACCTAAAAGATAGTTTCATTTCCTGCCCATGCCTTCATATTCTAATTCAAGAGTATCCTCCAGCAAGCAGGTCTCACAGGATCTTGCATATTCTATGCCTCAGGTCTAATTACTCTGGGGGTCTGCAGACCCTGGTCTGGACTGCATCTCCCCTGCTATTTCTGCAGGCCTGAGTCAGACAGAGGAGACAAAGGCAGCTGGGAGACTTGGATTTCTCACAGCCAGAACAAGACTCAGGCTTTGTCAAAGCTAAGGGGGGCAGGGGTCGATTACCCATTTATTTCCACAGCCCCCTGAGTTTCTTCCTGGGGGGGGGGCTTCTCATGTGATCATGCCTGTCTTAGATTCATTCTCTTCAGAGAATTGTTAGCCATCATTGACCAACCGACCAAGCAATGGGAGCCAGACATACAGCTGGCAGCGCTTATGCCAGGGAGATATGCTTGTCTCTTTAGTGTCTCCTGGTTTGGAAGTCTCTCACTCAGCCTTAGCCATGGGGGTTACAGCTTCCTGAAACCAGGCAGGGTAGACCCCAACAGCACTGTATGTGGGGGAGGGGTCCAAGAGGGAACAATGCCTCCTGCTTGGCTCTCACTGGCTTTCAGGCACTGCTCCTGCTACCTTCAAGCAAATTGGGCCCTTCTGGTGCTGATTCCTAGGTAGGTAAGTTTATGTACATTCTAGGACCCTGTGGGTCTCTCTGATGAACAATCCTGTGAGACTGGGAGTTTCTCCTGCTGCTGCAACCCCCACAGGTTTTTACAGCCAGAGTTTTTGAGACTTTGTCTTCCCAAGCTGGAACCCTGGGATGCACAGTCTATCTTGCTCTCCAGTTGTTCCTCCTGGTTTATCCACATGCAAATGTGGGACTGCCCACCCCGATCCTCCAACTGCCACCTCGCCATGAGTCCTCTTCACCCCTGTTGCCTGTCTCTGCCCCTCCTACCAGTCTGAATGAATATTTCTTCTTTAACTCCTTGATTATCAGACTTCCATACAGCTCAATTTTCTGGCAGTTCTTCTTATTTTTTTTTTAAGTTTGTTATTGTCTTTCTTTTCATCATGTGAGGAGACAAAGTGTATCTACCTATGCCTTCATCTTGGCCAGAAGTCTTGGGACAGGGAATTTAAAAGGAATTCTTCAGGTATTACAAAGTGCCAGTCCATTCCTGGGTACAGTCCATTGCAAAGTTTATCCCTGATTGAACCAATGGCTCTTCTGGCTTAAAGCCTCTTCACCTGCAGCTGCTTTGCCCTGACTCTGCCCAGCTTGGTGTCTGAATGCTGGCTTCCCTCACTTTCACTTTCAGTCCTAGCTCTGCATCTCCACCCCAACACCTTCCCCTTATCAGAATTCTGTTTTTGAGTCTCAGGAAGAAGTCTCCCATTCTCCCCTCTTGAGAGGGAAGAGCGTGTTGGTGTTACTTCCTTGTAAATTCTGATGAAGACAGTAGCTTTCACTCTGTGCATGAAGGAGCCAGCAAAACCAACAATTTCAGCATGATCTAGGAACACATCACATTTCACTTCGACAAGTCTGCATGTGCTTTTCCTTTATACCTCCTCCCTGTACCCCCGAGCCATCTCTATCCACTCTTCATCAGCTCCGATGCCTCTGATTTTGAAGAACAGAGTCTCACATTTAGCAGGCCTTAATGGTGGTCCCTGATTAACACTTCTCCAGGCTGAGCTGGAAATCACAGTGTGGACAGTAGCTGTGGGGCACTGAGCTCACTGCAGCCTGAGGGGCCGCATTTGGTTTGGCAGGACTGTGTGTCTGTCCCACAGCTTCAGTCCATTGGCCTAGTGCTCCTAAAAAACAAGCAATGTGAACCCCATACTTTCTCTAAATGTTAGCCTTTAAATTACTCCAAGATGGTAATCATGTCTTGGAGTCTTTTCTTTTCCAGGTTAGAAATCCTCGTTTTCTTCAGCTATTCTTTTCCTGGAATACATTCACTGTACTGGCTGCTCAGCTTAACTGATAAGAACACCAGTTTACTTTTTTTTCCATTTTATTTAATATATTGGGATGACATTTGTTAATAAAATTACATAGGTTTCAAGTGTACAATTCTATAATAGTCTGTACATTGTATTGTATACTCACCATCCAATGTCAAGTTTCTTTTCATCACTATTTATCCCCCCGCCCCCCACCCCTTACGCTCTTCATCCTCCTCACACCTCCCTTTCCCTCTGGTAACTGTTGTCTGTGTCTATGGGTTTTTTTTTTGTTTTGTTTTGTTTTGTTTTTTGCTTAATCCCTTCACGTTTATCATCCAGTTCTCTAACATCCCTCCCCTCTGACAGCTGTCAGTCTTTTCTTTGTATCTGTGAGTCTGTTTTGATTTTGTTTGTTATTTTATTTTGTTCATTAGGTTCCACATATAAATGAGACCATATGGTATTATATTTGTCTTTCTCTAACTGGCATATTTCACTTAGCATCATAATCTCCAGGTCCATCCATGCTGTTGCAAAAGGTAAGATTTCCTTCTTTTTATGGCCAAGTAGTATTCCATTGTGTAAATGTACCACATCTTTTGTATCCACTCATCTACTGATGGACACTTGGGCTACTTCTAAATCTCAACTATTGCAAATAATGTTGCAATGAACATAGGGGTGCATATATTTTTTTCAAATTACTGTTTTGGGTTTCTTCTGATATATTCCCAGAAGTGGAATCACTAGGTATGACAGTCCCATTTTTAATTTCCTGAGGTATCTCCATACTGCTTTCCATAGTGGCTGCACCAATCTGCATTCCTACCAACAGTAGAAAAATATTGCCCTTTCTCCACATCGTTACCAGCACTTGTTTGCTGGTTTATTGATGATAGCCATTCTGACAGATATGAGGTGTTACCTTATTGTGGTTTTAATATGCATTTCTCTGGTGATTAGTGATATTAAGCATCTTTTCATAGGTGTATTGACCATCTGTATATCCTCTTTGAAGAAGTATTTATTCAGGTCCTTTGCCCATTTTTTAATTGGATTGTTTATTTTTTGGTGTTGAGTTTTGTTAAGTTCTTTATAAATTTTGGATATTAACCCCTTATCAGGTGCATCATTGGTGAATATGTTCCCCCATTTAGTGTGGGTTGTCTTTTCATTTGGTTGATGGTTCCCTTTGCTGTGACAAACATTTTAGTTTGATGTAGTTTCACTTGTTTATTTTTTCTTTTGTTTCCCTTGCCTGAGGAAATATATTGGAAAAGATATTGCTATGAGAAATGTCCAAGAATTTACTTCCTGTGTTTTCTTCTAGGATTTTTATGGTTGCATCTAACATTTAAGTCTTTAATCCATTCTGAGTTTATTCTTGTGCATGGTATAAGCAGGTGGTCTAGTTTAAGTTTTTGCACATATCCCTCCAATTTTCCCAATACTATTTATTGAATAGTCCATCTTAACCCCACTGTATATTTTTGCCTCTTTTGTCAAGTATTAATTGACCCAAAAGGCATGAGTTTATTTCTGGGCTCTCTATTCTATTCCATTGATCTATATATGTTTTATGCCAACATTAGCTAACTTCTATTGGATGCTTACCATGTGCCAATGCTAAGCACTCAATAAATGTTAATTATGATTATAATATTATTATATTCCTAGTATTATGCAATTCAATATCATTTTTTGATATAATCTTAGTCTAGAGAAGTATGAAACACATGCAATGTAGAATAGAAAATAAAATATCTTTTCTCCAGTTTTCCAACCCCATTCCCAAGGGTTACCTGCACTGACTTTGTGTATGTCTTTAAAAATATTTTCTACGGATGAACAAACATACATGATCAGAACAAGAACAGTCATATTGAAGCTTCATATGTGTCTCTTCCCATTATCTCTCCACTTTCCCTCCAGAGGGCCCCACTTTTTCTCATTCTCTTGCTTTTCTTAATAGTTTTCACATGTATATATTTGTCTCCAAGTACATTGTTTCATTTTGCTTGTTTTTATTAACTTTAAAATAGTATCACGTTGATGTGTTCTACAATTTGCTTTTTTATTCGCTGTTGTGTCTTTGATACCCATATTAAGGTGTTCGCCTCATTACATTTCTTCCACTGAGTAGACCTACGCTGTGTCATGATGCAATGATCTGTCTAGCAAGTAGTTGTTTTCAGTTTTCTGCTGTGGCAAGCAGTGCCATAAATATTGTATATGTCTTCTACTGAAACCATAAAAAATGGTTGCATTGTATGTGTGACCACAATTTATTCCTATATTAACAGGTGTGTGTGTGTGTATTGTGTGTGTCTGTTCTTCTGGGTGTTATCTCTATGCAGGTAAAGAGTACATTTATGCTACCAATTCTGGATAAACCTGCTCTAATTGTTGAATATTGTCTATGCTTGACAGATTAAAATTTTTTGTCACTTTTATTACTACCAACTCTACCCCCTAAGTGTAGTATACTTATAGCTCTTCCTTATATCTGCATAATCAAACATTACTCTTCAATTCCTATTTCTTTTTCTAGGAACTGTAAGACATCTTCATTCTGTATTAGTAATTTTCCTCCTATACTTTACTAGTGTTCCTCCCCATCTATCTTCTAAACTTTATTCACAAGAGCTTTATGTTTCAATTATCAAGGTTTCTAATATTTACTTTTGTTATATAAGCAGAGTTACCTCCCATGATTTGGCTAGAGTTGATTCTAAAAGTTGAAAACTAACCCACAGCATTTATCCAATTACAGATACATAATGGTTGTCTCTTGCAGAATCAGGCAATGTGCTATAATGAGATTTCCATTAATATGTGTAAATACGATCATGTTTATGCCACTCAGAGGAGAATTTTTTTCCTGGTTAAAGTTCAAATGGGGGCTCTCAGTTTTTTTATTTAATTAATTGCTTCTTTTATATTTTTAAAATATCTCCAGTTCTCAATCATAAGAATTATTCTGTCAGTTTCTCCCACTTTGCCCCTGCTGTCAAAGTTGCTGTCCATCTGAACTGGTTGCCATTTAAGCTTGGTGTTGTCATCTTGGTGATTCTTTTTCCTCCTTTTTTGGGTTGGATTCATTATAGATTCCATACAGTTCTCTATTTTGGTTTATTCTCTGTTTTGTGGGTAATTTTCTAAGAATAAGTTCATTGAAGATAAATTTTATGAGACCTTTAGGATTCTGAAAAATCTTTATTTTATACTTACATTTGGTTGATGCATGAACCATTAATATGAAGCAACATTAGTCAACTTTTTCATACAGTCCCTTACTCAGCAAACATTAAGTGAGTCATTATTTATCATGCATCAGAAATGAAAAGATGAATAAAGCATATATTTTGCCCTGGAGTTATTCATCATGTAGTGGGAAAGAACAAAAACACATATATAATTATAATACACTGAGGTAACTGCTCTCATAGAAATATGCAATAAAGTATTAAAATATATATTACAGATAATAAGTGCAATAATGGCCAATAATAAATAAAATTATTTTGGGGGAAATAGCTATATTCTAAATATTTGACATATCTCATTTAATTCTCACAACAACTCTATGAATTGGGTTTTATTATTCTCTTCATTTTTAAAAAGGAGGCTCAGAGAGGTTGAGTAAATTGCCCATATCCCAGAGGCTATTGCTAAAAACCAGACAATAGGCCCAAAATGGCATCACTTATGCTAAGCCCCATGTTACCAGATGAAGAGTTAATTTCAGTTTTGGCTCTCCCAGAAATGGAATCCTAAGCCAGTCCATCAGGAATCATGTGATCAGCACTAGTGAGGTCACCAGCCTGACAGACCCCCACGACCCCCAAAGGAAAGTGATTTTGCATTAACCAACCTGCATTTTTTGTCAGTAGAACTGCCTATTTCTGCTCCCTTCTGCCTACAAAGTCCTCGAGTTCCTTTTCCTTTGCAAGATTGGATGCTGTCTGCTTCATGAATCACTGAGTAAAGCCAATAAGATCTTTAAAATTTATTCAGTTGAATTTTGTTTTTTAACCATGCATGGAAGAAAAATTACAATGCAGATGTAGGTAACTCTGGAGTTCACCTTCTTAGTCATCTTATTTAATATTCCAATAAATTTTCAGTGAAAGAAGCTAGAACTGTAGCTTAAAGAAGGCTTTCTGGCAAAGGTGAGGGAGGAATATAGCCTTGAGGATTTTCAACATTTGAATAAAGGACACAGGGGAGAGGGCTCCTAGTTAAATTTCCTCGCAGCGGATGAACCTCAGGTGTGCAAATACCAGAGTTCTTTCTTTAACTTTGAAATAGTTTCCTAAGACCAAAGAAATTTTTTATTGGGGAATTCTCCTCCTCTCCATCTGCAGGTCATATAGTAATCCTAGACATTGACTGCTCAGATCACCAGAGAGTTCCTTCTCTTCTTCTTTCTTACCAGGTTATGGCTGCGGTATTTCATCCTTTACGTCCATGTGGTTTCTGAAATCTGGCAACTCTGCTGGGACTGTGCTTCCTGGAGGCTGGGACTCTACTGGGCATCCTCCCGAGGTTCATCAGGGAACCATCGTCTGTGGTCTGGCCATATCCTGTCTCTGAGGACTGAGCGGTTCCCACTGTTCAAGTGATCAACCTACCACAGTCTGGAGAAAGTCTCCTCACTTCTCTCATGGCCTTGGCAGTCATGCTGTCTTTCTCTCTCTCTCTCTCTCTCTCTCTCTCTCTCTCTCTCTCTCTCACACACACACACACACACACACACACACACAAAGATCTGTCTACCTGAAGCAACCTATATTTTCAGCTCTGCAAAAGTCTCTAAGGCAAGAAATTATGAAGGGAAAACATATGGAAACAGGACTGCAGGAGGGACTACATGGGCATTGCCACTCTGGGGAGCTACCTGGTCTTTTCAGGTGAGGCTGAACAGGCTTGTACTCTGGGAGACCACTTGACAGTTTTATTGGAACACAATGCTCACTCGTTTTTGTGTTGTCTGTAGCTGCTCTCATACTGCAGAGATGGGGTGGAGTAGTCTTGACAGAGACTATCTGGCCAGCAAAGCCCGAAATATTTGCTGCCCAGTTTGCTGAACTCTGCTCTGGGTGAGCCATTCCTCTTCTAGATACATACACTCAGCTCTCACAATGGTGTCCTGCAAGACACCCCCTCACCCGCACTGTTTGTAATGATGAAAAACCAGAAACAGCACAGATGTTTACCACCATGGGAATGAATAACTACAATATGGTGCATTCATGCTCTGGAATACTATAAAGAAAGAAAAATGAGTGTAGTAGAGTTGAATGTATCAGGGTATCTACAAATCCCTTACACATAATGTGTTTTTTTAAGCCAGAATTTATTTCTACTTAAAAGTGCTCAAGAGACTTTAAAAAGGCCGAAAGGCCCAAAGATGTCCAAATTTAATATAATAACATACTGAGGTGGTGCCTTCTGGTTTCTCCTTGACAAAGGTATTAATTTGATCTTCGTTAATGAAACACCTTGATAATTCTTCCAGTTGGGTCACAGTGATTTTTTGTGACTCCCATTATCTTTCATAAATGGCCATCAGCTTATGAACGATAAAAAATGTAATACCAGAAATACTCACAAAATGTCTGCTAATTCTACTTGAATATCCTTTCTGCATTATTCTTTGAAAGCAGGCCCAATAATTATCAATGTGAGTAGTGGAGATCATGAAGCATGTCATCTGCAAAGACTGGTATTAAATGAGGCTCTTTCAGAACAGAAACCAGCAAATACCCTTCAAGACGAGACACGCCCTACACATAATGGTGAGAGAGAAAAAGAAGATCTATGTTCCATATGGCATACTAATTTGCATTTCCATAAAACAAAAATATATTATTTATCCATTTATATTTAAAATGCATATAGTTTGTTCATGGATGCCTGTATGTCTGTGCATGTATTTATTTATGTAGAGAGAGAGATTTATGTAGATTAAAAACACATTATAATGTCTACACATACACATATGTGCATGTGTGTACAAACATGTGTGCATGCATGTAATTTCCTCTGAATAGGGTTAGGGATAACACTGGTGGTGGGAACAAAGAATATTCTATTTGCAATGTTTTATTTTAGTTGTTTACAATGTGCTGAAGCAAAAGTGGTAAAAAGTTAACATTTATTAATTCTGGATAGTAGGTACACAGATAAGTCACTTTATCTTTTTCCCCTTTACTTTAAAGAAGCTTTAAAAAGAAAAGTCAGTAGGTGGAGTGGGGCAAAGAGGGAAAAATTGTGACAACTGTAATAGCATAATCAATAAGATACTTAAAAAGAAGAAGAAGAAAAACCAGTAAGGGTTTAACAACTTCTTGTTTGGAACACAGGCAGTGAAAAGAAAAGAGAAAAAAATACAAATGAATGATCCTGGCATATTCTCTTCACTTTCTTCCTGGTTTGGTTGAGCTTGGTGGTTGAACACAGAGGGAGAGATGGCCCCTCAGAGTCTTTCCTGATAAATGCTCAGGGGTCTTTACTTCCTCCCGTCTCCTGGACAGCAGCCCTGCCGCTCCCTGAGGCTTCTCTCCAGCAAGCATGGGTCCAATTTCACAGCGAAAGCCCTGAACCTCCTGGCTCGCTGTGCTTGGATCTCTGAGCCAGTCGACAGTGGTTGGCACTTGATCAATCACCTCCATGTTTAAGAAGCAGCGCTGGAAACCCTGATCTTCTGTATTACCCTGCTGCTCTCCGGAGCCCACTGGGGAAGACTGTGTGCTGTTCGGCTCTTTACCATCCGAAGGGTCTGTGGGGCACTCCCACACGGTAAGAGTGACAGCAGAGTCATTTGAGCTTAATTACCTTTGTGAGAGATCTTCCGAAGGGCGAGTTAGGCCCTGTACATGTCCAAGGTTGTTCAATACTCTCAGCACTGGAGTGGAAATGGGTGCCCACTTAAGCTTGCTTTATACGTAAGAAATAGGACACATGGGAACATTTTTTAAAATCCTGATTTGGGAAATCCCACCTTCTCAAAAATTAAAAAAGTAAGCATAGTGAAACTGCTATTTTTGAGCAACTTTTACGGGTCTTTGGTTAAGTAGAACTGAAAAAACGCCCAGAGAATGTCAACTCACCAACACCTAATGGACAGGGAAGCCCCGCCTCACTTAGATGTCCCTGCCCTGGGTCTCCACATTTCCAAAGCTTGCCAGAGGAAAGAGCCATTATTCCAGACCCAAAATCATTACAAAGGACTTATACTTTTCAAAAACTAAATTCTGACAATATAATTACAAATGATTTTTGATGAAGAAGAAGAGGAGGCATCTGTAAAAATCAATGTGGCTAGACTTTCTGACTAATTCACATTAAAAAAACACACACACACACAAGAAATGCAAGGAGAGGAATAATCCAAACGACAGATGGAAAACAGCGGCTGGTATGAATGTGTAAGAGCTGAAAGCACTGAGGCCTGGGGAAAACACGGAGAAGCAGGGGCTTCCTAAGTTGAGTCTTCCTGGGGCAAATGGTGAAATAAATAGAGATAGCGTGGAAAACACAGAATGACCCGAATATTTTAAAAATTCATTTCCATTCTTTTTTCTGTATTTTTCAATCTTTAAATTTGAAAGGGATTGGATAAAATTGTGAAAGTGGGAATTGAACTCTATGAGACAGTAATACAAACACAAATTTTTTATATGATGTTAGGTTTCTGTCAACATAATCTTTCTCATTTTAGAAAATGAACGGATACATTTTCTTTTCCCACACTCTTAAATAGTTTAGTTGACATAATGTTAACTATTTCTTGAATATGTGAAAGAAGTAATTTATAATACTAATTAAGACTGGGACTCTTTCTGTGTGTAGATCTTTAACAATTTCTTTTTTACTATTTTCCCCATTGTTATTATGCTTTTTAAGGTATGTATATGCCAGTTTTTATAACTTGCTTTCTGAGAATAATTTCCATATATTAAAATAAAAAATTAATACAAAACATTTGTTTAGGGTCTAAAAAGTACCTCTCTAGCTCTGGCCAGTGTGGCTTCATCATTAGGAGCATCATCCCATGGACCTAAAATTGATGGGTTCCACCCTGAGTCAGGGTGCATGGGAGAGGCAACTGAGTGATGTTTCTCTCTCCAATATCAATGTTTCTCTCCTTCTCTCTCTTCCTTCCCTCCCTTCTTTCTAAAGTCAATAAGCATGTCCCCAACTGAGGATAAAAAATATAAATAAGTAAAAATTATCTCTCTATTCATGGCTATAAATAGCAATATAAATATAATTAAGTATAAATAAGTATACTTGTACTTATATTTAAATAAGTATTATACTAATTTATATATATAAAATTTATAAAATATAAATAAGTACAAATTATCTCTCTATTCATGGCTTATAAATGGATATAAATAGCAATATCCTGAAGAGTTAGAATCTTGGAACTTCAGTTGTATATTTGTGTTTTCTCCTTTTGATTCATTTAGCACTACCCTTTTTTTTTAAGTTTACTGATAATTGCTTTTATTCTCCTTATATTGGATGCATGTGTATATTTTTAAACTTCCTAAATTAAAAGTTTTTAGTTTCTTCATTTCCATTCTTTTTAATAAAAGGCATTTAAAAGTAGAAATTTAGAACACAGGTGTCAAGAAAACCACCATTAAATCAAAGCCAAAATGTGAAAAGAAGAGACTCACATCAACATTGTGGTTATTGGACACATAGATTCCGTCTGGCAAATCTACTACTACTGGCCATCTGACCTGCAAATGTGGTGGGACTGACAAAAGAACCATGGAAAAATCTGAGGAGATTGAGATGGGAAAGGGCTCCTTCAAGTATGCCTGGGTCTTTGGTAAACTGAAAGCTGAATGTGAGTATGGTACCACTATTGATATCTCCCTGTGGAAATTAGAAACTGGAAAGTATTATGTGACCATAATTGATGTCCCAGGACACAGAGACTTTATCAAAAACATGATGACAAGGACATCTCAGGCTGGCTCTGCTGTCTTGATTGCTATTGCTGGTGTTGGTGAATTTGAAGCAGGTATCTCTAAGAATGGGCAGACCTGTATGCAAGATGCTAAAGGGTCTGCTTTCAGAAAAGGGGGGAAAAGAGTGAGAGAGAGAGGAACACAGGTATGAAAAAAATGGTAGTGAATAAGTACCTATCAATAGTAACCTTAAATTTAAATGGATTAAATGTTCCAGTCAAAAGACATAGAATAGCTGAAAGGATGAGAAAGCATGACCCACACATATGCTGCCTACAAGAGACCCACCTCAGAACAAATGACCTACACAAACTGAAAGTGAAGGGCTGGAAACAAATATTCCAAGTAAATGGACAGGGAAAAAAGTTGAGGTAGCAATACTCATATCAGACAAAATAGACTTAAAAAAAAGGGGGCCACAAAAAGAGACCCAGAATGTCACTTCATAATACTCAGGGGAAGAATCCATCAAGAAGACATAAACATTGTAACTGTATATGCACCCAACATAGGAGCACCCAAATACATAAGGAAAATCTTGGAGGACTTCAAGAAAGATATTGACAGCAACACAATTATAGTAGGGGATTTTAAAACCCCACTGTCAAAAATGAATAGATCTTCCAAAAAAAAATATCAACAAAGATGTTGTGGCATTGAGCAATGCCCAGATCAAATGGACTTAACCGATATATAGAGAGCCTTTCATCCCAGAGAAGCTAAAAACACATTCTTTTCAAATGCACATGGAACATTTTCAAAGATAGACCACATGGTAAGATACAAGACAAGCCTCAACAATTTCAAGAAAACTGAAATTATATCGAGCATTTTCTCTGACCACAATGGTCTGAAACTAGAAACCAACATCAAGGAAAAAATGCCAAAACACTCAAACCCATGGTGATTGAATATCATGCTATTAAACAATGACTGGGTCAAGAATGAGTTTAGGAAGAAATCAAAGTTTTTGGAAACAAATGAAAATGACCTCACAACAATCCAAAACTTATGGGACACAGTGAAGACAGTCCTGAGAGGGAAGTTCATAGCAATAAAGGCCCACCTAAAAAAGTTAGAAACATTTCAAATATACAACCTAACCCTACACCTACAAGAACTGCAGAAACAACAAAAAAGAGAGCCCAGAGCAAGCAGAAGGAAGGCAAGCAGAAGGAATGACCAAGATCAGAGAAGAATTAAACAACATAGAGACTAAAAGCATAATTCTAAGGATCAATGAATCCAGGATCTTTGAAAAGATAAACAAAATTGACAAGCCTTTAAGCAGACTCATCAAGATAAAAAAAGAGGGGACTGAAATATAAACAATCAGAAATGAAAGAGGAGAGATTACAACTGATACCACAGAAATACAAAGGATTGTAAGAAATTATTACAAAAAACTATATGCCAAGAAACTAGAAAACCTAGGTGAACCTAGGTGAAAACCTAGGTGACAAATTTCTAGAAAAATATAATCTTCCAAAACTCCATGAAAAAGAAGCAGAGAGAGTGAATAGATAAATAACAGCTGATTAAATTGAAGCAGTAATAAAAAAAACTCCCAAGACACAAAGTCCCTGGACCAGAAGGTTTCACAGGAGAATTCTACAAAACATTTAAGGAAGGAGTAACTTACCCCCATCCTCCACAGATTATTCCAAAAACTCTAAGAAGATGGAAGGCTCCCAAACCCTTTTTATAAAGCCAGCATCATCCTAATTCCAAAACCAGATAAAGATATAACAAAGAAAGAAAACTTCAGGCCAATATTGTTGATGAACATAGATGCTAAAATCCTCAACAAAATATTGCCAAACCACACCCAGCAGTATGTTAAAGAGATTGTACTCCATGATCAAGTGGGATTCATCACAGTGATGCAAGGATGGTACAATATTCACAAATCAATAAATGTAATACATCACATAAACAAAAGCAAAGACAAAAATCACATGATCATATTAATAAATTCAGAAAAAGCATGTGATAAGCTACAGCTCCATTTATGATACAAACACTCAGCAAAGTGGGAATACAGGGAGCATTCCTCAACATAGTAAAGGCCATACACGAGAGACCTACAGACAACAGCATTCTCAATGGGCAAAAACTAAAAGCTTTCCCACTAAGATCAGGAACAAGACAAGGCTGCCCACTTTCACCACTTCTATTCAACATAGTATTGGAAATGCTAGCCACAGCAATCAGACAAGAAAAAGAAATAAAAGGCATAGAAATTGGAAAGGAGGAAGTAAAATTGTCATTGTTTGCAGATGACATGATAGTGTACAAAGAAAATGCTATACACTTCACCAAAAAACTACTTGACCTAATAAATGAACTTAGCAAAACAGCAGGACACAAAGTCAATATTCAGAAATCAAAGACATTTTTGTATACCAACAATGAAATATCAGAAAGAGAAATCAGGGAAAATAACCCATTTGATATAGCAAAAAGAAAAATAAAGTACCTAGAAATAAACCCAATCCAGGAGGTAAAAAACCTGTGCTCAGAAAACTGTACAACACTGAAGAAAGATATTAAGAGAGACACACAAAAATGGAAGTATGTACCATGCTCGTAGATTGGAAGAATTAACATCATCAAAATGTCCATACTAGCCAAAGCAATTTATAGATTTGATGCAATTCCTATTAAATTACCAATGACATATTTCACAGATATAGAACAAACACTTCAGAAATTCATATGGAACCATAAATGACCCTGCATAGCTGCAGCAATTTTGAGAAAGAAGAGCAAAGTAGGAGGGACCACAATACCTGATATCAAACTGTATTACAAGGCCACTGTAATCAAAACAGCTTGGTACTGGCATAAGAACAGGCACATGGACCAATAGAACAGAATAGAGAGCCCAGAAATAAACACAAGTCTCTACCATCAATTAATATTCAACACAGGGGGCAGCAACATAAAATGGAGTAAAAACAGCCTCTTCAACAAATGGTGTTGGGAGATCTGAACAGCTACATGCAGAAAAATGAAATTCAATCACCAAATTAAACCATACACAAAAATAAATTCAAGGTGGATAAAAGACTTATGTATAAGTTGCAACACCATAAAAGTCCTAGAGGAAAACATAGGCAGGGAAACCTCAGACATTCCATGCAGCAATATTTTCACCGACATGTCTTGTAGAGCAAGGGACATAAAGAAAAGAATAAGCAAATAGGACCTCGTCAAATTAAAAACCATCTGTATGGCTAAAGAAAACAGCATTAAAATGAAAAGAGAACTAACTATATGGGAAAACATATTTGCCAATGATACCTTGGACAAGGGTTTGGTCTCCAAAAGATATAAAGAACTCACGTGACTCCGCTCCAGGAAGATAACCCAATCAAAAAATGGGCATAGGACTTGAACAGACACTTCTCCAAGCAGGACATACAGAGGGCTCAGAGACATATGAAAAGATGCTGAGCATCACTAGCCATCAGAGAGATACAAATTAAAACCACAATGAGATACCACCTCATACCAGTCAGAATGGCCATCATAAATAAAGCAACAAAGAACAAGTGTTGGAGACGATGTGGAGAAAAGGGAACCCTAGTGCACTGTTGGTGGGAATGCAGACTGGTGCACCCACTATGAAAATAGTATGGAATTCTTTGGAAAACTGAAAATGGAACTGCCGTTTGATCTGGCAATTCCACTGCTGGGATTATATCCTAAGAACTCTGAAACACCAATCTGAAAGAACCTATGCACCCCAATGTTCATAGCAGCACAATTTACAATAGCCAAGTGTTGGAAGCAACCTAGGTGCCCATCAGTAAATGAATGGATCAAAAAACTGGTACATTTACACAATGGAATTCTATGCAGCAGAAAGAAAGAAGGAGCTCCTATTATTTTCAACAGCATGTATGGAACTGGAGAGCATTATGCTAAGTGAAATAAGCCAGGTGGTGAGGGACAAATACCATATGATCTCATCTTTAACTGGAACCTAGTCAACAAAACAAACAATCAAGCAAAATACAAGCAGAGATATTGAAATTGAGAACCATCTGACAGTGACCAGGTGGGAGGAGATAATGGGGGGGAAGGGGGAAGGTTTTTCAGGAACAACTGTAAAGGACACATGGACAAAACCAAGGGGAGGTGGAAACAGGGGAGGGAGGCGGGGATGGTTGGGGTGGGGGTGAGTGGTGGGGGTAAATGCAGACAACTATACTTGAACAACAATCAAATAATAAAAAAATGAAAGTAGGAATTTCTCTTGAGTTTAGCATGGACTGAATGTCAGTCATAACTTTAAATACTATTGTCATTTTCTAAAAGGGCTGTAACTGCAGTTTTTTAAACTTTGTATTTTGAAATATTTTTGGATTTACAGGGAAGTTGCAAAATTGCTGCAACTTTTATGAATATAATGTAATATCTTATGCAACCATGGAATAGTTTCAAAGCTAAGCAATACACATTGGTACAATACCATTAAGTAAACTACATATTTTATTCAGATTTCACCAGTTTTTCCCCTAATGTTTTCTAATCCAGAGCCCCAGAGTGCATTTGACTGTTAAACCTCCTTGGCTTCTTCCAATCTGGCCTGTTCCTCAGTCTTTCTTGGTCTTTCATGACATTGACACTTGAATAGTACAGATTAGTTATTTTGTAGAATGTCCCTCAATTTGGGTTTGTCTGATATTTCCTCATTATTAAATTGAGGTTATAGATTTTTGGCAAGAACACCAAAGAAGTGGTGCCCTTTTGTAATGCAGGTACATGTGATGTTGATGTCTTACTATTGGATGCTATATTGGATCACTTGGCTGAGATCTGCTAGCTGTCTCTAAAGTAAGGTTACCATTATTCTATTCTATTCTATTCTATTCTATTCTATTCTATTCTATTCTATTCTATTCTATCCTATCCTATCCTATCCTATCCTATTCTATGCTCCCATCCCATCTCATCCCATTGCTTTCTATTCCATTCCATTCCATTTTTACTGTTACATGTCTTGAGGGATATACTTTTATTTTTTAAAGGTTTTTTTATTCTCATTCAAGAAAAAAGTGAAGAGGGGAAGACAGAGTGAAGTAAGAGAGAAACATGGATTGGTTGCCTCCAAAGCATGTGCCCTGATTGGGGAGAGATCCTATAACCTAGGCATGTGCCCTCATGGGAATCTAATGGGTGACCTTTCAGTGTATGGGATGATGCTACAACCAACTGAGCCACACCTGAGCCCTGAGCCAGGGCTTGAGGGAGATACTTTTATACTATTCAAATATCCTGTTTTTCCTCAAAATTTTGCCATATATTTTAACAGCCATTGTTATATCTTATGTAAATTTATTATTGTTGGTTATTTTTCATTTTTTTAATTTCACCTACATTTGTTATTTGGAATTTTATTTGGAATTTTCCTTCAGGAGATACATTTTTTCTTCACCCTTTATTAACTTACTCAGTAATTTACTTTTTTGATATTTTATTTGTTTATTTTTAGAGAGGAGAAGGGAGGGAGAAAGAAAGGGAGAGAAACAACGTGTGGTTGCCTCTCATGCACCCACTACTGGGAACCTGGCCTGCAACCCAGGCATGTACCCTGACTGGGAATCAAACCAGTGGCTCTTTAGTTCACAGGTCAGAGCTCAATCCACTGGGCCACACCAGCCAGGGCACTTACTCAGTTATTTATTTATATCTAAATGGGCTCATGAATATTTATTTTATTCTATTGATTATAATCCAATGCTATTACTATTTGCTTTCTTGATCAAATTATTCATGTTTGGGCTGTTGGGCACTATCTTGGGCTGTGTCATTGCCATGTGCTCCCATTTCTTCCTCAGCACTTTTTTACTTTCTGTCACCACAAAACACTACAGATTCCTCTTGCATTTTTCTGGCTCCAGCCCTAGAAATACACACTTCTCTAAAAAGCTCTGGCTCTTCTTCTTCTTCTTCTATTTTTTTTACAAAAGAATGCTAATTAGAAACCAATATCTAGACAATGGATATGCTTATTTCTACTGAAATCTTATTGTTTTGAGGACTTTTCTGTGGAGAGTAGAAACACATGAATATATATTAACTTGTGTGCACATAGTCTCTCTCCCTCTCTCTTCCTCTGTGTCTCTCTTTCTGTCTCAGTCTCTCTCTCATGTTATCTGCTTTAAGAAGCTCAGTGAGTTCATAGTGATACCTTTAATTCCAATCCCACACCGCAGGAGTCATTCCTTTCCCTTTCCTTATTTGTAAGTTGTTTCTGCAACAGGAAAAACCTGACTTTTATTATATACAGTATATCTATCTATTTGTTCAATCGAGCATTTTTAGGATTGCTCATCCATACAGTGGTGAGAAAAAATGACTAAGTAGGGTATGATATTAGTGCACAGTTCTTTTGGTCTGTTAATATCCAGTTAAAGTGCTGCTTTCCGAAGTTACTTAGGCTAGTTTTCTTCCTTGCCTCCCTCAGAGCAGTTATTTTATTAATTTGTAGTATAGTCAGGTTCAATTTTTTTTGCAGTTTGTATTCTATTTCTGTGCCATTTTCATATAGATTGATTTTTTAAAGAAAACTTTGTGTACAGAAAAACATACTATTTCTGTTATATACATTTTGATGAAAACATAGAGTCATGTATCTACAATTGTGATGCAGGCGTTTCATTATCCCCCAAGTCCTTTCATGCTTTGTAGTCATGCCCTCTCCCCTACCCAACCCTTGGCAACCATTGACCGGTTTTCTCATTTGTTGGTTTGCCTTTTACAGATTAACCTATGATAGTAACTCTATAATATGTAACATTTTGGTCCTGGCTTCTTTTCTTTAGAAAAATGCATTTAAGATACATATACATTGTTGTGTGAACCAGCAGCTTGTCCTTTTCATTGTGTAGTAGTATTTCATCTTTTGGAAGTACCACAATTTGTTTACTCTTTCATCAGTTGGAGGACATTTGGGTTGTTTCCAGCTTTGTGTAATTATGAAGAAACAATCACACATAGGTCTTTATGTGGACATATGTTTTCATTTCCCTTGAATCAACTCCAAGATATGAGATTGCTAGATCCTGTGGCAGGACCCCATTATTTTATAAGATATTGCCAACATTCTTTCCAAATGGCCTCTACAATTTTTCAGTCCAACAACAAAAGATGAAGTTTCAGTTGCTTTGTATTCTTGTCAGCACTTGGCATTGTCAATGTTTTTAATTTTAACCACTCTAGTAGATGTGTAGTGGCATCTCATTTTGGTTTTAATTTGCATTTCCCAAATGATTAATGACCTAGTACATATTTGCTATTCATATACTGAAACTTTGAATTGAATATACTGCTAGTCATTCTTCAGTGAATTTATATTCAAACCTTTTGGGCTTTCATTTCTATTTATATCAATCTTTTGCAGTGGGGCAATTTTTGTAAGTCCTTTGTTGAGGACTTTCTTTGACCTATTAAATATTTTTATCTACCTAAGTACTTTTCTTTTTTCTTCACCCTTGGAGGATTAGCGGCAGCAGCAGCAGTGTGCTGCTCATGACTGTAGTGATCGTGACATTGTTAGTCTGTTTCTTTCAAAACAGTTGCAGTAATTGATTATGTTTTCCCTGGAGAAGTGAGGACCTGGAGCAGGGATAGCAGCCTTTGACTTTGTCATGCATTTTATATGTGGTGAAACACGTCATTTCTGTGTAGCTTTAGACTTCTGAACAATGAGGAGTAGTATTTAAAATGCAGGCTGATGAGAGAATTTTCTAACAATTATAAATGGCCAGCGCTGGAATGAGCTGTTTGTGCATAAATGGGTTCAACTTTGTCATAGGCAGGTATGGAGGGCCACCTGGTAATTGTGCCATTGAAGGTAACCTATGTGGGCCAGGGAATTGGGAGCAAAAGTGACTGCTGTGGTCCTGCTGGCCATGAAGATCCTATGATTCTTATGGTTTTATATGGATAGTTGTGACAAAGCTCATCACATTTCCAGGAGTTTAGCCTGAATCACATGCTGTTTTGAAGTTATGTTAGAATTAGTATGCTCCACAATCAGCTGTGGTGCACCATGTCCTGGCTCCACCTTCCTCCAGCTCTGATGCACAAGAACTAGTTACTTACTAACAGCCTTTTTGTGGCAGTGAAATGACATGGTGCACATAAAGTGGAGAGTCTGCCTGGTGCACAGTGAGTGCCCTATACATTGTAATTTTTATTACAACCACTTCCCTGTCCCAATTTCCTCCACCTTCCCACCATCATTTTAGCACTTTCCACTGCTTATTTCTTATTACTTGATAGTCTGTGCCACACTGAGAAAGATGTGATGTCTTGCTTCTTTTGTGGTTTAGTTGTGTTCTGGGGCTCCCATTTTATGATCCTCACCCCTTGAACACATTCTGACTTACTCTGGTCTCACCTGTTTAGCTCTGCCAGATGAAATATTATGGTCTCCAAAATCATGCAGGAAGGAGAGTCTACGTATGATCTTCCCATCAGCTTTCTAAGTACACAAGCAGCCAAAGTTTACCCACCCTGAGGAATATTCACCAAGAGCTTTACTACCAGAGTTTACTTCACGTTGCTTTCTGATCTGAGCACAGATAATCAAAGTTATTGCACTTCAACCTACATTTTCTAACATGTGCTATTCTTCATCCTGCTTTGGGCCTAACTTTAGTATTAGCATTTGCTTACTATGTAGAGAAGGTATTCTGTTTAAATTCCCACTCTTACAGGGCTTTAGAGCCATGGGGGGTTTCCACATTCAATGCAAAGTTTTATGATCCCTCATCTCCTACTCCTTACAGTTCCATGCAGCCTGCAACCGTTTCCTTATGTTTACTGTCACTAAAAGCCCAGTCTCAGGATAGGCCAATGTCTGTTTCCACTTTCAGCACTCAGGCTATCACCTGGAGGGGAAAGGTCCCTACAACTACAAATTGGTGAGATAGCCTAACAGCCTTTTCCAAGGGAGTGTTTCATAATATTGCCCAAGCACCTGGGGTCTAGTCTAAGTCAGGCAATACTGCAAATCTCAGTGTCTCTGTGCCTTTCCTCAGAACCAATAACCCCATGAAATGGGAAAGGAAAGACCAATTTCTGCAAGTCCTTGCTTTGAAGTTTGACTGAAAGTCATTTATACAGAAAGTCAAAACATCATATTGAAATAGTTTGATCATCTTCTGAAAAGTTCTGTCTTTTCATTAATCAAGTTATTATATTCTCCTCCACTTGGCAGGACTCCCACAATTTGGAAAATTGAAACTGTAGGATCTTAGAGTTAGATGGAATCATAGGAATCATTCAGTCTCCTTCATCCTTGGTGTGGGAATGTCTTTAAAAAGCATTCTAAATGGCTCTACATTTTGGGTGGGGGGTGTGGAGGGCTCAATGCTTGGTAACTTGGACCATCTAATTATGGATGTCTATTGTTAGAAACCTCTTTCCTCTTTTCTGTGGCAAAATGTCACCAGTGACCTCCTGACCGTCTATATTAGAATTTCAGTCCCCATGACCTTCACTCCTTCATTTTATTTCTGTGAATATGTTACATTACATGGCAAATGGGCCTTTGTAGTAGTAAATAAGGTTACTAATCACTGATGTTAAGATTGGGAGATTACCCTGGCCGGCTGGCTCAGTTGGTTGGGGCATCATCCCATGTACCACAAGGTTATGTATTCAATCCCCAGTCAGGGAACATACCTAGCTAAGGTTGTAGATTTGATTCCCAATTGGGGTGCATTTGGGAAGTAACTGATCAATGCTTCTCTCTCTCTCTCTCTCTCTCTCTCTCTCTCTCTCTCTCCCACCTCCCTTTGTCCCTCTCTAAAATCAATGAACATATCCACAGGTGAGGATTAGAAAAATGAGATTGGAAGATTATCCTGGATTATTGCATGAGTCTAATCTAATTACATATGCCCTTAAAAGCACAAATATTACTAGAGCTGGTAACATAAGGGAAAATCAGAGATTCAAGGCAGGAAAAGGATAGGGTGTAGTGTTCTTGGCATAAAAGTGAAGGGGGACCCATGCCAAGGAAAGTGGTGCCTCAGTCCTACAACTACAAGAAACAGAAATTGGTCAGTAACTTCAGAGAGCTTGGACCCTTTGATTTTAGTCTTGTGAGACCCCAAGCAGAAGATGCATGCTGTGCCCAAACTGCTGATCCTAGTTCTGTGGGTAATAAATAGGCTGTACCCCTAGGATCATCAGTGTTCTTGACTCTCTTTCATGCTTCCCATCCAAGTGTGAGTCATGACCCAGCCATTTTACTCAGGGCAGCTCATACAAGTGCCTCTTCCACTCTCAAGTGCCATGGGCAATATGTCAGTCCCTTCATGGGGTGATAGATGTGGTCTTGCCACCTGTTACACTCCTCCACTACTCCACATGTGTTCACAATGACAGAGGGGTGACACCGTTCAGTTTTCCCAGGACTGAGGGGTTTCCTAGGATATGAAAATTTTAGTTCTAAAGCTGGGAAAGTCTTGGCAAACCGGGATGAGTTGGTCCCCTGACTTAATTGGCCGCTCATGACTGAGGCGCTCCCCTGTCATAAAGCCTCGTCTTGTCAGATATTTGCTGTACTGCCTTCTTGCACCATGGGCTTGGAGATATATACATATAACATGTAGGTTAGTGAAATCAAAGGAAAATATACTGGAGTACTTTGGGGAAGGCAATTCCCAGAGATGCACAAATAAAAATGGCCTTTTTTTTATCACCTTTGAACGGCTTTGTATGAAGATATGATATCTGGAGCTGCAGCAGCCACCTTGTGGCCATGAGGATGTTGGCCTAAGGATCAGACCAATATGCTGATGGGGAGGAAAAAAAAGATGAAGGAGTCCGGGTCTTTGAAGACATGGCTAGCCCATTGTACTAACCCTGTAGCCACCTTCTTCTGGACATCTTATGGAATGTTATGGGAGGTAATATTATTGGAGTCACTTTGATCACATTGCATTGCCATTATGAGTCTCAACTTTGGCTACTTTGAAATTCTTGCATATAAAGATTAGTTTTCCTCCCAACACAAGTGCAGGAGGTAAAGTTGATAGCACAGCAACATAGAGACTTTGGCAAGGAAGTCCAGGAGAGAAAGGCAGTTGAGGAAGAGCAAGCCAGGAACAGAAAACTGTTTTCTCACTTCCTTGAGGCACAAAAGGCACAGAATATGACAACATGATGTCATCCAGGGCAGTGCTCAGGGATGGAACCCTGCAACTTGGGGAGGAGGGCTGGAAAATACTACCTGGCATTGGGTAGCATATGTTTACATAGTCAGTGTATCTAACTTCCCTACTATGAGTCTCAGACACAGATTGAGTCAAAGGAGGAGAGACCTCCCCACTCTGAGCCAAGCAGAACTAGTATGGAGTGGAAGGTGCATTCAGTGTGCAGTCTATCAGTAGCAAAGCAAAGTAGACTTACACACACCTCAAAAGGTGTGTCTGTTGAAATATGACTGAAAAAGAATTTTTACCAGTGTCAGAGAAATGTTGTTGGTACTTTTCACACTTAGAGGAAAGCCATTATAATTGAGGACATGAACGAATTTATAAGAGTTTCATGAGATTCTTTGTGTCTGTGACCCCCCTGCTCTATCTGCAGCTCTTAAGTCTGGATATCTCAAATTTCCCCACCTGAGGTTTCCAGGGAGATGACCCTCAAGCTGGGGGTTGGATTGCAGAGTAGAAAATGTGTCTGCTCTCCCTCTGAAGGCACAGTATCTTCTTTACATTAATGTTTTCAGTGCATATCGGGTGATAGGTAGTAGATATTTTCTAAAACAAAATCTAATCTTGTTGCTCCTTTGCCTACAAACTTTCCCTACTTCCACTGCCTGTAGAATAACCCCTCAGCATGATGTCAAAAGCATCGCACAGCTTTATCTCAGCTTATCTGGTGAGTTTCACCTACAGATTCTCCTGCCATGACCTTACACGCCCTCTGATGTCCCAGCAGGAATAGTCACTGCTCTCCAAACATGGCTCCCACCCTCTCACCTATATCTCTTTCTTGATCCTGTTCTCTCTACACGTACTCTTTATCCTGTGTGTTCCTGGTGAAGTCTACCCAGCATTTATATGCAATCAAAGTCAGCCCTGCTCCATGAGTTCCTCACCCACAAGGCTCCCAATGAGCAGGTGAGCACCTGGCAGAATGCCTGAAATGCCAGAGGTGCACAGGAAGTACCTGTGGAATTGAGTTGCGATAAACTGAGTCTAAATCCACCTCTTTGAGATTTGAATATTGCTACTAGTAATATTCAAACATGTACAAGATGATCTGTTGTCTCTTTACATAACTGAGTACATTTTGAAAGTGGTCACCAGGCATCTATGTAACCGTCACCTTTCTAGACTCTTCCAATGATTATCAAGTTACTGGTGACTGATCTTTATTAGTGTGTGGAGATTTTTATGCATTATTTCATTTGACCCATGGACAACTCCATAAGGAAGGCAGAACAGATTTAGATCTGTCATTATCCTCATGTCAGAGATGGAGAAACTCAGTTTCAGAAAGGTCAAGTGGCTTGTGCCAGGCCATGTAGGGACATTGGTGTTCACCTGACTCACATCCCCAGGTTCTTTCATGTACTTCATGGAGTAATGACCACCTTAGTCCCTTTATGCTGAATCATCTCCACTTTGAATAAAATTTTTTACTTATAGTTCTTAAGTTTGGAGAGAGTTTTTATTTTACATGCTATTGCTGTCTGATTTTGTCACTGGATGAAGGTTGAGTAGAATTAGAGATCTTGGTTTGGATTGAGCACTACATGTTTTAATCCAAAATGGTGACCAAAGATCCCATGGACATCAGGGGACATGCTGAGTGTTACTGATTAGGCCACAGTAATATAGAGTTTTTTATTTTTCCCCATGTTAATCACTTGGGGTCTTCGTCTGAAAGTACCAGGCTGTGATTAAAGCTGACCTCTGACACAGGATATAGTAGCACCTGAACTGTTCACAGGTCCTGCAACAAAAGTAGGCTCACCATTTTGGCCCATGGATTTCAGTGGTGTCCTGAACTTCGGGAATTGCTCTATTGGATCTGTGGAAATGCCATTTTTTGATAAAAACAATGAGCAAGTTTAAATTCCTCTTCCTTCTCTTAAGTCGTGCAGGTGCATTGTGTGTATTTTTGTGGATATTATATAGTATATGTTACATACTATACATATGCAGTATATGTTAGGTATGGATGTGTTCTATCTCTGTTGTGTTGCTTGTGTTGGGTATGTGTATTCTTGTGTGTGTGTGTCAGTTTGCATTGCTTTGGTGTGTGTGTGTTGTATTGTCTGTGTTGGGTATGTGTGTTATTGTGTGTGCATGTCAGTGGCTTGCATTGCTTTGGTGTGTGTGTGTGTCCATGCATGTATGTGTGTGTTGAAGGCATTGGAAGAAAGTGAGCAGCAGGAGGAATCTGCCTTCTCACTAGGAATGGCAGGGGTGTTGAAAACTCTCTTCTAAATCCCTAATCTTTTCACCCAAGATTAAGCAAATAAAATTGTTGGCTTGAAGAAGTCAGATTCTTGATGACTGCAAAGAGACAGTGGCAAAGAGAGTCAAAAAGCTTAGCTTCATATCAGCAAAGAGATAAAGGGGCTTCAGCTTTGAATGACAGTTTGGGCAATATACCCTAATCCGATTACCAAGGAATTCAGTGTCGCTCTATATTAATGGTGGGTTTTAAAAATGGGTGCTAAAGTGTTAGTGTTCATCATCCAAAGACTTCAGATATTCATTAGGATGAAATAGCCCTAGCCTGAGACTCAGGGCTAAGTGACAGGAGACTGGGGTGAGGCTGGGGAGGGGCAGTGAGCCTCACCTCTTATAAGGGCCCTTTGTTCACCCAGGGCTTTGTTTGAGCTGTCTGAAGAGAGAAGGGGGAATGGAGCCGAGGGGGCTGTGGCAAAGTCATGGGGCTGACTCCAACCTGAAGACAATTCTGCTTTGAATTATCTGGGTAGAGAATTTTCACACTGAGAACATTTGCTGCTTCCTTTAACCTCCAGGCTAAAACAATACCTCATTTAAAAAATTATCCTATGGGATTTACCATCTTTTAATGCTTTATTTATTTGGAAGAGAAGGAAGTCAATGTGGTGTGGAAGAACAGAAAAGATGTATTTCCATTACAAATTAATTAATCTCAAGGGATTTTAGTGGAAATCCTAGTATGAGACTGGGCATAAGAATATAATTTACAAGTACCAAACACACTCTTGGGTCTTGAATTCCAACCTTCTCTGGCTCCTGAGTTTCAAATCCAAACCAGGTCCTTCAAGACCAAGGTTCATTATTTATCTGGAATGCTGATGTTTTGTGTGTTTCCTCAATGAAAGTCTTATTTCCATAACCTGTATGGGCTGGATTATATTTGGAATTGAATTTCACCTGGAAAGTGGCTGGCAAGTGATTTAACTGTATCTACATCTAGCCTGAGTGGGAAAGGGGTATCTTGTGATTCCCTGGGCAGCAAGCATGGGTGTGGTCTTTGAGGTAAGGGACACCCAATGTTCCTGTAAGGGTTGAGGACTGGACTGAGGATCTGGTGAACCTACCTGAGTGACAGTGATTCACTTTCAGCTATGGGTAGAAATCAACTTTAAAGGACAAAGAATTTCATGACCCTCCCTGATCCCAGAGAACCCATGAGTGTTTTTTCCTGACATGCACACACAAAATGTGACACAGTTGTACATGGAGGGTTTTCTTTTATTAGCAGCTTGGTAGGGATCAGTGGTGGGAGAGAGAAAGGTCTTTGATAAATGCATTAATCTCTCCCTGATCTCAAAGGAACACTCAGGTTGTTCTTTAAGGAGGTTGGTAAGTCCCAAACCTAGTTGATTATGAATATCACCTGGGTGTACTATTGTCAATATAGATTCCTGGACCATTTCTAGACCTAGTTAGAATGTCAAGGTGGTAGGGCTCAGGGACATGTAATCATAATAGTTCTCTGTTTAATGCTGGTCGTAACACAGGTTTGGGAAACACTGAGGTAGGATATCATGGGACCCAAGAACTCATCAGGGAATGTAGCAGAGGGCTTCAAGGTGGTTTGATCCTTTCTTACTATTAACTGATTATTGGCCTTCTTTTCTTTCAGTAAAACCTCCTTTTAAGATATATGATGGCTAGTTTGAGAGTAGCCCTATAAAAGGTATAACTTATGTCAGAAATGTAAGTATTTGTACTGTTCAAATCCCTAAGCTTTATGTGTTACAGTTGATAGATGTACGGCTTAGATAAACAGATGATTTGCTGAGGCTCACTTGCATCATAGGGAGTTGCCCCAGGTTCCACTCCCAGCTTTGTCAGCCCCCTGAGCCCATGACCTCACCGCTGTATCATACATCCCCCTGAAGAGGAAATTCACGAGGCCTATGTTTCACGGTTCCTCTCACTTAGGTGAATTTTTAATGAGGAGTGTGTCTTCTGCCCTTCCAGTCTGGTTGCAGTTGTCATTTGTGGTTTCAGAGTACCCCAGAAAGGGAAAAGGTGGCCACATCCTGTGGTGTCACTGAGCACAGAGACCATGGGCCACTGCAGTTCCTGGCTGAAACCTGGTGCAGGGAAGCTCACTGCCATTTGTATTTCTGTTTGGGATCTGCTGATTTTCTCATCATCTTGAATGCAAGATTTGCACTTATGCCCAGCGCAGTTTAAAGAAGCTAGGCTGTTTGATTCAGCAAGAAAATCCTTTTGCTCTTTGTGCAGTGAAAAGTTGGCATGTGGCAAAGTGCTTTAAAAAAGGAGTGGAGTATTCTGCATTCAGAAATAAGTGTGGGGTCTTGGGTCAAAGAAGGGAGTGCCTGGGCAGTGTACATGTGCTCTCTAAAATGAGACAGGTGTGATTTTAATGGCAGGAGCAGAAGTAGATGTTGGGATAGAGTGCTATTGTATGGTCTGAGCTGATGGCTGGAATTGGTAGAATTGACTGGGGACTTTGTTACAAATGGAGCAGGAGTTATAGAAGAAGGGAACAAAGATGGTGAAAATGGGATGGAAATAGAGGAGAGAATAGAATGGCCATGTGTTTCCGAATGGAAAATCCAGAGGATTAGCCCTCACTGCAGTTTAGAAAGGCTCTCCAGATTGATTTTAAGAGTTGTGTCAGGTGCCAGAAATTACTTGCCAGTCCCTAAAATTAGTCAGCCTTGGCAGACAGGTAGATGAAACATAGTATATGATGATAGTATATCACAAAACACAAACTCTGTGTGCCAAGATACTTTGCACATATAAACTAACTCTCTAAGTGGCTGCAGCAAAGCAGGCAGAGAACAGGATGTTCACCGGGAAGCAGAGTGCAGGAGGAGAGGACCCAGGCTGCTGCTTTGATGAGAGAGATCTTTCTCATCTGTCCCTGGGGACAGAAGGACCGGCAGGTCTTGGAGCACCTCCTTTGAACAGACAGTGGATGAGCCCCCTTGTCTTTTAAAAATGACATTACAAAACTTAAAGCATAGGAGAATTGGGACAATGGATGTGTAAAGAAAAGGGAAAAGCACAGCTAAGTCACAGCCCATAGATGTCAGTAGAATCAAAAGAATCTGAAACCAGGAAGCTGGATTCCAAGCTTCTTCCAGGGACAAGAATAGGACTGGACTGATTCTGCTGCTCTCCTTTGTCTGCAGCCCAGACTGGCGAGCCCATTCACCAGGACGCTCGCCCTTTGGATTTCCATATCAAAGGCAAACTGGGCTGTTCTGAAGCCTTGGTGGCAGTTTGACAGCCAGGATCCCACCTCAGATCAATGTGCTCTGCCAGTCATCACCAAAACCGAGGCTTCCTAACTCACTTGCCCTGAGAAATTTATTCTTTTCAAAAAATTTTGTGTGTGTGTTAGGGAAACCCCAGGAAACAAAACAAAACAAAACAAAGCAAAACAAAACAAAACACAGCCCTGGACTCTGGGGGTGAGGTGGGACCCCCTGTCCCTCCAGGTTTTCTTCCTGGTATAAGAATTAAGTCAGGTCCAGGGTCAGAAACCCTGAAAACAAGATGTGTAGGTATCTTCAGCTTTAATCATTGTTTACAGATTTTTAAAGTGATTTTATGAATCCAATAGAGGCTTGAATGGGGATAATTTACTCTCTGGATGCAGGCTATAGGCAGGAAAAAAATAAAATCTTTCATTTGATTCTCCCTCCCTCCCCACCTTCTTTCCTTTATTTTCTTTTGTTTCATTTTTCTTTTCTTCTCTGTATGAGAAAAGGGGTTGGGAACAAAAAATCATCATCTAAAAGTTACTAGGTTATTCTAGCAGTATTAGTCAGTCACAATGGGCTTTAGCTAGGCAGGAAACTGGGGAATCTCAGTTATTACATTATGATCACCATTACTCGAATACACTCTCAAATAACATTTAATGCTCAGTTTTTCACTATAGACATTACTTAGATGCTGGAGTAAGAGCAGATTGAGATCCTGGTCATTCAAAGACCTCTGGCTGATTTGGGTGGTAAGGAGACTTCTAACTCATTGAGTAATTAAGCCACATATTTCTGTGTGGGATTATATTGTAGCCATTCACACCTTCTTTTTATTTATTTTTTATTTTTTAATTTTTTATTTTAATTGTTGTTCCTGTACAGTTTTTTGTCTTTTACTCCCACCCCAGCTCACCCACCCAGCCTTCCCCCACCTCCCTCCCATTTCCACCCCTGCCCCCTAGTTTTTGTCCATGCATCCTTTATATTTGTTTCTGTAAACACTTCCCCTTTCCCCCTGAAATTCCCTCCCCTCTCCTCTCTGCTCACTGTCAGCCTGTTCTCTATTTGGTCTTTGGTTATATTTTGCTTGTTTCTTTGTTTTGTTGTTTAGGTTCCTGTTAAAGGCAAGATCATATGGCATTTGTCTTTCACCACCTGGCTTATTTCGCTTAGCATAATGCTTTCCATCCAATGCTGTCACAGAGGGTAGGAGCTCCTTCTTTCTTTCTGCTGCATAGAATTCCATTGTGTAAATGTACCATAGTTTTTTCATCCTCTCATTTACTGATGGGCACCTAGGTTGCTTCCGACACTTGGCTATTGTAAATTGTGCTGCTATGAACATTGGGGTGCATAGGTTCTTTCTGATTGGTATTTCAGGGTTCTTAGGATATAATCCCAGCGGTGGAACTGCTGGGTCAAAAGGCAGTTCCATTTTTAGTTTTCTGAGGAGATTCCATACTGTTTTCCACAGTGGTTGTACCAGTCTTCATTCCCACCAACAGTGCACTAGGGTTCCCTTTTCTCCACAACCTCTCCAGCACTTGTTGTTTGTTGCTTTATTTATGATGGCCATCCTGACTGGTGTCCATTCACACCCTCTTAAAATTATTTTCTACTTTGGTTGCCATAACTTTATACTAGTGCTTCTTCCCAGACTGTATCTTGGAACACTCATTCCATGAGAAGTCAATAGGTTTCACTCTAAGGAAATGTCTGGTCCTTGGACTTTGGGAAATGTTGCAGCATACATTTGTTAACGATTGTGGGTGTAGAACACTACTCTAGTCTACCCTGTGTTGTTTGTTTGTTTTTCTGACCTGGTCTTCTTTGGCCTCTGAATCTCCTTTCATCTTTTGCTACACAGTAACGGGCTTTCCTCAATGCTCAACTTTTGCTTCTGGGTTTTTTTCCCAATCATTGTTCTGAGGTTTCCATCTGCTTTTACAGATTTATACCTAAAGTAAACTGAACTCAGTGGAAGGACTGGATCTTTCTCCTTTGTTGTGTTTTTCTTTTTATTTGTCTTTCTTTAAAAATCCACTTGGAATTCCTCCTCTTCATTCTGCTCAGCTGCACTGATTTCCTCTTTTTCTGCAACCCAGTCTCACAACCACTGTTACTGATGTGTTAACGACACTGCCACTTTTCCTCAACAGAGGGAAATAATGAATTCATGTTCAACTCCTTCCCCCTTTTTTGGAAAAATGATTACTGACATTTTTCATAAACATCTTGAGTACTCTTGCTTCTATAAAGAAATGTTTAACATTAAAAGGAAGCCAAGAATCTTTATACAAATATGGAGACCCCAATCTGTGGATTTAAATGGTTAGAACAAACATTTGGTGTCTTCTCAGAGAACTCTACTGGGATTCTTTCCTCTCCCCCAACTTGTAGCCCAAATAAACAAATGAAAATAGCAAACAGTAGAGTGTATTAAAGAGTGAGAAATAGTTTCCCAAACTAGAGGGAGAGCGAAGGTTAGTGAAAGGTACATGCTGAGCGGTCGCAGGAATACCTGGAGATAGGAATGTACCCGGGAAGTGAGTCTGCTGCCTACTCCTTAGAAGTACTGCCACCCTGCAGGAGTCTTGGCGTCTGTGGCTCGATGTTTCATTGTTTTATTTATGTAAATTTGTGTAATTGAGATGCATAATATTGGAACTATCTTGTGGTCTTGGTGAATGGGAGTCCCAGCATTCCCTCCAACTTGCTCTTTAAAATATACCTTGACCACATCAGTTATATGGGTCATAGAAATTATTTCTTTGAATTTTGTTTCTTAGCTCTTCACTTTTCTTTCCTAAAAGAAAAAGCAGTACATATTCATCAAAAGAAAACACACATAAGGCCAAGAGAATGAACAAGCAGTGCCTGTAATTTCATGCAGACGGGCAGCCTGGGACAGAGCCTGCTGATACCGGTTAGGTTTTTGCCACTGTGTGTGTATGTGCATTTCTTTAGAAAGGTCATGCCATTACAATTTCCTAACCTGCATTTTAAAATTGATAATATAATTTGAAAACCTTTTTTCATGCAACAAATACTTCTGCAGCCTCATTTGTGCAGGCAGCAGAGTACAGCTGACCCTTGAACAATGCAGAAGTCAGGGGGACTGGCCCTCTGCAGTTGAAAATCCACATGTACTGTACATTTGACTCCCCACAACTTAACTAATAATAGCCTACTGCTGACCTCACCAAAAACATAAAGTCAACTAGTATATATTTTATATCTTATGTGTATTATATATTTTATTCATACGACAAAGTAAGCTAGAGAAAGGAAAATATTATTAAGGAAATCATAGGGAAGAGGAAACACATTTGCAGTATTCATTAAAAAAATCTTTGCATGAATGGACCTGCACAGTTCAAACCCATGTTCTTCTCAGGTCACCTGACTGTCATTTGCAGGAGCCCCCATTGTCTTCTGGAGCATGAGATAAAGAATCTCTCTGTCATAAACAGTGCTGTCATGAATTCTTAGAGATAAACTTTGTGCAAAGTCTTAATTATTTCCTTTAGATGAAATGTTTAGAGGAAAAGTGGATTTTCTTGGTTAAGGAGCATTCACACTTTTAAGTTTACAAATTATATTTTGATAAATGACTCCCTAAAATACAAATTACTGCTGTTGCTTCTTTCTGTTATTACAAATTTTTGATATAAATTAAAAGGAAAAATGTCATTTTGTTATTTTTATTTACATTTATTTCAGTACTAATAAGGCTGAATAAACCATTATGTTCTCATTGCTTATTAACATTACTTAACTAGCTACTAGGTCACGTGTGGTACTAGTTCATGTCTTTTTCTACTGGGGTATTTATTGCTTTTCATTTCCCAGTTGTAAGGCTCCTTTATATATTGAAGGCTAACATTTAATCATAGGCCAGACATGATTCTAAGCTTTTACACAGCATCTTTGTTAAGCCTTACAAATCCTCTGTAAGGTAGGTACAATTTTTATGTACTTCTTTGATGGACAAACTGAGGGTCCTTAAGAAGTATTTTCAAAGATACATGATTTGTAAATTTTAGAGCTAAGATATTACCAAAGCAACTTGACTCTTAACCTCCTTGACACCTAGCCTTAAAGGAAAATTCATCTTAAAGACATTAACCACTTGAATGTGTTGTAAGTTACATTTTGAACATTTTTGGTGGCCCACAAAATATTTTTGTGTAACATAACCAGATCTATTTATTTTATGTTTCTGCCTTTGGTGTGATGGGCTGTTTCCTCCCTCCTCTGATGGTTGTTCCCAAGCCACTGTAGCCTGCAGTTTGCAATTTCATCTTTTTCATTCATAAATGCCATATATTTTATTGTTTTATTGAACTTTTTATTCTTTTCTCTTAATCTATTTCTTCTATTAACATCTGATAAAAGAATAAAAAAGTTTTAAAGAAAACCTCTTTGCTGGTCATCTATTTCTTTCAGTAAAGTTTTGCTAGTATCTCCAGACATTTCTAAATACTTCTTGCATTTATTTTTTAAAAATATTTTATTTGTTTATTTTTAGACAGAGGAGAAGGGAGGGAGAAAGACAGGGAGAGAAACATTAATGTGTTTGGTTGCCTCTTCTGCACCCCCAACTAAGGACCTGACCTGCAACCCAGGCATGTGCCCTGACTGGGAATCGAACCAGCGACCTTTTGGTTCACATGCCCATGCTCAATCCACTGAGCTACACCAGACAGGGCTCTTGTATTTATGTTTAAGTCCTTCAATTTGTTCATTATTATTTCAATATTGGTCTCTTCCATTACATTTCTCATCCGTTCCCGTTCTCCTTTTGGGGGCGTCACTGCTCCACTGTAGTGGTGTGGGGCACCAGGAGCTGTCACGTGTTGACAGACCCTACTCTCCAGTGATGATTGGAGGTGGAAATTTCTCCCGGATGAGCAGAGCTTGTGTCTCTCCCCAGTATCTTTAAACCTGCAGTCTGGAGAGTAAATCCCTTTCTCGTGGTGGACAATGTGGGACGGGAGACAGGGGAACTGGGGAATGACATCTTCCTACCAGGCAGAGAAACCCAAGTCCCAGTGAGAGACACAGAAGATGGAAGCAAACACAACGTGGAGGCCAGGCCCACTGGTGTGTGAGCCCTGGCTGTAGGAGATTCGAGGCCTGGGGCTCCCGCTATGCTTGACGTTCCCTGAGGGCTCATAAAACCAAAAGACCCAAGGCCTAACTTAGTTCAGGATGATTTCAGTTAGTTGCAACCAACAGAAACCTGAATACCATCTTGCTTATTATACGTACGTGAAATAGCTATTGACTTTTGTATATGCGGATACAAGTGACCAAAAAAACACATCTATTATTTTCAATAGTTTCTCATTTGGGATTTGCAGATTTCCAGAAATTAGTGCATTTTATTTTGTGTGTGATGATAACGTTGCTCCATAATTTCAACATTTTTACGCACATGCACACATATTTATACATGTATATGTATGCACATGCACACACAGACACACATGTATTTCTTTCTGCTTGTATTTGCAAGAACTTCTCAGATGATTTTGGCTAACAGCAGTGCTGGCATGGGTGCCACTCCTAATTGTAACAAGGCCACCTCCAGAATACCAGGGTGGAGTGGCCTGTGCTGTTGGTTTCAGATAGATGTAACACATCACGTTAATTGAATAGTCTTCTCTATTTATTGTAAAAAGCCTTGCTTTTAAAGAACATAAAAACAAACTTTATATTTTTAAAGTCTTTTTAGCATTTAAGAGGACAATTATGTGTTTTAGAAAATCTCCTTTGGTACACTAATATGATTATGTTCATAGATTTTTTTTCTAAGGGCTGATTCATTTTTGAAATTCTAGAGACAGATTATTGTTTTTTAATTGTTATGTGACTTATCTATTGTGGCTACATTTGCTTTGCTAATATTTTTCTTACCAGTTTCCCTCTATACTCAAAATTAGAAATCTGTCTGAGGTTTTTAAATGAAACATTTTTCAGATTTTGGTGTCAGGATTATACTAGCTTTCTAACAATTCTCTTGTTCTGAAACAAAGACCACATGAAGTACCTGTCTCTTTATGTTAGCTAGAATTCACTGGTAAACTTCCTGAACCCAGCATCCTTTGGGGATTCTTTAAAATCATTAAACTTTTTTTTTCTTTTTTGGTGTGTGGATATTTCTGTTTTCAACCTTGTGTCAATTTTCTAAATTGACTTTTTTTGCTCCAAAATATTTATCTCATTGAATGTATCACATTGATTATATATTTGTACATAGCAATTTATATTTACACATTCCCTTTCTATCTGTGATTCCATGCCTTTCCTCATTTATGACTTTAGATTGAAGAGTTAACTTCACTAGAGCTCTGTCCATTTTGTGGTCAGGTAAGTGAATCAGCTCTTACATTTATTAATTGGTGCAGTTTTTCTTTTTTTTCTTTTTTTAACTTTATTTTAATCATTGTTCAAATACAGTTTTCTCCTTTTTACTCCCAGCCCAGCCCCCCCTCCACCCCCACTTCCCTCCCATTACCACCCTCCCCCTAGTTTTTGACCATGTGTCCTTTAAATTTGTTCCCGTGAACCCTTCCCAATGTCCCCTGAAATTCCCTCTACTCTCCCCTGTGGTCACTATCAGCCTGTCCTCTATTTTAGTGTCTTTGGTTATATTTTGCTTGCTTCTTTATTTTGTTGCTTAGGTTCCTGTTAAAGGTGAGATCGTATGGTATTTGTTTTTCACTGCCTTGCTTGTTTCGCTTAGCATAATGTTTTCCAGCTCCATCCATGCTGTTGCAAAGGGTAGGAGCTCCTTCTTTCTTTCTGCTGCATAGAATTCCATTGTGTAAATGTACCATAGTGTTTTGATCCATCCATTTACTGATGGGCATCTTGGTTGCTTCCAGCATCTAGCTATTGTAAATTGTGCTGCTATGAACATTGGGATGCACAAGTTCTTTTGGATTGGTGTTTTAGTGTTCTTAGGATAGAGTCCCGGCAGTGCAATTGCAGGGTCAAAAGGCAGATTCATTTTTAGTTTTCTGAGGAAGTTCCATACTGCTTTCCATAGTTGTTGTACCAGACTGCAGTCCCACCAACAGTGCACTAGGGTCCCCTTTTCTCCACAACCTCTCCAACACTTGTTGTTTGTTGCTTTGTTTATGATAGCCATTCTGTCTGGTGTGACGTGGTATCTCATTGTGGTTTTAATTTGCATCTCTCTGATAACTAGCAATATTGAACATCGTTTCATGTGTCTTTGGATTTTCTGTATGTCCTCCTTGGAGAAGTGTCTGTTCAAGTCCTTTGCCCACTTTTTAGTTGGATTCCTTGTCTTCCTAGAGTGCAGTCGTGTAAGTTTTTTATATATTTTGGAGATTAAACCCTTGTCTGAGATATCATTGGCAAATATGTTTTCCCATACAGTTGGTTCTCTTTTAATTTTGATACTGTTTTCTTTAGCTGTGCAGAAGCTTTTAATTTTGATGAGGTCCCATTTGTTTATTCTTTCCTTTATGTCCCTTGCTCTAGGGGAAACGTCAGTAAAAAAGTTTCTTCGTGAAATATCTGAGATTTTCCTACCTACATTCTCCTCTAGGACTTTTATGGTGTCACCTTTTATATTTAAGTCTTTTATGCACCTTGAATTTATTTTTGTATATGGTGTAAGTTGGTGTTCAAGTTTCATTTTTTTGCACGTGGCTGTCCAGTTCTCCCAACACCATTTGTTGAAGAGGCTATTTTTACTCCATTTTATGTTGCTTTCTCCTTTGTCAAATATTAATTGACCATAGAGACTTGGGTTTATTTCTGGCTCTCCGTTCTGTTCCATTGGTCTATGTGCCTGTTTTTATGCCAGTACTAGGCTGTTTTGATTACAGTGGCCTTGTAGTATAGTTTAGTGTTGGGTATTGTGATCCCTCCTACTTTACTCTTCTTTCGCAAAATTGCAGCAGCTATTCAGGGTCGTTTATGAGTCCATAAAAATTTTTGAAGTGTTTGTTCTATGTCTGTGAAATATGCCATTGGTACTTTAATAGGAATTGCATGAATGTGTAAATTGCTTTGGGTAGTATGGACATTTTGATGATATTAATTCTCCCAAATCATGAACACGGTATATGTTTCCATTTGTTTGTGTCTTCCTTGATTTCTTTCCTGAGTGTTATGTAGTTTTCTGAATACAGGTCTTTTACCTCTTTGGTTAGGTTTATTCCTAGATATTTTATTTTTCTTTTTGCTATTTCAAATGGGATTTTTTCTTTGATCTCCGCTTCTGCTGTTTCATTGTTGGTGTACAGAAATGCCTTTGATTTCTGGATATTGACTTTGTATCCCGCTGTTTTGCCAAATTCATTTATTAGGTCAAGCAGTTTTTTGGTGGAGTCTATAGGATTTTCTATGTATACTATCATGTCATCTGCAAACAGTGAAAGTTTTGTTTCCTCCTTTCTGATTTGGATGTCTTTTATTTCTTTTTCTTGTCCAATTGCTGTGGCTAAAACTTCCAGTACTGTATTGAAAAGAAGTGGTGAAAGTGGACAGCCTTTTCTTGTTCCTGATCTTAGTGGAAAAGATTTTAATTTTTGCCCATTGAGAATGATGTTGGCTGAAGGTCTCTCATATATGGCCTTTATTATGTTGAGGAATGCTCCCTCTATTCCCACTTTGCCGAGTGTTTTTATCATGAATGGGTGCTGTACCTTATCAAATGCTTTTTCTGCATCAATTGATATGATCATGTGGTTTTTGTCTTTGCTTTTGTTTATGTGATGTATTACATTTACTGACTTGCGAATATTGAACCATCCTTGCATACCTGGAATGAATCCCACTTGGTCATGCTGTATGATCTTTTTAATGTATTGTTGGATGCCGTTTGCCAGTATTTTGTTGAGGATTTTAGCGTCAATGTTCATCAGTGATATTGGCCTGAAGTTTTCTTTCTTTGTTGTGTCTTTATTTGGTTTTGGAATTAGGATGATGTTGGCCTCATAAAAAGAGTTTGGGAGACTCCCATCTTTTTGGATTTTTTGGAATAGTCTGTGAAGGATAGGGGTTAGCTCTTCCTTAAATGCTTTGTGGAATTCTCCTGTGGAACCATCTGGTCCAGGGCTGGATGGGCTTTTGTGTGTTGGGAGTTTTTTGATTACTGCTTCAGTTTCTTTTGTTGTTATTGGTCTGTTCAGGGTTTCTGCTTCTTTTTCATTGAGTTTTGGAAGATTATATTTTTCTAGAAAGTTGTCCATTTCACCTAGGTTTTCAAATTTCTTGGCATACAGCTCTTTGTAGTAATTTCTTACAATCCTTTGTATTTCTGTGGTATCTGTTGTAATCTCTCCTCTTTCATTTCTGATTGTGTTTATTTGGGTCTTCTCTCTTTTTTTCTTGATGAGTCTGCTTAAAGTCTTGTCGATTTTGTTTATCTTTTCAAAGAACAAGCTCTTGGATTCATTGATCCTTAGAATTGTGCTTTTAGTCTCCATGTCATTTAATTCTGCTCTGATCTTGGTTATTTCCTTCCTTCTGCTAGCTCTGGGTTGCCTTTTTTGTTGTTCCTCGAGTTCTTGTTTGGAATGTTTCTAACTTTTTTAGGTGGGCCTGTATCGCTATGAACTTCCCTCTCAGGACTGCCTTGGCTGTGTCCCATAAGTTTTGGGTTGTTGTGAGTTTGTTTTCATTTGTTTCCAGAAACCTTTTGATTTCTTCCCTAATATCATTCTTGACCCATTCATTGTTTAATAGTATGCTATTTAATCTCCATGATTTTGAGTGTTTTGGGGTTTTTTCCTTGGGGTTGATTTCTAGCTTCAGTCCCTTGTGGTCCGAGAAAATGCTTGGTATGATTTCAATTTCCTTGAAATTCTTGAGGCTTGTTGTGTGTCCTATCATGTGGTCTATCTTTGAAAATGTTCCATGTACATTTGAAAAGAATGTATATTTAGCTTCTTTTGGATGGAGGGCTTTGTATATATCAGTAAAGTCCATTTCCTCAAGGGTATTGTTCAATGCCACAATATCTTTGTTGATATTTTGCTTGGAAGATCTGTCCATTTTTGATAGTGGGGTGTTAAAATCTCCCATTATAATTGTGTTGCTGTCCATATCTTTCTTGAAGTCCTCAAAGATTTTCTTTATGTATTTGGGTGCTCCTATGTTCGGTGGATATATATTTACAATATTTATGTCTTCTTGGTGGATTTTCCCTTGAGTATTATGAAGTGACCTTCTGGGTCTCTCTTTATGGACCTTTTTTGGAAGTCTATTTTGTCTGATATGAGAATTGCTGCCCCGGCTTTTTTTCCCTGTTTATTTGCTTGGAAGATTTGTTTCCAGCTCTTCACTTTCAGCCTGTGTAGGTCTTTTATCCTGAGGTGGGTCTCTTGTAGACAGCAGATATGTGGGTCATTTTTTCTTGTCCAGTCAGCTATTCTATGTCTTTTGATTGGAGCATTTAATCCATTTACGTTCAAGGTTATTATTGATAGGTACTTATTCATTGTTTTTTATGTACGTGTGTTCCTCTCTCTTTCTCGCCCTCTCTCTTTCTTCTCTCCTCCTTAAAGCAGTCCTTTTAGAATCTCTTGCAGAGCTGGTTTGGTCGATGCGTATTCTTTTAGACTTCTTTTGTCTGGGAAGCTTCTTATTTGGCCTTCTATCTTGATCGAGAGCATTGCTGGATATAGTAGCCTGGGTTGCAGACCTCTAGTTCTCATTACCTGGAGTATTTCTTGCCATTCTCTTCTGGCTTGAAGTGTTTCCATTGAGAAGTCACCTGTTAGCCTTATTGGGGCTCCCTTGTATGTTACTTCCTTCTTCTCCCTTGCTGCCTTTAAGATTCTCTCTTTGTCTTGAAATTTTGCATTTTAATTATGATGTGCCTTGGGGTGGGTCTGTTTGGGTTCCTCTTGATTGGGACTCTCTGTGTTTCCTGGATTTGTGTGACTTTTTCTCTTATCAAATTAGGGAAGTTCTCCTTCATTACTTGTTCAACTAGGTTTTCAATCCCTTGCTCTTCTTCTTCTCCTTCTGGTATCCCTATTATATGGTTATTATTACGTTTCATATTGTCTTGCATTTCTATTAATCCCTCCTCATTCTTTCTGAGCCTCTTTTCCTTTTCTTGCTCTTTCTAGATGCTGTTTTCTACTTTGTCCTCCAGCTCGCTAATCTGATCTTCTGCTTCATCAATCCTGCTTTTCATTCCTTCTACTGTGTTCTTCAGTTCAGAAATTGTATTCTTCATTTCCTCTTGGCCTTTGTTGAGAGTTTCTATTTCCTTTTTCATGTTTATATAGTTTGCAGTGAGATTGATGTAGTTTCCCTCTAATTTCTGAAAGCTCATTGTGAGTTCATTGAACTTCCTGGTAATCATTGTTTTGAACTCACTATTTGATAGTTGAGTTGCCTCTATTTCATTTAGCATTTTTCCTGAGGCTTCCTTGTTTCCCTTCAGCTGAGGGTTGTTTCTTTGTTTTCTCATTGTTCGTGGGTTTCTTCTTTTTTCTTCTTGTTTGTTAATTTGAACTGTTCTGATTCCCTGTAATTATGGTTTGAACTTCTGTGGTAGAATATTCGTGTGTTTCAGTGGTGCAATCTCCTTCATGTATCCTGGTGTTCACAGCTTCCCCCTACTCTTTTTTGGGATCAGTTGGAGGAGTAAGGCAAAATGGTTTAAGACAGCAAGACAGTGTACTATGATATTTACATTAGCAGCCAGTAGAGAAGAGATGGGTTATCCTTTGGCTTCTTTTAGTGTTAACTGTGATCCTCCACCCCACTATCCACGTTTTAGAAAGGATGGTAAGAACGTTAGACTCTTATTGGGGCCGAGAGGATTGTTAGTTGGATCTAGAAAGCTGTGAGGCTGTGGGAGGTCAGATTCTAAGGTAGGGTTGGACTAAAGATTTGTATATAGGGGTAGTGAGTAAAAGAATAGAGACAACCCCCACAATAGTATAGTTCAGGAAACTGCAAAGTGGTCTGAGATCAGGTAGGAGTATTGAGAAGCATTTACAATTGTATAGACTAGGTCTTACTAGCAATAATAGTAAAGTGACAGTCTTGTGGCAGAATCTATGAGGTCTAGATAACAAGAATAAAGAGTAAAGAACCTTGAGAGGTGTATTAATAGAACACAGATGAAGGATAGTAACTTATCAACACCTTGTGACTGAGATACCAGGGGAACCTATCAAATGACAGTATAACCAGCCAAGCAAAGAAGATTATACAGAAAGAAAAAGAATACGAAAATATTATTAAAATAAAAAATGTCGGAAGAGTGAGAAAAGTGTAATACAAATTTACAGTAACTTGGAAGATTAAAAAAAAAAGAAAGAAAAGCAGAAGATGTAGTGCAGGAGAGATAAATTTTAGTGGAAGGAATAATATTAGGATGAATGGAAGAGAAACATAAGGGATTGCGAGATAAAAATAATAAGAATTGAAAAATAAAATGTCACATAAAACACAAGATAAAATCAATGAAGCAACATCAGCCACAAAAACAAAACAAAACCAAACAACCCCCACCTCAAAAAAAAAAAACAAACAAACCCAAAAAACCCAGAACAAAACAAAACAAAACAAAAAAACCTCTTATTGGTTTCTAACTGGCCAGACCAGTTTTTCTGATCTTGCTGGTTTCAGCTGGCTGAGGGACCTTTGAAATGCTTCCCTCTCTCCCAGCCAGATCTCAGCAAGTCTGTCAGGCAGCCTGGGCACTCCCAAACACACTGGCTCTTTGGATCTCACCTCCACGTTCTTCTGGACTCTGGGGTCCTGCAGGTTTCCAGCTCTATGATCTCAGGGGGCACCCGCGACGTTTTGGGATTCACTGCACCCTCCCTGGGGATCGTAAAAGGCAGTGCCCCTCCCCCAAACTTTTGGGATTGGGGTCTAGGATCGCCCTAAGCACCTCGCCTCGACCCTTCCGGGATCAAAGCGCGTGAGTCAGTCATCCTGATGGTGCGCGAGCCGAGCCCTTTACAGCTCCGTGGTCCCCGCCGAACCGCACTCTGACCGGGTGTTGGCCCCTTTCCTGGCTCCCCCGGTCGGTCTGGCTGGAAATCTCTGCGCCACCACTGTAGGAATGCACCGAGAACCATGTCCCGGGATCCCGGCTCGCTATTCAGGCCTCCCTATGGGGCGCGAGAGGAGCACGGCCGTCTCTGTACTCTCCACTGATCTGCACTTCAACTGGGCTAGGGGTGCAGGCACCCTTCCAGGCTGCCCCTGGTCCTGTCGGCTAGAGTCCCTCACTCCTCCCAGCTCTCTGGGAGGGGGTTCATAGTCCCTGGGTGATTTTTTCCCAGTCTAGCTGGCCAATCTGTTCCTTTTAGCAACACATTCTCCCCTGGAGTTGCTCACCCCCCCCTCCCCCCGTATTCGGGGAGGGAGCAGCGACTTCCCTCTCCCGGGAGCCCTGGGGCAGACCCCGGAGCATTGGGCGGGCCTGCACACCCCTGGACCCCGCGCTGACCCCTAGGCTCCTTTTGTCCTGTAGCCGTCTCCTTACTGTCTGGTCTTCCAGTGAGTGCAATAATTATTGATGTCCTGCTTTCAAAAGTGATTCAGTAACCTAGCCCACTTGCTCTGTTTCTCCACCGATCCGCGAGTTTCCCCCCTCTTCACAGAAGCCGAGAAAAATGCTGCCTAGAGTAAAGCCGCCATCTTCCCTCCTCCCTTTTGCCCATTTTTAAATTGGGTTGTTCATTTTCTTGTTGTTGCATTTTAAGGGTTCTTTGTACATTTTGATAATCCTTTATCAGATATATCTTTTGTTCATATTTTCTCCTAGTCTAGGGCTTCTCTTCCCATGCTGGTGACAAAATCTTTTGTGAAACAGGAGTTTTTAATTTGAATAAAACCCAGCTTATCAATTATTTCCTTCATGAACCATGACTTTAATGTCCTATCTAAAAAGTCATCACTGCGCTCAGGGTCATCTTGATTTTCTCCTGTACTATCTTCTTGAAGTTATACAGTTTCATGATTTATATTTATATCTCTGATTTTTTTAAATTGTTTTTGTGAAGGGTGTAAGATTTGAGTCTGGATTCTTTTTTTTTTTTTTACTTGTAGATGTCTAATTGTTCTAACATTATTTGTTGGAAAGACTTTCATTTTTCAATCTTATTAGTTTTTCTCCTTTGTTGAAGATCAGCTGACCATATTTATATGGGTCTTTTTTGGGGCTCTTTATTTTATTTTATTGATCTATTTTTCTATGCTTTCACCAATGTCACACTTTCTTGGTTACTGTAGTTTAATGGTAAGTCTTGAAGATGGACAGTGTCAGTCCTAACTTTGGTCTTCTGTTTCAATGTTGTGTTGGCTTTTGAGTTTTTGCCTTTTTGTATAAACTTTAGAATCTGTTTGTCAATATCCACGAGATAAGTTGCTGGGATTTTAATTGAATTTGCATCAAACCTATAGATCAATTTTGGAGGAACTACCATCTTGACAATATTGAGTCTTCCTATCCATAAACATAGAATATCTATCCATTTATTTAGTCCTTTGATTTTTCATCATTTTATAGTTTTCTTCATACATATCTTGTACATATTTTATTAGATTTATACCTAATAGTTCATTTTATGAGATGTTAATATCAAATCCTACTTGTCATCTGGTTGGAATCCTACAGTATATAGCCTTTTATGGTATACAGAAAAATGATTGATTTTTGTATATTAACCTTGTATTCTGCAACCTTGCTATAATTAGTTCAGCAAGCAATCATAATTGCATATTGATTAAGGGGTTTTTTTTTGGTCAATTCTTTTGGATTTCCTACATAGATGATCATATCATTTGTGAACAAAGAGAGTTTTATTTCTTCCTTCCAAATCAGTATATGTTTAATTTCTTTTTCTTATCTTATTGTATTAATTAGGGCTTCTAGTCTGATGTTGACAAGGAGTAGGGAGGGGGGTGTCATGGATTTGCTCTCGTCCTTTGTGAGAAAGCCTTGTTTCTCATCATTGAGTCTGACAGTAGCTATAGGTTTTTTTTAGATGTTCTTTATCTTATTGAGGAAGTTCCCCTCTATTACCAGTGTGTGAGACAGTTTTTATTTTTATTTTTATCATTAATGGGTGTGGAATTTTGTCAAATGATTCTTCTGCATTTATTGATATGATCATATAATTTTTCCTTCAGTATGTTGATGTAATAGATTAAATCACTAGTTTTTAAATGATGAACCACTCTTGTACACCTGGGATAAATCCCACTTGGTTGTGGTGCATAGTTCCTTTGACACATTTTTTGGATTTGATTTTTTAATATTCTGTGGAGAATTTTTGTATTTATTTTTTATGGGAGATATTGGTCTTTAGTTTTCTTGTGATGTCTTTGTCCGATTTTGGTATTAAGGTAACACTGGATTAATACAATAAGTTAGGAAGTATTTCCTTTGCTTTTATCTATTAGAAGAGATTGTAGAAAATTGGTGTTATTTATTTCTTAAATATCTGGTAGATCTTACCAGGAACCTTTCTGAGCCTTGTGTTTAATGTTTTGAAAGAGCATTAACTGATGATTCCATTTCTTTAATAGAGATCAGTCTTCTCAAAAGGTCTATTTTTACTTCTGTGAGTTCTAACAGATTGTATCTTTCAAAGAATTGATTTGTTTCATTTAGGTTATTACATTTGTCGGAATAGAGTTGCTCATAGCATTCTTCATTATTGTTTTAATGTTCATATAGTCTCTTGTACTATCTCTTCTTTTACTTTTGATATTAACACTTCATGTCTTCTTATTTTTTTTTAGCTTGGCTAGAGACATACCAATTTTATTGATCTTTTTAAAGAAATGACTTAGTTTTGTAGATTTTTCTCTATTGATTATTTGTTTTCAATATTAGTTATTTAAGATTTTATTTATTTAATTTTAGAGAGGGGGCAGGGAGAAAGATAGGGAGAAAATCATCAACATGTGGTTGCCTCTTATGTGTCCTCTCCTGGGGACCTAGCCCACAACCCAGGCATGTGCCCGGACTGGGAATTGAACCTGTTCTGTGTAACTATAATATAGTTACTCTAGCTTTTTTATGATTAGTGTTTTCATGGTATAGCTCTTATCACTCCTTTGTGTTTAATTTATATTTAAAGTGTTTTTTGGTAGACAGCATATAATTGGATTTTGTTTTTTTCATCCATTCTGATTTTTGATTTGTCTTTTATGTGGTGCACTTAGACTATTGACATTTTTTACTATTTTAATAATTAATTAATTAATTAAATTATTATCCTTACTTGAGGACATTTTTGCATTGCTTTTAGAGAGAGAGGAGAGGAGAGGCAGAGAGAGAGAGAGGGAGAGGGAGAGAGGGAGATGTGAGAGAGAAAAATTGATTGGCTGCCTTCTCTTACATGCCCTGACCAGGGATTAAACCTACAACCTGGGTATGTGCCCTGATTAGAAATTGAACCCACAACCTTTTGGCCTACAGGGTGATGCTCCAACGAACTGAGCTACACTGACCAGGGCTATTTTTCTTTTTTTATTTATTTTTCTTTTTATTGAATATATTAGGGTGCCATTGGTTAATAAAATTATACAGGTTTCAGGTGTACAGTTCTATAATATCAGCTGTATATTGTATATTCACTGCCACAAGTCATATCTCCTTCCATCACCATTTATTTCCCCTTCATCCTCTCTTATCTCTTCCCACTCCTGCTTTCCTTCTGGTAATCACTATACTATTATCTTTCTATGAGGTTCTTTCTTTCTTTCTTTCTTTCTTTCTTTCTTTCTTTCTTTCTTTCTTTCTTTCTTTCTTTCTTTCATCAGCTTAATCCCTTTACCTTCTTTATCCAGCTACCCATCACCTCCCCTCTGACAGCCGTCAGTCTGTTCTCTATCCATGAGTCTGTTTCTCTTTTGTTTATTTTATTCATTAGATTCCACATATAACTGAGATCATATGACATTTGTCTCCCTCTGATTGGCTTGTTTCACTTAGCATAATACTCTCCAGGTCCATTCATGCTGTTGTAAAAGGTAAGATTTCCTTCTTTTTTATAGCCAACTAGCATTCCAATGTATAAATGTACACAGCTTTTTATGTTCTCATCTACTGATGGGCACCTGTGCTGCTTCCAAATCTTGGCTGATGTAAATAACACTGCAATGAACATAGAGGTGCATATATTCTTTCAAATTAGTGGTTTGGGTTTCTTCAGGCATATTCCCAGAAGTGAAATCACTGGGTCATAAGGCAGTTCCATTTTTGATTCTTTGAGGTATCTCCATACTGTTTTCCACAGTCTACATTCCTACCAACAGTTCATGAGGGTTCCCGTTTCTCCACATCCTCATCAGCTTATGTTGTTTGTTGATTCATTGACGACAATCATTCTGATATATGTGAGGTGATATCTCATTGTGGTTTTAATTTGCATTTATCTGATGATTAGTGATGTTGAGTAGCTTTTCATATTTCTATTGGTCATCTGTATGTCCTCTTTGGGGACAATTCTATTCAGGTCCTTTGCCCATTTTTTAACTGGATTGTTTGTTTTGTTGGTGTTAAATTGTTAGGTTCTTTATAAATTTTGGATATTGACCCCTTATCATATGTATCATTGGTGAATATGTTCTCCCACTTAGTAGGTTGTCTTTCCATTTTGTTGATGGTTTCCTTTACTGTTCAAAAACTTTTTAGTTTGATGTAGTCCTGTTTGTTTACTTTTTCTTTTGTTTCTGTTGCCCAAGGAGATACATCAAAAAAGATATTGCTATGAGAAATGTCCAAGAATTTACTGCCTATGTTTTCTTCTAGGATTTTTATGGTTTACCTATCATTTAAATTCATTCTGAGTTTATTCTCATGTGTAATGTAAGAAGGTGGTCTGCTTTTATTTTTTTTGCACATGTCTGTCCAATTTTCCCAACACTATTTATTGAAAAAACTATACTCTGTTGTATATTCTTGTCTTCTTTGTCAAATATTAATTGATTACAAAGGTGTAGATTTATTTCCAGGCTCTGTATTTTGTTCCATTGAGCAATATGTCTGTTTTTATGCCAGTATCATGCTGTTTTACTATGGCCTTGTAGTAGAATTTGATACTAGGTAGTGTGATTCCTTCAACTTTGTTCTTCGTTCTCAAGATTGCTGTGGCTATTTGGGGTCTTTTGTGGTTCTGTATATGTTTTGGAATATTTGTTTTAGTTTTGTGAAACACACCATTACTGGAAGTCCTAGTCACAGCAATCAGACTAGAAGAAGACATAAAAGGGATCCATATTGTAAAGGAAGAAGTAAAACTATCATATTATGATAGAAACCTAAAGATTCCACCAAAAAAAATACTGGAACTTACAAATGAATTTAGTAAAGTAGCAGGATAAAAAGTAAATATCCAGAAATCAGTTGCATTTATATGTGCCAGTAGTAAACTATCAGAAAGGGAAACTAAGAAAACAATCTTATTTATAATTGTATCAAAAAACCCTAAATACCTAGGAATAAATTTAACTAAGAATGTAAAAGACCTATACCTGGGAAATTATAAGACACTGAAGAAAGAAACTGAAGAAGATACAAATAAGTGGAAGCATGTACCGTGTTCATGGATAGAAAGAATGAACATCACGAAAATGTCCATACTACCCAAAGCAATCTACAGATTTAACACAATTCCTATCAAAATAGACCATTGATTTTAAAGTGATTATTGATATCATTAGAATAATATATTATTTGTTACTGTGTTCTCTTCATTGCTCCTGTTTTTTCCTCTTTTTGTCTCCCCCTCATTGTTTTTGCCTTTTGTGGTTTTAAATGAACACAATTCAATTTTCTCTCCTTTATTACAATTATACATTAAAAAGAAACTTTTTTAGAGTTGTCATAAAATTTGCAATATAATTAATACATAATTGAGCCTAATTTCAGATAACACTATATAACCTCACAAATACTTTAAGTATGAAATATTTTTAATTCTTTTCTGCCAACCCTTGTATTATTTCTGTCATTATTTTCACATTTATATGCTATAATCATTACTGTGTTATTGCTGTTATTACTTTGAAAAAATAGCAAATCATTATGTTAGATCAATTAAGAATATGAAAAATAAAAATTTGTATTTAATCTTCACTTATTCCTTCTGTAATGCTCTTTCTTTATGTAGATCTGAATTTCTGAGCTATAGAATTTCCTTTCTTTCTGAATAATTTCCTTTAACATTTATTGCAAGTCAGTTCTGGTGGCAACCTAGTTCCTCAACTTTTGTCCAAGAATTTTATTTTTCCTTTACTTTAGAAAGAGATACAACATCCTAAGTTTTTTTCTTTTAACATGATAAAATACTTAAATATTTTGCTCCACTCTCTTCTTGCTTGCATGGTTTCTGAGAAAAAGTCACATATAATTCTTATCTCTGCTCCTCTAAAGGTAAGCCTCTTTCAAGATTTTTTTCTTTATGTTTGATTTTTCACAATTTGAATTCATTAAGTGCAGGTGTAGAATTTATTTTTAGCACTTACCTTATTTAGTGTCCTCTAAACTTCCCAGATATGTGGTTTAGTGTCTGACATTAATTCTGGTATTTTCCTTTGCATATGTTACAGTTTTTGTAGTTGTCCCACGGTTCTTGGATCTTCTGTTTTCTTTTCTTTTTGGTCTTTTTTCTCTTTGCGTTTCCTTTTGGGAAGTCTCTATTGACACATCCTCCAGCTCAGAGATCTTTACTCAACCATGCCCAGTCTACTCATGAGCCCATCAAAAGCATTCTTTATTTTTGTTATAGTGTTTTGATTTGCAGCATTTTTGGTTTTTCTTTAGAATTTCCACCTCACTGCTTACATTGCCCACCTCTCTCCTTTGTTCTTGCATGCTGTCTACTTTATCCACTAGATCTCTTAACATATTAATCAAGGTTATTTTGAATACCTGTTCTGGTAATTCCACCATGCATGCTCTACAAGCATCTGGTTCTGAGGCTTGTTCTGTCTCCTCAAACTGTTTTTTTTTTACCTTTTGAGGTACCTATTTTTTTCTTGATGGTAGACATGGTGTACTAGCTAAAAGGAGCTATGGTAAATAGGCCTTTAGTAATGCGATGGTAAAATGTGTGAGAAGGGGCAGAGTTGTATAGTTGATTCTATGATTAAGCCTTGGGTTTTTAGTGGCCCTATGCTTGAGTGAATTGAAAAGTATATTGCCTTTTTCACTTTTGCTCCCTTAGGTGGGACAGGATGATGAAAGTGGGTGGTGTTGAGTTTTTCTATTTCCCATATGAAACAATAAGGGAGTGGGATTGAGCATATTCCTTCCCCCAGCCCAGTGATGCTGTGCAATGAAACAGTTAAAGGTTTGGTAAAATAGTTTCTCTTGAAGGCAGGCCTTGTTTAGAGCAAAAGGATATGCAGCATTTTAAGATTCTTATTTTCCTCCGCTTTTACTAATGTTCACTGTGAGATGATGTGTTTTTATCTCTCAGGTTTGTTCACACTAAATTTGCATTGCATTTCATCCATTACAGCTTAGGGTTTTCTACCCTAGCACAGGCTCCCAAGGTGAATGTTCTGGTAACTTGTGATTCTCTGCATTGCTTGTCTGTCTCTCCAGCTTTGGGGCCAGTGCTTTGCCCTGTGACCTCACTTTTTTGACAAATCTAAGAGGAGTTCATGGATTTTTTAGTTTGTTCAGCTTTTAAGTTGCTGTTTAGAACAACCGGAGACTTCTAAGCTCCTTATATGCTGGACCTGAAACCAAAAGTCCAGGGTCATATAATATATTTTTATGCATGAGAGTTTTAATCAATTACTTCATACCTCTTTGAAAAGATGTGTATAAATGGATACATAAATATATACACACATATGTATACATACATTTATATACATACATTTATATATCTGAATTTAGAATATCTCAACATAGCACAGAACACCAACCATGTTTTGACTTAATAGCAATATTATAAATACAAAGAGTAGTGCAAAACTCCAAGTGAGTTTATGGTGGCTTGATTAAAAGTTCCTCAGAGACCAAAAGTTTGCATGGTCTGTCCCCAGAACATTTCATGCCCTAAAGAACTGCATGCAGTGAGCATGATTTGGGATGGGCGACAGTAAGTCTTCCTTTTATAAAAAGGGAGAAGGTGACACTGAAAGGGAAAGTGATGAAAGAGAACCACCTGGTACCTCTGTCTACCATGGTCCATGTTTAGGCAGATCCATTTCAGGAACGAGCACTAGTTTAAAATAACCACTTCAATGTGTCTGTATTAGTTTCCTATGGCTTCTGTAACACATTTACTGATTTACAAACAACAGAAATGGAGTATCTCTCTTTCCAGAGGCTAGAAGTCTGAAATCAGTTCCACTGGGCTGAAACCAAGGCACGCACCCTCCAGAAGCTCTGGGAGAGAGCCCATTTTTGCACTTTCCACCTTTGATGCTCACTGATATCCCTTGGTGTGAGGCACACTACTCTATCTTGGTCTCCGTGGTCATGTTACTTTCTCTTCTTCTTGTGTCAAATCTACTTCCATTTCTGTCATTAAGGAAACTTTGGACTGCATTTGGAGCCCATCTAGATAGTCCAGAATAATCTCTCCAACTCAAGATACTTAATTACTTCAGAAAAGGTGATTTTTCTCTTCATATAAGGTAACCTCTGTAAATTCCAGGGGTTGTTGGCTGATAACTTTGAATGGCATTATTCATCCTAATACTATACTGAGTAAATATTTCTCATCTGCTCTAATTTAAGGAATTTTCTGTTGTACTTTGAGCATGGAAATAGACTAACTCATGGTCACACTAGCTTTTCAATTCCAACATTGCTGAATTCTCTTGGGTTCTGAAGAAATGTTGCTTGTTGGTCTTTATTTTTACAATAGTCATACAATTTTTCAGAATGCTGTTGTGGTATAGTGGCCAAGGCACCATTAAAATATAAGGTGCTCTTTAAAATTTTGGAGAGTAAAGTCAAGTGGGACAAGCCAACAGGAGGGACAGTACTCTGTCGATGTACCAATTTCCACAGATACTTAAACACTGCATTGTGTGTGCTGATGCCCAGGCCCTTTTTATGTGTGCTCTGACTCATGCCCACACTAACCAGTAAACCCCAGTAAGTATCAGTGATACCAGATGCCTTGGGGAAAATGCCTATATTTTTCTTTGGGTTATTGCAAATGTGGACACTTGGGACAATTTTGCCCTGCATTTTTGGGGTTCAGAGCCATTCACCACATAAAGATCACACATCCCAGAGAAAGCCAACTCACCAAGACATAGAAATGATAAAAACAGAACTAAAGTGTGATTTAGGCAAGAGAAAACTCTTAATAGCTAGGTCAGCCAATTGTATGCCAGATAAAGTCAGGAATGATATCCCCAGCACACAGGCCTGAGACTGACTATAAATGATCCAGTTGAGTCTCTCAACTGGAGACTTACAGATGTCCTCAAAGGTAGGCCCTCTGTTCTTCAGTCTGGGTCTCATCCTCCATATGGTGCTGATTTGGTTGTTGTGGTAGAGCAATGTGGGATGAAACATGGGCTGCTTCGTGAGCTCCAGAAGAGTTTGAAAACTGTTTAAGGCCTCAGCATTCATCAGATTGGAGGTCTCTATGGCAAACATTTCCTGACTTCTGAGGGATAAGGGGATGTGTAGGCACATTCTAAGGATAGACTATTTATAAATAATGTAAACTATTTCAGTGCCCTGGAATGACCCCAGATATTTTGGGATCCTATCAAAATTCTCAGTTTGTGGCCAGAAGTTTGGGACTAAATTGGAATTGTTAAAAGTGAAGTAGTGATCAGAATCTTAACTAGTGAATATGGACAACAGTATGGTGATTGCCAGGGATGTGAGCTAGGAACTCACACCCCTGGCAAGGGGACTAAATGGTAATGGAAGAAATACAATGAAATAAACTAAAATATGAAATTGTATTGAACTTAAAACAAACGGAATGATAAACACCTAATAAAAGACTGAATAAGAATGAGTTTCTTGAAGTCTTTCATACAAAGAATTGAAGGTGTTTGGAATTAAAATATGACACATGTTAAGTTTATATCCATGCAAAGAGACACAAAGGATAATCATGCCTTATTTGCATAAACATACTCAGAGATAAAATGCACAAGAAGAAACTGGTACCTCATTAAATATAAGGTTGTACTGTGGCTTAATCTTAACTTCTCTTTCTTCTTTCTTGGTTGCTAGCCATCAAAGTCATTAAATAAATGTTCTGACCCATCCGTCTGACTCTCTAGTCGCTTACTCCTCCAGCCTCTTTACTTTGCTGCCAATTTAAATGTCCTCTGTAAATCCATCTTCCCTCTCAAAAGCCACTGGCAACTTCCTATTGCCTGAGGAATGATGACAAACTTTGTCTCATATCATTCTAACCTTAGGTCCAAAATTGGTGAGTAGTTTTTAATTAGTGCACCGACCCTGATGCATTTTGTCCTTCCTGCTTGGAGTCCTGTGTTAAAAAGGGATTTAACTACATCTGAATTCCATGAGAACTGAAATGTGTTGGGATTGATCGGGGATGCCAATCATGAGTGCGGTATCTGGGAGGGAAAGCCTGAGGTCACATATTTCCAATCCCTACCAGACACGATGCGATCTCATTTGTCATTTCATTTCCACCTCTCATTGCATGTTTTCAATTCTTTGCTCCACAACTCCAGATTATCTTATGTGCAGCAGTGACTTCCTCATTAGATTGCCAGGTAATTAAGAATATCCAGTCTACCCCACCTCTTATGCATTTTGGTATCTATCTCCCCCATGCCGCCTTCACCACCTCTGCCTGTGTTCCAACCCTCAGCAGTCTCACCTGGCCTATTTCACTATTCTCATATCTGCTCATAATTTTATTGAGTATTAAATACTTCAGTGGCTCCCATTTCAATTTCTTTCGCTTGGGGTAGAAGGCCTCCCTTGCTTTAGCCAAGGCTAACCTTTCCAACATTATCTCTACCACATGTTCAAACCCACTCCGTTCTGAGGGTCAGCTCTGTAAGCTCTTTGAGGGAAGGGTCCATGTCTTATTCACCTTTGTATCCCACATAACCTACTATGTTGCTTCTGAAGCTGTTGATATTAAATCAGCATTGGTTTATGCTGGTCACTGTACCTGGTTACTTACATAAACCATTCATTTTAATACAGTCCAACCCCCAACATGGATTTATCAACTCCACTTCCCAGGAGAAGAAAGTAGATCTCAATGAAAGTTAAGGAACCTCCCAAGGGTTATACAAGTCATGGAAAAGCCAGGGTTTAAATCCTGTCCTGGGTGGTTCCCTAATCCATGCATCTTCCCATCTGCCACAGTAGTTTTCTATAAAGCAGTGGGTCCCCTGCATTTTTTTTTTTTGGTGATATGTATGACAGGCAATCATAAAAGTGACATACCTTTATATGATTATTGACAGTTTTGAAGTTCTCTGTAACTCCTCCTCTTTTGTTCCCACTCAGGAAGACGTACCAGATTTTGTGTGTTATGTTATCACAGGGATACATTAAATTTTGGGTTAAAAAACAAAAGATGATAAAGTTTCTACCCTTTATTAAAACTAGTTGTGAGAAATCAGATTGGGATGGACCAAGGCTGGAAACGGGATATTTAATTTGTTTGTTCAAATCTTCTTGAGTCACCATACTTGGTGCGGAGATAAATTTTCAGAAGGAGCTTAGAAAATGAACTTTATATCGTTAAGACCTATTTTAAAAAGGCACAATGAAAAAAAATAATCTGAATTTGGAACTCAGCCGGATAAAATTGTTGTCCTGGATCATAAAGTGGGAAAATTCCTGGACTAAAACCACAGATTAGAAGATTAATGATAAATTAGAATGTATCATAGACTTTTTGGGAAATTGAAATGTATCATGAGCTAGGTTTAGTTTTGATATAAAACTGTAAAGACAGACATGTTGACTCTCTAAACCTAAATTAGAATAATTCTAGCTTATATGAATTGACTTCTGAGTTCTGTATATAAAATTCTAGGTGTGTGTTGATTTTATAGACAATAAAATAAAATAAGATAAAATTAAATTAAATTAAAACATGGTCATTTTATTAGTTCCCAGAACTGTCATAACAAATTTTCACACACTTGACTTCAAATAACAGTAATTTACTCTCTCAGTTCTGGAGGCTAAGGCCCAGAATCAAAGCTGCCAGCAAAGTCATCATGCTCCCTCTGAAGGCTCTGAGGGAGAGTCCTTACTGCGTCTTCTGGCTTCTGGTGGCTCCAGAAAGTCCTGGGCTCGTGGCCACCAGCACCAGTCTTTGCTTCATCTTCACATGGCTTTAACTTCTGTGTCTGTGTCTCCTCATTTTTTATTTCCTGTAAGGACACTTGCCATTGGACTTAGGGCCCACTTGAGTCATCTAGGATGATCCTATCTCAAGATCATTGATTTAATTACATCTGCAAAATCTCTTTTTTCTCCCACAAATAAGGTTACATTTATAGGTTATGGGGCTAAGGAAGGGGACATTTTTGCGTGTATGGAGTGGCCAGTGTCCAACTCACTGTGGTAATATATCACCATGTAAAGGACCAGGATACGAGTAAAAGTGGGACAAAACTTACATGGTTTTTGAAGTTCTGAATTTTAAGACAGAACTGTACAGGAAGCATCAGCTTTTCTTGTAATGCAGAGTGACTAGTGCAGAGAGTTGGTGGCATAGGTGGACAGCCAGACCAGTCAGGAGAATCCACCAGCAATGGGGTAATAAAGCCCCTTCTGCAGAACTTCTTTCAAGGCTTGGGAAAAACATGAGAAAGTTTTGACTTCCAGGAAAGAGCATATGAATGAAATATTTACTCCAGCAGACAGGGTTGGCTCCCAACTTAAACACCCTCCTTCCCACACCAGACTCCTTGGCCACATCTGGAAAAGCCATGCTTGATCTCCCAGTCATCTGTACTGTGCGGGTTTGCATTGTGACCCAGTTCTGCTAATGACACACTGTCCCTGAAGTGTCTACTTGTTATGTGAGAAACAGAAATGCTTATATGGTTAAACCAGTGTTTGTGAGATGTTGGGTACTTTTAGTTGAAAGCATTCTCTATTAATAGAGTTGCTTTGATAGAAGAATTTGGTCCATTTTCCGAACCAAGGAAAATTCCAACTATTTGACAGTCTCCAGGCTTAGAAGGTGAGAAACTAAAGGATGAAAGTGTTTACCTCTGACTTAGAATGGCTGTAGGGTTATGGTGGGATTTGACACCTGGGTTTGTTGACTTCTTGGAGCCCTTCCCATCACTAAGGTGCCAGTCAATTTCTCACTGCAGGTGGTCTTTGGTAACCTACTCACAGGTAAGGGCAGACAGGACAAAGTGAGCATGGCAGAGAAAGCTTTGCCAGAGAGCCCTGCTTATGGGACCTTTTCTCATTGTCCAACTAGTATTTTAGAGAATCTGACATTTAAAGAAGGTGACTCAGACAGAAGAAGGCATTGACTGGGAGCTTGGAACAACCCGCACATTTTGAAATCATATCCATCTCTCAGAGCCCAATCTCATTTACCCAGTTTTTATATGATCGTATCTAGCAGTCTGACCCACTAAGTCTCCTGCCTTCCATTTATCATGTTCACATATATGAGTTTATGCACACATATGTTTTAAATTATAAGAAATACATGAATATCTTTCTCATTCTTTTATTGATGAACATTTGAGCTTTGTTTACCTTTTGGCATCATATAATTCTCTTATAAACATTCGTGTAAAGCTCATGTGGATATGTTTTTATTTGTCTTGAGTAAATAGCTAGGAGTGAAATTGCTGGGTTGTATGATAACTCAGTTTTTGACTGAAAAACTGCTAGATTGTTTTCCAAAGCCACTGCACCACTTTGCCTTCACCAGAAATGTATGAGGGTTCTGATTTATCCATATCCTCACTAATACTTGTCTGAATTTTTTATTCTACTTATGCTGGTGAGTGTGAAGTGGTATCTCAATGTGATTTTAATTTACATTTCTCTGATGACTGATAATTTTTTCATGTACTTGTTGGTCATTGTGTATCTTCTTTTGAGAAAGTCTGTTCAGATCCTTTGCCTATTTTTTAAACAACCAGGAAATTTAAGCCTAAGAGCACTGTCAAAAACAGTGGAGGTTGTGTGAAAGAGATTGGGAAAAGATTCACGAATCTAATGAAGACACATCTTAGACCACAGGGTGGTCAGTGTGCAGGAGAGAACTGGAGAGTGAGACAGCTGGGAGGAGCCCCTTGAAGTCAGAACAAATATAGATAATTTGAAAGTGAACATAAACACAACAAATATTTTGATATATGTTTATATAATCAATTTCTTCACCGTCTCTCTAATGTCTTGTTACTGGTATTTTCATGAAAAATACATTTTTAATATGACTTAAATTTTTAAAATTATCTTAAGCATTGGTAATTTTGATAACCACAGCTTCTATTTCAATTAGTTGTAATATCACTGCTTATTTGAACTCAGATTTAAAATGATATGTGCACCAAAGCTATTTACACTACATTTCTGTTCTTAGATTTCTTAACTTAGTAAAAACATTATTTTTACATGGTACTGTGTTCCACCATAGTTTGTTTTGCACATGCTTTCCAGTGTCTCCATTACTATAAGCTAAACTGTTCCTTATTAAATATTTAATTTTAAATTTAATATAAAATATATTTTTTAAATAACATTACATATTTCATTTTTGACAGAACTTACAGAAGGTTTGCTCTGGTTGCTGCTTTATTTTTATGCAGATCATTATATTATTTTTAAAAATCAGATTTGTGTCCCTTCTTCTTTCTTGACTGGTCATTTTGCATGTCAGGAACTTTCTGAGCAATGTTCAGTGACAGCGATTATAGAGGACATCCTTGCCTTATTTCCAACTTATTTCCAGTGAGAATGCTTCTGGTGTTTCATCATTAAAACTATACTTTTGATTCCAAGAAGATACACTTTTTCCAGTAAAAAATGGCCATTGTGAATTAATATTTATTTTAAGTCAGAAATCAACATCTGTTGCTAAATCTGTATTAGAACATTATTATATTAATACCTTTAAAATGTGAACCATCTTTCTGTTTCTCAGTGGACTCTGTTTTTATAAAAATATGGAGCAAAGAGCTAGATAATATTTCATAAATTAAATGGGAAAAGAAGGGACACCTGTCATCCTCAAAAAGGTGAGGAAACAGAAATTGCCATGAGTTCTGGTGAGAGTGTCATCTTGCACAATTTTGGTGGATGTCAATCAGGAACTAGTCTGTCAAAATAATGTATATACAATTAGCTATTGACTAAGCAAATGCTGTTGGGAAATTTATCCCATGAACATATTCTCATATGACTAATGTGAGATACACAAGATTATTTATTTCATAATAATTAGTAACAGCAAAAGGTCAGAAAACAAACTAAATATTCACAGTATAAAACTGGTTAAATAATTTATGGTAACATTCACAGAATGGAATTAAGTACAATCATAACAAGAACGAGAAAGCTCTCTCTTATTGCCATGTCATGTAGTGGCTGACATGGCAATAAGGGAGCAAAGGCTGTTTCAGTACTTCTTATGCTAGCATTTGTGAATTCAGGAGGGATGGTAGAATGAATGTATATTCACTCTCCCTTCAACATATATCTGGAATTCACTTTACTCTTCTCAGTCTCATTGCCATCACGCAAGGCCAGACAGCCCTCATCACTTACCAGGGTGGCTGAGACAGTCTCTGAATGAGTCACTGCTGCTGCTGTCCTTGCTCCTCAGATCTTTGTTGTTAACTTAATTAGGGTCATTTTTCTGCAAAGGTGAGTCAGATTATGTGCCTTCTCTGCCCTTCAAAGATCTTCCATCTTCTTCAGAGTAAAAGTCATAGGGTGACCTATAGAACCATCACTCTCCCTCCTCTTTCTTTCATTCATTCTGTTGTAGTCACACTAGTCTTCATGGAATCCCTCAGGCGTGCTGTGCAGTTCTCTCTCCCCTACCTTCTGCTTGTTGTTCCCTCCTCAAGTGGCTCCTCCCAAGATGCACAGAGAGACAGCTCCCCACAAGTGCCTTCAGGTCTTGACTCAAAAACCTTTTTCTCTGTGAGGTTTACCCAGACCTGCATTTCTAACAGTTCAAATCATTTCCACACCAATATGTTATAGCTATCTTTTCTGCTTTTTTTATTTGTAATACTTACACCATTATTTATGTTCTTTCCATTTGTCAATCTTTTGTCTGTCTCCCCAGTTAGAATGAAAATCTGATGAGGGAAAAATCATTTCCAGGGAACCTTTTTGTTTGCTACTAAACCCTCAGTACCTTGCTCATAATAGGTTTTTAACAAATGTTTTTTTAATAAATAATTGAATGAATAAATGACTGAATGACTAAAATTAAAACATTTCTGGAAGACTACTTTAACTGATAATATGGTTGGTTGGCTTTGGGGAAAGGAACCAAGTTACCAAGGTTAGATAGATGACTTTTATGATGCATTATTTTGTAACATATTACAAAGTTCAAATATCTTACTTATTAAAAAAATATATATCTTGACCCAAAATTTATAACATTTTTTCAATTGGTGATCATCATTACTCAAGTAGCCAGCCTAACTGGCTTATGAAATTTGTTGTGTCATCAATCTGATGTATAGAATGTTTTTTGATTCTAACTTTAATTTACATTTCTATTATGAGTGAGGGTAAGGATATATGACTTATACTTCAGAGTTGCATATATGTTCTGTGAACTGTATGCACATACTTTACCCATTATTTTGTTAGGTTGTTGTCTTTCTCTACTGATTTGGAAAAAAATTTTAAACATTAGTGATAGGCATTAGAAATATATTTTCCTTTCCATTTTGTTGTTTGTCTTTTGACCTTGCCTATGATACCTTTTTTAATGCATTAATTTATGATTGTATGTGGTTCAATTTATTATTTTTTTCTGGAAAAGTTAATTTTTCCCTAAGACAGTTTAAATAAAATTGCAGTTATCTGTCCTTCAAAGATTTGGAAGCTCTGTGCTTTGAAACTAACTGTGTTTGGGTGTTCTGTGACACTCAAATAGCTGACTCTTCTGTAACTGATGTGTTTAGACCCTTCATATCTTCTGGTATCAATTTTAATAAACTATATTTTATTGGGAAGTATTTATTTTATTTAAGTTTTCAAGTTTATTTTCACAAAGTAGAGGAAAGTAGTTACTTTTCATTCATTCTTTTAATTTCTCTGTGGATTTGTGACCATTTTATTTCATTTTTTTGTTTTGATATTTGAGCTTACTTTTTTAAGTTAGATAAAAATTCATTCATTTTTTAATTTTATATTTCACAGAATTAAATCTTGGTATTAATTATACTTCTCTTTTTTGAAAGGTATTGATATTTTCTTATGACTTAATAAATGAATGCCCCAAATTTGAAAATATTACTTTCACATTATAAGACCTATTTTATTACTTTGTTTACTATTGTTCCCTTTTTCTTTTGTTCACTGAAATGTGTGAATTGAAACTTTCTTCTCCTAATATAGGAAACTTTCATCTCCTAATGAGATGTTATATTACTCATAACATCTCTCATAGTTTTTATTTTATTAACATAAATGCTATGTTGGTAAAAGTTATTCATAACTCCTCCTTTCCTTTCATTGTCAGCTTATTATATCCAATCTTTCTGAGTTGTGTTTTAGATTGTATCTCATATATAACATATGTATTTGTTTTGTGATCCAATCCAAATGTCTTTTTTCCACTGATGAATGAATCTAGTCCCCTTTTTTTAATGATATGATACAGATTTGGTCTTAATTATGTTATACACTTTATGCTGTTTTTTGTTTTTCTATTTTTAAAATCTATCAATTTATAGTCTGGTTTTTGTGGGTTATTTTTATCAGGCATTAGAAAGATTTAAATATTTTTTTTTCTAGTGGTTACTTAAGCAGTGTAACTTTTGTAATCTCCTTCTGCCTTAATTTTCAAAGAAAATTTCTCTTAATTTCATATTACAGGGAATGAGAAACTTTTCCAACTATTCTCACACCATTTGATTTTAATTAATTATAATTAAGTGTTTGCCCTAAAAGTTATCTGTGTTTAGGAGTAGTGAAATGGAAATGACATCAGGCACAATATATAACCTCATTTAATCTTCACAGTGTTACCCCTATTTTGTAAGTGAGAATACAAAATTAAGAAACATTAGAGTGATACATACACTTAGCTTAAAACTCATTATCAGAATAATAAATAAACCCTACAATAAGAAACAAAAGCAAACTATCCAATTAAAAATGCTCAAAAGACTCAAATCAGTACTGTACAAGAAAGATATCTAAATTGAGAAATGCATATGAAATGTTGGTGCTCAGCATCATTATTCATCAAGAAGATGCAAATTAAAATTCAAATAACATATCACCACATACCACCCTCACCCAAAAGGCTAAAATTAAAAATCTAACAATACCAAATATCATCAAGGATGTTGACCAACTGAAAGTCTTAAGCCTTGTTACTGGGAGTTTAAAGTAGTTCAGCCACTCACAGCCTCCCACAACCACACCAAAATTACAACTAAACTGCAGAATAATCATCTTTCAGACCACCTGAAATCTAGCTGAAAAGAAGTCCTACAACTAAGAATATAAAGAAGAAGCTACATTCACACTGGTAGGAGAGGCAGAGAAGCAGAACAGCTGGTTTCACACTCCTGTGGTGGATAAAAATTAAGGGGGATATCTCAGCTGTGGAGGTGACCCCTGGGGAGTAAGCTGTTCAAGCCCCAACACCAGGCACCCCCAGCCATTGGTTCCAGTGACAGGAAGAGAAGTCCCTATGACTTCTGGCTATAAAAATCAGCAGGGATTGTGGCTGAAGGAGATGGAGGACTCCTGGAATCCCAGGCAGTTTCTCTTACAAGGGCTTGCACACAAACTTACTTGGACTCACTTGCTAAGTTCCCATGCTAGGGCAGCAGCTTGAAAGGCACCAGGGACATATGGGGAGAAACTGAATTGTCCCACATCAAGGCGAGAGCTGGAGGGGCAGCTTTCATCCTGACAGAAGTGCTGGCAGAGGCCAGTGTTCCTTTTCTGAGCCCTCCCCACCACAGAGCCGGTAGGTAAGTGTCATATCTGAGTCTCCATCAACCTGGTTATCACTGTTGACCCCACCCTGGTGATTCCATGGGATTTTGCCCCACCCAATTTGAGGGCCTACCCAAGCTGTTTCCAGTGGCTTTTTCATATAAATAGCTTATTTGGCTCATGCTTCAGATTTTCCTAAAATTTCTCAAATGAGCAGCATTTGACCTCAGTGTGTCTTGAACCTCTCAGTAAGTGACCTCAGCCTTGGTTCACAGCTTGGCTTCTCCTGTAGTACCTAGATAAACATAGGTACTACACCTAAGACTTTGGTCTTAGAGAGGATGTCATGGATTTGACTCCAAAGGCAAGGGAAATTAGAGCAAAAATAAATCAATGGAATTGTATCAAACTAAAAAGTTTCTGCATAGCAAAACAAAACAAGAACTAGGAAAGCAAAAAAGGCAACCAATCAAGTGTGAGGAGGTATTTTCAAACAACACCTCCAACAAGGGGCTAATATCCAAAATATACAAAAAAAAACTCATAAAACTCAACAACAACAACAACAAAAAAAACAATTAAAAAATGTGCAGAGGACCTAAATAGACATCTCTCCCAAGAAGACATACAAATGACCAACAGATAGATGAATAGATGCTGAACATCTCTAGCTATGAGGGACATGCAAATCAAAATTACAATGAGATACCACCTGACACCTGTTAGAACAGCTGTTATCAACAAGACAAATTATAACAAGTGTTGGAGAGGTTGTGGAGGAAAAGGAACCCTCACTGAATGATTTTGGGAATGTAAACTGGTTCAGACACTATGGAAAACAGTATAGTTCCTCAAAAAATTAAGAATAGAGTTACCATATGAACCAGCGACCTTCTTCTGGATATCTACCCCCCAAATTTGAAAACATTTATTTGGAAAGATATACGCACTCCAACATTCATTTCAGCATTATTTATGATGGCCAAGACATAGAAACAACCAAAATGTCCCTTGAGAGGTGATTGGATAAAAAAGATGTGGTAAATGTATACAATGGAATACTACTCAGCCATAAAGAAAGATGAAATACTGACATTTGTGATAACATGGATGGATCTTGAGAATATTATACTAAGCAAAATAAGTAAGACAGAAAAAGTCAACCATATGATTTCACTCATATGTAGGATATAAAACTGAAAGCAACAAATGAACAAAGATAAACAAAACCTCATAGACACAGACAACAGTATAGTGGTTACCAGAGACAAAGGTGGGTGGGAAGGGTTGTAAAGAGTAGAGGGAGTCAAATCTATGTTGATGGAAGAGGATTTGACTTTGGGTGGTAATCCTACAGTATAATACAGATGATGTATCATAGAATTGTATGCTTGAAACCTATATAATTTTATTAACCAATGTCACCCTAATCAATTGAATTAAAATAAAAATATTAATGCTTTAAAAAATAAACTGTGATGTATATGTGAAAAGAATACCACTCACTAATAAAAAAGAATGAATGACTGATATATACAATCACATGGTTGCATCTCAGTCACAATGCTGAATATAAGAAGCTCAAGCGCAAGAAAATGTATATTGTGTGATGCCAGAAGGGGCATCACCAGTCCATGGTGATCAATATCAGAATAGTGTCTACCAAACCTATACAGTAACTGGTCCATGTTGGGTTCACAGTTCTTTTTGCCTCCAGCCCTGTCCCTTTCCATTTCAGCATATCGCTTTCCAGTGATCATCTCGGGTCTGGGGCTGGTTGCCTAGCACTGGCTAAGTGTCACATCACCATAAATCTGTCCAATCTAGCCATGCATCACTGCTTTCTGGTCCTCAACCATGACACTGCATGAGGAGCTGACCTGCCTCACAGGCAGGGGGACAGAGTGGTGCATCAAAAAGTCACTGCAATGCCCTTTGCCTAAAATTAAGTGCTAAGGAATAATAATGGGGCTTTTATGCTACATGGGTGTTTTCCTTTCCATTAAATCTCAGATGTGCTGTTTGCTTTAGTGTCCTTAGTTCAGGCTGCTTTGAAATCCATAGGGGGAAGAAACCCTTCATTAAGTTCTGCAGCACAGCCTGGCAAGGCAGCAGCATTCCTGTTTGGTTTTCCTTCTGTAAATATTTGTGCTCTCTCAGGCTAAGGAGTGGCCTGTGCTAGAGACTAAAATATCCCCATTTATAAATCCTCCAGGTGCAGCAGGGAAAGCCTGACCCCTTACCCTGCCCCTGTGATGACCTCACCCTCGCTCCTGGGGACCACCCTCCAGGCTCCCTCCAGTGCAGACCCACCATCATCTCTCCAGGTTGTCTGCTGAAAAGGAGAAGATGGACCTGATATTGAGTGATTATTGCAACCCAGTTTCTTCAGTCAAAAGGTGAAGGTTACTTAGCTTTTGTTGCTTCCTTTAAGCTAGTTAATGAAAAGATAAAAAAAACAATGTTGACAACAGTGAAATCCAATTTATCCAGAAATGGAGTCTGATTTATTATAGGAATGAAACAGAAGACAAATAGAAGTGTAAGATATGTAATAAAACCAATAACAGAAAGAAAATTGTGAAAGTCTTAAAGAAATATTATTTCCTTTTCTACTGAGTCCATTCATCTGGGTTTGCAAATTTCTACTTTCACAAGAGGATCATGATGTGAATGTTAATCTAGAATAAACAGGTCACACTGAGGCTGCTGGGCCTGTCTGCTTAATTCTCTCCCACTGTTAACTTCAACATACCTACAGTTAAGGATATTTTGTTCTCTTATTTAATAAACTTTTATTGAATTGCATGATATTCCAGGCATTTGGTTTATTCATTTATTTATTTTTTATATTTCATTTATTTATTTTTAGAGAGGGGGAAAAGTGGGAGAAAGAGAGGGAGAGAAATGTTAACGTGCAAGAGAAACATCTATTGCCTGCTGCTCGCTCGCACGCCTGTGATGGGTAACCTGCCCTGCAACCCAGGCATGTGCCCTGACTGGGAATCAAACCTGTGATGCTTTGGTTTGCAGCCTCTACCCCATTTTAAAAAGGGCTAACAACAAACAGTTTTATAGTTCAGTTCTTGATTTTTGTGAAACAGGTATTTATGTTATAAAATATGCTAAACATTTAGAAAGAAAGGAAAAGCTTTCATACATCTGATTCTATGGCCTAACAAATGTAGGATAAAAATAGAACATAGTGACTGATTTGTATAAAACATTACATATTCTGAATAAAATGCCAACAAAATAAATATACCAGTATATTTGAAGCAGAATTATGCATGGCCAAATAAGATTTATTATGAGACTACAGAGATAAATAAATAACATAAAAATTATTAAGATAATTGATCATAAGGAAAATCCAAACACTTTATGGTCCTCTATATAAATATAAAATATAGTAGATAAAAGTGATCAGCTGTTACTAATAAAAACTATTTGTAAACTAAGGGAATGTTCATAATGTCATAAAAATCATCTATCCTAAACTCTATCATAGAGATCTGTCCAGAAACTATCCATTCACATAATGTGAAAAATAGGAAATTTATTGGAGAAGATACAAGATACAAGAAACATTGGACAAAGGACAATGACACCTCAGTCCCCTTCAAATTAGGCACCTTGAGACCTCACATAGTTCTCCCAATCACTATCAGCTGCCCCATTGTATTTTCCTGAATCTCATTGATGATCCAAAGTCTCCTCCCTTTCAAAGGTGATTTTCATTTTGGGAAAATATAAAAGTCACAGGGCACTAAGTCTGGGCTCTAGGGGGAATGAGTCCCCTGGGTGATTTGATGTTTCGTCAAAAAAACTCTGCATAATACATGATGCATGAGCGGCTGTGTTGCCATGATGAAACTGCCAGTCACTAGCTGCCCACAGCTGCAGCCTTCTGAATCATTCGAATAGTTCCTGCAGAGGAATGTTCAAGCTTAATGCAAAATTTGATGCAGATTTGTTGCTCTACTTGCTCAGTCATTTTCAATGTGGCAGACGTACAGTACATATGCTCACTCAACAGCATCTACTGCCCCTACTGACTCATCTTTGTTCACTTCACACACATTCCAGTCCATTCTCCTTGGCTGCCAGATTACATCAATGTAGGTGCACACCATTCTCGTTGTATTAACAATGACTGGAATTTTTCTGGATGGACCTCATATGTAATGGTGAAATTCTGAAGACATTTTTCATCAGGTCAGAAGCCAGATAAGGATGCTGATATGACCATTTTTAATACTTAATATTTTTCTGGAAGTTTTTAATCAATTCAATCAAATAAGAAAGTAATAATAGGGGAAGGTATTACTATCAAAAATAAGGAGAACATTTATTATCTGTTGATAACAAGATAGTTGACCTAAAAAATACAAAATTGAACTAAAATAACCTGGAGCTAGTAAGCAAGATCAGAAGACAGCCATTTACAAATTAAGAATGATAACAAACAAAAAAAACCCCATAATGATGAAAAGAAAAAGAAATACATTTATATCTGGTGAAGGAGTGAGGACAAGAAAGGTGGGAGAGAAAAAGTATGTTTTTATGCTGGTTGGACAATTCTGTAAAGAGTAAACAATTAATAAAACAGCAGAAATAATTGATGGAAAAGTGTGAGAAGAGTGAAGAGAATAAGAAGGAAGGAAAAAACAACACTGGACCTCATGGTTTCTGCAGATGAACATCCAACTTCAAGGATGAGCTAGAAAAGGTCACCAAAAAAGACCCAGTGAACTTGGAGGAAGATCAATATTGTGGGATCACAGGGTCAAGAGATGGAGTATATTCAAGGAGAGATGTGTCTACTGCTCAGAGGTCAGAAATGAGGAGGCCAGAGAAGGTTCTGAATTTTGCAGCAGGGAAGTTTTTGATGTCCTTACAGGGAATGTTTGGTGGACCACCATGAGAAGAATAACAATTAAGTAGGTTGAACAGTAAATGGAAGTTAAGTGTAATTGGTGATTTCAGACAGCTCTTCAAAGGTTTTAATGTGAAGGGAAACAGAGATATGAGGACATGGGGTTAAGGGTAATTTTATTTTCTCCAAGGAAGACAGAAACTACATCATGCTTATTTGCTGATGAAAATAATCTAGGAGGGAGTCAATTATTATGCTGGAGAGAGGGGATCATTGCTGGAGGCAAATATTTGAAGATGGGAAAGAGAAGAGATCCCTCATAAATGGTTAGAAAAATTATATTTAGAGAACAAGATATGTAAATATACCTTGTTATCTCCAAGTGAATCTCTGCAATTAAAATTAGTTTTTAATTAAATTAGTAATATTGAAAATATTTAATGTGATCAAATTAAATGCTTCAGAAAATTTGGCATGGTTTTTAAAAATAACAGTCCTGAGGAGAGTGTCGCTCTTCCATATGAAGTTTCAATAACTTTTTATGGTGGAGAATAAACAAAAACTAGTCAATAGAACTGAATATTATATCTGGAAGTCAGCCTGAAATGATAAATAAGATGTTAGAGTATATCAAACCAGTGGAGAAAACATCATTCATAAAAATCTCACAACTTGTTGACTCGAATGCTTCCAAAACAGAAATAAATTCTAGGTAGTTTAATACTTTCATAGACACCATAAAATGCTAAAAGAAAGCATGATGGGTCTCTAAGCAAACTTTCAAAGGCAAATAGATATGTAAGTGGGCGGATGGATGAACCAAATAAAAGTTAACAATCCTCAGTGTAAGATCCAATGATGAAAATATGATGTGACTCTGAAAAGCATATTGCAGATGAGTATTAAATGACAAAGAAAAATAATCACAAAAATGATATATTATTAAGTCACAGACTGGAAGATTATGAAAGAGCTGTATTGTTCAGTCCCTACTATTTGAGCAAACATTCACAGAGCTAAGACCAGAATAAAAATTAAACAACTATGTTTATCTCATAGTTAATTAAAGGCAAAAAATCATCTATAATTCCAATTTTCTTTAAAGAGTTTTTCTCTAATTCCCAATATGAGGTCTGTCCATAAAAAGTCCAGCCATTGTTAATATAATGAGAATGGTTTGCACAACATTGATGTGACCTGACAGCCAAGGAGAGTGGACTGGAATGCATATGCTTGAAAGTAATGATGACTTCACTCTACTAGTCAGTGGAGGTTGTAGATACTGTTGAGTGAGCATGTGTACTGTGTGGCCATTGCACTAAAAATGACTGAACAAATAGAGCAAAGAATCTGCATCAGATTTTGTGTTAAGCTTGAACATTCCTCTGTGGAAACTACTGGGATGATTCAGAAGGCCACAGATATGGGCAACTGGTGTTTGGCAGCTTCATCACGACAGTGTGCCCACTCATGCATCACATCTCTTGCAAAGATTTTTTGTGAAACATCAAATCACCCAGGGGACTCAGTCCCCCTACAGCCCAGATTTGGTGCCCTGTGACTTCTGGCTATTTCCAAAACTAAAATCACCTTTGAAAGGGAAGAGATTTCAGATCACCAATGAGATTCAGGAAAGTACAATGGGGCAGCTGATGGCTATTGAGAGAACTGTGTGAGATCCCAAGGTGCCTACTTGGAAGGTAACTGAGATGTCACTGTCCTATGTCCAATGTTTCTTGTATCTTGTATCTTCTTCAGTAAATGTCCCTATTTTTCACATTACGTGGCTGACTACGTTCTGGACAGACTTTGTATTTGTGTTGCTTTTGTAATCAGAAAAAATATCATAGTACTTTCTTTTATTTTAAAGATTTTTAAATTTAGTTTTTAGAGAGGGAAGGGAGGGAGAAAGAGAGAGAGAGAGAAACATCAATGTGCAGTTGCTGGGGGCCATGGCCTGCAACCCAGGCATGTGCCCTGACTGGGAATCGAACCTGTGACACTTTGGTTCGCAGCCTACGCTCAATCCACTGAGCTATGCCAGCCAGGTAGTACTTTCTTTTATAATGTTTGAGCCAGTGGTGGCTATTTCAGATAATTTATAACACAAAAAAATCTTAAATACCAAGTAGCCTTATAAAAATTATGGGTGTTGTTTATGTGCAAAAAAGTTTGGAATAATGTAAGTTTAAGTACTGGGTATTTACATATACATCATATTAATATATACACATGCACATATGCAAGGAGGGACAAAAGGAGACTTACAGTTGTGAGTATGCAAAACAGAGTTTATTCTTATATTATTATTTATGAATTATTTTATTTTAATTTTCCACACAAACAACTATAAACCTATTTGCCCCACCCTGTACATATCCATGGCTAGAACTGAATACCTGTGCCCTTGGGAAACACACGTTATCATTTCATTTATATTTGTCCCACTGGATATGTATGAGGGGGTTTACCCTGGAAAAACTCCATATTATGTATGTCAGTCACTGTATTAGTTTCCCATGGGTGCTGTAACAAATTATCACAAACTTAGTATCTTAAGACAGCAGCAATTTATTCTCTCACAGTCGGGAGGCCAGAAGTCTGAAATCAGTAAATCCAGGATGAAGTGAAAGCTTCAGTGGGGCCACTGTCCCTTCCCAGGTTCTATGCGAGAATCCATTTCTTGGCGTTTTTACTTCCTGGTGGCTGTGGCATTCCTGGGCTTATGGTTGCATTGCTCCCCTCTCTGCCTCTATGGTCACCTTGAAGCTTAACCTGACATGGGCTTTTCCTCTTTGGTAGTGGAATCTCTCTCTGCCTCCTCTCATAAGGGTATACACCGTTGCATTTAGGGTCCACCCAGATGATCCAGGATAATCTCCTCATCTCAGAATCACTAATCACTGCAGAGTCCCTTTTTTGTCACGAGGTAACATTTCTAGGTTCCAGGGATAAGGATGCGGATATCTTTTCAGGGTAGAGTCGTGGGGAGTCTTCATTCAGTTCACCCACAGTCTCTCTGAAATGTACTTGGTCCTGGGACAAGGCTTTTGGTCTTGGGCAAGGAGTGGTTTTATACTCTTCCTGGAATAGTGGCAAATAAGCCTCCAGTGATATGGTTCTAGTAAGATATGGAAAGTGAATGACCTCTGGCCACATGGATGGTGGCTCAGTGAGACTCCAACCTTCTTCCCCTGTCTGCTAGAACCCAAAGGAGTTACCTGTGTTACTGTGACCTGACAGGAACTGGGCCCAGAGCGGGTCTGCCTAGGGCCAGCCTGTAGTGTGTGGGCTCTTGACTTCATGCAGGAAAAATTTCACAACATGAGTCCAGGTGACTTTGAGAGGAGGTTTCTTAAGGCTGGGGGCAGTGAAGTAAAGGAAGGACTTGGGGTAGAACAAGCAACGGGAGAGCCTAGGTGGGGTCGCTTTGGCTCCCTAGAAATGTTATAGGAGAAAAGTGAGCCAAGGCCACTGTTAGCTCACTGGAAAGTCGGAGAAAAGTGGGATTTGGAGATAGAATCAGGGGGTTAGCTGGGGACAAGCTGCTCTGCTGCTGTCCCTTCATTGCAAGTCTTGTGGGGACCTTTAAAGTGTAGGAGAAAGGAAGTAAAATGTTCATTCCCAAGAAGAGACACAGGCATGGTCCTAAGAGAGTCTGCATACTGGGCCTTTGTTTTGAAGGTTTTTATCTTTCTTCTGTGGGTGAGAATCTCAGGGGAGGGTTTCAGCAGAATATTCACTAGTTTTCCAGGTGTTTCCTTGAATGTGCTGATTTATCAAAATGAGCATATAGAGGAGTTTGGGATCATTCTCTGGTCAGCTTCACTGCTTTAGTTTTATCTTGGGTCTATCTGGTTCTAATTCCTTTTTTGTTTTGTTTTGTTTTCTAATTTTTTTTGTTATTTGTTTCCCTGACTTAATCTGTCCTTGAGTTTAGCTGGTACAAATAGCATTAATTGGGTCTCTGTCCTCTATATGCCTGACCAGGGTAATTTAAGCTATTTATTCTCTGGTCATGCAGGATAGGTATAAACCATTTGCTCTCAAATGTCCTTGATTAGGGAAGATAAGGTCCCAAGATTCACTAACTGCTTGTAAATTGGTCAAATGGTTTGGCCTTGTTTCATTATCTTGTCTCAGTTCCCCATTCCACTTGCTTAGGAATTTTTCCAGCTTCTTATTCTCCTGTCTCATTATCAGCAACAACCGCTCTAGGCAGTAGTTTCTGGGCGGCTTCAAACAGCACCTTGAACTCAGTTCCAGCCCCACCATGAGTGCATAGGTGACCAGGCCTGACCTTTAGACTTTGGGTACAGTTCTCCATGAGGACAGCGTGGCACATCTTCCATGGCTTTGGGCAGAAGGAGATGGGCTCAGCAGGGGGGCATCTGCTGTGTTGGTCATCAGTCTGGAGTAGGAGTAAAGTTACAGAGAAGAAAGCCAAAGTGAAGGAATCCAAAGCTTTGTTTTGAAGTGCCCAACAGCAAAAGTTCAGAATAAGTTTAATTTGAGTAGGGTTAATTTTAGCTAATTGTCGAGTAGGAGCCCATGCCTCCTAATACAATCAGTTTTAGATCTAGGAAGCTGAGAGCATAATTTATTGTACATATCCCTTTTCAGATGGTTTTAATGTTTGTTACTTTTAATATAAAACTGCTTTATTGCTTTTAATATATAATTTTACTGTCTTAGGGTTGGATCGTGGAAGAAAAACACTGGATTTAAATATCTTAGAAATGAAAGTCAGAGACTCTTTTCATTTGTACTCCTTAGCTTCACTGACAATCAGAAATGATACAAAACCAGCAGAGAGAAAGAATGCCTCTCAGGGAGTAGGAGTCCTCGGTTGCCACCTTCTAGGTTTTGTGAGAACACAGTCAAGGTGGTGGTGATGGTTGGCTGACTACTGGGAGTTGTCAGATCTAAGAGACTTGAACAAAGGGATTTCCAGGCTTTGATTATCTGCCCTGCTGGACTAGCCACACTGGGGCACAGAAGCAATTTGTTATCATGGTGATTTTGCTGCTCAGAAAGTTATGTCACCCAAGCATGATGTCTGGGTTCTGAGTCATTCAATACTTGGAGATTCATATTTATGTAGCTGCTATTTTCTGAGCCTATACCACAAGTTGCAGCATCTCCCTCAGTCTGTGCCTGTCTCAGGACTCAAGAATTCTCATTTATGTCAGTTCGGGGCTTCCCATGTGCAGGTGTGGTAAAAGGTTGCCAGTGTCTGATCCCTAGCCTCAAGCTACCACCTCACTTCATTTTCATGTTTCCTCAATGCTTGTTTAACATTTATGGATAGCTATTCTACCACTGCTCCAAACTTCACATGCTTTTCCTCAATAAGCTCAGAAGTAATATTTAAATACTTGGTATTTCCATTGTCCTTATTCCCCTAACCAGGGCTGTCTGTACTTAGTTAGACACATTTTAAGGACATGTAGGAAGCCGTGTAGACATCAGACCCTCCAGCCCTGTTGGTCAGGAGTGGTGTCATTGAGGGTCCGATTCATTGTCACCTGTCTGTGAAGTCATTTGTGTGAGCACCATTAAAAAAAGATGCAGGTGACTATGCACTATGGAGAGCTTAGTGTGAAAACATTAAGAGAAAAAGTTGAATGAATTGAGGAACTGTGAACTTCACCTTACCTTGTTCGGGAAACCATGACCTGAAAACCACTGGTTTTGTGCTTTGTTTCAACTTCGAAAGCCTGAACACATTTAACGTTGCCAGTCACATACATTTTAGAGTGAATGGGTGCCTTAGCTCCTTTGAAGGAATAGCTGTGAGAAAGTCGAGGATAAAGATGAAATAATTTGCTGTTGGAGAGGAAGAGTTGCAAGCACAAAAAATAAAGAGTTTGAAGAAAGAGGAAACAAACAAAAAAAAAGACTTCTTTCTTAAACCTTTTGAATGCCTGCAGTCAATCCCGACCTGTATTCCTTTCACGAACAAATGTCTGAGAAGCTACACATTGTGTGTTCCGCCCTGTGGTAGGGACTAGGAAGAGAGAAGTAAGCAACATGGACACGATTTTTACTTTCTTAAAGTTTATATTCTTGTAAATGAGGAAGACAGCAAACAAGGAAACAGACAAAACTAATACACAAATTAAGTCAACAGAGTGATCCTTGATGGAAAGAAACGGAACAGAACGCTCTGATGGGGACCGGAAGTGGCTGCGGCTGGACTGCTGATCGGGGAAGACCACTCAGTGGAGCTTATTTTTGAGCTGAGATCGAAATGGTAAGAAGATAGCAGCCACGGGAAGATCTGAGCAACTCGGTCAGTTCAGAAACATGTGCTCCTGAATTCGGGGGGATGTCTCAAGGAGAAGCCTTGTGTCCCCAGTTCTGCTTGGTGTAGTCACACTTGACCTATAAACCTACTCTCCCCCATATGGTAGCCACTACTCACATGTGGTTACTAAACACTCGAAATGTGGGGGCAAGTCCAAGTTGAAATGCACTGTTAGAATGAAATACACACTGGATTTTTAAGACTTAGTACAAAAATAAAGTAAAATATCTCAGTAAAATTTTTTATAACTTGATCACATGTTGCTATGATAATAGCATGGATATATTGGGTTAAATAAAAGATATTTTTACAATTAATCTCACCAGCTTCTTTTCATTTAAAAAATGTGGCTACTAGAAACTTGCAAATTACACAGGTGGCTCACATTTGAGTACCATGTCATATTTCTGCTGGTGATATTGCTCTGAGCCTGGAGTGGTCACCTCCCATCCATCTCTGTTACTGCTGAGCACATCCTCAATTGCCAGGTGTAAATAAGCCCAAATCTGTAAGTCCAGCTACTCTTTTCTTGTTTCAGTGCTGGAGAAGAACCCACGTTAATTTCACTTTTTTTTGTTTCAAAGAGTCATTTTCTTTTTCGTTTTTGAAAGTGGAAAAGATGAAGAAAAAGAAAGAGATGTTTATTTCCAGCTATCATCCTTTCAGATCTTCTCGAAAAAGCATCCTTAGAAACAAAAGTTCAGGAAGCACAGAAAGAGCTTAAAATAACCAGTCAAGAAATCATCTTAAACATGCCAGTTCTTCTAATTTTTATCTAAAATGGGAACATCAAAAGCATTGAATTTTTTTCCCACTCAAATTTTCCTATAACTGATTCAGAGCCAAGCACATGAGATTGTGTGCACCAAGATTTGGAGAAAAGGACTTTTTTATTGCAAAGTCACCAGGTCCGGAAATTTGGTTTTAGTGAAGAGCTGACATAACCTTCCATGCAACATCAGCAATATGCTAGTTTGGTAATGACCCCACTGTATTGTAGGGCACAATTAGTGAGAATCTCTGTTACAGGGGAAAAGAAAATAATTGAGAATTTACAGGCTAAATCTCCTGGCAATGGTATTAATGACTCTTTCAAAGTAGAATCTGGCTCCTAGCTTTGTCAGAAACTCTTGACATGGTAGTCAATTTTATAAAGAGAAGTAGGTAGCTATTTTATTTCTCTGAAAGCATTAGACTCTGTAGAGATAATGTGATATTTTTTTTATCTTTCCCATAACTCCAGTGGCCATATTTGCATGATCTTTGAATGACAAGCCTCACACCCATTGCCAGATAACCATGGAGGCTGCACGCCAGGCATGGAGAGGCTTGAGTGCTCTGCACCAGTCCTCGTAGTGTACAAATCATTGCTCATTTTCTGGTGGTTATCAAGTACGAGGGGCCCTGACCCTCACAAACTCAGCTAGTTTAATTATATCCCTGTTTAAAGGCAGGTTAGTCATTCAAAATACATTTTTAAGGTCTTCCATGAAAAACATAAAAAAAATCTTTTCACCATAATTTAGTAATTCTCCAACCTTGATTTTTGGCTTTCCTTGCTGCCTAAGTGGTCATATATTTTATAAGCCTTGCTAATTTGGTGTTAAATTTGCTATTTATATGATCCTAGATGATTTGTTGGACTTCATTGAACAGAAAAGATTTTTATTAGCAGCAGTGCTTTAAAAAAGGTGGTTTTTTCACACCATCAAGGCCACTTTCTCAACGTATTGACAGCTTTATGAGTGTAGCTGGATAAAGAACAGTTTCCTGTATCCAAAGACGTCTTGCATTCCATGGGGCAAAAGCTTGGACTTTTAATTAGGATATAAGAGCCTTCCTTTCTCTCCTAACATTCCCTGGGGTGCACAGAGCAGTAACACTTGCATTTAGATAGTTAATCACTTTTCCAGATTTCAGCACACTGAAATGAGGGAGGTTTTTAGGTCACATGTTTACCTGGCACTGGGCCAGCTCAGGATGGTATTTATTTCTGCACATCTGCATTTTGCATATGTACACACACAGTTTTGCTTTTCTAATTAATTGAAAGTACTTTGCCTACTGCCAAAGCTGTCAAATAAATTCTGATTAGAATCTCACTGGAGCCCCTATTCAATATTTTTTGCGAAAGAATGAAATATACCCTGGACTTTTCCCAGATGAGATTATTTTCTGCATCCAGCACTAGGCAAATTCTCCTCATTCCTTTCACTCTCGTCCTGACCACACTCTCCACCATCTTAACAGGAGTTTAAAGGTTTTATGTTTCTGTTAAAATTTCCCTTATTGCTATAGTCCTATCCAGCAAATTCTTTTTCTTTTCAACATTTATGTTGGGCTTTGGTTATGAAAACAGTGAGACACCAAATAGTAAATGAACATTTGGAGCTCAAAGTGGTAGCCTGGTTGACACATTAAAATAAAGGCACTGGGACCACCTGACAACTATTCACTTATTTAAGTAACTGGTAAGCTTTTGATATGAAGATGCGCCTCAGGAAGTTTTTCTGGAGTTTCCATTTTGTGACCATGTTGAGAAGACTTATTTCTTACCTCAAATATGAATCAAAATGAAACAAATGAACAAAAACCTGGAATTTAATCAATGGTTCGGAAATCTGGCAGGTTAGCAATGCTGCTGGTAATCAGCTGAATCTCCCTGAGAGACTAGGCTCATGTATTGATCTCAAATTTAAGGTCTGCCTGCCTTTGAGTACTAGCAAGAGTTCTTCGTTCTTTCAGGGCTCCAACTTGTCCTCAGCGATCACACACACACATACACATGCACTGGCAATTTACATATAGTAACCAATTAAAACTAATTCTGGAAGTGCTACTATCTATGAGCCATTTGCTTAGAATGTACAGACCACTTCCCTGAAGTAAGGTGCAAGGTCACAGAAGGCACTGAGCACTGAGTATATTCCATTGGGGTGTTACTGTATCGATCATTTGCATACAATTTCCAGAATGCTGGCATTTGTAGCGAATGGCAACTAATGCTTAGTGTTTGTCTGTTTGTTTCCTTAAAGGATTGCAGTGAAATCAGTTCTTTTCTAACTTGTACAAAATGAATATTTACTCTGTGGTTTACTTTATACTGATAACCACACAGTCTGAATTCCACAGTCTCTGGGGAAACCCACTGGGATGCTTATATTCTTGCTTGAAGTCAATGGGATAGTGAAATTGAGTTTTAATATCTTCTATTTCCACAGCCAGGATTCTGGCAATTACAATTTTTTTCTCTTCCTACTCTAAGCAATAACTCTGGTTGCTTCACTTTTAGCAACTGGTCTCCTAATGTTCCCTATGCTGCTAAAGATTTCTTTTTTTCACATCGGTTATGTGAAAAAAAATAAGCCAGGAGCCAACCTCTGCCCACTCTTGCCCACTCTGCCCCTCATTAGCTGTGAGAATTTGGGTGTATCAATTCACCTCTCTGAGTTTCAAATTTTTTATTTACCCAATGAGTGAGTAAGAGCAAATATTCTCCCAAAGTACTTGTCATTTGTTTAATTTTGCTGTCCCCCAAAGGCAGCTTTATCCAGAGGAATTCTTGGTGTGGAAATATGCCTTAAGGAACAAAACATCTAGTCTAGTTTCAATTTGTTACTTTCCAGCTTTTTGCTGACAGTGACCTAGAAGATTATTATACCTATTTAATGAATGTGATGCGTGGAATATTTTAGAAAATGTTTCTTAAAATTCCATCTATGCATTTTACCTCAGCTGTTTTGTGGCATGGTCTTCATAACACTTCCTTCCCTAGTTTTTTTGCCTTTTTTCCCCCTCTCCCTTCTTCTAGTGAGAGGACAAACAGCACTTCCTCTTCATTTGTCCCATAGCCAGATGTTTCTTGACTCACTGTCACCTGGCCATGTCCATATGCCCAGCCATACTCTCCAACCAATCTCCATAACCTATGGGTTATATGGATAGGGCCGTCATTGCCACTTCTACTGACATAGTGAGTGAGGATGTGTGTGCACATGTGTGTGCATGCACATGAGTATGATGAGGAACAGATACCACAGGCTTTTCATCCTACACTTCACTCTCTCTCTCTCTTTTTTTTTTGCCATATAGCTCAATATTGGGTGTGCCAGAGGAGATGGCCGTGCCATTTTTAATGTATCTATGTTAGTTTTCTATTGCTGTCTAACTAATTACCCTCAAATTTAGAGGTTAAAGCAACAAATATTTTTTTATGTTATGGTTTCTAAAGATTGGGAATCTGGACATGGCTTTGCTGGATGCCTTTGGCTCAAAGTCTCATGAGGTTACAGTCAGGCTGTCGGTTGGGCCTGCGGTCTTATCAGATGGCTCATGGGAGCAAAGGGTCTGAGTCTAGCTCACTCACTCGGCCGTTGTCAGGGCTTTGTTCTCACAACATGGGTCTCTTCACAGGACTGTCTGATGGTGTGAGAACTGATTTTCCCCAGAGATTTGAGAGTGAGAAAGAGAGTCCACCCATCACTTCTGCCATATTCAGTTAGAGGTGAATCAAGAAATTCAGCTCACACTCAAGGAGAGGGGATTATACAAAGATGTGAATACTAAGGCAGGGATCATGGGGTTGGGGGCATCTTAGAGGCTGCCTCTCCTAGGTCTCTGGTTTATGAAAGGCACACTTACCCTCTCCCAGCATCCTGAAATGTATAATCTCATTACAGCATCAACTCACTCACAACTGCAAACCTACCTTTGTCCCACCCTGTACTTTGTATCTAATGAAACAGCCACTGAAGTCTTTTGAAGTCTAATTCTGTCCTTCGTTATGTTGGCTGAGTTCATCACTCATGGTGTCTTTTTCCATGTATGCTTTGTCTTTATGTTTTAGTTTGTTTTGTTTTTATTGAGAATTGAGTTCATTGGGAATTGTCAGTAGGACAGCAGGAATTTTTTTGTGGTCTACAGTAAGGACAGTTTCTCTGAAAAAGATTTTGTTTGAGACTGCTTGGAGGCATTATAAATTCCTGGAATCACTTTAAACTAACTTCTCAGTTTATTTATTATTTACTTTGTTTGCTTTCAGTATATACCTCAAATCCATGTAAAACGCAGTTCAGAGTTGCAAATTATGTAGAGAAGTTTCTTTTTTTTTTCTTTTTTTTTTTTAATATTTTATTTATTTATTTTTAGAGAGGGAAGGGAGGGCGACAGAGAGAGAGAGAGAGAGAAACATCAATGTGCGGTTGCTGGGGTTTATGGCCTGCAACCCAGGAATGTACCCTGGCTGGGAATCGAACCTGGGACACTTTGGTTCCCAGCCCGCGCTCAATCCACTGAGCTATGCCAGCCAGGGCTCTTTTCTTTTTTTAACTTTTATTTTAATTGCTGTTCAAGTACAGTTTTCTGCCTTTTACCCCCACCCCAGCCCACCCCCAGCCCTCCCCACCTCCCTCCTGTTTCCACTCCACCTTGTTATTGTCCATGTGTCCTTTATGCTTGTTCCTGCTGAAGTTTCTTTTCCTCTTTACTCACAGGAAAGGCAACAATAAGAAACTGTCTTTTATGTATCCTTTTGTGAGGTAGAATTTTGTTCTTCTCTATTTCACTGAAAATATCCCAGATCTATTTTGTATCCCGGTCTTCACTTTTTCAGGCAGGAAACACTTTGTGGAAAGGACATTCCTAGACTTAATCTCCCTTCTCTGGGCAACTGTAAAAACTGAGTATTTGGGTAACAGAGTACCGTAGATGCCTTCTGGGTAGTCAGCAGCTTCAGAGCTCACTTACTTCACTGTACTCATGCATTAGCTCTATAATTGGCCTCTAAAGATTTTCTTTATTTTCTTGCCAGCTCAGCCACACATCTAAAATACTCAGTTTTATTTTGTTGCCGGATGGTTATGCAGGTTATTGCTGGAACTGTAAGTCAACCATGACTTGTATATACGGTTCCCAGTCTTGCATCAGAGTTTCTAATTGCCTTTCTCTTCTTTTGTTGACAGGGGAATGGTGTGTCCTTACTATGTTTTCAAATCATCCAGTTGCAGTCATATCTGTATGGAGTCTACTTCCGTCACAGCCATTTCCTGGAGACCCTTTGAACCTTCTGCTCCCCCATGGACCATTGACTCCCCAGCTGCCATCCTGAGATCTCCTATCTCTGCTTCCTATGGTGAACCATCTATTTCCTAGATCCAATGACTTCCAGTATTTTATTTGTTTCTGCATTTCTTATATAATTTCATTAAAGAACTCCTTAATTACTGGGCATTTCTGAGTCTATCCACATCTTAAAATGTCTTTGTTTTGCTTTCAAACTTGGCTTATAATTTGCTTTTATATTGAGTATAGATTCAAAATAAATGCCCTGGACTTCTGCTTTCGACTGCTAAAATTTACATAGCGTAGAAGTTGTTACTCTTCTTAAAACTTAGAAGTAGTCCTTAAAACAAGACAGACGCTGAATACACTAAAAATCATAAACTTTGTTGGGCCCTTCAGAGAACTGAGGTCTCAGTACTGACTGCTACCCTCCTATCTGGAAAGAATGCGTATCAGAGAACAAAATCTATGTACGTGGTACAGAGCCTGCTAGAGCCTTTAACTAGTAGGAACAGTTAACCTAGAATTTTGATGAATTGCTGAAGACTGAACATGGAATAGCATGGATGTGAAAATGTCCCAGAGGCTGCAGTTTTAGTGTTGACCAATTCCCCAGCCCCTGTAAAGCCAATCATGTGTTTTACTTTTAGGAATTAGATTTTCATAGTGAAGAGCTAAGGAAGATCCCCTGGGAACTCTGGCAGGGAAAAGGATAAAGTAACCTTTTGAAGATGCCCAAAGCATTCTATATAATGAAAGCCCACTCTCCAAGAAGAAAGACTTTACCTGAGCCTTATGATGCCTAGGAGAGAGGGCATTTACCCAACTCCAGTCCCCTGTAGCCTACTTGTCTCAGCGAAGGAGGGGAAATGCTAAGAAACATTTGTAAAAGTTACAACCCAGGAACAAGCCCACAGAAAGACAGTTAATTCTAAGATTATAGAATGCTCCAGCTCCCTCACACCTCACCCCCACATCAAGAGGGCTCCAGTGTAACAGCAGCGTGTTAGAGCTGGAAGAACAGCAAGGCACAGGCTTTATTTAAGGAGGAGCTCGTGGGAAAGCCCAAACGCAACAGTGGAGACAAAAACAAAGACCCTAGAGGAATTTAGAACTCTGGCATCTACAGCTACATCTAACATTAGTTAAATAGTCTAACTCCTAGCTAGATTAATATGAAAACTCATTTAAAAGCTTTTTATCTCAGTTTACATTACCTTATACATCATGCCTGGCTTCCATAAAAAAATGAAAAGTCATACTAAAAGGAAAAAATAACACACTCTGAATATTGGAAGTGCTATGGTCTGAATGTTCATGTCTCCTCAAATTCATATGAACAATAATAATAAAAAGTTAAAAATAAAAAAGCAAAAAAACATATGTTAAAATACATGAACTCCTAAAGGTAAGGATGTGGGGCCTTTGGGAGGTGATTAGGTCTAAGGATGGAGCCCTCATGAATGGGATTGGTGTTCAAAAAGATCCCTCAGAGCTTCCCAGCTCCTTTCACCAAGAGGGGATAGAGTAAGAGGTCTGCAACCTGGAAGAGGCCTTCACCCAATGATGCTGGTACTCTGGTCTTGGACTTCCAGCCTCCAGAACTGTGAGAAATAAATTCTGTTGTTTATAAGCTACAGTTGGTTGGATTTTGTTATAGCAGCCTAAGAGAGCAAGCAAGCATCAGAATGAAACTCTAATATAATACATATTTTTGAATTATCAGGTTGGAAATTAAAAATAACTATGATTAATATGTTGGGATGTTTGTATTAGTCAGGGGACCCCAGAGAAACAGAACCAATAAAATATATACATTTCCATAAGATCCAATATGTGGTTTTAATGCAAGTCCAAATGCTTGAGAATTAGAAGAGCTGATGATGTAAGTTCTTTTTGAAAGCCAGGGGGCTCAAAAAGAGCCAATTTTTTAGTTTGAGTCTGGAAACAGGAAAAGAGTGATGTCTCAGAGTATGTGGTCAGGAAGGAGGAGTTCCTCACCTCAGCCTTTGTGTTTTATTCAGGTCATCAGTTGATAAGACAAGACTCACTCAAATTCAGAAGTGCATTTTGCTTTGCTTTGTCTACTCATTCAAATGTTAATCTCATCCAAAAAGAGCCTCATAGACACATCCAGAACAATGCTTGACCAAACGTCTGGTGACCCTGTGGCCCAGTCAAATTGGTATAAAATTAACCATCACAGGGTGTTACTGAAAAAAGTAGATAACATGCAAGAACAGATGGGTAAAATAAGCAAGAAATAAGAACTCTAAGGAAAAATAAAATTTAGAATTTTTAGAAAAAATTCTAAAAATTTAAAAAAACAGTAAGAGAAATGAAGAATTCATTTGATGGACTCATTAATAGATTGGCACAGCTGAGGAAAGAATCAGCAATCTTGAGGATATGTCAATACAACTTACTACACTGAAATGTGAAGAGAAAAAATAGAAAGAATCTAAGAAATGTAAGACAATCTCAAAAGTATAAAGTACAAATAATTAGAATACAAGAGTACAAAAATAAAGAACAGAGAAGGAAAAAAATTTGAAGTAATAATGGCTAAGAATTTTCCAAAATTAGTAACAGACACAAAACCACAGATTCAGGAAGGTGCTCCACATATACAGGAAGTTCAGAGAATACCAAGCAAAGTAAACACCAAAATACTACACAGGGGCATGTCATGTTCAAATGCAGAAAATCAGAGATAAAGATAAAATTGTGAAAAAAAGCCAAAAAGGAGGAAAACTTACCTATCGAGTAACTAAAATAATTACAGTGGACTTTTTGTCAGAAGTCATGCAAACAAGAAGAATGTAATGAAATATTTAAAGTATTGAAAGAAAAAAAAACACCAACCTGGAATTCAATGCCTGGTAATTATTATTCCTGAAAAAATAAAGGAGGAATAAAGACTTTCTTAGACAGACAAAACTGAGGGAATTTAATATCGGTGGAACTACCCTGACAAAAAAAGAAAATATTAAATGACACAAGGCAGACAAATAAAAATATAATAAAACTTGAATCTATGTAAAGAAAGGAAGATCATTAGAACAGGCACAAATGATGGTAAAAGAATAACTTTTATTTTTTTAAATTCTAAGTTGGTAAAAAGCAGTTTATTTAAAGCAATAATCATGACCATTTATCAGGCAGTTATAGAATACGTAAAATGAGTGACAGCATGTCATGAGGGAGTGGGGAGAGGAATTAATAATACTTTGTTGTAAGGTACCTGCATTACACATGAAGGGTTATACTGTTATTTAAAGGTGAGCTTAAATGGTTGCAAATCTATTAATATATTGCATACTTTAGGGCAAATACTAGTATGTTTTTTTTTGTTAAAATAAGCACAATTGATATGCTAAGAGAAGAGATGAAATGGAATTATACGAAATGTTCATTAAAACCAGAAAAGGCAGAGTGGAAGAAAAAGAAGACACAACAAATAAAATGAGTAGAAAAGTATTACAAACTTGGTAAATATTAACCCAGTATTTCAATAATCACTTTAAATGTAAATGATCTGACAATACCAATTAAAAGATAGTCATTAGCAGAATGGATAAGAAAACATAAACTCTTTATTGTCTACAAGAGACCCATGTTAAAGCTCAAATAGATTAAAGATAAAAAAGATGGAGAAAGATATATTATGGTAACACTAATTAAAATAAAAGTTGAATAACAATCTTAGGCAAGGCAGATTTTTAGAAAAAGAAAAATTATGAGGAATAATGAGGATTACAAAACAATAAAGGAACCAGTTCTCCCAGAGACATAACAATCCTTAACCTAAGAACAAACTGTCAAACTATATGAAGCAAGAGCTGATAGAACTAAAAGGAAAGTGTAGATAACCTCATTATAACAGCTGCAGACATCGACACCTTTCTTTCAGTGATTAGTAGATCAGGGAAACAGAAAATAAATAAGAATATAGTTGAAGTGAACACACCATCAATCAACTTGATCTAATTGACATTTATAGAGAACTGCATCTAACAACAATACAAATTCTTCTGGAAATCACAGAAATTTTATCAAAATGGACCAAATTCTGGGCTATAAAACAGTTTAACAAATTTAACAAAATGCAAGTCATACAACATAATTTAATAATATGAAGACATTGAAAACATCCTAAAACATTTAAACATTAAATCCAAATACTTAACCACTTCTTAACAACACATGAGCCAACATTTTTTCAAGACAAATTATAAATATGTTGAATAAATGAAATTGAATATAATTGAATATACAACTTCTCAAAATTTGTGGAATTTAGTGAAAGTGGTTCTTTGGAGAAATTTTATAGCACCAAATACATGTATTAAAAATAAGAATAATCTAAAATTAATTACCTAAGCTTCCACTCCAGAAATATAGGGAATGAAGAACAATAAAAGCCTCAGGCAAGCAGAAGAAAGGAAATAAAAACTAGGGCCGGAATCAATAATTTTGAAAGCTAGTTTTCTTTTAAAAGGCCAATAGAATGATAGTCTTCTTGCAAAGATAATCAAGAAAAAAATAGAAAACACAAATTTACAAACAGAATAAATTAAAGAATGGTCATTGGTATTTACCATATGACACTAAAAGACTAATAAATACATGAAAAGACTAATAAATACTATAAGTACACAGTATTTATTAGGCAACTAATAAATACTATGAAAACTCTATGTTCATAATTTTGATAAGTTAGATGAAATAAACAAATTCACTGAAAGATATGTTATCAACACTTGCATAAGAAAATGCAGGTAATTTAAATAGGTTTATATCTATTTGAAAATTAAATCAATTATTAATAACCTTACAAAAAAGAAAGCACCAGGCCCAGATAGTTTTACTGGTAAATTCTACCAAACATAAAGGAAGAAATAACATCGATTCTGTGTAATCTCTTCCAGAAAACAGAATAAGGTGTAACATGTCCTAACTTATCCTATGGGGCCATAATTACTCTAATACTAAAGCTAAATAAAAACATTGGGAAAAAAAACTACAGAACATTATCTCTCATGAACATGTAGTTAACAGAATTGTGACCCACCTTCCAATTATAGCCACATTTTAATTCCTGTGATCTGTGAGTAAGTTACCTCACACAGAAAAAATATATTTTGCAGATGTTATTAAGGACCTTGAAATAGAAGATTACCCTGAATTAACTGGGTGGTTCCAATGTAACCCAAGGGTCTTATAAGATGGATATAGAAATGTCAGAGTGAAAGAGAAGATGTGATAACAGACAGGGGTTAAAGAAACATATTTTGAAGACAGAGGAGGGGCCATAGCCAAGGAATGCAGTGGGCCTCTAGAAGCTGAAAAAGGCAAGGAAGTGGATCACCCCTAAAGTTTCCTAAAAGGATGGAACTCTGCTGATATTTTGATGTTAGCCTGTAGGGCTGTCCAAACTTCTGGCTTCTATGTATAGAGTCCCCAAACTGTTCCCCCTCTCAAAATAACAACCAAAACAGAAACACAAAAAACTTCTGGAACATAGTCACAGGATTCAAAGTTAATATACAAAGTCAATTACTATTTGAGTTTAAAATTAGAAAAATAGTACCATGTACAATAGCACCCAAAACTAAAATACTTAGGTATAAATTGAACAAAATAACTATTGGATCTATATGTGGAAAACTACAAAACTTTGATAAAAAATCAGAGATCTAAATTAATAGAGATTTTGTGTTCATGGTTATAAGACTCAGTATTGTTAAGATGTCAGTTCTTCCAATTATGATCTATAGATTTAATACAATCCCAATCAAAATCCCACTAAGATCTTTTGTATATACTAGAGTTTACATAGAAAAGCAAAACACCTCATATAGTTAGAATAATACTGAATAAAGAAAGACAAAGTTGGGACTCACATTATTCAATGTTGAAATTTACTATAAAACTATAATAATGAATACAGCATTACACTGGTAAAATAAAAGACGCTTGACATTATTTTCCATTAAGGGATTGCAAATTAGGACAATAATGAGATCCCATTACACACACATTAGAATGACTAAAATCCAAAACACTGACAACACCCAATTCTGGAAAACATGCAGAGTAACATAGCTGGTATAAATACAAAATAATTTAGACACTTTGGAAGATTGGCAGTTACATACTAAGTTACATAGTTTTACCATACAATCCAGCAATACATGTGAATGTTTATAGGAGTTTTATTCATAATCACTAAAAACTGAATGCAAGCAAGATATCTTTTAATAGGTAAATGGATAAACAAACTGTAGTACATCTATATGGCAGGTTATTACTTAGTGTCCTCAACATTTTAAAAAAGTTATCTATCAAGGTATGAAAACACATTGAAAAATTTTAAATACATATTTCTAAGTGGAAAAAAGGCAGTCAGAAAAGGTTATATAGTGTATGGTTCCCATTATATGATATACTGGAAAATGCAAAGTATAGAGATAGTAGAACGATTATTGGTTATCAGTCACTTAGGAGGAGGTAAGGATAAGTAAATACAGGAAGGACTTTTTTTAGGGTGGTGAGACAATTTTGTGCAATACAACAGCATGTGGCAAAAGTACCTTTACAGTTGTGATATACGAAACACAGAGTTTATTCTTGTATTATCATTTATTAATTATTGTATTATTTTCCATAGGAACAACTGTAAACCTACTTTTGTCATACCGTGAATAATGAATACAAGACATTATCCATTTGTTAAAATCATAGAATGTAACCATACAGAGTAAATTTTAAGCACTTGAATTAAGAAAGGAAAACAATTCAACCAGAGGAAAAAGTGTTGATTTAAGTAACTCTGGAAGCAGAGTTACTTAAAGTGGAATCTGTAATGTTATTTTTATTTTTTCTAGTATATTTTACTGATTATGCTATTACAGTTGTCCCATTTTTTTCCTCCCCTTTATGCCCCTCTGTCCTGCACTCCTCCTCCCACATTCCCTCTCTCCTTAGTTCATGTCCATGGATCATACTTAGAAGTTCTTTGGCTTCTCCATTTCCTATACTATTCTTAACCTCCCCTTGTCCACTTTGTAACTACTATTTATGCTTCTTATTCTCTGTACCTTTTCCCTCATTCTCCTCCCTCCCCCTCCCCACTGATAACCCTCCATGTGGTCTCCATTTCTGTGATTCTATTTCTATTCTAGCTGTTTACTTTGTTTTTGTTTAGGTTTCATTGTTGATACTTATGTATTTGTTGTCATTTTACTGTTCATATTTTAATCTTCTTTTTCTTAGATAAGTCCCTTTAACATTTCATATAATAAAGACTTGGTGAGGATGAACTCCTTTAACTTGACCTTATCTGGGAAGCAGTCTATCTGCCCTTCCATTATAACTGATAGCTTTGCTGGATAGAGCAATCTTGGATGTAGGTCCTTGCCCTTCATGACTTGGTATACTTCTTTTCATCCCCTTCTTGCCTGTAAGGTTTCTTTTGAAAAATCAGCTGATTGTCTTATGGAAACTCCTTTGTAAGTAATTGTCTCCATTTCTCTTGTTGTTTTTAAGATTCTCTCCTTATCTTTAATTTTGGATAATTTAATTATGATGTGCCTTGATGTGTTTCTTCTTGGATCTAACTTCTTTGGGACTCTCTGAGCATCCTGGACTTGCATGTCTAGTTCCTTTACCAGGTTGGGGAAGTTTTCCTTCATTATTTTTTCAAATAAATTTTCAATTTCTTGGTCTTCCTCTTCCCCTCCTGGCACCCCTATGGTTCATACGTTGTACCAAAGGTTCTTAAGTGTCTCCTCACTTTTTTGAATTCTTGTTTCTTCATTCGGTTCTGGTTGGATGATTATTTCTTCCTTTTGTTCAAAATTGTTTATTTGAGCCCCAATTTCCTTCCCTTCACTGTTATTTCCCTGTATATTTTTCTTTATTTCACTTTATATAGTCTTCATTTCTTCCTTTATTTTGTGACTATACTCAATCATTTCTGTGAGCATCCCAATTACCAGTGTTTGGAACTCTGCATCTGATAGGTTACAATCTCCTCATCACTTAGTTTTTTTTTGGGGGGGGGAGTTTTGGTCTGTTCTTTCATTTGGACCATATTTATTTGTCTTGGTGCACCTGTTACATTGTAAGGGGTGGAGCCTTAGGCACTCACCATGGTGGGGTTGTGGCACTGTATGTGGGGAGGGGTGAGGAGGAAATAATGCTGCTTACCTGGTCCTTGCCCCACTTTTCATTGCTTCCCTTGCTTCTCACAAGTGGACTGTGCCCTTTCAGGTGCTGATTTCCAGGTGGGTGGGTTTGTGTACATTCTAGGATCCTGTGGGTCTCTCCTATGAACTCTCCTGTGAGGTTCGGAGTTTTTCTTGCTGCTGAAACCTCCACAGGTTTTTACAGTCAGAGGTTTTGAGGCTTTAGTTTCTCACACAGGAACCCTGGGTTGTGTGGTCTATCTAGCTCCCTAGTTGTTCTTCCCAGTTTGTCTGCACATTAATGTGGGAAATTCTGTCCACCAGCAACTGCCCTGCCAGTCACTGCCTTGCTTGCCTGGACTGCCAGTCGCCACCTGGCCATGCACCCTCTCCACCCCCGATGCCTGTCTCCATCCTTCCTACCAGTCTGTATGAATGTTTCTTTAACTTCTTGGTTGTTGGACTTCCATAATGTTTGATTTTCTGGCAGTTCTGGTTGTTTTTTGTTTTTTTAAATTGTTGTTGTCCTTCTTTTGGTTGTACGAAGAATTGAAGTGTATCTACCTATGCCTCTGTCTTGGCCGAAATTTGGAATCTCTAAATTTTTTGAACTTTTAAAAACTTTTATTGATTATGCTATTACAGTTGTCCCATTGCCCCCCATTTATTTCCCTCCACCCTGCACACCCTCTCCCACCCACATTCCCCTCCCTTTAGTTCATGGCCATGTGTCATAAGTTCTTTAGCTTCTACATTTCCCATACTATTCTTGCCCTTCCCCTGTCTATTTTCTACCTACCATCTATGCTACTTATTCTCTGTACCTTCCCCCCCCCTTCCTCCCACTCCCCTGTTGCTAACCCTCCATGTGATCTCCATCTCTGTGGTTCTGTTCCTGTTCTAGTTGTTTGCATAGTTTGTTTGTTTTTTTAGGCATGGTTGTTAATAATTGTGAGTTTGCTGTCATTTTACTGTTCACATTTTTTATCTTCTTTTTCTTAGATAAGTCCGTTTAACATTTCATAAAATAAGGGCTTGGTGATGATGAACTCCTTTAACTGGACCTTATCTGAGAAGCACTTTATCTGCCCCTCCATTCTAAATGAAAGTTTTGCTGTATAGAGCAATCTTGGATGTAGGTCCTTGCCTTTCATGACTTGGAATACTTCTTTCCAGCCCCTTCTTGCCTGTAAGGTCTCTTTTGAGAAACCAGCTGACAGTCTGATGGGAACTCCTTTGTAGGTTACTGTCTCCTTATCTCTTGCTGCTTCTAGGATTCTCTCCTTTATTTTAATCTTGGGTAATGTAATTATGATGTGCCTTGGTGTGTTCCTCCTTGGGTTCAACTTCTTTGGGATTCTCTGAGCTTTCTGGACTTCATAGAAGTCTATTTCCCTTACCAGATTGGGGAAGTTCTCCTTTATTATTTGTTCAAATAACTTTTCCACTTGTTGCTCTTCCTCTTCCCCTCTGGTACCCCTATAATTTGGATGTTGGAATGTTTAAAGATGTCCTGGAGGTTCCTAAGCCTCTCCTCATTTTTTTGAATTGTTTCTTCCTTCTTTTCTGTTTGGTTATTTCTTTCTTCCTTTTGTTCAAATCCATTGATTTGAGTCCCAGTTTTCTTCCCATCACTATTGGTTCCCTGTATATTTTTCACTGAGAAAAATATATTTCACTGAGTTTAGCCTTCATTTTTTCATCTAATTTGCAATCAAAATCAGTAAATTCTGTGAGCATCCTGATCACCAGTTCTTTGAACTGTGCATCTGAAAGGTTGGCTATCTCTTTGTTGCTTAGTTGTATTTGCTGTGGAGCTTTGATCTGTTCTTCCATTTGGGCCATTTTTTTTTGTCTTGTCTCACCTGTTACATGTGAGGGGCAGAGTCTTAGGTATTCACCTGGGTGGGGCAACCCAGTTGCTGGGTGGTGACACTGTATGTGGGGGTGGGGTCTGAGAGGGAACAATGGCACTTGTTCTGCTCTCTGCTGGATTTCAGTCCCTTACGCTGCTTCTCCCAAGCAAACTGGGCCCTTCTGGTGTTGATTCCTGTGTGGGTGGGCTTGTGTATGTTCTAGGACCCTGTGGGTCTCTCCAACAAACTCTCCTGTGAGGCTGGGAGTATCTCCCTGTGCTTCAACCCCCACAGGTGTTTTCAATCAGTGATTTGAGGCTTTATTTCCTGGCACTGGGACCCTGGGTTGTGAGATCTGTCTAGCTCCCCAGTTGCACGTGGTTTATCTGTGCATGAATGTGGGATCCCCTGGTCAGCCAGCCACCTTGTTCGCAGTGCCTTGCTTCACAATCGCTGCCTTGCTGGGTCTGCCCATTGCCACCCTGCTCCCGGGGTCTGCCTGCTGCTGCCTGCACACCCAGGGTCTGCCTATTAATGTCTTGAATGCCTGGGGTGCTTTGTGTACCTGGTGCCACCGCTTTTTGTGCCATGACCCTTCTCTGCCCAGCCGTCAGACTCTGCCCTGCCTACTGGTGTGGATGAATATGTCATATTTAACTCCTTGGTTGTTGGACTTCCATACAGTTCAATTTTCTGTCAGTTCTGGTTATTTTGTTTCTAAATTGTTGTTGTCCTTCTTTTGGTTGTGGGAGGAGGCACAGTATTGCTACCTATGCCTCCGCCTTGGCCAGAGGTCTGGAATCTGTAATTTTTAAGGAACAAAGAAACTGCACAAAGGTACTATACTCCAGTTGTTAAAATTGTTCCCCCTGGACATTGAATGAGCAATTATGATACTGTATACATGTACAAAGTCTGTTCAGAAGGTATCCAGCTATGTACTATGAAAAGCAGGCATTTAGTGAAGAAGATACAAGAAACATTGTAGATAGAACAATGATACCTCAGTCCCCTTCAAAGTAAGGACCTTGGGACCTCACACAGTTCTCCCAATCACTATAAGCTGCCCTGTTGTCATATTTTCCTGAATCTCATCGATGATCTGAAAGGTGATCAATCTCTTCCCTTTCAAAGGTGATTTTAGTTTTGGGAAATGTGAGAAGTCACAGGGCACCAAATCTGGGCTGTAGGGTAGCTGAGTCACCTGGGTGATTTGATGTTTCACCAAAAATCTTTGCATGAGACATGATGCATGAGCAGGTGCATTGTCGTGATAAAGCTGCCAATTACCAGCTGTCCATAGCTGTGGTCTCCTGAATCATCTGAATAGTTTCCACAGATGAATGTTCAAGCTTAATGCAGAATTTGATGAAGATTCATTGTTCTACTTGCTCAGTCATTTTGAATGTGATGGCCACACAGTACACATGCTCACTCAATGGCATGTACCACCCCCACTGCGTAGTACAGTGAAGTTGTCATTGTTCAGACATGCACATTCCAGTCCACACTCCTTAGCTGCCAGGTTACATCAATGTCATGCAAACCATTCTTATATTAGCAACGGCTAGACTTTTTCTGGACTGACATCATATACTAGAATTGAACAATTAAGTAAATGGATAGAAAATAGTGGGAGTCAGGTGTCTCACTGTAAGAGTGGTAGTTTACAAATAGGCAAGGGAGGGAGGCTAGAGTAATCCACATGGTAGCACATTATGTTTGGAGATATCAGCATAAACTCATGTATATCTTAATATAGACCCACATGTTTACATATAGAAATATTTACAGATGTGCGTATATATATGTGTCAGTATATGCACATATCTCCTTGAGTTGTCAGTCAGAGAGCCTAGAAGCAATGACACCTCAGTAGTTATGGACATACTTTATCATTTAAATCTTGGTTTCTAAAACCATTTCAATGAAAGAGGCAGAGTTCCTTGGAGAATAAGGCTAATTTTAGGGCTACAGAAAAAACATGCAGGGTGAGCCTGGCTCATCTTGTAGTGACAGAAAGTTAGGAAGAGCTAAACAAACAAACAAACAAAACAACTCCCCGGTACAGCCAATACACATTGAGGTGATTATGTCAAAGGTACACAGGAATCAATGGAAGGAACTCCTTTAGCCAAGGCTGGAATGATTGGAGCAATAAAATAACTTTGTACTACAACCCAAAGTGCAAAATTAATGTCCATGAATCCATAGTAATATAAATACATGTTTCATTAATGAGGAGGAAGAGACAAACCCCTTATAAAAAAATATTCTGCCCTGGGTTGTATGGCTTGGTGGATTGAGCACCAGCCTGCAAACTGGAAGGTAGCAGTTCAATTCCTCGTCAGGGCACATGCCTGGGTCCCCAGTTGGAGGTGTGTGAAAGGCAAACAGTCAATGTTTCGCTCATGTGTGTTTCTCTCCCTTTCTTTCTCTCTCCCTCCCCCCTCTCTAAAAACAAATAAATAAAAATCTTTTAAAAAAAGAGAAATACAGAGAAATATTCTGAATAACTTATATAGATACTCTGATTTCTTGGAGGTGGATCCTTATGACCTCAGCTAGATGAGGTCAACATTAATAGTGATGGATCATATTGACAGTATTTACTTTTGATATGCTGTGATGATATTGGAACTTTACTTCTGTGTTCTTCCCTAAAACCCACAACCCTGGTCTAACCATGAGAAAACAGCAGATGAGCTCCTATAGAGGGGCACTCTACAGAATACCTGGACCGTCCTCCTCAAAACTGTCAGGGTCATCAAAACAAGAGTAAGTTGGAGAAGCTGTCATAGTCCAAAGAAACCTAAAGAGAGAACTAAACACAATGTTGCATTCTGAATGGGATTCTAGAACAGGAAAGGAACATTAGGTAGAAATAAGGAAATATGAATAAGTATGTTTCAATGCATTAATTATGGCAAATATATCATATTAGTGTAAGATTGTAAGATGTTAATAATAGAGGAAGCTGGGTCCTCAGTTTCTGGGAACTCTATACTATTTTCACAATTGTTCTGTAAATCTACAAGTTTTCTAAAATGAAGTTTCTTAAAACATTACATTACCTGAGATTAAAGATAAGAAGGAAATCTTAAAAACAGCAAGAGAAAAGGAGACAGTTATCTGCAAAGGAGTTTCCAGAAGACTATCAGCTGATTTCTCAAAAAAAAAAAACAACAAAAACTTTGCATGCAAGAAGGGGATGAAAAGAAGTATTTCAAGTCATGAAAAGCAAGGACCTACATCCAAGATTACTCTATCCAGCAAAGCTTTCATTTAGAATGGAAGGGCAGATAGACTGCTTCCCAGATAAGGTCAAGTTAAAGGAGTTCATCATCACCAAGCCCTTATCATATGAAATGTTAAAGGGACTTACCTAAGAAAAAGTTAAAAAATATGAACAGTAAATGACAACAAATTCACAACTATCAACAATTGAGCCTTAAAAAAACAAAAACAAAAACAAACCAAGTGAACAAATAGAACAGGCACAGAATCACAGAAATGGAGATCACATAGAGAGTTATCAGCGGGGAAGGGGAGAGGATAGAATGAGGGAAAAGGTACAGGGAATAAGAAGCATAAATGGTAGTTACAAAATAGATATGGGGATGTTAAGAATAGTATGGGAAATGGAGAAGCCAAAGAACTTATATGTATGACCCATGAACATGAACTGAGGTGGAGGAATGATGGTGGGCAGGCTTCAGGGTGGAGGAGAATAAAGAGGAGGAAAAAAATGGGACAACTGTAATAGCATAATCAATAAAATATATTAAAAAATTACCCTCAGATCTTTGAAAGCAGTGTTTTCTAATAGCCACTTGTCTTCATGAGAAATCAGATTACTGTTCCTTAGCGGGAAATATGTTTTTTTCTTTCTCCTCTGGAAGATTTCAGACATTATTTTGTTAAATCAATGCTATTCTTACATTTCATGATAGTCTTTTAGATGTGGCCTTTGGTCATTAATCTTGATCATCACCTCACACTATAGCCTTTATATTCTGAAGAGTTTGTATTTTTTTAATCTCCGAGTTTCTTTCATTCCATATTTGATAAATTTTTCTCCTTTCTCTGATCTCCTTTTTAGCAACTTAGAATAGTAAGATGTTGAGCTGTGTGGGATTGACTCTTAATGTTTTCTTCATTCTGCCTACTTCTATCATTCTGATTTATATCTTAGAAGTACCCTACTCTATCTTTCAGTCTTTCCATTGACATTTAATTTGGGCATCTGTTTTTTAATTTTTAAGAATTTTTCTATATTTTCTGATTTTTTCACTTTTCAGCATCCTATTTTTTTAGTACTTTCAAATTCTTATTTCATCTGTAAGCATCAGCATAAACAATAACCACCATCACAAACATCATCATTCTGTTAAGGACAGAATGGACAATCATAAGGATATAATCAAAAGGACAGCCATAAATTCCTTGCTGTGTGAAGCCCAGGGTCCCATTGGGGATACTGTGGAAAGGTGCCCTGGTGGTCTAGTGGTTAGCATTTAGCATCATATTTTTAATATATTTCCTCTCCAATTTAATTGAGGTTAAGAAATATAATTACCTTATTTATCAATTAGTCATGTGATTTATTGATTGTTATTTTTGTTCATCTGTTTGGTCTTTCTTTTCCCATGCTGCTGGCTTTCATCACATACTTGTAATCCTTTGTTGCCTGTTTATATGTAAGAACAAAGGGCTGTGTTGATGATCACATGGAGCCGATGTGGGGGTCCTGTGCACTTCTGCAGACTCTGGAGATGAGAATGCTGGCTTCCCTTCAAGATGTCCTGGAAGGGACATCTTGCCTGTGATGGCAAGATACCATATTGCCTGTGAAATGAGGGTTGTAGAAATGCAGAATCAGAGGGGCTTTACTCTGAACCAGGAAGACCCAGGAATAATGTAAACTCCTCCTGGGCAATTGGCTTAATTTATTTGGAGCAGAGACTTCTGTATATTTCACTATGGGGGGAAACTAGGCTTTCTAGACTCAGGGTGGGGGTGGGGCAAATAGCGTGCCACTGTGCCCTCATCTCCCTGGATTTCACACCAGCCTTCTGCCATGGTCTCCAGACTGGGAGCCACTTATGGATGCACCTGGAAGACAGGCTTGTCCTTACCCTGGAGCTTCCACCTTAGCACACACAGTCCCATCTGTTTCTGACATCCAAACATGCTGGGGTTGCTTGTCCCCCTGGACTCCCATTCCCCTGTCTGTGTGGTTAAAGGTTTATTTTCTTATGGAATTATATGGACATTTTCCTGAACTTTGAGAGAGAAGGGGAGGAAAAGGCATGTGACAGATCTACCTTGATGTGAAAGCCTCAACTTACTTTTTAAATATAAATCTTTATAAAAAATACATTACGGAATATAATACATGTTAATTGAAAATGCCTTTATATTCTGATTCATAAATAGATGGAAACCTCTTGATGATTGCATTTTATATTTCTTAGTCTCTTCATACTTTATAGAGATCATTTGGCCTAACTTCTTTTTATTATATGAGGAGATCAGGGCTCAGGGCTGTTCATTGACTTGCAGAGAAGCATTTGGGTTTTGGGGTAAGATTGGTCCAATTTGAATTCCAGCTTTCTCATGGGCTGTGCGATTCTGAGCGAGTGTGGAATGTCTCTGGGCCCCAATTCTCCCACCTGTGAAATGAGGAAAACTGAACATGCTTAGCCAAGTCGTTGTGGGAAAAGAGTGAGATTATATGTGTAAAGTGTTTAGCATAGTGTTATAAGTGGTCATGACCTAATAAATCTTGCTATTATTATCATCCAGGTTTCAACTACTTGCACACCCAATAAACACTTGTTTTTATGGTTAATACTGACCATCTAATTTGATATCCTTTCATTTTGGGATAGTGTAAGTGATATAAGTTGTATAAGGGAAGGGAGAAAGAAGTTTAGCTTTGTTAGGAAGAAAGATGAAGAAGGAAAATCCTGATGTGAAGGGACACATACAACAAAGAATATATGAGAAGTAGAGGCCATGTGGGCAGTCTTCACCATCCTCATGTGATTTGCCTAAGAAGTTTATTTGTAAATGACCCGCGTAAATGACGATTATTAAGAATAACATTCAAATGTTTGCCTGAAGCACAGTCTGGAATTAAGACCAAGAAGGGACAAGATCAAAGCAGGTATACAGGTTTTTGGAGCAGTTTGATGGGAGGAAGAGACATGTTAGGAGGCATTTTACTTTTCATTATGGGTCTCAATAATAGTGTAATTATACAAGCAGCCTTATGGGTACAGAAAACAAACAAAACTTCTACATGGGAAACAAAAAGAAGCTTCAGGGCAAACTTATTATAAGTGAAATAATCCCACAGAACAGGAGATGGAATGGTGGGAGCCAGCATGGAAGGTGGGATCTTGACACAGGACACATTTAACCCCATACCCAAACCCGAGGTGAATTCCATAGTCAGGAATCTGAGGTGGTGGGTGCAGCGCTGGAAACAGACACCAGACTCCCTCTGCTCCGTGTTTCAGGCATTTTGTGAGCTCTTTCTGTCGAGTGTGCTTTTCTCATTTGCTTGCCCAGCACGGGCAGGGAATGAGTCAGCCCCTCCTGGCATGCATTTTCCCATTTACCAGGGTCAGTGTTTACATTAATAACACGCTGCTCTGGATGAGGTGCTCCCTGTGTTAACCCCACACAGCTGCTAATTAGCAGGTCACTTGCGGGTCAGAGTTGCGCTTGTGTTGTGCTTCTTGGCTGGCTGTTGTGTTATTATAACAACTGTAAATGCCACATGCAGCTGCCATACGGGTTGTGCTCAGAAGGCTGTTTGTATAATTATAGGCATTAGCCAGAGACGGAGCCTGCCAGCTGACATTCAAGAGGCAATAATAACTTAATTTCCCTCACAACATATTGGCTCTCTAATGGGAAATAGAGTTATGCTCCGAGCTTGGGGATAGCTTGAAAATTCCAGCAAGCCCATTTCTATCCAGCGGTGTCCAAGGGTGAGGTACTCACACCAAGTTGGTTTCCCCTGTTGCCTAAAGATCAACTAAGAGGTGCCACGACTCCATACCATTTATTTCCAAAGAAAAGATATATCATCAGAGGAGTCATGTGGCTTTACAGGAGATTTGTCACAGAAAGTACAGTCTTAAAATATGTCACGAAAATGCTTTGCCCCACCCTGGTGTCTCTTATTGGGCAAGTTCAGGAAATTCTTTCTTTGTCATAATGTTTGGAACTAATCAACCAGAGATTTCATCTGGGCACTTATTCACTGGAACTGTAATTTCACTGTCCTTCCTCAGGTTTTCTCTCAGTAAAATATTTCTCTCCACATTCTTCACCCATCAAATTTTAGTATGAAGACATTTTCTCTGTGATAGCTTTCTTGATCCTTCTCCTTTACCTCCAGAAGTTATGATGTCTTTCTTGTTGTCTTCTTAGCACTTGGTGTAGCAATCATAACATTTCTCGCTCATATTATAATTATTTGTGCCCACACCTGTCTCTCAGCATTAACTAGAGAAATCTAGCAGCATCTGTTCCTTATTTATCTTGGTAATATCTTTTTAAAAAATATATTTTATTTATTTTTAGACAGAGGGGAAGGGAGGGAGAAAAAGAGGTAGAAAAACATCAATGTGTGGTTGCCTCTTGCACGCCCCACACTGGGGAACCTGGCCTGCAACCCAGGCATATACCCTGACTAGGAATCGAACTGCTGACCCTTTGGGCCGGCGCTCAATCCACTGAGCCATACCAACCTGGGCTTGGTAACACTTTTAACAAGACTTTTACCTAGCTGGTGCCAAAAGCAGCTGTTAAACAAATTTAAAATATGTCTTAAAAAGCTATAATCATTTTGTATTTTAAAATATATATAAAAATTTAATCACACCAGCAAATAAAAGTTAAAAAGATGAATGAATTAGATTATTTAAAAATAAAGTTTATATTTTATACAGTGTATATAAACAGATTTCTCTGTACATGAATATATTAGGTAATATTTTATGTATATTTTGTACCTATATACTTATATGTATATTTCTTTATGGTTATCCATAACCATATCTGTATTTGTATCTGCATCTAATACTTTGGTTTTCTGTATCATTTAAAAGAGATTACAAAACTTTTAATGACCTGGAAAGACTTGCTATCCTTCTAAATGAAAAAAGAAAATTACAAAACACTATAAAAAAGTGAACACATATTTGTATTAAAATATTCTAATGATGAATATTTATGCACTTAAAGTCCAGAAAGATATGCCTAAATAAGTATATTGGTAAGACTGAATTATTTTTTGCTTTCTTTATTTAGCTAATATGTATTTTCTAAAATGTTTATAATGTATATATAAAGCTTTTTTATTCAGGAGAAAATTATTAATATGTAATTTTATTAATATATTTTTAAAGATGTATAAAAGAAAGGAGTTTAGCACCTCCAAATTCACTTTACAATAATCTCCAGGCCATAAAGTGATATTGAAAAGTACTAGCATTTTTATACTTAATAAGGAGGCTTCATTTGTTTTATATGAATTAAATGTTACAGCATTGGGCTAGATGGTGTGTTTCTCAGTTCACAAGTGCAATAGTGGTCAGGCAGAAGTTAAAACCTTTAAAAGTGAAAAACACAGTGCTGGGGCTACAGGAATATTAAATCAAGCATGGACTTTGGTTAGTTATTTGTTAATTTTGTTTATATTTTGTAAGAGGCTCCAACTTAGTTGGATTGGGCAGTAGCAAAGGAGGAATTAACCAGAGCTTGCCGAGAGTGCCCCACATCCAAAGAAAAATGCCATTCATATTGATAAATAGTTTTAAAGTCCCTACAGCTATTGTTTTTTTTTTAATAATTACACCCATTTTACAAAAGAGAAAATTTAGGCTTAATTTTGATCATTTCACCATGTCAGCATGGCTGAGCTGGCACTCCAACTCAGTCCGTGTGACTCGATATCCCAGACTCTGAAGGCCTTCCAAATGGCATGCATTCATTAATCAAGTGTCTAAGTGTGTTTTGGATTTATAGTTCTGTCACAGGTGGGCACAGGTAACCAAGGTCTTGGTGGTCAGGACAAAGAATTGAACCGAACACCCAGAGTTTATAGCAGAGAACATGGGAGCAGGCCAATTCCAAGCAGAGATTGACTTCATGGGCTGGAGGGACTCTATTCTTATAGGGTGGATCCTTCCTGGCTAGTTTTGGTGGGCTTTTACTGAGCATGTACAAGTAGTTGTATTACTTTAAAGCTACTACACATGTGGTCTCCCATAATTTTCCCTGATTGACCACCAGGGAAGAGGGTCCCACAATGCTACTGAATTGACCCCCCCTTTCTCCTGGTGTCCCCCTGTACTAGGTTCACCTTTCCCTTCATCAGAGAATTATAGCTCTCCATGTTAGAGATTGGTGAAAAGGAAAGGAATTATTTATTCAAGTTATACAGACTAAAGAGTAATGACTTAACGTCTTCATCAAAATCCCAAAGTCCCTTAAAATACCCACAAACACACACAGTCCTTCCTTCCCCCCTTTGCCCAGTCTGGGGTACCATATCTCAGGAAAAGAAATAGGAGTCTGTGGCTCAGGCAGCTCTCAGTTCTTCCCAGTAATCCGTGTTCGGCTGGTAGGACTTCCTCGGTTCCCAGCACCATCAGCTGTGTTGCTGGGATCTCCAGCTGAAGCCAAGTAGTGGTTCTCTGCTGAAGCTGCGTGGTGATTATTTGCTAAAGCCAAAGAATGGTGATTCTTCTCATGGCTGCGGGGCAGGGGGGTGTCCCCATTCTGCCAAAGGTGCGTGGTTCTCCTTACATGGCTGCAGCCATATGGTTCTCTCTCCACTAGCTGTGGTCCTCTCCCTACATGGCTGCAGCTGCGTGCTTCTCTCTCCACTGCCAAAGCCACATGACTCCCTCTCTTCAATGGCTGCTGAGTATGGGTTTAAATATTCTTCCAGCTTTACTGGGCTGCCATCATGAGTCCGCGCAGGGGTGGCCCCATGCCATGGAGCCAATCGTCTCCAAGCTCTCATGCAGGTGCTATAACTAGGGGGCGTTGCCTCCCAGTCACATCTTGGGAGGAAGTTCCTTCCAACCCCCTGGCTATCTATGCAACCAGTTAAAGGTTATAGATGTGTTAAATGACCACGCCAGAGATTAGCTGCAAAGCTGTTGCTATACAAAACAGCTCTCAATGGCCCTGCTCCATGTGTCCCTTCCCCCAACTCACACCTGTGGTGGAGGGTGAGGACATCCTATATATCTTTCTAATATTTTCTGGACACCTTGAGTTCTGGACCTCATTACAAATCCTTCTTTTGGGGGCCCCCTGGCTGCAACCTCCTAGTTCTTTAATTTTTGCTCCAAGGCTTCATTTCATGTACAACATGTAGAACAAAGCTCTACTTAAGTGTGGTGGATACAGTCTATGTCCTGCCCAGGCCCTGTCTCAAGGTCAGGGGCACCCATCTTCACCCCTGCCAGTGGAGGGTCCCACTGGCTGACAGCAGCCCTTTCTCCAGGGTTGGCCCTCAGTGGACAGGAGCCATTTTGGTCAGGAGATTGCATCCCGTTCTCACCTTGAAGGGCAGAGAGGAGAGGCAGCCAGAGGGAACTGACTGATTGACATGGGCAGAAGGACCTCCTTGGCTCGAGGAGGTGGAACCAAACCCATGGTGTGCTTGCGCTGCAGGGTTCTCCATGGGATCATGCAGGAGCCAGTCTGGAGCAGGGAGCTCTTCTTGTTCGGCTTTCTTCCTCTGCTCCTCTGCCTCCCGTCCCCCAACCTTCTTCTGAGAGTATTTCCTCCCTAAATAACTCTCTTAAGAAACTCCTCATCTCAGGCTCTGCTTCTAGATGCTCTACCTGTAACATTTAGAAAGGTAAATAATTGAATGGAAATACTTTATGATGTATTAAACATTACTTCTATGAGTGAAGTCCAAAATCTTTCTTATGTTTAAGAGTAATTTGTATTTCCTATTCTGTGAACAGTCTATTTATAAACTTTGCTCATGTCAAATACTGCCTGTTGCCTGCTTGCTACATTACTCTTCTCTTTTAGAATTCTCCTCATTATCTTTGCTTGTTTATTTTTGTTATATACTAACTTTAGAATCCAATTGTTTAATTCTCTCATAAAATCATGTTGAAGTTTTTGTGGGTATTGTAGTACATGTATAGATAAAGTAGGATAAATTAATAATTTTTTTGATGTTTGGTCTTCCTTGCTAAAATGTGGGGTGATTTCATTTGTTTAAGACTTCCCTTGTGTTCCTTAGGACTATATTATTTAAGGCTTCTTTCTATAGAGGGGTTGCATTTTCTTAGTTTATCCTTATGTATTTATTTACTTATTTTAATTTTTTAAATGGAGTATTTTATTCCATTATGTATTCTCATTATTTGTTGTTTTCCTACATGTTATGTTACTGCTTTGCATGTTTTTCAGTCTGTGTATTTACTATGTTCTCATATTGTAATATTTTAGGTTGATTTTCTAGTATGCTTCAGGAATTCAATCATATCACCTACAAGTGACAATTTTACCTCCTCTTTCTTAATATTTACATCTTTAATTTCTTGCTCTTGGTTAATAATATTGGCCAGAACTTCCAGAATGAAGATAAATAAATGTAAATTATCACCATTAGGTGACATTCTTTTATTGTCTCTGATTTAGGTAGGAATTTTTTTTAGCATTTTCCCATTAAGCTTGAGGCTGGCTTTTGGTTGAGGCACATGTATTTTAGCATCTATGCATCTCTCCAATTCACTAATTTATCAAGAAGACAATTGGATTTTCTGTTTAATTAAACAGGGGATAGGAAATCAATGCATCTCTAAAATTAGATAAAAAACAAAAAAAAATTAACCATTTATTTTACCTTTCTTATTTGATACGTACCACTAAGTCACCAAATAGTAGGTAAGCAGAAGCAATTCTTTTTACCCTTTTTCAGCTGATTAGTAAAAAAAAGGAAATGAGAGAGTTAGACTATCAACATATTGCAATTTCCAATGAATGAATGAATCTAGGCATTGGCAATCAATGACTGAACATTATAAGGAGAGAAACAACCAGTTACATGTTTCTGATGAAAAACCACAATGCCACCTACATTTTGCAAAGGTATCAGCCTAAGTCTGATGAAGCCTCCCAATCCACCTGTTAATTTGAACAAATACAGAAGACACAGAGACATATTAAACTGTACCATGAGGATACATTCTGTACAACTGGGGCTGTGGGAAAATCTACATGTCAAAGATGCAGGTTCTTCAGAGAAGATAAATTATAAAGAAAATATAACAAGAAAAGGGGGAATATGTAGAGCAAAAAACTGAGACATATCAATAAAAGTTGACAAGTGCTATATAAGATGTAAATATACATGGGTGATAAGATAATAAAGAAATGAAAGGCTGAATTACTGTTAAAGTTAGGATGCTGGTTACTTTTAGAAGAAGACATATCCCAGAGCTTCTGTGGTAACTAGAAAATTTCTAGTTCTTGATTCAAATTGTGGTTATAAAAGTGTAGTTTGTCAAATTGAAGCTTCTTGCCACCAATTCAATGCTAACATGCATCCCTAATTTGGAGTGTTCTGAAAAGGAAGAATTTACTCATTGAAAATAGCTCAATTGTAAAATAGTTCGACTGTGGAACAGTTCTGCTGAAAACAGCTCAATTGTGAAACTGCACAGTGTCAAACCTGCTCAGGCATTATACAGCTCAGTCTAAGGAGCTCAGTCTAAGCAGCTCAGGCACAGTGGCTTCAGAGTTACAGCTCCAGCTTCAGTCTGTGATGGAAAATAAAAGTGTACTCAGTTGAAACAAAGGTGGAGGTGGCTTATATAGAGGAATATAGGAGAGTGCCTAACGTTGGTCCCTGAATGGTTCATTTATATGCAAATTAAGACTCTAAATTCTAACAGTTTGATTGATTCAAATAGCACCATCCTGATTGGTCAAAATGGAGTTACTCTGATTGGTTGACAAAGATGTAAATGAGGATTTAGCTGTGTAGGTCGAATTGGATGGGACAAGTCTCAGTCTTATAGGTCAAAATTTTGACCTAAAGTCTTTGTTATAAAGGTCAACTCAGCTGGCAGGAGCAAGCTACAGGAGACTTGGCATCCCATTGTGTGGCTTGTCTCTGTAATGCAGTGTGGTGTGTATTGAGGGACCACTGTAAGCAATGGCTGCTTTATTCTGGTTATGAATTTGAGTCCAGTTAACCATGAGGAGTCCTTTTTGGCAGGTATATTCTTCCTGGGGTCAACAACTGTCTTTTATCAATTTTTATATGATTTTCTATATCTGTGTTTTGTTTACAGTAAATGGGTTAAGTTAAAATAAAATAGAGGGATGGTTGGCTGGTTTGTAGTCTAGTTTGTAGGGAGGGAAGAGCAGGCCTGGAGAGTATTCCCAATAGCTAGCTTTACGAAGCTAAAGGTTGTTAAGGAAGATAGAAGTTACCTAGGAGCCCAAGCAGATGATAGAGCAAGGTTTGTGCAGTGGTGTGTTGGTAAGCCAGATTTCTTTAAAAAAAAAAAGAAGCCCAGATTTGTAGCATTTTGCTGATTTTTGTGATGTAGATATTTCCAACATGTTTTTCAAACTCCAAAGTGATGTCCCTGGATGTGGAGATGGAAGATGTGCAGGGTCAGTTCTCTCCAGCCAGCGAGAGCCGGTTCCAGGAGACTCTCAGGTCTGTCAGCACCAGGAGACGTTCCATTGTGTTCCCCCTCTGTTTGGAAGAGCAACCTCTGGGATGTATTACAACATTGCATTTCTAAGAACAGAAACATTGATTTGTTTTGATCAAGGCTTAAAATAAAATAAATGGTCTTTGTGAGAATCAGACACAAAGACCACAGAGACTTTTATCTTTGCTTCCTTTCCCATTTGTGTGCCTTAAAAGATGTCAAATTTTATACTGAAAGAGTGTCTCTCACCCTGATCCTATGTGGAAAATGTGAGAAGTCTTAGAAAAAAGTTTAGATGATGCAGTTGAGTTGGTAAATAATTTAGGGTGGCAGAGTTATCTAAAGGTCTAATGAGAGAAGGCTAAGAAACTAGATGCTTTATACTTGAGTGATTAAATAATATCTGCCTCTGGGCTATGTGAAAGTGGACGATATAAGGAATGCAACAAAACTTCAGCCTCAAGTGTATCTAAGTACTATCTGGTGCATTAAGCCAATATACACTTTTCAGGGAAATCAAATTTTATGGCTTAATGAGTTTTGAAAATTGATTTTAGAGAGATGAAATATTAATATGGCCTCCCCACTGGTCCCATGCACCCGGGGCAGTATGAGAGCACACCAAGCACAGTTTCTCTAGCGCTGATGTTGTCAAGGTTATCAGAGGCTGAGAATCTGGCTCTGCCTCAGAGATACTCAGGCAAACTGTTGAAAACCCAGTTTCCAGGGCTTCACTTTAGAGACACTGGATTTGGGGCAGGGTCCACAAATGTAAATTTTCAAAAAAATCTCTCCAAGTTTCTTACATAACCAGTCCACAGGCTCATGTTTTAGAATACTAGCTTAGATGCTAGCTTAGATCTTGAGGCAGAGAGCATGGCTATGACTGGATGACCGGGGATGGGCAATAGAAGCAACCACTTCAGTGACCAGAAATAAACCTCAGAAATGTTGCAAAGTGATTCAGTATCTTTACAAGCATCCTGGTACATTTCCCCATGCTCAGCAGTGGCCCCTCTTAGTCTTTAGTCTGCACCACCAACAATTCAAGTGGGGTTCTTTATACTTCCTAATCTAAGAAAAATATTTTTAAGATTACTCTGCTATACTCTTGGCAGTTTCTTAGATGATAAGGACATTAAAACAAAGACTTATTCTTCAGTTATGGACCTTCAGACAGAGCACACAGGTAGGGCCAGGAGGTATGGACTTAACTCAGGAAACTTCTCTGAGATGTTGAAAATCATACTTTCTAAATGACCTTCTATGAATAAAATATGCCTTTCCTAATACTAAGAAAAATCAGGTAAAAAGTGTGAATAATCTAGTGAAGACGCTTTTTTCCTCTTAGTTCCCATTAGACCAAAGGGACCTGAGTACTGGGCTTTCCCGTTCTTATTTCATTGAACAAGATACAGCTTATTAAAGATGTTGCTCTTTTTCTTGCCCACAGAGAGCTCCCTTCCCATTGCCTATGGATCCAGTGAACACTCGGACAACATAAGCAATTTGTAGCAGCTCCAAGGACAAAATAAATCTGGGAATATAACTAGGCAATATAATTCACAGTAGAATTATGCTTCCAATTCAAAGGTAAACTGTGGAGTGGACTCCTTAGCTTAAAAAAAATGGGGAGGATCTCATTGAAGGGCTCAGAGTTAGTAGGAGTCTTTTAAACTTGCCCTCACTTTTAATATCACTAGAAAATAATGTAAAGAGTTGTCATAAGAGCACAGATTTCAGAGTCAGGGAATGCTGGTTTCATTCTTGACTTAACACTTTGTGGTCTTAGTCAAGTCACTTAACCCCTCTGAGTCTTTGTTTCCTTGCTTATATGGGGTGTATATGTGTGTGTGTGTGTCACTTCATAGAGTTGTAAGCAATACTAATGTAATTCAAGAAGAGCCTTCATTATTGTTCCTCAATAAAGAGAATTGCTGTTTATGTATTATTTCTGAATGTGTACCTAGTAAATAAATAAGAAAACCAGATAGATCCTTATTTTATTTTGAGCTCCAGTTGATGAGATACTGTTAACCAAAAACTAATGGTATCTTTCTCTGCACTTTCATCCTCTACCTCACTATTCATTTAAAAAAAAATTGTTCTTCAGAGGGATCGAGTGTGCTGACAGAGTAGGTGGATGTTACACTAGTCTCCTCCCAGGACCGAACTGAAATTAGAGCTAAAATATAGAGCAATTAACCTAAATAGCCAACTGAAGACTAGCTGAAAAGAAATCATAACCAAGGATTTATAGAAGAAGCCACATGGAGACTGGTAGGAAGGGCAAAGATGTGGAAGGAGCTGGACCTGCTACCATGGATGGCAGCTGGGATTCTAGAGGGGTATCTTAGCAGCAGAGGTTTCCCTTGGGGAGCATAGGGTTTATACCCCACAACAGGATTCCCACCCCACACCAGGACTCCCAGTTCAGAGCACCAGAGCTAAGAGAGGAACACACATTACATCTGGCAATGAAAATCAGGGGGCCTCTGCCCACTGGGGAAAGACAGGAGACTGCTAGAGACATAGGTGCCCTCTTAAAGGGCCAACACACAACATTTTGTTTGTAGCCACTCATCCAGGGCTTTGGTGGAGGGAGGGTGGAACAGACTAGAGTTGTGTGAGGAGAGACTGTGGTTTGTGGATCTGGGGAGAGAGCTGAAGGGACAGCTGCTGGGACACCAGTGCTCAGTCCCTCTCCCACATTGCAGATGCCATCTTTCTTGGGTGAAACATGCCCTTCCATACTGCATCAGTCTGGGGGGTATGTAATAACCCCATCCTCTGGACTCCTTGTTGCCCCACTCTGCAGAGTTCACACTCTGCTGAGGAGTCATCTGACTGGGTGTAGAGGTCTGGGCAGATTCAGGGGGCATCAGTGACTGAGTTTTCTGGTGTTGGGGCATGGGCCATTCCCCCCACTTTCCTGTGAGCCTGACTGGTATCTTCCCCTTGTAGGTGATTGGCCAATCACACTCTCTGGGCTCCTAGCAGCCTGACCTTCCTAAATCCTTGTGGCTCCAGCCTGCTGAGGTCTGGGATGAATCTGGGACAGATTGAGTTGTGTGTCTTGGAGCAAGGCCACTCCCCCCATTTTGCCCCAAATTGACTGGCACCTCCCCCTCTCTCCACTCCTGGAAGCCCTGCCCTACAGAAATCCAAATCCTGGCAGAATCTGGGACAGAGTGAAATGTGTAGCTCTGGGGTGGGAGAAATATTTCACTCACACCTGAACTCTGCCCAGCCCTCCCTTCATGTGGCCAAATCTTGGTGTGTTTGAGCCTGATAACTCTTCTGGCTTCACCCAGATGACTCTTTGAGACTCTGTTCCATGACAAAAATGTGTGAACATCCAATGACTGGCAGCTAGACTTGGTATATACCCTTGGATATTTGCTGAATAACATCAGACATAGCACTGGCACATAATTTGAACTTGTATCAGTTTGATAAACACTACTTGCCCCTACCTTGCCCCTGGTGACTCACTGAGAGCCTACCTTATGCAACTCAAGTACTGCCAGAGGCTCTTTCAGTGACTGAGTCTAACAGGCATCTAGAAGGCAGAAGCAGATCTCGGTGTTCCTTGGGGGTTTTGCTGACCTGCTCCTGGCCCAATGCTGGTAAAAGCTGGCTTTGGTGCACAGCTTAGCTTTTCCTGTGCACACCCAGACCCAGAAGAGGCAGCCAAAAACTGTGGATCACTTTGTAACACCAAAGAGGTTGTCAAGGGCCACTCACAGGCAGTGTCAGAGATTGGTTTGCACCAGAGTACCTCCCAAGAAGACCCAGAACCAAGTACCCATTGGTCAGTTTCATACAACATCAGAGCAGAATCCAATCAGCATTTCAAGCAGCATATTCAAAGGGAAATCTTGGCAAGTACAAGAAACTGCTAAAGTGAATTCTGCTCCATATGGTCAGCACCTACACAGCAGCTTGTATACTGTGGTCAGGCTTTATGCTCACAGTCAGCCAGCCTGAGGGTTGATCCCCACACATGAGTGGGCCAATAACATTCAAGACTCAATTACAACAGGAGGACCCACATAACCCACATAAGGGATATTCCAGGAAAACCCTGTTTAGGTGATCAAGAAGACTATGCCATTGGGCCTCACAAACCACTTATTACATAAAGGTACCCTCCGAAGACTGGGAGTCAAGCATATCTACATAACACATAGAAACAAACACAAAATGGCAGCCAAAATGAGGAAACAAAGAAACATGCCCCAAATGAAAGAAAAGGAGAAATATCCAGAAAAAGAGCTCAGTGAAATGGAGGCAAGAATTTTATAAGATATAAAGTTTAAAGCAACAGTTATAAGGATGCTCGACAGTTATAAGGATGTTCCTTAGTGAGAACTACAAGGAACTTAGTGAGAACTAAAGCAGTATGAAAAAGAACATAGAAACCATAAAAAATAACCAGTCAAAAATGAAGAACACAATAGGAGGAATAAACGGTATGCTGGGTGAAGCAGAGGAACAAATCAGCAATTTAGAAGACAAGGTTGCAGAAAATATCCAATCAGAGCAGCAGAAAAAGAATTTTTACAAACTGTGGGTAGTTTAAAAAACTTTTGGGACAAAGTAAAGCATAATAACATTCACATCATAAGGATACCAGGAGAATAGAAAGAACAAAGGATTGAGAACCTATTTGAATAAATAATGACTGAAAATTTCACTTACCTGGTGAAGGACAATGACAGTCAAGTCCAGGAAGTGCAGAGAGTCCCAAATGAGATGAACCCAAAGGGGTCCACACCAAGACACATCATAGTTCAACTGGCAAAGGTTAAAGACAAAGTGACGATACTAAAAGCAACAAGAAAAAGAAAGTTACCTACAAGGGAGTCCTCATAAAACTGTCAGCTAATTTCTCAACAGAAATATTGTGTTCAATATTTCATGAAGAGATTGGCATGAAATATTCAAAGTGATGAAAAATAAGGACCTACAACTGCGAATACTTTACCCAGCAAAGGTATCATTTAAAATTGAAGGAAAAGTAAGAGCTTCCCTAACAAGAAGTAGATAAAGGAGTTTGTTACCACCAAACCAGTATTACAAGAAATGTTAAAGCGTCTTCTTTAAGAAGAAGAAAAAAAAGACAGATAAATATGGTTAAAATAATAAAAAAGCAATAAATACGTACCTATCAATAATCACTTTAAATGTAAATGGCTTAAATGATCCAATCTAAAGACATTGGGTAAGTGAATAGATAAGAAAACAAGACCCACATTTATGTTGTCTACAAAATACCCATCTTAGAATGAAACATGCACAAAGACTAAAAGTAAAGGGATGCAAAAGATATTTCATGCAAATGAACATGAAAAAGACAGTTGGGGTAACAATACTTATATATGACAAAGTAGACTTTAAAACAAAGGCTATAATAAGAGACAAAAAAGGAAACTACATAACGGTAAATAGAACAATCCAATAGGAGGATACCATCCTTGTAAAAATTTCTGAAACCAACGGAGGAGCACCTAAATATGTAAAGTAAATACCGATGGACATAAAGGGAGACATCAACAGAAATAGTCATAGTAGGGGGTTCTAACACCCTATTAACATCAGTGGATAGATCATCTAGACGGAATATCAACAAGAAAATGTTAGTCTTAAAATGACACACTAGATGAGATGCCTTTAATTGATATCTGCAGGGTATTTCTTCCCAAAGCAACAGAATGTACATGTTTTTCCAGTGCATATGAAATATTATCTAGGACAGATCACATGTGATGACAGAAAACATGTTTCAATAAATTTAAGAAGATTGAAATCATATCAAACATCTTCTCTGATCATAATGACACAAAACTAGAAATCAGTTAATACAAAAGACATTGAGGCTAAATAACATATTATTAAACAATGAATGGGTTAATAATGAGATCAAGGAAGAAATCAAGATACCCTTAGATGCATGAAAATGAGAACACAACAACCCAAAATCTATGGGACACTGCAAAAGCAGTCCTAAGATAGCATTACAGGCCTAACTAAAAAAACGAGAAAAAGCTCAAATAAACAATCTAACTTTACACTGAAAAGAGATTAGAAAACAAAAACAAAAAGAAAATGCTAAGTGAGTAGAAGAAAAAAATAATAAATATCAGAGCAGAAATAAACAAAATAGAATCTAAAAAAGTACAAAAAATCAATGAAACCAAGACCTGGTTTTTTGAAAAGGTAAACAAGGTTGACAAACCTTCAACCAGAGTCATCAAGAAATACCAACTGACACCAAAGAAACACAGAGAATTGTAAGAAAATATTATGACTAGCTATAAGCCAACAAATTGGACAAAATGAAAAAATGTGTAAATTTCTAGAAATATACAATTTTCCAAAACTGAACCATGAAGCATTAGAAAGTCTGAATAGATAGGTTACACCTAATGAAATTGAAGAAGTTATAAAAAATAAAGCTCTCAAAAACAAAAGCCCTGGACTGGATGGCTTACCAGATGAATTTTACCAAACATGTGGAGAGAACTAATACCTGTCCCTCTCAAACTGCTCCAAAAAATTCAAGAAGATAGAAGACTCCCAAGCTCATTTTATGAGACCAGCATTATCCTAATTCCAAAACCAGATAAGGACACTGCAAAGAAAGAAAATTATAGGCCTATATCTCTGAATGAACATAGATGCTAAAATCCTGAACAGAATATTAGTAAACTGAATCCAGCAATACATTAAGAAGATCATACACCATGATCAAGTGAGGTTTATTCCTGGATGCAAGGTTGGTGCATTATCCATAAATCAATAAATGTGATATACCACTCAATCAATGAAAGATAAAAATAACACAATTGGATCAATAAATACAGAAGAAGCATTAGATAAAATCCAGCACTCATTTATGATAAAAATTCTCAACAAATGTGAATGGAGGGAATGTAGCTCAATGTAATAGGGCCATATCTGACAAACCCATAGCCAATATCATGCTCAATGGGCAAAAACTACAAGTATTTCCCTTACAATCAGAAACAAAACAAAGATGTCCACTTTCATCACCCTTATTAAAAACACTACTGGAATTCCTAGCAACATTAATCAGACAAGAAAAAGAAATAAAAGGCATCTACACTGGAAAGGAAGAAATAAAACTGGCAGTATTTGCAGATGACATGATACTGTACATAGAGAACCCCAAGATTCCTCCCCAAAACTGCTTGAACTGATAAATGAATTCAGTAAAGTAGCAGGATACAAAATTAATATCTAGAAATCAGTTGCATTTTATACATTAAAAATGAAGTATCATAAAGAAAACCATCCCATTTACGATTGAAATAAATTTCAATTCCCTGAAATAAATTTAGTCATGGATGTAAAAGACATGTACTCAGAAAATCACAAAGCACTGAAGAAAGAAATTGAAGAAGATATAACTAAGTAGAAGCATATACTGTATTCATGGATAGGAATAATTAATATTAAAATGTCCATACTTCCCAAAGCAATTTATTGATTCAACACAACTTCTGTCAAGATACCAATGGCATATTTCACAGATTTCACAGAACTAGAACAAATATTCCAAAAATTTATATGGAGCCACAAAACACCAGAATAACCATGGCAATCTCCGGAATGAAGAACAAAGTTGGAGGTATTAGACTACCTGATATTAAACTATACTACAAGGACATAGTAATCAAAACAGTATGGTACTGGCATAAAAACAGATATATACATCCATGAAACAGTACAGAGCTCCCAGAAATAAACCCATAATTTTATAGTCTATTAATATTTGACAAAGTAATACAAAACATACAATGAGCTAAAGATAGTCTGTTCAATCAACGGTTCTGGGAAAATTGGGCAAATTCATGCCAAAAAAAGAGAGAGAAACTAGTCCACCTTCTTACACCATACACAAGAATAAGTTCAAAATGAATTAAAGACTTAACTTTTACACTAGAAACCATAAAAATCCTCAAAGAAAACATAGAAGTAAAATGTCAGACATTTCTCATAGCAATATTTTTTATAATATATCTCCTCAGGCAAAGGAAATAAAAGAAAAAATAAACAAATTGCACTACATCAAACCAGAAAGTTTTTGCACAACAAAGGAAACCATCCACAACATTAAAAGACAATCCACTGAATGGGAAAACATATTCGCCAATGATACATCTGATAAGGGGCTAGTTTATAAAGAACTTATACAACTCAACACCAGAAAAGCAAACAATTCAGTTAGAAATTGGGCAAATGACATTAGTAGACACTCCTCCAAAGAGGACACACAGATGGCCATTAGACATATGAAAAGAAGCTCAATGTCACCAACAATCAGAAAAATGCAAATTAAAACCACAATGAGATATCACCTCATACCTGTCATACCGACTATCATCAATAAATCAAAAAACAACAAGTGCTGGTGAGGATGTGGAGAAAAGGAAACCCATGTGCATGGCTGGTGGGAATGCAGCTCTGGTGCATTCCCAGTGTGGAAAACAGCATGGAGTCAAAAATTAAAAGTGCGAATGCCTTATGACCCAGTGATTCAACTTCTGGGAATATATTCAAAGAAACCTGAAACATCAATTCAAAAGAATATATGCACCCTTGTGTTGACTGCAGCACTATTTGAAATAGCAAGAATCTGGAAGCAGCCCAAGTGTCCATCAGTAGATGAATGGATAAAACAGCTGTGACACAAAGTGAGAAAAAATGGGACAAGTGTAATAGCATAAACAATAAAGTGCTATTATAAATATTTAATCATGTAGATGATTATAACAAATGATTGACATTTTATTAACTGATAATCATTAAGCATGACACGGATTCATGTAAGGCCAAGAAGATTAATTTTGTTTGGGAAAACTAATAAATATCCATGGGGATGAATTAAATAACTAAACTCTAATGGAGATTGTAACTTAAATATTTAACTCACACACACACACACACACACACACACAGCTGTGGTACATTTACACAATGGAACATTATTTAGCCATAAAGAAGAAGGAAATCTTACCTTTTGGGATAGCAAGAATGGACCTGGAGAGTATTATGCTAAATGAAATAAGTCACTCAGAGACAGACAAGTGCCATATGATTTCACTTACATGTAGAACCTAATGAACAAAATAAACTAATAAACAGAATAGAAACAGACTCATAGATACAGACAAGAGACCGTGAGGTGTTAGAATTGCAGAGGATTGAGGGTAGTGGGTGAAAAAGTAGAAGAGATTGAAACAAAAAAAACTCATAGACACAGGCAACAGCATGGCAATGACTGGAGGGAAGGGGGCTGGTGGGAGGAAGAAGAGGGTAAAGGGGGATGAATGGTGATGGAAGGAGATTTGACTTGGGGTGATGACGACAATACAATATACCAATGATATGTTATAGAATTGCACACTTGAAACCTACGTAATTTTATTAAACAATGTCATACTAATAAGTTCCATAAAATGAAATGAAATAAATATATTTTGAAATAATTTATGTGTTCAATCAATTATTGTGTGTGAATGTGTAGTTGTGTGCATGTGTGTGCACATGTGCTATGAATTCCCCTTCTGTGTCTCTTACCTGTAAGGGGAAGCACTGCAGAGACCATAACTTTAGAGACCAATTCTCTTTGGAGATTTTTTTTACATGATGTTTCAGAATTATTCTGAACCTCTTTCTTTATGTATTCATTCACTTCACAACTATTTATTGAGTGCCAATTCTGTCTCCAAAGCCAAAAGCGTTAAATATTGCAGAGAGGGTGCAAGTTTATGAAGAATGTTCTTTGACCCTCATGCACTTTGAGTTTATTGCTCAGGTCAATCCAGGGGCCACTGCAGCATCCTCTGCAGCAGGCACATGGGACATCCCGGAGGCACAAAGGCACCAACCGTCTTCCTGGAACAATGACCACCTCAGTGCAGATAGACAGTAAGGTGTGCTGGGCTGGGCCTCCGGGCAGGAGCAGAATTTTGAGAACAGAGCCTGGAAATGTTGGGTAGGGGGCAGGTTGTAAATAACAGCAAGACTTAGACTGTGCCCACGATGTGTCTGGCACTTCGCTTTACAAATGTTATTTTATTTAATCAGCATAACAGATAGGTATTTTTATAACCTGACATTAGCACATCAAGAGTCTCCTTTGAATTCCAGCTGGGGCAAAGAAACGCAGGAAAACAGAAGCATTACCAGCAGGCAGCTGCACTGGGCAGCAGAAAACTGTACAAAGCAAAATGCACATCCCAAGGCTGAAGTGTCAATTATATTTCTAACAATTGCATATGGACTTCATTAGCCAGCTAAATGGTACCTATTTTAGCATCCCGCCAGCTGGAGGGATTTCCAGGAGGAAATGTGAGAAGGGAAAAAATCTAGGATTCTCAGGTTCCCCAGGGCCTTCTGGAATTCATACAGATTAAGCAAGATAAGTCAGCTCTAAACTCCCTTCTCTTCTTCTTGGACCCCACTGCATAGTCACCTCAAGAATGAATAAGACCAGAGTACCTGTATCTGTCCAGAGAGGACTAGGGCTGTTTCCTGCAAGTCCCTTTGGGCGTCTGAGGCTGAGTCCCCTAGGGATGGTAGGCAGAAGCAGAAGGAATTCCTGCAGCACCAGCTCTCTGTGGGAAATTTGTATCTCTTTGACATGCGGGCTCTTTATTATATGCTTCCTATTACATCTTTAGCACAGCTTTGTGTCAGTTTTTCCCATAGGTTAAATATAATGACGGGTAACCTAATCCTGAAGGTAACAGAATAATCTTAGAGGACACAAGGCTCCATTTAATTCTTGCCAAATGACAGAATATACCCAGACTTTGAACAGACCTCTGCATAACTCCAATGAGTTTTTGTGTCTTACCGAGCTTGGAGCCAGAATCTTCCCTCGCTATTCTTTTTCCTGCTCCCAAGCAGGATCTGATTTCACACCAATCGATCTGTAAGAGGATAATGGTATCACAGTTCAAGACAGGCAACCATGGAGAATTGTTTTATATGCTTCTGATACTCAAGAAGTTTCAGTGGCCTGGGCTAGGTCTCAGTTTTCAAGGAGAGTCAATTCCAGGGCAGAAGACAGTGTAGCCAAAGGAATAAGAAAAAGAGACAGAAAAAAAAAGAAGAAAGGGCTTTGAATCAGGCTGACATGTGTTGGAAACACAACTCTGTGTCTAACTAGCTATGATCTTATGAATTTAGTCAATGTCTGGGCCCCAGTTTCCCAATTAGTAAAATGATGATAAACCCATCCCCATCTTGTAGAAATTTTGCAACAGAATTAAGGAAATATGTAGAATGACATTCAGAGTGTATGGGGATGTGTTTTTTCACTTGGCCTCATTTTGAAGACCATTTGGAAATACTGTGGAACACTGTTGGAGGAATTCTCCCCTTTCTTCCCCAGAGTGGGCAGGCGTCATGCTGTCCTCTGCTCAGACCACAGTCACACCGTTTGACACTGGGACACTAGCTGGCATTGATGTTAGTGGGTAGACATCTAGATTCTCTACTTGAATGCCACTAATATATGCAAAAAACATTTACTCAGAGCCTTTTATATCATTTTAGGTGCTGAGAGTTATATAAAAAAGAAATACGTGGCCCCTCCCCAGCAAGGGAGGCAGGTCCTACCCCAGGGGCTATGATAGATGCTTGAGTTGCAGTGAGTTCACACAGAAGGTTAAAGCCACCAGTTCAGGATTTATATCCACTTAAGAAATAATGGTGACCAAAGGCTATAGTAATGAGTAGTATATACAGATGGCAAATAAATATGTTAACAATGTTCAGCATCATTAACCATAAGGGAAATGCATACTAAGGCCACAATGAGATACCACTGTATACTTATCAGAATGACTAAAATAAAAAATAGCGACAACTTTAAATGCTGGTAAGCACGTGGAGAAACTGTCTCACTCATACACAGCTGGTAAGAATTAAAATGGTGTAGTCACTCTGAAAAACAGTTTGGTAGTTTCTTATAATGGTAAACACTGAATTATCATCCAGCCAAGGAGTTACACTCATGGGCATTTATCCTAGAGAAAAGGAAATGATGTTCATGTACAAAATCATGTACATGGTAGCTTTATTTGTAATATTCCCAGCTGGAGACAACCCAGGTGTCCTTCAACAGGTGAATGATTAAACGAACTGGTACATGCAAACTGTGAAATACTACTCAGTTATGCAAATGAGCAGATTATTGGTTTGTGAAAAAACCTGGATGAGTATGAAGGGAATTAGGCTTAGTGATAAAAAGCCCGTACCAAAGGTTATGTGCTGTGTGCTGATTAATACCTTACTTGTTATGTACTATAGTTTTGCAAAATGCCATCATTAGGAGAACTAGTAAGGAATAGATCTCCATGTTTTACTTCTTACAGCGCCATGTGAACCTATAATTATCTTAAGATTTTAATGAAAACCCATAAAACAACAAAAAATAAGAACACTCAGAATTCCACAGCATTTAAAAAATTCTTTTTGCATATTTTGTTGCACACAATTTAAAACATTAAAGTTGCATTATTATGCAACTATTGTATATTCTGCTTTTGTGAATAAATTCTTTTTTTTTAAAGATTTTATTTATTTTTAGGGAGAGAAGGGAGGGAGGGGGAGAGAGAGAGAGAGAAACATCAATGTGCGGTTGCTGGGGGTTATGGCCTGCAACCCAGGAATGTACCCTGGCTGGGAATCGAACCTGGGACACTTTGGTTCCCAGCTGGCGCTCAATCCACTGAGCTACGCCAGCCAGGGCTGTCAATACATTCTTTAACCAAGTACATAATTCAGAGATTTTGTGTGTACACCAAACAATCCTCTGTATTTTGTTTCAGCAAAAGTACCCATGAAAAGATATTAAGCAATTTAAAGACTCGCCAGGAGAGCCCAGCTCTGCTCTAATGGAAAGTTGGAACTCCACAATGGATGCCGCAGCTCTGACGCTGCTGCTCCAAAGAACCGGCCCCTGCGCCATCTCACTTGCCGGAACAGAGATGCACGGGCAGGACTTCTGACTTTTCCTGATACTTACTTCTGAATCCAAGTGTCCTGTGCATGACTTTAGTTGGTAAAACCTAGACATCATACCAGTGAACTTACTACAACGGAATGTGAGAATGTGAATGAATTATCTGTATTCTGCCTTACGAAGGTGTATCAATTAGGGAAATAAACAAAACAAAATGCATATTCAAGATGCTGACATAAATTGCAAATGCTCATTACAGTCCACTCCTTGGCTTTCTTTCCAAATAAAAACAACACCTTTTCCTAACATAATCCAACTATTCTTCCTATCAGCGAAGGCAGAATCGACCATCCTTTTCACAGGGGAGCACAGAAGGTCATAGGCTCTGAGTAATAGTCCTTCCTCCTCTAGCTCAATACCTATTATTTTTATTAATTACTTGTAACCACTGTACAAAGTTGTGAAATTCACCACCATCAGCATACGCTATAGAAAATAGCAAAGGGTAAGAACAATGATCATGAAGCCATAGTGTGTAGTTTTTTACTTCCTCCACTACCCATTTTATCCCCCCCTTCTCCCCGCCCATACTAAGCATTCACCTATTCAGGATTCTTTACCTGACAGGGCGTCCCAAACTTTCAAAAGGGATTTTGACTTTGGCCACAGAGTTTCTATAGTTTTACTATAAACTTTTACCACAAAAGAATCGAGACACTAGGAGAGCTCCACAGAAGACCAGCTCCCTGAATGCTGTCAGCTCCATGAGAGAAACAACGAAGCTGTGAACTCACCCGTCAGTGTCATTCAGCAAACCCCAGAATCATACTCTGTATCCGTATTTTGGTTACATGCACCCTGCATTACTAGGGGTGCAACTGTTTTGACAAGTTTAATAAAATCCCTGCTATAGCTCTCATGGCTACATTTAATTAGAAAAACCCAGAATGCATGCTTGTACCTTATTAATTAGGTTGTCTGAGAATGCAAGTTCTTGCTTCTATTTTGGGAAATGTTCAAAGCAAAGGAGTAAAAGAAAGGGCATCTGACTTATTTCAACTTTATATAGCACTTAATCCAACATTTTATGTACCGCTTACAAGCTAGAACTTCTGATGCATTCTATACCATAATGAAAAAGGAAACAAAAGGAGGTGCCAGAGGTGAACAGAGAAAGACTGGAATCCAGGGGCTACCTTTAACAAGGAAATGGGTTTTGCAATGCTACCCCTTGGGAGGTAGCATCGCAAAACAATCTGAGGTTCAATAAACAGTGAATATGGCATTTTCCTAGCAAGACATCACTTAGCTTTACGGTGGGGGCTGTGCCAGACTCTGTCTGGGAGTTAATGCCTTTTGGCAGAGCAGCAATGCCCCGTGTAGCAAGCATATCAGTCATCTACCAGACACCGAGGACTGCAAGTTTTTTTGAAGTTTAAGGTGATGGTTTTATTCTAGTAGTTAGACATTCCTGTTATTATGAAATTTTCATGACTCAGATTTAGAGATTGAGAAAACCTTATGATGATGCAGCCAAATCACCTCCTCACTGCTTACAGGGTAACGTCATCACTGTAACCTGACGTCCGTGACCCATAATTACCCCCTCCATCTTTCCGCCGGATCAGACTTTTTTCCCTGAACACTTTACTTTCAAATCTACGTGTTTTAATTTATGCACTTTCCTCTTCCCAGACTATTTTTCCATTTCTCTTCCTATTAATATTTTTAAAATCTGTAAGACTTCAGACGGGAAAATATCCCTTAGTAAATGTGTTAATATCTATGAAAACATCTAGCATAAATTTTTGCACATACTCAGTAAAATACTATACATACTGTAAAGCTAAGTGATGTCTTGCTAGGAAAATGCCATATTCACTGTTTATTGAACCTCAGATTGTTTTGTGATCTACCTTCCAAGGGGTAGCATTGCAAAACCCATTTCCTTGTTAAAGGTAGCCCTTGGATTCCAGTCTTTCTCTGTTCACTTCTGGCACCTCCTTTTGCTTTCTTTTTCATTATGGTATAGAATGCATCAGAAGTTCTAGCCTGTTTGGTTTTCTCACCTCTTCCATTCCTTACTTATTGTAGAAAGTTTTTCTTGATCTTTCTAGTTGAAATTAATTACTCTTTCTTCTGTTATACCATGGTAACAACTACCTTGAATACGAATGTGTTCATATAACCAAATGCAGGTCCAGCTGCCTGCTGCTATGAAAGCCAATACTCAAGAGGTGGGTGCTGATGTAAAGAAAAGTGGTTTATTTGCAGATGCAGGCCACCTGGAAGACTGGGGACTCACATCTCAAAGCCCATCTCCTGGGAAGATGGGGGACTCACATCTCAAAGCCCATCTCCTGGGAAGATGGGGGACTCACATTTCAAAGCCCATTTCTTGGAAGATGGGGAACTCACATCTCAAGGTCTATCTCTACCTCTCAGACGAGGCAGAGGTTTTTATAAGGAGGGAGAGGGGAACAGAATAAAGTGATCGAGGGAGGGGTTGAGAGGTTCCCTATGTGCAGACAAACACAGTTCATTCTGATAAGGTAAGTGATGGTCCGGTATATGTCATCCTGGTTTAGTTATCCCAGCTTCATGTCATCCTGGCTCCACAGCTGAAGGTCAGCAAATGTCCTGGAGCTGGGATGCCTGAAGGTTGGGGTCTTTTTTGAAGTTAGTTCCCAGGATCCTTACACAAACATATTGTTCATCGACAAGCTACCTATTAAGGTCAGCATTTACAGAAACAATGTCAAAAGAATGGGAGGGGTGGGTTCCAATTTCCCATCGTTACAATTTTCCACAGTTACATTCAGTTTAGCTGATATATACAATGTAGGAAAAAGTAGGTTTACATTTGTGAGTATGCAAAACATAGTTATTCTTGTATTATTATTTATTAATTATTGTACTGTTTTCCCACAAGAACAACTGTAAGCCTACTTTTGCCATCCTCATATGTATACCTAAGTGATAATATGTAATTTTAAAAATGTTTTGTTAATATATCTAAATCCTATCACATATTTATTAATTTCCAGTTTTATTCAAATAAGTGTTTTTAAAATCTGATTAACAAATCAGATTTTAGTTTTGAATGATACTTATGGTAAGTATTTTATTTATTAATTTGTTTGGTTTTCCCTTGAAAACATTTCTTTCTTTACCTTCCCTCCCTCCCTTCTTCCTGGCTTCTCTTCCTGCCTCCCTTCCTTCCTTCTAGGCTGAAATTAACACCATGCAGGTTCAACCAGAGAAACAAACTGATAGGATATATACAGATAGAGAGCAGACTGACAGCTCTGAGGGGCTAGGGGAGAGGGGAAAAAATTGAGCAAAAAAGAAAGAAAGAACTCATGAAAACGGGCAACGTTGTGTTGATTGTGGTTGGGGGCGGGGGTGGGTGGAGGTGGAATAGGGTATGGGGGAATAAAAATGATGGAAAAAGAAAATAAAAAGTAAATAAATAAGCCCAAAATTCACTGTCAGGAGCTGACTTGCACAGCTATGGGTCTGGCTACAGTAGGTTGTCAGGAAGGCTGACTAGAACTTTTAGCTACAGGGTGAAGCTGCTGCCCACAGGCGACATTCCCCTTCTTCAGAGAAACTTCGGCTCTGCGTCTGATTGGATCGAGCCTCTGCAGGTTAACTAGAACATTCTTTACTTACAGTCCACTGATTATGGACTTTAGTCATATCTACAAAATATCTTTATGGCAATACCTAGATTAGCTTTTGACCGAATAGTCAAGTTGACACATAAAACTGACCATCACCGTCTTTATGTGGATAAATGAGAGATTCTCCTGGTTAAGTATTCAAAAGTAAAATTATTGGGCCCTTTTATACAGCCATTTTTAATTTTATGAGATAGTTCATGTGGCTTCCTAAAGTGACTGAACCAATTTACTGTCCATTATTAATTATCAGGATTATCATCACCTGTTATCTGGTCAAAGGTGATATTGTTGGACTTTCAAGCTTTGCCAATCTTTGAATGTGAGATCGTACTTCATTATTGCTTGAATATGTTTTTTTTCCTGATTACTGGTGAAGCTAATCATTTTTCATGTTTAGTTTTCAATTTTGCATTTCCCTAGTGTGAATTATCTGCTCTTTATTTTTGTTTTTGAATATGCATGTTTGCTTTTTAACCTATTTTCTACCACCACCTCTTTTAATTCTTTTTTCTTTCTCTTTTTTTGAGGTAAGTCACAACTTCACATATTTAATTGCTTTGGTTTATGCAGATGATGGTAATGAGGAAAAAAGGTACCTCAGTCCTGGGAGCTTGTGGAAGCCTGGGGAGCTCGCTGAATTCCACACCGTATATGATGATGTGAGGTCAAAGGGTGCCACAGAAGAAATGGTTCAGCATTCTGTTAGTTTCCTACTGGTGCCTAATGAGTCATCACAGCTTCATGGTCTACAAACTCATTTACTGTCCTCTGGTTTCTGTGGGCCAGGAGTGAGGGCCCAGCCCAGCCAGGTACTCTATCCAGAGCCACTGACTGCATTTGGAGTGTTGGCTGGGTTTTGTTCTCATTTGGAAGGTCAGCTGAGGCAAACTCAACTCCTAAGCTCATTCATGTTGTCAGAATTCAGTTCTGTGCAGACATATAACAGCCAGCATTTGCTGGGTATAGGCTGAAGGTCACCCTCAGTTCCTACAAGCCACCTTCAGGTCCTAGAAGCGACCTAAAATTTCTTACAAAGTAGGCTTCTCTAACATGGCCTCTTACTCCATTAAATCACTAGTAGGAGCCTCTGCACCAGAGGGGCTCAGTCCCTCTTCTAAGGGCTTTCACACCATCAAGTCAGGTCCACCAGTGTGCTCTCCCAATTGATTTGGTATCTCAATTGATTTAGGACTTTGCATCTGCAAAGTCCTTTCATTTCTGCTGTATTCTGTTGCTAGAAACACATCATAGGCCCTGTATAATTTCAGGAGGGGGGAATATAGAGGATACAAAAACCAGAGGGTGAGAGTCACAGGGATCATCCTTGCATCTGCCTGCTACCAAAAACCTCATGTCATAGGTCTCAGAGGAAAACACAACTTTGTAGTTGCTCCCTCTTGCTGTGAATGGTTTATGGATGCTTCCTACAGGTGTTAAAAGGGAGAGAGTGAGCTATTTTGAAAATAAGAAAGATAAAGAGGTAGCCATAAGGAGTAGATTCATGTCACTATATTACATGGTCCCAAGTGGCTATGCAGTGACCATATGTAATAACTCCATGGTGAAATTTCAGTGACAGGTCTGAAAGGCAGAAAATCACACATGCATCAGTGTTTGAGGGCTCCTTTCCTGGTCAATAAACGAGGAGTGGATGAGTACACCCATCACCGAATGTTAACTATGGGCGTCATACTCACTGGCTCAGTCTTCCTCATGAGGTAACACTATACTACTTGCTCAACGAGCCACATGTCCAGTGTGACTGTACCCACATGGAAGAGCCTGGAGGCTCACAAACACCAGAGCTAACCAGGCCACCTCCTTTCCAGCTTGTAAATATCTCTGTCATCCACAACCATGAGAAAGGGCAACTACTTGGGCATTGGCCAAAGGCTGCTTCTTTTTCCTGCCGCAGTGGCCCTCTTTAGGTTTACAGGAAGACCTCTGTCTTTGACTTTGGGGAAGAAAGCTCCCCTGAAATGACCATTGGAGAGCCCGGCTCCACTGGTCACACAGTGCACTTGCCTATGCCTGTGTCAGAGGACAGCAGTAGCCTCTGCAGAGACCCAAGATGAGGCTAGAATGCTGGAGCTCAAATGGAAAATGTGTTGAATTTGAAGGGGCTCAGGAACAAATTAGCTACCAGTGGAGCACCTGTCACTCTGGAGAGGCCTCTAGGGCTTTTCTAAAGTATAGTGCAGGCTGCTTTCCAGAGAGACCTCCAATGAAAGGAGAAGTTTATCTCCAGAGCTGTCATGGTGTCCCAAGGCCTTGGGAGTCCCTTCCTCTGGTTATGTTGGGGTAAAGGAATATAACATGCCCTTCACTCCCACTTTCTTCCTTCCTTTCTTTTTTTTTTTTTTAGAAAGATAGCTTTTGTTTTCAATACAAAATATATTTATTAAATACAATGAAATGTGATTAAAATTCTATGAACAGAGATATTTATTATAGGATTATTTATCAGAGACAACTAAATATCAAACATTAAGAAGTGTGTAGAATAAATTCACACCTGCTTTCTGTATGGCATTCCCAGTATATTCTATGTTAAGAACATACTTCCATGTTACAACAAGTGTCTATCAGCATAGAATGGATAAAAGTCACTTCAGACGGGGTGGCAGGAAGGGACACATCAACCCCCAAACAAATTTTTCACTGGTTCTGAGCCACCTGTGGGACTTCTGAACAGGATGGAAAGGAAACACCCTGCAGACGGCAGACAGATGTCTTCCCCTTACAGACCTGCCACCTGTAGCCCCACCATAAAGGTATTGAGGCCAGCTCACAGATCCAGGTGGACGTCGTCCATAGTGAGGTCCATTTTGCAGATGAGAGACATAGCAGAATTAGCTCTTTCAGGAGTAACTTCAGAGCCAGATTTATTATAAGAGCAGTGGTCCCCACATGGTAGTGAGGTGGGCATTGTGCCTAAAACTGCAGAGAAAAGTGACACAAGGCCATTACGAAACAGCAGAGGCTGGCCAGGAGCTGGAGATGAGCAGTGCTGTGTTGGTGCCTAAGGAGGCAGTGATCTTCGACATCAGCTGGGTAGGAGCCAGGGCAGGAAGTGCAGTGGGGAAAGGCTTGGGGAAATACTTGGGGAAAAGCCTTGGAAGCCAAATAGATTAATGCAATGTAAACAAAACCATAAATCCTCAGAATTAAGTGCTATCTTCTACTTGAATTTCCATGACACAAGAATAATAGTGAGCTCACAGTGTCTTCTGGGATGTTAACTGTGCTGAAATTCCCTCATGTAGAGCCCCATTCAATACCATGCTTGACATGAGGGTACTGACTTGGCGGAGTCCCTTGTGGATGTGGTTCTCCAAGGCTATGGCTGAAAGTTATGGATTGTCAGCTGAGAATCACCAACACAACCATCTTCCTCTCCTTTTCGTCCTCTTTTCCCAAAGATCCATGAACATAGTAAATGTTCAGCCCAGGCCATAGAGAAAGCAAGAATGAGACTTGTATTCCATTGGGATATTCTGAGCAGGAAGAAGCTATTGAAATAAGAAAATCTAAATCATGTATATATTTTAATGTATAGTTTATTTTCTCCAACATAGTTGGTTTTTCCTGCTTAAGAAATCTTAAGTGTATCTGTGTGTGTGTATGTGTGCTTTGTGTACAGAAGAGCATGGGGTAGGGGGAAGTAGGGGGAGGGTACACTAATTTTATGACCATCTAATGAACCTGACACAGGTGTGGTTGTCACTTTGTTTCTGCACCTAAGGCCAGAGAGCATCACCTATTCACTGCCATCAAGGGCACTTGAATATCCAGCTCTAGCACAATGAAACTTTCCCAATAAGGATTTAAGAAAATAATTGTTCACTTGGCAACTATAAAATTTCATCAGGTTTTCCTGTGTTTAAGAAAAAGATATCACTCTCAAGAAGCAAAATACCCAGGAGCCAAATAAAGATAGAACTGGAGGTCCAGAAGTGATTTCCACTGGGGATGATTAAACTGTAAAATATCATGAGTCATTGATATATACATACATATATATATAAGTGCTATATATATAAAAAATAAAAAAGAGAGAGGTAAGGAAATAGCAACTTGATTTTTATCTTAAGAGACTGAATCAAAGTTTCCATGAACTATGTTTGTTACAGCAGTATTATTGAAGAAGTAATAGATGTTTAATGAGTGTTTGCCAGCTTCTTAACAAATATTATGTTTAAACTTCAGATTAAACATTTATTGATGCCCATATTTTCTCAGGCATGGGGTACATAAACTCATTTAAACCTTCTGTACTCCTTTGAAATGAATATTCTTACCAGTTAAAGAAACTGAGTGCCAGTGGGTTTTTAGTAATTTATTGAAGGTCACATAGCTACTAAATCATTGAGTGAGAGCTCAGGCAAGGTATGGGTCCAAGTAAGTTAATGAATCCTTTGATATGGGAGAGAAACAATGAATTCTTTCAGGAGGATATTCTAAAGAAATTGATTCACACATCCCATATTACTTGAGGTGGTGCATTCAGAGAAACAGAGAAATCACTCTAAGAAGTACATGGGCTGGCCATTTCTTTCTTAAGTATGTTTGTTCCACTATAGGAATAGCACCATGACCCCCAGAAAAAACGTTCTTTACAAAAGCTCCGTGGAGCCCCCGGTCACTGCCCAACCTTAAGTCTAACTTCAACTCTCTAACACTTAAAATGCTCAGGAGGTTCTCATCCTCAATATTTGAGTAAAAATTAAAAAAAAAAACAATAAAAAGGGCTAACTGATTTTTTCAATTATAAGATCATGATAAATATTCTTTACCTAAGAATGCCCCATATTTCTGGCTGTAAAGCCAGGCTTACAATGATATTTGATGGTTCTCACATCAAGGGTATGATGGACCAAATGCTACAGATTTGAGGACAGCAGGTGGGGAGGCAGGAGCAGTACTGGTGTTTCACAACCATTTGGTCTGGAACCAAATCCCCATGGGCACATGGAGTCTAGGTCTCAGATCAGCTCCAAAATCTCATTTTTTTTAATTAGAAATATATGACCTTGAACTATTTCACAACTTTCTTAAAAACACTGCTAAAATTTATCTCATATGGCTTCTTTTCAAGATAATAAATAATTTTTTAAAATTATAAATCCAAAGTCTGTAAAAGTATTATTTTTAAAAAGTTAAAGATGCTTATTTTATTAATCTATAATAATATTTAACTATTCAGAGATATTTGTGTAATAAAACTATTATCTAAAATTATTCTACTTAAACAATATGTACATAATAAAATAAAATTTGATTTTCCTCCTGTATTATGGATGATAAGCTGGTTCAAGTTAAGTTTTGATTCAACTGATTGTACCAATAGAAGTCTTTTTTTTTAAGATTTTATTTATTTATTTTTAGAAAAGGAAGGGAGGGATAAAGAGAGAGAGAGAGAGAAACATCAATGTGACGTTGCTGGGGGCTCTGGCCTGCAACCCAGGTATGTGCCCTGACTGGGAATTGAACCTGCAATGCCTAGTTCGCAGCCCGAGCTCAATCCACTGAGTTACATGAGCCAGGGCAGAAGTCTTTAACTTAACATTACTGTGTAAAAACTTCCATTTAATAATAATTAGTGTCTTAAATACAAAATAAAAAGAAAATTTGCATAAAGAAATATTTAAGAGCAAAACCACAAATTAGTTCAATCTTTATTTCTCATTGAAAACTTTCTATATTTTGACATAGTTTCAAATATTTACTTACTAGATTCTTTAAAATAAAAAATTTAATATCACCTTTATAACAAGTGAAGAAACATAATACTTACATTAAAAAACTAAAAGAAATCTGCTGCACCCTGGCTGGTGTGGCTCAGTGGATTGAGCACCAGCATGTAAACCAAAAGGCTGCCAGTTTGATTCCTGGTCAGGGCACACACCTCAGTTGTTGGCCAGGTCCCAGTTTGGGGCAAGCCTCCCCTCTCTCTAAAAATAACTAAATAAAATCTTAAAAATGAATCTACTTCTGTTTTTTATTTCCATTCCTCCCTCTCTGAGTAATTAGTATCTAAAACTTAGTATACTTCCCAAAAAGTTTATACTTGTTCATACAATTATATACAAGCAATTACACAAACTTACCTAAGTTTTTTAATGAACACTTTCTATACATATTACTTTGAACACTGCTAATTATTTTAAATATAATTAAAAATATATACATATTTTAGTTAACTGTATAGATAGTACATATAAAAATATATAATTTGATTAACTGTAGAAGTAACACCTGGACATTATAACACTTATAAAATTATAAAATGTAAAGTAGAAAATTACCAATAATTTCATTATTCAAAGATGTACTCAAAGTATTTCATATCTTTTTAATTATAACTTCATGTGTTTTTATTATAATTTTTCTATATTTAAGTGAATGAAAACTCATAAAAGTTGCAAAAATAGCTTGGGGAGTGTTCAGGAGCCCCTTTCCGGAACCTGGACAGTGATAACATCTCACCTGGCCACAGTGCATTGCCAAAGCCAAGGCACAGCCCTTCGTACACACTGTTAATTGAGGTGCAGACTTCGTTCAGGTTTCACCAGTTTTTACCTGCACTTTCTATAGGATGTAGTTTTCTGAAATCTTATTATATGTTTGGATTTGTGTAGCTATCACTGCAACCAGGATGCAGTGCTGTCAGATAAACACCAGCAGACGTCCTGGTGTTACCCCTTAAGTCTCCCTCTCCCCAATCCCAAACCAGTGGCAGCCACTGATGTGTTTCCATCATCACAGTTGTATTGCATTAGAAGTGTCATGTATATATTTTTAAATAAAAATTGTATATTTAATGTATAAATAAAATATGCAAACATGATATTTATACATAATATATAATTTAAATAATATAGATATTAAATATATTTAAATTACATAGATTATAGATTTTAATTGCTTTATAAAAACTATTTTTGTAGCTACTGTTGATTATTCTGCTCTCAATTATGAAGCTACATATTTTATCAGATTTACTAGAATGTTTACTCCAGTCCCACCCAACAAGGAAATCCTCAGTTCTCCCAAGGATCCCATAAAACTGTGCTTTCTTCTTACACAACAGAACTTATTCCCTTTATCTTCATGGATCCCGAAGGCAATCATGGATTTTTTTAAGCTAAAAATAAGCTAGTGCAATATAACAACACAGTACTCTTTTAGTTTTGTGTGTTTCTTCATGCCGTTCCCAACTTTTGGTCAAAGACAAATTTAACTCCCAACATGGTCCTCAAAGATAGTTGCACAATCTCCATTTATCATGATGGCAATATCCAAAAGCAAAATTTAAAACATTTGGTAAGAGCATCAAATTATTTATGTATCTTTCATTTTCACAAAGGTACATTTGCAAATTACATTTCAAAGATAGCCATAGGGAACTTCTCATTAGTCTCAAATGTAAATGTAAAAATGAAGCTCTCCAAACAACCACAGCTTTTGATTTGTGGTATGTGTTTGGAAAACAAAGCATTTAGGCACTGACCCAAATGTAAAGTGGAAATAAGCCCTACAAGGCAGATGTTTAACAGCCCTAAACAAATGGACCATGGGACTCCACAGATACTCCAGCTGTTGATTTCCTCTAGTTTCAGAGAGAAGAGAGTCACTTAAAATAAAACCCCTTTGCCTGTGTAAAAACATAGTTGTGGGTGAAAAGACATTTTATTTCAGAAATGTAATCTGCTGATGACTTATTTAAGAGTCCAAGTTCCTATCTATTCTCCAAAGGACCAGAAGAACACTTCCTAAATGAACGAATCTCACATACACACACACACACACACACACACACACACACACGGCATAAATTTATTCATAACATATGTCAGGCACAGTCCTAGATGTTCAAGATATCCAAGACACAATCCTTGGCTCCATGGAGCCTAGAGGTTAGCTTGAGCAGCTGTGTGGCTAGTGATGGAATTCGTGGAGATAGGAAAAACCTGGAAAAAGAGTGAGTTGGGAATGAAATCCAGCTTCAGACATGTTGAGTTTGAGGGGACTTCGAGACATTATAAAGAAAGGTAAGTAGGCAAGTGTATGTGTGGGTCTTGAGCTCAGTAGAAAGACCTGCTTTAGGATTACAAATTTAGGAGTCTCTGTCATACAGGTGGTAACCGAAACTCTGGGTATGTAGGCCTTTGACTTCCCAGCATTTATGGTGTTGAGAGTAGATTTAAAGTCAAGAGATGGGAAATCCCAATAGTTAATGTTTCGGTATTAGGCATTAAACCTGCAAAGAGAAGTATCTGAAAAGGAAGGAGAATTATCAAGAGAGTGTGATGTCATCAAACTCAAGGGGAAAAAGTGTCTTAAGAAGAGAATGATTAAGTAATGTCAAATATATCTGAGAGGTCAAGAATTACAAGCTTAATGAATAGTATTAAGTGTAAAATATTTTGTTGATTATTGCTGTAACCTTGCTTTATGCTATTTCATTCTTTTTACTTCCTTTAAGTTATGTCTTTGTTTATGCATATTTTTGTTGTTTTTCTCTTCCTCAGTGTTTGGAAACAATATATATTGTATATACATAATCTTTTAAGAATCAACATTGGTCTGTACTTTTACAATTATCTAAGTAATGATAGCGATTTTAAAATTTTCTTTAAAATATGATAAATTAATCAATTTATATGTTTTCTTTCTGATTTCCTTATCTGATATGTTTTTTAAAGTTTACATTAGGACTATTTACCACACCATGTGTTTTCTCTTTGAAAAATATTTTTTTTTACATTTATAATTACTTTTGCACTTTTATAACAAATAAACCCCCGTGTGTGCTTGTTTATTTTTCTTAATTTCTATGTACTTTGGCAGACTTCTTATACTATACCTGCATACCTCCAAATTTTCTTTTATTTCTTGATTAGAATGACTCTTAAGTTATTTTTAAATGAAAATATTTAAATTTTTTGGATAATAACAGCACTGTAGGAATAAAATCTGAATAATATAGAAATATGGATGATAGAAAATGAAACATCATCAATTCTACCCCCAGGTAAGAGTTACAATTAAAAACAATTTCTCGATCTCTCTATCAAAAACACATGGAGGTGTCAGTATATCAGCCTACATAACAATTTGCAATCCTTTGTAATCTGAAAATTCATATCTCTGTAAACTTGTAACTTACCAGTCCTGGAAAATTCTCCTTTGATGGTTTATTCTCTTTCCTCTTTTCTATTTTCAGAACTCTCCTGCTGGTGGGGTCACTTCAGTCTTCAACTTATGTCAAGTAACCCAGCACAGCACCACTTTTTCCTTATTCCCACCTAATGATGGCAAACTGCCTCTCCAAGGTGTAGGAAGACAGTGGGACAGGATGAACATGGCAGCCAGGAGCAAGAAGTCCTCAAAAAGTAACACCCACCAGGTAAAGGAGTGACCACCGATCTGACTGGTAGAGCCCCAGACTTCTGGTCTGCTTGCAGGAGGTGTGTGTTTAACGTGGATGAGCCTGAATTTGTCTGTTTTGATCCAGTTCGAGGGGGTAATCCAGTCATCAAGTTTCAGGCATCAGGATGCCTATCGAATTGGGGTATTATGTTGCCTATTGTTTTTAGTATGGTTGCAAATTTTTACATTTCTGAATTTTCAGGGTTTTTTTTTTTTCCTGAGTGCCTTAGGAATATAAATTGGAAATCTTCTCAAGAAATGTTTATTGCATACTGATTCTAAAAGTGACGCATTATTAACTTCTTTTATCTAAAATGTAAACCTGAGAAGAGGGCAAAAATAGAGATACAAAGCTGGTTTTATATTAAAATACTAAAATAATTTTCTCTAAAATATCTGTTACTTGGATTTTTAAAGCAGCAGTGAACTGCCCCATAAATCCGTTCCACCAACATCCAGAGCTTTTTGCTTCTCACAACTGTCCTGCTGGAATCAATAAACTGTTGATTAAAAACTTTGTTACTTAATACATTTAGTAACTTTAATCTGTTTTCTAGAAACCTAATCACTTTCATGTCACTAGTTGCAGGGATAGAGACAAAAGCTGTGGCTAATTATTAACAACTTCTCAAAGTTGATATTGAATTTCTAATGTATCCCAAATGTCCCTTTTTTTCTGATGAGTTCCTGTGTCTTGCTAGCTAGCATGTTGCTAGCTTGGAGGAATGGCTTCAAGTTTAAGATCTTAAGGTTTCAGAAAAACTTGAAACAACCCTGCAGTGCTGCAACATCTGGATACAAAGGGGAATAATTGCTGGTTAGTCCAAGACCAATAGCATCTTTCCGGTCCACCTGCGTCAAGATGGCTGACTCCCAGCTGCTGAGTAAAGAAGACAAAAGGGGTCAGAATTGCCTTGTAAAACTGGCAACCCTGGTTTAGACATATTTAAACTCTCAAATCTTTGAGTCTTTCTCTGCAGTCTCTCCTGAGCCTCAGAACTGTATACCCAAATGCCAAATATACAAATATTTCCTAAGTTGTAGAAGATAATGGCTATCTTTTGAAAGACTGTTGAAAATTGGAGACCAGAGACTGAGATTTTGAACTGAAAACCAGTCCTCAAATTGTCTCTGGGGGTATGTCCTGGGAGTGAAGGTGATATAATTAAAGCATCCAATTAAGTTGGCGTTTATTGGTGAAAGCTCTGACTTCTGAGTAGCTCACCCCATATGTCACATAATCTCATATTCAGAAAGAGCATGCTGGAGTCATTATGCTTCAGTCATGAGTCTCCCTGGTAGAACGAGGTCTAAGGCCAAGACAAAAAGATCACTTTCCCTGAAATCTGCCTATCTCATTAGCCTTTTCATGGGTGATATAACTTCTGCTTCCTTCCAAATATGCAGGGGTCCCATGGCTGTCACTACGAAGCACGCCATTTCCATTATTGTTATAAATTATGTGCCAAGCCCCCAGAGGCCCTTGTCCCCAGCTACGTATACTTATTGACGATGAACTATTATATGACAGCACAAGGAAAAATGAACTTTAGGAAGTAAAACTAACAGATTTTTTATAAAACATTAATCCATTCAGCATGTGTAATACAAGTAATTCCCATAAAGGGGAGAATGTAGCTCACATGGGTCACTCCTGAACTTATAACACACACATGTGCACATGTTCATACACACTTTTTCAAACAAACAGGACCATCAGTTTGATATTCTAATTTTTATAAATGATTTTCATTTGATTTGTCTTACCTTTTCTAATTTTGCCAATTGAATTTCTGAGTTATATTCATTTCCCTATTATTAATTTTTGGTTTTCTCTACTTATGATCTGAAATGCAAACAGGGCTAAATGCTGACCTGCTTGATCATGTAACAAAGACAGTGTGAAATCATATTGTCCTGTCATTTGTAGAACTCGCTCCATAGAGCATCTCTCTCTGTAGAAATTTGATTAAGTTGCCACCAAATGAGAATTATGTGTTTACCAAGGTTTTGAAAAATCACATGTTTTGGTCAAATAACTAAATCAGCTCTGTAGTTTTATACGAAGTGTGTCAAAACACTTATGTAAACAATTAATCTGTACCTTTACTTCTACTGCCAGTAACTACATTGTAAGTGTTCTGTATAAATGTAATTATAAATTAAACTAATTAATGCATAGATAAAGTTATTTTTTTCCTAACTGAAAAGTAACCATTATGGAGACTGGTTTTCTTTTCTCCTCTGCAATTTTAAGAAGAGAAGCACTCTTCCCTGACAAACAATGACAACAAATTTGTTGCTAGCACACCTTGTCTTAAAAGCAATACTGAAGCAGATCCTTCCAGCTGAAAGGAAACAATAATAATGGTAACTCTAATCAATATGAAGAAATGAACAGGACTAAAGGAATAGGTTAACATAAAAGATTTTATGAATAAATATTTTCTCTTAATTTCTTTAAAGATTTATATGAAACTGCATAGAACAATAATTATAACACTGTATTTTTAAATTGATAACACATGTGGATGGAATATATGTAATAACAAAGCAAAGGGGAGTGTTGAGTTATAATAAAGCAAAATTTCTATATTTTACCTGAGTTAAGTTGTATTAATTTGAAGTAGATTGTGGTAAACTAAAGTGCATATATAATTCCTAAAAAAAGTATTAAGAAAATGAGTAAACTATATAGTTTATTTATTTATTACTGAATTTATTTGGGTGACATTGGTTAATAAAATTATTCAAGTGTACTATAATTATGTATAGTTTTTAAAAAGACAAAATAACAAAATGATATGCTAAAATATAGCTATTTAAAAAAGGCAATAAAAATAAAGAACTCTCCCCCTGCAAAATATAACAAAGTAGTGAAATAGCTGCTGTAAACATAACCATATTAATAATTACATTAAAGTGTGAATTAACTAAACAATCTAATCAATAAGCAGGGATTATCATACTTGATCAGAAAAAAGAAACCATATATAAACTTTGTATGAGAGACATGTTTTAGGTTCAGGTAAGGTGAAAGTAAAATGAGAGGGAAAGGATAGACCATGCAAATACTAACAGTAAAGATCTGAAATGGCTATAGTAATAGACAAAATAGACTTAAAGATTAGGGAAATGACTAGAGACAATCAGAAATGTATCATAGGGATAAAAGGATCAACTCACCAGGAAGATATAACATGCACACCTAAGAGAACACAAAATACATCAAGCAAAATTTTTTAAAAATGGCAGAATTAAGAAAAGTAATAGATGATTAGACAATAATAAAATTTAATACCCCACTCTCAACAGTTCATAGAACAGCTAAACAGAAAATCAACATGGGTATAGGAAATTTGAATAATACTATCAATTACCTTGACCTAACAGACATCTATGGAAAATTCCACCCAGTGACAATAGAATTAACATTTTTCTTTAGAGTAAATGGAATGCTCTCTAGGAAAGTTCATATGCTAGCTCATTAAATTATTAATACTTATAAAGAATTCAAATAATAAAAAAGTATGTTTCCTGGCCATAGTGAATTAAACAGCAACATAAAACAACTATGGAAAGAAAACTGGAAAATCCCCCAAACACTTTTAAACAATAAACAGGTAAAAAAAATCACAACGGAAATTAGGAATACTTTGTACTGAATAAAAATAAAAGTACAGTATGTCAAAACTTATGCAATGCACTTAAGCTTAGAGGAAAGTTTGCAGCTTTCCAATAGCTTTATTAAAAAAGAACAAAGCTCTCAAATTAGTAATGAGTTTCTACCATAAAAACTAGAAAGAGGAAAGCAAACTAAATACAAAGCAAGCATATTTCCCTCATGGCTGAAGGAAATACTGAAGATTAGAGCAGAAATCAATAAAATCACTAGCAGCCTAAGTAAAATTAAAAGGACTACAGAATAATATTATGACCAAAATTATGCTAATGGATAACTTATATGAAATGGAAAATTTCTTAGAAAGACTCAATTATTAAAAAGAACTCAAGAAAAGCAAAAAATTGAAATGGCTCTATGACAAATAAGAAAACTGAGATAGTGAGAAAACTCAGGCCCACCTGGCTAATCAATTCTATGCAATATTTAAAGAAGATATAAAGCCACATTCACACAAACTCAGGAATTAGAAGAGGAGGAACACTTCTCTTTCACTTGAGGGCAAAGTTAACCTGATGAAAAGTAAAAAAAATCAAAATAAAAAAATATAAACTAATGCCCATCATGAACACATGTAGACAAAAATCCTTAAGGAAACATTAGCAAAATGAATTCAGTAATGTATAAAAAGAATCACACACCATGGCCAACTTGGGTTTATTCCAGGAATGAAAAATTGCTTTAACATAAGAAAATTAATTAATATAATACACAAATTTTTAATAAAATAAAGGACAAAAACCACATTATTGCCTAAATAAACTCAGAAAAATGATGACAAAATCCAACACCTAGTTATGGTAAAAGCTCTCAACAAACGGAGAATAGAAAAAACATCTACAAAATCACTACAGCTAACATTAAACATAAGGATAAAAGATTCCCTTCTCTGGAAAATCAGTGATGAAATAAGAATGGCTTTTTTAATCATTTCTCCTAAAACATTGTACTTGTAGTTCTATCCAGTGCAATAAGGCAAGATTAAAAATAATTGAAGCCATTTGGGTTGAAAATGAAGAAAAAAAGTGATTTTTATTCAAACATTGTTTGATCTAAATGCCAAAAAATTGAAAAAATACACACATATACCACACTTCTACAAATAATAAATGAATTCAGCAAAGTCATGGGAATCAAGAGAAAAACACAAATATCTATTATGGTTCTATGTGCTAGCATTGAAGAATTTGAAAATTAAGTTAGAAAACCACTTTTTTTTGTTCACTTGTCTATTCATAGGCACTCAGATTGATTTCATATCATAGCTATTGTAATTAATGCTGCAATGAACATAAAGGCACATATATTGTTTTGAATTAGTATTTTGGATTTCTTCAGATATATTCCAAGAAGTGAAATTGCTGGGATATAAGACAGTTCCATTTTTAATTATTTGAGGAGCCTCCATACTGCTTTCCACAGTGGCTGCACCAGTCTGCATTCCCACCAACAGGGCACAACGGTTCCCTTTTTTCCACATCCTTGCCAGCACTTGTTTGTTGATTTGCTGATGATAACCATTCTGACTGGTGTGAATGTGGTTTTAATTTGTGTTTCTCTTATGATTAGTGATGTTAAACATCTTTTTGTATATCTATTGGCCGTCTGTATGTTCTTTTTGGAGAAGTGTCTGTTCAGGTTCTCTGCCCACTTTTTAATGGAATTTTTGTGGTTTTTGGTGTTGAGTTGTCTGAGTTCTTTATAAATTTTGGCTACTAACCCCTTATTAGATGTGTCATTGGCAAATATGTTCTCCCATTCAGTAGGTTGTCTTTTTGTTTTGTTGATTTTTTTTTTTTGCTGTGCAAAACCTTTTTAATTTGATATAGCCCTGTTTGTATGTGCCACTTGTGGGGCTAATTGGGTCATGTTCTGATGGGTTCTAAAGCTAGCTACTAGGTGCTCTAAAGCCTCTTGGGAGGGATTCTGGCTGTACTTGGGTTACCTGTTATGAGCCACAAGACAATCTATTGTTGGTAGCTGCCCATGCTGGGCCTGGGTTCTCATGGGAGCAGCCATGCTGTGCACTGAGGCTGGTTACCTCCAGTACCAAGCCTGGGCCAGGTCTTTGAAAAGGCCAAGAAACCCCAAGATTTGTTAGTCTCTGCCTTTGAAAGACTCTCAGGCAATAAGCAAGCAGGGTGAGGCAAATTTTTAGTGATTCACCAGGAAACACTGAGTGGTATTCACCAGGTTCATATACATTTAAACTCAGCACCCATGCTGGGTCTGAGGCCACTTTGCAAAAGTCTCATTGTACACCAAGGCAAGCTACCATCTGCCTAAGGCTGCAGAACTTTTCAGTTCTCTAGGGCCTTTCCCTAGGCTGATGCCATGTTGGTGGGAGTAGTCCCAACACAGGAACTATGGTGCCAGTCCTACAAAGGATGAAAAATATGCCATAGCTTAAAAGCCCCACAACTCAAGTCTCTCCTTGTGTGTCCCTGGCATACCCTGAGGTTGCCTGACTTGCCTCAGAAGTTATGCAAGAATAATTGCAGCATGTACCCAGGTGGAGGTGGCAATTAATCTTTCCTCTGGGAGGAATCTGGGGCCTCTGAGAGGGGACAAGGAGGGTTTAGTGGCTCTCAGGCTAAGGCCATACAGAGGGAAGTGCTTGATCCAGGAAAGATGGCCTCTGTGGGCAATGTGGTATAAGCACCCAGCACAGGTACATTGGCAGATGTCCCTCCAATTCTTTCTCCAAAGCCATGCAACCCAACCTCTCCCTGTATGACTTCAGTTCCATTCAAGCCACCAACTGTCTGCTAGAGCCCAGGGTGAGTGCCTGTCAGCAAGATCAGTCCTTTCAGGGAGTTTCTGAGTTTCCAGAAGACTCCCTTCTTGCATGAGCAAATGGAATTTCCCCTGATTTTCATAGCCAGATATTATGTGGGCACCTCTTCTTGGTCTATTGCTCCAGGCTAGGGAGTCAAGTGTGAGGTTGAGATACCTTGCTCCTCAGGGGGAATCTCTGCAGCTGAGACATCCCTCTGGTTCTCAACCCCTGCACATGGGTGCGGTGTGAGCCCTTTCTGCATCTCCAGCCTTCTTACAAGTCTCGACATGAGTTCTTCTGTACATCCTTAGTCGTAAGACTTCTGTTCAGCTAGTGTTCAGATGGTTATCCAGGTTGATGGTTCTGTAACTTAGCTGTGATTTTGATATGTTCTTGGGAAGAGGTGAGTGCAGCTTCCACCTACTTTGCTGCCATTTGAATCTCTTTTTTTACAATATATTTTTAAAAGTCTTATTTACTTTAATAACATATCTGTAGAAAATGTCCTTCCACTTTCCTCTCACCTCTGACATAAGTTTTTACTTTTACCCTTACTCTTCTCCTATTTTATAGTAGCCCCTTTGCAAATTGGGTGGATTGAGCTCACACTCTGGTCACAGTGACAGGTTTTGTACTGTGTACATGATCTGAGTGTAAGCCAATTACTGTGGCTCTTCATTCTACTGTCTAGAGAACTGGCTCACTGGCTCGGGTTATTCCCCTCTCTTTTTTGGAATTTCAGCTAGAAAGTTTATCCTGAGTTGCTGCTGGCAGCCATTGTTCCTACACAGCTGGAAGCCCATTTGCCTGAGAACACAGCATATGGAGACACATGCAGAGAAGTACTGCTAGGGGTCCTGACCAGCCCATATCTGAAACCAAGCTTACCCTTGGACATTTCCTTCTCATGAATAAATGTACACCTTCTGTCTTTTAAGAGCAGTTACTATTACTTGTAGTCATAAATATTCTCCCTAGTAAAATGGCTATGCCTTCAAATTGAAGCCTTGGGTCATGACAATCTTTGATCTGAAACACTGAGGAGGGAAACTTGTTCTTTTAGAAAATATTACTGTGTTACTGTATTTGGTTCTCTTAATTGTAATTGCAAAATAGTGGGGTGAGTGAATTTACTCAAAACTCAAACCAAATATTTTGGGTATATTTTTAGATGAGAGACTCCAAGAGATGGTAGAGGTTACCCATCTAACATTAGAAATGAACAGTTTGTAGACCCTGGCACTTGATTAGCTGGCACCTGGTTCACTAGAATATCAGTAAATATGTGTTTAATCAATGAATAAATGGGTGAAAAGAGATGATGCAACAGAGTGGGAGAAAGGAGGAGAATATACTTTAGTATTGTAGCAGTATTAATATGGCAATTTTGTGAGGTAAAAGTGGGCCAAACCAACCTGGATATCCTCTGGAAATCCATTGCCACAGCCAGCATTTGTAAACCTGAGACTTACTTTTCCCAAAACAAGCTATAAAGATTATGAAAAAGGAGTGCTAGCCAATGGAACAACCCTATGACAAAAATCAGGAGAGGAAACATTTGGAACAGTTAGTGTCTTCCATTATGTATAATTCAGGTCATTTTTTAGTGAGCACTCCACCTAATTGTGGCTGCATAATTATGTCATATGACTGAGCTCCTTACCTCAGGCTCCCACCTTGGTTTCCATTGCCACTCTTAGCATGATACGTCCAGAGCAGGAGGTTTGTTTGTTGATTCTGATCCCCTTTTATAAACAAAAGGCCCTTTTGCTTCAGACATTTCCCATTTGGTTCTCTAGCATATGTACAGTGTGAACTCACAAATTCCTGAGACAAAAGAAGTTTTAAAACACACATTTAAAAGAAGACCACACAGATGCCATCAGATATGAAGATGAACTTGAACTTTTAAAGTACATAACAACAATCTGTCAAGTGCCTAGACTCTAAATTTAAAATCTCAGGAGGAGAGAGAAATAAATGAATTAACACATGAACAAAAACTTTGGTTCTATGAAATAAAACAGAACATTTTATTGCTTTTGATTCTACTTTTACCTCACAGGAACTATATCCTGAGACATATTGGACCTAATTATTTTTTGTCATCTAGAAAAAGAAACACAATGTTTCTGTATCCATTTCTGCCAAGTGTGCAAGATGGAGTGTTTTCTGAAATGTTTAAAGAAAAATGAGTCCAATATAAACTTGGTATTAACACAAATAATTTCTTTCCTTAGATGACCCTTTAGCCTACATGATCTCATCCTATTTTACAGCATTGCGTGTGATGGGATATCATGTAATGGGGCCATAAAGCTCAGAAGAATCACATTTCAGCTAGAAGTGGAAGTTGGTAATAAACAAAGCTGGCTAGTTTCACTGGGAATGGAGCAATATCTAAAATGTAAACACATTGTAAATGGAGCCTGGATAGAAGGGTTGGAAATGTTTTTAACACACAAAGATGGTCACTGTCCCGCTTTTCCACTGGAAAGAAAGAGTGAAGCTCCAGATTTGCTGATGATACTGGATACACTCAGAGTCAGCTCTACTGCCACCAGGATTGCCACTAGTCTTAGAGTGGTGGGACCTGGCTAACTGGCCTGTGTTTAATGAACCAAACATCGTCATGGAGTTTTATCTTGCTATTGTTATAAACCCAGGGGAAGATGCCAACACTAACTGAAATCTTAGAAGAAAGAATTAAAGAAACAAGATCTTTGCTGTGAACGATTCATCAACCATTTAGGAGGGGGGATGCTGGCAGAGCCCACTCGGGTCACAGAGTGGATCCCTCATCACTCGGACAAAGTCTGTGGGTTGGTATTACACTGACTGGTGCACATGCAAACCCTTACGCCTTCCCTCGGGAGCACCTGGTCTGCTCCTGTCGGAAGAACAGAAATAATTAAAAGTGCCGGAGATTTTGGGAAGAAAGCCAGGTGACAGAAGTGAACAGAGCTTAGGAACACATATACCTGCTTTCCCTTTGCCCCTCTTCCTGTCTCCCCAGGAACATGCTGTCATTCACAAGTCACTCATTGTGGCAGGAACTGGATCTGAGCTCAAAGCCTGGGGGACAGAACTCTTACCCACAGCCCGTGCTCATTTCACACCTCAAGTGCACCCATCCCCTCAACCCACGTTATGTACAAGCTGTGAGAAGGGCTGGGTGGCAGGTAGGGAGGCCATCTTCCAACCATTTGGCCAACCAAATCTAGCTGAAGCCTGAAATAGAAATCAACAAGCATCAACAGGCACAGCTAGATTCAGGGCTGTCGATTCTTAATCTCTACAAATGTAAGGAGGTGAGGGAAATTGCATTTTTCTGACCTCTTAAGCAGACTAATCTGTGTGAACAGAGGAAGGCTTGATAAGCTGTTGGGGGTGAGGACTGAAAGGCTGGAGGGTGTGCTCCAGCTGCCTTTCTAGATGCTGTGCTGTATCAGCCACAGGACTTTTGGAAAGTCTGCAAGTTTGAGGTCACAGCTGCATCTGCTAAGCAAAGGAGATCTTGCTCTGCTGGTAGATCCTTGGACCTATTCTCCCAGACAGTGCTTAGCTTCTTCTCTGAATAAATATTGAACAAATATTAAATGATATTGGCTTAAAGTGGTGCCAAATGTTTGGCTTACCTGAGTACCCACCTCTGTCTCTCTCCCCTCCTCAATTCAAGAACAGGGGTGCATGTTTCTAAGTATAGAAGGAAATAGCATGAAAACAAACTAGTAAACCACCAAACACATTTAACAATGAAAAGAATTGTTTGGGGCTTTAAATGATTGAGAACTCAGAGGAAATTCTGGCACTGGAGGCTTCTCTTCACATGAAGGGAGTGGAGGGCAGGGGGAGGTCTATTTCAGAAACACTTGAAAGTCTAGACTCCTCGGACAGGTAGGAAGAGAGTAGAGAGTGTTTAACTTGGCGTTTGAAAACATTTTCTTAGTAGAACCCACCTTGTTTAACATTATCTTTCAGCAGCGGAACAGAGGTCCACAGAGAATGCATGGAAGTTGAGGAGGCTGCGGCTTCTCTGCTGAGCCCACCTAGGTGACTGAAAGTGTTGATGTTCTTTTTTGACACATTATTAGTAACTTCAAATTGTAAATTATTTTCAACTGTTATTCTTAGAAGTATTAAAGTTATGTAGACATTTTTAACAAGAAATTATATTTAGTAAAATTTTTAAATGAAAATGTTTTTAAATTTTATTTAAAAATGTTTTGTAGATTGTAGGTATCAAAGCAGAAAAAAACTAATAAAAAGCAAAAAGCAAAAAATATCGTGGAATTCCACAAGACCTGAGCTTTGAAGGAGTATAGTTTAAGAATACTTTTTTAGATAAGAAAAAGGAATCTCAAGGACCTTATTTATGAAATGTCACTGAATTATTAAACAAAAATAAAACAAAAGCCAAAACCCAATCCAATTTTAAGTGTTGGGAGTTTGCAAGAGATATCACTTGTGGATCTTGGCCTTCAGGAGCTTTTTATCTGATGGGGAGGAAAGATGTGTATGGAAATGTAATGAGAACTACACACTGATATCTACCATAAAGCAGCACCAACAATGTACCCAGATCTTATACTACAGAGAGTTTTCACTCAACCATGGAGATACTCAAGGTGCCTTTATATAAGATCTGATAATATGGGCTATGCTAGGGTATGAGAGAATATATGCCTGGTGGAAAAGCATCTAGCAGAAAAATCATGAAAAAAAAGCTCAGAGTATATACAGTTTACAGTAAGTGATTAGCACTTATATTTTGTATAAAGGAATTCTCAGAAGGTGAGAAAGTTAAGTCCAGATCACACTAAATCTTAAATTAGTTAAATCTTAGGTAAACTTAACTAAACTAAACCTTAACTAAATCTTAAGCTAGTTTAAAGAATTTATGATTCTGTGGGTGATTATTGTTTTCAGATGGGATGTGACAAAAATCAGAGAGGATCATTAGGAAAATTAGTCTGGTAGATGTTTCAGAAAGTCTGATTATAAGGACAGACTCCAAAAACTCAAGAATGACAGAATAGAAGGAAGGGGTATATGTGAGGTCGATGACCACTGACTTGGATTAACAGTGCAGTCCATGTAACATGACCATGACCCAACAAGATGCCCAGTGAAAACCTCTGTCAACTCTTAGTGCTAATCAAAGTGTAAATTGCCATTAAGGCAAAGAGTGCTATGGGTCAAATATTTGGAGTTCTAATTTCAACTTTTAGGCCCCAGCTCAGTGATTATGAGCAAGTTTCCTCATGATGAAGAGGTAAGACAGTATCTACTGCTCATGGTGCTTGGGAGGAATTAAAGTAATAATACAACTGTAACCTGAGTTTTCCAGAGGTCACAAGACTGGGCAGGTGAAGTTTGAGTGGTATTAATACCACAAAGCCTTCAAGGACTCTGAAGGCTCTGAGTCCCCAGCTGCAAGGCTATTGGGCCTAATAACCTCAAGTTTATTCCAATTATTTCAGGCATTATTCTGGGTAGAGTTTCCAGATTTAGCAAAAGACAAAAAATCACAAGATGTCCAGGTAAATTCAAATTTCAGAAAAACAGTGCAATTTTTTAAAAAGTGTATTACAAATGGGGCATGGACTGATCACCTCCTGTTCACTCCATTGGTGAGGGAAGGGTTTCCACCCTAGTTAGGAAGATGACGAGACACATGACACCTGACACTGGACAGCTGTGACTGGCAGCAGTTTGTGAGTCACACACACTCACAACCCAAGGCAGGAGGGCACTGCACCCTACACCAGGCCACATTGGGGTAGAGCCCTGGAACAGCATATTAAGAGGGAGTGCTGACCCATGGTTTCCCTAGGAGGACACCATGGGCTTGTTCAAGTAACTCCATGGTTTTCCAGGGGATTGAAGTCCTTTCCTGGTCCTGCAATAAGGAGGGCTGTTTGGCTAGAGAATAGTACAGTATCCGTAGGAGCCCAATGGGGATATGAATTTGCCACTTGGCCCTTGGAGACATCCCCCCACCCCCGCCCAGTTTTAAATTTCAAGGCAGGATATAATGGTGAGTTTAGGCCTTCTACCACAATATTATTCATTGTTTATCTGGAACTGAAATTTAAGTGGTTGGTCCTAGATTTTATCTGGGAAACTTATTTCAGAGATTGCTTTGCATGAATGTCCATCATCCTCAGTTTTGGGGACAGTTGGCCACTGGCAAGACTCTACTGCTAGTGACTTCCATAAGACTCTGCTCTGGTCCCACTCTCTCCGCCCACCAACCACAGCTCCTCTGCACATGCAGGCCCATGCAGGCCCATGCTCCCAAAGGTCAGGGCCCAGATGCCCTGAGGTCTGGGGCAGGATTCTTGGGGCCCTTCCTCCAGGCTGACATCTCATGCCTTGAAAGGCCCAAGCAATCAAGAAGCATATGGCCAGGACTCAAACTTAGTTCAGAAACACAGTTGCCCTGGCTTCTACCCTTAACTTCTTTATCCTCAGAGCCTAAAAATAGTCCTTCGAGCTGAGATAAAAACTGTTCATCCCCTAGTTTTTCTTACACAAAAATATAAATCTGCCTCCTCTTCCAGAAATCAAGCATGAAAATGTCTGCTAGACATCCAGCATCCCCTCTGCACAGCCCAAGATTCCTTGCCCTGTGTGAAAATCAACGTGTGATGGAAGAGCTACTCACAGGTGTCCAGATGACCTGTAAAATGTTAGTACTGTATTTTACTGTGTATAATGAGCACCCACATTTTTGACCCAAACTTACAGGAAAAAATCTTTTGTTTTAATTTTTAATTAATTAATTAATTATTTAATTAATATTTAGAAACAAAGTCAATTATCATATTCCATACTATTATTTTGCATATAGACATTATTATTACTTTCTAGAGTTACACTTTTAAAGCATAAGCATAAAGGAAAGAATTAAAAACATTTATATAGATATGTAATTAGTACGACCCATGTATAATGTGCATCCTTATTTTTCCCTTAAAAATCTGGGCTAAACAGTGTGCAATATAAATGGCAAAATACAGGTTTGTGTTTTCTCCTTGACTCCATGGGAGACTGCAGGGACTCAAGCTTTGTGTTCTGTGCTCTGAGCTCCTCATCTCAGTGGTTGCTGGTGGTTTTCCTGTAACAGGACAAAATGTCCTAAATCCTGAAAGGTGAGCTATTTCGGTGAGAGGGAAGGGAAGGAGAACCTTAATGATACTGAAGAGCTTGAAGTCTTTCTTTTCTTTTTTCTTTCCTTTTCTTCTTCTTTTTTAAACAAAGTGTCAGAAACCCCTATCCTTGAGCAGGAAGTAAGAGCTTTACCGGGTGAGTTAGGGATGCTGGCTGAGACAGGACAATGGCAGCCCCAGGGAAGGACCCACCTACTCAAGCAGCCCAATCCAGTTAGCTGACTGCAGACGAGCACCTGCGCTTGGAAGGCAGCCTGTTGTGGGTAACCCCAGTTGTTATTCTTTCTACAATTAATGCATACTGAGGACCTACTTTTGTCTGCACTCTGGTCAATGGCTTTTTGGAGCATACACTTCTGGTAACTGTAATCAGTCTAAACAACACATACTGCCAGGTTTACAGTTGGTTATAGACTTCTGTGCTTCCAAGAATAATTGATACAGAAACAAAGAAAGCAGAATGAGACTTTAAAATACATGTATATGCTTGCTTAAAACTCTTCACTGGGTCACCATTATTTCCAGATAAAGACAAAAATAAGGAACATGCCCCGAAGTCTTGCTTTCTCAGGTGCCCAGCAGCCTCTCCATTCCCATTTTGCTCCCCACTGGATTTCCTTTCCTCAGTCTCATTGGTTACATTTTCTCAATGGAGAGAAAGGGTGCCCCCTTGGTGAGAAAGACCTGGCTTTAGCTAATAGGCCTGTATGTTTACAGAGCATTCTACTATCGATAGGTGCTCGAAGGGGTCCTTCTCATGCAGTCTGCTCACCTCTTGCCTTTCATTTTTATACAGATGAACCTAAGATAATACTATTATATGTATAATACACCTATAATAGTCCAGAATCATATGACTGGCAAGAGTTGATAAAAATTTATGAGTAAAATAATTATTAAACTTTAAGAAAAATCCTCTTTTCACCTCTTTAACTTTAATTGTACTGCCCAATATTGCAGCCACTAACTACATGTGATTATTGAGCACTTGAAATGTGGTTATCCAAATCATAAATACACACTGGATTTCAAAGATTTAGTAAAAAATATGTAAAAATCTCAATATTGATTATATGTTCAAATGCGATGTATTGGATTTGTTGGATTAAATACAACATATCATTAAAATTAAGTTCACTTTAAACATACTTTTCTTTTTTTAATATATTTTATTGATTATGCTATTACAGTTGTCCCATTTTCCCCCTTCACTCCTCTCCACCCTGTACCCCATCTCCCACCCATATCCCCCCTTTAGTCATGTCCATGTGTCATACTTATAAGTTCTTTAGCTTCTACATTTCCCATACTATTCTTACTCTCCCCCTATCTATTTTCAACCTACATTCTATGCTACTTATTCTCTGTACCTTTTCCCCCCTCTCTCCTCCTCCCACTCCCCCTGTTGCTAACCCTCCATGTGATCTCCATTTCTGTGGTTCTGTTCCTGTTCTAGTTGTTTGCTTAGTTTCTTTTGGTTTTGCTTTAGGTGTGGTTGTTAATAATTGTGAGTTTGCTATCCTCTTACTATACATGTTTTTTCTTTATCTTCTTTTCTTAGATAAGTCCTTTTAACATTTCATAAAATAAGGGCTTGGTGATGATGAACTCCTTTAACTTGACCTTATCTGAGAAGCACTGTATCTGCCCTTCCATTCTAAATGAGAGCTTTGCTGGATAGAGCAACCTGGGATGTAGGTCCTTGTCTTTCATGACTTGGAATATTTCTTTCCAGCCCCTTATTGCCTGTAAGGTCTTTTTTGAGAAATCAGCTGACAGTCTGATGGGAACTCCTTTGTAGGTGACTGTCCCCTTATCTCTTGCTGCTTCTAGGATTCTCTCCTTCATTTTTACCTTGGCTAATGTAATTATGATGTGCCTTGGTGTGTTTCTTCTTGGGTCCAACTTCTTTGGGGCTTTCTGAGCTTCCTGGATTTCCTGGAAGTCTATTTCCTTTGCCAGAATGGGGAAGTTCTTTATTATTTGTTCAAATACGTGCTCAATCTGTTGCTTTTCCTCTTCCCCTTCTGGTACCTCTATAATTCAGATGTTGGAACATTTAAAGATGTCCTGGAGGTTCCTAAGCTTGTCCTCATTTTTTTTGAATTCTTATTTCTTCATTCTTTCCTGCTTGGTTGTTTTTTTCTTCCTTCTGGTCTGCTCTATTGTTTTGAGTCCCAGTTTCCTTCCCTTCACTGTTGGTTCTCACTGCATCTTCCTTCATCTCTTTTATGGTAACCTGCATTTTTTCATGTAATTTGCTCCCAAAATCAACCAATTCCATGAGCTTCCTGATCACCAGTGTTTTGAACTGTGCATCTGATAGATTGGCTATCTCTTAGTTGCTCAGAAGGATGAGTCTTGGGGGATTGAGCTGTTCTTCTGTTGGAGACATGTCTCTCTCTCTCTCCTTTTTTTTTTTTTTCCAGTTTGGTCGCTCTTGTTACAGTTAGGGGCGGGGCCTTAGGTGTTCACCGGGGCTAGGCACCCCAGTCTCTAGATTGTGACGTATGTGGGGGCGGGGGTGGGAGGGAACAATGGCAGTAGCTCCGCTCTCCTGGGGCCTCAGTAACCCCCCTGGGATCCTGGGTTGTGAGCTCTGCCCTGGTGCACAATCGCCGCCTCACTGGGTCTGCCAGCCGCCGCTTGCGTACTCAGGGTGCACCCCTGGGCTGCAATCTTGCGAGTCCCAGAAGGCTTATGGGCTCGGTTGCCTTATGTGCCTGGTTCTCCCCGATCTCTGCGCACCGCAACCCATGCCCGCTCCTCCTCTCAGCCCCTCCTACTGGTCTGGATGAACGGGTCTACTTCAACTTCTTGGCTGTCTGACTTCTATTCAGATAAATTCTATCAGTTCTAGGTGTTATTTTGCCTCTAAATTGTTGTTGTTCTAATCTTGGTTGTGCGTGGAGGTACCGTGTGTCCACCTATGCTTCCATCTTGCTGGAAGTCTCCTAAACATACTTTTCATGTGGGCAGTGGGAAATTTAAAATCACACAGGTGGCTCAGCTCCCATTTCCCCAGGGCAGCGCTGCTCTAGCCCTTCATGCAGGCTTCATGTCTTCAGGGAGGACATCGCAACTTCCCTGCCCAGGTGAGTCCCTCCAGGGACACGTTCTGAGGGCCTCTACTCACCATGGCCCTTATCCTCATCCCATGTGTGGTGTTTGGTTCATGTTTGCACCCTGAGGGCACTGTTGCTCCGTGAGTGTGAGGACAGTCTTTGCTCATCCTTGACTTTCCACACCTACCGCCATTCTCACTCCTATGAGCAACTCAGCCTGTCATTGAGCAAATGAACAGGTAGGTGGCAGTTATATGAAAAGGCACTTATTACCGATGGTTGACAGAGAGCTTCGGATAAAGTCTGATCACAAAAATGGTATAGGATTTTAGAGCTCTCATTTGGCTAGAGAGTGTGGTAAGATCATGAAAGATAAAGTTTCACAGAGATTCAAAACAACAATGGTGCCAGAAAAGGATTCAGGGATGTTTGAGTTGATGTAGCTCCTGAACTTGGAATCAACTACAAGCCACTACTGTGAGGCTGTTATGACAGGGACAGCACCAGTGCTATTGTCCAGATAGAAGGAGGAGTCTTGCTACTGAGCTGTGTTCAGCAGATGATACCTGATATGTTGTACCTCAGCCTAGTGGATCTTCACAAGAGCAGTTCTCAAGGACTTTCACTGGTAGGCACAGGTGCCTTGAAACCAAGACATATTTAGGAAAGCTGAAGGAAGTAAGAATGTTACACTTGCAGAATAGGGAGAACATGATATGAGCTTTCAAGTATAGATATTGATTTAGTGAAAAGGTCCACGGATTTTATTGTACTGTTTCCTATGGTAGAACTGAGAACTGTGAGTGGCAATCACATAGTACCAATTTTGAGCTTAATATAAAGAACTTTTCATTAAAATTCCTCTGGACTCCAATGTGTTACATTACAAAGTGATCAGTTTCTTGTTCTTCACATGTATGCAAACAGAGACTGGGTGGTCTTTTGGTAAAGAGGTGGTAGCAGGTTTCCTCAGGCCCAGCTAAATTGCTTTTGGAGCTCAGCACAAAGCAAAAATGTGGGCTTCTGCCAGAGGCAGGGGGGTCACTCTCCCACAGCTCAGCACCCTGTGTGTGGGTTGCAACCTTTGGGCCAGGGCACACTCCATAGCTGGATTGGGGGTGAATGAGAGGCTGCTAGGAGTCACCTGGCTTGGGGACTGTTGGGCATGGGCATGGCCTGACTCTCTCAGGAGCAGAGGGTAACAGCAAAAGGCTGGCCTCTTTCTGATGACTTGACCCTTGGCCTGGCTCTACCTGGGTGGCCAGGATCCCTGGGTGGAGGGGCAGGAGAGGAGGCATGTGGAGGCACCCATCCTGGGGAGCCTGGAGGCAGCAAGAGGTGAAGCTGAGTATGAACTGAAGCTTTGAGTCCCTGGAGCATTTTCTCTGGTCCCATCAGACTTTACTTACAAAAAACAAATTCAAAGATAAACTTATTAAGAATGTCAACACAGCCACTGCAGGGCATTAAACCTCAGCGGGCCCTTCAGAGCACAGAAGGCAGGGCAACTGCCTAATGAGCCTAATGGCTTTTGGCATGACATCCTTCCAGGAAAAACAAAGGGATGGCTCATCCTTTGGTTGTTGGCCAGTCTGGTTTGCAACCAAATGCAGACTTAAGGGGATAATGATGACAATGAGAGGACAGGGTCAGCTGCAGCAGAGAAAAAGATTTCCTGCTGGAACAGGTGATCAGATGCCGCAGGGAAGGGGTGGAGGCCCTGCTGTGTGAGTGATGAGGGGAGCACGGCCCAGACACACAAAAGCCTGGAGGGAGGGACCCATCCTCCACGGAGCTGAGGACAAGCAGACGAGGTGTCACCAGATCCAGGCGCCTGACTTCATCTCCAGTTTTTGTGACATGGACCCCCGCTCACATTTGTTAGATCTGTTTCATCCTTAAAAGCACATATGCACATGGCACATTTTTCTTTATGCCCAAATCAAGTCTTTTGTGCTGCTGCTGTACCTTTTCGCCTAACTTCTCTGTGATCTCTCAAGTGTTTGCTCTGTGATTGTGGAAGAATTACTTTATGTTCTTTCTCCTGGGGACACACACACAAAGAAATCACACATGAGATTCTATTGTCTGAACTTATTTCAGTTACAATAATTGAAAACATAAATGTCTTTTAAAGGACCCAGCATCACCTCTATTTGGTCATTATGTTATAGAACAAATAGCTCTCTCCAAACTTCTGCTCTGATAGCCTATAACAGTTATTTGTTTCTATTTATTATTAAAATATTTTCCTGCTATCTCATATGGAACAGCTTTTGAAGATTCCTGTGAGCACAGCTGGGAAATTCCTTCTTTGAAGTATCCCATTTATTCATCTTTTGTCACTGGCAGGCTCTTTATGCTCCGACATTTTATACTTTTCACAGTTATTTCAAAATCTATTTCATTTGACATAGAGTCAATTTATCATCCTGCACACACTCCCATTTTTCCTTTCCCTCATTTCTCTTGCTTTGGCATTCTGCTAAGTTCATCAGAGCACTTTCTCCCCTTCTTTTCCTTTCCAGCTGTGTACTGGAGCCTAGGAAGACACTGTAAGCCCACAGCTTTCACACATTCAGAGCTCCAGTTTTTCCAGGGACCCCAGGTAGGCCCCTAGATCACAAAAGCTGGACACCAAAACTTAGAGTCTGTCTGATAATTTGACCAACTGCTCTCAAACATAAATCTGAAAGTGGGTGGTTCATTGGAGAACATCAGCTTGACTCCATTTACAATCAAAGAAGGCTTCTGTGGTTGGTGCACCTGGTTGCCAAACATTGTTTCCCAGACTTTCTCAATGGACCAGTTCTGCACATGGGCAAGATTTGTATGAAGTTGTTTAGGTGTGGAAGGGAACAAGACGATGATCCCATGGTTCTGAGACTGCTTCAGTTTCAGCAGTGTGTTTGTTCCCTTGAAGCAGCTATACAAAAGGGCTTTTATTCTAAACTCATTTTAGCTGAGTATCACCACTCTTATTTGACTTAGCCAGGAAAAAAAGGCAATTCCTCACAATAGAAATCTAGATTGTTGATATCTTGGGATCCTTCGCTTGTTTGATATAATAGTAGACATAATGTGACTCAGCAAAAATGGCTTAAGTTCTTCACTGATTGACTACTAACAATGCAAATGATACTTAAATTTGCATGACTCTTAGTATATAATCCTGATTGGGCTTTGTGCACATCTGAAGTCCTCTGGGATATTTCTTTTCCTTTTGGAAAATTTCTGAGAGACTCATTGAGGGGGAAAAAAGGCATCCAGAAAAGGAGAACCAGAATGGTTTCAGAATCAATACATTAAGTTGACATAAGGGGTCTGCAATATGAGAAGATGCTGGAGCAAAACTGGAAAGCCTACACAGAGACAGAGATGCTGCCCTCAAATACCTGTGGTTGTCTTCCAAGTATTTCCCTGACTGTAGAAGTTATAATCCTATTTATAATTCAGAAAACAGTACAAGGTAAAATTAAAAGTGAACCTTAATCCCTCTACAGCAATTTTATGAAACTGTGACTACATTGCATATACAGGTCTTTTGGCCAATCCTGTTTTTATCCTGTGCAAAACCAATATGTACTTACTATCCAGGAAGTAATGTAAGACAATATAATATAGGAAGTGAAATCTCCCCATATTCTGGCATTCCAAACATAAGCACTGCTCACAATGCCTTGGGTCACTTCCTGACATTTTATTTTATATTGATTTACCCTTTTCTTTGATGTTCATTTCTCTGTATTGTAATGTAAACTCTGTGAAAAGGGGGATTTGTTGAGTTTTACTCTTCTATCCTTGGTACCTCCAGCAGTGTTTGAGCATACAGTGTGCACTCCCTAAATAATTGCCATCCCTGGTCAGTGTGGCTCCATTGGTTGCAGTGCCATCCTGTGGACTGAAAGGTTGTGTGTTCAGTTCCCAGGCAAGGCAGATATCCAGGTTGTGGGTTCAATCCATGGCAGGGGCATGTGCAGGAGGCAACTGGTCAACGTTTCTCTCTCACATCAGTGTTTCTCTCTGTCTTTCTCTCTCCTTTCGTCTCTCTCTAAAAGCAATTTAAAGTCCACAGGTGAGACTTAAGAGAAATAAAATAATTGCCAAATGAACAAAAAGGTACATAAATGAATTGCCAATAACTTCTCATAGTTAGGACAAAGTTTATAAATACTACTTAAGATCTTTAATCCTATTGTTTATAATACCTGATAAAAGAGAATGCTTGTTTACTTAAAAGAAAGAAGGAAAAGGATAGAAGAAAGAAAAAAGAAAAGAATGTATTAATTTCTAGGATCTTTTATAATTTTCTCCATTACATTTTCTGGAGGCACTTACGCTAATCAATATATTATGCTTTTATCTTCGCATTTACCAAATTTAACTTTAGTCTTTATGATTTCCTTTCTCTAAGTTTAATTTTTCTGTTATTTCAATACCAAACCTGTCCATTTTACATTTTTCGTAACTATGAAACCATGTAATATTTTGACTTTTGTCTTTGAATACCATTTTGATCATATTATAAAGCTTGATAAGTACTATTTCCACTCTCTATATGTTCTATAGTTGTATTTTTTTTAAGTTTCTCTCTATTTAGAATTTTAATTTTTCATTGTTAAGATCATGTGTAATTAAACTTTTCTTTGTTATTAATTTATATTTCTATTGTATTTTTGTTAAAGTAACCTATATACTTTTCACTTTTGGGGATTTATTTGGCTTTTATTAATGTCCTCATATATAATCAATTTTTATAAATAGTCTTCAGATGTTTGAGAATGAGTGATAATTTTTATTTAATATATGATAATACTTAAATTATGAGCATCCTTTTTTATATTTGTGTAATTTATCTATCCAGCCTAAAAATATAAAACATCTTATTAGAATTGTGATTTTTGTTAATTTCTCAATGTTTGCTTTATTTTTATAGTGATTGTAATTTGGTGTCCAAATGCTCATAACACATAGCTTCATTGTTGAGTTATAGTTTGATTCATTTTTTAATGTTATCCTCTTTCTTTAGCTTATTATTAACATTTTTTATTTTGTAGGCCACACTGAAAAGTATCTGCTACATTAGAGTTAGAAGAGTAGTTATATTGATCCCTGACTGCAACAGATGTTGGGACGAACAGTGGTGGAAGTCAACACTACTGAGCCAGTCTGTTTCATATCACCCTTGATTTTTTAGAAAAACATGCAGTGGCCCCTAAAATGAATCTTAGTATCTTTTGCTTAATCCAGTTCTACTGATATTACTCTTAATAGAAGCTCTTCTGGAAATGCTTGCCAGACACAGTTTCTAGTGTGATTTTTCTTGGTTTGTTATATGAACTCTGAGAAAGAAGACAGCCACTGAGAAGGGCTCCTGATAGCTAACTGGGTTCAAATGTAAAAGAAGAGCCTAGCAGCCATTTGTATACAAGGGCCTTTCACATCAACCCCACTTCAGGGAGGAGCCTTTGCTAAGATGCCTGCCTCCTGCACTGAGCTAGCTGCCTGCTTGCACTATGTTCCTGCCATCTGAGCCATCCCTTACTTATAAAGGCATTTCTGAAATTGTATTTCGACCATATCTAATCAGAGCTGCATAGCTATATCCCAGTCAACATCTTCACCAACCAATCAGAGAAGCTTTGATATGACCAATTGGGACACTACCTTTTGAACCAATCAAATTGCAAGGATTTGGAATTCTCATTTGCATGAGGCCAGACCAATCAGGGACTGTAGGCAGGGACTCTGGTCTGTATAAGTCAGCTCTCCCCTGGCTCATGGAGGGCACATTCCCCTTTCCACAGAATACTGATGGCTGCACTTTCCTGCCTGAAGCTGAAACACAGAAGGTGAAACACTGAAAACATCATCTGCAGCTGGAGCAAGATAGCGCAGAGCAGAGCTGTCTGGTTGGAGAGGGGCTCCACCCCATAGCCTCCTGGCCCCAGGATCACCTCACAGCCTTGCTGTACTGCTTCATGGTTGAGCTGTAAATCTACTGAGTTATTCCATGTGCAATTCTGTGCTATTATCACAGCCTTGCTGTATCACAGTTGAGCTGTTAACACTAAATAAAGTTTCCTTTTTCATGGCACCCCAAACTGGGGATTCCTGTTGGTGTTGAATTATCACCAATGACCTCAGTTGACAGTAACAAAAGAAAATATATTTATTTGAATAAGATAAGTATGCCTTTAGGATCCACGAGTGACAATACTCATGTTAGGGGTCAGGATGCTATAGAAACTGCAATTAGATCTAAATGCTAAGAGAGATTAAAACCCTCAGAACTCAGTGGAAAAGTACCTTTTTATTTTAAGCCTGAGAAAAGTAATCCATTTTGTATGTAAGTAGAGCAAGTTGAAATTTAACAGTTAGGCATGCAGGTTAAGTTTCCTGTAACAGTACTTTGTGGTTATAAAATTCCAAATTTCTAATTGTATGAAGGTGAAACTCTGATTCCCACCATAACTAAAAAGGGTTTTGCTCTTAAGATCTGGGTCACAGTTTTGGGAAGAAATTAAAAGGATTAGGCTGTGTTTCTGGACTTAGCATCAGAGTGACAAATGGCATTTAAGTTATATGAGTGGCAGCATTTTAACAATCTGCAATAGCATATAAATAATTTTGACCTCTACCAGTTATTTTTCTTTAGACAGAACACCTTACAAATTTTCCTCACTCCTATCAATACCATTAACCTATTGGCATTACTCCTTAGAAATACCCTATTTTTTCTTTTCTAACCCACAACTTCTCAAAAGTGACATATCTATTAGAGAAACATCTGAAAGGAGAAAGTCAATCATCTATCAAATAAGAAACAACCAACACTGAGAAGAGATGAAACATGAGTAAATTTCATTTCAGAAGCAGTCAGATCTGGAGTCAGTCATAAAGTTGGTATTTAAAACATTTGGGCAATTCCCCATCCTTATCCTCCTCATTTGCATGGTCAGGTTGCAGATCTGTTCGATGCCTGCAACACCTTCCATCCACACTAAAGATAACCTCAGGTCTTTGCAGCACTGTGAGAAGAAAGTCATCAGTTTGACATACTGTTTGTTACAACAAGAAGACTTCATATGGCCATCTGTTTCTTATTAATGTGTTTATTTGCTCACCAAGGAGCAGGGTCTTGACTAAGCAGTCCCCAGCCACATCAGGAGAGTCATGATTATCATCAGAATCTTCAGGAGTGGATAATGAAAGTCATGCTGTTTAGTTTCTTCACTGTATAAATCAAGACATGCAGACCTCACTAAATGTTTGCGCAATGACTCATGGCCATGTAGTCAATGTCTTTAATTTTTTCAGTCCTGTAAAGGTCCAAAGGTGAAAACATGAATATTTTTTTAGTGTTGTGTGTATCTATACATTATCAAAATAACTGGTTTAAAGTGAAAATTGTAATATCTATTGAAGGCCAAGACGCAAGGGAATGGTACTTTCATACATTGTCTTGGGGGCAGTGAATCGTCTTGGTTTGGCATTTTAGGAAAGTAATAGCAACAAAAAATACACTTTGCTAGTAGTAGCAACAAAAAATACACTTTTATCATTTCAGTCATTACATTGCATCAGTAAATTTTTACTTTTGTGATAAATATGACAAAAAAGTAAACAAAATTGAACAAAAAATTAAAAAACATAAAAATAAAAATGAGAGCTAGAAAGAGGTATGAGATATTGCTTTGTTAACTTGGGCTGTTTATAAATGGATTAAATGCATGTTTGTGGAGTACTTGCTATGTTCCACATCTGAGCTGGATGCTTTTGCATTTATTTCCTTTAATAATCTTGTGTAGTTAAGAGATGCATTTCCTGATTTCATGGCTCTTTGTAGACCAAGTTTTTAGTAATTGCAAATAAAAACTTGATAGCTTGACATTTTAAAATTGGTTTCTATGAATTTCACATAACAGAGCTCAAAAAAAAATATGAACAAGAAGGAGGAACAAATACAACTGCAGCCTGGGAAACCAGGGTCAGTTCTGCCTAAAGACTCATTTAAAAAATGTTAGCACACTTTTAAGTTTTAATAAAATCTCCTCTGAATGGGGCTTTTTTAGAAAAAGATTTATTCTTTAGAGAGAAGGGAAGGGAGCAAGAGAGAGAGCAAGGGAAACATTGATGTGAAAGAAAAACACACCTCGCCTGGGGACTGAACCTGCAACCTAGACCTCTGCCCTGACCAGGGATCCAACCAGCAACCTTTTTCTTTATCAGACAACACCCACCCAACTGAGCTACGCTGGTCAGAGCTGAACGGGCTGTTTTTGACATATGGCCAATAGTTAGTTATTTTACTTGAAAATTAGTCACTGTCTTTACCTCCTTTTCTTCTCCCTATCCCTGCATGCTCATCTCAAAGTGAGGATCTTTCCCTTGAAAAATTAACAAGGCTAATCAGTAATACTCATTTACTTTGAATTATTATTAATAAATACTCTACTTTAGAACATAAACATTCTTGTTCATCTGTCCTCATGTTTAAGTTTCCATAGGGCCCAGACTGCTTGTATTGCCAAGTAGCTTCGTTTATTCAGAGCTTCAGTTATAACTTCCAATGATAAAACATGATCACCAGGTTGTGTGGTTCTAGATTCCAACAAGAATCCCAGCTGGAGGCTTAAAACATCTAATCTCTCACATTGCCTTGGCCAGGGGCTCCTGGTAGTGTGAAACCTTCTTGTTTGATTTCTTTTTCCCACCATGATTGTCAAGTTTATTTGCCCTCCAGGAACCTGGATAACCAAATATTTGTCACCTGGATATTCTCAAGTTTTAGCTTTCTCTTGTCCTTTAAATGTTAAAGTATTTGAATATAAATGATTTGGCATACATTAGTGCTTTCCCCCAAACATCTCAAATTATGCAAATGGGGGTGGCAATTGTCATATTTTCCAATTCACTTCCTGAGACCCTGTCCCTCTGAATTCCCAGTCACTGTGCTTCAATCACAGTCCATACTGTGGGACCAAGGTCCCACTTCCGCCATGCCCTGCTGAGCCCCACTCATCCAGGGCTGTGGCAGTGAACATAGGAGAGTCTCAGTAGCAATGAGAAGGTAGACAATGAAGGTTGATTATATTAAAGAGAAGAAAGCAATGTCCAATTTAATGCCAGATATTATAGCTCTATAAAAGTTTTGGCTAGTTCCTAAAACAGGATCACTCATTGGCTGTATTTCTCTGTGTACCTCTTGCTGTGGTCTCTATACCAGTGGTTCTCAATCTTGGCTATATATTGGAATCACCTAACAATCTTTTATAAATCCCAATGCTTAAGCCTTACCCAAACCAAATTAAACCTGAATTCCTTGGGTGCAATCCTCAACATGTTTAAAGCTCTCCAACTTGTTCTATCATTCAGCAGTTTGAGAATCACTGCTCTAGATATTTCCTATATTTCTCTTACCTTTTCTCAGACCCCAGAAGTCTTTTCTCTCAAGGTCCCAAGGAAACCAAAAGTTTCTCTTATTTCATCAGGAACAATTCATATATTTTGTGTATGTACATGGACATGTGTGTATGTATGTATGTATGTATGTACACCCATACTTTTGGTTTAACTTGTCTGTGCTCTGCCCGTGGTTCTTCATTTTTTTCTCCATATGGTACCCCCAAATGGGTTGAAACCAAGGAACTATTGTATTTATCCCAAAGACAAAATACATTCACGAGCCAAGAAAGCAGACACAGCTGCAGTCAGTTTTTGTTTAAATAGAATTTTTCTCTTAACAGTGCATAGGAACAAAGTTATTTGAGTCCCTTGAAAAGAAAGGGTTTTGCATGTCTACAAGCTCTTACTGTTTGTTCAATGCCCACCTCTATCTATCTCCTTGGGAGATCAGAATTTCCTCCTCTGTCCAAGCAGGGCTACTTCAGAGAAAGCTGTTCTCACCCCAAACGCACAAAACCAGGCTCTCCAAAGCGAGGCCCAGGGCACTCCTGTGTGAGTGCCTGGGGCTGGATAAAATGAACTGTGAAGTCTTTTTGATCTTTAACTCCTAAGGGTCTGATTTCCCTGCATGTGGGAGGAGAAACTGAAGCGAGCTGACCCACAGGTGTGAACTGAACTTGACTAACCCCTGCTCTCCACATCTGTTCTTCTTGCATTGGTGTTATTTGGCGTTTTAATGGACACTTTTATTGAGGACTGCAGGAGAACAGATGCCAATGAGAAAGCATGTTTTTCTATAGCTTCATCTGTCTGAGTGTATTCCATTATCCAACATTTGGACTTTCCAGAACAAACAACATCTTTGGCTTCTATATCCAGGTGCTTTGGAGGTCTCAGGAAGATGCCAGTGAGTGACTGCAGTTGTGCTTTGGAAGGCTAATTACTGAAGTAGTTAAGAGCTATCCAAAACATGGGATTTCAGTCAACGGAGTCATTGTGCCTTCTATGTTGGCAATATAGGTGGCCTTCTAAAATTTTAGAAGGAAATGGTAGTTTTCTTTTTTTTTTTTATAAACCACCAGTTCTAAGCTTTGGATTGCAAAATGCTGTTGTCTTATAATAACCAACTCTTAGCTGTGTCACTAATAATAGTATTTTAACATCAATATATATGAATCATTTACTATTCAAGACATATGTGAGCAGATTAGATTCAAGGATATACATATATGTAATCTGTCTCTCACTTGGATTCCAATACACTTTCTTGAGCCTGACAGAAAGTCACAGAGTTACAGTGAGTGCTTGGAAATCCTGCAAAACACGGAGTATGCCTATAATGATGGATCTCACCTTCCACCTATCACGTACATGGGGAAAAAGGTTGAGAACTTTGGGGGTAATTAATGGTGAGATAGGCAGTGAAGTTCAAGAAGACTTCAGAGAAAATTACATGAATGATCACCTTTGTTCCTCTACAAGCTGTGTCTTTGCTTGAGTTAGGATTTCTACACCTAGGAAATTACACTCTTTTCCTTCTCTGTTAATAATAATTTATCCACTGTGCTTTCAGATGTTTATTTATTTACTGTGAGACTTGGGAGTAGCTCTAAAACCAAATCTCTGGTCAGACTTTCACTGAGTTTAATCTATTGCCAGGCTAACTTTTCTTGTCAATGTGCACAGCCAATAGGAAAGGACTTTGCTGTTTGTACTCAGATATTTATTGTTGGAACCAATGAATGACAACCTTGACACATAACATACAAAATGTAACAAGAGACAATTACCATTTCCTGAAAACACAAGTAGATCCCCTGACCCTACCCTGGCCCTGTACATTTTCTTGCATTTTTCCTACTTTCAGAGAAGCAAGTGAGATGGCTCTGATACCTCTAAGCTACATGGTAAGGACAAATCCCTGAAATCAAGGTGAGAAAAACTACCTTAACAGCCCAAGAGTGTTGTGGCCCCTCACCCCAAGCCCTGGAGGTGTATAGGTTCACTCAGGCACCTGTATGGGTGCCACTTTTTATAAGCCAGAGGCCCCTGCTTGCATAGTGGCTGTTCTTGCAAAGTCAAATTCTCTCCCTTTCCTATATACTGCGCATTACATTCCTTGACATTTCTTCAGCTTTTGAAGAAACAAGCTTTTCCTCCTTGAACTCACCTCCATTGCTTTTATGGCATTTCAATCTCCCAAACTTGCACCAGCTTCTGACTTCTACTGTCTCATACACTGATTTCTTTCTCTCCCTGCTTCCGACTAAGGAACATTTTCATTCTCAGCATTGTGTTCATTGCTCGGCCTTTTTATCTCAGAAAACTTGAGGCTTCTTTCCTCATGTCTATTTCTTATCTCAGAGCCCAAAATGCCTAAATAAGTACCAAGAGATCTTATATCCTTTCATCTCAGTCCTGTGTGTCCAAATGGACACCTCCACCTGGAAGACTCACTGTGATTTTAAAATCAGTTTACCACAGAGGTTCCTCCCAGCCATTGCAGTCACTTAGACCCAGGGCATTCCCTAGGTCTCTTCTCAGTGAAGCTGAAGCACCAGGTGGGGGGGGCAGAAGAAGGGGATTCAACTTTATCCCATGGTGACAACTGGTTAAGCAGTTTCTGTTAATCTGTTGCTTCTGTCCTTGGTGTTGGAGTTTGAACTCAGTAGAGCAAGTGGTTGGGAAGAAATAAGGGGTATGAAGTGTGAGAGATTCAGGGCAAACTGAAATCCACAGATTTCTCTTGCTCCTCTAAGCAATCAACTTCGATTATGGGGTTAACCTAGTGGAGCCCTGTGTCATGGACCCAACTGCGCAGCTAGCCCAGTAGTCAGAGAAGCAGCAGGGACATGGCAACATGCATGAGCACCTAAAACATCTGATTCAACAAACAGGAGTGCTGCTGCTTCATGTCTACCTTTCAAATCTCACATAAAATTCTCTAGTGGCCAATGCCAGCCCAGCACCATACAGAGGAGAGAGTTCTGACAAACACAGCTCTAGCTTAGTCATGTCACCACAGTGCCAAGTCTTCTCACCAAGTGCAATGACTGCCTCCTCCACATCCTTCCTCGCCTTTATACCATGGGGCTGGTTTGAGATGTTGAGTTTTTATTTAACCACCATGCTAAACTTCCAATGGTTGGCACTGCTGATTGCCATTTCTCTCTCTTTTTCTCTTCCTCTCTCTCTCTCTTTGTTTTCTACAGGGAGATTTTAGGGGTTCTGGGGTAAGCATTCTCAGTAGAGAGCACTCTGGGTTTCTCAACTGGAACAGTTTATCTTTATCTGCTTTATGTGTTGGACTTCCCAGTGAGAAAATCTATCTACTGGTGCTTAAAGAAAAAAAGAAGATCAAGAGACAAAGAAAGAAGGAAGGAAGGATGGGTGGAAGGGAAAAAGGAAGGAAGGGAGGAAGGAAGGAAGGAAGGAAGGAAGGAAGGAAGGAAGGAAGGAAGGAAGGAAGGAAGGAAAGAAAAGGAAAAAGATAAAGAAGGAAAAAAGAAACTTAATCTAGAGGATCAAGTCTTAACCATCCAAGCACAATCATCCATATTTTCCCAACTTTGTCACCTCTTACTAACCCCAATGTGAACTGTCTTCTGTAGTCTGACAGGGCCTTTTAACTATGTCTCAAATGACTGTGTTCATTACTAATTTTATGCTTTAACTCTTGTACTTTTTTTTTCTTTGGTCTAGATTGACCCATCTTCCTTGGCATTTCTGACAGCAACTGTAGACCAAATGTCTCTGGATCAAGATAAAGAGGTGCAGACTCATCTCCTAGAAAAGAGGGGAGGATGGCAGTGAGGTTCTATTTAATTTAAACCCACACACATATATAAATACACATGCATACATGCACATATGCAGCAGTATATAATTTTATGTTAAAACTTTTATGCAAATGACTATGTCTATAAATCTATATGTAAATAAGTATCTCAATGAATTAGATAAAAACAAAAAATATATCAGAAGCCATTTAGAAGAAAGGAAGAGAATTGTTAGTAGCATTTATTAAGTGCCTTCTATGAAGTTGGTCCCATAATTATTACCTCATTTAGTTTCAAAGCAACCATAGATGTAGGAGTCATGAGCCTCATGTAACGTTTATTGAGGAATCTTGGTGGGGAAAGCATGAAATGGTTTTAGTTTTTCTAATGACCTCCTCAACCACATTCTCTATTCTGGGCAGTGGGGATGTTAAATGACATCTCAGCTAGATTCTATAACTTTTTAGTCCCTTTTGGTTTTTTGAAGTGTCTCATTTGAGTTCTAAAGAATCAGTCCTGTTTATTTAAAGCCTCAGTCTAAGCTTAATAACCTCTGTCTTTTCCCTCCTGCCTGGGTGGGCGAAACCTGTGGCTGTAGTGGCTTGGGGGGAAGAAGGAATGGGCTGGGGGGGGTCTGCTTTCACATAGCTCCCCTTTCCTTCTCCATTTCCTGCCCTCCTCCTTCATCTCCAGTTGTGGTTGGAAGGAAAGAGACAGAGAGATAGAAGTCTTTTACTGAACGCTCTTAATGAGGTCACAGTCCTTGTTTTGGAGAATTACACATGCTGTTTTAACTCATTTATTTGAACTTTATGAGTGGTGATTTCAACTTGACAAGGAACTGATCTCAGGCAGTAGGTATTAATGGTTCCTAGTAAGATCTATTTCCATTGCTCTGATGTGTGTGCTTTTTGGTCCTCCTAAGGAGGCAGTTCCCATAGGTAAGATTGTTACTGTAAATCTCATCCATCCTCCATAATTGAATTTTGAGCTTATATGTTTTCACCTTACATGCTTCTTTGGAACTGAGAATTAAAGGGAAAAATCAGAAATAACAAAGTAAAGCATACATGCATTTTATGGAGGAAGTTGCCAGAATCATGCCCAGACTCCCTTCAGTCACATGCTCTTGCTTTTGATGAGAAAAAGAGGAAGGAGTGTGGGGTGCTGGCATTTTTTTTTGGCCTCTATAACACTAATGCCACTGAATCAATGGTGGAATTAACTGACTCATTTAATAAATATTTCACAAACATGATATATGATGTATACCACTCTGATGTTGGGAGTGAATAATGCCATAATTAAACCTTGCTTGTGTGTGGAGAGGTAAAACATTTTTAAAAATCACTATTCAAGTATATAAAAATAGTGCTTCTTTTGTTTTCTATAACTGATAGAATCTTTCTAATAAGCTCCTCTCCTGCTGTATGTTGGCTGGAGGAAGAGGTTGATATCTAAACTTATCAATGAATATTTCAGTGTTTGGAGACTTAAACACTCCTTTTATACTTTTTAGATCTTTTGGGGATAGATGCTGAGTTTCTCATAGTTTCATCTTCCCCAAGCTATTTTTCTCTGTACATGTAGGGACACTCAAGTGACCTCACGGCAGTGGGAGGAGGGGCCTCAGAACCATGTGCTGAACTTGCACTTAGCAGGTCTAGTCTATTGGTGAGTGTTGACCATTTGAAGGACTTCATAGGTATGCATGGCTGCAATCCATGATCTTGGTTCTTTGTCTCTGGTAACTAATTCCCAATGTCCTACGTCTTAGTTTCAAATTAACTAAATATCAGTCCCCTGAACCTTTGAGGACCTTGGCATTATCAGTTGGACTGAAGAAACTTCTGGATCATCTGCACACCATATTTAGGATATGGGTAATATTTAATTTGGCTCAAGTTCTTTTGTCTAATTGTCTTCATACACCAATGCTGTATCATTGCTGACCTTTTGCCTAGAAACTTATGGTCTTCTCCAGGGCACAACTGGGAAAGCAAGCCACTGGTTTTGACCTCCCAGGGCTCTCCACAATTACATGGGCATTTCTATAACCTCCTCTCCTTAGGAATCAGCAGGAGGGTATGGAGGAGAGCATCTCTGTCTGGTCTCTTCACTCTGTTTCAGCTGCTCTTTTCTTTCCCATATTCCTGTAGATTGGGAGAAGCCAGTCTCCTACTTTCTGTAAAATGGGACTTTCTCTATCTCCTAACTCCTTCATGGGGAGAGTAGGCTACATGGTTCAACTGGATGATGTATACAGGAAGAGAAACCAGCTTACTGATAAAGGGGGACATGTTAGGTGAGGTTATTCCTGTTTCTCATTGTAAAGAAGTTTCCATATATTATGTCATTTGAAGGTCTATAAGATTTTAAGAAAATATCCATGAGTTTAATAAAAGGAATTTGGAAAGGGAAGACAGCTCTCAGCCTCTGTACTCTTTGTTGTTCTAACACTTCAGGCAACTGTAGAGAAGACAAAACATCCTAAACCAGCAAAGAATTGAGTTAGAGCCTTTGTTTGCCTCTTTGTGACACAGAAACAGATGCTTACACATTCTGAGATAAGAAATTTAACCCGAGGTGCTTTTGAAGCTGCATTTTCAAAATTAACACTTCCAGGTTGTTCAATGCAAACTGAAATGAAGAATAAATTTCAAAGGTTGTATAGCAGAAATTCAAAGTATATTCTTAGCTACTAAGTGAATAAATAAGTGCATTTTTTTCTGTATGTGAGCAAAACACAGAAATTCATTATTAGTTTTGTACACTGTTCTTGTGAAGTAACAGCTGGATTAGGAGATCAGTGATCAGCTAAGTTAACAGACGCCAAAAAAACCTAATAGCTTGGTGAATGCTACATGCTTGAAAAGTAAGAATTACTTACTTTGTGTAAGTAGTCTTCACTTACAAAATGTGTTTTTTTTTGCGGCGGGTAGATATTTAGTTAAATTTTAAGATCATTTCCTTACCAATATTGGATTTTAATTTTTATAAATACAAATGCTTCTGTCTAGTTTTATTATGTACGTAATAGTATTTGCCAGTATAGTCCTTCTTCTTAAAAAATGTCCAATGTTAGGAAGAAATAGGTCATTTAACCAAGAAACCATTATGTCACATGCTGTGACTACAGTGTCTAAGGCTGGTTTCTGAGGGTTCTATGGGGTGGTTCTCGAGCAATTGGAAGCATGGAGCACCATAGATTCATGAAGAGCAAGGCTGTTGGGAAAAAATTATTCTAGGTTACTTTTATTAAATAACAGAGATAGAATTATCTGCTAAAAAGGGGGAACGTGAAACTGAGTGCCTGCATTGTGTGTCAGTGAATAAAAGGAGAGGATGATGTGATTAACACACTGGGTGTGAGCAGAGGAGAAAGTTTCAAAGAACTGCTGGGCCTTCATCGTGACAAACAATGGTGGTGTGTCAAGTGTACAGAATCTCTGAAGTTGAGAACACTATCTATGGTAGTGTCTGTTGGACATATTGTGGATATTTTAGAAAAAAAATTAAGTTGTAGAATCAGCAATTAAGTAGTGGGAGAGATGCTATCATTTTTTATTGAGGCTTTGTCACAGATACCACCAATTTTCATGCAAATATTTTTACCTAAATTTTATTTGGTTCTGGGTTCTACCAACTTAAATAAAAAGCACACTGGTTCAAAGGTATGGAAATCTAAATAGAAACATTATGCAATTCTTACCAGGACATATGACTGTCATAGAGGGAGTTTGGTAGCAGCTGGAATGAGAAAGGGATACACGGGGAGGCATTTCAAAGGCAAAGTGTTGGGTCTTAGGAAGCAGAGACACATATGGGGTAAAGAAAGTATATTTAGTTTTTGAATAGCACTAAGACTTTAAAATTGTGTGAGAGGTAGAATGACAGCACTGCTCCAAGAGAGAAAAAGTTTGGAGTGTGGAGCAGGTTTCAGGGGGAGGAGAAGATGAGCTGCTCTGGGACCGGTTCATAGGAAGTGGTATCCAAGTAACGTCGAGACGGACAGTTGATGACATGAACCCTGATATGAGGATCAGGACAGGATAAAGATGTCTGGGTCCTAAGGGACTGCAGTGGACTGAATAATGGTCCCAAGATGTTTCCATCCTAATCCCTGAAACCTGTGAATTTTACCTTTAGTAGCAAACAGGACTTTGCAGAGAGCATTAACTTAAAAATCTTGAGATACCTGATCCTAGTGGGCCTGATGTAATCATAGGGGCCTTTGTATAGGGGGTAGAGGACATCAGAGGGAAGAAAAAGATCAGATGGTGAAAGCAAGAGGTTGAGTGATGTGAGGAAGGAATCAGACGACAGTGAACGCAGGTGACCTGCAGAAGTTGAAAAAAGCATGAGAACAGCCTCTCCCCTGGAACCAGCCCTGCCCTCAGCCTGACTTTCGCCTAGTGAACTGATTTCACTCTGGTGACCTCCAGAACTGTAAAATAATGTTTTTGTGTTATTTGTATAACACATGACCACCAGGTTTGTGGTCATTTGTTATAGCAGCTATGGGAAACTAGTACAAGGTCCTAGTTAACACTGGGAAAGAAGACCCTCTAACTGGAAAAGTATCCTTTCCAATGTTTGAAGAACCTTCCAGTTCTGTTTTAACTGTGCACAATGGAGTGAAAGCCACATAATCCCTCTGCAGTGACCCGCAGACTCAGAACCACACCCAGGCTTCACCAGAGCACAGAGGAGCTGCTGCAGCTCTAGGCCCAGGGCCTGTTACTGTACCTAAAAAGTAAGTACTTAATACAATACTAGTGTCTCAAACTAAAGAGAATTTCAGGGAAAGTTTACATTTAAAATTCTATAGAACTATTAGAAAATATTTATTTCTGTTTTGCATTGATTATTCTTCCTTATGAGACATTTTCATAAAACGAGATTTTAAGTTATGTCAGTGTTTCCAGAGCAAATTTCCATGTATCCTGAGTGTGTCTCTGGACAGATTGCGAATTTCCAAGAGTTTATGCATAACTCAGGTTTGAAGGCATTGAAATACATACACATGAAAGGAACAAAGGAATGAGGAATAAATGTTTCCAAAACTACCCATCAGGTAGTTAATTCAGGGGGAAAACATGTAAAGCAAGTGGTTTGGTGGCATGGGAATGAAAGACATAATGGGTACCTCTAATTCTTCCCATTTCAAATGGTGGCAATTATGTGGATGGAGGCTCGTAGCACTTATTTATTTATGTGCCTGTTTGGATTATCTCCTACTACACTAAGTGCTGGCAGCAGAGAGGACTCACACCTCAGCAGCAGGCTGCATCTTGCACCTATTATCGGGCCTGGCTGACAGTACAAGTGAATGGCGGCCTCCCCCTTCAGGGCCCTAATAGATGGCACTTCGCTGTTTTGGCACACCTGAAGGAATGCCTGGGCGAGCCTCTCGAGCACCTGACAGGGAGGGGTGCAAGGCCCGAGAATAATTGCCATGTCACTGGCATGTGATTTATTGCAATGCTTACTTATGTCTACAGGGCACCATCTGGAGACCCAATTTGGGTTCTTTATGAACAAACATTAAAGTCAAAATGTACCTTCTTCTGAACTCAACTGAGTCTCTCTTTGGACTCTCACACCTGGAGAATATTACCCTAAGCTTAGTCCCCAAACCACATCCTAATTGTTTCAGTTTAGAGGGTCCCAGCCACATGGAGCAAGTCTCATTGTGGAGACAATCAGTCTCCCTTTCTGAGACCATTTTATCCACAGGGTGAAACATGTATAATGTTCCATGTGATACCAAACACTCAACAGTAGAGTCAAATCCTCTTTGGCATGTTTCTGAACGATCACTGGCCATCAGCCAAAAGCAGTGCTGTGTTTATTGACATCTGATTTTTTATTATTAATTGGCTAGTAATTGTCCCCCAAATATTTTTTAAATGGATGATGAAAAATCAGTACTAAGTTTTAAGGGTTTAAAAAATATTACTCCATTTTCAAATGAATGTTTAATTGACTCTAGGAAACTTAAAAAAACATATTACTGTGAAGAGTTGATTTAAGAAATGCTTATTCCTTTCAATTAAAACCCAGAGCATTAATCAAATGTTTGACACTATAAATGTTTCCAATTAACATCTAGCTTAAAACCACATGTGTTCCCAGTGAAATTCAAAAGATCTATCTGTACAGGTGACCTCAGAGAAACCATTAACACATGGCTGGAGACAGCAAGAAACATTCTCCATTTGTGAGACTGAGATAAAGAATCAGTTTATGACTGATCATTACTTCAAATATCCCTTTCAGATGTTGGCTTCCTAAGCTAAAGGGCTGGAAGTTAGATATTTCTCACTAAGCCAAGAAGAAAGACTATATATAGGGGAGGGGGAGAAAGAGAGAGAAACAGAGACAGAGACAAAGACAGAGAGAAATTAGAAATAATCCCACAATCCCACCTGAATGAACAACTGGAAGTCCCAAACTTATCAAAGGCAGCAGTTAGTCACAATATGGTCAGTAATCTTAGGGCCGAGAGAACTTTTCTAAGCAGTTCTTTTTCACTTTCTGCTGCAGAGATAATGACCTCAAATACCTCCAGGGCCCAAGGAGACAGCAAGAATGAGAAATGAAATGTCAGGTCACAGTGCCATCATATCACTTGTCTAAATGTGAGAGTTACCACCCAGCCTCAGTCAACTATTGTCCTGTGAAAAATGGAGGCCCAGTTGGATCCAACATTCTGATATTTCAAGAGTAACCAGAATTGAATCTTTTAAATGTGAACTCATGAATTTTACATGCTGGCAATTAATTCAACTGAAAACAAAAACAAAACACTAAGCTCTTTGCAGTTAATCTGTGACCTTAATGATTGCTGCATAAAGAGTCAGAAGCTGGGCCAACGTGATCAGAGAGAGTACAGGGCATGATATGGATGAAAGTGAGCCCCTTTCAGGAATGGATCAGCACATCACCAGCTTTGGAGAGCATGCTCTGGCTGGCTCACTGTGGAATCCACCAGCTCCTGGCAGAAAAAGAGAGGGCACATACTTTCCAAATAATTTCTCAAATGATCGGTCAAACTCAGTTAAATTATCCCAGGTGTGCTATGCAGGGGGTTATTATGACCATAAGGAAAATGGTAACATTAAGACATGCCCATTTGCCCAGTGTCCTGATAAATTGCATTCTCTCTCCCCTGTCTCACTGCAGCCTATCAACAGCAGGACTTGTCAATCTGACATCAGGGCTGCTGACAAACACCTAGGGCTAGTCTGCTGTGGCTGGAAAGGTAAATATTTCTCTTTCTTCCCCTTCAAATATTTTTCCAAAAGAAGAAAAAGAAAAGAGAAGATGACCGTAATAGGATAAATGCCTAGCAGTTTACACAGAGCAAAATATTTGACATTCAGGAACAATTTCAAGACACAAAAAGCTGTTACATTCATGTTTGTACAATGATTTTTTTTCTATAAAAAGTAAAACCAAGATGTGTATGTTTGGGGGGAAAACTGTTCAATGACTATAAGAATTTTTGAAATTGAAAATTTAACTTATCAAGGAGACCATTCAGTGTCTTGCCAGAGCCAGATGACACAGATTCTACTTCTTTGTTTTGCTTTCTGATTAGCTACGTGACTATTGAATAATTTGCATTTAAAAGATCCAGAATAAGCCAGGGTAGCATAACACATATTTTGAGCTAAAGGTGTTTGAGTTCCTGAAATTCCTTATCTGCTTAAAAGCAGAGGCCCCAAAAGAACTCAATTGTCATAAATCCCTTTTTTGTGACCAACTGTAATTTCCTTTTGTATGAGAGAAGTCCGTATCACGGCCAGACAGACAGTGCAGGGGGAACTACCTGATCTCCTGCTTACTCTCCTAAGGACCCATTAAATCTTTCTAAAAAGTCATTTGTTTTCCTGTGAGTGAGCTTCTTCCTGTCTCCCTTGCCTGTTAAGATGGCATGGAAGTCCCAAATTCTAGCTTTGCCTTTGAGTCACACTTTTCTCTGGATTCCTGCCTACATATGTGTGTAAATAAAAAATTTCCTTAATATTGCCAATCTGTCTTTTCTCAATTTAATTTGCAAGACCACAAGCACAACCTAAGAGGGTAGAAGAAAAAGATTTTCTCCTCAACAGAATCATTTTGTTCATTTCTGGTTTTTAAAAAATCATAACGGATATTAAACTTTATGCTTAAAATGTAGCTAACAACACCTGAGCAAAATAATTCTCATGATTGTTGGGGTCAGTCAAATAAAACCTGTGAAACAATTTATAAACACTAGCTGATTTCTGTCCTTATCAAGATTATTAGGGATTATATCATTTGATTTTTTTTTTCCTGAAAGCATTTTCTGGGTTTCCTTTAGGGCTTATTTGATTGTAAGTGTGAGGAAACCCAATTAAAACCAGCTTAAAAATAACAACAACAAAAATAAAAGCAACATGGTTGCCCCTTATAACTAAAACATCTGGAGGTAAGCTTTAGGCATAGCTCAATGTAGGCACATAAGGCACAGCAAATGCTGTCTCTCCATATCTGGGCTCTGTTCTTCCCCGTGTTGATTTTATTCTCTATAGTTGTATCCCAGGAGTTCTAGGCTCATATCCTGACAAGTTCAATTTCACTAGAAAAAGAACACATCTCTTTTCTTCTTGCTGGGGTCACAGTTTTGGGTCTGAGTGGCTTAACTTAATTGATAATTTGGTCTGAATGGCTTAATCAATCTTTATGTGTGCAGGAGTATTATGCCTTGATTGGTTAGGCGTAGATCATATATCCCCTTTGACGCTTGAAGTATAGTTAAGCCTCACCTTAGCACACGGAGTTCTTCACTAAAAATAGGGGGAATGATATTTATTACACACCATGTCATGGGCCATATTTTGTTTTAGAGTTTTGCCTGAATGGTTTAAAAAATCTATGCCTTTAATGAAGGGTAAAAATCATTGCTTCCCTAAAGAACCCTGACTTTGCCAATATTCCCTTTTTTTGATTATAAGAAAATTATAAAACCAAATTTCTCCTAAAAACCAATCCCCAACAATCAGTTCTTCTTAAACAAAACATTTTTCCACAGTGTAACTTTCTCACAGTTATAACTTGTTCCTTTATTTTTTATTGAGCTATAACTCACATGACACAAAATTCACGTTTTGAAGTGTACAATTCAGCATTCTTTAGTATATTCACAAGGTTGTGCAATCACTACTACTACTACTTAATTCCAGAACATATTCATGACCCCAAGAAGAAATCTCTTATTCATGAACAGTTAGTCCTCATTCTTCTCTATCCCTAGCTCTGATAACCAGTAATCTGTCTGTCTCCACAGATTCACCTATTCTAGACATATAATATCTCTTAACTATGTCTTTAACTTTCTGTATTTTGATGCTTTGACATGTGGGATCTTGCTATCCCTGAAAATACTGCTCCTGCCAAGGCACATTAATTCTTAGAGATAGTAAGCATCTCACCACGGAGTCACTTTTCAAATGCAAACCAACAAATTTGGAACACATACTTCCAATCACCCCCTTTAGCGAGTTCTCACACTATCTACCATCCCTTAGTCACCACAGCAGACAAGTGAGCAGCTACCAGACAAGTGAGAATGGACAAGATACCCCAGGGTCTTGCTGGGTTTGCTCAAACTATCAAGTCCTAAACCAGCTTATTATTCTCTCCATGGAAATGTCAACAGCAGCTCTCACCATAGGTCCCTATTCTCCCCCTGTCTCCTGACACATCCCTGTGTTTTCCTATCATTTCCCTGCTCTTCTTGGAAACTGTGAGTAACCAATTATTTTTTCAGTGGCAATGGATCTGGTGGACTTACTACTGTATACCTAAATGACAATAAAACCTATAGTAAAGTATCGTATAAATGGAGTCATACAATATATGGCCTTTTGTGCTGGTGTCTTTTGCTTAGCATGATGTTTTTACCCTGTTGTAGCATATATCTCTATTTCATTTCTTTTTATGACTATATAATATTCCAATGTGTGGACATACCATTTTTGTTTATCCATTCATCACTTAATGGACAGCTGGGTCATTTCTGGGTTTTGGCTATTAAGAATAATGCTGCTATGAACAAGTTTATAAGTATATAAGTTTTTGTGTGGACATATGTTTTGAATTCTCTTGGGTATGTAACTAGGAGTAGGATTGTGGGGTTATATGGTAACTTCTATATTTAAAATTTTAACAAGTTGCCAAACTGTTTTCCAAGTGCCTTTACCATTTTGTTTTACATTCCTACCAGCAATATACCAGCATTACAATTTGTCCAAATTCTTGCTAACATTTGTCTGTCTTTTTGATTCTAGCCATCCAGTAGGTGAGCACTGGGATCTCCTTGTGGTTTGATATGCATTTCCCTAATGAGGTGTATCTGTAAGTATCCTTTCATGTGTTTATCGGCCATTTGTGTATCTTCAGCTCAGTAGTATCTATTTAAACCTTTGCCCACTTTTATTTAGTTTATTTGCCTTTTTATTTTAAGAGTTCTTTATACGTATTTGGATACTAGACCCTTGGAAGCACAAAACTGCTTACTTTGAATGAAGTTTTGTGAGGAAAAGTTTTCCAACTTGGGCCCAGTGATTGACGACATACAAATTAATGAAGAATAGACAGATTAACAGGCTAGCAAGATTTATTTATGCCTTCAATAGCCTAAAATAAAAGTTATATGCAAAACTTAATAAAGTGTTTTTCTTGGTGAGAGAAGTCTTCAGAGGAAAGGCATGGAAATTTGCACTGGGGTTTTGATGCTAGAGGAATGGGGAAGATTTTCTCTCTCTAGATGAATTCATAAGGCACTCCCCAGGATGGTTAACATCAGCCGTGTTCTCTGGAGTCTAGTCGGATGAGGAAAGCTCAGATATAATTTTTTGCATCTTCTTTAGCAAAAACTTTTTACTTAAAAATAATCTTTATACTATGAATGCATCCCCACCAAGTCTAATTTATTTTTTTATTAGTATTATTTTTTGGTTGCTTGTGCTTTTGATGTGATATCTAAGGAAACATTACTGAATAAGATCACAAAGATTTTCACCTATTGTTTAAGAAGAGTTTTAGAATTTTAACTCTTACATTTAGGTCTTTGAGATTTAGCTTCATTCTTTTCCATGTGACTATTGGGTTATACCAGTACCATTTGTTGTAAAGACTGTTCTTTTCTCATTGAATTATCTTGGCACCATTGTTGAAAATCAATTGACCATAAATGCTTCAGTTTATATCTGGACTCTCAATTGTATTCCAATGATCTATTACAGATCCACCTCTTTGCCAATACCACACAGTCTTGATTACTGTAGCTTTGTAGTAAGCTTTGAAGTCTATCATAATGCTGTGGGAGAAGTTAGTATTGCTAATATAAATTAAGAAATTATTTATTTTCAGTTTTTAATAGTTTCCAGATGCTGGACACATGTAGGTACCACCCATTTCTCTTTCACAACTTTGTACTAATTTTGCATTCATAGTCCTTATGATTCTCTTCTGGGAACTCTAAGATACATTTCCACAATATTATGCCCTGGCTCCACCAAACCTCAAATTTAGGTTCACATATTTTGCTGACAGATGTCTAACAATTTTACATGGAGAGATGTCCCTACTATTTTATAAGTATTTTATTTTTTAAAAATGTTAAACCTTTCATTGTCAAATTTAATTGACAAAGCCCAAAATAAAGCTCATATTAAAGCTCATATAAAGTTATTCTAAGTCTTGGTCAAAATTTCCAAAGCTTACTCTCTAGTGATACTACAGACAATTAATTGAACTATAATTTAGAGGTGAATCTGAGGTTTTAATTATTCCATGTGAATTTTTAAAAACACCTCTTTAAATTATTATTTATATACTATGAGATTCACCCTTTTAAAATAAACAATTCAATGGCTTTTGATATGCTTAGTATATTTATGAAGTTGTATAACTATCACCATAATCTAACTTGTGAAGATTTAGAACATTTTTATCATGCTCTGTAGCAACCTTCTATTATTCCTGTCGTGTCCCATCCCTTCCACACTCTTAGTTCTAGGGAACCACTGATTTGTTTTCTGTATCTATAAATTTGTCTGGCTGTCTAGTGCTGGCTACTGGGTCAACATAGCTTAATGGCAGCCACTGATTGGTTAGAAGTTACATTGAAGCCCACTGTATTGGACAGAATGTTAGTGGTTCCTACCCTTTTAATTCACATACTGAAGCCCTAACTTCTATGATGATCTTGTTTGGAGATGAGGCCTTGCTTTTGGAGGTAGTTCAGGTAAGATGGTCATGAAATAATTCTTGCTTTTATAAAAAGAGACCCCAGACAGCTCACTCTTTCAACACCTGTGCTCACTGAGCAAAGGCCAGTGAGAAGGTGGCTGCCAGAAGGCCAGGAAGAGGTTCCTGCCCAGAGCCTGACTGTGCTAGCACCATGATCTTAGACTTCCAGCCTTCAGAACTGGGACAAATTAGTTTCTGTGGTTTAATCTACCCAGTGCACACTATTTTGATATGGTCAGCCATATCATTGATATGTGGGGACAGATAATTCTCTGTTGTGGGGGCCTTGGCAGTGCATCATAAGAAATTTAGCATCATTCCTGGACTCTGACCACTAGTTGCCAGTAGAATCCCCAATTGTGGCAACAAAAATATTTCCAGTCATTGCCAAGTGTCTCTGGGGACAAGGGACAAACTTACTTTTGGTTAAGAACCATTGTTCTATACAGGTTAAAGCCACAGACATAGAGTTTCTCATGCCTGCCATCTTCTGTCATAAAAAAGATATCTCTGTTACTCACAGATATAGTAAATAATCACATCACACTGGTCCTGCAGTCTACTTCGCTCATTTATTTTGTTTACTGAATTTTCTTTGTTTCATGATATAAATATCCACTTACATATAGAAAATTTGGACAATACAGGAAGATACATGGAAGAAAAATTTTAAAATTCTTATAATTATACCACTTTACATATGAGTTTATTGTACCTTCTCACAATTATTTGTGTGGAATTCATTGGCTGATCATCATTTCCTCCAGTTTATGTTGCCTGACATTATGGACATTCCTTTACATTTCTGTTGTATGGTTTGAAGTTTAGGTCATATGAAATCCATACTTCTCTAGTTGCCAGCAATAGTAGAATCCCACCCCCCACCAATTTATCTAATTCTTTTATATATCTTTTGGGAAAAAAAAGAGAATTAAAGGTGAAAGCCAAACATGAAATTAAATACAGACATAAAAAATACAGAAGCATTTTACTGTAATAAAAACAAATAATAGTTGTACCTCTGAAATACTGTAAAAAATTAGTGTTTGAATAACAGAAATCTGAGAAAATACCCGCAGTTTATGTAAAATAAAAACAATATTCTTAACATACAAGAATTTTAAAAATATAATAAACTAAAAAATTTTTAAGACAAATATTTAGTAGAAAAACAAGTAAAAATCAGTTCTCTAAAGAAATATAAGATCATGTTTTACTTACCATCTAAAACAGATTTTTATAGTAATGCCCCTTGCTAACTGAGCAGTGTCATACACTAGAGTTAAATATAAATTTGAACAAAGCTTCTACAGAATAGTTTGAGAATAGGTGCCAAACACCTTAAAAACATAAAAACACAGCCTTAGGGATTTATAGAATAATTCCACTGCTAGAAATTTATCCTAAAGAAATACATACAGATTTATATTAAATATTATTATAAGAAAGTTTATCATAATAGTAAAAAATTGGAGTACTGTTTAAATGTTTAATATTAAGGTATTCTAAAAAGAAGTGTGGCATTGTTAGCATAGGTAGCTAGATACTAATAAAGGGAGAAAGCAAAGGGAATCGGACATTAAGAAGCATAATAAACTAGGGAGCTGACTCGGACAATAAGCCTGCTTGCTTCACCAGGAAGTTACAGGTTCACACACTCCCCAGGGCATGCTGCACCCTGAGGACCTAATCCCCCAAAGTGGGTAGGAAGGGTCATTACCAGGGGAGGAAGAAAAACAGTGGGGAAATCCCTCTGCTTGGGCGAGTGCTCAGTAGAAGCCAAGATGGTGAGAAGGAAGGTGCTTCTACTGTGAGGCTTGTGCAGTAGGAGCCAAGATGGTGACCACAGAGGTGTGTCTGTCTAGCCTGGGGAAAGGATAGGATTGGAAAAAGGATACAGAACCCCAGAAGGTCTAGGAAATGGATTGGTTTGGAAGGGCACCATGTCCTTCCCAAGCCCAAGATAATGTAATCAGCTTAACAAAGGGTCTCCCTGTCCCTGTCCCTGTGCCTGTCCCTCTGCCTCTGCTTCACACAGTAACATGTGCTGACATAGTTTGCCTGTTCTCTTTCCATAGCAGTCATGTGGTGTTAGCAGCTGCCTGGGGCCTATGGCAGACTCTACGAGCAATTAGTGCCAGCCAGACACAGCACAGACTAGCAACAGGGGGACTGATATGGACTAAGTTTTGGCATGACACACAACTTTCAGACACTGGGCTTTCTGTTGGACCTGATGAAAACAAGGTTGGACTTCCTTCATGGTGAGATGAACAGAAGTGAGATACTGATGCTGAACCTGAGATAGTTTTTGTGTTTGCTCCAGCTTCAATAAACCATACCACTATGCCACAGCCTCCCATACCTGGGTCCCTGGAATACTTTCCTTGCAAGTCAGTGAAAAGATTTCATTTCTACCAGCAATAGCACGACAGTGCATTATATCATTATTAATGTTGTATTTCAAGGGACTATTTAATATCATGAGAAATAATTACGTATTGTAGGAGGAAGAATAAAGTATGGTACAATGGTATAATACCAAACAGTACAAATATAATACACATTTGTAATTTTAAAAGTTTAAGTGTGGGAAGGTCTACACCAAAATATTGATACCTCTGGGCAGTGGATACCCAAGTTTTTAAAATTTTCTTCACATTTTCTATTTGTATTTTTAAATATTGCTACAGTGAACATTTGCACTAAAAAACTCCAAAGTTATAATAATACAGAGAGCCCCTTGAAATATTTTTTTAGTTCAGAAAGAAATAGTATAACAAGGTATTTCTTTCCAAGTGACTACCAGCTGAAAAAAACATTTTGTAAGTTGTTTCATACAACATGCTTCAGTCTGAGAAGGAAGCACACCTTGAGAAGGCCCTTATGTTTATGGACAATGATGTTCACTCAGGGATCCTTTTCTTAGCTGTTTTTCACCTGAGCCAAGCACATCTACTTTCTGCCCATGGAACTATTTCTCCTCCAGGAGCACATAGGTGTATTTAACAGATGACAGTGGTGCTTACAATGAGACTTGGATGAATTTTCAGAGAATTTGTAATTGTTATTCTATAGCTAGTGGCATTTTAATGGGTGATAGCTTAAGAGGAATGAGAGACTCTTCAAACTCCAAGTTCTAACTGTACAAATGACAATGACTCTGATGAGAAGGAAAACAGAAAGTGTCTAAAGAAACCAAAGGAGGACTGTCATAGCATCTCATTTTCAGTTTTATAAGAACAGTGACTAGACTTATCTTGCCTATCAGTGTATTTATATGGCTGGCATAGTCCCTGCCATAGAATTAGTGCTCAATGAGTATTATTTTTGGTGTTTTTGTTTGTTTGTTTCATAAATTAGTTTATTGTTGTTCAATTATAGTCTGCATTTTCTCCCCACCACTCCCCTCCACCTCCTCCCCTTGCTTCCACCCTCCCTCTTGGTTTTCTCCATGTGTCCTTTATAGTAGTTCCTGAAAACCCTTCTCCCCACAGTCCCCTTCTCCCCACAGTCCCCTTCTATCTGTCTATTGTTAGATTGTTCTTAATTTCAATGCCTCTGGTTATATATTGTTTGCTTTTTTTCTTTTGTTGATTATGTTTCAGTTAAAGGTGAGATCATATGGTATTTGTCTTTTACTTCCTGGCTTATTTAACTTAGCATAATGCTCTCCAGTTCCATACATGCTGTTGTAAAGGGTAAGAGCTCCTTATTTCTCTCTGCTGTGCAGAATTCCATTGTGTAAATGTACCATAGTTTTTTGATCCACTCATTTGCTGATGGACACTTTGGTTGCTTCCAGCACTTGACTATTGTAAACTGTGCTGGTAAGAACACTGGGGTGCATAGGTTCTTTTGGATTGGTATTTCAGGGCTCTTAAGGTATAATCCCAGCAGTGGAATTGCTGGTCAAAAGGCAGTTCCGTTTTTAGTTTTCTGATGAAATCCCATACTGTTTCCACAGTGGCTGCACCAGTCTGCAATCCACCAACAGTGCACTAGGGTTCCCTTTTCTCCATATCCTCTCCAACACTTATTTGTTGATTTGTTTATGATGGCCATTCTGACTTGTGTGAGGTGGTACTTCATTGTAGTTTTAATTTGCATCTCTCTGATAGCTAGTGATATTGACCATCTTTTCATATGTCTCTGGGTCCTCTGTATGTCCTCCTTGGAGAAGTGTCTGTTTAAGTACTTTGCCCACTTCTTAATTGGGATTTTTATCTTCCTGGGGTGGAATCCTGTGAGTTCTTTATATATTTTGGAGATCAAATTATTGTCCAAGGTATCATTGGCAAATATATTTTCCCATATAGTTGGTTCTCTTTTCATTTTAATGCTGTTTTCTTTAGCCATGCAGATGCTTTTTAATTTGATGAGATACCATTTATTCTTTCTTTTATGTCCCTTTCTTTAGGGGATATATCAGTGAAGATGTTGTGTGGAATGTCTGAGATTTTCCTGCCTATGTTTCCTCTAGGACTTTTATGGTGTCACGACTTATATTTAAGTCTTTTATCCACCTTGAATTTATTTTTGTGTATGGTGTAAGTTGATGATCAAATTTTTTGCATGTAGTTGTCCAGATCTTCCAACACCATTTGTTGAAGAGGCTGTTTTTACTCCATTTTATGCTTCTTTCCCAATTGTCAAATATTGATTGACCATGGAGACTTGGGTTTATTTCTGGGCTCTCTGCTCTGTTCCACTGGTCTATGTGCTTGTTCTTATGCCAGTATCAGGCTGTTTTGATTACAATTGCCTTGTAATACAGTTTAGTATCAGGTATTGTGATCCCTCCTACTTCATTCTTCTTTCTAAAAATTACAGGAGTTACTTGGGGTCATTTATGGTTCCATATAAATTTTTGAAGTGTTTGTTCTATGTCTGTGAAATATGCCATTGGTACTTTAATAAGGATTGCATTGAATCTATAAATTGCTTTGGGTAGTATGGATGTTTTGATATTAATTCTTCTGATCTATGAACATGGTACATGCTTCCATTTTTGTGTGTCTCCCTTAATTTCTTTCTTCAGTGTTGTACAGTTTTCTGAGCATAGGTCTTTTACCTCCTTGGTTAGGTTTATTCCTAGGTACTTTATTTTTCTTGTTGCTATATCAAATGGGGTTTTTTCCCTGATTTCTCTTTCGGATATTTCATTGTTGGTGTACAAAAGTGCCTTTAATTTCTGAGTGTTGACTTTGTATCCTGCTGTTTTGCCAAATTCATTTATTAGGTCAAGTAGTTTTTTGGTTGAGTCTGTAGAATTTTCTATGTACATTACCATGTCATCTGCAAACAATGACATTTTTACTTCCTCCTTCCAATTTGGATGCCTTTTATTTCTTTTTCCTGTCTGATTGCTGTGGCAAGGACTTCCAGTACTATGTTGAATAGGAGTGGTGAAAGCGGGCATCTTTGTCTAGTTCCTGATCTTAATGGGAAAGCTTTTAAGTTTTTGTCCATTGAGTATGATGTTGGCTGTAGGCCTCTCATATATGGCCTTTATTATGTTGAGGAATGCTCCCACTATTCTCACTTTGCTGAGTGTTTTTATCATAAATGGGTGCTGTATCTTATCACATGCTTTTCTGAATTTATTGATATGATCATATGATTTTTGTCTTTGCTTTTGTTTATGTGATGTATTATGTTTGTTGATTTGCAAATATTGTACCATCATTGCATCCCTATGATGAATCGCACTTGGTCATGGTGTATGATCTTTTTAACATATTGCCCGATGCAGTTTGCCAATATTTTGTTGAGGATTTTAGCATCTATGTTCACCAGCGATATTGGCCTGAATTTTTCTTTCTCTGTTGTGTCTTTATCTGGTTTTGGGATTAGGATGATGAGTTTGGGAGTCTTCCATCTTCCTGAATTTTTTGGAATAATCTATGGAGGATGGGGGTTAGCTCTCCATTAAAAGCTTTGTAAAATTCTCCTGTGAAACCATCTGGTCCAGGGCTTTTGTGTGTCAGGAGGTTTTTGATTACTGCTTTAATTTCATCAGCTCTTATTGGTCTGTTCAGGCTTTCTGTTTCTTCTTTATTGAGTTTTGAATAATTATATTTTTCTAGAAATTTGTCACTTCACTTAGGTTTTCTAGTTTCTTGGCATATAGTTCTTCATAGTAATTTCTTACAATCCTTTTTATTTCTGTGCTATCAGTTGTAATCTCTCCTCTTTCATTTCTGATTATGTTTATTTGTGTCCTCTCTCTTTTTTTCTTGATAAGTCTGCTTAAAAGCTTGTCAATTTTGTTTATTTTTTCAAAGAACCAGCTCCTGGATTCATTGATCCTTAGAATTGTGCTTTTAGTCTCTATGTCATTTGAGTCTGCTCTGGTCTTGGTCATTTCCTTCCTTCTACTTTCTCTGGGCTGTCTTTGTTGTTACTTGAGTTCTTGTAGGTGTAGGGTTAGGTTGTTTGTTTAAAATGTTTCTATCTTTTTTAGGTAGGCCTTTATCACTATGAACTTACCTCTCAGGACTGTCTTCACTGTGTCCCATAAGTTTTGGATTGTTGTGAGTTCATTTTCTTTTGTTTCCAGGAACTTTTTGATTTCTTCCCTAATCTCACTCTTGACCCATTCATTGTTTAATAGCATGCTATTCAATCTTCATGAATTTGAGTGTTTTGGCATTTTTTCCTTAAGTTTGGTTTCTAGTTTTAGTCCCTTGTGGCCAGGGAAAATGCTTGATATGATTTCAATTTTCTTGATTTTATTGAGGCTTGTTTTGTGTTCTATCATGTGGTCTATCTTAAAAATGTTCCATGTACATTTGAAAAGAATGTGTATTTAGCTTCTTTGGGGTGAAAGGTTCTATATATACATATCAGTTAAGTCCATTTCCTTTAGGGCATTGTTCAATGCCACAATATCTTTGTTGATATTTAGTTTGGAAGATCTGTCCATTTTTGACAGTGGGGTGTTAAAATCTCCTACTGTCATTGTGTTGCTGTCAATATCTTTCTTGAAGTCCTCCAAGATTTTCTTCATGTATTTTGGTGCTCCTATGTTGGGTGTATATATATTCACAAGGTTTATGTCTTATTGATGGATTCTTCCCTTGTGTATTATGAAATGACCTTCTGAGTCTCTTTTTATGGCTCTTCTTTTGAATTCTATTTTGTCCTATGTGAGTATTGCTACCCTGGCTTTTTTTCTGTCCATTTGTTTGAATTATTTGTTTCCAGCCCTTCACTTTCAGTCTGTGTAGGTCTTTTGTTCTGAGGTGGTCTCTCGTAGGCAGCATATGTGTGGGTCATGTTTTTCTTATTCATTTCACTATTCTGTGTCTTTTGTTTGGGGCATTTAATCCATATACATTTAAGGTTATTATTGGTAGGTATTTATTCATTGACATTTTTTTGTACCTGTGTTCCTCTCTCACTCTTTTCCTTCCTTTTCTTAAAGCAGTCCCTTTAGCATCTCTTACAGAGCTGGTTTGATGGAGGTGTATTCTTTGAGGCTTCTTTTGTCTGGGAAACTCCATATTTGGCCTTCCATTTTAATTGAGAGCCTTGCTGAATAAAGTAGCCTTGGTTGCAGGCCTCTGGTTCTCATTACTTGGAATATTTCTTGCCATTCCCTTCTGGCTTGGAGTGTTTCCATTGAGAAGTCAGCTGCTAGTCTTATTGGGGCTCCCTTGTATGTTACTTCCTGTTTTCCCCTTGCCGCCTTTATGACTCTCTCTTTATTTTGGAATTTTGCCATTTTAATTATGATGTGTCGAGGTGGGCCTTTTTGGGTTCCTCTTGATTGAGACTCTCTGTGTTTCCTGGATTTGTGTGACTTTTTCTCTCATTAAAGTAGGGAAGTTTTACATCATTACTTTTTCAAATAGATTTTCTATCCCTTGCTCTTCTCCTTCTCCTTCTGGTATCCCTATTATATGTATATTGCTATGTTTCATGTTGTCCTGCATTTCCCTTAACCCCTCTTCATTCTTTCTGAGCTTCTTTTCCTTTTCTTGCTCATTCTGGGTGGTTTTTTCTACCTTGTCCTCCAGCTTGCTGATTTAACCCTCTGCTTCATCTAGCCTGCTTTTGATTTTTTCTATTGTGTTCTTCAGTTCAGAAATTGTATTGTCTTCATTTCCTCATGGCCCTTGTTGATAGTTTCTATTTCTTTTTTCATGTTGATATAATTTGCAGTGACTTTATTTTAGTTTCCCTATAGTTTTTGGTAATTCTTTGTGAGCTCATTGAGCTTCCTTATAACCATTGCTTTGAACTCAATATCTGATAGTTGACTTGTCTCTATTTTATTTAGCATTCTTTCTGAGGCTTCCTCCTTTCATTTCATTTGGGATTGTTTCTTTTTGTCTTCCCATTATTTGTGAGACTCTTCTTGTTAGCCTCTGCTTCTGATATTGATCTGTTCTGACTCCTTGGATTTATGGTGTGAACTTCTATGGTAGAAGACCTGTGAGATTCAGTGGTGCAATCTCCTTGATCTCCTGAGCTCACTGGTCTTGGGCTGTCATTTATGTTGGCTCTCTGTATGCCTTTGGGTTTTGATTGTTGTTGGGTCTTTCTTTGGTGGCTCCTTCCCTCCAGCTGGTTAACTGAGGGTCACTCTGTCCACCACCTCTTATATTCTGTTGTGCAAGTGTGGGCAGGTTGTGTTGAAGCTGGTTTTTCTATGTGTACAAGCTTTTGAGGATTCTCTCTTTCTCTTGTTCAGTTGTTTGTCTGAGTAATTTCTCCACCATTTAGTTGTATTTCAAGGTAGGTCCTGGGTTGAGTTAGTGTGGCTTCCAAACCCTTGTTCACCTTGTTCTGTTGTTATCTCTTGGTGTTTCCTTTGTTGGTGGGTTTCCTCTTCCAACAGGTATCCTGGTGTTCACAGCTTCCACCTACTCTTTTTTTTGTGATCAGTTGGAGGAGGAAGGTAAAATGGTTTAAGACAGCAGGAGTGTATTCTATGATATTTACAGTACCAATGTGTAGAGAAGAGATAGGAGATCCTTTGGATATGTATAGTGTAACCATGATATTTCACCCAACTAGCCACTTTTAAGAAAGGGCAGTAAGTAGATAAGACTCTTGTTGGGGGGAAGGATTATGAGTTACATCTAGAAAGCAGTGAGCTTGTGGGAGGTCAGATTATGAGGTAAAGTGAGAGTAAAGGATAGAAAATAGGTGTAGTGTGTGATAGAATAGAGTTAATCACAATAGTAATAAAGTTCAGGAAATAGTAAAGTGGGGGAAGACTTTGGAAGGGTGCTGTGTAATATTTATGATTGTATGGAACAGCTGTTATTTACAATAATAATGGAGCAACATTCATATGACAGACTCTATGTGATCTGGATAATAAGAATAGGAAGTATAGGACCTAGAGTAGTGTGCTAATAGAACACAGTGAAGTGAAAGACAGTAAAGTAACAATACACTATGAGAATGGGAAGGGTTTACAGGAACAAATACAGAGGACATATGGACAAAAACTAGGGGAGGGTGGAAATGGGAGGGAGGTGGGGAGGGATGGGTGGGTGGGCTGGAATGGGAGTAAAGGACAGAAAAATGTACTTGAACAATGATTAAAATAAAATAAAAAAAAAAATACACTGTGAAAGAGAGAACAAGGGAAACCAGTCAAACAATGCAATTTAACAAGCCAAGTGAAGAAGACTAAACAGAAAGAAGAGAAATACCAAAATACTAATAAAATGAAAGATGCAAGAATAATAAAAAATAATAATACAAAATACAATAACTTGTGAGTTCTCTGGAGTAGCAAAGTTTGTCTCACTGTCTCAGCTGTTGGGGTGACCCCTCTTTGGGCCCAACTCTGGTCTTTTCACAGCTCCAGGTTTTATTGTCTCACTTGTGGGAATTAGAAAAAAAAAGAAGAAAGAGGAAGGAAGAAGAGATAAAAAGGGGGAGAAAGGAAGAAGGAATAAAAAAGAAAGAGGAAGCAGGAGTTAAAATAAAAAAAAGTGCTTAAAAAACAAAAAGCCTCCTGCTGACTTCAAACTGGCCAAGCCAGTTCTGCTGGTTTTCCTGCCTGTGGCAGGCTGGGGGTAATTGGTTTCACTTTTCTCACTTCCTGGGTGGCACTTGAGCAGCCTTCAGCCCAGTTCCTCAGTTAGCTGCTGGACCCCTAGTGCCCTTCTGTACCTAGCCAAGACCTTTAGTCCACCAGTTGCATTGTCCTTGAGGTGCACCAATTAGGGGCAATTCACACACCCACTTCTCACTGATTGCCATTCTAGATGCTAGGGACTCTCAGTGCCCCTTTAGGCTAGTTTAGGCCCCCGCCCCCTGAACTGTATTAAGTCTTTCTGAGGATTGCTGACTCTCTGAGCCCTGCAGTGCTCCTCTGAAGGGTGTCTCTGCCTTCCTCTTAGAGATCCAGTCCACCCTCAGGGCAGGAGTGCCACCATCGCTGCTGCTGCAGATGCTGGTGCACATGTTCTTTGCTGTTTTCCTGGGGGGACTGGGGTTGGATGTGTGGTCCCTCTGGGTGGCAGGATCAGGCGTGCTCCCTTCCAGGCCTGCGAGTGCAGCAGGATGATCAGCAGTGGGTCCCAAAGGTTTGGGTGCTAATGGCCCCCAGGGCTGCAGATATGCATGCAGGGCCTTCTGTTGTGTGCTCTCTCCCTGGGGCTTTGCATGTGAGTATTGGGGCCTTCCTTCCCACTGAGGGAGCACTGCACAGCTGGGTGGGGAGGAGGCAGGAGTGGCTGCTGTAGGAGAATTCCCAAAACAACTACTGAAGGTCTCTTTTTTCACTTTTTTTTTTTTTTGAAAAATTCCTCATGCTCAAGCCTGCTGCTCCATACAAGGGCCTGGCCTTTCACACAGCCCAATTCTCCAACCAGACTGGGGACTATCCAAGTCAGGGCCCATCATGGCCCAACTTTCAAAGCCCCAGTGTGTTTGCCACTTCATCCTTATTCCCCTCCCTGTGACTTCAAGCAACCATGTCCCAATTGGTGCTGCTTGAACCTTGTTTGGCAGGGGATGGAGCCATTGACCTGGCTGTTTCCCTAGATCCCTGCAGCAGACCTGGCAGGGATCTAGGTGTTGGGCCTAGGGCTGCTGCCGCCCTGGTCCCAGCACTGGACCCAGGGACCTTATTGTCCTGAAGCACTCTCCTTACCTTCTGATTTTTCTATGTCCTGTGCAATTTTTGGTCTCTAATCTTCTTATATGCTGTGGTACTGTTGGCTGTTCGCTCTGGTCCTCAGAAGATCAGCTAGGTGTTTTGCCCATGTGCAGCAGGAAGTGGACTCTGCTCCCACCTACCTCGCCATCATCTTCCTTCTCCTCAATGAGTATTTTTTTAATAAATAAGCCTATGTTTTAATGTAACAATCATATACAATCAAATTGAAAGCACTGACTATAAAGAAGTAGAAGAGTCTTTGAAATAGTGGAAGAAAACAACCCAGAAAACATCTGAAAAATATTACAATAAGCAGTGATATATTTTAGGTTTAATTTACAAAGGTCACATAAATTATAAAATATACAAATAAAAAATGTTACTTTTGCTTCCAGTGAATCTGCCTTTATGTACCACCTGTAGGAGATCATTTGGGACTCCTCCCAATTAGTGATTCTTTGTTAGGTGATTTTGAGAATCACTGCTCTACATAAAAACCTAGAAGTCATATTTATCCAATATGGGAAAATGCAAATCTTAGAGTGGTGGATGAATCACTCTAAGTGATTATGTTGAATGAAACAATTAATATTTTAAAAGCTCTTTCTAGCCTGACCTTAAAGCACTAAAGTAAAATGAGAAAAATTGTACAAATTCAATGAATTTTGCACTGAAGAAAAAGATGGAGGAAAAAGTATTCAGAAAAATTCACAACAGAAAGATTTTGAGTAGTGTATATTTAATATGAGCCAACAATTGGATGGAAGGATGGAAGGAAGGCTTATGTACCTTAATTTGAAAATTCATACGAATGGAGAGAAACTCCATTTTATTCCAACCACATCTATTGGGTTGTATTTATCTCTCAACATCATATTTTAAGAAAGCAATCAAGAGATTAGAATATGCTAAGAGAGAAGTTGACAAGGTAATGACAGAGACATAAAACTATGATATATGGAGGACAGTGTCATCTGATTAAGAAGCTATGCATCTGCCCTGCCTGGTGTGGCTCAATGGATTGAGTGCAAGCCTGTGAACCAAAGGGTTACTGGTTCAACTCCCAGTCAGGGCATATGCCTGGGTTGTAGGCCAGGTCCTCAGTAGGGGGTGCATGAGAGGTAACCACACATTGATGTTTCTCTCCCTCTCTTTCTCCTTCCCTTTCCTTCTCTCTAAAAATAAATAAATAAAGTCTTTTTAAAAAAGAAACTGTAGATCTTAAACACTGTTGTGACCACCTTTGTGGTATTTTGCATACCACCATGCTGAGATCACTAACAATCCCCCAAACTTAGTGAATTAACACAAGAAAAGTTTTTTTCTCTCACACATTTTTCTTACATCTTATACCTGAATCATCTGGAACCCACAGACTCCAAGACAGACTCTGAAACAAAGCAAGAGACATCAGAGAGCTGCATGCAAGCCTTGAATGCTGCTCTTGAATGCTTCTCTTCAGCAATGACACACAACCCCACTGAACTGTAAGGAGCTGGAAAATACGAGCAAGCACCCACAGCCTAATCAATATTATACTTAATCTTTTTTACATTTCCAATTTTTACTTTTTATCTTTCTTTATCCTCAACCTAGAGGGTAATATCTGGGAGATCATAGATTTGGTGTGCTACCGTATTTTCTGTAATAAATATTAAAATGAATGACTTCTGGAACTATAGAAGCTCATTCACCTAAAATAATTTTGCATACTAAAAATATGTCACTTTTAGAGAAAGACTAACTTGTTGAATGAAATGAACTACAGTAATGAGTGGAAGGGGATACAATCCATATGCAAAGGACAGTGCAAGGAGACTATGAAATGCTAAAGGAGTCACAAGTGGAAATTTGGCATCAAATTGCACAATTACAACAATGGTGTTCCCAGACTAGGACAATAATTCTGACTTGGAAACATTGAGCAAGATGGAAATGTGTAAGAAATAAGCCATGAAAGATTAATAATGATAGTTGTAAAGAAATGTAACATAAAAATGAGTAATAAAATTTGACTTTTGACTTTCACATTCACTTTTTTACAGTGACTTGTGTTAGTCATTTAATGAGGCTGAGTAGCAGGAGAAAACATAAAGCTGATTCACTTAAAAATCACTTGGCTTGATATGAATAATCACTGGTATTGTTACCACCTATTGTGCTAAGCCCTATCCCCACATTAACTCATTTAATCTTTTTGACAATTCTGTAAATTGTATTCTGTTAACATTTCCATTTTACAGATGGAAAACCTGAGGCTGTTTCTAGGAAGATACTTGGCCAGAATAACAGATCTAAAACTGAAGCCCTGGTCTTCATCTAAAATCCAAAGCCTTGAAAGAAACTCTGACCTCCCAGCTTGCTTCAGGGTCTTTCATTTTATTTTTCTATTATTTCTCTGTCTCTTATTATCCTTTGTGGAAGTAAGCAAAGTTTAAAAAACAATAGTTTAAAGAGAACTCCTTTTCTGAATGGGTATTCAGTCTTGTTTCATTATTCTACTTTTTAATTTTTTCTACTTCTTTTTTTTTACCTTTTTTCCCAGTTTAAAAGCCAGAATCAATAGGATCAGAAGTCAGACAAAAACCCTGAGCTTCCCTGAGGACACACACAGGGGATTTGAGAATGTCAGCTGTACAAATATGACACCATCTTTAGATAAACTGTCTGGAAGGATGAGGAGACCAGCCCCTGTGTTGCAGGCAGATGTCACGGAGTTCTACTTCCAGCCAGCTTTATTATCTGACAGATATGGAGCACAAATATTGACTTTTGCTATTTTTACTGTAACTGCAGCCATAAACATTGATTACTGCAGGAGAGAGCAGACTGGGAAGAAAGCAGCAGTGTCTTCACAGCCCAAGAGGCCTTTGTCTTTGCCTCAGGACAGACGGGAGTGGGATATGAATGAGGTCCGCATGGAACCATTCAAGGCAGAAATAATAAAGTGGTGACGATGTGAAAGATCCCACAGGTTAGACGGACTGGAAAAAATCCCTGCTGATTCTGCCTTGTCATCTGGGTTCATTTAGCCCAAACAAATTCTGAATGTAGAAAGACCAGAGACTTAAGAGAACTTAGCCTCCCTCCCATGGTACACACTTACCTAGTCAGACTTTTTTGCTATTCCAATGGTAATGAACAAAAATTGATAACTATATTTTCCACTTTTCCCCCATCCATATCTCAGCATGGCAGGGCATGGCAAGGAAAATACTCAAAACAGCGCTTTGTACGTCTTTTGTAAGAAATTAAGGGATTCCTTTTTTTGATATCAATCTAGTCATTAAGAAAATGCAAAAAAGTAAGGAGATTTTCCCATTTAGTGTTTTATGATTTTTAAAAAAATCTACATCATAGAATTTATGTCACCACAGTAGAGTAACTCAAATGTCCTGTTTCATTAGATCCAGTACATCCTGCATGTGTTTTTGGAAGCAGCAATATTGTACTACATACTAAGGACATTCACAGTATGATGGAGGGGCAGACAGGCAGCCCTAAACCTGAGACTGGATCTATAGAGTAACTGGTTCTTATGTGCCAGAAAATGGAACTTGGCAGCCAAGTGAGGCCCTTAAAGCTTGTCCTAGTTCAAGGCTGCAGGATTTTCATCTTAAAGTACATCTCATGCTAACATCTAACCCTGGGCCCAGATCAGCCCAGAGCAAATGAATCTGTACCTTCTTCAGAGATTCAGGGAGTAAGAATAGAAACCAACTCCATCACCGTCAGAGGCTAAAAATCATTTAAATAGATGCAGAGGAACACAGCAATGAATGTAGTCAGAGGTAGAAGAGGGCCTGCCTGTGTGTTGAAGTTGGGAGTACAAGTTATGTGTACTTTAAGGGGAGATTAAATCCTATTTTCCTTAAGTCTCACTGTCAGGAGACATAAGACATTAGTACATTTGTGGCAGTGACTCCATTGTCAAATGCGGATGGTATCTGCCTTTAAGGGAGTCATTCATTAATTGATTAAAGGAGCCTGACTGAGATGTTTTTGTACACTTGAGAAGGTGGGTGTAACATATGAACATGTCACATAGAGGAAAAAAACATGGTTTTTAGATTGAAGCAGAGGTGGATACAAATCTAGGTCCAGACATATAGATTTGTGCAATTTCAAACAGTCTCTTGGTTTTTTCTGAACTTCATTTTCATTTTCTGTAAGTGGAAAAATGGCATGGTTATTACTAGGCTGAAAATAAATAATATCTGTACAGTGTTCAGTATGTATATATATTTACTCCTCTTCATTACCATTCTTCATCCCTTGTAAGAAATATCAATAAAATGCAGAATGATATCTATTAAGCAGTTTAGAGTATCATGTTGGACTGTAAGTTCAAGGGAATTAAAGTGGGACTGATGTCTTAGAAAACTGGCTGATAGATTTTGTTTGTAGAGAAGGTTGCACAAACACCACATTTGTTTAAGAGTCACATAAAGTGTTCATCTGCTGCCTACTTTTGTATGTGAGTTACAAAGCACCTTTTCTTTTAAGCTTTTATAAAACTAAGAGAAAGCTGTCATTGATTCAGAGTCATCTCCACCACCAGTTGCATAATCCACCATAATGGGCAGGTCTTTTCAGACCCCCAGACTTCAGAGGTCTTCTCCAATTCCCACTTGGTGATAAGAGCTTGTTCTCCAAATCATCAATTAAAAATGGTTTCTTAATAAATTGCAATCTCTAGGATCTTTAGTTGAGATTCCATAATACTGCTAATTATTCTAGATAGACATCTCAGGTCTCCACTTAGAATCATAACATCCTTTAAACCAAAACACTTAAATCCCCATTCATTGTTATAAATATAAAGCAAGTTTCTTATTTTCCTTTATCAACATCCACTGAACTCTCTCACTTTGGCTAATTATTATTAGAAGACAATAAAACTATGTTATGTTCAAAATAGGCTTTATTTCTATATTCATTTTGATTATCAAACATAACAAAATTATGGCTGTATTTAATGAGTTTGTGAAGTGATGTTGACATCATTAATTAGGGCACTTGTTTGTAGTAAGGATATGTCATTTCCAATATCCAGGCCGGCCCCTTGCTGAAACTAATAACATAACATGGGTGCTTTCATACACCAGGTAGATGGAGGGGGTCAGGCCAGTGCCAGGATATGCAATAAACTTACATCAGCTCAACCATTGGGACCCAGAGCAAAGGCCCACTCAAAGCAGAGAAGGGCAACCATGTGGGCCGGTTGGACATGTAGCTCATGGGATTCCTGGGCCTAAGTGTGTGCTCAGCTTCTTAGAGCAATAAACTGTTTATAGACCTGTCACCACTCCAGTGGGGAAAGAAGTACTGTGTGTATTATTTCAGAGTCTAGGTAAGCAAGCATAAATGTATTTTGGTGGCTTCACTAGCATAAGCGTGGCCTAACACTAACATGGGACTATATAGATAAACGCTGCATTTGAAATCACAGTATTACTAATTGAGCAACATTGACCAAATCACAGCTCACTCAGCATTGATTTCCTCATCCAGAAAGTGGGCATGACCATTTCTGCTTCACAGTGTCAATAGGAAAGTGGGCATGACCATTTCTGCTTCGCAGTGTATGAGAAGACTCCTAAATTAAAAGCAACACATATACAAGATTGGTTTTGCTGTTCTCACTCTTATTATGCTCCCCATCTTGATCCAACATTCAAAAACCTTTGATGACTTTCTGTTATTTTTAAGACTGACAAAGCTAAGTATATTAGCCTATCATTCAGGGTCTCAACTTGCCTGATATTATTCCCCACCATTTCCTTCTACAGAATTTTAGCTTACCACAGCGGCTCTGTTTTCCCTAAATGGGTCCAATGTAGTCCCAATATCTCGCTAGGACATTCAGTTGTCCAGTTGAGTAGAACATTGCATCTTCTAGCTTTACCACAATGAAAGAAGATTTTGGGATTCTAGACAGGGAAACTTCATAATCATGGCCTAATTCTTGGTCTTGACTTATACTGAAAAGTTCATGAGAGCCAGAATACCAGCTTATTAATTACCAAGTATTAATTACCAACTATTTATATTTTGCTATATAAACATCTCTGTGGAAATTCACATTATCATCATAGGTTTGCTGGAGAGCAAGAGGAGCCCATTAGATGGTATTAATAATGAGCATGTTGTTAATGCAGGGAATTCCAGATCCCAGAGGCTAATAGATCTGTAGGTTCCCCTGTAAGGCCTCAGCTCCTGGCAGAGCTCACAGAGGTGCTGTTGTAGCTGGGTGTTAGGGCATGAATGGGTGGATCTGGAGCTGTTGTTAGACAGGCAGAGCCTGGTGGACAGGGGAAGCACCCAAAATTTAATGAGTCGGGGGAGTTTCTTCTTACCCAGACTCCTGGTTGACTTATATTGGAGAGACAGAATAATGTCATATTTAGTGGGTAATTATAGAGATGGAGACTCAGAGAAATCCCTGAACATTTTTCTTTGGCCAACTTATAATTCATTTTTTTCTACAGTAAACAAAAACCCCACCTAAAAAAATTAGGTCATACTGCTTTTCTTAATAGCATGTCATGTATATTCTTCCCTCTTCACCCATGTTCTGTCAAAAATGAGAAATGATTTTGCAGAGTTCTTGAAAAGTGGGGATCACAGTGGAGCCTGACCCAGTAAGCTGAGCTTGAAATTTCACGGAAGATTCTTCAGAAGCATCCCATCCTCATTTCAGGGCCTATGAAGTTAATCTTCAGATAATAATCTCAGCTTCTTACTGCCTGTCCATCACCTCATCTATAGTGTTCATCATTCTTAGTTTGCACCAAACTCTTAAGAGTTGGGAGAAGATGGGATGGGGACAGAGAGTTGAAGAAAAATCAAAGTTGGTCGGTGACTCTATTCTTCAACTCATTCCCACACTATACCCAGGGAACTAAACTTTAAAGAGTATTATGCACAGAAAGAAAATCACACCACGTCAACTCCTTTGCCATGAAAAATGTTGTAAAATTTTTTTGTTAATTCAGGAAGACCCACTTCTAGCCTTCCTGAATGAGTTTATTAGTCTGTATTTTGTTATAAGTTCTGTTATATGTTCTCCAGTTTTCTAAAATGCAGCTGTGTTATTATTGCTGTACATGGAATTAACTGTTCAGTCACCTCTGAGCTATTGAGTAGGCTGTTCCTTAGGGATGTCCTGCTGCTAGGTGAAAGCATGTTACTAAGGGGAGTGGCAGCCATCTGGTTATGTTGAATATAGAGGGATTCGGGAGGAGCAATATATGAGGGAAAGAGTGTAATTTGAAATGGTGTGTTTACTACTATCATTGCTTATTTGTTTTAATTTGTAATAATTATTTTGAATCTCAAATAACACTAAGAAGAACTCAATGTTGTTATTATTGAAAGAAGATATAGATTAAAAAGGCTGACATGAACTAGACTCAGAGAAATTATAGAAACAATTTTTAAAAAATGCTTTATCAATAAATAGCTGTATAACTGAGAGTATATAAAGATAATAAAATACAGTGCATGGAGTTTTACAGGGGTAAAGCTCACTAAGATGTCAAGTGTTCTCTTTATTTTTTTAATTTATTTAAGAACAATTGACAAATATAATAGTATATAGTTAAAGTCTACAATGTGATGATTTAATATACATACACCTTATGGAATATTAACAACTGGGAAAATTAACATGTTAAAGGTCCTTTTTAACTTTTTTGTGTGTTATGCCTCATGAAACAATACTCTATTTCTACAGACACACATTCAAAAGAGCCTGAAAATGAACCCTCCATACTCTTAACAGTAGTTACCTTCCCAGGTACAGAAGACTCAAGACAAACTTTATTTTGAGACTACTGGACTCTTTGATAAATATTATACTGTTAGAATGTATTCACATATTACTTGTGGAAATTGAGTATTAATAAAATTTTTTAAGTTTATAGTAATAAAATCCAAATGACCACACAGCAGTCCTAAGCCTGATTAGTTGAGGAATTTAGGGAATTTCCTCCAGGTTGCTGGACATCAGTTGCCCCACCTGAAGCCAGTGGTGCTTGGTCAAGCAAGACTACAGAATCGCTTGTGGGCTCCACGTTTCCCCCAGCTCTGAGCAGAGCCTCAGCCTCTGAGAATGGAGGGACCAGGAGGCCTGGGAGGACTAGAGAGAAAACTGAGTAGATATGTGTGGAGTGGGGATGGAGATGCTCTGAGACCTCATGCCAATTCAGATCCAAGCAACTCTGCTGTCACCTAGTTTTTTCAAAGTACCCTTGTACATTAAATCAAGTTTGAAAAAATGCTAAGAGAAATAATCACCTATTGATAATTCTAGTTCTACAAAAAAACAAAACAAAAAACCCAAACCAAGTTGTATGAGAAGATTCTAGATTTACAAGTAGTGTGCTCTGAGCTTAAAGGTACAATTGGCATAGAAGTAATTGAGATGGTTCCCATAGCAACCAAAGTTTTTGTTGAGGGAGGCAGCAAAGAAAATGAAGGCAAACTTCAGTTTCCAGCCCCTGTTTCACTCTTGTTATTCACATTACAGAACTGGTGCTGTGTGAGCAGGTTTCATCCTGCCTTACTGTTGTTCTTTAGCTTTAAAATTCAAAGTACGCAACTTTTTTTATCAGATGGTGCTCTTTCCATGGAAATGATAGAAAACCCATTAAAATGAACAAAAGAAAAAGATGGTGTTTTTAAAAAATTATATTTTATTGATTGTGCTGTTACAGTTGTCCTGAATTCTCCTCCTTTGCCTCCCTCCACCCAGCACCTCCACTCCCTCAGGTCATTCCCCCACCCTGTTCATGTCCATGGGTCATGTGTGTAAGTTCTTTGACTACTCCTTTTTCTTTACTGTACTTTACATCCCCATGGCTATTCTGTAACTACCCTCATTTATCATCCATTCTTCTATACCCACCATCACATCTCTTTATCTTTAACCTTTGGAATTTTAATTCTGATGTGTCTTGGGATGGACCTCTTTGTGACTATCTTGTTCGGGACTCTCTGTGCTTCCTGGACTTGCATGTCTATTTCCTTCAGCAAATTAAGGAAATTTTCTTTCATTATTTTTCAAATAGATTTCCAATTTCTTGCTGTTTGTATTCTCCTTTTGGCATCACTATGAGGCAAATGTTGGATTGCTTAAAGTTGTCCCACAGGCTTCTTACACGATCCTCATTTTTTGGATTCTCTTTCTTTTGCGCTGCTCTGATGGTTGTTTTTTTTGCTTCCTTATGTTCCAAATAATTGATTTGATTCTTGGCTTCATCTGCTCTACTTATGTTTCCCTATAAATTGTTCCTTATTTCAATTAGTGTATGCTTAATTTTTTGTTTGTTTGTTTAGATTTTATTTATTTATTGTTAGAGAGAGGGGAAGGGAGGGGGAAAGAGAGGGAGAGAAACATCAATGTGTGGTTGCCTCTCGTGTGCCCCCTACTGGGGATCCAGCCCCCAACCTAGGTATGTACCCTGACTGTGAATCGAACCAGTGACCCTTGGGTTTACAGTCCTGTGCTCAATCCACTGAGCCACACCAGCCAGGTATCCTTTGTTTCTGATAGGATCCTTTTAATGCTGTTAAGGTCCTCACTAACTTCCTTGAGCATCCTTATAACCAGTGTTTTGAACTCTGCATCTGATAGATTGCTTATCTCCATTTCATTTAGCTCTTTTCCTGGAGTTTTGATCTGTTCTTTCATTTGGATCATGTTTCTTTGTTTCCTCATTTTGGCAACCTCCCTGTGTTTGTTTCTATGTGTTAGGTAGAGCTGCTTTGACTCTGTGTCTTGGTAGTGCGGCCTAATGTAGAAGGTGTCCTATAGGATCTAGTGGCACAACCTCTGCTATCACCCAAGCTGGGTACTTGAGGCATGCCCTTTGTGTAGGCTGAGTACATCCTCCTCTGGTAGTTGAGCCTTGGTTGCTGTTGGCAGATCAATGGGAGGGATTTACCCAGGCCAGTTAGCTACAAAGATTGGCTGTGACCACTTACCACTGACCTCCACCCTCCATGGAGGATCAGCTGTGCAGGGGCAGGATGGTGGTGCTCTGGTGTGGTCTGTAGCTATGCGCTGGCTCTTGGGGTTTCCTGGGTGGTGCAGGCCAAGGTCAGCCCTCACCTGGGTTTTTCCTGGGCCACCCTTCCTGAGTTATAAAGCAACCTGAGATGGCTACTACTTGTGCTAACTTAGAGATTTCCAGGCAAAGTCAAGCTGTGAATCTAGGCTGCTGTTCAGGCCTGGTGCTCACTGAGACCAGTTGTTGCTCATTTGAGAGAATTTAGGAAGTTGTGAAACATGAGCCAAGATCAGCCATTCATATGGAAAAGCAGCTTGAGTGGGCCCATAAGCTGGGTCAGGAGGAGTCTCTGGGCATCTCCAAGGTGGGTCAAATACTATTAGCCAGGTTGACAGAGTCTCACGTATGGCACCAGCTCTGGGACAGGGCCCCCAAAAGGGACAATTTTCTCTGCTTGCCTTGATGCCAGACATCTCAGCCTACCCATGCATGCCACTGGTGCTCCTAAAGCCACTACCTTGTTGCCAGAGCCCAGAAGGAGTGAGTCTGAGTAAGTGAGTCCATGTGTGGGTTTTTAAAGAGGAACTTCTTGGGGCTCCAGAAGTTTCTTCTACCATCTCAATCCCCACTAGTTTTTGCAGCCAGAAGTTGTGGGGACTTATCTTTCTGGCACTGGTACCCTGGGCTGGGGGGTCTGGTGTGAGGCTGGTACTCCTTGCTCCTGAGATACCCCTCCTGAATTTTTATCCACCACACATGGATGTGAGACCATTCTGTGTCTTTGCCCCTCCTACCAGTCTGCATGGATGTGGTTTCTTTAATTCCATAGTTGTCAGACTTGCATTCAACTCAATTTATGTCCATTCTGAGAGATGGTTGTTTCATGTCTTAGGGTTTTTTTTGGTGTGGTTGTGTGAAGAGGCAAGCCACGTCTCCTACATCGCCATCCTGACAGGAAGTAAAAGGTGGTGTTTTTATTATTTTAAGCTCAAGGATGCCAGTTTAGACCCAATGACTCAGGTGATACACTTGGTCTCTTCTCATCTCTGTGTCCCATGTGTTCCTGTTCTTAGGTTTCAGGTGGTGAAAAGGTGGCTCCCTCACAGGTCCAGTGCAGCATGACAGGGAACAGCTCTTTCTGGTCATCTCTCTCTGATCACTTCTGTGAAAGTTCAGTGATTGACTGATTGGGCAAATTGAGTCAATGGACACCCTAGATCCCAGTAAGTAGAAAGGGAAGATTAGATGCTCTGATGGTCCAAATTAGAGTCTTACCTTAATCATGTGGTGTACTGGGATGGAGGGTGGGGGCTACTCAAGGAAAATTCAGGGTACTATTTCCTGATGTGTAGAATAAATAGTAGGTCTACTAATAACATACCTACTGGCTCCTATGACTACTATTACAAAGAGTTCTAAAAAGAGTAGAAAGCATGGTGTGTTGTGAACCTACTCTGTTCTGCTTCCTTCTCTATTGTCTGTGAGTCTAAGGCAACAACCAGGGACATATGTCACCTTTACGCAGCTTAAGTTTCCTAAAATACTTACTTCTCTCCAGTTATGGTTGACATACAGTATTATACTAGTTTCAGGTGTACAATGCAGTGATTAGATCTTTACACAACTTGTGAAATGATCCCTCCAATAAGTCTAGTACCCATCTGACTAAAATAGCTTACTTTTAACAAAGGTTTTTGAAAGCAGTATACCCTTTTCTTTAAATGTAAAATATCTTCAAATCATGTAGAAATGTATCTGAAATACTTTCTACTTTCTTAAGTAGACCCACATAAGCAAGCCCTATAAAGAAAAGATCTGCAGAATACGTCTCAAGTAGAATAAGAGAATCAAAATGAGAATTGCATGAAAATGAGTAACTATGCCTGATTCACATAATTGAGACCTCTTTAAGTATGTTATTCTTAACCAAGTGATTTTATTAAGCTAAGTCCCTCTCTACTCAGCAGAAGGAAAACATTAAATTCATTAATAATTCTAAAAGCATTTTAAAATAATATTTTAACAGTAATTTTAAATGGAAACACATTTGTATGTATACATAGAAATTATCTTTTAAAATGAAGGGGTTAGGAAGTATAAATTGGCAGTTACAAAATAGTCACAGGGATGAACAGTACAGCATAGGGAATACAGTCAATGCTATTGTAATAACTATGTATGGTGCCAGGTGGGTACTAGACTTATTGAGAGGATCACTTTGGAGTTATATAAGTGTCTTAACCACTACACTGTGTACAATTTTTCAATTGTAATTGAAAAATTTTAAAAAGGTATATAAGGTATACATATTTACCCACACATATTCACACACACATAATTATTAGTAGTTGAATCTATAGCCTGAGGTAACATAAAAACAAAAAAAGGTTAGACTTCTAAACACAAAACACATGAATGTTCAGCGAACCATAAGCTGGAAGAAAAAGAAACTAAAATGTTTTCTCACATTTTTTCATCAAGTTTTTAGAGTCCTGAATAGCAGAGATCCTTCTTAATGGATCAATTTTCATAATGCTGAATTTGATCAAATCATAAAATACTAATCAATGCAGTTTTTAAACCATAATGGATAATAAAAGAAAGATGAAATTAGTAAAATAGAATTAATTCCACCTTTATTTTGTTAAGAAAAATTAGAAATTGTGAGTGTTTTCAGTCACAAAAAAGTGTTTCCCCTTCTCATAAACTCACAGAACCCACTCTCCTGTCTAAAGACAGCACAGCTATAGGGGGCAGTAGACAGTATTCCTTCCCTGTGTTCTCCACACGTGCCCTCCCAGTGGACAGGATTTGTGTTTCCCTGGTGACTGTTTGAAGAGTCCAGACCAAGCTGGCACCCTCATGTCCTTGGTGTCAGACCTGAAGAGTTTCCCTCACATGCACATTGCACTCATATTCCTGCTGGCAGTCTCCTAAGAAATGCTAAAATCTTCTTAGGAATTTGAGTTAACCAGTTAATAGAAGTGTCTAGCTCCAGCTGAGACCTCAGCTTTACTCAGGTCTACTGAGCATCCCAGTGGAGAGATTTTCCACTGCAGAACCAGAAGGGGGAGCCATAGTGTAAAGGTATTTTAGGTCATTCAGACTATTTTTATGTAGAAGAATAATATTCACAGCACAGATTAGGTAACTTGTGGTATACCACATATTAAATCGATACTGTTAACACGAAATTCTGTAAGGAACATCAGGGTAAAGATGGTAGTCTTTATATTCTCATTTACTTGACCAAGAAGGAACAGAAAAAATTCTTCACCAGCCTTAGAAATTACTAATGGATGCAATCAGTATTGTCAGAAATCTTAAGGTACTTAACAGCACAGATTAAGGAGGAGAATTTATTGGCCAATGGGCCTTATTGTTTGAAGCCTGGCTGAGGAGTATGTTAGAGGACTCCCTGAAAGGAACCCAAGTATTTGGGAGTAGCAGGTGTTCCTCAACGTGGACAAGTTGGCATTAGGGATAGATGAACTTTGTTTATACCTTTGATAAGAGCTCAAAGCATCAAAATAATATGGGGCAGAGGAACCAGCTGTGACATTTGTCCTTGACCTAGACTAGCAGGATGGTACCAGTCATGAAGGCAGGTGCTCATCCAGCTGACTTCTGGTTCTGCAACCTGAGATGCAAAGACAGTGTTCCCACCACTATTTCCTGTATTTTATAGAAACATAAACCTCAATTTCAGCAAAATAAAACTATACTTTTTGTTCTTTTTCCTGAGTCTGGAAGATTTTAAAGTATAATTATATAGTAGTTCAAACTAACCCCATTTCAGGTATACTCACTTCCAGAAGAGTGAGCAAACAGAAAAAACAAAAACAAAAACAAAGAAAAGAGTTTGCTAAAAAAAGAAAACCAGTGAAAAATCTAGCTAATTGGGTCAATGAAATGAAAGTCCTATGCAACATAAAATAAAGTGTTAGAAAATCTCTAATTGGCATTCCAACCAAATCTGAGAGGAGGTGGCACCTATGGAGCTGCAGTAGGCCATCCTCAAAGGTACAGTTCTGAAGTCAGGCAGATTGTTTATGGACAAAAAGCAAGCTGGTGAAACTTTAAAATGCCATGAAAGAAGTGACCTGAAGACAGATTGTCATAGAGCACTGATTTACTCAAGCAGAAGGAAGTTTAAGAAACTCTACAAATTCAGAGGAAAAGCACATGACACGAAATGGAAAAAGAAAAGGAAGGAGATGTGTATTGTCTATCAATAATTGTAAAAGTAAAAATAGATCAGATTAGGGAGAAGAAATCACCAAAATAATGATAGAAGAGGAAGTTGCTAAAATTAGTAAGGGTTATGATCTTATTTAAAAGATTTAGCAAGTCCCAGGAAAGATTTCTTTAATAAAGTCACTCATTGGATGAAAATTGCAGAGCACCTTTATGACCCAGGAAAACAAATGTTAAACAGGATGGATATGGTTCCTGTTCCAGTAGATTTGAGTCTATCTTGTAAGACAGATAAATCACAGTCAATAGCATAAAGCATGGGATGTGTTGTGACGGAAGTGACAAGCCTACAAGAGGTGCACTTTAAGTGTTTTAGGGGATTAGGAGTGATTTTCTAGAAGAAGTGATATTTTAGCAGACTTCAGGAATATGTAGGCATTATCTGGAAGAAAGGGGTGAAATTTAAGAAAAGTATAAAAGAAGTAGAAGAAAGGAAATAAATGAATGGCAAAGGGTTATATCTTATACATTGAAAAAGGATTTATGACATGAGATTTGAGACATGATGAAATAAAATGAGAACCACATTGAAACAGTTTCTAGAAATATGATATATTTTTCTAATTTCTTGTGTTAGTGAAAAAATACAGTAAGTATCTAAACAGAAGGTAATAAACAACTTAAATGAGAACCAAAAGCAGTTTGTCAACCGATGGTGACTACGAATATCAGACAACTGTGGGTAACACAGAGTTTGTGATGAGAATTTTATACCCAGCTGATGGTTATATGAGAGGGTGCTACACATTCTCTGAAGTGCAAGGATACAGAAAAGGATAGCAACCGACATGTACTTTTTGTAAATGTACTCAGATAACTATAGTAAATTAAGAAATGAATCAAAGTGAGGATCATGGCTTCTATACCAAGATGGCAGACTAAACACATATAAACCTCTACATTTCTTCCTCAAAACTCAGGATAATAATGAAAGGAGTATAGGAATGAGATTAAACCCATAGCAGTTCTGGAAAACAGAGAAAGTCTTATTAGTAGAAAGTTTAAGGAGTTTTGTAAAATTATAAAATACTCTGATTTGACAGGGAAAATAGAGCCAAAAAAATCACAAACAAATAGAGACATCTGGAATGGGTCACTGAAGAAGCAAGCACCAGTCTTCCCCACAGAGCCCTGGAACAACTCCAACATCATCATCAAGAGCTGGAAATATTTGTTGAATGATGTTGAATGAATGAACAGCCTGTGTGGCAATTAGCAGCATAATTAATTGAAAGGTTGCCAGCCCAGCTGGACTGGTCCTCAGCTCTGGCACACAGAGGGCTGGCTATGGCATTTTCTCTTATATATAACAGAAGAAATGAACACTCCTCTTTGCAGTGGAGGCTCTGTTTCCCAGAAAGGGAAAACAGAAAAACAGTTCTGTAGATCAGTGAAATGCCCTAACACTCCCTGCTCCCAGAGAAATATCTTGTTCAGCTTATTCTGCTTTATTGAAATCAGTCCTTGGCCTGCTTCTGTGCTCTTTGCTAGCCCCACTCAAAAAGAAGTCCATTTGCAAGAATATCCCCGCCCATGCACCCAAAGAAGCCTGGAGCTTCCCCTCATTAGAGCAGAAACCTGAGGGTGATATGGTGCCTCCCACACTTGCTGAGGAAAGCCAGTGCCATGACCCACAGCCATCATTCCAGCCCTTTAATCATACGTGCACATGGGCAAGCAGACATCAAGGAGAAACAAACCGCTACAGAGAAGCATCTACAGGAGCATGTGGAAGAAATGGCCCCTGAGAGATTAACAAAGGCAAGAGGGATAACTTAACAGTTCAATAAGAATCACAAAAAACCTTTGAAAGAATAGTAGACAGATAGATAGATACATAAAGAGATAGACAGGCTTCTTTGAAAATGAATCAAATAATGAGTGAAAATTTAGAGTTTGAGAAAATTTAAACTTTAACAATTAATTACAGAATTTTTTAAAGAAAAAACTGAGAAGGGCTAAATACTACAATAGATTAGGATAAAAGGAACAGAGTAGGCATCCCCTAAAATACATGTGTGGGCCAAAGTAGGTTTACAGTGGTTTGTATGGAAAAATATGTAATAAAACAACAGACATGTTTCACATGATAACAACTGTAGACCTCCTTTTGCCCACCCCTGTATAATAATAGCAAATGTATGAAAAAAATGTTACCGTTGCTTTGTAATTAAACTTTTCCCACCTCTGGAAGCATGTAAACTTTTTGGAATTTAGCAATTTCATTATTGGTATCATGTGTATCATGATATATTACCATGGTTTATCTTTCTTAGAACAGGTAAAGTTTCTTTTACAATATTGCGATTTTGGTCCTCCTTCACCTCCCTTTTCTCTCAGGGAGCTCTACTTAATGCTTTTTCAATTACTCAATACATTTGCCAGGTCTCTTAACTTTTCCATGGAAACCATACTATTTCATTTTCATTTTAAAATATTTAAATATACTCATGTGCTTAGAGGACTAAGTTTAAGATTTTTATTATTTTTTAACCTGAATTTTGAAAATATAATAAAACAAAATTTTAAATATAAAAACATTATTTAAAAAATACATGTTTACTTGAGTTTAATTCTTTGTTATATTTGTTGTTGTTCTTTACTCTTTTTCTTTTTTAGGGAGTTTAAGGCATTTTATTATAAATACACAGGCACAATATTTAAAGACCATAATATTAAAATAGATTTGCCAGATTTGCTATGCAAATAATCAATCCTCTTCTAGTCTATTTCCCTTTCCCAGGAGAGTCACTATCAACTCTTTCAGCTGACTCCTGTGGCATTTTCTTGCAGTCTCTAAATAACGTTAGCTTTACTACTTCTTGAATTTTCTGCTTTGTGTATTATCTATTGACATCCTCCTAAATAAATGAGCATTCAACTTTGTATTTTTACCTGTTAGCTTTTAAAAAACCACATAATTTTCTCCTTTTCAATTTTTCAATGTAATTATATTGTAATTTTTAACTTCATTAACTATTTATTGCTTGACTTGTCATAATCATGTGAATGCTACTGAGAGCTGAATCTAGAAAATTCTGATACTGTTTCCTTTCTTTTTTATATTTTTGGAACTGATTATTATCATTAGTTTGCTTGGGTTCCTATATATTTATCACCAGTTTAACACAAGCTCTCCAGCAATTATACAAATCTCTTCTCAATAAATTAGGCATTTTAACACCTTCATCTTTGTGGAGAAATTTCTCTGTGACTTGTTGCAATATGAAATGGTTGTAAGGGGTTATCTTAGTGTCTCTTATGTTCTTCACTATCCTGCAGATTCTTCTTTATTTCTTTCCTGTGTTGGATACCTTGTTTCTTTGATCCCATGTCTTCTTTCTGGGTTTACTCCCTTGATTTGACAAAGTATGTCCCCCAATAGCTTTCCTTGCAGGGATGCCTAAGAGGTAAACTTTTTGAGACCTTCAGTTTCTGAAACTGTTTATATATTTTGCCTGGCATTTGACTAATAGTTTAGCTAAGTCCATAGTTTTAAGAAGGGGAATAGGACTAGGAAAATATTGCTTGCTTTTTACCTAGTTTTTAATATCTGCTACTAAGAAATCTGAAGCCACTCGGATTCCTGATCATTTGTATAAAACATGTTGTTCATGTGTATATTTTTTCTCTTTGGGAGACTGTACAGTTTCCTCTTTGATCTGAGCCTTCTGCATCTGCGCTTCACGCAGCACCTGCACCTGTGTCTCTCCCAGGCACGCCGAGGATAGGGCCCTGGAATCCCAAAACTCATGTCCTTCATTCTGCCAAATGTTCATGAATTGTTGATAATTTCCTCTCCTCTATTTTATCTGTTCTTTCTTTCTTGAATTTTCATTATATTATTACTGGACTTAGTAGATATCTTTTCTCAATTTCTTATTATTTTAAAATTTTTATTGCTTTGTCTTTTTAGTATGCTTTTTAGGAGAATATCTAGGCTTTATCTTCCTATTTTTCTATTATTTTTTATATTTTATTTTTAATGTCTTAGAACTTGTTATTTCTAAATATTCATTTTTGTTAAATGATTGTAATATATTACCTTATCTATCTGAGGATATTGTGCTAGTTTTTTTTTTAAGATTTTATTTATCATTTTTAGAGAGGGAAGAGAGGAGAAAGAGAGAGAGAGAGAAACATCAATGTGCGGTTGCTGGGTGTTATGGCCTGCAACCCAGGCATGTGCCCTGACTGGGACTTGAACTTGCAACACTTTGGTTCACAGTCCGAGCTCAATCCACTGAGCTACGCCAGCCAGGAGATACTGTGCTAGTTTTTGAAGATTTATTTTTTCCTGCACAATCTTGGTTTCTCCAAGTCACTTTTGTTTGTCTGTCTGTCTGTTTTGGTTTATATGATTTACCCTTGGCTTTCTTTTATGTCTGGTAATGTCTTCATCTACTCACATTTGAGTGGGAAACCTGCACATTGATTGGAAGCTCTGAGATGACTGGCCTGTTTTATTGGAAAACTCCAGTGTCTTTTCTCTTAAACTAGCCAAGCTCTTTGGCAAGACTCATGTTTTGAGCCCCAGGCCACTAATGTTCTTGGATAAAATGAAGAAGAGTTTGGGCATTTCGATGGATTTTCCTTATAGGTGTTTACTTAGCCAACTCTCTGCAGTGTAAATGTTTCATTTCTATCTCGTTTTCCAAACTCCCTGGTTTACCATCTCCAGAGCATAACCCTCCAGGCTTCACTGCAGAAGGAAAGGGCATTTGCTCAGTCACACTGAATAGAAACTAATTTTTAAAATGCTTTCAGCCAAGCCTGTTTATTTTAGCCTCCTCACTTCCCTTTACCTGAATTTCTGGAGATAGATGGTGTCCGTACTCACTGGGACTTTTGAGGACTCTGTGATATAATCTTAGTTTTCTCTACTGCTGGCTTAGATTCAGCCTTCTTAAATAATAAGCCCCTTATTTTTATTCATCTGCTTTTCAGATTTCAAAATTTTGTTCCTGTTGTCCCCTCTGCTATTTACTTGTATATCTTATAAAATCACCCTTTGTTTTAATTTTAATGGAGTTAAATGAGGAAAGAAAAATACACACATGTATTTAATTTTCCATCTTTACCTGGAAGCTTTTTTACTGTATTTTCTAATTAACTATGCGATGTTGAGCATCTGTATTAATTAATTTAGACTAGTAATGTGCTACAGCAATGGCAATGCCCAAACTTGAGTGGCTTAACACAAGAAAGTTTAATTCTCACTTTTGTTAAATGCCCATTATGGGTAGTGAGTGGTGTTGTCCCACAGTCCCTGAGAGCTGACAGAGTACAGCCACCTTGCAGTTGACAATCTGAAACATACAACGTTCCTGGTTCCCATAATAGGGACAGAAGGAGCTGGAGGATCTCACATCAGCAAATGAATACTGTATCCTGAAAATGATATGTTCATACTTCTTTGGACAGAATGTTTTCTGACCCTGATTTACTGAAAAGAAAAATATAATCTGCACAGGTGTTTGAAAGAAAAAGATATTAAGGGAGCACTAGCAGCCTCCACCCTGGCACCTACCACACACTTGAGATAAACAGCCTCAGAGGACATATCTGTTAGGACAAGACCAGATCACTGTAAAAAGTAGGTGCAACTCAATTCAGTGGATACAAAGGAAATGTAGTTTATTTACCTCTCCTGTAACACATCAAGGTGAGCATACATGTAGGTGGCTATGCTTCCTACCATGTGCTTGCTGGAAGACCTCATCACTAAGTCCCAAACCTTCCTTCCTGTCCCCTCTCACCTTACTGCATGGGAGATGCACCATTATGTTTGAAATGTAAGAGAAGATATTTATGGAGACAGATGAAGGCTGTTAGTGAGGGACAGGACAGAACATTGTGGAAGCCTAGTCATGGAGAAGATAAAGAATGTTTTGTGCAGGGATTCTCTGAAAAACAAAAATAAAACAAAACTAAAAGTAAAAAACCCCCACAAACTGTGATGCCTCTGTGATGTTACATTAGTGGGAAATTTGACTCAATGTAGTGAAACTTGAGAGCTTTGGGCTTTGCTCATGTTGCTTTCAAAAAATGTAAGCAATGAGCCCATTTGTGAAAGCATAAATTGCTGAAACATGAAATAAACATCACATGGTTTCAAATAATATACATTGAAAGGGAATTTTTCTTACTTGTGTTTCTGAATTCATTTTCTTTCAATACACATCAGTTTAGATACAATAATTATTAAGTTCCTAAATGTATGAAGCTAAAAGATGAAACCTTGAAATCCTGAAATACAGAAATTTCTGGAGAATAGCTGAGAGTTACAATGTTTCTGCACTGTCAGACAGCTTCCCCTGCTTGCACAGTGCTCCTTGGTAGTTCCTAGTCATCTGTAACATTTACTCAATTCTAATCCCCCAGCAATTATAAGAAACACCACAGGATGGGGAAACAAGCCCCATTAAATATGTTCTCAGATTACAAGTGCTTTAAATGCAAGTTCAGAAATCTCATAAGAAAATGTTAATTTTAGAATAAAATAAGGGGAAGTACATTAAATGGATGACTATGACCAATATTGGGAGGTAATTATCGGGTGCTTAATGGTTGGACAGCTGGAGATATTTCGTGCAATGTAGAATGGAAACACTCTGGGGTCTGCTAGAGCTGTGGACTGACAAGGGACCCATTTCTAAAGGCAGAGGCTGCTGTGGGCGTGAAGGAAGACATATCGCCACCGGTCTCTGAGCTGAGAACAGTCTGCACAAGCTGCCCGGTGAGGCCCAGATGTGACTGTTCTCTGTCTGTACTTCCCTGCCTAACAGAGGTTTTCCCCAAATGTCCCCTCTTCTCTGGAAACTTCTCTCTTTTTAGCAATAACACAAATTCTGGAGGGGATTATTTGACCATTTGCCACAAAAAGGGGGGATGGAAGGAAAAGGATACACTTTTTGAGATTGAACACCACAAAGATGCTCAAGTCTTTTGGAGGGTGGTTCCAGCAATAGTTAAAGAAGACCCCTTGTCCTTTCTCTTCCCATCTTCCACTTGAGATTAATTTAGAGGTAGAGAGGTCATTTTTGGTCCTGATACTATAGGAGAGATATCAGAAAATGTACTAAAATAAATACAAGAGTCCCTCTTAATTGAAGTTCTGCTTGCCATAGTTTTGGTTATCCATAGCCAACCTCAGTCCAAAAATACTAGATGGACAATTTCAGAAATAAACAATTCTCAAGTTTTAAATTGCAGTGGTTCTGAGTAGCATGATGAGATTTCATGCAATCACACTTCGACCTGCTCAGGATGTGAAGCATCCCTTTGGACAATGTCTCCACGCTCTAGGAACCAATGTTTTGTTAATCACTCAGTAGCCATATGGGTTATCACATCATGACTGTCCCATTATCACAGTACTTGTGTTCAAGTCATCCTTATCTTATTTGATAATGGCCCCAAAGTACAAGAGTAGAGTAGTGATTTTGGCAATTTGGATATGCCAAGGAGAGCTATAAATTGTTTCCTTTAAGTGAAAAGGTAAACGTTCTCTGTTTAATAAGAAAAAAATATGTTGAGGTTGTTAAGGCCTATATAGTAAGAAGAAATCTTCAATGCATGAGATTGCCTAATTGATAAATTAAAGTTCATCACAGGTGTGTATGCATAGGGAAAAACTGTAGACAAGGTTTGGTATGATCTATGGTTCCAGGTATCCCCTAGGGTCTTGATATATATCCCTATTGGATATGAAGAAACTATTGTAATGTGTAGATATTTTTGTTTGTTTTACCATGAAACCAATTAATATCACATGACCCAAAATGATAGCATTTTGGAAACTTTAAAACACTACTCTAGAGTGGGATGGGGGTGATTTATTTTCTCGCTCTCTCTCTCTTTCAAAGGCCTGCATCCATAGCTGGGTTTTATTATCTGTCCATCTTAACTTTGTATTTTTTTCTTATTCTATTTTAGTAAGGTATTGACACAGCCAGTTTTGGAATTCCAGGAAAGTGGAGTAATTGCATAGGGATCAGCCCTTTGTAAGACCCTGACTTACAGGTAATGACTCAGACAAGTGATTCTCTAACTAGAGCTGAAAAACTTTTGGAGTTCATGGATCCCGAGCAGTGGAGTGGAGACGTGGTGCCTGACACCTAGATCTGACCTAAAATTTACATCTGGACCTTAATGTGCTTACAAGCTCACCTGATGCTCACCTCCAGGTCATTTTGATTCTGAGCAGCACATGATTCCATACAGCACCAACTTCAGACAAGGTTGCTCTGAGACCATGATAAAATGAAAAAAGAAACAAACCCCCAAAACAAGGCCACTTCATAATTTTGTTTTAGTACAATACACAGCAAGCTGACTGTGACACTCACCAAACACCCAATCATAGAATTGCCTTGCTCTCCAACAGCACCTAAGCTAGAATGAACCCCCTGCTCTGTAAGACCATTTCCCATACCTCTCAACCAAAGTTTGGTCCTTACAGTGGGTTCTTTTTAACATGCTCTTACTGGGATACTCCATTGCTTCTGTAATTAGTAATAAACCCAGTTCTTCAACCAAAGCTGTAGTCATGTTGGCTGTGACTGTAGGGCATTGACAAACCTCAGAGCTAACTCACAACTCCACCATTGCTAAGCCAGAGTAATTAAGAGTACTCCCTTCTCATCCTTCACCTCATGCAATGCCTGTGATATTCACAGGTGTAAAGTTATGAAGTGGCAGAGACAATTTCCCTTACAGCCTGAGGACAGCAGTTAATCTGCACTCTAAAGGCTGATTTTAAAGCCTTTACAATTAAGCAGATGGTGAGTGTGCTTTGCTTTCCAATGTAGAGTGCAGGACTTCTTCTGTCCCAGTTAGAAGGGCTCTTGTGGTGGGCCTGGAGGCTTACCTTCATTCCAGAAGGCATGTATATCCCCCTCTGGATGCCACAAGGAAAGATTTGTACAGAGTTGGCTAGTGGAATAATAGTCAGTGCATGCTCTCCAGACATGTTTTCCATGTGTAAGTTGTGTAGTTGAGCTCATGGTCAGAATGCCAGTGACTGCAAGGGCCAAGCTAACATGTGCGTGCATGAGTGAGACAGGCCAGGTCCAATGCCATGTGAGGTAATGGAGTGTTTGGTAAACTGGTGAGAGCACAGCCTTTCCAATGAGGGGACAATTTAACTGTTGCTCACTGCTGCCATAAAGCAAGGGGTCCCAGTATAACCAGATCTTTTGAGTTATCAAGTGAAGTGGAAAGCAGATTTTAAAATGTGAAATCTCCTGATTTTCTGATGCTAGCATTAAATTCAAATGTCTAAAAATACCTGTTTTTTAATTTTGACTTTTATTATTCAGTATTATTTTGTATTGGTTTCTGGTGTCTAGCATAGTGGTTAGACAATCACATATGATACAAAGTGTTCCCCCCAATATTTCCAGTACCTGCCTGGTACCATACATAGTTTTCATAATGTTATTGACCATATTCCCTATGCTGTACTTTACACCCCAAGACTAATTTGTAACTGCCAAAGTGGGAATATTTTTAAAACTATATATCAAAGCATATTCAGCCTGTTGCTATCTGGCTGTGATTCTGTGTATCACTTTCACTTTCTCCTCTTCTACAAAGTGAGAATAAAGCATAATAAAAACATTTGAACCATTATTCTTATCAAGTGTCTTTTTTTTTGGCTACAGAGGTAAACTATTCTTTGTTGATTTCCCTAGGAAAAGAAAATGTTAAATATTTGGCTTTCCTTAAAAATATATACAGTTATTAATGATAATTATTTCCATCAGCCTAATCTTCTTAAGCAATTCTATAATAAACCAGGAGCTCAGAGAACTGAGCAAAGTCACTAGTTCTTAAATTGGAGATGGCAGTTTCAATATATGGTGAATTATTATAAGCAAAGGGATATACCTTGTTTTAAAAATATATTAAAATATAAAAATTATATTCTTTGTTCAGTTAAGCACTTTAATAAAGCTATTTGTTTCACAAAAATAAATCCTATAATTTAGAAATTAAATATGTAGAAACCAGAAAACTATTAGATAATGATGTATAAACTTCTCTTATATAGTAAAATGCAACAAAAATGCTTTTTTTCTTCCCCTACCATGAGGTTTATCTTTTAAAGTTATGATGTTATTTGATGATTAGTAAAGTTTTTGCTTATTTGATTGATAAATGATATAGTCCTCTTATCATATTTCTTTTAAGAGTCTCTCTCTCTCTCTCTCTCTTTCTCTCTCTCTCTCGGAAATAGTTATTTAAAACTTGAGAAAACTTCAATGCTCCCAAGGATTGAAGAAAAAACAATCTAGCCATAAATACCATCCCACTGGATTATATGTTTAAACTTGGGAAGCCTTCTTAGAATATAAAAACACATAATATAGCACTTGCCTTCAGGGGCTTGTAATCAAGGCTCATCCAATCACACAAATGGAACAGCCTCAATAGCCATTAAGTCCGGCTCCAAACAATGTCTGAGCAAATATTCATCCAGTCTCTTCTTAAATCCTTCCAGTAATGGGAAACATGCAAGTTCCAGCCCCCAGTTTATCTTGAATAGCTGTAATAGCAAGTCTTTAGATGAACTGAAATATCTCATTATTTTGACCTAGTTCTACACATTGGGCCCTACAAAGGAAGTACAATCTTCCTTCCACATGGCTGCCTTTAAGTAGTTAAATACAGTTTTCATGTTCTCTCCAGCTAAACCAAACACTGAAGCCCTCAGGGTCTTGACATCATGCCTCCTTCAAACATATCCTGTTTTCACCTTCCTATTGTTTCAATTTCACTTCTACATATCCAGCAGAGGTTGCTGTATTCACCATTTTAAGATGATCTCATCAAGTGGTTGAAACATTGTGAACTTACTGTCAGCTAAAACAAGAATTTTCACTTACGTTCTGCTTCCAAGACACACATAAATGAGTCTATAGTTGTGAAATCAGTCCCCTGGATCCAAACATAGGCTCTTGTGAGTTTCTTCTTGTTAAATTTGTATGTTAGTCTTAAAATAGCCAAAAGTCATGCTTGGAGGTGGCTTCTTAGAGCTTTGTGCTCAGAAGTAATATGATGTTGGGATAGAAATTAATTCCTTTAGGAACCTCCATGTTTTGAACCACTTAATTTTTCATACTGTTGAGTTTTTTCCCCTCATCCTATAAGAGTTTATGTTTGTCTTTCATTCAGAATTCAGAGGGACTTGTTCAACAAACTTGCCTGAGTCTCTTTTCAAATGTTGAAGGTTCAAAGACAGTAAGAAAATCCAGAGATCTGCTAGCATTACTTTTCTAGATGAGGGTTTTGTCTATGTGGGGGGAGGTGGGATGGAGCTACAGCTGGAGCAAGCTGTGGAATATCACCTTAGGGACAAACAGTCTCTTTCCCTTGTTTGTTGTGGCTGGGACAGTGCCTAGGTTTACTAACTGGCAGGACCTCCAGGGATTCTGAAACATCCCCTTGGCCACGGAGAGCATCAAGGTCCCCAGTGCTGTCGGGGTGCTCCCTGCATCACAGGGTGCTTTCTCTAGCTCTAGAAAATGCCCTTCTGGTGGTTGCCCTCAGTGCTAGTCTGTTCCTCATATCTCCACTTTGGCCTAAAAGAATTTTTTGCTTGAGCCTGTGAAAGCTTTATAACCTCAAGTTCCGAGATTCAGGTCTATTTGTGTACGAAGCTCTCATTAGGAAGCTTTCTTTATGATTATTTATCCTTGTTTATGATTGAATACCAAATGTGGTATTTGACAAAAAGCAGGACAGAAGGAAACAGAAACAGTATCAAATGTACTGAGATAAGTAAAAATAATCTAACAATGTAGAATAGTTAGTTATCAAAATAGTATCACATAGCTGCCCAAGTAGTCAGTGGGAAATATACATTTTTTTCCTGACAGCAAGTGTCAAGGACAAATTTGGTCATGGATCTGGCTGTAATGGAAAATCATCCTGCAATTTGGAGCACACCTGAGATCTGGTTCAACTCCAGGTTCCTTGCTGAAGACCGTCAGCTTGGCACCCCAGCTCAGCAGACATCACCTGTGGACACTCTTCCACAATCATGAGTCCGAGGCATGACAAATCACTAGAAAATAAAAATTTTTTAGAACTAAATTGGATTGACACACTGATCCATTGTGCTGATGCACAAATGGACTTCTCTTCAAAGTGCTTTAAAATGATCAACAAATGTGTTAAGGATTTATGGTAAAATATAACCTCTTTTTTTTTCTAGAGAAGTTAAGTAGCTATGAAGTTTATTTATACCAGAAGGAAGACATAGCCCATGATAAGCCATTCTAATACTTTACACCTTAACACTCCAACTTCAGGGCTAAGATGTTTGACTTTGAATCAAGCCAGACACCCTTCAGCCCAGATGAGAGCTGTTATCTCAAAACTCAGAAGCCTGAAAAATATTGTATAAGTGAGAAGAATTTCTCACTGTCAAACAGTACTAGTTGAATTGTAGGCAAAGTTGGATATTTAGCGTTAACATGTTAAAGCCAGGGTAAACGCATAACCAGCAGTATTGGTCACCATCCTGGTCTGAGGCACTGCTGTCCACCCAGGTGATAACAATGGCCTCCTATGGATCTTCCCGTTTCCACTCTTTCCCTCTTAGAGTCTATTCAGCAATGTAAGCTTGTGATATAAGTCAGCTACGGTTTCTTTCTTGTGTCAAACTTTCTGATGTACTTAGAGTACATTCTCAACTCTTTACCATGGCTTATCATTTTTATATTATTTGATGCCAACCTACCTCACCCACTTCATTCCATTCCATTTCCTTTCACTTCCTTAGTGGGAGAGTGTTCAAGTTCCAATAGCTTGTCCTTTACCTTAGAAGAAGTATATCCACGTACCTCTAAAGATTAGATCTCACCCCATCTGACTAGCATAATATCAATATGATGGATCAGTGTGCTGTCTGTGAAACATCAAGACATTTAGGTTCCCTCATATTATTTTATGGCTGAGAGCATGAGAATAAACACAGTCCTTGGCAAGAGACTGAACATGTACTGTGTCTTTCTCACATAAAAGCATATTTTAATTCTTCTCTAGTGATGGATATTGAAAAGAACACATTCACCAGCTTGATAACCACATATCAAATGCCAGAAGCATTTTGTTGCTCTCTTCCATAAAGGTCTCTCATCTGGCATGGCAGTGGAGACTGGAGCTGATTTCAGGTTTATAGCAGTCCACTTGCATTCACCACGATTCATCTGGTGTTTGCTAGGACCAGACAGTTTAATTAAAAGGGAATGGGATGAGACCACCAGCCCTGCCTCTGTCGATGTCTTTGATGTCAGTAGCAATCTGTTCAGTCCTTCCTGGAATGCAGCATTTTCCTATAATTTACAATCTTGGCTGGGGCACTTGGATATGGGTAATTTCTGGGGTTTTACTAGTTTTCTTATTGTAACAACTTATCCTATAACTCAGAGAACCAATGTAAGAGCTCTCCTGGTTGCTAAAGATCTCTATCCCCATCCTCATTATGCACTTGGGGCTTAGAGAGCCATTGTGGATAATTGCAGAATTCCATTTATACCACACTTTCAAATGTGCTGGAATACACTTCAGCTTTAGCTGGAGGATCACATTGGCTTGAATGTTTCCCTGAGACTCCTTATCCAACTGTCCTTGCAAGTCTAGCCATCACCCTTCCTCAGTGCACAGGGACCCTGGTAAAGGGCTGCAGTCCATTTAGGGAAAGTATTAGGGAATGTTTACTGAACACGCTGGTGGTGACCTTGTAGAGTTGTTCCCCAGGGTGCTGGTATCTGCTTCAATGAGTGACTCCAGGTTTGTAGTCTGACTTAAATCTGCAAACTGAATACGGGTCTGCAATTTTAACTGAAGCTAATGTCAAACTTCTTTCCAAAACCTCTCACTTCTTTTTCTTTTATAATTTAAGTAATACCCTTATTGGAAGTCTATGGATCTTGTTGCTCAGGACATCATGATCAGTTGGCAACTGGCAGAGATAGGCATTCTTATTGCCCCTCCTCCCTTGCTACCCATTGCAGTGATAACTCTACCTTTTGTCTTGCAGCTGAGTGCTGTTCCCTGGGGCTGCTGAGGACAGATGGACTCTTTCTCTCATCTGCAAAGGGCAGACTCCCCTTTGCCTGGAGATGGAAGAGTCCTCTGAACACCCTTTGAGGAAATTTTCAGTTGGTGGCTTTTCTGAATTTATACAATATGTTTATCTTAATGTTCCCATTTCCCTGTACCTTCTGAGCAATGAATCTGTGTCCATTTTTGTGTTAAGCTTGGACATTTCTCTGCAAATACTGTTCGGATGATTCAGAAGGCCCAAGCTATGGGCAACTGGTGATTTACAGCTTCATCACAGCAAAATGCCCGCACAAGCATCATGTCTTCTGCAGAGGTTTTTGGTGAAATATCAAATCTTCCATGTGCTCAGTCCCCCTACAGCCCAGATTTGACACCCTGTGACTTGTGGTTTTTCCCAAAACTGAAATCACCTTTGAAAGGGAAGATATTTCAGACCATCAATGAGGTTCAGGAAAATATGATGGGGCAGCCGATGATGATTAGAACTGTGTGAGGTCCCAAGGTGCCTACTTTGAAGGGGACTGAGGCATCATTGTCTTATGTACAATGTTTCTTGTATCTTGTGTCTTCCTCAATAAATGTCTCTACTTTTCATATTACATGGCTGGATCCCTTCTGGACAGACCTTGTATAAGGTAGTAACATTGGAAATAAGATTCCCCCTCCCTGCCTCCCTTGGTGTGCTGCTATGGCTGTTTGCTTGTTATTATTTTTGTTTATTTAAGAATTTTTCTGAAATAAACCTGTATAACTTGTGTTTGTGGTCATGTGTGAACTCTGAGGTCTAGCTTGATTAAGTTAGTAGCCAGCTAATGATGGAACAGATTTTCTGAAATGCCTATAACCAGTAAATATCTCTGGGTGATGGGAGCAGTTTGTAACTCTTTCTTAGCCTTAACTGCCTGCTTGAACAGAGCCTCATGGTTAGCCACAGGTGAGAGCTTAGGCCTTCCTTAATTCTTTCCTGAGAACGCTCGAAGCCCTGGGCATGAGTACAACCCTACACATGGATCTGGCCTCCTGACTTTCAGGTATACATTAGCTGTTTCTAGAGCTCCCTCTGGATATTTTATTCTCCAGATTTTCCTTTTAAGCTTTTTGGTTCACCTATAGTGTGTCTCAGCTGGTATTACTACCTTATTCAATCACGATATTGAACAATTGTCTATGATTGTTTTCAACAAGCTCCTCTGGGTTTAAAAAAAATTATTTATACTGGGAGAGCTCTGAGTGAAGTCAAATCAAAACAGTCTTTTAAGGTGAGTCTTCCAGAGAATTACCAGGCAGGGAATGTGGTTTTGAACAGGTTCTTACCCTTGCTGGCCCTTTTTAGAAACTGCCAGGCTATTGGTTTTTACTGCAACTGTAGTCTGTTGGTTTTCAGGGTGACTGCAAAGCTGGGAGAGAGGGTGGGAATGTGAAGAGCTGAACGCTACAAAGGTTGCTGTTCTTACCAAGATTCGACCTTTTTTTTTTAAAAAAAAATGAATACTCCCTTGATTACTAAAACTTTGCAGGTTCATTTTCAATCTTGTGAAAAAGTTAATTCTGGCAATTTTGCAAGTGTTATCAGTTCTTCTATGGATGAGAGAATCCTCTGGGGTCTCAACTCTGCCATCCTCATTGACATCATTTTAAATTAGTTTCAATGTTTGAAAATAATAAGATCATTAATTTCAAAATCTTAAAGCTATGTCTAACGTGAAAATTAATCATAGTTTCAAAGGTTTTTAAATATAAATAACACAGCATCAAAAGCTTTCTAAAAACTTAAGAAGGCTTGTTTTTAAAGTAATACATGGAAATTCCTCACAGTTATGATTAGCAATCCCAGTTCTTCTCTTCCTGTGACTTCTCAGTTTTTGTGATACCTTAAGTAGAGCTAAATCTTTTTGTTTTTTTGAATTTATTTATTTATTTTTAAATTTATTTTTATTGTACTTTTTCATTACCATTTATCCCCCGTATATTCCCTGCCCCCCACAATCACCACACTGTTGTCCATGTCCATGAGTCCTTTTTCCTTTTTTCTCAATCCTTCCACCCCCTTGAATTTTTTATACATAGCAAATCTTCATATTGGTATTTACCCCAGAGAAAAACACTTGTCTACAATAGCTGAATCCAAGGATTTGCAAAGAAAAAGTTGGTAACAAGTTAAATTTCTATCAGTGTGAGAGCTAGTTAAATAATTTATGAGTATATGCAATGAAATATTATGCAGCCATTAAAAACCTTGTTGGAGCTTTGTGTGCTGATATGGAAAAATATTTATAACACAATGTAAAGTAAAAGAGTAAATAACTATACCTATTCATGTCATTATTGTAATTGTGTTTAAAAACCAGTAAGATAAAAATAAGTATTTCTATATGTACACATATGTTTGTAATTACCTGTAAAAACATCTGGACATGTACACATTATTGGTTATTTTGGGTGATAACTGGAATTGAAGCTAAGTTTGGGGTGGTTGGGGGAGGGAGGATGCAGGAAGGGAAGGATTATCCAAGAATATTAACTTTGCTTTCTTTGAGATTTGACCATTTATTATAGATATAATTAAATTACTATAAATTAAATACAATGTGGGTATAAATAAAATAGAATTTTATGTATGAACATATAAATTGTCATATATCATAGCAAAAAGCAAATAGTAATTACCTTTTTTAAACTGTCTTTACTAATACTAGTTTTTAAAAAAGATTTTGTGAGAGATACATTGATTGGTTGGCTCTCATACACCCCCCACGACCTAGCCCGCAACCCAGGCATGTGCCCTGACTGGGAATTGTACCTGTGACCTTTTGGTTTGAAGGCTGGAACTCAATTCACTGAGCCACATCAGCCAGGTCAAATAATAATTATCTTTAGGCTCTGGGAGATTAAGTATAAATTTAATTTTCTTACGTGTACTTTTTTTCCCCAAATTTTTGTATAAAATACATATTACTTTGGAATAAGAAAAATTTAAAGATTGACTCAGGTAAATGTTGATAATAAAGACTAAGCAAGGAGTCTCCAAATATTATTTTAATACTTCAATGATATTCATAGTTGAACACAAATTGTAACTTTGATTGAAAATGAAACAGCAATGTCTCTTACATCTTAAAACTTAATTATCATTAATAAATAATAGGCAAAAAGTTTTTCTTTTTCTTTCTCTTTGAAACAAACTGTTGTATGTTATAAGAGAAGTTTTCTGAGTTTCCCAGAAGGTTCTCCTTGAGACTTACACCTCTAAATAATTGTAGCACATATTAAAATCCAACCATGAGCCTGGAAAATAATATATATTTTAATTAAATTATGTGATTAAATGTTGTAAGATGAACTTCAGAAGTTTATTCAACTTTCCATCATAAGTCTCTAAGCCCTTTGAAGTTACAGATTGAAATGTATTTTATATTCACATGACAGATATAACCCAAGAAATGCCTCAGAATTTTTATAAATTTCCAAATTCATTGCCTTACTTCCCAAAAGCAATCTCTTATAGGGCTGTATTTTGTTGTTGCTTTCAAGATGCTGCTGTTTTGCATACAGAAATCATCATAACCACAGGACTGGCTGGCATGAAAGAGTTTCTAAAGATGTCTTGCCATGAAATGAAGCCATCTAATTACAGAGTCTATACTCTAATCTGTCTTGATGTGTCCTGGCCATTATATCCATCACAGCCCTGCTGATATATAATGACAGCACCGTCTCTCCTAGCCCCAGAAAAAAATCCAGGTTGATTTAAACATTTTCGTGTCCCAACACTACCTGTCCCCGACAAACTTGTGTGAATTAATGTTAACTCCCTTCCAGGGGTTGTAGAAAAGAAAATGTGACCTGAATGAATAATGCATGGCAAATGTCAAAATAAATTTCAGCTAAAAATGATATTTTTCAAGGAGATCTAATGAGAAAACTGTTCAAAAGACAGAGTTAGAATTTCCTGGTTCCACATTTAATTAACTCAATCTGAATTTTATTATGCTTTGTATTATGTGTTTCCCTGTTCAGTAAACAGCAGAAAATTAAACTACGGCAACTGCCAACTAGCAGTAAATTTAATTGAAAAATAATGAATTGCCATAGGGTACCATAGAGTTTTGTGCAGATAAACTTATTTTCACTGTAAAGTTTCCACTTGCATTTGTCACAACTTGATATATAAAAGAAACAAAAGAAGTGAAATATGGTACTAATGATAGATATAAAAGAGTGGAATGGCCTTGGAGAATGATTCAGAGTCTGGTTATTAGAACTTTCAACTGATGAGCCATGCTTGCTCCTGAAGAACAGAGTTGGCTTCCAATGGAGTTCTAATGCTGCCCTGCGGATCAGCAAATCTGCCGCAACTGTGCCCTATCAGCTTTCCATCAAAGGAAGCTCACTGCGGAAGCAGCAGGGTAACCCTGAAAATAAGGAGTGTGCATGATTTAGGGGAAAGGAAGACTGACGACAAAACAAGACACTACTCCCAAACAATTCTATGCTATGTGACTAGTAACCACCTCTTAAGTCATTTAAAGTTGATATGAATCAAAGGTATTTCTTGACATTTGGCTATTTGTTTTCTTGCCTTGATATCTTTTCCTGATGCATAGGTATTCTTTTAATGGCTTACAATTTGAGTTTATGCCCAGGCAGAAGAAGGTTTGAATTAAATCAGGAGAAAAATAAGGTCTTTCTGATTGGTAGGGATATTACCACAGTTGGTTCTCTCTCACACAGTGTGGAAGGCAGGTGTCTGTGTCTAATTGCAGATTCTATCCTCCAGGTTCAAGTACTGGGTGTGGAACAACATCCACACTCCCTCCCCAGTTTTCCCAGCAGGGTGGGACTACTGGATTCCATACATGTGTAATTTTTCCCTCCTTCACTCTTGTTGCTAAAGAAGATACAACTCAGTGCTTCTCCCAGATTGCCAGCAACAGTCCCCATGAAGGACCATGATTTTTTTGGACTTATTCTGGAGGCTGTTTAGCATAAAGGAATCCACTGTTCAGTGTTTTAGAAATTTATTTGGACTCTACATCCACACCTTTCTGGTTAAATAGACTTTGAAGAGTCATTTATTCATTCGATAAATATTTTCTAAGCATCAACTATGTGCCTAGAACAGTGGTTCTAGGTACCAGAGTAAAAAAAAAATCCTGATTTCATGAAACTTACATCTTCTTGGGGGAAAAATAGACAAAGTAAAAGAATGTGCCATAAACTGAGACTTACTAGGGAGACGTGTATGGATTTCCGGAAGTCAGCAGCTGGTTGTGGTAAACCTCCCTGAGAAGGCAGATTTGAGGGAAGGCTTGAGGGAAAGGAGAATGTAACTTGAGGATATCCAAGGGAAGATGTTTGGGCAGAAGAAACAACTGGTGGTAGCATGGTGAGGTTCCTGGCAGGAGCCCACCTAGTGTGTCCTGGGAAAAGCAGGGAGGCCAGCAGAGCAGCAATGGAGTGAGAGGGCAGGAGGTAGGGTGAGGATGCAAGAGCGGCCAAACAGTGCAGGGCCTTTGCAGCCACTGCAAGATTCTTAACTCCATGCAAGGTGACCAGCTACAAAAGGGCCTCAGGCAGCGGTGACCTCTGAAGCAAGGGGGACCAGGCCAACCTCCAGACTGCAGCAGTCACATAGGGCAACAGTGGTGGCCTGGGTCAGGGTGTTCCTCACGAGAGGTAAGAACTTCTGTAATAACCTCCAGTTTTTAGCCAATGTCTTAATCTCTACTATGAGGAAATAATACTTTTACTTGGGTATCTTAAGGATTGAAATACCCCATGTATATGTATGTTGCCATGTAATAGGGATTGGTAAGTGTTCATTCTTTCCAAAACTTCTCACTGAAGAATTGATGCATGAAACCATGGGAACCACAGGCTTTTGTAGGCTTTGTAATTATAAATTCAACCCAAAGAAAGAGTTGGATTCTCTTTCTTTGTATGTAGTTAATATACAATTTAAAAATCCACAAAGAAAAATACTGACAGCTAAAGAGAGTTAATAGATGTATTTCTGTATATAAATTATATATTTAAAATAGTACTGGGATTTATAAGCCAGGCTGTGACAGTGTTACAATAGGAAAGCAAAGAAAGAAAAGGTACTAGAGGTAGTAGTTAAAAGGAAGCCAGCCTTCCTTCCTTCCCTCCTTCCTTCCTTCCTTCCTTCCCTTCCCTTCCCTTCCCTTCCCTTCCCTTTCCTTTCCTTCCCTTCCCTTCCCTTCCCTTCCCTTTCCCTTCCCTTTCCCTTTCCCTTTCCCTTTCCCTTTCCCTTTCCCTTTCCTTTCCCCTTCCCTTTCCTTTCCTTTCCTTTCCTTTCCTTTCCTTTCCTTCCTTCTCTTTTTTTATTCTGTTTCTTTCTTTTTCTCTTTCAGCAGCAAAGAGAAAAATATCAACAGTTAAGTCTGGATGATATTAATTAAGGTGTGTTTTATATTAATCTTTATGTTTAAGATAATATTCTAAAGTTTTTGAATGTTAATCTTAATTTAAGAAGTAAGACAAAAGATAGAAGGCAGTAAAGAGAAAAAAGAGTGAAGGAAAAGAGGGAGAGGGAAAAGGGAAAGTTAGAAGGGAAAATCTATAAGATTAACTATACTGTACTATAAGCAGATTTTATTTCAGTTTGAAATATGGCTTTTTAAATATCCATCAACAGCTAGATGTTAATTGAAAATTATCTATGTAATTAATAATTTTTCTTACTGAATTGAGAAAACACATTATAGATTATAAAACCCTTTTATGCAACAATGCATTTGGTTCTCAAAACAACTATAAAGGATAACATGTCAGTTACAGAAGTTCTATTTTATAGGTGAGGAAATTAACATTCGAATTGCTGAATGATTTTCCCAAGGTCTTGTGGAATGAAAGCTGCAGAGGCGGGCTTGGAACCCAAGCTCCAGGATCTAAAGATTCAGACAACAACTCTCTACTTACTCCTCCATAAACACATAAGTATGAATTTTCAATCTGATACTAATTTTGTTCTTTTTATGTCACAAGAAACATGTGGATTCTATTTTCACCCTAAAAATCCAAACTGTAAGGGAACTAAGCACTGCCCTTGATTCACTGGCACCTGCTCCTTACAGATCGATCTCTGCATAATTTTACACATGTATTTGTACCTGTAGAGATAAAATGATATTTTACCTTTAAGAGAAGTGGGATGAAATTTTATTTCATTCTGTAATAAATTTCTCAATGTCTTTGAAAATGGCTAAACCAATGGCAATACTTGATAATAATTGATTGCTTCACATCCACCAATATTGTCTGTTAATGACCTCTCTTATTTTTGCCCCCCTCTTGGTCTAAGGGGGACAACTCAATGCTCCTTTAATTTGTATTTCCTTAATCCAGGAGAGATGGAGCATTTTTATACATATGAATTGACTATTGCACTTTCTCTTCTGTGTCCTTTGTTATTTTGTCTTGTGGATGGTTTGCCTTCTTATTGATTGGAAATTTTCTGTGTTTATCTAGTTATTATGTTTAAATGTGTTACAAATATTTTCAAAGTCTCTTTTTGCCTTTTAGCATTCTTTATAAAACATTTTCTCATATAAATAAATTTACACATTAATATAGATAGACTTTCCACTTGTGATTTCTCTTTGGGTCATGTTTTAGAAGGCCATGCCTATACAGAAATTAATAAGCACTTTCATACTTATACATGGTTTTGCTTTTACATTTAGTTCCTTAACTGTGCTTGTATTTACTTCTGTGAGAGCATAAAATTTTAAAAATATATTAATACAGTAATTTCAGAATCATTTAATGAAAAGTCCAAACTTTTCCCAATAATCTAAAATGCCACCTTTACCCTGTACTATTCTCATATAAACTAAACCTATTTTGCACTGTGTGCCTTTTAGAATGGGTACACTTTTACTGACACATTTTAGACTTTACTTGTTGAGTTACATGAAAAACCCTATGCATTTGAAAACTCAAGCAACTCAGATTATAGAAGCTAATACTTCCATTGTTCTTTCACTTATGTCCTCCTGCTATAGGCTCTTTCTCAGAGAAAACTACTGTTATTGGTGTTTATTTATCAGACTCTTTTTAGTCTTACATTTAATTACAGAAACAATAAGTGAATACATTCTCTCTGTATAAAATGAAAACCTAAGTGAAGGCCCTCGGTGTCTTTGATAATCCTTTTCAACATGAAAACCCTCCCTTTACAGTAAATTCTACAAATAATTTGGAGGATTTCCTTCCAGACACTTTCTTTAAACATAAATTTACATGTACCTAGGCACATACAATAAACTAGGGCTTACATGTAGTTGACATACAATGGTGTGGCTCTGCCAGTTATTGAAACATTGATGTATTTCTGTATCGTTTGACAGAGAGTTCCTACCTTTAGTTACCCAAGTGCCCTACTTAGGTTCGGCACCCCATGACCTCTTCAGTACCCCACCTCCAAACCCCTACAAAGCCCTCATAATCCAGCAACTGAGTATGAGGAGGGTTAGCCCCAGATAAGAGGATACCCCAGCACTACAGTCAGTGTCTGTTTCAGTCTGTTGGTTTCCTGTATCCTAGTTGTAAAACATCTTGAATACCATCCCTGACTTCATTGTACACCTAGTAGATCTCTAAGACACACAATCAAGTTGAAAATATCAGGTTGGAGAATGCCTTCCCCTCGCAAATGTTTGTATCTTGATGCCCAGAACCTATATTTACACGACAAGGTGGATTCAGGCTGCAGGTGGAAAGAAGGTTGATGGTCAGCTCATTTGAAGATAGGCGTTAATCCTGGATTATCTGGGTGGGCCTGATATAATTGCAAAGGGCTGTAGAAGTGAAAGAGAAGTAGGAGTGTCAGCGTGGGGAGACCTGAAGATGCTGTGCTGCTGGTTTGGCCGGTGGAGAGGGTCACCAGCAAAGGAAAGTGTGCCACCCATGGAAGCCAGGGAAGCAAGGAAGTGAAGTCTGTTCTGAAGCCTGTGGGAGCACAAGCCTGATGGCACCTTGATTTTAGGCCAGTGAGCCCCATCTCAGACTTCTGACCTTTAGAATTATACATGTTTGTTTGTGATGTTTTAAGCCAGTCAGCTTGTGGTGATTCATTAGAACAATGGAAACTAATATGGAGTACTAAAAGTGCAGTATACAATTTATATAACAATTTATTTCAAACTACTCTAAACAGTTTCTGATCACTAAATTCTTTGAAAAGAATCCCTCCAATGGCCTTCTGAGTATGTGTGGCATTTAATAGACTATCTTTGGTTCTCATCTTATTAGACATTAGATCTGATGGCACCAGCCACTACAGAGACCCCTTTTCTTAGACTCGCCCCTCTCCCTTTGTTTGTAGGACCCTATTCTTTCTCAGTTCTCCTCCTGCCTCCTTCACTATTAACATCATAGCATTATGTCATAGCTTTTTTTTTGCTTTTTTCTGCATTTAAAGTCTCAATGTTCTACAGATTTCCTCCTTTCTCTCTGTCTTCTGTCTCTTTATGGACTCCTTGACTACCTCACCCACTCCTATAACTCCACCTCTCTACTAATACCTTTCTAATGCTTGTCTCTGGTTCACTTATGAAGAGAATTGTACTGTTTTATTGTCCTTCCACTCTGATTTATGATTCTGTGACTTCTACAAAATCAAATAGTATTTGAAGTTGCTTCACTATTATCAAAAGTCCTGTTCTTCCTGAAGAGATGAGCTGGTTTCACCTCCAGAAGCCTCCTCGGTCCTCACAATTTACTCACATTAGAGGAATAAAATACACTGGATCTCACACTCTCCGCCTGTCATGGGAACCAACCATGTGTTCATGTCTGTGTTAAGGTGAGACTGTAGGTATAAGGAGAGCCCCTGAGAGTGAATTCCCCAACAGAAATTTGAAAAAGAAGGTAGCCCATTATCATCACCATCTTTTCTTCATCTTCAATACAATAACAAATTGTACTTGAAAGGCACATGACTCTTTTGTTGCCCAGTGGGTAGATCTTGGGAGGAAGATTGGGTCACTTTGAGAGAAGAAAGATACCTCATTTTCATTGCCCATTGGAATTGTAGTTTGAGTCATTCTGTGATACTACTACCTAAAGAGTCTTCCTGGGAAGTACCAGGATTAGGGGGAAACTTGTAATTGGCATCACACATTGATTACAAACTAGAAAGATTAAAAGAGATAAGTTTTATAGAGATCAAGGTGAGACCCAGAAAGAGAGAGATGATTTACAGAGGTAAACAGAGGCGAGGTGTCAAAGGAAAGAACAGGAGGAGACAAGGAAGGTTATCATTTACATACCTTCCCCTCCCCCACCCACGCCCCCCACACACACTAGGCTCTGCATTTTTGGAAGGACTGAGAGCAAGGAGCCTGTTTTAACATGAGCCAGTCCAGACCAAAACCGCAGTAGCTACGCAAAACTTGGGGAGAGTTTGGATTCCACAATTAGACCAGAGAGAAAACTCTCAACCAGCAAGACCAGGTCAAAGACACTTTGGAAGATCCAGATAAGCCAGAGAAGACTCTTGCTGACCTCCCAAGGAGCTTGGCCAGCTCCTGATTCTCTGTCATTTTAGTCAGATAGTCAAAACAGCAGATTGGACGTTGGAGTGGCGGGAATGTTGACGTGAGGTTGGGATGGGCCTCTATCGGCTATAGGCCTTCAGCACACAGCTGCTGGCTTCTGGTTTACCTGGGTGCAAGGGACATTTGGGCTGTGCATGTGGCTGAGCTTCCTCATTGTGCTCACGGGTTTAGTTCCAAGAAGGCACATCTTACAGGGATGAGAAAAAAACCCTATTGTAGGAGATATATGAGATTTTTCCACTGACACCCACTTGGCCCACACATGTAGAGACCCTGGGGGATAAAGCCTCAACAGATTCTCATCAGAGATCTGGATTCTCCCATTATGGAGTAGGGTGTGCTCTTAGGCAGAAATACATGCCTTGGAGGAGTTGTGGAGCTGACTGGGAAGAAGAGAATGGAGCATCACAGACAAAATTGTTCTGACAAATCATGACTGTCTTAGGCACTTCTGGGTACAATCACTTCTCGTGAACCAATTCCAAAAATAACCATCTGACTAGGAGGTGGAGGTGAGGTCTAGGTGATTAGTCCTGCAAGAACACAAATAGAATGAAAGATGTCCATTTTGGGTATCCAAAGTAGGACCTTGGATAAAATAGTGAACTGGAAAACAGGTATGTGAGAGCATTTTCTGGCCCACCCAGATCATTTCTCCTAATTGCAGAAACAATGCCCCTTCTGCCTGGATTGCATGCAGGTGGCGGTTCCTACCTGCCTTGCTAGAGCCCTCCTTGTAAGGAAAAACCAGGGAACAAGCTGGCTCATATTTTGTTGTCCTGCTGCTGTTTCCCCAGTGTGTAGGCTGGAAACTGGTGGCTCCAATGCCCAGCAGCTGTCCCTTCTTTGGGGAGTAGCCACCCTCTTCCCCTTCTTTTGCAATGTCAGCTCCTCATTCCAGTCACCCCACTCTAACATTGGATCAGCTCAGTGACTGCTGGCTTCTGCTTGAAATAACCACAAGGATGGGACGAGAGAGCCAAAGGCTCAGCTAAGCCAGTAAGAGCTTTCCTTGAAGTCTTTGGAACTGCACTTAGTAGCATCTTTCAAGATGAAACTTGACAGTTGCTAAAAAATTAGGGATCATTGGACCTGGTTCTACTGTTGTAAAACCAAGCTCGTGTAAGTGCAGTTAAGACTTCTGATGATGCAGTGTGCTCTTGTGAGTGCTCCAGCAGCATTCAGTGAAACCTTTCTCCCTCTCACTTCCACAATGCCATGTGAAGGTATCCCCAGTATATTAAGATACTCCCTAGAAAAGATTTACCTGAGCTTGTTCTTTTGTGGAAAATTTACAATAGCCCTTTCTTTCACATGCCTTTTGCAAACACTAGTAACTCCCTTTGAGAATGAACAGACAAAAGAAAAACTCTTCTTCAGAGATGTGAGAGGCTACAGTGGGATTTGTCAGGCCTTTCTGTTGGAAATGATTTGGCTGTATTTCTATTTATTTTTCAGAGCTCAGATAAGACAAACACATTATTTTCCTTTGTGTGTATGTGTGTCATAAATGAGTATAATTGCCAAAAAGTCAACAAAGACTTCTGATGTCGACCTGTATTAGTTTCGGCTAAGCTCCTTCAAATGCCATCACATACCTGCGGACCTGCGTGGAGGGACCTATTTTCACAGTTCCTTCTAATTCTAATGGACACTGAAGGAGTTTATTTCAAAATAATCCTTCTGTATTAAGCACTGGCTTATTGACAGGTCCTCTTTTATCATAATTGCATGAAGTTTATTTTCTAAATGAAGGTTTATTTTCACATGGAATTCTGAGGTTTTGCATTGTGCATATGAAGCAATTAGTTTGGGATGTTTGGAATTTATGTTAGACCAGACAGATGTCTTCAATTTACACACTCTAGGAGGTGACAAACCCTATTAACATTTGAAAGCTATCAATTTGCTTTATCTTTGTTTTTCAGCATTCTCAGCTACTATCTAAGCTAACTCTTTTATTGTTGCTGTTGTTTTTCCTGGTTTTTATGTAGACAGAATAAAAAATTTAAGGAAGACATGCAAGATAAATTTAATAATTGTATCATGGTCAAAATCTGATGGGTTATGTTAGAAGCATGAATTTTGCCTTTATTAGGAGTGCATTTTTCTCTTAGCAGTCATGGTTTATATCTGTGCATATACCCGACCTGCTAGTTGCTTATCTTTACTCATTTTTCTGTATCTTGTTGGTGGTCCCTGACTTAAATCTGGTACTGTCTTTGCCTACATTTTCCCTCTTTACCCAGTGGTTGTTTTACACAGGTAATCTCTGAGTTGTACAATATATACTTGAACATGAACCTGGTTATTCTTCTATGGATTGATCAAATCTCTTTAGATCAAAATAGTTGTACTCTCATTGTGTGCTAAGTCCTGGAATGTGTTGATTTGGGGGCAGGGGTGGTTAAGTGACACCATCTTCATTTATTTTTATTCTGAAGTTGAAGAACACACCAGTGTTACTAATTATTTTTCAGGTGCGCCCTGTAGCCACTAGATGGCTCAGTAGATATGCTCAGGTCTTCTGGGTTGTTAATTCAAAATCTAACAACCTAAATTGATATTCATTTCTCACATTGAAGTTCAGAACTGCACCTGAATTGAGATGTTTATAGGATTAAAAAACGAGGGTGCAGCAGACCTGGAACTTGATCTGCACAAACCCAGCCCTCTAGGTGACTATCCTGTTTATGCGGTTGCTTTTTATTATGGCTGCCATATTTTATTTTAGTAAATGTGGTGTATTATTACTGGCAAGAAGATTATGGACTAACAGATGCCATCAATAGTGTCAGATCTAGATCAAATCTAGAATGATTATACATTCTGACACAATTGGTTTTGAAATATAGGATAATCCATTATGTACAGGATGTCTGACAACTCTAGTTTTAGTGACATTGTACTTGACTTTGAACTCATGCTGTTTCCTTTATCTTGGGTTAAGTTATTTATGTATGAGTCCAATAGAAGTAACAACACTTAGAACTAGGATTAGAAAGATGTGCCCTTAACATAACTACTTGAAACCACTTCAAAAATATCTAGCAAATATATTTAATGGTGAAATCATCATATGCATTTCTATTAAAATGAAGAACAAAAAAGTATGCTTGCCATCATAATTTTAATTTTTTCTTCTAGACATTTTAGATAACGTAGCAAGTCAAAAATAGTAAAGGTATTATTAAAAAAGAGATACAAACATCATTTATGGAACTTGTTACTTTCTACCTAAAAATGAAAGGTTATAATAAGGAAGTATTGTAAATGGACATTACAAAAGAAATTCTACAAAATTCACCAAAGTTTTCACATTTGCTTACGAAGGTTATGAAAGTTATGAAATTGGTTACAATATAGGAAATTGGCTTTCCTATATTTAGCAGTTATTAATTTGGTAAAACAAAAATATATTCCACCTACAGCAACATGTAGGTTGCTTAAAAGAAATGCATATGATCATATGGTAAATACTGCAGAACTTTTTTGAGTGGCATAAAAATACCTTAAAACAAGAAAAGATTACGCTCTTCCAAGATGGAAAAATATTGTAAATGTATTAACTCTTCTCCTTGATTAATTTAAAATTTTAATGCTAATCCTTCAAATGTCACTTCACAATTCACATTTCAAATTTCACAAAATGTTTCTTAAGTCCATGTAAAGAATCAATGAAGGAGAAAAGGCAAGAAAATAAGACTGAGGCACTCTTCCATTATTAAGCAGTTTGTTTATATTTCATCATAAGCTGAAAGTAATATATAAATACAGCACTATTTACTCAAAGATATAAAGTATTATATTATTAACTAAATACTAATTAATATGTATGATACTGATAATATTGCAGGATAGTAAGAAGCTAGGAAATTCCTTAGAAAATGGAATGGGGAAACTGAGACAGAGAGTTAAATGGCCTAGCAATTTACAGCCAGATAATAAATCCAAAGGTCTTACCTTTCCTAACCAAGGACACTTAAGAGTAAAAGGTTCACACGTTCCAGACCTTGCTGGGGCAGACCTGCCTGGGTCTGGTCCCTATTTGGTAACATTCTTTGAAAGTGAAACTGACCAGAGACTAACCCTGATGTGCTCACTTTGACAAATCAGCATATTAAAAGACACGCCTGGAAAGCTGATGCATATTCTATAGCGATCCTCCTGAGACCTTCCGTAAATGCCCACCTTTAGAAAACTGATAAAAACTTTCAAGACAAAGGATGCAGCATGCCTACCCCCTTCCCCCCTTCTTCTTCCTCAGACATGTACATTTGCTTGCTTTCTCCTAAGCTCTAAAGGTTCCCACAAGATGTGTAACCAGAGGAACCCTGAGCAGCGGCACCTCAGCCCAAGCTACCCCCCTGAACCCATCTCCAGGGGCCTCCTTTGCATCTTTTCTTTGTTTCCTGAGTCCACACAGCCCAGCTGGCTCACTTCTCCAGCCTCTGTGACTTTGTTTCTAAAGGGCCAAGGTAGCTCTGCCCAGGCTCACTCCTGTTGCTGTGATCTTGCCTCTTCCATCTTAAGCCCTTCCTTTGTTTCACTGTCCCCAATTTTAATAAACATACTCCAAAATCACCTGGACTTGTGTTGTGAAATCTTTCCTTCACAACATCAACAACCCACCCATTCTAGACCATACTGGGGCAGATCGGCCTTGGTCCCATTTGCTTTCTGGTGACAATGTTATACATATGCGTTAATATTTAATAAGATAGCACTTCAAATTGTTGAATAAATAATAGATTTATTGAATAAATTATATTTAACATTTAAAAATAATTAATTTAATATCCTACCATGAACTATATCACAAAATAAAATTCAGCTCAGTTATACAGAGAGAAATGATGAAACATAAATATATAAGGAACTAAAAGTATTGATTTTAACACTTAAATACTGATAAGGATAGTTTTTAAGCACTTAAAGGGGAAAGTATTCACATATTACCTAAAAATATGTTGTTCCCCCCAAATATAAAAATAATAAATTATATACAAGGAAATTTTTCTTAAAGATTAATGAAAAGATGTTATCTTCAGTGTATTAAGTTCTTACAAATGCATAAAAAATAAGTTACTACAGTAGACATTAAGGTCAAATATGTGACCTGGCAAATCACTAATGAAGAAATATAACTGACAAATAAACAAGTTTAAAATTATTTTCCAACTACACTCGTAGCCAAGGAAATTGGGATTACAACAACAAAATAATTGCTTTGTCTCAAAGTAGCAATGGCTGAAAGGAGTCACGACAGGAGCCCTAGGCAAGGGGCATAGAAATGGACATTCTCCTATTCTAATGGCACGTATGCAAATTGAAACAACATTTCTAGAGAGGAACCTGACAGTGAATTTCAAACACATTAAAATGTGCATATCTTGTCACCAAGTAATGTCACATTTAGGACTTGATTAGATGTATATAAAAATATCTGCACAGGGATGATCACCATTTTGTTTCTCATTACTATAAAGTTCAGGCCAGACTTGAATGTTCAGAAACAGTAGATAGATTAAATAAACTGTAATATGTACATACAATTATTTTATCTAGTCACACTCAGCAAATATTTATTTACAATAAGTTAATATGTGCTCATTAGAGATCTAAAAGACAGAGGACTGAAAATATGTTCACAGGTTATTGCTGGGTGACAAAAGCAATATGCATGGGAAGTTCCATTTGGATAAAACCTCTATGTTCCAACCCTCCAGAGTGTGAGGATGCAAATGAAGTTACGGCAGTGCTGACATTCATGTTGTGCTGGCTTATGGAACCCATGAACACAACTGCATCACTTTAGTTTCCTTTTTAAAATTTCCTTCCTTTACTATTCTTAGATTCATGTGAAATTGACTTGAAACTACTAAACCATATCTGGTGTGTAATAGTCAGAGTTCTCCAGAGAAACAGAAAGTGCATATATGTATTTGTAAAAGGTTCATTATAAAAAATGGCTCATACATTACAGAGGCTGAGAAGACCCAAGGTCTACAATCTGTAAGCTGGAGCCCCGGGAATGTCAGCATAGACCTGTCTAAGTCCAAAGACCTGACAATCAGGGGAGCCAACAGGGAAAGGCTTCATCCAAGTCTAGTGACAGGAGAAAACTGATGTTCAGTTCAAGCAGTCAGGCAGAGAGAGCAAGTTCTCCCTTGCTCTGTCTTCTGGCTTTATTCAGGGCCTCAACAGATTGAATATTACCTAACATCATTAAGGAGAACAATCTGCTTCTCTGTCTACTGATTCAATGTTAATCTCTTCCAGAAACACCCTCACAGATACACACTCAGAAATAAAATTTAAGGAAATATTTGGGCATTCCATGGCCAGGTCAAATTGACATGTAAAATGAACCATCCCACAGTGAGAAGTTTGAAACCTCAACATTCCTGAGAATGTTAGGGATTTTCCTTTTCATGGTGTCTTAAAGGCTCCTGTCTTCTCACCTCACTAAACCCTGAATCTACTAGTCCAATTTTGCGCATGGCCTTACTCTCTCCTTTCTACCTGAAGGCAACCTAGAACATTGCACTCTCCAATTTTTAAAGTCCCTAACTCACCATACATACCAAGCATCTTTGTGTGCAGCAGCTTTATTAGACATTTGGATTGGTGTGGTAGGATATAATGCACAGCACTCAAAGCCCTCTGGCTAACCCAGTAACCAGGGAGTCAGGTGCAGATAGTCCTGTACCTCAGCTGAGTCTGTCTCTCAGTGACCCTTTTATATTCCCCAGGGTCCTCCACTCCAGAGAGTCAGAGCCTAGGAAAACAACCAAAACTCTATCTATCATCTATCTCAGAGAGGTTGATTTACTTTTAAGAATTAGCTCATATATGTGTGTTTATGTTTATACATATGTATATAAATAAAGCTCTATGATAAAATGATAAGATGTGAATTTGTTTTTTGTTTCATTTTTTTACTTTCTCAGCACTATTCTGTGTTTTCAATTTTTCAGCAATATATAATTTTGTAATGAGGAGAAGTTAGAAATGCATTTAGTTAGCAAGTATATCTATCTGTTTGTACTTAATTATATATAGAATGAATCCAAAGGGACACAAAATAGTTTACATTTAAATAACACATTGCTTCTTACATATTATTTTTTTTGCATAACTTATTTTCTTTTCTACAACCTGTGAAGTAAGCAGAGAAATCATTATAGTTGTCTTTTGACATACGTGAGTCTAGGGCAATAAAAATGCCCACACTGGTACTCAAATATATTTGCCCCTTACAGCAATTCTTGCATTAATATGGGGCAGAGCTGGCCCATAGTGTGGTAGGCAGTTAGGCCTGAGCTGAGCAGGACAGTGCACCAGATACAGAAAGTCACCAGGGCAGAAAGTCCCTGGTGCCCAGCAATGGGCAAAACTGGGAAAACAAGGACCTTGCCTCCAGATGACCTTCCCTTTCTTAGCATATATGGCTGGTCATGAGGTTTTAAAACCCCGACCTTTCCTCCCCTGGCAGGTTATTAATCATGTGGTAGACCCCCTTAGAGGAGAATCAAGGGGCTAAAGAGTGGCTTTATGTGACTCCCATGTGGGCCATGGCACAACCACTCCCTTAAGCATTAACCCAGAGGGATGACATCCCGGCCTCTGTTGTGTTTCAGCCCCAGGCCCGGAATAGCAGCAAAACCAGAACAGACAACATCAGCCGACCTCAGGAGCAGCTGCACTAATGACTTCCTCCTCTGGTGCTGACCAGTCAGTGGAGACCATGACCCTGAAAGGACACACCTGGACAGCTGGTGAATATTCTATTGAGATCCTCCCCAGGAACCACCCCTAAAATCTCCACCCTCAAAAGCCCATAGGATGGAGAACCCAGCACAGCTCTCTCTATAGAGCACACCCGTGCTTTTCCCCACTCCCAGCCCCCAGGCACGTTTTCCTTGCTTCTGTCTTTTTCCTAAGCTCCAAGGGCCCTTCTCTCGCCTCTGTCACTTGTTTCCTGAGCCCTTTTCTTTTATGGCTCACTTCTGCTACCTCTGTGACTTTCTAAATAAACTTTCTCTTATAGTTTGTGTCTTGGCTCTGAATTCTTTCATAGTCAGAACTCAAGTACTGAGGTTGCAGAACCCAAGGTCTGGTCTGATTCCACTGGTCTAAAACCTGGTGTCATTTTCACCCCGAACAATGTGACTCTCACCCCTTTGCTGCCACACATGCCATGCAGGGGAAACCACAGAGACATATTGTTTTATCTTGTCTTTTTCCTATAGGTGTTCATGGAGTTTTTCAGTCATATATCCTATGCCGTAGACCCCACTGATAAACCTGTTTGTGCTTGTCTGCCTGAACTAGCTCCTAAGTGTTTGCTATGCTTAACATATAGTAGTTCTATATTACATGTTAATCCAGCATCATTCTCTTCCTCCTATTAAAGTTTCTCCTCACTAGTCAAGCTCCTGGTCTTGGGTTTTTCATAGATAGACCTGTCTGGTAGACCTAGGGAAAGTTTTTTTGGTCTTCTAATCAATTTTTGAGGAAAATTATAGAACAGTCTTTATTATATTGAAACCTTCCTGGGACTAAAATATCAACCAGTGTGGAAATAGTCCCCAGAAATGCATTTGTTCTCTCACGAGGCATCTCTCAAGACTGGGTCTAAATGAAAATGGCATCCTCGATGGAAGAAAACATTCTAAATACTACAATTGCAAGGTAATCATTAAGCTAAAAGGTGAAACTTTGACATATAAATAAACTGGACAATAAATAAATAAAATAACATATTTTATTTGAATACAAAAGTAATAAATAATACAAATAAATAAAAAGTGAAATAGTAAAGTTGTTTTAACTGTTGTAGATAGTTTTAGTTTCAACAGAACTTGTATATAATGTCTGTTTAATGATTTCTATGTGGGAAGCTCTGTTTTAAGTATTTTAACAAAAATGATTTGTTTAATTTTGATACCAATGCTAGGGGGTCCTTATTATTGTGATTCCCATTTTTCTAGATAGAAAAATCTATAGCATGGAGAAGCTAAGTCACACATGGCCAAGGTCACACAGCTAGAAGATGGCAGAGATGGGATTCCAACCCAGAGTTCACCATCTTCACCTAGGTTAGGGGTTTCATACACATTGCACAACTCGCTGCTTTACATAAATCTTTGAAACATCTACTCTGTGCCAGATACTGTACTTAACATCTTATATGTTATCTTATTGCCTTCAAAAGTCATACTTATAGTGATGAGGGCCTGGGGAGGTGGGTTAAGTCATTTCCTTCTGGCAGAACGTGGATTCAAAGCTGTATCCACTGGCTCTGGATTCTGATGTCTGTCTAATTACAAAATGTGTACTGAATTGACCATATAATACCATTTGATTGTTGGGTGTGACATTTCAAAATAAGTAGTAAAGCTCCTGATATTTTTCTTTGAGAGAGCAATGTGCCATGGAAGTGCCAGTGGAAGAAACAAAGTGGTTGAAATAAGGGCACTGGGGAAAGACTGCATTGATTCTAATCCACCATAGAGGGGAGGAAAAAGTAAATATTTTCCTTCCACTCTTGTAGGCTCTTGGCTGAGATGCCCCTCCCCCATGCAATAAAAGTTTAACACTAACAAAAAAGAAATAAATTAGAAAAGAAAAACAAACAGAAGTTTAACAACATGCTATACCTCTTATACATACGCAAGATACCCAATGGGAATGATTCCCAATTTAGAGCTCCCAAAACCCTTGTAATTCCCTAATCCTTAAGAGCAATGGGAACATCTTTCATGCAACTTTGATCTTTCATCCTCAGTTTTGGAAGTGGCTTCAGATCCATAAAGGTGAGATAGAGGTATTGTTATTTATAATAAGCCTCTTTCAACCTCAGCTGAGTTTATATGAGTGAGGTCACTTTTAAGATGCCCTAAAGATTGGGGTGGGAGAGTGCTGGTCACCAGGGGAACCAATCATGTCATCAGAGAGTTGGAACTTTCAGTCCCATCCCCTGATATCTGGGGAGGGAATATTGTGGAGACTGAGTTCAATTACCAATGGGCAATTATTTAATCAGTCATTCCTATGTAATGAAGCATCCATAAATCCCTGAAAGGAAGGGGTCCAGAGAGCTGCTGAATTGGTAAGTGCATGGAAATTCAGGGAGAATGGCATGCTCGCAGAGCATGAAAGATTCACACCCTTTCCTCATACTTTGGCCTATGCATCTCTTCCACCTGGCTGTGTCTGAGTTATCGTCTCTTGAAATAAATCGATAATATAGTAAGTAAGCTATTTCTCTGAGTTCTTTGAGATGTTTTGGCAAATAAGCAAACCCCAGAAGGGGATGATTGGAGGCTCTGATTGACAGTCATCCAGTCAGAAGCAAAGGTGATGATGATCTGCGCTTACCACTGGTATCTGAAGTGTGTGTCCATTGGTGGGCTGTCAGGCAGTCTTACAGGACTGGGACTGTGAGACCCGACGCTCTCTTCAGGTACTCAGTATCAGCACTGGGCTGAATTGTAGGACACTCAACTGGTGTCAGAAAATTGCTTACTGGTGGGGGGAAAACCCTGCACACTGGAGTTAAATGCACAATCTGGGGTGGTGGAGGAGAAAGGAAATACATCAAACACCCAAATGATGAATGCCTAAAGAAACTTGATATTTAGGCATAATGAATTTTAACATAGTAGCTAAAAGAGATGAACTACATGTACAATTATGTCAAGAAAGATAGATCTAAAAACATAAACTTGATCAAAAAGGCAAATGACAGAATAACGGATACAAAATTCTAACATATGTTTAAACATGCCCACAAATAATATATAGGCTTTATAGTTGCATGATTGAAGTACATAGGAGTAAACAAGAAAAAGATGGAAAGGATGCAAGCTAAATTAATGGGAGGAATTTCCTCAGTTTTAGGGTGAGGAGATAGAACAGGAGAGGGTTAATGGAGAGAACATTAATTTTTCTGTAGTTTAAAAAATATTTAAAAAGACAATGCAAGTATTTGAAATGACAAATAACCATCAGTTGTATACAAGTGTGCATTAGATTTGTTTTTAATTTTATCAAAGTGAAATTTATGACAAAAGAGAATAAAATAAATTATCTGACAAAGAAAACATAGGTAATTCATAGGAGAAAAAAATACAAATAACATATACATAGGAAGAATGCATTAACAGTAGTAAAAGAACAATTCATACAGTCACATTTGTTTTTTCACAAAAATGATAATTGTTATTATTGTTGATGAAGATGTGACAACTCTTCTGGATTGCTTGTGGTAAACTAAACTGGTAAACTACATTAAGAGGATCAATTTTTAATGTTTCAATAACCCAAAGAGTTCACATTCTTTGAGTCAGCCATAAAAACATAAGAAAAAAATATCAAGTGATTAAAAATATTTATATATAGACTGTTTATGGGCATGTTATTTATAACAATTTAAAATGAGAAACAATGTATATATAACAATTATTATATAGCCACATGAAGGACTACTATGTAGCCATTCAAAATCCTGCTGTGGAATCATGTGTAATGTTATGGAAAGTTCAACGATGTCTAGATATTAACATAGAATAGGTTCAGACACAATTATACACACATGTACACATGTATATACTGGTATGTACCTGTATACATGCATGTATTTTCCACATGTCTTTGTAGGAGTGTGTGTTTAAGCAGAAAGCAGACGGACTTGGCTGAGGTTTTCATCATGAAAAGGAATCCCTGTTTTCCAAAAGTGCATCTGGAGCCTGAGTGCTTACAGTGGTTTTGAGAAATAAGTATCCTTACATTTTAAAGAGAAGTCCCTACATTTGCTGCCAGGCTTATGCTTGCAAAACTCACCAGAAGGTAAATTAATTTGTCCTGCAACTCTAACCCCACCAGCCTGCAGGAGGGAGACTAGGAATCAGAGTATATATTCGAGCAAGCAGTCATTGTCAATGGTTGGCAGAGCTCCCCACCACCCTGCTGTTTTCCCACGGCACCCCTGCCCAGGAGGGTAGTGAGGAGAGCTCTCAGATAATCACTCCTCAGGACTGAGCATCTGAAAGCAGGGTAGCCTGGCATTGTACCCCCTTGCCTCAAGCCCAGGAGTTTGTGGGCATGCTGTCACCAAGACTGGGTGCAGCGAGCTGGTTCCTTGGGGGAACCTAATGAGAGATGCAGGGTGTTGGAGGGCACCAATGGAAGTATTCTTCTTCCAGGGAGTGTGCAGTGAGAATCTTGTTTGATCGGCTGTGATGGCAGGGGAAAGAGAAGAGCATGGAGAAATATTGGCGGCAGTGAGAGTGTCATGTGGTGTTAGACCTGTGGAATCAGACTGGCTCCTGGTTCAGCAACTTAAGTACTCGAGTTCTGGGTAGGGAAGAATTCAGAGCCAAGATTCAAACTTTAAGAGAAAACTTATTTAGGGGTAGAAATAAGTGGTAGAAGAAATGGCATCAGGAAACTAATTACAGAGGGAAAGTAAGGCCCTTGAAGCTAAAAAGGAGAAGGGTAAAGGTAATGTGCTTGGGGGGAGGGGAAGAAAGGTGGGGAAGGGTGCAGGTGTGCTCCTCTGAGGGTGAGCATGCTGGGTCCTTTGTCCTAAGGGCTTTTAAAGGTGGAGATTTCGGGAGAGGTCCCAGGGGAGGATTTCAATAGAATATTCATCAGTTTTTCTGGTGTGTCCTTTCAGGATCCTGGACTCCACTCATCTGTCATTGCTATGGTAGGCAGTTATTAATCAATGCAGCTGGTCCTAAGGTCAGCTTCAGAGTCACTTGTCTGGTTTTGCTGCTGCTCTGGGCCTGGAGCTAGAACACAGCTAAGGCCTATGGGCATTTGACATGGGTCAGAACCTCATTGTCCTGCGGGCTTAATGCCTAAGGGCTGTTCTCTGGTCCTTTTCTTTGTACTCCTCTAAAGGAGCCTAACCCACATGACCAGTGACATGTCAGGGGAGGGTCCAGACCGCATGACCACTGATATGAAAGGTTAGGAAGTCTAAACTGCATGATCAGAGATAGGCTAAGGGAAGAAAGGTCACCCTAGGGGTGAGGTATTTGTTTTCCCAGGTTTGCCTTCCACCCTGGTGACCCTCTATACCTGACCCATCATCTTGCTCTGCCCAGGCCTGTCTAACTGCCTACCACACAAAGGCTGTATAGATTCCCCATTCCCAGGTAAGCAAAGGTGCTTTTGTTATCTCAAGGCCAGTGGACCGAAAGACAACTGCCATTGAACAGAGAGTTTGTTATTCACAGTGCCCCATGGAGGGGCCCACCCTGTCATGGGGCCACACAGGGAAGCCTTGGGATCTGTGAGGAGGAGGGGGTGGGCTGTGGGCAAGAGCCTTTTTTTGTGATTTCCTCAAGAAGAAATGGGTGAGCTAGGGTAAGTGGACTCATCATTGGCTAATTTGAATAATTTTTTAGCATGCTCTGGTGTCTAGGGGCTGTCCTAGTTGTCTGTACCTGGCCTTGGGGTAATTAGGGCAGGGGAATACTGCACCTGAGTATGAGAAAAGTGCTAGGGTCAGGACTTCTGTGGGTTAATTTGCATATGAAAGGCAAACCTTCAGGTGAACCCTTTACTCTCTCAAGGAACTGGCTAACCCTGGGAGGGGTGTTCCTCCGGAGACTGCAAGGCCCCAAACTGTCAAAGAATCAGAACGACAGAAAATAAAAAGGCATGATTAATACAGCATTGGAAAAAAATATGTGGGGGTATATCTACCCCATCAGCAAAGAACACAGCGAGAACTCATGCACAGACTTACAGAGAACCTCTCTCCTTACCCCCAGAAATGCCCTCACACAGATACCACCACCTAGAGTACTCTCAAGGTCAAGCCTGAAGGTAAAGATCTTGTCTCGGGTTACAAGGTGCTTGACCTTCTCTCCTTTGGTAAAGGGAGAACTAGAAACAGTAGAGGGAGATGGGGAAGGGGGATGAGGAGAGCACAGAGGAGTGACAGGGGCGTGCAGCCCTTCCCTAAGGCCATGCCTAGGGCCTGGTTCAGTCACATGCGAAGAAGGAAGTATGGGGACTGTATGGGAAGTGAGATTGAAGATTGTTTACTTTAATTTTCTTTTTATTTTTATTAAAAATCTTTTGCTATAAAAGATTCATGACATATTTATAATTTTAACTATTTGTGAGCATACAAGTCAGTGACTTTAAACATAAAGATGAAGTTTCGATTGTGACTAGCTACAACAGGGTTTTTATTTCTAAGTGTTAGGTGGTGGGAGAATGTCTTGTGACTGAGGTGACAGAGGACAGACAGGGAAGATGTTTCCTTGGTGGGAGAGAGAGCACGGGTGGGAACATTTTGAGCATGTCCACCCCCAAGAAGGCATTTTTGGGTGTGGATGAAGGATATTTTTATTAACAGTCACCGCAGCCTAGCTCTAAATCTTTTTCTTCTCCTTCTCCTTTCTCCGTCCCTCCCTCCTCTTCCTCCTCCTCCTCCTCCTTTTTCTTCTTCATTATTCACTTTCCTTTATTCTGTGGTGACCCAGCATTTTTGGTCAGTGCTCATGCTTGATGGGTGCACACAATCATGGGCTGGAGAGAAGCCTGAGCATGGGGTCACTTCCTCACATCATTGCTATGTCACTCTGAATGATTTATCAGTGGCATGTGATGTCACTGGGCACCAGTGAAACAATGGGAGAAAAGTCTTTCCTAGATATTCCAACAAAATTCAGGATCCAGATCTGGTAGCTGGAGATTCCAGGCAGCTTTCAGTCACTGAAGAACAGCGTGAGTACCTGGGCACACCCTGATGGCAATTCTCCAACCGCACCATGAGCTGGGTCTGCCACCCCTTCTAATTTAGCAGTCGTCCGTCAGAACTATCATGGCTCCAGAGTCAGTCACTGTCCAGCACTGCGCCTGGCATATGGTGCTGACTCAGCAATTCTTCATCATATTGAATTGAATTAGATATTTTCTGGACATTTCTCTTGATGAAAAATTATTTACTACCCTTAGTGCAGTATGAGTTCTCTCTTTCTTTGTAAATATATTTTGTTCTCAAATAGCTGAAGGTCAAAATACCTCCCCTGACCAAAGTAGCCTCAGTAGTAATGGGCCTTCTGACAGAGACCCTTTACTCAATTCCTTTTAAAAAATTCTATTTTGAAGTTAAGATATAATTTTTAAACTATAAAATTTACCCTTGTGTTGCAACTCACTACTAGCTAATTTCAGAACATTTTCACCACCTGAAAAAGTAACCTCCTAACCTTTAGCAGTCACTACTGAGAGTCTCCCCCTTTTCAGTCCCTGGAAGCCACCAATATATTGCTGCGTCTATAGATTTGTCTAATTTGGACATTACCTATAAATGCGGCCCTACACTGTGTAGTCTTTTCTCCTCAACTCACATCTAATTTCAATTCAACAGTTTAATCACTGATCTAAATCACTGGCAGAACAGAAAAAAAATGAATTTATTTCTAAAAGGTTCAAGCTAGATAAATAAGGATGCCTGTCTAGAGCATTTAATTATGGGATTAAATCACAATAATAATTTGGTCAAACTCTCCCTACATGACTCCTTATTACCTAGAAGGTACAACAAACCCAAATCTGTAGTCATAATCCACAGGCCACTCCTAAGAGGGTGTGACATGAGACAAAGAGCTCAGGTTCAGGAGCCAAAGACTTTGACTCCAGTCTTGCCAGATCCCCACCACTTCCTAGCTATTTGATTTGGGGCCAGTGAATTCACCTCTGTTCTTCCATCTGCCAAAAAAAATATCCAACTTCATAGGACTGATGTGATGATATGAAGATTAAATGAGTTAATGTGCATCAAGAACATTGAAGAGAGTTTATAACATGACAAGCACTCAAAAGCTATTATTATTATAAGAAAACTAGGCTGTCATCTTTGGTATCTATGGCATTGTATTAATTATGCTTATGTAGATTATATGAGAGACCATCTCTCATTTTCTTAGGACTATGTCAGTCTCTAGCCAAGTCTATTGTCATGTCCAGGGTAGAGATTCAAAATGTGTGATAATGTAATGCATGAGCACTAACCAGTCATAAGTGACAGATGCTGCTCTAAAATGTCAACTTTGTAGATGCAAAGTGGTGGGAAGGTTTTCTGGAGGGCCTCTGTTTGAGGATGGTGATGGGGGCCCTCCAACCACTCTGGGAAACATCTATGTACCATCCTGTAGGGAAAAATATTGCAATATTTTACCCACTGGCAAGCTGGCTGTCAGCCGGGCTTCACAAGGACCATATATGAATCACGGGTTTTGGTACTCTTCGAAACCAACATGAAGCAGAAAATAAATAAAATGATAAAACAGTGAATGTCTTTCACACTCTGCTCAATTCCAGAGGAATTAAAGCCTCTTTTCCTTTAGTGAACAAAAAATGTAATGTTTAGACTTTGTGTACCTATTACACTCGTCAAAGAGGGTAAATGGCCCCAAATGTGAGAAAATGGCCCTGAACTAACCACTCACCTCAGTTTGCTCATCTGTATAGCATGAATATATTAGAGTAGAAACGGTTTATCTTTTTCATCTCTTTAAACCCCATTTTTGTTTCTTCTTTAATTACATAGCTCCACCCCGAGCTGGAGCCCAGGGCCGCAGAGCTGAGCCCGAGTCCAGCAAGGCAGGAGCGCTGCCATGGATCCACTGGGTAGAAAAACACGCCCAGCCCATGGAGTGACTCATTTGCCCCTGAAAACTTGCTGCTACCAAGTTTTGTCCCGAACATTTGAGCCAGCAGTAGTTCAGTCTAGACACAAAGTGGCCAACATGCTTTGAACAAATCTGCTTTTAATGTGTGGAGTGCTCTTGTTTCCCGTCATTATCCTGAGCGATTAAACAAACTGCCAAACTCTTGCTGCAGCAGTCATCGTGCATTACCGAGATGCTCGCTGGGGATTTAATAGTACTCGGTTTGAGACAATATCTTGAGCATTATGAATTCAAGAGAAAAGAGATGTGTTCTTGGCACAAATTGATAGAGTTTCAGGATTTCTGTAATAGATACATACATAATCATATTGTTGAGTTGAAGGAAATGTGTTTCCAATAAGCAGTATTTACTGAGGTTTAACAACAGTATAATAGTTACCTGTCTATTACATGGTAGTCAAAGCTAAAGAAATATGTTTTTAATAATCAATTGGCATTTCAAATAATATAAGATAACTGCCATATGAAATCCAAACTTAGATATGACCTACATATTAGCCTTGTTCTTGGGAATCTCATTCATGAAATCAAGCCTCCAGTGATAGTGATAGGCCATTGTAAAAAGGATATTAGCATCTTAGGACTAGACTTTTTAGTCTCCTCTCTTACACTTTTCTTAGCTTTTCTTTTTTTATTCTTCCTTTTCCTTTTTACTTCTACTTAGCAAGTATTTCATTACACCTCCTGTTATAACTAATAGAGATTGAATTCTGCCTACATAAAGAAAATGGATCCTTCCTCCCAACTGGGAAAAAAAAGAGTAACTGAGAAAGTACCACCAGCTCATTGAATCCAGGCCTGGAGAAGTAGATGGAACAAACCCAGGCACCTCAGGGATGCACATCTGGTGACAGATGCCCTTGGGCCTTGCTCACTCCTCTGGGAAATGTGCAACAAGAATTTTAGGTATGTCCTGCTACATACCTTACACATTTATGGTGTTGGTGCTCGATTACATCTCAGTAAAACTGGGTGAAGAATTTCAGTCACTCTCTCTCCTGGGCAACCATGGAAGCATGTTCTCATTTCAGCAAATGTGGATTTGTGCCTCCAATGGTCCAGCACTCTTCTGCCTTCTTTGAAGGTGGCAGCCTTTATCAGGGTTGGAGTCAGTTCTTGCCCTTACAGAGCCTGCATTCTGCTAGGAGACAGATAACAAGGCATTCCATTAAGGCATTCCACAAGGCATTCCATAGCTCCCCAGAGCATGCTTAGTGCCTGCAGAAAACAGGGGTGCCATGACAGAATAAAGGTGTCTGGGCACTGTGAAGAACACTGTTAAGAGGGTGGCACTTTGCCTCCTTCAATCATACATTTGGCAAATATTTATAGGGAGCCCATCTTATGCAAAACTGCTCTACCTAAAAATCCACTATGACGGCACTGCATGATAAGTGGAAGGCACCAGCCACATAGGCATGGTGGCAGTGGGTGGATTCCCCAGCCAGCTTCCTTCTGGAGAAAACTTGGTCAGAAAAGCACAGGATAAGGACCATTCAAATACAGTTAATAATACAGATAAAACATGCCCATGCTGTGCCTTGTGGTGTATAAAGCACCTGCCCACCAGTTCTCCCCCTTGGAGGCTTCTCCTTCCATGTGCAGAAGCATCCTTCTCCCATGAATGCTCTCCTTAGTGCTCACCATGGCCACGCCCTGCCATCCAGCATGGCTCAGCTCGGAGGCTGCTGCTCAACAGCTCTTCCTGACCACCCTCTTAACAGTGTTCTTCACAGTGCCCAGACACCTTTATTCTGTCATGGCACCCCTGTTTTCTGCAGGCACTAAGCATGCTCTGGGGAGCTATTGTTAATGGAATGCCTTGTTATCTGTCTCCTAGCAGAATGCAGGCTCTGTAAGGGCAAGAACTGACTCCAACCCTGATGAAGGCTGCCACCTTCAAAGAAGGCAGAAGAGTGCTGGACCATTGGAGGCACAAATCCACACTTGCTGAAATGATAAATTTGCAAACACATTTAAGCTCTGGAGCAACAGCCACCCAAGCAGCCATTTGCTGAGACATTTTGAGCAAAGGAATGCTCTCTTCTTGAGCCAATGAGAGCAATGTTCAGGGTAGGACTCAGAAGACTGGATATGACATGTGACTTGGTGATTCTCAAGGCTGTGCCTTGTTACCTGCCCATCCAGAAGATACTCAGAGCACTCAGACTAGGAAGGATCCTTGGACTTTATGGTGAATAATGCCTGTTCTCCCCTCCAACTGAACCCTGGCCATGAATGCTGAACCCAGGGTCTGAATCCAGATGTGGCCTGATGTGGCATCTCTGCCTGTAACTAACTACAGCCTCCTGTGCCCTGAGAGGTGGGCAGATAACAGGGAGGAAGCACATGGCAGGAGATGTGCTCCTTCCATGCCAAAGCCTCTCAGGAATGAGAGCTCATTAAGAGCATGTGCCTCTGCTCCTTGCCTTTGCCAAGTGTCAGCCTTCATTACGGGGCTCAAGGAAGATCAGTTGCAGAGTACGCTGAGTCTGCGCCAAGGTGGGAGTTCCCTCCCAAAGCTCAAGAGGGCTTGGTTAGCAGCTCTGCAGAGATTGGCAACTGCGGTTGAACTTGTCAGACTGTGAGCTTTCCTCAGGATTTATCCACCCCAACACGTGCATGTTTTGAAAAGCAGGGATCTGCTGGGAATTGATTCATTCTTCCATAGGGTCTTCTAATTCTACCTCCCACCACTCCTAGCCTGTCCTCCCCTTTTCTTTGCTTCTCCTTTGGAATTCTGAGAGCCCCACATTAGGAAGTATTTTTTTGCTGATTAAGGTTAGTGTTTTTTTGAAAGAAGCTTATTCCAGTAATAATAATAATAATAATAACAACAACAACAACAATAACAATAATAATAATACTCTGAATTTGCACAGTCCTTTGACAAAAGAAGACTGTTTCCAAAAGTACTTTGGAAGACCTGCTGCACACATATTAGCTCTCTGTGTATTTTCAGCCTAATTGAAAGTTGTGAGAGCAGCATTCCAGTTTTACATGAAAGGAAATTGAGGCTCAGAGAGGGTAGAGAGTTTACCCACGACCACACCACGGAGCAGGGGTGCAGGGGAAACAGAGGGCTTCCCTCTCTCTGACCTTCCATCTCAGAGCAGAGCTCTTGGTCACTTCCCTCCAAGATGTGGTTCAGAGAGATGAAATTGAAAAACTATTTCCTAGTTTGGGAAAAATTTCTTTTTAATCTCAAAGAAAGTAATAGTGTGTTTACAGATATAATGTAAGATTAACTATATCAGCAAACAGTCACATTCAGACGTGTGCAAGCACAACACTCACGGTGAGGTGTGTGTGGTTTTCAGAGACATTTTTAATGTTTCAGAACATGTCCCGAAGGAAGAATTCTTTGCAAATACACACTCAAGTTTCTCTCTCTTTATAAAGAGCCACGATTTTGTAATTTGATATTAAAAGGAAGTGATACATAATTTTTACAGTTTACACTGTTTTACATGGTATTAAAATTACTGCTTGATATTTTAAGCTTTTATGAACAGTGATCCCATTTCATTAATTTTATTAATATACATAAAAACAATTCAATCTGAACTCTACTAACTTGAAATTTATGACCATTTAAACATAGACTTTTACCTTTGTTTGGCTAATGGGGAAAACATGTAGGCAAATGGAAAATGTAAACCCTAAGTGTTTGATAAACTTAAGAAAATACATATTTTAATCTCTTTAAAACCAGATGCTTACATTGTGTGCACATCTTATTTGTTCATTAAGACTAATCCCCAAGGGTTTTTATGTGCCAACAATTATTGGCTTAAGTATAGAGTATGGTGTAGTTTTGAAAGTAATAGTTGTAATTCATTTTTCTTAAACTTCATTCACAAAACTTTACTGATTCAGGCTGCTAGTCTAGATTAGTAATACTTAATAGCAGTGGAAAGGACCCAGAGTTGGGAGCCAGACAGGCCTGGTTCAAATTCCAGTGCTGCCGCTATTTAGCTGTTTGTCCTTGAACAAATGGCTTAATCCTCATGAGTTTTGTCCTCACCCAGGCTGGGGCACTTCTGAGAAGGAAAGGGGGCATTGCTAATAATTACTATGCATAGAACAAGCCAGGGCAAGCCTAATGGCTTGGGCAAGCCAGACAGATACTGATTCTATCAGAATGGGACTCACCTTGCAAATTTCTGGGCTTTAGCTTATCTAGGCTACTGGTAGATGGTGTTTTATTTCAATTTTTCTACCAGTGCCTTCAACTATATGGAACCGAATCTCCTATCCAAGTCCCATGACGTCATCTTGGATCTGTCATATTCAGTTGTAAGAATATTCATAGTAAGGTTATTAAGTCATATGTTCATATGTAGAAAGTCCTAAAGTCAAGTTTAAAATGTCTTATGCAATTCAAAACTTGTGCTTTCCCTGATATCAGGCCTGACTTGTGGCCCTGGGGATGAGCAGAAGGAAAGGGTGTATTCTATTCCATTCCTCTTTGTTCTTTCAATCTGCCTTCCTCTCCTCAGTCCCCTGCTCTGGCTCCACCAGGGTGGGTGGGTGGTGGGGGAAGAGGAAGTACAGGAGAGGGGCCTTGCCTAGCCAAACCCAGGCTTCCTCAGGCAGCACGCCCACTCTGCACTGCACACTTCATCAAACATCGATGGCAACAGTGGCTTTCATGTGCAATGCTTTGGCTAACAGTGAGGGTGATAATATTCATACTTGTACTTCTCTTCTGTAGATTACCTATTTATATTCTTGGTCAATCTATCTTTTTTAACTTTTCATAATAATATTTTCCTTCATTTTCTTTTTCTTTTTTAAAAATATTTTACTTATTAGCCCTGGCTGGCATAGCTCAGTGGATTGAGCGTGGGCTGGGAACCAAAGTGTCCCAGGTTCGATTCCCAGCCAGGGTACATTCCTGGGTTGCAAGCCATAACCCCCAGCAACCGCACATTGATGTTTCTCTCTCACTCTCTCTCTCTCTCCCCCTCCCTCCCTTCCCTCTCTAAAAAAAAATAAAATAAATAAAATCTTTAAAAAAATAAAATAAATAAAATCTTTAAAAAAAATAAAATATTTTACTTATTTATTTTTAGAGAGAGGGGAAGGAGAAAGAGGGAGAGAAACATCAATGTGTGGCTGCCTTTTGTGTGCCCCCAACTGGAGACCTGGCCTGCAAACCAGGCATGTGCCCTGACTGGGAGTCAAACTGTGACCCTTTGGTTTGCAGGCCCTCACTCAATCCACTGAGCTACACCAGCCAGGGCAACACTACTCTGTTTAGATCTTTTCATTATGTACTTAAAAAATACATTCTTTAAAAAGTTTCTTTTAATTGCTCTCTAATATTCCACATGAGCATATGTGTATTGAAAACCTTGTAACTGCCATGTCATATTCTACTACATTTCTAAGCTTTGATGAACACAAGCAATGCTTGTGAGCATACTGTGCATGTCTCCCCATGTTTGTGTACAAATACCTTTAGAGGACAATCACTAAAAGTAAAATCCTTGGGTGATAAGATATCTGCATTTTGATTTTAAAAGCTACTGACAAAATACTCTCCACATTAGTCATAACACTGAACTCCTGCTAGCAAAGTATGGCACAACCCATTTCTCCATATTCTCATGCTGACTTTAGCAATCTAATGAGTGAGATGTAAAATTGTGTTTTAATTTGTCATTGTCTGCATTCATTGCTGCCTCACTGTCCATTATTCAGTTAACATTGAAAGTAAACAGTATTTGTGATGCTCAATGGCCACTTTTGTTCCTTCATTTGTAAATTTCCAATTTGTATTGTTTGCCCATTTTTCTTTTGGGGTAATAATTTTCACTTGTATTGTAACAGATGTGCACTTACAAAGGGTAGTAGTCTTGATTTTGTTCCAGCTTATATTCTACGTTTCAGTTTTCTTGTGGTGTTTCAGACACAGAAATATTAACTTTTTGAGAAGTTACATAACAATTTTTTCCCTGATGATTTCCTAGTGATTTTATACTAAGTACATTTAGATGTATGAGTGAAGGTCAATATGGTTACAAAGCTGTTTTCAGATGGAGAGGGAATTTTATTAAAACAACACATACTGCATAGCTTAAGTGTTCCTAAATGAAATAGGAAGCAAAATTATATGAGAAGGTAATACTTAATGTGGGGAGAAATAAAAAAATTACCCGCACTTTGAACAACACATGTGATCTTTTTTTGCTTAGGGGTGAGGCAGCCTTCCATAAACACAGCTACTTACCTACCTTATCCTTTTTAGGTACTGAGACGGTTACAGTTGAATAAACTCCAAAGCCATGCTTTGGTTATTTATTTTTGGATTCATGTCAAATGTTAGAAAATATTTTTTGGAGAACTGTTTTGGAACACTGTGGATCTGAGTAGCATATTCCTTTTAGTGTATAGATGACCAGCAAAATAAGATTGCTCCGGGAATAATCTGAACTGAACACAACATAAAGAGAAGGGAAATTACCAGGTAGAAAGCAACAAACATAAACATAATCAGCTGCTTCTAACAAGTGACACTTGAAGTTCCAGGGTTAGCAAAGTGAGCCTTCCTGATATTACACAGAGATGTTTGCTGATTGACATTTCCTGTGTGTAAATTCTGCTCCATCTGTAATTGTCAGAATTGATTATTTAAGAGCCCACCGGATGCTGTGCTTTCCTGGACCTGGCGTGTGTCTGAGTCCTTGCCTCCCAGGACACTATGTTTTATGCAGCATGTGCTGGTCTCCTGTGTCCTTCCAGGCCTGGATGCCTGGAAAGAAACCTAAGACTCATGGAGCAGATTTGCATGGGGTGGTATCTGGGGTGGAGAGAACACTGATCAACTATAGGGCCCTCTATAGATAAAAGTCAAAAGTAAATCATATGCTTTTCAGGGCCTGGCCTGGAAAAATAGGGAGACAAAATTTGTGATCCTAGGTTATTAAATATGGTTCAAAACTCAAGTCATAATGAAAACTACCTACGTTCAGGGTGAGGCCTCCTGCAATCCTTCAGGTGAAAACAAGCTCCAAACTCAATGGCAATCTCCACACCAGTGCCAACATACCTGTCACTAACCAGCTCAGGGCTTCAAGTTCAAGTGCCTTCTGCTACAATTAAGGCAACTTCATACTCTTATTTCCATATTCTTGGAATCAAGATTATTTTTCTTGCAGTGGTTGGAATAATGTAATCACTTTTGCTTCATGGAAAGTTCCCTTTTGTGTCTGTTGGCGGAAGCCCTCATATCCCCAGATGTAGATGGGACAGGTCACTTTTGAAGCACAGTGTCAGTGCTTAGTAGTGCTTAGTAGTAATGCACTTTTCATTTAATATTCAGGATAGCGTGAGGATTAAATAAACAAGTTGGATGTTATGGTCCACAGCTTTTACAGATTAGGCTGCTCAGGTGCAGAGAAGCAATTATTTAGTTTGTATGTGGGCAGCCCAAGATGCAAACCTATGTTTTGTGAATGATAAACCACCTCTCTTTTATGGTCCACTCTTACTATACCTGCCTGATTTGCCCATTAAAAAAATAACTAGCTCATCTTGACCAAGGCATATTATCTTTTTTAGTCTACTTCATAGTGAATAAAATGAGAAGGATGAATTAAATATTCATAAGCATTTTTTTTACTTCATGAGTTCCAATTTTATAAAAGGGGAATGAAAATGTCAAGGTTTTGGATTGGTAACTTACATAAAGAAGTGAACTACTATTAAAATGAGACAAAGCCTTCAAAAACACATCTGAAATAAAACTTCGTGATATAAAAATTTTGTTGTGCACCAAATTACTCGAAAGTTTACAGCACAATTTTCACTTCTAGTAGTAGTAATACTTTTAAAAAAAAGATTTTGTTTATTTACTCCTAGAGAGGGAAAAGGAGGGAGAAAGAGAAGGAGAGAAATATCAATGTGTAGTTGTCTAGTGTGCCCCCTACCAGGGACCTAGCCTGCAACTCAAGCTTTTGCCCTGACTGGAAATTGAGCCAGAGACCTTTTGGTTCCAAACTTGCAGTCAGTCCACTGAGCCACACCCACCAGGGCTGGTAGTAGTAATAATTTTTAAAAAATGCTTATAATCCAATCTTCTTTTTGCTTTAAATGTTCAGTTTTATTATGCACTAAGATCAAAGTACCAACTCATCAATTGGTACTTCAATAGTAACAAAATTTATAAAAATATCCAGGAGTTAACTTAAGGAGAAATGTGTGGGCTCTGTGACTACCAACAGAGAAGAAACTTGAATATCAGTACATGAAAATATTTCCTTGGGAGAAAAATTTTTTTTCTTACTTTTTACTGTAGAACTATGATAGATTCTTTTTAAATTAGCATACATTTAATGAAATATCAATAATAAATTTAATGTGGCTTTTGGAGAAACTTAATATAATGATTTTTTCATGTTTACTTGATAGAATACATCTTAAGAAAAGCCAAAATTTTATTAAAAAATTGATGTAAATGGGGTTGTAGAAGGACTATTGCTACATTTCCACTTGCATTATTAATTTTGTTCTTAAAACTATAAGCAAATTTTTGATGAAAATGGTAGAGAATAGATGTCTTTGTTATCAAATCTATCATTTTACCTCAAACATTTAAATGGGTTACCAAGAAGTCTGGTCATGGATTGCTTAGAACAGTAGAAGATGAGATTAGACCTCTTAAGGCAAAGGGTGAAACAGGGTTGCAATTTATCAGTTGTCTGATCCCAACACATATGTTAGGTGCATCTGGATATAGTGTTAGGTAGGGATTACTTATCATGAAAGTCTGCTGTGAGCATGGACCCCAGAGAGGAAGGAAGCTCTGCTACAAAGCCCTCTCAGTTTTCTTACTCCAGGTCACACTTTGTCTTCCCTAGAGTAGAGCTCTCATTCTCTTGATCCATGAAGGTGGCATCTACATACGAAGCAGTAAGATGCCAGAAGAGACTAGGAAGAGAAAAAGGGCAGAGGTTTAGACCAACACAAGAAAAGGAGGGTTCCTGAAAGTAGCCTCCTTCTTGTATCATTGGTCCAGCGGAGTCATGTTACACCTGGCTACCAAGGAAGACCAGAAATTTTGTCTTACTCTGAGAAACCTGGTGCCAGCTAAAATCTACTGTCATGGAAGAAATGGATACTAGTAGACAAACAACAGTTTCCACCCCAAAGGTAAGGAGACAGAATTGGAGGGAGGAGAATTGAGCAGGTGTTATATAATTTGGGATTTGGGGACATCCTTGTGAAATCTCTGAAATAAGCATAGATGCAGAGATGGAGATATTTCTTGGTTTCATTGGCATGAGTGGTCAGGAAACAACCCAAAATTTTAGGGTAAAAGACTTTTGTAATCTTAATTTATGTTACTACAGAACATAAACAGCACAGCTTTTGGAAAAAGAAGTGTTTGCTTTGGAAAATAAAAAATACTAATATAAAATAATTATAGACATGCAGTCATGCTACATATAATATTTTAATCTGTTTTAAAAGTTTAAAAAATAATGACACTGTTTGGAAGAGGACCAAAATAAAGTGAGACAATCCCTAAATAAAGATTTTTCTAAATTACTATGTTTTTAATGTTTGGGTAACATTTCAACATGATTTAGATTTCCAGTACCCCATGGTGGGATTACCAGGTATGTGTAGTTTCATCATCATAGTCAAAGAAAACCCTAAACTCTACCTGATTTAAGGACCTCCTGTTACCAAAGGCAAACAACTCAACTGCTACAGAACCCATCTAGCTTAAGCCTCTTGCTCTGATTTCCCATTGTCAATTGTCCTTGTAAACTGTTAATTTTAATTGCTCATTTGGCTTTGAAGGATTTTCCCCCCTTTTCCTTTAATCAGTGCAACCAAAGGAAACCACAAGGAACTTTAACTCTCAGGTATCAAAAGCTGTCTCCCAGGTCTGTGACAGGTTGAATCGAATGTGTGGAGCTGGGGGTGCAGACTGGTGCACAAGCAGGTCTGGTGCCCAGATGGCCCATTGGCCTTGCTTTTTTCAGTTGAGCCAATCTGTACAACAACCAGGATATTTCACATAAACACCCAGTGTTCTGGCTTTTTTAAAAATATCAGGACTTGTGACAGTTCCTGACCCCTCACACACGTGACAACGGCGAGTAGGAACTGAAAGGTAACCTGTCCCTTCAGGATGTGAACTCCAGCTGCACTCAGACTTCATCGCCCCATGTTATCACCTCCCTCCTGACACCAAGGCCTGTTGCTTTCTAAGCACACGTGGAGCATTGCTTTTGTCACTAACTGGAGACCCTTCTCCATCAAAACTGAAAAAGTGAAAGATAAACTAGCAGGGCTTCACGCTTCAAGAAAAATGTGAAAGAGCAGATCATTTTGCAGAAACGCAAGGTTCCTAAGTAATTGCCTGTCACGTGAGCTCACTCAGGCTCTTGCCTTCCTGGCCCTTGAAGGTATGTGAGGTTGAGGTCTCTGGTGTGCAACTCGCTCCTGAAATATGTACCCAGTAGAAAACCTGGCTTGAAGTTTCATCTGAGAAGAGAAACCATCTCCGTAACTTTAACCATCACATTCTCCACCTCAGCACGGCTCCGTGTCTAAGTGACTGTCTCCTGACTGCAGCTGCTCATGGCCCCATCCGTTCTCAGTGCCTGAGAGCTTTGCTTCCAATGTTAGGCCCATCTGCTTTTCACATCTCTACTCTCCTCCTGCACAGGTCTCATCGGCTGTGAAGGAAATGGTTACTTCCTTAGCTACTGCTGCTGCTTCTTTTATTGACCAAATACTAAAGCAGATAGTGTGTGATCCCTGTCTTTAGCTTTGTATCACCTATGCCATCCGCTCAAGCCAGTCTGGATTCATGCAGGGTCATGTCATTTCCAACCACTTCCCTGATAATTATCAGAGATGACCAGTGGCCTCCTTCTAGCCACTTTCAGTTTCTTCATTTTCATTGAACCTTCTGGGTCTTTTTAACAACATTGACTTTCCAAGCTTTTTTGAGACTTTGTGGCCCTTGGATTCTATGACAATATACACTGCAAATTTTCTCATCCCATCAGTGACTTTCTTACTTTTTTATTTTTTGTCTATACTACACACTTGTTATTCTGTATACTTCTCTGTCTCTCTCTCTCTCCCTCTCCCACAAATTCACTAATTGTATAACTGGAATTGTTTATCTTTGACCCCCTTCACTAATTTTGCTTACTCTTCACCACCCTGCCTCTGGCAACCACTAGTCTGTTCTTTGTATCTATGAGGTTGTCGTTGTTTTTAATTCCAGGTATGTGACATCATATAGTATTTCTCTTCCTCTGTGTATCTTATTTCACTAAGCATAATGCCCTCAAGGTCCATCATTGTTGTCGTAAATGGCAGGATTTCTTTCTTTTTATGGATAAGTATTCCATTGTATATTCGTATATTTCTTTTTCTTTAATCCCCACTTGAGAATGTATTTTCATTATTTTGAGGGAGAGAGAGAGAGAGAGAGATCAATTGGTTGCCTTCTCCTGTGCACCTTGACCAGGGATTGAACCTGAAACCTGGATATGTGACCTGACAGGGAATTGAACCCATAACCTCTTGGTGTACAGGACGATGCTCCAACCAACTCAGCCACACTGGCCAGGATGTGTACATTCATATATTTCTTATGCCAACAAGATATATATCTTCAGAATATCTTTTACCCAAATACACATATAACTTTAGATTTTGAAAAATATTCTTCACTTACAATTAGCCCAATGACTCATGTATCACTTTCCCAACAACTGCTAATGTTGATGTTACTATTATTATTCCTACCTGAGGAAGAAACTGCAGAGAAGTTAATAGGTTCCTGCTCAGGGATGATCAAAAGTTTGTGTAACTTCCAGTTTACTGGCTGAAGGACCTGGCACTACGGCAGGCAACCGTGGATGAAGGTGACTGGGCACAACGAATTCGTAGTGATAGGAAGTACATATGATGATGGAGACAAAGAATCTTAACTCAGGTACCAGCTCCGTCACTTAATAGTTCCATGACTTTGTTAGCTATATTAAGTAATTGCTCTGATCTATTTTCTCACCATTAAAATGAGCCATTGAATAATAACTACGTTGTTCAAAGCTGGGGTCTGGAACACACTTCTTACTTTAGGCATGAAGAGCTATATGAGAATCTCTCCCCCTCCACTTATGATTCTGTGTGTCTTGTCCACCCCAGGGGGATTTCTGCCTTCTTGTCCATACCCTGTGTCACCCCATACGGCCTGGTTCTGAGTGTGATGGAGTGTTAGTAGCTTCTTGACCCAATTCCTGCTGAGCGCCTGGACTGTCCTCACCACCCTGGGAAGGTGATTGGTCTGCTACTAAGCTGGAACCATGATGAGATTACCTGTCTTCATTGGTGTCTATTATGTTCCATATACTTCTTCAGCTATGACCCATCCTCACACAGGGCTTCCTTGGCTACAAAATGAGTTCCTTGTTATACTCAGTTTCACTGGCTATAGTGGTCCCTTCGGAATTTCTACACAGGAAGGCCTTAAGGTCAACCTTTCATTTGAAGGGGACTTGCCTAGGAGCCTTTCCTTAAAACTACAGATAGATAGCAAGTACTTTGAAAGAAGACCTGCTTCCAAGCACTTTCCTGTCCATGGGGGTGTGGAACAGCCCTTCAGCTGATTGTTTTCCCCAGGCCTGATTTTTTTTATCCACATTTGTCCCTTCTTGTGCATCCCTGTACTGATGGTTCCACGGTACTTACTCACTCTACTGAAATGTGACATGTTCTTCTACAAACTATCTTGTTCTCTCATCCAAAGCAATTCATCCGTTTATAATATGAGCATCCTGATAGCTGCATGGGCTCTTTCTTCACATAATGGATCAAGCCATTCATTAAATCCAGTCGAATCTTCTCTTGATCTGTAACGATGATCCCTTGTTCATTTCTGATATTAATAACGTGTGTATTCTTTTATCCTTGGCTATCATGGCTAGAGGTTTATCAATTTTATGGATCTTTTCAAAGAACCAGTGTTTGGTCTCACTGATTTTCTTTATTGTTTTCAACTTTATTGATTATTGGTCTCATTTTTATTTTATTATTAATATATTTTTTCCTCATCTGAGGACATTCCCCTCATTGCTTTTAGAGAGAGAGGAAGAGGGAGAGAGAAACATAGATGTGAGAGGGAAACATCAATCAATGACCTTCCATGCCTGGACCAAGGATTGTATATGCTTGGACTGGAGATCAAACCCTCAACCCAGGTGTGTGCCCTGACCAGGAATCGAACCTACATCCCTTTGGTTACCATATGAAACTCCAACTGAGTCACACCAGCCAGGGCTGTTCTCATTTTTAATATCTCTTTCCTTCTGTTTGTATTAGGCTTAAATTACTGTTCTTTTTCTAGTTTCATGAGGTAGAAGTTTTGATGATTGATTATGGAAATTTATTTCTAATATTGTCTTTCTATGCTATAAATCTCCCTCTAAGCATTGCTTTGGTACTGTGTCACACACATTTTGGTAAGTTGTACTTTAATTTGGTTAAAATATTTTTGAACATTATTTTGACTTCTTCTTTGATCTGTGCATTATTTGAAGGTGTGTTGTTCAATTTCCAAAAATTTGAGGATTTCCCCACTACCTGTTAATGATTTCTGGTTCAACTTCATCATGACCTGAGAACATACTTCCATGATTTCTATTTGTTTAATTTTGTTAAGGTGTGTTTTATGTGCCAGAAATTAGTTTATTTTGGTGGGCATTCCAGGTGAGCTAGAACAGAATGTGGATTCTGCTGTTGCTGGGTAGGATATTGTATAAATGTCCGTTAGAACACTTTGATTGGTAGTGCTTTCAGGTCAGCTCTCACCTTACTGGTTTTCTGCCTGATTGATCTATCAACTGTGATGCTGATTCCAGTCTCCAGCTATAACAATAATTGAAATCTCCAATTATAATAGTGATTGTGCATTTTCCTTGCAGTTTTCCCTCACTTATTGTGAAGCTTGTTGTTAGGTGTGTACATATTTAGGATTGAGATGTCTTCTGGAGAACTGGCTCCCTTGTGACTATATAATGTCTATTTTAATGCAGATAATTCTCCTTGATTTGAAATCTGCTTTGTCTAAAATTGATATAGCTACTCCAACTTTATTTCAATTAGGGTTAGCATACCATATCTTTCTCCATTCTCTTTTAATTTATATGTATGTTTAATTTAAAGTGGGCTTCTTATAAGTAACATATGGTTGGCTATTGTTCTTTACCAACCTATTTTTAATCCACACTATGTCTTTTCAATTGTGTATTTAGATTATTCACCTTCAAGGTGTTTATTGATATAATTGGATTAATATTTATCCTGTTTGTAAATGTTTTCTCGTCATTGCATTTGCTCTTTTGTTCTATTTTACACCTCTTTTTTTTTTTTTTTGCCTTTTCTGCTTTTAGCTGAACACTTTATAAGATTCCATCTTATCTCTTATCTTGGTGTACAAATCAAATTATTTCACAAAAATTTAGTGGTTGCCCTACAGGTACCTCAAAAGAGAGTATTCCCAATTCCTCCCTGCGCTTTTTGATTTTGTTGTTATTCCTTTCCCTTATCCACGGTGATAATAACCAAAGGCATTAGGTCAATTAAAATAAGAAAAATAAAATATTTTATGTTCTTTCATATAATCCTTCTCTGATGCTCCTCCTTTCTTTCTATAGATCTGAATTTCTGACTGATGTCATTTTCATTCTTCCTGAAGTGCCTCTTTTAACATTTCTTGCAGGGCTAAACTAGTGGTGATGAATTTCCTCAGTTTTTGTTTGTAAAACAAGGTCTTGATTTCTTCTTAGTTTTTAAAAAACAATTTTGCTGGATTCAGAATTTTCAGGCTGTTGTTTTTGTTCATGTTTCCTTTTAACTCTTTAAATATTTCACTCCAGTCTCTTCATGCAGATATGGTTTATGATAAGTCCATTATAATTCTTATCCTTGTTTCTCTATAGACAAAGAGCTCCACCCACCTGACTTGTCAAGATATTTGATTTGTCTTTGTTTTTGTGCAGGTTGAATATAATATGCATAGGTATTAAAGTTTTTGGTATTTGTATTCTTCAGCATTTTCTGAACCTGGACCTGTGATTTGGTGACTGCCAGTATTTCTGAAAAGAAATCTGATCATTATTACTTAAATAATTTTGTTTCTTTCTTTTTCTCCTTCTGATATTCTGATTACACATATGTACACTTTTTGATGTTGTTCCACAGTTTCTGGATGATCTCTTTTTTTCATTCTTTTCTTTCCTCTGTATTCCTGTTAAGGATGCTGCAAATGACATATCTTCATGCTTACTAATTATTTCCTAGGCTGTATTCAATCTTTCTTAAAGTTGTGATTATCAAATATCAGTGGGTGTAGAGTCACTGGTGACATTAGTTTAAAAAAAAGGTTTCCAGAACACCTCTCCTGAGATTCTGATACAGTAGGTATCAGAATCTCAATTGGGACTCAGGCTCCTGCATTTAGAACAAAAGACGCTAATGCTGGTGGTTCAATACTTCTCTATGACGTCATAATGCCACCATAATGCCATCATAAAGGACAGTTATAGAATGTAGACCTTGAGTCGGCATTCATGGGTTATCTGAGCAACAGAACCAGTAACAGAAGCTACTGGAGGACACAGTTTCCATCAGGCTCTGTGAACTTGGCCCAGAAAATAGAAGGTCTGTTGTTGAACTCTGAGGCTTTCAGCTACAATCAAAATCTTGTTAGCTTTCTTAAACATGCACATCATTAATTATTAGAGAACCTGTAAAATGTCTCAATGTAATTCAATATTGCCACTACCTTGTACGTTCACCCTCCACTTAGGCAAAGATGAAATATGCTCATTGAGAAATTTGGAAAATACTAAAAAAAATAAGAATCCAGTTACTCTTTATTGAATTTGCTGTGTGACAGTGTAGTATGACTCCTATATGGATTATCTCATTTAGCTCTTACAACTATTTTATGGAATGTTTTCCAAGTTTCTATTTTATAGCTAAAGAAGTAAATCTTGGAGAGGTTAAGTGATTCACCCAAGGACATACATCAAGTAAAAAGCAGTTCAGGATTTAAATACTGCAGGTCAGATTCTGAAGCCTAGGTGTGCCTCTGTCTTGTGAAAAGCCTACTATTCTTAATTGTGTTGACGTAGGTGAAGTCTGTTAATATTTGGTTCATTTCTGTACATACTTCAGAAAGGATATGAGTATAATATTTAAAAGTCTGGTCTTTGAACACAAAATGAACTTGGTTTAGTGTCTGGCTTTGACACTGACCTTGTGAGTTTCAGTACATTTTTCTTTTTAAAATTCTATGGGATTCAGTTTTCCTAGCTTCAAAGTAATGAAAATAATATTTACCTCCTGAATGACAACAATTTAATAAGATAATGTGGTTGGGAAGCTCTTAGCACTGTGTCTAGCTGATTAAAATGACTCAGTAAAAGTTACTATAAATATATAGATATACTTTGAATTTTATATATTTAAAACTTACAGTCATTCTCAAAATAATTGTTCTATATACTAGTTATGGTTTACATTTATGATCTAGTCCAGACAACTGTCCACATGTCTGCACTGCACATACTCCTATCTAAGATAATCTATCCTACCCCTAACCCCTGTTGTGTACAGAGCCACTCTCCCACCCCTTGCCCACCGCTGATTAAAAGTGGGGAGGCACTTGATACAGAGAGAGATAACCCAGCAGCTGACCAGTCGCCTGTGACCTGCTGTTAATAGATGAGCTGTGGTTTTGGAAAAGACAACTGAAACAGTAGACACTCAGGTCTGCAATGAGAACAGAGATGTCATGAGACCAGAACAACCATGGGGACTTGTTACTTAGCAAGATGGGAAGAGGAATGCACAAAGATAGTGAAGAAATATGAGAGAGAGAGACAGAGAAAGACGGAGACAGAGACAGAGAGAACAGAGTCCCAGAGCTGTATCTGCCTCTATCTCAGACTCCACTCATTTCCAGAACTATCTCAAGGGAACTTTACTTGGAATTTCCAAGATAATCCTTAAGTTAAGTTGAAACAATAAACACTCAGTAATAACTAAAAAATGAGTAATGAAGAGCACCTTTCCCTGTCTGTTAAAGATATACGTTAAAATAACGAGACGCAGTTCAGTGCAGGCAGACTGATTGATAGGATAGCATATGAAGTCCAGAAACAGGTTATGAGCACATAGAAATTATTACATAATAAAGACGGCATTTGAGTTCAGGGAGGAAGGGGCAGGTTTGCCAATAAGCGATATTGAAGTGATTGGCTCACTGGTTTGAAAAATATGAAACCAGATTTTTTCTTCATATATTTTACCAGCATCCAGGCCAGAGGCATTAATGATTTTGATTTAGAAAGAAAACTATTTAAGTTTCATATGGAAAGGCAGGTGATTGTTCACATAATCACTGGGGACATGAAGAGTTTTCTGAGGACAACATCAGCAGCATCAGTCATAAAGGGAAATATAGTGGATTTAGCCACATAAATATTAGAAACATTTGCATGAGAAAAGCATTTGCAATAAGAGGCTAATTAAAAATTGGGAAAATGTTGCGACATATATAACTGACAAATGATTAGACCTCTTATTGTATCAAGGACTCATAAATAATAAGATACATTAGAAAAACAGGAAACAGATGCTGTATATGCAGTGTGATGCACTTTATGTTATGCACTTTTTGAAATAACATTTTATATGTATATGTATAATATACTTAGATGTGCTTTTTGTAAAAACATGTATTTCTATTAAAATTAATATATTTTATAATTCAATCAAAATAACCAAAGATATTTACCCCAAATTGTAAAAAGTATAATAGCACCATGGATGATATTTATTTATTTAATTTTTATATTTCTGTATTTTCCAAATTTTCATCAATAAATGGATTTTACTTCTGGAATGAATAAAAACATTGTAAAAAGTAGAACTATAAACAATAGAATGAATGGCTACCTAATGCTTTTTTGCTCCGTCTGGTTTTATCAAGATACTTGGATTTGAGGGGGAACAGAACTCTGGGGACTCTCACTGAAGGCCCTGCGCCTGGGCTTCGCTGGCCTCTCAGTGCAGATGCCTAACACAGGGGATGCCATTGTACGAACCGGCTGGCTGGCTCAGCCTGTCTCCATGCCTGGGACAAGCAGCACAGTGAAGAAAGAAGGGAAAAAAGCCAGAGGCGTGTATCCCAGTGAAGAGGGAGCATGACTTCAAGACTTTCCAGGGCGTTTCCTACTTGACATTTCCTTCCTTGACCTTTTAGCTTCTCACTTCACAAACACTGGTCCAGAGCTAGATTTAGCACTATCTTTAGAAAAGGGTGGTTTTCCCAGGAACTTGAACTGCAGATCTTCGAACTCAAGAAGGCAAGTTCAGTCACAACCTCTCATGGTGCTGTTTAACCTGGTTACATACCTGGGAAGAGCTTCTGCCTGACTCAGCAGGATGTGCAGGAGGCTTCCCAAACTTGAGCAAGGCTTTTGCCTACAAGGTTGACATACTAAAGTATTCATGCAGCCTCAGAATCACATCCTTCTACAATTTTTCTTCATTGATGTCTTTTGACCTATCTCCAAACATAAAGAAAAATTATTACTTTTGCCTTTAACACAAATGATGATACTTGAGGTGATGGGGGTTAGAACTCAGCAAAGAGAGTCATTCTTTATGGCTTTGAACCTGTCTTTGAGTTTGGCATCTTGCTTAAGCCCTCTGAGCAGCTTATGTGCTTTAAGTCTCTGGTCTCCCTCTTGGAATCTTGGCCTCCCCTTTGCCCTCTCCACCTCATTAATTCCCCCAGCAAGCTATAGCTGACCCTTTAGCCTTGTTCAGATGCTCTGTTAACATCTCTTGATTTCCTGGAACCATGACTTTAGACTCTTATTTCCCATTCATTCCTCTGGCTTCCCTCCTCTTGCATGCCACATAACAACCAGGTGGCAGCACAGCCACCTGCAGTAAGACTATCGAAGTACCTGGATCAAAATGTCTGGACTCAAGTCTTTGTTTCCAGACCTACGTTATTAACTGTGTGTATTAGGGGGTTGACTCAACTTCTTACTCTGTTCAATCATTTGTAAAATGTGGGTGATGATAATAATGTCCATCTTGTGAGCTGGGAGTGAGGTGTAGTATGTGGATAGCTTAGCCTAGTGTGTGATTACATATAAATGTCCATTATAAAAGTTAGCCAATATTGTTCTTGTTAGCTGGCAGCAGAGCTCCCACCACACACCAGGAATTATTCATATTTCTGTTTTGCTTCTCTTCCTCTCACTAACTTTATCTAGCCACACTGGCCTGCATGTTCCTAAAACAGCTAAGCCCTTCCCTGCCCCAGGGCCTTTGCACTCACTATTCTCCATTTCTGGAGTACATTCTCTGACTCTTCCCCTGGGTGGCTGGCTTCTCCTCTTTCTTCTTATTTCGGCTTCGTTGCCACCTCCTCCAGGAAGTTTTTGGGGCTTATTCAAGATGAGACAGGTCACTTTAACCCCCATTTAATCTTCTTTTATAATGTTAGGCTTATTTCTCCTTCAGTGACTTTATTTATTTACTTCTAGGTCGCTTGTCCCTCTCACCACCCTGTGAGCCTCTGACAGCAGAGGCTCATCTTCTCTTTACCTCAGCATCTATGTGGGATCTGGCACAGACCTAAGGATTTATTGAGTGAATAAATAGATTAATAAATGGGCTAGAGGAATGTACTTCTCTTATATAATTTATCTAATGAAACAGTTGGTGAATGCTGAACGGCTTAGCAGGATAACCAACTTCTTGCGAGTCAGCAGCTAACAGGGAAGTCTGTCTCCATTTACCCTTATCAAGACTGACAAGACCGTGCAAAGTCCTTTGAGCTTCTAAGAGAGGAATAGCAGTGCATAAACACAAAAAATAATCTTGTTTCTTGTTACAAATTCAAAATAATTTTTGAAAAGGAACAGGCCCTCTCAAAGCACTATGCCCACACGATCTTTCCTTTAAGTAGCAAAAAACCCCAAATAGTTTTATGATCTCTAATGTAATGCAGATGTAGAGAGTAAGAATTTGATGGTCAATTAATTTAGAAAATATCCAGGGCTTTGCAGAGGTTCAACTTATGGACTTTGAAATTTGACTCATGATTACAATGCCCTCCCCACTCTTTTCCCTATCCCTAGATATAAAAAGAAAGGAAAGCTTTCTTTTTTCCATATTGCTTATGGAATGTTCTAGAGGGGTTTGTAAGCTGTTCTTTATAAAAACTCTTGGACCAAGATTTTTGGCCTTTTCCAATTGGGATTCTTCCTGAGCATTGAAGTGAAGCAATATTAAACTGGCAGGCAGCTGAGACCTGATTACTGTGGAAGGTTGAAAGGAAAGAGTTGGCATCTTTGTGGCTTATTAATCTTCGAAAGAAAGAAAGCTCTGGCCACTGTACCAAATGCCCATGTGTCAGAGTCCGATCTCCTGTTGTTCTGGGTTTCAGTCTAAATGTAGAGCAAATGTTTCAGGAAGTTCCAGGCAGCTGGAGAGCATGTTTCTTTCCCATGCGACCAAGTCTTAATTTCATGAATTAATATCCCACTCTGAGAAAGCCTAGAACTATTAAGACTAGGCATAGGCAGTCATTTCTTGATCAATTAATCAATTAACAAATGGTTATTGGGGTTCCCCAGTATGCTCTTAGACAAAATAATGTCCTCCTGTTCTTTGCATCTGAAGTTCTTCACACACACACATCTGTCACACTGCACTTACCACTTTACATTGTGCATGAATATAATGTTTTCCTCAAGAGAGCACTTCTGGTAACAGTTGTGTTGAGATATAATGGACACACCAGACAATCCATCCATTAAAGCAGACAATTAAATGGTTTTTATTATATCCACAAAGTGGTGCAACCATCAACACAACCCATTTAGAACATTTTTATCACCCCCAAAAGGAACCCCCATACCCTTGAGTTGTCACCAAAATCCGTATCATTCCTCCCCAAGCCCTAGGCAATTGCTGTCCTACTTTCTGTCCCTATAGATTTGCAAAGCCTGGACATTCTGTATAAATAGAATTATAAAATATGTGACCTTTGTGACTAGCTATAGTACCATCTTAGGTATGGTAGTTATCTTTGTGCCCAGCACAAAATAAGTTCTCAGTAAACAAAGGTTATTTGAATGAGTGATCATGCTTTTAATATCAACTTACCACTGTGCGGTGACAGTGTGGAAGGGATATAAGACATAAATCTTGACCACAAGGTATTTTAAATTCAGATGATGAGAGATGATTGACCTAAAATACTAAATTATATGACCTAAAGTGTTCATAAGTTGTACATAAACTGGAATAAGATGATATATCACAAATACTGTTTTTGTGGAAATTTTAAGGTCCAATTTATTAAGTAATAAGTAAAGGAAGTTTTGGCTTAATAAAAAAGGCTATACCTCTGTATTCTAACTTTATCTCTCATCAAACCGTTTCTCTTGGTCCCACTGTCTAGATCAATATCCAAATGTCTATATATCTATATCATCTACTTCTACTTCTGTTTCTGCTCCTAGTTCTTATTTCTTTCAAAACCACAGATATGCAGGGTGAGGCAAAAGTAGGCTTATAATTCATATAAATTCTGTATATTTAACACAGAATTTATTCTTGTATTATTATTTATTAATTGTTTATTTTTCATGTGATCAACTATAACCTACTTTTGCCCAGCCCTGTGTGTATGTGTGTGTATATGTGTATATATAGATATTTTTATGTTTTATGTATATATATATATTCTGTTTTATATATATACATTCATATATATATATATATATATATATATATATATATCACATTTTGGAGTAGCATCACAAAGTTTGTGCTCTTTCAGTCATTGCCATGGTTTCTTCTCCTGAAACATGAATAAGGAAACCTACAATTTGATTGATGAATACTAGGAAACCTCAAATATTATAACCTTTAATAACTCCCTTTTATTCTTTTCTGCCTCCTGCTGCCAATGTCCAAGTGGGCATTGTCCAGATCTCATCTTCGCTTTGCTATTGACAATGTGGTGTTACAGCTTTCTCTAAAGTAGGAGTTCCAGTCTCTGAAAAGCTTTTCCCATTTGTATATTCCATGCTACTTAAAACTTCATATATTTTAAACAGAAGAGATTTTTCTCCTCATACCATCCTCTTCACTGCATTTCAATAAAACCACACATGCTTGAGATGTGAGAATCATATTTCATTCTTTCCAGCTCTTCATACTCTATGTCCAATTAACCATCGAAGTCGATTAATGTTTGCCATGGGTTGTATTTGACCAGTTATTTATTTTTGCTTCCATCCAGCTCCCTAGTTATGAAATGCAGATAACTATTTCCAACCCCACAAAAGAAACTATGAGAAATAAAGAAACTATGAGGAAAAATAGAAGACATTCTATTTTTCCCTTTAAAGTGCAGAGGACACATTCCTAAATAAGAACCCCAATTCTGGAATCTTCCTGAGTGTGGTGGATCTGTGGCCTGGGAAAAGTAAGTTAAGTTTTCTGCATCTTACTTATAAGATAGGGACTTCTTAGTAACAGCATGGGATAGTGGTAATGATTAAATGGGGTGATCCATGTAAAGTGCTTAGAAGAACACCTAGGGCAGAGTAAGAACCCAGAAAACACGACCACTCTGTAGACATATACATTGTGTATGTTTGCTTTGTCAGAAGTAGAAGGCACCCTTCATGGGCTGTCCTGTACATGGATGGGAAGGCAGGTGTATGGTCTCCATCTGCATCACGTCATCATGGATTTACCTAAATGTGAGCCTGTGGCTTCTTTCATTCTGGCCATTATCGCAGAAGTGGGGCTGGGTGCCTCTGAGCTTCCTTGAGATTATTGGAGCTGTGCATTAATGAAAAGACAAATAAGTGTAAGGATTTAATGCTATTCTATGCTTTAGTGTTTTTTAAAGGATAACATTTGAAGTTTGTTGTATCCTGACTGATGATGAATGAGTTTCAACTGGCACCTTTAAACCAACACACCTACTTTGCATTAAGTAATTTGTAGCTTAAGAACCAGCCTCAATCTTCTACAGAAAACTTAAGGCACACCCACATATTAAAATCATCTCATGGTATTGTAGCTGTGCCTCACACTGGCTTCCACTTTTTTCCATCTTTCTTTTCCTCCTTTAGTCAAAAAAAGAAGTATGTGGGAGGTGGGAAGGGTTGGGGTGGTGGGGAGGGGTGAGGAAAAAGGCAGAAAACTGTATTTGAACAACAATAAAAATGTAAAAAAAGTAAAAAAAAAGAAGTATGCCTTTTAATTACCCACTCTATTCACTATTATAGCTCCAAGTGATTTCTTTACTTTTTCCAAAAGAATGTGTCACAGGCTCAGGGCCATGCCCACAAAAAATTCCAGAAAGGATATGAGCAGGAGAAGCATGGTTTCTATAAGGCACAGCTTCCCGAGGGACCGACATCCAAGATTCCTGAACTCATGTATGCTCATAACATCTGGTATGTTTGCTAAAATCCATCAGAGTCATTACCTACATAAACTGGGGAGAAAAAAACCCATCTCATCATCTTTGAATAAAATAAACCTCTACCCTGATACACAGCCATCTCAAAAATTCATTTTCTTTGGCTGTTGATTTTATGCATGTTCACAAGGAAAATCAAAAAGACCCATTCAGTAGGAATGCAATGTGGCTTGAGAAGGAGTGAGAGTTCTTAAAAAATTCCCCAACAAGGGCCAATTCGCTATTGGACTCTCAAATCTTTTCTCCACTGTGAATATCAGTTACAAAGGCATGGAGAAGCCTCCTGGTTTTACCCTCCTCTCCTAACACAAACAGCCAACATAATCATGCAGAGGCTCACACGGGCACATTGCGATCCGTACGCCTTTGGCTCTCCTGCAGCCAAGAGCCAACCCCTGAAGCAGCAGCAGCACATTCTCTTCCCAAAGGCTGTACCCAAACAGCTCCTGCTAAAGCCTGGAAGCCACAGATATCAGACTTCCCCATTCAGTGTTCCAAATGGCAAGGGGTGGCAATCATTAAAAAGAGATCATCATTAATAGCATCTCTAGAAAATTCAGCCAGCAGCCTGGTTTCCTGTGTTAGTCCTCATGAAAGAAAAATATAAACCAGCCCAGTGGCATTGGAACTACTCAAAAATAATGTCAGATACTCCCCAACAAAAGCCCCTAAAAGAGGATAAGTGTGGATTTAAAACAACTATCCCCTCTTATACTTACCTCTTTCTTTTGATATTTCTGAGTATTTAGTGATTGTCTGCTAGGCACCAGAAACCATGAGCAGAGTGGCCACCACACCAACCCTCAGAGCTCTTACCACCTGGTGGTGTCAACAGAAGGGAGAGTCACTAACAGAGGGGTGACGGTAAGGCTGTAGGAACACATGGAGAAGCATCTAATCCAGTTCTGAGGGGTCAACGATGGCTTGCTAGGGTAAGTTCAATCTAAATTGGGACTTGAAAGATGTAGATGAAGGAGTCAAGAGAAAAAAGAAATTTCCAGGCAAAGAGAAAGCTTGTGCATACAACTGAATGTGAGGTCGGGCATGGCCATTAGAAACAGAAAAGAGGAAGCTGTGTGGTATAGGTCATATTAAGGCATGAAAAGAATCTGGGGTGTGTGTGTATGTATATGTGTGTGTTTTGGCAAGGGATACATGAAGAAGTGAATTTGTTAGTTGCATTTCAGACAAAGCACTACAACCTGGGGTGCAGAATGGATGGAAGAGTATAGAACCACAAGCAAGAATGCCAATGGGAGGCTGGTGTCCAACTCTTGACAAAAAGATGGATGTCTGAACCTAGGTGTAGCAACAGTGGTGATGAATAGGCAAAGACAGGGTCCAAGGTGTCTACTGCCAGATGTTAACAGCATGCAAACTGCAAGAATAGTCCTCTACAGAGGCTGGGCCCATACTACTGAAGGGGCTGTGATCTAGAATATATGTATTACTGGAGATTCATTTCTGAGGATAATAATGCTAGGTTCTCAGTTGGTCAAATCTGTCTTGTGATCTTCAAGTGGGAAAAAAAGTGACAGGTTAGGGTGGTTGAGATTTGGAAGACACTACAGGCATTAAACATTTGTTTACCTTTATGCCAATATCACATTTTCTTGAATACCTTTGAAAGAAGTATCAAAGTCAGTAGAATTAGCTCTCTATTGTCTGTTTGGCTTTCACAAAATTGTGAAAGCTCTTTTAATGCTAGCTCTTTTGTGTTTTCTGTGGGTTTTAGAATGATCTTGTCAATTAACAAAACAAAATTGCTAGGAGTTTGATTGTGATTGCATGATGGCAAATGTCTCCAGGTATGCAAAGAGGAAGAAAATGTACCTTTCATGTACCATTCTGAGGAAATTATTTCAGGACTTACACCAGCAAACACAGGGAGAGATCAAAGAGGAAGTTGTGGAATGCAGGAAGGCTGAGAGACCTCAGTGGTATCTGCAGAGCCCTCAGGAGCATCTGGTCTATGTTGCAGCAAGAGGTCAGGGGCGGGTGAATGTCCCAGGAAGAAAGTGGATTCCATGCAGTAGTAGACCACATAATGGAAGTTGAAATATTTTGAAGACATATTGGGGGCACATTACATTTTTGAAAACAAGGAAAAAGGCATTTAGAGACTTCTGGCAAAGCAACAACTACACAGGAAATTTGTGGTCAGAATATAAAACAAAAATTGAAAATGGCATTCTTTAAAGCTATTGTTAGAGCATAATAAAAAGCAATTCTTTAACCTTGATTCAAGAAGTGCTTTACTTTATAAGGTCCAGGCATCATCATATTAAGGCAATAAAGGAAGAGATGCATGTGACTGGACTAGGTAGGGAAGAATAACTCACATGTCTTTAACATTTTTTTTCTTTATTGATTGATTGGAGAGAGAGAGATACCGATTTGTTGTTTTACTTATATATTCATTGGTTGATGTGCTTGTATGTGCCCTGACAGGGACTGAGGGCTCAACTCTGCAACCTTGACATATTGGTATGGTTCTCTAACCAAATTAGCAGCAGGGCTAACATATGAGTCTTTACTATGTGCCATCATGGGTTAGTTACATAATCCTCACTATTTTATATATATATTTAAATATTTTATTGATTATGCTATTACAGTAGTCCCATTACCCCCCTTCATTCCCCTCCACCCTGCACACCCCCTCCGACCCTCATTCCCCCTTTTAGTTCATGTCCATGTGTCATTAGTTCTTTAGCTTCTACATTTCCCATACTATTCTTGCCCTTCCCCTGTCTATTTTCTACCTACCATCTATGCTACTTATTTTCTGTACCTTTTCCTCCTCTCTCCCCCTCCCATTCTCCTGTTGCTAATCCTCCATGTGATCTCCATTTCTGTGGTTCTGTTCCTGTTCTAGTTGTTTGCTTAGTTTATTTTGTTTTTGTTTTAGGCATGGTTGTTAGTAATTGTGAGTTTGCTGTTATTTTACTATACATGTTTTGTTACCTTCTTTTTCTTAGATAAGTCCCTTTAACATTTCATATAATAAAGGCTTCATGATGATGAACTCCTTTAACTGGACCTTATCTGGGAAGCACTTTATCTACCCTTCCATTCTAAATGAAAGCTTTGCTGGATAGAGCAATCTTGGATGGAGGTCCTCGCCTTTCATGACTTGGAATACTTCTTTCCAGCCCCTTCTTGCCTGTAAGGTCTCTTTTGAGAAATCAGCTGACAGTCTGATGGGAACTCCTTTGTAGGTTACTGTCTCCTTATCTCTTGCTGCTTCTAGGATTCTCTCTTTTTTACCTTGGCTAATGTAATTATGATGTGCCTTGGTATGTGCCTCCTTGGGTCCAACTTGTTTGGGACTCTCTGAGCTTCCTGGACTTCCTGAAAGTCTGTTTCCTTTGCCAGACTGGGGAGGTTCTCCTTTATTATTTGTTCAAATAACTTTTCCATATGTTGCTCTTCCTGTTCCCCTTCTGGTATCCCTATAATTCAGAAGCTGGAATGTTTAAAGGTGTCCTGGAGGTTCCTACGCCTCTCCTCATTTTTTTGAATTCTTATTTCTTCATTTTTTTTTGTTTGGTTGTTTCTTTCTTCCTTCTGGTCCACTCCATTGTTTGAGTCCCAGTTTTCTTCCTATCACTATTGGTTCCCTGTTCATTTTCCTTCATTTCACTTAGTGTAGACTTCATTTTTTCATCTAATTTGTGACCAAATTCAACCAATTCCCTGAGCATCCTGATCACCAGTGCTTCGAACTGTGCATCTGATAGGTTGGCTATCTCTTAGTCGCTTAGTTGTATTTGTTCTGGAGCTTTGATCTGTTCTTCCATTTGGACCATTGTTTTTTGTCTTGCCATGCCTGTTACATATGAGGGGTGGAGCCTTATGTGTTCATCAGGGCAGGACAACCCAGTTGCTGGGTTGTGATGCTGTATGTGAGGGTGGGGTCCAAGAGGGAACAATGGTGCTTGCTCCACTCTCAGTTGGACTTCAGTCCCTTCCACCACTTCCCCAAAGGAAATTGGGCCTTTCTCGTGCTAATTCCTGTGTGGGTGGGCTTGTGCAAATTCTAGGACCCCGTGGGTCTCTCCAACAAACTCTCCTGTGAAGCTGAGAGTCTCTCCCTGTGCCTCAACCCCCACAGGTGTTTTCATTCAGTGCCCCGAAGCTCTATGTCCTGGCGCTGGGACCCTGGGTTGCCTGCAGTGCCTTGCTTCACAGTTGCCACCTCACTGGGTCTGCCGGTTGCCACCCTGAGCCCGGGTCTGCCAGCCACCACCTGTGTGCCCTGGGTCCGCCCGCTGCGGTCTTGCATGCCCAGTCCCACTGCTCTTTGTGTCTCAACCCCTCTCTACCTGGCTGCCCGACTCTGCATCTCCTACCTGTCTGGATTAATGTGTCTATTTTAACCCCTTGGTTGTCTGACTTCCATACAGTTCAATTTTCTTTCAGTTCTGGTTATTTTTCTGTTTCTAAATTGTTGTTGTCTCTATCTTGGCTGTGCAGGCAGACAGTGTGTCTACCTATGCCTCCATCTTGGCCAGAAGCCTGTATATATATATATATATTTTTTAACAGCCTATCCAGAAAGTATCCAGCCACAAGCTATATACGGTGTACTATGAAAAATAGAGACAGTTGTCGAAGAAGATACAAGATACAAGAAACATTGTTGATAGGACAATGACACCTCAGTCCCCTTCAAAGTAGGCACCTTGGGACCTTACACAATTCTCCCAGTGGCCATCAGCTGCCTCATCATATTTTCCTAACCAACAGTCTGAAATCTCTTCCCTTTCAAAGGTGATTTTAGTTTTAGAAAAATCCAGAAGTCACAGGGTGCCAAATCTGGGCTATAGTGGGGCTGAGTCACCTGGGTGACTTGATGTTTCACCAAAAAACTCTGCGTGAGTGGGCACGTTGTTGTGATAAAACTGCCAATCACCAGGTGCCCATACTTGCAGCCTTCTGAATCATCTGAATAGTTTCCGTGGAGGGATGTTTAAGTTTAACACAAAATTTGATGCACATTTGTTGCTCTACTTGATCAGTCATTTTGAATGCAATGGCCACACAGTACACATGCTCACTCAATGGTGCCTACCATCCTCATTGACTAGTATAGTGAAGTTGTCATTGTTCACACATATGCATTCCAGTCCACTCTCCTTGGCTGCCAGGTCACATTGATGTCTCACAAACTGTTCTCATTATATTAAAAATGGGTGGACTTTTTTTGGACAGACCTTTGTACACACACACACACACACACACACACACTCTATACATTTACATGTATATATATTTAAAGATGAACTCAGGCAGAAAGAAGTAAGAAATGATTTGGGCAAGACCACAAAGGTACTAAGTATGACTTTTAAACATTATTATATAAAATGTATTTAAATACATAAATAACAATATTTCTGGTTTATGATATTTAGATTCAACTTACAGATAAATCATGGAATGATGTTCTGGAACAGAACTTCACAATGTACAAGTACATACATGGTTAATGGCAGCCAATAGGTTGGATGGTGGAAAGATGAAAATTGGGATAAGGAGGGTAATGTTCTCACCTTACATAATGGGTAATAAGGACATAATGTTTATATGTGATGAAACAGACATCGAGGCACCAGCATGTATTTTAAATTACAAATGCAGCCAATGGAAAATCATTAATAATTATACAACTACTCACACTGTAAATAATGAAGAAAAGGTAAGGTGGGAATTGTGTAAGACAAATCTTCAGTTCTCATAACAGAAAATGAATAGTTTCTAAGGTGGATCAATCAAGTGATTATTGTGAAGCATTTATATGACTCAAAGTTTCTTAACTCTTGAGATGCATCAAAATTACCTACTGTCATTAAAAATGCCACCACTGTCTGATCTCCACTCCAGAAACCCAAATCAATTAATATTTGAGAGGGTCTAATATGAGGAACTTAAGAAAGCTCTTGGTAATTTTTAATGTGAAGCCAGAAAGGAGAATCTCTGATTTAAAGGGTGAAGATCCACCAGAAATATTTAAAAGAGAAACTTTTAAAATGTAGAGGATGTGAGTTGGGAAAGATGGGGGTGAGAAACTTCATGCTTTTAATATAAACCATTTATATAATTAGATTTTTATTATATGCATAACTAATGTTTAAATATCAAAGAAATACATACAAATAATTTTGTAAAATATATTTAGATTTAGATAATTGATTACAAAAGAACTAGTACAAACAATGTTATATACTTACATATTATTTTTCACAAACACATAATTAACAGTGATCATCTTAGGGTTGTACTATTAAGGTTTATATTTTTATTTGTCTTTCATTTGTGTTTTTTTAATTTCTCATGAAAATGTTTGTGCACAGCCTGAGGTAGAAGAAACAAAACATTTACACATATAGCAGAGAATATGCTGATGGACCTGAATGGATACACATTTCTCAGCTTGAGATATAATTACTTAATGCTGCTAAAAATTCATTGTATGAAAATATCTTTCAACTGTGAATTATCAGTGCAAAATATTCATCTATAATAATTGCATAATAGGATATTAAAACAGGACTCCTAACCTTAGATACTAAAAGCTAATAAAAATGTAATAAATCCCAAGTATCCTCAATCTTAAACAAGGCACAGAGACCACCGAAAGATGGCAAATTGGTTCTGCTGGCATTTCCCCTAACTTGAGATGCAAAAGAGTTGGCGTGGGAGAAGGCAGTGGAGAAATAGCTGTGGAAAGAATTGTGCAAGATCCGTATCAGTTACAGTCCGTCCTTCTCCTCCTTACCCAAGGTGGAGAGGAAGGCGCCTGGATGCACCCTGAAGCAAATGAAAATGCTGGAAGACCTGGATGTGGTTCTCTGATACTGGAGACACAGAGTAGTTCAGTGTGTGAACGGGTCTGAGAAATCAGAGCTGACAGGAAAGGAGAGAGGTGAAAGCATAGGGAGGGGGCTTCGTTCCCCCGGCAGTAGAGGCAAAAAATACAGGTTTTTCCTGGGATTAGGTGTGGATGCAATGGAAAGAAGCCAACCTAGCATCATCTTTCAGAGAGTTCCTGCACAAGAGCATGTCTGCAGTGGAGAAGGAACGACAGAAAGGGACTACATGAAACCTGCCGAACCCTACCTGAGCCATAGAAACCACACCTGGGAGACCCCAGAGAAGGATCTATGGAAAATCACAAATAATGCTACATCAGGAGAATCTTCCTGTGGAAGCTGCCACAGCCAGAGGATACGTACAACGCATGTGGTGCTTGTACCATCCAAGCCCATTTCTGCCCCCCGCCCCCGACCCCGACCCTCCCTCTAGTCCTGTGTTGCAGGAGACAGGAGCTGCTTCTAAGCAACAGGAGGAGGGGTGGAGCTTGGGCACAAGGAAGAAACTGACTGTTCGCATCCTCTGGTCTGAGCTTCTAGGCCTGAGGCATACCTGGGGGAGGAGATAAGTTTTAAAATTGAATGGAATTTGGGATTTTAAAATAACTCTGAATTGGAGTTTTGTGTTCATTAAGACAGGACTGGGTTCTTTATTTTATGAGAGTGACAGAAAAAGCTATGGAGCCCATGAGCGATGAGAGCTAGGAGTACTTTGCACAGAGTAAGTTTAATGGGAAGTGAGTAAAAAAGAATAAGGTTGCTTTCAGCCTACTTGCCATTGAGTGCAACTCACTCAAATGACATAATACGTGAGTTAATTGTTGTTCATTTAAGGTTGTTTGTCTTTTTAAAAATAAACTCGCAAGTTTTTGTGTACAGAGAAGCCATTCAGAAGCTTATTTAGTTTCTAACGTTAATTTTAGTTATATCACAGTTACATAATTAAAACTCCAGTTTTTTAATGCTTTTAAGTTCTGCTTATTAAATTTATTCTCTTAGCAAATTTTAACGTTCACTCTTAAAGCTCTCTTAATTAATGCTTTGTCTCAATCATAAATGTAAATAATTTAATTTCTTCAGATATATTAGAGTGTTTATTTAAATTGATACATTTGATTTTTTAAGTGCTTTAACTGTCTAACTTAACAAACCATTCCTTATAAATCTAATAAACAAACATAATGACCTTTAAATTCTCTTACATATTCCAATAGAATACATAAACTTGGAAAGATTTATAATTAAATTCATAAGTCTAAATTAAATATTTAATTCACATTTTAATTTGCAGTTATTGGGCTGTCACTCTGATAAGTCAAATTTTTGTGAACATCATAATTTCTTAAATAGCAAATATTAAAACCATGCTGTTCCTTTTCTCCCACATTTAAATGCTGAATTCTAATTCTTCTGGGGGTGCTTCTGGCCAAGACGGAGGCATAGTTAGATATACTTTGCCTCCTTGCACAACCAAAAGAAGGAGAACAACAAATTTAAACACAAAAAGCAACCAGAACTGCCAGAAAATCGAACTGTATATAAATCCAACAACCAAGGAATTAAAGAAGAGACATCCATCTAGACTGGTAGGAGGGGCAGAGATGGGCAGCAAGGGTGGAGAGGATGTACAGCAAGGCTGGAGGACTAGGTGGTCCCACATTTGCATGTGAATAAACCAGGAGGAACAACTGGGGAGCAAGATAGACTGCACAACCCAGGGTTCCAGTATTGGGACATAAAGCCTCAAAACCTCTCATTGTGACAACCTGTTGGGGTTGTGATGGCAGGAGAAACTCCCAGCCTCAACAGAGTTCATTGGAGAGACCCACAGGATCCTACAATGTACACAAACCCACCCACCTGGGAGTCAGTACCAGATGAGCCCAATTTGCTCGTGGGTAGTGGCGATAAGTGACTGAAAGCTGGCTGAGAGCTGAACAAGTGGTATTGTTTTCTTTCAGACCCCTGTTCCACATACAGCCCCACAACCCAGCGATGTGGATTGCTCAGTCATGGCAAATACCTAAGGCTCCCCCCATTACAATGAAACTGATGTGTTGAGACAAAGAAATATGGCCCAAATGCAAGAACAGATCAAAACTCCATAAATAGAACTAAGCAATGAAGAGATAGCCAACCTATCAGATGCAGAGTTCAAAACACTGGTAATCATGGATGCTCACAGAAATGGTTGAGTGTAGTCACATAATGGAGGAAAAAGTGAAGACTATGCAAAGTGAAATAAAGAAAAATATATAGGGAACCAACTGTGAAGGGCAGGAAACAAGGACTCAAATCAACTATCTGGAGCAGAAGGAAGAAATAAACACTCAACCAGAACAGAATGAAAAACAAGAATTCAAAAAAAAAATGAGAAGAGGTTGAGGAACCTCTGGGACAACTTTAAATATTCTAAGGTCCAAATCATAGAGGTGCCAGAAGGAGAAGAGGAAGATCAAGAAATTTAAAACTTATTTGAACAAATAATGAAAGAGAACTTCCCCAATCTGGCAAAGGAAATAGACTTTCAGGAAGCCCAGGAAGCTCAGAGATTTCCAAATAAGTTGGACCCAAGGAGGAACACACCAACGCTCATCATAATTACATAAGCCAAGATTAAAGATAAGGAGAGAATCTTAAAAGCAGCAAGAGAAAAAGAGACAGTTACCTACAAAGGAGTTCCCAGAAGACTGTCAGTTGATTTCTCAAAAGAGACCTTGCAGGCAAGAAGGGGCTGGAAAGAAGTATTTGAAGTTATGAAAGGCTAGGACCTACATCCAAGATTGCTCTATCCAGCAAAGCTTTCATTTAGAATGGGAGGGCAGATAAAGTGCTTCCCAGATAAGGTCAAGTTAAAGGAGTTCATCATCATGAAGCCTTTATTATATGAAATGTTAATGGGACTTGTCTAAGGAAAAGAAGATGATCAAAAATATGAACAGTCAAATGACAACAAACTCACAACTATCAACAACTGAACCTAAAATAAAAACAAAAATGAACTAAGCAAACAACTAGAACAGGAACAGAATCACAGAAATGGGGATCACATGGAGGGTTATCAGCAGGCACAGGGAGGGTAAAGCATGGGGGGAAAGGTACAGGGAATAAGAAGCATAAATGGTAGTTACACAAGGGATGGGGAGAGTTTAGGAATAGTATGGGAAATGGAGAAGCCAAAGAACTTATATGCATGACCCATGGACTTGAACTTATGTGGTAGGACAGATGCTGGTGGGAGGAGGGGTACAGGGCAGAGTGGAATAAAGGGAAGAAAAAGTGGGAGAAAAGTGTAATAGCATAATCAATAAAATATCCTTTAAAGTAAATTAAAAAATAATTCTTCTGGGGATTATGAGATTCGTACCATTAAGGAAGATGTTTGCCCTTTCAAATAACTGACTCAAATTTTTATGAGATTACCCATAGTTGTGCCTTCAGGGCATTGTTTCTGACAATTAGACACTGTTTTATTAGTCCACGTATGATGTGAGGTTGCCTTATCAGCCTGTTTGAGGTTGCAAACAGATAATTTTCAGTCAGGATGCTGACTGCCTTGTTGTCAGCAATTTTGATGTGACACATGCTACCAAACGGATAATCACTAGGTGAATGATTCGATAACTCAAAGGAGGATTTCACATGGCATAAGGCCTCTGAATTCATGTCTCATAGATTACCTAATTTTTTTGTACTCATAGATATCTGCAACTTGAACCTAGGTTGATTAACTCATTAGATTTTCTGTTTTCTTGGATCTTATAAGTTATGTAGGTCTATTTTCTAAACACCTTTGAACTTGATGGAAGCTTGCATTCTTTCATCATGCCCTACCACTCAACTCTTACAGGTATTCAAATGAAAACCAACTGCATATTTTAGATCACAGAGCTACAAGACCATTTTACTAAACATTTGTACAATGAAAATTTAAATAAAAATAAATAAATAAAAATATGAATGTAGACCTCAGCTTAAAAGAACTGTGCTTGAAACTTATATGACCCTATTGACCAATGTCACACCACTACATTTAATAAAAACAAACAAACAACCAAACAAATAAAAGACTGTGCTATACCCCATTCTGTGTTCTTCCATTTAACAGTCGTAGAAAGTAGGAGAGTAGGCTGCAGACATATTTCTATTTTATAGATGAATACATTTGGTTGTAAAGAGGCAAGACAAAGCATGTAAAAACTTATCTGAAAGCATGTAAATAATATCAGAATTAAGACCCAAACCTAGTTGTGAATACAAGTGTACTATGCATTCTATTGCACATCTCTGCCTCTCCTTTAAAGTTAAGTAAAGGCAGACTAAGAGAATAAACATTGAGAGAAAGGTTTCTGAGACTTCAAAACTCTATGAAAGAAAATAGAAAAATAGGGTGGGTGGGTGTTACTCTTGTTAAGTCTTTCTGACCAACTTCGATTCCTCAGCAGTGTGCCGTGATACCAAAGCCCAGTGGAGAAAAATGCCCGTTACAAGTCTCATTGCTTTTCTACTTGAAGTGGTTGGTAATTTTCATAGTCAGAAGCACTGGCATTTTTCTTTGTTATATTTCAAATGTAAAATTTTTCACAGCTGAGTCACAAGAGGTCTCTGCTGGACATCCATCCCATGCCATGGGTTGGTTGGTGTTGTCTACCCCAGTGTGAAACAAACACCTGGAAAGCAAAATGTCACATCACAGATCTTATCATCAAATCCCCCCCTTAAATCAGTGGAGCTGTTTCTTCACACTGCATCTTATGTGGCATAGATCTAGTTTAATGCAGGTTAGAAGTCTAATTTTTCCCTGCACCCTTTTACTGGGGGCCTTAAAACATTTCAACACCCATAATGGTTTATGGAGGACAATTTAAATATCACTCTCATGTAAAGGGCACAGTGTTCTGAGCAGAGAATTTGTCTAGAGAAATCCATGGAGGATTCTTCCTACGATATTTCTCTCTTTCTCCTGAGGAGGAGGGAAATTGAGCACAATGTCTATAGAGGCAGACATCATTCTGACATCATTCTGACTCGATTGCCTCCTTCTATACTAGAAACAATGGCATTATTGTTCCAGCCATACAGAAGCCTCATGTGATGTTTGCCAGATGTAGCACATCTCTACCATTTTGTCTAAAGCAAATATATATTTGTCAGAGAATAATTAATAAGTATGACTGCTCAAGTCAGGTCTCTGTGGGAGAGAATTTTCCTCCCCTCTGTTTTATCTCACTTCAAATGTGGTATTTGCAAGTTAGGGAAGCTTATCAGAATAAAGCCATGTCATGAAAGGGGGTTTGTCTAGTTATGCACTAATTCTGGCTTTCTCACAAAACTGTGTTAATTGGCTGCTGGGCATCAGGCAGAGAAATAATGAAATAGGAGGAAAATGTGTCCCAGCCAAACTTGTCAGTTAGCATTGGCCTTCTGGATACCCAGACTCTGTAATGCTTAAATGCTCAATCCACATGTAATTTGAATTACAGTTATTGATTGCTTCTGCTACCTTAGAATTATGGAAACAGACTTGGAAATCATCAAGAAAAAAGGTAGAGCCTATTATTATGCTGCTTATAGTATCCAATAGTTTGTGGTTTTCCTTTCACATAAACTTGGGAGTTGAAACCCAAGGCCAAGTGGGAATTACAGCCATAAAAAACATGAGCATCTATTTTATTCTCTCAAACCATTTTGAAGAGCTTTGACTATATTATGTACCCCAAACCCCACCCCCTCAAAATTTCAACCCCAAATCCCCTTAAAGATTAACAAGCTGACAAACCTTGCTAATGTCAAGGAGAGGAAAACAGCTCCCTGTGAGTTGCCGGAAATGGACTCCAGACTTCCTCTTTCTTCAGCTGAGGACACTATGTAACTGTTCAAAAATGTGAAGGTTTCTGAAAGCATGATGACTATCACAGGACTGAGACACAGACTTCTCCTGGAGCCAGGTAGCAGCCTTCAGCCAATGAATCAGACCCCAGTCTGGCCTGATGTTCAATAAGGGGATGATTTATAATGGGATGCAGGGGCAGCTGGCGGATACACCTCAGAGATTGGATAATCCAGACCAGCTGGGCACAGATTGTGACACTACGCTCCACTCCACTGGTTTTCTCCCCGCAGAATGTGGGGAGAACAGTCCTGAGAGAGGGCAGCGTGGAGCCCGTCAGCATACAATGTGCAGGCTTATCAAGGACTGCTCCACTGCATGTTCTTCTGAAATCAGTCAGCTCAGAGGAAGCACCCCAGTAAGAATTTGACTGTGAAATTCTAGAAATTGTAAGGAAGTCACACATATAGATTATTTCTTTTACTCTGTGTTTGTTTCTGGTGGGGGGGAGGTGGACCAGTTCATAAAAGAGCATTATTTATATTTATCTTTAAAGGTTTACTTCTGTAGTACATAATATTCTTTGGGCCATAATAATTGTATTATTTCTGGATCTGTAGATATATAATAGTATATTTACTTACCATAAATATAGCTCATATTTACTAGTGTAACAATATACATGGCATGTGATATTATTACTCCATGAACAAATACGATTAAATTGTACACATATGTTATTCTAAAACACAGGAAGTCTATAGACATAGATTGTAATATGAAGGGTAACTTTCACTAAATGGAAAAACACACCTATTATATATTCAGAAACATATCTAGACCAATTTCTATAGAAAAATGTTATGAAATTGTGTTGTGATTTTATTTTTAGCAGTTTAAATAAATAAAATTAAATCCATGAGACTGATAAGCATGGGTCACCCAGTAGCAGCCTGTCATTGACACCACATGCCCTCATTCTTTATCCCGGCCGCCCTCCGCTTCCCCTGCACTCCGCCGTTTACCTGCAGCTGTACGACAGAGGACTTGCTCTCCAAAACTGTAGTACAATTTCCATTGCAATCTTACTCTACATTTTGGGAAATACTCCCTTAACAGGTTTCTCATGATTTTTATAAGTTATCAAGACAAAGTTAATATCTAGATTAAACATTTTCAATTTAAAATTATATTGTAAAGTTCGTAAGGAGAGTGGGAAGACTTGTTATATAAAGGGACCTATTCCAGTAAATTCTTTTACAGAGTTAACAAGGACCAGGCGGAGCTGAGGCCTCTCTTCCATAACATTAAATGCTTGAAGACACGGGAGACATCCATAAAGAGTTTTGAGAGGAAAATTTAGTAACCTTCAAATTCCTAGACAAAATGTTATTCATGTGTGAAGATAATGGAAAGAGTTTCCAGATATGCAAATACTCAAAGTATGCAACCCACATAGCTGTCCAGAAAAATGTTTCCCAAAGATGAACTCAAATGGAATAAGCAACTGTAAACATTTTTACAACTCAGACTCAATAATGAGAAACTAAAATAAAGGGCTAAAAAAATCCTTGAAATGGTTTAGATATATAATTAAATTAATAAATTTATAATAAAGTTGTAAAGCACTGTAAAAACTCCACAGTAATTTTTAAAGTTTAAAAGTCCTCCCAATAAGAAAAATAATAATAAATAGTTTCTAAAATCTCATATTATACATAAAGTGGAAAAGAGAATACATTTCTTCTTTAAACTGAAGAAAACCATACATACTATTTCTTACTTGAGGTTGATAATTAAAGAGCTAAAGGATGCAGTTTTTTAAAACATTAAAATTAAATTGTAACTGAAAAGAGGATTTAAATCTTATAATTCCTGAGAGAAAATAAAGAAATATGCTCAGCCCATAACAACAAAAGATAGGAAAAGAAAGACAATGTGTAACACATGAAAGAAAGAAGTGAGGTGATACGTGGACAATAACTGGAAAGTGGAAACTGTTAAACATAAGAAGACAGAGTGTGTGCTTGTGTTGAAGACAGAAGTTATCTGTATTCTGTGTGCAAGGGCACACTGAATACAAAGGAACCTAGAAAACTTTACATGCAAAAGATATGAAACCCAGTTAGGAAAATGCAGGCTAAAAGAAACCAGGAATCACAGTATTAATATTTAGAAACAGAGAATTCAGAAAAATAGTAATAGTTAAAATATATGGAAAGAATTGTAGGCAAAAGTTATTTTTTTTCATGAGGACTTTCCACTGGGCTTAGTTCCTGATGAAAATGGCCAAATCAGTGTCTTCAAGTAAGTTCTGTATTGCAGCCAGAACTCACAGAGGATGTGACGCCTACTTTGAAGACAAGCAGAGCTGTGCCTGGTGGCTGCAAAGGCAGACAGAGATGAGCAGTGAGGACAATCTGCAGGTAGGGGTCTGAACAGACAAGGAGATGCTGAGTTCCTGCTAAAATTGTGTCTGTGAAAAACAACAGGATAAAATAAAACCGATGATAAGTAACTGCTCCTCAAAAAGAATTATATTATTATTTTGTTAATGTCATAAGGTAAGGAACATCTTTAAACAGCTAAAGAAAACCCCCTCAGAATTCCATGTGTGTTAAGAAAATATCCTTTAAACATGAGGGTAAAAGAAAGATGTTTCAGGTAAATAAAAGAAAAGGGAATTTGTTACCTATACTAGAACAAATAATAAATTTTGTATGTATGCTCTTTTAGCTGAAGGGAAATGATACCAGATACCAAATTGAATTTACAGAATGGTAAAAAATAAATTTACAGAAATAGTGAGTATGTGGGAAAATAAAACAAAACTGACTATAATTACATTGAAGTAAAATGCATGTCAATAGAACAAAGGATAATGGAGAAGATGAAATTACACTTCCTTAAGGTTTTTATACAGTTTGTGAAGTGGTATAAAATTAATTTTAGATAGACTGTGATCAATTAGTAATAACAAAATAATGCTAGCAACAACAGTACAGAAGTATAGCTAAAAAATAAAATGAAATAATTAAAATATTCAGTTGACCCCCAAATAAGACAGGATAAAAGGAACACAGAAGCAAGCAAACAAACAAAAACAACAAACCAGATGGAAAAAACAGAAAGAAAAACATTTAATAATGAGACTGATATTAAACCAAATCATATCAATACCTACAATAAATGCAAATGGACAAAGCAGTCCAATAAATAGTAGAAATCACCAGTCTAAGGAGCAAGACCCAACTATGTTCTGTTGACAAGAGATGTGTTTTAAATATTAAGTCACAGGTTAAGTCAAAGGATGGAAATATATATATATATGTAATGCAAACATAAAGCATAGGAGAGTTGGAGTGGCCATAACAATATCAAAGCAGACTTCAAATAAGGAGTATTACTAGAGATACATAGGTGCATTTTATCATGATAATAATCAGGTTGAGTTTCTAATTGCAAATGCATATAAGTTTAATAACAGAGTTTTTTAATACATTTTTAAATATTTCATTTATTTATTTATTTATTTAGAGAAGGAAGGGAGGGAGAAAGAGAGAGAGAAACATCAATGTGCAGTTGCTGGGGGCCATGGCCTGCAACTCAGGCATGTGCCCTGACTGGGAATCGAACCTGCGATGCTTTGGTTCGCAGCTCGCACTCAATCCACTGAGCTACACCAGCCAGGGCTAATAAGAGAGTTTTAATGTGGATTATATATCAATAAAGATGTTAAAATATATGAAAAAGAAACTAATAAAATTAAAAGAAAAATAGACAAATATGCAATTATAGTTAGAAATTTTAATATCTCCTCTAATCAGCAATAAATAGAATAATTAGACAAAAATTAGCCAAGATTAAGAAAATTGGAAAACTATTAACTGACTCGTTTTATTGACAATTTAAGAGTGCTATGTACAACAACTATTGAAAACAGACCCTTTTCAAATCTATAGGGGTGATTATGAAGATAGGCCATATGCTAGGCCATGAAATAAATCTCAATAAAGTATAGAAGATTATAGTCTTTCAAATACAATTTTGTGATTCAAGTAATAGCAATAGTTAGATAATTGAATAATTATGATTCAACAATCAGCAATAGTTAGGTACCAAGAAAATTTTCAAAATATTTAGAAATTACACATGTACTTTTGGGTAATCCATAGGTTAAAGAAGAAATATCAAGAGAAATGAGAAAGTATTTCCAAGTAAATTGTATTACAAATAACATCCAAGTTTGTGGAATACAGCTAAAGTGGTATTCAAGGGAAATTTATAGACTGGAATGTTTGTAGTAGAGGAGAAGTCAAGGTTAAAAACATCAATCTAGTTCCATGTTATATGAAAAGGAAAACAAATTACACCCTAAATAAGCAGTAAGGATAAAATAATAAAGATAAAACCAAAATAAATAAAATAGAAAGAAATAAAAATACTCAACAGAGTTAGCACTACTTAGTTCTTAGAAAAAATTAAAAAAACTAAAAAAGAGAAAAGATTAAATAAAATTGATACAACATCTAGGAAGACTAATCAGGAAAAAGAACAGAAGACGCAATCAATATCAGGAATGATGGAGGTGATACAATTAGGGATCCTATAGTTATTAGGATAATATAGAGAAATCAAAAACAGTTTTATGATAATTAATTGGATGACAATTAAAAAAACCTCATTGTTTTAAATATACAACTCACCAAGACCAGGAACAAATAGAAAATCTAAATAGTTTTTAATTTCATTAAAAAATCATAATCAAATACATTCCCAACAAGAAACTCCAGCTGTATCCAACACTTAGGAAAAAACTACTAGCAATCTTATATAAACTGTTTTAAAAATATAGAGAATGCTGCACAAGTTATATAACGAGTCTATCATTGTTCAGATACTGACAACAATACAGATGTCATTATAACACAGGATACAATCCTGTGTTGTAAAGAAGTGAAGCACCTAACACTCTGATACCTACTGCCTGGGGTATAAAATAGAAAAATTAATTCAGAAAATGTGTTTGAAGTTCCTTTTCAAGTTAATCACACATTTACCCTGTGACCCCGCAATTTGACTCCGAGATATTTACCTAAGAGATGTCAAAACACATGTCCTCAAAGGCTTTACCAGGTCAAGGGACTCTTCCTTCACCTGCTGTTATTGTTAGAGACTGATGGCTCCCAGCTGTTCCCTCTCCTGAGAATGGTCCTCAGCAGATAGGTGTCATCTCATTCAATAAGTTATACCACTACCCTCAGAAAGGATCAACACTACCGATGACTAATACAAAGGACAGAAGGCCCTTGTATCAAGTGTAATCCAAGACTTGATCTGAGACTTTATCCTTACTCTGCTTCCTCCCTCCCTTTACAGGTTTCTCCTGAGAGCGCTCCTGAAATAAATTATCTCCACCAGAATCCATGTATCAGGCTCTGCTTCTAGGGAACCCAACCTGGCATAAGGAGTGACAACGCTGAGAATTCCTCGTACAGAATGTTTATAGTAGCTTTATTGTATAAACCATAAATTGTGAGAGGGGTTCCACGAATGTCTATTTACTGTGGAATGGATAAACAAATGAATTTTCTACAATAGAATTGAATTGTAATTCTATGAATAGAATTTAATATCACTTAGTCATCAACAGTGAATGAACTACTACTGATCCATGGAACAACGTGGAAGACTTTGAGAGACAAGAACACTGTGGCAACTGGGGAATGCATTGATTTAATGTCCAGAGCATAAAGCAATATGGTCACATCAATGGTTTCCACATCTGTTAGTGAGCAGAAGTGCCCTGGTAAAATGAGAGATGATACAAAATTCTTCTCTCTCCTTCCTTCCTGATGAACATATGTATGTATATATTCATGTAGAGTGTATATGTTCTGCACTGCCAGTAAGATCAACAAGTGGGCCCTAAAGCGAATTAAGCCAGAAACATTGCTGGAGGCAAAAATGACAAAACTGAAGCTGTCTTACTTCTGGGTCCATCATGAGAAGGTAGGCCTCTTTGGAAAAGACAATGATGGTTGGGAAAGAGAAGACAGTTGGAAAAGAGGAAGACCAAACATGAGAGGTGCTGACCCCATGATGACGCCATAGGTGTGAGTCTAGAGGAGCTGAGCAGGGCTGTTGAGGCTGGGACACTGTGGACATCACTCACTCACGGGGGCACCAGGAGGTGGAGCCAGCTCAGTGGCACAGAACACCCACATATATATTCTATATCTGTGTTTGTGGCCTAGCCAAGTTTTCAGCATTCTCTTGAGTCAATTTTTGTAACATATGTTTTTTCACAAGCCTATTTAATTGAGATTTAATTTTTAAGGTGTGTTCTACTTCTTGAATCAATTATTTTAATCATTTTTAGAATGTTTTCCATTTTATTTATATTTTTTCTTGAGGTATAATTACTATGCAACATATATCAGTTTCAGGTGTACAATACAAGGACTTTTTATATGTGTGTCTATGTGCATATGTATGTATCTATCTATATAGATATATATATCAAAATGACCACCAAAATAATTAAGATCCATCACCACACATAGTTATAAATTATGTTTCTCATGATGAGAGCTTTTAAGATCTACTTTCTTCACAACTTTCAAATATATAATGTTATTAACTATAGTCACCATGCTGTATATTATATCCCCAGGACTTAATTATTATATTTTGAACAACTTCACTCATTTTACCCATCCCCTAACTCTGGCAACCACCAATTTAATCTCGTATGTATGAATTTGTTTTTTGTTTTTTTCTTAGATCCCACATACAAATGAAATCTTGCAATATTTGTCTTCTCCATCTGATTTATTTTACTTAGCATAATTTCATCAACATCAATCCACATTTTCACAAATGACAAGAATTCTTTTTTATGGCTGAATAATATTTCATTGCATATATATGTCTATACTGGATGCTACATCTTCTTTATCCATTCATTTGTTGATGGGCACTTGGGCTGTTTCCATATCTTGGCTATTGTAAATAATGCTGCAATAAACATAGCATGCAAATATCCTTTTGAGTGAGCGTTTTAATTTTCTTTGTTTAAATACTCACAAATGGAATTGCTGGATTATATGATAGTTCTATTTTTATTTTTGAGGAAACTTCAAACTGTTTTTCAAGTGACTGCATGAATTTACATTTCTCTTTCCTTGCCATTCATTTCTTATCTTTTTGATGATGGCCATTCTAACAGGTGTGAGGTGATATCTCACTGTGGTTTTGATCTACATTTCCTTGATGGTTAGTGATGTGGAGCATCTTTTCATTTTCTTGCTGGCCATTTGTATGTCTTCTTTGCAAAATGTCCACTGATAACCTCTGCCTGTTTTAATACCATTTTTTTGCTATTTAGTTACATGAGTTTCTAAATATATTTTAGATATTAACCTCATAACAGATATGTGGTTTGCAAATATAGATATTATGTGGGTAGCCTTTCACTTTACTGATGGTTCTTTGCTTTGCAGAGGTTTTTTAGTTTGATTAATCCCACTTGTTTGTTTTTCATTTGGTTGTCTTGTTTTTGGTGTCAAATCTAAAAATTTATCACCAAGATCAATGTCAAGGATTTACTTCCTATGTTTTCTTATAGGAAGTTTATGGTTCAGGTTTTATGTTCAAGTCTTGAATCTGTTTTGGGTTGACTTTTGTACTGATGTAAGATAGTGGTCCAATATCATTTATTGAATAGCCTGTCGGTTCCCCATTGTATATTCTTGGTTCTTTTGTTGTAAGTTAACTAACCATATACATGTAGGTTCATTTCTGGACTCTCTGTTCTGTCCAATTTATTTTGGTTTTTCTTTTTTTTTTATTTTTGCCAATAGACTATAATATTTAAAATTTTTTCTATGTTTTTCGTATGGTTACTTCACTTATCTTACTGGTAATTTTATGTCTCATTTTTCCTTTTCTGTTTTTGAGTAGAATATGCAGAGGTTTATCTATTTCCTGTTTCTGAAAGAACAAGCCCATAGATTATTGATTCTATTATTTCACTTTTTTCTAATTATTTTTCTGATTTTATATTTATTAATTTCTTTCTCTTGCATTTTATAGTTAATTTCATTGTCTATTTACAACTTATTAAATTTATCATTCATTTTTTCTTATTTGAAATAAAAGCATTTCAATGTATAATTTTCTTATTTGAAATAAAAGCATTTAATGTATAATTTTCTTCTGACTCTCCAATGTTATACATGTAATGTTCTGAATTTCTGTGTGTAAGGAGGTTTAATGTGTAATGTCCTTAGTTTTGTTTTCATTCATGCATTCTGTAATTATAATTTTTAATAACCTTTTGCACAATATTTATATGACAATGTTAGGTTCTTTATTCCTCATTGCTAAATATTTAGAATTTTTTTGCTGTTGTTTTACAATTCATCTATTTCCAGGGGGCTTGGTGTTTTTTTTGGGGGGGGGTATTGTAACCACATAAGAAAATCTGTACATTTTTTTCCCTTTTAGAAATCATTAAAGGTTTTTTATTGTATTAGAGGTAATGATCAATTTTAAAAATTACTCTTTGGACTTTGTAAATAATATGTATTCTCTGTGGGTTAAAAAGGTTGACATATCTAATAAATCAACCTTATTTCTTTTATTATCCAATTATACCTGTTATGTCTACTTGACCAAATGTGGTATGTTAAAATCATCAACATTCTTACTTCTGTTAATGTTGTCTACACTTGCAAGAGTTTTTACTTTAGGTCTTGTGAAGACATTTTATTTGATGGATAAAGTTTCATACAATTATATCTTTATTGAGGTGAATACTTATTACCAAATTGAAATGAATTATTTCCCCTTTAATGCATCTTGCTCTGCATTTTATGTTGTCTAATGGTAATTTCAATTTTTTTTGCTCAAATTAGCCTAATATGCCAATATGTTCTTGTCCATTACATCCATCCATCTATCTATCTATCTATCTATCTATCTATTTGATGTTCTGTGATACTTTGTTTTGGTGTGTCTCTTATATTTATCACAAAGCTGGAAATCTTTAAATTAATTTAAGTGTGCTTGTGATATTTAAAAAATTGTTTTAAAATAATTTTAGATTAACTGATTTCAAAGAGCTTACAGAGAGTTTCTACACATTTTTCACCCCATTTTCCCTAACATTAACATCATGCACTCTATGGTACACTACTGTTAACAATGTTAATACTTCATCAGCTTTTTCACTATTTTTATTTCCTGTTTCTGGATTTAATCCAGGACAGAGCTTTGCATTTAGTTGTTACATCTTCTTATTCTCTTCTGTTCTGTGATAGTTTCTTAATCTTCCCTTGTTTTTCATGCCAATACTGTTCAGGTATTTTGTAGAATGCTCCTCAATTTAGGTATGTCTAGTGTTTTCTCATAATTAGACTGGGATAATAGATTTGGGTGAGGGGAATTTCACAGGGGAAAAGCCTTCTCATCACGTGCTTCTCAGCATATGATATCAACATGACATATAACTGATGATATTAACCTTGATTACTCACTTAAGATGGGATTTAACAGGCTTTTCCACTATAAAATAATTATTTTGCCTTTCTGCATGCTATTAATTAGAGAAAAGAAGTTACTAAGTCAATTTTGAATTTAAGGGGGAGGGTAATGGAGTACCACCTCCTGGAAGGAAGAGTACCCAAGAATTTGTGGACCTATGTTAAAATCACCATAATATTAATAACTACAATGGGAAGAATGTTGAGGCTATACAAATGTCCTGTTTAAAGTATCTTTAGTGTTTCACCCACTAGTTTTAGCATTCATCAATGGATCTTGCCTGTAGCAATTATTCTAGTGGTGATATTTTAGTTTTCTTATTCCTTCTAAATTTATTAATTGGAATTTTTCTGCAAGATATACTTGTCCCCCTCCTCCAATTAGTTATTCAATCAGTTATTTTTAGTATGGACTTATAGATATTTATTTTGTTATTCTGATTATATTTCAGTGCTAGATACTATGATTATTTTGTTGATTGACTTGTTTTAACTTGGCCATTGAGATCTCTTTTGGATTACTCCTGTGTCCTTTTGACATGCCCTTATCTTCTTCTTTTTTTTTTTTTTTAACACTTCTTTGCTCTTTGGCACTACAAGACCCTCCAGGCTCTTCTTGCATTTTTCCTATCCAAGTCTTGGAATCAGCCACTTCTCTAGACAGTCTTGGTTCCTTTTATTGGAGAGCAATGTTTAGAAATGGCTCTAGACTATTTGTGTTCCCCAAAATTCATATGCTAAATCTGAAGCCCAGTATAATGATATTTTAACATGGGGCCTTTGAGAGGTGATTAGGTGGTGAGGGTGGAGCTCTTATAAAAGAAACCCCCAGTAGCTCTCTGTCCTATCTGCCACATGAGGACAGAGCAAAAGGACTATCATGTATGAACCAGGAAGTGGGTCTTCACCAGATGCCTCATCTGTTGACACCTTGATCTTGGGCTTTCCAGTATCAAGAATTGTGAGAAATTAATTTTTGTTGTTTAAAAACCACTCAGTCTATGATATTCTGTTATAGCAGCCCAAACAGACTACAACAGAAACCACAATGTGAGTGGTAGGTGTTCTCATTGCCCTTGGGGTGTCACTTCTAGCATAGAGAGCAAGAAAATACATGTGAACTAAGTGCACTAACCAATGTATACAGATACCATGCATGCAGACATTTCTATATGTCTTTATCTACCTGTATATATATTAAATAATGATGAGTTCACACTGGTAGTTCTGACTTTTATCCAGCACCAAAGACTTCATTCTCACCTTTTCTCCTTGATTTGTTCTACCTTCCTTCTCTGACAGGGCGAAACCTGACTCCCCTTATCTGCCACTTGCTGCCGTATTTGTTCAACATATAGCTTCAGACTTACTAACCCTTACTAATGTAAGAAACACATCCATCAATATTTATTTACAGTTGTTTGGTCATTAGCCTTACATTGCCAATCAAAACCCCATTCTCCAATTTCCTAAGACCATCTCCTTTCCTTCTCTAATGTGTTTGTGTTTTCATGGGTGTCCAAGCCATTTATAGAACTTTGTAGTTCTCCTCATTCTTTTCTGGAGTTTTAGAAGGAGGAAAAAATCCTGATGCCAGCCTGTTTTTTGCTTTTTGGGGTTTACATATTTTTCCCCTTCATGGCTATGTTTGTAATAGTTTCCTTGGCACTCTAAAATATCAAGGTAAGCATGGACCCTAGCCCTGTTTCTTTATATGTACATGAAGATTAATAAACAAATTGTGTCTGCTTACTCAGGTCCATTTTTGGTCCAGAGAAATTTTTTTCTTTGTCATTTGAAGCTGAAATGAAAATGATCTACATGTGAAAGGCCTGCATGCCTGGGCAGGCTCTGGGTGAGGAAGGTGGTTTCCTCTCAGGAGACAAATATAAAGACTAGCAGAGAAGCACAGTTTGTCTTTAGCCCCAGCAGGTGTTCTTTTTTTCTCTCCAATTTTATTGTGGTAAGAACATTTCATGTGTCAGATTTTTAGGTGTACAGTGCAGTCATATTATCTATAGACACAATGGTGTACAGCAGATCTTTACAACTTATCACCTTTCATAGTTAAATTTTATATGTGTTGATTAGCAACTCCCCATTTTCCCTTCCCCCCCTTGGCAACCATGATTCTCTCTTTGCTTTTATTTTTAAAATATTTGTTCTATTATAGATTTCTCATATAAATGGAATCATGTAGTATTTGTTTTACTGTTACTGGCTTATTTCCCTAGCATCATGCCCTCTGGGTTCATCCATCTTATCACATGTTGCTGGATTTCCTTCTCTTTTTTTAAGGCTGAATAATGTTCCAGTGTGTGTGTGTTTGTGTGTGTGTGCAGATATCATTTTTAATCTATTCATTTGTCAAGGACATTTAGATTGTTTCCACAATTTAACTTCTGTGAATTGTGCTGCAACAAACATGGGAGAGCAGGTGTCACTTTGAGATCCTGATTTTTTTATTTTTTGAAATTAAATTGGGGTGACATTGGCTAATAAAATTATATAGGCTTCAAGCATACAATTATCTGACACATCTCCTGTATATTGCATTGCGTGTTCACCACCAAAGTCAAATCTTCTTTTATCACCCTACATTTGACCCCCTTTACCTTTAATGCCCTCTCCCCTGCCCTTCCCTCTGGTAACCACCACACTGTTGTCTGGGTCTATGAGTCCTTGTTTATTTATTTGTCTTGTTGTTCCTTTGTTGCTTTTGTTTTTATGTCCCACATGTTAATGAAATCATATCCTTCTGGACTTTTTTTGTCTGACTTATTTTGTTTAGAGTAATATTCTAAAGATGCATCCATGTTTTTGTGAATGGCAGTATTTCACCTTTTCTTACGGCTGAGTAGTATTCCATAGTATATGTGTACCATATCTCCTTTTTCCAATCATCTATCAAAGGACACTTCAGTTTTTTCCATGTCTTGGCCACCATGAATAATGCTGAAGTGAACATAGCAGTGCTTATCTTTGCAAAAACTGTTTTCAAAAATTTGAGGTAGATACCCAGAAGAGGAGTTGCTGGGTCATGTGGTAACTATTCTTAATTTTTTGAGCAACCTCCATACTGTTTTCCATAGTGGCTGTACCAGTTCATATTCCCACTAGCAGTGGATGAGGGTTCCTTTTTCTCCATAATCTTTCTGACACTTGTAACAAGTTTTGGAGAAATCCTGATTTCAATGCTTTTGAATAAAAACTCAGAAATGGGGTTGATGGATAATTTTTCAAGAAACTACTGTAGTATTTCCCGTAGTGGTGGCTCCATTTTACCTCCCCACGAACAGTGCGCAGGGTTCCGGTTTCTCTCAAGCCTTGCTAATCATCACAAAAATGCAAATCAGAACCACAATGAGACATCTCTCTAGAGGTTCTCAAGTGGTCCCTTTGGTAAGCAGTTCCTTCTGAAGCCCCAGTTAATGCCAGGGAGCTAAATCTGCCACTACTGAATTTACACAAACTGGAGCTGATAACCACAGCTAAAATGAGTATTGCGGGGATAGAGACATTACTTATGTCAGACAGGGCAGTAAGTGGCCCATCTGAGGGCTTCGTGGAAAGCTGACTGGTGTTTTGATTTCATTACAACAGATGACTCCATGTCAGTACAAAACTCCGGCTGGAAATTGTTGGAAAGGCAAGTCCTTCCACCCCTGGGCAGACATGGGGGAGACAGAGTGACTCACAGGACTGGTCAAGAAGGCTGTGTGTGAGTGTGAGCCTGTGTGTAGAAACTGAGGCACAGCCAAACTCCACAAGCATCTGAATAGCTTACACATTTCTGTAGACTGTCTTCACCCATCAGCTCCAACACACTGGTCCTGTCCCAAGAACTCAGGACATAATGTGGACCCTAGCTTGAAAAGAGAAGTGATACTGGCAGAAGTCCATGGTGAAGGCTGCTGGTTTCTATTCAGGTACAGCTCTCAGGGCCATTCTGGAGTGGAAGTGAATTAGGAAGAGTCCTCATTGTATACGTGATGGAATACTTGCTCCACAGCCTCAAGACAGATCAGCCATTTTCAAGTGTGGGGGAACTGAGAATATCAGAACAGTAGGTTCTCCAATGCACATCTGAAACATGTTATTGCATTTGCCTGTGACCCTGGTCTATATTTTTTATTACCAGAAAGCCTGGATTTGGGTGCCGAATCTTCCTCTCTGTGGTCTGGGTAGATCCTTTGGTTTCTTCAACTTCAGAATAAGGATAGTGACCTGGTCCTACACCTGCAGAAGGATGTTCTCAGGCTCGCACAGCAGACAGCATGAATGTGTGTGGAAAGCTGGTTTTGCCAGCTCAAGCATTAACCGCTGTGTGCCAGGAAGATGTACTCCCTAAGGAAACAGCTTCTGGACGTTGATCACCAGGAGGATAATCCCAGCATTGAAGCCTCAGCAGGTGCAAATTTGGAAGGTTGTTTAACTCCTGTGCCTCGGTTTTCAGAGAAAGGGATGGTACCAGTCCCTGCCCTAACATTGTGTTGCAAACATGATGTTTGTAAATCTGTTTCTTTGTGCCTGGCATAGGGCATGTGTGACTGAACAGGTCCTGTGGCCTTGGCGCTGCTATCCAGCCCTAGGAGGTTCCTGAGATGATTGCACAGCCTGAGCTTTCAGAAAAGCCATATTTCTGGACTTCCAGACTGATTTCTGGACTCCACAGAACCACCCTGTGGCCCCCTTTCTCACTGCTTGTGTGTAATCACAAACAAGGGTGTCTTAAAATTTAAAGGGACATTTAAACCTCTCCAATGCAAATTCATCCTTTTGTAGAGAAGGAAATTGAATCAGAAAGTTCAAACAACTAGACACAAGACAAAGCTGATGCCAGAGCCTGGCCCTCTCAGCCTGATGCCAGTGCTCTGCCCCCTAGATCCTGACACATTTCAGAGCTATCCATAGGATGCTCATGCCTCTTCGTCGAGAAAGGACAGGCTTCCACCCCCTTCATCATGACTTACGGAAAGTGCCTGAGGTTTCTGAAGATTCCCCGAGAACTTACATTCTCTTTACCCCATGAGTTGTCTTCCTCCATGAATGGGGTTCCCATCTTGCATTATGCTGACCTTATTTCATGGTGCCAACTTTTTGGTTTTATTTCATTTTCAAATTCAGTTTCCTTTTGGTCTCTAATGCCACCTCCAGGCTGAAAAGTGTGGTCCCAGTCACTGCATTTTCTCTTGTTCCGATTTCTCTTTGTCCTCTGTTCTGCTTCTCCCACTCTCGTCCTCCTTCTGGTCTTCCTTTTGAATCACCTCCAGACTGTGTGGCAGACTTTTAAAGGTTTGATTTGATGGGCATTCATTCAGAAAAGCAAAACACAATCAAAACCAAATTATTCCCATTTTCTCATGTAGAACAATTCAACTCTCAAACTCAGCTCTGGGCCCTCTCCCTTCACTACGGAAGCTTAGAGTTGACCACTTGGATTAAATTTGCAGACTATGAAATCCTCCTCACTGTGTGGCGCCTCAATGACAAATAACTCCACAGTTTCAACTGGAAGTTTCTTAATAGTTATGGCAGAAAAAACACCAGAAAAGACTCAGATTATCCCGATTTGGGACAAATATCCAGTTGCAGACAAAAAGTGTGGCCAGACCTTCTTGGCAGGCCCCACCCTGCAGCACTAACTCTGTGGTGACAGGTTGAGGCAGGCTGAGCCCTTCCTGGAAGGATGGGAATGTTCTCTGGTTACTTCTTGAGTCTCTCTGGAAAGATCAGGATTCCCTCCAGGCACTCCGCAAACCTTGCACCAGTCAACACGCACCATTGCCAGCTGAGGGCAGGGACCTGGAGAACATCGAGATCCACTCTGCACCTGCGGAAGAAACCCAGCGCCCTATGAGCCAGACTCCGGTGGAGTTCTGGAGCTGTGTCCTCTGTCAGCGTGCTGCCTTGAGGCAGCAAACTCCCTCCTGAGGCAGCAAACTCCCTCCGGCGGCCTTTTCCCTCTTGTCTTGTTGTTAGTAAACCTCTTCAGTTCTGAACCTGCTTTGCTTCCTAGCACCAGCGGCAGTGAGAACCGCTTCACCAGATCCTTCCTCCTACATACACTGAACACGTTTCCTGCAGGCAAGAGCGCTGGGGAAGGTGCCCTGGATGGACAAGAGCGACGCCCACATCCAGCACCAGCATGAAGGCAAGGAGGCTCTCGGCCTTGAAGAAAACAAGTTTTGTCACCCTGAAGCTGCCTTTTTTGGCAAGTCAATTTTAAACTGTTTGTTAAGAAATGAGACTCAGAAAGAACCTTTGACCCTTTCCCCTTTCCTGCCCAGGAGATTCGGGTAGAAAAATCTTCTCCAGGAAGGGAATATTAGGTTATCTCCTTAACCTAATTTGAGTAAGTGCGGTAAATAAGAGAGTTTCATGCAGGTGCCTGTTAGCTAAATACACCTTGTGCCATCGTTTCTGAGAATTTCCCTCTCAGGTATGTTTCTCTCTTCCTCAACTGCCTCTTCTGAAATCCAGTACCCTATCCCTCCGCTTTTCTCCTCTGTCCTCACTGTCTTACTTGCTCAATGTTGCCTCCCTATCTCCGGAATTTTCATGCTTACATGAATCCCCCACACACATGTATTAAAAATTTTATTTTCTCCTGTTAATCTGCATCTTTTAATTTGATTATTTGTCCAGCCAGGAGAATTTAGGAGTTGGGGGGAAAGGATTAATTTTTTTAGCCCCCACAGCTTGAGCCAATCTCCACCATCGCTTCTAAGTTCGTCTTTCTGGAACACAGCAGTTCTGAGTTCCTCCCGTCTTCATGAACTTTCAAAAACTTCCCATTGTTCCAGAGATAAATCTGGATTCAAGGGAGTTCAAGGAAAGCACTCAAGGCCATCTGCAACTTGCCCCCAATTTATTTTAAACTTTAGATTCATATCTTCTCCTGCTGCCTTTATAAGTGTAGTCTTTGGGACACAGTCTAGTTGCTGTCCCGCAAATATCCTTTGTATGGTGCTGTGCCTAGGCCATTACACAAACTGTCACACTGACGGCCACCATCTATAAAGTCCTAACCATCCTGCAGGGCACTTTCTAACCTCATCTCTTTTGTGAAATCACCCACAAACTGCTACTTTCCACCATTAGGCCAAGACCCCCTGTAATGAAAAATAATCAGGGGAAAAACAAATAAATATTTAATAGCATGCATACCTCTTGTGCATGTGGGAAGGCCTCAGGGACACTGAGTAACTTCCCAAAATGGACCAAGACATCACCCATGAGACAAAAGAAGATGCTGGGGGTGCTGGGGTCAGTTAGGAGGAATGCCCAGGAAAAGCACAGGAAGTAAGGATCTGGTCCTTATGCATTATGGCTTCTCCATTGACTAGAATTTCTAGAAATGTAATCATCCTCCCCTTCTAAATAGGGAGAGGGAGACTCTTTTACAAATGGAGGTTTCCCTCACAAAAGGGCAACCTCTCTTTTAAGAGCTTCTCTTGTGTTTGCAGCCATCCCAAAATAATCCTTATGTCAAAGAGGCATATTTTGAGGTGGCATGTTCTCCTTCCCTCAGAACTCTACCCTGTGGGGTTCTGTGTTATCTCTAAGCAGACAGTTTCAGAATTGAACTCAATTGTAGGACACTCAGTAGAATTGGTCAGTGTGGGGAAAATCCCACACATTGGTAACCAGAAGTTGTGTGGGAAGCAGAGGGAAAAATGAGTTCTCTTTATTGGTGTACAGAAGTTTTACCTTTCAGTCCCAATCTATACAATTTCTTTAGAAACATACCTGCTCTGAGAAAGACATAGAGAGCCCCTATATCATGGTCATTCCTCTTTGGGGAACTGCTTTGCACTGCATTTTCAGGAAAATATAAATAAACCCCTACCTCTCACAGTGTTCACAGCCCCCTCACAAAGGGAGTGGAAGAGGTGGAATGAATACCAGCCTTTCTGCCTATTTGGGACAGCAGAAATAAAGTTCATTCTTCCCCGTGGAATCAATCAACTTTTACAACTACATTTGTTTTACTTTCCTAGGGGGTGAAAATGGTGACCAATTCCTCCAAGAAAACAAGAAACACAGTATAATAGAAAATAGTACCAGCTTAGACATTTGCATTCAAGGTAATTTTAAATTGTGGTTTATTAAGCATAACTTATGAATAAATTTCCAAGAAACAGGCTACACACAAAGATGTAATGAATATTTCTAACATTTCATTTTGCAGCTCCATTTACTTGATATGATGCAAAAAGATATTGTAAAACATATTTCCTTTTCACGAATACACTTACGAGTATGAGAGAAGATGGAATCGTTTCAGTTTGACAGTGGGAAGAAAGGTAAGAAAAGATGCAGGGTAGATTTCAAGCAGAAGACTATGTACTGTGTTTTGTTCAGTAGTCAATTGAATTTCATATTACCTTGTCCCAAAGTGTTACTCCAGCTGAAATGTCAGGAGCTGTTATTACACCGTCCTCTGTTCTGACAAACATATTAGCAAACACGGGGTGCTCCCTGGGTCATACTTCTCTCTGGCAAACACTGATGTGTTTATTAACATAGACAGTGTCACTTTGTCAAGTCTGCGTGTTAATCTACATTTACGATGCACAGTGGTTGATGGTGCAAAAATGCTTTCCTGGTCAGAGAACACAATGGCCCTAAATCAGAATATGCAGCAGAAACAGCAAGCTATTCTCCATTCCCTGGGCTGGGGCAGATGTAGCTCCTCTAGTTTATGGATTCATACACATGCAGGCTATTCTGATAAGGTCTATACATAAATGTGTGTGTGTGTGTATACACATACACATATATAATGTATATATTTAAACAAATGGTGCTCCTGTAAAAGTTTAAGAACCAAACAGATAATTTTTCTTTCAGTGTAGTATTGAATATAGAATAATCTGTTACTGGTATTTGGGGTCCTTGGGTTCCCTGAGGCAGAAACCAAGAGGAACTGCCAGAGAAATTTCTAGGCACATTTTACTAAGCTTACGCTGGAACACAGGGAAGGAAGGCGGCACAGAAGGAAGGAAGATCCTCCAAACTGGGGTGTGGGGAGGGTTGGCTCTGCTTGACCACTTTTATAAGTTGGAACAAAGCAGTCCTGTGCCAAAAGGTGGGCTTTTCAAAAAAGGTGGGCTTGTGGAATTTTCCATGCCAGGGTCCAGCAACTTGTTCCTTCTGTTGGGTTGCTTAGCAACTATCTTTGCACCTGTGCTCTGAGGGCCACGATGTTGGTGTTGGACCGTTCACTATTGCAGCCCTAGGAGGGTCATATCGTGGTCAAACCTTGATCGATTGTGTATGTGGAAGAGTGGTTTCCACATCTGCAAGGGGGTAAGCTTTGGATGGGAGATAAGAAAGGCTACTCCTGCATTCTTGAGCAAGGAAGAGCCAGGGTGGTGACATGCTTGCATCAGCTTATCTTATGGTTTGTTTTGTCCATGAGATACCAATCAATGCAAGACTGTTTTAGTTTCCATTTGCTGCACACCACAGTCAGCTATTCTATGTCATGATGACTCCTTCTTAAATAGCATTTGTTTTACTGACATCCTGGAAAAATGAGTGTCACGGTGACTTTTTTTAAAGGATTTATTTATTTATTTTTAGACAGGGATGGGAGGGAGAAAGAGAGAGAGAGAGAAACATCAATGTGCGTCTGCTGGGGGCCGTGGCCTGCAACCCAGGAATGTGCCCTGGCTGGGAATCATGGTGACTTTTAAGCATCTCAGAAGTATTGTACTTACCAAAATGGTTGTGAGGAGACTTTTTAAAAATTTTTATTTTCACCTGAGGACATGTTTATTGATTTTAGAGACAGAAAGGGAGAGAGAGAAACATCAATGTGAGAAACATCAATTGGTTGCCTCTCATACCCTCCTAGACTGGGGATTGAACCTACAACCCAGGTACGCGTTCTGACCATGAATCAGAACCGCTACCTTTTGGTGTACAGGACAACGCTCCAACCAGCTGAGTCACCTGGCCAGGGCCCAAGGAGACCTTTTAAAATTCCACATGAACTGTATGAAAATATGTAATCAACTGGGCCCACTATTTGGTGGCAGACTAAAAACCAAAACTGAATGATCCCACAGAAATTTATTTTAGGAATAGAGGTGTTTCTACCCATGAGAGGAACCCTCCAAGTCAGCAGAACATTAGGCTGCTGTTAATAAAAACAAAGATGTTAACTGTCTTTCTCTGTACTTCAACCACACACTCCTCACCCTGGAAGACAACCCAGTTGCCATCTCTCTGCATCTCTCTGAACCTCTCTCCATCAATCAACATCATGCCTCCCTCCCACTCTTGAATGCTAGTCATTGGCTCCCAACACTTTAGGAGTCATATAAATTTCCAGGGAGGCAGGAATGGTCTCGACTTCAAGATCCTCTGTTCTTAATGTTTCCTATCTCTCTATGAGATGTAAGATGAGTATGAACATTCACAAGGACAAAAGTGGCATGAAGTCATAGAGTAGTCCATACACTTGCTAACCATGCTCAGCCTATAAACTGATTTGGACACAAATCCTTCTGCCTCAAATTCTTAACTCTTTTGACTATACCATGCTGCTTCTCCTATTTCAGGACAAAAGGAAAGAGGTTCAGAGCCAATGGCTCTGCTGATAAAGAAAAGCCCACAATGTACCCCTTTTCCCTACTTCCTCCAAGCCCTGCAGCTATATAATAAAGATCAATGGAACCCAAGCTATTAGCAACTTGAGTTGTCATACTGTTTGTAAAAAGCCTACATTCATTACCTCATTGCCATTTTGAGCCTCACATTCCCACAGCTCGGAAATGTAATTGTACTTTATCTTATAGAATCCCTGGTCCTAATAAAAAGGTGCTTCGTAAACACGAAGTGTGCTCTTTGCTGACCAACTTTCCTCCTGGTACACAAGCCGGTAAATTCTAAGTTGTTCTTGTTACCCAGACACGCCCATGGCCTTTCCCTGGAAGCAGGAATGCTGAGACAGGTAAAATCCTCTCTGCAGATTCTATTGCTTTCCACTCGGTGTACAAAGACAATGATGAATGAGTAAACAGTCACTGTGGAGTATCTGTGATGTCAGGCACTTTTAGCCGCCATATCCTTTAAGTCTCACAATGATCAATGTATGCCCAAGCAAATGAGCCCAAGGAAAGTAAATGATTTGCTCAAGTTCATTCAGAAAGTTACAAAACTGTGTGATACAAAGGTCTCATGCTTTTCACACTACATCACTTTTTTCCCAACTAACAGGGGATGATCCCATAAAAATGTGTTTGTGTCTAACTACCATGTGCATGGCTCCATATGATGGAACTTGGGCCAGGCCTTTGAGCTGGGCAAGGCTCAGATCAGAAGAGAAGAAGCAAAGGTACTGAGGTAGGAAGAGGAGCAGAGGGCTGTGCACGTCACCAGAGTAGTTACAGGCTGGCAGCTTTGACTCAGAAGCTCTACCTCTGTGAGCTTATGATTCTGAATTCCAAGAGAATTCTTTGGACTTTTGTCTCCTTTTTCCAAGGCTCTTAAGAATGCAGCACAGATGTGACCAATTTATCCATTTATTCAACAACTACTGATGAACTACCAGGCACAGTGCTAGGCACCGAGAATCCAGCAGAGAAAAGGACACACCTGGTTCTTGTCTTACGGAAATTACATTCTAGAGAGACCGACAATAAACAATGTTTAACTGCTAAGTTGAGACAATTGTGCTGTGACAACAATACATAGAATAATGAGATAGTAACTGGGAGGGGAGAAGGCCTGTCTGAAAGGATGACCTAGGAGGCCTGCATGGCTAACGGCAGCCGATCATGCAGAGTCAGAGAAAAAGGGTTCCAGACCCAGGAGTAACCAACCCATGAGGCCTTCAGAGATGGAGGCACATAGAAGGGACATAAAACAGCAACATCAATGACAGCAACAACTCGTGAGCTCGGAGCCCAGCATCAGGAAAGATGTGGAGTGCAGTGAGAGGCAGGCGGGCTCTGGAACGGGGAGTGCATTTCAGGTCATGAGAAGGAGTCTGCATTTTATTCTCAGTCTAATTAGGAGTAGGAAAGTGACATGATCTGATTTACAAGTTTAGAAAGACCCCTTTGGCTGCTAGGGAATAAGCTGGGAGGCAGAGAGAGACATACAAATACATTCAGGAGCAAACGTGATCACTTGTGGGAAAAAGAAATCTCAGAATAAACCAAGCAGTATAACAATCACACCCTTGATTCCACCTTATTTTCCTTTTTCAAAATAACCACTGGTTCATGAACATCTTTCCTGTCTTATAATAGTAAATATATATGCCTATACATTCTGCTTTTTAATCTGCTTTTTAAAAACTTACCATATTATGACCATGTCATCTTATTAAATATTTTCACCACATAATCTTTGATGGTTGAATAATGTTAACATATTGATATATTTTGCAATATGAACTTTATTACAAAGAGTGTTACACTGAGCAATCTTCAAAACAAAATTTGTGGTATATATTTGATATTTTCTTAAAGAAAACTTCACAGAGATAGAATTTATAATACAAAGATAAAAATTATAAAACCTTTATTCTGCATTGATAAATTATACTCCTAGAGTTCTTATTTACTCACACTTTTGCTAACTCTTGGCAATACAGAAAATTATAAAGTTTAAAAATATAATCTTGGTCATTTTTAGAGCTATAATATATTAATTTTTCTGTAAACATAAATCTGATAAAAAGTCTATTAATTGATTTTTAAAATCCTTATGCTACTTACTTCAGAGTTTTCTAATTGAGTTATTTTCTCTTTGTCTTATTATTAAGCATATTTTGCATTAAAAAAAGAGGTACAAAACTAAAGGAGGATCAGATCAGAACGTCTCTGAGTACCAAAACTTGCCGAAATTGGCACATAGCCCAAGTTTTGACCTTAAGTTGGAGACAGTCTTTGGGGCTACATCCTGTGAATGGATCTGTTTATGCTATGAAGCTTCCACAGGAATGTGTTTGTTTTACGGAAAAAAAAATAAAAACCAAAGGAAAAAAACCCAAACCAGTTGTTCAGAGTTCACTCAGTTTTTAATGTCAAACTTATGTTTCCATTTTCCATATAGACAAAGAAGTCCTGGCCCTTCAACATGTGCTGATCACTTAGAATATTCCAGGCCCATGGCTATGCCCACGGAATTCAAAGGTAATTTGACAACTACCTGTACCCTTAAGAATTTGTGAATTTTACACAGGAGATAACCAAGCTAAAATAGTTGCAATCAGTGGGACTGGGCATGTTAGAAAGTTGCACAAGGTACTGAAGAGTCTCAAGAAGAGGATGTAACTCTGAGAATCACCAGTAGAGAACATGGTATGGAGGCAAGTGTTGCAGAATGAATACAAGCTCTGAGCTGACATTAGAAGGAAGGGCATGAGTCAGCCTGGGGTTAGAAGACAATTGGAGAGCTGTGGAGAGACAAGGAAAAAAGAATGGGTAAAGATTAAGCTACAGTGGTGGGAGTGGCAAGCTGCTGAAGAGCTATGGCCACAGGTGGTGGCCACTGCGCAACATCCAGTCTCTGCTCCTTTGCTTCACTGCAAAGGGTGGCAGTCTCAAATGTGAAATGCAAAAATTAGTATTAGCCTTTCTGTGATTTCACTTACTCAATTTTGATCCTGACTCACAAAGCCTAAAATACTTACTGTGGGCCCTTTACAGAGAAAGTTTGCCAATTTCTAGTGAATTTTGTTTCCTATGCTGAGAATGTTAAATTTCACCCTGTGGGTGACAAATATCATCAAGTGGAGAATGAATATGTTTTGTTTTGCATTTAAAAAATCTTGGAAAAAAGCATACGGTAAATTCAAGGGAGAGGTAGGCTAGAAAAACCAATGAAAAGCCTAGACTACAGAAGGACTGTAGTCTAGAAAAGATGCAAAAATCAAAGGATAATTGCATTAGGTGCTTGAAAACAAGTGCACCATTTCCCCCAATGAACAAATGAAATGTAGGTTTGAATAAGAAGCCCCCATAATCAAAGTAAACATTGGGGAGAAAATTCTTAATCATGGCTCCTGACGACATCAGGCATCCTCAGTACTGTTGTCCCCATACTTTGCAGTGAACAGATAGGAGGTATAATCATCCTGGTAAATGTAGATGTCTGGCGCTGCAAACTCTGAATAATTGTGCGAATGCCCACACGGATCTGCCTGGAAAAACTCTTAAGAGGAGATAACTATTGGAAAGGGAATGATGTGTGCATTTCTTTTCAGGCAGTAACTGGAGATGCCACAGGCTCCTAAGGTTCTCCCCAGCCCCCTCACCTGGCAGCACATAGAAGGGAGCCTGCTCTTCCAGTGCACAGCCTTGACATGACCCTTCCTTTCCTGGTCTGTTCAGACTGAGTGGTGGTGTTAACAAACCAAATGATAGGGCTGTGGAAACTAGGGTTAGACCGCAATGACCACGGCTGTTTTCTCTCAAGCTTCCTGGAAAGCAAGAGGAGAATGTGGCCTGAATTCCTTTGTCATGAGTGGCACGGTCTGTCTCAACTCTCTTCCCCGCCCTTGTGTTCACTGCTCCAATGGCTCCAACTCAGCGTGAGGCAAGTTTCTAGTTGTGTCCTCTGTCTCCCTTTGGGTCTTCTCGATCAGCAGCACTGCTCTTTAGTCTCCGAAACAGTAAAAGACCAATGCTGGAGAGCAGTGGAAGGCCACGTTAGGGTTGGGTGTCAGTGGCACGAACTGATCGGAGTCTTGCTTCACGGAGCTTGTGGAATTCCAGAGCAAGGGGCAAGACGGCGTTCCTGCCGTTTATCTGTGCAGGTTTGACAGTGGTGCTGGGGAGCTCGCTCCCCGATGAGGGCTCACGGGAAAGGAAGACCAAGGCCTCCAGTACACAGCCCAGATTTCTGAGGGCTTTGCTTGCCCTGGTCTGCAGCCAACGGCATCCGGGGCTGCTGGCAGATGTCAGGCAGCTTTCTGGTAGCCATTTGACCATACTCTCTGTGTGTCACATTGCTGCCCTGCCACTGTCATCATTCCCCAGTGACCGTCCTGACAGCCTTTGGGAGCGGCTTCTCATTCAGCCCTTCCTGCTGCATCTGTGTGCATTTCTTTCCACAGGCCTTTCAGTGGCCTGAAAAAGATCACATGAAGAAAAACACAGGAGCAACCATCAGCCTTGAATTTTTTTGTCACATGTGTTGAGGCCTCATCTGTTCTGTGGCTTGGGAAATGTCCTCACAACCCCTATGTGTGTTTTTTGACAAAGAGAGGGGCATGCCTGCTCAGTAATATGCCTATATTGGTTGATGTAGAACCTCCAATACTTTCTCTTCTTTCTACCCTGATACAGGACAGAATTACAAATTGTCTTTATAGTATTTAAGAATAAACTTATATTTCTCACAGTTCACTAGGGAAACTGGAAAAATTTATCCCCACTAACACTACATATTTAATTATGACCATGTGGTTGTGACATTTGGCATTGGGGAACGTGAACCAGAAACCACAAGAATGGTCTCACCTTATTCATCTGCCTAATCAAGTTGACTTCACTGAAACAGCCTGCAATAAAAAGAAGCGTGCTGTTTGTAAACTTAAAAATGTTAAGGAAGAGAATATTGATCTGAGAGCAAGCAAAATCATCAAAAGTTTGAACTTACCATACCTGGAATTAAACATTGAAGTTAACCACATTTTTCTTCAAAAATGTCAGCAAATAATCCATTGTAATAGAAAAATGACATATTATCCAGTGATCACTCTGGATCTCTCAAGCAAAGTGAGGAAAGTATAAGAAAGAGATGTTACAAAAGTGCACAACTGTGTGTGTGTATATTCAGAGGTAAAACAAACCACCCCCAAAACTTAATAATAGCTTAAAACAACAGGCATTTATTTGCTTGTAATTCTGTAATCGGAACAGGGCTTTCAGAAGCATCATCTGGGGTCTTCATAAGGCTCCATTCAGCAGCTTGGCTGAGGTTGGACATCCAATAAAGCTTCGCTCCCATGTCTGGGGCCTTAGCTGGGGTGGTTGGAATGTGGCGGTAGGCGGCGGTGGGGGGGGTGGTTAGCTGGATATCTCTCTTCAGTGGGATAATCAGACTGCTTAAATGATAGCTCAGGGTTCTAAGATAGTGAAAGGGTTCTTAGGGACCAGAAATTTCTGTTATATTCTATTGATCAAAACAAATTACAAGACAAGATTCAAGGGAAGGAAACTGGTCCCCATCTCTTGTTGGAAGCTATTTGATCAGGGGGCAAATGTATAATGAGGTGTTTTAGACTGAACAACAATGCAGACAACTCCATAGGATATCAGAGAATTTACTGTAGGGTAATTCGCTTACAGAAAAATTAGATGGGAGTAGAACAAATGACCTAGCAATTCTGCAGAGATCATTCTCTGCTAGAGTCCTGCTACTGTACTTTTTTAAATGGTATAACTTAGGTCCTGATAACTGACAAGACAAAGGGACAGAGAATACAGTGGAACTGGGAACCACACCTCCTGGTGGTCCTGTGGTAGGTTATCATTTATAATCCATACCATCACCAGTTTTATGTTTATCTCGGTTGTCATGCCATTCCGATGATTGTTACTAACAAAAGTATCTATGGCTACATTTTAAGGAACACAGATAATCATCAGCTAGAAGGCTTTGATGTGCTTGCTAAGGACAGTGAGGTTGGTCAAAGGTCACAGCATGAAACTTAAAAAGGAAATGCAATCCAGGACACAGAAATGGAGTTGGTTTTGTTCACATCTACGTCTTACAGGAAGAGTGACCTGTAGGTACGGGGCTGGGGGGCGATTATTGGGAGTCATATTTGGGACAAGCTCCCAGCTGGTTTATGTTAAACACTGACAAAGATTCTTGCCTTGATCATAGTCTAGTCAGGCCTGAAAAATCATCCCCCTTTTCAACTAGTCCTCAACTTTGGCTGATGAGAACTACAACTTCCAGCACAAGTGATTCTGTTCACCCCCACACTAAGTGACTTGAACACATACAAGCAGAGTTTCTATCAGCTCAAGGTTTTGTCCCTAGGATGACAACTTCAACCTGCTTAAATGCCTGCCTGAGAAAAGTCAGTGCTGCCAAAATAATTTACTGTTTATTAGAGCCAAAACCTGACCACAGGCCTGTGGCCTCCCTTGTCTTAGCGCATTTACTTTACAAAACTTGCAATTGTAAATCCTTTCTCTGTTTCTTTGACTTGTATCTTCTATGACCCAGGAATGACTTTCTCAAGATCCTGGGAGCCATGTTTCAAAATGCAACCAAGAAAGATAAGGCCCCTGTCTCCCAATCTCTGTGGGCAGGCAGGACCCTAACTAACGTTGATAAACGCCAATTAGCAGACACAGATGACCTGCATACACTGACTAACCCCTTTACCTGACTTTTTTTTGTGTGATTTTCCATTTCTCTGACCTACAAAGTTCTTATTTCTTCCTCCTTCCTTCTTCTTCATCCTCCCATTAAATGCCCAGTCACCTCTGTGACTTGGAGTCCAGCTCAGACTCTCTTCCCTACTGCAATTGCCAGAATAAAATCTGTCTTACAGTTTTTAATAAATATGTGATATGTAATTTTTTGACAACATTTTCAATGAAAGATGCTGTTGTTTTGAACTAGGAAAATTACATGGAGAATGTAGAGAGGTAACTAGAACTGAGGTTCCTTCAGAAGCTGGATCAAAAATTGTTGGTGATTAAGAGAGTGAAAAAGAACTAAGGGGTCAAAGATGAGGCTCAAGATTTAGGCTTAGACAATGTCCGGGCTGGTGGTACCATTTCCTGAGACTGGCGACAGGAGGAAAGGAGTGGGTTGGGCTCAGTTCCTGCAGGCCGATTTGGAAAAATCTTCCATGTGAATATGCCCATTAGGTCCTTGGGCTTATAGATTTGAAATATTGAAGTGGCTGAGCAGGAGGAGCACATGTTGAAACCCTTAGCTTATAAGGGGCTAATTAAAGTCATGTGTGTGTTTAGAAGGAGAAGGAAACAGAGCTTCAGACCCTTGAGGATGAGCAAATAAAATATTGACCATGATTAGACAACTGAAAAGGACCAGCGGGTGAGAAGGCAGGATGGGATTGATCCGGGGTGCGGGTGGAGAGAGATCCCTAGGCTAGTGTCACTGCAGGAAGCAGCAGGGAGGAGGCTGAGCTGAAATCCGGGCCATCCCAGGGAGTGAAGGCTGTTCTTTCATAGAGCTCCAACGTCCCTGGCAAACAAGAGGACATTTAGACTGCTGAGAACAGGAGGGTGGAAAGAGGAAGAAAGGATAGGAGGAAAGAGGAAAAGGTTTGAAATATCTGTTACAGGAAATAACAGCAAAGATAAATGTGACTAATAGAAGGTTCTATTACCAAGAGTTTACATTGGGTGGTATAAAGATGACCATAAATGCAGGACAGGCTGGCAGTGCCGACAGTGAGTTAAGACTAACCCGTTGTCCCAGCACAGAAAGATGGAGACTCTCCATGCCTCTTCTCAAAAATGCACTAATGTATATTAAAAAATATAATTTTTAGAGGCAGATTATCTGTCTAGATGTTGGAACAATATGTGGGATGTAACAAATTCTGGGATTTTGTTTATTTGTTTTCTGTTACTCCATTAAAAATGTTTCAAATCACATGATCTCTCCTACACTGAAACAGTGACTTAAGGAGTTTGTTGACTTTTTGCTGTTCATCTGCGTGATGTCAATACATCATTTCCAAGCAGAAAATTGTTCTGTCTTCACAAGCAGTCCCACTCTCCCCCAGCAGTTGATAGTTACGTGTCTAGTGCAGCTTCCACAACCTGCTCTTTCTGAGTGCAGTGGGGGTACCTTAAATAGTAGCAAATATTAAGTGCTCATCATCTGCCAACACCATGCTTCCTTGCCTTTAATAGCTAGGTATTTAAGAGTTCTTAAACATATTTAAAAAGATGAACTTTAAGAACTATTTGGATGGGATTTACTTTAGCTACTAATTAGTTCCAGGAATCAGATTAGGAAAATTCTAGTTTGAAGGCCACCTTTGACCCTCCACCTGCATTTACCTGTTCTCAGAGAAAGGAGCAAACACTAAAATATCAAGGTAGTACCAAAAATCAGAAAGTACCATGTCACCCTGAAATGCTGAATTGGCCACAACACCTGAAATGGTGTAAGAGACAGATGCTTTCTGTGTCTCCTCCCTAACTTTCTTCATCAACAATGAATGTAGATCCACGCATTGCTTTAGCATTTGGCTACTAAATTTATATATTCCTTTTCAAAATTAAATGATAAAAAAGGCTGTTGCAGTAAATTATTCTTCCATGTCCCTTACTGACTTTTTCCTTTAGTTTATTGGCTCATGGTGTATGAGAGAAACATCCAATCTCCATGCCAGCCAGTGAGGTTCAGATCATGATTGTTAAATAGTTCAGTGTTTAAAGGACAAGGTGGATGAGCCAGATGTGTCCAGAATACTTCTTCTGTTTTTGTTTTTCTTTTTCTGATTAGCCTCAAGCAGCCTCTTTCAAATCACACAGGGGACAAACGTGATTTCAAATGACATCAGCTGGAGAACAAATGTGCTTTCTGTTATCCACACTGATATTTAATTTATTTACTTCTCTAAATGTTAGATATATGTGGTTTTTAAATAAAATGTACAAAATTGTGAGGTCAAGAATTGTGACTTTTCAATTACTTTTTTGTTGAGCACCCAGCATGAATTGAACCTATGATTTTGAAGAGTGTCAGTGGATAAAATGGGGTTAGTTTATCTACTGTCCTTAGAAAAGATCAGTTTTTATTTGGATAACTTAGATGTGTTACCAGCTCCATGGTTAGGGACTTTGCAACCAGAAAGTAGCAAGTTTTATCTTCCTAGAATCAAACATGAGAGTCATATTTAACTAATGCATTTTTTTCTGCCTTAGTTTTATGCCGGAATTGGGGATAGAAAGGTATTATTAAGAACTAATGCTGATGTAGTGATGGATATATATCAGACACTGTTATGAGCTCTCACATGCATTCACTAACTTGGGATAAGTACCTAAAAGTGTCCCCATTTTTCAGATAAAGAATCAGGCAGAGAGAATTTCACTTCCCCAAGGTCACAGCTTGTGACTACAGTCTGTGCTCTGTAATCAGCGGACTCTGCTGCCTGTACTATCACCATGTGTGATGGGGGAGGTCTTATGGGTGACACTGACCCCTACCTAGATGTTTATAATAAAACATGGAACTATAATCATAAAGTTATGTGCTAATAGTATGGGAACCCAGGGAAGGACATACCTGAGCCAGCTGGTGGGAAGGAAAGTCTGAGTAAGTTTCCTGAATTGAGCCTTAAAAGGCAAGAAGGATGGAAGAGGCAGGCGGGGAAGGGCACCCCTGGGCAGAGGCATGAACAAATGCCATTGACTGTAACATTTCAATGCTCATCGCCACTAAAATGCAGAAAATGCTGCCATTAGCCTCTGATTCATCATCAGTTGGACTATGAGTGTTGACTTCGGAGATATAAAACTGTGAAAACAGTGCACCCTAGAATAATGAAATATGGTACAAATAGTTTGGTATCACTGAGGAATTAAGTGAAAGAGAAAACATTGTGCAAAATGTAGCCCTTTGACAGTGAGGAAAAAGAAATAAGACCAAATCTGTGTTGTTTTTTGAGCAAATCAACAGAACTTGGTAACTATCTGGTGCCTCGTGGACATTCAAACAGTTGCTAAGTAGTTATGGTAAGTAATACTGGGTTTTCTATTTCTCTTCATAGAAAGCTTCATAGATAGATGTAGACAAAGGTATAGGTATAGCTAGGTTAAATATGGACATGGATGACATAGATATAGATATTGGTATAGGTACAGACATAGATATAGGTATAGATATAGATGTATAAACAATAAATCAACTTAAAGAAAAACATTAAGTAGATTATAATATAGGCAGTAAATGGACATGATAATTTTTATGAAGACATAGCTCTGATAAAAATTCATGAAGGGTTTTGACCTAGAGATACAGATGTGAGCAACTTCACTGTGGAAGTCATAGATGGAAATATAGGGAATAATTGTAACACAAAGATAGTGCAGAACTTAGTTCAAACTGAGACAGACAATAACAATCCTCAAAAAATAAAAAATGTGGAGCATTTCAATGTATCTCAAGGTTGGGTAAGCATTCTTAGCATCCAGTCTAAACAATGGCTATTTTAGATAAATTCATCTTTCATTTCCTGAACTGACATTATGAGCTCATACAATAAGTGTTGCCAAATGAAGTGTGTCTGGCAGAGGAACACTCAGACCTTCATGAATGGTGGGCATTGCAGGAGGTGGAAACAAGAGAGAGCCACACTCACTAGTGGCCAAGAGAATAAAAGAGCTATGTGGAGAATTAATGGAACGTTCTGAACCTTAGCTGATTTCCAGGGTCAGTGGGTCACATTCACAAATACTTACTGAGCACCTACCTACTGCAGTGAACTCTTGATGAGACTCATTCACCTCTTCCACTCAAACCTGAGCAACCCAAGCAAGGAGCCTTTAAGTATGGATCTCAGCCCGTCTGAGAGCAGCACTGATACATCACTTTTGACTTCTTGCTGAAGTCCCTTAAAATGCTCCTACACAGGAGCCTACAGGGGACAGTTTCCTGTAAACCTCATCGCTTGCCAAAAATGTGGGTGGCAGGCTCAGAAAACACAGAAAACACAGAAACCCGAGCTGCTGCCTGATATTTGACTAAATACTGTTTGGATTCCACACTGGGTCTGTGTTCGAGCCCCGAGGGCTCTTCCGGTTTGTGCGTGTCCTCTGCTTGGGAAGCCACCATGACCGGGCTCCCTGCAGAGACCGCCAGCTAGCTCACGGCTGGCCCTTGAAGTTTTTGTGAAGAAGCCTAGTGGAAGTTTTTCACTGTATGCATAAAATGCCTGAAGCACTACGAAGTAAACTGGATTGTCTGAGTCTTCTAAATGAATCTCTGAAGGGGGGATGGGCTTCACTGCTCTCTTCATAAGACTGTGAGTTTCAGAGAAACACTGGCTTTAAAGAAAGGTGAGATAAAGGCCAGATAGACTTGTGTCGGGTTTGCTAATGCACAAACAGGCAGTTAATGCTATTTAAACACCATTAAATTATCATATGATTTTAAAAATAACATACAAATGGATGGATGATAGAAAAATAACAGGTACATAGATGTGTAAATGGATGCATAGATAGATGATAGATAGATGATGGATAGATGATATAGATAGGTAATAGATATATGGATATATGGATGGGCAGTGGGTAGGGAGAGAGGGAAATCAAAGCCAGTATTACCTGTCATTTATTACTGAAGTATGAGCCAATCATAACACCGTATGAAAGCACTATGTTTGCCCTCTTGAGATACTGCTTCAGTATGTGACCTTGAACCAGCTTCTTTTCTTGAGCCTACATTCTTTTATCTGTTAAGTATGCACATGAAGGTATATGTGGGTACATGTATACATATATATGCACATAAATGATTTAATGTCTGTATTTCTTATTCATATGTGATGTCAGAGGCCTATAAGGTATAATAATGTGTAGGAGAAGTTGTAATACTACATTTAAAGTTGAAATGTGGCAAGGATTAATAATGGAATGATGCTCTTAGTACACAACTGTACACGTTTGATTTACCTAATATGTAAGGCTGGTGTGTGAAAGCATATATATCAAAGGTTATATATAAAATTAATTTTATACATAAAATAGATTAAATGTAAAATTGATTTTATATATGAAATAGGTTATATATAAAATGGATTATTTCACTAGTCACCTGGTCAGTCACACGCACTGAAGCTGGCTGGCACTAGGACTGATGGTGGACACTGCTGAGTTCAGTGCATGTGGCTCAGGCTTAGGCTTCTGCTCCTGATTCTGTGGGACTCACCTACCCATCTCTGCTCTGCCTTAAGGGGAGGGATGTCTGTAATTCACTCTCTTCTTTTTCTCTTGCCCATTTTGCTGTCCACTTTCTCAGCTGGCACTCTGCACATAGTCACCAATTCCACAAATGCTTTCCCTACACATCAACCTCTTCACAGATTTTTTTTGTCCTCTGTGCTTGACTAAAATTGGCATTCCCATGACTACTTATAGAAGGCTACAACTCACCTCGATTCTGTGTATCCAAGGATCAAACCTAGGGTTTGCCTCTTTCTCCTCAGAGTTGCATCTAGGATGAAATAACTTTTCCAACTCCAAGTCCAACTCATTTTCTTCAAGATTCATGTCAAACAGGTATGTGTATATTAGCTGAACCTCATCCCTATCATTTAATAATAATTATGTTATTTGACACTGAACACATAGAGCTTGTGGGTATACATCCTCTTGTCCCTCTGTAATTTATTCAACACTCAGTTATTTCACGTCTTCTAAAACAAAACAAAACTTAACAAAATAGAAAACCTTTTCTTGTCCCTTAGATTTTTTGGTCACTCCAGAATCACTGGGTTTCCAGGCATGACCTTGATGCAGAAGCCAGACTACTCAGTCTGGTATGCTGTCGAGATCTTCCATCTTTATTCATTCACAGTGACATTCTTTTCCTCAGCTCTCACGTTGCTTGCTCTGGAAGGCAGCCTGCCTGAGTGGAGATTCATAGAGGCCATCTTCCTATAACACTTGCCCTGCCCCTTCTGCAGCCACTCTGAATCTGACCCTCCTCTTCCAGCTCCTGTCTGCCCAGGTGTTGTGGTCCCTCCAGTCAGCCTGCCTGGACAGGCTGGGACATAACCACACAGTAGCTCCTTCTTTGGTGGGATCACATCTGGTTCATGGGAAATGGCGACCCATGTTTTGTCCTGACCAAGAATACAGGCTGAACCCAAGGCAGACATCTCTCTTTTGACTTGTGTATCAGCCATTAGCCCTCTGGATTTCTCAGAAGGGAGTGAGACCCCAATACACTCTGTCTCTGGTAGCTCAGGGATCACTTGGAGAACTCTCCAGGCAGTTCTGTCAAAGCCACCTCCTCTCCTTCCTGGGGAGGGTGTTGGGAGGACTCCAGGCATCACTGTCTTTAGGAAAGCTCCTTTAACAAATACCTGTCCTATAGCCAGCACTGCGACATTCATTTTATTCCCTCCAGAATAGAGTCATAAATCTATTCTGGTTTTTGTGGGTGTGTGTCTTTTCTAGATAATTTACACTCACTTTGGAATATAGTATCTGTTGTCTTAGCATTTCTCGGCTGAGCATTTATCATGTGCCATCATTCTTATACAGCAGTCTGACGATCCCAGGAGGATGGCGTTACGATTATTCCCCACTCACAGATGCAGACAATGGGGCCTAGGGAGAAGTGAGGTGAATTGTCCAAGGTCACACAGCAAGTTGGATTTGAACCTGTTTCTTGGATGTTGGAGCCTGGGCTATGGTTATGCTGCTTGCTGCTATTTCTTGAACGCATTTACTCTTGGAGGTCTCTTCCTCACCTACTGAAATCTTCAGTTTAGGGCTTATGGGCTTCCTCCCCACCTCCAAGACTGCCTGCCTGGCTTCAGTTTCCGCATTGTTAACAGCCCATCTGACCTATATCCTAAGTTCCGATGACCTCAACTTCAACTCTTTGTAGCCACTTATGCCTGGGCCACCTCCTCCTCTCCTTACAGCATCCTACTTCAACTGTTGTTACAACACTATTCCTTGGAAATAATATCCAGATCTCTAGTCCCTAGACACATCTAATTCTTTTGTCTCTATCAGTTTCCTCTCCTGTACTTTCCTCCCCCACTCAGATTCTTTCCAGCCTTGCATGGCCAAGTTTCTTGCAAGAGGCGGTTCAGTGTTTTCTCTACTTTATTGTCACTCCATCTGTGGAAACATGACTCAGCTTCCTCTGTCTCTGCCCCCAACAGCTACTAGTGTAAACTAACATTTGAAATAGTTCTTTTTCTCTTTCCATCTCGGTTAATATATCACCCCTTTAGGGAAGGCCCCCTAAAACAATCTGAGTGGGGTCCCTCTGCCACATGTCTCCATAGTACCTGCACTCACCCCGATCACGCATTGGTTCTGTCAGAACTCTAAGTCCGGAGAGCAGGGACGGTATGTTGTGGACCAAGGGGTTCCCTTCACTTAGTGGAGAATTGGACAAACAAGAGGACCTACTCAGCTACTTGGGTTTTTGTTGTTGTTGTTGTTGAGTTACATTTGGCATACAGCATTCTGGAAATTCTCCGTGTACAACATATTGATTACATTTATATTGCAATGTGATTCCCATAGTAGTGTTAGCTAAACACCTCTATCGTGTCATAATTATCATTTCTATCACTGTTGGGAACAATTGGAATGTGGCCTCTTAACCAGTTTAGTGTGTATAATACAGTTTTGAGGCCTGTAATTTCTGTGCTGTGTTTTGGGTATCCGGGTCTTATTTATCTACTGGTGGCACGGATGCGCCCTTAAATGACCCCTTTCCACTTCCCCAGCCCCTGCCAGGAAAACCTCCAGTTTACTCTCTACGTATTTTGCTGTGTATACTGTGCACTTTTTTGCCCAAATTTTTGAGGGAAAGATAAGGATGCTCATTATACATGGGTAGTACCTGAAATACTTTGTCTCTGTTCTTGTGTGCTTTGTAATTGTTACATAAAACTTCTTACACCATAATATGTTAAAAAATAAATGCTAAAATTTCTTTATAAGACAAAAAACAAGTATCTAAATGTAAATAAATAAAACATTGAATTAAAAATTAAAACAAAAGATTTTTTCCTGAAAGTTTGGGCCAAAAACATGGGTGCTCAATATACATGGGAGTGCATTATACATGAAAAAATACCAGTTTTTTCTAAGCTTACACAAATGAGAGATAACATATTGTATGTATATTTTTCTGACTTATTTCACCTAGAATAATGTCCTCAAGGTTCATCCATGTTGTTGTTATGGCAGGATGTCCTTCTTTCTCATGGCTGAACAGTGTTTCCTTATATGTATATATCACACCTTTTTTTAACCATGCATCTGTGATTGATAGTTTGTCTTCATATGAATATCTTGGCCCCTATGAATAATGCTGCAATGGAGAACAGAATGGAGGTTTCCTCCAAAATTAAAGCTAGTACTACCATAAGATTCCACTTGTGAGTCTATATCTAAAGAAAATGAAACAGGTTACAAAGATATGTATACACTCTCATGTTTTTTGCAGCATTTTTCACAAAAGTGGACTAATTGTTGAGTGGGTAAAAGAATGGGCAATAGAGGGATCCAACCAGGCTGTCAGGAAAACCGATCAAGAAACAGGTTGAGGTTCAGGTTCTGAGAAGGCAGCTTTGTAGAACAATCCAGATGGAAGGTAATATGTGGAACTTGGCCCTGAGACATGGCTGGGAGTCTTGCAGGAAGGAATTGGGGGTGAAAAACCAGCAAGCAGTTGTCAGGGCAATTTTTACTTTCCAGAGGGAAAAGGAAGCCCAAAGAAATGCCTCACGTTATTATTCCTGAAAAGAGCTTAATGGCCAAGTGGGAACATTTGTTAGGGGAAAAATTGAAAAGAAGAGTGTAAAAGCTAAGACAGTCTGGTGACTATTTTAGAATAGCTTGCTAAAAGTCCAGGATAAATGCATGCCAAGGAAGCAAAAGACCTGGCACTTTAAAGAAAATAACAAAAGCACACATACAACTCTTCATGGTCAGCTGGCAAAATAAAATAGGGTTTTCTCCTGCCATTTTTCAAAAATGGAAAGACAGGCTAAGCGAGGAAAACAGGAAGGCATACACTAGAAATTAGACATGCCCCCCAAAAAAGAATTTAAGAGAGTATTGGCAAGAGACTCCAAGACTAAAAATAATAGACTCTTTATACTCACAAACAGGGCAAGGTCAGCTAGAGGTACAGGGAGCTGGTTAAATGAATATTGTGCAAATGTAAAACTCATAAACTACAGCAACAGTAGCAACATAACAGAACATTTTTAGTGACTGCAAGCCATACATACAAAAAGCATTCTGCCAAGTATTTTATATGCATTGCCTCATTTAATCCCCACAATTTCCTGCTATTAGTCTCACTTTGCAGTCGAAGAAACTGAGACACAGAGAGGTTAAGTATTTTTCCAAAGTCACACAGCTGATAAGTCAAACAGATTTGAGACATGAACACAAGTCTGAGTTAAGAGTCTCCATGTTCCATACCTTAGACTTTACTAGCAAATTACCAAATAGATCAGAGTTATTAGATCAATGACTAAAAAAGATACAGGGTGAAACTGTCAAACCAGATATAAATAGAGTAGGTAAAGTCCACATGGGATGCACATAAGGGGTCATTGAAAAACTATGGTGTTACTGACACACAGCCTCTGAGCTGAAGAGATGGGTATTGTGCTTCACCCCCAATGCATTCCCCACCTCCAAAATCAGCCCAGAGGGAAATACAGAGCCTGGAGTTTAGATTTCATACCAGATAAGGTGTCACTACCTATAACCAAAGTTAGCGGGTGTTTAACAAAGTATCACCTCACCTAAAAGAAAGCCACCTTCTGGTTTGTGAAAAAGGAATGCATGTATGTCTCATTTACTAAAACAATATCCCTGCTTTAATTTGCCCCTTCAAAGTGTTAAATAAAATAAATGACTTTGATAGATTTTGACATTATTTATTTTGACATTATTTGATACCTTGCCTTGTTTCAAAGGGGCTTAGGAGAGGTGAATAAAACACGAGTTAAATTAAAAGAGAAAGTAAGAAGAGAAAGGCAAGGGTAGGAACAAAAACTGTGACTGAAAATTGGACTAAATCCTTGTTACATTGCCCCAAATTTAGATTCTGAGTTTTGTAATGCTTAACACACACACAGAAACATTTTCAATTATATAATTTACAGTTTCAAAGAGAAGCAAGCCAATCAATTACTCAGAATAATCATAAAGAGAACCCCACTAACTTCTCAGCATCAATTATGATGAACACAAGGCTGAGTTTCAAAAATTGTTTCTTACATTTACTCTCGATATAGATGGAGAATATCAAAACAAAGCATTGTATATGAAAATCCTACAAGGGGCAAGCTTTGATGCCTTTGGAACAGTTTTCTGCCAAAGACTAATTTATTTGTTTGGGTTACGAAAGGATTGTAAAATGGCTTAATTGTTAGTTGGCAGGCAGGGTTAGTGCTCAGTTGACATGTCTCTGAATGAAGAAATATTGGTATCTTCCCCCAAAGTGAAAATGCTTACAAATGATCTGGAGAAAAGTGTTTAGACTGGAATCTTTGGGATTGGTGGTGCTAAGTTATCTGAGGCTGTTATTCATTTATTTATTAACCAAATATTTATTAGACAGTATTATTTTACGTCAAACAGAGTATTAGGTTTGGGGGCTACATTAGTCTTCATCCTCATGTAATTCCATTTGGCTGATAAACCACAAGACTCTTTCATAAAACTGGACAAGAAAGCAAAATATCATCAGATGCTTTTAATGAAAAATGCAGGGTGGTTGCACTTTGTGTAAGAGATGCATTCCTTAAAACCTAGCATTCTGAGACTAATTTTCCCTTAGGAACAAATGCAAAAGTAGAGAGGAGGAAGAAATTAAATTTGGGGAGCATATACTCTTTCAACTGTTATTACATGTTTTTGTTCTTTCCTTCCTCAGCAATGTCCTTAATGTTTCTTAGTACTCTTTCCAAAATTAACAGCACAGTGGATGTGGGTAGTTTGACCTACTTCATAATGTTTTATCACATCTAGTATGTTTCTGAAAGTTAGGAATTTCCAGGTGCAATTTTCAGGTGCAACTCTAACACTGCAAAATAGTGAATGTTTGTATGACATTGTTAATGGAAATTTTTTCAAGATTATAGTAATAATAACAATGCATATTAAATTGTAAATTATAGTAATTATAGATATTAAGACTAACATAAGGGTTACCAAAATTTCTCAGTACTGATGCATGTCAATTGCAACATCATTCATGAAATACTGACAAAAATGGTGGATTCTGTTTTTTGTTACACTGCTTTGTGCCAATGGCATGAAACTTCTCACAATAGAGTTCTGGTGATCAGTTTTAACATTTGAAATTTCTTAAAAAATGTTGAGATCTGTGTATTTTGTTTTGGCATAAAGCATGATGTTAAATAATATTTTGGACTCACTATTTCAAATTTGTCTGTTCACGTTCATATATAATGTGATTGCTTTCTTGGAGCCAGGAGGCGTTGATCTAGCTTTACCACTTAAACTTCTGGGCAAGATTAATACATCCTTAAACCTTCCAATCCTTTCAAACCTTCATGAATTAGGGAACTAGAAAATAAATAAAGCAGAGGAAACAGATCCCAGGAGTGAACTGTTGAATAGTTGGTCCTTCATCCCCGTAGAAGTCTATCCTTTTACTTACTTAGCCTTGATTTATAAGAATTACTGTGGAATAAATATATTTATTGGAATCTCCTTGAATCTTGCCTAATCATTACTTACAACTTAGTAGGGTTCCAATAAGGTTTTCCTCCCCCCACCCCCACCACCAGCAAAACACTCCATTCCTTGTTAAACAGAGAGGTGCCCACTATGAACCCCCTACCTGGTCTATGATTGCAGAGAGAAAAGCCTTTCAACTAAATAATATATATGTGTGTGATGGAGGTAAGAACTAATCAGGCTATTAGAATTCGGAGCCTCATGTATTTTATTTTTTTTATTTTTGTGGCATCAGTTGCAATATTTCATCTTTCATTTCTAATTTTATTTATTGGAGTCTTCTCTCTTTTTTCCATAGTTAATCCAGCTAAAGATCATCAGTTTTGCTGATTCTTCCAAAAAAACCCTCTTAGTTTCATTGATTTTCTATTATTTTTCTATTTTGCATTTTATTTCTTCTTTTATCTTTATTATTTATTTTCCTTCTGTAATTATGTGTCAATAAATTGGATAACATAGAAGAAATGAATAAAACTCTAAAAACAAATACTCAACCAAGACTGAATCATGAAAAATAAAAAATCTGAACGTATCTGTAACTAGTAAAAAGTTTGAATCAGTAATCAAAAACTTCTCAACAACAATAAAAGCCTGGACCAGATGGCTTAACTGAGAAATTCTTCCAAACATTAAAGAAGAATTAATGACCTTTCTTTGCAAACTCTTTCAAAATGTGAAGAGGGGGAGAAACTTTCAAACTCACTTTAAGTCAGCATTATCCTAATACCAAAGTCAGAAAAAGATTCTGCAAGAAAATAAAACTACAGACCAACAACTCTAGTGAATATAGGTGCAAAAATCCTCAACAAAAGGTATACTAAATCCAATTTAATAGCATATGAAAAGTCATAACCAAGTGAGATTTACCTGTGGCATTCAAGAATAGCTCAATATATGAAAATAAGTCAATGTGATACACCTTTTTAATAGAACAAAGGATCACATCTCAATAGATACAGAAAACACATTTGACAAAATTCAACATAATTGCATGATAAATGCCAACAAACTAAAAATGGAAAAAAAATAATATAATAAATACCATATATAAAACATCCATAGTTAACATACTAAATGCAGAAAAACTGAAAGCTCTTCCTCTCAGGTCAGGAACAAGGCAAGAATGCCTACTCTCACCACTTCCTTTCAACCTACTACTAGAAATCCTAGCCAGAGTGATTAGGTAAGAAAAAGAAATAAGAGTCATCCAAGTTCAAGAAAGAGAGGTAGAATTATTTCTGTTTCTGGATGACATAATCTTAGAAGTAGAAAATCCTAAAAGAGTCCCCAAAGCACTGTTAAAACTAGTAAGTTAATTCAGTAAGGGTTCAAGGTTTAGTTGAATTTTTATATACTAACACTAAACAGTCCAAAAAACTCTTTTAAAATCCCAATTACAATAGCATAAAAAATAAAATAAAATACTTAAATACGTGTCACGATCACTGGCCGGCAGTGACCGTGGAATGCTGCAGATGGCTCGTTGACATGGGAGAAAAACATACACAGAGACAACCAAGTCCTGTGGAAATGGCCACCCTCTCTGGTGGGGAGAGTGCCCTGTTCCCCCGCCAGAGAGGCTTTTTATTGGTTTCGTTTGCGTTTGCGTAAGAATTCAGGTAAAGCTCATTACTCATTTTTAGGAAGTAAGGATCAAACAATAGATAACAAGGAAGTCTGAGGGCCTATTTTGAGTCAGGGTCAAAGAGCTGTAAAACTTTGAGGAACAAACTTACTTCTTGCTTGGACCCTTATCATTCAACTGAGAGCATTCCAAACAAAGCAGGTTTCACAGGATTTTACATATTCTTTCTTAGGCCAGATCACCCGGGGAACCCGCTCTTTCCAGAACAGAGTGGCACCACCCTGTCATTGTTTCAGGCATAGGTGGAGCAAGGGAACTAAGGCAACCAAGAGATAAGGAGATTTTCTCCCAGATAATGAGGACTCAGGCTATGTCAAAGCCGAGGGGTGAGGGTCTATCACCCCATTTTGCTGTAGCCCCCAAAGTCCGTTCTTGGGGGCCTTCCACATGATCGTGCCTGTCTTAGGTCATTCCCCCCTTGAGGAATCTTACCCGTCATTGGCTAACTGACCAAGCATTGGGGTTCAGTTATGAATGAAGCAGCAGAAGCAGTGCTCCTGCCAGGGAGATAAGCTTTTGTCTCCTTGCTGGCTTACGGTCCAAAGTCACTCCCTCAGCCTTAGCCTTGGCGGGGGTTACAGCTTCTGATACCAGGCAGGGTGGTTCCCAACAAATACGTATGACCTAGAGGACAAAAGATGCATATGTTACAGAACAGACAAGGGGGGCCTGGGACAATATACTATTATTGAAAGAAGGCCCCGGGTCCGTTATGTCCGCCGCCAGAGGAAAGACGTCTCTCAATGCCAGAGATTCGTGAAAAGGAAAGGAAATGTTTATTTAATGCTATATAAACTTAAAGTAGTGACCTAATGTCTTTATCAAAAATCCCAAAGTCCCTTAAAACACCCACAAACAGACACAGTCCTTCCTTCCTTCCCCCTTTGCCCAGTCCAGAGTACCGTATCTCAGGAAAGGAAAACGGAGTCCATGGCTCAGACAGTCCTCTGGTTCTTAGTTAGTTCTCCATCTTGACTGGGAGACCTCCCTGGGTTCCCGGCACCCTCGGCTGAGTCGCCGGGGTCTCTGCTAAAACCAGGTGGTGGTTCCCCCTTCTAAAGCTGTGCATGGCTCTCCTTCTCAGAGCTGTGCATGGCTCTCCTTCTCAGGGCTGTGCATGGCTCTCCTCAGGGCTGTGGGAAGGGGAGAGTCCCCACTCCATCAAAGCCGCGTGGTTCTCTCTCTCTGGGATGCGGGAGTCTCCACTCTGCTAAAGACACATAGCTCTCCCTCCTCTCAATGGCCGAGGTCCTCCCCATTCTGCTAAAGCCGCATGGTTCTCTTCCCTCAGGGCTGCGCATGGCTCTCCTTCTCAAAGCAGCATGGTTCTCCTTCTCAGGGCTGTGCATGGTTCTCTTTTCAATGGTCGTGATCCTCTCTGCACCTCCACAGCCACATGGTTCTCCTTCTCAGGGCTGCGGGAAGGGGAGAGTCCCCACTCTGCCAAAGCCACGTGGTTCTCTCTCTTGATGGCCGCCAAGTCTGGGTTTTAAATCCCCGTGGCCAATCTTCCTCTGCAGCCTCATTCCCGATGCCTCCCACACTCGGCTTCACACGCCAGAACTCGTATCCTTCCAGCTTTACTGGGCTGCCATCTTGAGTCTGGGCAGGTGTGGCCCCATGTTGTGGAGCCAATCTTCCCTGAGCTCCCGCGCAGGCAGGCGCTGTAGCTTGGGGGATCTGCCCCCAGTCACATCTTGGTGGGGAAGTTACTTCCATTCCCCTGGCTCAGAGATAATCACAGCTATTTAACATATCCATGCAACCAGCCAAAGGCTATAGATATGTGAAATGACCATGCCAGAGGGTAGCTGCAAGGCTGTTGTTATGCAAAACAGATCTCAATGGCCCTGCTCCATTTGTCCCTTCCCCCAACCCACACCGTTTGGGGGGGGGGGGTGGAGACCCCTTAAAATCTCCTGGACACCTAAGTTCTGGACCCCATTTCAAATGCCCACTTGGGGTCCCCCCTCTTGACTGCACCCTGTAACATATTGATTCAAAACAAGAAATTGAACAGAATCAAGATCCCAGAAATAAACCCATGCAATAGAAACAATCAACAGAGTGAACAAGCAAACTATGGAATGGGAGACAATATTTCAAAATCACATATCTGATAAGAAGTTAGTATCCAAAATACATAAGGAATTTCTACAACCCAAAAACAACAGCAAAGAACCAAATTATCTGACTAAAAAATTGGCAAAGGACTTGAATAGATGTTTCTCCAAAGAAGACCTGGTACATAAAAAAATGCTGTACATCATTAATAATCAGGAAAATGCAGGTCAAAACTATAATGGGATATTACCTCATATCTGTTAGAATAGTCATTATCAGAAAATGAAAAAGTAACAAGTGTTGACAAGGATGCAGAGAAATTGGGACTCCCATGAGCTATTAGTGGTGATGAAGAGTGGTGCAGCGAGTTATGGAAAACACTATGGTGGTTCCTCTAAAAACTGCACTCTCACAGGGTCCAGCCATTAGCCTTCTGTGTATTTATCCAAAAGAATGGAATCACTGTCTTAAAGAGATATTCATACTCCCATGTTCACTGTAACATTGCTCACAATTGTCAAGAGGTGGAAACAGCCTAAATGTATGTCAATTGATGAATGGCTAAAGAAAATATGCAATATACATGTAATGGACTATTATGTGACCATAAAAAATAAAGAAATTCTGTCATGCTACAATATAGATGAACCTGGGATATATTATGCTAAGTGAAATAAGCCAATCACAGAAGGAGATATACTGCATCATTCCACTAGTAGGAAGTATGTACAGTAACCAAACTCATCAAAGCAGAAGGCAGAAGTTGGGAGGAAGGGGAAACCAGGAATTACTCCTGTTCAATAGGCATAAAGTTTCAATTACATAAAATAAAATGTTCTATAGCTTCTTTGTGACATTATGCTTACAGTTGATAGTGCTATATGATACACTGAAACATTTATTAGAAGGGTAGATATGTTATGTGCTTTTTACCATGTACACATTAAAAAAAAAGAAATATGAACAAAGAAAAAAGAAAAACTAGGAGACTTAAGTTCTCAAATAATTTTTCCTCCAGGAACAGAGATTTGGTGTCTCTGGCCACATATTTCATAGTTCACCCCAAATTTAAGGACAGTCTGGTCCATGTTCTACCTTGTCCTCCTCACTGCTGCTGTCTAGGCCTGCCTCCCAGGCAGGGTCTGGGTACCACCATTGCACTGGGAGGGGACTTAAGCTGGGACACAGAGCTGCTCTGACTGCTTATTCTGTGCTGCTCCACCCGCCCTATCACTGTGGCCCTGCTGGCAGAGCACTGTGAGGTGGCTGACCAGGAAGAAATGGCAGATTATAACTTCAGCGGTTTTTACTGCTCAGCTCTGTAAAAGAGCTGCTCAGTTTTTCATATTTAAATTGGAAGTACTTGTATCCATTTATTCTTCCCTTGTCAAGGAACTGAAATCTACAGGACCTTCTTTTTTTTAAGTCTTTTGTTTAAAAATTGAAATATAGTCCTGGCTGGTATAGCTCAGTGGATTGAGCTCAGGCTGTGAACCAAAGTGTCGCTGGTTCAATTCCCAGTCAGGGCACATGCCTGGGTTGCAGGCCAGGTCCCCTGTGGGGGAGCATGAGAGGCAACCACACATTGATGTTTCTCTCCATCTCTTTCTCCCTTACTTCCTCTCTAAATAAATTAAATAAATAAATAAAATCTTTAAAAAATAAAAATTGAAATATAATTGACATGTAACACTGTATAGTTTTAGGTATGCATAATGATTTGATGTATGTATATACTATAACATGATGACCACAATAAGTTTAGTGAACATCTTTTGCCCCATGTAGTTACAATTTTTTTCTTGTGATGAGACCTTCTAAGATCTACTCTATTAACAGCCTTCAGACATACAATGCAATATTGTTAACTATAATCAGTATGCTGTACATCACACCCAGGATTTATTTACCTTATACCTGGAAGTGTGTACCTTTGAACCACCTTTGCCCACAGGGAACATTTTTGAACCAAAATTACTTTTGGATTAAATTAAAGTAGAAATATGTAAATGCTGTAATGTGTAATTTTCTGATATGACATACTAAACTACAGACATACCTCAGAGATATTGTGGGGTCAGTTGCAGACCACTACAATAAAGCAAATGTTACAATATAGCCAGTTGTATGAATTTTTTGGTTTCCCAGTGCATATAAAAGTTAAGTTTACACTTCACAGGAGCCTGTTAAATGTTTGATAGCATGACATCTAAAAAAAGCCATGTTCACACCTTATTTTTAAAAACACTTTATTGCTAAAATACGCTAACCATCATCTCGGCTGGAAGGAAAATGGCACTGTTAGACTTGCTGGACAGAGGGTTGCCACAAACCTCCAATTTGTAAAAAAAACACAGCGTCTGTGAAGCACAACTATGCAATCGCTGTTAGAGCCTTAGAAATAGTCATTGACATCTCAATCTAGGTTTCGACACTGTGTTGTCAGCACGGAGGCCATGCCCCCTTGTGGGTATGATGACGACCCATGGAGAACTGTTTTAATGATTGTCTCAGGGCGCACACCAGTTGATCTTTTCATTTAAGTGAGTTTGACTTTCCTCAGCTTATGAGATTAAAAGACAAATTCAATTTTCAATGTGCTTTCAACTTATTAAATTGAGGTGTGACTAGAACTAGTTTGAAGGTAATAAAAAATTCTAATTTTTGAGGCTGAAACCTCTTTAATCTTCTTTTTAATGGAAGTAGAGATTGTCGATAGGGTCCCCTTAGTCATAGGCACTGACACCACCATAGACATCAGATGCAGAGTCTATACTGCAGCTGAATGACCATAACATTTGTGTTTTGTGTTTGCCATTCGGTCATGGAGCCTTTTCCTCCTCCCCCTGTGGAAAATGGGCAAGGTCTTCGCCAGGTATAGGGAAGGTAAGGCAAGTAAACATGGTTTCCTGGTTTCTCTCTTACTGGTTTTTAAAAGTGGCTTACAAATGCAGAGCCCTATCGATAGACGCATTAGATTTGGCACCAACAGGAACAAAAAATACAGGGTACTCAATTATATTTAAAGTTCAGATAAACTACGAATAATTATTTTCAGCACAACTATATCCCATGCAGTATTCAGCACACACTTATACTAAAAATTATTTATTGTTTTTCTGAAATTAAAACTTAACTGGGCATCCTACAACTTATCTGGCAAATGCATCTGTTTGCCAAACATTTAGAGTAGGAAAAAGTTTCTATTGGTCCTGAACACAGTGAATTCAAGTGAAGAGCTGGATCTGACTAATTAAATGATCTTCACATGGGGTAGCATGAAGGAAGCGGAACCATAAACCTCATCTGCACTTCCTCAGATGTTATTATTAGCTCACCTGGTGGGAAGAATAAGGGGGGAGACAGGAGGCCGTAGTCAGAAATGCATGAAAAAGTTTAGTGCAGGAATCATTTTAGCAGAAGTACGCTCTACAATAAAGCAGATGTAGGTTGTGTCCTGAATATTCACTTGAAGCAGGTATATCCCAAGCCTCTGGAAACACTTCACATGGTCTCCATCCTTTTCACACTACAAACACACACACACATAAGCACCCCACACCCACTGAGTGCAAAAACACTTTTTGATATTTTCACTTAGGCCAAGAAAATGTTTGCACACCACTTGCCTCTCTGAGAACTATGCATTTTTGCCTTCTCCACACTTTTTTTAAAAAAGATTTTACTTATTTATCTTTAAAGTAAGGGGAAGCGGGGAGAGAGAAAGAGAAATATCGATGTGTGGTTGCCTCTCACACACACCCTACTGGGGACCAGGCCCGCAATCCAGGCGTGTGCCCTGACTGGGAATTGAACTGGAAACCCTTTGGTTTTCAAGCTGGCACTCAGTCCACTGAGCCATACCAGCCAGGGCATCCACACTTTTATCTCATCATTCTTGCCACCTTCAAAAAATAAAATGCACCATGTTTTTACTGACACAACCCCAGCCTCAAAGAATCTACTGAAAACACAGAGACTTCAAATGAACTTGGTATGATATAGTTAAAAGAGCATTCTGAATTTCCAGTTCAGGATGACAACTGGCTGCCACACCCATAACTTCATATTTAAAGACCCTGGAAGATAGAGAGAAAGTATAAAACATTCACCATCACCAAATGCCTAAGACCAAGAAACAAACAAACAAGTATCAGGAGAATGCGGCAAAAGAGGTGGCTTTTAAACTCACCCAACTTTCGTATCATTGCATCTCCCGATCCTCTAGAAAGAAAAGCAGTCTGTCTGTGCTGCCGTCCCTGCTGGGCACACTGACTAGGATCTGTACCAAGCAGGGAGCAGGGGATTAGGCAGCCGTTCTTCTGTACCCCACGGAACAGGCAGAACACTGCCATTCTACCACCTGCCTGGGGAGGCCCAAATCCCAGAGACAACTGATGCCATGAGTGCATGCTGGGATTTGCCATTCCAAGAGCTGTACTGGGCATGTCCACCAGAACATGGCATGTTAGAAATGGATTTAAATAGAATTTAGAAAGATTTCCAAATAAACATACAAATATAATGTGCTCCTGTGTATAATGCACACCCATGTTTTTGGCTCAAACTTTCAGGAAAAAAATCTTTTGTTTTCATTTTTTAATTATTTAGTTTTAGATACTTGTTTTCTCATATTATAAAGGAATTTTAGTATTTATTTTTTAACATATTATGGTACAAGCAATTTTATGTAACAAATAATTACAAAACACAAGAACAGATACAAGGTGTTTCAGGTAGTATCCATGTATAATGCCCATCCTTATTTTTCCCTCAAAAACTTGGGCAAAAAGTGCACATTATACACAGCAAAGTACAGTACATAATATATAAAACTCTGCAATGTTGTCAATATCTGAGTTGATCAAATTAACTTCAAATGCCCCTTTGAATCCTGATTATGATCCTCAGGAAACTCTGTCCTTATCTTGGTTATTTCTATTCATATTTTCATCCATAACACTTTCTAGAACTGTTGGTGAATATGAAGATGACTCTTGCAAACTTTGGGTTGATACTTCATTTTGTGCCTTTGGCTCCCAAGACAAAGAACTTCAGTGGTACATGAGATTTTCTCCTTTTAATGAAACCGTGCATGTCAAAGCTGAATCAAACTTTTGACCCCGGAATCAGAACATGAGGGCAGATGGTAACCAGCTCAGTCCCGGTAGCTTATGAAAAGCAGCTTCATTTCAGGATTACTTTTGGGAGGTAGAGCATCAAAGAGGAAGTTAACCGGACTCCTGAACAAATGAGTGCAATATGAAGGGGACCTCGAGAGGCATTTGGTCTTCATTAGCGGGCATTCAGTAGCTGCTTTGTCATTTTTTTGTTTGTCATAAAAAATAAATAGAGTTTAATAGATGATCTAACCTAGCAGGTTTTGGCAACAAAGTGGACTGTGTCCCATTATGATCTTGATGTGTATAATTTAAAGTAAGATGGAACATAAAACCATTTCCAGCACACATAGGCGAGTGAGTGACATAGATTTAGTTCCTGATTGTGCAGAAATGAAAACCAGTGCTGTTTTGGATGGTGTATTAAATCATGTATTCTGTTTTATGGAGTTTGTGCTGTAAACAGCATATTTCAGAATAATTAACCCTGTCATTTTTTACTTAAAAGTTTGTGTTTTAAAATACAAATGTTTTATGTAGAAGGCAGATGCTTAAGTGCCTTAATAGATTGCGTGAAGGCCAAGAGAAATTTGAAGGGCAGTTCCTGTTAACTCACAGGTCAAAATTACCATCAGTTAGCAGGAATTAAGACATGTGCAGCAAACCCAGGGGAGATGCTGTGCTTGGTGGGAAAGATCTGGGATTCCAACCAGTGCCTCTCGCCTGGTCGGGGCAGTGAGGTGACCGGCAGGGCCGGCAGGAGTCATGCCTGTGGCATGACACATTGGATAATCATCTCCTTTTCCACAGAACAGCATCAGGAATGGATTAACCTCTGTGGCAATCTTAGGGACTCTTATCAGAGAACTGCTCAGATTTTCTGCCTGGTGGGTGAAGCGGCCCAATGGTAGTCACTCCCTGGGGATTTTCTTTAAGATATATTTCTCGATTTGTCCTCAGATTTGTGGCCTACACTTGGCTTTCTTTGTTCTCAAAATACGGAAATTCTCTCCAAGCAAATTAAAGAAGTCAGTGCTTAGTTGCATTCCCAAAGCCCCTGCATTTTTGGAGAAATTCTCACCAAGACCAGAACTCAGAAAAGCCTTCCACTCTGTCTCCTTTATTTTCCTGCTCATGCATAGAGACCATCTTCCCTTTCCTATGTTTTCAAACAAACAAACAAACAAACAAACAAACAGGATATAAATGTTTAGTGAGTAATATGTCCTAATTAGTCATATAAATGCACTGTTACTGTTTGTGCAAACATCTGCAATATCTTGCAAGAAGTCTATCTAGTTAGTCCTGTTGTGTCTATCAGATCAAAAGAAGGGGTGGCTTGATGAATGGTCTCTAATGATACAGCAGACTTAAATGATGGGTCACCAACATGTTTCTCTTGGGACTTGGTTCAAAAACTTCTAATGGCATTTTACTTTTAGATTGCATGATTCTTTCTTGATTACTTTTCCACATCATAACACTAGTTATTTCATCACTCAGCCCAGGCATGCATAAAATGTATTTTAGCTTGTATTTATGAATATGACTAGTTTAAACCATCTAACAACTGGTTTCTCATGAAATGGAGAGTTTTTCTTGCAAGTTCTGTGACCCAGCAACAAAAATCAGTATTTACCCAGAAAAATCACAGACACAAACACTGACCAAAAGGCAATATTCATTCTTCCAGAGACAACTCAGAGAATAAAAGAGATGGTCTAGGACCATGCTCCCCAGTTACCAGACAACCAGGAGCATCTCTCATCTGACCTGTTGATTTAATAGATGTGGCTGATGGGTCCCAATATCCCTCCTCTGATCCAGCAGCCAGAACTCTTGTCAGTGAAGGAGGGCTTCACATTAGACATCGAGTGTCTGCAAATTTTTTAGTAGAATTTCCTTGGCAAAAGAGAAGAACTAGACCTATAATTTCAGAAAAAAAATATTTCATTCTTTTTATACAATCTTAATATACTCCTATGAATAATATTATTGTTCCCATTTTATCAGTGAGACTCCCATGTTTTGAGAGGTTGTAATTTGTTGAAGGTCTTCTGGTTTGTCAGGGACAGGCTGGGACTCCCACTCACACCAGTCTTTTGTCTGCACCAGGAAATTGGCTAACTAGTCACACACCCCTAAGGAGGTCATCTCCATGCTGGAGTCTCAATATAATGTCACATCAGTTAAGTTTGGGGAAAATTCTGCATATTACCTAGATATTTTATTTTCATAATCTAAAATCTCAAGAATGACAATATTTAATTCAACTACCTGAAGTTTGATAGGAATTGACCTCATGTTTCAACTATTCAGCTTTATTAATTTTACAATAGTAGTAATAAAACTGGTTTTAAAAATGGCAAAAAATTGAAAGCACACATCATAGGGTTATAGGATTAGCCTTTCTCCAAGTTAACCACTTAAATCTGGGGGAGGGGGTCATCCTTTCGTCTTTTGTGAAGATTGTGAAGAGTGTGGTGTGTGTGTGTAAAAGCTCTTCAATTTTTCAAAAATTGAATCATCTATATATGCAATGTTCTATACCTTGCTCATTTCACTCAATAGTATAAATTTCCTGCTTTTTCCATACCAGCATATTCACATTAATATCTTTCTTTTGAAAAGTATAATTTAGATAACTTTCCCTCTGCTGATAAACATACAGGCTGTTTTCTATTTGATGATTTGATTAATTGTTTTCTCTTATAAAATATTGTTATACACAACATATTTGCCAGTATATGCATTGGGCGAATTCCTACAATATAGTTGAGTTTATGCTAGTGCATTTTAAATTTCAATAGATATGATTTTAATCATACATAATGTTTTATGAACAGATTCCTTCCAACAGTGCATGAAAGAATGTTTTACTCAGATCCTGGACAAATCTGGGGTATATCAAAGTTTCAAACTTTTACCAGATTAATAGGTAAACTATAATATTTTATTAGCTGTTTAATTTGCATTCATTTACAAGTGAAGATAAGTATCTTTTCACCAGATGTTATTTTTTTATTATTTAAGAACTGCCTGTTTATTTTCTTTTTACAATCATTAAGTTAGGCAGAAATATTGCCAATATAATTTCTTTTTTAAAAATTGAATTTATTGGGGTGACATTGGTTAACAAAGTTATGGAGGTTTCAGGGGTACAATTCTATAATACATTATCTGTATATTGTATTGTGTGTTCACCAACTCAAGTTAGGTCTCCTTCCATCACCGTTTATCCTGCCTTTACCCTCTCCTACCTCTCCAACCCTTCTTTCCTCTGGTAACCACCATGCTGTTGTCTGTGTCTTAGAGTTTATTTTATTTTTTTACTTAATCTCTTCACCTTTTTTACCCAGCCCTCCAACCCCCTTCTCCTCAGAAAGCTATCAGTCTGTTCTCTGTATCTATGAATATGTTTCTATTTTGTTTCTTTATTTTGTTCATTAGATTCCACACATGAGTGAAATCATATGGTACTTGTCTTTCTCTGACTGGCTTATTTCACTTAGCATAATACTCTCCAGGTCCATCCATGCTGTCACAAAGGGTAAGATTGCCTTCTTTTTATGGCAGAGTAGTGTTCCATTGTGTAAATGTACCACATTTTTTTTATCCACTCATCTACTGATGGACACTTGGGCTGTTTCCAAATCTTGGCTATTATAATTAACACTGCAATGAACATAGGGGTTCATATATTCTTTTTTAAAAAAGATTTTATTTATTAATTGAGAGAGGGAAACAGAGGGAGAGAAGCATTGATTGGTTGCCTCTTGCACATCCCCAGTTGGGGACCTAGCCAGCAACCTAGGCATGTGTCCTGATTACGAATTGAACCAGTAACCTTTTGCTTTGTGGAATGATGCCCAACCCACCAGGCAGGGCTCAGTGTTCTCTCAAATTAGTGTTTTGAATTTCTTTGGATATATTTCCATAAGTGGAATTACTGGGTCATAAGGCAGTTCTGTTTTTAGATTTCTCAGGAAACTCCACACTGCTTTCCACAGTGGCTGCACCAGTCTGCATTCCCACCAATAGTGCACAAGGGTTCCCATTTCTCTGCATCCTTGCCAGCACTTGTTGTTTGTTCATTTCTTCATGACAGACATTCTGACTGGTGTGAGGTGATATCTCACTGTGATTTTAGTTTCCATCTCTCTGATGATTAGTGACTTTGAGCATCTTTGCACATGTTTATTGGCCATCTGCATGCCATCTTTGGAGAATATAATTTCTAAGACCTTTGTAAATAAAAAGAAAATTAGTCCATAGTCTATGACATACATTGCATTTTTCTCTGATTTTGTCTTTTGTATATGGCTTTGTTTACAATATTTTTAACTTTTAATTAACATGCAACAAATAACACTATATGAAGTACACAATTTGATAACATTTGACATCTGTATGCACCATTAATATCACCACAGTTAAGATAGTGAATATGCCCATCACATTTGCATCAGTGTGCACTGTCTAGACTTTTATAAATATGAACCTATAATGTACTGTTTATTGCCTAGCTTCTTTATTTGGCACACATATGTGATCTTGTTTATCTGTTCATATGTTGATGGACATTTAGGGTTGTTTTCATTGTTATGAACATTTGTTTTAAGCTAATGTATGACCACCATGTTCTTTTTCTCTAAGATAAACTTTCAAGGGCAGAATGGGTGAATCACATGGTAAGTGTATGACTGAGTTTCTAAGAAAATTTCCAGTTGATTTCCAGGGTGGTTATCCCATCTTACATTACCAACAATAGTATATGAGAGTTCCAGTTCCTGCAAATCCTTTTCACCACTTACTGTGGTCGGTTTTTTTAGTTTTAGCTATTCTAACAGGTGTTTATCTCATTGAGGTTTTTAGCTGTATTTCATGACTAATGATATCAAGTATCTTCTCTTGTGTTTCTTTGATATTCATCCATGTTTGTTGGTAGTGTTTATTCAGATGTTTTATTCTGAATAAAGAAAATGAGGCCGGTGCTCATTTTCTTATGAGGTGCTTTTTATTATTATTATTATTATTATTGAGTTTTTAGGGTCATTTACACATTCTCAATATATGCTTTAGATATATGCTTTGTAAATATTTTCTTCAAGTCTATGGCTTGTCTTTTTGTTTTTTAACAATGTCTTTCAAAGAAAAGTTTTTGATTTTGATATAATACAATTTACTGTTATTTTTTTTCTCTCATGGACCATGATTTTGTTGTGTCAAAAGTCTCTGTATAAACCAAGAACACAAAGATCTTGTTATATGTTTTCTTCTAGAAATTTTGTAACTGTCAGTTTTACACATAGGTACATGATACATCTTTAGTTACATTTTCTAATGGTGCAGGGTATGGATGAGAGTCCACATTCATTTGCTTTTCATATTTATATTCAATTGACCTATCATCAATTGATCTACAATTTTTTGAAAAGACTATCCTTTCCCCATTTTCTTTGTACCATTGTCAAAAATTAGTTCTTCATAAATGTATGAAATTATTTCTCTGTTCATTACAATAATTTATTTGTCTTTCTTAATAATGATGGGGTAGCTCAGGAGAGGACTCCCCAATGTGCCAAGTGGCACATTGATTATTTTAGCTACTTGAGAAACAAGTGGGGCAAGAGGGACTCTCTGCGCCTTCTCTCTGTCCATGGGAAAGGTGCCCTTCCTGAACCAGGGCATAGACAGACATTGTTATTGCCAGAGATAAGGAATTCTGGGCCCAGAGGCTGCATAAACAAACTCTTCTCAGTGTCTTCACAAAATAGAACTGAAGCCTAAGTTTTTTTTTCTTGTCAGTTTTGCACAAATTTGTTGTTCCTTTGTCTGAAAGCTATTAAACAGATGGCTGTGATCATTTCTTAGGTCTCATATCTATGAAGTCTCTGTACATACAAATTTTTTTTATCTTCTGTTAATCTTTTTTTTTATTTTAAAGATTTTATTTATTTATATTTAGAGAGGGGGAAAGGGAGGGAGAAAGAGAGGGAGAGAAACATTGGTGTGTGGTTGCCTTTTGAGCACCACCTACTGGAGACATGGCCCACAACCCAGGCATATGTCCTGACTAGGAATCAAACCAGCAACCCTTTGATTCAGAGGCCAACACTCAATCCACTGAGCCACACCAACCAGGGCTGTCTTGTGTCAATCTAATTTAATAATTAGAAATAATTTCATACATTTATGAAGAACTAATTTTTGACAATGGTACAAAGAAAATGGGGAAAGGATAGTCTTTTCAAAAAATTGGGCCAGTCAAAAAACCCAAGAGAGGTAGGGGGAAATTTTCCCCTCAATAGCGACAATACTCCACTGTATTGATTACTTAGCTTTATAACAAATCTTGAAGTTAGGTAATGTCAAACTTTAAACTTTGTTCATTTAAAAAAAATTTAATTATTATAGGTTTTTTGCCTTTATGTGTATATATATAACAAATTTGTAAATTTCTAGGAAAAAGTCTCTTATTTTGCTTTGAATTTTTTTGAATCTACATATTAATATATAGAAAACTGATATCTGAACAATAGTGTGTCTTCTGAACCATGAACAATTTATATCTCTTTATTTATTTTTGTCTTCTTTCATTTCTCTCAAAATAAAACTCAGTGAGAGATATATAGTTTTCACTATACAGGTCTTTCACATCTTTTCTATGTATTTCATATTTTTATGTTATTGAAAATGATATTTATTATTTTAATGTCCTATTGTTTAATGTTCCTATGGGGAAATACTTTTGATATTATATGAGGGGGGATCCAAAAAATGAGGTAATTATTTATAAAACACTGTGTATTTATTCTTACATGTTTAAACTTTAGTCACCTTAAAGGTGCTCTCCATTTGAGGCAATATACCTATTGCCACTGCTTAAAAGGTTTTAAACTTGTTGAATTTGATGCTTTTTACTGCTTCTGCCATTTTTTGTTTACCTCTTCCACATTAGTAAAATACTTCCCTTTGAGGACTTGTTTAATCTGGGGAAACAAAGAAAAGTTACTCAGGGTGAAATCAGGTGAATAGGGAGGACAGGGCACAGGAGTCATGCCAGTTTTGGTCAAAAACTGCTGAACACTCAGAGAGGTATGGTCAGGTGTGCTTGTAAATCACTCATCATGAAATGAGCAAACAAATGTATTGAAAGAATCTTCAAAAAATATTCACTGAAGCTGAATGCAGCCTCTCACAACAACACCAGCTGGTATGCTGCTACAGATGGGTTCCTAGAATACTCACGTAGTGGGTGAAGCCTATGCTAGAAGGGGCCAATCTTCCAGAAGATAATTCCAGTTTTTGTGAGGTACTCTTCTCATACATTAAACTCACATGCTGCAACTTTGCTAAACTCAGTTATTAGATCTTGTACACTCTTATAGATTTCATTGGATTTTCTTAAAGATAGTCACATTGTCTACAAATATAGTTTTACTAACTTCTTTACCATCTTGATGCCTCTTACTTTTTTTCTTGCCTTAATATGTTGGCTAGAATGTCCAGTACAATGATAAATAGAAATAATGAAGACAGAAATCTTTCTTCCTGGCCTTAGGAAAAACATTTCATTGTTTTTTTTTAAAGATTTATTTTTTAGAGAGGGAAGGGAGGGAGAAAGAGAGAGAGAGAGAAACATCAATGTGCGGTTGCTGGGGGTCATGGCCTGCAACCCAGGCAGGTACCCTGACTGGGAATTGAACCTGAGACACTTTGGTTCTCAGCCCGTGCTCAATCCACTGAGCTACACCAGCCAGGGCTAACATTTCATTTTTACCATTAAGTTTGATATTGGTTGTAGTTTTTTTATAGATGGCATGCTATCCCTAGTTCTCAGAAAGTTTTTGCCATTAATTATCATTGCATTTTGTAAAATGCTTTTTCCATGTTGATATGATCATATTTATTTTTTCATTTTTTAGTGTTGATATGATCAATTACATTTACTGATTTTTTAAAGATTTTATTTATTTATTTTTAGAGAGGAAAGGGAGGGAGAAAGAGAGAGAGAGAGAAATCAATGTGCTGTTGCTGGAGGCCGTGGCCTGCAACCCAGGCATGTGCCCTGACTGGGAATCGAACCTGCAATGCTTTGGTTCACAGCCCGTACTCAATCCACTGAGCTACACCAGCCAGGGCCATTTACTGATTTTTTTGAGGGTCAAAACAACTTTGCAATCTGGGGGCAAATCCACTAATCATAATGTATCATGCACTTTATATGTTGTTAAAGTAATGTTTGGAATTTTTGCATGTGTGTTTGTAGCTGATACTGATCTGTAATCCTAGTGTTCTCTCCATGAAGGTTTGCATCACAACCCAGGAACACTACATGTATATGCTGTGCATGGGAGTGATGTTTCTTCCTTGGGCAATCTGTTTAAGCTCTAGGGGTTATGGGTGTTCCTTATTTGCTATGCTTATGTTCTGCACATTTCTTTTTACTTGTTATTAGACAATATCCTTTGTTACCCTAATGCTCGGTAATAGTTGATAATTCTTTAAGACAAATTTTTTCCATTCAAATTGCTGGTGGGCTTTGTATATAGTCTGTCTTACAAGTACTCTACTCAGCCATTGTAGCATGCAAGCACCCACACTCACCACTAAACAAATGGGTATGGCTGTGCTCCAATAAAGTTTTGTTTACAAACAGCGAGCTGATGATGTTGGTTTAAAAGACAATGGAGATATGTTTCAGGACCTAAAGAAGGAAGACCAAGTACACGTTCTCTGCTTTTTTCATCAGGCTTATGTACCAGATACATTTTTCTCTGAGAATCTGAAAGGAGGAGCTAGAGAAGAAGCAAACAGCACAGGCCAGGTTAGCCTGGCTCCATCCCTCACCCATGGAGGTGCCTCAGCCTGGAGGCAGGCTCCAGGCTCCCTTCTTTCCCTCTGTGCTCCCACCACCTGCATGACTCTCAAGTGCCACTTGAGGGACTGAATAAAAGGACATTTGGATAATACCTTTTGATGTTGAGTTGGTACAATGACAAGAGCACAGTTCTAGCTTTGAATCCTGGTGTTTAAACGTGCGGACTGTAACTGTGGGTAGGTTAACTAACCTGTCTGAACCTAAGTTTCCTAGATGTAAACTGAGTGTAATAATGCCATTTTTGCATGTTTATTCCAAGGATAAAATAAGCAAATGACCTAGTGTCCTCTGCACATACAAGAGTCCTCCCTTAGCCACGATATCAGTTACCCTTGTTAACTTAGTCCAAAAATATTTTTTTTAAATTCCAGAATAAACAACGCATAAGTTCTAAACTGCATTCTTGGTAGCCTAATGAAATGTCACACTGTCCAACTCTATCCTGCCTGAGACATGAATCATCCCTCTGTCCACCGTCTGTCTCTACATGGTATATGCTCCCTGCTCATTAGTCACTTAGTAGCCCTCTCGGTTGTCAGATCACTGCTGAGGTATCACAGTGCTTGTATTCAGGTCACCCTTATTTTACCTGATGGCCCTGAAGTGCAAGAGCAGTTATGCTGGCCATTTGGATGTGCCAGAGAGAAGCCGTGAAGTGTTTCCTTCAAGTGAAAAGGTGGAAGTTCTTGACTTAATAAGATCTTTTATTATTTCACATCACAGGAAGAAGGGTGAATCTGCTACCATAAGGTATTTTGAGAGAGATGGAGAAAGAGAGAGAGAAGGAAAGAGAGACCACATTCATATAACTTTTATTACAGTAGATTGTTAAAACTGTTCTATTTTATTATTAGTTATTATTGTTAATCTCTTACTGTGCCTAATTTGTAAATCGCACTCTCATGGTGTGCATGTATAGAAACACACACATACTGTCTGTGGTTTTGGACATCCACTGGGGGTCCTGGAATGTATCCCCTGCTGATAAAGGGGACTACTATTAAAAGAACATCAACACATACTGCAGCTCTCAAACACACAGGCGTGCACGTGCACAGCACACACATGCACAGAGCTTGTCCTTCCACTTTGTTTTTGCCTGGCTCTTTGGAACTTATTTGATTGTTCCATTACCAATTATTTTTGACCAGCTGTTCACTCTCTTCCCACTCCCAGCAGATCAGAACTGGTCCTGAGACTGCTTTCTGAGCACCTTTGCCTGAAGCAAGTCTGTAAAAACCCCATTTAAATTTTATTTTTAAGATGTTTACCACCAGTCCAAAAGTAGAATATTATGATTTAAAACCACATGGAAAAAAATAAAATCTGCGTAAATCTGCATAAGTGGAGCAGATATTTTTATTCCTTTTAATTTTAACAATATAAATTTCATTCATATGACACTTCCCCCATCATCTTATATATATTTTAATCCTGGAAAGTAATCTCTTGAGTTCCCTTGGCTTACTTATCTTTCAACATATGTATGAATGTACATGTGTGTTTGTGTGTATTTATACTATATTGAAAAATTTATCTGAAGATACTTTTTATTACTATTAAGAGAGAGGGTAAGGGAGAGATAAAGAAAGGGAGAGAAACATCAATGTGAGAGAGAATCATTGATTGGCTGCCTCTAATACACACCCTGACAAGGGACCAAACCTGAAACCCAGGCATGTGCCCTGACTGGGAATCAAACCCGACCTTTAGCTTTGTGGGACAAAGCCCAGGCAATTGAGCCACACTGGTCAGGGCATTCTGAAGCTATTTGAAAGTTATAAACAGCTTAAGACTTTACTTCTAAATACTCCAAGGTATATCTATTAAAAACACTTATTTTCTCCTACATAATCACAATAGAAATTAACATTGTATTAATCTATTCAGTTAATATTCACATTTCCCCAACTGTGTCCAAAGTGTCCTCTTGTCTTTTTCTTTCTATTTGGGAAGAGATGATTTTTAATGTCTAGTTCCCAGTTCTTCTTGCGGGGTCCAGTCCTGGGGACAGACATTACTTTGCCCACAGTGAGCCCCTGTTTGCTCCACACCTGTCATGGGATGCCACCCTAGTTCTTTACACTGAAGCTAACTCAGTTTGATAGAGTGCAGGTCTGCTGCCGGCTTCCACCAACTGCTAGGTGTCAGATTTGGTATTTTTTTTTAATGAAGATTCCTTTTTTCCAAGTACTCAGCACTTCCTTAGGCTTGTATTTTATTAATGAGCCATCAGATTGTTTTAATTAAAAAAATATCAAGGTTTGCTTTTGAAAGGAGGATATCCTACAGTGCAGGGGAACAGCCCCCACTAACTTTGTTGCTTTTTTCCAACTATGAGAACTCTCTTCTGCCAAAAGCGTGGACGAAAATGCTTTTGTCTGTTCCTTCTGGGACTTGAGCATGCAAACAGGAGTAATCACTTTAATGGGCAAAGCTCAAAGAGGCAATCGAGCTGACCCAGTCTGATTTCCTCCGGGAAGCCTTCTGAAGAGCAAAGGTCAGTGGCAGGAACAATAACCGAAGGCTTCCCAGCCCTCTCAGGCCCCTTGGCCATGGCTATTTTCCATTCTGTGTGGGTAATTTGCCAAAGTAAACTCTTCGCGATGAATGGGTTCTTTCCTCAGCCCCTTTCCCTCCAGCTTTCACTGGTACTGTCATCGCGGGGCAGATGAAGAAGCCCCAGACACTCCACTCCTCAGCAGGAAGTGCTTGCAGACCAAGTCCAGGAACCACCCCGTACTGTCCGAGCTCACAGTCACTGTAAGCCTGGCCAAGCGGAGAGCTGATTTCTCCCTCCCAGGACAGCATCAGCACTACACTTCACAAGGCTGCCACGGTTCCCCTGAAGTGTGTTATTTATTTATTTTTATTATTATTATTTTTAAATTTTACTACTGTTTGGAGGGTTGTAGAGATATATTACATAAGAGGTCTCCAGCTTTGTTAGCTTGTCTTCTCTACTCCATATCTTGATTTTTTCACAATCTCTTCCCAAAAGAGAAAATTATGTTGCGTTATTATCCAAACAACTAAGTTCCACTCAGCTTCTGCATTTAAATTTGTCTACATCCACCAATTACAGTGCTCTACAAAATTCCTTTGTTTCTGCTAGAGACTGTACTATATAAAGGAGACAAAGATGATTTGGTTTCTGCTGATTTCCACTGAACAATTAAGTATAAAGGGAGCAGAGAGAAGTACCCACTGCAACTTACATGTGTTTGTGCTTTTAGACTAACAACTTTTTTGGTAGCAAACGAAGAAAGCAGAAAACCCACCATCTTCCTTATAGAGTTAGGGTCTTATACAAGGGGTAAATATTCTAACCCCAACCCAAACTGGTTTAAGCTGGAAGGGGCTTTCCCACCTCTGAGAGTTGGAAAGTGTAGGAGGTAGAGTTAACTTTAGGCATGGCTTATTTTAAGGTTCCAGTCCCATGGCCAGAACTGCCTTGCTTACCCCCTGGGTCATATCCAGTGGTCTAAGTGGCCAACTCTACAACTTCAGGTTCACATAAAGTGGAGAAGGGTTGATTCTGTCAAGATGAAAGGAGGGCCTCCGAATTGAGAATTGAGGGCTATGTTTACCTGACTTGTGTTATGTGCATCCGAGAACCAATGATGTGTGGGGACGTCATTGGTTCTCGGCATGGGGGAAAGATGTGCTGACTGACCTGGCCTAGGTCATACTCTACCGCTGAGGGATGAGTCAACTTTCTGTGAATTGAGAGTAGATTGAAGTGGTTCTTTCAAAAGAAAATTGAAAAAAGTGGTGAACAGATGCACGGGTAAAGCAGAAGATATTTGTGACAGTAACTGATATAAAATAAATCATGGATAGAAGAATTATATCCTACCTATGAAAAACTGAGCTGACCTCAAGTCCGCTAAGGCCACGTAAACTCTGGCTCGTCTTCCTAGGATGCTGGCACTTGTTTCTATCCCCCTGACTCTGGGATGTCATCAACTTGGCCTGGGCCACTGGGTTGATGTGTGTTCTGTGAGTGTTCTGTGTTCACAGCAGGTCACCTCAGCTAGCTCCATGCTCAGCTCCCCAACTTCCCGGTCCCCCAGCCCCCTGATAGCACTCACAGACTTTGTTCCCCTGATATGGGATGGGGATGGTTGTCACGGGGTCAAGAAGACCTGCCTCATTCTGGGCCCCAGAACCTCATTCCCCTAAGCTGAGACACTGTGTGAGATAAGGTTCACCAACAAGCAGTAAAACTTCCCTCCTCACTATCTTTGGTCCCTTGGTGTTTGTTTTAAATTTAGTAATAGGATTCACATCTTGTATTGTTCAAAAACCACTATAGTTGCTATCCTCTGCTACTGTTAGTACCATTACTACTATTGTATTAAAGCTGCTGGTATTGGTATTGCTAAAAATGATAATCTACTGGAAGTCTAGCAATAGGAACTAGAGAATACAAATTTGACCATGACCTTCATTATGATCTAAGACAAAGGGAGTGCCTCTGGTGAACCAATTCATGAAACATTGATGTATCTGAGGTGGCTTCTGAGAGGGAGGGACTTGGTGCTCATCTACCATGAATATTTGGGTCAACTGAAGGCTTTGGCTTCACAAACAGGTATGACACTTCACGGGATGGTCTCCTTAAATCCATCCAGAGTACACTGTTCCCCAGGCTCTGGTGATACTGAGGACACTGCCCAATTAGGCCCCAATGAAATGTCCCCTGATTTCTTGCCATTTGATTTTACTTCTAAAAATGGATTATTTTAAACTTTGCATCTTCTGCCTCCTTTGGTGTTATGGCTTCCAAGAAGTTCCTCAATGTTTGGTCAGGAGTTCCTTAATGCTGTTTATAACAACTTGCTGCTTGAATGTTTTTGTTAATAAAACAGTGTCTGGCTTTTGAATCTAGAGAATGGGGGCTTGGCCAAGCTAATATCACCCCAAACAATCTAATGAGAAAACTTTCCCTCCAAATCAAATTTTCCAGATGATTGGCTCTATTATTTAAATTTTGTGTGGCTTTTGATATTTTAGGAAGGGAGCTCTGAGAAACATAAAGTTATGACTATTGTGTCAAATTTAAAAGCCCCTGCACTGAGCAGATGCTGGCCGTTCTTCATCTATTTCCATAACAGCATTTAAAAAGCATTAAGTGTTGTGATTGTGGGGTCATTTTTATTTGGCTCTTGTCATCAATTCCATATATAATATAATAAATTTCAAAGATATATTTTTATGGTGCTGCATTTGGAAATGAAAGTTAGTGTTTTACATGAGACTCATTGGAAGGATGATGCTGTGTTAATGATAATGGCCTTTGAAATGTCCCACATTCAAGAACATTCCCATTCAAAGCTACGCCCTTTAAATCATTCTCCCAGCTTGTGCTATCACTCTAAGAAAACGGCGCATTAAACTCCATGGCCATTATTGTCACTGGTTTCATTTCATCTGAACACTTACTCAGAGCCAGCAACAGCCCAGAGTGGTGAATGACAAGGAATGCACGTTTGCATTTCTGAGCCAGCCCGCAGGGCCTTCCAATACCTGCTGGTTTATGGTCCTGTGAGTCTCCAAGCTCTCAGCGAAAATTTCTAGGTCAGGCTATAAGACCCATGTCATGTTACAAGAATACCACACAAAGCTTGAAGTCTTCCAGCCTTTTCACTGTGCACATCAATTCTGTGGAAGTGAGGAGGGACACAAGACCATTGTTTTCACTAACTAAAAGCAAACGCAAGTGCAATCCCCCACCAAACCTCAAAAGACCCATGAAAATGCAAAGGTGATGATGGAATTCAAGAGATGCAAAAGTTAAGACAGCCTATGTAGAATTTACACTGGAAAGAAAAGAAGAACAAGAAAACCTCCTGTTAGGCACTTCAAATTAAATGACTACAGGGGCTGGGTAGGTGATGCAAATGGGCCAGGCAGGTCCAGGGTGAGAGGTTGGTATGCTCAGGGACTGGAAAGGACACCCCCAGCAAAAGACCGGTGGTTTCCATCTGCTGACATCGTCATGGGTGTCGGCATCCCCCATGGCCAGGTACTTTGAGCTTTAAAAGGAAACTCAAATCCAAGTTTTCAGAGGAAACCTAATTTTGAAACATCCCAAGAATTGTGTGTGTGCACAGGCACATTTGTGCATAAAAATGAATACATGCAGCTGGGGGCCAATTAGCTTTCTGATATAAGTTTTATGAGAAGACACTAGTGGTAAAGAAAGTGTATTTTTGTGTAAGAAAGTGACTTTTTAGTTCTGGATGTTTAGGAAATCTCTCCTGTTCCATTTTAATTGTGTTCATACTCAAGGTTCTATAGTTCATTTCTAAAAGGTGACTTTTGTGTTTAAGCCAAGGAACTGGTATATGGGTAATGGACACTAATTGACCACTCTGTCTGTCCTTGCTACTGCCCATGAAGTAACATCTAAGGGGCAGAGTGGAGAAAAATAAAAGGGAAGTAACACAAGCAACAGCGTCTTCACAATTCAGCATCTCCAGAAACCACCAGATCTCAGGGGTCAGGCAGGCTGCTGCTAACCTGGTTTATCAGCCTTCTTTCATGGTCACTAGAGAAAGACCCCATGTGTTGGGGCCCATCAGCTCCTGTGTGCCTCTCTCCAGCCTCATTCAGTTCTGAGTGGACAGTCTCCTCAAGGAGGGGCTTTGCCATTTTCTCTGCTTGCCAAGGCCTTCTGGGGATTAGCAGCTCTCCACACACAGCTTTCCCACAGATACCTCACCACCTCACCTCTGCCCACGCCCCCACCAGTTAGTGCTTTGGGAATGGCAGAAAAGTGGAAATACCTTCTTTCTAACCCTGTGCCTTACATCATCGTGGCCTGTGCTCGTTGAAATGGCACCTTCAGATTTTGTCATCTCCTCCTACTCCGCTACAGTGTTGATATTACAGAGCATCCCAACTGAGCCCAGGAAGAACTGCATCTGCTGGCCTGTGGTATGGGATATACAGGGGTCTTTTGCATTTGACAAGGGGAGGGAAGAAGCTGGTTCTCCTGCACCTCACAGAGGAGGAGGTGATGGCAATGACTTTTGCTAGCACACATGAAGCATGGAACACACTTGGCTCTTTGCACCTGTTTTCCTGCTTTGTCCTCCCATTAACCACAGGCTGGTATTGGAACCTTCATCACTCCCTTGAGAGTCGGCGAGGTTGATCCACCTAGCCCAGTCCGTATGCTGCAGGAGAAACTGGGGTCTTCCTCATTAGACACACAGCTCTCTCCACCAACCAACTGCTGCCTCCAGAAGAAAGAAGGTCAAAGGATGCTTTACTTTGGGTGGTTGAGACCTCACAGTCAGGCTGCCCAAAGTCATGGTAACTATATTGTCAGAGGAATGGTATGCATTACAGGGTCCCCAGAGAAGCGAGACCAAGACGCTCAAAACTAAGCCATCTGAGGGCTGGTTGAGGAAAATGCAGACTTTTAACCTATTAGTCAGAAGACTTTTTAGGAAAAAGGGGATTATGACCTCTTCCTGCAAGTACTTTTTTGGGGGGGAGGGGGGTGTTCAATGGCATTGTGATTGTGGAGTAGGCTTAAATGGTAGTCATAGAGAAAGCTTTTTTTTTCTTTAATAGGAGTTTCAGGTCTAACTCGTGAGTCTCACATCCTATAATACATCTTAAAATATATTCAAGAGCATCCATTTAACTGTTTTTCATGGATGCTTTAGAACAGTTTCTCAAAATATGGTTCCCAGAACAGAATGTTAGAAATGCAGACTCTCAGGCCCTGCCCCAGACCTGCTGGGTCAGAAATTCTCGGCATGAGCCTAGCTGTTGACACTGGTTCCTGTTGAAGTTTCGGAGTCACCACAGTGGTCTATATTTGTATGTCCCTCTGCCTTCTAGGCACTAAACCTCTCACCTCATCCTTAGGTCATCAACATGCAGTGCTTGAGATGTGCCAGGTACATCCTTTGTAACAGAGGACAAAACACACTGCCTCAAAAGAGAATACTTCCGCAGGTATAAGTCCCAGTGTTGTCCTTCAAAACATGCATCATATAAAGATGGAATGCTTATTGAAAAATGTAAATTTTTAGACCCTTCACCCTATTTTACTACCTACACATGTACCTGTGGGATCCAAATTTCTGGGGTAGGACCCAGGAATTTGAACTTTAATTACTTAAATAATTATGTGAATCTCACTCTTTTCTTTTTAAAAAGTTAGATATTCACAGAACAGGTAATAAATGCTTCCACAGGGTACAACCTTCAACACACAAATGGGGACTCACAGAAGACGAATCCTCCCCACCAGCCAGGCATCCCCCCACAGATGTCTTGTTTATCATGTGCCTTTTCAGAGTTTTTATGCACCAATTACACGCAGACACAGAATCATATGCTACACAAAAGGATCATACAGCACAGACTCTTCAGTTCTTTGCTTCCCCCTCTAAACTCTAAATCTAGAATGTACATTTAAACAAATTCACCAAGTGATTCTTTGTGCAGCCACTACAGAAAACAATATGAAGTTCTTCAAAAAAATTAAAACTAGAACTACCATATGCTGCAGCAATTCCACTTCTGGATATTTATTTAAAGGAAATGAAAACACTAACTTGAAAAGATATTTGCACTCCATATTTATAGCAGCATTATTTATAATAGCCAAGACATGAAAACAGTAAAAGCAAACAAACTTTGAGAATTACTTTTTTAGATTTGGACAGAATTTGAAAAATGTATTCATGTGGGTTATACATTCTTTGGATAGTTCTAGTTAAATTATAGTTCATCCCCCATCTAGGACCTCAATAAGACCTGAATGAATGAGGTACTATTTAATTTATGCTTCTTCATAGATTCTTAGTTTGTGTTTGTCACTTGTCTCCCTTGTAATAAAACCACTCATTAGAAGAGACAGGTCTTTCTCTTCATACCCAGTACTTAGAGTACAGTGCTTAGCACATGGTTGGCACTTAGTAAATAGCTGTTGAGAGAGTGAATAGGCTTGTGGCATGTGTGGCGGACTACCAGCGGGATAGGCTGAGTCGTATGGATGTGCCGGCCTATAGTCACAAGTACTGAAGTTTGGAGGACATGTGAGGGAGTCAAAGACCTTTTAATCCTCTTCATGCCTTCTCTCTCTCTCTCTCTCTAGGTGTGTGGTGCCCAACACTCCACAGTGTGACGGTATCAGCAGGAAGTCCACAAATTCACAGCGAAGTAATTCTTTACAGGGGCAGACTGCTTGTAATGAAGGAGCTGCAGGAGCCAAACTGTGCAAACAAACAAACAAAATCCATAAAACCAACAAATAAAACTTCTCTCTGTCCAGCCAGGTCCTCAGGGGAGAGGCCAGTTCTGATTCTGCAGGACTCCTTAAGTTCCCATCATGGACTCCCAGCTCCCTGACCTCTCTCAAGATGATTCAAGTAAGACAAATGTGTAATGTACCTTAATGTATGCAGATTATCTTTCTTACTAATTCAATAAAGACAAGCAAATGGAAGTTAAGAAAGAAAAATTTTTCTGGTACTTTATCCTTACTAAAATTCAGAGATTGAATTTAAAAGACCATTTGTGAAGCTTGAGATTATCAACTAGTTCCTCCTAGAGCCTTAAAAAAAAAAACAACTGGGGTTATTAAAGGATAAAGCCTCAAACTGTAGTCTAAATACAAGATCTTGTTAGGAACAGGATTAAATAGCCCTGGAACTGTTGGAGTCTAAAAGACCAGGAGGTATAAATAGCCGAATCAAAGGATGCCTATTCTAAATTGGCCTTTTTGCTGGTCATTCTGTGGCGGGGGTGGGTGGTGGCGCCTGGGGCAGCCCCACTGGGTCCAGGGGGAGGGAAACAGAAGTGGACCAAGCAGACACCACATTCTCTCACTGCTCTTTGGTTTTCTGGTTCGCAGGCATCCAGAATTCATTCCAATACCTCAGTCTGCAGACATGGACTAGAGATAAAATGCAGACAGAGCAATCTCCAGGGGTAGGATGACCCAGGATACTTAATGACCACATGGATAGAAAAGAACTCCTGTGGATAAAACTAATGAAAATTTGGTGGAAATCAAATTTGTAAGAGTAAGAGCTGAAATTGTATTGTGCTAAAATGCTATTTTAAAAAATTTCCAAAAGACATTTCACAAATGTTTTGTGCCCTGACAATGTCTGTTATAAAGTGGAAAATCTTCTGTTTTCATAAGATAGATGCCCAGAATTCTGCTCTGTGCCTCAAATTAATTCTCTGACATTCAATTCAATTCAATCCAACAGATACTCAATTATTACCTCAAATAGCCAAGACACCATGTTAAACACCTTAAAAATAACTAAGTCAGCAAGGCTAGAAACATAAATATTAGTGATGAAAAAGGACTTAGAGATATCATTAATTAATTAATTCAAATGAATACTGAGTGTCGAGACTTGTCTTGACCTAGAGTACTAAGGATATAGCAATAAGCCATGACAAGTTAGATACCTGGCCCCTGTGATCCAGGGGTACATTCTAGAGTCACCCGAGGAGTTTGTAAAATGCCTATGCCAGGACTTCACACCACCTAAAGATTCTGGTTCAGTCAATTTTTGTAGGATCATGACAATGCCGGTAATTCTGGCTTGGGACCAGCAATGTAGCTCCGTTTGACCATCATTAAGTTTGAGGAAAGCAGGGCTCAGAAAGAAGCTGTGGTGTTCCCAAGGGTAAATATTGCTTAATGCTGACTCATACCATGACTTTGCATTTCATACAATTTATGCCATTGTTTCATAAAAACAAACAAACAAACAAACAAAACCCTGTGTACAGTAACCACACAAATAGGTAAGACAAGGCAAGGGATCCAGAAAAGGTCCAGAGTACAGAGCACATGAAGACATAGGGAGACCTTTCCTGGCTGGCATAGTTCAGTGGATTGAGCATGGGCTGCGAACCAAAGTGTCGCAGGTTTGATTCCCAGTCAGGGTACATGTCTGGGTTGCAGACCATGACCCCCAGCAACCGCACATTGATGTTTCTCTATCTCTCTCTTTCTCCCTCTCTTCCCTCTCTAAAAATAAATAAGTAAAATCTTAAAAAAAAAGACATAGGGAGAAGACCCTGGGAGAGAACACTTCCAGGATGGCAATCAAATGTGCCTTGGGGAGAGCCTTAGAGGAGATTTTATACGTTTTTAAACCAGGAAGCATGTTCTCCAACTGCTTCTTTTGCAAGACTGGTTTGACTATTTGGGGTCCCTTGAAACTTCATATGAATTTCAGGATTGTCTTTTTCATTTCTGCAAAAAAATAGAAAAGCCACTGAATTTTTTATAATAATTGCATTTTTGGAGCATATTGCCATCTTGATACTAAGACTTGCAATCTATAAGCAGGGATAGTTTTCCAATTTTTTAGGTCTTCTTCAATTTCTTTTGGCAACGTTTTGACATTTTCAGTATATAAGTCATGTACCTTCTTGATTAAATTTATTTCTAAGTATTTTATTTTTTGATGCTATTATAAATGAAATTGTTTTCCTAATTTTATTTTTGTATTCTTCATTGCTAGTGTGTAGAAATTCAACTATTTTTTGCATGTTAATCTCATATTCTGTAACTTTGATTCATTAATTTACTAGTGCTAATGTTTTGTTGTTGTTATTACTATTTTAAGCTTATGTAGGATTTTCTGTATATAAGGTTGTGATACTTGTGAATAGTTTTACTTCTTCCTTCACATTTAAATGCTTTTTTTTCCTTTTCCTTCCATAATTGCTCTAGCTAGAATGCCTGGTACTATGTTGAGTAGAAATGGTGAGCACAGAGATCTTTGTCTTGTTTCTGACCTTAGAGGAAAAGCTCTCAGTCTTCACTGGGTAAGATGTTAAATTATTTTTTTCTCATAAATGTCCTTTATCAGGTGGAGGGAATTTTCTTCTATTCCTAATTTTTTTAGTGTTTTTTATTAGAAAGTTGTTGGATTTTGTCAAATGTATATTTCTGCATCAATTAGAATAATTTATTTTCTCCATTCTACTAACGTACTTACTATATTAGTTGATTTTCATCTATTTAACCCCCATTGCATGAATAAAGCCCAATTGGTCATGGTGTATAATCCTTTCAATATACTTCTGGATTTGGAGTCATTCTTTATTAGGTAATTAAATTAATCTAGTACATCATATAGCTTTCAACTATATTCTGGGTGAAGAAGAGTACACAATCTAATAAGAAAGATTTAATTTCTACCACCTACATAAGAGTTGGAATAGAAAGCAGGGGAATTAGAAAAGAAAACACAAGTTTTCTTCTTATTGGCTTAAAGAGATCTCAGCAAAGCCTCTGTAAGGGCCTTCAGCTGCCAAAAAGGAAGGGCTGCTAATGAAACAGTGCTGCCCACGGTGAAGCCTCCAAATCCCAGGTGAGCGATGGGGTCCAGCCGTGGCACAGATCATTTGGTCCAGGTCTGTGCAGCAGATTATAATTAGGTAAAATAAGTTGGTATGTGATTTTTGTGTTTTAAATTCTCTATAGTTGAATGATGAATGTGTGTCCTTGTTATCTGTTGCTGCCTAACAAGGCAAAACATGGTGGCCTAAAGTAAGAGCAATCATTTTATTACCTCTGGCAGTTTCTGTGAGCTAGGGATCTAGAGAGGCTTCTGCTAGGCAGCTCTGGCTCCAGGTCTCTCACTCCACTTAACCTGGAGCTGCTGGGCATCTCCCCCTCTTCATTTGGTCTCAGCTTCTCTGTGTGCTTTTCCCACATGGGCTACCTTGAACTTCCTCACAGCATGGTGTCTGCAGGGTGGTGAGACTTTGTGTACAGGCAGCCTAGGAATCCTGCTTGAGTGCTCCAGGGTACCTGGTTGAAGCTATACCTCTCCAATGACCAGCTTCCAAAGTCACACAGTGTCACCTCTTCTATAGCCTGTGGGTTGACCAATCACTAAGGATGGTCTCATTTGACAGAGAGGACAAAGATTCCACCTCTTCAGGATAGAAGAGTCAAAAATTTGCAGGCATGTTTTCAAACTACCATGGTTCACTTGACTGATTACTTTAATGATATTTTATTTAATTGACTGGAGACTTTAATCCCTCGATCCTGACACAAGCTTTCTCATTTGGCCCAAAGAGCTCACAGCAAGGCAAGCCTGTTCATTCACTGGCAAACCAAATGCCCAAAAGGGAATGATTACATTCTCAAGTCCAGCACTTGCAACCTAAGTATAAAGAGATAATTTTGCAAAATATCACTACTTCCAATACAGATATATAAAACCCATCTTCTAGGAAACAGCATTCCATTTTTCTTGGTGTGAAGTTTAGGAAAATATGAAGCCAAGGTCCGCACAGGACCTGTGGCTCACATTTATTTGCTATCTTCATTTTCCCTAGGGAAAGCCTCTCTGGATAAACAATGGGTTGCTCATTTATTTATGATGCAAAAATCCATTGTGCATTCAACAGGGGGAATCATCAATTATTTACTCTAAACTCCCTGTGTCCAAGTACAACTTTCTGTGTGTATGTGGCATGTCCATTTTTACTACTTTAAAATGTGTAATTTTCTTTTTGAATGTGGTGAATGTTCTGTCTCAAACCATGTGGCATTGTGGTAAACTGTACAAAATCCTTGGTAAAGGATTTTGGTTTATTATTTCATTCTCATTTGAACCTTTCATCACCCTGTAGTCAAATGCCCAAGAATTATGACAGATGGATATCAGGGGATCATTCATTTGCTGCACATTCACTCCTTTTCCCATCCCATCCCCAACTGGAAATTCTGTATCCCTGAATCATTAATTATATTCTAGGTTCAAACATCTACTCAGGTATCACTGACTTACCCTGACCCTAGTGGAGGCATGATTAGGGTAACACCATTTCTCCAGTATACATTATAGCTCTTAAACTCTAGTTTCATCTACATTAACTCTGGATCCATCACCTCATGTGGCCAGAGCAGACAATCTGATTTCTATGGTCTCTGTGGAAAATGTAGAGTTTAGAGATGCCCACGGCCTACTGCACAGGTTCTCCAGGGGGTTCATTTACCCCCACTATACGTACAGCAGCCCCTCTGTGGCAGCACTCAGTGAGATGTGACTAAGGGAAGACACAGGGTGTGCCCCAGTAATGACTGTCCTTCCAGCCATTTAAGAGTTGGCCAGCTGGCTGGCCAAGACCCTGATCCAACGCTGTGGCTTTGAGGTACTTGTGCAGTGCCGGTATCAAAGGGAGAGCTCTTACATCCCTTACACAGCATTCCAGCAGTCTTCTCCAGCCTCTCTCCTGGCTTGAGGCACTGCAGGTGTGTGATCCATCAGGTGCCTGGCTCAGATTACCTTGGGTGAGCCCACTGAGGGGAGAAGGGTTGACTCACAGCCTTCAGCTGCCACATCTTTGGATCCAATGTGGCATGCATGCTGAAGCCACAGTCTTCCCAGGCTGTTTCCAGCTGATGATTAAATATAGGAGAGGCGGAAGGGAGTGGCTAGAGGCAGGCTTTCTCTTCCCAATGTGGAGTTCTCAGTGGGCAGTCACTGCTCTAGGTCTTCCCATCAGAGAAACTTTCTCTGGACTGCATTGCAGTTTGAGGTTCTTTCTACCCAATCTTCCTTCCATTTCTGTTTCTTTTCATGGATGTCAGACCTGCATCATAACCTGAAGGGTCTTCTCTCCTACTTTTGCTCCAACTCCCCTTCATTAAAACATAAACAGGCACTTCCCCCAGCAAATCTCTCCTACTTCTAATTTTATTTCAGATTCTGCTTTCCGGAGAACCTGAACTACATATTTGTTTTCTAGGTTCATCTCTTTCTTCTTTTCCCAATTCTTCTATTCTTCTTTAGTTCCTGCCCACACATTTTATACCTGTTCACCAAATAGGTCTGTTTTATTCTTTTATTTTATGGTAAGGGAGCAGAAAGAGATAAATATACCACTCTGTCTAAGCCTAACCTAAATCTTTCACACCCACAAACACACCTGTGCACACACGTGCACACATGCACACAAACTGGCTTACTTTCTCCATGTCCACTCTGCAGAGTAGGTCTGGGCACTCCTTCCTCCACCCCCTCATAGAACAGATAAAGCCTTTTAATTAAGCAAAGAAATTGAACTTTGCAAAACATATATAGGTAAAACATTCATATGTGTTGTATCTGAATTTTACTTGATCATGTTTTAGTCATCTTCATATTACCAGTGCCAGTTCCCTTGAGTAGTACTAAGGTAGTTGTAATAATTGTTAAATAAAGACCCCACATAATTTGTCTCTGCAGTTTCTAAACCCACACAACTCTTTATATAACCCTCTGGCACTTCTTCATCTCCAAAGGCTTCAAGCTTCCTTCTGGTATTTCTTAAAGACCTTACCTATTAAGCCCAAATCAGAATTCTCACCACCCAAATTTGTTCTTGGTCCTCATCTAAAATCCATATCAAAACCCTTATTTCACTAATTACCATTATTCCAGCTGACAGAAATCTAATTAAATTTATAAAGTGAGGAAAGAATTGCTTAACTGAGGTAGGCTTTGATTAAGTAATTCCATTTCCTTTGGCTTTAGTTTTTTCACCCATGCTACCTAATTTACAATGTCTACTGTAAATTGAAAGTATTTTCTAAGAAATTAATTCATACAACAATATGAATGGTTGAAATTTTACTTTTCATTTTCAGGGAGGTATTATACTTATGAAATCAAATAAATCAATTGTATGCAGCCTTTGTGTTGATGGAAGTAAAGAATTAGTGTCAAGGACATACTGAAAGGATTAAAAAGGTTGATTCTCCTGGTATCAAGGTGTAACCACCCCTGCCTCACTACCCACACTTACATGCACCTGCTGCCCCAGCCAGCCAGCCACTTACACATCTCCAACTGTGCACACACGTGGACAAGTTGGCTAACTCTTGGGTCAGACAGTAAATCCTCTGGTTGCCCATGAAGGCACACAATTGATGTTCTGATGATGAAAGAGCAGTTACAGATGACATGCAAGGGCTTTGAAATATAGGACAAAACCTTGGTTATTTATGTGTAACTACTCCAAATATCTGAGAGAAAGAAAAGGTGTCATAAACCCCCACATTTCCTTTCCCACCCCTGGAAAGAGACCCTGAAATCCACATACTTTGGAAAAATGTAAGCTATTTCTTGAATCTAATTCCTGCCCCATCAGCTTTAAATATTACACTGAACTAAGGTAACAGCCCAGGACACTCTAAAGGATCCTCAGCAAAACGGGCTATGGTGAGACCCTTGATTGGAAGAGAGATTAAGAGCCCATTTCTTTACTTTTCAAGCTTTTAGGCAGTACCTTGATATTTCAGATTCTCTCTAGTCTCAGAATGTAGCCAGGGTATGTCAGAACCTTCCCCCTAAATATTCCTGGGGAACCCCTGGAGTCCAAGGATTGTAAGCCTCAGGCCAGAGGGGAGACTGTGGAGAACTTGCTGCAACTATCTAATCAAAAGCAGCAGATAAAGTAGGATAATATTTTGAAGCATTAGTCAAAGATTTTTCTTCCTGTTTCTTTAATTTGTGACACTTCCCCTAACCCAGAGAGGTAGAACATTTCACTTTCATGTCTCAGGACAGAGATATTTCAGCAGCTATGCCAAGAGGAAGAAAAGTGGACTCAGCTGTGAATCAAAATAGATTTTTGAAACTGCTGGTAGAAACAATAGTCCACAAAAAGATTTTTAAGTCACAAAGGCTTCAAAATTATGAGTTTCAAGAGCACACATGGCATAGTAAATGTTTGGTAAACACTGAAATGAGAAAGTAGATGAAGAGCTGAGCACTGCAGCCTTTGCACTAGATTTCATACTCTGGGAAGAGAGAGAATTAGACAGGGGGGAAGAAGTTCTCTCATGTGGCCCCACTGCAGACCCCCCCCCCACCCCGGTCCTCTGGCAGGTCAGCATGATAACAACCCTAGGTGGGTCGGGAGAAGTGAAGACATGATGTGTCTCGCTTCCTTGTGGAGCTTGGGGAGATAAAAACACTATTTCTGGTTGCAGCAGAGAAATGGTGCTGAGGTGTAGAAATGGCTGTGATAGTGTTTCAAGGACTAGGAGTCCTTGAGGGTGGGGAATGGCACCAAGGATGACTAACTCTTTGCCCTGCATCCTCCAGAGAAACAAACACATGTGAAAAGAAGGCCAGACTTGAAGAGGCATTGTGCTTGAGACAAGAAAGATGAAACGGCAGGCTAAATGGTCAAATAACTGGAGAAATGACAGGAACAAAGGCGACTCAATAAATACTAACACTGACCGGCAACCTAAAGCCAGACGCCCTCCCACTAATACACATTACAGACATGCACACACCTGATCCCCAAAATACACATTCACACACACTCACAGATGTGCACACATGCCTGCATTGTCACCTGGCAAGAAACTGAGGTTCAATGCTACAGAGATTTTGAGAATCTTACACATTAAAACATTGGCTTCTTGAGTTCTATATATTGTTCTAGGTTTCTGGCATACAGAGGTGCACAAAAAATTTAGTTTCTACCACCCAGTGATATGCATCTTAAAAAGGAAAATAGAATTAGCTATTGAAAATAAAGTCACATTTCTTGCAAAGGTGTATTTGTGGCCTGAATTAACATCTGTTCACTAGAGATCTTAGAGATGTGTGAGGAGTCAGGAGGCTCAAAGAGAGAGACATTAATGTATTGCTCTGTTTCCCCAACTTGACAGCCTTAGTTTCCCAGTGTGATGTACAATATGTTTCACCTCCCTTGGTTAGGTATCCATAACCAACTTCTGGTAGTTTAATTTCAGAATAAGAAAGAAAGAGAACCACCCTGATAGGTGACTCAGAATCAAGGCAGAAACTATGGGGCTAAATTCAATTTTTCTTAGTTCTAGATGCTTGACACTGCCCAAAACTCACACTAGTGTAGTTCAAATATTGGTTCTTCCAGAAAGACTTGTCTCCTGGCCTGGATACTATTATTCCAAGTAAGAACCCTCTAGCTACTAAGCTATGAGCTATCCTATTTACTAAGTCCCTAGCTCCCTGAGGTTGATAAAATACCACCAACCTTGTTTTGATGGAAACCATATGTTTGTAACTTCATGTCAGTGTCAGATGGCAAGACCTGGAGTAGGAGCAATGGCTTTGTGTTCCACAGAGTGTTTGCTCTCCTTGGGCTCATAGACATTGGTCCCACAGGCTGCTGGAATAACTAGCATTTTGAAACTCCAGACAAGAAACCCTTTTTGCTGGACTTGCATTTGCCCTTGCTACTTCTAGGTAAGAAGTCAGAGTCATCTTCTCAAAGCCAAAGAAGCTCATGCATCATGCCACCCACCCCAATGTTGCTCCCTACAGGGATATGGCTCACCTCGAAAGCAGTGGGATCAATTTGGGCTTTGTTCATTTATGGTGATGGAAAATACTTGTCACAGAACTCCAAAGTCACCCCGAGTGCCTGCGGTTGATTATAAACAAAGAGGAGGGACTGAGATGGGTAGGGACTGGGGCCAGGACCACCATCTCAGGGCTGAGCATAGTAGGGGCATAAAGACGCCTATTGTTTACCTGGGGCCTCTCTGATGCCCAGTCAGGAAGCCCCCTTCACAAACAGAGTTGCCTCTGCCAGCCCTTGGGGACCTGGGGAATACATTCTCCTGGCCTTTGGTCTGTGTGTTTAGACTCACGCCACACCAAATTTCATCTGGGAGGAAAGCTGTTTCAGATGACCATGAATAGCAGCTTTCATCAGCTGTCGCTTCCCATTAAGGCCAGCATAACATGGAAATGTACTAGAGGCTGCTAGAGGCCTGGAATGGCAGTAGTTCTTTCTATTGTAAACATTTATTAACTTCATTTATCCTTTTAAAAAGGTTAATCCATCCACTTGGCTCTCCCCAGTATCATTGCCCTTTGCTTAGGTTCATTGGACTCTTTGGGGTGAAAAATTTGGTACCTTAGTCTAGCTCTGGGTGGAATTTAGATGACAGTCTTTCTAGCTTATTTCTGGAGTTCCATTCTGTATTATTTCCTTTGGAATGATCAGTCAGCAGTGTGCCTCAGCTTCCTCATATGGACCGGGTCTCAAAGAAACTGGGTGCATTCTCTGTGCTAGGAGAAATGGGATAGTGCTACTATGGACAGGTATTCTGTCTTATACTTGTTGTTAGGAGTTGTGATGTGCTTATTTCAGTGGCATTTGCTGAACCAGCTCTATAAAAAGTAAGAAGAGTAAAAGAAATAAAAAAGATAATTTTGTAGTGTTTGCCAATTTCTAAAGTGTAAATACTCCCACCATAGTTGATTTCAAGTCACCGGCATGGTATCACTAAATGTGGAGTCCATGGAGTTGGGAATTGGCTCTAGTAAGCCAGCAGAACTCAGCTGCAACACACAGTGGGCTCACAGGCCTATTGGTTTGTTTTACAAAGCTATGTGATAAGTACAGGCATACAAATTTATTGACCTATATTCTTCAAGCCAGCACATATAATAAAAGACCTTTTGATCCAAGTGATGGAAGAAGCAGGAATGGGGGAGGGCATTGTTGGCTATAGCCCAAGTTAGGTGATGTAATGTGCTTTAAGCTCCAGCCCAAGACCAAACAAGTAAGAAAAACCATTCACTGGCCATGGAAGATATGGAAACAGGCAACAGAGACCGGCAAAGCCCACCTACTTGACCCCCAAAATCCTGCTTAGGTTTGGCTATACTATGGATAAACACATAATTGGGAACCAAGACTTATTTATCCGGGCTTAATAGAAACCACCATATTTTATTGTTCTGGGCAGGCAGGCAGGAGAAGGAATGTAAGTACCTCTGAAGAAAAATGACCCTCACTAGTAATTTTCTATATAAGCCACTATGACTAAAGTAAATTTGCATGAAGTCAACTGGACTCCCCTTGATAACCACTGATTAGTTTATGGATTAGTGCTTGATTCAAAGCAACTGTGCCTAGGGCATGGACAGTGGAGGTCAGTGGCCTCAGGGTTGATCTGGGACAAATACTGCCCAGTAGGGGCACTTGTACAGCATGGTGGCAAAATGGCCCAATGAGGTCCTCTTGGGGAAAACATATAAATGTAATGTAAATGCAGAAGAGTTGTATCATTTGTCCTCCATCATTTGTCTGCGAAGTCTGAGAAACTGCTTTTCCAGTTTTCTGTGAAGTGTGAAGCATACCCAGTTCTGTAATAGTGGAGTTCCTGCTATTCTTCCCTGCATCTTTCATCATAGGACCCATGTCTGCCTCTGTTTCTGCCGCAGAGTTAAACCAGTCCTGTACTTAAGGAAACTGACATCTAGGGATATAAGGCTTGTATATAAATAACCATATTTGTAGGGTGTCACTAAGGGGCTCTGATGAAGGGCTTTTGAAGAGGGGAGATGGCTTAAGTTGCAAAGTGGTTGGAAAAGGGATTATAACACAGCCTTGCAACTGGGCATGGAAGGACTCACAGTATGAAGACATGTGGAAAAGTTAGGAAGTGGAGAGAACGAGAGAACATTCCAGAAACCATGGGCTACTGTATGAATCAGGCAGGCATGGACTGTGAAAGGAAGAAAAATATACCACCCCAAAATATGCCTTTTTGATCTATTGATTTTTGGTTTGATTACTTTTAAGAAAGAGCAGACAGAGGAGAAGTTCTAAAAACTGAGTGAAAGTTACCCATTTGTAAGAGACATTTACAGTGACAAAGGAAATTTGTAAGGGTATCTTCCACTCTGTACCAGGAAGAGGGCTTGACTAAATTTCATGACACTCTTATCTATGGAAAAGGCATCGATTTAAATTTGCAGAACAGCCTTGCCTTTTTTTATCATGCTTTTCCTGGCATCTCTCACAACTGGTCCCCCTCCTCTAACATCTTCTTCTGTCTTAGCTGGAGATGCTATTAGAGTGGTGGCTTGGGCAATTTTTAAGGAGTTCGTCTTCCTGAGTCTCTCCCATGTTTACAGGAGATATATAGGTTATTAAACTTCTGTTTTTCTCCAGCTAATCTGTTTTTTATTATGGAGAGTTCTCAGCCAAGAACCTAGAAGAGTAGAGAAAAAATCATTTTTCCTTCCCTGAAACTGTAAGGTGGGGGAGAGGAAAGGAAAGAAGAAACCATAGGAAATAATATCAGAAAGAAATAATTCAGGCCATATTCTGAAAAGGTTTTAATGGTAGACTGAGAGGCTGTATTTCAAATATACATAATGAGCTAACAAAAATTTTTGACTAGGAAGGAGACTCTCTAAGAATTTCTGGAAAATTACTGTGGTGATAGCATGAAGCCAAGAACACAAAAGAAATATGATCCTATTTCACTGATCCATCCAGAAACAATCCAACATTGAAACTTTTTATGATTAGGATGCCATTTGTATCAAAAGATGACAACTGATATGATATCTGGCATCAGTGAAAAGAATATGAGACATGCAATGCTAGCTCTGGAGGTAAATTAACTCTGTCTGGACATCCTGCCAGGGCTTGGGCAAGTGCCATGGGGGAAAGGTGGTTCTCACTTAGCCTAGCAGCATACAACAGTATGTATGAGGTGTGAATGATCAAAGAAAGTGGAGCTAATAGGATTCACTCATTATATTTTTTCTTTTGATTTTTCTCTATAAAAGTGCACTCTCTAGAGAAACAGATACCACTTCTATTATAAACTTAGTCTCCCAAGAACACATTTGGAAAGAAATGGAGTAGATTCATCACAGAAGTGTTGCAAAGAATGATGCAAAACCACCTAGCACTGTGTGCCTATAAGAACTGCTTAGAAATGCTTTCCAAATATGACTCATTTGACTTTGAAATTCTCAAGTACAAAGTCCTCTGCAGTGATGTACCTGTCATACACACCAGAGGTGGTAGAGCAGTGAGTTGAAAGTGAAGGCTCTGGAGCCAGAATGTCTAGTTTGTAATCAGGCTCTGTAATTTGCCTCCTCTGGAAATGTAAACAAGCACTTACCTGCCCCATGACTCAGTTTCCTCTTCCATAAACTGGTGCTGAGGCTGCTGGGAACACTGAATGAATTCACATGGAAATTTAGAAGAGTACCTAACACATAATTAGCACTCAGTGAATGTTAGCCAGGAATATCTACCAACTTCTCTTAACATCTACCTTTGTTTTGAAGAGAGGAAAGTTTTTTAACATTCTCTTTCACACAGAATGAGGCTGGGACATTTTCATCTCTCTGGAATCTACCTTGGGCACTGTCTTTCATGCTCCTTAGGGATATTGTCTTAATTGAGCCCATTTCAGTCTGCAGACAATAAGGGGTTTTAATTACTCTCTGTCAAAGTCACCCTTGGGTAGCTTTCTAGAGGCTTTCCATTTCCATAGGGTCCTCTGGTTTGTTCTGGACTCCCAGCATGCTCTTTCTTCTCCTACCCCATGCCAGGCAAGACCTTGCCCTGTGGGATGGGATAGGAAGATGGAGCAGGACAGCATTTTGCAGTGCTTATCCAAGGGGAGCAGAAAGGATGCCTGAGCCCTGACCCTGGTGTGGCTGTTGGTTGGGCATCATCCTGCAAATCAAAAGGTTGCGGGATCAATTCCCCACCAGCGCACATGTCTGGGCTGTGGGTTCAGTCTCCAGTTGGGGCACATGCCAGAAGCAACCGATCAATGTTTCTCACATCGGTGTCTCTTTTCCCCTCCCTCCTTTCTCCCTTCCCCTCTCTCCAGAATCAATAAGAGAAAAACAAATTAAAAAAAAAGAAAGAAAGAAAAAAATGCCGAGTCTTCCCTCTTTCCTTCTAAACACATTTCACTCATTGTCTCACTGGGCCTTTTAAAGCAGTCAGATATGTTTTAAAAATACTTTTTAGATTACCACCAACATCTATAACATATTTTAAACAAAATTTTAAAGAAGGCTTTATTTCATGCTGGTGTGTGTTACTGAGAGTGAGAAACGTGAAAAGATCTACAGAGCTCTCTATGTGCCCCAATGCCACTGCTACTACTGGCCCTGCAACCCAACTTTTCCCATTTTCAGTTCACAGCATTTTCTGTTCTGGAGCTGAATTTATTCCAAGATAATATATTTGTCTTCTTCCTCTTCTTTATTTTAGTTTTTAACCTAATGTACATGTGTGTCTCCCGAGACCTGTGAGTAAAATTGCGAGTAAAAAAAATTACAATTTGCTATCTCTAACTTACTCTATAGACCTACAATGACAGTCTTGATTTCTTTAAAAATGTCATTCTTCTAATTATAAGGTAAATAAATCTTGGGGGTGTAATATACAACATGGTAAATATAGTTAACAATGCTGTATTGTATATTTGAAAGCTGTGCCCTGGCTGGTGTAGCTCAGTGGATTGAGCATAGGCTTGTGATCCAAAGGGTCACTGGTTCAATTCCCAATCAGGGCACAATGTCTGGGTTGCAGGCCAGGTCACCAATAGGGGGCACTTGAGAGGCAACCACACATTGATGTTTCTCTCCCACTCTTCTTCCCTTCTCCTCTGCCTAAAAATAAATAAATAAAATCTTCAAAAAAATACTCCATTGTATATTTGAAAATTTCTAAGTGAATAGATCTTAAAAGTTCTCATTACAAGAAAAAAAGTTTGTAACTGTGAGGTGATGAACATTGACTAAACTTACTGTGGTGATCAATTTGCAATATAAACATATATCAAATCACTGTCACACACCTTGAACAAATTGTATTTCAACTATATCTCAGTGAAACTGGAAAATAATTTTAAATGCCATTGTCGAGGGAGAATAAGCATGAGAATATTTTCTTCCTAGAACTCCCATTAGTTCAAAGTTAATATTTTGAAGGAAACAATAGTTAACCCCCTTTTCTCATGTAATCTTTTAAATGCATTTTAAAAGACCAAATCAATAGATGTGCCACCGTTAATCATAAAAAGGTGGGAGGCAGGCTTGTGTGTGTGGAATATAAAATGGGAAGGAAGAAAAACAAGGAGTTTAGGGGTTCTTTTCTGCCCACCTGCAGATAGGACTTCCAAAGAATTTGGGGCTACTTCCTCTGGTACCCTCTCTGACTTCATTTGTAATTCCTCCCGGCAGTTCATAGTGATGTGCGCTCTTCCACATGGCAGGGGCTCAGCAGGTTTAGGGAAATGCTCCAGTCACTGCCCTCTGCATGCTCCTGGAGTAGAATGTTACCTGGTGCATAGGGTGCATGCATTATAAGCCAAATAGCTTGATTAAGGGTGGGGAGGGGGAAGGGAGGAAGAATAAAGAAAGATTTTTCCCAAATTAGATTGAGGTTTTCTTGGATTGAGAGAGAGAAAGAAGGGGAAAAAAAAAGAGTCACTAGACAAGGTTCCCAAGACCCCAAAGGGATAATTAAGAAGGAAGAGGCCCCCCAGCATGGGCAGTTCATAGGAGCTGACCCTGCAAAGGCTGGCTGGGGTGTTTCCCTCCAGCATCAGAGGGTGTGGGAATTGGCTCTGAGCCTGGGATTCTCCCATCTTCAGTGGTGAGCATGGACCCTGGCACTGACTACAAGGTAGTTGCATTTTATACAAATTTAAAAGGTACTATAAATACATTATTCATATAATATCACATTAAATGAAAAAAAATGATATGAAAAGCCAATTTCCCAAAAACAGCAGGAAAAATTAAGTGAAGAACCACATCATTTCTGATGTACTGTCACCTTTGCCAGATAGCACCTCTGTTTCCTCTGTGTAAAGACCTTCTCAGCACCTTAGGCCCATGTCCTTTGTGCTTATTGCTGTTTCTGGGCATGGAAACTTCTGAAGCAGTTGTTTTAGTGTTGATTGTAATTAATATTTTTAGATCATTTTTAACTCAGAACAATTTAATCCAAATACTCATGAAGTGGTAGCATGAATGTACCAAAAATTGTACATAGAAGTCAGGAAGTTCGGTGTAGAAATAGAATGATATACATTACTACCATAAAGGCCAATGAGTTATGTTCTATCATGTGGTTATTTTGAAAGGCAATTTTGAAGAATATTAAAGATAATACTGAGAAAGAAAAACAGCACTAAAACAAAACTGTTCTCAGTGATAGTAGATTTGTAGAGTCCAGAAATGTATCCCTCCTGCCTTACATCTATGTGCTCCAAGAATGCCTCCCAGAATGTTCTCCCAGAATGCCTCCTTTGCTTCAAACGTGGCTACCTGGAGTTGCTGCTGAGACTTTTATTTTCCCATCTTGTAACTGCTCAGCAAGAGGGGCATTCAGGCTCTAAGATGTTTGCCTAGTCCCTGTCTCATCTGTGCATGTGCAATGTGCCAGAGCAAGCCCCAGCCCAGGCCAGGACACTGGAGAAGAGGGAGGTCCTGGTGGTAGGGAAGCCTGTCATACCTGTCCTGTGGTGGGAAAGGGCACAGAAGTGAACCAATGTGGAATGCTCCAAGCTAGGTGATCATTAATAACACTTTTCACTTCACTGATGACATAAAGGAATTGGCTCAGTCTTTTTTCCTTCAGAGACACTATGATTGGATAAATTGAAATAAGAATTTATAGTTGAAAATCAAGAAAATCTTCAAGCTAAGAGAATAAGTAGAATGTAGATAGATCATTATCACACTGGAGAAATATAAGCTTTGGTATGTAGGAAAGCAAATGCAGATAATTGGATATCGAGTCATTCCCCAAAGACTTGCTGGTGGTTGTTATTCAGCATTCTGCTAAATGATAGCTTGGTATTAATAGTTTACAGAAGGCAGTGTAGGTGGGATATGCAAGGAACATTTCTGGGGACTGGAGCAGAGACTCCTGGGACCATGTCTGAGTGATACCCTTTGGGGTAGTCATCCTCCAGGGTAGCATGGGCACAGGGTATATACTGGAGTCAGAAATAAACCACTGAAGACTCACAGAAGAAACCAGCACACATCTACCAGGGTCAAGACTTAAGAGTGTTAGTGATAACTATAGAGTTTGGCAAAATGTTAGATAACTGCTGTCTCCCACCTACCAGGGATTATTACTACTACTTTCAATGTTTGTGTAGATAGTTTGGAAAAAAATCATTTCATAATTTGCCAAGTTGAGTGTGATGTGGTCAGTCCTGCCCATGGATGGCATTCTGCAGAGAGACCTTAGGCATTCTATCCACCAGGAACTTCTGTGATTGCTGAGGTGTTGTCTTCAGCTAGAGAAGATCACTGTTGTAACAGCCTTTATCAACAGGAATTGAGGAGTAGAGTCTTGCCGATTACATCAGCTCCCATCTCACAACTTTGACCCTCTCATCTCTTTCCAGGCCCCTTTGGGCAAACACTTTTTTCACAGTCTTATCTCCATTTGTTCTTTACTTTCTCTCACCTGCCATCCCACCATCAGAATGTGTTTGGCATGTAGTAAATTCCTTCAATCTTTAATCCCTTTACCTGCTCTAACTAGGGCTTCCTTTGCACTAGACTTTAGCTCTATAAACTGGATCAAATCCCTCTCTGTCAATACCACATGTGGTTTGCATTAATATTAGGGAGAATGTTCCATGCCAACCTTTGAGCTGAGCCCAGTATGATACACAATGCAAAGGTATGCATTTCTTTTCCTCAACTCTGAAGCTCCTGTTCTTATATGTGAATGCCCTGATTCTTACTATACTGAGTTCTAAGGTAAGTCAAAATAAACCAAGAGCGGAGAAGCTTGTGGTTAGGAACATAGTATGTCAGGAAATGAGGCAAGGAGGCAAAGGTGTGGTTAGTTAGAAAGTCAGACCAAATGACATTACTTAGGCAGATTACAGGGTCCATGGAGACAGGTCTGGATTGATGATATCCAGAAGTCAAAGCCACGGGTGACTGAAGTATGGGGTTGATAGTGGCATCTGGTAACTTCCTAGTGGATATACTGGATTCTCCCCTCTTCACTCTTTTAAATCTCAAAAAAATTTTGCCCATGTCTTACTGGCTGGAGTTTGAAGTTGTGGGAACTAAGTTAAAAGCTCCTGTTTTTTTTCATGGTGGACCCAGCTGGAATCTCTCTTTACTTCTAAATAGTGAATAGAGTAAGAACAACTGAGGGATCTTCTCTGTTCTCTTACAAGGTCAAAAAAATAAGAATATGACCAATGGAGAAAAGAACTAAGGTGATCTTGGGGCTTTGTCTAGATCTTAAGAAGTTGGAATAGGTACTCCCAAAAACTTCTTTGAATTCCAAGATTAAATTAAATTGAAAATGAATTAAGATTTTCTGTACTGCATTTGACATTTCTTTGACAGTCCTGTACATTTGTTTATGCCCCTGGCAAATCATATTAAATTCTTGGATTTTGGTCCAGGGGGTTGAAAAAAGAATCAAATTGCTTTACTATCTTTAAAATTCTAAGTGTTAGAAAACTTTAAATATTAATATCTTTTTTATTTTTCATAGAAAGTGTTATAGGTTGTAGAAATAACTGGTTGAAACAATATTGTTGAGTGGTAATAATTGGAGTCACTGGTTTCATTGTAGTATATATGTGTATATATATACATATATATTTTTTCTTTTCAAGTATTTTTTATATAAGCAAAAAGAAAAAAAGACCTTGTTATTTGCCAAATTCTTTTATAGCTCATTCCACCTTTTCTATTACAGCCTTTTGGAGCATAGCCATGCATAGTCCAAAGCAGAAGGCAATGAGTGATATGTCTCCCAGTCCCGAATGGAACTTGAAATCTCAGGACACTCTGGGAGGGTTCCCTTATGCCTGCTGGCAACCCCTTGGCCTCTGATCCCTGGGTCTGATTTAATAGCATCTTTCCCCTAAGCATCTCAGATATAAAGCATGACCCACTGTGGAACAAGGGGGTTTCTGAGCTCCAGCTACCCCCACTTTCATTGCACTATCGAAAGAAGGTCAGTGTGTTTATCCATTCTTTTTTGACTATTTTTAATTTTTAGATAGTAACTAAGAAAGATAGTAAGAGAGAAGCACAGATAGGCAAAAAGTTTGTGACAATGAGCACCATTAAGTTCAACCTGAAAATGTGATAGAAGCCTATGACCCTCTTTTGTTTCTATGCTACTGCTTAACCCACTAAAGCTGCATTTATTAGTAAGAGTGTGATGACAAAATCACTTCTCTTAATTGCTCTTTAATGTAATGAAGCAGAAGACAGAAGGCAGGTCTTTGGATTGCTAGCCTCATCAGTAGCTAATGAATCAAGCATTCTCCATCCCTGGGTACCAGTGGTTTCAACCAGCAGTAACTACAGGATTTATTGGGGCAGATGGCTATGATATAGGATGCTGGTGTGCAAAAGCTCCCTTGAAGTCGGAGTACTGCATGCCCACTGGGGCAGCCCAGTACTGCAGAACAGATGCATTTCCTGCCCTGGTTACTTCACTTGGGTTCTATAACCAAACAGCTCCCCAATGATGAATTCCTCTAACACTTATAAAACCGCATTTCCCAGGAAGGTCTTTCTGAGGTGAAGTAAAAGTTAACGGGAAGCACAGTAAGGGGCCAGGGTCAGGTTGCACTTGAGAGGTTTGTTATGATTCACACAATGTTGTGAACCCCGCAGACACATCCACTCTGTCATGACATGGTAAATGCAGAGGGAGGTGAATTTGCCAGTTCCTGTGTATGGCTTCTTTCTGGAGCAGAGGCAAAATGCCACCCAGAAAGGCTATGTTGGTGGTAAAAGGTGCCTTGCAAGTCTCAATAAGAGGGTAATTGTTTGCAAGTCATAACTAACATTAATATCACTGATACCTAATAATAATCAAGTACTTAACACATACCACTCGCTACTCTAAGAATCCAACACACAGAACTTTATTGAACCTTTACAACAATGCTACAGATTTGATGCCATCATTACCCCTATTTTAAGAATAAAAATGAACCAATTAAAATAGCTATAAACTGGTTCCATGATCTTAGTGAACCCAGGTATTTTCTGAGTACTGCATTTCCGTTTTAGGACTGGGGAACTAAAATGTGATGAAGTTAAACATACTGTTAAAATAGTAAGTTGTCATTTGAGATCCCAGGGACCTTCTCCACTTTCCTCTCCAAGCCTCTTTTCCCATTTATTCCTTTATATTGTATAAGGCATAGGAAATAGGTTTTGTCGCCTGTACTACCTTCAATCAATTGGTAATAGCTTCCCAAAACACATGGTTGGGGAAGATTCTCAGGAGGAACTGGGGTTCAATATGTCAGAGTACTATGATCAATTAATGATGTCTTCCGTGGGTATAGGAGGAAGCCTATAAGGTAGGTGAGCCAAGTAATATCCACTCCATAGTGGTGCCATTGTACTTCTGTTGATACTTCAGTAGGGACCTGAAACTATAAATTAACTCATTAACATATATTCTGAGAAGCTCTTTTGCGGTAGCACTGTGCTGTCTCCTGCCTTCACCCCATAGATAATAATCCCATCCATCCTATGAAGCTACGGTCAAACACTACTGCACTGAGGAATGTATTCACTGTTTTGAGATTGGAGATTCCAAGAAGAGTTTCAGTAGTTATTGGCTTCCAGTCAGAATAACTTTACTTAAATCTCAATGTAAAACTGATCTAACTCTATATCATTATGCCCCAGGTTTAAGAATGTCTTTCTCTCACCAGTGAGGCAAGAGGCAGGACTGAGGAGATGGCTGAGGATCCTAGCTGGCCAGCCTCTCTCAACTTAGCCCAGGAGGTAAAGAACTAGGAGAGGCAGAAGGAAGCATCATGGAAAGGCTGTACATGTGTATGGATAGTGACCAAAGGGGAAGCTCAGCAGGGGTTTGGGGTGTGTAAGTTCTGATTTCTTCTCTCCCAGAGGGCATCCATTTAACCAGAGGTGACACAGTGAACAGCAGGGTGGGCCTATAGCTAGAGATGTCAGTCCTGGAACAGGGTGAAAAAGGGGTGCACCAATAGGGTATAAGAAAAGGCAAAGAAAGGCAACAGACTCTAAGGGTCTGGCCTGAGTGTTTTATTTTGTTGTTGGTTTTACTGGAATATTCTAGTTGTAGAAAGGTTGGGATTGGTTGTAGCCTGAGCTGGTTGGAGCATTGGAGAAGAGAGAAGAAAGAAAAAGGAGAGAAGGTGGTAAAGGAAGCCAAGAAAATCACGTGGAATGAGAGAGGAGAAGGTTTTCTAAGAAGAGAACATGAAGAGGGGATCTTATAAAAGCTGCACAGAAAAAAAGACAGTGTGATGGGGACATCCCCTAGCAATTAGTGAGTTACATCCGAAATTCATAGCTCTGTAATTTACCTTTTTGGAAGCAGGGGATTTGATGATAACTTCAGTTCAGCAAAGAAAGTATTCTTCAAGAGACTACAAGAATATGTATCGAGGAAAAACATGTCAAGAGTATAGTAAATTCAAGTTATTCTACTCAGTCAGAAGAGAGTGAAGTCCTCCTACCTTATTTAGGAATTAAAAGTCACCACATATTGATTTAAAAAGCCTTTCTATAAATGGCTACTGATCTCAGCAAAGGTAGTTGCTAGGTCTGTGACCAAAGCACAAGTAAAGTTCTGCATAGTTCTGTGCTGGAGTGTCAGCAGTGAGATGTGATGGATGGGGGAGGTGCCAACAATGCAAACTTGGAGAGAGGGCTTTCCCTAGAGTTAGACACCAGAGCTGAAGGGAACCTTAGCGCACACCTGCTGCAGTCTCCTCATTCATCAGGCTGGGAAACAAGTGGCAAACGTTAAGGTGCCCCTGGTGACCCCCACCTCTGCATGCCTCTGTGTAACCCTCCTCGCTTGAGTGTGGGCAGGACTTGCTTCTAGCCAACAGAAGACAGTAAGGGTTATGAGGGTCACTCCTATAATTATGTTATATCATAGAAAATTCTATCTTACTGACAGGCTTGCTCTATAGACTCTCCTTGCCAGCTTGATGAAATAACATCATCTCCATGTGGAGTTTTTGAGGAACTCCACATGGTAAGGGACTGTGCTGGCCTCCAGGAGCGGTGGGCAGCCTCGCCTCTAGGTGCTGAACATAGCCTCTGCGAACTGAAAGTGGCCTCCAGCAGGAACAGAGTGCCCAGTCCTATAACCTCAAAAAAAAATTCTTCCATCCTGAGTGGGTTTGGAAGCAGATTCTTCCTCAGACAAGTGTCCAGATGAGAATGCAGCCTGACACTGCAGCTTTCTGAAACTTGTATCAGAAGGCCCAGCCAAACTCACTTGGACTTTGGACCTGCAGAAACTGTGACGTGGATTCACAGCAATTAGTTCTGCAGCAACACATAGCACACACATGAAACTCATGAGGTAGAAATAATCTGTCTATGGTAAATTCAGGGTAGATCAGAAAATATTTGTTTTATGCCCCATGCATTTATGGGGTTGCTTGGGATTGAACTGTGTCCCCCAGGAAGATATGCTGAAGTCCCAACCCCAAGTACCTGTTAATGTGACCCATTTTGGTTTTTGAGGTTATTATTTTAAAACACTAAAATTAAAAATAGAACTACAATATGATCCAGTAATTCCACTTCTGGGTATTTGTCCAAAGCAAACCAAAGTACTAACTAAAAAAGATATATGCACCCCATGTGTATTGCAACATTATTTACAATAGCCAAGGCATGGAAACAACCTAAGTGTCCATCAATAGATGAATCAATAAAGAAAATATTCACATATATTAATATTATATAATATATATTATTCAGTCATAAAAAAGATGGAAATCTTGCCATTTGTGACAATATGGTTGAACCTTGAGGGCATTATCCTAAGTGAAATAAGATACATAGACAAAGACAAATACCGTATGATCTCACGTACTTGTGAAATCTAAAAACAAACAAAAAAGTTTATAGCTACAGAGAACAGACTGGTGGTTGTCAGATGTGGGATATTATGTAGGGGATTCAAAATAGGTAAAGGGGGTCCAAAGGCACAAACCTCCACTTACGAAATGAATAAGACATAAAGATGTAAGGTACCACATGACGACTATAGTAAATAATACTGTATTGGTAATTTGAAAGTTGCTGAGAGAGTAGATCATAAAAGTCCTTGTCACAAGGGAATAAATCTTATAACTGTGCAGGGTGATAGACGTTAACTAGACTTATTGTGATGATCATTTCACAATATATAAATAGTATACATATGAAACTAATATAATGTTCCATGCCAATTATAACTCAATTATATTTTTTTTTTCACAAAGGTAAGGTTATACTAGATTAGTGTGAGCCTCAAATCTAGTAACTGGTGTTTTTATAAGGACAGGAAAATTTAGAGACAAAGGGGACACAGGCACATAGAGGAAAGATGACTACGTGAAGACAGACACAGGAATTCCAGCTAAAAGCCAAAGAATGAGAAGACTTCTGAAAACCACTGGAAACAAGGAGAAAAGCAAGGAAAGGAGTATAGAGTCTTTCAAAGCGTATAGAAGGAAGTCATCCTGCCAACACCTTGATTTCAGACTTCTGGACACCTGAACTAGGAGAAAATACATTTCTATTGTTTTAAGCCACTCTGTGGTAATTTGTTAGGGCAGCCCCAGGAAACTAAAATAGGCACCTTGGAAGGTAAGCTTAGAGGCTCCAGTTCTCAGTGTCTTATGTTTGAGTTCTTTAAAGTGATGAGATAACAGGCCAGAGTTAGAGATGTACAGGATGAAATGAGACCTGGGGTGAGGAGAGGTGTGTGTTTGAGTGTGTGCACACATGTTCATTTAAACCACAATAATGAGTAGGTGATGGGTATGGCAATGCTAGATAACATGTGGGAGGAACGTAGTCATTTTGATTAAATTTTGGAACATTTTGGGCCAAAATTGTGTCAGTCCCGCTTTTGGAGACATATCTCACATAAGAACAAAATTTATTATGTGTTATAAACCTACTTCCATAAGCCAACAAAGAGATAAAATTGAATTGTGAAGAAGTCAATCCAAAGGAAGGCAGAAATAGATAAAGAAATGAACAAAAACAGATCGGCCAAATAGAAAACAAATATTAAGATGATACATTTAAATCTAACTACGTTAATTGCATTAAATGTAAATTGTCTAAATACCTCAACTAAAATGGAGATTGTCATAATGGATAAAAAAATATCAAGATCCATGTTGCCTATAAGAAAAATATTTCAGATATAAATACACAAATTGATTGTAAGTAAAAGAGCAGAAAAAAGCTTACCACACAAATGCTAGTCAAAATAAAGCTTAAATAACTATATTAATATTACAGTATATTTCCAAGAAAATAATGTTACTAGGGATAAAGAAAACTATTTCATAATGGTAAAGATGCCAATTCATCAAGGAGACATAATAATCTTAAATATGTTTGTACCTAATAATAGAACCTCAAAATATAAAAAGCTAAACTTTATAGAACTCTAAGGGGAAATAAGAAATTTTTTTGAGTATTGAATATGTTTCTTATTTTGAATATGATAATGGGATCATTGGTTTTTACATATCTCAAAGCTTATCAAATGTATGATTTAAGTATTTACAGTTATTATAATTATGTGTCAGTAGAGCTGTTTAGAAAGTATATTGGGCCCTGGTTGGTGTGGTTCAGTGAATTGAGCACAGGCCTGTGAACCAAATGGTCACTGGTTCGATTCCCAGTCAGGGCACATGCCTGGGTTGCGGGCCAGGTCCCCAGTAGGGGGCATATGAGAAGCAGCCACACATTGATGGTTCTCTCTCTCTCTCTCTCCCACACCTCCCTTCTGACTAAAAATAAATAAATAAAATCTTTAAAAAAATAAGTATAATGGAAATCCAAAAGAATAAAATAAACTATTTAAATAATTAATAAACTAACATTAATATTTTGCTTTATCAGAAAACCAACACCCTCTAATGTCTTGTTTTGGGACCAAAAAGAATTTTTAGGCATAGCTTATTTTAAGGAAGAAAAATAATAAAGTTTAATAATTTAACAGTTTTTATTTTAATTTAATGTTGAAATATTGTTTACCCCATCAGTAATATTAAGGTCCTTAAGCAATATGCTTTATAAATAAGAATCAGTGATTGGAAACAACTGAGGCTGTATTGTATGAAATGGGTGCCTTTAATTAAGTAAAATATAATACACAAAGAAAATTTATTTTTTTAAGCAGAACTAACACTGAAGGAAAAATGTCCAACAAAATATTACATGAAGACAGAAATTGTAAACTCTTTAAACTTCGCTCCTAGGAAACATGTACATATTTCATGTTACATAGAAAGAGAAAAGAAAACCTGGTAGTGACTCAATTTAATAAATATATTTAAAATGAGATTTTTCAATTCTAAGTTTAATTTCAAATTTGTTATCACTATTTATAATTTTCCTGGTAGTTTTGTCAGAATCAATTTATATTTAATATATTAAATGGTTCCCAGTATCAACTACGAGAGTAGAAAAGTTACAGAATTAAGAAAATTCCCAGAGAAGCATTTTGAATAAAAGACCTTAGTAGCTTTTGTAAGACATAATCAAGAATGGTGGACACAAAACAGAGAAGAAACTGTATTTCCTCAGAGAAAGTAATTGATGGGTTTCCTCAGAGAAGGAAAATTTGCAATACTAAAAATAAATTCAAAGATTTGAAGTACATAAAACCTACCACTTTTGATGACTTAAGTCATAGAAGAATACTTTAAAGAAGCTTTGAATAGTTTTTTAAAAAGTTAATGCTTATCAAACATGGCCAAAAAACTTGGAACTTTAAAGAGTGCCTCCTTAATATAATATGTATATTTATATATATATAAATATATATGTGTATATATATAAATACATATATAAATGTATATATATAAATTTATAAATATATTTATATTTTTATATATATAAATATTTGTACTTCAACAAACATGAAAAAACAAATTGCATGAAGTCAACGGTCACCACCACAAATGATCTCTTTTCAGTCCTTTCTCCAAACAAGGTGGAGAAAATAAACAAAAATGTACAATTGGCTGAATTGAACCAAGCCATGAAGGGAAACTGTTCGTTTTCTTGTTATTTATGAATCTTAATATTTTTTTGCAAAAATCTCTAGGAAACCCAGATTTACCCTTGAAAAATTATAACTTTTAATTTTAAAAAAAGTAGGGCAGCTGAAACTGTTTAAACAATTCAATAGATAGATAAAATGCTAATAGTCCTAGTCCATAAAGCTGGGAGCCTTGTAAAGTTTTATTTCATAGCATAGAAGTCTTATTTCATGGTAAATATCTTCATGTTATGGGACTGCCACTAGTGATTACTTTCACCATGTTGAAGTTTTGTAACTGTAAGTATGAATTAATGTCATGGCTCCCAAGCATTCTGATAAACAAAGCACCCAGTTCAATTAACCTAGTTTTCATAGCTGCTGAGTTTAGCAACACCCTTTCTAATATATCAGTCATCTCTCATTAAGCATTTCCTCCCTAAAGCCTGTTTGAACAAATCAATATACTTTAACTTCCACATCATCATCTTTCCCCTCCTTTAATGAAAATATAAAATGTGAATTTGTTTCTAAACCAGATGATTGCAGGAGTGGAATATGGCATAGCCTACTAAATCTACCAAATCCCTGTGCCCATGGTAATGACTTTTTAAATACAGAATCATCTACCATGTTGTTACAAAGATATTACAAAGTGTCACTGAACTCAGGTGCTATTAGGGGTGTTCAGTGAAGAACATGGAAATATCTCACCTTTAGGGACATGGACTGTGAAAGGAAATAAATTCAGTCTGTGCCATCATGACTTCTTCAAAGCCTGAGGTGGCTACCACTGAAATGTGTCATCACTATGGATCACCAAGCAAACAGTTTGATAAAGCTTGCATTTATATTTGTTTAGAGCTGGCAGGAATCTCTGAAAACATTTAACTTACTCCCTGATGAGCACACTGAGACTCTTAAAACCCCTAAGCATTTATGTAAAGTCACAAGATAGTATTGGAGCAAAACTCTAGGTCCTGAGACTTTTAGGAGCTGCTCCTCACAGATTCTCATAGCCCTGCAATGGAGAGAACCATGGGTCACTCCACCAAGTAACCCACATGTTTGCTTTCTGTTGGGTGACTTATAATGAGGAAGCCTGAGTGGTCTTCCTCTGACTGAAATGACACATGGTCTCCATCAGCGGGTTTAAATTACAATTCTCTCCTTCCAATTTCTGCTTAGCTAGTAGACAGCTTCAACATTTGAAAACATTCAGTGTGTATTTGAGCACTCTTCTAATTTTAAGATAAAATAATCTTAAAATGTATTACAATTATTTCAAATTACATAGTCTCTGTGCAGAGAGGCCTGGAAGTGCATAGGAAAATAGGAATGTATGTGTGTGTAAACATATTCATGCAAACTATAGTCATTTTCTAGAACCAAAAGAGTGGGTCTATAGAATTTTTAAATAATAGCTAATATAAGAGCTACAACTTATTATATCCTATTTACTATGTGCTAGGCACTGATATAAGCACTTCTCATAAAAATTTAATCCTCATAATAACCCTATGCTCTGAGTGCTACTATTATCATCTCATCTTTACAGGTTAGAAAACTGGGTCATGGAGAGATTAAGTGTGTTTCCCACAGTTACACAGCTAGAAATCAGCAAATCTAGAATTCAAATCGAATACCCTTGCTGTTAATTGATAATCTACTCTGACTCTCAGTAGTAAGTTTTATGTTAGGAAATAAGCTTGAAAGGGCTTAAGAAGGGTGCCAGGTGATTTGTGAATTGTAGTAACATATGTAGTAACTAGATAGTGCCTGTGGTGACCAATGTTTTTGGCTTGTGCTGATTAGTATCATCTGGCCTTACCAGTTAAAATTAAAACACACCATTACCAGTCCTCTCAAATGAAGGTGACACAAGGGTATTCCATTGCACTGGTTTGTCATGGCTATGTACACAGATCCTCAAGACTCTTTGTAAATCAGCTATCAGGCAGGTGTAAGATAAGAATGAGGAAGCAGGCCTTCTTGGTCAGTGTGGCTCAGTTGGTTGGAGAAGAGTCCCCAAAACAGAAAGCTTGCATTTTCGATTCCTGGTCAGGACACATGCCTGGGTAGTGGGATCCATCCCCCATTAGGCACATGAGCAGTAGGTAACCAATCAGTGTTTCTCTCTCTCATCGATGTTTCTTCTCTCTCTCTCTTTCCCTCCTTCCCCTCCTTCTTTCTCTCTTTCTCCCTCTATCTCTAAAAACAGTGGAAAACAAAGAATGAGGAAGTAGAACTGGAGAATACGACTGGGGAGTAGAGAGGATGGAATTTGGAATGTACTAAATTAAGAAGGGGAAGAAATTGCATCCTGCCCAGGTGGCAAATTTGTCTTCCCCAAGAATCACACAGGCAGAAGTGAATACAGGTATCATGAGTCCTGAGCTCAGACAACTTTAGGGGCTTCTTTAAGAAAAGAATACAAACCTGCAAACCTGAAACTGGGTAAAAGACCCTGGAAGGGACTAATGCCAGTGAAGGATCTGATGCTTGAGTTTCATTCCCTCAGTAGTAACTCCACCTGCTCAAGGTGAAGACAGGAGATGACAGAAAGAACTCTGCTGCTGTGTGCCCAAGTGGACTGGAGACTTCTTCAGAAAAGCTCCTCAGGAGAACCCCAGCCCCCTGGGGAATAGCAATGACATTGGGAGAACCAAAGCTGCAAATCTGTAGTTAAAATTCCTGTAAAGAATAATTGAGAGAGAGAACTGACTTGTTTAGAAAATGTATGAAGACATAATGGGCCACAGCCTCATGTTCTTTGGAGTCAGGCTTCCTCTGGCTGTCCGGTGGGTCAGCAAGGACATTATGCTGGTAGTGACACAGACAGAGCCCCGCAGGCAAAGGTCAGGTGTGTTGAGGGAGGTCTGACAGCTGGCATTGGGAATGGTATCACAGAGATGGGTTCAGACACACCCCCTGCTCTGGAACAGTGCAGGGAAGAAAGCCTAGAACTCAGCCCCAGAGGGAGCAGAAAACACAGTGACTGGGCAGAATTCAAGATTGGGAGCTTAGTGACAGAAATGCAAGATGAGCCTCATTATCAGAATTTGAGCCAAGTGTCCTGGTAGGCGAGGCCTCAGTGGGTGTAGCTGCCTAGTTAAGGTTTAGGCATCTATAGCTCATTTGAGGATAAGATTAGTCTCTGAGCCTGGGGTGGTTTTGAATTTGCTCCTGGTTGCATTTTTCTGATACCCATTTTTCAAGATGATAGCAATAAGAATTTATGCAAATCCTTTCTTTCTTGGTGACATTTGGAAGTGAAAACGATGAATAATGACTTGACTTGTTTTTATTAATGGTAATCTTAGTAAGTAGCCATAAGTTAAATTTTGCTTATCCCTTCAGGATAAGAAACAAATTGTGACTGAGGAAAGACCCTGGGCTGTGTTGACAGGTCTGGTGAGGTTGACAATCTAGCCTGAAGTTTATGTGGATGAAGAGGTTATGTGACAAAGGAGTGTGGTTTGAAGGAAATGGTGTCTGCTCTTTGCAACTTGCTCTTTGTGGTGATGGTTGGTAGTCAAAGGTGTAGGTCCAAGACCATTCACTGAAGGTCTGGAGTAGGTTGGAGGGGTCACCTGGCTATTGTGTACCATCAAAAAAGTGTCTCCAGTGTGCAAAACAAGAGTCTGGCAATCCCTCCGGTGGTGGTGAGATTAAATGCAGTCTCTAAGGAAGGCTGTGTGCAAGCGTGGGTGTGGGCTCAGGATTTCGGGCACCCTGGCCCCCTGCTTCCTGGGATGGGAAGAAAACAGGTGCAAGTCAGTCACCCTCAAGATAACCACATGAAGAGACTGGACTAGCTGGGTGAATCAGGACCCGTCCCAGGAAGCCACCTTATGCTTCAGGGCAGATGGTCAGGGGCGTTTCTAGGGCATGGGAGATTAAGAAGGCAGAGGAAGCAGTGAAAGAAGGTAGATTAGTCAGTTCCTGTTGTGGAAAGAAAAGGGGAAAGCTGATATCATCCAAGGGATGGGGAGGGGGAGGAAGACAAGAGAGGGCAAGGAAATGAGCAACAGGCCTGTGTATTTTTTCAAATAATAAATACAAATAAAAATAAAAAGCCTTTTAGAAGAATTACAAGCAGAAGGACAGGGATAGCCAGCAATAAAGACTTGGAGGAAAAGAATAAGAACAGAAAAAAGCATCCTCTTACTTCACATCTATTGGGGTGGCTATTATGAAAAAAAATTAAGAAAGAAAGCAGAAAATTAACAGATGTTGAAGAGGATGTGGAGACATTGGAATCTTCATGCTTTGCTGGTGGGAATATAAAATGCTGCAGCCATTGTAGAAAAGTTTGGCAGTCACTCAAAAAGCTAAGTCCAGAAATACCAAAGGATCCAGGTATTTTACTCTGAGGTATGTACCTAAAACAACTGAAAGCAGACACTGTAGCAGATGTTTGTGTTCCCAAGTTCAGAGCAGCATTGTTCACAATAGCTGAAAAGTGGAAGCAACCTAAGTTTCCACTATCAGATGAATGGATAAACAAAAGACACACACAGTGAAATATTATTCAGCCTTAAAAAGGAAGGAAATTTGAACATATACAATGTAGATGATCTGAAAAGAAATTATAAGTGAAATAACCTAGACACAAAAGGACAGCTATTATATAATCCCATTTATATGAGGTACCTAGAGGAACCAAATTCATAGAAACAGAAAGTAGAGATTACCTGGGGCTGAAGGAGGGGGTGGGGAGTGACTGTTTAATGGATACAAGGTTTCCATTTGGGGTGATGAAGAAGTTCTGGCGACGATTGCACAACATTGAGAATGTACTTAATGTCACTGAATTGTAAGCTTAATGTTAACATGGTAAATTTTATGTTATGTGCATTTTACCAAAAATTTATAAAAGGACCCTTTTTTAAAAGGGAGTTCAAAGGCAACTTGAAGACTAAGTATATTCTCACAAACCAAAATGAAATAGATTTAATTGCAAGCACCATAAAGGTCATGCACATGAATACACATGAACTTTTTGGTCACTTGATGGCAATCTTTGGCAAACCTGAGACTCAGATGGCATTTGTGCAACTGATAAAGAGGCAATAAGCACTGTCCCTGTCTCCAAAGGGTTAAAGATGGTACATTCTCTTAGTATTAGGATTCAAAAAGTGAGATTCTGCCTCCTTTTTAAGGAAGAAGATGGTATAGAAGGTGGGAGAAACTGGAGTATAAAAGTTCACAGAAAATAGCACATGTCCAAGGAAAAACATGGTCTGTCTAGACCAGATCAAAGCAATGATGATAGTAATGGTTAAAACAAGTATGAGTGAGTTTTTTTATAGTTATATTTTACTGTTCAAGGTGGGGGGTAGTCTATAAATTAAAGGGCCCAAAATGGATGGATTAAGATAGCCCCAATTTAGAAACTGTTATTATGGACTTTTTTTTAAACTGAATTTTTTCAGAATCCAGAAAAGATACAGCCTCAGAATCTAGGAGGGCTGATAATGCTGGGCCCTCAAGGAGAGGGGAGAGAAACCCATGATTCCGGGGCAGGTGCCACTCCTCCAGCCTGACAGAGGTGACAGAGTTACTGAGGAGGGAAGCCTTGATGGCCAGCTAGTATCCATTCTTACTAACAAAAGCAAATTTTCATTATAGCTTTCAGTGCACTATGGGGAACAGGAAAAGTGATTGATTGAAAGATAATTATTTTAAGAGACAGAAAAAAATAATTACTGTGACAGCCCCAACTGTAAAACATTTCCAGACATTTCAGTTGGAATGAGCCTGACAGCACAGTTTACCCTCTGCATTTTTTTTTTAATGAATGAGTAAATGGAGCTTCAGTAGTACTGAATGATTTATGCAAGACTTCATTACTCCTGGTCAAATCATGGCTATTCACAAAATTATCCACCAGACATGGGTTTTCATCATTAAAGCACAGAAAGAGCAGATGAATTAAATAAATGCCATTAAAAAATGATAGGTAGAATCAAGAAAGTGGATGGATTAAGCTATTCATGGTTTCCTTTTAAGATATATATAAGTATGAAGTGGTAAGTCTAATGAATATGTGATATTGTCTGTCAGTGTAGTTCTATCCCTGGCCTCAAACAGTGAGTGGAGAAAAGTTTTAAATAATGCAGGAAATGAAGAAGCACTGCTTATGAAGATGATAGGGTGTCAGGGAAGGGTGGACACTAGAAAACAGCATAGTGGCAATGATAGAAATAAAGAAATAAGGGAGACGATAGTAAATGAAGATGAAGATCAGGCTAGAGAAATTGGAGCTGGAGTCAATTACACAATGAAGGCGTTGTAGGACTGAATGGGCATGAAAAGGCAGAGAACTGGTGAGAACCTAGGGACAAGCATTGAAGGATTGATGAGGGAAATGGAATCTGGGCATTGTTACCATGGGGAGATTTGCAGCGTAAGTTAGAAGACAGGGTGAGGCTGGTAAAGACAGATCTGCTTCCAATTTTTCCCTGTATTCATTATATATGGCTCAGGCTAGCAGAGTTTATCATTTCGTTGATAGAGAACTTTTTATTAATGGCCTCATCAAATAGCAGGGGCCAAAGAGTCTGAAAAAGAGCTCATTATTTACGGCTGGATGAAGAAGCGCCAGACATGTTCAATACGGAATCATTTTACAGTTGGAAGCCAATGCCACTGAGGGCTTGCATTTTAGTGGGTAAAAGGGGATAAGAAAGATACATCTCCAAGAGAGTTTCAAATGCCACATGCTGGGAGGCTAGTGAGTGGGAAGGGAATTTTCTCTACAGAAAACTTTTGCTAAAATGTAAGGGCACAATCTAAGAAAAGGTAAAGGAGGAAAAGGAAAGTAGACTAAAGGCTGAGTTTTAAAATGAAAAGTAAGGTATAATTCTGGGGCCAGATGTTTACAAAAAGGGAAAAAAGTAACAAGAGTCACATTGAAAAGAAAGGAGAAATACAAAAAAATAAAGCTGCAAGATGACCTTTTGGCCTAAGGATTTTGATTCAGGCAAATACTAAAGGGTAAAAATTCACTCAGAAGGGAAATAATGTGGAATTCCAGTAAGAAGGGTGGAAGGAAGAGGCTGAAGAGATAACCTGTAAACAATTCAGTTCAGCGGAAATGTGGAGATTGTTGGGAAGGGGAAAGAGCTGTAACGGATTGTAAAAACTGTAGGAGACGGTTCTGTGTGTTGTGGGCCCAACTCCCCTCAGAGAGGCACAGAACCCACTCCCACAGATAGGTTCTCCCATGGGGAATCAGGCCTGCAATGTGCCTAGGCCGCTATGAGTCTTGCTTTTTGCTAAAACTCCCTCACCCTGAATTGAGGACATTTACTGTTAAGTAACTTCCTAAAATCCATGCTAAACCTTCCAAGGATGAGTGTAACTGGTTCAACCACTTTTGCCTTTTCATTTGCAAATATCCCTCTTCTGTGATGTGATTAGCAGCATTGGCTCCTTTGTTTTCTGTAAAAGGTAACCACCTAAAACGAACCTGTGCATAGAAAATGAGGACTATAATGTAATGTGCGGAGAGATAGAAATAAAGGCCTGTCATGGTGGAAGCCTCAGCTTTTGCTACCCTTAAAAGAAAAGCTATGCTGTCCCTTTCCCTCCACTGGATTCCGTAATCCACATGAATGTCTCATTTCATCCATAATGATTCAGACACTGTGGGCTGGTGTCTGCATTTATCTAGAAAGAAAGGAAAAAGTGGGGATGGGGGGAACTATTCAAATCTATGTAAGGTAGAAAAGTACTTTGTGTCGTTTTGTATAAATGTAAATTATTATTATAAAATATTTAGTTGGATTTTTCATAGCAAAGAACAACTGATCTGGTATTGAAAGAGTAAGATCAAGTATTCTGAAATAAGAACTAGATTTGGCACTAAAGGTATCAGTTGATGGTAGCTAATCAAGAACGCTTGTTCCCTCTGAAAAATTGTAGTAAAATGACTATAAAATTTTCTTGCTTCCTACTGTACTCCGGTTGACCAGCTGTTGCAGGCTTGAAATAAAGAAATCTGGGCTTAGATGAGGCTGTATGGGAAAATAGGTGGGAGAAAATGCCGTTGCCCAGACCAGAGGGAAACAACCTAGCAGGTTGTCTAGTGAAAATTCAAGTCACTGACCCTGGTTCTTCAGGTCAGTGGAGAGGCATTGGGCACTGGAACCTGGTAAGGGTCCTTCCAATACCACCTCCATCTCCTGTCAACAATAAACTCTTGCTTTCATATGCTGTTTCACCCATCTTTTGGGCCCTGTTTTCCTAATGTAAGTACTGTTGGGAAAAGGGAGACCCACCTGACCTTCATCTGATGTCTGGTTATACACATCAACTAGTTGGATGACTTTCCCTAGAGCTGAAGCTGAGTACAGAGGCCCAAGGTGGGCTGCAAGGTTTCCCCCAGGAGCATGAAGTAGGAAGTGGACACCACTGAACTTGGTGCATTTGAAGAGAGTGGAGAACTTAGGCTCGGACAGGCTGGAATTCCAGGCATCCCTGGACACAGTAAGATACAGGGAGAGAAGGCACTAAGAAGCATGGGGATGGGAGGTGTGAGGGAAAAGCACACATCCCTACTCTTTGCAATGAAAATAAGATTCCAGGGACAGTAAACCCTCTAGATTTCCTATAAAGTGACTTTGGGAGAGACCTGAACCACATGGACCATAGTTTGCCAATGTGTGGACTAGACAGAAACTTGAAAGCTCTTTTAGGAGCTATCAGCTAACACCCAGCTAGAAATCTACCTTGCCTATGTACCAGCCAGGCAGAACTAACTGAGGATGCCATTTCTCATATCTGATCCTTGAGTGCACTTAAAGTTTCAGACCCAAGAATTTGGGGATAGAAAGTATGCTTCCAGTTTATTGTTACCTTTTATTTAGACAGTCAAACTAGAGGAGAGTAGGTTGTTGAGCACATAGCTATTAAAAGTTAGAAACTAGAAAATGAGGGTTATAGCTTGAAACATACCAACTAAATATCCTAACTATCCCACAATAGATGCATATATTACAAGCAATTTCTATTTCCAATTTTATTTCCTCCTGGCATAATTAAAATTCATTATTTTATTACTCTGTATATGAAGTTGCACTGCCTTGTAATTTTCCCAAGTTCACTTTTTTTCAATAGAGAAGGTCCCCAATCCAAAACTCTATAATGTGACAAGTTGAAATTTGCCCTATCCGTTTTTCACCAATATAATTGAGATTCTGATTGTAAATCTGTTTTCCTGTTAATAATTAAGGACCATACATTCTATAGCAATGCTGAAGTTTCCCTAACAGGGCATGATATTTGGGTTATTTAAGTCTGATTCTTCCTCAGTAAATGTAGGATACAATAGGAGAACAGGTAGGATCCTTTATTTCTGCACCAAGACTTTCATTGAATCTCAACCACACATTTCTATATTTGGGAACCATAGCTCTTCTCTTCCCCGATTCTGTGGGAATTGTATACAAAGTTCCTGGGTTTCTAGAAGATGTGTCAGTGAGAATTCTCCTTTATTTGCTATTACTCAGCAACTTAGGACCATTTGAATAGCATAGCACATCCATCTGAATTTAGCTGTGTAACAGAAGTGGAGCCTTTTACTTCTGTCTCTTGTCACTTGGTTGTGTCAGGTGACAAGAAATACTGTTACAGCACTGTCATGGGGTCAAATTGAAATTGCAAGACTTGAACTTGAAAACACTTTTAGAAATGTCTCATTGGAATGCTATGTTTCAGCCTGAAACTGACAAAGATTCCACTTCACAGAAATGTGACTATCGTTTATTCCAAGCTGTTCCTATATCTCAGTTGTAAGAATTCAGTTCATTGATGTTTCTCTTTAGTACTCCTCTTGGCAAAGCACACTGTTAAACAATGATCTGTTTATTATAATGGAGTCTCTTACAGAGTTACAGAGAGAAAGATTTTCAAAAGAAAAACTTGGTGGTGAGTGAAAGCATTACCAGTCAAGCACTAATTAGAAGCTGGTATTTTGACCTGGTTCAGACACACACACATGCAGGACCTGTGACTTGTTTACTTCCTCTGCCCCTGGGAATCTCAGCTTCACAGACATTTTGGGTGGGACGATTCTTTTTATGGAAGCTCGCCTTTGCATTATAAGATGTTTAATGGTATCCCTGATGTTCACCCACTAGAAGCACCCTATACTCCAACACCCTTGGGACAACCCAAATATCTGCAGACATGGTTCTGGGATGGAAAAGCATCCTTTGTTGAGAATCACTATCTTAAGGATTAGTTTCCTCAACTGTAAAGGGAACTAATGAGACTGGAGAGCTGCTGGTGTTTGAAGGTGAAGTGTTGCATTTGAAAGGTTAATCTGCTACATGACTATAAGGTATTATTATTTTATAGATGCATTTATTTATTCACATGTTGAGTTTGGTTATTTTCATGGGTAATGGATTTGGCAAGTCTCAGCTGACAGAGCAGGATGGACATGTTTGGAGGCCATTTATCCTATTAGCAACTGCAAGATCAAGAGTTAAGGATTTACAGACATATCAATGTTTTTGGTGCCCAGTTAAAGAAAGAATGCCAAATGGGGATGTGATCCAAATTACTACTGAGGTTTATTCTAACTTTAAAGACCTTGAAAATTGGAAACTTAGAGAAGGGTCAATACTCCTAGAATAATTAACAACCTTATTAATCCCAGGTTATTAGAATAAAGTTAACTTTTCTTAAAAGTTGCTGAATTGTGTGGAGAGTTTACACACAGTAGAAATCGCTTCAAATATAAAGTGTGAAGAATGAAGCTGTAGACTCTGGTTGTTCTCTGGAGACAATTCTTCAGTCTTAAGAAGAGTTAATGAGGCCAGTAGGCATGGCTGCAGAGCAGACAGCGACAGGAAAGGACGGCTAAGATGTTCAAATCAAGAACAACATTTCTTATTTGGTGTAGCTACATGAACAAAGAAACCTGAGGTCAAGTCCATGCGCAGCAGGAGTAAATACCACAGAGAAGTAGAAATGGGAAATCCTGTTCTGGAGGAAACAGTATACTGACTCTAGATCTTGATATGTTTTTTTTTGGGGGGGGGGATCTATAACTTCTAACACTCCTATGAAATCTTAGAAGTTAGAAGGTTTTCCCAGAGTGCTGTTCAATCATTCATTTCAAAAAAATATGAACAATCTACATGCAAGAAGAGATTCTTTACACTCAATTCTGTTTTTTATTGTTTCTTATCACAAAAAGATGAAGATTGCTGAACATAAGTGTTTCCTTGTGCAAACTACTTTTGCATAATGTCAAGCAAATGCTTATAAAAGAATCGAAAGCATAAACAAAACAAGTTAAGAGAAAAAGATTAAAAGAGTTCAAAATGAGTATCTTGTTGCTGGTAGTGATAATTCTAGAAAAAACAAGCTGTGGCATTGGCAAATTGAGAGCATGAAAGGGAAGGAAATCAACTGGAAAAAGGAACTTGGATTTGGGGTTTACTTAACTCCTGAAAGTGGGGACTAATAAAAAGAGCCAAAGATTTGGAGCAATAATGGGATATCTAGAAATTTAAATATTTTTCCCTTTGTTTAAATCCTGGGTTAAGCTTCTCAAGAAATATTTACTTCACCTGATGCAGCTTCTGTGGCAAATGCAGTTGTACTGCATATTTAAAACAACTTTAGTTTCTTTTGATTAACAACATAAGAGTAGAAAAAGAATATTATTTTAGAATACTAGAGTGTTTGGTCCTTTAAATTTTGGTGGATATAGAAAAGTTCCATGAGATGAGAGACAGTTTCCTCTTGGGTTTAAACCTGTAATAAAATATTGCTGACAGACTAGTTATACATATTTTATATATTTTGTGCATATGCGCTCCTCTCTAAACCAATTTAATTCCCATTAATGCTAATCTCATTAATGCCCACTCAGAGAGGAATCCTTTTAATAAATGATTGATTAAATTGAGCTATTTAAATGGTGGATGGGCAGAAACAGATGGGCAAAGAGGAAAAAACACCTTTTCACCTCCATCTGCATTTCTGAGAATATTTTCCAAATATTAATGAATACTAGGTTATAATAGGAATTAAAGGGAAATGGGGAAAAAGAAAGTATCAAAGGTGACAGGCCTCCACCCATGAAAAATAAGGGCATTGTAAAAGATGTATATTGATGTATTTTTAGTACTAGAGCCAAGGTTAGAAATGAGACATTACAAAGAGAAGCAGATTTTCTTTGTTAAACAAGAGATAAATAAAAATGAGATTGATATTTGTAAGCTGTTATAGGAATGGGTTTTTTTTAATTAAAAGAAATAGGTCAAGGCAAAACAACAAAGGTAAGGTAAGCTGTGTTCCTACCACACCTTGTCCTGTTACCAGTGTGACTGTCTCCCTTGTTCTCGATCCAAGAATTGGGTCATTTCTCTCTACTACAATCAAGGTGAGATTGGCTCTCAGAAGATGTGCCCAGGTCAAAGTGGTTTCCAGGACCACACTCAGTAGTGTGCTGAGTGCCAGAGGGCTAGCCTGGAACTTAGGAAGCAATAGGAAACCCCCTGTCCCACGTAGAGCATTTTTCCAACCTCCCTAACCATTTTTAAAGGCACAGAGGTCTTCCTTCCCATTCTCCTAGAAAAAGTGGCATGAAATAAGGAATAAGTGGAAGATGGGGTTTTGAAAGATTCATCTGGCCCTACAATAAGCTATTTAATCTCCCTGAGACTCAGTTTCCTTATCTGTAAAATGGGGACTATAATCTCCATGTACCATGTTCTAATACCACATAGTAGTATAAGGACCAAAAAAAAAAAATGTTTTAATTGAAAGCACTGTGATATCTGAAGTGGTGTACAACCACACAGCATTATTAATTGTGGAACAGTTTCAGAAAAAGTGGCATGATAAAAATATTAAAGGGAGAAATGCAGAAGGCTAGATATCAACTTCATCTGGGCCTTGTAAGACAGAGGAAGAGATCGATTTACCCCCAGAATTCCCTTAAAAGTTTTAATGGCAACTGATGCTCTTACTTTTTAATTATGTATATAAAACACAAAATAAAAATAAAAAATTTAAAGTATTTAGATGAGTAAAGTTTTCCTTTCTTGTTTATCCAAATGTTGGTGTAAGTTAAACAGAAAGATGGGGACAGAGATGAGAACAATCTCTTAACATTCATTGAAAAAAAACTACTCTAAGAAATATTTTCAGCACAAATATTACTCTGTCTTTTCTCTACCGATTGGTAAAAAAATATATTATATTTGATTTTTTTCTTTTTAAATTATATGGTTATCCATCCCAGCCAAAGTCTTGCCCAGTCATCTGGTAGAACTTGAGGTTGAAAGGCCGATAGAAGTCGCGCAGTCTCTGCACCACCTCGCGGTCGATCTCGGGGTGGGTCCTGCCCTTGGTCTTGCCCAGGCAGTGAGGTTTGCTGCTGCCCTCAGCCTTCTTCAGGCAGGGGAAGCCCTTGGTCTTGTTGAAGTAGAAGTGCTTGTCGGTGATGATCCTCTTAAGGCCCAGGAAGTCCTGCACGCGGCCCAGCTCGCCAGCGGGGTCGCTGATGAGCCGCTCCCCGCTCACGAAGAGCATCTGGCCGATGGGGAAGTGGTGCAGCCAGTGCTCCAGGTGCTTGGCGTAGATGCCAATCTGGATGGCGCTCCACGATGTGTCGATGAGGCCCATGGTTCTGTTTTTGAACGTCAAGCTCTCGAAGGTGGGGATGTCAGGCCGCTTGGAGAGCGTCTGGGTGTAGTCCGAGATGGCTCTGGTCACCGGGTCCCGCACCACCACGATGAGCTTGGTGTCCTTGGACATGGCCGAAATGCGTGCGGGGGCCTCCCGGGTGACAAAGTAACTGGGCGTCTTCTCCATGGTGATCTGCCCATCCAGGGTTCGGGGCATCAGGTCCCTGAGGAAAGAAAAATGGCAAGTTAGAGCCTGAAGCCTGGGCGACTCCTCCAAGGTTGCACAGACAGCTCATTCCTGTCTCAAATGAGACAGCTCACTTTTAAGAAGAGGGAGTGGATATATATTCTGGACCCAGACTGGTGGAATTGCAATCCCAACTCTGCCACTTACTAGATATGTAGCTGTGGACAAGTTGCATAAACAGTCTGCAATTCTGGTGCCTCCTGTAGTTAATGGGAAATAATAATAACATTGATCTCATACAATTGTTGTGATGATTCAGTGAGTTAATATACCTCAATATTTTAGAAAAATGTCTGGCACAGAATAGACTAAGTGCTTTGTAATTTTTATTTCTTATTATGAACCCAAAATGCTATAAAAAACTAACCTTGATAATATCCTTTAGGTGAATTAGAATATTGTAATAAACACAATTATACTGCTATGAGATTGCATTAAAATATCTTGAACACTTTTTGTAGTTGTCTTATAAACAAAGCAATTATATTTAACATAATACCATAGCATATTATACAAAATATTTCTCTTTATAATTCCAGAATTTTCTTATAAGAAGGCTTATTAAATAATCCATCTTTTATCTAATAATTTTAAATGCCATTATTACAGTATTCTGAATATCTTGGTCCCTCTCTACATTGGCCCAATTACAATATTATTATGTTAGACTATATTATTATGTATGCCAAAGTAAATACTGACTCTCTATTGTTCAAAGCATTCTTGATGAGTTTTGTCTGTTTATTCTTCTTGATGAATGATAGAATCACTTCGTCATGCTAAAAAAAAAATCCCACTGTAATCTTGATAGGGTAGATATTGCTACCCAGTTCAAATAAGCTTTCTTACTGAGAATAGATGGGTGTGTGCCAGCCAAATGCATGAGCCAGACAGATAAAATCTATTTGCCCTTCTAACTAAAGTGCACTGCCATTAAATCCACAATTTATTTTTTAAATATATACACATATATATTTTTAATATTAAGGCACTGTTTTTCCAATTTCAAATTTTATAAGAAGTAGATGTTGCTCAAATCAATATTAAAATAAATGTACTTTGGGGATTTACAATGACTAAATGTGTTTTATCCTTTGATCCATTGATAAAAAAATCAAACTTATAAATATCACTATATAGGATTCACTTTTATTCTGGGAATAAGCTTTCTTTGATCATAGCATATTATTGTTTTAACTTAGTCCTGGATTTGATTCATCTTTATTTTGTTTTTTTTAATCTATATTAATTAATGAGATGCTTCTGCAGTTTTTCTTATGATTCATAGCTTAATCAATGGTTAAAATATGAATTATTCTACAAACATAATGAGCCAAGCAATATTTCATATTATTCTGTACCCTCATAAAGATGAAGTAGCAAGCTAATTTTCAAATTATTCTTTTGAAAGTTGATGGTGTCACCTGCAAAGTCATCCAATACGGCGCTTTCTAGAGGTGAGGGGTGCAAAGGAACTAGGATCTTCAAATCCCTTTTCAGTTTCTTCTATAGTTACTGGTTGTAGTTATTGTTATTGTTATTGTTGTTGTTTTGATACTCTGTTCATCTTGTATAAATTTTGGCAATGAATATTTTTCTAAAAATTGCCCAGTTGTGGAGTTGAAGTTATTTGCAACCATTATTTTGTGTTTCCTGCCTCTCCTGCTTTCTAGGTTAGATTATCTTTTTTTAATTTTCTGATTTCCCTTTTAGCTCTTTAATGTCTTCTTTATTCTTTTTCTAGTTATGCTTTGTTATTCTTCCAATTTACTTAAATGAGTGCTTTGTTCATTTATTTTTAATCTCTCTTCCCAAGTAATAAAAGTATTTTGAGGCTACTAATTTCCCCTGAAGTACAGAATTAGTAAAATTCCACATGTTGTTACATGGAATGTTATCATTTTCATAATTTCATGAATATTTAGGAATTGCATTTTGCACGTGTTATTTTCTTTTTGGTCCAGACATTTTCTAGGATTGATTCTTTATTTTTTATTTTTAATTCTAATGGTTGATAAGCTGGGTTTTATTTTTGGCATTTTGTTATTAATTTCTATTTTGTCTTTGTAATAAAAGCATGTACTTTGTGTTCTGTGAGTTTGCCTTTGTTGACTTTCCATAATTTTGTCCCACCTCCACTATTTCCTAGTTGTATATTATAAAAATTTCAAACATTACACCAAAATACAAAGATCTGTAACATAAATGTCATGTGTCTTACACCCAGGTTCAAAAAATAATAACTAGTGGCCAATTTTGTTTTATTCATAACTTTTCCATTTCTATTTCCCCACCATCCCAAATATATTCCGTTGAAGTCTGTCTCAGAGATCACAGGAATCGGTCTTAACATCTGTACTGTATCTGGCACAAATTCTCCAAACTTTGTGGCAAATGATACAAGTTTTCTCCCATTTTTGCTTTCTCTGATATTGTAGTCAGGTTATCTTTATATTTTTTGGAAAGGGGAAATGATAATTAGATGTCTGATAGCTGTGGCTCTTTTTTAAAAAAAAAAAACCTACAACTCCATTTCAAAAAACTTTTAATGCACCCTATTCCCCATTTCTCATATACCTGTACATTTTAAGGTGTGGGTGACATGAAGTAGAGAGTTCAGTGGTGACACAAGCGAGATACAGATCACCACTGCTCTCTAAGCTGCATGGGTGCCACTGTGGGACCTGGATTCCCAGGGTTGTCACTGTGTCCTTGAGAAATTGGCTGGGCCAATCTACTTTGGAAATTTAGGTTACAATTTTATAAGATGAGCCAGTGATCTATCCAGAAATTGTTGGAATATGTCAGCGAAGGAAATTTGATCAAATGTGGGAAAAAGGTTTGGACTGTAAAAGTAAACATTAAATATCACTAAACTGATAAGGACTTCTGTTGATTTTTTTTTAAGTCAGCATTCTTGCCCCCTTTCCTAGAATCTCTGACTTTGAACTCCTGGACCTCATATTTTGGTCAGTAAAATAGAGATAACATACTTCACTCAGGAGCTCCTGGCTGGTGATCTCAGCTTTGCTTGCCTCTGTCTCTAGGGGAGGGCAGATCCCCAGCAGCCTTTCAGCAGAGATTAAAGCTGCAGATTGTGCTGGGCCAGAGGAAATACTACTAATATCACTGAAAAAAAGAAACTGCATTTTAAATGATCTCAAAAGAGTAGGGAAAAGAGCTATTCAAAACAGGGGGAGTTAGAAGAGGAAACAACTAAAATAGAATCTCACGAGAAAAACACATTAATTACTGCCACGTCCAGGATGAGAAAAACTGACTGGGTTAGCATGGGGAGGGGCAGGGCAGGGAGTTGGGGTTAACTACAAACTGACTGCAAGCTACTTTTATCAAAAAGGATGAAGTGATAGTCTAAATAAATCCTTAATTAAGCTTACATTGCAGAGAATGGTTGATTTGTAAAAGGACTCACACCAGTTTTCTTAAAATAGCAATCTCCCTTTTAATTTCTTTACTCATTTTCTTACTACAATTTGAATTTTAATGTTCAGAAAAGAGCTTATCTAGCATATAAAATCAAATGCACATGTAATTTGGAATACTGTATTTCAAAGTGTTTAGAAGACCGTAGAAATTATCTTTCCATACCTGAGTGAAGTATGTACTGTGGCTCTACTCTGGGTGAGGGCTTGCACCTGAGGTGTGCGATGAATGAACTGCCCCAGTGTTATAAGAGCTTTGTGGAAACAGGAGACAGGCTACTATGAGCAGAAGGGGAACAGAAAGGCCTGTGCAATGAGAAGGTATAGGAGGTTTGCCCAAAGACAGAAAAACTTAGGGTGGGTGGGGAGTGAGAAATTCAATTGGATGACGGGAAGGATAGCTCTTAGGAGGCTTTAATTTCCTGGCTAACAGTGTAGGATATTCCAATTTCAGCACTAAATAGAAAAAAAGGATTTGAAGATATTTATAATAAGCAGGGGGATGGGTAAACAGGTAGAAACCAAAATTACAAGAAAAAATTAGAGACACATTTGTTTTCTCCTAGAGAAGACAGGATCAGAAGGGATTTCACAAGCAAATTAAGGATTATTTCAAGGTGGGTTGCACACATTTGCTCTTTGTCCCTAAAAAAAAGACGATGAGAATTCACAATAACCAAAAGAGAGAAGCCACCTAAGTGTCCATATGAGGATCAATGGATAAATAAAATGTGTATATCCACACAGTGGAATATTATTTGACATATGCTACAACATGAATTAGCCTTAAAGACATGCTAAGTGAACCAAGCCAGTCACAGAAGAACAGATAGTGTATGATCTCACAGATATAAGGTACCTGCAGGAGTCAAATTCATACACACAGAAAGTAGGGTGGTTGTGGCCAGGGGCTGGAGGGGCGGGGGAGAATAAGGAAGTGTTTACTGAGTATAGTTTTAGTTTTTCAAGTTAAAAAGGGTTCTGAAGAGTGACTGTTTAACAATGTAAATGTACTTAACACTTCTGAACTGCATACTTAATAATAAGATGGTAAATTTTATGTTTTGTCAATTTTGCCATATTTATTTTAAAAAATAAAGAATTCCCCAAGGAGATAAGGACTCCAATTGCATCCATAGAATTAAATTAAACAAAGGAATCTTTTTGGCTTTGAAGATAGTTAAACATTAGCATAAGGTACTAATGGAGGCTGTGGTTTTGCTTTCCTCTTGCTAAATCAAAGAGGAATGTAATAATTGTAACATTTTTGTGGAACTATATAAAATTAGAAGATAAGGTTTATGGTCTGTGTTGACCCACTCCCAGTGGGGTGACCAGGAGCTAGTCATGTAACCCCTTAAATCTCAGTTTACTTACCTCACCAGAAAAATCAAGCCAGGTGTTGGGAAATCTGGATGGTAAAACGGAGCATTGGCAGGACCGTTACCAAGACCTGTCTTCAAGAAAGCGATGCCTTGTGTTCAGATTCCCAGCGTCCAAGAAAAGCCCATTCTCCTGGATGTTGTGTGGAAGCCCTAGTGTGGATAACTAGGGCCAGAGGAGATAGGCCCTCCATGTTCCTGGGACATCCACACACCTGTCCATATGAGGTCTTCTATGTATGACATGCTGACTATACCTGATTTGAGAGCCATGAGTGGGCAAAGCCAGGTTCTTAGGAAGGACAGAGACTAGCTGTTTATGGTGTGAGAGAGATGAGATCACTTTTCAAGGGGAATACATTATTTTCCAAGGAGGTGTGATATAGTTGTGCTAAGACGGCCACTGTTGGGTCACACTTCCATCTGATTCAAGACACCGTCCTTTTAGATTTTATTTTGGATCTGATCAGAAACACTGGGGTAAGTCCCCATGGGCCCACAGTTACTTAAACAGCCATCTCTGGTGTGAGAAATATTATGGCTAAGTAGGATCCATGGCAGACCTGGTAGGTAGTTTGTTCTTTTTTACTAGAGCCGCACTGCTTATGGGATGGATCTGCCTCCAGGGCTCTGCCCACCCCAGTCCGAGAAGCAAGGCCTCCTCTGGGAGAGAGCAGCCTACACCTCCGCACTAGCTGCACCACTGCCACATCTGTGATCAGAGGCACCCCCCAGAGACAGTCCTCAATGGCAATCAACAGCACACTCACTGTGCATGTACCAAAGAGGAACCTGCCTCATGTGCTGCATCTCCCTTACCCACTGGGGCCCTCATTCCGTCTTCTCGCTCCCCCACCCACCCATCCACCACAACAGCTGCTGGCTGTCTCTGGAGGTGCTTCCTCCTAAAACATCCTGACTCATTGTACTTTTAATGAGTGGTGTCTGCTCAACTGGTTATTTGCACAGAAAAATAAATCTTAGTCTCTTACCAGATACAAAATTCAATTCTAGTTGGCATGCAGATATGAATAAAGTGGTAAAATTAAAAAAAAAAAAACTTTTGAAAGGAAGCCTAGGAGAATGTCTTAACCATTTCTAGTCGGGTTAAAGATTTCTAAAATTTCTTGAACATATACTGAATACAAGAGCCACCAGGGAGACACAGATGAAACACAATGAATGCCATCCCAGGACATGACACACCCTCCGAGGGGCCAGCATGAAACTGCAGAGGCTGCTCAGTGTGGGCCAGGGTGGGGGCCACCAGCTCTCTGCTGGCACAAGTGCAAACCGGCAGGGCGACTGTCGAGAACTGTTCGGCACTATCTTCCAATGTTGCACATGTGCACGGACTATGGCCCAGCAACTTTACTGCCTGGGCTGCACTCACTAGAAATCATATATATATGTTCACCAAGACGTGTTCATGAATGTGCCTAGTTAATCCTGATAGCCCCAGAAGCACGGTATCCAAGTATGTATATCCTTCTCTTTTTATGATGTATAAATATATATGTTTAATATAAATTTATGATTTCATATGTATACATATGAAATACTACACAGAATTGGCATGAATGACTCAAATCTGTGAATAAATCTCATACACGCAATGTTAACAAACAAATCCAGTCACAAAAATGTATATACTGTATACTTCCCCTTATAAAAAGGTCGACAATGGGCAAAAATCCTCATCTAGAGTGTTAGATGTCAGGACAGTGGGCACCCTTGGGGGAGTCAGTACCTGGAAAGGACACAGAGAGCCCCTGGGGGATGGAAACATCCCAGCCCGTGATCAGAGTGCGGTTACACCAGTGTACCCACCTTGCAAAGAGTCACTGAGCTGTATCCCAGGATTTGTATTCTTTTCTGACTTTGCTTATACTTCAACAAATGTTTACAACACTTGTAAAAAACAAATGGACTTATTTTTTATATTCTCCAAGAAAAACACACATTTCAGAAAAAGGCATTTGTCAAACCAACTGCAGCTCCAGTTTGTGGAAACTCAGACCATGAGGGGAGAGGAGCTGAGCTCCCACACCTGGGATCAGTGGACTTCTAAGGGGCCACTTCCCCTTGCCCCAGGCAAGTTATGAGATCAGGGGCTGCCTCACCCCATCCCACACATGGGCCATGGACTCTCATGGTGCTGTAGGCACAGTGGTGTCCTCAGTATCACAGAGGATGTGTCTCTAGGGTGTGGACATGAGCACAGAGGTATCTGAAGGATGCATTATAGTTGCACAACAGTTTAACAATTATATTCCCAATTAATCTTTATAGCCATAAGGGATATAAGGTAGAAATGCTCTCCAATTTTTCCAGTGAGGAAGGTAAGATTCAGAGAGGACATTGGCATGGTCAAATTCCCAGTCAGCATGGGGGAAGCAATGGGTGGCCCAGTCAGCATGGGGAAAGCCTAGGGCCAAGTGATTTCTATTGCAGTGGATAAGAGAAAGTCAGCAAAGAGGATAGGAACAAATATATAGAAGTTGGCTTAGAGAAAATTAGACAGATTGGGAACATGAGAATATGAGGAAGTTATCCAGAATGTAGCTATGAAGGTCCTGAAAGACCCCAGATCTGAGCTGCATGTAGCCAAGGGACTTTGCTTGCATTGGAAAATCATGTAAAGTTAGAATGAAAAGATGATGGTGTGATGAACATCAGTGATAAGTTAAATCTGAAACAATGTACAAGTAAGAACAAAGCAAGAACAGATGGCGGGTAATAAAATACTTTAGGAAGCTCTTCCAATATCAGCCGGGCCTGAGGAGCTGGTGACCCGAGTTAGAGGGTGGACAACGGGCAAGAAAGGGGTGGTGAGGACAGGAGGACTATCAAAGGGAGAACCAATGCGGCTACAGAGCTGATCTGTGAAGGGAGCAAAGTGAGACAGCCCAACACATTAAAGTTGGAAAACGACGGAAATTGTACAAAAAACAGTACAATTCCAAGGCAACAAAACAGTTATGTTAAAGAACAAAGAAGGTCCCTCCCCCTAAAAAAGGAGAGAAATATGTTTCTCTTTCAGTTGAGGCTAATTTTAAAAAGTTGAGATTTCTGCCTAAGAATTATAATTAAGACAAATCATTATTGGTTTTTGAAAATATTTTCCAGTCTTTATTTCCATGAGTAACATACCATAGTTATACTGTTTACCATAATATTCTGCGGAATTCCACATGTTTTTAAGAAGCAGAAATGTAAAGAACGTCACGTCTAGGTAGCAGCTATCCAAGGTCTTTCCCATGCTTGTTTGGGATGGGGGCCACAGGCCATTGTAGTTGAACTTCCTAGGAACACCAAAAGTCTCCGTGCACGAGTGAGAAATCGACTCACCGAATCAGAACTACTGTGTCAATAACAATTCTCAAACATGGCATTGATGAATATCTCCATGAAGACAACACAGTAGGAAGCTTGAAACTGGGAACAGGAATTTGGATTCAGTCTTGATTTTGCTACGAAGCTGTGTGATCTTAAAAAAATCACTTTAGTTTTCTGGGCCTTGTTTTCTTCATAAGGCAAATAAGACCTTATAAGTCCTCCATGTTGCTAAGGCCTTTCCACCTCTAAGATTCCATGTATGGTGCAGGACTCCAATTAATTATGACTTGGTCAAGTTTAAAGTTTTGCAAAGCCTCACACTGTTCTGTTCTGAAGTGAGACTCCACAAATCCAATAAATAATTTTGTGTAAATCATTAGACAAGACAATTCTGTATCAACAGAATTGACTTCAGAATCAATGAGGTTTAAAAGGATGCAGCTCAAATAGTGGATACCAAGAGAAAGTACTGAGGTTAGTTCAAATGGAGGGTTCTTGGTTCATAATTCTGGCATTTCTCCAGCACTTGGCGGCAGCAGAAAGACCAGGGAGTTCACAGGTTCAGTGATCTCACTGCATTTGATATGACAGTAACTAAGGAAACCATCTGTGTCCCATGCTCCCTCTGTGCCTGAAACATCAAAATAAAATGTCACAGCTAGAAGATGAAGTTCATGGATAGGACTAAGTTAACAAAAACAGATAAGGGGCAGACAAGAATTCAAGCTCAGGTGCCTTAAGAACATGATGAAGACAGAAGCAAATGAATACTTACTAAGTAAGCATTTACTATAAACCAGAATCTGATGTATTGTTCCCTGCAGCTCACAACAGTGATATCTGGAATTATTTCATAATTTCACAGATGAAGAAATAAGCTCCAAGAGGTAGCGTGGCTTGCCCAAGAAACACAGTGATGAGTGAAAGGGACAGAAAGAAAATCTAGGTCCCTTCAGCACATACGCCTTCAGTTTCCCCAGCACCCAGGAAACATCAGTGGTTCTCTTTTGGATGGTGGGATTCACTGTCTTTGGCCTTTGGTCAAAATATGTGACTGTTAAAAGCATTTCTTCACTGTTTACCTCAGTGTGCAAACCATCCTGCCTGGAAGGTTACAAGGAGGTAAAATGCATGACATGGTTTTTTGGCTGCTTTCTTCTGCAAGAGTAGGACATGCTGCCAGGGGTGTCCCTGAGTTGTAACAAAGATGTAATTTACCTTGATAAATAAATAAATCTGGCCCATAGACATGGACATTTTTTAGCCTATACGATCGAACAGAACTATGTGTCTGCTTCTGAAAGCTTTTTGGGAAGCCTTTGGCAGCAGCAAATTCTGGGGAAAACATGTTCTTTTCATGGCCATAGCATGAAGGTAGTTCCCATGGGTCCCAAATGGCATGAGCCTGGAGCAGAGGAAGCCGCTGCAACCCTCCCCTGCACCCCACCCCCACCCTGCTGTCAGCTTGCCTCCCTCAGGCCAAGCTCCGACCACATCCATATTTCTCTTCCTGCGTTGTAATGTAGGACCCCACTCAAAACGTGACTTGTAAAGCTAGAAAGAAAACTCCCTTTAGTTGTTTGATTTGGCTTCAGTGGAAGAAGAAGACTTATGCTTTTAAACCACCTCTCATGCTGACTGAATCTAGAAGTGCAATTGTAATAATCAAACCATTGTTGAGATAAGTCATTCAGTAAACTTAAATGCTGGGACACCTCCCAGAGCTGGTGATGAGGGATGCCTTCTGTATCTCTGAACTATCAAATACAGAGAAAGAGATGGTTCTTACTCTCATCAGGCCTTATGACAAAGAAAGGGAATTTATTTCAAGAAAACAACACAATGCCCCTTGGCAATCCAGAGGATGAGAGAAAGTCAAGGATTCTTGATTGATAATTTGGGGGAACCTCATAAAAGGATAGAAAATACACCTTTTCTACCCTTGGGTCACAAATTCAAGCAACAATGCTTTGTTTGTGTGAGACCTTACTGTTTCCCAAGCAACCCCTCGAGTTATCTCATTCATGGACTCTCAGGAAATGCAAAAATAGACCAGTATCTTACAAGGCTCATTGCTTCACCCTCTGAGTTTACTTTATTGGCGAACTCATCCATTTATAAGATTTAAACAATCATTTCTAACCCTGTATACATTATCCTAAACTCTGGTTTAAAATGGTGTTTGGATCTCAGGAACCAATGTGCTTCTCCAAGTGTCTTATCAAGATATCAAAGAATATCCAGAAAAAAGGAAATTAACAACATCAAAACATAAAATTCACAGACAAACCTAATAATGTCAGAATATGTAAGCCAATCAGAGCTTAAGAAACAATCTGGAAAAAGATAGGAACATGCCATACCTCTCTCCACAGTGGGTCTGTCTCTGGGTTTAAAACATTCTTTCTCGATCAAGGTAAATAGTGGCAATTACTCTTTTGCACCTTCATGCAGAAGGCAGTGTGGCAAAGCCCTGGGAGCCAGAGGCCCCTCTAATCTGGTGCTGCCGGTGCCTCACCCTAATTCCTTACTCTACTGTGGTAGAGATCCACACTTTGAAAAATATCAGCAAATATTTTAGAGTTTCCAAATACAGAAAATATTTCATAAGCATTCATGCAGAAAAACAAATAAAATAACCCAATAACTAGGCTACTGACAAATTTGACCTTAGACTTTAGAAAAAATGCTCAATGGTAGTAAAAGATTAAAGGGAGAAAAGAGCTTTGCACTCAGCCAGGTTTTACTTCATTTGAAGTCGTCTCAAAAAAAGACATTTTCAGCCCTGGCTGTTGTGGCTCAGTAGATTGAGTTCCAGCCTTTGAACCAAAAAGTCACCAGTTTGATTCCTGGTCAGGGCACATGGCTGGGTTTCAGGCCAGGTCCCCGGTTGGGGGTGTGTAAGAGGCAACCATGTATCTCTCACACATTGCTGTTTCTCTTCCTCTCTTTGTACCTTTCTTCCTCTCTCTCCAAAAGTAAATAAATAAAACAAGACATTTTCAGATACGTAATGATTCAAAAATCTGAGCATTCAGTGATGTTTAGCATCTACCTTGAGAAAAACAAACACTGAAGTTTCAGTTGAACAACAGATAGAGCTAAATTAAAAGCTCAGTCAGTGTATTAACAAAAAAATTAGAAGAAATCTACAATTAGTTGGAATAGAAATAAATCAAAGAATGATTTCAAATGTAGTTATAGAAATTGATGGTAAATGAATAGCTGAAATAAAATATAATTAAATTAGTCAGGAGCTAAAGCCTGATATTTATAAACCCCTAGAAGTTGTGTGTGTGCGTGTGTGTGTGTGTGTGTGAGAGAGAGAGAGAGAGAGAGAGAGAGAGATTGCAGGGAGACAAAAGAGACCAAGAAGGTGGGAGAGAAAGAAGAGTATGTGCTGAAGAAAGGAAAAGGGGGAGGACTCCTAAGCAGCAGCTTTTCTAAACATTAAAACCGGGAGGCATCCCAGAAACCACCTAAGCTGGCCCCTTCTTTTCACAGGTGTGGAAACCTGGAAGCCAACTGTCTGGATCTGGAAACCAACTTTCTCGAAATAAAATATGTTCCGGGCTTGGCCGCCATGGCATTTCAAATCCCTAAAAAATAAAGTTCATCTGTGGAGGGAGAATGCCTGAGTGGTGCTTCTGAAAGAGGCAAATTCCAATGAAAATGAGCCCAGATGAAGGGAGGAAAGTACCAAAGAGGCACGTTTAACCACATGGTAAGATCCACAATGTGGAAAAGGGACTCGGAAGTCCATTGGAGGACACAGAATATGGGCCCAGGACAGGCCCCTCTCCCAGCCCTGAGGCGATGCCACAGCGAACTCCCCTCTCATGCCTTGTCCAGGCTCCTGACAGGGCTTTTGTAAATGACTGGTTTGAGATCTGTGCTATCAGCTTTTGTGCTACCATGGGCAGCTGCTTCGGAGCAGGGCTTGCCCATCAGCAGGGAATTATCAGGTCTCCGCATATGTGCTGCTGAAGATAAGGGGAGAAGCTGAGAGAAAAACATGTTGAGGGCATAATAAGGAAAACCCTGAAATTTTAACAAGGTTCTTTGTTACATTTTGGCAAGAGTGGGGTTTTTGTTTGTTTTCTGTTTCCTTGATTATTTGTTTATTAGCTTCTGGACATAGAGTTAAGTGCAAAATCAATACCTCTTTTGAGTTTCAGACAGGAAAAACCAGCTGAAACCATGATTTTACTTGGTCTGGGGCTGTGGGCTGCCTGGGTTTTCTTTCTGAAATTTTCTACCACTACCCTGACATCAGCTTCCCCAATTTTCAACAGTAGAAAATGATACACAATCTGTCTTGCTAACAACAAACAGAACTTCCCAAATAATCTCACTCTTTTGATATAAAACAAATTTCCAAAATAACGACATCATCCAGACCTGAGGCCTACAGACAAATCAACCCCAGGAAGGAAATCAACCAGACTTCCAGCCAAGATGGAGGCATAGGTAGATACACTTTGCCTCCTCACACAACCAAAACAAGGACAACAAATTTAAAGACAAAAAACAACCAGAACTGACAGAAAATCAAACTGCACAGAAATCTGACAACCAAGGAGTTAAAGAAGAAACATTCATCCAGGAGGGTAAGAGGGGCGGAGACTGGGAGTCAGGAAGAGAAGACTCGTGGCAAAGCGGGGGCTAGCAGACTGGGCAGTCCCACATTCAAGTGCAGATAAACCGGGAGGAACAACTAGGGAGTGAGATAGACCTTGCACCCCAGAGTTCCAGCGCAGGGAAATAAAGCCTCAAAGCTTCTGACTGAAAACACCTGTGGGGGTTGAGGTGGCAGTGGGAGAAACTCACAGACTCACAGGAGAGTTCATTAGAGAGACTCACAGGGTCCTAGAACATACACAAACTCTCCCACTGGGAATCAGCACCAGAAAGGCCCAATTTGATTGTGCATAGTGGGGGAAGTGACTGAAAACTGGCAGAGATTGGAGCAAGAGCATTGTTCCCTCTCAAACCCCTCCCCCCCACACAGCGTCACAATGCAGCAACGCGGGTTACCCTGCCCTGGTGAATACCTAAGGCTCTGCCCCTTACTACGTAACAGGCACACCAAGGGAAAAAAAAAAGTTCCAAATGAAAGAACAGTTCAAAGCTACAGAAAAAATACAACTAAGCAATGAAGAGATAGTCAACCTGTCAGATACACAGTTCAAAACACTGGTTATCAGGATGCTCCAAGAACTCACTGGGTACTGCAACAGCATAAATAAGATCCAGGCAGCAATGAAAATTGCATTATGTGAAATAAAGAAAAATCTACAGGGAATCAACAGAGATGGGAAGGAAACCAGGACTCAAATCAAGGTTTGGAGAAGGAAGAAAGAAACATTCAACCAGAACAGAATGAAGAAACAAGAATTCAAAAAAATGAAGAGAGCCTTAGGAACCTCCAGGACATCTTTAAACATTCCAACATCTGAATCACAGGGGTGCTCAAAGGAGAAGAGGAAGACCAAGAAATTGAAAACTTATTTGAACAAGTAATGAAGGAGAACTTCCCCAATCTGGCAAAGGAAATAGACTTCCAGGAAGTCCAGGAAGCTCAGCAAGTCCCAAAGAAGTTGGACCCAAGGAGGTGTGACAGGACAGACTGAGCAGTGGCTATTCTGGATAGCAGTCATCTCAAGGTCACACGCTAAACCCCGCATTCTGCTTCTGTAACTCGCTTCCCGCCAGAGACTGCGCTCCTCCCTTCCCCTGCTTCTGCCTTTGCAGCAAGTATATAAGCAAGCCTTGCCTGAACTCGGGGCCCAGAATTTGGAGACCGCCTCCTCTGGGTCCGAATGCATGAATAAAACTCCACTTCATAAACCCCAAAGCCATCTGAGTCTCTTTTCTGTAACATTTTGATTCCTTGACTGGAAACCACTCATGTGAGCAGGCTGTTGCTTCCGGTGAAGGCGGCCGCGGGGCAGCTGGTGGGGCCCGGCAGTGAAAAGGAGGTGTGCACCCTGGTGATTTGGGGTCCTGAATATCCCAGGCTCTGTGGGCTCGGCCCCCGGACCGCTCTTTGACCCAGGCTGGCGGGGTGCAAACTGGTGAGACCTGAGCAGGCGCCAATCCAGTAAGTGCCCTGAGGACCAACACCCGAGACCAGGCCCACCCTCATGGTGGAAGCAGGGACTGATCACCCCTCAGGCCGGAAGGCCCAGGCAGGTATCCCACAGTTCGGGCGGGTGGGAACGTGATAATCTCTGTGTGTTTGTGTGGATGATTGTGTCTGTTGCTCCACCGGCAGAAGCCTATGGAATGTGAGTGAGCCCTAACCTGCAGTTCCTCAGTCTGCCGTACAGCATAACAGCTGGGAGTTTAACCAGAATTCTACCCGGGCAGCCTTAGCTATGACGACCTAAGTACCCTGAGAGGGGAGAGGCCAGGCAGGCGACCCAAGAGTCCCTTCCCTTGTCTGTCAGCGCCGATCGGGAGAATTCATCATGTGGGGGTGGTTCTGCCACAGTACTAGATTGCATGTACGGTGGGGATCAGACAGCAAGCCATGTGGGTGCGCCACCATTTTGGGTAAAATGGAGGATGAGCCACCTGAGTGCCCCACCATGAACACTGAGTGTGCATGGTTGTTGCCATCTTGGACAACCCAGGGTGCATGGGCACCACCATCTTGGAACTGGACAAGGTGGAGGGCTAAGGATCCTCTTCAGATTATGGGCTGTATGCTGCTGCTGTGTGGGTACTGCATCAGTCAGGTTCTCTGTGTAACTGGTTCTGATAGGAATGGCTCTGGTTCTGAAGGTCATGAACTGAGGTCCAAGGGTGAGCATCTGATATATAGGGTGTTAGTAAGGTCTAAGCTTCAGAAAGCTGCAGGACGTCCCTGTGAATCCAGGGACTTTTAGTGGAAGGTACCTGTAGTGTTAGGGGCATGTCTCTGCCAAGAGACTGGACCTGAAGAACCATGTCTCTGCGAGGCACCAATGGACGCATTGGTGCAAGAAAATGCCTCTACCTGTGTATTGTTCTGGAACTCTGTGTTTTGGATTTTGCCCAGTATCTGCTCTGAAAAGGAAATTGAGGATTCCAGGAAGGTTGAAACTTCACACTCTGTAGGAAAGTAAGTGGGAAGTATAAGATATGTAAATGAAGATGGTGTATGAAAGAAAGATTAGAAGGTTTGTGAATGTTGCAGAAGGTCTGTGGGAAACTGTAAAGATAAATAGAAAAGTAAAAGTTTTAGGAAGGAATTATGTAGTGAAAGTTAGTAATGGAATGTATAAGGCATGGAAATGCAATCTTAGTGGATATCAGAAGGAAAAGGATTTTCCTTCACACTTTGTATTTTTCTTCCTACCTGATCCCTCCAGAATTTGGCATTCTGTAGGAGTGAGTGATGACATAAGGTTTCTTTGCATAAAACCAATAAGACAAGTCGTTAATAGTGGTTTTGTTAACCAAGACTTTGAATGGAATGTCACACCTGAAGGAGGCATGTATGGGTTCTGGTCATTACCAGAAAGCCCTGAGGAACTGAGATTGACCTGCTAAGCTAGTGTAAGCCCACAAGAAAAGCCTGGTACTTTGGTTGATTGTGTGTTTCATGGCAGTCTTTCCAGGGAAGGAATGAAGGTTGCTTTTCTGAAAGATGGCAAAAAAGAAACCTGTAGGCACAATGGAAGCCTCAAGGATTTGAGTGAAACAACTGGTACAGGTGAAGCCAGGTAGCAGATGTGTGGCTTAGCTTTTGTGCTCCGAGGGGTGGACTGAGAAGTCAATCTAAAGGTTCCCTGTGTGAGTTCTAGCAGAGCAGAATTAAAGATCATAAGTAATGCAGGCTGCTCTTGGTGTTTTTATGCAAACGAACAGTCAAAATTAAAAGCAAACTCAAAGTAGTCCCTTTAATAACAGTGAAAGTGATCTTAAGGAGAAAAATTGTGGTTCAAGGAAAATCACAATGCTCAGTATTGGACATCAGAACGGTGCAGCTAACTGTCTTGAAAGTTTGTTTTCATTTGAAAGTTGAACCTGGGTTTGTCATATCACCAAAGATGTACAATTTACAGGTATGGAGGACCTGTCAAATTGCCATTGCTAAATGTTATTGCAAGAAGGACCTTGCAACTGAATGTCTTCCCAAAAGACAGTCTCACAGGCACAGAGACTGGTTTGGGGATTATTGTGTGAATTAACCTGTGTGTTCTTCTGTTTTCATAGGACGTACGCCTATGACTTCATTACCTGAGTATCAGTTGCAATATAGGCCTCACTTAAGGAGCCCATTCTTCATCATCGCCCCCTGAAACTCAACAGTTTGGCTGAACTAAGTAGTTGGGTTGGTGAACAGTTCAGGCGATCTGTGGGCTTCACTTTAGAACTGCTTTTCCCTTTTGTCTTGATGGCTTGGACAGAAAGGGTTCAGATATCTGAAAGGAGGGAAATCTTAATATATTCCCTTCAGCCCAAGTGAAGTATAGTGGGCCACAAGAGTTTCGGATAGGTGTAGCATGCCTTGTACACCTTCCTCCAGATAAGCCATTCTTTACTTAAGTTCCTGCCTTTGTCATTTAGTGGTTATGATTTAATTGTGCCTTCCAACTCTTTCCAAATCTGTCATCTCCAGAATATGACCAGGATTCTGTAAAGTCCTTCCCCTCACAGGAAGGACTCCCTCCGTGCTGCACGCCACCCCCCCCCCTTCCCTTTGAGGGCACCCCTGACCCATGGGTAGGTGGGACGACGTCCATGTCCAGCTGGAAGTAGTTACAAGAAGATGAGATCTCCATCCATTGTCCTTTAAAAGAATTTAAAGTGGGTATATATCTGAAAAGATGGATTGTCACGGGGTACAGCCAAGAGGGGAGACCTCAAATGGGCATTTAAAATGGGGTCCAGAACTCAAGGTATCCAGATTTTAAGATGTTTTCACCCCTTCCCCCACAGTTGTGAGTTGAGGGAAGGGACACACAGAGCAAGAACATGCAGGGCTGTTTTGTACAGCAACAGCTTTACAGCTAATCCATGGCATAGTCATTTGACATACCTATAGCCTTCGGCTGGTCACTTAGATATGCTAAATAGCTCTGGCCATGCTCTGGGCCAGGGGGATGGAAAGAGACTCCTCTCGACCCAAGATGTGACTGGGGGGCAGGTTCCCCAAGTTACAGCACCTGCATGGGAGCTCGGAGAAGACTGGCCATGACATGGGGCCGCACCTGCCCAGCCCCATGACAGCAGCCAGATGGGATTGGGTACCAGCCCATCCAGGATCTGTGGGCTGTCAATGAAGCAGCCGTCACCCTCCAACCGGTTGTCCCAAACCCATACATCCTCCTGAGCCAGCTTCCCCCAACAGCAACGTGGTTTACCTGCCTTAATCTGAAGGATACCTTTTTCTCCATTCCTGTGGCACCTTCCAGCCAACCCATTTTTGTCTTCAAATGGGAAGAACTGCACATTGTGGTCAAGACTCAATTGACTTGGACTAGACTGCCCCAGGGGTTTAAGAACTCCCCAACCTTATTTGGGGAAGCCCTAGCAAGAGCCCTGAAGCTCCTCGCCGAGGGGGAGCCAGACCTGATGATTCTGCAGTACATGGACGACCTCATCCTGGTGGCCCCATCCCGGGAATGGTGCTGGGAGGGAACGCACACACTGTTGAAGTGCTTGGCTGAATTAAGTTGCAGGAATCACCCCCTGTATCCACTACAGCTGGGCCAAAGCAGCAGCAGATCCTGAGGACCTGAGGACTAGGCCTGCACCTAGGCTACCCATGCTGAGGCTCTGGAGGATGCCAGCCAGTACAGAAGACACCAAGGAATGGACCATTGTTCCACAGGGTACCTGACTTTGATTGGCACCTTCACAGGAAATTGGACTAGTGATTGTGGCCCCTGCGGAATGGAATCCCGTGGAGAGGATAGCTCTAGGAATAGTTTATCTCTGTTTGGTCTCTGCATTTGGATTTATTGTATGCTTCGCTTGACTAATGCGGCCCCTGTTTCAGCCCCAGCCTGTGAATGTAATACCCCTGGGAGTAGGATTATGCTCAGTGGTGGAGTGGTCTCTTACTATCTCCCAGGGTCAGCTTTCAGCTCCTCCACTGACATGCCATCGGGTTGTGTTCAGCCACAGCAATCCCTCTGCACTTGGGGAGGGAAGGTATACCGACTGGAGTGATATCCAGGACCATAGGATACCAGACCCGGAGGTGTCAGGCATATGGGACCCTGCATCCTCCGGACCTTGGTCCAACACCTGGAGGCCATGGTGACTCATAGGGCAGCTGCCAAAGTGTTATCTCTCCAGTGGTACCAACACCAGTATCAGCAGTTGCAACCCTCCCCAGCACCTCAGCCATATAGCCAGGTATATGGTGATGCTAAAGGGGTAAAAGCACCTTATAGCATCAAAAGGGGAGACTGTGACAGGACGTAACTGACCGGTAGCCATTCTTAGATAGCAGTTATCTCAAGGTCGCGCACAAACCCCCACATTCTGCTTCTGTAAGCCCGCTTCTCGCCAGTGACTGTGCTCCTCCCTGCTCCTCCTTCCGCCTTTACAGCAAAAATGTAAGCAAGCCGCCACCTGAGCTCAGGGCCCAGAATTTGGAGACTGCCTCCTCTGGGTCTGCATGTGTGAATAAAACTCCACTTCATAAACCCTGAAGCTGTCTGAGTCACTTTTCTGTAACAGAGGAACAAACTAAGGCACATCATAATTACATTACCCAAGATTAAAAATAAGGAGAGAATCGTAGAAGCAGCAAGAGAAAAGGAGACAGTAACCTACAAAGCAGTTCCCATAAGACTATCAGTTGGTTTCTCAAAAGAAACCTTACAGGCAAGAAGGGGCTGGAAAGAAGTATTCACAGTCATTAAAGGTAAGGACCTACATCCAAGATTTCTCTATCCAGGGAAGCTATCATTTATAATAGAGGGGCAGAGAAAATGCTTCCCAGATAAGGTAAAATTAAAGGAGTTCATTATCACCCAGCACTTATTAAGTGAAATGTTAAAGGGACTTCTCTAAGAAAAAGAAGATAAAAAATATGAACATTAAAATGACAATAAACTCATAGCTATTAACAAATGAACCTGAAAAAAAAAAAACCCCAACAAACTAAGCAAACAACTAGAACAGGAACAGAACCACAGAAATGGAGATCACATGGAAAGTTATCAGTGGGGGAGTGGGAGGGGGAGAGAGGGGGAAAAGGTACAGAGAATAATAGCATAGATGGTAGGTAGAAAATAGACAGAGGGAGGGCAAGAATAGTATGGGAAATGTAGAAGCCAAAGAACTTATATGTATGACACATGGGCATGAACTGAAAGGGGGGAATGTAGGTGGGAGGGGTGTGCAGGGTGGAGGGGAATAAAGGGGGGAAAATGGGACAACTGTAATAGCATAATCAATAAAATATATTTTAAAAATAAAAAAATTAAAAAAGAGGAAGAAATCAACCAGTGTCCATCAGACAACCCATCCACGCAGCTGCACCACTGGCCACTCTGAGGGAGAAAATTATTGCTCCCGTAGGAATGCAGGTCAAACGCGTCAGGGGTCCTGGAGGCCAGAAGAGCCCCAGTTCAAAGTCCCACAGTTTAGAAAGTCCCACTTGACACACATTTATTTCAAAAATGTCACCCAAGAGCTAGTATAGTGCAGACCCTAACCCTAAGCAGCCACTCTCGAGGCAAACACTGTTCAGGCCCCAGGAAATGCTTCTCCAAGCCTCTTTCCCTGTGTCTTTAAGGCAGAGGATGTATATGGGTGCGTGGTGCTACCAACATTGCAGATGGGCATCTCTCTGGCTTGAGGAAGATTTGAATGTGGGAGTGGAGATGGGTAGTTAGCACAGAGAAAAGGCGAATTAAGTAACTTACCAAATGCATCATATCAAAGAGCATGAATGGCTTCTTGTTAAAAGTATCATTTGCTAGTTATTACTGACTGTTACTATTCGAATTCATGGTGCTGGAGGCACTCACATGTTAGCATGTTACTCACAGCAGCTGCACATGGAGGTGGAGGGACACTATTATTAAGCTGGAAGATCATGCTACTCAGAAACTTTTAAGTATGCGGGTATAGATGAAAGAGGTGACACATGACAGTGAATTGTTTCCACTGGCAAATTGATGGGCCTTGCAGGTTAGAACTGAAAATAGCTCTAATTGTATGAAAGTCTTTAATAAGATTTAGTTACTTTTTTTAAAAATGAAAAGAAGTCAACTCAACGTCTGATTTTAAATTTTGATACGTATTAATTATAATTTATGTTTTACCTTTGGATGTTGATGGATAGTTTGGAATACTTCAGAAGAAAAATGACTTTCAAAAACCTAGAAATACTTTAACTTTTATATTTACTTTGATTTACAGATTGGATGAGGGTACATCTAAATTTGTATACTGTAGTTTAAAATTCCTTTACATCAAATGTCACCAAGCTATGGCCCACAAGTTGAGTCCAACTGTTTTTATCAATAAAGTTTTATGGAAACATAGCCTTACCGTACTGTCTGTGGCTGCCTTTGAGCATCAACAGCAGTTATGACAGACACCATATGGCCTACGAAGTCTAAAATATTTATTATCATGATCCTTTCAGAAGGTTTGTCAACTCCTGCTTCAGATCATTATCGTCAACAGAAGAAAATTCATATAAAATCTGGATTGTAACATAATTAGCACTTTGCTGAAATTAAGCATGAAAAACAAATTGTACTGCACAAGTATATGAGCTCATTATTTGTGTAGGTTTTCCTTTATTACTCATCCAAACATTGCTGGCCCATCAACAGAATACCCAGCTGAACAATCATAATTAAATCTAGTCATCTTTGGTATGCTGCCAAATCTTTCAGACATATAAAAACAGTAGATTTAAACATATTTTTCTGTGTTGTTGTTATAAAGGAATATTTGTCCAACTAGGTGAATAGAATATATTTCATTGAAAAGTTTATTAGCTTGATTTATCACTTTTTAAATGTTTAGACATGTGAGATGTGGGGCCTCCGTCTCCCTTTTCTGGAGACCCGGCAATGTTAAGGGTGGGCCTGAGGAGAATGTGCCAGGGCTCAGAGGAGTCATTACAAAGGAAAAGAGGGCAGAAGGACGGGCTCTTCTTCCCAAGCACCTGAGGACTCTGGGGAGGTGGACCTTCCAAATGAAGCCATTCCCTTGGACTGGGCGGCCCTTCCCTAGCAGAGGCACCACAGACGGGCTCTCCCTACATTTCTGTTATTAAACAAGTTTTTCCTTCTTCAGCACAGGGACACAAAACATCACAGGAGAAAATAGCTGCTTTTCAAATGGACTTTTTTACATGAAATGTTTTGGAAACTAGAAGTTCACAGGTGAAAAAGGTTCATTATAGAAAAATTAGAAAGTTCAAAGATGCACAAAATTCTAAAAAGTGAAATCACCCACCTAGTACTCAGATATAGTATTTTAAAATATATGCATCCAGACTATTCTATGCAGATCTTTGTAAGTTATTTATAAAACAGATCATTTTGTACATGTTATTTGAAATGCTTTTTGCACTTAGGAATAAATTGGGAACACCATTCCTGATGTTAACTACATGTCAACTTCACTTTAAATGATGGTGCAGTTTCCCACTATATGGATTGCCAAAAAGTGTTTAGTGAATTCTTTATTGTTGGATACTTAGGTTGTTTCCAAAGTTAAACAGTTTCATTCACATGTTTAACTGTTTCCATGAAGTGAAAATGAAAGCATGCATATTTTAAAGGCTTTTGAATTATATTACAAACTTGCCTTCTGTGAAGGTATTTAAATTTTGTCTTTGAATTTTAATACACTATTTTTAATATTTTATTTCTACTTCAGTGTATTACAGTATATGTTTCCTCATGCACCCTTTAGTACTGTGCATTATGATCATGCACAATTACTGCCAATAAGCATAGGAAAATAATTTTTCAACATTTTAATGTTTATGTTTTAAACTAGTGAGCACTGTAACATATATTATTATACATTTTAAAGACATTTCCTAGTTATATATATTTTTACTGTTATACTGGATATCTTTTTTCTTAGATCTGAAGCATTTCCTTTATATTAATTATATGTATCCCTCTTATGTAACAAATATTTCAGTTTATCATTTCTCATTTCCTTTTTGTTTATGGTTTTTAATTTTTTCATGTTTTTAAATCTATCAGTCTTTTTCTTTATGACTTTGTATTTCCTTTATGATGTTTTCTAAATAAGGTCCTTCTTCCTTTTATAATATAAACAAATATCTGTATTTTAACTTTATTTATTTTGAAATTCATTTTAAGTAATTCCTGAGGTTAAATTCTAAATACTTTTCTTTTTAAAAGCTGATAGATAACTGCTTTTTAATCCAATATTGATATCCACCTATTTCACATAGTATGTATGAAATATAGTATGTATATTTAGTATGTATATTTCATACATTTGACATTGGGTGTCAAGATTTTATATGTTTGTATATTAAGTGTTTATATTGTGTTCTAGGTTCAATTTGATATTAGCAGAGCACTCTTAATTATTGCAATGTCCTAATATGTCTTAAATCTAACATGAAATTGCTGATCTATTCTATGCTTGAATATTTTTATTAAATGTGTTCTCTTCCAATTTCATAAAATCTGATACAACTTTCATTTACACAAATTTTCTTTAATGCTCTTCACTAAAGCTTTTATTTTATTTTATATTTAAGTTAATAGGTAGTAAAATTGACTGTTTTGGATACAGGTTGATGCAACTTGGTATGTATATAGACTTGTACAGCCCAACCACAATCAGAATGTAAAAGAGCTCCATCGCTCCCATACTGTGCTGTCACTGTATAGCTGTACCCTCCTTCACTCCTCATCCTGGCAAACATCGGTGTGTTCTCTGTCATTATAATTTTGTCTTTCTGAGAATGTCCTATAAATGAAATTACATAATATATAACCTTTTGAGACTGGTTTCTTTCACTCAAGATATTATCTTTGAAATCCATTCAAGCTGTTCCATACATCAACAGTTTCTTACTTTCTATTGCTGAATAGTGTTGCATTGCATGAATGTGCCACAGCTTGTTTATCCATTCACATGTTGGTGGACAGTTTGGGTTGGTTCCAGTTTCCAACAATTATAAGTAGAACTTGTATAAACATTTGGTACAGGTTTTTGTGTTTCTTTAGGGTAAATAGCAAGGAGTGGGATTGCTGGGTAATTTCATAAGTATATATTTAACTTAATAAGAAACAGCCTAATTATTTTAAGGAGTGGCTGTACCATTTCCCATTCCCCAAAGCAGTGTATGATGGTTCCAGTTGCTCCACAGCCTTGTCAGCATCTGATATCATTTTTGGTTCATTTTTTAGCCTTCCTATTATTTATATAGTATTATCTCACAGGGGTTTTTTTAAGGATTTTATTTATTTTATTTTTAGAGAGGAGGGTAGGGAGGGAGAAAAAAAGGGAGGGAAACATTAATTGGTTGCATCTTGCACATGCCCCAACCAGGGACTGAACCCACAACCCAGGCAAGTGTCCTGACCGAGAATTGAACTGGCAACCTTCTGCTTTGCTGGACAACACCTAGTGGAGCCACACAGATCAGGGCAAGGCATCTCATAGTGGGTTTAGCTTACATTTCCTAATGGCTAATGACTTTCAACATCTTTTCATTTGCTTAATTGCCTCTTCGTTGAAATGTTTGTTAAAGCCCTTTGTCCATTTTTAAAGTTGGATTATGTTCTTGCTGCTGAGTTTTAAAGTTCTTTATATATTTTTACTAGAAGTCCTTTTTTGCACATGGAATTTGGGAATATTTTCCAAGCCTGTGGTCTTATTATTTTTTTTTCATGAACCATAGACTGCACTTTAACGATTAAATTTTGGACTTCTCTTTTTTTTAGGGCTCTTTTTTTTGTGAGGACATTTAAGTTCTAGCTTCTTAGTAAGTTTCAATTATAAAATACAGTATTATCAACTACAATAATCATGTTATACATGCGATCCTCAGACTTACTCATTTTATAAATGAGAGTCTGAACCCTTTTATCAACCTCCCAAACTCTCCCACCACTCAGCCCCTGACAACCACTTTTCTACTCTGTTTCTATAAATTTTGCTTTCCCCCCCCTAAGATTCCACATACAAATGACCCCATGAAGTATTTGTCTTTCTTTTAAAATATTGCTCAGTCTGTAACTGGTCAGTCTACAACTGAGCAATATTCTTAAAGTTTTTATGAAGTCCAGTTTATCCAATTTTATGGCCTGTGCTCTTGACATTATGTCTAAGAACTCTGCCTAGCCCCAGGCCTTGAAGCTTTAGTAAAACTTTTTGCAAACAAGATGTACACACTTCCTGTTGATATTATTCCTAACTAGTTTCTATTTTTGTTACTATTTTGAATGTAACCCTGATGTTACATTTAACCTGAATACACGTTAAAATGTTTTTTTTAAATGCTGAAATCACATTTTCTAACTGGTGATATTTTTTTCTCCCAGTAAATCAAACATCTATGTATTTATACAGAATTATGGTTAAGTCATGTCAAATAAGTCATGAGGCATATGTGTGGGAGATGTTAACATTTGTACATATGTCATTATCAGTAGCCTAAAATATGTGAGTCTCTAAAACTATTTTAGGGGTAGTCAAGATATCTAAAATGTAGATTAAGACATAGATATGACAAACAACCTATTCTGGAAATTTGTATAATTGTCATGAGTAAAGAATTAAGAATGGGTGAAGAGGTGAGGGGATTAAGAAGCACAAATAGGTAGTTACAGAATAGCCACTGGGATGTAAAAAACAGTATAGGAAGTGGAGTAGCCAAAGAACTTAAACACATGACCTGTAAACATGAACAATGGTATGGGGATTGCCTGAGGGTGCTGGGGGTGCTGGGTGGAGTGGGGTACAGGGGGAAAATTAGGACAACAAATAGCATAATCAATAAAATATGATTAAAGCAAGAAAAAAAAAGAATGAAGAACTGTGATGGGTGGTCATAATGAACGGCCTAAGCTCAAGGTCCCCAATGTCCTTGGTGCAGCTCAGTCTGACACAGGGCCATGTTCTTATCATGTTCCTATCAACCAAAGCCAGTGGTTCTTAACCTGAGCCCAAAGAATGAGTATCAGAAAGTGGTGAGGTCACTGTAAGTATATGTGAAAATGAGCATATATGAGTTTTTCTGAGAAAAAAGCCTGAAATTTCATCTGATGTTCTAAAAAGGCCATCCCCTTTCAAGAAGGCACATTCACATTGGCCCTACCCTCTCATTTCAAGCATATCTAATTCACTGTACATATCAATAAATATGTACTGAATGAACAAATAAGTATTTAATGAATTATTATTATATGCCTACCTTTAGGTTTTAACCTCAAGTATAAAATTTTTATTTGGCAAGCATTTATTGAGTGGCAAAACTTTGTCCAAGCACCTTATTAGAAAGTGGAATGACAGGGACAAAAAAATGACATTCCTGCTCACAAAGACCTCGCCACCTAGTGAGCAGATAGACGATAGCAAATGTATTCCAATGGGAGAATTATAATGGGAGTGTGTGTCATGTTCAGAAAATGAATACCTGACCTATTAAAGGAATTTAGGGGTGGCTTTACAAATACAGCGGTGCTTGAGTGAAGCCGAGAGTGATGATGAGGGTAGAGCTTGGAGTGGTCCCTCAAACAGTTCAATTGCATGGACTGGAAACTCGAGATGTCACAGAGTGAGTCTTACGTGGAGGCTGGGGACCAATCCCCAATTATACTATATGGGGATTCACTTTATTTTGGGTTTCATGATAGTTTATCAGGGTCAAGGGAGAGAGGGAGAGACATTCTAGGAGAAATTCTGTGAAGATATGGAAGCACAGGAGATCGTGCACATTCTGGGAACTGCAGGGGGCTCAGTGCTGGGATCCCACAGTCCTACTTGTACAGGTTCAGCTGACAGAAAGACCAGTTCAATGGACAGAAATACAAATATTTACATTTCTGTGAATGACAGTCCACTGTAGTACTTTTACAAAAGCCTCCAAAACAAGAAACAAATATCAATCATTAGGGGACTAGATAAAAAACTTCTGGTGCAGTATCTTCATATAATGGAACATTTTGGAACAAGTTACATCTGTTTCAAATTTTAAAACATCTTCACAATAGTATATGCCATACAGTGACAGGATATTATCTCACATTTGTAAACACAGGCAATAAAAACAATGCATGTGTGTTGACATATGTTTCAGTCATTGTTACATGCTGAGTGTGTTGATGGCTCCAATTTACACCCTTCTCTATTTTTACTCTTAACCATGGCTTTTGCAGATTATTCATCATGAACAAAATCTACTTTCCCATTCATTGATATTGAGTTCAGGCATGTGACTTGCTTTGGTCAGTGGATACTAGCAGTTGTGATATAAGAAGAGGTTTGAAAAATTTCTTATCCCGCTCATACTCTTGTGCTTGGCCACCACTCTGAGGACATGTCTGGACAAGGCTGCTGGAGGATGAGAAGCAAATGGTTGAGTCACCCAAGTCATTCCCAACAAAGACCACCCTAGTTCTGCCTTTAGCCAGCTGGTTCCCCAGTCATACGAGCAGAACCAGCCAAGGTCAGAAGAGGCATCTGGTTGACTTAGAGCTGACCAGAGGCAATGAGCAAGCCAGCTGAGATCTCACACTAGCCTGGATCAGCTGAACTTTGAGGACTTGTAAAATAAATGACTGCTATTGTATGTCTTTGAGGTTTTGTTGTAATGTTAGGGAGCATTATTTTAGCCATAGATAATTAATATGATGTATTTGTACATAATATAGATTTGCCAAAAATCTGGACAAATGCACACCAAACTAGGGAATGGAATTATTGGTCAACATTGTATCCAAACACTGAGAGTATTTCTCTTCCCTCTAGGAAATAGAATTGCTACTTTTGATTTGATCCATATTCCTTTAATTTATTCTTAAAATGCCAAAAACAGATTAGGTGAGAGAATAGGTCCTAATCTCAGGACCTATAATAGGTCCTAAAAGCTGCCTAGGGTATAAGATTAAGTCTAAATGGTTACAATATTGACTTTGTCAAAACTTCTAGAATGATAAGCTTTTGTTCTTGTCTGCAACACTAATAGTCTGAAATCAGTCAACAAGCCACTTAACCCCTATTTTAGCCCATTTTTCTTTTATAAAGATGCAAGTGGCTCCTGCTGGGGGTGGAGTCATCAAGGCAATAATTGTTTCTACCATGAATAGGAAAGCCCTGATGAGAAACTGTTAAAACTACCTGAAATGCTGTACAGATGAGCAAAGAAGCTGAAAGTGCTTAGTGTGGTGATGATGATGATAAGTTTATTTTTATGCACAGTGACAGCCAACTGCCATCTGATCTCTTAGACATCTTGTAGTTGATCTAGTTTGGCCTTTCAGATGACTAAAATACATGAGCTATTTTACTAATGCATGCCAACTGTCTGGAAGAAGATATGATTATTGTTTAATTTCTATCAAGTTTTGAAAAAAGAAAATAATTACAAACTATTATTGATTTGGTTGGATTATTCCCCCTACATCAAGCTTCAACAAATACTGTTAACTGCCTGTGAGGCATTTAAAATAGCTGTAAAATTCAAAATATCAGAGGCTCTTTGGCTGGTGTGAAACACAGAACTTAGAGGGAATAGAATGAAAAAATAGTATAAAAATGGGTAAGGCTTAGAGACTGGAAGTATCTGGTTCCACTTCCTAATAACTATGTGACCCCTAAGTGTCTTAACTTTTCTGTCTCAGTTCTCTTACCCATTCAATGGAAATAATCAAGGTACCTTTGTTATAAAAATCAAATTCAGTCATTTGCCACCATCTCCCTATTTCTACCCTCAGATTAGTAAGAAGCCTGGCAAAGGATCAATGAAGAACTGATAAGGTAATGCTATTGACACTCCCTGTATTCCTTATAATCAAAACGTTTTGACTCATTAACTTCTTTTCTTCCAATATGCTTTAATTTTCTAACATCTGCTTGATTGGTGATGTAAAACAGGATCTGCTGTCATTCACTTGGGACAGTTCCATTATTAACCCATCCTCTTAAATCCATAATATGTACAAGGGGAAACAACCACACATTTAAACGTTACAAGAGTTTGGCCAGGAGACAAAGTAGTTTGTCCAACATTACACTAATTAAGCAGGAACAACAATCCAAGATCCTATGTCCTGGTCCCAGTGACCTCTAAAATATTTTCCAACCAGTGTATGTCTATAGAACCAATCCATAGCTAAGAATGTTGAAGAGTAGGCAAAATATTTCTACTTAGATAAAAAAATGCATTGCTTATTCATAAGAAAACTGGAATATCATCCTTAATGTCAAGTTTGATGAGAGCTTGCTGTGACAACTTCAAACCTTCTAACCAAAAGCAACCTATGTGCTCCCTTCCAAGTTCTCTGTCATTCACATGGATTCTGCTGAGTGCTGCCAGTCCCACTAACTGCCCTTCCTTCCTATACAGTGGCAGCTGCCTGTGGTGGCACACCTCCCAAAGCCATGCTTCTCAGTTCCAGTCACAACTGGCTCTTGGCTGAGTTGGCCCACAGACTACATTAGAAGTCCTTACACTTTGTGTCCTGCTTTTAGATTCTTTGCTAATTGCTTATTTCTTTTGAGGGGCACAAAAACTGCCTTAACTCCCTGCCCCAGTAGGCAGGATGTTCTCTGCTTTCAGATGTCTCAGCCCTTCCAAAATATAGTCATGATCTTGGGAAAGTAAGTAATTAGCCTGATGGAGAATAAATGGCCATTTCAGCAGTTTTCTCACTACTGGGTTTCAAAGTAATAGAAGCCCAAGCAGGTCAGAAAGAAGGTGAGTGCTGTTGGGTCCCAACGCCCCACTGAGCTCAAATACCAACTACTGGCACCCGAAGCTCATTAGTTCTACCCCAACACCGCTAATTGCCTTGAGCACTGACTCAGCTTTCATGGACACTGAAGAGGCATTCATTAACGTTTTCACCTCGAACTGCTCTGGATGGCCTCAAGACCGAAGTCTCACAAGGTGACATTAACTTGAAGAAGAGTACACCAAGCACTTTAGTAAGAGAAAATGGTCCTCTTTGTAGAGTCACTATAAAGCCAGACATTATTTTTATCATTCCCCTTACAAGAATTTTGGCATATTATTGTAGACAGTATTCTTCCCATTTTGGTAACTGTAGAATGGCAGTGTTTTGATATCTGTGGGCACAACCCTTTAGATCAGGGTTTCTCAACCTCAACATTATGGACATTTTGGCTGAATAATTCTTTGTCATGAAAACTGTTCTGTGTATTGGAGATCTGAGCAGCATCCCCAGCCCACTACCACTAAAAACCAGTAGCATCCTCCCTGGACCGCAAAGGGCATGACAACAACCAAAAATGTCTCCAGAGGTTGTCAAAAGTCCCTAGGGAGAAAAACATCCCCGCTGAGAACTGCTGCTTTAGAAGATTACAATCTGCATTAAAAATACGGAATAGAATAAAACAGAATAGGGCAGAAAATACCAAACAGTGTCACATAAGGTAAGAGAAAGTATTCTCTTATAAACTTTCTCATTTGTTTGTATGCGTAATGCATATAAATAACGTGGATCATGGTAAAAAAGTTTGAAAAATACTGAAAGAGTACCTTGACTCTCAAAAACCAATTATTTATCTGAGCTATTGCTAGGAGATGGGTATTATCTCCCACTTAGAAATCTCTATTTTGATTTCCAGCCAAGATAGAGGCATAGGTAGACACACTGTGCCTCCTCGCACAATCAAAATAAGCACAAAAAAATTAGAAACAAAAAAAACCCAGTACTGACAGAAAATTGAACTGTATGTAAGTTCGACAACCAAGGAGTTAAAATGGACACATTCATCCAGATGGGTGGGAGGGAGAGGCCAGAGTCAGACGGCGGGGAGGAGAGGGTTCGCGGCAGAAAAAGTGATGGCTGGCAGACCCCCAGGTGTGGGGTGGCAGCGGGTGAACTCAGCGAGGCAGTGGATTGTGGAGGGGTTGTGGTGCACTAGGTGGCTGGCAGACCGGGTGGTCCCACATTTGTGTGCAGATAAACCAGGCAAAACTGGGGAGCAAGACAGACTGCACAACCCAGGGTCCCAGAGCAGGGAAATAAAGCCTCAAAACACCAATTGAAAACACCTGTGGGGGTTGAGGTGCCAGGAGAGACTCCCAGCCTCACTCTCTCCTGTGGGAGTTCATCATCACCAAGCCCTTATTATATGAAATGTTAAAGGGACTTACCTAAGAAAAAGAAGATACAAAACATATAGTGAAATGACAGCAAACTCACAATTATTAACAACCACACCTAAAACAAAAACAAACTAAGCAAATAACTAGAATAGGAACAGAACCACAGAAATGGAGATCACATGGAGGGTTAGCAACAGGGGAGTGGGAGGAGGAGAAGGGGGAAAAGGTACAGAGAATAAGTATCATAGATGGTAGGTAGAAAATAGACAGGGGGAGGGCAAGAATAGTATCGGAAATGTAGAAGCTGAAGAACTTATGACACATGGACATAAACTAAAGGAGGGGAATGTGGGTGGGAGAGGGTGTGCAGGGTAAAGGGGAGTTAAGGGGGAAAAATGGGACAACTGCAATAGCATAATCAATAAAATATATTAAAAAAGAAATCTTAATTTTTCCTCAATAATTTGTTACATGCTTTTGTTTGGTTGTTTTTAATTTAATATCATTTCATTTCCACAACCACTATCTTATGAAGGCAAGTATGATTTATCTCTATCTCAGATAACACATAATTATCAAAATAGAATATAACGAATTATTCAGCCAATTAGTGAGTCTTTACTATGTGCCACAGGAAATGTGTGAATTCAAATCTTGTCATCTTGGTTCTTGTCATCAATTTCAGGGGATAATCTATTAAATAACACCTATATTGGTCTCACTTTATAGACATATCATTCAGAGCTGGTTGAATATCAAGTCGTACAAGAAATGGTATCTTCTCAAGGATGTATAATGTGAACATATAAAGACTGGTAAAATAATGTTTAACAATACCAAAGCTTCAGTTTCAAGTCAAGCTTCATAGAACACATGCACACACACACAAATACAGAAGATATGCTCTTAGATTTGGCCATATTACCATGGAAAATGGAAGAGGAGTTTTGTAAAGCAGTGGTAGAGCAAGTTCTTAAGTTGAGAAAAAAAAAAAACCTTTGGAGTGAGGTAGAAATGCTGAGTGTTTGGAAATAAAACAGGTATGGGTCAAAATAAGAACCACAGGCAGGAGGCCTAGTCAAAAGTGAGAAGTCCTACAAGCAAAGAAATTCACAAAGGTGAGAGGAAGAACTAGGGGTTCTCAGGGGTTCAACATCTAAGATTAGAATCAAGCCAAAGATCAAGTGAAATTTTGTCCATTTTTTCTCTCACGTATTTCCTTTCAAAAGTGACTTCAAGATCTGATCATGTAGTTATGCAGAAAGTGGGTGAAATAAGGAAAAGACAAAGAATGTGACCTAATTAATTTTTTGAGTAGGAAATAGGATCAGTTAATTAAGACAAAGGACAATGCAATTTGTAGGACAAAGCCTGGGCCGTTGGGGGCCCACATGGGGTAAAATGAGGAAGAAAAGTCAGTGAAGGAGGGTTTGTCAATGGAAAATGATACCAGGAGATACAGGACAATGTTTTAAAAAGTGGTCCTAATCATCAGCAGCGAATGTCAAATGCTGCAAGGATATGAGTACAGATAGTGGGGGATGAGGGGCTGGGCATCCCAGTGCAGTGCCCCTGCCCTCAGCCAGAGCAGTTTCCCAGAATGTGTGCTCTCCCTGGTGAGGTGGGCTTTCTGGGGCTTCAGGTACAGATGAGGGCTCCTTTGACAAGGAGAAATCTCTAACGCTTTTCTCTGTTTTTGTCTGCTTTTGTTTGATTGTTGTAAATTTAATTTGGATTGTCTTTCAACAATTGATGTCCCCTTTGTTTCCTACAGACAGTTTTGGTGATTGGTGTTTTTGTGTAGATTATAAATTAGTTTGTGTAGATTAAAAAGTATTTAGAAATACTTTAAATTCACTCTTACAGAGTTGTTTTCTAATTTATTTTATATTTTTGGCCATATTGGTTCTCATTGTTTTTTATTTCTTGTTGTTTTCTGGTTTTCAGATTTCAGTGTCCACATTACTAATTTTCATTTTTTCTAGCTTGATATTAAAATATGTAAGGATGTGAATTCATTCTACTTATACTACTGACTTTATAGTTATCACAGGCATGCAGTGTTATCATTTGATTCTTATCTAACTACAGACTTAATTGCCTCTTAATTCAAGGGTTTTAAAGAAAATAGCTTTTAATCCTGTAGTAGTTTTATAAATTTTATTTTCCCTTTATGAAATTTTCACTTGTAGTCAAAGCATGAGTTTAATATTAGTTAAGCTTTCAGGAAACTTAATATATACATTTTTTGTGGCCATCTATACATCTTTATAAATGTTCCACAGACTTTTGAAAAGACTTCCTATTTTCTGTTTTTAGAATAGATAGCCTCTGGTACCTATTTATTAAATTAAAATTAAGCATCTTTTTGAGAGTTCCATATGTTTATTTCTTCCAATTGCTATGGCAAGGATTCAAGTGGGTACATTAGAATGTTCCACCAGGTTTGTGATACTAAAAAAAAAATCTCTGCTTGCTCTGTGGATTACATTAATGTCAGTCTCCTGGTTTTGACATTATATTATAGTTATTTATACAAGATGTTAAAACTGAGAAGAGCTGGGTCAGATATTTTTGTTTCATTTAAAGTCTCTCATGTTGAATTTTATATTGTCTGATGTAAATTTTGTCACTCTAGCCTGTTTAATTTTATTTCCTTTCTTTTCTCAGTTTGAGAGTATGTCTGTGAGTGCCCATGTTCCTAAGTCAGCTTTGACCATGCTTATATTTGTAAGCATTTTACATGCCTCTTGTAAACACCAATTCCCATCACAGATTATTAATTCTGTTTTGTACTATGTAATTTCAGTTCACTCAATTTTTGTGATGTCTTAACTTTCTTTACCTTAGCCATTTGAGATCATTTGGATGGTTAAAAATGAATTCTTAAGTCACAAAGGTTTTCCCCTTAAAACTCTGTAATAAGAAGCTGAAGTTTTCTGAAATACAGTATTTTGAGGAAGACACCTAATGCCAATTTCATTTTTCTTCTTTTGAGGAAAGCTGTTTTTGTCATTTAGATGATTGTAGAATTTGTTTTGTTTCTCCCTTTCCCCTTTTCATCCTGTGATCAAACTTGTCTCTTTGGAGTTGGGATACATTGAGGCCACTTCCGTTGCTTTTGCCTGGTATTCAGTTAATCTGAAGACTAAAATCTTGTTAAGAAAACAAATGACAGAGTTTTCTGGTTTCCTCCTATCGCATGCTGAAACTCTGCATCAGGGAGAGACAGGAAGGGAAGATATTCTTTCTGACTCCTCTGACTGGACATGATCTTCTGAACCACCCACACTTAGGTTTGATCATGTTTCTGCCTGCTGACCTTACAGGACACAGGAGGTGAATTTGTATTTGTCCCTAGTTAGGGCTGAAATGACTTTTATTTTTCCAAGTCCCCACTGAAAGCTGTCAGGGCCAGAAGAAAGGAGAAGAGAAATGTTAGGTATTTTCTGGGATTTCCTTTATCAAATTAAAAGTGAAATAAATAGCCTATAACAGGCAGGAGGTAGGGAGTGAACACAGGAGCTGCTATGCCCAGGCTGAGACCTGAAATTAGCTGTGCTGAGCGCCCACCTGTTCCTGACACACAACATACTAGTGGTCCCTGGAGGCCCCACCTGGAGGCCCCTGGAGGGGAACCTCCAGGCCCCAACCTGTCCCTGCAGGTGTGAGTGTGGCTTGTTCAGCCCTGGCACTTGGTGCTTGCTTCCCAGGGTTGACTCAAGATCTACACTCAGTCACTGCCCTCCAGCACACCCCACCTAAGGGGTTCCCATGGTCCCCTGCTTCCTTCCCAAGCCAAGCTTTTCTTCGCTGGCTCCTGGCCTGACAACCCCCTCCTCAATCTGGATCTCCCTGCATTACCTCTTAGAGAAGTTTTTTGTTTGTTTGTACATGGATGGAGACTTGCTCTTGTTCCATTACTCACATTACCTTCTTCTTACTGCTATTATTTCTTTGGCCATTTCACTGGGGATTTGGGGAAAAGGGAGGCTTACATGCAAAGGTTCATATTACCACATTGAAGTAGAATACATCTTTAATTTTCATAGTATCTGGTTAGCCTGTGATTGATTTTCATTCCCTCAAAGTAGAAAAAAAAGAGGATTCTCTTCTCCTGAGAACTTGAGGTATATCAGAGTGAAGTAAGAAGTCACTAGCGGCGATCGTTTCCTGGGGTGCTCTTTGGGGCTAGCACACACTGTGCTTCCGACTGCACGCTTGACCATGCTGGGGACCGGGGACCTGATTTCCAGAGACTTCCTATACAACTGCAGGTGGCAGCCTGAGACAGCCTATCCTGTTTCCCGCCTCCAGCCCCAGGAGGGTCTGCTCTTACCTTCCACTCTTCACCTTCATTCCTTTCAAATGCTTTCCCCCTTTCCTGACTGGGTTTCAAAAACACAGAATAGAGGCTTCCTATTGAATGTCCTATTCTATGTCTACAAAATGACACCTCAGGGGAAGGAGAAGGAGGAAATAGAGCATGAAAAAGATACAGAGATGGAGTGCTCAAGGGACACAGAGTTGATTCTGTCTAATTATACGTTTTATATTCCCCTAATTGCTCTGTTTAATTATTGATGTGGAAAGTGTTTCCTTTTAGGGAGTTGAGTAATCAAGAGCCCTCAGGACCCAGAAGACAGACTTTGAGGGCTTTGGGTTTGGTAATTAAGGCATTATCAGTCACAGCTGGAGTGGAGCAGGCCCATGTGGGCAGTGGAGCACCACCACCGCCCATAGCTGAAAGCACCAAGAGCTGGTGAGAGCAGAATCTTGGGAAGCACATGCACCTAAGACGGCCTTGGAGTCAAGCAGCTTCTGTGAACAGCGACTGACAAACAGAAAAGAAGACAAACACCCTGCCGCAGTTTACTCCCCTCCTGCTCACTGACTGATTCTCTTCCTTCTACAACAATGTGTTCATAGACCCCCAACTATTTCTGCAGCTGATCTGGCTTTGTGGATTTCAACCTCCCTTCATTATCTCTAATTGTTTGGAGACTTCAAGTCACAAAAGCCTAATATTTGAAGTGTCAATACTGTTTCTGTTTAAAGTGTAATTGAACTACTATGGACTCAGCAGATATCGCTAATAATTTTCTCCTTTTTTTTAAGTCAACATCCTCCAATATTCATTTCCCTCAACCCCAGGAAAAGGCAGTGCCTCCTGGGTGGCCAGAGAAATGGATACTTGAATGTCATTGGAATGAGGGAGTAAAAATGGGAGTAGACGGACTGATGTGGTAGATTTGGGCTGGTGATTCAATTAGTACAGATCATACCATGAAGGCAATCATAATCCAGTGTAGCTGATGAATGTTTCTGTTTCCTTGTCTGTAAAATGTGGAGGTTCCACTGCATGGTCTCCAGAGTCCCTTCTACTTCTATCATTCTGGGTATGTGGATGAAGGAATGAAAACTCGGACAAGTGGCACAAAACTGGAGGAAGACATGCAGGTGAGCTACTCTGATCTTCCTTCACCAAAGGACTTGCGGCCCAGCTGTGTGAGGTGTGGTCAGCTGATAGTTTCCAGCTGTTAGAATCCTGAAGGTCATCTCAGCTACTGAGCAGACTTTGCTCCAGGTGGCTCTTGGTCAATGACAGAAGGTGGTGACACAGGTGCTTAGCCCAGTCTGCCCTTGTTGGAGCTTCTCTGAGGAGCAGTCTTTGCTTCAGATCTCTTGGTGGGGCTGGCATTGACTATCGGGTCTGTACAATCAGCTTCCTTCCCTTTCTCTTTACAGGTGACCCTCTCCAAAACACCTTTACTCTTCTCTGGATCTGCTTCCTGGAACACCGAAGGAATGACAGACAATACATTGTATAACCAAGTGGCATAAAACCAAGTGGCATACAACAGTGGTAAGTTCAACCACTGAAGGAGCCACTAGGAAAAGCAGTCATAAAGGAACCTGAATTTATCTTTGAAAGATGAGTGAGGTTTTAGTGGGTAGAAAAGAAGGAAATAGGCATTTCAAGCAGAGGGGTGGACACATGCACAAAGGCACAGTGATACAAAGGTGAGGTATGTGGGGCCAAGGGTACCAGTGGGAATAGCATGTGGATGGATGCAGTGGGTGCAGGAGGGTGCATTGGAAAGATAAAGCTGGAAAATATGAGATCCAAGATATACAGCTCTCATACATGCCCAATGTATGTAGTCATATTGGTTTGTAGACTCTGATTAGGAGAATGGTAGCCCAGGGAGAATAATAAGATACCTAAAGCAATAAAATGTGGAAAATTCCGTAGCCTAGTACTTTTGACAGCCTCCCCCAAAAGATGTTTTATTCTATGTTGTAGGTGGTTTCCTTGAACAACCAGCACCTGCTATTTGTTAGGAAGAAAATGAATTGCTTGTTAGGAAGAAATGAACAAAATCAATCATATTGTAACACCAATCTATCATGTAAAATTTAGTCTCTAAGCCCATGTTTCCGGGAAAGAAGTTGGCAGTTAATATTCCTAGCACCATCTACTTATTCAGGAAAAGAGAATGACCTGCTCATGGGATCCTAAAATAATTTCCTTAAGATCATTATCAGATTTTAACAACAAAATTCATCCACCCTAACAAAGTTTTCATTTTATAAATCACAACTTGCTTTAATTAAAGAAAAATAGCATTCTACAAACAGTGTTCCAAGGAACACACAGTACTATGGGTTTTCATTACAAATGCTTTCCATTGTGGGAAACACTGCCTGTGACAAAACCCATTTGACTTGCCACAATGAATTTTAGAAGCACAACTCTGAAAGGTCCACCGTAAACAAAAATCCACTTATGTTTGTTGAATTCATTTCCCATTCATATTGACCACAAACAACTCCTACTTACATAACACCATGGAAGTAACCTTATAAAGAATGTATTTTGTAGGCTGACTTTAAGGAATTCATAAACATTATATATAACAAAATGTGATAGTAGTAAACAAAAGAGTTGTCATTTGGTTTCATAAATGTTATCTCTTATTCATGAAGTTGCTGCCCTTGGACTCAGAATAAAGTTAAAGGCTGGGATTTGTTTTCAGCTAGGTATGTGGTGGTCCTTCTAACTGGTCATGCTGTGGAGAATCCCGTGTGTGACCAGTGGGACTGGGGAATATTCAGTGTATGTTTCCGTGGTAGAAAGATAACAGCTTACAGCTGGAAACATAGTTTAAAGGTATAAATGACAAGTTTGGGACGTAAAGTTTGCTGGATTGCCTATTCTGCCAAATTTGGGAACATTTGTATAAGGCTCTCTTAGCGTCGTGACCACAGTGCAATCGTCTTGTGTTCGCCCTAAGTTTCAGTGACATGATAAAAGTTGTGCATTACTAAAACAATGTTGCGAACGTGCCCAACACAGCTAGAGAAAATGCAAGCCATTGAGTTATGCAAACTAGCTTGAAGACAACCCTAGAGACTGCTTGAAAATGTTTTCAGGTGGCCCTATAAAGTGAGAGGGGGGGCTAAGCAGGTGCACTCTAGACACCCTCCCTCCCTCATTCAGTCAGCACAGATTCTATAACATGGTAAGAGTAGGCAACGTGTTATTTTTAAGAATGAGTCCTACTGGTACAAACATTTGAAACCACAACTGCCAACTGTAATCTGTCTATCTACACACACACACACACACACACACTGGAAGGTAGGTCTGTCAGTAGGAAAAGGAGGATAATCAGGGACTCAGGGACTTGATCACTTGATCACAGGGAAAGAAAGCCCTTCTTTTCCCTGCTCTGAATAGATGCAACACAGAGTTTCCCAGGGATTGTGCTCAGATATAAGCAAACCCATCCAAAATATAGTTCTTGTTTTTACCTTTGAATGTGAAGAGAAAATAGCAGAATCCAATGTTTCTGATCAGTTTGAGTATAAAGGATAACCACTGTTGATGGATCCCAAAACAATGGCCTCATGAGGTCATGGTTCAAATGATCAAAATCACAACAGTAACAAGAGAGTTCACATGAGCCATCTCCACTCCAACAAAAGCCAAACAAGGTATAACTTATCTCTGCCTTTCCAGATGGCAAAACCAATGTGTAAATCAGTTAAGCAATTTGTCCAAAGTTACCCAGGGGATAAGGGAGCATGCTGGGACTTGAACCCAAGGCAGACAGATTTCAAAGGCAGTGAGTCACAAAAACTAACTTTATAAAACCCTATATACATTATCTGCTCAGATGTGGGAAAAAATAGATTGTTTTCAAAGATTCCCATGGCTTGTTTGCTTTGAGGAACTTGGGAGAATATGCTATCACCCAAAATTTAAGTGATACAAAATTCAGAAGTTTATATTGTGGTCTTTTCTTTGTTTAGTTCTCCCAGTGGCCCCAGATGATAAGATGCAGTCATTGCAAGTGGAAACTCCTCAATCTCCCAGTTTGTAAATGTGACTTTTCATTTTGTTAGTGTGATAACCAAGTACAAGGTAGGCATTTCCTCTTTTCTGCCCAGTGGTTTTATAGCATTGACTCAAGTCTCTCCTCTCTGCCCTGAGACCTCTCCGAGGTGGGCCAGTGATGGTCCTGCTCACCATGGTCTGTCCAGGGAACAAACCTCGGGCTCTCATGTTGTGATAAACAGAATCAGGATGCTCGTGTTTCCATGCGATCTGGTCAAGCAACTATTCCTGAGGCTACTTTAGTGTCACCTAGAATTCAGGAGGATCCATCAATTTCTGGGTTAATTCAATCGAACATTTAGGGGATAAAGTATAAAGAGAAGGCTGTGAAATTTTATCATGATTTCTAAACAAATTCAAAGTGGAGCATGGATTGACGTTGTTGAAGAATAGCCAACTCCTTAGACATGCTTGCTCATAAATAGCTCACTCTTCAAACCCCAGAACTCAGGGTTGTATTTTCAACAATTTTTGTTATAGGTGCAATTCCAGACTGACTATTTGCCCTCACCTGTGAGATTTCCTCTCACCAGGAGAGCTAGCTGTGTATGTAAGGGTGTAGCGTGGGTGCCCGTCCTAACCACATCCCACTGTCTGAGAGAAGAGAATTAAATAAATAGATTTTGTCCCCTTTAAAAGTGGTTCAGACAGGAAAGGCCTCCTTTAATGTTATAAACTTGAATAGGAAAAAATGTCTATTCCCCCTCCCAACCCCCACTCTGTTCCCAGCATCTTTGTTTGAACTGAGTTTCGAAAAAAAACATGTAAATCTTGGCCCAGACTAAGCAAATCACCTTAAAAAGGAAGGTTAGAGAACTGTTTATTATTTGAAATGTCTCTCCCTAGACCTTATTTTTGATAAATTGGCTTCAGCTTCATTACTTCATGATATATCTCCCTTGACATTTAATTATACTTACTCCAAACACATTAAGCGAATCAGTCTGAACAGCTTCTTATTAATATGCAAATTTCTCCTTTGAAAACCCATGAATCTGTGAAAAATCTCTTTAGGCTTCCATTAAACCCACTCAGGAAGTTGTATACCTCACACAGACACTTGCCTCATTCACTGACTCAATGATTCAGCATTTACTAATTGTCTCAGTTAACTATGCTGGCCACATCAAGGGGAGGTGGTAGGAGAGAGAGAGGGCCAGGGGTCCAAATGGGATTCAGAAGCTGAACACTTAAAAGATGAATGATCAGAAGGCCAGGCCTGAATTAGTGCCTGTAATTAGAGTTGAAAATCCAGCCTCTTTGCGAGCACAGTCAGCCACATGAGTGGGAACAGCCCATTTGGAGGCTGAGGAGCCTGACACAGTGTACCAGTGACTTCTCTGGCAGTAGCTGTTAAGGCTGAAGTTGGGACTGCCAGACTGGGACTTAGGTGGTCCCCTGAACATGAAGAACTCTCTTAGGCACTCACAAAGGCTCACTGCACACATGCTCATTGACAATGGCATTTTCAAAAGACCTGATCATCATGTAACATGGGGTGCCACAGACAGACTCTCCTGTTTAACAGAAGAACAGGGTGATGTCCAGGGGTGAACCACCAGCCAGTTCAAATTGCAAACTGGCAATGAATGGTTGGTCCTAAGGCAGTCAAGAGAGACATGTAGCCAACATTCCAAAATTCCGGAAATAACGCCCAGCACTTGAGGAGCAAGTTGAAGAAGACTTGGCAATGAGGAGAGAGGCATATGGTGAGGGAATGAGTTTTCCAAGAAAGTCCAAAGCCTGAGGAATCAGAACTAAGAGGAACAAAGTAGAGATAGCACAGGAAAGGAATGTGGATATTTGGAGTTTAAGAGAGAATTAAGAATGTCTTTGGTATCAGCTGACAAGATACCCAAGATGGGCAAAGGCTACCATTCTGCTCAGGATGTCCTGAGACAAAGTGTGAAATAGGGGTGCCTGGCCTTGCAAATGGCCTTGACTGCTGACCAGAAATTACACGGCTTAATAAGGGGAGTAGAAGATAAACTTTATTTAATGAGCCCCACTATATCCCAGGTGCCATCTAAGGTGGTTTTATAAGTTATTTCACAGTGTCCTTATAGCAGCCTTGAAGAAACAGGAAAAAACAACACATCATTGTCCTGAGTCCTGACTGGATGGGAACACAGACCCAGCTTTAAAAGTGTCCCCAGACCTTTAAAGGGAAGACAAGAAAATAACAGTGGAACTCTGGCAATCTAATAATTATTAAACCCACTTTTAAGGTAGGATTAAACCACTCTATATGTACCTGTTATTTGAGGGTGATCACATCCATAGCAAAGGGTTTAAGTTAAAATAATACATATTGGAGGAATCAGATTGTATAGGGATTAAAAGATATTACTTTCATGAAAACAACTTCCTAAAATTTTGGATAGAGTCTATAAGTTGATCAAAGAGGACAATAATAACAAAAATTTAAATAGTATTTATTGTAGTAAAAGATCATAGTCTCATGTATACAGTTCTTTTGTTGCTTAGAAGTTCTGTTATATTTAATGAAACAAATCAGAAGAAAAGGGACTTATATGAAGAACTGTACATTTTACTAGAGCTCCTCTGAGAATATTTTTACACATATCTCAAAGCAAGCTAGAGGAGAAATTAAGGTGGGCTTGGTGTTTTGGAGAAAACAAACCAGAAACATCTATCTCAATACCTTCCTTTTCTCATCCCAGTAGTGATAGTGTGTGCATTCTCGTCTCCTTGACCAGACAGATGGAAGAGCACAAGAGTAGGAATGCATGACTGGGGAGTCCATAAATCAGGACAAGTTCCTGGCTGTGCCACTTCACAGCTGTGCCAACTTGAGTCTTTGTTCCTCTGAATGGTTTAATGCCCGATTCACAGTGTTGTTAAGAGAATTAAAGAACCTACTGTATAAGGTGCTTGGAATAAGTAGTAGTCAACGATATCCCTACTGTCATTAAACACACTCCTTGAAGATGGGATACACTCTTCTATTGAACTTTGTAGCTTCAGGACAGTCGAACAGAGTGGGGTCTCAACAGGTACAACCGATTTATGTGTGCTTCTGTTTAAAAAGACCTTATTTAATATACATTGTTGATACATTGTTGTTTAATATACATTGTTATATCAACTCAAAGTCAACTGCACTGTAATTCATGCCTGAACAAAGTTTATCTAACACATATATTTTTCTCTGTAGGGTACACCACAACTTTTCTGAGCTTAGGGACATAGACAGCACTTGGGGAGCCACTTAAACAGTGAAATCACCAAAAAAAAGCAGCACAAAAATTAAGAAAAACATGGCACTAAATAGGCAGTAAATAGGACACTTGTTTGCAGTACAAGAGCTAAAACAAGAAGGCAGAGCATCTCCTTATCCGACCTCAGGAAGGAACATGCGCACCAGGTTACTCAAATCTTTTGTTGCTCTCTCTGTGCATGCCCACAAATGACAGTGAAAGCATCACAAGTATGAATTTTAGGGTTACAAATAAATTCTAGCAAGTAGATAAATTCACAAATACAAATCTCTGAATAACAACGGTCCACTATATTTGTTAAATGGATGGATGAAAAAACCTGTAAAGGAAGCCAAATACATTGTAAGAGTTCTGTTCTTCCAGATCAGGTTTTCCTCTTCAACCAAAAAAAAGCAAAACATTAATAGGTCAGAGACACACCCATTCATACAAAATGGCAAGTTGATGTCATATTGCTTTCCTTATGCTAATGAATAATAGCTCTACTTTCCCACTATCCACTCTCTGGGTCACAAAAAGGGGAGAAAGAACAGATCTGAAGAATTATATTAGATTCTCTTATCAAGACCAGAAACTGAAATACCAGCATGTTTTTCCAGTGACTCCAGAACTTCCCCTAAATGACCTGGAGAACCAGCATGACTCATTATACAGCTGCCAGGCAAAGAGTGGTGTTTCTCAGAACTCTCAATTCCCATGCTCAGGTTTAGTGATCCTTTCCTGGTTACAGCAAGAAAAAACATATCTTCATCCCCTTCTCATTTGTCACCTCCCAGAAGTTCAACTTCAGAGCTAGAGCCTTATAGAAGTCACTTGGATCTAAGTCTCTTTCCAAATGATAAACCTGCAATTGTTGCCTGAAGAGTCAGTTCCAAAATAAATAAGCATATGCTATTTTTTAAAATTATGTTTGTGACCAAAAAATAGGTTTAAGTTGTTTTAAAAGGCAAAGACTAATTTTTAATGCAACTGAATGGACTTGATTTTATTTTGTAGATATAAGAAAATATGTTCTTATGTTTTTAAGTTCTCTTTTGCTTTATGAGACAATGACCACAAGCTTTCTAATACCTACCTCCTGGCTCCCCAAGAGAATCCACAAGATCTCTCTGCATAGATACGTGGTCTGAAGAATAGGATGGGGAATGGTTTTGGGGAATTAAACCTTGAATTCCATTAATAATGTTGCTAATGGACTCCACCGATGTTTCACCCTTACCCCCAAGGTTGAAGTTGCTAATCATGTCTAATCAGTTCATGTTAACACATGGAAATTGACAACTCCCAATGAGAAACTTCTTGTCACAAAGTCAAGGAGCCAGGAGGAGCTTGATGGGCATGAAGCCTGTGCAGTCTCACAGGGTCCATGCTTAGAGAGGTTCTACCCTCTGTTCAGTACTCTGATGTTGCAGCCCCCAAATTCTCAATACTTTCCTTTTAACACAGAGCCCTACATTTTTATTTTGCACTGTGCTCCCACAAATTGTGAACCTGGTCTCTCATGGAGCTAATCACTGAGGGAGGGCTCTGCAGATCCCTGGTCCAGTGCTTCTCCCATCTACTCTAAGTGATCCAACATTAGGTCTGCAAAATAGGTCACACACATGTGTGTGACACCAACTTTGTGCCCCCAGAACCCATCTATCTGCTGAGGGCGGGCTACAAGCCAATCTCCCCAGCACTACTGCACTCAAACACATTGGAATCATAGCTACAGCTCGGCCCAGTTTATCTTTATTAAAAGAATGAGCTAACAGACAAGTGGGTTAGGAACACACCGTTTCCTGGATAAACTGTGGTCTTCAGTCACTCCAGCATCATCAAGTGGCATATTTTATGCATACGTATTTTTGTAAAGTAGCTAGAGAAATAAAGCAATTTTATATCATCTAAAAACAACAATCTTCCCATTTGGCAGGCTGCCCCCATCCTTCCCTTCACAGATCTTCTGTCTCTTCTTCAGGCTCCCGGAGCAGTCTCCCTCCCGTCCCTGTTACTTTGCACAAAGGTGAATAAATCAATGTGAAACTCTTATTATCTTATTTTCTCTCTCCTCCCTCCTGTTCTGTCCTACCAATCTTGAATGGTTTGAGAAAAATTAATGCCGGTGTCTCTGGAAAATGTATTGCCCCTATAATTCAGTTTTAAAACAAGCATACCAGCAGTGGCCAAACATTGTGTAGAAGGTTCATTTTTCACAAGAGTAATTGAATCTTTCCTTTCAATTTTCTTTCAAGTATTAAAGACAACTGATGCCTCACTGAAAACCCTTATAAAATTTTCACCAGATACTTGTCAACTGAGGGGAGCACTATCTCTTGTACAGGACAGGGGCTGGGGTGAGTGGGGAGACGGCAGTGGGAAAGCATTTCCCTGTAAGTTCACAGCCAGAAGGTTATTCCAAGGTAGTGAAAGTAATAAGAAGCCTTTATTTCATCAGCCTCCACTTTATGCCATCAATATTTCTGTGAGGTTAAAATCTGGCTTTCAGTGATTTCTTAAATGACAACATTGCTGAATTTAACTGAGTTTCAAAGAATACAATACACATTCTTTAGCACATGGCTTTGCCCTGCCAAGGTTTTAAAAGGTGTTTTCTGTTGAGAAATGTATATTTGGTCTGTCAATGTTACATTTGTGTGTTTTAAGTGACAGCTCAATTTTATAATGTTTTTGATCCAATGAAAATGACATGTCTTTCTAGTTACTGGTCAGACATCCAGCCTCAGTGTTTCACAGAATGAAGTTCAAAGTGGTACTGCATGGGTAGGTCACCTTCATGTCTACAGATGGATATTCCATATTTTCCCCCAATTTCTTTTACAGTTGACTTAAATGGCTCAGTAATTGAGCAACTCCCAGGCATCCAGATCTGCCACTGAGCAGAATCCACCCAAGGAAGTGGATACCTCATTTTGCAAGTCACTGAAGTTGTTTCTGGATATTTTCATGATAGTAGTTTCCTTTTCTAGAATTCATTTACTGCCCTTACCCTACAATTGTGTCATTTTTCATTTTTGATCCTCATCAATGCCTCCTTTTCCCTAGGTTTTGAATCCTCTAGAAAGTAATTCTGTGCCAACTGTCACTGTCTTCCTTTGTAATGAAAACTGAAAATCAAGCAGAGTAAAATATGAGAAAAATAATATGACATGTGTGAAATAAGGTGGAATGTGGAATTTATAAAACATGATTAGTGACCACTTCCACAAAGCTGAGAGCCCCATTGAGACACTGGGGCCAGATCCTCCAGCCCAATTATCTATTTGCTGAAGATTGTGCAGAGTTCACAATTGAGGAGGTCCCTGGTGTTTTATTCTTGTTTTGCTTTTCTTCATTAAGAGTCTGGACAGCTTTGGAGCACACAAAAGCATGAAGACTCTACTTGGAGGAAGGAAAAGTATCTGGGCAGTGTTATCTACTGTTTCCTACTGTTAATCCAGTGTTGCCTAACAAAACAACACAATTTAATGCTGACAGCAATACAAAGCATTTATTTGCTCATGATTCTGTATTTTATAAAGGGCTTAGCTAAGCGATTTTTCTGTTCCATTTGATGTCAGTTGGGCTCATGAAGCTTTATTCATCTGGGAGCTCAGCTGGGCTATAATGACCAAAATAGCATTACTTGAATGTCTGGGTTCTCAGTGGTGGTGGCTGAAGAGCTGGGGGCTGGCTTGCCTCTCCCTTCAGCAGGGTGGTTGGCCCAAGGGAGCAAAAACAGAAGCTGTCAGGCCTCTACATGGCTGAGCCTGGAACTCACACAGCATTGCCTCATCCACTGGCTACTGCAAGTCACACAGCCAGCTTAGATCCAAAGCAAAGGAAATAATTAGATTCCACCTCTTGATGGAAGAAGTGGAACGCACAGTGGAAATATGAATGGGAAGCATCACTGGCGGTCACCACTGGGGACAATACCATACCAACTCCCAATGTTCTTCTAAAACCAGATGCTAGCTCAGAGAAGGGCACTATAGGTCAGCTGAGGGAGTTTACAGTCACCCTCCATAATTTCCCTCATAGGTCAAAAACATTGCCAAAGAACACCTTTTCCCTTAAGCATCACTACATATTATTATATCTGTGTTTCAAATTTATTTGAGTTACATGTCAGTCCTATCACACTGAGTCAATAGGAAACTATTGTGGGTGAAGTAGGAAACTTGTAAAGTGGAATCAGATCACGTGCAATTCTTCAACATAGTCAACCAAGCAAGCTCAAAAAGACCGAAACATAGATCATAGTTATGCTGCCATGCTCAGTTAAAAAATGACCTTGGCTTCCAACATCACAGGAAAAGTAATATCTCAGACATATCTCCAGAGAAAAATACAGAATTGGTCTTTGAGCTTCTAAGAGCCCAAAGGATTCTCAAAGGTAATTTTGATTTTGTAGGGTCTTTACCTTTCACACTGATTTTGGAAACTCACCACCAACCATGTAAGATGAGAGTCCATTCTGTATGTCCCAAACTTACCAATGCAGAGCTATAGAGAAAGAGTGCCCCTGTGCTCCTCAGTTTGGACATAGGCAAATGAGCCTAAATTCCTTCCATGAACATGTTTTAGACTTGTGGTCCAGGCTAATAGACTTATCTTTTGTGTTCTAACAAAAAGTTGGGATCTATCTCAAGTATAGATGAAATAAATTTCTGCAGAAGAGAAAGCAAATGGTTGATTTTGAGTTTCTCATTGACCTCTGATTACTAGGCTTTCACAACTGATCAAAATGTCCTCACGCAACAATCTACAACATGCTAGTGTTACCTTCATCACTGACTGGCTGTTTGACACTGAGCAAGCTATTCTTCCCTTTTCTGAGCTCCAGTTTAAAGAGTTACAGGTTAAAGGTCAAAGGGATATTATAGTTCCAGTTAAAGAAAGGGGGTGAACATAATAATCATTAATGCTTATCCTTGCAAAATGTTTTATAGTGACAAAGCACGTTTATCTAATTATCTCATTTGATTTCAACTTCTAGTGTCCCTTCCATTTTCACCAGTGTATGATTTGATGGATTAAGAAATGCATGCTCAATTGATAAAAATACACCAGTTTTCAGCAGTTTGCTTTAAACAGTCAAAGAAATGTAAATGTCTCTGCTATGAGGAAAATCTACCTTCCTTAATCTCTACATCTGTGTTGGAAGATCATCTATCATTTTTTAAATATTTTTCAAAACTAAAGGAGAAGTATGACTTACTATTTAATAATCAGCTTTTGCTCACAACATTCTGTGGTTTACTGTAGAAATTCACTTTAGAATAAGAATCTCCTAAAGGAAAAACAATCTATCTTCTTGAAAGATCTTGGCATTCACTCCCACTCTGGTCCACTCAAAAGAACGGAATTGGGGGGGGGGTGGTCCCTGAGACCACACATTCTTGTTTAAGCTGAGCAACTTCCCTTTTCTCAGTTTTGTTCCATTTTACTTTAATGAAAAATTTCACTAGAACCAAGAATTCTAAGTTCATCAAGTGTTTGAAAACTACTGCTTAAGGGAGCACAGGTAGCTTTGTAAATCTTTGCTAACTTTACTTATATATTGTGGTATAATTCTTCCTACTGATACCTCAAAGTATTTTTCTTACTGAAAGCTATGATATAAACGACTCAGACTGACCCTGAATATCCCCAAAAGCCTCCTTTATAGTTCTACCCTGTGGTTTGAACGAGTTTTGAATGGATGCCAAACCTTTCCTATCTCACTAAAGAGACTAAGATGACAAAAGAAATCGAGCCAGGGAAAAAAATAAAATCCCAGTCATAAAATTTTAAAGAATTCTCAGATATTAATTCTGACCTAAGGGCCAGAGTGACTCACTGGTGAGGGATGCTGAGTAATCTTACTTTGGATTTCTTAATCCATGTCCTGTTAATGGATTTGAGCCATAGCTCCAAAGGTTAGGAATTAAAGACCCCATTTCCACCTCTTTTTATTAAATTATTCTAACCTCATCCTGGGTAATTCATCACTGTCTCACTCAGTCTTGGTATACACGTTGTGAATGGAAGGGCTAGTTTATATTATTACCCTCTCTACCTTCTCAAACATAGCATAAACAAAACAAAGCCTGAGCTGGTTTCTTTGAGGTTCGAGAGAGTGGGTCTTCTCATTTTATACCTGTGCTGCCAAATGTCCAGTCTTAAGGGACTTGCACTCCTTGAGAATTCTCTTCCCTCAGTGAAATTTTATCTCTTTTTTTAGGCTTGATCATTTCAAATATTAGCTCAGCATGAGTCTTTGAGCACCATGGGCAGATGACACAGCACATTCAGGGGCTGCTGATGGCTACTTGAAGAAAGTATCCTGCCTGCTGCAGGCTACTTGAAGAAAGAAGATGAAAGTTGGGTCCTTCATACACCTCCAGACACCTCCTTCACTTGTGAAAGGTACTGGCTTTCTTTGTTTCCTGTACATGTAATAAAGCAAAACGGAGGCCTTCCCTTAACTTTACCTATTTTGAACTGAACTGTTCCCCTACCTCCTGCTATATTCATGTATTGAAACCTTAACCCCCCAATGTGACTGTATCTGGAGATCAAGCATTTAGAGGTAACTCAGGTTAAATGAGGTCATAAGAGTGAGCTTTAATCTAACAAGAGCAGAGTCACTAGGGATATGCAAGAAGGCCAAGGAAAGATGCCTCAGGAGGAACCAACCCTGTTGTTGACATTTTGATCTTGGACTTCCAGCCTCCAGAATTGTGAGAAAAAAGTTCTATTGTTTAAACCACCTAGTATGTGGTATTTTGTTATGACATCCTTAGAAGATGAATGCGGTGCCACATGACCTCAACACTTGGCATTAACCTGAAGAAGAAAAGTTTCTAGAAGACATAGTGACTGTCTTTAACTATTGGAGAGGCTACTATGTAGAGAATCAGATTTTTTCTCTGCATACCTAGGAGGAAATCTAGAATCAGCTAGAAATTATAAAGATTTTGGGCCAATTACAAAAAAAATTTTTTAAATTTTAAAGCTTTTCAAAAGAAGAATGACCTAGATGCCAAAAGGGAGTGAGGTCCTCTCATACGAATAGCTGCGTGTCAGGATTCTGAAGCATCACACAGAATGCTGCACTGCTGGGACTCTAGGATGGCTTAGAGGTGGTGAAGCAGTTAAGGAGACCCCTCATAAAGGGTTACCACTAACCAGTTCATGACCTTGGGAAAGCTGCATAAAGTCTCCTAACCTCAGTTTCCAAAACCTTTTTTAAAAAAGCATTTTTTGGTGAAAATCAAAAAGGATTATATGTTAGTAAAGCATCACATGAATGGAAGCGTCACCTTCCTCATCACCATCATCATCACCACCACATTGTACATAGCATTTGGTGGAATGAAGCCATTTTAGGGCAAATATGTATATTTTCCCCTTTGAGACTGCTTAAAAACTAGTCATTAAAAACAAACCCCTAAAATTTTGTATTACAGCAGAAGAAGGAAAGGAACAAAAAGTCTAGGTGAAATTAGACAACATGTTCTCTTTTCCAAAATGGGTGAGATGCAATCTGAACAAGCTGTGCATGTAGAGAAAAAACAAAACATTAATCCTTCATAAAAGGGTCTGGGATAACCCTTGTAACCCGGCAAAACTGCCTTTCCCATGAGTCACCCTTTGAAGGAAAGGGCTCTGCCAGCGAGCACCTCTGCTCTAGCCTATTGCTTTCATTTGTCACTGTTTGGGCCCTGTGATGTCCAGCGTGATCTCGTCTCTTTATTTGTATAGTGTGGCTCATATTGCTGTGGAGACGTGACGTCAGGAATCTCTGACACAGGTGAGCAATAAGGAGCAGATGGTGCCTCCACAACCCGAGAGTCTCTTCTCAAGCCCTGATCCTTGCAACAACCATAATTATTATAAATAGGCGGGTGATAGGATGAGCAAAGAAGCAGGTCATCCAAGGGGACCTGCAAAGCAGTGTCCTCTGAAAAGAAATTCAGCCATTGCCAGGGGCAACACAAAGGCACTCTGATTGGTTATTGTTCATGAACATGGTGCTCACTCGATGGGTGATTGTCCTAATCTGATTAATGAAATGAAGATGCGGACAGGGTGTTCAGCTTGCTGCATTTCATGGCTGACCCACAGTGGGCAATTCCCCACAGAACATCAATTCTCAGTGCCCTTGTCAGATAACTGTTTATGAAAAGATGAATGTGTGTGGCAATCTCAGGTGAAGAAGGCTGATGTATGTGTTGCTAATGATTGAAATAATCAGGTTGGTAATAAGTGGCATGTGTGTGTGTCAAGTGCAAGCTGAGCGGCATTAGCATTCCTCAGGCACCTCTGTCTGACAACTCCCCAACATCAGCCATGAATAAATACCAAGCCTTACCCAGACCTAATTAAATTGCCAATGCAACACACCTAAATAACACTGATATCTTAATGACACCAGACCGTGTTCGAGTAATGAACAGCGTGTCAGGGGCATGCACGGTGAAGGAGCAGCCAGTGCTCTGCCCACTCCACAGGGAGCATGTCCATGCGTAACTCCTCCCAGGGTTTGTTTATCGTGAGGGAGCTTTCATTCCTGGATTTTTCTCTCATGGTCTGCCTTCACCAGCTGAGAAAGCTTTCCTTCCATTTCCCAATCTAGACCTGGGAATTAAGCCTCTCTCTGCCTGAGAAAGGTTTTATATTGTCTCACACTCCACTGCACCCCAGAGGTTGTGGTCCTGTGGTTTCTGAAAGAACCCAGCTGGGCTCAGGATGAGTGACAGTCGATCCCAGACCTGAGGCTGCACCCATCACCTCTTTGGTGAGTTTATGGAAGGGACACGCTCTTTTTCATGTCTGCATCACTCAAACCACCTAGCACAAAACTCAAAAACATCAGATGAAGCTTTATTGCCCAGCCTCTTGTCAGTCTAGGGGATTGCTTGAACAGGGAACTATGTATGTGTATTTCCCTGCTTCATTTCCACCAGACCTTCTCCTCCAATATCATAAAACTGTCTGCTGGTGGACCCTCTCCTCACCACAAAGATGTGTGCACTTTCATCATGCCTTATCCCTTTATCTTCATATGCCACCCCCAGAAAAAAATGCAACTGCCTCCCACACATCATTCCAGCCATTCCTCCCATACCACTCATCTCAATACCCATGATCCTGCAGGAGATTTTCCCCACTGACTTCCTTACGGAAACTGTTCACCTCCTTAGCCACTCTCTACCTCCTCTTTACTTCCTCACCTGACAGATACAGAGATTGGACAAGGCCAGCATTTCTCAGCTGCATTCTGCAGAACACCAACCTTTCACAGCATGGTACCAAACAGTGACGCTTGATAAGTATGTGTTGAACAAGTAAAAATATATGTTCCATGGAAAAATGGATTTCATAGACAAATAAGTTTGGGAAGAGTTGCGATAAATGTTTTTAATCTTTAGGACTTTTCGAACCCTCTAATGTGTTAGTAAGTACTATGGAACTCTAAGATCATATAGTTTGCAACATTTAGCCAACATATTGAACTGGTACATTCATGTTTTGTACAATCAGCTAGACAACCCCCACAGAACACACATTAGACTTAATAATTACCAAATTTCCTACTCTACTAAATGTTCTAGAACATATTAAATTCTATGACCAAGTGTTTCACTAGAGACCCATCTTCTACTCTCATGATTTCAGAGGAAAAAAAGTAGTCTTCACCTCAGTCCCTCCCCTCCACATCTAGCACTATGTCTCCCCTCTGTAAGTCCCCATCATTTAATTACACTAACAAGTCCAGGTCTCATTTTCAAACTGTAATGCTTCCCGGTGGCCAATGCCTTGGTCTTTAAAAACTTTGTGGCTATATTGCTTTTATATATTGTCTTAATCAGTTCAGGCTGCTAAACAAAATACCATAGACTAAGTTGCTTACACAATGAATACTTTGATATTTTTCTCACAGCTCTGGAGGCTGGGAGGTCTGAAATCAAGGTGCTGGCAGATACAATGTGTGGTGAGAGCTCTCTTCTTGGTTGGCAGACATTCACCTTCTTACTGTGTCCTCACAATGCATATGAGGACATCAATCCCATCACAGGGCTCCTCTATCAGGACTTCACCTAAATGTAATCATCTCCCAAAGGCTACATGTCCAAATATCATCACATAGAAATTTGGAGGGCCACACAGATATTACATCCATAGCATAAACCCACCATGTCTGGTAACATCCTAGGTAATATTCAGGTTAAAGACCTTGACCTTCTGTCTGTCATGTTCCAAGACTTCACAGATAGCCTCACTCCACATGTGGCAGCCACGAACAAAGGCACACACTTAGCTGTTGCACAGCACCAGTCTGCGAGCACTCTAACACACCCTGCTTTTTAAGCAAGCATTTCCTCTGGTTATGTCTCTTCTGCTCACCACTACTTAACAATTCTCTGACTCGGAAATTTTCCTAACACTGAACCAAATAAATCCATTTGTCTTCCTCTCACAGTAGTTGCACCCACTCTGTTGACACCACAGTTGGACACATCAGCACTTCCTCATACACGTCCCTCCGACCGCCACAGGGACCCAGCGATTACCTGTACCTATTGTCACACTTGGAATTCCTGAGCCATAGGTTTTTTCCCTTTTAGCCTTTAGGAAAAAGTCCCAAAACTATCCTATCTTAGCTCACCATAAATTCTTGCCAACTAGTATAACTGAATTGTTAATGGTTAATGGACCTTTTATTCATATCTTATCAATTATCTCAAAACTTCCCTTCTCTCTAGACTTACCATTGTCCAAGATGATCATGGGAGATTGATAGATATTCTGTGAAAAGAAGATTCCATGGCTATATATCCAGGGTCTGGCACAAATAATGCTCCTTTTTTATTACAAAATCATAAGAATGTAATTCTGTAACATAACAATATCATACTAAAGTATACCATATGACATTTTAGGTGAAATGTTCAAATTAAAACTTTAAATAGTACACCCATATTATTACCCTACCAACCACACTCAAGCAGGCATTACTTCTGTCAGACCGCAAGGTTAAATTAAAGTTTCATTTATTCTCAGAGCCTTGCAATTCTAACATGTATTATGAATCTGCTAGGAAGTGCAACGGCAAGCAACATTTACAAGTTCATTTGAAAACCGAGCTTTTTATCATTAGTCTAAATGAATGAGCCAAACTTTTCAGCAGAAGTTTAAGTTTCTTTTTCAGGACTTGTGATAAACAGGCCCTATTTCCTTTCCTTCCTGAGGACACAGCTACCCCTTACCTACCACTCTCCCCACCACGCACTGTGGGGTGGCATATGCCTGTGCTCCAGCCAACAGTGCAAAAGCAGAGAAGACGCACATCACTTCCCCTCCTGGGCTGTGAACCGCCCTTTGCACCCCTCAGGGTTCTTCTCCCCAGCACTACTCACCTGGAGTGGATCCTGGAGCCAGCTTGGTAGCATGTGTTATATGATAAATATGGGTCCCCAAACCACTATTTGCAGCAGTCACCTGACCAAAACACCAGCATTCTTGGTTCTTTGGGTGAAAAGTAAACTTTTGTTTATGTAGGTACTCAAATTTGTGGATTTATTCAGGGCTAGGACTAGAGTGAGATTAGGGAGGTATTTTCCTCAGGTGCAACATTTAAGGGGGCACCAAAAATTCAGCCAACAAGATAAATGAGATTTTAAAGCAATATTTTTAAAACATCAAAATTGATGCAAAATTCTCCATCATGAACTAATGATCAGCATTAGAAATAAAGACAGGATCACCATTTACATCATTTCCGTGCTGTGGCAGCCATGTGTCCCCACCGACAGAGGCTGCGTGGCGCACACAGCCGCAGGCCACCATCCGAACAGCCCACTCAGATCCCCTCCTGGCCTGTGCAAAGGGCACCCGGCTGACGCCACACTGCTCAGCCAGAGCCCTGTACTTTCAGGCTCCAACATGCTGTCTCTACTGACATGAATCTCATTCCCTGAGAAAAAGAAAAGCAATTTTTAAAAATTCTTCTTTTGAGTAAGTTGTATTCACTTCTGTCTTTGTGCTATGCTTTGACCATTTCCCATTCTCAGGTTTCCATCCTTTCCCTTCTGGATCACAGCAAACTCTTCACCGTTAAGGTTCCACTGTCTCCTGCATGCGTGGCTTTACTTTAAGAATCTATCTGTCTCATGGCACTTTTATGTTTTTCATATATTATTTAACTCAAGAATTGCGATTTAGCATTTTAGGTCTGAATCTGTTCTATCCCAATAAGCTGCATACTTTGTGAAGTTAGAAGCCTGTGTTAATCTTCTCTCTATTCCCACACACAGAGACATCCATTGATGGGCACTTACTGATTTGATTTAGACCCGAGTTTATGGCTGTCTGACTAGCAATTGCTATATTTGGTTCTTGAAGACTTTAATTTTCCCTTGGCTGACCATGGTACTTATAACCTAAGTGCCAGGTATGTCAGGGGAAAATACGATTGCAGCATTGATCAATACAACTTCCCCATGAAAGCATTCTCAAGGGCAATGTCGAAAGTGGTTGTGGGAGTTGGGTGGGGGTGGGGCTCTTTATGCTTCTTCTTAGGTGGCCGGCTTTTGCTCTATCACCTTATTTGTAAATTCATTTGTAAAAAAAAGAGTTCCCCTCTAGGCTGAAATGTGTTTTCTCCAGAAACCTGGCTACAGGCTGAAGGGGCAGAGCTCAAATCTACCTTCCTGATTATACAGCACTGGGGGACTTTTTCAAATGCAAATTAAGATGATAAAAGGTACAGCTAATACTTCTTCTTCAGCAGCCCTGGACTTGAGAAACAGAAAAGGAAGCAGCAGACTCAGGTGAGGGGCTTCCCGGGTTGCCTCTCTTCTCTCACCCCAAGCAAGTCATTTGACCCTTGACTAAAGCTGGAGGAATAGTTCTCTCTCCTTGGTTACTGACCAGCACTGCTTCCCCTTCAGCTGGGAGGAGAATTGCATATGATGGCCAGGAGAAGTGGCCTTTGGCATCATTTGGACTTCTGGATCCCCAGGTTTAAGGCTTTCCATTTTTCTATGATCAATTAACTTAAATTCCTGCTGTTTCTTTGTCATGGTGCAAAGTCTACACAAGGAGCAAGAATTGCTCTGGCCCAAAGCCGAGTACAAAATCCAGAATCCTATTAAAAGATTAGGTTATATTTGAAGTATGGAGTTGGAGGCAGGTCCTCCCTTGAACTTTTTGTTGGCTCTGACAGTGCTGGCTGGGGAGAGGTGAGTGAGTACAAGGCACTGTGCATTTGTAAGACGGTGCAGCCAGGGGGGCCCCAAAAGAGGATTTGTATGGGGTCCAGAACTCAGGGTGTCTAGGAAATATTAAAAATATGGGATGTCCTCGCCCCCACAAGTCTGAGCTGGGATTCATGGAGCAGGGATACATTGAGTTGTTTTGCATAGCAACAGTTTTGCAGATAACCTTTAGAACAGTCATTTAACATATCTATAACTTTTAACTGGTTTCATAGATACGTTAAATAGCTGTGGCCACCACTTTGAGCTAGGGAGAAGGGACTGACTTCCACCCAGGATGTAACTGGGAGGCAACTCCCCCTGGTTACAGCGCCTGCATAAGAGCTTGGAGATGATTGGCTCCACACTACAAGGCCATGCCTGCCGGACTTACTATGGCAGCTCACAAAAGCTGGAAAATACGGGAATGCTGGCAAGTGTAGCCAATTGTGGGAGAAGTCAGAAATGAGGCTGCAAAGGAAGATTAGCAATGGGATTTAAACCCAGGCACAGCAGCCATGACAAGAATTACCACACGGCTTTGGCAGAGAATCGCCACACGGCTTTGGGTCTCCCTTTGCCATGCAGCTTAGGAAGCCAGAAAGCAAGATGTAGCAGCGACGCAGAGCTCTCTTAGCAGCTTGGAAGAATGCAGGAGAGACACTGAAGGAAGTGGGTGAAAGGACTCGTCCTGGTGGGCTATAAGAAGGTGTCATGTGAGTCTGGAATAAGAACTGAAGACCCCAACGACATAGCTGATGGTGCTGGAAACTGATGGAGGCCTACCAGCCGAGCACAAATTACTGGGAAGAACCAGGGGCTATCTGAGTCACATACTTCTATTTCTTTTCCTGAGAAAAAGTACCCTGGACCAGGCAAAGGGGGGAAAGGAAGGACTGTGTGTGTTTGTGGGTGTTTTAAGGGACTTGGGGGTTTTAATGAAGGCATTAGGTCATTACTCTTAAGTCTGTACAACTTGAATAAATAATTCCTTTCCTTTTCACTGATCTCTAACATGGAGAGCTATAATTCTCTAGTGATGGGCAAGGCAAACCTAGTACAGGGGGACCCCAGGAAAAGGGGGGTCCATTCAGTAACATTGTGGGACCCCCTTCCCTGGTGGCCAATTAGGGAAAATCATGGGAGACTACATGCACAGTAGCTTTAAAGTAATACAACTACTTGTACATACTTAGTAAAAGCCCACCACAACCAGCCAGGAAGGATCCACCCTATAAGAATAGAGTCCCTCCAGCCCATGAGGTCGGTTTCTGCTTGGAGTTGGCCTGCTCCCATATTTTCTGCTATAAACTCTGGGTGTTTGGTTCACAGGTCAGGAAACTAGGTGCTGCCTGTCCTAACAGGTGCAACACAGGGGTGACCAAGGAGAGCATCTCCACTGACCCTGTGTGGGAGAAGCTGCTAGAAGAAAGGAGGAGAGTGCTGTGGCTGCACCCACTAATGGGGAAGCCAGAATAAGCTGTACTTACAATGACATTGATGAAGAGGTCTTTAATGGTGACCTTATGCTTTCCTCTTAGTTTTCCCTTCTAAAAAAACTAAGGTCTTCTCTACTTGTGCTTCCTTCAGGGTTCCCAAGACTTGTATATGTACCAAAATTCTAAAAAAGTTCAAATCTCCCTATGTCCCTGAGATTTTACCTCACCAAGCAAGTCCCAATCCACAGCACTCCTTGTGTAATGGTGAAAAATCAGAACCCACCCCACCGTTCTTCTGACATTGTTTCTGTAAGTGCTGACTCTGACTAATATGCAACTTATAGATGAACAGCATGTTTGTGTAAGAATCCTAGGGACTAACTGCTCATAAGATACAGACTGACCTTCAAGCCTCCCAGCTCAGAGAGATTTCAATGGAGCCAGGAGGGCGTGAAGCCAGGATAACTAAACCGGGACGATGCACACCAGACTGTCATTTGCCTTATTGGAATGGACTGTGATGGTCTGCACATAAAGAAACCCTCAAACCCTCCTCCCTTGATCTCTTTGTTCTGTTCCCTCTCCCTCCTTATAAAATCCCCTGCCTTCACTTAGAGGTAGAGATGGACTTTGAGACTTGAGTCCTCCATCTTCCATGTTGCTGGCACCTGAAAATAAAACACTTTCCTTTACATCAGCACCTGAGTACTGGCTTTCATAGTGGCAGGCAGCTGGTCCTGTGTTTGGTTACCTTTGCTTTCAAGGATTTTCTTCTGAGATGCCCCTGGCCAGCTAATATATATCTTTCTGAATGTCCCTGGAGTTCATCCTAAGCACATTAAAAAGTACTGATTTCTCAAAAAAAAAGTTTAGGTTCATCATCCCAGCACCCACTACCATTTCAAGTACTTCCCTCTAAAACTGTAAGTAGGTTCTTGGCCTAACCATATGTTTATCAAGCACCCCTTAAATTTATATTCAGAAGAAATTTTATTCTTCTAATAACCCTTATAGATAGGGACTTTCAAACATAGATAATCTAATAATTTTTCTATGAATACCCCAGGAAGCAATCTGCAAAAAAAGTTAGTTACCAAAATAAGGGGATAGTTTCAGAGATGTGACTGCCAGCAAATAGGCTGCAACACCAATCAGAGATTCAACAGGAAAAAGAACATTCCTGGCGAGTTAACCAGAGTTGGGAGCTTCTGCATGAGCAACACATTTTAACCATTAGCTTTATTCCTTTTGGTTATCTTGCTTGTTTTGTTTCACCTTTTTTCTAAGAGTTTCTGTTGGGTAGATAGCCTGTGCTCCAGGCTCAGAGCCTCCCCATGCCCAGCCACAGGGCCACAGGCAAAGTATGGTGGCAGTTTGAGCAGTTCTGAGCCTTCCACTGACTGAGGAAAGTAGTAGGGCATTTAAAGCACTCAGAGGGGTAACTGTCAATTATTCCACCACTGGTTCCAATTTTAGTATCCAATGAGCAATATATGATGTATTGAGCTTATTAAAAAATACAAATGAGGAACAGCAAACCCATGAATTGGTCCCAGACACAGCGGTTGCCAGAGCTGCCACCTGACAGCTTGAGGCCCTGCATGGAGCTGATGTCCCTGGGACGCGGCACCCAGGGACACTCAGCATAGCCCTGACCCACACACCACTGACTACCACCTTCCTCGTGGAGCACTGGTGACTTAGGAACTGTCAAGTCTCAAACTGACAAGGACAATCTAGTTAGAAGCATGCTCTGCCTTCCTTCAAAAAAGAAGGCAAAGTTTTGTCTTTCAAGCAGCAAAAGGAAAAGTTCACCCACATTTTCAAAATCTGCTGGGGCCATCCTTGAATTTGGATCAGACGCCACTCCCTCTACCACCCATCCACCCCCAACTCTACTCTGTCTTCTCCTGAAACTGGCTCCCTGAATCTCTGTGCTGCCAAATCACCCTTCCCCACACCCCCTGAGGATGGTGTTGCTGAAAATCATTCAGTGGCACCTGACTGAGTATCAAATAATGAATGAACATCTTAGTCTGGAATTCACAGTTGTCTCTAGTAAAGTCCCAGACCACTACCTCCTTAGTATTACCACCCCCTCCTCTCCAGCTTGAGAGCCACATCTCTGCTGATCTGAAAGACCTATCACTGCCTGGACATAGGCTGAACCTTCTTGCCTGTTCTGAGCCCTCCATCTGCTGGGAGCAACACACCCCCAACCCCGCCACCACCCACTGCACTCTGGGGAGCCTTCCCCAAACCTTTCCTTTTGTAAACCTAGCCCATGACCCAGGAAGTACAGAAACGAGAACTGCAAGGTGGAGAAGTGTAACCCACCCTTGTTTAAGGGATGCCACGTTGAAAACCCATTCCACTTACACAGATTCAGCTTGGCAATAGAAAGAACACATTTGAAATAACATGGGGAGTTCACTTGACATTCAGCTGGGACCACGTGTCCTCTTAGAATTAAGGAACAGGTAGTGCACCCTGCTGAGTCCCTCAGGGCCCTTCAGAGGGACCTCACTCCACAGCACTCCAGGCTTGATGAAAGGCTTTTTTGGAGAAATGATTCAAGAAGATCTTGCCTCACGTGTAGAGTTTAACACTAACATCCAAATAAGACACGATACCCCAATGACAGAAATGTGGTATTTTTTGATGAAATAATGAACGTAAGAAAGACCTTTCTTATTCAGTAGAAGATGAATTTAACTATTTGAGATGAGACATAAAGTTCTGTCTGCATCTGAAACTGCACACAGAATAAATCCCAGTTATGTTAAGAGTCACATGCGTATTTGAATATATAATAGGATGTGCAAGCACCTGAAAAGAGAGACAGATATATAGTCATTCCTGGAGAAGTGTTCTAATCATGGAAGCAAAGGAACAAATCATGAAGGTATAAGACACTCCGACTGCATTAAAACTCCCCTCTTGCATCCACCAGCACATCTTAGGCAAAATGACCAAAGGAAGAGAAAAGTTTGACAATCCCTCCTTTGGTATGGAAAACTAGGAAGGGTGAGCTCTGCGTGCAGACACAGACGAAATCAAGATACGCTTCTCAGGGCCATAGTACCTGGGTATCTCTCCTGAAACAGCACTGGGTACAATGATAGCAGGTAGGGGCCACCTGAGAGGGACTCCCTGAATCTCCTCGGATTTAGGAAGGGTTAGAAAGCAAGGAGAAATCATAAAATAAATGGGGACCCATTCAGAATCTCAGGGTGCCCCAGTGGAAATTTTCATGGGAAAAGTGGATAGCAGCACAGGAAATAGGTCAGACACAATCCTATTGTTTACTCAGAGAGAAGGCTCAACTGCACCAAATGAAAACACAAAAACAAAATATTCCTCACACACAAAAGCCCATATAGAAAGCAGCCACCTAGCCCAGCAGGTTTACAAACACGATGCAAGGTTTGAGGATGGCCCTGAACTTCCCTGGGTGGATGCTCTGAGGTGGGGCCTCTATCCCTTCTCTTAATTGCTGAGTAACTTCCTTATAATAGATTTGTCATTAACTGGACCTCCTGTTTATCTGAGGTGAGTCATGCACCATATTTTTTGAGCAAATTGAGGACCTGAATAAAACCTCGAACAGTAAAGTATGAGTCAACAAAGAACAAGGAACATCAGTTCTAGAAAGAGAAGCCACAAAATTAAAAGAAAGGAACAAAACCCTACATGAGAAGATATAATAAAAATACATTTTGTAGAGAAAAAAAATGTATAACAAACAAAACCTGAAGTTGTAAGTGATACCCACCCATATGCTCACAAAACTTAAATATGGACTTTATAAAATCAGATAAAATATGAAATAGTAAGGATAAGGCAGGCTACAAAGAAACAACTTGAGAGATGACGAGAAATGGAAAGGGAATAGGTGAAATAATTAAAAGAAACAAAACACACAAGTAAAACATTAATTTTCATTGTGGAGGTCAAACTTGAAGTCACCTCCCCTTAAACTACAGGGAAAACTATTGAGAAATAAGAGCAAGAAGGGAGAAGGGCAGACATCTGAGGACCAAGGAACAGAGCTTCAGGATGCAGCTGACTGGGTGGGTGTTCCAGAAAACGTTCTTGTCATCCTACATCTGCTGACAGAAAGGGTTTACCAGTGACAAGGAACAAACATGTGATGTGTCCAGATCAATGTTTTAAAATTTTAAGAATAAACACAGAATGCAATGAGTTTCCTAAAGGCAAGACAAAACAAAGTAAAATTTAAGTCACAAAAATAAAGTTAAATTAAAGGCAAAGAAGTTGAACAAGAAAAAATTAATGAACTTAAGCAGAAGAATAACACCAAATAAGTCAGAATTCAAGGACCAATGCACTAAGTAACAGTGGAGTCAAACCCCCTTTGTAGCGCTCATGGTACCGTGATGCAAACTTGAAACAGCACCACCCAGGGGCACTGCAGCCTGTGCCAGGTGCTCCGTGCACTGTGAGCGCCTGTGCATCAGGTCCTCGGCTGGGCACTGTCACTGGGGGAGCCGAAGGAAGACCATTTCATTTCATGGACAGTACCTCCCCAAAACACTTAGAAACTCAACATTTACATGTCCCAATTCCTTAGTTCTAGACTACATTGACAACTAAAAGTTAAATTAAAATATATGTGATATATGAGGTCTGTCCAGGAAAAGTCCAATCATTGTTAATATAACAAGAGCCTGTGCAACCTCAGTGTGGCCTGGTAGCCAAGGAGGGTGGACTAGAACGGGCGTGTGTCAACAATGACGACTTCACTGTACTAGTCAGTGGGGGCAGTAGACACCATTGAGTGAGCATGTGTACTGTGTGGCCATCACATTCAAAATGACTGAGTGAGTAGGGCAATGAATCTGCATCAAATTTTCTGTTAAGTTTGAACGTTCTTCCACAGGAACTATTCAGATGATTCAGAAGGCTGCAGCTGTGGGAAACTGGTGATTGGCAGTTTCATCACGACAATGCACCCTCTTATGCATCACGTCTCGTGCAGTTTTTTTTCGAAACATCAAATCACCCAGGTGACTCAGCTCCCCTATAGCCCAGATTTGACATCCTGTGACTTCTGGCTTTTCCCAAAACTAAAATGGCCTTTGAAACGGGAGAGATTTCAGACCATCGATGAGATTCAGGAAAATACAACTGTGGGAGGTCCCAAGGTGCCTATTTTGAAGAGACTGAGGCATCATTGTTTTATGTACAATGTTTCTTGTATCTTCCTTCAACAAATGTCTCCTATTTTTTCATATTACATGGCTGGATACCATCTGGACAGACCTTATATACAGTCAGCTCTCCATATCTGTGGGTTCCGAATACACGAATAGAAAAAAGCTACATTGTTGCTGACACATACTGTGTAGTTAGGCCTACGATGGCTGTGTCTGTACTGACACATATAGGCTTTTTTCCTGTCATGATCCCCTAAGCAATACAGTATAACAACTGCACACAACAGTTCCATTGCATTAGGGATTATAAGTAATCTAGAGATGAATTAAATATAGTAAAGTATACTATATAATGTGCATACATTATATAAAATACTGCTCCATTTTGTATAAGGGACTTGAGCATCCACAGATTTGGTACCCATGGAGGGTCCTGGAACCCATCCCCTGTGGATACTGAGGGCCAACTGTATTTTATATATTATGTGTATATATACATTATACATATATAAAGGTTTTAAGCAATTTGTTATCTCTGTCATATGTTGGGATCCGCCCTGCCTGGTCTCAGGAAGCTGTAACCCCCCATGGCTAAGGCTGAGTGAGAGACCTCCGGACCAGAAGCCACTAAGGAGACAAGCTTATCTCCCTGGCAGGAGCGCTGCTTCTGCTCCTTGCCTGGCCCCCAATGCTTGATCAGTTAGCCAATGACGGGTAAGATTCCCCAAGGGGGGAATCACGTAAGACAGGCATGATCATGTAGAAGCCCCAGGGAAGAGACTCAGGGGGCTGTGGAAATGAGGGGGTGATCGACATCGACCCTTGCCCCCTCAGCTTTGACAAAGCCTGAGTCCTTGTTCTGGCTGTGAGAAATCCAAATCTCCTGGCTGCCTTGGTCTCCTCTGCCTACTCAGGCCTGTGGAAATAACAGGGATGGTGCAGTCCATACCAGAGTCACTGGACCACCAGGGTAATTAGACCTAAGGCATAGGATATGCAAGATCCTGTGAGAACTGCTTGCGGAGAATTCTCTTGAATATGAAGGCATGAGCAGGAAACAAAAGTAGCCCTGTAGCTTTTTAAGTGATAAAACCCCAAACTCAGTGTGAGCTCTGTCAACTCTTTGAAAGATACCAACTCACTTGATCTTCCCTGCCAGACTATAATCCACAAACTGTATCTGTACCCCTACCCAATACTGCCTAATAAAAAGCCTACTCAGGCGGTGACTTGGTGTGCTCTCCACTAGAGAGAGTGGCCATGCCGTTCCTATTCCTCCACAGGACTTGGTAGTCTGTGTGTATTTCTCTCGTATCTCGAGCATGTGCAGTGGTGATGGATACTGTTGGCCAGTATCGGTCATAGTCATATCCTTCCTCTTATAAAATTCAAGAAATGAACACATTATTAATGGATAGCTTCAGTGGGCAGCTGAGAACAGCCAGTATTTTCTTCACTACATTCATAGAATGTAGGCACACACTATCCCTAATATAACTAAGGGGATTGATAAGCAATATATAAATTTAGATTTTCATTTACTTAATTATTTTGCTCATTTCATACAATTAACAACATTCATTTTTCAAAGAGTTAGTTTGCAATTGGGCCAGTAACTTTTTTTTTCAATTCCTTGATTCTGCAAATTTTACTTTGAAAAATTTTAAAGCTACAGGAAAATCACAAAAATCATGAATGAATTGTCCATGTACTCTATATACCAATTGTTGATCATTTTATTTTTTTTTGTTTCTTGCCACACTTGCCTCTGTGTATGTGCAACTAGACACATTCCTTTGCTGAACCATAAGGTAGTGGCAGGCACTGTGACACCTCACACCTGAGTACTTCTGGGTATATCTTCTAAGAACAAAAACATTCTCCTAAGTAATCATAATATAATTATTACTCAAGCTACTTAACATTGAGATCTTTTTCTGTTTTCTTTTTCTTTCTTCTTCTTTTTTTTTTGGTTGCCACATGTGTCTATCTTTTGGTTGGAAATACAGGGTTTCCATTAGTCTGGAAAACAGTATAGCTCTATTACTCAATATCATGGGCAAGTATCACTAAATAATTAAATACTGTAACTCTGTTTTACTCAAAATACAACTGCAATACAAGTAGGTGCCTAATGTTGATGAAGAACCTGATATTGAACTGAAGTACTTAGTGCTACAGGAAAGCCTTTTTAAGTGTTTTCTTCTCTTTCTTTTTTTTATGCTTACTTGAGGATATGTTCATTGATTAATTAATTTATTTTTTAAATGATTTGATTTATTTATTAGAGAGAGGGGAAGACAAGGACAGAAACATCAGTGTGTGAGAGATCACTGATTTTAAAGAGAGAAGAAGCAGGGGTGGTGGAGAGAGAGAGAGAGAGAGAGATACATCAATTGTTTTTCTCCTGTATGCATCCTGACCTGGGTTTGAACCTGTAACCTAGGTGTGCGTCCTGACTGAGAATCAAACCTGCAACTTTTTGGTATAGGGGATGATGCTCAAACCAATGGAGCCACCCAGCCAGGGTGTGTTTTCTTCTTTTAAAAAGGTAAAGACACCAAAGTTTAGAAAGTTACTCTGGCATTCTTCAACTAGAGGGAAGGTTGGCGAAATTCAGACTTAAATTCCAGCAGTATCATCCAGCCAAGCACAAAACCTTAAAATGCTTAGCTTGCAAGGGATGTAGGTGTCAAAGAGCCATTAGGAGATCAAAAACAAGCAGAATTCATCACCCTCATTTATGTTCATACCACATCTAAGCAGGGGTCCCCATCCCTAGTGCACAGCAGAATCACCTGAGGACCTTTTAAACAATGCACACATGCCTTGGAGCTCACCTGGGACCAATCAAATAGGAGTCCTTAGGGCAGACCCAGGGCATCAGTGTGCACAAGCTCCCCAGGTGATTCACATAAGCAGACAGAATGGGGACCCAGTGCATGGGAGGAATGGAAGCTCAGACTTCGGCTGCAGCTGTGTATTTCTGTCCACCTCCAGCAAGAAGTCTTTTGCCTTAGGAGGTAGCATTTCTTTCTCCCTGCTGCCTATCTTCTTGCCAGCATTCACCCAGAGATACTGCCAGGCCAGAACTCTTCCTAAATGCAGTGGCCACAGACCTCCCACTGGGCTGGAGCCCCTGGGGAATTCTAGCAAGAGGTGGATGCAGCAGCCCACAGCAGCTCTTTAGCTCACAGAGCATCCAAAAGAAAATGGTGCATTTCACTAGCACAAACGTCCCAAACATAGGTGAGGAGGGGAGGAACCAAGGGTCAAATGACAAGTGGAGTGCTGGTCTGGGTGGGGCAGAAGGTAGTTTCCTCAGAGAAGTTCTCATCAATGATGGCATTCACGCTGGGCCAGGGAGCTTGGCCACAGAGAAAACCATGGCTGAGGCAGTACATGGCCGGTGTCCCTTAAGGGCAGCTGAATCCTCAAAGGCCAGTGTGGGTAGTGTCTCAAAGTACCTAAAAATGGGAACAGAAGACGGGTGGCTGTTACCACCCTGCCTGGTTTGGGACAGGCAAGTAGTAGCTCAGGCTCCATCTCTAGGAAAGGGCAGCCCACAGCCCACCGCTCCCAGGAGGTGAGTCAGATAGGCCTGGCCTGGCCGAGGCCCGGATAACTCACTCTGCACCAGGCAGCAGCAAATGCATCTGCTTGGACAGACAGACACCCCAGGCCACTCTGTGAACACTTTACATCCTGCCACCAGTGTGGTGGTGGGGGATAGTAACCCTATCTGATTCCTGACACTGCAACCCCTCCCACCCCCTCTGATCTCCCTTACATCCTAGGATGGAATGGCCCTATAAAAATGTCCAGTATGAAAGACAGATTCAGAAACTGAAGAAACATTATCCTGATGGAAGTCCTTCAACATCCTCTGCCCTCTGCCTTCAGGCCCTTCCCCCAGACCCCACCACCCTATGATGACCCCCACCCCCACTCCTGGCCAGGCAGAGAATTTATGGGCTGTATATAAGTCCTGTTTTTCTACATTGATGGAAATCACTGGCAAATATTTCCACTGGGCCAAACTCGATCCACAGAGTCAAATATCAAGGTGCCCAGCTGAGTTCCAGAGTCAGGGTTTATGAAGCCCATCGACATGCCAGCAACCATAAACCATCTCATATTTACTATGACAGGACAGTCTTCAAGTTCATTAAAAGATGATTTTTGTGTAACATTCACTACCTGGAAGGCCCTAGCTTCTTTTACAAGGGGATTGTGTATCAGTAGCATATACAGAACCTGAAAGGTTACATCAGCCAGCTGTTGTTTGCTCACTTTTTTGGGGAAAAGGAGTCAAGTCAGACCTACAGGGGCCCTAACCAACATCCTGTAGACCCTTGGGGATGCACTGCAAGTGAGAAAAATACACACCTGTGATGCTGTATGCTACAGATGAAGGCAGGGAAGGGAACACACTTCAGCCACCCTCCTTCTCCTACCTCCTGCAACGGGGCACGGGTCCCAGGTGAGAGGAGGCCCCTCCAACACAGCACTGGAAGCCCGGGGAAAGGAGCCCACATGCCATCCTTGTAGGGTGGCAATGAACTAAAGAAACTAAGGCTGGAGTACGAGGAAGGGCAGGGATTACCTGAAGGGTCTGGGTGTGGTCCAGGACCCAGGTAATGTTTCACTCAGATCATTAGGCACAAGGGAAGACTTCCTGTGAGCTGGGGCCATGGCAAGTGGAGTTGGGGTTTGCAGGTCATGTACAAGTGGGGTGTAGGTAAACAGAAAGTGTCAGAGATGGCAGCCATTCCGCTAATGCGGGGTGGGGTGATTTAGTTTCTTCATCTGCACAGCACCTTGACAGGCTGGAGATTTGGAAGGTTCTCACCAGCTCTGACAAGCTCTGCTACTAGGAATGACTAGGTGGGTGGAGTCCAGAGGACTTTAGCCTGGTGAGGCATCACAAAGGCACAGGCCCCGGTGCAGGCCCCGGAAATTTGCCCCAGGGGAACACAGCCCAAGTCCCTTCCTTCCCTCAGTGTACATTTCTGTACTTTGTAAATGCTTATAAGTAACTGTGAGAGAGTAATTTAAAATCACACAATTGAACTATTAGCACGGGTGCCAAGCACACTGATTTTCTGAATTATCAGTGAATGAATGGCTCAATATCATTACACAATGAAACATTTGGACTCATCCCATTGACCAGAAATCTGCATTGCTGTTGCTCTGCAGGAAGCTGAAGAGTTTAGGATTGGTTGTAGGAAGTTTTTAAAGTTAATCCAAGAAAAGCAATTCTTCCATCAGCAATACCTCAGGACATATGTTAATAATATGTTTCTATATACAGATCTTTATTCTGCCTGTGTACAGCAACATGTATTTTTATGCAGAGATGAAGATACTAGATGTGAAGTGCATTGAGGAAGTTTGAAAAGAGCAGTAATTTTCCTCCAAAAATCCAGGTTCTTTTTTATGGAGACCTATTTTTCTGAGAAAATTATCCAATGAGGGAATCTTTGAGTTTGATTCATTTACATTAACTTTCATCACTTATAACTTTGGCCTTATTTTCTATCGTCTTATTGGATTGATCAGGTTTGGCTGTGTTTTGGTTTACCAGCTCTCCAGTTTGAAGTTATTTTTATCCTTTTAGTGGTCACATTAAAATGTTTTATATGGTGATTGACTTAAAATCTGAACTTGATTATCTCTAGCCTTCTCGCTATCAACACAAACTCTAAAATACTTCAGTATTGCCTCCACTTCACCTTTCTCTCATTTTCATTAGTCAGCCAGCCAACTTCTTACTTTTATTAATCTTGTAGTCATTGCTCATTTAGATGAGCAATTTCATGACTTACCAATTTCTTGGCTTGTTTACCAATTTCTTGGCTTACCATCACTTTTGTTGCATCATGCTTTCCTCCTGGATTCAGTCTTTCCTGCTAAAGAATGTCATTTAGGAGCTGTTTCAGTGGAAGTCTGCGTGCAGTTAACTCTCTCTCTGTTTATCTGAGAGTTCTACATGTTCTCTCATTAAACCTGTCTTGGACCCCGTTCATCTGTTCTCTGCATCTATAAACCACCTTTGTCTATTCCCCTATCTCTTTATCTCTTTGGTAATTTTGTGAAATACTTGAGTTACTAATGTTGCTTAGCTGTTTTGCTCTGCTCTTTACCAAGCTGATCTTTTACTCATTACTGTTTTTCTGCTATTTTAACCTCTCTGCTTAGTTTTTAATTCCAACTCTATTTTTCATTTCACATTCTAGTTGGTTCTTTTTCAAATCTTCTCTATGCTGTCATACTTTTTCATTATGATCTTTATATTTTCTTTCATTTCTTTAATAATTTCAAACAAGTATGGAAGTATTTATCTTTCAGAGTATATACTCTCAAGTAGGTCTGTCTTGGAGATTGTTGGGTCTGCTGCCTCTTTCATGGGTGCTTTCTTTCCTAAAGTGGCTGAAATTGCTAATTGTGTACTTGTCCTCAATTGTGGTTGTTCATTCTGAGGAAGTCTCCTGGGAACCAAGTTATGAAAAATCATCCAGACCAGTTTTAGTTTCTCTTCTGCCAAAGACACCAGGGTGCCAACGATCCTGAGACCAGTCCTTATGTTGATTTCTAAGCTTGTGGTTCTCACACTTCACAGGAGGTATAAATTCAGACCACATGCAAATGTACAGCTCAGAAGTGTGGTTTTCATTCCCTAAGGGTGATCTGAAAAATTTGTCCAAAATTCTGTATCTTTACCACTGCTTTCTGCTCCTGGGAGGTAAAGTTTTCTAATTCATGAGATCAAGAGTGTGGGGTTTGTCAAGGCATTTGGCATCATGGCGGGGCAGGGTTTTGTTTCTCCTTCTGAGCACAAGCCCACATTCCAGGACACCAGCCTTCTGCCTGCAGGTCCCCTGTCCAGCTTACCCACTGTGGGCTCCTGCGTCCTCAGCCTCCACCTACTGCTCTGGCAGAACTTTCTTTCTTTGAACTTTGGCTTGGTGTGCTTTTTTTTGTTGTGGTGGTGATGTTTTCTGTAACATTCCAATGTGTTTATTGTTAGCAGGCAGACAGAGGCAGGAATTAGATCACATCTTTCCTCAGCTCAGTCCATCTTGCCACTGGAAGATTTTCTGAGATAATTAAAGGTTTAAATTATGAGGCTATATCAGTACCACGTCTCATGAGCAGAGGAGCTAACCATCCAACATCTAGTGAACTGCTGTAACACAGGCGGATGCACACAACATGAGCCCAGCGACAGGAACGGCTCTGGAAGGCCATCTAGTACACAAACCTGCATGTTCCGAGATGATGCAAGAATGAATCAGATCACTCACTGCTCATGGGCCCAGGTTGTGCCTGAAAGCTCTTTCCATCTGTCTGTACAACCATTAGTGATTTTTAAGATGTTAGGTTTTCACAGCTACCAGTGTCTGAAACTTCAATGCCGGAGACTAGACTGGAAATAAAAATCTCATGTACATTCAATCTCTTGGGAAAGGTAGTGGGAGATAAAAAGTTAAAATAGAACTTTTGAATGGCATACCTAAAGAATCTCAATGCCACCTCCCCCTTTTAACCTCCCTGGTTTTCACATTCTCTGTTCTCAAAGTCTAAAAGGGCCTTCAGCCATTCCATACTCCTCCCACCTTCCAGTTCCTTGTGTCCTAGCACAGTAGCCTGCAAATTCTATTCTGGGAGTCACCACTAATCCCTCTTGGAAAGTAGCACAGTGCAAAAGATAGGAGTTAGCAGGCTAATCAGCAGTTCACCTGACCTCCAGCTCCAAAGTGATATAATCTCTGGAATTATTGACATGTGAATAATCTTACCGTATTTGTGAGATTCCAGCTATTACCCAGGGATGCAAAATAAAGGATATTCTTAGAACATAGAAGGTATAAATCAATAGTCAGTGTTACTATTAGGCAAAAAAGGGTTCATTTCTATGTTATTTCCATTTCTTTCCCAAGTGACTGGTTGTTTAGTTTTTCTACTAGCTACCACAAAAATTGTTTCTTGCTTTTTGTCCTAAAATGATAATAACAACAGGTGTTGAGTCCTAATACACTTTTTCATGATAAAGGTAATAACACCTTATAAATAATTTTGGGAACAAGAAGAAGGCATAATTACTCATCCATAATTTAGCACACAAGCATTTTAAAATATTTGCTTTCAGTCTATTTTTCTGCCTTATGACTTTTATTTAAACAATTAAATTCACAGTACCTCATGTTTTTTCATGCCTTTAAAAAAGTTTGGGGTTCCTAAGCTTCTCATTTTTTTTCATCAAAGAACCCTCTGACTAAAGTAAGGCAAAGTTTCTCAGCCATATTTTACAGAAAAGGAGACTAAAATGAAGGCATCTGAAGGTGTGTTGCTCAGCAGGGCCCAGAGACAAGAGAAGCTTATTGCTATCAATGCTTTTTGTAGATGTCTACAAACCCAGGGAGCTTGTGTCTGTCATGTCAGCCTGCATGGACTCATGGATAGTGAGAAAGAGAGCCACATCTGAAGAAAGATGGGGAGGAGAGTGGCTTTAAAAAGCAGTAATTATCCACCTTGAGTTTATTTTTGTGTATGGTATAAGTTGGTGATCGAGTTCCATTTTTTTTGTATCTAGCTTGTCCAGATCTCCCAACACCATTTGTTGAAAAGGCTATTTTTACTCCATTTTATACTTCTGCCCCTTTGTTGAATATTAATTGACCATAGAAATGTGGGTTTATTTCTGGGCTCTCTATTCTGTTCCATTGATCTATGAGTCTGTTTTTGTGCCAGTACCAGACTGTTTTGATTACTGTGGACTTATAATATTGTTTGATATGAGGTATTGTGATCCCTCCTACTTTGTTCTTCTTTCTCAAAATTGCTGGGGCTATTTGGGGTCATTTATGGTTCCATATAAATTTTTCAAATGTTTTTTCTATGGCTGTGAAATATGTCATTGGTATTTTAATAGGGATTGTGTTGAATCTACAAATTGCCTTGGGTAGTATGGACATTTTGATGATGTTAATTCTTCCAATCCAGGAACATGATATATATGTGCTTCCATTTATTTGTGTCTTTCTTAATTTCTTTCTTCAGTGTTGTGTAGTTTTCTGAGTGCAGGTCTTTTATTTCCTTGGCTAGGTTTATTCCTAGGTATTTTATTTTTCTTGTTGCTATAGCAAATGGGATTTTTTCCTGATTTCTGTTTTTAATATTTCATTGTTGGTGTACAAGGTAGATAAAAGACTTAAATATAAACTGTGACATCATAAAAGTCCTAGAGGAAAACATAGGGAGGAAAATCTCAGACATTCCACACAGCAATATTTTCACTGATGTATCTCCTAGAGCAAGGGACATAAAGGAAAGAATAAACAAATGGGTCTTATCAAAATAAAAAGCTTCTGCATGACTGAAGAAAACATCAGCAAAATGAAAAAAGAACCAACAGTATGGGAAAATATATTTGCCAATGATACCTCAGACAAGGGTTTGATCTCCAAAATACATAAAGAACTCACATGACTCTACTCCAGGAAGACAACCTAATTAAAAAATGGGCAAAGGACCTGAACAGATACTTCCCCAAGGAGGACATATAGAGGGCCCAGAGTCATATGCAATGATGCTCAGCATTACTAGCCATCAGAGATGCAAATTAAAACCACAATGAGCTACCACTTCACACCAGTCAGAATGGCCATCTTAAACAAAGCAACAAACAAGTGCTGGCAAGGTTGTGGAGAAAAGGCAACCCTAGTGCACTGTTGGTGGGAATATAGACTGGTGCAGCCACTCTGGAAAACAGTATGGACTTTTCTCAGAAAACTGAAAAATACAACTGTCTTTTGACTTGGCAATTCCACTGCTGGGTTTATATCCTAAGAATCCTGAAAAACCAATTCAAAAGAACCTATGCGCCCCAATGTTCATAGTTGCACAATTTATAATAGCCAAGTGCTGGAAGCAATCTAAGTGCCCATCAGTAGTGCCCATAAGTGGGTCAAAAAGTTATGATACATTTACACAATGGAATATAGCAGAGAGAAAGGAGGAACTCTTACCCTTTGAGACAGCATGGGTGGATCTAGAGAGCATTATGCTAAGTGAAATAGGCCAGATGGTGAAAAACAAATACAGTATGATCTCACCTATAAGTGGAACCTAATCAACAAAACAAACAAGCAAGCAAAATATATCCAGAGACATTGAAATCAAGAACAAACTGACAGTAACCAGAGGTAAGGGGAGAAGGTATAATGGGAAAAAAAGGAAAAGGGTAATCGAGGAACATATTAAAGGACACATGGACAAAGCCAAAGAGGGGTAGGATTGAGAGTGGGAGGTGGGGGTGGGTGGGGTGGAAGGGAATGGTGATGGGAAAATGGAAACAACTGTACTTGAACAACAATAAAAAAAATCAATAAACCCAACAATAAAAGATAAAAAAAGAACCAGAATTGCATGTCTAATCAGTGTCTGCCTGCCAAGAAGCAATAAAAACAGTTTTCTTGTAAGACATTTAGTTCTGAAGGGAATTCCAAAAGAAAAAATTCCCCAAAAGTACCTTGTGTTGTGGCAACACTGGAACAGAGATATAAACTCTGTGTTAGGCTGCTTTGATGGACTTTGCTCATTTGGATCTACAAATCCTACATTAAAAAACCCCTTAGTCTCCTTATTTTCATATTTTATATTGTACAGCAGAGGTATTATTTTAGCAAATTTCAACTCTGAAGAGTGCAGGAAGAAAATTTCCCTCAGAGGGTGTCTAAGATGGAGTTGGTTACCAATTTGCCAACTCCAATATCTCAATGGTTACTTAGCAACCCTCTCTGATTTTCCCACAGCTATGGGACAGTCTGGAAAGAGTCAGAGGGCCTGAGGAATCATGGAAACAATGAAGAATCCACACTGGATAGGGAATGAACAGATGGAAAGATGTGTGATAATACCAGCATAGTGGAATGTCAAGAATAAACGGTAGGGGGGTGAGTAGTTGGGTGTTCGCTGTAAAATTCTTTTAGTCTTACTATATAGTAAAATTTTTCATAATAAAATGTTGTTTCACAGCAAAACAAAAGAGAGAAACTTCACAAGAAAATGGTTTCCTAGGTAACAACATGCTTCTGTGTAGATTATTTTCATCTCCCTTCACCTCACCCTCTCACCATGTCTTTTCTGCCTCTATGAATTGATTGAAAACATTTGTCTAAAGATAACCAAATCAGAAAACATTGAGTCAAACCCATTTTTGAGAGAACAAAACTGAGTCCCAAATCAAGTAATCACCTGGTGGGTTCAGGAGCAGACTGTAGTTCCCCTGTCCCTCAGATGACACGGAGTCCCCACACGCTCTCCTTCCTGGAGGAGGAAGAGTTGGGACTTTCTTGTGAAATTTACCTGGAAGGACTAGGAAAACCAATGCCTTTGGAGATTTTAAGTGGAGGTTTAAAAGAAGTTAGGATGCTAAGGACAACCCATGAGTGAGGGGATAAAAGCTGTTCGAGAGATGTGCTTCTACGGTTGACCCAGGGCTCTCAGCTGAATTGGCTGTTATTGAACCATTGGCTTCTGTTCACAGAGGCTGGCTCCCAGGAGGAGAGGTCCGGCCTGTGTTTTAATCTGAGAAGGTCATTTCGCCTGCCTGACCTGTAGACCCATTCTCTCATTTGAAAGGATTTAGAAGGTGGGGAATCCAACAGTCATTTTCTGAGTTTCTACCAGGTGCAAGGCACTGAGCCAGAAACCTCAGGAAATTTTTTAAAAATGAGCAAAACACAGATTCAAGGAGATAACCATTCTATTAGGGATACGGGAGACATAAAAAGACTAAGTGGAAATTTTATATATTGAACTGCAGAGAAGTGATGGCCCTTTTCTACCATAAGATCATGCTTATTTCAGCCTCTGATCCCAATGGGCAGAAAGAACTTCTATGCACAGCCCTGGAGTTTGGGAGGTCCTAGAGAAACAGTACAACATGCTCCATTAACATTTTTCCCCTTATCTGGATTGCAGTCAAAATATTGAATGTCCAAGTCAAATCCATTCAGTCTTTAGAGATCTGGGCTCTTCCTAGCCTCCTGCCTGCCTACATTTAAAATGACCACTATCCTGACTTCAATGGCATTGCATGCATTTGCCCTGGGTGTCACCTGACTTCTCTGAGTGCACTGTGAAATATTCTTCCATAGCCCCATGCCCACCCCCCTCCAAGGCTTCCTCCAAGCCTTCCATCTCTTAAAATTTCAATCTTTCTAAGGTTTGTCCTCTTACTTCCAAGATCACTCCACGTCCACATCTGCAGTGTTATGCCTCTGGCTCACCCCTGACCTCTCTGTGTGTTCAGACCCACACCCCCTTATCCACCCTCATTCAGTCTCAAGCATTTCCAAACTAATACAATACAAACTTGGGAAGAATCATTGTGATTCCTTTCCATTCTCCCAAACCAACCAGTCACAGCCGTGTGATGATTTTTCCTCAGCAATCTCACCTGTTCAGGTTTTCACTAGCTGTGGCCTGAATGATTGCAGCTGTTCCCTCAGTGGAGTTCCTACGTGCAGCATGCTCTGTCCCACACTGCACTTCACCCTGATCAATTCATCTACACCCTCTGCCATATCAACCCTCCTCAAGCACTTAAGGGTATATGTCATTGCCTTGCTCAAATTTACCCCATTTTCACAGGAAAAAAATTCTACACTTTTAACTAACTTTCAGGATCCTCCACTGTGAGGTTCTAATTTTTTTCTCATCTTATCTCACAATACTCCTCACAGACAAAATATCCACCCTAGTTAAATTAATCCTCCTACCACCACCCCACAATAGCACCTGAATGTACCTCTCTTCTTCACTTTGGAGTGGACCCTCTCTGGCATTTCTTCTCAACATCTTTCTGTTTAAGTCCTCCTCATTTCTATGATCCCCTCCTTTCAGAGGTTTCCTCCATTGTCCCAGCACACAAAGGCCTCCGCTAGGCTATCAGCTCTGGAATTTTCTGATGCTGATCATGTGTAGGCCCTCACTCACCACTGTGTGTGCCCCTGTACTGTGATTCTTTCCTGATTCCTCACCAAATGGCAAGCTCCTGTGTGAGGGGGGAAAAGTATCTCTTAGTGGCACAAAAAAATTGGGTAATAATGCTTGAGGTCAGGAAGCAATGGAATTCCCAGCTTCCATGTTGATTTCATAATTTGCCAATTCCTAAGACATTATACATGAAACTTCACTGCTCGGTTCAAGGTAGTTATGTGCTTCAAAGAAAGAGCCACAGAGACATGAGCTTCAGCTGTATCCATGACTAGGGGGGCAGGGTTGCTCTCCCTCTCCTAATCATGGTGACTTGTGTTAGGAGAAGCCATTAACATTCAACTCTCACCATTCCAGCTCATCTAAACATCATTCAGAGATGTTAGCTCCTTCAGCATTTGTCTAAGCCCCAGACAGCGTAAGACCATACCAAAGGTTATCAGGAACAAGCCAACAGAAGCTAAGAAAGGAGGGACATTGTCTGGGGCAAGAATGAGCTGAAAACAGACTAACTGCTGCAATGCTCCCAACAGACCAGCAGGTTCCAAAGCCTCGAAAGTTTCCACTGAAAGTAGTATTACGTTTCATTCCCAGCTTCAGTGCTGGGCAGCATGGGATGCTGCAGGTGGATTGACAAGGATAAAAATTCTGCCAGGATGGCATCACAGGAAAGCTCTCCTCTGCTATAGACATGTGTTGGTATAGAGGTGCTCCAGGCAGCAGAGGGAGCCCCCCTCATTTCAAGGGGGTCCCCAAGCTAGCAGCTGAGCATCATTTGAGGACGTGTGAGGAATATGAATTCCCAGGCCCCACACTGAGCCTACTGAACTTGATTCTTGGGAGGTGAGGCCCAGAGCTGGTGTTTAAATGAGCCCTGCAGGACCATCTGAAACCCACATAGGTCTCAGCAGCACTGTCTCAGCAAACTGCGCTGCCAGTTGGAGTAGCACAACAAATGACTCCAGGACTCAGACACTTCAGTAACAGACACAGTTTCTAAGGGTCAGAAATCCTGGAGCAGCGTATCTGAGTTGTTCTTGCTCAGGGTATTTCTTGAGATTACAGCCAGTGGTCAGCTGGAACTGTATTCACAGGAAGGCTGGACTAGGTTAGAAGATCCACTTTAAATCAATGACACTGTACGGCTGTTGGCAGCAGACTTCTGTTCCTTCCATGTGGATCTCTCTAGAGGACTACTCACAGCCTAGTGGCTGACTTCCCCATGTCAAGTTATCCAAGACAAAGAACACACTCCTGTTGAAAAGTAGTCTTTTTAGAACAGAACCCTGAAAGCAGCATTCTATCACTTTTGCCACATTCAATTTGTTACAAGTGAGTCACTCAACCCAGCCCACATTCAAGAGGAGGCAGCTCCAACTCCACTGCCTGAAGGAAGTCATATCAGAGAATCTGTGGACGTCTCTCCTGAGCCACCACCACAGCCGTGTTGGAGATGTCCACACACCTTTAACAGCACATAGTATTTGATACATCCCACTCTAATTAAGATTTTCCAGTTATAAAATAGGTCATGAGGATGTAAGGTATTGCTTGGTGAATATAGTTCATAATATTGTACCTTTAAAAGTAGAGTAGATCTTTACAGTTATCAGAAGAAAAACAATGTGTAACTACGAATGGTGATGGATATTAGCTGTACTTATTGTCATAATCATTTTGCAATTAAAAGAAAAGATCTCCCTGGCACATCATCCTCAGAATCAGCTGTTTATTCCTAGAGGAAACAACTACTCTAATGTACTGTTTGTTTTTTCTTCCCCAGCAAACTGACTAATGCCATTAATCTCCAATTTTCACGTGTAGCACTGGGTGACAGAACATACTTTTGCTTGGTGGGATGACCTACCCCGCATGCTATTAATTTGTGTAACTAAGGTCTCTTCACCCCGATTCTACCTGGCCTGGATCAGATGAGAGCTGGCCAGTCCTGAGTCCTTAAGCTGTATGGACTCTCAGTTTACAGTGAGACCATGGAGTTGCTTCCTGGCTGAGCACTACACAGGGGCTACCTTCTCTCCCACCTTCCGCCCTGAAGGGCCTGCAGGTCTGGCTGTAGCAGGGACCAGTAAAGCTGACTGTCTCATCCAGGGACAGAGGAAGACTGAGAGTTCAACTCTTCACAGCAACAGTAAAGCCTAAAAGCTTCCCTTAGTCCATAGTCATACAGTGCAGGATACACCATCTAAAGAACAGTACAGTTTTCTAACAGAAATCACTTAATGGATATTCTTATTTTGCAGATGAAAAAAAACTCAGTTGCAAGGAAGTCAAGTGCTTAATATAAGTTTATTAATTAATGACAGAGCCAGGACTAAACTGCAGGCTTGTTTATGGAAAGGGCTTCTCTACAACAGCCAATATGGTTACCATTTGCATCAGGTTCAGGCACACTTCAACTGTTTATACCCAAAGACTATGTTAAGAATCCCAAGAAAGGGTGATAACAACTTCTGTAATGCATATGGAAAGAGATTTCTCGGGGTAGTTGTTAATCTAGAGCTCAGTCAAATGAACTCTCCTCACACCACCAGTGGGAGCATTTGAAACAATTTTTCCAAAGAACAAATTTGCAGTTTATATCAATAGCCTTAAAATATGCATATGCCCTTTTACCCAACCATTTTTTTGAGAAGTTATCTAAGGACATGCTTATTGATTTTAGAGAGAGGGGAAGGGAGGCAGGAAAAGGAAGAGAGAAACATCAGTGTGAAAGAGAAACATCTGTCAGTTGTGTCTCGTATGCACCCCATCCAGGGACCGAACCTAGGTGTGTGCCCTGACCCGAATCCAATCTGCGACCTTGTGGTCCATGGGATGAAACTTCAACCAACTGAGCTGCCTGGCCAGGGCAATAACTAGATTCTTAATGTGACACCAGATTATCTTAATAACAAAGCCATACCTGGGTAAGAGGAATTACAAATACCATGTCAATAAAAATAATTATTTGAAAGTATGACGATTATTTGAATTACTTTATTTTTTAAAAGTAAAACTGATTATCCATTCTTAGGATTCCCAAATTTTCCATTTACATTAAATATATAAAATGTATGAATAACATGTAGCTGTCTGATGTCAAAATACCTGGAAGAACATGTTAATATTTGATAAGCTGGAGATTCTTTGACCATATCACAGAACTATATGTACAAAATACCCAGATGCCTAGCACTACACATCTTTTTTAAAATTAAAATATTTATGTAATTGGACACATTTTCCCGTTCAAGTGAAATTTTTTCTTTGTTGTTTCAGAATCATGGAAACTTTATCACATTTCTACCTGTACGATACTGTTGGGAATATACATTCATACAACCGCTGTGGAAATCAACTTAACAATATGCATGAAATATTCATAGTCTTTGACCTTATGATTCTATTTCTGGGAATACATTCTAAACAACTTGATATCCATTGAGGTACTATTCATAATAGCTCCAAATTAAAAAGTACTTAAGGGCTAAGTAAATGATGACATATACATAAAATGGGATTTAGAAGTCAATACGATATCTATAAAAGGCCAACAATAGAGTTAGAAAATGTTTATATTACAGTTCTAAATGATAAAATTAGTAGAAATTATATATATATGCATGAGCCTAATTAGGTTAAAAAGGTTTTGAAAATATGTGATAGTAGAATATCCAGGAGCAAGTGCATCAAGTTGGTTATAAGTGTGGGCTTTACTGTACTTGCTATATTTTCTGTAATGGGCCAATATATACAGTAGCTCATGCCAAAAACTCCAACATATGCATTCCTTAAATCTTCGCACTGTATAAAGTCACATACACAACTTACAGGGCTTATGGGGAAAACAGAGTTAGTATACAACTCTCGAAAACTTCCTCAGTAGCACATTTTAAGTAAAGGTAGGAACCTAATAACAATAGTAGCACAGTTTTACACACCTTAAATGGTTATGGAATTCATAAGTACTACAATAAATATGACACTTAACCTTAAAAAAGCCCTAAACTTTTCTCGTGGAAGTGGACATTGGAAGGCTTGGAGGTGTGAGTTACCATGAGGTGGTGGGAGGGGGTTTCTACAAAGTGGGACCTAAAGCTGGCACCAGACCTACATGTGTGACTTGTAACTTTGGTGAACTGAGGAAGCTGGTGGACATTGGAGGGGCATGTGTGTTTCCTGGCACAGCTGGGTTCAGTTGAGTACAGTTTTCTTCCATCTAGTGTTTCTTGTGGAGGAAAATGCACATAAACAAATGCAAAATTCACATTATGCTCAAATTATTTCCTAATATACTAACAGTTTTACTTTTCTAAAGCAAGCATTATAGCAGAACTGACTGTACTCTCTTCCTAATAAATAAACTTTAATGTGCTAATAAAATCATATTTCTAAAGTTGTCTAGACTCTCTATACTGCCTTAAAACAACTGGTCATATGAGTAAAGAATAAAGAAATATAAATCTGCTTGGCAACCAGTAGATAAAAGGAGCAACAGGCTGACTAAATATTTTACTCTTCAAATATGTTATATCAGCGTTGTGAAGACATATCTCAAAAGCCTTATTTGATGACTCGATAGCTATGAAATGGTTTTAATAAACTAATAAACTTTGGTCAATCAGATAAGTCCTGGGCTAAATGACCTGCAGGCCATTCCTAGTGCTAATAATGAGGTTTTATGATAGTATGCTTTTTCTTATTTATCAGGTACTTTATTTTAGGTAAGAATAAACAAACTTATTTCCCAGTGGGTTGAGATTTAGTACAAACTCCAGGAATTTCAAACAAGAATTGATTATAATAAAAATAAATCCAGTCAGACCATTCTGAACCTAAATATTTCCAATTTACAAAAATACTTTTAGAGTACATATTATATTTTGTAGTGGCATGTCTAAGAAAACTGCAAATATGTGGAACATCTCATTTCTGTCATTTTTATATGAACTGTTAAATCATCCAAATTGCTTTTCTCTAATTATGGAAGATACTTATTTCTTTTAACTACTGTTTTAGCCAATAGTATTCAGAGTATCCCAGAGACTCCAACTTTTTTATTTCCTAAATGCCATCTGAGAACAATATGACATTCTCTTCTATTTTAAAATTACCTTGACTTAAACAAACACAAAAAAGGCCTTTCCTGGGAAGCAGTTTGTCCAAAAGAACACTTCCTTCTCTCTGATGGATGGTATAAAAGGGGAAACGACTCATTTGGCAAAGTATAGTACATCATTACTCAAATCTGAGTTCAATAGTTCAGGGTTTTAGAGGCCGGGGCGGGGGGTAAGAAAAAGAACTTTTTGTTTTCAAGGAAACTGATTTTGTCCAAGCTTTCAAAAGTGAGTAGGTATATTCTACAAAATTCTGATCATAAGCACTCATAAATCAATATACTAAAATTGCTTACATATCTAATTATTATCCGATTTTTAATAACTTCCTGTTTTGAAGGACAATGGTTTCACCCAAACTTTTAAAACTGTGCTGGCATATTATAATAAAAAATATACATGAATCACATGCTCAAGCCAATATAGTAATAATAGATGAATTATTAGTATATTTTTTATAAATGAAGGGGAAATGTGCTTGCAAGAAAACATCTGAAATATAATCTGTTCACTGATACAGTTTGCTAAACAATCAAGGCATTGCACGTGGAACGAGACACGATGTCCAATGGATTTCTAAGCATTTCATAATACTCACCTTTTACATTAGCATAACACTTGCTCATACATTAGATCATTTACCTATTTTCATGCTTCCTCTTCCTGAGAAATCAATACTCTATTTTAAGAAACCATATTTGAAATACTGTCATATCTTTCCAAGTGCCTTATTTTTCAACTAGCATTGTCACACAGGGCAGTGCCCAGCAGTCACGTTAATAATGTGTTAGTCCTCACAGTTAAGAAGATTCTGGCATCTTAATTTTGTAGAGGCAGAGAACCTGAATTCCTGTAAAGATGGTATAGCTATTCTGTCTCCACAAATGTGGGAAGTGTTTCTTAATTTAAAAAGGATCAAGTGAACAAAGTCATGGTAGAAACTGAAAAGGGTCTGAGGGAATGTACTGGAAACCCACAGCCATAGAAAGGACGTGACCAGGGAGACAAACGTGGAGGATCAGGTAGGACATCTCCACCTCTGGGGATTTCAGAACCCACAAGTCTCCAGAGGTACCCACTGAAAATACCGAGGTCGACATCGAAACTGCTGAAACTGCTTCCACATCCCCCTCCGCTGCCGCTGCACATGGGTCTCTCTGCTCCTTACCGGTGGTCCTCTGACACTTTTTTTGTTTGGTGCTGTTTTCTCTTTCTCTTCCCTCTAGTTTTGTACATCCTCCTCTGCTGAGATGATGGCGAGCTCTGGTCATAGAATGAAACTTTTCAAAGTTCTGTCACACATCTACCAAGGGTAACATGGGAGCAGCTACACTTTAATCCAGGTATTAGACGAGCCAAGTGAATGTGCAGTTATTTCTATAAATGTAAGCCCACCAGCTTTTTCATTCTTCCGTTCTCTGGACTTCACACACTCTCTGTCTGCTCTCCTTACTCATTCTGTCCAAACGAACCCCCTAATCTTCCACCAGCCCACCCTCGGGCCTCGGAGGGAACTGTAAAGCACAGTCCTGGTGACGTGGATTCACTGTTTGCAATATTCCAATACTAAATCTAGAGATGCAATGGAAATAATTTTCAGAGTGTCAGACACAGCAAGTGCCCTTATTTCAGCAATTTTCAGCTTGAAATGTTGTCCAAGCCCATTTTCTATGAGCTTCTATGAATTAGAGAGAAATTGTTGCCATCAACTAAATGAGAACCACTAAAATTTTTTTTTCCAAGAGCAATAAATTTGTGAGTCAGACAGTAAAGAAATAAATTGGTTTGATATTATCAGGTATTTCCTTTCCCTTTCCCCTGCCCTTTCCTTTCCATCTCTTTCTCTCTTTCTTCCTTTCTCTCTCTCTCTCTCCTTCCTTCCTTCCTTCCTTCCAATGTTTTCTCATCATCACCAAAATTTCTGGAGAAGAGATAAGAAAGTATCAGGAACATAAGAAAGAATTTACTTGACATTCATAGAGGAGAAATAACAATATGTTACCGATGAATAAATATTCAATGGTTGAAACTTCTTTTTTAAAAAAATTTCAGTGTTGGTGAGAGAAAACACAAAGCATTTAAATTTCCTCATTCTCTCATGGACCTTTCAAGTGAGGTTCAGAAAGACTGAGATTCTTAAGGCAAGTTTATTTTTCTCTCCACACTTGCAATGGAGTTCAACCTGGTGAGGCACGCCTTGCATAGAGCCACTGTGCTTTTCTCTGAATTTTCAAGAGCATAATTATCATGCCCAATAATCACTGCTGCAACCTTAGCACCCATCCAAAGAGCACAATCTGCAATTTAAAAAAAATCTGGCCAGAACCTCCCAGTAAAAAAGCTGTTTATCAAGTCACCATGCATATGTATCCATATCAGTGCAGAAAATGACATACAAATGCAGTAATTAGGACAAAAGCGCACTAAAGGCATTTTTAAACCTCCTTTCATACAGGGAAGTTTTACTTACATGGACAACTAGCCATGACGAAAGTAAGACAGGTATGAGGAGTTCATTGGTTGTCTCAAGTCCAGCAGAGAAGAGGGAGACAGCATAGAACTGACATCTGGGTGAAGTTCACTTTGCTCCCCTCTTGTAAAGCATCTCCATTTACTCATCAGCAATTTCTGGGTGGCTTCTGTCACACCACAATAGCCCACCTGGCCCCAGGGACACCAATAACTTCCTAATGAAGACACCTCTATTGACCCCTCTGTAGCATTTGATCTCATTGAACTTGAAGCCATCTTTCCCCTACCACCACCAAGATTTCATTATGAAAATTTTAAACATGGAAAAGAATTGGAGAGACTTGTAAAACAAGCACCATATACCCACTGGCTAAATTCTAAATATACACATATATTTTCTATATTTTTATTATCATACATCTATTTACCCATCAATTCATCTTACCATTTTTAATGCATTTCAAAGTAAATTACAGACATCAGTACAATTCCCTCTAAACACTTCTGACTTTGTGGCATAACCTATAGAAACTGTCTCCCTATGGGGCAAGAATATAAATGTGTTTTCCTGGTCTTGCTCACCTTCCACCCTCTCCTTGTGTTCTGCTACACACCCGCACACCTTGGCCATGGTCATGGCTGGCACAACCTCAACAATCATGCCTTATAATGGTTCCCACCTCGAGCTTGTTAGTAACAGCTTATCCTGATGCACTTTCCACTTCCGGTGTCTAAAATAAAGCTGTTTGTTCTCTGACACCTGTTATTTTCTTCTCTGTTCCCTATCCTAGTCACAGCTACTAATAAACACACCTGAGCTAGAAATAGTCTCTGATGTCTCCCCCTGTCCTCATTGCTGGGACCCTACTACAAGTTTTATAACTCCATTACCAAAATGTCTAGCAAACCTTTTCCCCACACCCCACACTCTAATTCAAGCCTCCATCATCTCTCTTTTAGGTTCCTCAATAGCCACCCTGCTCAGTATCCTCTACCCTTCCAATGTCACCTTGGATTGGGTTTCCACAGGGGAACCAGAGAATCTGAGGAATCAGTCCTCAGCTGAAAGTCTTCTGCGTGCACTCCCCAGTCCCTGCCGTTCGACAGTGCTGCGCTGTCCAGTATGGGAGCCATCGACCTTGTGGGGCTGTTAAACACTTGAAATGGGACTGGTCAGAACTGAGACATACTGTATGCAGAAAATGCTACTAGACTCCTAATGTTTTGTATGAAAATGCAAAATGTCTCACCGATAATGTTTTATCTTTTTGATTACATGTTGAAATTGTAATATTTCACACATATTGGCTTATATAAAAATTATTAAATGAATTTTACCTCTTCATTCTTGCTTTTTTACAGCAGCTACTAGAAAATTTTAAATGACATGAGGCTTCCATTGCATTTCCATTGGCCAATGATGATCTAGAATAAATCCACATTTCTTAAGCATGCCATTTAATAATCCTCAGTGAGCTGACCAGTGTGGCTAGTTGGTTGGGTGTTGTCATATGAAAACAAAAGGCTGCCAGTTCAATTCTCAGTTGGGGCACATGCCTAGGTTGTAGGTTTGGTCCCCTGTCAGGGTGCATGTAAGAGGCAGCCAATTGATGTTTCTCTCCCTCATTTTGTCCCTCCCTTCCCCTCTCTCTAAAAATAAATAAATAAAATCTTTAAACAAATAATCCTCAAGGATCTTTCCTTATGCTTCGATCCCAACTTGATGCTTCACTCCTCACTTGCTAAGGCAGATTGTTGAATTAATCCACATGGCGGGATTGTTTCTCAGAATGGAGATCTGAAAATGAGGTATTACCTCATTGTGTCCTCAACCACTCCCTCCAAATGCTTCATAGATGCCCAGACATCCAAAAGACAAAGGGAAATATGGAAAAGAGAAAGATCTATAAATTAAACATGTACTAAAGTACAAAGTTAAGAAAATATCAGTATCAAGGAATTATTAAGCTTTTTTAAAAATGACCAAAGACTGCTTTGTGTTTATGTGATGTCTTTTCCAAAATAAAACGTTTGTCGTGGAGCACATGACCACTTTTACAGGAAATGCCATCATCGCAAACAACTCTGCAGGGGTCAGAAAGTTCCCACATGTCGCTGCCATGCATCTCCAGGATGGACTGTCCCTTCTCACACAGCTGCAAGGAGCTCTGTCATTTCTGAGTTGTATCTCCAAGTGGGAGGCTGAACATCTGCCTAATGCATTCACAACACATGCCATGAATGTTGGTGGTGGATACTCACCTGAGAGTAACAGGATGAGTAAGGGAAAATGGTCTATAGCCAACCCTAGAAGTCTGTACGCCATGACCAGTGAGCCACAGGCCCATGTTTGGAAGTAGTTTTACAGGAACATAGCAATACCCATCCACTTACATGTTGTCTAAGGCTGTTTTCTTGTTATAAAAGCAGAGCTGCATAGCTGTGATGGGGACCATATGGCCCACGAAGTCTAAAATATTTACTATCTGGCCCTTCCCAGAAAAAAATGCTGACCTCTGCCCTAAAGGTCATTTTAATTTTTTTTTTATTAAACAAATAGTGAAGCTATTATGTGACAGGTACAGTTCCAGGCCCTGCGGGTACAAGGCTGAGAGAGACTGAGCTTTAGAATCCACAGTATAGAATGCTTGCACTGAGCTCCTCAAGAGACCCCGAAGCATGTTCATTTTAGTCTTTTCAAATAGGACTTCTGTTCACACTAGCCAGTGTTTTTCAAACTTTTCCTCTATTGAGAGCCTCTATAACAAATACATTTTATATCTACCCCTTTCTGCACTCACACACAAATAACAAAAAAGGTGATTTGATTATGCGTTAGTGTCTTGTGATCCACAGTGTGAAAAGCCTTGGTACACCAGCTTTTTGTGGTCTAGCTCTGGTCTCCGCTACAAGCCAGAGGTTATGCACTAACAGCTGTTTCCCCCCAGATAAGAATGATTTGCTTCATCCATTTAGAATTTTGTTTTGTTTTGTTTTAGATTTGGTTTTTAATATATGAATTATTTCCTAATATATTTTTAATTAGTGTTCCAGTATTATTTCAAAGAAATCAGAGGGATGGCAATAATGAGTCTACTTCCTTACTTGGTAACCACCAGCTGGAGCTGAGAAGCACTCAATCCAGTGTTTGCTTCCAACTTGCCATCCTTTGCCACAGGAAAAATGCACCTGAAAATCCCAAGAATTTTTATCACGTGCATTAACTCCCCATGACTTCCCTCCCATATAAATATAAAACAGATCCAATTTGTTTTCTTTCCATCATTAAACTCTAGCAGGGCATTCTAGGAGACCCTCTGGCTCTGGGGAAAGCCTTTTTAACAGATACTGTTGTAATCCTAAATCCTCCTGCACCAAGAAGAAAGAGTAAGTTCTCATTAGAAAGAAAAACAAGTGGCCTTTATTTCTTTATGTATATATATAAAAAAACATACCCACAACATTTGATGAGAGAAACTACAGACATAATGAGAGTCCACCAGGAAAATAAAAAAAAAGATGCCATCTTTGTTTACTTAAAAGCTTTGTTTGTAAAATGAAATTAGTTCATAGCTGCAGCATTTTCTTTGAGCCAGAAGTTTTCTGAACACCGAGTGTGAACAAATGTAACTTTGGGTAAGAAAGGTGGTGTGGGGAGCAGTTTGCTCTGGAACTTTAAAATGGAAATTTAGTTACAACTAAATCCAGTTCCTTTTTAAAGTACTTGAACTTAATGAGAATCTGCAAAGATTTATGACCATAACAAACAGATCATTTTTGACTCTGTCATTCAAACCAGCCTGGCAACTTTGATATTTTCTATTGAAAGGAGAAGGCTAATCTAAGTAAGAACTCTGAAAAAAGGAAAAGGAATTTTATTCCCATAATTTGATTGATTACTTCCTACCCTGAACACTCAAGAGAGAAAAAGCAAACTTTTTCCTGTCTGTACTCGGATTTCTCCCACTAATCTTTTACAAGCAGGCAACAACCATAAAACACAAATTACTTGCGAGGATCCACAGGCCAATCATGTTAGCGGGATTCTAAAACTTACAGGCATCAACATATTGGGAAAAGCATTTAGACAAAAACCAGAAGTGTAAAGATGAATTGAGCACTGGCTCAATTCCATTCAATGCTTTAATTAGCCAGTTCTGGGAGGAGAAAAAATAATACTAATAACTTGTTCCATTCTCTGGAATTTTTTTTGTCATTGGTGCAAATTGTCCAAAATTAAATTTATGTAATTCAGAGCATGCAATTGTTTCCCAATTATATTCTCCAGGTACTATACACTAAGCCATGTTGTACTCTGGCAATTAGAAGTCAAGTGTGTCTTTGGGACTAACCTTGGGCAAGGCACCTCAGTTTATTCATATGCAGAAGATACTCTCTAAGGTATCTTTTAATGCCAATATCCTTTAGAATGTATGATTCCATCTGACTAGAACCAAAGGAAGTTCAAACCAAGAGCTGTGTCTGATGTGGCAATGTCCTGACCACTATAGTAAAGGGCCTGGCACTAATAATGACCAGGTGGCAAGAAATCAATTAGCTGAAAGTTATTAATAATAATAATGAAGATAGAATAGTGTTTGGAGGTGACAATGGGCCATGCCCTCATTGGGATTATTAGTATATCTAAAGAAAAAAAGTGTCAATCAAAAAGCGCGAACATAGAAAAGAATGAGAAAGACGGACTCTGGCAATGACTCAGCTGCATTCAGGGGGATTATGGGGGGTTCTTCCAGCCAACAGGGAGCACATGTTGTTGATGGTGGCAGCAAAGGGGTACAGCCACCAACTCACCTTGCTATAATTCCAAGAGCAGTAAGCAACTGTCTGATTACATTTCTGACAATATTTCAGCTTCCCTATGCAGCTGTTTAGAGGGAAGAAGCTTGCTCTTTTGGACCAATTACTAGTTGAATTTCTTTGTGGTCATTGTTATATTTTAATCGATGAGGAAAAAGATCAATTGAATAGCTTAGGGTTTCTGATATGCTCAGTAAGATGAGTTCTGTGATTAGTTTACTTTAAAAAAAGAAAAAGAATTACACAAAAAACAGGGGGCTTTAATTATTCTATATAGGCCAATGAGCTCACAAAGACATTAACTACTTTAAAAAATTTGCTTTTCAACCATATGTTGATACATTGTCTTGTTTTTAACGGAAGGTTCAAGACCCAGAGTCAAACATACTCAAGTCACTCTATCACATGGACAGACTTTCAGTCCCTACCATCACTGAGCCACTGGTGGCTTGATGTTTTGGCAGGAACCCACATGGACGATTCTGACTGAGACATAACAGGGTATTGCAGTGGTGAAGGGCTGGCATGCTGCGGGTGAGCGAACCTGGGTCCAGCACCATTTCTATTTATTTGGCTATATGACCTGGGGCAAGTTACCTCATCTTTTTGAGCTTACCTAATAATATTAATTATATTAATAAAATATCCAGACTATGTATAGATCATGCAGCTTCATCTAGCACACAGTGAGAGCTCAACAAATGAAGCTATTATTACACATCTACAGTAACAGGCCATCCAGAGAGAATCAATAAGGAAACACAGGCTTAAACTATACTTTAGATCAGATGGATCTAACACACGCACACAGAGAACATTATAGCCAACTGCAGCAGAATGCACATTCTTCTCGAGAGCACATAGAACATTCTCCAGAGCAGGCCATATGCTGGGCCACAAGACATTTAAAGAGACTGAAATCACATCAAGTACGGTCTCTGACCACAGTGGTGTGAAACTGAAAATCAGTAATAAGAAGAAAACTGATAAATTTACACATATAGAGATTGAACAATCCACTACTGAACAAGTCAAAGAAGAAATCAAAAGGGAAATCAAAAAATATCCAGAGACAACTGAATAGGGAATTACAACACACCAAAACTTATGGCGTGCTGCAAAAGCAGTTTGCAGAGGGAAGTTTATAATGATAAATGCCTATCTTAGGAGAAAAGAAGGATCTCAAATAATCTAGCTTTACCCTTTAAGAAACCAGAAAAAGAAGAAGAAGAAGAAAAAAAGTAGAAATGAATGAAACAGATAAAATGATAGATATTTATCAAAGGTACATTGCAGAGCTCAAATATTTTGCTATTTAAAAAAATGGTTCAAAATGCATGCATGATTTTTTAAAAAAAGTATATGCCAACTAAGGTAGGAAAATACCAAACAACAAATTGGGAGTAGTACTAAGTCACAGAAATTAATTTTATCTACATAAGCATAAGTAGCCTGTCCTTTCCATGAAAAAGGTTCATAAAACAGATCCAATAAGGACGAGTGACTCAACAATTAATAGGAAATACCATTAAATTCTTTGAGTCTTAAGATGTAGCTTGTGTGCTGTTCTGCTTTGCTTAAGTAAAAATGTAATGTGGATAAAACTATTTTTACAGTTGTTAAAAATATCAAAGGAAATGCTTCAAGTCAGATTTTCATTACTCCATTAAATCAGGCTCTCAGCTGCACAACTGTGTGTTTAAAAACAGAAGCAGAACACGCCAGCATGCCACCTAGACAGGAACTTTGAGCCCAATAACACTGGCATCCTGGGCTTAGCAGTTCCAGCAGGAAGAACCACCCAGGATGTCCAGGTCCCTGTCATCCAGTGCCTGGGGTTAGATTTTCTGTCCTCCTCTCTCCCTCATCCTTCAACCCCATGCTTGCTCCAGACCTTTTTGGCACCTATGACTCTTCTCATAAGCCACAGAATCTCAACCAAAGGTGAAAGCACAAGGCTAAGCAGATAGAACATGTAAGCTGGCCCAGAAAATCTGGACTGTGTTATCTTAGCCACAAAGAACATCCACAGCCAAGAACCCATCTCTTTACTCCATTACAAGTTTCTTGACCCTGGACAACAGCTCCTCCAATGTTTGTAGCAAAAGAGCCAGATGCCCAAGCCTGATTCTCCTCTGACCCTCACTTCAGTTCTTTGTGTCTTCAGAAACCTGTCATTTACATCAGTTTTTGCTGTCCAGCACTAGTGGGATTCAGTCAGGATTGGGCAACTTTTTATACCTTCTTCATTTTACATTGCCAGAGAAAGAAAGAAAAACAAAACGATCTCTGGGCCTGTTTCGGGGACTAGCGAGTAGGAGGGGGGCCGTGAGCCAATTTTATTATGAAATCAGCTGAGGGAAAGCTCAGCATGTCTGGAGGCAACAGGTGCTGGCAGTGGAGGCGAAGCTGGCAGCCCGTGCTGGGGCCTTCGGAGGAGAGAGAACAGAAACGCAGGGTAAAGAGAGCTGGCACGGCAGAGTATTTCAGTCTGAGCCCATATCCCTTGGAGCTGGTGGGCAACTTCTGCCATCTTTGCTGATGTTGCTGCTTTTACTTTTATTTTAGAATAAATTTAGATATTAAACTTGTAAGCAAATAGTAGAGAGAATGCTCATGTGCCCTCTCATAAGGTTATTGTCTTAGATAACCCTAGTGCAATGAGCAAGGCCAAGAAATTAACCTTGGTATGATACGATTAACTAGACTGCACACATTATTCGAGTTTCTCCAGTTTTTCCACAAACGGCCTGTTTCTGGTCCAGGATCCAGGCGAGAGGAGCTCACTTCATTTACTCACCAGTGATTAGTCTCGTTGGTCTCCTGCCATCTGTGACAGTTCATCAGTCTTACTCTGTTTTTCATGATCTTAACGTTTTCCAAAAGTACTGGTCAGGAATTTTGTAGATGTCCCTCCATTTGGGTTGGTCTCTTTTCTCATGATTAGAGTGGGGCTATGGACTTGGGGGAAGATCCCCCACAGGTGAAGTGCCCTCCTCACTGCATTGCACCAGGGGGTGCATCTCGACAGGAGAATAAGGCAATGTTGACCTTACCCTGTGGTTAAGGTGATATCTGCCCAGTTTCTCCCCTGGAACATCCCTATTGTTCCCCTTCCTCCTGTGTTACTTTTGCCCTGGCCACCATACCTCCCCACCCTCCCCCGTTCCCTCCCCTCCCCTCCCCCCACTCTGGACTGCATACCAGAAAGATGTCTCCTTTGGGAACTCTGAAAGCACCTTTCTATAAAACTGTACCATGTGAGCAGGGTCTTCAACCGTGTAGTTCAGGTAGTTAAGGGTTAAGCAGACTTCTGTGTGCTGCCTGTTAAGAATCACTGGACCCTCCTCCAGAGCCTGTACAAGACAGGGGAAGGAGTAAGGCTGCTTGTTGAAATCAAATCATCTGGAAGTATTTTCATTTGAAGCTGGCTTCAGAAACAGAGGCAAAACACACTAACAAAACTAATCTGGGGCATATGGCATTCCTTTCAGTCATGTGCATTTCTAATATAAATCTCCTAATCATTTATATCTTGCTTTTCAGATTTATTGTGAAGGCAAGTCTCTTTTATTCCTCTCCAAAGAATAAACTCCCTACTTAAAAAAAGTGAGCTCAGGCAGAAAGTCAAAGTGCAGCTCAGCCACACTAAGCAGATCTTACTTGCTGTAAGTGCTACCTAACACAACCCCTTCTCATTCTTTTTTTTTTTTTTTTGAGACTAAACATATACTCTGATAATGATGAGGTTTTCAGTTTACTTAGCCATTCGAGTTCCTTGCTGACTCTTCCTTCCACTAGGTGGCACTACAGGTCATACTCAAAGTTGGCTGCTGTCAAGAGTCAGTGAATAGGTTTTTAGAAATCTTTTCAAGAATATCACAAGCCCACTGTCAAGTACTAAACTTCATTCTTAATAAACACTCCCCCTTTTTTTTTACATTTATGGTCTTCTGACAATTTCTGAAACAAGCCAAATTTGAACTTCTGAAATACTTTCCTCAAGTGTTCACAGGATAAAGGTAAATGTTAGAGGCATGACAGTCGTGACCACGTGAATAATGCAGAACCCAGAAGTTGCGATCATTGGAGGCAAAAAACTGGAAAGAGACTTCAATTCACTGAGTTTAGCGTTTCTTCCATTTCTAAGTTCTGATTTCACATAAGTTTACTTACTAACTGTATGGATACTCCCTGAAGAGATTTTTAAACTGTACCAAATCTAAAGTGCTGGCACATATTTTTAAGATATTCTTATAAATGCAAAGCCTAGGGAGTTAAAATACTACTTAAGTGAAATTTCCTCTTATTACATATTAAAGACATTTAATAAGAAACCTCAATTTCACAATTGTTGTAGCTCATCACTTAATTTCTGAAAGCTTGGACTCTACCTAATATCATTGGGAAACAAACTGAGAAGTGACAGTTTTTAGCAGCCGAGTTACTATCATTTGGTGGAAGAAGGTGTCTCCCTAAGGACAGGTGCTGGGTATATAAAATTCCCAACTCAGCCCAGCAATTTGACTGACAGTCATTGCAATGTGCAATTGTTCAAGTGTTCCCCTTAGAGACATCGGGCCTTTGTTGTTTATATCAGAGTTTGTTTCCTCTGTGACTCTCGTCCCCTCATGAGGTGTGTACCTGATCTCTGTAAGGTTGGCCCCTATTGTCATTAATAGCACAGGCTGATCTCATTCCCTTGACTAAAAACATGGATTTGGCACATATTCTTTCTTAACCAACCAACTGACTTATTTATATGAGACAAATATTTTGACCAAAGTGTTCTCTTTTTTTTAAGGGGAGGGCAGAGGATTACAATACTGTTGAGAATTTTCACTGATAGATGGCTATGCATTTGACATAAAGTATATCAGCACAAGATACGTCTCATTGTTATGAAGGAATATTCATTCACATGAAGTATTCCAAGGCCAGACTATATGTAGTTTTTGTCATTGTTGGGTTACTGATTGATCTTTTAGAGAGAGAGAGAGAGATTGATTTTGCTGTTCCACTCATTCGTTGCTTCTGGTAAGTGCTCTGTAAGGACAGAGATGGAACCTGTGACCCTGGCATAACAGGACGACATTCTAACCAGCTGAGCTACCAGCCAGGGTGCTGTTATTGTTTTTAATGCCTGGACTTAGTAGTCCCAAAGACTGTTCCATACCCTAGGTGTCAGATATTGTTCAGAAGTTCCCTAACCACTTAATAACTTTCCCATTATCAATTCCTTCATTTTTACCTCCTACTAGGTCTCCGGTCTGGCATGCAAGTGCTTGCAGGTATGCAATTGGCAGATACACAGGACCTAGGCTACTTAACCTGTTTGCTGGGCAGTCTCCTGGGATGATGAGCCTGGAGCTCAGATATTCAGCAAACAAAACAACAGCACTGCAGCTTCTCTAAGGGCTGCAGCCTCTCATCTGTTTACAGCCTCTCAGTGGACAGAGAGTATCCCATCACTGAGAGCTTCTGGGAATTATATGTATAAGAGACATTATATACTGTCCCCCTGTAGACATGGGCCCTAACTCAGGGCCCAAAGCAACTTCTTCCTGCTTTCCTCCTACCCATCTTCTCTTCTGCATGAATTTAACTAGGCCTCAAGGACAAAGCGACCTCTTTGGACTTCAGTCCCTATAACCTAGCATGGATAGCCAGACTCTGCAGCTCCCGTGGCTCAAATTTCATTTCCAACCCTTCATGCAGAAGGGCCTCGTGGCTCAGGAGGGTGGGAAACTGCACATGGGGGTGCTTTGCAGCTGCTCCCAGCTGCCACGAAATGCCGGTTCCTCCTGATAGGAACCAAAAGTTCCTCTGTTCAGCCTGCCCCTCTGGTGGACTTGAAAAACAAGGCAATGATCACTAGAAGCCAGAAAACTTCAAATTTTGATGAAGTCAGGGGAGAACTGACTCCTAAATACCAAACTAAGTAATCTTTGGTCTTCCTGAATACAGGAAGTAAAGAAGCTATAGAGTAAAACAATTAAAGTGATACTGATCTCGGCTGAAATTGTCCAGTCTTGATAAAGAAAACAACTCAAAGCATAAGAAATAAATGTGCTAGTATACAAGATTGGATAATAAATACTTACTATCTTGTCCCAAAATAGGAGAATAAGGAGTTACAGAAACCAAATGTTTATATGCACACACCTATATAAACATGTATATATGTACACGCACACCCATATATATTATATAAATGCACACACATCTTTAAATACTTCACAAATAGGTATGTTTTGTCTTAGGAGGGGAAAAAAGTTCACCTTCTCACCGGTACAGATATACACAGGGAGAAAGGAAGATGGTACTAAATTCTAAGCTCACCCACTCTTGAACTACATAGTCGAGGCATTTGGCCTTGACTTTCCAGAAAAGATCCAAGTGTTGAGAAGCTAATGCAACAGTTCCCTGTTTTGTTTATGAACCCACCGCACACACGGTGGAAATGGAGACTGTTCACTGCAAAGGATTGCTCTCCCGTGGCACGCAAGCCACAGACATTTGTTGGGCTGATATCATGTCTGCTAAATTAAGTAATGTGGAATGTTTTTTAAAGCCCATCAGGGTGGAGTTTCATATTTAGAAAACTACGCCGAAGCACCCTAAATTATCATTAACAACTTTCCTGGCATATTACAATTTGCCTTTGTTTCATTTATTTTACTGTTAGGACATTTTAAATTAATTAGAAAATTTTCTTTTGTGAAGATTTTAAATAAATTAATTTTATTAGCCTTTACTACACATTTGTTCAAAGAAACAGTTGATCACACTATTCTTGGGATGCACTTTATAAAGTACTTTATGTTTTTCCCAGCATGATAAGTTAGTTTATTGAAACATTCTAGCAACACATTTCTAACTCTCAAACTCATTCTCCAAGGGATTTTCTGAAACTCCCTAACAGCAACAGATTTGTCCCTTTGTCAAGACAGTAGGGGGCACTGCCACAACAAACTATTAATTTCACTGGGCAAAAAGAAGCCCAGGCTAGATATTTACGTGTGATAGTCCTATGTCAAAAAGTATCTAAAAGATATTAGCCCTAGCTGGGTAGCTAAGTTAGTTGGAGCTTCGTCCCAACATCAAGGTTGTGAGTTCGATCTCTGGTCAGGACACATACAAGAATCAATCAATGAATGCATAAATAAATGGGACAACAAATCAGTGTTTCGGTCTCTGTCTCTCTCCCTTCATCTCTCTATCTCTCTAAAATTCAATAAATTGAAAAAATTACTCACATGAAAGATACTATACATATTTTTCTCTTCCACAGTTCACTTCAGGGGGCAAATACTGGGGTCTTTTTTCTGCTTGTGTGTGTGCATGTGCATGCACATGTGTGGCCATAAATGTGGGACAGAAGCCCTACACTACAAATTTTGGGCTAATTCAAGAAAACCTAACTGAATCATTCATGCTGAAATAGTGGCTAAATGCCAGCAGCTAAAATGCACTTAATAATTAAGTGGCATTCTGTGTGGGAGGTTTTTTTTTTCTCTCCCCTGAAGTTAAGGTCTTCAATCTTTCTCTCAAACATCAAACTCCAACTTCAGGGCCAAATGAAAGAGAACTGAGGCAAAATTTCATTAAATAATCACATAATCCAGGCTCCATAGCTTGGATTTTTTAAAATAAGAGTTTTCTATGTAATTGAGTTAAACTTAAATTTATGCATCCAATAAAAAACCACTGCAAATGGTAAAACAAAGACATTGCTCCAACACTTAGAAAATTAAATTCACCAAACCATGAAGTCTACTGTGCAGTTATTTTTGTAACCACCATAAATTGCTTTATAGAACTCCTCTGCTGGAATAAACAATCCAAAGACAGATTTACTTTACAGCATGCATCCAGTTTCCAAATGAGAGAATGCTCTAAATGTTTGTGACTTCTTCTTTCTCTCTCTCTCTCTCTCTCTCTCTCTCTTTCAATTCTTGTGTTTCTAGTTACCTTGAAGCTTTCCTTCTCTTACACAAGCTCAGAAAGTTCCATAGAAAATAAGATCCAGGTCTCCAGATGCCCTTAAACACTCATTTCTGGAATAAGAAGAAACAATCCTACTTTGTGGAAATAAAGTCTGAATGGTAAAATTTAAGTAAAGGGTTTTAGTACTAAATATTTCACCACATATAATAGCACCTCAGAGCCAAACATTGTCTTAGATATTCTGGGCAGTTGGCTTGAAATGTGTTCCCTTATACACTGTACGAGGCCGAATTCAATGCAAAGTGCTATAGATAAGAGTTTTAGGGGTCTTTAATCACTTCTTTCTTGTGTCCTTGATGGAAAAAACAGAGCTGCCTTTGTGCTAAAAAGAAGGACCTGTTGTTTTCAGATTCAACAGGTCATTTTTATAAGAACTTCCCAGAGGATACAACATAAATGACAGAAACACAAGGGGATTTTTAAAGAGGCTGATGATTTTAAATGATATATATTCTGTATTAAGGAAAGGTTGTTTGTTTTTCTTTCCAATAAATGGAAAGTTACTGTTTTAAAGTGGTTTAATGTTTAAATTTGACTTTTAAGACCAACTGTTTTCTCATGAGTTGGGTTACTGTAAATTCAGCTCCTGAAATCCATCCGAGAGTGCGTTTGACCTCTCATGTAAATAAACTTGTCAAATCATGTCCATTTCTGTTTCGGGGCTGCATGGTTGATTTAGTGGTCTTTTGAAATATATTTAAATTGTATTGTAACTTTTGTAATATTGTTTCAGTTAAAACGACAAGGAGACTGCCATTTGAAGAATGAGATAAAACTATAAAATGGAAAATTCTGGCCACATGATTTTTCCTAGTTCTCAGAGAAAAAAAAAAGCCATTATTTTATGAGGAACGAAATCCAGGTGACACAAGGATTTACTAGAGTTTAGCTGATTCTATTATTAAAAGTGGGCAGAATTTGAGAAGGCTGGTGAATTTAAGATTAAAATCTAAATCAGACTTGTTTCCTAAACTGTAACCAGTGTCCCTATATTCCCCCCTCTTTTTTTTTAAAATTAGCACCTCATTTTAAAAGAGAATTGTGTGAAGAGCTTTGGGAAAGTTTCTGCCAGTCCAGAGACAAAAGGTACCCCTCCTTGTAATTATAGATAGCACTTTATAAAACTCATTCCTCGCCCCCAACAGAAGTTATGACCAAGGAAGACTTCTTTAAAACACAGTGACCCGTGGCTGGCACTTGCTCCAACATGTATTTCCCTACTGCCTAGACTCTAGCTCCTGACATTTTTACGAAGTTTCTATATTACTTACCACCTACGATAATTATCTGGCAAAGGGTCAAGGTAAATAAATACCTGATGGCAAAGTCTGCATTAACCACAGGGAATTGCCCAGAAGGTAAAGAAGGAATGAAACAGGCTTCCTTGGGAATGGGGATGGATCTAGTAATAATTGATGAGCGGGTTCTGACTTAGGAGAGGTGTCCCCTCCCCCTTTAGCTAACAAGGATCCTGTCACAGAGCAGAAGAAAAAGATGAGATTGGCTATTTAAAGAAAAGGGAATCCCAAGGACTGAATAAAAAAAACTTGAAGGCCCAAACTGCCCACCCACCCACATGGAAAGTGGGTAGCACTCACTGTCCTGAAGAAGAAAAAAAAAAGAAAGAAAGAAAGAAAAAGGCACGGTGGGGAAAGAGACCCGTCAAGTTAAGGACAACTACAGCCGCCCCTTTGCCTTCTTTCTGCCTGAAATGGGGAGGGAGGTGTACTGGCAGTCACCATCGGCTTTCTCAAGTTCTCCCCACCACTCCAAAGACCCCCGCGCCCGCTCACCGGTACCAGGCGAGGCCCTTATCGTAGCTGCGGTCGAAGAAGTGGGGCTCCGCGCCCACGGCGCGCACGTCGGGGTGCACGCGCAGGAACTCGAGCAGCGCCCGCGTGCCGCCCTTCTTCACGCCGATGATGATGGCCTGCGGCAGCTGCTTGCTGCCTTCATCCAGCAGCAGGGCCAGGGTCCCTGGCGGGGCCTCGGCCACGCTGCTCCCCGCCCCAGAGCCAACGGGACCCCCGGTCAGGCTGGGGGTCTCCTCTTCCCAGGCCGCCTCCTCGCCGCCGTCGCGCCCCGCGGGCCTCCGGCGCCTCCGTCCCGGCCGCAGTTGCAAGAAGCGCTTTCTCTGCGTCGCCGAGGACCACAGGGCCAGCTCCCTCCGGCCTCCGACCAGGACGCCGGGACCGGGGGCCCCCGCCTCCTCGCCAGCGCCGGACAGCCCCACGACGGGGCCCGACAGGGTCTGGCAGCGCTCGGCCAGGCAGTAGAAAACGTAGAGGGACGTGAGCAGCGAGCAGAGCATCAACAAGAACTTCCGGAAGATGCTGCGGGACAACGGCTCGGCGGTGGCAGGGTGGGCACCGGCCGGGCCGGGAGGGGCCATCCTAGCCGGAGGCGACGTCGAGGAGCGTGCGGGCCATGCTAGGCCGGGACTCTTTCAGGTGCCATGGCATCCTCCAGGAGGGCCTGCGCACTGGACGGAGGCCTCATACCCCGCGCGTCCCTGCGGCCGTGCGAGCTGCCCCGGGAGCCGGCAGCCGGGACTCCTCCGGGAGACGCAGCCCCGGGAACCTGGCGCGGGATCCCTGCCTCCGGTCTAGGGGTCGGGAAGGGGGACGTGGTGCTGTGCTTAAGAAACCATCGTCTTAGACTCGGCAAGTCCTGAGTCTTGTGGCAGGTTTCGGCGCTCCAGTTCTCTCAAAAGAGTCGCAGAAATGGGGTCTTGGCGTTGGTGGCGAAGGCGTAGGTCTCAGCCTCGGCCCCGGAGCGGCCACTCGGCACCGATCTCCGTTCAGCGACCGTGCATCCCTGGCTCCGTCCGGGAGAGGGGACGTATCGCTCCAGTGCTGCTGAGCTCTGTGCGCTCCAGACAGAGGCAAGAGACTGTGCCTCCCTGCCGCGGCTTCCTTGTCCTCTAGTCCGCCTGGGCGCTCCCTCTCATCCCCGGTGGGAGGTCCCCCGGAGTCCCGCTGCCCGAGTGGGATCCAGAAGGCCCGTGCCCAGCAGTCCGCCCCTTTTGGTGCGCGCTTGGCCACTCCAGACTGTTCTCGCGCCCTACCTGGGTGCGATGTAGTGGAGTCGGGCGGCTCCGGACCTGTCAGCCACCGTGGCCACTCCCTCGCAGCCTCCCGGGCCGGCGACTCCGTCGCCGCCGCCACACGTGGGGCGCCCAGGGGCTGCAAACTTGGCGGTGACGTCAACGGCAGGGGCCAGACCAGCCCCCGGCCGAGCGGGGTAGGATGGAGAAAAGGTGGCGCGGACCCTGCCGCAGCCGCCCAATGACAACGGAGAGGGCGGGTGCGACCGAGGTGACGCCCCTTCCCCCACTCCGCCTCCCCCCAACCCCCACCCTGGCCGGCAGCCTCGCCCCGTTCCAGCAGAGCTAGGGGCTGCGGAGGCCCGGGGTTGTCTGACTGACAGCTAGAGCCGGCCGGATCCCCGGGGGCCTGCCTTGCACCCAGCGGAGGACTCCCTGGATTAGGGGCTCTGAACCTCTCCGACTACCTCAGCCCATTCGCAGCCCTGTCCCCCTCCAAGTCCCTAGCGCTCAGCTTCCTTCTAGCCTCGTAGCTACATCCTTCCCGCGCGCAGCCTGGGCCACCTCCCCGAACCCTTGGAAGTTTTGTTGGCTGCAGTTCCCAGTACCCGGCTGCACGCCACGCCCCCGTTTGTCTCCGGCGAACGGAATTCCTCCAGAGCCGCCTCGACTCGCACCTACTCCCCAGCCCAGGGGGCCCTTAGCGGAGCCTTTTCTCCCCTCAGCAGTGTGTTGTTGTTTTTGTTGTTTTTCCTTTTGATTGTTTTCCTTTCTGTTAATTTAGAATGATCAAGTGTTCCCCAGGACCTAGAAAGGAACTACCTCTAAGGAAATAAACCAATAAATCAAGGGGAGAAAGATTTAAAAAAAATAACAGCTACGATTCCAAATCCATATGCCCAGTTTTTGATGAAGGAATTTTTTTTTAATGCTGTTTGTGCCTGTGTGCGCGCGCGTGGGCGAAGGAGTTAAGTGTCCTTCCTAAACGGCGGTTTCCTCTCTCTTGCCTCCCCTGACCCCACATCCTCCTCTCGCGCTCCTGGGAGAGCGGGTCAGGAAGGGATACAAATCGCCTTGCTGTTTAATGGAGGGAGGTGGCCCGTGGAACCTGCTTGAGGTGGTTTCTTATTCCAGTCCGATTTGTTTTTGATTTCTTGGCTTCCGCGTCTCCGCAGGACACCCCGTAATGTGGGTGGTAGCCTGGCCGCCGCACATCAAACCCTGGGAGCTGCGCGGGCAGTCTTCTGCGCCCACTGCGGGCGCCCGCAGGGCCCGCCGCAGGCACAGCGACGGAGCTGCAGGACACTCAGGGGATTCCAGGTGCCCAGTGTTGGGACTTGCAGCCTTCCCCTTTCCTGCGCTCTATTTGACAATCAAAGTGGAAGTCAGGGAAGTACTTTTGAACCTTCCGAAGGGGTCTGAGTGGTTCTAACTCTGCTTGGGCGAAACTGGAATATGTGTGACCCCTGGATAAATACTCAGTGCCTGGCATGGTTTTATGTTTATGCAGTGCCAGTCCCAACCTATCCTACGAGCCAGCGAAGAGCTCATTAGATTCTGATGCCATAAAGCAATGGACTTTTACGAGGATGAACAAACAAGTCCTGCCAAGCTTTAATGCCTGTTTGTGCGCTAAAATTGGGTATCGACAAACCAGTTGAGATTTAATACTAGCTTGAGGTTTAGTATATTTTAATTTTTTTCTCTAGATGTTTCAGTCTGAGTTCCAGAGAAAGGCAGAAAAGGAAGAAAGGAAGAAAGAAAGATAGAAAGGAAATCACCATTTTAAAGTTATTCTGAAGGCATGTGCAATATCCCATAAACACTTACGAACATGCCTCAGTTTTCTCTTCCTCAAAGTGGTGGTCTCCAAGCTCCCACGGAGCTCCCACATGGTAGGATACTGCATGCTTCCACTTTCACATCCGAGCGTAGGTGACTCCTTTATGTGGGCGTTAGAAATGCACTTCCTGTAGGAGATGTGGTTCCCAGGACCGCTCATTATCTAGGGCCTCTCTGCATGTTCAAAAAAAATATGAGCCACAGATACAAGCCTTACCAGTAATTTAAAATTTCCAGTAGCCACCTTTAAAAAATGTGAAAAAGAAACAGGTGAAATACATTTTAGTAATATATCTAATCTACCTAAAAGTGTGATTTCTTCATGTAGTCAGTATAAAAATTATTGAGGTCATTTTTGTTCTTTCTTTGCCTACCAAGTCTTCAAGCACACGGTGTGTGCTTTACATCTCCAGCACTTCTTTGTTGGGATGAGCCACACTTCAAGTGCTCAATCCCCACCTGGGTCTAGTGGCCACCACATTGGACAGTACAGACAGGATGGTTTTGGTGAGAGGGGCATAGCTCTCAGAGCCCCAATAGGAAAAAGGCAACACATGTAAATTAGGATAGTTCTTGGAAGGTTTATTTACAAAATGTTTGTTTACAAAGTAGTGGGAAAGGCAAAGACCAGGGTACAATGCAATAACCCTGGGCTAGTAGCATTGGAGTTCTTACCACCCTTAAGTCTGAAGGAATGAGGGAAGGCAGAAGGTTGTCAACACCTAGGAAGAAAAAGTCATCTAGAGGAGGCCCTGGAGAAAAGCAGAGGTCTTTATTGGTGGGACATAGACTACCCAAGGCACCTTCCCAGGACAGAGTCATGGAAAAAGATTTTTGACAAAACAAAACAAAAAATACATACATAAAACCAAACGAAACAAAACAAAAATCAGTAGGGTATAGGTAAGTGGCATTGTGTCTAATCATGAAAAAAATTAAGATTAAGTAAAGTCCCATGAAATACCATGATAACATTTAGTTAATCATACCACAACTCTTTAGAAAATGCTTCTTCTCATCCATTCAGGGGTATTAATTAGAATGGAAACCAGTCATGGCTAGTCATTATTACAGAACTTTAAAAGGAGAGAAGTTCCTACAAAAATACCAACAAGCACTGTGAACTCTGTTTCAATTTCTTCTTGTTTCTCCCTTTCTCTGTGTTATTCCATGTTAAAGCACACAGCCACTCCTTATGGGTTACAGGTGATAAGCTTCTGCCAGAAAAAGCTCTCGCTATCATAGAAGCTGGTCTTGCACTTGGCATGGAGAGAGGTGAGGGTGATGTTCAATCTCTTCCAGCTTCCTTTTCTGCAGCATTGCCTGTTCCTAGTGGGTGCTCACTTCTACTTCTCTGTCCTCCAAGACATATCCTTCTCAGCCCTGGATTCTATAAACTCATCTGCTCCACTGTTCAAAAGATCGCTTATCATCCTTCACCCCCACTCACAGAGTGCTTACATTTTAAAGTTAGAAATATATTTTAAATGACTTTCTCCTAGAATCAGCAATTCATGGTTATTTAAAACACTTAACATACAATGAAGTATAAAGTAAAACAAAGCACACTCAAAATTTCAAATTCCATTGTCTAAAGATGACCGTGATTAATATCTTGATTAGTTTCCTTTAAAGTTTTATATACACACACACACACATGTATACACACATGTATACTCTATAGATACATATATGGATATCTCATACACAGACAGATCTCATACACACACTATATGCATGTGTATATACATGTATATGTGTGTACACATATGTATATATGTATGCATGCACATATATACACACGTATATACATACAGTTGACCTTTGAACAATACAGAGGTTAGGGGCACCACAGATACCCAAATCTGCAGATGGTCAAGTACCCTCTATAGAGTGGTCTAGAACAACGCATACATAGTTGGCCCTCCTCACCCACAGACTCCTAACTGCCGGCTGAAAAGAGCACAGATAGTGATTAAAAAATATCTTCATATGGGTGGATCTGTGTAGTTCAAACTTGTGTTGTTCAAGGGTCAATTGTATATAAAGATAGATATAGATACATAACACATTATAATGTAATATATTTTCTTAGATATTTGGGTTGGACAAAAAGTTCACTTTTTTTCTTAAAATAAAAGACACATTTTTCATTTTCACCAATAACGTTATTGATTTGGATATTTTGAGTATGTTAGCAATCTCCCACATGATGTAATGTTGATTTTTCTCAATTAATGTCTCAACTTGCTCACTATCAACTTTAACTGGTCTATCTGACCGTAAAGCATCGCCCAGTGAGAAATCTCTAGCACAAAACTTTGCAAAGTACTTTGGACATTTGAACAGTCACAGCACCTTCTCCACATACTGCACAAATCTTGTTTTGCATTTCAGTCATGGTTTTACCTTTCTTGAACTAATAAAGCGTAATATGCCAAAAATGTTGTGCATTTTCTTCCATCTTCAATATTAAAACAGCTACACAAAAATTTACCACTTTTGATAAGTTTTTTTAATGCATGCTGACATGACAGCTATCACAATACAATCTAACAAAATTGTTTCAAATGAAGTTAAAGACAACTAAGCGCTACCAGAGCCATCTTATGGAAAAAAAACGAACAAACTTTTTGGCCAACCCAATAATATATAATACTAGAATGATTATATATTATATAACATCAAATATATTGTATATAATTTATTTTATATAAAATACCATAATATATTATCATTTGTATTATATAATGTGTAATATGACTTATTATATAATAGATATATAATTTAGATATGTATTTATTTGTAATATATAATTTCATATATAAATACACATATGAAATTTTTTATATATATGCATCTATAGATAGGTGTAGAGATAGATGTTTTTTAAAAAGACTAAGACTCTCTTGCTGTGTGGAGAATGTGGAGAGCATTCTTTGGTGACCTGTAATAATGAGAAGGATTGATGTATGAGGACTCACAAATGGTTCTGCTCAAAGAATTTCAGGTTCTTCACTGGACTTTATCTTCCCGTACCCCAGAAACCCAGCGTTTCTAAGAAACAATCCCATAGCCCTCCATTGCCTTACCCTTCCTCTCTGCACCTCGCTCTCATCTCCACCTCCATCTTCTGCCAGGGTATCCAACTGGTCAAACCAGCACCAGAGGCAGAGAACCTGGAGCCCCTTGATGTAATGTATCCAGGGCAGCCCCCTAAAGAATGTATCAGCGGGTAAAATGGTTCTGGAAGAGTAAAAAACTATGTTCTACATATGGGAAAACACAGGTTTTAGGAGCTCATAATCTTAATGAGATAAAACGTGCACATTCCTTGGGATTCATAATTGCATTATCAATTTGAACTATGAGATGACATACCACACAATCACCAGCTTCACATTTAGTCTCAATGGTGCCCAGTCCCTTTGTCTCTCGAAGCACATGGTGTTTCTATCTGGAGTGCGTATCCCCTTTGTCCGTCAGATAACAGCTCAAAACACATCTTCTAGGATGTCTTCCTTGTCCATGCCCTGCCCCTGGTTTGAACGAGTCTCCTGGTACAGATTCTCCAAGTTTCCAGTTTTCCTTACAGACTTTGGGAGGTTTTGCACTGTCATAGTGTGCAGTGATTCTATGATTCCCTTTTAGACTACATAAACACTCCAGGAAGCCTGAAACAAGTAGTTTCCCTGGAACACCTAGCATATTACCTGCTACAAGGACACCGATAAAGATTTGTAGATGCACTAGGGCTCCCAGGGAAGAGGCGGGAGCTGGACACTCAGTCTGAGAGAGTACACAGAAAAGCCAAGGGACAAGATAGGGCATGGTGCGCTGTCACCTGCTTGTGTTTCAGTGTGAACGATGTGTGGGTTGGCCTGGAGAAGTCCTCGAAAGGATCCAGGGGTAACATAAAATCAGAATGGAGAAGAAACAGGAGCTAGGTCCACAGGGCCCTGCATGATTTTCTTTGTAGTCTGTGCTTTTGTCATGCATCTGTGGAGGCTGAATGACAATATTTGCTTTTCAGTGACAGTTTCTCCTGAAAAAGCTTTCTCCTGGCAGTGCCAAGCCTCCAGGACAGGATTCCAATTCCTGTTAGGACAGAGAAAATGGAATAATCAATAATTCACTAGAAATTAGGGAAGGAGATTTGGTGAAGGTGGCAGATTTGAAAATGAACCTTGAGAAACTGGTTGAGGGAGCACAACATTTTGGGTCACAAGAGACAAGCAGCAATGTGGCAGTCATAAGAGGCAGTCGATAAATGCCGAACCATTCGCTGGGACCAAGTGTCCATTTACACATATTTTGGCCATAAGATAGTGTTACAGTTATCTCCCTGATAACTTAAGAAAGTTTCCTAGAAGCAGAAGTGTGATTTCAGCAGCCTTCAGAAGCTGTCTTGGGCTTCTACATCACGCTGCAGTGTCTGTCTGACTACACATTGCGGCCTTCTCTCCAGATCACTCAGCATTCCTGAGAGCGAAGTTGCCAGATGGGAAGCCGTGTTCTCACCCACCATTTCTGCTTCCATCAGTTCTCTCTCTCTAAAGCCTTGCATCAGTTTTTGTTGCCAGAAACTCTCTTAAAGACCCAAAAGGTTAAACTGTGGTCAAGAAATGACCAAGGAACCTCCCCCAAATGCCCCTGTTCATCTGAAGGGGGACATGAGGACCAAAGACTATCAACCTTTGGGTCCTACTTTGGTTCTGCCAGGTGTGCCCACCTTCATTAAGTCAAGGAGACATCATTCATATTGCAAGCATTGCAGATACATAATATGTTGGGACAATTTTCTGTCTGATGACAGGACAGAGCTTTGAAAAAGAAGCATCTTTATCTATGTCAAGAGGACTCACATGGGTGCTGAAATGCCCTGGATGAAGTTTGCCTCTGACGTGGCTGAGGTCCTAGGAAGATGTGTTTCTGCCATAAACACTGAGCAGCCAGACTGGCAATAGGAAGCTATTACACATATTCTGGAGAAGAGCCATAATTTTTGCCTGCTCTTTTTCTAATAATAGCACCCGGGTTTCCCTCTGGGCAAACACTCCTCCTTACACATCTGCCATAAAACCTGGATACACTTAAGCTCACCCCTTGGCTTTAGCTGTCAAAGTAGTCCATCTTCCAGTCCATAGGGTCTAGTTTAGAAAATACAAGGAAATCAAGCCAGGCCCAGAGGTTCAATGAGAGGACTGTGATTACTAGGAAAGCTTGTCCTTTGCCCTAGGTTTGCCCAGCTGGCAGGACATAAGCCTGAGCTGCCAGAGGCTACACTTTTCTCTGAGAAGTGAAACTGCCCTGAGGATGAAATCAGCACAGGAATACAGAGGCGAGAGAGGAATGGAGATAGAAGCCAGGACCCTTGGTCTGATCTCGGATTCATCTCTATCCTGGAGTAAACTGTTTTGATGGAGTAAAATTTTTGATGTTCATTGGGATTTTAGAGCAGCATGTCTCTCTCAGTTTCATCAGATGAGCTTTTCCACTCCACCATACAGGCTTTCTTGCCCCCTGGTCAGATAATGCCATTGGTGGTCCTATTAATGTCCTCAGCTTATATTGCTCATGCTCACCAACTTAGCTCTACCAGGAACCACCTGCTCTCACCTGCTGGCTCATATCTATTCTCCTGTCCCCAGCATGTCAGCCAAACCTAAACTGTGGTTGCCTAGCCTGACTCCAAAGAGACTAGCTCAAATGCAGTAAGCTAATTATGACATTTTAAATTGTCTTTTTATTTACCTTATGAGAAGTTTAACACATTACTAATTTTTTTTACTATGAACAAGGAACATTTGCTTTGAAATTCAATTGATGACTCATACAACAGATACACCTATTGCTTTCAATTATATGTGCACACCATTCCAATACAGTTCTTAAAAGATTTATTATTCATGAGCCGAAACCTTTTGCCTCTCTGAACTGAGTTCAATCTCAACAATATTAGGAGAATGGACGGTTGATTCACCACTGCTTGGGATATAGAACTATCTAATACCATGATCTCCAATTTATTTATAATTAAAATAAACAAAAATGAATAGACAAAAAATTGGGGTCTGGGAATCTTTAGATTTCAAATTCAAGTGCCTGATTTCTTGTTCTCAGCCCCAGGAATTATGAAAGTTTCATTTTGGAAAATTACTTTGAAAACCGAATGCTGTTCAGGTTAGAAAAGCTTGAAGTAGATAAGCCAGTGGAGAGGCTGGAGTTAGATGCTGGCCATGGAGTGCTACATTGCAATGTTGGCAGAGGACACAAATAGAAAGAGAAAATCTAAAATACCTTACAGAGAAAGAACATAAAACTTTGTGACAGTAGATAGAGCCGATGAAGGAAAAGTAAAAGTCAAAAGCTACTCTAAGTATTTCTTACTGAATTGGGTCTTCCACAGTTGGCCTGGCATTTGTTTGCTAGTTCTTTTTTATTTATCAATCTTTACAGTTGGGATGCTAGTGATGGCTCTAAATTGACTTGGGAATGGGGACATGCCAGTAGGACTGGAGAGATGGAGTCCAGTGGGTAGCAGGCAAGTGGACAAGTAGGTTTGGAGGCTGAGTCAAGTCACTATCTGAAGGAACAATACAGCCTTGGTCACAAGTCAGAGCTCACTAGAAGTTAGGTCAGGTTTTAAAGGAGATCAGAGTGACTGTTTTGGTCTCAGTGACTTTCTGTCTAAGTCATATGTAATTCTCACTCATCTCATGTTGGGGAAAAATTATTTGCTCAATCCCAAGTCACTTGGTGATTAAAGTGTATTAATTACTAAGTTATGGATCACCTAGAGTTCAAATAAAATAGAAATATCACTAAGAGTTCCCAAAATAAGTGGAATTTAAGGAGGACTTTTTGGAAGAAAGAGTAAGATTTTTTCAGAGGAAGATGAGCAAAGTGGTTGTTTCAGTTTGAAAAACAAAAGAAACAGAAGTTATTGCAAGGCAACATTACAAAGTGTTTTTACCAATAATGCTGAGTAAATCTCTTCATAGTTTGAACAAAAGAGAGAGAGAGACAAACAAAGGGGCTAACATTCATGGAAGGCTGGGTGTGCTGGCCTTAGCAGGTAGCACTCTGAGTGGATGGTCAGGTCTACTCTTGTCACTTTCTAATGTTGGAAGAGGCCAGAGCCTCTCTGAATGTAACCTTAGTCTTAGGAAATATTCCATAACAAAGTATTTCCCAAGTAAAGTTGGGAAATGTATTACCTTTGAGCATTCCTCATAAACAAGAGCATATTATAGTCTCTGAGATGACTCTTCAGTAAAGAAACTAGTTAATTTTTGCTTAGTCTGATGTTTCCCCAGCTTTTTGGACCATGGACTCTCTTTATCCCTGCCCTAGCTAGTCCCATTCACTGTTCTGAGGAACATGCCTTAAGAAGTAGAATCCTAAGCTTTACAGGACTTGCTATTGTAAGCTCAGAGGGCAAATGTGTTCAGAACATACTGGGGGCTCAGCTGCATGTAGTGAGGCCTAGGTTTACTTTGAGGCCAGGTGGGGGACATTTCACCAACTATCTGGGATTTTCTTTTGTTCTATTATTTCTCTAGGGCCTGACATCCTTCAAGGGATAAGGTTTTAACTAATGTCTTGACAAATGGCAATTTTATGAGTTATTGATTTGGCCAAAAATAATGGGAAAGGTGGATAATTACATAGAAATTTGCTCATGCTTCTTGCTTCTCTCCTGAGTCAATTCTTTTAGAGTCTGTGACATATAAAAAAACTGGATGCAGGTTTTGAAAAATACTTCTTCAAGAAATGAATTAGCATGGAAAAGTGTCAAGAAACATTTTTCAGTAGACTGACTATCCAGCTTTTCAAAATCTTTTGGCTGCAGTAAAAATTAAGCAAAAGAAGGAAAAATAACTAATAGTTAAAAAATGGAACTTATTTAAGTAACCTAGGGCTAAAAGTTGATTCAATGAGTGTTATGTAGTTATTTTATTTAGTCTCTTCTCAGTTTCTTTTTTTTAAAGTAGAGGATGCCAAGTCCATAATTTCCTGTTTTATTATAATATTCATACTTTGTTTTATTTTAAAGATATTGTATACTTTTCATAGATAAAAATAATTTAAATTTTTAGTGAACTTTAGAAGGATGTGGGGCATGAATAACAGACCTGAAAAATAAGGGGAGTGTGAGTGAGTTTCTTTGGTGCAGGACATTTAATGAGATTTAAAAACTCCTCTTCCCTGTATTGTACAAGAGGTGAGTCAGAGGGCACTGGAGATGTTCTGGTGCTTCCTGTTGCTCCCGCTCCAAAGAAGTATGTCCAACAGGAGTTGGAGGAGAGACATAGACCTTGCACAAAAGCTTGAAAGAACCTGGGAACAAAGGAGACTTGTGCCTCAGTCCTCAAGGAGGCCAGGGAAGGGCCGGCCTCAAAGAGATCCTGCACCTCAGAGACGCAGAAGAGCAGAAGAGAAAGGAGGAAGGGCTGCGGTGTTCCCTAGCAGAAAGCACCTGCCACAGCTCTGCAGTGGCCCCTCAAAGCTCCAGAGGCATTGGACAGGGGCCCAGAAACAGCCAGGAGGGCGAGGGTCTGAAGGACACAACAGGGTCAAGAGAGGCCTGGGGGCTGGAAACACTCATGGCACCATTGCAACATGCTAGTGACTGAGGACGGGTTGGAAAAGTGCAGTTTGTCAGATGCCCGTGGGTGAGTAACAGTGGCTAACGCCCAGGTCCCGCATGGTACCTTGGCCTTCTCTAAGACCGAATGGGAAATATGGAGAAAGATCAGAGGAAGTCATCAAAATGTGGGGGCAGGGAGCATCCTGGAGAGACCCTGAGATTTCCCAGAATGGACTGAGACTACATTTGTCACAATTAGAAAAACACTATAAACGAAAATTCAGCTCAGTTTTCAAAAGCACAACAGAGTTCAATTTTGCACACCTCATTTCCCAGCTTGAAATTTGTGTGCCTGCACACTCACGGAAGCAGGTGTACGCCCCTCTGTTTACTCAGAAGAACATACAAGGCATAGCTTAAGGTACCTATAGATACCACTTCTTTCAACAAATGCTTTTTTTTCTTTTTAGTTGTGATATGATTTCTACACAATCATATAGCTTTTATTTTATTAAATTTATTGGTGTGACATTGGTTAATAGGGTCACATAGTTTTCAAGTGTACCTTTCCATGATACGTACATGATCTGTATATTTCTGTATATTACATTGTGTGCCCACTACCCAAAGTCAAATCACCTTCCATCTCCACATTTGGCCCCCTTTACCCTCTACCACACTCCTGCTGGTAACCACCATACTGTTGTCTGTTTTATATCCCATATGTGATTGAAATCATATGGTTCTTAGCTTTTTCTGACTGACTTATTTCGCTTAAGGTAACATTCTCAAAGTCCATCCATGTTGTTGCAAATGACAGTGTTTAATATTTTGTATGGCTGAGTAGTATTCCATAGGACAAATGCACCACATCTTCTTTATCCACTCCTCTGTTGAATGACACCTTGGTGGTTGCCATATCTTAGCCACTGTGAATAATGCTGCAATGAACATTTGGGTGTATAAATCTTTGTGAATAAATGTTTTTAAGTTATTTGGGTAGATACCCAGAAGGGGGATCGCTGAACCATATGGTAACTCTATTGTTAATGTGGCTTTTTAAGTCATACTATTAAGCAACTAAGACTGTAAGATTAATTATTGCTGATTTTTTATGTACATTGACTTGATCAAAATTAAATCTTACAGTTTTAAAGTTTGGATGGTTTGATCTCTCACAGCCTGAAGAGGTCTTATGTGATCAAGTTAATAAATGTTCACAAGGCTTTTAAGATTTGATACTTTAAATTCAATAGAGATCTCTTCTACTTTCTTTCCCAAATAATCTCTTTTTTTATTGTTCTCTGGAATACTGGGATAAGATATATGCACTTTATACATAAATATGCAGATACATGAAAATAAATAGCTTCGTATTTATAGCAAGAGATTTGACTTGATTGCTCTTTTAGGATCCATCTCATTTCCTCTACTAGTGACTAATGTTAAAAAAATGACCACTACAGCTGAACAGGAAAGGTAACTGGAATTAGAATAACCATTGTAGATGCTTCTCAGGTTATGCAATACTCCACTTATGCAAATTTGCCTTTAGCAAGTTAGTCCATAAAGCACATGAAATACATGGTGATGGTAGAAAATAAATAAAATTTCATAGATGACAGAAAATATTGAATTACCTACAAAATCACACACATAAAAGAAAAAATATGGTACATTGTGACTAAAAAGGAAGTAGAGAGTAGCTACCAAGAGATGTTTTATTTTCTGTCTCCATGGGGTTTCTATTGCAGGTCAGATAAATGCTCCATCTCTTATAGAATAATTTGCAAATATACCTTTTTTTACTGCTTCTTTCTTTCTTGTATCTTTACCATCAAAGGGGAAGATACAAATGATGCCAACTCCAAAAACTAACGTCCATCTTTTCTCTTCTCTCATCTACTAGGCTTTTGTAAGTTGTACTGGAACATCTCAAATGAAATGATTGCATCTTTTTTTTTTAATGAAAACACATGTAGTACAATGCAAAGTAAATGCACATCTTTAGTTCTATTATTATTTTCTACACAATAATATAGATTTTTTTCAGTCACATTATGAAGTAGCTGCACATTGTATTCTACTTTTAGGGCTGCCATAAGAAATTGCCACAAACTGGGTGGCTTTAAATAACAGCTATTTTCTCATAGTTCTGGAAGCTAAAAGTCTAAAATCAAGGTGTCAGTAGAGTCATGCCCCTTCCAAAGGCTCCAGGGAAGGATCTTTCCTTGCCTCTTTTAGGCTGCTGGTGGATGCCACCCTCCTCAGTTTTCCTTGGCTAGGATATGTGCCACTTCAATCTTTGCCTGTCTTCACTTGGCCATCTGCCCTGTGTGTGACTGTTTCTTATGAGGGCCCTCAGTCCAGGGTGGCTTCACTTAAAATATGAATTACATCTGTAAAGACCCTATTTACAAATAAGATTACATTCACAGGTACTAAGGATTAGGACTTGAACATTTTTTGGGAGGACAAAATTCAAGCCACAATAAACACGTATCAATGCATTTAGCTTAGTATGAATAGCTGACATTTACGAGCTCTTACTGTGTGTTAAGTGGCTTGCAAACATGATCTCAGTCAGTTTTCACATGGCTGCCTGATAGTAGGTTTTATTACCACTATTTGATGGTTGGAAAAACTGAGCCTCAAAGTAGACAAATTGCACAGCTCATAACTAGCAGGATCAGCTCTAAACATACCTTTGTTTAACTGCAGAGCTAATGCTCTTCACCATTAAGGCTGGTCATCTCCTTAATGAAGCAACATACTTAAAGGTCTTTCAGCATGATTCTTTGGGACTCTTATTTTGTCTCAGAATTCAGTAAACACACATTTCCAATTCAGTTTGCTGTATCTTGTTCACACTGGTAGAACTACTAGAAGTGTCCTCAGATGTTAGAGCTCCTACAAACCTTCTTTTCTTGGAGCTTCTGCTCATTCTTTTTCATTCTCCATCTCTGTCATTTCCTAGGAAAGATCTGAAATTGATTTTCCTGCAAACTTGATCATCTCTATAATTCTTGTAGTTTTTCCATGATGAGAAACCAGAGGGGAGGGGAAGGAGAGGGGGGAAGAAAAGGAAGCAGGGTGGGAGGGAGAGAGGAAGAGAGAGAGATTAATGTTTGCTAATGTTACCTCTCAGGTGGTAAAGGAGCATTTTCTCTACCTGACCACCTCTTCTCCTTTGCATTTTGCCCTTTAACTACTGGAATAATATTAGCTAGGGCTGCAAAGATAGTGCTTATCTTTACTAAGTAAATACTAAAAACCCAAGCTCACCTCCAAGCTTTTTACAACTTGACCTCTAATACAGGTTTTACTCTTTTAAAGGGCTTAGAATAACTCAAATCCTGGGCTATGTAAGAACGTGATTTTTATGGACCATTTACACAGACACAATAACATTTTTAGACACGACTAAAAGTAGTGATTTAAAAAATAATCTCTTCTTTGTATATGATTTGTTCTCATTTTGTTCATAGACAAGGAAATTCAAGCTAATGTGCTAAATATTCTAAGAGAGCATGAACAAGACTAGGGGAAGTTACCGAGAAACAGATGTTTTGAATAAGCTTCTTACCTAATCAATTTCTCTATTTGTTTTAAGGAAATGACCCAACTTTCTTCCCCTAAATAATGAACTAGTTTTCCTGATACCTATTATTTCCTTGCTGACTTGAAATGATATGTTTATCTTACTTTATTTATTTATTATTACTGTGTTTAATCCTCACCGATAATAAGTTTATTGATTTTAGAGAAAGAGGAAGAGGGAGAGAGAGAGAGAGAGAGAGAGAGAGAGAGAGAGAGAGAGAGCAAGGAGAGGAATATCAATTGGTTGCCTCCTGTATGTACCCAATGGAGGATTGAACCTACAGCCTAGGTATGTGCCCTGACTGGAAATCAAGCCCACAAGCTTTTGGTGTACAGGATGATGTTCCCACCAACTGAGCCACCCAGCCAGGACTTTCTTACTTATATTTAAATTGATGCGTACTTGAATCAATATTGGGACATTTTATTTTGTTTTGTGAATTTGTCATTTTCATCAGTACCACATATTATTATTATACTATTTATGAGTATTATATACTTTTATTGAAAGATTCTAAATTCTGGAATATCTAGAATCTATTATCTTATTTTTTGACTATGCTTGCACATTTATTTTCTAGAAATTCTAGGCTTATTAGGCCAAATCACCACTAAAAATTCTGTTTATATTTTTATTGGACATTCATTACCTTTATTGATAGCTCAAGAGGGAATTTAAATAATTATAATCCCTTCAAAGAACATTGTATGGCTTATTATATAATTTATTACATATAATTATTCTATTTTATGACACAAAAATATTGTATTGTCTTTATAAATTCTTATATTGTTTGCTGTGTATGCATAAGTGATTTAGATGTATTACTGTCTTGTGAATAACTCTTTCCTGTAATATTTTTCATGATTTTCCTGATATCTAAGCAAGCTATTAGTATATTTAATAATTAGCACACTTACAGGGCACTCCTATTAGTTTTCATTTTTTAGTAAGTAATCATCTAATCTCTAGTTGATAACATTTTTAAATCCTGTTTCCAAAATGTCTAACTCATTCCTTTTTCTTGCCATGTTTCATTGGTTAAAACTGTAAAATTAATGGAAAATTCTAGGAGATTGTTCTGCGTGGTGTGGGCCCAGCTCCCACTCAGAGATGCACAGGACCCACACCCACAGATAGGTTCTCCCGTGGGGAATCAGGCCTGCCATGTGCCTAGGCTGCTTTGAGTCTTGCTCTTGCTAAAAAATTCCCTCACCCTGAATTGAGGACATTTACTGCAAAGTAACTTCCTAAAATCCATGCTAAACCTTCCAAGGATGAGTGTAACCGGTTCAACCACTTTTACCTTTTCATTTGCAAATATCCCTCTTCTGTGATGTGATTAGCGGCATTGGCTCCTTTGTTTTCTGTAAAAGGTAACCACCTAAAGCGAATATGTGCATAGAAAATGAGGAACATCATGTAATGTGCAGAGAAGAGAAATAAGGCTGGTCATGGCAAGGGCTAAGGCTTTTGCCCCACTTGAGAGAAAAGCCATGCTGTCCCTTTTCCTCCACCAGATTTGGTAATCCACGTGAATGTCTCACTTCATCCACAATGACACTGACACTGTGGGCTGGTGTCTGCAACAGAAAATAATAGTAAAATATTAGATAGCCTTCTTCTGTTTATGTTATTAATGGAATGTTTCTATAGTTTGATCTTTAAGTATGACATTTATTCTTTTTCTACAATACAGTCTTCATCTTAAGAAATTAGCTAACTTTATTTCAAATATTAAGAATATACATTAACAAGTATAAAGGACACATGGACAAAAACTAGGGTGGGTGGAAATGGGAAGGAGGTGGGGAGGACTGGGGGGCTGGGCTGGGGTGGGAGTAAAAGACAGAAAACTGTACTTGAACAACAATTAAAATACAAAAAGAATATACATTAATTATAAATAGTTGTTGGATTTTGTTTAATGCCTTTTATAAATACTGAGGGAATTGCTTTTCTTCTGTATGCTTCTCTTTAGGGGGGCTGTTTATGGTACATATATATGAATTTGTTTTGATGTTGAAGTGCACTCACATTCCCTACCTTGTTAATGTTGTATTGTTATTTATTAGTTTATTTTGCTATTTTATGTGTTTTGCTAAGATTTTATTTGGGATAATTGCATCGATGTACATTGAACAGTCCAGCTTTTTGTTGTGTTCAATTTTTGTCAGTTTTTTAAGTATAATTAAGCTAGCTCTCTAGAATATGAGAACTTTTACATTTTTTATGCTCTACAAGAGTATAAATAATTTATGGGTTACATTCCTTGAAAGTAATATAAAAATTATGTATAAAATAATTAAGATCTGGAGCCCAAATGTTGAAGGGTATTTGTTGACAATTAAAACATTTTTATGATTGTTATATTCAGGTTTTTCTACCATTTCTAGAATTCCTAATTATTCCTTGAAATTACTCATGAGAAATGACATGAAGATAGTAAACTGAGCATAGTCACCCACTCAAAGTGAATACATTGCCTTACTGAGAGAAAAACAAAGGAAAAGTGTAACAAGTAGATCAGAAATGTTATAGAATGATGAAAGCAAGACAGAAGAGTAGATTAGATGTATGGAGGCAAGTTCTGTCCAAAATACCGTAGGAAAAACTGTTGCAGAGCTGAGAGTGGTTCCATGCAATCCCAGTGCCATAGTCACAAGAAGGGTTCCTGGTGGAGTGGGAAGTGACACTTAGCCTCTTCTTCCACCCATCCCACCCCCACTGCTTACTGTGCAGCTCAGCCAAGGACAGCCCTCTGAGGTTGTGGTTCATATGTACCAACATACCCCACCTAAAAAGAGCCCCTAACTGCTGTCAGTGACCAAACTACAAAGCATAGGTAGAAAACAGATACTTAAAAGACTTGCCAAATATGAAATTGCTGTTTTTGTAAGTTATAAAACAGCCAAACATCAATAATGACATTTGGTTTAACCTGAACTGAACCACCAGAAAAAAATATATTTAATTGCATTAAGAAAAGAATCAATACCTGTTGATGAAATAGCTAACAGAGGAAATAACAATAGCAACAACACTCTAGTGAGTACAATTAATATCATCAGCAAGGAACATTGCATTTATAGAAAAATCATCAACTAGATTTCTGTCTTAAGATTTAAATTTCTTCACAGAAAATATCTTTCCCAATATTTAAAGAAATGAGTAAAATGGCAATCAGATAAGAAGAAGTAAAAGACATCCAAATAGGAAAGATAGAAGTTATCATTATTTACAGATGAAATGATACTGTATATGGAGAACCCTAAAGATTCCACTGAGAAACTAATATAACTGATAAACGAATTCAGTAAAGTAGCAAGCCACACATTTCATATGCAGCAATCAGTTGCATTTTATACAGTAATAATGAACTATCAGAAAAAGAACTAAGAAAACAATCCCATTTATAGTTGGATCAAACAAAATAAAATACCTGAGAATAAATTAAACCAGGGTGGTAAAAGTCCTGTACTTAAAAAAATTATAAGACACTGAAGAAAGAAATTGAAAAGTACAAATAAGTGAAAACATGTTCTGTGTTCATTGATAGGAAGAATTAACATCACTAAATTCTCTATACTATTCAAAGCAAACTATAGATGCAATGCAATTTATTTCAAAATACCAATGGCATATTTCACAGAACTAGAATAGATAATCCAAAACTTTATACGGAACCACAAAAGACCTCCAATAGCCACAGCAATCTGGAGAAAGAACAACAAAGTTGGAGGCGTCATGCTACCTGGTATCAACTTATACTACAAGTGTATAGTAATCAAAACAGCATGGTCCTGACTTTAAAACAAATATACAAATCAATGGAACAGAATAGGAGGCTAGAAATAAACCTCACTTATATGGTCAATTGATATTTGACAAAAGATGCAAAAATATATAATGAGGTAAAGACAGTCTATTCAGTAAATGATGTTGGGAAAATTGGACAGATACATGTGAAAAATAAAACTATACTACCATCTTACATCATATTCAAGAATAAACTAAAAATGAATTAAAGGTTTAAATGTAAGTCGGTAAAGGTTTAAATGTAAATCATAAAAATCCTAGAAGAAAATAGTCAGTAAAATCTCAGACATTTCTCTTAGCAAAATTTTTCTATATATCTGCTTGAGCAAAGGAAACCATCAACAAAATAAAAAAACAACCCACTAAGTGGAAGAACATATTCACCAATACATTTGATAATGAGTTAATATATAAAATTATTGCCAATAATACATTTGATAAAAATGAGTTAATAATCAAAAAATAACCCAATCCAATTTTAAAAAATGGGCAAAGGATCTGAATAGACACTTTTCCAAAGAAGAAATACAGGTGGCCAATAGATATAAAAAGATCCTCAACATTACTAGTCATCAGAGAGATGCAAATTAAAATCACAATGACATATCACCTCATACCTGTCAGAATGGCCATCATCAATAAATCAACAAACAACAAGTGTTGGGGAGGATGTGGAGAAAGGGGAAGCCTCATGTACTGTTTGGTGGGAATGTAGATTGGTGCAGCCATTATGAAAAACAGTATGGAGTTTCCTCAGTTTTTAAAAAATGGAACTGCCTTATGACCCAGCAAGTTCACTCTGGGTATATATTCAAAGAAACATACAACACTAATTGAAAAGAATATGGACACCCCTAAGGTCATTGCAGTGTTATTTACAATCACTGATATATGGAAGAAACACAAATGCCCAGCAATAGACAAGTGGATAAAGAAGTGGTGCATACACTACTTGACCATAAAAAGAAGGAAATCTTACCATTTGTGATGACGTGAATGGACCTGGATGGTATTATGCTGAGTGACATAAGTCAGTCAGAGAAAGACAAGCACCATATGATTTCACTTATACGTGGAGTATAAAGAACAACATAAACAAACAAAGAATACAGAAATGGACTCATAGACACAGAAAACAGACTGAGTTTCCAGAGGGGTGAGGTGTTAGGGAAAGGGTGACAAAGGTGAAGGGACTGAGGAGTATAGGTTGGTAGATACAGAATAGTCACAGGGATGCAAAGTACAGCATAGGGAAGATAGTCAATAATATCACAGTAACTATGTATGGTGTCAGTGGGTATTGAAAATATTAGGGGAATACTTTGTCAAGTGTATGATTTTCTAACCACTATGTTATATAGCTAAAACTAATACAGAACAACAATGAATATAAAAAAAATGAGTAAACTTGAAGAAACACTTTACCTCTCTACCATCCCAAAATTCATCACTAAAAAAAGAAAAAGAGGGAAAACTTAATTCAATTAGAGCAGAGTCAGGGATAAGGTGCAATTTTGCCCTATGTCTGCCTTCAGTCTCTAGAAATGACTCTTTTCAGTGGACATAATCTGGAGAATTTTTACAAATGTTCCCAAGTCTATGGGGATGAAAACTGAGATAGAAGTTTTGTCGTTTGACTCTTTTTATTGATGATTAGTAGAAATTACTGCTGGGGAACAGTAAAAATATAAAATAAATTACTGGATGGCCTCATTCCAACTGGCAGAGTAAAAACACTGATTATAAAAAATATTTTCAGGAATGAACAAAAAATCTAAAAGTTATGTGAAAAGTATAATGTTGTTGAATTTTAGGAAGGCAAGTTGCCATCCCTTGTCAAAATTGAAATGATAAATTCTTTCAGGAATTTATACTAAAGAAATACTTGCACTCGTGCCTAAAGATATATATACAAAGATGCTCAATTTTTATGTTGTTTGTCCTAGCAAAACTGCTAATAACCAAATGTCCATCAATAGAGAAATGTTTAAATAATTAAAAATCTACCTTCTTGAAAATGCTCTGAGGCTGTAGAATTAGGTGAGATAGACCCACATGCCAACATTATCATTAATTCATTTTCTAAAGTGGAAAAGTAAGTTCCAGAACACTATGGGCAATATTATACCTCAGGTAGATTTTCCCATGTTACACAGAAGTCATAAATACACAGATACGTAAATGAACCAATGGGGTAAAGAATCAACACCCAACTCTTGATACTGGTCATTTTAAGAAGAGTGCAAGACAAGGGAGTTTGGAATAGCGAGCATTCTTGTGTTTGCTGTGCTTGTTTGATTTCTTTTAATAACAATATATTCACATTTTATTTGTGTAATGTTTGCTTAATAAACATTAAAAACATATTGAAATAGTTCTATTCATCAAGGTATTCACATATTGTGTATAGTATCTCATTATTATTTTTAAAATGGTATATCTGTTTATAGTATAATTCCAATTCTTATTCCGTACATTGTGTTTCATCCTCCCTTTTTAAAATTAAGCTTACTGGGGTTATGTGAATTTATTTCTGTTGTTCGAAGAAGCAACTGAGAAGTACAACTCCTATTTTCTATTTTCTGATTAATTTATTATTTCCTTTCTTCTTTCCTTAGATGAATTTTGTTGTACGGTCCTGTAATCTTGAGCAAGAATAAAGATAATGTTTTATTTGATTTTACTTTTTTTTAATTCATTGGTAGAATTTTTTAAGGTTATAGGTTTTTTTTAATCTAAGTAGAACTTTGTCCACATCCCAAAACTTTTCAATGTGCTATCTGTATCTAACTAATGATTACTTACTATGTGTTGGGCATTGTGTTGTGAGCCTTATATATAAGATTAGAATTCTTTTGTTTCATTTTATATGCCAGGGAACAAAAATATCTCCTTGGGGATCTGGCACCTCCTCATTCTTAGTCCCTGTGGTTTGGGAAGCATGGATCCAGCCTGAATTGGAGGGATGGGTACATGAGCCAGGACTTGGCCACAGCAATTGATTCAGAACCAGGCAAACCACCCAACTGACTCAGTCAGTTAGAGTCCTTTGTGACTTTTGCTAAAACTGTCAGAAAAACACTCTTTCCTATGGATTTTTTTTAGCTATATAAAAAATGAAAACATATCTTTGCCCCATTATGAATAGAGTTTGCCTGAGATTAGAAAATACACAAGGATCCCTGTGCTGATTTATGGAAGAAATAAGACAAATACCCAAATATCTAAGCACCTACAACCAAATATATCTGAAGACAGAATCACCCTGTTGAATTTCAGGGTTAATGAATTTTTAGTTCAGCTACTTGAGATGATTTTCTATGACTTAAGATCAAAAGAGTTCTCAGAGAGTTGAATTTCCCCAGATCCCATAACTATTAGTCAGTGGAGCCAAAATATGACCCAGGTAATCTAACATCAGAGCCCATGCTCATAACCATGAACTCCGTTGCTTTTATTTATTTATTCATTTATTCATTAATTAAAAACATGCCATTGAAGTGGTATGGGATAGATCATTTAGAAAATTTCAAGACAGAAAAGAAACATGGAGATCTTTCTTGTTGTAATAGGAAAACTATTGAGGAATATTGAGTAAGAGTAACATGATATGATATGATTTATTTAAAAGATCACTCTATCAATATATAGAGAATAAACTTTGGTTGGGATGGGGGGTGGGGAGGAGAAAGCAAGCAGGAATACCAGTGAGGAACTATTACAGTTTTCCAAGAGAGAAATTATGATCTCTTGAAGTAGGGTGTTATTGGTGAAGGTAATAATAAGAGGGAATATTTAATGTGTTTTGGAGGTTGAGCCAATGGGATCAGCTGACAGATTGAATATGGGGTATAAGAAAAAGATGAATCCAGGATGATTTCTAGGACTTTGGTCTAAGTGACTCAGAAAATGACTGTGCCATTTATATAAATGGGGGATATTTAGGAAAACCAGTTAGGTGATAGTTCTGGAGCAGGAATCCAGAGTACAGTTTTGGTCATGCTAAGTTTGAGATGTTAATTACACATCAACATGGAAACATCAAATAGACAAATGTAAGTCTGGAGCTCAGTTGAGAAACTGGAAATGAGGATAGAGTGTGAGAGCCACCAGCTATTGAATTCACTTGAAACCATGGAAATAAATGTGATCATTGCTTGAGGAAAAAGTAAATAGAAAAATGAAGAAGACCAAGCTCTGAGATTTGAGATATTTTATATGTAAAGGCTGGGTAAAGAAAGAAAAGTCCAAAAAGAAACACAAGGAACAGCAGCTAGTGGGGTTGGAGAAAAATGGGTTTAGAATGAAAAGTGGAGGAAGAACTTGTTTCCAGAAGAATCCATTGTGTCAGCTGGTTTAAATGATGCTGTTGATCAAGTAGAACTAGGAATAAGAATTGGCCAGGTATTGTTTTTTCTTGAACTTAACAAGAATGGTTTTGTCAGACTGGTAGGGTCCAGGGAAGGTTTCATCTTTGTCAGATAGGAAATATTATACACATGTAGCATGTTTGTTTTCATGATGGAAAGGATCTAATAGAGAAGAAGAAACTTTTACATAACCTCTGAGAGAGGGTTGGCAAACAAAGGGTAATAGAGAAATGGTTTGTGGACTGGGGAAGGTGGGGGACATTTTTTGAAAGGTGAGATATATTATATTTTATGTTGATGAGAATGAGTCAGTCCATAGGGAAGAGAGATAATTACAGAAACTAAGTCTCTGGGTAGGTGAGAAATCAGGAGATCTTGTAGCCAAGTGGAGGAAATGGCCTTGGGAAGAAGCAGAATATATGGGCACAGGTACAGAGGAATCAAACATTAGGTGGTAAGAAAATGAAACACAGCATTCTTTCAAGTATCTCTCATCCTGACATCACCAATTTCTATAGTTCAAACTCACCTAAGTCATCCCATATCAATCTTTCTTTTACATCCAATTCATTGTTCTCTTGCCAGTTTTTCACTGCTCACTTGTATTTCCTCAAGATGGAGTGAGGGCATTGTTGCAGGAGGCTAGGGAAAGAAGGTGTGAAATTTTGTTCTCTAAGATCAAGAGAGTGAAATTATTGGGATAGAGTACAAACAGCCCACTTGGCATCTGTGGTCATGAATGTAAAGTACAACAAATATGTATAGTTAGATTTTCTTGAACCAGGTTTAGCTGTCTGCCTAAAGGCTTGAATGGATCAAGATTTGGGACCAACCATGGTAGAATTTATTAAACATGCACGAAGTAAAAACAATAGGGAGTTAAGAGAGGGATAATATGAAAACCATGTAATCTCAGCTGAGTGGGAGTAAACAGAGGCATGAGTGGGTATCAAACAGTGAAAAATGGTAAAACCAATTTAAAGAACATGGTAACACATACCACCAATCTTAATCTGATATTATGAAAAATTGGGGCATAATAAGACCAAAAAAGACAAACTGTCACTGAATAATATTTTTTTCAGGGGACAAAATTAAAATTGGAAAGCCTTCCAATTCTTTCCTATATGCATTTTCTCTTCCTTATAGTACAAATTTCTTCCTGGTGATTACACTAATGTCAGGAGACTTTTAAGAAAGACTTCCAGACCTGGCCGAGTATCTCAGTTGTTTAGAGCAGGGGCCCCCAATCCGTGGACCATGGACCAGTAGTGGTCCATGGCCTGTTAGGAAACAGGCCATGAGCGAAGTTTACAGGAGGTGACTGAGGGGCAAGCAAGTGAAGATCACCTGAGCTCCACCCTCCCACCCCAGTCCATGGAAAAACTGTCTTCCATGAAACAGGTCTCTGGTACCAAAAAGTTTGGGGACTGCTGGGTTAGAGCATAGTCCTGATATACCAATGTTGTGGGTTCAATCCCCTGTCAGGCCCGTACAAGAATCAACCAATAAATGCATAGATAAGTGGAACAACAAACGTCTCTCTCCCTCTCCTTTCCTCCCTCCTTCTCTCTCTTTGTCTCTCTGTCTCTCTGTCTCTCTCTCTCAAAAAAAAATGAAAGAGGACTTCCATTTAAAATTTTTGATATGTACAGTGATTGGTTCGGTAACCTCTTGAGAACAATGCTAGGTATTTTTATTTTATCCAAAATCTATCTACCACCGTAATTAACTATCCCTACATGAATTCTTTATCATCAATACACGGTTAGTAAATGTAAGGAATTATTGTTAAAGAACAGAGGTATTAAGAGGGTTAAGACCTATTTTACGATAACTAGACAGCATAACACATAGTTTTTTAGTTGAAATTTAGACAAAAGGGCATGTAAATGTTTTGCTAGCATTTAAGATACTGAGGACAATAATCCTTGTAGAAATGCTGAAAAAACAATTTAATACAAAAAAGTTAAAATATATGAAAGGTTGTGGTACGCATTTGGTTCTGTATATTCACATAAATAATAATAATAATAATAATTTGTTTATTTAACAAACATCATTATGTGGCTGACATGTGTGAGGTACTGAAGATAAAGTAATGAACAAGAGGAACAATTCTGACTGTCACCAAAGATGTAATATGAAGAACAATATAAAACAATATAAGAAATAAAGAAGTTCAAATATTGAATGAGTGCTATGAATACAAAATATAGACATGTATTACACAGGGATTGAGGGGAAGAGGCAATGTAAGATATAATAGTCAGGGGAGGCCTGTTCTTTTATCGAGCACTTACTATGTCACTCATTCAGCTAACAACACTACCTATATATTTTCTAATTCTTGTTACCACTACTCCTCCTGATATTATCCTCAGTTTGCAGATGAAAAAACTGAGGGTTACATATTTAAGTTATATGCCTGGGGCGTGACTACCCACCACAACCTGTCCAGTTAGGAATTTATGATCATATCACCCTCTGAAGTTACTTTCCATAGAACCCCTTGTTTTCATCCACAAATGACATATACATTTTTTCTTTTTAATATTCACTTTTCAACATTCACTCTCAGTCATTTTAAAAAGTTCCTATTTATTTTTCACTTGTTCTCGGATAAACTTTTTTCATAAATATAAATACACACTGTTTTCTGGATTCCTGAATATAAATAAACTTTATATTTTTTTTCTGCAGGAAAAAGAGCCTTATTTAGTATATAATACTTAAAATACTTTAAACATTTAAAATAGTTTTTTCTTTAATACTTTATACAAGTCCCTCTATTGTTTATTAGTATCTAAAGTTGTAGAGTGGTCTGAGGCTAATTTTTCATCATGTTTAGAAAGGCTTTCTTTTCTGCCTGTTTTACCCAGGTATTTTCTTTTTATTAATCTTGTCTGGTATCTATTACTCCTTTTAATTTCGACATATGATTTTGTTTAGCTTTGTTCAGTTCAAGCAAGTTCTCATGGATTTTAAATTGATTATTGATTTGGTCCGATTTGTTCTGAAGAAGACATCAAGAACATGAAAGAGTTACAGAATCAACCTTTTAATTCTTTGATCTCCATTTCTAGTGTCTCATATTTTAAATTATCTTTCTTTTTTTCTTGCCACATTGGAATAACTACTTTTATTCTCCATTTTCTAATTCTATATTCTGGAGGCAAAATTTTGTTTTTACTGCTTGTAATGAATTTTAGATTTTTTAAATTATTTTTTAAAGATTCTGTCATCAAACCCCTCTTTTTTTCTGGTTTGTCCTACAAAGCTTCCCTTTTAATCTCAGTTAATTATCCTGTTTCCTCATTCTTTAGTGTCAGGGATCCAGTATGTTTTATTTTCTGTATTTTTTGTAAGAGCCAAGCAAACATACACTAAAACATAACAGAATACCATTGTTAAAATTCTATATTTCATCATGTATGATGTCCCTGTTACAGAACAGACCTGGGGGGGGTGAACAATATATTATTACCAAATGGACTCTCCCTTTCTTACTAGCCAGTCTTTCTTGGCTGCCATAGTAAGTCCAGCTAGGTATGGCCCCATGGCATGGAGCCAATCATCTCCAAGCTCTCCGGCAGGTGCTGTAACCAAGGGGAGCTGCCTCCCAGTTACATCCTGGGTAGAAGTCACTCCCATCCCCTGGCTAAAAGCAGAGCCACAGCTATTTAACATATCCATGAAACAGTTAAAAGTTATACATATGTTAAATGACCATGCCTGAGGTTATTTGCAAAACTGTTGCTATGCAAAACAACTCTCAATGGTCCTGCTCCATGTGTCTCATCCCCTGCAAGGGTAAGGAGATCCCATATTTTTAATATTTCCTGGACATCCCCAGTTCTGAACCCCATTACAAATCCTTTTTGGGGGGCCTCCTGGCTGCACCCTCTTACATCCTTAAATTTATTTTTCTTTTTATTCATCTCTATATAATGAGACTTCTATCCACCTATAGGAGAGAGGACTGAGTACCAGATATCAGGAAAGAGGTAGCTGAGAATTCCAGGTAATGGCAGTAAAATGAAAAGAGGCATCCCAAGGTTTCAAAGGTCCAAGGTGGCCCCAAACACCTGAAGGGGGACAGAAAGCCTCATGAGAGACAGGGCAGAGGGCAGGTACCTCCAGCTGTATGTTAGACCTCTGCTCACCCAGAGGCTGCTCACAATGATACTCTTGGGCAATGTGCCCCAGAATTCTGTTGATCAGACTCACCTGGGACACCTGTGAGGCATGCTACCAGCCCGGCCCACCTGCATCTACTGAATAAGAATCTCTAAAAGAGGTCCTAGAAGATTTTCAACAAGCACTGCAGGCTATTCTTATCACTAGGGAAATTTGGGTAACACTGATTGAAGAGACTTCTAGAAGGATACAAGAGTGGGAGATAAGAGACCTGGACACTTAGCATGCAGAGGCTAGTGACACAGCAGAACTGTTCAAGTGAGTAATGCTAGCTGGTGGCATGTGGAGGACATTTAAGTGAGAGTCGTAAACAATTTCCAATTGGCATGCCTTGCAGTTGTCAGCCTGTATCTGTGGCATGCATTAAATAGGCCACAAATCCTGGGCAAGAGGGACAGTCTGCCATCAGCAAAGGTATCATAAGTCTTTCTTCTAAGAATTTTCTTGATGACAGTGTAGGAAACAAATCTAGATATTTCACTGAATCAATGTTGCATTAACAGATTTACAATTTAATCAATAATATAGGCCCTTTAGTCAAATGAACCACATAGGAAAAAACAGCATTAAATGCCTGACAGCTGTAGAAGTTATTTATCTGTTTCTTTCTTCATAAATTGATATATATTTTCCTATCAATAGAAAAAGGGAAATATACATAGAAATATAGATGAATTCCTTTTAACAACTATCAGCTTCCAATTAAACTTATTTTGGTTTTCAAGTGATATTCTAAATATGAAATAACTAAAGTATGCTACAAGTTCATCAAGCAAATCTTTGGGGGCTATGATACAATTTTCAAACTCCAGAAGGTGAAGTTTTGCATAAGGCAGAGAGAAAAATACTTATGAAAGTTCACTGAGGAAAAATCCGTCTATGCCTTTTTGCCTTTGCATTCTCTAAATTTCATCTGTTTTGCAAGTTGGAGGTATCTCAGCCTTTAATATTAATTTAAATTTCCTGTCTCCTTTGGTTTGACTGGAGTTTACAAATGCAATGTGTTGCCCTCCAAGAAAGAAAGTCGTTCAAGTAAACTTTTCTTTCTGGAATTCACTCCATCCCCTCCTTTCCCCTCTCCCCCTTCACCTTCACCCCTCTCTCAGCCCAACTCTGCCCTTCTCTTTTTTAAAAAAGTTGCATTAGTTCTTTACAAGTGAGCAAGAACAGAACCAAATGTTTCACATCTGCTCTCAGAGTTCACAGATTAGCATGAGAATGAGTAGCCAGTGTTTCAATGATGCACAGTCCAGTGGGTGAGAATGGGGGCTCAAGGCCGCTATCAGAGCGCTCTCCGGCTCCTGCCAGATGTCCGAGGCCCAGGACACAAAAGCAGTGAGCCCCGCACTTTAACAAATCACCTTTTTCTGGGGCTAATCACTCAAGAAAAGGTTGTTTTGTTGTGGGTTTGGAGAGGGTCAGGTTGGTATTTCTCCAGTGATCTGTAGCCTTGCCCAACCCCTTCAGCCTTCATCCTTCAAGGCTTTCTAAAGAGACCTCTTCTTTCTTTCCCGTGGGCAGGGCTCTGAGGGCAAAAGCTGCATGCCAGAGTCTCCCAGGGGCCCGAGGGCGGCAGGGGGCTCATTCATCAGTGGTGGCCATGTTGCTGGTCCCGCACTCACTAGCTCTCTGAACAATAAAGACTTTAGCGAGAATAAATGGCTCAATGGACATGTACAAGGTCAGGCTTAGTGGCAAGATGGTTCCGGTGTAATCACAGCCCAAGGAATCTGTACTTTTGCAGGAAAGGTCTATAAACTGCAGGGCGGTGGTTTTCAAAGTGTGGTGGTCCCTGGGCTGGCCGCATCAGCATCTTCTGTCAGAAATGCAGTTCCTCGCTCCACCCAGGCTCTCAGCCCTTTGGCATCTGAAACTCTGGGCGAGGTTACTAAACTGCATTTTTAACCTTGCATGGGATTCTAATCTGTAGAAGTTCTGCTTGTTCAAAAGAAAAGGGACTCTAGGCAAATGCCTTTGACTTATCCATGCTAATTTTACATTAATGCCCTCTTTTATTCTCACTTCGGTAAGAGAGGTGACCAGCCATTGGATTTGCTCATGGATGTGGGGTGTCCTGGGATGCAGGACTTTCAGTTCTAAAAGTCCCAGGATGAATGGGGACAAACTGGACACCCTACCTGAGGAGCACAGCCAGCTTGAAAATATATTCCTGGACTCACCCGCATCCTCTTCCACCTGCATGTTGCTGCCCCTGCCGTTCTATCACCCATTGTACTGGCGGCAGACAGAGCAAAGAGCGTGAAGAGGACCATCAGCCAAAAGAGCAGCTTTAATAAATACAGCAGAGGGCTCAAATAAAAAATAAAACAAGAAAAGATAAGAAAAAAACAACAGCTATGAAGATGCTCATGGATTTTGTATGAAAAAGTCTCATTGACAAATAAGTGTTTCTGCCTTCAGAGAAAAGGCTCAGAAGATTCTTTCTGGACTTGGGGTGAAAGGGTACATTCTTTGTCACCTTCCTATAATCTCAGCAGAAAAGCATTAGACCATTTAAATCTTTATACTGCTACTGTACATTCTATATATTTCAATTAGGACATGGTACTATGTCCAGATTTACCTTCTCTGCTGCTCTGTAGGAACATATATGTATATATGTAGGGATTCTGAAGTCAAAGTAGAGATTTGACCCAGAGATACAGTTTGCAGCTGTTCCCTGAGTTTGAGATAGCATATGGAGAAGGAAGAGTTGCCTTGGAAGGTCCAGGCTCTGTTAGCCAATGGGATGTAGGACATGATGGAGGACATGGTTAGTATGACTCTGGGTTAGAGGGATGCTTATGGGAAAGGTATGCAAAGGCCTCAGTATAGCCCAGCTACCTGATGAGAAGTCTTATGTCACAGGAAGAGAGGTAAACTGGTGGCTGAGTTGGGTGAGGGAGGTCATACTTGGTCCCTAAGATAAAAAGAAAAGGTCTGGTAGTGACTGTAAGGAATGTGCTCATTTGCATAGATGGCAATGCATTCTTAAGCTTTTGATGGAATTTGGGAATTTGTTGTTTAAAAATTATTCAAAAGAGATAGGGGGAGTTTATGGTGCAGGAAAAGGAGCACAGGTTTTGGAGCTAGACAATGTCAAGTTCAAACCTTATCCTTTTATTTAGTGACACTGGGCAAGTTACTTAAGCCTCCTGTTACTAGAAACTGGGACTAATAATATCTATTTAATAGAGATCCTTTGAAAATTGAATAAGGCAATATATACAATATGCATTGCAGAGTACCTGGTACACAGTAGTGCTCCATAATTGCTGAGGAACAATGTGATTTACTAACAAGGGTTTGGATTTTTGCTTCAGTAAAGATTCAGGTTCCACTTCTAACTCTGACCCTTTTTTGAGTATATGACTTTCATTATTTAACTTCCATCTGTGATTCAATTTAGCTTTATTTATCTCTCAAGTATTAAATTACATTACATACACGAAGTGCTCAACCCCCTACTGGATGTCACCTCCCTCCTCCCCAAAATGAGTTAACCACACCCTTTTTTGACTTTCCATCCCCTATCATGCATGATCACTGTGTACTTACCTTTGTTCATCTCTGTATTTCTGGAGCGATGTCTGCAATGAACTCCGAGATGAACTGAGCCTTAGAGAATGGGCATCAGGTAACTACATGTACTAATTTAACCTGAGCCCTGGACTGGGGAAAGCAGGTTGATAAATGCCGAGGGTTTCACAGATTTCTCTGACCACACAGCCAGGCATGTTGGGGGTGAGGAAGTGGGGCTTGAACTCAGCACTCCACCTCCTGGTGAGGGTCTTCCAACAAGTGAGTGCTTTCCTACTGGTGAGAGCTCTTCTTAAGGTGCACCACACTCCCTCCTGCTGTGTCCAGGCCCCAAGTCTGTGAATACTGAAGAGCCAGATACAGGAGTCAAGGTTGGACTTCTCCAGACTCTGGCTTTGTTTTTGTTTCTGTTCCTGCCTTTCTCCAGGTGGCAGACAGTAGTGAGGAGATTCCTGGGGCTGGAGGCAGCCCCTGGGTCCTGCTGCAGACTCAACAGCTCCAGCTGCATAAAACTGGGCAAGAACAGGCCCTGTTACCACCTGCTTTTTGGGGAGTCTCACTGAGCACAGCGCCCTAGGTAGTCCTGCCCACAACCTTGAGGCAGGCACAAGGTGGTTCACTAGGAAGTGGGATCATGCTACGATTCAACTTGAGAAGGCTAAGTGAGCTGCTCGGTGTCACTTAGCTGGTATGTGGCACAGTGAGGACACTCAGCAAAGTCTCTCTACGTCCAGGCTGCCCTTTGTAAAATACTTCACTTCAGCGTCAGTTCCCTCCCCTGCAAAATGCAAATTCTGTGCCAGAAGCACTACGAGGTCTAACAAAGAGCAGACTGCCTCTGGACCTGGACTGCACTTTTCCTCTGAGACTAAGTGCAGGTACCCTGAGTCAGTCCGCCAGTGCTGGAATCCTGGCTGAAGTCAGCTCCATGACCTTGAGGAGGTCACTTGATGTCTGGATGCCTCGATTTTCTCAGTGAGTGGAGATAATGATAAAAATAGTGACAACCTCCTCAAGTTGTTGTGACACTTACAAGCATTTAATGTACATAAGCCATGTGGAATTTAGGTGGATTAAGTGTTAGTGGCCATCCCTGCACTGCTGTCGGGACCATCTCACACTGAAAACATGGGTCTCCGGATTTAAGTTCCAACTCTGAGGGTTCTGTCACAAGTATTTGCTTTCCCCACTTTTAAGCTGACTCACTAATTGTGATGAGAGTTGAAACACCACAAATAGTGACCATAATTAACAATCACTGCACTTTAACTATGTGCCAAATACTGTTTAACTTCATTGCATGGTCACACCCACAACAGCCCTCACCCAAGGATGAGAAAACAGAGGCACAGAGATGCTAAGATGCCTGCGGTGGTGAGTGGTTGAAGCTGATGTGAGACCTGAAGGCAAAGGTTTGACCAGCCACACATGTAGGGAGTGACAGAGGGTGAGGTAGCTGGTCCAGAGCTGGTTCCTTAGGCAGCAAACTCAGCTGCTGCCAAGGGGCTGCTTGCAGCCTCCTTATCCTGTAAGAGGAAGGGGGTGGGCTTACAGCTGATCTCCCAGCAGCAGTTGCTAATAACCATTTCCTTTTGTGTTTGTAAATCACAAGCGGGAGATGATGTTTTCATCATCCCAGCCGTGATATCTGCAGACCAGCCACTGGCCCTGCCTCCTGTTTAGGATGATTCTAGCGGCATGAAGCATCATTATCTTGCTGATTCCCTCCCCAGGTCAGAGCATACCAAATGGCATCACGGAGGGGTTTTGTTGCAGTGTCGCAAGCAGATGGCAGCATGAGCCCTGCTGAGGCCCGCACATGTTGAGCAAGTACCAGGCCCAGTTTACCAGAGGCTCAACTCGTGCCATAAATCAGGGCATAAAGCAGCCTGAGCCCCAGGAAATGGAACAAGGGGCAGCCCCATCGAAGATCTAATTGCCCACAAGCACAGGGCAAGAGGAAGTAGAACAAAAGGCAGGCCCCTTGCAGAATGGAGCCACTGAGAGGAGCAGCCTGGGCCAACTTCCTGGGCTGCTGGCCTCTAAATCTTGAGTCAGGATTCAAGTGCTATTAGCATGCGTGGATTGGGACTTGAAGCAGAATTAATTGCCTCCAAATTGTATCTTTCCTCTCAGCCATCCATTAGTTTGCTCTGGCAGAAGGATAATGACACTTTATGAAATATAGCCATAAAATTGAGCCTTGTTCATTGCATGCCTGGAATGAGCTCAAAAAAGTAAAAACTCTCAAATAATAAATTTACCTGCAGGTTGAGACTGAATCTAAAAAACCATTAGGTCACTACTGTCTTCTCTTAACATATATATATATTATAAAAATATATATGTATGTATTTTAAACAACGACATTTCAGAACCATTCAAATAAAATATTGTAAAGGAATATGTTTTGTTTCAATTGTAGCAAAACAATCTTATCTTTCCTTTTGTTGTTTTCCCCAAGGTATATCACCTTGGTGAAGGCCACTGCCCAGCAGGATCTGTGAACAACTGAGGTCACAGTGGTCCTGTTACAAGGTTCCCATTTAAGAGTCCTCCCCATTGCTTTGGGAAATTGGTGGCAAAGGTCAAGGCTAAAAACCTGGATTTCAATAGATGCTGAGAGTTACTCTCATGAAGCTGCTGGCTCCACAGAGAAATGGTTATGTCAACATAATTTGAAATCCTTCAGAGGCATTTAGTGTCTAGAATGAGTGGCGGGAAGTTGTCAATAGGTATTTAACACTGGTATCCAACTAGCAGCTGCCTGGAAGCAGAACGGCTCCAGGACCAGGGAAGCTGAGTCTACAGCTCAAGAGCCACTAAAAGGATACAGCCAGTGGTGTCTGTGGGATTTAAAACCTTTTTTTGTCTTACAGAAATTCAGGGTGTGTTGTGTTTGTAAGCAGAAAATAATATTACTCAATTTAGGTCTTTGCTTAAATGAGACTCCCCAATCAGGGGCTGGAAGCTGCGGATGAGGGAAGCTGTGGATGTGGATTCTTTTCTGGGATGGAGGCCAGCTGATACACTGAAGCCTGCTGTTGCCATGATAAAACACAAACCCAGGATTGTCTACTGTATGTTGTTCTTCAAGAAAAGCTAGAAGTTCTGTTTTTTTATGTGAAACTTAAAGACAAGCTTAATTTTTTAACACACACAAAAGTCTGGACAGCTTTTTGGAAACTGCAGCTTTAAGAGAAACAATGTGTAACAAAATCACTTTACCACTGGCTAATTGATACAAATAAAAGGTAGGTTCCTATGGCATATTTCTGGTCACAGAAACATCACCAAACTTCTAAATAAAGATCCAAAATCACTTCTAATATTAAACATTGAAGTAAATGTGAGTTATTCATACATTTAAGAAAGGTTAATCAAAACAAGTAAGATTATTTTCCAACCTGCTTATTCCAGTTTGGGGCAGCAGGTGGCCAGAGCCAGCTCCAGCAGCTGGGGGCACAAGGGGGGCACCCTCCTTGGGTAGGATGCCCTTTCACCACAGGGCCACTCCCACACGCCCACACTCACTCGGACTGGGAAATGTAGATGCCAATTCACCGCACGTGCTCAGCTTTGGGTGGTAGGAGGAAACCAGTGTCCCTGATGAAAAACACAGAGACATGAGGAGAACATGCAAACTCCATAAAACCAATGGCCCCAGCTGGGAATCGAATTTTTCTCTTATCAATCTTATAATAAAATGACATTAAATAAACAATGTTATTAGAGGAACTGCTGTATACATATGACCCCATCTATGGGTCTTATCTAGCCCACAGTCTTCCAATTTGAAACCTCTGGTCTAAATAATGCTATTGCCTGAAAAAAAAAGATAAAGCCAGTGCTTCATTAATCACTGACATGTATAGAATTTCAGTTACCTGTGCCTGATGTAACTGGAAGCAGAGGAAATAAGTGTGAGCTAATGTGGATTGCCTGGAAATAGTCAAAAGCCCTATTCCAAATTGGTCCTAAACATGCATGCCCTTAATGAAGACGCCGTTACCCAACATCAACATTTTTTTTCTGTTCCTCTCTTCTCCACCACTACCCCCCACCAGGTTTATGATATTTTAATTTTTTGATGATTGGATTCTGGTAATTCAACAGAGAAATAATAACCACAGAACTCTTCTGTTTACATGTTGAATCAACAGTGAAGCAATCTAACAGCTGAAACTCATGTGACTCCTTTAAAAATAGCTCTTGGTTTGTTCAGGAGCATTTGAGATGTGGGAAAGATCTATTAACTGGGAGAAGGCACCCTGGGGTCAAATCATGGTCCTGCCACTACCTATGTGTATGACCCAGGTGAGTGAGTCTTATCTACTTTGTCTGCAGTGATGTGAAAACTTTGGTTGGGTGATGATATCTAAGGCTCTGAGTTCTGATCATCTGTGATAGTTACTCTTGCTTTTTCTTTTTGAGGACGGAGGGCAGAGGCTAAGTAGTACATGAATTCAACTATGTGTGTGTATATGTGTGTGTGAGTGTGTGTATCTGACATGCATGAGGCACTGAGCTTGGCATGTGACTAGATGTGAAGACAAGTACAACGCAGATGAGGAAGAGCTTATAATCTGATAAATAAAATTACCAGCAGATACCATTTTGAGGTTTTATTCGATGTCCCCACACATTCTCCTTTGTTTTTCTTTTCCTGCTCTCCAAGGTAAGTAGCTGTCTCTGCCTTTATTGCTATTACAGAAGGACTCTATACAATATTCTGGGTGGTGAAAACCTGGGTGTAGACACAGGTAAAATGTACATTTAAGATTTGTGATTTTTATGTGGACAGTAAATCTGGCTTTTGTGTTTGCAAAGACATAAGCTGTGGTTTTGAGCTTACACATTAGGATCATTCAGGAACACGTTAAAAATTTACTGTTAGCTCAATATCCTCCAAATCAGCTACATCAGAATCTATGGAAATTGAATGGAGTTGGAGCACTAATTTCTGATAGGGTAGAATTGCTGCTGGAATATTTTATACACACATGCACACACTCCTCTGGTGATTCTAATTGACAGATATCATTGGAAATCAATGTCTTAGAGGAATTTAGGGTAGTAGTAGGTGAACAAAAGAAATCAGGCATGATAGACAATTGTGTTGGTTAGAAATGGTAGGAAATGTGGGCCTTCCCTCATGCCCTGCAGTAGCCTGAAAAGAGATTCCCTTTGGCAGGAGGAGTTACCGGGTAGCTTATGCAAGACCCCAATTAAGAAGTGGCCTGAGGTTGTACCACACGTGGGATCCAGGCTGTAAGGTGGGCCCCAATTACCCACACTTCCTGGTGTTCATACACTTGCATGACTCAGAGATAGCCCACGTGTCCAGTTCGATAGGTGGCTGTGACAGTGGGTAACTTCCATGACTAGTCATAGTAGGCATTACAACTCACACCTTGGCTCTCCCCAAATGCTCTCTCTGCGGGAAACTAGTCACCACGTCCTGATGATGTTCAAGCAGTACTGTGGAGGGGCTTGTGAGGATGGGAGCTGAGGCTTGTTTATCCACAGCACCCCACCATGCTCTCCTCTATCTTGTGGTTCTCTCTGCTTATGCTGGGTCTTGCTGTGCCCTTTAGCATATCTGGAGGTGTAGACAAAACTCGCTGATGAGGGGACCTGGGCTCTGCGACTTATAACTGTCACAATGCAGATGTCACAGCAAACTGTCAGAAAGAAGAATGGTAAAAATCAGTCTATTACCTTCTATCACTTTTTACTACCCATTTGGCATGATTTATGTTCTGGAGCATTCTTCAGATGGTGCTCAAGTGATTTGGTCCAGATAATTGATGCAGGAACCACAAAATGGGAGGATTTTCCCAAAAAGAACAATAATTCAAATCAACCTATGGAACCTGATTATTTCTTGAGTAGTTACACAAATAATTCCTTGTTAAAAGTCCCTATTTTCTGTATGTGAAAGGTTATTTTCTTATGCTGTTCAAAAAAAGAATGTGCAGAGAAATATGTTTATGTGTATATATATGTGTATACATATGTACATTCATATACACATATACACATATACATATACACACACACTATTAACAGTACAAATATGTACGTTAACAGTACTGCCTGGTGTACTTGGACATAAACTACTTATGAGTACTTATGAGGCAGGCATAGTTTTCTGAATCATTATTATCAAACTGGAAATTCTTTTTTAATTGAAATGCCATAAATCTTAGTCATCTTGGGCTGCCTTAATGGAGTACCATGTGTATGGAGTACCATGTGTAGCTTAAACATTGGGAGCATGTTCCTCACAGTTCTGGAAACCCGAGATCACGGTGCCAGAATGACCATTTCTTCAGAGCTCCCCTCCTGGCTTGCAGATGGCCACACCATGTCTTCCCATGTCCTTCCCCCAGTGTGTGCATGCATGGAGAAAGAGTTCTGGTCTCTCCTCTTCTTATAAAGACATCAACCCTATTGGATAAGGGCCCTACCTTTATGACTTGAACTTTAATTAGTCCCCAAACTGCCTTATTGACAAATATAGTCACATTGGGTTTTGGGCTTCAAAATATGAGTTTGGGCAGGAGGACCCAGTATAGTCCATAGCACCCTCTAATCGCCAGTTAGCTGGGTATGAGGAGCTTTTAGACTGCTGACACACAGGGGTTCTATGGAACTCCCCTCTCCGTGATCGATGTTTGCATGATTCTGTTGTCAAGAATACACACAAAGAGCTGTTCTTCCTCTTAAACCTATACTGTGCAAATGAAGTAATTCCCACACTTCCTTCAACAAATTAATCATGTCATTTTAAGCCAAATTAAACATATTAAAAATACACTGAAATACGTGGAAAATAATACACTTAGTATTATTTGAAATGTTTTCATCTGTAGACTATCACATATTAAGGAACTGGCTATTCTAAGTATTTGTGCCAAACTGATGGTAAATAAACTTTTAAGAATTTGCCTTTTATATCTTATTCAAAACATAGCACAAGATGGAAATTTGTATAATCAATGCATCTGCTGGTCCCTAGTGAGATACACTAAAACTGATTTTTCAAACAAAGGAATCTAAAAAGTAGCCTCAGAAAAGAGGAGACAAAGTGTTCTTCAGTGAGACAGGGAGAGAGCTGTGAGAAAGAGCCAGGTAGGCGATCAGAGGAGCTGCCTGGCAGGGCTTATTTGCGCAGGCATTGGCGACTTGCCCCTTGTGGGGATGACCACCTGCCTCCTTCGTTCACTCAAATTTCACCCCAGGACCAGGAGAAGCAAAGGAATAGCATCTAGAAACCAAATGCTGAATTTAACCAGTTAAAAACTGTATCATGGTAAAACGTACATACATAAAATTGATCACATTAACAATTTTTAAGTGTACACTTCAATAGCACAAAGTACATTGACATTGTTGTTCAACCATCATCACACTCCCCACCAGAACTTTTTAAATCATCCCAAATGGTAACAGCCACATAGCAGCCATTAGACAGCTTCCGGTTGCCTCCTTCCCCAGACCTGGTAATCTCTAGTCCTTTCTCTGTCTCTATGAACTTGACTATTCAAGGTATTCCATGCTAAAGAAATCATGTAATGTTTATCTTTTTGTGACTGGCTTCTTTTACTTAGCTATATATCTATATGTCTATCTACATATCTTTATCTATATCTATTGTAGCCTATATCAGAATTCTTTATACCTTCTTTTTAAGGCTAAACAATGTTCCATTGCATGCATACACCAGTTTTTGCTCATCCATTCACCCACCAGTGATCCTTTTCAGTTGTTTACATCTTTTGACTATTGTGAATAATACTGCTATGAACACAGGGGTACAGGTATTTAATTAATGTTTGAATTCATATTATCTTCTATATTAAGTGGGATACCAAGTTTGTCATAAACTTTTCTTGTTGTTATTTTGCCATAGAGGTTTATCTATCATTTCAGTGTTAGCAAACATTCCTGAGCTTCAGAATATTTAAAAATTCCAAGATATCATAGACTTTTATGTGTATACTAAGTCAGAAGAAAAAATATATAATATATCCTTCTGGGTTTTTTAAGTCTTTTTTCTTAGAATTGGCATTAGATCAAAAATATTTCACAGTGTGAGTTATTTTATTGAGATGTAATTTATCTGCAAAAATACATAGATTTGAAGTATTCAGTGTAATGAGTTCCATGCCCAAATGTAACTGCCAGCTAGCTACCACCCCAGTCAAGATGTAAAACATCCTCATTACCTCCTAAACGTCCCTTGTTTTCAAGTCACCATTCTCCCTGCCAACACCAGCAAGTGTAGCCAGTCTTCTGACTGCTGTTGCTACAGCTTAGCTTCACCAGCTATAGAACTTCATGTAAATGGAATAATAAAGTGTGTATTATTTTTTCTTTCTGGCTTCTTCCACCCACTGTAATTTATTTTGAGTTTCATCCACATTGCTGATTGTGTCTGTAGTTCATCTCTTCTTACTGCAGAGTAGTTGGTGACTATCATTCTGTTCTACATTTGGCTTGGTTCCAGTTTTTGGTAAATATGAATAAAGCTGCCATAAATATTCTTATATAAATTTTTTTGTGAACTTGTTTGTTTGTTTGTTTATATGTTTATTTATTACTTAAAGTTGTTACTTAGAGTAATAGGATCAAAGGAAAGTTCTAACTTAACTGTATAAAAACTTGTTAAATAAGTTTCCTGAATAGTTACACCATTTTATACCCCCACTGGCAATATTTTAGTTATTCTAATGTGTGTGTGGTCATAGCTTGCATTCTCTGATGAATAGATTTGTTGAGCAGCATTCCATGTGTATATATGCACATGTGTTTTTTTGTAAACCTTTTTTATGAGGAGTCTGTTCAAGACTTTGCTCATTTTTATTTTCATTGTAAGAATTCAGGATGCAAATATTTGTCAGATATGTGTATTGACAATATTTTCTCTCAGTATATGGCTTGCCTTTTCAGTTATTTTTGTATCTCATCTGATAAGCAAATATTTTAAACTATAATAAATCATTTTTCTTTAATTATTTTCTGGCTAATAAATATTTCCCTACATCAATGTTTTAAATACTCCTCTATATTTCCTTCTTGAAGATTTATTATTCTACCTTTTATATTTACCTTGTTTAGGCCTATTACCCATACTGAATAAATTTTTTAATATGAGGTGAAGTGTGGACCAAGACTTCCGGCAATATTTCAAAGTTTTTCATTATTTTTATATTTGTTATGGCAATCTGTGATCATTAACCTCTGGTGTTATGATTTAATTGTTTCAGATGCACCACAAACTGCACCCATACAAGACGGACAGTTTAATAAATGTCTGTGTGCTCACCAATTCCCTGACCCACCACTCTTCCATCTCTCTTTCTTTCTCTGCTTGGGCCTCCTTATTCTCTGGGACTAATATTGAAATTAGGCCAATTGATAAACTTAAAATGCCCTCAAAGTGTTCAAGTAAAAGGAAGGATATAGTGTCTCTCATTTTAAATCAGAAGCTAGAATTGATTAAGCTTAATGAGGAAGGTATGTGAAAAGCCAAGACAGGGCAAAAGCGAGGCCTCTTGTAGCCGTTAGCCAAGCTGTGAATGCAAAGGAAAAGATTTGAAAGAAAATTGTAAGTGCTTTCCCAGTGAACACACAGATGATGAGAAAGCAAAACATTCTTATTGCTGATGCAAGGAAAGTTACAGCGGTTTGGAGAGAAGATCAAAGCAGCCACAGCATTCCTTTAAGTCAAAGCTTAATCCAGAGCAAGGCCCTTACTCTCTGCAATTCTAGGAAGGGTAAGAGAGGTGAGGAAGCTACAGATAAAAAAACCTTGAAGCTAGGAGAGGTTGGTTCATAAGGTTAAGAAAAGAAGCCATCTCCATAACTTTTGTGTGCAAAATGTAGCAGCAAATGCTGATGTAGAAGATGCAGCAAGTTGTCTGGAAGACCTACTTAAGATATTGGCTCCATTAAGTGAAAGATTTTCAGTGTAGGTGAAATGTCTTGTATTGGAAGAAGACATCATCTAGGTCCCAGAGAGAAGTCAGTGTCTGGCTTCAAAGTGTAAAAGGACAGGTTGACTCTCTCATTAGGGGCTAATGCAGCTGGTCACTTTAGGTTAAAGCCAGTGCTCATTTACCATTCTGAAAATTTGAGGGCCCTTACAAATTATGCTAAATCTACTCTGCTTGTGATCTATAAATGGAACAACAAAGCCTGGGTGGCAGCACATCTGATTACAGCATGGCTTGCTAAATATTTTCAGCCCACTGTTGAGATTTACTACTCAGAAAAAAAGATGTCTTTCAAAATATTACTGCTCATTTACAATATGCCTGGTCACCTATGAGCTCTGATGAAGATGTACAATGAAGTTAATGTTGCTTTCATGATGGCTAACACAACATCCATAGGTCAAAGAGTCATTTTGAATTTCAAGTCTTATTATTTAAGGAATATATTTCGTAAGGATGAGGCTGCCATACACAGTGATTCCTCTGATGGGGAAAGTCACTTGAAAACCTTCTGGGAAGGACTCACCATTCTAGATGCCATTGAGAACATTCAGGATGTATGGGAAGAGATCAAAATATCAACATTAACGTGAGTTTGAAAGAAGTTGATCGCAGCTCTCGTGGATGACTTGGAAGGGTTCAAGGCTTTACTGAAGAAAATAACTACAAATATGATAGAAATAACAAGAGAACTAGAATTAGAAGTGGAGACTGAAATGTTGCTGAATTGCTAAAATTGCATGACAAAACTTTAACAGATGAGGAGTTGTTTCTTATGGGTGAACAAAGAAAATGGTTTCTTGAGATGGTCCACTCCTGGTGAAGATGTTGTGAAGATTGTTTAAATGACCACAAAGCAATTATAGAATTACATAAACTTAGTTAATAAAGCAATGGCAGGGTTTGAGAGGAATGGCTCCAATTTTGAAAAAATGGTTAACATGCTATCCAACCATATGACATGTTACAGAGAAATCTTCTGTAGAAGAGTCAAGTGGCATGGCAAACATCATTGTTGTCTTATTTTAAGAAATTGACACAGCTACCTCAGCCTTCAGCCAACACCGCCCTGGCCAGTCAGCAGCCATTAAACTCAAGGCTAAACCCTTCACCAGCAAAAAGATTACTACTCCCTGAAGGCTCAGAGGATGCTCAGCATTTTTAGCAATATTTTAAATTAAATTATGTACACTTGTAGACACAATGCTATTGCACACTTAATGTTCCATACTTGAACAATTTAGCTGCTACAGTTGGTGGGTTTAGTATTCTCCAAATCCCAGTTAAATAAAGGTGGTTGGTAATGTTTACATCTATATTCTTAATATCTTTTTCTCTAGCTGCTTTAAAAATTCATTTATTTCTGCATGTTTCATGTGTTTCACTATAATGTACCTATGTGTGGTGTTCTTTGTATTTATCCTGCATGTGGTTAACTGAAATTTTTGGGTGTGTAGGCTAATGTATTTCTTGAAAGCTTTCATTTGTTTTCAAATTCTTGCAAAGTTTTTAGTACTCACTGCTAGAGTACTAACACAGATTTACCATCCCAAATGTGCTATCAGGAAGTATAAGAAAGGAAAGAGTTTATTCCACAGTGTATCGGAACTATAAAGCCTCTTCATGACTCCATCAACCCTTTCCTCTCTTAAGCCCTACTGGTCTACTACAGAAACACTTAAATCTCACTTAGCAGTGGGGTGTCATGGAAATGAACTACAATTGTAACTGAGCTTAGGAAAATGCTGGTTATGTGAGCATTTGTAAGTTACTGAAGTTTTCTAAGCCTCAGGTACATCATATCTAAAGCATGGGTTCTTATCTTATAATACTATAACAAAAATTGAGATAACATATAGAAAGGACCAGTACAGTGTTTTGTGCATAAGTATTAGACCACATCTTCTCCTTTTGCACACACACAAAATGTATTTACTGAGGGTGTCTTCTCCTCATGTCCAAAGCTGGTCTCCATTGCTTCTGACTGATTTCTTTGCTCAAAATTTCCTCATCACTAGCTCTTTCTTATCTAAAATATCACCCTTTTCAAAATGCCATACCAAATAACTCATTCAGAACTGCTTCCTGGATCCCATAGAGTTCTCAAGGAGAACTTGATCTTCTCTAGCACACATACTCATGGCCTGGTCTCCGCATGCACGGCCTCTCTACCACATACATTAACTTTGCATAGCTCAGCTGTGCCATATTCTTGTTAGAGCCTAGTACTGAGTTTTCCTTGATCTAGGTTCTTAGTAAACATCTGTTTGGGAGGTTTCATAAGACATTCTAAGGTCCTATCTAAATTCTATCTAAAGCTAAAATTTTAGGTTCCTCAGTAAATATATAAACATACCTAATGGATGAATGAGTTAAAGTTGGAATTTCACGTTTACTTTTCCTAAAGCTCTGTGACCTATTCCAAATGCTTTCTTAGACTATCTCAGTGCCATTAGGGGGGACTCCAGACTATTGTATCCCATGTTTCAGCTTCAAGGCCTTGCATAGTGTCTAACATTTGATGTAAGTAAAATAAGTATTTGTTCAATAAGCAAATGAGGTGGGGTGGGAAGGGAGGCATCAGCTCTACCTCTCAGTATCCCCATAAACCTTGGCAATATAAATTAGTAATAAAATCTTCCAAATCAAAAATTTTTTGTTATAACCAGGTATGAGTATACTAAATTTGGATAACAATCAGCAATTTTATGGATGGCTGTTATAGTCATAGATATGCTTGTGATGCCACACCATATCTCTCGATGGGTCACATAATGTGTTTAGCTCCTGGTTGCTCTTGTAAAAGAGACATTCTTTCACAGATAAATGCATTTATAGCCATTTTTACCAGTTTTCTTCATGCTTATTTATTTGTATTTCCATGTTATTTTACATTGACTTTATATTCATCCATAGTGTAAGGTATAATAGATGTACCAAATGATTAGGCATTATATTTTAATCATTGAGATTCAGAATATGGGTAAAACTGAGCACTATGCTACCAGTCAAATAGCCCGTGCTCTTGTTCTGTGTCTTCTGGTAACTTCCTGGCTGTCTGTCAGGAGGAACTCTAATCTGGGCCTCAGTTTACTTATCTGCAGATTGAGGGAATTGGGGCTAGAACCAGATGCCCCATTATAGCTATAGCTATAGCTATAGGGCTCTCTCCACAGCTCTGCTGCCTAAGCTGATGAAGAGCAGAAGGCACACATTTTGGGATGAGGACATGCTCTACAATATGTCACACACTGCCAATACCTACAGTATCTCAGGCACCATGGGGAGCTGCACTCACTGTCTTCTGAGGGATGGAAACCACATATATCAGCATTGTCCTGTCTTGAGACCAGCTGGCTACTGATAATACAATACTAATATCTACACTCAATTAATATAGGCTTCCCTTGAGGAAATAAAGATACAGAAGGGATAATACTAAAGGAATCAATGTAATCCGAATTCTGGCATTACAGAGAGCCCCTGACTGGGGGAAGTCATGGGAGGACGGGACATATAGCTGTATACTCATCATGTGGCTTCCCCTTTGAACTGTGAATTAGGAAGGTAAAGGGAGACAGACAAGTTGTGGGAGATTTCTATGAATTTTATAAGACCTTGAGTGTAAGCCCTGGCTGGCGTAGCTCAGTGGATTGAGTGCAGACTGGGAACCAAAGTGTCCCAGGTTCGATTCCCAGCCAGGGTACATGCCTGGGTTGCAGGCCATAACCCCCAGCAACCGCACATTGATGTTTCTCTCTCTGTCTATCTCCCTCCCTTCCCCTCTAAAAATAAACAAATAAAATCTTAAAAAAAAAGACCTTGAGTGTAAATGAGACAGAGAACATCTAAGAAGAAAGCAAGTATTTCCCTGGCTGGTGTGGCTCATGGATTGAGTGCTGGCCTGTGAAGCAAAAGGTTGTGGGTTTGATTCCGAGTCAGGGAACATGCCTGGGTTATGGACCAGGTTCCTGGTTGGTTGGGGGTTTGTGAGAGGCAACTGATTGATGTGTCTCTCACACATCAATGTTTCTCTTCCTCTCCTTCTCCTTCCCTTGCCCTCTCTCTAGAAGTAAATAAATAAAATATTTTTTTAAAAAAGATGAAAGCAAGCACAGCTCTTCCTTGGTTTCTTAGCGAAAATAACATGGCAAGTAGAGAAATGTGGAGATTAGTTTGTCTGGATAATATGTAAGAATGTAGGGCCCACATATGATGCAGTTACTGAGCTGGGGACAAGTGGCACAGCTATCAGAGAGCCTTGTATCTTTGACTCACAAATCAGAACGAGCACCTCTGATCTCTCCTGCAGGAATGTAGGCCACTTAAAGTGCTGCATTTGGGTTTTGACTCTGGAAGCTTTATATACATATGCATTTAATATATAAACTATTTGAAGTGTGTGTGCATTCTGAAGCTGCTTAAAGTTAAATTATTCTCTAAGTATTAGGTAAAAAAAGAAGGTTGAAATGAACTCCAGTTCTTCTCTCCTTCTGAGTACTCTTCACTTGTCATCTCAATCTTGAACACCTATGCTATTTGGACTCAGTATTCATCCTTAGCTCCTTTACCTGCAGCTGGAAGGTGGACTTTCTGTAAGCTGAGGAAAAACCCGTTGTCTCTGGTGGAGTTGTTTCTAGGTATCACTTGCAGCAAGGATCCCTATAAAAGAGGTTGGACCTGAGAAGATGGTTGACAGAGAGAAGACCTAGCAAATCAGGGGAGTGAGACTTTCTATAGAGGGCCTCTGGGGACTCTGGGATTAAAGGACTGGATAAACCCAGACATACATTTCTAAGAGATTTCTAAGAGAACATGAAGATCTGGATAATAAGCTTAAGGAGACAGTTTAGTTTGGGTCGCTCCGTCATGTAAAAGGTTGGCTAGGATTTAGATTAAGGAGAGAACATGTTAAACCAGCTCTGCTACTGTAGAAAGTTGATTTAGTGAACTAGACTTGAAGGGCAAAGCCAGTGTATCATTTGACACAGGCATTAACAACTACCTTGGTTATCATACACCTTTACTAACTTGGAATTGACTGTCATTGTATAACATCTGGATCTTCCAGAAAGGTCTAGTAGTGATGGCATTTCTCTATTTGTAAAGCACAGCTGTTTCCCTGGGTTAAATTCTACTGACAAAAGATAGTTCTAGTGATGGAGATGAAGGATTGCTAATAACATTGCACATTCAGCTTCTGTGCATAGCTTCTCATGAGCTTCTTTGCTGGAGCTCCCTCCACATCCAATGGCCATGTGCCTGCTGCATTAGCCTTGCTGTATTCTGCCCCTTTCCTGTTCCTGCTCCCAAAGGGATCCAACTTTTGAAAGTGGATACAGTTTAGACATCATTATTACCATCTCAATAAGATTTTATGAGTGTGCAAGCATAGAAAAACAAAAAAGAAAACAGGTACAAAATTTCATGTCTATTAAGGTATTTTCTGGGGAAAATTTTCATTCTCTTAAGATTTGGTGTCTATCACTAAACCCTAAAAGAATTTATTTCACACTGAATGGTTCTACTTTTCTGAGAAGATGACTGTTAGTAGCTTCCCCATTAAGATAAATCTGTGATCTATGATAGACATTATTAAGAATTTTCTTGACTTTATTAATGGATGTTAGCTATGGGGGATTTCTTGGAAAGTGGAAAAAAAGAAAAGAAAAAAGCCTAGTTAATTGGAAGTCAACATGTCCAGCTCCACAGCTACAGATGCTGGGTGATTCTGAGCTAGTCACTGCACCTCTTGGGGACTCAGTTTATAGATATGTAAAATGAGAGTGTTGAACTAAAATAACTCTTGAGATTTCCAAGCACTAGCATTCAATGCTTCTATGTTTTCAGTATTTGTTGATGTTTTAAATAATATTATTTCATTCCCAGAGGCCCCTTGATCTGCCATACCTCTCTCCAGATTCCTCCACAGATAAATAGTTCCAGGTGGAATTCGTTTAGATTTATTATTATTATTTTAATAGCTACCATATATCCAGTGCTTACTATGTGCAGAATATATATTATCTGACATAATCCATATGTAACCCAAGTGCTAGGCTTACCTTCCTCCAGATTTTAGGAAAGGGGATTTTTTTAAACCATTTCTTGCGCCTACTGGCAGCTGCTCTCCAGGCCGCACAGCCCTCTCAGGGATGGTCGGCTCCCTCTTGAAGCAGCCATTACCTCACACTCAGATTCTGGCCCTCTTTGGTTAGATGTTGCTTCTGCTATGCTTGCTTCAGAGGACTGGGAATTGTGAAGTGACTCCTTTACTTGTGTATCTCTTAAGTTCTCTAACCCCACCCTACAAGTCTTTGTTTATAACAAATATTACTATAGAGTTGGAGATAGCTGTTCCTATACCACAGAGGAAACAATAGCTCAAGACTGGATGTGAAATATGTCTGTGCTTACAGCCCAAAATAAAAGATAATAAATAAAGAGAAGACAGATGGATAATTGGATGGATGGATAACGAAGTGATGCTCTTCACCAGACCCTTAAGGAGCAGCGTAGTTCAAACTCTTGTTCTCTTTATCCAGAGCCTCCCTTCCTTTCCTCTGACAGAGGAACATTCTTTAATTCCTATTAAAAATCTCTTCTGCTTTTTCCGAAAACCGCACTTGCAGTCCACAAGGGTTGATCTCAGCTTAGGTTTCATCATCTGCCTCCTCCAGGGCAAACCAGAGACCACACAAACTCTGCAGCAATATATTTCCCCAAATCTGAATTACTAAGCTGGGAATGACACCACAGGTTGTTTCATCAGAGCAGTTCAGTTCTGAGTCTCCAAAATATATTAGATGAGTTCAGGGGGGAATTTTGACCCTTCAAGTCCAATTCTATTCATAGTATTTCTCACATGTAAGATCTAGATATGCCTTTTCATTCTCCCTACAATTTTCTTAACTATAAGACCAAAGATTTGCACACATCTTTCAATATAAACGAACAATGTTTTTATAGAACATATGGTCTAGATGGAAAATATGAAACGCTTTTTTCCTAAATGCAGTATAGTCTGCACAGGTTCCTTGGCCCACATAGAAATGACACTTTACATGATTTACACACAGCAGTATCAGTTCTTTGTCAGACCCAGAAGAGATGGGTGTATACAAACCATCTGTAACAACTTGTTGCTGGGAAGTTAACAAATACTATGAAAGAGCTCAGGTTGATCTGTAAGTTATATTCACAATAAGCCTTTGGTGTTGCAATTATTACTCTAGGCTTAGGGAACTGAGGTGCAGGAGGTCCAAAGGACGCAGTACAATTGCATATACAATCAGGAGTGTTGCTGAGATCCCATCGAGATTGAAGTCCACTTGCTACCAAAAAGACTTCATGTTGTTTAGGGGTGTCTTTTTATTTCAAGTGTAGAGAGAAATTATTTTTTGTCCCTCTTTCTCTTTTCCTGGTATCTCGTTTTATGGGAGATGCTCATTCTTTTCCCTGACACTCATTTTCTTCTCTCTCCTTCTATTTTATGCAGTCTTTGCTTAATGCCACTTTACTGGATAACAATGTTAAATACATTTGTGTTTGTCTCTTCTGGAATGAATTAAAACTAAAACTCATTCTGTCAACAGACTATTAGGAATTAACCATCAAATGGAGGATGCTTTTGAAAAGAGAACATTCCATATCCCTCAAACTAAATCTGCCCTTTCTGTCTTTATTGAGAAATCACATTTTAAAGAATTTATTGATTTGATTTACTCCAGTGTTTTAAAGAGAGATGCATTTGGACTCAGACAAGAGAAATTTTTGCCTGTTGATTTATTTATTGGATTTTTTTACATGCAGTAAAATGTTTTGACTTAAGAGTACAGCTCAATGAATTTTGACAAATGTTTATACCCATCTAGCACTGTCAAAAGGTGGTATTTGATGGTGTTCCCTTATGTCACTTCCCAGTCAGTATCTCTCTCAGAAAGGAAATTTTGGTCTGATTTCTAAATCAGAGATCATCTTTACCTGTTCCTGAACTAATAAAAATGGAATAATAGAGTATGAACTCTTGTGTGTGGCTGTATCTACTCAACATTATATTTTTGAGATCCATATTTTAAATTTTTGCTTAGTTAAGTAATATAAAACATTATTAGTTTCTTTGAAATGCTTTATAGTTTTTTAAAAAGATTTTTTTAAGATTTTGTTTATTTATTTTTAGAGAGGGAAGGGAGGGAAAAAGAGAGAGGGAGAGAAACATCAATGTGCGGTTTCTGGGGGCCGTGGCCTGCAACCCAGGAATGTGCCCTGGCTGGGAATCAAACCTGCGATGCTTTGGTTCACAGCCGGCGCTCAATCCACTAAGCTATACCAGCCAGGGCTGAAATGCTTTATAGTTTTAACACTTATATTTAGGGATATGATTCCCTTTTACATGATATAAGAAAGAAGTTCACATTAATTTTTCCCATAAAGATACTCACTTATTCTAACACTACTTGTTGAAAAGACTTTTCCCCCCATTTAAATTTATTGGCATCCTTTTAAGAAAGTAATTCACTCCATAAGGGTGCAACTATTTCTCGGCTTTCTGTTCTGTATAATTTGTCTGTATACTTATACAGGTTTTCCCCACTATCCAAAAGACTGTTTTTATGAAACTTTTCATAAGTTAAACTGGTATAAAGCAGAGTATCCCCTGCTTTCCCAAAGCTTGCAATATTACACCACTTGGCTTCTCTGAAATACTTACATTAGTAACTTATTTTGCTAACCAAAAGAAGTCAGAAGAGGATTTTTGCTTTTGTGGAAGAGCCTTTACTGTTCTAATGTAGGTCTTTAGTGAAAGCAAAGTGTGTAATGCAAACTTTCAGAAAGCGAGGGAGTGCTTCTCCTTGTCTTATATGCTGTAGTTTCATAGCACAATATATATTGAAATCAGACAGTGCAAATCCTCTAACATCATTCTTTCTCTGGAATGCTTTAGCTATGTTAGGTGCTTTGCATTTCTGCATACAATTTATATTTAGCTTGTTGGTTTCTACAAATATATCTATCGGAATTTTACTTGAAATAATTTAAATCTATATTTCAAGTTTGGGAGAAGTGCAATCATTATAATATTGAATCATTGAATACATAAAAATACACACACCTTAACCTGTTTAAATATTTAATTCCTCTATGTATTGATGTCTTTTTTCCTATTTGGTTTTATTTTTTTACTTCAAAAGCTACATACATGCAAATGTTGAACATGTCATAACAATGCTTTTAAGTAAGGTTCAAAAATAAAATACTTGAAAATCCATTTACTTATGGATGTATGTATAACAATTATAATGAAGATAGGTCGATCATATCCTTTTTCTAATCTATTAGCAAAATATTTATAAAAAATAATTCTATTTATGCTCAGAATAAACTTTTAATCTTTAATGAATATTGAAACAAGTTGGATGTTAGTTTAATATTTAATGAAACAAGTTTAAAGCTTTTGAAAAATGGGTCTGATATCCTTATACCTCATTTTAAAATCACCGAATACACTCAAATTTAGAAAAAATGCATTTTTAAAAACTATGATTATTGTTATTATGGTTGTTGTGGTTAGTAATGCAAATGAAGGATACAACTTTTATATGTAAATATTTTGAAAGTCCTTTTCAATGTTTGAATGAATAATTTTATTTACAAACACAGGCTGGAGACTTAAAGTACTACCACATCTCTCTGTGGTCAGTACCACAAGGGGAATTAAAAATCCTGGGCACAATGAAGTTCTGAGCACTCAGCCCTTCCATAAAATATATAAGCATGCAAGAGCAACCCTGACTCCAGAAAACACCAGCAGGAAGAGGCGTCTTCAAATGGCCCTGCCTCTTTCAGGTGGAAACAGCAGGAAGCATGGCAGAATCAAGGAGCAAGTCCCAGCATTCCAGAGGGTGGTCATTTCCTTCTATGAAAAACAGCATAATACAATACATAGTAACAATCCCAAAATTAATACAAACAGAATGCCCTGAAAGTTCAACTTTGTGAATGTTCACATTCATCCTGGAAATGAGATTTAACCTCCTGCCCCTGAATGAAAAAGGCAGGGAAAAGCTACCCATTTTGGAAGATCACTGATTATTGGAAATGACATGCAATGTGAGCAGAAAGGGGAGCCTTTAACATGATGTGTCAACTTGCTATGGAAAGCCCTAAATGGGCACACATGCCCAAAACTTGAAAGAAGGCATCTTGCACAGTTTTTATTAAATTTATTTCTATGTATTTGCATTGTGTTGGCTATTATAAATGAAATTATTTATTTAATTTCCTTTCCTAACTATTTGTTGCTTATAGATAGAAATACTTTCACATTTCATTCAAGTTTTTTCTTTCTTTTGGTTTTCAAAAATTTATTTATTTTTAATTTATTGGCATGACATTGGTTATCCTTGGATTATTTACACTCACAATCATGTTACGTGTGACTAAAGGCAGTTTTACGTCTTTTTGAATAACACCTATTTGGTTTTGTTCTTTGTTCCTTCTATTTTTTTATTGTCTTATTATACTTCCTGCACAGTGTTGGACAGGGTAGTGAGAGCAGAATACTTGTTCTTGATATTTCAATATTTCACATTAAGGGTAGTGTACATAACACTCTCTCAGATTGATGAAGTCCCATTTTATTTCTAGTTTAGAGTTTTTTTAATCATAAGTGGGTATCAACTTGTATCAATACTGTTTCTATATCTATTGTATTGAGATGATCACATAATTTATCTCCTTTATTCTATTAATATGGTAAGTATGTTGATTAGCTTTTGAATGATGAGCCAACCATGCATTCCAGAGATGAATACTACTTGTTAATGATATACTATCTTGTTTATTCACTTTTTATTGATTTTTTTAGAGCAAGAAAGGAAGCGGGAGAGAAAGAGAGACATCAATTTGTTGTTCTGCTTATTTATGCATTCACTGGTAGATTTTTGTATATGCCCTTACAAGAGATCAAACTCTCACTCCTGGCATATTTGGACAATGCTTGAATCACTTGAGCTACCCAACAAGTTATCTTTTTTACTTTTTTATTCTGTTTTATTTACTCTAATAACTTCTATTACATAGTTTTTCTTAAGCAGTTGTTTTAGAGATTATAATTACATCCTTAAATTATCAGAGATTAATCTTAAAAATATTTAATTACTTCACAATTTCAGACACTTATGACAATATTTTCAATTACTAGCTTTATCCCTTTTTGCTCTTGTTATCACATATTTTAGATAGCCTATGTTGTTTTGTTATTATTTTTCCTTTCAATAGCCAAGTGTTTCTAAGAAGACTTAATAATTTTCTGTGTAGCAAGGAGTAATTTTTAAAATAATCTCTTTAATTTTTTCTTTGTAATATTTATTGTTTCTTACATAACTGGATGTCTGACCTAATCTCCCTTAAGCCTGTAGGAGGTCTTTTACTATTTTTTTGTAGAACAGTTTCTTGCTAGAGATTCTTTCAACTCTGTCTGAAAATATCTTTATGTCCTAATTGATTTTTGAAGGATTTTTGGTTGATATGACAGTCAATTGTTATTTTTTTCAGCACTTTAAAACTCTCATTCTGTTGTATTCTGGATTCCATTGTTTCTGATGAGAAGTCAAACATTCTTATCATTGTTTCCCTGTCCATGATTTTTTTTGTTTGTTTAATTTCTGGCTACCATGTAAGTTAATCTTATCTTTGTTTTTCCACAGTGTAAATATGATATGACAATGTATGCACTTCATACTACCTTAAAGATCTCTAAGCCTTTGGTATGTTTTCTGTATTTTTATTATTCTATTTATATATTGCTAGGTTCTATTTGCTAATTTTGAGTTAAGAATTTATCTCTATGCTCATGAAAGAGGTTATTTTGTAATTTTCCTTTTCTGCATTGTCTTTTCCCTTGTGTTAGTATCAGAGTTTGGACCAAAACACAAGATGGGAAGTGATCTGTTCTTCACCATGTGAAAGAGTTTGCATTATATAGGAATTATTTCTTCCTTAAGGAAGAATTTGCAATGATGCCACCTGGACCTAGTGTTCTTTGTGAAAGAGATATTAATTTTTAAAAGTTTTTGTAAAATATACAGAGATGTTTAATTTTCTATTTCTTTTTTGCTCACTTAAAAAAGTTGTGTTTAGAGGGAGACTAAGATGGTGTCGGAGTAGGAAGGAGCAGATTCGAATTCCCTCTACTCAGGAAAGAAAATCCTGACTAATCTATGGAGTAGAGAAGCAGGCAACCAACATACTTCAGCATATGTGAAAATAGGGGACCAAGGATTGGGGCAGAACTGAAAAACCGGACCCTAAGAAGAGTGCTACAACAAGGTAGGGGCCCGGGGACCAGCATGTGGTCTGGGGGCTGCAGCCCCAGGCCCAGGGCCCACTGCTGGGTTTGCCACAGAGTCCTTGGGAGAGAGCCAGGACAACTGCTTCCTCCCCAGCCAAAAAAGGTCTGAGCAGCACTGGGAGGAATCCAGGTGCTAGCAAACACACAAGGGCTGTGAGCACCTTTGGAGGCTGTGGACACCAGAGAGGCTGGGTGGCCAGCAGGCCCTGACCCCCACAGTCACTGGTCTGCCTGGAGAGTTGGGCTACGGGAGAAGCCAGGCCATTGTGCAGAGAGGCAGGCTTGAACAAGAGGAATTTCTCAAGAGGAAGGAGTGAATAGACAGACACTGTTTGGGGAATTCTCCTAAAGTGATCAGTCGCTCCAGCCTCCCTGCCACCCAGCCCTGGTCGCGCAGGCGCCCATGCAGAGAGAGAGTCCCCGCACCCCAGTCCACAGCAGTAACCCTGGGGAAAGACCTGATTCCCACACCCAGGGCACAAGGCTGAGGAGCCACGTTAGCTTCCCAGACAGTGAGGGAGCCAGTGCAAGCTCCACTGACCTAGGAAGAAAAGCCATACCAATCACCCCTCAGCCTGCTGCAGCCAGCAAGAGCAGAAAAACCAGTTTGGCCACTTTGAAACCAAGAGACTTTTTAATTTGATTCTATTTTTTTAAACAATTCTTAATTTTTTAAATTTTTTATTGTTTTTATTCTCTTTTGATTTCTTTTTCCTCTCTTTCCTGATTTCTTGTTTTATTCCTTCCTCCTTCCTTTCCTCCAATTTTATCTCTTCTTCCTTCCTTCATCTGCCTTTTCTATTTTTTTTTTAATTTTTCTAAATACCTACAAGTGAGACAAAACTCCTGGATCTGTGAAAAGACCAAAGTTGAACCCAAAGAAGGGGCATCACAACAGCTGGGACAGTGAGACAAATTTCACTCTGCTATTACAGAGAACCTGCAAGTTATTGCATATTTGTATTATTATTACTTTTCCAGTATTCCTACCTCTTTTTTAAATAGTATTTTTGTATCCCTCTTCTTTTGGTATAGTCTGCTTTGCTAGGCTGGATATATTGTATGACCTGATAGCTTTCCCCTGATATCTCTTTCCATAGTGTATTGCTAATCTACTGTCCTTTAACTCACCTGTGTCCCAATAGCACACTACTGGAGGTTCTGTACTCCCTATTCTTGTTACCTAGATCTCATAGATTTTGTCATATGATTGTTGCCATAATATTATTGTAAATAATTGCTGTTCCATGCAATTGTAATTACTTCACAACACCCCTCCCAGATCTTAGCACATCTCAAAGTTTCCTGAACTCTATTACTGTAGCAGTTAACTCTATTCTCTCACACACTACACCTATTTACTATCCTTTACTCTCACCTTACCTCAGAATCTGACCTCCCACAACTTCCCTGCTTTATAGATCCAACTCACAATCCTTCCTTCCCCAACAAGAGTCTTATTCTCTTTCCATCCTTTCTGAAAATCAGCTAGCTGGGAGGAAGATCACGGTTAACACTATACATAGTCAAAGGATCTCCTATCTCTTCCCTACTTGCTGCTACTGTAAATATCATAGAATTCTCTGTTGCTGTCTTAAACCATTTTGCCTTCCCCCTCCAACTGATGACAAAAAAAAATAGGTTGAGGCGGTGAACACCAGGATACCCACTGGAAGGGGAAACCCAACAACAAAGGAACCACTAACAGATAACAACAGAAGAAGGTGAAGCAGGGAGTGGTAACCACACAAACCTCAATCCAGGACCTATCTGGAAATACAACTAAACAGTAGAGACAGTACCCAATGCAAACAACTGAACAGGAGCAAGAGAGAATTATTCAAACCTTATACACACGGAAGAACCAGCTTCAACACAACCTGTCCTCCAAACCAGCACAACAAAATACAGGAGGTGGTGGACAGAGTGACCCTCATTTAACCAGCTGGTGGGAAGGAACCATGAAAGAAAGCCTCAACAACAATCAAAACCCAAAGGCAAACACAAAATTAACTTAAATGACAGCCCAAGACCAGTGAGCTTGGGAGATCAAGGAAACTGTACCACTGAAACTCACTGCTATTCTACTAAAGAAGTTCACACCACAAACCCAGGGAGCCAGAACAAATCAATTAAAGAAGCTGAGGCTAACAAGAAGAGGCTAACAAACAATGGGAAGACAAAAAAACAATCCCCAAATGAAAGGAAAGGAGGATGCCTCAGAAAGAATGCTAAATGAAATAGAGGCAATTCAACTATCAGATATTGAGTTCAAAGCAATGATCGTCAGGAAGCTCAATGAGCTCACAATGAGCTACCAGAAACTACAGGGAAGCTACAATGAACTCACTGAAAATTACATCAACATGAAAAAGGAAACAGAAACTCACAACAAGGGCCAAGAGGAAATGAAGAATACAATTTCGGAACTGAAGAACACAGCAGAAGGAATGAAAAGCAGGATTGATGAAGCAGAAGGTTGGATCAGCGAGCTAGAGGACAAAGTAGAAGACAACACCAAGAAAGAGCAAGAAAAGGAAAAGAGGCTCAGAAAAAATGAAGAGGATTTAGAGAAATGCAAGACAATATGAAATGTAATAATATCCATATAATAGGGATACCAGAAGGAGAAGAAGAAGAGCAAGGGATAGAAAACCTATTTGAAAAAGTAATGATAGAAAACTTCCCTAATTTGATGAGAGAAAAAGTCACACAAATCCAGGAAACACAGAGAGTCCCAATCAAGAGGAACCCACAGAGGCCCACCTCAAGACACATCATAATTAAAATGGCAAAATTTCAAAACAAAGAGAGGATATTAAAGGCAGCAAGGGATAAACAGGAAGTAACACACAAGGGAGCTCCAATAAGGCTAATGGCTGACTTCTCAATGGAAACACTCCAAGCCAGAAGAGAATGGCAAGAAATATTCCAAGTAATGAGAACCAGAGGTCTGCAACCAAAGCTACTTTACCCAGCAAGGCTCTCAATCAAGATAGAAGGCCAAATAAGAAGCTTCTCAGACAAAAGTAGTCTAAAAGAATACACCTCCACTAAACCAGCTCTGCAACAGATGCTAAAGGGACTGCTTTAAGGAAAGAAAAAAAAAGAGAGAGAGAGAGAGAGGAACACATGTACATAAAAGGCAATGAATAAGTACCTATCAATAATAATCTTAAATGTAAATGGATTAAATGTTCCAATCAAAAGACATAGACTAGCTGATTGGATAAGAAAACGTGGCTGACACATATGCTGCCTACAAGAGACGCACCTCAGGATTAAAGACCTGCACAGGCTGAAAGTGAAGGGCTGGAAAAAAATTTTCAAGCAAATGGACAGGAAAAAAAAGCCGAGGTAGCAATACTCATATCTGACAAAATACACTTCCAAAAAAGGACCATAAAGAGAGTCCCAGAAGGTCATTTCATAATACTCAAGGGAAGAATCCACCAAGAAGACATAAATATTGTAAATATATATGCACCCAACATAAGAGCACCCAAATACATAAAGAAAATCTTGGAGGACTTCAAGAAAGATATTGACAGCAACACAATTATTGTGAGGGATTTTAACACCCCACTATCAAAAATGGACAGATCTTCCAAACAAAATAACAACAAAGACATTGTGGCATTGAACAATACCCTAGATGAAATGGGCTTTACTGATATATACAGAACCCTCCATCCCAAAGAAGCTAAATACACATTCTTTTCAAATGTACATAGAACATTTTCAAAGATAGACCACATGATAGGACACAAAACAAGCCTCAACAATTTCAAAAAAATTGAAATCATACCAAGCGTTTTCTCAGATCACAAGGGACTGAAGTTAGAAACCAACCCCAAGGAAAAAAAACCCAAAACACTCAAAACTCATGGAGATTAAATAGCATGCTATTAAACAATGAATGGGTCAAGAATGATATTAGGGAAGAAATCAAAAGGTTTCGGGAAACAAATGAAAATGAACTCACAACAACCCAAAACTTATGGGACACAGCCAAGGCAGTCCTGAGAGGGAAGTTCATATAGATACAGGCCCACCTAAAAAAGTTAGAAACATTCCAAACAAACAACCTAACCCTACGTCTACAAGAACTCAAGGAACAACAACAAAGACAGCCCAGAGCAAGCAGAAGGAAGGAAATAACCAAGATCAGAGCAGAATTAAATGACATAGAGACTAAAAGCACAATTTTAAGGATCAATGAATCCAAGAGCTGGATCTTTGAAAAGATAAACAAAATCGACAAGACTTTAAGCAGACTCATCCAGAAAGAAAGAGAGAAAACCCAAATAAACACAATCAGAAATGAAAGAGGACAGATTACAACAGATACCACAGAAATACAAAGGATTGTAAGAAATTACTATGAAGAACTGTATGCCAAGAAATTTGAAAACCTAGATGAAATGGACAAATTTCTAGAAAAATATAATCTTCCAAAACTCAGTGGAAAAGAAGCAGAAAGCCTGAACAAACCAATAACAGCAAAAGAAATTGAAGCAGTAATCAAAAAAACTCCCAACACACAAAAGCCCTGGACCAGATGGTTCCACAGGAGAATTCTACAAAGCATTTAAGGAAGAGCTAACCCCTATCCTTCACAGACTAATCCAAAAAATCCCAAAAGATGGGAGTCTCCCAAACTCGTTTTATGAGGCCAACATCATCCTAATTCCAAAACCAGATAAAGACACAACAAAGAAAGAAAACTTCAGGCCAATATCGCTGATAAACATTGACGCTAAAATCCTCAACAAAATATTGTCAAACTGCATCCAACAGTACATTAAAAAGATCATACAACATGACCAAGTGGGATTCATTCCAGGGATGCAAGGATGGTACAATATTCGCAAGTCAGTAAATGTAATACATCACATAAACAAAAGCAAAGACAAAAACCACATGATCATATCAATAGATGTAGAAAAAGCATTTGATAAGGCACAGCACCCATTTATGATAAAAACACTCAGTAAAGTGGGAGTAGAGGGAGCATTCCTCAACATAATAAAGGCCATATATGAGAGACCTACAGCCAACTAGATACTCAATGGGCAAAAATTAAAATCTTTTCCACTAAGATCAGGAACAAGACAAAGATGTCCACTTTCACCACTCCTATTCAATATAGTACTGGAAATTTTAGCTACAGCGATCAGACAAGAAAAAGAAATAAAAGGCATCCAAATCGGAAAGGAGGAAACAAAACTGTCACTGTTTGCAGATGACATGATAGTATACATAGAAAATCCTATAGACTCTACCAAAAAAACTGCTTGACCTAATAAATGAATTTGGCAAAACAGTGGGATACAAAGTCAATATGCAGAAATCAAAGGCATTTCTGTACACCAACAATGAAACAGCAAAAGCAGAAATCAAGAAAAAAATCCCATTTGAAATAGCAAAAAGAAAAATAAAGTACCTAGGAATAAACCTAACCAAAGAGGTAAAAGACCTGTACTCAGGAAACTACATAACACTGAGGAAAGAAATCAAGGAAGACACAAACAAATGGAAACATATACCGTGTTCATGGATTGGAAGAATTAATATCATCAAAATGTCCATACTACCCAAAGCAATTTACACATTCAATGCAATACCTATTGAAGTACCAATGGCTTATTTCACAGACATAGAACAAACACTTCCAAAATTTATATGGAACCATAAACGACCCTGAATAGCTGCTGTAATTTTGAGAAAGAAGAGTAAAGTAGGAGGGATCACAATACCTGACACTAAACTATACTACAAGGCCATTGTAATCAAAACAGCCTGGTACTGGCATAAAAACAGCCACATTGACCAATGGAACAGAACAGAGAGCCCAGAAATAGACCCAAGTCTCTACAGTCAATTAATACTTGGCAAAGGAAGCAGCAACATAAAATGGAATAAAAATAGCCTCTTCAACAAATGGTATTGGGAGAACTGAACAGCTACATGCAAAAAAATGAAACTCGAGCACCAACTTACACCTTATACAAAAATAAATTCAAGGTGGATAGAAGACTTAAATATAAACTGTGACACCATTAAAGTCCTAGAAGAGAACATAGGTAGGAAAATCTCAGATATTTCACGCAGAAACTTTCTTACTGACATGTCTCCTAGAGCAAGGGACATAAAGGAAAGAATAAACAAATGGGACCTCATCAAAATAAAAAGTTTTTGCACAGCTAAAGAAAACAGTAAAAAAATAAAAAAAGAACCAGCTGTATGGGAAAACATATTTGCCAATGATACCTCAGACAAGGGTTTAATCTCCAAAATATATAAAGAACTTACATGACTCCACTTTAAGAAGACATGCAACCCAATTAAAAAATGGGCAAAGGACTTGAACAGACACTTCTCCAAGGAGGACATACAGAAGATCCAAAGACACATGAAACGATGTTCAATATCGCTAGCTATCAGAGAGATGCAAATTAAAACCACAATGAGATACCACTTCACACCAGTCAGAATGGCCATCATAAACAAAGCAACAAATAACAAGTGTTGGAGAGGTTGTGGAGAAAAGGGACCCTCATGCACTGTTGGTGGGTCTGCAGACTGGTACAACCACTAAGGAAAGCAGTATGGAACTTCCTCAGAAAACTCAAAATGGATCTGCCTTTTGACCCTGAAATTCCACTGCTGGGACTGTATCCTAAGAACACTAAAACACCAATACAAAAGAACCTTTGCACCCCGATGTTCATAGCAGCACAATTTACAATAGCTAAATGCTGGAAGCAACCTAGATGCCTATCAGTAGATGAATGGATCAAAAAACTATGGTACATTTACACAATGGAATTCTATGCAGCAGAAAGAAAGAAGGAGCTCCTACCCTTTGTAACAGCTTGGATGGAGGTGGAAAGCATTATGCTAAGCAAAATAAGCCAGGCAGTGAAAGACAAATACCATAGGATCTCACCTTTAACAGGAACCTAAACAACAAAACAAAGAAACAAGCAAAATATAACCAAAGACAGTGAAATAGAGGACAGACTGACAGTGACCAGAGGGGAGAGAAGAAGGAATGTCAGGGGAGAATGGGGAGGGTTTACAGGAACAAATTTAAAGGACACAGGGACAAAAACTAGGGGGAGGGTGGTAATGGGAGGGAAGTGGGGAGAGTTGGGAGGGTGGGCTGGATTGGGAGTAAAAGGGAAAAAACTGTACTTGAACAATGATTAAAATAATATAAAATAAATAAAAAAGTTGTTTTCATTAAAAGAGTTGTTCATTTTCTCCAAGTTATCAGTATTGTTGGCATAAAGTTTTTCATAATATTGTTTCTTTTTAAATTGATTTTTACTGCTCATTTTCTATTTCTACCTATTTTCTTTAATTTGTTCCTATTTGAGTTACTAACTTAGTTGATTCTCAATTTGTTTTTTTTCTTATACATGTTTTTAAATTTGTAAGTAAGCAGTAGCTAGTTATTACTTTATCTGGATCCCACAAATTTTGATATTTTGTGTTCTCCTTATCAAAATATTAATAATTTCTATTTTAATTTTTTATCTGTTATATTTAATTAGGTTGTCTAATTTACAGGTATATGTTTTTTAATTTTATTTTTTTGTATTCTGATAACATACTTATTAGGATTTCAATACTTTAAATGTTTTAGGACTTACAACCAGTTCTGGTGTATATTCTGAGTACACTTGAAAAGAATCTAATACACATGAGAAGTCTATATGTATGTGTATGTATATATATATGTACATGTATGTATATGTAAATTTCTGATTCTGACTGTGCAGGAGGGTATTGCCCCAACACCCACATTGCTCAAGGGACAACAATGCGCTGAAAATACGGGAAATTGCAGTTTATAAATATCATTGAGGTTAAGTTGGTTAATAATGCTGTTCAACTCTTCTGTATTCTTACTGTTACTCATGTCTATGACTGAGAAAAAATGTCAAAATCTATAATGGTTAAGGATCTTTTCTTTTTCTGTTATATAATTTTTTTGGATTCATATAATTTAAAAGTACTTTAGTCAGAGCATATGAAATACCGCCCATTATATCTTGCATTGCTCCATTTTTCTGATATTAATGCAACTACAATAGCTTTCTTGTGATTAGTATTCTTCAGGTATGTATTTTTTCATCTTTTTACTTTCAGTGTTTCTGTGTCTTTATGTTTAAATTTTGTCCTTTGTAAAAGCCATATAGCTTATTCCTTTTTCACATTGTCTGACAACAAATGCTTTTTAATTAGGTTCAGTTTATTTACATTTAATGTAATGTACACATGATTAGGTTGAATCCTGATATTTTGTGACCTGTTTTCTATGAGTGCCACTTATTTTTTGTTCTTCATTCTCCCTTCTTTTCTGGCCTTTTTGTAGACAATTCTTTTTTATTTTATTTTATTTTATTTTATTTTATTTTGTTTTATTTTATTTTATTTTATTTTATTTTATTTAGCTAATCTACAGATTAAAATATGTACCTTTAACTCAATGAAGTCTATTTAAAATTGACATTATACTACTTCACATGTAATAATTTATAACAGTGTAATTCTACATTTGTTTATTTCCCTTTCCCTTTACTTTCCATTAGCATGCCTTTAAATAATCCATTGGGTATTTTTTTGCCATGTCTAATCTGTTGCTAAAACAATCGTATAAGTGCTTTATTTAACATACATTTTTCATAAAATTTTTATTTTAGAATAGTTGTGCTTTTACAGAAAAATTGTGAAGGTAGTACAGAAAGTTCCCATATTCTCCACACACAGGTTTGTTTGTTTGCCATTTCATCACATTGTGAAAAGGCCACCACTGTCAATGTGACAGCAGTATTGATGTCAGCTCTGATCACTTGGCTGAAGTCATGGGTTTTTTTTTTCAGATTTCCCCAGTGTAAAACTATCCTTTTCCCCTTCCTATACTGAATTATGGAAGGATATCACTATATGGAGTCTACAAGCTAAGAATTTATAATTCACATCCTTGAAGATTATTTGAAATCCTTTTGTTTTAGAGATTTCTTTCTTCAATTATTTATTTATATCATCACAGATATATATGTATTTATTTTATACTTTTGGTTATAATTCAAACTTTATTTAAATATTTTGTTTGTTCAAGTCATTTCAGTTTTGGTTGTTGGGAGTTTTTTCATCTGTCACTTGTATCCATTTTTCATCTGTCACTTGTGTGTGCGTGTGTTTAAATACTTAACTCCCTTTTAAGCACTTCCATACTTTTACTATAAGATACTCTATGCTCATCTAGTATATTGATATTTATGTTTTTATATATAAATGTCATATTTATATATGATTCATTTTGTCTTCATTGTTACAATCCCACTCATGTGAAGAGTTCATCACCTTTTTAGGAAAGTTGTTTCATACATTTGTAATACAGTTATATTCTTTTGTTACATTCTGTATTTCATCCTGGTTTCTCTTGACTCTCTAAATGATTTTTGAAAAATATGAACACTTTAATGCTTTGTTTTATAAGGTCTATGAAATTTGAAAATCACATTGGTTTTTGTATCCACCATTATATCATACAGAATGTTTTTACCAACTTTAAAAAATGCATGTGCTGCACCTATTAAAGTCTCTCTTCTACCATCAAGTCCCTGGCAACCACTGATGTTATCTACCTCTATAGTTTTGGCTTTTCCAGAATCTATGTGTATAAATGTAATCATGCCCTTCAGATCAGATTCTTTAACTTAGAGACATGCATTTATGATTCATCTAAGTCTTTGCATAGTTTGACACCTCCTTCCATTTTATTGCTAAATAGGATCCCAGTATTTGGATATACCATAGACTGTTTTTCTATTAAAGGGCACCTATTGAAGATGTTCCCTAGAACATCTTGAAGGACCTGAGGACATCTTCATTGCTTTCAAGTTTGAGCGATTATGAATAAAACTGTTATAAATATTCCTGTGCTGTTTTATGTAGACATCAGTTTTCAAAAGTGTTGGATAAATTCCTAGAAGCTGTAGATCATGCGGTAAGTCTATTTAGCTTTGTAAGAAGCTACTACATGTGAGTGAAATTATGTGGTATTTGTTTTTCTCTGACTGGCTTATTTCACTTAGCATAATGTTCTCCAGGTCCATTCATGCTTTGTAAAGGGTAAATTTTCCTTCCTTTTTATGGCTGAGTATTATTCCATTGTGTAAATATCCTAAAGATGTTTTATCCACTTACCTAATGATGGACACTTGGGCTGCTTCCATAACTTAGCAATTGTGAATAGCACTGCAATGAACATAGGAGTGCTTATGTTCTTTCAAATTAGTGTTTTGGGTCTCTTCAGATATATTCCCAGAAGTGGGACTGCTGGGTTGAAAGCAAAATAGAGACAGACTCAGAGATAGAGAGCAGGATGCCAGCTAAGGTCCAGGGGGAGTTTAGTGGGTGGAGGAATTAAGAAAAAAGGAAAAAGGACTTATGGACATGGACAAAAGTGTGGTGATTGTGGGGAGTGGGGGTATGTGGGGACTAAGTGGTAATGAAAAAATATAATAACAATACCTCATTGAAAAAAAAGAAGTTACCAAACAATCTTCCAAAGTAACTTTACCATTTTGCATTACAATTAGAAATATATGAGAGTTTCTATTGCTCTGTATCCTCACTAGCAACTATTATTGTTTTATTTTGTTCCATTTCAAAATTTTAGCTATTTTAATAGGTGTATAGTATCATCTCATTGTCATTTTAATTTGCATTCATTCCCCTCTAGACAAAAAAATGTTGATCATATTTTCATAGGCTTGTTTGGCATCTGTAAGTCATCTTTGGTGATTTGTCATTAATAGCCCCTGCCCATTTTTAAATTTAGTTGCTAGTTTCCTATTTTTCAGAGTTAAGAGTTCTTCATGTGTTTTGGATGAGTCCTTTGTAAGATATATATTTTGTAAATGTTTTCTCACAGTCTTTGACTTATCTTTTTGTTCTATTAGTAGTGTCTTTTGCAGAACAGAAGAGTTTAATTTTATTAAGTTCCAACTTATAATTTATAATTTTTTTCAGGTATTGTGATTTTGGTATTGTATCTACAACTTCTCACCAAATACAAGGTCATCTAAATTTTCTATGTTTTCTTCTAGAAGTTTTGCATTTTACAGTTAGGCCTATAAATCATTTTAAGCTAACTTTTGTAAAGGCATAAGGTCTGTGCCTAGGTTAGCTTATTCTTTTACATATGGACACATATGGTTCAAGTTTCAGTTGTTGAATAGATTATCATTTCTTCAGTAGGTTGACTTTATGCCTTTTTCAAAAATCAGTTGTTTGTATTCATGTGGGTCTCTTTCCAGACTCTATTCTCTATTGATCTGTGTGGCTAATCTTTTAGCAATACCATATTTTCTTTCTTACTTTAGCTTTATAGAAAGTCTTGAAATTGGGGAGTGAGATTATCCCAGTTTTTTCACCTCATTCAGTATTATATTGGTGATGACAGATCTTTTGCCTTTCCATATTAACTTTGGAATAAATTTATTACTATCTATATTAAAATATCCTGGGAATTTTATTGAAATTGCAGCAAATCTATAGGTCAAATTGGGGAGAATAAAGCCCTTAACGATACTGACTGAACCAAACAATGAACATAAAATATCTCTCCATTTATTTAGAACTTTGATTTATTTCATTGGTGTTTTATACTTTTCTGCATATAGTTCTATAAATATTTTGTTAGATAAACACCTGAGTATTGTATTGCAGAAGGAGTTCTTAATTGTATTTTTATGTCCATTTTAATTGTTAGAATATAAGGAAACAATTGACTTTTGTACAGTTAATTATTTTCATTTTCAGATTTTGTATTTACAAATTTGTCTTCTCACAAAAAGCTATGTGTGACCCCCAAATCAATATTCCCAGTGTTGTCAGTCATTTCTGGGCATGGGCAGAGTGCCAAAATATTTGATTCAGCTAATACAAATTTCTAGCTGAGGCTGAACAAGGCAACCCTGGCCTTCCTCTTTAAGCTCTGGTACTATAAGGAAGTATCTTTTCTGCAGTCCATTTAGTATCACTTTTATTTTGCATTTGTATGCTTTTTGTTAGTGATTCAATTGTTCAAAATGACAAGTGTGGTGTTGACTGTCTTGTTCTCATAGCGTGTTAGGTTAAACTTCATTCAGGCATGAGTTATACATCTATTGCTTGTGAATTTAATTTTCAATCAACAATACGATGCATCCAGAACAAAAAAAGGAAGAGGAAATTCATCTATACTATATGTAATGTTGTTGTAGAAGTGCTAAAGTAGCATCTATAGTGTGTGATGAAACTATGGAAAAGGTATAAAAATACTTAAATGTTTAGATTCATGAGATAATGATATAAAAGTATAGTAAACAGCATTGTTGTGAATCTGAAAGCCAAAAAAGTCTACAGCTATACTACCTTGAATGCTCCTGATCTCATCTGAAAGCCAAAGAAATTTGCAATCGCATTGTACAGGGTCAAGCAAATATCAAACCCTTACCAGCCAGTATTATCTTGCAAAGGAATGCATATAATTAACTCTTTGTAAGAATATTTATTAAATTATGTCATTTAAACAGAAACATATGGAAAACAAAGTTATATATTGATCAGTTGATAAAAATGCAACCAGAGGCTTGCAGAAACCTCACTCTATATACTGTGTATATACAAGGTCTGTCCAGAAGGTACCTAGCCATGTAATATGAAAAATAGAGACATTTACTGAAGAAGATACAAGAAACATTGACCATAAGACAATGATACTTCAGTCCCCTTCAAAGTAGGCTGCTTGGGACCTCACACAGTTCTCCCAATCACCATCAGCTGCCCCATCATATTTTCCTGAAATCTCTTCCCTTTCACAGGTGTTTTAATGTTGGGAAAAGCCAGAAGTCTCAGGGCCCAAAATCTGGACCATGGGGGAGCTGAGTCACCTGAGTAGTTTGATGTTTTGCCAAAACACTCTGCACAATATGTGACACATGAATGGGTGCATTATTGTAATGAAGATACCAATCAACAGTTGCCAAAAGTTGTGGCTGTTTTTGTTGTATTGCATCTCCCAACCAACAAAGAATATTGAGATAGTGCTATGTAGCTCAGTATCTGCTAATTCAGTCTTAATGGTGATTTTATTGAACACAATTACTATGAACGATGAGAATTGACTATCTATGAACCTTACATCATGCAACCTTGCTATAGTCACTTATCTGTTATAGAAAAAGTTTCTGTAAATTATTTGGGGTACAGTGTATATGATCATACCGTGTGTGAATAAAGGCAGTTTTATTTTTTCTTTTTAATCTGCATAACTTTTCTTTCTTTTTCTTGTCATATTGCACTATCTAAGAATTCTAGTGTGTTGTTGACTATGTCTAGTAAGAGATGATATACTTGCATTTTTTCCCAATTTTATTGGGAAAGTATCCATTAAGTATGATGTTAACTAATGTTTTTTAAATTAATATTCTTTGTAAAGTTGAGAATGTTTTCTATGTTCTTTGTAGAAACTTGTTATTATGGATAGTTATTGAATTTTATCAAATACTTGTTCTGTGACAATAACTGTGATCATAGTTTTCTTTCAAAGCCTGTTGATGTGGTGGATTATATTGACTGATTTCTTAATATTGAAAGAGTCTTTCACACCTGGAATAAATCCCACATGGTTGTGGTATATAATGTGGTATATGTGAGTTTGACTTGCTAATATTTTCTTGAGAAGGTTTGCATCTTTATTCATAAAAGATATTGATCTGTGGTTTTCTTTCTTGTAATATATTTTAATATCTGGTTTAGTGTTAGGATAATTGATAGGATAGCCTCATAGAATGAGTTAGGAAGTATTTTCTTCTCTGATTCTGTTTTCTGAAAGATGTAATAGAGAATTAGTACTTTTCTTTCTTAAATTTTGGCAAAATTAAATATCAATCAGGTGCTTCCTCATTTAAGAAGTTTTTAATTTTTGGTTCAAATTCTTTAATAGGTATAGGTCTATTCTGGTTATGTGTTTCTCTGTGCCTCAGTTTTAGTAGTTTGTGTCTTTTATGAAGCTGGTGCATTTAATTTAGCTTATCAGATTTTGATCAAAGAATTATTCTTAGTATTATTACTTTAGTATTTAATTACTTCATTACTTATTACTTCATTGCTTATTACTTCATTACTTATTTATCCTTTTAATGTCCAAAGAATCAGTAGTAATAGTCTATTCTTCATTTTTAATATTTACCATTTGTATCTTTTCCTTTTTTATTTTTTTGGCTAGTCTGGCTAGAGGTTTTTCATTTGATCTTTTCAAAGAATTAGCTTTTGGGCTTGCTTAGTGGTGATATATATTTTTCTTGTTTTCAATTCTATTGATTTTTAATCTAATTTTTATTTTTTGTTTCTTCTTTCAATTTTAAGCTTTCATTGTTCTTCTTTCTCTAGTATTCAAAAGTGGAATTTGAGATTATGAATTTTAAATCTTACTTTTCTAATACATGCATTTAATACTACAAATTTTTCTCTAAGGATTGCTTTGTTGTATTCCACTAATTTTAATAAATTGTATATTTACTTTCATGCACTTAACATTTTTAAAAATTTCTCTTGACACTTAATCTTTTACTAATGGGTTATTTAGAAGTATGTTTTTTTAAGTTTAATTTCTACATATTTGGAGATTTTCTCTATATTTTTTGTTATTGATATTGAGTTTAATTTCATGGTGGTTTAAGAACATATTTTGCATTATTTCTCCTTTTGAATTTTCTTACAGTGTGTTTTGTGACCTAAAATGTGGTTTGTATTGGTACATGTTTGATGTGAGCTTGATAAGCATGTGCACTCTGCTGCTGTAGGGTGAAATAGTCTATAGTAAAGGCAATTAGGTCAAGATAATGCTGTTGAGTTCAACCAACAGCATTACTGTTCTTCTTGTTTTATTTTCCAGTGGCTGACAAAATGTTGTTCGTGTCATCATATCTAATAGTTTTCCATTCTGCTTTTAGTTTTACCCAATCTTGTTTGATGCTTATACACATTAAGGAAGGTTATGTCTTTTTAGAAAATTAAGCCCTTTATCATTGTGAAACACTGCCCCTGACAGTATTTCTTTTTCTAAGGTATGTTTTGTCTGAAATAAATATAGTAGCTTCCTTTCAATTAGGGTTAATGTTGTGTTGTATATCTTCTCCATTCTTTTGACTTAAGTATTTATATTTAAAGTGAGTGTCTTGTAGACAATAATAGTTGGGTTTTGTTTCTTTCTCTCCATTGACAACTACTGTATATTTAGATCATTCACATTCAAAGTAATTTTAATTTATATTTAAAGTAATTATTGATTATTGATTATATAATTACTATAATAGTATTATAGTTGGATTAACATCTACTATGTTGGTAACTGTTTTCTAATTTGTTCTTTATTTCTTTTTTCCATCTCTTTCTCTGCCTTCTCTGGTTTTAATCAAATGCTTTATATAATTGCATTTTATCTCCTTTTATTATATAAATTATACTTCTGTTCACAGCCTTTTATAATTGGCCTAGAGCTTATAATATACATTTTTTCTTTTTATTAAATTTATTAGGGTGATATCAGTTAAGACTGTGTAGGTTTCAAGCAAAGATTTCTATGATCCCTAATCTTTCTATTGTATTATATGCCCACCATTCCAAGTACAGTCATCTTCTGTCATCATATATTTGACCCTCTTTACCCTTTCCTACTCCCCCACACCTCTTCCCCCTGGTAACCACATACTGTTTTCTATGTCTATAAGTGTTTTTCTTGTTTGTTCATTTGTTGATTTCAGTTTTATATCCCATATATAAGTTAAATCATATGGTTCTTAACTTTTTCTCTCTGACTTATTTCATTTAGCATGATATTCTCAACATTCATCCATGTTGCCACATATGGTAGTATTTCAGCTCTTTATTGCTGAGTAGTATTACATTGTATAAATGTACCACATCTTCTTTATTCAATCATCTTTCAAAGGACACACTTTGGTTGTTTCCATGTCTTGGCCACTGTGCATAATGTTGCAATAAAATAGAGGTGCCTATATCTTTCTGAATAAATATTTTCAAACTTGGGGGGTAGATACCCAGAAAAGGGTCACTATAGTCTGGTAACTCTAGAGTGACCCTTGGTAACTCTAGTCTTAATTTTCTGAGGAGCCTCTATAAAACAAAACAAAGCAAAAATACAATATACACTTTTTTAACTGATGTAAGCCCACATTTAAATAATACTGTTCTGCCTCATGTGAAGTACAGGTACCATATAATAGCGTTTTCTCCATTCCTTCACCTCATCTCTTATAATATGGTTATCATTCATTTTACTTACCTGAAAGCTATAATAACTTAATACATTATTAATTTCATTTCTCCAAACAGTTGTCTTTAGATCAATTAAGAATAAAAAAAATGCAAGATTTCTTTTTACTGCCATTAATTTTTTCTCTAATGCTGTTCTTTTCTTTTGGTAGATCCACATTTCTGATCTACTGTATTTTGCTGTGTATAATGCCCACTTTTTCCCCCAATTATTTGAGGGAAAAAATAAGGATGTGCATTATACATGAGTATAATGATTACCTATCATGGGTATAATAATACTGTGTATAATATGCACAAAAACATGGGTGCACATTGTACATGGCAAAATACAGTATGTCATTTTCCTTCCACCTCAGACAAAAAGAACCAAAAACCATAAATCAAAAGAACCTCTTTTAATACTTTTTATAAAGAAGGTAATTAATTTCCTATTTTTTTCAGAGAAGATAATTTTGCTGAATTTATAAGTCTAGGTTTTGAGGGGCGTTCTCTCTCTTTTTTTTAGGTTTTATTTACTTATTTTTAGAGGGGAAGGGAGGGAGAAAGGGAGAGAAACATCAATGTGTGGTTACTTCTTATACACCCCTTACTGGGTGGGAGCTTGGCCCTCAACTCAGGCATGTGCCCTGACTGGGAATCAAACTGGTGACCCTTTGGTTCTCAGGTCAGCGCTCAAACCATTGAGGCACACCAGCCAGGGCCATGGGTTGATTCTTGTATGTGCTCTGATTAGGCATCAAACCTGCAAACTTGGGTGTATAGGGACAATGCTCTAACCAACTGAGCTACCCAGCCAGGGTGTCAAGGGTTTTTCCTCCAACACTTTAAATATTTCCTTTCACTTTCTCCTTGTTTGCATTTCTAATGAGAAAGTTCTTTGTGATTTTTATTTTTGTTTTTTTTTCCAATATTTTTTCTTTGTCTTTGATTTTATATAGTTTGAATATGATAAGTCCATGTTTTTTCTTTATTGTATTTATACTGGTCAGTGTTCTATGAACTTCTGGATCTGATGTTTGGTGTTTGTTATTAATTTTGGAAACTTCTTAGCCACTATTACATCAAATTTTTCTTTTGCTATTGTAGAATAATTACATATATTTTATGATGTTTAAAATTATCCTACAGTTATTGGCTTTTCTATGCTTTTTAGTTTTGGAAGTTTGTATTGACCTATCTTCAAGCTCACATATCTATTCTTTCCTTGGCTGTGTTAAGCCTTAAATGAGAACATCAAAGGCATTTTTTATTTCTGTTGTAGTGGTATTGATTTCCTAGCATTTCTTTTTGATCCTTTCACAGAGTTTCCATCTGTTTAAATTCTCACCTTTTCTTTTATGTCATTTACTTTTTCCATTAGATTTCTTAACATATTAATCATGATTAATGATTAATGATTAAATTATTTGATAATTTCAACATTTATGTTATTTCTGAGTTTGATTCAGATGATCACATTGTCTCTTCAGATTGTTTTTTCTTGCCTTTTGGTACATATTTTAATTTATTGTTGCTAGCCAGACATGTTGTATTGGGTAATAGGAGCTGAGGTATTTAAGAATTTATTGTGAGTGTTTCTGGTAACTTGGTCAAGCTGTGCTTGACATTTGTTGTGGTTATTGGTACAGGAGGTTTTACATTTCTCTAGTGTCATTTTGTCTTTCCCCTTGACTTTGGGCTTCCCTGGTACTCCTTAGAGAGAATACTTTCAGCTGCAATCTTGTTATTACACTGGAGCTCTGCTGATGGTAGTTAATGTGTGGAGGAGACAGGGTGTTCTATAATATGATTAAATCTCAGTGTTCCAGTGGACCTGTCTGTGTGTTGTGGGCCTGAGTCTTAAATGTCATGTCTTCTCCAACTGTATTTCTTTCGTTACCTCCCTTTTGTGTCCTACTTTCTTCCTTGGCTCTAGTATTCTCATCCTATGAATTTGAAGCACTGACCCCTGTTGACCATATTTTCTATTTTTTGTTTTTCTTAGGTGAGATAAGGAGGTCAGAAAGATTTGGAGCAGGAAAAATGCCTTACCCCCAACTGAGATGTGGCTCTAAAATCATTCCTTTCCCTGGGAAAGGTGTTTGTTATAGAAAAGGCTCAGGGTGTGTTTTACAAGATTACTCATTCCCTGTGCCAAAACCACGAAGGAAATCTTTCTCAGGTCTTCACTGGAATAAGCTGGTGGGATTTATTGAGTGAAAGCCCATGAATGTTGGGGGACAACTCTAAGAATGTGGTCCCCACTCATTTCTCTCTGTGACTACTCCACACTTAGCCTGCAGCCAAAAAGTGTGTGGTTCTATTAGCTTCTGCACCAAGTAAGCAGATCTCAGCTGCATCTGTCTGGATAAGCCTCTTGCTCTAGCTTTCTGGGTGGTGGTATACCCTGCAACTTCTGTGCTCGGATGGGTCCAACAAGAATTATTGTTTTTAGTTTGTCAGGCTTTTACTTGTTAGAAGGATAGAAATGATAAGTTTCTAGCTCTTCATGTGTCAAAGGTGAAATCAGAAGTTTTACTGTATGTTTTTCTAATTCTAGAGCTCTAGGTTGACTCTTTGTTAGAAATTCCACATGTTTATTCATTCTGTCCATTTTTTATTCATTTACATATCCATAATAACTACTGTAAGTTTTTATCTGCTCATTCTAGTATCTCAACCATCTATAAAGTTTACTATTTGTCACTTCCTTTGATTATGGATCGCATTTCCCATTTTCTATACGTATCTAGTAATTTCTTTTTGCTTACTGGATATTGAGTATAATATGTTGTAGAGACTCTGGGTTGTGTTACTTTCCTCTAAATGCTGTTTAGCTTTGTACTGACAGGAGGGTAAAAACCAGCAGGTTAAATTAATTTAAAAGTTTGTTTTAAAGCTTCATTAAGACAGGCCTATTTTAGTTTCATCCTTATTCTTTAAGGAGGGGCCAGCAAACTATTTCTGTAGAGAATATAATAAATACTTTATGCTTCATGAACCAAATGGGTCTCTTTTGCTCATCTCAACTCTGTAATTATAGTGTGAAAGTTTCCATAAGTAATGCATGTATGACTGAGCATGGCCAGATTTGAGCCTCACTTGGACAGATTTGGCCCATAGGCCATAGTTTGCTGACTGCTGTTTACAATATAGTCATTAGTCTTGGGATATGGTCCCTATTCCTAATGTGTGGTCCTTTTTGGGTTTTATTAAAAAACCTATGCATCCCAATGTTCATAGCAGCACAATTTATAATAGCTAGATGCTGGAAGCAACCTAGATGCCCATCAGTAAATGAATGGATCAAAAAACTATGGTACATTTACACAATGGAATTCTATGCAGCAGAAAGAAAGAAGGAGCTCCTACCCTTTGCAACAGCTTGGATGGAGCTGGAAAGCATTATGCTAAGCAAAATAAGCCAGGCAGTGAAAGACAAATACCATAGGATCTCACCTTTAACAGGAACCTAAACAACAAAACAAAGAAACAAGCAAAATATAACCAAAGACAGTGAAATAGAGGACAGACTGACAGTGACCAGAGGGGAGAGAAGAAGGAATGTCAGGGGAGAATGGGGAGGGTTTACAGGAACAAATTTAAAGGACACAGGGACAAAAACTAGGGGGAGGGTGGTAATGGGAGGGAAGTGGGGAGAGTTGGGAGGGTGGGCTGGATTGGGAGTAAAAGGGAAAAAACTGTACTTGAACAATGATTAAAATAAAATAAAAAAAGGAAAAGGAACCCACTGTATTTATGAATTCTCTATACTTACTTGGCAGGACTTCAACTCCAAACTCACTCTAGCACCAAGAAGTTGTCAAAATCTCAGTTGAGTTATTTAATTTTCTAACTCCTGATAGGTTCCTTGGGGTTATTGTTCTGGATTGAATTGATTAAGAGTCAGTAAGGGAAATCCTTATGCAAATTTTAGGGCTCTCCATTCTATATTTCCCAACTTTTGTGATTTTTTTCTTCCATTTCTAAGAGCTGTGGCAACCCTGAACTCTAGATCCTGTTTTGTGTGTGAGAGTTTTTTTGGTCAATAAAACTATCACTTTCTCTTTGTATTCCATTTCTCTGTGTGCAGTTGACACATAGGGAATGCTCTCAGAGGGAAGGGCACTTAGACATTTAGTTCACCTGATTTTCTTCCTTGCTTTCTTATTTCATGTGTCTTTTAGTTTCTGTCATCATTGGATTGTTCTACAACACTTTCAGAGAGTTTATGTTTTGTCTAAAATGTATCATTGTTATTGGCAGATAGGTGGTCTCATAAAATGGTTCTTAAATAGAGCAGGTAGAATATTTAATTTTAATGAGATCTCACAGGTTGCTGTGGACTACCAGATAAACACTCCACCATCCCAGATTTAGGCCTTGGTAGATTCAGAAACCCTATTATGTCAGGCCGATCTATTTATATTAACCAATCTCAAGACTAACATATAAAATCAGGAAACCATTTTATTAATTTCCCAAGATAAATAAGACTTGGACCAGAGTCCTCACAGCTGCATGATCAGCAACTTTCTTTTCCTGTAGGCAAGCCTACATGGGAAGTCAAATTACAGCCAAGGGCTGGTTTGTTGAGCATGAAATCAGAAAAAGAAAAACTGGTTGGATGTTTAATGGAATCAAGCTAATATTGCCTTGGGTATACATGTTTACAAGATGGAATACCTGGCAATGGAATGAGACTCCTCCAAGTCCATTGACCAAACTTCTCCTTTTCCTGATAACTCTTATTTGTCTTGGTGGCCCCTGTCTTTTCTGAGCTTCTATGACTAATCTGCACCCCTACCCAATCACACTATTTTTCAGAAAAAATGTTCATGATATTAACATGGTTTTGTCTTGTACTGGCCTTAAAACTATTTTACCTTTTTCTGCTGACTTTTAATATTATTTTTATCATTCATATGCATGAAGCCTGTATTTATTCCTTTGAAGTTTAATTCTAAGAGAAATATCTTTTTTTTCCCGAAGTTAAAATCTTGGAGAAGTTCTTGCACCATGTCCCAAGCAGGAACTATATTATCTACCTCTCTGAGTTTGAAAATTAAATAGAATAATATATGCAATGCTTGTGGAACTTGCATGATAAATATTTTGAAAACATTCTTTTGTTTCTTTCTCCTTAATGAAAACAGGTGTTAAAAAAAAGTCTCCATTTTCTCTTGTATGTGTTTGCTGGCCAGAATAATAAGAATCTTGAAAGCATTTTTCAATTACAAGTCTAAATGGAGATTAAAAGACAAAACAAAACAAAGACTTTCAGGTTTTTAACTACCAACTCTTATTCATATGACACTCTTAAATTAGAACCTTATTTCCCCCAAATAAATACCAGCATTAGAACTTCATATGTTCTGATTGTTGTCAATCATTAGGCAATGTAATCTAAAGATCATAGCGTTTATCTTTGTGTGCCCTTGATGGGCAGGTGTCCTCATCAGCAGTACCTTTAGAGTACACATGTGATAATTGTAAATATAATAACACAGTCACTTTACATTTATCAATATTTACCGTAATAGTTAAATGTTTGCTATGTAGAAAACATTAGGGTGCTAACTTTATTTCAAGTAACCTTCACAGCCCTTCGGGTTGGTTCATTTTCCAGAAGAGGAAACTGGTACAGAGTGGGTTCTGCATGGTGAGTGGGGTTAGTATCTTGCTCGAAGTCATAAATCTATCAAGCACCAAGGCCAGAATGCAAACCACTCATGTCTACTCTAAGGCATTCATTTGCTCCAGTACTTCACAATTTCTCTTAATAACATATTAGGTCTTAGCCAAGGCTTGCAGAGATCATGGTTAAAGGGATCATTCTAATAGTGAAGATTTGGGAACCTGAAGTAGATTCAGAAGGATTTATTTCAAAAGAAGAAAATTTTAGTGATGCTCATCAAAAACAAAGCCATATTTATTTTATCCTGTCCCTGTATCAGCAGATATATATTTCAAACTCAACTTGTGCAATATCCAAGCTAATATAACTGTTATTTAAACCTATACAATTTTTTTTGTATAGAAAATCATTGTGTTAATTGGAAAGAGCATGAAAAAAGAAGTCAGAAATCCTTGAGTAAGCCATAGAGCCCACTTGGCCTTGTTTCCTCGTGAATCAAAGATGGGCATTAGTCCAAACGATCTTTAAGGTCCAAGTTCAGGGTTCTATGCCTCAATCACATCCATTCTTTTCTCATGACCCACTTTCCCAGCTGTGTTCTAATGGAACAGATTGACAACAGCAATCACAGAGTCAAATTCCCATTTAAAACACAAGTCTTATTATTTTGGTACCAATTACAAGGTTATGGATCATGCTTAAAGGTGTTTAATATGCTGTAATGTTTAGACACACTTGGCTCCAACATTTATGGGAGCTGTTTGCAGCAACAAGCAGCATGCTCTCACTCTGTAAGTATGCAAGACTGCTGTAAAAACAGTACAGATGGGCCGGAAAGAGAGAGAGCCTCAAACCAGCTACAAGGAAGGGCAGCAAGTACTTCTGGCTGCACTATGGTTTTACCTACTGACTAATCAGTCCCTCATCAGCCAGAGCCTGCTTTTATAGGTGTATATTTTGTTTTTGCTCCTTTGCTTCAATCTGTAATGTGGAGTATTGCTAAAAATGGTCTGAGGGATTTTATAGCCGGTGTGACCATATTTTGTTCAGGAGTCATACATAAATTTTTAATGAGACTCCAGTTCCATGACAGTGTTCCTCTTTATTTTTTCTCACCACATCAAGGTGACAGGTGACTACTTCTCAGGTGATGGGAAAGTGTCCAAAGATATCTGGTGATGCAATGGTAATTGGAGAGGACGTAGTTGCCTGTAAATCCAAAAATCATAGTTTTGTTTGAGTTGTAGAGGGATTGGATTCCTGAGGCAAAGCCAGTATATTTCCATTTAAAAAATTCTATTTTCAAATATGCTTTTAAATACTGAGAAGGAAGTAAAATGTATAGTCTATTTAAGAACCAGATTCCTGGCTGCAACCAAGTTTTATAACTTGGAGTTGGGACTGAGAGGAGGTTTTCACAAAGAATCCTTCTTGGCACTAATTTGTTCCCCAGCACTGGCTGTGCCACAGTGAACTTTTCCCAGCTGACAATAGGCAGCTGTGTGCTAACTTCTATAATCTCTCTCTTTAAAAGAAGGGAGGAAGGAAGGAAGGAAGGAAGGAAGAAAGAAAGGAACGTTACTTGTTGCTGATTTGGCTGCAGATCCTTCAACTGAAAGTGTCATGCTGATGGAGAAGCAACTGGGCTTGAAGGGACTGGCTTAACAAACTAAAACATAATGTGACAAAATATATGTATATGAATATATATGTATATATGTGCACATACGTGTGTGTATAGGGTTGTTAGAGGTGAAATATTTGAGGAGGCAGGATAAGTTAGAACCAGCCAGCCCTGACATACAGTGCTCAGTGTAATTCAGTTATATGTTCTGAGGATCCTTGCAGTGACTATGTCCGGGACACAGAACAAAATAAAACGTGATCCCACCCTGAAGAAGTATAACTCTAGAGCCAATGTTAGCAAACTACAGCCAGGGAGGCCAGATGTCCTGTTTTTTTTTTGGTTTGTTTTTTTGTTTGTTTGTTTGTCATCCAAAGGAGACCTATGGATGTAGGTGTAGTGTGACTTCCAGTCTGGGACAGGACTGGCACTGCCAGCTTGGAGCTGATTTTCTCTTTTTAGCCTCTATATCCTAGTCTGCCACCCAGCTGGCCAAAGTGCTGAGTCATCACTAGCTTCCTTTCCCACTACCTCCCAATTCAAACCTCAACTCTCCTCCCTTCCCTCAGCCTCACTGGGGACCCAGGAGCCTCTCCTTTCTAATCTACAGAATAAAAGGTCTGATAAACCTTTTTTTTCTGGACAAAGGAGCTCCTCATTCCATTGTTTGTCATCAGCCAGAGGAAGCTTAGACATATGAGACACCATTGGAAACACTAAAAAGTGAGCACATCTGGAAGATTTATAACAAATTGTTATTCCACAGTGACTGACTTTGATGTCCAATAAAATGCAATTTAGTTTTTCTATAATTCAATTGGACACTTAACTCCTGGCCCAGTCTGCCATTTCACTGTAAGCATTTCAAAGAAAACGAAGTCAGTTTGAGAATTACAAGAGGTCACTTTATGAATTAACCTTAGTCAGCTCAGTATTTAATGTGCTCCATTGAAATTCCTTTCCCTTCACTTCTCCTGAGGGAGGTGACCTAAGTTTGGAGGCTTCTATAGCCTGAGAAAGGGGGCGGGCTTGTGGCCACTGCATCCACCTGCTGGCCTCTGCTGACACAGACAACCCCACTCGTCTTTGCCTGTGGCTACCTATTCCTGTACATGTGGGGCTGAAACCTCAAATTCCTCACTGGACTCTGAAGTCCTACCCAGGAAGGTCACTCTCTCCCTGACCACAGAGTTTGCTCTCAGCTAGTTCTGAGCTATTCTTAGATCACAAAAATGTTTACTATTCTCCAGGGTCTTCTAGGAATGTCTCAGGCTTCCTCTGCCTGGAGACATCACACCACCATTTTTTTTAATTGAGGTAAAATTTACATAACATAAATTTAACCATTAACCATTTTCAAGTGTACAATTAAGTGACATTTAATACATTGGCAAGGTTGTACAACTGTCACCTGTTTAGTTCCAAGATATTTTCCTCTCCCCAAAAGGAAACCAACCCTGTCATCTATAAGCAGTCACTCCCAATTCACCCCTCCCTAGCTTCTGGCAATCCCCAGTCTTTATTCTGTCTCTATGAACTTACCCAAGTAGGGTGCTTCATATAACTGAAATCATACATGTGATGTTTGTGTCTAGCTTTGCTCACTAAGCATAAGGTTTTAGAGACTCATCACATTGATCCATGTATCAATAATTCACTTTTTTATAGATGAATAATAAGCAATGTATGATATACCATATTTTGTTTGACTGACATGTGGGTTGTTTCCACTTTTCTTTTGTGAATTGTGCTGCTATGAAAATGTATGTACACATATTCATTTCTTTTGGGGTATATATCTAGAGAGGAATTGATGGGCCACATATAGAGCTGTGAACTTTTTTTTACAGCAGCTGTATCATTTTATATTTCACAATTGCTTTTGCAGCCCTGCAGATGCCTTGATGTAGAAGACTGCTTTTTTAATCCGCTACCTCACTGAGCTGCACCAGGTATGGGGAAGCAAGCGCTTTCTGCTTTGTGAATCACACAGCATGCAGTGCAGAGGTTACAGCACAGGATTTGTACACTGGTCAGCACTTTTAGCTTCTGTTCACATTAGCTGATTGAACTTGATCTCTTTGGATGGGAACAGTAGACTTCTGTAATCATGTCTTCTTTTCTCCTCTCTGTTCTCTGCATGCTGTGAGCACCCCACTCAAGGCCTTATTCTTTTGGTACTCAACACTTCTCTCCAAAACTCCAAAACTTGTAATGAAAAACTTTCATTTTCAAGACTTGATATCAGATATCAATGTGAAGAACTTGTAATTTCAAAGACAACATTCAATTCCCTTCTCAGCTCTACTCAGCCCTCCCCATGAAGCCAGAGCACTGAAAGCCCTCACTGATTTTGGATTGTGGGGAAAGTGAGTATGGGAAATACTTGCTTACTATCTCAAAATATTGTCATGTTAATCAGTGTCTGTGAGCAAGAAATCAGAGAATTTAGTGATTGATTGGATAGCGCAGATGAGAGAAAAGGAAAAGCCAAGAATGTACTGTGGGTTTATGGCAGTTGGTGGTAATGACTGAAAGTGAGTTTTTGTAGAGTGTTTGAAATGATACATTATGGAATCTAAGATGAAAGGCAGTAAAAATATAAAGGTGAATGTTTAGGGAATGAATAGAAAATTTAAATAACTTGATGTAACCTTCAGATTGAAAAATTGTTGCAGACTTTAACTGTTAGAATTGGACTGGAACCAGTCCTGCTGTGGATAAGGAGAAAAGCTGAACAAAATTAAAGAAGAAATGCTCCTTGAAATCAGTGGAGAGATGACAAGAGGGTGAAGAATTATTGGGCTAGAATTAGAGCAGATAAGCTTAGAATGTAGAGCTACTTTTACCCTGAAGAGATTTGTTGATTTCCAAGAAGTCAGTTGAGAGGCTAAAATGTTGAGCAGTGATTTTAGCCCCTTGTCGGGCCAAAAGGCCAGGCAGTGGCATTCTAGCTCTGCTAACATAGAGTGTACTACTGAAGCCTTTCATTTGGTTTGGACCCCAAAAGTCTTTACCCATAGAAGAGGCAGGAGCCAGAAATACTCAGGCCCTCCCAAGGCCTCCCATCACAACTGCAAGTCATCCTGGCTGGTCCTTGAAATCAGACTACCTAGACGATGGCCCTCCCTTCCAGCCAAGAGACATAGTACTTCAGAAGAAGGCACCTTTCTAAGCCTCACATTGTTTCTATGAGCTACTTCAAACACAATATCCAGCACACACATGCACTCACACACAAGCAGACACACGAGAAAACAGAACTAATTGTGAATGGTATCTCATTTTCTAATGATTAAGAAAATGTTGTAAATATTTTATATGTACATATATGTATAATGTTTGGCTACTATTCAGGATACTGGAATTCATGTGAGATCAAACTAGTAGAATTTGATTTTCTTAGCACAGGATAATAAACATGATGTGTGATCACAGCTTCAGTTCCACCAATTATTTTGGATAGGTTGTTTCATTTCTGTAATATGGACAGCATGTGCTTTAGCAAGATAACATTTTTTTAATACTCACCCAGGACATGCTGATTTTAGAGGGAGGGAAAGGGAAGGAGGGAGGGAGGAGGAGAGAAACATCCATGTGAGAGAGAAACATTGAGTGATTGTCTCTCACAGGCTCCCAGACTGGGGACTGAACCCGCAACCCAGGCATGTGCCCTGACTGGGAATCAAACCCAAGACCTTTCTCTTTATGGGGTGATGCTCCAACCCACTGAGCCACACTGGCCAGAACTAACAGGGGAACATCTTAAAGGGTTTAAGATAACTTGAACTGGTATTCCCCTATTTTACTCTCTCCTACTTTCAAGCAGTATGCCATTAGTTGCCTGTTCTCACAGAAAGAATGTGAGAGAAGGAAGCAGACAAACAAGAATCTCTTCAGTGTCAGGGTTTTGAAATATACATGTCCTTAAAGGAATAGAAAGGACTTGTGATAAAGACAAAATATTTGGGAGAAACCCTCCTAGTCTTTTTTTCTCTCTCTCTCAGATTAGAAAATGATGGCCTGGACTGTGGAGTGAGGCCTGAGGGGACATTGGCAGCTCCCAATCCTGGGGACATGAGGAGTCCCAGAAAAAGCTGACCCAGCTTGGGGAGGCAGCAAAGATCCTAGAGGTGTACTCAGGGAGAGTGATGCCTGGCATGCCTGGGCACGTGGGTGAAGGCAGAACCAGGAGGTCCTCCCACTTGGTCAGTGTTCCTGGCATCAGAGTGGATTCTGCTCACCCCTAGCTGATGTGGGGATGCCCCAGAGAGCCACCAGAGGTGGAGCCGAAGCACCAGGAGCAACTGTGACTCCAGTCATCCCCGGATGGAGATCAGACAGCCCACCTGAGAGGACGCCATTGGACAAACACTGCAAACCTTAACTCATTTAATCTTCACGGAATCCCAGAACATAAATGTTGTTAATGTTACCTCCATTTTATAGAGAAGATGACAGCTTAGAAAAGTTGAATACTTAGCAAAAGTCATACAGTAATGGAGACAGCGTTCGAGTCCAAATCTGCCTGTGTTCAGAAACCGGACGCCGAAGCAATGGAAAGTGCCTTTGACATTCAACTTTTGGTCCTAAACCCTGTACAGGAATGAGTTATTGCACACTTTAGCTTCCTTGGTATGTGTGGCAAAGGCACCAATCATTTGCCCAATTTATGCAACTCATATTATCTTTTTCGAGAAAGAATAAAATTTTCCAGTGTCTTTCGAGCACTATTATGTAAAACTACATGATAGTTTTGGCTTTATGGTTTCCTAACTATTACTGTCTTCTGCTAATAAATTCCAAGTCCATAAAATTATATGTGGTGTCTTTTAGCCCATACAACTGTAAACATCTGCCAAAGCCTTTCCAATGCATGTCAACACCATAAACTTCCCCTGCCTCTCAGAGAAGCACACATGAGTGAATTAGGATCAGTGACAACTGTGGGAAACGCATAAACTTAACACAACAGTGGCTTAAACAAGACAAACTTCACTCATTCTTTTTCACATAAAAGCCAAGAGATGGCTTATATATAATCCAGGGATGGCAGGGTAATTATGTTTCACAAAGTCCTTGGGGACCCAGGCTGTTTTCTGTTCACTGATCGGCCATTGCTGGAGTATAGCTTCATCCTCACAGTCCCAAAACAACACTTGTATTCCAGGCAACAGATAGAGAAAAGAGGACAGAGGTATTAACCAATTATCTCCTAAAGAAGGTTCTCAGAAACTGCCACAAGACACTTGAAGTCTCATCTCACTGGACAGAATTTGACCACAGGAACACGCTTAGCTGCAAGCTAGGCTGGGAGTATGCTGTACTCTATTCTGGGCACTAGAAATTCTATTGTTAAGGAAAGAGGAGAAAACAACGGTTGGAGAAGAGCTAATGGCCTCTGGCACAACACTAATGTGCATACACCCAACCCACCCCAGGACCCAGTTCCCTGCCCCATGAGCCTGTTTTCCTAAGGAGTTAGGTGTCTGTAGCCTGAATCCTCAACACTGATTCCCATGGGGCTGTTCAGTCCACAGCTGATCTCAGTGCCTGTCTCTTAGATATTGCTTAACAAATCATACATTAGGAAACAGAATATAAGAACTAGGCTGTGTAGCTGAAGAATAAACATTATGTATTATATGTGTATATGTATATGTACACACATATACATGCATAATGTGCACATATCTATATTATATGTTCATGTAATATATATATAACTCTGTATATAATATATAGATAAATGTCTATATCTATATGTATTTTGTTCCCTATATATACCTATATATTGTCTAGATTTTTGAGATCATTAAACATATAACAATACAAAAATACATAAAACATAAATATATAGTTTAGTGAATTGTCATAAAGTGAACACCCATGTACTCACCCAGGTGAAGAAATAGAACAGTGTCAGCCCCTAAAAGCTCCCACATACCCTCTTCCTCGTCAACCCCCTGTCTTCCTCCCAGATAGCTGTAAAGACACCACAGGCCTGCATCTTCTGACAATCATTAGATTGCTACATTTTGAGATACAAGGCTGGTCCTAATGCCATTTCTGCTTCTAAATAGGTGTATGATCTTGAACAAACCACAGAATCTTCCATATATGCATATGTGTATATATATTAAGTAAAATAAAAATGTGTGTGTGTGTGTATATATATATATACACACACACACACACACACATTTTTATTTTACTTAATATATATTAAATATGTCTCTGTATGTGGGTATAATGAATATCTCCAATTAAATGGTGTTAAAGATTGTTTCTAACTTTTAAAGCCTGCGTTCTGTATATGGATAAATAATTGCACAGTTTTGGTTTGTTTGTTATTTATTTTAATCCTTAAACTTTTCCTGTTAACTTTTGACATCTTTTTCAAAAGTTAACTAGTTGAAATACTAAAATTGCAGCACTTACAACAGAAAACTTGCCCATTTATAAATAAAGCAATGACTTCATTTAATAATATCACTCTTAAGAAATGAATTATTATGCTTAATGTTCCAGAAAGAGATCATTTGGCTTCTAAGGGCTTTTTTGGATCTACTGCCTTAATTAAATTCCTGGTGTCAAAATCCTTTACGGTGGCCACACATGAAAGCTACCGGTTTGTTGCATTAAAGTTGTGTCAAGAGAAGGATGGGCTCATTGAAGTAGTGTTAACGGTTTGTATCTCTCAGTCCAAAGAGACTAACTTTAATTATTGCATTTCCAGAATAATTTGGAATTTTTAACAAACAACTTTCTTCAAAGCCTGTATGACTTTAAAACCCAGTCAGAACGGTATCAGTGAGGGAGGTAGGGAAGCCAGTAAAAATGGATGCAGAGAAAGGGAGATGGAGAGTGAGATAAGAAACATGAGGGGAAATGAGAGGAAAGTGGGAACAGGGTTCAATATTCTTAGAAATGAATTAACTCATGGTTGCCACACTAATATATATCTCTGTGCTCACCTCTGGACAATGGATAGCTGAGTAAATGGCCCCTTTAATTTTTTTCCAATGAATTGTTTTTCTTAATATTTTATTTATTTTTAGAGAGAGGGAAAGGGAGGGAGAAAGAGAGGGAGAGAAACATCGATGTGTGTGAGAAACATCAATTGGTTTCTTCTCCTATGTTCCCCATCCAGGGACAGAACCTGCAACCCAGGCATGTGCGCTGACTGGGAATTGAACCAGCGGCCCTTCATTTTGCACTTTGTAAGACACCCAACCAACAAAGCCTTGGTCAGGGCATTTTCTGTGAATTGTTAATTAGTAGATATTCCCCAAGAAATCTTTGGAAACCTCCTCATTTACAATGTGGTGTCCATATAGTTGACTTTAACTTCATTAAATCCAATGTGTGTGCATATAAAAACAGGGGGAAGAATAAACTATAACTTTGGTAGTGGGGGTGATTGCACTCACATTCCATCCAAAAGCAATGTTCTGAATGGAATGTGAAGAGAGCAGTGCTCTGCAATTCCTCCTGACGTGAGTGTCTCACCACCATGAGGGTAAACCCAGTGTTTAAAGATGCAGGTTTTCATGCATCAGACCTTTTTTTCTGCAAATGGCACTTTACTGAATAACTGATTTGTTTCCATTCTGGGGGAAGGAACCAGCTGTGCTGGACTTTCCAAGGCCCCACGTTGGTCTCTGTCAAGCAACTTCCTATAGAATTTTTTAATATATTTTACCAACATACTTTATATCCCAACTTCTGCTTCAGGCATGAAATCACTATTTTGTTGAAATGAATACTTTATTTTTTAAAAGTTTTTATTTACTTATTTTTAGACAGAGGGGAAGGGAGGGAGAAAGAGAGGAAGAGAAACATCAATGTGTAGTTGCCTCTTGAACACCCTCTACTGGGGACCTGGCCTGCAACCCAAGCACATACCCTGACTGGGAATCAAACTGGTAATACTTTGGTTTGTGGGCCAGCACTCAATCCACTAAGGCATACCAGCCAGGGAAAAATGAATACTTTATAATGTCTGGAACTTTATGAAAAACTTTATTAAACTTTATGAAAAATAGAACAATCTAGATTTAACATTTGGAATGGATCTTAGGGGTCAATCAGTACTATCTTGGCCTCACTGAGCCATCCAATCTTCAGCACCTTCACCAGATGGACAGCCCACCTGAAGCTGCTGTGATGACTGACCATCAGTTATACCATGCCCTTCTTTATGGCGATCCCACTTTTGCTTGCTTCAAATTTTTCCTTTTTAATTTAAACAAAATTAGCTTATTATACTATGAATTAGAAGTCATTATTTTAGACTGCTGGGGTTTTTTTTTGCCTTTTTAGATACTTTGGGTTTACTAAGATATCAAAATGTGCTAACTTCAAGTAAAAGAATTGTCCACGTATAGTGTGAACAGTGGAGAATAACATGGCACTGCCATTTCCTATGACTAGGCATTAGTGTTACCCTTTATGAACTGTCAAAGAACATTAACATTTTTTCCTACCCTCATGTTCCTTACTTCCCCTAATGAGTACTGTACTTTACCTGAATTATTATGCAGAATGAGCCCAATAAAAGCAGGTATGGACGGTAAATCAGCGCGCTCCCCACTAGAGGGGGTGGCCATTCCGTCCCTACTTCCCCACAGAAACTAGTTTGTCTCTGTGCATGTGTTTTTTCTCGCGTGTTTTTCGTCGAGCCATCCACAGCATTCCGTGGTCACTGCTGGCCGGTGACCCCACGCGCAACAGCTAGCGCCCAACGTGGGGCAGCGATTCGGGACCACAGAGGTGGGACCCCGTTTGAGACCACTTGGAACCAGTGGCTACGAGCCGTCGCTGTGGACAACGCATCAACTTTGGGTGGATTTGCCCACTAACAGCCCAGGTAAGGGCCAACGACCCCGAACTCTTTCTCAGGCATGTCGTAGGATGCGTTGAATTTTCAGGGAAGTAGGTCTTTCTTTTCTAGGTCGTTTCTCTCTTCACAACCGTCTATAATTGGGTAAATAGTAATTTAATTCTCAAGTTTGAAAAAACAAACGATTTGCCTTGAAGAAAGTAATCAGGTGATTTGTTTTGGCCAATTAAAAATAAGTAAAAGTAAGCTTTTTTCTTTAAAAAAAAAGGAAGGAAGGTAAACATGGGTTTGTAACTTATCTAAAGGGCAGAAAGCTTTTCTGCATGTATTACAACAAGTTCTTAAAGAAGCAAAATATAAGGTGAAAGAAAAGCATCTGGTTCAGCTTTTGCAATCTATAAGAAAATATTGTCCTTCATTTCCTGATAGAGGGATGTTAGACATTGATGTTTGGGAAAAAGTGGGTGAAAGGTTGAAATCTTTGCAAAACAGTGGTATATCTATTGGTGTGCACACCTTTGTAACCTGGAGGCTTGTCAGGGATTCTCTCGAGTTCATTTGGGCAAAGAAAACAGAGCTAGATGACCAGGAATCTGATTCTGACAGTGAAACGGTGTGCAAATTGAGTGAGCAGATCACAGAGGCCCCACCTTCACCCCCACAGAGAAGGATGGATTTTGCTCTGTATCTGCTCTGAAAAGGAAATTGAGGATTCCAGGGAAGGTTGAAACTTCACACTCTAGGAATGTAAATGGGAAACTGTAAAGATAAATGGAAAAGTAAAAGTTTTAGGAAAGAAGTTATGTGATGTTAGTTAATAATTGAAGGTATAAGGCATGGAAATGCAATCTTGGTGAATATCAGAAAGGTTAGAAGGTTTGTGAATGTTGCAGAAAGTCTGTGGAAGTAAACGTTTTAAGAAAGAATTATGTGGTGTTAGTGATGGAAGGTATAAGGCATGGAGATGCAATATTGGTGGATATCAGAAAGTGTATGAAAAAGAATAGAGAGTTTGTGAATGTTTCAGAAAGTCTGTGGAAGTGAAAGTTTTAAGAAGCCTGGTAGATATCAGAAGGAAAAGGATTTTCCTTCACACTTTATATTTTTCTCCCTACCTGATCCCTCCAGAATTTGGCATTCTGAAGGAGTGAATGATGACATAAGGTTTCTTTGCATAAATCTAACAAGACCAGTCGTTAATAGTGGTTATGATTTAATTGTGCCTTCCAGCTCTTTCCAAATCTGTCATCTCCAGCATACGACCAGAAAATGAATGAATCCAAATGGCATTATAGCATTTAACAATGCACTGCCCTCCTTATGAGTCCAACAGTTTGTTAACACCTGGTTGCACTTACCGTTTAATCAATACTACTTCAGAATTAGTCCAACAGGCTCAAATAGATCAGGAGATCCTGACCCGCCTTTCTGCAGCTGAATCAGCACTAGACTGGATTGGCGAACGCCAGGACGCTCTCGTGACTCGTCAGCACCTAACCTGTGACCCTGGTTTCTCCAAACTGTGTGTCACACCGCTACAATGGAATTCCAGCCAACATACTTGGACTGATATACAACATCACTTGAGGGGAGCTTTCTCCACTAACTTAAAAGGACAAATTGATAAATTGCAGTTGGAGTAACATCAGCAGCTGCAGGACATTCAACATTTAACCAAACAGGACATTTTTCGAGCCCTTAATGAAAATATTAATTGGCTGAATCCTAAAACATGGTTTGATGGAATTAATTTGAGAATTTGGGTTTTTGGAGCTGCTGGTTGTTTACTGATTGTAATATTGATTTGTATACTTCAGTGTATTTGCAAATTGTTTTCCCAGGGTCATATCAGAGACCAGCAAGTAGCCACCTTTATGGAACCCTTAGCAGTCCTAACTGAAAACAAGGGAGAAGGTATGAGAAACCACTCTGGCAGGCGTAAAATTAAAACTCAACACCCACGTAAGAAAGTAGGTGATGAGTCAGTGCGCAGAACTGCACCTGTTAAGAAATGCTCTCGTAAAAAGTCAGGCTTGCATTATGCTCAAACTGCCTTGTGATTTGCCTTTCCTGATATCTATGTAATTTCTCACAAAGATTGAAATGTAATCAGACCTATTACTTTTGTTTTTCCCTTAATATGTTTGCTTGCACTTAATTTAAAAATTTAGGTATTCACAACCCATAGAATTTAGTTTCTGCTTTATATTTCTATTATTGCCTTATGATGTATGTAGATGTTGCTTTTCTTCTGATTTGCATTCGAAAACAGCAAAAGTAGGTTTCACAGGCTTAACAACCACAATTGATTTTAAAAACTAAAAAAGGGGGAGATGTTGGGAACCGCCCTGACTGGTATCAGAAGCTGAAACCCCCGCCTAGGCTAAGGCTAAGGGAACGCCCTTGGAACTGTAAGCCAGCAAGGAGACAAAAGCTTATCTTCCTGGCAGGGAATGCTGCTTCTGCTGCTTTATTCATAACTGAACCCCAAAAAGCTTGGTCAGTTAGCCAAAGACGGGTAAGATTCCCCACGGGGGGAACGACCTAAGCCAGGCACGATCACTTTGGGAGGCCCCCCCAAAAGAAGGACTTGGGGGGCTGCAGCAAAAGGGGGTGATGGACCCTCGCTCCTCAGCTTTGACATAGCCTGAGTTCTCAGTGTCTGGGAAAAAAACTCCTTGTCTCTCTCTTGCCTTAGTTCCCTTGCTCCACCTAAGCCTGAAACAATGACAGGGTGGTGCAGCTCGGTACTGAGAAGTGCGGATTCCCCAGGGTGATCAGGCCTAAGAAAGAACATGTAAATTACTGTGAAACCTTCTTTGTTTAGAATGCTCTCAGTTGAATGAGAAGGGTCTTAGGAGGAAGTTATTTTGTTCCTCAGTCTTACAGCTCTTTGACCCCCAACTCAATAGACCGGCAGAGTTCTTTGTTTTCTATGATTCCTTACTTCCCCTAATGAGTACTGTACTTTACCTGAATTATTATGCAGAATGAGCCCAATAAAAGCAGGTATGGACGGTAAATCAGCGCGCTGCCCTCACTAGAGGGGGTGGCCATTCCGTCCCTACTTCCCCACAGAAACTAGTTTGTCTCTGTGCATGTGTGTTTTTTCTCGCGTGTTTTTCGTCGAGCCATCCACAGCGTTCCGTGGTCACTGCTGGCCTGTGACCCCACGCGCAACACCCTCAGCTCCAGCAACCATCAATCTGATTACTCTTCATACTGTTTTACCTTTTTCGAAATATTATCTGCATGGAGTCATACAGTATTTAGTGTTTTGAGTCCAGATTCTTTTACTTAGTATAAAAAATTTGAGATTCTTCCAGTCTATCATTTATTATTTTTTATTGTTGAATAGTATTCCTTTGTGTGGATGTACTGTAGTTTGTTTATCCATTCATCAGTTTATAGACATTTGATTATTTCATGTTTGAGGCACAAATAAAGCCACTATAAACATTTGTGACAGGTTTTGGGGCACACAAACATATTTATTTCTCTTGAGTAAATGCCTAGAAATGAAATGGCTGGATAATATAGCAGGTGTGTGTTTGAGAGTGTCAGCAACAGCCAAATTCTCTTCCAGTGTGGTTTTGCTATTATGCATTCCCAACAGCCCAGGGTCTCTTTTTCATCTGTGCCCTTCTTCCCTCCAACTGGGCGGAAATTCAATTTAATAACCATTTATTGAAAGCCTTGCTGCTGTCAGCTCTTGTGTTTTCCTTTGGGGATCTGCATACTCAGGGATAGCCAAAGCATTCCTTTGAGCTTTAATAGGAAGACCACCAGGGACTGTTTAAAACATTTTTTTTGTCTTGACCCTTTGTTTTTTTTTTTAAATAAAAATTTCAGTAAAGATGTATATACTTAGTTGCACTTTGTTGGACATTTCACCTTTTCCACTTTGTTGCACATGTGAGTAGATGCAGGAGTGACCATGGTCAAGGTTCAACTCCTCCAGGACTGGGTTGCCAGAGAATGTGGCCTTCAATTGGATGAATAAAGACCCTAAAGGGACTGTTACCCTATTCTGGTATCCTTTCCACCCTGTTACTGAAGTTATCCTTTGGTTATCCTTTATCTACACTGTTTCTCACTTGTTCAGGATGCTTCTATGTTTGGATCTTGCTGTTCAGGAACTCTGTTTTGCTGTTGTTATAAGGTGAGCTCACTGTATCTCCCCCTTAAAGTAATAAAAATAGTCATTATAGTATTAGACCTCATATAGATGCCTTTTTTACATTTGTTTTATTTAATATTTGTAATAGTCCCTTGAAACAACTATTTTGTTCACATTTTACAGAAAGGAAAATTGAGAATTAGAGAAAGTAACATTTTCAAAGCCATAAAACAAGGGGCAGAATTATAATCTATGTCCATGTCTTTCTGAAGACAACTTTTGATGACAAAATTGTTATTCTTAACTTCTCTCCTATGATGACACCTAAGCCAAGAAGAAAGAAACACAGGTTCCTTTGGAAGCCCACCAAAGCCACTAATTCTATTAAGTTTCAGGGAAAAGCTTCATCAGTGCTCAGATAGTTTCTGTTGTATAACAATCAACCACAAAATTCTCTAAGACTGGGATTAGTGAGAGATCAGCTAAGTACTTTGGTGGTCACGGCTGTGTTTTCCCCTATATCTGAGGGTTATCTAACTGGTGATCTAATCTGGCCTGCCCTTTGCTAGGGCAACAGGCTACTTGGCTCTGCTTAATGCATCTCTTCATCTAACAAGTGAGGTTGGGTGTGTTCTCGTGGTGATGGCAAAGGCATGAGACAGCAAGCCCATTTCAGGACACAGTTTCTGTCAGTCTTCTCACACCCCACAGGCCAAAACAATCCATGTAGCAGAATTCAGCCTCAAGGATCAAAGGCCATCACTCATAGCCCTTATCCCACACCAGCATAAAAGTGGGAGGACATGGTCAAAACAGTGTGGTGCTGGACTAAGGATATCACAGAGATGAATGTAATAGAATTGGATAGAGAGTACAGAAGTAAGCCCATACATTTGTGCTTTCAGTTGATTTTCAATAAGTTAGGTCCATATAAGTCCACTAATTCAAGAAGAAAGAATGAAAATACAACATGAAGAATACTTTTTTAAAAAGTGTGAAAATCAAACTATATACACTAACTCTACCTTTTGCTTGGTTCTTCCCACTGCTGACCACCTAAGAACTATGTGATCTTTACTTTTCAGTAAAGGAAAAAGATTTCCTCTTTTTCTCTGTTCTCTTGTCTAAGTGCCCAGTGTCTCCTTATTCTCCTGATTCTATTTTCCTTCCTACACAGAGTTTTCAGGAAAGGAGGGCTTGTTGTGTGTCCTGGGTACATCCATGTTGAGGATCAGGCTCACATATATATTATATCTGGAAGATATTTGCCGTGGTGGGGATAGGTGATGTCTCTATTTCCAATATCACCACCATTTCTATCATTAGTTTATGGTCTTCAGGGGGCTCTGAAAGTATCAGAAATTACACAGCCAAAGCCTCCATTCCTGGTCCAAACCAACAAGTCTGCAATGATTGAGCCATGAATTGGCAGTGGTTTCTAAAATCAGGGTGTAGGAAAAGGAGAGTGTAAATGCAGGTGAGATGAGTCCTATTTTGGAGTGTAAAGCAAGCATTTTCTATGGAGTAATGTTCTGTGTATTATTTCTGAAAATAATATTAACCACCCCTAACTCTTGTACAGGATTTCATAAAATAGAAGTCACTTTCACCAGTCAAGATGGAGGCATGAGTGAACATGCTTCACCTCTGCGCACAACTGCAGCAAAAGTTACAGCTAGACTACAAAACAAGTATCACCGAGGTTCATCAGAAAATTGAGCTGCATGGAAGTCTGACAACTAAAGATTTAAAGAAGCCACATTCATCCGGATGGGTCAGAGGGGAGGAGATGCAGAGAGATGCAGAGAGGTGGAGGAATGAGAAAGGGAAATTGAGAATTAGTGAAAGTAAAATTTTCAAAGCCATAAAACAAGGGGCAGAATTATAATCTATGTCCATGTGTTTCTGAAGACAACTTTTGGTGACAAAATTGAATTTACACATTCATTTGTGGTGGATAAAAATTGGGAGGGATACCTCAGGAGTGATGGATCCCAGTCCCACCCAGCTTAGGGTTCTAGAGCCAGGAAGATAAGTCCCCATAACTTTTGGCTGTAAAAACCAGTGGGGATTGGGACAGAGGAAGAAACTGAGGAAACCTCTAGAGACTCCTCTTAAAGGGACTACAACAGACTTAGGACACACACAGACCCACCTCCTCTGGGACTCAGCACCAGGGAAACAGCTAGAGGGCACAAATGGCATGTGGGGAGAAGAGGAGAGAGTGAGGTGACTGACAGCAGGGTGAGGGCCAGGAGACAGCTTTCTCCTGGACAATCTCCAGAGGCCAGGCAGCAGCATTGTCATTTCTCTGAGCCCTCCCCCACAGAGAGCCACAAAGCAGGGAAATGGGTTGCCTTAGCTTGGTGACTAGGTAAGGGTCCGTCCCACACAATTTACAGGTGCCTTTTCTACAATAGGACATGCTGCTAAGACAAGGAGTCTAAATTATTTTTGTGTATTAAGCTCTGCTTAATACACAGAAACAAACTCAGTGAGTTCTGCCAAATTGAGGAGACAAAGAAATATGACCCAAATGAAAGAATAGAAAAAAACTGCAGGAAAAGAACTAAATGAAATTGAGATAAGCAACCTATCAGATACAGAGTTCAAAACACTGGTTTTCAGGGTGCTCAAAGAACTCATTGGGTACTGCAACAGCATAAAAAAGACACAGGCAAAAATGAAGGCTGCATTAAGTGCAATAAAGAAAAGTCTCCAAAGCCAGGCAGTAAAACAGAAATACCATATGATCTTACCTATAAGTGGAACCTGAACAACAAAACAATCAAGCGAGCAAAATAGAACCAAGATATGGAAATAAAGAACAAACTGTCAGTGACCACAGGGGAGGGGGGAGGGGGATAATAGGGGAAAGAAGGGGCAGGGGCAAGTCCAGGAACATGTATAAAGGACCCATGGACAAGGACAATGAGGGGAGGATTTAATGTAGAGGTGGACGGTTGGGCAAGGCAGGGGAGAGTAATGGGGGAAAATGGGGATAACTGTAATTGAACAGCAATGAAAAAATTAAAAAAGTTATATCATATTATGGGTCTCTATTCTAACTCGCTTTTTTATACCAAAGGCAACATCATATTGTCTTTATTGCTATATTTTTAAAGTGTATTTTAATCACTAGTAAAGCATACTTCTCACTAAAAAAAAAAAAACACAACAAAACAAAAAAAAACTCCAAGGAACCAACCATGGAGAGGATGAAACCAAGAATCAAATCAATGATTTGGAACATAAGGAAGAAAAGAGCGCTCAGTTAGAACAGCAAGAAGAAAAGAGAATTTGAGGGGAGGGGGAAGGATAGAATAAGGAGCTTCTAGGGCATCTCCAAATGTACCAGTGTCTGAATCATGGAGATGCCAGAAGGAGAGGAGGAAGAGCAAGACATTGAAAATGTATTTGAAAAAATAATGACAGGGAACTTCCTTAATTTGGTGAAGGTAATAGACATACAAGTCCAGGGAGCACAGGAAACTATTTGGACTCAAAAGAGGTCCACACTAAAACACATCATACTTAAAATGCCAAAGATTACAGATAGAGAGACAATCTTAAAGGCAGCAAGAGAAAAGCAGAAAGTTACTTACAACAAGTTCCTGTAAGACTTCTAGCTGATTTCTCAAAAGAAACTTTGCAGGCTAGGTGAGACTGGCAGGAAGTATTCAAAGTGATGAAAGCAAGGTCCTACAACCTAGATTACTTTAAAGTGCTTCCCAAACAAGGTGAAACTAAAGGAGTTCATCATCACTAAGCCATCATTATATGAAATGTTAAAGAGAAGTATATAAGAAAAAGAAGATCAAAACTATGTTAAAATGGCAACAAACTCACAACTATCAACAACTGAATCTAAAAAACAAACTAAGCAAACAAGCAGAACAGGAACAGAATCATAAATATGGAGGTCATTTGGAGTGTTATTAGCTTAGAGTGGGAAGGGGGAGAATGGGGGGAAAGGCACAGGGATTAAGAAGTACAAATTGGTAGGTACAGAATAGACAGGGGGATGTTAAGAACATAATAGGAAATGGAGAAGCCAAAGAACTTATATGCATGACCATTGGACATGAACTAAGGGAGAGGATTGCTGGAGGGAATAGGAGTACTGGGTAGAGGGAGGTAAAGGGGGAAAAATAGACAACTGTAAGAGCATAATAAATAAAATATATTTTTAAAAAAGCACTTTCACATTCATTGTCTCATTTTTTTGCCCTCCCACAATCCTGTGAAGAAGGTAGAGTTTGTGCTGATCTCATTTAAAAGAGGATTAAATGGACACGCAGACAGGTTTGTGATTTTCATGAAGTTTAACAAACAGTAAGAGATCAAGAGTTCATATCAAATGCCTTTTTCTCTTTCTCTGCATGATGCGCTCTTACCACATCCCAGGCCCCTTACCTGCCACTGCCCAAATTCAGACATGCTCATTTCTGCAAAAGGCTTCTAAGTATATTTTTGCCTCCTTTATACATCACATTCTATGTAACTATTATGTGCTCATCATAAAGCACAAATCTGATGATATCTTTCCCTTCCTTAATATCCATTAATTCCCTTCTCCTTACTGTTATATGAAAGATACAGAATGGCATAATCTGATGTCCAATTTTCCAGCCTCTATACCACAAACCTATACCACAAAATCTGTGTTCAAAGTGTGTATACATTCCTCAGTTAGAACTGCATGTTGCTTGAAGAATCTAGGTCTTTTCATATGTTCTACCCTCTTGGTGACTTTTCTTCCCTTCTAGGGTTATAAATTAATGCCTATCCATTCTCTACACATCAGGTCTAATATTACTATACATGCTGTCTTCCCTAATTTTCATACTGTGAAGAGTTTGTCACTGCCTTCTGTGAGTTCTCTTGGTCTTGTACAATATATTGCCCTATAATAATGTTGCAATCAATTGGAACTGTAGATTATTAACTCCATAAATTAGAGACCAGGATTTTTGATTGGTATAACCTCATGATACAATATAGTTTCTGGTATACAGTAAGCACTCACTAAATATTTATTAAATGTGTCCATGAATGATCAAGGACCACTTTATTAAGGATATGATATTGACCAGACTCTCTGACTTTAACCCTCACTCTTTCTGACTCTCTGACTTTCTGACTCTGGCTTTCTGACTCTCACCATTTTTTCCTTCATTCCCTACTACCCTGCCCGTTCCCACCACTTGTTCATCTCTGTTAGGATAGCTGTGACCTGCCAGATTCATCCTCACTAGAAACTACCGGCTTCAGTCATGAGCACACTCTCTGTGGGTGTTGTGCAGCAGCCCATGGGAGCTGAGGCAGTGGAAATGAGGACTCTTGTGAGGATGACACAATTCCACCTGATTCCTTCCCATTTTCCCCACCCTGTCTCAGGGGGCCCGAATCACATTGCAACTACTTCAGGGTCTTTGAGACTAGAAACTCAAAAGACAGCTGGAGTCCACAGCTTCCTCAGAGAAACCCTGGGCTGGCATTGACCCAAAACGATGGAAATCCCAGGGGCTTCAACTAAAACAATCTGCAATGGGAATGTAATACTCCAACTAGTTTTCAGTTAGTTCTGGTTCCCATTTATCTTTTTTTCTTGGCAGGTAGGGGGCAAGGGTGAGAGTAAAATGGGACAGGTGGAGAGTGGAATTTGATTGAATTACCTGCCAGGACTCCAGAAACCCACACAAAAGAAACTCACAACTCAACTTGGCATCTCTTTAGGAACCATTCCTTGAAGGCTGCTGATGGAGATGCGGAGATGCGGTGCTTCAGAAAGCATTAGGCTGCTCTGGAATGATTCACGTGGCAGCGTCAGTGTAAGAACATATTGTTCTTGGCAGAGGTGTAAAGAGGCTGCTGAGATGGAGAGGCAGATAGGAGACTTGCCCAGCCTACCCTCTGTCTGCTGCCATTATTTAAACCCTTGCTTCCCATGTCCCTGAACTAAGCCAAGGTTTTCTCTTCTCAAAAGGTTTAGGTTCACAATTCCCATGCAACATTTATTCCTCTCCTCTCTTTAATATCGAATTTCTTATCTGGACCACAGAGAATTTGTTACAATCCCTCCTATCCCATTTGATATTTATGAGCACACATTCTACATCATTTAGTGACTGAGGCCATTCTTTCTACTGCTTGAAATATACAAATATCACTTACAAAAGAATATTCTAGTGATTTCGATATAATTAGAGATTCAAACAGGTCAATCTGTTTCCTCTGTCTTCTGGAATCTTAGAACAAGCTATCATTTCTAACATTCACCTGATGCTTGTTCATGCCAGAGTCCATGTAGCACCCATAAATTTGCAGACCTTCACTGAGCAACTGCACTGGACTTGGCACTGAAAAGTACAATCCCTGTCTCAACCATAGTGTTATCCTTGCAGTGCTACACAGCACCCACATGCCTCAGACATCCTGCTCCAAGTGAGTTTGTGAGTCAAGGACTGGACACCTTTGTCTTACTGTGTTTGTCTTGGCATTAGGAACATGGCAGACACAAAACCATTTTTTCTAAAAAAATTCAGTTCTAATTTCCCACAATCTTTTTGTAACAGGGTACAGCCAAGGGTGGGGGGCAAATAGAAATTTGTAATGGGGTCCAGAACTCAGGGTGTCCAGGAAATATTAGAAAAAAAATATATATAGGATGTCCCCACCCCCACCAATCTGAGCTAGGGGATGGGACATGTGGAGCAGAGCCATTGAGAGCTGTTTTGCATAGCAACAGTTTTGTAGATAACCTCTAGAATGGTCATTTAACATATCTATAACCTTTAACTGGTTTCATGGATATGTTAAATAGCTGTGACCATGCTTTGAGCCAGGGGGATGAGAGTGAGTTCCACCCAAGGTGTAACTGGGAGGTATCTCCCCCTGGTTACAGTGCTTGCGTGAGATGATTGACTCCACATCACAGAGCCCCACTTGCCTGGACTTACTATGGTAGCCCAGTAAAGCTGGAATAATACAGGAATGTTGGTAGCTGTGGCCAATTATGGGAGGAGTCGGAAATGGTGTGGCAGAGGAAGATTAGTGCTGGGATTTAAACCCAGGCATGGCAGCCATGCAGCATCTTTTTGGGACCATGCAGCTTGGGCAGAATAAATCATCCCTTTCCTTTTCACCAATCTCTGGCATTGAGAGATGTCTTTCCCTGGTGGCAGGCAAGGCAAACCCAGGGGGTGGGGGACCCTCAGAGCACAAGGGTAGGTCCATTTAGTAATAGTATATCATTCACCACCTCACTGGGTCTGTTCTGTAACATTTTCACATCATTGATAAAGATGGAATCACAGTATAAGTGATTAATCCAAATAACTACAGCAATTCTTGTTCACACCTTCAGAATGAAGACCTGTAGCCAGAAAAACAATGTAGAGCCCTCCATGTTTTTCTGGGAGTCTCCAGGAGATGTCTCACAAGATCCAAAAAAGAACTTCTGTTTCTGCTGCCCTGATGGGCCCTGTAGTTCCCATCAGATACTGCTGATAGTCTTCCATCTGTTACCTGGCCCTCTTCCTATGTTCTACCTGATACCAGAAGCCCTGCCCTGTGCCCACCCAGTGAAAGTGCTGCCCTGCAACACTTGAGATCCCAATGTTGTGCAGGCCTCTGTGAGGTCACAGAGTCCTACATCCTGCTACATTTAGGGAAGCAGCTCTTTGTGACTTAAACACAGACTGTATGTTAGAGTTCAGAATAGTTGGAAATTACATCGGCTACATTATTCTCAGAAATATCATTTCTCTCTAATGATTATGGCTTGTCATTTTTAATCCCCATCCAAGGATATGTATATTGATTTTAGAGGGTGGGGCAGAGAGAATGAGAGAGTGGGAGAGACAGAAAAAAACCATTGATATGAGAAACTGATCTGTTACTTCCCATATGTGTCCTGACCAGTGATGAAACCCATAACCTAGGTATGTGCCCTGACTGGGAATCAAATCCACAATGTTTTAGTGAATGGGGCAACACTCTAGCCACCCAGCCAGGGCTATAGCTTGCTATTTTGTCTATCAGTTTTGTGAAACATGCCCAGTTATGTCTGAAACCCTGAATGAACACTACCTGTGGCCCAAACTTCAATCTATGCTGTATTTTAAAATGTTTTATTATAAAAGTAATATATGTTAAATGTAGAAGAAAATAAAAATCACTTGTAATTTCACCACTCAGACTTAAAATTTTGGCATATATTTTTTATTTTTTCTGTTATTTAAAACAAACCTAAGGAAAATGCTATTGAGCAAAATTCCTCTTGAATTTGTTTAGAGACATACTTTGAGCATGAGACCCAGATAAGAGGCTTAGTAGCAGAAGTTGATCTCTATAATTGCTCAGAAAACTAATGGATTATAAAGTTATAATGTCTCTGGAGAAAAAAAAAACTGGAGAGAAGAGCAGGAAAGGTGAAGCTGGGAACATTCTTGCAGAGTAGAGAAGTAACTGGAGAGAACTGAAAGTCTGAATGAAGTTTGTTGAACCATGGGCTGTGATCTCCATTAGCATGACCTTAGAAAACAACAGAGAAAGGCAGAATCAATAGAACGTCATTCATATATATATATTACTATTATATCTCAAGGGGCTCTATCTCAAGTAATAGAGCCCCTTGGTTTGTAAAGAATGCTGGAAGGGAGGGAAGTGGCAAAGGCAAGGGACACTCTAAAATCAAAAAGAAAAAAAAATAGTGTGCCTTGAGCCCAAGAACATCAGCTGTGAGACCTCCACGACTTACAAGAAAAGAAATTTCAAAAAGGCTAAATAGTGGTGAGTGTTTGGAGAACTACCAGATGTCACTATGTATATTTAATACAGAGAGTCTGTATCAACAGGGTACCTCTCTCTGCTAGTTTCCAGTTTGTTTTAGCAAATGGGAACACGGAAGGGAAGATCAGTGAGAAGGGGAATGAGATCCTTCCTTATGAGGTCAGCCTAGACCAGCTGTGTTCCTTGATGAAAAGTCCTCCTTCCCCCAAGATAACTGACTATACAATTCTGTCTACTTCCAAATCCCAGGAATCTCTCTCCCTGTGTCCCTTTAGGTCTAGGGTTGCAATAGCTCACTTCTACCAGTTCTAGGTAATCACACTATCCTTGTGAATCCCTTATACCCACACCTCATAAAACTGTGCCATCTGTTTTCTTATTTGGAATGATCTTATTTTAAGTGTACCATCTGTTTTCTGTTGGGACTTGGCTAATAATTGATTCCAGAAATGGCCCAGGAAAGAGGCTCTCAAAATGAGATTGCAGCAATGGGTTGGTCATATATTCAAGGGGTTCAGGAACAACTTCCTTGCTGAATGAAAATAGAATAATTCAAATGATCTCTGGTGGCTAGAACAGGATAAAATGCAGGAGGGAGAAGAAAAGGCATTGGAAGAACATAAGCCTGTGGCCATGGCTTCCTGTGGCAAGTAGAAATAATAAAGATTATGGAGAAACTGGGCTTCCTCTTAGACCTTAAATGCTGTACACAGAGAAAAAGAAGTAGAAAACCATGGACACAGAATTGAGGATATGCATGGAAAACCAGGAGGCTCTCTGGCAAGTATTCCAGGGTCCTTCACATCCTGTGGTCCTAGGAAAAATGCATCTGAGAGCTAAGTCCAGAGGATGAGTGTAGGGATGGTTGAGGTGCAAGTCCAACTATATGCTTAACCCCATCGAGCCTCTTAGGACCTTATAAGGACACTGATGGGGGAAACAGGGACCCTAAGAGATAAGATGAGAACATCCAGGCAAACGTGTACAAAATTGAAAATAGAACATCCAAATTTAACTCCCATTGTAGGAAGAGGCAGCCTCACAACTTCCCCAGTAAAGGTAATTAACCAATTAGCTGCATAAAAGCCTTTCAGTGACTGTACCTGTGCCAGGTACCTTATAAGATGATGCCTATTTGCTCAGGACACACACTGAGGGTAGCCAAGTTATCCCATTTTGCCTGAGAATTTTTTAGTTTTTGGTGCTGAAAGTCTCATGTTTGAAGAACTCCCTCTAGGTTAGGAAAACTGGGACAACTGGTCACCCTACCATACCCAATACCTGTAATTGCTTCTAGGTCCATAAAGTGAATTAGAACTTAACACAGCCCAAATGTAAAGGTACAATGTTTGCTCCAGAAGATAGTCTATAATCTAAGACAGTAACTAACCTTGTTAATGAACATCAGCTGAAGCCTAGGGAGAACATTGATTTTGGATTTTAGAGTGTTAGCTCACACAGCTTGCAAATACATTAATGGTCTGCTAGGTTGCCTAATCAAATGTTAAACTTAATAAACATTCAAAATAACAGTGTATCCCTGACATATAGCAGAAAGGAGACTTCTAGCAAAATGGGTGTGTTGGAAGAATCTGTCTTGTATAACTTGCTTACCCACCCATTCCCTACCATACCTCTAGCAGGGCACATGGAAATGTTAGTTATTTCAAATTTCCTTATTTTAATTTGTATTATTTGACCTTTACAGAAAGCATGTGTTTTAAAATCAGGAAAAAGTGGTTTCACTAACTTAATTTTTCAAACAAGATATGAGAGAAGACTGGTAAAAGAGTATAAGATACTTTAAACATTTTTGGGTGAGTTTTAAGATGACATACTTTTTGTGGGCAGAGATTAGAAATTCCCTGAGAGGCAACAGGGAAGAAATGTATGGAGGCAACTCTCTAAAGGGATGTGGAGGGAAAGAAAATGGCACTAGACAAGGCTCAGGCTTGAGAAGCTGTTGGACTTCTGGACGAACACTGCACTGGAATCCTACAATTCTAGGATAAGGGGTGTTGTTTACAGAATAGATGTGTTTGGCAGCCTAAAAACTTACTGACATTATGTTTTTCATTATTTGGCCAGTAGAGTGGGAGGACAGACACATGAGAGAAACATCTAGAATCCTATATTTAAAGAATATACATCTGAACCAAAAAGATGGGGGTAAGCAAGGAAAGGAGGTCCTCAGAGTCAGGCAACTATTTAGTCCTTCTTGTGGGTGAGAAGGAAAGGGATGCATTTTAGAAACCAGTAAAACTGTTAAAAACTAGACTGAACCACTGCAAATGAAATTGTGGTAATATTTCTCAGTTGAAGATCTTGGTTCCTTCCCTGGCTGGGTAGTTTGGTTGGTTAGAGCATCGCCCTGATGCGTGAAGGTTGTGGGATCAGTCCCAGGTCAGGGCACATACAAGAGGCAACTAAGGAATGCATAAATAGGTGGAACAGCAAGTCAATATTTTGCTTTCTCTTCTCTCTCTTCCTCCCTTCCTCTTTCTCTCTAAAAAACATATTGTTCCCTGTTCTCTATGAACCTGGAAGATTCAAAGGTTTTGGAGGACTAGTTTGGTGGAACTTGTAGCAGAAGTCATACTAGTGCACATGGGGCACTGACCACACAGATGTTTAAAACATCAACAGCTTCAGTTAAAAAATTCACTGAGAAGGACGGTCCTGCTGGAGAAAACCTAAGGTTGAAACCAATACACCTCTGTGAAGTTGTTTTCACAGGCTTAAAAATTGCAAAGCAAGCACCAATACTCAGAGACATGTCCAACAGAGCTCATGGACCTTGGGGCCTTGCTGGGGATTCACTGAGAAAGAAAAGGAGATCAAAATAGTGAAGGAAGCAACTCCATGGACATTTCTATATCCCCACCACAAATTGTGAAGAATCCTTGCCACGGAAGGGATGAGGTCTTTGTCACTAGAGTCTAAATGTACTTTAATGTGGAGATGCCAGGAAAAATACTCAAAAGGAAATAGAAATCACAAGTTCACTAGGTACATGCTGAACCCTCAGGGGGAAAAAAAGGACATACAGGCAAATGTGGTGACTAAGAAATTGGCATCACTGCAAATTTTGGAAGACAGAAACACTATTTCTAACATTAACTCTTTCAAAATATAGTATGGAAGATAACAGAATTACCCAGTGGGAGATTTCCCAGCAACCATTTTAGTTCCTGTGCATTCAACTGCATGCAACAGGCCAAGGAGGCTGCCTGACATCCTTGAGCCTGAGGTCCCACAGATGTTGTTCTTTTCTCTCACATTTCTGTCTCTGCTCCTTTTCCAGCAAATCACTAAGGCTCTGCTGGAAGCAGGTGCTGAGTAACATAATTTTATTGTAATTGCAGGAGGGCAGGGGAGATTCCTATTTATTTTCCCACGTTTTATAGTGGGCCACATTCTGTGATACCCTACAAGTTTTATTGACCCTCAAACACTATATAAATGTTGAACACAGTAGAGTTGGAGGTTATTTTGCTTTTGATTCATACTTTTCTACTCCCATTGGTGGGAGATGGGCAATGTTGCCAGACAACTATGAGGCAAGTCATCTCAACTAAATCCAGATATCTTTAAAAGGCAGCAGCCTGAGAATGAGCAAAATATATAATTTCAGAGGACAAAAACTTCCATTTATTTTTGTAAGATTTCATTTGAAACTTTAATTTCTCCTTAGAGATTGAATAATGGGAAAGTGGCCATATCCAAAGCTTGTGTGTGTATGTGTGTGTGTGTGTGTGTGTGTTTCTGCCATTAAATTGTTTGAATATGTTTGGAACCCTTTTCTATCTATCTCATAACCCTCTCAGGTAATGTAGGTAAACTATGTGGAACAACATGGCTAATAATTATGGGTTCACTGAGCAAGAAATAGTCACTTTCGTTGTTTGTACCATTTGTTATCATTTAGTATTATATAGTTCCACCTACAGGGCTAACTCGATGTGTATCCATGCATTGCATTTTCCCTACTGTACTGCATTCTCTTTAAGGCAAGAATTTTGGTTTTTATAACCTTAAAAATAAGCACAGCACCTCCATTCAGTGGTGTAGAGGACTCACCCAGTGAGTGAGATGCACCTGCCGTGTGAGTCCTTTACTGGGTGCAGTGTGAGCCCTTCCATGCTGCAGATCAGTTGTGGCTGATGTTGACGATCTTGCATACAGCAGTAGTGATGGTGGTGGTGACAGACACAGCTGGGAAAATATACTTCAGCTGCCAAAACAGTCAAAGAAACAGTCAGCGAGAGACACAGACACACTGCTTGAGGGAGAATGGTATTCCCAGGCTCTAACCAGGCACGTGACCTCTCACCCTTCATATGCCTTCTCTTCTCTATCAGTTTTTACACAAAGAAGTCATGGACTTTGGACCTACCCGCCTATACCTGCCATGCTTAATTTACTTAATGCTGGCTGAGGCCCTAGCATCTTGGTCTTTCCCTAGGTAAACAGAGACCAGGGGAGGGAGGAGGGAATTGCAGCAGAATTTCACTTAAATATGTGCCGAGTGCTTTATAATATTTTTCTTGGCCCTGCAATTCAGTAGTTACCTTTAAATTTATTTTATGTGAAACCAGAGAAGCCTCCCCCTGAAAATCCATTTCAGGTGGAGTTCAAGCTCACAAACTTCAGATTACCTGGTTGGCCCACTCACTGCCTTACCAAAACTATTGGTCAAACTGCCACTGTACTTCTGACCCCTTGAATTCTCTTTTTGCCCCCTAAGTACATACCTAATAAATAAGCTACACACACTCACACACACACATGCACAATGTATATTCCCAAATATAAGGTGATTCTCCATTTTCCCAGTGAGAATATCAATGAAAATAAAATGTTGGTCAACTCAAATATTAGTAATACAGATAGAAAGATAAAAATTTCTGTGCCCAATAATTAATTAGGTGCATATACTATTTAAAAGTACAAACTATATTGAATAATCCTGTAATTTCAAAGCATTGCTCTTTCACGTTTAATAAAGAATGTTACTCAAACCTTCCGCATGCAGGTTCGAGTGCAGATTCGAGATCACTCTCTTGTTTTCTTTAAATCACTTTCCTTGAGTCATCAAAAACAGTTTCCCCGAAGACAGCATCTCTGCTTCCTTTCTGAGAGGACGTCTGTTCTGAAGCTGTGTGTAGGGATGACACTGGAGGTTTTGTGCCGGGCCACAAGTTTCCATTTCAGAATATAAGGGCAGTTTTTAGTTTCTTTGTTTTTGTCCCATCCATCCTTGAGGGGTGTTCAGGTGGGAGGTCTGCCACATATTCACTTACTGTTTGACTCCTTAAAAATAATATTTAAGTGGTTTCAGCTTTTAAAAATCTGCTACCTCTCAGGAATAATTACTAGATTTGTTTAAATTTCTTTGCATATTTTTAATAGATTATGTCAGGTGCCCACTATAAAGGTCCAAAATTAGCAATAATTGAAGCTGTTTCAAGCTAATGTGCCTTTCCCAAATGGTTTGTTGTTGTTTAAAGTAATTGAGAAAGCAGATGCAATATTAAAGAAATGGTAAAGATTCAAAAACACCACAACACTATCTTTTCTAATGATAATTTTTGTCTGAAGAGAAAAACTTAGCTTCACATACATGTACTTGTCTATATAGGTTTGTTTCTTACATAAAATCTGAGTTAGATCTGTCACAAGGGAATCACCTCTTATTTAGTCAAGGCTCTTGGCTTTAGAAACTTAACTCAGACCCAAAAACATGTAAAGAGGCTTAGTGGGTCATATAAATAGAAGACAAGGATAAAATGGGTTTGGGACTGAGTGAATCTAAGAACTAAAAGAATGTGGTCTTCACTCGATTTCCTTCTCACTCCCGAGTAATGTCTTAGTCAACTCTTCTTGCTTATCTCTGCTTGCCTATGTTTTGGGCTCATTTTTCTCCTCTTTTATAAAGTTCTTCTCCACATGGAAAACATGCAGACCAGGAATTTAGAGCCTTACACCATCCTGAGTGAGCAACTATGATCAAGGAGGAACAAGGCTGTTTCTACCCACTAAGCATGTAAAAAACCACAAGAGAAGGATCTGAGGTTTCTTGTCCATCTTTGGGATTCATTTCATTGTGTATCATTTTCATTGGCCTGGCCTAGACCCTGCACCGACCCCTGAGAATACCACTGAGTGCCCACCAGCTACTCCAGCAAAAGTGAAGGGAAGAGGAAGGAGCTTGCAGGGAAAAGTGTGGGAATGGAATTCTGGACATACCAAAACCACAGAAGTGCACAGTAGACATTTTAGATTAATTTATAAGTTAACAAATTTGAAGAAATTTTCTTTTAACTAAAATATTCATACATTGCTTTATTCTAAAAATAATAAACTACTTAAGGCACATCTTGCTCTGAGTCTGCATTATAACTGTGTTGACTAAGTGTCCAAATTACTGAAGGAACTGATTTCTGCTTCAGAAATATGATTAACTTAATAATATTGTATGTCTGTGTCTGAACTTACATAGTAGGAAAATCCAAATAATAAATTCATTCACTTTACTCCTATTTAGTCATTTCTGCTATAATCATTCATACTTTAAAAAAAACTTTTCTAGTGTCTTACTATTCTTTATATCCTTTAAGAAAAGTAAGCCTATATGGTTTTAGAATTTAAAGCAGGAACTAAGTCTTAGTCAATATTTTGCCGTACTTGTAATCAAAACTTTGGTCTTTCTTAAGCTATGAATAGTTATGCTTCACAGCAAAACATAATTTTGTCCTTTGCCCTTTGAGAAAGAGTTCCAGCAGTCTTCTCCATCCACCTTAAACTGCTTTTCCCAGCTGCAGGGGATTAAACAAGTTATGAGATTTTCCTAGCAGTAAACTTTTTGAACAAATAGAACAGTTTTTCATTGTGGTGTTTGGGAATTTTTCAAAGCTTTAATTTTTTTAGTTCTTTTCCATTAGGTTTTAATTTGCAAAGTTTTATAAGCAAAATTAAGCAGGAAAATCAGATCTTGATATATAAAAAGTTTCCAATTAGAAAGTCTTAATTAAACAACACAGCTCTGGCCCTCCTTCTTTCTCTTTAAATGGTATGCTTGCAGGTATCTGGGGGGCACTGGAGAGGGCTCAAAGATCAGAATAAGACCTCAAATTTCAACATACAAGACAGTGTGCATGGAGTAAAAGAACATAGTGTGACCTTTTATGAGTTCCAAATACCAGTTATGGCCGAGTCAGTTGGGACTCAGGTGAGCAACACTGGTGTGCCTGAATGTTACAAAAGACAACACTCTTGGCTATAACTAAAAGACCTAACATAAAACATTACATACTGAAGACTTCAAAGAAAAGAAAAAGCTTTAGGAGCTACTTTGAAAACCTTATGTCCATCAAAAATTGCCTAACTGTATCAGGAAGAGTAAAAGCCCAAGTCTTACAATGGCTACCAGATCCCATAAGATCTGCTCCCATGGAATTGCTAGGTTTGGCAAAGACAGATACAAGTCACCCAGTTAAGGTTGAATTTCAGATCAACAACAGGTAATACGCTGGCATAATAAATCAGTATAAGTATGTTCTGTAGTTTTTCTGGCCACCCTACCTGCATCTCATCTCCAACCCCCCTCACCCCACTCAGTCCATTTTGAGTGCAATTCTGTTTTGTGCCAACACACCAGGCTCTTTTTGTTCACACTGCCTAGAATTCTCTTCTCCCAAGTACACACATAGTTAGGGTTACCAGATTTAGCAAATGAAAATATCAGATGCCTAGCTGTATTTGAACTTCATATACAATTTTAAGTATAAGTAGCATGCACAATAAAACTTTTTTGTTGTTTATATGACATTCAAATGTAATTGTGTATCTGTACAGTTTCCCAGGGCTGCCATAACAAAATATCACAGACTGAGTGGCTTAAACAATAGGAATTTATTTTCTGACACTTTTGGAGGCTAGAGATGCAAGATGAAAGTGTTGACAGGTTTGGTTTCCTCCAAGGCCTCTCTCCTTGGCTTGCAGGTGGTCGCTCTCTCATTGTGTTCTCTTATGGCCTTTACTAGGGTGCATGTACATTCCTGCTGTCTCTTCCTCTTCTTTAAAAAAAGATTTTCTTTATTTTTTAATTCTAGTTGGTGTACAATATTATATTAGTTTCAGATATAAAACCCAGTGATTAGACATTTATGTAACTTACTGAGAGATCCTGATAAATGTAGTTCCCCAACTGACACCATGCCTAGTTAGTACAGTGTTATTGACATTATTCCCTATGCTCTACTTTATATACCCAAGACTATTTAATAACTGCCAATTTGTATTAATACTTCTTAATCCATTTCTATGTTTTTTATCCATTCCCCGTAACCCTTTTCTCATCTGGCAATCATAAAAATGTTCTCTGTATCTATGAATCTGTTTCTGTTCTGCTTGTTCGTTTGTTTTCTTAGATTCCACTTACAAGTGAAATCATATGGCATTTTTCTTTCTCAGTCTAACTTACTTCACTCAGCATACTACCCTCAAATCCATCTATATTTTTGCAGATAATAAGATTTCATTATTTTATTATGATTATAATATTCCATTATATGTATGTATCACTTCTTTTTTATTCATTCATCTATTAATGGTCATTTAGGTTACTTCCATATCTTGGCTATTATAAATAATGCCACAATGAACATAGAGATGCATATGTCTTTTCAATTTAATGTATTGGGTTTCATCAGATAAATACCCAGTAGTGGAGTTACTGGGTCCTTCTTTGACTTTTATTATAGTTTTAAAGCAGGGCTTGTCCAGCCTTTTGACATCCTGGGACACATTGGAAGAAGAGTTGTCTTGGGCCACACTTTAAATACATGGCAACACATAATCACAAAAAAATCTCATAGTGTTTTAAGTAAATTTACAGTTTTGTGATGGTCTACATTCATAGCCACACTGAACTAAATGCGGCCCACAGGCCACAGGTTGGACATCCCTGTTTTAAAGCCTGTTTTGTTTGGTTTATGTATTGCTATCCCAGATTTTTTGTGTGTTTTCATTTTCATGAAATATTCTTTTTCATTTTTTACCTTCAATCTGTGTGTCTTTCTATCTGAAGTGAGCCTCTTGTAGACAGCATATGTAAAGGTCTTGTCTTGTTATCCATTCAGCCACCCTCTGACTTTTGTTGGATCATTTAATCCATTTGTATTTAAAGTAATTAATGATTGTTTTGTTGATTAGGTTCCACTTATAGGTAACATCATATGGTATTTGTCTTTCACCACCTGGCTTACTTCACTTAGCATAATGCTCTCCAGTTGCATCCATGCTGTCACGAACGGTAGGAGCTTGTTTCTTTCTGCCATAGTAATCTATTGTGTAAATGTACCACAGGTTTTTTTTTTTACTTCTTTTTATTGTTGTTCAAGTATAGTTTTCTGCCTTTTCCCCCACTCCTCCTCACCACCCTAGTCCTCCCCTGTTTCTACCCCTCCCTTGTTATTGTCCATGTGTCCTTTATAATTGTTCCTGTAAACCCCTCACCCTTTCCTCCCAGTATCCCCTTCCCTCTCCCCTCTGGTCACTGTCAGCTTGTTCTCAATTTTAATATCTTTGACTATACTTTGCTTGCTTGTTCATTTTTGTTAATAAAAATGGTAAGATCATATTGTACCACAGTTTTTTGATCCAGTCATTTACTGATGGGCACCTAGGCTGCTCTCAGCACTTGGCTTTTGCAAATTGTGCTGCCATGAACATTGGGGTGCACAGGTTCTTTTGAATTAGTGTTTTAGGATTCTTGGGATATAATCTCAGCAGTGTAATTGCTGGATCAAAAGGCAATTCCATTTTTAGTTTTTTGAGGAAATTCCATACTGTTTTCCACAGTGGCTGCACCAGTTTGCATTCCCACCAAACAAACAAGCAAGCAAAATATAACCAGAAACATTAAAATAAAGAACAAATTGACAGTAACCAGAAAGGAAGGGTGGGAGAAATAATGGGGAAAAGAAGGTAAGGGTTTGTAGGGAACATGTATAAAGGATCCATGGACAAAGCCAAAGTGGGGTAGGATTGAGGGTGGGAGGCGGGGGTGGGTGGGGCAAGGGAAAGTAGTGGTAGGAAAATGGAGGCAACTGCAATGATAAAAAATGATAAAAAATAAAAAAACAAAAATAAAGTAATTAATGATAGGTATGTATTTATTTACATACTTACCCATTTTACTATTTATATTTTTATCTTTTTTTCCTTCTTCTTAAAGAAGATCCTTTAACATTTCTTATAAAACTGGTTTGGTGGTCATGAACTCCTTTAGATTTTTCTTGTCTGGGAAGCTTTTGATTTGTCCTTCAATTTTAAATGATGGCTTTTCTGGGTAGAGTAATTTTTGTTGTAGGCCCTTGCTTTTTATCACTTTGAATATTTTGTGCTAATCCCTTCTGGCCTAAAATGTTTCTGTTAAGAAATTAGCTGGAAGTCTTATGGGAACTCCTTCGTAGGTAATTAACTGTCTTCCTCTTGCTGCTTTTAAGATCCTTTGTCTTTTACCTTTGGCATTTTAATTATGATGTATTTTAGTGTGGGCCTCTTTGTGTTCATCTTGTTTGGGACTCTGTGGTTCCTGAACTTGTCTGTTTCCTTCACCATGTTAGGAAATTTTTCTGTCACTATTTGTTCAAATAAATTCTTAACCCCTTGCTTTCTCTGTTCTTCTGATACCCCCCATGATGTGGATGTTGGTGTACTCGATGTGGTCCCAGAGGGCTCTTTAACTAGCCTAGCTTTACTTCTTGTTTCTTTTCACTGCTCTAATGGAGTGTTTTCTGCTACCTTACCTTCCAAATTTCTGAATTGATCCTCTTCTTCAACTAATCTACTGCTGATTTTCTCTAATGTATTTTTCATTTCAGTATTATGCACTTCATTTCTGGCTCATTCTTTCTATGTTTTCTATCTTCATTTTTGTGTTTTCTATCTTTTTGTTGAAGTTCTCACTGAGATCATTGAGCATGCTTATAACCACTGTTTTGAACTCTTTATCTTATGATTGCTTGTTTCCATCTTAGTTATTTTTCTAGAGTTTTGTTCTGTTTTTCATTTGGGACATGTTTCTTTGTCTCCAAATTTGATGGCCTCCCTGTGTTTTGTTTCTATGCATTAGGTAGAGCTGCTACATCTCCCAGTCTTGTCAGAGTGGCTTAATGTAGTGGATGTCCTGTAGGGTCCAGTTATGCAGCCTCCTGGGTAACCCAAGCCAGACAATTCAAGTGCATCCTCCTGTTGCATTTGAGCTTTGGTTGGTTCTGATACAGCAACAGGAGGGATTGACTCCATGCCAGTGGGGTGCTAGAGCCAGCTGAGACTACAGTAAAGGAGCTTCTGTGCAGGGGTAACCACAGAGCAGGACTCACTTTAGCAGGGCTCTTGTGCCTGCTGAGACAGCTCCTTGAGTGTGTTGCTAGTGAAGGTGGTTGAGTCACGCTCCAGTATGTTCTGAAGCTATGCACCTGGTGCACTGGCTCTGGGGCCTTTCAAAAGATGCAGGCCAAGTTCAGCCTCCAATGATCCCTGGCCCAGGCCAGTCAACACGAGCTACAAAGAAATCTGCAAATAGATGTTACTTGTGCTGGGTTTAGAGGTGCCTGGGAGAGGCCAAGCTGTGAACCAAGGACAGCTGCCTTTAGTGCTGGGTTTAGGGCCAGTTAACAAGAGGTATATGACATGCAAAGGCCAGATGCTCTTTGTTTGGGGTATGTAAACCTTTGAGAAATTTTAGGAAAATCCACAGCATGAGCCAAGACAGGCCATCTGTATGGAAATCCCCTGGAAGCAGCTTGGGTGGGCCCAAATTCTAGGTGGGTTGGGGTCTCAGGGCCTCACCAGCACAGGGTGAACACTGTTAGCCAGGCTGATGCAGGTTCAGATGTGGTGCCTGCCTGCACCCGCAGTGGGAGGACTCAGGAAAGGAACAATGGCCTCTGCTAGTACTTCTCTCTAGGGGAAAGCTGGCCCTCTGCCCCACCCCAAAGCCAAACAATTCAGTTTATTCCCACAGCTTAGACATCCCTCCTGATTTTTAACCACCACACAACTCCGTTCCTCCTACCTGCCTCAACATGGCTCTTTCTGTATATTCTTAGTTAGAGAATTCTGTTCAGCCACATTTCAGGTGGTTCTCCATAATGGTAATTCCACAGTTTAGTTGAAGGTTTTATGTGGTCATGGGTAGATACAACCATCTTACTCTACCATCTTTACCAGAAGCTCCTACTCTTCTTATAAGTACACCAGTTCTGCTGGCTTGGGGCTGTGCCCCTACAAGCCTCATTTAACTTTGATTACCTCTTTAAAGGTCCTGTCTCCAAATGCAGGCACATTGGGTGTTAAGGCTTCAACATATGAACTGAAGGGATATCACTGTTCAGTCCATAACACTCCACCTTCTAGACCCCCAAATGCATGTATTCCTCACATGCAAGATACATTTACCCCTGTATTAGTAGCACCAAAACTCTTAACTCATTTTGGCATCAACTCAAAGTTCAAAATCTTCTATAAGTATCATCTAAATCAGGTATTAGTGAGAGTGAAGTTATTGTATTTCACCCGGCGGCAAAATTCCTTTCCATCTGTGAACCGTTGAAACCAAACAAGCCATGTGCTTCCAAAATACTATTCTCCATTTTACTTATTTAGTTTGTTATATATTTGTCTTCTCCCACTTGAGTACCAGCTCCATGAGGGCAAAGGTCTTTATATGAGTTGGTTCTCTACAATATCTGTGGACCTAGAAAGTACTTCTTGCATGATAGGTACTCAATAAATATTTAATGTTAACAGTCAACAAGTAGAAAGGAAGATCCCATTCTATGTAGTATGGGGCAGCTAACAGGTCTAATAAGAAGAGTAAAATTTTGAAAACTTGCCCTGACTGGTGTGGCTCAGTTGGTTGGGCATTGTTCCACAAAGCAAAAGATCACTGGTTCAATTCCCAAGGTCAAGGCACATGCCTGGGTTGGGGTTTCAGTCCCTATTCATGGTGAGTACAAGAGGCAACGGATCAATATTTCTCTCTCTTTTTTCTCTCTCTCTTCCCCTCTCTCTTAAAACAAACAAACAAATAAAGAAATAAAATCTTAATAAAAAATAACTATAGAAGATTACAGAGCAGCCTCCAGCCCCAGGTAACCAGCTGTGAAACATATGAATGGTTCTGAAATGTTGATGCTCCTGGGCTACTTGCTAATAATGCAGGTTCCTGAGTTGCATTGAATTTCATTAGACAAGGCCCTATTTAATATGCACCTCAGCTGGTCCTGCACAAGAACAACCCCTTGAAAAGCATAAGGCTACCTGAAGCCCCCAAACGAGTCTGGCCAATACAAGGGGATTATGGAACAGAAATGAGGGTTGAGGCAGAGTGCTTCTTGAATTAAAAAAATAAATAAATAAACCCTTTGGCTCCCTTTAGCTTTTTAATTGTTGCTTCTACCCAGAGTTTCTTATAGAAACTTTTTATTCTGTAAAACCATTCTCCTGGACTTCTACCATAGCTTCTTTGCATACTTGCCCTCACTTACCTTACTTTCCACCCCAGGGCTTTAGTGTGGGTGTGGAGTTGAAGAGCCACAGCTGTACCTGAAAGTGGGTGGGGTTGGCCTTCACCTGCTTTCACCTCTCTAGGCAAAGCTGGGGAGCCATTGAGGAAGGAACTGTGAATGGAAAGGGAGAAAGTTGTTAGGATACAGAACTGACTGACATTTCCCAGACCCTAAATCTGTGGTCTGCATCACTCCACACCAGGAGGTCCATGAAACAGCACCCGTGCCAGTTGTGTTGCATGATTTTGCATTATCTTATCCCACTTAAGGTAAGAACTGCAGCCTTCACTCTCACCCACACAAACATGGCTTTGCTGGTTTCTCTAGGTTTTGTGTCATGTCTCTGCTTCACCCTCTCAGCCTCACTTCCGTTTCTCTGTTCTGCTCCGCCACATCTGGCTTCTTGACATCCACTGCTTTCTGAACAGTTCTCTTGTTTCCAATTAGATGCCTAAGTTGAAGAAAGACAAAGAGATTCAGTTTTGATTTAAGCTAACTAGCTGGTAATAAAACTTTAGACAAATATTTTGTTTTCCTAGCAAATGCAAATGTTTTCCATTGCCTCCTGTCCACACACAACCCTGGAACATTTCTTTCTTTTAAAATTTGAAATCGTGCTTTTATTTATAAATGCCTTGCCACTTATGAAAAAAATATATACCAGTTTCCTAATGATTTTTGTAATGCCTGTCATTTTTGTACCTAATGGGACCTGCTTGTGGAAATACTGCATATTCCTCTCTTGTATTCTACTTATCTAAAGTCAACACTAATTTTTTATTTTAATGTTTTAAATTATTTCTTCTGATATTTATCATTACTTTGTTAGTTTTGTACTAGATTAAGTGTATAATTTACTAAAATAGGGTTTTATTTTAAATTAGCAATTCAGATTTCATATATATAATTATAAAATGAACAATTAAAGAAAATTCCGGGAAGAAAGCCAGATCATGTAAAGAAGCAGTCCTACTTTATAAATGGCACATGGTAAATGATTAAGAAATATGTGTCAAGAAATAAAATAAAGGAAATTAAAGCATTGGGTGGTTAGGCACTCAGCCACTAAAATGCTTTATGATTTGGAGTCAGTCATTTAATTTCTTTGAACATTGTTATTTCTCTCACCTTACAAGGATCAAGTGTCATAAATAATTAGCAAATGCTTTGAAAACATTACATTGCAAATATAATATTTGCAAATATTCTGCAAATATTTTTTTTGCAGAAACATAGGTTAATTCTTTTACCTTGACTAAAGCTGGCCTTCACTTTTCCTCACTACATGTGATCTACCTTTGAATCTGTGTACAGTGACAGTGCAAGAGCAGGGAGAGGCTTTTGGGAATGCTAGGCAATGGGTCTCAGGACTCAGAAATGGCTGTTCAGGACAGAGACATACACTCCTGATGACCAAATCCTTCCTGGTTCTGATATCAAAACTCCTGCCCTTACCAGTGTGGCTCAGTTGGTGGGAGCATTAACCCATAAACTGAAGTGTTGCAGGTTTGATTCCTCGTTAGGGTACATGCCTGGTTTGTGGTTTTGTGTTCAAGGTCCCAGTCAGAGTGCGTGCCAGAGACAGCAGATCAATGTTTTCCTCTCACATTGATGCTTCACTCCCTCTCTCTCTCCCTGCATTCCCCTCTCTCCAAAGTCAATGGGCACGTCCTCAGGTGAGGATCATCTGAGAGCTCGTTCATCTGGATGGAGGTAGGAAATGTGCTCTCATCGCAATCCATGTCTACTACAAAAGACAGGCAGGTTTTGGACTCTTTTCTGCCTGTGAACAGCCGATGAGAAAGCAGCTGACTTGAGGTGTCTTCATTCACATCAGGAGACACACACCATTTCTGGGTTTCCTATTATGAGCAAGCTTTGATGGAATGCTGAAAAACTTCTCTAGGGCATGTTTAGTCATTCAACCATGCACACACAATTAGCTCCTGCACAATATGCTCCTTATTTTAAAAAAATGCCTTTTCATATGTATTCAGATTCCATTTTCATTTCTCAGTGGTGATCTATAAATCCATATGTAACATGACTACAGGCTTAAAAGGATAAATAATTGAAAGAGAAAGGCTACTGAAAGGTGACCTTAGCAGAGAGGCACTGAGGGGGAGGTGCTTTAGAGAGAAGAAAGTTACAGATTATGAAAAAAGCAGAAATGAGGGATCACTTTTCCTTGCTGTGTTGGTTAGCTATTGCTGCATAACAAACTATCCCAATATCTGGTGACTTAAAACAAGAAGCATTTATTATTGCTCATTACTTAGTCATCTGGGTAGATCTGCTGATTTGTGATTTGTTTCAGACTGGTTCAGCATGTTTTCAAGGGGCAACCAAGGAACAAATTTAGGTCATCTATGGACAGGTTTAAGGTGGCCTTGCTCCCACATTTTTGTTCCTGGGACAATGACTTGCCTGAGCCGTGTATCTCCCATGGTTCAGCAGGCTAGCCTGGCCTTATTATACACATGGTACTAGCTGAGGCTGGGACCTGGCGCACCACCTTGTCTGCTGTATGCTATTGGTCAAAGCGAGTCAGAAGGCCAGGCCAAATGCAAGTGGTGAGGAATAAACTCTACTTTTTCACTGGAGGAGCTGAGAAGGATTGTTTTCCTGTGTGTATTCAGTGCACTCCTCCTGTCTTTCATAAAACTTGTAAAGGCTCTTCCATAAGGTGCATTGTTTTGGCGAATGCACCAAGTTGGAGGCATAGGTTCCCATGTAACTATTGGATTCCCAGAAGACAGGTGAAGAAGGTTGGGGCAGAGGCCTCTGGATGACCCTCAAAAGATTATCAAAAAACCTGTCTGGTAAAACCTCTCCCTCATGATTAAGCCTAGTGTTGAAATGTCAGACAACAGTTATTTATTGAGTGTTGACTTGTGTGTCTGGCACTGGGGACACAGCAGCAAACCACACAGACAGACTCCCTGAATTTGAACTAATGGAAAAGACAGTGTAAATGATCACACACATGCTAAATAAGACAAAGGGCCTTCTCTTTCTCCAATGCCAGCCCTCAGCATTCTCTCTCAAATGATAGATGTACTTTCTTAAAGAAAATAAATAAATTTCAACCCTTCTTAAAGATGGTAAGGCAGAACTATGGTGATAGGTACAGGGACCCCTGCAATGTGCTTTTACAGTGGGGAAGAGGGATTGGGCCCAACTCTGAATATAGCACTAGCAAGTGGGAATTGATAGCCAAGGAGCAGGATGGAAGGTCAGTGGATGGGAAATTACTCAGAGGAAACACCAGGGGGAAGGGGGTTTCTGTCTAAACTGACCTAACAGGATTCTTGCTGAAGGCAGGCCAGGGTAATCTGACATCATGGCAGGGATGGTGAAGGACAAGGGACTTGATTCAATATGAGATCCGGTATCAAGGGTTGGAGTGCTGATTAAATAGACTTAGTGGAGCTTTTGCTAAAACCAACTTTTATAATAAGTGCAACAATAGGCCTAGGAAAAAGTTCAGGAACCTTACTAAAGTTTGGTCAAGCAAAGGATCTTTATCAACTTGCAATCTCCCAAATGCACCTTGCCATTTAAGCCTCTGGGCCTGTCCATCCACTTTCCTTCTCCGGTAGCCCCAGGCTCCCTTCCCACACAGTTCCATGTCCTCTCATGCTGCAGTGACCTCCTGCAGTCTTTGACTTAGATCTCGCTCTTCCAGGTAATGTGGCTGTCCCTCCCCTTCACCACAGTGCCATCTGGGCTCTCCCCCTCATCCTATCACAGCATGGCTCACACTCTCTGTCACTCCTGTCACCTTGCCATTTTTCCCCAGGAAGCTCAGGAAGGGGTTATGAATATGCTGCAGTGGTCTGAAGATTACTTTGAGCTGAAGACATTTGCATCAACAACTAAAGAAAGAGAAGTTCCTGTTTTTCTGAAATTCCCTTATTTGCCCAAAAGCCATGCCTTCCAAAAGAAGTCAACTGCCATGGATGGGGTTCAGGTCACACTACTCCAAATATGGCACCTTGGCTGGTTGGACACTTTCAGCTGAATACATTTCAGAGGCCAAGAAGAAAATGACAGGCCCCAAATGGAGTTGTTTGTGCAAAGCCACACAGAGACTGGGCTACAGTTTTGGCTCTCCCAACAACAGCATCTGACACCCACCTGTCAGGAACCCCCTGGTCAGAGGAGGAGGTCACCTGCCTGATCATCCCCCGCCACTCCCTAAAGGAATGTGACCTAGCAATAACCAATGGCAGTTTTTTCCAGTGAAACTTCCTACCCCGCTCCCTTCTGTTTACCACAGTCTCATTTTGTACCACTCTCAGAGCTCCTTCCCATCTGTGAGATGGGGGTGCCTGATTCATGATTCATTGAATAAAGGCAATAAATCTTTAGTTTCTTTGTCTTAGTATTATGCTTTATGCATTATGTTTTACACTTAATATATTCAGACAAAGACACATTTATGGATAAAGGGAGAATCTTAAAAGAAGCAAGCAGAACATGAATTTTGTTTTTTAACAGAAATAACAGAAACAGGGAGGCTACTCTGACCTTCCCCCACTCTTCACCCCTGAAGCAGTTCATAAAACTCTTTGGTGAGAGGGGCCCTGAGATGGGTCCTCCCTCTACCAGGATGAAAGGAGCATCTTCATCTTCAGACAAATTGGGCTGCAAAGAATTCCATTAGGTCTTGTGACTGCCACCCAGTTTATGACACTTACCTCCTATGCTCTGGGCTCCCACATTTCTACACAACTGCCCAGTTTGCATCAAACCTGGCATAAATATATTCAGGAATAGCTGCTTCTTTCAGTCTTCATTTCCTTGTAAAGCTTCTTGTGTTATGTAAAACTTACATTAAGTTTGGATTCTTTTTTCCTGTGAATTTGTCTCTGTTGGTTTAGTTTTCAGGTCCATCCAGAGATCCCCAGAGGTCTCCCCTACAAGGTGGTGAGGCAGGTTAAAAACCCCAGTGCCTGTGGGGCCTGGCAGGGATGCAGGAAAAGCCAGCTGTTCCCTTTCACTGTCTTGAAGTGTCCCACTTTTCAGAGAGGTGTGTGAGGAAAATATTTCTGCAGTAGAAGGAAAACGTCAGCTCAAGGACAATGATAGTGGCTAGTAACACAGCTTTGGGAGGGGAGGGATGAGGGCCTAGGAGGGCTGGGGTCACATGCCCACCAAAGAGCACAGCTTGTCCTGGGAGCCCATGTCACAGCTGTGTGGGGTGTGGGACCAGCTTTGTCACATTGGCCCATTTTTTCAAGAGAAACTGGAAATGCATACCTGTCTGTGAAATGTGTTTCTTTTTAAATGTTGGTTTGAGCTTTTAAAGAATGATAGTGTAGGGCAGGAGGCACATCTGCAGGCCACATTGAGGCCACAAGCACCCATATAAAACCTTAGCTGCTGAGGGTCCAACAGAGAAGGTCTTATATGTAAAGCACCGTGTTTAAAATATTTACAACCATTTCAACAACACAGATTTTTCTAGCAGATACGATGGTCCCTTGGACTTGGCAGTCTCTGACATTCATTCCCATGGGGAAAGTGATTTGCTTTGAGGTAACATGACTGGCTAGCTCCATGTGAGGCTGTAGAGACTGAAATAGTAGTCCTTAGTCCTCTGCAAATTCACCTCCTGGGTGGGCTTTCATTCCAGCAGGAACCTGGACTCCATCTTCATTTTGGTTTCAGCTCAATGTCTGCTGATCATGCCCAAAGACATGAGCTCATAGTGGCTGAAAGCCTTAGACTTTGAAGAAATATTTAAATTTTAAATGAGGATTCAAAGATGAAAATTTCATCTTCTTTTTTCACCATGCCTCTCCCAAGAATGGGGATGTTATGAAACAGCAAAGCATGCCAGGACCTGCAGGCCCTCCATGGATCATGCTGACACCACACATGCTTGGATGTGGAGTAGCATCAGCTAATTAATTTTATAATAATTTTGCTTTGTTCTACTTTTGGAGGTTACCAGGAATCCATAGAAATAGTCTTCATGACATCCTAGCAGTCTCAAGAAAATAAAGCTAATTATTGGGAATAAATGTAAAAGTTCAAGAAAAAGAAAAAGGTTGGGTTTTTTGTTTTGTTTTGTTTTGTTTTAACTAGGAGCACTGAATCCGTTTACTGAAAAGATTCTATTTTAATGTTGACCACTCACACAGATGAAGTTGATTATGAAGAGAGAAATTGTTTGGTTCATTAGGCTTTAATTATAGAGATGAATTATTATGGATGAAAAGAGGGAACCACAAAATTATAGAGATTGAATTCCAGTTCAATAAACAAGTTCAAATATCTTTACAGGAGACATAAGCTAGTCATGTTCTTCTTTTTCCCCCAATTTAATTTGATGTCTGTTGACAAATGATGTTAGAATGTCCCTGGAAAAATCTTAATATCTACAGTGTGTTAGTGGTTATCATTTAAATTATACTTTTTTCCCTAATTATATTTTCTGATGGTGGTATGGAGATAGATAGGCCTTATTTCTGTTTCAATTTATGTTATGTAATAATGACAAAATATTACATTCCTGTTATGCCATTATGCATGAAGCCAAATTGCTTTTATAATAGCTCCAAGGCCTTCAATGACTCCCCAATCTATGCAAAGATAAGCTGAAAACCTTGAGCTTGATATTTAAGGACTTTCAGGATCTGATCCAACTTAAATATCTAATATTATCATTTAGTATTTTGTTGTAAAGTTACAAAAGTTCTGCCATACCAAATGTTCTGTTCATCATTTCACAAAAAGGCCTTGTTTCATTTGTTTTCAAGATTTGAAGCTTATCTTCCCCTATTTGTATTGTCCCTTTTATTTATTTATTTTTTGATGTTTACATTAGCCTTAATTTATTTTATAATTGCCAAAATTTGTAAGCAACTCAAATATTCTTCAGTATTTTATTTCATTGTCTGGATTGTCATATTTTCCCTTTTAAAGTCTACTTATATGAGTCTATTTTCCAGACCCTGTTCAAATTATACATACTTCATCTTCTTTTCTAAGCATAGTGTTCTTGTTGACCTACTGCCTGTTTTATAAAACATATTTATATCATTGTTCTTTAAACCTCTTACATTATTGGTAGTTTTTACTCTGAAGTCATTCAACCAAATTTTAAATTCTACACCCAGTATATCTTACATGATAGTCTACATTGAAAACCCTGTAGTCTCCACTAAAAAACTACTCAACCTAATAAGTGAATTTGGCAAAACAGTAGAATACAAAGTCAACATTCAGAAATCAAAGGCATTTTTGTACACCAACAATGAAATATCAGAAAGAGGAACTAGGAAAAAATCCGTTTATTATAGCAACAAGAAAAATAAAGTACCTAGGAATAAATTTAACCAACGAGGTAAAAGACCTGTACTCGGAAAACTATAGAACACTGAAGAAAGAAACTAAGGAAGATACAAATAAATGGAAGCATATACCATGTTTATGGATTGGAAGAATTAGCATAAAAATGTCCATACTACCCAAAGCAATCTATAGATTCATGCAATTCCTATTAAAATACCAATGGCATATTCCACAGATCTAGAACAAATATTTTTAAAAAATTATATGGAACCAAAAAAGACCACAAATAACCTCAGCAATCTTGAGAAAGAAAAACAAAGTAGGAGGGATCACAATACCATATATAAAACTATAATACAAGGCCACTGTAATCAAAACAGTCTGGTACTGGCACAAAAACAGACACATAGATTCATGGAACAGAATAGACAGCCTAGAAATAAACCCATGTCTATATGGTCAACTGATATTTGACAAAGGGGGCATTAGTATACAATGGAGTAAAAATAGCCCCTTCAATAAATGATGTTGGGAGAACTGGACTGGTACATGCAAAAAAATGAAAGTAGACCACCAACTTATACCATATACCAGAATAAATTCAAAATGGATAAAAGACTTAAATAAGTCATGACACCATAAAAGTCCTAGAGGAAAACATAGGCAGTAAAATTTCAGATATCCCAAGTGGCAATATTTTTGCTGATATATCTCCTAGGGCAAGGGAAATAAAGGAAAACAAATAAATGGGACTACATCAAATTTAAAAGCTTCTGCATGGCTAAAAAAACCATTACCAAAATGAAAAGGGAATCAACTATATAGGAGAACATATTTGCCAATGATACATTGGACGAGGGTTTGATCTCCAAAATATAGAGGGTTTGGCAGAAGTAATACCTACTTGACTGTTGTTAGTAGGGTAATAATATGGGTATAATAATTTATAGTTTTAATTTGAACATTTCACCTAAAATGTCATATGGTGTGTTTGAATGTGATATTGTTGTTATAGAATTATGTGCTTATGATTTTTGTAATAGATAATTTTGTAATAAAAAAGGGGCATTGTTTGTGCCAGGCCCCCGTATAAAGAACTTATCAAATTCAACACCAGGAAGGCAAACAATCCAATTAAAAAATGGGCAAAGGACCTGAATAGACACTTCTCCAAGGAGGACATACAGATGGCCCCATAGGTATATGGAAAGATGCTCAACATCACTAGCCATCAGAGAGATACAAATTAAAACAATGAAGTAACACCTTACACAGGTCAGAATGACCATCATTAATAAATCAACAAACAAGTACTGGCAAAGATGTGGAGAAAAGGGAACCATAGTGCACTGTTGGTGGGAATGCAGACTTGTGCAGCCACTGTGGAAAACAGCATGGAATTTCCTCAAAAAACTAAAAAAAGAACTGCCTTTTGATCTAGTGATTCCACTGCTGGGAATATACCCTAAGAATCCTGAGTCACCAATTCAAAAGAACCTATGCACCCCTATGTTCATAGCATCACTGTTTACAATAGCCAAGTTCTGGAAACAGCCTAAGTGCCCATCACTAAATGAGTGGATCAAGAAACTGTGGTAGGTACATTTACACAATAGCATACTATGCAGCAGAAAGAAAGAAGGAACTCCTACTTCTTGTGACAGCATGAATGGAATTGGAGACTATTATGCTAAGTGGAATAAGCCAGCCAATGACAGACAAATATCATATGATATCACCTATAAGGGGACTATAGTGAACAAAATAAACTAACAAGCAAAATAGAACCAGAGGCATGGAAACATGGAACAGACTGACAGTGACCAGAGGTGGGGAGAGAGATAATGGTGGAAAGAAAGAGAAGGGACTAGTCAAGGAACATATATGAATGACCCATGGACATGGACAACAATGTGAGAATTGACTGTGGGAACTGGGGGGTGGGCTGGGCAGAAGAGGGCAAAGGGGGAAAAATTGGCATAACTCTAGTAAAATAACAATAAAATTAAAAAATAAAATAAATTAATGGTTCTACAACATATTGTAAAAAATAACAGTATGTGACAATTAAAATTTGAAAAATGCACATTTGAAAATGTCAGAGAAATATTGTGAATTTTTTGTGTGATACTATCATGCTGGTTATATTGTTACATTTTCTAAAATACTATTTTATTTTTCTATAGAAATATAATAAATAGTTATGAATGAAATAATGTGATGTCTAGGTTTTGCTTCAAATTAATAGTGAGAGAGGACAGTGTCAGGATACAGATGAAACAAGAGTAACTGTGATATCAAGACTGACCAAGATGAGTCAACATCAACCAAGATTAGCCAGTCATTGCTAATAGTTGTTGAATTTGTATATTGTGGGTTCTATCTACTTTATATATGCTTGAAATTTTGCATTATAAAAGTTCTTTTTAATTTAAAAAAATAAAACAATAGCCCTGGCTGGTGTAGTTCAGTGGATTGAGTGCGGGCTAAGAACCAAAGGGCCGAGGTTCCAGTCAGGGCAAATGCCTGGGTTGCAGGCCAGGTCCCCAGTGGGGGGCATGTGAGAGGCAACCATGCATTGATGTTTCTCTCCCTCTCTCTCTCCTCCCCTTCCCCTCTCTCTAAAACTAAATAAATAAACTCTTTTAAAAATAAAATAAAACAATAAAATTGAAAATTTCAGAGGCAGCATGAAGACACTGGAAAGGGGTACTACTCTCAGCATGGAATAGCCACTGGCTTTTGGTAAGTCACTTAGCCTTACCAAAGCTATCTTCTTTCAAGACATTTCAGTGAATGCCTGTGCTTCAGGCACTTCCAGCTCCAAAGCTCTGTGAATGTGTATAGGAACCCAAGACTGATTTTTAGAAAATGGAAAGATATATAAACTCTCCATAGTGGTCACATTAATATGAATAAAGTATAGGGAGAAAAATAAAATACACCTAAATTCAACAGGGCAGAAGCAGTAGAACATTCTGTAGCCCAGGAGAGCATCACAGCATGGGGCAGATGGATATTCATAAGGTAAAGGGCTCCTAGTCCAGAGTTTGTTTTGAGAGCAGTGATTTGGCAAGGAAATGTTCCCTCTTTCATAATCAGGAAGCTTTAAAAGCCTAGAGGACTTGAAGTTTCAGCATAAGTTGAGTCGAGATTGGCTTCACAGAGTCACTCTGGACATATGAGATCTGTCTGGGAAAATGTCCAGTCATTGTTAATATAACAAAAACAGTTTGTGTGACATTGGTGTAACCTGGCTGCCATGGTGAGTGGACTGAAATGCGGTATGCATGAACAATGACAACTTAACTGTACTAGTCAGTGGGGGTGGTAGATGTCATTGAGTGACCATGTGTACTTTGTGGCCATCACATTCAAAATGACTGAGTGAGTTGAGCAACAAATCTGTATCAAAAGTTTGCATTAAGCTTGAACATTCCTCCACAGAAACTACTTGGGTGATTCAGAAGGCTTTCAGGGATGATGCAATGAGTGCAGCAAAAATAAAAATGTGGTACAAACACTTTAAAGACAAGAATCTGTTGAAAGTGATCCACATTCTGGAAGGTCTGCAACAAGCAGAACACCTGAAAATGTTGAACATGTATGGGTGGCAGTTAACAAAGATTGGCAACTGACAGTGTGAGAACTAGAAGCTGATCTCGAGACTACAAAAACTACTGTGTCCAAGATTTTGATGGAGGATCTTGGCATGAAATGTGTCATGGTAAAGTTTGTTCCACAGCTTCTGCTACCAGAACAAAAGGAATATTTTACTGTAGTTGGGAAAACTGTCTGAGGTCCCAATGTGCCTACTTTGAAGGGGACTGAGGAGTCATTGTCCTGTGTACAATGTTTCTAGTATCTACTTTAGTAAATGTCTCTCTTTTTCATAGTATATGGCTGTATACTTTCTGGACAGACCTTGGTATGATCATGTTGAATCAGGGAATCAAAGGAAATCTTAGATCGTAGAGTGAGAAGAGAACAAGCAAAATCAATTAGGCAGGTGAAGTCCAATCCAGCCAGAACAGGTATCAGATTCAATTGTTGCAAAGTGCCCAGGATATTTTCACTCAGTGATGAGGAAGTCTTCTTGATGCCCATCCGAAAACTGTTCTTTCAACATGGAGCCATGCTAAGCCTTCTGTGGACACAGGAAAAAAAGTGTGCCAGCTCTATGATTGTCAAATGCACTTCAAATAAAGGCAGAAACATGTTATCCTGAGCCTTGCCATGGTTAAGCAACCTCTTCAAGAAAGGCAATTCACACAGACAACCCATGGGTGGTGGTACTGGGGAACACTTCAGCTTCTCAGCCTCATCAGAATGAAGGCACTTGGGCTTTACTCAGCACAAATGCAAGACATCTGGAGGGCGATGATCTTCACTATCCTTGTCAACACAGGGTTGACTTTTATGGATCACAAGCCTTGATCCCCATAGTCTGTTGCTTTCTTATGTTAGCTATTCCTCTAAAATGCTGCTGAATCCCCAACTGTTGGGTAACATATACAATACTTATTGAAAAAAAAAAAACTAAAATAAAATTCATTTCAGCTAAGAGTAGGACAAATGACTTAATTTGTTGAGTGCCTGCAGTGTCCCAAAGGCTTTCTAAAGATTGTTTGTACTACAATCACCTAAATTAAAAGACATTTCCCCACATAAGGTGAAGAGACACCAAGTGACAGGGCTGGGATTTCAAAGCAGGTGAGAACACCCAAGGACCCTTCTACTATATGTGGTTTCTCAATTTTGTAAGCACCTTAGAATGATCTGGAGAGCTTCAAGGAATGCCTAGGCCCTATTTCTTGCATATCTCAATTTAACTTGTCTTGGGTAGGGGATCAATATTTGGGGGGGATTGCCAAGCACAAGTGGGATTGCCAAGCTAGTCCCTCTCCCTTCTCCTTGGTCTGTAAAATGAGGAGATTGGCATGCAGTCCCTCCAAGATGAAGAGACATTACCTGGATGAGCACACAGGCTCTGGAAGCTTCTTGCCAGGGTTCAAATCTCTATGCTGCCACTTACTAGCCCTCTGGACTGTTACCCCATCTACACAATAGGAATATAAGCAGTGCCTACCATGTACAGTGGCATTGGGAGTATAAGGGAGCAGAGCATTTAGAAGAGTGCTCCATACTCATTAAATACCACCAACTTCAACATGCATCACACAGAGACCAAGGGAGAGCACAGCCTCACAAGTTTCCTGCACGTGTTCTGCATGGAGAGCATTCAGTTTAGCTTCTAAGGCTGTTCTTGCACCTTTTTGGGTCTACTCTCCTCTCCCAATTCCCCAACCATAACTGTTCACAATTTCCTGAATGCAGTCTTAGCCCTAGATCTTGGGTCCAGCCACTTCGAGGGTTCATTATTCTATTGTTATCTACTTTTCATCCATTTTTTAAACTGTCTAATAAAGAGCTAATTCTTAAAAAATAAAATGAGAATAAAGCTGTATCTCCTATCTTAAACATATAACATCTGGTTTCCAAAATATTTCCCAGGGATTAGGGGCTCACATTTACTATTACGTTGCTATTGAATAAATGTATCAAGAAACCTCATTATAATACCTATTTATCTGGCTTTACCATTTAATTATTCACTATTTACTTGAAATTAAGCCACACAGACAACTTGTCACCTTTGCTAACATTAACACACTCTCTTTAATGTATGTCCCAAGAATGCAGACTGATAAATTTAGACATGTTTATTTGTTATATATCTCTTTCCTTGTCTCAGACAGTGATGTCACAGGCATTTTTAAAACATTTTTCTGCTAAGAGTCTCATTATCTACAAAGCTTCAACTGTTTGTTGTGCTGCTATCTTGAGGAGTGTTAGCAGACCTCCTTACCCTTCCCAATGTCTCTAGAACATCCATAATGATTGCCTGGGTTGATATGTAGGGTTTAGAGTAAGAGCACTGACAGTGCTGAGAATCATGATATGAGCTCTAAAGGGAATGGCAGATCTTCTAGGCCAACAACTGATTTTGCCGAAATGAAAATTTAGGACCAGAAAGTACTTGCATTTGCCCAGTGTTCCACAGCTATTCCGCAGTGCAAACTATCTCTTTTCTATTTGCAGGTGACTTTCATGGTCCTTAGCAGTGATGGCGGGGGTGTGACAAGGGAGTGAACTGGGAATGAGCATCCTGTGCACATGGGACAATTGCTTTCAGAGAGTACAAGTACTGATGGGCCTCATTTGCAGGTTTCTCAGGCCAGTGATTCTCACACTTCAGTATACATCAAAATTATGTTGAGGACTTGCTGAATCACAGATTGCTGGGCCCTGTCCTCAGAGTTTCTGATTCTGATACTTATGAAGCCTGAGAATTTGAAAATTTTTAAAGATTTTATTTATTCATTTTTAGAGAGAGAGGAAAGAAAGGAGAAACAGAGGGAGAGAAACAACTATGTATGGTCGCATCTTGCACACCCCCTACTGGGGACCTGGCCTGCAACTCAGGCACATGTCTTGACTGGGAATCATACCAGTGACCCTTTGGTTCACAGCCCTGCACTCAATCCACTGAGCCACACCAGCCAGAGCAGGAATTTGTATTTTTAACAAGGAGACCTAGCACCCTGAGGACCAGATTCCTTTAACAAGGAAGCCCTGAGAACCAGAGTTTTAGCCAAGCACACCTAACTTGTGTCCCTTACTCCCAACTGTTACCATTGTTAATCATTATTAATCATTATTAATAGTGCTTTCAAATGCAGTGCTCTTCTCAATATACTTGCTTCTATGAAAGGTGGTTCACTTGGCACCTGCTAACTAAATTTTCTTCCTCTTCACTCCACTGTCACCCTTCTTCGCCCATCACCACTGAGGTACCTGTTATGTGTCTAAATGTCAATGGCACTGTTTGGCACTTGCTCTGACACATCGGTCATTCTAGGTCATGCACCATTGGTGGTAGGAATCTCAGCAGGGCCACTTCATCTCTGTCTTGTGGTAGGAGAGATCTGCAATTGTTTGTTTACAGTCCCCGGCCAATAGGGGCCCTAAGAATGATGTTCCTCTCTTTTGATAAGTTATTTATTGTGATTAACTCATACATTTCCTAGTTGTGGCTCAATATGAAAGGCTCTCCAAGGAGAAGTGTTATCCAGAAGCACAGCTTACCCACAGTTGTTGGGACACTAATTGAGAAACTGACACTAAGACTGTTTTCCCCTGATGAGAGCTTCTGGACCTCTCTCTGTTATAGGGTAATGATGCAGGTGGAAATTCCTCACCTAAGTAATACAGGTGTGGACTTCACACAGTGTAAGACATTCCAGGTTAAAAATTAGGAGCATGTTGCCACCGACATTACATATGGTAATGCATGTGGGATTGTGTTTCCATGAACAGTGAATCATGCCTTTCAATCTGAGCAAGTATTTTATGATTTCTGTTCATAGAAAATATGATGGACACACTCCAGAGGTGTGAAAGAAATTTTTAAAAAAATTTTTATAGTGTTGTCAGAATTATTGCAAAAACATTCAGAGAAGATGAGAAAGGGACAAATTAAGTCCCTTGGGGAGAAAACATGCTGCATTCAAACCCATTGATCAGAAAAATTTCCATTGCTAATCCATAAATACTTAATTAAGGGTCATGCTACTTGGATAATTTATTTCTTATGGTGCCTTGATTTCTAACCTTTTCTTATTCGCACATGTCTGTTATTGATTCACTTTTAATCCAACCAAACTGCATGTTACAAAGACTTGGCATTTGTTGCAGTACAGTTGAACAAGCACATGAGAGCATGTGGACAACGTGGGGTCTGCGATACAGGGGTCCCAGTGACAGCAGGCGGGCTTCCTCTGGGCACAGAGCTGCTCTATTCCCCTTCCTTCCAAGCCAGGACTTTTAGCATGTGTCACAGTGTATCACTGTCATTTTTCAGCCCCTAATTTTTTCCAGCTGTGAGCCAATCAGAAGGCTGACACCACTTTCCATGTCTCTTAGAGTGTTATCTAGGGATTCATTATTTAAGAAGCCATTTTACCCGTGAGTGTGTGTGTGTGTACATCCAGAGAATAAAGTTCCTCTTGTGCTGTTGCTATGATGTCAGGGGCAGTTTCTCATTCCCTTCTACAAAGCTTTCCTTCTTCTGATGCAGCAATTAGTCGACTATTAATAAAAAGACATTAGGTTATGCTTATTTATTTTTAAGGAATGACATCATTCCCTGCCTTAATGTCTAGCAATGGAGCAATTCACAGGTCTTTCCATTTATTACATCATGGAAGCCAGTTGAACTTGGCAATTACCTTGCTGTTTTCACAACAGTGTTGAAAAGGGTACTGAAAGGGGGGTCAGTTGCAAGGGTCTGAATAAACATCTATGTGGCTATGTGTCCTCTTATTTTGTTAAGTAAATTTGTAGGTAGTGAAAAGTACCTGAGCAGCCTGGTTCAGAATGCAAATATCCTTATTTTACTCCACAGCAAAGCTACAACTCTCAGTCTGAGTGGTTAGAGTAGACCTGGTAATATCCTGTTAGTTGACTGGCCATCAGAGATTATCCCATAATAAAGGCTTGCTAACTAAAAGCTACAAACTTCTAATTTCTAAGTTGAGCAGTTCTAGGAGTTCACCAGCTAAAACATTCTCAAGGTTCATAGAAATTTGCAAGTAGAAAGGACTTCAAGCTCGATTTTAGACACAGGGGAATTAAATCCTAAATTACTGAGGAAGTTTGATTAATGAGGAACAGTTAGCAAGTGGCAAGACTGGTTTTATTTCTACTTTGTGATAATACCCCTGTCTTAAACATGCCACCTCTCTAGACTAATAAAGATTCTCTTTCCACAAGTGGAGCTTAAATATGTTGCTTGAATTTATCTGACTCTTTGTATTGATTTTTAAAAAGCCATTTCTCATTGCTGGAGTACTCAAGTCATGAGGCTGCTTCTCACATTGAATAACTTTGTACCTGTAATTTAAACTTCAGTAACAGGATCATTCAAGCCATTGGTGTCAGTGGCCTATTGAAATGCAATTATTTTATCTCTTTCCTTCTAAAAATATTGTATTTTAAGGGCAGAGGTTAGTCCTCACCAAAGGGATAATATTTTTTCCTAAACTCTCATTACGGTCAAGCGCAAAGCACTGACTTTATCAATAAAGGTTTGATTATGTCGTCATGAAGAAGATAATCAGATGTATTGCTCAATGATGAAATTGCCAGAGGTCTAACTAATTGAATACAAAGGCATGGCCTTTGACCAAAGCCAGTCAAGGGAAACAACTGTTTCACAACCATGGCTACTTCCTGCTAATGATAAATTCCGGACATAATGATGACCAGACCCACTGACTTTATCAACATATACGTGTCCTTAGAATCAAGACTCTGATGGAAAACACTGGCAGAACTACATACCCAGTGTTGCAACTCTAAGGGAGGAAGAAATTTTCCTTCACCCTCTTAGGGTTCCTGGCCTGCTCTGAAAAATCACCATATCTTTCAGATTATAAGACGCACCCCCCCAAATTTGGGAGGAAATGGGGGTAAGTCTTATAGTCTGAATGTAGCTTACCTGGCTCACTGTGGGAAGGTGGGGTGGTGGTGGAGTGGGGTCACAGGAGCAGGAGCAGGATTGCTACTTGGTGCAGGAAGCCATGTCAGCAGGAGTGGGGCGATGCTGCAGGTCCTGGGCTGGGAGGAGGGTGTGTCCCGGCAGTGCAAAGCAAGGGAGGCAGGAGAGGAGTCCCCGCTCTGGCATACTATAGTGCTAGGGAAGAGAGTACAGGTGGTGCAGACACATTAGGAGAAGAAAGCCTGTGGTGCCTGTAAGTGACTCCATAATGTGACTGCTGTGTCCCCCTTTAACATTAACAGGAAAATTCCACTGCAGGGTCACCTGTCAAGGTGACTCTGCAGCTGTTGCAAAACTACAACTTCCATCATGCTTGGACAGGTTGGGATGATGGGAGCTATAATTTGGCAACAGCTGCAGAGCCACACAGGTTGTGCAAAACTGCTGTCCCCATACAAGAGTGTTGCACAACCTGTGGCTCTCCAGCAGCAGATCTCCCCATAACAGTGCATCATTCACTGATGTTCTCAGGTACAGTGCCCCCATAACTATGAGGGACACAGTGCTGATAGTTCTGTTATTACTGTATTTTGTTATAGAAGAATACAATAGCGTACCATAGTCTACTGCTGAATCTACCATAATTGTGAAAAGATGTCAAAGCAGGAAAGGATTTCATATAAAATCCCTTTTAAACTGGAGGTAGTGAAGTATGCCAAAGAACATGGGAACAGAGCAGTGGAGAGACACTTTGGGCCACCTCCAACTTAAAAAATGATACGGGAATGGAGGAAACCAGAGGATCAACTGCAAAAAATGGACGAAACAAAACAATGTTTTTGTGGACATGCTGCAAAATGGCCACAGTTAGAAGTGGATATGAAAGAGTGGATCACATGTCACATGAACAATGGCTTTTCAGTATCTACAAAAATGATCATATATGAAGCCAAACGCCATGCTGCAGAGAAAGGCATTGAGGACTTCACTGGATCACCATCATGGTGCCACAGATTTATGAAGAGATGTGGCCTTGCTCTGCACACCAAAACTAGGTATGCACAAAAAATGCCTATAGAATATGAATCCAAGGTTGTGTCTTTTCACAAATTTCTACTGGATGCAAGAAAGAAAAATGGATTGAAATAAGCCAGATTGGAAACATGGATGAAGTCCCATTAACCTTTAATGTTCCATCAAATAAGACTGTTGATGTGAAAGGTACCAAAACCATAACCTCAGGGCACGATAAAACCCATTATACGATTGTGTTGTCCTGCTGTGCAGATGGCACCAAACTGCCACCAATGCTGATTGTCAAGAGAAAAAACCTGCCAAAACAGGCAATCCCAAGAGGAGTTATTGTTCATGTTCATGACAAAGGATGGATAGACGAAAATAGCATGATATGGATAGAAAAAGTTTGGTCCAAATGTCCTGGAGGGCTTCTGAAAAAATCTGCTCTATTAGTGCTTGACCAGTTTAGGGCACATATCACTGAAGCCACAAAAAAGAGATTTAAAAAGGAAACCCACCTAGCCATAATTCCTGGGAGGCTTACCAGCCAGTTGCAACCTTTGGACATTTCCATCAACAAGCCATTTAAAGTTTTCATGAGAGAAGAGTGGAACAAATGGATGGCTGCTAGAGATCATGATCTGACATCAGCTGGGTGAATGAAGAGGCTCACTATTACCCAAGTTTGTGAGCAGGTAAAAACCTCATGGCAGTCAGGTAAGGATGAACTGTTGTGAGGTCCTTCAAAAAATGTGGCATCAGCAATACCTTAGACATCTCTGAAGATGATGTCCTCCAAAGATGATGTCCTCCAAGAACAGAGTGAAGAAAGTTATACTAGCAATTCTGAGGAACTGAGCTTCATAAATGTGGACAGTAATGACAAGGAGTTCTTGGGGTTCCCTGATGATTAGAGGAGTTCCTGTACTTAAAGCTTAAAGTCAGTAATAATGGTTGTTAATGCTGATGTTGAGTTCTGTTGACGTTTACTTTGGTGAAATATTATGTTATTTATGTTATTGAATATTTTACCATATTTTTTGCTTCAAAAATTTTTCCCTATTTTCCTTCTCTAAAACCTAGGTGCATCTTACAGACTGGTGTGTCTTCTGGTCCAAAAAATATGGTGCACTGACAGAGAGCGACTGATGGGGAGCAATCCAGCATGCTTTACTAAATATTTACATGTACATGGTAGCCTTCACAAGATAATGAAGGCCTAAAGAAGCAATAAAAGCAGGAAGCTTTTATACCTTTTAGGCAAAGAAACAATACATTTGTGAAGAATTGACAAGACAAAGGGGTTTCAGCTAGGTGCAGTATAGTTAACGGTGAAGAAGAGTTGTTTATCAAGATATGTTTGTACAGTCTTCTCAGCCCTGAATTCCCTGTATCTGGTGATAAGGATGCCCTCTTTTCTCTTGGCACAGGGTGGCTACTTCTCACATGGGGATCTTCTGTCTCAGGGAAGAAAAGCGTCTGTAGTTTTCTGAAATTCCTTTAGTTTAAGATTTTTAACACACCAAGGTGCCTTACCTGGGGTAGCGTGTCTGGAACCCCATCACAAGCAATTGTGTACCATGAACATGCCTAGAAGATTGTCATCCATTCCAATAATCTACCTGTTTCATAGGTTTAAGGAGTTTAGAGCACTTTTATTTGTTTGGGGACAGAAGAAGATAAGTATAAGGTGATATACAACCAAGAAGTATCATTTTTTTCATGGAATGTTTTTACTTTTTGCTTTACAGTGACTGCCCCATCCACAGGAGAGTAAGTACAGCACCTTACATAGAGTGGACCCTCCAGTGTATGGCAACAGAAGTATTAAAAAATGCAAATGGATTGTATTGCTCAGCCCAAAGCCCCAGGCAGAAAGCTCGTCTACGATAAAATACAGTCATTTGGAATAAGATGGTGGGGACAGAGACACAAACTCTCTACATGCCCACCAGCTCCACCAGCACCATCATACACTTTACCCTAGGGTCCTCAAAGTTCGCTTCATATATGGCCACTGACATACCACGTGCTATGTCTGAATGTTTGCTTCCTCCAAAAACATCATAGGTTGAAACCTAACCCTCAGGGAGATGGTATTAGGCATTTGAAAGGTGATGAGGTCTCGAGGGTAGAATCAAACAAGGGTCCTCACCCAACCATGCTGGAACCCTAATCTTAGACTTCCAAGCTTTAGAACTGTGAGAAATTAATTTCTGCTGTGTATAAGCTGCCCAGCCTGTACCATTTTATTATTGCAGGCTGAGTGGACTAAGACACCATACATTGTACTCTATGTGGACCCACTAGAACTTTGATATGAAAGAGAGGTCTGAGGAGAGCTCATATCAACAGGGCTAAGCACTTATTAACATGATAGAATCTTGGGCTCCAGCCAAGACATTCTGAATCAGAATCTGCATTTTAACAAGCTCCCCAGGTGATTCTTATGCAAGTTAGAGTTTGAGAAGTACTCTTCTAGGTGAATGATTCTCAAACTTCGACAAACGTGGGCTAGTGGAGAGTTTTAGAAAAGCCTGTGCTCCATCCCTGAGTGTTCAGATTGAATTGCCACGAGGGTGCATCCTAGGACTCGGGATTCTCATGTTCAGCTAAGTTATTGAATCTGTGCTCTAAACCAGTGTTTCTCAAGCCTCCTTGGTAAAAAGCACCTGGAGGTAACTTAAAATTTCCAATTCTCAGGCTTAATTCTGGAGTCACAATGGCAGTACCTCCAAGGGCCACATCTTGGAAGCTTATGTTTATAGGTGCCCCAGGTGAAACCAACCATCAGGAACCTTTGGCAGACAGTGCTTCAGAGTAGTTTGAATACACAGAGCCTGAGAAAGAAGTAGTATCTTTCAAAAGAATGCATTCTGGGCTCTTCTCAGGCATGGCATTACTTCCTGCCTTTATAAGACAGCTTATTCACAAGGCACAATTATGAATGTACTATGCTTGGATCACTAATGAAGTGCTTTGACTATTAACCTCTATGCTTTAGAGCAGGATCTTTAAAGTCATTATTTTTCATTCAACAAATATGTGTCAAAGGTTATATTAACTAGACAATGTTCTAAACACTGAGAGTAAAGCTAAACAAATTCTCTATTCCGATGACATTTTTATTCAAATGAGGAAATACATATTGAAAAATAGAAAAGGATGGCTTTGGTGATACAGACTATGCAGATAGAAATGTAATAGAAAGTGGGTGCTGGGTGCGGGTGAGAAGCAGTCTGCTTTGGAAAGGTTAATGGAACAGCTTTCTGTGAGGTGAGATTTAAAATATAAGAACCTCCAAATAAATAAATAAATAAATATAACGGGCAAGGAGAAGTGTGTTCCAGACAGAGGAAACAATAAGACTGAATGACTGAGCTGGAGCGAGCTCAGGGTGCTTCAAGACCTGGTCCATGCAGCCATCCCCGCATGAGCATGGGAGTGGTTTGGGATGAAACTGCAGAGACAGTCAGGGAACCGGTGCATGCAGTCCTTGTCAGCTGGGCTCATGAATTAGGTTTCACTCTAAGAACAATGGAGGGTCATTAGAAGGTTTTTACAGGGAGGCGATACGATTTGGAGGTTCTTTGGAGAATGAATTGTCATGACAAAAGTGGGGCTGAAAGTCCAAGAAGGCAGTTACTGTTGTTGTCCAGGTGAGAAAAGACGGAGGCCTGGCTGGGAGGAGCAGGTATGGAGAAAAGTGCATGTGTCCCCTCGTGTATGCTCCATTGACATATTGCTATGAGTTGATTTACTTCCCATTTCAGAAAAGGATATTTGTTCCTGTGTGGTTTATGCTTTACTTGTTTTGTAGAAGCCTTATTTTTGTCTTTGCTCATTCTGCTAAAAGACAGGAATTCACTGTAATATGGGTGTGAGACCAGGGAGGTTCTCTCCACTCACTATGGCTTAGTTAAAGATTTTCATTCATAAATCTCTGAAGTATTTGCTTGTTCTGATTTTTTTTTCTAGCTTAGATTTTCAAACTCCTCTAATGCTTTTTGTCAATTGTGCAATGCTTTTCATGTGAGTGGAAGGAGAACTCATACCATTTTGAGTGGTCAGGTGCCTTTAAATGATTTAAAATGCGGGGAGATATTTAACTCTTTGGCAAAGGGATTTGGAGAACATGTTATTTCCAGCTGTGGGTTAGATCCATATTGGGAAGGAGAAATTCTTAGCATCAAAAATAACACAGAATACATCCAGGTGTTTTTAAAAAGCTGCAAAAAATATTGCAGCCAAGAAGAATCTTTCATTGTTCCTTCATGATGCCATACTTCTTCCTCAGTGAAAATGGATATCACACATCATGCTTCTGAAAGGACTCTTGGATTCATTCCAGTCATCTAGGATGGAAAATGGGCTTTTGAGAACATTAAAAGCAGGAAACTGGAGCAAGAGAGTGTGGGCACTTGCAAAGGTGCTAAAGATGAACAGGACTTAACTTTGTAAAGAAACAAGTCTGGGGTAGGTGGTAGAAAATTCCATTCTGGAAGAACAGGGATTGGGAGGAGGACTTGAGAAGTAATAAACCATTACATTGATGGTGCTAACTTAAGAAGAGGAAAAAAAAATAAAGCAAGACTATGTCATCATAACTCAAGTAAAATAGTTGCTTTTGGGTCCTGCACAAGTTATCAGCTCACAGTTGGTTATATACTCAACACAACTATAACTGGGTTGTAAGAGTAGATGCCTGGAGTTTAAGGTTGACCCCTGGGAGGACAATCAGACAACACATTCCTTTGTGTTGCCTTTAGGGAGAGGACATGGGAGTGATTGGATCATAGACCATTTTAGAATAAAGACTGAATTAAGTTTGCTGGGCTTCTATCCAATTAATAGCAAAGCAATTCAACATAATTGACCCCAGAATGGTTGATTTGGTGACACATGGATAGAGCTTTGACAGCTTAGCAGTGAGATCAGGGAAGGAAATTAATATGTGATTTAAGTAAACTCAGGCACCTGGTAGTTTAATAGACTTAGACACTTTCATCTTTTGTTATTGGATTGAATCTGGCCCAGTTGGGAGTTATTGAAAAATTGATTGCAATAAACTGGCCTCCATGATATGCCACTTTGGGCTCAAAGCTCTTCCTGGATCACCTAAGGGAAATGATGCAACAGCGGCACTGGCACACACGCGTGTATTTAACTTACACAGACCAACCTTGTGTTTCTTCCTAGGAGGTGGCTGTAAGGTGTGATAAATGGTGAAAAGTTTTGGAACCAAAGGTAAGACTTAAAAATGACAGAAAGACCTGTGTTGGACATAGTTCAAGAAATACACTTTTAATTAAAGCAAAAAAAAATTGGTCTTAAGCTGATTTCTTCTAGGTTCTGCTCCTACGTTTGATCCAATATTTTCATGGCAGAAATAAGGACTTGGGTATATTTGCTTAGCTCTGCCTCACATGCTCATTCATTTTTTGCTCTTTGGACTTTGCTATTTCACCTTCTCCTTCCATTACTCCATGTTTGCATGTATATGGTGTGTGTGTGTCATGTTATGATGTATCTAAAAGAGAAGGTCTAAAATTTTACTAGCTTTTTAAATGTAGCTATAATACATGAATCAAATTTTAAACCATCTGGAAGTAAATAAAGTAAAAGAATATTTGAAATTTAAATAGGCTTACCACATTGCCTTACAAAAAGTCTGTACCAATTTATACTTCCACAACAGTATAGAAGAGGGTCCTTTCTTTTCCATGTCTTTGCTGAGAATTGGTTTAACAACTTAGGTGTTTCAGACTGAATGTGGAGGTATTTGAATGTGTTTTTGTTTGTTTGTTTGTTGTTTGTTTCACAACATGGGATCACTCAGTGTTCTCTAGGTCCACTTTTCTCCCTTCTAGTTTCTCCAAAGTGGCCTGCTCACAGTCACTGTTGTTTTCTGTCTTTTTCCATTAGCTCTTTGATATCTGAGACCTGTGCATCTTTTACTGTACTCTTCCCCTCCTGGCCCAGTAACTGGCAAAGAATAGCATTGAATGTGTTGAATTTATGGTGGGCAGCAACTCCATTCTATTCTCAGAGGGTGGGGGAAAGGAAAGGGAGGTAGATGGACGTGGCAGCTCTGAAGACTCCCACTAACATTGCAACTTCATCCCTTCTTCTTTTCTGGAGATAAACATAATGTTTCCCCATAAAATCAGGTGCTTTAAAATTTCCTCCTTCTATTCTCCTTTTATTGAAATTTAGGAAAATTTATTACATTTGAGGCTCATACTTTTTCTTATTTAGTTCAATGCATTTTTCAAATTAGAATTTATACCATAGATAATTTGCTTGTTTTTAAGGGAAAAAAGCTATATTACTTTATCAGACTTTTATGCACTCTCTACCACCTAAGGAAAAGCAGAGAAAATTCATGACAACTTGATAAGACAGGAGTTTTTCTTGATGGAGATTTTTATCCTGATCACATGTTCATTGTAGAACATTTAAACAAATTCTGAAGAGTATAAAGAAATAAATGTAATCCTTACACTACCTTTTATTACCAAAATATACATTTTGTCTTAAGCCAGATTTCTCCAAAAGCAGACACGAAGGTAAGGATGCGAATGTAGGTAGTGTTTTGGAAGTAATCTCAGGAAGCACTTATGGGAGAGTGTAGAAGTACGAGGAGGAAGGGAAGAAAGGCAGTGCAGGCTGTTTGGAAGAGCAGGTAGCCATCTTGGGCAAGGGGAGCTCAGTCCCTCTGGGTACATCTGTGAGACCATGTAACACATGCTTCTGTGTTGTTCCACCTGAGAGACAACTAAATTTGTATATTCGTATTCCATTTCCAGTCCATGATTGATGGAGGGATGCTTCTAGGGGTCCCTGCACCACAACTTTTGGCTTCTGGGTTCTGCTTTAAGAACAAGCTGAGCAAGCTAATGTGGCCAGAGAAAACCTTTAGGCAAAGAGTTGTGGGTACTTAAAATATGAAACCAGTGTGTGACAAAGACCTAGGCAGAACATTGACAGCATTTCTATGCAATCATTAGAGGAACCAAAGGTTAAGACTTAAAAATGACAGAATCTGCCCCAGGTGGGTTCAGTCTATACCATGTTTTACCCTCTCCCACAAACAGGCAGTGCTTAACAAGTAGGGCATTCACAGAAACAATAGTTTTAAAAAATCAAATTCAAGACTGAGCACACAAACAAAAATCACCACTAGTGAATGTGGCAGTGAGCCAAAGCTTCAAACATGCTTGTGATGGTCAGCTTGGTATCCTGTATTCCTACACTCTGCCATGAAAAGAACATGCCCCCAGGTAGTTGATCTAAGGAAGGTGTGAAGTGAGTCAGACCTGAATCCAACCTGAATTTGGAAGCCCAGCCCAGCCCAATACCATCTAAAGTGGAACCACCTTGATCTGTACATTTGAGAGCAAGAATATTTATGATATATAATATTTATATATTTATTTATGACTATTTATTATAATATTTATTTATATATAAATAAATGTGTATTGTTGTAAGCCATTGCTCTGCAGAGCTACCTGTTCTGTAGCATTCTCACAACAGTTGACTGCTACAGTGCTCATTAATACAGCTGATATAGCTTAAAAAATAAATACACACATATATAATTATGATCATTACAGATCATTTTTAAAAGAAAGAGAAAATAAACTAGAGAACTTGTAAATTATAAATTTTATCACTAAAATTAAAAGCTCAATAGGGATTAAATATCATGAAAGCAAATAAGAAAGATAAATTCATGAGTTAATAAATTGAACCAAAACCTTTTTTTCAGTTACTTTCTTTTATTCTGTGAGATTTCAGTAAATAGGTATGTACATGATATATGTTAATTTAGACACAATGGGAATGAAGACCAAAGGAGAGGCTTCTGGAGAAACTCCCACTACTTTCAGATCTTCAGGGTAGAGGCTGATTTCTCTTAACTTCCCGACACCCCTGAGAGTAGGCTGAATACATACTGGCCTAACTTTCTAATTTGTTTCTTGAAGATGGACAGTCTGTTTAGAAGAGGCCTTTCACCTGTTCGGTTTTAGGGTCTCAGTCAATATCATAGAAACAGGGCCAGGTAGGGAGTCCAGTCATTGTGCTCATCATTCCCTCCAGGGGGCACAGAAAACCTGCCCCAATGCTGGTGTGGATGTCACAGACGGGCAGGATGAAGCCGATGGGCACACATTTTTGCTCTGGATTTTGAGACAAGGACAGGTGCATTTTGGCCATGCAGATGGGCAGATTCCCAGAGCCCTGCTTTGTGTAAATTCCACCTTGTGTTGAGCTTCAGGGAGCAACTCAATGTCATCTGTCCCTAGATCTGCGCGATGATCCTGATTTTATCCTCATCTGGAAGCTTGGGGTCATAGAGGAGCTGGAAGCTGCTGGTTGCCTGAGCTGCTCTCTGGACAACCTGAGCAGGGCTAGGGTGCCCTTGCCCACTTCTGCTAATGTACATTTCACAGCATCAAAAGCCCCATGTTCTTTGGCAAGGTGGCTGGCAAGGTGGCTGACCAGGTCCAGCTCAGTCTCTGTATCTGTCTTGAATGCATTCACAGCCACCACTACTGGAACTCCAAACATTCTGGTATTTTCAATTTGTTTCTTCAAGTTACTAAGTCTTTTTTAACCAACTCCAGGTTCTCCTCTATGCAAGCCTTGGGAAGAGGCAGTCCAGCAGTTACCATGGGGCCACTTCCATGCAGTCCTAACAGTGGCAACAAGCACCACCATGTGAGGGCAGAGACCAGAATACCAGGATTTGATGTTAAAAAACTTTTCCATTCCAATGTCAGCTCTGAATCCTGCTTCAGTCACTGCAAATCCTTTGGGGCCAACAAGCTTGAGCACAATCTGGTCTGCAATGATAGAGGAATTCCCATGCGTGATATCAGCGAATGGCCCAGCGTGAACACTGGAGTACCCTCTAATGTCTGCATGAGATTGGGCTTGATTGCATCCTTCATGAGCACAGGCAATGCGCCACTCACCCCCAGATCTTCAGTACTGATGGGCTCCCCTTTCTTGCTGGATGCCACCACCATTTTGCTCAGTTTCTCTCTCATGTCTTCTAGGGAACTGGTCAGAGCCAGGACAGCCATGATTCACTGGCCACAGAGATATCAAACGAGGCCATCTTTGTGTGCCCCTTCTCTCTTGGAGCCTGCCCAATTGTGATCTTCCTCAGGAATCAATCATTGGTATCCAGCACTCTTTGCCAGGTTATGGATTCTGGATCAATATCCAGTCTAGCAAATCTGTTTATCTCTTCATCTGTCAATGTGGTAGGGTTGGTCTTTTCAATGCCTAGTCTCCGTAACCTTTGGATTTGATATCAGACAACTTTTCCACTCCATTTACTGATGGCACCAAATGATTAAAGAGAGCCTTGTCAGTCTGGGTCAGTTCATGGAATATCCGGGCATCAATGGCGGTGGCCACGAGGTTATTAGCTGCAGTGATGATGTGGATGTCACCAGTGAGGTGCAGATTAAACTCTTCCATAGGAATGACTTTCGAGTAGCCACCACCTCCAGCACCACCTTTTATTCCAAAGGTGGGGCCCTGAGAAGGCTGCCGTACACATGCAAAGACATTCTGATGGAGGTGGGCTCCAATGGCTTGCACGAGCCCAATTATGGTTGTGCTCTCCCCCTCTCCCAGGGGTGTTGGAGTTATTCCATTTATCACCATGTATCTTCCATAGGGTTGCAGCTTCAGGTGTTTCAACACTGACAGCAAAACTTTGGCCTTTGTTTCCCCATGCAGTTCCACCTCTTCAGAGAACAGACCAATTTCTCGAGCCAGGTCACCAATGGGCATTGGCTTGTGGGATCGTGATATGTCAATGTCACTAAGAACAGGTGTCTTGAGGTTAAGCTTGGTATACTGAATCTGCCACTTTCCTGGCTTAAATTTCTTCAGGAAACACTTTGCACTCTCTACTGTGCTCTGCATTAGCATGGCCATGGTCATGGGCCCAGGAGTGATGAAGCCCACCCTCTCCTTTGCCTCACTGTATGCCACATCACCCACAATCTTTCCCCCACTGGGTTTAGTATCATCTGGGACATAATTGATTCCATAGTTGATGAAGATTACCCCAGGTTTGATCCACTCTCCTTTCACCATTTCAGGTTGACAAGTTGCAACCACCAGGATATCACCTTTACTTACCTCCTCATCCAGGTTGGCAGTCTTGGAGTGGCAGGTGGTCACTGTGGCATGGTTCCACAGAAGCAGGTCATGCATGGGGGTGCTGACTATTTTGCTATGCCCGACCACCACAGTGTACCTCCTGGCAATCTGCACCCCTGTCCCTTTGATGAGTTCCAAGCATCCTTTAGGGGTACAAGGGATGAAACAGTCATTTAAGTCATCTCTAGCAAGTTTTCCAGCACTGGTGTTAGTCAATCCATCCACATCCTTCTCCAGTGCAATAGTGTTGACCACTGCTTCAGTGTTAATGGGATTTTCTGAATCTAAAGGTAGCTGCACTATGAACCCATGTACAGTGAACTCTTCATTCAAAGATGTAATGTACTTTAACACCTCAGATTCCATGGCAGTTCTTGGTAACTTAATGTGAGTGGATTTGATCCCAATCTCCCCTGTAGCCTTCAGCTCCACATTTATATAAAGATTGGAATAATCTGTCACCAACCTGTAATATTGCCAGGCCTGGTGTGAAACCAGGTAATTGCTCCTTTATCTCAGTGACCTGGTTCTTCAGTCACTGCCTTATTTACATGGAGATCTCCTTCCTGTTCAAGATTTCCACCAGCACCATGACCTTTCCTACTCTGTTACCCAGAATGGATACTGCCAAAATCGATGTTTGCCTCCCTTTGCTGTTGTGTGGGACCTGAACCAAAAACTTGATCTAATAATTTAGCACACACAAAGAAAAAGGTAATCATGAAATAAAAATTAAAACATGTTAAAGAGATCAAAGAATGGGGAGAAGGAAATAATGAAAGTGGTAACAAAAAAAAAAGCAAGAAGTAAGAGCTCATCAGATTGTTCAGCAGGACTAAATGAAAAGGGGCTATTACGTAGATATGTTATGGCAAAACTTCATTAGAATAAGAATTTGGAAGAGAGAGGGGTAATGAGGAAAGTATACCTACAAAGTACATTAAATTAATGTATACCAAGATTCTCATAAGCAACAGATTTTTAAAAAATTAATTTTAAAAAACAGCTTTAGTAAACTAAGACCAGAGGATAACTTCATTAGTTCATAACTTTCTTAACTTCTAGAAAACTATATCAAACATTATACTTAATGGTAAATCACTTAAATCATGTTTCTATAGTTTTAAATTTCAAAAATATCACATGTATGTTTTCATTCTAAATTGATATAGATCTGTGTAAACATTTTGAGTCACTGCATGGTATTTTATTATATACATGGATATATTCTAAATTACTTAATCAGTCCCTCTTTAATGAGGATTGATTGTTTCTTATTCATAATCAATAAAGTCTAGTTCAGTGAACATTGTAGTTGAAATTTCTCACATCCTCTTGGATTGAATATCATCAATATCTTTAAACTTGACTAATGATTGAAAAATATTGTAGAGTTTTAAAGGTATTCTTTAAAAATTGCTAGTGAAACTAAAAGTCATCCTGTGTTTATTCATTCAACAAATAGTGCCAGCTCTCTGCCGGGTCTGCTCTATGAAGTTGACACACATCCATCACTGCATCAAACAGATGCGGTTCGCTCCCCTTGGGTGTTCTGTGTATTCCATCTTTTAAGAGCAGCTCACTAATCTACTGAACTGTTCAACTTGTTCCTTTTGTTTTTTAGAAAGTTTTATGCATTGGAATTTTTAAGTTACTTAAATTACACTATTGTTTAATGCCATAATTACAACCAATTTAATATCTGTTTATATTTTAGCTTTTGTAGGGTTTTTGTGTGTTTTTTAAATTTTTTTTTGCAGCCCCAGAAGGTACACCTTTTAATGTTTCCCTGTATTTTTATTCCTACTGATCTGAGGATTACAGGAATACTCATCCATATTTTCTTCTCATGTACTTATAATTATTATACTTTTAACTTAAAAACTTACCAAATAATACACAAAACAGACTTTCTCTCTGGCTGGCCTGACCTAAGAATCATGTGTACCATGAATAATGTTGACTGCATTGTTTGGTAATGAAGATGTGCTTTTTAACCTATTAAGGGTATGTGTTATTCATGTATCAAACTCTCCCTGTATCAAAACATGGTGATGTCAGCAGAATTGCTTCAAATAACCTAAGTCAAAATGTTCTTGGAAGCAGAATCACTGCCTTCAGAATAAGGTCTAAATTCTTAAGGGACCCCTTGGCCCTGCACCAATTCCACTGAAGCTTCCTGGACAGTGCATGACCTCTCCCCTGGACTCCTCAGCAGGCATTGCTCCTGCATGCCCCAGGTTTCTTCTCTATCTTCACTTAACTGACTCCCACGACACTTCAGACCACAGCTTCAAAGTTGTCAAGTTGGGAGGAAGCTGGCAGTCAGTTCATAAATATTTATTGGGCCAACTAGTAAATGCCAGTTCTTCTTTGATCACCCTCTCCCCTCAGCTCCCCAGCCAAGGGTGGGTTTGTTTGCCACCCCCATGTATGGTCATATTACCCATCACACCACATTAGAATGGCCTCGGTACTTCACTGTAACAACTACAAGGGAGTAAGCACCTTGTCTTGTTTACAAGGGTATCCCCAGCCACTGACATATAAATCAGAGTGGATGTCAACCAAACATTAAACCCATAAGGACCAGGAGGAAAATGTGCAACAGTTTAATTTACTGGAAAATCAACAGATCAAGAGAAAACATACCCATCCTACAGAGACTTGTGCTATGTTTGACTTAGAATTCTAACACAGGCTTTGAAGTCAGAAAAACTGATTTCAACTTATGGTAACATTGGGTTCTACCTCTATGACCTTGGACAAGCAATTTTTCTCAACTCCAGTTTCTTTATTGATTAATTGACATAATGCCTACACTCCCCATGTCTTAAGATAACATTTCTTGAGCTCTTTTTATGTGCCACCCATTGAGATTATTTTATTAATTATGTTACATAGTTTAATCTTCCTGCCTTATGGTTCAGATACTATTATTGTCTACACCAACAAATTGAAAAATCCAAAGACATTGAGTCCAGATGAGGACATTGGATATGCTTACTGAGAGTAGTAAGAATGATTAGAGGTAATTTAGTTTACTCTGAAAGTTTAAAAGGTTAAATGAGTTAACCAAGTTCACACATCTGGAAAAAAAAAGCCATGATTCTGACCCAGGACAGCCCCAAACCTGAACACATCACTAAATCATTGTTTAATATTTATTCAATTAGGACAAGGGAGTTGTAAGTGGATGGGCTTTGTAAACTGTCAAGCACAGAGGGAAACCTGGTCATGAGGAGCAACTCATTTGTAGGTCAAAGAAGGCAGCAGCAGCGTCTGAATGTGACTTTGCCTTCAGGGAGGAATGAATGCCTGGGACTTCAGATCTAATCCAAGTTCAATGTGTCTAACCCAAGGTTATTTTTGATTCAAGGCCACTGTGTGCTGGTTTCTATCAACACTGAAATAAACACCACTTTGTAATCTGCACCTTTTATTAATGATGTGACTCACTTAATGAGGGCTTTGCTGACTCACATCAATCTTCCTTCTAGGAGAGGCCCATCAAGGAGTTGTGGGCAGCTGCCAGCCTGGGTCTCCCCTGCGTTCACATTTGGCAAAAACCAGCCTCTTTGCAAGCACCTCCTCCCTCCAGCAGAGGGGAAGGCATGAACCCTCAAGACTCAGGATGGACACAAAAACACACATGAGTTTTAAGGGCTATTTTATTGGCTTTCTCTGGGCATTATTTTTTAATTGAATTTTATTTTTTATTTTATTTATTTGTTTCAGGCAACCAAACATCCATAGATGAATTCCTCTAATAACCTTATCATAAAATATTCTCCAAGTGGGCAAAGGCACTAACCAAAATTGTGAAAGATCTGAGTAAGGAAAGAACAAAATGAGATATGGAAGATTTTTTATTGCACAGTTTCTCTGATTTTGCACCCCAGGCTGACTTTGCTGTAATGATAACATGTAAATTAGCTTTGTCATTATGGAATGGTCATGTGAGTGGTTTCTCCAGATTCTGTTAATCTGTGATTCTGCCTGTGTGTAATCAAACACTGACCATTTTTTCCTGAGGAACTGCTTTTTTTTTTTTTTTTTTTGCTGTGAAAATAAGATCCTTTACCCAATGCACTAGTTCTTAGGTCTAATTATTTCCACTGTCCACATAGAATTCTGGGAAAGCAGTTCAGGACAAACCCATCAGGACAGCCCATGCTCCTTGTTTTACATGGAGGTGCCAGCTGCTCCTCCCTTTTTCCCACCCTGTGAGTAGCACGTCAAGTTCAGGAGCTTCTGGATAATGGTACCATCTTGAAGACCAACTCCCTTCCCCCTCTCACCATTGCAGTCCTGATTGAACTGAGGAAGAGAGGGAGCCCCAAAGCAGGGAAGAAGTCTTTCTCAGTATGGCATCAATGGAAGGGTGCTACTGAACTGTGAGGATATAAACTACACAGAACACGAAAGTGAAAGATAAGGACAGCCAGGGCAGAGTGGTAGCTCAAAACTTTCTCAGAAGGCAGTTTGAGCCTCAGAAGATACATGTAGGGAAAACCTGGTTGTTCTTGTGTTATTTTGGTTGTTTCTAGATGGAGGGAGGTTGCAAGTGAGGAAATGCTGAAAGGTTCAAAGGGAATGCTCCATGCAGGGGACTCTCCTTGGCCATGGTGGACAGCTGGGATGGAAGGCTCCCATACAGTGCAGAGTGTGAGAATTTCCATAAGCAGCCACATCACTGCCCCCACATGATGGGTGGCAGTTCTGGGAGAGAAGTCATGTGGAATTCACAGTTGGTTTCACCAGAACACCTGGGCATGAAGCCAGAAGCCAGAAGCCAGCAAAGGCAATGAAAATAGTATGGCTGGTCTCTCTGACTGCATTGTACCAAGCAGGGTCCACCACTCCCACATAGCAGCTGGTCAGGTATAGAGAAAAAAGGCTGTGAGGAGTTACCCTGCCATATTGTGATGTCTGAAGCATTGCCCACCCCCATTGGGCTGTTTGGCTTCTGAACTGGTAACTAGCTACCCAGGTTAAGATTGAAGAGCAAGAACCTGTGGGAAGGAAGGAAACAAATGGAAGACCTGGACAGTATCCAAACAGAATGAAAATAAGAGAAAGGCAGTATTGTATTCCAGAGATGGTGGAAGAATTAGGGGGCATCAGAGCAGACAAAATACAGGTGTGTTGCCACCTCTTGCATTTCTCAGCAGTGCCCCTCAAGAGAGAGATGAACTTCAGCTCCCAGCTAGCCAGACTGGCAGCCAGGTGGAAGGGAACTCAGCTCTTCTAGGAGAAACATTTTCTTCCCATGGTTTTTGATCTAGGTTGATTGAGAGTTTGTTAGTATGAAGACTTGCAGGGGTGAAAACAGAACAATGTCTCCTAAACTTTGAGCTGAAGCTGTTTTAAGTAGTGACTCAAAGCTCTGGACTTAGAAAGAGGTAAAATTCACCTTCATATCATTTTAGAAACATCTACTGTTAAGCGTCCCCTACCAGAGGACATGTCCCAGGCTTTTGGGAATAGTCAGGGTCCCCAGGAGAAACACTGAAGCCTGTTGAGAGGAGGGCTGGGCAGAACACAGAAGCAATTAAACAAAAGACCTCACTTGAAATGGTAATGGCACAAGAGCTTTGGCCATAGTTGCTTGTACACGGAACAGATGAGAAGCACATAAACAGCATAGCTACTAAAATACTGAGGAAATTGTCTTTGACAGTATTGCTAGCTAGACCACACTGCCTAAGAAACTCTCAGCCCTCAGCCTCACACCACAGCAAGCCCAAAGGAATACACAGTGCCCATGGACAGTAACCTCTCCAAAGTCCACCTCAGCTGTGACACCAGGGACAATGAACAGAAAGCAGGACTGAGGCTATGAGATGGGACACCTAGCATCCCAATTCACCTACAGAAGCTGACTCTTCTATTTTTTTTTTTAGTGACTGGGGTCATTTTTATAGATTGAACAGGGCCAGGGAGGGAGAGAACTAGAAACACACAGTAGTCACTGGTCAGTAACTGTGCTGTGCTTCCAATTCTCCTGTCTTATTTTCTTCTCTAAAAATGTGTTCATTTGATTTTCACATTACTTTTTCACTGACATAGCTTAGGTATAGGGGGACAAAGCCCTTGGATTTTAGGTTATGACATAGCTGTGGAAGCCATTCTAGACTTAATAGTCAGGGTTGTACCTCATCCAGGGGTCATGGAGTTTGGGTTGGATGCACCAGCCAGGTAGGACCTGGGACTGTCTCCCTGCAGGAGAGGAAGGTGGATATGTAAGGGAAAACAACGTGTACATTCAGGCAGTCAAAACAGCAGGTAGGCAGAGACAAAGTGCACCCAGCTAGCTGGAAACGACCATGATGTGATGCTTTCTTGGCCTGTATCCCCTGGGAGAAATCCTTCTCACTCACATAGCCAAGTTGCACTGCTGGCTGGCCAGTTTAGATCTGGCTCCCTACCCCTAGGACTGCTGTGTCCTAGTGGTCGAGTTACAGGGACGTGGAATGTTAGAACTAAAAGAACATTACAATAGTCTTGCCCTGTCCCCAAATTTCACCAAAAGGAGGAACTAGAAGTCAGAGATGCAGAGTGACTCCCGACGTCACAGAGCTACGTTATGGTGAAGCATGGCCTAGAAAACTTAGTTCTCCCGGTACCTGGGCCTGTGAGCTTTCCCACCACCTCACTATCTCCAACTGAAATACATCCATTCTAAATGGTCATTCCTGGCATATGCCAGGCATTCTCTTCTGCATCTCTCACAATAAAAAGGCTTGCAAAAGGGAACTGGAAGGATTTGGGGTGCAAATGCTTGCTTTGAGCTGAACTTGCTATGTGGCTGCAGCTGAACCATAAAGCAATTTGGTCTTGGCAGCCCCCTTCTTTTAATTCAAATTTGCAAGTAAAGTAATAAAGTATAACAGAAGCTTCCTTTGATTTAAGGCTGCTGGGGGAGAGCCTGGAGTTAGATCTGAGTTGTTTATTTAAACCAGTGAATGGAACTTTAACAGAACAGCTAATAAACAAACCCTGCACAAGGTCATGCCAGGCTCCCTGGGACCTGAGGTGTTGGGTCTGAAATCCAGCCAAGGAGACCAAGGCCCCATTGGTCTCACAAAAGTCTCCAGTGGTCTCCTGGATCCCTGTGGGGCTCAGCTTTGGAATGTCTTCTGAGAAGCCAGGCCTTGGGGGGTGGTGGCAGCAAGAGGATATTTATTTTGTCCCCCCTAGAAGGGGGGATAGCCGAGGGATGCTGCCAGCCAGGAAGGCCAGCACCCTACAGCGCCGAGGCATGCAGCGGCCTCTATGAGATCACAGATCCATCCTCCAAGACTGCCATATTCTCCACAGAATGCAATGGAAGAATAATAATAAGACTTCAGACACAGTTCAGCTGACATTTAAATTATTTTTTAGACTTTTACCTTTGATTTATAATTATTGGGTAGACAAAAAGTTCATTTTTTTTCCTTAAGATGGATTAAGATTTGGTTTTTTGAAAAGATGGCTCTAGTAGTGCTTGGTTGTTGCGCGTGGGTCACCGGCCAGCAGTGACCACGGAACGCTGTGGATGGCTCGATGAAAACACACGAGAAAAAACATGCACAGAGACAAACTAGTTTCTGTGGAGAAGTAGGGACAGAATGGCCACCCCCCCTAGTGGGGAGCGTGCTGATTTACCGTCCATACCTGTTTTTATTAGGCTCATTTTGCATAATAATTCAGGTAAAGTACAGTACTCATTAGGGGAAGTAAGGAACTATAGAAAACAAAGAACTCTGCCGGTCTATTGAGTTGGGGTCAAAGAGCTGTAAGACTGAGGAACAAACTAACTTCCTCCTAAGACCCTTCTCATTCAACTGAGAGCATTCTAAACAAAGAAGGTTTCACAGTAATTTACATGTTCTTTCTTAGGCCTGATCACCCCGGGAAATCCGCACTTCTCAGTACCGAGGTGCACCACCCTGTTATTGTTTCAGGCTTAGGTGGAGCAAGGGAACTAAGGCAACCAAGAGATAAGGAGATTTTCTCCCAGATGCTGAAAACTCAGGCTATGTCAGAGCCAAGGAGCGAGGGTCCATCACCCCCTTTTGCTGCAGCCCCCCAAGTCCTTCTTTTGGGGGGCCTCCCAAAGTGATCGTGCCTGGCTTAGGTCGTTCCCCCGTGGGGAATCTTACCCGTCTTTGGCTAACCGACCAAGCTTTTTGGGGTTCAGCAGCAGAAGCAGCATTCCTGCCAGGGAGATAAACTTTTGTCTCCTTGCTGGCTTACGGTTCCAAGGGCGTTCCCTTAGCCTTAGCCTAGGCGGGGGTTTCAGCTTCTGATACCAGTCAGGGCGGTTCCCAACACTTGGTTGTCTTTAACTTCTTTCGAAACAATTGTTAGATTGTAGTGTGATAGTTGTCATATCAGTATGCATTTAAAAAAACTTACCAAAATTGGTGAATTTTTGCACAGCCATTTTAATATTAAGGACAGAAGAAAATATGCAACATTTTCAACATGTTATGTTTCATTATTTCAAGAAAGGTAAAAATACAACTGAAACACAAAAAAGGATTTGTGTAGTATATGAAGGTGCTGTGATTGATCAAACATGTCAAAATTGGTTTGTGAAGTTTTGTGCTGGAGATTTCTTGCTGGATGATGCTCCATAGTTGGGTAGACCAGTTGAAGTTGATAGCGATCAAATCGAGACATTAACTGAGAACAATCAATGTTCTACCATGTGGGAGATAACTGGCATACTCAAAATATCCAAATCAATAAAATTATTGGTAAAAGTGAAAAATGTGTCTTTTATTTTATAGAAAAAAACTGAATGGATTTTTTGGCAGCCCAATATGTTCACATAAGGACATAGTAGTGGCACTCTGACCTTATAATGACTCCTAGCCCCATCAGAAATTCTTCTCCCTAAAGCTTCTATTCCTGCTGCCCCTTCTTATGCAGAATTGTCTCCCTTCTCCTTTCTTCCTATATTTCAAGATTGAGGTCAGAAATAGCATCTTTCATGTTTTCTTCTTTTAACAACTCAGGAAAGAGGGAACTTTCTCTCTTCTGCTTCCTAAGGGGCTTGCTGGACCTGTGGCTTGCCATTACAATGTATCTTCTAATATTGTCTAGCTGTGAACCCAATTTCCTCTTTCCCATATGTTTTGTCCATAAGCAACACTCAGTAGAAACCATGGGAAGCAGGGAGAACGTCAGCACGGTGGTGGAGAGCTGGTCTCATCCCAGAGAAAATGAGGGAGGCTGAGGTGTATTGCTGTGTTACAGTGCCATGAGGATCCATCTCCACTCACAAAATGAGCTCTGGATGTTATTTTTTGTTTTGTTTTTGGCAAGATAGGTGCACCTTAGAGCTTAATTCTACTTCTTTTGCCTTTTAAAATGAGGTGGAAAGCCCCAGCTGATGTAACAATTGCTTATGACGTTCCTTTGCAGTATTTTTACAAAAGCAGTTTTACTAATAGTCTGTTTACAGTCACTTCCCTTTCACAGCTGGCCCCAGAGTGAAATGAAAACAACAAAAAAATGATACCCAGGGGTTTATCAATTTTTCTCCCTTATAAACTGTTAGTGTTTCTCAGCAGGAGAAGTCCACAGTCTCCAATTTATAACTCCTTTCAGAAGGATTTGTCTGCCCAGGTTGACTCACCACATGGAAAAGGCCAAGAGCCCTACAGCAGAGCCCAGTGCCCCTTGCTGAGCCTGATGACATCGTCATTATTGGGTCGGTGCAATGGTTGGGGGTCTGTGGTCCATGGAGCACTGGAGCCTCCCAGAGAGAAAAGAGGACACTATCCTGAGGTGGATTAGTGGAGATTCCAAAGAGCAGAGGGATTTTGTCCCCCTCTCTACAAGTTTCCTTAAATTTATTTTTAATTTTTCCAAGAAAAACCTCTGGTATGATACTCAGTATACAGGAACTAGGGAACAGTGTGCCAGCAGCACCTAAAATTCGAAGCCAAAGTAAAGAAAGTAAAGGGGCAGTGGTGCAGACCAGCTGGGGAGGAAAGCATGATGCAGAAAGCAAAGACAACAAGTCAGATTACCTCGCTGATTTGAAGAGAAGGCCATAGCCGAATCCCATCAGGACGGCATGTGTGCTGAGCTATGGCAAAAGTCATCACCTCAGAGCTAGGTAAGTGGCAGGAAGGAGTTTGTGCAAGGGGCCTTTTCATCCTTTAGACGTGTGCCTTGTTAAATAATACAAGACCATACTTATGATTTGATTTTGTGATCTTTTAATATTTTGTGAACTTTTAATGAATTTGTGATCCAGTTAATATTGTATTCCTTTATTTATTCATTTATTCAAAATGAGTATCAACTACAGACTGAGTTAACAATAAAACAATCTCTCCACTCATGATGCTTTCACTCTAATGCTAGGTGTGAGTTTAAATACATTATTCCACTGATTAGCTGCGTAAAGGGGGGGGGGTCATCCCCAAATCAGTTCACATAGCAGAAGCAGGAAGGACAGTCCTGAAGAGTTTCCATTGAGTCTGAGACCTAAAGGATGAAAAGATTGAGGCAGAAACAGAGGTAGACAGAGAAACAAATGATATGTGAAGAAAGGATCCTAACCCTAAAAGAAGTTTACTGAGTTAGAGAGAAAGAAAAGGCCAATATGATCAAAGCAAGTGGCTTAAGACAAGGAGTTGGTAGGGGATAGTCATTCAGGTCATGTAGTTCACATTGAGGATAATGAATGATACCTAAAAGGCAGTGGGAAGATATTGGAAAATTTTACATAGCAAGAAATGATCAGATATGTGTATAATGAATATTACTCCATCTGATCTATGAGAGATGAATCTAAGGAAGAAAAGACTACTGGGAAGTTAATATGGTAGTTTGAGTATGAAAGATAGTTCATTAATTGTAGGATGATAGCTTGGGCTCAGGTGACGGCAGTAGAGTTGCAGAGAGTGGAGATTTAAGTGAAATAAGCCAATCAAAGGAAGACAAATACCACATGATCTCATTTATAGGTAATATCTACTAGACAGAACAAACTGGCACAAAAATAGAAACTGAGGCATGGATACATCAAACAGACTGACAGATGTTGGAGGGGAGAGGGTACTGGATAAAAGAAAGTGAAGGGATTAGCCAAAGAACATGTATGCATGATACATAGACCCAGGCAACAGTGTGGTGATGACCAGAGGCAAAGAGGGGCAGGGGCTTGAAGGAGGGGAACAAAGAGGGGGGATGGGGACATCTGTAATAGTGTCAAAAATAAAATAAAGTTAAAAAATTAAATGCAGAATCATGCACAAAAAGCACAAAAATACAAAAACAAAAACAAACTCAAAATGTGGCACTAACAGATCTCAAGCACACTTGTTTACAGTATGAGAGCTGGAACAAGAAGGTTTTAAAAATGAAGGTACATTTGGGAAGTAGATTTGGCATGATTTGTTGATGAGTGGGATATGCGGTAGGCTTCTCACATGAGCAAGCTGGTAGCTGAGGCTTTTGCTTTCTCTGGCCAGCACCTTACTGTCTACTTCCCCTCAATCAGTGAGAACTGAAGTGAGGCATGAAGTTTCTCTCTCTTCAATCTCATGATCAGGCCACCATCCACCTCTCTATCAGCTACCTCTGACCCCTACCTCTCCACTTCCCAGCTTTGGGTCCTTGGCAAGCTATTGAATTCCATGTGTCAGAGCCCTTGTCTGTAAAATGTGGGAAAGTGTGAGAATTAAATGAGTGCATATCCAAAGACTCCTGGAACACAGAAGGAGCTCAATTGATGTGTTGTTATTTCCTCCCTTCCTTCCCTTTGTATCTCTGCCCTCTGAGATCTTGAACTTGGTGTTTTCCTTTTCTGAATATAACCTTCTGTCCTGTTCTCTCTCTCATTCCCCATCCCACAAAAACGTGCTCTTCCACCTCATTCAAATAAATATTCACTTATTGCCTCCATCCATCTAGCTAATTCCATTTTCCATGTCTGTTCTACTCAATTTTCAATACCTATTTTTGACCTCATGGTTATTTACAACCTGCATTTACAATGGCCCCCTGTTTCCTGGTTTCAAAAGCAGTAAAGTGGCTAAACTTGGGGACAGAGGTGGAGTGCTCAGGAAATACAGAGATGTTGCAGGTCAGAGGCAGGGCAGACAGGGACACTGTCTGGAGCTGGAGCCGATTCAGAAGCAGAAAAAACAGAGCCAGGCAAGCTGTTAGGTGAGTGGAGGCAGACATAACCTGACAGAGATAAGGGGTTTTGAAACAAAAGCAAAAACCTGCCACAGACAGGAAACCTCTCATTCCCTCCTGTCACTGTTGTGGCTGGATTCGGGGATCGCCTTCCTCTGCACATTTGCTAACTGGAGTCCTGGAGCCCTGGGCTACTGCCTGAAGCCACTGCCACATTAGCAGACCAGACAGCAGGCCGCACGCAGTCATAAAGTCTGGCTTCTGCTGGAGATGTCAGATCTGAACTGTGTGCTCCGGAGAGCGCCTTCCCAGCGTTTAAAGATATCTTTAAATGAAGGAGGCAGTTTAAGCCAGTTCATCTGAGAGTCCTTCCAGGTCTAGGAATTCTTGTCATCAATGGAGTAACTTGACTTTATTTCATTACTTAGCACATTTCATAAAATTATTTATTGAACAGATAATAAATTTGTGTGATAAAATGAAATCAAACAGCATAAAGGGGCACGTATATGCCAGAACCTTCACTTATCTTCTTTAGATAGAGCCACTGTCACAAGTTTTACAGGTAGTATGTGTGTATGAAATTTTTTATAAACATTTCATTGTGAATAATTACTTACAAGTATGAATAGCTAGGAACCTTTTCCAGTCACTCACTTATGTTTTAATCATGAAAGCAAACCTTCCCCTGCCTCTATTTATAGAATCGGTTCCTTTCTAATTGGTGTTCTCATTGTGCTGAGTACAGACCCCTGTCACATCCATAATGCTTTTCCATCTACATACGACTCATTCCACACACCAAAAAATAATGAACAAAATAATGAAATAAACCACCCCGAATAAAAGGAACTGTAAAGATGGCAGCAGAAATTAATGATAATACAAAACAGCCACCCAGAAAAAGTTATAGTTTGATCTGTAAAACCAAAGTTTGTTCTGTGTAAAAAACTAACAAACCACATAAATCTTTGGCAGGTCTGACTAAGAGAAAAAATAAAGAGACAAAAGTAAGCATTATTGAAGGCAAGAAAATTAATATGATGATAACTGTAGAAGGAGATTTTAAAATATGAGAATATTCTGTACCACTTTATGCAAACAAATTTTAAAATCTAGGTGAAAAATGGTTTCTCAGGAAAATAGAAATTACTCAAGAATGAGTACAAAACCTGTTAATACTAATAACCATACCAACACTGACAAAGTAGTCCAAGATTACCACCAAAACTTTGGGCCCAAGGGTTTTACAAGCAAATTCTACCACACTTTCAAGGAAAAGAATCTTCACATCATTGAACTTACTCTATAGCATAACAAAAGATAAGAAATTTCTCAACTCAATCTGCAAAGAGTTGGAAAAATGTTGGCCAGTCTCACATACATAGATGTACATGTTCTAAGTAACAAATTAACATATAAATCCAATAGCTTAGTAATAGAATGTCAAAGTGGTTTATCCCACTTACTATTGGACAATTCACTAATCTAATTTATCATATAAGCTGATTAAAAGGAGAAAAAAACATGATCACCTCAAAAGATGCCAAAGAAAGCATTTGATAAAATTCAACACCCTTCCTCAGTAAAATAAAATATTTTAATAATATTCTTTCATTAAAATGAAATGCCCTCACCCTCCAAAAGGGCATTTGCTGATTACTACATTAAAAATATCATGTAATTGTGAAATATTAAGGTGTTTATACTAATCAGGAACAAAACAAGATCTCTGTTATAATTGTCACTGGAAATATTAACCAATACTATAAGACAAGAAAAAGAAGAGTTTAAACTATTGCAAAGAAAAGAATCAAATGACCAATTTTCACAATTATCAATAAAGAAAACATAAGAGAAACCATTAAAAGTATTATTAATAAAAACCTACTTCAATAAAGTGGTCAAATAGAAAACAACATAGCAGGACCATTTGTTTTGTTATATAGAAGAAAATATTGGCAAATATTTATATATCCTTATAATATGTAATGTGATACTATCAGTGTTTTACACAGATTAACCCATTTTATTCCTACTCCAATCCTCAGAGTTAGGTATTACTAGTGTTACTATTTCACAGAGGGGATAAATAAGCCACATGAAGGTGGGGCAACGTGTCCATGATCACACATGTGATCTGTGACAGGGCTGTGGTGGAAACAGAGGAAATTTGTCTGTCTATTCCATGCTCTGGAAATTAAATTCAGAGTGAAAATTCTTATTAAAAGTTTTATGAAAACACAAATGATTCTGTCAGATTGGCAAACTCATTTGAATTTGATAAACCTAAGTGATGATGATCACTGAAGAATTTAGATTTCTCCAGTAAGACTGGTACTTGGGCCATGAACTGATGATGCCCTTTTGAAGACAAGTTGATAATATCTATCAAAACTGCAAACAAGCTAGAAATGTATGTTAAAGAAATCTTTGAGTACAAGAGTACTTGTTACAGAATTATTGAAATTAGCATGAAATAGACAATGACTAAATAAATCTCCATTAATAGGAGTTGAATAGGGTGTTGAGTAGGGGTGTTTTACTATAAAATAGTATGCAGCTGACAGAAAGAATGTATTGGCATGGAAAATAATCACAAAGACAAATTTTCAGATGAACAAAGCAGACTATAGAACAATATGCAAAACATGACCCCACTTGTGTTTTGAAAATGGCATTAGATATGTGAATGGCACCTTCCTCTCCAGAGAGGTGATTCAATGCCCTTTCTCAGAGGGCACTAGAAAGCTGAGAGTGTACAAGTGTGTGGAGGTGCTGTGGGGAAAGGAACTCATGCTCAGAAAGACTGACTGGCTGAAACACCATCCCATCTGTGGCTGGTAAAAAGAGCCAAGGAGACATTGCTTGCACCCATATACTTCAGTGTGAGCAGCTCTAGGTCTGGGTGAGAGGCATCAGTTAGTACTCAGGAAGGAGCAATAATGACAATAAAATAAAAGCAAACCAAGAAATAGCAGCATTGCCTGGCATTAACAGCTGGCTCTGAAAACATCTGCCTAAGGATCCTGACTCCACCACTCAAATGCTCTGTGACCTTGGGTAAATTATGTAATTTTTTTTATCTTCATCCCTTTAAAATAATGATAAAACAGTTTTCTCACAGCCTTTACATCCCTTTAAAATAATGATAAAACAGTTTTCTCACAGCTTTGTTGTGAGTAATAAACGAAACAATCAAGTGCGAAGCACTTAGCACAGTGTCTGGAACAGGGTAAGTATTTAATATATATTAGGTATTATTACAACATTATGACCACTTTAGGGACTAGAGAAAAGCAATCAGACTCCTTTAGAAATTTGGTCTCTAACTGATGGTATCTTTGCTCATTGACAAAGTGTGTTCTAGGCTCTTGGAGAAATAAATGGTTGTTTGGGCTGGGCTGGAAAACACTTGTCCGCTAATGCACAGACTGGAGCAGTGCTCTCCAGTGAAATAGTCACCACAGTGTCATTGGGAACCTGAAATGTGATTGGCCCACATGGAGGTGCCTCGTAGCATAACTAATACTCTGGATCTGAAGACTTCATGTGGAAAAAGCATGTAAAATATCTCATAATTTTATATTAATTATATCTTAAAATGATAATATGTTAGAGAGATAGGTTTAAATAAAATATGTTATAAAATTACTTTCATCTGTTTCATTTTATTTTCTTTAAATGGCTACTAGGTAGTTTTAAATTACACATCTATTGTACAGAGCTGGGTTTCAATCTATTTGTCCCATTAAGTATCATTTTAGCATTTTCAAAACACTTTCATATACATTTCTTTAAGTTTCTAGAAATGTGGGTGAGAAGAAATTCATTTCTTCATTGCTAAGATAGAAAAACTGAGAACTGAAGTGATTTGCTCATAGATTTTCTCAAAGTGTCCATATGGGGAAAAATTCAAATAAAACGGAAGTCTTTATAATAAAAGGCAACAGCCTTCCACTTCACTGTGTGTGTGTGTGTGTGTGTGTGTGTGTGTGTGTGTGTGTGTGTAGTGGGGCTCCTGGTCACTTCAGCATGAGCCATGCAGCTCTTACCACCTCTGAACATTTCTTACAAAATCCTCTTCTGGTGCAGCATCCTGCCTTCTCTAGAACAATTCACAGTCACTCAGTTAGCGAAGCACAGTCTCAAGTTCATAACAAAGACTGTGGGTTGCTGCTAGAGAAAAGGAAGAATAATTCTTAAGGAAGTAAGAAGTGTTTGGCTTCAGTCATCTTCTTTCCACAACTGGATCTTTTGTGGCCCTAGTGCCTGTCCTGATTTGCAGTACAGGATAACTGAAGCAGGGGTGTCCTTCCTCATAACAGAAGTCTCCCAACTTTTTGAACCAAAGAATTCCTCTCAAAAGACGATATGGCCTCCCCAAAGTCTGGCATTAACTTATCAAAGGGAAAGAGAATGAAAAATCACATACAGCCTACAACATTAACTACAGGTTCCGGCAGAAGTAACGCCTGCTTGAGTGTGGTTGGTGGGGTAATAATATGTGTGCAATAATTTACAGTTTTAATTTGAATATTTCACCTAAAATGTCATATGGTGTGCTTGAGTGTGATATTTTATGTTACAAAATTACATGCTTCTGATTTTTTAATAAAAGATTTTGTCATAAAAAGAAGTGTTATTTGTGCCAGACGCTGTATAAGAAAGATTAACTCTGAGGTTGGCAAACTTTTTTCTGTAAAGGGCCAGATAGTAAATATTTCAGGCTTTCGGGACTATATAATCTGTGTTGCAACTAATCAGCTCTGCCGTTGTTGCACAAAAGCAGTGCTAAATAACACATAAATAAGTGGGCATGGCTGTATTCCAGCAAAACTTCAGTTACAGAAACAGGCAGAGGGCCATTTTTGCCCAATAGCTGTAGTTTTGCCAACCCTAGGATTAAGGGTTCTAGATAAAACGACATACAAATCACAGACAGCCTATAAAATTTGCACAAGGCAAGGAAATACATTTTAACACTGAGTAGCTCTGTCCATAAAAAAACAATAATATAGGATTATCTGGGAACAGGAATTCTGAGGAGAAGATGCCTGGATTTTTTATTTTTATTTTTTGAAGTGATACTGATGGTGAAAGAGCAGCCCTGGTAAGGGGCACCATGGTAGATGTACCTTAAGATGCTGGGCTGGGGGGAAATTAAGGAAAAAGTAGCCAGAGAGGCTGTTATAGCTGGCATGCATTATCTCCCCAACAGTGGGAAACACATCCACCCAGTTAACAGTGAGAAGAGGTGAGTAGAGAGGAATGATTAAGTCATTAGGGAAGTAGGAGGACTTGGTGTCACAAAAGGTGGAAAGTTTGTCTGGACAAGAAGGAGCAGCATTTCTTATCTCAAGAGAGGACTGAGGATTGAGTTATCCCCAGTCTCTCAATCACAACTCAGTTCTGTTTCCCCTGCCTTCATGATGCATTACTCTGTGTCCTTTTCCTCCTGCTCACCTGCATCATCATGGCTGAGTTGAATACTGGCCTTTTTTTTTTCTTGAGGAAAAGGAACCCATGTCAACAATCTTTTCATCTTCGTATCTATTCATATGGTATACTCCAAAAAGAAGATGCCCAGTATTAGACCAGAGGCAAGAAAGTATGCATATCCTAGAATGCGTGACAGGGCTAAAGGGCAGCTTTATTAGCAAGCCTCCCTTTTAGATTGAATTAAAAACCATCACAATTTAAAAGGTCACCTGGCAAAATGCTGGCCTACCCTGTGAGTGGATGAGCATGAAATGGGGCCGATGGCAGCCATCCTTCCTGAGTGTCTGCAATCAGAGGATAAATGGAGATGACTGATTTTCCCGAGTAAAGCTGGGTTTACGTTCAAGATAAATGGCCAGGCAAGGTGAGGTTTGATGATGAATGAATTGGGATTAGAATTGCAGGCATGATGGAGAAAGGTTTTCTATTCCTGACACTTAAAATCATTATTCTTGGTTAACATCTGCCACAATTAATCACTCCACTCCTGTGTGTGCTCAGAGTACTTTGTTTGGATCTCAATTAGAGTACTGATTTTAGTCTACCTTCTGTTATTCATAGAAGCACGAAAGCCTGCTTTTCCCCTTGACTGTGCTTCTTTTGAGCGTTTGGATGTTTTAAATAAGAATATATCATAGTGAAAAATCTAGAATTCCTGCAGAGCAGTGGTTTGGGGGGGGCAATCTAATGCAAGGCATGAGAGAAGAGTCTCTGGGTTGGATTTGCATTGCAGCTGTATTTTCTCTTACATTGTATGTTTCTTCTGCTAGCTTTAGGGGGTGGGTGATGGAGGAATAGTAAATCTTTGGTAAGCTACCCCTTGGCAACGAAAGCGTTCCTAAAATACCTTTGAAAATGAATATGTTGACATTTTACATGGCTTTTTAAAAAATGTTAAGGATATGGAGGGACTGTTTGTCACCTAACTTATCTTTCTCACGTGGAGAGTTGCTTCACATGTTTGAAGACATATTTTGATGATTTCCAATGTCTATGTCCTTCAAAGAGCTTGGGATTGTACTTCCAAGGGCTGGCCTTCAGTTTCCTCAGTGTGGGCATGTGATTTCAGACTGGGGGGTTCACTCATCACCACAGACAGAACAAGCATGAAGAGGCAGGCATAATAGTTTGAGGAGAGCCAGCTTGAACCAGCTAGAATAGGCAATACACAGAAAAGCATAAAGGAAGAACACCCGCTCCACACACATGCATCCATGCATACCTTTACTGGTGATGCAGTTGAAAATGGACTTTGGAGAGTAGAAATATCTAAAGGACATTTAAATCTATTTCTTGAGGAGTGTACAGGGTGATCCCCCTGCTGCAGACCTAGTGACCTGAACTACAAAGTTATTTGTTCCCCAGTGTGAAAGGACACAGTTGATACAGAGAAGTATCTACCCAGCCAGGGAGTCCACTTCTTAGCTTCTTTGCACCTGGGTCTTTCCATGTGGCTAGTTCTTGCCAATATAATGAAGGTGAATAAGGGGTGACCTTCCAAGATGAGGGGGTTAAAAATTGGGTGTTCAATCCTCAAGGTCAGGGGTAGGCACATTTTTTTGTAAAGGGAAGATAATAAATATATGCGGGGGGGGGGTTGGCTATATAGTCTCTATTGCAACTACTTGACTCTGCCACTTTTTACAATAGAAAACATATAAATCAATGGGCATGGCTGTCTTCCAATAAAACTGTACTCATAGACATTGAAATTTGAATTGTATATAATTTTCACATATCATATTATTCTTCTTCGGATTATTTTTTCATCCACTAAAAACTGAAAACCATCTTTGGCTTTCAGGCCATAGAAGCCTGATGGTGGGCTAGATTTGACCCAAGAACCTCAGCTGTCCATCTACTCTAGGTGCTTTCTCAGGCCACATGCCTCACATCATCTGGATACAGGAGACCTACTAGAGGACTCTGAGGTCCCAGGGAGCAGTGGGGTGACAAGATGTAAGGAGAATCACCCAGGTGAGGTGCTCAAGACAGCTGCCTAAGTAGGATTGTCTTTGAATAAGAAATAAACCTTTATTTTGTGAAGCCTTTGAGATTTGGAGATTCTCTCTTGCAGGAGCTAGTGTTATCTTTATCACCTCCCTCTTCCATCTCTTGCCTCAAAGAAAGAGTCAATAATTTCTACATTGTAGCCCTGGCTGGTATAGCTCAGTGGATTGAGCATGGGCTGCGAACCAAAGTGTCACAGGTTCAATTCCCAGTCAGGGTACATGCCTGGGTTGCAGGCCATGACTCCCAGCAACCGCACATTGATGTATCTCTCCCTCTCTCTTTCTCCCTCCATTCCCTCTCTAAAAAGGAATAAATACGATCTTTTAAAAAATAATTTCTACATTGTTCTGTAGGGTTTTTTGGGGGGGGCTTGAAAAGGGAAATAAAGGAATACTAGACACCTAGGCTACAGCATAACATGTGGAATGTGGTAGTTAATTTCTGGCAAAGTATTCTTGACATAAATAATTGAGACTCCTGGGGAATAGAAGCTTATACCAAATATTGTCTGGACTATTTTCAAAGGCTTTTTGTTCTACTTTAAAATAATACCCGAGAAACAGGCTCTACCACTTCATTAATTCACACAATTGTCCCTTTTCCTTCACCACCTGCTACATATCTTGCAGTAGTTGTTTATAATTCATTCCATATTTTCTCAGACCTCCAGTTCCATCTTTATTTCTGACTCCATAATTTAATTGACTACATCATTCTCTATGAATCCAGGTTCATCTTCTCAAATAAATTCCTTTCTTCATCTGTCACTAGTTTCTTCATTTCATTAAAATGCTTTTAAATCAGTATCAGCTATTTTCATTCTCTTTTGAAGAAGGAGGCTCTGTCTTTCTACACAAATGGATTTCTCTCTCTCAGAATCAATCTCTCTCTCTCTCAAAATCAATCTCTCTCTCTCTGTCATTTAGTTCCTCTGCTTCTAATTGATTTTTCCCTCCTTTCTTCAGAGATGTTATAATTGTTCTTATTTTTTAAAGTGTTTAAAGTGAAAACAGAGAAAAACAGTCTCTTTGAAACTCCTAACTTCTCAAGCTTACGACTTCTCTTTCTCTTTAATACACTTTATTTTTAGAGAAGTTTTAAGTTCACAGCAAAATTGAGGAGAAAAGAGAGATTTTCTGTGTAGTCCCTGCCCTCACACATGCACAGCTTCCCCCATTATCAACACCCCCACCAGAGTGGGAAATGTGTTACAGCTGATGAACTCACATCATTATCCCCCACAGACATTAGGGTTCATTCCTGAAGGGGCACATTTTATGGACAAATGTGTAATGATATGTATTCGCCATTATGGTATCATGCAGAAGAGATTTACTGCCCTAAAAATCCTTTGTGTTCTGCCTGTTAATCCCTCCATTTCCTCTAACTCCTGGAAACTATTGATCTTTTTGCATTCTCCATACTTTTGCTTTTTCTGGAATTTCATATACTTAGAATTATACAGTATGCAGCCTTTTTGATTTGGCTTTTTCAATAGTGATATGCATTTAAGGTTCCTCCATGTCTTTTCATGGCTTGATATCCCATTTATTTTTAGCATTGAATGATATTCCATGTTAGATAACTCAGTTTATCCAATCACCTACTGAAGAACATCTTGTCACTATGACTTGTCCACCACTAAGATTTTTGAGCCAATGCTTGGTATCGTCATTTTATCATTCATCACCGTTACCTTTTACAGTCAAGTATCAGTCCTATTTACACCACTGTAAGAACTCTTGAGGTCCTCAATGATTTGCAGGCTGGAAAATCAGTGATCTTAAGCTATCACAACTTCTGCAGTCTTGACCCCATAGAATACTAAGACCCCTAGGTCTGGGGTATCCAACTTGTTATACATAGCCTCAAAGACTATATTAAATAAGTTATTTGCCATTGGTTCTGTGTATTTATAGGCTAAGTAGAGGAAAGTTAGATAAGACATAAACTTCAGTGTGGTTTAGGCAAGAAAGAACTCTCTGCCGGTTGCTAGAGGTGTCATCTAGTGTGCTCATGTGCTTTCTTGTAAATTGAGGTGATTGTGACATCTAGTCACCTCTGACAAAGCCAATGCTTCAAGTAGTACAGAGGAAAATGGGTAAAAGTAGGGTAAATGCAAGAAATATAGAGAAAAAATGAACAAACATCAATATACCTCCATTGTAGAATTTAAATATTATTAGACTGAATCAAATGAAATCACCGATATTCAACATTTTTGACCTACAAACATTTCAGTGTCATATGACTTGATCTATTATATGAAATACCTTTTTTTTCCAAAAGCTTGCATTTGAAAGTCTGGGAATTACATATATCTCTAAACCTTGGCATGTAGTGAGCATAATGCATGTTGAACTGACTTGGAATTCAGCTGAAGACAAAGTCTGCACATCAAGAAATCTTATGTTTCAGTCTTTGCTTTGCCACAACTACCTGTGCCAACTTTGCTGTCACCCTTGATCTGAGTCAACATCCTTCATCTGTAAAATCGAGATGGTTTCTGTACTCTCTCCCTCAAACAAGTCTTGCTAGGATCAAATAGCATTGTACATATGGCAGCATTTTTATCAGCTATAAAAAGTTGTGGACCTGTATCTAATTCATAGACAGGATTCACTCATAGGTACTGTTGAACCAACATGGAAATAAGAAAAATACTACCATTGTGACCTAAATGTGTTTTCCTATTCATAGATCAGTAAGTGGGGCTGAACAGGGACATAAGTCAGCTCAGATACGTGGGGCACGTATCTACTCCCAGAACCTAAATCTTTTGCATATACTCTTTCCCTTTCTGAACTACATAGGCCAGTAAGCCATAAATTCCACACTACTTTTCAAAGGCAGGGCTTTCAAAAAAACTGCACTGTTCCTATACTAAACTGAAAACTGAGTTGAGCAGTTTATGAGTAAAATTTTTAACACTGAAAAATGTCATTATCAGCTCCCTAAAACTAAGACTTTTCCCAGATACCACTTGGAGCTTTGCTTATGTCTTCTAGTCAAGACCATTCATGCCCAGATCAACTCCAGCCTCCAGTTTGCAAAAGATCTTCAGGAGCTCTCTGCTGCCTAGTCAAAAGCTTCTTGACTTGGTTCCAAGGAATCCTTTTCATCTTCCCTTTATCAAAATCATTTCATTATATTACAACCTTTCAAGACGACATGAACTGCAGGAGGGAAATAAGTAGAGCCCATCTATTTTGTATCATCAAAGTCCTTAAACAATATAGATGTGAAATGTTAATTTTCTCTTTTTTTCCTTTTCATCACTGTGCTAGGACTATTTAAGCTACTTGAAGCCTGTTTCATTTTCCGACTATTAATGTGGATTTTAGCTGAAATGAAATGAAACATTGTCTATGAAGGGAGATTACTTTTACAAATTAAACAATGTATCTTACTGAGTTCTATTTCCAGAAATGTAACCTTATTATACTTCATAATTAAAAATGAGAGCAATAAAGACATGCTAGCCAACATGACTTCTAATAATGCCTGCTGGATTTGAATTAAGTTTGGTCTTGGCCATTAAAACATCAGCAAGTATCCTGTAGGGACTATGATGAAAAGCTCCCCATTGTAGCAACAGTTCTTGGCCATTCCAGAAAAAATAGCAGCTTCCATCTCTTCTTAGTTAATAAAAGGCTCTTGAATATTTGGTGTTATGAAGAGAGCATTCTCAATATGGCTGCCTGCAAGATGAGAAAGAAGGAAAGGAGAGGAGAGGGCAGAAAGAGAAAGATAGGCAGACTTGGAGTCCAGGTTTCCTTTGAAAAGGAAGAAACAGCAAGAAAGCAGAAAAGGAAAGAACCTGAAAGCTGACTGGCAAAAGGAGCCACAGTAGAGGTGTGAGAGTTTCATGGATGGTCTGGGCCGGGGGAAGGAGGATCTGCACTGTGAAGTTCTAAGAAAGTAAATCAGAGGTTTCAGGACATCAGAAAACAGGGGGAAGCTTTAAAGGGGAAGATGTGGGTAGGTAAACAAAATGATTCAATCTTATAAAAAGAATAAGGTTGTTCAAATGTGCCTGCTAAGCAGGACAATGCAAAATGGTTAAGCCCATAGATTCTTTTGGAATGAGTTTCCCTTCCCACTGTGGTAGTAAACTCTGGTGCATCTAGGGCACCAGATCTCAGACTGCTGTTTATAAACCTTAAAGCTACAGAAGGACAGAGGTAGGGGAACATAAGGGGATGGCCCAGTGATTCCAAATCTTGTCTCTCATTCAGAGCCCCAGTGGTTAAGCCCAAAACATTTTCTCTCCATCCACATTTACTCTCCATTTATGGGCTCCATTTATTGGGGTAGTTAAAGTGCCTTTAATCCTCCATGTCCAGCTGGACTTGATCCCAGCCAAAGTAAATTTCAAATACTCTGAAGTCTCAAAAACAAGCCTTCACTTGATATCCCACAATTCCAGTACAGAATGCAGTGGTCATATTTTTAAATACCAACTGGCCTAGGCAACCTGTGATATTGGAGATAGATGGAATTTCAAGTATCACCTGCCCAGTCTCAAACCATCCCACTTAAAAAAGTGTGTTGTCTTCACAGTGGACAATGCCTAGAATTAGAATACAGCAGCATCTATGTCTCAGAGTGCATGCATTTTTATCCCACTTTCTAGCTATGTCAGATCACGCAAGTTCTTTAAACAGCTTCTATAATGTGAGATATGAACATTAATAAACCTATTTTATAGAGGCATTGTGAGAATTAGATTAAATCATCCATAGAAGATATGCTGAGGGCTAGGCCTGCCAATAGTAAGCATTCAGTGATTGGCAAATATTATCACTGCAGCTAATACTTCTTATTACTGCTGCTGCAGTGTCTATTCTTATTATCAGACCGCTTGCTTGGTATCTTTTCTCTAAGTGTGGTCCCTTTCTCCATTGGTTATCTGGTTGCAATTGGAGTGGCCATGGTACTTGCCTTTTCCACCCACTTACAACCTCCACTATAGTTTATGTCCCAGGAGTTGTGTGTTGATTCAAGCTTGATCAATGAGTCCCTTCTGAGTAAATTTTAATGTAAGTACAAATGACAGTGAATTCAGGCTTCTCTTTGTGTCTGAATGCATAGCAAGTAAAAGATAGGTGACATCACTGCCATGAGGAAAAGAGAAATGTGGTCCATGGCAGTAATCTTTATTGAGCACCAGAATCACCAGGAGGACTTGTTCAAACTCTACTTGCTGGCCTCTACCCCTGTTCTTAATTCTGGGGCAGGGTCTGAAACCATACATTTGTAACAATTTACTAGGTAATGTTGGAGCCATTGGTCTGGATATGACACCATGGGAGGCAATGATCTATAACAAGAAAGAATAAAATTGATCTATTGAGTATATCAGAGTTGAAGGAAGATAGGAAGGAAGGAAGGAAAGAAAGGAAGGAAGGAAGGAAAGGAAGGAAGGAAGGAAGGAGGGAAGGAAGGAAGGAAAGGAAGAAGGGAAGGAAATGGAAGGAAGGAAGGAAGGACGGAAAAGGAAGGAAAAGGAAGGAAAGGAGGAAAAGGAAGGAAGGAAGGAAGGAAAGGAAGGAAGGGTTAGGGCTGGTTCTTGTTATTTGCAGTAGCTACATTCTATGAATTTGCTGTGAACGCAGTATGAGTGTGCACTGAACCAGTGCTCTGAGGGGAAATACAGGGTTAGGGTCCTGCAAGTGTCTGCTCATGGCATTTTCACCTATCAGTCAATACCTATCCTTGTTTTATGCATACTTCCATTTAAACATTTCCTAATTAACCCCTGCTGTGGTATAACAACGTGGAACTCACAGCCAATAGCACTCTAACTCATGCTGAAGGAAGCTTATCTAACATATGCAGTTTCTCCCTATGGCTCATCACAGCCTTCTTGGACACGGGCAGCACTTCAGATCTATGCTTGGAGGACAATTGAAACAGCAAAGTTACCAAAAGCGAGTTTACACCTGTGACAAACGTGACACTAAACAGACCACTAGAAAGAACACTTGCTAGCAGTGTGAGAGCTAAAACAGGAAGGTGGGGTCTCTCGTCCTGTTCAGCCTCAGCTGGGAAAGTGTGTGTTAGGTAAATCAAAATTTTTACCACTCTGAGAATGTCTGTGAAAGACCACAAAAGTGCCATAATTATTGATTTAAGGATTATAAATAAACTTTAGTAAGAGGCAAATTTGCAAATACAAAACCTGAGAACAATGAGCATCAGCTGTTTATGAGAAAGTTGATGAAGGTCGCACAGACTTGGGAGACAGAGCAGAGAGGGCATAGAAGCTTGGGGTCTCATGGAGCGGGGAGAGCACAGCTGTTCAACAGAAGCAGGTGTGATGGGGCCAGAACCAGGACCCTTTTGTTTGGAATAATAGGAATAACTGAGCAGTCTGGTAGTGGGGGCTTCTCTCAACTTAGTCTGCTACTAAGTAGAAATAAGAACAGTGGACAAAAAGAGGAATCTCATGGACAAGCCATTTTGCAGGAGTGATCAGCTGCGGAGATGGGGTGAAGGAGAATGACCTGTGTGTGGCCAGCCGCCCTTTCCCTGCCAACCCTGGTGAACTGGGGACAAATCCACACAACAAGAGTTCGCTCACACTTCAAACTGCTTATCACGAGGAGAAGTCCTGCTGGCCCAAAGCACTGCCCTTCTTCCTCTCCCCAGCCAGGGAACACTGGCAGACAGCAGGTCAGGAAGGGTTCATCTGTTAAAAACCACGACAAAAGCAAGTGTTCAGCAAAGAACACAGGAAAAGCAAATGGAAGGTGTGTAACACTCACAAATAAAATGTTGCATAGGGCTGAGGAAAATTAACCAAGTATGTGATCATTCACCAAAAACCTTAAGAAGCAATCACCTTTATTATATAAAAGCAGAAAGCAGAGATACCAGGGCTCAGAAAAGATAAATAAGATGACAGAAGGAAACAAAACATGAGTTGAAAACTATTAGGAAATGAAAGGAAAGGAAAACAAATTCACATTTAGCAGTAACACATGAAATAAACACTACTGTAAGCATAGTAAGGAGTATGAGGACTAGAAATAAGGAAAAAAATAAAACGAAATAATTATAATTTTTAAAAATAAAAGAGAAAATAATAGACAAGAAAGACATACATGACATGATACACAAGTAATTGGTATATCCAATAAAAGTAGTAAGAGAGGATAAAATTTAGCTAACTAGAGATAAATGGGAAAGAATAATGTGAGAAAATGATTGATGGATATATAGAGCTAAGATGAAAACAAAAGTGGATGATTGTTCAGAATAGAATGTAAATGAAAACTAAAAATGTTAAAATAAAATTCTAATAAAAGTCTGAAGAGTAAAGAAAAAAGAGCTGGGGCATAGCAGTGCAGCTGTGGAGGGAAGAGGAAATAGCATTTGAAGATGATATATCAAGCAATTGAGCTAAAAGTGTGCCTAACAACTCTAAGCTAAACACTGAGAAAATTATGTCAACTAAAATTGGGTGGTGGAAGCTAAAGGAAAAACACAAAGTCAGCATAATAAGCCATTTTTTTCTGTTTTGCAGACACTGGAATGTTCACATAGCTATTTAAATGTCATACACAAATATGTTATATGTATCTTTACATTTATGAAAGTAACTCTTAAACTAAAACATAAATTTTCCAAATTAGAACACACACACCACACCCAAAATGCCAAGAAAATTCAGTCATGGAAACAGTTCTTTTTTTTAATCAAGAAATTAAGAAAAGCTCAAAGCTTAAAAGAAAATAAATTATAGAATGAAGAACAAATATATTTCTCATGACAAAAATGGGCAATGAGCACTTTAAAAAAAGATAGCTTACAAAGCAAAATACAAATTTTACTGTGTAAATAGACAAATCTGAAACAAAATGACCCAGAAAGGTTAAAAATAACTAGGATAGGCAAACTGGTTATGATCTTAATGACAGACAAAATTGTATTCCAGGTAAAAAGACTTCAATGAACCAAAGGGAAATTGTAAATGACAGGTTCAACATGCAATGAAGAACTGACACTTACCAGTGAGCACCAGGCAACAGTATTATCGTCCATGAAAGACGTGAGCAGGGAATGCTGGGTGGATAGGTGCAGTTGTAGGGAACTTTATTTCACCTCTCTCATCTTACAAAATAACAAGGAAATATTTTAAAGGATTTTAAAAAGCAAAAAGAATGTAATAATGTAGATAGCATTTATTTATTTTTTTGTCAGAGAATAGATCTCCGTTTCAATGCCCATGAATCACTGGGGGGCAGGGATCATTTATTAGGCAGGAAAATAAACCTCAGTAAATTCCTCACAAGGAAATTGTTTAGAAATCTTTCTCTTCTCACAATAAAATAAATTTAAAAAGTAACTATATCCCTAGCAGGTAAAAATACCCAACCACCTAAAAATGTAAAAACATTTAAATAAATGTTGTGTTAATTGCAAAGAGCTACACAATAAATATGAGAATATACAGCCTAGGGTACATGCATGGTGGGGCACAGCTACAGCAGAACTCAGAAGACAGTCTTTAACATGCATATTAACAAACCACGAAAAGTGAAAATAGAAAACTTATACAGCCAGAACGATATCTTGGAATGCATAAAAGACCAACTCAACCAACCAACAAGAGAATACAGAAGACAGAACGATTCTTACTTCCACTAAAAGAAATTTCACATTAATCAAATGCAAACATTAAAGTAAAATGACCAAAGATTGTTATGTTCTTGCTATAAGAAAGAACATTCTATAAAAGACAAAACTAAAATACTTGACCACTACAGAATATTTTTAAAAAATGTTACACTGAAAAAAATCAGAAAGCAAAGATGAAAAAAAATTGAGAGAAAAAACTCCCTCTACCACAAAATAATGTTCTTAACATATAAAAAGATCCATCCCCCGCCCCAATAACAATAGGATAAAGATGTAGAGCCTAAGAGAGAAGTGGACCAAGATTATGAACAGACAATTCAGGGGAAAAAGTACAAATGACTCTTAAAACAATAAAAACATACTCAGCTTCACTGACAATTAGAAAAATCAAAATGAAACTCTAATATGGCTTTCTTTCTTTCTTTCTTTCTTTCTTTCTTTCTTTCTTTCTTTCTTTCTTTCTTTCTTTCTGTCTGTCTTTCACAAACAGGCAAAGACCATATAATAGATGATGCACATCTCACAAAGTTGCTGGGAGAAAGGCTTGGAGAGTAAAAAATATGTCTGTGTTCACAACAACTTAGCGATAACCAAAAATTGAAGTATATTTGTCATTGACTCAGAAATTATACCTCTACAAATGTAGCCATGAACTGGACTCACGAAATTGTGAAATAAAACATATGCAAGTTTACTTATGGTATTGTTTATAGTAGCAAAGTAATTGAAACAATTTCAATGTTCATCAGTAGGATGTAAGCTAAATATATTTTGAAGTATCCATACAGTGAATACAATGTATTTGAAAATGAAAGGATTCTAACTATACTGATATGGAACCAACTTTGCAATTCATAATTGAAGGTAAAAAACAAAGTGCAAAAAAAAAAACTGTGCAGATAGATATGCATGTATACAGATATACTGGTGCAGCTTTTGCATTGGAGAAGGAAACTGACAGCAGTTTGCACTTAGGCTGAAGGGTAGGGGGAAGGCGGTGGTGATGTAGTGTTTATGGTATACCCTTTTGCACATTTTGGGTTTGAATATTTAGAGTTTAGCTGAAGATCACAGAGACACTGAGTGCAGGATGTGTAGTTGGTGGTAAGTACAGCAGGACTTGGGAAGATCAGGGATGTATCCTCCTTTCCTCTCCCAGTGGATCCTTCTCTGGTCTCAGCTCCCTTTTTCTCTTTGCACACTGACGTCTTCCTCAGAACATAACCCAGCTTTGCTGTCAGAACCAGGAGAACTGATGATATAGCTCTAGTTCATAGGCCAGCAGGCTTGAGACCCAGGAGAAGCCAATGTTTCATTTCTTGTCTGAAGGCAGGAGAAAGCTGACATCCCAGGTTGCAGGTAGTCGAGTGGGAGAAATTCTCTATCACTCGAGAGGCTCAGCAATTTTGTTCCATTCTGGTCTTCAACTGATTGGGTGAGGCCCACCCACATGGGGGAGGAGAATCTGATTCACTAATTCAAATACTATTCTTCTCCAGAAACACCTCAGAGGAAAACCCAGGATTATATGTTGTTTTTAAATCCTTACTCAAGGATATATTTACTGATTTTAGAAAAAGAGAGAGAGAAAGAGAAATGTGAGAAACATTGATTGGTTGTCTCCTATACTAGCCCTGACTGACCAGGGATTAAATCTGACACTTAGGTGTATGCCCTGACCAGGGATTGAACCTGCAACCTTTCAGTGCACGGGAGGATGCTCCAACCAACTGTCCTACCTGGCCAGGGCCCGAATGATGTTTGATCAAATATCTGTACACCCTGTAGCCCAGCCAAGTTGACACATAAAATTAACCATTAAACAAGGGTATAGAAATGAACAGGTAGTAAATAAGAAAACAACTAGTCAGCCTTGCTGAGAATCTGGTATGAGGTGAGAAAAAAATACTACTAGACTGTAGATTAATGCAGATCTTAACACGATGAAACTGCAAAGCAACCAAAGGAGAATTTACCTGATGCTATTAATGGGGGCTGGGAGGGGTGTGCCAATGAACAGTAGGACAAACTGGATGCACAAGCCTGTGTAAACATAGAGTAGCGTGAGAGATGCTTCTACAAAGCAGCCAGTTAGGATTTAGAGTGAACACACAATTGCTCTTACACACTGTTTCTCCAAGCCAAACCAGACATCACTGTTGGGAGAACAATGTTAAGAGAATGGAAAATCCATGAAAAATTCCTGAGCAAGAAGTTCTTCTCCTCTGAATGCCAAAGGTGGAATGTGCACATTCTCAGGAAGTCCAAGGACTCCAGCGCCGTTCTCTTGCTATGTGAGTGCTGATTGCCCCACCCAGCCCCAGGACCCGGGCAGTGCCATGGAGGAGCGTAGAGTTCCTTTCAGACTGGACCAGCCTGGATCTTTCAGGGAGTTCTAAAGGTACACATTTAGAAGTAATCTGGCCTGGTGGTGATAATACGTAAAATCATGGAACTGAATGAGACCATCTCAGGAAGTGGCTCTCAGCCCTGTGTGGATGTAAGGATCAGCTGGGAAAATTGTAAAACCTGCTGAGTTCAGAGCTACACCCTCAGACACTGAAACTTGTCTTATCTGGGGCCCAGCATTCCTGCATTGGGAACCTGTCCTAGAGGAGGCTGATGTGCAGGCAGAATGGAGAACTCTCCATTCAAGGAAGAAAGGAGGAATCTCAACCAAACAGGAAGGCAATCAGCAAGAGTGTGAGGATTAAAGGCCACTTCAGGAAAGGAAAGCCAGAGAGGAAAGGGTCTGGAGAAAAGGTGAGGTCACGGGTATCACATGTGGCTCAGTGAATCAGGCAGGAGTGGAGAAGCCACCAAGCATTGGGCAACAGACTTGATGGCAGGGTCAGGGACAGAAGCCAGATCAGAAGGCACTGAAATAGAAAAAGGTATTGTAGCAGGATTTCTGAGTTTTACTCTGGATAGATGTGTCCATGGCCAAGCGGCTGCTGGAGGATGTGGGACAATGGAGAACTTTCTCCTGCACCCATGGGAATGGCCTAACAGAAGAGAAGACTTCTGTAATTACTGCATCAGTAATGTCCCTGTGGAAGCCAGAGTAGATGGAGTCCTGATGATGAGTGACCGGCTTCTGACAGGAGCTGGGATTCCTCATCCTCGGAACCATGATGGGAGATGGAGAACTAGGGAACTAATCAGGGTGGTCTGCGCACCTGGTGGTGGGGAGGTGGGACACAGGCCCAATGGGTGGCTTCCGTAGAGTTGTATTCATATCAATAGGATCATGCATGAGTAATATTTTGAAGTTTGTTTTAGTCACCCCATTGACTATACCATGGACATATTTTTATGTCAACAGATATGCATCTCAAACATCCTTTTACAATTGCTGCATAGTGTGCCTTTGTATCGTTAACCATTATTTATTTAAGCAATACTCTTCTTGGGGCAAGTTAATTTTTTGCCATGTTTTGGTGATAAATATCCTTATATATTTTTAAATTATTTTCCTCAGGATAGATTTTAAGGTAGAGTTTTTATAAAACAAACAAACAAACAAACAAACAAACAAACAAACCACCTCATCCTTGGCTCTTAATCAACTTTCCCTTCTCCAATATTTCCATTACTCCTCCAAACAACCAGAATTCTCCTTTGTGCCACACAAAGGATATAATCATCATTGTCTTTACATTTTCTATACCAAGAAAGACTGTTTTCCTTTGACCTGAGTTTCTCCCCACAGGCCTCTGTTAATATATTGTGGTCTTACAGATTTGTTGGACTTCCACATGAAATTGCATATTAATTATTTACTTTAAAACACCACTTGCCATTTTTCTGGCAACAGAGATACCAAACGAGAGCTGATTGGCCAGCCTTTGCAAAACTGCTTCTGGAACTTGAAAGTCATCAGTTTAAATGCTCAAAGACCATTGCTCCTCTCCTTCCCATGTGCGTAAAACATACAACCCTCTTGTTATCTTCAGTCTTCTGTTCATTTTTGTTAGTCTCACATGTGACTCTCAAACACTGACCCTCAGTTCTCTGAAGACAAGACTCATACCATTTAAACTTCGCCCAAATGCTTCAACTCTCCTCCACCCAAAAGCATTTCTCAGTTCTTGGCATGGGACCATCTACTCAAAGCCTTCTTAACATGGGTATATGGAATGGCTTCAGATGATCAATCTACTGCAACTACATAAAACTTGATTCACACATATATTTTGACTCTGATAACAGAATCGATTGCATGCATTAAATATTCCAATGCCCTTCCTCTCCAAAAAGATGAGAAACCATTAATGTACTCCAGTTTTTAAACAGGAATTAGAACTGAACTACATGGCCAGAACTGAAATCTGATCCCTTGCATCCTCAGCTAGTGCCCTGTCCATTCCCTTTTTATCAAAGAGTAATAATAGTAATAATATCAACAATACATCTGTCTGAGTCGACTCCTGATCCTGTGAAGACCCACTAAGCACAGTTAACTCTTTGACGCTCTGGGCTGTCTGAGTGTCGGATGAAGGGAGCCCTGGCTAGCTGCCTCACTCATCCAGGCTCACCTCCTCTCCTTGAGTCCTCACCAGCGGAGAGCTGTGAAGGCAGTGTGCACCCAGGGCTTTTCACTCTCCGTTTGCCTCTTGTCGCTAGCTAATGAAGCCTCATGCCCTTGTTGGGTCTTGTTTCTACAAGGCAGGACACCTTCTTTGAACAGGATGTACTTGAAAAACAAGATATTTTCCTTTGTACTAGAAACAAATGGTGATTAATGTGCTGATTGTAATTAATCTGTGGTGACAGATTAGCGTTGTAGCAGCAGTTCTTTTGCTGCTGTGGAAGCCTTCCTTGATAGGACAGCTGGTGAGAGGGGACACCAAATTCAATTTGTTTCTCATTTGCATACATATGACAACCATCTGTGCTAATAGCACTGCAATGTCTCCATTAGGCCCAGTGCTAGTGCACAGGCTCTCCTGGGCTCCTGTTAGCCTGGGAGGGGAGCTCTGAGCATAAATGTTTTTAGAGGCAAAGGAATGGGCTTGATGGAACACAACCAACCACGTTCTCTTCCACCAGAGTTCGGCATGAAGCATGGGCTGAGATTGCTCTCACCCAGAGGAGGGTGACCTTTTGAGAAGGCCTTTCATCAAAGACCCTCTACCCATTCCATCTCAGTGATGTAATTGTATTACTAATGGTCTATTCCCTGTGGCCCAGTTGCTCCAACCAACTTCACTTTGGTAAAGACCTTTTTCTGTCTGTGTTTGAACTGGCCTGTTCATTCAGAAAATATTTGTGGAATATCTACAAAGTTCAGGCACTATTTCATGTGGAAGAGAAATAGGAGTTAACAAGAGAGAAAAGGTTTTTGTTTTGTGGGGTTTACATGTAGTGGTGATCCCTGGCAATAAAAAAAAGGTAAACAAGAAAATTGTGCATAGTGTTATGTTCTAAGCAGAGTCTCCAAAATGGGTGAAAGATGGAGTGGAGAAGACAGTGTGTGGTGACTCCTTAGACTTTGGGTCCAAGGTGTTGCCTGGGGGGAAGTGAGATTTAAGCTGCTATCTAGATGCCAAGAAGGAGTCAGTCTGTGAACATCAAAGAAAAACACATTTTTTCAAAGAAAGGGGACAGTGAACTTGACATGTTGAAGAAAAAGATGACCAGTGTGACTAGAGAAGGGGGGAGGTGGTAAGAGTGGTGGTCTGTCTTAGCTTCCTGGAGCTGGGGTCATACAGCTCTGCAGACTGGGTGACTTAGAGCAACACAAGCTTATTGTCTACAGTTCTGGAGGCTAGAATGAAAGAAATCAAAGTTTTGGCATGGCCCTGAAAATTGGGGTCGGGGGGAATATTTCCTTTCCCTTCTAGCCTCTGGTGTGCTGGCAGTCCTTGGTGCCCCCTGCCTTGTAGACATATCACTCCAGTCTCTGCCTCTGTCATCACATGCTGTCTTCTTCTGTGTGTCTCTGTGTCTCTTCTCCTCTTCCTATAGTGGCACTGGTCATCTTGGATTAACCAGCTGCAGCACATGGGGATTTTGAAAGCAGGTGAGGCATGTAGATCAAAATGTAAAAACAGTGGGTGGGCTTTAAGAGCTCATTACAATGAACTGATGTGAGGTAATTCCCAGGTGGGTATCATAGGTAGATTGGATGGAGACAGGGCAAGAGGGAAGGATGAAGGTAAACCATTTACCTTGCCTATTAGAAACTAAAAGGATCATGGTTTTGCTCTGAATAGTTGGAAAGATGGTGCAATATTTGCTGGAAGAGGGAATATTCGAGGGGCAGGAAACACTTTGGGGAAAGAAAAATAAGAGTTCCACTTTGGACAAGTTAAGTTAGAGACATTCTATAAGACATCCACATGGAAATATAAAATTGCCCACCAGGTGTATAAGGCTAAATGTCAGAGGAAAAAGCTAGTCTTGAAATAGCAATTTGGGAGTCATCTGCTTCAAGAGATTATTTAAAGTCCATGGTGCTACGTGATATCTCTCTCTAGTGAGAAAGGAATATGGGGGTGGCGGAAACTTTGCTCTAATCCAGAGGACCCCTATGGCTCCCTTTTCTTCTTCTGTCTGTACCTTTGCTAAGGGTTATAATGTTTCATGCTCAAGTACCCTTCCTTAATACAGATGGCTTTGCTCCATGAAATGCCCTGTGCGCCGCTGAGGCAAGGCTTGGCTGACCCCTCTTCTATTTTGTGCCTCATTGTATCCATATTCCATCCCTATTTTCCTTTGTCCTGGTCCCACCTCATGAGGAAAGGGTCCATGTGCAATATGTCTTTAGATGCACACACCAGGGTGTCTGTACCTCAGAATGGTTAACACTTCAGGCTGGATAATTCTTTGCTGGGGAGAAGTGTCTTATACATTATAAAGTGTTTAGCAGTGTCCCCGGCCTCCACCTACTAAGTGCCAGGAGCACCTCTGAGTTGAGACAATTAAAAAATGTCTTCAGACATTGACAAATGTTCTCTGGGAAGTAGAGGGGAGGCAAAATGACCCCTGGTAAAGAACCACTGCTTTAAACATATCATAGGGCTCTCTATACCAGGGACAATCATTAAATATTTGCTACTGATGGTGACAGCAATTACATCTTGGCACACAGCTTCTCTTTACCTTCCTGTATTCACTAAAGAAAATAGATCCTTTATGAAAAACCTTGTAAAATAGCATCGGAATTTCTCATTAGTCTCTGGCCAGGCCTCCAGACTCCAGACTCCTTCGGAATTGCAGACAAATTTGTGAGAAGTCAGCATGAGGTGTGAGAGGGAGTTATTCATTCAGCCAGGCAACAAATGGCAAAATTAAACAATTGAATTAAAAGAGACCTTGTGCGACCAAAGCCTGGTTTGATAAGATAGGGGAGGTCATTACCTAAGAAAAATTGCTACCACACATTCCAGTGACTTTGCATCCTAAGTAAAAAGTCATCTTTAGTACAACAGATGTCCTTTTAAAATTTTATCAACCAGAAAAATAGAGGGAGGGAGAATGCAAACCAGACCATTAAAATGTAATCTAGAGTCTACAAATTAATAACATGGTAGCATAATCAGATTGGAATGGCATGAAATCAAATGACATGTAACTATCCGTATGGCACTCCATAGCTCGGGAAACCTAAAGGTTGCAAGGGACTAGGGGCATGCTCACAGCATGGGGAGCGGAGCAGGCTTCCCTGGTGGCTCCCACTGTGGCCCCAGTAGCCTGGCTCACACGACATTCCTGGAAGCCATCAGTAGTCAGTCTGAGGAGCATTACAGGTCAGGTGTACATGCCAAAGCTGTCCTCTTGGTGGCTTTTCTACAGCTCTACACTTAATCATGAAACCCCATTTGAAACACTGTTTTTGTCAAGCAGAAATAGAATTGAAATCAAGGTGAAAAAAAAATCTTTCTCTCTAGAAAAGCAAACCTGGTCCACTGGCTTCCCGTGTCCTTCCCCTGACCTCCATTCAGTCCTGATAGGTCTCCAAAGTGGAAGTGAAAGCCATGGCTGGTCTGCTTCCCAGGCAGAAAGGCGGCTCAATTAGTCCTGATGCTACCATGCCACGTGTTCAAAGATAGAGAAAAGTCAGGAAGGAAAAGAACAACATTCCCAACTAAAGTCTTCAGGAAATAGCCTTGCATGAAGAAACAATGGTGTTCTGCTTACCAGGGACAGCATAACAAACCACCCCAAAATGTAATGTCTTAAGACACAACAGTTCATTATTTCCCATTATGAGGGTCAGATGGGAAGTTTAGTGCTCTTGGTAGTGGCAGGAACTTCACGATGACTGAAAGGTCCAGAATGGCCATGCTCATGTAGCTGGCATGTGGTGCTTCCTATCACCTGGGAGCTCAGCTCTCAACCCACTCCATGGGGGCCTTTCCCCAGAGCTGCTCAGTCTTTCTCACACATCACATTTTCTTTCCAAGAAGGAGCATTTAGAAAAGGAAGCTTCCAAGGGAAGCTGTCAGTCTCCTAAGGTTTGAGCCTAAAAGGACTAGAATGTTACTTTAACTACATTCTATTGGAGAAAACAGTCACAGGCCCAGCCTCTACACCAGTGCAGGGAAGACAAGCTCTGCCTCCTGCCATGAGGACCTCCACTCCTGTCCAGAACTTGGACGACCCTGACATGAAATTGGATCATGTCATTTCATCGTAATGAGCATTTAAAGGTCACCCATGGCTCTGACACTATGACTTGCATGCCTTATCCAGCTTTCAAATTCCCAAGAGCTGCAGCTGGTTAATCCAAGATGACAGGTGTCATTACAAGGAAAGAACAGGAGACACAGAGATGTATGGGGAGAAGATGGCTGTGTGACAACAGGGGGTACCAGCAAAAGCCATCTTTGGACACTTGCAGCCATAATAAATTTGTCATTGAACTCCATGTCCAATGACTCTTGTGTATTTCTCTGCTCCTGACTGGTATCTGTGTCTTTCCTCCCCAAAAGTATGGTCATATTGTAAGAGCGAGGATGGGAAAGAGAGAGCTTCCCCTCCTACAATTACACCTATGTGTGTGTGCTGACTATATACCTATACAAATTTAAAAAGTGATTCAAGGCAGAAAGAATGACACCCCCCTTATACCAGCTTTTGGCTTTGAACATCAATGATTTCCCATGCTTCTCTGACCAAGACATGTGCTCCAGAGTCATTTCCTTCAGCTAATCAAGGTATTCACAAACCCCATTTCTATGCCCTCTTCTGACATGTACTGAAAGCATGAGTAAATAGTTGACTTTAAGAAAAGATATCTACCTCAGATGGCTGGTACAAAAATTAAATGAGCAAGCATGAGATTACCTTTCTTGTAGTAAATGCTCAAAAATGTTAGATGGTGATGATGATGACAACCATGACGATGATGATGATGATGAAAATAGCTAAACACAGTGTCTGATGTACTAGGTGCTTAATAAGTGGAGCTTTTTCTTAAAGAATGCTCTTTTAGAGGAAAAGTGGCAGAGAAATAGGGTGCAATCCATTCAAATGAGGAGAGAGGCACATAAGGGCTAAGAAGCCTGGGGTCAGGAGGAGGGCGATACTCACTCTGCTCAAGAGGCATTTGATGGAGCTATCTTTGATACCAAATTATCAGAGACAGTTTTGGGATTTTCACTGGCACAGACAAGCTTTCCCCCTGAGCTCTGGAATAAATACTTACAAGGTTAAAGGTCAGTTCATTAATCTCTTCACTTGTCTGTTTGTTTGGACATATGGATGCTCCATTGTAAAGGCAATTTGCGGAAGGGTGACAGAAATTGAGACCAGGAAGAAATATGTAGTCTAACCCACTTCAATGCTATTACATTGTGGGTGGAGAGTTGTGCAAGAGAAAAAATATGTTTTAAATTTAATTCTCTGAGTTTTTTAAAAAAAATCTGTGATCAAAATTGGAAGCGTGTGAGTCAGTTCTGTCCTTGCCAGTATTTGTTTATGCAACTTGCCTTCTAGTTGGCATTTGATCAACTTTTCTTTTCCTAGCAAATTTCTGTTTTGCTCAATTAGGCAAAATCTGCCAAGTAAGAGCAGTGTAAGTTCTCACCCAGTTTCTTTGTGTCAGTGCCACCTCCTGCCTTACTGTAACTCAACATCTCTTCCACCTTTTGTGAGGGGCCTCAGTGAGCCTCAATGAGCCTCATTCTAAGAGATGCTGAAACAAAAGCAGAGAAAAGGCTTACACCTTCCAATGAAGTAAAATGAGTGAAATTTTGACTAAAGTTATTCTTATTAAACTCGGTGCCATTTTTATTAATTGCCAAGATGCCTCTCTATTTGGCTTCAAATAACCTGAAAACAGCCAGCAATCATGGAGTCTTGCTGGAGAAAGAGCCTCAAGACAGAAAGGAAGTTATTTGCAAAAGGTATATAGACTTCTACAGATCATAGTAGTACAGAGAAGGCAGGCCCTGTATAGTCACTTTTTACCTCTTTGGAGGTTGTGGAAGGCCAATTTCAAGATGGCCCCCACCTGATCCTTGCCTTCTGGTGGTCACACTTTTGTGTAAGCCCTTCTCTTTGCATGTGGACAGGACTTATGACCTCTTATCAACAGACTACTGCAAAGGTGGTGGGCTGTGACTGCTGTGGCTGTGGTATGTTATATAACATCCCATACTGTTGGTATATTCACTCTAGAGTCTGTCCTTTCTGGCTTATAAAGGAAGTGGCTATATTCTGAAACATAGCATGAAACTATGAGCGGCCCCTGGGAACCACTGGTGGCCTCTGGGAACTACAGGTAGCACTAGGAGCTGAGGGAAAGCAAGAAGTAGGCCCTTTGCCCCCCAACCACAGGGAAATTAATCCTACCAACAACCTGAGAGTGTTCAGAAACAGTCTTCCCCAGTCAGGCCTTCAGGTGAGAATGCAGCCCACTTGATATCTTAATCACAAAGCAGAGGAAGAAACTGAGCCTGGCCTCCTACCCACAGCAACTAAGCTTGTAGTAATATGTTTACACAGCAACAGAAAACTAATTCAGAGTCCTCTGCTAGATGCGTTGTTACATTTGCCAGGTAACAACACACTACGTCTGCCATGAAGACATTTCTGACTGCATAGGGAAAAACCAAGGGTTTCTCCTGATATATTTTTATCCAAGTTTAAAATTCCCAAATGGTTCCCCCCGTCCATATTTCCTACCTTAGCATGACCATTACTTTAAACCAAAATTATTATGGCAAAGAAAAATTAAGACTGGAGATAGAATTTAGGTTGCTAATTAGTTGACCTTAACATAGGGTGGTTATCCTGGGTTAGCCAGTGGCCCTACTGTAATCAGAGGGTCTTTAAAAGTGGAAGTGGGAGAGAGGAGTCAGTCTTTGAATGAAGCAATATGAGAAAGACTTGACCAGACATTGTTGGCTTTGAAGATGGTGGAAGAGGCCATGAGCCATGCAATGCATGCAGCCTCCAGAAGTTAGAGAAGGGTAGGGAAACAGATTCTCCCCTAGAACCTCCAGAAGGAGTGCAGCTCTGCCACACCTTGATTTTTTGCCTGGTTAGCCATATTCTATTTCTGACTCCCAGAATTAACTATAAGATAGTAAAACTGTGTTGTTCAAGTTGCTAAATTTGTAGTAGTTTTTTTTTTAATGGCAGTAATAGAATGAATCATCTGAATGCCATATTATAACTAATACAGATGGCCTTACTCACATATGTGGTGGTTGGCAGGCTAGTTGTTCTGAGGACCTTAGCTCTACTGGACCCCTAACTCCAGGAGGCTAGCCTGGGCTTCTTCACACAATAGTCTTAAGGCTCCAAACTTAGAAAAAAGAAGATGAGTTCTAATGCACACTTTTAAGTGTCTACTTGAGCCATGTTTATTACTGTTCCATTACCCAAAATAAGTCATAATACTGGCCTAGACTCAGGGGTGAAGAAATAGATCCCACCTCTTGAGGAGTGAAGCAATGTAATGTTCAAGGACATGCTAAGGAGGGACTTCTAAACAATATTTTTGCTGTTGATAGGAAACACACATACAAAAAAAAAGATGTGTATGTATGTGATGGCTGGAACTACTGCAGCCACATTGTATTCTTGAGGGAAGTTAGCTTGACAGAGAAGAAAGATGGAAGAACTGCATCTTGATAATGCCACTGAGTTACTTAATGAATGATCCTTGGGTTTCTTATCATATGAGATAATAAACTTTCTTTTTTTTGTTTTTATCATTTGAGATAGCTTTTCTTTTACTTAAAAATTTCACAGAATATATTCAATTGACAAGTATGAACTAGCTGACTTTAAGAAAGGTATTTGATTTCTGTGAGCTTATTTCCTTGTATTTAAAATAAGGGCACTGCCACCTTGTTGCGCGTGGGTCACCGGCCAGCAGTGACCACGGAACGCTGTGGATGGCTCGACGATAAACACGCGAGAAAAAACAACATGCACAGAGACAAACTAGTTTCTGTGGGGAAGTAGGGACGAAATGGCCACCCCCCCTAGTGGGGAGCACCCTGATTTACCGTCCATACCTGCTTTTACTAGGCTCATTTTGCATAATAATTCAGGTAAAGTACAGTACTCATTAGGGGAAGTAAGGAACTATAGAAAACAAAGAACTCTGCCGGTCTATTGAGTTGGGGTCAAAGAGCTGTAAGACTGAGGAACAAAATAACTTCCTCCTAAGACCCTTCTCATTCAACTGAGAGCATTCTAAACAAAGAAGGTTTCACAGTAATTTACATATTCTTTCTTAGGCCTGATCACCCTGGGAAATCTGCACTTCTCAGTACCGAGCTGCACTACCCTGTCATTGTTTCAGGCTTAGGTGGAGCAAGGGAACTAAGGTAACCAAGAGATAAGGAGATTTTCTCCCAGACGATGAGAACTCAGACTTTGTCAAAGCCGAGGAGTGAGGGTCCATCACCCCCTTTTGCTGCAGCCCCCCCCAAGTCCTTCTTTTGGGGGGGCCTCCCAAAGTGATCGTGCCTGTCTTAGGTCGTTCCCCCGTGGGGAATCTTACCCATCTTTGGCTAACCGACCAAGCTTTTGGGGGTTCAGTTATGAATAAAGCAGCAGAAGCAGCATTCCTGCCAGGAAGATAAGCTTTTGTCTCCTTGCTGGCTTACAGTTCCAAGGGCGTTCCCTTAGCCTTAGCTAGGCGGGGGTTTCAGCTTCTGATACCAGTCAGGGCGGTTCCCAACACCACCTCACATAGATATTGTGAGAAATAAGTAAAATAGTATTTGGCCCATAATAGGGAACAATCCAATGGAGATAGTAATGAAAATTGACTTTTTGTTGTAATTGCTGTTGTTACTAGCCTCATGTTGTTATTTAGCTATAACCTACAATCTCCCCAATTCTCACCCCATTTCAAACCATTTCAGCTCATCACTCAATTGGTCATTAAAATGTGTCTTCAGTGACAAAAAAAAACCACATCAGCTAAGTCATGCAGATGCAGTACCTATGAATCATCTGAATGCCATATATGGAGTCTGTTTAATTCACGTTTGCAGATGTGCTACATAAAATCAGATCATTTATCCTGTGTCTGGATCTGCAACTATTAAAAGTAAATTATGACCTCGATCTTCATATATCAATATAGATAGTTCTCAAAATCATCATGCTAAGTGTAAAAAGCAGGTTGTAAACTTAACTATATTGTATGTTACATTTGGTCCCTTATATGAATGTAAAATAATGATGATGATGAGAATAATAATAATAATAAATTCTGCTTCTGGGAAGATGAATTAAATATAATGTTTCCTATTCTTCCTATGAAATACAACTAAAATGAAAAGACATGGAAAGGAGAAGAAACGAGGAAGACTACTAGAACCCTCAGAACTGGAAATGACACAGCAGTGAGTACTCTGATTTTCTTTTCACCTCATATACTCTAGATATGGAGCTGCAAAAACCAGCAACCTGAAGAAAGCAACAGACTCAGACAAAACACCCCAAGAAAAGCCTGCTCTCTACAGGCAAAGTACAGGAAAGGAGCAGCCTTATAAGAGAGAAAACTTCTGGACAATAACCACTGTATTCTGGCCAAACTCCATGGTAAAAACTGGCCCCACCCCACCCCCATTAGCAGAGGCTAAGTGGGAACCTAGACTCCACCTGTAAGGCTGTAATGAAGTATTCTAACACCTTGCACTGCCCCTCCCCCAGTCTGCTGACACAGAAGGAAGGTTAGGAGCAGGGACTTTTATTCCCATGGGACAGTTACAAGCCCCTGGGCCCTTTACCATGTCTGTGGAGATCATGCCAGGAGCTGAAAATGCTACCCCACCCAGTAGTAAAGAAGAGCCCATCCCATTCTACAGGGGCAGACGAAGGCCAAGTGAGGAACCTGGCCTTTCACCTCTGTCTGGCAGGAACAAGGAAGGGGATGATCCTCTTCTCCTACTGGAGCAATGTCAGAAAAACTCAGTTATAACAGAAAGTTTAAATAAGATCCAGAATCGCATCACAGAATACAAAAATGCCCAGTTTTAATTGAAAATCATTCATTATACCAGGAAACAGAAATATCTCAAACTGAATGAAAACAGACAACACTGAGATAAAAGATACATTAAAATAATCAAACAAAACTTTAAAGCAACCCCATTAAAAATGTTTCAGTGAGCAATTATAAACATGACTGAAACAGAGACAAAGAAATAGAGCCATATAGGAATTTGAAAACTAAAAGATGCAGTCAATATAAAAAGTAAAGAATGAAAATAGAGGAATATAAACTTCACGGAAGAGCTCAGTAGCAGAAGAAAAGGGGCAATAGAAATATTGGTGAACTGGAAGATAGAACGATCTGAACAATAGAGAAATAACAATAAAAAAAACATTAACAGTGCCTCAGGTATTTGGAGGCCTAGAACAAAAATCTTTCCTCTGTGGCAATGGTATTCCAGACAGACAGAAGAAAAAGCACTTAAAAAAATAATGGCTAAAAACTTCCCAAATTTCACAAAAAAATATAAACATAGAATTCAAGAAGATGTGTGAACTTACTCCCAAAAATATCAAGGCGACCTTTCCAGATGGATAGACTCTAGAGAATGCTAATGGATCTTACAGTTACATTTAATATGCATTTGTAGTTAAACTGTTGCAGAGCCAAGCCAAGAGCTGGTTAGAAGAGGGAACCACTGATCTCCACCAGCCAACCCAAAGACATTCCACATAAACACACAATTCATGTTATGATTAGCAGCTGCATACAAACCAAATGTTAAGACAAGTCCTCTAACTCCTTGGCCCTCAAAGTGAGAGTCAAGGACCAAAACATCAGCATCACCTTCAGGTGCTTCTTAGAGCAACATCATAAATCTGAGGCATCTGAAACTGTACCCACAAGATCCTCAGATCCACATTCAAGTTTGAGAATCAGTTCTCTAGATGCTTACTCATTTCCTCCAATCAAATGGACACCCCTATACTTCTATTGCATAAAAATTCTGTAATTCCCTGTGAACTTCAGGCTAGGAGCAGACCAGAAGAGAAACATAATTATAAACTAGTAAAAGCACTGGACTAAGAGACCAGCATTTTGGCCTCCATCCTGAACCTTCATATCTGCAAGTCCCCTAACCTGCTGGCAGTTAATGTTTGCAGGATTTCTGTTCTTTATTTGTTTTACTCATGAGTCTAGTACTAGAGATCAACCAGATAATCAGAGGCCTCTTCCCATTTGAATATCCTATGATTCCATTGCATGTGAATCAGATTACCCATTACTCTAGGCAAGCCTGTGCATAGAGAAGTTAATTTTAAGATCTTAAACCATGCCTGGTGTATAATTATAGCAGGAATATTTTTTAATCTAACTGTAATTGTATTTAGGAATTTGGATGACTTGAGCTTTGCGCCTGTAGCTTATAATATCACCAGAAACCCTTCACAGAATTGTAACCTTGTAAGTCAGTTACCTGTTGATGCTCAAATATATACATATATAATTTTAATAGTACCCATTACACACAGACTTCCATTATAACACTATTTCCACTCAGTCATAATTTTATGAAAAATTCCCCTATTGGCTAAAATTTTCCAGGCTTAATCATACTCTTGAGGTGAACTTTTTCAATTAAACCTCACTTAAGCCAATTTTGAGCTCTTTGAATGAAGGGAAAATATATATACCAGACTCTTAAAAATAACTGTCAAGCAGGTTCCTTTTTTTAATGTTTATTTAACACACCAGCATTCACACTTCGCAAGAGGACTGACCTTCCTGCATCTTAATTTCCAGAGGATGGAGTCAGAGGTGTTTTTTTGCTTGTAAATCTCCAATAACTCTCTCAATTATCTCCTCTGCCCTGGAGAATTGTATAGAGTCTGTAAAACAGGTATTTTGTTTTAAGCTTGTGGGGCCACTTAGCATCTATAAAGCTGAATAGAGTTACTACACATTAATTCTCCTCCTTACGACCCTGGCAAAGTTTTCCATTTAGGGACTAATGAGAATAAAGTCATTTGGATTATTGATCCAGTGTGAGTCATATAGAATAGGGGAAGAATTGGTAATTACCATTATTTTGAATCACCCCCATTTATTATTTCTAAACTTTATTTTGGAACTTACAGCTTCTGGTGATTGTACTATTTCTACAGAGGAAAACAACCTCTGATTTATCTCTCAGAACAATTGCAAGGTGATGACTTCTGGCTTTTGCTCACGTCTTTGATCTTTTGCTTTTCTCTTTTGAGCACATGCTTTTATTCATTCTGTACATCTTCACATGGTCGACTGGGAGCAGGATGTCTGCCAGAACACACACAGCCGTCGCCCGTGGCATGGCCAGCAAGGGCAGAGCAACAATGAATGCCTTGTTGGATTCCTCATGTCCAGGCCTTAGTGCCAATTGACAACTGATGGAGAATTTCTTCTTGATTCTAAAGAGTCTCTGAGCACAGTTATATGGAAAGAATTTTTTAAATATAATGAATTTTAATTGCTACTTCTTCAAGCTACAGCTTTTACATGATGCTTAAGGGGGAGCCATGTCTGAGGAGCTCAACTGGGTGGGAATAGCTTTGTGCTAGCTAAGCTGCCTTGGACGACTGACTTCTTTTATTCAGCAGGTATTAGCCCCACCTCCCCCCTCTCCAGGGAAGTCAGCCCTGCCTTCTTTGAGTAGGTCTCTATGCTCTCTGCACTATAACCACTCTGATCTTTTAGTTCTGGAATATTTAATCTCACCTCCTGTCACAGGACTTTTACATATGCCATTCCCTTTGCCTAAAACACTTTAGCCACCCCTCTTCTTAGTAAACTTCTACTCATCATTTAGATCTTAGTTGTCAGTTCTTCAGGAAGGCCCTCACTAACTTTCCCTGTTGGGTTGATCTCCCACCAATATCTGTCTCATGCCACTGCACAGTCTTCTTGATGGCACCTATCACAGCTATACTCTTATAATCTTACCTTTCCATCTGTGGTTTCTCTTTTATTAGTGGCTTTATTCCTACTAGCTCCATGAGGCCCCAGACCATGTATTCTCCCAATGTCTGTCACAGGCCTTTACACATAGAGGATGCTCAGTAGTTCTTTGTCAGATGGGTGAATGAATTACTTCACTTTAGAAACTTACAGGGGGCAGTCACACATCCCAAGTCAGCTCTGTCAAAGGACTTGGCATCAGAAGAATTTGCCCAGTCTCTTTTATCATGTTGTTCTAATCTTGATATGTAAGACCAGTGAAATGAGAGATTGGATAGAGAAGAAACAGTCCGGAACAGTATCTGGAAAAAATCTCAACTAAGTTCTATGTAATACACCTTCTGAGTCATAATATCATAAACCTGGAAATGGACCTCAGAGATTGTTCCTGGGATTTTACACATGAAGAAAATGAGGCCCGAATTTCCACTGTAGTTACCGGCAGACCTTACCCCTTCTAACATCTTGTCCATTCTTAATACACTGCTCCCACAAGGAGACACAGGAGCCAAAGCTCTGAGGTGGGAGTGCCATAAGAGAGAAATAGAATGATGAAATTGTATATGAAATCACAGGGTCTCTGAAAGCTATGGCTAGAGAAATAAAGTTTTTTCCATTCCTTCTAGATTCAATGTAGGGAGCTTCACTAGGAAGTCCCCAAGAGAACAATGGCTGTCTTTTTGTGTAATCCCTAATGATCTCTTTTATTCTCTAATCTGGGAAAACCAAGGAAGTTAGGTAGTTGAAACTACCCAAATATCACTTATTCTTTCAGTATAGCAAGTGGCTTTGGGTGTGGGTTCTGGGCCAGCGTTGTGAATGTAAATCCTACCAGCTATGTACTTTGGTCAATTTGCTTAACCTCTGTGTCTGTTTTCTCACCTGTGAAAGATATAGTTGAACCCACCTTTTAGGGTTCTTGAGAGGATGTAATGTACTATGACTTTCAAGTACCTGTACATGGTACATAGGAAATGCTTGGTATGACCTAGTATCATTCAACAGATACGTATGAGTGTCTATATGGGACAAGGCTAAGTAGTGGGAGTGGACTTACATTATGATGGGGAAAGAAAGATAAGCATAAGAAAGAGAAGATTTACAGATTAGACTCAGAGCTCTGAAGAAAATGTTGCAGAAAAACTGAAACAGGAATGGGGAGCTGGCAACTTGCAGGTAGATTAAGTCAGGAAATCAGGAGAGCCTCTGTGAGGACATGACATGTGAACTGAAGGATCCAGCCATGTAAAGATCTCAGGTAAGAGTGCTTCAGCCTATAAAATATTAGGAACAAAAAGCACAAGGCCTTGAGGTGGGAACATCCTTATGCCCAGTGGCATGAGGAACCAGTGGAAGTTTTTTAACAGGAATAAGACAGGACCTGAGTTATATTTTTAAAAGATACCTCTAGCCAAACCCACCAAATGTACAACATGAAGAGTAAACCATAATGTAAACTATGGGCTTTGGGTGATAAAAATGAGTTTGTGTTGGTTCATAGATTGTAACATGTACCACTTTAATGGGAGATGTTGGTAATGGGGGTGCTGATGGGTGCAGGGGGAGACCCAGGGAGTATATGGGAACTCTTTGCCTTCCATTCAGCTTTGCTGTGAACCTAAAACTGCTTTAAAAACAAAACAAATCAAAAAGTTAACTGCTAAATTGAAAGAAAAAACCGGCTCCTCTGGGTGCTATATGGAGAATGGGGTTAGGGGGCAGGAACAAAGGCAGTGAGACCAATCAGAAAGCTCATGGAGATGAGGAGATGAGAGCTGAGGTGATGGCAGTGTGTATGGGTGTGGATAGGGGAGGGGAGAGGGCACAGTCAAGACAGAACTTAAAGGTAGAAGCAGTAGGGTGGGTGATTGGGAGGGACATGTGTTAGGAAAGAGGGAGGAATTGAGAATGAGTCCCAGGGTTTTGTCTTAAACAATGGGAAATAGCGATGCCATTTATTGAGACAGAGTAAAAGAAGAGAGGAGACCACAAAGCTTATGACATTTGCTTTTATTTTTACAAGATCTGCAATTCTGTAATTCTGTGTTCAATAAAATGTACTTCCCTCCAAAGAGCTTTAAAACAGAGAAAACTAACTTATCTGGAAAGGCGATGGGTTGAGCTCTCTAGGTGAAAGGGAATGGATAAGTTCTTCTATAGCAATGCCATCTGTTCTTTAGGAATTGGGGTCACTTACTTCTGGTGATAGAGTCTTCTCTGCTAGGGATTTCCTTAAGATAGAGAAATGAACAACAGTGACTGACAAGTAACATGCTTCATTTGTTTCCCAGGAATCTCATTTAACTATAATTTTGTCTCTTTTTTTTTTGGTTCAGAGAATTGAACATTACCAAAATCACATTCTGTTTAGGAAAAGTTTTAGAGTTAATCTTTTAAAAAGTAGTTTGCAAGGTTTTAGGGATCTTATTTTGTTATAACAGGTGATAGTCTGAATAACTCCATGTTACTTTTATTTCAGCTTTTTCTTTTGACACAAACACAATGAGAACACTAGCTGAGGAGTCTTAGAGAAGACGTCAGTCCCACCTAACCACTGAAAGTCACCTGCCCTCTCCGGGCTTTTGTTGGTTCAGCTAGAAAAAAAGAGGAGTTGGGCACCATGTCCTTTCCAGATATTATGGTCCATCAAAAATTGGCCAGAGTGAGATAAACGTTTTCACACTAATCATGGTGATGAGCATTGGTCATGTGCATTTCATGGTGTTTGACTTCCCAGATGCTCCCCAATGCTCAGCCCATTGCTTTGATAGTCTGTCAGCTTGAAGACTCTTTCTGTAAACTTCTCTAAACTGGCAATGAATTTTGGAGAAAAGAAACATTCTTCATGTTTCAGAATGAGCTTTCAGCATAAACTTCGTCTGGGGGCCACATGTCTTGGGGAACAGTCATTTTCAACCAAAAGCACCTCAAATCAGATGTCTTTTCAGCTTTGATTCACTTTGAGTGGCTGCCTGAGTGATTGTACTATGTGTAATGCAATGGTAATCAGCCTTGTAAACTTACTTTATAACAAATGTATAGCTTTGATTTGAAACTAATGCAAGAGCCACGGCTACAAAAGTGACTTATCAATAAAACAGGAATAAGGCAGGATGGCTAAGTGCAAGAACAGCCACTGGGAACAGAGGGTTTAGTGTGTTTCCCAACACTGCCTGCAACTACGTGTGTGTCCTTGGGCATTTCATTCTGTGGCCGTCCTTGTCCTCATCTCTAAATTGCTGGGATTGGATCATAATCTGTCAGGTCTCTTAGCTTGGAAAATCAATGAGTAGTGGGAGCTTCATTGATGTCTGTGGCACAGGATAAGGGAACAGTACCAACTGGCCCTATTACTGACCTTGAATCACCTCACTCCTGCCCTGACAAAGGAACCTCAAGCAGGAAGGAGTGAAGGAGCAGGGATAGAGGCTCACAGAGGCACTAATGAGGGATTTCACCTTTCCCTGAAAGTTCCCACCAGCATCTTTGAGCAGGAGCCAAGGCAGGTGGCAGCTAGAGGGGAGTGGTGATTAGTAAAGTGCAATCGGTGGCACCTGCGGGGTGAGGTATTTACTTTGTCCTTCTCTGTTGCAGGAGAATGAACAGATGGAGCCCCAGACCTTCACAAACAGTAAGTTAACCTTGAATTAATGTAGAGAGGCAGAGGTCTAAGCCCTTGTAACCCAAAATATCATTTCTTCCTGACTCTCTTCATTGAATAAAAAAGTAAATCCTGTATTATTTCCCTGGGTTGAAAATCTTCATGGTTTTACAAAATAGAGGTAGAGCTAAAGAACAAGATTCATAGAGGCAGCGTTTTCTTTTGGGTCTTTTAACATGGAAATTAATAGTCAGGATGTGCTCAATGAAACATTTCTCATGATGAAGTTTCTAAATATTTTATCATTATGATTTTAATTATTCTTAATAGTGTCAGCAGCTACCAGTGTCCCTGAAATGTTTCAGGTAAGAGATGATAGCTCTATTGGGAGTTTTGTGTCCTAAACCAGGGTGTGGACCAGTTTGTCCTTCCCGAATCCTACTATTTTTCCATTCATTTATGCAACAAGTATCAAGTGAATATAAATTATATGTCATGTACTCTGCTATGCACTGAGAATAAAGTGATAAACAAGATAGACAAGTCTCAGCTCTCTCTTGCCTTTTACATAAATTTGAATTTCCTATTCTTTAAGTTCCCCTATAATGTAGCTCCAGTCAATCCAAACACTATTTTTCATCAATGCAAGTATGGTATATGGCTCTTCTATTTGTCCTCACACACACACACACACACAACCTTACACATACACACAGACAAGCACAGTGCTCATTTCCCTGTCTCTATCTGTTCCCATGTCTGCATGTTCTGGCAATAACTCTGCCCCCACCATTCACATCTTTAAATCCCGCCGAGGTTTCAAGGCTCAGCACAAAACCCTTTCTCTGGGAAGGGCTTTGCTGATACAGGAATCCAACCTGATGCATCTTTTCTTCAGTGGTCTATACTCCTGGACAACATATCTAATTGATCATTTCCTGACCCCAGTTTTTTCCTTCTCTTTTCATGTGTGCTGCTCATCACATGTAAATTCTGAAATTCCTAGAAAGGTAAACAGTACTTTGTATCTCCATATCCCTAAAGTATTTGAACAGTGTAAGCTCAAAGTAAGTTTTTAAGTACTTGGTTGGCTGGTCAGACATGTAGTCTGCAACCAAGGTAAGCTTCTACAGAGATGGTAGACCTGTAACTATATGGCACATGTTTAGAACAACATGCTTTAATCTACTGCATTTGTTTAATACTTAAATACCTCAGACATTTCTGTTAATTCCATGACTATTAAAATCACAAAACATCAAAGGATATCATTCTTTAAAGTGACACCTAAAACATTTATGTACAACTTCTTATCTTTTTAATATCAATTATTATACTTAACGTGAACATACTTTTAAAGACTGTTCCTCCTCTATTGTTCTGCAATATCACCTTCATCATAAATTGAGTGACCATGTATGTCTGTCTATTTCTGAACTTTCTTTTTATTTCACTAGTTAATTTTTCTGTCCCTTTGTCTACACTGTGTGGTCCTAATTATTTTGCCTTTATAATAAATCTTGCTATCTAGTAGAATACATCTTTCTACATTTGTTTTTTTTTTTAAGTGTGTCTCAATTATTTTTGGTCCTATCCATTTCCAAATGAATTTAGGGATTAGGTTGTCAATTTCCACAAAGAAACCTGTTGGTCTCTTGATCAAGGTTACATTAAATGTATAAATCAATTTGAAGATCATTGTTATTTTTATAATATTGAATTTTATCTTGCATGAACATGATATCCCTGCTATTTGCATATATAATAGTCATAAAAATATAAAATATGACCCCCCACCTCACACCATGCACATAAATCAGCTCCAGGTTCATTAAAATTCTGCATTTGAAAGATAAAACAATATAACTTGTAGAAAAAATACAAAAGAATAATGTCATGTTCATGGAATAAGAAAGGGCTTCTTAATCAAGAAAGCAAAAGCTAGTCATAAAAGAAATAAACTATAAATTGATTGTGCTGAAATTAAAAATGATAAAAAGACACTAAGAAAGAATGAAAATGCAAGTCACAGAGTAGGAGACATATTTGCAAAAATCCAACAAAAAGATTATACCAGAGCATACAGAGAATGCTTGCAAATCAGTAAGAAAAGACAGCAAAGTCAAAAGAAAATTAGGCAAGAAACTGGAAAGGAATTTGACAAGGACATTCATATGGCTAATATACATAAATAAAGGTGCTCAGTGCCAATTTTCATCAGAGAAGTGAAAATTAAATTAAAACTACAATGAGATACCATATCACATCCACCATAAAGATTAATATTACCAAGATTTAACAATAATATGAAGTAACAAACTTTAATACACGGCTGGTAGAAATGTAAGGTAGAACTGCTTTAGAATATTGTTTAGAATATTATAGAATATTATTAACTAATAAAGTTGACTATACGTATGATCCATGGTTCAACAATTCTTCTTATGTACCCAACATGCACCAAAGACTTGTATATCAAAATATATGCACAAAAATGAATTACTATTTTTAATAGTAAAATATAGAAATAATCATAATCTACCAATGTCCATCAATAGTAATCCAGGTAAATAAATCATAAGTTGTTCATGCCTTGGAAAAATCATGAAGCAGTGAAAATAAGTGACCTACATCTATGTGGAACAACATGGATGAATCTCACAAACGTATTGAGCAAAAGAAACCAGGAAACATAAAAAATATATGCCCGCTGGTCCTATGTATATAAAGTTTAAAAATAGACCAAACTAAATTATGAAGGGGATCAGGAGGAGACAAGAACTGGAGGGCTTTCTGGAATGTTGGCTGAGCCCTGGGTGGTGATCACTCACCTGCTCACTTTGTGGTAATTCATGGAGTTCACAACATGTTCCAAAAACTTGTGCACCTATGTCATTTGTGTGCTTTTTCTGTATGGATAGTACACTTCAACAAAACAAAAAAAATTTAATCAGGTAAAATTTACCACAACTAATTCTAAAATCTAGTATAAAATATGAATTCAACATTAATTACCTCAGTTCCAGGAAAATCTAAAGCAATATGTAAAAGAAGCATAACACCTAGGGATACATTGGTGTCTTTTCTGCTTAATACCATCAGTTTTCAGTTTTTACTTGGTTAACCCATTCTTTCTTTGTGTTGATGTGCTGCATCCAATGAGACCCTACTGGAGGGCTGAGGATGCAACCTGGCTGTTCCAGCTCTAGCCACTTTGACCTCTGCAGTCCTGAGCTGGCTACATAGGGCTCATGTCACCACTGCTGTGGTCTTATTACTGCCCACTTCCAGAGAAAGGAAATCCCCTTGACACTCTGTTGTTCTCCCTCAACCTGCAAAGTGATCTTTTACCTTCCTACTTAGAAACTGGGAAAGGTTTTAGAAAATGCTGTTATTGTTAGTACCCATTTAACTGCTATTATTTTGAACATCACAATAAATCTTCAATTAAACCCAAATATCTTTCTGGGACTATGTTGACTTTAGTTGTTTGTTTGTTTGTTTGTTTTCATTAATGGCACATTTATCATGAGCTAAATTCTGTTTAAATTATCTTTGGCTTTTCAGTTTTATTGCATTAATTGGTCTGTTCATCTGCAAACTAGCACCATACTCTTTTAATTACTGCAATTTAAAACAAGTTCTTGTATCTGCTAAAGCATATGCCACACCTTGCCAGTGCTCCACCCTTGCCCTAGTGGAAAGTCACTGTTGCCACTGTGTGTGGTTCTCTCTTCGGGGGAGGAGTAGATTCCACAACCAGACACTAGATGAGGCCATGTGACTTGTTCTGGTGGTGCTTGTGAGAACAGTGGTGTGTGTTATTTCTAGGTCAGCATATTTAATTGTCAATTTGTGACTCTTAAGAGATCTCTTTTATCAGCCATGGTGCCTGGCAGAATCTGAAATAGAGGCTAATACTTTAGCTTGAATCTCAGTGTAAAGAAAGAAAAAAGTCAACCTTCAAGAGTATTGTATATCAGAAAGAGAGCGTTGTTGTTTTAAGCCACTAAGATGGGGGAATGTTCGTTACTATACCATAACCTACCTTATTCTGACTGATATACACCAAAATAATTAATATTTTCAAAAACTACCTGGATATAATTTCTCATTGAGATTTCAGTTGGAATTTCACTAAATTCTGAAGATTAGTTTTATAGAAACTAACATCTTTATAATATTTTATCTTCCTGTCAAAAAATATGGTATGACTCTTCCATTACTCAAGTCCTTATTATTCTAAATAAAGTTGTATATATTTCATTAAAAAAACATAAATTAAGAGCTAGATACATATTTCTTTTTCCTAATTATTTGTATTTGTTATTATAATATAAGGATTTCTTATTATCTTGTAACTGGCCACCCAGGCAAATTTTTAAATAGTTCTAAGACCTTTGAATTGAACCTCTTGTTTCCCATGTAGAAAATTAATAGTGCCAAGTAATGGTAACTTTCTCTATTTCTTTTTTACTTATAAATATCTCCCACTTATATTTTATACATTAAATATAAAAATTGCAGAATAAGTTTGATAATATCTATGAATGTAGATTTTTTCTTTTGTTTATTGTAAGAAGTCAGTACGTTTTTTTCTGTAAAGAGCCAGATATTATATATTTTTAACTTTAGGGCCATACCATCATTATCACAGCTACTGAGCTCTGGGAAGCAGCCATGCACAATAAATAGTAATTAAAAATGAGCTTAGCTGGATTGGACCTGTAGACCATGGTCTGCTAAACCCTATTCAATTTTAATATTTTACTGTTACCATGATTTTGGTTTTTGATTTCTTTGTCATTTTAAGGAATAAGTCTTTCAATTATAAATTGCCAAAGTTTTATTTTTATGTTTAGCTTTTTTAGTAATATTTTTCTTTTTCACATCCAACATCATCACATTTAAAAAAATTGTTTACATATCAATTGCATTTAAAATGTCTAGAATGTTCTATACATTCTCTAATGTTGAAACACTCTTATATCCCTATAATAAACTTAGTCATAATAAATTGTTTTATTTATTTACTAAGCACATATTCATTGGATACCCACAATGTATGATGCTTTTCCAGAAGTAGTGGCTGCAACAGTAAATAGAAAAAACAAAGTCCCCATTTTCGCAGAGGTTGTATTCCAATGGGAGGACAGAGATAATAATCAAAACACAAAAATATGTCAGGTTAAAGATAATAAAGCAGAGTCAGAGACTGACAGGGTATGACGCTATTTCAGAAATGGAGCTCAGGAGAGTCCTCTGTGGTCAGGTGACACTTAGGTAGAGATTTAGGAAGTGAGGGCACAGTTCAGTCAACTGAAGGAGTGAATGGCAGCAGTGCGCCTCAGTGTTAGGATGGGGACTGCACTGGACGCTGTGGGAGCACGCAGCCAGCCTCCCTGAAGTAGTTTTGAGATGGAGCCAGCAAGTCTTTCTGGGAAGAAGAAACGTTTCATCTGAGATCTTGGAGAAAAGCCACGTGACTCTGCTGTGCCAATTTGCCTGGGCCACAGGCTGCCCAGAGACTTGCTCACACGTTATCTTCAATGGCCTGTGAGTATGTCTCTGGGTGGGAGGAGCAGTGGAGTCAATCAATACACATGAGTAAAGCAGACAGTCCTCACTAAAGGGGGCAGGACTCATCCAACCAAGTGAGAGAGGACCCCCACCTTGTTCCTCCTGCCGGCTGCCCAGAGCTCGGACATCAGTCATTTCCCTATCTTTGGACTCAAACTGAAACATCAACTCCTCTTGGGTCTCAAGCCTGCTGGCCTTCTCACTAACCCTGACACCCTTGCCTCCTGGGTCTCAGGTGCTCAGACTAGGGCTGTGTCTGTGCCTAGGGTCCTCCTACATCTCCAGCTCAATGACCACACGACTTGGGGCTTCTCAGCTCACAAGCCACACACATGCTCACACTCCGTTGATTCTGTTCCTCTGAAGAACCCTGACTGATATGAAAAATAGGATATGAAGGAGTGGTCCATAACAGGACTTAGAGACCCCAGAATAGAGGAAATAGGCAGTCTTAGGAAAATGAAAGAAATTCATTAGTACATTGGGTGTAGTTCTGAAAACCTTGTTCCATGGGCATTGCGTCCTTCAGGCAAAGGGAAGATCTCACGTATTTTAATTAGCAGAGGAAGATGACTAGTAGGGCTACAGATTTCACAGCCTCAGCCGTCAGCACCATATGGAGTACGTGGACTGGTGCCGATGAACGAACCGGGCAATGTGGAGAATGGGCCTCAACTGTGTCATGTCATAGGCCAGAATCGACTTCTCAGTGTGGATTTTGAAAAGGAGAGCTTGTTATAGCTTGCTTTGGCTTAAGGCCAAAAGAAGTAAAAACACTATAAAAAGATGGCTCCCCTAAATTTAAGCACATAGAAGATTTTTGAAATGCTCTTTTCAAATTAGTATTGGGCCAAGAGGTACATAAAATCACAATTCTAAAATATTACAATTTTTTAAAAAATTAAAATATTGTAAAGGACACGATCAAAATAATACAAAGATAAAAATGCCCTTAATTTTATTAGAAAATAAGAAAGACTTTCAATAAATAAAATATTCAAGAAATTTGAGAACATTCATGGGAAAAATAATCCTGACATAAAGGATAGAGAACCCCCATTCTTCGTATGCTCTCTCCTTCCGATACCTTCATCCCTTCAGCCCTCACTTCCTTTGGGGACCTTCCGCTCAAATGTCACCTGACATATTCTGTGTGTCATTGTAGTTTTCTGTGTCCTCTCACTGGAAAATAAGCTCCATGACAGCAGGGACTTTGTCTATTTTGCCCCCTGCTATGTCTCCCACTACTGGAAGAGTGCCTGGCATGTGGGCTCCATGTGGCAGGGTCTGTGACTAGCATGTTCACATTTCATCCCCTACCCAGTGTGAACCCTGGCATTTGGCAGATATGTAATAAATATTTATTGAGTTAACATTACAATGTTTTACTGGTCACTTAAAGTAATCAATATTTTTTGGAGCACAAAAATCCCTATATATACATAATTATTAAATCAAATGAAATAAGTAAACTATTACATTTATCTGTAACATACTTGTTTGTGTCTGATTGGTCAAATTCTGAAAGTCACATTTTGTTAAATTACTTCATCAAGTTTATATCAACTGTTCATCTTCCAAGCAGTTATAAGTGTATGTATTTTTAGTACATAAACTTTCTTGACTTTCAACTTTTTCAGTTTTGAATTTTTATTAATACTAAATAGTTATTTTATTGTGCTTAAAGCTTTTAGTATTAAATTCCGTTTTGCGCAATATTAACAGTAAGCTCAAGGGTTTTTTGTTTCATTTTTCTGATATACTAATTCCCTTCACATTATTTTTAACATTTCTGTGTTATTTTGCATTAGGTAACTATCCTATAAACTACTAGTATGTAGTTGAAATTTGGCCTTGTCACACAATCTGAGAATTCTGTTATCTGATCAGAAGTTTAATGCATTCACAGTCTTAACCTGACAACCGAAGGATCTGGCCATATCTTCATCATTGCATTACATGTTTTCTATTTTGTGAACATCTTTGTACTAGGGCATTGTTCCATGTCTACTTTTTTCCAACCTGACCTCTCTACACTCCTCCTTTGTGAAGGCGAGGTGTCTGTCTTGCAGAGAGTGAGCAGCTGAGAGTCTGCCACCAAGCCTGCCTTGAGTCTTCTGTGGCTGCCCTGTCCTGTGCCCTCCAGCCCAGCTGCTCCTGGAAGCTGCAATCCCCCAGTAAAAGGGGTCCAAGAAGCAGGCATCAATCCCTCTGTGGCCCCCTGTCCCTGACATATACCATCACACCTGCATATCCACCTGCATATCACACTTTGGAGACTTATTCCAAGCTACCACTGATGCTGATTTACTACAATCCTCAGTGGTGTGACAGCTGACTGTGCAGGCTCACAAGAGCCAACCTGTGCCTCTTCTCAGTTGAAATGGCTGAGGCAGGAGTACCTACATCACACAGAAAATCAGGGATTTATTTTTTCCGAGAGCTGATAATCCACTTTCCATACACCACTCACTACTGCCAACACTTGCATGTCCTAAACAAGGAGAACTGTCACTTTATATCCTTTGCCACTTCCTCTGTACTGTCTCAGAAATACTTTAAACTTTGTAACATGTTGCTGGAACTCCTTATTTCTGGTGCTGCTGCAGTGTTTTCCTGGTTTTTATGTTCTTTCAGTAACTTAACTTAGTTTCTGGGTGAGTGGAGGATGTACAACTGAGCACAAATTATCCTGTTTTGAAAATCCATTATCCATGCAAAACATGGCCAGAATTAGGCAGGTCCCTGTCTGCTGCTTTAATGATCACTGCTCAGCCAAACAACAGCACTAATGATTCTAATCTAAACTGGGAATTGATGTTGACAAAACACAAGCTGTTTAGATTTTTGTGGAGGCTGGTCAAATCTCTTCTGGAAACCGGAGGCTTTATTAGATATCCATAATCAAAGCCCCATTGATTGGGGAAAATTTCAGCAAATAGGCAGGAGGTAGATAATCAAAATCTCAGAAAACGGTAGGAGGGGGTTTCAAGATCAAGAAAATACAGCTTCGGCTATATCACTGAGGAAAAATCTGACCAAGTTATCGGAGGTCCCTTGTGAAAATAGGACAAAACGACAAGTAAATGTGCAAGCCCTGCAGATACTCCCCATGGCTCTTTGTTAAAATAACAACGAATTTAGGGCAAGTTTGTCAAGGGAACAGTGGGTGTTTTATAGCTTAGAGAAGAGTACAGTTGGAGTGCAAGGCAAAGCCAGAGAGATTATGGCAATTTTGTAAATCAAGAAGACTCTATAGTAGGAAATAGGGAGCCATTGAAGGTTTTAAGTAGGAAAACAATGCAATAAAAGTTGTAATTAAGAAAGATTAGTGTGGCAACATGAGGACAAGATTTCTCTTATGGCCCTTATTCAGGAACAAAGATAGAATAAGTAATGAGTTCAAAACAAAACAAAACAAAAAAAGAAAAAGAGGCATCAAATCTCTTCTACTTTTAGTAGGCAGTTAAGGAAACACATAGGCTAGGAGGTACTCAAGAAGGCTTGCAAAGCTTTTTTCAGTTCATTAAGCTAAATTATCTCTTTGTTCTCACTCCGAATTCATGAGTGCCAAAGCGGGTCCTGTAACACAGGGAGTCTCCAGGCCGCCCAGGGACCTCTAAGACTTCTTTTCACGTCATTTCATTGTTGTAGGAAATGAGCTCTGTTAGCCAACAGCCCACATGCAGTGTGAGCCTCCCATTGTTCTCTTTTCTGGAACAGTTGAAATTTCATTCATTCTTATGGGAATAAAGACATAGAAACCCAAGCCTGTTTACTCTCATTCAAGAGTTATTAGACAGCTGTAAAAATTCAACCAAGAATACCAGGGTGGCCAGGGTTCTTGCTGGCTCACCACATGAAAGAAGGGGACTTTGCCACATGTAACTGTCAGGCCCTCATTCTTGGAATAGATAAGACCTAAAACACTCCCGCCAAATGGCTGATGGGCAAAAGCCGATGCTACTGCCTAGAATGCATGTCCCACTTTTCCACATTATCTGATCCCTACTCAACATCCAACTAGAATCTCCCCTCTTTGATGAATCCTTCTCGGCTCCACTAGCTCACAGCAGTCCTTGACTTGAGCTGTAATAGATTCTGTGTGGACCACACAAAGGCATTTAACATTGTTTTTCAGATGATTATTTATCCTTTCATGTATTAATTTTCTCTCCAACTAGATTATAAACTCCTTAAAGATGGGAATGATGTTTACTCTGTTATCCACATTCAATGGCATAGGAAGATGAGTTGTTAAGCTCATTCTCAACGATCCTTGATTTCAAATTATGGTGAACTATTTTTTGTCTCAGAAGCCCAAACCCTCACTCTCAGAAGTCATCCCTGATTCTTCTCTTTCAAAAATGATAGAAGTCACACAAATTAAGTTCCCACATCTTCCTCTGTTTTCTGAGGATTTTTTACTCCTCTGTTCTTTTCACAAGAATAAAAACTCTTCATTGGCAAAACTGAGAACTTCCTTTTAGGATTTTTTTTGTTATTCTTTTGCCCCAACATCTTCACTCCATCCTCCTTCTACTATAAACATCACAAATCTGCCCTAAATTAACTTTCCAAGTATTAATATTCTCACCATTTCTCCTAAAAATGCTTTCCCCCAAACCATGTCTAAAAAGTAGTATCTACTCACTGCTCCCTCAGTCCCATCCTTCATGAATTCCTTGACTTTTTTCAGTCTTTTTTTCTCTTCTTGATAATCTATTAAAGTTGTTCTCTTAAGACTTCTAGTATGAGCTCAAGACCGCAATACTAGCTTTAATTCCCCCTAATTCCTCTGGATGTGGAAATGCGTGGCCCAGATCACTCATCAAGGAGGGTTTACTTCAGATATGAGCTGCCCTGTGATCTGCAGGGCACTCCAGCTATCAGTCCCCTCAGAGCTTCTCAGGTGATTCACTTTGTCTAAGGCAGACCTTTCTCAGGCCCCCACAGCTAGGCTTGCTGGATAAAATATAAGAGGCACAGTTAAATCTGACTTGCACATAAACCACACACAGTCTTTTTGTTTATTTATTTGTTTGCTTTTTGTTTTTTAGAATAAAAACATGCAATGTCACGTACGTATTGTATGTCACATGCAATATTGGGGCCATATTCATATTTTTAAAGCATTTGTATTTACCTGCAATTCAAATTTAATTGTGCATCTTGTATTTTTCCTTGCTCAATCTGGAGACCATGGCTTTGTGGGGTGAGAGTATAAGGGCCAAGACTTTCTGGCCCAGGGAGACAGGTCTGTTAGATGATACTCCCTCCATAGCTCCACGAAGGGCTGTCAGGACTGTGTTGGACTGGCATCACCAGCCGACCTTTTCCCCAGCACCACCCTGCTTCTTCCTGCCCTCGTTTCAAGGGCTAAGCCACTAAAGCACCCTCATGTCATTCTCTCCTTCGGCATCTTTCAGAGAAGCCATGCTGAGACATTTATCCAACCAACATTCCTCTTCAAATGTCCAAAGAAATAAAATATGAAGGAAAAACATAATTTCAACCCTGGGAAACAGGAAAGGTTGACTGAAATTGGGAAAACAAACAAACCATCCTCTGCTCTATTCATGTGGAGAAAGAATGTCTGGGGCAACAAGTGGATGGTGTTTCTAAAAGAACCAAATACACCAACTAGGAAGACTGCAGAGAAAATTAAAAGAATTGTACAAAAGAGGAAATGCAAATGCCATATATATATATATATATGTATATATCATGTATATAGTATATATACATGAAAAGAACAGCATAATTAGGAATCAGAGAAAAGCACCAGACTGTAAGTGATCAGAAGAGAGTGGGAGGGGGATAACAGTGGAAAGAAGAAAAAGAAACTAGACAAAAAACATGTCTGAATGTCTCACGGACATGGACAATAGTGTGAGACTTGACTGTGGGAACGGGGTGGTGAGATGAGCAGAGGAGGGCAAAGGGGGGAAACTGGGACAACTATAATAGAATAACAATAAAAATGATTTAAAAAAAGTAAAGGAAAGCACCATCTGACTATCACTTCTTACCTGACAAATTGGTAAAGACACATGTGGAATATGATTTAGCACATGAACAAGTAGTCGATTATATCTTTTCTTAGCAGAAGTAATAATTGCTACAAGCTTTCTGGAAAGCAAAGATTATATCATGCACATATCCTTGAATCCTGTAATTCTGTGCCTAGAAATTTAACCTAAGGAACTAATCAGATGCAAGTACATGCATATACAAATAAAAATGTTTAAAATATCAAAATTTAGGAACTACTAATAAGGAAGTAATTACATAAATTATGGTAGTTATATTATAGCCAGAATACCTTGTAGCCATTTTAAATATTTGTGTATATTCATTGACATAGAAAAATATTCATGGTATATTGTTTTATGAATAAATCATTTCACATTATTATGTAAATAATATATCACTTTTGTTTACAAAAATACAGATCTATATTTGGAAAAAATAATTATAGATATTAAATGTTTATCTTTAAGTGTTGGGATTGTGGGTGTTTGATTTTTATATGTTTCATTTGTAATTTGTAATTTTTTTCTACAATGAACAATACACTTTGTATGATTTGAAAAATAACACCTCCTACTCCATATACACTAAAACTTTAAGGTTTTTTCTTTTTTTAAGACTTTCTGTAGTGAACTCTCTAGGTTCCTTTTCCATCTTCTTGTCTTTGTATTACATTGTTCATCTTCAGCTGTAACTATCTTCCCTTGTTTTTTTTTCCTTTTTCCCTCATATTGACACTTTCCAGTACTAACTCATCAACATTTTCCCTTTTCTCTTCTTTCTATCTAGATTTACATTATTATCTTTATACAATAGTTTATACATCTGAATCTTAGCAATACTGACCTCTTTACAAGTATGAACAACTCTAGATCTAAATGTCTGCTGGGCTTTCAGATTCCAATGTTCATTGTGTACCTGCCTCTTTAGCTGCCATGTTCTGACAGATAGTACCCTGAGATGAGACCACAATGACCAGGACAGCCCGCCTTCGAGTAGTATCCAATCTCTGCTTACATTAACTAATTTCAATATATTTTACAACAAATGTATCTCCTTACCCTTTCTCAAATTAACAATTGCTTCTGACCTTTCTTTATATATATATCAGCGCACAACTATTATGGTAGTTACCCAGCCCTGCCTATTGCCATTACCAATTAGTAAGTTCACTTAACAGGAGAGGAACCTGCTAACGTAGTAGTACTCAGCCTCAACTACATGTTGAAATTATCTAGGAACTTTTAAAATATACTGATTCTTATTTCCCACCCCCAAAAATTCTGATTTAATTGGCCTAGAGTTCCATGAAAAATTGGGAATTTAGCATCTCCCTAAGTGATTCTAACACACAGCCAGGCTTAAAGTCACTGGGCTAGAGAAGAGCAGGGCTTTTCTACTGGTTGCATGAGGAAAGGAGATGATCAAACTTTTCTTTAGTATTATTACTTCCTAGTGTTGTCCTCTGAGTTCAGTATTTTTCCTCTAGATGATAGAAGTTCAATTGGCTTTCACAGTATAGACAACCATTTCTAGAATGTATGGAGGGAATATGCTTGTCATTTAGATACCTCCAGACAAGTCTTTTCAGTGTTATTGTACACAAACACACACACACTATTTTTTTTAAATTATTTTATTGTTGTTCAATTACAGTTGTCTGCATTTACTCCCCATCACTACCGCCCCCACCCCAGCCAAATCCACCTCCCTCCCTTGCTTCCACCCCTCCCTTGGTTTTGTCCTTATGTCCTTTATAGTAGTTCCTGAAAACCCTTCCCCCCATTATCCTCTTCCACCTCACCTCTGGTTGCTGTCAGATTGTTCTTAATTTCAATGTCTCTGGTTATATTTTGCTTGCTTTTTTCTTTTGTTGATTAGGTTCCTGTTAAAGGTGAGATCATAAGGTATCTGTCCCTCACCGCCTGGCTTATTTCACTTACCATAATGCCCTCCAGTTCCATCCATGCTGTCGCAGGGGTTAGGAGCTCCTTTTTTCTCTCTGCTGCATAGTATTCCATTATGTAAATGTACCAAAGTTTTTTGGTCCACTGATTTACTGATGGGCACTTAGGTTGCTTCCAGCACTTGGCCATTGTAAATTCTGCTGCTATGAACACTGGGGTGCATAGGATCTTTTGGATTGGTGTTTTAGGGTTCTTAGGATATAATCCCAGCAGTGGAATTGCCAGGTCTAAAGGCACTTCCAGTTTTAGTTTTCTGAGGAAATTCCATACTGTTTTCCACAGTAGCTGCACCAGTCTGTATTCCCACCAACAGTGCATTAGGGTTCCCTTTTCTCCACATCCTCTCCAATGCTTGTCTGTTGATTTGTTTATGATGGCTATTCTCAACAGTGTAAAGTGGTATCTCATTGTGGTTTTAATTTGCATCTCTCTGATAGCTAGTGATACCGAGCATCTTTTCATATGTCTCTGTACCCTCTGTATGTCCTCCTTAAAGAAGTGTCTGTTGAAAACTTTTGCCCATTTTTTAATTGGGTTGTTTTTCTTCCTGGAGTGAGTCATGTGAGTTCTTTGTATATTTTAGAGATCAAACCCTTGTCTGAGGTATTATTGGCAAATATGTTTTCCCATATAGTTGGTTCTCTTTTCACTTTAATATTGTTTTCTTTAGCCATGCAGAAGCTTTTTAATTTGATAAGGTCCCATTTGTTTATCCTTTCCTTTATGTCTCTTGCTCTAGGGGACATTTCAGTGAAAATATTTCTGCATGAAATGTCTGAGATTTTCCTGATGATGTTTTCCTCTAGGACTTTTATGGTGTTATGACTTATATAAGTCTTTTATCCATCTTAAATTTATTTTTGTGTTTGTTGTAAGTTGGTGATCAAGTTTCATTTTTTTGCATGTAGCTGTCCAGATCTCCCAACACCATTTGTTAAAGAGGCTATTTGCACTCCATTTTATGCTTTTGCTCCCTTTGTCAAATATTAATTGACCATAGAGACTTGGGTTTATTTCTGGGTTCTCTTTTCTGTTCCATTGGTCTACACACACACACACACACACACCACTTAAAGAAGACTGCCAGGCCTTGCCTCTCTCCTGGCTCTGCTATTGCCCTTACTGTTCTTCCATCTTGCCAAGCCTTCACTCCCACCTCCACCACATTTCTACCAATCCTTTAGCAGGAAGGAGGGATAACAAACCAGCCTTGATACTACACACCTCCCATTCCCAGGAGCAGCTCCTCATTCTCCTAAACCCAAAGCAACTCTCATTGTACTAATAACCCTGCCTATGGAAAATTTATGTGTGTATATATCATATACTTCCTATCAGATTTGAAGGTCCATGAGGGCAGAAACTAAAATTGCTTCACTTTTATTTTTCTTAGTGAATTTTATTGGGGTGACATTGGTTTACAAAGCCATACAGGTTTCAAGTATATGACTCAAAAAAACATCATCCATACACTGCATTGTGCACCCATCTGCCCAAGCAAAATATCTTTCCCTCCTCATTTCTCTCCCTTTGTCCACCTCTACCTACCTCCCATTCCCTTCTCCCTCTGGCTGTCACCACCCTGTTGTTTGTGTCTATGTTTTAGGTACGTATGCTATTTTGCTTAATCCCTTCACCTTTTTCATGCAGTCCCCAATTTCCCTCTCCTCTGTCTGTCAGCAGCATGATCTCATGGGGCTGAGTCATCCTGCTTGAGTTTAGATCCAAACTCTGACACTTACTCAGTTTCGATGATGTTTTGGGAAGAAATTTACTTTTCTGAACTTGTCTGAACTTGTTTCTTCCTCCACTTCATGAAAAACACTGTGACCTCTCAAGATTGTCATGAAGGTAGAATGAAGGAATGTGTATAAAGTACTGAACACAATAATTGCTCCAAGTGGCATCAATAATGATGGTGCTCAAAATTTGAGGGACTAAATCATATCAAGAAAAACATTTAGCTATAAGTTTGAGAGCATCTCTGTGTGGTAAATAGGTAGAAAATAGAAGCTCTTGGATTTGGAAAATGTTTATTACATTTCCTAATGTTACTCCCTAAGGACAACTCCTGTTATTACTGTGGTTTTCAATTATTCCAGACAGCTAGTCTTCTTCCTTATAGTATGTAAATTTCCCAGCTTGGTGCCATCTCTCAGATTCTAAATTTCATTTTGCAATGACAGCTTTTCTGCAAACTCCACCACTCAGAGACCCCTGTGTCCTAAATGCTGTTTATATGTGAAACACAACATTCTTAATTGAGAAAACAGTGGTGGAGAGCATGTCAGCTATCCATGCAGGATAGAAGCATTTGCGAAACATGAAATCCTGCTGTTAAGAATCCAGTGAACCAAGAGAGCAACAAGCTATTTCTATCTAGTGGGCTGATAGCATTACACCCTCTGGATCTCAAATGAGATCTATTTTGGATGTAATTCATTTTCTGAAGGATAAATAACAAAAGCCTCTTATGTATGCAAGTGAGTCAAAAGACCAAATGCTGTGGAGTCAGGTAAGTAAGGTGAGAACTCAGGAGTGCAGCCTTCCCAGGGTCTCATGGCTGTCATCTCTCACAGCAAAATGGTCATGTTCTTTCTCAAGCCCACTTGAAGTACCAGAGCCTTAACAAAGAGTGATTCCTTGTAGTCAGGCTGCCAACAAACAGACTATCTCAGCTCAGAATGCATCTGTGATTTCTCTCCTTTATTACCAACTGTTCTCTCTCTGGGGGAACCTTTTCATTGGCAATTACACATGTTCAAGTTCCTCTTATCCTTAAAAATAAAAATAAAAAGCTTCTCTTGGTCCTCCTTCCTCTTTAGCTATCACTATATTTCTTCCTCCCCTTCAGTAGTAGCCTCGAACTTCCTGTCTACACCACTTCCACGTCTCATGACTCATGCATTCCTCATACCATACCAACAAGGCTTCTACATCCTTACTCCCCAATGTCATGGAAATGACCCTTATGTCACTAATGACTTCTAGGAAGCTAAATCCATGTGACACAACAATTAACCAAAACTTCCCTCTAAAGACACTGTTTCTTCAGCTTTTGTGATTCCTCATTCTCTACTGGCTTCCTCTATTTCCTTGGCTGCTCCTTCTCTGCATACTTTGTTCTCCCTTACCACTAAAAGGAGCCCTTAAGGGGTCTATACCCAAGACTGTCTCAGGGCCCCTCTTCTTTCTTATCCTTCTTCCTAAGAGATTTTGAGCACATTCACAATTACTAATGACTACTGACTATAGGTCTTCAGTCCACCAAGAACCCCATTTCCAGTAGTATGTACCCAAACAATTACTCCACTTCTAGATGGTCAGGAGCTCTATAAAACCAACACACTTCAAACTAGCTGTCACCTCTGCTACCTAAGTGGTCCAGCTGGAAACCCAAGAGATACCCTTGACCCTTCCCTTAAACAGAGCCACCCAAATATGTGCAGATCCCATGTCAAAAACTCAGCTGAGCTACCCCATGGTATTGCTGCCTCTACACCCATTCTGTTTTGCCAAGTGGGCTGCAGGGACCTTAACCTGACCCCAGGCTGCTTGCAAACACATGCCCTAGATGGCAGCCCATAATATCACAGAAAATATAAGCTCCTGAGGTGACTTCTCACCTCCCAGGATCTTCCCCCTGTGTGCCCCTTAGATCAGATCCCCTGGAGCTTACCAGAACCCTGCTCTTTTGGTTTGACATGGCCAATACAGCCTTAGGCAGGAACCCCAAAACACTCCACACATGAAGACATGTGCCCAAGTTGAGGTCCTAACTCTCCTTGCCTGCACCCTGACTAGACTTCCCTGTGTTCTGCCCCTGCCCCCACCCCCCTGCAGGGTGTGCAGGGTTTTTCTTTCAGAACCTGAGTAATAGACCTCTATTTCAATTTCTCTTGTGGTCTGTTGTTGAGTCTTGAACCTTGAATCACCATCTGACACCCTGTACTCCACTTAAAAAATGTTAATTTAACCAAGTCATAACAGCCCAGAATAAGAATATAAATGCAGCTCATATGCACATGTATAATTTTTGTGTTTATATAAAAAATTAGTATCATACTTCATTCATTTTCAGTCTAGACCAGAGAAAAATATGAGTTTCTTAATGTAGCAAAATATTCCTGAACCATCAAGTGTAACTTCCACTAAGACCATGCTAATTTATAGATGTTCCAGAACAAAACAAAACAAACAAGACAGATGCTGAGTACCACTGAGAAATTACACTTTGTTATGAAGAATTCATTTTATTCCTACTATAGACTAAACAAAGATTCTGACAAGTTAATTAGTCTTTCCTTTTACTTGGGCATCCCCTTTGCTCAAATACTACCTGTGCTGGGTAGCAATACTGGCAACAACTACCAGTGAGACCTGAATGAATGCCCTAACATCTGAGCACCTCACTCTCCTCATCTGTAAACTGGGCCACCAAACTTGCAAGTGGGTGAGAACTTGAGCTGACTTACACAAGAAACCTGCACAGAGGGGCAATAATAGAAAGGTGTTCCAATTTCTCATGTTGATTCTCAAGCCTACAATTTAGGGCAGTTTTTCTCAAGGTGGGCTTTTCAAAGCACCTACCGCAGATTCACCTGTTGGTATTTTAAGTTTAAAATGTAGATTCAGAGTTCCATGTAAACCTACTGAACGAAAGTATCTGGAGATGAGCCTTTTCAGTCTGCATTTTTAACACACTTTCAGGAATTTGGATGCACACTAATTCTTGAGTGTAGGGTCTGATTTAGTGTTCATTTGAAGAATAAACTGCCCCCTCCCCATTAAACTATTTCACCTGCTTTTGCTCATTGTCATCAAGAAGTTGGTTTGAGAAGCTTCTGCTTGGAGGCATTAACAATAGTACTGTCTGGGCTTGAAACAGTTTATATTGTTAGAAATACAGGTATCTCTAGCTTCCTCATGCCTGCAAAGAAAGCCTTCTGGACACCTGCCACAGCTCTCCGGTTGGCTGGGCAGGCAGCACAAAGCAGAGAGGAGCCTCTGCCCTCCCAGCTTATGGCAAATTGTCAATGCACTACTCTTCAGCAAGACCATGTGGGCTACACGAGTTGTAATGTTCTCATTTCCATAAAGCTCAGCTTGCCGAGATTACTGGGCAAAACACAGAGACACTGTTACTCTCTGATCTTCATGGGGCTGTCGCCTTTATGAAGGGACAATAATGGAAAAAAGGCAAAGACAAGAAGGATCAAAAGCACAAAAATACATGTTTAGCAGAGATTTCCTGAAATGATAAAAATTTTTTGCTACATTTTTTTAAGTAACAGACATATTATGGGAAAATCTGTCTTCATTGGGAGGCTGAGTTTTTTAATACTGCCCTTTTGAATAATGTCCATTTTTAAAGGTTAGACTGCACATCAGTGAGGTTAATACCATTGTTATTTCTCCTATGTTTTGGGAAAAAAAATCACCTCCTTCTGAAGTTTCCTTGAAGGCTATTGGAGCAAGAAATAAATACTGTGTAAATTTTCCAGTGCCACTCAACAAAGGTGAACAACTCTGAAAGCAAATAGAAGGCTGAGACTTAAGTCTCTCTAGATGCACAGGGAACTCAGTGTCAGTACCTGTGGAGGGCCAATGGATTTACTCAGAGTTCAGAGTAAATGGGTCATAATTTTAGTGTCTCCTAAATCTAGTCTTACAAGGCCCTGAAGTTTTTATATTTATCTGAAAGAATTGGGGACAGTGACATTTGGTGGCTGTGGGGGTTGGGGAGGGTTTACTGGTGGTAATAAAGAGAAAGTAGGAAGCAAAGTGAGTCTTTTACAGTGGCTCATTTTCAACCACATTAAGGTGACATGTTGCTTGATAGTTGTAAGGGCACAGGGGTAAAACATCAGGGGAAGCAGGGTGAATGAGAGGTCAGTGAGTTCAAGACAAGTTTGGATCATAGGGGTCCGAGAAGAAGACATAGAGACTGGTGCACAGTTGAGGCTGTCAGAACATGCACACTCCCAGCCCAGCCCCAGCACAGGCCTAGAGGATATCCTGTCCTCTGAACCTAGGAGCGATACCTCTTTACCAGGGCTTCGTACCCCTGGTTGAAGAGATCCCTTCCACTGCTGCCTGAGACCTGTAGACCAACATCACCTGAGAGCTCCTGAGCTACATAATATCTCAAGCTCCACCCTGGACCTGCTGAGTCAGAAAATGCATTTAATTTCAAACATGTCTTCCAGGTGATGTGAGTGCACACTAAAGTGTGAGAAACATTGGACTAGAAGCGTAGTCCTCAGAGGAAAGGGAAGCAGTAGTGATCACTTAATGTCAGTCTAAGAGAACTTGAGAGAGTGACCATGAAAGTGATGGTGAGTGGCTGCCGGAGGTCAACGGAGGATGCCTGGGCAGTGTTTACATGATTTTAGTGGTGCATCTCATGGCACAAGTTAATTCGGATGCTTTGGGTTCCAAAAAAAAAGAAGACTCATGTTGGCTTAAATGAACACTTCTGAATATAAACACAAAATAAGTCAAGAGTAAATAAAATGTAGCACCTGTGTCCAACCTGAATTCTGGAGCCCAGCCCAGCTCAGGGCAGTTACCCACAGCAGAGCAGCTGAGGGAATGAGCCACCGAGAGGGAATGATGGACCATCTTAACATTATTCTGGAAGAACTAGACAATGCAATCAGATCCAGAAAGTGGAGTAAGAATTGGACATATTGAAAGGAAGACACAGAACTGTTAAAACAATAAGATTATCCCTAAATGGGTAATTATGCTTCTCTTGAGTATTCTGCCCAAGAGAATTCTATGGGTAGAATGAGAGATGATGTTAGTCTTAAAAATATATTAATGTTTCTATGTACTGACTATAAAACAAGTAGAATGTGATAGGGAAACATTAATATAATAATAATCACAAGAGCAACAAATATAAAATACTTATGAATTTCAAGATCAGTGAAAAATACACATGAAGTTAGTAAATAGAGAGGTATACTGTGGCCTTAATTGGAATCCTCAGTGTGGAAAATATGTTGATTTTCAAAATATTCTGTACGCTAACACAACTCCAATAAAAATAGAAATAAATTTTTGTCAAATTAATGATTCTAGAGTTTATTCCAAAAATACAAAAACAAAAAAAAAAGATAAAAATCTAAAAGGAGATTACCATACCATGTATTTATTGGTATATTCATAAAATATTACTGTATCTTATATAATGTTTTATATAATATTATAAAGCCTAATGGTATATTATATATTTCATGTATTATATACAATTTAATATTTTACATTATATTTTGTATAAAATGTAACATGTTAGTATATTTATTTACATAAGATATAGTTTAAACAATATGGCATGATGATAGAAAGAAGCCAATGGAGAAGAATAGTTGAATTAACCTCATTGGATCCTGTTTCTTCATATACAAAAATGCATTATAATGTATATACTTGAAAGAGTGGGCATGAGGATTTAGTGGGAAAAAAGTATTTAATACACTTATCACAGTGCTTGGAAAACATTAAATTTGTATGTAAAATCTTCATTGAAAGCAGAGCCATTATAGATTGCCATATTCCATGACACCATCTGAGATGGAGGTAAGGGTCGTAGCGGCGGGTGCAGAGTGTCCTATGTGGGTCGTTTAATGAGCTGTCCTGGAGCAGAAAGGTCTAAGTACCTTTCTCCCAGAAAGTAAGTGTTGACTTTCTCCCCTGATGCCCTTTTCCTTTCTCCCATGCTCAAGCAAGCAGGTCACATAAAAAAGAATAAAAACAGCTTGTGCAGAAGAGAAAGCCATGCAGAGTAACCTCACGATGGCGTTGGAGTAGGAAGGAGCAGATTTGAATTCCCTCTGCTCAGGAAAGAAAATCCTGACTGATCTATGGAGTAGAGAAGCAAGCAACCAACATACTTCAGCATATGTGAAAATAGGGGACCAAGGATTGGGGCAGAACTGAAAAACCGGACCCTAAGAAGAGTACTACAAAAAGGTAGGGGCCCAGGGACCAGCGTGTGGTCTGGGGGCTGCAGCCCCAGGCCCAGGGCCCGCTGCTGGGTGTGCCACAGAGTCCTTGGGAGAGAGCCAGGACAACTGCTCCTTCCCCAGCCAAACAAGGTCTGAGCAGCACTGGGAGGAATCCAGGTGCTAGCAAACACACAAGGGCTGTGAGCACCTTTGGAGGCTGTGGACACTGGAGGAGTTGGGTCACGCAGCCGGCCCTGACCCCCACAGTCACTGGTCTGCCTGGAGAGTTTGGCAGCGGGAGAAGCCAGGCCACTGTGTGGAGCAGTAGGCTTGAACAGGAGGAATTTCTCAAGAGGAAGGAGTGAATAGACAGACACTGTTTGGTGAATTCTCCTAAAGTGATCAGTCGCTCCAGCCTCCCTGCCACCGAGCCATGGGTGCGCGGGCACGGGTGCAGGGAGAGCATCCCTACACCCCAGTCCACAGCAGTAACCCTGGGGAAAGACCTGATTCCCACACCCAGGGCACAAGGCTGAGGAGCCACGTTAGCTTCCCAGACAGTGAGGGAGCCAGTGCAAGCTCCACTGACCTAGGAAGAAAAGCCATACCAATCACCCCTCAGCCTGCTGAAGCCAGCAAGAGCAGAAAAACCGGTTTGGCCACTTTGAAACCAAGAGACTTTTTAATTTGATTCTATTTTTTTAAACAATTCTTAATTTTTAAATTTTTATTGTTTTTATTCTCTTTTGATTTCTTTTTCCTCTCTTTCCTGATTTCTTGTTTTATTCCTTCCTCCTTCCTTTCCTCCAATTTTATCTCTTCTTCCTTCCTTCATCTGCCTTTTCTACTTTTATTTTTTTAATTTTTCTAAATACCTACAAGTGAGACAAACTCCTGGATCTGTGAAAAGACCAAAGTTGAACCCAAAGAAGGGGCATCACAACAGCTGGGACAGTGAGACAAATTTCACTCTGCTATTACAGAGAACCTGCAAGTTATTGCATATTTGTATTATTATTATTTTCCAGTATTCCTATGTCTTTTTTAAATAGTATTTTTGTATCCCTCTTCTTTTGGTATAGTCTGCTTTGCTATACTGGATATATTGTATGACCTGACAGCTTTCCCGTGATATCTCTTTTCACAGTGTATTGCTAATCTACTGTCCTTTAACTCACCTGTGTCCCATTAGCACACTACTGGAGGTTCTGTACTCCCTATTCTTGTTACCTAGATCTCATAGATTCTGTCATATGATTGTTGCCATAATATTATTGTAAATAACTGCTGTTCCATGCAATTGTAATTATTCACAACACCCCTACCAGATCTTAGCTGATTTCAAAGTTTCCTGAATTCTATTACTATAGTGGCTAGCTCTATTCTCTCACACACTACACCTATTTACTATCCTTTACTCTCACCTTACCTCAGAATTTGACCTCCAACAACCTCCCTTCTTTATAGATCCAACTCACAATCCTTCCTTCCCCAACAAGAGTCTTATTCTCTTTCCATCCTTTCTGAAAATCAGCTAGCTGGGAGGAAGATCACGGTTAACACTATAGTCAAAGGATCTCCTATCTCTTCTCTACTTGCTGCTACTGTAAATATCATAGAATACTCTGTTGCTGTCTTAAACCATTTTGCCTCCCCTCTCCAACTGATGACAAAAAAGAATAGGTTGAGGCAGTGAACACCAGGATACCCACTGGAAGGGGAAACCCAACAACAAAGAAACCACTAACAGATAACAACAGAAGAAGGTGAAGCAGGGAGTGGTAACCACACAAACCTCAATCCAGGACCTATCTGGAAATACAGCTAAACAGTGGAGACAGTATCCAATACAAACAACTGAATAAGAGCAAGAGAGAATTCTTTAAACCTTATACACACGAAAGAACCAGCTTCAACACAACCTGCCCTCAGCAGCACAACAAAAATACAAGGGGTGGTGGACAGAGTGACCCTCATTTAACCAGCTGGTGGGAAGGAACCACCAAATAAAGACTCAACAACAATAAAAACCCAAAGGCAAACACAAAGTTAACTTAAATGACAGACCACAACCAGTGAGCTTGGGAGATCAAGGAAACTGCACCACTGAAACTCACTGCTATTCTACTTAGAAGTTCACACCACAAACCCAGGGAGCCAGAACAGATCAACTTAAGAAGCTGAGGCTAACAAGAAGAAGCTCACAAACAATGGGAAGACAAAGAAACAATCACCAAATGAAAAGAAAGGAGGATGTTTCAGAAAGAATGCTCAATGAAATAGAGGCAATTCAACTATCAGATATTGAGTTCACAGCAATGATCGTCAGGAAGCTCAATGAGCTCACAATGAGCTACCAGAAACTACAGGGAAGCTACAATGAACTCACTGAAAATTACATCAACATGAAAAAGGAAACAGAAACTCACAACAAGGGCCAAGAGGAAATGAAGAATACAATTTCGGATCTGAAGAACACAGTAGAAGGAATGAAAAGCAGGATTGTTGAAGCAGAAGGTGGGATCAGCGAGCTAGAGGACAAAGTAGAAGACAACACCAAGAAAGAGCAAGAAAATGAAAAGAGGCTCAGAAAGAATGAAGAGGGATTAAGAGAAATGCAAGACAATATGAAACATAATAATATCCATATAATAGGGATACCAGAAGGAGAAGAAGAAGAGCAAGGGATAGAAAACCTATTTGAAAAAGTAATGATGGAAAACTTCCCTAATTTGATGAGAGAAAAAGTCACACAAATCGAGGAAACACAGAGAGTCCCAATCAAGAGGAACCCAAAGAGGCCCACCTCAAGACACATCATAATTAAAATGGCAAAATTTCAAAACAAAGAGAGAATATTAAAGGCAGCAAGGGAAAAACAAGAAGTAACATACAAGGGAGCCCCAATAAGGCTAACAGCTGACTTCTCATTGGAAACACTCCAAGCCAGAAGAGAAGGGCAAGAAATATTCGAAGTAATGAGAACCAGATGTCTGCAACCAAGGCTACGTTACCCAGCAAGGCTCTCAATCAAGGCAGAAGGCCAAATAAGAAGCTTCTCAGACAAAAGAAGTCTAAAAGAATACACCTCCACTAAACCAGCTCTGCAAGAGATGTTAAAAGGACTGTTTTAAGGAAAGAAAGGAAGAGAGAGAGAGACAGGAACACACGTACATAAAAGACAATGAATAACTACCTATCAATAATAACCTTAAACATAAATGGATTAAATGCTCCAATCAAAAGACATAGAATAGTTGATTGGATAAGAAAACATGACCAACACATATGCTGCCTATAGAGACACACCTCAGTATAAAAGACTTGCACAGGCTGAAAGTGAAGGGCTGGATAAAATTTCCAAACAAATGGACAGGAAAAAATAGCTGGTGTAGCAATAATCATATCAGACAAAATAGACTTCCAAAAAAGGGCCATAAAGAGAGACCCAGAAGGTCATTTCATAATACCCAAGGGAAGAATCCACCAAGAAGACATAAATATTGTAAACATATATGCACCCAACATAAGAGCACCCAAATACATAAAGAAAACCTTAGAGGACTTCAAGAAAGATATTGACAGCAAAACAATTATTGTGCAGGATTTTCACACCCCATTATCAAAAATGGACAGACCTTCCAAACAAAATAACAACAAAGATATTGTGGCATTGAACAATACCCTAGATGAAATGGGCTTTACTGATATATTCAGAACCCTCCATCCCAAAAAAGCTAAATACACATTCTTTTCAAATGTGTAAAAGGTTTACATGGAACATTTTCAAAGATAGACCACATGATAGGACACAAAACAAGCCTCAACAATTTCAAAAAAATTGAAATCATACCAAGCATTTTCTCATATCACAAGGAACTGAAGCTAAAAAACAACCCCAAGGAAAAAAAACCCAAAACCCTCAAACTCATGGAGATTAAATAGCATGCTATTAAACAATGAATGGGTCAAGAATGATATTAGGGAAGAAATCAAAAGGTTTCTGGAAACAAATGAAAATGAATTCACAACAACCCAAAACTTATGGGACACAGCAAAAGCAGTCCTGAGAGGGAAGTTCATAGCAATACAGGCCCACCTAAAAAAGTTAGAAACATTCCAAACAAACAACCTAACCCTACGTCTACAAGAACTCGAGGAACAACAACAAAGACAGCCCAGAGCAAGCAGAAGGAAGGAAATAACCAAGATCAGAGCAGAATTAAATGACATAGAGACTAAAAGCACAATTCTAAGGATCAATGAGTCCAAGAGCTTGTTCTTTGAAAAGATAAACAAGATTGACAAGCCTTTAAGCAGACTCATCAAGAAAAAAAGAGAGAAAACCCAAATAAACACAATCAGAAATGAAAAAGGACGGATTACAACTGATACCACAGAAATACAAAGGATTGTAAGAAATTACTATGAAGAACTGTATGCCAAGAAATTTGAAAACCCAGATGAAATGGACAAATTTCTAGAAAAATATAATCTTCAAAAACTCAATGAAAAAGAAGCAGAAATCCTGAACAAACCAATAACAGCAAAGGAAATTGAAGCAGTAATCAAAAAACTCCCAAGACCCAAAAGCCCTGGACCAGGTGGTTTCACAGGAGAATTCTACAGAGCATTTAAGGAAGAGCGAACCCCTATCCTTCACAGACTATTTCAAAAAATCCAAAATGATGGAAGACTCCCAAACTCTTTTTATGAGGCCAAAATCATCCTAATTCCAAAACCAGATAAAGACACAACAAAGAAAAAAAAACTTCAGGCTAATATTGCTGATGAACATTGACGCTAAAATCCTCAACAAGATACTGGCAAACTGCATCCAACAGTACATTAAAAAGATCATACACCATGGCCAAGTAGGATTCATTCCAGGGATGCAAGGATGGTACAATATTCACAAATCAGTAAATGTAATACATCACATAAACAAAAGCAAAGACAAAAACCACATGATCATCAAAATAGATGTAGAAAAAGCATTTGATAAGGTACAGCACCCATTTATGATAAAAACACTCAGTAAAGTGGTAATAGAGGCAGCATTCCTCAACATAATAAAGGCCATGTATGAGAGACATACAGCCAACTTCATACTCAATGGGCAAAAATTAAAATCTTTTCCACTAAGATCAGGAACAAGACAAGGATGTCCACTTTCACCACTTATATTCAATATAGTACTGGAAGTTTTAGCCATAGTGATCAGACAAGAAAAAGAAATAAAAGGCATCCAAATCAGAAAGGAGGAAACAAAACTGTCACTGTTTGCAGATGACATGATAGTGTACATAGAAAATCCTATAGACTCCACCAAAAGCTGCTTGACCTAATAAATAAATTTGGCAAAACAGTGGGATACAAAGTCAATATGCAGAAATCAAAGGCATTTCTGTACACCAACAATGAAACAGCAGAAGCAGAAATCAAGAAAAAAATCCCATTTGAAATAGCAAAAAGAAAAAATAAAATACCTAGGAATAAACCTAACCAAAGAGGTAAAAGACCTGTATTCAGAAAACTACATAACACTGAGGAAAGAAATCAAGGATGACACAAACAAATGGAAACATATACCGTGTTCATGGATTGGAAGTATTAATATCATCAAAATGTCCATACTACCCAAAGCAATTTACACATTCAGTGCAATACCTATTAAAGTACCAATGGCTTATTTCACAGACATAGAACAAACACTTCCAAAATTTATATGGAATCATAAACGAGCCTGAATAGCTGCTGCAATTTTGAGAAAGAAGAGTAAAGTAGGAGGAATCACAATACCTGACACTAAACTATACTACAAGGCCACTGTAATCAAAACAGCCTGCTACTGGCATAAAAACAGGCACATGAACCAATGGAACAGAACAGAGAGCCCAGAAATAAACCCAAGTCTCTACAGTCAATATTTGACAAAGGAAGCAGCAACATAAAATGGAGTAAAAATAGCCTCTTCAACAAATGGTGTTGGGAGAACTGGACAGCTACATCCAAAAAAATGAAACTCAAGCACCAACTTACACCTTATACAAAAAATAAATTCAAGGTGGATAGAAGACTTAAATATACACCGTGACACCATTGAAGTCCTAGAGGAGAATGTAGGTAGGAAAATCTCAGATATTTTACACAGAAACATTTTTACTGAAATGTCCCCTAGAGCAAGGGACATAAAGGAATGAATAAACAAATGGGACCTCATCAAAATAAAAATCTTTGCAAGCTAAAGAAAAGAGTATCAAAATAAAAAGAGAACCAACTGTATGGGAAAACATATTTACCAATGATACCTCAGACAAGGGTTTAATCTCCAAAATATATAAAGAACTTATAGGACTCCACTCTAAGAAAGCAAGCAACCCAATTAAAAAATGGGCAAAGGACTTGAACAGACACTTCTCCAAGGAGGACATACAGAAAATCCAAAGACACATGAAACGATGTTCAATATCACTAGCTATCAGAGAGATACAAATTAAAAAAAAAAAAACCACAATGAGATATCACTTCACACCAATCAGAATGGCCATCATAAACAAAGCTGCAAACAACATGTGTTGGAGAGGTTGTGGAGAAAAGGGGACCCTAGTGCACTGTTGGTGGGGCTGCAGACTGGTACAACCACTATGGAAAGCAGTATGGAACTTCCTCAGAAAACTCAAAATGGATCTGCCTTTTGACCCAGCAATTCCACTGCTGGGACTATATCCTAAGAACCCTGAAACACCAATACAAAAGAACCTTTGCACCCCGATGTTCATAGCAGCACAATTTATAATAGCTAGGTGCTGGAAGCAAACTAGATGCCCATCAGTAAATGAATGGATTAAAAAACTGTGGTACATTTACACAATGGAATTCCATGCAGCAGAAAGAAAGAAGGAGCTCCTACCCTTTGTAACAGCTTGGATGGAGCTGGAAAGCATTATGCTAAGCAAAATAAGCCAGGCAGTGAAAGACAAATGCCATATGATCTCACCTTTAACAGGAACCTAAACAACAAAACAAAGAAACAAGCAAAATATAGTCAAAGACACTGAAATAAAGGACAGACTGACAGTGACCAGAGGGGAAAGAAGAGGGAATTTCAGGGGAGATGGGTAGGGTTTACAGGAACAAATTTAAAGGACACATGGACAAAAACTAGGGGGAGGGTGGTAATGGGAGAAAAGTGAGGAAAGTTGGGTGGGTGGGCTAGAGTGGGAGTAAAAGGGAGAAAACTGTACTTGAACAATGATTAAAATTTAAAAAATAGAAAAAAAATGAATAAAAACAAATACATCCCTCAAAATTTATTTACCAAACAGGGAAAAGAAAGATTAATTTATCCCAGATTTAATGTGAATAACAGAAAAGAAAATGACATATTAATTTTGTATATAACTTCAGACAGAAAATAAAATGTGAGAGGAATGAATAAATGATCAGCATTTTTATTACAACAAAAATAGCACAAAAGAGGCAGGTTAATGAACCAGTGTGTAGAGAAACAACCCAAGAAACCCAAGTACATTGACCTATAAGATAAAATTTAATAAAACTGTAACTGAGAGACAAGATATTAAAGCAAATGGTTGATATGAAAAGGAGAACAGAGAAAACAAGTTGAAGAGCATAGTAATACAGTCAATAGTATTTTGAGTCTAATAGCAATTTAGAAAGAGAAAAAGATATAGTGCATAAAGTTAAATAGTATATTAACAGCATAGAGGAAGGACTTCCTCAGGGATCCCTTGCTCATATCCCTTGCTCAAGGGATATGCTCAGTGAATGGAAAACACAAAGAAGTTAAAGCAATTGCAGAGTGAATGATTAAAATGGGAGACAAAGAAGATCCAACATACAGCTAATCAGAATCCCTACAATTAAGTGAAAAAGTATTCAAGAACATAATAAAGAAAAAAATCCTTCCAAAAAAGAAACTGAATGTACATATTGAATCCATAGAATATATATGGAGGATAACAAAAAAAAATTGGCATCAAGACATAGCTTCATTAAATTATTAAACTTCAAGGATAAAGGCAAAATCTTCATTCCTACTGACAAGAAATAATATTTTAGTGCACAAGGGAAAATCTGGCTGGCCTCAGATTTCTACACAATCAAATCTAATGCCGGAAGACTACAGAACAATCCTAAAAATTTCTGAGGGATATAAGCATGAATATATACATTGCCAAATTAAGTTCTAAGTATCAAAACAAAAAAAGAACTAAGGTGATAGGCCACTCTTGAGCCATTGTGGAAAAAGAAAAAAATGAAGATGATTATTAAAATTTTTTTGTCTAACCTTAAAGGAATTTATTAAGATTAAATTTTGTGTAGTAAAAATTTCTACAGATTGGGCTCAACTTCTCTTTCTTCAGTTAAATGGAAGGTAATTCTTATTATTATAATGTAAAAAAAATAGGAGAAGTTTATGCCACCAAAAAGTTGGCAGGATTGTCACTTGGATAGGAGCTTTAGTTAGCAAATGCATCACACATGTGCTGCTGATGAGGACTCCGGCTTGTGGGGTCCAATGAAATGAGACATTCACATGGATTACTGAATCTGGTGGAGGAAAAGGGATAGCATGATTTTTCTCTCAAGGGGAGCAAAAGCCTTGGCCCTCACTCCAATGAGCTTTTATTGTCTTACTGGGCACATTACAAGAAGATCCTCAATAACTATGCACAGGCTTGCTTTGGGTGGTTATCTTATACAGAAAACAAAGGAGAGGATGCTGGTAATCACATCACAGAAGAGGGATATTTGCAAATGAAAAGGCAAAAGTAGTTGAACTGGTTACACTTGTCCTTGGAAGGCTTAGCATGATTTTTAGGAAGTTGCTTTGTAGTAAATGTCCTCAATTCAGGGTGAGGGAGTTTTAGCAAAAGCAAGACTCAGAGGATCTAGGTACACTGCAGGCCTGATTTCCCATGGAAAACCTATCCATGGGTGTGGGTCCTGTGCATCTCCGAGTGGGAGCTGGGTCCACACCACGCAGTGCGGCCTCCCACATACTGTGGGTACACATATTTATTGTTGTGTAATACCTGAGCGCTGTGAATGCCCCAGACTACAAATGTTTTAGTCTATAATTAGATAGTATGTTTGATAAGATAAGTAGGGTACATCTTTTTGTAGGCCTCTGTCTTTGCTCTACTTTTTGTTTGGTCAAGTGGTTTGCAACCAAGATGTTATATTAAAATCACTTATAAATATTTTCATTTTTATAATACAAATGCCTTGGCTTGTTTTTTCCAGCAGTGCTTTCTTTCCCAATGCCCTGAACCACCAATTTAGAGAAAAGTTTCTTTCATTTATTTTATTATTGTTATTTGATTACAGTTGTCCCAATTTTACTCCCTATGCCCTCCTCCATCTAGCCAACCCCCTGCTTCCACAGTCCACACCACACCATTGTCCATGTCCGTGTGTCATTCATACATGTTCTTTGTCTTGTCCCTTAGGTAGGAGTTTAGACTCCCCTCCTCACTCACATGCTGCCTGTTCTTGCAAGTTTTGCGTGTTACTGTTTACCAAGCTGTCCAAGGTGGCCAGGAGAAGGCAGCAGAGCAGTGCGAGCCTGGAGCCCTTCTCCTTCCCTCAGGAAAGGAGTCTGGAAAAAAAAAAGAACATAGAAGTGACTGTGGTGTATTCCGACTGAATAGCCCAGATCTTGAGAAACATGCAACATCATCTCACAACATCCTCGGGGAAGTGATGTTACTAGGCTAGCAAAAGGGCAAGGCCACCCCACTGCAGGTAGAAGTGGAGTTTCTTCCAAAGCTAATGCATCAGTGTTTTTCTTTTTTAAAAGAGGTCTGTCTTGGGATAGGAAAATAAGACTTGGCAGATGGGCCTTATACTCACTGGTCTAAAAGGGAACTTCCTTGTGCCTTTTAGCAGTTGGGCCTGAACCTGAAGGCAAGGAGTTGGGTGGAGATCCCCAGTGGGGAAAAAATGGTGGACACTCATGACTAAGGGGCTCTGGAGTCTGACAGCGATAATTCCCATCCCACTTGGCCTTTGTTTGCTTTGTGCCCTTGAGCAGGTGGCTGAGTCTCTCTATGCCTTAGTCTCCTCATGTAGAGTGGGGATGATAATAGCATGTATCTCAGAATTATGGTGAATATTCATGGGGTAATACTTCACGGTGTAAAAATTAGAATAACTCCTGGCACATAATAAGCACCCAATACATATTAGCTGTTGCCTTTATGATGTGGAGCAAGCTTGGATCCAGCAAGAAGAGTTTCTTAAGGACTTCTCAGAATTGGCCTGGATAGATCTGGAGCAAGGCTGTCAAACTCACTTTCACTGGGGGCCACATCAGCCTTACAGTTGTCTTCAAAGGGCCGAATGTAATTTTAGGACTGTATAAATGTAACTACTCCTTAACAGTTAAGCAAGAGCTCAGCGCTGCTGCCAGGTAGAAACAAGGTGCTGAGCTGCATAAAACAAGATGGAGGGCCGGATTTGGTCCACAGGCCTTGTGTTTGCCATCTGTGCTTTAGAACACTGTCAAAGAGAGATAACCCTGTCTTTGTATAATTAGGAAGAAAGCCCTATCTGCCTTCCCCACCCCCACATTCTCCAACCAACCCCCACCCTACCCTACCTCAAGGCCAGGTGGTGACAGTGCGGGTACCAGCAGCAGATAGTTGTGACTGCACAATGGCCAGCAGTCACCTCTCACTGTGGTAGCAGAGTGCAATAACCAGCATCCTGTTACAAAGGGCCAGGGCACAATTTCAGGATGCCTGATTTCCTGTGATCAAGCCAGTGAGGCTTCTTTTCATCAAAATTTAGATATTAAAAAATGTGAGGCCTTAGCCACAAAGTGATGAGGCCCACCATTTGGACTTTTCTAGTGCAGGTATCCCAGCACAACGGGTACTCCAGACAGGGTACCAGAGGCTCACAGCAGATAGAGAATCCTGGGCCTCTCTGCTCTGTGGTCCTGTGGCTGCAGGAATGGCCTGGAATCAGCCCTTCCCACCCTCTCCCCTCATCACAGCTGTGGAGGTGTGAAATGCGAGTAGACCAGATGCCGGGAGCTCTTAAATGCCTTCGATTAGTCTCTGAAGACAATCATGGTTGTAGGACAAATGATGATGTGGGCAGAAAGGGTGATTATTCATGACTGAAACTTAGGAATACTTTCCAGCCAGTGCTAAAATGATAAAACAACAACAGAAAGAACCTCCTTTGGGCGGGACAAGCCCCCAGTAACCTTTGCCACTGAACTAAAAGCTTTCAAAGGGTGAACAGAAGTGCCATAAATCTCAGAGGCGACGTTAAATATTTGTCACTGAAACACTTAAGACTTGTTTCAAACCCATTCCTTTCTGAAAGTTTATAACAAATAACTGGGTGACTTAACCTCTACAAGAGCATCTCCTTTTTCACTACAAATGGAAACAAATGGCCTATAAAGAGCGGGACCCCACTGATGGGCGACTCTCAGCCACTGTGTGGTCTCCAAGCCCTGCCCAGATGGGTGAGCTGCCCTTTTGTTTAGATTACACTGGCTCTTGCTTCCATGACATTAGGGCAGCAAAGGTTTTAACTGGACTTTCTTTTAAACTGCCCATTAATCTTCCCTCCCTTTGCCCTGCTGAATGAAAGAGAAAAGTAAATTATTTACATTCTGATGTTTCAAGAACTCTCCCTACATTAAGCTTTCATTGGAGCCACAAATATAGCTTTAGATGATGTTTACCTCACCACCCCCTTTATCATGACTATATAGCTTCTCCAGAGAGATCACCTGTTGGACTAAAATATGACACAGATACAAATCTCTTCTCAACCACCTGTGTATGTCCAAAGTTACACATCAGAGAGAAACCGTTTTCAACCAAGTTCCAATGTTACCAAGTTTCAAATAAATACAAGCATCTTGGTGCCCCTAGAGTTAGTCTGCTCTTCAATATTCCAAAATCAACGGTCAGCATTCCTAGGGGGGAAAGAAAGCCCATCAGTTACCCTTCAAAGGTTCTGAGTTACGTTTCTTGTCAGAGCAAGGGGCAAAGGGCTCTGCTGGAGATGGTAATATTCTGTGTCAGCTCTCCGGGTCCCACAGGGACAAGCAGACACTGATGTGGTAGATTTCCATGCACCAGGCTGGGAGATGGCTGAGCAGAAGGACAAACACCCACACTGAGTCAACCCTGAAATCCCCCTTCTTTTGTGGGAGAGAGAGAAATGAGGAAACATTTTTTAAGGTATTAGAGGATAAAAACTCTGGGGTCTACAGAAACCAAATCAGTAAAGCAAGATCAAAGCAAAAGAAAAAACTTCAGAAGCACAAAACATTGAAGACATAGGGCAGGCATTATCGGACAACCCTGATCCCTATAGACTAAATAACAGTTTCCTATTAAATTAAAATTAATGAAGTAAATTTTAGCTAAAGGAAAAGAAAGCAAGCAATATCTGTTAGGACAAACATGAGTTTACAGAGCATTTGTTCTTTTTCTTCTTCAACATGCTGCCTCATTAGTTTCCTGGCCTTCCTTACAAATTCTTAGCTTCACCTGACAAGCAAATGGTATTTAAACTCGACACCTATATATGTCATGGTTTGCTGATTCTTGTCCCAACTCTGACACTAACTGAAGATGTTCATCCCCTGAAAATAACTCCCAACCCTCCACTATTTTAGAATGCCCAGGAGAATGACGTTTAAGTCTGGAGTTACCACTGCATGGAGGCCACCCTTTTCTTCCTATGACACTTGCTCCAGTGATGCCCTAAGGTACTAAGGTCACCTCTGAACATTGCCACTGGATCCCCCTGGGAACAGCTGTCTTCACAGTGAACCATAAATCATACCCAGTGCCAAGGACTGCTGTCCCCTGGAGTTCTCAGTGCACTGAACCTCCATGTAAAACTCTATCTTCATTTTGCACATCACCTTATCTGACGAACAACAAAGAAATGTTGTGTGTGTTTTAATTTCTTAGAGTTACTAGTCAAATCTTTTAGTGTTTGCTCAGAAACCCCTTCTTTAATGGTTCCTGGACTAGCTTCCAGGGTCAGAATACATGCCTGAGGGCAAACCACTGTCTGGAACTCAGACCTATTCCTCCCTTTGACTGCATATGAGTTTGGTGCTTCAGCAAGTTTATCTATAGGTCCCTGTATTCCAATCAACTTCTGGTGGCCTGCTCTAGCAGCTGATCCAATGTGTCTGAATTCTAGGAGTAGACACAGCTGAGAATCCAGCTGGGGATGCTCACACACTAACATTCTTCAGCTTCTACTAAAAGCTGTCATGTCTCAGCTAGCTCTTTTGTACCCCTGACACATCTTTCACGCTGGAGATGTTCCTAAATACTGGCAATAGCCCAGTAGCATCCAGAGTACCTGCATCCCTTGTTAAACATACAGATTCAGGCCCTCATTCAGAGCTTCTAAATCGGATTCTCTTTGTTAATACCCAAGCATACGTTTTTAATTCTCACAAATAATTTTTTTCAGATAATTAGGTTTGCGAAACATCATTTCAGAGCACCAGTCTACTTTCAGCCCTGTCTGAGTATACCTTTTCTTCATAGAATTTCACTCTTATCGTTCTTCTGGTTCCCTCTGACTCTCTCTTCTTCAAACTCCTATATATAAGTTATGTCATGGCCCTTCCCCATGTCCAATGTTTCTCATTGACTCTCTCATGCTATGGTTGGGCCAATGCCTCTGCTGATAATTCAAACACTTGTGGACCTAAAGGAAGGAGATGGGTGGGTAATTCAGATATTAGATTTACCCAAGATCCAGATTCAACATATTCAGAGGTGGGCCCAGAAATCTTTTTGTTTGTTTATTTCTTTGGAGCACACCCCCAGGTTTGGGAACTTTAGGAACAGCATTTAGTAGGATGTGGTTTTTTTGTTTTTGGAGGTGGGGGGATAGGCCAGTATGTTAGAAACCATGATTTCGCCCTGGCTGGCGTAGCTCAGTGGATTGAGCGTGGTCTGCAAACCAAAGTGTCGCAGGTTCAATTCCCAGCCAGGGTACATGCCTGGGTTGCAGGCCATAACCCCTAGCAACCACACATTGATGTTTCTCTCTCTCTATCTATCTCCCTCCCTTCCCTCTCTAAAAATAAATAAATAAAATCTTAAAAAAAAAACAAAACAAGAAACCATGATTTCAACATACAGCCCAAACATTTCTTCATGATAAATACTCAGACTTTAAAAATTAGCTGGCTTTGAAATGCATCAGAAAAGAAGGTGAATTTGTATGGTAAAGGGAATGTAGTAAAATGTTAACTCTAGAATCTACATGGTTGGTTTATAGGTATTCACTGTACAATTCTTGCAATTTTTTGTGCATTGGACATTTTTCATAATAGAATGATGGGGGAAGGCACTAGGGCTGAATTTTTCTTCAGAACATATTTTGACACAGAAACTGAATTTAATAAATGTTTAGTTTAAATGACTGATCAAGTAAATTCCAATGACCCCTAAATATTGTGTGTGCTACATTTAAAATAATTTACTGTCTATGTCTATTAATTAACATATCTTTGTTAAGTAGAATTCTAAAAAACTAAATGTAGTGCTGATGTTTTATCTTCATAAAAATGTAAAATCTTTTCCTCTTTACACTCTTTCCCCTTTTTTTTTGCATATGCATTTTTGTCTTCAAGTTATTTAAAACATAGAAGTAGAAAAAATACAAGAATTCATTCTCATTATAGTACCTTTTAAAGGTACTATTATGTTATTATGAAGTGAAAAAAACTAAAAGACAAGACTATAACCTCTGAAGAAAGTTAATAAAGTAAGTTATTGCACCCCATGCTAGTAACTTTAAAAGCTTTTAGTCAAAGTTGAACAGTTGCTGCTGAAGAATTTGAGCCTGGAAAAATCAATGTGATTCAGGATCACATAAGTCATAGCCAAACAAGAAAAAGAATATAAATGCCCTGCTCTTGTTATAATTAATTCACTCTTACAATTTTCTCAGTAACAGAAGTATTAATGATATTAAATATCTGGAAAAATTACTACTATACTGTACTTAAAATTCTTTTTTCTATTAGTTAATACATGATTTGGGGACATTTAACAAAGTTACACTTCTAACTCAGTCTTTTCAACAAATCAGATCCCTCTAAAAGGGGAGATTTCAAAATGAAACATGTCCTAAGACAAGCCATGAACTGGGCAAAAATATTTGCAAATTAACACCTGGTAAAGGATTTGTAACCATAATATATAAAGAACATTCAAAATAAAGAATGTTAATACAGACAACCCAATTTTTTTTAATGGGGGGAAGTTACAAACAGGCATTTCAACAAAGAAGATATAGAGATGACAAATAAGCATGCAAAAATATGTTCAGCAATAGTCAATGAGGAAAATACAAATTAAAACCACAATGACTTACCACTCTCCATGTATTAGAATGACTAAAAATAAGTAAATTAACTTAGAAACAAACAGCTTGCAATGTCAAGTGCTGGCAAGAATGCAGAGTGACTGGAGCCCTCAGAGATTTGTGGCAGAAATGCTCAATGGCACAATCACTCTGATAAACAATATGGCGGTTTCTTATAAAATGAAGCACACACTTACCAAATGACTAAGTAACCACTGGTATTTATCCAAGTGAACTGAAAATTTATGTTCCCACAAAAAGTGATGTGCAAATGCTTAAGAAGCTTTATTAATAATTGCAGAAGGCTGGAAACAGTCTAGACCTTCAATAAGTGAATGAATAAACAAATTGCCATACATCCATGCAATGGAATATTCTCAGCAATAAAGAGGAATAAACTGATTTCTACTTCTGACCAAGGTGTAGACCTGAGAATGGATTTACCTTCTCAATGGAAACAAACAAAAGACCCAATAAAATTTATATAACAATAGTTTGCAAGACCCTGGATACCAGGCATTGGAGAACAATGATCCCTGGAGGACTGGAATCAAATCAGGTGAGCCCTCTGTCTGTCTCAGCCTGCAGCCTGGAGAGCCTTTCCAATGGCAGCCTGGGGAGAGGTGACCAGTGGAGACCAGCAGTGTGCTCCCTGTGTTGGAGAAACAGAGCTGAGAATTCAGGGAAACTAACATGACTAGAGCTCCCAAGACAGGGAAGTAGACGAAAGAGCTACAGAAACAGAACTGCAGAGACCTGCAGAGGAGGCTCACCTGGTATCCACAGGAGCACTGAACAGCAAGTGCCTGTGGGAAACTAGATGAGGCTGGGAAGAACCACCTGGAAGGATGAGAAGGAGAAGTGCTGGAGCTCAGACCAAACTGGACCATTTGTACTCAATGCGTTATCGACTTGGTTAGCCTAGACCCTGTCATGTCACAATTAGTTTTCTATTTATCCATATTTTCTTTGTTCCCTTTTTCTGCCTTGTTTTGGATGAGTTGAATATTTTTCATGGATCCAATTTAACAACTATGGTGGCTTATGAACAATAATTCTTTGTTATGTTATTTTACTGGTTGCTTTAAGCTTTATGTTATACTTTTAAAAAAATTTACCACAGTCTAGCTTCAAGTGATATTGCACATTTTATGTGTGAGAAGCTTCCAATAGTATGCTTTTGTTCTTTCCCTCCAACTTTCATGCTATTGTTTTAATACATTTCTCTTTTACATATGGTATGAACCCTATACCACACAGTTATTATTTTTGTTTAAATAATTATCTTTTAAACAGCTTTAAATGGTAAGAAAATACCTTACATATTTGCCAGTGTAGCTACTATGTCCTATATTCTTCATTTCCTGGTGTTGATTCATATCTCCATCTGGTAGCATTTTTCTTCCGCCTGAGTATTTTCTTTATTTTTTCTTACAGTGCAGACCTGCTGGTAATGAACATTCCAGCTTTTGTATGCCTAAAAACATTTTTATTCCATTATTATTTTTTAAAAGTTATTTCTTTGGGTGTAGAACTGTAGGTTGGCAGGTTTTGTTTCATTATCCTTTTGCTTGCATCTTAATAAACTAAAAATTTTATAATCTCAATAGATACAGAAAAAGCATTGAACAAAATCCACTCCTGATTTTTTTTTAAAAGCCTTTCAGCAAACTAGGAGTAGAAGAGATCTTCCTCTACCTAATAAAGAGCATTTATTTAAAAACCTTGCAGCTAACATATTTCATGGTGAAAAACTAAATGACTACCCCTCTGAAATCAGGAGCAATCCAGGATATCTGTTCTCACCATCTCTACTTAACATTGTACTGTATATTCTAACTAGCACAGTAAAACAAGTACAAGAAATTAAATGCATACAGTTTAAAAAGATGGCATAAAGCTGTCTTTATTTCACATGACATGATCTTCTATGACACTAATTTAACGGAATAACAAAAAAACTACTAGAAATAATAAATTTAGCCAGATTATAGAATACAAGACCAACATAAAAAATCAATCATATTTCTTTATGTTAACAAAAAAACAGTAAAAATAGAAATTTAACCACAATAATTTACAATAGCATCAGAACTATGAAATATTTAGGGATAAATCTGACAAAGATTTAAAATACTTGTGAAAACTACAAAGCTTCTCAGAGAACATAAAGATGACCTAAATGGCTGGAGATATATATATATATTAAAGAATCAATATTGTTAAGTGTTAAAATTTCCTCCAAATGATATATAGATTTAATAAAATCAAAATAAAAGTCAAAGGTGTTTTTTGTAGAAATTGAAAAACTAACTTTAAAAATTCATATGGAAATTCAAAAGACCTAGAACAGACAGAGTAATTCTGCAAAAGATGAGCATTGGAGGACTAATTCTACCTGAATTTAAGATTTATTATAAATTACAATATCAAGACAGCATGCAATTGATGTAAAGATAAACAAGTAGGCTGATTTAACAGAGAATGCAGAAATAGAACCACACACACATAGATAACTGATTTTTGACAGAAGCAAAACAGCAATTCAGTGGAGATTATCTTTTCAACAAATGATGCTGGAACAATTGGATATTGATAAGCAAAACAATAAACTTCAAACCAACCTTTGCATCATCCCATAAAGAAAAATTAACTTAAAATTAACTCCAAAATTAACTCATAGACCTAAATATGAAACCTAAAAAATAAAATATCTACAAGAAAATACAGGAGAAAAATCTGTGTGATCTTGAGATAGGTAAAAATTTCTTCCATAAAATACCAAAAGCATGATTCCTAAAAAAGAAACTGATATGTTGGACTTCAACAAAATTTAAAACTTCTGCTTCTCAAAAAACCTGTAGACTAAAAAAGCTAGCCACAGACAAGTATTTACAAGTCATATATCTGATAACAGATTTTTAACATATAATGAAATTAAATACATTCAAATACATTTTAAAATCTCAAAGTTCAATGAGAAAACAAATTTAAAAAATAAACATGGAATTCAGGGAAATATTTTATTAGAAAAGATGGCAGACTCCTGAAAAGGTACTCAACACCATTCATCATTAGTGAACTGTGAATTACACACAATAAAATACCATCACTTGGCCACTAGAATGGCTAATTTTGAAGAAGATTAACCATATCAAGTTTTGGCAACAATATGGAAAAACTAGAACTTCATGCATTGCTAATAAGAATGTAGAATGGGGTAACCACTTTGCAAGAGTTTGACAGTTTCTTAAAAGGACCAGCATAATCTATCATCTAATTCAACCATTCTACTCTAGGTATTTGTCCAAGAGAAACGAAAGTATATATCCATGCAAAAGACTAGTACTTGAATGAGCACAGTTGCTATATTTGTAATAGCCAAAAACTGGAGACAAACCAAATGCCCATCAACAAGTGAATGGATAAATAAACTATGTTCCATCCGTACAATGGAATACTGATCTGCAGCAAAAGAAGTGAACTAGTGTAACATTCTACACCATGAATAAATCTCAAAATAATTTTTCTGAGTGAAAGCAGCCAGATGAATAGGAGTGTATATTGTACAACTTTATTCATATATTCATCTAAAATTCTAGAAAATGTAAACTTACCTCCAGTGACAGAAAGGAGATCAGCAGTTGCTCCAGATGGAAAAAGTGGAAAGGGCATGAGAGGTGATTACAAAGGAGGACAAAATATTTTTGGTAGTGATGGATATGTTTGCCATCTTGACTGTAGTGAAGATTCTTATGGGTACATATACTTATGTCAAAAATTAGCAAACTGAACATTTTAAGTATTTGCAGTTTATTATATGTCAATTATGCTTCCATAAATGCACTACTGATCCACTCAACAATATAGATTAATCTTAAATGAATCTTGCTAAGTGAAACAAGCCGTAATCAAAAAGCTATATATGGATCGATGCCATTTACATGTTATTCTTTTTCTTTACTGCAAAGCACTTTATTGTTTCCATTTGGTCTAAGGCATGAGAAAGGGGTCCAGGGTGGTCAAAAGGGTGCCTAGTGATTTCAGGGGGAGGCTCAGGCAGAAGCCAGACACCAGGGGGTAATACAGGGACCCCTCAAAATCTCCTGGGCTCCAAAGACTACTAGTCATGCTTAAGGGGGAGCCTTTTGAAGAGTCTCTCTCACCCAGCCAAGCCTGGGAGCCTGCAGCCTGAGGAGGTGAGTCAGATAGTCGCCCATCTTCTTGATGAGTTTCACCTGCACATCCAGGAAGTGGTTCTCCAGAAAGTCACTGGGTTCATGGCATCCTGAGTGTCACCCCACTCATCCTGAAAATGCTTCTTCATGTCCTGGAATATGGCATGGCCACACCACTGGCTTTGCATTTTTAAGAGATGGTTGGCACCCTCCTATTTCTCCTTGGACAACTCATGCAAGAAGGGGCCCACACCCTCCTGGGCCACATTGCCTCAGTCAAAATAGAAGCCCAGAGAGAGTTCAGTGTAGGTAGGTAGGAGGCCCATAGATGCAGGCTGATGAATTTGGGAGCCTGTGGTTGCTTGGCGATAAGGAGTTAAACTCAAAAACCAGTGTTGGTTGATCTTGGAGGCCGAGGAGTCTAAGATGGTTCCAAAGGCGGTGACTGGAAAAGAAGCTGGAGTATGGTTGGAGGCTGGATGAAGGGGCATCCTTGGGTCTGCTTCATCCAAACACTGTTGAATCAAGAGGCTGATCAGGGAAACCCCTGAGGACACTGCTAAATAATATCCTCGAGAAGACCAAACTATAGGAATGAGAAACAGAACAGTGGTGGTCAGAGTTTGAGTTGTGAGGAGTTCATTACAAAGGGGCAGTATGGGAAATGTTGGGGTCAGTGGAACTGTCCTCCGCAGTACTCTGGTGGTCATACCCAACTCCATGAATTTGTCACAATCCATAGAAATGCACATTACAAATTGTGACCTTTACTATATGCAATTTTTTGGAAAAAAACAACCAGGTTGTGGGGGCAACTGAAGAAGTCCTGCAAACTATGACAAATGCATATAACTGTATTGCATATGAATAACATAATCACACAGAAGAGGTACATAGTAAGAATGAAGCTGACCTACATGAAAGAGTTTTCTGACTGAACACAGGCTAGAGACAAAATTATCTATACACAAACACTATATTCTAGTCAGTACATTTATTTCACACAAAGGTATGTATTAGTTGTTGCGCGTGGGTCACCGGCCAGCAGTGACCACGGAACGCTGTGGATGGCTCGGCGATAAACACGCGAGAAAAAAAACATGCACAGAGACAGACTAGTTTCTGTGAGGAAGTAGGGACAAAATGGCCACCCCCCCTAGTGGGGAATGCGCCGATTTACAGTCCATACCTGCTTTTATTAGGCTCATTCTGCATAATAATTCAGGTAAAGTACAGAAGTCATTAGGGGAAAGTAAGGAACCATAGAAAACAAAGAACTCTGCCGGTCTATTGAGTTGGGGGGTCAAAGAGCTGTAAGACTGAGGAAAAAATTAACTTCCTCCTAAGACCCTTCTCATTCAACTGAGAGCATTCTAAAGAAAGAAGTTTTCACAGTAATTTACATGTTCTTTCTTAGGCCTGATCACCCTGGGGAATCCGCACTTCTCAGCACAGAGCTGCACCACCCTGTCATTGTTTCAGGCTTAGGTGGAGCAAGGGAACTAAGGCAACTGGGAGACAAGGAGGTTTTCTCTCAGACGCTGAGAACTCAGGCTATGTCAAAGCCGAGGAGCGAGGGTCCATCACCCCCTTTTGCTGCAGCCCCCCAAGTCCTTCTTTTGGGGGGCCTCCCAAAGTGATCGTGCCTGGCTTAGGCCGTTCCCCCCATGGGGAATCTTACCCGTCTTTGGCTAACCAACCAAGCTTTTTGGGGTTCAGTCATGAATAAAGCAGCAGAAGCAGTATTCCTGCCAGAAGATAAGCTTTTGTCTCCTTGCTGGCTTACGGTTCCAAGGGCGTTCCCTTAGCCTTAGCCTAGGCGGGGGTTTCAGCTTCTGATACCAGTCAGGGCGGTTCCCAACAATTAGTAAATTTGAAACTACAGATATACTAGACTTAAACTTATATACAAATAAGTAAATGTATTACAGGTAAGGACAGGACTCTTGCTATTGGAGAAAGAAGTTACAAATAAACAAAGGATAAATTGTAAAATTTGGTGCTAGATTGAAGTCTTAGTTATCTGTACAAATGCATATGTTTTTAATTGAAAACATTAATTGTATTTAAATTCAGGTAAATAAATACAGTATGTATGTGTATTAATGCGTACATATATCTTCTCAAAGTAACTCCCCCAAATAGTTATTAATTACACAGGGGAAGATGGTAACTACAGTAGAAAAACCTGGCAGACACCCATTTAACATTATCAATAGTAGAACATTGATGTTGTGTGCTCCCAATACAATGCTCTGAGAAGAGCACACCAACTTTGTGACATTCTCATAAATCCAAAACCTTAATAGGGAACCATCAGACAAACCTAAATATAGGGACATCCTACAAATATTTGACCAGTATACTTAAAAATTTCAAGTCTGCAAAAGATAAAGCAAGGTAGAGTAACTTCCACAGGTTGGAGGAGACTAGGGACACAGGGCAACTAAATAAAATGCAGGGTCCTAGATTGATACTCGCAACAGAAAAAGAACAGTAGTGGAAAACTGGGAATTTTAAATTGCTAGAGTCCACAGTTCAGTTAGGAATATTGTAGCAATGTTAACTTCGAAGTGTCAACATTAGACAAAAGTGAGTGAAGCCCAGTTTAAAACTCTTCTGTGAGTCTACAGTTATTTCAAAACAAATGCTTTTTAATGACATTAAAATTACTAAAAGAGATTATGAAAACTTGTAAAATAATCTCACAGTTGCAATATTCCAAGTATGATCCAAAGCTGAAAAAATAATCAAAGAAATTCTATCACACAAAAATTTTAAAACTTATCATAAAACAAGATAAAGTCCAAATCTGAACAATCTGTGAAAAAATATTTGCATATTAAATATAAAAGAATACGTATCTGAATATGTGATGAGTTCTTACAAACCAATAACAAAAATATAAACAATACTATAGGAAAGTAGTCCAGATATACAATCAGAGATTTTTTTCTTAAAAATAATTACAAATGAGTCCTTATGTATCAATGACCAGCTTTACTAAAAATAAGAGACATGGAAAGTAGAACTACATAGCATGTTTCAGTATAAAACTGGCAATGGTCAAAATTTTATAATACACTGTATTGTTAGAAAACATGAGAAAATAAGCTTCCATTAGGACCACCATTATGGAGGATAATTTGGTAAACTCTCAAAATATAAATATTTATATCCAGGGACCCAGCAGTTCCTTTTCCAGAAATTTATCTTATAAATATGCCTAAAAGAGAAATAAAGATATTCATTGAAACATTGTTTGTAATAGCAAAAAATTAGGGACCATTTAGATGTCTATTAACAGTATCCTGATGAAATAAATGAAGATATGTTCACAATGGGGTCCCATGAAGCCTTTAAAAAAGGGGCTGGGGGGTGATTGAGAGCTATACCTAAGATGCTTACAAGGTAGAGAACAGGTTGCATAATGTGATTCTATTTATGCTTTAAAAAAACGATAAGCATATGTCTGTATTCATACAGCACATCTTTGAAATCGTACACAAGAGATCAGGCAATAGTGTTTGCCACGGGGAAGAGAAACTGCATGGCTGGGAAAGGGGTGGAAGATAAAGTTCTCATGAGTATCTCTTACATACCTTTTAAAATGTTGTGCCAACTACACCTATTCATTATTCAAAAAATAATTAAATGCATAAATTTTCTTTTCCTGTACTAAGAACACAGGAGAAGAATATCTTGTCAAAACAAACTCAAATAATAGGAAGAGTGTAAATGACATATATATACATATATATGACATATGTATATATATTTGAGCTACCCAGGCAGGAGCCATAGCTGAAATGATGGCAAAGCAGCGTTGGAAGTTGAGGCTGTGAGGCTATCTCCTCAAGCCGCAGCCCAGCCCAGCCCAGCCTGAAGCAGCGACAGGCATCTGTTAATAGAATTCCTGTCTCAGAGGTGCTGTGCTGCCATCCAACCGGCACTTGGAGTCAGACTTTATTGATAGATGAATAAAATTGAACATGACACCTGTGTCCAGTGAATCCCCTGGTACCATTTAACTAACACTTAGAGCAGCTGCTTTTGAAAAATTACCTTCAGACTGGGCCCACCCTAGCAGAACAAAATCATCACCTTAAGTACTTTTCCAGTTCCCAATAAATGAGGATTCTTGCCCTGCAAGAGGAGAACTGAGCCATATTTTATTTGAAGTCACATCTGTCGCTTTCTTTTTATTTCCTCTGCTGCCTACCCTGGATCGCAATGCCTGTGTTATCGCCATATCCTTCCAAGGGTTTTGGCAACCCCCTCTTTGAAGACCATCAACGGCTGCCTGCAGCATAAAGTTCATGCTCAGTAGTGTTTACAAGGCCTTTTACAATCTGTTCTCAAAACATTTCAGTCTGCTCTCACCCACAAAATGATCAGAATTTCTCCAACCACATCGCCATAGTTTTCTACATCTTCAACCATCTCTCATACTTCTCTCTTCATTAACCTCTTAATGAACCATCATTAATTTATCAAGACTTAGATCCAATGTCACCCTCCTAGGAAAGGATTCCTCAGCCCTACCAGGCCAAATTGATGGATACCTTCTTCTTGCTTCCAGGGCAGAGATGCAGTTTGTAGGAGTTTCTCTTGTGGCATTTATCACAATGCTTCATTACGTATTTTCCTCTTCTCCCCCGAAATCTGTAGTCTCTGAAAAAAGAGGGACTGTGACTTACCTTTATATCCACAGTGCCCAGGGAGCACAGCTTCTGGCACCTAGAAAAAGCTCAATAATTATATTCTTAATGAGTGCAGAGGTTCCGTTTGAGTTTCTGAATGTGCAACTCAACCTCACATTCTCCCAAACTCTCTGATTTTTCAGTCTCTTGCTTCGACAAGCAAGAGACTGTGTGCTCTGCCCACAGCTGGAGGGGCGCATTTTGAGTCCATCATGGGGGAACTCCTGTGGATGTGTCAAGTTCCATTTCTTACCTACAGAAATGTAACAATGTAACATTTCAGTCCAGTCAAGCAACCCTGAATATGGCTTGTTCTTCCCTAAATCCAAACTTTCATTCACTCCATTCTTCTTGCCAATATCCTCCACCTGCTGGAGAAACAGCCTCCTACCTTTTGCAAAAGAGCTACCAAGAACACAGCTGGGTCTTGAATTAATGTTCCTTCCAGAATGTGGGATGAATCCTACCAGAGAAGGAATGATCTTTGACCTAAGATTAGGGCTCTGAATTTCTCTTCAATGTGATGGCCAGCTATACCACACCCCCACCACCCCACCAACCAATCATCTCTTGCCCTGCCAATGACAGTGTAGGAGACCATTCTGCATGGTGTGGGCCCAGCTCCCACTCGGAGATGCACAGGACCCACACCCATGGATAGGTTCTCCCATGGGGAATCAGGCCTGCAATGTACCTAGGTCTCTTTGAGACTTGCTCTTGCTAAAAAACTCCCTTACCCTGAATTGAGGACATTAACTGTAAAGTAACTTCCTAAAATCCACCTTCCAAGGACAAGTATAGCCAGCTCAACTACTTTTGCCTTTTCATTTGCAAATATCCTTCTTCTGTGATATGATTAGCGGCTTTGGCTCCTTTGTTTTCTGTAAAAGGTAACCACCTAAAGTGAACCTGTGCATAGTAAATGAGGACCATCATGTAATGTGCTGAGAAACCCAATAAAGGCCAGTCACAGCAAGGGCCAACGCTTTTGCTCCCCTTGAGAGAAAAGCCATGCTATCCCTTTTCCTCCACCAAACTCAGTAGTCTGTGTGAATGTCTCATTTCATCCATAACGATGCGGACACTGGGGGCTGGTGTCTGCATCGTGACAGGTCAGGGCTGAGCTGATTTCTGGATTGACAGAGACATAAGCAGAGACAAGAAGTCCTCTTCGAAGAATTCCGAAGTGAAAATGGCCCATTATGTTGGTCCATCTTGGAATGACCTGCTCCGTTATTTCCACCCACTTGGTTATAGTGATAAAGTATTATTGCTAAGCATTGGAAATCTTTCACCCAAGTATTAACTTCTTGATCAACATGAGGACTCCATTCTCCTTTTCACTGGGTCTCCTTACCCACTTTTTCCCTTTTCCAAAGTTATAGCTCTGGTTCTAAATAGTTTTTTGTATTTTATTTAATTTTTATTGTATTTTTTCATTACCCTTTAGTCCCCTTACACCCCCCTCCTACCAGCAATCACCACACTGTTATCAACACCCATGAGTCCTCTTACATTTTTATTCAATCCTTCTACCCCCTAACGGTCCCCCTACTAGCTGTCATCCTGTTCTCCATCTATGAGTCTGTCCCCATTTTCCTTGTTAGTTCAGTTTGTTCATTAGATTCCACATATGAATAAAATCATACAGTATTTGTCTGTCTCTGACTGGTTTATTTCACTTAGCATAATGTTTTCCAGGTCTGTTCATACCATTGCAAAGGATAAAATTTTCTTTTTATGGCTGAGTAGAATTTCATTGGGTAAATGTACCATAGTTGTTTTATCCACTCATCTATTGATGGACACTTGGGTTGATTCCATATCTTGGCAATTGTAAATAATGCTGCAATGAACATAGGGGTCCTTATGTTCTTTCAAATTAGTGTTTTGGGTTCCTTCAAATATATTCCCTGAAGTGGGATCACTGGGTAAAAAGACAGATCCAATTTTTTGAGTCATCTCCATACTGCTTTCCACAGTGGCTGCACCAATCTGTGTTCCCAGCAACAGTGTAAAAGGGTTCCCCTTTCTCCATATCCTCACCAGCTCTTGTTGTTTGTTTATTTATTGATGATTGTCATCCTGACAGGTGTGAGATGGTATCTCATTGTAGTTTTAATTTGCATCTCTCTGATGATTAGTGATGTTACACATCTTTTCATATGTCTATTGGCCATCTGCATGTCCTCCTTGGAGAGTGTCTATTCAGGTCCTTTGCTCATTTTTTACTTGGGTTGTTAGTTTTATAGAATTTTTTTCTCTAGTAACTCTCTTAGCTCCGACATGTTTCCCTTGTTATCTGATATCTTTTGTCAAAGGAGGACTTATGAGACTATATATACTATGCTATGCACAATTTACATAAATTGAAAAATAAAAAAAAGAGATTTCTTACTTCATCACTTTCATCTACAACCATCTATACTAATGACAAGATCACCCCTTCCCTCCTAAGCATGGAGTGCTGTCATTTGTCATTTCAAAGTGCTACAGGTGAAAAAGTGAGGATGATGGAGAATGTCAATGAACAGGGGGTTTCCCCAAACTCCTGCCTCAGTGTCAACAGAGCCCAGGTGGACCTGCTTACAATCCCTACCCAGTACCACAAAAATAATCCCGTGAGCTACCATCTGTTGAATGCATTCTAAGTGCCAGGTCATGAGCTCAGCACCTTGTGGAAATGTATTATTCAATTAATCCCATGATAACTCTACGAGGTAGGTATCTCCATTTCCAGAGGAGGTACCTGGAACTCAAAAATATTAAGTGACTTTTGCTTATGTACCTTATAAGAAGTATGGTCATTATTCAAACTAGGTCTTTCTGATTCAAAAGACATAGCTCTTAATTACTACAAGATGGATATTAAAATCTGAAGGTGCTTTCTGGAGAATAGCTGGGAAATTAGATATGGGATTCTAATGTACCACTGCAGATTTTGAAATATGATAGTTATGAATTTTCCCATGATACTCAAAGTGAAAAATGTAATATTTCTTAATTTTCATAAATCAAATTAAAATCTGGCTTATAGCCCTCACACACTGAAGTTGACTTGGATTTCAACATCAGCAGTAATTGTGGCTTTCTTTTCTCCCTTCTGGGGCTTACACAGGTCCATAAAATGGGAGCAGAGTCTGGTCTCTAGCATATTGTCATTTCTGATACCTCCAACAATCCATGTGACTTCACTATCTATGGTCTTTGTGTCTCCTGGTCAGCTTCACTGGCCTTTACTTTCATCCAGGCTTTGATATAATGCACCAGGCCATCCCCACAGGAGGGCTTGCTACCTGCAGTCTGCTGTATACAAGTTGGATCCAATTCCTTCTGTATGCATAGCCCTGTCTACCCCTCTCCTGGTCAGATAACGCTTCTCTCCAACTGCATCTACTTCCAACCTCTTCCATATCAGGCTTAATTAATTATTTCAACCCCTGCCAACATTTGTAAATAAGTCTTTTAAGATTTGACCCTTGGGTTTTTCACTGTTCCACAACATTACAAACAAAAACAAAACAAAATACCTGTCGTTATTGCTCTTGGCCAGGAAAGCTCAAAACTGAGAAAAATGAGAGAACTATTTTCTTTCTTTCTTTTCTTTTTCTTTCTCCCCTAATGAGAATACAGGAAGTTGGGATTGGGAGATCAAATACCTATTCTTTTCTCATTAGCTCTTATTTTTACTTAAGTGGTCATGAACTTGGGGACAAAATATGAGAGCTGAAAGCAAAACAGCTTCTTGTTCAACTCTCTCTGAGATTCTCCTGTTATGTTCCCCAGATTGAAATCCTCTGGAGGTCACAGCAAGTAAATCAACAATGTGCTTTTTCTCTTCTTTCCTTTTCAAGGTCCAGCTCAAATGTCACATCTTCCATGAAGACTTACTTGATTATCATATAATCAGAGCTATTCTTTCCTTTCTCTGTTCTCATAGCACTTGCCTTATAGTAATTGTATTCTGATTTGTATCCTATGTTAAATGTATTGAGTACAATTTTTAAAAAATACCTGTGATATCTCCCAAGTAAGTGTTTTAGAGTACAAGAGCATGGAACCGCTTTGTCCAGTTCTAACAGAGGCTGAAGGAACAACTTTGGGCTTAGTAGCCTTACCCATAAATTGAGAAGAGAAACTCATAAATATGTTCAGGTTTTGACCAATATCTTCTTCAAAACATATCAAGCAGAGTAACTTTTGCTGACAGTCATTCAGGATAATTTTATGGGAAAATTATCTTATTTAAAACCTTAACCTGGACATCAACTAGGTCTATGTAGTTGCATTCTTATGCTGTCAGAGTACATAATTTCTCTGTGAGGGGGTCTGTCCCTAGGAAATGGTGCAAAACATCCCAACTATGAGGGTGATTAACCTGTCTGGGGATCAGAGGCTGCAGATCCTGCCCTGTGGCTGCAGACAGCTTAGAGATGCAATCTGGAAAAGCACAGATAACACAGATAAAGCACTCATCTGGGGGTCAGAAGCCCAGGGTATACTGGGAGGAATGACCAAAGAGCCTCAGCCACCTTCCATTTGGATATGTCTGTGGTTGTGTGAACTGGTCACTGTGAGGTGACCAACATGTCTCCTGGTCTCTCACCTATCCCCTTAGCTCAGGTTCTACGAACATGAACTCTGAGTCATGAAGGATTGAAGGAGTCATGTTTGATCTTCTCCCCTGCATAGCATAAATTAATTGTCACTTTGCTCCTTGACACCAAGCTTCTGGAACCTCCTACACCACTTCTTATAACTTGGTTGTGATCAATTTTGCCTCTTCCCAAATTTCTGAACAGTGCTCCAGACCTCTGGAGTTGAACTCACCACTTGCTCTCATAGTTCTGTCCCTGAACCCCAAGCTTAAATTTGAGGTCCACTTATCAGTTAGCCCTTGGAAATTGTACTTCATCCTTGAACCTCAGCATAGTGCCTCCTACCAAATTTCCCCATTACTGAGCTCTGCAGGCTGTTAGGAAACTCATGTGCTCCCTCCTGTCACTCCTCATTGCTGTCTGCTCTGTATGCTGCCAGCCTAGCCTCCACCTACTCCCACCATGGTTTTCTAGACTCATCAGGATGGCATATTCCCCTGGCCTCCTCTGTTGGGTGGGTTTCCAACTGGCAAATCCAATTGTGTGGATCTTTCCACAGTCCAGGCATCAGCTCCCACTGGTCTGACCCATCCCTCTATCAGTCAACACCTGCTTTGGATAGGTTTCCAAGTAGTTGGTGTTTTTCCTAATATATTCTACAGAATGCATTTGGTTTAGATAGACTGCCAATAATTGGTACTTTTTCCAAATAGGTTCTGCAGAACCATAGCATACAAAAGGGTTCTATAGTTAAATGTTTGGAGAAGAATGTGTAAACGTTTAAATAGGAATCTTTGTGGGAGGGTTTCCCAGAGGCTCTAACATGATAACCGGCACTGACAGTACGGTACTGACAGAACTGACACAGTGCTGGGTGTTTCCAAAGCTTACCTGACCACATTTTCCTCAGAGGAAATTATTGCACTAGTGTTCCATGGAACAGACTTTGGGAAATGCTAAAATTATATTCTTCAGGTTCCAGCCACATGTTAACCTTGACCTTTTGAAATAATAATAGCAGACAGAGAAAGCCCCAGGGCTGGTTTGAGCCCCAGACCTTCCCCCTTCCTCTTACCCTCATTTATTCATTGTTTGATTCTTGGAAAAGTGTTTAACTTAGCTTTATTTCTATTTCTACTTCCACTTCACAGCATGATTCATATTTAATTGTGTACATTATTGGTATTTTCAACAGTGGCAATCACTAATGTTTATATATTGAGCAATTACTCTCCACTTATTCTATTCTAAAGTTTGCCTGCATCACCTCTTTTGACGCTCACAACAATCATATGATGTAGAAATAAGTGTTTATACCATTTTAAAGAGGTGCTGTTGCGGCACAAAACAGCTAAATAACTTACCAAAGAGGTAGTTAATAACTCTAATAACCAGCTAATAAAGCTAACGTGAGATTCAGATAGAGGTAGTTGGGCTGTAGGGACATTGTTTTCAATCCCAAAATTCGAATTACTCATGCATTTGACACCTTCTATATGCCAAGTCATGCCATAGGCCCCAGAGAGGCAACAATAAACAGACATTCTTGCCCTCGTGGGCTTCTGTGCTAGTGGGAAGAAGCAGGCCATAAGTAAACAAGCAGAGGTCTTACAGGAAAAATTACATGGACAAAAATGAAGCTGGGTGTGGGAAACAGGAATGCTATTTTTATATGGGATGTTAAGGAGAGGTCTTTCTGTTTTAAGGTTATGCTTGAGCAGAAGGAAGTGATAAAAGAAGGGAAGAGTATCCCAGGCAGATGGAATAGCAAAGGCAAAAGCCCAAAGGGAATGTTTTTAAACTGTTCAGAAAATAGCAGGGGAGGGGTCATTGTAAATGGAGCAGAGCAGGTGGGAGGGAGAGGATTCAGAAGAGCATGTCCTAGGGTGGGGGTGGGGGATCAACAACACTGCTAAGAAGTACCTTTTACTCTTAGATGGGATGCGATTGATAGTTCTGACTTACACTGGAGAGGCCACCCTGGCTGCTATTAGGGAGGCTGGGCAAGGCAGGAAGACCAGCTTCAGTGATCCAGGCAAGAGGTGGTGCCAGGAAGGGTTAGCAGTGGAGGCAAAGAGATGAGGTCAGATTTGGGAGAGATGAGGGAAAGAGACCCAACAGGATTTCCTAGTGGGCTGGACATGGGACATGAGAGAAAGAAAGCATCATAGCTACCTCTGAGATTTTCACCTGAGCAGTTGGAAGGATGGGCCTTTACCTGAAATGGGGCAGACAGGTGGCAGAGCAGAACCGTGGAGGAAAAACCTAAGAATCTGTGCAGTAATCACTCCTGCCTCATTTTCAAGCCAGTGAAACCCTGTAACCCTATCTCTCATGTAACCCTATCTGATAGCTCTTGTCAGAAAATGAGAACAAGATAATCCAACATTAGCTCCCTTTTCTGAGTTGCCACAGAACTTCAAACCAAATTCAGAATGTTGTTGAACAATTTTGATATTTCAAAGAGAAAGAAAGAATTGAAGACAAAGATTTTCAATCTGGTAGGGAGAGGATGTTAGGTAATAAATACATTGGGATGTCCTTTAGTTAGAACTATGGGCCCAAATGTGATGCTGCTACCAAAGGTGGGGAGAAAGAGGGGACAGAGAAGGCTGTTATAAAGCAGTGGACTTTGAAAGCTAAAACGATGGCTGATTTAGAAATTCCATGACATCATAGGGTCCTATCTTCGGAAATGAGAGGCAAGTACTCTGAGTATCGACCAGGACTCTTGACATCAGGCTAAGAGTGGTAGAGAGAAAAATGTTTCCATGGCAACTCTGCACTGAGTGGTCAGGACCAGCTTCTGCCTGTGACTCAGGCATCCATGTGGTTGGGACTGCTGTACATATTGCATGGAGCCACTCTCTTCAAGATTGTCCCAGAAACTCACCCTCCACGGTTCCGTGACAGAGACACCTTACACATGGAACAATGGAACTTTAAAAGGAGTGACTGGCTATGTATTTTCATAAACATTTGTACTGTGTCTATTTTTATAATTTTTTCATTTCCTTTAATTCTAGTGAGTGTTTTCACAAATTTTCTTTGTAACTTAATTTCTTTTCCATTAGATAACACAGAAAAAGTACAAACAACAACTGAAAAAATAGATTAAGCTACATTAAAATTAAAAAGTTCTGTGCTGTAAATGATATCATCAAAATGAAAAAAACAGCCAAGAGATTAGGAGACAATATTTACAAATCATATATTTCATAAGGAACTTATATCCAGAATATATAAAAAACTCCTCAACAGTAAAAGACAACCCAAATAAACAAATTAGCATGGATTTGAATAAGCATTTCTCCAAAGATGTACAAATGACCAATAAGCACATGAAAAGTTGTTCAGAATCTTTAGTCCTTTGGGAAATGCCAATCAAAACCACAGTGAGAGAGCACTTCATACCCTCCAAGATGGCCAAAATGAAATCACATGTTATTGAGGATGTGGGTGTACTGGAACTTTTACACATTGTTAGTAAAATTGTAAAATGATGCAGGTGCTTTGGAAAACAGTTTGGCAGTTCCTCAAAAGCTAAAATATAGAATTATTATACAATCCAGCAATTTCATTCCTCAGTATCTATCCAAAAGGAATAAAACATGCCCACACAAAAACTTGTACACAAGTATTTGTAGCAATATTATTAATAATAGCCAATAAATAGAAGTAATCCAAATGTCCCCTAGGTTATGTGGTATATCCATACAATAAAATATTTTTGATTTATCCATAAAAAGAACAAAATATTGATATATAATGCAATATGGATGAAACTTAAAACATTATTCTAAGTGAAATAAATAAATCACTATAGATTATACATTATGATTCTATTTACCTAAATATTCAGAATAGGAAATTGTACAGGGACAACCTCCTAGGGCTAAGGAGGTTGGTGGAAAATGGATACTGACTGCTAATGGGTATGGAGCTTCTTTTTCAGGGATGGAAGTGTTTAAAAATTGATTGTAATGATGGTCGCATAACTCTGAATATACTAAAACCATTGAGCAGTACAGTTTATAAGTGGGAGAATGATTTGGTATGTGAATTTTATCTTAATAAAGCTGTTAATCCATTCACAGAAAATTACTAAATAAATAATATTACAAAGAATCTGAAAGCAGTGCAAAAATTGTGAAGGTGTTACCCAAGTGACTGAAGGGAAAATCAAACCCAAATCTTTAACCAGGTATTCAAAGTCCTACAAATTTTAGCTTTACCTTCTTATCTCTCCCCAGTACTGTTTCCACATGATGTGAATTCTGGAGGGATCCCAGAAGTTAAGTAGTGACCTTAACTACTTAAGGCTTAACGACCTTAAGGCTGTGGTGTGTTGTGACTGGCTTGCAGTGGTTGGTGAAAGTTTTGTGTAAACATTTCTTCCCACATCCACGTTGAGTGATATCAAGTTAGTGGCACAGAATCAGCTGTCTTTGGAGTCTTTACATTGTGGAAACTAGCAAATGCTTCAAACAAAGGCTTTGGTTCGTCTGTTTTGTTGTTTTATTGAGAGCCAATTATTCAACATTTTATATGACTGAGAATAGAATTTAAAAGAAGTCTCTTATTGATTTTTTTTTGAGAGAGAGAAACATTGATTTGTTGTTGTTCCATTTATTTATGTATTCATTGGTTGATTTTTATGTGTGCCCTGACTGGACATGAAACCTGCATCCTCAATGTGTTGGGACAACGCTCTAACCAGCTGAGGTACCCAGCCAGGGCTTTAAAATGAGTCCTTTAGAAACAGTATTAAGTGCCTTCTTCAAGGCTGACTTTTAATAAACTGAGACTCTTCCTAATAGTTTTCTCATCCAGCTAGTAATCTACCGTCTTTCCAAAATGACTTCTCTGGATACTTAGTAGTTTCACATTATGGTATAGCCCCCAACTGTGGTTGGCTTTGCACAACCTTCATAATTCATGCCAAACCCACATACCACCAGCACTACTAGTTATTTAGGAATTTTCTTTAAATCGCCTTTTTAAAAAAAATCATAGAGATGTTTTTAAAAAGAAACCTAACAGTTAAGGCAGGAAAAGAAGCACAAAAAGCAGAAGGGGCCATGACCCCTAGAGAAAATGCATTCATGCTGAGAAAACAAAGCCAGAAATTACCAAAACATGGAAAGTGAAGTGGGTCTAAAGTTTACCATCTCAAGGGGTTAGAAAAACAGCTAAGAGAAGAGAGTGGAACCTGCTGAGAGACCAGCCTGGAAAGGAAGAAGGGAAATATTACACCAGTTGGGTGTGTAGTATTGGGATAAGAAATCAGAATATTATGCAGATCAGCAAAGTGAGGATGAAGCAGTGGAGACAGGTGGAGGCATGAAGTGTGGGGATGAGAGTGTCACTAAGCAACTGGAGAAACTATAGGAAAAACTGACCTAGTTGATGAGATAATATGGGTGGTAGTTTAAGAGAGATGGAGCTGAAGAGGATGACATGGTGAGCTAAAGGCTTGGGAGAGGTTACTTGGAGAGTTAAGAGTAGGAAAATTAAAAGCAGAGATGAGTTGACAGATGAGAGAGAGGCTACAAAGGGGCCACAGTGGATGGACTGTGGTGTCAGAAGGACCACAGAGCGGAGATGGTGGAGAGAGTGCAGTGACTATGCCTACCATCATATTGGGGTGACAACTTTGCCCTTCTGAGCCTTGAGAGTGAACATACTAAGTCTGTATGCAGGAAGTAAAACATTACCCTGGACAAACCTCATCTTTTAAATAAAATTCCCTCACTTGTTTTCCAGTTTTCTGAAATTATCTACTCTCAGAACTCCTTAGAAAGGATAGTAGACAGTATAGATTGCTACGTGGCACCCATTTTTCCTCTTTCTCTCCAAGAAAACATGGGTGTCAGGGGATCAGACACTACCCCCAACTCTAGGGGTGATCCGATGGGGCTAACAGTAAACCCATCCTCCTTGACAGTGAATGGTTCAGAAGTGAACATGAGACCTGATTTTGGACAAGGAGACATAATGAGAAACCTGCCAGAGGCTTTTGGTAAGCTTCTTTTTGTTCCTAAGAGATCCCCAGGAAGTCAGTTTCTCTCCCAAAAGATAAACAAGCAACTTGAGAACCTGCTTGTGGCTGACAACCATCCTAAAGACATGAAAAGAACCAATCTTAGGATGAAGGTCACACTGGCTTGTAAACAGGGAAACAGAAGTGAAACATGCAGGTCCTTAAAACATCATCAGGTCATCTGAACAAGATGTTGGCAGAGGCAAACATGGTATGCGAGTGCCCCCACAACCACATTAAAATTACAACTAAATTACAGAACAGCCATCATTCAGAACTGCCTGAAATCTAGCTAATGGAAGTGCTACAACTAGGGAATTAAAGAGTCACGTCAAGACTGATAAGGGAGGTAGAGATGACTAGTCCCACACCCAAGTGTGGTGGATAAAAATCAGGAGTGATATCTCAGCTTCAGAGGTCCCCTCTAAGGAGCAAGGGCCTCCGGTGCCACATCAGGCCCCCCAGCTCAGGGTTCCAGAGCCAGGAAAAGAAGTCCCTATAACTTCTGTATGTAAAAACCAGTGGGGATTGAGGCTGAGGGAACCTGAGGACTTCTAGAGCTCCTCTTAAGGGAACTTCACACTGCAAAAGAACTTACTCAAACTCACTCCCTCTGAGATTCAGCACTGGGGCAGTAACTCAAAAGGCACCAGAGACCTGTGTGGAGGAACTGAATTGTCTGGCATAAGAGTGAGAACTGGGGAGACAGCTTTCTTCTAGACAGAAATGTTGGCAGAGGCCATTGTTTCTTTAACGAGCCCTCCCTAGCAGGGCCAGCAGTTGTTCCCATATCTGAGACTCCATTAACCTGGCTTACACTGTTTACCACATCCTGATGATTCCCTGAGGCCCCACCCTACCCAACTTGTAGGCCCACTTAAACTGTTTCTAGTGGATTTTCCATAGAAATGTCCTGTCTTGGCTCAAGCTTCAGATTCTCCTAAATCTCTCAAACAAGTAGCATCTGGCCTTAGCAAGCTCTGTACCTCTCTTAAGTGGCTTCAGGCCTTGCACTAGCAGCAGCCAGCCTTGGTCCTCAGCTTGGCCTTGCCTGGGCACATCTAAGCCCAGCACAACTAGTAGCCATCTGCATATTTCTTTGTAGCTCACGCTGAGTGGCACTGGGCAGAACACAGGTGGTGGAAAACCTTGGCCTGCATCTCCCAGGAGTCGCTACAGCCAGTGCACCTAGTGGACAGCTTCAGGCCACATCAAAGAATCACCACCCAACTACCTCCACAAATGACACATTCAAGGGGCAGAATCAGCGGGAACCAGAGCCCCACTAAAGTAAGTCCTGCTCTGTAGGGGTGGGTCCCTACACAACTGATTTTCCATGGTGTTCAGAAATTGGTGGTTGTTGACAGTCCTTGTAGCTGATCATCCTGGGGATAAATCTCTCCCATTGACATGTCAACAGCAATCAAGGCTCAACTACAACAAGAGAGTGTACACAGCCCACACAGAGGGTGCACCTCAACTACCTAAGCTTGGGTGATCAGGAAGGCTGTGCCATTGGACCCTACAGGATGCCTACTACATTAGGCCACTATCTCAAGCCCAGGAAACATAGCAGCTCTACCTAATACATAAAAACAAATATAGGGAACCTGCCAAAATGAGGAGGCAAGAAACATGGCCCAAATGAAAGAACAGAACAAAACTCCAGAAAAAGAACTAAACAAAATGGAGGCAAGCACTCTACTAGATGCAGAGTTAAAAACACTGGTTATAAGGATACTCAATGAAATTAGTGAGAACCTCGACAGCATAAAAAAGGACCAGTCAGAAATAAAGGATACCAAAATAACTAATTAAATAAGTGAAATGAAGAGCAATTTATAGGGAACCTACAGTAGAGTAGCTAAAGCAGAGGATCAAATCAGCAATTTGGAATATAAGAAGGCAAAAAACATCCAATCAGAATACCAAAAAGAAAAAGGAATCCCCTCCAAAATGAGGATAGTGTAAGGAGTTCTGAGACAACTTCAAGCACACCAACATTCATGCCATGGGGTGCTGGAAAGAGAAGACAGAGAGCAAGAAATTGGAACTTATTTGAAAAAACAATGATGCAAAATTTTGCTAATTTGTTGAAGGAAATAGACATACAAGTCTAGGAATCACAGAGTGTGTCAATCAAGATGAACACAAAGAAGCCCACATCAAGATAAATTATAATTAAAATGCCAAAGGTGAAAGACAAAAAGAGAGCCTCTTAAAAGTAGGGAGAGAAAAGCAGCTAGTTGCCTACAAGGGAGCTCCCATAAAACTATCAGCTGATTTCTTGACAGAAACTTTGCAAGCCAGAACTAATTGGCAAGAAATATTCAAAATGATGAAAAGTAAGGACCTACAACCAAGACTACTCTATCAAGCAAAGCTAATAGAATCAAAGGACAGATAAAGAGCTTCCCAGAGAAGAAAAAGCTAAAGGAGTTCATCACCACTGTATCAGTATTACATGAAATGTTGAAGAGTCTTCTTTAAGAAGAAGAAAAAAGACCAAAACTATGAACAAAATGGCAGTAAGTACTTATCTATCAACAATTGAACCTAATAAACAAAATGAATGAACAAGCAGAACAGAAACAGACTCATAGAAACAGGGAATATTTGTTTTAATCCTCGCCAAAGGATATGTTTATTGATCTTAGAGAGAGAGGAAGGCAGACAGAAACATTGATCAGTTGCCTCCCCTATGTGCCCTGACAGGGATCAAATCCACTACCTAAGTATGTGTCCTGAGGGGGAATTGAATCCACAACCCTTTGGTGTATGGGATGAATTTTCAACCAACTGAGCAACCCAGCCAGGGCAATACAGAGAACATTTTGTTGGTTGTCAGATGGGATGGGGGGTAGGGGAGGTGGGCAAAAAAGGTGAAGAGATTGGGAAGTAAAAATTGTTGTTATAAACTAGTTACAAGGATATAAAATACAGCATAGGGAATATGGTCAATACTACTTTAATAACTATGTATGGTGTCAGATAAGTGCAGGTGTTTGGGGGATGATCACTTATAAGTTATGTAATGTCTAACCACTGGGTTGTATACCTGAGACTATTATAATAATGCATATCAACTACAATTGAAAAATAAAAATGATTTAAAAATAAAAAAATTATTAGGTCACTGGTTGAGCATCATTTAAGTCCACTTAACACCTAAATCTCAGTTTTGTGAGCCAGTAAATTGTGTTCATTAAATACAAATCTTTTAAATAACTTCTTTAACCAATTAAGTTTGCTTTTCTGTTGTTTATAGCCCAAACCACCCTAATTGGATACTGATAACAATACAATCAATATGGTAAGTCCATGGTGAAAAGAAAAGGTAGAAGCTAGGAATAAAATAAAGTTGGAAATGTAACTGCCTGAGTTAGGAGACTCGCCAGAGAAAGCCTGGAATCTCCCTCAGGTTAATAGCTGCCACAGTATCTTTGGCACCAACTCCCTCCATTAACTTAAATCACTGATTCTGGATGTGTTGTTCTGGAACCAACATCAGAAACACCTGGGAACTTGTTAGAGTTGCAAATTCCAGGCTTCCTCCCAACCCTCATGAATCAGAAACTCTGGAATGGCAGCCCAGGCATCTGTATTTGAATAAGCCCTCCAAGGGATTCTCATGAGAAATTGTGAGAATGTACCCAAAGGGGAATTTGCCCAAGTAGTTCTCAGTATTAACAATTAGCATTGGATTTGGAGGGCAGTTGAAAACACCGCATCTTAATCTCAGGCTTGAATGTGGGGGTCACAGATGCTCATCTGTTCAGGGTCTTGAGTCCCTGAATAGCACTTCTGGCAAAGTGAATCCCATGCATATTAACCTGAAGCCAATTTGGAGTTGATTAGGACTCCCTTTACTGCTGTTAAGAAACCAAACTTTAAAAAGCACTGGTCTACCCTGCAGAGTAAATATGAACAGTTTTATTTGGTACTAGAGGCACATAGAGAAGTATGGTATTTTCTAACTCTTTAAATTACTGCTTCTGGGGCATTTTAACTGTAGTTCTGGTCTGGCTAAGGATAGATTTTTAATTAATGTATTTTTTTCTTGCTAAGTAATTCTGTAGCTTGAAAAATTCTTTAATATGCATTTGGGGGTCTTAATGCTTTATGCTCCATGAATATTTCTGTAGAGCAACCTGCTCAGAGACAATTATTTTAGCAGCGTCCTGGGAGTGATGAGTATCGTTAACACAGTGTGATCATGTTAAAGGGAAAGTGTCTTTCACCCAGGGAATCTAACATGTGGTTAGTGTCTCGATAATTAACCCATTGCCCTTGAAAAGAGAAGGTAATTAGAAGCGAAGGCAATTAACTCCTTTCAGGTAATTTCCCTTGCATCTCCACTTCCATCCTATAAAGGGGATTCCAGAAGGACATGAAGGAAACAAGAGGACAGAAGGAAATAGGCTGAATCGAGTTCTAATGAGGGCACCATACCTGAAAGTGAGCTGCTGCTTCAGAAAATGGGGGTACTCTCTCTCTCTCAATGACTGTGCCCTGTCCCTTTGACAATTCAGAAACATCGAGAGCATGGCTTCCAGGTCAGAATCTAAAACTAGACAGGCAATCATCAGGCACTTATCTCCAGTGACTCCCCATTTTATCATCTGTAAAGTGGTGATAATTACACCCTCTTCAGGAGCTGCTAAAAGGATTAAATGCAATAACTAAGGGAAAAAGATTCAGCAACTACAGTGCTAGATTCATATTAGAGATTATGATTCTTCTTGGTAATCACCATTGTGACAGTTCCTTTTGGCAATTTCTGTTTCTTTCATCCAGAACACCAAAATGTGTGTGGTTGTCTCTGTACAAAAAAGATAAAGATAATGAAAGAGACTGAAAGCTTGATACATAATTTCATGCCTAAATGAAGTCACATTAAGTTCCTAAAAATTGCAGTTCCAATTGATACAATTTCAAATAAAAAGAGAAGTATGCTCAGAGTGCATCTAGAGGAAGCAAGTGTAAAAGTTTCTGGAAATGATGTCCAGAGGGCATAAAAATAAGCAAAGAATTGGGCAATGTGTTACGCAGTTAAGAACTGGATAATTGGACAGTTACCAAGTGGGAGGTGGGGGGAATGCATTTCCATAGAGCAAACAGCATGGGTAAACTAGTGCATGCAGGATCTGGAAAGCATAGCTTACTGGGGGAAATTCAAATAGTTCAGTATAGTTGAAATATAGATGTATTGTTTGAAAAGACAGAGTGGGGAGTATCAAGAGGTAAGCTCAGAGACAGAGACAGAGACAGAGACAGAGCCTGCTTTAAATAGCCTTTTTTGCACCCAATTTTAAGCGCTTATCTCACACACACGCACACACGCGCGTGCACGCACGCGAGTGAAATTATTGTGACTGAATATAAAACAGGCAGTGCCAGAAATAACCAGATTAAATTGTTGCTTCATTACCATTTTGACTTGGCTTTTCATAAAATTAAGTCTCTCATGAGTGGAAATCCTTGGCTGTTGGTCCATTTGGTTTGTTCTGCATCAGTCTCTGCCAGTTATAGCACCCACTTCACCAGCTCCTATCCTATTCATCCCCACTGTAATCAGTGCATGGTCAGAATAGATTTGGGATGTTATCTTAGTGAAAATAAGGAGACACTGAAGAATTTTGCCTCAAATTTACAAATTCCATCCTTGTGGAAGCTTTGTGTAAAAATTCTGAAGGAAGGAATCTGAGACAGGAGGAAGATAATCCCAATCCTCCAGAGAATATAACTCCCTTGTTTCCCACTTAGGTGTTAGGTTGGTGGTGGTACCAATCACTGAAATGGATTATATTGGAGGGTGAGCAAGGCATGGAAAGGGAGGCAAGTGATAAAATGAACAGTTTTAGAAGTACCATATCTGAGGAGCCAAGGGGACATCCCAGTGGATGTGTCAATTAAAATAACAGAATGTAGATAGAAATTTAGAAGTACTCAGTATAATGGTGATAGTCAATGGTATCAGAGTAAATGAGGTTTTCAGAAGTACCAAAGAGGAGTACCAATGTACCAACTACCAATGTACCAAAGAGGATAAGAAAAAGAAAGAACTTTGCTGATAATAGAATCCTGGGGAACACCCATATGGAAGGAATGGGTGGGAAAAGAGTATTATTGGAAACAATGAGAAGAAATGGCCAAGAAGTAGAAATAAAACCAAGATTTTACACTATCTCAGAAGTCAGAGGAAGGGAGTTTTAAGAAGTGGATACCAGTGTTAACTATTTTTAGAAGGTCAGTTAAGATAAGAACTAGGAAATGTCAATGGGATGTGGTCAAAGCTGGTTATTGGTGGCCCTGACAGAAATAACTTGAGTGCAGTGAAGGCAGGGGTGGGGGGTACCAGATTGCAGTGTGTTGGGGAATAAATAACAGGGAAGATATAGAAGAGTCTACAGTATTATTTTAATATATTTCACTGAGGAAATAATCTCTAGAACCTTACCTTTGCATAGCAATCCTCCTGTTGGGGGTCCTCTTTAATACATTTTTCTCATACTGCATGCTTGTCCAAAGTTTCTGCTTCTGCCAAAATCCTCTCCAGCAGATATGGTAGAATAATGAGACAGAACCTAACTTTGTGAATAGGTTTCCATGAGAACCCAGGAAATGTTGGCCTTTATTTTCTCACCTGTAAAATAAAAAGGAGGTTGAATGTGGGAGGTATCTGAAAAAGTAAAACTGGGAAACAAGAGAAGAGCATAGGTACAACAGAAACCAGTATTATTCCTGAAAGGGTTGTGTCTTGAGTGGAATCAGAGTGCAATACTCCCCCTTTCTTCTGACAAAAATATCAAATCCATGATAAATTTCTGTTGGTACTCTATAGTCAAAATGAACATTAACACTTCCAAATAATGCATCTTAACTACAAACACCAAGGAATAATGAGTTAATCCTTAAAGAAGGTATTTTATATGTAGGCAATAATTGCAGTCTTCCTACACCCTCTATGTAACAGCTCAGTGTGAGAAGTTGGGGTGGGGGACACTCTTCTTTACCTCTTAGAGTTAATTTCCTCTTCAACTTAGCCTCTGGCCAGTCAATTGCATCTGATAGTATATTGCAGGTTAAATGAATCCCAAATTATACTGGATTTAGAGTTGCAACTGGAGAAGAAAAAGGGCTTGCTAGTGATAAAAATCTAGCAGTGGGTTCAGTTTTATGCAAGAGGAAGTAAGCACCTTTCATACTGACTTTCTCACTGAGTGCAGCTATAAAATCTGGAGAGAATGCAGGGAATAGCTATTCAGTGACTCAGGAAAGAACACAGTAACAGGGTAACTGGCAAAGAAGACCAACATGTAAAGTGTCATTGAGTTGGGATGTGCTGACTATCATTTTCTTTTTGTATCTTCCAACATGAAAGCAAGGAAATCTGAAACTAGTGAGGATCAGAACAGATGGAGAGCACCAGGAGAAGCCCTTGTGCTCTGCATGGAAGGACAGGAATGAGGTAGCATCACACTTAGATAGACTGGAGGAGTCTCCCATTGTTCTTTGATTTTTCACTTAGATCTTATTTTCTTATCCTCTTGAACTTTGTGTAACACTGTGGTGTCCGTAATGTCCACAATGGTAGAGGAAGAGGGGACAGATCCACAGAAACCTACTACTATAAAGCAGGAAAACCATCCTTTCTGACCAAAGAAGTCATGGTCCCAAGAGGATTGAGCTCTTTTCCCATTACTGTTTTCCTCCCTCTGTTTTTCCACCACTTAGCTTAGCAGACAGTCACAGGAAGTACATGGCAGAACAAGGTAATCATGTCCCTGCTCCCTGGCCATAGAAAAGGAGAACCTAAGGAAGTCTGAAAGTACTATGGTAATGACAGTGAGGAAGGAACTCAGGAAAGGAGCCTAGACCTCATCATGTTATTTATAAATTCTCAAGATTACCAGCAAGTAATGCATGTATGAATCTTATCTCAAACATACACCAAAGGCTGTGAGAACTAGGATAGTGGGTTATTATCTAAGTCCCAAGTTGCTCATATGGTGGAGCACACATTTGACAGATTCACATAGCTCTGGAAAGGCTGTGAACATGGAACCAGCATTGAAACCACAAGCCACAGAAGGCAATCTGAACATCAGCCTGAATGCATCTGATTGACTGCCTGCTAAAACAACCATATCGACATCCTCCATGGGATTTTCATAGACCCAGAGTCTCATGGGATAATATTCAAAATGATAAAGATGCAATACAAAATTATTTGACATATGAAAAACCAGAAAAAATACAGGTTCAGGTGACAGAAGACAGTAGCAGCAAATGCTGAGATAACACAGATGTTGGAATTATCTGACAAAGACTTCAAGGCAGCCATTATAAAAATACAGCCAATGATATTATAATAACTAAATACAGTGCTGGTTGGGTACTGAGAATATTAGGGAAAACACTTAGTAAAGTATATGATTGTCTAACCACCATGCTTTATACCTGACACCAATAAAATATAATATTGAATGTAAACCGTAATTGAAAAATAAAATTTAAAATATTTGAAGAAGGCAGAGTAAATACTCTTGAAATAAATGAAAGATAGAAAATATCAACAAAACAATAGAAGATACACAAAAGAACAAAATGGGGATTTTATAACTAAAAAAAATAATATACAGAATTTTAAAACCCCCTAGGTAGGACTGATAGCAAAATGGGAATCACAGTGGAAAGTCAATAAATTTGAAGATAGATTAAAAAATTATTCAATCTGAGCAAAAGAGAATGTAAAGAAGTTGAAAATGGGTTGTACCAGCCAACGTGGCTCAGTTGGTTGGAGCATTGTCCCATAATCCAAAAAGCCACAGGTTTGATTCTGTCAGGGCACATGCCTAGGCTGTGGGTTCAGATCCCAGTTGGAGTGCATTCAAGAGGCAACAGATCAATGTTTCTTACTTATATCAGTTTTTCTCTTCCTCTCTCTCCCCCTCCCTTCCCCTCTCTCTAAAATCAATAAGCATGTCCTCAGGTGAGGATTAAAAAATGAATAGAGATGCAAGGAACTGTACAACAGTACTAACATATCTAACATTTGTATCATCAGAGTTTAAGAAATAGAGGGGAAAGGAAGAATTACAGGAAAAAATATTTGAAGAATAATGGCTTAAAACTCACAAAATTGGCAGAAGGTATAATACTATTCATTCTAGAAGTTCAGTAAATCATAAATGGGATAAACAAACAAACAAAAATAATCCCTGCACAGACACATAAACAAACTGATAAAAACTAAAGATAAAAGAAAAATTCTTGAAAGTAGTCAGAAACTTGTAAAATCTAAGTCAACATTATTCAAATAACTAGATTCCTCATCAGAAACAATGAAAAACATTAAAAAGTACATAAAATCTTTTTTAAAAAGTAAATTAATATGTTGAAAAAGTAAAATTAAATTGCTGAAAGAAAGTAACTCTCAACCTAGAATTCTATATCCAGCAAAAATATCCTTCAAAAATGAGGGTTAATAAAGATATTCTTAGATTTTAAAAAGAGAGAATCCATTTCCAGCAGACCTGCCATTTAAAAAATTAATTCTCCAAGAACAAAGACAATGATACCAGAAGAAAACATAGAATACGAAAAATTATAAAAACAGGTTTACAGGTCTGATATAAGGAGTTTGAAAGTCACCACTCTGTCCTAACAACTAGAAAGCCATATACTAAAAATTCAGCAACTCTCCTAGGATTTTTCAGATAAGTAAAACCATAAGGCAAATTGTTGCCCCCCAAATTGAAGAAACAGACAGCAAAATAAAGAAAATCACAACTCACCAGAATGGAAAGCAGCACTAAAGTAGGGAAACCTAACCTATAATTGACAAATTGCTGGAGGCTCAGTAAGGACAAGCTCTGGGAGGTAAAAACTCCAAGGAACCCAGTCACACGGGAGCACCCACACTATTGTGAGTTTTACCTCCAGCAGTGCCACCAGATTTCCATAGCAAATACTGAAGGAAAATGTGCTTTCAGCAGAGGGAGGGAAAAGAAATCATTGTAGAGTATTCCAAAGCATTCTGCTCTTTTAACAACAGCAGACCTCAGGAGAAACCGTTTTACCAGGGTTTTATCAGATTCTAAGTGACTTGGGGGAAGGGAAATATCAAACTCCATCCCTCTCCAGCCATCATTTCTCATCTGGGGCAGGGAGGGGGTTGGAGAATGAAGAAACTGAGTGAAGTCCACAGTCTAGGTCCACAGGCCTACCCAAAGACTGAAACCTAATAATAAAACAATAGAACACTTCCCCTCACCCGCACCTTATCACTAAGTTACTGAAGGCCTATGTCACCCAGAACATCATGTCCACCTCTCAGGAAAAAATTTCAAGGCACACCAAAAGGCAAAAAAAAATGTAGTTTGAAGAGACTGAACAAGCATAAGAACCAGAGTCAATCATCAGGGATGTTGGAATTAACAGACAAAAGAATTTAAAAGTACTGTGATTAATAAGTTAGGGGTTTTAATGGAAAAAGTAGAAAACCTGGGAGTCATACAGATAATTTATGCAGAAAGTTGGAAATTTATGCAGAAAGTTATGTAAGAAAGAATAAAAACAAATTCTAGAGATCAAAAATACTCTAACAAAGATGAAGAATGCCTTTGATGGGCTAATTGTTAGATGGTACCTGGCTGAGGAAAGAATCTGTAAGCTTGAGAAGAGAAAAACAGAAACTTCCAAAATTAAAAAACAAAGAGAAAAAAAGACTGGAGAAAAACTGGAAGAACATCCAGGAATTGAGGGACAGTTTCAATGTGTAACACATGCACAGCAGGAATCAGAGGGAGAAGAGAGGAAGGAGCAGCGGCAATAATGACTTGGAATTTCCCCAAACCCATGTCAGACACCAAACCACAAATTCACAAAACTCAAAAAACACCAACCAGGATAAATGAAAAAAAAAAAAACCAAAAACCAAACCCTTATACCTATGCTTATTATTTTAAAATTAATAGGAACAGAAAGATTAAAAAATAATCCTGAAGGAAGTGAGAGGAAAAAATACCTTACATATAGAGAAGCGAAGACAAGAATTTTATCTATCTGACTTCTCTTCAGAAACCATGCAAGCAAGAAGAGAATACAGTAAAATATTTAGTGTTGAGAAAGAAAATAAAAAAACAACCTAGAATTCTATATTCTGTGAATTTATCCTTCAAAAATTAAGAAGAAATATTTTCTCAGACAAATAAACATTGAGAGGATTTGCTGCCAGTAGCCCTGCCTTGTAAAAAATGTTGAAAGAAGTTCTTCAGAGAGAAGGAAAATGATTCAGGTCAGAAACCTGGGTCTACATAAAGACAGGAAGAGCTTCAGAGAATAAATAAATGAAGGTAAAATAAAATAATTTATTTTTTATTATTAATTGACCTAACATATGACAGTTTGTTTTAAATAATAATCATAACAATGTATTGTGTCTACCTATATTCTTATGTATAAATGAAATGAATGACAGCAATAATACAGGCTGGGATAAAGGAATCAGAAATAGTTAGTTATTATAAGGCATTTGCACAATCTATGAAACAATATGGTGCTATTTGAAGAAAAATGAAGATCAACAGAAATAGTAAATATCTGAATAACTGTAATAGACCACCTTTCCCTTAAATTTTTAAAAATGGTCTTGATGACTGACACTAAAAATTATAATATTGTCTGCTGTGTTTTCAGTGAATATGGATGTAATACCTAAGAAAACTACAGGATAAAGGAAGAAAATAATGAAACCTACATTGTGATAAGTTTATTACATTCCATTTGAAATGATAGCAAGAGACATAGTAAAAACTGTAAATGAATTAAAATGGAATGCAAAACTTCAAATAACATAAAATACAGCAGAGAGAGGGAACAAAGAAATAAAAGAGAATGAATGGAAAACATAATTAAATAAACTAAAATCCAAACATAGCAATATTTTCTTTAAATATAAATGCATTAAACTCACTGATTAAAAGGCAAAGATTATCATAACAGTCTAAACACATGATCCAACTTTATGCTGTCTAAAGAAATGAAGAAAATTACCAGGGTTATAATGATATTTTATAAACATAAAAGTCAGATTATCAAATGACATAACAATCCTAAATATATATGCATGTAACAAAAAATTTTTAAAATACATGAAGCAAAAACCCACAGAACTGAAAGGAGAAATAGACAACTCCACAGTGTATTTGGAGACTTCAGCACACTCTCTTAAGTACTTGACAGAAGCAGTAGATTAAAAAAAATCAGCAAGGATATAGAACTGAATATCAGCATCAAATAACTGTGTCTAATTGACATTTATTAAACATTCCATCCAACAACAGCTGAACATACATTCTTTTCAAGGACATGAGGAATGTTCTCCCATATAGACTATATCTGAATTCATAAAACACACCTGAACAAATTTAACAGAATTAAACTCATGAAAAATATGTTCTCTGCTGCTAATGGAATTAACCTATAAATCAATAACAGAAATATAAAAGAAAAATCTTTGAAAACTTAGAAATTAAACAATATATCTCTAAGTAATCAGTGTGCCTAAGAAGACATTTCAAGAAAAATTAAAAAATATTTTGAACTGAACAATATAAAAATAACAAAATAAAAATTACAGATTGCAATTAAAACAATGTTTACAGAAAAATTAATAGAATTAAATATGCATTTTAAAAAGAAAGAAAGTCACAAAACTATTATCAAAGTCTCCTCCTTAAGAAAGTGAAAAAATAGAAAGGAGGAAGATGGCGGCATGGTAGGAGAGAGCAGATTTCCCTTCTCCCTATGCGCGGGAGAGAAACTGGCCAATCTGCAGAGGAACAGAGCACGGGGCCAACAATATCGCAACATATATGAAAATGGGACATCAAAAATTATAGCAAACATTGAAAAACCAGATGGTAAGGAGACTGCTTCAGGATAAGAAGGGCCCAGGGATCAGTGCCAGGACCAGGGAAGTTGCAGGCCCCAGGCCTGGTGCTCCCTGCTCTGCCTCAGGGCACTCAGGAGAGAGCTGGGTCAACTGCTCCAAGGATTGAGCAGCACCAGGGGAGGCCTCGTTGCTTGAAGGCACAGAGAGGGGAGTGAGGGCTGAGAGACAATCACACAGAGGCTGTGAGCACACACAAATAGCCCTGGGAAGAGTGAATGCCCCAGACTGTGCAACCAAGGGCAGCCTGGCTGTGTGCCCACACCCCCAACCAGGAGGTAGTGTGGTTTTGTGGAAGATCCAGACCCCACAACCCTGAACACAGAAGGGCATGGGCACTTTCAGGAACCTGGAGCCCACCAAGGTGAACTTGGGGGAACTGCACGCCCCCTCAAGATTCCCAGAGCTTACACCGTGAAGTGTGTGCTCCCTCTGGACCCCAGGACTTACATTGTGAACCCAGAGAAGACGCAGGAGGGTGCTTTGTGGGATCCCAGAGCCCCAAGAGCCCCTGGTGGTGAGCTCCAGTGTATGTGCTTGGGACACCCAGGGCCCTGCGGAGAGGCATCAGACCGGCTCTGGGGAGACCACACAGCTAGCCCTGGGGACAGTACTCCAGAGAATGACTGAATTCTGATTTGGAAGGGTGAAAAGCATTCCAGTTGCCCCTCAGCCTGCTGAAACCAGCAAGACCAGAAAAACTGGTTTGGCCAGTTAGAAACCAACAAGAGGTTTTTCTGGGGTGTTTTTGTTTTTGTTTTTGTCATTTTCTTATGCTTATTTTATGTTGTTTGATGGTTTGATTTTATCTTTTTTAAGTAACTTTTTATTTTCTAATCTTATTATTTTTATATCTCTCAATTCCTTATGTTCCTCTTTCTTTCATCCTAGTGTTATTCCTTCCATTCCAAATTTATCTCTCCTTCATTCCATCTTCTGCTTTGTTTTTCCTTTTTTTTTTGAACCTGTAAATTATTGAAAATTTGTACAATCTTTTTTTCATTATTCTTACATTTTTTAATTTTAATAGTATTTTGGTATTCCTCTTATTTCTGTATAGTCTTTGCTTGGCTGGTTATACTATATCATTTGATAGGTTTCCCCTGTTATCTCATTCATAGTGTATTGCTAATTTACTGTCCTTCATTTGTGTTCCATTAGAACACTACTCAAGATTCTATATTCCCTATTCTTGTTATCTAGATCCCATAGATTCTGCCATCTATGATTGTTGCTCTAATATTACTGTAAATAAGACCTATTCCATACAACTGTAAATACTACACAAAACCCCTTCCAGATCTCAGCCCACTTGAAGGTTTCCTGAACTCTATTATTCCAGTGGTTAACTGTATTCCCTTATACACTACTCCTATTTACTATTCTTAACTTCCACCCTACCTCAGAATCTAACCTCCAACAACCTCACGGCTTTCTAGATCCCACTCACAATTCTTTCCTCCCCAATAAGAGTCTTATCTTCTTTCCATCCTTTCTAAAATGTGGCTAGTGGGGTGGAAGATCATGGTTAACACAATATGTAGCCAAAGGATCTCCTATCTCTTCTCTGCTGGCTTCTACTGAAAATATCATAGAATAATCTCTTGTTGTCTTAAACAATTTTACCTTACTCCTCCAACTGATCACAAAAAAAGAGTAGGGGGAAGCTGTGAACACCAGGATACCCAAAGGAGAGTGCACCACTGAATCTCACAGGTATTCTATGACAAAAGTTCACACCATAAACCCAGGGAACCAGAACAGATCAACTTAAGAAGCAGAGGCTAACAAGAAGAGGCTCACACACAATGGGAAGACAAAGAAACAATCCCCAAATGAAGGGAAAGGAGGAGGCCTCAGAAAGAATGCTAAATGAAACAGAGGCAACTCAACTATCAGATATTGAGTTCAAAGAAATGATTATCAGGAAGCTAAATGAGTTCACAATGAGCTACCAGAAACTACAGGGAAGCCACAATGAACTCACCGCAAACTATATCAACATGAAAAAGGAAATAGAAACTATCAACAAGGTCCAAGAGGAAATGAAGAATACAATTTCTGAACTGAAGAACACAGTAGAAGGAACGAAAAGCAGGATTGATGAAGCAGAAGATTGGATCAGTGAGTGGGAGGACAAAGTTGAAAAAAACACCCAGAAAAAGCAAGAAAAGGAAAAGAGGCTCAGAAAGAATGAAGAGGGATTGAGGGGAATACAACATAATATGAAACATAATAATATCTGTATAACAGGGATACCAGAAGGAGAAGAAGAAGAGCAAGGGATAGAAAACCTATTTGAAAAAGTAATGATGGAAAACTTCCCTAATTTGATGAGAGAAAAAGTCACACAAATCCAGGAAACACAGACAGTCCCAATCAAGAGGAACCCAAAGAGGCCCACCTCAAGACACATCATAATTAAAATGGCAAAATTTCAAGACAAAGAGAGAATATTAAAGGTAGCAAGGGAAAAACAGGAAGTAACATACAAGGGAGCCCCAATAAGGTTAGCAGCAATTTATTAATGAAAACACTCCAAGCCAGAAGAGAATAGCAAGGAATATTCCAAGTAATGAGAACCAGAAGTCTGCAACCAAGGCTACGTTACCCAGCAAGGCTCCCAGTCAAGATAGAAGGCCAAATAAGGATCTTCCCAGACCAATGAAGTCTAAAAGAATACACCTCCACCAAACCAGCTCTGCAACAGATGCTAAAGGGACTGCTTTAAGGTAAGGAAGGAAAAGAGACAGACAGAGAGAGAGAAACACATGTACATAAAAGGCAATGAATAAGTACCTATCAATAATAACCTTAAACGTAAATGGATTAAATGCTCCAATCAAAAGACATAGAATAGCTGAATGGATAAGAAAACATGACCCACACATATGCTACCTACAAGAGACCAACCTCAGGTTAAGAGACCTACACAGGCTGAAAGTGAAGGGCAGGAAAGAAATTTTCCAAGCAAACGGACAGGGGAAAAAAGCCGGGGTAACAATACTCATATCAGACAAAATAGACTTCCAAAAAAGGGCCATAAAGAGAGACCCAGAAGGTCCTTTCATAATACTCAAGGGAAGAATGCACCAAGAAAACATAAATATTGTAAATATATATGCATCCAACATAGGAGCACCCAAATACACAAAGAAAACCTTAGAGGACTTCAAGAAAGATATTGACAGCAACACGATTATAGTGGGGGATTTTAACACCCCACTGTCAAAAGTGGACAGATCTTCCAAACAAAATATCATCAAAGATATTGTGGCATTGAACAATACCCTAAAGCCCTGGCTGGCGTAGCTCAGTGGATTGAGCGCGGGCTGGGAACTAAAGTGTCCCAGGTTCGATTCCCAGCCAGGGTACATTCCTGGGTTGCAGGCCATAAACCCCCAGCAACCGCACATTGATGTTTCTCTCTCTCTCTCTCTCTCTCTCTCTCTCTCTCTCTCTCTCTCTCTCTCTCTTCCCTCTCTAAAAATAAATAAATAAAATCTTAAAAAAATATATTAATGCTTAAAAAGAAAAAAGAACAATACCCTAGATGAAATGGACTTATCGGATATATACATAGACCTCTATCCCAAATAAGCTAAATACACATTCTTTTCAAATGTACATGGAACATTTTCAAAGATAGACCACATGATAGGACACAAAACAAGCCTGAACAAATTCAAGAAAATTGAAATCATACCAAGCATTCAGATCACAAGGAACTGAAACTAGAAACCAACCCCAAGGAGAAAAACCCAAAACACTCAAACTCATGGAGATTAAATAGCATGCTATTAAACAATGAATGGGTCAAGAATGATATTAGGGAAGAAATCAAAAGGTTTCTGGAAAGAAATGAAAATGAACTCACAACAACCCAAAACCTATGGGAAACAGCAAAAGCAGTCCTGAGAGGGAAGTTCATAGCGATACAGGCCTACTTTAAAAAGATAGAAAGATTTCAAACAAACAACCTAACCCTACATCTAGAAGAACTCGAGGAACAACAACAAAGACAGCCTAGGGCAAGTAGAAGTAAGGAGATAACCAAGATCAGAGCAGAATTAAATGACATAGAGACTAAAAGAACAATTCTAAGGATCAATGAATCCAGGAGCTGGTTCTTTGAAGAGATAAACAAAATCGACAAGCCTTTAAGCAGACTCATCAAGAAAAAAAGAGAGAAGGCCCAAATAAACACAATCAGAAATGAAAGAAAAGAGATTACAACTGATACCACAGAAATACAAAGGATTGTAAGAAATTAATGAAGAACTGTTTGCCAAGAAATTTGAAATCCTAGGTGAAATGGACAAATTTCTAGAAAAATATAATCATTCAAAGCTCAATGAAGAAGAACCAGAAAGCCTGAAAAAACCAATAAAAGCAAATTGAAACAGGAAATTGAAGCAGTAATCAAAAAACTCCCAAGACCCAAAAGCCCTGGACCAGATGGTTTCACAGGAGAATTTTACAAAGCATTTAAAGAAGAGCTAACCCCTATCCTTCACAGTCTATTCCAAAAAATCCAAAATGATGTAAGACTCCCAAACTCTTTTGAGGCCAACATCATCCTACTCCCAAAACCAGATAAAGATACAACAAAGAAAGAAAACTTCAGGCTAATATTGCTGATGAACATTGACGCTAAAATCCTCAACAAAATATTGGCAAACTGCATTCAACAGTACATTAAAAAGATCATACACCATGACCAAGTGGGATTCATTCCAGGGGTGCAAGGATGGTACAATATTCACAAATCAGTAAATGTAATATATCACATAAACAAAAGCAAACACAAAAATCACATGATCATATCAATAGATGTAGAAAAAGGATCAATGATAAAGTACAGCACCCATTTATGATAAAAACACTCAGCAAAGTGGGAATAGAGGCAGCATTCCTCAACATAATAAAGGCCATATATGAGAGACCTACAGCCAACATCATACTAAATGGGCAAATTCTAAAATCTTTTCCACTAAGATCAGGAACAAGATAAGGTTGTCCACTCTCACCACTTCTATTCAATATAGTACTGGAAGTTTTAGCCAAAGCAATCAGACAAGAAAAGGAAATAAAAGGCATCCAAATTAGAAAGGAGGAGACAAAACTGTCACTGTTTGCAGATGATACATGGTAGTGTACATAGAAAATCCTATAGACTCGGCCAAAAAACTGCTTGACCTAATAAATGAATTTGGCAAAACAGCGGGATACAAAGTCAATATCCAGGAATCAAAGGCATTTGTGTATACCAGCAATGAAACAGCAGAAGCAGAAATCAAGAAAAAAATCCCATTTCATATACCAAAAAGAAAAATAGAATACCTAGGAATAAACCTAACCAAGGAGGTAAAAGACCTGTATTCAGAAAACTATATAACACTGAGGTAAGAAATCAAGGAAGACACAAACAAATGGAAAAATATACGGTGTTCATGGATTGGAAGAATTAATATCATCAAAATGTCCATTCTACCCAAAGCAATATACAGGTTCAATGCAATCCCTATTAGAGTACCAAAGGCATATTTCACAGACATTGAACAAACATTTCAAAAATCTTTATGGAATCATAAATGACCCTGAATAGCTGCTGCAATTTTGAGAAAGAAGAGTAAAGTAGGAGGAATCACAATACCTGATACTAAACTGTATTACAAGGCCACTGTAATCAAAACAGCCTGGTACTGGCATAAAAACAGCCACATTGACCAATGGAACAGAACAGAGAGCCCAGAAATAAACCCAAGTCTCTATGGTCAATTAATATTTGACAAAGAGGGCAGCAACCTAAAATGGAGTAAAAATAGCTTCTTCAACAAATGGTGTTGGGAGAACCGGACAGCTACATGCAAAAACACAAAACTTGACCACCAACTTACACTTTACACAAAAATAAATTCAAGGTGGATAGAACACTTAAATATAAACCGTGACACCATTAAAGTCCGAGAGGAGAATGTAGGTAGGAAAATCTCAGATATTTTATGCAGAAACATTTTTACTGACATGTCCCCTAGAGCAAGGGGCATAAAGGAAAGAATAAACAAATGGGATCTCATCAAAATAAAAAGCTTCTGCATAGCTAGAGAAAACAGTATTAAAAAAAAAAAAGAACCAACTGTATGGGAAAACATATTTGCCAATGATACCTCAGACAAGGGTTTAATCTCCAAAATATACAAAGAACTTAACATGACTCCACTCTAAGAAGACAAGCAATCCAAATAAAACATGGGCAAAGGACTTGAACAGACACTTCTCCAAGGAGGACATACAGAGGATCCAAAGACACATGAAAAGATGTTCAATATTTTTAGCTATCAGAGAGATGCAAATTAAAACCACAATGAGATACCACTTCACACCAGTCAGAATGGCCAGATAAACAATGCAACAAACAACATGTGTTGGAAAGGTTGTGGAGAAAAGGGGACCCTGGCACACTGTGGTGGGGCTGCAGACTGGTTCAACCACTATGGAAAGCAGTATGGAACTTCCTCAGAAAACTCAAAATGGATCTGCCTTTTGACCCCGCAATTCCACTGCTGGGACTATATCCTAAGAACCCTGAAACACCAATCCGAAAGAACCTTTGCACCCTAATGTTCCTAGAAGCACAATTTACAATGGCTAAGTGCTGGAAGCAACCTAGGTGCCCGTCAGTAAACAAATGGATCAAAAAACTTTGGTACATTTACACAATGGAATTCTATGCAGCAGAAAGAAAGAAGGAGCTCCTATCCTTTGCAACAGCATGGATGGAGCTTGAAAGCATTATGCTAACTAAGCAAAATAAGCCAGGCAGTGAAAAACAAATACCATATGATCTCACCTTTAACGGGAACCTAAGCACCAAAACAAAGAAACAAGCAAAATATAGTCAAAGACACTGAAATAGAGGACAAGCTGATAGTGACTAGAGGGGAAAGAAGAGGGAATTTCAGGGGAGAATGGGAAGGGTTTACAGGAACAAATTTAAAGGACACATGGTCAAAAACTAGGGGGGTCGAAATGGGAGGAAGGTGGGGAGGGAGAGGTGGGTGGGCTGAAAGGCAGAAAACTGTACTTGAACAATGACCAAAATAAAGAAAAGAAAAAAAGAAACTGAAAAAATAAGAGAAAAATAGGTACAACATAAGATAAAGAAGGTATTGAAAACAGAAAAAACACATTAATAAAAATCAATAAAATCAAATGCTTGATTATTTTATCTAATTTTATTGCATTTTTTTATACCAATCCCCTTTCTCTCTGGTAATCACCATACAGTTGTATGTCTATGAGTTTTGGGTTTTGTTGGTTTTTTTTTGCTTAATTTCCTCACCTTTTTCACCAAGCCTCCAAGCCCTGCTCCCCTCCGACAACTGTCAGTCTCTTCTCTGTATCTATGAGTTTTTTTATCTTGTTTGTTCATTTCTTTTGTTCATTAGATTCCACATATAAGTGAAATTGTATGGATTTGTCTTTCTCCAACTGGCTTATTTTACTTAGTGTAATATTCTCCAGGTCCATCCATGCTGTAACAAAGGGGAAGATTTTCATCTTATTTACAGCCGAATAGTATTCTATTGTGTAAATGTACCTCAGCTTTTTTATTCACTCACATAGTGATGGGAACTTGGGCAGCTTCCAAATTTTGGCTATTGTAAATAACATTGCAATGAACATAGAGGTGCACATATTCTTTCAAATTAGTGTTTTTGGTTTCTTCAGAAATATTCCCAGAAGTGAAATCACTGGGTCATAAGGCAGTTCCATTTTTAATTTTTTGAGGTATCTCCACACTGTTTTTCACAGTGGCTGCACCAGTCTGCATTCCCACCAACAGCAAACAAGTGTTTCCTTTTCTCCACATCCTCTCCAACACTTGTTTGTTGATTTATTAGTAATGGCCATTCTGGTAGGTGTGAGGTGACATCTCATAGGGTCAATTTTCATTGGGTTTAATTTTCAGTTCCCTGACTATTAGTGACACTGAGCATCTTTGGTTCCCTTGCCCATTTTTTAATTGGATTGCTTTGTTTTGTTTTGGTGTTGACTTGTTTGAGTTCTTTACAAGTTTTAGATATTAACTCCTTATCTGATGTATCTTTCAGGATGTTCTCCCATCCAATGAGTTGTCTTTTCATTTTGTTGATAGTTTCCTTTGCTTTGCAAAAGCATTTTAGTTTGATGTGGTCCTGTTTGTTTATTTTTTTTCTTTTGTTTCTCTTGCCTGAGAGGATGTATCAGAAAAAAAAATATTGCTAAGAGAAATGTCCAAGATTTTACTGCCTATATTTTCTTCTAGGGTTTCTATGGTTTTGAGTCTTACATTTAAATCTTTAATACATTTGAGTTTATTCTTGTATGTGGTATAAGAAGATAGTCTAGTTTCAATTTTTGCACAAATATGTCCAATTTTCTCAACATTATTTATTGAATAGACTATCTTTATGATATTGTATGTTCTTGCCTCCTTTGTCAAATATTTATTGACCATAAAGGTATAGGTTCATTTCTGGGCTCCCTATTCTGCTCCATTTGTTGCGCGTGGGTCACCGGCTAGCAGTGACCACGGCACACTGTGGATGGCTCGACGATAAACACGCGAGAAAAAACACACATGCACAGAGACAAACTAGTTTCTGTGGGGAAGTAGGGACAGAATGGCCACCCCCCCTAGTGGGGAGCGCCCTGATCCACCGTCCATACCTGCTTTTATTAGGCTCATGCTACATAATAACTCAGGCAACGTACAATACTCATTAGGGGAAGTAAGGAATATATAAAACAAAGAACTCTGCCGGTCTATTGAGTTGGGGGTCAAAGAGCTGTAAGGCTGAGGAACAAACTAGCTTCCTCCTAAGACCCTCCTCATTCAACTGAGAGCATTCTTGAACAAAGAAGGTTTCACAGTAATTTACATGTTCTTTCTTAGGCCCGATCACCCCGGGAAATCCGCACTTCCCAGTACCGAGCTGTACTTCCCGTCATTGTTTCAGGCTTAGGTGGAGCGCGGGAACTAAAGCCACCGAGAGATAAGGAGATTTTCTTCCGGACGCTGAGAACTCAGACTTTGTCAAAGCCGAGGAGTGAGGGTCCATCACCCCCCTTTTGCTGCAGCCCCCCAAGTCCTTCTTTTGGGGGGCCTCCCAAAAGATGATCGTGCCTGGCTTGGGTTGTTCCCCCGTGGGGAATCTTACCCGTCTTTGGCTAACCGACCAAGCTTTTGGGGGTTCAGTTATGAACAAAGCAGCAGAAACAGCATTCCTGCCAGGAAGATAAGCTTTTGTCTCCTTGCCGGCTCACGGTTCCAAGGGCGTTCCCTTAGCCTAGCCTAGGCGGGGGTCTCAGCTTCTAATACCAGTCAGGGCGGTTCCCAACATCCATTGATTTATATGTCTGTGTTTATGCCAGTACCATGCTGTTTTGATTCTATGGCCTTATAGTATAGTTTGAAATCAGGTAGCATGATGCCCCCAACTTTGTTCTTCTTGCTTAAGATTGCTGTGACTATTCAGGGACTTTCTTGGTTCCATACAAATTTTTTAAAATTATTTTATTATTGTTAGAAGAAATATTCCATACAAATTTTTGAAATATTTGTTCTAGTTCTGTGAAATATACCACTTATTTCTTGATAGAAATTGAGTTGAACCTATAGATTACTTCGGATTATGGACATTTTAATGATGTTACTTTTTTCTATCCATGAACACAGTATATACTTCTACTTCTTTGCATCTTCTTCAATTTCTTTCATCAGTGTCTTATAATTTTTTGAGTACAAGTCCTTCACATCTTTGGTTAAATTTATTCTTAGGTATTTTATTTTATTTTATTTTATTTTATTTATGCAATTGTAAATGGAATTGTTTTCTTAGTTTCTCTTTCTGATAGTTCATTATTGGTGTATAGAAATGCAACTGATTCCTGGATATTTATTTTGTGTCCTACTACTTTAGTGAATTCATTTATCAGTTCTAATAGTTTTTTGTGGAATCTTTAGGGTTCTTTATATACAATATCATGTCATCTACAAATAAGGAGAGTTTGCTTCTTTCTTTTCAATTTGGATGCCTTTTATTTTATCTTCTTGTCTCATTGCTGAGGCTAAGACTTTAAGAACTATGTTGAATAAGAGTGGTGGAAGCAGACAGCCCTGTCTTGTTCTTGATCTTAAGAGAAATACTTTCAGTTTTTGCATATTAAGTATGATGTTGAATGTGGGTTTGTCATATATGGCCTTTATTATGGTGAGGTACATTCCTTCAATTCCCACTTTTCTAAGATTTATCAATCACAAATGAGTCCTGAATTTTTATCAAATGCTTTTTCTGCATCTATTGATATAATCAAATGATTTTATCCTTTATTTTGTTTATGTGGCATATCACATTTCTTGATTTGTGGATACTGTACCAACTTTGTATCCACAGAATATATCCCACTTCATCCTGCCGTATGATCATTTTATTAACTTTCTAAAATTCCTCACCCAAGGATATGTTTGTGATTTTAATCAGGAAGAGAGAGAAGGAGAGGGAGAGGGAGAGAGAGAGAGAGAGAGAGAGAGAGAGAGAGAGAGAGAGAGAGAGAGAGAGAGAGAGAGAGAGGAGAAACAGATTGGCTGCCTTCAATAGGAGTCCTGACCAGGGATCAAACCCATAGCCTAGGTATGTGTCCTGAACAGGGATTAAACTGCAACCTTTTGGTGTACAGGACAATGCTCCAACCAACTGAGCCACCCAACTAGGGCTGTGGGTTTTTCTTTTTTAATGTATTGCTGGACCCAGTTTGCTAAAATTCAAGAATTTTAGCATCTATGTTTATCCAGGATATTTGCCTATAATTTTCTTTCTTTGTAGTGTCTTTACCAATAATAGTTTTGGAATTAGGATAATGCTAGCCTCATAGAATGCATTTGGGAGTTTTCTGTCCTCTGAATTTAAAATAGTTTAAGAAGTATAGGTGTCAGTTCTACCTTTAATGTTTGGCAAAATTCTTACAAAGCCATCCAGTCCAGAACTTTTGTTTGTTGAGAGGTTTTTGATTACTGCTTCAATTTAATGAGATGTAATCTATTCAGATTGTATGATTCTTCCTGATTCATTTTTTAAAGACTGTATGTTTCTAGGGATTTATTCATTTCATCTAGATTGTCTAATTTGTTAGTGTATGATTTTATTTATTCAGGTCCTTTCTCTTCTTTTGTTGATGAGTCTGGTTAAAATCTCTTTTATCTTTCAAATACTAGTTTCTTTTAAAACCCAGGGGGCAAACACAAGGCCCTCCGGCTGAATCCGGCCCTCTACCTTGTTTTATCCCACCCAGCACCTTGTTTCTAGCCAGTGACATCACCATGCTCTCGCTTAACTGTTAAGGAGTTGTTACACTTATACAGTCCTAAAATCACATTCAGTCTTTTGAAGGCAGTTGTGAGGCTGACGTGGCCCCCAGTGAAAATGAGTTTGACATCTCTATTTTAGATCAATAAAATCAATAAAATCAATATACCTCTAACAAGACTAAAAAAAAGAAAGAAAAGGATAGATATATTTCCAATATCAGGAATGACAGAAAAGATTTTCTATAATGGCCACAAAGTTCACAGACTGAGCAACTTTGGACAAAATGCTTGAATTCTTAGCAGCACTAATGGGCCAAAATAATCAGAATTGATACCTTTTCAGAGTATATACTATATTAGGCAAAATTAGCTCAGCCATAAGAGACACTAAAAACCCAATGTAGTATTAGTTTGAGGAAGGTGTAAGTCAGGAATTACTCTGCCCAGAGCTGGATGCTGCTCTATTACATTAGTCCCTGGCTCCTTAATTCTTGCTGTTCCACCATTCATGGCTCTCATTCTTGAGATTGTCTCATGTGTGGGGGACCTCAGCCCAAAGGGTCCCCCCCCACCCGGCCCTGGCTACCACAGATGAGAATAAGCCTACCAAGACATGATCTGCTTGGGTAGGAAAGGTGGCTAATTTCTCAAAGGAGAAAGGCCGGGAGCCTATTCCTCAATGTGCTTTTATTGGGTTTAATTTGCATAGGAATACAAGGTATTACATAAAGCCCACTAATCATTGTCAGACAGTAATGATCAAACAATAGATAACATTCAAAGAACTATGAGGCCTTATTCTGAGTCAGGGTGAGATAGCTAAAAGACCAAAAAACTTTGGGGAAACAAACTCATTCTAAGCTTGGACCCTTATCATTTAAATTGAGGGTATTCTTAGCAAAGCAGGTTTCACAGGATTTTATGCATTCTTTCGTAGTCCTGATTGCCCAGAGGAAACTGTCCTATCCAGCACAGAGCTGCACAAACCTCCAGCATTGTTTCAGGCTTAAGGCATTGTTTCAGGCTTAAATTGGTCAGGGGAAGTAAGGCAACCAAGAGATTAGGAGACTTCTTGCAGACAAAATGAGGACTCAGGCTATGTCAAAGCTAAGGGGCAAGGGTCCATCACCCTCTTTTTCTAGAGCCCCCCAAGTCCTTTCCTGAGGGCACTTTCATGACCATGCCTGTCTTAGGTCATCCCTCCTTTGAGGACTCTTACCCATCTTTGGCTAACCAGTCATCCACCCAGGGCCAAGCAGGGTGAAGTAAAAGGAGGTAGAGGCAGTGCCTCTACAAGGAAGATAAGCTTTGTTTCCTTAATGGCTTATGGTCCCAAGGTCTTCTAACTCAACCTTAGCCAGGAGGATTTATAGTTTCTGAAACCAGGCAGGGTGGTTCCCAACACTCATGGTTTAAGATGACTGAAGCAAATCATTCAGTATCCATTCCAGCCCATGGGAAGAAGGAAGCTAGAAAGAGAGACAGGAATCAAACCTTGAAGTATACTCCCTAGGAATTGTACACATTAGCAGTATTTGTAAAAGCTCCTCAAGATATTATCAAAACAATTCCTACTTCTTTCAAAAAGTGCAGTTCCTTCTAGAAAAAAAAATAGTATGCCCTGTAGAGACCAAATGGGAACCTCTACTTTCAATTTGAAATCCTATCTTGGAATAAAGTTTCTTTTAAACTACTCATCTAAAGTCTTGCAATTTTTCTCATAAGATGAGGCTTCCACATGCACTCAGAACCATTCCCATGTACTGAGGTTAAAAATTTAGATTAAATATCCAGAAAATAAGAGTTAAGTATCCAGTGGTTGACTCAGCCAAGGACTCTAACTAGAAGATGTCTGCAAGGTTAATCTCAACATACAGCTGGGCCATGAGAACTGTTCCCCTGGGAGGTGCAATAACCCACTAAATCATTCCTATTGGCTCACAGTGAGAGGGGCTGGCTTCCAGGTTGCTGCTATCAGAGGCAGATTTGGAAACAGTGACCTCAATTTTAACAGCAGAAGGGCCGATCATGAACCCCTGCACCACTGGATTCTCAATGCATCGGCCATTGCATTATTGAGAACATCTCTGTGCCCACCTCTCTCATGCACATTAAAATGTCTTCATCTTTTGTTCAGCAAGGGAATGTGAGAGGAGAAGAAAACAGGCCTTCATGGCCTCTTAGCATGAGTAATCGGCAGGAAGAAATGAGGAATGTGAGACCAAAATATTATATTTACCAAAGACTTGTTTTGAAACCAGCCACTTGGGGTACAAAACAGCTGGAAGCACATTATGAAACCATTATAATATTGAAACAGAGCTATGCTAATAGTTCTGCATATGCATAATAGTGCAGAAAGCTCCAAATGAAGAAATTATTAACCCTTTGGAGATTTTGAAAATATTTTTTTCCGTTCTGGAAATATCCCAACCTCACACCGTTCTGTTTACTGAGCCTCTAGTGGTACTGGTGTTTATACAGAAGCACACAGGAAGCTCTGTTGGCAGATCGAAATTTTCTCCTTGTAAAAGGGTCCTATTGACAGCCTCATTTTAATTTGCTCTTCATACATGACTGTGCTGTAATTTTCCAGGTTATAATCAGTAAGAAGTATCACCATTTCAGATGGAGCTGAGCCATTAAAGGAGCCCAGATGTGCTGTTACAAGAAGTGCTATCTCTTGCCCACAAGTTCACATCTCCAGGGAAAAACACTTCTATCTTCTTAATCTCTTCAGAAGTCAGAGACTCCTGACATCACTGTCAGTAAGGAACTTTGCATAACTACCTTCAGAGGACAGGTCACCGTGGTTGGGAGTCAGAGTAAAACATCAAAGCTTCCTTCACATGGTTTGCAGGCTGCTCTGCCTGGAAGGGGGTGTAATCAAATGGAGCTGAGCAGCCCACTTAAGAATAACACCTTCGGATACCCGACCCTTGGTCCTTGGGCCCACCTACCATCTTCTCGGCCATGAGGACAATAAAATGCCATGCATAGTGACACAGGCATTAAAGACATGTCAAGATATGAATATGAATCCCAGCTTTGCTGTGTGTAAGCTGGATGATCTTGACAATGCTGTTACCTCATTGTTCCCCTTGTGAAATGGAAATAAAAACTCACTGTGCATGTGAGGATTAAAGGAGATGATGTGTGTTGTAAAGGGCTTCAAGAGTCAGACATACTCAATAAACGGAAACCCATTATTTCCAAACTTACCCCACAGAATGCTAAACATTACAAATTGGCCTAGCAGTTCTCAAAAGTGAGTGTGAAGTGGAATAATCTACCAAAAATGGTCTGTGCTGCAGACCAGCTGTGTCCAGTCACAGAGGATGGCATGTGCGTGCGTGCGTGTGTGTTTATTAAGCTCTCTAGGTGATTCTGATACAGCTCATCTCCAGACGGAAATTTGAGAGCCACTGTGTGTAATAGGAAATTATATTATGTGACTGTGCTTTGGGTTGAATCAATTGCATATTGAACGTGATCTAAGACCTCTTAGGTATTAAGCAGAGGAGCAGAAAGGGGGACACATGGAGTGAAAACCTAGTGACCATCCTGAAACCTGTTTATCCTCATGTCACCTAAAGATGTCTTTCACTAAGGTCCTTCTAAACACAACCTTCAGATAACCTGCAGATCTCCCATGGTTAAAAGACTTGGCAGAAAGTGTTTCAACAAAACAGTTAACACTAAGATGCCTGTATTGAATTTAAGCTAAATTACAGTTTAGGCACCTTTCAGCATTCTTTGTCCTTATACACACTTTTAAAAATTGCACTCAGGTTGCATTTGCCACCTCATGTTGGAAAAATTATTTAGAGAGTGACTTTTTCTCAAATTTATCAGTGTGTTCTGTGAGCCAGAAATCATCTTGTGGAAGACAGAGTGGGTGACTGGCCACTGCTGTGAGCTTAGGAAAACTCGGGAAGGCCTCCAGACTCCTTTTCTGTTTTCTAACGGAGACATTACCTTCAAGGAATTAACACTTTTTTCAATCCACATTCTTCAATCCTTTCCATATATCAAAATCTCCTAAGGACCCTTGAAAAATTCTAGGCCCCCACCTTGGGTATTCTGATTCAATGTGTTTAGGGTAAGACTCAATGTTTTTTAAATATTTTTAAAACTCCTTGTGAGATTCCAGTGTGCGGGCAAAGTTGATAACCACTGCTTCAATTAAATCTCAAACTCTGTCAACAACAAATAGCTCACATTAAGGGAATATTTTAAGCCATTAATAACTTCTTATACTTAATGTTTCTGATGGTTTGTTCTGAAAGGGACTGATGTCAGGCTCACAGATAAAATACAAGATTCCAAGTTAAAATTAAATTTCAGATAAACAACAGTCATGAGCATATGTACAATGAACATTATTCATTATATATCAGAAATTCAAATTTACCTGAGTAGTTCTATTTGCTAAATATGTCGGTCTACTGGAAGGGCCTCAGAAAAGCTGGAGGCAAATTTCTAGCAGAATGGGAAGAGGACATTCATGGTACACATCTGTCAGTTTTGCCTGAATCCATCCCTCATTCTGTTTGTCACCACACTTCAGCTTTCCTTGGGAAAAACCTCATCGCTGCTCTCTGTGTAATTTAGGGGAGCACATAAGCTAGATGTGCTATTGGCAGTGTACTTCTCCCTGGCAACCGTGGTTAGCACAGGCATGGTGGGCATTCAAGAAGAGAGAAATACCTCACCAGAACCTCTGTGTGGCTTGGGGGAAGAGGTAGCCTTTCTCCTGAGGTCCTTGAGAGGGTACACTTTAAACCCAGAGCTACTGGTAACCTCCTTATATGAAGGGTCTCCTTGAATAAGGCTGAACAAGAAGAGAGCAGAGCTGAGCAGTGAGGAGAGACGGCACCCTAATGAGCCCTGAGATCCAGTCTGGCCCATGTGTTGCAGTTTTTGTGATTCCAATGAATTGACTCTTTTTTTTTCAGCTCACATCAATTTGAGTTAGTTTTATGTTCTTAGTCCCCAAAACAATCCTGAATAATACATGCAATGGTATAGATTGAAAAGATGGAATCTAAAAGTAAGCTTTCCCTGCCTTACCATGTTATCTTAACTCTAAGAAACAATTCTAAATGCACCAGTATTTCATTCCTTTCAGTAATTATCACTGATGCCCCTCTGTTCCTAATTCAATATCCCCTTCTCCATATCTCCTCATAGCATGTCCCCTCTTTCATGAGACTTCTTGTTCAGTGTATAGCTATTCATACACATAGCTGTCCTAGATAATTTATTTGCCTTTGTATTCCCAACCAGGGTCTGGCACAAAATGGGTGCTGAATTGATGTTTGTCAAATTAAATCAATGGTGTAGGCAGGCTGTGATGATGATGTATTCAAAAGCTACATCAAGTTACAGGTTCAGCCCACACCAGAGCGGAGGGGAGGCTGTGAAAGAGAGTTGGCTCAAATCATGCAGATCCTTGCTTCTGTCCACCAGCCCTACATGTGTGGAGTGGGGGGGTCAAACTTCAGGTGTTGTGTTTAATTTAACCCCCAATGTCATCAGATTTTTTAACCAAATTAATATACACCACATTCATTATTCAATGTATACTCATATTTTAGAGTTCAGTAACAATAGTCATTTTCAGGTTATTTTCTTTCTTTGGTGTGATTCTCAAGAAAGGAAGAAAGGAGATAACTGGTGCTTTCCCCTCCCTATAAATGGTTCTTAGTAATTGAGATCTACTACATGAAGAAAAACAAAGAGTTTTCTTTGTTTTATGACAGGAAATGTAATAATGACATACTCCTTGACTTAACATTAAACAATGTGTTTGTGATCATTGACTTTAAAAATTTACAATAACTCACCCTGGCCCATGTGGCTCAGTTGGTTGGAGCATCCTCCTATAAACCAAAAGGTGGGGGGTTAAATTCCCAGTCAGGGCACATGCCTGGGTTGCAGGTTCAGTCCTGAGTCAGAACACTTATAAGAGGCAACCTCAATGTTTCTCTCTTGCACCAATGTTTCTCTCCCTCTTTTTCTCTCCCCTTCCCCTCCCTCTAAAAATCAATAAGCAGGTTCTCGAGTAAGGATAAAAACAAATTACAATAACTTTATTGGGAATATGGAGAGAAGAAAAGCAGTGGATTATAGTGAGAGTTTCTTCATTTATTTCAACAGGAAGACAGTTGATAATGTCTATAATTGATAATATGCCCAGATCACTACTCCTTGATATTTAGCAACATGGAGGCAAAGGCCAGGGTAAAAAGCTAAAACAGTTAAAAGCAGTTGTTTCTGGAGCCAGAAAACACAGAGAGTGGAGCCAGGGATAGAAAGGGAGGTGAGGAGGGTTGGGAGGCAGCGTATCCTTTTTTGTCACAGAGATTTATTATACAGCTAGTACATGCCATGGTGGAATCCGGTATTGAGTGGGTTGAAATAAATGCATGACAGTCTTAAAGAGATAAGATGTTGCTCAGAGCATGGAGTTCTCCTGCTTGTGTGAAGAGTAAAGTAACACTAGATCTCCCACAGCCATGCCTGCAATGGCGAGGATAAAAGGTAAAGATCAGTTATGCTGGAAGAGTATTGAATGCTATAATTCTCAGCTTCCCATTCAAGTCAATGCCATGAGAGCAGTCTCCTGATAGCATGACACCTGACTCTGTCTCAGTGTGCATCTTTGTAGACTGGCCCAGAAACTTCCTTTTAAACTCCCCAGTGCTTTATTTAACAATGATGAAAATCACTCTCTTTCTCAAATGACTATGAGTACCTTGCACTCCACAAGGGGACTCAGCCTTGGCCACTAGGAATACCACACTATTCATTCCTATGAACATGGCTCCCAGTAACCAACCTGGCTGTTCATCTATCAAAACAGACTAGCAATTCTTAAAGTCAATTAACAATAAATGAGGCCTTCATGTGGCAGGAATCTCCCTCCATCAGGCAAATCAACACTTTGAAGTGGCACAGATGCCACAGAGCTCCATTGGGAGGACTGCCTTTAACTGGGTCCCTCTCATCTTGGAAAGACATCACAGGTAATATCAATGGCTGTCTGACAATCTTGACTAGGAGCTGCCATTGTTGCAGCTTTGAGATAAAAAATCACTCCATGTTCCTCTTTAGAACTGCCCATCATCCATTTTCTCTGGGAGATTTGCTTGCCAGTTAGTAAAACCATCCAAAGCAGACTGACAGGGGGCAATTACAGAGGAAGAGAGATTCTAACACAATTATTTTAAATAAAGAAAGGGGATAACATGAGGCAGAAAGAATGCTTCAAAGGCTTGACTTCAAATAGCATTAAAAGAGGACCATTTTAATTCCTTCCATGACTTTATTTAGTGTCTACCCTCTGGTCTAAAGGGGTTATCAGAATCAGATAAATTCATGGGAAAAAGCCACATGTGATGCTGCAATAGATCCTGGACAAATCCCAGGGAATTGAAATCTTGTGGAGGAGGACAGTATGTCTGTGAGCTTCCCCTGTCTTCAAAGAACCAAAGGATTTTAAGTGCTGGGAATGCATTCAAGGCAACATAGTGCAACCTTCCATCCAACACAACACCCCTCATCACTGGGTCTTGTGTTAACTTCAAATTTTCAGTGATGGAGGCTCTGCATTCTAAGGCAACATGATCTATTTTTTGAACAGCTCAATTTGCTGAGAAGTTCTCTATGAAGGCTGAATTAAATGTTTCCTTGTTAACATTTCACACGTTTCACTATGTGGAATAACAGAGTTATTTTTAACTCCTCCTCCTTCTCCCAGTCATCCTCCAATTGGAAAATGCTACAATGTCAACAATTTCTCCAGGGCAAACAGCCTCCTTTATTGTTCCTTAACTTGGTTGCTTTTCAAACTGTTCTTTACCGTGATAACTGTCTCCTGAGTAGGATGTAAGGCATAACTGTCATATGTGGAACTACAAGCATCTGTGGTAAGCCAGTTTCTTAACCCTGATAGGTATGTTATCTACAGTCGTGTGTCGTTGGGGCATTGTAAATGTTGTGCAAGTGTTATTCACTATGTACAGGTATTGTAATTATAAAGTGCAGTGACCACCTTGGTTCCTTACCTAATAAACTTCACGAAGTAAGACAGGGGTGGAAGAATTTAAAGAAAGAGCAAGTAATATTCCATAGAGCTTTGGTCATTACTTCATTATTGCCAGAAGAAATTACCCATTCAGTTAGTAAATTAACATTTGTTGGAGAATAACTATGGGAAGAAAGAATCAATCTGGCACTGTATGGGACATTACTGGCTTTTCTTGGGAATTCTGCCACTTCCCTAGATGATGTAAAAGTAACCTAGGCCCTTCCAAAGCACAGGGATTGTCAAGCAGGACAACCAGCCTGTAGCTTTCCCTTTTCACTTGTAGAGCAGCACACAGGTTGTCCTCACATAAGGCTCTGGGTGGGCTCCTGAGACTCCCAGTTTCACCACCCATGACTTGCCCCAGGGGGTGTTCTATGCTCAGCTTCCACGTCTAGTGGGTTCAACCCCTTGTAACTGAATTGACTTTCCCAAGAGGTTAAAAATTAGTCAAAACAGTATTGACATAGTCTTTGATTCTCTTCCCTCCAAAGGCTAATTTGACCAGCTAGACTTCCATTGATTCCCCTGCTCCCTTTGCCAATATTGACACTGGAGAACTAACACTGCTTCAGGAGCAGAGCTCTCCATTTGCTTGGGGCCTGGAGCTGCAGGTCAGTAATGTTAAAGCCAGATATGCCAGCAGAGGTTAAAAGATAAGCCTTTGGTGTATTGAGCTGTGCTTGTTGTTTTGACAAAGTAAAGAACTTAAGGATGCAGAGGACAGTTCATTTTCCCAGTCAGTGTCATTGAGAAAGACAGATGTGTTCAGAACAAGAGTCAGAGAGCCAAGAACCTTGGCAGGAGGCCAAACAGTCTTGTCTACATCAGCACATAGGAGAATCGACTTCTACCACTCTCATGTTGCTGAGGCTGACGGATGGGAAGCTGTGATCAGAAATTCAGAGCAACAGGACTATTGGGCTCTGGCCTGGTCTCCACAAAGCACCAAAGTCAGCCATCCTGGGACTCATCCCAACAGAAGGCTGGGTGATCACTAAGTCTGTGGCTCAGCAGAACCAATGGCCTGGAGGTCACAATGGTGGAAAATACCAGGACCTTCTCACTGAGTTCTGTCATTGCAAGTGGCCTATTTCACAGCATCCCTGTGAGAAATAGAACCAGACATGGTACTGCCTGCAGAGTCACACAAGGTGAGTCATGCCCACTGCTCCTTGAGGGCATCATGGGTGTCCTTGCATTAGGTCTCTTCCCATGCTGTATACCAGTTTGAAACAATCTCACATTTCCAGGTAAGGAAGAGAATTAATGCAAAGCTCCCAAATAGATATTTAATACTACTTAAAAACTGGTTTGTATATGTAAACATATATATATTTATATATGTATAGGTACACACATGCATATACTCATATGTATGCATGCATGTATTCGTACATACATATATGTACATAGATGTATATGCATATGCTACTTAAAATGCTTATTTTCATAATTTATATATAACATATTTTTATATATTTATGTTAGTATGTACCAGGGTTTATTTGTATTAAAATAACTCATGAATGTGATTTTCTTCCCTATTTATCATCCTTGTCTCAGGGACATAAACCATTTCTTGCCCACCCTTAAATTTCCCCAGAGTATTCTAGAATGATGTCTTTTGTTTTTAAATTTAAATATTTTTATTTTTTAATTATAGTTGACATACAATATTATATTAGTTTTAGGTGTACACTTCAGCAATTAGACATTATATAACTTACTAAATGATCATCCCAATAAATCTCATACCCATGTGACACCAAATATAATTATTAGGATATTATTTACTAAATTCTCTATGTTGTACTTTACATCCCCATGAGTATTCTGTAACTAGCAATTTGTACTTCTTAATCCCTTCACCTTTTTTATCCATCCTCCCAACCCCCTCCCATCTGGAATCATCAAAACATTCTCTGTGTCAATGAGTCTGTTTTTGTTCTGCTTGTTTGCTTATTTTGTTTTTTAGATTCAGTCATTGATAGATATTTTATTCATTATATTCATATTTTTTATCTTTTTTCCCTCTTCTTCTTTAAGAAAACCCTTAATATTTCATGTATCAATAATACTGGTTTGGTAAAGATGAACTCTTTTAGCTTTTTTTTGTCTTAGAAGCTCTTTATCTGTCCTTTGATTCTAAATGGTAGGTTTGCTAGGTAGAGTAATCTTGGTTGTACGTCCTTGCTTTTCATCATCTTGTACATATCTTGCCAACCCCTTCTAGCATATAAAGTTTCCAATGAGAAATCAGTAGCCAGTCTTATGAAAGCTCCCTTATAGGTAACTAACTGCTTTTCTTTTGCTGCTTTCATGAGTTTCTCTTTTTATCTTTTACCTGTGGCATTTCAATTATGTTATGTCTTGATATGAGCTTCTTTAGGTTCATTTTGTTTGGGACTGTCTATGCTCCCTAGACTTTTATGTCTGTTTCCTTCACCAGGTTAAGGAAGTTTTCCATAATTATTTTTCAAATAAGTTTTCAATTTCTTGCTTTCTCTCTTTTCCTTCTAGCACCCCCATGATGCAAAAGTTGGTACACTTGAAGTTGTCCCAGAGACTCCTTATATTATCATCATTTCTTTAGATTCTTTTTTTGTTTTGCTGCCCTAATTGTCTTTGCTCCCTTATGTTCAAATCTCTGATTTTATTCTTGTTGTCATCCACTCTACTGTTGATTCCCTGTAAATTATTCTTCATTTAATTTCTGACTAAGTATTTTTTATGGCTTCCATGTGTTTTTTTATGCTGTTGAGGTTCTCACTAAGTTCATTGAGCATCCTTATAACTAGTGTTTTGAACTCTGCACCTGGTAGATTTCTTGTCTCTATTTCATTTAGTTCTTTTTCCAGAGTTTTTTCCCCTTTATTTAAAACATGTAACCTTGTCTTCTCATTTTGGCTGCTTCCCTGTGTTTTTTCTATGTATTAGGTAAAGCTGCGATGTCTCCTGGTCTCCTGGTCTCCTGGGTTTGGTAAAGTGCCCTAAGGTTCTATCAGTGTTAGTTGAATAGTCATTTCAGTTCAATGGGTCCATACCCACCACTTCCCAGTGCTGTCTTCTTGTAACACCATTTACTACACATAATTTTCTGCCTATTGTCTGTTAGCCTATTCATCTTTCTTATCCCATCTTTTTCATCCCCCTTTCCCAGGAGAGGTGGTCAGTTTTGTTTTTTCTCATATCATCTTCCCAGAAAAAGGGATTTTGTAGCTATTTTTGTATCCCAGCATTTACTCCATAAATCTCCAGGAAATTACTTAAAACATCATCTGCCAAATACTCCCCTTTGGGGGTTGAAAGTGCTCATTCAATTTTATGAACAAGGGATACAGTTTGCTTACTTTCCTCCCTAAAACTTTAAATAGTAGAGATTAACCAATAGAAAATTGTAGTTTTCATATGGGTTTGGCAGGCTTGAAATTTTGCATCCAAATGCATATCTCCTTCACTAAAATATTCAATCACTGTACTTAGTCCCTACTTTTTGCCAGTTTGGTTTATTTCTCTCACTTGTTATGACTAATAAAAAAGAAATGCCTTTCTTCACTGTCCCTGACTACTCCCTCTCTAGTTACTGCTGAAGCCCAGCTAGAAGAATGCAACAATATGTATGCAATACACCATATTTTTTATACTGTACTCATCAAAGAAGCATGAAATTAATGCTTTAAAAATATTGATGATTTATACTTTGAGTTTCTTGGTCATTTTGCTTACTAATATTTTAAATGCTTAATTTATATGTACAGTGTTCTATACTAGTAGATATTAAATACATATTTGTCCATTAAAAATGGTAAAAACCCTATTTGAAAGGCTCTTTATTATGCAATTAGCCCCTCTGACACCCACCAGTTTGTCAATGTTTCTACTTTCTACTACAGCAGGACTGAAAATAGAGATGAAGGAGAGTGAGGTGTCCAGACCAGCAGAACTTCAGATGTATGAAAGCAGAAAAGAAGCAAGAGCACTGTCTTATGCTTGTTACTTGATCTAATTTAATGTTACATGTCCCTACCCCCTTATAAATGTGAGGAAACCCATGCCCACAGTCAGGGTCTGATAAAATCCATGTACTTTCCCCTGAGAAGAAACAAAAACACTGTGGAGAAAGTGAATATAGAAGTGTTAGTGAGTATAGAAGTTCCCTAAAGCTTAGTCACATGTTATTTTTTGGCAAAAAAAATCTTCAGATTTACACCCATTATCACTTGGAAAGCTGGAATTGAATTCTTCACACTGTAAACTCCCACATAAAGTATCAATTATTTTCCTAGGGATTTAGCACTTGTTTACAATTGTCACTTTTTTGTTTCAGCATGTTATTGAATTAATATAATAAACTGGGAACTAAAAAAGACACTGTGATGTACATACCAGTAGAATTAGTAATTAGTAATAAACATATGAACAAACAAAAATAATTTCAATAAAGGTAACTAAGAAAACAAGCAATGATTAATAGCTTGTGATAGTAATTTTCCATGTAATGTCACTTACAACTACCATTTAGTGAGCCTGGCAACAGTAGTTTCAAGATAATGTGACATGGAATCTTAAGAACAGCCTATGGGTTAGTATTCCCAACAACATTTTCATAGATATTAAAGTAATTTATTTCAACAAACATATATGGAGAATTTAATTTACTCTCTAGTTATGTCAATAATGCAAAGGTAAGACAAAATTGTTGTTCACAGAAAGCTGTTGGTTTAATGAGGTAAACATACAAATAAGGAATTGCATTTTGAGATATTAAGTCAAGTTTTTTCCTTTGATGATTATTTATTGAATTTCTATTCTGTGCTAGGTACTGCAGGTATTATTCTGGTTTGGGGACTTGAAATATATCAGAGACCAAAACAAAATATAATATAATATAATATAATATAATATAATATAATATAATAGTGATTAATACAATGGAGAGAAGTGCAGTGGGAGGAACATGGAGATGCTGGGGGATATGGGAGTTAGGTTGCAATTTCAAAGAAGATCAGAATGACCCTCATTAAAAAGTGATATTTAACCAAAGACTTTAAGTAAGTTCACCATACAGATAGCCAGGACAGTAGAATTCCGGGAGGAGGAAATAAAAATTATTGAGACAAGAGGAAGTCTTGCATGGTTGAGAAATGGAAGCCTGAGAACAAAACTGAGAAAAGCATGACACCAGGCAGATCCAAGAGGGTGGCAGCTCAATGCGCTACATCAACCACCAGCAATGCTTCCATCAGCACATTCTCTTAAAGGGGAATCCAAACAGCACATCACCAGAGTTGCCACAAGAGTGAAATAATCTGGACTATATATAAAAATCACTCTGGCTGCTGGGTAGACAATAGATTGCATGAGACCAAGAAGGGAAGCACAGAAGCCAGCTGTGAGGCCACTAAGATCATCCAGGTGAAAGACGAAGGTAGCCTGGAATAGAGCCATGGCTCTCAAGGGGACACTTGACAGTGTCTGGAGACATTTTTGGTTGTCACAACCAGAGAGGATGAGATGTACTATGGCCATCTAGCGGGTGGAGGCCAGAGATGCTGCTAAACATCTTACAGTGCACAGGACAGCCCCTACCACAACAGGGAACTGTCCAACCCAAAGTGTCAATGGAGAAACCCTGGAATAGTGTAAAAGTGATGCAAGTAAATGAGTTTTTCTCCAACATTGTTTGACTCAGTAGAACTGACAAAATTTGATGATAAATTAAATATGATGTGTATCAGAAAGGGGAGTATGTGTCAGGATTCCCTGAATTTTCCCCAGCACCTAAAGAGATGGTTCCAGCTTTCTTTGTATGACTTTATTTTTAAATGGAGCTAGTAAAGATGAAGGGGGAAAAGTGGTCTTAAGGATATGTACAATTTAAGAATTTTGTTTTAGCTATGCTTAGTTTGTATGACTATGAGACATTCAGCTAATGTCAGCTAGGCAATGTGGAGATTTTCAAGTCTGAGAGAGACTGGAAATTAAATGTGGGAATCATCATCACAGAATTGGTATTTAAAGCCATGAGACTGAATGAATTCCCCTAGGACATAAATCTTGTTAGAAATGAGAAGAAATCCAAGATGGAGTTCTGAGGCGCTTCTTCATGTAAGCTTGAAAAATGATGGGGATCTGGTCAACTAAGAAGGGAACACCCTGTGAGTTAGGAAGGCAATGAAAGAGGGTGGCGTTTGTTCTGAAAGTCAGAGGGGAAAATTCCACTGATGGTTTAAGCAACATAGAGAATGAGAATTAACCATTTAACTTGGGAATGTGGAGGACACTGGTGACCCTGACAAAGATGATGGCAAGAGTGATGTGCCTGTGCCTTATTGCCACAACAGAGCTCACAAAAATGGGGCAGGAGGAGGCAGCAGAGCAGAGGCTGGGTGGGCTTGCTGAAAAGGATAGCATTGGAGAGGCAGGCACAACAGTGTCTGTTCCCATTTACCATGCAGCTTTTACTTAGTAAGACCTTTCACATATATCACAAGGAAGAGCATTCACATGATTAGGGCTCTACATGACAAGAATGACCTCAAGCAGACCCAAAGGAGGCTGTAGAAAGTTGTCATGTTTTTAACTTTAAAAAATATTATAAGATGAACTCTGAGCAGTGTCCAGAGGATAATACCCATTCCACACATTTTCTATTTCCATCAAGACAGAGACCAGAGATTGTTGTCCCCTTCTTTGAAAAGTTCTGCTGAATTGAAGGCTTTAGGTGGTTGTATTGGGGAACCTGTTTGTTTTGTGGTTTATTATAAACTTTGTTTTGAAGTCAAGATGTAGCTATTTGTTTCCATTTAGAAGAGTACTCCTGGACTGTCAAAATTCTATTTCCCATGCTAAATTTCCTATAGCTGCAACATCATCACCACACATTAATGTAACTCAGAAGATGCTCAGAAAATAGTAAAAGAAGTAATGTTAAAAACCCTTTGTCTTTTTGTTCTTGCCACTAACAGAACAGACCAAGAGCAGACAATGTTTTTAAAAGCACCAGTTGGCTGGATTGTGGTACTAGCAATTTAATTCAGGTACTAAATTAGCTAAAAATCTTTAAAAATGTAACATGCCTCATAATCAACAATGGCCAGAATTTTCAGCTAGTTGGTTTTTAAATTTTTTTTTAAGTTCCTTGGCTTTTACAATTAAAAATGCTTAATTCTGCTGGCTAGAAACTCATTTTTAAGATATGTATCAGTCATGGAAGTAAAACTAAATGGGTTTCCCATCTCCTCTCTGGGCCAGTTGCCAGAATTAGTCATTTTATTAGAGAACTCTTTTCACAGTGCTTCCAGTTGACTTTTTTTTTCAGGGATAGGAATGTAATGTTGTTCTAAAGGGGTTGAGGCCAGGGCCATGGACTCAGACTGCCCAAGCTCAAATCCTGACTTTGCTTCAGACTAGCTGTGTGACTTTAAGCAAGATGCTTAACTTCATGCTTCAGCATTTCTTCTTTTGCAAGGAACTAATTATAGCAACAAGATAATGCTCTGTGCAAAAAATTTATCTCTCTGATTTTCAGTGTGAGCACACAGGTGTTTGTTACTTCTTCATGCATAAGTTATTTCTAGGGAATTTACCCTTGAACCCAAGGAGAAGAAAAACTAGGAAGCATAAAATGTCGACTCAGGTAGTGGCTCTTCTGCTAGTAATCATGGCCTTGTACCAGTCTTTCTGTGCTTTGGTTTGCTGGAGAGTGGTTGTTACTCCCTATGGTTTTTCCTCCTTCAGAAATGCCATACCAAGTTGTTGCTAAAGTTCATTATCTGGAAGCAGAGTTAAAATAAAACTTTAAATAGTGTGACTGAACCTAATATTAAATGCAATCATAAGAATAATCTCAGTGCCAAAAATAACTGACTACATCTTTGGCTTTTCTAAAACCCAAATTTTTATCAGTTTGGTAAATCAGCTTTCCTAATGTACATATTTAACAAAACCCATTCTAATTAACAACTTATCACAATGTATCAACTAGAAATTATATTTTATATTTAAATTAAAAATGACCAATTAAAATAAGGCTTTGTCATCCTGTACAGCTTTCATTATAAGGGTAAATGCATAATTTCCTGACAGTTTTTATGTATATAAAGTAGTTCAAAGAGCTTACATCCATTTCAGACCTCTTAAAGTTAGGGTACCCCAAGTTGAGGGCCATTTGCCTGTAAAACCCCGAGTCAGTGCTGATAAAGCAATAATAGGCTGGCCCACAATTGTTTAAGCAATAATGATATTACTAATCATTTACAACTGCCCACTAGGGACTTCGGAAATAACCTCAAAGCAATTAACTAATGACCTACCTTTGATTATATCTCCAGCTTTGAAAGCAAAAGGTTAGAGTTCATATGTCAAGCATGTTGAGAGAGTGATATAGCTGGGTGGCCAGCTCCCTTCCTGAACAGAACACATAACTCTTACCTGCTTAATCTCCCTTCCGAGTGCACTTCCAGAAGATGGTAATCTTTACAGCCTTTTACCATTTTTATAACATCTTTTTTCATTTTAATTAAAACTATTGCTCAATATAGAAAACTTGGAAACCACAAAACAGCACACAGACAAGGCACATTATTTGTAATCTCATCGTCCTCCCCAAAGTAACTTTTAATATCTTTGTGTTTATCTTTCCAACTTTTTACACAACAATGTATAACATTTTACTCAAAACTTAACAAAATTTTAATACTGTTGCTTCACCTGCACTTTTCACAGCATGTTATGAGCATGTTTTCATAACAGTAGATATTTTATAGGTACATAGTTTATTTAATTCCTTTCTGTAGGGCATTTGGGTGGCTCCAAAGGTTTCATTACTATAAATGAAATTAGGATCCTATTATACAACTATTGATAGGAATTCATATACAAGACCTCTTCCCACTTATATCTTACATTGATAGGACAAATTTTAGAATGGAATTAATATCAGTGACATATACATGTTTTTGAAGCATATTGCAGATATTCTCCCCAAAACTTATTTTAATTTTTATTCTCTCTGAAAGTTTATTTGAGAGTATGACCCCCAACCCAAGGTTTAGCAATATTAACAATATTTCAAATACTGACATATGACAAAAATCATCTCATAGTATTTTCACTTGCATTTTTTTATTATTAATGAAGTTGCACATTGTTCACGTGGTAATTGGTGATTTGTATGTCTTATTGAATTGCTATATGTATCCTTTGATCATTTTTCTACCAAGATATTAACCTTTTCCATATTGATTTTCTGATTGATTTTCTTATTGACTTACTTTATTGTCATTTTATTATAACCACTTTTTTGAGCTGGTACAAATGAGGCTAACTCATCCTTTGTAAAGATGGTGTTAAAATATGTCTTATGCATGTACACAAAATGGATACTTTCACATGAATTGAATCCTCTTTTGCATGATGGATTTACAATACAGTCCTCTTTGCTTTTTCTTGGCTCCCTCCCACTCCTCCCCATACCCATCCACATCTTCACCAGCACAACCCACAATAGCCTATGTTAACAACCTAGTATACTTATATGTCTTTTTTATTTTTCTCCATGTTTCATAATTATATGTTCACATATATAGATGCAAGAACATATATGGCATTTTCCATTTATTGTTTCATAAAAGTGGGATCATATTAAACATTTTCTGCATCTTGTTTTACTCACTCAGGTAAACCTCATAAAAATCCTGCCAAGGTAATTGGTATAATTCTAATTCATTCTTTTAATAGCTACATAAGGTTCCCTGGAGTGGGTAAACTGCAGTTTATTCAGCCATTTCCCTATTCCTGACATGCACTTTGTTTCTAGCTTTTTACAAATATGAACAAGGCTGCAATAAACATCTTTGAGCAGATATGCTTACTTATGGGAGCTTTCATTTTGATGGTATGGGTTCCCAGAAAGAATACATATTGCTGAGTCAAGGAATACATTCAATTTATTTTTATTTTTTTATTTTTATAGCTGCTCTCAGAATGCTTTCTGAAAAGGTAGTAACAATCCATAGCTCCACCAGCAATGTATAAGAATTTCCCCATATTTGCACTGACAGTGACCATAGGGGAGGGGGCAGATAATGGGGAAAAGAAGGGGAAGGACCATCAAGAAACATGTATAAAGTACCTATGGACAAATGCAACAGGGGGTGGGGAGGACTGACTGTGGGAGGTGGGGGTGGGTAGGGCAGAGGAGAGTAATGGGGAGGTAATGGGGCAACTGTAATTGAACAACAATAAAAAAAGAAAAAAGAATTTTCCCATATCTGCATTAGCAATAGGTATTATAGCTCTTTCAGTTTGTATGTCTGAAGAGTAGAAACATAGCCCTGACCAGTTATAAATCTAAATGACATATTGAACATTTGGATTTCACTTCTCTGAATTACAGATTATTCTTTGGTCTGTTATTTTCATTGTTTATGTAAATTTGTATAATTTTTGTATGCTATCAATTTTAATGCTTTTCAGCTATATTGCAAATATTTTTTTCCAGAGCTCATATATGTATAAGAACTCATATATGTATACATATATATATCATATATATGTATAACAAAATTATATTTTGTTTGTGGTATTATTTTAAAATTTACAACCCATAGCAGACCAATGTTTTGTATGATACAGAATCACACACTCAGATGTCATGGCAACATCAAATCGCTGTATTAGTTTATAAGTGCTTATTCTCAGTTTCTGTACTTACCATGACATAAGTTGGCAGCTAAATGTGGATCACCCTGTTCCACTGGCCATGCTGTATGATGGTTTGTTCATCTTTTTTGTAATCTAAACATTTCACTTTTGTGTAGCCAAAATATTTTCTCTTATGGTTTTTGGACTTTCAATCTTGCTTAAGAAGTTAGTTTAAGATTTCTTTGTAAGAATTCTATTGCTAAGCTCATCCCATTTAAATTTCTACATTATGAGGATTTTATTTATTTTATTTATCCTCACTTTTTCCACTGGATTTTCTATGGTGTGGGGTAGGGTCCCAATGCTATTTTATTTTAGATGTGCCACCATATTACCTTTGTCACTGTGGAAGATATGGGCTGGCTCATTCAGCAGTCATTTCCTTTCTCATCTTGTTTGTCCTCCTATAACATAGATATAGACTCTGGAAGGCTAAAGTCTTACATTCTCAGGAAAGCTGTACCACAGCTCCACATAGGACATGCATACCACCAAGCAGAGACCCCCAAGTGAGTCCTGGAGCTGAGAGGGCAACAGAATAAGTGGCTGCACACAGGGTCCTCATTGTCCAGTGAGGCGTAATAGCGTAGATATTTTATTCTATTGGGATAAAAGGTTTCTCAGGCTCTCTATTATAAATGCAAAGTAGTAAGAATAACAACAGTGGTACTACTGCTTGAGAAGTCTCAGGTATGATCAGACCTCCTTTCTGACTGCATAACATCCAACCATTGTTCTTTCATCTCCCCAGATACTGATAAAAGAAAGTTGCAGAATAACCCTGATGATGGATTGCTGCAGGCAGAATGCTCTCAAGAAAAAAAAATAAAATGATATATGATTTGACTGTTTTTTATGTGAAAATTTTTGTTGGAAAACATTGGATCAAACTTTAGAAAATGTTGGAATATAATCATAGTCTCAAGGAAAGCCTCATGAATAAAAAAAGACAATATTAATAATAATACACAAAACAAAAGTGTATATAGGCAACAAAATATAATAATATCAAAATACCCAGCTTAAAATAACAATATTAATGTGGTTATATAATAACCAATTAACTGATAACTAATTTAATCTATAACAGTTAATACCCTGAATATGAACTTATCATCTTTATTGAGGTATTATTTATGTGCAGTTAATTTCATACATTTAAATCATATGATTTGATGAGTTTTAACAAATAATTATACCCATAAACTACTTGCACAATACAAATATAGAATTTTGAATACATGCACCCCTATGTTGATAGCAGCATTATTTACAACAGCTAAGATTTGGAAGCAGGCCAAGTGCCCATCAGTAGATGAGTGAAGAAAAATGCTGTGGTACATTTACACGATGGAATACTCTGCAACTGTAAGAAGGAAGGAGACCATACCTTTTGCAATAGCATGGATGGACCTGGAAAGCATTATATTAAGTGAAGTAAGCCAGTCAGAGAAAGACAAGTACCATGTGATTTCACTCATATGTGGAATCTAATGAAAAAATAAATTAATGAACAATACAGAAACAATTATAGATAGAAAACAGACTGATAGTTGTCAGAGGAGAGGGGTGTTGGGAGGCTGGCTAGTAACAGTGAAGGGATTAAGAAAAAAATTATAGACACAGACAACAGTATGGTGACTGTCAGAGAGAGAGGGTGGAGGGGGAGGTAGAAGATGGTATGAGGGGATAAACGGTGATGGAAGGAGATTTGACTTGGGCTGATAAACACACAATATAATACACAGATGATGTCTTATAGAATTGTATCCTTGAAACTTATATAATTTTATTAATCAATGTCACTCCAATAAATTAAATTTAAAAATGTGTAGAATTTTGACATTATCACCAAAAGACTCCTTAGAACACTTTGCAGTTCATTCTTCTATCTATTCCCAAAAGTAGGCAATAGTTTATCTGTTTTTGTCACTACAGAATTTTACAAAAATGGAATCATACAGTATCCATTGTCTCTCACTTTCCAGTTTCTGTTACCCACAATGATCTGCATATATATGTAGTACATGGAAAATACCAGAAATAAACAATTCAGAAGTCTGAGATTGAGAAACATTCTGAGTAATAGGATGAAATCTCATGCTGTCATGCTTTGTCCCATCCAGGATATGAGTCATCCTTTTGTCTGAGGTATCCACACCACATACACTCAGCCCATTAGTCACTAAGTAGCCATCACCAACTGTCACCTTGTCACCCTTATTTTACTTAGTGATGGCCCCAAAGAGCAAGAGTAGTGAAGCTGGAAATTTGGATATGCGGGAGGGAAACCCTAAAGTGCTTCTTTTAAGTGAAAAAGTTTGTACATACAGGAAAAAAACCATAGTCAGTATAGAGTTCAGCTCCATTTGTGGTTTCAGGCATTCACTGAGGGTCTTGGAATGTGACTTATCCTCCATGGATAAGGCAGGACTACTGGGTGTGCTCTTTCAACTCAGCCTTTCCACTCCTAGGAACCTAAGAAAAAAATGAAAGCATATACCCCCAAACAGTTTTTCATACAATGTTCTTAGTACCTTTGTTCACAATGATAAAAAAACAAAAACAAAAACTGAAAACATCCACCAGCAAAAGAATAGGTAAATAAATTGTGTATGTTCATATAATAGAATACTATTTAGCAGTACTAACAATAATGGCAAATTGTGATCAAATCAATTTACCAGATGACCTTATCTATTTATTTTTTTCCAAAATGATAAATGAGAATCCAATTAAGTTTCTGGCCCATCTTTGTCCAGTTTATGCAGGTTTAAGTTAAATTTCACCAAGAGAAAGCAATAAAATACACCTACAAATTACAATATTCTACAAAATAATGTTTTGCTTTTTTGTCCTGGGGCTGGGTTCTCTACATTAAAGAGTCTTTAGGTTTCTCACAAGGATTATTGTGTTTCCTAAGTGTGTAATAATTTTATCAGCAAAAGTATGTATTTATTATTATTTTTAACTTTTATAAAATTTATTTTATTGCTTTTCTTATTAAATCACCTAAACATCATAAACAATGTTGAACAATAATGTTGATACCAAGTATCCCTGCTTAGTTTCTAATTTTAATTAAAATAGTTTACTATTTCTCTATCCCTGCCTACTTCCTGATTTTAATTGAGATAGTTATTAGTTCTCTATTTAATTACAATAGTTTGTAATATTTGCTGTTGATTTGGGTGACAAAGGCTGTATTCTATTTATTGTATTTGAGTTCCTTTTTTAATCAATATCTTACTTGGAGTTTTGTTATAAATAGATCTTAAATGCCTTTCAGAAGCTATTGATATGTTCAATGTTTTTTTTCTTTTTAATCTATTCATTAGTATAGTATTTTGATACATTGCAAGGTCCTATTTCATAGTACGTATTTAACATTTTTTGTATTCATTAGTGAGGTTAAGTTAAAGTTTCTTTCCTGTGTTACATTTTCAGGTTTTTATATGGTATATATTCTAGCTACATGCGATGAGTTGAGGTTTCTCCCATTTTTCATGACCTGGAATTAACTGCTGATACAGTTACCTCTTCTTTTCTAGGCTTATTTATTTATTTGTTTTTAATAGTTTATTTTTATTGTTTTCTTCCATAACCATTCAATTACCTCTTCTGTAAAAACCTTGGCTAAAACTCAGCTGGGTCTCAATGCCTTTTCCAATGGTGCTTCTTTAATTACTTTTCCAATCTCACTTATTTAAAATTGGCCAACTCAAATTCTCTATCTCTTGAGTCAAATTCAGTAAATTATGTTTTATTATGAAATCGTCCCTTTTTTGAGGGTGTCAAATATATCACCATAGGGATCAGATGTAGAATTTTTTATGAACCCTTCTGTTTCCTCTACATCTGTGATATCTCCTTTCTTATTTCTAATTGTATGTGTTTGTACTCTCACTCTTCCTTTTATAATCAGTTGCAAAATAAGTTGACCTATTTTGTTGGTCTTTTCAGAGATTCATCTTTTGACTTTGTTTCTCTTTCAGTGTGTATTTGTTGAACCAGTAAATGGTAATCATCAGCAAAGAGCTTGATGTTGGCAATCATCTGGGAGAAAGCTTGTTGAGTGATGAAGGTGAAGAGGTCTCTACAGAACACCAGTATCAGAGGGTTGAACCAGCAAAAAATCCACAAATATTTCAAAGAAGCAATCTGATAAGCAGGAGGAAAACCAGGAAAGGACAACGTCACCAAAGCGAAGATAAAAGTGCTGCAAGATCGAGAACCTTGTCAACAGCTACAAATGTTTCCCAGTGGGGATTTCTTGCCTAAGGACTTAGAACTGTCCATTAACGTTAGTTAGGAATAGGTTGTGGATGAACCTTGCAAGTGCAAGTTTATGGAATATTAAAAAAAAACAGAATTCAGTGAGTATTAGAGTCTGAGGGTGGACCCAAAAAACACAATTTATTTATATAAAATTGTGTATTTATTCTTACATGTTTAAACTTCTGTCATCTTCATAATATTCTCTGCTGAATGCAATACACCTATTGAGATGTTGTTTTTCCACTGTTCAAAACAGTTTTTGAATGTGCTAATTTTGATGCCTTTTAGTGCATCTACCATTTTTTGTTGTACCTAATTTTACAGTTTTAAATGGTTGGACATTTTCAGACTTTTTTCTTTTTTTAAAATATATTTTATTGATTATGCTATTACAGTTGTCCCATTTTTCCCATTCACTCCCCTCCACCCTGCACACCCTCTCCCACCCACATTCCCCCCCCCTTTAGTTCATGTCCATGTGTCATACTTATAAGTTCTTTAGCTTCTACATTTCCCATACTATTCTTACCCTTCCCCTGTCTATTTTCTACCTACCATCTATGCTACTTATTCTCTGTACCTTTTCCCCCTCTCTCCTCCTCCCACTCCCCTGTTGCTAACCCTCCATGTAATCTCCATATCTGTGGTTCTGTTCCTGTTCTACTTGTTTGCTTGGTTTGCTTTTGTTTTTGTTTTAGGTGTGATTTTTAATAATTGTAAGTTTGTTGTCATTTTACTGTTCATATTTTTTATCTTTTTCTTAGATAAGTCCCTTTAACATTTCATTTAATAAGGGCTTGGTGATGATGAACTCCTTTAACTTGACCTTATCTGAGAAACACTTTATCTGCCCTTCCATTCTAAATGAAAGCTTTGCTGGATAGAGTAATCTGGGATGTAGGTCCTTGTCTTTCATGACTTGGGATATTTCTTTCCAGCCCCTTCTTGCCTGTAAGGTCTCTTTTGAGAAATCAGCTGACAGTCTGATAGGAACTCCTTTGTAGGTAACTATCTACTTATCTCTTGCTGCTTCTAGGATTCTCTCTTTCATTTTAATCTTGGCTAATGTAATTATGATGTGCCTCAGTGTGTTCCTTCTTGAGTCCAACTTCTTTGGGACTCTTTGAGCTTCCTGGACTTCCTGGAAGTCTATTTCCTTTTTGGGGAAGTTCTCCTTTATTATTTGTTCAAATAACTTTTCCACTTGTTGCTCTTCCTTTTCTCCCTCTGGCACCCCTATAATTCAGGTGTTGGAACATTTAAAGATGTCCTGGAGATTCCTAAGCCTCTCCTCATTTTTTTGAATTCTTGTTTCTTCATTCTTTTCTGTTTGATTGTTTCTTTCTTCCTTCCTTCTGGTCCACTCTATTGATTTGAGTCCCAGTTTCCTTCCCATCACTATTGGTTCCCTGTACAGTTTCCTTTTTTTCACTTAGCAGAGTCTTCATTTTCCCATATAATTTGTGACCAAATTCAATCAATTCTGTGAGCATCTTGATCACCAGTGTTTTGAACTGTGCATCTGATATGTTGGCTATCTTCGTCACTTAGTTGTATTTTTTCTGAAGCTTTGATCTGTTCTTTCTTTTGGGCCATTTTTGTTGTTGTTGTTTTGACATGCCTGTTACATAGTGAGGGGCAGAGCCTTAGGTGTTCGCACAGTGGGGATAACCCAGTCATGATGCTGTATGTAGGGCAGTGGTCCAACAGGAAACAATGGCGTTTGCTCCACTCTGCCAGATTTCAGTCCCTTCTGCCGCTTCCCCTGAGCAAACTGGGCCCTTTTGGTGCTGATGCCCATGTGGGTGGGTTTGTGTATGTTCTAGGACCCTGTGGGTATCTCCAAGGAACTTCCCTGTGAGGCTGGGAGTCTCTACGGGCACCTAAACCTCCACAGGTGTTTTCAGTTGGTATTTTGAGGCTTTATTTCCCTGCTCTGGGGCCCTGGGTTGCATGGTCTGTCTTGGTCCCCAGTTTTGCCTAGTTTATCTGCATGCAAAAGGGGGACTTCCTGGTTCCGCAAGCCACCTTACATGCAGCACCCCTACACAATCCACCACCTCCTTGGTTCCATCCGCTGCTGCCCCACATGCTCAGGGTCTGCCAGCCACCACTTTTTTTTTTGCCTCGACCCCTCTTTGCCTGGCTGCTCCACTCCGCCCCTCCTACCAGTCTGGATGAATGTGTCTACTTCAACTCCTTGGTTGTCAGACTTCCATACAGTTCAATTTTTTGTCATTACTGGTTGTTATTTTGTTTTTAAATTGTCATTGTCCTTATTTTGGTTGTGTGAGGCGGCACAGTGTGTCTACCTATGCCTCCATCTTGGCCGGAAGTCCCAGATTTTTTTGTTAACCAGATTGATATACACTAGTGGATGAACTTAAAGCCACTCCTTAATAAATCAGAAGTTGGTTCCCTTTACATTCCTATGAAAAACGTTGCAACTTTTGATGGCAGTGGTCTTATTACAATCACTTAAACTCTGCAACAAAATACATCCAGAATCTCAAACTCTTGATCTTATTTTTCCTTATCTTCTTTTAGATGGCCACCAATAATTTTTCAGTACTATGTAAACTCCCCAGTAGAAACAGGACATACTTAAACAAGTGCTGGCACTTTATCTCACCCACTATTTCAGAACAAAAGCTGAGATTTCACGAGTGCCAATGGGAGGTGTATTCTCTCCCTAGCACATATCAACGTGTCTTTCACTTAGGGAAAACTGGAACATAAAATGTGAGATAGATAGATGGATAGATAGATAGATAGATAGACAGACAGATAGAAAGATAGATAATCTTCATCCCAGCTCTTGCCTTCACTATTCATCCTTTTTTTTGAGGTATATAAATTTGCCCTGTAATTTAGATAATAATGTTATTATTATAGACATATTTAATTGTAGAAACAATTTATAGTTCTTTGATCCAGTCAATAAATATCTACAAACTATTGTCCAATTTAGTTTTCCTTTAAACAAAAAATCACTTTCCCTTTCTGTATAAAATATTTCATAAAATGCTATTGATTTAGAGTTCCAGCTGTTCAGTAAGACTTAGGTAAATCAATGAACTGTAGAGTTTAAAGTGGACATGATCCTTAGAGATCATCTAATCAACTACATATGCACTTACCATTTTCCTTTAGTAACAAACAGCCACTGCTCTGGCTCCCACAACCACAAGACATGTCTTCTGCTCAGCTCCCTAGTCTGACATTGCTTATTCTCAGGGACAAAAGAAATATAAATGTGGGAAGTATAGCAAAGAACTCACTACTTTTTTCCTTTTAACACTTTCTATTCTGTCCTCAGAAGAGCATTTCCATGTACTGGTTCTGCTAAGATCTTCAGAAAACTATCTCCAAATACTCTGTTGTATAAATTCTGTCCATCAGTGTTCCTGATAGAATATTACACCTATTTTGACTTTAAATTGACTTCTCATTTATGTGTCACCTGGACTTCTCCAAAACAGTACTGATGTGGGTTTATTCTTGGTGTTCTATTTATAGTAAGAACCTTTTCTTTATTGGCTCTTAGTATCACCTAAAATTATAATTTCTTTAGATCTTTGCTACTCAAAGTAGACCAGCAGCATTGGCATCTCCTGGGAGCTTCTTAGATGGAGAAGTTCAGTCACCACCCCAGACCTGTCACAGAATCAGAGTAACGTTTTAGCAAAATCTGCAGGTATTCACTAAAGTGAAAGAAGCACTGCTTTTTTTTCTTCTCCATTTAGTACATTTAGTTCTCCATTCTGGAGAATTTCTCCAGAACTTCTCCATTTAGTACAGGGAATGTCCAGCGACAGTTCACACATATATTACATCATGTACCACATGGCACCTGCCATGTCTTTCTCTCCTGCCCTGAACAATCTCTTTGGTGATGAACACAGACAAGTCTCCCACTGCCTACAATGGGCCTTGCAGGCACCTTGCTACAAAGCCCTTTGCCCACTGGCCGGGCACTTGCTGATGGACAACACTCCTTCCACCTCACCACCCCAGCGCATCACTTCTGCTCATGCAGGCTGGTTAGGGCCTTAAGACTCAAAGAATTGTTAGCCATGTGAACATCAAAGTAGCTCTGCATTCCTAGCCCAAGAAAGAAGGCTTCTCACCCTATTTATTACATACATGGGCTAAGGAATGCTGTTGCACCCCAATGTCTTATAGTTTTTAGAGGAAATATCTTTCAGATTCTATTTGCATCCCACTTTCTCCCTAAGATTGGGACATGAAGCCAAGTGTGGCTGAGGAGTGGTAGTAGTGGGGAGCCACAGGCCAAGCGAAAGACAATAGAACTCATTCACTCATTTGTTAACTTATTTATTCATTTAAAAGAGATATTTGTCTAATGCCCATTGAGGCACTGTGGTAGACCCTGGGGCTACACCTTCTTCCGTCCTAGTGAGGCTCTGTCCTTGCGTCAAACCTGTGCCACCAGCACATTCTCTTCTACAAACCTGCTGGGTCCCTTATGCCAAGAGTTCCAGGTGATAGAGTCAAAGCAGAATAAACCAGACATCTTAGTTGTTTAAGCAGAATCTCAAAAAAAAAAAAAGGTTCTATCTACCTACCTACCTACCTACCTATCTACCTATCTATCATCTACTCACCCACCCATCTATCCCATAGTATCTTTTATTAGATTCTAAGTTCCCTCAGAACAAGGGTCATATGTTCCTCAACCAGCCATGCTCTAAAGCAGGTTGTTTAAAATGGTAGCTTTTTAAGGCTACATGAGACAATCTCTCAAATGTAGTCTTAGACTCACTGAATCAGATCACTAGAATTTTTTTAATTCATAAACACTTAAAATATTAAATTAGAATCACCTAAAACACCTACAGTAGGAGTACCTGAATTGCAAATTCCTGCACTGAACCCCAAATTTTCTGATTCTGAATCTGAGGAGAACACAGGACACTCAAAGAAGCATCCTGGGCATTTGAGACATTTGATTAAAAATAGTGATTCACTGGTGACTCAGAGGCACACTGGGGTCATACAGGCTTTTATACCTACCTCAGCTTACACATTGGACATCTGAAAACATGTTATTGTGAGTAAGGATTATTTTATGGCTTAAATGAAAAGTTGAATGGTAATTGTTCCAAAGCACCCAGCATAAGAATGCAGTGTGGGATGAGATAAGAAATGAGGAGAAATCACAAAATCTTTAGGGAAAATAAAGCTGACCACACATGGAAGCAAGTAGAAGTTAGGACAAGGTATACATAGAATTAAGTGGGGATCCAAGAGTCATTTGTGTGGTACTGCGGGGTCAGTGTCCAAGCACATTAGCCAAGTAGCAAGCTCGGAGTGGTTTGGAAGCCTGTAATAAATAGCCCAGACACAGCTGCAAAGACAAGGTTAGGTTCGCACTGAGCACCTCTGAGGGCCATGATCCTGGCTTTGTGACATGCCTCTGCTGCCCTGAAGAATTTCTGCATGATCCTTGTCAAAACCCTGTCTGAGCTGAGAACAAAAGCAGAAAATGAAACCCATAAGCTGTGTCTTTCCTGCTCTAAGTCTTATCTCCTCATCCTTAAAGCAAAGGAGGAGGGCCAAGTGTCTCCCACACCCCTGCCAGGGCAGCTTTCTGAAGCTGTGGGAAAGGGGCCAGTGCATTCTGGAACCTGAGCACCCAGGATCCAGTGTAGGTTTAGGTGCAATTCACTTCTGAGTCCACCTAAATTAGAATAATAAGTAATGACTGGTCAGCTTCCTTTGTAGAAATAGAGCATCAAGGATGAAGCAATACCTGTGGTCCTGCCCATATGTACTTCTTTTAGGAAACAAGTGACTGCCTTCAAATGAATGGGGTGGGGGATGGATTCCTTGCATCCCATGAAAAGGCATCCTGTCCATGGGGATGGAATGGAGAAAAGGGCAGGAGTCACAGTCAGTTCTGGACAGTCTCTGAGAGGAGGAAATGGTGCTGCAGAGGGAGCTACTCCCTTCCAGACACAGCAGTGGGAGGGGCAGCTGGGGTCTGATGAGCAGCCTCAGCCCACTTGGAAAAACCGTTTTACTAATACATCTCAGGGGCCAGCACTGGATTCCAGTGCAACTGTTTAAGGAGCTACTATAAGGTAATGAGTAGATTGTTATCAAATGTTCCAGATCTTACAGAAGCAAATATTGAAAGCACCTCTTTTGCAAATCTTCCCCATCCTGTAAAGCCTATGATGGATCTTAATCCTCTGAGTGATATTGAATATTTGAGACTTGGAAGCAGACAATAAGAGCAAAGGAAGATGAATCATGTCAGCACCCAAGCGCAGTGTTTGGGGTCATAAAAAAGTGATGTTTCTCCACCTGGCAGGTGACTTAGTTGGTTAGAGCACCATCCCATACACCAAAAAGGTTGCAGGTTTGATTTCCCATTAGGGCACATGCCTGGGTTATATGTTTGATTCCCTGTCAGGGTGTGCCTGAGAAGCAACTGATCAATGTTTCTTTTTCACATCTCTCTCTGTCTCTCTCTGTCTCCCTCTGTCTCTCTCTCTCTCTCTCTCTTCCTCTCCCTCCCTCTCTTCCCCTCTGTAAAATCAATAAACATATCCTCAGGTGAGGATTTAAAAAATGTAATGAGAATGTATCACTTTCACAATAAATCAAAGTAAATGCAAAAACATCAGACTAACTTCCTTTCATGACTCAAATTTGTCTTGAAAGTAATTTGCCAAGAGGAATATAAAGATAGCTGGTAACATTCATATGAGCCCACTCATGGTGATGTAGTGGGAAATAACCCTCACTACAAATGCTGGCATTCATTCTAAAAGGTCTTTGTAGAGTTCTGAAATGAACACTCTGTTCAGAGATTCGCATCACCACCCAGAAACCCCCAGTTCCAAATCCTCAGTGGTGCTATGCTACCTCAACCAGAGGCCCGGGCATGATCCTGATGCTGGGGACAACTCTAGGGACTGGAAGAAACCAGGGCTCCTTCCAGGATGGACTGGGAGCAGGAAAATGGGCATTCCTGCCCAGAAAAAAGAGTAGACCATGCAAACAACCTTCTATGCAGTGCCTGTGGACCCATCTTGCCTCCCCTGCACACCATCCCACGTTGCAGTCAGAGCAAGCTCACTAATCATCTTGACTTACAAGTGCACAATTTGTAATGTTCTCCTTACCTCTCCAGGACACAATGTGAATCCAGTGCATGGCACATAAGATCCTTGGCCAGCTGTTTTCCTGTACAACCTGGTCACCTGCCCCTCTGCACAAGGCACACTGCAGCCATATAAACTGGCTACAATTTCTCTGTAACTGTATACTGTTTCTTGGTCATGCTGTTGTGTGCAGTGCTCGTGCCCTCCACCCCAGGGGAAAATTATCTTCTCTTTACTGGTCCCTTGCTTGTCGGAGGTGGGAGGAAAGGATGACTTCTATGTCAGGATCAATTTGGAGGCAGTCCCAGTATATAGAAGCCATTGGATAAACTTTGTCCTGGTCTTGGTCTTGTTTCTGCCTGAACCCCATCACATAATGGCTGTTGTTATACCAACTGTTTCCACATGGAACCTCTGAGCTCATGATTTCTGGCCAACATTTTATATCTAGGAAGATCCCTATAGATAATCCACCAGGATAGTGAATTGGATCAATTTACCATGCTCATGGATCTTAAGACCAGCTGTGTGTTCAACTCACCTGGGAAATTTTTTTTAATATAAAGCCAATGACATTAGAATCCCTGAAACTTAGCCTGAACATCCATTACATTAAAGCTCCAATGTACATTCTAATCTGCCATTATATTGATGACCACTGTACCATTTTCTCAACTTCCTCCTGCCCTGCATTTTTTGCTCACTTTTTATTGCCCTAACACATCCTATTTTGGTGGTAGACCAGTTCACCTATCATAATTACCTAGTGGAAATGGAACAAATTATTTAACTAGGGTTATGCTATAGTTGGGATTCTAGGCTCTAGAAACACCATTTTGTCATATTCAGTACAGCACAATATCTGGTTTCTCTCCAGCTGGTTGGTTTATCCTCTTTGGAAGAAACTGGGTCTGACTCAGTAGAGACTATGATTAGACAGGCAGATACCAGGCAGGACTATACAAGGCTAGGCTGCTGGGCTAATGGAGCGGTTACTTAGAGTGGTTGAAAGAACACAGATCCAAGATGGAGGTGAAAAGACCTATGTTAGAGAGAATTCTAGAGAGGTGGGATAGCTGTATTTGATCTAAATGATGGGAAAAAGGGAGAGACAGAGACAGGGAGAAGAGATCAAAAACAAGATGAGAAAGCAGGTTGATGGTTGCCTCAGCTGGGTGTTGAGAGATAAGGATTGACTGGGAAAGTGACTCAAGAGAACTTTTTAGGATTGTGAAAATATTGTCTTGATTGGAGTGATAATTATGCGGGTATATTCATTTGTCAAAACTCACCCAATTTTTGTAGCATGTCAATGGTTTGCCAATAAATGTTATACTTTTTTTTTTGTTGATTCTTTTTTTATTGTTGTTCAAGCACAGTTGTCTCTATTTCACCCCCCCACCCATCCCCACCTCCCATCCTCGATCCTACCCCCCTTTGGCTTTGTCCATGTGTCCTTTATACATGTTCCTTGATGACCCTGCCCCTTCTTTCCCTCATTATTCCCCTCCCCATTCCCTCTGGTTACTGTCAGTTTGTTCATTATTTCAATGTCTCTGGTTATATTTTGCTTGTTTGTTTGTTTTGTTGATTAGGTTCCACTTATAGGTGAGATCATATTGTATTTGTCTTTCACTGACTGGCTTATTTAGCTTAGCATAATGCTCTCCAGTTCCATCCATGTTGTCAGAAAGGGTAGGAGCTCCTTCTTTCTTTCTGCTGCCTAGCATTCCATTGGGTAAATGTACCATAGTTTTTTGATCCACTCATTTGCTGATAGGCACTTAGGTTATTTCCAACACTTGGCTTTTGTAAATTGCACTGCTATGAGCATTGGGGTGCATAGGTTCTTTTTTGAATTGGTATTTCAGGATTCTTAGGTGTAATCCCAGCAGTGGAATTGCTGGGTAAAAAGGCAGTTCCATTTTTAGTTTTCTGAGGAAAGTCCATACTGTTTTCCACAGTAACTGCACCAGTCTGCATTCCATCATCAGTGCACTAGAGTTCCCTTTTCTCCACAGCCTTGCCTGAAAATTTTTTAAGTAGGAAGAAGAAATAGGTGCACAAGTTTGAATAAGGGAGAGGGTCAAAACTCTGGACCAGAATTGTGTTGCGATACCTCAAGTTGCCATCTCACTAGGAGCTGGTCATGGGGGCCAATGACTAAAATCCAAGGCAAAAGGGGAATCCAAGATTGTGATGATAATATTATGAGAGATGGAGATGCTACTATGAGAGACAGAGATGGAGTAGCATCTCCATCTCTCATAATGTCATAAAATCATGTGTCAGAGCTGAATCACTTACTGAAGTATATTCCATGGGACACTAATTTTATGAGTTGCTCCCTACATCAAAAGAATCTGAAGTGCAATCAATTTTGGAAATGTTCATACTCTGCCCACTTCTTGGATAACTAACACTGTCCACCAGAATTATAATGCAAGTTACATTTTTAGTTTAACATTTTCAAGAAGGCATCATTTAAAGTTAAATTTAAGTTAATTAGTGTATTTTATTTAATCCAATATATAAAAATATTAATACATAAGAAATATAAAAAGTATTAATAAGATATTTTACCTTCTTTTTTAATACTAAACCTTAGAAATTCAATATGGCCTTGATTGGTGTGGCTTAGCTGGTTGGGCATCATCCTGCAAAAATGAAAGGTCACCAGTCTGAATCCTGGTCACATGCCTGGGTTGTGAGTTTGATCCCTGGTCAGGCCACACATAAGAGGCAACTGATAGATGTATTTCTCCCTCTTTTCTCCCTTCCTTCCCCTCTCTATAAAAAATAAATAAATGAAATCTTTAAAAAACAAATTTTTAAAAAAGTAATCTGGTGTGTATTTTATACCTGCAGACATCTCAGTACAGATGAGCCACATTTCAGGAGCTCAAAGCCATGTGTGCTTGGTGGCCGCTTTATTGGACAGGGTAGCCTCATAGCACTAAAGGTTCTGAGAAGCCCTAAAAAATGTCTTCAACTTTGTGGAATCCAATGTTTCCAAAACTTATTTGACCACAGGGCCTTTTTTTGGTTAGTTACATCTATTAGTATCTGTCCTATAGAAACACACTTCAAAAATATTAACCTATTTCAGAAATCACAAAGTTTTGATCCAAAAATTAGACATAAATACAGGTTTTGATTGTGCAATAAAATGTTTCTAAGTAATTTAAATTGCTTTTTAAAATTGGGAAATTTCATATTAAAATTCTGGATTTGTAATTTCTTTATAAAAATGGAAACACCTGATGTCACTGAATCTGTATTTCTTTGTGGCGGCAGGCTAAAGCTGCTCTCTTTGTTATGGGGGTGGGGAGGTGGAGAATGGGTGCAGAAGCACACACAGAGGGGCATGTTTGCTGTTCGGAATCATCCATACCACACCCACAATGTACACATGTACAGTATAACCATGCTGGGCACCTGTCCATGTAAGTTACTTACTTGCCCTGGAGGCACTTGAGTATCTCATCCCTGGTCAAGCTCTGTCATCTCACTTTTCAGAGAATACACTTAGGTACCAAAAAGTCAAAGGTCATGTGCCTGAAGTCATTTTACTAGTCATGACAGAGCAAGAACTTTCCCCATTTCTTCTGACCAGTCCCATATGCTCTCTGATGTTTCTGCTACTATTCTTTTATCTGTTCCTGCTTCTTCTCCTGCTACACTTTGAGAGAATCACAGAGTCGGTAAGTCACAGACCAGCTAACTCTTCACTGTTAAATTATGCTCTTTATGCTAAAGTGATTCTCTCTGCCTGACACAACTTGGATCGGCACTCATCGCTAATTAGATGCCGACAAAACAAATCAAGGGATGATAGGACCTTTGTGAAGGTCAAAATATCCCACTGTAGTACCAGAGATAGTCTCAAATTCCTTAGATAATCATTCTGCCTTCTTGTTTGGACTTAATCAAAACATCATGTCCACTGTTGAGAATAGACATCAAGAATCAATGAACATAATCCCAACACAAGGCATCAGGAGACAGCGCCTCTGGGCAAGAAGCCAGAACTGCCAGGGTTTTACTACTCCCAGAGGTATGTGTGTTCCTCTTAGCAAAATTCAAGTCTCCTATGGCTGATGCTTATCTCCAGGCCAAGGCCAATAGCATTTTTTTTCTTTATAACAACAGGAAATTTCCCCTGAGAGTTTTAGCTACTATTAATAAGAGAAAACATACCTAAGAATGTGAATAGATGTGTGTCTGTGTGTTTGAGAATTTGTGGGTGAGAGAGAAGAGCCAGGTACTCAGCTATCCTCATTGCCTAGAAAGACAAAGACCAAAAAGCAGAAGAAAATTAACCTGCAATGGTTTTTCTCTACATCTAATGCACTTGTTAGCTTACTGTGCACTTCCTGTGACCACAATATTTTCCAATGCAGATCTTTGAGTTGTCCCAATAAGAGCCCTTATTCCCTCAACTTCTTGCTATAACCCCAATCAAAAAGCAAAAAGTCTAGTCATAACCCTGCAGAGGAAACACAATGGAAGGAATTAGAATGGTTGCCCAAGACTGGCCTAGGAAAACACTGTCCACCCACTGTTTCCAACTACTGTACCTCCCACAACAGCAGTTAACCTCATAACTACTTCCACAGCCAAACAAGTTTCAGGGAAACCATGGGGCCTTTTCCACTTTGTGTTCTAAATAGCATCAGTCAGAATTTCCCACTTACTAGTTGTTTTGGCCTGGATTCCCCAGAAAGCAGAGCCCAAAGCAAAATCATAAAGCCTCTACTAAAGAGGCAATAGCAGGGACAGGTGTGAGGATAGAGGCAGTGAGGAGGCAGCAGGACAGCATGTGAGGGTGTGTCATTGGGCTGGCCATCATGTGGCATCCAGGGAGACTTGGAATCAAGAGGCCTTCGAGGCAAGAAAAATAGATGCCAAGCACCACCCCCCTCCACTTTATATAGTGAAGTGCTCCACTGTCCACCCAAGACTTGCAAAAAGGGATGGGATAGCCCAAAATTACTATGCCTGCATTATCCCACCACCCACCCCAAGGTTATTAGTGGCTCAGAGGCTGTTAATGAGAAAGATTAAAGTATAAAGATTGGCAAGGGTAATGTTTGTTTTCTGTTACCCAAGGGGGAGAGAAATAGAATGTTATTTCCTTCCCTTAAGTGGTGATGTGAACTAAAGAAGAATAGTCAGAGACTTGACTTTTTCCCATAGAATGTGGGGACACAAGGCCTGGTGTGCCTCACACCTGAGGAAGAAGTAAAGATAAGGGCCCTGGTGCAGGCAAAAGAGTGAAGAGAGTTGTATTAGGAATGGTCTGTGATTTCAGCATTTTGGGTAAGGACACACACATTGCTTTGGGTCACGTGAGCTCCTTCTGGAAGGGATTCACCCACAAGTAGTTTTCAAATGGACCCTACCTAAGAAAACTGGAGGAACAAGATGACTTAAATAGAGAAGTGGACCAACAAAAGCCAGGAGTCCAAGTAGCTAGGTAAATGAGGTATCAACCTAGTCAAGGGGACTGTAGGCAACAGACCTTAGCAGCATAAAGGTAGTCTCTAAAGAAACCCCCTTTCAAAAACTGCACAGGCAAAAGATGCCAAAGTGTTTACTGTGCCACAGGCAAAGTGTACCTACAGCAGGTGAAATAGTACCACTTCCACAGAACAGCACTATTCTCCTCTAAGCTCAGCACCACTCCAGCTCCTGATTGTAAGAGCAGGTAGTGAGAGAAAGTGGGGAAGAAGCTGAGCCTGTCTCCTCTCCTACTACAGACTTCCTAGCCAAGACGGTGTGAAAAGAGGGAGGGAAGAAATTTTAAATTGATTAAAAGCCCAGAGTTTTGATGTTAGACTGGCCTAGGTTATATTATCATTACTACCCAAAGAGAAGTGGCCAAAAAAAGTCTGGAATTTTCTGGGATTTCATCCAAAGGCTGAGAAAAATACATGAAGAAAACAGGTTGGAAGACATAGTGGTAAGAAAGATGGAAATTGCTCCCTGGATGTACCTTGCAGAGCAATTGAACAGCCACAGTGCTGAACTGCAGGGCTCTTCAGACTATTATGCATCCTAACTGGTTCAGTCAATGTCAAGACAAAAACTAGACATCATGTCATCTCATCAATTTATTCTTTTCTACAAAAATTAACTTATTAACATATCACAAGAAAGTCCCTGGCTGTGTGCAGCGTTCATTGAATGAACATCAACCTGCTCCCCAAACCTCTCTGTTGGTGTTGCCCTCACCCCATCTGGCAAGTAAGTAAACTTTACGAAAAGCAAAGATGTCAAAAGTGAAAATTTCTAGGGAAAAAAAAAACTTGTTCTTGACTATGAGATAGAAATCACTGGAGAATAAATGAGGACCAATAATGCCAAAAAGAACATCACTTTCAGAGGCTAGAAAGAGTAAGGGGGAAGAAAGAGTGATAAGAAAGTAAACTGAGGAGCTCAGCAGGAGGGAGGTGATAAGGAGAAGATGCAGATGTGTGGGAGTATAGAGGACCAGCTCTTATCTGAAAGGGGCAGCCTGGGGAGAAGAAAATAAGGAAGAAGGTAGAGGGAATATTTAAAATAGAGACTCTCCATTGACCTGAGGGCTAAAAGGTTGACCTGACCAGCCCCAAAGAAGTCACCTGGTCACTAATGAAACACATCAGGGCAAAGCTCTTGGCTATTTGCCAGATATGAGGCCACACCTGTGTGGAAGCATCCACACTAAATCTGCATACTGCCTATGCCACCCCCAGAATCCTCAGCGGTCCTTCTGGTGCCAAAGAGGGGAAGCAATCTTACCAGGACACAGCTGCTGATGAAAGAGGAAGACTTCAAGGTCTTCAAACAGGACATGTCTTCTCCCAGACCCAACACCTGGCTAAGGCAGTTGCTTTATCAGCAGCAGCCAGGAGGAGGGAAATAAACTCAGATCAAGAGCTTTGAACAGAGCCAGCTAGCAATCATTAGGCTTGAGGCTCAGAGATCAGACCAAGTTATAGAAACCAAGTTCGATATCCAAAAAGCAGGCTGTGTCTCCTGGACTGTTGTAACTGTGAGGACACAGCCTCTGAGCACAAGTCTTGTTTGTCCTTTTCCCTGGTGGCCAGGGGAGGGTGGGAAGCACAGTGTTGAGGAATGGACAGGTGCTGGCTCCTTCCCTATGATTTTCTTCTTCCTTGTCCTTACCTGTTCACAAGAGTAAAAAGAGACAAGATCCACTAAGCTGATTAAAATATATTTCTATGTAGTTTCTCCATTTCTGTTATTTTCAATTAGAATAAAAATGTCTCTACCCCTAATCTCTTTTACACAACTTCCTAAATACTGAGTTTGCAATTTGTTAATATTGCAAACATCAAAGACGTCTCTGAAAGAACCCATATTCTATAAAAAGCTGTGTTTTCCTTTTTCTGAATATTTAAGCAGAATAAAGCCATTTACAAATGAAAGTACACGATGGCCTAAAAAGTCCTACCATGTGAAATTGTGGCTGTTGGTTCCAATTCCCTCTTATTTAAGGGAACATTTGGACTATACCAGTGTGAAAATATAGCATCTTGACATCATGAGGTTAATGGTGCAGAACCACCTGTACTTAACATGCTGGCTTCTACTCCATTAACATGCCTAACTCAGTTTTCTTGATCTGCCAGGGAGAAATGGGATGAAAATCAATAACCTTCTCAAAAGCATTGATGAGATTTTGTTCTCTCAGACTGCAAAAGCATGTCAGATTTCTTTACAGAGATTTTCACTAACAAATTGCAGTATTGCAATATAAAGCAATGTTGTATGAAATCAAGAGTGCCACCTCATTATTTTTTCCTTCCTGCAACATATACTTCATGTTTGCATTAGTACATTCAAAATGCCAAAAAGATAAGTACTTTACCAATCCTAAGACAGAAGTAAGTGGAGGCGCTTGTTAATAGTTTCAGTACATTTCTTTTTGTTGTAAGTTCTGCTTTCATATCTTTCCAAGAAGTCCCTCCCTCTATTTTGGCAATGAATGAACTTGCCTGGATGCCTTCCCTTTCCACCCCCAGCTCTAGCCCTGCTTTGCCAAAGCAGAGGCTGCACACTGGACCACCATCCCAGGCTTCAAAGTCTTGCCCAATCACACCCTGAGAAATGGATTGGAAAATGGAGCTTCTGCTATAGGAATGAGATAGCAGTTCCTTGGCTACCTCAGACTGATCCTCTACATCTCACAGTGTAAAACTTTTTTACCTAGATGCTTCCAGGCCCCAATGGCCATTCTTGCTTCAGCTGCCTTCTTGAACTTGATCTTGTACTTGCCTGAATGGCATCAGCTGCCTCACTCTCCTCCCCTGCCCCATTGCCTGTCTGACTCATAGCATCTGCAAACCCCAACCCCACCCCACTTGCCTAGAGGTGCTCCTTGCTCTGTCGTTCATTCCTGCCATCCTGCCCTCCCCCTTAAGAGTCAGGAAGTCAGGAGCATATGTCCTGTATTCTGAGTGTGCATGTGTTGATTCTTGTGTTAGAGCAGGGGTCAGCAAACATTTCCTATAAAAAGCCAGAGAATAAATACCTTAGGCTTTATAGACCACACAGTCTCTGTCACAACCCCTCAGCTCTGCCACTGTCCTGTGTCTTAGTCAGGAGTCTCCAAGAAACAGAACCGATTGGAGATACATAGACAGATATGTGAAAGGGGAGTCAATAAAATGGAATTTATATATTAAAAATTGTGTATTTATTCTTCCATGTTCAAACTTCAATCACCTTAAAGTACACACTGTTTGATGCAATACACCTACTGAGACTTTTTTTCCACTAATCAAAACAGTTTTTGAACTCATTGATATTGATGCCTTTTTCTGCTTCTGGCATTTTTTGTTTAACCTCTTCCACATCAGCAAGACATTTCCCTTTGAGGACTTTTTTTCATTGGGGAAACAAAAAAGTCTCTTGGAGTGAAATTAGGTGAATAGGGAGGGTGGGGCACAGGAGTCATGCCATTTTGTGGTGAAAAACTGGTGAACACTCACTGCAGTGTGGGCAGGTGCATCTGTAAATCACCCATCATGAAATGGGCAAATGCATTGAAAGAGTCTACAAAAGAAAATTCACTGAAGCCAAACACAGCCTCTCACAACAACACCAGCTAGTGCACTGCTCCTAGAACACTCACCTAGTGGGACAAGCCTGTACTGTAAGCGGCCTGGCACTCCAAAAGATAATTTCTTTTCTGGGGGTTTCCACCTTGTAAAAAGAGATTTATTATGACAACTGGATCACGTGGTTATGCAGGTTGAAAAGTCCCACAATCTGCCATCTGCAAACTAGAGAGCCAGGGAAACCAGTGATATCAGTCTGTCTAAGTGCAAATGCCTGAGAACCAGGGTCTCCAAGGTCTGAAGGCAAGAAAAAAATGGATGTCACAGCTCAAGACGAGAGAGAGAATTTGCACTTCCTTAACAGTTCTGTCCCTTTGGGCCCCAGTGGATTGGATGATGTCAGTCTCCACTGGTGAGGGTGACTTTCCTGACACAGTCTCCACCAGGACACTTCATAGGCACACCCAGAAGTCACGTGTTACCAGCTCTATGGGCAGCCACAAGCTCAGTCAAGTAGACACATGTAATTAACCATTACACCCGTGGAAGCCGCCCTAGACAGTACATGTGAACAAATGGGCCAGGCCATGCTCCAGTGGATCTTTAGTTACAGACAACTGACATTTGAATTTCATCTAAATATCATGAGTCACCAAATGTTACTCTTTTCATTTTTTAAAAACCATTTAAAAATGTAAAAACTATTTTTAGTTCAGGGACTATGTGACAACAGGCAGTGGGCCAAATTTTTCCTGTGAGACTTTATCTGCTGAACCCTGTGTTAGAGATGTCAAGTAAGCTTCTCGTAGTGGTTGGCATAGAGTGGATAAAAAATAGTTGCTTTGTGAATGAGTTGAAAAATAGTAAGGAAAAATGATAGTATGAGAGTATGAAGGAATAAATGATAAAATAACGGAATGAATCAAGAAATGATGATTGAAAATATTTAATTGATCCCAAAGCACTAAAAAATGTCTTTGATCATTTTCCTTTTTAATTCCAGTCTAAATTTTGATCTCTAGACTCCCTTGCATCCAATTTTCAACCTCTTTCCCACTTTCTGATTCAACAAATGTTCTTAATAAACACCTGCTATTTTACAGCCAGAGCTGATGCCAGCCACTAAGGACAGACCAGTGGGTGAGAGAGGCTTCACCCTCCTGGAGTTCAGACCCTAGTTAAGGCTTTACTAAGTGGACAAGAAATTATATTACCGTATGAATGCCTATGAGACAGTACAGGATTCTGAGATCACATGCAATGTGACCTGTCAAAATGGAATCAGGCTTCAATGAAAGTGAGAGAGGCTGGCCCTAGCTGTGTGGCTCAGTTGGCTGGAGTATCATCCCATACACCAAAAAGTTGCAGGTTCAATCCCCGCTTAGGGGGTTGAACCCACATACCTAGGCTGTGGATTCAATCTCTGGTCAGGGCACTCATGGGAGACAACTGATTAATGTTTCTCTTTTACATTGATGTTTCTTTCTCCCTCTCTCTCTTCCTCTCTTTCTCCCTAAAAATCAATAAAAACATATCCTAAGGTGAGAATTTAAAAAAAAATGAGAGAGGTCGAATGAGATGAACAGATGAGCCTTTGACCACCACCAAAACAGGACCCCTTTCCTTCCCTTCTAATCAAACCCAGCCTGTGTAATTCTGGAATCCTTGGTAGGACCAAACCCAAAGGACTTATACACTAAACACTGTGTCCCCCCCAACCCAAATTCATATGTTGAAATCTTAACCCTTAACATAATGACACCTGAAGGAGGGGCCTTCAGAGTGATTATGTCAAGGGGGCAGAGCCCTCATAAATGTTCTTTGTTAGAAGAGACAGGAGAGGGATCACTTTTCTGTCACCCAGGTAAGGATACAATAAGAAGATAGACACCTGTCAACCAAGAAGAGCACTCTCTCTGGAAACCAAGTCTGCTAGCACCTTGATCTTGGACTTCCAGCCTCCAGAAGGGGAGGGTTCAGTATTTGTCATTTAATCCTCTAGCCTGTGTTATTCTCTAATAACCACCCAAACTGACTAAGGGAGGGCTCACCTAATGTTCAAAATATCTCTCTAAAGTTCTCTTAGATTCCCTCTAATCATTAATTTGTGTGTTTGTTGGTTATAAATTCCAAAAAGAATTTGAGACAAATTTTAATCTTAAAACACATATAAAATTTTCTTTGAACAAAGAAAAACGAATCCCCAGCTGCCATGTGTTTTTATGAAAGATACAGAAAGGTTCCCAAAATGGATGTTTCTTGCATGGCCCTTAGATAAAAGCTAGGGAAATAGCATTAAATCTTAACGGAGTAGAAGCATTACTGAAGAGGACTGAGATAATATGGACCAGACACAGGCTTTCTGAAAAGCTAACTCAATGCCGGGCTTGAACTCAAAGGATGTAGATGAATCGATGTTTAACATGAGCCCTCTATGGTCTCTTACACACATCAAATGTCTCCAGCCAGCTTCTGGCAAGTGCTGAATTGTAGCAAATTCATCATGGGTTTCTCTGATGCACTCCTGAACACATGTCAGTGGATCCTGCTTTAATCACAGAAAGGCAAAGCCAGCCTTCCAGGAAGGTGGAGAAATCCGTACACCATGTGATGGGAGAGGCAGGAAGGCCACTACCCAGAAACATCTGCATGCATCCAGGTGGCACTGTGCTGGGCGCCCTTCCTAGAGCAAAACTGATCACCACTCTGTCCTACTCAGCTTCCTTCAGGGGCGCCCCATCAGCTTCCAAATAAAATCCACATCCCTTGAAGTGATAGAAAGAGATCTTCCTAGAGAAAAAAATTAAGTTAGATTTCTACCTCATGCTTTAAACCAAAATAATTTCCAGATGGGTTGAAGAGTTAAATGTAAGAAATAAAACCAAAAAGAACCTGAAAAAATACAGAGAAGTAACTTTTCTCTGATCTATGGGTTGTAAAGATTTTCTAAACATGCAAGCAAAAAGGAAAAGGGATGGATAGATTGGACTATGTAAAAATCAGAAAGGTCCATATATGACAGAAATAAAAATAATGAAATCAAAAGGCAAATGGCAAATAGAAGGAAATATTTTACCATATGATTAAGAGTTACTGTTTAAAATGCAACCAGCACTGTGCAAAGGAATGAGAAAACAGATAAATATGGTAACAAAAAAGCATGGGTAAAGGCATGAACAAAAGAAAAGAGAAATTCAGTGATTTATTCAAACACATGCTACGCTTATTCTATGCCAAACCCCACATCCATCAATGAGCAAAGGGGTTGTGTGTGGAGGTTGCTGTGGTCCGTCCAGCCCACAGAGCCCAGCCCTGAGGAGTGGTGGCTGCCAGAGACTCTGATGGAATCCCTTTCTAGACTTACTTCCAGCAAAAGTAGTTGTCTGTCCCACAACAGTGTCCCTCCCCTGGGACAGCTGCATGTAAGGGTTGGTCAAAGGACAGATTACCAAAAACAGGCCCCCTTGCCTTGAGTCAAGACAGCTCCGAAGGTGACCCAGCTCATCATTCAGCTTCTCTTCTGCCTGGTCATGTTCCACTCACTCTTCTTCAAGTGGAGTGCTCAGGGCCACCACCCACAGACACACTGCAGCCTGTCAATCTCAGGTCTGGTCCCACAGGGCCTAAAGTGAGACAGGTGTGTTCAGTTTAACCGGTAACAGAAGAAAGGCATATGGAAGCAATAGCATGCCCATATTTTTAAATGAGAATACCCAGAGTTCCTAAATAAGATGACAGGCACTCTCATATTAGCCTGATGCAGATATGAATTGGAATCATTTTTCTAGAGAATAATTTAGCATAAGTGCCAGACTCATGTGAATACACATAACCTCTGATCTTTTTAATTCTAAAGATTTGGTCTCATGGAAATATTTACAAGGAAAGTGACTTTTATTTGAGACATGCTGAGCATATAGGAAAAATATGCAGTAAGAATCTAAATTATTTAATAAATTATGTCACATACCTACTATGCCACCATTCCAAATCATTTTATAGAATAGTAAAGACATGGGAAAGACTTTGATCTTAACAGATAATTGACAAAATAGCATGAATATTATAAGCTAAGTTTTTTAACTTACCTCTTGCTTGTAAAGGGCACCTTAAGCTTTCGTTTTAAGTGGGGCCATAGGCTGTGCCTGAAAGATAAGTTCAACGTACAGATGTTTTACATTTGGCCAAACAGAATTTAAAATTTAAATAATGTACATAGTTTGGAGAGAGTGGGGAAGAAGACATATACACTCTCCATTGCAGTCCCCGATACTCTCCATCACTGTGGGTTTTTCCTTTCCTAATATTTAAAAAACATTTTATTGAACTTATTGGGGAAACATTGGTTAATAAAACTATGTAGGTTTCAGGGGCACAGTTCTATAACACATCATCTGTATATTGTACTGTGTTTACCACCTTGAGTCAAGTCCCTTTCCATCATTTACCCACATTTACCCTCACCCCATACCCACCTTTCCTTCTGATGATCACCAGGCCATTGTCTGTGTCTATAAGTTTTATTTGTTTTTTTCTTAATCCCTTCACCTTATTACCCAGTCCCAAACCCCACCTCTCCCCTGATACCTGGCAATCTGTTCTCTATATCTATGTGTCTGTTTCTATTTTGTTTGTTAGTTTATTTTGTTCATTAGATTCCACATATAAATGAAATCATATGATGTTTGGCCTTCGCTAACTGGCTTATTTCACTTAGCATAATACTCCTCAGGTCCACCCATGCCTTCACAAAAAGGTCAGACAAATTTCCTTCTTTTTTAAAGCTGAGTAGTATTCCATTGTGTAAATGTACCCCAGATTTTTATATCCACTCATCTGCTAATGGGCACTGGGGTTGCTTTTGCATCTTGGCTATTGAAAATAACACAGCAATGAACATAGGGGTGCCTATATTCTTTTGAATTATTGTTTTATTTGGATATATTTCCAAAAGGGAATTGCTAGGTCATAAGGCACTTTAATTGTTTTTTATTTTATTTTCATTGTTCAAGTACAGTTTTCTGTCTTTTACTCCCATCCCAGCCCACCCCCCACCCCCACAGCCCTCTTGTTTTGAGGAAACTCCACGCTGCTTTCCACAGTGGCTGCACCAGCAGTCACAAGGGTTTCCTTTTCTCCATGTCCTCACCAACACTTGTTTGTTGATTTATTGATGATAGCCATTCTAACAGGTATAAGGTGATATCTCATTGTTGTTTTAATTTGCATTTCTCTGATGATTAGTGACAGTGAGCAACTTTTCATATGTCTATTGGCCATCTGTATATTCTCTTTGGAGAAGTGTCTATTCAGGTCCTTAGCCCATTTTTTATTGGAATGTTTGAGGGGGTTTTTTGGTGTTGGGTTGTTTTGAGTTCTTTATAAATTTTGTTTTGAGTTCTTTATAAATTTTGGATATTAACCCCTTATGAGATTTACAATTGGCAAATATGTTCTTCTATGGAGTGGGTTGTCTTTTCATTTTACTAATAGGTTTTTTGCTACACAAAAACTTTTAAATTTGATGTAGTTCCATTTATTTATTTTTTCTTTTGTTTCCCTTGTCTGAGGATATATATATATATATATATATATATATATATATATATATATATATGCTAAGAGAAATGTCTGAGATTTTACTGTTTATGTTTTCTTCTAGGATTTTTATAGTTGCAAGTCTTACATTTAAATCTTTAATGCATTTTGAGTTTATTCTTGTGTATGGCATAAAAATGTGGCCTAGTTTCATTTTTTTGCACATCTCTCAAATTTTCCCAACATCATTTTTTGAATAGACTACTTTTACCCCATTGTACTTTCTGCATCCTTTGCCAAATATTAATTGGTCATAAAGGCAAGGGTTTATTTCTGGGCTCTCTACCCTGTTCCATTGATCTATATGTCTTTTTATATCAGTACCATGCTGTTTTAATTATTATGTCCTTGTAATATATTTTAATACCAGATAGCGTGATTTCTCTAAATTTGTTCTTCATTCTCAAGATTGCTGTGACTATTCAAGATGTTTTATGGTTCCATATAAATATTTGGAATATTTTCTCTAGTTCTGTGAAATACACTATTGGTATCTTGATAAGAATCACATTGAATCTATAAATTGCTTTGGGTAGGATGGACATTTTAATGATGTTAAAATGTCCTATCTTTCTATCCATGATCACAGTATACACTTTCACTTATTTGTATCTTCTTCAATTTCTTTCTTCATGGTCTTATAATTTTCCAAGTACAGGTCTTTTACATCCTTAGTTAAATTTATTCCTAGATATTATTTCAAAGCAATTGTAAATAGGGTTGTTTTCTTAATTTTCCTTTCTGAATATTGATGTATGAAAATGAAACTGATTTCTAAATATTGATTTTGTATCTTGCTACATTACTGAATGCATTTATCAGTTCTAGTAATGTGTGTGTGTGTATGTGTGTGTGTGTGTGTGTGTGTGTGTGTGTGTATGAAATCTTTAGGGTTTTCTCTATACAGTGTTACGTCATCTGTAAATAATGACAGTTTTACATCTTCCTTTCCAATCTGGATGCCTTTTATTTCTTCTTCTTAATTGATTGCTGCAGCTAGGACTTCCAGAACTATGTTGAATAAGAGTGGTGAAAGGAAACATTCATGTTTTGTTCCTAATTTTAAGGGAAATGCCTTTAACTTTTCCCTGTTGAGTAATATTTGGCTGTGGGTTTGTCATATTTGGCCTTTATATGTTGAGGTATATTCCCTCCAATCCTACTTTTTTGAGAGTTTTTACCAAAAATGGGTGCTGAGTTTTATGAAATGCTTTTTCTGCATCTATTAATATGATCATGTGGTTTTTATCCTTCATTTTATTTATGTGGTATATCACACCTATTGATTTTCAGATATTGCACTAACCTGGCGTCCACAGAATAAATCCCATTTGATCATGCTATATGATCTTTCTAATGCATTGCTGGATCCAATTTGCTAATATTTTTTAATCAGTGTTCATCTGGGATATTGGCCCATAATTTTCTTTCTTTGTAGTGTTTTTATCTGGTTTTGGATTTAGCATAATGCTTACCTCATAAAATGAGCCTGGGAGTCTTCTCTTGAATTTTTTGGAATTGTTTGAGAAAGATATGTGTTAGTTCTTCTTTGAATATTTGGTAAAATTCACCTGTGAAGTCATCCTGTCCAGGACTTTTATTTTTTGGGAGTTTTTTGATTACTTCTTCAATTTCACTAGGTGTAATCTGTCTATTCAGATTGTCTAATTTTTCCTGATTCAGTTTTGGAAGATTGTATATTTCTAAGAATTTACCCAATTTGCCAAATATTTTTTTTTACAATCCTATGTATTTCTGTGATGTTGGTTGTTACTGTTTCTCTTTCATTTCTAATTTCATTTATTTGATTCTTTTCTCTTTTTTCTTGATGAGTCTGGTTAAACATTTATCAATCTTGTTCATCTTTTCAAAGACCCAGCTCTTGGTTTTATTATCCTTTGTATTGTTTTGTTTGTTTGTTTGTTTGTTGTCTCTGTGTCATTTATTTCCACTCTAATTTCTATTATTTCTTCTATTCTACTTGCTCTGGGTTTTGTTTATTGGTTTCTTTCTAGTTCTTTTAGGTGTGTGCTTTGATTGTTTATTTGAGATTTTTCTTGTTTTTTGAGGTAGACCTACATTGATACAAATTTCCCTCTTAGGACTGCTTTTGCTGCATTCCATAGATTTTGGGTTGTTTGTTCTCACTTTCATTTGTTTCCTGGTAACTTTTTACTTCTTCTTTTGATCTCATCATTAACTACTCATTGTTTAGTAACATATTATTTAGCCTCTATGTGTATGAGTGGTTTTCAGTTTTTTTATTATAATTGATTTCTAGTTTCATATCATTATGGTCAGAGAAGATGCTTGATATGATTTCAATCTTCTTAAATTTATTGAGATGAGTTTTGTGTCCTAACATGTGGTCTATCCTGGAAAATGTTTCATGTGCACTTGAAAAGAATATATTCTGCTGCTTTGGGCTGAAGTTTTCTGAAGATGTGAATTCAATACATCTGATCTAGCGTGTCATATGACACCATGTCTTATCTCACTCTTTGTGTTCATCAAGATTTGTTTTATATATTTAGGTGTTCCTATGTTGGGTGCATAAATGTTTACAAGGGTCATATCCTCTTTTTGGATGACTCTTTTTCCTAATTCTTGAAGGTATTGAGTTTGTGACTCATTGAAAATCTGAGAGCAAAAGAAAGGAATGTTACTCAGAGAAAAGTGGCTTCTGTGAGCAGAACACTTTATTGGGTCATTGTAATTGTGAAAAGAGAACCTGCAAAGGCAGGTTCATTTTTAATTTGGGTGAATGGATAGATGGTGCCACTCACTGCAGTGGGAACAATAAAAAATAAGTGATTTCAGCGGAGACCTGTTGAGTTTGAGCAGCTTGTGAGATAGTTATCTGAAGATATCCAGTGAGAAGTGAAGAGCTCTGGGTGTGAAATCCTGGACAGAGATGATTATTGAAGTCTCTGGCATGTGTGAAATAGACACAAAGGTGTAATGTCAGCAAAGGGCATAGGATCAAATCCTGAGAAAATAAGATTTTTCAGTTCTCACATTACTCAACCAAGAACAGCTTGCAAGATTATTGATCACTCCCTCCTCTTAATAGGCTCCCTTCCAAGGCTTCATAGACACAACTGTCTTCTGATTTCCTTCCTGGTAGTGGAAGAATTGTCCATAAAGGAGAGGAAAACCAAGAAAGCGTAGAAAAGTGTCAGAGAGGCTAATAAAGGAGAGAGTTTCAAAATGGAGATAATGACCAAAAATGCAGAAAAGGAGAGGGAGTTAAGGACTTTTGAAGGTGTTCCTTGAATTTAACAATAATGTTTTGTTTTTTTATGACCTGGGAAAGAGTAGCTTTGAGGGAGTGAAAAATGTCAGAGTTTCAGGGAGAGAGTAGAAGGTGCAGAAGAGGTGATCACAGGCGAGGACAACCCCTCAAAAGTTAGTGATGAATACATTCTATGAACTTTGCAGGGGAGCCCTCACTGATGTGTGCATGTGTGTATGTATGTGCGTGCTCAATGTAACAGCCCAGACCAGGGGTCAGCAAACTTTGTACAGGGCCAGATAGTAATTGTTTGGATTTTGTGGGCCATGTGATCTGTGTCACAAATGTTCAACTTTGCCAGTGTAGGACGTTGACTACACATCACTTTGTGGTCTCTTTACATCTCTTTAGAACAGCCATTCTCAAAACTCTAGTTTGTATCAGCACCACTTGGAGGGCTTGTTAAAACAGATTGCTGAGCACCCCCCACTCCGGTTTCTGACTTGTGTGGTCTGAGCTGAAATCTAAGAATTTGCATTTCTAGCAGATTCCCACGTGACACCCATGCTGCCGATCCGAGGGCCACACTTGGACAGCCACTGTTCTAGGTTTCAGCTATGAATTTTAGATTCCATTATGCTGAATTGGTCCATGGAAAAGACCATGCTTTCTATTTCTTTTAAGGTCATCCCCACCCTCTCAGGCAATTTCATAATACAGCTCAAATGCTATTGCCTTCCTTGCCAGCAGAGGTAAAATTAATGTACAAATATTTACTCTGGGCTTTCCCTTCCCCTCCAGTAGTATATAAGAAGGTCTCAGCTGCCAAGGCAGAAGATCATCTAAATACTTCAATTCAGCAAGGAACTGGTAAATGTTTAACAACTGGCTTATGTGGTAATTTGAGCATTTGCCAATTTCTGTTGCGTAAATACACCAATGTGGTTGAATTCTAGCTACCAATGTGATTTCACTAAATACAGCCTCAAGCAGAGATGTGCACCATCAGATCCTGTGAGCCAGTGTTAGTGGGCTCAAGCCCTTCCATGCATCACCTCCCTCAGGAGGGCTTGGAGAATGGGGGTGGACCAGAGAATCACAGCTGCTTAATGCTTAGTGGCTGGCCCAGCTTGGCACCTGACCTATCTGGATTTCACTGTGGGTCTCAAGTCTCTGAAATGTGGAATGCTGACATTCTTCTTTGGAAGGTTCCAGTGAAAACCAGCCTCTCAGAACCTATTCTATTGTGGCAGTCTTCCTCTCATACCCAACTCCCTTATCAACTTACCTTCTAAGGTGTTCAAGTAGAAAAAAGTCCAAGAATGGGTCCTGGGCCTTGCTTCTGTTGGGATGGCAGAAGGTGTTTCCATTTTGGGGACCTCTGAGGAAAGACAAGGGCAATATGCTCTGTGGCAGAGTCTCTCCTGGCTCTAACCATTAGGCTTTCAGAAATTTCAAAGAGATCAGGCAGAGCTCAAAACCACAGCTTCCTGTTACAATTACCTGAGTGGTGTCATTTATTTATTAATCTATAAAGACCGGCCCTCAGATCTTCTGGTTTAATTAATCGAGAGTGGGACTTGGGCTTCAGTATTTGTCATAGGTTTTTCTGAGGGGCAGCTAGGGTTGGGAACACCTGAGCTGGAACAGAATTGTTGATCTTTCATCCAAGGGGACCTAGACCCCAAACAATTCAACCTTCATTTGAAAGATGAGAAAATTAAAGCCCAGAAAGACAAGAATTTGCCCAAGATCACGGAGCTTGTTAAATGCACTGGGCTTAGAACATGTGCCCTCTGACTTCCAGTCCAGGGCACTCTCTGATACACCACACTGGTTCCTGTGCTCTAGAGACAATGACACTAAACGTATTTGTCCTTGTTGAACTTCCCTGTGACAAGGGCTTGGGGGCCCAGGTACTCAGCCCTGGATTTCCATAAGGAAGTTCCCAGTGTTTACACTGGAGGAAGACAAACAAGGTACAGTATTGCTACCTACCCCCATCAGTACCACCAATAGTAAGTTGTCTTTGAAACATCTTTCTCCACAGTTGAAGAGAAAATGTTTTCTTGACTTGGCATGCTTATAAATACAAAAAAGAATAATTAAATTTGCTTTTAAGTTACCAAATGCACCATGTAGGTCTGTAATTGACCATGAGAGTGTCAGGAAAATATGATCTATCCTCTATAAATCAGGAAACCTTAAACAGGCTCTCTAATCGTAAATGCCGATCCCAGCAGTGTCCAAAAAAGCTCATGTTTATAAATTGTTCCCTGATGTTTTAAGTAAGTGCACAAACACAAATCATACTAGGGACTTCAGAAAAGACTTAGCTGTGTGGCAATTTATTATAAGCAGTGTAATTTTCATCAGTCAAGCAGCCCTAGACTGTAATTACCTCTCCACCAAAAGAGTTACAATTGCTTTCATTACATTTTCCTAGTCATATGCTTGTCTGGAGTGCCACAGAGACACTGAATGGAAAATGCATTTATTTATTGTTAGTCTTCCTAATGGCTTGTTACTCGGTTTCTGAAGATGTTATCAAGTCACTTGCTTTCCCTACTCCTCCCATCTCCACTAGCGGCATTTACAGAAGACAAAAGAAAATTCTTAGCTCACACTGAGCATCCAAAAACTGCCCAGTATCTACAGGTAACCCACTGGGTGGAGGAGTCTCTGATAGGCTGGCTAACGTTCAAATGCTGAAGATTAATTAAAACCACACACCATTGAGCATAACTACCAGCCTCCCAGTCTGAAAAGAAACCACATTTTGTTCCCTATAGTTACAGTTTTATAGGAACATTCAAAAGACTCAGAAAGTGATCCACAGGGCTGTCTCCCAGGTGGGTGGATGTATTAATCAGAGTACATGGTCTCCCTCGTACCTTGAAACACAAGAGTCAGGGGATATTTTTGTCCTTCTTACAACCCTCTTATCCCAGATGCCCTGAAAGATAAAACTGGGGACAGAGATCCTGTATTTGGAGGATGAGCATGGAAGGGTAATGAGGAGACCATGTCTCCAAAGGGCCAGTTGCATTTTATCAAGCCAATGCATTTTTTCAGTTGATGGAGTATTTGTTTATTGGTTAGAGCAGAAGACAACTCTGGGTTGCATTCCACAGAAATTGTCCCACATTTATGTCATGGGCTGGCAGCTCTGCCACTCAGTATTTGTGACTTTGAGCAAGATGCTTAACTTTTAAGAACCTTGGCTACCTGAAGTTCCACCGAAGAGCCAGGAGTTAAAAACTACAACTCTTACAACTGTCACATCAAACTTGGGACATATAAGAAAGAGACTATGTCAATACTGGGAGAATTCCTTCCCATGTTTTGTTTAGTTTTGTTTTGTTTTCTTGTCTTTTCTTGTTTAAAACCATGTCATTACATACAGAAGCAGTAACCCAGCCTGGGAGATCCTCATTAACAGCATTGAGAAAGAACATACTAAATAGTCTAAAACCACAGAATGCTAACAATTTAAGTCTTGGAAAGATATGAGCAATACCATCCACTTTATAATCTTGTTTTATAGATAAGAAAACTGAGGTCTAGAGATGCTCAGAAATGTATCAAGGTCACAGAAATGCTTAATAACCAGTCTCCTAACTTGGCCCTACCAAAGCCCATCCCCCACTGATGCATTCGATGACTGACTTGCTGGCCATCATTGTGGAATGCCATTCACTAAACTTCGCCCTGCACATCAGAGTACACGCACCTTCTTGAGCATGTATGTGAAGTGGCTTAGAACAGGGGACCCAGTACACGCAAGCTAAATTTAAATGCTCTGTCTTCCTTCTATAGACCCAAGAAAAATTCACACTCTTTTTACTGCAAACTAGTCCTGGGGATCCTGGCTACATACAGCATGTCCACTTCGTGGCAAGCTGCTGGAGAGCTCAGAGCAGCCTTACCTATACCTTAAACTGCTTCCCAAGAGAGTGGGGGACAGGCACAATTTCATCCCACCCCAAATAACCTCAGGTTGGATGTGCCACAACCAGTTAAGATGAATCCAAAATGCTCCCCAATGACAGCTAGGCATAGACTCAGACTTTATGAGGCCGGCTCATTCAGAGTAAAAATTTCTGCTTCGTATGATTTGTCAAATGGAAGAGCACTTGCCTTTGGATGCGTCTGTCACTTCTGCAGAAATCCTATACCCTCCATTTCCTCCCATTTGCTTGCATTTCACAAATGGCCACATCATTTTGTCAAATTGTGGAGCCACTTGGAAATTGGGCTTAGAGTTTTGCATAATCATTCATGTCAAGCCTGTGACACTCTGTGATTATATATAATGGTCTCTGAGGAGTCCTGATGCAGGGGAATGCTACCTGGTTGGCCTCACAGCCAGGTTTCCTTACAACCATTTCATGAACAGGGACACTGTGGGAAAATAGCTTCATCTCCCGTGGCCCTGTGCAGACAAGCAGAAAAGGCAGGAAGCTCAGCTTTAGTCAGTGAGTTAGTGTTGGGAAAATAAATTAATAGACTTGTCTAAAATTAACCTTCTTGAAAATTATTTCAGTTAAATTAATTTCTGTGCCTAGACACAAAGACCAAATTTCACTAAAATTTTACCAGGAGGAAAAAATAATAGCTTTTGTTACAAGGCACCTTACCTTTATCTCTGAAGATAAAAATGTAACTATCTCTCAAGAATGGAATGATGTTACTAGCATTACGTATTATGTGACATAGCTACATAAGGGTTCATTGTTATTCTCTCTACTTCTTGGTATATTTGCAATTTTTCATATTAAAACTTTTAAGATTTTATTTATTTATTTTTAGAGAGGGAAGGGGAAGGGAAAAGAAAGAGAGAAACATCAATGGTTGCTTCTCATGTGGCCCCCACTGGGGACCTGGCCCGCAACCCAGGCATGTGCCCTGACTGGGAATCAAACCTGCGATGCTTTTGTTTGCAGCCCACGCTCAATCCACTGAGCTATGCCAGCCAGGGTCTTCATTTTAAAACTTTTTTAATAAACCCTGTAAGGTTTGTTGTTTTTTTTTTGTGGGGATGTGAGTGTTGTCAAAATGTTCGACCATACTGTTGAATTCTACATCGTGTAGAGAAAAAGAAATGCACCCCAGGAAATCCCAGAGAGAAGCAAACATCTCTAGGAGAGCAGGGAGATGAGAACACAGGGGTGTCTCATGCCTCCTCTTCTGGGAAGAGCCCTGTGAAGACAACCAGTCTACAGGGAGGGTGGCAGGCCGTGCCAGAGTAGACAAGTGTTATACAGTGTCATAGAGTTGCCTGAAACCTGTCTTAGTAACAGAGTTGCAAAATGGGTCCCAGACAGCAGGCGTGGCATAGAATTTATGAAAATGCTTGTTGGACCAGAAGGAGCTGTGCAAGGAAAAAAACATGTCAGCAAATGTTATGTAACCAGATGACATGATTCCCAAAAACTTCAATATACCTCTCATTTTTTTAATGACAGGCATATTATTTATAACCAGGCAATAAAAGTTGAAATAAATTGAGTTATGAAAAAATAAAGTTGCACTTATTGCACGTTTGAGTGTGTGCACTATGATTCGTACCTGCTACAGGTGTCTGCCTGGAGAGGCACCACCTTGTCCCACCTTAATGCCACTCGATTCTCAAGCCTCTCTCTAAAAATCACCTGCCTCATGGACCTCTCCCTTAAGGTCCTAATCCAACTCAATCTTCAATTGTCTCCCCTATTAATTTTTCTTAATAGTACTTTACCTATATCCTGTGGTTTTGGGGTTTATTTATGAGTTGCCTTGCTTGCTCCTGCTTCCTGCATGTTAACTTAGCTCACCATGGACTATCAATCCTCCCAGAGGTGGGATTACGTTGTATACTTATAAAGTCATCCCTGGTTTAGCTCAACACCAGTCTGTACTGCACAATTTTCTCCAATGATTACAGTTTGTACCTCCCTCTGTCTACTATTTTTAATGTCTATGTTTTAGCTACTATATCAAGTTGTTCTTAGCACTCATGTTCTGTACTTATTTGATATTTTATTATGACAGCATATTTCTATGTTAACAAAATGACAGAGCAATATGAGATGGTAGCAGATATTATTATTTTTCAAATGGTACCCCTGTTTCCCGCCCTCTTCATCCTTTTCCATTTTCAATCTAAGGGTGAGAGGAACTTTGTACTTACTTTTTCAGTTCCCCCTTCAGTGAAGTGTGGACAGGAGATTCCTGTTTGGTCAATGAGATGGGAGAAGAAGCAGGCTGGGCACTTCTGGGAAGGCTTTTACTTGTCCCAGAAATGAGGACAAGTGTGGCTGGCAGAATTCCTTGCTGCCCATTGTGTAGATTCTGAATGTGATACCTGAAGTTGAGGTAAATTTCCTAAACTTATTCTAGGCTTTTTTGCAATCCAGCTCTATCCAATTTATTTTGCCAATTTTATCTCTTAGGGTTCTCTTCCATTTGAATTAAAATGATTTTCTAAACATGTTTTGTCAGTCTATAACTTTGCTCGTGTTGTCTCCTCTCTATAGGAAGAGCCTCTCCCTGTTTTAAGTCAAACTTTCAGACCCAGACAAATCTCTGCCTCATTGGAAAAGTTGCCATTAAATAAAACAATGTCATCCACCTTGAATCTCACTGCCCTTTTTGAACCCACTGCTTAAATAAGCCTTAATAAATTTCCACAATACTTCTTATATAATTGCTTTTTTGATGTAATTTGTAGTAGTCTTATCTCTCCAACTGGATTATTAGTTCACTCAGATTGTATGTTCTGTTTTTCTGTGTCTCTCATAGCACCAACACAATAATAAAATCAATGTTGGGCACTCAATGCATGTTTAGGAAATGAATGATGTTATTTTCAGAACACTCTTAAAAGTGGCTGCCTTGCTTTCTAATGAGGAGTTTCAAAGCATGGTCTTATCTATCTTTGGCTGATAGAAGATGGAGATCAGGCAGAACAAGTCGATAAATACAAAGGTAGGTTGCGTGATGAGCTGTGAATATGGATGCTGACTTTTCCAAGTAGGGTGCTTTATGAGTCAAAATGGGATAGGCCATGCTATGGTAACACTCAAATCCCAAATCTCAGTGGCTCTTAAGAACCAGGTTATTATTTCACTCACTTTATATGTCCACTGTGGGTAAAGGAAAGAGGAGAAAAGGGTTTTTTTCATCAGAATCACTGGGAGACTAAGGCTGGCAGAGGCTCTGTTTTGTTACAGTCTACCCTACCTGCCATGGCAGGAGGAAGAGAAGGAGGGAAGGTCTTAACTTTTATTACAAGAGACAATTATGTCCACACCTAGCTTGGAAGATGACAAGAAAGTGTCATTCAAACCTATGTGCAGGTAGGAAGGAGAACCAGATAACTATGACTAGCACAGAGCTAATTCTGGCTAAGAAAAGCCTACCAATCAGTGTTCCTTACCTGCAGCCAACAAAAGCCAACTCTGGTTAACTTAAGTGAAGAAGGAAGAAGAAGGAGGAGAGGGAGAAGAAGAAGAAGTGGAAGGAGAAGAAGAGGAAGAAGAAGAAGGAGAATGGGAGAGTAGCTCAGAGAATTAAAGGAAAGCTATCTTGAAGAACAAGACCAAGGTCAACCCTGGGCTCACAGATGGACAAAGATTCACAGGCTCTTCAGAGTTCCTCCACTCACATGAATCAGCTGCAATCACATTCAGTCTCTTTGTCATTTGTTTCACTTTCAAATTCTTAGACAATAGCATCCAATTGGCCGGTTGTGGGCCATGTACCAGTCTTGACCAGGGAGGAGTAGGCACCTGGATCAGCAGTCCCACTGAGAGTGTGTGGGCCTGTGATCCAGGTGGATCAATATCCTGTGGAAGACTCTAGGAGAAGGGTAGTAACCCAGAGAAAATGCAGGGCACTGTTAGAGAAAGGAAGAATAATAGAGGACAGGAAGAAGTTACTGATGTTCCTATGCATGGGGAATTATACAATAGGTTTAAAGACTGATGGAAGGATGGAATATCTACACACCAAGAAATTGTGCAAGTAGTACATTTCTTTGTCCCTTATCTAGAGACTATTACTGTTATACCTCTCTTTTGGTTCACTTTCTTCTAAAAAGAAGTTTGTCTCACTCTCCTCCCCAAGAGCAAATCCTATCTATGGCATTAGCAACAGCATGATATAATTGTGGGAATAATTAAGGGCTGCAGTGTAAAGACATAAGCTTTGCTTTTAGTGAACAAGGCCAAATATCTACTCTTTTAAATAGGTTACAGCAAATCTGCAGCTGATTTGCTCCTATGTTTCCTGGTAGAAACTGGCTCTAAACCGGAGTGGATGAATGTGTAGCACTTTGGATGACAAAGGAATGGGTTGCTGGGGCACAAATCAGCCATCCCTAGAAACTGTCCCCAGACTTCCAAATGACAACCAGAAGCAGCAGCTTCAGATCTATGGCTCAAGTCTCATTCACCAGCAAAATGAATATTCTGTGATGTTGTGGCCTAGACCAAAAGCTCTTCCTCCCAACATCACCTCTCCCATAACACTTTATTCAAACAAGGGCTGGCATGACAGAGCAAACAAGTTAGAGCTGCCTTACCTGGGACCAGATTTGAGGTTTGGTGTCTTGTCCCTTAATCCCCACTGTTCTGCCTTAGTTAGTTTTTGCTGCATAGCACGCCACCCAAAACTAATGACTTAAGACAATAGCCATTTAACAGATGGTTTGGGACTCAACAATTTGGGTTGGGCTCAGCCAACCAGTTCTTCTGCCAGTCTCAACGAGGGTCATTCCTGCATCTGCAGTCAGCCACCCATCAGCTAGGCAGCTCTACTTACATGGTTTGGCTGGCTGAGATGACAAGAGGGTCTCCCATCACTCTGTAGGCAGACGGGCATCTCATAGTTTCTGAGGAGCTCAGGAATGCAAGCTTTTTGCACAAATGCTTTTGAAGGCTTTGCTTATCTCACAATTGACAGTGTTCCATGGGCCAAGGCAAGTTATACATCCAATCCCGATCCAAACAGAGAAACAGTCTTCACCTTTTGCAAAGGCATGAACGGGAATGGACAGAATTTGCAACCGTGTCTCAACCTTCTATAGATGGTGCGCTCTGATGGCACTCCACAGATCCAAACTTGGGGACCATTGTGCCGCATTAATCTGATTCATCATCCTCAGTGTGGATGAATGACTGCTAGTCCAGCTAAGCACTGTAAGGGAAGCCAGCTTTGTCTGAATCTCTTATTTTCTGCAGGCTTCTAGGTGAATAGGTTAGCAAAAGTGACTCTGTAGCCCAGCGAAATAGACATTTATCTCATCCCTCCAGCCTTGGCCATCTGCTCTGACACTGCCTGTCCCTGTACAATGCACATTAGCAGACAGAGACCCCCATGCCATCCCTAGGCTTTGGGAAGACAGGCTGGCGTTCAGTGCAGCATATTCCGCTGACAGGGAAGCAGTTGAAAGGGGGATAATTTAAAGCTCTTATTTAACTCAAAGAATTCATTTGTCTTTTGATCCACCTTCCATTCTGACAAATACTCCCTTCCCTATCACATTCAAACACACACCCTCTTCAGAAGCTAGTAAACTCATTGCCTGCCAAGGGATGAATTTTCCCCCATCTGAGCGATAAAGGGGTTTAATGCCCCAAGTTCTGTCTTCAGTAGCTAACTCAGATACACCCAGCACAGCGAAGTGCCTAAGCTCTTTCTGCAATTATTAAACCATTATCCCTAATTCCTCTGCAGACTCGACCTAGCAGCAATGATTCCGAGGGTGCTGCCTATTAAATCTGCATTTTGCACAGAGAGATAAAGCAGGCCAATCCGGCCCTGTTTACAAGGATGACAGGATGGCTCCTGCAGGCTGCTGATGCTGTCAGCACTTTTCCTCTCTAGGGAAGACCTTGCGAGATGGGCCCTCCCAGCTCACAGCTGAGGCACGTTTGCCAGCTTTGCAGGCTTTTCTCAAACCCTTCTGGGGCAGGAGTACAGAGCCTCCTGGCAGCACTGTGGGGGGCAGTTTGCTGCAGGCACAATGTGAGCATGCACACAACCAACCTGCAAGGGACAGGAGAACTTTCCAGACACACCTATTGTCTACCATACAATAGATGATATTGTATATCATCTGGAAGGAAACAAACAGGTGTGGTATGATATACCAAAGAAATCTCCAAACTGTGTGCCCATCTCCCAAGGGAGATATAAGATGATGCATCGATATATAGGAACAAGGTATTAGAATTATTTATTTTTGTCTTTAAAATTTGTTTTAAAAATGTCTAATAAACAGATTTCATCAAGCATCCCATGGGATGGCTTTGCGAGGTGATACATGTGTTATGGAGTACACGGGCCCACACCAGGGAGAGAGGGCAGAGATGGGAGAGGACCCTTCCTCGCCTCTGCTTTCAGCAGACTGTGATGTATCACAGCTTCTGTGAAACCAGAAAAATTATTTTAATGAGTACATGATTTATATCAACCTAAACCAACTCTTACAAAATATAACAGTGGCTTATAAGGATTCTTGAGAAGATGGGTGTCCAACCTGTGGCCCACAGGCTACGTGTGGCCCAGGATGGCTATAAATGCAGCCCAACACAAAATTATAAATTTAATTAAAACATTATGAGATTTTTTGTGATTACATGTTGCAATGTATTTAATGTGTGGCCCAAGACAACTCTTCTTCCAGTATGGCCCAGAGACACCAAAAGTTTGGACACCCCTCTAAGGATTAAAGGTAATACACATGCTGTACACACAAAGCCAACAGCAGCCAAGCAGTCCATCCTCCCAATGGCCCTTCAAGTTCTCTGCCAACCACACCATGAGAAAATAAATAAATAAAAAGAATGGGCTGACCAGAACCTAGAAAAGTTTAAAAGATGAATATACATCCACTGTTGTCAATGACCAACTTCATTTAAATGACCTTGAAAAATGAGCTAATGATGTTGGAAGTCTTCACAATTAGAAAGACCCTTTCAGATATCGTGTATTTCTTATTTATTTCAACCTTTTGTGATTCTGTATGCCTTACCACATAAACAAAGATGTGTATATTGGGGATACATAGACATTTTTAACCAGGTATGGACCTTGAGTCCATTATGCTCAGTGAAATAAATCAGACAAAGGAAGACAAATGCCATATGATCTCACTTATATGTGAAATCTTTAAAAAGAAAACTGAACTCATAGATACAGAGAACAGATTTGGGAGCTGCCTGGGGTGAGGTGGGAGGGTGGAGGGATGGGTAAAATGAGTTAAAAGAGTCAAAGGTACAAGCTTCCAGTTATAAAATAAATTAGTACTGGGGATATAATGTATAGCATGGTAACTATAGCTAATAATATTGTGCTACATAGTTCAACATTGCTAAGGCAGTGTATCTTAAAGTCTGAATCACAAAATAAAATTGTAACTACATGTGGTAACAGATATTAACTAGATTATTTCAGTGACCATTTCACATTGTATACAAACATTGAATCATTATGTCTTACACCTGAATCTAATACTATGTGACATGTCAATTACATCCCAATAAATACAAAATGAAACACTGGCAATTATGTGACTTTATATCTTTTTCTAATATTTTAACCACATAATTATAAAAGAGTAGCTTGGGAAGTCTAGTTAAAAAGAAAGTAAAGAAGACAGCCAACATTGGTGTGGCCCAGACTAGTTGTCTATAAATTCACTCTTTAAACTCCAAACTCTGTGTATTTCCCACTCACCCTGTGGCCTCTAAGAAAATAAAATTAAACTAGAAAGCTCATTGGAATTATTCTATTTGTTAATAATTGTAGGCCTTTGTTTGAACTGAATCCTATCATCTCAGGCCCCCTAAAGATCGTTTGAAGACTTTTTAAGAGCAAGTACAAATCAGGGGCATGTCCTCTTGGCAGTGGTAACAACAATACCTCCATCACAACCAGCGATCACTGGCCTCCCGAGGAAGGGTCCTCTTCTAAGAGCTGGATATGTATGAACTCATTTACTGCTCACAATAACCTTATGAGGCATTGTGGTGGACAGATTATAAAAGTGGCCATGACTCCCAGTTCCTGGTGCTCACACCGTTGTGTAATAACGCCCCTCCCAACCTTTGAGTTGTGGGCAGGACCTATGACTTGCTTCTAGTCCATAGGATGCAGCAAAGGTGATGTGATTATATGGATGTAATAGTGCCTGACTCGCAGGAGCCTCTTTCTCCCTGGCTAGTTTTGAGAAAGCAAGTGGACACATTGGGGCCCAGACAAAGAACTGAGAGGGTGGCCATCAGTCAAAAGCCAACAGAAAAACAAGGCCCTCGGTGCTACAGCCACAAGGACATACATGTTGTTAATACACTGAATGAGCGTGGAAGTAAATCCTGCCCTTCCCCTGCTCTGTCAAGTCTCAGGTGAGTCTCCTGTCAGGCACTTTGATTTCAGCCTTTCAGGAGATGCAGTTAACCTGTGTCCAGACACCTGACCCACAGAAACTGCAAGACAATAAATTTGTATTGTTTTAAGTGATTATGTGTATAGTAATGGTGTTGCTCAGCAATAGATAATTAATACAGTGTATGTATGCCTGTATCCCTATTTACAGGTGGAAGGTTCAGTAAATCGTCCCAGTTCACAAAGAGAGTGAGAGGAAGGGCTGGGATGAAAACCCAGGGTGCCTGGTTCAGGAAGATTAGCCTTGACCCCTCCACTCTACTGCCTCTGCTGATACTTCACCTACTAACCCACCAATCTTTGCTGTGGTCTCGGTCCCTCTCCTTAGTGTGAGACCCCTTTCTTAAGGCCACAGCCCCTTTGGGGCACCAAACCCAATCCTTGGCAATCCCAGTGCCAAGGCCGTGGCATGGGACCTGTGCTGGCACCAAGGAGAGGGCAGGGGTAGGACACACAGTCACTCCCTCCACATCCGTGGCATCGAAGAAGGGACAAAGCAGTCCCAGGACTCTGCTCTCAGTGGCTCTGAATACACTCTGCCAATAACTCAACTTTCCCCACAAATAAAGGAGGAAAATATGTCTGTGGGTGTCATGAAGTCTTGGCACGAAAGTCAGCAGACTTAGCTCTGACCTTGACTCTGCCAACCAGGAGGCCGTGGGAGCCTGGGGAAGTCACTTTGCTCTACCTGGCCTGGGCTTTCTCATTTCTAAAAGGAAGGTCTGGATTGGATGATTCCTAAAATCTCCAGAAAATTTACATAACTCTAAGGTACTGTCTTGCTTTGAATTTATTTCATGTCTTCTGAAATACCTTTGAAAGGGCCTTTATTTCAGCTGCCTAATTTTGAAACCCAGGTGACACATTTTTAATGGAGAGTAAAAGGGGGGAAATAAAGAAAGAAACCTCATGTAGTCAGAGACACAGGAAGGAGGGAATTAATCTCAAAAAGAAGAAACTTCGCCCACAGCTTTTGAGGGCCCAGGCTTTTGGCCTGGGCATTCTCTGCCCACTGCTCGCATCAGCCGCCAGGGCTGCCCGTCCATGCCTCCCTTTGCAGACTGAGTCCCAGCCTGTGTGACAGTCTCATTTTTCACCACATGCATGCGGTGAATGCTAAACTGTAATCTCTTTTTGCATGCTTCACTTCCAAATCCATGACTGGAGGGGCAGGCCCGTGGTCTGGGAGGGAATGTGTTAGCTGCTCTGCCAGCCCCTGCCAGGCAGTCCTGCGGTCCCCAGACTTTCTCCCTGCTTCACACTTTGTCAGAATACATCACCAGCAACACAAAGGAAGGGCCCTATTTCTTTGGAACTCCCTGTTTTCTAATCCCTTTATTATCTAATTGTTTTTCTTCTTCAAGGCTTGGTCTGTTTTCATTTTAAAGTGCAGTGTGCGACTAAAGGGAGGCCCCACCCACCACTCAGAGAGGGCAGTGCTGGTCCTCATCGTCTCAGACTCCCTGGGATGCTGGGATCCCACCAAGTGGCCCATCCCGACCGCACCAGTAAAACTTGATCCGATGAAGAAGATGTGGCATAAACTGAAGCAGGCCAGCCCTGGCAAGCATCCTCTGTGGGTTCTCTGTCACCCTGGGAATGACTGCCTTGGACCGGGCCCTGCCTCCTCTCCTGCCTCACACTCAGTAGGCCTGGGAGTGTCCATGCCCTCCAGCCACACTGACCATCCCTGTCTTTCTCAGGACCCCACGGGGCCTTTGCATGTGCTATTATTCCCTTCGCTGTAAATATTCTGTCACTAGATTTCCCCTTGGCTACCTCCTGCTTGTCCTTGGGCAACTGAGGCCAGCCCTGTGAGCTCTGAGAGAGCAAACCCTGCCCTAGGGTGGTCACGCTGGCCTTGTGCATGGTTGCAGTCGGTTGCCAGCACCTGTGACCCGATCTGAGGCCTCTCCAACCCTGGAGACTACTCTGCCCAGATGCAGATAGGTCTGGACACGCCAGTGAATAGGGCCCCAGAAGGAGCACTCAGTCTACACACAGCACCTGTGCCCTCACCTGAGGTGACTGAGGCACGGTCTGCACTGGCTCCCCAGGTCCCAGGTAGTCACTCGTTTGGCGTCACCCCCTCCCCTTCCCTCCCCCTCCTTGTCTCACGTCCCCCACCTCTATGCCAGTTATTTTCTGGCAAGACCTCCCGAGGAAAGCACTTGCTCTCAAAACTTTGCCTCCCTCAGAGCCTGGATTTGGCCTCACCTGAGTGAGTCTGCACTCTGGGGTTCTCCTCCTCTTGCCCCTTTCTATTTCCTCATGGTGTAACAGTGTGCAGCCAAGGGTGGGGAAGTGGCCCAAATAGGGATTTATAATGTTGTCCAGAACTCAGGATGTCCAGGAAATATTAGAAAAATATATATATATAGGATGTCCTCACCCCCACAAGTCTGAGCTGGGGAATAGGACACATGGAGCAGGGCCATTGAGAGTTGTTTTGAATAGCAACAGTTTTGCAGATAACCTCTAGAATGGTCATTTGACATATCTACAACCTTTAACTGGTTTCATAGATGTGTTAAACAGCTGTGGCCATGTTTGAGCCAGGAGGATGAGAGTGACTTCAACTGGGAGGCAACTCCCCCTTGTTCTAGAGCCTGTGTAAGAGCTTGGAGATGATTGGCTTTACACCACAGGGCCACACCTGCCTGCACTTACTATGGCAGCCCAGAAAAGCTGGAAAAATATGGGAATGCTGGCAGCTGTGGCCAATTATGGGAGGAGTCAGAAATGGTGTGGCAGAAGATTATTGGCACTGGGATTTAAACTCAGGTGTGGCAGCCATTCAGGGTCCTTTTGGGACCACGAGGACTGGGCATAGAAGAACTACGGACTTCTATTTCTTTTTCTGAGATATGGTACCCTGGCCTGGGCAGAGTGGGAAGGAAGGACTGTGCCTTTGTGGGTATGCTAAAGGACTTTGGGATCTCAATGAAGACATTAAGTCATTACTCTTAAGTTTGTATAACTCTTTAAATAAATATTTCCTTTCCTTTTCACCAATCTCTGGCATTGAGAGACATCTTTCCCTGGCGGCAGGCAAGACAAACCTAGTAAAAGTGGGGGACCCCTGGAGCACAAGGGTGGGTCCATTTGGTAATAGTATATCATTCACCCCCTCCCTCACTGGGTCTGTTCTGTAACAATGGCTCTTGATCTCTGAATATTTTATTGTTGTTGTTTTTTCATTTAATTGCTTACTCCTTTTTATTGACCATCTTCTCTACATAGGAAGTGTGTAAGCTCCAAGAGGATTCTTTATCTGTCCCCAGCTTCTGAACTACACTTGACACATAGTAGGTGCTCAATGTCTGCTGAGAAGTGAATAAACTCATTTTGAGCTTACTGCAATTGTGAAAATTCCTTAAATGGAATTCTCATTTAAGGCTCAGAGTATTTGACGAAGCTTTCCCATACATTCAATACCCCACTAAAGGAATGTCAAGTTCCTGAAGAGGATGAAGAAATGGACATTCTCTCTAGTGTCTCTGATATCACCCTCCGATGACTGAGGCACCCAGAGTCCAGCAGCCCTGGTCACCCAGTCCTGCAGGGAACTCCTGACCAGAGAGTGCAGTTAGACAGATCGTGTGAGAAAAACTGAAGAAGTCTTTGAATGCTTGGGACTGCGCAACTATTAGAACTCTGACCCTTGCCCCAAATGTGGCTTGTTTGTTTCTGCTGGGGGAGAAGCATGCTTGTGCCAGTGACCATCCTTTGCCACGGATTCTCTCCATGGTTCATGGGGTTTGGGTCTCATTTCTCAACCAAGGAATGAACTCCTCCTTAGGTGACTGCCGGCAGGAGTTTGAAGAAAGCCATCTTCCCGGGAAACCTGTTCTAAACACTGGAATCCCATCATACACACCCTTGTAGGTTTCTATCTCATGGGTGTGAGGTGCATCTGCAGTGCTGTGCACCTCTGTGTCTGCTCCTTACACACACCTCCTTATACCTGGCCCACCTGGCTAGCTTCCCTGGATCTAGGAACAGAGACTATCTGTTCACCATTGTGCCCCCAGTGTTTACTACACACAGTTGACACTCAACAAATAAACAATAAGCAAGTGAGTGAATGAATGAAGGAATGAATTTCACTTTTTCCAGAAAAACGCTAAAACATAAATCCCTAAAGCTCATTAGGATAGAGTACAATCTTCAGGAGTCCTTAATGAAGAAAGAAGCAGGAGCAATGCCTAGCCCACTAAGAAAAAGTCAGTGTCAGGAGATAGAGGATGAATGGCATTTACAGAGAAGCATGGGATTGCTCCTGGGTGACTTCTGCCCAGGCCACCGTGGCTAGCTATAAGCAGATGGGCTGATTTCACACAAACTCTATAACCAGCACGTGATTGCCAGGGCTGGGTCTTCTGCCAACAAAGTCTAAATCATTTTACTAATCAGGAGGGACATGCCTAGATTCCTCTCTTAGAATGCTGAGTGACTGAGGGGCAGGGAGCCCAGGAGACAGCATGGAAGCTGTGCTAAGCCAGGAGACGAGCTATGGCAGCAACTGGCCCAAGGATGAATGAGATGATGTATGAGGAGGCGTTTTGTAGAGCAGACATCTCTTTACCCACACTGTGTGTTTTTATGATGATGATAAATATTGCTGCTAAGTGTGTTCAGTGGATAATTAGTCCCATATGAGGCCCCACTGGGGAAAAAAGAGAAAAATCTGTGTGGTCAAAAAGCCAGAGTGAAATCCTTTTAAAATGTAAGTCAGATTGTGCTATGCCCCTGCTCAAACCCTGCAGGGGCTCTCACTGCACCCAGAGAAAAACCAAGCCCCTCCCCCCATCCCCTGCAAGTTGGACGTGACTTTTCTGCTGGGCCTTGATCACCTTAATCTTAGCACATCCTTCATGTACAGTCTGTGTGGGTTGCATATGAGAAAGATACTCAACATCACTGAACATAAAGAAATGCAAATCAAAACCACAATCAGATACCACTGCACACACAAATTAGGAAGAGTACTATGAAAGAAAACAGAAAATAACAAGTGTTGGCAATGATGTGGAGGAATTGGAACAATAGTGTGTTGTCGGTGGGGTGCAATCACTATCGAAAATAGTATGACAGTACCTCAAAAAATGAACATAGAAAGTAGAATTTCCATATGATCCAGCAATTCTGCTTTCCAGTTTTATACACACACACACACACACACACACACACACACACACACACATACACATATATGCATATATATAGAAAATATGTATATAAATCCAATAGAATGAAAAACAGGCTCAAACAGATATTTGCACTGCTGTGTTCATCACAGCATTATTCTCAATAGTTAAGATGTGCAAAGAACCTAAATGCCCACAGATAAATAAATGGATGAAAAAATGTGGTATATGCATACAATGGAATATCATTCAGCCATAAACATGAAGGAAATTCTGACACATGCTACAGCATGGATGAACCTTGAAGACATTCTAAGTGAAATAAGCCAGCCACAAAAAGACAAATACTTCATTATTCAACTTATGTGAGGTACCAAGAGAAGTCAAACTCATAGACAGTAAGTAGAAGAGTGGTTTCCAGGGACTAGCGGGAGGGAAGATGGGGAGTTACTGTTTAATGATGTAGTTTCAGCCTGCAAGATGACAATGTTCTGGGAGAGGATGGTGATGACATTTGCACAATGATGAACTGTGTGCCACTGAACTGTACACTTAAAAATGGCTAAAGTGATATGTTTTAAAAAATTTTATTGATTGATTTTAGAGGGAGAGAGTGAGAGAGAGAAACATCAACCAATGCATTCATTGGTTGATTCTTGTATGTGCCCTGACCTTGGATTGAACCCACAATCTTGGTGTATTTCAAGCATGCTCTAACCAACTGAGCTACTCAGCTAGGGCTAAAATGGAAAATTTTATATTGTGTATACTTTACATTTTTTTAAAAGATAAAAAACCATACAGGTTTTTCTTCACTTCTTTCAGTCTTTGCTCAAACATCACCTCCCCAAAAGACCATGCCTGACCACGTGACTTAATAAGCACATCTAGTTTCTCCTCACCCTCTTCCCCTGCTTTCTTTTTCTTCCAAGACCTTCTCCCTGCTTAACATAGGTTGCTCATCTCAGTGTCTGATTTCATAGTCCCCTGCAGTATAAGCACCACAAGGACAAAGCTCTTGTTTGGCCCACTACTGTTTCTCCAGGAGCTGAGACAGCAGCTCACCCCTGAGCAGCTCTCAGCAAGTATCTTTATTTTTTAATATATTTTATTGATTATGCTATTACAGTTGTCTCATTTCCCCTGCTTTATTCCCCTCTGCCCTGTGTACCCCCACACACACATTCCCCCCCTTAATTCATGTCCATGGGTCATACATATAAGTTCTCTGGCTTCTATATTTCCTATACTATCCTTAACCTCCCCCTGTCTATCTTCTACCTACCATTTATACTACTTATTCTCTGTACCTTTTCCCCCTTTCTCCCCCTCCCACTCCCCTGCTGATAACTCTCCATGTGATTTCCATTTCTGTGATTCTGTTCCTGTTCTAGTTGTTTGCTTAGGAGTTCATCATCACCTAGCCCTTTTTATATGAACTGTTAAAGGGACTTATCTAAGAAAAAGAAGATAAAAAATATGAACAGTAAAATGTCAACAAACTCTCAGTTATTAATGGAACCTAAAACAAAACAAAAACAAACTAAGCAGACACAATCAGCAAGTATCTTAAAAGGTGAAAATGCATTGCGGCTTTCTGGATGAGGAAACTGAAGTCTTGCAGAGTACAGTCATGTACCCAGGCTCACACAGTCAACAAACACCCAAACCAGCCTGGCTCCCAATGCCAAGTCTGGATCTTTCCCAATGACACCGTGTGGTTGATGATGGTAAGACTAATTCAAATGCTCTCACCTTTTCTTATCTGAGCAGTATTTCCCCAATTCGTAATCAAGTTGCCTGATAGCCAACGGAATGTGGGGCTGTTCATTCCCCTGATGCCTATTTATCAAGCACTGTGTTAGACACTGGGCTGCAACTGCAAGGAGACAGCTCCTGCAGTCTAGGGGGCCAAGATTAGTGAGGAGAGAGGACATAGCACAGCAAGGTCTAAACCACCCAGTCACACCCATGGTGGCAAGCGAGGGACACAGCAGGGCTAACCTCACCATGCACCCACCCAGAGTTCAACAAATCCTTAGCCAGGTGAGAGAAGAAAAGGGAGATGAGGCAAGTAATTTGTTGTAAATGAGGCTCAAAGAGTGATGTGGAAGCTAAGAAATGAGAGTGATAATATCTTAATGGATTCTTTTCTGAACAGCCAACTTTTCTTCTCCTTTCCTTACCTTTCTAGTCTCTTGCTCCTGGAGGCATTTGGCATAGCATGGGTTCTCAGGTCAGATGGAAGTGAGTTCAGTTGTTGGCTCTGTGTAACCTCAGACAAGTTATTAAAATGGCTCTGGGACTCAGATTCTACCTCTTTAGAATAAGAATATAATGATACTTACCTTACAGAATTATAAGGATCAAACAGGAAAAGTCCATATAGACCACAACACCAAGCACTTGGTATACAATAAGCACTAGATAAATGTTGGCTCTGTTATTATCCTGCACAGAACATGTCCCCTGTACCTTTTTAACACATTCCTTAGCACATCTGGTTACCCAGGGTAGAAAAAATCTGAAGAATTTAATAGAAATGTATCTGGAGGTAGACAATGGGTCCATGGAATGGGAGAGATCTAACAGAGACAATTGATTAGTTTTTTTCTGGCTGAAATTAAGGGCCTTGGGAGAGCCATCAGAGTGGTGCATGGGAGACCAGCAGACAGCTCCACCTCTATTCCCAGCTCCATGTTCAGTAACATCAGGTGGTGGCTTTGCTATGATGAGAGTAGACCCCACAGAAATCAGCAAATACATCAAATCAGAGCTTTTTTATTTTTAACTTTTCCTGGAGAGCTTGTTCATCAGTGCATTTCTGGGATGGTACCACAAGTTTTTCCAAAGTTTGGAGGTCAAGTTGGCCAAATTAATAGACTAGGTCTGACCTAGCAGAGCACAACCCTGCATAGATGGGATCTCCGTTTATACTCAGCATATTCCAATACAAAGTGCACTATGTTTCCAATGTACTTTAAGTGACAGAAGTCAGAGGAAGGTCTTTGAGCAACTTCCCCTACTGCCCCTCAGCTGCCACAGGAGGACACAGTAGAGACACATACCCTCATCTTGTGTGGGCACAGACAGAGAAGGTGTCTCAGAAGAATATCTACATAAAGTCTTAAAGAACAAGGACTTAGGTCATCAGAGGAGCAGGGAGAGCATTCCAGGCAAATAAATTTGGTCAGAAGTCCAGAGGTGAGTGAAAGTCTTAACGTGTTTAAGGAATCAAAAGTCATTTCAGCACAGAGTACCGGAGGGAAAGTGCTGACTAGTAAGTCAGGGCAGGTGAGCAGGGCCAGGGCTTCCTCAGGTAAGGTTTTGTCAGGGTTCATCTCCCAAGGGGAACTGGGAGCCACTGGAGAGTTAAGGAAAGCAGGGGATATAATCAGATTGTCTTTTGAAAAGCTCAATTTAGCTCCAGTGTTAGGGTTTTTTTTAAAAGCTGGGGACAAGACTGGCCAAGAGGAGCTATAGGGAGACCTGCAGGAAAAAGCTGGGGCTCTCTCTAGGTGAGCAGTGGTCCAGGGAGAGGGGGTGGTAGCCACCTAATGCCAGCAGAACAGCAAGGAAAGAAATGATGGAACCAAAGCGCATCTTCAGTGAGGACTGTGAGGATGGAAGGTGGGGTTGAAGCTCCAAGAAGAACTGAGAGCAGGGACTAGGACAGGTATTTGTAACCTCTGTTCACAGCAGCATTATTCACAATAGCCAGATGGTAGAAACAACCTGAACATTCACTGATGGATGAAAGGATAAACATAGTGAGATCTATTCATACAGTAGACTATTATTCAGACTTAGAGGGGAAGAAAATTCTGACACATGCTGCACAATGGACGGACGAACCTTGAAGACATTATGCTAAGTGAAAGAGCCCATCACAAAGGACTAATAGTGTATGATCCCACTTAACATGACACATATAGAGTAATCCGATTCATACAGACCGAAAATAAAACGGTGGTCACCAAGGGCTGGAGCGAGGGGGGCGGCAGTCGCTATTCACAGTTGACTACCTGATGGGTAAAAGGTTCAGTTTCAGGTGATAAAAATGTTGGGACTGGATGGTAGTCATGATTGTACAGCAGTGCATATATACTTAATGCCACTGAACTTCACACCTAAAAATGGTCAAGACTGTAAATTTTATGTTAAAAATGTTTTATGACAATTTTTAGGAAAACAGAGGTGATTCAAGGATCCAGCCCAGCCTTCCAGCTTGCAGACCATAGGAGAAAGCCGTGTTCCTGATGGACCAGAAGCCTCCTGTTGCTGCAGCTCAGAGGTGGTGTCACTGTGGCGGCCAAGTCGACTGGCCTGCCTTGTCCAGCTACACACCAGCGTAACGTTTGTCCCAGCAAACTGTCAGCTCGTTGGACTGAATGAACTCCATGGGCAGACCGTTTGTGGGTGCTTAGACAAAGCTAACACTACTAGAAATAACAAGAGTGGCCTGGCGTGGAAGTGTCAGATCATGAATCACTAAAGTTAAAGTTCTCTTCAGTTTGTGGCTGAAAACAGCACCCTCTGGATTGAAAAGAAGAAATGACTGATAAAAGCAATGGTATGGATGAGTCTCAGAAGCAGTGTGCTACATGAGAGAAGTCAGGCACTAGAACACTTATGCAGTGGTCATTTCACATGAAGCTCCATAACACATAGAACTAATTTCTGGTCGAAAACATTAGAACAAAGGTTGTTGGGAATGAGGAAGTGGAGGTGAGTCTGGGACTAGCTGGAAGGGCCATGAGGAAACTTTCAGAGGTAATGAAATGTTTTGTATCTTGATAAGGGTTTGAGCTACATAAATATATTTTTAAACTTGTACACCAGGTCTATTTATTCCATATGCATAAATTTGACCTCTTAAAAAGAACTCTAGTTAATGACTGAAATGCACACTGAAGCATTAGGGATGAAATGTACTGATGACTGCAACTTACTTTGAAATGCATTTAAAACTAAGATGAATAGAGATGCATATGGAGAGATAGAGGGTGGCCCAAAACAAGCAAACCCTGACAACTGTAGAGTCCAGGCAGCAGGTGTACAGATGTTTACAATCCTTTCAAGTTCTCTCTGTGTTTAAAGTGTTGAGGGAAGCACAATTACACTTTAAACTACTCATCTTAGAACATTGCAGGACTGGACAGAGTAGAAGAGCCAACTGGCCATCTGATAGCACCACAAACAGCAGTTCTTGAACCACATTCCCCAAAAACGTTTCATGGACTGCCTCTTCTGCAGGACAAAAATCTCTTAATTAATGTTTTATACATTGGGGCTTTATAAAATCTTTGTTTGAAAAATACATTTCCACAATTTAAAAATGTTGGTGTTTCTCAGTGCCGGGCTATCCGCATTTGGGCTCAGCAAGGATTTGCTGAAAAATGGCCTCACATTGCTATTCTTGGGAACCCTTGTCATCAGACACTAAAAGCCAGTAACACCCCTGCCCCGCTGTGGTAGCAATGTTTAATGCCCCGTGTATTTCCATCTCGGAGCCCAGCCCCCTTCACTTGCCCACATCTCATTGGAGTTAGAGACAAATCTAAAAAACCCAGGTGTACAGACCTGCCCATAAGTGGAGAAAATTTTCCCACAATAGCACCATGCCTGCCAACACCTTCTCGAGTGTTAAAAGTGTAAATGGGAATGTGGGAGGCTATTTCCACAGTCCAAGAGCAGTTCTTCTTACAAGAAATGATTCTCTTCCCATCCTTTCTGGTCTCAGATGGTGCTCTCTCCTGCTAAATGAACAACTTCTTGGATACTTGTCCTTTGAGGCTTCTGGAAGGATATGACTGTCGTGATCATGCTGACATTGGTACATCTGGTCTACGTGACAATTCCACTCACCACTATAAATGAATGAATGGGAAATCTGGTATCTAAAAATTTAAAAAGACCACAGTCCTTAAAATCCATGATGCAACCTAATCAGGGTGCCAAATGTTAAGGGGCATAGCTGAATTATACTTTTGTCTTTCACCTCCTGTCTGGGTGATCACCTCCAAAAAGGACAGTGATTGGGTGGCACCCCCTCTCCTCTCAGGCAAACTACATACACATTGTTTTCTTATAAGAAAGTGCAAATGAAAAATGAGCAGAAAGTAAGCTGGAACAGATGTCTAATATCATTAAAGTGGACTCCAAAAGAATCCAGATCTCAGTTTGGTATATTAATGCTCTATTTATCTTTAAGCACAGATGGATATTTTTATTAGTATTACTTTGTTTATCTGGTTTCAAGAAGGGTTAGTCCAGGGGGCAGATGCCTCTGTTATGAGAGCACATTCCTGTTGAGAGAGTCAGAGCCAGGAGTAGCCTTTTCAGTAGAACTTTAATTAGAAAAGCCAAAGTTATAAATGTTGGCAGCTCCCACCTGATCTAATGAGGCCAGTTGCAACAACAAACAGAAAGACAAATAGGACACTGGCAATCCTGTGCTTCCCCACCTCCCATCCTCACCCACTGAAGCGGGAAACAACACAGCACCTCCTCATTCCCAGATGCAAGACAGGCCATGAATTCTCTGAAAAGAGTCACCTCATAAGCAGCTGGTTATCACCAAAGATAAACAAGAGCAGTGGGTCTGTTACTGATGTCCTAGTTATGACCACATGGAAACTTCTAGAAGCTTTTGCATGAAGCAATTTCTATGTGGCTGATGGATTTCACGGCTTTTATTAGATAATAGTCTAGGATCCTGCCAGCAATGGCCAGTCTCTCTCAACAATTACTACCTCTGAGTTTATTTTTCACTGGACTTAATTTCTTATTAGTCTCTTTTTACAGGATCCACATGGGATTATGGATCTGCATGCCCAGGAAATTGCTCACTGCATTGGATTAGGAGAATTCATTTGCCTTATGCTCCTCCAAAAATCACTGCAATGTGTTTGTTTTCTTCCCTAAGAGCATAATTATTTATTGCTCATCCTTTCTATACCTCTATTTGTGCCCACATGTGTGGAAAGCAGCGAATGTTTTCAACTCCGAGGATCTGGCTCTGCGAGTCAGCTAGCCACGCACCCTGTGAGCGTGGATGCAGCCACCACTGCTCTGTCACAATTCTCCCACCTCCACAATGGGAACCCTTGCATCCACCCCCCACACACACCTTATAAAGTTGTTTTGAAGAGGCGAATCTACCGTGCTTCTTTCCAAAAAGTCACTCCACCTTTTGGACATCACACAGCTCTCTCTTCCAAACTTGCTTGAGTGTGGCTCCCAGATCCCTTTCTCCCCCCACCCTCAGTATCTGTGGACTTGGTTGGCCAGACCCATCATCTCCTCTCCATTTGCAATTATTCTGCCTGTGTCCCACCTTAGTACCTGTGTCCACTACTGTCTCGGAGGCTTCCCCACTGACCTGCCCACCTGGCTCACCTAGTCACCTGATGTGCACTGACTGGGAAATCCAGCAGATGCCCAAGTGCACTCCTCTGCTTCATGGCTGTAAAAGGCTCCATTTAGTATATAATCTCAGTTTGTTCTATTTTGCTGCATATAAAATAAGATATAGGTGACTTGACCCCCTAATCAAGGATCCCCTGTATGTAGCCTCAGTCTGCCTTTTCACCATAATTTTCCAGACAGTACCCTTCCAAGTTATGATTTAGCCCAGATGAACCTTGGCCCTTCCTTCCCCTTGTATTGCCAGCAATACCCGCCCTTTGCTCTTTCTTCCAGGGCTTTCTTTTCTCTTCACGTCTTGCACATGTGCACATCTCTCGCAGTCAGTTCAAACGCAGCCTTCCTGAAGCCATTCCTGTTTCAATTCAGCTCTGTTATCTGGCCTTCATTATCTGCACCTCTCATTGCACTTCTTTTTGCTCCTCTACCATGTGTTTACTTACTACATGCCTATTTGTGTAATGCAGACCTCGAGGGCAAGTCCTGTGCCTGATTTGATCTCAGCCTGACTGGAGCGGATTCTTCAGTGAGTTCACCTTTGAGTCAAGATGTATGTGCAGTGCGGAGCCTGAACAAGGTCCCGCTACTGTGAGGCAGGCCTGGGCATGGCTGGCCTTCCCACGCCAGTATGCATAGAAACTCGCACAGCCCTCTGCAAAACTGGCCTTCCTAAGGGAGAGAAGCAGGCAGGAATGCTTGGCCCCATCACAAAGCCTTAGTCATGGCGCAGTGGCCTAGGTTTTGAGTAGGGCATAATGTTTGCCTTTCAGCTTTGTCTCCCTGCCTGAGAGCTGTTTACTAAAAAAGTCTAGAAGTCACTGGAAAATAAACAGTATGATTTTAAAATCCCTGTGAAAACACCAGGAGTGGAGAGGAAGTGGTCTCCTGACTATACAGAAGAAGAAATGCCTTGACTCTGAAGGGATCAGAGGACACCGGATGTTGCTTTGGTGCCCAAGGGTACAGGGCCTCAAAACCCCAATGGGAGAGGCAGAAAGGAAGAAAGGATGGCACAGATGCTCCCTGAGAACTGCCCATTCACTAGTGAACATATATAACATGCCCCTGGAGATCTCGGAAGCAATTTGTTGAGAGCAGGGAACTACAGAGACTGGAAATCCTGCAAGGGCAGGTGGGGACACCGAAGGGGAAGAGCAGATAACTTAGCAGGACTGAGGAGACAAGCCAACCCAGCGATGAACACAAAAATTGTCCAGAATTCATACAGATCCCAGGTTTGGGATATTACAATTCATTGGTTCTGTGGGTTTCTATTTTTTGTACAAACACTGCCTCACAATCTCAACTCTCATCACTCTAGGATTAACAAGTTTCCCAGGAACTTCATTCCTCTTACCTTTATTTTTTCTTTTTAAAAAATTTTCCCCCACATGTGTTACATCTATTTGCATCATCCCTCTAAGGTTGCTACAAATAAATCTATTAAGCCGTGGGCACCCATGCTACCAGTCACAAGAACCTTTAGTTAGTCATTACAAATATTAGCTATCAGATGTGAGCAAAGAGGGGATGAGAGAACCCATGCCATATGCCCCTGGAGTTTGGGAACTGGTTGAAATGGTGGTAGGGAGTGGAGGAGGAACTAGGTAGATTACCCTGCCTGCCTGTTCTTCATTTCTCATGCCTGGTGATTATTAATTACATTCGTGCATTGATACAATTTGCTAGTTTTCTGAGCAGCTGAATTGTGCTTAGTCATCTTGGCATTTTTAAATGTAAATGAAAAATCACCCAGTGCTCTGAGCCAGAAGCAAGAAAGATAAATAACACCAGGAAGCTGGTCGTTGCCCGTCTGTCATAAAATTTCATTAGTTTTGACAGCCCGTACAACATAAGCAATGAATGAATGCTAACTACACTTCCTCATCTGTCCTCTTCCATAAGTCACTGGGGCTGCACAGGCCAGAGGAGGTGCCACCTGAGGGGGGTTGGGATAGGGGGCACACCAGCCTTAGCGGGACCCAGGAGGATGTGAGTCTGAGCAGCCTGGGGGAGGTGAGCATGGTTTAGCCACAACACCACCCCTTGTTACTGGGCTCAGAGCCTCCTCCCCTCATGAGCCAGCTCTCTTCTAGGATGCATTCATTAAGAAAATGTTCCTCTATGCGTCCACAGCCTGGTAGAGAGTACTGAGAGCTGGAGCTGTAAGAATCCAACCAATGAACACAGTCAGGTGGTGACAAGTGCCAAGCAGACACACATCAGAGACAGGAGAGGTGAAGGGCAGCACCTAGCTGCCTCACTGGCCAGGGAGTCATGTGGCCATTCGAGTCCTAGAGTCTGGGATTCCTCAGGCTCTTGTGGTGACTGGCATAGGTAAAAATAAGGCACTTTTGTTTCTTCTCCCTTCTCTTCTCTTCCCTTTCTGAACAATCCAGCTCAAAAGCTGTCAGGTGGGTCAGGAGAGCTGTCATCAGTGCAGGAAGGGGAGGGAAACACAGCAGGCCAGGGATGTCGCAGCAGGGTAACAAGAGCATCCCTGCAAAGTTGTGATCTGGTCCGGGCATCTGAGGTCCATGTTGGTGTTTGGGACTGATCAGGGTAAGGAGGGCCTGTATGTGTGAGGGCTGCCAGCCTAGGAACCAGGGCCTGAGCAGGAAAGAGGGCTTCCAGTTAGAGGAGCCAGGCCCTGGGAATCAGCCTCAGCAGGTGAGGAAAGCATCCATTCATAATGTAGCCTCATTTATGTGTGCCGGGGGGCGGGGGGGAGGTCAGAGCCCCAACAAGGCAAGGAGAGGGGCTCCACAAAGGGGTATCAGAGCCCAAGCAGGATGAGGAGGTGTCAACAGAGGAAGAGTTGGGGAAGGAGTTGGGGAGGGGATACTTGGTTACAAATAGCATTGATCAGCTAAGTAAATAGGTTAAGGAAATGGGGGCCTGGTTTCTCACCACCAGAGAAGGGACATAGGTATACCTATGGAGAAAGGGAGAAAACTTTAAAAAGCCCTGTGCTATTGGATTGCAATGGAAGAAATTAGCATGAACAGAGTTTTCAACTATAGAGGAAGATAAATATACAGAAAAATACAGATGTGCACACACATTTCTTTGCTGTGCCCATTGAGAGGCTGAGAGTAAGAACACCCAGTAGAAATAGATGTACCTGTCTTTCTCCTGGGGTGACTGAGCTCATAACATGAAAGTTTAGACATGTCTGTGGTACTATTACCACCATAAAGGGAGATAATGTCTGAGAACAAAGTGGACATAGGAGGAGGAAATGAAAGAGATAGGATCCCAATGATATCATCTGAACCCCTAGCCATACCTGAAGCCTATGCAGTGAGAAAATTGTGTGAATGTGTGTGTGTAAGCTGAGGTAAGTTGAGTTGTTGTCACTTGCAATGTAAAGGATTTTGATTATTAATACCCTCATAAATTCCTGATGATTGGTTTGAATTGGAAACAACCTCAAATATCAGAGGCATCTTAGCCTTTTAAAGGTATTTGCATACCCCTGCAATCATTCATTTAACAAATATTTACTGTGTGTCTAGTATATGCCAGGCACTATGCTACATTCTTTTTTCCTCCCAGCACAAATGCTTTGGAGGTGAGGGAAAACAAAGAAAAAGAGCACGTTAAGGAAGTGATAGGCATTCAGCATAGGAAGGGTAGTCAGGACAGACTCCAGTGAGAAGGTTACAGCTGAGCAAAGCCTGAAAAAGGATGAAGTTAGAATATATCAGGGAGAAGGGCATTCCAGGTGAAGGGACCTGTGGGCAAAGGCCCTGAGGCAGAAGCATGTCTGGCGTGTTGAAGAAACAGAAAGAAGCCGCTGTGGCCGGAGCAGCATGGGGAGAGAGCTGGGGTTGGTGTAGTCATAAACAGAAAAACTGGAGGCAGATCAGATAAAACCTTAAAGGCACTTAAATAGCCAGCTTTGACTCCAAGTGAAAGGAATCACATCATTTTAAGCAGAAACTTGCGTAGTCTCAGGTGTTAAAAGAAACATGATGGCTGTTAGGTTGAGAATGGATTAAGGAGGTGGGGTGGAAAGGGTAAGAGCAGAGAGAACAGGTGGAAGCAGCTCAGGTGAGAGATGCTGATGGCTTAGGCCAGAGTAATGCCTGTGAGGAGTCAAAAATAGGTCTGTGCTTGAGCAGCTACAATGCTGAGCTATGTGGGAAGTGCCACAGAAGGAGAGGTCTGTGGGGAGAAGAACAGAACAGTTCTAGGCAAGTTGAGTCTGACACGGAGATCTTGACTAGCAGTTATACACAACAATTTGGAGTTCCAGAGAAGAATTAGGATGATTTTACTTATTTCATTCTTGCAAACCTTTTCAAAATTAGCTGATATTTAATAGTTCATCACAGGAGTATTTCCTGAGTGCAATGCCATAAAGATCAAGCCAAAGGTCACAAAACCTTAGCCTGTAATTCCCAAAGCTGTGGCCTCCACTCCATCTTCCTCTGTGCCACTTGTTCTCAGAGCGACCTTGATACTGCTTCAGGGTATCTGCAAGATGAAAATTACTCTCATAATAATGTTAAGGCATTATTCACCTTTTTTATTCTCATCCTCTCATGAATTCATAGGATAGCCCCCCAGAGGCTACATGACATGTATTTTCACAATAACCTGAATGCAGGAGCAGGCATGAGTATACTGCTGTCGTGTATGAAGCTATGATACTGTGATATAAAGAGAAATATATAGTATTTGATCTTTGTCTCTAGTCCCAGCTCTTAAAATCCATGCAATTTCCTGACAGATGTGGAAGAGAGAAGAATCTTTTATGATTCATAATAAGCCTATTTCAACCATAGTTTCTGCTAATGAGGTGACTCTTTGGGAGGCCCTGGGTAGCCTCAGGATGGAAGTGATTGCCAGGGGAATCAACCATTCTATTAGAGGGTTGACACTCTCAGCCCAACCCCCCACCAAACTCCAGGGAGGGGAGAGGGGCTGGAAATTGAGTTAATCACCAATGGTCAATGATTTAATCAACCATTACTACTTAATGGAATCTCCATTTAAACCCCTAAACTACTGGGTTCGAACAACTTCTGGGTTACTGACAGCACTGAGGTGTGGGGAGGGTGGTGAGTCCTGAGAGGACAAGGAAGCTCCTTCCCCCTCCCCTACCTTTCCTTGTGCCTCTCTTCTATTTGGCTGTCCATTTGTATCCTTTGTAATAAACTGGTAAGTGCAAGTGTTTTCCTGAGTTCTATAGCCATTTCAGCAAATTACAGAACCTGAGGAGGGGACTGAGGGCACCTGAACTCATATCTGGTTGGCCAGAAGTACAGGAGGCCCACCTGAAACAGGGACGGTCTTGTGGGACTCAGGCTGGAACTTGCGGGGCTGGCAAGTAACCAGCGTCATACTGAGTTAGAGGCTACTCAGTTGGTGTCTGGAGATTGGGAGAATGAGTTGTTGGTATGGAAAAGACCCACACATTTGATGGCAGAAATTCTGTGAGTAAAATGCACATGAGCCACGTTGAAAGAAATTTGCAAAACTATAAAAAGAGGCCATTTGTCTTACAAAAAACTTTTGAAGTAGTATTGTCAACATAAGAAATATTCAAACCTGTAGAGAATTTTTGGGAGTTTATTTGAGCCAAACTGACAGTTTCTGGGAAGCAAAACCTCACTGAGTTGAGAAAATGCTCCTGAGAATGGCCATTTTGCACCTTACTTTATACATTACAACCAAAAGAGGAGGCATAGGGGTTACATGAAATCTATTGGTAATAGATTAGGGAGGCGGAGAAAGCAAAAGGCGGGGGGCGGACCTCTGGGATTGGATAAAAAGCAAAATGATAGATACATACACAGGTGGGTACAGGATAATTAACAGTCAACAATTAATATGCATTATCAGGTATGTATCATAGATGAAAAAAGGATACTGGCCTAGGACATGCCTACCCACCATGAACTGCTATCAGTTAGAAAGTTTTAATTCCACACCATCCTATGTGGTTACTTTAGGTCTCTGAGTTTGTAAGGCTGCCATGCCCATCTCCCTGAGCTTGTCAGGTTTCATGTGTAACACCTTTTCTTCCACAACATATATTCTAATTATTAAAGTTATTCATGTTCACACGCAATGTATTTTTTTAATTGTGACTTTTAAAGAACTGGTTAATAAAGCTTCTATAATATTTCTGTGTTTATATCTAATGTTACCAGTGTTGAAAGATTTAACCTTCATAAATGAGAGTACTGGGGTACTCAACAACCTGGAAGGGTATGAGGGGATCCTGACACCAATAGTCTGAGAACCATGCTGTGCTGTATTCCAACACCACTGCAGGATTCCCCAGGGGGCAACGGTGTCCTCCCCTTGTCCCGCCCCCCCATCAAACCACCCCTGCTTCCTCCTTCTTCCAAAAACTTCCTATTTGTGGACACCACAGTCATCTATGTGCTAAAAAGAAGTTTAAAAATAGAACTGACCTCCTTTCTCCATGATGATCTTTACTTTTTGGTGAAATGAAAAATTGGACCTCACAAAAAACTTTTCCTCACCTAAAAAATTTAGGAAAATTAATCCAGTTTACTTCCTACATGATTCAGAGCAAATCATCCACTTCCCCTCAAACTTTCCTTTATAAAAATAAATCTGAGGATGAAAATAATCCTCTCACAAATGCTAGCATCTGAAACATAAAGATTAATTATAAATTCCATAAAAAATATCCAAAATGGAGGCATAGGTAAACATAGCTCATCTCCTCGCACAACCATGGCTAAAATCACAGCTAGCCTACAAAACAAGTATTTCCCAGAATCATTAGAAAATCAAGCATTATGGAATCTGACAACCAAGGAATTAAAGAAGCCACATTCATCCAGATGGGTAGGAAAGGCAGAGACATGAAGAGGTGCTGGGACGCACAGAGACATGAAACAGTTGGGCCCACACCCATGTGTGCTGAATAAAAAGCCCCACACCAGACCACCCAGTCCAGAGTTCCAGTGCCAGGAAGATAAGTCCCCATAACTTCTGGCTGTAAAAACCAGTGGGTGTGTGGGCAGCAGGAGAAACTGCAGGATTCTCAGGAGTCTCCTCTTAAAGGGCCCACAATGGACTTAGGACTTACAAAGATTCACTCCCTCTGGGCTTCAGTGCGAGGACAACAGCTGGAAGGCCACCAGTGGCATATGGGGAGAAATTGAAGTGACTGGTACCAGGGCAAGTGCTGGGGAACAGCTGCCTCCTGTACAAAACCCCAGAGGCCAGGCAGCAGATCATCCCCTATATGAGCACTCCCCCACACAGAACCATCAAGGGGCAACTAAGGTTGCCCCACACTGGCAATTACCTAAGGCCCTACCCCATCTAATTTACCACTGTGCTTTGCTACAATAGGCCATGCTATTAAGACAGGGAGTCAAAGCAGCTCTACCTAATACACAGAAACAAACACGGGGAGGCTGCCAAATTGAGGAGACAAAGAAATTGTCCCAAATGAAAGATCAGAACAAAACTCCAGAAAAAGAAGTAACCAAAATAGAGATAAGCAATCTATCAGATGTAGAGTTCAAAACACTGGTTATTAGGATGCTCAAAGAACTCATTAGGTACTTCAATGGAATAGAAAAGACCCAGGCAGAAATGAAGATTATATTAAGTAAAAGAAAGATTTATAGGGAACCAACAATGGGTGGGATGGAGTTGAGAATCAAGTCAATAATTTGGAACATAAGGAAGAAAAAGAGTGCACAATCAGAAAAGCAAGAAGAAAAAAATTCAAAAAATAAAAATAAAAACAAGGATAGGCTAAGGAACCTCTGAGACATCTTCAAAAATACCAATATTCAAATCATAGGGGTGCCATAAGGGCAAGAGAAAGAGCAAGAAATTGAAAACATATTTGAAAAAATAATGAAAGAAAACTTCCTAATTTGGTGAAGGAAATAGACATACAAGTTCAGGAAGCACAGAGAATACCAAACAAGATTGACCCAAAGAGGACCCCACCAAGACACATCATAATTAAAATGCCAAAGGTTAAAGATAAAGAGAGAATCTTTAAAATAGTAAGAAAAAGCAGATAGTTACCTATAAAGGAGTTTCCATAAGACTGTCAGCTGATTTCTCAAAAGAAATTGTGCAGGCAAGAAGGGTCTGGCAAGAAGTATTCAAAATGATGAAAAGCAAAGACCTACAACCTAGATTACTCTATCTAGCAAAGCTATCATTTAGAATTGAAGGGCAGATAAAGTGCTTCCCAAGCAAGGTAAAGCTAAAGTTCATCCTCACCAAATGGTTATTATATGAAATATTAAAAGGACTTATTTTTTAAAAAGAAGATAAAAACTATGAACATTAAAATGGCAATAAATTCACAACTTTCAACAGCTGAATCTAAAAAATAAGCTGAGTAAACAAGAAAAACAGAAACAGAATCATAGATATGGAGATAACTTGGAGAGTTATCATTCAGAGGGGAAAGGGGGACAAAAGGAGAAAAGGTGCAGGAACTAAGTGTAAATTGGTAGGTACAGAATAGAGAGGGGGATGTTGAGGACAGTATAGGAAATGGAGAAGCCAAAGAACTTATATACATGACCCATGGACATGAGCTAAAGGGGTGAATTACTAGAGGAAATGGCAAGTACTGAGTGGGACAACTGAAATAGTATAATCAATAAAATATACTTGTAAAAATCCAAAATGAATAGAGCATGTTAACTTTTTTAAAGCTATATTGAAAATTATATTCATGTAAAACAAATACAGATTCACACCATGAGCAATTCCTGGTCCTACACAGTATCTACAGGCTTTTCTTGTTGATTTCAGATATTTATCTGTGGTTCTTTTTAGTTACACATTTTATCTTTTTGTATGACTTTCTAACCCAGTGTGACTTCAGCAATTCTTAAATGACATAGAATAGGATCCACAGCCTAAGTGAACTGTTGTTCCCAAAATACAGTTTCCACACTCCTTTCCAAGAAAGTGATAAAGTGAAATGATTTTAAAAAATCACCCCACCTCCCTCAATGTAATAATGTATAAACCATATGCACACATTTTAATTTCTTAAAATTATATGTCTCATATATAACAAAGTTTTGTTTAAATACAGGGGCTTTCTGGTTCAGAAGTCACATTGTGTTAACTGTATAAAAGGAAGGTTTTTGCAATTTTTAGATAAAATGTAAAGAAAGAAAAATTTTAAAGGAAAACCCACACATTCCTCAGTAACAGACAGACACACAACCTAATCTAAGAATCCAGTAGAAATCATTTGCAACAAAATAAATCAGCATGGATGAGAGTTTTGCCTTACATGTTGCCTCCTGGAGCAGAGATCAAATAAAAAGCCAAATGTAAGTTACAACTGTAAACTGATTTAAAAATATAAAAAACAATCATAGAAATACAAATTAAGAGACAACTCACTGTGGCACTTGAAAGGAGAATGTAAAGGATGGGCAGAAGAAAGCAGTGGTCTCAATAAGAGTATCAGACACAGAACTGCAAGAACTGCACACCCTTTGTAGGAGGGCAAACCGATGCAGTCTTGCAAGCATGGCATTTAGCAAAATGCATCAATATTTAGCCTTAATATTTGATATACATGTTTACCCAACAATTTCATTTTAAGAATTTTTCCTGTGTTCATATTCAAACTTTTTCATATTTGTGACAAAAAATGTAGGAAAAGATTTTCCTAGAGATGTACATCATAGTATCCTTTAGAAAACCCTCTGGGGTTCAGAGGTGTGGCCCACAGAGCCAATGGGAACCCCCTCAGGAATTTACAGCAGGCCCTGGAGGCCCAGGAAGCCCAGTCACCCCCATCCCTGGGCCTGTCACTGGAAGAGCCTTCTTCCTTACTAGCTTAGTCACAGGGAGATGATCTGACTGACCCTTTTGTGTCCACCCCAAACATTTTCCACACCATTGTGAGCTTGTCACTATGAAAACATTGTCTGACTTCTTATCCAGAATTTTCTTCTAACACAGTGATCATTTTTGTAAATTGTAGAGTATTTCCAACACACACTCACACACACACACACACGACTAGATATTTAAAAAGATAAAGAGATCCAAATATAAAATCAAAGAATTTAAGAAAAATAGTAATGATAACCTTGAATTTGAAATATCAGTGTGAGCCAGAAATATGTGTATACGAATCCATTTTCCAGTTCTGTCCTCAGAGAGAAGCTAGAAGCACTGGCATTCAAACACAAAGCACATGGAGTGCCCAGATCTTGATTTCTAAAAACCATTATTCACTAATAGAAACCAGGACTCCTTAAAGAAGTGGGCAGGGCAGGAAGTCTACAAGGTGAGCCTGAAAAATCTTCTGCTTCATAAAGCAAAGAAAGGCTCTGATAAAGGGGATCATACGAAAAAGTTCTAAGAACTGTGTGTGAGTTGGACTACTGGTCACATTAGCACGACTTGAGCATAAAAAAATAATGATTACATTTGAAAATATAAAAATCCACAATTCCATTCTGATAATAACAGAAAATTATTTTTAGCTTAGATGATAAAAACATGACAAAAAACACTGAACTTTGCAAAATGGTAGTTGACTAGTGGTTAACACACTCTATGTACATTTTTATGGAAGTTTCAGTACATATCTTACTTTTTTAATAAACAAGGAAAATACAAACAAAAAACTAATGACTTAAATCTGCCACAAAATAAATAATTCATTAAAAAAGATGAAAGATCAAAATTAGTTACCTATAGTTGATGGAATTATGGGTGATTCTAAATTATCTTTCTTTTACTTTTTTTTCCTAGTTTTCTACAATAAATATCTATTACTCTAGTAACATGAAGAAAGCAGGCTATAATGTAACCTACTACACATGAAATTTGCATAATGCCAGCAGAGCCAGCGTAGAGAGGTATCTATCACTCTTGCATGATTTGATCATAGGTGTCTCTACTTTTTTACATATATCTTTCCACATTTCTTTCTTTCATTTTCAAAAAGATATTATGGAAGCAGAAATTTAGTTACAAGGGCTAGATTAAGTGCATCTCTTTCATTAATGTCCTTGAAATACTTTACGCAGATCTAAGTTTCATCTCTAACATGACATAAGAGAAGATATGAAAATGTGTAAGACTGGACTATAAAATGATGAGACTTCAATTTTTTTCAATACCAAAATATATCTGGAACTCCTCAAGTTCTTAAGAGTTGAAGTTATAGTTCTTCCAGGGCTTCAATAACACAAATATTTTTAGCTTTGAGGGTGAATTTTATTTTTGGAAACAAACAAAAATCATGGAAAGCCAAGTCTCATCAAGCAGGATACTACTCTTTGGTTAAAAATGAGGTACAATTGTAGAGTGATGAGATATAAAACATAAACTAGCTCAGAAGTATTTCCAAAGTGGAATTTGTTAGGTATTTTGAGGCATTTCTCTTTTAGAAAAGAAAAGAAAAAAAGGAAAGCCTCACCAAAGAATACTAATTTATCACCATCATTTCCTATGCCTTTCTCTCACTGAATGAGAACATCACAGTCTCAGACTCCAATTATTCTGAGCCCATCGCTAAAGCCCTTAAGGGGACCCTTTCACTTGGCATAACTCTAGACTCTCTCCTAACTCTAGAAAATGTTTGAAATTCTGGCCTCTCTTTGAGAAATTGAGTTCAATCATTCATAAATGTTCAACTCCTCCACATTTCACTTGAATTTGCGGGTGAGCATCCTGGTTTATCTGGATAAAATTATTAGTCAGTTATTCTAACACCTTCTATTCTCAGAATTCCTGTCTCAGCAACTAAAGAGTTGGATACTCTGGAGGCACAAATATTTCTTGTTAATTAAAACCAGCCCAAGGACTTTAAGTCCCTGGGTTGAATTAATTTCTTCTTAGGATGAATTTTTCTCCTGGGGTTTTATCTTCTACCTAGACTCTTCTCTCTGTGAAGCTGGAATTTGGGGCAGAAAAAGCCAGCACTGGTTATGTCAGAAAACATCTCTTTCTAGCTTTTAACTTAGTAGGTTTTTCTATATCAAAAATCCAGGCCACCAATGTCTCTGGGTAATCTTTCCAACAAGACGCATTGAGGCAGCAGGGGATTCAGCAGCTGTGGCCCGACAGTCTTCTGGACTCTTGATGATAAAGTGAACCAGGTCCAGGAATGTGGCTGTGCTGTACAGGATAAGGTCAGACTAGGTCCCAAGACTCCATCACCTCCATTCAATAAACTTTTCAAAGCAGAATAGCATCATGGTAACAGCCAGTGGACATAAAATAGATAAATCCTAGCCTAAAAAAATATCTAGTCAAGCTTTGAAAAAAACTAAGTTTCAAAAATTAAAAGGAATGAGTGAGCAGTATAAGATGGGGAAAGCCACGCCACATAATGCTTTAACCAGACCCAACCCAGCACGCACTGTTGATTGAACTTGACTCTAGTTTCAGCAAACAGTATTCATTTCAAATACTCCCTTTCTTGTCAAACTGAGTTTATAAACAGAACTATTTGCTACTAAATGTGACATTTACATCCCATGACCCTAAACACAGACTTGCTCTCAGTCCAGGCTGAGGGGCAGGGATGTCAGGACATGGCTGGAGAAGAGCCCTGAAGGAGCATCTCACAGCCTCTCTACCACTCAGGTTTCACCAAACCTCCTGTGACCCATCTCTGCTCAAGGTTTGTCCAGTTTATTCTCCCATTTAGTTTATTTAGATGTTCTCCCATTTATTCAACAAATTTGTTTTTTAATCTCTTGGGTCTCCACCACATGCAAGGTGTTGGGTAAATACACTAAAGACAAATGAATGGAGCTACACATTGTCTTCAACTACAAGAACAAAAGACACCCACACAGACAGTGTTAACTGTGGGAGAACTTGAGAAGTGTGGTGCCCAAGGTGTCATCATGTTGAAGAAAAAGGAATCCATTTCACCTGTGAGGAGATGGATGAAGGCTTTGAGGAAGCTGACTTTTTAGTTGATTTTGGAAGGTTATTATTTGGGAAAAGGGAAAAAACTCAGTAACCATTCCAAGAAAAGCAAGCACCATGAGTGCAGCTAAGAAGCAAAGGGAAGTGAGTTGATATTTATTAAGAAATTGATATGTATGAGGTACTCTGCTACCTCTACCAACAGGCAAAAAAATTAATAGAGTAAGGTAAGTTTGATCAGAGCAGGTTGTTTGACTATTTGAAAAGAGAAAGGAAAAGTTTGTAAGTTCAAATAGCTGTGGTATTGAAATTATTTACAGCAGGAAATAATATAACAGTATACTACAATCATATACCATTTAAAAGTCTGTAGGACCATTCTAAAGCATTGTCGGTGGTTTGTGACTCAAAATGTAGAAGGAGTAGGGTAAGAAATAAATCTGGAAATGTAATTAGAAATAATTCTATAAAGTATCTTGAATGCCCAAATTAGAAATTTATCATTTGAGTTGAAGACACTGGGAGTCATTAAGTATTTGAGTGTGGGCATAACTCTATGCAATGTTTAGAAAATTAATACAGCAACTGAGTAGCCAATTAAACACAGCAAAATGGGAGGATATTAAAGAAAGGTAAACCAAGTAGGTTTTGGACATGGACTTTTTAAAAAAATATTTGTGTAGTGTAGTTTTTGCTCTCTTTCAAATTGCTTTCAATTTCATAGAAAAATCCATTATTGCATTACTTGTTCCATTTCATCATTTGTCAGCAGTCTGTTCATTGCAGTGTGCCTTATTTTCTGACCCCCTTTGTATCTCATGAGAATAATAGTGTTCTCCACTCTGTACATGGATGGAGTAACTTCATAACAGCCCTCTGAAAAGGGTACACTGCTCACCTATGCTTAGAGCAATGCCCTAGCTCCTACTACATTGTAGGTGCATAATGATAATGGGTTGTTAAGTGAATCTCCATTTTACAGATGAGGAAACAGAAGCATTTAGAGGTTAAATGAGTTGCCCAAGGTCACATGACTCTGAAGTTCTGAAGCTGAGAATCCAACTCTTAAGGGAGAATCTTCCATTCTTAGCACCATTATCAGAATTCTTTATCTGTTTCAAAGATGTTCTTATTCTCCTTCTTCTATGCAACCTCTCTCTCTCTTTTCTTTCATTGAGTCTTTTTGTTGGCCTATTTTGGTATTTACCAATCTTGTTCAGTTTATGGATCAAATTATCCAAAGCTATTTAGAATGTTTCCCCAGCTGAGTGATGTGAAATATGTTCATTCTCTGGTCAGGAGCATTTAACACGATTTTCACAGCTCTATGTACTGAAAATACCTTGGGTTTGGTGTCTTTTTTTCTGGACCTTTGCCTTTGGGTTTCTGGGTTATTACACCTGCAGTTATGAGAATCAGAAAAATCAGTCATTGAAACACAAATAACAGATGGGTTGGACCATAAAAAGGTGGGTGAGAGGAAATTGGTTAGAATTCCAGTTCCTGTGTATGCAACATAAAATAGAACACACACTCAACCAGCCTCTGCCTGTAATCAGTCTTCTGTCATTGCCTTTATAATAAACCCTCTGTTTCCTTATTGCTGACTATACGCCTAACACTTCTGAGTCCTTAAGTATAGGACCAATTACATTACTGCATGTTTTTTTAAGTTTCTAGAAGGTTCCTAGCAATTTTATGAATTCTAGAAATTTGGTATTTAATTTTTCCCAGTAGATGGTACAATCTTTGAAGATGAGAATCAGATTTCCTTCAAATAACAATCTCCTTTTCATTTCCTCCATATAGGAAATGCTCCATAAATTCTCCATGCACACACATATTTGCACACTTTCACAAAGACACACACATGGTAGTAACCTGCTCTCTTTCAAACAACAGTTATTGAAATTGTATTTTGGAACTAGATTTTCTCCTTTCTTGACTGAGTCTCTCATAAAAGTTCATTGAGAAAATTAAGTACCTTAATTTTCTGTTCAGTTTCACATTCTGCAATAAGGTTTTTATTTTTTAATTTTTTTAAATATCTAGCCTATTTGAATTAAGGCACACACATCCCACAGTTCTTTCACAGAATTTTAAAGGCTGGATTAGACAGTCTCATACCAAACAAGCAAGATTATAATTATCTATGTTAATCACAACTCTTGAACATCTAGGCACAGGGGTGTCCAACACACTGGCCACAAGCTGATGTGGCCCAGGATGGCTATGAATACGGCTCAATACAAAGTTGTAAATTTCCTTAAAACCATTTTTTTGCTCATCAGTTTTAGTTAGTGTCTGTGTATTTAATGTGTGGCCCAAGACAACTCTTCTTCTTCCAGTGTGGCCCAGAGACTCTGAAAGGTTGATCACATCTGAAGGGTACACTGGGCTATGTAGGCACTACAGATAAATATCAGATACAGTTCCTTAACCTTAAAAAACCCTTATACGTCTCTGAAAAATAAAATATAATAATTCTAAAATATATCAAGTGAGGCTGTGAATTATAAGTGATAAATAAGTAGTTCAGACAATGAGGATTATATGAAATCAAAAAGAATGTTTGCTGTGGGCCAAAATGGTCCTAGAAAGCTTCACAGAAATCAGACTTTACCTTCAAGGATGGTTATATTTCAAATCAGCAGGAGGTAGAGCTTTGCCTGTTTCCTCCTCCTGGAATGTTGTTCTTTAGATGGCTGGCTCCTTTGTGTCACTCAGAGGTCCTAGGCTGGCACCTTCTCAGAGACACCTTCTTTAAGTACCAAATCTAAAAGAGCCCCCAGTTATCCTCCAACATAACACCTAGTTTAAAGCCTCTCTCTATCATTTACTTTCTGATACTTTATTGTTCTTGTTTATTTGTTCATTATCTGCCTTCACCTTCTAAAAGATAAGTTTCATATGATCCATGGCATTGTTTCATCCTCCTATGTTCCCAGTTCCCTGAAGATTGTAACAGATGTTAACAAATATATAGAGTTGCATGAGTGAATGGATGGTTAAATGAATCACACAAAGAGCATAAGAAAAGGCCTAGAAGAGCTACAATGCAAAGAATAAGTCTGACAAGGTGGCAATTCCAACAAAAATGGAGAGAAAGTGGAGCAGCAGAAATAGTCAAAGGAACAAAGGATATAAGCAGACAATTCACAAAATATAGAACCAAAATATCAAATAAGCATATGAAAAAATACACAGTCCCACTGGTTATTAAAGAAATATTAATGAAAATAATTAACATTAAAACTGATGTTTAAGATGGCCATTGCAGAAGAGGAATAGCTTTAAAAATGAAATAATAAATAAATAAATCCAAAAAAATGTTTAAGATGATAAACCCAGAACTGACAATATTTTTCAAGTTCAGCACTATTTCTGGGGGAAATATATATTAAATCCTTAATAATCTCTATATTATTTGACCCAGCAATTCTACACTTAGAATTTATCTTATATTGGAAATAATTAGGCAAAATTAAGTCTCAGGAATGTGAACCTCATTGTTTATATAAGTGAAAAATTGAAAACTGCATAAATGTGTCACAGTGGACAATTAGTTTAATGGATTACAGTGTGCTCATGCAATAAAGTAAGTACTATGCATCCATTGAATGTGTGCTTCAGGCATCAAAGATGTTCACGGTGTGCCACTTAAAGGAAAAAAAAAAAGCCACTTACAAAACAATGTATGTGCCATGACCCTAGTTTCATAGAGACAAAACAAAAATAAAGTGTATGCATCAAAAATAAATTGGACTTTTAGTACCAAGATGGCCCAGCAAGAATTATCTGATCTATGTGTTAAATCTAACGAAGTTTTATAATTCAATTTGAAAGTCTGGTGTAATTAGTGATAGGTGTAAAGAAAATTAGGCAAAAGACAATATGGTAGGATTATTAACTCTAAGGGAAAAAATCATATAATAAAGGAACAATCATTGTAATGTTGAATGTGGCTCAGTTGTGAATAATATTTGCATGTCTTAACACAAACTGAGCACTGATATCGACAAAAAGTTCAATATAACTGTATGTAGAAAATGGGAGAGGTGACATTTGTGTGAGGTGGTATATGCAAGCTAAATTCCCTTCTCCTGTAGAAGGAAACCAACAGATGAAATCTAAAATAAAAGTCAGTAACAGTATAAGGATAATATTTAGAAATGTATACCAGAAGGAATAATAAAGGGATTGAAAGCACATGATATACTAGGATTTACTCTACATGATTTGTAAAAATCTGCTTCCAAATTAATTGCATTCCTTCAGAGGTTTGGGTTCTCTGTTATTTACTGTCTTAGTCTATTCTGAATGCTATCGCAGAAGGCCACAGACTGGGTGGCCTATAAACAGCAGAAATTTATTTCCCACAGTCTGGGGACTGGAAAGTTCAAGATCATGAAACCAGTATGTCACAGACTGGTGAGGGGCCTCTTTCTGTTTCATAGCCCTGCCTCCTGTCTGTCCTCACTTGGTGGGTAGGACTAGGGAGCCCCCTGGATCCTCCTTTATAAGGCACTAATCCCTTTCATAAGGGCTCCATGATGTAAACACCTCCTGGGGGCTCCACCAACAATTTCGTACAATACTGTAAAATCAGACTTAAGGAGTTCAACATATAAGTCTGGGGAAACATTCAGTCCATAGCATTTACCTGTCTATGGAGTTTTGAGTTGGTGTGCTATTGCAATGTTTACAAAGATAAAAGGCAGTAAGAAGCAAAGTGCTTCCACATCATTGGGGATCCAAGTGAGTCCTAATGAATCAAATCAGAATGAATAAGGCTCTTCCCTCAGTAGCAGGCGTGAGGGTCTGAACAGTCTTTAACTGACCCCCAGTCCCAATTTGATGTGACCTTTGTTTGCCAAAGTCCTATGCCTTTTACTAGCTCTGAACATCCCAGCTTCTCCAGCAGTGAAACCAAGAGAGGGCACTCACAGTGGTAACAGAACAAATAAATATCCACAGAAGAAATATTATATTGGTTCAACAGACATTTGTACTGTAGACCAGGCACTGTGCTGGGCTCTCTAGAGATCTGACTAGGAAAGATGCTCAATATAATATGTTGAAGCAAGTGCTAAGATGGAAAGATGCACAGGGAATTGGGTAAACCCTACTGAGAGACGACTATCTTGAAAAAGCAAAGATTAAGGATTACAAGATTAAGAGTAAGATTAAGAGATAAGAGAAGGTCTAGAACTGGACCCTGGAGCCAGGCAAACCTGGCCTCCCAACCTCAGCTCCATCATTTATGGAATCAACAGTAAATCACTTAATCTCCCTAAGCTTTAGCTTTCTTCTCTATCAACTGGGGATGACAACTGTAGTTCTGAGGAGATAATGTATGCCAAGTGCATAGCAAGTAATAGGCACTCAAAAAGGCCTCTTACTCTGGTCATTGTTTTTGTATTTTAGGACTGCTCTCATGTGGGCCAGGAATGAGGCTTCTTATTTTTCCAAAAGGAACAGATTTGGTGGGCTTCTGAGGAATATGTCCTGGTCCCCCTCTCCAGACAAAGTTCTACAGAAAGAGCAAGAGACCTAAAATAATCTATAGACTCTTCGACCAGGGGAGACACAGGCCTTATTGTTTGGATGGAGCACAGGGATGTAACAAAATCCAGAGCAGAAAAAATCCAGAGCGGTGTGGAATGTCTAAAAAAAGGATCTTCAGATGTCCTCTGAGTTTTCTCATGGACCAACACACCATACAAGCAGTGAAAGAACTGTTGCCTGCCAAGAGTGGCACTACAGCAGTAGAGAAAGCAGCATGCTTTAAAGGATATGGTAATGAAAATGAGGAAAATGCTTTTGGCTACCTGTGCTCACCAATGACCAGGAGGTGGGTGGGGTGATGATGTCAGTGAGGACCAATGGCATCTGGGACAGGAGCCATCAGTCCACCAGAACATGCAGGTACCCTTGCAGAACTGTGAAGGTCCTAAATAACATCCACCTAACAGAGTTATGGCACAAAGAGAAAGTTAGGTTAAACTGTAGAAAAATGAATAACATCTTTTTTCATTCCAGAGTTTCTGGGCTGACACTCATATCTGTTACATTCATTTCTTCTGAAATTCTCCAAAATATCCTGAGCTCCAACAGGCTTGAGAACCACTTATCATATTTTTCAAACTATAAGACACACATTCCCCACCACCAAATTTGGGAGGAATAATGGTTGTTAATGCTGCTGTTGAGTACTGTCTACGTTTACATTGGTGAAATATTATGTTATTTATGTTATTCAATATTTTACCACATTTTTTGCTTCAAAAATTTTTTTCCTATTTTCCTCCTCTAAGACCTAGGTGCGTCTTATGGTCCAAAAAATATGGTAAGTGTTTCTGCTTTGAATGAGCAGAAGTTTGCTCTTGTCGGTGCCCAAGGAAGAAATTTGTGGAGAAAAAGGTAAATGTATATGTGGCCTGGCAGACCTATATTAACTTAGCTATTCTGAAATTCCTATCTCGGACCTGAAATAATCATAGAAAGTTGCCTTGGGTGAGAAAAAGGAAGAAGCTATATGGAAAAAAAAGTTGCACCAACTAAGGGGGACAGGACTTCTGGTTTGGGGAAGACAGCACATGAGGCTAACATGCGTAGCTTCGCCTACCACCAATAACATTTGGAAATTCAAGCTAAGATATTACAGCTTTTTAAAAATTTATAACTATTCCTTTGGAAAATGGTTTGTCAAATCCTCCAAAAATTAAACATAGAATTACCATATGATCCAGCAATTCTACTTCTGGCTATATACATACATAACAAGAGAACTGAAGATAGGGACTTGAACACATATTTGCACACCTGTGTTCATAGCATTTTTCACAGTAACAGCCAAAAAGTGGCAATAGCCAGTGTCCATCAGTGGATGAATGGACAGACAAAATGTGGTATATACATATGATGGAATATTATTCAGCCTTATAAAGAAAGGAAATTCTGACACATGCTACAGAACAGATAAACCTTGAGGACCTCATGCTAAGTGAAATAATAAAGACACAAAAGGACAAACACTGTGTGATTCTTCTTCTGTGAGGTATTAAAGTAGTCAGATTCATAGAGACAGAAAGTAGAATGGTGGTCCTAGGGGCTGGAGGGAAGAGTAGGAAGGAGGGGAGGAGGAAAGTAGGAGTTTGTATTTAATGAATATGGAGTTTCATTTTGTGAAGATGAAAAAAGTTCTGGAGATAGAATAAGTAGTATGGTTGCACAGCACTGTGAATGAACTTAATGGCATTGAACTGAATGCTTAGAACTATTTAAATTAAAAATTGTATGTTATGTGTATGTTATCATAAGAAAATCTATGGCTGTGGTCAAGAAGAGAAAGGGAAAGCCCATGTGTGAGAAGCCAGGAGAGGGTTGAGGGACACCTAGGTACATGAGCTGATGCTTTAGCCATTAGGAGGAGTTACCTAATTTGGTTGGCTAGGAATTTGACACTTGATGGATCACTAACTCAGTAAAACTAGACCAATAAACTCTGCCCACCAGGCCAGAGAGACAATTTGGAGGTTGTCTTAGCCATGACTGTAGCTGGGAAATTAGAAGACTAAATCAATAAATAATTCTGTCATGAAAACTTAACATCCTAGGCCTGTGTGTTTGGAGTTTGTTCTTACATTGTGTTCATGGTGTGAGAAATCTTTGAGCTAAAAAAAAAAATGTAAAATTGCTTTTAGGCCACTGTTGGCTCTGGGGTGTTTCAGAAGAAGCAAACAAAACACACTGGAGGGATTCTTTGACAACCAAGGCTGCCTAGATTCCCAAAGGGGAAAAAAGTTCCCTCTTATAATCCCAAGTTGAAAAATACACAAAGAAATTATTCATTGTGAACTAAAGTCAGCAGAAATAAAAAACATAAAAACTAGAGCCCCAAAATATAAAATAATTTTTAAATAATCTGAAAGACAGAGACTTCCAGCAAGATGGAGGCATAGGTGGACGCACCGTACCTCCACGCACAACCAAGATTAGAACAACAACAATTTAGAGGCAGAATAACACCCAGAACTGATAGAGAATTTATCTGAATGGAAGTTGGACTGCCAAGAAGTTGAAGTAGACCCGTTCTTCCATACCAGTAGGAGGGGTGGAGACGAGCAGCCAGGCTCGGGTCAGGTCACAGTGCTTGGAGTACAGGGAGAACTGGGCGCATCAGGCAACCAGGAGCTCATAAGCCATCCGGGGCGCGCAAGATCCCAGTGGGTGGACCCTGAGTACGCAAGCAGCAACTGGCGGACCCAGTGAGGCTGCGATTGTGAACCAGGGCAGAGCGGTGGCAACCCAGGATCCCAGGGAAGGGACTGAGATCCCAGGAGAACGGAGCTACTGCCATTGTTCCCTCCCATCCCCATCCCTGCCCCCGCCCCCACATACAATGTCACAATCTAGTGACTAGGGTGTCCAACCGCTGTGAACACCTAAGGCTCCACCCCTCACCGTAATAGGAGCAACCAGACCAAAAAAAAAAAAAGAGAGAGAGAGAGAAAGAGAGACTGTCTCAAACAGAAAAACAGATCAAAGCCCCTGGGCTCATCCTTTTGAGCGACCAAGAGATTGCCAATCTATCAGGTACACAGTTCAAAACACTGGTGATCAGGAAGCTCACAGAATTGGTTGATTTTGGGCACAAATTACATGAAAAAATGCAGGTTACCATAAAAGAGATTAAGGAAGATGCATGGAGAACCAATAGTGATGGGAAGGAAACTGGGACTCAAAACAATAGAGTGGACCAGAAGGAAATAAAAAACAACCAAACAGGAAAGAATGAAGAAATAAGAATTCAAAAAAATGCAGAGAAGCTTAGGAACCTCCAGGACATCTTTAAACATTCCAACAACCAAATTATAGGGGTACCAGAAGGGGAAGAGGAAAAGCAACAGATTGAGCATGTATTTGAACAAATAATAAAGGAGAACCTCCCCAGTCTGGCAAAGGAAATAGACTTCCAGGAAATCCAGGAAGCTCAGAGAGCCCCAGAGAAGTTGGACCCAAGAAGAAACACACCAAGGCACATCATAATTACATTAGCCAAGGTAAAAATGAAGGAGAGAATCCTAGAAGCAACAAGAGATAAGGGGACAGTCACCTACAAAGGAGTTCCCATCAGACTGTCAGCTGATTTCTCAAAAGAGACCTTACAGGCAAGAAGGGGCTGGAAAGAAATATTCCAAGTCATGAAAGACAAGGACCTAGATCCCAGATTACTCTATCCAGCAACGCTTTCATTTAGAATAGAAGGGCAGATAAAGTGCTTCTCGGATAAGGTCAAGTTAAAGGAGTTTATCATCACCAAGCCCTTATTTTATGAAATGTTAAAAGGACTTATCTAAGAAAAGAAGATAAAGAAAAAACATGTACAGTAAAAGGGCAGCAAACTCACAATTATTAACAATCACACCTAAAGCAAAAACAAAAGAAACTAAGCAAACAACTAGAACAGGAAGAGAACCACAGAAATGGAGATCACATGGAGGGTTAGAAACAGGGAAGTGGGAGGAAGAGAGACGGGGAAAAGGTACAGAGAATAAGTAGCATAGATTGTAGGTTGAAAATAGATAGGGGGAGGGTAAGAACAGTACAGGAAATGTAGAAGCTAAAGAACTTATAAGTATGACACATGGACATGACTAAAGGGGGGGATATGGGTGGGAGAGGGTGTACAGGGTGGAGGTGAGTGAAGGGGGGAAATGGGACAACTGTAATAGCATAATCAATAAAATATATTAAAAAAATAAAAAAAATAATCTGAAAGACAAACAGTGTGACACGAATAAATAGAGGTGCATTACCCAGAACACAGACTGAAAAATAATTAGCAGACAGGAAATTTAAAAGAAAAGTTAAAAGGCATGGAATATAGATTGAAAAATCCAGCATGTATCTAATAGGGATTCCAGAAAGAGAGAACATAGATAACGGAGAACAAACAGTATTCATAATGATAATGGTGGAGAATTATCCAGATGATTTAAAAAATGACTCTTCAGATTAAAGAAGTACAGTGAGTCTAAGAGTAATATACAAAACTGAATTCACATTTGGGACTTCCGGCCAAGATGGGGGCTTAGGTAGACACACTGTGCCTCCTTGCACAACCAAAAGAAGGACAACAACAATTTAAAAATAAAAAACAACCAGAACTGACAGAAAATCAAACTGTATGGAAGGCTGACAACTAAGGAGTTAAAAAGACACATTCATCCAGACAGGTGAGTAGGAGGGGTAGAGATGAGCAACCTGGCTGAGTGTACTGATGGCAAAGCAGTGGCTGCAGGATGGGGGAGGGCAAGGCTGTAGCTGGTGGAGTCAGTGGTCCCACATTCCCATGCAGATAAACTGGAGGAACAACTGGGGAGCGAGGCAGACCATGCAGCCCAGGGCTCCAGCATGCAGAAAGAAAGCCTCAAACCACTGATTGAAAACACCTGTGGGGGTTGAGGAGTCAGCAGGAGAAACTCCCAGCCTCACAGAAGAGTTCATTGGAGAGACCCACAGGGTCCTAGAACGTACACAAGGCAGCCTACCTGGGAATCAGCACCAGAAGGGCCCGCTTTGTTTGTGGGTAGTGGGGGAAGTGACCAAAATCTTGCAGAGAGTAGAGCAAGAGCCATTGTTCTGGAAACCTTCCCCACATACAGCATCACAACACAGCCACGTGGGTTGCCCCGCCTTGGTGAATACCTAAGGCTCCCACCCCTTACTATATAACAGGCTTGCCAAGACGAAAAGAATGGTCTAAATAAAAGAACATATCAAAGCTCCAGAAAAAATACAACTAAGCGATGAAGATATAGCCAGCCTATTAGATGCACAGTTCAAAGCACTGGTAATCAGGATGCTCACAAAATTGGTTGAATTTGGATGCAAATTAGATGAAAAAATGAAGGCTAGGCTAAGTGAAATAAAGGAAACTATACAGGGAACCAATGGGAATGGGAAGGAAACTGGGGCTCAAATCAACAGTTTGGAGCAGAAGGAAGAAATAAACATTCAACCAGAACAGAATGAAGAAACAAGAATTCAAAAAAATGAGGAGAGGCTTAGGACATCTTGAAACATTCCAACATCCAAATTATAGGGATACCAGAAGGAAAAGAAGAAGACTGAGAAATTGAAAATGTATTCAAAAAAATAATGATGGAGAACTTCCCCAATCTGGCAAAGAAATAGACTTCTAGGAAGTCCAGGAATCTCAGAGTTCCAAAGAAGTTGGACCCCAAGAGGAACACACCAAGGCACATCATAATTACATTACCCAAGGGTAAAAATAAGGAGAGAATCTTAGAAGCAGCAAGAGAAAAGGAGACAGTCACCTACAAAGGAGTTCCCATAAGCCTGTCAGCCGATTTCTCAAAAAGAGATCTTACAGGCAAGAAGGGGCTGGAAAGAAGTATTTGAAGTCATGAAAAGCAAAGGCCTACATCCAAGATTGCTTTATCCAGCAAAGCTACCATTTAGAATGGAAGGGCAGATAAAGTGCTTCTCAGATAAGGTCAAGTTAAAGGAGTGCATCATCACCAAGCCCTTGTTATATGAAATGTTAAAGGAACTTATCTAAGAAAAAGAAGATAAAAAATATGAACAGTAAAATAACAGGAAACTCAGAGTTATTAACAACCACACCTAAAACAAAAACAAAAGCAAACTAAGCAAACAACTAGACCAGGAACAGAATCACAAAAATGGAGATCACATGGAGTGTTATCAACAGGGGAGTGGGAGGGAGAAAGAGAGGGAAAAGGTTCAGAGAATCAGTAGCATAGATGGTAGGTAAAAATAAACAGGAAGAGAGTAAGAATAGTGTAGGAAATGTAGAAGCCAAAGAACTTATATGTATGTCCCATGGACATAAACTAAAGGAGGGGAATGTGGATGGGAGGGGGTGTGCAGGGTTGGGGGGAGTGAAGGGGGAAAATGGGACAATTGTAATAGCATAATCAATGAAATATATTTTTAAAAAATGAATTCACATTTGGACTCACTGCAGTGAAATTATATGAAATCTAGGTAAACCAAAATATCTAGGGAGAAAAAAATAAATGATCAATAATGAAACAACCACTTAAATGGCAACAGAATTTCTAACAGAATTATTAGAGGCTGGGAGGCATGGAATAATAGCCTCCAAGTACTGAGGGAAAATAACCAGCAACTTAGAGTTCTACAATCTGCTAAATTATGAGAGATTCAGGGTGAAATAAAGACATTTTCAGACATGGTCTATTATGGTTTGTTTCTGGTAAAAAGAAAGCAAAAATAATATCCTCACAGTTGAGCAAACATTCTAGTTAGTAAACCTATAGGTAAGACTAAATAGACATTGACTTACAATATAAAAAATAGAAACAATGGGACTTCTGGCCAAGGTGGAGGCATAGGTAGACACACTGTGCCTCCTCGCACAACCAAAAGAAGGACAACAACAAATTTAAAAACAACCAGAACTGACAGAAAATGGAACTGTATGGAAGTCTGACAACCAAAGAGTTAAAAAAGACATTAATCTAGACGGGTGGGTAGGAGGGGTAGAGATGGGCAGATGTATAGAGAGGACTTACAGCAAGGCAGCAGCTAGCAGACCAGGTGGTCCCACATTCATGTGCAAATAAACCGGAGGAACAACTGGGGAGCAAGACAGACTGCACAACCCAGGGTTCCAGGCCAGGGAAATAAAGCCTAAAAATGTCTCACTGAAAACACCTCTAGGGGTTGAGAAGGCAGCAGGAGAAACTCCCAGCCTCACAGGAGAGTTCATTGGAGAGACCCACAGGGTTCCAGACCATACACAAACCCACCCACCCAGGAATCAGCAATAGAAGGGCCAAATTTGATTGTGGGTAGCCAGGAAAGTGACTGAAAACTGACAGAGAGCAGAGCAAGTGTCACTGTTCCTTCTCAGACCCCTCCCCCACATACAGCATCACAACACAGCCACGTGGGTTGCCTTACCCTGGTGAACACCTAAGGTTCCACCCCTTACTACATAACAGGTGCACCAAGACAAAAAAAAAATTCCTAAATGAAAGAACAGTTCAATTCTCCAGAAAAAATACAACTAAGTGATGAAGGTATAACCAACCTATCAGGTACACAGTTCAAAAACACTGGTTATCAGGATGCTCCAGGAATTCACTGAGTACTTCAATAGCACAAAAAAGACCCAGGCAGCAATGAAGGTTGCATTATATGAAATAAAGAAAAATCTACAGGGAACTAACAGTGATGGGAAGGAAACCAAGACTGAAATCAAGGGTTTGGAGCAGAAGAAAGAAAGAAACGTTCAACCAGAACAGAATGAAGAAACAAGAATTCAAAAAAATGAGGAGAGGCTTAGGAACCTCCAGGACATCTTGAAACATTCCAACATCCGAATCATAGGGGTGCTCGAAGGAGAAGAGGAAGACCAAGAAATTGAAAACTCTTTTGGAAAAATAATAAAGGGTGACTTCCCCAATCTGGCAAAGAAATAAACTTCCAGGAAGTCCAGGAAGCTCAGAGAGTCCCAAAGAAGTTGGACCCCAGGAAGCACACACCAAGGCAAATCATAATTACCTTAGCCAAGATTAAAGATAAGGAGAGAATTCTAAAAGCTGCAAGAGAAAAGGAGATAGTTACCTACAAAGGAGTGCCCATAAGACTGTCAGCTGATTTCTTAAAGAAACCTTGCAGACAAGAAGGGACTGGGAAGAACTATTTAAAGTCAGGAAAGGCAAGGATCTACATCTAAGATTGCTTTATCCAGCAAAGCTCTCAATGTGAATGGGAGGTAGATAAAGTGCTTCTCAGATAAGGTCAAGTTAAATGAGTTCATCATCACCAAGCCCTTATTAAATGAAATGTTAAAGGGACTTATCTAAGAAAAAGATAAAAAATATGAACAGTAAAATGACAACAAACTCACAGTTATTAACAACCAAACCTAAAAACAAACAAACTAGGCAAACAACTAGAACAGAAACAGAATCACAAAAATGGAGATCACATGGAGTGTTATCAACAGGAGAGTGGGAGGGGGAAAGAGAGGGAAAAGGTACAAAGAATAAGTAGCATAGATGGTAGGTAGAAAATGACGAGGGGAAGTTAAGCATAGTATAGGAAATGTAGGAGCCAAAGAGCTTATATGTATGACACATGAACATGAACTAAAGAGGGGGAATGTGGGTGGGAGGGGGTGTGCAGGGTGGGGGGAATAATGGGGGGAATGGGACAACTGTAATAGCATAATCAATAAAATATATTTAAAAATAGAAACAATGAATACTTTGGATGATATTATTTAAAAATGAACTGCTAAAAAGTTATAATAGCAAGTGGGATGAGTGACAGAGATTGGAATGAAAGTATCCTGAGGTCCCTGACTGTCAGAGATGCACATTAACAAGCTACTGGCTACCACTATGATAAATAAGAATCAAACTTATAATTTCCAAACAGAAGATCAAAAGTAAGGAAATAAAGTAGATATTCACACTGCCAAAAAAGTTCTGAAACACATGAGGTGAAAATTTTATATAGGTGGGCACTAGGTACATGGAGCTCATTACACCTATACTGGTCTCTATGCTTACCTGCAGTTGTAGAACATTTTCATACAAACAGACAAAAAAAACCGCATCATCCAGCCAGGAGAAGGCACAAAGTTACAGAGAGCAGGTGCATGAAACCTGGTCAACCACAATACATGTACAGAGATTGTCTTATTAATTAAAATATTAAAAGCATATCAGAAAAGAAATTTAGTTATATGCTGCTTTGAAGAAACATCTAAAATATAATGAAAAGGCAAGTTATAAAGGATAGAAAGACATAAGCCAGGTAAATATTAACTTTAAAAAGCCACTGTGCTGACATAAGTGATGGATAAAATAATAATTAAAGTGAAAGACAACTGTTAAGGATAAAGATGACATTATGTATTAATGGAAGAAAAAATGTATCAGAAAGATGCTATAATTGTATATGTGCTTAACAATTTAGACTCAAAATATATAAAGCAAGAATTAAAATTTACAAATCAATATGATACAATAGAATGTAATATTCCTTTCTCAGAACTGAGAGATTGGACAAAAATTGTATTGATAGAGACTATTTGGAAAACATGATTTATAAGTTGATCAAAGAGATATATGTAGAACCCTGAGAATTTAAAAATACTGAGGTTTTCCAGTGTACATGGATATTTTAAATAAATTGTTTAAAGCAAAATATAACCAAAGAGACTGAAATAGAGAACAGATTGACAATGTCTAGAGGGGAGTGGGGGGGATTTCAGGGGAATTTCAGGGGAAAAGGAGAAAGGTTTACAGAAACAAGTATAAAGGACACATGGACAAAAACTAGGGGTGAGTGGAAATGGGAAGGAGGTGGGGAGGGCTGGGTGGGTGAACTGGGATGGGAGTAAAAGATAGAAAATTGTACTTGAAAAATAATTAAAATAAAATTTAAAAATAATAAAATTGAAAATCAATTAATCAATCAATCATTTATATAGTGTGCCACCACCCAAGTCCCAACAAATACCAAAGAACTGACATCCTACAGATTACATCATGATAAAATTAAAAATCAACAGCAACAAAAATGCCTTAATATGCTTAGAATATTTTAAATAATATTTCTAAACAAATGGTTAAAGAAGAAATAAAGAAATTTTAGAACAAAGTCGTAATGAAAACACTAAATACTAAATCTGGAAAACAACCAGCAGTGTGTTGGTAAATGTGTTCAGCAGGCTCTCTGGGTGGGGGTTCGTGGTATGTGTGTGAGGGCATTTGTCGGCATCCACAGTGTAAATGTCCCACTGGGTCTTTTTCAAGCTACTGACATGAAGGATGAAATTGGGAGCAAATCCACAGACTCCACTCTCACAACCAATAGGAGCTGGCTACATTTGGTTCCAGCACACCACTGAAAACTATCAAAATGTATCTTTAAATGCATATACTGAATAAAGCAGAAAGGTGGAAAAGGTTTGTACTTAATATCTACATCAAAGGTTAGAAATAGAACAGCATGGCAAACCCGACTGAAACTGGAAAGAAAGAAACAATAAAGATAAGAGCAGAAGTTAAAACATTACACAGTCAAGAAAGTTATCAAAAGGAAAAAGTGTCTCTTTTAGAAGACAGATTAAATAGGCAAACATCTAGCTAACATGATCAAAAGAAGAAAAATTAAAATTAAAATAAACAACATTTAATAGAAAGAACATTAAGAGAGAAGCAGTAGAAAAATAAGAGATAAATATTGTAGCCAATACAAATAAATTTGATTAAACTTAGATTAAAAGGGCAATCTGGAGGGAAAGCTGGCTCAAGAAGTATCAAACGTGAGCACACATGTCACTGTCGGAGACACCAGCCAGCCCACATACCCCTCCGCTGCCCTCCCTCAGACACACACAAGCACCATCGCCAAGCATGGCTGGTCTTACAGGTAAGTTCTGCCTTTAAGAAATGAATAATTTTAATATGATAAAATTGCCTTAGAAAGATGGAAAAAGGAAGAGAGCTATCCAGCTCACTTTCTGAGGCCATGAAACCTTGAAACAAAACTGGAAAGAAAAACTGTATGCCACTTTCATACAGGAACAAAGAAGAAATGTATTCAATAACATATTATTTTAAAAATCTGGCAATGTAATTGCCTCACTCATTGCTAATTATGATCCAAGGATATAAAAATGGCTTAGCTCAATCAATGTAATAATTATATTAACAGACTAAAGGAGAAAGATTATTTCAATAGATGCAGAAAAGGCATTTAAGATGATAGAAAAATCAATCTTGATTAAACAAATATACCTTTCCAAAATAAATAAATAAATCCTGTTAAGCAAACTAGGACTAGATGGGAACTTGCTTAATTTAGTAAAGTATATCCTTCAAAAACCCATTGCAAGTATTGAAATTAATAATGTTAAAAACATAAGGATATCACCATTAGCCTACTCTCAATGTTATACTATAGGTCCTTGTCAACATAAAAAAAGAAAAAGTTGAAAGATTAAGATGTTGAAAGCAGCCTTATTCCTAACAGTCAAAAATTCAAACTAGCCCACATGTCTATCAACAGGAGAACAGGTAAACAAATTGAAGCAAAGTGATGAATATTATTCAGTCGCACGAGAATGGAGTACCGATGCAGGCAACAACATACTGAAATCTTAAGATAACGTGTGCTATGCAAAAGCAGCCCATCCCCAAATAAAATGTACTGTATGGTTCCACTTGTGTAAAGTTCAACAGCAGGAAACACTACTGGATAGCCACAGAAAGCAGATTGTTGTTTGCCTGGGGTTGGGGGTGAGAACTGCCAGCAGGGAGGCACAAGGGAACTTTTGGAGAGGTAGGCGTGTTCTGTATCTTAATTGGGGTGTTGATTTACACAAGTGTATATAGTTGTCAGATCTCATTGAACTAAAGAATTGTGGCCTGTGAATTGTATTGTTGGATAATTATGTCTCAATTGTTAAAAGCACAGAGACACAAAAAACTAAAGATTGGGGGAAACGGGGTAATGTAATTAGTACATAGAATATATGTTTACATAGAATATCCAAGAGAAGCTATAAATAAATATTAGTGCTAATCAGAAAGTTCAGCAAGTTTGCTGGAAAGCAATATACAAAAATCAATAGTTTTGTTCAAGGACATTATTAACCACAGCCGTAAAAGCTTTTAAGGTGCCCAGAAATAAATCTAGCAAATGGTGTGTAGGGTTTTTATGGAGAAAGCAACAAAACCTTATTGAAGGGGAAAGAAACAAAAGATTTACTATATTCATGGATGAGAGGGTTCAATAGTTTAAAGGCTGCAATTTCCCCCAATTTACCTATAAATTCAATACAATTTCAATAAAAATCCCAGTAGGGTTTTTCAAAGAACTTGACAAAAAATAAGCTAAAATATTGCAAGGGAAAAAGAGCATGGAGAAAGCTTCAGATAGATGAGGAGAAAAAAGGGGGGGGATGCTTATCCTTTTGAATGTTGGCACTCATTACAAAGCCATAGTGATTTAAAGAGTGCGATATTGCCACAGGGAATGGAGAGCTTGGAAATGGAATCACTTATGTATGGAGATTTGGACTATGACAAGATAGCATTGCAAATCTCTGGGCAAAGATGAGGGCATTGTAAAAATGATGCTGGGACTTCAATATGTGGAAAAAGAGAGGTCCAACTATTCATTTGAAAGTAGGGATTATCTATCATATATCACACCAAAAAATCACCCAGATGTGAAGAGCAACATTTAAAAAGAAAACAGGGGAGAGTATTTTGATGGCATCTAAGTAGTGTCATATTATTTATGATGCCAAAAGAATAAACTGTATTGAGGAAGAAAAACACTGAGAATATAACTACGTGAAACTCAGAACTTCTGTGTGTCAGAGTGACATCAAAAAGAAAGTCAGTGACTCCTAAGGGGAGGTGTTTACAACCCATAGAACTGGCTTTATATAATCATAATACCAATATAATAGAATTCCTTAAAAACCAGGCAAGGCAATCAATCCAAGAGCAAAGAAACCACAAATGAACATATGAAAAGATGTGTCAACCTCTCTGGTAATCACATAAAAATGCAAAGTAGAACAACAATAAAATACCATCCCATATCTAGCAATTAGCAAAAATCAGTCATTGATAATCAATAATAAATCCAGTAATACCAAGAACTGGTGGGGCTACTGGGAAATGAATAGCTTTATACAGTTGCCGGCATGGCTAGAAATTGGTACAACTACTTTGAACAACAATTTTGGAATAACTTTTAAAAAAGCTGTTAATGTGCATAATGTACCAACCAGAAATGTAGCTTCTAGATGTTTTCCATGGAGCAACATGTGCTCAAGGAAATATGAGCTACACTGTCCACTGCAATATGGTTCATAATAAGAAAAAACTAAGGAAAAACACAAATGTTATCAAATTATATACTTTTTAAATATATACAAATAAACCCCCTTTATATTCTTTATGAATGCATATATAGTGAGAGAGTATATCATGATGCACAACAATGTCAGTATGGGGTGGAGTATGGGAAACCTGTGCCCATAGACAAATTGTTTAACCAATCTATTCTCAGCTCCTCATCTATTAAATGGGGAATAATAATAGTGAGTATGTCATGTGTCTACTGTGTGCATTAAAGGACCTAATGTATGTAAAGGGCTTAGAATAATGGCCAGTATACAGTAAATTTGCTGTTTGTATTACCATCATTATCATTATCATCATCATTGTTGTCATCATCAAGACAATGGTACCTCTGGGAAGGGAGGGGAAGGGATGGAGATAAGTTTATAGCTTTATCTTTAAGGAAATATGGCCACATGCTAACATATATTAAGCCTGAGTTTAATATGAGTATGTAGCTGAGGGTACTGTAGTATGTGATTATCTATGTATAGTTCTCTGGACTTCATTGTGTATTTCAAATAGTTCATATATTAGAAAGGGTTTTTTGGTAAAGAGAGAAATAGTCTGTGAAATATGATGGAGAAAATTTAAACTGCCTTGTGTATTGAGTGACGGTGAGGAGAAGTTATCATAGAAACATATTTTTGGATCAATGCTTACAGCCAGCTAACTGCTAGCAACAGCAAGTTACAAGCTAACAGTTAAAGAAGAAAAAGCCAGAGAGCTAAAATTAATTCTTTCTAGGAACATCTGAGTCCCAAAGCAACAGAAAAATGTGCAGAAATGCAGTTTCTAGTGAGGACATAAACACAGAACTCCGAGTAGTGCCAAAGAAATACTGCTACTTGATATAAGTATCCAAAAATAATATGTTCCCTGAGAAAATTATTATAGTAACCTATAGAACATTTATTCATTTTTAAATGAATATTTATTGAGCTTCAATTATATATACATATGTGTTCTGTCTTTTCACTTGAGGTAGACTTTAGCTATTATTTAAAAAATTGTTTGCATTTATTAATGAATATATCTCACAATAAAGGGCCATGAAGTTATATTCCTAGAAAGATTATCTGTCAGAATGCTTTCAGCAGCCAGTCACCATAGCCATGTGAAAACAGCCATCTAAATCTTAAACAGTGGGGGTTCTCTGCCATCTCTCCTGGGAAGTCTGGAGGTCAGCAGTCTCAGTGTTGATCCAACTGCTCGGCCACATCCCCAAGCCTCAGGCCCTGTCTCCTGTCTGCTCTGCCATCCTGTGTGCCAGGAATGTTTGCACTGAAGGTCATGAGCTGGCCGCAGCCACTCAGAGCATCATGTCTTCACACAACCAAGCTCAAAGGCAGAGAGCAAGTCGGGGAACAGACTTCATGGTCATCCCCCATTTTGTGGGGTAGAAAAATCTTTCTCAGAAGCCCCTCAACAGAATGTGTCTTCCATCTCAGTGACCAGAAGTGGGTCACATGGACATTCCTGAGCCACTCATTGGCGAATGGAATTGAGTTGACCATCAGTGTGTTAGACTCATCACTAATGCATCACCTAGGACCGGAACCACCTGCTTTCAGCATGTTATCCCCTCTATCTGAACAACACCTGAGTTATGTTAACAAGGAGGAAAGCCAAAAAGAGGACATGGACAACTTACTTAATGGCAAAGGCAAGGGCAAACAACAGAGAAAACACAGAACCACATGGTGTCTATTTGGTTTTACCCCAGGGAGACACGTGGCTTGTGGCACACACTGTTGTCTGCACTCAATAGTTACTACCCACCTCTTCCTTTGCTGGGGTTCTGGCTTCACTTATGTATTGAGCAGCCAAATGTTTTTCAGAGATTGGGCCCCTTTATGACCTAAGGATGAATCTATATTGGTCTACACTGACTAGAGTAAATCCATTCCCCTTGCCAGTGAGCAGAGAGGAATAGGACTGTGCTGTGAAGGGAGTCTTCTGTAGAGCTTCTGGGAAGGCACAGAAGGAAGGAGGCCCTCTTTGTGGTCCTGGAGCAGGGCTGTGCCAGGACACCTGTGGGGAAACTACTGCAGCATCGTGCAAGCCTGAAGGGTGAAGGGCTATAGCCACCACAGGAAAAATGGGCCCTGGGTGTGACAGTCAAGGTTCTACGTTCATCAACCTTGAAATATCCAACTCTCAGACTTTTTGTAATATGAGATAATAAATTTTCTTCTTTGTTTAGACCATTTTTATTTGACTATTTTTTACTTGCAGTCAAATTGTCCTGATGCTACATGCACACTGAAAAAAATAAAAAGAAACCAATTTAATAAAAGATTTAAAAAGTCTAGATAGATAAGAAACTAACAAGAGCGCATCTAGCTGCTTTAGACTGGCTCAAATACACAGAATAATCAAGTCTGACAATATTTATGGAAGACCTGTGCTAAGCATTTCCCACATCTAAGACATATTTGTGAGTCCCACAGCAAGGCAGCAATTGAGAGTGGGTTAGAGACACAAAAATATAAGATGCATGATCCTTAAATTCAAGGATCTTACAATACAATTGGAGAGAAAGTTCAATTTAACAGTAAAAATTCTAAATTGTACATCAGTTTTAAAGAGTGGTTCCACTGTGTTCAAGAATAATACCTATTATCAACCAAGTAATAAATTGTACCATCACACCATAATATATCAAATATCAGAACCCCTTATTACACAAAAATCTCTAAACCCTAAAATATATTAGAAAACTCTTTAATTTCATAATATCAACCCTTCTTTTGCAATAACAACTGACATCTGAATAGATTTACTTTACCCCCGAGCAAACTGAAAATTCATAGAAAAAGATATAATGTCCATTTTTTTACTTAAAGCATTTTACCATTTATGAATAATCATTATAGACTTGGAATTAGTGAAGTCTAGATTAGTGAGTCTTCACTTTATTTGAGTATAGTAATTTCAAATTTGATAGTTTGTTTTTAAGTTTACTAATAAAAAATAAAGCTACCAGAAACGGTGGAGAGTAGGCTGACCTGCTCACACCTGATGTGATACAGTTTGGTATTTGTGGAGAGAGTGCCTAAGGCAAGTAGGATTCCAAGCAGTGATAAGTGTGCACTCTGCCTGCACGGGCACCCTGAGAGACATGGAGTGTGCTAAGCCTTGGCAGGAAGGCAGCAACCCAGATATAAAATACATCAGCTCTGAATGTGTTTACCAGAGCATAAATTTATTAAAACCCCATTTTAGACCATAAAGCAAATGCATCAATAAAGCAGCAGCTCTCACCAGCTAAGCCAGGTTTGTTTTGTGTTTTGTTGCAGTATTTTTTTAAAAAATAAAAGTGTGCATGATTGGCTTTAAAAGAAGTGCCTCAAGCACCAGTCCTACAATGGGCAGTAGCAGAGTGAGGGGGCTGCCCATTGCCAAATGGCCGATGGTGGCCTTTTTCACAGACCAACAGAAAGTCTTTCACTATGGCTGTGTGCTGTATTTTCCTTTTCAGAAACTAGCAAGTACCAACTTGTCCCATAAACAGAAACTCTTCACTAATAGAGGATTGTCATTTTGGCTGAATCCTAAATGGAAGACTTTAATTGGATTAGAAAGAGGAAGGGAAAGGCAGGTGGAGGGCAAAAGAAGCTTCAAGAACAGGAGAGTGCTTTGACTTCTAAAACTTCTTCATCAGACCAAGTACCATCTACAGGAACTACCTGTACCCCACTTTTTATGGGATACTTCAATCCCAGAGGAGGGCATGACGTTGATTTTTAAATATGTACTTTTCAATGTCAAGGTCATGAAACTCAAGGAAAGATGGAGTAACTATCACATATTGGAAGAGACTGAGATGTAAAAAATAAATGCAATGTGGTATCCTGGATTGAATCCTAGAGAAAAAAAAATCACCTTAGTGGAAAGACTGGAGAAATCCAAATAAAGTCGGTAGTTCAGTTAATAGCATCGTATCATGTTAATTTCTTGTTTTTGATGGATGTATTATGGTTATAGAAGGTATAACCAGTATAGTGTGTAATACACAGAAACACTCTGTATATCTTTATAGTACATTTTTATTTTTCCTGGACATTAAAATTCACTGCATAAGGCCAAATTTATTTCATTTTTTGAAAGATTTTATTTATTTATTTTTAGAGAAAGGGGAAGGGAAGGAGAAAGAAAGGGAGAGAAACATCAATGTGTGGTTGCCTCTCGCGTGCCCCCCAACCAGGGACCTGGTCTGCAACCCAGGCATGTGCCCTGACTGGGAATCAAACTAGCGACTCTTTCCTTCACAATCCAGCGCTCAATCCACTGAGCCACACCAGCCAGGGCCATAAGGCCAAATTTAAAAGTAATACATTGCTCATGCAATTATTGTCTGTGTGACAGAAATGCAGTATGTTTTTCTACAGTGAAAATGATGGTGGTGGAATGAATATGGCCTTTAGAACTTAATATCAGCTACTTTGAAGAAATCCAGGGAACTCATTTGACTTTACTTGATGGTAAATATGATGTCCAGTGCTGGGCTATATGCTCACTGTCTCTCAAGGGAGATTGGTGGGCATGAGGAGAAAATTTATATCACTAACCACTCATTACCACTTTCCACATGTCAGTCTATTTACCAGCAATGTTCTTCTAGAGAACCAGAGTTTTGAGAAGCCAAGAGGCAGGGCACAGAGGTTATGAGGAAGTCAGAGCTATGTGCCATGGGTTCCTAGCCTTATATACAAAAGAAGAGCCATTCTTCAACCTATACTTTGTAGGGTGAGTTCCCACATGTGAGTTCACTTGTAAAAAAAATTCTGTTGCATAAATTTGGCCATGAGGACAGGGAAACACTCTTTTTAATGTTTAATCTTTATCATGGAAAGTCACAAACACAAAAATAGAATGGTTCAGTAAATCCCCATCATTCAGCTTCAGCAATTATCAACACCTTACCATTCTTTTTTTAAAAGATTTTATTTATTTAATTTTTGAGAGGTAAGGGAGGGAGAAGGAGAGAGAGAGAGAGAAACATCAATGTGCGGTTGCTGGGGGCCGTGGCCTGCAACCCAGGCATGTGCCCTGACTGGGAATCGAACCTGCGACACTTTGGTTCACAGCCTGCGCTCAATCCACTGAGATATGCCAGCCAGGTGCACCTTACCATTCTTGTTTCATCAATACCATAATCATTCCTCCACTATATGCTCCTCAGGATTATTCTGCAGTAAATCCAAGACATGACATCCCTTTATCTGTCAATATTTCTATAGGTATCTCTAAAAATTTTTATAAAAAACATAACCACATGAAATCACAAAAAAGTAACAGAACTACAAATACTGCATGATTTCACTTACATGATACTCAGACAAGTCAAAGTTGTAGAGACAGAGTAGAATGATGGCTGCCAGGGGCTGGGCAAGCAGGGAAATGGGGAATTAGTGTTTAATGTGTATAGAGTTTCTGTTTTACAAGATGAAAAGAGCGTTGAAGGTTGCACAACACTGTGAATGCCACTGAACTGTACACTAAACAGTGATCAACAAGGTAAATTTTGTTATATGTATTTTACCACAATAAATGAAGAACAAAAACATCTATATAAAATGACTGCAATAGTTTTATCACACTGTAAAAATTAACAGTAATGCCCCATCAAATATATAGGAAGTATTTAAATTTCCCCAATTACTTATAATTGCTTTTACAGTTAGTTTATTTAATCAATATCCACACTTTACATTTGGTTCTTATGTCTCTTCATTTTCATATAATCTTAGGATCTGCAGAATTTTTCATTTTTGGGGTTTTATTGATCACATCCTTGTGGAGCCATGCAGCATGTTCTTTGGGCTATAGGCCTTCTACTTGCTCCCTCCCCTGAAGATTTTCTTCTGTTGATAGCTTCTGTTCTGGGTCTGGTTGTGCTGAATGCACCCCATTAGTGACTTCATTCATTGCTATGGCTTTACTCCAGCCCACTGGAGATCTACACAATCAGCTGCCTAGTAGAAACCTTGACCTCCAACATCAACAAGTATGTCCAAAACAGAGTTCCTGTCTTCTCTCCCTTCTTCTACCTAACTTTCAGCCCACTCTGTGCTTCCTTCTCTCCAGTGACTAGAACCACAGTCTGCATAGGGTGCCATGTAGGACTCCTCCCTCTCCTTCAACTCCTCTACCCCATCCATCCCAAGCCCTGTTAACTCTGCCTAGGCCATCTAATGCATCCTGATCTGCCCATCTCCAATGCCAACACTTTAGGTGGTGACTGGTATCACTTACCTGGATCTTATTTTTTATCACATGTCTGGATTGTTTTAATAGTCCCCTAGCCAGTTTTGCTGTCACAATTCTCATCATATTTCAAATTATTTTTTCATTCCACATTGAAAATTGTCTTTGTACTTTAAAACAAATCTGATCACATTGCTTTGCTGCTTTGAACCCTTCAGTGATTCTCCATGTTCTAGAGTAAAATCCCAACTGTTGAATATGGAAAGACCCTTAGAAACTGGACCCTTCATACCTTTTCAGACTCACTTCTCCCCTACTTCCTCCACATCCTTCACATTACAACCCTGCCATTAAGGGCTCTTTCTTCAGTCATGCCCCCAGGCTCTGTGCATCTCCCCACTGTCCTCACACCTTCTTCCCCTCACTTGTTTAAAGCCTACTTGTGTTAGAATCTTACTTGTTGCATGCCTTCAGTTGCCTTCACTGTGACTACCACCACCCTACCCCCGGAAAGATGGTGCTACCTGTTCCTTTTCAACACTCTCATAAGCCCTGATTTTAGCCCTAACAGTACTGTTTGTACCCCTGCCTACACAGGAATTTCTTTAAGAGCACATCTTGTTCCTTTTGTATGCACGAGACTGGACAACAGCCTAGCACATAGTAGACAATCAATTGACTAAATTGATAAAAGAATAAAGGATTAAATGAATGATTCAATCAATGGGTAAAAATGCTCATATAAATAAATGGTCTAAGCATACCAAAAGCAAGCTGGATGATGCTGATTTTGAAAAATTTCTATCAATGAAGTCTTTTAATATATATTACACAGATTCATTCAGTACCCATCCTTTATTCATTGTTATCTTTCATGGTGAGGCTTTCTTTATTGCAACAAAGGAAAATTATCTCCAAAGCATTTCCCAGGTAAATGGTGAAGTTTGAACAAGGGGCATAGAATCTTATGATAACTCTTTTGTGAGTACAGAAGATTAAAGATCTTGAGAACATTCTGGAGACAATTTCAATTTTTTTAAAAAAATCACTTGCAATGTTATATTATTTTCTCTCACATAACAAAAGTGTGCAATATTCCCCTTTGTAGGATATTTCTACTAATGTAGCATTTCCACGATTATTTATAATGCATTTCTCTATGTAAAGAAAAACATGCCCTCTTTTTAAAACTAGTAGTCAGTGCACATAAAAAGATTTTTATTCCTAAAATTGTCCATACTACTCGTTTATATTCTCTTTTAACAGATATGCTTGGGTCGTCTTTTGACATGTCAATAATACAGCTATAAAATTTTGGTTCTTTGGAGACTGATGTAGAATGAGAGCCTCCCCATCATGCCCATTGTGACCTCTCTGGTACTCAACGTAATATAAAATAGAGACTGCGCTGGCCTGCAGAGCTTAGAAACTGACCTTAGAGTGGCCACTATCACCCTGGGAGTTCATGACGTGCTTCTTTAAGCCCAGTTCTAAGGAATAAACATTGAAAGTTTATATAGGTTATTTAGTCCCATCAGAAAAAAACAGCCTTCATTAGCCCTCCTTCACTATCCCCTTTCCCTTCATGACAATGCATCTTCCATAAGGATCTCTGGGCATAAGCAGGAGAGAAAACCTGCAGATTTCCCATTAAACCCCAGTTCTAGATAGCATATCCAAATAGCATTTGTTTTTAGCAAAAAAAAATTCATTTATAATTTACTTTTTCACCAGTGAAAACTGTACATTTTTATACAAATTTAATTTTATCAAATATACACACATCTACAGAACTTTCACTCAACAGCAACTCTGCAGGCAGTAGAACATGCAAATACTAAAATGTGTTTATTAACCAAATGAGAGCTGAAGGCTCTGCCTCAGCTAGACTATTTATATAGATATATGTTTATACATACATAAAAATTTCTTTACCCTCTAAATCTAACAGTAGCTTTAAAACACAAAAGAAAACATACCTGTATCATTGTATTTAAACTGACTCAACCATATAATTTTCTGTTTTAATTTCAGTGGGGGTTGCTATGCTTTCGTCCATGCAAACTGGGACATACATACAGTGTCAGGCCGATATGGACAGTACATCCACAGGCATCCCACCTAGTGAAGTCAGAGGCCCTCAGTGTGCATTAGTTAATTGGCAACTTGAATACCACCATCCAGGCAAAGTTCTTCCAGGTTCCAGAGGTTCTAACACTCCTTCCAAATTCAGCTGGAGCAATAGCAAAAACAGCCATAAACATCCTAGCATTTGTGAGAAAAGGCAAGCAGCAAATAAGAGGTGAAGAAGACTAGCTCTCATTAATTAGTCATTGCCCAATAAACAGCCAAGCCTGGAGGCATCCTAAAATAGAAGTTAAAATCTTAATTCAGTTATTTGCATTACACTTAAGGTGATAAAGTTATCTGTGAGTACAGTTAATCCGCATCTTATTCATGGTGATATGCAATTTTGAAATTGACATTATTTTCTAAGTAGTCTATCATTGCTGTTTTGATTTCTTTCTTGCCCCAGGTTATTCTAAAAGTTCTACATTGCCAAGAAATGTTCTTTTTGTGTGTTTTTAATTGCATTAAAATTTTAAATGTTACTGGGTGAAAAAAAAGTGAAGGGATTAGCCAAAGAACATACATGCATGACCCTTGGACACAGACAACAATGTGGGTATTGCTGGGGGCAGTTGGTGGGGACTGGGTGGAAGTGGGCAAAGGTGGGGAAGCAGGGACACTGCGAGACCATAAACAATAAAATAGAATTAAATAATTATATAAATAAGTAAAACTGAAAGTTTTATTGCATTTTGTGCCTGTATAATTCCTAAAACATGGAATTTATAAAATAAAACTGTGGCCTCTAATATGATTGATATTTGTAAATATTTCATGATAATTATGTAGTGTCTTCCAAGAATTTGCTTCTTGGTTGTTTTCAGTCTTTCTTGACCATAATAATCATCATAACTTCAATATCAACATTGTACTCTTTCATTATGCTTCACCATTTCTTTTGTGCAATAGTTTCTTATTCTTGAATTCTTTACTATAATTCATTTCTAGTAGGCAGGACATTTTCAGGTCATTTTTTTTCCAGAGTGGGCATATATGAGGTATATTTTCTGAATCCTTAGATATATATAAGAATGCCTCTATTAAATTTACACATTAAAAGTACAGGCCTGATATAAAATTTTGTGGTTACTTTTTTCCTGCACATTTTATTTTAATTACTTAATTATCCTCTGGTATTTATCCTGCTTGATTTTTTTTCCTGTTATATTTAAATTCATTGAAATTAAATTTTTAAAATGTTTATTGATTTGATAGAGTGAGAGAGACAGAGAGAGAAAGAGAGAAAGAAACATCAAGGAGAGAGAGAAACATCTATATTTATTAGTTGCCTCCCACAGACGCCCCAACTAGGGTTGGAACCCAACCTGGGTAGGTGCCCTGACCAAGAATCAAATCCCCAACTTTTAGGTGTATAGGATGATGGTCTAAGCAACTGAGCCACACTGGCAAGGAAACATTTAAAACATTTTATTTTAGATAATTTACATTTATTTTCATTAAGTTTCCCTGACATTTAGTTTGCCTTTTGATTTAAATATCTAAATCTTTCTCCTGTAAAAAAAAAAACAAACCTCATGCATAGTATTTTTATTATTACCTCTCTTGCCTGCTTTGTTCTTTCCTACTGGAAATATTTTTCTGTGTATATGAGATCTTAATTTTCTCTTCAGAGAATCCCTCTTCCATAACCCAATTTTATTAGCAGTTTGTTTTCAGGGAAAAAAATGAGAAGAAGTACAAAGAGTTTCCATATGCCCCTCCACAATCCTCCCAATTGCCACTATTGTTAATATCTTGAGTTAGTGTGATACATTTGTCACAGTCCATGAGCCAATATTAATAGATATTATTAACTCAAGTCCATAGTTTACATTAGGATTCACTCTTGGTGTACATTCTACAGGTTGTGATCAATGTGTAATGACATGTTTTCACCATTACACTATCCAGAGGCTAATAGCTTCACCTTCTTAAAAATTGCCGGTGGTCTACTTATTCATCCCACTCCTCCATGCCCCTAACCCTTGGCAATCCGTAATCATTTTATTGTCACATTGCTTTACCTTTCCCAGAATGTCATATGATTGGAATCATACAGTATGTTGCCTTTTCAAATTGCCTTTTCTTTCACTTGGCAATACACCTTTAAAATTTTTCCGTGTCATCCTGGCCGGTGTGGCTCAGTTGGTTGCTTGTTGTCCTACAAACTGAAAGGTCTCGATTGCTGCTCAGGGCACATACCTGGGCTGTGGGTTTGATCCCCAGCTGTGTGTGTTTCAGCGTATATGAAAAGGGAATTAGTCCACATTTCTCCCCCTCTCTCCCTGTCTCTCTGAGCTCTCGCCTTTCCTCTCTCTCTAAAAAGCAATGAAAAATATCCTTAAGTGAGAATTTAAAAATAAAAGATTTCTCCATGTTTTCTGTGACTTGATAGCTCATTTCTTTTCATTGCTGAGCAATATTCCATGGTCTGAATATACTACTGTTTGTTTATTCATTCAGATATTCAAGAACCCCCTGGCTGCTTCTAAGTTTTGACAATTATGAATACAAGTGCTATAAACATTTTGTGTGCATGTTTTTGTGTGGATGCAAGTTTTTGGTTCATTTGTGTAAATAGCAGGGAGCACAGTTGCTGGATCATATGAGTATACAGGATGGGGCAAAAGTAGGTTTGCAGTTGTTTGTATGGAAAATAATACAACAATTAATAAATATTAGTACAAGAATAAACTCTGAGTTTGCCATACCCACAGCAATGGTAAACCTGTGTTTGCCCACCCCTGTGTTTAGTTACATAGGAAACTGCCAAACTGTCTTCCAAAGTGGTCACATCATTTTGCATCCCAACAGCAATGACTAAGAATTCCTGTTGCTCCACACCCTCATAGCATTCAATGTTGTCAGTGGTTTTCGATTTTCACCATTCTAACAGGTCTATAGCAGGATGTCCTCAATGTGTAGCAGCAGTTTCAATGTACATTTTCCTGGTAACATAAGATGTTGAGCATTGTTTCCCATGCTTTTTGCCATTCATATATCTTCTTTTTTATTGTTTACACTATTAAAATTGTCTCCACTTTTTCCCTTTTTTCTACTTCCACCCTGCCCCTGCTCCCAGCCTCCCTCATGCTATCACCACACTGTCATTCCTGTCCAAGGGTCAGGCCTTGGAGTTCTTTGACTAATCCCTTCACCTACTTTTTTCTAGTCTCCCCTCCCAACTCCCTTCTGGCAGCTGTCAGTCTGTTCATATATCTGTGCTTCTGCTTTTATTTTGTTTGTTTATTTTCTTCATCAGATGACACCTATAAGTGACATCATGTGATATTTGTCATTCTCTGACTGGCTTATTTCACTTAGCATAATAATTTCTGGGTTCATCCATGCTGTTGCAAAAGGTAAGATTTCCTTCTTTTTTACTGTCATGTAGTATTCTATTGTATAAATGTACCACAGCTTTTTTATCCACTTATCTACCAATGGACATTTGGGCTGTTTCCAGACCTTGGCTATTGTAAATGATGCTGCTATGAACATAAGGTTGCCTATATTCTTTTGGGTGAGTGTTTTGATATTCTTAGGATATATTTCCATAAGTGGAATTCCTGGGTCAAAAGGCAGTTTTATTTTTATTTTTTTGAGGAAGTTCCATACTATTTTCCACAGTGGCACACCAGTGTGCATTCCACCAACAGTGCATAAGGATTCCCTTTACTCCACATCTTTGCCAATATTTGTTTTTATATTTATTGACAGCAACTTCTTCTTTAATTAGGTGTCTGTTCAGATCTTTTTGTCCATTTTTAATGAATTATCTAATTTTTTAATTGTAAAAGTTCCATGTACATTTTGGATACCAGTTCTTTATCTGATACATGTTTCACAAAGATTTTCTTCAGGTCTATTCTTGTCCTTCTGTCCTCTTAACAGTGTTGTTTGTTTGTTTGTTTGTTTGGTTGGTTGGTGGGGCAGAAATTCTAACATTTCGGTCTGTGATACATTTTGAGTTGACTTTTGTGAAAGGTATAAAGTCTGTGTCTAGAATCTTTTTTCTTTTTTTGCATGTGAATGTTCAGTTTTATCAGCACTATTTTTTACATTTTTTTCAATAATTTTCTTCAATTTAGTCTGTCTATGAGTTCTAGGAGAACTTGAAGTTTTCCTCAAAGTCACTGACTTAATATTCTGTACCCTCAAATCTGCTGTTTCTTGTTTGTGTTCGTTTTTTATTGATTATTTCTAGTTCACTATTTGCTTTTCATTTGAGTCTTCCTTATTTCAAATTGTTTTTGGTCAGTAAACAACAATCTCTCCAATTTTCTTTGAGAAAATGAACCAAAGGTTTTTGTAATTTAAACATGTATATATAAATTGGGTGAGCACACATTCTATTGAAAGAGTTTATACCTAATGTCCTCTCAGTTATTAAAAGCTAAATATAGAATATTTAGTGTTCAAAAGTATTCCAGTTTGGACAATAAATTGTTTACTCTTCATATAAAAGTTATGTTTCCCCAAGTTGTTTTAACTGAGCCTTGTTTTCATTATGCATCTCTTCAGAGTTTTTATGGCTAAAAGAAATAATTGTCACCTTCATGTTTTTACTCATTTCACACATGATGTTATTTAACCCTCATAACAACCCTACAAGTTAGAACTATCATTATCTCCCTGAGGAAACTGATACTCAGAGTTTGAGGAAGTGGGCCGGGGAGAGTTTCCTTAACTTTCTTACTGTGAAAAAGCCTGGGGATAGGAGACAGGAGAGAGTAGTTGCTTCATTGGTCGGTTTGTTTTATGGGGAGAGAGAGGGAGGCTTTGCATTAGGCTGGTGTCTGGCAAAGGTGACTCTTTGTCCATCCTGAAGAGAACTTCCCATGTGGAAATGTCCAGGGTGGGCATGGGGACAAGTAATGAGGAGGAGCATAGGCAGATTCTCCCTTTTCAAAGGCTGAGAATGACTCTATTTGCAGGCCAAGTGGCCAAGCTATCTGTAAAGCACAGCCAAGGGCTGCCATGCCAACTCTGGGTGCTGTCTAAATGGCCCTTGTCGGGCCTCTGACATGGTGCACACTGATGGCCCAGGCTTATTAAACAGTCCACAGCCTGAGGGCATAATGATCCCCGCAGATACACAGGCCCCACCAGAGATGTGGCCCAGACAGAATGTTGATCCAATCATAACACCCCTGACTACTCCAGGAAGTAATCACCCACAACTTCATCCCAGCACTGTGAGAGGTACCACTCACTGGAAATAGGGTGGGGCATGAGGAAGGAGGCCAACCTGAGGTTACTTGGGCCATTTAGCAGAGCACCTTTGATCTTCTAGCTGTTTAAAACCCCACTCCCTAAAGTGTGGTCCGTGGACCAGGAGTCTCGGCACGACCTGACAGTCTGTCAGAAATGCAGAAATTCAGGCCCCACCCCAGACCTGTTGAATTAAAATCTGCATTTAATAAATTGCCCTGGGTGGCTCATATGTGCCTAAAGAATGAGTTTCTTAAATATGTTTCCAGAAGTTTGAGCTGGGAATAAATTTTATAGGGTTACTGTAGCTATAGAGCATGCATTTATTGTTCTTTTGAAAAACAAGTAGATGGTGATGATTAATAAGTAGTATGTGTTTCAAAAAATTTATTTTCTTAATCTTTTAAAAAGTAATCTTAAGACATCCACACATTTCCTCGACCTAATCCAGTGCCATTCATGGATTTATTAAAAATACATATGCTTTTAAGCCTGTTACAAGAATAAATATTTGGAAGAATTTGCCTATTACCTTCAAAATCTGAATATACTCACAGTCGGGTGCTCATTCCTCTCTCACTGAACTCAAGAGCAAGAGTGTTAATTCTGTTTCCAGTAAAATATATAAAAACAAATGAAGTGTATTACCACTTTATAAACAACTACCAAGAACTGAGAGTATAGAGTATGGTTTCATCATCCCCATATATCTCATCATTCCCAGGCTCCCATTTCCAAGAGGGAACTTCTGTGCTGGCTGCTGAACTTGGTTTCCTAATTTTAATCTGTTGATTCTGCATGTTGGTTTTTCTGTTTGCTTCTGCTGACACAGGGAGAATTTGTGTTTTTCCTGTGTCCAATAGACACAGGAAAAACACAAAGTTGAGGTGGGCTGTTTACATTCCCTTTCAAACTTTCAACAAAAGTTGAGGTGGGGTGTTTACGTTCCCTTTCAAACTTTGCAGACCCAGATGAAGGGGGAAAATAAGTTTCTATTTTGATCTTTTTCTTTGCCAGATTAGAATTCCAACTGCCTGGAAAGATCAAGAAATCAGCAGTAATCCTGTCCTCTGCCACCCCTGTGACACACAGACTTTAAGGCAGCCTCCAGGTGACATGGGGCTATTTGCCTCAGAGAAGTAATGTATTAGAAAGAAAAGAGAGAGAGAAAGGAGGGGGAGAGAAAGAAAGAGAGAGTGGAAGAAAGAAAGAAAGAAAGAAAGAAAGAAAGAAAGAAAGAAAGAAAGAAAGAAAGAAAGAAAGAAAGAGAAAGAAAGAGAAAGAAAGAAAGAAAGAAAGAGAGAAAGAGAGAGAAAGGGAGAGAGAGAAAAGGGGAGAGAGAGAGAAAGGGAGGAAGAAAAGAAAGGAAAAGAAAGAGAGGAAGGAAGGAAGAATCTCTTTATAGAGCTTCAAATGCCCATATTTCAAAAACATAGCCTTTGGAAAATGTTCTTCCTTGTGATCAGAGAAGCAATGAGCTCATAGAACAATGTGAACACCACCTCCCATTTCCCCCACTCCCTCCACCTAGAGAAGAACACCTTTTTCTTTGCCCAAAAGTTCTTCTCACCAAGCAGTGATCCTACATGGCTGTAGCCACCCACAGGACACCCTGTTTTCTGTTTGGTCACCCACATGGAGTGTCCTCTTTGGATGTGCACAAAGTCAACATATGGGCTAGGAAGAAACTGGGGGTGGGAAAGGGGGGCTGAGAAAGGGGCCCTGTTTCCTACCCTTAAGTTAGGCCAAGGGAGGGAAGGAGAGGACATAGATTTGTGTGATATGGCCTGCATTCTCCATACAGGTTCCTGGGAAGACATGAAGGCCTAGAGAAGAGACTGTTATGGGACATATCTGGACAGAGGAGACCTCACCTCAAGTAGTTTCCTGTGCCCAAGCAGAGAAACTGCTGCCCCTGGTGGGACCTAACACAGGGACAAAGGGGCAACTCAGCTGTGAACTTCACGAACAGGAACATGAAGCAAAGAGAGGGCAAGGACAGACAAGGCTAGATGGGGGGAGAAATCATAACCCACACTCAAATTATTAGCCCATGTTGCTCCTGGACCTTCCCTTCCACCTCCTGACAAATGTTCTCCTTCTTACTGCATAAGCTTAAAAACACTTAGGGGGTCAGGAAAGCAAAAAGGGCAGTGGACCCACAATTGGCTAAAGTCAAGTTTCCTCTATCATGGTAGAATAGAAGGTTGGGTTAGAAGATAAGCTCTTACAGGAAAAAGTGAAGTAAAATAAATGAAATAAAGCAAAAATAAAATAATAAAATAAAATAAAATAAAATAAAATAAAAATGTCTTGCTTTCCTATAGTTTTGTCCTGAGAAACATACATGCTATACTTTCTTTTTCTGCCCAAGTTGTACTAGAACATTGCTATGTTTAAGACAGAGTTCATTTTGAGATGGGGATTTCTAACAATATTTAACATTATGCTTCTAATCAGGACTAGTGCCTATTTTTTAACTTGAAAATGATGTGGTTCATTAGAAAAACGATTTTTTTGTTTCTTCTTTTTAATGACATAACTCTCAGAAACAACCTTTAAGAAGTCCTTAAGCAAATCCGAATTTTCTTGATACTAAATAATTGAGCTATCCTTAATTCTTACATTTTGAACAAAGTTTACTAATACTTTAAATATTTTATAATTTCTTGATAAAATAATAATTTGTATTAAGCACTGATCATTCTTTCAATGATCAATTTCTTAGCAACCTTAAGTTTGCTAAGTTCAGTGTGCTTGTGTTCTTATTTTTATTTTTTAAACATATTTTATTGATTATGCTATTACAGTTGTCCCATTTTGCTCCCTTCACTCCCCTCTGCCCTGCACACTCCCTCCCATGCACATGCCCCACCTTTTAGTTCATGTCCATGGGTTGTACATATGAATTCTTTGGCTTCTACATTTCCTATACTATTCTTAGCCTCCCCCTGTCTATTTTCTACCTACCATCTATGCTATTGATTCTCTGTACATTTTTCCCCTCTCCCCCCCCCCACTCCCCTGTTGATAACTCTCCATGTGATCTCCATTTCTGTGGTTCTGTTCCTGTTCTAGTTGTTTGCTTAGTTTGCTTTTGCTTTTGTTTTAGGCGTGATTATTGATAATTGTGAGTTTGCTGTTATTTTACTGTTCATATTTTTTATCTTCTTTTTCTTAGATAAATCCTTTTAACATTTCATATGATAAGGACTTAGTAATGATGAATTTCTTTAACTTAACCTTATCTGAGAAACACTTTATCTGCCCTTCCATTCTAAATGAAAGCTTTGCTGGATAGAGCAATCTTGGGTGTAGGTCCTTGCCTTTCCTGACTTCAAATACTTCTTTCCAGTCCCTTCTTGGCTGCAAGGTTTCTTTTAAGAAATCAGCTGACAGTCTTATGGGCACTCATTTATAGGCAACTCTCCTTTTCTCTTGCTGCTTTTAAGATCCTCTCCTAACCTTTAATCTTGACTAATGTAACTATGATGTGCCTTGGTGTGTTCCTCCTTGGGTCCAACTTCTTTGGGACTCTGAGCTTCCTAAACTTCCTGGAAGTCTATTTCCTTTGCCAGATTGGGGAAGTTCTCCTTTATTATTTGTTCAAATAACTTTTCCACTTGTTGCTCTTCCTCTTCTCCTTCTGGTACCCCTATAATTCAGATGTTGGAACGTTTAAAGATGTCCTTCTAAGTCTCTCATCATTTTGTGGGGGTTCTTGTTTCTTCTTTCTTTTCTGATTGGATGTTTCTTTCTCCCTTCTGGTCCACACCATTGATTTGAATCTTGGTTTCCTTCCCATCACTATTGGCTCTCTGTACATTTTCCTTTATTTCACTTAGCTTAGCCTTCATTTTTCCATGTAATTTGTGACCAAATTCAACCAATTCTGTGAGTATCCTGATTACCAGTGTTTTAAACTGTGCATCTGATAGGTTGGCTATCTCTTCATCACTTAGTTTTATTTTTTCTGCAGCTTTTATCTGTTCTTTCATTTAAGCCACTCTTTTTTTTTTTGTCTTGACATGCCAGTGACATATGAGGGGCAGGAGCCTTAGGTACATACTGGGATCGGGCAACCCATGTGGCTGTGTTGTGAAGCTGTATGTGGGGAAGGGGTCCGAGAAGGAACAATGCCACTTGCTCTGCTCTCTGCCAGATTTTAGTCACGTCCCCCACTACTCACAAGCAAAGTAAGCTCTTCTGGTGCTGATTCCTGGATAGGTGGGTTTGTATACATTCTAGGACCCTGTAGATCTCTCCAATGAACTTTCCTGTGAGGCTGGGAATTTCTCCCGCTGCCTCCTCAACCACCACAGGTGTTTTCAATCAGTGGTTTGAGGCTTTATTTCCCTATGCTGGGGCCCTGGGTTGCACAGACCATCTCACTCCCTAGTTGTTCCTCCCAGTTTATCTGCTCTCAAATGTGGGACCGTTGGCTCTACCAGCTACCGATTTCCTGGGTCTGCCGGTTGCTGTCTTGCTGGCCAGCTGAAGCCTTGTACGCCCTGCTCCACAATCTGCCACTTTGCTGGGTGTGCCAGCTGCCACTTTCCCGTGAGTCCTCTCTGCCTGGCTGCCTGTCTCCGCCCCCTTACTGGTCTGGATGAGTGTGTCTTCTTTAACTCCTTGGTTGTTGGACTTCCTTATAGTTTGATTTTCTGTCAGTTCCGGTTGTTTTTTGTTTTAAAATTGTTGTTGTCCTTCTTTTGGTTGTGTGAGGAGGTGCAGTTGTCTACCTATGCCTTCATATTGGCCTGAAGTTGTCTTCTTATTTTTAAAGAACATGTTAGTGTTGGGTCTAAATAAAAAGGTATGTTGAAATTGTATGAAAATAAGTGTTTAAAAAGGTGTTTAAAACAAAATGGGACATTTGGGTCCTTTTTAAAAGTAGCAAACCAATAAATAAATACAGGTGTGATAAATAAAGTTCTCTGGCTATCTTCTCTATGAAGCAATGGTTGGAAGAGAATGAATAAAAAATGTTTTTGAATAGAGTAATTTTCCTATCTGGCTCCTTTTCTCAACTCTCTTCAGCTCTCCAGCATTTATACCAGATTTTCCCTAGTTATTATTTGAGGCAGACAGTCATGGAAAAACCCTGAGACGTCTTATACAGTTTATTACCTAATGAAGACATAATTGCTAGTAGGGATTTTTTATGTTTTCTATACTTAAACACCCCTACTTGTACAAACAAAAAGCATCTTTCTGGTTTACAGGTAAAAAGCAAGAAAAGATACACATTACTTAACTTACTTTCACAAAAAATGCCCATCTCATGAACCCACAGATTGACAAATACTCTGAAACCTAAAACACACAAGTGAAGCAATAGTCATTAGCTACTGTCATTAACTATAGTCATTAGCGTCAATTTACAACCTACTTCAAATCAGAAATGCTTTTATTTTTGCTTTCTTAGTTCCCTCGTTCTTCATTCTGCTATATCCTTACAATACCTTAAATTCTTTTTAAGATTTTATTTATTTATTTTTAGAGAGAGGTGAAAGGAAGGAGAAAGAGGGAAAGAAACATTGATGTTTGAGAGAAAGATCGATGAGTTGCTTCTTGCACTCGATCCAACCAGGGACACCAGGCCTACAACCCAGGCATGTGTGGTGACTGCAATTGAACTGGAAATCTTTAGCTTTGAGGGATAACACCCAACCAACTGAGCCACACTGGCCAGGGCATCGGGTGTTTTTTAAAATGTGCCTATTTTTGTGAATGGCATAAATATTTGCAAATTAAGCACTATTTAAGTGTGCTACCACCTTGCTGGTTGTAGTGCCTTGTCATTTCTGGAGTATGTATTTCCATAAGCACAAGTGTCAGGTGGACCCTCTGGGACTGAGGTAGGGTTACAGCAGGTTATCAGAAGGGGGAAGGATGTCTGTGAACACTTAAAGGGGAAGGAGCAGTATTGAGTAGAAAAAGCTTTCAAACCCTGCTGCAGATCCCACACCTATGAAGGAAGGGAAGGAAGTGGAAGTAGGATTCTCAAGAAGAACCTTGGATTGTAATGCAGATTTCACCAGGTTTAGGCTAATCCAGTGAGGAGCTGTAGGAGAACCCTACCTTGGGCAGAGATGGCTAAGCCCTAGTGTTTGTGTCACGTTCAGTCATTGGTTGGGGCTTTTCTAGGAAGAATATGGTCTCATCTTAAAAGCTGAGTTTGATCCTGAAGGTGCTGGAGTCAGGCTGCCAGACAGCCCTCCTTACATATGCACAGCAGGTTCTTTCTGGAAGGAGTTCTGAGCAGTACACTCCCCAGTGAGGGCCTCAGCACAGTTGTTAACATATACACCCTTTCCACTTGATAAACAGACCCATTTCTCAAAGCAAAGTTCATAAGAAGAATCCTTACTAGAGAAGAGTGACTTACCTTAGGTTAGAAATCAGTTAGGAAGAGTGATTAAGAAATTAATGTACCTCTTCCAAAATACATCACTATTTTGATTTTGTGCTGCAAGGCTTTGCTGAGTTCACACAGGCCCCAGATCAGATTGGAATGTATGTTGACCTTTTCCACAGTGTGCTTGATTCCACGTGCAGTGACTTTTATTCCCATTCAGCACACACCATCCAAGTGAATCATACTCTCATATCCTCCCCTAACCTGTGGTGGTGCCACCGCCTACTACACTCAGGCCACTTCATTAACTTTGTAGGTCAAACCACCCTGAGAAGTAGCTACTCAAGCTTCATATCTTCCCTAACATCCTAGTTTCACATCAAAACACACCTGCTCTTTCTTATTTCCTTTGTAGAAAGATAACAATTTAGGCTGAAAAGACTGATAAGAGCTCAATGATCACCTTATTTGCATCTATAGAATTTAACTCAAGATGAATGGCTAGCTAATTAGGGCATTTTCACAAATTTGTTCAGGATAATGATGGTGAAATTTTGGACCATGTTGGTATGTATTTAGCCTTTTAACTGAGAAAGCCCCAGCACACAATAAATATTACGGCAGTTGTAGATTTTGCTCTCAAAATGGTACTCATTTCTGACTAATGACCTCAGCTAATGGGTAACAATTAATTTATCACTCTATTTGGAAATTCTACTATCACAAGGTACTTCCATTATTTAAGATTTTCTACTCAAGCTAGAGGAATAGAAATAGTAATAAAGTAACAACAATTAAGTAAATACCTGCTGGATACAAAGAGTGATGCTTGGTGCTTGAAGTATACAATTGGTTTAATTTAGTTTTCTTATAAATTACATATTCTAACTCCACTTGACAGATGAAGATCACAAGGGTTAAGTGGCAAATTGTATCAGCGAAGCCTGATTCAGATCAGGTCTATCTGACTCCCTAATCTTTGGCTCTGTTCTGCAGCATCCTACAATTTACAATTACATATTAGAGTCTAAGACTTTCAACTTGAACTCCACATCTGCAGCATGCGTAGTGTCTAATAGCTGGTATAAGAAGTTGGTTGGTATTATAAAGAAAATAAGATTTATACTCTGCTTTTTATATACTTAAGAAGTTCCATGATAAAAAAAAAAAGAGGTGTATAGGAATGTTTACATTCCATGAAAGCATTCACTAGCTACAAATGGCTCAGAACCTCACCAGGGCATTATAAAGTTTCCCTCTAGCCCCAGCTGGAAACACACACAAACACAGAGTCACACAGTTGAAAACATCTTCCAACATGAACAATGCAGATATTAATCAGTAGTAAACAGAAGCTAGAGATACTAGCATATTCAACACATATCAGCATAAGCAAATGTTTCCTTTCTGTGAATGAATCAGAACACTCAGTTCCATTCACTGTCTTATGTTCCTTTTCATTTGCTCAAGTCCAGCCAAACCAAACCAGGCGTCACCAGTGGAGAGAACTGCAAATGTTTGCAAACTGTGAGCATTTTAGGAGACATGAATTATTGTGTGCCGATATAAATAAACATTGTTCTGAGCTCAGGTTCTGTCAACATCTTAGCAATCCACACAAACTCATCCAAAGATAAATGAGTTAGTGTTACTCATACCTGATGAGCTCCAAAAACCACCTGAAGGGGCACACACTGTACTTTGCTAAGCTTGTTTGCAAAACTCAGCCCCTGGAATACAAAGCTGCCACACAGAATGCAGCCAACTCTGAAATACGTGTGTTTCAGGCAGCTGCAAGGCCGAAACAGACGTGCTGTCTTGTTGGTTCCTGCTTCCACTTGACGTGGGGACTCCAGAAGGCCCAAGGGTTTCTTCCCTCTACCTTCACCATTTTTTAATTAAGACATGCTTATTGCATATATTTTTAAAATACAAACTATCAAAAAGATTTAAAATTGCCTTAATTCTACAAACCAAAGGTAGACATTTAATTTTGAACATGATTGTAGAATTTTTATTTTATTTTATTTTACTGAATTTATTAGGGTGACATTGGTTAATAAAATTATATAGGTTTCAGGTGTACAATTCTATAATACATCATCTGGTTTACCACATTTTACTCCCCTTTATCCTCCTCTACCGCCCCCCCCCCACCAGCCCATTTCCATCTGGTAATCACCATATTGTTGTCTGTGACTATGAATGTTTGTTTTTTGCTTAATCACGTAACCTTTTTCAGTCAGTGCCCCAAAGCCCCTCCCGTCTGACAGCTGTCACTGTATTCTCTGTATCTGTGAGTCTGCTTCTATTTTGTTTGTTAGTTTATTTTGTTCATTACATTTCTCCGACTGGCTTATTTCACTTAGCATAGACCCTCTAGGTCTATCCATGCTGTCAAAAGGGGTAAGATTTCCTTTGTTTTTATGGCTAAGTAGAATTTCATTGTGTAAATGTACCACAGCTTTTTATCTACTCATCTACTTGTGGGCACTTGGGCTGCTTCCAACCTTGGCTACTATAAATAATGCTGAAATGAATATAGGGGTGCATATATTCTTTCAAATTTTAGTGTTTCTAGGTTGTTTTTTTTTTTTTTTTGATAAATGTCCACAAATGGAATCAATAGGCTATAAGGCAATTCCATCTTTAATTTTGGGGGGTAACTCCATGCTGCTTTTCACAGTGGCTGCACCAGTCTGCATTCCCACCAGTTGTGCATGAGGGTTCCCCTTTCTCCATATCCTCACCAGTGCTGGTTGTTTGTTGATTTAGTGATTGTAGCCATTATGACAGATGTGAGGTGATGTCTCATTTTGTTTTAATTTGCATTTCTCTGATGATTAGTGATGTTGAGCATCATTTCATATGTCTATTGGCCATCTGTATGTTCTCTTTGGAAAAGTGTCTATTCAGGTCATTTGCCCAATTTTTAATTGGATCGTTTGTTTTTTGGTGTTGAGTTGTTTGAGTTCTTTATAAATTTTGGATATTAACTCCTTATCAGATGTATCATTGTGAATATGTTCTCCCATTCAGTGGGTTGTCTTTTCGTTTTGTTGATGTTTTGCTTTATAATGCAAAAAAAATTTTGAATTTGATGTAGTTCCATTTATTTTTCTTTTGTTTTCCTTACCAAAGGAGATATAACAGAAAAAAATATTGCTAAGAGAAATGTCCAAGATTTTACTGTTTATGTTTTCTTCTAGGATTTTTATGGTTTTGAGTTAACATACAAGTCTTGAATCTATTTTGAACTTATTTATTTGTATGGTGTAAGAAGTTGGTCTAATTTCATTTTTTGGCACAGATATGTTCAATTTTTTCCAATACTATTTATTGAATAAACTATCTTTACTCCACTGGATGTTCTTGTCTCCTTTGTGAAATATTATTTGACTGTAAAGGTATGGATGTTTTCTGAGCTCTCTATTCTGTTCCATTAATGTGTATGGCTGTTTTTATGCCAGTACTATGCAGTTTTGATTACTATGGCCTTCCTATATAGTTTGATATCTGGTAGCATGATTCCTTCAGTGTTTTTCTTCTTTCTCAAGTTTGCTGTGGCAATTGGGTTTCTTTAAGGTTCCATGTAAATTTTTGTAATATTTTTTCTAGTTCAGTGAAATACACCATTGGAATCTTCATAGGAATTTCTTTGAATCTATAGATTGCTTTGTGTCATATGAATATTTTAATGATGTTAATTCTTTGTGTTGATGAACACAGTATATGCTTCCATTTCAATTTCTTTCTTCAGTGTCTAATAATTTTCCAAGTACAGGTCTTTTATATCCTTGGTTAAATTTATTTCTACGTATTTTATTTTCTGTGATGCAATTGTAAATGAGATTGTTTTCTTAATTTCCCTGATATTTCATTATTGGTGCATAAAAATGCAACTGATTTTGGATATTTATTTTGTATACTGCTACTTTACTGAATTAATTTATCAGTTACAATAGTTTTCTTGTGGAATCTTTAGAGTTCTCTATATACAGTATCATGTCATTTGCAAATAACGACAATTTTACTTCTTCCTTTTCAATTTGGATGCCTTTTATTTCTTCTTCTTTTCTGATTACTATGGCTAGGACTTCCAGTATAATGTTGAAAAAAAGTGATGAAAGTGGACATCTCTGTATTGTTCCTGATCTTAATGGAAATGCTTAGAGATTTTGCCCATTGAGTATGATGTTGGCTGTTGGTCTATCATATGTGACCTTTATCACGTTCAGGTATGTGTTCCCTCTTATCTCACTTTGCCAAGAATTTTTAATCATAAATGAGTGCTGGATTTTATTAAATGCTTTTTCTGCTTCTACTGATATGATCATTTGTTTTTTATTCTTCATTTTGTTTATGTGGTTTATCATATATATTGATTTACAGATGCTGTACCAACCTTGCATCCCTGGAATAAATTCCACTTGATCATGCTGTATGAACTTTTTAACATATTGCTGGATTTGGTTTGCTAATATTTTGAAGATTTTTGCATTTATATTCACCAGGGATACTGGCCTATAATTTTCTTTCTTGTAGTGTCTTCATTTGCTCTTGGAATTAGGATAATGCTGGTCTTGTAAAATGAGCTTGGAAATCTTCCATCCTCTTGAAATTTTTTGGATTAGCTTGAGGAGGATAGATGTTAGTTCTTTGAATGTTTGATAAAATTCCCTTGTGAAGCTATCCTGTCCAGGACATTCATTTGTTGGGAGGTTTTTGATTAGTGCTTCAAATTCATTAGTTGTAATCTGTGTATTCATATTTTCTGATCCTGCCTGATTCTGTTTGGAAGATTTTATGTTTTTAGGAATTTAACTACTTTGTCCAGACTCTCCAATTTGTTGACATAGAGTTGTTAATATTTTCTTTCAATCCTTTGTATTTCTGTGATATCAGTCACTGCTTCTTCTCTTTATTTGGGTCCTCTCTCTTTTTTTCTTGATGAGTCTGGTTAAAAGTTTGTCAATCTTGTTTATCTTTTCAATGAACTAGCTCTTGGTTTCACTTGTTTCTTCTCTGATCTTTATTACTTCCTTCCTTAGACTCACTTTGGGCTTTGTTTGTTGTTGATTTCCCTGTTCCTCTGAGTTAAAGTTAGATTGTTTGTCTGAGATATTTCTTGTTTTATGAGTTAGGCCTTTATGCTATGAATTTCTTTTGTGGGATTGCTTTTGCTGTGTTCCATAGATTTTCAGTTGTATGCTCATTCTCATTTGCTTCAAGGTATCTTTTGATTTCTTCCTTGATCTCATTGTAGCCTATTCATTGTTTTGCAGCATGTTATTTAGCCTCCATATTTTTGTGTGTTTTTCAGTTGTTTTCCTGTGTTTGACTTGTAGTTTCATACCATTATGGTCAAATAAGATGCTTGATAAGGTTTCTATCTTCTTAAATTTATTGAGAATTGTTTTGTATTCTAATACAGTCTATCTTAGGAAATGTTTCATTTTCACTTGAAAAGAATGTGTATTCTGCTGCTTTAGAGTGCAATGCTCTGAAGACATCAATTAAATCCATCTGATCTAGTGTGTCATTTAAGGCCACTGTTTCCACATTGATTTTCTGTTTGGAAAATATATCCACTGATGTCAAAGTGGTGTTAAAATCTCTTACTATGACTTTATTACTGTTGATCTCTCACTTTATGTTCATTATGATTTGCTTTATATATTTAGGTGCTCCTATACTGGGTGAGTAAATGTTTACTCAAGTTAAATCCTCTTGTTGGATTGCTCCCTTTTTCATTATATAGTCTTTTTTTTTTTGTCTCTTATGATGGCCTTTGTTTTAAAGTCTATCTTGTCAAGTATAAGTAAGGCTGCCCCAGCTTTTTTTCCCTTCCAACTTGCATGAAATATCCCTTTACTTTTGGTCTGTAGGTAACTTTCATTCTGAGGTGGGTCCCCTGTAGGCAGCATATATATGGGTGTTGTTTACTTTTCTATTCAGCTACCCTATATTTTTTATTAGAGCATTTAAGCCATGTATATTTAAAATGATTATTGATAAGTAGGTGTATATTACCATTTAATTCTTTTAACTATGTCCCTCTGTTGTTTCTACCCCCCTACTTAAAGCAAGTCCTTTAACATTTCTTTAATATTGCTTTGGTGGCAATGAACCCCTTTAGCTTTTTCTTGTCTGGGAAGCTCTTTATTGTTTCTTCACTTCTAAATGATAACCTTGAAGGATAAAGTATTTTTGGTTGTAGGTCTTTACTTTTCATCACTTTGAATTGTTCATGCTAATCCCTTCTGGCCTGAAATATTCCTGTTGAGAAATCAGCTGATGATCTTATGGGAGTACTTTATAGTTAACTGTCTTTCTTCTGCTGCTTCTCAGATGTTCTCTTTGTCTTTAACCTTTTCTTTTTTAATTATGATGTGTTTTGGTGTGGGCCTCTTTGGATTCATCTTGTTTTGTACTTTCTGCTCTTTCTGAATTTGTGTGTCTTTTTCCATCACAAGATTAGAAAAATTTTCAGTCTTTAGTTCTTCAAATAGGTTCTTGACCCATTTCTCTTTCTCTTCTTCTTCTGGTACCTCTATGATGTGGATGTTGTTACATTTTATTTTGTTCCAAAGATCCTTTAAACTACCCTAATTTTTATTTTTTTCTCCACTGTTATGATTGAAAATTCTGCTACCCTGTGTTCCAAATCACTGATTCGACCCTCTGCTTTATCTATCCCACTGTTTACTTTTTCTAGTATATTCTTCATCTCAGATATTGTATTCTTCATTTCTAATTGATTCTTTTTATTTTTATGTTTTTTTCATGTTGTAATTCTCAGTTCCTTGAGCATCCTTATAACCATTTTTTTGAACTCTGAATATCATACACTGCTTGCCTCCATTTTGTTCAGCTATTTTTCTGGAGATCTTCCCGATTCTTTCAATTGGAGCATGTTTCTTTGTACCCATTTTGGCTACCTCTTTGTATTTGTCTCCATGTATTAGATACATCTGGTATGACTCCCAGTCTTTGTGGGATGGCCTTATATAGTAAGTGTCCTGTAGAATCAGTGGCACAGTCTCTGAACATTTGAGCTGGGTGCTCCAGGCATGTCCCTTGTGCAGGTTATGTGGGCCCTCGTGTTATAGTTGAGTCTTGATTGCTATTGGCCCATTTGTGTGTGGAATTGACCCTCAGTCTGGCTGACTGTGAGGATCAACTCAACCACAGCATATGAGCTGTTGTGCAGGTACTGACCACACTAAGCAGCATTCGCCTCAGCAGGGTCTGGTGGCTGCCCAAATCTTCCTTTAGATTTGCCACTTGTGAAGCTAATTGGATCCTGCTGTTGGTTCTGGAGCCTCTTGGGAGGGTCTCTGGTGTATTCCAATATCAAATGCAGCCTGTGACTGGCCCTGAGAAACATGTTTAAAGTTATAAATGACCAATAGTTTGTGGCTGCCTCTGCTGGTCCTGGGTGTGCACAGGAAGGACCAAGCTGTACCCCAAGGCCAGCTTCTACCACCACTGGACTGTGTACTAGGGCTTGCTTCTACCAGCCCTGGGCCCAGGATCAGGTCAGTAAAAGTTCTAAAGCACCTTGAGATCTATCTCTGCCTGCCTCTACTCCTGGTTACCTGTTAGGCTCACCCAATTAAAAAGCCTATAGTGGTACTTGTGTTATAGGAGGTAGATTCTGAGTCACCAGGTAGGGATGAGTAGTATTTATCAAACTGATACAGGTGCAAACTTGGTGCCAGTGCTACCTTTGTTATTAGACTTTTCTTCAGCTACCCTTCAGTTGGTTATTCAAGTTGTTTGCCCTGTATTTTAATTGTAATTCCACTTTAGTCCCAGAAGGAGGTGATTGTACCATCCATCTATGCCATTGCCATCTTGGATCCTTGATTGAAGAATTTTTAATATATATATATATTCTCTAAAATTAAAATGGGAATATACTGTACGTAACTTATGTTGTTCTTTAAGTGTAGTCTATGAACATTTTAAAGTCTAAAAACAACCTACCTTTACAACATATTTACAGTGTCTGCACATATGAACATAAAGCAATTTATTTAGTCAAGACATATCATTTGATATTTACCTATAATTGTTATTGGATGTTTATGAGGTTGTTTTCAAATTTTTGCTCCTAAAACCAAGCTTAGATGACTATTTTAATAGATAATTATTTATACAACTCTATTATTATCTCCTTAGGATAAATTCTGACAAGTAAAATGCACAGATGCAAACTTTTTGAGGCTTTAAATATAAACTACCTTCCAGAGAGAGAATAAAAACTTACACTCCTCATTCTGTACCCTAATAGCATTGAATAAACATCTTTTTTTGTAATTTTTGCCACTTCAATTGATAAGAAACTACATCTTTTTTGAAATTTGTAGTTTTTTTACACTAATGATATTAAAGTTTGTATGTTTATTAAATATATATATCTTACTTTCTGCTCATATAATTTTGTGCATTTATTACTAACCTCTAAAGCTCTTCACATTTTAATAGTGGTATTCCAGCAATAGTCAACTTTGCCACCTCAGGCACATAAACTAATTACTAAAATTCTATGACACACCAAAAAAAGATTATGTTTTTTGCTGATCTGAAAAAAATTAATTTTGATTCATTTACACTGGGTAGCTATTGTTGTGTTGGCTGTTGTCATTTTTAAATTTGATAGTCTAAGGGATAAGAGGTCAGTGCTCATGACTATTTGTTTAGTCAGGTAGTGCCTGTTATAAAAATTCTCACGGTGCACCAGTGTGCCACAGCACGCCTGTTGCACATTGCTGGTGGTACTCCCTTGTCTGTTATCAGTGATGCAATTGTTTCCTCATTTTTAATTGTCCTTTAGCTTGATTGGTTGATTGACACAAAAAGTTTTAAATTTGGGGGGTAAAAAATGTATGCATCTTTATCTTTCTGGATTGTGTTATTTAAGGCATGTTTAGATTATCTTTCCAAGCTTATATTTTCTTCTATTAACTCATTTAAAATTTTTAATCCACCTGAAAGAAATTTTGGAGAAGAGTGTGAGGTACAGACATAACATTTTTCCTCCAAATTGATGATTCCATCACTCCTATGCTGTTTTTAAACTAAGTACTCTTTTCCATACTGATATAACATGTCACCCTTATCTAGATATGCTAAATACTTCTGTATTTTTTTATCTGTTATTGGACTTTTCATTCTGTTCTAGATATCTTTCTATCTATTTTTGGGCAAGTACCATCAACTTATTTTAGCTACTGGAGATCTACAGTACATTTTAACAACTTAGCAGAGAAACCTACTTTATTCTATTTTATTTTCTAACTTTTCTTTGCTATTCTCACTTATTCATTCTTCCCCAAAAACCTTGGACTCATTTAATAAGTAATGTGTCTGAGATTATGTTATAGTCATAGATTATATCAGAGAGAATTAACATCATTATAATATTTCTCTCCTAATACAGAAAGATGATGTATCTTTCATTTTCTTCTTCTTTTATGTTCCCATGGTGGAGTACTACTTGTATAGTTTACCGCTTAACTGTATTTCTGAGATGACCTTACTTTGCAATTATGTTGGGGCCATTTATTCTAACCAATGGGCTGGGAGTATTACAGACATTAGCCATTTATGATCAGAGGGAATCTAAAGTAATGTGAGCCCTTTTCTCTCCATCCCTCTCTCTCTTTCTCTCTCTCTCTCTCTGTCTCTCTCTCTCTCTCTCTTCCTCACCCTCTTGCTCTCTCTCTCAACGACAACAGAGACTGCATGTGAAGAATGGTGGAGTCACAAGATGGAAGCAGCCTGAATCTTTTAGTTATTGCTTGGGGGATGGCAGCGTTAAAGAGTCACCCAGCCTGAATCAAGTCTAAGTGAACAAGAGGTAAACCTTTCATTTGTGTCATGCCATTTAGATTTGAGGGCTTATTGTCACCATAGTAGAGCCCTTTGGAAAAGTTTGCAAATTTCTTATTAGTTTAGGTCCAAATATTGATATCTGTTATTACTGTGATGGGGGAAATCATGTTTTGATTTACCATATTATCATTTTACACCAGATGGGTGAGTAAGGGAACAGATAGTAGGAAATTCACTACTGTGCCTACAAGCTTCTGTTCCTGCTTCTAGCTATAACTCACACTCAGCCAGGGCTCCAGGGCAATGCTCCAAGGCAGTACTTCCCGACTGGAACCCACTTCCCCAGTTTTAAGCCAGCTTCACAGCTGCCCTGCTTTTCTTAGCCTGGGAACTCGTTCCAAGTGTAAATGTGATTGAGTACTTCAGGCAGCCTCTCTGTCTGTACCTGATATATTCACTCCCAGGTTCTGTTTGGCCTGGCTCTCAGCCTTTTCTGCTCTAAGTTTGAGGAGGGAGGTATTGATTGAATTTTGCTTACTGACCCCTCCTCTTTCTCCAAACATGAGTCTCACACTTTAAATGTTGTGAATCATAGGTTGATAGGTTCTTTTCTTAATCTGGCCTCACCTTTACTCTAATTTACAGAAATCTTAGAAATTATAGCCAAAGGGGTGCTGTCCCTGGTTTCAAATGCAGACATGTTCTTCTCACAGAGAATTTGAGAGGGAGAATTAATGACGTGCATGTACAAACATCATTTTGAACTAGTGGTCCTTTCATGGATATTTTCAGGAGAACTTGGAAAAGACTAAATGGAAACCCAGATGTCAGTGGAGGGAACAAGTTATCTCCTTTCTACCCTCCACCATCCTCTGCATGTGGAAGGGAGTAGCACTGAAAAGATTTATTTTCCCACTGAAATTTTCCTCAGAAAATGGAAATGATTACAGTTGGTTTCAAATAATATTTTTCCCTCGGTTGCATAAATCACAAATGCTAGCCAGAACACATTTTCAGTTGATGTCGACCTTGTGTCTCTGTCAGTTCCCAGTTTTCAAACACCCATTCGTGGACGAGATCTTATCTATGGAAAAAGTTTTTCACTATACTGGGGTAAAATATATTAAACATTTTTTTAGAAAGCTAAACTATTCCATTTAAACAGCTATCAGATTATATTCTTTTAATATTCTTGGCATTAAAATAATCTATCTTTTATGAAGCGATTATATGTACACTACAGATGGTAGTTTCATTTGTTTTAAACCCCTTTATAAAGTTAAAAGTTGGCACTCCTATGTTGGTTTCTAAATTATTCTTGAATTTTTTTCTGGTCTATATAATCCCAAACCCTATGAACCACTGGAATGTATCTTCAAATAGGTTTTCAACAAGTGGAATATTTTCTGAACCCTTGCATTTCTGAGAATGCCTGCCTGTCCCACTGAAAGACAAATTGCTGGGTATAAAGTTCTTAGCTCATAACTTTTCCCCCCTCAAAACCCTGTGGAGTCATTTGGCATCTAACTGTTGCAGAGGAAATGTCTGAGACCTACCCAAAGTTTTGTGCTCTTGTAAATAAGTTTCTAATGAATAGTTTCAAGCTTTTTCACTTATTACATGTTCCCCTTTCCCAAGGCATTGCAATACAATTTCCCCAAGTCCGGTACACTGAGATAGGATATATGGTAGCTGATGGCCAATGGGCCAGATTCTAGCATCACCTAACTTCAAATCTAATTCCATGCTTACTAGCCATTGTATCCTTAGATAGTGTTATGGGATGAATTGTGTCCCCTCCACAACATGTGACATCCTATACCCCAGTACCTACAAATGTGACCTTAGTTAGAAATAGGACACATAGACAAAGCCAACGGGAGTAGGTTCCAGGGCGGGAGGTGGGGATGGGTGGAGCAGGGCAGCATGGTGGGGTGAAAATGAAGACAACTGTACTTGAAAAATAAATAAACAAGGAAACAAACAAATAAATCTTCTTTTACAATTAAAAACAAAGCAATAGGGTCTTTGCAGATGTAATCTAACTAAGATGAGATCATTCGGGTGGGCCCTTATCCACTGGTACTTTTTGTCCTTATTTATGAGGGAAACTTGAACACAGACATGCACAAAGAATGGCTCGTGAAGATAGAGACCAGAAGAAAGAAGGCCATGTGAAGATGGAGGCAGAGATTAGAGTTTTCCTGCCACAAGCTAAAGAGGCTGCAAGATGCTGGAAGAAGCAAGGAAGACGCCTCCTCTGGAGGCTTTGGAGGGAGATGGTGCTGCCTACACCTTGATTTCAGCTTCCCATCTCCTGAATTGGAAGGCAATACACATGTGTTGTTTTAAGCCACCCAGTTGATGGTACTTGGTGAAGGTGGCCTTAGGAAAGGAGTACAGATTTCTCAAAGACTTTGAGCTTCAATTGCTTTACCTAAAAAAGGTGAATAATGTGTTAGTTATAAACATTATAGAGTTTAAATGAGATGAGACCTGTAAATGCTGGTATGTAGGAAATAGCTAATAAATAGAATGAGTTGTTTATTATCAATATTGTCTCCACCATCATCACCACCACCATTACCCTCCTTGATTAGCCTTCTCTCCTGGAAATGCTTTCTTTTTCTGTACTCTTAACAAAGCTTATGTGATTTTTATAAAATAATGTCATTGTTCTTAACTGGATTCCAGGCCCACCCCCAAAGCCTTTTGATTCAGTAGGTCTTGGGTAAGCCTCTGGAATGAACTCTCATTAAGTATTAAAAGTACAACATAATTTAAATGATAGACCTGGTATTGGAATTCTGTTCTATAAATATGGAAACTGAGGTCGAAGGAAATTGAACCCAAGTCAAAAAACGTAAAATCATGTAGTTTTTGAGGCCAAACTTCAATAACTTTACTAGTTTGATGAAATGTGAAACTCTAGACTAGTATGAAAAAAAATGCCAGATAATGAGGACTCTGTAATACATAAAATATGGGAGACAGTCCAGTATTAGGATTAAGAACACATGCTTTGGAATCAGACAGGATTAAATTCTAGCTGTAGCACTTTCTTTCTACCTCTGTGAACTTGGGGAAATTATTTAACCTTTTAAGGTCTCAAGCTCTTCATCTGAAAATGGGATAGTTGTGAAAGTGAGTAAGAAAGTGAGTCATGCTACAGCATTTCATACACAGTAGGTGCTAAATAAATGGTATATTTGCAAACATGCATTGTCCTTTATTTCAAAAAAGAAATCAACATCTTTATTTTCTGCTGTTGTCTTAAACACACAAAGGAACATCCATGGATGAGAACTAGTAACTAATTTTAGAAAAGATGTGATGTCCATGCTTTCCCAGCACCTTATTATTTTAAGAGTAACTTTTCTGGAATTTTCTTACTAATTTGCCTTTAGCAAGTCTCCGTGTATCTTGGAATTCTCTATTTTTATAATATTGATGGGTCATTTGCCAGAATACATAAGATCCATTTTTGAGAGTTCCTAGTAGCTAAATATAAAATGTGTACTTAAGGATATTTATGGGTTATGATTTTCTCAGCCCTGTGCCCAAGAGGATTTGTTACCTGCTACACTTGGCATGTTTCACCATTTTCATCACCAGGCTCCAAGATGCCGAGGAGGGCACTGGAGGCGATGGCTGCTTCTCTGATGTGGGCGAGCAGGACGATCCGACATCATCAAGATAGCTGTGAGAACAGTAAATAGCAAAGAAACAGGAAACTAATCTGCACAAAATTGCTTTTATTTTTGTATTTAAATTTGTTGTGTATTACAGCATATTAAACACAGGTACCATATTCAAATTTATTTTTGTTAAACATGACATGCCTTTCAGATATCTGACATGATTCCAGCTGTTTCTTCATGTCATCCGTCTTCAGTGCAATTTGATGCCAGGTTGCTCAGCTTTCTGGTCCTAGATGAATCGATCACTGAGGACGCAATGAATGGGAAACCAAACAGTAGCTTAAGCAAAACAATATGCTTGCAGCAGAGAGTCTGCAGATAGATGTTCCAGACCTGGTACAGTAGCTCAACAATTCCATCAAGAACTGGCTCTATTTTCCCAATGTGTATTCAGCATGTTTTTTTTGTCACTTCGTAGTTGTAAGATGGCTGTCTCAGAGTCAGGAATTACATTTTCAGCCCTGCTTCCTGACAATAAAAGGGGAAAGGCATGCCCAGCTTTTTAAGTACTGAATAAAATTATTCCCAGAGATCTTGCCAGCAGTTTCTCCTATCTCTCTAGCCAAAACTGGGTAATATGGCCACCTTGGGCGGTGAAAAACTCTGGGAAAGAGTACCAGGCAAATGTGAAGGAGCTTACTCAGATTTTAAGTGGTCATGATTCATCTCCTGGGGATGGTTCTGCTTTCTGGATTCCTGAACTGCACTTCTCACAGTTGGTATCCCAAAAGTCATGGGTAGAATTGAGCCCAGGGCAGGGGGACATAGGGAGGAAAGGGCAGTAGCAGGTTACAGTTGAGGTATAACATCTGATCGAAGTGATCCTGGACTGGGATTCTAGGCTGATGTTATCTGACACTTAAGAACTGTTAAGAAAACCTAGACATTGGTTTAAGCTCCTCAAGCTCAGAGGAGGCTGATATGTAAACTTCAATCTGTACACTTAGAGTGGAACATCTATTCAAATAAGAACTCAATGTGGTCGTCTGCTCCGGCTCCAAACCTAACTTTCTGTTCTGTGTCTAGTGGTGCTGAAGCTGGGAGTCTGTAAGCAACACTCTTGAAAGCTCACTGTTTGGCTCTGCCCCTAAGGAACAGCAATGTCACAAGCCTGGAAGATGAAGTAGGAACCTCCTCCCCCTACCTGCTTCCCATCTGCTTGCAGTTCTGTGTGACTCACTCCAATGCTTCTTACTCCAGCATCAGTAGCTGAGCCCAAAGGATGGTTTTTCTAAAACATGGAGAACCAGCTTGGTGAGGTCTCCCTCAGAGACCACAGTGCCATTAGACATTCCCCTGTTCCTCTAAGTTTCTCAATTGTACTAATGCTGACGTCTTTGTTTTTGTTCCCCCAGCCATAGAGGTGGAAGCTGCTTCCTACAGTTGCTTCCTCCTCTGTGTCCACAGTTGCTGTGACACCCGAGTTTTCTTTTTATCCCTTTGATTACTTAGTTAACAGCTTCATGTATGTTAATCTTTTATGTTAAATTCTCTGTTCAGGTAATTGATGTGCTTTCTACCTTCTGACTGAACTTGACTCAGTAACATTGTCATGAAGAGACAGACAGCCAAAGGCAGGGTCCTGATGGACTACTCCATGCTTCCCTGCATCTGAGCTGCAGCAGAAGACACCTTTGCAAAGCCTCCAAAGGAGCATAAGGGCAGAGCCTATCTGGCTAGAAGGAGCCTGAGTGTCTACATCTCTCCAGAGCCCCCTTTCAAAGTAGAAGACCTCTCTCAAGCAAGAAGCATACACAAACCTAATTTCTCACCATCTGCTCCCAAGATCATGGGACCAGGGGAAGAACCATCAAAAGTGATGAGTAAGGGTGAGGAATATATTCCCAGAGAGGAAAATCCAAAGGCCAGGAGTCTCAAAAGACTAAATCCAAAGAGATGTGAAGTTGAAGACCAATATTTTAATCCCTTTTACCTTCTCTCCAAAAGCTTAACTCTTAGCAACATGCCCAGTAACATCCAGGTTCTTGTATTCCATGTTCTCACTCCTTTTTGAAGATGGGGGTGCCTACATCCTACAGGGTATTAGGTAGAGTTTACTCTGGAGTACAAGTGATTGGTGAGAAGCAAATGTGGTGAATAGCAGAGCCAGGGAAGTTAGCTGAATAATTTCTATTCTCCACATCCCCAATCTTGTGTCTAACAAATTGGAGCTCATGGACTAAACTCATGGTGCCCTCACTTCTAAATAGCATAGAAAGAATATACATCTTCATTGTTTAAAAACTTTAACTTTTGTAGATTCCGAGTTCCATCAACTTCATTAAGCTGCTTTATTACAGCACATTTTTGAATAGTACGACCCCAAATTTTCCTTCTAAATATACTCCTTAAAATTATTAACATTTTTGCCCCTCTTGAGGCATATAGGGAATCATTTAATAGTGAGAGTTATCATTTTTTGAGCATATTAGTTCAGAAAACCTCAAGTAACAGTGTGCTAACAAGTGCTTTCTCCCTCATGTAATCAGTTAAAGGCTAGGGAGGCAGTTCCACATCCAGTAGGTACCCAAAGCTCCACCCACCTGTTTTGTTTTTCTGCTGGCTTCTGTGTGACCGCATGTGGCTTGGGCCTTGTGATCCACGATGTTGTTCAAGTTCCAGCCATCTCATCTGAATTTTAGCAAGTGAGCAAAGACTTTTCTCTACAGTTAAGGACACTTAGAAGTTAAACATATCACTCTGCTTACACCCCAGTGACCAGAATTAGACACAAAGTCACACCAAGCTGCAAGGGAGGCTGGGAATATAATCTTTATTCTAGACTTTGAAAGAGTTAGCATCTACTCAGAATTCATGTCATATGATATAAAATTCAGTACATGTATAAAGATGCTCTAAGGAGAAATTTTATTTAAAATTTTCCTTTCAAATTTTGAAGCAAATTCAGTACAGAATAAAGTGGGATTCAAGAACAGCCTGGTTTTAATTAAGTGCTGAAACATTAAGGAAAATAAAAGAAGCCATTTAATAACATCAAAACTTGAGAGACAAGATACAAAGCTTTATAGTGATTATTTAAAATCATGTTTAAAAATACATTAGCAAGTAATAACTGTAGTTAATTACCACTTAACATAAAATTATACAATTCAATTTTCACTAACTAGAATTAAAATTATGCTGTCAGCTAAAAATGTTTTATTTCCATAAGCAATACTAACAAAATAAATAGATAATTAAAAACATAATCTATAGAGTATATTTTATTTGAAATGTAAATATTCAAAAATCCAAAGTTAAATAAATATGTATAATTAAGGGACCCTACATCATTTCATTCATGAAAAAGCTATATAGGTAGAATTAGGGACAAAAAAAGACAGTGAGATGGAAAAAATGCTGGCCTGGAGGTTTAGAGACAAAGTTTTATCACTTAAGAGTAAATGACTCAGGGGCTAAGATGGTGTCGGAGTAGGAAGGAGCAGATTCGGCTTCCCTCTGCTCGGGAGAAAATCCTGACCAATCTATGGAGTACAGAAGCAAGCAACCAACGTACTTCAGCATATGTAAAAATAGGGGACCAAGGATTGTGGCGGAACCGAAAAACCAGACACTAAGAAGAGTGCTGCAACAAGGTAGGGTCCCGGGGACCAGCGTGTGGTCTGGGGGCTGCAGCTCCAGGCCCAGGGCCCACTGCTGGGTTTGCCACAGAGTCCTTGGGAGAGACCTGGGACAACTGCTTCCTCCCCAGCCAAACAAGGTCTGAGTGGCACTGGGAGGAATACAGCTGCTAGCAAATACACAAGGGCTGTGAGCACCTTTGGAGGCTGTGGACACCAGAGAGGCTGGGTCGCCACCAGGCCCTGACCCCGACAGTCACCGGTCTGGCTGGAGAGTTGGGCTGTGGGAGAAGACAGTCCATTGTGCAGAGAGGCAGGCTTGAACAGGAGGAGTTTCTCAAGAGGAAGAAGTGAATAGACAGACACTGTTTGGGGAATTCTCCTAAAGTGATCAGTCTCTCCAGCCTCCCTGCCACCCAGCCGTGGGCGCGAGGGCACGCGTGCAAGGAGAGCATCCCTGCACCCCAGTCCACAGCTGTAACCCTGGGGAAAGACCTGATTCCCACACCCAGGGCACAAGGCTGAGGAGCCACGTTAGCTTCCCAGACAGTGAAGGAGCCAGTGCAAGCTCCACTGACCTAGGAAGAAAAGCCATACCAATCACCCCTCAGCCTGCTGCAGCCAGCAAGAGCAGAAAAACCGTTTGGCCACTTTGAAACCAAGAGACTTTTTAATTTGATTCTATTTTTCTAACAATTTTTAATTTTTTAATTTTTATTGTTTTCTCTTTTGATTTCTTTTTTCTCTTTCCTGATTTCTTGTTTTATTCCTTCCTTCTTCCTTTCCTCCAATTTTATCTCTTCTTCCTTCCTTCGTCTGCCTTTTCTATTTTTACTTTTTAAAATTTTTTCTAAATACCTACAAGTGAGACAAAATCCTGGATCTGTGAAAAGACCAAAGTTGAACCCAAAGAAGGGGCATCACAAGAGTTGGGACAGTGCGACAGATTTCACTCTGTTATTACAAAGAACCTGCAAGTTATTGCATATTTGTATTATTATTATTTTTCCAGTATTCCTACATCTTTTTTAAATAGTATTTTTGTATCCCTCTTCTTTTTGTATAGTCTTCTTTACTAGGCTGGATATATTGTATGACCTGACAGCTTTCCCCTGATATCTCTTTCCATAGTGTATTGCTAATCTACTGTCCTTTAACTCACCTATGTCCCATTAGCACATTACTGGAGGTTCTGTACTCCCTATTCTTGTTACCTAGATCTCATAGATTCTGTCATATGATTGTTGTCATAATATTATTGTAAATAACTGCTGTTCCATGCAATTGTAATTACTTCACAAGACCCACCCACCCCCAGATCTTAGCCTATTTCAAAGTTTCCTGGACTCTATTACTGTAGTAGTTAACTCTATTCTCTCACACACTACACCTATTTACTATTCTTTCCTCTCACCTTACCTCAGAATCTGATCTCCCTGCTTTATAGATCCAAATCACAATCCTTCCTTCCCCAACAAGAGTCTTATCTTCTTTCCATCCTTTCTAAAAATCAGCTAGTTGGGTGGAAGATCACAGTTAACACTATACATAGTCAAAGGATCTCCTATCTCTTCCCTTCCTGCTACTTGCTGCTACTATAAATATCATAGAATTCTCTGTTGCTATCTTAAACCATTTTGCCTTCCCCCTCCAACTGATCACAAAAAAGAACAGGTAGAGGAGGTGAACACCAGCATACCCACTGGAAGAGGAAACCCAACAACAAAGAAACCACTAACAGATAACAACAGAAGAAGGTGAAGGAGGGAGTGGTAACCACACAAACGTCAATCGAGGACCTATTTGGAAATGCAATTAAACAGTAAAGACAGTACCCAATACAAACAACTGAACAAGAGCAAGAGAGAATTCTTTAAACCTTATACACACGGAAGAACCAGCTTCAACACAACCTGTCTTCACCAGCACAACAAAATACAGGAGGTGGTGGACAGAGTGACCCTCATTTAACCAGCTGGTGGAAGGAACCACCAGAGAAAGACTCAACAACAATCAAAACCCAAAGGCAAACACAAAGCCAACTTAAATGACAGCCCAAGACCAGTGAGCTTGGGAGATCAAGGAAACTGCACCACTGAAACTCACTGCTATTTTACTAAAGAAGTTCACACCACAAACCCAGGGAGCCAGAACAGATCAATTTAAGAAGCTGAAGTGAACAAGAAGAGGCTCACAAACAATGGGAAGACAAAGAAACAATCCCCAAATGAAAGGAAAGGAGGATGTTTCAGAAAGAATGCTCAATGAAATAGAGGCAATTCAACTATCAGATATTGAGTTCACAGCAATGATCGTCAGGAAGCTCAATGAGCTCACAATGAGCTACCAGAAACTACAGGGAAGCTACAATGAACTCACTGAAAATTACATCAACATGAAAAAGGAAATAGAAACTCTCAACAAGGGCCAAGAGGAAATGAAGAATACAATATCTGAGCTGAAGAACACAACAGAAGGAATGAAAAGCAGGATTGATGAAGCAGAAGATCGGATCAGCGAGCTAGAGGACAAAGTAGAAGAAAACACCCAGAAAGAGCAAGAAAATGAAAAGAGGCTCAGAAAGAATGAAGAGGGATTAAGAGAAATGCAAGACAATATGAAACATAATAATATCCATATAATAGGGATACCAGAAGGAGAAGAAGAAGAGCAAGGGATAGAAAACCTATTTGAAAAAGTAATGATGGAAAACTTCCCTAATTTGATGAGAGAAAAAAGTCACACAAATCCAGGAAACACAGACAGTCCCAATCAAGAGGAACCCAAAGAGGCCCACCTCAAGACACATCATAATTAAAATGGCAAAATTTCAAGACAAAGAGAGAATATTAAAGGTAGCAAGGGAAAAACAGGAAGTAACATACAAGGGAGCCCCAATAAGGCTAAGAGCTGACTTCTCAATGGAAACACTCCAAGCCAGAAGAGAAGGGCAAGAAATATTCCAAGTAATGAGAACCAGAGGTCTGCAATCAAGGCTACTTTACCCAGCAAGGCTCTCACTCAAGATAGAAGGTCAAATAAGAAGCTTCTCAGACAAAAGAAGTCTAAAAGAATACACCTCCAGTAAACCAGCTCTGCAAGAGATGCTAAAGGGACTGCTTTAAGGAAAGAAAGGAAGAGAGAGAGAGAGAGAGGAACACATGTACATAAAAGGCAATAAATAAGTACGTATCAATAATAACCTTAAATGTAAATGAATTAAATGCTCCAATCAAAAGACATAGAATAGCTGACTGGATAAGAAAACATTACCCACACATATGCTGCCTACAAGAGACCCACCTCAGGATAAAAGACCTGCACAGGCTGAAAGTGAAAGGCTGGAAACAAATTTTCCAAGCAAATGGACAGGAAAAAAAAGCTGGGGTAGCAATACTCATATCTGACAAAATAGACTTCCAAAAAAGGACCATAAAGAGAGACCCAGAAGGTCATTTCATAATACTCAAGGGAAGAATCCACCAAGAAGACATAAATATTGTAAATATATATGCACCCAACATAGGAGCACCCAAATACATAAAGAAAATCGTAAAGGACTTCAAGAAAGATATTGGCAGCAACACAATTATTGTGGGGGATTTTAACACCCCACTACCAAAAATGGACAGATCTTCCAAACAAAATATCAACAAAGATATTGTGGCATTGAACAATACCCTAGATGAAATGGGCTTTACTGATATATACACAACCCTCCCTCCCAAAGAAGGTAAATACACATTCTTTTCAAATGTACACGGAACATTTTCAAAGATAGACCACATGATAGGACACAAAACAAGCCTCAACAATTTCAAAAAAATTGAAATCATACCAAGCATTTTCTCGGATCACAAGGGACTGAAGCTAGAAACCAACCCCAAGGAAAAAAACCCAAAACACTCAAACTCATGGAGATTAAATAGCATGCTATTAAACAATGAATGGGTCAAGAATGATATTAGGGAAGAAATCAAAAGGTTTCTGGAAACAAATGAAAACGAACTCACAACAACCCAAAACTTATGGGACACAGCCAAGGCAGTCCTGAGAGGGAAGTTCATAGTGATACAGGCCCACCTAAAAAGTTAGAAACATTCCAAACAAACAACCTAACCCTACGTCTACAAGAACTCGAGGAACAACAACAAAGACAGCCCAGAGCAAGCAGAAGGAAGGAAATAACCAAGATCAGAGCAGAATTAAATGACATAGAGACTAAAAGCATAATTCTAAGGATCAATGAATCCAAGAGCTGGTTCTTTGAAAAGATAAACAAAATTGACAATCCTTTAAGCAGACTCATAAAGAAAAAAAGAGAGAGAGATGTAAATTAAAACCACAATGAGATACCACTTCACACCAGTCAGAATGGCCATCATAAACAAAGCAACAAACAAGAAGTGTTGGAGAGGTTGTGGAGAAAAGGGGACCCTCGTGCACTGTTGGTGAGACTGCAGACTGGTACAACCACTATGGAAAGCAGTATGGAACTTCCTCAGAAAACTCAAAATGGATCTGCCTTTTGACCCAGCAAATCCACTGCTGCGACTGTATCCTAAAACACTAAAACACCAATACAAAAGAACCTTTGTACCCCGATGTTCATAGCAGCACAATTTATAATAGCTAGGTGCTGGAAGCAACCTAGATGCCCATCAGCAAATGAATGGATCCAAAAACTATGGTACATTTACACAATGGAATTCTATGCAGCAGAAAGAAAGAAGGAGCTCCTACCCTTTGCAACATCATGGATGGAGCTAGAAAGCATTATGCTAAGCGAAACAACCAGGCAGTGAAAGACAAATACCACATGATATCACCTTTAACAGGAACCTAAACAACAAAACAAAGAAACAAGCAAAATATAACCAAAGACACTGAAATAGAGGACAGACTGACAGTGACCAGAGGGGAGAGAAGAGGGAATTTCAGGGGAGAATGGGGTTTACAGGAACAAATTTAAAGGACACATGGACAAAAACTAGGAGGAGGGTGGTAATGGGAGGGAAGTGGGGAGGGTTGGGTGGGTGGGCTGGATTGGGAGTAAAAGGGAGAAAACTGTACTTGAACAATGATTAAAATTTTTAAAAAAGAGTAAATGACTCAAAATGCCTGTACCTGTTTCTAAAACTTTATGAAATGAGAAGTTTGAGCTGTATGGATATGAGGCCTAGTCAATAACCCTATTACTCCACATTAACTAAAGGGCATTGACTATACCGCATTTTTTAAGGGAACTTGTCCATGAAAAGTAAGTCTAATGAGACAAGTTTGAAACCAGGAAGTCTGATTCACCTTAGAACAAAAACTGTCAATATGAATATACTCCAACCTCCTAAAATGTTTGTTCACATGATTGGCTTTGTGTGTGCTCGCGAGGCTAGCATCCTCGAAATTTCATAGTGCTCACAGCAATGTGTCTGGGTCCACAGTAATGGATTGTGACGGGTTAAGACTATCACTGAAATTTTCTTGTCTTCTGAGCCTTCCTTGCAGGTATGCATGGTCAAATCACTGTATATGGCCATGAAACCCTCTTTCCATAAGTATCTCCAGGGATTACTTTTCAGGAGTGTATGATTGGTACTGCTGACGTAGGCCAACTTGATTATAAACATCAGATAGACCAATGCATTTCCTGAACAATCAAGCCAAAATGTATTCATCTTTAAGATATTTCTCCCATAAAACATTTACTCTGGTTTCTCTCAATAAATAATAACCTATACATGCACTTGTGTATTTGATCATACCTTGGCCCTGTATTTAGAAAGGATTTTAAATGAAGCTAAAATCAATTGGCCAAGGAAGAACAATGTCTAGTAAACTCCATGTCTATTATAAGCCTAGAGAATTTGAGAATTCATATTTTCTGAGTGTATGAAATAAAACATTCATGTAAATTGACCGTTTAGACATAACTATGTTGTTGTGTTTTTTTTTAAAGCTGAAATCTAGGAATTCTCAGTTCTATGTGCCCAAATCACTTGTGGTGCTTTAAAAAGAAAAGTCCAAGTCCCTTCCATCCATTCCACACCTTCTGATTGAATAGGTCTGGAGGTGGCTCAAACATCTGAAATTTTTAAAGCCATTCAGGAGATTGTGATAGGCAGCCAAGGTTGAAACACTGAGCTTTATAAATCACAGAAGCTGTGACCTTTAAGATGCTTAGGTGAATAAGTCCATATGGCATGGTGGAAATAACCCTGTAACAGGTATAGCACTCAGCAGCTAGGTAACTTGGGACAGACCACTAAAACCTCTTTGAGCCTTAACATGTTATTCATAAAGAGAATAACATTTGCTGCAGATATAAACATGACATTTATAAGAACATATGTAGAATTTTAAGGAGTTTCAAAACTTCTAACACAACATTTAATGTTTTTTTAGATTTTTTTCTCTTCATGGAGTACCTTTTCCCTTCCTTGCATGCAGGAAAAATCTGCTTCTCCAACTGAGTGCCAAGTTTAAATCTCTGAGGCCTCACCCCACCCAACTACACAGGATTGCTATCTCTGTGTTTCTGCAGCACTTTCTACATTGCCCCAGCACAGTGACTCCTTAATTGACAAGCCCCTTGCTCCCACTGGCACAGTGTCATCTCCTACAGAATCGAGGGAACCTTGTGTTTTTCAGTATCCCCTGTGCCTAGCAATGTCAGCAGAGGTGAACCAAAATGGCTATCACCTTGTCATTGAAGGCCCTTACAGATACCAGTTACCTAGTTCCTTTTCAAAAAGCTGAATCTTTTTCCTTCCTTATACTTTAGTTGTGGAACTTCAACATGAAAAACAGATAAGGGGAGGGCTGCTGACACCTGCACTAGTAATCACTATCCTAGTGATAATTTATCAGTGCTTATATGTGGTAGGCACCTGGCAACACCAGCACAGAATTATTTCTCACCCACTTTCTCTCTCTTAAATACTATATATGTATTCCCTGTTGTACAACTATAGGTTCAGAGGACTTGAGCTATTTGCTCAAGCAGGTCACAGGTCAGGAGGTGGAGCCAAGACTCAAATGCAGATCTCACTCCAGATCCTAAAATCTTAACCACTATCCATCCGCACCTTCTTCCTTGTGATATATTCTGGTGAGTCCCTTCCCTGTGTGGACTAGGAGCACGCAGCCTCGAGTTCATAGGTCCTCCCGATTGACGGCGAATACAGTAAAGCTGTAATTGTGATCAGGCTGGAGGGTGGAGGCATCGTCCCAACAACCATCTCCTCTTGGCGATTCGGCCACCAACAAATATCCCAAAAGTAACTTTAAATTGCCCGCGAGTATTCGGCAGCCAGGTTCAGCCCATCATCTGACAGCACAAGGATCTGGCCAGAGGACGCCTGGAAACCTCTGGGAGCGGGAGGAACGGGCCCGCCTTCCGTCGCCGGCCTTTTCTCCTGGAACAGGTCGTCGTACACCGAGTTCCTCGCGTTTCCCGCAAGAACCCCAGGCCTCCGACCTCCAGTCCAATATTCTCACGCCGGTCCCACTCCGAACACCTTCCAACTACAGTTCTTCACTTCCGCGTCCCGCCCGCCGGAAGTGACGAGGAGGAAGCGTCTTTCTCGACGGGGGCGGGGAAGGAAGATGGCGGCGCCCAGCAGCCGGTGAGGTGAGAGGACACGGGGATCCTAGGGAGCGGCCAGACTCGTGCGTTATGGCCACATCCCCGCACACTCTCTCCTCACGCCTCCTGACAGGTATTGCACCGCTTTCGGGCACGACTTTGGGAAAGTCCTTTTCTTTTTGCCACATTCTACACTATGGTTCCTGCTGGCTGCAACCTTGGGAGCCCTTGGCGAGGTCGCCTGGGCATCGGTGGCGGGGATGTGACCTTTGGAGTAGTCTGAAGTGAACAGACCACGAAACTAGGGTCTAAGCTTGCAGTGTGGTTCTGGTGGTGCACACCGCTTCTGTCCGGCTCCCCTAACGTGGGGTCTGTGTCTGGTGCTTCTTGTGGTTTTCATGGAGTGGAGACAGGAGAGAGAGAGTGAGAGAACCTTAGCTCCGCCAGCTTTTTAGCTTAGTAGAGCATCAGTTCCTAGCCACTGGCATGTGGGGACAGCGGAAGCGCTGTGCCCTCACTCAGAAGCCTTCATCCAATGTAATAGGGTCATGACGACAGGTCATGATGATAACCATTACATATAACGGGCCGTAGCTTCAGACTTTTAGTATTGTACCCTTCAGTGTGGCCCCTCTTGTAACCCTTTAAAACCTTGTGTTCCCCCTTGAAAAACGTGTAACAACTTTGTGTTAAAGGTGGAGTGCGCTTCCTTGGCCCTTGGCGGGGACTCAGCTCAAATGACCCCTCTTTACTGCTTCTTCCCCTGCCTGCCCTGTCTAAAGTGAAGCTTCTCACATCACCCTATTTCTCTCATGATGGTTAGCACAGACAGTAACTGTTTATTTATATACCGGTTCATCATAGGTTTCACCCAACTGGAACATAAACATTGTGAATGTAGGGACAGTTCTCTAGGTCGCCTCTGCAGCCCCAGTGCCCAAAACAGTACCTAGCATACATTGCTAACTCCTAGTAATTCTTCGTGAATGAATAAACTTTCTCCTCATGTACTTATTAAAGAAGAGGTTGAGAATTCTTTTGCCCCCAGTAGTTCAGGATGATACCTAATGTGAGGAATGGCCCATATGGCCCATATGGCCCAGTAGTTCTGGCCCATATTGGGGATGTATAGGAGAATCCAGGGACTCCTTTTTGGTCAAATCCCAGAACCTTTTCCAGGCCCCACATATCACAAGTTCTCTGCAGTACCTGGCAGTATTGAGTGCTGTGAATATATGAGATTTCTTTTTTCTTTTTTCCTCATGGCATTGTTATTTTATGGGTCTTTTCTGGTCTATGTGACCTCAGGTCAAATCATTTGACATTTCTGGGATTAGATTTATTCATATATAAAATGAGGCAATTGAATTGAATGATTTCAGAGGTCCCTTCTGGTTTAAAAAGGGGAAAGAGGGTGGGAAATGGGAGGGAGTATAGCTGAAACAAGATTAGCCTTGATTTGGTAGTTGTTGAAGCTGAGGGTAAATTAATGGAGCTCATTGTATTCTTTTGCTTTTGTCTGTGACTGAAGTTTGCCATGATGAAATTTTATTTTAGTTCTGTGATTCTTTTAGAATTACTAGCTACCTTCTCCTGTCTCTGACTGTGAGTGTTCTATGATCCTGACCCTACACACTCATTCTCAGAGAGCTCAGCCTTTCTTAGTGCTTGAATTTATCACCTCTGTGTGGAGGGCTTTCCAATTCGTGTTCCTCAGACTAGCTGTGTTTCAACCTTCATGTTCTGAACATCCTGCTGTCTGCAAGACAGTGCCAGTTGGCTGCCCAGAATTCCCCAGTTCCAGTAAGTAGGCAGCATCTACATGGTTTGCTCCTGGATCAGCCTTTTCAGTGCTAGAAAGAAAGAGTCAATAGACAGCTTGGCTTCTTAAACTTAATCGCCAAAAAATCAGCTAGTAAGTCATCTGTCTGACTTATTTTGCTCCACTTGGAAGGTTCATACCAGAGCTTGATGTGGAAGCTGCATGGTGAGAACAGAGAGGTAATCTGGGGCTGTATCCGGTATCTAGCGGTCATGTCTGAGTTTGCTTCTAAAAAGTTCAAGTATTTGATAGCCTCTAAAAGAAAATTCAGGGTCTTCACCTCATTTGAAAGCCCTTACAGTCATGACTCATTGTTGATGATGACTAATGGATGTGGTCATGTGTTTCCAGATTTTTAATGTAGCTATTGTTAATCCTGTGTAGCTTCGAACCTAAATTGGTTTACATAGGGCAGAAATGACTTTGAATTTCTAGGCACCAATTGATACAAATGTAACATGTTTTGACAAAATGAAAAGTGTTTTCATCATTTAAAAGTGCAGTTTCCTAGCTGTTTTTTTTTCTCTTTTTTACAACCATTCTGTAAAATCTCAATTTCACCCACTTAGTCATGAGAGATATTTTTCCAGGTGGCTCTTTTCCTTCCCGCAGCATGCATCTTTCACTGGACCTGAAGAACTGAAAACTGGTTTTAAAACTAAGGCCCAGAACTACAAAACCGTGATGTCTTCCAGACAAAATTATTTAATATTGAAATCCTATTATCTTAGAGAACATTGTTAGGCCAAAAAGAGAAAATATACATCATCAAAATTATAGATAAAACTGAAATATCAGAGGATTGATTTCCAGAAATTTCAAAAAGTACTGCTGTTCCTTCATGTAGACATATACACATAAACACACATTCACATATATGGAAAATAAGCATTTCGTAATTAATTGAGCTTTGAGAATCTGATTTCAGATTTATCTCCAGTCCAAGATAATTGATTGCCATAGGGGCAGTGATGGTTCTTCCCACTGTTCAAGTAAGCTATGGAGGTAGTCCAGTTATCAAATATTATTTCATTGTTATTCGGAAAGCAGTCTACTGTCTGTTGTGGCAAAAGTGAGTAAGGCCCTGCCACCAAGAAACTAAAAAATGTAATGGAAACAGTTGGCATTAAGAAGTGCCATGAAAAAAGTATGAAGTAATGAGGTAGTTGAAAGAAACTTTGGAAGTTTGATAGGCGAGGCAAGAAGCTGCGAGCAGGGGGACAAGTGAAGTATGTGATGACAAGACAGCCTTGTTGCAGTGATTCCTATGTACCTGTTTGGGTGGGTAACGCATGTATTTTGGGCTTCAGGAAGAAAACCCTTGACTTTATGGAACTTAAGTTAGGGAAGGGAATTACTGAAGTTGGGATGACTGGCTTGAATCCTACGATTACTACCATAGTCCAAATATAAGATAATAAGAGTCTGGATAATAAGAATGGAAGGAAGTAGACAAATGTGACCTATCTTTCATAGTTGACTGTACTTAATGGTTATTCAACGATGAAGGAAGAATTCAAGATGCTTCTGAAGGGATGGTTTTATCTGCAATATGGGTGAGAATAAAGTGTTCTTAGAAACATACTGCAACCCATGCAGGTGGAGATACTGAGAGAGATGTTGGAAATAGGCAGAATGACTCCAGAAATGTGTTGAAGATTAAAATTACCCTGTAATTGCATTTGCTCAGGGTTCAGACAGTAGGCACACAACTACAGGAGTAGACAGCATAGGAAAGTGAGAAGTGATGAGTGGTGACAGCGGAAAACTGGGAACCATTAGTGTCACAGAAGCCCTGGGAGGAGAGACGGGAGTCTGCACCGTTACACTGTCGAAGGCTTGGCTAGGATGGGACCTTATATAAAAGCTTGGGTTTGTAGATATTTGAGAGAAGGTTTAGAACAATGATTAAAAGCCAAATTCCTATCCAGCAAAAACCGTTTTAAATGAGATTGATGAACTCATATTTTATCGAGAACTCTTTTCATACCCCTTTAGTTGGCTTACCTGACATAGCCAAAATATTAATCCGAAAATTATCTTTCAGTTTGCAGTTATTTATTGAGAAAAATTATGCTTCTCATTTTATACTTTTTAGAAAGTGATTGAACTGATTGTTTTATATTTTCTTCTTAAAAATATCTACAGTGTGGTCATTTTGGCATTTAATACAACAAAAGCATATGATACTGAAGTAGAAGATTTCTCCAGCCCCGTGAAAGAATTTTGCTGACTTAATCAGGGAGTAAGGTTGATATTTGCTTGGATTACAAACCTGAATTAGATCATTTCAGATTTACCACCCATCGCGGATGTGTTGTTTACTGTGGTGTGGGCATTGGTCCTGGATAGGTGCAATCTTCATTTGATGAGAAGCATCCGTCACGTTAACATTTTTTCCCCTGTTCTGTCTTTCTTGTAGGTTGGGTAGGAGGATGTGTCTGGTATCTAGAAAGAAGAGCAGTGGAGGAATCCCCTCACAAGTTTATGCATCTTTTCAGGAATGTCAATAAGCAGTGGATCACATTTCAGCACTTCACCTTCCTTAAACGCATGGTATGTTCAGAAGCTGCTGTCTGCCTTTACTTTCTCTGTATGTGGGGATTTCAGAAATTTGTATTACAAGAAGAGTAATAAGTGTTGTTTGAAAGGGACTTTCATTTAGTGTTCTCTTCAGTTTATTCAGAATTTTAATCACTTGTTTTGCTTATTTTAAACTAAAACCAGAATAATTCTGGTGTTTGAACTTAGAAGTATAATCTCGAGCTTACTGATAAAATGTGGAGAAAGATTGGAAATTTCTAGCATATTTTAACTAGGCTAAAATTAGGAAAAGCTTACTGTCATAATACATCTTTTTAAATTTTTAAAATTCTGTGAAGACATCAGTAATACAGGAATAATTGCTTTAACTCTGTGACCTTCCTGTTTTCTTAACGTTAGCTGTGCATTCAAAAAGTCTTTTAAACACACACACATCTGACTGAAACAAATTGAGTTTTTAGTGATTTTCTAGGCATTTTGTAGTGGGCGTTGGAAATATATCTCAGTTCTCTTGTGCACCTACCTGTGTCTAGGTCAGCCCCATGATCTGTGGGCAGCAAAGTGATTTACTTTAAATTACCAGTGAGGGCATTTGACATTTTCTGAAGTAGAAAAGCATCATAAAATGGAGAAATGTTAGCTAAAAACTCTTTGACTACAGTTTTGCTATCATTTTCTGCAAGCATGAAATAATAGCAGATTCATTAATCTAAAGTCATAGGTGACATTCTTCTCATCTTTTTTTTTAACTTAAAATGCCCACTTTAACTTAAAACTTAAAGTCTTATAAAACTTACTGTTTTGGTAAGAGATTTAAATTTCCATTAATGTTAAGACATTTTAAGTTGGGGATTCAATGATAATGGGTATTTAAAAGAGAAACTCAAATATGTATTATGCCTTTTTTTGTGTAAACAGACCTCAGGATTCATTCCATGAGGCTGTAATTCCTAAGACCAGCATTTGTAATGGGAAAGTATCTTAACTAGTTGTCAGGAGAGATGGCTCTGAGTCCCAGGGCCACCAGTAACTGACTGGCTGTGGACTGTTGGCCCTGTCCGTTTATTTCTTAGCTTTGATTTCTTCATCTGTAAATTAAAAGAGAGATACTAATAATTCTCCATTTTCTTTAACAATTGTTACAAAGCTTGAATGAGGTATATATTACAAAACCACAACAATATACATAATATAAAATGAGGCAGTGCCTCACAAATGCTAACAGTAATTTTTGCATGTAAGTGACTGAGACCGTCTAACCCTAAAGCCATGTTCCTTCCTCGTGTGCACTGCGATATTGTCACTGGGACCTGGGTTGTGCTCTGCTTCTGAGCCCTCCCTGCACCGTCTGCCTAGGAACGTGGACAGGTTATTTGGACTCTTGATTCTGGAAAACTTTTTCATTGTATTTGCCTTTTAACCTATCAGTTTCTGGTACTATGTTAGGGGAAATTCTGGAGGAGATGAATAAGAAGTAAATTTCTCTTTTTTTTTCAAGGAACTTAAATTCCTAGGATTTTCTAAACCACAGAACTTGAAAACTTTGCTGACACATTGATTATATTCTCCTTGTCTCTCAGTCTAGTCGTTTCCACATAACAAGTACTCTCATATTGGTTCATGTACCATGTATTTATAAAGTTATAGGAAAATCTGTTAAGTACTGTAAAAGTCAGACTGATGGAAGGTGTAACTGAATAGCCATTTTGGGCTTTGTATAGTAACATGCCCTTTTAAATTTAGTATGTCACACAGCTGAACAGAAGCCTCAGCCAGCAAGTAAAGCCGAAGTCAGAACCAGCGGCATTGTCTTTCCTTGAAAAAGCGTCTTCGAGTCAAACCAAAGCAGAAATATATGAGATGAAACCTCTTTCACCGTCTAGACTATCTTTGTCCAGAAAGCCACATGAAAAAGAATTGCTAACATTAGAATCTGCCTCAGTAATTGAAGGCTCAGTAGATGTGGGGAGAGAAACTACAGATGAAAAGCAGTGGAAGGAGATGAAGCTGCATTTGGATGAGTTGCCAGGAATTTTGGCTCGACTGTCCAAAATCAAACTCACAGGTACTTTGTTTTCCTTCTATAGTTAGAGTCTTACCTGAAACTTTATTTTTAGTTCAACAAAAAGCTAATTTTATTCATTTCCCCTAAAGGAATATTTTGAAACGGCAGATCCTCTCTTGGTATATTTTCTCTCTTCAATTTAATTGGGATATGAAATCAAATTTTCTGAATTCTGTTTACTCAGCATTGTAAATAGTATTGTCCTAAACATATTGTACTAAAAATACTCTGTGCAATTAAAGTAGAATACTTCTGCTTCTTTCTTGTCTTTGTGTTTTTACACCTGCTGTCCTTCAAAGGTGCCATGAGCTGATGAGTTCTGTCTGTCTGAGGTCTGAAAACAGGATGGGCTGCACTGCTGTACGTGGTGTGCAGTGACCCCACAGTGGCCACTGGGACCCCTGGCTCCCGGCTGTTTTGCTTCTAATAGGATCTCTGGGATTATCCCAGGTTTGGAGGGATTTCTAATGCTTCTCCGAAAGGAGATTTAGAGTCAGATTTTTTTGCCTAATTGTAGCAAATCACAGCAGATTTTGTTGCGTGCGTTTAGGTATTTACCCATAATTATGTCACTGATTGTTACAGCATCCTGTGAGTCAGGCAAACCTTTGTTATTATCATCCCATCTCATAGTTCAACTTAGAAATAGCTGATTCTGGGCTAATTGTTTGGATCTCACATGTTCTGGGTCATGCTGCAACTGAGGACCTGGTTTTTCCTTTTCTTCCTAGGTGAGAATAAGAAGAAATGGGTAAATGACAAAGGTATAGCAGGCACTCTTTGAGGACAGAAAGTGGTAAATACTATTATTGAGTCAAAAGCAGCAAGTGAACAGATGAGACAGAGAGGCTTTTTAGAGTAAGGAAGATCAAAGAAAGAGTGATTTATGTTTATTTGTTTTTCAAGACAATTGAGCCAGAAATCCAAAGTAAAAGAAGTTAAACCAGACACAACTTCTTTCCTCAGTGACCAAGTTCACTTGCAGGAAATCTTTTCTGGAGGGATGACACAGGGACAGCAGGAGTTTGACAAAGAATCATAGTAGAACTTACATGGTGCAACTCTGTAACAGTGAGACTAACTTCAGGTGATATTTTTGAAGTTATATCTTACTGCTTACTGGTAGCTGAGCAAGGAATCATCACATTTCCAAAGAAGTTACCTTGTTGTGAGCTACATGTTGACATATTAAGAATGAGTGTAGATAGATATGGTTTTAGGATGTCAGCTAAAACAGGGCCTCTCAGTCTTTGGGTATGAGCAGTGACCTCTGTTGTCAGCAGCAGTTTCTTTCTCCACATGCACCATCATCGAACATATCCCCTTGTATCTCCTACTCACTCTGAAAATTAGTTCTCTCTTAATGTCCCATTTCTGTCAGCAATCCTGGCATTCTTTGCTTCTCCTGGAGGAGAATTCTGAGAATCATTCTTTGTTTTCCATTCCCCCCTTCAGTCTAATCTTGTATAATGCCTGTGTGATTTCTCATCCCCATTCCTGAGGCTACCATCCTAGCTTGGTTCCCAACCATGTGAGGTCTTCGGTTATTGGAGCAGCTCCTAACTGTTCTCTCTGTCTGCCTTTTCCTTCCACTGCAGTATGTGCTGCCTAGGGCTGCCAGACTTGTTTTGCTAAAACATTGCTTTCATGTATTCCTAACCTACTCAAGAGTCCACAGTTCCTCTGTATTGCTTCCTGCCTCAACTCTACCTAGTTTTAAAGCAACATTGTAAAGACCAGGGGTGTCCAACCTTTTGGTGTGCAACATGTAATCACAAAAAAAATCCATAATGTTTTATGTAAATTTACCATTTTGTGTTGGGCCTCATCCATAGCCATCCCAGGCTGCATGCAGCCCGTGGGCCACAGGCTGGACATTCCTGTGTGGAAATGATTAGACTCTTCCACCGAAACATGTTTTTTTCCCCTTCCCTGTTGTCTTCTACTCCAACATACTCTTTTCTCCATGGGAGACCAGTCAGATCCCTTCATGGCTTCTCCACTCAACATCCTTTGGCCTCCTCTTGGCTCAAGTCTCCCTTCTCAAAACTCAGAATATGGCTTCAAGGTCAGGCAGACTGAGGTCATATCCAGTCTATGACATTTACTAGCCAGTGAGACCTTAGGCAGCTCCTTGACCTTCTTGAGATAATTCCCTCATCTATAAAGTAAAAATAGTAATAAAGCATTTAAGAATTCAATCATATAATGCATTCAAAGTACCCAGTAGCATGACTGGCACATGGGAGACCTTCAAAGGTTAGTTTTCAAATAATGGCAGGCAAACATTTTCCTATTTAATGTATTTTATATTTCCCTAAGAATTGGAGGGGAGAAATCATGCCATATACTTGCAGAGTACTTCTGGCTATCTGGGTACAGTGCTTCTCATGGTAGGGACTTGCTTTTAGAGATAACTGATGGGCTGAAATCCTCCAGAGGAGGGCACACCCACAGGGAAGAGGGGACGTGGAAACCCGGTCACTTGGGGAATGAGATTGTTGTGCGTAGAAAAGAGAAGGAAGGATGGGGAAAGATAGTGAGGGAAAGGAGAATAAAGGCATAATAGCCATCTTCAAACACCGGTAGCTCCATTGATTTAAAGGAACAAGGCTGCTAATTCACAGTCCAGAAGGCAGAACTAGGAGAACATGCTAACAGGGCAGCAGAGTCTCTCAGTATGAAGGAGAGTTGCTGGGAGAACTATAGCACATCGCCTTACAAGGCAATGCTCATTGTCATTGAACTGTCCAAGTGGAAACAGATCATCTTCGAGGGAAGTTGAAGAAGGGATTCCTTACATTATGTAGTGAGTGGGTGTCGCAGACACTGGCCAGCAGTGTCTGCTGCGCTGTGGATGGATGACACTCGAGATACATTCATACAGACTGTCAAGTCCTGTGGAGGAAAAGGGATGGCACAGCTACCCTCTCAAGGGGAGGGTGCCTCGGAGTGGCCTGGCCACTTTCTGTAGGGGAGAGCGCCCTGTGCCCCTGCTGGAACAGGCTTTTATTAGGTTTTTTGGGGTTGGAATGCAGATACAGTTTATTAATCCTTGTCTGGCAGTTAAGATCAAATTATAGATAATGTTCAAAGAACTACTAGGGCTCACACTAAGTCAGGGTCTATCACCGAAAAAGCAACAAAACTTAAGGGACTAAACTCATTTCCTGCCTGGGCCTTTAAGAGCATTCTCAGCAAAGCAGGTTTCACAGGAGTTTACATATCCTTTCTCAGGGAGCCCAAGGTTTCCAGCACAGGGCTGCACTGCCCTTTGTCATTGTTTCAGGCTTAAGTCAGGCAGGAGAGGCAAGGCAGCCCAGAGATTAGGAGACCTCTTGCAGGCAGAATGAGGACTCAGGCTTTGTCAAAGCCAAGGGGCGAGGGTCGATCACCCCCTTTCTCCATAGCCCCCCAAGTCTTTCCCTGGGGCCTCCACGTGGTTATGCCCGACTTGAGTGGTTCCCCCCTTGGGGAATCTTACCAGTCATTGGCTAACTGATCAAGCACTGGGGGCCAGGCAAGGTGTAGAAGCAGTGCTCCTGCCAGGGAGATAAGCTTTGTCTCCTTAGTGGCTTCTGGTCTGGAGGTCTCTCACTCAGCCTTAGCCATGGGGGGTTACAGCTCCTGAAACCAGGCAGGGTAATTCCCAACAGGAGGGGCTGGATGATGGCAATTTAGTCCCTTTTTAATACCAAGTGACTGCTTGCCTTTAGTATTTGTTATTGAGTGTTTACCATGCACCCCTTGATGCTAGTTGCTGGAGGTAGAGGTAACTCACCTTGATTTCTGTCCTTAATAAGTTGATAGCCTAATGGGAAGACTTTGTACATAGGCACATATATAAAAATAAAACAACTGTGGTCTGATACATCTGTATTTTATGCCACCCAAGGCCCTTAATACCTATGTGATCTGAGCTTTCTTAACCTTCGAAGTGTCTTAGCTTCTTTACCTGTAAAATATAGTGGTACTTACTTCATAGCCTCATTATGAGGATTAAATGAGATAATTTATGTAAAACACCTGTGTGTCTAGCACCTAGTAGGCACTTAATTAGCTATTATCGATGCTATTATTCCTGCGGTATCCATCATTAGGGAAATTAATGTTACAGGTATTCTAAGGGATGTGTGCATAAGGCAGAGTGGGGACCCAGGAATGAGAGTATACTTTCTGCCTATGGAGAGGGTTGAAGTGAATGAGTATTTATTAGGCAGAAAAGGCAAGGATTGTAAGGAGAGACATCCTGGAATATTCAGAAAACTGAAGTGTGATGGAATAATGCAGTATGACTTGAGTGTTTGTAGGAAACGCATTTACTGAGGTTAAAAAGTTAAATAGGGTCATTTTATCATGTTGGCATGTGTTGGGTTGGCCAAAAAAGTCCATTTAGTTGTTTTCCATAAAATAAAAGACACATTTTTCATGTTCAATAGCTTTATTGATTGGGATATTTTGAGTGTGTTGGCTATCTCCCATGTGGCGTAATGTTGATTGTTCTCAATTAATATCTCGCTTTGATCGCTGTCAGCTTTAACTGGTCTACCTGGCCATGGAGCATTGTCCATAGAGAAATCTCCAGTACGAAACTTCGCAAAGAGTGGTTTCACTTTTGGCACATTAGGTCAGTCACAGCACCTTCTCCATACATTGCACAAATCTCTTTCTGTGTTTCAGTGCGTTTTTACCTTTCTTGAAATAATAAGGCATAATATGCTAAAAATGTTGCATATTTTTCCATCTTCAATATTAAAATAGCTACACAATAATTCACCAATTTTGATAAGGTTTTTTTAATGCATGCTTACATGACAGCTGTCACAATACAATCTGACAAAATTGTTTCAAATGAAGTTGAAAACAACTAAGCAGGACTAGAGCCATCTTAAGAAAAAAACCAAATGAACTTTTTGGCTAACCCAATATTTTATGCTAAAGTTATGCTTACATTGGAAAGTCATGGAAGTTTTGTGGAGAAACATAGTCACTTCGTATTTTGCTTTATTTATATATCTTTTAAGTGGATTTAAATACTACTAAATTAATATAAATTTATTGTAAGAAAAAAATTCAAGTACAGAAACATATACCTTAAACTGAAACAGTACCCATTCTATTGATGTAGATAAACTCCTATTAAAAGGTAGCCTTCCATATATACACACATATGTACACGTACATGGGTGGGAAAGTAGGTTTTAGTAGTAAATACAAATATGTAATACAATAATTAATAAATAATGCAAGAGTAAACTCTGTTTCATGTACTCAACTATAAACCTACTTTTGCCCACCCCTGTGTATTTGTGTATATGTATGTGTGTGTGTGTGTATCTCTCTCTCTCTCTATATATATATAGATATATAGGTATGGTTTTACATTTTAATAGACACGGGATCATTATACAAACATGCACACACAGTTCTGCAACTTGCCATTTTCTCTTAACAGTATAGCTTTCACTGACAGTATTTATTTCACTGCTTACTATTCCACTGTATGGAACTGCCATTATTAAGCATTTAGGGTGTTTCCAGTTTTTGATGTTAAAAGCAATTCTGTGATTAACTTCTCTGTCCATAAGTTTTTGTATACTTTTTGTGAGTCTGTCTGTAGGATAAGTGTTTAAATGTAATTGTTAGTTTTAAACATATTAATTTTGATAGACTGACCAGTTTGTGCCTAAGAAAGACAGGCTAGTTTATGTTCCCTCCAACAGCATGTGGAAGTCTGATTTCTTCTGTGTTCATTCCATGCTTGTGAATTAGCAGTCTTCACCAGTGTTGCCTGTTTGATAATTAAAAAAGATTTCATGTGTGTTAGTTTTTATTTTTTAAGTTTTGGTGGAATTTAGCATCTTTTTCTCTATTTTGATCATTTATATTTTTTCTTCTGTTACTTACCTCACATCCTCAATCATTTCTTAAAGATTTTTTAACAACTCTTTTTAGCATTTCATCCATCATACACATTAATTTTTTTCACAGTCTGCTTTTTCCCTTTACTTATGATATATCATTGTTTTATTTTGCCATGCTGAAATTTTTAACTTCTGTGATTCAAATCTGTTAGGTTTTTTTTTTAATGCTTAGAAAGATTTTTACCAACGTATAGTTATAAAAGCATTCACTTGTGGGTTTTTTGATACTTTAATATTTTTATTATACTCTCTAAGGTGTGGGGACCATGTGGAATGTATGTCAGTATTAGGGTTAGGTTGGTTAAGCAGACTGTGGTGGTAGTGCTCTTGAGCAAGCATTGCCTCTTTTTGTAGATAAAAGTTTTATTGAAACACAGCCGTGCCCATTTGTTCTATACTGGTATCATGCTACATTGGCAGAGTTGAGTAATTATGACAGGAAACTTATGGCTTGAAAAGCCTGAATGTTTTCTATCTGGTTCTTTATAGAGAAAGTTTTCTGCCCCTAGCTATAGAGCATGGACTATTGAGAGTCAAGAATGATGGTATATAAGTCAGTGGTAGCCAGATGAGAAATGACTTGGACAGAACTAAGGTTCAGTTAAAATCTTGTGGTGGGGCAGGAGGAAAGGCGGTGGGCAGGGGTGGGGAGAGAGAGAAAAAGAGAGAAATATTAAAGAAACAAAATTCACAGAACAGTAGATGTGGTAGAGTGCTGAGTTGCAGAGACCCTGACTCCTGTTAGATGAAGTAAGCATCTCTAGTCCTTTGAGCCCTATGCTTCTTACTCTCCTGCACTCCACCCAGTTCTCTGAGAGAGACCATTGTGTAGTAGCCCTGGGCCAGAGTCTCTGTATTCAAAGCCTGACTCTTCCCAGCTGAGTGACCTTGAACAAGTTCCATAATTGCTCAATGCGTCAGTTCACCAATCTGTAAATGAGGGACAATAATAATACCTACTTCAGAGGGTTGTTTTGAGTATTAAATAACTTAACATTTGCAAGTTGCATAACAATAACTGTTGAGAGCCATATAACTGTTTATTACATAAAAAATGTCTACACGGTATTGGTGTTTGCTGCCCCTGCTCTAGAAAACTCCCAGCTTTTTGTTATGGAAGACTGGATGAACGATGGTATTGAGACCTAAGAATGTGAACACTAAAGGAAGCACCTGTTTGAGGGAAGATGATGTTGAGTTTTGAACGCCTAGAATTTGGGTTGTTACTGGCATGTGCAGGGAAGAGCTTCAGTGGGCAGGAGCAGCTGGCTGTGAGGGATGGGCGCTCAGACAGAACACGGGACCAGAAGAAGGAAGGAGAGGTCTTTGGTATGGATTTGGCCATGAGCCATGATACAGGTCAAGGTTGCCAAAGGTCAGCATGTAGAGGGAGTGCAGCAGAAGGCCAAGGATAGGACTTGGAAGGACATCCCCTTTCAAAGATTGGGTAGAGTGAGCCTGCAAGGAAAGAACACAATCAGAGAAAGGAAACTTCTGCAGGGAAGGGCTTTCCCACAGAAGCCAGGACAGAAAACTGGGTTCAAGAAAAAGGTGCTCAGCACTTAGATGGTAAAGGTATGCTAAGCTGCCTGGCTACAGAGAGCTATTTTATTTGGCATTTAGGATGTCAGCATTGACCAACTGCCAAATAAGGAAATAAATTATTAATGTTTCCTCCTCTTGGAGTGTTAAAAGAGCTACTTGAAATAATTAATGTAAATTTTTAAAGTTTATTCTCATAATGCTTATTTCTTTGGGAACAAAGAAGAAAGTATGATAATTAGTTCATGATTTTTTTTGTGGCCACATCTTTCTCTCCTTCACACTGGCTATTGTTTTATTGTTTTTCCTTCTGTATACCTTATATTGTTGTATATCTAAGTAGGCAGATGCAGAGTTTGGTATTTAAGACATGGTGTCTAAATCTGAAGTGATGATTAAATTACTAATTTAATAGTACCCACTGTGCTGTAGGGTACACATCAACTCACTGCTTCCCATGTCAGTGTGCAAAGGAGCATACATAGCGAGTGTGTTCAAATGGTGCTTTCTGATCACTGTCCCCAGGGGTTCAGATCCCCTTGGCTGGAACAGAACCCAGAGATGTGCATTTTTGACAAGGATGCCAGACAATCTGATGCTAGGTGGTCCTGGACCACCCTTTGAGAAAGTGAAGTAGGTGTTACACAGGCAGGGTGCTGGTCCCAGGCCCACTGGTCTGGCTGGATGTGGGAGAACTCACCTAGTGAGAGCCAGAGCAGTCCCCACCTCCTGGGCAGCAGGAAGAGCCATCTGGGCAGGATCTGGACCACACAAGAAAGCTATGCAAAAGCAAGATGCACCTGGAGACAGGGAGGAGCAGCCTCTCCTTAACCACACATAGAAAATTCCTGGGGCAGTAAATTTCTTCTAGCATCATTTTATATATTCCATGCCCCAGGTTTCTAGATGAGCTAATTGAATTAAAGTCATTTCCATCTACATTTAAAGAGGCAGCACCCTTTGGGTGACCCCTACCCTTTTATTTCACCTTTTCCCTCCCTATTTAGTTTATTACTTGAATTCACACATGTCTTGGAGTCAGCGGGATTTTTTTCTTTACCAATTGATTTCTTTTGGACTCCTAACATCTTGGGCAATTCATTTATAGCTAATGATAGCCAAGGCAGAAATATCTTGGAATTAGTGATCACTTTTATAGAACTGGTCTTTCTTCCTTGGCCTCCTTTTGTTTATAGCTGTAATATACTGAGGAAAATTAACTGTAGACAAAGTGAAAGGCCAAAGAGTGGTCATTTGTAGGAGGACAGCAGGGTATGGCCGCCTGATGCCTTGGCATTAATACCAGGATCTGGGCCAAATGTTCGCTGGTGCTAATGCCATTTAAAGATTTTTCTTCTAGGAAAGGAAGTAAGATTGAGTTTATAAAGAAATAATATGTTTCCCCTGAGTGTCTCTCGCCAACTGAGCTATTTACAATGTGTGTTTGGAGTTTGTTGCAAGGACCACACTGGAGTAAAGACATTTTGGATTAGGATCATAAGGGGCTTTGGTGACCAAACTGAATTTATACTTAATATAGGTCAATAAAAAGCAGAAGTTCTTTCCTAAGTAACATCTGTGCTGAAAAGCTACAACACATTTTCTGAGACTGGAACTCTAAAATAGATTGTTTATTGGAACCAATAGATTATGCAGTTGATGGAACTGATATAAAGTACAGTCTATCAATGTACATATGGACTTTCCTTCCCACCAGGGCCTAGAATGTTGCTTTTTATTAAAAGAAAAAAGAAAACCAGGATTAGAGGATACGACTTTATTTTAGATTACTTGTTTAGTTTTCAGGGTATTGCAGTCATCAGCTACCAGATACTCTATGAGATTCTCCACATTTTCATAAAGATATTGAGTAGAATTATAACTTCTTGAATTTTAATTTATATTTTGAAATAATTACCTTAATAATTATATGCTTATTAAATGTGGAAGTAATGTTTTTATTATTACATGTGTGCTTTAGAAAAGTAGAAAATAAAGTTAAGCAAAAATGAGAAGAAAGGAATCCCCTATAATTCCATCCTCTCAATATAACACCCATTTTCATGATTTTGGTATATTCTAGAATTTTTTTCTATACATTTCATTTATGTATTTTTGCTTTTAAAACAAATATAAGCTCAAAATGTAAATTCTTGTGTAATTAAAAAAATTACTCTGTGTTAATATATGCACCCTGTTTAGTGTTTCCTTACAACAAAAATGTAATACACAAAAGAGCCTCCTCCGGCTGTGTGGTAACCAGTCCTTGGCATACAGTTCTCCAGCCTCCTGCACAGCACAGGCTGTGCTGTGCTGTCAGTGCTGACAGCAGTGCTCTGGGATCAGGGAGGCAGGCTGGGATTTTCTGGTCTGCCATTTGGTACTTTGTGATGATGGGACTTTCTTTTTTCAAACCTGTGAGCCTCAGTTCTTCATCTGTAAAATAGGGATAATCCTGCCTCATAGCATTATTGTTAAGATTATGTAAGATAATGTGGGTAAACAAGTTAGTACCAAACCTAGCATGTAGTAAAGGTTCAAAGAAGGTTAATTACATTATTATATCATATTATATTAATGCATATATGGTTTCTGTTGTGTTTGTATTATAAAAATGGGGTCATAATATACATTTTGTACAGTTATTTGCTTTTTTACCTAAGTAGAGATGCTTCCCCATCAATGTAATTAAAACTACCTCCTTTTTTTGAAGGTTGGTTAGTATTCTGTAGTGCAGATATATTGAATTTATTGAATCATTTATTTATTTATTAATATTTAGATAGTCTAGTTGTTTAGTATTAAACTAATGATTTTTAATATTATCATACATAAGTTCTTATACACATTTATTTCTGAAAGGTAGATCCTTAGAAATACACCTTCTTTTTAATGCATATATAGCGTGTCATTGCATGTCTAAACTATAATTTATTGGCCACCTCACATTTAGATTGTTTTCAGTTTTTTATTATTATTATAAATACTGCTGTAATTAATATCTTTGAAGTCTGTGGTAGTTTTCCTAGAACAGTGCCTCAGAGTGGCCTTGCTGACTCAGAAGCCATGTTCACTCTGAAAACTGTTGGTTTTCATTAACTAATCTCCCTGGAGAAAGGTTTGACCTGCTTATGCGATTACTAAAGTGACTACCAACTCACCTACTTTCACCAGTAAACGATGGGTGTTCATATTGTCTTCTAAACAACTACCAATTTGATGGGTGGAAAATGCCACTTAACTTTTCTGTTTAAAATTGCTAATGAGTGTTATTTCCATCTGTTGAATGCTGACTTGCATTGTGTTTTTTTTTAACATGGCCTATCTGCCCTCTGTCCAGTCCTCTGTTCAGTGCTTGTCTGTCTTTATTGCTTATAAGAGTTCTTTACATAGAAAAGATCTGAACCCATTATGTTTACCTGTTGTAAATGTTTCATCCCTTTTATGCTATTTGCCTCTGGTTTTCATTTATCATTATTTTGATGTGCAAATGTTAATGTAATGTAATTAAATCTATCAACATTTTTTCTTGTGGCTTCTGGTTTTTGTGCAATGCTTAGGCTCTCCCACAGAAAAGTTTTATAAATGTCTGTATTTTTAAACATATTTTTATAATTTTACATTTTACATGTAAAATTTTGACTTACAGAAAATGGTATAAGGTGGAGATCTACCCAGTTTTTAATTAGTCATTAAGTGGTGTTAAATGCCACATTCACAAATTTAAGAATTTGTGAAGCTCTGTTGCTAGACAAATTTTAATCTCCCGTATCCCTCCAAAACTATTAATTTTTAATTGGAATTTTAACATATTTATAGATTAACTTGGTGGGAAATTGAGATATTTACCATATTCATCATCATTTATCCAGGAATTCTTTTATGCCGCTCAGATTTTACAGTTTTCTTTAAATAGGTTATATACATTTACTAAATAATTTTGGAGTACTTAAAAAATTGTTTTTTTAATTGCTCTTTTGTGAGTTTTTTTAGGTAGCCAATCAAATAATGATGAAATTATTTCCCTTTTTTTGGTATTTATACCAATTACTTAATTTTTGGTGTAATTGCTTCACTGTTAAACTCTCTCCACTGTTTTTCTCACTCTAACTTTTCGCTCCATTCTGAAGGAGGTGTGTTATGTACAGCACTGATTTGATTTTATGCCATCTATTTTTCATTCTCATGACTTTCAGTGTTCTGTTAGAGCAGTATTTGCCTTCTGTACACTTTTCTTTAACCACCTTATCTGTTTCATGCAGTGTTTTCTTCTACTTACTCTGCTCATTCACCTGCTATTCATTGAGTCCCTATTATGTCTCAGGTGTGCCCTTCCCACCTGCATGGGTCGAATGCACTGAATGCAGTGAGTAGGGTGGGCGGGTGGGTGGGGCGTCAGCCCCTGCCACGTGGGCCTTCCTCTAATGAGGAGGTTGTCGTCTACAAATTCTGTGGTGTATCTCTGTTACAAATATATTCAAACTCATTTTTTTCATGCTCCTTTTATTTCTTTGATGTAGAATCTTTTTTATAAGTCTTGACATTGACCCATTTTACCTCTTTACTGCTATCCATTCCCAGATGAAGAGAAGATGATTCCAGACAGTAGTAAGTCCCTCAAAGAGTATAATCTGTATGAGGGCAGGGTGATTTGTCTGTTTGTACTGTCTTGTCAGTACCTGGAGTAGCTGGAGTACCTGGAGCAGTGCCTGGTCCTTCCTAGGTGCTCATTATGTGTTAATTGAATGAATGCCTGGTGGGATTTTTCTTCATCTAACAGTTTTTACTTGACATTATTGGGCTTCTGTACTTGCAATTGAAGCTAAAAGATGGAAGCTATCTGCTTACATTACTGGTGTAACATTCCTGTAGCCTGAAGGAAATGAATGCAGTGTGAGCTACTAGCAAAGCAACTTTTTCTCTCCAAGGTATTTTCACTGTGTTTTTGAAACCCCACAGTGCCAGTGTCCTACTTTCCATACCTGGTTTTTGGTGTGGTCTGCCTGTGGTCTGCCTGTGCTCTTAGAATACAGTGCCTATGCCCAGCCATTTCTCTGGTGCTGCTTCCTCCTGAGCTGGCAGAATCCCCTGCTGTGCTGGGCCTAGTGGTAGTGGGTGGCCTGCTGCCTGGAACTAGGGCATGCAGCAGTGGTTCTGCATTGTCCCAGTGAGAACCATGGCAAGGTGAGAACCTGCTCTCTTTTTGGTGGGACCACTCTTCTCTCCCTCCAGCTGAGATGCAGCTTATCTGAAGACTCCTGCTTTGAGGGTAAAGGGACTTGCCATAGAGTGGGCACATCACACCCATGGGCCACCCTGGGCTCTGCACCTGCCTCCTTACCTATTCAGAGCAGGCGAGTGACGCACACTGTCAGATAGCCTTTATTTCTCATATTTACCCATTGCTTTATTAGTTGATATTTAGGTAGTCTAGTTTTTTGCTATTCAGGTAATGAAAGTAGTAAGTCAGCTCTTGGCAACTATTTTCAATTTAATGTCATCTGTACTATATTTGACAAGCATTTTGGGGGGTTTTAGTGTCCTCTACTTAATTTATTGCTGATGTAAGTTTATTTTTATTTTTATTTTTATTTTTACTCCTGCATTTCAGCTGGTTTTGGGTGGGAGGGGGCCATGTAGATACTTGAACCAGTGTTCTAGTTCAGATGAAAAGTACATATATCGTGACTAATTCTGTTTTCTGATGATTTGTTTTCAATTCAGTTTGGTGTTAAATGGATTGATTGTAAGTGTAAGGTGCTGTGGTAGATGCATGTAAAGGAGTGGAAAGAAAAATTTCATGAGGATAATAATCTCTTTAAAGAAGGGAAAAACTGGGTTGAGAATGGGCTCAGCTGCACCTAACTGAAAACTTGAAGAACAGTGACATAAACAAATAGAGGGTTTATTTTTCTCTTGTATCGAGGAGTCTGAAATAGGAGTGCAGAGCTAGTGCTAAAGGATGGAGTCAACATACCTAGTCCCTTCTGTTTGTTCCGTACTTACTAGCAAGTGGCTTCTGTTCTCCAGACCACAAGTGGGCTGCCACTGCCCAATCTCTGTGTTGTCTTCCAGGCAGAAAGAAGGAAGAAGGGGGACAATGTGAAAAGGCAGAAACTTCTTCACAAGAATTCACCTTTTTATTTGGGAAGGAAAGCTCTTGGTAGGAACTTCTTTTATCTCATTGACAAGTGGCTACCTCTAGAGCTGCAAGAGAGGTTGCCAAGTATGGCATAATTCTTACCTCTATCATTTCAAAAGTCAGAGCTAAAATCCAGCCTGGTTAACTCTCTGTGTCCTCATGGTGCCTACTGGGCTGTCTCCTTATGCAGTGTGTTCCTTTCTTGGAAAGGGATGTGAGGCTTCCCATCTCGTCACTTCCCACTTTTCAAAGAAAATAAAACACCACCCCTTAGTATGCTCTGGGACTACAGCCTCATATGTGGACTTCATATGTGGTATATTTAAATGAAGACTAATTTTCCAACTCGACATTTACTTTTCCAGGACTGGCTGTAGATAGATGTGTACTGATCTGTTAATAGTTTTTCCCTATCATCTTGATAATCAAATACACATTTTGAGACTCCTAATTAGTGATGGGTGATTGTTGGTACTGGATATGCAACAGAGAAGAGCCAACCAGCTCAAGTATACGTCTACGCTGTACAAGTTTGAGCTGCTGGTGAGACTTCAGCTGAATGAGAAGACGAGCCAGGTGGTACCATCCACTGGCCTCTCGGACATTGCTGCACCCCAGCAGTCCCAAGGGCCTGGCTTCTTCTTGCTCAGCTTTCCTCTTCACCCCAGCGTCTACCACCGGCGCAGAGAACTTCATTGTCTTTAGTAGCCTTAATACTTTATTTGCCATCTGAGATACTGGGAATGTTTGTTATAAGGCAAATTTCTAGGCCTCATCTCCCTAAACATTTTTATTTAGCATCTGGGGTGGGGTCTAGGAATCTGTCTTTAAACAGAACATCTTGTTAGTAATGGTCCCAGAACACGCCTTGAGAAAATTCTTATTTGGAGAACTCATTCAACACCGTCTACCGTACCCATTCCTCTCAGCAAACTACATTGCTCCCCATTTCTAACAAAAGTAGAGGTTGAGTGCTCATCAAGTGGAAACTCTGCAACTCCCTGCTAATGCAGTTAATTTGATTTCTCACCTGTCATTGCTTTTACCTGTTTCCTCTCCCCTAACCTCCCATCAGCAGAGGGCTCCATGAACATGACATCTGGGAGTCCTAGATTCTGCAAGTCCAAGCAGGTCTCCCTCCTCCATGTAGAGTGTGGTATCAGAGTCTCCGGAGAGGAGTAGGTGATCGCTTTTCAGTCAGGTCTGATGCATGAGATACCTTGTTATCATTCTGGGGTGTTTTTAAGAGCTTGGTTTCCAATTCCAAGTAAAGTATGCTAGTTCCTCATTTATTGAGATTAAGGAATGAAACAGAAGAGAATTTTAAAAGAATGTTACAAGACTATCTCTTTAAGTACTAACAAGTTCTTATTCAGTAGCTTTTTCCCTTTCTATCATAAGAAGGGGGTTGTGAATTTGGAGTAGAGAATGAAAAGAGGGGTTCTAACATATCAGTGTTTTGTGAAACAATACAAGTGTGCATCTTTACCTTTATTTACACTTTGTTCTATTTTGCCTGCAGGGAGAGCGAAAGTTGATCTGGAATTCTCTCTCACCCTATGGCTTTTGTGCTTGCTATGCCTTCTGCTCCTGACACTTACATCTCACCCTTTTTACTGTTCACCAGGCTGACTCCTACTTATCCTTAGTCTTCAACTTTTATATCACTTTTGGAAGCCTTCTAAGTTAGGAAGCCCTTCTGAATCCTTTGCAGCATCCTTGACTCCATCTGCAGAAGTGCTACTGCATTGTGTTGTAATGTAATGCCTGTTGACTTGTCTGCATCATCACCAGTGTGTGAGCACCAAGAGGTCAGGGACCACGTCGCTCTGGATGACTGTTGCATTCTCATGGCCTAGCTCATGCCTTGCACATAACAGATGCTCAGAAAATAGAAGCTCAGTGGGATAAAAAGTACAGTCATACCTCAGTACTCGTCAGCTTCTGAACTCATCAAACCCTATACTCATCATATTTGGAAGAGAAAAAAATATTTTAGCACTCAGCTTGCTTGGGACTAGTCACACTTGCTAGAACTTGTATGAGTCACAACATCGCCTAGCAAGAGAAAATGCTTCATCGTTTGGTAATGGTGGGTTTCTGCATTTGTTATAAGTTCTGGAGTAAATTAACAATGAGTACCAAGGTATCAACTTTGATGCCACTGTTTGCAGAATTTTGAGCAGATTAGCCTTTTAATAATAAGTATTCAATTATAGTAAGTCCTCAGTTCATGTCATGAATAGGTACTTGGAAACTGACTTTAAGCAAAACAACATAACAAAACCAGTTTTCCTTTAGGCTAATTGATACAAACAAGAGTTAAGTGCTGGTCATAGAAATCACCAAACTTCTTAATGAAAACCAAAAACACTTATAATATTAAACTTTGAAATAAATGTGAGCTATTTAAGCATACATACTAGATATATTGCCTCAATACTAATATACCTTAATAAAATATTAAGTGAAATAAAATTAATACTTTTAATTTAAAAAAGAAAGATAATTATTTCCCAACTTGCTTTATTCCACTTCAGGGTCCCAGTGGCCAGAGCGTATCTGGACAGCTTAGGGCACAAAGCAGGACCCACCCTGGAAAGGACACCCTTCCATCCAAAGGCCACTCACACGCACTCATCAGACTGGGACAGTTGAGACACATCAGTTCGCCTCACGTTCACGTCTTTGGGATGTGGGAGGAAACGCATGCATACATGGGAAGAACATGCAAACTCCACACGGACAGTGGCCTCTGCTTGAATTGATTTCTTTTTTCTGATCAACATTTAATGAAAGGTCATTGAACAACATGACCTTATTCAGTCAAAGACCTGCTGTATTTTACTGTGCTACACCTTTGGGTGCTTAGTGGTAACTGAAAAGTATCATTCCCGATGACTCTAGCTTCTGTGCTTTGTAGTTCCATCTGCTTTTTACAGCATTGCTTTCACCTGTTGTCATTGTGTCCTGAAGTTTTTAATATGCTGCCTCACTTTGTACTCAGCATAAGTGGGGAATAGAAATGGCCCTGTGTGGTTCTCTGAAAGGTTTTTGAATTTGCAAAAGCTATACCCCTTGAAGCTCAGAGGGATGCTCAACAACTTGACTTTGTCAAAGTCTGTTGGGTCCTCACCCAAGAGACTTTATTTTTCAGATTACTAGTGAATGTAAATGTTACCAATGAATCAATCATGTGTTAGGTTTGGCAAATGATGATTATTGTCAGTTTTATTTAAAGGGACATCAACACCATTCAGGGAGTTTTTCCAGTTGTTCATCATCTTAAAAGTAATTAAAAGATTTTCCTTACTAGAAAGTTTTCTTGAATGTCTAGAATAATAACATAGCCATTATTATTGCATAACTATATTTGGTTTCTCAGAGTAAGTGGAAGTACTCAGTGCAAAAGAAAATAATGATACATCACTACATACATGTATTTATGTCCAGATGCAGAGCCAAGTGAGTAGGCTCATTTTACTGACCTGCTACAGGTGCTGTATAAAATACTCAAATGTAGATAAACACAAAATACTGTCAAAATCAGAAAGATACTTTAAATGAATACGTAATCTTAATTCTTTATTATTTTAAGTGTTTATCATAAAATATCTGCTCTCTAGACAATGACACAATTTTGATAAGAAACTGAGAAAAGTCTTCATTATTTTAATAAAAACTGCACAACTGAAAATTCCTTTTTGCCAAACCTATTTTTCAAAAGCCATGTTTCCACTTCTTAAATGTTTGATAGGCATCATTTTATCGAAAAGTTTTTTAGCTAATTACACAGGATATAAAGTGTTTGGTCAAGTATATAGAGAAGGAATGTTTTTTTTTATTGAGAAGGGGAAAAACTAAAAATAGGATGACAAAGTAGAAAAGCTTAAAAGCAATGGAAAAACTAACTGAAAGAACAATCTTATGTTTTCCTTCAGTGTTGCATAATTAACTTTTCTATAAACTGATTTTATGTATTTATTTAAACAGATATGATAGATGTTTTATTTTCCTTTTCTGAGTGCTGACTATAAATGCAAACCAAATGTTTCTTGGTTACTTTTCTTAGTGATCATACTTAAATGTTTCGTTTTGGTAACAGGGTCACTCAGTAAATTTGGTCCTAGAATTTTTCAGAACAGCTTTGGTCATTAACTATATGAAAAGAAGAAAGAGGAAAACAGGAAGACACCTTAAGTTCTTAGTTTTGCAGCTGTGTTATTTAAAAAATCTCTATAAAGTCTTATCTTTTAACCAGAAGTGGCTATGGTTTGTAATCAGTTGCCTCTGATTGATATTCTTTAATGTGGCTGAGGAAAAAAATACCACATCTCTCATCAATTGACTTTTCATCTGAACTTAACAGTAGACATCAGAATTACCACCTTCTTTGATATACGTGTTGGTAAGATGCCGGTTTCAGGAGGTTCACAGAGCACTGCCAAGCCAGGGAGCCTAAAACACTCAAACTAGAAACTGAACTATTTAAAGCTTAAGGTGTTAATAGAAATGAAGAGAGAGGAGGAAATCACACATACAGCTATGAAGTAAAAAATACATGCTCATTTTAAAATCAGAAGAGACTTAATTACTGCCTCTTAATTAAATTATATAATTTTAAACTTTGAGAGCAACTAAAAAAGCCAATCCCTTGGTTGGACACATTTGTAAACAAAAGCATGTACAGATTTATTAACTGCTTATTCTCTATCAGCTTTGTGCACAAAAGAACCTTAGAATACCTCTCAGGTTTGTAGAATATAAAATACAATATTGCGTTATATCTACTATCAAGGATAATAAGATACAATATATCACAAGGGTAAGTTAAAACCTATAGAGAATCAAAATCATTTAGCCAGTGATATTAATATTTCTGCCAAATCTTTTATCAGAGTTGATAACTACCCCAATTGATTTATTGGAATTTTGTTTTTTTACTCAATTCATTTGGGGCCAGGCTTTAAAAATAGTGAGGCATTAAAAGACAGAGATAGAAGCAGGATGTAGATGAACAGTTTTTAAATATAATCCTTATAGTTATTGTTAATTGATGATATCAGAAAGGAAAGAAATTGCCTCCATTATGCTTTTGCTCAGAGATCAATAGTTCTCAAAGTATGGAGCATTTTTTAAAAATATATATCCCTTAGCACTTTCACAGGTCCTCCCCTGGGCAGTGGGGCCAGGATTTGGTAGCTGGTGCTGAAAGAAAACCCGTGAGTGCATCCTTGCCCTGGGACTGTGCCAGTGGCAGCTGTCACTCAACGACACAGAAAGAAAAAAATGTATTCTTGATAAAGCTGCTTCTTCCAAAAAACCTCCTACATATTGGACAAGATGCAAAAACCTTTCAAGTGGTTCGTTGCTGCTTGGGAAAGTGTACTGTGTTGTAAGAACTGGGGAGGCTGGCGAACTTGCACTCCAGGCCCCACGCAGCCTCAGTTTAGGATGGGTGACAAAACCCACCAGTGCTGAAGCATTAGCCTGGGCAGCGAGGCTCCTTTCCACCTCATGTGCTGCTCTCTTCTCTGTGACTCACAATTCCCACTAAGTCCTGTGGTGTAAGAAACATTTTCATGGGCTCGGTGCAGACATACAGTGTCGTTAAAGCTTCAGTGGCTTGGTTTTTGATTTTGTAATCAGCAACATGGGTGTGTGTATGTGTGTGTGTGTGTGTGTGTGTGTGTCTTCCTTTCATTTAGTTGCATTTTCTTCTGAAAATGAGTCTTTGGAATTCTTGTTAAAAGAATATCTGTAAAGCAGAGACCCTGACATTGTGCGTAAACTGTGTGGCTCCTGATGAGATCCTGGACTGAGTTCATTACCACTGATGTGCACGTGGATGTCCATATGTAAAATCAAATGTTAATACCTACTTTGCTTGCCCTGCTGTTTGTTTTAGAGCAGGGTTCTCCAAGGTTTGTTAGTCATGTACTTTACCAGTAAAAAGTTTTAAGTGCACATATATATTTATAATATTTATACTATTGTATATAAATGTCATACCTAAGAAAGTGTATAGTTATTTATAAATAAAATTTGTTTACTCCTACACCTATGTATTATATTTATTTTAAGATATGCCAACTGAGTGCTTTTAAAGAAAGAATTAAAAAGTCAAATGCAAGTGAAAGGTTCCATATTTCTTCTCACACCCCTGAGGTTTCCACACCATTTTGAGTGCAGTGTTTCTGAGATTTAAATAAATGTAAAACCACTGTGGCATTGTAAACTGCTTCACAAATGTATGTTTTTATATCTTTATTTTTTTATTGTCATCTTCACTCCACACTTATTAAGAACTACTTTCCAGTCACATCCCTAGAGTGACAGGTAGCTTAGATTATAAGTCAGAGGGGGTGGCACTTTTGTGAAATGTTTTGTTGTTTCTTGAACCTCCCTTACACACCACTTTTAGATCTAAGCTTAGTAGCCAGAGAAATATGTCACCCAAATTCTAGGAACCATATTTTGATAATTACCAAGAATGCCATTTAGTAAGCCCTTACCATTTACGAGGCACTGTGCTAAGTGCTTTTGTTAATAGTGAAAAACCAGTGTGTTTCTAAAAGGTGTCCCTCAGCGTGGCAAGAGTGTGGAAGTTGAGGATGGTGGGTCACCAGGGACACTGAGCTTGGAGAAGCACAGGCTGTGGGCCTGTTCTGTTTGCATGATTGAAGGGCTGTGCTGAGCAAAAATTAATTGACTGTTGCCCAAAACAACAGAAGTTACATTGGTAACAGAAGTTATATCGGTAGGTGGGTATTTCCAGAAGGTTGATTTGACCTGGTTTAAGAGAGAACTTGCCTACAGCTGGAATTCTTCTATACAGAAGAGTTTGCCCAGGGAGAAATAAATTCCTGGATTCGGAGATACCATCCATCTACAATATTAACTTAGGACAGAGATTAGACTAGTTAACCCTAGACGCCCTTTTAAGATTTTATTATTTTTGAGTGAATTATGTTTAGCTCCTTTGCTGTAGTTGCATATATTTACTTAAACAATGCCACCAGCTACAAAATGTGTACCTACACCCCTGTTGGCACTGTTGCCGTCCTCCCAGGCACTCACTGCGGCCTGCCCAGTGCAGGGCCGCGGCCTTCTGTGGTTCCCTGAGTCGGTGTTCCTCCACGTGGGTCAGTCCTCTGTGCTGTTGGTAGGCTGGCTTTTCTTAAATGCCATCCTTGTTACGGCATGTGTTAGTTCTCTCTCACTGCAAAACATGTTACCACACACTTAGCAGTTTAAAACAACACAATGTTGCTATTTCAGAAGTCCAGGCAGGGCCTGGCTGGATTCTCTGCTGAGTCTTACCAGCCTGAAATCAGTGTGTTTGCTTAGGGCTGTGGTTCTCCTTGGGGCTCGAGGTACCCTTCCAGGCTCGCTGGTGGTTGGCATAGTCCATTTCTACGCCTCTGGACAGAGGTCCTGTTTCCCTTCCAGTGGTCAGCTGTGGACTGCCCTGCTCCTGGAGGCCTCCATAGTTCTGCCACGAGGCCCTCGGGGGCAGTTCACATTGGGGATGCTTGCCTACTTCCAGACCAGTTGGACTTGCCTAATTGTGACTATTTCAAAATAATTTTTTTTAAAGTGTAGAGAGCAAACATAAGAACTTCCTGGAGAAAGCAGGCAGATAAGAGACGGTATTTTTTGAATGCGGTTAGTGGTGGGATGTGGAAGGTGGTGGCCCTGACCTGCCGTACGTAGGCCAGGGCTTGTGGTTCAGGAGAGATCGATTGGTGAGGCTGGAGCGGTGAAAACGTGGGCCCCGTGGTCAGGATGACCTTTATCTCTAAGCACCGTCACAGGCTGTTAGTGAACCTGTGTGGGGTGCGTGTGGACCGGCTGGACACCCCCCCAGCAGCGGGGTGGCGATGGCGCAGGCTGTGTCTGACGGGAGATTAGCTTCCCAGGCCTCCAGAGTCACCCTTGGGCCTGCAGACAGTGCCTCTGGGCCTCGGCTTGGGTGGGTCATGCTTCGTTGGCAGCATCGATGGCAGCATCGATTTTGTGTTTATTTGTGAAGGGACAGAATATGAGATTACCAAATAAAATATAATTTCAAGTGTTATTAATGAAAGAACATATTACCTTCCTTTTAATGAGATCCCGGTGGTGTAAAATGATTCCTTGTAATGAACCCCAGGAAATCAATGAGAAGCTGAATTACAGCTGTGGCAGTGCTGCATGGGAGCAGTGCCCTGTGGGAGCAGTGCCCTGTGGGAGCAGTGCCCTGTGGGAGCAGTGCTTGAGGCCGGTCTGCTTGCACCGCCTATCAGACCTCTAGAGGCCTTGCTCTTTCTTTAAGGCAGTTGTTTTTGATGAAGTAAGTGTAAATACATCCTTTGTTAGCTTTTGATTTTGGGGGAAATGTGCTCAAAATTTAGATTTTCTCTGCTATAATAATGACCCCTATCATTTTTTAATATACATTGCCATTTGCAATTTGTACGTTTTTATATTAGGTACTATTTCTGTTTTGTAAATTTAGTCATTGTCATGTCTTACCTGTTCCCTTTCTCAGTTTTTTGCAAACCACTTTCTATCTCTCAACTTGTCAGTGGACCCCAATAGTTAAAAATTTAATGTGCTTTCTGTATGGTTCACAATTCATTGAAGCCCTAAGGTGAATAAAAAGAAAAACAAGATACTTCTCCTCTGAATTAACACTTTTGCTTTCATGTAACTACATACTCTTTGATTTTAAATTTCTTTTTACATTTTTATTTTGATAGTTTAATGATGATGGTGTTTTCTTGTCCACTGGGGTGATGATTGATTTTTTCTTACTTGTTTATAAGGCAAAATACAAAATACTGATATGGATATTTAGAGATACCTAAGGTAGTTTTTTATTTTGGTGACTCTAGCTTTTGCTAATTACATAGTGAGAAAGGATTTTCTATGCTCTTATAGCCACCAAAGATGGTTATAAGCCGTCTACTTTTGATTTAAGGTTCAAAACTTTAAAATAGTCATGAGTTATTCTGTAATAAAAGCAATTTACCTAGCTCCCTTTGAGAGGGAATACCACTCAGTTTCTTTTCCCTCAGATTCTTCCTTTGACACCTCAGCCTTTCTTCCTGGGTGGCAGCATTCCTCTAGTGCAGTTGAGAAGCAGCCTGGGTGTTGCTTGTTGCGACACTCAGGCCGCGTGTGAGGAGTCGTCTAGCCCACCTGGGGAGCTGGTGAGTAGTGCAGAACGAGATGATGCTCACTGTGGAACACCCACCTGTCCGTGAGGCTTTGCAGTGTATGGTGTGGTAGCTGTAAAACATGAAAAAGCTACTCCAAGAACGGTGCTATTTGAGCATCCTGAAAGGAGTTTTGTTTGCTCCAAAAAAATGGTGCTTTTCTTGATGGTCACTAACTGTGCATGTGTATGGCTGTCATACAAGAGGCTGTTCTTTCCCTGTCTCACTTGGGTGAAATATCCTTTTACATGCACCTGCAACTACTGTTTTCAAAGCGTGGAATCACTGTGGCATTTTCTTCTGGGCATAAGTCGTTAGAGAATTAGAGAGCTAAAATTTTCCTCAGAATGTTTCCTTTGAAATAGTGTTTAGTCTTGGATTGCTGCCCTGGGTCCATGGGGGTTTGCTGCTGTTCTGTACGTAGGTGAAATCGCCATGTTCTGACTTGTGTACCAAAGTGGGCAGGGCCGGCACAGGAAGGGAGAGGGGACAGTGCGTGCTTCCTGGCCTAAGCCAGGCCACTTTTCTCCTTGGTGTGTCTCTGTGACTTCCAATAAGCCTCCTGTTTGCATTTAGCTGCTAGTCTTCTGCTTGTTGTCTTTTTCCAAATCGGTATTCTCATTCCTGAACCTTGTTTGGTCTGCTTACACCTTACCCCATCCTCTTTTCTGGAGGCAGATCTCCCCCTGGGAGATTCTGATGCACACCACATGTGGGGGCTGCCAGGCTAAAGGAAGGACTCCTTTGCTAAATACACACTCTGTAGAAAATTCTGGTTTAGGTTGAAAATCCACATATGTCTTTAGGTCACCTTTGCAAATTATCATTTACCCCAGTCAAAGAAATAGAAATATCAAGAAGCCTGTGCCTAACCAAGGTGTTATGGTCAGGGCTTGCGGAACTATAAATAAAGTTTCTGTACATTGCTGGTAGGATGAGACAGAAGGGCATGCCTGCCGGTCTGTGGCCACGAGAAGGAGTAATCTGTTTCTCTGGCATGTACTCATGGATGTCAGTGGAGGTGCCTTCCAGCCTTGCTTCCCCGTGGCCCCTCCCATGTTTACTTGACATCCATGACACCTCATCCTCCTGATTCTTGCCTCCAAATAGTCTTTGTCAGTGTCTGCCATTTGTCTGTGTCTGTATAAAATTTGGGTGTTTTATATACACTGCTTTTCACTCAATTTGTTGTCCATCATTGATCTTATTCGTTCCCTCGGGCTCAGCCATGGTCTGTAGGCACATGACTCCAGAGCTGTGTGTCTCCCTTCTGTTTCCAGTCTCTCCCCTGAGCTCGTTCAATGTTCTGTAAATTTCCACCTGGATGTCCCATGGTTCTTCAAAAGCAGCACGTTTCCCTAAAACTGGCAAACTAGACACCTTGTTCCCTGATTCCTTATTTCTATTCACGTCAACATTTTTCCTCAGGTTGCCCAGTGCAGCCCTTCACTTGGTAGTCTTTTTTTGTTGTTTTTTGTTTTATTTTCCTACCTTTCATAGTGAAGAAGTCTCAACAATTAATCCATCAAACTACCCTTTGTATCTCTCCAGTTCTCACTTTTGCTGTGTTAATGCACAGTGGATTAATGGTCTAGCCTCTCAAATTGAATCCTGGTGCCCATTGCCACCAGGCCAAACGCACTTACAGGTTATGTTCCTGCATTAGACTGTCAGTGACTCCCTGCTGCCAATCAAATGAAATGCAAACTGCTCAACTTGGTATTCTGCAATCTGACAGCTGTCACCATTCCTCCTCTACCTCCAGTAAGTGCTACTCTATACCTAGCATAGTGGTAACCTTAAAATATAGCAGTGAAACAGTCAGGGCTCCTGCCTTCAGGAGATTTGTATTCCCACGAGGAGCCACAGGTGGCAAATGCTGTGAAGATAATAAAGGGTGATGTGAGTGAGGGAGTAACTGGCGAGGGCCTCCTACAGATATGATGATCAGGGAAGTTCTCTCTACAAAGTGATATTTAAGATGAGATCTGAAGAATGAGAAGGAGCTTGGCATCCTTAAAAAAAATAGAGTACACCCAAAAAAGAAACTTCTGGTCAAGCTAGTAGCCTAGACAGACATGGCTCGCCTCTTTGCACAACCACATCAACATTACAACTAAAATATAGAACAGCCATCTCTCAGAACCATTAGAAATCGAGGTGAATGGAAGACTGACAACTACAGAATTAAAGAAACCACTTCCATCCAGACTGCTAGGAGCAGCACAGATGTGGAATGGGCTAGTCCCATATCCACGTGTGGTGGATAAAAATCCAGAAAGGATATCTCGGGAGTGAGGAGTGTCAACCCCACACCAGGTCCCTCAGCCCAGGGTTCCAGTGCTAGGAAGATAAATCCCCACAATTTCTGTCTGCAAAAACCAGTGGGGATTGAGTTGGTGGAAGAAACTCCTGAAGCCCCAAGCAGCTCCTATTAAAGAACCCATATGCGGACTCACCTACTTAGACTCACTTCCTGTGAGTTCCAGCCTTGAAAGGCACCAGTGGCATGTAGGGAGGAACTGAAATAGCTGGCGTCAGCTCGGTTAAAGGTCATTGTCCCTCTGCTGAGCCCTCCCCCAACAAAGCCGGCAAGCTGATGCCATATCTGAGACTCCATCAAACTGGCTAACACTGTGTGACCCACCATGGAGATCCACAGAGACTCTACCCCACACGACTTATGGGCCCACCCAAGCTGCTTTTCCATAGGAGTGGCTAGTCTGAACTTATGCTTCACAACTTCCTAAATCCTCTCAAACAAGCATCATCTGGCCTCAGTGAGCCACAGGCCCAGCACTAGCAGCAGCCAGTCTAGATTCACAGTTGGCTTCATCTGGGAATCTCCAAGCTCAGCACAAGTAACAGCCATCTGAGATTGCTTTATACCTCAATTAGGGTGGCCCAGGGCAAAACACATGGGGTCTGACCTTGCCCTGCACCACTTGGGAAATCTCAGAGCCTATGCACCCAGTGGGCAGCTACAGACTACATCAGAGCACCACCACCCTTCCCCTACACAGCTGATCCTCCACAGAGGGCAGAGGGTGGTGGTCAGTAGTTACAGCTCGTAAGATGCTCCCTGGCACCAGGAGAGAAGGACCAGGGCCTAAAGAAAAGGAGCAGTCACAGCGGGTGCTGGAATTGCATAGCTTTGCCTCTGCGCCTTGCCTCTTCCTTTTGATTCTATTGCTGGCCATAGGATTGTCATTTCCCTGTACTCATCCTCTAATTATCTTCTGGCCTCTCAGACCATCATCTGTGGTGGGCAAGCCCTCTACTCAGGTAGAATTAAAACCCACAGAATTAAGACCCTTATTATTTGCTGTCTTGTGTTATATAGTTACAAGTGTATGTCTGTCATCTCCCTGTCAGATAAATTCTGAGGGCAGGAATTAGACCTTTCTCATTTTTTTATCCTGTAAAATGCCTAATGCCCAGCATAGTACTGATTGTGAATGAGGAGGTATTCCATAAATGTTTGTTGAATGAATGAGTCATTCAGTCTAAAACACCAACATTATTTTTTCTCTAGCATATAATGGAATTAAAGGAAAATGAGCATTTTTCTGCGATGAACACATAATCAAAAAAATGTTATTTATTTTTTTAATGAAAGATTAGCCTTGGTTTGTGTTATTAAGGTAATCCATTGGTTTATGTGGAAGGCGACTTGGTTTTGGCATTGACAGCCTGGACCCTGCATGGTAACGAGACTCCACTCTGTTTCTCTGTTGCAGCTCTAGTCGTGGGCACCACTTCCGCTGGATTTGCACTGGCTCCGGGGCCATTTGACTGGTCCTGTTTCCTGCTTACCTTTGTCGGAACAGGCCTGGCGTCCTGTGCTGCCAACTCCATCAATCAGGTCGGCTTGTCACCTTTCAGTTAGATTTTAATATTGTTGTTTTTTACTAGCTGGTGGTACTATCACATTTTTAAAAAACCTTCCAAAATCATATATACATGAGGAGGTACTCTGAACTTCTAACACTGTATATCCTATAGAGGTCTGTGTGTTACATAACCAATTTGTCTTTTCTTTGGAGGTGAATGGTTTTCAGTTATATCAGGTGAGAGAGCAGTAGCATACCTGCTTCAAGTGACCAGGATGCCTTGTGCTATTCAGGTACATTCCCCTGAGCACTCTTTCTTTGGTTTGGTTCATTTGCATTTTAAATCACTATTACACACAAAAGAGAATGCATATCCAATTTTTAAAAAATAAGTAAATCAGTATTAGTACACTTGGTATATGGCATCCAAATGTATGAAAATTAGCATATTATTAATTAGCTAATTATTTTTAGCATCTTGTCAATTTAGCATATTATTTTTAATTAGCATATTCTTTTTAATGCATTGTCTCTCACCCCCTCTCCCATTGTTTTAAACCTCAAAATAATTCTCTAAAATAGTTTTTCCCTGCTTGGTCATTGTGGTGTGCTCCAATGCTGTGGCTTTTTCATAAGATACTTTAGTGAAAATGTCTTGGCTAAAACGTAAGGAAAAGTTGCTTTCATCACCAGAACACCCAAGAGGAATTGGCACAGGTTTAAAACAGGAATTCAAGTTACCAGCAGGAAAACAGCTTGGCTGAGTGGATATATAAGTTGGTAGTCCACAAAATATGGGAATTCTAGTTTGATAATGCCTAAAATCACTGTGTTTTTGTAATGTATTATCAGCTACTTGGAGAAGTATGAATCTATTTCAAGTAAGGTTTATTTTTTGTTACTATTTCTAAAGATAAAACAATCTTATGAGGGGTTCAAATAGCCCTATCACTTTACCAACAGTATTGTCCACTCCTGTAATCCACAGTGCCATCTCTTCCAAGTTGCTCCTTGCTTTTGCTACACTCCCATATTTCTTGGCTAAGAGAATAAGTATGGTTTCACAATGAACATGTTTTTAATGAAAATTTGAATGAAAAACAGTATAAGCAAAACAGATTTATAAGGCTATTTTAGGTCAATTTTTCAAAAAAATTAAAAAAATTTTATCTTTAGTTATAAATCTAAGTCATAAGGTTCAGTCAGGAACTTATTCTAGTTTTCAGGCTCTTTTTTTAAATTGAAGAGCTGATTTACCTTCGATATACTAACTGCTGACTCCTATTTGATTATATAGATTTAAATAAAAGGTTTAAAATAAAAGTGTGGGGGTTGAAGAAAAACAAAGCAATAACAACAACAAACTAATAAGCGTCATTTGGTTCGACAGAAATGCCAAGATTTTATAAAAGTAATGCAGAACCATCTTGATTTGAAGCTGTGACATCCCCCACGCACTGCCCTAAAAATGGTGGTTCAAGAATTTATCGTGGGATGGAAAAAAAAGAAAAAATACCTGTCAGTTGTAGCAGAAAAAATAACCAGAGGAAAGAAATGGAATGATTTACATTTAGACATAAATTTACAGAAACTGACTATTGGACCAAGGTTTTAGAAACTTTAAAAAGACTGTGAGTTTAGATGGCCACTTTACTTCATAGTCTGCAGGAAGTTTATTTGCTATAGGGAGTGAGTTGAGGTCTGTCAAATTTAAAACTATTCCCAAGGAAAGCCACAGGCTACATGATGGGGTTCTTTCTGGTACTGACAAATTGCAAAGCCAGTCTTTTCTGTTTTATTTCTTGCTTAGGTAGGTTTTGCAGCCCTGTGAGGCATCTCACACACACACCTCCCCTGTTCTTCCTCTAGAACACTGGCACATCCCTCCTCCACAAGTCGCTTACCGCCGCCCACAGCCTTGTCAGTGTTGGGCGTGTTGTTAACCTTAATTGGTGCTTGTTGGGCACATAAATAATTGCTTCATCTTCTTATATTCATCATATTGCTTCCTTCTACTTTTCTTGGGCCCTAATTTCCTTTGGAAGCTTCACAATACTTTAAATATCTTAATGATTCCCATCATCATACAATTCATTGTTACTGTGTTACCGATCAATTTTACAAATTACAATATTTTATAAATAACCAAATATTTTGGAAATATTTTTGGTTGGAAATATTTTTGGCTGGAAATATTTTAGTTCTAGTGTCAATAGGGAGACTCATAAAATTAAAGGATTGTGAGGCCATTTTCATTAGTGCCTTTAATTGAAATAATACGAGGCAATGAGGGTTTAACTGAGTTTTGAATAATAGATAAACAGTCTTGGTGAGATGGAAGAACTTACCACTTTTTTTAGGGAGCTGGTGTTCAACTTAAAGAATACATGTACTGTATGTGGTTGGTATGTATAAAAGTTCTTCAGCTTCCCATAGAGTTCCATAGAAGAAAAATATTAACTACTGTCTATGTTTATAGAAGGATTCAATCCAGTTCATATGTTTTAAATACTTTCTTTTAGCTGTTATTAACTTAGTTCTGATTGATTCTTTTTTTGTACCCTCCTTCTATGATCTCTCTGTGAAAGTAGAAAAAGTAAAGCTTTGGAAAACTATTCTTACATTTGTTTTAAGGAGAGAAAATAATATCCAGTTTTTGATTTATGAAGTAGTGACTAATACATAAAGATATATATATATATGTATATATGAAACCAGTAACATTAAAATGTAGAAAGGAATTACATGTTTTATAAAATATACACGTTTAATTCAAAATTATAGTGTGGCTTTAAAGCAGGTATGCCTTCAAAGGATGAAAGCAATTCATAAAATGTTTTTAACTTAACAACTGAAAGATAGAATGTTCTAAAAGGCTGAACTAATCAAATCTTGAGTAACAAGTGACTGAAAATGAAAAGCTGAATAAATTCAAGTAGAATGAATTAAATTGAAATAAGAATAATCATCATAATTATTTTTGAGTATTTGACATATTAGATGTTATAACAAGCTGTTCTGAGCAGTATTTCACTTACATACATATGAATTTTTTAATAGAGGTTAAGAGTACATGTCAATAAATACATTTCTACAGAATAAATTTTAAATGTGACATACTGTTCCATTTTATGAATGTGGCAATTCTCAACAAGCTCTCTGTAATTGCAACTTTTGCTTCTAGAGTAACACTGCTCCCACCTCTAATTGTGTGTGAAGGACAAACTCGTGGAGGTGGAACTGGTGAGAGGAAGGCTACCAGCTGGTTTAACTCTAAAATGTATGATCTTAACAAAATGACTAATTTCTGACATTCATACAGTGCTTTAGAGTTTGCAAAAGTATTTACAGAGATTATTATTTAAACCTTATGGCCCTGTGTAGTAGGGGGCATTTTTACTTCTGGTAATTGTAAAACATTGGTTTTGTTGTTAAATTATTCTTTTTCAAAGCAACATTTAAAAAAATGTATTATGCAAGTAATTTTTCATTTCAGAACAGTGAGAAAATATAGATAAGCAAAAATAACAACAGTTTTTATTTTCTTTTCCCTTTCTGTTGTGTATGTTAGAGTTACAGCAGAGAACCAGCAAAATTCCTGCCTTCGTAGTGCTCATGTGACCCACTTGTTAGCACCCAGACACTGTGTAATCTCTCATTAGCCAGTGACATCCCAATATAGTTAACTAATAAAAAAATGAATACAATCCCAATTAAAAATTGATTTATATTATCGTTGACTTTTAGAACACACATCTTCAAATATCTATTATTTTCTCATAGAAATGATTTATATACTATAATAATTTGTATGTCTTTGTAAATAGTATATCAAAAACACTCTTCATGTCAATACTTGGTATGACATGATTTTAAGAGTAATATATAGAGACACCATGATTTGTTTAATCAGTTTCTCCTTATTGGACATTTTAGAGATTTCTAGTCTTTTAATCAAAATAAACAATGCTGAGCTGAAATTCCTATAGCTAAATTGTTTAACATGTCCTTAACTATTTCTTTCAATAGATTTCTAAAATCATGTGGTTGTCTTAAAATATATGTAGCTTTAAAAATAAAAAGTTAAAATTAAAAAGTTATGTATTTCAAGTCCAGATAAATTTCTTCCCAGAAGGTCTTTTGTTTGTTTCAAATCAGCTGAGACGTGCATTTGGCAGCGCGTGGAAGTGGCCGTCGCCAGCGCTGCACGGTAGAGAACCCATGCCAGGTGTGCAGAGAGGCGTAGACGTGTCCTTCCACGTCAGGTTGTTTTCATTACTGAGGAAGTGGAGTTATTTCTTGTTTGGGGGGATTTTTTTTGGTGCTTATTGGCCGTTTGTGTTTACCAGTGAGTTTTGTCCATTTTACTATTAAGGGCTCACTTTTGCTCCACAAGTCTTAATGTATATAGGTTGGATTATTAATTCTGTCATTAAGGCTTGAATATATTCTGCAGTTTTTAAGGGTTTTTTGAAGTGCAGGTGTTTCATGTGTTTAACCAGCCAAATTCTTTATTTTTTAATACAGGGATTCTCAGCCTCTCCATTCTTGACAGTTTGGGCTGGATAACCTTGTTATGGGGGACTGTCCTATGCATTGTAGCAAGAAGTTTTAATAATAACAGTAATCACAGCTAACACTTATTTTTGCACTTCCTATATGCCAAGTAACATTCTAAGCATTTTATATAAATTAGCTCATTTGTTTAAGTCTAGGTTCATGGGATTTCAAAAAATGCCTCTTTTGAAAGATCAAATAAATGATGAATGAATTTATAACCTAGACTTAGCTCTAAGAAGGACCCTTGATGTTCTCTGAGACTTTTTTGTGGAGAAAATTATCAGAAAGGCACAAAACATAAGTAGAATTTCAGATCTAGGAGGTAGGTTATAATTAGGGAAATAAAGCTGGTAAGAGTATGTTATCTTTAGGATTTAGTGTATCTGTGAATGAAGAATTTTTATGAAAGGAAATAAAATAGGGTCAAGAAGAGACATGTGTTTTGTTTGATACTGACAATACATGAGAGGCTTTTCATGGCTGAAATAAGGTAAAAAGGAAAAGTTTTGGATAAAGCTCCAAAGTATTGGTGGGTAGGGCAAAAGAAAATTCACAGCTTTTAAAAGTAAAGGAGAAACAGGTAAAGATTATTCTGTTTTCTGGTGAATAAGAGATTCATATCTAATGCTTCTTTTCCCATTTTCCTTTTCTCTGATGTTCCTGTTGTTTTGATTATACAGTCCCCCTTGAGCAATAGGAATTGTTCATCTTCCATGTTGAGCAAAAATGGTTATTAAACTTGGTGTTATATTCTAGGAGAATAAGACTGATGTTAGCAAACACCAGTGATGTGATTTATTGAACATCATTTGAGTATGAAAAGTCAAAATGAGAAATACATTTTTCTTCTGAGTGTTCTGATTTGTGTGACTTTGGTGTTTTCAGTGGTGAGCAACTTGCATTCATTGAGTGGCCTCTGATGTCTGTAACTTGCAGCATATTCAGTGATTCAGATTAGCAACTACATGAGATCAGGTTTTCATAGAGTTTTGAATAGCATGTAGGAAAGAACCTCTGACTAAATGTGTTGTTTATGATAGGAACATCATGAGCACTACTGGAAAATGTCAGAAAGTGCATGTTAAATTCAGAGTCTATTCTTGATTCTTTATAATCCCAAATACTTTCTAAATTACATTTGCTTCCACACTCCAGAATGCTCCATCTAAGCAGAGTGAGCTTGGCATTGGTATTTATAACCAGAATAACTCTAGATGAAGTTTTGCAAGCAAATGTGAGAGGATGATAATTTGAACATATATTTGTAAATAATATTTTGTATTTTATATGCCACAGTAAGTGGTCATTATTTTATCTGCTTTTTACAATAACTCTGTGAGGGGGCAATATTCCAGTGTTGCAGAAGAATACAGTGGAGTTTAGGGATGTCTCTCATCACAAATCTGAAAATGGTCAAATTGGGAGCAGAACTTGGGGGCAATTGGCTCCCCGTTTACTGCTTTTTTTCCTCTCAGCTGAAATGTTCTAGTCCAGTCATCACCTTGGAATGAGTCCTTCTTCTATCAGGTTAACTACTGACATTCTTGCTGCCAGGTACTCAAGGTGAAAAGTACCATAACATCAGTTTCTCTGATAAGATTGGGAGGATTTGAAGCACTCAATGCCCTCTACCAGCTAAGTGCTCAATTAATGGTAGCTGTTGTTACTGTTACTAACATGAATGTTTGGTCTGTTTGGCACAGGTCCCCCACGCTTTCAGCATCTTTTTTCTTCCAGTTAGCTCCAGTTAGAGTCTTCATGTAGAAGATGGGAAGGGAAAATGTGTTTATTTTCCTTAATGTACTAAGAGACTTGAGTTACAGTTGTAAATTTTAACGTGTGCATCTGTTTCTTTCTTATTTATTTATTTATTTATTTAAATCCTCACCCAAGGACTTTTTTTAAATTGCTTTTAGAGAGACAGAAAGGGAGAGAAGAAGCGGGGTCAAACACACAACCTATGTGTGTGCCCTGACCAGGAATCGAATCCGTAACCATTGGTCTATGGGACGATGCTCCAACCAACTGAGCCACACAGCCGGGGCCACGTGTTTATTTCAGATGTGTATATAACTATATGTGACTTCTCCATATTTGAATATGTGATGATGACTTAGGTTCAGCAGACTATCAGTTTGTGGAATTCTGTCATTCCAATAAATCTGAGAAATATTGATGAAATACCCCAAAAATCTGAAATATAAAAACTGGTGAATTTAAAAAGCAGATATTTAGTTGAGCTGTAATGGAAATGATACCAATATGGACTTTTGGAGTTGTGATTCTTGGTTTGTGTCTCTGGGTAGCATGTGGTAATAAAACCTCATTTGGGTGACTTAGAGATTTGCTTTCTTCCTGTGTGTTTCCCTATCTGTCCATCCTAGCAGAAGTCAAGCTGAGTTTCTTTGCCATATTATCTTTTTATTTCTTAATCTTCAGTTATATTTGCCTTTCCTGGTAGTTTGTTCTTCTGAATCCCATTAGCCGGTCTGTTCTCTGCTCTAAACCACACACTACCCTCACTGTTTCCGGGTGAGGAGGACTCTTGGTTGACTGATGGCTGATGCCACTTGAGGTAAAAACTGGTTCTATGGCTGATCCCTGGGAGACTGTATGTCTCCTTATCTCCCTTGGCTTAGTGACAAACTGCTTTTAAAGTTTAATACATGAAAAATTGTGGTGCCTTGATGTTTCTTGCATTAAAATTAGGTTTATTTGATGACAATGATTTCCATACTGAGTTGCCAGACACTTGATAGGAACAGCTGGGGTGTTGGGTGAGGATGTTTAGACAGCGGGGCAGATTTGTTATACCCACACTTCTTTAACGCAGAGCAGCTTCTGAAAATTCTTTGTCCATTGCTTTTTCTACCTAGCAATGGAGCTCCAAACTTCTGTAGGCAAGATATTAGACCTTTAAAAATTATGTGTAAGTGATTAGGCAGACTCTAAAATTCACATTTTCATGACCACCTAGTCCTATCTTATCGATCTTCTAAGAAGTTTTAGAAAGTATTATTTGGCACAAAGGGAAATTACTTACCTGAGTGATTAATCTTAAGGAAAATTTCACTCTGGCATTTCCTTCAGATCCCATGCCAGATTTCTCCCGGAAGCAGCGATCACAGGGGAACAAAGGCTTCCAAAGGCCTGGGGTGATGGAGTGTGGAGATACTCGGAGACACAAGAGAGAATTTGGTAGTTAGTAAGATTTATGTGTACCTGTAATCTAGAGGATCCTTATACCTTAAAATACACTGGGCAACCTTAAAACACTAATATGCACTTACAGCTTTTATCCCAGCGGTGGTTTCTTTAGTGCCAGAAAAAACTTACCTGTTAGCTCATGAGAAAAGAAAAACTACCACTGAAGTAAAAGGCTGGTATAATATTTCAATGTTTTGATTGATCTGTGTTAGTAAAATTATGATTATACTGGTATTGCTTTTAGCAAAAGTATGGTTGATCTAGAAAATGCCATTGCTTATACTGCTGCCATTTAGGTGATCTGAACAAGAAGGATTAAACAGAGCTGTGTATTTCCTTAAACAGCTACCTGTAACTATGTGGATAAAAATTCCTCCCCTGCTATGAACATTGGGGTGCATAGGTTTTTTTGGATTAGTGTTTCAGGGCTCTTAGGGTATACTCCCAGCCATGGAATTGCTGGGTCAAAAGGCAGTTCCACTTTTAGTTTTCTGAGGAAATTCCATACTGATTTCCACAGTAGCTGCATCAGTCTGCATTCCCACCAACAGTGCACTAGGGTTCCCTTTTTTCTGCATCCTCTCCAGCACTTGTTTGTTGATTTGTTTATGATAGCCATTCTGACCAGTGTGAGGTGATATCTCATTGTAGTTTTAATTTGCATCTCTCTGATGGCTAGTAATGCTGAGCATCTTTTCATATGTCTCTATGTCCTCTGTATGTCCTCCTTGGAGAAGTGTGTGTTCAAGTGCTGAAAGCAACCTAAGTGCCCATCAGCAAATGAGTGGATCAAGAAACTATGGTACATTTACACGATGAAATCCTATGCTACAGAGAGAAAGAAGGAGCTTATACCCTTTGCGACAGCGTGGATGGAACTGGAGAGCATTATGCTAAGCTAAATAAGCCAGGCAGTGAGGGACGAATACCATATGATCTCACCTTTAACTGGAACATAGTCAACAAAAGAAAAAAGCAAACAAAATATAACCAGAAACATTGAAATTAAGAACAATCTATTGTTATAGCTGGGGGACTGGGAGGGCCTGTGGGGAGAAGGGTTTTCAGGAACTACTATAAAGGACACATAGATAGAACCAAGGGGTAAGAGATTGGATGTGGGGGGTGGGGAGGAGAAAATGCAGACAACTATAATTGAACAACAATAAAGTAATCTATGAAACAAAAAACAAACAATCCTCCCCTAAAGTTACTGATGTTATTTCCTAATATAAAATAATAGGGATTAAATATAACATCTGACTTTAAGAATATAAAAATATCTTAAGAGCAGACTCCTAGTACATACAAAAATATTCAGGGATTTGTAAATTAGGATATTGGTAAAGGAGACTGTTTTCTGACCCTGGATTCCCTCCATGATTTTCACTTATGCTTGAGTGAATGACTGACTGAATGGCAAAATAGCTTGTTTAAATGAGCATGTGGTTAACCTTAACCATAGACCTGTGGATAGTCCAATAATTCAAAATCTAACATGTTTTCTCACAAAAAGAAAAATAGCTTATGCATTTTTCAACAGATATTCAGTTATTCCAAATAGGTCTGAATTTAGAGTATCAAAAATGACCCTTTTCCTAGGTGCTCAGTGAACATTCAGGCTTTAAGACTTTGCTTTAACGCCTTTGAAAAACAGGAAAATGTGACTGAACTAGTTCTCATTTGCACAGACTTTTGTTTATTCTGCTTGACTCAGGATAAAATTATTGAGGTGGAAGAGGCTATGGAAATCCTCTTGATGTTCGCCTGCCCATTGAAAGGGAATTATGTGTTCTCTAGGACCAGAAAGCAAGACATTAATAAGTAGTAGAAGGTGCTAACACTATGTTGTGGCCATTTCTTGAAATCTTCTTTCAGAAAGCATCCTTACACATTTATTGATTACTTTTGCTGGTAGTATAAAGTGTGGTCCCTGCTCTTCAGTGGCTCACAGGATGGTAGAGAAATACACATGTATGGATAAGTACAATAAAACAATAAACTATGTTGGTATTGGTGTGGAATATAGGCAGTGCCTTAGGTGCTGTCAGTACAAGATGCAAGGAATGGTTATTTCTAACTGTGGAGGTCAGAAAAGTATCCCAGAGAAGTGACTGGAGTATCAGATGGTAGGTGGGGGTCTACCAGCTAGACCTGTGACAGGGGAACTCTCCAGGCAGAGAGAACTCTGTGAGCAGAGACACAGAGACGGGAGCTGTCACACATGGGAGACCATGGGGGCCTGTGGACATCACAGTGCAGCAAACTTGATGAGGTGGGGAGGGTACAGTGAGAGGTTTGGTTGAAGAAGTTAGCAGGGCAGGTCATTGGGGGCCTGCGTGCCTTGCTGAAGCATTGAGACCTTCCCTGTAGGTGTCCGGCCACTACTGGTAGTTGTTAATACGATCATACTGCAATTGATGGTGTTCTGTTACTCTAACACTACAGAAAGAATCCTAGGTTGATCCTGCTGTCTCTGCACTGTCTGTGTCTTCTCCAGCCCCCCTCCTTCCCCTGTCCTCATTTTAGACCAAAGTGGCTGCCTAGATGTCAGCTAAAGCGTCATGCACTCAACAAATATTCTCTAAGCACCTGTTATGTTCCAGGCACTGTACCGGGTGCTGAGCATAGAGGCAGGTTGCTTCTCTGTGGAGTTTAAGTAGAATAGTAAGAGATGAACAAATAAGTATGTTAAGAAGAAAATACTAGGTAGGGAGTAGTACAATTATGAAAATGAAAGCAGACAACACAAAAGAAGGAACGAATTTTGGTGAAAAAATAATTCAGTTTGAGTATTTTGGGGGTGGGAGTTATGGTTATGCAGCACTTTTGGCACATCCAGGGTAGAGATGGGCAGGGCCCTATTTGGATTGCGGGAGATTTTGGCAGGAGATAGCAGTAACAAAACCACATACCAAGAGCTGGTATGGCAATGCTGGTCGATGGCAGACGGATCAGAGAACACATGCCAGCTCCTTACCTCCAGGTGATCTGGTCTCAGGAACTGCGCTTCTCCCTCTAGCCCCCCGACTCCCTCCCACTCAGCCACAAGGCTTCCTTTCCCTGCCCCTACCTGGGAGTCTCAGCAGTGCCTGTGCCCTCTCCTATATGTCCACTCGGCTCCATTCAGAGCTGGGCTCAAACATCACCTCCTGGAAGAGGTAGGGCACAGCAACCCTTTTTTTGCACTTCTCTGCCTGTCCTCTGATATTTTGTTTTTTTGTTTGTTGTCTGTTTCATGAATGTCAACTCCATGAGAGCAGAGACTTGGTTTTATCTATTAGTCTTCCCCCAGTGCCTAGAAAATTGACATGTAGTAAGAACTCAGCATATGAATGAATGTGTAAGGAAAATATGAGCCCTGGCTGGTGTGGCTCAGTGGATCAAGCACTGGCCTACAAACCAAAGGATTGCTGGTTCAATTCCCAGTCTAGGGCACATGCCTGGGTTGCAGGCCAGGTCCCCAGTAGGGGGCATGTGAGATGCAGCCACACACTGACGTTTTTTTCCCTCCTTTTCCCTCCATCTAAAAATAAATAAATAAAACCTTTAAAAAAAAGAAAAATGAATGTTGCTTATTGTTTGGTGGGAGAAACAATCATTAATCAAAAAACTACTCAGATTAATGTAAAATTACAATGGTGCTAAGTGGTGAGTCATTCGGGGAACTTACCATGTGGAAGATGGTCTGGTACATTGACATGGGGTAGAAGACCAGGCTGCAGCCAATTGATGCTTGGACCTCATTGCTTACCTTGGTCTGCTTGGGGAGGGCAGGCAGGGGCTTGCTGGAAGTTCTAGCTGTGGAACCCTGTAAGCTACTTAGTTACTGGGACTATAATTGCATTTGTAGGAACCAGCCTTGCTGGAAAGTGATTGTTGACAAGCCTCAGAAATAAATTTTTCTAAAAGCTAGTGTCTGGTTATATGGAACTCATCTCCATGACCCTCAGTGACTTTTTCCATTTCAGAGGCAAATGCTCTTGGGTCCTTCCCTTATATGTTTTACTTGCTACTTCAGGGCTGCATGGTGGTCTCAATGAACTGGGGAGTATGTACATTGGCCAAGGGGAGCAGCTGGTATGTGTAGCCTAGATAAGTGCATGCCCATCTTGCAAGAACTTCCAATTTTTCAATACAAGCTAGATATTTGGATTTTGGGGCTGAAATTTCCTGGGTTTTAAATGTTAAATGTTGGTTCCATTTTTTTGAAACACTGTGCATACCAAATAAACATTGTCAGTGAATTGAATTTGCTTTGAGGACCCCTTACCTCCATGCTGACCTTTGGACACAAATAAAACATATAATTTAGGTATCATCATTTACCAAAATGTTAAAAATTTCTTTCTGAAGAAAAGAAAATGCCTTCACTGAAAACAGAATTCTTTATAACTAATAGTGGAATGCAGTTTTCTCTACTCATTTTCATCCTGCAGAGAAAAATGAAGCATGAAATATCTCAGTAGTTTAGATACAGTCAAGCCATAGGTATTTCATCTTAGCTTTCAGATTAAGCTGCTAGTTTGTGGACATGTGTATCTTCTTGAGCTCTGTTATAGAAGAGGTCATTATTTTTAAATTTAAAATGGGAGAGATGGTACTGTTTTAGCATCCAAAAGGTAAAGTCAAGGAAGGTCAAGTAAAAATTGCTTCAAGAAACACCTGGAGATTTCAAATGTGTTTACAATTATTTCTCCACTGAAGCATTATATTTCAGAAAGTGCTATTAATTGTAATAGAGTAACACATAGCTCTTTGTGAAATTTAAGTCCATTGAATATCAGCACCTTCAAAGACAATAAAAATTCCAGCCTGCATTTATCTATTCCCCTGTGAGGAGTTACTACAATGTATATTGTATCATTCCATATGAAATTCTTTGACTTAATCGTCTTTCCTTTATTTGCAGTTGTCTGAGGTCAGTTTTCCATTTTGCAGTTGTCAAACAGCTGTCAAATTAAAAGACCAGATCCTACAGTTAATTTACATTTTGTGACATTCCATAATAGTACATTTGTTGGCTTACGTATTTAAATAGTTATTCACATTTCTTAAACATCTTTTCCCTCCTTAGCCCACTTCTTTTCCACAAATATCCACACAAATATTAAGTATGATCATGTAAATTATCTACTATTTTTCTAAGCATAGTTTTAAAAAATTTATATGAATTTTTTAAAAAATCACTTGAAATCGACAGCCATTTAATGCCTCTGTTCTTTTTGCAGGAAGAGAAAATCAAATCAATTTAAATTTAGTTTTTATTGTAATGCTTATTTTCATCCTTAATTTTATCATTTTTATCAAGTTAAAATCTAAGTAGTAATTGAACATAGAATTCATCATTTTGTTTCTAAATGTCTGTATAGGGTAATGTAATAGTAAAGAATTTTAATAGTTCATTGATCAAAGAAATATTTCTGGATATGTCATTGATGCTTTATTTTCAAAGTATCCCAAGCTGCCCGCAGGTGACTCTAACACTGTAACGCTCTGTAAAAGAGGTATTGAAAGAAAAACTGGGGCATCTTAACATTTTCAAGAGTCAGTTGAGCCATAAGTGATTTAAGTTGGGCAGCACCAAATGAGGCGGCACGGAAAGGAGCCAGGGGAAAGACTTTTGTAGAGGAGATGCAGTTGCAAAGCTGTAGACTTATTTGATTGGCTGTTCATGGTTGATTAGGTTTTGGTTTCTTAACCCTAAGGCACCTCAGGCTTGCGTTTTGGTTGGTTTATGTAGGCTGCAGGGCACGGGGAGGCGGTGGGGGGGCACCTCAGTTCTCTGACCTCATTGGGCTCATCTCACAGAGGCCCACTCCAAGGCGTTGGGTGAACACTCTAGAGGTAAGTAGTTGGGTGAAAGAACTGCAGTCACATGCATCTATAACTCTTAGTTATCAGAAAACACCTAAAAGGGATATTCTTAAGCATGATCATTGGAAATTAGTATGTGGTAACACAAAAGTATTCCCATGTTAATTATATTTAAACTTTTGTACTAAGGTCACTTTAATCAATACTGGTTTTGTGCTCGTTTTCCAAAAAACTCATGTGTTACATATGGCTTAATTTAACCTTTTCTGGATTTTGATGCATTCTGTATTGATCGCTTAGGTCCTTCTGTATTTCTGTGTTACACCATTTATTAAATTGACCTTTAATTTTGTTTTTACATGTCTGAATGCTCCAGGAGTCTGTGAGCCCGTGGAGCAAATTCTCCTTTGGTTACAGAGGAGAATTTTCTTTATCTGTATCTTGGTACTTGGCAAATAGGGCTGTCACTAACTGATTATTGAGTAAATGAATAAGAAAATGTCAGCAAATGAGAATGTAAGTTTGGGAGTTAAAAGACCCTAAATACACAGTGTTACTTTGTTCCCTTGCTATTCTAACTTCATGAAAGCTGCTGTTTAAACATGAAATTATGTTCACAGGGTAGGGAGAAACATAATTTTATTGTGTGTACAGATTTTCTAGAAAATTTATTAGTTTTTTTTTAAATTAGTATTGAGATTATAATAAATCAAGGTGAATTACAATTGGGTAATACTAAGGAAGCAGATAAAATCAAGCTAAAGTTAATGACAGTATAAAAGTTATTTATGATAGCATAGTAGATTTTTTCATGATACTAAATGAAATTATGTATTTTATCTTTTTTATTAGAAGTCTTTTAAATTTTTTTATTGATTGATTTTTAAAGAGAGAAACATTAATTTGTTGTTCTATTTATTTATGCATTCATTGGCTAATTCATGTATGTGCTTTTACCGGGAATCAAACCAACCACCTTGGCATATCTGGATGCCACTCTAACTCACTGAGCTACCTGGCTAGGGGTTAGAGACTTTTAAAAATTATTCTTCATTATTTAGCATTCCAAAGTGATTTGAAGGTACCGTTATGATTTAAGTGTTCTCTGTGCTTATAACCAAATAGCTATTAGTGAAAATGTATTCTAATTATATATTTCCTATCAGAAACTTCATTACCAGAAGGAGGGGAAAAAAAAGGAGGTACAGAAACACATATCCTTACTGCCTACTCAACAGCTCCACTTGGATTTCTGCAAGATACCAAAAATTTCATGTCTAAAATTGAACTTTCTTACCTTATTCTTCAATCCAACTCTGACTGGCCGTCTTATTTGCTGTCAGTGAGTCTAATATGATGGTAGCTCAGGCCAGGGACTTTAAGTCACTCATGCTCCCTGGTTTTCTCTCAGACTCCATGTTCAGCACATCGGGAAATTGCGTGCGCGCGCACACGCGCACACACACACACACACACACACACACACACCAGCTGTGAAGAATGACTGGAGGATGGTTGGATTCTCCAGTCCATTCTCACAGCCTTCACCTTACCACCAGGTTGTCTCTTGCCTGGATTATTATAACAACATTCCAATTGCGTTGCTGTTTCTACTCTGTCCTTCTCCAGTTTGCTCTCAGCACAGCATACCTTCTGAAACCCAAGTGAGATCACATCCCTCCTCTGCTTAAACCCTCTAGGGGCTCAAGCCCCAGAGCTGTGTACACATCTGTGCACACCCCCTAGCTCTGTGTCTTCACTGTTTCAAATACATTGTTTACATCTTACTTATATTAAGATTTGAGAAAACAAAAATGTTCTTATGTTTATAATGTGTTAATTACAAGGAATTATTAGTTATTTGCATTTTATTTGTTAATTGTCATGATTATTCTGCCATCTTTTGTCCATTTTAGCATGAAGATTTTTTATTTAAGTGATATGTAAGAACTTTTTATGCATATTAATTGTTGCAGATATTTTTTCCAGCCTATCCTTGAAGTTGCCCTTTATTTATGTTTATGTTGAATTGAACTATATGAAGGTCTTACATTTTTAAATATTCAAATATGTCATTTTATTTAATAAATAGTTTCTTCCAGGGGAAGGATAATTGAAAAGGCCCTATATTTTAATACATGGATTATTTTCTAAAAACAGGTTGTAAGGTGGTTATTAAATTTAATTTGGTTCTAGATTGTTATCTTGCTCTCCTAGGATTATTTTGAAATGCCAGTCTTAACAATCACTACATTCTGTTGGACTTTGAATTTATTTCTGCATTTATTCTGTTTCTAGAACCATGCTCTCTTAAGTCGGATATCACTATTATATAACTTAATGTCTAAGAAGGCAAGTCTTACTCAGTGCACTTATATTTCAAGAGCTTTTTGATGCTTCTCATCAGTGAAGATGAGCTTCATTATTTTGAAGTTATTAAAAAATCTTTGGGATTTTAATTAGAACTACATAGTATATGTAAATTTATTTGGGCAAAGTAAACATCTTTGCACTATTTAGTCTTCTTATCAAAAAATATTTCTTAGCCCTGACTGGTGTGGCTCAGCTGGGTGATGTCCTGCAAAGTGAAAGGTGGCCGGTTCTTGGGGGTGGGGCAGGGTCCGTTCCCGGTTGAGACCTGTGTGAGAGGCTGTCCGTGGATGTTTCTCTCTCACATCGATGCTTCTCTCCCTCTTATTCTCCCTCCCTCCCCATCTCTAAAAATAAATAAACAAACAAATAAATACTGTTTTAAAAATTTAAAAAGATGAAAGTATTACTTAGACTGTAACACTTGACTAACACATGAGGGCAGGGGGTTGCAAATATAACACTAGATAACATCAGATAAACCAGTCAATCTGAACATGAATACCAATTGCAGAAGTGTTAAAATGTGGGGCAGAAAAGCACATACAAAAATCAAAGCAATATGCTTATTTTTTCCCATTTGCTCACAGGATATTCTTAGTGAAATGTAATTTCTAAAATTTAGATCTTGTACTTCATGTGAATGTTCGTTCCTTAGTTTTATTAGTCAGCTCTTGGATCTTTAGTTTCTTTAAAATAGTTCCATTTCTTGCCTGTCTTTCTTTTTACATGTATCTATAGTAGGGCAGCTTATTTTTTTCCTATTCAAATAGTTGTTACAGCTTCCTTTAGTTCTTCTTATTTGGTATTGAGAGTAAAAAGCAAATGCTTACCAAATTTACTTGTTTCCCTCTAGTTAGACTTTTTTCTATCATGCGTTCTACTGCCTGTCAGTACTGTTTTCCACTTCCTATGTTGGGAGTTTTAGCAGTCCCACTGTTTTTTTCCCCCCTGTTCATTCACCACTGAGCCTACAGAGTGTGTTCAGTCATAGTGTTCACCCTTGGGCAGGGTGTATGGTATTTGCTTCAACCTGCAGGGCTTGAGGTTATAGGCCTCCTCTGGTGATTTGCCACAGTGGATATGAGTCTCCCTCTCACCTCACTCTGATGTTTATGAAGAGTTCATCGCTCTGAGCTGATATTTCCTGGTCCTACTTTGTGTATTTTGTGGAAGTTTGCAATTTATGCCTTTATTGAAGCAGTTGGTTTATGTATTCAATGCATGTTCAACTACTGTGTCTTCATGTCTATTATATATCCCAGTGGTGAGGCACTGGAGACAAGAAACAGACATGATCTCTGCTCTCAGTGGACCTGCTGCCTAGCAGCACATGAGGAGGCAGACGCATTTACACATTTTATTTGAAAATTATAAGATTGATTTAGTGAGTGCTACGGATGCAAGGACCTGGTATTATTTGAGTTTGTAAAAGGGATGGAAATGATGCTCCAGCTGAGATCCAAAAGATGAGTGGGAGTTTAGACTAAGCAAATAGGGGAGGGAAGTGAACGTTCTAGACAGAGTAAATAATACATGCACAGGCCCCACAGCAGGAGGAGCCTGGTTTAAAACACTAAGAGCACCGTAACGGGGCAGGGAAGGGGACTGTTGAGTGAGATGAGGCTGCATCCCAGGGCAGAGATCAGAGCATGTATACATTCTTAAAGGCTACATTAAGTCTTTTTAAAAGAGCATTTGGAAGTCATTGTCATGCTTTAGCAAGGGGTGATAACAGGATCCAGTTTGTTATTTGAGCCAGAATGGGTACAGAGAATAGCTGAGAGGCTTTGCCATACACTAGGCAAAAGGTGATGATGGCTTATACCAGGGCAATGCTGGATGGGGCAAATTTGAGAGAGATTTAAGAGCCATCTCTCCAAACAGTTCTTAGAGACTAATTGTCAGTGCAGGGAAGAGGAAGAAACTGGTAAAATTAGGCGGATGACATTATCACTCTAAGAAGACCTAGGTTTGCCATAAGGATCATGAGTCCAGTTTTGGACTTACTGAGTTTGAGGTGCCTCTAATACAGCAAAGAGAAAATGCCAGATAGACAGAGGAGTACATGGGTCTGGAGGTCAGAATAGAGGACAGTGTTGCAGATGAAAATTTGAGTCATTTTCATAGAGATGGTAATTGTAGTTGTAGATGCCAATGAGATTAAAGGGCCTGGGACCAGCCTTTCAGAGCTATACTGTTTAATGGCATGTGGAGGAGAAGGACCTTACAGCAGACACTAACTAAGAAGGAAGAGAAGAAAACTAGGGTATCAAGGAAGCAGAAGGGCACCTTTAAGAAGCAGAGAGTGGCCAGCAGTGTAGATTGCTGCCCAGAGGTTATGTGAGCTGAAGGCTGAGAAGGTCTACTGGAAGTAATGAGGAGGTCACTGGGGACCTAGAAAACTGTTTGAAGGTTTGTGGGGTGGGGAAGCCACAAGCCTACAGGGAGGCAGAAGTCCAGGTGTCATTTATGTAGCATAAATATGAGTAGTACTTCCAGGAGTTGTGCAGCACAGTAGCCATGGGAAACCAGACTGGAAAGAGGATTCAAAGATGGTGAAATAGAGACAGTGAGTACAGGAAACTTCACACGAAAATGGGGAGGGAAAAGCACACCCTCTGGAGTATAGTGTTCCAAGGCTTGTCCAAGGTTCATCTCTCTAGCAGTGGCTTTATGTCTTTAAAGTTTAGATCCTTAGAGGTACAGGAATTATGATGGGTAGAGTCTGCGTCTTTGTAACACTGAGTCTCCTCGTCCAGCATTGGTTATGTTTTCCGTCTCCATTGTCTGTCGTCCATACCATTGATTTCCTTCCTTGACATTTTCATCTCTGTTCTTTCCTTCTGTAATCTGGTGAATGTGTCCTGTTCGTTCTGCTTATGAACGGCTTAATTTTCTTCAGGGTGGATTCGTTCTCTATTATTTCTAGTGTTGATTTTAATTCTATAATCATATTTTAAATGTATTTGTTCATGTCTTCTAGCTCTCTATATCTTGTGTGCTACAGCCAGCTGTGTTCCATCTGACCTGTGATTTCAAGCTTTAGGAGTTAAATGCCTATTTTAAAAATTTTGTATTTATCCCCAAGGACATTTTAAGAACCATGGCAAGGAAAAAATTGAAAAACTTCAGCCAGAAGTGAGGTTAATGCTTAGAGATGCATGTTTTGTTGTCCTGCTGCTAGAGTGGCTGCAGCTTAGCCTCTTAAGCTTTAAGTAACCTGGTAATTAAAGTGAAAATGAAAATTGTGCCTTCTGCAGAGAACAATTGCAGTTCTCTGATAGGCTAGATAGCATTATGGTTAAGAACATATGTTTGAGTCCTGGCTTATAATAGTTGTGGGACATGGGGCAAAATCCTTAAACTTTCTGTGTTTTGATTTCTTCATCTGTAAAATGGAGACAGATGAAGAAATCAAAAGATAATAGTATCTACCTGTACCATGTGGTGACTTTGGAGACAAAAAAAGCACAGTATTTTTACCTTTACAGTATAGTGGAGAATATAAGATATATACATAGATAACTGCATTTGAAGGTAGAGAATGAATGAGAGAAATAAAATGGTATAGGACGTTATAGAAGAAAGCTTATCGCTGGTACAGTGGAGAGCTGGGGAAGGCGGCTAGAGGGGGCACCTTTTAGCTGGGCAGGGTGTGCGTGATTGGAAGGTGAGGAGAGGTTGGTTCCAGTCAGAAGAAGTAACCTGAGCCACAACTGGGAGCTGGAAAAGACACACGCGCCAGTGCACGGGGCGGAGCGGCCTGGAATGTCAGATTGCAGAAGGGAAGTAGTTGGCCATAAGACAAAGCCATATAGTTGAGTGTCGTACTTCAAGGCAAAAGATTGAAATTTCACTCAGTTGGAAATGGAGAGCCCCTGGCCTGGGAAAAGCCTGCAGGTTTGTTGACCAACGGGATATTATTAGCATAGCCCCAGCAACTATAGGAAATGTGAACTCAGAAACGACGGTGATACTGCGGAAGAGGAAACGGATTCAATGAGAGAAAGGGTGTTCTTTCTGAGGAAGTTATTACTTTGAGCTGTGACTTTATTAATGCACAGATGCACACGTTGGCTGGTGGCAGCCACTGTTGTGTGGCATGGAGCACAGAAGCTACAAAATATCCAACATGCTCTGGCAGTAACTGTCAGCCACTGCAGTGAAGGAGGGTCACTGTCAACCCACTGAACATGTTGGTATCCAACTGTGATCTTCCCAAATCTTTTGTTCCCTACTTCTTATATAGTTTACCATAGTCCTTTGGTTAATTTAAAAAAAAAATAGTGAAAATCAAGAGAAGTTTAATACGTGTAAATAAAACTGTGATGAGAGAAAATATTTTTTCTGTGCTTTTAATTGCAAATAAATAATTGGCAATGTTTTTTTATGAAATTGAAAAAAAAATGTAAGAAATGCCAGCCTTTATATTTAAATCTTTAATTCTTGCTTACTTCTTTAACTAATTCCTTAACTTTTGTGACCTGGAAATTTCGAGAATGTTAAAATGTGGCTGTATTACAGATGAAACAGATTTTCTGGCTAAAGATAATTTCTTCTAAGTTCTTATTCCTATTTGAAGCTATAATAGGCACCTATTATTATTATAGGCACCTATTAGATGCTGTTTTGGGATCTAAGGACAGTGGGCCATATCAGTGGAGAGTAAACCTAACCTGTTGCTGTCCTTTTTTAATATCTTTCTGTTTTTTTGTTGGCACTTATCCAAGTTGGGTGAGGATGGGATGGGGGGAGATGGTACGAGATCTGTCTCTTACAAGAGGAAATTTGTGTCATTGTAGGTGTCCTTGAACTGTTAAGAAAACTGATCTCCCAGTAGAAATCTTGCCATTATCAGAGTTGAAATTTGCCTGCTAGAGGCTCTTTCTTTTCTCAATCCCCTTATGATCCACACCCTTCATTTCACACCCTAAAAACCCAGTGTGTTAGCAATAATCTTCTTTCATATTCTATCTAATCTGTTAGTAGATTGATTCTATTGAGTTGGTTCCTGCCTCTATGGGAACCACATTAATGCTCCAGGCCTTAGGCAAGCAGTCACTATAATTCTACCTCTGCCCAGTGGCTGGTGTCCCTCCAACCCTGAATTCTTCCATCTCCTGGCTCCTGGTTGAGTGGGTGATACTTTGAGCTTCCCTTTTTGCTCTGCTTGAAGCATGCAAGCCCTCCAGGCCTGTGCCTTGGCTTCCGCTGTCTCCAGCTTTGCAATTCTGCAAATAATTGTAATCATAATGATGACGATAATGATAATAATAATAGCATCACTTTAGGTCTCCAGGCAGTTTACATACATTAGCTGATTTTATCTTCATAGCAACCCTGTAAACTAGGTATTGTTTTTACCCTCTGACAGGTGAGAAAACATGCTCAGAGAACTTAAGTGAGGTGCAGAACTTTAGAGGCCAAATGACAGAGCTGGAGGACATGCCAGTTTTATCTGGCACCCAAGCTCTTTATGTCTTGACTTTGACTTACCCACCTGACTTCTAACTTTGCCTTGACCAAACATCGATATACATTGCATCTATCCCTAGAGTCTTACCATTTTTTTTTTTTTGCCAGCAGCAGATTTCCAAATCTGCCCTGCTCCTGTTCCTGTGATATTTCCTGCTTGATGATTTAAGCCTTGCCTTACGTAGTCTGAGGTCTTCTAGGTGCAGGGCTGAGTGGTTGATGGCAGTGACCATTGGGATTCTCTGAGGAAGAAAAATGCCCTTGGCCAACTGAAGGATGTCCTGCTAGTTGGCACATGAGCTGTGATCCTGGGGCTTGGCCTGCTCACGACCCCAAAGCACACCACTCTGCCTTTCAGACACTGTGAAAGCCCCTGTGCTGGACAGTCCTCTGGCCAAAATACCATTACTTAAGTCCACCACATTAAGTTAATATCTTTCATAATTATGCATCTGCCAGGAACCAGCTAAATCCTTCCTGTACCCAAAAAACTGAGACAGTGTTTGCAGTGCTTGCCTTTGGGGGAGCTGTCTCTGGTGTCATCTGTGCAGCTCAGGGAGAGCTGGAGAGCAGAGGCCAAGGCCATGCGGCACTGGCACGAAGGAACGCTGCAACAGATGTGTTCGCTGGATGTCATGAGAGGGCTAGACATGAGAGCGGTACTGTAATGCCTTACATTTCTACAGAACTCTGCAGTTTACAGAGCTATTTCATGGGCCAGGTCTTTGCTCTTCCCCACAGTCTTTGAGGTGCACAGAGCAGGGGCACCATATGACTACAGATTAGGAAATGGAGGCTGGAGCTACAATGCCTTCCCTTGGGTGCCAAAACTCAAACTCTGCAAGTTCCAGTTTCTTCTGTCACTAGCCCTACTGTTTCTTCTGCCAGCTCCCACAGTCAGCTTCTGATCTGGGAAAGTGATTGCTTCAAAGATTTTCTTTAAGCTATAGATTCACAGTCCATCATAACAGATCTGGATCCCCAAATCATGAGTCTCTCTCACCAGCATTAACTCAGTAGTTTTCTGAAGACTCTTTGAATAGAATGGACTTACATAGGCATATTATTGATGCATGAGCTGTGAAAATCAAAACTGTTTTACAGATTCAGAATTTTTTCCCAGTGAGGATAAAGTAGCCTAGAGCAGGATGGAAACACATGAAACTAATTTGTCTGATTAAAAAGAAAAATGTATACAAATCATAAAATTAGAAAGGCAGTTTATAATGAAAGGCATTAAATAGAGAATGTAAATGTTATTTCTGTGGCCTATTTGGTATTACATTTTAATGTAAATAATGTATCCCAAAGAATCTGTGAAATTGATTAATAAATCCACTCTCCTCCCGTGTTAGGCAACATGAGATGGAAGGAGCAGGGGCTTTCTGTCCATAGAGAAGCTTTCTCAGGCTCACAGGGGTGTGGAAGGGCTACCAATATGAGAACAACAGGTGCATGCAATTTATGTTCAAGAGTAGTTTAAGTATCTTTAATCAGTCCGGTTTAAGTCAAACCATATGATGTTCAGACACAGACTTTTTTTCTTTCCATATCAAGTACTTTTCCCTTCTCAGTGCTCCATATTAGTAGTACCCAGCTGTGAAACTAGGCTTGCCTTTTGTTACTTAAAAGCAGATAAAATGTTTACAACAGTTACAGTTGATTGCATGGTGGTTAGTCTCACATTTCTCACTTCTGTCCCTGTGACAGCGGGTCTCTGAAGAATAAATCAGGTACCCGGCTCTTGCTTTCTGCTCAGTTCAGCTGTAAACAGGTTAGTTGTTGCATCAAGCATTGCAGGATGACCACTCTGTTAGACGTGCACAGCTCTTTTCTAGCGATGGAAAGAGTGGGCTCATCTCTTTAACTTGGCACAACATTTGTGAATGGTTAACACCTACTTTAGACGGATTTGTATTTAGACTTTATTACATTTCATTGCCATTTCATCAAAGATAGAGAAATAGGGATAGTTTTAGTGAAATTGAGCCATATTTGTTTCCTAATTCTCAGTAGCATAAAACTAAGAAGTTAAAGTAAAATTTCCATAGAACAACTTAAAGGTGATCATTTTTTCTTACTCTGTTTGTAACGTTTCACTTTGATCTTGCTGGTGCCAGCCCCACTCTCCTTTGTTGGTGTGTAACTGTCCTCCCAGTACACGTCGCACATGTAATTTGTTAATGGGCCTCTTGATAATTATGATAGTATATTCATTCACAACGCCCAGTTGTTAGGTGATTACTTGTGGGAATTACATAAAGAGGGGAAAAATGACCTGTCGTGTTCTTGCCTGTAGTGAGCCAGTACAGGGAACCCTCCATGCCTCGGAGCACTGTCAGCTCCCTCTGCTTCCCCTCTCTGCACCTCGGTGTCTTCATCTGTCAAAATTCAAAGTCTTCCCACTGTAAGGAGCACTTGTGAGGATTGGGGGTTTTAATGCTCTGTAAATGCGACAAATGTTGGGTATTATTTTTTTAATATTGAGTCACAACCATTTTACAAGTTATTTTTGAAATATGTTCTCCAATTTTAGAAATATTCCTTTTTGTGTAAAATTATTTAAATCTCATTCTTTTTTGTATTGCATTATCAGTTTTCACTTTGGGTGGAAATCTAATAGAAAATGGCCAGTAAAAGCAGGTGACAAACTGATTTATGAGATGCTGGTTGGGTTTTCCTGCCTGAAATGTGAACAGTGAAATGTGAACTTCATCTTTAAATGTGTTTACGCAGGTTGTCACTGACGAATGCACATTGGTAAAATAACCTCAGGAATGTTTCTGTCCTGTCACCTCCGGTTGAAGCGTTTCATGCAGGCTGCAGTTTTCAAAATGCACTGAGAATAGAAGGCTGCCCTCCTCCAGCTCATAGGAAGTGACAGCACGCCCTTCTCACACAACATTGTCATCTTAGTGATAAAAATGTAATGAAGGCCTGTGACAGTCTAGAGTGAAGTGTGAGCATTACTTGTAAGTTTTGCAGTGTTAGATTCAGTCTTTGCCGAGTTAGCCTTGTATCAAGGGGCTTCATTGTCACTGAGAGAGAAAAAAAACATGTGGGCTATTGAAAAATAAAATTTTATTTAAATACTGAAAACCATATTTAAAATTGAGAACATATTCAGAGGCCACTGTTCGAGCCAGATGATGAAATGCAGCTCTTTGTGGAGGCAAATAAATTTATGAATGGATTACAAAAGGAAATGCCTATGAGTTTAAAGAACTAAAGCCGGGCTCCTACAAATATTAGTAGTTGAAGCATGTGTGCATTCATCTTTATTGTATGTTCTCTGAGAAGACTTCGCAGCTAATGTTCTGGGTAGTAGAAGGCATCCAATTCACTTTCAGTCTTTAAAATACATGTCAGTACTTAAGTAGGGTAGACAGCAGCACTAATCATATTAAGCACAGTGTCTGAACTCACAGTGAATGCATAATTAATGTATTGTTTTAAAGGGCCTAATATATTAGTCAAGGGCGAGAGCTTCATGCATAGTTTGTTCTGGGAGTGAGGAAAGCTATTCCACGATGCCATTTTTACCACCATGGCTAGCTCTGCTCACTAAATCTATTTTGCTACACCTCTACCATGAGCCAAAACCATCAGACAACCTCCATTAAAGTGTTTGCCACGGAGAACTCTCTCTGGGATAGTAAATGCTAATTCAGTGTCAATTAGAAAAATGCTTCTAACAAAACACTGCGATTAATAAGGGGTACTTGTGTTGATTCATTGCTGGTTTTTTTTTCTAATTCCTTATAAGGATACATCTTTCATTACTTTCTATTTATTATTTTAAATATGTTTAGTTTGAAGGCACTTTACCATTTCATCTTTATTTTAAAATGTACCCAAATGTTTACTTCTCCATCAATATCCATTTAAACTTAAACCATTTGGGTCTCACTAATTTAAATTCTTTTAGTCAAACCATTGAATAAAAGGTTCAGTATAAACTCTTGAATTACTGCATTCAAACACACTTTTAAAAGTTTCTGATTTCTTTAATCCTCCTTAGTTTTGAAGATGTGTAATGTATTTTTTAAAATAAATCCAACTTAATAAACATCCTGTTACCATAGCTAATTAACAACTGAAAACCAAAACTCTTTTTTCTTTGCAACTTTCAGACTTTATATTAATGTCTTTATAACTTTATAAATTTAAATATGGTGTTCTTTACTTTTATATATATATATTTACACCATCTAATAGAATTGTGCGTATTGAATGAAGACAGTAGTCACAATTCTGTTTTTCTCACTATTTTGATGAAGAAAATCATTTTTGTGAAGCTCGTTGTTCTGAGGGTGTTGGGGCATCTGCTGGGTCGGGGTGTGCAGTGAGCGAAGTGTCATGGGAGGGCCTGGCACTCTGCCTTTGGTACCTTGGTATTTTATTGAATTCTCTCAAGCTATTGCAGCATTAAAGGCTGTATTTTTTGTTCTGTGAGATGTTTCATTAGTGTTTAGACAATGTGAAGAAATACTTTAAGTATTAATTAGTGTGAGAATTATTGAACTATGCTAAATCATATTGATTTGGTCCCTGACTTGTTTTAACTTTAGAAAATATAGATTGTTAATAGCTATAATTCATGCTTCTTTGAATAATAGAATCATAGATTTGATGCAAAGGACTAAAAATCCTAAATGTCATATTTAAATCTTTGAAATATAATCTTGAAAGAAAATAGCTTAATTTGACCAAGACTGTGGTATAACTTGAATTAGTTTGGGCTCTTTTAAAGAGAGTTTTAAGGCAGAGTATGGAGCAATGTGTCAATTTAAGCTCTTTACTTTCTTCACTAAACTGACTTCTCCCCCGTAGGTATGTTTTATTTTTTAGTTTAATGTTTTGAATAGATTATTTATTGAAGAATATTTTTCCTGTATCTACTTTCCTGGTGCTACTAGTGAGTACAGGCACAGCCTTGAGAGACTCTGACAGCACTGGGGACAGCCCCGCCACAATAAGCGTGTCTCAGCTCTTTGTTGTTCTTGCTCAGCCTCCTCAACACTCTCATGCAGAGGCAGGGACATGGGGGTAAGCTGCATCCTGAGGTGAAGTCTTCGGTTTGCGGATAAAAATAATCTATAGTCAGTTTAAATGTTCTTTACCTACAGGACATTTTAAGGTCACTTACAAGAATTCAAATGCAATAAATGCATTCTGTTTATAATCTTTATATATGTCAAATATTGTATTAGTGAATTCTATTAAATAAAAATTTTATATACATATGTGAACGTGCTGTGTGAAGAATTTACACATTTTTGCTCTGTTAAAATATTAATATTATTACTCTGCTCTGTTTTCAAAAATAAAAAGTAATAATTTGTGCACACTTAGATGTTCTATTAATTACACGCTACTGACAAGTGATTATTTTTTCCTCAAGTATCAAAAGTCTGGTAACGTGGCCACATCAAAGTTAGCACCACTTTCAGAAGTGTTTTTAATTTTGTCAAAAGTTGCATTTTTAATAGTAATTTGAATCTCTCTCTGTGTGTGTATGTGTGTGGTTTTTAAATTATAGCACGGAACCTTGAAGGCCTAGTCAGTACTCAAATTTGTTGCAGATGCTGTATATAAATCTGATTTATCTTTTTTTAAGGTGCAGACATTTTATGTTTAATTTTACTTTTTATTGGTACCTCTGATAGTTTAAAAAGCAAATTTCACTAAACTGAATTCTTATTTTCTTTTAAAAATTTTTAAAAAGTAAACTGCCTTATGCTTATAAATAGATCTTAAAACACAAGCATTGGAGAATTATGTCCTTTTAGGTACATTTAAATGGCACAGTTTTAAGCATTTGCATTTTCAGCTGAAACCTGTTATTTTTTTTATATTGTCATGTATTTATGAGGTTAAAAATCAACTCTGAACATCAGAAGGAAACAATGCTTATATAATAAAACCTGTCCCAGCATTGATTAAAAGTGCTATCAGATACATAATTTTTTTAGTTATGACTTGATAATAGTACCTGTGTTGTTTTTATTCTTTTATATTTCTGGACAGCAAGTAACTATTTTCAAATATTCATTTGGTGATAATAAACTATCACTATTTAGTGACTTATGGTACAAATTATCCAGAATTCTTTTAATAGAGTGTGCATTTAGTAGGGATTCTCTACTATATTTTTTTTGTATGCATGAATTCTTGTAAAAATGCTTTCACCTCAAATATTTAGATAATTAAATAAAAAGGGTATTGGAGGAGCGGAGTGGAGCGCTCTGAGATGGGGAAGTACATCATGGAACGGATTTATGATTGTACAGCTGGACTGAGTTACAGCAGGAGCACAGAACCTAAACAAATGCCTTTAACTTTAAGAAGAGCATACCTCAAGGTACATTTCTAAAATCTGTATTTCTACATTTATTTTTTTTAGACACCCGTTTTGCATTAGTAAAAATAAATCTTTTGCTTTAGGTTTAAGATACTAATAGGTTTCAATTTTCGTTTCAATTTTCAATTGAAAATTTTTGTTTGCAGAAATGAAAGTTCTTCTCTTTGATGAAATAGGCCTTTATAGTTCTACATCAGTGTGTAAATAATGGAACCTTTCCTCAGCTGATGAGCCCTTTGCCACTAAGAACTATTTACTCAAGTGCTTAGTTTCTGCTCTCTGAATCCCATTGTTCGATTTCGAGTAATATACACGCTGTCTGAAGCAGCTTCACACTTCCTGTGTATTTACATCTTTTATTATGTTTCCCAAGATATTACTCCAAGTGCTTATGTAGTAGAGCTCTTTTTATGTAGCCTTATATGGGTAAACTAGCTCTTTCAACCTCCTCTATATGTGTTTGATTTCACTGTTTCTTTAAGCCCCTGGAGAAAACTTAGAGTCACCTTGATTTTCTTCATTGCACTGTAAGCACTATAAGTCCTTGTGTCCCTTTGACGAATTATGTGAAGATGCAAGCTCTTTGCTCAAAAAAACTAGACCTCTTTACCTTGAGAAGCATGCATGTAAAAAGTCAACTTTTATAGAGCTATGATAGCCAAAGGACGGGAAGTCTCTAGGTGAAGATGGTCAAATACGATTGGTGGTTTTGTTTTTATGTATCAAAGAATCAAGATTGCAAGCCTGCTTCTCCTTTTTCAGGCTCTGTGTCAGCTTATCTAGGATATGCTGCAGTCACATATTGAGAAGCACATAAATTAGTTTGTGATGCTCCTTAATCCCAGCCTGTGTATATCTGTGAGCCCTACCATCTCCTCACAAGTCCTCTGCTCCTGGGGCTCCAGTAGAAGAACCAAAGCCAGCCAGTGCCAGCCTGGAGTTTCAACAAACGTCAAGGGAGTGAAATCCTTTGGACACAAATGTTGAATTTTTCATCACCAATTGAATGACACTGGAGAAATAAGTACCCTGTTGTGGATGTATCCTGCCTCCCTGAGAATAATTCCTCCGTTCCTAGAAAACATTGCTCCCCTATTTGTAAAATATTTTGACAAGTATAAGCACTGGATTGTTTTGAGTAATTTTAAGGTAAAATCTGTGTAATGTCCATTAAAAGATTTGAAGACATTAGAAGACATTTGAGGACTGGAAGATTTGAAGCCCAATTACTGCCTCTGAAATGCAGCTTCATAGAGAATTAAAAATTACCAGGGACTTCTGATCAAGTTATTTGTAATAGATGGAAATTCATATAATTATGTACTGTTAAGATTACAGATTTGGGAGTCTAGCAGGCCTAGAATCAAATTCCAGTTCCACTTTCTAGGTGTATTGTTTACATAATCGCTTAATCTTGGTGAACAATAGCTTTTTCATATAGAACTGGGGCCTGTAACATCTGTCCCATAGAATTCCTCTGGAAGAATTAAATTAGTTCTGTTCATTTGAAAACTTTCTTCTTGGTCACTGCCTGTGTTTTCTGGGCTCTGGTCTTCGTGGTCATTGTTGTCTTTGCCTTGACCCATCTTCATGGTCGTCTTCCTCTTTGTCATCCTCACCTTGTTGTTTTCTCTCTCTCCTTGGCTTTATTTCTTTTTGAACACTCTTCTTGTTCCCCACCTTTCCCTTCTGTTTGCTCCTCTGTTCCCTACTCAGCTGCCCCATCATCCCCTTTAAGAGAAGACCTTTCAGGAACTTGCCTAGAACCTTGGGCCTCTTTAAACAATTTGAAAACCCCTGTGTTAGCCTGGTCTGTGATTGTGCCCTCCTTAAGTATCTGCTCCCCAGGGTCAGGAACTGGGTCTCCATTGTATCGCCAGCAGCGCATAATAAATGCCTAATACAATTTTCCTCAAATGAATGATCGAATTTTTGTTGTGATATGTAATTTGGATACATTCAAGAATTTAGATGAACAGCCAACCGATCTTTGATTTCTAGACATCTTAAAAGGACAATTTATTAAACAGAAAGTCAAAGGGCATTTGACTTTCTGTCTAATAAATTGGTAGTTACTATAAATTAAAAGAGTAGCCACAAAGCAACTTAAGAAAAACCAGAGGAGATTGTTTAAATACATTCTGATGTGTCCATTGAAGGAACTACTCTGCAGCCATTACAGATGATGAGGGAGGTCTGTCTGTCTGTCTGTCTACCTACCTACCTCTCTGCCTGTATGTCTGTTTGTCCATCTCTCTACCTGCCTCTCACTATTTATCTGTATTTTTCTAACACAAATGATGTTTACTATTAATTGTTAAGTAAAAGAATATTACAAAACAGTATTTGTGAAGATGCAGATTAAAATGTTAACTTTTTATGAGTATCGATACTATGTCTTATCTTTTATTTTTTCTATATTTCTGATTTTATAATCAGTGAAGAGTGAGACTCAAAGCCTAAGAAAACTTTTATATATTAATATGTAAATAAATTGATATGCCTATTGTAAGAGGAATTCTGAATATTCCTATCAAGCTTAAAATGATCATTTGTCTTAGTTTCTGATTAAACACAGTCTTTAATGATGTATTTCTAGAAATTTTCTCAGTGCTTTAAAATTTGGAATGTTTCCTTCACAATTGAATACACCATCTGCCAGCTTAATCCAATCAATGAAAGCTAAAGAGTATAAGCTTTAGACCCAAGTTTTCCTTTTCAGTCTTTCTGACCACTAGTGCCGATGCTTTTTAAAAAAGATTTTCTCGTTATGGCCCTGACTGGTGTGGCTTAGTGGATTGAGTGCTAGCCTGAGAACCAAAGGGTCTCTGCTTAGCTTCCCAGTCAGGGCACGTGCCTGGGTTGCGGGCCAGGTTCTTCTGTGCAGGGCATGTGAGAGGCAACCACACATTGATGTTTTTGTCCCTCTCTGTCTCCCTCCTTTCCCCTCTGTCTAAAAATAAATAGATAAAATCTTCAGAAAATTTTTTCTCCTTTTTTAAAAATGAGAGTGGATTCAATAAAATTTTAAATTAATTCCACTGATACAGTTGTTGAAACAAAAATAGCAGTACTATTAAATGTGACGAGGTAGAAACCCTACTTTGTAATAGCTCAGATTTCTAGATTGTCAGCTGATGTACAAAAGTTAGCACTTGTATCACAGGAGACCATGTTTGGGGTATTTAAAATGTATAACACATACAAGAAGGAACATAGAAGTTGAAAACTGTACATATGAAATTAGAAGGACGATTTCCTAAGACCTGTTCTGACCTCTCTTTAGTGTAGTGAAATAGCTCAGTTCAAACACAGGGACAAAAACCTCTGCAGGGCCAAGAGTCATCAGTTAGTGCTTGTTAAAATGTGAGTAGGTAAATACTGCTAGAGCTGCACAGTCTGTCTTCCCCAAGACTCCCGAGACTTCCAGGACAGTGGTGATGGTAGAATGTCCGTATCCCTGTGGATTGGTCCCCTGTCCAGGCTATGTTGGTTGTTAAGTAGCTTGAATTGCCCTTGCTATGCACATGTTGGAGTTAACAGATTGTATCAACAATCATTTTAGCAAAGAAAGACTTCAGTTTTACACAGTTAAATCTGAGCCGAAGAAAAATCTAGAAGCAACTAAACAGGCTAGTAAAGAAACAAGCACTGGCATGACCCTTCCCATCTCATTTTACCTAAAGTTATTTAACAATGGGTCTCTGAGAAAATACTTTCAAGTGAAACAATATATGTGAACATCACGCAAGTTGTGAAATGCTATTTAAGGGTAATTTATTAAGTCTGTGAGGCTGGAAGATTTAAAATGTTCCATGAGAATAGGTTGATTGCAACTAAAAAACTATTGAATGGTGATTACAGGATGTTAATAAGTAGGAGAGCAGTCCTTCATTGAGCACTTAATATGTGCTAGACACAGCTGATTTACCTACCGAATTCTTTAATCCTTATTAACAACTTTGGGAGGCAGGTACGATTATCCTATTAGAGATCCAATGAAACAATTAAAGGAAACACAAAAAACTTTGCCTTAGCTTGTTTCCTCTCTATTCTTTGGCTGAATTCTTACACAGAAGGGAGCTTCTGCCTCTTTGACTTTTCTTCTCTTTGAGGACATTAGGATGATGTTAAAACTGCCTCCATGTCTGCCAGAACTCCTTAACAAAAATCACAGGAGTAGGTAAGGGAAGATTCCAATTCTCAACCCGTTTTCACTGTGGAAGCCTAAGTCCCCTGTGAGGAGATTTGCCCTGGCCTGGGCTTTGCACAGTGAAATAGCCTTAGATAGCTGAATGTGATGGGCTGATCACAGTATACCAGGAAACATACTGGGTAGAGCAAGTAAGACAAAACATTCCATTTCAAATATCCTAATGGCAATAATTTAGACAGCAGTATTAGAAAATATTATAAAACAGATTTTTTCCCTTAAAATAAATTACTATGCCACAGCCTATATTGCTACATGTGATAGTAGCAAATGCATGGGAGTATTATGAGACAAACTTGGTGTAACAAGTGTTGATATTTATGCTACCATACTGACCGTCATGCCCAGAAAGTAATTGTGTCGGAGATTCTGAAACCAACATCAGTAGCTTTTTGACAAAAGTCCTTCTCATTTAGAAGATTTTCTGACTTCGCAAAATTTAAGAATTAAATTTAAAAATGATGAACAAACTGGTTGTTTATGGAGTGGTTTCCTACTAGCTAGACATTTCCTTAATAATATATACATTTTCATTTATATTTATGTTAAAAATACTTAAATTTGCTTTTGTTTGGGTTTCATTTCCCACTCTTAAGTTCTACGTAAGAATTTAATCATGAGAAATATGCCACATCATTCTTTATCCACCATCATGAAATCATTGCAGATGAGGTGAGGAGATAAAGTAATTGGATTAGAAATGGGTGGTTTAAGTTTACACTATTTTATTATATCAGGAATTTTTGATATTTGAGACGTAGATTTCCACAGCTGTGCAATCACTTGTGCCTAGGACATGCATATGAAACCAGGTTCTGTCATTTTGTTATTTTTAAATTCCGGAGGAGGGTCAGTGTAGATGGCCAAATCTGTTACCTAAAAAATTGCATCTGAACAACTGACATTCAATTTATACAACATGGAGGTATGATCCTTTTATTGCTAAATATTTCTTCCCTTGATTCTCTGCTTTTACTTTGGGTTTATAAGCAATTTAATGAATGATATAGTGATATATGAGCATAATAGTTTGTGTTTTTAAATATTTTATTTATAACTCTTCCCTAATCTTAAAAAATAAAGTTTTATGTATTTTTTGTCTTAACAAATATACTGGCTTATTGCAGAATATTTTTGTAAAGTATTAAATTTTTCATAAAACATGCACAATACTTTGACCTGTTAAATTACTTGAGAAGGATGAAAAGAAATCTGTTTCATTAGGAAACATCTACGTCAAAGAATATTCCTGGTCCTGTTTTACTTTTTTCTGTGTTTATGTTGACAATATCATTGAGTAAAAAATTATTTAGATAGTATTAGAAAAAATTATATATTGTTATTGTAGAAATTTAGTAATCTGATAAGGTATTATTGAAAGAATTGCATAATTAGAACTTGAACTATTATTTTAAGTTTAGTTCACTTTAGATTTATTTTACTCATAAATGAAATGGCACAACTGAATAAATATGAAGATTTTGCTGAAATTTTTCAGTTGAAAATACATAACATAGTAAGGTAGCTCTCGTAGCTTGCTTATAGAGGTGACGTGTGGTGTTTGTAAAGTTCTTTACAGAGTAACCAGGTAAAGCTAGGGGTTTTGATAAAATTTCCTAAAGTTTGCTTTCAGTTTATTGAAAATAAGTCACTTAGTCAATAGTGTTTTGTTTTGTTTTTAGGACTGATTTAGTAAAGCTTTAAAACTTTGTATTTTAGTTATTAGACTGTATTCATTAGATTGGACTGCAGTTTAATTTTGTACTTTCTATGAAAAGAAAAATATCAAAAATGTAGTAACTGTGTTTGTCATTTATAGAATATATTGTTAGTAATTGAAAGTATTTTAGAAATGCATATTTACATGTAAACAAGGGAATTGCTAATAAATACTTTTGTGATTTATACATTAAAAAAAAGCTCTGGGGGAACTTCTGGTTACCCATTAATCTGCATTATTGTAGCTGAAGTTAAATTACACTAATTTGTACTAACTGGATTTGTGAAAGGTTCAAATTATGGACTATTTCTGAAGAAACCCAATATTGTTATTTTTCCAATTAAATTAGGATAATAGAGTCCTTGAAGGTTTTCTTATTGTTAAGAGTAATTTTTGACTGTGGTTATTTTATCTGTTTTTATGTGCCTTATAGTAGTTAATAGTATAATTAATTGAATTAACAGACATCATTTGTAATTATATTCAATGTGTGGAATGAAGGACCTGGTTAAATATACTTGAAGACATTTAAACAGTTGGTTATTACATGCCTGCGGTCACTACCAATACTTAACAACCAAATACTGTTAAAGCTCTGAAATGGCCCTGTATTCAATGAAAGGCTTTCCAACATGGAGATCGTTTTCATCCCAATTCCGGTGTGGTTGATGAAAACAGATTTTATGAAACTTCTATCATACTTGCAATTAAGAAAACATTCTTTTTAAAGAATTAGTTTTTAACTTAGATTTTTCATTAGTTTTAATGTAATCTTAATCAGTGACATTTTGGTCTGCATTGGCTTACTTCATAGGACACAAGTGAGACTCTCTGTTACCATATAGGAATTCTTTTCTATTGTTTCAAAAAACATGTTTAGTAGCATAGATGTTGAATGACCTGACCTTTACAGAGAGGAACGCAGGTATTCATAGCAGTTCCTTGAGTCGTACTTCCAAATTCTCTTTGGTTCTTCTTTGTTTTGGTGTTAAAGAATTCCTTTTTATCCCATAAATATTAATAATAGTTTTTCAGTTACTTGCAACTATAAGATTTTGTGATGTAGATTTCATATATCTTCAGATTTAACAAAGGTTAGTGCCTGAAAGAAAAAGCAATAATTCTTCATAATCCGTCACATACAGATCTTTAAAGAATGTAGTTTTTCTCATTTCATCGAGTTGTCTCTGACACTCATGACCTTTAGGAATATTATTAATGATGTGCTCACTGCTTGTTAACATATTCTTAAAGAATATGAAGAGATAAGAACACAAAATTGCATTCTCTATTTGCTTCAGTAAACAACTTATATGGTATAAAGTATTGTTTTCTGGAAAAAATTAACGGGGTCTTAGAACTACCATAATCGTTGTTCACAGAGGAAGATGAAAAGCATCTGCCTCTGTCAGCTAGTGTTTCAGAAAGCACAGGGTAAGACTGAGACGCCTGATTTTGCTTTGAATGTGGGACACAGATGTTTTCACCTCCAAAAAGGGATAGCAAGCACATAAAAAGAATATTAAACCTGCTCCCCCAAAATGTGTGTGGTGTAGTACACTATTGGATAGAATTTTGAAATAAAGTAATAAGATCAACAAACAAAAAAACAAAAAACCAGCAATACCCTTTAACTTCACTGGCAGACAGTGTGCCTCCAAAGCAGTAGTTCCTTTACTGGACATGGTCAATTAAATGTTCTTGGTGGGTTTTTTTTAGTTAAACTCTGTATTTCAAGATCATCACAGGTTCACCTGCAGTTCTGAGAAAAAATATAGAGAGTTCCCTTTTCCTAGTTTCTTGTACAATTTTAGTATATTATCCCAGCCAGGACACTGACTCTCCTTCATTTAAAAATGTTTTTGTAGTCTTTCCACATGGCCAAAGCATAGGACTGTTTTTTCTTTTATTATTAATAAAAGAGAACAGTGTATAAGTATACATTATCTTTAAAATTAACTTTGGAAATATATACTGAGATTCCCTCTTACTCATTGGGCACAAAGATTCATACTATAAAGATGCTCATTTTTGAGTAGTTGTATCTTACATATGTTATGTGGACTGCTCTTTGTTTTTTCTATGCAGTTTAATTTATTGGTTCCATTGACAGATTTAATTTTGATTTTTTTAAAATCAGAGTACATAGTATACATATTATATTAAGTGTAAATCTTCAAATAATCTTGGTAATCAGAATGATAAGATTTCTTTGGAGCTACTACAGCTATTTTGGTGGGACAGAAATGTGTTAGTGTGTAGCAAACACATCTCTGATTTTATTAGATACCGAGGCTATCTAGCATTATATTGTAGAAGCAATAGAATGTTTACAGTTTTCTCTAAATGTGTATAAAGAACATCATTTTTATTTTCCAGATTTTTGTTTAAATATGGAATTACTATTTTTTATAGTCCTATTACTTAACCTATAGAATTTTTAGATTCAGATTGCAGCTCAGTAATGCCTCTGTCCTCCAATTAAAACATTTTCCATAAGGAGGGGCAGGAATTCAGGAGAAGCAAAGGCATTGTCACAGTAAAGAGCTGGGAACAGAGATTGGGAGCCACCCTAAAAGTTCTGCCTGCCTTAATCAATAGGTTGTTTGGGTTTTATTTTGCCATCAAGCCTTTTTAAGTAATGACAGAAAAAAAGTTAAAAGTAAAAAGTTAAGGGATAAAAGAGGAAGGTAGGAAGAAAATAAAAAGGTGGTTTACTTTAGAAAGCTTAGGAGATGGAGGGATCTAATAATGTGAAGGCAGGCATTCCCAGCCCAGTCACTGAAAACAGTGGAGTGATGCTCAGTTAGTTGTGCACATTGAGAAAGAGGAGAAATTTTGGGGACATTTTCATTAAAACTGATGTGAATTTTGTAAATACAGCTTTTTAAAGTGGAAAATAACTTCATTAATCTAGAAAATGTATGTATATGCTGCTTTTCATTTCTCAGAGATGACAGAAAAATAAAACAAGCCTTATTCACTTGATTTTTAAATACTAGGCATTTCTAAGGAAAAGCTGGGTAATTATATATACTTTTTAAAAGATTTTATCTATTAACAAAGAAGTCTAGATTTGTTTTTGCTTATTTCCAGTTTGCTTAACCTTTTACATTTGATTTGGCTGTGATGTGGCTGATGTTTCAGGAAATTTCTCACTGTCAAGTATAGTTGAAACACTGGCTACTTGGATACTCCACTTATTTATTTTCTTGATATGCACGTGTCAGAACTTTACTGTGAATCTCCTCAAAGTACATTTTTCTGCAAGGGTGTTTCTTTTTAAATCATCTTTATGAGGTTAGCAAAACAAGAACTCCAGCTTGACTCAGCATTAGGAATTCACAGCAAAAGAAGACAGAAGAAGACAGGAATGACTGTACTTGGCTCATACGTGCTGATTGCTTCATTTTAAAAATCACCTTATTCCCCTAAAGACTTTTTATAAAGTTGTAGGGTTTAGTCTATACCCTATGTTAAAATCATTTTGCATGATTATTGATGTTTTTTATTTCAAATTGTTTAAACTTCTAGTTTACCTCAATTGTCCCAAGAATTTTGTTTTCTGGGTTTTTTGTTTGTTTTTAAATCAGTGAGAAGGCCAAATGAAGCTGTGTGAGGTGATGACCAATTACATGGGTAAAGGTGTTTTTTGGTTCTTTATTTTTTTAAGTTGGTTGACCTGGAGTTAGTGAGGATGCTGGAAGGCAGGCCTTCTCACCGGTTGCTGGGACTGTACCCTGGGACAGTACTTTCTGGAGGGACACTTGGAAGTGTAGTTTCAAATTCCTAAAAATGTATGTGCCCTTCATTCCTAGACATGTTTTTCTAAATAAATTATGAAATTATATGCAAATATTTTATATATTATAAATAGGTATAATTTCAACTTACAAAAGCTAAGTTAAAGAAAATTGTTTTAGCCATATAATGGAATACTATACAATATCATAAAATCACATTTCCAAATAATAATGACATGGATGTTTGTGAGTGTTAAATGAAAATATATCAAATCATAAGTGTATGTAATATGTATATGTCTAAATCATAGATCTAAAAATACTTAATGCCTTTTAAACAAGTAATTCTTCTTTTGCAAATTAATGTATCCAAAGTAAAAGTCAATAAATATGTATACCTTTTTTAAAAACTCTAAACAGAGGTGAAAGTAAAACTAATTCTCCCTGTATTATTATATATTTTAATGTTTTAATACTAAAAATTTTAACAATAGAGTTAAAAGTATGTGGTTGAGATTCCAAGGCATGCTTATCTTATGGACTGTAAGAACTTGCTGGAACAAATCACTTTAAAATAACAAATGAATGAGCGGAGGAAAAATAAATAGCACTAACAGTAGATGAGAGAGGCCACCATATTGGGTGTCAAAAGGATGGAAGGATCTGAGTGCTGACATTTTGGGGGTGAAAATCACTTCAGTACTGGAAAATCATTGCCATTTTCAGTTGTCAAGTGCAATTTGAAGTCTAGATTAATCTGCATGTCCTTGAACAAATTGCCTATATTCCCTTTTTTTCCCCTATGTGGATTCAGGTCAGTATTCAGGTACAGTTTTATGATTATATTAGACCTCTTTAATTCCAAAATGTTTTTGTATGGCCGGGGGGCAGTTCAATATATTTCCTTAGCATTTCTACAACCTAGCAATTCACTACATTATTCTTTCTGATTCTTTCTTTCTGATTCTTTCTTTCTTTCTTCTGATTCTGATTCTTTCAAATATTTCATAAAGTGATCATCATCAAAGGGGCACAAGTGAATAAAACTTCCTTACAGAAGGAGTAGCTCTTATCCAGTCCTCTGCAATAAACACACTCAAATAAACATCATTCTGTATGTCATGTATTATAATCTGACTTTTTTCTCTTAATACCAAATCATGAACTTCCTAGGTTACTATATATTGTTGGCTTTTTAAAGAGCTTTTAAAATTTTGTATTGATATATTTTGTCATTAACTAGGCCCATATTGTTGGATATTGGAATTATGTCTAATAATTTATGTGATTCTACTACAAACACCATACCAGTGATTCTTTTTGAAAATAATTTCCATATTATCCTCCTAATGATAACTGCGTTATTGGTGGCAAAACTGTTTTTTTAAGTTCACATTTCTTGTGAAGGATTCACCCCACCAGTTCTTGAGTCCTAGCTACATAAGCAAAAGCAAACTTTTGCTAAAAGTTCTCAAGTGTCATGTACCCAAGGCCTGGTAGGCCAAATTTTGGGCATATCAGTATTGAGGATCATAGTTCGTCCTTTCTCTGAACTTATTATTGGCAGTTATTGTCAGAATTTCTGTGAATCTTATCATATTGCCTCTTACTACTTTAACTTCTTTGTAAGTACCTTGTCTCCTGAGCCACAGTCCTCCTCTCATACTGCCTCACTGCCCGCCCCGCCCACACAGCCTTGCCATCTCCTGTTCGTGAGCTGTGTGGTATACAGCGTAGGGCTCGGGCGCAGGGACTCTGAAATCAGACTGCCTGGGTTTAAGCCCAGAATCTTGTAACCTTGGCTAATTACTGTACTTTTCCAGGCCTGTTTCCTCATCTTTCAAGTGAAGATAATGGTGATATCTACCTAGTGGAGCTGTGGTGAGGAGTACTCAATGAAATAATGCTTAATGCACAAGACACTTAGCATAGGCTTGGTAATAGTAAACCTTCAGTATCTAGTAGCAGTGCACTGTTCCTGATTTTAAAAAAATAAACCAGTGCAAAAGGCACTGTCCCATTGGTGTTCTGTATTTTGCTTGTCTATTATATTTATTCAGCTACTAAACTATAGATTTTCAACTGCTTTGATAAAGTTGTGAATGGTTATCAAAAGCATTCATTAAAATATGAATCCTCACAGTGCTAGCCAGGATCTGTCAATCATTTATCATAATGAATTTGGCTGGTCACCTCATAAGAAATACACTTCCTTAATTTCTAAATCCATAGCTAAGAATATGCACTGTTTTTCGAGTAGAAAGCTGATCAAAATAAAAGGTTTTGTAATTTTATCACTGAACTTTTTGTAAGAGAATTTCAAATGAAATAGCCTAGCTACAAGACGTTTTGTTGTTGTTGCCAAGATAAGTCAATGGACTTTCTTGGCAGTAAAATAAAATTGCATGCTAACTTCAGACTTCAGATATTTCGTTCATGGGCATTGTAGCTCAAGGTGGAAGACTCCAGATGGGCACATTTAAATCTTTATACTTAGGAAGATTCCTCTGTTGTCTCCAAAACTTCGTATTAAAAATGGTTTCAGCGCATAGTATTTATTGGTTTACCACCTAGCCTGCTGGAGTAAATGCCTGTGAGTGCTTGAGCAAATTAGAGTGCACTGTGATAATAAAATAAGACAAAAATTCTGAGACACCTCAGAATTTAGTGGGCTTAGTGAGTTGCAGTTATGCATAAACAAACAAAGCTATGGAAAATATCATTTTGAAAAGAGTTCTTAAAAGTGAAGAAATCTTTTCTAAAAGGAGCTTCTTGTAAGTCTGTTTTACCTGCCATCTTTATGAGGATTTTCCTCCTCAAAACTAACCTTCAAAAGCACGTGATGAAAAATTTATACTTCAGTGTGTTTTAGAAAACCTAAAAGATTTAGTGTGGTTTGGAAAATGTAATGTAACATTTAATTCTTTTAAATATCTTCAAAATATATGTAAATCTTTTATAAAGTATGTAGTCATATCTGTCTGTGTAATTTACACATTGTGTTTTTCTTATTATAATAAAAGAAAATTCTGACAAGAACAATAAAAGCATAGATTCACTGTTATGAAAGAAACTATAAATTACAACATTAATGTTTGAAGTACTTTTTCTATTATGAGAGTGTTCTCAATCATGATTTTAATGACTGCCTGACTCCCACTGGATTGTCGCACCATTTCACCCTTTTCAACCCTTCCTCTCGCCATGCGGCCACTTCTTCTCTCTTCAGAAGCAGCGCAGCAGCAGATGCCTCTTTTATTTTTAGCATGCAGTTTTCTCCTCTGCTTATGTATTACTTTCTTAATAATGTAGCCTCAGAAGTGGAGTTTATTAGAAATACATTTAGAGTTCTTTATTGTTCTTCGTAAGAACATTTTCTCTTTATTTGTAAATGATATTGAAGTTACCTGTTATTTTCATATTCTTCTTTATGTTTTTGTGTTTGATTTTAAGCATTTGGCATTTTTAATAGCCATCTTACTGACTTGTTATGAGGCAATGAAAAATTTAGATTATTAAATATCATGTAATATATGTGATCAATAAGCTTCAGTGAGCCTGTTCTTCATCAATCACAATGTTACATCTGATTTCTTGGTTGCATAGCTTTCAAAATCTTGACTAGTGGTGGTAATTTTTTAAAAAAATACTTTTAATCAAATTAATTTTTAAATTATTGCATTATGATAAATGAAGGAAATGGTGCCTCAAATATACTTAATTATTAGAGCTATCATTTTGAAAAATTGTATTGATATAAACTAGATGCTACTTTAGTGCTGTTCCTCATGTAGTCTTTCAAAAATTTAGTCATGGGTATTGTCTAAGATTTCTAAGGCTAATTATAAATTAGAGTGCTAATTTATCTATCTGTTAAACATCATTTGACAAAATCCCAGTTCCTGTCCCCAGTGTGACTTGTCTTATTAATTTGTATGGTACCTATAAAGACTGCCTTTCAAAAGAATGGGGAATATTTTAGACTATTCCCATTATGGAATAAAAGTCACTGTCAAGTGGATAGACTAAAACAAATGTAGTAATGGTTAGATAATTCAGCACTGCAAACTATTTTCTTGTAAAGACATTTATTTATTATCTCACATTTATATCATTACAGATTTAATTATAAAGGGTCTATTTACTATCCCATTTGTGATAAATTTGTGGGGGTAGGAATGGTTCTTATTACTTCATGCTTTATGCTGGTACATTTAATTTAGAATCTCTCCTTCACATAAGAGAAGCAGTATCTGATCTGAAAGATTTTTTAAATAGATACTTAGGTTAAATTGAGAATTGTGATCCATTTGACATTTCTAAAGTAAGCTATCTAACAATACACTCAAATAAGTTTTTAAATGGTTTGTATGAAAAACCTGACTTATTGTTTGGATTTTAATTTGGCACTAGCTTTTTATTATTCATTATTTTACCATACCCATTGCCACTGTCAACCCGAGTATTCTGGTATTCTATGCTTTAACTGTTTCCCATACCAAAAGAAAGAAAGGGAGTAAGGGCATCCCTTAGAAAATTGCTGCCCCTGGGTTCCCCACCCCTATGCCCAGCCTGAAATGTATTTAAAAAGAAATTTAGTCATTAAAATTACTTTTCTATCTGGAAGTATTTCATTAAAACATTAACACTCTTTTAACTCATATCTATCGGAAAATTAGATTGCCACTTTACATGGATAGCATGTGCAAACATAGAAAATCATAAATATTCTCTACAGTCTCAAAGTTGCCTCTGAGACAGAAAAGTGAAATGCAGATGGGAAAAATGTAGACATGCAATTTGTTGTACTCTTTAAATATTGGGGTGTGATGGCCAAAGGACATTTATCTCAGCTTCATAATTGTGACAGTAATTGTAAATGCATAGTCATACATGCATTACTGTACTACATTGTCATCTGTAATGTTCACACCTGCTTCATGTGGTTAAATTGATGTTTGGCAGGAAAGGGTAAAAATATTTAAATTCTTTTTGTGCCATTTTTAATTAAAACAAGTTTTCAATGCCACCGTTGAAAAACTCAAACTGGACCTCTGAACCCTATTGTATCTTCTTTTCTAGAAACTCTTAGTAGTTAAGATTTTTTATCCACATACCTTACAAAAGGGAACATTTCTTTCCAGTTTGCTCTCAGCAAGCCTGTAAAGAGTTTGTGTATGGGCTGACTACTTTGTTTTTTCGGATGGTTCTGTAAGGCCGGCAAGTGCACATGCCGCACTCTGCCCACACAGGGACTCTCCTTGTAACATGTTACAGGGTTTTCTTTGGCTTCTCAGGAAAAAAGGTGTGCACGTAAACTTTTGAGGTTTCTGGGAAATTACCCAATATCCTATCCATTGCACACGACAAATGTCTTGCCCGACTAAAAGAATTTTCAGCTGTTTCTTGTCTTTCAGCAAAGGAACTGTAGGCGCTCCTCTGTCATGCTCGGTCCAGCTCTCTGCTTAGATATACAAGTATATTTAAGGCATTTCCAGTAAGTGAGGCGAGAGGGAAACAGTGGGAATATAGGAACAGAAACAACTGTAAAAAGCTGTTAGAAGTATTTCAGTTCATGTACAGTAGTGTACAGAATCTGTGTTTCCTTAAGACCTCTTTAAAAATGTTCTAATATGTTTTGTGTGCTATTTTTATCTTATGTAAGATTATTCTTTCTATTACTATTTATTATTCCATGTAATAGTCATTTTTTAAAATTTTTTTAATTTTAATTGTTCCAGTACTGTTTTCTTTTACTCCCATCCCAGCCAACCCCTTCAGTCCTCCCCACCTCCCTCCCATTTCCACCCACCCCTAGTTTTTGTCCATGTGTCCTTTATACTTGTTCCTGTAAACCCTTCCCCTTTTCCCCTGAAATTCCCTCTCCTCTCCCCTCTTGTCACTAATAGTCATTGTTTTTATTTACCATTCATTTTTTCCACTTAAATTCAGAAAGCTACATTTTGTAATATACTGTCCTTGCTTTAAACATGGGGATTTTCATAAAGTTATTTTAAAATAATGGTAGAGAATCAAGGAGAGAATGTGTTAGGGTTGTGGGGAAAACAGGCAGCAGCGAAACGTCCCTTGGGGCTGAAGCACACTGTAATTGTCCACTGCCCCACCCCCATCACCGAAGCCCTGGTGGCTGCAAATCACTTTGTTAAGATAATATAGTAGAAAGTTGGTGTCTATTAATAAAACTTAATCACTTTCCTTTCCAGTTGTATGGTGTCTGAGGTTCAAAAATAAACTGTAATCTTAGAAAAAATGTGTTAATCTTTTAACATTGAAAGTTTACAGAAAGCATATGTAACTGTTTTTAAAGGTGTGTATACTCTGATAGGCGAAATGAATGAGACCTATTTTCTCTCCAGTTCCTTCCGGCCGCCTCCTCTTTGCTCCCCCCTCTGTCTCTCTCTGTCGTGTAGAAAACTGCGTTGATTAAACCAACAGGTGCCAGGAGCGCTGGCGCGAGCTGGCTGCATGCCCACCGGCGTTGGTGCAGATACTGTGTCAGCCCAGGTTCTGGGCTGCGCTGTGTCGGTAGGAGCGGAGCGACAGCCCAGCTGAAACACATACTGCAACTCCTGCGGGATTAAGTGCGCTTCCTCTGCTTTATAGTGCAGAGTTTTACAGTTTCTTTGTTTGGGAGTTCTCAGATTGCTTAATGATTTCTCTGGCCCCCACCCCCAACCGCCTCGTGGCCAGATGTATGTAACAGCAGCATTTGAACCTCTGTCGATTTGCCAGTTTTATTGCTCAACATATGGTATAACCTTTTCTTTCCGAGTATTGTGTCATTATTTTGCCATGGAGTCCCAGATAAGGGGGATTTTACTTATTTCTTGCCTTTTACAAATGCCCGTGTTCTACTTTTTTAAAAAAATATTAGCTTTTGAACTCTGTAGTATTTTAGGGAACTCTTTCAGAGGTCAGGATGTTGTGGCTGTTTGTAGTGTTGTAAATATTGTCAGTAAGCAAGCCTGTTTTGTTTCATAGTTGTGGGGCAATCCACGAGAATTTATTAGTATGGTAGTCTTGTGTCCATATTGGATTATAATGAGGTAGCACTAGTTGAGGAAAGATTTTTTAGTTTATTAAACCCTAGTTTTAAAAGATCCTTTCTTTCTGCAGTCTAAATAATCTGTTCACATGAGTACCCTTTAATGGGCTTTAATGCATTTATTTGTTCTTTAAAACTGACCTTCAGAATTAACTTTTTAAAATAGTTTTTGTAAATATTGAATTCTAGTTCTTGGCAGCTGTTAGAGTGGAAATTCCCTTGAGCTTATTTGGAGATTTTTAGAAGGTTCTTAACTTCACCCTCACACCCTGTTTTCCTAATCTTGCTGGCCAGAATGTGGGCAACAAATCTCTTGTACATTAGGAGAAGAGACTGTTGTCTCTCTTTTGCTCAAATCAGATAAGGGCATTGGGACATATGTGTGGTTTGGGAGAGGAGTTGGGATGGGGAAAAAATAAAGCATGCTTAGGTATAGATGGGAATAATCCAGTGGAAAGACACAGGCTGAATATGCTTCAGAGAAAGGGATAATAGATGGAACAGGAGGTGGGAGGGAACAGGATCGCCAGTGCAGGGGAAGGGGCTGAGCAGTCCTAGGTCGGAGAGGAGAGAAGGTTGCATCTGTCAGTAGGGGTGATGGTAGGAAAACCAGAGTGTTTTCTTAGAAGACTTTGGTGTTTAATAAAGTCAAAGGCCCTGTCCTGTATTGAAGGGAGGGTGTGGAAACAGAGGAGACATCAGATGCTTGAGAGTGGGCCAGACTTGAAATCCTTGTGGAGAGAAGATCAAGTAGACTTAAGAGGTCTAATAAGGTTGCCAGGGAGTGGAAAGAGCCCATTTACAGCTGGTGATTATGAATGTGCCATGAGTCCTCTTGCCCTGTAGCGTTGCTTTTTTGAGCATAGCTGCGCTACTGAGGCACACACAGAAAAGCAGAATGTGGTCCTAAGATAGTTACAGGTATGGTCTACAAGTACGGTGATGGATCTGCACAGGCAGCGGGCAGAGTATGTGAAGAGCTGACAGCATGTTCTCAAAGAGCTGAAAGGCAGTTGAGAATGCATAGTGTGGAGCACGTACAAGAGGTGAGAAGGGGCCAGAGTTTTCATGAAAAGTGTTACAGCCCACAGGAGAGCATGGACTTCACTCCCCGGGCAGTGGGCAGCCTAGGGAGAGTCTGATTCTGGAAACTGATGTGATCAGGTTTGCATCTGAAAAGATCACTCTGAGGATTGCATGAAAATTGGTGGGGGCAGGCCAATGCTGGAGGCAGGAGGTGGTTAGGAGGCTGTTTTAATCTAAGCAAAATAAAATTGCAGCCTGGATCATGGACGTGGCACTGAGGATGGGAAAGTGGATGCATCTGAGGAATACTTAGAATCAACATTTTGTCTTTTCTATGACTTGTCCTGGGGAGGAAGGGCTTTAATGGGCTGTGCCTATATTATATTTATGTTGGCTTTATACTAGATCAATTTAGTAATTTCTCACTAGTTAACCTAAAAAGGTTGTCCAGATGTTGTGTTTGTATCATTTAGGTAGAATTTACCTAAGGGCAAAATACATCAGCTTTATAGACAATTGAAAAATACAGCAGGTAAGGAATAATAAATCATCCCCACAAGTCTCTACCCAGAGACAACTATTATACATATTTTAATGTGTTTTACTTTTGTCTTTTTTCGCAAAGCAGTGTTACAATTTGAGCTCTTTCCAGCAGAAGGGTGACCCATAATGCCCTTTCTGCAGCTGCTCAAAACCAATGTGACCTTCTGGGTTTTTTTACTTACAGGATGTGGTACTTTAGGCCTCTGATAAGTGTTGGGTGACCTTTTATACATTTTTATTATTTTTCTTTAAGGGTGAAGCTTTTAAATACAGCCTAATGAGAAAGGAGAATATGCCCCAGTCACCACATGAGGTGAAAAGCCACTTCTGAGGAATGCCAGGCACACATGTGCTCTTATTTCAAACGCTCCTGGGGAAACGTCGACAGGGAACACTGAGTCTTCCTTAATCTGTTTACTCTAGGTGTGGCAATGAAACACAGGTCACAATGAAAGAGCAATGGCTGAATAGGTGTTTTAACTGATTGGGAAGCTGAAAGTAATGATATGTAGAATCCTGCTGGAAAAGGTGCTCCTCTGGACTTTACTTATTTATTTTGTTTAACATCCCTTTAAGTTGGTCTGAGACTGATTGAGATGCTATCTTGGATTTTGGAAACTGTTAGCCGTATTAGAATGACAAACACTTGATGGATGGAAAAACAAACTCTGATGGAGTTTGAATGTTTGGTTTCTACTGAGTATTTAGAAGGAATGTTGCTCTCATTATTTGGCATAGAGAAAGAAAGAGTTGCACCTCATTATCACATCCATTATTTTCTGAGCCTGACAAACATCCCTAGAATCCATCTACTTTTTCCTAGGGCATAATTAATCAAAGTAGGGACAAAAACTTGGTCACTTGGACCAAGTTATATTTCTCTCCACTTTGGGTATCTGCATTTTAGCTTATAAAATTCGATAATATCCTAAGTGTATAGTGTCTTTTAGAAGGATTTCTGTTCATATGCTATATCTGAGCATCATTTCTTTGCAGTAATAATCTACTAATACAAAAACGTAATAGGAAAACAAACAGGTTATAATAGGCATTCAGTAAATATTTATCCATTGGTATAATAGTGCCCTGTATCTTAATCATGTGACTGTGAGGGGGAAAATGATCCATTTACTACTCTATTAAGTACAATTATTAAACCAATTATGAAACAGAGGTTAATATAAATTTATTATGTTTTATTGATTATTAACTTTCAGATACTTAAACTAGGAGTACTCTTTCTATGATAGGCAAGTTATTTTATATGTGTGACATGTGATATGAAATGATTTGGGGTTGTCAGCTCTATAGTAAGTTATAAATAATTTCACTACATCTGTCTGCCTGACTCCTCCCACTTTGGTCTGGTAATAGAATTTTTCTCTCCTATAGAAAAAATAATGCTTGTAGTTTGAGAGGGGTACTATGTCATTGTATCTATCTCCACCAACACACTTCCCAGACTCACAAGACAGTCACCTTGAGCCATGGCCATGATGATGTATGGAGCCACCAGGAGCTCACTCTTTGCCAGGCTTGCTGGGAGGATGAGAGTCTGGGACTGTCTGACGGTTTGCCTGCTTCATGGCGAGAGCCTGCACGCAGGAATACGCCATGCAGATTCAAAAGATGGAACAAGCTAGAGTCCTGATAGCACACTTGATACTGAATCCAGTAGTATCTAAAAGCTGATGTAGCCCTGCCCTGGCTCATGTGGCTCAGTTGGTTGGAGCATCATCCTGTAACCAAAAAGGTGGTGGGTTCGATTTCTGGTCAGGGCACAGGCCTGGGTGGCAGGTTTGATCCCCCAGCCCAGTCTGGATCTGGGCACTAGCATCCCCAGTTCAGATGCATAGGGGAGGCAACCAATCGATGCTTCTCTCTCACATCGATGTTTCTGTCTCTCCCTTCCTCTATCTCTGTAAAAGCAATGGGGAAAAAATGTCCTTGAGTGATGATAAGAAAAAAAAAAGTAAAAGTAGGTCCAACCCTGTTGTAAGAGATAAAGCCCCATTTTAATTTGAGCTACTTTAAGTTTTTGGTTTTTGTTTTTATTATTTGCAACCCCAAGAGCCTGAGTGATATAACAGATCATCAGATTGCTGGAGGGCAAGAAATGGGGAGGATTATCTGACTGACTGGAAGGAAGATGGTGAGATTATGAACTTGAATAAAAAAGGAAATTTTTTTGAATGAATATAATCCCAAAAGATTGATGGATTTTTATGAAGACTAGAAAAACTTCTTTTGAAAATGTAACATAGACAAAAAAATAAGTTGTGTTCTGAAGGAAAAATCATGGCATTTACTTCTCTACCATACGTAGCTCAGATGTTTAAAATGTTTAGTCTTCATGTATTAGGACATTGGGTGCAAGAGGTATAGACTCACACAAGGTTAACTTAAAGTGGAAAGAGCAGAGCTGGAGCCATGGACATGACTTGTCCCAAGGAGTCAAGGTTGGGTCTCTCCTCCACTCCCCTTATGTCACGTTTTGTGGGCACAGGCAACCTAAGAGGAGGGAGGGCATGTTTTCCAGGGCTTTAGTTGTAAATTCCCGGAAGAACTTCCATTAGCCCAGTTTGAATCGGATACCCACTTGGTAAACCAATCACTGCCGGGGGCAGAGAGGGAGGGAGAGAACGTATCTGGACACATGTCCCTTTGGGACCCAGAGAACAGAGCCTCCTGAAAGAAGGCAGGGTGAGCCCGGGCTGGCCGGCCCCGAAGCAGTGCGGTCTGGGCCGCTGTCCGGGTTGTGCTCACCGCAGCACATCGCTTCTGATGGTATTGGGAGTAGTGAGGAAGTGTTAAAAAGGGACAGAACAGGACATTTGTATTCTAAGGGTTGGTAATACTGTACTTGCATTCCATTTTCAATGCCTAGAAGAGGAGTTTTACCTCACTTCTTCAGAAGTAGTTGGATCCAGCTGAAATGGTAATATTTTAAAAATTGACGAAGCATAGGAAAAATTGTGAATAGACTAAAGCAAACTATAGGTTCTAGAGTGTTTAAATTTCTCATCTAAATGTACTATGCTTATGTTTTGAAACTGTGGTTTAAATATTTAAACCAAAGCAGTAAACCTGACTAAAAGGCACTATGGAAAATACATGAAAAACTGAATGAAGTAGCATGATGAGCTCCTGTCCCTCTGTGCTGGAAGAACTGCCGAGCCCTCACTCATGTGAATCCTGAGTCTCGGTCAACACTGTTCTCCTCCCCAGACGTTGCTTGTCCTGAAGAATTGAAGCACTCACAGGAGTCGGGAGCTGCTGCCCAGTCACAGCGCCCTGGGATTCAATGGACACATGCTACACCTCAGCTCTCACCTTCAGGTGGCTGATTCACCAGAAATATAGAAAAAAGTGATATATGTTTTCATTCGGATAAAATAATTCACTAGAATTCCTGAAGCAGGAATTTGCTTGTGCACCCACACTTACTTACACACAGACTTGAGAACTGCCAAGATAGTGACTTATCCACGAGTTTCTGACCTTGCCAGCATCTCAATAATGTCATCTGTAATTGGAATCCTCATTAGTCCTGTGAAATTAAGTTAATAGTCAGGAAGGAAAGATTATTTCAAATACCTATGCAACTTGTTTGAGTTTGGGGGCATGGAGAGAGGGAGTAAACAGACAAAACATTTAATTGCATGTAACTTGAACTATTCAATAAAGATTATAGATTCTTAGAGGCAAAGAATTTTTAACACTTAAATTTATGTATTATTTTAAAATGATACGTGTTTTTTGCACTGATGGTTTATTTAAAAAATTACGTACTGAGTGCCTATTTGCATAGCTCTCTTTAACATTAAGAATGTAAATTCAAGCCCTGGCTGGCGTAGCTCAGTGGATTGAGCTCGAGCTTGTGAACCAAAGTGTTGCAGGTTCAATTCCCAGCCAGGGTACATTCCTGGGTTGCAGGCCATAACCCCCAGCAACCGCACATTGATGTTTCTCTCTCTCTCTCTGTCTCCCTCCCTTCCCTCTCCAAAAATTAATAAATAAAATCTTAAAAAAAAAAGAATGTAAATTCAGGTATGTCAGGAAGCCTGCCATTTAGATCATAAGATAAGATGAACGTATTGAAAAGTTAAATGCTTTTAAATAGTGGCACTATTGAAAGTAATAGAGAAGAAGCTGGTATTAGTCAGGGTTTGGTCAGAAGGTCAGAATCACTGTGAGTGGGTATGTGGAATGAGGTATAGGGTAGGCCTGGTGTGACCCCAGGGGTTAAGCGGTCTTGGTAATATCGGCAAACCTGTACCTGGTGCTGGTCTGACATAAGCAAAGCCATCAATCAGGAAAGTAGCAGAAAGTGAGAGCAGCCTGGCACCTGCAAGGTTGAGCTGAATCTCATAAGAACAGATTGGAACTGTGTCTCACTTCCTAGCCTACAACTTGGATGATGCAGGTGACCTGCAGAAAAGCTAGGGCCCTTCCTCAGGGAACAGCATGTAGGCTTGGCCCAGGACTATGAGAAGCAGACAGAAGCTATAGCTGCTCCAAGCCAATAAGGCAAACCAACAGATCTACAGTTGTGTGAGCTGCACTAGTGCCTGACCTTACACCAACTTTCCACGTGTAAGCCTGGCTGCTGCTGTATTTCCACCTTTCAGATCTCATGCAGGTGCCACTTGTGGCTCTCCCTAACCTACAGCAGCTGTACAGCAAGGGGAATTCCAGGCAGCCTAGTTCCAGGCTCGCTGAACTGACACATCACAGCTGTCAGGGCTCACCTAGTAGGCTTGGCACTCAGTTACAGCTTCCAGACATTTAACTTCAGATAAAGCAAAAGCAAAACCAGTGTATGTCAAACAGGATGAAAATGTCCCTCTTACAGCCTGAAACAGTGGCTTTGAAGAATGCAGCTGTACATTTAACAAGTGGTTTTCAAAGCAGATAAAGGAGGAACTGTATGTATTCCTGACAATGCGTCTACTTTTTAAAATGCATCTGCCCCAGGAAACTTTTCCTCCAAAGAGGACCAAGAGTGTTAATTTGTACAATCAAAATTAAAATCAAATTTACTGTGGAAAAATTTGTAGAACTAAAGCAGAAGACTTGTGTCACTTTATATTTAATGTTTTCTATCTTTTTTCAACTTCTTTGCAGTTTTTTGAGGTGCCATTTGATTCAAACATGAATAGGACAAAGAACAGACCTCTGGTTCGTGGACAAATCAGGTAAAATTATAAATATAAGTTTCACTTGACAGAAACTAATATAAGTGAATGCACTTGCTTGTTCATCCTGAATCATTTCCCAGTCTTTTACCTTAAGTTGTGAACTGAAAATAACACACCCCTAAAGGGACACATTGGTGTGCAAACACAGTGCTTTTCCACTCTGACCAGAATGCACTGCAGAGCACTAAAAATGGCTAAGATTTGCAGCTTTGTTGTGGGAGTAACCCAGACAATAGATCTCTTACTTAGTCAGTTTTGAGACTCGGACTGGTTTCACTTGTGGTGGTAAATTCCTTCCATTCACACAAATGATTTCTGACAAATCCATAGCGGGTCACAGAAGAAAGCTGTCTCTGAAGCCTTGTGTTTTCAGAGGCACCAGTACTGCTGCTGTCTGCGAGTGCCTGGTAAACTGCCGCCTCCGTTCCTCTCCGTGCCACCAAAGTCAGTTACGTAGAACTGAAGGGCATATAAATATTTTAATACCACTAATGGTTAATAATTAAAAAGTTTACTTCCTGGAGGCCTTGGAACTGGCATTTAAAATATTTTTAACCCAGTAGATTATCATAAGCCAAGAAGAACAAAAAGAGCCAAATGGTTTTTTCAAATCAGCGAAGCCTCTCTTCATATTTCCCGGAAATGTCCCCCTGGAGCCTTAGGTTTAGTGGGGTAACACTTGTGGATGAAATAATCACACACTTTAATAAAACAATAAAGAAAACAAATGCAGGTGTAATCAGTAAGTCTATGTAAAAGTGATTTTTAATATTAGCTGTTTTTACCATTCAATTCTTAAATGACGTTAAAATACCATTTTATCGAAAAGAGCAATAAAGCCAGATGAAAGTGTATAAGAACAGAAATCTCACCTCCTTATATTTTATTTCCTTTTTTGAAATATAAATAACACTATCTGCTATATTTATATTTAGAAAATGTCAGAGTACTTTTGAGACAAGTTGTTTTAGGGGAGACTGCTAACTCTGTAACCCATGTCAAAAGCTAAAAGTGTCTCTCGCCACTGGCTAAGTCATGGGTAGGTTTGTGACTTATTTGAAAACTCTGTTCAGTTGTTTTTCCTCAGTCAAATTGTACTCTTCTTTAGATATAGGGGATATAGACCTAGCAAGTAGTCATTAGGCTACTCACAGTAGTCACATCAGATAAAAACCAGTCATTCTACTAGGAGTACATCTGCCTTTGCCCAGGACGGTCACTTCCTGCACTCAGGACAGCAAAATCTGTCAGCACTTCCTGGACAGAGCCCTGGTGGGTGGGGTCCACGGTGCAGTTTTTTCAAATAGAGAGTCCACGGCACAGATATTAATGAGGCTTTAACTTCATCTTCTGTTTGCAAGATGACCCAGGCAGAATCTCCCTTGTGATAACCTTAATTTCTATTTTAGAGAGGAAACTATAGGCCTGAAAAACAGATTCAAACTTATTTTTATATCTAGGATCTATTTTACTAAGTAGGTACAAGAGATGTTAAGAGTCTAGGGCAGGAATCTTGCATTGAGAAGTATAATTTTAAAACTGAAGACTTTGTATCCTGTCAGTGTTTACTACAATGCACTAAACTGTTATCTGCTACGCAAACATTTTATGAGTGGGTATCTGTGGGGGTGTAGTAGAAAGTCTTGTGTCTATTAACATTTCTCTCTCACCTTTGGTGGTTCTCTCGTTTAAATGGCTATTGGGCATATATGTACAAAGTACAGCCAGTTTATTTTGAAATGCTCTTTTGGGTATTTAGTGCCCCATTTGATTTGGGCTGATAGGCCTTGTTGAGCCTGTATAACTGCATGGATTCTGTTAACCATTGAGCGCGTAAGGGGTGAGTCCCTGGCACTGTCGATGAGCAGTAGTAGGAGGAGAACAGGTCTGGGAAAGAAAGCCTTGGAAGTCTTGCCTTTGACAGCTCTTTCAGCCTGTGTCCGTAGCTTGGTTTCTATCCATTATAAAGACATTCTATAAATTTTATGGAGAAAACATATTTCATTGACTTGTTAAAGTGATTGCAAGTTTACTTTGAAATGTGTGATTTAAGAAACATGTGCCTGCACTAGTTGTTCTGAGATTTTTTGAGGACCTGGAGAAATGATCTAAAGGAGCCCTTTGTTCATGTGCACCTGTCGGGGCCCAGCCGTTCTGTGTTCGCAGTCCTGTCTTCCAGAAAAATGTGGCCAGTGCGTGCACACTTGAACACCTTACAGAGCAAAGACAGAAGATAGTGTTTTCTGTCTGCCCATTCAATTTATTCATTATTCCAGAAAGGATTAGCCATATCTTAACACTGTCATAGTAAAATAGAGAAATAGGTGATGAAAGGCAGGGTTACAAAAAATAGAATCTGGGACAAATGACTGATAAGATCACAAGACAAGCCTATCAAATTCAGGTAGTGAGATTGCACTGTGAATTTCAGCCCACTTTAACTGCTGGCAGCACAGTTACATACATCATAATAGTAAACTCGAGACAAACAATGTTCAATTTCTCTCAGTGTTCTGGTGAGAAAGCGGTGGACCCAAGTGTTAGGAATATTTTTGCTGGCAGAGCAAAAAATTGGCCTAGGCCATGTGACCCCACACCCTGAGTTCCAAATAATGACATGTAATTGTCTCTACAACTGTCTTGGCCGTGAGAAGAAAACACCACTCAAGGGAGACCAAACTTCTGCCTCTTCTTAAGTGAGAATGGACACAAGGGATACATGGTGATGATATTAGAAGAATGTCCTACTGACTTCTGTAGAGGAGAGAAATGGAGTTCTAAAGCATTGTAGTGTAAGCCAGAAACAAAATATCAAAGAGCAACCAGCTCCCAGTGAGAACCATTTGGACCCTATGGCCTTGAAGCAGCTGGATAACAGGAAGCTCTTGGCCAAAGAGAACAGCCCAAGGATGCATCTCTTCCAGCTCAGCTTGTTCTGAGGGTCAGACCCAGGCAGTGAAGGAAAGAGGGGAGAAGGTGCCTGTGTTACGTGCATATCGGGTGGTGGCTAGAATCAAAGAGGTGATGTAGGAAAGTACCCTGCCATGTGGTCTGACTGCTAAGGGCGCTCAAGGTCAAGTCGTTGTTGATGTGCATTTGCCCAGGACAGTCCTGCTGTACACCTGTCGTGTCACAGCAGAATCACTGATAGTGTTCCCTCTCACTTTCAGCAATGTCCAGTTTGGGTGATAGTGATATGCCATCTGATGGTGAGGATTATGATCACAGATTTTCCTTATTAGAAGGCCATTGTGTACAAATTCCAGCTGCTTATTTTGTGCAAAGGAGGAAGAAACATGTAAATGGAAAGTATGATGTATCTAAATCAGGTAGACACTAATGCAGACCTCCTTAAATTGCTTTTTAAAAGTGACACTCAGGATCTTCATGTTTTCTTATAAACTGGAAAAGATGAATAAGGTCAACTGACTTGTTTGGATATTTCTGGCAAAAACACCCTGGCTCTGAATGATCATTTTGAGGAAAGTTGGGCTTAGCGCCCCTTTTATTCTCTGGCAAAGAACACACCTTAGAATTCATGTGTCCCACCCCAGGAACTCACATTGAGGTGAGTAAACCCACTTAAGTCAAATTCCTGTGATGCAATGAAGGTGAATATCAGAGAAGATCACCTTCTTATCAGACAGTCAGATTTGGTGTAATCCAATTTTAACTCAGTGAGTGGATCGAGCTAATTAGCCATTTTTAAAAATATGTATAATAGAAAACATGTTGGTCTCAGATATTCTTCATATGGTAATGAAAAATGCTATCTGACTATGCACAGGTGTCATTGAATGAATGTTTCCACACCACAACCTTCTCACCTCTAAGGGGGTCGCCATTCCAGCCATGCTCACTGCATACGGAATGTTGTGCGGATTGCAGTAAGATCAAGAAAATCATGTACAGAAAACCTCATGGTTGGGGAATGGGTTTAAAACTCTAGAGAAATTTAAAGTTGTTTGCAGAGCTTTTATCTGTTTTCAAAGTTTGCTTTAAAATCAATATTTCAGTGTTTATCAGGCAATTCAGAATAGTTTCAAGGAAGAAGGGGAAGAGGAAAGCAAAACACTTGGCAAATAAGGAAAACTCAGAAAGTAAAAGTTACATGTTTCCATTTTCATGCTTAAGTTGGCACAAGCACTCAGTGGAAGAAAGTGGGCAGTTACCGAATCCTTCACCCACAGTGTCATCACCAGGACACACCCGTGGAGGACTCTGTCCCCGCAGAGCAGTGTGCTCATTGCCAGGCTCACAAAGAGGGAAGAAACGTGGTCTCCGTCCTCTTAGAGCCTCATGGAGAAGGTGGCCACACACATGCATGAGGAGACTCTGGAGCAGAGGCACAGGTCACCCAATACATGTGTTTTTTAAACACGCCTGCCAGCCAGGCCCTGTGCAGGTACCAGAGGGGCAGTGATGAGCACTAAAATGGGTGTGCATGAGTCACAGGGGTCCACAGAGGAGAATGTCACCCAACCTGAGGGGGTCAGGGGTGACTTAGAAGGATTGAAGTCTTGATGCTACGAACCAGCGAGTAAAGACTGAGCCTCCCTAGCTGTCCCTTGCTGGACTTTTCTTTCTGCTCCTCCTCTTCTGGCTCCTTTGTTGGTCTTGGTCAGCAGCCTCCTCCTCCCGCCCTCCCCCGCAGATGCCCATTCCACACTGTCTGTGGCCGCAGCCCGAGCTGCTCTCCTGAGCCTGGCCCTTTGAACACTGCTTTGGGGGTGCCCCTGCAGGTGACTCAGATTCCTAACATCTATCCCAATTCATCACTTTCTCCCCCTAACTGTTCTTTTCATTATATACTTGTTGATTTACATTCTAAAGTCAGCACCTGCAAGTCACTCTGGACTTTCTCTTTCTCTTATTCCCCTCACTGACTCCCCAGCAGGTTGGGTCTTTTCAGCCTCCTAACCCCGGCAGTGCCTGCCCTGTCCCCTCTGCTCTAGTGTCAGACTACCACCACTGATGTCCCACTGGTCCCTCTGCCTTCTCTTGAACCCTTTCCACTGCTCTTCCACTCAGCTGCCGGTGGGTTTTCCTTAAATGATCACATTGATTTCTGATTTAAAACTTTCGGGATTTTCTAAATATAGTTAGGAAAAATACTTGTTTTCAGTTCTTCACTGTCTCATATAAGGCCTTTCCAGATCTGATCCTCCCCATTTCTTCTTGCCTCGTGCCCACTGCACTCCCCCGTGCTGTTATACCATGACTAACTGGAACAGCTGATTTTTTTACTGAGGTGACATGCTTTCCCTCGTCCCTGCCAGGGGCTCTCACCTTGCCCTTTCACGGCCTGGGTAGGTGTTGTACCAAGTGTGCCTTCCTCTGGGAGGGACAGCTGTTTCCGTGCTCCAGTGAGGTGGCAGTGGTGTTCTCTCTTTGTGCTCTGTGTGCACACCTCTGTCCTAGCTCCACAAAGAGCCCTCTCTGCTGTCTATGTGCTGCACATCTTCATCACCATCCTCCAGAAGTCTCTCCAAGATGAAGACTGAGGTTCCTCAGAGCAGACTGCAGGCCTACGACAGTGAGCAGAGACACCTGTTGCAGGTCCAGGGCATGGGGGGAGCTGGTGAGAGCATGGACTGGGGTGGTCACGGTGAAGGTGAGCATGAGTCTGCCCACTATGGCCCGCATGTTCAGGTAAATTGTGCCTGTTCCCCATCTTCCTGTGGATCACTGGTCTCCCACAGAAGGACTTTGCCCATCCCTGCCTCTCTGCCTTTGCTCTTCCTGTCCATCTCTACCTACCATCTCCCTTCTTTTTTCTTCTGCAACTTTTGTCCATTAAAGAGTATCTCTGTACTGTCTATGTGAGTGTCCACCTTTCTTAAATTCTGCAGTGCTTTGCATAGGTACTGCATAACTCAGTATAAGGTAGAACAGCAAAGGAGACACGAGAGCCTAATTCCAGCAAAGCAGCAGCTCCACTTCCTGGTAAAATCCTCACAGCCAACACAACAAAAAGCACAGCCTGCATCTGGTTGCTGATGCTCAGCTTGAGGACAGAATGGCATGGAGCCTGCAGGGACCCAAACCCTTTAGAATTCTCTATCTCTCCTCCACTGAGAGTCGAACTAAAGGCAGGAGAGTGTGAACACCCAGCCCTCTCAATGTAAACTTCTTTTTTGTTCTCCCTTTTTTTCAATTGTTTATGTATTGATTTGAGAGAGAGACATCAATTTGTTGTTCCACTTCTGTATGCATTCACCAGTTGATTCTTGTCTGTGCCCTGACAGGGGATCGAAAGCACAACCTTCTCGGATGGGGGTGATGCTCTGACCTACTGAGCTACCCAGCCAGGGCCTGTTCCCCCTTTTAATATAATTTAATGATTCTCAAACTTTAGTGCACAAAGTTATTTCATTTCTCTTTCTGGAATTGTACACACATAACCTTGCAGGTACTTTGTAGTTTACTAAAGGGTATTTTGTAGGGTAATTTTTCATATAACATACTTTTCCCTTAGGGCTGTCTTAAATATACTGCAGCTCCACTGGGTTCCAAGAAGGTGAACGTGCATCGGTCCCATCACGATGTGATTGTCCATCCGTCTGGGGCTGCCGCCATTTGTCTGTGTCGTTCCAGACAATGGAGAAAACGGCATGGAATATATTTGATAAAGGAATACTAAGGTCATTGACTGTTTTTGAAATAGTCAATTACAATATAAAACTTACCCTTTACATTTTAGGCAACAGAAATTTTCTGTAATTTTTTTTTGAGAATCAAAGGGGAAAACCTTTACAAATAAAGTAACATTCAATGAGAATATAATCTATGAAATTACGTTGTAATTTGTTTCATTTTCCCAAGGATAATTCAAAGGCCAGTACTTTATCACTTTATTGCCTACATAAATTCCGATTCTGTATGTCTGAAATATCATAGAAAAAAAAAGAGGAAGAGGAAGATGATGGGGTTGGGTGACAAGAGGAGGAGGAAGAAAGGAAGGAAAAGATTGTCTCCCTTATCAACTATTTCAGAAAATGTTTCTGCTTCTGTTTTCCTCACTAGTGAAAAGAAAAGGCATTTTTATACTAAGATGACATGTTTAAATCCATCCTACTCTTGCAGGGACACAGAAATCACTAGTTATTCTGATTGTGTAGTCTGGAGAGCACTGTGGCCTTCTGTGTGCACAAGTGGTTAATAGAAGCGTCCTTTTGCAGGTCCTATTTACCAAATGTAGTTCCTGGGGCAACACTTGACCCCATGGCTCTCTGCTCTTCACTTCACTCTGCGGCCTTTGTGGTAGAATTCTTTATCAGAGTCTTTAATGGCTTGGGGCCACTTGGTACGTTTGAGTCCATTGTGCCTCACAGGAAGCATCTCAGATGCACGTGGGTGAACTTGGAGTCACGGTGCATTTGGTACCTCGTGCTCCAGCACTCGCATCTGAGGATATCTGGAGAGAAGTGCTCCAGAGTCAGAATGGCGCTGTTTTAACCTCTGGTCTTGGCTCCTCACCACAGAGTGCATCCCTGTTAACCTGCAGCTGAACTTCTGTGTCTGTTCCCCTGAGGCTGAGTGTAAGCACAGCCTGTCCCAGCCTAAGGGATCCATGCTGCTGGTCATCTGGACTCACGTGGTAAAGGAACTTATCACAGGCAAAGTCAAGATGTGGTTTGACACTTACATTTCTCTGCTGTTTTTATATCCTCACCAGTAACTTCTTTCCTTCAGGTATTCAGTTCCTCGAACACCTTCCACTTAATGAAGCTCTGTGGCTACTTGTAACATTGGATAATTGGATAAAATGGATTTGGTAGTGTCAGGGAGGTTGTGGAGAGGGGTCAGAGGAAGAGGTTCCACATAGTCCTAGGGGTCAAAGGTTCATAGTTCCACATGAATGTCCTCTCTAGTTTTTCCTAAGATACCTCTCAGTTCTTCATAGGAGGACTAAGCATTTTTCCACAGCAGATAGTGGCTGCCAGAATCCAACACCTGTGTCTGGAAGCTGTTGAGGGCGTGCAGGGCCTGTGGGACCCTGCCTCTCCTTTGCGGTCTGCATGCTCTAAGACCTAGACTCCAGCTTGCCTGAAAGCAGGTGCTCCACTCGGCCTCTCTTCAGGATCTCCCTCAGTACCTCTTCCAGCGCCACTGCCCCATCAGGTCCTTTCCTTCTGACATAATATTTGGATAAGCGGACCTTCTATCTTAGAGAAAAGTCTGTTAAATTAAGCTGCCACATGTAGTGTTTCCTCTGTTCTCCCCTTTTTGTAGCCAGACTTCTGGGAAGAATGGCGTGCTCACCAGTTCACCAGTTAGGGTTTAGCTCCCACTCTCACTGTTTATCTCTGCTTTTCTCTTTACTTCCACTTCATTGTTCTCTCTCTCTGACTCGCTCTCCTGATCCCACTTTCACTTAAATGGATGCATCTTCAACAGGGTAACCTTGCCTTTGCCCCCAAGGTCTTCCAGCTGAGTGCTCTGTCCCAGTTCCAAAGCCTTGTGACAGAACATTGGATTGCCCGAGCTTAGTTCAGTCAGTGGAAGGAGTGTGGCAGTGGAAGGAGTATGGAGACAGTTGGGGGAGGGAGACAGCACCCAAGGCTGCCCCTTCCAGCGCTGTGTCTGCGTAAGTCGAGCCTGCACTCGGCCAGACAGGCATCTCAGGCCCTGGCCCCACTGCACCTGTGTATTTCCAGCACCCATATATTTCCAGCATATAAATCCAGCTCCCACCTCAGTACACACACATTATATCAAATTCTTTCCATCCTTTGCAGTCAAAGCCCAAGGTAGAGGTTCTTAAATGTAATTGTTACTGAGTCATCTTTCGCCTCAGGTATGTATCCTCTCTCACTGTCTGCCCTGTATTTGGCAGGGACTTTTGGAGTGGTTCCTGATTCTCTCAAAGTGGAAATATTCTGTTTTATGTTCTTCTCTTGGTTTTTAGAGAGGACATATGGCTACAGACATCTTTAATCTGCCATCTTTATCCAAATTGAGACCCTTCAGACTTAAATTTGTAATATATTTTACACATGTATTTTTTAAGTAATAACCTTTTTTTGATCCATTCTAATTTAATCTTTTAATCTTAAGAATGTTAAGGCCTAATACATTTTAGAATTAAATAATTCCCTTGTCTAATTCAATTCATTAAGAATTTATTGATTACCTATAATGTTACCAGTACTGTCAGTCCTGTTTTTATAATGCTTAAAATGCTTATAATCTCAGTGAAAAAAATTAGCCAGATGCATAAAATGCTTAGCAGACAGGACAAAGGAGCCCATAAATATGTATTGAGTGAAATGAGTGAATTGGTGCAAACAAGCAGTTCTCTGGGAGGTCAGAAAGAAGATTCGGGTAAGGACAGACAGTGAAACCCTCCTGCAGAAGTGGGGCCTGGGCTAGGCCTTCTTCCTTGTTATTTTAAAACACATCTGTATTTTGATTATGTCACCTTTGATTATCCATTTTTCATCTTGGTGTTGTTGACAGGGAAATAATACATGTCAGCATTAGTTGTCCCAGCTTAATGGATCAGATGAGAGTGATCCATAACTTCTGAGTTTTGGGTGTGGGCTGCATGCTGGAGAGATAGAACGATAAGGGCAGAGTGAAAGGTTCTTTAGAGAGGATAAATTTAAACACTTGGAATCGGGGCTGGCCAATACCTGGCTTTCCAACAAATGACGAAGATGGAGTTTTCAAAATGAAATGGGTTATTTAGCTGGCATTATTAACTTAAAGAACAGGGTTTAGCTTAAGTATTATAGGGATTTACAGGAGACATTTTTCAAATTTACTGAAGGTTTTACCAGTAAGCACTTAAGCAAATGTAAACGTTTTGCGGGCTGCAGGGGAGCAGGGACGTTATCCATCACCAGCCACACCAGCCACACCAGCCCAGTGGACGTGCACCGGACCAGGCTAAAGCTCTGCAGACTTTCTAGAAATTGTTATGATTAGTCTCTTGGTGTGGATATATTGCAAATGTAATAAGAACATAAACTTTTTTACATATCGAGATTTCTTGTTTTAGCATTAACTGGTCATTTGAAGTGGCAGGAAGAACAAATTTGGTCTCGACTTAATAATAGTAGTGTTAACATAGAGAACTTAGCTCTAAAATAAAACCCTTCAGCATCATGAATCACAATGTGAAGAGTCAACAAAAAGTTTATGTATATTGGTCACACTTGGTTGTCACAACAGGTGTGCGAGATGCTCACTGAAAGATAGTCCTTTCTCTCCATGTCACAGGAGAAAAGAAAGCGTTTATAACAATTTTGAAGTATCTTGAATTGTGAACATTTATGGACAGCAGTCCTGGGGGTGGGGGATTCTGCAGTTCTCATGTCCCTTTTTATAACCACAGATATTTAGATATTTTAATAAATATAAATATGAAGAGTTAATCACATCACAGTAATTAAGTTGATCACTTGTAGCCACTTAAGAAGTCATAGGAGCAAACACCTTTTATTAATAATTGGAGTCATTTAGCCTAATGTCCTATACTTTATTTCCTTCTCTTTTCAAATAAGGTGATGGGAAAGTTTTGACATGATCAAATGCTCTTCCCATTGACTAGTGTTTGGTGAGCCACCGTGAGTCGTAAGATAGTGTTCTCTTGCATGGTTTGTAAGTTTGTTTCAACCAGCATTCTGGGCCCCCGTCTTGGGCACAGGGAATATACAGACGGATGAATGGAACAAAGTACAGGCACTAAAAGAGGTAGGCTGTGATGGGCCGGGGAGGCAGGGCCACAGACCTGTGTTCCTAAGGACAGAGAAGTGCTGTGCCAGCCACAGGGTGTGTGGACCACCCACAGGAAGGGAGAGGAAAGGAAAGAGGCTGAGGGAGAACGTTTCTGGAGGACTTGTGTCGATGTCTAGGCTGCATCTTAGAGGGTGAAGAGGCAGTGCTCACACGGAAGACAGAGAGTGTTGGGAGGAGCGAGTGGGGGAGGGTGTGTTCGTCTGTTCTAACCAGGGCCCGGGAGCTGACGTGTGTCACAGAGGGGCTTTCCCCACCTAGACCACAGACTGCGAACCCGCAGCCCGCAGGCCAGATCCTGAAGAAGCCCTTTTCATCTGGCCAGCTGCGCTTTTCGACATTTGCCAACATTTAAAAATAGAAAAATTTAACATAATGTCCCAGATTCCTGGGCTTTTTGGGCACATTTCCTCATGGTATCTGCCATCCAGACCTGAGCAGCAGTTCCCACGGTCCTCACAACTCTCGTTTTTCGGGTGGCCACTCCCCTTCCCTGCGCTGCCAGCCTGTCCCTGAGGAGGTGTGTGCTTGCAGGCCCTGTCCCTGTGCAGGAGGTGGGCTCACGCATACTTTACGTAGCTGAGCTAAGCTGCTTCTTTCTTTTTTTGTACAATCTTATAAATTAAAACGATAGGGAGTGAAAGAATTAAACCATCTGGCTCAACCTGGAAAAAAGGAAAAGCATGTGTCTCCCGTGTAGCAGGTGTTCAGGAGCTGGGATAACAGAGGAATTCGTCGGTGGTCCCTGAGTTCAAGTTTGAGGACTGCACTGAGACTGGACTCTTACACTGGAAACTTCATTTTCATGAATGGGATCAAACAATAGGAATTGTTCCTCTGAAAATTCCAATCTTTGTACAAATAGCTTATCCTTAATTTAAACTGGATTGATGTAGCCTAATTTTTTTAATCACCCGGTGCTTCTTCCTGATTAGAAGGTTGAATCTTGGAGATCAGCAATAGAGTAAATGTCTCTTAGCTTTTTTTTTCTTATTTATATATTAAGATTTCTATATTAAGATTCTATATTAAGATTCTTGCAATTTTCAAATTGTCATTCAGCTCAAACCTGCTTTTTCTCCTTGGAAAAAAAAAAAGTTTTTCTAATACATGCCATAGTCCCCATGTTATGAATATATCTATGTCCAAAATACTTCCTTATTCTTGAATTTCTTTCAAACATGTTTAGACATTTAATTTTTAAGTAGGTCACCATCATTTTTATGGAAGTGATAGCTTTTTGAACATTGTTGTATAAATTTTTTTAAAAAATACATTTCCTATCCTCATTTTCTTCACATATTCCTTAAATTGCAAATTTGCATCAGTCCTCTGCTACCTTGCAGTATCTATAACCTGAGACTTCTTCAAAAATAGAAAACTCCTAAATAAAATTCTGGGGAGACATTTTTAGAATAGTTATCTGTAGAGGCTTTCCCCAGGAACTCAAACCAAAGCTCAAATGTCAAAATTTCAATTTACACATGAAATTAAAGTTAAATTGACTTGGTTTGATTAAAGTTTGGGGTTTTCTTTTGTTTTGAAGAAAGGAAATTTTATTTTGTAATTTAAAAATCATTTATTCTGAAATAATGACCCAAAAGTATGAGATTAATTTTTGTTTAAACCAATTACTTGCAGGGCTGCTTAAAATATAAAGCTTTCTTGATGTAATATAACATTTTGTAGCTTTCTCTGACACATTACTTAAACAGAAAGGCCATATTTCTCCAGCAAATTATTTTAAAAGTCAGGTAATTTAAATTGCATTTATTAAGTGCAATAAATAGAAATCAAATTAAAGCTTGTATATTCTCATTTGTTTCTAATTTTTATAGAAAATTCCACTTTGATCAAGCTACTAAGGATTGGTGTTTAGTAAACAAAGAAATATGTTTTAAAGGAGGAATAAATAATTCATAGAAACATGTTGACAAATTTCCCTCACTCATAGTCTATTAGTTCCTTTTCTACAGTAGCCTTGGGCAGGAAAGGCAGAAGTAGAAAGATCCCAGGCACTGATGCTTGGTAGAAGGATATGTCAATTTAAAATGTAATTCAGTTTTGGATATGAGTTTGGAAATAGATCATCATTCAACCCTCAGCATGAGCCATAAACCTATTTGCATGAGTGAGTGAATAAATAGAAAAATTTTTTTTAGTTCAAGAAAATCACTACATTTTTTTTCTGCCATCATCCCCCCTCCATCAAATACAGCTATTTTCCTTACTCAAACATTAATTGTTTTATGGAAAATTAGAATATTGTAGTATCTTCATACCCCCTTCACCTGCTTTTCTGCTCTTTGCTATACAAATTCACTTCAGGGAGAACCACTCCCTCAGAAATACTAATTTCTCTTCTTAATAAAGGTCATTACAGAAACCATTGTAGATGCACAAGTGCACCAATAATCTTTAAAAATATTTTGCATGTGATCAATCTAGTTTTTCCTCATGTTGGATTAAAAAATAATCTACTTGATAGATCTTCTCTTTATCCCAGAACCATTATTCTTGCAAATTCTCTCCCTACATGGCAGTTTCAAAAAGAATTCTTTGCTTTTTTCACTGATGTATTTTCATTGTACAGTCCTGCTGTTTATCTAGATAAATGCTTTGTTTATCTCTTACTCTCCCTTCTTTCAAACAAGGCTTCAGTTAACTTGTAAAGCTATATAAAACATGACAAAGTTATCCTACCCCAAAAAAAACCCTCATGAAAAGGAGACTTGGGAGAGACAAATTAGGGCCAAAAATAACTGATCCAATAAATGCGCACTGAGACCCTGCCCATGTCCTTCTACCCGAGAGCCGCCCGGAGAGGGCGGTGCATGCTCTCTGCTAGTGGGATTCGCCCCACCAAGATACATTGGAATATCTGCTAGGTAGATTCGAGGACAAGTTAGGTGAGTTCTGTGTCTCTTAACTAGCATTTGATAAAAATTGTGTGGTGCAGTGTTCATGATTCCTCAAAAACACCCAACATGAACTTCCATTGTTAAGCACGTGGGAGCTTGTCTCATTGCTGGTCACCTTGGCAGGGGAAGCGATCCGTCTGAAAAGCAGATCTGATTGTTTTCCTCCACTCTGTCAACAATAGAAAACTTTGTTGACTCCACACTTGCCCAGAGGAGTGTTCAGGTGTCCATGAGACCTTGTTAAACTCTCTGCTCTCTGGCACGCCTGCCACTTGTGCTGCACCCCAGGTGTGTGGACCGCACCTTGCTCTCCACCCTCGGCCTTCCTTCTCGCCTGCTGCTTCCCTGCCCAAGATACGCTTCTCTCCCTTGCTGCCCAGTACCCACCTGTCTGCTAGGTCTCAGTTTGAACAACATTTTCTAGAACCTTCCCTGCACGCCCACACACTGCCCATCAGTGCCCGCAGACTGCCGTCTCCTCTGTCGCACCGCACAAATTGTTGCTGCCTTGTTAGCTGTCTCCCACTGCACAGCAGGCGCTCCCAGGGCATTGCTCCTCATATCACATCCCAGGTCTGCTGCTCCTCTTCCTTCCCCCTCTCTGTCCCCCACTCCCCCACTTCTCTCCTCCTTCACTTCCCATTCATTTTCATCTCAGGGAATATAGGAGAAAGTTAGGCCACTTATACAGTGGGGTAAACTGAAGGAGCTTTGAAACCCCACTGGAGTCTGCAACCAACCTAAAGATTCCAGCTCTCAGCAGACCTGGGAAATAAGGGAACCAACCAGTAAGTCCTGTCAGATCTGCTGTGTGCCCCACATACCAGTGTGGGTGGGGGGCCTCAGGGTTAAATGAGCCAGCAGGTGAGCCTGAGTACAGGTTCTGTTTCCAAGTTGTTTACTTATTGACTCAGTTTCTCATCTGTAAAATGAGGATCATCTATCTCAATAAACGTGTTTTACGTTGTTAATTTTTGTTTTGTTTTTAATGCCATACCCAGTGGTGATGCAGGTTCTGGAAACAGGCTTTCCCTGATACTGCCAGTGGAAGTGTCAACTAGTATAAACTCTGGAGTGGAGACAGGTGGTGCACATCGGAGTCCCTAGAGTGCGCAAGATCTCTGAAACCTGGCTCAGCAGACTCACCTGGAGGAATTTATCCTCAGAATTTATCCTGATTGGTGCACTGTGAACAGCAGTGTGTGTGTATAGTGTTCATCCCAATATCATTTCTAATTAAAGAAATGGAAAAATAGGTAGTGTCCAAACAGGGTATATTGATGGAATTCATTGTGGTATATCCACAGAATAGACCGCTGTATAACTATTAATGGTAGCCATGTAAAAGAATTCTTAATGGCATAGGGAAATTATTAAGATCTATTGAAATAAAGTGAGTAGCAAAACCATAATTCAGTATATTCTCAGTTATTTTTAAGTAGATATATTACTAGGAAAAGGCTAGAAAGAAATTAACCAGTATGTTTCCCTGAGTAAATAATTTAGAATTTCTTTTTGATTTTTGGTAGTTTCCATTTTTCCATAATAAACATATATTACTTTTATAATGTGCTTTAGGAACAATAAAGCATCATGGAAATAAACCTCCCAGAGTTTGCAGCTGGGGCCCCTTTGCCCAGCCCATGAGAAAGCCTAGGTGTTCACCAGTCCAGGCTCCCGGGACCAGGATGGGCAGAGAGTGATCCTGGCTACCTGGGCAAATGGTCTTGTTTCCACGGATGTGCCTTGTCAGCCCACTCAGTTTTTATTCACACCCCTGAGCACACTGATTTAAACCCCCAAATTAAGCTTCATATGAGGTTTTCTGTGATTTTGAGAAGGGTCAGAAGTGAAACTAACAATAAAATTGCCTATCTCAGTAAATTAAATTCATATGTGCTTTTCTGAATGGGCTTTCATAACACTAGTACTTTGGAATCCAGCTGGCTTCCACAGACCTTGGAATGAACAGTCTTCTTTTTTCTTTTTTTTTTTTTTTACACAAGGTTCAATTGAGGAAAAATAAAAATATTTATGAGCTACATTTTTCTCCCACCCAAAATAAAACTAGCTTTTTAGAATCCCATAAGAAAAACAACTGTTTTTATAAGCCATAAACTACATTATTGGGAGAAAACAACATTTGTAATATTTGCATGCTTTTTAGCCATCTGAATTCACCTCTCTGCACACACACACATGCAAGATGAACAATACAGAGGCGTCATCCTGAACTTCACTCTGGAAAGTTAGGTTGTTTGCTCTCCCTGGAAGCCAGGTGAGAAATCAGTGTCAGTAAGTGCTGAGACAGAGTTGGGGAGCAAGTGGGAAATTCAGGGATCAAGGAAGTAAAGACATGTGGTCTACTTCATCAGGATGTTTGGGTTCAAAGAGGGATAGTAAGGACTTTGGGGGCACACGAACCATGTAATTGAGCTGAGGATGCAAAGAGTCAGTAGACATGGAGACAAAAGATAAGGACAGATTTAGGAGGAGATTAAATAAGAGCAAAAGTGGAGAATTTGTCTTTAAAAATAGAGAAGATATTCTTGTCCTCCCAAATGGGAGAAAGGTGCAGCAGGAAAGATGAGGGTACTTGTCTCTGCTACATAAAAGGGAAGGACATCCGCTGCAGGCATCAGGGGCCAGGGTGAATCCAGAGACCTGAGAGGGCTGGAGAGGACTTAACACAGTCACTTAAGACTGTGAAGAATGGGAGAGGAAACCTACTCCACTGAAGCACCAGCGCAGTTAACTGATCCTCTTGACATGGGACCAATTAGAGTGATCGCAGGGCTGTCTCCAGCAGGAGTGGAGACGGGGGTCATTCAGCAGATTCCGTGATGGGAATGGTCAGGGTGGGAGTGGTGGAAGGAAAAGGCAGAGTAAAGATGGAGGGGGCCGCAGGGAGGACTGGAAGTCACTGACCACAAGATTTGGAAGATGAGGGAACCGGGCCTGGGGGAGGAAACTCGCCCTCAGGGCTGACAATGCAGTCAGCATCTTGACAACATATTCCTCCTCCGTTCCCTTTTTCCATCAAACGCCCCTCCTCAGGATTCTGTCTCCAGGGCAGAGTGGCCACAGGCCTACAAGGAGAGTGCTGGCCACCATATCAAAGTGGTAGCTGGAGTTCAAGTCACTGCCAGCTTTGTGTTCTGCTTCCCTGACTTCACTTGGTATTTTCAGCGGATGGACTCTCCTGTCCTTCCAACCCCATTCCCAGCTGAGTTCCAACTTGTAACCACGGGGCTTCTGCCCTGCTGTGGGAACACTGCAGCCCTATGCACAGGAGGGTGAATGAAGGTCCATTTCTTTGGGGAACTGGCCATGGCCAAAACCAGGCCCCCAAGAAGCTGCACACCATGACCCTCACTTCCCAGTGAGCAGGTTGTGGAGCCTGGTTGAGGTGTGGAAACGGTCTCCTCAGAGGCGGGATTATGGCTCCTATAAGGGGAAGGCAGGCTTGAGTAACTTCCTGTAGGCTTCTTTAGAAAGAATAAATGAACATGCATAGAATTAGGAACTAGTAAATCCCATTTATGTAAATTTTCACAAAGCCTTCCACAAGATTTGTACAACATTTACTCTAAAAAAGTAGACTCTCTTGAGAATCAAGCTTATAATCATCACTACCATTTTATAGTTTTATTTGACAATTTTCTTTTCCATCTATAATACTGCGACCTCCTCTTGGAAGTCCTGTGCCCACAGCCCTGCTGTGGCCTTGGCACCGCGGAGCGGCGCATGTGTCAGCGCCGGCACCACTCTGCGCCTGTCGTGTGCTACAGCAGGGCTACGCAGCCACGCCGCCATAGCCGTTATCACTGATTAGGTGGTACTTTCTGATAACGTATAAATAAATGGGCAGAACTACTTCCAGAATGGAGACACTATTTTTTGCCCAAATCTCACAATACCGTGTTCTGAGTGGTTTATCCGTATCTATCACTTTGCACTGACTGTAAAACAGAACCTTGTGAAAAGCAGGCACATGTCCACCCTCAAGAAAGCCCCACGAAGAGAAACAGTAATTAGGGAATGACCTCTCCTGTACAGGTGAGTCGAGGTAGGCCCGCATGTCCCACAGCTGGGAGTCCTTATTTTAGGTTTCATAAAAAAGATGCCCCATAATAGGGAGAGGCCACATCGGCACTGCCTCCTGGGTTGCTCCATCGTATAGGGGGGATTCTCTCCTCATCAGCTCTGACTCCAGTGTGTGGCTCGCCAGCCTGGAAAGTGACAGCTCTGTGTTTTCTGCTCTTCCCCAGCCCATTGCTTGCCGTGTCCTTTGCCACTTGCTGTGCTGTTCCAGGAGTTGCCCTTCTGACCTGGGGGGTGAACCCACTCACAGGAGCCCTGGGGCTCTTCAACATCTTCCTGTATACCTGCTGCTACACCCCGCTGAAGAGGATCAGCATTGCCAACACGTGGGTCGGAGCCGTGGTCGGGGCCATCCCACCTGTCATGGGCTGGACAGCAGCTACTGGCAGCCTCGATGCTGGTGAGTGTCTCACACGCCGCTCAGCTTCTGCTCAACAGACACACAGCGCGGGTGCCTGATCCAGGTGCCCAGAGGCTCTACTGTGAGCATTAGCATGCTCTGGCCAGAGACGTTTGCTTCCCTGACCTGCAGTACTTGGCATTAGAGTCCCCTCTGTTCAGTGCTGCTTCTTATGGCAGTGCACAGAAAGGGCGGTCTGAAATCCTTAGCTAATGGGAGACTAGGTCCTCTAGGTCTCCTGAGACATGGGGAAGCAGCTCTGTCTCAAGCCTGTGAAAACAGGTATGATAAAAAGAAAGTACCTAGAAACCACCAGCCACGTTAGCACTGCTGAGGCGTTTGGGATGTCCCACACCATAGAATTGTCTGGTTCCAGGCCTCCATGCCCCTGTCCTGTTGACGGGACACTCCCACGTCGGCAGGCCTGCTGCATTAGCTTTCTTGTTCGTTCCCACAGATCCAGGTATTTCCCCTCTTAGGAAAGAACAGATTATTTTCATTAGTTTCTAATTTATTTTTATATGATTTGCTTAAATTGTTCATGCTGCCTACAGTAAAACCATTGAGACCTTCCTACATTTTTTGGTGGTATGTCACAATGAAATTTGTGGAGTGAAATAGCCCATTTTTACCATCTGTAAGGGAAGTTTCACAGCCTAATTAGTCAAGTAATTAGTGTGTTTGACCAACACTTAGGAAGGAAGTGGTGAGGTTTCCTGGAATATATGTAAGTACATATTTTTCACATGAGAGATCAAAGGCAGTTGACCATAAACCATTGCCTATAAGCCACATTTCTGAAACTTTTCATAAAAGCTCTTAGACTCTGATCTGGCAAGCTTACCAAGATGATTACACCTTTTCCATGATTGTTTCTCAGAATGGTTTTCATATCCTGTAAATGTCAGCATTCTGTGAATCTGCAAATGCAGTATTCGACAATGCACGTGCTTGTTTGGTCTCTCCACGTGGGAGGCTCGTTCACCACACAGCCAGGTGATCAAGAGCAGTGGCTCTGGTGCAGGGCCCCCTGGGTTTGGAGCCCAGCTCCACCACTCAATGGCTGGCTGCCCTTCAGAACGTACTTGACCTCTTTATGCTATTGTTGCCTTATCTCCCCTACATGGGGCTAATAATGGTCCCTTCTCCTGGTATTGTGAGGATTAAGTGAATTATTATTAAATACTCCTAATTTCTACAATGGGTAGATTGATACAGATTTAAGAAAACTCATGAGGTTTTATTGGTATGCAAACTCTGAGCAATGATGGTTGCCTGGCTGTAGTTTTGAAGACGGAGGTGCCTCCTGGCTTTGGTGGGAAAGAGTACTGGGTTCATCAGCGTGTCTGTCTCAGGTGAGGGAGGCAGGGTGGACCACTTTGGTCTGACAACCCTGGACTAGGTGGTGTCTGAGTTTCCCCCAAGCCCCAGGACACAGTGTAAATCTAAAGAGTACTCCTGCCTCCTGCCGAACTCCTGGTCAGATTCTTCCCCCTCCTCACTTCTGCCTGGAGCCTCAACGTTGACTTGATCCAAACTCCCTGTCTCCCTAACACAACTGTCCTCTCCCCGACTGCCCCCTCCAGATGTTCTAGTGATGGCCGAGTCATGCAGGGTTGGGGCTGCGAATGAAGGTCAGTAACTTCCAGGCTCTCGGCCTCAGCATCACCCCATCCACAGTGATGTTGTGCTCTTGTACTTCACACTTGGATGCCCTGCTCTGAGCCACCTGCCTGTTCCTTAGAGACGGCCCATACCCAGTCAGGAGGGCCAGAACCTTTTTCAGCCTCCTTTAAGCTGGAATAAAGGAACAAGACACCTCAAATTGACTTTTCTGTCTAGGGAATCCCAGGCAAGGCCAGGGTCAGGGGCAAGTATTACAGCTGCAGGGACAAGTATCCCTGGAGACAAGAGAGAGCAGCCACATCTGGGCCACAGAGAACTTGGCGCCTCCATTGTACAGGGTCCTAGGACCCAGGTTCTTGCTGAGGGCTTGATGCCCCTGTTGTAGTCCCAGGGAGTTCCCTATGAAGAGTGGAGCCTCCGCATGCATAGGCTGGAGTTGCATCCTCAGAGGCCAGAGGGAAAAAGAGCTTTTCAAAGTCGTGCCTTTAGGAGCTGCCACTCAGGCAGGAGCCCTTATTGTTCAGGAACAGTCTGGATTTGACTAAACTGCTAATAGATATATTTTACATAAAATTTTGGACATAGTATTTCTGTAATCCAAATTTAAGAGGGACAGCTAAGAGCCACGCAGCCGCAGAGAGAAATGCCTTTGGCCCTGTGTGAGATGGACTTGTATCATCCTTTGTCTCCCATCCTTAAAGACACATCGCTGGACACACAGTAACAGCATGGTTCACTGGCCCCATTCTAATTGACCACAGGTCAGATTATGTACCTAAAGTCTTGTCGGGTTTACACGGAAAGAAGTCTGCTACTGTATATAATGCTTCAAACTGCTTCGAAGAAAGTTTCAAAACATTATATTGGTAAAGCAAACTTGAGATAAGCAGGAAGTCTTTGAATGAATGAGTGGGTGCATAAATGCCTTCTATTTTACAGATGGCAACAGTAGGTTAATCCATGGTCAGTTGCCAAATAGTCACTCAGGGTACCACACAGGAGGAGTGATACAAAGAAATAAGGCATCTGAGGGAATCTAGTTTGAAGATTTTTATTGCTGGGATTTTAGGAACTAGGTTGAACATGATTTTATGTAGTTTTGCTGTCTTCTAGTACTGTACTATCTAGTGGGGCATCTACTAGCCACGTGTGGCTTTTTAAATTAAAGCTGAAACTAAATAAACTCAAAAGTTCAGTTTCAGTTCCTTTAGCCGTATTTCAAACGCCCACAGCCGCCTGTGACTACTAGCCACCACACTGACAGCAGACGTGAAACATTGTCACCCCACAGAGAGCTCATTTAGACAGCACTGCGCAGAAGGGTGAGTTGGTGTCCTTGTGAGCCTGTGCACATCTTCCTCGTGTGAGTTTGTGCTTTGAATAGTAGGGCCTTGTGTGAGACTGTTCCCGTGGTCTAGCAGAGGTCTGAAACAGCCATTCTCAAACTTGGTGCACATCTGAGTCACCTGGAGGGTTTGCTAAAACTGAGACTCCTAGACCCACCTCAGGGTTTCTCACTCAACCCCCCTGGGCAGGGCCTGCAGATCTGCATTTCTAACAAGGTCCCAAGTGATGCTGATGCCACAGAAACCACAGAAACCACAGCCGGAGAACCACCAGCCTGAAAAGAGAAGCAGAGAGAGCTCCAGCTGCCTTGGAAACACCCAGGGTTGGGCGAAGGGCCTGGGCAAGTGGTGTCGTTTGAGATGCCTGAGTGGTGTCATGCGTATTAGCCACAGAGGGTCTGCCTCTTATCTGAGTTCTTATCTTAAGGGACTTATTTGCTTGAAAGAACCCTTCTAAGAATAAAATGGCTCCCAGGCTTTCCTTTCTTCGGTGGTATCTCCAAACCATTTTATCTTTGAACCTCCAAAGACCCTTCACTTTGGAGAAAGCCCATGGGTAGAAAAGTTGGGGTGGGAATACTGCATTGAACCGTCCTGACGGTAGGAAGAGAAGGAGGCAGGGGTGAAGGTGTGAGGGAGGCCAGGAGACCACCCTCCCAGAACAGCCTGGACTAGGAACTGCTGGGGCTCACTGCCTTCATCCCTAGCCTCACTGTGCAGCTGTCAATTGAGGACCTACTGTGTGCAGGGCACTGAGAAGTGCAAATATACCAAAATCCAGTCCTTGCAGAATCATGTCTCACTCAGCATCATTAGGTAATGAAATATTGACTGAGCTAAGCCTTTAGCAGGAAGAGTCCTCAGAGGGTTGCAAAATGACCTAAGGCAGTCTTGGAGTGCAGTGACTTCGGAATTAAGTCAAGGTAAGCTTGCCTGAGAAGGGCAGGTGTTTTCCAAGAAGTGAGAAGAACAAGCACAAAGAGGTTTGTAGGCCCGAGGCAGGAGGCCCTCAGAGGAATCCTGCTCTGCGGAAAGGCAGGGCAGGTACACTGCAGGCCGGAGCAGGAAAGCCTCAGGGCTCCGCTTCCTGGAGACCTAACCACAAAACAGTGTGCAGCTGGTTGGTTCCTTCAGAAATCAGTTGAGTTGCTGAAGCCCGCCTGGCCTCCCAAACTTGAGTGTCTTCTCTCACCTCCTGTCCTCCTGTCCTCCCTGGTCAAAACATCATCCTTTGAGTGTTGAATGAAACATCGGTCGGATCGTCCTTTGCAAGAGCAGCTTGGGAACACGAGAGAACCCTCAGGTGGGAATGAAGGGCAAATGACCAAAGGGCGGCCATCACACCAAACTTGTTCCTTGCCTTGGCCCCGCCTTCCCTGACTGCTCAGCCAGGACTCCACGCACCCAGTGCTGTCATCTGTCACTCAGTCGTGTATACCTGTGCAGAAGCCATTTCCCGGGGCTCAATAGATGGTGGGCAGGACTGGAGAGCATGCGGCTCAGGGCCGTTAGAACATAGGAACCTGCCAGCGTCCCCTGTTGAAGAAGCTCCCTGTCCAGTCCGGAGACAGAGGGCCAATACAATAGCTGGGGAAGAGGGTGGGTGTCCCAGTGGCTTGTGGAGTCAGGAGGTAGGTGTTCAGAAGGACCTTCTCCCTGTCCCGGAGGCTAGCTGGTCTGTGAGTTGTGCTGTGGCTGCCGGGCTGGTGAGGACCCCAGACTGAGCACCACACAGCTTCTGCCGCCTTCCCTCCCTCCTCCAGTAAAGGCCTGAAGCCTAACTTGCAGGTGGGGAGGGATAATGGTTCTCTGAGGGTCTGATTCCCCTGCCCACCCCCCCACCCCCGCAGCTACTTTATTGTTTTTGTTTTGTTTTGTGCTGGGTTTTTGTTTTCTCGTATCAGATAGTGAAAAACAATTCTCATTGTTTTAGATGCCCCAGTGGGCAGGGTCCAAACCTGTGCTCACTGCTGCATCCCTGGTTAACCCAGCACAGGGTGAGTGAGGCAGGGCCGGGAGGGGGGAGGAAATTGAACGGGTTAGTGTATGGAAATTGGGAACACTAGGTCAATGTCAGTTGTTCTTGATATTTGCTATTTCATACCTCCACAAGGAGTGAGAAGCAGCATGCTTTTCTTGCAGTGGGGGCAGCACAAACAGCCTCAGTGGAAGTGTTGTTTAGAGAGGAGCTCCGGCCAGCACATCTCCGTGTGTCTGAAGATCATCCATCATCAGAAAGGTTTTTCTCTGCATGCATTCCCCTCCCAGGTGGGGCCTTTTCCTCCCACCTGTCTAATGACATTTTGCCTTCTTCTTTTTTTACATAAAATTGCTGTTACTAGAAAATAGTAGAAATGCTCGCCCAGGAGAACACGGGAAGGCCACATGGCAGGACCGCCCCTGGTCCCAGGTCTGGCCCGCTGGCGCCTGGGTGGGCTCCGCACACAGAGGACAGCAGGGAGGAAGGGATCCGCGGGGCCCAGCAGAGGGCCTGCTGGGGTGGGCAAGGGGCACTGCAGATCAGCGCTGGACAGCAGGCTCCCCGCTCCCAGCAGGCCCAGAGCTGTGTGCATTAGGCCTCAACAGTGTTTATCTCAAGACTCTATTTAGTTTCTCCGGGAGTCAGGTTAAAGACTCTTCCCCCTCCTCCTTGCTGAGGCCACCTCTCTTTCCATCAACCCCATTCCTTTAAAAGGTTTAGATTCTATTTTGTAATTTTCCTAAATTTGAATATATCCCAAATCTTGGGAATTTGCAGCATGGGCCTGGGTGACAGTCTTGAGAGCTGACTTGTAAATTGCCTTTGGTTTGTAATTCAAATGTTGTTGTGTGGTAAACATTAATTATGTCAGACAACATTCAGTTACAAATGAGGACTTAGAAATGGGCTCTTATCAGGAAGTGACATTTGGCAGATGGATGGTTTTAGTAACAAAAAGAGAATGAGTTTTTTTAGCCTCAGCTGGTGAACTACAAAATGTTAAATGCTGTTTCACTTTATTTACCTCCTTTATTCCAGGATAAGAAAATAGAATAAAGACAATTTATTCATTCTCTCATTCAGCAAATATTTGAGGGCTTACTAAGTACCAGTACTGTTCAACCCAAGCACTTTTAAAGATTTCCTGTAAAATGGTGCCTCCCTTGAAATCAAACTCAAAAATGAGTATGGTCATTTTGTGTGAGATTTTCTTTTTATAAGTAGCCTTAGAGCCTCAGATGAATTGAGATAAATGATATTTTTAAAGACAAAATGAAGAAGGAATGTTTTCATGGGAATATGAGCATGCCAAACAGTATTTAGAGCCCTGTTCTCCCCAAAGACAAGAACACAAAAGGCTGGAAATGCACTGCCAGCCCCGAGGCTGGCAGGGTGACTGACGGCCGACTCTGGTACTGCGTGTGCTCCCGTCTTGTCAGCGCGCCGGGTTGACTGTAAGTGATAAGCCTGAAGGAAATGAGGGCCCGCACCTTGCATGGCAACCTGGTGGACACAGCGCTTGGCACAGAGTGCATGTCTCACCAGCACGGTTCAAGGAACAGATTAGTATTGGGTGATAAGATGGAAAGAACCTGCAGGTGCCCGAAACTGCCCTCTAGGGGGATGGGAGGAAGAGAAGAGGAGAGCGAAGCACTTTTTTCAGAGTCAGACAGAGCTTTGTGCTTCCTTTACTCTTGTCTTTCCCTTCAGATGCACCCCGCAGTGATTCCACTGGACAGTGGGAAGAGTACAGCAAGGTGAGGGGAGGGAGGGCACCCGTGTGCCCTCCATTGTTCCTGCATCACTTGCACAGAAGTCTCCAAGGGCAAGCAGTTGCTGCCAAGCTCCACTTCCCACTTCCAGGGGACTTTTAATCTCCCCTTTTGTGGCTGTGCAGTTGATACACTGGCCCCACATCCTCTTCCCTTTATTTGTTGTGCCCTGGAAGTCTATTGCCCCGTTGAGGCTGATCTGTTTCACAGGCTCCTTTGTGTTAGCCCTCAAAAGAAAGCTTTGAAATCTATGAGCATGAAGCTTTGGGTTTGGCTCTGCTTTTCCAGCTAGCCCCCAGTTCACATAGCCATGTAACCCTGACAGCACAAATGTAACCAGCCTTGGAATGGACCGGCTACCCAGGGCCACACGTCGGGGAGCCTATTGTACTGGGGGGATGGCCTCCCGAACCCAGCACCAAGGTTTGCTGGAGCTGTGTTCCCTGATCCTTGTCAAGGCCCCGCGTGAAAGGGGACGGGCAGTGAATGGGCTCGGGTGGGAAGGGGAAGAATGCAAGAAAGCCCACTGCGAGCGGAGGAGCAGACTGAGACCACTGCACTGCCTTCCAAAGGGAGTCTTCCTGGGAAGATTACACTGGAGTCCGAGCTCCAACCTAAAAATTTCGGCTCCATTCTCTTGGAAACCACTCAGCCAGAGCTGCCCTGGCTTTGCTCGCCAACAAAAGAATGGAATTGTGCCATGGCAGCATTTCCAGATTCAGGCAGAGAGTTTAGGAATACGTGTATTTTCAAAGAGTCACTGGAAAGACATTGGTTAGCCCTGCCCCCGAGATATGTCCCCCTTGTCAGAGCTGGGTGACATGAGATAAGGGTTCTCTCCAGCTGTCGGCACACAAGCCGCAGGGTAGATGTGCTCTTCAACGTTTCCTTTGTGTGGAGAAAAATAAACACCTCCCTGGACACCGGGACGGTCTCCGGAGGTGCCTTCGAGCTGGGATTTTGGCATCCTGGTCTCAGGAAGTTGCTGTCCTCTGAGAACCAACAGCTACGATATGCCACTTATTTCACAGACTTGCAGTATTTTATATATTCATAGACAAACAAATATTTTGTGAAAATAAAGGAAGCAGACATTTCTTCCAGATGTGATTAAACCAAATATGTACAAAGATTCTGCTGTTAAGTAGGAAAATGAAGAAATGCATTTAATAGAAGCACAAAACCATAGGTTTGTATGGGTGGATTGAAACTCTGAGACCATCTTCGGATCTTGGTTTACAAATTAGAAGGTTTCCTCTTCCAGGAAGCCTTCCCTGACCTCTCCAAGGCTGACTTTGGTCTTCCTCCTGTGAGCCCCACATGCCCTGCCCCTGATGTCATATTCATGGCCTGTCATCCTGTATGTCGTCTCTCCCTGGCCAGGCTCCAGCCGACGGCCTGGATAACAGACTGCACCCATCACTAGTGGGTGCATGTGAGTATTTGTTGTTAGCATAGATCAGCCCAGTAAAAATAGATGGCTCTGGGGTAGTGAGGCTGAGGGGATGCCTTTGAACAAGTAAACTGAGTGCTTTATGTTTACCACACAAGGAAGGTGGGCACCCCGCCCCCTGACCACTTCACGTCTTCCTATTCTCTTCCACTTTATCTTGATAGAGAGAGTAATTTGTTTTACACCATGTGGATGAGCAGAGTCAGTTGCAGCCCATCAAGTAGAACCGTGTGGGGGGCTGTTGTTCTGATCACAGTCTGTTCAGGCTAAGCTGTGATTTCTAAAGCTCTTTGGTTTGTGACAGGAGCCAAACCCATACCCAATCTCCTCTCTCACGGAAAGCAGTGTGCAACTCCTATAAAAATGGTTTTTTAAATTGTTGTTTTAAGCAGAAGCATAACTGAAAAATGTGTATTGAGCAAAATGGAATACTCCAGTTGGCACACTAAAAAGAGAGCTTTGGGAAAAGACAAGGAAAATCCCTTTGGGCCTGATCCCTTCACCAGTTAGAAGCCGGTTTCCCAGCTGACGTTGCTTTTTCTCAGCCACTTTGGTAACCAAACAGATACTGAGCTCTGACTTGTGCTCCCTCCCTGTTTCTCACTCATCGCTGAGGTTCTCAACTGGACACATCTTGGTCTTGTCGGTTTCCTGTGCTTCTGTCATAACTGCAGGTGGAAATGCAGTCCGGCCTTTGGGACATGGGACGGCTGGTGAGCTGCAGGTCGGCTGTACCATGTACCTTGCCCTCAAAGCTTCACGGTGACCCAATGTCCTGAGAGTCTCTAACAGCACTTCCTCTGCACTGGTCCCTTTAAAATCCAGAGAGCATCCAATGTTTCTATCAAAATACAAGGAACAGTCTGTCGTCCCCCTGCTTACTATTCAGTTGTGACTGGATGGTCCAGACTGCCCTTCTGTGCCCTCTGCTCCCCCAAGGCTACTCCCTGTCAGGAGAAACACTGCAGTCTGTTGCCTGCTCGCTAGCATTATGTCTGAAAAAGCAATTCACACACATTAACTTAAAAATACTTCATTGCTGAAAAATGCTAACCATCATCTGAACTGATAGACTTGCTCAGTGCAGGGTTGCCACAAACCTTCAATTTGTAAAAACTGCAGTGTCTCTACACAGCACAGTCAAACAAGGTATGCCTGTGATTGAAACCAACTGTTTTGAAGGCACCAGGACTCTTGGGAAAGCACCTCTGCAGTTTCTTCTCCCAACACGTATCCCTCTGCTCAGCTCCACTGGCGTTTGGATCACCACCACCTAGCAGCTGGATGTTACTAATTTGAGTCAATACGTGGCAGCAGTTTTCTAGAAGGGCTGGGTCACTGGACTGAACACCTTTGGGCAAGTTGATTCATCTTCTCACCTATGAGAGTAAACCCCCCTATAGGAAGGGGTGCTGTGAGCATTGGACAGCATGCACAAGGGCAGAGCTCCTCTACCCAGGGCCCAGGGCACGACAGCCATGAGGCAGTTAGCTGGGATGTCCTGGAGACAGTTTGGAACGCCAGAAGCAGGACTCTTCATGTCCCCACCAGGAGCACACTCACCTGTGCACGTCCCCAGACTGCACCACCTAAGTAAAGTCATCAGGTCAGCCCCCCTCAGCACTCCTCACTGTCTCCTGCCATTCGTGGCCCACCTTCCTGTGGTGACCTGCTTTGCTGGGGCCAGTCCTGCCGAATCCCCAGGCCCATCCGGTAGCTTCCCTTCCCTTACTCCAGCCTCCATGCCCTCCAGACAGGCCTGCAGTGTCTCCTCCCAGGATTCGATAGAATTCTGCTTCCAGTCAGTTGGGTCATGGCTCAAATGTCACCTTTGGGAAGCCTTCCCTGAGTAGCCAACCACACTGTCACCTGGTTTTGATTCAGTAAATAACGCTCATTGCTGTTGCTTGTGTTTATGTCTGTCTGCCCCTCTAAACTTTAAGCAGGGCTTATCCTGGTGGCCACCACCTTCCTAGCACCCAGAATTGGGTGTTCATGTGGTGACCCCCGTCACCCACCTACCCATGGAGTCAGCAAATAGCAGCTCCTTCCCTTAGTACTGGCATTAAAATTGCAGTGTGTTTGCATGAACTAAGATATGTCTATATGTTATTTATAGATAGGATTCACACAGATTTGGGGGTTTTACTGAAAAGGAACCCTAAAATCAAGGCTTTATTGTTTCCTTCCACATTGGACAGACTCAGTTGACTTACAGGAATGGGCAGGAAGCTGTCCCGGGGGCTGAAAGCAGGCCCATCCCTCTTCGGCCTTTACACCCATGCAAGTCCTCCTCCCCTCATTACAGCTGCCTGCTACGCTTCATTCAGAAATGGCTATGGCCCTGCCCAGAACATTGTGAATGAAAATCGCTGTTCTTTCTTTCAGATGACGTCCAAGCCTGCCCCTGGTGTCCCTCTGCAGCTCGCTCTCTTGAGGCAGACAGAGGAGAGATTAAAAGAGGGGCCCATTTCTCACCCTCACCAGCTCCTGCACAACAGGGGCCCTTCTGGACTGTAGAGCCCAGACTGACTTTCTCAGTGATTCTGAGTCATGTAAACCACTCTCCATCTGGTGAATTCTGTGGTAGCCATAGCCCCATCCTTTTTCTGAACAGTCCCACAGATGCAGGGACTGCATCTTCAAGGAGCCTGATTACCTGAAACAGGACTGTGGCTACAAGTTCCCAGCCTGTCTGTGTGGAACAGCACTTCCCTAGGTAGATGACACTGGTCATAAACTGTCAGTTCTCTGATCAGGGACCCCCAGGCGTCAGAAATACGGCTGAGAGTCAGAGCACCCAAGACCCTCTGCAGAGGGAGAGGGTGGGGAGTGGACCAGGTCCTGATAGTTGGCTGTAGGGGGTCTCACATACCAGTGCTGGAAACAGTGGCCCAGACGCCATTGTTGCTAAAGCAGCTCCTCCTTTTACATGGGGTTTCCACTGAGGAGTCTCAGGACCTCCACTGCAGGAGTACTGAGTACTTCCTGTACTCCACCTCCACAGACATGAAGATGGAACACATGCTTAAGGAGTTGTCCACAGTCAGCTAGGAGACATGGACAGGATACTCAGCACAGCTTCAGCTCTGGGTACGCATCCTGGCCAGACCCTCCCACAGCCACCCCAGCCACTCTCCCGGATGTCTTCCCTCAGCGCTCACCCAAGGTCACCTTCATGGGCTTCCCTCCCTACTTCCCTGTACATCCTCTCAGTGAGCCTCATTGCCAGGGATTCCCAGCCTAGGCGTTGCCCTTGATGCTCCCTCTCCTGCTCCTGATCTCTGTGCACATGGTCTGTCATTGCCGCCACCCGAATCCCATGCTAGTGCAGGCTCTGTCTGTGTCTGCTCTACCACGTTCATCTCATCTCCTGATGGATCCTTCTTACCTGCTCTGAGCCTCTCAGGTGTGTTCTTCACCAGCACTCCTTTCCTGGCACCCCCGACCCCGCACAGGCTCACATGTTCTTACATGGAAAGGTCCTTTGTGACTGCTGCTTTGAGGGGAGCGCTCCCATTGTTCTCTGCACTGCAGCCACGTGGGCCTTCCTTTTTTATTTCATTTTGTAAATTGTCAAACAGTAAAATTGACCCTTTCCCTTTTGTCGCAGAGCTCTATAAACCCTACCACCGGACTCATGTCCCTTCAGTACTTCACTGCACTGCACATCTCCCTGCCCTAAGTCCCATGCAGAGCCCTCTCCGGACTAGGCTTCTTCTCCCTGGGAGCTCAGTTCAGATGCCCTTCCTCACAGCAGTCTCCCCCAGCCTCCTGACCTCGTGCTGCAAGCCGGCGTTGCACGTCTATCTGCACAGCGAGGAAGTGCTGACGGGCGTTCACTCCTGTGGCTCTGGAGAGATGATGGGAACTCAGTGCTGCGGGGACACATGGCTTTGTTTCATCCCCAGTGCTTGCACTCTACTGAGGGCACTCAGTAGACATGTTTGCGTGACTGAATGAGTAATAAATCTCTTACTCAGTATGACTGTGGACCCTGCCTGACACCGAGGGAGGTGGCTTAGTGTAGTGGAGCCCAGTCTTTGTATGAGACAGGCTCCTTTCGAACTCCTCCTTCACCTTTGGAGAATGTGTCATCATCTGATTTGTTTGTGTGTGTGTTTGTTTAATGAGCATGAAACTCACCTGAAATCCTATGGTCCAGATTAAATGAGGTCAACTGTAAAGTCTCACATAACAGTGTCCGTCAATGGCAGGCTTCACTACACCTGTGCAGGTGTGGGGAGGTCCTGCTCTAGAGAAAAGGGCTAAGTGGTGCTCAAGTGGTACTAACATGTCCTTGTTGGAAAACTGCAAAACCTACAGACAGGTTACTATTCTACCCTGGAACCCAGGTCCTTTGTGCCAGTCTGTTCATTTAACGCATGCTGTTTTAGTGCCTTCTGCCTGCCACATCATGCAGGCTCTGGGGAATTGGAGAGCCATGTGCCAGGCACCCAGCCTGGGGCTCCACCAGTCCCTGGTAGAATTGTTGGTAGGTACACAGACAAAAACCAGAGTCCCCAGGCAGGCCTGGAGCTATATACCTTTTCTGTCACTGCTGAGCAGGGAGCTGCCAACAGCTCTGAGGCGGGACCTTGGGGAGCTCAGCCAGGGGGGCTTGGAGTGTCCTTGAGCCTGCTGAAGTACCCTCTGGCAAGGCCCAGTGTGTGGGCACAGAGCTGAAAGCCCAGCAGAGGTCCCACTGGGGCAGCCCACTGTAAACATGTTTGCAAGTGTGTAGGGGCTTCTTACATTGTCATAGTGCTGGGCAGGAGCCTCAGGTGATCACAGTCCTACAGTGGGGCAGCCCACCTAGGAAGCCAGGCATGCCTAGTGCAGGCATCTCTCTGCTGAGGTGGAAAGCTGGGGGTGGGGAGTCTTGGAGGGCATTCGGCTCCTTGACCCTGCCTGTCGCAGATGGGAGGCCACATTGGGCAAGCAGAGCTAAGAGCAGAGCCTGAAGAGAGTCTGAGATCCAGTGAAATGGGACAGAGCGCCTCGGGGCTGGGGAGGCTGCAGGGTGAGACAAGTGGTGCCTTTGTCAAGTTTCTGATGACACATCTTTGCCTCCCTTTGTCTCTAACCCTTGCTCAGGAGCATGTCTCTTGGGAGGAATCCTGTACTCCTGGCAGTTTCCTCACTTCAACGCACTTAGTTGGGGCCTCCGAGAGGACTACTCCCGAGGGGGCTACTGCATGATGTCGGTCACCCACCCAGCCCTGTGCCGGCGCGTAGCCCTGCGCCACTGCCTGGCCCTGATCGGACTGTGCACAGCAGCCCCCATCCTGGATGTTACCACGTGGACCTTCCCCGCCATCTCGCTGCCCATCAACATGTATATTTCCTACCTCAGCTTCCGGTTCTACGTGGATGCAGACCGGAAGAGTTCCAGGAGACTGTTCTTCTGCAGCCTCTGGCATCTGCCCTTGCTCCTGCTGCTCATGCTCACCTGTAAGCAGCCACCACCAGGTGGGAAGAGTGACAGGGGAGAACCTCAGGGTTGAAATCACAATGGCATGTGGGAAAAAGCAAAAACATACCTGGAGACGCACAACTTTCCCCCTTTGCTGTTAGGCAAGACTGTTGGTAATTCTGGAATGAGAGAATTACCAGGATTTAGTAGAAGGTTGTAAAATGATTTGGTGGTTAATGGTCATATGGCAAATTTTTTAAATGATGATATACAAAATGCTCCCCAAGTAAGAAATGGTTTAGCTCAGTTGATTAACACAAAGAGGGAATATTTTTCTCTTTGAGGGTCTTTACATATCTCTTCTCCAGCCCCACCCCTCTTGGTTTTCTTCTTCCTCATATAGATGAACAGGTGCACCTCCTCCTTGTCTGCCCCCCACCACACACACAGCCCCACCTGCCACCAGACCTTTCAAGGTGAGCACTCATTCTCTGGTATCTGTGGTTCTGTGGCCTCAGGTCCCTCAAGGACCATGTCAAAGGACATGCATGCTGCTGGCTGCAGCACCCCCTTCCCTGTGAGTGAGCCAGGGTCCCCAGTTCCAGCTCTCTCTACTCCATACATGTTCTCAACCGCATATTCCCTCAGACGATAACAGAATACCAAGGATGGCCTGTTGCATGCCGTTTGGAGGAAGAATTCCAAATGGTTGCCTAGGGAATCTCTGACTGGACTGCCAGTCCCTGCCCACCCCCAGCACATATCAGCATTTCAAAAACTCCAAGGAATCAAAGGCATCTTTATAGTTCACTGTCAAATATGGGAGGAGCCTGAGGCATTGCTTTATGGAAGGGTAGAAACCCCTCCGGCTCAGCTTCCTCATTGTTCTCTTTTGTCCTATGTAGATGGTCAGCCCCCTTTCACTGCATGGCTTGTCCAGGCCCATCTATGAGGGGAAGCCAGAAAAAGGTGAGCAGAGCTCACATTCTTGTCCCTTTAGTGAGAAACACATCTCCATCCTGGCCTCTTGATTTCAGGAATTAGCCTCCACATGTCCAGCGGCTCTGCAAGCCAGAGCCCGAGTTGGACTCCTGGTGGGGCCGCCTCTGGTTCAGAGCTGTGAGCTCCTGTCCTAGGAGCCAGGTGTGACTCAGTCACCTGTGGTTCCATCAGCTCTTCATATATGCCCCCTCATCCACCGTCCAGTTCTACTTGCCTGAAGGTCTTGAAGCTTAACAGAATGTTTTACTTACTCATTCTCCCTGTAGGAATTAATTTGGAGAGTTTAAACAACATTTAAACTGTTGTTGCAATATACCTGATCTCTCAGAAATTTCTGACACAATTGCAGATAGCATCTGATCCCTGTTTCTACTTATCTGAAATATTAGCTCTTGGCAGTGTCTGGGTGGTTTACTGCGGGGACGTGGCACAGGAGTGTCTGGAAAAAACATGCACAATTTGTCGCAGCCCTGACATTTGTAAAATGCTTCAGTTCTCTTTTTATGCTGCAGTAAAGGAGTATAATAAGAATGGAGTATCTGATGTCATTTTGTTTAGTCATCCATGCTGAGGCTGGACAGTTCCTGGTGGAGTTGATAACACTGGACCCACTCTCATGAGCTAGCAGAAGGCTGGAAGGCAGCACATGGTTCTGTTTGCAGGTGGTGGGATTGAGCCCCCTGGAATTTTGATGCCTGTGTACCCAAAAGCAAAGGGCCGTGACCCACCTGCCCCCACCCTACCTTCTGCTCAGAATCATCTCGTCTCTCCCTTCTTCCTTCAAAACCATTGCCAAAGGAATCTTCCTGGGGAAGTCTTTGACCTGTCCTTCTGCCCAGAAAATACCAATGGCATGCCATCCACCCAGCATGTGAAAGCCAAGCTTCTTACTCAATCCCAGCATACCCACCAGTTTTCTCTCCAAGAAACTTTGATGTGAAGCTACTTCACTGACTTCTCGCTGCTTCTCCCACCTCTCAGAAGCCGTGCTGGCCCTCCCCAGCCCCTGTCCTGTGTGTCCTGGGGTAGAATGTGAATTCACATTCCCGTGACTACAACAGCCACAGCACAGACAGTTGCTCCATCATAAGGACTCCACTCCTGTCAGCATTTCCCTTGCAGGTGAAGCGTATGTCCCCCAAGGGCCCTTACCAGGTATCTCTGGGAGATTGTGCCTACTACCACTCTCCTGGGGAGTCCCTAGGCACGTGTGCATAGTAAGGCCTTGGAAAGACTCAAGGTTAAAAATATAAAATCTGAGTTTGCCCACCTGGTGTTTCCCAAACCTACTAACCAGAACCCTTTGCCCTGTGTGACACCTCCCAGCCCTGCCTTAGTCTTTTCCCTACAGTGCATCCCACCCAGCACCTTCACTTCCTGTTTGATTTGCTACAAAAACAGCCGGGACCAACCGCTTTGGTGCCCGGTGGCAGCACCAGGAGCAGAGCACAGCTTTCTCTTCTTGCTGACTGGCATCACAGGAGACACTCCTGAGTTCAACCTGAGCGACCACTCCTCACATCCCCTCCCTACACTGCGGGTGCTGGGATGCCTGTAACTGCCTGCAGGAGGAGCTCAGGGCAGAAAGGCCTTTGGAAAATGCCCACTTGGCCCTTCTAATGACATGCTCACTGCCCAAGAGAACACCATTGGCCTTGAGGACTGGGTCGGGATTTTGCCTTGGTCCTTTCTCTGGAATCAAGCCAGTTAGTGATCCCCCACAAAGTTCCTCGTCTGTGAGCTGTGCATTTTCCTTACCTGCCTAGTAGGATCTGTGGTGTCAGCCAACCAGGCAACCAAATAAAAAGCAAGTGGAAACCAAACAGGGTCCAGCAATTAGCTTGGACATTTGGCATGCTGCCTTTGGTCTTTACCCGTCAGCTGTGAAACTTTTGAAATAAGTTTATATCTTCTAATCTGCCTAAAATAGATGTTAAGTAGGAACAGTATACTCGCTGCTTTATTGGAAACCCAAATGTAATTGACCTCATGTTGGACAGGTTGTAATTTCCAGCATCTTTTGGCCACAGTTTTCTAACCAAATATATGTAAAGCGATGTTCTAGATCAAAGAACCTTTGACACTCAATTCCCATGTCAGGTTGCGTCACTCAGTTGCTGGACCTCATCATGCACATCACAGGCCATCTGAGAGGCAAGGCATCTGGCAGCATCCAACCACCCCAAGCTTGCATTCCGATGGGCCCAGCCTGGGTCCTGCCCACTTTGCACTCTGTTGAGGCCACCAGGTTGAGCCCTCTGAAAATATACCCCCACCTGACCACTGCTACCAGCTTCCTGTAACCCCCCATGTCTCCCATATATCCTCCTCCCATGTTTTCCCCACATGACAGCAGCCAGAGTAGTCCTGCCAGGGCACCAGGCAGACCACAACATGCCCCTGCTCTGCACCCTGCAAGGGCTTCCTTTCATCCATGAATGCTATGCAAAGACCTTATAGTGCCTACACAACCTGGCCCTGCTCCCTGCCCATCTTGGAACTACTCTCTTGCCCCCACCCCACTATCCTGCCCACTCTCCTTGCTTTTCCTCAGATGCTAGGAGCAACCCCACTGGGAGCCTTGGCGCCTCCTCTTCCCTCTGCCTGGAGTCCTTGCCCCACCTCTGCTCAAGGATCCCCTTCTGACTTCAATGAATGACACCATCAGACGCTCTATGTCCACCTGTATGTGTATGTCACTACCACTTATCATCTGTCTCCCCCCAAGAACACAAGCTCCACAAAGGCCAGGACTTCATCTGCACACCACTTTATCCACAGTACCTAGAGTGGTGCTTGTCACAGAGCAGGTAATGGATCCGAGCTTTTTGAAGGAAGAACCCCATTGGGTCCCATGGTCAGAGGGACGGGGTCTGTTAGCCACAATCAAGAATGAACGGATTCAGAAAGGTGTTTATAATGGGGCTACATGAAAAAAAGGGCCTTTAAGCCATTCTTATCCTGCTGCTGGTATAATCTTTGTTCTCAGGACTACACCAACCAGAAAGTACTTCCAGGCCACCAGCCCACAGCTCTGATTTGTTTCTGAAATTTGTGTCCTCTATCTTCAAACCACCACCCCACCCACCACTGTTCCTGTTGCATTCATCTGCCATAGCACCCCAAAATATGCAATCTGTAGCTGTACTCACCTGGTTTTCCACAGTTTCCCTGCTTCCCCCACCCTTCCCCTGCACCACCATTGGACTGTAAGCTCAGTAAGGCAGAAATGCTTGTTTCTCCCTGCTGGGCCAAGGCACCAGAACAGAAGGCACTCAGTAAGTGCCCATGTGGCAGGTGCTCCATCAGTGATGCAAGGAAGGAATGAGTGAGTGGCTTCAGGGGCCGTGGTCTCTGCTCAGCTCACAGACCGGCACTTGAGGGTCTGAATCTAGGACAGATGCAGCTCTCAGTCTGTTTTGTGAAGAAAATGGCCACAGTTCAATCAAGATGAGTTACTGTTATTTCCTCCTGATTTTATTTAGTCTTTGTTTTCCAAATTATAGTAAATTTTAATTATTTGTTCCATCTCCAGGGCTATCTTGACTTAACTACTCATCAGTAGAGTCCAAAGTTAATCTCTCTTCTTGGCCATCATTTCTCTTGGCCAAGAAGACAGATCTTTACTTTCTATTTCCTTTTTCAAACATTAGCAGAGAATTTAGCATCAGGTTCCATCTTCTTCCCTAATCATCTTCCACTAGAGTCGGTGTTTTGACTCATTCCCTGCAAACATGAGCTCAGCTCTTACCTCCGTGGTATAAGAGCCAGCATGCATCAAGTTCAGCTAAAGGAATGGAACCCTAACCCGGTTTAATAAATCAGAGGTCTGCCTCGGAAGTGGAAGCTGAGAGAATGGGGCCCCAAATGCAGAGAATGTCAAGAAGGAAGATTGGCCAGATTGGGTGGGTAAAAATGGGGCATCAGGGTCTTGGTAAGAACCGGTCTGTCCTCACCAAACAGCCCCCAGAGGGCACTGCAGGCTGGGGCACTTCCTGCACCTGCTCTGGGCTAATAACTCCTCTCACTGAGGCAAAGCAAGAACAGAGCTGGGGACTGGCAGAGGGAGGGAAGGTGGGGAGGGAAAGGACTCCACAGGAAACTTCAGAGGAGGCAGAGCCAAGTATTTGGTTGGGTAACTCCTCCCTACTTCAAACCTCTAAGGAGAGCAAGGTGACTCAAACAAACACTCAGGGAGAGCATCAGAAACAAGAGCCCCACCCCTTCCCAGCTTCAACAAACAGAACTAACACAAACCAAAACCAAGCTGAGAGGAGAGGCAACTTCCTTTCTGTGGCATGAGTTAACTCAACAGCCATTCACTCTATTATCCACTGAGCAAATAATTACCCCAGGGTGCTTTGTGTTCAGCCTTATGTGGGATGAAGAGAAGAAGTGAGATGTGGCCCTGACCCCAAGGAGTCGACCCTCAGACATGTAGGGCAGCCATGCGGGGCAGGGTAAAGGGGCCACTACATCTCTCACCCACTCCTGCGGGAGGGTTGCCTTTGTTCAGCCTCACTGGGGCCTTCTCAGCACCTGCTTCTTCATGGCCCTGGTTCTTGTGTCTCTTGAGTTAAAGATTCTTTGGGTCCTCTCGTCAGGGCTGCACACTGACCACAGGACTGGTCTGGCTATAGGTCCTACTCCCCACTAAGGAGATCGGAGTGCCCCTGAGAATTCAACCCAGCCTACAACCTTCTCTTGCCCTACTCACACCCTCTGTTCTTCACAGATCAGTCTAGTGTCTGCATCACCTCAGCTGGGTTTTTGTGTTCCAGTGAGAGAATGCAGTACAGACCATGGAATATTGGGCCAAACATGAAGAGGAAAGGGAGAGAGGGGAGAAGGCATTCTAGATGGAGGGATGAGGGGGAGCAAAGGGCCCGTGTGAAGTTGCATGGAGAGTCTGGGAGAATGTAAGAAGGCCTTCTTCATAGCTCGTGTATGGGACCAAGGGAGGGACAGGGGACGAGGCTGAAGAGAAGATGAGTGACCAGGTATGGCCGACTTCATGTATATCTAAGTAGTCTGCACTTGACTCCCTCTCCGCCCTAAGGGATCAAATGGACTTAGCATGACTGGGTTTGTAGAAGGTTGACTGGGACAACTGGGGAGACCAGGTGCGTGATGATGGGTCTGAATCTGGACAGATGAGGGAGAGGGAGAGCAGAAGCACAGAGGGAAATCCACAGGCCTGGGCAGGGTGATTGACAGAAGGGAAATCCTGGGATCCAGGTTCCCAGCTTGGGAGGCAAAGTGGTATCATTCACTGAGGTGAGTCCTCTTCCATTGGTCTTGTCCCCTTCTCTTCCTTTGCCAGGCCTGAACTCCCCCCACTGCATGGCCCTGAACAAGAGTCTTCCCTGGCCACTCCTGGCTGCAGTCACACCACATGGTGCAGTGTGCTCGGAGCACCAGCTTACTCGAAACTGGGCATTGCCTTTGGGTTGGCAGCATGGTCCCAAGGCCCTCCCAATCCAGTGCCTCTGCCCGAAAGGCTCAGAGCAGGAACTTATTCTCACCCTCTCCCTTCCCTCTCCCACTGACCTGAGTCTTTCCAATCTGGATATCCTACACACCAGACCTCGTGTCATGTAGGTCTGAACTCACTAGACGATCTGAATTCACTTTCCAGATAAGAATGGGATTGTTTACCCTATAACTGAGCCAAATGGTGGCTAACATTCATTCAAGCTCCTCAGTGTGTCATTTGTATTTGTTCACCTCTAGAATCTAGATGATTTACCCAGAACTGGACTAGAAGAAAAGTTCACAGCGATTCTCGTAGCACAGCATATCCTCATTAGTTAACTATTAGCCAGCCCTCCTGTATCAGTTTAGACTGGTAATTGCAAATGACAGAAAACACAAGTGAAACTGACTTAATCAAGAGAAGAAACATGTTGGTTTATGTAGTTGAAAGATCCAGAAGCACGTCTCCTTCAGGCATGGCTCGATCCAGGATGCAGGTTATTCTCTCCACTTGTTGGCATTATTCTTCATAAGCTGTCTCCCATTATGAGTAGACACCCCCTTGAACAATTATTTATTTCTGTTTTCACAAGTGTGTATTGATTACTTCCCTTGTGTCAGGTGCTGTGCCAGATGGCGGGGATGCAGCAGTGAACAAAACACTCAAACATCCCTGCCCTCATGCCTAAAATGGCTCTAGAAGAAAATGTAAAAAAAAAAAAAAAACAACCAAAAAAACCCAGCAACTTTGGTTGCTTCTGGGGTGGAGAACTATGTGTCTAGGAGACAACTTCTTATTCCAACCTAGTGAGAAAGAAAGTCCCAGAATTGAGATACTGTCCCTAAGGGTCTGGAATGAGGTCTGCACCCCTTCTTGACCAACACAGCCTGGTTCAGGTCGATCCAAGCCAATATCGGGGAGCCAGCCATCCCTTCCCATGAGGACGGTTTGGGAAGTTGGGTAGGAAGTGGGTAAAAGGGGAAACAGCCTCTAGTTTGGTCCTCAGAGTCTTTGAGGTCAGGGCTCTAGAGAAGTGGGCCCACAGCTGGAGCCCCTGGAAAGGCCCCCAGACCTTGGGGAAGGGTCCTAGCAAAAGTGGATCCCAAGTGCTATGTAGACTTGCAGACCCTCCCCCCATAACCCAGATATCAAGCCAGAAGTTTTGCCCCTGGCAAAGTTGTCCTGGCCATATTACACCTGTGGTCCCCAACGCATAGTAAAAAAAAAGTAAAAAAAAAAAAAGACTATATTTATATACAGGCTGGGATTAAGGTCAGTTTATTACAAGGTTATTAACAAGATGGAAACCCAGGGCGTTTCCCTACCTGCTCTTTACACCAAATCAGCCTTGGCCCTCGGATTTCTTTCCAAGCCAGCACCTCTTCCAGGAAGGCAGAGCCCCCCGGCCCCCCCCCCCCTCCGCCTCCGGGACTAAAGTCAGTCCCAGTCAAAAGTGCTCAAACCAGCACCTTTAAACTTTAGCAGCCTTCTTTTCCAAATAAAATATTTCTTGGAAGACACTTCCACTTTCTTAGAAATCACTTAGGGAAAACTCTTCTGGATTGGAGAGCCAGAAGGGAGCCAGCCAAGCCCATTATTTACAGAAGCCCTTGACCCTGAGCTTCCATGGGCAGCAGAGGGCGAGGCTTCCCCTCCCTGCATCATCCTCATCTCTGCCTGGCCCCTGCCCAGCCTGCCACCACTGGCCCCACTCCGCTCCTGCCCAGACCCTCTGGGAAAGAGGAGCCAGCTGCCCCCAGCAGCTCTGCCCCTGCAGACAGTGGTCTTGTCCCCCAGAATCTCCCTGCTCCTTCATCTAGAAAGGGACACTTGGCATTCTCTGCGAGGTATTTTCATGCTAATTTGTTTAGTCAAAGAGAGGAGCCCAAACAGATGTGGACCATTTGGTGGGGATATAGTTCATTTGTTAGCAAGTGCAAAGGCTCGTTGGCAGGATATTAAATATTACCTTGGCTACTCACAAGCACTTCATATTTCAAGAAAGGGAGGGAGGCAAAGGCTGCATCCTATAAATCACCCTTTCAAAGAGGCAGAAATAGGCAAACATTTGATAAATCTATGTCATAGTGCTTGGAGATCAAAGGCCCTAACGTGTATTCGTGCAACCACACTCCAGCAGACAGCTACAACAGGCCGAGGGCTGGGACAGCCTGAGAAAGAATCAGCCAAGTCTAATCTGTGATTAGCCAGGTTGCGGGACACATAGGAGGGTGTTGGTGGCTCAGTTCTGAGTGGGCTGCAGTGGTGGGAGAGATGGAGGGCCAAGATGACAAGGTACCCCATCCATTCGCTTGTGTGTATGATGCTGCCATCTGGCACCTGAGCCTACTCCAAGACAAAGGTCACTTTGATACACATGTGGGTAGTGATTAGACTCCAACATCAAAAAGAGCACAGCAGGAGGCCAGGGTGGCCAGCCTGGTCAGTGAAGAGTCCCAAACCAGCCCGACACTTTCTGGGCCTCCAGTTGCTTCTTGACACCATGGGCTCCATTTTCCAACCTCTTCTACAGTCCTGTCTCTTCCCTGACCCTTGTATTCACTTGGCTTTCTCCCCAGCTTGTGTGTTCCATGGGTCAGTGATTCTCATAAGGTGGGACAACTGTGTCACTTGAAAGTCCCTGGTGGCCCCATCATCCAACAGCTCTTGTCCTAGTTGCTAAAGTGTCCACCATCGTAGTCAGTACTTGAAGATGAACACGCCCCCCAGGAGCCTCTGATAAAGGACAGAACCATGGAGCAGCTTCAGTGGGAGGGTTCCACTGAGCTTAGAAAAGAGACTCCGTGGCATGTTGAGCCAGGAAGTTGGCAAAGATCAACTTCCAATCAGAGCAGACCCCACACAGCAGATGGGTGCTGGGGGCACATCAGGCTTCCTGGGTTCAAATCCAGGGCATGGCGCTTTCTCCTTACCTGGTCACGCCCTGGTTTTCTGTCGCCTACTGTCGCTCAGCCTGCTCCTTGCCCCTCCATTTCCCATACCAGCTTGGTGGAAACCTCAATTCTGGTGAGAGCCTACTCTCTGCCTACTCACACCTGCACATGGCCAGCCAAAGGTGAGTAAAGGAAAACATGCAACCATGGGGACCCCTTCACTGCAGCTCAGGATCCAGGACTCAAGTGTGGCCCCCATGCTCCTGGGCCCCCTCACTGCCCTCTTAGCTCCAGTTTTCCACACATTCTCCTGGCTCTTCAAGCCCCATGCCTCCTCCTCTCTCCTTTCTCCCAGCTCACAACCCTGCTTTCTACTTCTTTGAGAAGTGAAAGCAATCAGAACAGAATTTCTGGACTTCTGACACATTTAAACCCTGCCTTCCACCAGCTGTTCCCAGAAGTCTGCTCACCTGTCCCTATGAGCTGTCCCTGCTCCAACCTAAAGCTGCACCCTCAGCCTGTGCCGCTAACCCACTCTTCTCTCATCTGCTCTAAGGCATTGCTCCAGAAATGTCCTCTGTCTTTCCTGTAACACTGATTTCTTATTTTCTGAATAAGAAACTGAATCTTTCTGAAAAATACACAAAAATGCTGTTTCCCATTTTAAAAGAAAATAAACAAACCAAAACCCCTTGACTCCACTTCCTTTGTGGGTTGCCACTTCATTTTTAACCCTCATCCACTGGGCTTCCCCCCTACCACTGCCACAGTGACCCTTGTCAAGGTCAGCCATGACTGTCGCCAGGCTCAACCCAGTGGTCTGTCCTCCCTTCTCGCCTTTCTTGACTTCTCAGCTGCATTTGACCCAGCTGTGAGCTTTTTCTTCCTCATTTGCTTCCCTCTCGCCTGCCAGTCACGCTGCTCCTGGGTTTTCTTCCCACTGCACCAATTGCTGCCTTACAGCCAGTTTTGCTGGTTCTTTTCCTTCTCAGTCTCTACACATGGGAGGTCTCCAGGGCTCACCCTTGATCTTCTTCTCTCTACTCATCCCCTTGGTGACCCCACCCAGTCACATGGCTGCAACTACTGCCTCGATTCTGGTAACTCCCAGAGATGTCTCTCAGGCTTAGACTTTCTGCTGGTTCCAGATCTGCCTGCCCCACAGTGCCCTTAGCATTTCCGTGTGGGTGGCTCACAGACACTGCCCCAGTGAGGTTCCTGATCATCCCCCCCAGATCTCCTCACCCAGGGCCTTCTACCATGTGGTTGATGGCAACTTCGTTTTTCCCATTGGTCCAGCTGAAATCGTCACACCTGCCTCTCTTCCTCTCTCACCCCATGTCTAGTTTTTCAGAAAATCCTGCTGACTATTCTTTGAGAATATATCCAGAATCTGGCCACACCTCACTGTCTGCACAGTCATCGGCACTTCTTACCTGGGTGGCTCCAATCACTCTACTCTCAGCCTTGCTCCCCTACAGTCTGTGTCAATGCCACCATTTTCAGAGGGATCATTTAAAATCACAAGTCAGCTCCTGCCACCCCTTCACTCCAGACCCACTATAGTTCCTCAGTTCACACAGAGGAAATGGCCTGCAATGCCCCATGTGGTTAACAACACCCCATTACCCACCCACCTGACCTGAGCATCAAGGACTTTTCCCTTGCTTGCTGTCTCCACCTTAGCCATGTTGGTGGCTTTGCCGTGGAGTCTCTGCTAGACTCTTTCTCTACCTGGAACTCTCCTTCTCCTTCAAATACCACTTCATGACCCTTCTTTGAATTCTGCGGTCTAACCCTGTCTCCCATCTCAGCCCTTCCCTTGCTCTATTTGTCCCCACAGCACCCACAACATGCTGTGTAATTTCTAATTGTAAGTTCTGCAATGTAACATTGTCTAGCATACTGCATTATTTATCTACTAATTTATTAACTGTATAATGTTCTTGATTGTCTGTCTCCCTCACCCCCTCTTTCCTCACTAGACTGTAATTGCCTTAGAGCATGTATCTTATGCAGCAATGGAAGTCTGACACATTCTATGAAAATATTTTCTAATTAGAAGATTCCCCACTCTCTCAACATAATTCATCCAATACTGTATTATTGAGGCTCTACCATTACAGATCCCTCAGAATAACTTTGGGCTGGTATTGTTTTAGGAGCTTGGGGTTGAAAACTGAACTAAATTGACAAACAACTCACCATGCACTTGCAACTTAAGCAACACAACTTAACTATTTCACAATCTCTGGGGGTCAGGAGTCCAGACACAGTGTGGCTGCCATGTCATTTGACTCTTCCTTTCATGAGTGATTTCTCTGTAGCACATGATGTTGATGGATAGCATTTTACCTGCCGTAGAATGTCTCTCAAAATTGGATTCAGCCCTCTCAAACCCTGACAGTGCTTTATCAATGAGGCTTCTGTAATGTTCTAAATTCTTTGTTGTCATTTCAAACATCTCTACACTAATACATTCCATCTCAAGAAACCACTTTCTGCTCATCCACAGGAAGCGACTGCTCACCTGCTCAAGTTCCATCGGGAGATTGCAGCAGTCCCGTCACACATCCAGGCTCCACCTGTGATTCTCGTTCTCTTGCCATTCCCACCACACGTGCAGTTACTTCCTCCACTGAAGTCTTGAGCCCCTCAAAGTTATCCGTAAGGGGTGGTATCAGCTTCTTCCGAACTCCTGTTAACGTTGATATTTTGGCTTCTTTTCATGAATGACAAATGTTCTTAATGGTGTCTGGAATGGTGAATCCAGTCCAGAGGTTTTCAATTACTTTGCCCGGACCTACCAGAGGAATCACTATCTGTGGCATCTATGGCAGCTTTAGCCTTACAAGATATATTTCTATTGATGAGAGAGAGAAAGATAGAGGGAAACATGGTGTGAAAGAGAAATATCAGTTTGTTGCTTCCCATATACAACCGGACCAAGAACTGAATCTGCAACCTAGGCATGTGCCCGGCCTGGGAGTCGAACTCTTTTGGTACAGAGTGATGCTCCAAATCAACTAAGCCACCCAGCCAGGGTAGAAAATGTATTTCTTAAATAATAAGATGTGAAAGTCAAAATTACTCCTTGGTCCCTGGGCTGCATGGTGGCTCTGTTAGCAGGCATGAAAATGACACCAACCTCATTGTACACCTACCTCCATCAGAGCTCTCAGGTGACCAGGTGCATTGTCAGTAGCAGTAATACTCTGAAAGGAATCTTTTTTCCTGGGCAGTAGATCTCAGCAGTGGGCTTAGAATATTCAGTAAAACATGTTATAAACAGATGTGCTGATATCTAGGCTTTGTTGTTCCATTTGCAGAGCACAGGCAGATCAGCCTTAGTGAACTCTCAGGGCCCTAGGAATTTTGGAATGGAAAATGAGCACTGGCTTCAATGCAAAGTCACCAGATGCATTAGGTCCTAACAAGAGATCAACCTGTCCTTTGAAGCTTTTCTTTATTGTTATTCTATTACAGTTGTCCCAGTTTTTCTCCCTTTGTCCTCCTCTGTCCAGCCTACCGCTACCCCTGACTCCCACAGTCAATCCCCGCACTGTTGTCCATGTCCATGGGTCATTCATACATGTTCTTTGACTAGTTCTTTCCCCTTCTTTTCATTATCCCCCTCCCCCTCCCCTCTGGCAGCTGTCACTCTGTTCCATGTTTCCATGCCTCTGGTTCTATTTTTCTCATTAGTTTATTTTGTTTATTAGATTCCTTCTGTAAGTGAAATCATATGGTATTTGTCTTTCACTGACTGGCTCATTTCACTTAGCATAATACTCTCCAGTTCCATCCATTCTGTCACAAAAGAATTCCTTCTTATTTTTACCTGCTGCGTAGTATTCCATTGTGTAAACATATCACAGTGTTTTGATCCACTCATTTACTGATGGGCTGTTAAGCTGTGAAGCTTTGTAGCCAGGCATTGACTTCTCCTCTCTGGCTATGAAAGCCCTAGATGGCAGCTTCTTGCAATAAAAGACTTCTTTGTCTACGCTGAAAATACATTGTTTAGTGTAGCTGCCTTCATTGTCTTAGCTAGGTCTTCTGGATAACTTGCAGCATTTGTACCAGCATTTACTGCTTTGCTTTGCACTTTTATATATGGAAATGGCTTCTTTCCTTAAACCTCATGATTCAGCATCTTCTAGCTTCTGACTTTCCTTCTGCAGCTTCCTCACCTCTCTCAGCCATCACAGAATTGAAGACTTAGGGCCTTGCTCTGGATTAGGCTTTGGTTTCACAGAATGTTGTGGCTGTTTGTGCTTCTATCCAGACCACTTATAACTTTCTCTGTATCAGCAATAAGGCTGTTTTGCTTTCTTATCATTCATGTGTTCCCTAGAGTAGCATTTTTAATTTCCTTCAAGAACTTTCCTTTGCATTCACAACTTGGCTAACTGGCACAAGACCCTAGTTTTCAGCCTGTCTTAGCTTTTGATGTGCCTTCCTCACTAAGTTCAATCGTTTCTAGCTTTTGAATTAAAGTGAGACACATGTGACTCTTCCTTTCACTTGAACACTTACAGGCCAGTGTAGGGTTATTAATCAGCCTAATTTCACTATTGTTGTGTCTCAGGGAACAGGGAGGTCTGAGGGGAGGGAAAGACATGAGGAAGGGCAAGTCAGTGGGGCAACCAGAACACAGTTCACCATCTTATATGGGAGTGGTTTGTGGTGCCCAAGATAATTACATCAGTAACATCAAAGATCGCCAATCACAGACTACCATAAATAATACAACAGTAATAACAAAATTTGAAATATTGTGAGAATTACCAAAATAGAACACAGACAGAAAATGAGCAAATGCTATTGAAAAATTGTGTCAATAGACTAAACACAGGGTTTGCTACAAACCTTCAATTTGTAAAAATTCAATAATCTGTGAAGCAGAGTAAAGCAAAGCACAATTAAAAGACGTGAGCCTGCGTTCAAAATTCGACCCAGCCCTGGCTGGTGTGACTCAGTGGATTGAGTGCCAGCCTGCTAACCAAAGGGTCTCCAGTTCAATGCCCAGTCAGGGCACACGCCTGGGTTGAGGGCCAGGTCCCCAGTAGGTGACACACAAGAGGCGACCACACATTGATGTTTCTCTTCCTCTCTTTCTACCTCCCTTCTCCTCTCTCTCAAAATAAATAAATACAATCTTTTTAAAAATTAGAGCTAGATTATTCAGTGATTGGTAATAGTGAAAAATTAATAAAAGGGTGGCTAATTGTACCTAATGGGCATGCTGCTTCTTCAGTGCTCTGGTTTTTCATTTGTGTTTGCACTTTTTTTATGTACCACAAATGTCCAAACTTTTAGCTTCCAAAGCATCTTGCCATATTACTTCCTTAATGTGCTCTCAGTGCTTCCAAAGAAGGCAGCAGTACCAGGAATGGAACATCACAAATGATGACCCCTAGGTGTGGAATCCCCTCAGTCAAAGTGAGCAGGGTCCTTGTGTCTCCCATCAGGCCATGGGGCACATTTGTTACATTGCAGCACAGTGGTTAGCTAAATGCCATCTTTGGTATCTTGGAATTTAGTCCATAGGATGATAGAAACTAAGAGTTTTGGGCTACTCTCCAGAGACTTGCTGGACAGATAAAAACAGACGTACATACATGTGATAGAAAATCTAAAGTTTTTTTAACTTTGATATTCTTAAATATTTACTTATGCCCATCCTTGAGGAATTCTTTAATGTATCACCAGAGAGACAAATGCCCATTTTACCCCCACCTCTGTGAATTGCTCTAAACTAGTTCTTTATTCATAGCCAAATATTGCCCAATCCCATTATGACTCAAACTTACAAATTTTCTCTTATAAGATTCAACAATAACAACAGACTTGGTTGTTAGCTATAACCCTCACTTTGCTACTCACATACCAGGGAGGGCAATTTGGGTTTGCCGAGCTGGTACGGGCCTTCTACAAAATGGGTCCTATGGTCATTAGGGGGACACGCTGTATCCACTCTGCTCCGAGTGCTTAGGCTCCCAACCCAACCACTGTAATCCCATTTCATTCTCAAGGAATTGATTTAGGAATGAGCCTGTGCCTTGATCCTGGCCAACGCTACATGAGGCAGTACGCTAGGTGGCTTCTGGGAAAGGTCTTCTCATTTGTAAGAAATGGGCCCCTCCTTTTGCTCTGGGCATGTGATACCTGGATGGGATGCCTACCATTGTTGACCTACAGTGAATTAAAACTGGGACCTCTGGACTGATGGTTATTGGAAATTACAACTTGCCTGCTGCCTAAAGCAGTTTGAAGAGGGCTTTCAGTCGCTGGTAGTCAAAAGCATCCTAACTGACAACACAGAGGGTATCTGTGTGGGACTTCCCCTGCCTTCCTGAGGTGCACATCTGCCCCACGGCATGTGCTCCAGAAGCTCCAACCCTGGGCCCCTCCTACCAGCCCGTAGGTACAGAAGGACAACAAGTATAGATAGGTAGAGGGCTTCCTCCAAGCACCGTGTGATAGAATGGATAGAATATGCTGAGCCACTGGGCCAGTCTTCTCCCAGATCACAGGCCAGTGCTCACCAACTGCTGTGTTAACTATCGCCCATAATCATGGTTTGTAAGATATCCACTGTGATTCCTCCACCCAGTCACTGTGAATCTAGTATGGTGATGGCAATGGTCACAATTCCTGATGTCCAGGTGGATGGGGCAGGAAAGTCAGAGAAGCAGGGGTGGATCCAGGGCCTTGTTCCCACCTCAGAGGTCAACAAGTCTCCCTAAACTGCAAGGCACATGGGTTCTCAGCACACACAGATAGAAACCTCTCTTTCTGATGACACGGGCCACAATGTTCACAGCTGCATTCCAGATCTTAGAATAGGGGTTCTCATCCTCAGCACCGCTGACCTTTTGAGCTAAATAATTCCTTGTTGTGGGCATCTGCCCTGGGTATCGCAGGATTTTGGAAGCATCCCTGCCCTTGGCCCACAGGATGCTAGTAGCAGCACCTAGCTTTGAAAACCAACAAGGTATGCCCACATTGCCAAATGCTCCCCGCCCCGCTGTGAGTATGACTATCTTAGAATTACTCTCAAATACCCACACATAATTTTTAAAAACCTATGCAGTGGGCACCCTGTATTCTCACCACCAGCCATCATTCACTTTCCTCCCATTGATAGCGCCCTGACTTCCCTGTGCAAAACCACCCTTCTGCTTTCAGCCCACAGTGTTGAAGCTGACTAAAACCAGCCACCACAGTGACACGTGACCTGGGCTTGGTCAACAGCAGGACGGCATCTCCTTGACCATGGGAATCTGTTCAGGACTGGTCATATGGTTCAAGTCACCACTGTAAGAGTCAGGTCTGGGACTTTCAATTGAACTGTTGAACTGATGTGCACATATGAGAATACAAGCCTGGAATTGCTGGCTGCCATCTTGTCAGGCCTAAGAGAGGGACTCTCTGAGAAAGTAGCCACCACAGATGAACACTGAGCAAAGAGAAGGGGACAGGCTAAATCCTGGCAATATTATCTGAACCCCTAAGTGTGGCAACATCTGATGCCAGGTGTTTTTCTGGACTTTTCATTTATATGAGTCAATTGATTTCTTTTGGCCTTAAGCCATTTTGTGCTGTGTTTTTTTCTCTCCTGCAAAGAATCCTTATTGCAGTATTTGATGTGGTTTGATCTGCTTGCAATCTATAATCTTGTTTCCCCTGCCCCATATCCACAGCCTTTTCTGCACAAGGGTTATAGGTACCTGGAAGATGAAACTTCTCCTTTTGCTGGTTTCCCAACCTTGAGGGAATCTTTAAGGATACTTGGGGGTTGAAAGGCAAGGATGAGGACAGGAAGAGATTTCACCTGGAGGAAGTGGGACCCTCTTCCCCTGGACCTGGAGAGCAGGGTAAACCAACAAGTAAAGAAGTGGGTGATAAGATGGTTAATTTTATGTGTCAATTTGACTGGGCCATGGGGATTCCCAGACTTCTGGTTAAACATTATTCCAGGTGTGCCTGTGAGGGTGTTTCCAGATGAGAGGAACCTCTGAATGGGTAGGCTGAATAAAGCAGATGCCCCACCCCCACAGGGTGCGGGCACATCCAGTTTGGGGAAGGCCTGAATAGAACAAAAAGACGGAGGGAGGGAGAATTGGCTCTCTCAGCCTGATTGTCTTCAGCTTTCTTCTGCCTTTGGACTTGAACTGGGACTGCTTCTCAGGCCTGACACAAGCTAGAACTATATTGTCAGCTGGCCTGGGTCTCCAGCTGGCCAGCTGCAGGCCAGGGACTTCTTCATAACTGTGTGAGCCAGTTCCTTGTAATCAATCATCCATCAATCAATCCTGTTGGTTTTGTTTCTCCAGAGAACCCAGACTAACACAGATAGGTTTTAACAGAACAAATGGGTAAGGAGGAAATCCATGGCCCCCACCCCCAACTCATGCTTCTTCTCCCTTACTTATTTACACTTCTCTGGTGTAGGGGAGGTTACCCTGTTAATCAACCTTTGCCACCACACTGAGAAGAGATCCTAGTGGTTTTGAAAGTCTCAGTAAAATGAGTAGAGCATGTCAACGCCAGGTTTTCAAGAATTTTAATAGAGTTTTTATGTAATAGGGAATGACTTGGTAACTTTTGGGTTTGCTTTTGGGGGCGGAAGGGGTGCTGCATGTGACTAGAACTGCCTGCATAGAAGTGCCTAAGCTGAAAAAGAAAACAATTTTTGTGTCAATTTTATAGATGCCTTTCAGAGCACCATCTTTACTTGTGGAATATGGGCAGCTAGCCCTAGACTTAGAAAGTGGGTTCCTCAGGAAACTGGACATGGCTCCTATGTCTAGAGCAGGGAGACTGGTATATTCTGAGACTGCCATAAGGGGCAAAGCCCTTGCCACCTGGTGAATGAATGCCGTCTGTGCCTGCACACCTGGCTCCAGGGTGTCCATGGGGACTGTACAGAAAGGAGGCTGCCTCTGATACAGCAAGGGTGCTTCTTACCCGATTTCTCCTTTGCCTTTCCAAGTGTCTTAGTTCCCCTGATATGTTTTATCTCAAGCAAACTGCTTCAGAAGTTTCAAAGAGTACATGTCTTTGTTCAGTCCCAATACTGATGGAAAAATCATGCATTTCAGAGTGAGACAGATCCAAATTTGAATTCTGGCCTGCCAGTCTGGTAGAGATGTGTTACCACTGCTGCTCACTCCAGCCTGTCTCCCCCTCTGTACATAATGTAATACCCAGCCATTTCAGAAGTAAAGGGGAGGGACTGGAGTAAATAATTCATGTTTTTTGCTCTATACTCTGTGCCTTGTTGAACTTTTAGTCTGACTAATGATTTTACTGAATTTCGCAATCATGTTGGCCTCATGTAGACACAGACAGCAGCTGCAAAGTAGAACAAGACTGAAAACAAAATCCTAACACCTCCAAGGGCAGGGCGTAGGCGTGTGTATATGTGTGTTCACGTGTCAGTGTCTGGCTGGGGTTCCTTGTTTGCATCACCCACTCACTCTAGGCATCTGGTCCTCTCTGTTTCTGTCTAGGTGCTGAGTTCATGACCCCCCCACCATCCCCCTACACACACCATTTCCATCCTCACACAACAAGTTCCCATGAAGGGGCCCCAAATCTACTCACCCTGTTGCCTCCTAAAATCTTTACTATAGCTTTTAGTACATTGTATTCCTTTTCTTGTTTTTCAAGGGCAAGCATCTGCCATTCACGGGCATCCCACAGGGCCTGCTACAGCACGTCTGTGGGACTGAATCCTCACTCCCAGCCACTGCACACACCCCTAAGTTCTGCTGGCTTCTCCTCCCTCCAGGAGCCCTGGTATCGATGCCCAGTCCACCCTCCTTTTCCCCTCCCCCAAATGCAGGCGCTCCCTGTGGCTGCAACTGCAACAAGCCACCACAAACCGGGGGTAGAAAACAACACAAATCTCTTCTCTCACAGTTCGGAAGGTCAGAAGTCTGGAGCTAGCAGCCCTCCCTGGGCTGTGGTTGCAGTGTCACTGGGAGCATGCTCCTCGCTTCTTCCAGCTCTGGTGGCTGCTGGCTGGAATTCCCTGGTTTAGGGCTTATGGCCACGTCACTCTGCTTCCTTTGCCACAGAGCCTTCTCCCCTGTGCATGCACGTGTGTGTGTGTGTGTGTGTGTGCGCGTGCATGTGTGTGTGAATTCTCCCTCCACCTCTCTCATGTAAAGACATATATCCTTAGTTAGAACCCATATGAATAATCTCCCATCTCAGAATCTTTAATTTAATCCCACTTTTTGTCCTATAATATTCATAGTTTCTGAGGTTAGGACCCAATGTCTTGGGTGGCATGTTTCAGCCTACCACACACAGACAGCACCATGAAAGGGTTGCGCCTGGGTGGCCCTGTTTATTCCAGGTAGCCTTATCAGCCTGGTCAATGGCCCTGTCACGGCCTCAGCTGACTGGTTGGGAGGGGACTCTTGAGTCAGGAGAAGAGTCTGGAGGCCACAGGGAGCCAATCTGGTCAGGTATCAGGGGCCCAGGGTCAAATTCCTGTGGAAGAAAGTCCACTAGCCGTTTGGACCCGAGAGTTAACATAGTATACACAGGGCAGGAGGTGGCAAGCCTTACCCAGCCGGGTGTGAGCTAAAGGTGGGGACACCCCAGGTGGCCACAGGGCTGGTACTGAGTGGGGGATGGAAGGAAATCCTCAGTGGCTTGGACGTGGCAGCCCCTCAGCCCCCTGAAATGTAGAAAGCTTCTGGTTGTCCAGTAGTTCCCTCTGTGGTCAGCCTCCTTTTTGTTTCTTACCCCTGGACATCCATGAAGTTAGCTGTTGTGTCCTTAATGGGAAGAAAATCCCACCATGTTTGAAGTCTAAGTTAGCTGCAGCCCTTGGCAACCTTTAGACCTCCTACCCTAGACATACCTCTTCCTCTTCCTCACAGCTTTGGCGGAGCCCCCAGTCCCAACCAGGGTTATCTCCTACTCTAAACCTTTCTCTGCTTCCCCCAGCTTGTCACCTTCACTGAAACATGCCCAGTGGCATCTACCTACCACAGTCATACTGCACCCTCTCCCGGCCTCCTTCAGGGCTCAAACGGGAGAGTTCTCCACCCTTCCCCACACCTAGATCAGCCTCTCCCAGTCCCCCATCATCACCTGAAATGCAAGCCATTCATCTGTTCAGTTCTTGCCAAATCATTGCTGCTGACAGCCCCTTCACACCAGAACTCATCTCCACCTCTTAGCTCATTCCAACCCTGTATTTATCCATTTATCCTGCTTTTTCTCTTTACATCCCTGGCCATAATCCTCATTGACAACAGCATCCATTTTTAATGAGCCAGTAAATGAACAAGCTTTGATCTCCCAGCTCCCCACCTCCTGGCCTCACTCCATTTCCAGCTCCACTTCCCACCTGCCACCCACAAGCAGGGCTGCACCCTGAGACTGCGCTCTGTCCCCTCCACACAGGTCTACAAGAGCAGTTGTATTGGTACACACATTTGGCTCACCTCAAATTTCTGCAACTTCCCTTTTCTCTCTCTTTTTGTGGACAGCCCCATCCATCGGTGCCTACCCACCCCTTGTATGAATTTCCTGGGCCTTCTGTAACAGATTACCCCAACCTTGGCTGCTTGAAACAGCGGAGTTTAGTCTCTCACAGCTGTAGAGGGCAGAAGTCCAAAATCCAGGTGTGGGCAGAGCCTGGGGGAGGATCCGTTCATTGCCTCCTTCAGTTTCTTGTAGCTCCAGGTGGTCTTTGGTTGGTGGCAGCATCGCTCCAATCTCTGTCTTCACATGACCTCCTCCATGTCTCCTCCTTTCTGCTATAAGGACATTTGTCATTGGACTTAGGGTCCACCCGAATGCAGGATTGATTTTTGTCTCAAGATTTGTAACTTAGTTACACCTGTAATGACCCTTTTTTCAGAGGTTCCAGGGGGACATGTCTTTTGGGAGACCACCATTCAAACCATGGCAGCTCTCCCATTTCACTTTGAAAAACACACCACACTGTAGGGCCTGAGATGTGGCTTCCTATCACAATTTAGAAGAGTGAGGAGATAACTCCCAACTGACAGACCTTGACAAATGGAAACCAGTGACGGAGGAAAACAGGAGGACATGCCCCGCCCCCTCCTCTGGACCTTCTTCTGAAGGAGGCTTAGAGCAAGCCTGCCTGCCCACCCACCCCACCCCTTCCAAGCTCTTCAGGAAGTAAGTGCCCATCAAGTAACATCTCCCTCTCCTCTTCCCTTACCTCACTTCCCATTGCCACTCACCCACACCCGCATGTGCTTGCCTCTCAAACATGTTGTTAGCACCTTATTCCCTGTCTAAAGCTTTGTTTTCTAGAGGAACCAAGCTACACCTCTGGTTGCTATACCCTGAGTTTCCATGGAAGTAGTACTGGCCATCTCCTCAAATCAGGTGCTTGTCCTTGTGCCACACAGGCTGCAAGCTGCAGCCGATGGCAGGAGAGCTGTGGGCTGCCTGCCATCCTGCAAGGGGTGGGACTACAACTCTGTCCAGCAGGGGCTTGCTGAGCCAGAGCATGAAGAGCTAGAGTGAGGGGCATCACTGTTGGGAGCTGTGTGAGGCAGACAGCAGGGAGAGGAGGCAGAGGCAGAGGCAGACACATGGGATGGTGTGGTCATGGAGCAGACTAAAGGAGGCAGCACTGGGTGCTCACTACCGAAGGTGGTGAGAGGAGTGCGTGAAAGCTCTTATGGGTCCTTATGGGGTCACTGTGCTTAGATCTGGAGACCTGTTGGGGTGGCTGTGAAGAGTGCCTCTTGCACCACCCCTTGTCTAACAGTTCTTACATAACTCCTGTCACCCAAGCTAATGAAGGCATCCTGACTCCTTGAAGCCAGAAATAGCTCAATTAACACAATATACTTTGCCCTTAACCTCCCAGAAGCCCCTACTAAACGTACTGACGTCCTCACCAGGAGTTTAATCATTGCACCATTGCACCCTTCTCCAAATGAGCCACTTTCATTTGCTCAGTTGCCACTTTCTGCCACCAACATTGCCATCCTGGGCTTTCCTGTCCTTTCTACCTTTTCCTATGCCACTCACTCATGGATTCATACATGTCTGCTTCCCTTTACTTCTTTTTTTATCATGTATGCATAACATAAAATTCATGACATTAAGTGTGCACACAATGGCATTGAGTACATTCACAATGTGGTACAACCATCACCATTGTTTATATTCGAAAATTTCACCATAGCAAATTGAAAGTTTGAGCCCAGCAAATGTTAACAACCCATGCCTTCCCACCCTCAGCCCCTGGTGACTTCCATTCTTCTCTTTGTCTCTATGAATTTGTGTATTCTAAGACAGTTCATGTAAGTGGAATTGTGCAATATTTGTCCTCTGGGATCTGGCTTATTGAAGTGCACATGATGTTTTGAAGGTTTATCCTCATTGTGTCTGAACTCCATTACTTTTTCTGGCTGAATAATATTCCATCATATGTATAGACCACATTTTATCTATTTATTTATCAACCCAAGATAGACACTTGGGTTTTTTCTATCTTTTGGTTATTGTGAATAATGCTGCAATGAACATTGATGTACAAGTATCTGTTAAAAGCCCCTGCCTTCAGTTCTTTTGGGCATATGCCTAAGAGTGGAACTGCTAAATCATATGATGAATCTAAGCTTAATTTTCTAAGGAACTGCCAACGTGTTTTCCCAAGCAGATGCACCATTTTATAGTTGACCAGCAATGTGCAGAGGTTCCAATTTCTGCACATTTTCGCCAACATTTGCTATTTTCTGTTTGTCCTTTTATAATAGCCATCATAATATTTGCAAAGTGGTTTCTCATTGTGGCTTTGATTTATATTTCCTAAGTTAATAATGATGCTGAGCATCTTTTCATATGCTTATTGGCCATTTGTACATCTTCTTTGGAGGAATGTTTATTCAAGTCTTTTTTCCATTTTTAAAACAGGTGGTTTGTATTTTTGTTCTTGAGCTGTAGACGTTCTTTATGTATTTTGGATATTCTTATTAGATATATGATTTCATATAACTCTTATGAGATATATGATTATCTCATATATATGTGATTTATCTATATCTCATAGATATGTGATTTGCAAATATATTCTCCCATTCTGCGAGTTGTCTTTACATTCTCTTCATAGTGTTTTTGATGTATCAAAGCTCTTAATTTAGCCCTGGGTGGTGTGGCTCAGTGAGTTGGGCATTGTCCCTGAAAACAAAGGGTTACCAGTTCAATTGCCAGTTGGGTGACATACCTCAGTTTTGGCTTTAGTCCCTGGTCAGGGCGCGTATGAGATGTGGCTGATCGATGTATCTCACATACATTGATGTTTCTCTCCCTGTTTTTCTCCTTCCCTCTCCCACTCTTAAAAATAAATAAATAAAATATTTTTTAAAAGTTTCTAATTTTGGTGAAGTCTAATTTATCTGTTTTTTTTTCTTTTATTCTCTATGCTTTTGGTGTCATATCAAAGAAATAATTGTCAAATCCAATGTCAGAGGGGATGAATTTCCCCTCTGTTTTCTTCTATGCATTTGATAATTTAGCTCTTCAGCTTAGGTCTTTCACCTATTTTGAGTTAATTTTGATATGTGATATGAGGGAGGGTCCAACATCATTCTTTTGTGGTTATCCCTTTTCCTAGAATTATTTATTGAAAAGACTGCCCTTTCCCATCGAGTAGTTGTGACACATGTATAAGAGGTTTTATTTCTGGGATCTCTATTCTATACCATTGGTCTATATGTCTGTCTTTATGCCAGGACTACACTATTTTGATTACTGTAGCTTTGTAGTTTGAAATCAGGAGCTAGAGTTCTCCAAATTTGTTCTTCCTTTCCAAGACCACATTGGCTGCTTAGGGTTCTTTTAGATTCCATAAGAATTTTAAGATGGACTTTTTTTATTTCTGAAAAAACAACAACAACAACAAGTGCTTTTGGAATTTTGATAGAGATTGCACTAGACCTGTAGAATGCTTTGGGTGGTGTTGTCATCTTAACAATATTAAGTTCTTTCTAACCATCAACAGAAGATGTTCTGTTTTCTTTGATTTAGCAATGTTTCATAGTTTTCAGCATGTAAGTCTTCAACATCCTAGTGAAATTTATTCCTAAGTGTTTTATTCTTCTTGATGATATTGTAAATGAAACTACTTTCTTAATATATTTTTTGATTCTTCATTATTAATGTATAGAAATGCAACTAGTTTTTGAGTGTTGATTGTGTATCCTGCAACTTTTCTGAATACGTTTATTACCTCTAATAGCTTTTTGAGGAATTGTAGGACTTTTCTGTATATAAAATTAAAGCATCTCTGAACAGAAATGATTTACTTCTTTATTTCTTATTTGGATGCCTTTCGTTTCTTTTTGTTGTCTGGTTGCTTTGGTTAAAACTTCAAAAACTGTGTAAAATGAAAGTGGACATTCTTATCTTGTTTAGGAAGAAAGCTATCAGTCTTTCACCATTGAATATGATGTTTGTTCTGGGCTTTATATATGTAGCCTGTATTATATTGAAGAAGCTCCTTTATATTCCTAGTTTATTGGTATTTTTGTAATGAAAAGGTGAATTTTGTTAATTTTTTTCTGCATCAATTGAAATCATCACGAGGGTTTTGTTTATTCATTATAGCAATGTGGTATGTTTATTGATTAATTTTCATATATTGGACCATCCTTGCACTCCAGGAATAAATCCCATTTGGTCATGATGTATATATTCTTTTGATATTCTGTTAAGTTCACTTGGCTATTATTTTATTGAGGGTTTTTGCTTCTATATTAATAAGGGATAATTTCACTATATTCCACAATTTTCCTTCTGATTTCTTCTTTGAGCTATTGGTTGTTTAAGAATGTGTTGCTTAATTTCTACATATTTGTGAATTTTCCTATTTTCCTTCTGTTACTGATTTTAACTTTAAGTGCATCGTGTTATTTAAATCTTTTTAAATTATTAAGACTTGTTTTGTGAACTAAGATATAGTCTATCCTAAGAATACCCTATGTGCTCTTGAGAAAAATGTATATTCCGCTGTTGTTAGGTGGGGTATGTCTAGTAATTCATAGTGGTTTATATTGTTCAAATTCTGTATGTCCTTATCTGTTATCTGTCTGGTTGTCCTATCCATTATTGAAAGTGGGTTATTAAAGTCTCCAACTTTCACTATAGAGTTGTCTGTTTCTCCCTTTAATCCTCTCAGTATTGCTTCATAAATTCAGGGCACATACCCGAGCTGTGGGTTCAGTCCCCAGTTGGGTGTGTATGGAAGGCAACTGATCAATGTTTCCTTCTGACATCGATGTCTCTCTCTCTCTCTTTTCCTTCCTCTCTCTCTAAAAATTAATAAACATATTGTCAGGTGAGGATTTTAAAAATGAGAATACTGGCTTTTATATTTTCTCATTTTCTTACCTTTACTGAAGATCTTTATTTGTTTATACAAATTCACATTGCTCTCGAGCATTCTTTCATTTCAACCTGAAAGATTCCCTTGAGCATCTTCTGGTGCAAATCTAGTGGTAACAAACTACCTTAGCTTTTGTTAGCTGAGAATTGTTTTTATTTCTTCCTCATTTTGAAGGACAGTTTTTCAAAATATAGAATTCTTAGTTGACAGATTTTTCTCTTTCAGCATTTTAAATACATTACACCCCTGCCTTCTGGCTTGTAAAGTTTCTGATAAGAAATCAGGTCATGATCTTATTGTGGATCTCTTACATGAATTGAGTTGCTTTTTCTTCCTGCTTTCAAGATTCTCTCTTTGTCTTTTGTCCATTCAATCATAATCTATCTTTGTATGGATCCCTTTGAGTTTATCTTACTTTAAATATACTGACTTCTTGGGTTTGTATGTTCAAGTATTTTATCACAATTGGGCTATTTTTTTGCCTTTTTTTCTTCAAATAATCTTTCTGACCCTTTCTCTTACTCCTCTCATACTTCATTTCTCATAATGTGATATTGGTTCCTCCACTTGATCACATTCCATACGTTTCTTGGGTTCTGCTCACTCATCATTCTTTTTATTTCTGTTTCATACTTGAGAATTTCAATTGTCCTATCTTCAAGTTCACCAATTCTTTTTTCTGGCTGCTCAAATCTGCTTTTCTTTTTTAAAAAAATCCTCACTCAAGGAGATGTCTATTGATTTTAGATAGAGAGATAGAGAGAGAGAGAGAGAGAGAGAGAGAGAAAGATGTGAGAAGGAAATATTGATCAGTTGCCTCCCATATGTACCCCAACTGAGGAATGAACCTACAACCCAGATTCATCCCAGGTATGTTCCCTAACTGGTAATCAAACTCACAACCTTTTGGTGCAGAAGACAATGCTCCCATCAGCTGAGCCACCAGACCAGGGCTCAAATCTCCTTTTAAACCCCTCTAATGAATTTTTAATTATTTAAATTATTTTATTTTTCAGTTCTAGAATTTATGTTTGATTCTTTTTTATAATTTCTCTTTCTAATGATATTCTCATTTTGTTCATACACCATTTTCCTGATTCCTTTAGTTGTTTTCATTTTTCCTTTAACTCATTGAGCATATTTAAGACAGTTATTTTAAAGTCTTTTCCTAGGAGGTCTGATGTTTGGCATTCAACAGGGACAGTTTCTGTCAATTTATTTTGTTTCTTTGGGTAGGCCATATTTGACTGTTTTTAAATTTGCTTGTTTTTTTTTTTTACTGTTATTGAAAACTGAATGTCTGACTATTATAGTATAATTCTGGATATCTGATTCTCTCTCTTCCCTATGGCTTTCTGGGTTTTTTGCTTGTTTTTTATTTTTATTGTTGAAGGTTATAATGCCTATATGTTTTGAGACTTTTCAAAACCATTTTTACAGGGTCTAAAACTATTTTTTTTATCATGTGTGGTCACTGAAGTCTCTGTTCCATTTGCTCTTATTCAGCTAATGTTTTGACAGAGATCTTATTGAATGCCAGGAGTTAAGAGAGAGAGAGAGACAGAGAGAGAGAGAGAGAGAGAGAGAGAGAGAGAGAGGGAAAGAGAGAGAGAATCTCTTTCAGTCTTTACAGATTGGTTCTGTGCTGAGCATGTACTTCACTTTCTAAATACCCGCATATATGTGCATCTTTTGAATGCCCTAATTTCCCAAAGAACCTAACTGCAGCCTTTCCTCCAGGTCTGAGGTAGTCCATTATGTCTCATTTTATAATCTGTTGGACCACCATCTGTGAGTCTTTAGTCCACCTTACAATTTGTGTGAGTAGTGTCCACCATTCCACTTGTCTGAGTTCCATGTTAAATAAAACAGAGGTATGAGTGCCTTGTGTCAGTCCTCCAGGTATCCACCATAGAGATTAAAATGGACATATGCACAGTAATTTGTGAACAGTATCTGCTTTGCTCCTTCTTGTTTGAAGTGCTGGGATCCCAAACTGAGAAGACAGGCTGCTGCTACTTCAAAATCATAACGGCTGATGTGCCAGGGTGGGGCTGCCATAAGCACAAGTGAAAATGCCACAGAACTTTCCTTTCAAGATGGCTTATGTTTTTCTTGTTGATTTGGCATTCACCTCTTCAGTGTAAACATTTGACCTTTTCCCAGCATTCTGAAAAGTTGATTCAGTCAGTCTCTTCTTGTTTTTATGATTTCTGGGGACAAACAAGAGCTTGAAGCTTCCTAGTATGTCATGTTGTTCTGTCTTTCCCTCTGGTTTTACCATTCCTGCGTGAGAAAAAGACTCATGACACGTACTGTGTACCCTCTTATGTGACATAAGTCCTGGGGCCATTACAGCAAAGGAGATAGAAACAATCCCTGGTCTCATGGCTTCTCCTCTAGGGGAAGAGACCAGAAAACAAATAATGTAAGCAATTTTTATTTCTACTATGTACCGTGAAGGCTCATATAATGCAGGGAATACTGGATCTGGTGGGGACTGGGGTGCAATTTTTCTGTACGCCAGGGAAAATTGCCCTGAACTAGAGATACACTTAGTGGGATGGAAGGCTGTATAATGCACCCTACTGTATAAAGAGTTGGAACAAAAGATGCCAGGCTATTGGCCAGCATAGCAAAGGCTGAGAAACACAGCTGGAGGACTGAGAGGCAACCATTGAAACTGCAGGACCGTGAGTCAGGGGAGGAGGATACAAGATGAGATAGAGGAGCTGGACTTGGCTGAGGGCTACTGGAAGTTCAATAAAAATCTATATTTTTATTGAGATATAGTTGACATATATTAGTTTCAGGTGCACAGCATAATGATTTTATATATACATGTATACACTCATATATATACCACACAATATAATTTTTTCTTGTGCTGAGAACTTTTAAGATCTATTCTCATAGCACCTTTCAAATATGTAATACAGTATAATTAACTACTCATTGTGCTGTCCATTACATCTCATAACTTATTTATTTCATAACTGGAAGTTTATACCTTTTACCACCTTCACCCATTTCACCTGCCATCTACCCCCAGTTCTGGCAACCACCAATCAGTTCTCTGTATCTGTGAGTTGAATTGTCATATTTTAAGCAGAATGACATATTTAGCCTTTTAACATCACTTGTTGCTGAGTTGGAACTGATTGGAAGATGGCATGTGGAAGCAGGGAGGCTAGCTAGGAGGACGTTTGCAGGAGTCCAAGAGAGAGGTTATTTATGGTGGTGTGAATTCAGGGGGCGATGGTGAGATGCAGAGAAGAAGGGGATGTGGCTGTGTTGTAGTGGAGGATATGGCAAGCCTTCCTGATGGACTGATTGGCCGGGTGAGGGAATAGGCAAGGGAGAACTTCAGGATAAGTCCTAGTTTTCTGTAGATGATGCATAGATAGATGGTGGTGCCACTGAGAGTGGTGGAGGGAAGAAGAGAGTGTTCTCTTGATTTATCTTCAGATGTCTAGGAGATAGCCAAGTGGAAATATTGAGTAGGGAGTAGACCATGTGAAACTGTGCTCCAGAGATGAGCACACTGGCTGGAGATATAAAATTTAGACATCATCAAAACATAGATGGCATTCAGGTGCATGGTGGTTGTTGAGATCATATGCAGAAAGCATGGAGAGAGAAAAAGGGAGGGAGAACCAAAACCTGATATTTAAAGGCTAAGCAGACAAGGTAGACCAGCAAAGGAAGTGCCTAATGTTAGCCGGATGCTAAAAGGTGCTCATATCTGACCCCCCTCCCCACAGACCAGGAGCCACCAAAACAAACTTCCTCGGGGACTGCCCGACGGGAACTAATTTCTTGAATCACTGCCTAGGTATTATCTGGTATTATACTCAGGAGTCCTTGAAGCCAAAGGCAGATGGAAAGCAATGAAGTGCCACCTTAAACTGTTGGTAAATTGTCCTGGTTGGGTTTCTCAGTGGGTTGGAGTATCCTGCACACCAAAAGTCTGTGGTTTGATCTCCAGTCAGAGCACATATGGGAGACAACCAATCGATGTTCTCTCTCACATAGATGTCTCTCTCTCTCTCTCTCTCTCCTTCTTAAATCAATAAAAATATATCCTTAGGTGAGGATTTTTTTTAAAGGTCAGTAAATTCTTCCTGGATGGGACAAAGAGATTCCCAAGCCTCTTCCAGATCTGTGCTCCTATAATGCTGACTCACTGTGCAGAAATTATTCAGGCTTCCTCAATTCCTTTAGGAAGTAACTATTTGATTCTGAGCCACCAAGATGGGATAGGAGGCTGGGGGAGGGAGAGATATTCCTGGATAAAACTCTTTGTTTCCACCTGAATTTACCATTTGAATTCATGTATTAAATTAGTATGTCTTTTTCACTTTCACCATGGATAGATTCCCTTATAACATCTACACTTCATGCTATCAAGATTATGCTGTAGACTGTGAGCTATATGAAGGCACGGCCTCCTTCTGTTGCTAACACAGTGCCTAGATCAAGAGGCAGCACAAAAGGCTGGAAAAATGAATGAATGAAGGATTTGAGCTGGTGAAAGATCCCAAAACTCATTTACTTTGGAATCTAAGGGATCTAAAGTAGCTCAGAAACTGACATTACTCACAAGTATTTAAATAATCATTATTACTCTACTTCAATAATGCATGTGCTTAATTACTTTAATTACTTTGAACAACAATAATTTGATGGCTATTTACTATAGGATAGTGCCAGGCACTGGGGCTGGGTGGGAGGGTTTACAAAGAAGTGGCAGAGCTGGTTGGTCTCTGGATGGCAAGCTGAGATATGTACAAATAGGAGAAAAGGAATGATGCAGGACCAGTCTGTGCATCTCCCTCAGGGGAGACCTGGGTCCAGAGGCTCCTGCGTGGTAGAATGGGGGCCGCAGGGGACACAGCTCTGTTTGGCCTCTTTCAATGCAATCTTAGTGACCTTCGGCAAGTCACTTCACCTGTTGAAGAGTGTTCTTTCCTATAAGAGGAATTGTCACAGAAATCCTTTTGACTGTAACATTGACATTTTCTTTTTGTCTTCAAGAACTACCTGGAAGAAAAGGGTTTGTGTAGGCCAGAGGCTGGAGTTGTGCAGGCCTCATCAGCTTATGTTTGGCTCACATATGAATGGCTTCCAGTGTTCTTTTACAATTTTATTTTAAATCTGTAACTTTAAGGGTCATCTCACATTTAAAATGCAGGCAATTCCACAGACAAATGCAGCTTTCCAGCTTTGTGGGGAAAGCAGAGGGTCTGATGGCACTGGACTGTGCTTGGCCCTCAGGCAGTTACCACCACTTTCCTGTTTAGCTTGGTCCTGTGATTGCTTCTTACCTGGCCTGGCTTGGTCTAAACTGTTGCCTCAGTTTCAGAACAGGTGTCTGGACTAGAAGGAGTCCAAATTTGTCCTACAGGCAAATGATCGCCCTGGGGTATGTTCATGAGACTGGAACAGGGGGGTAGTGCTCCCCACTGGGATAGATCAGAATATCTGAGTTTTCAAGCCCAGAGATTCTGGAGGCACCTCTGCCCACTTCCTTCCCTGGGACTCATGGGATGTCCGAGCCCCAGGACAGGGGAGCACACTAGGACAGGGGAGAGGTATGTGCAATGACTCCGTAGGTAACGATGAGCCAAGCCAGCATCCATTGAACACTGGCTAAGGCCGGCCCCCTCTAAGCACTGACAGCATTCGCAACCCCATTTCACAGATGGAGATGGGGGCACACAGATGTAACAGCTTTCCACAGAGCCATGGATATGAGGTGGCAGGGCCAGATGGGCTTACTCTTGATGAAGTTGAGGCCAAGAGCAACAGGAGGGCATGCCACTTTCCAAGGAAGGTCTTTGAGTGGGAAAGTGACAGGCAGACATTGTTGTTGGTGAGCAAGGTTAACTGGGACATGCAGGGCAGAGCTGGGGGCTCAGTGCTGTCGGACAGATGAGGTGGCAGGAAGAGCAGTTTCCCTCAGAGCACATTTACCCCAGTCCAGCATGCTGCTTTTCACACAGTCAGCCTCCTCAAACACACCTTCAAGGAGGCCAAGTCAGAGGCACTCTGAGTTTTTCAAACCAACCTTGTTTGGGGGTAGATTCACACTTGTCCTTCTGTGCCTTACAGATGGAAATGAGGCAAAGTCCCACAACAGCCACCGGAAGTTTAAAAGCTGGTGGGACACCTGGAGACAAAGCCTGCCATTCTGTCACATGGGTAATTTTTGTGGGTGGCTAATGAAAATCAACATTGCTAGTTTTATCCTTACACTCCTGCCTCCCCAAAAGTATCAGGCATCCTTATTTCAAACCAGTTTCCCAAAAGCTAAAAGTTAAGACCTTCATAAAGGGCCCATGAATGTTATGAGGAACATCACCTTTCTGGGATGGTCAGTTTTTCCTAATGCCCTTAGCAAAGCATGGGGATGGTAGAGCATTTACAGTGAGAGAAATCTCATCTGTTACTTCAGTCTGTTCAGTGACTCTTATAAAAATAAAATGAAGAATAGGTTGCACAGGTCGTTCCCAGAGGGAGGAAGGAAGGAGACTGGGAACAATGGTCAGAAGTGGAGGAGGGGAAGCATCCATGGTGACATGAGTGTGGTGTGACATTAGCAGTGAGAATAAAGGGAGAGTGAAGCCTCTGGAGCCAGCTGCCTTCAGAATGAGAAACCAAGCAAACGTGGGCATTTCATTTACTAAAAGCTAGGTTGGAGATGCTGGGGACTATTCACCAAAACAGGGTAGCAAACATCTTGTTGTAGGGAAAGTTCCAGAGTGAACATGTTTCAAAACTTAGAAGGGATCACAAGTTATATTCCATTGGATTTGGTTTCAAGAAAATCCCTAGGTGTCATTAGCAAGTCTGGGTGTTGATCAACAAAACACCATGGCCAATAACTTCTTGCCACTTTAAGAAGAACTGAGATGGGATGTCTGTTAAACATCTGCAGACCTTCGGGAGATAGGCTGTAAGAACCACTGATCCCTGTCCCCCTCCCATAAAAGCTCTGGAGCTTTTCTCTTCGATTAAAACAATGGGAATCCTTTTTAGCCAATCAGTGGGTGGAATCTGGTTCAAAGGCTTTCCAACTTCTACCTGCCACTTCCAAAGCCATTTCAATTCCCTGAGTAATTTACTGTAGGGCATTTGCACTCCCGGGTTTGGTTCTACCATTTTCTAGCCATGTGCTCTTGACATGAAGAAAGAAACTGTCTCTCAAGGTGGGTTTTGAGTACAGACTGTCCGTCTGGGTATTTGTCAGGCCATGTGGCTGTGATGGTAGAAGTGGAACAAAGGCCCTATGTGGATGGCTGAAAAGAGAGGTAGGTCATGATTTTAACAACCTTAATAGGAAATCTGGATGTTCATTTAATTTTTAAAATGAAATACTGACATGACTGAAAATTCCTCATCTGTGCTGCCACCGATGAGTCTGCTATGCTATGAAATGGGCCCAAGTGCACTTCAAGTCATGCTCATTATTAGGGAAATGCAAGTCACACACACTGAGAACACAATGAGAGACCATCTTGCACCATTGGGATGGCCACTATAAAAATTAAAAAACACAGTAATAAATTTTGGCAAGGATGTGGAGAAAGTGGAAACCTTGTGCAATGTTGATAGGAATGTCAAATGGTGCAGCCGCTATGGAAAACAGTAGGACAGTTTCTCAAAAAGTTAAAACATAGAAGTACCAGGTGATACAGCAGTTCCACTTCTGGGTGTGTGCTCAAAAGAATTGAAAGGGGGATCTTGAGAAGATATTTTCACACCCATGCTCATATTACCAATTGCCAAAAGGTGGAAGCAAGTCAATTGTCCCTTGATGGATGATGAATGGATAAAGAAAATGTGTGTGTGTGTGTGTGTGTGTGTGTGTGTGTGTGTATTATTCATCCTTTAAAAGGATGGAAATTCTGATACATGGATGCTCAAAATCGATGAACCTTGAGGATGATGCTCAGTGAAATAATCCAGCCACAACAGGGCAAATACTGTATGATCCCACTTCTATGAGGGACCTGTCTACCAGTCATCAAACTGGTAGAGACAGAAAAATAAAATGGTGATGCAGGGGGTGGGGGAATGAGCAGTTATTATTTAATGGGTAAATAGTTTCAGTTTTGCAAGATGAAAAGAATTCTACAGATCAGCTGCACAACAACATGAATTACTTGACACTACTGTACACTTGGAAACAGTTAAGATCGTAAAGTTTGTATTATGTACATTTTTCCACAGTTCAAAATAAAACCTAAAAAATTACTCTAAGGCATTGGTTCTCAAACTCAGGCACACATCAGAAGCTAGCTGGCAGTCTTGTTACAGCACAAACCAATGGCTCAGTCTCTGGAGCTCACGGCCACCAGGAACTTGCCAACACTGCTGTTCCGAGAACCACACTGTCCAAGGCTTCCATAAAAGTGTTATCATTTTTCTTTCAAAAACAATGGGAATTTGCTGGTATTTTCACAAACAACACTCAGTAGCCGAATTCTCAATGAAGTGGAACTTAATTATTGCTAAACTTGTACAATGTGTCAGACTTATTAGGCACCTTACATACATTTTAATTTGACCCTTGCAAGCTAATTTATTCATTCAACAAGTATACATTGACAATATACAGTCTCCAGGGCCCTAAGCTGGGTGTCCAATGATGAACAAGGTTTGTATATTCCTAGCTGGAGGGAATAATGACACAATGAGTGAACAAAACAATAACCTAGTTATAAATTGCCAAAAGTACTGGGAAGGAAAAAAGTGCAGTTGAGCTAGAGAAGATCTACTCTTTTTTGGTGGGGAGTGGGGAGGGAGATTCTTATTTATTTATTTATTTTTAGAGAGAGGGAAAGAGAAGGAAACTGAAGGAGAGAACATTAATGTGTGGTTGCCTCTTGCATATCCCCTGCTGGGGACCTGACCTGCAACCCAGGCATGTGCCCTGACTGGGAATCGAACCAGTGACCCTTTGGTTCACAGGCCTGCACTCAATCCACTGAGCTACACCAGCCAAGGCAAGAAGATTTACTTTTGATAAAATGATCAGAAAAGGCTTCTAAAGAAGTCTCATTTCAACTAAAAACTAAGGATTAGAAAGAACCAATCATGTAAGACTGAGAAAAGGAATTATGAGGAGAGGAATCAGCATGTGCAAAGGGCCTGTGATGGGAGAAAACTTGGAATATGTAAGGATTTGAAACAGGCCAGTCAGTGTTACTGGACTGTAGCAATGAACCAAAATGTAGGACAAGGTGAGTCGGAAAGGTGAGCAGAGCTGGAGCATGCAGGGGTCTGCAAGCCGCAGTAAGGACTGGTGGTTTTATGCTAAGCATGTTGGGAAGACACTGGTGGCTTGTGAGCATCAAAGAGAAGACAGTCTAATTTTTGAAAGGTCCTCCTGCCTGTAGTTAGAGAGCAGGCTGCTGGTCAGGCAAGTTTGGGAGTAGGAGGCCAGTTGGGAGTCTGTGGCACTAGGACCAGAGAAGAGACAATGAGGGCTTGGACTGAGGGAGCAGCAATACTAATGAAGGTAAGAGTGAAGACTCAAGATATGTGTTGTGGTAGAACTGACAAGAATTGCTGGTAGATTAAAGATGGAAAGTGTAGAGAAGGAAAAAATCAAGGGTTCATCCATATTTCTTGCTTGAGCAATTAAGTGAGATAGGGAGGAAGGGACCAAAACTGGGGTAAAATCAAGACTCCTAGCCTGAATATATAAAATTTAATATTTTTGTGAGATATGTAGTAGAACTATCAGTGATTTGGTTGGATGAATGAGTCTAGACCTAAGAAAGAGGTCTGGGCTGTAGATGCATACTTGGGGTCATCAGAATATTGAAAGTATTCAAAGACATTGGATTAGGCCAAATCCTCTAGGACAGGGCTGTCAAACTCATTTTCACTGGGGGCCACACCAGCCTCATGTTTGCCTTCAAAGGGCCGAATGTAATTTTAGGACTGTATAAATGTAACTACTCCTTAACTAGGGGCAAGGAGCTCTACATTCGGCCCTACGAAGCAACCGTGAGGCTGATGTGGCCCTCAGTGAAAATGAGTTTGGCACCCCTGCTCTAGGACCAGGTGAGTCCAGAGCAACACCAACATGTAGAGATATGGTAAAAGAGGAGGAATGAGCAAAGGAAACCAAGAAGCAGTAAACAGGGAGGCAGGAGGATAAACAGAAGGGTATAATGTCTTAGAAGCTGGCAGAGGCAAGTGTCAAGTGTATAAAAGCAGCGTGTTCAACTAAACCTAGCGCTGCCATAATCTAATGCTCCAGAACTTACGTCAAATGAAGACAGAAAAGTGTCCACTGGATTTGACTTGGCTTCCTGGGGGAAGCAGCTGTCTTGGTCAGCTCAGGTCGCCATGACAAAATCCTGTTGACTGGGTGGGTTAAATGACAGAAATTGTTTCCTCACAGTTCTGGAGGCTGGGAAGTCTTAGATCCAGGTGCTAGCTGATTCAGGGTTTGGTGAGAATTTTATTCCCGGCTAATGTAGCCACCTTCTTTCCCTCTTGGCTGGAGTTGGAATCTGGGAAAAGAGTGTTTGTGAGATTTCTTGTATCTCTTCTTGTAAGGGCAGTAATCCTATAGGGTCTGGGCTCCACTGTTATGGCCTCAGTTAATCCTCATTAGCTTCTGAAAGCCCTGTCTCCAAATATAGTCACACTGGGTGTTAGGGCTTCAACATAAGCTTTTTGAAGGGTGGAGGGGGATGTGCGCACAATTCAGTCCACAGCACAGGGGAATTCTGGGAAGATGGAATCATCAGCATAATAAGCCTTCTCTCCTCTCCTCACTTCAATTCCAGGCCCCTTCCTAAGGCAAATACCTGGATTCTGTGAGTACAGATCCATAGATTGTTTGGAGGAAAAGCACCATCAGTTCACATGTGGACGCCTGGTTTTCTTGGTCCCAGGGAATATAGCAAGTGGCCCAAATGTTCTCTATCTATTACAAAGGGGGTGCAGGAACAGAAAGTATGTGCTTCAGTAGGGGGTTGACAACACTGCCTCTCTTACAGGCTCACAGGAGTGCAGACTGTGGTCCACTCCCCCACCACGGGACTGCCACCACTTCAGCACCCCAGCAGCAGGACCTGAGCCTATGAAAGGATGTGCAAGGGAACAACATTCCACAGGGCCTCACTGGAGAGAGGAGCAACAAGCAGAACCCCCACCCTGGACCCCACTACAGTGAAGCCACTGGGGCAGGCAGGCAGCCTAAAGGAAGACGGAGAATGGTGCAGGACACATTAAGTACAGCACCAACGGACAGCGCGGGGTTTCCAAACCTGTGGTTTTGATCTAAAAATTTAGTAGATGAAGGAGAAAATGGATACTGGTGAATTCCAAACAAGTTGCCTAGACAATCAAGTGAAAGAGATATCTCAAGGAATAAAGCAAAACTCCAAAGGAAAAGAAAATAGGAAGGAAAAGACAGGATACTTGGAGTTAGATGCAGGAGTCCAAAGGGAGTAAATTAAATGGAAGAAGAGAGAAGTCTATAACCCTGGAAATAAAGACAAATATCTACAAGTTTCTAGATAACACAGCTACATAAAAGGAAGAAAAAAATCAGAATGGCAAATAAGCTGGAAGATTGTGAAAACACATCTACAGACAATGGACCTTTTGAAAAAATAACGAGTTTCTTGTGTATGTACACAAGTTTAAAGATATCTGTGGCTTGCCTTATCAGCTGCTACATAACAAACCAGCTCAAAAGGTAGTGACTTAAAATGGCATTTTATTTTTTCTTGTGAATCTGTTGGTTACCTAGATAGTTTCTTTACTAGTTGCACTTAGATGGCTGGCATGAACTATTCACTTGGCCCTTGAACAACATGGGTTTGACCTATACATTTTCACTTATATGTGGGTTTTGTCAATATATTTTGTAAATGTATTTCTCTTTGTTATGATTTTCTTAATAACATTTTCTTTTCTCCAGCTGAGTTTATTATATACAGTATAGAATACCTATAACATACAAAATTTGTGTCTATCGACAGTTTATATTATTGGTAAACCTTCTGGTCAACAGTAGACTATTAGTAACTAAGTTTTTGGAGATTCAGACATTAGGTGAGGATTTTCAATTGCAGGGGCTGGTTTGGTGTTTCTAACCCTCATGTTGTTCAAGGGTCAACCATACTTTTTATTTTCTATATTCCTGATACTCTGGCATCCAGGGCCTCACTAAGTTGACTGGGGAGAGAGTGTTCCTCAATGAGTAGCTAGTCCTTAGAACTAAAAAATAACTTGCCCAGGTAGGTGTCTGTCACATGCGAACCAACCAATCCAGAGCAGTCCTCCTATGCACCTCCTCTGACTGGCTCCTACCTTCCAGGAGGCAATCTACCTCTGTCCCAGTCATGCAAGACCAGCTACCAGACAACTGGAGACAGTCCCTGCACCCCAGAGCTCACTGCGATTATTCAAACTAGTCAATCCTAAACCTGCTCACCCTGCCTTGCATGCCTTTCCTGCAGAAACCATGGTAAAGGCTCTTGCCCATGCTTCCTCCATGTGTTTCTTTATGGCAGTCACTTCCATGTCTACATGTCTTACTGTACCTAATTAAAATAAATCCCAGATACACTGCAAAACATGGCTACATTCAGCTGGAGGGTGAGCTAGGGGCTGAGCTCAGTGGAGTGTCACTGCAGATGGGAGTATTGGATCTCTCCCGACGTGTGATCTTTCATCATCAGGAAGGTGATGCCAACATGCCCTGTTGTGCAAGTGCTTCTTAAGCCTCTGCTTGTCATGTTTGCTGATTTCTCATTAGTCAAAACAAGCCATGTGGTCAAATAGCATCAATATAGGAAAATACTGTACAAGGCAGAGACTCCAAGTGGGATGCCATTAATGTAGCAGTCAACACAACCATAAAAATCATGTAAGAATAGTATACTCATACAATGGAATGTTATGCAGCCATAAAAAATGAATGAAGTACTGAAACTTGTCACAACATCACAGCACCTCAAGGCACGCTAAGTGACAGAAGCCAGATATAAAAGGACAAATACTGTATGATGCCAGGTTCATAGATATCTAGAACAGATAAATCAATAAAAACAGAAACCTGACTGCTTGTTGACAGGGATTTGGGAAAGGAATGGGAGCGACAACAAATGTGCATGGGGTTTATTTTGTGGGGATGAGCATGTTCTGAAGTAAGGTATTCGGGATGGTTGTAAAACATGGTGAATATGAAAAACCAGACTGGGCACTTTAAAATGGTGAGTTTTCTTTTATGTGAATTATATCTCAATAAAAATATTGCAAAAAAAGAAAAAAGAATATAAGAATATATATATATTCAAACTATTATTTCCAAGTCAGTAAAGGATAGGGAAGGAAATATCAAAAACCCAGTCCAACAGAAAAGAGTAAATGAGATAAAAGAAGCAAAGGCAAAGGGGGATAAACAGAATCTAATATAAAATTAAAAAGTAAGCTGAACTGTATCACTAATTAAAAGGAAAGGCTCAATTATCTCTGTAATATTTTATTTTAAAAAATAAATCAGGCTAAAATGTCAGTATCATGGAGTCATAGATGTTTCTTTTATTATTTTCTTTGATTTTCCACATATTTGAGGAATTTCCTAATTTTAAAATATATGTGTAAGGTGGAGTGAAAGAAAAAAGCATAGTTCATAAGAGGAATTATTTTTAAAATTTTATTAAGAAGTGAGGAGTAGATACCACCAAGCGCTGGTGAGATGGTGGAGAAACAGTGGCTCTCATTCACTGCTGGTGCAAACACAGAATGGCACAGCCACTTTGGAGGAAGAGTGGTAGTGTCTCACAAAATAAACATACTCTTGCCACATGACCCAGGAATTGCACTGCTTAGTGTTCAAAAATTTTGAGTTGAAAAGTTATGTTCACACAAAACTTGGACACAAATGTTTATAGAAGTTTTATTTATAATTGCCACAATCTGTAATCAATCAAGATGTCTTTCAGTAGGTGAATGGATAAACAAACTGTGATACATACAGGCAATAGACTTATTATTCAGCAATAAAAAGAAATGAGCTATCACACAATTCAAAGACGTGGAAGAAACTTAAATGCATACTACTAAGTACAGAAGCCAATCTAAACAGCATATGCACTGTATGATTCCAACTACAGGTTTTCCTGCTGTCCAACAGAACAGTGTTCCCATGACACCCTTCATAACAGGAAAAGGGGAGAGTCAATTATCATCAATTTTTATGTCTTTATTTTGCTCACCATGATGGAAACAGTTACATCCACTTTTACTCTAAGTGTAAAACCCTTGCAAGTTGTTTTAGGCTTTTCTGATGCCTTAAGACACCTTGCTAATGGATGTACCAAAAAAATTGCAATAAAGCCCAGAGGCTCACTGATGCAGTTCAAAGCTACAGTGGCTGATACTGAGATGCTGAGTGTAGATCCTCAAGGCACACACTGTTCCTACAGCAGCTCAATGAGAAACAAACATTGAACACTGTTTTTGCTTTTTGCTGTTTTTTGAAAATCTGAAAGTCCATTTCAGATGTCTTTTGGTTAGCAAAAACAAGTTCTAACGTAAGTTTTTGGTAAAAGCAAAGTGGCATGAGGCAAACTTTTAAAAAGTGGGGGATGCCCATATAAGACATTGTGGAAAAGGTGAAACTCTGAAGACAACAAAAAGATCAGTGGTAGCCAGGTGCTTGAGTGGAGGGAGAGGTAAACAGATGGATGTGTTTAGGGCACTGAACACATACTATTCTGTATGGTATTGTAATGGTGAATACATGTAATCACACACTTGTCAAAACTTACTGAACATATAACGCAGAGTGAACACTAATGTAAACTATGGACTTTAGTTAATAATAATGTATCAATATTGGCCCATCTATTATGACAAAGGTACCACACCAATGGAAGGTATTAATAATAGCAGGGCCTGTTTATGGAGTGGTGGTGGTGACAGGATATATAGACCTTTCTGTATTTCTACCCAGTTTTTCTGTAAACCCCAAATTCCTCTAAAAAAAACAAAAAATGAGAATGAAAAATAATTATTTAAACTCACAAAGACTTACAACTAATAGAATATTTCTCAAGAACAAATGGGTTCAAAGAGTAGATTGAATGTTTCAAATAAAATGCCTTAAAACAACAGAAGAGAAAGGAAAATAGCTGCTAATAGAGATCAGAAAAGGCTGAAAGAGAAGAACAAAATGAAGACATAAAAAGAAATGAAAACAAATTTATTTTCAAAGATGTAGTAGGCAGGCTAAAGGAAATTACATGCACATACAACTTGGAATATATCAAAGATTTAAAATATCATAGAGAAAACTATAGATAAAAAGACAAAGGAGACATAATGTATCTATACTTAGTATTGTTGAAATATGGAACAAATTAGAATGGAAAGAATGCTATAAAATAAAGATAGGTTTCTGAAGAGGTGAAATAAACCACAAAGCTGGTGACGTATATTTGTTTCAGTTAAAATTGATACAGAAAAGCTAATATTGAGATGTAGGCTAGTGAAATAGAATTCAACTACTTCTAAAGAAGTAGAAGAAGAAGAATTCAACTTCAAAAGTAGTGAATAATTTGAGTCAACACTTTAGATATGCATGTGTTACATGTAGACCATCTCCCTGAACTCAGTCCTGAAGATGCCACAGAAGCAAGACATTTCAGAACCTAGGGTGGAGGAAATGTGAGAAAGCCTTGGGAAGGTGGCAGGCTCTTCTGTTTCCTTGCAGGGGAGAAATGGTAGCCTCTGGCAGAAGAGGGACAGGTACTGCAAATGGAGAATCTGCTGGGGAGGCACTTCTTCCTTTGTGTGTGTCTCCTACTACCTCCGTTGACATATAATACAGAAACACATAGAAATAATAGTATCCTGAGTCCTGAACCCAGATACTTGCAGTTGCCCTCAGAGGTGGGGTCAACTGCATTTGGGAGGGAAAGAGGCTGAATGGATCGTAGTTGAACCCTGTTTGTTAGCACCACTTTCTCTAGGGCCCTGACAAACACATGGGGGAGCACAGACTGTGGCCTGGGGTCCTATCCCTCCCCAGCTGCATATGATCAGCCAATAGCATGAGCTCACTGAGGAAACTCAAACAACTGAGGCACAAAAAAGGCAGTGAAAAACGGAGATGCCTGCAACAACACATACAATGGTTGAAATAATGTATAGTTGACCCATGAACAATGTGGGGGTTGGGGTGCTGACCCCTTGCACAGTCAAAACTCCACCCATATTTTAACTTTAATCCTAAAACTTAACTATTGATAGTAAAAATCTACTGTTGACTAGAAGCCTTACCTATAACTTAAATAGTCAATTAACACATATTTTGTACGTTGTATGTACTATATACTGTATTGTTGCAATAAAGTCAACTAGAAAAAAAGAAAATACTATGAAAATCATAAGGAATAGACACTACATTTACAGAATTTATTGAAAAAATCCATGTGTAAGTGAACCTGCACAGTTCAAATTCATATTGTTTAAGGGTCAACATTTATTTCATGAATGTGTTGACTTGCAGACTGGACACCACCAGAGAATAAACTAGCAATGTTCTATGCCCGTAGAAAGCAGAAGTTTCATAAAATTCTAAGTGGAAAAATGTGTCACCCAAGAACTTCATACCCAGTTAAATTTTCCTTCAACTCTAAAAGGGCAATACACAGACATTCTCAAGATCTCAAGAGGTACAGCATCCAGAACACATTTCTCAAAACATCAGTAACCACTTATTCTATGAATTCTAGCTAACTACATTATGTATAAAGAAATGAAACTCTCAGACTCCTTGGTTTTCTTGAATCACATAAAAATAAAACTAAGAGTAAACAACTCATGGAATTGTGGTTAAGAGTATAAATATTATCAACCTTGATAAAGTGAAATAAAGTACATACTAGTTATTTTTTTTTAAATTAGAGGGGTAGAGATAAGTATAATAAGTGTGCTAATTTAGCCATTTTTCAAACAAGGAGTTAATAAATATTGTCTATAAGCAAAATCATGCATTTTTAAAAAAGCATGACTCCAAATGCATACATTTTATTTTCTGAAGTTTAGAGGTACCATCTAGGAAACCATACTCCTAGGGATAAACAGACAGTATCACTTCAATAATCTTCATTTTAAAATTGAAGCTATCTATAGTTGGCATTTTTAAAAACACACACAGAGTGATATGGAATGATCATCCATATCATGGCTGAACATCACTATTTAAGGCTCCCATTTGAAAAATTAATAGGCAGGGCAGTATACATTTGATTACTTGTATTTTCATAAAATATTTAGCAAGAGTGGTTACTGCTGAAGAGAGACTTGGGGTTGGGGTCAGAGAATCATAGTTACTCTGTTTCTTACAAATTTGAATATTTTTCATTTTGAATGTTCCCATCATTAAAGAAAAAAACAAGAAAAAATAGCATAGTGAAGAGGAAATAAGAGATGAGAAAGTAGATGCATTTGACTGGGCACAAAAAAGTGGGAGCATGTTTGGATGCTGATGTGAACCAGATCATAGAGTGAAGGGAAAACAGTGTGTGGGAGGTTCCCTGGAGAGTTTATTAGGAAGTACCCTTGGGACCAAAACCTGCAGAAGCAGGCTTGAGGCAGGCTCACCAATTCACTGCCAACCTGATGGAACCTCTGGTATGGGCTTACCCTTCAGAGCTGTCTGGAGTTGACTGGGATGGCCAGGCCTTTCTCTCTGCCTCAGTCAGTGGATGGGGGCCACCCAGGGAAGGAGCGTGAACATCAGGTGGTGCAGTTGCCGAAGGGTGGACAGCTGGAGGCTGTGTGCTGGTAGCACACCAGCAGCTGAGGCAGCATGTGCTTCATTGAAGGGGTCTGAGTGTCACATCATTGTCCACCACAGGGAGAGACGAGTGACTCAGAATCAAAGATGTGGGGAAAGACATGTCCTTGAGGGAAGAGGGGCTGAAATCCCGATGGGGGGTCACGATGTGTTGAGCATGCCTGTGGCTTCCTGCATTGTGACAAGAGGGAAAGAGGAAGGAGTTGGGGTGGTGCCAGTCAGCATGATTAGCTGCAGGAAAGGTGCAGAAAATCCCCTGTCAGCATCTGTGTTCTCAAACAAGCTTTGAGACCTGCTGTCTCTGGCGGGAGAGAGGGGACACAATACTGGGACTGGGAAAGTGGGCCTCCTGGAGACAGTTAATGGAGCTACAGGGTTCTTTTATTTGCCTATTGGAAGTTAGTGCTGGCAAATTAAAGCAGGACCAATAATTTCTGTGGCAGGATTTCCTCCAGCGACTCAGCAGCTCAGGCCAGGAGAGTTAAAGACAGGCTTAGCCTTGGAAGAGTCCCATTGCCCAGAGAACACAGTGGAGGAACAGAGGCATGCATAGGAGAAGAGTACAGCAACAGACAGTGGTTCTGAGGCTCAGAAGGGTTGTGCGACTTGTTCAATGTCACACAGTGGTAAGAGGTTGGGAACCAAATTAGGAAAAGTCATGCAGCCCTAGTGCATCACATGCCAGGATCTGGGCAGGACAGACATGCCACACTCCAACTGGGTACTTTGAGGAGTGTCTGTAATAAAAGGACTACTTACAAAGGTGCCAGTGGTCAGAGAAGACTCAGGAGCATCACACTGCCTTGGTGGTGTACCTCTAGCTGTCTTGACCATCTTAGGCCTGAGGATGTGAGGCGGACACCCATCACAGAACCTGGTGGCAGCAAGACTGCATGGAAAAGACGTTTCTGGGAGGGTAGCAGCCAGCCTTTGATGACTCAGTCAGGAGGGCACCTGGGCACAATTCTTATCCCTCAGTCTCACCACCATTTCCTGAAAGCAAAGGAATCTCTGGCCCAGAGCAAGGATACCTCCTGGAGAAGGGATTTGGAATCAGCACACGACCTTGACTCCTCAGGCCAGGAGTCAAGCAAACCAATCTGGGCATCAAACTGCTGTTATCTATAAGATAATAGCAATCGTCCCACTTCTCTGATTTGCAGAGGGCGCCTCACAACCGGCAGCGCTCACTGCAACGATGCGCTGCATATGCACGCGTGGGCCCCTGGGCGCAGCTGAGGTTGGTGGGTACCATTCCCCTAGGTGCAGCGGGAGCTCAGCGCTGGGACGCGTTTCTTTTCTCTCCATGGAGCTCTCCAGCCATTCTTACAAGACATTTCTAAGCACCTCACTGTGTTTGGCCAGTAGCTCCCCGCCCTCTGAGTGCCACCCTCGACCGGCAGAGGGGGATACCACGACCAATTAGACATCCCAGAGACTTGGGCGGTCACAGGGGTTCCGGGAAGCGCGGGGGCTTGAGGAACCACCCCAGAAGCCCTAGCAGAGTGGATGGTCTCCTTTCCCGTGTGCTGTGATAAACTGCACGCCTTGGCAGCCCCCATCTCAGCCTCCCGCCACCCGGTAGCTCTCGGAGCACCCCCTTGCGGGCAGGCGCGGAGCCGCGGCAGGCGGGCGAAGCCAGCTTGCTGCTGAGAACCTCCCGGGAGCAGCCTGGCGGGACCAGGGGGTGGGGGTGGGGCTGGGCGGTGGAGAATTGGGTTCTGGTGACTGGAACGGGAACACACGGCCACCGGCTCAGGTAGACCCAAGGAAAGGAGCAAGGAGTAGCGGTGGAGCACGGACCAGGGACGTAGCGGGTCATCAGACGAAGCTGGCAGGGGGCGCGAGCCGTTCCCGGCGCCTCCCCTCCCGAGCCCATAATCAGAAGCTTCAGGTGAAACACGTCGCTGGGATTACTTGGTTCGAGATTCCTATTTCACACACGGGGAATGTCTGAGGCAGAGAGTGACCTGCCTGGGGTCACGCAGTGGGCCGTTGAAAGCAGGACGCGGGGAAAGAGGAAAAGGAGATGATCCACTGAGGCAGCTCTGTCCCTTTCTGAGGGACAGGGGCTGCCTGCCGGATTACAGCCCTTAAAGTCTCCAGGAGAGCAACCCCATTAGCGAATCCCAACCAAACTAAAACATAAACCTTGCAGGTGTTCTGGAATCCGCTCCTTTCTAGCTTTTCCAAGTACAGCTTTGATAGTTAATCAAAGATAAAACTTGACCCGGATTTGGGTGGTGGCGCTTTCCTGATGGCCAGGCTCAGACACGGGGAACCTTCTACTACCGAGCAGTGGTTAAGGGCAGAGACTAAATCTGGGTTCACGGTCAGCGTCGCCACCAGCTCTGTACAGGGTTGAGCCTCAGGTTCCGCATCTGCAAGAATGGGACGATGGGGGAGATGTTTGCATAGGGCAGAGCCTGCATCGTCAGCCGCGCATTGGTATTTCGAGGTTCAACCTGCGGCTCCAGAGCTCCGCGGGCGGACCAGGCAGGTGGACTGAAGGGCCGAAGTGCTGGGTAGCGGCCCAGGTACGGTTCCACTGCCGCTTCACACTCTGCTGGGTAACGTTCAAACCCGAGATGACCCTCCGACCTTGCTCAGCAGAAGCTACGGGGCGCAGCGAGCACCGAGAACCCCTCCATTGTTCTCGCTGGTGGGGGCTGAAGGCTCGCAGAACGGGCGCCGGCGGGGACTTGGCTCTCGGGAACGCTCGGGACAATTTGCGATGCCTGCGTCTTTGTCTTCACTCCTTCCCTCCCCTCGCCCCCGGAGAAAAAACTCCTAAATATATCCAGCGGCCTCTATTTGTAATAGATTACCTTTTTTTTTTTCCTTTTTACAAAGACTTTGCTAACCCTCAAGACAGACCATTTTTATTAGGATTATCAAAATCTTTTTTAAAACTGTGAGACTCACACCCAACCAGGCCTGATGTAGCCACACGGGAGTTTCGATTCTCCTGAACACGCACAAATCGTAAGCCACTACCGCCCTCTCCCCCAAACCCGCAGAAGTTAGCGAAGTCCTAGCTGCCTAAAGATGGAAGACAGTAACTTCATTTCCCCCAGAAACAACGTGATTTTGAAGACACCCTCTTCAGAGACACTACCATTTTCCTCTCATAATTCCAAAATACAGAGTCGGGCTAATGGTCAGAAACATATTCTGTTTCAGAAGTCACACACACACACACACGCACACACACACGAACACGCACACGCACACACAAAGGGAGGAATAAGTTACTTCTCCCAAAGAACAAACGCAACATCCCAGCAACAAGGGAAAAGAAAAGCTGAAAAAATTCTCCGCGAATATAAAAGGGGGAGGAAAATCCTTTAACTAAATTATTTCTTCCTCAACAGTTTTGTAGGCAAATATCTTGGGCTCAAGGCAGTTAGAAAGAGGTCGCACGGAGCACACAGCCCGGGGGCGTCGGTCCTTTGAGTGACAGCTGGGTGCTCCGAACCTTCCCGGCTCCCGGCTGCCGCTCTCCCGCTCGTTTTCGAACCCGGGGTGCTAACCGCCTACTAGCTTTCTCGGGGTCCTCCCAGCGCAGGGGACGCGCACCCGGAGTAGAGCTTTGGGGACTTAGAACACTTGATATGTACTCAGGAAGGAAGCGAGAGTGTGCGGCGCTGAAGGCCGGAGGCTAGCTATCCTGGGACAGGACGGTGGACTGACCAGGGCTTTCGGGTCCGGTTCTGCCGCGTCCGCTGGAGCGGAAGGCGAAATGCAACGCGGACGGCGGCTTTCGGTGAGTCACCTGGCGGACGACACTCAACCCCGGTTGCGGCGCTGGGGTGGGAATCGGAAGGAACGTTCTGTCCGGGAGGGCGCGCAGCCAGGCGACGGAGGCCGGTGGACCCCGCCGGGGCCAGGTTGCAGGCACCTACAACTTCTGAACACCACGGGGATGAACTTGAACACCCTGACCCTGCGAATTCCATACGCCGGGGCAAGAATGCTGCAGGCTGCTGCGCCCATTGTCAACGTTTTCCCCAGCGAGCTGTTGCAGTTCTCCCCAAGCTCAGTTCTTCCGCTCCCGCCCCCGCCCGGGGAGGGACCCTTTCGGAAGAGACGCGGGGAGAGCGGCTTCCAGTGGACTTTGTTAAATAAATTCAACTCAGTGATCGATCTGCTCCTAGTTTGACTTAAAAAACTGATGGGCAAAACCAACACTTAATAATTAATGTAACAGGTCAGCAAACCACTGTCTCCTAGATGAAGGCGAATGTTGACTATTATTTATTTAAGGAAAAGGGAGGATTAAACATTTTCTTAAACTTAACGTCATTGAAAAACTCCTACCCGGACAAAACTTTCTACACGTGACTTTCACATTCACTTTTCCATCAGGAAACTTTTTTTATACCAGCCTTTATCTCCCTGTTAATTTCTCCACCCCCTTTACCCTCGTCTTTCCCCAGCAGTTTGGGAAACGGGAAGATTTTTTCCCCTGAGGACAGTTTATGCCGATTCCAGCTAACTAACAAGAGAGATAAGCTCCTGGCAAAATAAATAAATAAATAAATAAATAAATAAATAAATAAATAAATAAATCACAGCGATTTCCAAACACGTTTTCTACTTAATTTCCCAAGCCGGTGCTCGTCCCTGGAAGGCCCCACTCTGAGTCCCCCGCTGTTTTGGGAACTGCATGCACAACCCCCTGACTCTCGCCACTCCAACCCGCTCCCTACTGCACCACACACACATCACGAGCCCGCCCGCGAAACAGCTGGATGGGAAATCGCGCGGATCCCGAACTGCACCACTCGGTGGGGTCTGCCCTCTTCCAGACCTGGGTCATCCAGCATCCTTCCTTCCATCTGCTCCAGTCACCAGCCCGGGTCTCAGCACTTTTGATCCCGCCCTTAGCCCCTCGGCCAATAGCAGCTCCAGATCACTCTCCTCCGCCCCAAACTCTTTCCACACCCTCACGTACCGGGAGCTGGTTGGCTGCCGAACCCCTAGCGTAGCGGCATTATTTGCAAGGTGGTCAGGATTTCTGGTAAGTGGAGCGACCTGTCACTCTCAGTGGCTGGGCCCGCCCAATCCACCTCGGTCTCAGACTCTTCCTGCGCACTTCTCCTTCGCAGCCTCTGCGAGGAGGTGCCGGGGCTGCTCAGGCTCAGCTCTCAGGGCAGAGAAGAGGCAGCCCCGGCCAGCGGCCGTACGCATCGTTCGGAGTGGCCAGTACAAGGGAGTGCAGGGTTCTTGTTGGTCCAGAGCCGGGCGTCGCACCGCAGGAGCCGTCCCCAGGCCAGCAGTTGCCGCCACCCGACTTTCATTCCAGTTGCGGTTCCTCCGGGCAACATGTCAAAAGCCGCTGCCGCTACAGCTACCGCCGCCGCCACCTGGGGAAGAGCAGCAGGAGCAGCAACAGTGGCCCCGGTCGTGCGGGTGCAATAAACCCAACCTACGGGCGTCCGGAGGGCCAAAGGACCCTCTCTGCGTGCGCGGCTCGGGCAGGACCAGCGCCATGTGCTGAGCCATGCCCCTCGCCGCGCCCGCGGGCAGCGTATGGGGCAGTGCCTGAGCAGCGGCCGATCCTGCCTCCATGTCCCCAGCCGGCTTCTGCCGCAGCCGCAGCCGCAGCCGCCCCCACCACTGGTGAGGAGGAAGCTCGCTCTGCTCTTCGCCATGCTTTGCATCTGGCTCTACATGTTTCTGTACTCGTGCGCCAGCTCGTGCGCCGCGGCGCCCGGGCTGCTGCTGCTGGGCTCGGGGTCCCGCACCGTCCACGCCTCTCCAGCCCTGGCCCCGGGTCCCGATGGGGCTTTCCCTAGGCTGCCGTTCCAGGCGGCGCCGGTCACCCCGTTGGCTGTGGACAAGGAGAGGGACGAGAGCGCCGCGAGCCAAGAGGAGCAGAGTCCCGAGGCGCCGAACTCCCCCAGCCCCATCTCCAGCTTCTTTAGTGGGTCCGGGAGCAAGCAGCTGCCGCAGGCCATCATCATCGGCGTGAAGAAGGGCGGTACGCGGGCGTTGCTTGAGTTCCTGCGCGTGCATCCCGACGTGCGCGCCGTGGGTGCCGAGCCCCACTTTTTCGACCGTAGCTACGACAAGGGCCTCGCCTGGTACCGGTGAGTTTCCCTGCCAGGGCCAGGGGCAAAGGCGCCAGCTGCTACCCAGACGGGAGAGGAGGGAGACCAGGCGGGTGCTGGGACAGTGACAAGGGTACAGTCTCGGACCACTGGGGGCGGGGAGGGGTAGGGGGAACGAACGCGCGATGCTGGCCCACAGCGCAGTACCCGGTGTGCAGTGGTTCGGGTTGGAGGCTCTTGCTATAACCCATAGAAACTGCTCGGGGAGCTCTGGCAGCTCAGTGTCCCATAGTACCCCAGAATTAATCAATAGAGCCTTCGCAAAGGAGGGACAGCGACTGAGGTGGCGCCCCAGGCAAGAACTCAACCCTGTAACCGTGGCCGTGTCTCAAAGGAATCAATCCAGAGTTGCTTATATTTTATTCCTCTCTGCGTCCGGGACGTTCTGCGCTCCGCCGGCCGCAGTCTCCGCCCTAGACCAACTTCTGGAGCAGCTTCTGCTCCCCAGGTGGGGATGTGGGGGGTGGGAGTGACGGTGCCTTGCTCAGGCCGCGGAGGGTCTGGTCACTAGTTTTGTTACAGTCCTCTTTCTTGCCGGACCCAAACCCAAAGAAGGTCATCCTCGCTTCACTGGAGAGTAGGTCGGGCTGGGAGAGTGAACTGGGAGGGAGGCCGGGCGCCTCCGCCTGGCGGGCGAGTAGGCAGCCGGCGGTGCGCGGCACGCGGCACGGGGATTGTGGAGCGGTGCTGGTCCCTGTCGGGCAAAGGCGCGCACTGCAGCGGGCAGGAGCGCCGCGCGGCTTTGAAGGCTTCCCGGTGCCCTCGGCAGGGCCAGCGGGTTTCCCTCTCACCGGCTTGGGTGCAGGGAGAACAAGGGCAGGAGCGCGCGTATCTGCGGGCCATTTACACATCGGGGCCCAAAGAATATTGAGGGCCCACTGATTAAGAAATGTGGGTTGCCTGGAGATCGAGGCTTCCAGAAACTCCGCCCTCCAGTCGGGTTGGGGGTCCGGGTCCAAAGGCACAGCCGCCCTCAGGTCTTAATCAAGACCTCTGCCCAAAGCTTCCTGCAGCTGCCTGTGTTTGGGTGAGCGGTTGAGTTGACTGAGCTTCCGGTGAGGCGGGGGGGAGTCTGGGGTCCAGCCTTCGGAAACCTCGTAGCCAACCATGGGCCCGGCCCCCGGCCCCCATCCGTTCTATCTGGTCACCCTCCCCGTCGCTCCCCTCGCGCCCCAACTCTTCCAAGTATGACTCAATCTGCTCCCCGGGCACCCCTCCAAACCCTGTAGGCTTCCAAGACGCTGTAGCCTTCGGAAAACCGAAGGGGAGAGTCGAACCGAACTACAGTCATTGCCCTCGTTCCCTCTTTCGGCCCCTGGAGAGGACAGAAGATAAAGCGGGGAGGGGAGGACCCAGCGTATTAAAAACGCTCTCTTCCCAGCCGCCTCCCCCTCTTTTGTCCTTGGTGTTTTGATTGTTAGCAGTTGCCCAAGTCTCGAGGTTTAGCCCGCCGTGGCAGTCACCCTTCCCACCGTCCCCGGGCCGTGGACACCAGCTGCTAAAAATGGGGGCTTTGCAGTCCTGGCTCAGGCAGGTCGCTAAGCCGGGCCGAGTCTGGTTGCTCTCCTCCATGCTACGGAACTGCGTGGTTCTCCGCTGGGCGCCGAGACAGGAGGGCGCTGGAGCGGGCAGGTGCCTGGCGGGCACGTGGGGCCTCTCTAATTGTAAGCTATTGTCATCGATCGTATTGTTGCTGTTACTTCTACCGTCACCACTCCGACTCCTCTTGGGATGCTGATCCCGGGGCTCCGGTGGCAGGCGATCACTCGTGGAACCCACCGCAGGCAGCCCGGAATTTTCTGAGATCAGACGCGCGGGGGCCGGGCTGGGAGGCACTGGCAGAGAACTAACTGAATCTTCCAGGTCAGGCAGTTTTTAAAGCACCTGGGGCAGGCTGTGGAAATCCCCATAGGAAGATTCATGCAATCTCTTAGCCCGCTGCCCTCCACCTGCTACGTTCCTTTTGATTGACTCAAAAACATTGAATAAAGAACGAACGAAATCGCTCTGGAAACCCTTACCGAGAGTCTGCAGAGCGGAGCACAGCCGGGAGTCCAGGGCGGGACAGATGCCCTGGGCCCCCGCAGAGACTGGACTTGGGGGCCGGGACGGAGGAGCCGGTAAGTTAGTGCCTCAGTCTTCTGAGCCACCTCCCTAAAACGAGGAGCCGGGCGGTTCGGGCCGGTAGGCCCGAGGGCCGCGGCCCTGAGGATCGCAAGCACCGCAGCTCACCCCAGACTGCGTTCCCAGCTGCTCCAGAAGCGGCGTGGCCGCTGGGTTAGTAGATTTTTTTTTTAAGGGGAAAAAATTAAAAGCCCTCTGCTTAATTAAAATATTTTGGTTGTCGGAGCAAATGTGTAGACTTACAATTACTTTGAAAGCGGCCGTTTTAACGTTAAACAACCACACCGGAGGAGATGCCTGAGCCAGACCGCTTTTGCTAAAATCCGGTGCGGGGGAACACCCTTTGCCCCCGCCGGGTAGACTACCCCGGTGGGCCCAGCCCCGGTGCTCGCCAGAAGTGCCATCTCCGTTGTATCTCCCCGGAGGTCCGTACAGCAGATTGGAGACGAGCACAAATAATAATTAACCAGAGAGGGTTGCAGTTCAGACACGTGGTTAAAACAAGTCCTCATAACTAGAAAATTGGAGAGAAGGGAGACATTTTGAAAGCATTTAGATATTTTGAAGCCATTAAAAGACTGTGGGCACGGATGGTTGAACCCGAGGGTCAGCATCATAATCCGCAGGAGAAGAAGGTCCTGTCTGTGTTCGTGTGAGTCGTTAACGGGTTTAATCGGTTGGTACACAGTCCTATCAGCGGCCTAACCAGGAGCCCAGGGTCTGGACGGATCCGCACGTCTCGGAAAGTGATCGTCCTTCCTTCCACTTGGCATAAGAGACACCGTCACCAGAACAGGAAGGATTGTGGTGGGATGGAGCCCACCTTGGTGGCGACCCGGAGCTGACCTTACCACTGACCAGAGAGCCGAAGTTTTCTCGCCTGCAAAAATCAAACGCTCCTGTTTGCGAGGCCCCTTTGCGCTGGAACCTGAGTATGTTTTAGTCTGGGATTGAAACTCCTGGATTTGCTTCTCCAGTTCATTACCCAGCCCTCTTTCTCAATCAGGTCTTGCATGCTTAGCACACGAAGTGACATATCAGGACTCTTGGTGAAACTGGCCTTTACCCTCTGTTCCAGGTTGTGATGGTGTTTGAGAACTCTGGGGCCCGGGTTGGGGAGAACCTTGCATAGGCCAGGGTGGAGGAAGTACACACCCTGCACATTTAGGCTCTGAATATTGAATTAAACTTAAATAGGTACATTCTTTAATAAATTTCTTTGTGATTTGATGTAAGTTTGGTAGGTTCCCACAAATTTTGATGACCTCAGTTTGAGAATTAAGTTGGCCAGATGGTGTGATTATTGTTTTTTATTATCATTACTATTACCGTGATGATGATGATGATGATGATGATTGAAATATGCTTAGAGTTACAGGGCAGAAACTCCTTCCCAACCTTGACTCTGCTTTCCGTTTCTGGTTATACAAAAATAAGCTGACACTCTAATTCTGTGGCCACATCAAAAAGAAAATGTAGTGTGTGTGTTTTAATAATGTTGGTAGCTCACATTCTTGAATGTTTTCCCAGTATGCCAAGTACTGTTTCAGATTTTACAGGATTAGCAAATATAATCCTTATTACAAAGCTATGAAGTAGGTACTTTTATAGATGAAAAAACAGGCACAGAGAGGGCCAGGAACTTGCCTAAGATGTCTCAGAAGTGACTAAGCTAAGAGATCATACTAATGCAGGCAGTGGTGCTCCAGAGGTCACTCTGTCCCATGTTTCTTCACTTAAATGACCAAAAACATGATGGTGGTCATATATGAAGAGTTCAAAACTGGGTTTGCTTTAAAAGAGCTTGAGTTTTCTGAGGCACCCCCATGACCTCAGTGTGGATTGCTCACTTTGCCACTCACTGTAAAAGGCGAGTAGCTCCAGAACAGGCCAGCTGCTGTCACCAAAGCTGGTTTATGACAGTTACATCACTGCTGCAGTTTTGCTTCTCAGCCTGAACTGGACAGTTAGACTCAAAGGAGTCATTAGAATGACAAAATATACTTCAGGTATAAAGGCTGAGAAAATAGCGAATGTCCCTATGGAGAAGAGATTTATTCTCTTCCATTTGCCCCCATTTAAGGCTGGGAAGTATGGAGGACACAGGGTTAAAAGAGATGTTCCAAAACCTCTTGGAATGAATTTATTCATTTAAAAGAGGTACCGTGCCCCAGGTCAAGACTGAAAACATCTAACCAGAAGACAATTGGAACTAAAACTTTGAGTAGCTAGTTTTAGAATTAGATTTTAAAACCCAGTAACTTCAGAAAATCTTTCCTTCTGTAAGCTAGTAGCTGAACATAGCACCTTTTCCTACATTTTTAATTTAATAAATGCTGAGAAATCTAATTTCTCACCTATTTTTCTATTCTATTTCTAAAAACTTGATGGCTAAGACTTTCTGTCTTCACTAAAGGAAATTTGAGATAAGATCTGATTGGGGATAATCCTTTTTGAAGTAATTGTACTTTCTCAGCCCTGGAGCTTAAACCAAGTATGTAACTCACTTCAGGCTCCTGGGTAAAGATCAGAATTGTGCATTTATATGCAACAATTTGAAATACGAACCATCATGTTACAAAGCTGTCAAGATTTATTAGCAAGACAGTGTAGCATGTGTTGAACTCTGTTTTTAATTAGGCACCTAAATTAGACCATAAAATGGTTGATTAATCTTTTACAAGTTGAGGAAAAAATATAACATAAATTAGCCTAATCATAAGTGTTTTCCCAGATGCTCTTACTTAATAAAATACTCAATATTTAATATCAGCCTATTTGTTTTAGATGAATAAAATGCTGAAAACTATGAATTTAAATTACACTTATTACCTTCCAAATGATATGTTATCATTGAACAGGTCTTTAAAAATTAGTTTGAGCACATGTCTTAAAAAACTACAATTTGACTAAGCTGACTAAAGTAGACTTTGCCTTCTTAAGAAAGCCTGATTATTGAAAAATTACAATTTAATATTGGCTACTATTTATAAGAGATTTACAGCTAAATTTGTTATTTGAAATTTTAAAGTGGCCTGTCATAGCTTCTGTTTTTCCAGTTTTGTGTTTTATTTTTGGTTGAAGAAATACTTTTAGGTATTTTGAAAAAAAAACTTATTCCAAATGTATATGCTAATTTACCTTTTTGTTTAAAACATGTGGGACATGAGGTTATCTAATTATATAAGATGACCCTTTGAATCACTGAAGTTATTTAGAATTAAAAGTTCACCAGGAATTTAAAATACAAACCTATCAATCAGCTAGTGCTATGAATCAGGGAAATGGCATTTATTCAAAGCTTCAGAGCTGAAATACTACTTGACTAGACTGCTTGCCTCCTGCTTTCTGTCAGTGTTTTCTGAATACTTTATGTTCTCACTCTGTGAACATGGAAATTAAGTTGATTGACATAAGCACAAAATATCCGCTTTGAAGGCAGAGCATAATGAACATTTCTTTTGCTGGGAATATAGTTAGTTTCTGAATAGGGTGCTATCTCTCTCATTTAATAGCCTGTGATTTCAGACACTAAGGGACATTTCATCCTAGACTGTTGGGATAGTCAGGAATCCCAGCAAATTGAATTCCCCAAGCATGTGGCACATTTTCAAGTGTAACAAATACAATATGCTGCCTACCTCAAATGAAACCATTCACCATGATAGAAAAGAAATGAGATACTGATATTTTTTGAAAACTACTTGTAAGTAGAGCATGAAACTTTTAAAAAGTATTTTATATACTACCTGCTAGAACTGTATTTGTCTCAAACAATACCAAAATTAACTAACAACAAATAAAACTGATGTTAGCATATATTGATTTTCTTTCTAATTTTAGATTTGGGGAAAAGTGTACAATGTGAGGATCAATTACCAGCTTAATAACGTGACAATAAATAATTTTCGTTGCAGCCAAGAGGCTCTGTGCTAAAATACTGCCAATGCTAATAACCCTCTCCCCCTATTAATTTTCTTTGTACGTAGATAAAGAGTGATAGTAATTTCTTTCAGGTTATGTCTGAAATTCTAAATTTTTTCTTTAAGTGTCCACTTCTGGGACTTCAAATATATTAAAAACTGGGCCGTTTAAAAAATTTACTTAAGCGTATCATGGATGAAACCTATTTAAATAGCAAAGCCGTACTGACAGAATTTGTTTGCCTCGTGGACAGAGCTGCTTTTCAAAATTATTTGTGAGGATCTGTGCAGAGTTTGTTAAAAAAGACCGCCAGAGAGGAATTTATATGTATGTGTGTACACATTATTATTCACTGTGACTTTAAGTTGATAAGTTAGTTACAGAACAAATAAGCTCTTGGAATAAGTATTTTTCTTGTAAATACGGCAGATGTGTTAAAATAAGACTCTGGATTAACATGACGTTGATTGTGTTTCAGCCTAGGCTAGACTGTTTTTGAGTAGATGTCAGTACTTTTAAATACTTTTGGTCAGAATGTGAATGACCCCGTGTGTTCATCAAGAAACGGGGGAGGGGGGCGGGGGGGGGGTGGCGGCGGAGATGCAGAATAGCCGTTTTCTCCCAAATCCTTGTCCCACACTGCTCCACATGGTCACACTTGCTTAGAAACCCGTAAAATACTGAAAGATTGTTCTGGGCAATATGAGGCTCGGGCAACAAACGGAGAGTGGGGAAAAAATATTGGGGAAGAAAGAGGGAAGCAGCAGGTTTTTCAGGCGCACTCTTGATTTAACGAATGGAGGTCCGAGAAAAGGTGTGCAGGCAGGAGTGTCCAACAGGCCCCAGACAGGCCGCCGAGTAGCCACGTGTCGGTCGCTTTCCGCAGCTGCAGGAGCTTTCGCTCACGGCTCCGGCTCTGGCGGCGGCCACGCGCCGGGCCGAGGAAGTGGCTGCGCGATTGACCAGCCTCGGGGATCAGTCAGCACGGCCCCGGCCTCCGCAGCGCGTGGGGTTGCTGCTACTGGTCAGGGGACCGCTGGGCTCGGGAGACGCTGGGAACAGCTTCCTCGCGTTGGGGGTAGGGCGGGCCAGCGACCGGGTCCTTGCTGCCCCACGGTTCCGGAGATCGCCTGCTGCGCCCACGTGACTAGCTGGTATGGCCGGGTGCTCAGTCCTCACCTGTCCCGCTGAGCCGGGTGCCACAGCCCGGCTCTCACAGTGGGTGGTGCCGACGGGCCTCGGCCTTCCGCTGAATGGCCCGAGGGGCCGCCGGTAAACCAATGGCTTCTGGTCTTCTCCATAGCCCCACCCAGAGGGGCGGGTGGAGCAAGCAGCTCCCGGCCTGGAGGGCACAGGCTTTCCCTGCTGTTCCTAATTGGCCCAGAACTGTTCTCACCTTCGGAGCCATGCTCGTCAGCTAGTCTGCTGTGCTTCCTTCCTTCTTTTCTAAACCCTCCTGCACAAACGTCCCTGCCTTTTGGAGGGAAAGTGTCGCTTGTCTGAAAATTTGCTTCTCTCGGACAGGGCAGTGAGGACTCAAGTTCCCCTCTGATTCGGAAATCGCCGTCGCACTGAGACTCAGTGGCTGGTTCACCTCCCCAGCACTCCAGTCCGCTACCCTTGTGCCCCTCGGGGGCTCACACTCCCTGATGCCTCTCCTTTCCTCAGCGCAATGCCCACAGTCTGCAGCTAACCCCCAACTCAGAGAGGAGAAGCAATAGCTCCTCTTTAGGCAACCTGTAAGCAAGCCTCTTTCTCCTCCCCCAGGGAAGCATTCTCTGGGTCCTGAGGAGCTCAACCTCCCCTAGTTCTCTCTAGAAGGAATGATGGGCTGAAAAGTGCTTCCAGTAAGGATGACAATGAGAATTACTTTTGATGATTGGATGAGGCAGTCTTCTTTTCTGGAAGGTTTTGCAGAGGTTTAGGAGATGACCTGTATTAAAAGGCCAGGAAGCTCACATAGGACCTGCTCGTTGCTGCGGAAGAGGTTGAAACAAAGCAGGATTTGGTCCACACATCCATTAAAGTAAGTCTCCCCCAGGAGACAACACACTGAGCCAACGATTAGAGAACATGTAATTCAGCACCAGACCACTCTGGGTGCCTTCCCCTAGCTGAAAGGACTGTCCTGCCTCCTGGCCTCTCTGGCTGGAAACTCAGCCTGGTTCAACCCAGCCATTCCTCTTGATGTGTGCTGTTCATTAGGTCCCTGGTGCCCTCCTGTCTGATTGTCTCAGAGTCTCCAGCACTTAGCATATGCTGGTGTGCCAGTTAACACAGATACACAAGAAAGTAAACATCCTGTTCCCAGCCAAGAGCTTTTTATAGTAGACCCCAGCAAGTGTGTGTGTGTGTTTTGGGGGGGTTGGTGAGAGTAAGGTAGGGAAGCTGATCATGACTCTGTCATCGACCTGAAATACATAAAGGAAAAAGCGAAAGATGACCATTTTAAGTCTTTTTCTATAGCTAATGAATAAAAATCATTCTTATAAATCATGTTGACCTGTATTTTCACTTCTCTAATAAAGATTTATTACTACTAACTTTTTAAAGTATATGGACTTTATTTTTTTAGAGTAGTTTTAAGTTCACATCAAAATTGAGTGAAAAGACACAGTTCCTTTTTGTACATGCCCTGCCCTCATATATAGGCACAGCCTGCCCCACTATTGACATGCAAGACCAGAGTGGTACATTTGTTACCATTGGTAAACTTACAGTGACATGTCATTATCAGCTAAATTCCATAGTTTACATTAGGGTTCACTCTTGATATTGCATATGTTATGTTTTTTGACCAATGTATAACGGCAAGTATCCTTCATTATAGTCTCATACAGAATAGCTTCACTGTCCTAAACATGCCCTATTCAAGCACTGTTATCAAGAGCTATCAGGTAGCACTTGAGGTCCTAAGGAAGTACAAGAGACATGAACTTGTCTTTGAGGGGCATGTTTTAGTCAGTGAACTAAAACCTACAAGCTCAAAGAGGTCTCAAAGCAATTTAAGCACTGAATTAAAAAAATCATTAGTCCTGCTGAATCACTAATTAACAACCATTTGAAGAAGAGGAAGCATGTGACAAAATTATTAAGTAGTACAAATGAAGAAGTGTGACTTTATATTTTACTTTTCCAAAAACTTCCAAAGAGAGCTAAGGCAATAAGAAGAAGGAGAGGAGATATCAGTTATCTGTTAAGCAGGAGGAAAGTGAGTGAGGGCCTACTGTGTGCAGGCGAGTGGCTGCTGCTGTTTCATCTTACCAGTGGTCCTTTCTGGGTCATTCGCCTGTTTTGCAGAGCAGCAAAGGGAAGCTCAAAGAGGTTGCCTGGGGTCACACAGCTGTAGCTACAGGTGGCTAAGCCTCTTGAGCCTAATGCCTCCCTGAGGGCCCTTCTAATGCCACAACTCAGCATAAAAGTATTCCAAAGGTTGTATTTTTTTCTCTGTTTTCCTGTCATTTCCTTTAGTTCCCCACACTTAGTCCTTAGCTCCCTCTGTTGCAATGATATCTGCATTGATAAGGCTAGCCTTCATCTGGGTCATCCGTGCACCAACTGGTCACTTTGGCATCATCCCTGTTGCCCTTGCTCCTATGATAAAATCTGTACATGTGATGCCTGCTTTGTGACGGCAGCCTCCTTTCATTTCCTCATTTGCCAGCCCATCTCTTCTCTCTCACCTTGAAGCTCCCCACGATGCCCATGCAACCCAGATGTCAGGATCACACCAAAACCCTCAGTGCTCACTCCTCATGGCTCCTTGCCTCCTTAGCTGACACCTAGACACCCTTGCCCCAACCTGTGGAGACACCCTGACTTGTACCATCCCCAGCAGTAATGCAGAAGAAGATCTTGTCGTAGAGTTCACCTGGTCCACCCTGAGTTACATCTTTACCCAGGAACTTCGGTGTTACCCAGCAACTAGCCCTGCTGGTCACCACCCTTGCCCATGTCAGGATCCACAGTGTGCATTGGCCCTTCTGGGTGGCATATGATGCCTTTAAGCACTGGTTCATAGAACTCCCCCTACACAGGGAGAAACTCCAGCTAGATCCTTGCATTTGTAAGAGGACCGCTTTCCCAACCACTTCTTTGCAGCATGGCCATATTTCTACTTCTCCAAAAACTTTCCTCCATCATTTTAAAGAAGTCCTCTCTGTTCTGTGCTATTTGAAGAAAATCCCAGTCATCATATTTTATTTATGTATGTGGCCTGTGGGTTTTTCAGTCAAATTTATATTCACATACCTATAAAAAGTGTGCAGATCAGAAGTATGCAGCCTGATGAATCTTCACAAAGAGAACACACCCATGTAACAGTAGCTCAACAATCCCAAAGCCACTGCCACATTCCCTCCTGGTCACTGTCCTTGTTCCATGGGTTAGCTATGACTAAACTTATTGTAAATGAAATCCAAGAGTAAATATTTGTGTGTTTTTAAAATCATGTAAATTCATTGCCAATATTGACAGATTCAGATATTTCACAAACAAATGCAGATTTTCTGCTTTTTTTAATGAAGGAGCCAACAGCACAAGGCTTACCTTTCTCAAGGAAACAACTGGCTGAGGCTGGAGAGCAGCTGTGCCTGAGAGTGGGCCATATTCTCTTCTGTTTGCCATGGTCCCCACTACTTCTTATTATATCACACTGAGCCAACTTCACTCACTTACTTGTTACTTGCTTAGTCTCAGGTCTGGGTAGATGCCAGACAGGATAGGGGCTACAAACTGTTTTCTTTCTTTTATATTTTTTAATTATTTTTTTAAATTGATTTTGAGAGAGAAAAACATCAATTTGTTGTCCTACTTATTTATGCATTCATTGGTCGATTCTTGTATGTGCCTTGACCAGGAATCAAACCTACAACCTTGGCACATTGGGATGGCTTTAGCCAATGGAGCTACCTGGTTAGGGATATAAACTCTTCTCCGTGCCCCGCCCCCGGCCCCCCCCCCAGCCCACCGCCTTTTTTTTAAAGTATGCATTGTTTCAGGATTGAATTCCCATTTATCATGGACATTCTTGTTAGATTTTGGAATTAGCTTTTTTTCTATTTGACTTATTTTTCATTTTACAACTCTGTAGAGATCTTAGAAGAGGCTGCATGGAGGTCTGGTAACTACATGGCAGTTAAAATTAGAATCGCCGTCTTAAAATCATTTTCATTGACATGTTTGTTGTATTTTTATTTTATTTTACTTTTGGTTTTTTAAACTAGCTCTTCTTCTTTGTGGCCCCCAGTTGGGGTTTGTCTTTTGCTACGGACACTTTGTGAATTTGAGCATTCACTTTGTCTTTGTGGTGTCAACATCCTCAAGTACACAGTGGGCATGGGCCCATCAGTGCTCCCTGAGCCAGTGCTCAGCGAACTCTGGTGCAGGACCACAGTTTTAGTAGTTCATTGTGGACTGATGTGGTGTCCTACTATGGGTGACTTGTACACACCTCGTGCCTTATCCCTCCTGCCACACAATTTGCAGCACCCACACTCATCTGTCCTCTGTCTAATGAGTTCATTGATCAGAGCCTTAGATGTAGGAACAGTGTCAAATTACTTAGGGCAGCATTAGACACTCTCAGGTTTTGTACTTATCTCCCTGAAGACAGTTAGCAGGTAGTCCTTGGATCATGGTTTGAGGAGCACTGTCTCAAGTTTCTTCAGTAAACAGAAAGTTTTTACAAAATTAATAAGTGATTTGTACAAAAAATGGTTCCATCTCAGCATATTAAGAACCCTGAGAAGTACTATAGCTGAAAACAAAACAAAGCTCTGTTTAATTTTGTTAAGGCTTCCCTGTGAGTACAAAATCCTTCTTTCACTCAGTACCTCCTGCTAAGTGAAGGAGTAGTGTTTGTCGGATGCCAGCTGGGGCAGTTTGCAGAGCAGGTCTCCAAGGCTCTTGTGGTTTGAAGAGTCAGACCCCTGGCTCTGTGCTCTGTCTGTCCATGCTTGGAACAGGCATTAGACTCCATACTTCTCCCACTGAAGACGTCGCCACAAACCCAGTGTGCTGGCACCCACCCTTCTCCCAGGATAATTGTGCAAAATGAGTACAGAGGGAGACACAGGGGTTGCAGTAAATCAGGGGCCCAGGCAGAGGCATGGCAGGTGAGAAGGGTGTCAGGTCCCAGCTTGGAGGGCTGTTGAGGAGACTTCCACAGGCTGCTCTGCTCTGAGCAGGCTAATTGCAGGTTCAGCTTTCCCCTGAGAAGCTCATGCCTGCTTTCAAAGGTGGTCGCTCTGTTTCCAAGCTGTTTACAGAGGTAGATGTCTGATGGAGTTGGGAAAGGGTGAAGGTTTGTTCCTCCCTGCCCATCACAGTGTAGCCCTGTGGCCTGTGTATGTTTGATCACAGCACCAACGTGATTCTCACCCTGGACATGATACTGAGGTCTCTGCAAAGTAACTCGAGTGCCACATATAAACATCCTCAGCCTTGAGCTGCAAACCAAGACAATTACCTTTAAAAAAAACCAAAACACACATTTCCCCTTTTTGTGTCTGGGGCCAAGGGGAAACACTTGAAGTGTTCTTTAGTCACACAGCACCGGAAATGAAGGAAACTTTCATATTAGATATCACTGGGAAAGGAGGCGAGTGGAACCTTTTTAGGGAGAGATAAGGGATTCATTTACCTCTTTGTATGAAACTTAAATTACAAAACTACCTGGGTTTCCCTTGCAAGCACTCTAAAGTTGCTATAATAACCTTATTATCTCCTGGCACACTTACCATGGACTCCTCATATTTGGTGAAATCCTAACACCTGTTTGGATGGCCCCTCACCTCTTCCCTGAGCCCCTGCTTCAGGGGAGGTGTTTGGCAAGGGTGTTTCACAGGGCCTGGAGGTGAACAGTTTCACACCAGAATGGGCTCTTCTATTGTGTGTGCTTGACTAGCTTTTCTTTCTTATCGCACTACCCTTCCTATAAAGTTACGTATCTTTTAACAGGATATTTAATACCTACCCTCTCTTTCTATATGGGCCTTGTGAAATTCAGGCAATAACGACACAGCCTTATTGCCAAGTCATGACCAGAGCATCCAGTTGGCACTACTCATGGAATAATGTACTGTTTACCATTCATTCATTCATGATCTGATTTCATCTACCAGACAGTTTTAGAACACCTCAAGTGGGTCAAAGAGTATGAAAGCACTTGGAAAGGAAGATATTAAGCAGTTGTTACAAGCCTCAAGGAGATAATTATCTTGGTCAAGGGGCCGTGGTGAGAAATAAGACAGAACAAAGTGAGAAATTTTGTGGGAGCTGAGAGAAGGGGGCTCAAAGGCGAGGCTACCACTGAGCTGGGCTTTGAAATATGGATGAGTTTTTTAGCCGATTGTCCCAGAAAGAAAATGAAGGTGTTCCAGGCAGCACTGTGGGAAAGGCCTGGAGAGAGGCATGACAGAGCCCTGGGGTTGATGGATGAGAGGAAGTTTTGGAGGTTCAAAGAAGGTGAGCCCAGAGGCCAGCTCAGGGGTTCCATGGCATGTTGAGAGAGGGGCCTTATCTCCTTGACCAAAGGGGGTTTTTGAGGCTAGCGGAGCCTCCTATACCAAAGAAATTCACAGACCTTACATGAATTATGCATTGAAATTCTTCTCATGTATTTTTGAGAAAAATGAAATAAGTGGTGTTTCAAGGTAAAGAAAACAAGAAAAGGTAGAGACTTTTTTTTCTAAGATGTACAACACAGCCCTGCTGAGTGATTTGTGTGTTGCTCTCAGACTTCCAAAACAAGCACTTGCCCTGATAGTGCTCACGAAGGGGGCAAGACACGCTTCCTCACTCCTCATAGGGCCCACACAGCCCTCACCCTGTTGCCTCTGGGTAACTTGGATGATACTGAAAGAACACACACTGTCCCTCTTCAGTTTGAAGTTTTGGGGGAAAGAGAGCCATTCTTCCCCAGCTCCCAGCTAGGCTCCAAATGCCAGATAGCTTCCCAGCCCAATGCTGTGAAGAAACAGATGGCCCAAAGCCTGCAGGCTGAAGCGGGTCAGCCTCCTCTCCTAACCTTCCCCCTCCACCATGGTGCGGGGGTGAGGGGAGGACTGCTGCCTTTCCTGGGGAGGGGCTTCTGAGCCAGCAGAGGAAGAAAGGTGGAGAAGGAACCCACATGAACTTCTCTGGCCCAGCTGGACAGGGTAGGGCAAAGCTTCCCTTCTTATCTCAGAATCCTGAGCAAGTAGAGAGAAACCATGGTTGGCTCATGGTTGCCAGCATTCCCAAAGTGATCTCACTTATTCCCATCATTCACTGTGGAGGAACTCAAGTCTGGAAGCCTTCCATGTTAGAGTGTAAAAGTGATTGCACTTTCTGATCAAGTCGGACTGAGAACTGCATCACCTTGTTCCAGAGCCTACCTCTTTTGAGAAGAGACAGAGATGAGAGGCCAAGAGGTGTTGGGCTCCAGAGAGGACAGCCAGGGGATGCTGGTTAGAGGGCAGGCCCTGTGCACGGGCCCTGTGTCCTCCCCATCTCTCCCCTTGGGTAGAATGGCCAGTCACTCACAGTTATTTTTAGAGTTGTGTTTTCTTCCAGTCCCAGCCGTAAGAGAAACACTGAACAGGCTCATGGCTTCTTTGTGTTCCATAAAATGAGCGTTTGCCAGGGAGCACATGGGCCAGCTTCCTTGAGACAAACTTTCATTCATTTTTAGGACTTTGATCAAAGCCACCTCATCTTACCCAAATGGTGTCTTTTGCGGGTGTCAGCGGGGGGCATGGGAAACGCTCAGGCATGTTGCCTATTGGTGTGCATCCTCTGTGGTTTCTCAGCCCCTAGATGTGGCAAATGGGTCGTAGGTCCCAGAAGCTCATAGTGTGGACCTAGCAGGTAGCTGCAGTGTGGACTGCAGGTAAAGATGCCTGTCAAGTGAGGGTACCAGTCAGGTTCAGTGGTGGGTTTAGGTCCTCAAGGTCGGCCCCACTCATGCTTAACATGGGCACCTCCACAAGAAGAATTCCCCAGCTGCTGGTTGGTTGTCAAGTACATTTGAATTTGTATTTGGTGCTGTTTTGCCTCAATTGTAAAATTATTTGGCTTCTCTCTACTCAGTGGTGTGTGTTGAGAGGACAATCTGAAGGAAACTGGCTTTAGGGACTTTGGGGATTATTATGCACATTAGAATTCAGCAATAGGGGCAGACAAATGGGAAGGAACCCAGCTGATTTTGTTTAGCTCTTGGTATCCCTGTGTTAGAATGTCCACTGGTATCAGCAGACATTGGTTGCACATTGATTTTATCAATTTATTGAGGCTCTGTAGATGCAAAGATTTATTCACTTCACAACTATTCTTGCCTATTTTATTAGCACTGCTCCTGCCCTCCCAATAGAAATGTTGCTTACATTCTATTAGGGGGTGGGCAGGGAGCAAATCAACAAGTAAACTGATGAAAACAGAAGCTCCCCCAGCGATGAGAGCCATGAGTAGAAGTAAAACACAGGGAGGGGATAGAGGGTTATGAGGGAGAGGGCGATGGGAGAAAGGGATCATATTAGGCAGGAGGTCTTTGTAAAGAGCCGATGCTGAGCAGAGGCCTGAAGGAAGAGAAGGGATATATGGGAGTCAAGTGGATCGGATCATGTCTCTATGCGATGACACTGTGACCAGAATGAAGCCGTTGGAGGAAGGGGGGAGGGGAGGGGGCAGAGAGGCTGTTCTGTGTTAGTGTGAAGGGATTCTAGTGTGACTAGAGAGAGAGTGAAAGCTAAGCACAGTAGGTAGGGCATGACACGCAAAGACGAGGAAGTTCAACACATAGAAATATCCCCCAGGAAGGAAGGAGTGGTTAGTGTCTAGGTGGTGATGGGGGGGTCTTCTCTGGGAAGGCTTCTGAGAGGACTTCTGAGTGACACCTGAGCAAGGTTTGACAGACGAATAGGAGTTCATGCAAAGACCAAATGGTGAAAGTATTCTTTTTGGCAGAAGAAATACACATGAAAAGGCAAGGAGGTTTATGTGAAAGAGTGGTGGATGCCTGCCGGGAACAGCCAGCTTCAGCGAGGTTGGACAGCATCAGGGGCTGGTATCTTTTGTGAGGGTGCCTTAATGTCATGACTTCAGAGGGTAACAGTTTATGCTGCACCTTTCTTCCTCTCAAGTATTTCAGCTTGGAAGTGGGATTTATAGGATGCCATTGAATAGCGTTACACAGGAATTGCTTTTGCTGGTGATCAGAAAAGATGCCGCCCAGAAAAAAAAAAAGGCAAGTGCTGGAGATCCTGTCAGGATGTGTTCTGGGACCCACGTCCTCTAAGCTGCTTGCTTTTTGCTTGCCTGGACGGAGCCTTTCATTAGGGTAAAGCCTAAAGCCATGTAATTAGAAATTCCACTTCTCAGCTCTTCGGACCTACAACAAGGAACAGCCCCGTGGACGCTCTGTTTCAGCATTCTTAGAAACTGAGCGGGGCCAGACTGCCAGTGCCAAAATGCCAAACCTGGTAATTAAGAGGTGGCTTTGCAGGCACACACCTGTTCTGAATGTGCAATTAGTGCCTGCTGCCCTTCTTACTGGAGCTTATCCCTCTGTACAGACCATTTGCAGGGGTGGGGTGTGTGTGTGTGTGTGTGTGTGTGTGTGTGTGTGTATCTCCTTTTCTCATTCTTATTGTTCAGAGGAGGAATTGCTGAGAAGGGGTCAGTGTGCAAGACTGGAGGATGGCTCTAGGGAGGGCACCGGTGTGGAGTTTTTCCCCAGGACTGCTCATCACATACTTTCCACTCTACGTTCCTGGTTTACAGCCAGGCTAATTTAATTTCCAGCTGCGAGGCTACTCCTGTATGATGGTAATCTCAACCAGCTAATGAGCTAGAAGAGGAGGCAGCCGATGGGATTGATTCTTGGGGCTCGGTTCAGTGGCTTCATGGTGCTAATTTATCAGCCTGTTTGTTTCTTGGTTGGAGAGTCTTGTTCAGTCTGATCCAGCTTTGTGAATCTCCCTGCTTCTAAAGATGGATTGAGCTGTGACTCCTGGCCTCTGCAAATAGAAAACCAGCTCGCTTTTCTTTTTACACACCTGGTTGATTTAAAGGGAAGAGGGAGGGCTGATGGAGTAGCTGCTATCTGTCCATGGTACCTGTAAAGCACATTTTGAGAAAGTCTGAGTCTCCACTCCAGCTGGGTGTGTGTCCCCAGCAGAGACACACATGGGTGTGCTGTGTGGAACAACGCTGGTCTGTAATATTGACCCTAGGTTTGGGGACAAGTGTTTTCCTCCTGCAGAAGACTGGCAGAGTTGAAAAAAAAGGGCTAATGTATACAAAACACAATAGGAATTAGGGCTATGGTTGGGGAGGGCTAATCTGATGATTTTTGTTTTTGTGCTCATTTGTTTTGGTAGGGTTGAGTGAAAAGTGAGCTCCTGAAATGAGGGTGTAAGGGTTGCAGTGCAGAGAGTGAGACATTTAGTTCCTGCATGCTAAATTAATCTCTCTGTATACATTTGTTTATATATTTATAAAAGTATGTTTGTTTCATTATAACTATACCCCATATAGTACCCCTAAATTAATTTAAAACTAAGTCTTTTTATTTTTGTCAGAAAGGGTGGGAAGATGAAAATCTCATTAGAAAGGAGGCAGGGGATAAGAGATGGAGCTGGTGGGATGGTTGTTGTGTTTGAGCATTTTGATCTTGGAGATTCCTACAGATGTTAAGGAGTAGGATGAACATGATATTCAGAGTTGAACATTCTGGAGTCCAAGTCTTGGCTTTGCCATTGTCCACTATTGATTTGGGGCAACCCTGTCCAACCTCCTCCAGCCTCACTCTTCCCACCTTAAAAATGGAGCAAACACCCCTTGAGAAGGTAGTTGCAGTGAGCTGGTGAGATCCAGGATGTTTGTACTTTCTCTGGACAAAGTACTAGGAGGGTCTTAGAGTTTACTTCATTATGAACAAGGAAGAGAGAGAACTATCTTTTGATACAATGGAAGCTTGTTGGTTCATTACCAATGGCAGACAGTTTTCTGCAGCATGAACTTGGAGCATTGTAGCGGGCAGTGTCTCTGTGGCTTTATAAGACCATATGCAGAACCATTATTACGCCACCATTATTTCAGTGCTTGGCAAAATACAGAGGCATGTGCTGTTTGTAGGTAGTTTAGGCAAAGCGTTTGGGGGTGAGCAGAGCTCAGCGGGCCTAAACATGATGCTGACCTCATCCATGGATGGAGAATGCATGTACACTCTGCTCTGACCTCCTAGGAACCATCTCAGCCAGGCTCTAGGTGGGGGGCGCCCGATGGCCAGGAGTGGCAGATGGCTGCTGGGCCATGTGTGCACGTCAGCTCCAACGAGGGCCTACTCCTTTCCTCAGATTCTCCCTAGTCCCTGAGCAGCATGCCTGTATTGCAGTCAGCAAGGGTTAACAGTCTGCTGTGATATTTAACAAGCCTCGTTTTTGTTCTGAATAAGAGGAGAACCATCTCTCATCAGAGGATGAGGGGGCCCAGGGAAGGGGGTCTTTCCTTGGACAGACACCATGTCTGGCTCATAGAAAGAAACCTCTTGGAATTCTAGATGCATTTATGGAGACGTTTCAAGATCAGTAAGACACCAGCTTTACAGCATCTTTAACAGCCAACTGATTCCCTTTCTCAGTTCCTTACCTGGCAGTCCTGCCTGCCTCCAAGTGACAGTTTAATCTATGTGCATTTCGCAAGCCCAGGACAATAATGGGAGCTGGGTTTGAGCTCACTTCCCCAATGTGCTAATGGGGCAGCAGAGATAGCCCTTGCTCTCTCTTTCACAGGCTGTTTGTTCAGGGGCTCAGTGCTGTGTGCTCCCAGCCCCAAGGTTTTTGGGAATGGACTCACTGGGCAAAGTAGCAGTTTAAGATCTTTATTTGGCTGGGTCAGTGCGTGGAGGACACCCGCTGAGCACCTCGGAGAGCAGCCATTCCTTCTGGCACCCTGCCTCTGGCTGGCCTCTCAGAGCAGTATCCTGTCCCAGCCCAGGCTGACCCAGAACCAGCTTTGCTAGCCCAGGGAATTTTTCCTCCCCTAGGACCTGGTGCTCCCCTTTCTCAGCTTCCATTTGTACTTGTGGACACAAAAACTTAAATCTTCCTTTACGTACAACACGTCCTGGATGAGCACCTAAATCTTGCTGCCAACCTCTCCCCTGAAAACTGGGCAGAACCACAGTTTACATGGCTGAGTCCAGGACTCATTAGTGTGGTGCCCACCATGCACTTTGTGCAGAAACTGAAGGTGGTCCTTGCTCCTACTTCTTTCCTCATGTGTAACCTGTGCCCAGCTGTGCAGTTTTCCTTCCTTCCAAATATTTTTTAAATCAGCTGTCCAGTCACTGTCACTCCCACTCCCTCCTTTCCATTCATATCTCCCAAATGGCACTGACCTAGTATCCACCATTTTTGAAATGGTACTTAGGGTAGTTTTTAAATGATACCTAAAGGACCACAGATATATCAAATGTCAGTGTCCAAGAAGAAAATGAATAGTGGAACTATAAAATGGAGCCAGGAGTTGGCCTAAGAAATGGCTCTCAGATGGCTGGCCATGACCCTCAGCTTCCTGGCAACCCTCAAAAGAAGACTGACCTCAAGTAGCTATCACTATGCAAGGTGCTCAGAAGAAGGTGTGACTGCTCCGGTCCTGAGATGGAGGGCTGGCAGAGAGATAGTGCTGGGCAGTGCCCCTGGTGCGGAGAGCACCCCTCCAGGAAATGCATGGTTCATCCAGCCTTGTGGGTAAAGGATCATTTTCTAAAAGCAAAAGGTAAAATTATGACTCTCATCCAGATATAATAATACAGATTATATTTCCTTAATGATCACATTAAGGATTTTATTTCACTCATTGTTAATGAGAGAATCATTGGTTCAAAGGAGAAGTCAAAAGAATACAAGTTTACTTGAAATAAAGGAATGTGAAGATGAATATAAAAATAGGCAGGAAGCACGTGTTGGGAGGTGGAGAAGCAAGTCTACAAAATCTCCACTCCAAAGCATTTATTTGCATGCCTCTGGTCAAGAATTTTATTGCATTGCTACATTGCTATCTATAATTTACAGAGTTGCAAAATATCTCAAAGGCAGTAAAAGGCCAGAGTCAGATAACCAGAAGGGTCTGCTTTACACAATTCAGGGGTTTCCGGTGGACACATGTAGTAATCTTCTTTTTGCTTATTCCAAATTTCTTTGTACTTTTTTATGTTGGTCTTCAGTAGGCTCGTGAAGTTTCTAATCAGCTAAAAGCCCAAGTCTGTTCTGTCTCTGCTGCTGAGAAGCAATGTCTCCCCCACTCCTAATACATTTTCATGCCACTCACCCTCTCCATTCGATGTGGCTTCTCATTGCCTCCGGGATCAAATTCAAATTCTGTCTTGCATTTGTTCATTTATTCATTCACCCTTTATTCATCTGACAATCATTTATTCCTGCCACAAAGGAAATAAGACACAGTCCAGTCCTCACAGCCTTCCAGGACTGTAGCAGCAGACAGATAATGGCTGCGCTGTGTGTGTGGGGGTGTGTGCACATGCGCACATGCAGGGGGGGTGTTAAAGGGTGGTGGTCTGGTGGTCAGGAGAAAAGAGCAAGGACTGCTAAGCCAGACTGAGAAAGGGATGAACATCATAGAAATGTATTAGATGGAGGAGGGCTGGAAAGAATGTTTAGGAGGAGGGAAGTCCACAGGGTGGGGGGAGGCAGGAAACTTCATGACCCATTTGAGGAATTGTAGGAACTTGATCACAGCTGGGGTGAAGCAAAATTGGGTGGAGTGGTGAGAAAAGAAGTAGGGGACTTAGAATTCACTTGAATGGCATTCTCAGTATCCTGAGAGGTGGTGAAGATCTGGCTTCTAGATTTTGCTTTCGGAATGATGCCTGGGGAAGCAGTGGGTGGGGGCTGGGCAGTGTCGATAGAGGGCAACCCCTGCCTGTTTTCCAATCTTTCCAATACTGCCCACCGCAGCTCAAGAAAAAGAAAAGATCCTTCAGTCCAGGCTAAATGGCTCACTCACTGCCTTATATCCCTACACTGAGGTATATTTCGTCCTTGGTGTCTTCATTTCCACCCACTAGAAATGAGGTTAGCCCAAAGGGCACAAGCTTTGGGTGCTTTTCCCCACACATCTCACTTTGGACCCAGTATACAGTATCTATTGGTAAACTTCCTGCATGTGGAATTTCTATCTCAATACGCAATGTGCCCCTGGACAGAAAGAATTACCCCAGTACAATACATACCTGCCATTTCACTGATTCCTTGGTCATCCATGATACATACTACATCTACATTTCTGGTCAGCTTTCTTCTTGCTCCCTATGAAAGGCACTGGGGTATCTTAATCCACCATCACTTGATGGATGCCTGGGAATGCAAGTAAATTAAAATAATAATGAAAGCAAAATAATAAGTAAAATAACAATTAATATAAATCAGCTAATTAATGTCATCATCTCATTACCTGCAACCACTCATTAGTTTGAATAGAGAAGATGGTTTATTACCAACCAACCAGAGGTGGGGCATTTAAGTTCACAAATGAGCTGTGCCACAGCTTGCTCCTGTCCCACAGGAGGAATAAGGAACATGATCTTATGCCATGCTTGTTCTTTGCTCTAGCTTCTAATTCAGGTTCAAGACCTTCTTTATGGGCAGGGCCTCTTAATGTAATTGTGTCACTTAATGTAATGGGTATGATGTTACATAAATGTTGCTTAGAATTAACTTGTTTGGGCATTGGGATACTGAGATCATCACCATTTTCAAGCCTGCCCCAATGACAATTTATTATTCCAGGTTGCCCCCAATTCTCTTTACCTAGTTGCACTGTGACCTGTGGTCATTAGCTTTAAGCATGGCTCACTCAGTCCTTTTCATTCATTCATTTATGCCTTCATTTAGCAATGATTTTCCAGTGCTTCCTATGCCTGGTGTTTTGTTGTTTTGCTTGTATTTCTTTTGAAGCTAAAAATCTTTCAACTTCACAGTCTAAATAAATAGAAGGCAATACATTTCAACCAAACATTTTATTCTTAGAAATACTTATTAGGCTTAAAAATAGTTACAGGGTTAGTTTTTTATTCAGGCTAATACAGGGTAAAAGGCTAATCTCACTTATAATTCTTAGCTGCTCTCTCACTAATCATTGAGTTATTTGATCTTTTTGGTGCTTACAGTTTTGTTCCCTTGTGGGAGTTGTGGGGTTGGGAGGGAAGGCTTTGTCTAAAGTTCAGAATTGCTGGAAATTTTAAGACTCACCAGTAAGGTAACGTCATCTACCAGAGTTCTCCTAGCGTGTGAGAAATGATGTGATATCCTCAGAGAACACAGAACATTTGACCATAGCTTCAGCCTCCAACACTTTCCATCCTCTATCTTCAGACATAAAATGCACAAGGCAAGTAGCATCCAGTACAGTAATCTGTTGCAAATTTATTGTTTTGATGAAAAAATGGTAGACCATGCAATGAATGAATGAGAGTTTGGGGAAGTTAGACTTACTTTTCTCCTGACTCTGAGAAGCTTCCCTTACTTTCTAAGCTGAGAATTCCAAAAAGGGTGTAACAGGGGGGACTTCAATGGTGTCCTTAGAGTTTCTATGTGTACTGCCATGTGGTTTCTTTTCTTAAGACACCTTTTGGTCAGCATCAAGCACTAGGTCAAACGGACTGGGAAGAGGAAGGTTCTGTTGATGACAAGGATTTGCAAGATAAGAAACAGCAGTTTTTTTCTTTGTCAGTAGTTTTCCCTTGGATGTTCTCCCTGGGTAGAAAGTACTTATCTAAAATGTTCTCAAACTATTTAAAGCCTGTGATAAGAGAAGTTTATTTGCACTCATTTCCCTTTATCTCAAACTTCTGTCTCGAGATTTTTATTGACCTCTAATTTACTCTATACTTTTTTTAGTTGATAACCATAAAATGGGGTTCTGTTTGTCAAGAAGGGAAGCAGAGAGTAGGATGGAGCCATTATCTTGGACTTAAGTCAAGAGTTAACTAGGGTTTTTCTTCTCCTAAACTCCTACTGGCCCCACAGTAGGGGGGCAGGAAGGCAAATGATTGTATCAAGTCTCCACAGTGTGCGTCTGGTTTCAGCAGGTTTGGAGTTTCTCTTCATCAGCCGAGAATGGACCTCTTCCCTAAACTATGGCTGTTTGGTGCCTATAAACCCCACTCCCAGCCATGTTAGAAAAAGAAAGAAAGAAAGAAAGAATTCTCCGAAGTAGGCTGTATTTGTATTAAATACTGCCCCATTTTCCATTCCTCTTTGCTTATAAAGGAGACCAAAGTGTTGCAACCCCAAAACTGTGCCTGGTGCTGTCTTGATTTTTAAGCTAACTATTAAGACACACTCGGAAAGAACCTTTACTCATCTCCCTTTCTGCCTAAGAGATTCAGATGGAAAGTCCTGTTCCAGGTGGGAAAACTTAACATATTCACCTTAGCATTAAAGAGGAAGGCTCCAGGGAGGCCAGGTAGCTAAATCTCCTCCACCATCACCACCACCACCTCCACCACCTCCACCATCACCACCACCACCTCCACCGCCTCCACCACCACCTCTACCACCACCATCACCACCACCTCCACCATCACAAAAACTGCCACCAACATGACTACTGCCACCACCACCACCACCACCACCACCACCACCACCACCACCACAATGTCCCAATGTTTCTGGGATGCCCAGCAAGAACTTGCTTGCCACACAGGTTCTGTTCTTATTAGCTACCTATACGTTGCCTGTCTTTCCCTTCGGAAATCCCATTGCTATCTCCTCTTTCCTTTGTCCACAGTGGCATATAAACCTCAACTGCCCAAAGCCTGTTCAGGTCTCATATCTTATGACACCCCTGTCATGTAAATCTGTAATTAACTTTGAATATTTGCTCACATTAATCTGTCTGTTAGCTTCAGCATTAGCCCAGCTAGAACTTGGAACATGGGAGAAAAAGTATTTTTTTGACCCTTGTACTTGGATCATCACATTCATTCAGTGATGTCAGCCCAGGGAATTCAGTTTCCCTTCATCTCCAGTGTCCCACCAGGATGCTAAGAAGAAAGGTCCGAATGTGGGATTCTTCATATAAGTGAAGAATTTCAGGAAACTGTGATTCATTCAAATGCTTGTTTTTACATGAGCCTTTGCATTTAAGAACCAATTCGGTATTTCTTTTTCCTTAGCAGTATTTTCTTAGAAATATTCCTAGTATCTAGAGCCATATGTCAAAGGATATAATAGAGGAGATATGAATGGATTCATTTCATATTACTGTTAGGTAGGGTTTTGCTGCTTTTAAAGCTTATTTACCTGCAAACTACATTTTAGTCTTAACGTTTTCCTTTATAAAATAGGAAGGACAAATATTTCCATTTTACAGATGAGGAAAAACAGCTCAGAAATGTTAGGCAATTTGCCTAAGGCCACACAGCCTGACCTTGAACCCCACTTTTCTTTCTATTCCTCAAGTACCAGGCTACTTAAAAAAATAAGTGTATGTTTTAGGGTACGCTTGACATTGACCTCTATCTGATTATGCTATTTGGGATGGTGTACACCAATGCCCCTGAGATACAGTGTATGCATATTCAATCATCAAATATTTATAGAGGTTCTACTTTAACTCTGCCAACTTGTGTCAAACTACTGCTGACTGAAGGACAAGGTGGAATAGGGTTGGGGTGGGAGAGTAGAAATAGTAAAGCTCATCTTACAGAATTTTAGAACCAAAGAACACCCTTTAAAAACAATACATCAATCTTTATACACAGGGAAACTGAGCTCACAGCTTTGCGTGTTTGTCTGAGGTCTCAGCTCTTGTCAGTGGCAGGCCAGGAACTGGATCCCTCAATTCCATGTGCCCAGTGCCCACTGTGCTTTCATTGAATGTCAGGGGTCTCAGGAGGCACCTCCCTTGGCTTCTCTGTAGAGATTTTCATTCACTCCATGTGGACCCCAGTGCTGAGTGGTTCAGATGCTCTTGAGGGGAAGGTCTGTTTACAAACATCCACATTGAGTTACCCAGGGCACTGGAGGGAAGGCAGCTTTTCTTGGGATAAAGTGGAGAGTAGGGACAAAATTACAGGAGCATGTGAATGGAACCCAGAGTACAGCTGTGTTGGGGGAGGGCTCAGGGAAGTAACCTACACGGAGCTGGTGCTCCCAGTGCCCCAGGGTAAAGGAGCCTATTCCAGATAGGGAAGCCAGCACTGATCAGAGACGAACCTGGCCAGGTTCACACAGAGACCAATCTGTCAAAGCAGGAACAGAACTGCTTCAACTCCTGCCCTTTGGCAATTGGATTTTAGTGCCCTATTCTTATTTCTGGGACCTCTGCTCCACCCCCTCTGCCCAATGGCAGGACTGATTTTGCTTTCTAAAGTCTGCTTCCCAGAAAACTTCGTCCTTTCTTCCTTTCTCTCTCTCTCTCTCTTCCTTTCTTTCTCTTTCTTTCTTTCTTTCTTTCTTTCTTTCTTTCTTTCTTTCTTTCTTTCTTTCTTTCTCGCTCTCTCACTCTCTCGCTCTCTTTCTTTCTCAAAATATTTTTTTTCAGGAAATGGACACAGATTACTCTGATTTCACTGATTTCTCCTGGCACACAGTGATGTTCAATAAACATGAGCAATGCCCCCAGAGAGCTCATACACAAAAGGCTATTAGCTTTTAATTGAAACTTGCCCTCCATCCCATCCCCCCAAACCCCTAGCCCCTTCCAGGAACAGGAACTCGGGCCTTTGTGAAGCAGGGTCTATAACAGAGGATTCTGCCAAAATGAAAGGAATCTTGAGTTGACCCAGAGGAGCGAGATGCTCTTTTGTGCCCCACCCCCTTATGGCATTCAGAGGCTTTTCATTTTCTGAGCAGTATTGAAACTCTAGGACAATGGAGGCCCAATCCTTGTGCTGGAGGTTGGGGGCTGGGACTGGAGAAAGAAGGGAGGATTGGAAGAGGAGGAGGCCTGGGGGAACTCATCCTTTGTTATATTTTTCTTCTTTTCTACCCATTACCTTAAAAAGGGGATGGAGGGACCCTGTAAATTGGTAATGAATGATGACATCACTTCCGGTAGCCCCACTGCCCCAGCTTCCAGACCCAAGAGACATTGAGAACTAGATTATTTACCATTTCACTTTAAATTGTTTTAAGTCCTCCCAAAGGAGTTCTTTGATATGCAAACATCTCCCCGAACAGAGATGACTATTGGTGGAGATGTGGCCCTTTGAAGAGGAGCTCAGAACTGGTGGGCTTTGAGTCTTCCTACCAAAGGAAGGAGGTTCCAGATACGCAGGGGCTGTGCTGATACACATTTTCCTCCACCGTCCTCCTGTCTCCCCTGGGAAGAAAGCAGCTTTAAAGAAGAAACTTCCCAGAGTTACAATTTACAGTTCAAGTTACAACTCTCAGAGCAGGCTGTGGCTCCTCTCATTGTCTATGGTCAAGTTTTCCAGGAAAAGTGTTTTTCTTGTCCCCATGTGCCTCACCTTGTAGAAGAAGAAAGGAGTGAGTGCAGGCTGTAGCTTTTGTCTTTTTGACTCCAGAAATCCACTGTCATTTATGAGGTCATGAGGTAGAAAGAAACTGAGGAGTTGTAGGGGGTGCCTATTGGGGTGGATATTTAGGATTGATAACTGGCCTTCGCAGAGGGTAAGGATAAGCCAGCCCACACCCGTCACAGCAGAAAACTCTGTGATTAGAACTGAAGTGACTGTGGTGTCCATTCTTTCTCTTCCCCCTGAATTTTTTTGAAAAGCTTTAACTGTGGGCTGCAGTTGCAAGTGCCCACTGAAACCTGGAGGAGATGCTCCCCCACCCCCAAACTTGCCATGCCTTGCACCTCTAAGGTTTTCTGGCAGCAGCAGAGTTCACAACTCTGGCGGAGTTCCACAGTGGGAGCATCACCTCTCCTCCATGTCACTTCCACTCCAGATCACTGTCTTTCCCCACCCCCTCCACCAGCTGCCCTTTGCACCCTTTCAAGTGTCCATGAAAGAGACATCCAAACCTGTAGAGAATTTTTGTGAGTTTATTTGAGCCAAAATGACTACAGTTGCTGGGAAGTTGCCAACGAGTTGAGAAAATGCTCCTGAGAATGGCAGTTTTGCAGTTCATTTTATGCATTACAATCATGGGAGGCTTGAGGACAGTTGCATGAAGTCCACTGGTGGTAGAGCAGGGAGGTGGGAGAAAGCAAAGTGGGAAAATCTGAGACTGGGTAAAAAGTAAAACAGACAGGCACATACTCCTTTCACACTGGTGAGTATGGGATAGTAAACAATGACCATTTCCCACACATAGAGCTGTTATGTGGGGAACAAGATAATAAGGAGGCGCTCCATGGTCTCCTGTCTTTTGCCCTGAGGGCCCTGGAAAAAAATCGGATCATTCTGACATTCCAAAGGTCTGTTATTGTAGATGCAAAAAGGCAGCAGACAGGCTCAGTTAAGGTAAAAACAGACCTTTGTCTTGGAGAATACTGGCTTACTACATGACTACCCACCATGACTCCCTTTTAGGTAGTTTTCATTTCAGACCATCCTGTGTGGTTACTTTAGGTCTCTGAGTTTGTAAGGCCACCATGTAGAGGCCCCCTGGGCTTGTCAGGTTTTGTGTGTGACCCCTCTCCATCCACAGAAGTTAGCCAGCCGAGTGGGTTTCCTTGAGCTCCCTGTACTGGGAAGAGTGAGGCTAAAATAAATGCCTGGCTTCTGTCATCTGGTTCCCTGGTCCTGCCCTTCTCCTCCGGAGACCTGGCAGGGAGGGTCCTGAGGCCTTTGTGCCACGGAAGGGAGGCTGAAGGAGGAATCCAGGTGGCCCCAGTCCTGCCAGGAAGCTAGTCAGAAAGCTCTGTAACCCAAAGGGAGTCCTTTCATGAAATAAGGCTTTGTTTTTTCCAAGTCAGGATGTTTGAAATTTTGTCCCTTGCCTTGCATACAAATCTCACTTCACCTCAAAGGGAAGTGTTTTCTTTCTCTCAGAGTGGCTAGGGGGTGAAGGAGCACCGGTGGCTGAGGCAGCATGCCAGGATACCTGTGCCCAAAGTGGTAGAAGCAGGTGGGTGTTCAGGTGATGAGGACGGTGCCCTTAGCGTGGTGGGACCCCATTCTTCTTCAAGGAGAAGACCAGAGCTCATGGAAAAGACTTTATTTTTTTAGAGTAGTTTTAGGTTCACAGCAAAATTGAGCAGAGTATGGAGGTGTCTCCTGAGACATCCATCCCTCCACATGCCAGCCTCCCCCACATCAGCATCAGAACGGTCCGTTTGTTCTAATGCCTGCATTGCTGCATCATTATCACCCATAGTCCACAGTCCACACTAGGGTCCGCTCCTGGTGTTGTCCATGGTAGGGGTTTGAACACACAATAATGGCATTATCCACTATTTTAAAATCCTCTGCACTTTGCCTGCTCACCACTCCCTCTCTCCTGCTCCCTGGAGATTCCAGTGTTTTTGAATTTTGCCACTTATACTTGATTTATTGGGTTTATGGGGTCCTAAGAAGGGGCACTTTACTGGGTTTACCTTTTTTGAGGAGTCATCCTTATTTGCTAAACAGATTTGGGAATGTGAATGCCAGGAACAGGTTTGGTGGTTTTGTTGGGTTTTGTGAGAGGGGAGGAGAGATGCAACTCTTCTAGAAATTCTTATTTTGCAGTTTGTAGAGATTTTCCCTTGTTGTACTTTTGTTTGGACTCTGTGGACAAGCTGAAGGTGATGTGGCATTACAGTTCCTGGTCTGCACCCTTGGACAGGTTATCAGAATGGGCAGAACATTGCAGCCTCCTCTGCTAAGCTACAAGCCGGGAATCTGAGGCCCACAGACTATGGAATGTGGACAGGGAGTCTCACCAACTAGAAGTGGAGGACTCACAGAGACTTTCATGAAGACAATTTGCCTTTGTTTTTTTTTCTTTAGAAACAGTAAATAAATCTATGTCATTTTTTTAAAGTCACTATTGACCATTTTTCTTATGTCAATCAATATTTTCCTCAAAACAGTATCAAAACAAGGATTTAGGTAGACTCTGGCTATTTGTAAGGGGATTTGTCTTGTGAAAATAGCTTGCTTTAAGATTTTTGTTGGAATAGCACAAGGGGGAGATTTTGGACTGATGGAACTCTATACATCTGTCAAAATTAATAGAACTAGATACCAAAAATGAATATTTACTGTCTAGTAGTATCATAGGTTAAAAAGTAGTTTTTTATTTTTAGTTTTTAAAAATATTTGATTTATTTATTCTTAGAGAGAGGGGAAGGTAAGGAGAAAGAAAGGGAGAGAAACATCAGTGTGTGGTTGCCCCTTGAGCACGTCCCACTGGGGACCAGGCCTGAAACGTAGGTGTGTGCCCTGATTGGGAATCGAACCAGCATCCCTTTGGTTCACAGGCCAGCACTCAATCCACTGAGCTACACCAGCCAGCACAAAAAGTAAATTTTTTTAAAAGAAAAAAATCTTTGTGGTCCAGAAAATGTAGGGTATTTCTGCAACCAAGTGAGGACATCATTCTCCCAAAGCGGGAGGGAAAACGGGCGGCCTGATGTTCCTCCAGCTCTTTCTGGCTTCCTCATTTAAAATGGGAGTTGGGCCTACCCTCCCCTGTGGCCTGCAGCTCAGTCTCCTCTCTGAAATTCATCCCCTTCCATCATCTGTTTTGCATACTTGTCTCAGCATCTGTTTGGCTATGGTTAGTTAGGCTACACCCATTCTAGTCATCTGCCTTTTTCCTGTTGCATAATTTGCCAGTTCAAATTAGTAAGTTCAGTTGCTGGAGCATGGGAGCAGCCATGTCACCCAAGGAAAAAAAAAGAAACAGAAAAAGAAAATTAGGGCAATATTAGGTACTGGAGAACATCAGAATTAGAGGCCTTTTTAGATCTTCTCTGGTTCATTTGAATTTCCTACTCACTTCGGCCTGAAGTTTCTATTTAATATTCTGCTTCCAGGATCATACATAAGGGCCATGTGGAGACTTGAGAGGTTCAATGTAAACTGCACTTCTCCTGGGACAGCCAGACCCCAGTGAGAAGTTTGACCCTTCAGTTATTGGCTCACTTCTCAGCTCACTTCTCCTGTTTGGCAAAGGCACAGGGGGAGAGGTGAGCTTGGGACTGAGGCTGGAAGTTCCAAATCCTTGAGGCCGATCCTGGCCATTCTCCTCCACCCTGCCCCAAAATTAGAAAAGGAGAAAAGGGTCCAATGGTCATTTTTGATATCAACTCACCTTAGTTTCATGGGATCTTTTTAAAAAATGATTTTAAGCCACACAGCCTGGCAAAATAAAAAATCAGGTGACCCAGCCCTAGTACTATTCCTTACCTGTGCATCTCTCTCCTCTGTTTATGCTGATGTTATCTAACAGTTGATGATGAAAGACTTAGATGCATCTGTGAGCTTCTCGTTATCATGAAAGTAAAGATGGCCTTATCGTCCTTCCGAGTTCCTTCCGTTTGCCTCATTGTGTTTTGCTGGTAGCTCGATTCGTGTTTGATAGTTATATGTGTATGTGCATGTGTGCTCCCATGTAAGGGCAAGAGACATCCTTTTCTTCTCTTACTGAACCTGACTGCATTTGGTTTTTTGGTTGTGTTATTTGTTCTCTGCAGTTTGTACCCCACTGGTGCATCCCTGTCTCTCATTCTGGGATGTGCGCTGCTTTCCGCTGACAGAGTATGACCTTTACTCTAGAGACTTAACTCTAGTCCTTTGACTCAAATAATGAGTTTTGGATTAGCTGAACAACTTTTAGTTTCATTTACAATATTGTTTTCTCAGTTTTTCCACCATGATGATGACTTCTCTTAGGTGGCTCTGGGTATCTGTGGAACAAGTGACTGAAGTGCATGACAGACACCAACTACAGAGTGATGCTTTCTGACTCTTCCTGCACACTGAATCCTCTACCAGAAGCTGTCGGGGCCTTGCCCACATGGGCCTGACTCAGTGGGTCTGGGGCAAGGTCCAGGCATTTAGTTGAAAGCATCCTGGGATTCCAATGTACAACCAGGAGCAAGACCTGCTACCACAGAGGTGGCCCATCCCTTCCTCGTGAATATCCTAAAACCCACTGAAGGCTGGAAACACTTCTTCCTAACCCTCTTGGTTTTCAGGTTCCTGCTCTGTGGGCCTGCTCTTTGAGATCTGGTGTTCCTGAAAGTTCCCTGGGCTCATCATCCGCAGGCCAAGAGGGAAGACAAAACTGTCTTGCCCTATAGGTCTCTCTGAAGAAGTGGAAGCTTTTCCACTCTCTGTAGTACTAGTTAGTATATCCTAGGCTTGCCCCAGGGGATGCTTCTCATGGGGGCAAGCATGCATCTTCCTCAGTCTTGCACTAGTGATAGTGTCTAGCCCCATTAGTTTTGCAAGCACCCATTGGTCATATGTGCCAGGCAAAGAGGTGACCCTTCCTGCCACCTGGTAAAGAGGGGCAGAGGCTGGGTTAGGGGGCACTGGAGGAAGGACTGACTGCTGCAGTGACAACTAAGATTCTGGGCTCCATGGAACGCAGGAGTGTGTGAACCTAAGAAGTCTCATGTTCTGAAGTCTGACTCATTTTTTAACAACTATGATGGCAGTCTTCTGATTCTAGCACTGAAATACCTATTATTAAGGTCCGTATCTATGAACAAGAGAAATAAAGGTATCTGTTTAAAAAGAGGACAGGTGCTGTGTATTCTTCATCACATTAAGAAGAAACACAGGAGACTGAGGGGAGAGGGTTTGGCAAATGGAATGGGACACATCCCGCGGCTGAGTCTAGATCCCAGCTCTTGACATGCAGGCCAGTGACTGCCTTTAAGTGAGCCACTCTCTCCTTTTGCCTCAGTTTCTTCATGGGTAAGCAGTGAAAGTTCCTCTGCAAGCTCCAGCACTATGTAATTACTAGCTAGGACTCTCAGTTTGAGAAATTAGCTTTCATAATGAGCAGCTCAGTTAACCTGCAGCCTCCCTGCTGATCGCTCAGGAGGCTCCCCTGAGGCTGGATCCACAGCTGGGATGAGCATGCAAGGGCACACCTGAGTGGTCTCACCCATGGCCACATCCTCACACTTTCTTCTCTGAGTCACTGTTGTCTCAGAGAGATTTTGAGTATGAGGACAGGAGAGCGTGGCCAGCAATGGGAGGAGAAAAAGGAAGTGGACTCCAGAAGCGAATCCACAGGAGTTGCTCAGGACCAGGGGTAGGGGTAGGGTGGTGGGAAAAGAGCAGCCGACAGGGACAAAGCGGACTTGCCTGTGACTATCTGGAAGGTTCTAGTCCAGGAGCTGTCCACACACTTCTCCGTTTGTCCTGTGCTGCCCACAAGGGTGTGCTGGGGAGATGCTGGCTTATCTGAGCCTTGTACCCATGTAGGGGAGGAAAAATAACTTTCCCTTTACCCTTCTGGGTTCTTGACTGAGATCCCCATATAATAAAAGACAGATTGCTTTTTTTTTGAACTATGAACAGAAGTTGAATAACTTGTATACCTCCTGTGTATAGGAAGAGACCCAGGAAAACTGAGTAACTCCCCCAAATGGCCCAAGCCTCCATGTTAAATACCATCTCCAGCTAAAGAAAAATGACAGATGTTGGGGTGGGGGGAGGCCAGCTATGGGAAGTGACCACTAAAGACATAATAAACAAGGGTGAGGTGGTCGACGCAGATTTCAGTCCATGCCTTCCCCACGGAGACTGCGAAGGATTTAGCCGTGTCTCCTTCCTGGTGCAGAGAGGAGGCCCTGACAAATGGAGATTTCCCTTAGGAATGTAAATGTCTCTTACAAAATGATGACTTTTACTTGGGTTTTCAGAGCTTTTCCTATGTCTGCTCTTTCTTAAACATAATCAACCTAAAATAATCCTTATGCCAAAGAGACATATTTTAGGGTGACATTCTGTTCCACTTCACATGCCACAGAGGTGCCCCAGGAAGCCTGCAGAGAGGGCTCAGAAGACATTGAGGAAAGAATGCAAAACCCAGTGGTGCCTCTCGCCCACCAGCCCCCTCATCCACTGCCCCCAGGCACACTGAGGGGACAGTAGCCACGCGGCCTGCAGTGGACGAGGGCTGAGAAGCCCCAGGTTCCCAGCAGAACTTCCCTGACTGTCAGTGTAATAATGAAGGAAAGGCCTGAGGCCTCTGAGTGCTTGGTCCATTTTACCCATCCTTTGATGTGGTATCTTATTCACAATGGCCCATTTAGCTGTTTTGTTCATGCCCCACCAGGCTTTTCCTTAGTGGGGAAAGGCAGGCAGCAAAGGTTTTGAGACACAGGCAGGCTGAGGGCAGCGCCCAGTGTCCTTTGTCGTCTTGGCCTCTCACAGGAGCTAAGCCTTCCCCCTCTGCCCCACAGGTAAGATGGACACTGGATGGGGTCCCTAGCCTCCAGTCTGAAGGCAAAGCTTCCTCATCCACAAAGACTCTCTGAACTGTGGGCAGATTTCCTGTGCTTGACTGCCTGCTGGAAGGCAGAAGGGTTTGGGTGGTAATGGGGTGGGGGTTGCTGCATGACCACCCTGCACAAATCTTTCTCCCTTACTACTTGCCAAGATCCTGTCAACGGAAGATCACTGAGAACGTTTTCTAGCACCAGCTAGCTAGCTACTAGGCTTGGTACCAAGGCTAGGTTCATAGTCCCCTTGGAGACCCTAAATAGTGGTCACTGTCCTTTTTCTCATGGTGCAAAGGAAGAAACTGAGGCTTGGACAGGTTAAGTGACCTGTGACCTATGCAGGCCCATGCTCCTTAATCAATGGGGATGCTGGGTCAGATGGACTCTCTGAGGACACACCCAAACCCACCCCTCAGCAATGGTTTTGAACTGCTTTGGGGGTTGGGTTTCCTTCACTTGTGGTGGTAGCACTTTCATTCTGAATATTAAACTCTTGTAGACTGTCTAGTTGCAGATGGCTTAACACAAGAAAAAAAAAACTGGGACTCTATCTGAATCGACCTGCTTGAGTGAAATGCAAAATAAGTTGAGAGTCAGGACTCTCTTTAATCCATCACATTAGCCTGATGACACTGCTGGGCTAATCTAAGTGGTTAATGGGCAAAGTGGGTCAATCCAGCTTAAGCTAAAGCCAGGGACGTGGAGGGGATGGCTGTCCAGGGAGTGGCTCTAGCTGGTGGGTGTCAAGTGCATTTATAGCATTATTTCCATAAATGTGCTTAATGCAGGAGTTGAGTCTTGGTAGAGTAGGAATGGCTAGAAGCTGAAAGTTTAGAATATCCTGCTGAAAAGTAAATATTTGCTAACAATGATGTGGAAATTGCCTGCCTTTCTTCCTCCCTTCCCCTCTCTCTCTTTTTTCCTTTCTCTCCCTCTCTCTTTCTTTTTAAATTCCTGGCCCCAGGTAGGAATCATTCAGAAATCTCTATCCCATAGCTCATGAAAAATTGTACATTTGTGACTAAAACTGAGTTTCTAATAGTTAACACATCTCCTCTGGGTGTATACATGAGGCATTCACACACATGCTCAACTTTGCTCCTCCTATGTGCTATAAACTGTATCGAACATTATAATAATGACTATGTCAGGCATGTTCAAAGTATGTTATGATAATTAATTTTTTTTAATTTTCATCAAATTCACATGAGGTATGTATTAGCATCTTCATTTTTACAGATGAGAGAAAGAAACCCAGAAAGGTTGAGTAAGTTGCTCAAAGTAACACAGCTTATAAGTGGCAGAGCTGGGATTTGAACCCAGGCAGCCTGACTGCCAAGTCCATATTCCTTAACTGTTAAGCCAAACTGCTTTGATTTTATAAACCTCATAACAACTGAATAAAGTAGGTGGAATCATTCCCATTTCACATATTAGGATGCTGAGGCTCAGAGGGCAAATAAGGCACAATCTCATACCACTGAGTCTTAATATTTTTGTGCTAATTGCCACCACAAAACTGCATTTTGGTCCAGTTGTAATGGCCTGTATGCATTGTAGGTTGTAACAATTTTGTCTACATACTTTTGCTTAAATTAACATTTCAATAGACATCACACAAGTTTTTGTTTGTTTGTTTGTTTGTTTGTTTTTAATGGCATCTACAGTATTTTTGGAAATTTCTAGAGTTGTGTCCGGGGAATTTCTTCTTGGTGCATTTGTATCAGTTAAGGCTTCCTCTGATTCCAGCCAGTATTTTGGCTGCTGCGTGCTTTTTTTGCCTTCGGATACACATTTCAGAGGAAAGGCGTTGTGTCGGTGGTCACTGTAATGAAGCCAGAACAGCCTGGCTGGCCCAGGGGGACAGGTGTCCATAGCACAGTTGCCCAGGCTTGGTGAACACCTAAAGGCAGGCTAGTGAGGGCAGTGGGCAGAGAACTCCGGGGCCTCAGGTGCTGTTACTTAGGAAAGGCACACACCCAGAGACCTTTGGTTCTGACATCAGATGTCTGGGACCTTGTAGAAGCAGGGAACCCTGAAAAATCAGGGAGAGGCCACATGAAAGGATTTCAGAGAAACCCGTATCCTACTCTTTACCTTGTAGAAAGGTGCCTTTACATTCCAGGTAGTTAATGTCCGGCCTCCAAACTTCAGATGGCACATTAATGTAATTAATGTACCTCTCAGCTCAAAAATTCTCCTTGAATTTTCTTTCCTATTTCTATAACTGTTCCCAATGAGGAGGGAGCGGGGGTTAGAACTGTTGACATGTGGCCAAAGAGACTTCACCTTCTGACCTGCCTTTGGTCTGTTTTCTTTCCTCAGGGACCTAATGCCCCGAACCCTGGATGGGCAGATCACCATGGAGAAGACGCCCAGTTACTTTGTCACCCGGGAGGCCCCCGCACGCATTTCAGCCATGTCCAAGGACACCAAGCTCATCGTGGTGGTGCGGGACCCGGTGACCAGAGCCATCTCGGACTACACCCAGACGCTCTCCAAGCGGCCTGACATCCCCACCTTCGAGAGCTTGACGTTCAAAAACAGAACCATGGGCCTCATCGACACATCGTGGAGCGCCATCCAGATTGGCATCTACGCCAAGCACCTGGAGCACTGGCTGCACCACTTCCCCATCGGCCAGATGCTCTTCGTGAGCGGGAGCGGCTCATCAGCGACCCCGCTGGCGAGCTGGGCCGCGTGCAGGACTTCCTGGGCCTTAAGAGGATCATCACCGACAAGCACTTCTACTTCAACAAGACCAAGGGCTTCCCCTGCCTGAAGAAGGCTGAGGGCAGCAGCAAACCTCACTGCCTGGGCAAGACCAAGGGCAGGACCCACCCCGAGATCGACCGCGAGGTGGTGCAGAGACTGCGTGACTTCTACCGGCCTTTCAACCTCAAGTTCTACCAGATGACCGGGCAAGATTTTGGCTGGGATTGAAGGCACCCGGACTGTGCCGCCTACCACGTGGCTTATATATTGAGAGAAAGTATATGTATGTAAAATGTACAGAAATATATTTTATAATAATTTATTTTTAATTCATAAGCAATTAATTCACTAAGCTGCCTAACCACACACTTTAGAGAGTAAGCTTTGTAATCTGTTAACATTCCAAAGTGTTTAACTCTAATAGTTTGTTCTTTTCCTCACAACTGATGGTGCTTCCATTTCCCTCCCTACCCATTATATTTAAGAAGAAGAAAAGCACAACTTGAGATTTTTGTTGTTACGGGTACGCAGCCTTCGATCACTGTCTGAATTCACTTGCCAACACTGTGCATGTTGGGTCTCCCATTTCAGCTTCCATTTCTTGTCCCACCTGTGTACCTCATCGGAGCGCTGGCTGCCCCAGTGGTGCTGCACTCAGACAGTGAGACCTCAGGTAGCAGCTTCCTCATCCACTTGATGTCATCTCTGAAGATGTGGATCCCAGACCACCTGCTAGGTGTTCCCTGTCTGCTCAGCACCTGGGGGAAGCACCACTTCGGCAGGGCCTCCCACATCTTCTCCGAGTCTCCATGCCAGGGTCTGTTTACTTCAGATCTTGAGTTTGAAGGATGGCCCTGCATCCTCTTTCTCCCTAGTCCCTGGTTCATTAACCAGCTTGATGTGTATGCAAATGTTAGCCTCCTTTTTCCCAGTCATGTGTGTGAGATGCTTGGGTGCTGCTTTAGAAATAAAGACAGTCTCTTCTAATTTGCATAAGAGCACACTGTGCTTCATCCTTCAGTTCTGATCTGACACACCAAAGAATTCCCTAGGCCAGCAGAGCCATAGGCACAAACCAAGGGTGCCCGGGTGTTGAGACCCAAAAGGCTCAGGTATGTCCCATGCCATCAGCGTCTGCTAAGGTGCTGTTAGGCACAGCCAGCTATGTAGGGCACATCCCAGTAGGCTGACAGCCTCAATGGAAGAAAAGAGAAGGACCCTCAGAAGGACAGGTGGCCTGGCAGAGGAAGGGAATCCTTGGCCCCCTGCTCGATGTCTGGAATTCCTCTCCTTGGAGCTCCTGGCCCACCACAGATGGACAATATGGTCTGTTTAGCAAGCAGCCAAACAGTGAGATCCAGGAGCAGCTCTTGTAAGGACAGGCTGGGAAAGCTGGCCCCATGTTGCCTGTGAGCATGTGAGCCAGACACCTGCCCAGTGGCCACTTGTCTTAGACAGGTCTTGGCAGAAGGTTTGCCAGAATTGTTGCTGCTGATGCAGAATGTTCCCCCCATGCCTCTCTGTTGAGAGAGCAGTTGGGGATCTTTCATGATGACTAGCCAATGGCAATTGGGTAACCACATAGCAATATCACATAATGACATCCTCACTTTATCCTCAATTTTCTAAACCAGAATGCTTCTACCATTCTTCTACAAAAGAATCATTATTTCAGTTATACATTCTTTGAGGTATGTGTGGGAAAATATACATATTGTCATAATGGTTAAGTTGTGATGTTTACAAAGGATACTTTTTTATGTCATAAGGAATAACTTGCCCAATAGCCTAAGAAAACTTATATGAAGAGACAAAGTAATTCATCTTTAGAAATTGATCAGAAATGTCACTGGTCTTTGAGTGATGTCTTGTGGATGATCTGCTTTGTATTTGCCGACAAGTTCCAGCTCAGATCTCACTAGGTCATACTCAACAGCTAAACTATCAACCTGTACGTTCTGTGTAGGTGAACGAGCCCATGGGCTCTGTACATTCCAGAGATGTTCTCTTCATTTCCTAGCTTGTTACTGCCCCTACCAAGAAGTGTAGAACCTGTACTTGGGGTCCTCCCATAATGTAGTATGGTTCTGCCCTCTTGCTGCTTGGGTATCAGAGATATCCATGTAGAGTGCTAATTGGTTGTGCATCTTTTCAATTAGCAGGCTCATTTGAAAAAAAAAAACCGACAACACCTTTTCAGTGACAGCATAAAGTATAAGTCAGTATTTACACCTTCCACCTAATTCTGTCCTGTCTGCTTTCTGGCCACCCTTATGATCTGATCATAACATGGTGTAGAATTGCAGAAAAGTTCAGAGGAAGGTTTGCAACAAAGCAGTTGGAAAGCAAGCATGAGCTATTCCTTCTCGTTCAAGTCCCTGCCCTCTTTTCAAGCTGGACAATTTTTGATTAAGTTGTTCTCTGCCTTAAAACTGAAACAGGAAATTTTCAGATAGAAGGAGGATCATTTAGTCATAAACACTGAAGTGGGTCAAGATTCTATTTTGGGTCAAATCATTGAAACCAAACAGATGTTGATAATAAGCACTGAAGGCCTAAAGCAAGTTTTCCATGTAAAACAAATATGTCAAGCTTCCTGTGCCTCTCTCCACAGGGGTCTGCTAGCTTACAGTTCCCGACTGATCCAGACACAGCATCTGCCCCAGGGTTATACCCCATCACGTGGCAATTATCACAGGGCCTGGGCCTGTATGTCTTCCTCCTGGAGAAGTTAGGCAACACATCACATTCAGCCTTGGGTTCCATCCTGTTCTTGCAATCTACAAGCCACCAGCTTCACTTTCAGCTGCTGGGAGGCAGACACTGTTTCACATTTTGGCAATTTGTCCTAGCATGTGTATTCCTTCCAGTTCGCAGGAAAAACTCCAGTAGTCATTGTAATTCTTTATTTCAGTTTTATTTCCTTTCTTGTTAAAAACAAAAACATTAACAAAAAATTTGGAGGAGTTTATTGTTTCTCTATACTCCATGTTCTTTGAGGTGTTTGTATAGTGGTCTGTTAACTTGGTAGTTGGTGCCTGCAAAGGTATGTAGGTATAGTGACTTAATTGGATGAAGGAGGAGGAGAAATTGTCTTCTCATGAGATTCTCTTTGGAAGTCATTTTGAATGACAGATACATTTTAGACCTTTTGAGAAACCATTTCAGATCCTGCCAGGATATTTTCACAGGAAAGGAAAATGGGAAGTTCCATTTCATATGTTTCTAAAATGCTGACAGAGATCAATGTCATTTTTCTTTTCACTTTATCAAGATGGATGGTCAATAAAACTTAAAAGTGTGGTTAGATTTTTCTCACTTTTGTAACATTAATTTATGACTGAGTTTCATTCAGCCTTGTAATCTGAAATATTGTGCAAATTCAAGCAGTGTGTCTTCTATAACCTGGATATTAGAATAGCCAGTATGTACAAAAATTAAATCAAGTATTTTGTCCTATGTATAACACTAATTTTACACAGAGAAAGATGTTTCTAGGAAAATGAAATTCTGGTAATTGATACTATTTCTTTGTATGAACAAATAAAATATATTTTACCAACTTGTGGCCACTCCTATATTTTCTTTTATGTCACAGACCAACAAGGAAGTGATATTTTATTCAATAAGTAGTCACGTGCATACACACACTGTACACATGACACATGAAGGCATCATGTGTGCAGGTCAATCTTTCACATTGTAAAGGGTCCAATCCAAAATCCAGCTAATCACAAACATTTGGGGTAAATTCTTATAAATGACTGAAGGAAATGGTGGGCAGAGGCTCTGCCCCTTGGAGGGACATAGCTTCCATAGAAGTGCTGAGCATTCCATGATTCCAAGAGCGGTGTGCCACTGTGTACTGCTCAGGTTCTGACCGGGGCAAGGCATGTGTTGTGACAGGTGTGATGTAAGCAGAGCACTGATGGCTGAGTGATTTGGGCAATGGTAGCCTTCTTCTCTCACATTTGCACAGGAGTCTCATGTCAGTTATTTGGAGGTTCTTATATCAGGGCATTTCTGGATCTCCAGCATGTTTCAAATGATGCTCTGTTTTCTTTTGAGTTAGCACACCCTTGTGTGATTATTATTACTATTTTAAACATTTCACTTAAAAATTTTTCAATTGAGATTTATTTTATTTTGGTATTCGTCTGGTTGAATTTTGAAAGTAGCTGGTACCAAGTTAATAAATTAATTCTCAAACTAAAGAGTTCTGACTTTAAAAATAAACACTTTTATTGAGGTGTGATTGGCAAATAAAAATGCATATATTTAATGTATATAACTTGATAAGTTTGGAGATAGGTATATATCCATGAAACTAACACTGTAATCAACACCACATCATATCCATCACCCCCCAGAAGTTTCTTCCTGCAATCTTATTTTTGCAATAAGAACACTTAACATAAGGTTTGCCATCTTAGCAAATTTTTAAGTATACAATGTATTATCATTAACTAGAGGCACCATGGTGTATAGTAGGTCTCTAGGACTTAATTCATTTTGCATAACTTAAACTTCATTTAAAAAAGAAAACATTATAATCTCAGGAGAAAAGCCTGGTCATAAAAAGGAGGGGATCATTAAAAAAATGCAATGAAATCAAAGCAGTGCAATAAATTTCTAAGTACATATATCTTAAGCCGTGTTAACCTCAGGTTCACCCACTGTGCCTGGCAAAGGTCACTGCTGCTAAAGGTCCAGCACTTACCAGAGATTTCCATCTTGCCATGAAGGAAGAAAGATAACTGAAGAAGGAATGGCTTGCCTGATGCTATGTGGTGTGTCCAACAATGCCTAAAATGTGAGCATTGTCTCTGGTAGCACTGGGTTTTCTCATATTTTGGAAAATTGTGATCCCACTAAGAAATGCCTTGGGCAGAGACCAAGTTGGAAATCAGCCTGGCATTTTGGGAAGGTCATGAAAAAAACTGTCTACAGAAGTGGAGGTCAGATTGGAAACAGGTCTTCGTTAACCCCTGGTTTTCAAAACCCAGCATTATAAAGAGACTTCCTCCTGACCCAGGAATATGCCACTAGGTGAGTACAGGTGGGCCTTGGGTGCTGACTCGACAGTGCTCCCCGTCAATTTGATGCTGCTTCTACACAATGGTAATAAAACAAACCTAAAACTGACTTCTCAACTTGATAGCACTGTTTAGAAGACTAGTTCTCAAGCTTGGGCAAATATGCAAATGGTTCAGAGAGGCTTAAAAAGTGCTGAAGCCCTAACACACCTCAGACCAGTTACATTAGACTCTCTAGGGGGTAAGGCCCCAACATTGGTAGATTTAGATAGCTCCCCAAGCATGAACCTGGAGGGCATCACGCTAAGTGAAATGTCAGACAGAGGAAGACAAATACTGGATGATCTCTCTTATATGTGGACTAAACTCTAAAAAACAAAATAGAGTGGTAGTTGCCAGGAGCTGGGGAGTTTGAGGTGGGGGAGTGGGGAGATACTGGCCAAAGGTACAGATTTTTAGTCACAAGATGAACAAGTTTGGGGATCTAATGTGTAGCATGGTGATTATAGCTAACAATTCTGTATCATGTATTTGAATGCTTGGAAGAGAAGAATCTTCGATGTCTTACCAGAAAAAAAGAAATGGCTATTATATGATGGGCTGGTGCTATGGAGCCACCATTTTCCAGTTCATACTTGCACCCAATCAACATGCTATGCCCCTTAAACTTACACAATGTTATGTGTCAGTTATATTTCAATAAAGCTGTGAAGAATTTTAACAATGCCATAAAAGCTCTGCAAGTGATTCTAACATGTGGCCAAGATTGAAAGCATGGTTCTCAAAGTGTGGGTTCTGGGCCACATCGGCATCCCCTGGGAACTCAATAGCCACTTGCACTTTCAGGCCCCACCTCAGACCTCCTGAATCAGACACCTGGGTTCCACAAACATTTGGCTGCTTGCAATTCACACTCGGGGCAGTGTTACTAGACTTCATAATACTGAAAGCTACAGAACTTGACTTTCTCATTGAGTACATTTTCCTTTATACCACACTCTTCACCAATAAAGTCAATTCCTAAGCAGCCCCCCTTTATCTCTCTGGATCTCCTCAAAGGGAAACCCTGTTATGGTCAGTCTTAAGCCTTTCAAAATCGGCTGTGTCGCCCCGAGTCCCTCACTGCTCTGATGGGCCCTGTTTCATCGGGCAGCCCCAAGCGGGCATCTAGAATGTATTCCCGAAACTGCCTGAAAGTGGGAAGACAGACTTGTGTTTCATAAGGGGTTTTCTTTCTAAAGAGCTAAAATCCTCTAAATCCCTATTTTTACCTCACCTTCTAGACTCAGTTTTCAACAGTATATTTTCAGCACCTTGTATAGGATTGATAATTATTTTTGTCTTATCCTTCACAACCGAATACACAATTGACTCCCTACAGTCCACTGATGGGCCTTCGAGGTTAAAGATTCCACCTGGCCATCATTTTCTCAATTATAAAGAGCTCATCTAAACCCACAGTTCCTATCACTAACTCTAATTGTATTTTTCCTCTCTCAGTCATTTTTATTATTACTAGGTATGAAAGACAATAAAACTGTTATGTTATTGCACAGTTGGCTGTAGCAACATATCTGTGGGTGCAAAGCCTGCATTTCCCACATGAGATGGCTTTGTTCCCATCCAGCAGTCTATTTCCATGTGAACTAAAGGCCTCAGGGCATAGTGTCTGAGGAAGGTGAGTGGAAGGCACTGAAGATCCTGCCCCTGCCTTTAAGCCTGTGCTGGCACATCAGAGGCTCCTACAATCTTCCCTGTAGCCCCCAGCGCTGTGATAGTTCCTCCACAAAATCCTGACCTCAAAACATCTAGGCCTTGCATGTTTTCACTTTCTATATATTCAGCAAGAGAAGGGATAATAGAGGACATCAAATCTCTGTTGGCAGCAGTAAACACCAGGAACTTCTTGAGAAAGGGAGTTGTCTGATAGGAGGGATGTTCAGAGAAGTTGATTTAAGACATGGTATTCCATATGAATTGGAGCAAGAAGAGGCTTCAGTCAGAGATCAGTTGATTCATTCAATAAATATTTATTGAGTGCCTGCTGTTGCTAGGGACACAACCCTAAATAAGGTACATTGCCTGCTTCAAAGAATTCATATTCCATGCAGGAATTGAAGATGCACCTTGAATACAGTGTCACAAGGGCATGACAAGATGCAGTGGGAAATCAGGATGGGAGTATCTAAGCTGATTTGGGGTAGTGTAGGGTAGAAGGAGGGTCAAACCTATAAATCTGGGAGGATGTAGCCAGATGATTGGATGGAGGCTGATGGGGAGGCAGAGGGAGAGAATCTTGTGCAAAGATCTAGATGTGAATAAACTTGACTTGTTGGGAACTGCCGTTCATTCACTGTGAATATAGCAGGGAGTACAGTGGGTGGGGTTCTGGAGGGTCAGCAATGATTGTACTGCAGGCACATTAACAGCAGCCCAGAGGCTTTTGACCTCCAGACTCTTCTATCCAGTTGCTACCTGACTCCTCTATTGGGATGTATCCATAAATACCTGAAATTAAAACGATCCCAAAATTGAACTCCTAGTTATCTTTACTAAATCTTCTCCCCTAACTTCACCTGCTCCGGAGTGCTCAAGCTAGAAAACTTGTAGTCATACTTGGCCATCTCTTTCTTTCACATTCCTGATGTCCAATCCATCACTGAGTCCTGTCAAGACAACTTCCAGAACACCTCCCTAGCCCATTCACTTCTTTCTATCTCCTCAAGCACCTCCAGCCAGTACAAGTTACCACCCTGTCTTATTGGGCTCCTACAGTGGCCTGACCTGGCCTCCCACATATTTCCTCCTGCTCCTTCCAGTCTAGTCTGCTCATAGCAGCTGGAGAATCTTTTAAAAACTCAGATTGGACTGTGCACTCCTCCAGCTAAAAGCCCTTAAGTAGCCACCATTAAGTTTCAGATCCTAACTCCTTTATTTGTCTTGAAAGTCCAGCCTCATTTTATACCCTTTTCTCCTTGGTCCCCATGCTTCAGTAACAATAGTCTTCTTTCAGGTCCTGGGAGGAACTTCAACCCCTTTGTAGATGCCTTTCTTTTAACTCCTTGCCTGGTTCACTTACACTTTTCTTTCAGATCTCAACTCTGCTTCCCCTTACCTGCATGAATTCCTCAGTGAGGTCTTGTCTGTGGTAAATGGTTAATGCAGTGTGCCATACCTCCTGGGATTCATACTGTCAGGTAGTCCTCCCTCACACTGACTTGGCAATGTGACTGCAACTGCTTTAAGCAACAAAATACAACAGAAACAGGGCTGTGGCCCTTCCAGGAAAAGCCCTTGATTGGTCTGGCCACTTCTGCTTTCTCTTGCTAAGAACACTCACTCACTCTTGAAAACTCCCCTCCCTTCAGAATGCAGCTGCCATGCTATGAATAGCCCAAAACACTTGGAGAAACCATATGTAGGCATTTTAGTCAACTGTCTCAGGTGAGCTTCCAGCAGACAGGCAGCCTCAACTGCCAGCCACGTTAGTTAGACATCCTGGGTATTTCAGCCTCTCAGGCCCCAAGCCAACTGCAACTGCAGTCAACTGCAGGAGACCATTCTGCATGACATGGGCCCAGCTCCCACTCGGAGATGCACAGAACTCATGCCCATGGATAAGTTCTCCCGTGGGGAATCAGGTCTGCAATATACCTAGGCCACTTTGAGTCTTGCTCTTGCTAAAAAACTCTCTCACCCTGAATTGAGGATATTTACTGCAAACTAACTTCCTAAAATCCATGCTAAACTTTCCAAGGATGAGTGTAACCGATTCAACCACTTTTGCCTTTTCATTTGCAAATATCCCTCTTCTGTGATGTGACTAGCAGCATTGGCTCCTTTGTTTTCTGTAAAAGGTAACCACCTAAAGTGAACCTGTGCATAGTAAATGAGGACCATCATGTAACGTGCTGAGAAACCCAATAAAGGCTGGTCACGGCAAGGGCCAAGGCTTTTGCTCCTCTTGAGAGAAAAGCCATGCTGCCCCTTTTCCTCCATCGGACTTGGTAGTCTGTGTGAATGTCTCATTTCATCCATAATGACTTGGACACTGTGAGCCAGTGTCTGCATCAGTCAACATCATGTGGAACAGAAGAACCACCAGCTAAGCCTAGTCAACTGATGAAATTGAGAAAGAGTGAACCTGCTTCTTCTTATAAGCCACTAAGTTTTGGAGTGGTTTGATAAGCAATAGTGGATCATTGGAACAATGCCCAATCTAAATGAACTTCAGCTCTCATTTTAGCTCAGAGAATCCAATCCCCTTCCTTCATTGCATTTGCCACAATTTATACCCATGTGTGTGTTTGTGTTTGTTTGTTGCCCTTATCCAGCCCTGGATTTCCATCTCCATACAGCAGAGACTGTGGCTTCTAATACACCAGAATGGGATTGTCAAGCAGTTTAAGAGTTCTTAACTGTCTGTTGAATGAAGGAATAAGGGGCTTAGGTTATTTTCCTGAGGGAAGTAGGATAAGAATTTTAAACAGATGAGTGACAACACAGTTTGCCATGAGAAAAAAAGGTGATATTTTAAAACCTAGCTTTTAATGAGGGCAGAAAATTTCTTAGAGAGCTTTACTTAAGGTTAAAAAACAATAAAGACTTTTGGTTTTGAAAATAGAAGGCTTTGGGGTTAGTCTGGGTGAGAATAGGTGAGACAAGAGAATTTAAAAATAACAGAAAAATAATGTAAAAGGTGACTTTCTTGGGCAGAGAAAAATAAATTAAAAGGTTTTAATTTTTTTGAGAGGAGCTCTAGTGAGGCATTTAAGGAGATAGAGACCAAGGTGGGGGCGTTGTGGAGGGTCATTTCATTCTAAGAGTATCCTCCAGGGACATGGAGAGGGGTCTGGTCTCCGGGGAGAGAGGTGTAGATTTGTTATGGTGGAGGAGTGACAGCCTGGGTATTAGCTTCCTGTGGCTGCTGTAACGAAGTACCACAAACTGGGTGCCTGAAAACCCTCAGAAATGTATTGTCTCACAATTTTGGAGGCCAAACATCTGAAATCAAGGTGTGGGAAAAGACATGCTCTATCTGAAGCCTTTAGTGGGAGTCCTTCCTTGCCTCTTCCAGCTCTGGTAGCCCAGTTACTCCTTGGCTTGTGGCAGCAAAACTTTACTCTCTGCTTCTGCCTTCACATGACCATCGCCTTCTGTCTGTCTCCACATGGCATTCTTCTCTATGTGTGTGTCTATGACCAAATTTCCCCTTTCTTATTAGGACCTCAGTCATAGTAGACCCCACCTTACTGGCCACATCTTCACTTGCTTACATCTGCAAAGAGCCTGTTTCCCAATATGGTCCCATTCACAAGTACCAGGAATTAAGGTATCAGCATAACTTTTGGGGAAGATACAAGTCTATCCATAAATTGTAACCTGATTTAAGTTGCTATTAGGAGGAGCTCTAATTTCCCTCCAATATGCAACCACAAAGTCTTTTTAAATTACTACAGGCTTTGCGGACCTTTTAGTGGAATATCAGAGATGTTTGGGAATGAAGGGGAAATTTGGGGAATTAAGAAAGAGGGAGAAAGCATGTACTACAATGAACCCTCAGGATATGTGAGCCTCAGAAATAAGAGACAAGAGTGTGGACTTCCTGCAGTTATGTTCTAGTTATCTTATTTGGCTATGAAAAAAAAAGTGTGAACTTGAAAGACTCTGGAACTTGGAAGAAAATCAAGTTGCAGTCACATTAACACTTTAGAAAGATGGTGTTGGCTGCTGCAAAATGATGATGTGGGAAATAGATTGGAATAATTAGGAGGAAGGACCAAGCAGTCCGTTAGGAGCTATTGCAGTGAATCAAACAAAAGAGGATGGTAGCCGGGACTTGGTGATGGATTGGAGGTTGGGGTAAGTCAAAGGGGACCACAGAGAGTCAACTAAAGGAATTTAGGGGGTGAGAAGGCACCAAAGATGATAAGCAGGCTTATGGGTTAAGCACCTGGGTGGATATCAATGCTAAAGCTTAACTGAGAAACTAAGAAGGATGGGCGTTTTGCTTCAGGAACACAGATATGAAGAATGAGGGCCTAAATGGGGTGGTGGCTGGAGTAGGACTCAGCTGCTGACTAGCCCCTGCTTTTCCAGTTTGCCAGCTTTGCCAAATGTCACAATACGGGCATGGTCAGATTGAATGAGCTCCTTAGCATTTGAGAGCATAGAAGGGCAGGTTGAAATGTTGGAAATTAGAGAAAATCTCAGCTGAACTGGGGACTCTGGGGAAAATTATATCATCTTATGGAGTTTTTAATAATTGTTTATTATTTAAGAATTTTATTTTAATATTATGACATTTTTTAATGGATAGATCCATGGATAGAACACATGGCCATTGATACCTTGCTCAATAGTTGCAGAACTTTGTCATCTTGAGTGTTTGTTCTTTAGGGGTTCTCGGGCTCATACAGACCTAGGCATTTGGATGACATCAAAACAATGTGTATCAAGAGAAGAATTTTAAATTGATGACTTGTGACTTAGTATAGTGCAGTACATCATTAAATTAACCCTCATTACAATTTGGTAATTACAAAGCAACTAGTTGGTAACCATTAAAATCTTACAAGCTCATTCAATAGATAGCCTCTCATGCATATCATATCCATATCTATCTATCTCTATTGAACATATCATCTATATCTACCTATATCTATACTACATATCAGGAATAATGAGCTCTATTCCAGACCTACAAGTACCATTTTAATGATCCTGAATGTGAAGATCCATTTGGGTCACTTGCCTTCTACCCAGATGACAATTTACCAATGCCTTGTTGGGGTCCGACCATTGGTTCCATGAGGAAACAGGGACTGATGTGGCAGTCTCACAGTATCAGACCATTCTTGCCTCAATCTCCCCAACTTGAGTTTCTTATGCCTTCTGTCTGCAGGCTCAGCCCATTCCATTCCAGATTTGGAGCCCTGTGCTACTACATACTAGCTCTGATCCCTTGGGAAAATTACTAAGCCTCTCTGAACCCAGTATTTCTTAAGAGCTGACTGGAGTCCATGATACTGTCCTAACAGGTTTATAAGGATTAAAGGAGATTTTACCTGCAAAATACTTATCTTACCATTTGGCACAACTAATATTTAATAAACATTGCTATTCTTCACTCACCCCTCCTGAGTTAATTTTGATCAAGGTGGAAACAGTATCTACAGCCTCAGGTTCATTTTTGGTGGTACTGAAAAGCAACTCCATTTGTACAAAGCTAGATTTTTGGGTTCCAGGGTGAGTCCTTTAAACCCAGTGACCTCGGTGCTGTGGAGTCCCTCCCGCCCATTAGCCAAGTCAACCTGCTTTAGGATTTCATAGTTCCTCTAGAGTTTGAGGCTGCCTTGGATTCCCCTCTGTTTGGGTAACTCTTACCCTCAGCTCTGATCTTGATTCCTCTCCATCCAGGGGCTTGAGCCACCCCAGAATGGCTAGTCAGTGCTCTGGAATTCTCACCCTGCTGCCGACAGCTTTGTACTTTCTTGGACATTGGGTCCCCATGCCTGCCCCTCTTGCAGACTAAACCCTCAGGTGAGAAGGTGGGCTCCTGAGTTCTCCCAGCCCTCACCTCATACACAATTCAGCATCTCCCAGTCATGTTCTACTTCCCACCACTGACAGACATAAGGCACACTGTGGCAGGAAGGTTGCACAGGAACCAGTTGTAAAGAGGTGATGTGAATGTTGGCTCATTCTGTGCCTGTGAAAATGGGAAGATAGGGGTCAAGTTTCTGGTCACAGAGGAAACACTATTGATTCAGTGGTTGTCCCTTAACTGATGTCCTTGCCCTGCTTACCTCCCTCACATGCAACTTCTTGCCAGACTTCCTGGGACCCTGACTAGACTCCATCTCCCCTTCTTTTTGTCCCTTCCTGTTATAGCCCAGCTCAAATCCCATGTTTTTTACAATCCATTTTGAAGATTCCACTACACCCCAATCATTTCTTTTCTTTGAACATTGGCTGCCTATTTTCCCAACACTACACTCGTTAGCACTTTGTTATTCAGCTCACTGCCCATCCTCTACTCATATCTATTAGTTTATTGTCTCAGACAATTTCATGTTCTAAGGGTTTTTGTAACCCTCTATTCCAATCTATGCACCAATCTCACCTTGATTACAGGAAGAACCACCCTCTGGGTCTCCGCCTCTGGCCCCACCTTGCCACAATGAGCCACCACAGTGCACCTGGTGGGACAGTTCAGATTCAATGTCAGAAATATTCTTTGGTGGTTCCCACCATTTTCAGGACCTACATTCTGTCATGAGACAGCACACAGTTTGTCATGATCAGTCAGTCCCCTGCATGCCTCTTCTCCCTCTTTCTTAACGACAAAAAAAATATTCTGTGATGTTCTAAATTAAAATCACCAGATAGTGAGAGAGAGAGAGAGAGAGAGAACAGTTAGTTCATTAATAGCTGTGGGCCAGCTTAGTGTATGATGGGATTTTGGGTTAATTTCCAGGTAGTTGTTTCCATGATTATTCTTTTTTTAACATTAAAGATTAATTTATTAACAGGAAAACAATTAATATTCCAGATTATCCTCAATTAACTATATGGTTTATAGATTTCTAATAACTTAGTCACATATGCGAAGCCAATGTTTTCCTATAAGTAACATAATCACAAGTTCTTGCAGACCTGAATATTTTAGGGGGACCATTATTCAACTTATTTCTGGTTAACACATTTGCCCAAGACAAGGCATGCAAATAAGGTTCTTGAGAGCTATTCTGTAACTTTTCTAAAGAGAGAATAGCCAGGTGCCTTTGAACCCGAGGAACCTCTGCTTATTTAAACATGAACTTTCTGGACTTGCCCAGCAGCTCTCCAAGGGAGCAAGCACTATTCCTTGGAGTCTGTGCCTATCCCAGAACTAGCCTCTTTTCACCTTCCACCGTCCTCTTTGTCTATAGTGATGAAGACTAATTGGATCACAAGGAAAACATTCTAAAACTTGTGATAATTATTTTCTGACTTCATTGAGTTCTGCCTCAGTGAACATGGATTCCTAAACACTAAGGATTAGTTTTGCCCATTTTCCAATCTTATGCTCCTGAAATCATATTCTTTTGCATCAGCTGCCTTCACCCAGCATTATGCTAGGGAGCATCATCTGTGCTGTGTATGTAGCTGTGGTTCTTTCTCATTCCCTCCTGTATCTCAGTCTATTCCATAAATATACCATATTTGATTGATTCACACCATTGTTAGGAGATTTGGGTTTTGTCCCCTTCATTTATTCTTCTTCATAGCGTTTCTGTACTACTAAGCTTACTATTTAAAGTTCACTCATCTTCCTCTAATTGAATATAAGCTGCATGAGAGTAGAGACCATGTTGTTCAATATTGGATTTCCAGAACCTACACAGACCCTGGAACAGAGTTGGTACTCAAATTAGGTGTTGCTGAATGTGTGAACGTTGACTTAAACTCTTCCTGGTCTGGTGAGATGAGGTGTCCGGTGAGGTGTTCCTCATTCATTTCCTCCTTTTCCAGGCCCTCACCCACCTCTCCAAGCAGACTCCCAGCAGCAACAGCAACGATAATACTCTAGTGGTCAAGTGCTTACTCTATGTTAGGAAGTATACTAACATGCACTCTCATTTAACACTCTCAAACTCTTCTGAGGTAAGCAGTCTTTTTATCCCCATTCTACAGAGTGAGACACCACAGTTTAGGAAGCTTCCACCTGCCCAGTGTCACGCAGTCCGGAAGGTAAGAGTCAAACCAGTGGCTGGTTTTGAGGCTAGGTTCTTTGTCCCAACCACACGCTGATTCTCATAGACAACTCTGTCTACAGATGTGTTCAGCTTGGCTCACCAGGGTTTTGACATTAAAAACAAAAATTAATGCAAATATCATAAAAAATGTAGATTTTTTCACAAGGATGTTGTAAGAACTCTTATTGTAATATCAGCAATGAACCAAGGCTTAGAAAGGTGATTGTGAATGTTTAAAGCAGTTACACAGCTTGCAGGTAGCTCAGCTGGGACTTGCCCTGCAGCCTGGCTATGAAGCCTGTTCTTTCCAGTTGAATATTTTGCCTCAATGCTGTGAAAGCAAATGTGAACAAGAACCGTGCACCCCTGGGACCGTGAACTACTTCCTTCGCAGTGGGCAGTTTTCCCCAGCCTGTCCCCCTGCTCGCCTCTCTCCCATGGCCTGTGGGCTGGGCTTCTCCTTTGAAGCTGTCCAACAGATTAGGAAATCTATTCAAACTCTTCATGGGCCATTAGCATCTTTTCTTTTTGCAGGGCATTCTGTGAATAGAACGCCCTGTTTTAGAGGAAAGAAACATAAATACGTCCTTGAAAAAATAAATTTTGACCTGAAGAGTTTGTAAAACTCAAGTCTTTATCATCTTGATCATCTCCAGTCCCTAAATTGGTGAAATAACATTTCAAAATGTCATGAAATAAAGTGGCCAGGATACGCAGTGATTGATGTGGGGGGGTGGGGAGGCGGCAGACAGCTCTAGTACTTAGCTTGGAATTTATGAATCAAAAGCTTTAAAACTTAACCCAAGAAAGTTTTTTTAAGTACTACTATCTCCACCTAATTAAGAACTGTCATACAAACATGATTTATTTACAGCTATCATTCATGTATAGAGTAGAATTATTCAATTTTTTAAAAAATTTCTAATGACTTTAGTGCATTAACTCAAAGGTTTTTAAAAAATGTTATCTTTCCCTTTCTGGATAAGAAATTAATGCCTACTTATCATACAAAATTTAGAAACTATAAAAAATATAATGAGAACATAAAAATTACTTTAATCCTACCACCTGAAGATAATTATGGTGAACACTTATAGGAAAACATTTTCAATTTTTTCTGTGCACAGTTGTACATAAATTTATACATTATATATTTTATGTTATATAGCCTGCATAAGAATATATTTTTATGTATTTAACATTACATTGTTACTTATTAAACATACTCCTAACAGTACACATTGCTAGAAAACATAATCTTGAATGACTTCAAGGTAGTCTATCTTGCGGATTTACTGTAATTTGTTTAGCTTTTCTTTATTATTGGAAATTCTGTGTTTCTGATTTTTTTCTGTTAAAAACAATGTTTTAAGGGAAACTTCTTACACAAATACTTTTCCATTTTGGATAATTTTCTTAGTTTATATGTAAAAAGCATTAGTAGGATGGATACAAAGTCAAAGGTTATGACTTTTACATAGATTTTAAAGAATTGCTTTCTCTCTTTTTTAGCAATAGTTATATGAGAAAAAAATGGGTAGCTTCAGGTGAGAAAAGCAGGGTATGAAATTGATTCTTCATTGTTATTTCAATTATTTAAAATGCATTAAAAGTATGTGTTGTATAAGAAGGATACATTTTAGTTATTGCCTCTGAGCAGTGAATTGTCTTGTCACTTCTTTAGACCTTTAAACTTTTATACAAGAAAGGTTCCTGTGAAGTCTTTCTGCCCTCTACCCTCTGTGACACATTTTTATGGGCCACCATAATAGTGGGCTGCATTCATCTCTGTCCACGCACTATTTTCTCTTATTTTAAATTCCCCACTTACTTTTTATTCGTTTTGAAGTGGTTATTGTTTTTTTAAATGAAGGTTATATATGCCAATTAATTCTTCAAGGCTTTTTACCTGATACAGCCTCCCTTTCCCACCCCCTCCCGCCCACCCTGCTGCCTGCCCTCTTCCCACTCTGCAGAAGGCACTCAGTTTCAGCTCACTTTGGGAGTTTTATATTTTGTCTCCTTCAAAGTCTTCTGATGCCAAATTACTCTAAGACCCCATTTTACTAGTGGACACACAATTAGTGCTGAAGTTTTAATAGTTCCTTGACAGTATCCATATTGAAAAAAAAAGATGCAAGGTCAGTTAAAATGAACTTTCCTAGGACTGGATGCCCCAAAAGGATTAGTTCAATCCATGATTCAAAACCATTGAATTTTAAAGAGAAAAATACAAAGTGAATTTTAAGTACAATGATAGTTACTTACAATGGTATATAAATATTAAATAGTTTTTATAAATATTGCCTTTTAAAATGTTTTAACTACTATGTTTATTCAGAATGTATTATTGAAGACCAACTGAATTCCTGACGGTGGGTGTAGAGTGCTAGGCAAACAGAGCAAGTGATGCTTGGTCAGGAGGTAAAATGATTCTGCCCCAATTCTGACGGGTGAGTTTTCCAACACTACCAGGAAACTAACCCTGTTCTGACAGTGTCTACCAGCTCCCACAGGGTAAGAACTCAGTCCTCTAGGACTGTCCCCCCCTCCTGAACTCTGTCTTTAGACACTAGTGGCGAGTCCAGGTTGTCACTCAGGCTTTTGACTGGCTACAGAACCTACACTGTTTACCAGCCTGGAAAAACACATCTCGATTGCTCTCGGCACAGACAATTCCAAGGGGTTTTGGAGCTTTGGGCTAGAAAGGGGGATGAAAACCAAATACATATTTTTATTAGAAAATGTATATCACAGGAGGAAATGAACATTAATGAGATTACCACAAGTAATTACAAATAAATATGCAAGTTGATCCGAAGGTTTGTGGGCTATTGTTAAGCTGATTAACAAATAAATATGCAGTTACAAAGTGTGGTAAGTATTCAGAAAGAAAGCACAGAACATTATGAATAAAAGAGCATGATTTTATCTGAGAAACTCAGGAGAAGACTGTGAGCTAGGATCTGAATAAATGAAACAGGTGAAGATGATGAGGGAGGGAAAAATAGAAAAAATAGTGTTGCAGATAGGTAAACAATATGCACAATGGCCTTCATATCCAAATAACACTTCCCAACCCATGACATTCAGTGTGGGGCAGGAGAAATTTTCCCCTTACCACTTTATCTCTTTTGGCTGGTCAAATAATTCAAATGACATAGAGCAGATTAATGAGAGAAAATCAATTTTTAATATGTGTGCACAGGGAATTCACAGAAGCATGAAAATCCAAAGATGGTGAAGCACAATGAGATACAGATGCCATTTTAGATTAAGGAGGGGGAGGTAGGCAAGTTACAGGCAGATGAAAAGGAGCAAACATTAAGTAAACAAATTCTTCCAGGGACAGCCAGAAACAATGGGACACAAAGGTGAATCTAACAAGCAGATTTTTGCTTGGATGCTCCCAAGTCTGCCACACTTGGTTCATGTGTGCTAAGGTGATTAGGCTAAGGTTCCCTTCCTAAAGCAGGTTTTTCTATCTGAATCTCTTTAGGCAGGTAAAATCTCTTCCTGATTTTGCTGGGCTTTAATTATTTTTAGCTCTAAATAATCTGCATGCCACGGTGGCACATATATGGGGAGACTGGCTCCCAACTCCCAGAACAGCTACACCATTGTATGCAGACCAGCATTAGTGTGCATATGAGCAACTTGAGCTGGTGGTCCTTTACCTTATAAATGATATTGGAACATTTTTCCCAATAATAGCCCTATTTTTATTGAATGTTTGAGATATGCCAGGCACACTGCTTTATATTTCTTATTAAAACCTAGAATTTTAAGCTGTATACTTAAATTTTTTTTTATTTTTCAATTACAGGTGACATACAATACTATATTAGTTTCAGGTGTACAACCCAGTGATTACACATTTATATGACTCATGAAGTGATCATCCTGATAAATCTAGTACCCATCCGACACCATGTAGTTATTACAATACTATTGACTATATTTCCTATGCTGTACTTCACATTCCCAAGGCTATTCTCTAAATACCTATTTGTACTTCTTAATCCCCTCACCTCTTCACCCATTCCCCTACAATCCCCTTCCATCTGGCAACCATCAAAATACTCTCCGTATCCATGATTCTGTCCCTGTTCTTCTTGTTTGCTTAGTTTGTTTTTAGATTCAATTGTTGATAGATATGTATTCATTGCCATTTTATTGTTCATAGTTTTGATCTTCTTTTTTAAAAAAATAAGTCCCTTTAACATTTCATATAATAATGGTTTGGTGATGATGAAAAAATGAAAACTCCTTTAGTTTTTTTGTTTTTGTTGTTTGTTTGCTTGGGAAGTTCTTTATCTGCCCATTGATTCTAAATGATAGCATTGCTGGATAGAACAATCTTGGCTGTAGTTTTCTACTTTTCATAACCTGCAAAGTTTTTTTTGGGAAATCAACTGACAGTCTTATGGGAACTCCTCTGAAGGTAACTAACTGCTTTTTTTTTCTGCTGCTTTTAAGATTCTCTCTTTATCTTTAACCTTTTACCTTTTAATTATGATGTGTCTTGGAGTGGGCCTCTTTGCATCCATCTTGGGACTCTCTGTGCTTCCTGTACTTGCATGTCTCTTCCCTTCACCAAATTAGGGGAGTTTTCTGTCATTATTTTTTCAAATAGACTCCCAATTTCTTGCTCTTTCTGTTATCATTCTATGAGGCTAATGTTATACCTCTTGAAGTTTTCCCATAGGCTCCTTACACTATCCTTGTTTTTTTTTAAATTTTTTTTCTTCTTGTTCTAATTGGTTGTTTTTGCTTCCTCATGTTCCAATTCATTAATCTGATTCACAGCTTCATCCACTGTACTGTTGTTGTCCTGTAAATTATTCTTTATTTCAATTAATGTACCCTTCATTTCTGACTGGATTTTCTTTATGCTCTTGCTTAAGTCTTCATTACATTATGCTTATGCTTTAGTCCTCACTAAATTCCTTGATCATCTTATAACCAGTGTTTTGAACTCTGTATCTGGTAGATTGTGTATCTCCATTTTGTTTAGTTGTTTTTCCAGAGTTTTGATCTGTCCTTTCATTTGGGCCATGTTTCTTTGTGTCTTTATTTTGGCAGCCTCCCTGTGTTTGTTTTTATATATTAGGTAGAGCTGCTATGACTCCCTGTCTTGGTAGTGTGGCCTAATGTAATAGGTGTCCTGTAGGGTCCAGTGGCACAGCCTCCCCTATCACCCAAGCTTGGTACTCAAGGTGTGCCGTTTGTGTGGGCTGAGTATACCTTTCTCTTGGAGTTGAGCCTTTGTTGCTGTTGGCAGATCAATGGGAGGGATTTACCCAGGCCAATCAGCCATAAGGTTTGGCTTTGACCACTGACCACCAACCTCCACCCTCTTTGGAGGATCAGCTGTGCAGGGACAGGGTTGTGGTGCTCTGATATGGTCTATAGTTGTCCACTGGGTGCTCAGACCCTGGGATTTCCTAGGTGGTATAGGCCAGTGTCAGTTCCCATTTGTATTTTGCCCAGGGCCACCCTGCCTGAGCTATAGAGCTAAGATAGCTGTTACTTGTGCTGGGCTTGGAGATTTCCAGGCAAAGCTGAGCTGTGAATCTAGGCTAACTGCTGTTAGTGCTAAGCCTGGGGTCACTTAGCAAGAAATATGGGGACTGAGGGCTCACTGAGATTGGCTTTGCTTGTTCATTAGGACTTAAGAAGTTGTGAAACATGAGCCAAGACCAAACATTCATATGGAAATGCCATTGTTAATAGGTGTAAATTAAGTGGGATGGAGCCTTAGGAGGTCTCCAGGGCAAGGCAAACAATGTGAGCCAAGCTAATGGAGTCTCAGATATGATACCAGCCTGCCTGCTCCGTGGCTCTGTTGGGGTAGAGTTCAGAAAAGGGCCTCTGCCTACCTTTCTATGTAGGAGAGAGCTATTCCTCAGCTTTTGCCTTGCTGCCAGGTACTTCACTTTTTCCCTGCATGCCACTAGTGACCTTCAAGCTGCTACCCTATTGCTGGAGGTCAGAGGGAATAAGTCTAAATAAGTTCATGTATAGATTCTTTAAGAGGAACTGCTTGGGACTCCAGAAGTTTCTTCCATCAACTCAATCCCCACTGGTTTTTGCAGCCCGAAGTTATGGAGGCTTACCTTTCTGGCACTAGAACCCTGGGCTGGGGGGTTTGGTGTGGGCTTCAAGATATATATCTCCAAAGATATGCCTCCAGAATTTTTACCCATCACACATGGACGTGGGACCAGCCTGTTTTGGATCTGTGCCCCTGTTACCAATCTGGATGGATGTGGTTTCTTTGATTCTGCAGTTGTCAGACTTCCACTCAACTCGATTTCTGATGATTCTGAGTGATGGTTGCTCTATAATTTAGATATAATTTTGATGTTAGACTTTTTTTAAGTCTACTTTGTTTTGTATAAGTATTGCTACCACAGCTATTTTTTTTGTTTCCATTTGCAGGAAATTTTTTTTCATTCCTTTTTCATTTCTTTTAGTGTGTGTCTTTCCATTTGAAGTGAGGCTTGTGTAAACAGCATATGTGCATATGTTTTATTATCCACTCAGCCTCTGTATGTCTTTTCATTGGAGCACTTAATTCATTTGCATTTAAAGTAATTTTTGATAGATAAGTAATTATTGCCATTTTATAATTCATATTTTTTATTATTTTTCTTCTTGAAGACTTTTTTGTAATATTGTTTTGGTGGTAATGAACTCCTTTAGCTTTTTCTTGTCTGGGAAACTCTATCTATTCTTTAACCTTAGTTGTAGGTCCTTGCTTTTCATTACTTTGAATACTTCTTGTCAAACCCTTCTTACCTGCAAAGTTTCTGTTGATTTCACCCATTCAGCTGAAAATCAGCTGACAGTGTTATGGGAGCTCCCTGATAGGTAACTAACTACTTTTCTTTTACTGCTTTTAAAATTCTCTTTGTCTTTAATCTTTGGTATTTTAATTATGAAGTGTCTTGGTGTGTGCCTCTTGGATTCATCTTGTTTAGAGACTCGCTTCACTTCCTATACTTGATTTTCTTCACCAGGTTAGGGGAGTTTTCCATCATTATTTTTTAAAGTAGGTTTTGATTTCCTTGTTCTCTTCTCCTCAACTAAAATACACAAGGGGCCAAAGGTGATACCAAAATGTCTAATATTAATTTTAAGTATATGTGTTGCCAAACAAGCACTCTTCATTATTAATTGTCAATGAAAACTACATCTCTCACAAAGCTCAAATATCCATTTATGAATAAAACCAGTAGATTAGGTCTTGGAAGGCTGTATGTGTACTGAATGTTCATTAGAAATCTCTCTATTGGTTTTGTGTGATAAAGCACATCAAAGGAACAGAAAAACACAAAATCCATATTGTCAGTGCATTCTCTCCGTGCAAGCTGACTACATAGGGCTCAAAAAGTTGTTTGATGAACATAGAATAAGAACAATGACAAAGAGAATATTTAATGGCATCAGGGATGCCAGTGGGTTTGGTTTGCACAACCTCCCACCTTCAGTTCCATGCCAAGGACAGCCTTGCCTTTGAGATGAAGAGTATTTGCAGAAGTTAGTTACTCTGGGCAACATGTGGACAGCACTGCCAACATTGACTTTTCAATCACCTTTTCTGTTCTTCCACTAGTGACAACACCTTTTAATAAGCACATTCTTTTTTGTTGTTGTTTTAATGCTGGCCTATTGAGAGAGTTGATATAAAGTTTTGGTGGTCATCCTGTTCTCCTCAACTGATGTTACATTATTATTATCTGATCTATCAAGTGTTTTTATTCATCTTTTTTTCATTCAGTAAATATAAATAGGTGAGGCCAAAAATATGTTTATTTTCTGTATTAGTTAGGATTTTAGTTACCAGCAACAGAACTCTGGCTTGACTTAGCTTAGAGAGAATCATGTATGTTTATTAGGTCAAATATCAAAATCAAGACACAATAATATTTTTGAAACAGAAACTGTATCATGCCCCTTTTTGACTTAAAACTTTGCAATGGCTTTCATTGTACTTGGAATGAAATTGGAACCTCCACTGTGACCTCTACTTTGACCTGTACTGTCCCACGTAATAAATCCCTCAGACTCTCCAGCCTAACTTTGTATCCCTCTCTACCTTGTTTGCTAAACTCTCCCACACTCATTTTGATTCTTGAACAGCTCAGATCCTTTTCTGCCTCTAGAATTTGTACTTCCTCTGTGTCCTCCCTGGAGCGGTTTCCCTTTGTCTTCTTCCAAGGAAGGTACACTCTCATTCTATAGTCCTCAAGAGTTTCCTCCCTGACCACCCTATTTGAAGGAGGCCCTTCCCCATCTAGTTTATTTCCTCATGTGAACTCATTTCATGCAGTTCAGATGCATACTCACTGAACACATTGGAAAGGGTAAAAATTTTTGGTTGTTTTCCAGATTTGCCTCAATTCTCTATTGTGAAAGACAATGGGTCTTCATTCGTCAAACCGATAATCCCATTGTGTTCTCAGCCTAACTCAATGCATTCCAGAACTGAGTGGAATGGGAACATGCTTGAGGCCAGCATGGATACTCACAACAAAGTAAGGGAAGTCTGTCAAACCCACCAGCCTCTGATCTCCATCACATCAAATGGCTCGCTTCACCAGTACTCCTACCCCTACCCCTTGAACTCACTCAATGGCACCACAGGGGAAACTGAAGGGATTTGGAATTTAATAAGAACATCTGTTTCCCCCCTGAACTGAGGAGCTGGATGGGGTGGATCTGACTGGTTTCTGGCATTGTGCAGCCACCCTGAAGTGCTACCCTTTTTTCCAGGCAGATCTATAACAATACCTTCATTTAAAAGGCCTTGAATGTGCTTTCACCAGCTCTGTAAGTAAACTTCAATGCATGGGTCAACAAGATGCTGCCAACCACATGGAAGACTCTGGGCACATACTCCTGGTCGTCCATCCATTCAGGTATGTGTATATTCTTTGAAGAAACAGGTGGGATGATAAGATGTTGGAACTTTAGCCCTCAAAGACCCTACGGCCCATTCTTGGTTTTGCAGATGGAAGAGCTGAGGTCCAGAGATATACATGCAGGACAGAGGGTGGGGGAATGTGATGTCAGAGCTGTTAAAACCCTGATGTCTTGACTCTTCATTTGGAGAACCTTCCATTACAATGCAGAATCACAATACCAGAAATGACACTGAGTGCTGCAATGGGTCACTGTCACAGGGCATGCTTGATTGCTTACCAAACACAAGGCACAGAGAATGAGGGCCAGGCAGTTGAGGGATGGGTGTGCTAACATAGTTGGGAGCAGGTGGCTTAGAGGGCCTGGAAAGATGGGTTAGAACTTGGATCTTAAAGCAGAGCACTGACAAGAAGCAGGAACATTACTGGTGGGAGGATTTCAGAGCCTTGAAAAATAAGGAAAAAGTGGATGCTTTCCTTATGCTTACTGATGCCCCCTATTGCTTCCTCTAAGATCTCTACCTGCCCTCTGTCTCCAATTCCTCTAATAACTTCTTGATTTGATTTTTGCTCAGCATCCTTCTGTCTTGGCAATTTGGTCTGAATCTAATACATTGATGGTCATTACTGTCTAAGCTCCTAGTTCCCCTCCATCAAGCCTCACTCTTCAGCATGGCTTTGGAAGCTCTTATTGTAGATGATTTCGTACCTTTTCCTACCAATTTTTCCCCAATTATTCTTACTGCTCCACTTTCACATTTACCAGATGACTTTGGCACTTGCTGCCATTGTCGAATATTTAAATCCTCAATTGTCAGATGGCTCCTTGCTCTAAGTTGTCTATGTTTCTCACACTGGATTTATCAAGACTGACCATCTCTGACACTATGGCCTGGCCTTCCTGCAGGAGCAACTGCCTTAACATTTTATCAGGTAGGGCCTGTTCCCAGTCAATTCATTGGCCTCTGCTGTAGTGTGATAGTCAGGGCTCCCAACATTTCATCTGTTGAAATTTTAGTCCCCGATGTGATGGTATCAGGCCATAGGGTCTTTGGGATGTAGTACCTTATGAAGGAAAGTGCACAGAGCTGTTAGCTCCTTCTGCCACATAAAGACTCCCAGGAAGTCTGCAACCTGGAAGAGGATCCTCTTCTGACCATGCTGGATTCCAGTCTCCAGTGTTGTGAGGAATACATTTCTGTTGTTTATGAGCTATTCAGCCTGTGCTATTTTATTACAATAGCCTAAGCTGACTAAGACGGTTTCTATCTGGTGTCATCATTTTAGATGCCCATCTGGTCCCTGGAGGTGTTGAGTTTCTAAGCCCTGGTATGGAAGCATGTGTTTAATATTCTTTTTTATTTAGTTGTGGCACATAAAATCAACCATTGGAACCTTTCAGTGGTGTTAATAATTCACACTGTTGTTCATCCATCACTTTCACCCATTTCCAGAACTTTTCCTTTTTCCCAACTGAAACTGTGCTGATTAAATACTAACTCTCCAGCTCCCACAGCCTCTGACAACTGCCATTCTATTTCCTGTCTCTATGGGTTGGGCCACTCTAGGTACCTTACGTAAGTGGAATCTTGCAGATTTAATCTTTTGTGACTAGCTTATTTCACTTAAATAATGTCCTCAAAGTTTATCCGTGTTGTAGCACGTGTCAAAATCTCCTACCTTGTTATGGCAGAACAGCATTCCACATATGTGTATACTGCATTTGTGTATCCATTCATCTGTTGATGAACACTGGGTTGCTCCCACCCTTCTGTTATTGCAGATAATGCTGCTGTGAACATGGGTGCACAAACATCTGTTTGTGTCCCTGCTTTCAATTCTCAGTATACTCTGAAATACTCTCTTGTGTATGTTTACAATGGGCAATGCTCCCTTGAGGGAGAGACTTATAGTCATATTGCTGCCCCCTCCAAGTTCACAAAGTGGAAGTGGAAGGGGCTCATGTTGGGGTGGAAATACTCCAGAGTTTACACGGATGTTCAGAGTTTTGTGAGTCTGTTGTTCTCCCCCTGATAGGCACAGGCAGTGAGAGGAGCTTTTCCTCTAATGACTCTCAAGGGTGCACATTGTTACAGTCCACAGGGCAGTCCTGGGAACTCAGGGCTGAATGTTGTGTCTGACCTCTGCCACCTCCCCCTTAAATGGTTGTAAAAATGGAGGAGTGTGTGGGTAAAGGATTATTATTACCTTAATTATTTTTGAGTCTTGAGAAATTAATCAGTGTCTCAAAGGTTGTTGACATTAGGCCATACAAAAACCAATCCCAGCATAGCCAGCTTGTCCAGCTGTTCACAGATGTTGAAAGGATCCATCATGAAAATCTAGGAAGCTCATGAAGAGAGGAATTGAGGGCATTTTCCTAATGATGTGTAACTAGTCAAAAATGAACTATTTGGTTTCTACTCCCAATTTGGTTTAATCCATGACCTTTACTTGCTCAAAAAGAAGGGAGTTAGAAAATATATTGTGGCTACTGAAACCCTTTGAAAATAGTGGTTTTCTTCCTGAAGGAAACGGATGTTTCCATTACCTGAAAAAACATGATCATAATACAGAGGCCTGGGTTTTGGGTCCTGTTTTATTTAGCAATGTGAATAGCATTAAATTGTTTTATGAAAATAAGGAGATGTAAGTTTGTCTTCAAATTTATATTTATTGATTCCTTTTGTAGGTTTGTTTACACCAACAATTTCACATAATTTATGAGAAAAGTCTTTGCTATACACTGTTAACTCCAGACTAGCCACAGTGAGATTTTATTCATTCCATTATCCATTCAACAAATATTTCTTGGAAACCAACTATGAGCCAAGTGAGTTGGGCTCACTCCAAAGCAGAACCCGAGGCAAGGGTGTGGCTGCAGATGGTTTGGTTGTGAGATGGTCTTAGGAATTGGGATGAGGAAGGAGGACAGTGGGCAGGGAAGGAAGGAGAGCCAATGAAGGGTATGCTAATGAATGCTACTCAGTCCTGTTGTGGATACCTGATAAACCAGGTGAACATCTCAGAATTGTCCATGTCCAGGGCTAGGGCATTTCTTCCTCTTCCTCACTTGTTGAGAGTTACCCTTGGAGGCATTCATTTGTCTGAATAAGTCTAGCAAACTCCTGAACAGAAAGGAGTCAGTACTTGAGGTGGGGAGCTGTCAGCTTGCAGGAACCCATGTACTCACATCTGTTGGGGTCTGCCCTGCTTGGTCTCAGGAAGCTTTAATCCCCCACAACATAGGCTGAGTGAGAGACCTCCAAACCAGGAGACACTAAAGAAACAAAACTTATTTCCCTGGCATGAACGCTGCCTGTTCTGTGCCTGGCCTCCAATGCTTGATCAGTTAGCCAATAACGGGTAAGATTTCCCATGGGGGGAATTGCTTAAGACAGGAATGATCATGTGGAGGCCTCAGGGAAGGACTTGGGAGCTGTGGAAATGAAGGGGTGGTCAACATCGACCCTTGACCCTTTAGCTTTGTCAAAGCCTGAGTCCTTGTTCTTAGTTGTGAGAAATCTAAGTCTCCTGTCTGCCTTTGTCTGCTCTGCCCGACTCAGGCCTGCGGAAATAACAGGGGTGGTGTCGTCCAGACCAGAGTTGGTGGACCCCTGGGGTAATCAGTCCTGGGCCATAGAATATGCAAGATCCTGTGAGATCTGCTTGCTGGAGGATGCTATTGAATTAGAATATGAAGGCATGGGCAGGAAACAAAACTAGCCTTTTAGGTCCTATAGTCTTTTTAAGTGATAAAACCCCAAACACTGCCCAGAATCCCAGCAGGAGTTCTGTCAGTCCCTTTGAAAACTACCTATTTCTTTTGATCTTCCTTGCCAGACTGTAATCCACAAACTGTGTCTGTATTCTTAATAAAGCCCACTCAGGCAGGGACTCAGCGCACTCTCCACTAGAGAGAGTGGCCATTTCGTCCCTATTTCCCCACAGGACTTGGTTGTCCCTGTGTATGTTTTTCTCATGTTTCAAAGAGCATCGCATCAGGGATCAATACTGCTGGCCAGTATCCACCATACACATGGGTCTCAGGTGATGGAGTGTGTGGAGGCAGCCATTGGCATTGTTTGCTGCACTCTGCCTTCAGCTAGTGTTGGGGATAGTGATGCACCAAACAGATATCTTTTCTGCCCTGGTTTATGAAGGAAGACAGATTTTAAACAAAGCAACTCACAAACATAGGTTGTAATTGTAATAGATGTCATAAAGGGGAAGTCCAGGATAAATGCATAATGGGGAGCCTGATGTCATATGGGGATTCAGTCTATTTTAAATTCCAAATAAATGAAGTCTTACTATGAGTCATTGAGTACTTAGTTATATGATATAAGAAAGCTTTTATGTTTAGCGTTGTGACTAGTTCCTACTGATTTTTGTGATCATACAAAGCTCTACCAAAGTGTAAGAATATCAGCTGACAAACTAATTCTGGGATCTTTTGGAAGTTCTGCCAACCTGATTGTGGCTAGATTGTTCTGATTGCACTGAGCAGTTTTGGTGAAATGGTTTACACATGGATACATTTAAAAAAATAAACATTTATTTTCTAATAATAAGAATGATACAGATTTACTAGCAAAAATAAGAAAATACATAAAATGTATAGTATATAAATACACAATAATTACAATATATAGTATACATTATTTATTATATAATATACATAATATATATTATAATATGTTATAAATAATAAATATTATATAGACTATATATATAATCACTGCAGAGAAAAATGCATTGCTTAAGGCTATTTTTTTCCTGTCAGTTTTATTTGCTTATATTTGGTAAGTCTTTGATGGCCATGTATTTAATAATCAGTTTCCCTTATTCTTGCATCATCCTGAAAATTTATTGCATGTAGTGTATTATAAAACTGCAGATGTGTGGATTTGAATCACATCCTAAGTGAGTGAATAAGTCTAGCCAGCCAATTAGTAAGTAGGTTCATTTTGTGAGAAGAATTCTACTCACCGGTGGTAGTTGTAAATTTGGAGATATACAAAAATTTCCAGGCCTCATGTCCTTTGTGGATAGTGTAGATATATTGTCCATTAATGTTGAGATCATGTGTGTGCATGCGTACATATATTTCCCACATATTTGATAAAAATTACACCAGATATGCAGTACTTTTTGAAAATCACATTTTTTCTGTCATAACTTTGATGGATGAATCACATTCTATAGCATGAATTTATTATAATTTGCTTTTATGTTTAATTCTATTAGATATTTGGAATGTAATTTGCTTCCAGGTTTGTGTTCTTATAACAAATATTGCAGTGGATATCTTCAGCATTAGCTTGTGCCCAAATTTTTAAAAATATCATGGTATAGATTTCTAAAATTGCAATTTCTGAGTCAAAGAGAATAGATATTTTTAAGGCTTTTAATAAATGTTAAATTACTTTTCAAAAAATTGAAGTGTGGATATATATTTTTAGAAAATTACTCAACCTCAAATTATATTGATTAATCCATTTTGTCAAAATAATCCATCTGGTTATATATTCAGAGCTTTATATACTTTATTTGAAAAATTTACTGGTTTATTTTTAACATAGATTTAATGAAAATATGTAATTTTAAAGTATCTTCTTTGTCTCCTTTGTTTTTTTTGTTAAGTCCCAAGTTTGTTCAGTGTAATGGTTCATAAGCCTTTTTTTATGGTGAGTCTCTGGGGTGAAGAGTATGTGTGAGTGTGTGTGACCTCCATCTTTTGTCTTCCACTGTTGGTTTATTTTTATTTTATTTTTTTTTTAACCAGGAATTTAGAGTGGTTTCAAAATGACCATTTATATTCTTACTGAGATAATTTTTGAAGACTTAATATACTACCAAAGCACAAATGTCTTAGGGAAGAACAATTTGTTTTTGTTTCCTAAAAGAGGTTTTCGGACTATTTTTAAAGCTCTAAAGAAGATGAATTTGGCATGAGAATTTGTGTTTTCTCAAAAGGTGACTTTCTTTCATGAAACAAAGACCGTCTATTGACAGCACAAGCTTGGAAACTGGGTTTCTTTGGTAGCAATTTCTCCTACGCTCAGATCAGAAGTAGGAGGAAGGGCAAGAGGCCTTGAACCCCTCCGCTCTTTCTCATTTATTTACTCAATCCTCTCAGGTTGACCATTGGAACCAATGAGTCAATTAGGTCAAGTGGTAGACCAATGCAAGTTAAACAAGTTACTTGCTTAAAAAAAATAAATGAAATCTTTTTTGCTTTCTAACCACTCAATTGACCAAATAAAATTCTCTCTCTTTCCCTCTTCTTCTGTTTGTGCTGTCGATGGCCAGTTGAGGCGGCAGGACAGAATGGTGACAGGGACAAAAGAGCAGATAACACTTGAAGTTTGGGCCGGCAGAAGGGTCAGAGGCCAAAAAAGCAAATGGAGATCAAGGGACTCAGATAACTGGGGCAAAGCCCATGCAAACACTGGGTCAGGGGGAGAGTGGCAGGGTGAAGGGGCAGCACAGGCAGGCTGGGCCCAGGGCGCCCTGCGGGAAGGCTGCTTGTGTGCAGGCAGCTGCTCGCCTGCCCAGCTGCACTTTCTCCCCTTTCAACCTGGTGAGAACTGGCCCTTCTTGAGTTCTGCCTGAAGCCCCTGTGGGTGCTGAAAACTGAAAGCAGCTGGCAGGTGGAAGTGGAAGCAGAGGGAGTGCAGACCTCCAGCAAAGACAGAGTGCGGATGCTGCTTTGGGGAAGAATGAGCTTTATTGCTTCTTGTCCAGGCCACACTGAGAGATTTTTTTTTCTAATGTTGTGTAAGTTTCAGGTGTACAACACTGTAATTCGACATCTGTATACACTACAAGATGATCACCCCCAAAAGTGTAGTTACTAGCCATCATCTTATAATTGACCCTTAAGGTGAACTCCTTCACCCACCCCCAACGTCCTTCCTCTCAAGTCACCACAAATCTGTTCTCTGTATCTATAAATTTGTTCTTGTTTTACTACGTATGTTCTTACTTTTAGAGTCCACATATGAATGAAATGGCATATTGTTTGTCTTTTTCTTTCTGATTTATCTCACTTTGATTATACCTTCAAGGTCCATCTGCATTGTTGCCAATGGTACGACTTCATTCTTTTTTATGGCTGAGTAATATTCCAGTGTGTGTATGTGTGTGTGTGTGTGTGTGTGTGTGTGTGTGTGTGTAAAACCATATATTTATCTGGCCATTCACTGATGGACACTTAGGTTGTTTCCATATCTTGGCTATTGTAAATGATGCTGCAATAAACATAGGAGGGTATAATATCTTTTTGAATTAGTGTTTTTTGTATTCTTCAGATAAATCCCCAGAAGTAGAAGAGCTAGATCATATGATAGCTCTATTTTCCTCCATATTCTTTTCTATAGTGGCTGTACCAATTCACTTTCCCACCAACAATGCCTGAGAGTTCCATTTTCTCCACATTTGTTATTTCTAGTCTTTTTGATGATGACCATTCTAACATGTGAGCCAATGGCTCATGGCAGCTTTGATTTGCATTTCCCTAATAATTAGTGATATTGAACATCTTTTCGTGTGCCTGTTGGCTGTTTTTATGTCCTCTTCGGAAACATGTCTGTTCAGATCTTCTGCCCATTTTATAGTTAGATTGTTTTATTGTTGAGCTATATAGGTTCTTTATATATTTTGGATATTAAGTCCTTATCAGATATATGATTTACAAATATCTTCTTTCATTCAGTAGGTTGCCTTTTCATTTTCATGAAGTTACATTGTGTTTTAAGAACATTTTGATTCCTCCTAAGGAAAGATGCAGGGTGCTGGGAACCAGGTTCTTAGTTTGAGAGAGGTTGCTCATTCATCAAATTTCAGAGGAAAGGAGTTGCCAAAAGAAAAATAAAGTTAATTGAAGATTCGACTTCTGATGTGTGCTTCTTTAAATCAAGTCCTAGCTGGGTTTCCCAGGGGCAATCCCCCAGACAAAGACTTTGTGTACGTAGTTTATTTGGGAGTTGATCCTAAGAAACACCAGAAGAGAAGTGAAAATTTGAGATGTCGAAGGAGGCAATAAAGTATGCATTATTGAGCACATTACCATAATGAGCAATGACCAATGTCTCTGGAGAACACTAAAGGGCCATATAGAGAAAGTTCCAGAGTTATTCCACCTAAGAGGAAGGTGAGGGGAGCTACTTATCTGTCAAATATTGTCAGTCACTGCTTGCGGATTTTTCCAGATGTTGTGAGCCTGGCTGAGTGGGCTTCCCATGCCCAGGCAGAGGCCAAAGGCAAGGAGTTGGGCAGTGGAAGGCGCTCTGGTCAGTGCTCGTAGCAATGGTGGGTGCTGAGGAACAGGATAGACCTCCAAAGGTGTGTGTAAGAAAATGTAAGTGGGTGTGCTCAGTCATTAAGAAAACTCAACATGCCACTCAGAGAGGCATGCAGGAGTCAACCAGGGAAGTCCTCAGTACTTGCTGCCCTGCACCCCAGTGACCATGCCATCAATTTCACTGATGAGAACAGGCAGGCTGTTCTTCCTCCATCAGCTAGGCTGCTAGCCCTTCTGTCTGTTTTGGTGGTTTTTATTGTAAACCTCAGGGATGTGTCTCAGTAATGAATTGTTTTTCATTAATCATTTCTTTATACAAATCCAGGATTATAATGCAGTGCAGTAAAAATTACACTATTTTCAAAGCAGTTGAAGTCTGGATAAAGCAATCAAGGAGAGGACTCAGTGGCCAGCCATGGAACCAACCATTTACATCTGTTTGCCAAGTTCATAAGGCTTGAGATAGCAGCCTTCTGACGATTTTGATTTATGTTTCACATAATCATCTATTATCTTAATTTTTAACATTTTTTTAAAAAATTCACCCTAGGGCATTTTTTTTCAGAAGCTCAATTATGTGCAGTTAGCTGTTTGACAACACTTTTGGCAAATGGTTATTAAGAGAGTAGGATCTGTGTGTTTGAGAGGCCCAGGACACTGCAGGCTCCAACAGGTGGCTCAGGGAGGGGCCCAGGGTATGAGAGAACCCTCCTGCAGATTTCCCTCCAGGTCTCATGTATTGATTAGCATGGAGACTGGGAAGTTCTGACTTCTTACTCAACAAGGCACACTCCCGGTGAAAAGTCAAAAAGTTGGGAGGGGGCATCATTGAGCATTTACTGTGTGCTAGACCAGTGGTTCCTTTGGTCTCAGGACCCCTTATACTCCTGGAAAGTATTGAAAACATCAAAGTGCTTTTATTCATGTCAGTTATATCTGTGGAGATTTATCATATTAGGAATATTAAAATATTAAATACTAACTTATTCAAAAATAGCAATAATAAAATCATTACATTTTAAAATAAATAAAATTTTATGGAAAGTAACTTTTTTTTCCAACACAAAAATTATATAGCAGGAAAAGTGACATTACTTTCCATTTATGCAAATCTCTTTTAAGTTTGGCTTGATAGAAGACAAGTCGATTTTCATATCTGCTTCTGCATTCAGTTTGTTGTGGTATATTGGTTTGGCTGAAGAAAATCTGGCCTTACCCTGATATATGGTAACTATGGACATTTTTCTTTGATGCAATAGCCAAACTTGACTAGTAGTACTTTCTTTTTCCTTTCCTTTTCCTTTCTTTTCTCTCCTCTTCTCTTCCCTCTCTCTCCTTCTCTCTCTCCTTATCTTACACTGTTTTAACCATTTTTTAAATGGTTAGTAGCAGGTCAGTAGCAGGTCAGTAGCATTAAGAACATTCACATTGTGCAGGTATCACACCATCCATTTACAGAACTCTTTTCATCTCACAAAACTAAATTTCTGCACCCAGTAAAGGCTATTTTCTCATTCCTCTCCCCAGCCCACCACAACTGCTGTTCCACTTTCTGCTTTTATTAGTTTGACTACTTTAGATACTTAATATACATTCAGTATTTGTCCTTTGGTGTCTGGTTTATTTCACTCAGCATAATGTCTTCAACATTCATCCGTATGTGGTATGTGTCAGAATTTTCTTCCTTTTTAAGGCTGAATAATATTACATTGTGTGCCACATTTTCTTTATTCCTTCTTCCATGGATGGACACTTGAGCAGCTTCCACCTACTGGCCACTGTAAATAATGTTTCTTTGAACATGAGTGTATAAGTATCCATTTAAGTCCCTGCTTTCAGTTCTTTAGGACATATGCACAGAAGTAGAATTGCTGCATTAGATGGTAATTCAATTAGTAATATTTTGAGCACTGTCATACTGTTTAGTAGTTTCCTAAAAGTTAATTACAATGTGGAATCTGAAAGAACCATCAATGAAATTTTTGTGATCTGTTATATGAAGATTTGTTAGTCTGTTTTGCACTTTGAATGGATCTTTAACACATGCATGATTCTTAACAAAGTATGCATGGGCCATTTGGAAAATATTGGCTTAGAGAGTTTTGCAGATCTTCCAAATAATGATTTATTTCTAATATAGCATAAAATAATCACATTCATTAATATTACTGCTTATATCATCGAAAAGTCTTTAAAGTATTTCCAAGCTGTCATGTTAATGGTGACAGATATAAGTTTCTAAAATTCTAATTTTCAGTTGAAAGCTTTGTATTTTATCATTGTCAACTGATGCTGTCAGATGTTTTCCTTGAAGTGACAGGTTCACTGTGTTCATTTTCAAGAACAAGTTTTTCAAACGTCCAAATCTGAATCGCTATAGCTTGTCATTTTTCAAGTAATAATAATATTCCAGGGGGGGAACATCTCTGTTCACTGTGCCATTCAAGCAACTGTGCAGGTACTTTTTGCTAAGACAACTGTTGTGCTTTGGTATGCAGCAGGATGTTTTATGTGGACTTTCTGTTTCGTTGCACAGAATATTAAAAACACAGGTGTTCAAGGATCACTCTGGCTTTTACGGAATTAATCATTGTCCCTCTTTCCTCCAGGATATTCTTTAGTGACACTGCTCTGTTTTACTGCTCACGTGTCGGCAGTGCAAAACAGTGTCTACTGGTCAATTTGGGCTGCTGCCTTGTGCTGACACCCAGCACTGGAAACCCTGTTGCTTTTTCACCATTGGTGCAAATCTCACCACCATGAAAAAGGCAAATGACAGCCTAATCATTTGTGAGAACAGCTTGGATTTCACAGGCTTCCTGAAAGGTTTCTGTGGGACACTGCTCTTGCGGGCTGTGCTTTGAGATCCACTGTGCTAAACAGGACACTGCTGGGCTGAAAATCCAAATACATACTAACCACACATGTGTAGTATGTGTCTTCATTTGTTTAAAACTTTGTTTTTGCTCTTCAAAAATATCAAGCTCTCTAACAGAAATTAACTAAAGCAAATATAAAACAATAAAAATCAACAGTAACCTCATCATCCACAAAACAACTACTATTAATAATTTTCTTTCTATGCTCCCTGATAAATATGTACCATATATCTATCTACATATATACTTTTTAAAAAGGGAATTGCATTAAACAAATTATTATATAACCTGCTTTGTGAGTATAACAATATGTCATAAATATTTTTCCATGCCTTTACACATTCTCACATAAATAAATATATAAAATACAAATATAAAACAGATATAAAACAAATGGTTATCACATCCTATGGCTACATCAAAATTTTAACCAAATCCAATTGTTGCAAATGTAGCTGGTTTCCTCTTGATTTACTATTATAGAAATTATCCACCCATCATTCTTATACCTGAAGTGTTAGATGTGTATTTTGTTTCTTACTATAAAATCATAGAAATAGGGTTGGTAAAACATGGAATATTCATCATATTTAAAGAAACCTCACGTGAGGAGAGCTTCATTAATTTTTAGAGAGAGAGACAGATATACACACAGAAAGTGAGAGAGAGAGAGAGGCAGAGAGAGACAGAGAGAGACAAAGAGAAAGACATCAATCGTTTGCTTAATGTAAGCACCCTGATCGGGGATCAAACCCACAGCCTTTTTGTGTGTGGAGGGATGCTCCAAATAATCAAGCCACCCATACAGGGCATGGAACCTTCATAATCTTCATGTTTTAAAAGAAAGATGGATTTTTCTCTAATTGCCCTCCAAAAAGTTGCATCCACCTGCTGTCTCACAGGTCTGTAGGAAAATGCTCAGAGCCAGATATTGGACCTCTAGTCCACAGTGCATTGCCCTCCTTGTGTTGGAAAGCTCACCTCTGTTCATTGTTTAAGGAGACTGTTCAGACTGTTGGCCCTTAGCCTAGTCTCTGTCCAGTTGTGAGGTACTCAGTCACCCCCTACACACACACATATTCTTTGACCTGCAGAGAAAGGGCAAAGCTGATGTGCATATCACCCAGGCCAGCTTCCGTCAGAACTCACTTATTCATTCTGTGTTCTTGAAATGTCATCTCTTGCTTCTAAAATCTGAGCTTCTGATACTCCAGACTGATGAAGGACACAGAAAGTTGTAATTCTCAGCAGGAACATCTCCAGAGTCTCCTCCTGCCCTGCTCTGTGAAGCAACTGCAGGCAGGGCCCCATGTTCCTGCTCCTTGGAAGGCCTTGAGTCTGGCCAAGTAATTACTTGGTAAATAGAATTGAGATCATCTTGCTTGAAGAAAATTAAATCCAAACTGACTTCCTCTACCATTTTCAAGCTTGATCATTTGATCGTATTTCAAATTTTCAGAGACACTGCAGTTCATTATGCTCCATTGATTTTTTAAAGTTATGTTACAGAACATAACAACACACACAGGGCCAAGGGGGGTTACAATATACTATTACTGAAAGGACCCCGCACTAGGTTTGATTGTCCACTGCCTTAGGAAAGACGTCTCTCAGTGCCAGAGATTTGTGAAAAGGAAATGAGATGTTTATTTATAGCTATACAGACTTAAAGAAGTGACCCAATGTCTTCATTAAAATATCAAAGTCCTTTTGGATACCCACAGATGCCCACAGTGATTCCTTCTCCCCCTGCCTTAATTTGGGGTACCATATCTCAGGAAAATAAGCAAATGTCCACGATTCAGACTTCTGGCACCATCAGCTGTGTCGCTGTCAGGATCTCCAGCTTTGGACCCCAGTTAATCCAAAGTCATGTGGCACTTTCTCGTGGCCCATTAGCAAAAGGTCCTTTCACCCTTTTTCTTCCAGGCAAAGTTTCTCTTACTTCTTAAGCCATGTGGCCAAAGAGTACGCCCCAAAACTGTGGGGTCTTCACTCTCACCAGAGTTGCAGGGCGTCCCCACTCTGGTGGATCCACATGGATCTCCTCACATGGCCATGAGGGTCCCCACTCTGCCAGAAGTGTGTGGCTCTCCTCTCTATTGCCACAGCCACGTGGTTCTCTCCTTAATGGCTGCTGCATCTGGGTTTAAATCCTCACACCCAACCTCCTCTGCAGCTCCATTTCTGACTCCTCCTACAATCAGTTACAACTGCCAGCATATTCCTGTATTATTCCAAGTTTACTGGGCTGCCATCCTGAGTATGGGCAGGTGTGGCCCCATGTCATGGAGCCAATCTTCTCCAAGCTCTCAAGCAGGTGCTGTAACTCGGGGAACCTGCCTTCCAGTTACATCTTGGAAGGAAGTCACTTCCATCCCCCTGGCTAAAAGCAGACCACAGCTATTTAACATATCTATGCAACCAGTTAAAGGTTATAGATATGTTAAATGACCATGCCACAAGTTAGCTGCAAAGCTGTGGCTGTACAAAACAGCTCTGCATGTTCCTGCTCCATGTGTCCCTTCCCCCAACTCACACCTGTGGGGGCAAGGGGTGAGGATATCCTACATATCTTTCTAGTATTTCCTAGACACTTTGAGTTCTGGACCCCATTCCAAATCCCTATTTGGGGTGCCCCTCTTGGCTGCACCCTTTATCAGTTATTTTAAATTGTGATAAAATACACGTAATGTAAATGTTACCACTTTCACCATTTTTAAGTATATAGTTCAGTGGCGCTAAATACATCTACATTGTTGTATAACCATCACCGTTATGCATCTCCAGAGCTTGTCATCTTCTTCACTGAAACTGCCCCCATTAAACAATAACTCCCTATTCCCCCCTATCTTCAACACTGCCAGCCTCCACTCTACCGTCTCGGCTGGCCCTACAAACTGGACTATGTTAGGCCCCCCATATAAGTAGAACCACCCGGCACTTTTCCCTCTGTGGCTGGCCTATTTCGCTCAGCATAATCCCCTGTTGATTTCCATGGCTTTTGTGAGCCCCTGACTGATGACACCAGGATGTGTCAGCTGGAGTGTTTCTGAGCAGGAAAGGTCAGGGTGTCCATGCCCCTGAGCAAGGCTGGTAGGGAAAAGGGATGTATGAACATGGTTCTTGCTCTGGAGAGGTAATTAATCTAATTCACTTTCAGAGGAAAGGGCACAAACTCACAGTGAATGAGGCTTCCATTGAATGTCTATTGATTTAAACAGCAATACTGGAATTTCAGGATTTTTTCTTTTTTTTTTTTTTGCCATTTCTGAGTACACAGAGTATCCTAGGCCAGGAGTATTTCAAAATCCCGGGACTTCATTGTCTTTACCCTTTACTAGAATGGATGGAACGTTGCAAAGTTGGGCTTATCTTTGCGGAAATTGTCAGGTGCAGTATAAGCATTTACACCCCAAAGCACAGTGTCAGTGGCATCTCAATTCTTTGTTAGTGACTTTAAGCCATCAGTAAAGCCTAAGGAAGGCGAGTGCCTGCAGGGTGGCAGGGGACGCAGTATAGGGGACAAACGTGGTCTATTTGAAAGGGGCTTGCTCTCACAGCAGTTGTATCTGACTCTTCCCAAGGGCTTGCTCTGTGCCAGGCACGTGATGTTTGAGAGTATGAACTCAATTTCATTTTACAAAAATGCTCTGAGGTGTTTATTCTTAGTGCTGTTTTTGTGAAGGAGAGACGCAGGATAGAGGGATAGATAGCTTCCTGACATTGCAGTCCTAGGTGGAACAGGATTTGGGTTCAGGCAGCCCAGTTCTGGACACGCGGGCATAATAAACCCATTCTAAGGTTCCTCGGCTCCTAACAGGCTGCTGGGTAGTATTAGGTTGGTTCATTGAAGGAGTCTTTTAAGAGTGATGTGACAGTTTTATTTACAAATATTAATAAGCATGAAGTGCTGAAAGTGATATTCTTGGTGATTATGTAAACACATGATAAAAACATTTTGAAAAAAGGTGGTATTTGAAAATATTTTGGAGGGCTCTGCTAGCAAAAACATTGCAAAACTTTTCTAGTTTACAAAAGATTTTGGAAGGGAACAATGATAATCTCATTTGACTAGAAATAAGAAGTAATAAAAGTTATTTAACAAAACAAAGAAAAACTTATATCAAATACTTTATTTCCCAAGGAATCTGGATTAAATAAAGCATTGTTATATTATAAATATTAATGTGGCACATAGTATTATTAGACTTATATAAAATTCCAAACCAGACAAAACTAAACTATAACCTTGAAGCCTACATGTTTAGAAGGTAAACTTGGGGGGACAAAAGCTAGGAAGTGTTTACCATGAAAAATCAGGAGAGCCGTTTACGTTTAGGAAGGAAGGGCTGGGCTTAAGATTGGGAAGAAGCTGCAGGATCGCCTGGGGTCCAGCACTGTCCTACCTCTCAACCTCAGTGGTAGTGATGGGTGTCCCCTCTATAGTAACTCATTCAGCTGTACTTCTATGATTTAAGCACTTTTCTATATTTGTGTTATACAGGATCTGGCACACACAATGCCCCTTCTTATTACAAAATCATACACATGTAAGTTTGTAACATAACAATATCACACTCAAACATCCCATATGACATTTTTAGTGAAGTGCTCACCCACCCTAACACACAAGCAGGTCTTACTTCTGCCAGTCCCTGTATTTCACAGTAACGTTAAAACACTGAACTTAAAAGATAAACCTATATGACATAAAGGATACATAAAAAGTTAAGTCTAATAGATGAAAAACAACATTTTCTCTATCACTTTAGTTACCTGGAATACATCAATGCAATATTAGTCAAAGACAAAATAAGGAACTGTTTTCAAGTAGTTCATGAAAATTACACCCTCTATGAAAAAAAAGAATCATGGATATAACTCTGTTCTGAAAAAAAAAGTTATAAAATGAAGCAAGTGTGGAAGGTAGGCAAAGTGAATTACTCCCAGACGACCACAGACCTGGTGAGAATAAGCAAACATTTGAATGGCCTTTCTCCTTGTTACTAATGATATATGAAGCCATGTGCTACTTTTTAAACTAAGCAGCCAGGCCCAGCAAAATAAGCCTATGCATTTCATCCAGGATTATGACAGCGATTAGGCAAGTCCCCCAGGGAGGGGACAGATGGTGAGATGGCTCCCAACCACCTACTGGACATTTAAAGGAGTTTCCTGCTTCCAGAGCTCTGTCATGTCTTCTACTTCACTGCAAAAAGCAGATTACTGTAATTCTCAGGAGCCAATCAGAGGGGCCTCAAGGCAGAGAGGTTATTTGATTCAATTACAAGAATATTCGATGAATATCTACAAGGAGCTCAGAGCTGTAGTAGTTCAGGACAGTTTGGGGACACAACAAAGATGAGTAAGACAGTGTGTGGTCTTTTTAGGGAGATGAGACCAAAGTGCCTGAGGCACAGAGAAGGCAGGGGGTGAGAGAGAAAAGCGAGAGAATTGAGTGCTGCAGTGGTAAGTGCTATGTGAGCTTGGAGGGGAGCTGAGACGGACTGTGGGGGGAGCGTGAGCCAGGGGTGGGGCAGGGATGCCTCTAACATTAGCATGATAGTGGTTTCCAGAGAGAAAAGCAGTGCAATGGGAGAGAACTAAGAACTAGAACTCAAGAGAACTTTCCAGAGATACAAAAAGAATGGAAACAGCCCTTTTGAAGTTATCATGTACCCGAGAGCATCAACTCAGGATGAACAACACAGGACAAATCCAGTAAAAATTTTGGAATAAAAAAAGAACAGAATTTTTTTTTTGTGTAACAGGTAAAAACACCCAGCCACTCAGAAAGTGAATTATATTGTTATTAGATTTTTGACAACATTGCTTCATTAGTGGGAAATGAAGAAACAAGTTTAAGACAGCTCTTTCTTGAGAAATATACTAGATGATGAGTTAACAGACAACTGAAATGGTTAGAGACAACATCATTTCAACCTCATGTTACCGTAGACCTAAGACTCAGTGAAGGTTGGCAAGGAGACAAGATGGCAGTTATGTGATCTGATGATGCAGGTATGGAGCAACCCTAAAAGTAAGGGGAAACAACAAAAGAACATGCAAAAAAATATTGAACAATTTCAGAAATTAATTTTGTGGTAGAGTATGGTATTGCTATTTTGAAACAGTTGTGTATAATATGGGGTAAGCAACCACCTTTTCATAGTCTCCACTTTTGACCTACCAGGATATGTAACAAGGTGCAGCCAAGAGGGGACCCCCAAATAGGGATTTGTAATAAGGTCCAGAAGAGCTTGGAGATAATTGGCTCCACACCACAGGGCCACACCTGCCGGGAATGCTGGCAGCTGTGTCCAATTGTGGGAGGAGCCAGAAATGAGGCTGCAAAAGAAGATTGGCACTGGGATTTAAACAAAGGCACGGGAGCCATTTGGCATCTCTCTTTTTGGGACCACGTGTCTGTTTAGGACCATGTGGCTTTGGTGTCTTGGTCTGGACTAGTGGCTTGGGTGAGAGTCAGGACCATGAGGCTTTGGAAGTGCTCCCTTTTGCCATGTGGAGGGTGCCGGGAGGACTGCATGCATTTGTGGAGAACTTTAGTTTGTATTATTTCAAATAAATAATAAATTCCTTTCCTTTTCACTGACCTCTGATATTAAGAGATGTCTTTCCTCAGGCAGCAGGCAAAACAAACCCAGTAGGTGGGGAGGAACCCAGGAGAAAAAGGGGGGGTCTTATATCACTCAGGACTCCCCCATCTGTTCTGTAACAGATAGAGTCCTCAGACATGATGATAGCTCTCCTTTCCAGCTTTGTTTTTCAGCTTATCCAGAGCCACCTTGGGGGCCTCACTGTACACTGTGTAACACTCCTCCTTCTTGGCTTTCCAGGTTTCTAGGCAGAGAGCCTATGCTGGTTCCCATGGTCATTCTTGCTGTATCCCTGGCTGTCAGACTTGGTAGGTTTTTAAATCCCAAAGAACTCTTTGTTTATTATCTCTAAATGTCTGTCCTGGAGCTCTGATGGCCATTGTCCATTTCCAACAAGATTGTGAATGGAATTAATTCATAATTCCATTGAAATACTTCATTCTGCTGAAAACCCAGCCTACCCTGCCCCTAGAGTTTATTGGCCATGATAATTGCTCACTGTGGTTTATTTTACTGTCATTGTATGGCCAGTGGTTTAGTTCCCTTCTCTCCTTTTTGTTCTTTTTATGACAGAAAAAGATACTGGGTGTCATTGCTCAGCAGCATGTGAACTGCTGTACTTTTCTTCATAGCACATCACATGGTGTGACTGTTATTTCTGTTAACGACTCTCTCCCATGGAGCAGGACCTCGTCAGCCACTGTTTGCCCAGCACCTCGCAGCAATGGTATCACATCAAGTAATTGTTGGATCAATGAAATACTTCCAGGTATGTATTTGTGATAAAGCAAATGTGTGTTCATAAAGAAATGCCCCATGAAATGTACTAGGCTTTGTCCTAGATGTTAAGAAGAGACAGAAATACAGGGAATTTTGTCCAATTTCAGAGAAATGTTTCCAAAGTTACCCCAGTACCTAGTATTCTTAAGATTATCTATGTGTCTTGCAGACATAGCAAAGACATTTTTCCCACCAAATAACTAGTTGCTGCATAATGTCTCACCTAAATAAATGAGTGAATGAATAAAACAAATATTAATATTTTAATAAATAGGGTTATCATTCAATAATATTGTATGCCATTGTAAAATATTATATTTTTAAGAAATAAAATGAGGTTTTTCAGCTGAAAGCAAGCTACATTATACACAAAACACAAAAATCAAATACATACATATTTTTCTTTAAAGATAAAGTAATTAAAGCATGCTAGATATATTTTTAAGATGTCATATCTAGAAGATTGCTTCAATACATAAAGTTTCCTCACTTGTTAAGGCTGAATATTATTCCATTGTATAGATTCACAATATTATTTATACTAGGAACCTGTTGATGGATATTTAGACAGTTCCCAATCCTCTATTACAGCCAAAGCTGCAATGACTCATCCTGAATTTAGGTTGTTGTTCCATAAATCTGCAAGTAAGCATATCTGTGAGACAAATTCTGAGAAGTAGACTTTCTGAACAAAGGGTCCATGTGTGTACAACTTTTAGAAAATCCTCACTTGACAATATGTTTATTGATACTAGAGAGTGGAAGAAGGGAGGGAGAGAGAGAGAGAGAGAGAGAGAGAGAGAGAGAGAGAGAGAGAGAGAGAAAGAAAGAGAGAAAGAGATCCGTTACGTTTGGTAGGCTCCTGTACTGGGATCAAACCTGCAGCCCAGGTGTCTGTCCTAACTGGGAACTCAACCCACAACCTCTCGGTGTATGGGATGATGCTCTAACCAACTGAGCCATGTGGCCGGGGCTATGTGTGTGCGATTTTGATAGATTTTGCCAAATTGCCTACTGTAGACATTGTATCAGTTTTCATAGTTCAGCAATTTATGATCAAGCCTCATAAGCACTCTTTAATGGGCCCCTGGGATCACACATTTGGCCAGGAGAGGAGTGGTAAATGCACTGAAGATTTGAATTCTTTCTGAAACCTTTCTTGAATCCTTTCTGAAACCAAAAAGGATTCAAAAAATCCTTTTTGAAATCCTTTCTTGAGGTGACCGTAGTTTGAAATAAAAATGAGGATACCAAGTCTGCTGATAGGAAAATAGGACAGAGTATTTATACTTGAAAGTGTTGTGAAATTTCTGGAATGTATGGTCACATTGCCAAGCTCAGATATCCATGTAAGCACATGTAGGAAGCTATCGTCTAAAATACATCTTGGCAGAATTTGTATGAAGACATTTCAGAAGCTGGGTGTGCTGTCTTCAGAGCCTCAGGCCAAGGTACTCTTTGGCCCCTGGACCAATCGATTCTTAGCTGATTTTATTTATTTTGAAAGAAGGCGGGGGAGTGATTTCTGTATAATCGATGAGCTCAGCAGTGGCATGGGTCCAATTTTGTCATTAAGGCCATGTGTACATGATGTGAAAACAACCTGTGAATTCCATGCATTTGGATATTTAGTCTGTTCACTGGGGGATTGTGGGGGAAATCAGTTTAACTGATTGTTAGATTTAATTGACTGGGGGCTTGAGTTAATGAGACAGTCCCACTAAAATGGCCGATGAAATTAGGCATGCAAGATGATTGAAAATACAGGATCAATCACTTCTGGTTTAGTGTTTTCATTCAGCCCAGGCCTTAGCAGTGGTCTTCATGCTGCGTCCCTTGTTTCAGCTCTTGGGTGGCCTCAGCATGGGCTTGGGCTTCCAGAGTGTGCCATTTAATCCCAGAAAGCCCAGGTAGTGAAAACAATGTGCCCTAATATTAATAGCAATCAGCGGTTTACTATTGCTTTTTTTGTATTTTGAATCACAAAGGAATAAGGGTAGCAGAATCTTTTTAAGAGTTTAGGTTCTCTAGATGTCTTAAGCCAGTCCTGTAAAAATAGTGATATGTATGTTTGCTGTCATTATTTCATGGGCACATTCTTATGAGCTTATTGTCTGAAAAGCTCTTGGTTAATTTCCATAAAATCTAGTCACAAACTACTACCAGGAGTAAGATAGAGCCTTGCTCTTGGCCAGTGGTTAAATAATAAGCATTGCACAATAGTCTGAGAAAGAGATCAGAGCTGGCTTTTAAACTGAAAATCTACAGTTGAAAATATAACCTTTTAAAAAAACAGTCAATCTTAGCAATCTTAAATAATAATATGTTATATATTGTAGTTAAACTTTTTCATTGTGGAAGAAAATAGCCAAGCCAATTTGGAAAATAAAGAAAACACAAGCAAATATCTCACCAATCTCTCTAGCCAAATTATGTTATTATTTACTTTGAATTTTGGGAGCAAGAGACAGGTAAAAATGATAAATTAAACCTATATTTTAAGATTATTTTTCCTTATACAGTAAAAAAGGAATTGAGAGTAAACTGCCAAAAAACTATCTAACAAACAATTTGGTACTTTTCTAGTCTTAATTGTATACATAAATTTTATTAAAATCTTCTTTAATTTGTAGAAAAAGCTTTTCCACAGCTCTAAATCTTGAAATCAAAATCCCCCTAGTATCTGGGCCTTTACTCTCCTAGGAGTGAGAATTTACCTGATGCTGTTTTTTGCAAGAGTGAGGCCAGACCCTGGCTTTTCTTGCTAATGTTTCACCTTAAGTCCTCAGGTTTCAGAGATAGAGAAACCTGTGTCTATGAGTAAGGGAGCTCAATTACAGTCTTGGGGCCTTGGCAGTGATAAGTGGTCATCAGAAGATGACCTGTCTTTGAGGCTGGTGTGTATTTGGGGTCAGGAGTTGATTCTCTTTTGGCTTTGTGCTTTCTTATTGACTAAATTCTAACTGAAATCACTTCTTGGCTATTTAAAAAGCCTGCTCACAACATGGAGTATGTAGTTAGTGTAGGCCAGCGTAGGCCCCCAAAAATGTGTATTGAGTGAACCAGGCTGTCTTTTAGTAAAAATAATTTTAAGTACATTTAAAAAAAAATAAAAAATAAAATCAATGAGCTGAAAGAAGTCACAGATACCAAATTCATATCTCTAGTCTCATTCACACATTCCACTGAGCACCAACTGTGAGCTGGGCACTTCCACTCACCTTATTTCAGGGTGGTCTGGGGACTTGAGAGTTACATATGAGAGGAGCAGAGAAACTTGGAAATAGAAGGGAATGAAGGAAAATAGGAAGAATGGTCCACTTCTTTTTATTATGTTACATCACACTTAACACAAATTTGACCATTTTAATCATTTTTAAGTGTACAAATTCATTGGTATTAATTATATTCACAACATTGTGCAACCATTGCAACTATCTCCTTCCAAACCTTTTTCATTACCTCAAACAGAAACTCAGTAAGCGGTAAGGAATAAGTCCTTCCAGTGCCTGGTAACCTCCATTCTATTTTCTGTTTCTATGGATTTGCTACACTATGTATCTTATATAAATGAAATCATATGAGTTTACTACCTGATCCTTTGTGTCTAGTTTATTTCACTTAGGAAAATGTCTTCCAGGTTCATCCAAGTGGTAGCATGTGTCAGAACTTCATTCCTTTTTACGGCTGAGTGATATTTCAGTGTTTGGGTATGCTACCTTTTGTTTATCCGTTCACTGGTAATGGACACTTGAGTTGCTCCCACTTTTTACAATTGTAAATGATACTAAAACACCAACATTTAAGTATATCTGTTCATGTCTCTGCTTTCCAGTCCTTTGGGTGTTCACCTAGTGGGAGCAGTTTCCCTTCACACCTTACTGTCCTGTGCCTTCTCCAGATGGACTGGCTCTGCATCATGGAGGTGGGAACAGCACAGTCAGCATCAGAAAAGCAAACCAAGAGTTCGCAACAAAGGGTTTTATTTTGTGTTTTAAACTGGAGACAGACTTTAAGAGAAGAAATCCAAATAAAAACAAAGCTCCCATTCCCCTTCTCTCCTCATTCCTCCCCTCCCCCAGTGCATTACAGCCACCCCCTCTCTCCTCACAAGTATGTGAAGAGTGATTGGCCTCCTGTGTTTATAAGGCCCCTCTGCAGTGCAATTGCTCCTTCAGGACATTATTAATGACATTTACAATTCCCATCATAAGTAAACCATGCTGTTCTTCCAACACCAGGCCTCAGAGAAGCCATTACCCTGGGATCGCAACAAAACGGAATTCTAACCGGCTGCCTGCTGGTGCAATACACTGTGAGTAACTCCCCATGTTCTGGCAGTAAAAACAAATTAAATTAAAGATCCCTGTTCACCAAGAGATTAATTCTAAATTTTTTCAAAGTTTCCATTAAACAATATTGCCTACAGAAAGTATGCACTAACATTCTCCGCTCTGGGAACTAAATGGAAAAGAAATTCCAAAAGGAAAATTATTAAATTCTGCCATTAGTTTTATGTTACACCCTCTTAACATTTATTAATGATATTAGGAAGATTCAAAGATCTGACCTCTTTGAATTCTGTAAAACATTTATGGGAATTAGATTTCATCAGGGAGAGGTGAATTGTTGAAAATGAGAAATGAACAAAGCAAGAGATTAAAAAGGAATTTGCTATGGTAATAAATATGGTAATAAAGTTTCTTCCTTTTATTAAAGGCATGGAAACATTTTAGGGAATATTTTAATATTGTTTTTCCCTGTAAGAATCTCAGTTCAAACGTCTTTTTCTCCAACCACTTGATGCCGGTGATTTTCACCTTGCCTTTGATTTAGCTGTCCTTGAAACAGACAGGCCAGCTTTCCACACTGCTCAGGGCGTGGGAAAAAAGGCGCCTCTGGGAGGAAGTGTGTGGGTGGGCTTCCTACACTGATGGGTGTGCTGCTTGATTATTACTGCAAACTGCAGTGGAATGTTTAATTTCTTCTGCTCCATTTTATTTGAGATGAATTCCAGGATCTCACACAGTATTTCTCAGATGTAGGCGAGCAGTGCAATGCTTAAATATTACAGTGTAAAAAGTTGGCAGAACAAGAGAAAAAAACTTACTGAGCACCTGTCAAGTACCAGAGACTGCGTATCAATATTTTTATGTATTTTTAAAATTTTTATTTCCACAGCAGACCTTTAAGATAGGTAGTTCTATTTTATGTTATAGATAAGAAAACTTACTCCAGGTCACATTGCTTGTCAGTTCATTCATTCATTCTTACATTCAACATGCTACTTTTTAGTACTGATTTTGCACTAGGTATGGTGCTGGGCTCTGAGGTTCAACCACAGTGATCAAGATGGGTGGTATGGTCTGGTGGGGGAGAAAACAAAAGAAGCAAGTACATCAAAGGGTTTACACCCTTTGATTCTCTCACCAGTTGTGAGAGAACTCCTCACTTCCGGAGACCAGTCTGGCTGGGATGGAACTTAAAATCTTGGAGTGACCAATTCCAAATCCATTTTCTTCCCCCTGTGCCCTGTGGGGTCTGCTGAAATGCCTGGAAGAGTTTATGGATCACTTAGGTACTAAGGCCCCAAACCACCTTAACCTACAGTTCCTACCCTCAGGGCTCAGAGCAAACACAAACCCTCTGGGCTTGCTGTTTCTGGGATCACTCCCAAGATGCCATTCAACCTTTGGTGTCCAAAAATCTGCAAATCCCTAGTTTTGAGGATACTTAGGGCTAAATGTGAGCTAGAATGAATTTGTGTGTTGGAAGCGATTGAGAAGAGTCTTCGGGACTCTCTTGGGATATTCATGATCCCTGGCAAAACAAGGATTGTTGTGTCCATTGTGTCTTGCCTGAGTCTGAGTGAAAAGCAAGCAATCAGCCTTTGGGTGTTTCTAGTTATCTAAAGGGAAGCCCATTTGGGCTTTTAGAATCGCCAGAAGTAGGTATTCCTGAGGCATTGTTAGGGCAAATGAACAAGGCTATCTTGCCCAGTGAAGTTGTTGCAAAGAGAATGATTTTCCTGGTGGGCCCCTAAAATCATGTCTCTTGAAGCTTACAAATCATAGTTATTTGAGGAGCTCTAAGGAATGGCTCATTAAGATGTCAAAAAACTTAATAATGAGCTGTGAGGCCCATAGTCCAGGTGGATGGGAAAGTTTGACCAGAGCACTAGAGTTTAACCCACACCTCAGGTGCATTGGGCCCCTGGCCTTCCTCTGTCATCCTCTTTTTCCCTTTCTTTGTATCTCTCTGCCTCCCTCTCGCATATCTACACATGAGTCTGTGTCTGTACTCTACTCTGACACCCTTTGATTCATTTTGGAATACCTTTCTTCCCTCCTCCGATCTATGTTTTTCCCTTATTTAATCAGATTCTGTATCTTAGATTGGATTTCCCCAAAGCAGAGGTAAAACTCAATATGGAGGTGAAAGTAAATAATTTGAAAGTCTTACAAGGAAAAACTTGTAGGGAATTCAGGAATTGAGTTTGCAGAGGGAGGAGGCCAAAGCAAGATGGAGAAATTAAGCAAAGTTCCCTGGGAGTGGTGTTGGCTTAGTGCTTGCAGGACACAGTGGTTCATACCTGAAAGCCATTCCTAGCAGGGGTGAGGAGCTGGAGTATTTGCTTAGCTGCACTCTCAGTCACTGGTCAAGGCCTTAGCCCTGAAATACAGAGTTCCAAGGAACTGCCTGCTCTCTGGGCTCAAAGGCCAAATAGACAAAGAGATTGGACACTGGCCACTGGGAGTGAAAGTGTGTGGGTAGCTGGCATGCCCGAACATTAAAATAGCTGTGCTGGACCAATGACCATGTTTATACCAGAGTGTGAAATGATACATGCACACATTCTTTGTATTTATGTCATTCACTGAGATGTTTTATTACCTTTTCTGCTTAAAAAACAAGTGGGTTGACTGTTTTATATATTTTAATTTAAAAAGGTACTGCTGTGTACAGTGTTTTATCATCAACTTTTAGTTATTAACATTTTTCTTTATGATGTTCCTTTACAGCAGAGCTTCTCAACATGTGGTCCTGTGACCTGCAGAACTCTCATTATGGGGGCTCTTGTTAGAAATGCTGACTCTTGGGTTTCCATTCAGAAACTCTGGGAGTGGGACTCTGAAATCCAGGTTTTGATTTTGATGTTTCTTAAAGTTTGAGAATCATGGCTTTATGGACTGGGCAAGTGTTAGAGATAGCAAAGGAAAGAGAGAAACTCACATTTATTCAGCAGCTACTTTATGCTAAATAGAGTCCTAAGTACTCTATATTCATGATCTCATTTATTACTCATGACTCCTACCTCCTCTGAAATAAATATTGTAAGCCACAAAATCTTCGTTATTGATGAAGCTAAAAGTCAACAAGGTAAATTGACTTGCCTAAGGTCATACAGCTAGAGTCAAGGTCAGAATTTGAACCCAGGCCTGACTTTAAAGCCCATGCTTTCTATAATTTATTATGCTGCATTGGAATAGATGCCAGAGACTGGCTTCACCATGCAAAGCAGAGACAAGCATAGACTTGTAAATATAGCCATGGGAGGACAGTGTTATCTGGGCTCTGTTTGTGACTCCAGCTGTGTAGGTGGAGTACAGTAGAGAGCAAGCACCAGTGCAGGAGCAGGGGCAGTGCAGACCAACATCACAGTGGGTATGAGATAAGAATCTTTGTCTCAAGTATTCTGGAGAAAGCTGACCCTGAAAAGGAGTTGGGGGAAACTGCTATGTATCTCTCATAATAGCCTCTGCTATGATGAGAACAGGGGCTGTGTGAATGGCAGATATTTGGCTTTGTAATAATAACAAAAGAGCAATGGTGTAATTGTGTGCTAGTGACAGTAGAAGTAAAGGTAGTGGTGATGGTAGAGGTGATGAAGATTGTGGAGTGATGGTGATGGTGGTGCTGATAGTGAGGTGGTAGTAGTGGTGCTGAAGGTTGTAATGTTTATCGCAGCCATCACTTAACCATTCCTTCAAATACCAGTTATTGTATTATAATAAACTTTACACGTGCTATCTCATTTAATACATATACCCATTCAGTGTTAGGTGGGGGATGAAGGGTGCTACTACCACCATTTTACAAGATGAAGAAATGGAGACTTCTGAAAGATGCACATGTTTCCAAATTCAAAGTGCAAAAGCTAAAATGGGGGTGTCTATGCACTGATAATAAGGGTCAACCCTAAATGAATGCTTACTGTGAACCAGGCACTCTGCTTAACATTTTATGTAATCCTCATAAGATCTTTATTAGGGAGATATCACTGCCTAATAGTGACAAACAGACACAAGAGGTTAAGTATTGTGTTGCTCACAGATCTCTGAGCAGCAGAGCCAGGAATTCACCCACAGCCCACATTTCACTACTGAACTGTACTCTTAGAAAATATTCGGTGGGGAGTTGAATTTTCAGACTATGCTCAATTCTTTGCAAGATTGTATGATGACTTACTGGATTTTTCTGGTGTTTCCTGAGAAAAATTGTTGCACATACTGAATTTATAAGCCCATGGAAACTCTTGTTCCCAATTTTCAGTTCCATCAAAGAGTTGCATGTGTTTGCAGTTCTTTACCTTTCCACATTTGGCACATAAAATTGCACTTTATCCAGCCCAAATTCCATGCTAATTGACTGATTGAAACAGGATTCTATTTCAAGTGTGCTTTGTAATTGAGCACTCTTCTCTGGCGATAGCTTCAGGTCATCCATAAAAAAGAAAAGACAAATCTTGAAGTCTTATCTCTTTCTGAGCGAGTAGCCATAATTGGCTTATTTTGCATCCTACTCGAGTGGGTTCAAAGCTGAGCTAAATTACAAAGGGCTCCAGCTGTCACTCGGGAAGATGCCTTTTTGTACAATCGTCTGGAAAGGATTTGTTCCCATGGTGGCTTCTCCACCTCCACAGATATCAAATGCGGCTTGGATGGTGGGCTGGGACTTGGGAATCATTTCATCCCTTTAAGATTTTCTTTGTAATTGGGGTACCCTTTGATAGCGCTTGACCTATATTGACTTCTCCTAACACCTCTGGTTCACAATCCAAGTCTTCAAGGAGCATGAATACTGTGTCTCATATGAGATGTGGCATGCATAGTGCTTTAGCAGTGCTGCTGAAAGTGGGGTCGGCCAACTGGTATGGGTCTAGAACTGGTTTGCTGCTGGTTCCCAAGGAGATTCAGAGCTCATACCTTAATGTAAATCTTTTAGGAAATGAAGCACACTGTTCCGCTCAGCTGACATGTTTTTGTGGCAAGGCTTCCCCCATGAAGGAAGCACTGCACAGATTTACAGTCTGGTGCCAATACCTCATTCTCTCACAGACCAGTAAAAAATACTTTGAGGTCTAGCTACTTTGTGTAGCTCTGGTTTAAAGCACAAATTCTAGAACCCAACTTCTTGAGTTCAAATCCTAGTGCTGCCACTTATTAGCTGGGTGACTTGAGGTAGATAACTTCTTTGCAACTCAGTTTTCTCACTTATTAATTGAGAAAAATATTAGTACCTACTACTGTTAAATATATGTGCACATATGTGATAGATATATCACATAGTAAGAACTGTGCATATGTCAATAATAACAACAATAGCAATAATTGTATGAAGAAAACAACCAACACAGTCCTGCAGGGGCAGCTAGATGTGTGACTCTCCTTTGAACCAAGATAGATGCAGAATGGTTGAGCTGCTTAGTTAAAAACAGGTGAAGGTGGGCTGAGGCTGAGCTCTGTAACTGATAAAAATTTGATCTCTAGAGTTTTAATGGCTGACTCTCCAAATTGCCATTTCTGCCCCCATTTCTAACTGAAAATGATAGGGGATCCCAATTAAAAAGCAACTGGGGCTGGGGAAGGGAGGGAAATGGTTACTACTGCACATTCATTCCAAAGGATTTGTTCATTTGAGTGCAAACTGCAAGCTCAATGAAGGAAGCGGTACTTGTTATGTAGCAGGCACTCTACAAATACTTGTTGAATGAGTAAATGTCACCAGAAATGCAAAATTGTTCATGCACTGGATGACTTAAGGTCTTTAAATTCACTCTCTCTAAGATCTAAAACCAGGAAAGTGGCTTTACAAAGGGTCTACTCTGTATTCATCTCTTAGCACTGGCTCAACACAGCCTTCCCAAGATTATTGGGCTTCTGTCCTCGTGTTTAAAAGACCAGGTGAAAACTGAGCCCCAAGCAACTCATCTTTGGTGTATCCCACTTACACTCTCATGGCACTGTGAATGGAACTGGGAGTCTATTTGGCAAGTTTTGCTCTGGGTCCTAGAACTAAAACATTAAACTTTTTTCATGTTACCAAATACTGTTCAGTTACCATGTTGGAAAGTCATGGCCTTTAGAATCCATGGAAGATAAATTCGAAAGAGCCCTAAAACCAAGAATTCCAGGGATATTGTATTTAATAAATAAGGGTGGGAGGGGAAGCATGTATATTGTTTGTATTTGTTTTTTTCCCCCCACTCCTTTCCCCACTGGTTAAAATGAAGCTTGGCAGAAAGTGTTGGACTAACCTAGAGACTGGATCCAGACAGTTTAAGAAATAGGCTACTTTTTTTTGAAAACTAATTTTAATTTTAGTCATTTCTAAATGTTTTTTAATTGTGCCAAAGTACATATAACATACACTTTACCATCTTAATCATGCTTAGGTGTACGATTCAGTGGCATTAAGCACATTCACATTGTTGCTCAGTTGCTCCCACCGCCCATGCACAGAGCTCTTTTTACCTTGCGAAGCTGAAACTCATCCCCACTAAACACTAACTCCTCTTCCCTCTTCCCAACCTCGGCACCCACTATTTTCCTCTCTGTCTCTATGAATTTAACTAAGCTAGGTACCTTATAGAAATAGAATCATATGGTATTTGTCTTTTTTGTGGCTGGCTAATTTCACTTAACACAATGTCCTCAAGGTTCATCCATTTTGTAGCATGTATCAGAATTCTTTTCCCTTTTAAAGCTGAATAATATTCGATTGTATGTATATAAACCACATTTTGTTTATCCAGTCATCTGTGGATGAATACTTGAATTGTTTTCATCTTTGGCTCTTGTGAAAAATGAACATGAGTATGCAGATATCTCTTTGAATTCTGAATTTAGATAATTTAAAAATGAGTGTTGATGTTTTAATCTGAGCACCAGAGCACCAGTAACCTAAGGTAGACACCTTCAGTAGCTTCCCAGGTCTTTATAATAGATAAATTTTGTCTTCTTTCTCTTCTCTTTCTTTCTCTCTGTCATTTCTTCTTCCTCCCTGTCCCTGTCCCTCCCCCTCCCCAGCTCCTCCTCTCCCTCTCCCTCCTCCTTTCCCCCTCCCCCTCTCTGCCCCTCATCTCCCCTCCCCCCTCCCTGCCCCCCTCTCCCTCTCCCTCCCCCTACCTCTCCCTCTTCCTCTCTCTGTCTCTCTCTTTGGTGCTTCCTTTTATTTGTAGGCCATTCATGCATATTCAGTCCCTTCTACCCTCACAACACTTTCCAAGGTATTTAGATTTTATAAAAGAGCAAATGAGAGAATTACCAAATATAACTCTAGAGGAATTGACCAAATGGAAATCATGGATTAAGCTTTAGACTTAAGGTAGAGTTACTGTAAAAGCTAATATCTTTACATGGGTAAAAGGTCTGACTTAACATAGGACCCCTAGGTTGTTTTTTTAATAAGAAATGGCTATTTTTATAAAAAGAACTCATTAGATAATGCAAGTCTCCATTTGCAAGGTAAGGTAATCTGAAATGACATGTTGTCCAGTCAAAGAGGGAACAGATTAGATTCGAGACATGTAACATAATACACTCAGAATGTCTTTGTAGACCCTGAAGTCCCAGTTTAACTTCGTAGAGAGAAACAGCATGTAGTGAAGCTGGCTGAAGAGAAGGAAAGAGAAGAGACACATGCATTTGCACACTCAAGTGTGTAGCTGTGCCCTTTGGAGTGAAGTGAAGGCAGAGGCAATGTGGCAAGTTTCCAGAGTGGGGAGAAAGCTCATGAAAGTGACAGACAGCTGCACTCTTTATTCCCACTGAGAACTTGCTTCATCAGGACATGCATGTTGCCAACTAGTAGGCAACAATGTTGAGGTGGAAATGGATGTGATTGTAAATAGGAATAAATATGCAGAAGAAAAAAGACTGAAAGGAAATGCATGAAAATGCTCAAAGTTTTGTTTGGGGTGATGAACTTTTTTCTTCCTTTTTTCTAATAAAAATTTCATGTGTGTGTGTAACAGAAAGTACTATACTTGGTAAATTAGGGAAAAAAGTCTATTTGACTTGGTATTCTCAATCTACTGCTGCTACCATTAGTGGTCCTCCCTACTGTTCCTTCCCCAACCACCCCCAGCACCTGCCCTCCTCCCTACCTTCTCCTGTGCTACCAGTTGGGGGCTGTTGTCATGATTGTATATTGACATTCATTCTTTTTTTCCTAAAAGTGGCCAGGTTTCCAGGAATCACTTTTCCACCACTGGGTACACTCAGCATAATGGTGAGCAACCTGCCTTCTTTCAATGGAAGCCAGAGGGGCCTGTGGAACCTCCTACTACCATTTCCTTTTTTTGCTACCTGGCTCAGAAAAGCGCCAGACCTGGGACTGCACTCCATTCTTGTCCCTGTTGCCCTGGAACCATGCGGGAGGGGCTACCCCACAGGGGCCCACTCCAAGGCCAGGGCTTCTTTTTCTTTTCCTTCCTCCCTCTCTCTCTTCCTTCTGTTTTTTTCCTTTTTGAGCTTTTTTTGAGATATAATTCACACATAATACAGCTCACCCATTTAAAGTGTATGATTCAATGGCTTTTAATATATTCACAGAGCCTGTGAACCCAAGCATCGCTGGTTTGATTCCCAGTCAGGGCACATGCCTGGGTTTTAGGTCATATCCCCTGTATGGGGTGTACTAGAGGCAACCACATATTGATGTTTCACTCCCTCTCTTTCTCCCTCCCTTCCCCATCTCTCTAAAATAAAAAAATAAAATCTTTAAAAATATGTATATTCACAGAGTTGTATATCATCAGTTCTGAAACATTATCATCACCCCAAAAAGGAACACTGTACCATCAACAGTCACAGCCCATTTTCCTCCAACTCTTCCTCCCCCCAACCCAGCCACCTTCTGTGTCTCTATCATTTTGCCTATTCTGGACTTTTTGTCTGAAGTTGGCATTTGTGATTTGCAGTACCTATGTTCTGTACAGCTGCCATGGACACTGAATTAATGAGAACGGAACCATCCATCGCTCTGCTGGAGGAAACACAGGGTCAGGTTCCTGCGAGCTTTTGGTCACAACATTCTGTTAACTGATCCAATATATAACCTTGATTTATGTGTGTTTCAGTTCAAAGACACCTTATTTGATATCTATTATTGATTCAATAACATTTAGCTCATGGTCAAGAGCACTGCAAGTCATGGTTGAATGAAGCCCCTACTTTCTGTACTGCACACATGGCCTTCTTGCACTTAAGGACACTAGATAGCACTTCAGCACCACGCTTGGCTTTTTTAAGCAGCAAAATCACCAACAAAAAGCACAAAACTGTGAAACATGAAAACATGTCACCAACTAGACCATGAAAAGACACTTTTTACAGTAAGAAAGCTGAAACAAGAAGGCAGAGCCTGGACTTGTTTTATCTCAGCTAGGGAAAAGTATGTCAGGTAACTCAAAATTTTCACCACTCTGTGTGTGTCTGTGAATGGCCATGAAAGTGCCCCAAGTATTGATTTGGGGGTCACAAATACAATTTTAGCAAGTAGGTGAATTTGCAAATATGGAATCTGAAAATAAAAAGGTTGACTATAAATGGTATTACCAATAATTTGGTCTTTTTGGTTGGTTTCTTTCACTCAGTGTGTTTCCAAGTTTCATTCGTGCTGTAGATTGTATCAGAACTTCATTCCTTTTTACTGTCAATATATTCTATTGGCTATTATGAATAATGGTGTTATGCACATCTATATTCAAGAGTCTGTGTGGACATATGTTTTCATTTCTGTTGGGTACATATCTAGGAGCAGAGTTTCTGGTTCATATGGTAACCCAACATTCAATTTTTTGAGGAACTACTAGACTTTTCCCATAGTAGTTGCACCATTTTATATTTTATTTTTTAAAAATAAAATTTCAAAATTAATTTTTAAAGAGTGAGAAGTAGGGAGAGAGAAACATTGATTTGTTGTTCCACTTATTTATGCATTCATTGGTTCATTCCTGTATGTGCCTTGACCAGGGATTGAACTCATAACCTTGGTGTATTGGGATGATGCTCTAAGCAACTGAGCTACCTACCCAGGGACCCATTTTATATTTCTTTTAAAAAGATTTTATTTATTTATTTTTAGAGAGGAGGAAGGGAGGGAGGGAGAGACACATCAATGTGAGAAACATTGATTGGTTGCCTCTGGAATGCACCCCAAAGAAGGACCAAACCCACAACCCAGGAATGTGCCCTGACTGAGAGTCAACCAGTAACCTTTCTCTTTGAGGGGTGATGCCCAACCCACCAAGCCACACCAGTCAGGGCTCATTTTGTATTTTCACTAGCAATGTAAGAGAGTTCCAATTTCCTCATGTCCTTGCTAACACTTCTCATTATCTTGATTTTTTTACTATAACCATCCTACTGAGCATAAAGTGGTAACTCATTGTGGTTTTAATTTGCATTTTTCTAACAACTAATGATGTAAAAGATTGTATAAGTGTTTGTGCATGTATATGTATGCACATGTATATGTTCATTGACTATTTGTACATCTTTGGAGAAATATTTATTCAGACTCTTTAGGCAGGGATTTTGTACATTTTGTTGTGCTATATATCCCTTAAGCAGCTTGGTAAAATTTATGGATCCCTTCTCAGAATAAAACTAATTACAAAGAAAACCAATTATATTGAAATAATGCTATTATTTCAAAAACCAAATTTATCATTTGGTCATTTTAAATCTCCTTACTAAATGTTAAGTAAAATTAAGAAGCCTATTTAATAATATCATAATCTGGAGGTAATAATGAGTATTAAAATATTTGAAGATATCTGAAATGACTGTAATAAACTATAAAATATATTTAATTTATTTGGTGGCAGAATAATCAGAGCATAAAACTGAATTAGTATTCTTCATAAGCCTGTGAGGAATGGCAGCTGGGGAGCTGGGCAATTCTGAGCTCTGTTTTGAGGGAAGGAGAAATGTGGATAAACAGAAAAGGAAGTTAAGCATGAGTCCAAAGGGACACTTCAGATGCCATGTTGGTGATGGGGGTTAAAGGCTTGCACTTGGCTACCTATCAAAGAATATGTGGACATCTAAAGTGGTGCAGAGAAAAGAGGAGAATGCAGGGCCAAGTTCATGATCTGCCACCTCATAGCTGTTAGAACTTGAGTGGTCCCTTTGTGATCCCTTTGTGCCTACTTCTTCATTTATTAAAATGGTAAAGGGGCTGGACCACTCTATTGCATGCAATATAAAATACTTAAGAACAGGTGCAGAGTCAAGAAGATTTCTACTTTCTTGAGGTTTAAAGTTTAGAGGGAGCAGCAGCCAATGAGATAATAGGAGAGAGTGTGGTAGGTAAATGCAGTGTGCTCTAGAAGTTTCTAACTGAATTTACCAGAGATCAAGAGGGTTTTCCAAAGAATTTAACAGCAAATCTGAGATAAGGGATGAATATGGTGTGGCTGATAGAGGGAGTGTGGAGATTAGTGCTCCAGGAAAGAGGATTGATGTGCATATAGAGACATCAGACCCTTCTCAGGAATCAAAAGGAATTGGCTTGAGGGACAGTGGAACAGGATTGGTGGAAGGTTTTGTTTTCTGGTCCGTTCCCAGATTCACAGATTATTTTATTAGATTTTATAAATAGGCAATATATGCCCATACTATATCCCAAAGGTATAAAAGAGCATAAGAAATAACTCTTTCTTCTCTTTTGGCCCCTGGCCCATCCATTTCTGCTTCTGACAGACAACCACAGGCACCAGTTTCCTGTTAATACTTCAGGAATATTTTATAAATTTACAAGCATAAAAATATGTTTTAATAAAATGACAATATTGTATGTACCACTATTATTTTTATATTTAACTATATATCTTTGCTTTTACTAATTAACCACCTTTCTTCAAAATCTTACCATTCTTTTAATGGCCAATCTGAGAGGTGAAAAATATCTCATAATTTTAGTCCTCTTATTATAAGCAAAGTTAAGCTTTTTTTATTGGTATGGTGCAGAGCATCTGTATTTTGTATTCTGTGAAAAATGTGTTTATATAATTGCAAATATTTTGTATTCCTTTGCCAGAGCTTTTTACATATTGAGAATATTAACCCTTTGTGATTTGACCCACAAATGTTTTCCTTGGTTTGACATTTTTCTTTTGGCTTTTTGTGTTTTGCTTTGATATTTTGTCATTAGTCTTTCCATTTGGAGAGATAGTCAAGTTTATTAATAATTTTAATAGTTTCTGGGTTTTACATAATATTTTTTAAATTTAAATTTTATTTTTAATTTTATTTTTAAAATATATTTTATTGATTATGCTATTACAGTTGTCCCATTTCCCCCCTTCACTGCCCTCCACCATGCACACCCCCTCCCAACCACATTCCCCACCTTTAGTTCATGTCCATGTGTCATAAGTTCTTTAGCTTCTCCATTTCCCATACTATTCTTGCCCTCCCCCTGTCTATTTTCTACCTACCATCTATGCTACTTATTCTCTGTACCTTTTCTCCCTCTCTCCTCCTCCCACTCCCCTGTTGCTGACCCTCCATATGATCTCCATTTCTGTGATTCTGTTCCTGTTCTAGTTGATTGCTTAGTTTGTTTTTGTTTTAGGTGTGGTTATTAATAATTGTGAGTTTGCTGTCATTTTACTGTACATGTTTTTTATCTTCTTTTCTTAGATAAGTTCCTTTAACATTTCATATAATAAGGGCTTGGTGATAATGAACTCCTTTAACTTGACTTTATCTGAGAAGCACTTTATCTGCCCTTCCATTCTAAATGAGAGCTTTGCTGGATAAAGCAATCTTGGATGTAGGTCTTTGCTTTTCATGACTTCAAATACTTCTTTCCAACCCCTTCTTGCCTGTAAGGTCTCTTTTTGAGAAATCAGCTGACAGTCTTATGGGAACTCCTTTGTAGGTAACTGTCTCCTTTTCTCTTGCTGCTTCTAAGATTCTCTCCTTATTTTTAATCTTGGGTAATGTAATTATGATGTGCCTTGGTGTGTTCCTCTTTGTATTCAACTTCTTTGGGACTCTCTGAGATTCCTGGACTTCCTAGAAGTCTATTTCCTTTGCCAGATTGGGGAAGTTCTCCATCATTATTTTTTCAAACACGTTTTCAATTTCTCAGTCTTCTTTTCCTTCTGGTACCCCTATAATTTGGATGTTGGAATGTTTAAAGATGTCCTAAGCTTCTCCTCATTTTTTTGAATTCTTGTTTCTTCATTCTGTTCTGGTTGAATGTTTATTTTTTCCCTCTGGTCCAAACTGTTGATTTGAGTCCCAGTTTCCTTCCCATCACTATTGGTTCCCTGTGCATTTCCCTTCATTTCTCTTATTGTAGCCTTCATTTTTTCATCTAATTTGCAACCAAATTCAACCAATTTTGTGAGCATCCTGATCACCAGTGCTTTGAACTGTGCATCTGATAGGTTGGCTATGTCTTCGTCGCTTAAAAGTATTGGTGCTTTGATTTGTACTTCTGTTTGAGCCATTTTTTGGGGCGGGGGGTGGGGGAGTTCTGGTTGTGCCTGTTACATATGAGGGGCAGAGCCTTAAGTGTTCTCCAGGACGGGTCAACCCAGTCACTGGGTTATGAGGCTGTATGTGGGGGCGGGGTTCGAGAGGAAACAATGGCACTTGCTCCTCTCTCTGTCGGATTTCAGTCCTTTCTGCCGCTTTCCACAAGCTAACTGGGCTTTTCTGGTGCTAATTCCTGTGTGGGTGGGCTTGTGTATGTTCTAGGACCCCATGGGTCTCTCCAATGCACTCTCCTGTGAGGCTGGGAGTCTCTCCCTGCACCTCAACTCCCACAGGTGTTTTTAATCAGTGTCCCAAGGTTCAATTTCCCAGAGCTGGGACCCTGGGTTGCATAGTCTGTCTCACTGCTCAATTTTGCCTGGTTTATCTGAGCACGAATATGGCCTGGACAGCCAGGAACCTTGCACTGCAGTGCCTCGCTTCATAATCGCTGCCTCGCTGGGTCTGCCAGCCACCTGTGTGCCCAGGGTCTGCCCTTTGCGATCTTGTGCTCGGGATGCCTTACATGCCCGGGATGCCTTACGCTCCTGGGGTGGGTTATGCATCTGGTGACACTGCTTTTTGTGCCGTGACCCCTCTCCACCTGGCTGCCCGACTCCGCCCCTCCTACAGGTCTGGATCGATGTGTATATTTTAACTCCTTGGTTGTCCAACTTCCATACAGTTCAATTTTCTGTCAGATCTCATTGTTATTTTGTTTCTAAATTGTTGCTGACCTTATTTTGGTTGTGGGAGGAGGCACAGTGTGTCTACCTATGCCTCCATCTTGGCTGGAAGTCGGTTTTACATAATATTTTTAGGAAAACCTCATTTTCCTAATTAAAGGCCTCATTTTATTTTAGTACTTTTATGGATTCATTTCACACATTTCAAATTTTTCTCACATGTAATTTTATTAGAAGGTATGAGTTAGAAACCTAAATTTTCTTCTTTTCTCCAGATACCATCCATTTTTTCAGCATGATTTATTTATAATCTATCTTTGCTTTTTCCTCATTGATCTAATGTGCCACCTTTATCACGTACTAAATTCCCAAATGTATTTTTATTTATTTCTGGACTTGTCATTGATTCTCTTTATCTGTCTTTTCCTGTCCTGGTATCACATAATTTCAATTTCTATAAAATATATGTATTTACTATCTGGAAAACTTATCCTCTTCTTTTTAAGAACTCTCCTGTCTATTGCTCTGAAGGAAACTGTGGAGGGAACAAAGACTACACAGATTGTTTACTTTCTGCTGCATTCCCAGGTCCTGAGATGTAACTTTTCTCTTTGGCTGTGCCTACCTCTGGCTGCTTCAAGGAATTCTTAGGTTACTAGTAATGAGCACTCTACCCTGTTCTTGATCTGCTCTTCCAGAGTTTTTGTTGCTCCTTCCTGGATTCTGGGAAGAGGGATTAAACACGTTATTCACCGTAGAGCATTGACTGGAACCTTGTTTTCCCTGACTCCCATTCAGGACTTAACCACTGTTATTACTACTCTGACTTGTATTATTACTGCTAATGTCATCATCACCCGACCCCCACTGCTGCTATTAAATGGCGCCATGCCAGAAGCTGTGCTCAGTGTTTCAGATATATTACCCAGTTCATCTCGACACAGCGCCCAGAGGAGGGGGAGTGTGTCTCTCTGTCCACACCCAGCTGTTGGTGGTCACCACCGCATGAGTCCACTCTTCTGCACGTCCCCTATGATGGCCACTTCCCAGCCTCTGACCAGGAGCCCATGCAACCAGACTACTAGGAGCTGCAGCAGACAAATTGCTGCATGAATGTGTTTTTATTTCTGAAGTTGTAAATCACAGTAAAATATATATATGTTTTACAATTTACAATGTGTCTGACAAGAAAACAGGTTATTGCTGCCAAGTCCTGATTTTTAATTGAACCTCTATTTGAGTGGGGGGCACAATGAATAGCCCTACCCATGGGGGCATAAGGCAACAGTAGAAGTGTCTGAGAATGTCTCTTGGGAGGACCAGGGGCAGAGAGCCCAGTTTTCTGGATGCCTTGCTGACTTTGGTTATTTTTGGAAGTGTCTCTTAAAGGGCCATTGCAGGGGAGTAGATAAATTCACAACTGCGTTTCTGATAGCAGGCCAGTAACAAAGTGGTTCTATTGAGCCACAGGGGCCAAATCTGGGCTTGATTTTACCTTAACAGACTTAGTAATTTCTAGACCACCTAAGTTTGTTTCCCCGCTTCTGAAAAGTCACTCTGCACACCGAAACAAGACATCCCCACATTGTTGGATCCTTTGCTCAGTGATGGCTTTTTGGAGAATGAGAAAGTTTAACATATCACTGATCCAGTGAGAGAAGCCAGCAGGAGCAGCTGTGATCGGAGCCTTGCATCCTCCACCAGTGGCATGGCATCATACACAGATGGTGGTGGTTGGTCCATAGCACACCTCTGTCAGCGTGGGCTGAGCTTGCCAGGGCTTCTCAGCAGGTATGTGAGTGCTCGTGTGTCTGCGAGGAAGAGCATCGAGGCTGGTACACCCCCTCTCGTGAGAAGAGAGGCACCTGCAGAAACTAGGAGACAATGGCCCAAGCCATGAGCCCAGGAGGTGATAGAAATGTGGGTGGTCCTGGTGACCCCTGAAGGCTGGTGTCCATGTAGCTCCTGGATCAGTGCTGTGGAGGCCCAGAAGTGTTCCCCATTTCTTATGTTTATCTATGACCTCATTTGAAATTCCAAACATCTTGCAATCTGGGTATTATTATTCCTTACTTAGCGGTAAAGCAACTGAGACTTAGAGATGTTAACTCGCTCAGAGCTGTGTGGACAGTAGGCGAGGCATTCCCACTGAGCCATTTCTCTGACCTTAAACTTCAGAATTCAATATGAAGATCATTTTATAATTGAAAAATAGAGGGATGGATATTTTTCTCTAAATAAATCTAAATGTTTTGCCTTTTTGAAATCCTCACATGGGTACATGCTTATTGATTTTAGAAAGAGGGGAAGGGAAAGAGAGAGAGAGGGCGAGAAACACCAATGTGAGAGAGAAACATGAATTGTTTGCCTCTCATACATGCCCTGACCAGGGACTGAACCTGCAACTTAGACATGTGCTCTGACCCGGAATAAAATTCTCAGCCTTTTGGTTTGCCCTCCAACCAACTGAGCCACATTGTCCAGGGCTAAATATTTTGCCTTTAAAAAAATCTCTTCCTCCAACCCAATGTCTTCCACAGCTTCCATACCTACCTGCTAAAAATGCAGAGCTCTCCAGGATGAGTAAGTAAAAATATTCTTTTATTTTTCCACAATTAACACAATGACTTTGTTTAACACATGTTTATTGATCATTTCCCTGAGCTATGGCACTGTATAATTTGTAGTATGTGAATATGGAAAATGTAACATTTTAAAGATGTTTCTGTGTGGAGATGTTAAAAGCAATGTATTAAGATATCAGGCAGAGGAAGAGCAGTTGTTGACCTTGTTGGTCTTCCTGCTCTTCACTCACTCTGGCTGGATCTTCTCCCTTTCCTTCACCCCAGCAACTTAAAATACTCTGAAAAAGTGTCCTTCACCCACCCCCATCTCCTATTGAGATTGGCAGCTTCAGTGGAGTCTCTTACTGCAGGTCTGAGTTAGCATCATACATCCAATTTGCCATAATTTTCTCTGGCTCCTTTTCTTTGGTACCCATGGGACTTTGAAATGTTGGAGTCCATGACTTCCCTCTCAGGCCTGCAGTTCCTGAAAGAGCTTGTACTTTAGTTTATGCCTATGGCTTGTGATGAGGAGCCCCTTGCCCTGTCTGTAAGAATCTCCTCTTCATCCTCCTTTTCATTCTCCTCCTTCTTCTCTTCCTCCTCTGCCTTTTTCTTCTTCTTCTTCTGAGATGGAATTTTTATACATTTTAATTTTTCTCATTTTTTATAATTTCCAAATGCCCTACACTTAACCTGTCTTGCTTTTATTATGTATGTATTTATATTTCAATTAGAGCTGAAATTTAATACTATGTTATATTATTAATTGCAGGTGTATAGCATAGAGATCAGACAATAACATAATTTACAAAGTGATTCCCATGATAAGTCTAGTACCCACCTGGCACCACGCATAGTTATAATATTATTAACTATGTCCCTATGCTGTACTTTACATTCCCATAACTATTTTGTAACTAACAATTTGTACATCTTGATCCCTTCACCTTTTTCATCCAGCACCACAACTCCCCCCAATCTGGCAACAGTCAGTTTGTTCTCTGTATCTGTGAGTCTGTTTCTGTTTTGTTTATTTTGATCTTTATATTCCACATATAAGTAAAATGATATGGTATTTTTCTTTTCCATGTCTGACTTATTTTACTTAGTATAATACCATTTTGTTCTATCCATGCTGTTGCAAATGGTAAGATTTCCTTCTTTTCTATGGCTGAGTCATATTCCATTGTGTAAATGTGCCACTGCTTTTTATCAACTCATCTATTGATGAGTTGCTTCCATATCTTAGCTTTTGTAGATAATGCTACCATAAACATAGGGGTGCATGTATTTTTTTTGAATTAGTATTTTGGATTTCTTCAGATGTGTAATCAGAAGTAGAATTGCTGGGTCATAAGGTAGTTATATTTTTAACTTTTAAAGGCCCTTCCAAACTGTTCTCCGCAGTGGCTGTACCAATCTTTATTCCCACCAGTAACATATGAGATCACCCTCTTCTCCACATCCTCACCGGCACTTGTTGTTGTAGGTTTACTGATGATAGTCATTCTGACAGGAGTGAGGTGATACCTCATTGTGGTTTTATTTTGCATCTCTCTGATAATTAGTGACATTGAACAGCTTTTCATGTCTATTGGCCATCTGTATGTCCTCTTTGGAAAAGTGTCTATTCAGAACTTTAGCCCATTTTTTAATTGGATTTTTCTTTTGGTGTTGAGTCATATAAGTTTTTTATAAATTTTGGAAATTAACCCCTTATTGGATATATCATTGGTGCATGTTTTCTTCCATATAATAGGTTATCTTCTTGTTTTGTTGATGGTTTCCTTTTTTTTATAAAACTTTTTAGTTTGACATAGTCTCATTTATTTTTTCTTTAGCTTCCCTTGCTTGAGGAGATATATCAGAAAAAGCATTACTAAGAGCAATGTTAGAGAGTTTACTCCCTATGTTTCCTTCTAGAAGATTTATGATTTTGAGTATTATATTTAGGTCGTTAATCCATTTTGAGGTTATTCTTGTATATGCTATAAAAATGTGGTCTAGTTTTATTGTTTTGCTTCTATCTGTCAAGTTTTTCCCAACAAGATTAGTTAAATAGATTGTTTTTACCTCATTGTATCTTCTTGCCTCCTTTGTTGTACACTAATTGACCATACAGGCATAGATTTATTTCTGGCTTTCTCTTCTGTTCCATTGATCTATGTGTCTGTTCTTATGCCAGTATCATGTTGTTTTGATTACTATAGTCTTGTGGTATAACTTGATATTGGGTAGCATGATACCTCCAGCTTTATTCTTCTTTCTTAAAATTGCTGTGGCTATTCTGGGTTTGTTGTGATTCCAGAAAAACTTAGAATTATTTGTTCTAGTTCTGTGAAAAAAAAATGCCATTGGTATTTTGATAGGGATTGCATTGAATTTTTAGATTGCTTTGGGCAGTATGGATATTTGAATGATGTTAATTCTTCTATCCATGAGCATGGTATATGCTTCCATTTATTTGTGTCTTCTTCAAATTTTTTTCTTCAATGTCTTATAATTATCTGAGTACAGATATTTCCTTCCTTGGTTAAATTTATTCCTAGGTACTAGTGTAGTTTTTGATGTAATTATAAATGAATTTTTTTCTTAATTTTTCTTATAGTTCATTATTGGTATATAGAAATAAAGTTGATTTCTGAATATTTATTTTGTTAATTCATTTATCAATTCCAGTAGTTTTTGGTGAACTCTTTAGAATTCTCTATATGTAGTATCATATCTGCAAATAATGACAGTTTTACTTTTTTCCAATTTGGATGACTTTTATTTCTTCTTCTTTTCTGACTGCTGTGGCTAAGTTGAATAAGAATGGTATAAGTGGACATCTTGGTCTTGTTTCTGAACTTAAGGAAAACATTTTTTAGTTTTTTCCTATTGTGTATGATATTGGCTGTGGGTTTGTCAAATGTGGCCTTTATTACACTGAGGTATGTTCCTTCTATTTCCACTTTGCTGAGAGTTTTTATCAAAAATGGGTGCTGGATTTTGTCATTATTTTTTTGTGTGTATTAATATGATCATATGATTTTTATCCTTCATTTTGTTTATGTAGTGTAACTACATAATTGCTTTGTGGATATTGAACCAACCTTGTGTCTCATGAGTGAATCCCAACTGACATGATGCATGATCTTTTACATGCATTCTTGAAGTCAGTTTGTTAATATTTTGTTGAGGATTATTGCATCTATGCTTATCAGGAATATTGACTTATATTTTTTTGTAATGTCTACAGTTTTGAAATCAGGATGAGGATGGCCTTGTAAAATGAGCTGGGGAGCCTTCCCTTGTCTTGAATTTTTGGGGTTAATTTGAGAATAGGCATTAATTCTTTTTTGAATGTTAGGTAAAATTTACTTGTGAAACCATGTGGAACAGGACTTTTGTTTGCTGGGAGTTTTTTTGATTAGTGCTTCTATTTTGTTGGTTGCAGTTGTTCTGCTCAGATTTTCTGTTTCTTCTTTATTCAGGTTTGGAAGATTACATGTTTCTGGGAATTAATCCATTTCTCCCAGATTGTCCAATTTGTTGGCATATAGTTGTTCATAGGATTTTCTTACAATATTTTGTATTTCTCTGGTGTCAGTTGTCATTTTTCTCTCATTTCTGATTTTATTTGGATCCTCTCTCTTTTTTTTCTTGATGAGTCTGGTTAAAGGTTTGTCAATCTTGTTTATATTAAAAAAAAACCAGCTCTTGGTTTCATTGATCTGTACTGAGTTTTTAGACTCTATTTCATTTATTTATTTTCTGATGTCTACTATTTCCTTTCTTCTACTCACTTTGGCCTTTGTTCCTTGTTTTTTTCTCTTTATTTTTTTTCAGGTGTAAGCTTAGTTTGTTTATTGAGATTTGTCTTATTTCTTAAGGTTGGCATATATTACTATAAATCTCCCTCTTAGAGCTCTTTCTCTGTGTCCCATAGATTTTGGGTGATTATGTTTTTATTTCCATTTGTCTCAAGGTAACTTTTGGGTTTTTCCTCGATCTCATTGTTAACCCATTTATTATTTAGTGACATGTTGTTTAGCCTCCATGTCTCTGTGTATTTTTCATTTTTTTCCTTGTAATTGATTTCTACTTTTATACCATTGTGGTTGGAGAAGATGCTTGATATGATTTCAATTTTCTTATAACTATTGAGAGTCATTTGTGGCCTAACATGTGGTCTATCCTAGAAAATGTTCCATGTGCACTTGAAATGTATATTCTACTGCTCTGGGGTGAAATGCTCTAAAAATATCAATTAAATCCATCTGGTTAAATGTGTCATTGAAGGCTGCTGTTTCCTTCTTGAACTTCTGTCTGGAAGATCTAGCCAGTGATGTCAGTGGGGTGTTAAAATTCCTTACTATGACCATATTACTGTTGATTTCTCCCTTATGTTCATCAAGACCTGCTTTATATATTTAGATGCTCCCATGAGGGGTGCATACATGTTTACAATGATTATATCCTTTTGTTGGATTGATCCCTTTATCATGTCATGTCCTTCTTTGATTCTTTTTAAAGCCTTTGTTTTATTCCTTTACTTAATTTAGTTTTGAGTGTTCTCATCTTTATTCAGGAAAGAGAGACAGAATACTGGCTCTTCCTCCCCCATCCTTCTTTTGAGCTGAGTTCGCTGACTCTCAGAAGACCAAGAGAGAGTAAGGGTGTCTAGAACTAGCTGAGGAGATAAATGGGCAGGAGGTGGAGAAGGAGACAGGGGTTTCCAGAGTAGGAAGGGGCAGCTAGCATTGTGTTTGCATTCAGCACCAAGGTGGGAGGATGGGGTATACCCTGAGGGTGCCTGGAATGTGGGCTGTCAGTCACACGTGTGCAAAATGGCAAAGTGAAGCAGTGTTGGACTTTTTGAGGTTTCTCTCCCTTCTAACCTTGCCTTTTGTTGTGCCTCCCAGCCTCAGCCAGTGTTATCTGTGGTCCAAACAGGAATCCACCCATTCAAGCCAAAGAGGAAAGGAGGAGGAAGGCTGGGAGCTGGAGCATAGCTGGGGGGTAGCACACAGAAGGTGCTACCATAAATACTACAAGAGTTTAGCCAACCCTGAGCTACACTGTCTTGAAATGAACATTCCTCTCTTTGGGTGTCGGTGTCCCCTTTGTCCCTCCACTTTCCCATCCCAGCCACTCATAATCCAACTTCTTGCTGTCTTCCTCCTGGTGGGTGTCACTGTGGTGCCATCCTTGTTTTCCTTGGAGAGGTGGGCCTGGGAGTCCAACACAGACAGCAAGAAGAGGCTAGTGCCCATGCTGACAATGGACAGGGAAGCAGCTGCAGCTCCATGGGTGGTGGTGTCAGGGGCAGGGCCAGAGCTACAGCTGGGACAGCAGGTGGGCTTGAGACTACTGTCAAATGAAGGAACTCAGCTCTGGAGCAGTGACCTGCCTAGCTCTCTCAATGGCTCCCAAGACCTGCTGCGGGTACTGTTGGGGAAGGTAGAGGAGGACCTGGGCACAGATCCTATTTGGTCTCTCGATGATTTTGGCCTGCTTGTGTATCTCAGTGTTCAGGCCTAGTATGTCTCATGGTACTTCGTAAAATGACACTACATCTGAACTTCTCACTGGCCAGCTGGTTGCTGTCAGGCTTCAAGTGGTGATACAGAGCCTGCAGGAGCTAACACTTGTCTTTGGAGTGGCTGCAGGAGTCAGGGGTGGTGAAATTGAGTTGCTGGGGTAGGGGCCAACAAACCTAAATGTCAGCTTTGTGGAAATGTCATGTCAGTGACTGCATAGGGCACAGGGTGTAGCCAGCTATGCACCGTAGCTCTGGCAGCTAGAGGATCTGGTGGCTATGCCTTTGCCCCAGAGCGTGTGCCCTGGGCAGCTCCCAGACCACTGCCACCACCTCACCACCCTGCCTAGCTTGCTTCCTATACCAACTCCCTGTGCACCACCTGGACCTGCCTTCCTGGGTCCCCAGCACGCTTCTCTGCTCCTCCTGCTACCCACTTCCTGCCACCCACATCCCCTCATACCCTGCCACTGCTCCTATTGTCTCTATAGCCTTTGTTTTAAAATCTATTTTGTGTAATAAAAGCATTGCTATACCAGCTTTTTTCATCTTCATTTGCATGAAATATCTTATTCCATCCCTTTGTTTTCCGTCTATGTGTGTCTTTTGATCTGAAGTGAGTCTCTTGTGGGCAGCATTGGTATGGGTTTTGTGTTCTTATCCATGTAGTTTCCCTGTGTCTTTTGATTGGAACATTTAATCCATTTGCATTTAAGGTAATTATTCATTGATATGTAGTTATTATCATTTTATTATTCATATTTTTATTTTTGTCTTAAACAAGACTTGTCTTGTAGTGCTGGTTTGGTAGTGATGAACTCTTTTAGCTTTTTTTTTTTTATCTGAGAAGCTCTTTATCTGTTCTTCAATTCTAAATAATAGCTTTGCTGGGTAGAGTAATTGTGTTTGTAGGTCCTTGCTTTTCATCACTTTGAATACTTACTGCTCAGCCCTTCTGGCCTGTGAAGTTTTTATTGAGAAATTAGCTGACAGTTTTATGGGAGGTCCCTTGTAGGTAACTAAATACTATTTTTTTTACTCTGCTTTTAAGAGTCTCTTTGTCTTTAACCTTTGGCATTTTAATTATGATGTGCCTTGATGTGGGCCTCTTTGGGTTCATCTTGTTTGAGTCTCTGTGTTTCCTGGACTTGAATGTCTAGCAGGTTAGGGAAGTTTTCCATCATTATTTTTTCCCATAGGTTTACAACTCCTTGTTCTCTCTCTCTTCCTTCCAGACCTCAATGATGAAAATACTGGAATGCTTCAAACTGCCCCAGAGGCTTCTTAGACTATCCTCATTAAAAAAAAAATTCCTTTTGCTTTTTGCTGTTCTGATTGGATGTTTTCTGCTACCTTATTTTCCAAATCACTGATTCAATCCTCAGCTACATCTAATGTGATATTGGTTCCTTCTAATGTGTTCGTTTCAGTTACTGTATTCTTCACTTCTCACTTGCTCTTTTCTTATGGTTTCTGTTTCCTTTTTTATGCTTACTGTCTCTTTGCTGAAATTTTCCCTGAGTTCATCCATTTTTCTCCTAAGTTTATTGAGCATCTTTATAACTAGTGTTTTGAACTTTGTATCTGGAAGTTTGCTTGCTTCCATCTTATTTGTTTTTTCTCCTGGAGATTTCTCCTGTTCTTTTATTTGGGGCATGTTTGTCTTTTCATTTTTGCTGTCTCTCTGTGTTTATTTCTATATAGTAAGTATATCTGCTATGTCTCCTAGTCTTGTAAGGGTGGCTTCACATAGTAGGTGTCTTGTGGGGCCCAGTGGTGCAGTATCCCTGATTGCCTGATTTGGTTTCTCCAGGTGTGTCTCTTGTATGGGTTGTGTGTGCCTTCCTGTTGTATTTGAATCTTGACTGCTGTTGGCATGTCAGTGCTGGGTTTGACCCACAGGTGGGCTGGTTGTGAAGATTAGCCCCAAACACTGCATACAAGCTGCTGTGCAGGGACTGATCCCAGGGAGTGGGCTCTGCTCAGTGGTGTTGATGCCTTCTGAGACCTCTCAGTGGGTGTGCCTCTTCTGAAAGTTTCTGGATGGTGTTCTGTTGTGATTTGTGGTTGGTTGTTTGGTGTGTTGGTTTGGGGCTTCCTTGGGGGGACACTGGTATAGCCCAATATCAGATACTGCCTATGGCGGGCCTGGGGCTGCTTGTTAGGAGCTACACAGTGGTCTGAGGAAGGTAGATGCCTGAACTGAGTCTAAATGTATGTGGGTAGGCCCTGCTATGAACGGAGCCTGGCTGCCACTAGTACTGGGCCTGGGGCAGGTTGATAAGACCCAATACACCCTGAGATCTTCCTCAACCTGCTGTCTGCCTGCAAGGCCTAGTCACTGAAAGAGTCCCAGCCTGCATGTGAGTTGGGTGAGGCAGGGTGACAGGGAATCACTAGAGTGGAACGAGTGGCATTTACCAGACTAATATCAATTCAGATTTGGCATTAGCACACTGGGCCTGAGGCCACTCAGCAATAGTCCCAGGTTACACTGAGGCCAGCTGCCAGTTGGCTGGGCCCTACAGACACTTGCTGTGGGGCTGTGTCTCAGGGTGTCATCAGGGTGGGGCTAGTGGGGTTCACCAGCCTAATGCGAGCTCAAATGTGATCATGTAGGGGAAGGGCTCAACACAAAAGATGGGGCTGGTAGGTTGTGCAGGGGAGGGCTCTACACAGGGACGATGGCATCTGTCCCTCCAGCCTTTACATTAAAGCTCACAACTCAGTTTCTCCCTGTATGTTTCTGGGGCCTGCCAAACCACTGTCTCTCTGCCAGAGCCTCAGGTGAGTTCCTGCAGACACGAGTTTTTATGTGGGACCCTTAACAGGATGCCTGAGTTTTCAGAAGCCTCCTATCTCACCAGGATAGGTGGAATCTCCACTGAGTTTTCACTTAAGGATATTATGTGTGCTCCTCTTCCCAGCAACGTTCTGGGCTGGGAAGCCAGGTGTGGTACGGAGACCCCTCACTCCTCAGGGGTCCTCTGCAGCTGAGTCAGCCCTCTGGGTTCTCAACAGCTACACCTGGGTGCAGGCCTGCCCATGTCACGTCTCTGCCACTCCTACCCATCACTACGTGGTCGCTGCTTTATGCACCTAAATCTTCCAAAAGGATGAAGGCAGTGCTAAGACTAACTAAAAAGTTGCCCTACACTGGTTCTTCCAGAATGGTCTTTTAAATATTGGAATGGCATTCTCCTCACTGTCCCCCTTTCTTACCTCTGAACACTTTCTGGCAAGAAGTTAATTTCTTGCCACCTGCTAAAGAAGGCCCAGGGTCTGTTGTTCATGTATGGCCTGACTTGTGCAGAGGCTGTAATAGTACTGAAGTGTAAACACTTACGGGGTACAAGATAATATCTATAGCTAATTTATTCTGAAATTAAGATTTGCTGAAATGTACAAAAGAATACAACATAGAACATAATACAAATATCAGACAGAGCTATCTTCCAATTACTGCTCACATATAAAAAAACAAAACAAAACAACTTTCCTCTCCACAGAAAATTACTGAAACTTGGCTTTTTGTGTGTGTGTGTGAACTTTAGAGTCAGTGGTTCATTCTTTAGAATAACCTCATCAATATCAGAGTTTAATCTTTTGAGGATAGATTAAACTTTTGAAAGCTGAAAGAATCATTTAGAGCCAAATCTGGTAAATAAAGTGTATAATATATTTTTGGTTTAAAACAATGCACTATTATAAACTATAATGGTTTTCTTACATGTTTTGAGGGTATTTCTCATGGTGATTTCTAATACTTTACCAATGAATGAAGGCTAGCAAGTAGTGTAAAACTATGAAAAGATTTATTGAAAAAAATACTGGTGGTTTGTCATAAAAAGTCAGTATTATTACCCTTTTAGTTATACCTATGCTTTGAATTTAGAAGATACTTCTCAACCAGTGTATTGTAATGCGTATTTGTTATACAAGACAGAAAGTTTTCCAGTCTCTATTTATCTCACATCAGCTTTCAACCTAAATTTCTCATAATCCTTAATTTATCATCAACGATTTCAAAAAGTGCTGCCTTCGGATCACACATTGCGTGAGCCCAGCCCACGGCCCCACTAAGCAATCCAGACCTTTGATACCGTGAAGAAACCATAAAATCATAGAGTTTTAACTAGTCCATTCTGTTCATAGCATGTTTTAAAATACCCAGAAAAGAAAAAAAAACTATTAATATTCATTTAAGTTGAGGGCTAAGATAACATAATATTATAACATTGGTTAAAATATTTTCATGTAGGCTAAACACCATTTAATTTGAAGAGAGTAAGCGAGAGATGGCTAGCAGTCTTGTTGTGATGTGGATCACAGTGCCGCTTACCTGTGGCAGAGTGGGGGGACTTGGGAGGTTATCTTTCATCTGAGAAACAGGAAAAGAGGGAAATTAAGACTAAGCTGATGGGAGTCTTTGAGGAACTGAGCTTTTTGATAGTGACATCTGTATTTCTTTTATTTAACAAACGTTTTTAGGTTATGTGTCCTTGTTTTTCTTGCTTCTTGGAGTGAACAAAGTTGGCTACAGAAAATGATGAGCAAGAACCAACAAAATATCTGGAGAACTTGTTGGCCTTTCATGACAAGCCTCTACTTGACATTTTTCTCATTTGTTTTCATTTGCAAAGTTCACTAATTTCCTTTCTCAGTTGGAAATGTGGAAATGGATAGTCCCATTACTACATCTGGTGTTGGAATGTTTTATAATTTGAGGGACCACCATTTAGCAAGATTAAGGAACTTGAAATATTTTAAGATAGGCAAGGTGTTTTCTTTATTGGAACTTACATCCTGAAGTTATAGGGGAGATAGAAAATTAGAAGGAAATGTATAACTGAACATTATAATTTAAAGTACTAAAAAGTAATCAGAAGGCAGATATCATACTGAGCAACTAACAAATGGAGGAGGTGATTCTAGGTGCCTGGATATCTCTTTGAAGAGGTCATGTTTGAACTGACATCCAAGTGTGACTGGCAGCCAAAGGACCAGTGACTGCAGAGACTGTGGTGCCTTGGGACAAGCTCGTACGTCTGAAGAACAAGATAAAGGCAATGTGCTCATACAGTGAGAGGAGCAGAAAATAAGATGAGATGAATCTAAGAGTAAGCAGTGGCCAGGATGCAGTGCCTGATAGTATATGAGATACTTCAATATTATTCTAAAAATGATGAAAAACCAATGGAACTTTGAATTATGTTTAAAAAGATTGTTTTGGCTACTGTATGGGAATGGATTGTTCCATGGTCCTTTCTTTATTCCTCTGTAGATAATGTGTCTTTAAAAAATGATTTTAAGATTTTCTATTTATCACTAGTTATTGAGGAATTTGATTATCAATGCATCTGTATAATTTTTCTTCTTGTTTCTTGTGCTTCATGGAGCTTATTGAGCTTCATGGAATTGGTTGAGCTTCATGGAGTGTGGATTACCTAGGTAGAAAAACTGATCTAATTGGGAAGAGGGCTCAGGGTCAAGTTCTATGGCCCTCCAATAGTTTAGATTACAGTGGTCCCCAATTTTTTTTCACCAGGGACTGGTTTTGTGGAAGACAATTTTTCCACCGACAGGGTGGGGTAGGGAAACAGGAGGTGGAGCTCAGGTGGTAATTCGAAGAAGTTTCTCTCACCTACCTGCTGCTCACCTCTTGTTGTGCAGCCAGGTTCTTAACAGGTCTGTGGCCATGGGGTTGGGGATCTCTGGTTTAGAAGTTAGACAAGGAGGGAACAGGCCAAGGATCCTGAGGGGGAGGAATAGTCAATGATATAGGAGGAAAACTGGAGTTCAGTGTCATTGAAGACAAGAGAGAAGTGTTTCAAGATTTGAGAATGTAGAAATATTTACTGAGAGCAATTTCAATGGAATGCAGAGACCAATGGACAGACCTGAATTATGTTTATGTATACATCATTTTTCCAAAAAGCTGGCTGAAAAAAAGAGAGAGTTAGGATGATATCTTATGACAGACTTGCGGTCAAGAAATATATTTTATAAGCAAGGGAGAAAATTATAGCATTAGGGGAAGGTTAAAGATATAGATAATTAATGAAGAAGATCAGACAGGACAGAAGGGAGACATGATCAGGACTATGGGGGGGGGGGGGATGTTGCTTTGATTGGGAGGAGGGATATGTCATTCTCAGAATCTGGAGGTAGGGTATATAGATTTGCTTTCTAGATGGGAACAGGTAGTTGAGGTTGATGACCTCAGTTTTCTTGATGAAGTAGATAACAAAAATTCTCTTCATAAAGTGGACAGTTAAATTTTAATAGAGGGCCTAAGGTGAATATATAAGTTTTATAGCTTGCTGATAGGAATAGAAGACAATACTATCCAAGGATAAGTAAATGGTCTGTTGAATATCCAGCTGAACTTTCAGAACAGGAATAGTTGGTTGATATTCTGTTGCAATGTTCAGCAGCCCCAATAACAATCATTTGTGGGATTGTGGCCTTGATGTATGGGTTTAGTAGAGAACAGAGGTGGGAAGAACTGTATATAGTAGTGACACAATGTTTCAGAGAGTCAATGGTATCATCTAGGCAGGGTGGAGCAATAAGTGAAACTGTTCTAGGGGTCATAGAGGATCCTAGGATCCTTTCTGAAAAAGGGATGATAAATCACATAAGGCTGTATCAAGACAACTTGAAAAAAACAGTTACTGTCTACCTGCATCATAGAACACGGTGGTCTGACTACTGCTTAGCACAAAGGAGAACCCAGGAAAGGGTGACAGTGGTAGCAGATGCTATTGGTGACCAGTGCCACAATCCCGTAGCCTTCCTTCACTGTAGCTGTGGCCCTGGTGGACAGTTCCTGGCTATGTTTGTATTTTCCCACCTCACACTTCTCACTTCAAGGGCCTGCTATATCTTTTTTCCAAAGTAGCAAGGAGTTTTCACCTTGTGCCCATGCAGCTAGCAAATTGAGGGAGTACTGGAGTTGGATGTTAAAACCCGGACTCTTGTCTGCCAGCTGGAGGTACCCTGTAGCTGGCTCCTCAGATAGTCTCTAGCAGGACTGATATGAGCTGCTCACAGGGAAACCAGCTCCGTGCCACACACTGTACACTCGGCTTTTCCACTGTTTGTTTGTCTCTCTTCTCCACTCCTTCACCTCTGCTTCCTGGGGTCATATTCCAAATAAACTATTTACCCTCAAGTCCTTGTCTTACACTCTGTTTTCAGGGTTGGGTGGGGCAGAGGAAACCCAACTGATATAACCATTAGTAATGTTATTGCTGTGAGTGTTATTCTTTGAATTGTTACCTATTATTATCTATTATGATGATGAGGATATATTCTAGACACCTAGACATTAGTACAAAATTTGTGATTTCTTTTCTGGGAAGAAAAGAAGCCCAGATATCCAAAAGTCTCACAAAGTATCAAGCAAAATTACTATAGGTTAGAAACACATAGGCATATTCTAGTGAGCTTCTGAAGATTAAGAAAAAAAAAATCCAAAAGATACTTGGACAGAAAAGCCTGTTTTCCACACTGAAACAGAAATTAAATTGCTTTCAAAATTCTCCTCTGCAAATGATAGCTAGTGGGGTGGGTAGGGGGTAAGTGAGAGGGTGGAGGGACTGAGGAAAAAGGAACAAGGATGTATGGAGGGGGACAAGAGTGTGGTGATTGCTGGGGGGTAGGGGATTATAGAGGGATTAAATGGTAACAGAAAAAATACAATAAAGAATAAAATTTTTTAAAATTCTCCTCTGCAACACTTAATGGTAAGGGAAACAAAATGACATCAGCAGAGCTTAGAGGGAAAAAAATGACTGCATTCTAAGAACTCTATGTTCAGGAAAGTTGTTCAGTGAAAGGGCAATGGAACAGATGTTATTAGATATGAAGCCCACACTTGTAACATAAGCAGTTACTTGAAGACTTGCTTTAACTGATGTTGTAATTAATCAAAATACAGAACTCTAGAATGTAAAAATGACAGCGATCATTGAAACATATACAAAGAAAATTAGGTCTACATGATTGTTTTATACATGGTTATAACATAGAATGTGGAAAATCAACTCTTGAAAAAGGGTAATGTTTTAATTATAATAATTTTGGTCTACTGTATTGTCATACAAAGACAAAATCTAAGAGACAGAATGATAAGAAAAAAATATAATCTCTTCATTGTTCCCAAGGGGGTGTTATTTCATTCTTAATAAAGATAACTAAAGAAATATATGTTCCAAGATGCAGTCTTTAAGCCTCAAAAAAACTAGTTGAGATGAAAACAAGATGCATACTTCCCAGATTAGTAAAGAGAAGGGCAAAGTAAACAAATTTCATGTATCAAACACACTCATTGAACACGTTGACTTCTTTAGTATTTAATCTCTATCCAGGGGCTTCTGAGACTTGTCATACTTCCTGAATTTTAGCATCATCTCCAATATCATTAATGCAAGTGTCCCCGTTCTGACCACAACTTCCTTCCTTTCCACTTTGGCTTTCTAATTAAAACCACTAAAATAGTTTTGAGCTCATTGTGACCTCCAGCTCTTTGATCTTCTGGCCTCCATATCCTTCAGCCCCCTCCTTCTTTCACTTTGCTACCTATCTCAAGGAGATTTCCCACCTGGTTGAAATGCAATTCCAGAGCAACACATGATAATATGCATTCTCTCTGTGTGTATTTGAGCAGCTGGAGGAGTATACATCAGAGCAGATTGTCCCATCATGATTTCATGACCATCAGTCTTAAACTGGCATGGCAATGCCAGACAATCCATCAGAGTCCCACACTTGACAGTGGCTATTCCAAACCTCATCCAGCCTCTTCAAATGCCCAGCTTCCCTACCTTCCCACCATCTCTCAGCAGATGCCCTTATTTCATGTTTCACAGGGAATAGATGCTATTAGATAGGAAACGCTCAGCAATCCTGCTTCCAAACATGCCACTGTAGATGCATTTGTTCTTCTCTGGCCTTACATCTTGCCTGGAGGAGCTGTTACATTGAGGAGCTGTTGGTTTTTGTGATGGAAGCCAATTCTGTAAGTGTGCTTTAGACTCTGTCCCATTCCTCCTCAGGAACCTCATATGATGGGTTATCTTCTTTCTCCTGAATATCCAATCTCTTCTTCTTAATACCATCAATGTCCTCAAATTGTGAACATTGAAAACAAAAATCTATTCTGTTAAAAAATTATCTCACCCCCAGTTTCCATTGGAGGTTTTTAACTTATTATCTTGATTGATCTACCTCCCATTCACTGTTTTCTTATTCAATTTTATTTACTTATATTTATTTTTCTATTTTAATTGTTGTTCAAGTACAGTTTTCTGCCTTTTACTCCAATCCCAGCCCACCTCCCAGACCTCCACACCTCCCTCCCATTTCCAGCCCTCCCCCCCTTGTTTTTTTCCATATGTCCTTTATACTTGTTCCTGTAAACCCTTCCCCTTTTCCCCTAAAATGGCCTCCCCTCTCCCCTCTAGACACTGTCAGCCTGTTCTCTATTTCAGTGTCTTTGGTTGTATTTTGCTTGTTTCTCTGTGTTGTTGTTTAGGTTCTTGTTAAAGGTGAGATCATATGGTATTTGTTTTTACCACCTGGCTTATTTTGTTTAGCATAATGCTTTCCAGTTCCATCCATGCTGTCACAAAGGGTGGGAGTTCCTTCTTTCTTTCTGCTGCATAGAATTCCATTGTGTAAATGTACCATAGTTTTTTGATCCATTCATTTACTGATGGGCACCTAGGTTGCTTCCAACATTTGGCTATTGTAAATTGTGCTGCTGTGAACACTGGGGAATCCTTTTCTCCCAAACCTCTCCAACATTTGTTGTTTGTTGCTTTGTTCATGATGGCCATTCTGACTAATGTGAAGTGGTATCTCATTGTGGTTTTAATTTGCATGTCTCTGATAGTTAGCGATATTGAGCATTTTTTCATATATATCTGGATCCTCTGTATGTCCTCCTTTGAGAAGTGTCTGTTCAAGTCCTTTGCCCATTTTTTAATTGGGTTTCCTGTCTTCTTACAGTTGAGTCATGTGAGTTCTTTATATATTTTGGAAATTAAACCCTTGCCTGAGGTATCATTGGCAAATATGTTTTCCCATACAGTTGGTTATTTTTATTTTATTTTAATATGGTTTTCTTTAGCTGTGCAGAAGCTTTTTATTTTCATGAGATCCATTTATTTATTCTTTCCTTTATGCCCCTTGCTCTAGGGGACATATCAGTGAAAATGTTGCTGTGTGAAATATCTGAGATTTTCCTGCCTATGTTCTCCTCTACGACTTTAATGGTGTCAGGGCTTATATTTAAAGCTTTTATCCACCTTGAATTTATTTTTGTGTATGGTGTAAGTTGGCACTCTCAAGTTTCATTTTTTTTTGCATGTAGCTGTCCAGTTCTCCCAACACCATTTGTTGAAGAGGCTATTTTTACTCCATTTTATGTTGCTGCCCACTTTGTGGAATATTAATTGACCGTAGAGACTTGGGTTTATTTCTGGGCTCTCTGTTCTGTTCCATTGTTCCATGTGCCTGTTTTTATGCCAGTAGGAGGCTGTTTTGATTACAGTCACCTTGTTAAACAGTTTGGTATCAGGTATTGTGATCCCTCCTACTTTGCTGTTCTTTCTCAAAATTGCACCAGCTATTCAAGGTCATTTATGGTTCCATAAAAATTTTTGGAGTGTTTGTTCTATGTCTGTGAAATATGCCATTGGTACTTTAATAGGGATTGCATTGAATCTGTATATTGCTTTGGGTAGTATGGACATTTTGATGATGTTAATTCTTCTGATCTATGAACATGGTATATGTTTCCATTTGTTTATGCCTTTCTTCATTTCTTTCTTCAATGTTGTGTAGTTTTCTGAATGCAGGTCTTTTACACCCTTGATTAGGTTTATTTCTAGGTATTTTATTTTTCTTTTTTCTATATCAAATGGGATGTTTTTCTTGATTTCTGCTTCTGCTGTTTCATTGCTGGTATACACAAATGCCTTTGATTTCTAGGTCGAGCAGTTCTTTGGCTGAATCTATAAGATTTTCTATGTACACTATCATGTCATCTGCAAACAATGAGTTTTCTTTCTTCCTTTCTGATGTGGATGTCTTTCATTTCCTTTTCTTGTCTCATCTCTGTGGCTAAAACTTCCAATACTATATTGAATAGAAGTGGTGAAAGTGGACAAACTTTTCTTGTTCCCAATCTTAGCAAAAAAGCTTTTAGTTTTTGCCCATTGAGTATGATGTTGGGTGCAGATCTCTCATATATGGCCTTTATTATGTTGAGAGATGCTCCCTCTATTCCCACTTTGCTGAATGTTTTTTCACAAAGGGGTGCTGTACCTTATCAAATGCTTTCTCCACATCTATTGATATGATAATGTGATTTTTGTCTTTGCTTTTGTTTATGTGATGTATTACATTTATTGATTTGTGAATATTGAACCATCCTTGCATCCCTGGGATAAATCACACTTGGTCATGGTGTATGATCTTTTTAGTGTATTGTTGGGTGTGGTTTGCCAATATTTTGTTGAGGATTTTAGCATCAATGTTCATCAGCAATATTGACCTGAAGTTTTCTTTCTTTGTTGTGTCTCTACCTGGTTTTGGGATTAGGATGATGCTGGCTTCATAAAAAGAGTTTGGAAGTCTTCCATCACTTTGGATTTTTTGGAATAGTCTGTGAAGGATAGGGGTTAACTCTTCCTTAATGCTTTGTAGAATTCTCCTGTGAAACCATTTGATCCAGGGCTTCTGTGTTTCAGGAGTTTTTGGATTACAGCTTGAATTTTATCAACTGTTATTGGTCTGTTCAGGCTTTCTGCTTCTTTTTCATTGAGTTTTGGAAGATTATATTTTTCTAGAAATTTGTCCATTTCATCTAGGTTTTCAAATATCTTGGCATACAGTTCTTCATAGTACTTTCTTACAATCCTTTGTGTTTCTGTGGTATCAATTTTAATTGCTCCTCTTTCATTTCTGATTGTGTTTATTTGGGTCCTCTCTCTTTTTTTCTTGATGAACCTGATTTAAAAACTTGTCAGTTTTGTTTATCTTTTCAAAGAACCAGCTCCTTGATTCATTGCTCCTTAGAATTGTGCTTTTAGTCTCTATGTCATTTAATTCTGCTCCGATCTTGGTTATTTCTTTCCTTCTACTTGCTCTGGGCTATCTTTGTTGTTGTTCCTTGAGTTCTTGTAAGCTTAAGGTTAGGTTATTTGTTTGAAATGTTTCTATCTTTTTTTGGTAGGCCTGTATCACTATGAACTTCCCTCTCAGGACTACCTTCATTGTGTCCCATAAATTTTGGGTTGTTGTGAGTTCATTTTCATTTGTTTCCAGAAACTTTTTGATTTCTTCCTTGATCTCATTGTTGACCCATTCATTGTTTAATAGCATGCTATTTAATCTCCATGATTTTGAGGTTTTCAGGTTTTTCCCCCTTGGGGTTAGTTACTAGTTTTAGTCCCTTGTGGTCAGAAAAAATGCTTGATGTGATTTCAATTTTCTTGAATTTGTTGAGGTTTTCTTTGTGTCCTATCATGTGGTCTATCTTTGAAAATATTCCATGTACATTTGAAAAGAATGTGTATTTAGCTTCTCTGGGATGAAGGCTTCTATATATATCAGTTAAGTCCATTTCATCTAGGGCACTGTTCAATGCCACAATGTCTTTGTTGATAATTTGTTTGGAAGATCTGTCCATTTTTGACAGTGGGGTATTATAATCCCCTACTATAATTGTGTTGATGTCCATATCTTTCTTGAAGTCCTCCAAGATTTTCTTTATGTATTTGGGTGCTCCTATATTGGGTGCATATATATTTCCAATATGTATGTCTTCTTGGTCAATTCTTTCCTCAAGGATTATGAAGCGACCTTCTGGGTCTCCCTTTATGACCCCTTTTTGAAATCTATTGTCTGATATGGGTATCGCTACCCCAGCTTTTTCTTCCTGTCTGTTTGCTTGGAAAATTTGTTTCTAGCCCTTCACTTTCAGTCTGTGTAGGTCTTTTGTCCTGAGGTGGGTCTCTTGTAGGCAGCATATGTATAGGTCAGGCTTTCTTATCCATTCAGCTATTCTATGTCTTTTGATTGGAGCATTTAATCCATTTACATTTTAGGTTATTACTGATAGATACTTATTCATTGCCATTTTTGTACCTGTGTTCCTCTCTCTCTCTCTTTTTTCCCTCCTTTCTTAAAGCAGTCCCTTTAGCATCTCTTGCAGAGCTGGTTTGGTGGAGGTGGATTCTTTTAGACTTCTTTTGTCTGGGAAGCTCCTTATTTGGCTTCTACCTTGATTGAGAGTGTTGCTGGGTAAAGTAGTCTTGGTTGCAGGCCTCTGGTTCTCATTACTTGGAATATTTCTTGCCATTCTCTTCTGGTTTGGAGTGTTTGCATTGAGAAGTCAGCTGCTAACCTTATTGGGGCTCCCTTGTATGTTACTTCCTGTTTCTCCCTTGCTGCCTTTAAGATTCTCTCTTTTTCTTAGCATTTTGCCATTTTAATTATGATGTGTCTTGAAGTGAGCCTGTTTAGGTTCCTCTTGATTGGTGCTCTAGGTGTTTCCTGAATTTGTGTGACATTTTCTCTCATCAAATTAGAGAAGTGTTCCAACATTACTGTTTCAAAGCAGTTTTTTATCCCTTGCTTTTCTTCTTGTCCTTCTGGTATCCCTATTATATGGATATTATTATGTTTCATGTTGTCTTTTATTTTCCTTAACCCGTCTTTATTCTTTCTGAGCCTGTGTTCCTTTTCTTGGTCTTTCTGGGTGTTTTTTTCTACTTTGTCCTCCAGCTTGCTGATCCGATCATCTGCTTCATTGAGCCTGCTTTTGATTTCTTTTACTGTGTTCTTCACTTCAGAAATTGTATTCTTCATTTCCTCTTGGCCCTTGTTGATACTTTCTATTTCCTTTTTCATGCTGATATAGTTTGCAGTGAGTTCATTGTAGTTTCCCTGTAGTTTTTGGTAATTTGAGTTCTCTGTGAGCTCATTGAGCTTCCTGATAACCATTGCTTTGAACTCAGTATCTGTTAGTTGACTTGCCTCTATTTCATTTAGCATTCTTTCTGAGGCTTCCTCCCTTGCTTTCATTTGGGGATTGTTTCTTTGTCTTCCCATTGTTTGTGAGCCTCTTCTTGTTAGCCTCTGCTTCTTAAGTTGATCTCTTCTGGCTCCCTGTGATTATGGTGTGAAGTTCTGTGGTAGAATACCTGTGAGATTCAGTAGTGCAGTCTCCTTAATCTCCCTATCTCACTGGTCTTGGGCTGTTGTTTAAGTTGGCTCTGTGTTCATCTTTGGGTTTTGATTGTTGTTGGGTCTTTCTTTGGTGGGTCCTTTTCACCAGCTGGTTAACTGAGGGTCACTCTGTCCACCACCTCTTGCATTTTGTTGTGCTGATGAGGGTAGGTTGTGTTGAAGCTGGCTCTTCCATGTGTACAAGGTTTTGAGGATTCTCTCTTGCTCTTGTTCAGTTGTTTGTACTGGGTAGTGTCTCCACTATTTAGTTGTATTTCCAGATAGGTCCAAGATTGAAGTTAGTGTGGCTTCCACTCCCTCCTTCATGTTCTTTTGTTGTTACCTGTTGGTTATTCCTTTGTTGTGGGGTTTCCTCTTCTAATGGATATCCTGGTGTTCACAGCTTCCACCTACTTTAGAGATCACAACTCTGAGGGAGTTGTTGTCTCTATATTATCAGGACGTGAGGCATTCCCTGAGTCCACAGGGACTTGACACTGAGACAGCATAGTCAGAAGCCAGGAAAATTCCTCTTCAAGTCCTCACTCACTTTTCAATTTACTTCAGTCTGGTTTCTTTTCCCATCCTTCCACTGTGACAATTGTTATAAGATCAGCAGTAACTTCCATATTCTATCCCATGGGCAACATTTTATACTGAACTACTTAATCTCTAAATGACATGAAGATTTTCCCAATTCCAATGCATGCTCTTATTTCCTCACACCCCTAAGTAATGCTCAAATACCAGCTGGGTGTCTTACAATTCAACCAAGTTTTGACACTTACTACCCAGGGATATTGTCAAATTCCACAGGTTAAAGTTTCAGTCCTTCAAAATGGTCCCCACTTTAGATGCTTGTTGCAAATCCAGGTTACCACCTGGGCTTCTGACCTGACTGACTGCCTTTGGATCAAAGGCCCCCCTGACTGCCTCCTTGGGTTCAATTAATTTGCTACAGTGGCTCACTGGACTCAAATAAGCATTTTACTTACTATATTACTGCTTTATTATCAAAGGGTGTAACTCAGAATCAGCCAGAGGGGAAAGGTGCATAGGGCAATATATGTGGGAAGGGGCGTGGAGTTTCCATGATCTCCCCCAGTACACCACTCCCCACTGATCTCCACTGCCCACCAACCCAGAAGCTCTCTCAACCCCATCCTTTTGAGGTTTTATAGAAACTTCCTTATATAGGTATGATTGATTGAGTAATTGGGCACTGGTGATTGAACTGTGTCTCCAAACACTCCCCATCCCCTGATATTGGGGTAGGCCTGAAAATTCCAACCCCCTGATCACATGGTCACCTCCACTGGTCACCTACCCCACCCTGAGGTGCTTTCAAAAATTCATTTTGTTAATCTAACAAAGGCACTTTTATTGCTCCCATCCCTTAGGAAGTCCTAAGGGTTTTAGGAGTTTTGTGTCCTGAATAAAGACAAAGATCAAATATATATTTTTTATGATGAATCACAATATCACAGACATTTGAAGCTATTAACTACTCTTGTCTATTCTTGCCCTTGCAGTTTTCTTCTTCTTTTTTAGAAAGATTTTATTTGTTTATTTTTTAGGGAGGGGAAGGGAGGGAGAAAGAGAGGGAGATAAACTACAATGGGTGGTTCCCTCTTGAGGGTCCCCTACTGGGGTCCTGGCCCACAACCCAGGCATGTGCCCTGACTGGGAATTGAACCAGCGACCCATTGGTTCATAGGTGGCACTTAGTCCCTTGAGCCACACCAGCCAGGGCTGCCCTTGCCTTCTGTGAGACCCTGTTCTCTTCTCCTCAGCCTCTCTCTCCATATGTGTCTTCTCTGGCGCCTTCTCAAGGTCTCCTTTCCCTCTATGCCCCTGCTACATTTTGGAGTTCACTTAGGTCCTTTGTGTTTAATTTTGGTCACACAACAAAGCCATCTGGGAGGTTTTAATAACTACTAATGCCTATCCTTACCACAAACTGTTTCAAAAGGAACCTCTGGAGGTAAAGCCCTGTCATTTACATTTTTATATAATAAATATATAAAAATCATGTATAGTAAAGTATCCAAGTGAAAGAGGTGTGTGGATACATTGCTGGTGGGGATGCAAAGTGGTACACATCTCCGACAGTACAAAATGAATATGTATAAGGTTATTCACTCTAACATTATTAACTCAAGTTTATCAAAAATTCTTTTATGTTGTCTTTTGAAATTTAGAGCTTAGAATTTTACAGTTAGATCTGTGATCCTTTTTCAGTAATTTTTTACACGTGGCATTAGGTATGGATTGAAGCTCTTTTCATTTGGATATCCAATTGTCCCAGGACCATTTGTTATAAGAACTGTTCTTTTCCCACTGAATTGTCTTTGTGTCTTTGTTGAAAGTCAATTGTCTGTCTATGGATGGGTTTACCTCTGGAATCTCTATTCTGTTCCATTGATCTATCTGGCTGCCTTGTAGCTAATACCACACTATATTGATAAGTGAAGCTTTAGAATAAATCTTGGAATCAGGCAGTGTTAGTCCTCCAACTTAGTCCTTCTTTTTCAGAGTTGTTTTGGCTACACTAAGTCTCAGCATCTCCACAGAATTTTATAATCTGTTTTTCAATTTCTACAAATATGTCTACTTGGATTTTGTTTTGGATTGTGATGAATTTATAGATCAGCAATTTTTAACCGGTGTGCTACAAAAATTTTTAAAACATGCAATACCTGACCATTTAGTTAGGGGCACTGACCTCTTTTCCCTTAGACAACAGCCAACACAACAACAGCTGTCTGCTGTGAATGAATACAAATTATACCTATTTTTGTCAGATCAGCAACAAATATATTTTTGGGTGTGCAACAGAATTTTACTAAGTTGGTTGTGTGCAATGAGATGAAAAAGGTTGAAAATCACTGTCATAGACCCATTTGGAAAGAATTGACTTTTTTTTTAAAGATTTTATTTATTTATTTTTAGAGAGGGAAGGGAGGGAGAAAGAGAGAGAGAGAGAGAAACATCAATATGCAGTTGCTGGGGGCCATGGCCTGCAACTCAGGCATGTGCCCTGACTGGGAACCGAACCTGCGACACTTTGCTTCGCAGCCCGCGCTCAATCCACTGAGCTACGCCAGCCAGGGCAAGAATTGACATTTTAACAATATTAAGTCTTCTGGTCCATGAATACTATCTCTCTCCATTTGTTTGGATCTTCTTAATTTTTCCTGGCAAACAGTTTTCAGTATAAACTTCTTGCATATGTTTTGTCAAATTTAATACTTGTTATATACTGTTTAATACTTGTTATCTTTTGATGTTTTAAAGAGGGCATTTTTAATTTACTTTGATTTTTATTGCCTATCTATAGAAACACCATTGACCTTTGTACAATGATGTTGTATTAGTGTTTGTAACATTTTGTGGATTTTATTGGTTTTGTTTTTGTGTAGATGACCATGTTGTCTGTGAATAAAGGTAATTGATGTCTTTCATTACATTATAAAAACTTTAATTTTTTTTCTTTTTGTGCTGGCTCAAATTTCAACCACAACAGTGAATAGAAATGGTTAAAGTGGACATCTTTGTTCTGCTTCTGATATTATTGGGTCAGTATTCAGTCTCTTACAAGTAAATATGATATAATTAAATTGTATTATTCTCATTTTTCTTCTTCTATGTTATGTATATTTTATATTCCATTTTATAGTATGTTGGTTTATTTGTAATAAACTTTCTACTTTATTTACTAGTGACAATCTTTTGTTTCTCAGTGGTTGCTTTAAGGTTTATAGTGTAAATTTTAATTTTATCTCTGTCCACCACCTAGTAGTGCAACACAGTTCTCTGTTTCGTGTGAAAACCCTGCAGTGGTCTACTCCAGTTCCCCTCTATTAGCCTCTGTGCTGTTAGTTGTTCATTTCATTTCCTCATGTTACAAAACCCATACTGCATTACATATCATTTTTAAAACCATTATCTTTAAAAATATTATATAATAATAAAAATTATGCATTTATCACATAGTTGTCTTTGGTGCTTTTTGTTCTTCTTAGAAAGATCATTCAAATCTTGAAAATCCACCCATTAGCCCTGGCTGGCATAGCTCAGTGGATTGAGTGCGGGCTGCGAACCAAAGTGTCACAGGTTCGATTCCCAGTCAGGGTACATGCCTGGGTTGCAGGCCATGACCTCCAGCAACCACACATTGATGTTTCTCTCTCTCTCTCTTTGTCTCCCTCCTTTCCCTCTCTAAAAAATAAATAAATAAATAAAATATTAAAAAAAAGAAAACCATTCATCCTTAATTTATAACCCAACCAATTTATGCCTCATACATAGATATGATCCCTACTATGTACTCATATTTGGGCAGTCTCAGGTCTGTCTAACTCTGCAAAGAGGAGAAAAGTGATGGAAGTGCAGGAATAAAAGCAAGTGATGGCACTACAAAAAAAAATCAAGATCTTTCCAATTCATGCAGCTAAACTGACTTTTCTTATTCAGGAGGTGTCTGTGCCTCTTATTGGTTATTGAGGTAAAGTGGTCAAGTGGAGTTTTATGAAGGAGAAAGTTTGACTTATCTTTGCTATACAATTATGTAGTACCAAGTCCCTATTTTGAGTGCCATGTGGGACACAAATAGAAGGTGAATAGGACATTGTTTCAATTCTCAAGGATATGTCCAAGTCCTCCTGTTGCATCATTTCCTTATCCTTCCACTCTGAGACTCTATCACCTCCTGCTTTGCCGGTAATAGTTTTGCACATGGGTGGGTAGTCAGTGGTCCTAAGGTAAGGGGTGGGACATTTCAATAAGAAATTGTTCAAATTATATTCAAATTAAGGACGAATGACTCATGAGAGTTACAGAGGAACTTTAGGCTCTTTTTATAAAAAACAACAAAACACACTACCTGAAATTAAAGACATTGTCTCTATGAATGGAGACAATGAAGCATTTCAAGTTCATATTGTTGAACAAGGTGAAGCACCAAAAAAGGATAAAGATAAGAGAGAGAGAAGTTGAAAAGATCAAAGATGATGCTAATGGGTGGTGGGATCAATAGAAGGAGTCCCTAAGAGATGCTGTGCTGGTAAGTCTGTAAAAGATGGCATTGTTACTGTTGGGTAAGTGAGAACTTCCCATGTGGAAAGCACTCTACACTGCCTTAACAAAGGAGGGCACTATCTTGTAACAAGAATGCTAGTTAGCATTTGTTAGTTTTGATTCACTTCAAGTCATGTTACAAAAAAATCAGTCTTTTAAACTTGACTTCACACATGAAAAGGCATCCTATGCTGAGCTTGGATCAGACTGGCTACCAGTGTGCTCATGTCCTCTGTAAAATATGGGATATCAGAGTCAGAGAGTTTTCAGGCTGGAAGAGTCTTTGGGAAACACTAGTTCTTTTGAAAGTGGGGGGTTCCTGGGGGCTGCTGGAAGGGGACAAAGAGGGAGGAATGGGAGACATCTGTAATAGTGTTGACAATAAAAAATAAAGCAGTGGAACTCTGTTTTTGGTTTCAATCATATACAGAAAACAAATATATTTTAAAATTATATTTTATTGATTATGCTATTACAGTTTACCTAATTTCTCCCCCTTTATCCTCCCTCTACCCTGTACCCCCCATTCCTCCAGCATCCCCCCCATTTAGTTCATGTCCATGGGTTGTACATGTAAGTTCTTTGAGTCCCCAGTTTCCTATATCTTTTTTTACCTCTCCCTGCCTATTTAATGCCTACTAATTATGCTTCTTCTTCCCTGTACCTTTTTCCCCTATTCCTCCCTTCCCCCTCCCCAATGAAAACCCTCCATGTGATGTCCATTTTTCTGATTCTGTTCCTGCTCTAGTTTGCTTTTGTTTTTTTTTAGGTTCATTTATTAATAGCTATGAATTTGTTGTCATTTTAGTGTTCATATTTTTTATCTTCTTTTTCTTAAATAAGTCCCTTTAACATTTCATATAATAAGGGCTGGGTGATGATGAACTTCTTTAACTTGACCTTATTTGGGAAGCACTTTATCTGCCCTTCCATTCTAAATGAAAGCTTTGCTGGATAGAGTAATCTTGGATGTAGGTTCTTGCCTTTCATGACTTCAAATGCTTCTTTCCAGCCCCTTCTAGCCTGTAAGGTTTCTTTTGAGAAATCAGCTGATAGCCTCATGGACACTCCTTTGTAGATAACTCTTTCCTTTCCTCTTGCTGCTTTTAAGATTCTCTCTTTATCTTTAATCTTGGGTAACTTAATGATGATGTGCCTTGGTGTGTTCCTCTTTGGATTCAACTTCTTTGGGACTCTTTGGGCTTCCTGTACTTCCTGAAAGTCTATTTCCTTTGCCATATTGGGGAAGTTTTCTTTCATTATTTGTTCAAATAAGTCTTCAATTTCTTGCTGTTGTTCTTCTCCTTCTGGTACCCCTGTAATTCGGATATTGGAATGTTTCAGGTTGTCCCAGAGGTTAGTAAGACCCTCTTCACTTTTTTGAGTTATTTCTTCATTCTGTTCCAGATGAAAGTTTATTTCTTCCTTTTGTTTCAAATCATTGCTTTGAGTCCTGGTTTCTTTCTTGTAACTGTTGGTTCCCTGGATATCTTGCTTTATTTCATTTTGGGTATCTTTCATTTGTTCTTTCATTTTTTAACCAAGTTAAATCAGTTCTGTGAGCATTTTGATTATCAGGGCTTTAAATTCTCCATCATATATGTTGGCTGTATCCTCATCACTTAGCTCTCTTTCTAAAGTCTTGCTCCAGTTCTTTCATTTTGGCCTTATTTCTTTGTTTAGGGTTCCTGTTACGTTGTAAGGGGCTGGGGCCTTAGATATTCACCTGGGCAGGGCAACCCTCCTTTCTGCACTGTGGCACTGCCTGTGGGGGGAGGGGTCTGAGAGGGAACAATGCTCACCTCTAGCGCACTTTTCTGGGAGTTTCTCCCACCATGGCAACCGCTGTAGTCTATGGCCACCTCTGAGTTTCAGTTTCCCCTTAAGTCAGCCCCTCCCACGCAGCCTGCTGCCTTGCAGCAGCTAGCCCCGCCCCCAAGGTCTGCAGCCTCACTGTGGGTTCTCTCTGTCCAGTGTCTAACTGGTCTGGTTGTTCTGTTTGACTGTTTCTTTAATTCCGTGGTTGTCAGAGTTCCATGCAGTTTGATTTTCTGGCACTTCTGGTCATTTACTGATTTTAGATTGATTATTATCCTCCTTTTGGTTGTGCAAGGAAGCGAAGGGCTTCTACCTACACTTCCATCTTGGCCAGAACTCTCCCATCATCAGAAAACAAATATTTTAAAGACAAGAGCAGAAGTGAGGTTGCGGGGTGAAGAGAGCCTTCTGGTTCTGAGCTGGGGTCTGAAGCACCCTGTGGAAGTCCTAGAGATCTTCAGAACACTAGTTCACAGTTACTCACTCAGTCTTATTCTCTTCTTACAAGTGAGGAAATTGAAGGCTACAAGTGAAAATGACTCATCTGAGTGTCATCATCTGAATAGAGACAACTGAGGCTTAAGATACCCCCAAAATACAGGTATGTGGCTGAGCACACTCTCTCACTGCACTTGTTATGCCTACCTGTATTAGGCTGGTTGAGGAAGTTTCTTTGAGTAGGGTTATTTGAAAGGTCAAGGAAGGGTCTCAAAAATAATTCAAGTGACTAACATGAGGGCCCATGGCTGGGCCCCACAAAAGAAGGAAAAAAGTTGGTTAAAAAAAATAGATGAGTGCGTCTAATTTTGCAAGTAATTCTGCCTTTTTATAAAAACCTCCTAGGACTCAAGAGGCCTCTCCAACTGGCATTTCCCAGGGCTGTGGCCTACATCATAAGCATTTCCTATGAGACTTGGGCTAGAAGCAAGAGCAATGTCCAGGCTTCAGATAAACTAACACCAACTTCAGGTCTGTTGCCTTCACATTTGGGTTTGGAAATGGTGGGGTTCTGGCTATCTCCCAGTGTGTCACTTCTTCATCTTTAGAGGCTGTAATAAACATGTCTGGCTCCCACGTAAATGAACTGTGAGCTACTCATGGGCACAGATCTTGTCACATAGAAAGTGGTGGTTGATAAATATCATATCCAGACCTTGAAAGGTGTTCTTCATTGGAATGGGGTTTCTAGGTAGCATGTTCAACTGAGTGGTGGGAACAAGTCATGGAATTTATGGGTAGAAAATGAACTGGTGTTTAATATTGGCCACTAACTTATTTTCAGATTTCTGGAAGATTATTTACACTTCTCAGACTTTGATTTCCTCCAGCATAAAGTGAGGAAGTTGGACTAGATGATCTCCAAGTTCTCTTCCAGTTGGAATCCTGGTATCTCTCCTTCACTTCCCTAATGACAATCACTGCCATTATATTTACAGAGCACCCACTCGATGGATGTGCTATTGATCACAATGCACTGCAGTACAGGGAGCATTCTCCCACTTCACAGATGTAAAATTTAGAGGCAAAGAGATTAAGTAGCTCACTCAAATTCACAGAGTCGGTAAGGGACAGAATTGGAATTCAAATTCAGATTGGTCTGCCCCTGAAGTTCCTTCCACTGTGTCATGCTGTCTTGAACTTAGGATGAGAAATGAAAAGGTTGGGGGCAAGGTAATAAAGACACTTTATAAATCATCACTTGACCACTCTTCACCCCATCTTGCTGAGGAGTTTCACCTGCCTCTCCCCACTCTGATTTGACCACCTCTAGGAACAGAATGCTCCTCCCTCATCACACAGCTCAATTTGGGGACAGTTTTAATAATTGAACTGGGTTCTTCTTAAAAATCTCTCTTATCTTCTCCTTGCAGGTCTTGTTCTGTTCTCCCAGGCCTCCTCTTTGTGGTATGTTCTTCTTGCTAATGGACAGGACTTGAGTGTCACAGGGAGTCAGACTGTGACATCACCATAGCTATGCCTGACTTTCTAGACCCTATTTAACCCAGGACTTGAGCTGGGTCTATCTGCAAATAAGAGGCTTCCATTGTTCTGTCTGTGAGAGGGTTCCTGGCACACAGGGTGGTCTAATCTTCTTTAGTTTTTGATTCTCTGCACAGGGAATTGATAGTTGTGCCAAAGCTTTAAGCACCCTAGCTGAATGGATTGATACTCACTTTCTTTGGCTCAAATTCTCTTTGAAAACAAAGCATGCCCAGAGGCCTAGCAGTGTTCCCCATCACCATGTCTTTTATTGCTAAGTGACACTGAGGTTACTTAGGCACCAGGGCAGCCCACAGCTTCCTGTGCAGCTTTCTTGACAGCCTTGGTTTCCTGTGTTGGCTTCTGTGTGTTTCTTGTGCATTTGGGTCTGCTCCGCTGTCACATGGGGCAGAATGCTGGCCACCGGGGCTCTGCCCAGGCCGGCTGACCTGCAAGAAAAGCAATGGCTTGAACAACCCTGAGGACAGAGGCTCAACCCCACCATTCAACATTTCCCTCTGCCAAGTGTGGTGATGAAGGACACAGCTCCTCATGTTCTCTAGCTAAAAGTTGCATAATGCACTTTTACTGGCAAAACTTCATTAAGTTTCTGTTAAAATTTAAAAGCAGGGCCTGCTTAAGAAAACAGGGTATTTATAATTTCCAAAAACATTTAACATTTAAGTTTGCAAGTGTGCTTGCAGTGTAGAATGTGCTTCAACTTCTTTACTTTTCCCCTCCTACTGCCCCTGGGCTAGGGGGTAGGCTAGCCAGCAGGGGGCCCAGAGCAGACCCTTCTCTGCCTCCTTCTTGTTCCTCTTTTCTACTCTTCCCTCTCTCTTCCAAGTTGTTGAATCTTGAATATGTTTTCACAAGTCCCATTTCATCCTGTATCTTCTGTTCCTCACTATGTAGCACCTGTAAGTCAAGAAAACCTCTCTTGTATATAGTGACCTCATAGCATAACCAAGACACATTGTTGCTTTAGAAATATTTTCTTTGCTGCTCGACCTAATAAATGAATTTGGCAAAACAGTGGGACACAAAGTCAATATCCAGAAATCAAAGGCATTTGTGTATACCAACAATGAAATAGCAGAAGCAGAAATCAAGAAAAAAATCCCATTAGATATAGCAACAAGAAAAATAAAATACCTAGGAATAAACCTAGCCAAGGAGGTAAAAGACCTGTATGCAGAAAACTACACAACACTGAAGAAAGAAATCAAGGAAGGCACAAACAAATGGAAACATATACCGTGTTCATGGATCAGAAGAATTAACATCATCAAAATGTCCATACTACCCAAAGCAATATACAGATTCAATGCAATCCCTATTAAAGTACCAATGGCATATTTCACAGACATAGAACAAACACTCCAAAAATTTATATAGAACCATAAATGACCCTGAATAGCTGGTGCAATTTTGAGGAAGAGCAAAGTAGGAGGGATCACAATACCTGATACCAAACTGTTTAACAAGGTGACTGTAATCAAAACAGCCTCGTACTGGCATAAAAAGCAGGCACATGGACCAGTGGAAGAGAATGGAGAGCCCAGAAATAAACCCAAGTCTCTACGGTCAATTAATATTCCACAAAGTGGGCAGCAACATAAAATGGAGTAAAAATAGCCTCTTCAACAAATGGTGATGGGAGAACTGGACAGCTACATGCAAAAAAATGAAACTCGAGCACCAACTTACACCATACACAAAAATAAATTCAAGGTGGATAAAAGATTTAAATATAAGCTGTGACACCATTAAAGTCCTAGAGGAGAACATAGGCAGGAAAATCTCAGATATTTCACACAGCAACATTTTTACAGATATGTCCCCTAGAGCAAGGGGCATAAAGGAAAGAATAAACAAATGGGGTCTCATCAAAATAAAAAGCTTCTGCACAGCTAAAGAAAACAGTATTAAAATAAAAAGAGAACCAACTGTATGTGAAAACATATTTGCCAATGATACCTCAGGCAAGGGTTTAATCTCCAAAATATATAAAGAACTTACAGGACTCCACTCTAAGAAGACAAGAAACCCAATTAAAAATGGGCAAAGGACTTGAACAGACAGTTCTCGAAGCCGGACATACAGAGGATCCAGAGACACATGAAAAGATGCTCAATATCACTAGCTATCAGAGACATGCAAATTAAAACCACAATGAGATACCACTTCACATTAGTCAGAATGGCCATCATAAACAAAGCAACAAACAACAAGTGTTGAAGAGGTTGTGGAGAAAAAGGGACCCTAGTGCACAGTTGGTGGGACTGCAGACTGGTACAACTACTATGGAAAACAGTATGGAATTTTCTCAGAAAACTGAAAATGGATCTGCCTTTGGACCCAGCAATTCTACTGCTAAGATTATATCCTAAGAACCCTGAAACACCAATCCAAAAGAACCTATGCATCCCAATGTTCATAGCAGCACAATTTACAATAGCCAAGTGTTGGAAGCAACCTAGGTGCCTATCGATAAATGAATGGATCAAAAAACTATGGCACATTTACACAATGGAATTCTATGCAGCAGAAAGAAAGAAGGAGCTCCTACCCTTTGCAACAGCATGGATGGAACTGAAAAGCATTATGCTAAACGAAATAAGCCAGGTGGTGAAAGACAAATACCATATGATCTCACCTTTAACAGGAACCTAAACAACAAAACAAACAAGCAAGCAAAATATAACCAAAGACACTGAAATAGAGGACAGGCTGACAGTGTCCAGAGGGGAGAGGGGAGGGAATTTCAGGGGAATTTCAGGGGAAAAGGGGAAGGCTTTATAGGAACAAGTATAAAGGACACATGGACAAAAACTAGAGGGGGTGGAAATGGGAGGGTGGTGGGGAGGGCTGGGTGGGTGGGCTGGGATGGGAGTAAAAGATAGAAAATTGTATTTGAACAACAATTAAAATAAAATTAAAAAAAGAGATATTGTCTTTGATGGTTCTAAGGATGAACATGGGGAGAGGTAGGCAGATTCCCCTCGTCTCACAGACACACAAACTATTGACTTTTGAACCATGCAGGAGTTAGGGGTGCTGACACCCAAGCAGTAAAAAATCCATGCATACATTTTGACTCCCCACAAGCTTAATTGCAGTTGACCCTGGGTATTCTTGGGGGATTGGTTCTAAGATCACTGTCGATACCAATATTCATGGATGCTCACTCAAGTCTCTTACATAAAATGGCATACATCAATGCACACAGTTGGCCCTCTGCATGCACAGATTCCCAACCTTGAATCAAATATACTTTTTTATCTGCATTGATTGAATCCACAAATGTGAAACTTGTGGATATGGAGGGCTGACTATAGCTATTGAAAAAAAATGCATATAATTGGACCCCGTGTAGTTCAAATCTTTGTTACTCAAGGGTCACTATAGTATTCCATAAATCAGGGTAATATATCAAAACTAGAGGAATGAAGAATAGGCCAGAATGAGGACTTTCAGGGAAAACATGATTTCTGTTTAGAAACCAGAGCCAGGCCATGGAAGGACAGGGCATGATATTCTTTGCATCTGCCTGAGGTGGGACCATGCCTTCTTCAGGAAACCTAGCTTATACCTGGCCTCATATGCAGGTTCTGGCCATGGCAGAAACAACCCCTCCCCTCTTTCACCTCAGTCATGTCCTTTTCCTTGGCTTCTTTTCAAAGCTCAGTAATAAGTACCTCCAAATTCACTCTTCTCACACCCCTAGAGTCTTCACTTTTTTACTTCATGTAAAGAGCACGTATTTCCTTCACTCAATTCTTCATTTTGACTTACTCTTAGCCCAGTAAATCTCTATTTCCTACTATTGTCTTCTCCTTTAGGAATCCATCTGAGCCCTCAATACACACCAATTTCCAACCACGAATCACCTATCCTCTAGAGATAGATGCAGCACAGAAAATGTGTCCAGCACATTTGCCTTCTCCTTTTCCTGGGCCCTGGGTTTTATTTTGGATCTTAAAGAAGTGCAATTCCCTTCTAGCTTGATCTTACACCATTGTCTTGGCTGTATTTCATCCTGTCTTCTCATCTTTAACTTGCTGTCCTCTGGAATTCACCTCACTACAGAGACCCATTCCCTTTCTTCTATGTAGCTTGGGCTGCACTTATATTTGATAAAGATTTTTTTAACTAAAGGAAAAACATCGAAAACTCACCACCAGAAATAGCAGATTAACATTTCTCCTTCAAGTCTTTATCTATGTATGCTGTTCATACAATTTTGTATCCTTTTTCTCTGAACATCATCTTGAAATCTCTTTGTTGGACATCAACAAAATCTCATTATCACTTAATTTTCTGACCTTTTTCTGTTTTCATTCTCTAGAACCTCTAAGATATACTATATTTTAAGATAGTTATTTATGTACATGTAAGATATACTCTATACATGAAGATTTGTACTATAGTATATGTACTGATATAATGTATATCGTATATATGTATGCATGTATGTATATTCCCTTTTTTAACTGCAGGTTTTTCTTCTTTGTGTGTGATGTTACAGATAAACAGAAACACAATTCATTTAAGAAATAAATCCTTAAGTACAAATGCATTTTGACCATCTCCTGTATATTTTTAAAGCTGCTTAAGATGATTTTCCTAAATCCTAGTCTTTGGTGCCAGTTGTAGAGTTGTTAAGATGCCTCCAGCAAGATGTTCCATTCAGTGTCCCTGCAAGGTGATGCTGTGTAACTTTGGACAAGTCTCTCTTTCTCTCTCCAGTGATGCTGCTGACTTCGTGAGGTGGAGAATGCCAAGGGGGCGATGCTGGCCATGTTGTTGGGAGGTCAGGAGAATATCCATAAGGAAGAAAGCAAGCAAGTACAGGAAGAATTCAACAAAGCCAGGCTTAAAGGCTTAAAGCCAGGCTGTTCAGTGTCTAACTGGGACTCAAAGTCAGGTCTCCATGCCTTCAGACCTTATGAGGAGACTCCTCCTCATTGCCATTTGAGTGGCAGTCAGAGGACAAGTTTCCCCAAATGCTGGAGGTCTGAGGGGAGGCAAGACTGATGGAGGATGTGCAGGTAGGGGACGAGTCCTGAAGGGTGGGATTTTGATCAACAAACTGAAGGACTGCCACAGAGGTGAGGGCATGACATCAACAGAAAGGGAGTGATGCTTTGGTTTGGTGAATAAAAAGTAACCTGTATAGATAACTAGACTGTCTTGGACACAAATTTGGCACTCCTCAAGTGCTTGATGAATGAATGAGCAAATGCATGAATGAAGTGGTAGATGGCAAGGCAGTGACATGTTAACCTTGAACTTAGACTGGAACAGCCAGCAAATTCTCACAACAAGGTCAGATGAGCACAGCAGGGAAGTGATGCAGAATCTCCATGTCCTGGGAAATGCTCTGGGCCTTTGCTCCCATCATGCTGCCCATCAGTGCTTGTCCTCCAGTGAAGCATCCGTTCCATGGTCAGAAACTGAACTTTCCCTGACCATGAATGCAGCTGCCATATGATGATATCAAATCCTTCCTCGTGACAATTAAAATGAATCATGAGCAATGGACACAGCTCAGCTATAGGGCAACCCCTCTTTTCTTTCCAAGTAGCCAGTGGGATTAATCTAAGTGACAAGCCAAGTCCACATGAGTGGCCACTTAACCATTCCTAGGGGCACAGGTGTTTGCCAGAGGCTGGTATATGATTTTAGGGTAGAGACAGGAGCTGCAAAAAGTTTTTCAAGTGGGCCCAATCCAAGTCAGCACTCTTGAAAGACCACAGGTCTCAGTGAATGCAGAGCAGTCCCCTTCTTCCTAAGTACATTAATGAAACTTGTAGCACTGCCAGTGTGCTGTAATTATTCCTCAGGATCACTTGTTATGTACAGGTCATGTGAGCCAGATGGCTCATACCAGGTGGATTACACAGGAGAAGACCATGATTGCAGCATCTGGGCCATCCAGGTGAGTGAGTGGAAAGGTACTCAGTGTGTGAGATTTAAAATGCCAGTGGAATTGGCATATGGCTTCTGCTCTCCTTCTGGGCCATTAAGTTGAACCTGCAGCTGAGCCATAACCAGGTGTGCCACCCCTTCAAGGCAAGCAGCACCAGGCATGGGCAGCCCTCTTTGGTTCTTCTCAATTCTCTTCATTAAGGTTTACTACTGAGTGAGAAGCAGGAAGGAAAGTGAAGGGGGTATCTGAGAGAAACTTGATCCTCAGGGTAAGAAGGACCCTGAGACCGCAGGGCAGCTGGCTGGGTGGTCAGGCTTGGGTCAGCGTGAGTGAGTGAGGAGCTCGGGCTCTGCAGATGCCAGGGAAGGGTATGCTCTGGAGGGGCGATACTCACATTAACTCTCCTCATTCTCTCCAGGCAGCAGCTTAATTTTAGAGAAAAACCTTGAAAATTTTAGCCTGGTAGTAAATAAGTGAGTGCTTGCTCTTTTTCAGGGAAATATAGGAGGTGGTTACAGACCTTTATTTACTACCCCCACATCAGCCCATTCCTCGGGCTTCCCTCTGTGTTTTCTGCGACCCCCGGGGCTCCACCAGGCCCCCAGCTGGCTGCTCAGCTGCAGGCTCTTCCATTTGCAGCATAGTCCTCTGCTCTGTTTCATCCATCAACATTCCCCCATCTGCTTTTAATTTAATTTTAATGTTTTATGATTATGAAATGTTTTAAATATATAAAAGATATTGAGATACCCAGGTACCTACCGCTCTGATCGAACACATGTTAGTGTTTTGCTATGTGTACTTCAGACTCCTTTCTATTTTTTCAACATTGGTTTGAATCTTTCACTTATGGATGTCTCTCATTGTGTGCACTTTTCTATTTCGTGCTTGTGATTAAAAAATGAAAAACAAAAAACAAAACCCATTACTATTGCCATCTTGAAATAGTAATCTAGCCATACGTTTACTGTAATATTTAAAAACCATTTGTTCAGGCCGGTATCTACCAATTCATTTTATTTTTTTTTAAGATTTTATTTATTTTTTTTAGAGAGGGAAGGGAGGGAGAAGGAGAGAGAGAAACATCAATGTGCAGTTGCTGGGGGGCCATGGGGATGTGCCCTGACTGGGAATTGAACCTGTGATGCTTTAGTTTGAAGCCCGCACTAAATTCCCTGAGCTACGCCAGCCAGGGCTACCAATTCATTTTAAATATTAACTTGGCCACCAAATGTTACCAAGGAGTAATCAAGAGTAACCAAATATTACTGAAAATAGTGATGTTTTGTTCTTCCTTTAAGCCATTCAACCAATTATATTAAGTTCCTAATATGTGCTTAGTATTTAAAAACACTCTTTGGGGAAAATACCAAAGAAGAAAAAGTATTGTCAAAAAGTTAGGGAAACAGAATTGATATACACGAGGACCTTTGAAGATTAGGCTTGTAGTTTCTACCTGAACTATCTCCACTCGGTAGATTGCTTTCCTGGAGGTTTTCGTCTCATCTCCAGAATAGCAAAGTCAGTGAGGCAGGGACCACATTGTGAGTCCCATTTTAGAGGGAAAAGACATCAGTGCTGGCCACAGGTGTGGGGAAAGGACACTACATGACTGCAACAGGACTCATGCTGGGATTTGCTGTGTATTCAGGTGACAGAGCCAAGAGGAGAGCTTTCCCAGACCCTTGTTTTGTGAATTGCCTCAAAGTGGACATCTTCTTTTAGTGTGAACAGAGTAGACTGAGTTTCCAAGAGCAAGTGAACTTTACAGGATTACTAATAGAAAATTAGCTCAACTAAAATCATGTGATTATTTTTTTTCTTTTCCCAATTAATAAATCTTTTTATTAAAAAAATGAGCAAAGGCCATATTTTTATAGCAAGAGTCATTTCACACATACACACCAGCTAATCCTGCTGAAAGCCAACTGGATGTTTATGGACTAAAGACAAGGCATAGAGGAGTGGAATAGAGTCCCAGAATTTGGAGATTTCTGTGGATTCTCTTTTACTAAAGTATCTTTTCTATGAAACAGGGCTTTATTTATGATTATAAAAGAATACAACAGCAACACATTTTCATTGTAAAAGGTTTAGACAATACAGAACACAGTAAAGAAGAAAGTAACCATTATCCCTACTCAAGGACTTCTACTTCTGGTAATGATGGATGAGGTCATTTGGACTGACGCTATCTCTGGACATATTCAAAAGCCAGACAAATATGAAAGTAGTCCTCCTGAAGCCATCAGAGAATTAACAAGGGAGTGCAGATTTATCAGGCCAAGGTCCAAGGGGAAGACAGAAATCTAGAGGGGACATCACCATGTGGGGCTGTTTTCTTTTGGAGGTACTGATGAATTCAGGAATAGTACATGGGAGCTAAAGAAAATCTTTGGCAGCTTTGCTGAACTAGAGGAACAAAAACCAGAGCCAGGACTTGCTAATGTTGAGCAAGTGATGCCTGTGGCCCAACAACATTCAGAGCAACAGTCCCAGGATGTCTCCCCACTACAAGGGATGCAGATGTCCAAGTCATTGAGAAAGACAGGACTCACACAGCACTGGCTGCAACAATGCTTTATTCTCATGGGTAAGACATAGAGCAAGACCAGCTTCAGGAGTGAACATGCCCAGTGGGTGATTCTGCAGGGGAGAGACCGTGTTCTCTCCCCTCCACGAACAGATGTAGTAGTGGGGTTCACCAGGTGCCATATGACACACACATGTCAGGCTTGGAACGGGGCAATATTCCCCAACAAGGCACTATGCCCAGCACAGACTGGAAGGCTCCTTGTCTCCCTGTAAGGAAACGTTCTAGGCCCAAGGCCACTCCTGCAACTGTGTGGGGCTTGAAGATGGCTCTCATGAGACTGGCTTCCTCAAGACTGAAGGTAGGAGCCCTGATGAGTCACCTCCAGCCAGCTCCAGACCTTGGTTAGCTATACTCTAGCAGTAAGGATCATTCAGAAGTAACCGAGCCCTTGGTCTCAAGTCATCTCAGTAGCCCAATTGTGACAAAAAAGATTGGACAAACATGATTAATAACCTAATTAACCTAATTAAATTAACCTAATTGATACATATGTATGTATATATATAAAATTACATCTAACAACTGCTGATTGTATGTTCATTTTAAGCTCACATGGAGCTTTTACAAACTAAAAAGGAATTTTAAAAATAAAACCATATTTTTTAAAAGCTGTATTGTTGACAGCCTTTATGATGTATTTTTAAAGATAAAGGTATAGTAAGCAGCCAGGGGGTGTCATAGAGTAGGTCTGAAAGTTACTCAAAGTCTCTCTCCCTGCTTCTCTCTTTCTGCATAGCGCAGTGTGAGGATGATGCATGCCACTGCATTTGCTGGAGCAATTGGTCACCGCTGTTCTTTCCTTTGTCATTTAGACCTCTGGACTTACTGGAACTCAGGAAGAGCACCTGAACTGTAGACGATCCCAGCTCCCTCTGGAAATCTCAGGCCAAGTTGCCAGACCTCAGCTGGGCTGGCAGTTGGGGGCTGTCAGGGGCTTAAGGACAAGTCGGGTTTAAGAAGACCTTCTTGCCTCAGTTCCTGAACTGTGGGCTGAGATTAGATTAGATACAAGTGAAGAGAATGGATAGGAAGGTAGCCATGATGTTTTGAGTTGAATCAAATTGAATTTCTTTAAAATAAATTTCTTTATTTGAATAATATATGCACACAAAAAAGAATTAGTGTTTAAAATGTTTATAAATGAAGAAACCATGCTACCCTGTTCTATCTATTTTTGTTCCTAAATATTTTTTCTTGGAGACAATAACCTTGACCTCCTTAAGCTATTTTTATTGGTGGCTGTAAATAATATTCTTATACTATAATATGCAAATTTTTAGTTTTAGGAATTATATTTTGACCTTGGGCTATATTAATGAGGATTTAGCTTATTCATAATTTCACCCCCACCTTTCCCATGTCTTCCTCATGTCTGCAATTCTAATATCATCTTTTTTCTCTCCTTATCTTCACATGTACATCATATTAACATATTGGCCTATTGTTCCATCAATTACAGACAATGTCTCTTAACTCTTCCCTTTATAAACATGGAAGTAAATATGGTACTGCGACTCTCCTTCCCTTCTTCCTCCCAGCTTCTGCCATCTGTACTTTACATTTTTACAAACTGAGGTTGATTTCATTTACATCCTGTTCCAGAAACATAATAAAAACAGTGTTTACATTATTGTAATTATGTAAATATTATTCACACTGGTACCAGGTACTATGATAGTACTACCTTTTTTTATACTGTTTTTTATAAAAAGATTTTATTTATTTATTTTTAGAGATAGGGGAAGGCAGGGAGAAAGAGGGAAAAATCCATGTGTGGTTGCCTCTGACACATCCTTTATTGCAAACTTGGTCTGCAATCCAGGCATGTGCCCGGGGAATTCCCTGACGGGGAATTGAACTGGCAACCCTTTGGTTTACAGGCCAGCACTCCATCCACTGAGCTACACCAACCAGGGCTATACTGCTTTTTTTTTCTAGGTTTCAAAATGCCTCTCACTTTTTTTTGTACCATTACTTTTTCTTATATTTTCATTTTTTTCTGCCCTCTCCACTCAATTACATTTTATAATGATTTTATTTCCCCCCTCAGCTCTCTCCCCTGGAGGCTTCTATTCTGGTTCATGATCTGAATTGTTTGATTCCTAGGCCTGGAGTTTCTTGTTGAAGCTCTTTTGGGTTGTTGCACTGGTTTCTATTTCCCATGTCTCCCTCTTCTTAGCATTTCCTCTCTCTTTTTCCTATAGCATAACCTCAAGTGAAATTCTTAAAGAATGTTTTGTGGCTATAAACATTCTGTGTCCTTTCATGTTGGAACATGACTACCGACTCTTCATATTCAATCATTAATATGGTTTAGTTGAAAATCACATTGCCTCAAATATTTGAAACTATTTTATAATTGTTTTCTAGCCTCTATTGGTATTGGGAGCACTGAGATATTAGTCTGATTCTCATTTTTGGTGAAGAAAGAGTCTTATTTTTTCTTTAGGCTTTTGAATATTCTTTTTACCCTTGGTCTTCTAGGATAATGAAGTGTGAGGTGTGGTTTTAATAAAAATTTAGGACCCTTTCAAGACTGATTAGTGTGCTAGTCAGCTCTGGAAAATATACTTACATACTTTTTTGATAATCTCTGCTCCTCTGTTCTCTTTTGCAAAATTTTATTAACCAAATGTCAGGCTTCATGGATGTCTAATATATTCTCTGATACTTTTATTTCCTAGTTTTTTAAAAATTTTCCTGATTTAAAAATAATATTTGACTTCAAAGAAGTTTTCTTTAAGAGTTTTAATTTTTGCCCTTATTTTAAAAAATGTATTCTTATATACATTTTAATTAACATTATACATCCATATAGAATAAAACTTTTAAAAAACTAGCTGTTTCTTAAAGGAGGCAGGACCATACAATGGGGTAAAGACAGTCTTTTCAGTAAGTGGTGTTGAGAAACCTGGACCCACACATGCAAAAAATAAAACTAGACCACCTTCTTCCACTATACACAAGAATAAACTCAAAATGAGTTAGAGACTCAAAGGTAAGATTTGAAACATATAACCCCTAGAAGAAAACATAGGCAGTAAACCCTCTGACATTGCTTCAGTAATATATTTTTTATGGATATGTCTCCTTGGGCAAGAGAAACAAACAAACAACAAATAAAAAAACAAATGGAACTACATTAAAGAGTTATTGTACAGGAAAGGAAACCATCAATGAAATGAAAAGGAACCTACTGAATGGGAGATGATATGCACCAATAATGGTAATCCAATAAGGGGTTGATATCTGAAAAAGAGGAGGAACTCATACAACTTAACACAAAAAGACAATCAGATTAAAAACCGGGCAGAGGAACCAAATAAACACTTTTCCAAAGAGGACATACAAATGGCCAATAGACATATGGAAACATGCCTAACGTCACTAATCATCAGAGAAATGCAAGCTAAAACCACAGTGAGATATCACCTCACACCTGTCAGAATGGCTACTATCAGTAAATCAATAAATAACAGGTGCTGGCCAGGATGTGGAGAAAAGGGAACCCTCATGCATTGTTAGTGGGAATGTAGATTAGTGCAGCCACTGTAGAAAACAAAATAGAGGTTCCTCAAAAAATTAAAAACAGGACTAGCATATAACCCACAAATCCTACTTCTGGGTATTTATCCAAAGAAACCCAAAACACTAATTTGAGAAGGTATGTGTACCCCTATGTTCATTGCAGCATTATTTACAATGGCCAAGAAATGGAAGCAACTTAAGTGTCTGTTGATAGATGACTGGACAAAGAAGATATGGTCCATATATACAATGGAATACTACTTGGCTGTAAAAAAAGTAAAATCTTACCATTTGTGACAACACAGATTGACCTCGAGGGTATTATGCTAAATGAAATAACTCAGAAAGAGAAAGTCAAAACCACATGATTTCACTTATATGTAAAATTTAAAAAAAACAAGTAAAGGAACAAACAGTTGCCAAATGTTGCCAGATGGGAAGGATGTTTGGAGGCTGGGTGAAAAAAGGGGGAGATAGTGAGATGTCCAAATTGTCAGTTATAGAAAGTACAGCATAGAGTCAACATAGCCAATCATATTGTAATAACTGTATGGTGTCAGGGAGACCACTTTGTAAGTTATATGAATGTCTGATCACTATGCTCTATACCTGAAACTAATAATATAGAATGTCAACTGTAATTGACAATTAAAAAAAATAACTACCTGTCTCTCACACCTCAAGTCCCTTATTCATTCTCTACAAGGAGAGAACAAGATTACTCTAGCTTTCTATGTTTTTTTAAAATTTATTTTTATTGTATTTTCCCCATTACCATTTGTCCCCCTTATACCTCCCTCTCCTCCACCACGCAATCACCACACTGTTGTCCATGTCCATGTTGTTTAAATAATATTCTTGCTTTCCTTCTCTTCCTCCTTTTCTTTCTCCTACTTCTCCTTTTGCTGCTTATCCTCTTTTCCTCCTTATCTATCATCTTCTTTAATGCTGTAAGCATTTCTACCGACTTTCCACTTCATATTGAAGGTAAGGTGTTTAGCTCTCTTTTTTCTTCCACCTCTGTCATTAGGCATAGCCTTCCCAGGCCCATTTTCATCTATGGTCACAAAATGCTACACAACAAAATCTCAGCTGGATAAAGCAAAACATTCATTTCTCTCGATTGCAAGGCTTAGGTGATCTAGGACAAGCAGCTCTCTATTCTACAGATTTAGTCCCCTCATGTGTCTGGTGTTGACTGCATTGGCTAATCTGCACTGGATTCACCTGGGGCGACTTGGGTACACCTGCAGTCAGCCTCTCCCCCACGTGGCTGTCATCACCATGAAGGACACCGTGGGTGTGTTCTCATCGAGATGGTAGAGGGACAAGAGAGAAAGCCCATGTGAAACCTCTGCTAATATCCTATCAGCTGAAACAGACCATATGGCTGATCCCAAGATCAACAGACAGGTTAGGTTATTTTGCCCATGGTGGGGTTACATGGGAACCATGAAGTTACAGGGCAAAGGGCGTTGGTGCAGGAGGAGATGCAAAACTGGATGATTACTTCAAGCCTTCCTCTGTATATGTACATGGGTAAAACTGACATCCTAATTTTGTTTACATCAATATTGTGTTTCTATTGTATAACATTTTTCTTTTTTTGTTGTTAATGAATGTATTTTCTTACAACTTTTTTCTTTTTACTCATTCAATTTCAAACTTTTTTAATATTCTAATCTTACTCCTAGGATATTGATGCTGCATCAAGGATTCTAGCACATTCATCTTCCTGAACAAATCTTTCCAGGAAGCACCTGATCTGCTCCATTATGGGCAGATTGCCCCCCATACCAACGAACTAATGCATAGCTGCTCTCTGTTCCTGTGGAGCCTTCTTCTCTTGTGTGAATTTAGCCCATTGCTTGCTGTATCCATGTCTTCCTATTTCTTCATGTACACCCTTGCTCAGCAGCACATGTTCTCCAATAGCTTTCTGAGAAAGCATACATGGGAGACATATCTTTTGAGACCTTGAATCTATGATATGGCTTTATTCTACCATCTACCTTAACTGATGGTTTGGAAATCTGGAAGCCTATGGTCTTTGTAAAACTCCTCAGGCCAGTATTTCCCAACATTTATTATTTTGTTTGAAGACATTAATGTGTAATTTATTTTTTAAAAAAAGTATTTTGAGGACAGGGCAGGTTGATAAACATTGCATTAAGGAGCTAAACTGCTTTCTTTCTGAAGAAATTCTGAGTTTTTAATGTGCTAATGCATATTGTGACTCTCCAAAGAGATATGAGGTGCTGTGTTTTTCAAACCTTATTTCATCATTGGAAACTTTTCTCCTTGTTGTGTCATAAGGGAATAGTGTTTTGCAGAACAGACATCTGGAAATAGTATAAAATAATTCTGAGCTTGAGTGCCCTAGTATAGGATTCACCCCTTCCAGCCCCGGCCCCTTCCAACCCCTCCCAAGAAGCCAGGCTTTAAATCCTCTACTCAGAGCTGCTAGTGATTTTCAGAATGGAAATGTGTGCAGGTAGGAGGGGATAGCAAACCAAGAAGGTATGTGTCCATCAGAGAGATCATAATGGAAGAATTGTGCTTTTTAAAAAATGTATATAGTAATATATCTAAAACATTAGCTAAAGTCCTTTCTGCCGTTTATGGTATGGAAGCCATTTCTCAGTCAATTTTCCTCTTTATTTTGAAGAGGACAATGGATACATTTAAAAATACATCTGCCCCTCTGGGGCACGTCTTCTTCCCATTCTTAGGCCATGTGGTCCTGGGGAAGCTAACCCTGTCCTCTCTCCAGAATGGTCACATGGCCAATCCTGGTGAGAGTCAGCTATGAGAATTTTGCAGGAACTTGTAAGAAAGCAGATGTGATTGTTATTGGTTTTTGCTTGGATTGCCAGCTGTTTGGACAGCGCAGACTTAGGGCTACAGAGGCCTTTTTGCCACCTCGCTGGAGACGCTGCCTGGCAGTATAGCCAACTCGAGGGAAAGCAGAGCCAAAAACAGCAGCTCACCAATTCCTGGAGCCCTTCTATGAAACCCCAGATTCTTGCCTGATTTGTCAGTTCCATCTTTGCACATCTCAGCTGTGGAGGTAATACATCATTTTTAGGTTTCAGCTCATTTGAGTTTCTACTATTTCCAAAGAAAAGAATCTAGGCTAGTAGAGTTACTTTCCTCCCTTAGTGTCATAGGCTATTAGGATTACATGGAAATGCACATATAAGTGCTTATTATATCATTAGAACTCATCAAGTATTAATTTCCATTTACACTCTATTTTTTTCCCAGAAGACAGTGTTCTAGAACTTGATAGCCTATTGAGACCAATTAAGGAGAAAGAGAGAAGTCAGAATTTCAGGTAACCTATACTCCAGGAACCTATACTCCAAACCTATATTTGACATTGGGATTGAAAATTTGACACTGAGATGAAAAGTAGCTGAGTGGTTGTCAGGGTGTTGAATGTGGGATCTTAGCTCCAAACAGTGAACATACAGGTGTGGGGGGTAGGTTTACAGTTGTGCATATTGTTATTTTTTTATGAACAACTATAAAGCTACTCTTGCCCCACCTTGCACATCTGTTCTACATACTGTCTTGAGGAAACATGGGACCACATATGGATCTTTGCTAGTTTTCTGAGAGTTGCCTACAGAAGAAAGCAGCAGAAACTCTCCATCAGAGAAACGTCATTGTTTGTTGGTGCGCACTGGCCACACACCTGTGCTTGCCTGTATCCTGACCTGCTTTTGGTGCACACCTCTTGTGTCTCCCACATGGGCCAGTTCATGGGTTTTCAGAAGAAGCTCCTGGGATCTCTTTAGCATACTAAGGAAGTCAAAGAACCTTCACAGTGAAGTCAAGGGCTGGTTTGTCAGACATCCTGTTGTAGACACTGGCTTTTTTCCCCCTTGAGTGATGCTTTTTCTTTGGGGTGAAGAAGCACCATCCTGTTTTAAGGTTCATGTCATGTGTCTACTTGACAGTGCTGGTCCAGAGTGACCATCCTCATTAGCTCCATGTGTTTGAGTCTCTTCCATTCTTCAAAGCCCAGTTTGCACCTATTTACCATTAAGCCTTACATGACCCACAGAAGCCAGAATTGATCTTACCTTCCCTCTGAAATTCCATAAGACTTACCTGTTATCTTATTGACCTCTACCTTGTAGATTATCATTACTTCTGTCTATATCTCCCTATCATATATCACATGCTCCTCAGAGGCAAGAGCCACTCCTGATTCATGTCCCAGTTTCAGTGCTGCATGGTGATTAAGGGCAAATATTTCTGTATTGGACAGATAGACTCAGGCTCAGTACTCAGTACAATAACAGTGTTTGTTTTATAGGGTTGTAGTGAGAATTGGATGGAATGATTTAATTGAGCATTTAACATGGTACCTGTTACAGGACAACTTAAAAGAAAATGGGAGCAATTATTATTATGGCCTATCCCTTGTATTAGTCAGGGCTCTCCAGAGAAACAGAGTCATAGAATCAATAGGTTATATATCCTGTTGTATGTGTATACATACATATATAAATTTATATTAATTTATAAATATAATATAAAATATATGAAAAGAGTGATTTTGTGTTGAAAAATTGGTTCCTACAATTGTAGGGACTGCCAAGACTGAAACCTGTAGGGCAGGCTGGCCAGCTCGACATTCAGGGTAGAACTGATGTTGCCATCTTGAGAATTCTTTCGTGTTCAGGAAAACTCAATCTTTGCTTCTAAGGCTTTCACCTAACTGGAGGGGGACCATCCACAGCAGAGAGGGTAACCTGCTGTGCTTGAAGACTGATGATTTAAATGTTAATCACATCTTTAAAAATATACTGTCACAGTGTCATCCAGATTGGTGGTTGACCAAACCACTGTGTACTATAGCCTTGCCAAGTAGGCCATAAAATTAGCCATCACACTCAGAATAGAATGCACTTTATATTTTTTTAAAAATCTTAATAATGCTATGTTATTCTTGCACCTGAGATCCTTAGGTCAGAGAAGTAAGTTTATCAACTTGTTTCTTCCCAGGCCTCAGGCAACCTGTGCATGGGTCAGTCAATCAACAAACACTGCATTTATTGAATGACTACAATGTACCATCAACTACTCAAAGTGATGGCAACAAAGAGGTGAAGAAGGCAGAGCCCTTGAGCTTACATTCTGGTAGATGGGGGCAGACAGAAAACATGTGAAGCAAACAAGACACTTTCATGTTCTGATAAGGGCTCTGAGGGATAAAAAACAGTGTATTAGAGTTAGGAGACAATTCAATATGTGGTCATTCAAGACAAGTATCTCTTAGGAGGTCCTTTGAGTTGAGTCCTGAGTGCAGTTCAAGAAGCAATAGGATGCTAGGACATAGAGCCCCACGAAGTGCAAGGACAGATGGGCCATGATGTTCAAGAGGCCGAGAGGGCTCCCAGCACTCTGGCTGCCCAAATGCCTTCCCAGGACCACATGCTGATGCTGCAGATGCTTCCAGAGCTGCAGGAAAACTCAAACATCACCCACACATGCCAATATATACTCTCCTCCTTTCTGCTTATTCCTCCATGTTTACTTCTCAGTATAAATGATTCCATCAGAGGGAGTGAGCCAAAAGTAGACTTGCAGATGCCACCCTAGGGAAAGGCAAGCTGTCTTCCTGAGCAAAGCCCAAACTACCAGCTTGTTTGCTCACAGTTACTAAGTTCATCCTTTGCACACAATAAGGGAGACTACAGAAAAGTCCTTGATAAACCACCCACCCACCTTCATAGTCCAGGCTCCTTTCCAGTGAGGTGGGAATTGCAGGCTGTGTCACTAGACTGTTTGCAAACATGCCTTTAGTCTGGAATATGGAGACTATTGTCCTGGTGTGTGCCTGAGCATACATGTGTGATCATATGTGTGTAAGTGCATGTATGTATGCATGTATATAAGTGTGGGTGAGTATACATGTGTAAGTGAATGTGTATGTGTGCATGAGCATGTGTTTCAGTACTCATGCATGTGATTGCATGTTTGTGAGCATGTTTAAATGTGTGTGCATGCATGTTTGTTGGGCTAGAGAAGGTAGTAAGAAAAGGATACTGGTTGTTCTGGTCTGTAGTTAGGCTGCTCTAATTACATCCTAACTTTTTTCTCCTTAATCTTTAATCCTCTGTGCCAGGCACTATGCTGAATGTTCAATCAAGTTGTTGGACAGGCAGCTCCACTGGAGGGCAAAACCAGGCAGAAACACAGGGCAGGAAGGCCTAAAGTCTGTGCAGGGGACTAAGGATGATGGTGAGCTCAGCATGGAGTATATTTGAAGAAGAGCTATGAGCAACATAGTGGGAATGTATGCGGGCCCAGATTATGGAGCCCCTTGGATGCCAGCGTAAAGTATGCAGATCTTAGGAACTAGTAGAGAAGACCCACTCCTCTCAAGGGTATATGCAAAGGGAGGGAAGCTCTGACTTAGAAAAACATCAGCATGAGTGGGTGGTAGAATGGCAAACAGAGAAGAGGATACCAGACAGAAAGCAATGGCATTAAATCCAATCAGAGGCTATGAAGTTGAACTGATGCTGGGGCTCCAGGGATGGAGAGAATGGCCAATGCTACCGGATAAGAGTTTACAGCCATGGGCAAGGGAGAGAGAGACACAGGAGAAGTTCAAGAGGACTCCAAGCTCTCTATCCTGCGTAACTGGGTAGAGTAGCAAAATGAGAGCATCTATGTGTTCTATCAACAGATGGCAAGAGATTTAGTATTCTCCCACTCCGGAGATTCACAATCAATTTTGAGGGCCTCTTCCTTCTTCCTCATTGGGGAAAGATGTATTCTGTCTTGGCCCCTCTTCAGTGGGAAGAAGGGCACACTATTGAACCCTTAAGACTGTCTCTGTGTTAAGCAGAGTTCCATCAGTCCTTCACCCTGTCTAAGATACAAGACCCCAGCATTCCATGGGATGTCTCTGGATCTGGGAATTCCCACAAGGGAAGTACTCCTCCCCACTCCCACCCCCCTTTCTTGTAGTGGTGCAGTTAGATAGCAATTGGATCCTGCATTGGGATGTGTAGCTGATGATCTGCTTTTTATATGTCCCATGCATCTCTAACTGCACTAATGAACTGTAAGTCTGGAGCAGGAATGGTGAAGACTTACAGCTTTTACTTGGGAAACCCCCTCATGTCAAGGGAGAGATTAACTGGGCCAACAGGATTCTCTGCTCAGGGGCTGCTAATAGCAAGTAACAAGGGCTATGAAAGCCTTGGGTGATTAGCACTGAGCACTATTTCTGGTGCCTTCTTCACCATTGTTTATTTTAGATTGTGGTCATCCAGGGAGCTTGCTCGGTGTGTGTCAGACATACTTAATAGGGAGGTGATCTGGGGATAAGAATGCACAAGATTGTTATGGGGTGAGAAGGCCTGGACTCATTCACATGTTTGACTGCTGATTAATTGGTTATCTAGGGGGAGCTCCTGGAGACTTCCCCGACATACCTCAGTTTCTGGGACTCCCTTTTCCTTAATGCTCAATCCTTAATCTTCTGCCACTTTCTTCCTTAATTGTTCCTTTGTCCCAGGTCAGTGTTGCTCACTTGAATGATTTACTTTAAACTTCAAGTTTTGATCCTTTTCTTCTCTAAGGTATTTATTACCTCCCCATTTCCTATTCTCCTAGATCTCTGTCTAGCTTTCTTCTTTCCATTCACTTTTAATTCTCATTAAATTAATTAAGATCTTTCATTCGCATTTATTCACTGAGACACATAATGTTTGAGACTCCTTTCTCAGACTGCCACTATTTTTGTTTACCTTGTGTTATTTCTTAGACTTTCTTTTTTTTCTATTTGCTCTGTTCTTATAACTTTTGTTAAACCCTCTCATCATTTTCTTCCCAATTGTCTTTTGACTGAAAAAAATCAATGTAAAAGTGTCCACCTATACAAGAGAATCTATACTAGATGACTAGATTATTTCCAAAAACAGTAAAACTGTCCTTGTCAGAGGTGAAGACCTTTGATACGATCCAAACCGTAACACTACAGGGGTTAGGACAGCTCACTGGAAATAGGGCTTACTGAACCAATACTTTGTATTTGTTTCTTTTCTTTTCTTTCTTCTTCTTCTTCTTCTTCTTTTTGACTAGCCAGAAATGAAGCAATTCCAAAGGCTGAAAGATTCAAAATGAGGGATGGAAGAAGAGAAGGCATATCATTGGGATTCTCTTGTTGACATTAGCTCTGTCACAGAGCCAAAGAGTTTTGTATAGTTCTCTGGGGGATTGTTTATCAAAATCACAAAACTAGTTTAGACAGAAAACTCTTCTCTGGATCAGCCCATGTCCGCTGTTTTATGATTAGTGTTCATAGCTCCTTCTCTCAGCATCACCCCCAAACACTGGGCAGGGGAACTCTAATAGCCCTGGACTCCTTTGTAATAATGCAGTTTGGATCAATTGAACATATCATCATGCAAAGCGTTCTTTAATCTCTTCATACTTGACTCAGATGGGCTCCTAGGATAATGCGTTCCATGCGGCGTGAGGTGGCGGAGTCCACCCTCACGTATTCAGAGGGAGTTCTAGCTTAAGCTACTCCAGTCAGGCAGGTGTTTTTGGTCCCCACGTGCCCTGGGGAGACAATTGTTCAGGTGCCCTCTGCAGAGTGTGCTTCCCTCCAGCATCCTTTATGACAAACGGGCTTGGCCCAGCCCGGGGGCAGGGAGCCTTCTTTCCTCAGGCTGCTGTGAGGTGGGGCCGAGTTTCCTTCACGGCCTCCACAGTGCTGCTCAGCCACGCTGCACACCTCAGCCTTCACTAGCAGCCATGCGAAGGCAACGGGACTTAGTCTCGGCCTCTTGTTTCAGTCCCTGCTCTGCTTATTGGCCAAAGGAACTTAGGCCAGCCATCAGATCTTTCTCGGCCTCTGTATGTCATCTGTAAAATGGGCATCACACCTGCTCAAATAACTCCTCAGAGCATTGGTGAGGTGAGAAGAGGTGAGAGAGTGCTTTGAAAACTGGAGTGTCCCACATGAAATCACTATTAGTACAGACAGCTCCCAACTTGTGACCTACAGTTTTTGACTTAACAGTAGTACAAAAGTGATAGTATTCAGTAGAAACCGTACTTTGAATTTTGATCTTTTCTCTGGCTAGGGCTATGTGCTCCATACAACCGTTCTGTTTTTCACCCTCAGTACAGTATTCAACAAATTATGAGACTTTGTTGTAAAAAAGGCTTTGTGTTGGATGATTTTGCCCAACTGCAGGCTACTGGACATGTTCTGAATCATGTTTAAAGCAGATGAGGCTCAGCTATGATGTTCATAGTTTAGGCGTATTAAGTGCATTTTTGACTGATGGTATTTTCAACTTCTGATGGGTTTATTGGCATGCAACACACAGTGACTTGAAGCATATCTGTTATTGTTGTCACTGTCCTTTGCGAAGGTGGCTGTTGGACCACCCTCCTGTGGAAGGATGATGTATGAAAACGTTCAGGCCTCTCATTTTTGTTTCCATTTCCACAGTGGGGCTTGGGTATGTGGCTGCTCCTGCTTTTCTCTCCCTGGCCACTCCCTGGACTTCCAGTTGTCCTTTCCACCCTTGAGACACTCTTGTTCTCTTCAGGTGTAGACTACTGGAGTAGTCTGCCGAAGCTGGCATTTCAGTCCAGAGTGGGGCATTTCCTAACTCTATCTGAGATACCTTTACTGACCAGTAAAGGTTTGAGGAACACAGTGAAGGTACACCCTGCAGGCTGGGAAGTTCTTAAGTCAGTGAAGAATGGGTGGGGCCCATTTCAACAAGAACATTTAAAGAGGGGCTTAGAAATAAAGCTGGTAGGAACATGAGCTTTAATGGAAATGGGATAACTGTGTGTGAATAAAAAATTGACACATTGTGCAGTTTCTGAATTGGGCATTAAATTTTTGATAAATGCTTTTTTAAAATAAAATGTTTTGTTTTAGTTAGAATACTTTTTTATATTTCATGTGCTTTATGCATATTAGCTCTCTTAGTCCTAACACTCAGTGAGGTTTGTATTATCGTGTCTCCCATTTTACAGATAAGAAAACTGATGTGCAGTGAGGTGAGGTGACTTCCTAAGGTTACCAAGTAGTGAAGTCAAGATTGCTTTTGTCTAGTTCCAAAGCTCAAAGAGAAGGGGTGGGGGTAGTTATCTATGAGGTTTCCAGTTTTATGTTAAAACACTCCCCTGACCTCTATCATAGCTTCTAAACTGTAAGAGAAAGGCTAAAGGATGCCCTGACCAATATGGCTCAATTGGGCATTGTCCTGCGAAGTGTAAGGTCACTGGTTTGGTTCCCGGTCAGGGCCCATACCTGGGTTGCAGATTAGGTCCCTGTCAACTGATCCAGATTTTCCTCTCATATCAATGTTTCTCTCTCTCTCTTTCTCCTTCCCTACCCCTCTCTCTAAAAATAAATAAATAAATGCAATCTTTAAAAAAAAAGACTAAAGGATTATTGCAAATGGAAGAAAGTCCATATTTACACTGGAAACTAGGGAATGCAGTCTTCCACATGCTGAAAACAATGAGGAACTTCTCCAGCATGGGGCATGATGATACTGGGGAACTCAGGAAGTGAAGGAAAGCTTGACTACAACCCCATGTTACCCCAGGGGAGCAGTCTGTTGGGGGTTCAGTCAACACAGCCAACAGAAAACCATCATGACAGGTGGTGAGTGAGGTGGGATGAGGCTTTAATGGTGATCTTTGCATTCTTTTAAAGCATTGCTCTTTCAGACGACAGGGACCAAAAAGACAGCTATAGAAGGTGGCAACCCATTTATCCTATTCTGCTTGTACTTTATTCATCAGAAATTCCTTGCAGTATCACATATGGACATAGTTATTATTCCAATGACTGACCCTGGGAAGCTACAGTGTTTCCACTGTTGCAGAGCTTTCCCAGGGACATCTGGAAGGCACAGATCAAAGTTCGTGACCATTTGGTCACTTCCCCATAAGATCTAGACTCCATTATTTAGGACAGTCTATTTTCTATGGGCATTCTCCTCCTCCTTCCTCTCCTCCTTTTCTTCCTCTTTCTTTCTATTCTTCAAGTTAATCTTCATTTTTATCAAAGGTAGTGAAGAGTTAGTAGAAAAATAGTAGTCCCTTCATTCTCCCCTTACCACCTCACAGGCCTGCTCTCCAGAAACAAAATCTTTCAATTCTTTTGTTTTACCTCTGATTTTCTAAATGTATGGTTGTATGGTCATTTCCTGACTTACTAATTTAGAAGTTGTCTATAATATCATATTAAGGTAGATAATGACTTACCTGCTACACTCATCTCCTCTTGCCCTCTATCATACCATAAACCTATGTACACTCCCTTTTCTCTTCTTAACAAAACTTTATTATACTTTTTTAGTGAAATAATTATTCATATTTATTAACATGACAGTAGTTCTGTGACCATCTAGATATTGCTATTGTGGAGCTAAATAAATCTGTTTTAAATGCATCAGATAATCCAATAGTTCCTTTCTGTTTTTCCTTGCTTTCCACCCATCCCCACCCCTGAAGTTCTTCATCTTTCTGCTCAATCTGTGCTGTGTCCTGTGGCCCTGGCTCCAAAGTTGCCTGAGTATTCTCCTTCATTGCTGTCCTGGGCATGCATCCCGGTCTCTCCTTTCACTGTCCTCTTGTGTTAGAAACCCTTTTCCTGGACCCTCAGTCACCCCCTGGTCTAATTTATGTTCTCATTTTGATAAAAGACATCCTCAGTACCTTTCTGAGAAAAAAAAAGAGACACAATGCTTTGAGGTATGTTTTGGATTCTTCATATATCAGAACATATCTTTATTTCTCTTTTACACATGACTACTAATAGTTTGGGTGAGTGTAGAATTTTAGGTTAGATATGATTTTCCTTTAGAATGTTGAAGGCATATCTCTGTTTTTGTCCACTACACCCCACTTTAGGTTAGCTTAAGATCCTTTTGTTATTTTTGTCTCTTAGTTTGTGTTTTGTTCCATTTGTTGTGTTGGGTGCCTGGTAGATTTTTCTGATCTGAAAGTGTCCTACAGTTTTGAGAAATTTTCTCTATTTTTTTTATAATTTTATCTCAACTACTTCCTATGTTCATCTTTTTTTTTTAGTTCCTTGTTAGAGGAATTAAATCTCCAGTTTTTTTCCTACTATTGCCTAACTCTTTATATGCTTTTTCTATTTTATGATAGGTTGTCTCAACTTGGCCTTCTAACTCTTCCCTAAATTTAAAAACAAATTTGACTCTGAGATTTTAAATTTTCATATGTTCTTTTTCTCCAGTTATTCCTCTTGTTTTCTTCATACACCCTCTTATTCTTGTTACATGGAAGCAATTTTACTTCTGTAAGGTATGTATCCTAGTTTCTTATTTTTTTCATAAGTTTTCTTTTGTTTCCTGTGTTGTCTCTGTTTCCTTTAAGTTTTGTTTTATAAAAATTGTTTTGTGTTTTGGCCTTTATCTTTAATATTGGGGGCTTTCCCACACCTGAGTGATCCTGGTCAACTGATTTAAGCATAAGAATGAGGCTCTTGGTGCCTTTGGCTGGTGAGTTTTACCACAGGGTGAGATGCTGCCAACCTTGTTCCTTGGTTGATGAAAATAATCACATTTTTTAAAGGTTTTATTTATTTATTTTTAAAGAGGGAAGGGAGGGAGAAAGAGAGAGAGAGAGAAACATCAATGTGCAGTTGCTGGGGTCCATGGCCTGCAACCCAGGCATGTGCCCTGACTGGAAATTGAACCTGCGATGGTTTGGTTCACAGCCCATGCTCAATCTACTGAGCTACGCCAGCCAGGGCAAGAATCACATTTTAAAATGACAGATTCTGGTTTATAGGCCTGAGTGGGGCCTGAGACTGCATTTGCAGTCAACTCCCAGGCAACCTTTCTATTGCTGGTCCACAGGTTCTAGACTTGGAAAAAGCCAGAGCATGAAGGGCATCACACCCCAGAGGCATATTCCAGCTCTAATTCTCCTTTCTGCTGTGCTCTCACAGCTCTCACAGGCATGGGCTGAATTAGGCCTGGCTTTTCTGCAGTACATTGCTTCCTGGAATAGTATCTGTTGAAGTCTGGTCTACAGGAGCGACTCCTCTATGCAGTGACATATGACCCTGGTGCTTTCCTGTCCCTACCCCCTGGGCACCCCAGGACCATGCACAGATTATAGCAGGCATCCCCATCCTCCGGGCCACAGACCAGTACCTATCTGGGCCTGTTAGGAAGCAGGCCACATAGCAGGAAGTGAGCTTGAATGTAGTGCACTTTAATCATCCCCAAACCATTCCCCCACCCCCAGTCCATGGAAATACTGTCTTCCACAAAATGTTCCTGGTGCCAAAAAAGGTGGGGACTGCTGATTATAGAATAGTCTGCAGCACCTACAGCATATTTGTCCCCTGACAACTTGCTTTCTCATTTTTCTAGTAGTTCTTGCTCCAGCCCCACATCCATCAAGGAGTCAACTGGGAAAATGGTTGGCTGATTATGGCAAAGCAGCTTCAATCCCAAAGCCAACGTTTGGGAGTACTGTCACCAGTTTCCTCTGGACACAGTAAACTAGCAGCACTGAATCATAGGACAGAGAAAACAAAAGAAAGTTTTCTTACTTTACATAAAAAGACAGAGAATGAAGCCAAAGTGACCTAATGTGAATTTTCAGAATTAGCATTTGCTCTTTTCATTTGCCTAATGTAATTCCAGTTCTGCATATTCCTTGGGGATTTCATTTGTCTGATGTGGTTTTATAAGAAGCAAAAGAAGTGTTTTAAGGAGCAAAGGGATAAAAAAACCTAGCTTGTTCTTAATATCTTATTTCGATTTGTTTGTAATGAATGTAATTGGACTTTCCTTAATGCATTTTTTTCTTCCTGAAAGCCTGACATGAACTTGAGAACTTGGGACTTTATCTGGCCTACATCAGTTCAGAGTGGATTCCTTCTGGATGCTGCAGTCAGTCAGGGTGTATACAGCTCCTGCTTCTTGGGGCAAGGCCTGTGACATCCTGGATCTTTGCCTTGATCTTGTCAATGGGGTTACTGGGTGCAACTTCAATGATGATGTCTTATTAGTACAAGTGAATCATAGTAATGAGATCTGTTTGGTTTTGTGTCATGCTCAGCATCCTGCCAAAATGCAAATGGATACAGCTAAAAAGGGATATTCAATCACATCAACAAAAACAGCATGCATAAGTTTTGAAGAGTTCACTGTTAGGGAATCTAATCAGTCTCTGATTTTTGCTCTGGGTTATGTGACTGTACATCTAATTACTTACTCCACAAAGACTGGGAAAAAGAGCCCTAGCATGAGGGAACGGATGTATACTCACTGGCTCACAGGCTTGCTCACTGTTATTTGGTACAACATTAACATCCCTTTATGTTTCTTGAACATTTGCCTGGCTGTGTTTTCTCAGCAGGGTGGACAGGAGGCTGATGGGGTCTTGAAGTGCCTGGCTGGACCTGGGAAGCTCCTGCAAACTGGGACATTTGCTTGGCTCACTGGCTAATGAGTAGAAAGATTGCCAAGAGTAATAACGTGTCAGTGGAATGTCCTTGATGACTGGCACAGCTCATTAAGAAAAGACACAAAACCAGGGAGACCCTTGGGAGGGGTGGGGGCCTGGGATGGTCAGATTGTGGAGGTGGGGGCCGTGCCTCAAGGAATTTAGCTTTCTCACAATTAGGTGTTTTGAAGGAAGACAGAGCTGGGACACAGCTGACTAATTTTGGCTAATTGAGATTTACATGGGTCAATGGCCAGAGGTCTTGCTGCTGTTAAAACAGGATGACATTCGTTCTGGATCCCTGGGTGAATAGTGGCCCATGTGTGCCTGAGGACAGTGGAAAGTGGCACCTTCCTAACAAAGGACAGCTTTCATGGGATGTGCCCTTCCACCCTTATCCTAGTTCCTGGCATTCAGCAGTACGTCCGATGGCCTCTGATTTACCCAGGTGGAGTTGCAGCTAAGTCTCATGGCCCTTCTTCTCTAGGAGTGAAGACTAATGAGGAATTGCTGTCCCTTCTGCTGTCTGTCTGTCTGTCTGGGACACTGCATCTGTAAGATGTACTTCTGAGCTGTAGGAAGGCCACAGAGGTGCTCACCATTCCGGGTTTTGGGTGTGAGAAAGGCTGACCGCTGTTTTAAATGTAGAATATAAGTTTCTGTCTACAACAGATAATGTAATTCTTTCATTTTTTACTGATTCTAGAGAAAGGGGAAGGGAGGGAGAAAGACAGGGGGAAATAACAAAGTGAGAGAGAAACATCGATTGGTTGCCTCTTGCCCACACCCTGACTGGGGTCTTAACCCACAACCAAGACATGTGTCCTGAGCAGGAATCGAACCTGTGACCTTTCAGTTTTCAAGATGACATCCAACCAACTAAGCCACACTGGCCAGAGTGATAACCCAATTCTTTATTCTCTTCTAATCACCTACATCTGACAGCAAGCCCTCTTTCCTACCCATCTTACACTAGCAATGGAAAATTCATTGAGTGAGTAGAGGAGCTCTCTGCCAGTGCATGGCAAGGCCACTTGCCTGATCACGTGGCAGCTTTGTGCCTACTGGAGAAAGGCATGTCCTCCTCGGGATGGTGTCCTGCAGTGGGGTGCACAGCTCAGGGAGTGGAGCACAGGCTGTATTTCAGTGACCACTTGCCCTATGGTCAGGCACCTAGACAGGGCACAGATCACATGGTTGTGCACAGTAGTCCTGGTTAGTTGGCCTGCAATGGCATAAGGTATAGAGAGGCTCCTAGATGCAGGGACCATTAGTCTCACTGAGATGCCCATCATCCCAGCCCCAAGTTCCTCTCAGATCCGAGGGCCAGAGTCCTTCTGTAGCATGTATGTGTCCACTTTGAGTTCTTGCCTACTCACTGGGTGGCCACATAGACCCAGGTCCAGGCCCTGGGAGAAGCTGCATACGTCTTCTGCCCTAGTGGGGAATCCAACATCTTTCTCCCACATTGCTGGCCTCAAAGGTACTGACTTTCTTGCTCTCTCTTTTCTAACACTTAGCTTAATCTTGTGGAAGTTTAAGCTTTAGAAAAGACAAGGAGGACTGCAGCTCAAGATTTTCCACCTTCTAAAAGTCCCTGAGGAAAGAATAGGCATGGCCAGTTACCAACTAGAAATGGAAGAGAAGAAAAATGTAGACAAAGCAAATGCAAACTGATTAAAATTTCAAAACATTATTCTATCATGTGTGCTCTGAACATGAAGCTTCCTTGAAGGAGGGGTGGAGGGAAGCCTGTGTTCTCCTGAGATGGCTGAGCAGACAATGGCCCAATGAATGGCCCTGGCCCTGCACAGACTTTGAAGAACATTTATAAACGGTTCACAGCTACTCTGGCTGGGTGAGAAAACACGTTCTTGGTAAGATGTCATCAGTCTTCAACAAACTTACCAATATTGTATTTTTGAAAAATTCAAGATGAATTGGGACAATTGGGTGATTGTCTGAAGAACTGCAGGGGCTCCTTCAATAATTCAACAAAAGCCGAGGTCCCATTAGGCTGAGGGGCTACATATAATCTGGCTCTGCCATGGACTGAGTGTGGCCTTGGGCAATCTCCTCTGCGAGGAGCTGGCTGGGCTAGGACTGGATGATTGCTTAGGAACATCGCACCATCATTGCCTATAAATATGCTGTCATATGGAGGTCGTCTTGTGCTAATGAGAAGACTGGGGAAGCCTGAAGAACAAGTCAATAATTGCTTTCCCTTCTGATTTTTTCTCTTATTCCTTCATCACTTCAGTCTATTATTTTTGTTTCTCTCTTTTACTCTTTTGTTCTCACTCCTTCCTTCTTCACTCATCTTTGTTCTTGTTTCCTCTCTCTTCTCCTTCTTTTGCCTTCCTTTAATGATTATTATTATTTATATTTACTGAATTAACTTTTATAAGCTCCGACCTTAAACTTAGCCAGGTTGAATGCTATATATTTCCACCTAAACCCAGAAAGAACAGTCAAATAAAAATTTAAATTTTTAAAGTTGATACATAATTCTCAAATATGATTTTCTCAGAAGATCTCATAGAAAGAACTCTCCCCCCACCACCAACTTTTGCCACCCCCTGCCCTGCACAGGAGAAGTGACCTTGTGGCATTGTTAACCTCCAAAATGAATGTTAACTAGGAGATATTTGGGACGAGGCAGCTCAGTGGGAAATACCTCAGTGCCTTCTTTGTAGATATGAGATACACTAAGATGGACATATTATGAAAATAATACTAGGCTGATATGTCACTGTGAGTACACATATGTTCATAGGTAGGTTAGAATCAATTTAGGGTCATTAAAACATCAGGCTGCTCTGGAAATGAGCTCAGCTCTCTCAGAATTTCAGGTCCAGCAGGTTAGCTTTCCATAGGTCGAAGAAAATACTCAGATTGGCACAGAGCCATTGTTGGCTCTCATGCAGAAACTCTGTGACTTTGATACTCAGTGAAAAATGCACATCTGGAATGATATCAGACCTCACCCTTTTCAAGCTTCTGCTCCTTGGTATTTAATTATTATGACTTAGATGTGACTCAGGCTACAGGCTTTATTTTTAGCAACAATCAGAACTGCTCTTGATGAATAAATCAGGAATGCTGTTTACTTTTTACATTAGAGCATGTGACTAAATTCATTTTTTATATCTTGAATTAACAAATCTGACACGACAACACATTAAAACATGTTCTGAGCTGTGAATAAAGAGCAGTTTACAGACTGCTTTCTGCAGGTTGCTATTATCTCTTCTCTGATGTTCTGGTAAATAGCACTATTATTTATGTCTTGGGTCCCACCTGGAATTAAGATTATAAAAACTAAAAGGAACCTCAGGCATAATCTGGTCCAATCTTCCTTTGACAGAGAAGAAGATTGAGGTTTACAGGCTGAATTCACATGCCAAAGTCACTCACTAGGGATTGATAAAACTGGGCCTAGAAACCTTGCAGTAACCCTGACACCATCCCCTGACCTCTCTACCATCTGCCCTTCTTCAAGCATGGAGCATCTACCATTGCCAGTTCCTGGAATCACTTCTGGTGTTGCAGGATATCAGATTAAATACCTGAACTGCATGGGGAGTCAGTCTTTCCAATTCTCCTTTTCTCTTCTGGATTGCACCAGCTTTATCCCAAACACTGTTTCGAACTTGGAGAACACAAGGATGAATCAACTGTAGTTCTTCCCACCTCTCAAGGATGTCTCACCTGAAGAACCTATTTCTCCAGATCAGACTGTATGTGATTGTATGTGTATTTGTGTGTTGATGTGTATGCATGGGTATGCATGTACTTGCATGCATTTTTTCTGTTTCATTTGCAAATATATCCTAAGGAAAAAAGCCTCTGAGAAGCTAAAAGTCCCAGTTACCTACTCCAGTTCATCACAGGAGCAGTCTTTATTTTTTTGAGAAATGTTCACCACAATAACTCTAGTTAACATCCATCATGATACAGAGTTACATTCTTTTTTCTTGTGATGAGAGCTTTTCAGATCTACTCTCTTAGCAAAAGAAATCTTAAGGAGAAAAAGTCTGTCTTTGGAACTAGTCTTTAACTCGAATACTCACTAATCTCCTTTAACTAATTAAACAACAAATCTTAAGGCTCAGAGACTTCAGGAGGGAATAGCCTACAAGTAGAATTTAACAGCATTGGTTTGTTTTCATTCCCTACTTACAGAAAGTATATTAGTTATTTACAGCTATGTAATAAAATATACCCAAACTGAGTGGCCTATAACAGCAATAAACATTATCTCACACAGTTTCTTTGGGTCAAGAATTCATGAGCATCTCAGCTGGATGCTTGCAGTCCACAGGCTGCCATGAGGCTGAGCCACAGTGTCAGCCAGGGCCACTCTCACCGGGCAGTGTGACTGGGACTGGGTATTTGCTTCCACAGTGGCTCAGTCACATAGCTGTTGGCAAGAGGCCTTGGCTCTTTGCCACATGGGACTACTCACAGGGTGGTTTGACTGGCCTCGTAACATGGCAGCTGGCCTCTCACAGAGCTAGTGATCCAGGAGACAGCAAGGCAGAATCATAATGCTTTTTATGACCTAACTTTAGAACTCACACTCCATCTTTCCTTCAGTATCCTATCTGTTATGTAGGTCAGACCTCACCTGTGTGGGAAGAGGCAATCCAGCAGTGTGAACACAAACTGACCAGAAGCATGGTGGCTATTTGGGAGACTGGTTCCCACAGAATGTGATGCTGCTCTTCTCTGTGGCCATGTCATGAATCTACCTTTTAAGTAAATATGTTTAAGTGTTAAAGAGCTAGTCTGGTTTAAACAAAAATGCTAAGTAAATTCTAACACAGGTGGTCCCCACTATCACAAAAATTGTGCAGGTAACCGGCCTATGTCTATTCATTGGGAAATATCTCATGACTCCATGGGACCCTCCGAACCCAGAAAGACAAAGAAAAAGGCTACTTTCAGTGTTGGTCCCAAGCCTTGGTCATAGTGGCTACTCAAGACAACTCTCACCTCAGTGGGGAGAGGCATACAGTGACAGACTTCCATTTGAAGAAGTCCCAAAGTATCCTCTTGTCTCTGATGTGTTTTTAGCTGCCACCTTGTGCACCTTGGGTGGAACTTGGAGTTTTGACCTTGGAATGACCTCAGTCCTTACTCCACATCTCTTTTCTTACTGTTCCTGCCTCCCTGCTGCAATGAGTCATCTGTCTACAACCAGACATAACTTTGCCATGGGATGAGGTTTGTTAGGGAACAAACTCTGTAAAGGGTCATTAGAGACTGGAGATTTGTTCTAGTTTATTAAATAACTTCAACTGATGAATTTTATTGTCTAAACATCTTTGATGCTTATTTTGTTGAATTTAGCTTTTTTTGTACTCCAGGAATATCTCCACCTGGGGTCTTGACATATTAGAGTATCTTTCTAGAAATTATGTACCCAAGATCAGGCTAAGTGGGCTTATAGGCAGGCTCTAAATTCCAGGTTGCTGGCATACCCCCTGATCATTCATATTCATACTTATTTATTCATTTAAATATGTTTATTGATTTTTTTAGAGAGAGAAGAAATGAGAGAGAAACATTGATTGGCTGCCTCCCATATACTCCCTAGCCAGGGACTGAGCTCACAACCTAGGCATGTGCCCTGATGGAGAATTGAACTCTCAAGCTTTTGGTGTACAGGATGACACTCCAACCAATGGGGCCACACTGGCCTGGGCCATATTTGTGTTTATTTCTTCCCACATTTTCCCAAGGCTTCTCAGTAAAATTTTCTACAAGGTCAATTATATCAGGAATTCATCTGTTTCAATTTTTTTCTTAGATACATTTCTTAATAACTTTTTTCTATCTGAACTACACATCCCTCATCTTGAACTATTACTTCTGTTTGTTGTAATTATTAGAATCACCTTTGTCTCTCTTCTGGATTGGATTTTCTGCTCTTGGATCTCATATTTTAGCTTCTTTTTTGGTAAAGTAATTATTCTGCAGTAATTGTTCCATTGAAGATGACACCAGCAGAATGCATGCTCATGATAGCCTTCAGTGGACTTGTCTCTGAAGTCTGCCCCATTTTGGACCAAGTATTATCTAGATGTGGTGTCCAGCAGTTACACGGGGATCTCCTTTCACACCATCCCAGAACTTGCCATCACTTCTCTACTGTGTTGTACTCCCTACTTCCGAACCCTAGGCCATATTTACCTAGGCTCTTGTTCTGGTGAAGCAAATTCTTCTAAGAAGAAATTCCATGGGAAGTAACGTTTTTGGAATATTTCAAGTCTAAACATTTTTATGTTATACTTGTGTTTGATTATTAGTGTACTGTAAATGGAATTTTAAGTTGGAACTCATATTCCTTCAGATTTTAAAGGACGATGATCCATTGTTATCTATCTTTTGGTGTTGCTGTTGAGAAGTTCTAAGCTGTTCTCAACCTTGACCCTTTGAATGTGATTTACCTCTTTCTCTCTGGAATCTTGTGGAGTTTGTCATTCATCTCCTGAAATTTCACCATGATTTGCCTGGATAGAAAGTATCATATTTTTCCATGTATAGTGTGTACTTTTCTGTCCAAATTTTTGAGGGAAAAATAAGGATGTATATTACATATGGGTAATATGAGTACATAATGAGTACATACCATGGGTATAATAACCCCATGTATCATGTGCACAAAAACGTGAGTGCACATGATACATGGCAAAATACAGTATGATTTTTTCAACCATACCCTTTCCATTTTGAAAGTTACATTTTCATTTCTGTTCTGTAAGAGTTCTGATCTTATTGTTGATGATGGTGATTGTCTAACTTTCTTTGCCCTGCATTACCTTTCTGAAACTGTTGGATTCCATGGACATCTGCTAATTTTCTTACATTCCCTTTCTTGTTTTTCCTTTTTTCCCCTCCTTTTTTCAGAAAGATATGTACAGTTTTATCTTCCAACCTTTAGTTTACAATTTCAGACATCATTGCTTAAATTCCTAAAATCCTTGTTTGTGTTTTGGATATTCCTTTATTTAAATATAAAATTCCACTCCCCTATTCATAACTCATAGATGTAATATATTTTTTAACATTCATAGTATTATGTTCTTGAAATAGTCTTTTTCCAGCAGTTTGTTTCCTACATGTTATTTCCAGTTGTTTGTTTTAGTCTTTGTCTTAAATGCTTGCCTTGTATCTGTTCTATGTTAAGAATGAGGGACTAAAAAAATGAATTTATAGTTCTGAGCATGTGAGTGTAGTCTTGAAAAGTGACACTTGAGGGAAACGAGATGACAATTAAAGTGCAGTGTACTCATCAGTGTGACGGAATGGCACCAGGTGTTATGGGGAGAACTTGACATGAGTGGGTATTTGACTTTGATGGAGGGTCAAGGGAGGCCTGGCCTCCTTACTGAGAGTAGGTCTTAGCCTGTTATACAGTGTCTCAAGCTCAAGGAACAGCATTCATTCATTCACTAAATATCTTTATGTATCAGACTGACATGGGGTACAATGATGAAGAAAAGATATGGTCCTACTTTCATGCCTTCAAGAGGGGAAGACAGACAAGTAACCAGCAATTAAAATAGTGTGAAATAGTTATGAGGAATCCCTGTGGCACATGCTTTGAATTCAAAGTTTAAATACAACTCCCCTCAAAAGACACTGTCAGAGAAGCAAATGGTATTCCAGATAGCTTGTAGGTGAAGTCAGATTTTATGGACTAGCTTGGGGAAAACCTCCACTATTTACATCATTGTAACTTTCAAAGAAATGCATTAATTTTTAAGTGCCCATTATGTACTAAATGCTCTGTAGGCATTTTGCACTTCAAGAAACAGACTTAAAACTGCACTTTTGAAGCAAAGCACTTTTAAAGTTTTGGCACTGCCTACAATGTTATGAATGGCAAAATGTGGAGTTAAATTAGTACCAGATTTTCTGTTGTTGGGGATGGTCTCTTGTTTGGAAGTCTTTGATCCTTCAGGCATTGATGCTGAGCTCAATATGTTTTTAGCACTAAGGCTTTAGGAAAGTCACTTGATTGCTTTGTGTGTATGTATATTTGTATGTGTGTGTCTCCTTTTTTATGTGTAAAATGAGTGTAATGGCTCTGTCACTCATCTGGAATAGCAGTGTACCCACCCCACCTGGAACATGATCAGAAACACCTTAGTTATGCTCACTTCAGTAGAACCCAGAAGGGCAATGAATTATGGGGGGAAATACAGGAAGAAAGAGTTGGGAGATGAGTTTTCATTCTAGTTTTGTCCACAGTTAGAGGAAAACCTTTTCACTTTCTCTCCTGGTAGTTTTGCTCATTTATAAAGGGGTCAGTCATATCTGACCTGTTCATTTCCCCCACTTACACAAAGAATCAAAGCAGGCAACAAGGGGGAAGTCAGAAGATTGACACAAATTTGAAACGTTTTTCTGGCAATGACCACAATAGGCACGAGTGGCTTCTGCAGGGTGGATACCCCTCACCCCACTGTGCTAGGCTAGAGCTAAGGTGTGGAAACAGGCTCAGCCTGACAAAACCTAGGGTGATGGGAGAGTGCCTCTGAGTTTTGTTCCTACCTTCGCTGTTTCTGGCTTATCTGGGACAGCCCCCCTCCCCTTGCCCAGTGGCGGGCCATTCTGCAACCTACCGCTGGTGGAGTTGACTGTCAACAGCAGGCGGTGGAGAACCTGGAAGTTTTCAGTGTGGTCCTCAGACCCGCTGCCATCCGCCTCACCCTGGAAATGGTTGAAAATGCAGCGTCTCCTACCCCACCACACTCACTGGATCAGAAACTCTGCAGGTGGGGAGGAGCAGTCTGTGTTAATGGCTGTTCCAGGGAATTCCGATTCTCTCACCAAAGTGCCAGGGCCACTGCCTCAGAGATGCACTTTTCAGACTTTCATGTGACTTACAATCTTATTAAAATTCAGATTCTCATGCAGAGAGTCTGTGCTGAGGCTTAGAAAAGGTTGCACTTCTCCGAATAGCTCCCAGGTGATGCTGGTACATCTGGGCCACAGACCACACAGTGAGTGCTGAGGCTACGGTGGAAACAGCTGCGATGGAGATGTGGGTCCCAGGACCAGGCTGCCACAAACTTGCAGGTGACTCCCGGGATCTCACTTCCCCTTGCACCTTCAGTTTTGTCCTCAGGTCTATAAATGGGGGTCAGATCTTCCCTTGGAGTCTTCCCAGCTCTGATGCTGCATACCTCTAATCTGATGACTTATTCTCATGATGTTTGATACAGAGGCTTCTCAGAGTAACAGACCATTGGAGTGGGATAGCGAAAAGGAGAGCGCTGGATGCAGAAGTGGCACCCTGGGGCGGTCTAACAGCTAGCAGGGCCATGTCCTACCACAGGGTGAGGCAGAGGGCCAGGGTGTGGAGGGCCAGGGCACCCATATCCCAGCACCCACCTCCTGCAGCATTCCCAGCACCTGGTGTGCAGAGGAGGCTCAGGCCTGCTTCCTCAGCCCTGAAACCACTGGTTCCTTCAGGGCAGAGTGATGCTTTGCAGAGGCCCGGGGCTCTGGAGGAGAGGGTCTGGGTAAGAATCGGACCCAGGTCATGGATATGGTCCACATTGAAGATGAAGAGACCCTCTCCCAGGCCTCCACAGCCACTTTAGATGTCCGTTCCTGTTTTATAAGACACACAGAGCCTGACACCTGGCAGCTTTGGGGGTTTCCTCTCCCTGACTGCCTGAGTTGACTTTCTTTCCCGGGACTGTCAAAACTCCTGTGGTCACACAGCCAGGTGCTCCAGCTCTTTGGGCTGTTGCTGAAACCTTCCCAACCCGCAACGCTAAACTCTCAATTTTTGGTTTGAATTCTTCCTTCCCGAGGAGCTCTGGCTACCGTGAGGTCTTTCCCACTTCCTACGGAAGCCTCTTCGCTTCTGAGCAGCACGCAGCTGTGAGGCTGCCGCCTGGCCCACAGCTGCCTTCGCAAGCGGTACAGCTTGCAAGTGCAGCAAGTTGGGGTGCCCTCCGCAGTGTCCGTGTTTGCTTAGAGGAGAGGCACGCAAAAGGCTGGAGACGTATTCCAGCACAAAGTACTGTTGAACTCAATGCGTGGTGCACCTCAGGGCTGAGGCCAGACTTGGCCTGCTGCGCCCAGGACAGGGTGGTGGATGTATGGCAGAGCCAGAGTTAGGGTTCTGTCCAACCTTTCTTTCTTTGCTTTTATTCTTATTTTTTATATGCAAGTCTAAATTTCTTGAAGAAAAGTTATTTAAAAAATTCATAACCTCTCCTTCACAGATAATTATTATTAACATTTACCATATTCTGGGCATATTTTTTTCTTTTCATAAACATAATGAGAATGTAGGACAGGCAAATGGAATGTATACATATTTATATTTTTAGTCTAAATGGAATCATAATGCACTTACTTTTCTATAGTGTCCATTACAAAATTATTACATGCATCTCGACATGTCAGTATGAGCCTCAAAATCACCATTTTTAATAGTTGCACAGTACTTTCTCATATGCATGTACCATAGTTTTTAGAATCAGTCCTCTTTTTTTTAAATATTCAGATTGTTTGCAATTTTTTACTGATGTCAACCGTGTTTGATGAACACCCACAATATTTTCCTTGGCATGGATTTCTCAGTGCAGAACCAGGATAAAGGGTATGCACATTTATGCAAGGCATTTGGAACATCTCACCCAAAGTGAATCCAGAAAAGCTGTAATAATTTACAGTTGCCTTGGCAGTCTGTAACCATGTCTACTTATTAGTACACTTGCCAACTAGGGATCCTTATTCTTCTATGCAATTTTTTAAAAAGTGTTGCCAATTTAATAAACAAAAATGGTATCATATTATTTGAGCTTTTTTGGTTACAAATAAATGGAATCCTTATTGGTCATTTGTATTGCCCTTTCTGTGAATCACCTGTTTGTATCTTTTGCTCATTTCTTTTTCAAGTCGGTACCTTCCTTTTTCTTATTGATATTTAAGGATGCTGTTAATTTCTGTCTATTATGTGTGTTGCAAATATTCCTCTCAGTTTGGTGGTGCCTGTTTTCTAATATGATTAATGGTATTTTGCAATGTAGAGATACTCTTAGCTTTTGTGCAGGCTAATCTGTCAGTCTGCCATGAGGCCTCTGTCTTCTGCAGGCTTGTTTCTGAGGGTTTCAGGCACAGATGTTGGGCAGGCTCTCATTTTTTAGAGCCTCACACAGCACTGTGGAAACCCAGAATTAGAGCAAGGTCTTGATCGCATCTGTTTTTCTCTGAGTGGAAGCAACACATGTTCCTCTAGGAACTGCCCTGAATGTGTGGGTATTAGCAGGTGTGTAGGCACTTTTGTTTTTAGTTAGAATTGCCGGCGTTAGGTATTTCCAAGGTCAAAGTTCCCCAAATTGTTTTTTCTTGGAGTTTTTAGCTTCATAAGACATGCAACACTTTGGTAGTTTCAGACTCATGAATGTTCATGCTGGTGGTCTCACGGAGCACAGGAAATGAAGCCCTTTCTTTATTCAGATGGTCCAGTTTGGTATTGTTTGCTTTTTGAAATGAAGTGCAGTCTTTAGTGGCATTGGGAGAGTAAACAATATTTTAATAATGTAATAAATCAATAGTTTGATTAACAGTTTAATAATTCTTTAATATCACTAAATAATAATTCAGTGGAAAGACAAAGTGACTTGGCTTATTGCAAATCACTACCTTTATGACAGAAAAGTTATCTTGGGATTTCAAGCCTTCTCTCAGTCTTTCATTGTCTTCTCCTTATGACCTCTGATCTATTGCTAAGTTTCATAGATGCTTTATGAGAACTCTTTTTCTTTTCCCTTATGACTCTTATCTCTTTGCTCTTGCCATTGTACATCCTCCAGGAGGTTCTTGTCATCTCACACTTGGGTTATTGTAATAATTGTCTCATTTGCCTCCTTTGTTTCATTCTCATCTCCTAAAATCCTACTGAGTTCCTACCTCATCTCCTTGTCTTTGGTGAATGAAATACCTTCAGTGACTTCTCATTTCATACAACTATTGCTCAGTCCCTGGCCCCCCAACCATCAGGCTCCCACTGACCTCCCCAGTCTCATTCCTTGGGAGGCCCCAGTGAACCATCGTCCTAGCCAACAGCGATGGTCTGTGGTCCGAGGAGCACCCTGCCTCCACAGCTCTGCTCAGGCCATTTTCTATGATGAAAGGGCATTTCTAAGGTTAAAGTTCACAAAGTTGTTTCTCCTACTATTCCTTAGCTTTAGGAGAGGTGAGATGGTCTAATGGGCATCCAGCCCTGGGGCTTTTCTCTTCCTGAAGACCTTTAGAGAAATCATTTCTTCCACAAGCATTTCAAATGTACAGTCTTGGGCTATTTCTATTTTCCATTCTGTTTCTTGTCCTCACTCTCCAGTGACCCAAAAGGCCTCAGCGGGCAGAGAAGGAGCCTCTGCTTTGAATCACCAGTTCCTTTCAGCAGTGAGTGCTCCATAAGACAGTTCATGGTAAGTCCCCTTACTCATGTGTTTTAAGTTGTTGGTGTGTTGGGAACTGCCCTGCCTGGTTTCGGGAGCTGCAACCATTCCCATGGATAAGGCTGAGTGAGCGACCTTGGGACCATAAGCCACTAAGGAGACAAAGCTCATCTTCCTGGCAGGGGTGCCGCATCTGCTTCTTTTTCTTCACCCTGCCTGGCCCCCAATGCTTGATATGTTAGCCAATGACAGGTGAGATTCCTCAAGGGAGGGACAATCTAAGATAGGCATGATCATGAGGGGCTCCCAGGAAAGGACTTGGGGGGCTATAGAAAAAGGGGGTAATGGACCCTCTCCCCTCAATTTTGACATAGCCTGGGTCCTCATTCTGTCTGCGAGAAGTCTCCTAATCTCTTGGCTGCTCTACCTCCCCTGCCTGACTTAAGCCTGAAGCAATCACTTAAAGCTGGAACAATGCCTTAAACCATGAAACAATGCTGGAGCTGGGTGCCACCTTCTGTTGGAAAGGACGGGTTCCCTGGGGCTATCAGGCCTAAGAAAGAATGCATAAAATCCTTTGAAACCTACTTTGCTAATACCCTCAATTTAAATAAAAAGAGAGCAAACAGGAAGTGAGTTTGTACTCCAAAGTTTTATGGCCCTTTAACTATCTGACCCTGACTCAGAATAAGCCCTCAGAGTTCTTTGAATGTTATCTATTGTTTATTCATTTTTGGCTGACAATGGTTGATGAGCTTTATTCCTGTGCAAATTGAACCCAATAAAATTTGTCAAGGCAAGGGTTGGGGCACTCTTCTCTTCAGAGAGTGGCTGAGGTGCTCTGAGGCTTTTTCTCCTCTTGAGAGAGAAGTCATGCCATCACTTTTCCTCCACAGGACTCTGTGGTGTGTGTGAATTTCTCATATCTCATCCACAATGTCTCTGACCCCACGAGCCAGGGTCCTCATCATTGGTGCATCAAAAATTTAAACATAGAATTATCATATGACCCAGCAACCCCACTTCTAGTATATATTTAAAAGAGCTGAAAAGAGATGTTCAAACAATTACTTGTATACAAATGTTCATAGAAGCATTATCCACTGATGCCGACACTGGCCCACAGTGTCCTAGTCATTATGGATGAAATGAGACACTCACACAGACTACTGAGTTTGGTGGAGGAAAAGGGATAGCATGGCTTTTCTCTCAAGGGGAGCAAAAGCCTTGGCCCTTGCTGTGACTGGCCTTTATTGGGTTTCCCGACACATTATATGATGGTCCTCATTTACTATGCATAGGTTCGCTTTAGGTGGTTACCTTTTACAGAAAACAAAGAAGCTAATGCTGGTAGTCACATCACAGAAGAAGGATATTTGCAAATGAAAAGGCAAAAGTGGTTGAACCAGTTATACTCATCCTTGGAAGGTTTAGCATGGATTTTAGAAAGTTACTTTGCAGTAAATGTCCTCAATTCAGGGTGAGGGAGTTTTTTAGCAAGAGCAAGACTCAAGGAGGCCTAGGCACAATGCAGGCCTGATTTCCTGTGGGGAACCATTCTGCCTGGTTTCAGAAGCTGTAACCCCCACCAAGGCTAAGACTGAGGGAATGACCTTGGACCATAAGCCATGAAGGAGACAAAAGCTTATCTCCCTGGCAGAAGCGCCACTTCTGCTCCTTTTACTTCATCCATAACTGGCCCCCAATGTTTGGTCGGTTAGCCAAAGATGGGTAAGATTCCCTAAAGGGGGAATGATCTAAGACAGGCACAATCACATGGGAGGCCTTCAAGGAAGGACTTGGGGGACTACAGCAAAAAGGGGTGATGGACCCTCGCCCCTCGGCTTTGACATAGCCTGAGTCCTCATTGTCTGCGAGAAAATCTCCTAATCTCTTGGCTGCCTTACTTCCCTTGCTCCACCTAAGCCTGAAACAATGACAGAGGGTGGTGCAGCCCTGTGCTGAAAAGGGCGGGTTCCCTGGGCAATCAGGCCTAAGAAAGAATATGTAAAATCCTGTGAAACCTGCTTTGTTTAGAATGCCCTCAATTAAATGATAAGGGTCCAAACAAAAAGTAAGTTTGTTCTTCAATGTTTTACAGCTCTTTAGCTATCTGACCCTGACTCAAAATAGGCCCTCAGAGTTCGTTGTTATCTATTGTTTGATCCTTACTGCTTGGCAATGATTAATGAACTTTGCCTCAATTCTTGTGTAAATGAACCCAATAAAAGCCCATTGAGGAACAGGCTCTTGGACCTTCTCCTTTGAGAGATTGGCCACCTTTCCTCCTCAAGCAGATCATGTCTTGGTAGACTTATTCTCATCCATGGTGGCCAGGGGGGCCCTGTAGGCGGAGCTCCCCCACAATTCCCCATGGGAGAACCTCTCCATGGGCATGGATCCTGTGCATCTCTGAGTGGGAGCTGGGCCCACGCCACGCAGAATGGTCTCCTACAATCTACAGTAACCAAAAGGTGAGAAAGGAACCAAGTGTCCATGAACAGGTGAATGTGGTGCATTCATACAATGGAATATTAGTAATAGTCATATAAGAGAAGTGAAGTAGTGATCCATGCTATAATGAGGATAAACATCACACTAAATGAAAGAAGCCAAACACAAAGGTGACATGTATTTTTAAAAAATCTTTACCTGATGATATGTTTATTGATTTTAGAGAGAGGAAAAGGGGGAGAGAGACAGAGACATCAATGTGAGAAACATTGATTGGCTGGTTACCCCCCATACTTACCTTAACATGGGATTTCACCCACAACCTAGGTATGTGCCCTGACTGGGTACCAAACCCACAACCTTTAAGTGTACAAAATGATGCTTAAATCCACTGAGCCACCCAGCTAGGGCTGATTCCATTCTTATGAAATGCCTAGAACAGCTCTTTCCTTGGATACAAAAAGCACACTAGTGGTTGTCAAGTCTTGGGGGTGGGAAGCAGATAGGGAGTATGGAATTTTCTTTTGGAGCAATAAAAATATTTTGGGATCAGTTGCACAACATTGGGAAGGGTTTAATTGCCATTGAATTGTTTACTTTCATAACAGTTATAACCAGTTCTATAATGGTTAATATTATATTTTGTCAATTTCACCTCAATAAAAACAGAAAACAGGAAAAGCTTTGCTTGTTGCCACATGAAGTTAGAGGGACAGATGAGAAGGTCCCTCACAGTAGAGACATTTGGCACTGGTCCTGGTATTTCAGTGTCCCCTAGATTCTTCTCAGGGTCTTATGCAAAAGTGAAGCAATGACCTGGCTGGTGTAGCTCAATGAATTGAGCACGGTCTGTGAACCAAAGGATCGCTAGTTTGATTCCCAGTCAGGGCACATGCCTCGGTTGCAGGCTAGGTCCCCAAAGGGGGACACATGAGAGGCAACCATATATTGATGTTTCTCTCCCTGTCTTTCTCCTTCCTTTCTCCTCTCTCTGAAACAATAAAAATAAATAAAATCTTTAAAAAAAAGTGAAGCACTGGGGAGAAGAGTCACGGGCTATGGTTTGTTGGCCATTTGCTGAATATTACGATTAACTGCATCAGCATGCTTCATTTCCCCCCAAATAGAATTTGTCATAAATTTGGAAATGCAACTTTGATGCTGAATTTTTCTCAATCACTATTTTTCTCAAATAAGAAGAACAAGTAAAGTATGGCTTTGTTCTCTGCTACTTACGGACTTGGATTTCCCACCAGCAGCGAAAGGACCATACTAGAGATCACCCAACCACAGCACTTTGTGCTGCAGCTTCTTCTCCCAATACAAGGTAGTATTTTAAAAGGTCTTAAGCTTGAAATGATTAATAAGGGTACAAGGAGAGGGAGATCCTTAAAGTCAGGGTAACACAGAGATGATGCTTTCTGCTCTACTGAAATGCAGACATGCAAGCCACAGACCCATGCTTAGAAAACTTGGGAAGGGGTATTCCTGGAAAGCCTGCTTCCTGCCACCTTTCTGCCTCCTTCCTCAGCTGACAGACCCCAGCTTTGGGTTGAGTCACTTTTAAAGGCCACAGCTAAAGATGCTATAAATTAAGTGAGTATAAAACTGCTGTTCCCTTTATATAGAGGCAGAAGGGAGAGAAAGAGGGCAATGTACATTGTTCCACCCTTTTAAATCTTTATGTCCACCATTTTTCCTTTGGTTATCTAAGAAACATTTATTGTACACCTATAGTGTGCCAGCCACTGTGGTTGGTGATGGGTGTTTCATGATTCATCAGTGAGACATGGTATCTGCTCTCAAGGAGTTCAATTTTCTTTATCCCAAAATGATGCAATCATCATTAAACTCTAACAAATGTGAAACTCATGGGATAAAGTGATTTCAGTCTTCTCTTCTATAATAAAGGAACTTAGCATCCTCGTTCCCTTTTTGGTGAACACACTGATTTCCTTTTATGGGGTTCTTGAGGTTTACAGCAGCTGAAATAGTTCTGAGAAAGAGACCTGGTCATGAAAGAGCTGGGGGGTGTCTTTCCAGTTGCCAAATCCTGGAAGGATCCCACGTGTGGGTAGGAGGTGGTGGCTCCAGGTGGGCTGCAGGCAGTCTTGCAAGGTCTGGGACTCTTCCAGGGCTCACCATGTGTGGGCTTGCATGGCTCTGAAGAGGAGGGCTCCTTTTGACATTTGCTGCAGAACAAAGCCTCAGCCCTAGAAAGAGAGCCCTCCTGAAGTTTGAACCAAGGCCTGCTATGCACATGGCTGGCTTTGAAAACCTTTCAAGACTACAGTCAGCTTGTTTGCACAGCATGTTGCTGCCATGTTCACTTAAGTGCCTCCAAAGGACCAAAGCTCAGGAAAACAGATCTGCCTGGAAATGTCTCTCTACAGAACTCAGAGAAACACAGTGGTGGAGTATAAACCACACCCTCGGAAAACCTCTCCGGGCCTCACACTGCAGTAAGTAGCTGTCAGGTGGGCTGCATCGGTCCTCAAGGGGTACCTGGGCCATGAAGAGCAACCAGAACTGCCTGGATTCAATCTGACCTTGTTTTTCTCATGGGCATCATGTTATTGTTATATATCCTGGTTTGCCTGGGATACTTCTAGTGACCTCTGTTATCCTAGAGAAACTATTATTAGCACCTCATTTTACTTCCCAAAATGCTCTGGTTTGGACACTAAATTATATGAACAGCTTAATTAATGATAACCTAGAACAGGGCCTGTAGGCCAAATATGCTCTGCAGGAGTTCCCTTGGACAGCTTCATGTGATAGACAGCATGAACATTAGTAGGCAGGATGTGCACCTATCCTATTCCACAGCTCTCACCATTCCCTTACGTCTTATTCCTATTCCATGACTATTGTATGACAGCTTTTTTTGTCTTTTGAATGTTAGGCTCTTGGCCTATAAAAATAAGTTGTGCTGCTCTTGTCCTGATCTTGTCCAATTGGCATATTTATCCATAGGAGTGGCTGACTGGAATCATGAAAAGTTTGTGGGTGGCACCCTGAACTGTGGGAATGACTGCTGTAGAGTATGACCCTTCCATATGAATTTAAAGGCCTGTAGCTAATGATCTTATTTTTAGTAATCTTTCTGTGTCTGTTTCAGGATCCCTCAAATTTGGATATTCTTGTTCAGTGATGTGTGAAAAATACTTCTGAAATTTTTATGTGTCAAGAATACTTTCAGTTGCAAGTAAGAACACACCTGCAAGTACAGGGACTTCATCAGTGGAAATATTTAATCATTCATGTAAAAACTAGCAAGGTTGATTTAGCTCAGCAATGATGGCAGCACATTGGGTTAGACTCTTTCTGGTGATCTTGTTCTCTCCCTCATGGTCACAAGATGGATGCAGCAACACTAGTCTTTGATCCTTAAACTAGCATCCCAAGCAGGCAGGAAGGGGCAGAAACAAGAGTTTTCTTTTTGTAAGTCTTTGTCTTCTTATCTAGGTGGGAAGTCCTTCCCAAGAGCATATATAGTAGAGTTTCTAGGCCCTATTGCTCAGAAAAGGGTTTTGCAACCCCCTGCTGAAAAAGGGCAGCTGGAAAAGGAGAGGGATTACCATGGTGTCTTGTCTGAGACCTAGCAAAGGAGGAGCCTCATCTGAGAGCAGAGCTCTTTTCCCAGAGTCTGAACAAAACCAGCTATGTAACCATAGGGAAGGAAGGTAAAGGTGGTAGCTTCGTGGGCTGTGAACAATGTGTTCCACATTGTTAAGATATCTTGTTTTAAATGTATACCTTAATTTTTCTAAGGTTCCATCACTAAAATCCATTTTGCACAAATCCATTGCCATTTTGATTAGCAGCCCAAAGAAATCATCGGGTTATTTTTTATTAAAATCTCTAGCCTTGTGAACACATGTGCCATATAGGTGATAAAGGAAATTCCCTTAATTTCTGTACATTCACCTGGACTTTATCAGGTAGAGAAGGCTTATCCTGCATAAGCCAAGTTAGGGCATGTTGGTCAGATTTGATGAGGATGGACGTAAGGACCCACATTGAAGGAAAGGTCTGGACCAATGAGCAGGATGTGGGAGATCTGGATTGGGAGTCAATGTGTGTGTCTGGTAAATCTCTTTAAGTTGCAAGGTCTAGCAAACACAAATCAAAGCAGATTAAGAAAAAAAAAAGAAGTGTGTAGGTCTGTGTGTGTTACATGATAGTCTTTGTGTGTCTAGATCCACAGTTTAAAGGATGTAATCAAAATCTATTCTCCCCCTCCACATCCTCTGTGGAGTCTCCATTCTGAGGTGCTTCATCAGATCCTTGGCAGTGTCAGCTTTGCATGTTCACAATGTCCAGTCCAAGGGAAGAGAGAGCCTGCTTCCCCCACATCTCACAGCCCCCTAACAGACTATCAGCCTCAATTGGTTTTGACTCAAACCAATCACTGTGGCCAAATGGCATGAAATGTGCCAAATAGCTTAGTCTAGGTCTGGGGTTGCAAACTCTGCCATCCTTGCAAAACAGTGTCTGGGGACCATAGCCATGCTCTTTTGTATATGTAATGTTTATGGCTGTTTGTGCTACAGTGGCAGACTTAACTTGTTGCATCAGACTTTATGGCCTGCAAAGCCTAAAATATTTACTATCCAGCTCTTTACAGAAAAAAAGTTTGCCAATTGGCTTTGGTATAAGTCATGTATTCTACTGTTGGAAAATATGGTTGGAGTCAGCTTCACCAAGAGCACATGGGATGAGAATGGTAAATGTTCCCCCAAAAGGTCCCCCAAAGAACACTGACTTGCCACAGGAAGGGAATGAAGATGCTGAGCACTCATTTGACAGATGTCACTATGGTATGTATGAGGTGATGGCTTAGGGGTGAAGAATCTGGGTGTCATAGTTGGCTAGGTGTTTGTTGGGCTTCCTTATTTCTAGAGGAGCTGGTGCCATTTAGGCTTTCTGGACAGTTTAGCTTCCTGGATTCTGAGAAAGATATTGCTGTGCTACCGGATTGCTAATTGGACATCATTTTGAATTTTAGTCACCGATTTTGGGGAAGTACAGTTGTGACCTAAATTAGGTCTAAGAGTAGATGATCATGGAGTTTGTATGGATGATAGGTCAAGAAGTAAACATGGCTGGATGATATACAGGCAATTGTCTGGTTATCTGTATTACCAAACCACTGTTGAATTAACCAATGTTTACCCAGATAACATTCCCAAGTGGCCTGACATAGGAACAATGTAAAGCCTGTTCCTTCTCAATATTTTAAGTATTTTGGGTGAAAAAGAGAAAATAGTTTTATTAAACTTGTTGAAGGTAGCAAATATATTGGATGGTGACATAAAACTTTATAAATTTTCTCATCAGTGAAAAATAACAGGTTAAAAAAATAAGAGGAGACTTATCAAGAATGAACTTCAAATTTCCTATTTAGGTAAAACAAACACACATAGATACAAAACACTTGTGCAATATATGCAGGTTGGAGGGGACCTGGTTTAATACAGTCCATATGAAAAGCACCTATATTGTCTCATTGACCACAAATTCAACATGAGTCAGCAGTATGAAAATTAAAAAATAATGGTGAGGAAAGGTGGTCTTTCAAAATATGGTGCTGGATCAATTGGGTAACCATATGGAAGAAGAAAACTATCTTGACCCCTACCTAACTCACACCATACACAAAATCAATTCCAGATGGACTACAGGCCTAAATGTGAAAGGTAAAACAATAACGCTTTTAGGAAAAAGCAGCTCAAGAGAACACCTTCTTGACCTTGGCAGAGAAAAATATATTTGTTTAACTAGAATACAAAATCTGCTATTTTGAAAGAAAAATAAATAGGTGGCACTATTTTTAAAGCTAAGAATTAAAAAAAACATTAAAATGATGAAAAGGCAGACAATACGATGGGAAGAATCAATCTCTCTCTCTCTCTCATAATCATCCAACAAAAGAATTTTAGCCAAAAAATAAAATGTTCTACAAATCATTATGAAAAGCCCAGAAAAGCCAATAGAAAAACAGGCAAAAGACTTGACCAAACAATTTGTAAAAGGTAATATGCAAAGTGACCGCTAATTATATGAAAATTTGTTCAACTTCATTAGTCAAAAGGGAAATGCAAATTAGAACCAATATGTGTTACCATTATTACATCTCTCCTGCCAGTGTTGCTAAAATTAAAGAGACTGATAATATCAAGTATTTGCGAGGATGCAGGACAACACTGCTAGCTGGAGTGTAACTTGAAGAAACTGCTTCAGAAAATGTTTCATAGTATCAATAAAACTAGTCCCATGCATGCTCTATGACTCAGCAATTCCATTTTATAGACACATACCCAACAGGAATGCATACAGATATTCACCAAAAGACATATACTAGAATGTTTGCAGCAGCATTGTTTGTAATAGGCAAAATGTGGAAACCCCTATGTCCTCCTACGATGGAGTGAATATATAAATGGTGAAATATTCACACAACACAATACTGTAGAGCAAAGAGATTGAACCTCCAGAACTGTAAGTATGGCCATATCTCACAAACAATGTTAGTAAAATAAGCCAGCCACAAAGGCACACATGCTGTGTGAATCCATCTATGTAAAGTATGAAAGAGGCCAAAGTAATCTAAGTGATTAGATGATATTCTTTGGAGGGCAGGTACTGGGATTTCAGGTGACTTCTGCTTCTTGATCTGGTACTTATTACATAGATGTGTTTAGTTTGTGAAAATAAATTGTATAGGCTGTATGTAGACAATACTTTAGTAGGAAGTTGTGATTGTTGTGTAAATGGACCAATAATAAAAAAGCAACTTCAACTATTTTTGTGTGCTAAGGGTGCTAGTCTTTCTTGTGAAAGCCTTACAGCAATCTGTAGCTGGGCACACTGACTTAAACAAAACCTTAAACCCGCCTAAACCCAAGTGACACCTAAACTGAAATGACCCATCTCCATGCCTGCTTATAACTTATTCATCTTCATTGAGCAGAAATGATAAGCTGGTAGCCAATGGACCTGATCCTCAAGAAGAGCTGCCCCAGCTCATTGCTTTTTTTTTTCCAATTTTTATTTTTTAATCCTCAACTGAGGATGTGTTTATTGATATTAGAAAGAGAAAAATAATTCCTGTCTGTGCCTTATGCCTGCCAGAAATTATCTAGCCCCTTTGAGGCCTCTGAAGGCTTAAGAGGTTGCTGACACCTAGAAGCACGTTTGTGTTTGGAAATGGCAACTCAGATCAACTCACATATTCATCTGTTGGAATGCTGAATGGAAATAAGTAGCTGCAAGTAGGTTATTTGTAAAATAATAATAATTATTATTAGTGGGCATTTTGCTTAAACCAATTTGTATTTATTTGTCATTTGTGCTGTTTGTTAAAGAGATAACTAATTACATGTTTTGTTTTGTTTTGTTTTAAAGTATGTGGTGGCTTAAAAGGTCCTCTTTTCTGGAGAGATGATAAGAAGCTGGAAAGGAGAGATGCTGTGAAAGGGTCCTGTGAATGGAATTTTCCAGACCTGGCTCCATTTGCCTCGTAAGTTAATAGAAATTCCTCCTAGAGCGTTAAATTTTGTTGCTTGACAATTCTGTGAGTTTCTTGCCTTTCTCCTGCTTTAAAGGGTATTTTAATAGGAAACTGGAAACAATCTTAAACTGGAAGACAGGCGTTTACTTCAGAAGAAATTTGCCGGAGGTGTGTTAACTGAACAAGCCTATCAGTTCCTCGTGAGCACCGGGTGGTTAATGGTGGTACACGAGGGACAGGATGCTGCTGTGGATGGGGGTGGTGACTAGTGTCCATAAGCCTGGGAGAAAAAAGCCACTTTGGAGGAAGGTCTGCTGTTGACCGAAGGTTACTGTTAAGAGTCGTGAGGTATCTGTGGTCTAGTTAAGGAAATGAAAGTGTAGCTGGTTTAATGAGACATCAGACGTGACACTGAGCGTATTTTGACCAACGATACTACTGACGGAGGGCTGTGTGAGAGCAACCTCACTGTCAGGCGGGGGCCAGGATGGCTCAGCTCTGAGGATCCTCCTGAACGGAGGGGGTTCATGCCCCTGGGTGGAGACATCCCCTGTAGGTTGAAGGAACAGAGTGGTTTGGAGATAATGGACCATCTGGGTTTTGTCAAATCACAGAAGGGTAGCCTAGGCAGGGCACCCAAGCGTTGGTGTTTGAGGGGTCCTCACTAAACACACGCGATTTTAAACAGAAACCCATTTTCAAGTAATAGACTGAAAGTGAGTGCAAATGCAGTGATTAGATAATACTTCTGTTGTCTTGTACTGGTGGGAATTTCTTCCTCCTTCGTTTTCTTCTCCTCGACAAATACTTATGGAACATCCCTGATTAGACAAGCACTAGGCTGGGCCATGTAAACAAATAATTTAAGTAACTGCAGACAAATGTGAAAATAGTCCCGACAGAACATCTTGGGACCTGTACAAATTAGGTTTATCAGTTATTTATACTTAGTTTCTTGTGAATGAGTAGACAAAAGGTAATCTTTTCATAAATCAAGAAACTTATTTTCCTTTTAGGCTCTTTTGTGCATCTGTTTCAAATACAATGGAAGAGCTCAGCCTGATTTAGAAAAAATCACCTAAATGTCCTCCATGCACAGGAGGCAGGGGAATTCGATAAGATTTTTGCCAGAAGGATCCAGTTTTATAAAGGTCTTACCTCAACCCTTTTACAGCAATAAAACAAATAAAATTGACCACTGTGTGTGGCAGTGATAAGAAAGGTCCTTCCAACCAATGCCAGGGTGACCTGTCATTTGGATTTCAGTGGAGGTAATGACTTGTAAAAGAATTCCTCAGTTCCTTTTGACTTTTAAAAAGGTGGTCTGGTGCTCTTTCTTTCCTTTTTTTAATCCAACCTAAATCAATGGCAATGTACTGTCTATAAAATGCAGCTCAGAAGTTAATATGTCATGATGTTGGTATAAAATATTTCCAAACAAATATTTGGGAAAAGAAGCTCAGTGGCAATATGCATTACAAATAATGTGTGAATACAGTCTCTTTCTGGGGGATCCAAGCAGTGTCTGAACATTCAAGCAAAATAGCAAATCTGCACTCTAAGAAGCCAATATGGTTGGTATGGCTCTCTCATTGCTGTATTTCATCAACATATTTTTTTGGCTACTTTTGCACATTTTCTCCTCATTAGAAACCTTAGAATTATCTTATAACATTCCATAAAGTTCCATGGTGATTTAGATAAGAATTATTTGAATTTGTCTATTAATTTGGGCAAACTTAAGTCTTCATGGTGTACCTCTCAATTTATTTAATTCTTCTTTTATGTTCTTTGGTGATATTTTATACTTTTGTGCACATGGGTCTTATGCATTAGTTTTAAGTGTTTTATGTTTCCTGTAGTTATGGTAAACAAAAACAAAATATTTATTTCTAAAATATTTTCAGGCAAGTTAATTCTGGTACAGAAAAATTATTGTCTGCTGATATTGCATCCATCTGCTTTTCTGAACCTTTTTATTGAACTAATAGATTTTCTTTTTAATCCTCACCTGAGGACTTTTTTTTTCATTGCTTTTAGAGAGAAGAAGCGAGAGAGAGAAATATTGATGGGAGAGAGAGAAACGTCATTGGGAGAGAAACATTGATTCGAGAGAGAGACATCTATTGGTTGCCTCTCATACGCACCCGGTCTGTGGATCAAACCTGTAAACTTTCAATTATGGGACAATGCTCCAACCAACTGAGCCACACAGGCCAAGGCTGATCTAATAATTTTTTGTTTGTTTGTTTGCTTGCTGATTCTCTTAAAGCTGCTAGATTGATAACATTACCATCTGAAAATATCAGCAGTGTATTTTACCTCCCTTTCTCAATATTAGGGTCTCTACTCTCCCATCTCCTAATGCATTAATGCAACTGTGCAGGAAACACACTCTTGGGCAACAGTCAGAGCTGACATTCAGTGGGAACTCACTTTGACATTTGTTGTCATTTTCTGATGGTTACCCTTCATTAGGCTAGGAAGTTTTCTTCTACTACTAGTTCACAGCAGATTTTTCTATTTTTCTTTTGGTAGTAGCTTTATTGGGATCTAATTCACATGCAATACAACACACCTATCTAAAGTGAACAATTCAAACTACCAGCCAAGATGGAGGCATAGGTAGATACACTGTGCCTCCTTGCACAACCAAAAAAAGGACAACAACAATTTTAAAACAAAAAACAACCAGAACTGACAGAAAATCAAACTATATGGAAGTCTAAAAACCAAACAGTTAAAAAAGACATATTCAGCCCTGGCTGGCATAGCTCAGTGGATTGAGCGTGGGCTGCGAACCAAAGCATCGCACGTTCAATTCCCAGTTAGGGCACATGCCTGGGTTGCAGGCCACAGTCCCCAGCAACCGCACATTGATGTTTCTCTCTCTCTTTCTCCCTCCCTTCCCTCTCTAAAAATAAATAAATAAAATCTTAAAAAAAAAGAGGACATATTCATCCAGACCAGTAGGAGGGGTGAAGTTGGGCAGCCAGTATGGAGAGGACTTGAGGCAATGCAGTGACTGGCAGACCCAGTGAGGTGGTAGATTGTGGAGGGGCATGGCACACAAGGCAGCTGGCAGATCCGGCTGTCCCACATTTGTGTGCAGATAAACCAGGTGAAATTGGGGAGCGGGACAGATCCCACAACCCAGGGTCCCAGTGCAGGGAAATAAAGCCTCAAACCACCGGTTGAAAACACCTGTGGGGGTTGAGGTGCTGGGAGAAAACACCTGTGGGGGTTGAGGTGCTGGGAGAGTTTGTTGGAGAGACCCACAGGGTTCTAGAATGTACACAAACCCACCCACCCGGTGATCAGCACCAGAAGGGCCCAATTTGCTTGGGGGAAGTGGGGGAAGTGACTGAAACTCGGCAGAGAGGTGAGCAAGCACCATTGTTCCCTCTCAGACCCCACCCTCACATCGCATCACAACCCAGTGACTGGGTTGCCCCATCCTGGTGAACACCTAAGGCTCTGCCCCTCACTACATAACAGGTGTGTCAAGACAAAAAAAATGGCCCAAGCAAAAGAACAGATCAAAGCTCCAGAAAAAAATACAACTAAGTGACGAAGAGATAGCCCACCTATCAAGATGCACAGTTCAAAGCACTGGTAATCAGGATGCTCACAGAATTGGTTGAATTTGGTCACAAATTAGATGAAAAAATGAAGGCTACACTAAGTGAAATAAAGGAAAATGTACAGGGAACCAATAGTGATGGGAAGGAAACTAGGACTCAAATCAATGGAGTGGGCCAGAATGAAGAAAGAAACAACCAAAAAGAAAAGAAGAAAGAAACAAGAATTCAAAAAAATGAGGAGAGGCTTAGGAACTTCCAGGACATCTTTAAACGTTCCAACATCCGAATTATAGGGGTACCAGAAGGGGAAGAGGAAGAGCAACAAGTGGAAAAGTTATTTCAACAAATAATAAAGAGAACTTCCCCAATCTGGCAAAGGAAATAGACTTTCAGGAAGTCCAGGAAGCTCAGAGAATCCCAAAGAAGTTAAATCCAAGGAGGAGCACACCAAGGCACATCAAAATTACATTAGCCAAGATTAAAATGAAGGAGAGAATCCTAGAATCAGCAAGAGAAAAGGAGACAGTTACCTACAAAGGAGTTCCCATAAGACTGTCAGCTGCTTTCTCCAAGGAGACCTTATAGGCAAGAATGGGGTGGAAAGAAGTATTCCAAGTCATGAAAAACAAGGACCTACATTCAAGATTGCTCAATCCTGCAAAGCTTTCATTTGGAATGGAAGGACAGATAAAGTGCTTCTCAGATAAGGTCAAGTTAAAGCAGTTCATCATCACCAAGCCCTTCTTATATGAAATGTTAAAGGGACTTATCTAAGAAAAATAAGATAAAAAATATGTACAGTAAAATGACAGAAAACTCACAATTATTAATGACCACACTGAAAACAAAAACACAAACTAAGCAAACAACTAGAACAGGAACAGAACCACAGAAATGGGGATCACATGGAGGGTTATCAGCAGGGGAGTGGGAGGAGGAGAGAGGGGGAAAAGGTACAGAGAATAAGTAGCATAGGTGGTTGGTAGAAAATAGACAGGGGGAGGGTAAGAATAGTATGGAAATGTAGAAGCTAAAGAACTTGTAAGTATGACACATGGACATGAACTAAAGGGGGGAATGTGGGTGGGAGGGGGTGTGCAGGATGGAGAGGAGTGAAGGGAGGAAGTGGGACAACCATAATAGCATAATCAACAAAACATATTTTAAGTAAATAAATTAAAATAAATAAATAAATAAATAAATAAATAAAGTGAACAATTCAGTGGCTTTTAGTCTGCTCACAGAGTTGGGCAACCATCACCGCAGTCAATTTCAGAACATTCTTATGACCCCAAGGAGACACCCATGCCCTTTATCTGTCATGTCCCAACATTGTTAGGAAGGGTTGGTGGGTTTTCTTCAGGGCAGAGATTCCCTGTGTGTTCTGCAGCTACTGTACTTTGGGGCTGTTTGCCCTTTATATCTGTCCCTGATACCCTCACCACTGCTTCCTCTGGTCAGCACTCGTGAGGAGGTGAGAAGAGAATTGCTCTGAGTGTAGCTGTGAAAAAACAAGCACCCTGTTCAACATCTCGGGGTCTGGTTTCCTCTGGCCATCGGCTGTGGCATTGCCATCCGTCGGAGCTGCTTCTTCTCCTGAAGAAGTCTCTGTCCATATAGGTTCTGAGCAGTGGCTTCCTCTTTTGGGGGGTGGACTGTTTATATATGTTAGATCTGATTCTACCTGCTTTGTCTCTTAAAAGTTGCTAAACATTTCTGGTCCACTGCTCCACTGGTAGCACCCTATCTGTTCCAACATGATTAAAACCATCTTCTTTCTCTTTTCCTCCTTTTTCTCCTGTTCCTTCACCTCCTCCCATTCTTGTTTCTCTGTTTTAACAGGACTTGCAACATCACAGATTATACTGCATTTTTCCACCACCATGTGAGTGCTGGCTTGCTTTCTGCATAACTGAGGTTTTAATCACAGCCCTCTAGAAAATCTTCACTTTGTCTTTCTAGAGCGCTTCAAGGAAAGTAGGTTATGTATTTATACCACTTTGATTCATTCTTCTCTGATACTTCCACAATGTTTGTTGAAGAGTATAATTAAAGAATATGTCTGATGATTTTATTTTTTTAATGTGGCCTTCTTGTAAGGGTACTCTAAAACTATACATAATATTAATTAGCAACCCATACACATAAAGGACAGTTGTCAGCCACACCATTGTTCTGGGCTTCTGAGTACAACTAGACTTAGAAAATCTTAGTAATGAGAGAGATATTCTCATAAATATCAGTGTATTAGTGCCAGAAGAGAAAAATCTTGCCTTCCAGCCAAGTGGTGTTTCCTGCATTGAGACATCAACCCACAGAGTGTGGTGGTGGACCTTATGTTGTGGAATTTCTTGATCTTGTGTTTAGTAAAAATTTGTTTCACTTGTGGAGTAATTAGAGTGCTAGCTCCCAAGCACTTGTCAAATGAAGAGTCCAAGGGGTTTAATGGTTCCTCCCAACTCACTTCCTAGTAATTCCAAATACTCTTAAATTATTCTCTCCTTAACCACCTTGTTTTCTGGTCTGTTACCATGTTAAAAATCAAACATGTCAGAATGGGCTTTTCTCTGATGAATGAAAGTTTGGTATTTCAGAACTGGGGATATTCTCATGTCGTAGGGAGACTAGCTTAACCCGAGGTGTTCCTGTGGTCTCCGGTTTTCTGGGATAGTTTTTCCCTTTAACACCTAAACACTAATAGACTGTGCCCAACCTGACAAACAGCATCAAGTTTAGTGCAGCTGTTTTGGTGATTTCCTGAGGGAACTTTAGTCATTGCGCACATCTGCCCTCTCACCTCAGCTGGATGCCCCCCACACCTCATTCTTGTCATCTCCTGGCTGGCATCTTTCAGCTGCTGTTCTTGTCCCAGTGGGGACCTCCTCTCCACTAACTTCTCTCCCCTCGTTAAGGCAGAGCTATCACATTAAATAAAACTTTACCAAGGATTTAGGAAGCAGAGGAACTACTTGTTTTTGCCAACATTCCTATTTCTTCTTCGCTTTATTAACAAAGTCACAGGTTTTAGCTGGATGCATGGTTAGTAGTTAAACTATGTTTTCAAGCCGTGCTTGCAGCTAACTTCTAGCCAAGAGAATTAAAACAAAGTGATAAAATAGTATACACCACCCAGGCTGTGTCCTTGAAAGAAAAGTTATTTCTCTTACTTCTCTGTTTATTGCTGGCATGGGGATGTGTTGCCTGGTGCTGGAGTAGCCATCTTGGATGTGAAAAAAAGAACAGAAGGACAGGAGGATCTCCAAAATTCTGGAACCACCATACTAGCCTCAGACTGCTTAAACTTGAATAGAATGAGAGAGAAATAAACTTTAGTTGGGTTTTAGTTACTTCTCTTTTGGCTTTTGTTACAAAAGATGAGCCATACAATTTGGTATAATGAAAGGAAAGAACAGAAGAAAATTTAAACTTGTTAGTAGAACTTTCATAAGACAGAAAAACAAGGAAAACTTCAGATCTTGACTAATAATTTTGAAAACTGAAGAGGATCAGAGCTTTGGGAATTTTTAGGTGCTTATTTCTTGATTATTAACCACACAGAAAAGTTTCTGATGACTTTCTATAAGTTTGTGCTTATTAAGATCATATAAGAACTGTAACTGTATGTAATAAAACACTATTTTTAAATAAACACTCCAAAATTTAAAGTTTCAGATTGCTACAACATAGGCATTATTTTTTTTTAATTTTGGAATTGCTTTGAGACCATGTGTAAGTCATACAACAAAATCCACCTTATTAATTAAAGGTCACACCTCATTTTGATATATATTGATATCACCTAACTTCCTAGATCAACAAGTTTAGCTCTGAATGACCTTTGGTTATTTATTAAAAGCAAATTTATCTTTCAAAGATATAGTTATAAATCTAACTGAATGATTGAGCTATGGTTCTGAAAATACTGTCAAAGAGAATTTCAGAAGCTATGAAACTACAGACTCACTAAAGGAAATATCCCTTTTCCAAGCAAGACTAAAAATGTTTTTTGGCGGGGGTCTTAATCACAAACTTGAGTCTTTAATCTGTTTACCAATAGCCAGTTACATTGCAAATTTTACTTTGGTTACCATCCTGGCATCGGTTCCAAACTCAGGATGATACAAATGAGCTTAGGTCTGGTTGCACTTGAAATTTAAGTTTCAGCAGGTGGTCGACGGGCAGAGACATTTCACACCATACCCGAATAGTCTGTAACTCTGTCTTAGAAAGCAGCTTGCTTATAAATATTTCACTTGGAGTCAGACAAAAGCTGAAAGGATGTGAGATCACTTCAGACAAAAAGCAGATAAATTCTTGCTTAACATGTACCTGATGCTTTATGAATTCTGCTTGGGTTCAGATTTCTTGGATCAAATGTTCCCAAGACCTGTGAGGTCATGTGGTTCCAGCGACAGAGCTAAGCTTGGGGTACACTACAGAGAAGCCACACACCCGGGGCTGACTGCTCTGAAGGTACGTGTTAATCCCAATCTGACTTCATGTGTGTGCTGCAGCTGCTGGGAACATTAGGACGGCCATCTGTGTTCAATGGAGCGGTTTCCTACCACTCAGCCTCATATGGCCCAAAAGTTAATTTAGTGCATATTGGGAAATTCCTGAAACAACATGAGACTTAACACCATTTTCCATCAAATCCTTGGAGTTTTGTTGATATTTAAAGAGCCCATGGAGGTGTGAAACTTCAGGACTGAAGATGGAATGGTTTACTCATAAAATCTGGGACCCTTACTGAGAGTTCTTTCTCCAACTTAAGCTCACGTGTTTTCCGAGAATAAACCCACTGCTATACTTGGAGTGAAACTGGCCTTGAACATTCTGACGCAAACCCTGTCTTCTTGTTGGTGACTATTTTATGTGTCAGCTTGGTACTGCGGAGTGCCTATCAAACTCAAACTACACGTTTGCATAGGATAACCTTAGGGACTTGGATTTACAGTCAGTGATTTCACACATGGGAAGTAAAACTAAAAGCTTCATGGAAATCTGGAATTAGAGTTAGTGTTTTCTGACCTCTCCTAGGGCACGGCCCATGTCTCCAAAACTGTTTATTTTTGTCCATTCTTCATCCCATTCCTTCAGCATAAAGACAATATCTGCTGAAGCTGGTTTATAGTCAAGTGTGAGCACAGGAGCATTGATCTAAGCTGTAAGCTGCACTGAAGTTATGGCTGTGCATTTTTTAAAGTGATGCTTGGTGTTTAATCAAGTGTAGCTAAATGACTTGACCTTGTCATCCAAACAGCTGCGGCCATACTCATTCTTGGAGTCTTTTCAGAATGATTAGGTAAATTCCCCTCATTTCAGCTTTCCTCTTTGATGGATCCAGGTATCAGCAGTTGTATCTGTTGAAATGTAACTACTGTAATGTCATCTATTCATGGATTATTTAGTACATTTGCAGCCCCTTCAAGGAATGCAATAATCCAAATGCTTATTTGTTCACCTACTATGTACCAGTCACTGTTGTGCCTACACATGTCTGGTTCTTTCTGCAGGTTTTCCATAGGACTGCATGACTCTAAATACCCACTGAAGGATTTGGGGGGATGGAGAACCCCTGCCTTTGCCCAGTGTCTTTCACACCGTCTTCATTTCTCATTTCCATGAGTATCCTTGTCCCAGGCCCTTAGCTTCCATAGATACACACTCGATGTAGCTTCCTGATTGGCTTTGTGACTGTCTGATCAGGTAGTCCTGAATCAAATTCACCTTGTGGGAACTTTCCCCCAAGGATATTCCAGAAAAGGTGTTTTATACACAGATGAACTTGGGCCTTTGGAAACAAGTGTACCAGCCACATGGTCAAGCAGTAGGGGGCAGTCTTATTCAGCTCCACATCCCCAGAGTCCCCAGAATGCCTGGTGGAGACCACCAGTGAGCCTCCATATCAATTGATCTGTTCTCACGTTGACTGTCTCTTTATTACTTCAGGCTTCTTACAATTCATTTGCTGCTCTCATGGCCAACTTAACATCATGCTGACAAGAATAAAAATCCAATTGCTTAAAGAATAAAAATGAATTTGATTCTTCCCCACTGCATCATTCTTAAGCTAAAGGCACCCACACATGGGACAACTATCAGTATGAGCTCCCAGAGCTGGCACGTGGGTGTATCCACTGGGAGGGCATAAAGAAGGTGCACCTTGATTATTTTCCAAATCAGAAGATTTTTCCTACTTAAGAAAAATAGACACCTTGGAACAAGACTAGACACAGAATGTCACAGAACAAATATATCCTTAGATACTTTTCTAAGCATGTTATGCTTCAAGAATCAGCATAATGAAGGGAGGCTACAGAAGTGACCTCTCTGTGGTACCTAGTATCTGACATCAAGTAGAAACAAATGTACCAACAATCATTAGAACGAATCCTGCTTCTAAGTTCTAGCATCTGCAAAGTTACTTGAAAGACAAACCTCTTGCTGCAAAGAGTTATGAGGGAAAGACATCTATCCATTCATCCATTCATTCATCTTGCATCTGTTGAATGACCACTATGGAAGGGGCACTGTGCATGCTTGGAATCTATAAACTGGAACCACAGAAACATGTGTTTATCTGGAATTTTGGCTGGACGTAAATATTGTTGATGTCACATACATCCCTCACATTTACTTAATAAAATTTGAGAGGCAATCCAGCATAGTACTCAGTGTACAAACTCAGGGAAAGGAGCCTGGCTCCAGCACTTTATAAATATGCCACCTTGGGCAAGTTACATGGCCTTACTGGCCTTACTTTGGTTTCATCTACTAACTAGAATATTAGTACCCACCTCATAGGGTTACTAAGAAAATTAATATTGTTAATACATGTAATATGCATAATAGTGTTTAATGCATGGCAAGTGCTCACAAATGCTGGCCATCATTTTTAATATCAAAACAGACCTGGCATATATTGCTCAAGTTCTTCAAGATTCAGTTTGTGCATCTATAGAATGAGTATAATACCTACCCACCATACAGAAAGGTTGCAACTCAAATGGGACAATATGTGTAGAAGTGTTTTATAAATAGTAAAGTCATTTTCATTATGTTAAGCTCTCAAAAGATCACTGTAATGCAACCTCTTTGTTCAGTTCCCCAGGTCATACCCTCTGAGTAAAAATTTGGACAAGAAAAGCATGCCCAACTCCTCAGCAGAGGAGAAAGAAATTTGTGATTATAATCCATTCAAAATCTATATAGTCAGGGTGGGTGGGTGGGGGTAGGGGAAGAGACTGGTGATGATACTAGGAGGAGACAATGGATGTGGGACCACCAAGATTCAATAAAGCTTTACAAGGAGGGATGAGAGCAGGCAAGTGACCCAACCTAGGCCATTTGGATGCTCCTCGATGGAACTGAATTTTTGCCAGAGGAACAAGACCGCTCAAAAGTGTTGGCATTTGGTCCCACTCACCAGCAGCCTTCTGAGCACATGCTCCCTGCCATGTACAGGTGTCCTGGTCTCTGGTCCTGCTCTCCAGGGCTGCTTTCTTCCTTTCTGTTTCCTAGGCTATTTCCTCATCAGTTCTGGGAGCTCCTGACCCTTTTCAGTAAATTACCTTTAACCTAAGGCAGGTTTAAATTTTACTTCTTGCAACAAAGAAGTCCTAACTAATACCTTCCCTATCCTGCCTTATAAGGGCAGCTGCTGAAATCACCTGTCTCCCTCCAGCCCCTGCCACGCACCATGCATTCTACTGTATGAGGTGTCCAGTGCTCTGACGACAGCTCCTGTGTCATATCAGTGTTTTTAAAAATCACTGACTTATCTGTTCATTGGACAGATATTTAGTGAGTATCTAGGGATTGTTTTAGGTGCCAGAGATGCCTCAATAAACAAAATAAACAAAATCCTGTGACCTCATGGGTTTACTTTTAATGAGGGAAGAGAGACAATAAACAAGGTTTAAAAATACATATATGCACAAAAATGATGGTACATGACAAAATGCTTAAGAAAAATAATGATCCTGAAAAAGAGCACAGAAAGAGTGAAAGATGAGGGGCTGTTGCAATTTTAAATTGAGTTATTAGTGAAAGACACCAACAGGGAGACATTTAAGTAAAACTCAGTGGTGAGACAGAAAGCCTTGTGGATACCAGCGGGAAGAGCATTTCTGGCAGAGGGAGCAGAAAATGCAGAAGTGCTACAGAGGAAAGTGGCCTCCCCAGGAGCAAGAAAGCTAGTGTAGCTGGAGTAGAGCAAGTGTGGAGACCAGGGATATACTAGGGAGTGGGGCAGGCAATGGGGGACCATGGTTAGGACCTTGGTTTTCATAAGGAGTGAGTTAAGAAGACATTGGAGGGTATTGAACAGGCAACCAGCACATGGTGACCTGTTCAATCCTCTCCTATGCCCAGCATCTGTAGGCATGACCCATGCTTTCCATCCCTAACTTCAGTCATCTGCTCTGCCTCAGCCAGACTGGACTCTGCTCCAACCTGAACACCATACACACTTCCTCAGCTGATTCACTTGCTATCCAAACCCCAACACCCACCAAGGGTCATGTCCAATCCCATCTCCTTCATGAAGTTTTCCTTCCTGTAGACAGGCCACAGTGACCTTACCCACTTCTGAATCTCTCATAGATTCACTGCTATGCCCTCCAGCAGAGATTTAACACACATCACCTGATACTATATTGAATTTTTCATGTATGTCTGCCTTGTCTACCCAAAAACTATAGATTGTAAACTTTTGGAACAAAAGCACCATGTCTTGCCCTTCTTTGCAGCCCCTTGAGTGCTTGATGAAAAGCAGTTTTATGTTACTTGAAATAATCCCCAAGCCTCTCAGCATGTCTGGGTTCTGTTTCAAAGGTTTACAATGGCCCCTTCTTTCCTAGAGGGTCTTGGAAAGTTCCAAATGAATGTGTAACTACATGGTTTGCTCTTTGCTCAAGTAATAGAACAGAATTACAGTGTAAGACCAATCATCACAGTCCATTAATTGGGGTTGTTCAGGGAAAGTGAAGCTCCAGGTTTTGGTTGAGCAATCAGGGGACTTGAGGCCATGCAAACTAGGTCCAGGGTATTCTCCTCAGCCCCAAGAACAAGCCATGATTGTCCACCCTGCACTAGTACGTATTACTGACCGTGGAAATGCATTCTTCAGCTCTGCAGCTGAATGACACATACAGCCCTGTGATCCCAGATCCTGTGCAAAGTTAACTATCCTTCTATAAACATTAACACCCATGGGAATGGTGTGCCATAATTACAGAGGAATATACTTTGTCCTTAAGTACTTGTCAGTTTACAGAATGCATTCTGCAGACCAGAGAGCAAATGTAATTTGCATGGCAATGTTTATAGTAGTCCCAGCTCTGTTCACAGGCTGCCTGGGCTGAGGACACTAGGTTGTGTTTTCATGGAATACACCTGTAAAATCAGGGTTCCGAAGTTTCCACAGACAGATCCTGGGCATAGAACCCTTTTGAATCCTTCATATTAACTTCCTTCTGTTGTTCATGTGAATGCTACGGACACCAATGAAAATGTCCTAACTTTGGTTGAAAAACAAACAAAAAAATCATGTTACCCACCTCTGACTCTCAGGAGATTTCCTTTTAAATCAGAGGCAGAATATATGCCTATTTCTCAAACTCCTTTTTATTGTCTTTTATTGTTTATTCTATTATAGTTGTCCCCACTTTTTCTTCCTTTACCCACTCAGACTCATCTATCAATAGTCACTAGAGCAGGAGACCCAGGTTCAGATGAATCTAAGCCGTTGAATAGTTGCATAGTGTTGACAATGTTAAACTCTTGGTATTGACTTTAGGCAGGAGCTGGATGAGATCTCCATGTCCCCTTCTATCTTCACACCTGTTCCTATGTGTCTGAATTCTAATGAAGAAATGGAGATTGTAGTCATAATCTTTGGGCTGAAAAAGAACTTTGAAGATAATCTCATCATTTTTCCTTGTCATAACCATAAGACACTGATACCTACAGTCCATGAATCATTTCTGAAGGTGACACAGCCATATATAGGCTAAGTTTTACACTCTAGTCCTCTGGACTTCATTTCCGAGTCTTCCCGTTATATCCAAGGGTTTCTAAAAGTGACTTGTCTCAAAGATTTAAACAGACATTTCACAAAAGAACTACATGAATGATCAATACGAAGACAAAAAGATGTTTAACATTACTAGGCATCTAAGAAATACAAGTTAAAACCACAGACACCAGCTAAACAGAGAAAAGAGTCAGATAATACCAAGTGTTGATGAGCATGCAGAGCAGCTGGAATGCCTGCAGATAGCTGGTGAGAACACAGATGGTGCGGTCACTTTGCAGAACAGATCAGTTCTTATAAAGTTAGACCTACGAGGGGGGAATCCCCCCAAACCCTGAAATTATCTTCTGGAGGGCGGGCCCCTTGTGTACAGGCTTCCTCTGTTAGGTGAGTGTTCTAGAAACCCATCTTTATGCACCTGCTGGCATTGTGAGAGGCTGCACTCAGCTTCAGTGAATTTTTTTCTGAAGACTCTTTCAACACCTTTGCCCATTTCTTGATGGGTGATTTATGAGTGCTTCTGCCCACACTGCACTGGTGTTCAGCAGTTTTTGATGAAACACCTCATGATCCCTATGCCCCACCCTTTCTATTCAACTGATCTCTCCCCAAGCAACATTTTTTTGTTTGTTTCCCCAGATGATAAAAGTTCTCAAAGGGAAACATTTTGCCAATGTGAAATAGGTGAAACAAAAATGGCAGAAGCTCTAAAAGGCATCAAAATTAATGAGTTCAAAAACTGTTTTGAGCAGTGGAAAAAAACATCTCAACAGGTGTAGTGCACCAAATGGAGAGTACTTTGAAAGTGACTGAAGATTAAACGTGTAAGAATAAATACAAAATTCTTTATTTTTATTTTTATATATTTTATTTATTTTATTTTTAGAGAGAGGGGAAAGGAAGGAGGAGGAGAAATACATCAATGTGTGGTTGCCTTTTGTGTGCCCCCTACGAGGGGGCCTGGCCTGCAACCCTGGCATGTGCACTGACTAAGAATCAAACCAGTGACCCTTGGATTCACAGGCCCACACTCAATCCACTGAGCTACATCAGCAATATACATATTTTTAATAAATAAGTTCTGTTTTCTGAGGGGTCCCCCTCAAACACTCAGCATATGACCCAGGAATTTCATCTAGGCATTTACTCAAGAAATATGAAAATGTGCACAGTCACATCTGCATGTGAATGTTTATAGCATCTTCATTTAGTAACAGCTCCAAACAGGAAACAACCCCAAGGCCATCAACCAGTAAAATTTCTGTTCTATGTATACCTTGAAAAGCTACTTAGGATTAAACAAGGAACCACCTACTATTACAAGTGAGGACATAGATGAATAAGGGTGAGCTAAAGATGCTAGACTTAAAAGACTACCTATTATAGGATGCCATCTGCACAAATTTTAGAAGAGACTGATAGAGTGGGTGCCAGGGCTGGAGCTGGGGAGGCAGGTAGGCTGCGAAGGGCACCAGGAACCACTCACAAGTGTTCTCTATCTTGGTTACACAAGGTTCTGGTAGTGCAAGTATGTGTTTGTGAAATTCACCACACTGCATACTTAAAATGAGTATATTTTATTATATGTAAATTACACCTCAATAAAGTGGGTAGAAAAAATAGTGATTTGTCCCCAAGTCACTGTGGGTGGAGCAATCACAAGAATGTGTGACTCTTAAGTGTCTGTTCATGTGTCTCAGAGGTTGCTGTTGTGGAAGGAGCAGTGGCTGGGCAGTCCACAGGATGACAGGGTGAGCAGCCAGACCTTCTCCCTTCAGTGCTCTCACAGGTGGTCACACCTTTCCAGTCCAGTCCCCAGCCAGGCCTTGTGCATGCCTGTAGGGGGAGAGCTGTCCCCAAACCAGGGTAGTTGTGGCAAAACCACTTTGTTGCTTTTTTCTCTAATGGAGAGCCCTTGTTCAGTTCTGCTGAGATGTGTTTATAAATTTGTGATCTGATGTGGTTTAGATTTGCAACTAGAAAGGGGATGCGGCTCTTTTTAAAGGAAGCTGGTCCTTCAGAATGCAGACATCCCAGAAGAGGCAGAGTGGCCTGCAGCCTGCAAGTGCAGAGCTTACAGCTGAGGGAGGAAGAAACCTAGTGAGGGCAATGTTGTGGGGGGTTCCCTGAGGCCAGGATCAGAACCCAGGTGAGGTGAAGGGAGAAGGCATTAATTGTGTGTTGTAATGCTGTAAATACTGCCTTGATCTTGAATCTTCTTCGGTTGATGACTGTGCAAGAAAGAAGCTTTTTAATAAAATGTAATGATAGGTGCTGGGGATCCCACTTTGTGAGTCACTGTGCCAGTTGGTTGGGGATACTTGATGAATGAAAAAGTCTTCTTTGAAGAAGTATTCAGTCTCATCTAAAGAAAAGTATGTACATAAATCGTAATTTGGGCCAGTACCAGGCCTTTTAAGCTGGCCCTCTGGAGCTTTGCAAAGCCCAGGCACTAGTGGCAGACACTTCATACCACAACTGCTTACCCTGAATGTCCTAGCACTTGCCAGGTTTGGCGGCATCTCCCAATGATTCTTTGACTCGACCTCCCCACTGAAGCTCTGGGGCCTCAGCCCTCAATTTCCCTGCTCACTCAGATGCCCCATCTGCACCCATATCTCCCAGGTACTGTTCTAAACTTGCCCCAGCCCCAAAGGTCCTTCACAAGCAAGCCCACCCACCAGCTGGCCCTTCTACCCTGAAGAAAAGGGAACTTGGCTAATGAGAGGAGTGGCCCAGGTGCCTCTCATTTCCAAACTGACTTTTGAGAACATTGTGTGTAGTGACTACACTCCATGTTCAAATGTGATCCCAGATCCATTAATAATTAGTGCTCACAAATATGACTGAGGGATGGAAATTGGGTGAAGCAAACCAGTCATTCCTGAAATGGACATTGACATCATACCTGTTATACCTCTGCAATAAACAACAGGTAATAGTGGGATATCAGGTTAGTCATACATCTAAAATACCACCTTGATCATTCACTCCCCTCAAGAATTTTGGGCAGCTCCCTGTTGCTAACAGACTCTCTGCACAGCCCCGGTTCCGTGAACAGGGACTGAACGCAGCCTGGCTGACTGCCAGAGCGTCACCCCTGGGCCTCATGTGAACCTGACCGTGGAATGGATGGCTCATTATCGTCTCCCACTGAAAAAAACAATCAGTACCAAGGGGATCATTCAGTCCTGTCTTCAGTCGAAGGAAACCTTTCTGAATCCTACTTTGTGTCATGTCCCTCATCTCCCAATACACATATTTAGGGAGATTGGCTGAACGTGTTCCAGGGTGATGCAGTGTTCCTTGCCTGGCAAGCTAATCCATTCAGCCATAATATAGACTGTTTTGGTCTTTGGTAATTCAGCTACACAGGTTTTTTAAAATTCCCTAACATGTGACTTCAGGTGACTAACCATATATCCCAGCATTGTCCTGCATGTACCTTTGTTGTTCGGCCCATGATGGACAATGCTCAGAAACACCTGTTAACTGATGAGTGACTGATTTTAGTGTAAAGACCATTATTGAAATATTTACTATTTCTTGAGGACCCCCCCAACTTCTGCTCACCAATTTTAACCCTAGTCAATGAGTCAAAAACCTCCAAGTGATGGTATTAGGTCTCAGAGAATTCAGTTCTCCTTCTTGTGGGTAAATCTCCTCCCATTTCTGGCAGGCAGGTCTGCAAGAAGTGGACTGCAAGTTAGGGGTTGTTTATAGTGAAATCATCATTGGCAATGCTTGGTTTTTCCATCATCTGCCTCATTTTTAGTCAATGTGATTGCTGTAAAATGATATTGTGATAAAAGAAAAAACAAAGTCTGTCTCTTTTCTTCAAGTCCTGGTTTTGTTTTCACACTTCCTGGAACAACTTCATTTGCAAAATAGCAAATATGCTGTGGGGTGTCTTTGTATATCATAGACGGAAGTCACTGTTCTCGGGAAAGAGAAAAGCGTGAGGACAGGATCGACTTCCTGAAGGGGCAGAGCCCTGGACATGACAACAGTAACATCATTGGGATGCCCAGTCCCAGGGCCTGCTCCCCCAGGAGGGGTCTTGCTGTGCTCGAACCCCCCATGCAGGATACATGGGTTAGACAGGGGAAGTCAGGGATTCGGTCTGGGCTGCTGTTTGAGAAACTGTAATAATCCTAGAGATATTTAAATGAAAAGAATGTTTCTGGAGAATACAAATATATTGAGTACGTCTGGTATTTAGTATTCTGTATTTATTTATTAACCAAGACAATCAATAATTTAGTGGTTTCAACAACTTCTACCCCTATTTTAAATAAAAAATAAATGGAAGTCTGAAAAGCCACATGAAATGCATCTGGTCCGTCCCTTACAGCCTTGTCACATTGATCTGTCTTCCTGCCTGTTTCCATTTGTCTTCTGAGAAGTGCACGGGTGTGGTCAGGACAGGGTTTCCACCTTTCCGCCTCTGTTATCAGCAGAGACCTTGACTCAACAGCTGGACCAGAACTGCAGTCCAGCAACTGCTGGGAGGAAGGGCAAAGCTAATGCTCTTGTTACTTCTGAGCATCACCACCAATTAGGAGGAATAGTTGTTAAATCCAATTTTTCCCTGGATCTAAACACATCAAACCCTTTCATGCCAGTCATCATACTGAGTCACCTAAAATGCCAAAGAACAAATAATTTTCCACCTACGTATATTTAATTTTTAATACTCTTCTAAAGATAAATATGAAGCTGTGCAGAAACTACATACTGATTTATGCAAGAGTGTTCATAATAGTGTTATTTACACCAGCAAAAAATTAGGACATTAGTGTCTAACAACAAAAATAAACTATAGACCACCTAGAAAATGGTAGACAGGTGTTGAAAAATTTCCAGAAATGACAAAATGCTAATATAGCAATAAATGACTAGAACAAATAATAAAAAATATAGTAGAATTCTAATTCTGGAAAATATATACAAACATATTAGTGATTATTATCTGCATCTGGCATTATACATGACATATTTTCATTTCTATAATTCCTGTTTTTTTATTTGCTTTCTATTTTATTGAGTGTTACTACTGCCATACCAATTTTCTTTTGCTTCTTTCAGTTTTATTGTTATTGTTGGTAGAGACTTTGTTGTTGTTCTTTATTTGTTTGGTTTTTTAGATTCTGTTTGCTTGGTATATTCTTCCATTCTTTTATTTTAGAACTTTAGGTATAGTTTTTTAATAGGGGTAAAGTATCTCATAAATAGCATAATATTCATTATATTCTTTATCAAGTCTGAGAGTCTTTGACCAGTGTGTGAATAACATTCCTAACACTCACTTTGATTACTTATTTTGTGTTTTCCATCAACATGCTTTTTTGTTTAATTTGTTTTTGATACTCTTTGTCTTCAGTTAAATAAAGCCTTTTATAGTCCCCTCTTTTTCTGTTTGTATTGATTTGGAGATCATATATTGCATTTATATTTTCAACACATATACTGAACTTTATGTTTTATTAACAAAGTCTAAATTTAGAATCTATCTTCTCCCTAAGCATATTAGGAAATAAACAGGCTTTTAATTTTCTAACTTCAGAAAGTATCCAGCCTTGTAATATGAAAAATAGAGACATTTACTAAAGAAGATACAAGAAACATTGTACACAGGACAATGACACCTAAGTCCCTTTCAAAAGTAGACCCCTTGAGACCTAACACAGTTCTCTCAGTTGCCATCAGCTGCTCCATTGCATTTTTCTGAATCTCATCAATGGTCTGAAATCTTTTCCCTTTCAAATGTGGTTTTAGTTTGGGGAAAGGTAGAAGATGCAGGGTGCCAAATCTGAGCTGTGGCGGGGCTGAGTCACCTGGGTGATTTCATGTTTTGCCAAAAAACTGTGCATCAGACATGATGCATGAGTTGGTGCATTGTCATGATGAAGCTGCCAATCACCAGTTGCCCATAACTTCGGCCTTCTGAATCATCTGAATAGTTTCCACATTGGAATGTTCAAGCTTAACACAAAATTTCATGTAGATTCTTTTCTCTACCCACTTAGGCACTTTGAATGGGACAGCCACACAGTACACATGCTCACTCAACGGTGTCTACTGCCCCCACTGACTAGTACAGTGAAGTTGTCATTGTTCACACATGTGCATTACAGTCCACTCTCCTTGGCTGTCAGGTTACATTGATGTCATGCAAACCTTCTCATTATATTAACAATGGCTGGACTTTTTCCAGACAGACTTTGTATGTCAGGTACTAATCCAAGTTCTAGGTTAAAAAGGAAACAAAGCATAGAAAACAAACAAACAAATTGTGCCTTCATGAACATTATATTTTATTAGGCAATATTCTACTGGGCTTTGAATTATATTGGTTATCTGTTTTATTTGCAGGATTGTTACTTGGTTCTTGAAAAACTTTTTCAAATGGTCATTTTTTTATTATTGCATGAATGATTAATTTCTTTCCTTTACCTGTATTTTTTTAACAATTTTAACATATTGATAAAATATATTGTCTGGAATATTTCTAGTTCCTAAAGTTTATTGTTTGGTTTCTTGCCTGCTGACTCTCCTTTAAGACCAAGTGTTTCCATGTGTGTTTTGTCATTTTTGTCCACAGGCTCACCTTTAGTAGAAATCCAGCCTGTGAACTAGATTGCCAAGACATCCTGGTTTGGGATGAAGAAGTGTTGCAAAGTTGTTTCTGTGTTAGTCTTGAGGAGGTCATGAGGTCCACACCTGTATTTAAGATGTTTCTTCACTCAGGGCTCTGTTTCACAGTGCATAATGGGAGTTCCTATCTTGTCTAACACAGAGCATAGCTTAGGATTTCAACTTCTCACAGGTAACTCTATTCTCTCTCATGGTATGGGGTGCGGTTCATTTCCAGGTCCAGACCCTAGGCGGTTGGGTTGGTGTTCTTCTAAGACTGAAGAAGTTCTGTCTTTTCCTCTACAGAGAATTATAATTCCTTCCCCTAAGTCACAGATCCAATCCAGACCATTTGGGAGACTGAGTATCTGAGTGTATTCTCTCTGATTCTAGGCTCTGAAACTTCCCATTTTAAAATGTAAATATATATTCTTTAATTAACACTTTTTCCCTTTGCAAATACAAATGTTTTGAATGATGGGTTTGAAGGAGAAGAATGTTGAGATTTGCTCAGTCTTGCATCTTGACTGGAAGTCTAAAAATTTTCTGCAATGAACATACGGTATTTTTATAATTAAGAAAAAAATATCATATAAAATCCAATCATGCAGTTAGGGGAAAAATGTGAGTTTTGGGGAAGATAATTTAGTAACATTTGAGAGATTGCTTGGTTGAAATGAAAACAGTAGGGACAAGAGAAAGAATGCGGGGCCCAGGACAACCAATGGCCAGCTGCATCCCGAGTTTCAAACCTAAAGAGGTTCTCCCAACCTCTTTAGGAGTGCTCCCCAACCTTTTTAGCACCAGGGACCGGTTTCATGGGAGAAAATTTTTCCACAGACTGGGGAGGGGGTGTAGCTCAGGCAGTAATGCAAGTGCTGAGGAGCAGGATGAATTGCTCACCTGCAGCTCACCTCCTGTTGTACAGCCTGGTTCCTAACAGGCCACAGACCACTACCAGCCAATGGCCAGGGGCTGGGGACCCCTGCTATGTAGTGTATAACCATACCCATAATTCCAAACCTATGTTCCCAACCTAGGCCTCTCCTCTGAGGTCTAGGCATAGATTTACAAAATGCCTCTTTAAGGTATCTACCAGATAACTTTAAGCTCATTGCAAAAATTAAATTTGGTTTAATAGTTCCTCTTTTCTTCCCCCTGCCTCCAAAATTGTTCTGCCCCTTATACTCCATAGTCTGGTGCCTGTGCCAACCTGTTGATCATATCCCAGATTGGAAAGTCAATTCACCTGTTTTCCTGCTCCTCCTTCTAAGTATCGCTCTGAATTTGGGCACCAAGGTCTGGCAATGCTGTCTCCTGAGTGTTTCCTGACCTCCTTTCCTCCTTTCCAACTTCAACACTACTGAGCTGTAGTAGTAGGTGATCTCTGTCATTTGTCACCTGAATGGGAGCCATGGCTCCTTCACTGGTCTTCCTCTCTCTCTTCTTCCTTTCCTTTAATTCATCCTCCACCATCAAACAGAATGGGTTCTCTAAAATGCTAACCTAATCATGATGCTTTCTTGCTCTTGTCAGAGACAGATATCTGACCACTAATGACTGGTGTTTTCCTTTCATAGTGTTGAGTTTTTGTAGGGAAGTGGCTGCCTGCAGAGGCTGGGGCTACACATCCCAGGACCCACGCTGCACTTAGGTTTAGCTACATGGTTAGTTCTTGCCAATTGAGTCTGAGAAGAAGTGATGTACATGTGTCTTTTCTGGGCTGACATGGTTAAGCACTTGTAAATCTTTCTAAACACCTGTGTCTTTCCTCACACATAGCAGCCCTAGAAATTACATGCGAACACTGTGGTTCACAGAATTCACGGGGTCTGGGTCTCTATATTTTTCCTGAGAGGAAAGCCACCCAACCAGAAACAGGTAAAGAATTGGACTATACTGTAAATAAGAAATAAAGTTTTGTTGTGTTAGTGTACTGTAAATTAAGGAATTATTTGGTTTATTATCTAGTGTACCTTACCTACCAATATTCTGATTAAATCATAAAATTTTCCTACAAACAACTTCAAAATTATTTAGAATTATGCATAAGGCTTTTCATGACTCAGCCTCTGCCTATGTGTCTCACAGAATCTTTACTCACTACACCTTGCTCCTAATGCTTCAGAGCAACCCTGCAGGCAACCCTAAGGGTGCCGTCTTCTCTCCTGCCTTTGTGCCTTTGCCCAGGTGGTTTCTTCTGCCTGGGGTGCCTTTCGCTCTTCTGTCTCTTAACTCTTCATTTTTCCCAAGATTTAGCTCAGATATTTTTTCTCATGTAAGCCTTTCCCTTATTATTTCTTCCTTGAAGCTTCATCCCTCTGTCTCCTACCATGTGTCAAACCTGATAAGAGGCTTTACAGTTTGTTCACAGGCATTTATCATACTTAAACATTTGTGTGTATTTGTGTCCTTATGGTTAACATGCAATCTTCATGTCTCTCTCAAATATCTTAGTATCTAGCACAATGCCAGGCACACAAGTGCTCAGACTTATTTGTGGAGTTGAATTGAGTACATAGTCACAAGGATGAAGGCTGAATGAGAAAAAGAGAAATTCTGAGAGATCATGAGATATCCTTGAAAGCTGACTTCAGGAAAGGAACCAAGGAGAAAGAATAAGGTCCATGAAGCTGAGCCATAAGCTGTAAGTGTCCTGTGAGAAAAGCACTTTCAGGTGGTGCTGGAAGGGGCTTGTTTTCCTGGCTCAGCCGAAGGACAGGTATCCAGGTGGTATGGCTGGAGTTAGTGGGGTAGGCGTGAAAAGACACCCCAGAGGGAGGGGTGTGTTTAGCCCTGTGACTTGCAGTTTACTTATAAATCTCTTGTAATAAAATACACTTAAACTCTGTCACTGCTGACTTAGCAGAGACCCAGTAGGCTAAATGTGGGCTTGAGCCTACATTGTGTTTTCCATGCTAACTAGGGAGAAGCTTAAACCTTAGACGACAGAAGCTGTGGTAGAATTGAGCATGGTAAATGAGTGGTCACCTTCCACATAGAGGCATCTTTGTTCATTTCATTGGAAAGCTTGCATTATATCTAAGCTCTATTCTTTACTGTTGGAAAAAAATGAGGAAATCATGTATATACAACCAAGACACTATGGTCAATTAGTGGTGCACTTGAGCCTACAGATCAATGGCTGGACCCTCCCTCTAATGCTCCATGCAGATCACAGAACCTAGAATCAGTCCATGGACAGAGAAACAGACATACTGATTTACTTCCTCTTGTACAAAATGACATTTTTTAATATTTAGTACCAAATGCTCAAAATGTATTCCCCAGTTTCTGTCTACATGCTGCCAAACTACTTAGGCAACTGTCACTATACCACTTTGGTTCAATGGACATAACATTTCCTCACTGAATAATCATCAGAAGTCAACATGTATGGTGGCTTCATATAATTAGGACACTTTTAGTAGGAACAGAAAATGTCACTCAAGCCAGTCTAGATAATAAAAATCTGTGACTTACATGACTGGAGCTTTAACAATAGGGAATGGAATGTAGGGCTGGTAGATCCAGCAGCTTAATATTATCATCAAGACACAGGTTCTTACAGTCCCTTTCCTCTGCCACCCATAATGCGGGCTTCTGAGCAGGACTGGCTCCCTTCACAACTGTAGGGTCTAATGGTAGAAGAAACAAAAAAGAGCTTCTTCCCCAATCATAAAATAAAATTCCCCCATTCCATCCAACAACCATGTGTGCTCTGGAGAAATAACTGGTGCTGAGCAAACGCTATGCACTGGGTGGTATTAGTCCAGGTTCCTCAAACAAGTTGATGGAATAACTGTGTTTGGCTTTGATTGATCAATCCTTACCTCATTACTGCCACTGGAATTATTTCCTAAAGCACCACTGATGTCACAAAACTGTGGGACAGTGGGAAACATGCTAGGGAAGTGAACGCAGTGTCTGCTACACTGTTCAAAGCCATTTAGCTAAAGGTAAGAGGGTGGGGAAAGAAAGGAAAACCAAGTTTGGCCAAGTAATTTTTTGGCATCATGAACTATAGACTTGGCAAAAAAAAAATCAAGAATGTCCAGCCTGTTGTTTGATTGATAAGGAGACAACACCTTTTGTTTGATTCTTGGCTAAATACCAAGCAGAATGAGCTAAAAGAGTTGAATAATTTCAGCTATGCTTTCTCTTCTTCTTCTTCCCTTTTGCTTTCCTCCTTCCTTTTTATCTCCTACTCTTCCCCTCCTCTCCTCTCCTCTCCTCTCCTCTCCTGTCCTCTCCTGTCCTCCTTCTTCCTTTCCTCCACCTCTCTTTTTCTTCCACCTCCATCTCCTCTTCTTCCTTCTCCTTTTTGGCTCTTTCTCTGATTACTTCTTGAAGAGATCATTACTCCTCCCCTACCCCTGTTACTCTGAAAATAACCTTTTGGTCCCTTGAAGAGCAAATGCTAAAATTTTTTAAAAAGTGGAAACTGTTTTTCAGTCTGATCACTTATTTAGAACTATATCAAAATGTTCCTTGGTCACTAACATATGCCTCCTACCCCACTTGAAAAAAATGCATTCCTGCTAGACCCTAAGACTTAGGAAAGTGAGCCAGTTAAGTCCAAACACATACCAAAATAAATTAAATAAGTTAAGGGATTAAAATAAATATGGGTGATAAATTATGTTTTAACATAGAAGTTGGAAAGGAGACTGGACTAAATGGAGGCTTTTAAAGGCAAGAGAAAGGATGAATTTGGTAATTTTGGAATAGGTATTATGGGAGGGCTATTAGCAAATAGATCTTATTTTAACCTGGAATGTTATACAAGGTGTGCTGCATAATTTAGTTTACAATGATGCTCAGATAGGAGTTATTTAAATCATCCATAGGAAACTCTGATGAAATATTTCGATAAGAGACAAGAGTGAGATGAATAGACAGCTACAAGTAAAATGTCCCAAAAGGTAAATTGCCATGGTGTTTGCGTGTGAGGAGGAGAAAATGGTTGACTGTGGTTTTCAAATGCAGATTTTAGATTTGACTTATCTTTAAGTCTTCTGCACCTTCTGGCATGTTTAATATGCTCAGTAGACTTCAGTTTTCTCCTGGGGGTGACATTTGCAATGCATCCAGGAAAGACTCCAGCAATCTTTTTGCCTGCTCAGGCATCTGTAGGGTGTGGTATGGCGTTGTCCATGCCCAGCCCAGCATTTTCTGCTGGCGCTCCCTCAATGGTAGAACTAGTCTAAAGGCATGCTAGGAAGCAATAAGCCTATCACCAACTTGGTCTTGTTGCCAGCTAGCAGAGCCCTTAGAAAACTCCCTGCTATCCCCCCTCCAATAGATATAGGTGGTGGGTGCAGAAACTATAGAAATGGGGCAATCTCACCAAAGCTCTTAGGACACATGGTGCCTGGTGAGTGATGCAGCTTGATCCTTCTACTGGGTCCCACTACTGGTCTCATGTCCTCATTCAGGTTCAGACAAAGAGATTCTCCTTCTATGAACAGCAGAAAATAGAATTCATTTCCCATTTTTTTTGTTCTTGTCTGAGCTGAGTTGGGTGATTCATTAAGTGCTCATATTACATTATTGACTTGCTCCTTTTTCATTATTCAACTTCCCCTCCTATCTAGCTCTTTGTTTACTGTATCACTAACTCATAAATAACTTCTTGATATAAGAAGTTTTGGAATAAAGGGATTTCAAAACTTACTTTGACCTATCCACCCCTATTTCCTCTCACTATTATCAGTTTGGTAAAGAAACTTCCCTTACCATTCCTATTCAGTAATAGTCACATGAAAATATTAGATGGAGATAGATGTTTTTTCTTCATGATTATTTTTATATAATTAGGATTCTTTGTAAATTATTCTGTTACATGCTTGAAGATCCTTCTGCATGCAAAAATGTGGACCTACTCTATTGTTTGTAAATGTAGCAAAACATTTAGTAGTGTATGAAATATTTCCCTTATAATAAGTATTTATATTTTTCAATGTTTTACTATAATGAACAAAACTGAAAAAAAATCTTTCTACCTCTCTGCGAACTTGGTGTTTCCTTAGATTACTTATAAATACATTTTAGTATGTATACTACAAGCTTTTGTAGATAACCTTTGTCAGATTGAGGAAGTTCCCTTCTATTTCTGGTTTGCTGAGAGATTTTATCATCAATGGACATTTACTTTAGATTATCAGGAAAGTGACAGTAAAGAAGACATCCAAAGGAAATGAGAGAGGCATCCATACACTTTTCTGGGGGACCAGTATTCCAGGAAGATGGAAGAGAATGTGTAAAGGTCTCCAAGCAAGTGCCAAGCTGGCATTTCAGGGAATAGCTACAAAAAAAGAATGTTTGAAGTGGAAGGGATGAGGAAGATAAGAGTAGTGAGATATGAAATTAGATAATAACATAGAGCAAGATCAGATAAGGCTTTGGCTGGGCCAAGGACTGACTATATCTGATTTAGTTTTCAGAATGTTCACTTTGGCAGCTACATAGAAAACAGGCTATAGGAGAATAGGCATATAATCAGTGAGGAGGCTGTTGGCTATTAATTATTTGAACCAACTATCTAGCTGAAAGTTGGCTTGAAGCATGGTTAATAGCAGTGGAGGGGTGAGAAGTAGTATTCTGCATACATTTGGAAGGTAGAGAAGACAAGATTTGTTTCTGGGTTGATCATGGGTTTTGGGAGAACAAAAGGGGGCAAGGAAGCCTCCAGAGTTTTTGAGTCACTTGGAAACTGGGAGAATAGAGGTGCTAATTACCAAGCAGAAGTCAGTTATGAGAGCAGCAGTTAGAGTGCTCCCTATATTGTAGACACTATTATAAGAGCATTACATGGATTGACTCATTCCATTCTTGCTGCAGTTCTATGAAGCAGGTATTATAAATATGTGCCATTTTTTCATAAAAATAAATGGGCAAATAAGGGTTAAGTAACTTATTAAGGATACATAGCAAAGAACAGAGCCAGGATATAAATGCAAGCATTTGGGCTCCAGAATCTGTGCCCTTCACCATTAACTAGATCTATCATTTAAAGTGTTTAAATGACCCATCTGTTTGCAGCTGAGTCCTTGTTCATTATAAATGTTATTTAATTCTGTCTTTTCTCTTTTATCCTCAATTAGACTTCCTAAAGACTTATCTGTTTTTTTGTATGTGTGTGTTTTTTTGTTTTTGTCTTTTCAAAGAACCAGACATTAGTTTTATTGAGTGGCTCTTCTGTTTTTGTTTTCTGTTTTATTAATTTCTGCTTTTATATTTATTAATTCCATTCATTCTCTTTCTTTGGGGTTATTTGGTTTCTGTTTTTGTCAACATTGTAAACTGAAGGATAATGATGAATGGAACATAAAAATATTATGAAAAGTAAGGGGTATAATTTTAGTTTAGGCAAAGGTGTTGCAAATTTAAACATCTCCAAGTATTTTTTTAGAAAATTAAGGTTGCTAACATTTAAATGATGTTACAATTTAAACATGATATAAAAATGGTTGTAGAAAAGTTTGTTACTAAAAGTGAGAAAAGTGAAAAACTTATAAGAGAACAAGATTAAATTAGAACTTAGTAAAATTAGTTAAAATTGAACATCAACATAAATTTATGCTTTTTTAGAAGAGAATTATCTTTTTTGTCTTGATCACAAAGGAGGTCTAGGAGGAGTATCTTTCCCCAGTTCTTGTGTATGGATGGGGAAGCAGAATTTTGTATCCCAAAATATGCTACTTTTGGATATTCATTATTGTAAGCTGATTATTTTTAAGGAAAAAGGGAGAGAGAGAAACTTGGGAAGAATCTTTGACTTTTCTTAACTATTTAAAAGAATTTAGACAGAGGAGTTGCTCCAGGAAGTGAGCTATCCTCATAGGTAACTATGGTTCAACATGAACTATGTGTGTGAGAGAGGGACCCAGCGCAGCCCTTTGACCAGAGCCCTCTCTGTGCCCCATTGCTAAAGATGGCCCAGCAAACACTGGTTTACCAAACATTTGAGTTTCCATCTCCATGTGAATTGCCTTCCTCCTCTCTGAAGTCCCAAACTACAATCTTCCTTTCTCCTCAACTCAAGGTGGCAGATAAGCCATCACCTTCCAATGTGCCCCCAGGCCCTATACTCTTATGGAACCCTTGTATGTACCTACATAACACAGTTCATGATTTTTTCAAGTTAATCTGTCTCATGTCAGTATGATTATTAGACTAGCCAGAAGAACTAAGATGGAAAAGAGGGAAAATTTCCCTTCTTGTACATGTGAAACACTCATAAACACATGCTAGGACCCATGTTGGTCTTTAATTCCAGCAAGGAACAACCCAGGCTCTCTAGAAAGTAATTCATCCCATGTTTTGGTACAGAGAATATCAGGGTGGACCTGTTACCCTGGATGGAACAGAGCTGAAATGACAAAACGACTAGCTTACATCCCCCCTTTCTACCCATCCCCTACCCAAGTATGACAACTGAGAAGTCACAGTGAAGCAATATTCATGGTTAGTTGATACAAGTTAGGTCTGTGGGAGCCACAAGAACTTCAGATGCTCAAGAGAGAATAGATTATAGGAGGTGTGCCATGCAGATTTTCCAATAAAATTTGCAGAACATAATGTCTTTTAAACAATAAAACTATGTGAATATTGCTTTTAAAATGTGTTCTATAGCTGATCTGAGAATCTAATGAGTACATTTCAGGTTTGTCACAGGGGATTATGTAATGATTACTGGGATAATTAATTTTGTGTGTCCACTTGACTGGGCTGAGGGGTGGCCAGATAGCAGGTAAAACATTATTTCTGGGCTTGTCTGTGAGGGTGTTTGTGGAAGAAGTTAGCATTTGAGTGAGAAAGATCTATCCTCAGCAGTCAGCAGTGTGCATGGTATTATACAGTCCTTGAGATCCTGAAGAGGACAAAAATGTGCTGGAAGGATGAATTTCCTCTCCTTGACCTGGGATGTTCATTTTTCCTGCCCTTGGACATTGGGCCTTTAGACTCCAGGTGCTATACCTGCAGCCCTTCATTCTCAGGTCTTCAGACTCTGAATGAGTCAACCACCCACTTCTCTGTTTCTCCAGCTTGCAGATGGCAGATTGTGGAAGATACCCTATTGGTTCTGTTTTCCTGGAGATCACCGACAAAGGCAATCATACCATGGGTTAGATTTCAGGGCGTGAACTGTTCACCTTAGAGCTTGTAATTTCAGAAGACTCTAAGTTTCAAATGTTGGAAAATTAAAATGTGGCTTGTCTCAAAGATCCCAAAAAATGGAAATGGGAAGGTCTTGAGTGTCAGGAAAAACCCATTCAAACTCAAAGCTCTAAGAAGTACCTTCTTATTTTAAGGAGAGGTCATTTTGGGAAAAAACAATACCTTCCAAACAGATGTGATGGGGAAGTCCCAGATGAAGAGCATGCATTAAATATCCTCTTGACTGAAAGGTATTGCTCTATTCATAGAACAGGGTCCAGTTTAACATGTGAAGCTCAAATCTGAGAGGATGCCTCTCAGGATACATAAAATGAAGTAAAAATAGCCTCTTCAACAAATGGTGTTGGGAGAACTGGGCAGCTACATGCAAAAAAAATGAAACTCGAGCACCAACTTACACCATACACAAAAATAAATCCAAGGTGGATAAAAGCTTTAAATACAAGCCCTGACACCATTAAAGTCCTAGAGGAGACCATAGACAGGAAAATCTCAGATATTCCATGCAACAACATTTTTACAGATATGTCTCCTAGAGCAAGGGACATAAAGGAAAGGATAAACAAATGGAATCTTATCAAAATAAAAAGCTTCTGCATAGTTAAAGAAAACAGTATTAAAATAAAAAGAGAACCAACTGTATGGAAAACATATTTGCCAATGATACCTCAGCAAGGGTTTATTCTCCAAAATATATAAAGAACTTAACAGGATTCCACTCTAAGTAGACAAGCAACCCAATTAAAAAATGGGCAAAGGACTTGAACAGACACTTCTCCAAGGAGGAGACACAGAGGACCATCCCTTTCACTTTGATTTGGCCAGTGTGCTTCTCCTCTCAGCCCCTGCCCCTCTGATGGATGCCCTGGCACTCATGACTCTCTTCTCACACCTAGAACATCCTACAAAGATTCTTCTAAGGCCCCAAATTCAGGTTTGTTTGTTTGTTTGTTTGTTTGTTTGTTTTTTCAGAATAAGAATGTAGAATCCTCTAAGAAGTTAAAACCTCAAACTTTGCTTAGTGTTAAGTCTTCTCTCTATGCATCTCACTCAGGCTAGACACCTGCAATGGTGAGATCAGCCTTCATTGCTTTCTCTCTCTCTCTTTCCCTTGCCTCCTCCAACTGGCTAGAGGATTCAGTGCCCATGGGCTAGTCTGGAGGGACAGCAAAGGAAACTGTGGTAATGTGACATCATGTTCTTCTCACCTGGCCGATGTTTGGGGGCACTTGCCTGAACTCTTCAGAGTTCCCTGCTGTGCTGCTCTTTCTTCAATACCTTTGACCAGGATCAACACATATTTGGTCAAGGTTGCTTGGTACCCTCTTCTTAGCTCCTTGGAGCCAGACATAGCTTCTTCCTGCTGAGGTCCTCCTGAAAACAGCAATGCAAACACCTCAAGAACATCTTCTATGGCTAAACGTTTCTAACTCTGCCGCTAAAGCAGTTGCTCATTCCTCTTCCTGCCTTCTAGACATGCGCAGGGAAGTTAGTCTGATTCCACAGCCTGCCCTAACTTCCCTCAGTACAAGTCAGACACTTAGCCTTCATCAGCTTTCAACTTTAAAGTACACAGTTACAGTTCTGCAAGTGATCTTCTTGAAAGCTCCCATAGTAGGCTTGAGCTTGAAAGGGGGAAACTTTCCTATTTCTCTGCTTCCATGTCCCAGCTGAGCAATGCCTCTATACATAGAAATAGCTCAACCATTCTCCCTGCTTGTTTTTATCACATTACCATATTTTTCAAACTATAAGATGCACATTTTTATAACATTTTTTGCTTCAAAACTTTTCCCCCTATTGTCCTCCTCTAAAACCTATGTGCATCTGGGGTCCACACCATAAGATGTGCTTAGATTTTAGAGGAGGAAAATAGGAAAAAAAAATTTTGAAGCAAAAAATGTGGTAAAAAATGTGTCTTATAGTCCGAAAAATATGGTAATATTAACTCTTTGACATTGTTGAAGTGGATGAGAAGATTCCAGGGTGTTGGAATAGTTTCTCAACCATTATTCTGAACATTTGCATATGATGATGTGTTAGTGAAAGTAGCCCAACAGTTGTAGTAAGTGGATCCAAATACAACAGTGGCTTAACAAAATAGAGGTGTGCCCCTTGCTCACCTAGTAGTCCTGAGTGGTTGAACTGTTTTAGGTTAGAGGAGGGGGCTGTGGTTCTCTGAGGTGGGTACTCTGCTGTCTGCAGTCATTCAGGGACTCAGGCTGATGCCGTCTTCAGCACATGGCTTCCATGATCCCTGTAGGATGATTCATGCCTTTCTCTGGAACAACAACAACAAGAGAACCAAGGAGGAATATAGGGGAAGATTTTTATGGGTAAGGTCTGGAAGTGGCACATTGCTTCCCATGTCAGAAGTCTGTCACATGGCCGCATCTAATTGCAAAGGAGGCTGGGAAATGCAGTGTAGCTGTGTTTGTGAATGACAGGGCATAGATTTGGGTGAATACAGTCTCTGCCATAGGTAATTTCACATTTTATATTGGAATTTTACTTTTTAAGAAAGTTTGAGTGACTACACAAACTAAAATTTTGACATCTTATATATTCTTGCATATCTCATATTGTACTTGCACTTACTTATTTCAAAAGGAGTCAAATAAGCAACCACAATTCTTGAAATCCCAACTGATCCCAAGTGCTGGCTTCACATCCTCTAGCAGTTCCTTGCCTCTATCCTCCACATTACCCTGTGTCTTAAGAGCTTTAGCCTGACCTCCTGCAGTCCTTCCCTCCTACCCCTCTGGTTGCCCAGACAACTAATATGAGTACAAAAACCATCATTAGAGAAAGGGTGTTGGGAGAATATGGAGAAGCAAGGCTAGAATCTTCTTCAGTGGTAGAAGAGAAAAAAAGCCTAAAAATGCTCATACATTAACAATTTTATAATATCACATTTGAATATTTTTTCAGTTATCTTCTGTGAACTCTATTGTGTATACCCTTCTGTCTTTTTCAATCAAGTTATCTATCATCTATCTATATACCTATTTACTTACATTCTACCTTTTATCTATTTAGATGCCAGTAAGTATTGTACTTATGATATAGTAGGGCATATACTTTAAGCACTCTTTTATGACATGAAATATTATTTTAACATAGCATTTAAAATGATTGCATTGCCTTAATTTATTTGACTGTACTATCACCATCCACTGTTTTTAGTCAGTTTTAGTGTTTCTAACATCAACTCAGGGCTAAGTATTGCTGTATATTCATTCATACATTTGTACACTATGTTCAATTTAAGAAATATTAATTTACTTGTGTTTCTAGCATTGTTGTAACTAACATGAGTGCATGTGTACATTTTTAATTATTTCTTAGCATTGAATTCTAGAAGTAGAATTGCTTTTGTAAGATTTGAAAAATTTAAAACATTTGACACACTTAAGAATGTATAACAATTTGTACTTAACTTGCTAAGAAGTAAATACAAATACCTGCTACAATCATATCAACACTGGATATTCTCTTTCTTTTTCATCATTACAATTTTAATAGGCTAAAAATGATGGATCATTGTGGTCTTGATAAACATTTTTAATTAATAATGAGATTGGGTACTTTTTGTTTGTTATTACTTACTCCTGTAGTGTGAATGTGAGGGGTATGTATATGAAACGTCTCTTTTTATCTTTGTTTATCTTTCCACTAGAGAAATTTATCTTATAATTTTATTTAAAAAATTCTTTATAATTTGAGAACATTAGGCTTTTGTCAGGCATATGTACTGAAGTTCCCCCCACCAACAATGTTATTTGCCATGTAACTTTATTTCTAATAACTTATGACATGCAGATTTTTAAAAAATTTATGTAATTAGATAACCACTTCATTCACTCCAGGAATATCCATCTCCAGGCAGGATTACATAAAAAATTATTCATGTTTTCTTCTTTAATTCTATTTTCTCAGTTTTACTTGAGCCAATTGGATTATATTTTGAGTGAAGATATAGGGTAGAAATTTAGTTTTATTTCTCCCTAAATGCTTAGTTTTTCTCACATTATTTGTTAAATAATCTAGCATTATCTCTTTATTTACAATGATGAGTTTTTTGTTTTAAATTTCAATAAATAATACTACCTAACAAATTTTATGAGGCCAACATAACTCTGACACCAAAATCTGGCAAGGATAACACATAAAAGAAAAGTGCATATCAATATCTCTGATGAACACATATGTAAAAATCCTAAACAAAATATTAGCAAATGGAATACAACAGGACATTAAAAAGATAAGACATCACGGTCAAGTGAGTTCATTCCAGGGGCATAGGGATGGTTCAACATGTGCAAATTGATCTATGTGATACACCACAGTGACCAAAGGATAAAAATCATATAACCTTATCATTAGATGCAGAAAAATCATTTAATAAGATACAATATCCATTTATGATTAAAGCACTCAATAAAATGGGCATAAAAGGAAAGTATCTAAACTTGATAAAGATATATATGACAAACCCTTAGCCAATATCATACTCAGTCATAAAAAACTAAAAGCTTTTCCTCTAAAATCAGGAAAAAGACAAGGATGCCCATTCTCATCACTGTTATTCAACATATTACTGGAATTCTTAGCCAGAACAATCAGGCAAGAGAAAGAAATAAAAGGCATGCAAATTGGGAATAAAGAAGTACAAGTGTCACTCTTTGTGGATGACATAATTCTATAGGTCTGTCCAGAAACTCCAACCATTGTTAATATAATGAGAACAGTTGCCTGACAATGGTGTAATATGGCAGACAAGTAGAGTGGACTAGAATGACTATATGTGAACAATGATGGCTTCACTGTACTAGTCGGTGGGGGCGGTAGACACTGTTGAGTGAGAATGTGTACTGTGTGGCTATCCCATTCAAAATGCCTGAGTGAGCAAAGAATCTGCATCAAATTTTGTGTTAAGCTTGAACATTCCTCTGCAGAAACTATTTGGATGATTCAGAAGGCCACAGCTGTAGGCAACTAGTGATTGGCAGTTTCATCATGACAATGAGACTGCTCATGCATCACATCTCGCGCAGAATTTTTTGCAAAGCATCAAATCAGCTAGGTACTGAGCCCTTCTACAACCTAGATTTGGTGCCCTGAAACTTCTGGCTTTTCCCAAAACTAAAATCATCTTTGAAAGCAAATAGATTTTAGGCCATTGATGAGATTCAGGAAAATATGATGGGGCAGCTTATGGCAATTAAGAGAATTGTGTGGGGTTCCAAGGAGCCTACTTTGAAGGGGACTTAGGCATCATTGTCTTATGTACAATGTTTCTTGTGTCTTCTTCAATAAATGTTTCTATTTTCTATAGCACATGGATGGGTACTTTCTGGACAGACTAAAAAATATATATCCCTAAAGACTCCACCAAAAAACTATTAGAAACAATAAAAAATACAGTGAAGTTGCAGGATACAGAATCAATGTACAAAAATCCACTGCTTTTATAGACTAACAATGAAACTTCAGAGAAAGAAATGGAAAAAGCAATTCCTTTTGCAATTGCAACAAAAATAATAAAATACCTGGGAATAAACTTAACAAAGAATGTTAAGGTACTATAATATATACTGAGAACTACAAATCATTATTAAAAGAGATTGAAAAAGACAATACAAGAGAAAGATACTCTGAGTTTATGGATAGGAAAAATCAACATAGCTAAAATGGCCATTTACTCACACAGATTCCATGCAATCTCCATGAAAATCCCAATGTTATTTTTAAAGAAATAGAACAAAAGAATATCAGATTTGTATGGAACCACAAAGGACCCTGAATAGCCAAAGCAATCTTGAGAAAAAACAGTGAAGCCGGAGGCATTGTACTACCTAATTTCAAATTATACTACAGAACTACAATAATCAAAACATCATGGTATTGGTGGACAAACAGACACACAGACCCATGGAACAGAATTGAGGGGCCACAAATAAAAACACATGTATATGGGAAAGTAATTTTTGAGAAAGGAGACAAAACACATAATGGAGAAAAGAAAACTTCTTCAATAAATGGTGCTGGGAAAATTGGACAGTCACATGCAAACGAATGAAACTAGATTATAGTTCATTCCTATGTACAAAATATAATTCAAAATGGATCAAAAATATAAATATAAGATCAGTATATTACATAGAAGAAAACTTAAGTACTAAACTTACAGACCTTGGTCCTGGAGAATATTTTAGGAATTTGACCCCAAAGGCAATGGAAGTAAACATTAAAAAGTGAATGGCACTATATCAAATTAAAATATTCTCCATAGCAAAAGAAACTGATAACAAAACAAAAAAGCAACCAACCAAATAGGAGATGATGTTTTCAAACAAGAGCTTCAACAAGGGGTTAATGTCCTAAATGTGTGAACGACTTATACAACTGAACACTAAATAAATGAACAATCCAATTAAAAAATGGGCCAAGGACCTGAACAGATACCTTTTCCAGGAAGATATATAAACAGCCAACAGATTTATGAAAATTTAAAATTTTAAGTTTTAGTAGCTATTTGGGAAATGCAAACCAAAGCTACAATGAGATACCACCTCACCCCTGTTAGAATGGCTATTATCAACAAGACAGGTAGTAGCAAGTGTTGGAGAAGTTGGGGAAAAAAAGGAGCCCTCATTCACTGCTGATGGAATGTGAAATGGTACAGCCACTATGAAAAACATTATCGTGGTTCCTTAAAATTAAGAATATAGTTACCATATGACCCATCAATTCCTCTTCTGGGTATCTACCTGAAAACTCAAAGATGTTTATTCACAAAGATATATGTACCCCTATGTTCACTGCAGCATTATTCACAGTGGTCAAGCCATGGAGACAACCACAGTGCCCTTTGACAGAGGATTGGATGAAGAATGTAATGTACTATGGAATACTAATCACCCATGAGAAAAGATGAAATACTGCCATTTGTGACAGTATGCATGGACATTGAGAATATTAGGCTAAGTGAAATAAGTCAGACAGAGAAAGCTAAGAACCATATAATTTCACTCATATAGTGCAGTGGTCATAGGGGGTAAAGGGGTGGGGGAGTAGTAAAAGGAGAAGAGGGAAAAAATAAATTCCAATGTGTACTTGAGTGAGCTCATTTTTGGTCCTTTTGTTCCATTATATTAATATTTGTCTATTTACTTCTAGACACTCTATATGATATGCAAACTTCTCTTTCCTACTGTATTAAAAAATCAGCCATTCTAATATATTTAGTCTTTCAAATGCATATGAGGATCATATTTTCATATTTCAAAATAATCCATTAAGACTTTATTGAGATTATCTATTAGTGAGAACTGACATTGTTATAATTGTGATGTTTACTTTTAAGTACATAACATGTCCCTATATTTCTATTTTTAAAATGTATTCTATAAAACCATGTCATTTCTTAAATTTAGTTTTAGGTATTCATTTTTTAATTGAGAAAATATATTTTTGAACTATAGTAAACTTTATTTTTTACCTAGTCTTTGTTGGTATGTGGTAAATTGATTAAATTTTGCATATTGTTTAACCATTGTCCAACTCACTGCATTTCTAGTTTTAATAAATGCTTGTGTACTCTCTTTGATTTTTCTGGGTGCTTACTATCCAAAAATCAGGTTGGATTTCTTATAAATTTTTAACTGTGCTTAAGAATTCTGTTAAGTGGCATTACTATAAACCATGTTTTACCAAAAAAGAATATTCTGACTGATGATTTATGACAGTCATTCCCCTTAATAATAAATGGGTGTTATATTTCATCATATTTCTGTGTTTTAAGAGTTTATTTATTTATTTTTAGAGAAAGGGGAAGGGAAAGAGAGAGAGAGGGAGAGAAACATCAATATATGGTTGCCTCTTGTGAGCCCCCTTCTGGGGGCCTGGCCTGCAACCCAGGCATGTGCCCTGACTGGGAATTGAACCTCAACCCTTTGGTTCATGGGCCTGCACTCAATCCACTGAGCTACACCAGCCAGGGCTATTTCATCATATTTCTTATGACTATTTTTACAATGAATGTTTTGGTTCCTTAGACTCATTTACATTATGAAATTTTACAGAGTTTCTAACAAAGGAAATCTATTGCATTCCTGAAGTATTTTACTCAGTCAAGGAGCATCTTTAAAAAATATTTGGGAATGCATTAAATTTGTCTATAAAATATGAAAACACTGCAACTAACAAATCATTGCCCATTTTTTCCACAAGTATTTCTTGAGCTTTGTAAGTATGTGCTCTATTTCCTGACACAGCAATGTATAATGATCAGGGGATCACAATATAAGATTGTGGCCAGGTGGTCAAACTGTGAGAGAGAAGGACACATGCAGGGAAGGTAGATGGCTTTGGTAACATTCTATTCTTAAGTTGGGTTGTGAGTACATGTGAGTATTTTAAAAGTTTTTATCTTTTTAGGTCTTTAAATTTACTATGAAATCTTAGAAACTAGTTTTTCATATGTGAAAAGGAGTTTCACCTTTTCTGAGAACCAGATTATTCTCATTTTGAAGATGCACTATTCTTCAAATTTTATAAAAAATACCAGATATTTTAAAAAAATTTGTATGGCATAAATCGGTTTCAGAGAAGAAAGAGAATTTGCTCTAAATCTTCTAATTGTTCTCCTTATTTTTGACTAGTGAATGTGTTCTGCGACTATCACCACTAATCAGCCTCAGAACATTTTCACCTACCCAAACAGAAAATTTGTACCCATTTAAAAATAACTCGCCATTCCCTTCTACCCTGGTAGCCTATTCTACCTTCTGTCTCTATGACTTTGACTATTTTAGGTACCTCACATATGTGGAATCACAGTTTGTCCTTTTGTGACTGGCTTATTTCACTTTGCTTAATGTCTTTAATGTTCATCCATATTGTAGCACACAACACAATTTTCTTCCTTTTAAAAACTGAATAAGATATCATTATATGTACATACCACATTTTGTCTATCCATTCATTCACCAATGGACATTGGTCCATAGTCTTTTTTAAGGGGGTAAAATTTACCTTCACTTTCAGTCTCTATTTGCCCTGAGTTTAAAGGCATTCTGGGATTATTCTATACCAGTGATCCCCAAACTTCAGTATACATTAGAATCCCTCAGAGAGCTTGTGAAAACAGACAGCTGTGAAAATGGACAGACCCCAGAGTTTCTGATTCAGTAAGTCTGGAATGGGGCCTGGGATTCTGCATTTCTAACAAGTTCCCAGTTGGTCCAGGGACTGCACTTTGAGAATTTTTCTCAGGATTCAGTTTGTTCACTCTCCAAGTGCTACTTCCTACATATTGTAGGGTGGCTACCCACCTACAAACTCTCCTGGGGGATCGTGGTGTTCAAACAACCAGGTGCTAACATAAAGGGGCATTTACTGGTAAGCTGGCAGCTGACCTTTGGTTTGTGTAATCTCACTCAAAAAAGAGAGCTCAACCAATTCAACAGGAACTTAAATAGGGTGGCATGGAGGGAAGTAGATTGTTGACCAACAGAGAAGGGACTAGTGTGGCCATCATGAGCCTTGGTTGGGCTGAAGCCCAGAAAGCTATTGGTCTAGGAAACAGTGGACATGCACGAAGAAGCAGAGATCAGACTGGCCCACCTTTTGTTACGACTTCTTCCATCCTTGCTGCTCCTTCCTGTCCCCTGTGCTCATCCCTGCCGCCAAAAGGAATTGGCCCTTGGGCTTGAATTTCAGTGAAACCATGAGGAGAAAATGCACCATGAAATTATGTGGCTCCTGCAAAAGGAGTTGCCATCTGCTTTTTCTTCAGGCATTTTCCGTCTACAGAGTGTATTAAACCACTGTGGTCTGGTGCTGTCACCCCTTCTTGGTAATACTGTATACATTAAAAAAAGGAAAACCTTTATTTAAACAAAACAGAATGCAGGATTTTAGTAGCTAGTAAATTCCCCAAGACATTTGTGGATTCTCTATCATTTTGTTAACATTAGTATTAATAATCTGTTAACTTAATTGTTTCTAATTCCCCCTGTCCTGATTTTGGGATGGAAATGTGTTGCCCTTTTGCTGCATATCTATAGAGTGCTCTGTATGTGTTAAGATTTATACACAATAATTTGCTTCAAATTCTACATGATTTTAGGGCAGTTTTTTTTCCACTTTATTTTTTTCATGTACATTTCTGAGTTTTAAGGAAAATGTGATTTCCTCTTTTCTTGATAAATAAGACAAAAAAACCCCATAATAACAGGTTAAGAAAATAGGCAGAAACCAAACAAACTTAAAAAATAATCTAAACTAAAGTCTGCTTAAAATGCCCAAATTCTATTTTAGATCCTCAGGAAGCCCAGGTGTAATTGATATAGCAAAAACAAGGAGACATCTTGGTTCCATGTCTGAGGATAATGAACCTTTAAGATATACTTTGGAAAGTACCAGGTTCTGTTTAAAGAAAAGGAGGCTGATGTTACCAGGCACATTTTCATCCTGTCCTTTTCATTGTTTCCAGACACTAGAGCTCTCCCCTCATGCATTATCCCAAGGGAGGCTGGATGCCTCTCTATACTCTCATGGATAAACTGGATAAATGGAAACGTGAGACTGTCTAGGCCTGGACACCTGATAGTTCTCAAATTATCAGCTCAGAGTTTTGACCTGGCAGGCGTCTCTCTGTGTGTTCCACATGATCATCCCCTTATCCCTACTCCAGAATCACAGAAATTATGGTGATTGTTTTTCTTGTTTCTACAAGTCAGTCTGTTTCATGGGGGAACATAAAGTCTCATTCCTCAGCGTGCTTCCACTTTTTTCCAAGTACCGATTTCTGCTTTCCCATTCTTCCAGTGATTTCATGGTTGAGGTGGGGTGTGGATCTCTGTCTTTCTCCACTCAGCAGTTGAGATGTATTTTACAAAGTGGAGGTCTCTGTTGAGAACTGCCAGGCTCAGATGCACGGAGAGGGCAGAGACGGGCATGCTGCAGTTCTGTCCCTGGCTGGAGGTCTGTGCCAAGGGCTTCCGAGGGGCTGGTCATCAGAGCTCCCTTGTCTGAGCACAGCCAGGTACTCCCACCCTGGGTTGCCACAGTGCATCCAAGGTTTTTGTATTTGTCTCTCTCCACAGTGACTGTGTGCCCCCCAATCCGGACCTCAGCAGAAACAAGGGATTCATGCTCTCCAAGAAGGACTCCCAGGCCCACACTTCTTCCTCTCTCTTCCTCTCTCCCTCTCTCTCTCTCTCTCTCTCTCTCTCTCTGCCTCAGAGGTCCCCAGAGAGGCTGTGCTTCCGAGCATCAGCTGCTGCCCCACAGGGGTTTTTCTTCATGTACGGCAAATGGTGGATTTGTAAACCTTCTTGCAACCTGGTATCCCCTGCCCTATTTCTTGGAGAATTTCTTTAAAGAGTCAAGCCTTTCTCTGGTTCTGAGCCAGTTCAGCTTTCCATTAGTCATTTCAATAGGTATTTAGAAAAGCTCGAGGTAGACTGGCCTGGTGGCTCTCTTGAAGGGGATGTTTCTAATTATTTATTCTTATTCAAACCAGGACTTATTTCTAGAGACCTACTTTTACATTTTTATTTAATTTAATTTTTAATTTTTATTTTTCAATTACAGTTTACATTCAATATTATTTTGCATTAGTTTCAGGTGTACTGCATAGTGGTTAGATAAGCATGCACTTTACAAAGTATTCCCTCCAATATTTCAGTACCCATCTGGCACCATACATAGCTATTACACTATTATGGACTAAATTCCCTATGCTGTACCTTGTGACTATTTTGTAATTACTTATTTGAACTTCTTAATCCTTTTACCTTTTTCACCCAAGTCCCTGGGCCCCCTCCCATCTGGCAATCATCAGTCTGTTCTCTTTATCTATGAATCTGTTTCAATTTTGTTTGTTCATTTATTTTGTTCTTTAGATTCCACATTTGAGTGTAACCATATGGTATTTGTCTTTCTCTGTCTGACTTATTTCACTTAGCCTAATACCGTCTATGACCATCCATACTGTCACAAAGGGTAAGATTTCCTTCTCTTTTTTTCCAGCCAAGTAGTATTCCACTGTATAAGTGTACCGTAGTTGTTTTATCCACTTATCTACTTATGGGCACTTGGGCTGCTTCCAGATCTTGACTATTGTAAATAATGCTGCCATGAACATAAGGGTGTGCAAATTCTTTGAAATCAGTGTTTCAGGTACCTTTGGATATATTCCCAGAAGTGGAATTGTTGGGTAATAGGCAGTTTCATTTTTAATTTTTTAAGGACCCTCAATACTGCTTAGAGGCCAACTTTTAAAAAATGATAGTCACCATATATCCTTGATCCTATCTATTTCACATTTATTTCTTAAAATGGAAAGAAACAGAACCTTACTTACATTGTATTTCAAAGATGTGATTTCTTTTGGGATCTCTGAGTCAATGTTTGCATCCTCTCTGAGAAAAACAACCTGCTCTCATTCCCTTTTCAGCTGTGCTCACTGATGGGCTGAGTTCAATGTCTGGATGATTCCTCTTTGCTCTTATCAGCACTGCCCCCGCAAACCCATTAGCTGTTCTCTTGGTGCTTTAGGATCTGGGTGTCCCAGAGAAAGCATCTTCCAGAATCCATTACAGTCTGCACATTATAGGGAAAACTGACACAAACTGGCATATTTGGGTATTCACTGACTGCCTACTATGCCCTAGACACTCCTCTAGATCACCAGTTCTCAAACATGGAATCACTGGGTGTATTAGTGAGGGATCTCCAGAGACACAGAAGAAATGGGGTGTATATATACAGAGAGAGGTTTATCTTAAAAAATTGCTTATGTGGTTGTGGGCTCTGACCAATCTGAAGTTTGAAGGGCAGGCTGGAGACCCAGAAAGAGCTCAGGCTGCAGTCTTGGTCCCACCCATCTGGAGGCAGAACTCCCTCTTCCTGAGTTTGGTAGTGAGCTTGGGTGCTGGTGTGAGGGTGGAACACTCCAGTCTTCTCCTAAGGTCTTCAGCTAATTTAATCACCCGACACCTTATGTAGGGTGATCTGCTTTACTGAAAGTCTACTGACTTAACTGTTAGTTACATCTAAAACATCACAACATCATCTAGACTGATATTTGACTGAACAAATAAGCACTGCAATGCAGTTTTCATATAAAATGAATGACCACACTGAGATGCTTTTTAAATTTTTATTTTTTTTATTTTAATTGTTGTTCAAGTACACTTTTCTGTCATTTACTCCCATCCCAGCCCACCCACCCAGCCCTCCCCACCTCCCTTCCATTTCCACCCCCTCTAGTTTTTGACCATGTGTCCTTTATATTTGTTCCTGTAAACCCTTCTCCTTTCCCCCTGAAATTCCCTCCCCTCTCCCCTCTAGTCACTGTCAGCCTGTCCTCTATTTCAGTGTCTTTGGTTATATTTTGCTTGTTTGTTTTATTGTTTAGGTTCCTGTTAAAGATGAGATCATATGGTATTTGTCTTTCACCACCTGGCTTATTTCATTTAGCATAATGCTTTCCAGTTCCATCCATGCTGTTGCAAAGGGTAGGAGCTCCTTCTTTCTTTCTGCTGCATAGAATTCCATTGTGTAAATGTACCATAGTTTTTTGATCCATTCATTTACTGATGTGCACCTAGGTTGCTTCCAACACTTGGCTATTGTAAATTGTGCTGCTATGAACATTGGGGTACATAGGTTATTTTGGACTGGTGTTTCAGGGTTCTTAGGATATAATCCTAGCAATGGAATTGCTGGGTCTAAAGGCAGATCCATTTTTATTTTTCTGAGAAAATTCCATACTGCTTTCCATAGTGGTTGTAGCAACCTGCAGTCCCACCAACAGTGCACTAGGGTCCCCTTTTCTCCACAACCTCCCCAACACTTGTTTGTTGCTTTGTCTATGATGGCCATTCTGACTGGTGTGAAGTAGTATCTCATTCTGGTTTTAATTTGCATCTCTCTGATAACTAGTGATATTGCGCATCTTTTCATGTGTCTCTGGATCCTCTGTATGTCCTCTTTGGAGAAATGTATGTTCAAGTTCTTTGTCCATTTTTTAATTGGGTTGCTTCTCTGCTTAGAGTGGAGTCATGTAAGTTCTTTATATGTTTTGGAGATTAAACCCTTGTCTGAGGTATCATTGGCAAATATGTTTTCCCATACAGTTGGTTCTCTTTTTATTTTAATACTGTTTTCTTTAGCTGTGCAGAAGCTTTTTATTTTGATGAGATCCCATTTCTTTATTCTTTCCTTTATGCCCCTTGCTCTAGGAGACATATCAGTAAAATGTTGCTGCATGAAATATCTGAGATTTTCCTGTCTATGGTCTCCTCTAGGACTTTAATGGTGTCAGGGCTTGTATTTAAAGCTTTTATCCACCTTGGATTTATTTTTGTGTATGGTGTAAGTTGATGCTCGAGTTTCATTTTTTTTGCATGTAGCTGTCCAGTTCTCCCAACACCATTTGTTGAATATTAACTGACTGTAAAAACCTGGGTTTATTTCTGGGCTGTCTGTTCTGTTCCACTGGTCCATGTGCCTGTTTTTTATGCCAGTAGCAGGCTGTTTTGATTACTGTGGCCTTGTAATAGAGTTTGGTATCAGGTATTGTGATCCTTCCTACTTTGCTGTTCTTTCTCAAAATTGCAGCAGCTCTTCAGGGTCATTTATGGTCCCATATAAATTTTTGAAGTGTTTGTTCTATGTCTGTGAAATATGCCATTGGTACTTTAATAAGGATTGCATTGAATCTGCATATTGCTTTGGGTAGTATGGACATTTTGATGATGTTTCTTCTTCTGATCCATGGACACGGCATATGTTTCCATTTGTTTATGTCTTTCTTCATTTCTTTCTTCAATGTTGTGTAGTTTTCTGAATACAGGTCTTTTACGTCCTTGATCAGGTTTATTCCTAGGTATCTTATTTTTCTTGTTGCTATATCATATGGGATTTTTTTCTTAATTTCTGCTTCTGCTGTTTCATTGTTGGCATACAAAAATACCTTTGATTTCTGGATATTGACTTTGTATCCCACTGTTTTGCCAAATTCATTTGGTCGAGCAGTTTTTTGGCCAAGTCTATAGGATTTTCTATGCACACTATCATGTCATCTGCAGACAATGACAGTTTTGTTTCCTCCTTTCTGATTTGGATGCTTTTTATTTCCTTTCTTGTCTGATTGCTGTGGCTGAAACTTCCAATACTACATTGAATGGAAGTGGTGAAAGTAGACAACCTTGTCTTGTTCCTGGTCTTAGTGGAAAAGATTTTAGTTTTAACCCATTGAGTATGATGTTGGCTGTAGGTCTCTCATATATGGCCTTTATTATGTTGAGGAATGCTCCCTCTATTTCCACTTTGCTGAGTGTTTTTATCATAAATGGGTGCTGTACCTTATCAAATGCTTTTTCTGCATCTATTGATATGATCATGTGATTTTTGTCTTTGCTTTTGTTTATGTGATGTATTACATTCACTGATTCGTGAATATTGAACCATCCTTGCATCCCTAGGATGAATCCCACTTGGTCATGGTGTATGATCTTTTTAATGTATTGTTTGATGAGGTTTGCCAATATTTTGTTGAGGATTTTAGCATCTATGTATACATGTTCATTAGTGATATTGGACTGAAGTTTTCTTTCTTTGTCATGTCTTTACCTGGTTTAGGGATTAGGATGATGCTGGCTTCATAAAAAAGGTTTGAGAGACTTCCATCATTTTGGGAATTTTTGGAATAGTCTGTGAAGGATAGGGGTTAGCTCTTTCTTTATGCTTGGTAGAATTCTCCTGTGAAACCATCTGGTCCAGGGCTTTTGTGTGTCAGGAGTTGTGAATTACAGCTTGAATTTCATCAGCTGTTACTGGTCTGTTCAGGCTTTCTGCTTCTTCTTCATTGAGTTTTGGAAGATTACATTTTTCTAGAAATCTGTCCATTTCATCTAGATTTTCAAATTTCTTGGCATACAGTTCTTCATAGTAATTTTTTACAATCCTTTGTGTTTCTGTGGTATCGGTTGTAATTGCTTCTCTTTCATTTCTGATTGTGTTTATTTGGGTCCTCTCTCTTTTTTTTCTTGATGAGCCAGCTTAAAGGCTTGTTGTTTTTGTTTATCTTTTCAAAAAACAAGCTCCTGGATTCATTGATCCTTAGAATTGTGCTTTTAGTCTCTATGTCATTTAATTCTGCTCTGATCTTCGTTATTTCCTTCCTTCTACTTCCTCTGGGTTATCTTTGTTGTTGTTCCTTGAGTTCTTGTAGGTGTATGGTTAGGTTATTTGTTTGAAATGTTTCTATATTTTTAGATAGGCCTGTATCACTATGAATTTCCCTCTCAGGATTGCCTTCTCCATGTCCCATAAGTTTTGGGTTGTTGTGAGTTCATTTTTGTCTGTTTCCAGAAACTTTTGGATTTGTTCCTTGATCTCATTCTTGACCAATTCATTGTTTAATAGCATGCTATTCAATCTCCATGATTTTGAGTGTTCCCCCCCCCCTTGGGGTTGTTTTCTAGTTTTAGTCCTCTGTGATGTGAGAAAATGCTTGGTATGATTTCAAGTTTCTTGAATTGTTGAGGTTTGTTTTGTGTCTTATCATGTGGTCTATCTTTTCCATGTACATTTGAAAAGAATGTGTATTTAGCTTCTTTGGGATGAAGAGCTCTGCATATATCAGTTATGTCCATTTCATCTAGGGCATTGTTGAACGCCACAATATCTTTGTTGATATTTTGTTTGGGAGATCTGTCCATTTTTTATAGTAGGGTGTTAAAACCCCCTACTATAATTGTGTTGCTGTCAATATCTTTATTGAAGTCCTCCAAGATTTTCTTTATGTATTTGGGTGCTCCTATATTGGGTGCATATATATTTCCAATGTTTATGTCTTCTTGGTCAATTCTTCCCTTGAGGATTATGAAGTGTCCTTCTGGGTCTCTCTTTATGGCCCTTTTTTGGAAGTCTATTTTGTCTGATATGAGTATTGCTACCCCAGCTTTTTCTTCCTGTTCATTTGCTTGGAAAATTTGTTTCTAGCCCTTCACTTTCAATCTGCGTAGGTCTTTTGTCCTGAGGTGGGTCTCTTGTAGGCAGCATATGTGTAGGTCAGGCTTCCTTATCCATTCAGCTATTTTATGTCTTTTGATTGGAGCATTTAATCCATTTACATTTAAGGTTATTATTAATAAGTACTTATTCATTGCTGTTTTCATATCTGTGTTCCTCTCTGTCTCTCTCTTTTCCTTCCTTTCCTTAAAGCAGTCCCTTTAGTGTCTCTTGCTAAGCTGGTTTGGTGGAGGTGTATTCTTTTAGACTTCTTTTGTCTCGGAAGCTCCTTATTTGGCCTTCTATCTTGATTGAGAGCCTTGCTGGGTAAAGTAGCCTTGGTTGCAGGCCTCTGGTTTTCATTACTTGCAATATTTCTTGCCATTTGGTTTGGAGTGTTTCCATTGAAAAGTCAGCTGCTAACCTTATCGGGGCTTCCTTGTATGTTACTTTCTGTTTCTCCCTTGCTGCCTTTAAGAATCTCTCTTTGAGTGCGCAGGTTCGATTCCCAGTCTGGGTACATGCCTGGGTTGCAGGCCATGACCCCCAGCAACCGCACGTTGATGTTTCTCTCTCTCTTTCTCCCTCCCTTCCCTCTCTAGAAATAAATAAATAAAATCTTAAAAAAAAAAGATTCTCTTTGTCTTGGAATTTTGCCATTTTAATTATGATGTGTCTTGAAGTGGGCCTGTTTGGGTTCCTCTTGATTGGGACTCTCTGTGTTTCCTGGATTTGTGTGACTTTTTCTCTCATCAAATTAGGGAAGTTTTCCAACATTACTGTTTCACATAGGTTTTTCTATCACTTGCCCTTTTTCTTCTCCTTCTGGTATCCCATATATGGATATTATTATGTTTCATGTTGTCCTGCATTTCCCTTAACCCCTCTTCATTCTTTCTTAGCCTGTGTTCCTTTCCTTGGTCTTTCTGGTTCTTTTTCTATTTGTCCTCCAGCTTGTTGATCCCTTCTGCTTCATCGATCCTTCTTTTGATTCCTTCTACTGTGTTCTTCACTTCAGAAATTGTATTCTTCATTTCCTCTTGGCCCTTGTTGATACTTTCTATTTCCTTTTTCATGCTGATATAGTTTGCAGTGAGTTCATTGTAGTTTCCCTGTAGTTTTTGGTAATTCTCTGTGAGCTCATTGAGCTTCCTGATAACCATTGCTTTGAACTCAGTATCTGTTAGTTGACTTGCCTCTATTTCATTTAGCATTCTTTCTGAGGCTTCCTCCCTTGCTTTCATTTGGGGATTGTTTTTTGTCTTCCCATTGTTTGTGAGCCTCTTCTTGTTAGCCTCTGCTTCTTAAGTTGATCTGTTCTGGCTCCCTGGGTTTATGGTGTGAACTTCTGTGGTAGAATACCTGTGAGATTCAGTGGTGCAGGTCCTTAATCTCCCTATCTCATTGGTCTTGACTGTCATTTAAGTTGGCTCTGTGTTCATCTTTGGGTTTTGATTGTTGTTGGGCCTTTCTTTGGTGGGTGCTTCCCACCAGGGAGTTAACTGAGGGTCACTCTGTCCACCACCTCTTGTATTTTGTTGTGCTGGTGAGGGCAGGTTGTGTTGAAGCTGGTTCTTCCATGTGTACAAGGTTTTGAGGATTCTCTCTTTCTCTTGTTCAGTTGTTTATACTGGGTAATTTCTCCACTATTTATTTGTCTTTTCAGATGTGTCCTGGATTGATGTTAATGTGGCTTCCACTCCTTCCTTTACCTTCTTCTGTTGTTACCTGTTGGTGGTTCCTTTGTTGTTGGGTTTCCTCTTCCAATGGGTATCCTTGTGTTCACTGCTTCCACCTATTCTTTTTTTGTGTGTGATCAGTTGGAGGGGGAAGCAAAATGGTTTAAGACAGCAAGAGAGTATTCTATGATATTTACAGTAGCAGTTGGTAGAGAAGAGATAGGGCATCCTTTGGCTATGCATAGTATTAACTGTGATCTTCCACCCAACTAGCTACTTTTTAGAAAGGATGGAAAGAAGATAAGACCCTTCTTGGTGAGGGAAGGATTATGAGTTGGATCTAGAAAGCAGTGAGGTTGTGAGAGGTCAGATTCTGAGGTAAGGTGAGAGTAAAGGGTAGTAAATAGGTGTAGTGTGTGAGAGAATAGAGTTAACCACTACAGTGATAGAGTTCAGGAAACCATGAAGTGGGCTAAGATCTGGGAGGGGTGTTGTGTAGTATTTACAATTGTATGGAACAGCTATTATTTACAGTAATATCAGAACAACAATCAAATGGCAGAATCTATGACAGCTGGATAACAAGAATAAAGAGTATAGGACCTTGAGTAGTATGCTAATGGAACATAAGTGATGTGGACAGTAAATTAGCAATACACTATGAAAGAGAAAACAGGGAAAACCTGTCAAAGGATACAATATAACCAGCCAAGCAAAGAAAACTATACAGAAAGAAGAGGAATACAAAAATACTATTAAAATAAAAGATACAAGAATAATGAAAAAATAGTAATATAAATATGCAATAACTTGCAGGTTCTCTGTAATAGCAAAGGGAAATTTGTCTCCCTGTCTCAGCTGTTGGGATGCCCCCTCTTGGGGTCCAACTCTGGTCTTTTCACAGTTCCAGGGTTTTTTTTTTCCTCACTTGTGGGTATTTAAAAAAGCAGAAGAAGGGAGGAAGAGGAGATAAAATTGGAAAGAAAGGAGGAAGGAATAAAACAAGAAAGAAGGAAAGAGGGGGAAAAGGAACTGAAAGGTAAAACAATAATAAAAATTAAAAAAAATAAAAGATTACTTAAAAAAAAACACCTCTTGTTGGTTTCAAACTGGCCAAACCAGTTTTTCTGGTCTTCCTGGCTGCAGCAGGCTGAGGGGCATTGGTATGGCTTTTCTCTCTTCCCTATCTGCACTCATCCAGTCTCGAGAGCACTCTCCCCAGAGCTGGTCTGGCACCTCTCCCCGGTGCCTTCGGGGTGGGTTCCAGCTCTTCCTCAGAGCACTTGTTCCCCGTGATTAGCACTGTGGGCTGGGGTACTGGCATGCTCATGCTTGGTTAGGCTGCCTTGGTCCCTCAGGTTTGGGCATGCACTCTTCCCAGTCCTATGGGAGTGCACAGGGCCTTCCTGGCAAACTTCCAGGCAACCTTGGGATCACTGCCTGGCTGGGTGGGGAGGAGGCCAGACTGGCTGTTGCAGAAGAATTTTCTAAACAGTTTTTCTTTTTGAGAAATTCCTCTTCCGCAAGCCTGCCGCTCCACACAGCCCTATTCTCTAGCCAGACTGGTGACTATTGGGGCCAAGGCCCATCACTACTCAACTCTTAACTCTCCAGAGCCAGCATCCACAGACTCCATGGGCGATCACAGCCCCTGTGTGTTTGTCACTTTGTCCTTATTCCCCTCCCTATGACTTCAAGCAACCAGGTGTCTCCTGGTGCTGCTTAAACCTTGTTCAGCTGGGGAGGGAGCAGTTGACTCAGCTCTCTCCCCAGGACTCGGGTGCCAGGCCTGGGGCTGCAGCCACCCTGTCCCCACACTGGTCCCTGGGACCTTATTGTCCTGAAGCACTCTCCTTACCATCTGGTTTTTCAGTGTCCGCTACAATTTTTGGTCTCTTATTTTCATATATTCTGGTGTACTGTTGGCTATTTTGCTCTGTTCCTCCATAGATCAGCTAGGTTTTTCTCTTGTGTGTAGGGAGAAGTGGAATCTGCTCCCTCCTACCTTGAGGCCAACTTCCTACACACTGAGAAGCTTTAAAAAAGCACCAGTGCCTGGGCTCTGCCCCCAGTGGTTCTGGTTTAATTGGCTTGGAGTGTGGTCTGGGTATGTGGGGTATTCAAAGCTCCCCACGTGATTCTAAAGCAGCTGAACGCTTTTCTAGGCACTGGCGATAGAGCAGCAGACAAAACAGAAAAATGTTTGCTTGTGGGAGTTTCCATTCAGCAGTGGGACATAGAGCATACACAAGTAAACAACAAAACATTAATCCACTGAGGTGGTGCTATGCTGGTGGAGGAAAAGAAAGCAGGCAATGAGATTAATGGGGACAGGTGCTCTTCCAGACCAGGTGATAAAACAAGGCCTCTCTGTGGCTGAGACCCACAAGCAAATGGAGGGGGCACACATAGACCACTCTTCCTAGGAAACACAGATGCAGGTGGATACCTGGCTTTCTTGGAAAGGAGGGAGAGACTGGAAAGGGCCAGGAGAGGCAGGCAGAGTCAGGGAGCTGTGGGTGGTGACCCACAGCCAGAAGAAGGCTTAGGCATGGGAGGGGCAGAGCCTTCAGCAGAAACTGGCCTGTAAGAATCTAGGACTTAAAAGGACAATGTAGCCAAAGCCAAAAAGAAAACAATACTTTATTGCACACTTTTAGAAGTTTGGAATAGTAAGGGGTCAGCATGCACTCAGGTCCCCCCAGGTTTGCTGAAACCTCAGGGCTATGAGGCCAGAAACAGCACTTACCCATGGACAGCTGGCAGAAAAGGGACAGAGGACACAATTAGAACCAGATTTTAGCTTCTCAGACACACTGGCAAAGGGTCATCACTCACTGAGTATTGAGAAGAAATAAGTGTGAAAACCTTAGAGATTATCTCTCACTCTATTTAAATACATATATATCTAAATACATCTTTATCTAAACACACACTCTCTTGTATGTATATATAAACTACATACATATTTTTTGAACAGTTTTAGATTTACATAAAAATTACAAAGATAGTATACAATTCCTATACACCCCACATCCAGTTTCCCCTACTTTTAGCATCTTCCATTAACATGACACATTTGTTAGAATTAATGAATATTAATATGTTATTAATTAAAATAAATACTATATTTTGATTTCCTAGGTTTTACCTAACTCCTCTTTTTCTGTTCAAGGATCCACATTACATTACACAATTACACATTACAAATCTCCATCCTGATTTCTTGAGCTCAGGCGCTGTTCTTATTATATAAATATATATATTTTATACAAATTTATTATGTAATTAACACATGGTATATAGGTCTCGTAGCAGAATGTGGGCATAAACAACCTCACAACAGCTCCCCCCCTCTACTGGTCTTCATCAAGACTGGCCATTAGGAGAAGGCCATCTGGGGCGTGTAGGGTCCCTGGGCTCAGTGACTGCCAGCTGACCCTTTGGCCCCCCAGAGGTCGGGTTTGGGAGAGCAGTTGCTTCACAAGGACAGCTCTCTGTCAGTGCCCTTAACGCAGAGCCTATGATATAAGTCAGAGTGACAGTCATCCCTGAGTCTGTCCCTGAGGGCAGTGGAGAGTCCTCCTTCACATTACCTCCTCAACAATCACTTGAATAGCAGGCAGCTTAAGTGAGCATTGGGCAAGGCCTCTGGCAAATGGCAGAGAATAGCTGTGTCACAGATTCTTGTTAAAAGGGGGAATTGTATTCTCACTGCCAAGTCTAAGAGGGGCAAGGCTGGCCACCACAATTTGAACCTGGGCCTTGTTGGCTACATATTTACATGTGTGACATCAAACATTTATTAAGCAGTTCTGAGTCAGACTGTGATAATTTTATGGATTTTAACTTTTTTTCTTCAGTATGTTGTGAGGATTTTTAAAAACAAGAAGATGTAAATGAGTCCTGGCTGAAGGGAAAGGCCAGAAGACATCAGCTCTTTTTGACCTTGACCTTCTGACATTGACCTTGTCTCTCAGAAGTGACAGAGAGAGCTGAGAAATTACTTTGAGCACTGGTATAAGTTCTTTAAAAATGCATTCAACAGGTATGAATTAAGCAGTTACTCTATACCAGGCACAATGCCAGTGGCTGAGAACGTGGGAGTGAAGATTTCCTGCCCTTGTGGAGCTCAGAGTGACTGGCAGCCCCGCATTCTGACATCATGTGGGATTTTAATCTGAACATCTGTGAAGGTACATATTGCCACATCATTACTAAATCTATTTAAGGAGAATTTAAATTTGATTTGCACAATATATTTAGTGTTAAGATTGTCTTTATTCTAAAAAGCCTGCCAGATAGTTAAGTAAAAAAGAACCCTAAAAATCTGAATGGACAGTAATTTTGATAGGGATAACTTTACCAGATCACTTAGAATTTAGTTATTGACTTCTTTCTCCTGACATAAATGGGCTATAAATCAGAATATTTCTAACATTGTTTCTAACTAATGTCTCTTTAGTCATTAGTAAGGAAGAGATCATTTGCCTCTCTGTCTGCCAAACCAAGAAATCAAGAAGCCTGGAACAAGAGCCCCAAGGAGCCAGAAGGCAGAGTCTCCAAGTTTCCATTTCTTCATTTTAAAAATGGGTATAAAAATTTTCAACGTCTCATATCAGCTGTTGTATAAAATAAATAAACTTATGCTTACAAATATCTTGGCCAGAGCTTGGCACACAGTAGATGCTCAAAATAGCATTACTCTTGTTAGTGTAAGCTTCCTATTTTGTTCAAGTGACAATACTGCCACCTCCCTTGCAGGTGTTGTGAGCAAGCAAATGACTTGAAATAAGGTCTTTGCTGGACTGAACCCTGGGAAAGCTTAGGCTGTGACCAAAAGGGACACTTGGAGAGGACAGCGGATGTCAGAAAGAGGCAGAGCACATCATCAAATAGCCATCCAGTGACTGTCTGAAGGACTTGCTTCTACCTGTACCAGAGAGTCTATAGAGTAACTGGGTTGTGTCCAAGGAACCCACACAGAACAGTAAGAGACAAAGAGGCCGTTTCAAACACCTGCAGTAGCCACAGGAAAGTGAGAGCAGCTAACCAGTGCCAGTCAAGAAGCTTTTGGTAGCCATTTGCCTTTATTCCTCCTCCACTTCCAGCTCAGAGGGGTAGAGGCAGAGAATCCTAGTGGGAGAGAGGATTTCTGTGCCCTTTGAGCCTGTAACAGTCTCAGTCGGCTGAGAGAGAGGAGAAGATTTCTCTTTAAATAGAATTCAGAATTTTAGTCATTACATAGAGCTGGAGGTTTGAATTACCAAAATGAGGACTTATACTGTGATCAGAGATAACATGAAGGTTTTTTCATAGTCTGACAGTGACTGGGCAGGTTGAGGGAACTGCCTTAGTTTCCATCAATGGAATGAAGAACTCACTATATAGAGTGAGTTGAATTGGTGAGTACATTTTTGTTTATTTTCTTGATTGTTTGTTTCTGGATGTTGAAAGCCTGCTTGTTTAGCTTCCTAAATGGGAGTTGAGGGTCATGGTGTTTCCATGGGTATAGGAGGAGACACATTTGAACTTAAATTTGTCCACAGATGATGTTCAGGACATCAGTCATGTCTGATGTGTTTTCAGGTACAGGAGCAAGAAGCAGTAGGCAGCAGGCTGTGGAGGTGATAACAAAGTCCCAGGAGAGAATTCTCTAGTGGGAGCAAGGTGTCCATACAGATGCCTGATATGCAGGCTTGTACCAAAGGTGGTGGTGGCCCCTGGTCCATCTTGGCCCCCAGGTGTGCTCAAAGAGCCTCCCACCTGCTCCTATAGTACCCAACAGAGTGCAACGCTGTGTTCAAAGAAATCAAATAAGTTGAAATTGGTCATGGTCGGAACATTTACACTACAAAAATTGGTAAACATCACAAATTAGGTTTGTTTGTTTGTTTGTTTGTTTGTTTGTTTGTTTTAAATGTTGAGATGTGGTTTCCAAACACATCACTGTTGAGACTATCCCAAGCCAGATACTTTGGCAACATGTCCACTTCCCATGGACACAAAACACTGTGTGTATGAATGGAGAGACAAAACAGAATATTAGTCTCAGATTCCTGAATAAATCTGACCTTGCTTCCTAGTCAGTGTGGCCAAGGGCACGCACTTTAGTGCAATTAAAACAGAAGGACTCGATGTCAGTGTGACTTCCTGGTGCAGGCCTCTCTGCTGTGGGCCCCCTCTGAAGGCACAGGGTGAAATAGTGCTCCCTGCTTTCTGGAGCCTTGTGCAGCAGCCCACCCTTGGGGTCACTGAGGGATCCAAGGGCAGGTTTACCAACAGGTAGTTGCCCTTTGAGTGCTGGTGGTGGGGCGTTGGGTAGAGTGGCAAAGGCCAGTCTTGCTGGGATGGTTACAAGGGAGAGAAGGAGACTAAAGCTAGAGATAACAGCATAAAAGCAAACAGGACTGGGCTGTGGTACTATGTAACATTCTCCTTGGAGGCTCTCAGAAATTCCTGAGTTATATGGATATTTGTAAGGGGCTCAAATTCTCATGTGGAGTACAGATATTCAGGTGTTAGTGTAAATGCCACCCACTCACCTACACTGGGGAGCCTGGAAGAGCAGACTGTACTGATAATGTATATAAAGCATCTAGCCCAGAGCCTGGCACATAGCAGATCTGAGTAAAACAGTTTTCTTTTTATATTGACCCTTCTCATTTTTCATCCAAGAGCTATCCCAGTTTTTAGGTTAACATTAAAAAGAGGAAAGAGGTAATATTGTCCCGTTTGACCCCTTGGCTGGGATCATACCTGTCAGTAGATACTTCCTGTGCTGGCAAAGTTTAGAAGTAGCTCTCTAACAATCATCTTTTGTAATCCTGCTTCCTGGCCATGGTGTGTGGTCCAGAGGAGGTGCTCAGGGACTGTTGGTGGGATGTTAACTATACAGGTCCTGGAGGAGGTTCACAACCTAAAACCTAAAGAAGGCTGAGTCCTGACTAGGGAATCCTAGAATCTCAGAGAAATTCTTGTCTAACACCCCCTTTGGTTCAATATTCTGTTGGCTACCTCCCTGTTGTGTGCACATAGCCTCTGTCTGAACACCTCTGACAAAGAACACACAGTATAGGAGACATCTATTCTGTCTTGGGACAGTGCCTTCTTGCAAATTTGATGCCATGGAAGGAAAGCATCATGGTCTCGTATCTTTCATTCAAAGACAGAGACATGGTTGGTCTGAAACCTGCTTGTATCTTATAAAATATATTTGAGAAGCTCAGATAATTTATTTCAGAAAAATCTGACATGGGAAGTTTGACTAAGTGTCCAAGAAGCTGCATCAATAAATGAATTAATAAATGATACCCTTTGATAAAAAGAAATGTGTACTTAGAATGACTTACCATTAGACTTGACTTTGGTAGAATGGCAATGAGTATCTGTCTTAAGGAAACACCACCTTTGTCTACAGTGCCATGCAGACTGGGAAGGGTTGGCGTGGAGCCACGGCCCAGCAGCATGATCAAGGTCCTTTGCCACAGGCCCCTAGACAGAGTCCAGCCAGGTAGGGGTGGGGAAGAGGACACAGAAAGAATAAACATTGTATCAACTGGGGTGGCTGGAAGGCCAGCAGACTGCAGGCATGAAGGTTCCTGAGAAGTCTGGGAGGCAAGGGGGTTTGGGGGACAGGGACCCTTGTAGATCTGGGGGGACAATTGGTAGCAGGAAGTCAGCAGACTAAACCCATGGTTCTGGAGAGGCTAGGATGCACAGACTGGCTCAGTGCACAGAGGCACAGAGGGCACACAGGACAGTCAGTGGGCCTTGAGAATACAGCAGAAGTCCCATCATCAGGTCTGGGACACAGAGGTTTGCTTAGTGGTCCAGGGAGTATGATGATGCTAAGATCTGGGATATCAGACAAGAAGTGTTTAAAATGCTCTCTCCTGAAGCCAGTACAGCCCTACTCACTTCTAGACTAGGGGTCATTTCCTAACTACAGACATGCACATGTTAGTCAGCGGCTCCAGCTGTGAGGAGAGGGGCCAGGACCTGACCAGCCTGGTCTCACTCTCCAGACATCCTCAGTGTGTGTTTCCAAGCACAAAGCCCTAGGCATAGAGCATTTTCAGGTTTGTTTTTATGGGTGGAATAGTTTCAAGGGAGCTTAATTTATTGGCTTTATACATCTTTGTTATTTAAATGAAATAAGGAAGAAAAAATTTCAAAATGATAATTCTTTCAATAAATATTTTTCAGAAAATTTAGAAAAAATGAGGAACTGCTTAAAGAAAAAAGTCTTTTTACTTTGCAAAGCATATGTATATACATACATACTGGATTTAGTAATGTAGGCCCACTTTATGTACTTCCAAACACTTTATTCAATTACTATTACTTAAGCATTTGTAAGGCCATATGAAAGCAGAATGTATATTGGTTGCATAATATTCTCATATGTTGAGATATCATATTTGGTCATCCTCCCCCACCCTTTGAGGAGCTTAGATTGATTTTTTCCTGTTCACCATTTTGATTGGCATCTTTGATTACTTTTGTAGGACAGTGTCCAAAATTGGAATTATGAGGCCAAAGGAATTACTAGGCTCTTGATATACATATTCCTAAATTGTCTTTGAGAAACTGTATCAATTTATATCACATTCTTTCTGGTATTGAAGCATACTATTTAAAAAAATAGGTAGCCTCTTTAGAAGATGAAATATGGTCTTTTATTGTCTTATTTTATATTTCTTTGTTACTAGGAAGGATGGGTACTTTCTTTACTTTCATTGATATTAATAATAAGTAAACAAATGCGTGTATTTGGATCAGGCTTTATCTTAGATCTTACCAAGATATAAGGTGAGGGCTGTCAGTTATGAGAACTGGTCATAGATTCTTCCTGGGCAAAGCTCTGCCTCCTCCATAGTGACAGAAGTGCTTGGAAGGACATTGCAAACAAGATGCTGTTTTTCTAAGAACAGCTCACTCTTTCAGTCTTCCTTAACATTAGCAATTACCTGGTGATGAAGCTGGAAGCTTGCAGAACTGAGTATCCTCCTATCCTTGCCCACCTCCCACCTCCTTACCACCACCCTCCCCAGTTTTAGATCTATTCAATCTTACAGATGCTAAGATTGCTCTGATTCCACCCACACATCTGGTTAGATTAGTGTTTCCCAGGCTGGCTTGCATATTACCAGCATCTGTCAACCCTATTTAGGCTTTAATTGCTGTTGGGGCATTTACAGGAAAAGCCTGCCTTGGAATCTACACACTCAGACGCAAACTGTGAACTCACAGATTGGAGTGCACTTAGAAAGGGCAGTTAAAGTTGATTTTTTTATTATTTATTGCTGAATTGTTGAGTCATCATAAAGTAAGCATCCAGCTGACTGCTCTCTTTGGTCTTGTTCAGCCAGCTGTCCCCCTGGTGGAGCGTATGGTGCCTGGTGGGGCCATGCATCTGAAGAAACTAGAAAAAAAGGGGAGGAGGAGGCCACCAAGTCCCCCTGAGGCCAGTGATTTGTTTTATGATGCAAACACCAGTCTAGTTTTAGATTGGCTGTCTTGGGACTGTTGTGCCTACAAACAAAAGCATCATTTGTAACACCTCCAGGTGCAAAGGCATCGAAAGGATCTGCAGACAGAACCAGAGAGAGAACAGCTATAAGTCACCAAAGATTGGCTTTGATGCCCAGCAAGTGGAAATAAAGATTGTCCCCAGAGACAGTAGTGGGCATCAGTCTTGTTTATTTCTTCCCCCAAAATAAATGATCCAGATTAACAGGCACCATGAAATCTTTAAATTGGCAAGTGGCATGAAGTTCTCCAGAAAGTGCCATGCCACGTGGATGGGGATATGCTACAGGAAGAGCTTCGGAGGCTGTGTTAATGGACAGGAACGTGAGAGATAAGTTTCAATGAAAAGAAGTCTCTGGTAATGAACTAAGGCAGAAATAACCCACTGGGCAGGAGGAGAATGGGCTCTCAGGCACCAGTTACAGCAAGGAAAGAGGTCTGCAGTATGAGGCTGGGGTGTTAGGAACAATATAGGTGCTTCAGGACTATTACAAAAGTGTTGTGCAGCACCAAAATGAGTATTAGTGACAAGATGGAGAATCTTATTCTACCCTTGTCCTAAGATCTTCAATTCTATGGGCAATTTTATTTGCTTCATTTTCACGATGACCTAAATATCAGGGCTTTCTGGTGAACTTAATAATTATCCTTGAACTGGTGAGAAACAACTCCACATATATGCCCCTGACCATTTCTGGATTCCATTGTCTCCACACCCCACCCCCAAGCCAGCAGCAGGTATAAGGCAGGGCTTCTGCTTGGGCTCAGAGGGGCCTTCTCCCTTATTTGCTTCCTAGGACTATCTGGCTGCTGTGTTGGGCAGAGCCTCCTTGGCTGCATAGTTGTCTGGTCCTAGCACTGCCCTGCCCCTGTGCCTCTAGGAGCAGCAGTGTAGCAGGAGAAAGCAAACCCACAGGTAAGGCATGTTGTCATGGACAGTTGTTTATTACTTCTCGTATCCACTGCCTCTTCACCCTTTCCTATTGGGACTTCAGATTTTATTTAAAGCAACATGACCTTGGGTGAGACTGACCCCTCTCTCAGTTCAAGGTGGGCCTTTATTGGCTTAATACAATTCCTTCACCTTATTGCCCTGGCTGCTGTCTTTGGTTCAGTGATGAGCATTTTATATTAGGCCAAGGAACTGAGAGGAGACATTTGCTAAGGGTATCTGGGACAGTAATCTCTCTCTCTCTCTTTCTCTCCCCCCCATCCCAACCCCATCTCTTTCCAAAAGAATTGCAATTCACTGCTCTCCTGACAGTGGAGCCAGACTTTGGGGAAAGCTGACAGGGTCAAAGGCAGAGAGGAGATAGAGAAACAGGAACTGCAGTCTGGGTGACATCATCAAACTGCTGGATCAAGCTACCCCTGAATTCTCTCTACTTCCGGACTTGTAGTTACTATTTTGAATGATTTGATATTGCCAATATGTAACTATTGCTGTCCTACTTCAAAAGCCAGCAAAAACATCTCAAAGAATTATTTGAGATGAGACTACCAACATTTTGTATATACACTTTGTTCCTAGATCATCCCAACAACTTCATAACTGGGTTCCCTGACTTTAGCTAAGTCCCTCTGTATCCATTCTGCACATTCCCTTTCTATTAATTTTGCTTCAGCACTGCTTTTTCCATGTGTATTGCTTCAAAACCAACAGTGGTACTCTAGGATTGTCTGCATCAAGAATAAACACATTTGCTTGGTTGTGAAGGCCTTTCTCCGATGAACTCTTATTTTTCTCTGCTCCCAAATACAAGAACGCTCCACTCTACTCAAACCTGTATAGACTTCTTTGTGACCGTAGATCGTGCACATTACACTGCAAACCTGTAAGAAATATTCTTCCTGCTTTGACATCACTCTCTTAACCAGATCCTTTTCTCCTGTGAATTTCTATAAATCTTGAACTTTGTACCATGAAATTCGTAATTAATCGCATGTTAATTGCTTCACACCTATAAACTCTGCCTCCAAAGGCTGCATGGACCATATATAGTACCTGTTTCTTAAACTTTCTAACCAACACAGTTCAGTGCACATAGTATAAACAAAGGCATAAATGTTGAATGACATTTTCAGAGTTGAACATTTGGCCATTTAATGTAGCACTGGATAAAAATGAGATCAGAAAACCAACAGATGAAGCCTTGTCCATGCTGATTTTTGAACTTTTGGCTTCTTCATGTTTCCTAGCAAAGCTTCATCCAGCAAGACAATTCATTTGACATCAATTCTAATTCAAACACATTCTCCCTTGTTCAAGCAACCTGTTAGTTTCTGCACAATGAATGCAAGGGAAACACTGATACCTAAACACAAGTGCAACTTAAGAACCATTGCAGGATTGTCAAGTTCAGACTCTGCTCGAGTTTCTTGAAAGAGAGAGCTGAACCAAAGGTTCTTTGCAGTTTGCTTCTGTTTTACACCAGTCAAATGGAACTCCTCAGTTGAGAGGCAACTTCCTTTGAATGCCATAAGGTTTCTTGGACATTGAACAGACTCACAAACCCATCTAATGAGCTAAGTGTAAATGGATCCAGAAACACCAAACCTATGTTTTTCTTAAAATAAACAAGCATAAAACATTTAGATGAAAAAGTCCTCAGGGGCAAACCACAGTTGGATTTTAGCAGATCTGAGAACACTTGAAAAACAGTTGAAGACTCTTTGCTAATCCCAAGACATTCGCAAAATGGTTCAACATTTTTGTGACCTCTCGCCTCCTTGAGACCCCTGTGACCTCCACATGTGCACCTGTCTAACCTGCAGACAAACCCCTAGCTGCTCAACACCAGTAAGCTCATCAAGGGAGCCAGGGCGTAGGCATGGGATAGCACAGATGGGTAGTGGGAGTGAGTCACTGTGGTTCTTATTATCCTTTTCCACTCAGGGATGACTCCCAGCAGACACTTCTGTCTTTTTACTTAGAATTTCCAATAGAGAGAACACTAATGCAGCCATCAGTAGCCTGCTGTAGTATTCCATAAACAATAATTAATCTGCCAGGAGGTTTGCATCTATCTTCACATCTCTTAAAATCCCATTTGTTTCTATTCTTCATCATAATTCTTTGAATATTTAAAAACAGTGATGTTTTGATGAGCCTTCTCGTTTTTAGGATTAAGTAATCATAATCATTTTTCTCAGGTGTAATTTCCTAACACTCATCATTTTTCCACTTCCCTCTACTTCTGCTTCCCTAGGGGCTTCCAATGGGATGCAAAGCAAGTTTAGCCATTAGACCCGTAGTTCCCTCTGTGTTCCAACTTTGGTGGGATTTCTGAGTTCCAATTACTAAGGTAACTCTTTGAACTCAGCCTTTCTCTGCAACTTGGGAGAAATCCTAAATTTATTTAGTTTGAACTGGTATATGTGGTATAACTCTGTTTCATTAATTGAAACATCTGACAGTAGACAGGATTTTAGTTTAATCAGATGACTTCTTACAACCCAGGAAAATGAGACAACTGAAAAGCTTGTGTTTTATTTGGCACTTTGAACATGTGAGGGAGGTGGCAGGCTAAAGAAATTGAACCCTTAAATCAACTGGAAGCTGAGGGAGTTTCTTGCCTGTTGCTGATTTCTATGCATGACGGAGAGGAAAATTTCCTTTACTCTGTTGAGCAGAATATTACACTGGAAAACTCTTAATTTTGGGTTCTGAAAACCAGCAATTTCCTTTAACATACACTAGTTCATGCATTTAAAAAATCACTATTATTTTTTCAATTATAAAAGTAACATATGTTGATTCTGGAGAAAATTTTTTAAAAAGCAAAAAGAGGGAAATTTAAAATTGTCCAAATCTCACCACATGGAGAAATGGAAATATTTTATAACTGTTTCATACTTTCTTTTAATATCTCTTCTTTCTCACACATTCTATTTTTTTCTCTTTTAAAAACTAAAAGTTGAAACCATACTGAAAATGCTGCTTTGTAACTTACATTTTTCATGATAAAAATTATTCCTAAACAAAATTTTTATGCAGGCTGAGTTATAAGGTTGATTCCCATTATACATATGTATATATACAATTTTTTGCTACCCTAAACAATGGATTTTTATATTACAAACCACAAACCTCCTTGGCTCTAAGTCTTTAGGCCCAGCCCAGGTCTTTCCTTATGATGCATTACTTAAAAAGAAATTGCTGGGTGGAGGAAAAAGCAAGATTCTAGGCCTCCTGCGTGTGAATTGCCTAGCTGCTCTCCAGAAAGATTAAACCATTTTGCACACCCACCAGCAAGGTAGAAATACTTCCTCATACAAATTTTGGATATTTTAATTAGAAATTATAATTGACAGATACAAAAATAATGGCTCATGGTTTTTATTTGGTTCAGAATAAGCTCAAATGTTTTCATATAAAAATATTACAATTTAATATTCATCTTCTTTGCCTATTTATCAACAGTTAAATATATTTAAAAATTAATTTGTTAATTTAATTTTATGTAGTATGTATAGCAACTCTGTTTTCTCTTGTGTGTTAAAAATATTCATTTCATTTTTGATTGGTGCTTATTTTATTTGGGGCAATACAATTATTAAACTATAGACAGTATTATTAATTGAACTCCAATACTATGAATTATACTACCTATAGGCTTTCTTGGCCTTTATAAATTTTTTACAGTGTTTTTGATTTCTTCTTCGGCTTTTTTACTTGGTTAATGAATTTCAATAATTTATATTTTTATTGAAAAACATCCATTTTATTCAGATTTCAAAATAATTATTATAAAGTTTAACAGCTAGTTTGTAAAAATAGCTTCAGCTTCATCTACTTTGTGTCTGGCACATATTCCCTCACTTAATTATGATAGTGAAATTTATTTTCTGGGTTTTGGCTGAGAGCATGTACATTTTTTAAATTCAATTAGTTTTTTTTCAATTACAGTTTATATTCAATATTATTTTGTATTAGTTTCAGGTGTATTGCATAGTGGTTAAACAATCATATACTTTACAAAGTGATCCTTGCAATAATTCAAGTATCCACCTAACACCATTCGTAGTTATTATGGTATCATGGACTACATTCCCTGTGTTGTACATTACATGCCTGCGACTAGTCTGTAACTACCATTTTGTACTTCTAACTGCTTCATCGCATTTACCCAGCTGCCAACCACTCTCCTCATTGGCAACCATCAGTCTGTTTTCTGTATATATGAGTCTCTTTCCATTTTGTTTGTTTATTTTGTTCTTTAGATTCCACATATAAATGAAATCAAATGTCATTTGTTGTTTTCTGACTGGTTTATTTCACTTATCATAATGCCCTGTAGGTGGCAAAAGGTAAGTTTCATTATATTTTTATGGCTAAGTATTATTACATCGTATATATGATGTACCACAACTTTTTTATCCACTCCTCTATCGATGGGCACTTGGTTGCTTCCATATCTTGTCTCTTGTAAATAATGCTTCAGTGGACATAGGGGTGCATATATTCTTTCAAATTAGTATTTTGGGTTTCTTCAGATATATACCCAAAATGGAATCACTGAGTCATAAGACAATTCTCTTTTTAATGTTTTGAGGAAACTCCATACTATTTTCTATAGCGGCTGCACCAATCTGCACTTCAACCAATAGTCACAAGGGCTCCCCTTTCCTCCACATTCTCACCAGCACTTGTTATTTGTTGATTTATTGATGATAGCCATTCTGACAGGTGTAAGGTGGTATATCATTGTGGTTTTAATTTGCATTTGTCTGATGATTAGTGATGTTGAGCATCTTTTCATATGTCTATTGAATATCTGTTGTATGTCCTCTGGAAAAGCGTGTATTCAGGTCTCTGTCAACTTTTTAATTTGGTCATTCATTTTTCTGATGCTGAGTTATCCGAATTCTGCATACATTTTAGATATCAACTGCTTATTAGATGTATCATTGGCAAATATCTTCTCCCAATCACTAGGATGTTTTTGTTATGTTTTGTTGATAGTTTCTCTTGCTATGCAAAAACATTTTAGTTTAATGTACTGTCATTATTTGTTTATTTATTTATTTATTTATTTATTTATTTTTGTTTCCCTTACCTAAGGAAATAGGTCAGGAAAAATATTGCTGAGACATTTTACTGTCTATGGTTCTTTCTAGGAGTTTTATGGGTTTAGATCTTACATGTAAGTCTTAAACTCATTTTGAGTTTATTGTTGCATATGGTGTAAGAAGGTAGTCTAGTTTCCTTCTTTTGCATGAATCTGTCCAATTTTCCAAACACCATTTACATGTTTTTACCCCATCATGTGCTCTTGCTTTCTTTGTCACAGATTAATTCATTATATAAGTGTGCATTTATTTCTGGGCTTTCTATTCAGTTCCACTGATTTATGTGTCTGTTCTTATGCCAATACCATGTTGCTTTGATTACTATGGCATTGTTGCATAGTTTGAAATCAGGTAGCATGATACCTCCCACATTGTTTTTCTTTCTCAAGATTGCTGTGGCTATTAGGGGTCTTTTGTAGTTCTATACAAATTTTTGCATTATTTGTTTTAGTTCTTGTGAAAAACACCATTATTTCGATAGGAATTGCATTGAATCTATAGATTAATTTGGGTAGCATGGAAGCACAGTATATGCTCATTTATTATTATTGTCTTTGATTTCTTTCTTCAGTGTCAAAGTTTTCTGAGTACAAATCTTTTACTTCTTTTGTTAAATTTATTCCTAGGTATTTAAAAAAAATTTTTGATGCAGTTGTACATGGAATTGTTTTCTTAGTTTGTCTTTCTGATAGTTTATTATTGTTATATAAAAATGCAACCAATCTCTGAGTATTTATTCTGCATCCTGCTACTTCACTGAATTCATTGATCAGTTCTAGTAGTTTTTTCTTTTAATGAAATCTTTAAGGTTCTCTATATACCATACATGTCATTTGCAAATAATGACAGTTTTACCTCTTTCTTTCCCATTTGGATACATTTTATTTCTTCTTGTCTGATTGCTGTGGCTAGGACATCCAGTACTGTGTTGAATAAGAGTGGTGACAGTGGACATCGCTGTGTTGTTCCCAATCTAAGGAGAAACACTTTTCATTTTTTTCCCATTGAGTATGGTATTGGTTATGGATTTGTCATATATAGCTTTTATTATGTTGAGGTATGTTTCCTCTATTCCCCCTTTGCTGAGAGGTTTTATCATAAATGGGTTCCTTGAAACCTCCTTGTACTGAGCTTATATCGATATTCTCCTCCTTTGGGGATGGTGATGGATATTGGAAGCCTGAAAAATGTTAGGCTTGATTGACCGTTTGATGGGCCCTGCTGAGATTTCTGGAGTCACCCTGTTTTGCCACACTCTCAGGCCCTGAACCCCCAAGTATTTCAGGAAGTGCCAGAGCATGGCCAGCAACACCTAAGGAAAATCATCTTTTTTTGACCTCATGATTATTGTGTAAGCTCATTAAGGGCAAAGATCAGGTCTTTTGTTTAGCTACATTTCTCAGCTACACTTAGTACAAAACCAGACAACAGGAGCCTCTGAGGAAATCCTTCTGAAAGACTGGGTGTGAGAAAGATAAATAAACAGCACAGGCCCCTTGGCCCCGGCGGCAGCGCCAGGCAGCTCTCCCAGGCAGGCTGCTGAAGCTGGGCGGGCTTTGCAGCAGAAGTGCCTGGCCGGTGATTGATGGGCGCAGTTTGCATCTGGGCTTCTAACCAGAAAGGCCTCTCCTCACCTTGAGGAATGTGCAATTGAAAGCTCACATTGCTCTGTGAAGCCAGAGGGTTTCCCAGTACAATGCAACATCATGTTCTACTTACTGGATATGAAGGCTTCCCTTCCCGTGGGGCTCAGCTCTGAACCTGGATGGGCCTTGCCAACGGGAGATGCCGGGATGTTAAAGTTCTCTGTTTCCGTTCCCCGCAGCCTGCGATTACCAGTTTGGGCCGGGCTGTGCTGGGCTCCCTGCTCACTCTGCTGCTCATGATTTTCATATGTTGTGGGTCTGTTTTCAAGTTCCCCCACCCCCCTGTCTCTGTCTCTGCTCGGTGGAGCTATAAAAATGGAGCTCCTTTCATCTCTTCGCCAGCAACAATCCTCCCCACTCCCTTGATCATTTGGCTAACTTGTCTCTGAACTCAGTCCAAACTGTCTGTCTACTTGGGATTCCACGTCTCCTCAACCGAGATCAGTCTCCCAGGTGTGGTGGATGATTACTATAGAGGAAGGAGTTATGTACACTGTGATTAGCACGGTAATAACAGTGATGTTAATAAGAAGAAGAACCCGGTGCTGACAGTGCACCTGGGCAAGGGCGAACCAGAGGGACATGCTGTTTCAGCCCAGGAAACTTATCCTCTAGTCTTTTCATTGTAACATTTATGGTTCTTTCTCTCATTACAGCAGTGGTATGTGTTCATTGTGGAAAGTTTGAAAAATTCAGAAAAATATAAATAAATCAATATAAATTACCCATACTCCTGTCATGCAGTGGTAACCACTGTTAATATTTTGGTGAGGTGTTTTTTTTTGTACAGATACACACTCTCAAATTCACATGTATTGTCTATAGATGAGATTTATGCTGTGCACATAATTTTGTATACCCTTTTGCATGATATCACAGATATTCTTCTACACATATTTTTAATGGTTACATAGAAATATATATTTGATGGTGTGTTTGGACACTGCTTGATGGTTGAGCCTGCGTCACTATGAAAATATCCTAAAGGAGAAACATGGGACAGAGAAAGTGAAGGGGACCTGAAGAAATAGCCTGTCATCTGGAAGCATTGACGGGAAACTTACACCTCACATGTCCCATTCCCACTCAGAAGGCCAAAGGCCTATGGTTAAACATTTAGCCATTCGGACAGGGAAAGGAGAAGAGATTTATTTTTAATTTATTGATTTCTTAGAGAGATAGGAGAAAAGGAGGGAGAGGAGGAGGAAGAGAGAGAGAGAGATTTGTTGTTCCACTTATTTATGCATTCATTGGTTAATTCTTATATGTGCCCTGAAAGGGGATCATACATGCAACTCTGACACATTGGAACGACACTGTAAGCAACTGAGCAACCCAGCCAGGGTAAGGGGAAGACATTTTGAATGGGAAGGAGATTTGGAACAACCTTCTGAGTCACTAGGTCTTAATTCAGCCACTTAAACAGAGATGACCTTGAGACAGAGGTGAGGAAAGGGGCACACCCCAAGGAATCAGCAGTCTTGTCACCCAGCTCTGGGAAGGAAGTGTGGAGACGCACATCGCAAAACTTAAATGGGAATCACTCCCCCAGCAAACACAGCCAGTGACCTGCTGTCTGGAAGATAAGCCAGCACAGTGAGAAAATTATCTTTGTGGGGGCAAAATGTTCTTTGAAGGTAGAGCCTATAGCAGATCAAACACTTTCAATAGAAAAGAAAATTACCTGTTTCTGTATTACTTTTCTTTCTTATCTTAGCTGAATTAGAAATATAGAACCCTCTCTAAGGAGTTGGAATGGGGATGAATTGTGAAGAGACAGGAGGGATCTTATTGGGGGGTCAACATGTTCTAAAGCTGACTTATGGTGATGGTTGCATCTCTCAGCAAAGTTACTAAAATTCATTGAACTTGTTCACTTTAAATGAGTGAATTTCATAATATGTAAAATACATGTCCAATAAAGCTATTTAAAAGTAATATCCAAAACATCTTATTAAAAAGTAAAGTCTAGAGTGCGATGAAGAAAACTTGTGAAAGAGTTGAGTAGGTGTGGGTTGGGAAGCTACTGTGGAAAGCTAGGTGGCAGGAGGCAGAGAAAATGTTCCCCATGTGGCATCAGACGCAGAAGGCTGCACCACACGCTGAGGAAATGGCTTCAGCTACACTTTCCTTCTATCCTGTGTTCCTAGAAAATGGCTTGCCAATTTTGTTGAGTAGTCATTTTATCTTTAGGTGCAAAGCATGACTGTCTGGAATCTGCATAGACTTTGACCTGTGCTGGCTGTGTGACCTTGGGTAAGTCATTTCACTTTCCTGTAACTTGGATGCCATGTGCAGAGAATGAGGGATAATCACTGGCTTTCAAAGGACTGTTTAGTTTTACCATTTCTCTAATGCCATAATTCATGCTTCATAAATAGTTATAAACAAATTCTTTAGCCAATTTTCTTGTTTCTCTTGTGCCCAAGGGCAAACATAAATCATACTTTACTGATGGGAACCTTAACTAACTCATAGGAATATTGTGAGATTAAAGAAAATGATAGACCTGAAAGGAATTTGATGAAGGAAAAAACATTCCTACAACTCTATGGGGATATAAAATAGTAGCACAGGGTGTTATTCTGCCTTCCTCTTCAATTTGACCTTTGGTGCTATTCCAGCAACATGCCTCTTTTGCTGGATGCAGTGGGGCTGAGGTGCTAATCTGTTGGTTTGACCTGATGTTTAAAATGGAAACTCTGTCCAAATACAGTAGCATCGATAATGTCCTTGTTGCCAAATAGGAAGAAACAACAAAAACTTATCGAGGGCTCTTAGTTGAGTACTGAAAAAAAAAGGAAGTGATTCTAGAAAGCAAATAAGTGCTGGAGACAAGTGCTGTCTCACGCTCAGTATTCACTCTTCTGTGAACCTGCAGAACAAGATCAGAATGCTTGATGTTCTGGCCACAGCAACAGAACAGACCCCAGGCATCTCATGTGTTGTTCTTTATAAGACACTTCTAGGGTGGACATGGGGCAACCAAGCATGTGGCTCTTATAGTTGGTTCTCATTCTGACAGAGCAGCTGTCACACCCCCAGTGAGCATGTGGGAAGGAGCACTGATGGGCATCAGCAAAGGCTGGGCCTGGGTCTCACAGTTCAAAATGGAATGCAGTGAGGCAACCATAGCTCTGTAGATACCTTGTTTTATTGCACTTCATTTCATTGCACTTCACAGATGCTGAGTTTTTTTTTTATAAGTTGAAGGCAAGTCCCTCCACCAGCTAAAAGATTACAACTAGCTTTATTTTGATACTTGCTTTATTACAGGTGGTCTGGAATTGGACCCACAACATCTCCAAGGTATGTCTGTATATATAAATAAGTTAGATTTTAATGCCACTCTGAAATAACAATTTGACCCTCAAATCTGTGCTCTTGTCAAGTGGCCAGTTGCCAAATTGGCACTTTGCTTTGTGCTCCTGGATGGAGCCTGAAAATTCCTTTTTTTTTTAACTTGGTGAGTGCTGGCTCATATTTGCACAATAAAGCTCAACATCTTGCTCTAACAGCCTTTCTGGCTGCTTTCCCACAGCCCTTCCGTGGTGAAGAGCTGTTGTTCCTGGGCGACCCAGAACATATGTGAAAGGTTAAGCTCACAATACAGACCTTCAGCTCCAGGTGGGCTGGGTACCCTGGAGGACAGGTGAGTCTGAAAGGCGAAAATGAAATAAATACATGCTGTCTCCCCACACCTCTCACATGTTCCCTCGGGCTCAAATGGAGATGTTTTCCAGATTCAAAATGATTACATGCCAGAGTTAGCTGCTTCAACACATTGGTTCACTCAATTGCTCCTTCCTTGATTCATATGCTCACCTACACATTCACTCTCTTATTCATTTATTTCTCTTCATATTTTCTGGCACTCAGTTTCACTGACTGCCCTCTACATGTCCAGATCTGGATTTGATGATGCAAACATGAATGAGACACTATCTCTTCTTCCAAGATTTTCACTAAGCAGAGACAGAAATAAAGAGGCATAATGCAACCGAGCAAGATAGAGAATATCAGTAGATTTGTGTGAGTACAGTGAAGCATGGAGTGTTAACCCTACTCAGAGAACATCATCAGTGTTCATATCAGGCAAAAACTTTAACTTTTTGAATACAGAATCAAGTGATTATTTTGAAATGGTTACACACATAGCTTATTTTTCTCTTGGATAAAGTATTTGATTTGAGAAAGAAAAAGAGCTTCTGAAGCATTCTAATTACACACACATGCACACAAACACATACCACATGGTTTATAAAGGAAGTTGATCTTCTTCCTCTCTTCCTCAGAAGTTTGGAAGTTTGCCCAGGTGACGTTGGTCACCTGGTGTGGCAGCTGGGGGCCTATGGGCTCTGTCAGTAGTATCTGTACTCCTCAGAGACTGGGACTGGAAGTGCATTTTGCCAGCAACATTGGGATTCCCTCCTCCTAGTTACATTTCTTTGTGACTTCCATGTTTGTGGATCATTTAAAAGAATTCTTTCTAGAAGCTCAGCAGAAGGATCCAGCTTTGAGAGTTTTCTTCTCTTCAAGAGACCATTGGTGTTTTCCTTAACAAATGGCAATGGATTTTTTCCTTGGTTCAATTTCATTTATCCCATTTAGTCAATTAATAAACATTTTGGGGGCATCTGACACGAGCTGGTGCTATGCTAAGCCTGAGGACACATGTCACTGCTTCCTGGATGGTGCAGAGGGAGGGAAATTTCTCTCATGCCTTCATCTAGGATTTCATTCCCTCTGTCCTCGCTCCTTTCCCCTCCCATCATTTTCATCAGCATTCAGTGCATACTAGGGGCTCACCAAATGTTTCTTCATTGATTGAGTCTGTGCTCTAATTGGATCAATCGCTAATCATGCTGCCTTCTGTAGTTCCCTGCAGGGGCTTAAATAATGTAGGCACTTAGGTTGCTCTAAAAGCTGCTTAGGAGACTGAAATTGAGCACCCAACTGTGCAGCTGCAGCGTGTCCTCAAAATACACAAAATATTTATGCTCTCACCCCGGACTCCCCCCTGTCCCCAAGTGAAGTTAAAATTGCAGTCCAGGGCCAGAGGAGAGTGGAAGGAATGAGGACATTTTCTTTCTCTGATACTTGCTTGGGTATAGGCTGAGAGGACCCCCCACAGAGCTTAGTGAGCTATTCATTTCATCATTCTTTCCTGGAATACTGAATTCTGAAACTGAAAGTAACCTTAGGGTTCTCCTAGAATAGGCCCTTGAAGAAAGTGGATAGGTGGGGAGAAGTTGAAATGGGTCCTAGGAAAGTGTCAGCTGTGTGGTCAGTAGGGCCGGGCATACTGGACTGCCAGTGCAACCTCAAGGAGGGTCTATCCCAACTCTGTGAGAGTGAGCACCTGGCCGCAGCATCCGCCTCTGCAGCGGCAAGGCTACTGAGCCCCTGGAGGTCCCTGAGCTGTCTCTGGGCTGAACTAAGGTCTGACCAGGCCAAGCACTGAAATTACCATGGAGCCATTCTTTCCCCACTCTGTCACATCCCCACACACTCAAAATACAAATGGTTCTACACTGTACAATAATTGCAAGAAATTCTAGTAATGCTGCCATTTATTCAATGAGGGTTATTTGGAGTATATTTTGAAATATTAAATACTTCTACTGGTGTGTGTGTGTGTGTGTGTGTGTGTGTGTGAGAGAGAGAGATCCCGCTCTCCGCTGGTGCCCTAAGCACTCAGGTTAGGGCCCTAACCACCAGGGCTGCTTTATGGACATGTTAGAACTGAGTGGTCCTCCCTGCCCCAGGTAGGCCAAGTTATCCGCAAACTAAGGAATCAAGCAAGGCCTAGAACACAGCCTTCTGCTCCAGGGCCAAAGGTGTGCTCCTCTGGGTGCCTGTAGGGGATGGGCTCAAAGGGACTGACTCACTGAAACCAAAAGCACTCAGGACTGGGAAAGACCAGAATGCAAATCTAGTCGTTTACAATGACAGAACATTGTCACAACTGGAAAACTCAAAGTGTGTGTGTTCAGCAGATTTTCTCTGTGTAGGCATAACCAAATGCAATTGAACCAAGTTCTAATGGGATGCTGCTTGCCCAGTGTGGAGCCCAAACCAGGGAAAGTGGTGAATCAGATCAGCAAAGGCATCTGCCTGGTTTCCCTGTGCTGGCGTGAGCTGTGCCAGTATATACCTCCAGCTCTCTCCTCAATGCTCATCAGCTACACTGCTGATGGGAAATTGTTTAGATATGTAAATATAATCAAACAATTTATGAATAGCTGGAAGCTATTCTGTCTGCCTCACTTGATTTTATACCTGTGATTCAATTCCTCATGCATTAATCTTAAAATGTCAACCTCGTAGACAACTTATTTTCCTCATTTACTGATTATTTTTGGGGGGTGGGCAAGGTAGTGAAGAAGAGAAAATAATGACTTATTGTAAGTCCCAAGAAAGGACATATTTGCCCCAGTTTCCAGATAAGAATACAGATATAATTACAGTTTTATAGTTTGAGGCAAATTTTATTCATTCAATCAACACATGTTAATTGAGCACCGATTGCATAATAGGCAGCATACTAGGCTGAGAGGACACAGGATAGCAAGGGGCCTGACTTCAGGGAGTCTGCATTCTAGAGCAGGACACAGACAATGCAGAAATAATCCAGTAAAAAAATGGTAATTTCAGATAGAGACAGAATTCAATCAAGATGATATGATGATGGCAGAATCTCAAGGCATGTTACTTTGAGGACTTACTCCTTGAGATGATGACATTTGAATTATAAGAAGAAACTAGTCACTCAAATAGCCCAGGAAGAGTGTTCTAATGAAAATGAAAGCAGCTGCTGCAAAGGCTTAGTGTGTTGAAATAACAGAAAGAGAGACTAAGGTGAAGAACTGAGGTTATGAGAGCAATGGGGAATTCCTCAAAGGTTGTAAGCAGATGGGTAATGTCCTCTGACTTGTGATTTGAAGATATCATTTTCACTGTTATGAGAACTAGGGATTGCAGAAGCTGGAACTAAAGCAGAAGCTGGTTCAAATTCTGATTTCTGACCTGTGCTCTTTTCTCTATATCATCTCATGCATCTGTCGTATCTGATTCAGCATTGGCCTAGCCTGCATTAGAACTTGGTCTTTATTACTTATATTTATTGGAAAATGTGGATTGAGTTAAGATGGCTTAGATAAGCCTGTCTGAGACAGAGTTTTCAAATTTAGGAACCAAGGACCTCTGGACAAAGATTGCCATTCACTCCCTGAAGGTTTTTATATATACTGTAACTTGTCCTGCTACTTTTAATTGATTTGTCTTCAAAAAGTGTGACAGGTAACATTCTTCTTTTATGTTCACTTCTAAGCCAAAAGATTTAGGCCAATCTTGAAGCAGAACTGGTGCCCTGAGCAGCCCCCAGTGAAGAGATTTCAGTGTGTTTCAGGAAGCATTGAAATAAGAAATGAAAAATTGAACTTGATTATCTAGGTAAAATCTACAGGTGTTCATGGACCTTAGACATTGATCATGAACTTCCATTGACATTAACTACTACTGCTCAAAGGAGCCTTTTTCCTAATGTAACCTGTATGTAGGAAGCATATAATTTGTCCCCTATTTTGCAATATCAAATCTTCAGAGTTATTTTTAGTAATATGTTTCCCAGAGGCTTTATTTCTAATGACTTTGGTTCTTCAGTTTCCTATATACTTGAACAGAAATTGATTAACAAAGGTTCTCATAGGTTCAGACATTGATGTTTGTTCATTATCATGGCTTCCTTTGCTTGAGATTGTCTCACCACTTTTTCTACCTTAGGCCCCTCTGGAAGACCAATTTCTTGTAATACAAAGTATAAGGACAGCATTTGAGCTAGGTCGTAGTTCATGGGAACATCGTTTAAATACACTCCTTTGAGGGTTGGCAGGAAGATCTGGGGGATGAGAGCTACAGTAATCTAATCTGGTCTTTGGGGAAGAATAAATCACTGCTCTCTGTAGTGTATATGACCTTCACCCCAGTTATATTTTTGAAATAATTACACAAGAGTCTGTCAGTGGTGTCTATGGGAGAGTTAAAACAGAATTTACAATTGAGTGGTCTGCTCACCCTTGGATGTAGCTCAATGTCTTGAGATAAATTTGCAGTTCAAATAATTAAGTCTGAAATTCCTCCAAAGCAGCCAGTTCATTCACAAAAGTCATTAAATTATATCTAAAACTGGATAGAACAACCATCTAGCTGGCCTGCAAACTGAATTTTTATACAATGGCCACATATTTTGATATGATACAGCTAGCCTACATCAAATACTTGCTTAATTTCAGTCACATATTATTTCAGTTGAAAAGTAGATCCTACAGCTCATCCTGGACATAGAAAAGCACAATACAATTGCTTATTGTTTTGGTTGAATGTGAACCCAAGCTTGTACTACCCCTTTGTGCTAATGAAGTTTGTTGGCAGCTCTTAACACAGAAATGCTAATGTAGGAAAAAAAAGGCCAACTTTCTTTGTTCACTTTTTAGATTAAAATTTATCTTCATCAATGTTCTTAGAGCTTGTGAGATAAAGTTGACTCAAAAATGTATAACTACAGACCCAACTATATGCTGCTTACAAGAGACACACCTTAAATATAACCCATGCAACCAATAATTTTAAGAAAGTATGAATGATTATATTAATCTCAGAAAAAGTAAGCTTTAAAGAAAAGTGTTATCAGAGATCATTTCATAATGATAAAAGCAAAATCTGAGAGAATTAAAGTCAAAATAGACTAATATATAATTATAGTTGGTGCTTTTAACAATTCTCTTTCATAGTTGATAGAAAAAGTATATAAGTAAGATTATAGATTATTTGCACACTATCATTCAACTTAACCTAACTGACATTTATCGAAATACACCCAAACATAGAATACATATTCTTTTCTGGTAGACATAGAACATTCACCAGATAGACTATATGCTGGACCATAAAGTAAGTCTTAATAAATATTAAAGTACTAGATTGTACAGAGTATGTTCTCTGACTAAAATGGAATTAGAAGTTAAAAACAAAAAGATAGTTGGAAAATCAATGGCTACTTAGAAAATGTGCCATATATTTCTGAATAACTCCTGTGTAAAAAGAGAACTCCTAAGGAAAGTAAAGTGTGTTTTATTCCATCATGTGACTATATTGCAATATATCCAGTTGCCAGATGTTTAGTTTTTTGTTTGTTTGTTTTGTTTTGTTTTTTGTCCTTATGTCATTGCTCTTCACAGATAACCTTGGTTTAAGGTGGTAATTTAAACAATACTTAAAAACAGACAGCCACAGACGGTTATTGACTCTGAACTTACAAGTATGGCCTGCCTTTCTCTCTTGGCCATCCTCTCTTGGCCTCCAGGATTACAGAACCAAAATGATCATCTTTCATTCTCACCCCTCACTTTTGCCAGTCTAAATAGTTTCTGCTAATAATTCACATGTTAGGTTTAAACTCTTCATGTGATCAGGTAGAGTGACAGACATATTTATTTTAATTAAGTTGATGGGAGTGAAACATTTCTGTAACACCTGCACATCCCATTCAGGGAGGAGATGCCAGAAATGGCCCATCCTGCTCACAGAGGAGAACAGAATTATCCAATGTGAGATGTGAATGGAATCTTAGGCATAATATAGCTTCTTTTAACAAATGAAGACATTAAGTCCCAGAAAGAGAGAGAAAATTAAAAAGTCATGATGGTTATTAAGGGTACAGCAAAGACGCCCAGTGACTTTGGGGTGAGTGATTGTCTCTAAACACCCAATTAGCATGCAAATAAGTTAATTAGAGGAAAAACACATGCACCTGTCAGGCTATTAATGCATGGGCAGAATTATCTTTATTAGATTGGCTCCCTGTTCTCTAGCAGAGAGCGGGTCTGAGGGAAAGGGGCCTGGAAGGTCAGTTTTGACTCTTTCTAGAGTTTGTCCTCTTGTCTGGAGTGGCAGGCTGGAGGACAGGGCCAGTGGTGTGCTCTAAGTGTGGGTCCCAAGGAGGCAAGTTGAATTACTGACTCCTCAGGTCGAGGTTTGAGTTGGAGCTGAGGGCCAGGATCTGCACTGACAGAGGAGAGATGAGGAGGTTTAGAGGTGTGATGAACATATGTGCGTGTTTCTGCACATATGAATGTTTCTGAGCAAAGGGAGAGAATTAGCTAAGCCACACCTTCATTTAGGGCAGACCGTGATGGTCACAAAACCAAATATCTGAAAAAATCTTTGTATTTCTTCATTCCTGTGTCCGTTCTTCACTGTCCCTCATTCCCACATCTGCTTCCCCTTCATTCCAATGCCTCTGTCCTCTTCGAGTCTTCTGCCGGGTCCAGATCTGTGTTGACTAGTCTACCACGTAGTCTTCCCCCCACCAGCTGTGTGGCAGATTCACTCCACCCAATGTTCCAACATCCTTCCTTGGTTCCTTGTTATTTATTATAGAGCAAATCAAAATGCTTGTGCTTCTCAGGCAAAATATATGTCAAATATCACCAATGACAGTTGACATCTCACCCACTCACAGCCTTGTCATTTTTAGAGTTAGAACCCATTCCCATCAATCTCCCTCTAACCTAGAAACCCTTTCCTGCTCCTAATCAGCTCAAAGCCGTGCTGCTGCCAGCTGGTCTCCTCACAGCCTTATCTCCTAACCAGCCCACCCCCTGCCCCAATAACACTGTATCTCCAAGACCCTGCTCCAGTTACCTTCCTAGCTCCCCAGAGAGCAAAGCAGGCCATCCCTGCCCCCTGGCCCAGCTCAAGGCCTGTTTTGTCAGCTGGATCTTTGTTGACCTTCCCAATAATATACTTTCAGTTTTGCCTTTTAAAGGCCAATAATAACTAATTAAACAAAACAATACTAACTAGTATTTATTGAGTACTATGGAATGCAGGCCCTGTTCTGAGTGTTTTGTCTGCCCCCTTATCTCATTGAGCTCCCTACAACCTGCTGAGTTAGGCTCTGTTATTCCCCTCAACCCCTTTATAGAGAAGAAAACTATAAAGGGCAGAGCAACTATCAGAGCTAATGTCTGCAGCCCCTATGGAAAGGGTCCTGTCTCCCTTTTCATGGCCTGTGTTAATTACAACCCCCACTGCCTGTGTTTTTACATAGGCATCTCACTCCCCTCCTATGATCTGAAGATCCCCCTTGGCAGCTGCGTTCTTCTCTGTGGCTCAGAAAGTGCCCTCCCAGGACTATAAATGCCCCTTCTGCATGTCTTCTTCTTGATTTTATTTAATTCAACAGTATTTCTTAGAGATGTTGCCTTGCTTCCTTTGAGAAATGAGATGGAGTACCAATCAATAAATACAATGCCTTCGGGATAAGGAATTGGCACTCTATTCTGCAAGTTATGAATGGTCTTAGCGGCCAGGTAACAAGGTCCTCTTCATTTTTGTTTTTTTGAGTTTTGTTTCTCAGAAATTTTCCTCTGAGGGTACTGTGAGGGGTGTGGCCTGAAGAGGCAGGGGACTGTGGGCCCACAGCAGCCCTCCACAGTCCTGTCAGCTCTCAGCAGATTTATACGCAGGCTAAATCTAGCCGCCTGCAGCACATAGACGTCACACAGATAACTTTAGACTTTATAAATATAATTTTTCTTACAAACACCTTTCTCATTCCATAAAAATGTTTTTGCTAGTCAGTTTTCATCACTTCATGGGACATAGTGGGTGCTTGTATGAGGAGGGACAGGTACAAACAATAGTGCTGGAACAAATAACCCTGATATCTCAGAGGACTAATATCAGAGGGTTATTTCTGACCCACATGACATCCACCATGGTTCTGGAAGCCTTCAAGAATTCCAGGTGCTTCCAATTCAAAGCATTGCCCTCACAGCAGATAGTCTCCATGGTCATCACCAGGAAAGGCCTTTGGGGGAGGCCCGCTAGCATCTTCATGCCTCAGCTCAGAAGTGAAACATGTCCCTGCCGCTCCCGCTTCACTTTCCATGTTGGGCACATAGTCCCAGCTCACCCCAGGGGCTGTGGAGCTGCCTAGGTCGGAGGGAGGGTCACTGTGGCCGAGTGCCACCCCTTTGCCTTGGCTCTCAGTCAAAGTGGGGTGAAAGAACAATGTTTGACAGATAGGAAAAGTAGCAGAATGCCAGTGCACATGAAGGACAGAGACTGAAAAATTGATATTCACAAGTATCACTGTGGAACATAATTTCCCTCAGTCAAGTTTTCCTGAAGACTGCGCCACCTTCTCAATTTCTTTGCACGGCTCACAGCAGCAGTGACTATATTCCTTGAGATTCAAGTTGCAGTCTACGGTTCAAGAAGAGATGTATATACATTTTAATTCTCAGAAATGACTGATAGTTGCTAACCTGCAGGAGCCAGCGGAGCCCCAGCAGAGGTAGGTGCTGGGCCTTGAGCCAGGCTGCCACTAAGTTGTCCCTCCGGCTCATCTGCCTTTTCCCCTGTGTGATTCAAAGTTTTGGCTCAGAAAAATTACAAATTGTTACATGGAGTGAACCTCCAAGGTTACTGTTAAATAATCAAAACCACACTGATTAAATCTTGAATGCTCAATTATAGAGCTATAATTTAGGGGAGGGGCTTTTTTCAGTTCTGTATATTTTTGGAATCTAGTATAACAAATACAGCTTCGGGGGCCTTCGGTGGATTATATGACAACAATGAGGAAAGGAAAGATATACAACTCACTGCGTACTTCAGTGGTTTATGAGCTCCCACCCTGCCCCTGAAATAACCGAAGGATTGATCAACAGAAGGTGCTGTGTGAGGGCTGGGTGCTGGGGCATGCTGGTGCTGGCCACCAAAGACAGCTTCCAGGCTCCATCTGCACTAGGAAACTTTTTCAGTAGCAATAGTGGGCAGCTCTATAACCACATAGCAATTCCTGCTATTCACCTTTACACACTGGGTCAGTGTGTGAAGATCTTGTGTGCAAGTGGTAAGTGTTGAGAACTTGAAAGGATTGACTAATAATAATGCACATCAAATTAGTAGGGGATAATTCATGGTATCTTCATTTTGTATACAATTTCCCTACCAAAAGCCATTAGCATTAACGTTTCATACTTGAATGGCTTTAAAAATACACAACAAAGCCATAGTGTTTCTTTCTCTTTTTTTATCCCTATTGTTGTTCACTGTGACACTTTTTATTTGTATTAGAAAATGCCGTGCATACAAACAACAGCAGAAGGCTCAGAATTTGATGGAGACACTCCATGGAAAACATTCAAAGTGAGTCCATTTAGGGCACTTTAGAAAGACAGAAAGGTAGGAGATAAGCAGAAATAATTTTTTCCCTATTACCGAGGTCATTTGCACAGCAACTAGGGTACTAATTGGTTTAACTTGGCACTTCTCCTATGTGCAGTATGCCTTGTGTTCATCTTCAAAGTGTGCCATGAACAATGGGGTTTATTCTTCAACAAAGCTCCTGCTAAGTTTCTCAGACTGTAAGCAGCGAAGTCCTGAGATCCTGTTTTCTGCATTGGTCAGTCGGTGGCCTGGGGCAGCTGCTTGGCTGTGCTGACAGCCAGCTCCTCTGATCTTAGCCCAGAGCCAGGGGGCAGCTGCCAGGGCTCCAGAGGAGGGGGTGTCATGCAGGGCTCTAGCTCAGAGAAGGTCACCCAGGCTGTTACAGTTCCTTTGGAAGTACAAGCAAAAAGAGAGAAAGAGAAAAAAGAAAACCCACAAAAACTGAGATTGTGAGAGCATTTATGGGTGAATTTGAAGCAAAGGAAACTAGGTCACCTTGGAAGCTGCTTTGAGTTCTTAGTGAGTGCCAAGCATATGGCCCCTTCTCGCTTCTGTGGCCAGACTTTGGGAAAACATGCCAGCCCCTGAGCTTCTCTGTGGCCCTTGAATTCTGCCAAATGTAATGAGTCAAGGTCTGGCTATAAAAGGCAGATAAAAGGCTCATCCTTTAGTACATGTGTACAAAAGAATATTATTCAGTCTTAAAAAGGAAAGACATTCTGACATACGTTCCAACATGTATAAACTGAGGGCATTGTGCTAAGTGAAAAAGCCAGTCACAAAGGGACAAACACTGTATGATTCCACTTATGCAATGTTCCTAGAGTAGTCAGATTCATAGACACAGAAAGTAGGATGATGGTTACCAGGGTTGGGTGGGGGATGGGAAATTAACATTTCATAGGGACAGAGTGTCAGTTTTGCAAGATGAAAAGAACTCTGGAGATGGAAGGTGGCGGTGGTTGCCCAACAGTGTGACTGTCCTTAATGCTGCTGAACTCTATGCTTAGACCTGGTTATGATGGTTAATTTTATGTGGAGTGTATTTAACACAATTTTTTTAAAAAGACCTCTCTCCTAGCACCTACTTAGTGTTGACCACCCTGGGAGATTAAAGCTACCTTAGAGGAGGGGGAAGAGGAAGGAGGAGGAGGTGCTGGTAGAGAAAACAGGAGGGAGAGGTATCCTGTCCACGCCAGAGGTCCACAGGAGGGCACTGGGGACAGTGCCTGTCCCTCTTCACAGTCTGGCTCTGGCCCCTCCTTTTAGGAAAGAGCGATTTTCTTATCTTTAGTTTTTCCTCCTTCCTAATAAACGCATTTAGGACTCTATATTTCTCTACAACTTCGGCCACACCGGACAATTTGACCTGGAGGGCTCTCAAGTAGCCATTTCTAAGTAGTTTGCAGATTCCAGTTTGCAGTTCCTTTGTACTTGAATGTATAAAAAAACTGTGGCACATTTACACAATGGAATGCTGTGCAGCAGAAAGAAAGAAGGAGCTCCTACCCTTTTGTGACAGCATGGATGGAACTGGAGAGCATTATGCTAAGTGAAATAAGCCAGGCAGTGAGGGACAAATGCCATATGATCTCACCTTTAATTGGAACCTAATCAACAAAACAAACAAACAAGCAAAATATAACCAGAGACATTGAAATTAAGAACAAACTGACAATAACCAGAGGGGAGGTGGAAGGGGAGAAGGGGAGGATGGGTTTCCAAGGACAACTATAAAGGACACATGGACAAAACCAAAGGGGAGTAGGATCAAGGGTGGGAAGTGGGGATGGCTGCGCTGGAGGGGAGTGGTGCGGGGGGGGGGGGCAGGAAATAGAGACAACTGCACTTGAAGAATAAAATAAAATATAAAATAAAATAAAATAAATAAAATAAAATTCCCCCTCAGGTAGGATATGAAGTATGAGGGGTTGTCAGAGATTGGGAAGGCTGGGGGTGAGGGAGGGGAGGTAGGCAGTTGCTGCTGCAGAGAGTTCCCAGAGCCTGTCAGCCTTCTGGCTCCCATGAAAGCCCACCACCTAGGCGCTGTGAGCCCCTCTCCATCCCTCCTTCTGCCACTGACCAGACTCTGCCTCTTGCAGAGGGGGGCACAGCACCCCCCTGGGCTGTCACAGGTCCATCTTGGTGCACCTCCCTCCCCCACCCTCCCCAGGGGAACAGCTTCCCCAGAGGTTTTCACTATTGTCTTCTCCTTCACTCACATCTCATCTGCTTCCTTTTTCCTTAGGATTTTGCATAATTCCTGGTCCACCACTGGCATTGCTTTGGATTTTTCAGTGCTGTCTCAGTTTTCAGTTTGTCTTATCTGTCACTGCTGGGACTGGCGAGAGGGAGGGTGAGGCTGGCTCCAGTACCAGGTCCACACACACCCCCTTTAATCTTTCCACACTCTTCAATCTCCCTGTAGAGCTCAAGTGCATTGGCATCCAGGCAAATGCTTTATTAAGTAGTCTACTTTTATTGTGATGGGAGTATTTCAGGGGTCCCAGCAGTCAGTCCTGGAGTGAATGCCTGCCTCTCCAGCAGACCACTCCCTGTCACCCTGTCGGCCTCTCCTGCAGATGCACCAGCCCAGATCCTGGAACAGATGGGATTCACCAAGCCTTGACACCAAACCTCTGGCTTCCTGCTCAGCACTCCAGGCCACGTGGATTTCAGTGAGAAGTATCTCCCAGATTTAAGCAACAACCACCTAGGCACCTCAAATGCACTATTTAACATTAAACTTTCTAACTCTTCTCCACCAGCTTGTTTCTGTTTCAGCGGAAGGCTGCACTGAGTACCCCCAACAGATGATGACTCTCCTGAGTCCCGGTTCTTGGCACCACCTCCTGAACATACCCTGACTTCCCTCCTTTCTCTGTTTTCCCCATTGAGCTCGCTGTTCTCTCTGGCCTATATTACTGCCACAGCTCCCCACCTGACTGGTCCGCTTCCCAGTCCTTCTCCACATGGTGGCCAGATTTGTGGTTTTAAAGGATTCCTTTATAAAATTGAAAATACTTACATAAGAACTAGGTGCTTTTGAACATAATAAGACACAAAATGAAAACGATAAGCCCCTCCCTCCCTTTCCACACCTCTGAGGTCACATGTTATCAGTATGTTGTGTATCTTTTTACATCTTCTTAAAACACCAATTTAAACATTTTCACAAATACATGTGGACATTTTTCCTGGTTTTAACAACCCTGAGATCATGCTGTAAACAATACTCTGCAAGCTGCCTCTTCAGAGCTAACAGATGATTCCGTGACACAGAACATTTCTCCATTCTTGTTACAACCATTTATTACTTCCCCTTTGCCTCTAGTTACCCCCAAAGCCAAACTCCTTTTTTGTCTCTTGGTTCTTATCTATCCAGCTCCATCTGCTGTCTCTCCCTCCTGCATACCAGCTCTAGCAATACTGACTGATTTTCTGTTCTTGGAATGCCCCTCCCTCCTGGTTCTGCTCAGGTGGTTTTCTCTGGATAGAATGTTTTTCTGTCTGTCTAGTTACCTCCCATTTATCCCTAGGGGCTCAGCAGAGAAGTCACTTCCTTCCTCTCCAAAGCCAGTTGAGCTGTTTTTTGCCTCCTGAGAATCACAGAGCTCACCACACAGGTTACAATTGTTCAGCTGCCTGTGTTTCCCACTAGGCTACAAGCTTTATATGAGAGGCATGGGTCATGTCACTGGGGCTGGGAAGTGGTACTGCACAGCACTCAGCAGAGGTGCACAGCAGGCACTCAATAACTATTTGTTGAATAAAAAGATGGGTGAATAAGTAATAAACAGACCATCATTATCAAAGCAATATACCTGTGAGTTACCCTTAATTCTTTCTTCCCCTCCTCCTTCTGTTACTATCTAACCCATCAGTGAGTGTAGTCAGTGCTATTTCCAAAGTGCAGTCCAAATCAACCAGGTCTTCCTCATCCCCACAGCTTCTGCAATGGTCCAAGCATCTCACCCTTTTCTTGAACACTCAGATGTTCTCCAAACTGATCTTTTTGTTCCCACACTTGTCTTATTCTTCACACATATATATCCCATAAAACATTGCCTGTCTTTTTACTTATTTATTTTTTCTTGTTTTCTGTGCTCAGCTATCCACCACTGGAATGAGAGATTCTCAAGGGCAAGGGCCTTATTATGCTATTCACTGCTAGATCTCCTGTCCCTAGAACAGACCTGACTTCAGGTTGGTGATCAATAAAGGTTGACAAATGAATGAATGAGTTAAATTTGGGCAGCATGAGACAATGGAGCAGCCACCTAATTTAAGGACAGACCCTGGGAATTCTGTTACTATCTCTAGCATTAACTAAGTTGTGTGACCTTGAGAGAGTTTTTTAAATTCTAGAATTTTGGGCAAAATGGCAATAAGAATATTACTTGCCCTCCTAAACTTATGGATTTCTATGAGGTTATAGATGGCTCATGGATGTAAAAATGTCCTACTAAGCAAAATGATGTATGTCATCAGTCCTATAATAGCCTCTTTGACATCAAATAAAGCAGATCTGTCTTGCTGGTAAATGTGGCTCCACCCAAGGAGCTATTCACAAATCCCTGGCCGCCATCCCCACTTACCTGAGGTTGCAATTATGAGAGTGGACCAACTCTCAAAGGGAGTGTGTGCAAGAGAAGATGAAATTCAAAAACAAGACTGTTAATTTATCAACGTCAAGTACACGGCAGCAATTTCCATTGAGAAAGGATAACATCTTTTGGAAGTTCCTTCTCAGCAAAGTAACATTTTGAAATGCTGAATTCCCTAAAAGCCTCAAATAGAGACAGCAAGAATTGCCTGCGTCTGACTTTGGACATAAATGCTGGTGCCACAGGCAGGCTTGTGTGGGTGCCGCTAGTTGAGGGCTCCAGATCTGAACTAATGAAAGTTGCAGGATACTCTCATTATTTATTCATCAATTTGTTTTTTTTTCTTAGTGGCGTCAGACTGGCTGAAACTGGTTATAGTTTCTTCTATTTATATTTTGCAAACCACCAACGATTCTTAACCAGCGAGCCCAGCAAACATCTGTGGCTGTCTGAGTCTTGGGTTCCTTCTAGAAAATAAGTACATTGAGATGTTGCAAAAAATGAAAAAGAAAAAATTCCACTCTGTTAAATGGAATAGGTGGCTCACATAAAAGAATCAACAGATGCCTGACTTCACCCTAACTTCACAGCAACCCTTTCATGTCCTAAATTAGAAACTCTCTGTTTTTGCTTTCCTTGTGTCCTCTGCAGTGTTGTTAACATGATAGATGTTTAAAAGTATTTTGATGAGTGAATCAAAATGCGCGTTCCCCATTTTTCATACTTCCTTTGCCAACTATAGGAGTCTTTGGATGTAGGTAAAGACCATCTTTGCTTGGATGTAGCTTCCTGAGTTTCCAGTTACTTTTCTATTCGACTTATATCCCCTTGAACATGGAATTCTCAATGAGACAAGAGTATATTTGTAAATATTCTCTTACATCTCTTAATTTTTCATAGCTGAATAAATACTTTTTAACATGTGTTGGAAAAAGCTGACAAGATTTCTTGGAACTTGCTTTTATGCTCTAATATTTATCTATTCCTCTAGCTAGAGATCTATCTAGATTTTAATAAGAAAATTTGCTGTTTTCTAATTATGAAATTAATAGGCACTCAGTGTATATAATTTAAGAAATTGTGTATTTTCTTTAAGTTTTTTAAAATGGAATTATTCTCAATTTAAACATAGAATTATATTTAATTATGTTTCACACACTTCTTCACTAACATTTTCTTGTGAATGTTTCTTTTTATTTCATATTCCTTAAGATGGAATCTTGAATGGTTTGTAGTACTGCATTGGGTGTATGTCTCATAATTGTTCAAACATGTCTCAAATTTTGTATATTTAGGTCATTTCTGTTATTAAACTTATCATGCTGTTATTAAACCCACCACATTAGACATCTTTATAGATACATTTTAGTATAAATTTCTCACAATTTCTTTAAGATAAACTTCTAGAACAGAAGATATGTAGCAAGGATATAAGTAAAATTCAAACTCTTTTTACACATTTCTAATTTTTTGTGTGATTCCTTCAATTGGAATTACACTTAGAAAGGCCTAGCATAATTATATAATTATAAACATTTTGCCTTTGTTTTTTTCTAGTTATTTTGTGATTTACTTCAACATGTATTTTTTATGTATGGTATGATATAGAGATTGATCCCCTGCCCTGCCCCCAATTATTTGGTTTTCCTAGAAGGGATATTGCATAATTTGTCCATTATAAATTGTCTTCATCAAGTAATAAAAATTTCATGTATCTGGATCTATTTTTTGGTTTTACATTCTGTTCCATATACAGTGCATTGTTTCAGTCCCACACAGATGTAATCATGACCATGACAGCACCTCAGTGCACCACACTGTTTATGAGTGCCTGGCTTATGGCCTGCCCTGAGCTGGTGCATAATGATGAACCAGGTGAACAGAGTCCCTGACCTCATGGGACTTGCAGATCAGTTGGTGAGACAGGCATGAACCAAGGAAACAAAGCAGTAACTTTATCATTATAAGTAGTGATAACCACAATGAACTAAAAAGTATAGGATGCTCTAGTTAAGAATATCATTGAAGATCTTTAAACTCCATAATCAGATTTCTTTTCTAAAAAAGGTTTTGTTGAAATATATTAGACTTATAAATAGACTGTAAATTTAAGGTGCACAACATGTTGATTTGATACATTGGTATGTTGCAATATGATTGCTGTTGGAAAGACAGCACCTCTATCACCAGGGTTCTTTTCATTTTTGTTTTTATTTGTTTGGCTGCTGAGTGGAGATGACATTGGAGGTGGTCAAGAGTGATAGAAGGAAGCCTTGACTGGTATGGCTCAGTGGATTTAGTGCCGGCCTACAAACCAAAGGGTCGCTAGTTCAATTCTCAGTCAGGGCACATGCCTGAGTTGCAGGCCAGGTCCCCATTTGGGGGTGTGTGAAAAACAACTACACACTGATGTTTCTCTCCCTCTTTTTCTCTCTTTCCTCTCCTCTCTCTAAAAATAAATAAATAAAAATTTTAAAAAGGAGTGATGGAAAGAAGACCAATCTGCACAGTGATGATGATAATATGATATAAGGTGGATGTTAGCAGAAAGGGAAATAAGTTGATAAATTCATGAACTCTTCAGGTGGTATAACCAAGAAGAATTGGTGCCTGATTAAATGTGAAAATGTAGGAAAAAGATGTATAATGACTCCAAGTTTTTTACTCTGAAGAACAAGGATATTGTGGGGTCACATATAAAGAAAAGTAGACAATGGATGAAACCAAATTGAGAGTAAGATGGAAATAAGAGTTCTGTTCTAAACAGGAGTAAACTGAGGTGGCCATGACACACTATCAAGCTGTTGAGATTGATGATGCTAGACAAGTTCAGAAGGAACTTATGGGTTAAGAAACACTGGTCTATGGTCAAAGCTTAGCAGAGCAAAGTGTTAAGATCCAATAGAAAGTCTAATGAGAAGAGAAGCCAATCTAGGGCCAAGTGATTAATAAATAACTCCAGCCTTTAGATATTAAAACAAGGAGCCTATGAGAAAAATGAAAAAATGGGACCAAGAAATGGGAAGAACTGGCAAAGCACAGTGTCACCAGGCTAAGGAGGTAAAGGTTTCACGAGGGAGTGTTGGGTAGAGTATTGTTAAGACCTTTGCTAAAATGAGGATGAAAGTGATCCTGTTGAACTTGGCATAAATTTGTTTCTGATAATGTAGGCAAGAGCAATTTTGGTGACATGTTGGAGGTGGAAATAAGATTGGGGTAAAAGGCAAACCTGATTTAAAGAGCAAACAAAATTATCTTCTTATTTTTGGAGAAGTTTGGCACAACGGAGAGAAGAAGTAGTTGATATCTTAGAGATGTACCTAGCAAGGTTTTATTTTTATTGTTGTTATTGTGGTTAGAGACATTAAAGAATGTTTCTAAGCTAATGGCAATAATCCAGGAGGAATAGAGGGAGAGAAAAGAGCTGTTGCACCTTCCTGGAAAGAATCATGAGTTTTATATTTTCATAGTGAAAGAATTGTCCCACGTAAGCCTTTGCCATCAATCCTCCTTACATGAAATGAGCCTTGAGCCACCTGGATTATTTGTTTGCATTTACCAAGTGTATCTTTACTCATTCTTTATGTTTTGCTTTTTCTGTTACTTCATTTACTTCTGAATCCTGTGCACTAAATTGGTATGTATTTCTTTTGACAAATAAAAAGCTAACTCATGTCTATTTATTGTACCAACACATGCTTGATTCCATTTTTTCCTTCTTTTTATTCTTTTTCTCTCCTGTGTCACTTTTGGTATCTTTTTGTTAATATTTCATTTATTTAGAGTGGTCTGTTTTTAACTTCATTCTTTAATTTTATTTTTCAATTACAGTTGACATTCAGTATTATTTTGTATTAGTTTCAGGTATACAACATAGTGGTTAGACAATCATATACTTTACAAAGTGATTCTCCCCAATATTTCAAGTACCCACCTGGACCCATACATAGTTATTACAATATGATTGATTATATTCCCAAGGCTATATACTTTTATATCTTCATGACTATTTTGTAACTACCAATTTGTACATCTTGATCCCTTCATCTTTTTCACCCAGTCCCCCAAACCCCTGATCTCTGGCAACCACTAGTCTTTTCTCTGCATGTATGAGTCTGTTTCTATTTCATTTCTTCTCTTATTTTGTTTTGTTTTTTTTTTGTATTTCACATGTAAGTGAATTCATATGGTATTTGTGTTTCTTTGTCTGAGTTATTTCACTTAGCTTAATACCCTCCAATTCCACCCATGCTGTCTCAGCCTTTTTATGGCTGAGTAATATTCTACTGTAGATATGTTTCACTACATTTTTATCCACTCACCTACTGATGGGCACTTGGGTTATCCCATATTTTGGCTATTATAAATAATGGTGCAATGAACATAAGGGTGCATATTCTTTGAATTAGTGTTTTGAGTTTCTTCAGATATATACCCAGAAGTTGATTTGCTGTGCCAAAAGGCAGTTACATTTTTAATTTTTTGAGGAACACTCCACATCGTTTTCCACTGTGACTTTACCAATCTGCATTCCCATCAACAGTGCATGAGAGTTCCTTTTTCTCCACATCCTTGCCAATGCTTGTTTGTTGATTTCTTGATAATAGACATTCTGACAGGTGTGAGGTGATAGCTCATTGAAGTTTTAATTGTATTCCTGTGATGATTAGTTATGTTGAAGGTCTTTTCATATATCTGTTGGCCATCTGTCTAGTCAGGTTGTCTGCCATTTTTTAAATCAGATTATTTGGGGGTGGTTTTGGTGTTGAATTGTATGACATCTTTATAAATTTTGGATATTAATCTCTTATTGGATGCACCATTGGCAAATATCTTCTTCCATTCAATAGGTTTTCTGTTTTGTTGATGGTTTTCTTTTAAGTTTTATGTACTCCAATTTATTAGTTTATTTTTTGCTTCCCTATATAGAGATCTGTCAGAAAAAAACACTGATAAGAGAAATGTCATAGAGTTTTTTGCCTGTGTTTTCTTCTAGGATGTCTATGATTTTGAGTCTTACACTTAAGTCATTAACCCATTTTGAGTTTACTCTTGCATATGGTATAAGAAGGTGGTCTAATTTTATTTTTTACATTTATTTGTTCAATTTTTAAAAAGATTTTATTTATTTTTAAAGAGGGAAGGGAGGGAGAAAGAGAGAGAGAGAGAAACATCAATGTGTGGTTGCTGGGGGCCGTGGCCTGCAACCCAGGCAAGTGACCTTACTGGGAATTGAACCTGTGACACTTTGGTTCGCAGCCCACAGTCAATCCACTGAGCTATGCCAGCCAGGGCTATTTGTTCAATTTTTAAACAGCATTTATTGACTGCACTATCTGTACCCCATAGTATGTTCTTGTCTCCTTTGTCATATATTAATTGACCATTTAGGCATGAGTTTACTTCTGGGCTCTCTATTCTGTTTCATTGATCTATGTGTCTTTATGTCAATACCATACTGTTTTGATTACTATACCCTTGTAGTACAGTTTCACATTAGTTAGCATGATACCTCCAACTTTGTCCTTCTTTCTCAAGATTGCTGTGGGTGTTAGACCTCTTTTGTAATTTCATATAAATCTTTGGAATATTAATTCTAGTTCTGTGAAAACTGTCATTGTTAAATCTATAGATTGCTTTGGATACTATAGACATTTTAAAATGTTAATTCTTCCTATCCATGAGCATAGGATGTGCTTCCACTTATTTGTAGTTTCTTCAGTTTCTTTCTACAATGTCTTATAATTTTCTGAGTACAGATATTTTACATCCTTGGTTAAATTCATTCCTAGGTATTTTGTTTATTTTTATTTTTCATTGCATTTGTAAACGGAACTGTTTTCTTAGTTTTTCTTTCTGATAGTTCATTATTGGTGTATAAAAGTGCAACCTATTTCTGAATATTAATTTTGTATCTTACTACTTTACCAAATTCATTTATCAGTTTCAGTAGTTTTTTGGTGGAATCTGTAAGGTTCTTTATATATAATATCATGTAATCTGCAAATAATGAAAACTTTACTTCTTTTCCAATTTGGATCTCTTTATTTATTTTTTCCTGTTTAATTGCTGTGGCTAGGACTTCCAGTACTATGTAGAAAAGAGTGGTGAAAGTGGGCATCCCTTTCTTGTTCCTATCTTAAGGAAAACAGTTTTTCCCCATTGAATATTTCATGGGTACTTGAAAAGAATGTATATTATGCTGCTTTGGGTTGAGATGCTCTAAAATATCAATTAAATCCATATGGTCTAATGTGTCATTGAAGGCTCTCATTTCCTCGTTGATTAACTGTCTGAAAAATCTAGTGATGTCAGTGGGGTGTTAAAGTTCTCTGCTATGATTGTATTACTGTCAATCTTTCCCTTTATGCCCATTATTTTTATATATATTTAGGTGGCCTGATATTGGGTGCATAAGTGTTTTTAAGGGTTATATCATCTTATTGAATTGAATGCTTTATCATCATGTAATATCCTTTCTTGTTTCTAATTATAGACTTTGTTTAAAGTCTGTTTTGTCTAACATATGTATTGCTTCCCCAGCTTTTTCTGTTATGTTTTGTCTTCATTTGCATGAACTACCATCTTCTATCTTTTTACTTTCAGTCTGCATGTGTCTTTTGATCTGAGGTGGATGTCTTGTAGACAGCATATATATTGGTCTTCTTTTCTAATCCATTCAGCTACACTATGTATTTTTTAAAATTAAATATATTTTATTGATTATGCTATTACAGTTGTCCCATTTTTCCCCTTTGCCCCCTCCATCCAGTGTCCCCCTTCCTTCCAGCAATCTCCCACCTTAGTTCATGTCCATGGGTCATACATATAAGTTCTGTGGCTTTTCCATTTCCCATACTATTCTTAACCTCCCCTGTCTATTTTGTACCTACCAGTTATGCATCTTATTCCCTGTGCTTTTTCCTTCATTCTTCCCCTTCTCCTTCCTCACTAATAACCCTCCATGTGATCTCCATTTCTGTAATTCTATTCCTGATCTAGTTGTTTGCTTAGTTTGTTTTTGCTTTGTTTTGGTTTTGGGTTTTTTTTTTTTTTTGCTTCAGTTGTTGATACATGTGAGTTTGTTGTCATTTTACTGTTTATAGTTTTGATCTTCTTTTTCTTATAATATCTGGTCGATTGCTTGTCTCCATTTTATTTCATTGTTTTTCTGGAGATTTCTCCTGTTTTTCTTTTTTTCTTTTTCACTTGGGGCATGTTTTTTTGTCTTTATATTTTGCTGCCTCTCTATGTTTGCTTCTGTGTATTAGGTAGATCTGGGATATCTCCCAGTCTTGGTAGGGTAGCCTAATGCAGAAGTTTTGTGAGGCCCAGTGACTGCAATCTCCCTGATTACCTGATCTTTGTGTTCCAAGAGTGTTCCTTGAGTTATGTGAGCCCTCCTGTTGTAGTTTACTCTTGGTTGTTGTTAGAACATCCGTGGGTGAGGTGGACCCTCAGACTGTCTGGCTGTGGGTCTGGCTGAGGATCGGCCATGACCACAGTGTAGGAGCTGATATGTGGGAGCTGACCCCATGAAGAAGAATTTACCCCAACAGGGTACAGTGCCTATCAAACCTCTTTTTGAGTGCGCCACTTGTGTAACTAGTTGATTCATGGTTTCTTATGGCCTGAAGCCAGCAACTAATCAATCATGGTTTCATATGGTCTGAAGCCTGCCACTGTGTGTGTTGGTTCTGGGGCCTCTTGGGATGGTCTCTGGTACAGGTCAATGTCAGACACTGCTTGTGACTAGCCCTGGGCTACCTGTTAAGAGCCACGAAGCAATGCGCAGTTGGTAGCTGCCTATGCTGGGCCTGGGTGTGTGTGGGAGGGGCCAAGCTGCTTACCAAGACCTGCTGCCAGCAATACTGGGGCTGGGCTGGGTCAACAAAAGGCCCAAAACTTCCTGAGATCCACCACCATCTGCTGGCTGCCTGTTAGACTCAGCCACAGAAAGAGCCTCAGGAGGTACATGAGTTGGTGAGGGAGTTTCCCAGGGAGTAACCAGGTAAAGAAGAGTGCTTTTTTTCCAGGCTAATGCAGATTCACACTTGCTGCCAGTGCTGAGTCTGAGACAATTCAGCAAAAGTCTCCAAGTACACCAAGTCCAACAGCTGCCTGCCTGGGTCCTATGGATCTTAGCAGTGGAGCATGGTTTTAGGAAGTCATCAGGGTAGAGCCAGTATAGCTCATCAGGCTAGCAGAGATTAAGATTTGTCCATGTGGCAAGAGGGCTCTGCACAGAAATTGTGGTACCTGTCAAGCATATAGGAATATGGCTCTCACCTAGAAGCCACCCAGTTTATTTTCTCCCTCTGTATTTCTGACATTCCCCAAACTCTTCTGCATTTCGAAAGACTGCAATGCAGGCCCAGAATGGCCACTAGCAGAGGCCACAGCCATGTAGGATAACAGGCTCAAAACAGAAATGGTGGTGCCAGTTGTGTGTGTGATGAAAATGGTCCTCATCCAAAGTCACACAACTCAGACTCTCCCTCCATGTCTCCAGCACCCCTCCCCCACACCAGTTCTCTCAGAATTCCTCAAAAGAGGGTTTTTTTGTTTTTTTTTTTTCTCAAGAGAGTTTTAAGAAAGGCTGTAATATGGGTCCAGGTTGGCTGCTGCCAGCAGAGCTGACAGTCATGCCCACCAGACCCATGTGGATGGGCCTGTGGGAGTTGTCAGGGTGGGGCTAGTGTAGCTCCCCAGGCCAACGTCTTCTGGGGGGGTGTGGTCAATCCAGGAAAGCAGGAGTTTGTGGGCAATGTGGGAGAGGGACTCAACCCAAGGACATTGGTGGCTGTCCCTCCCGCTCTCTCCACAAAACCACACAACTTAAACTCTCCCTGTAGGACTTCGGCACTCTTTGAGCTGTCATCCCTCTGCCAGAGCCGAGTGAGTGCCTGTGAGCTAGATTTTGTGCATTGTCCCTTTAAGTGGATGTCTCGTTTCTAGTCTTCTGTCTCACTTGGGCAGATGGAAGAATCCCAGCTGATATCACAGCCAAGTGTTACCTGGTACTTTCTTCCTGGAACCTAGAACTTACACTCAGTACTCCAGGTGGGGGAGCTCTTTGCGGGTGAGCACCTCACTTCTCAGGGGGACCTTTGCAGCTCAGATATCCTTCCAGATTCTTAACTGCTGCGCGTGGATGTGTGTCTGCCTGTTTCTCGCCTCTGCTCATCCTACCAGACCTTGACTCGGCTTCTTCTGTAATCCTCAGTTAAAAGACTTTTACTCAGCTAGCTTTCCACTGTTTCTCCAGATTGATTGTTCTTCAATTTAGTTGTAACCTTGATGTGATCATGGGAGGAGGTGACTTCAACTTCTACCTACGCCCAAACTTTTAATCTCTCCTCTCCTTTGTCTTTTTTAGTATTTTTGTTAAATTGTTGATGAAACATCCTGTTTCTATTTCTAACTAGAGGATATTTTAGGTTAAAAAAACCTTCTTAACTTTACATTTTGCTAATGAGCTGTACCAAGAATGAAAAAATACATTGTTTCTTCTATGTAAAATGGAATTTTCTGAATGTTTTCACTTCACCTTATCTTGCTTGCATTTTTTCCTCACTTTTGTGGTTACATTGTGTGACTTTCAACATAAAAATTATCTTTAAATCATTGTGTATCCTAATGTACTTTTATTTTTTATTTTAATTGTTCAAGTACAGTTTTCTGTTTTTTCCTCCCATCCCAGCCCACCCACCCAGCCCTTCCCACCTTCCTCCCATTTCCACCCTGCCTAGTTTTTGTCCATGTATCCTTTATACTCGTTCCTGTAAACCCTCCCCCTTTTCCCATGAAATTCCCTCCCCTCTGAACTCTGTCAGTGTGTTCTTTGTTTCAGTGTCTTTGATTATATTTTGCTTATTTCTTTGTGTTGTTGTTTAGGTTCCTATTAAAGATGAGATCAATGGTATTTGTCTTTTACCACCTGGCTTATTTCGCTTAGCATAATGCTTTCCAGCTTCATCCATGCTGTTGCAAAGGGTAGGAGCTCCTTCTTTCTTTCTGCTGCATAATATTCCATTTGTGTAAATGTACCATAGTTTTTTGATCCATTCATTTACTGATGGGCATCTAGGTTGCTTCCAACACTTGGCTATTGTAAATTGTGCTGCTATGAACATTGGGATGCATAGGTTCTTTTGGATTGGTGTTTCAGGGTTCTTAGGATATAGTCCCAGCAGTGGAATTGCTGGGTCAAAAGGCAGACCCATTTTTAGTTTTCTTAGAAAATTCCATACTGCTTTCCATAGTGGTTGTAGCAGCCTGCAGTCCCACCAACTATGCGCTAGGGTCCCCTTTTCTCCACAACCTCTCCAACACTTGTTTGTTGCTTTGTTTATGATGGCCATTCTGACTGGTGTGAAGTAGTATCTCATTCTGGTTTTAATTTGCATCTCTCTGATAGCTAGTGATATTGAGCATCTTTTCATGTGTCTCTGGATCCTCTGTATGTCCTCCTTGGAGAACTGTCTGTTCAAGTCCTTTGTCCATTTTTTAATTGGGTTGCTTGTCTTCTTACAGTTGAGTCATGTGAGTTCTTTATATATTTTGGAGATTAAACCCTTGCCTGAGGTATCATTGGCAAATATGTTTTCCCATACAGTTGGTTCTCTTTTTATTTTAATACTGTTTTCTTTAGCTGTGCAGAAGCTTTTAATTTTGATGAGGTCCCATTTGTTTATTCTTTCCTTTATGCCCCTTGCTCTAGGGGACATATCTGTAAAAATGTTGCTGTGTGAAATATCTGAGATTTTCCTGCCTATGTTCTCCTCTAGGACTTTAATGGTGTCAGGGCTTATATTTAAAGCTTTTATCCACCTTGGATTTATTTTTGTGTATGGTGTAAGTTGGTGCTCGAGTTTCATTTTTTTTGGATGTAGCTGTCCAGTTCTCCTAAAACCATTTGTTGAAGAGGCTATTTTTACTCCATTTTATGTTGCTGCCCCCTTTGTTGAATATTAACTGACCATAAAGACTTGGGTTTATTTCTGGACTCTCTCTTCTGTTCCACTGGTCCATGTGCCTGTTTTTATGCCAGTACCAGGCTGTTTTGATTACAGTGGCCTTGTAATAGAGTTTGGTATCAGGTATTGTGATACGTCCTACTTTGCTGTTCTTTCTCAAAATTGCAGCAGCTATGTTTATGGTTCCATATAAGTTTTTGAAGTGTTTGTTCTATGTCTGTGAAATATGCCATTGGCACTTTAATAGGTATTGCATTGAATGTGTAAATTGCTTTAGGTAGTATGGACATTTTGATGATGTTAATTCTTCCAGTCCATGAACATGGTATATGTTTTCATTTGTTTGTGTCTTCCTTGATTTCTTTCTTCTGTGTTTTGTAGTTTTCTGAATACAGGTCTTGTATATCATTGGTTAGATTTATTCCTAGGTATTTTATTTTTCTTGTTGCTATATCAAATGGGATTTTTTTTCTTGATTTCTGCTTCTGCTGTTTCATTGTGGGTATACACAAATGCCTTTGATTTCTGGATATTGAGTTTGTATCACACTGTTTTGCCAAATTCACTTATTAAGTTGAGCAGTTTTTTGGCCAAGTATAGGATTTTCTATGTACACTATCATGTCATTTGCAAACAATGACAGTTTTGTTTCCTCCTTTCTGATTTTATTTCCTTTTCTTGTCTGATCTCTGTGGCTAAAACTTCCAATACTATATTGAATAGGAGTGGTGACTAATGTACTTTTATTGCCAAATTGTATTATATTTGGAGTTATGTTATAATTTTATATTTTACTGGTTTTAACATTTCCTCACCAGTGCTATAATACCATAATGTTCTCATTTTTAAGTCCATATTTTGATGCATCATTAGATTATTGATTTATGTCTTGATGGGTTTTAAAACAATGGTATATGAATGATATATTTTCTTTATCCTGCAATATCTTGTATTAACTTCTAATCATCCATGTCCAGATGATCAATGCATGGGTCACAGGCTTTCCACTATGTATATCTGAGGATGTTACCCTCATTTTCTTCTAGTTTTTCTATTATAGAGAAGGAATTTTAGGTTATACATTTTAAAAATGATTTTATAAATAACATCTTTCAGTTTTACTTATGGAAATTTATAGCTCTTCATCTTTAAATTCAATAATTTCATAAAATTCACTTTTTTGTTTTTTAATTAGTTTTTCCTGGTACTTGATGAAAGTTTGAATCTAAGGACCTTGACCTATCCTTGGCTGGCACAGTTAAGTTGCATTTTATTTGTTCCAATACCATGTTCAGAAATGAAAACTATGTTATAAACTGAATACTCTCTGTTTTTTTCCCTGATTTCCTTATTTTGTCTCATTTTTTATTATATTTTGAGAAAGTTCCTGAGGTTTTTCTCTGAATCACTAATTTCTTTGGTGCCAGTGTTCATTCTAGATTTTATTGCTTCTAGTACACATTTGGATTTTGCTACCTTAATTTAATTTTTTTTATTGTTTTTTATAATATTATCCACTTTTCCTTTGTATTTTTCTCCAAAATTTGTTATTATCTCATTTTGAGAGTGCCAGTTATGTATGTTTGAGTTTTATAAATCAGGTGATTTCTCAAATGTACTCATTTCCTGCAATAACTCCTTTTTCAAGTTCACCATTCCTTGTACTGTTGACTAGTCTGAACATTTTCTCCTATAGTGCTGAATCTTCCTATAAGCCCTATGTTTGGATGACTCATTCTTGAATAAAGAGATGTTTATCTGGGACTTGCATTACCCTTATATAGGATAAATAAAATTTTCTTGAATCCTTTTACTCTCCACCTAATTTTTAGAATTCTCTCAGATCATAAGATGAAGGCCAGCAAATATCTATAGTTCTGTTTTTAGAAGAAAATGAATAAAACACTGAGATTTCAATAATTCTCTGCTCTGTTACTTTTTTGTGTTTCTTCTCCTTTTTAGTCTGTCTGTAGCACCCAAAGACAGAAAATTGATGCTGTTCACTCCTTCCTCAACCTTATTCCATTACTGGGTATCATCATTCCAAAGTAAAAGTAGAAATATGCTATCGGTTTGCATGATAGGGTGGTTAGAGCCCAAAATACCTTAGGTAACATCTCTCCCATAGAGAGGGGCAGATTTTCAGTTTTCTGGTTGGCTCACACCTTCCATCACTGAGCTAGGCAGTAGAGAGGGGAAGAAGAATAAATTACACTTTTGCTGAAGAATGTATTCCTTCTCAGCTGGGAACTAGTTATAGCAGTGGTAGACTAAGATTTCATATTTTTCTCATGTGATTTTTTAACTGAGGAAATTCTTCCAAGATTCTCAAAATAATTTAATTTTCAGTTAAGTTTTACATGTATGTGTAAGTTTTTTCTTTCTGTTAAATAACTCTAGTTTTCATGGTTGTGAACTTCTATTCCTATTTTAACTTAAACTGGAAATCCATCCAATTTTCAAATAACATTATTAATAGCTGAGACTTAGAATTCTTACCACATTATTTAATCATCTTCAGGAACAGGTTCAGTGCCAGACTTGGTTGGCTTCCAACTCACCAGCCATTCCCAATCTTCTCTAGAACTCTCACTTCCTTTCAGTAATTTATTTTTGTAGACTCTCTTTTAGCTAGAATTAATCCCAACCTAGACAATTGAATATTAGAGAACATGTAAACATGTGTTAGGGGGCTGTATCAAACATTTTTTTCTGTAATAAAAGAAAAGAAATATGGAGAGAAGTTTTTCACCTCCTTCCCTCCATTTCTGTATTGCATGTTCTTTTACCAATGAATGCCATGATTTATCCAGGGATGGTATTTTAATTTCCATAGCACATTTTAATTTACCTTTTTAGGTAGAAAGAAAACTTTAATATTATTTAATTTTTAAAGAAATGTTTCTTGATTGCTATGCTCCATTTGCCACATTTGATATTGTTCTCTAAATTTTTATAGTTAATAATTCATGCACTGTAAATATTAAGTGACAGTGACTAATAAGAGCTTCATATGCCAATGCTCATAGTAGTTCTCAACAATGCTGATTCTTAATGTGTCTGGATACCTTTGCCTTTTATTCCCTTTATGCTCAACCTTTTTATTCTATGCTTCTTGAAGGGAGGTGATTATGTTGCTCATCCCCACAAATGGGAGACTGCCAAGCAGCCTGTAAGTCCCCTTAGAAGTGTGGGAACACAGTGGCTTCATTGAAAGTAGCCACCCAGGAGGCCAAAGGAGAGAATCCTCGGCAATGAACAAAGAAAATCAGACTTGAGACTGCTGCCCCATTAATAAGCTGATCTTAAAAGCATCAAATAAATTAAAAACCTTTATCTCAACACTAATCTCCACACTTAACACTCTAAATCTATTAAAGCATTGGCTTCATTAGGCATTATTTGCTGTCTCCAAGCCATAATGATTTCCTAAGACTGAAGCACCCAGTTTTCCTGGCCATTGGTATCTCCTAGTCCCCACTGTCAATGCTCATTTTCTGGGTCAACACATACCCAGCCACCCTCGGTTCCACCTACCAGGAATTCAGACACTTGAAGATCTTTATAGTCCTTAAATCTCCTCTTCCTAAGGTTAAGTGTCCCTCATCTCTTTCATTGTTCTTCTAAAGACCTCATTTCCAGACCCTTTACTATCTGGATCTCTCCACAGTGAATGCAACCTCTCCTGTCAGAATCCATTCAATGTGATATCTGCAACTCCACATGGTAGTGTCTTAGGCTGAGTTTTTTTTCAGAGGAGCATCCTCGGATGAGGATTGAAATTCAGGTAGATATATACGAAGTCATCCTAGCAAGCACAAGTAAGGAGTGAAGATGTTCGAGGAGACAAGGAAGCTAATATAGGCTACATGCATGAGCACGTAACTGCTGTGGGCAACTGGGGTGTCAGTCCTGCTCTGTGCCTCAGAACCTGCATGGAGCTCACTCTCAGAGCTGCCCCACCTCTGAGTGAAGAAGCTGTATGCCCACCTTGACTCTTACTATGATAACTGTTCTAGATAGGATCTGATAAAGCATAAATTATCATAAACACTGCCTTTGTCAATAGTCTAGGATTCTTCAGTTTGTTTTTAAGCAGCTAAATCATATCTTTTAAAATTTGTTACCAATCAACCTCCCCCCAGATTTATTCTCTGAGAGCCAAGCCTTTGCTTACTTGTATGCGAGCAGTTTGTTTACTTGTTACTTGATGAGTTGGGGGCATCTACCTGCAGTATCCTGTTTATATTGCCTCTGTCTCTTATTCAGTTGGTTTAGATGCAGGACTCGAACCTGAGATCAGTCTTCTGCCTGGAGTTGCCCTGCTTCCAGGCTGTCTATTTCTTCCCTTTCCCTTTCCTGCATGAGGCAGACCTTTCCTGTTCTAACATCTTTTCCTGTTCAGATAACCACTTTTTCAGCTCTTCGGTCTCAGTCCTGCCATGGGTCAAATAGTTAATAACACATGTTATTCCCTAATGAAGTTTTGTACATTAAAACATGAAATTCCACAGCTGTCACTGATGAAACCCATGTAGCTATTTTCCTTTCTAGTTAGAGAACTCAAGGGATGTTAATTTTTCTATGAACATATATGACTAATTATAGATTTTCCATGGAAAGTAATTAAATTAGTATACATTGCACATTCACAAATTTACTTTCATTCTATTTAGATTTGCACAAAAACTTTAGCTTCTTTATTTTCTATGAAGGGTCTTATTTTGCTCAGAATCCCTTCACTGTGCCAGGAAAAAGAGAAAAAATTAAATTTGCCAGCGTATCATAATGGCACCCAATTTAAGTAGCCTTTCAGATGAGTCAGTCTCTGAGAAAATTCTTGGCCTTTCCTCTGTTTTTCTCCTTCTCCATTACTTTTTTTTGTTCCTGATGGATCTCCCTATGTGTGAAAAACCCTTGTGGAGCTGAAGCCTGAGATGTCGGCAGTGTGGTGTTCTCTGGAGATGAGAGACCATTGACATGAGCCAGTAACTACTGGCTTTAGGCTTGACGGTCTGGGCCACTGGCTTCTGGTTGCAAATACATTATGGCCTCTTTGTCTTGATTCCAGGTTTTTGTTGGTCCACTAGCCTTTTCATCATCTCCATATCCCCTAAGTGGGTCCCCTAGAACCTTAGACTCTTCTGATTTCTCCGAGCAGTATGGAGCAACAGGAGTGCAGTAGTAGGCTCATCTATCCAGCCACCCTCCTCCAGCAAGGGGGCCCTCATAGTCCATGTCATGTTGAATAATATACAAACAATAGGGAGTTTCAGAGAAGCATCTCCAAGCTATGGCCAGCCTCTCCTGACATTTTTGTATTTGTCCATACCTGTCTAGAAATTTTTATTGCTTTCTTTTTTGAGGCTCTATATTGTAAGAAGCGGAAAGCATGAATAAACACATCTGTCTCTCTTCCCCTTTGTAGATGAGACAATTAGTGCTCATTAAATATTCCATTCCACTCTCTCTCTTTTGGATCATGTGACTATTTGGGGCCAATTACCACCTCCAGGTTGACACGACTAAGAGCAGGTGTTGCCTCCACTATGTCTGTCTTCTCATGCCATGACAACTCACCAGAAGCCACAGAATTAAGGAGGGCAGAGCTCCAAGTTGAAGGCAGGAAGCCTGTCCTGTATCCAACTTAAAGAGAATTGGAAACAAACCTTTGTTGTGAAAAGCTCTTGGGACGTTGGAGTTTGGTACTACTGTAGGGGAGTAATCACCCTGCAATGCCCACACTGTCCCAGGATGTTGAGGCAGAAAGAGATAAACCCCCCACTTCCTCTTCCTGTCAGGAAAGGCGATTTCCTACTTTGTATCCTTCCCCGGGGGGATGGTGAAGTGCATTAAGCTTTGTGGTTGAGCCTTTATGATGTAGGACTGAACCTTACTGGGCCAGCTGGGGTAGATTTTGAACTAGTATTTATCCCCAGTATGTATTTTCATAGATAATTATGTATGTTTCATCTCACATGTTTTCATGTAACTTGCTGAACTGATACAAGGAGCTTTGCTGATTGTAAATGCTAGAAGTTGTAGTGTCAACAAAATCATCAACAAGCAAAAGGTGGTTACACTGAGTCCAAACACATGCCTGAGAAATGTGATATGTTAATTGTGTCCCCCAAAAGATGTTGATGTCTTCACTCTCAGTACCTGTAAATGTGACCTTATTTTGAAATAAGTCCTTTGCAGATGATAGGGTTAACTAAGATTAGGACATTAGGGTGGGCCCTAATCCAGTATGATTGGTGTATCTAGGAAATGGGACATCTGGGCACAGAGATAGACATGCATAGAGGGAAGACAACGTGAAGACAGGGAGAACGCCATGTACAAACCAAGGAACATCTGAAGCTACCAAAGCCTGAGGAGAAATTGTCCCTCACAGCTCTCAAAAGGAGCTGACCTTGCTGACACCTTGATCTGGGACTTGTAGCCACCGGTACTAGGGACAACACATTGTTTTTGTTTGAGCCCCACAGGTTTTGTGACAGCATCCCTAGGAAGGGAATTCAGGATGATATGTGCCCATTTAAGTGTGGTAGTTACTTCAGAGAGAGAGTGGGGAAAGGGATGGGTGGGAGAGAGAGGCTACAGTTCTACCTGTAATGTTTTTCCTCTTGAGGAAAAAGAAAAAATGTGATGAAATATTAAATGTGTTAGATCTGAGTGACAGGGGGTGTCTATATGGACACCATGTTTATTCATGTATTTTTGTTTGTTTGGCATGTAGCCAAAGACCATAATCATTGAGGTATCAATTGCTGGGCTGTGTTTTCCCACCATGCACAGCAAGCTTGCCCTAGCCTTTCATTAACCTCATGTTGCATGACCCTGCCTTTTACATATGTGTGTTTTCTGGACCTGCCACATAGAGGGTAATTCATAGTTTCAAATTCATAATACCCATTGTGATTCATAATTTAACATTTGAAAACAGAAGATAAAAACATGTACAGTAAAATGACAGAAAACTCACAATTATTAACAACCACACCTAAAACAAAAACAAAACAAAACAAACGAACAGCTAGAACAAGAACAGAATTACAGAAATGGAGATCATATGGAGGGTTAGCAACAAAGAAGTGGGAGCGGGAGAGAGGGGGTAAAGGTATAAAGAATAAGTAGCATAGATGGTAGGTAGAAAATAGACAGGGGAAGGGTAAGAATAGTATGGGAAATGTAGAAGCCAAAGAACTTATGACACATGGACATGAACTAAAGTGGGGAATGTGGGTGGGAGGGAGTGTGCAGGATGGAGGGGAGTGAAGGGGGGAAAATGGGACAACTGTAATAACATAATAATGTATATTAAAAAACAACAACAACAAAAAGAAAATGTGATTATATCTTTCAATAGGAAAACCAGCAATTGCAGCACTAAATAGAAGCCACTTCCTAAGGCTACATGGAGAATTGCAGCTAACAGCTAGTGCATTTTTAAAAAATCTATTGATGAGAGAGAGAGCAAGAGTGCAACACCAATTTATTGTTCCACCTATTTATGCATTCATTGCTTTCTTCTTATGTGTGCCCAGAATGAAGATCAAACCCACAACCTTAACCTATGGGGATGACACTCTAACCAACTAAGTTACCAGACCAGGACTCAGCCAGCACATTTCTATCACCAATGAGGTAGCTGTTCAGTTTCTGGTGTAAGAGGGACTGGAAGCTCCTTAGAGGCTGGAGGGGAGCACTGGCAGGAGCACTAGATTGCCCTGGAGTATGACCATTTTCCCAAGCTCGATGAGGAGCAGGAGCTCAGGACAGTCATCATCTACAGCATTCTCTCTTAATTCAGAACCCAGAATTGTGTAATTACCATTGCACTTTTCAATGTGGCTTCCTGAGAGTAGCAAACTATACTTAATACTTTTTTAAAAATTTAAGAACACAGTGTCCATGGAAAATATATGTTTTGCAAGTGTTTTACCTTGGGGAAGAAATCTCTTTGGGCCTCGTTTCTCCATCTGTAAATTGAGGATAATTATGGGAGTACCTCATAGGATTACTGAGAACATTAAGATAATTAATTCTTTATAAAATATGTAGCACACAACTATACAAATATCTATAATTTTGCTAGATTTAAGAAACATTTTCTCACTTTGAAACTTCTTTCTCCTTTTGTTAACTTGAATTGCAGTAGACCTGCTTTATATATGGGAATTATTAAAATCACCACAATAGATACATATATTAAATAATTATGCTGTACATCTAAAACTAATACAGTGTTACATATCAATTATATCTCAATTGAAAAAACACCACCACTTTTTTGTTGTTTGTGTTTTGCTTTTTATCTTAAGCATCTTGATTTGGTCAGACAGGTAGGTGTCAAGGAGAAGAGCCAGGGCCAGACCTTAGGTTACCCTCTCACCCCACAGACAATCTATGTATTACTGGGAAAAAAATTTAAACATCAACATTTTGTAAAATCTTTTCCATGGTGTTGTATTATGATTTCAGAGATGACTCAGTTTATAATTTTGAAGATGGCTTACATTCATTTTTGCTTGGCCCCAAGTAGGCAAAGAATTACAAGATTCATGATAAAATGTCTGACCTTTCAACTGCTCTATCAAGTGGTTAATATCATGTAATGAAATATACACAGTGGGAGACCTGCACCACCTCCTTTGTTACTGCACAAAATGTAACTACTGTCGTCTATACTTTGGTTGCTGCTCAAGTGATGCATTTGACTCCAAACTTAGGAGCTGCACACATTCAGATTCTCTGCCTTGATTTCTTGACCTTGATTAAGTCTTAGTGATAAGTTCCCTTCCATCCTCCCAGAATGAGTGTTACTACCTGCCTTGACCAGAGCCCTGAGCTGTTACTACCACAAGGCCAACTTTCACAGATGCAGTGTTGGACAAATGTCCAGATGTTCAAATAAAAAAGAAAACCCCACTTCAACAAGCATAGTTGAAGGCCGCATAAAGAGTTATAAAGCTGCTAAATCTATGCATTTCACACCCCATCATTTCATACTCCATCTCTGAAACCTCTGCCTTAGAGTACATGATTATTCAGCCCAGCCACTTCCTAACCACCATGGTGTGAACAGTGAAAAATACAGATAACAGATTGTCTCTGGATGAAGACAAACACAGCCGTTTGTGTGTCTTGGTTTTCCTCTTCCCTTTTCCTAAACTAAACACTCATGGCCTCTTGACACTGCTCTGTTCTGCACACATTGATACAGGCCTGGTGGGTGGTGGTGGAGGACTGAGTTCACCACGCATCACATTCTCAGAATGTAACTTGTAAAGTGTCCCAAAGGAATGTGGTTCAGGGCACCCTTTGGTTCTACGCTTGAGCTCACTGTCTTGCAGGAGCAGTAAATTATTTGTGCTGTACAGGAATCATATGATTTTTGAATGATAGACTCATAAATTCATGATTTATAATTAAATTAGATCTAAGGAAAATACCTCAAGTTGTGTCTATTTGATTTTCTCTGGATTTTTTTGAAGGTTCCTCAAACAGACCGAATGGAAATTTCACTTAAGAAATTGTTGTTATAAAACTTTATGGGACCATCTCAGTGGTTAGGGGACTGTTAAACCTCATTGCAGGGGGAAAAACAAACACAATTAGACACATACTAGCTGTTCTGCTTGCAGAGTGAAAATCAAAGTCACAGTGGAAATGCCATGTCCATGGAAGCTTAGCATTCAGCTCAGCAGGGTTTCCTGATGCAAGATTATCATAAAAATTCTGCCATGTTCTACTTTCTATTTTTTCTTCTCTTTTTTCTTACTTCCTCTTAAAAACCTGGACTTTATTTTTTAAAGCTTTTTTTTTTGGCTCACAGCAAAATTGAGCAAAATGTACAGAGATTTTTCATGTACTTCTGCCCAGTTGCACCCCTGCCTCCCCCACTATATTCCCTACAAGAGCGGTGCCTTTGCTAAAACTGATGCACTGAGATTGCACTGACACATTCTGATTACCTAGAATCCATGATTTGCTAAGGTTCACTCTTGATGTTGTACATTCTATGGACTTTGAAAAATAATGACATATCCACCATTGTAGTATCATAGAGTACTGTCATTATCCTAAAAATCCTCTGTACTCCTCCTGTTCATCCATCCTTCCCCCTTAACCCCTGGTAACTACTGATTTTTTTACTGTGTCCATACTTTTGTTTTCCAAGAATATCATATAGTTGGAATCATACAGTATGTAGCTTTTTCAGACTAGCTTCTTTCACTTGTAATATAGATACAAAGTTCCTTGAAGTCTTTTCATGGCTGGCTGACTTATCTCTTTTTTAGTGCTGAATAATATTCCATTGCCTGCATGTAGCACAGTTTTTTTATTCACCACCTACTGAAGGACTTTTTGGTGGCTTACAAGTCTTGACAATTATGAATAAAGCCAATATAAATATCCCTGTATAGGTTTTTGTGTAGACATACATTTTTAACCCCTGTGGGTAAACACCAAGGAGTTGCACATGCTGAATCATATGGTAAGAGGATGTTTAGTTTGTAAGGCACTGTTGGACTGTCTTCCAAAATGGCTGTGCCATTTTGCACCCACCAGCAGTGAGTGGCAGCCTCCTGTTACTCTACGTCATTTTATTGTTGAGTTCTAAGAGTTCCTTTTTGTATGTTAAATAACAGTTCTTTGTCATACCTGTCTTTCACAAATATTTTCTTCCTGTTGTAGCTTGTCTCTATTTTCTTGACAGTGTCTTTTGCAGAGCAGAAATTTTTAATTTTAATTAAGTCCAGCTTATCAATTCTTTATTTTATGGATTACGTCCCCAATGTTGAATCTAAAAAGTCATTGCCCAACCCAAGGTCTTCTAGATTTTCTCCCATGTTATCATTCAGCAGTTTTATAGTTTTGCATTTTATATTTAGGTCTGTGATCCACTTTGAGTTAATTTTTATGAAAGGTGAAAGATCTGTATCTAGATTCATTTGTTTGCATGTGGCTGTACAGTTGTTCCAACACCATTTGTTGAAAAGACTATCTTTTATTGTTTTTACTCCTTTGTCAAAGATCAGTTTATCATATTTATGAGGGTCAATTATCTCGGCTCTCTATTCTGTTCCTTTGTTTATTCTTTCACTAATACCATACTGTCTTGTTTACTATAGCTTATTATTAATTCTGGAAGTCAAGTAGTGGCAGTCTTCCAACTTGGTTCTACTTCCATTTTATATTGTGTATTCCAGGTCTTTTGCCTATCCACAGAATCTTTAGAATAAGTTTCTCAATATCCACAGAATAACTTGCTGGGAGTTTGATTGGGATTACATTGAATCCATAGATCAAGATGGGAAGAACTAACATCTCGACAATATTGCATCTTTTTATCCATGAACATGGAATATCTCTCCATTCATTTTATTCCATTATTCTTTACTAGAATTTTATGTTCCAAATGTCACTTGTTTATGACTGGCATATAGAAAAGCAGTTGACCTGTGTATATTATTAACCTTGGGACCTGCAGCCTTACTATACTTACTTATTAGTTTCAGGAACTTTATTTGTTAATTCTTTGGGATTTTCTACACAGATACTCATGTAATTTGCAAATAAAGACAGTTTCATTCTTTATTTGCAATCTGTATACCTTGATTTTCTTGCCTGGTGCATTATTTAGAACTTCCAGTATGATACTGAAAAAGATTGGTGAGAGGGAAAATCTTTACCTTGTTTCTGATCTTAGTGGGAAAGCTTCAAGTTTCTTAACATTAAGTCACTAAGTATGGTGTTCGCTGTTGGTTTTTTGTAGCTACTCTTTATCAAGTTGAGCAAGTCCCCTCTATTCCTAGTTTACTGAGAGTTCTTTTTACCATAAATGAGTATTGGATTTTGTTGAATATTTTTCTGCATTATTTGATATGTTTATAAAGTTGTCATTTAGCCTATTGATATAATTGATTATATTAACTGGTTTCTGAATCCTGAACTGGCCTTGAATACCTGGGATAAATCCTTCTTTGTTTTATACATTGTTGAAATTGATTTGTTAAGATTTTATTGAGCACTTAGGCATGTATGTCTTGATAGATATTTATCTGTAGTTTCCTTTTCTTTTAATGTCTTAGTGTGGTTTGGGTATTAGTGTAATGTTGGCTTCATGGAATTAAGTTAGAAAGTATTTCTTTGCTTCTATCCTCCAAAAATAATTATAGAGAATTAGTATAATTTTTTCCTTATTATTTCCTAATTTTAAAATATCATTTTTGTTCCTTCATTTAAAATTTCTTCAATTATGGTAAAACATATATACCATAAAATGCACTATTTTCAGGTGTACAGTTCAGTAGTGTTTAGTCACATTGTTGTGTAAGTAATCACCAGAACTCTTTTTCTTGCAAAATGAAAACTAAATCAAATGACTTCCTATTTTACTCTCTCTCCAAACCCTAGCAACCACCACTCTACTTTCTGTCTCTAGGAATTTGACTACTCTAAGTACCTCATATAAATGGAATCATAGTTTTACTCCTTTTGTGACTGCCTTATTTTACTTAGTATAATATCCTCAAGATTCATCCAACTCATAGAATGTGTCCGAATTCCCTTTTTTAAGGTTGAATAATATTTTGTTGTATGTATATAGCACATTTTGCTTACCATTTATCCATTAATGGACATTTGGGTTCTTTTCCTTTGTATTACTAAGCACTACCTTAAGCCTTAGGAGTTTGTGGTAAGGCTGCAACATAGTTGTATAGGTTGTCGTATGCACAAGTTTGTCATCATTTACAGTGATCTCAGATTTGAGTAAACTGGAAAAGCTTAATTTCTTTTCCTTTTCGTGGCCTTTGTGTTTCAGTGTCCTGCAGCCCAACATGTAGGAGACAAGAACATCCCAGAGGAATATGGGGTACAGAATTTGTAGAATAAAGCCACAGGCCATAAGCCACAAACCCTCCATTTCATTTTCAGACTAAAAACCTTTATTATGCAGTAAAGCCAACACATTTCAAAATGCAGCTCACACTAAATAAATAGAAAAATAAACAAGACCTCTTCCTATCTTACACCCGTCAGTTTGAATGTTCTCTATCTAATAACCAAAGTATGTGTTTTCTTTATTGAGCATGCAGTCAAACTTGGTGATGAATTCTCACTTCTCACTAAATCTCTTAAAAATACTAGCAATAGCAGCCAACATATATGGAGCAACTTACCATATCTGCCAAGAACACTGCTAGGTAGTTTACATATGCATATATTATGTCATTTAATCATAACAATGTCTTACTCTATTATTATTATTATTATTATTATTATTATTCTTGTTATATAGACAAAAATTTATTTGAGAGTCAGTAATATTCTGTAATTTAGCTGAGACCCCAGAGCCAGGAAGGAATGGAGCTGTGATTTCAGATTGACACTTTTTATTTTGAGTCACTATCTTAGAACAGTGATTTTCAACCCTTTTCATCTCATGGCACACATGAAATAATTGCTAAAATTCTGTGACATACCAAAACTTATATTTTTTGCTAATCTGACAAAAATAGGTATTATTTTGATTGATTTAAAATAATAATAATAATGGTAATTACCTACCCTTTTTGCTCCAAAGTGACTTTTGAAAAAAATCAGGTGCCTATACCTCTATGTAAGGATTTCTGGTACCAAGAATTAACCAATCAGATGCAACTTTATTATCCAACATGACCAATAAGATGCAACTCTATTATATGACCAATATATTTATGGTTCAAGACAGTGTATTCACACAAAATGGCTATTGTTGTGTTGACTGATGTAATTTTTTCATTTGACAATCTAAGGGAAAAGAGGTTGATGCTCCTGACTAAATAGTCAGGTACTGAATGTTTTAAAAATTCTCTAGGCACACTGGTTGAAAATCACTGTTTTATAACACACTTTGTCACATCTGGAAGACATCTTGGCTCAAACCCTCCTTTATGTTTTTAGTAATAACAAAATGTACACAGTTTAATATAGTCATTTTTTGAGTGTTAGTTTGTATATCTATTTGGCTTTTATTTTTATTTTACTTATTTAATGATTCTGACATTGCTTACCAATAATTTTTCTTTCTCTTTTTTTTGTAATAACAATACTTAACACAAAATCTACTCTCAACAAATTTTAAATTACACAAATACATTGCTGTTGACATGTATAATGTTATACAGAAAATCTACAAAGTGAATTCCTCTTATTTAACTGAAAATTTATGCCTTTTAATTAATAACACCTCATTTTACCCTCCCCTGGCAGCTGTCAACCATGTTCCACTTTTGATTCTATGAACTTGACTATTTTAGATACCTCACATAGGTGGAATCATGCAGTATTTGTTGTTCTGTGACTGGCTTATTTTACTTAGCATCATATCCTCAAGGTTTATCCAAGTTGTATATTGTAGAATGTTCTTCTTTTTGTAAGGATCAATAGGATTTCATTGTACGTATATACTACATTGTTTTATCCATTCATTTGTTGATTGGTTGTTTAAGTTTTTTTAATATCTTGACTATTGGCAATACTGCAACAGTGAACATAGGAGTGCCAATATCTCTTAGAGGTCCTAACTTCAACTCTTTTGTACAAATATCCAGAATCAGGATTGCTGGATCACGTGGTAGTTCTATTTTCTGTAGTGACTGCACCAATTTACATTACCACCAACAGTGTGCAATGTAAATAACTTGTGGTCAACAAAAAAACACCTTGTTTTTGGATTGTAGCCATCTTGACAGGCGTGAGCTGATATTTCATTGTGTTTTTGGTTTACATTACTCTGATGATTAGCGACATTGAAGATTTTTTTTGATATACCTGTTGGCCATTGTACATCTTCTTTGGAGAAATTTATATTTCAGTCATTGGTTCATTTTAAAAATTGGGCAATTTTTTGTTGTTATTAACATGTAGGAGTTCCTTATGTATTTTGGAAATTAACTCTTCAAAATATGTATTGTTTGGAAATGTTTTCTCCCATTCCTTTGTTCCTTTTACTCTATTGTATTTATGGTTTTGGTATTCAGAAGCTTTTTAGTTTGATGTAGTTTCTAGTTTTCATTTTTGTTCTTGTAGTCTGTGATTGTAGTGTTACCATCTTTTTATTTTTACTACCATCATAAAAAAATCAAAGCTAGGCATACAGTTATTATAGTTCTTTTTTCAGTAATTAGCAGAAACTCTAACTCAAACTGCTTAAGCAATACCAACACTTAGTTTATCATATAACGGCAAGTTGAGAGAGTGAGAAGACATTGACATTGGTTGATGTCAGGATTGTGTGATACCAAACTTAAAACATCCTGAGAGGTCAAGGTCTGGCAGCCTTGGCATTGGTTTCCTCCCAGGCTGGGGGCAAGATGGCTGAGAAAGTTCTAAGCATTTCACTTAGAGACACAATGTCCAAAGAAGAAAGGGCCATGGAAAAGCACTTTTTAGGCATATGCAGTTGACTGTTCATCTTTTCTTATTAACCAGAATTGGGCCACATGCCCATTCTAAACCTACACATGAAACCTACACCTGGGACAGAATAGCCAGAGTTAGCCAATCATGTTGATGTTAGGCAAACTCAATGGTGACTCCATGAATATATAACGTGTATGTGAGTACTTTGTAAGCTGAAAAATGTTATACAAATAACATGTAATTACCTGGTGGGGCAGATAGCACATCTGTTTCACCTCTTATAATAATAATAAAAAGTCATTTTATTGGAGCTAAAGTACTTTTATAGCAGTAGTCATAAAATGGGAACCTTGCAAGCATCCGTGTGTGTATAAAGAGGGTGGTTCCTGGAGGACCTGCACAAGTAATGACAGAGAGCTGGGCAGGAATAGAATGTATTCCTGGGGAGGTGACTGGTTTGTAACTGGGTGAAAATGTGGCAAAAGAAAGAGTAAATGTAGATAGACTACAGAGGGTCTGGAAAGTCAGGCCCAAAGAATTGGCCTATACAATGAGTTTACACACATATAATATTTTAAAAGGTGTATGCGAAGATGTGAGAAACATGTAAGCAAACAAAATATAGTAAAGGTGGCATGGACCTAAACATTTATTCTTATGCATGATAAAGCCTGAAAGTCCATGTCCCACTATTTGTCTAACCAGATGACTGTGCCACACCCTCTCCCCACAAAAGTTTACAAGCCTGCACTAGTAATAGTGATCAAGGATGGGAAGGGACAGACCTATATTCTCCCTGCACCTCTTCCTTTCTGTCCTGTTTTTTATTTTCTCTTGGATCCTCCCTTTGTTCTGTCTTTGCTTTGTTTCTGCAGCTCTTAGTACATGGGAGGCAGGCCATAAATTTTTGTTAAATAGAATTGAAGTCTTCATTCTGTCTTCTTCCTTTTTTTATGCTAACATTCTCTCATTTACAGTCACTATCTGCTCTGTACAACCTTCAGAAGGCACCAGAAAATCTTATTTTTCCAGTTATGGGTCCTCAGGGACTGAAATGTTTTCATTCCCTGCATTTAGCACCTGTGCTGTTTGATGGGAAGAGTCTCTGAAATGTCAGTCTTATTGGAGCAGAGGCCTTTCAAGTTGTATCCAGGGCTCTGGGGGGCCCAGGAATGGGCATCAAGAACTTCTGACATTGTATGTTTTTCATGCAACAAGTACATTATTTTTAGAACCTGGAATAAAATATGTTTTAATGAACTGTCTAGGTAGTGGTAACCCACCAAGAAATGGTTAAAAATCCCCTGGAAGACTGAGTCTAGAAGAAGACTCAGTGGTGATTACTCAATCTTTCCACATAAGCCACTCAGGTGAACTCAGCAGAAAATAGGTGAAGAAGGCAAGGATTTAAAATGGGATGTTGAATGCTACTCACCAGGATTGCTATCCTCCTTCACTCCCGTCCCCTGAAAGACCTAGTTTGCACCCTTCTCTGTACCCTGGTAGTCTGAGCCCAGGGAAATCTCATGTGGGCTTGTTTGCAGGCTGGTGCCTGGCTGGGCTTGGTCCATAGAAATCAGAAGAGGCAGGAGGACCAGAGGAGAGTGAGGTCAGTTAATTCTTTCTCTCCCCTACTTTGTGTTCAGTTTCTGGAAGTGACTGATGGTGTTTCTGTCCTAAATCAGGTTACTCAAGGGTGGCCCTTCCTTCATGGCAGCTCCCCCAGTCCTAGGGTCACACTTCACCCCTTCTGTCACCTTGTCAGCTCTAGGGGAGTAATGGCTCCCATTGTTGCTGGTCTCTGGGGGGTCTCAATTCCCTATATTGGTTTCATCAGCTTTCAAACACCTCTGTAACTAGTCCTTCCCTAGACCCTTTTTAACTGAACCATTGAGGGGCAAATGTTTCTCACCAGGACCCTGAATGATTCCCTCATGAACTCACAAACTGTGACATTTTGTTACAATATTGGTAACTGAACATGAAACCCATGTGACTAAGTCAATAAACCAGCTCTCAGTGACACAAGTATGAAGATGTAAAATCCCTGGTTGATGACTGAGGTCTCTCTCCTGCCATTATAGTGTTGCCCTGGGCCTTCTTCTCTTGAGTCAGAAATCCCATTTCTTCATACTAAAGGCAGACACATCCCAGAGTAAAGAAGGTGGTTCAGTTTCTGAATGTTTATAAAAGTTAGTAATAGAGACATGGTCTTGGAAGCTGGAGCTTTCTATGCCAAGAGCTGGGCTTTGGAAGAACGTGCTTTGTGAGTCCAAAACAACTCAGGATCTGGTAGACTTATAGGATGGATTTTTTTCCATAAACCGCAGTGCACAATGATGTAAGGGAGATTTTCCAAGCCCAAATCAGACACAGGTTAGCAGTAGCCAGTAGGAGAGAGACTAGAGAGGGTATGATTAGCACCTAGGTGCTGGTCAGAACCTGAAAAGGGATCATTACATACCTCTTTGCTGAATCAAACCCCAGGGAGAACCAAAGGTCCTGAGAGAGTTTTGGTGGACATGGAGCAAAAGTAGCCTATTCCTTTCATCTCAAGTTGAGTCCAAGAAAGCCAGGAGCCTTCCAATGGGTCCCCCTTCTCTGAGCTCATAAGGTGGACCCTCATGAAACAGAAATGGTGATGTGGCATGGCCTCTTTAAGAATAGGGTATCCAGCCCTGGGTGGTGTGGTTCAGTGGATTGAGCACCAAGCTGCAAACCAAAGGGTCACCAGTTTGATTCCCAGTCAGGACATATGTCTGGGTTGCAGGTCAGGTCCCCAGTAGGGGGGATATTAGAGGCACCAACACACTGATGTTTCTCTCCCTCTTTTTCTCCTTCCCTTCACCTTTTTCTACAAATAAATAAAATATTTTTTTAAAAGAGCATCCATCATGAACTCTGTCCTCTGGGTCTCCCCTGACTGCAGAGTGGTGCAAGGGAGGACAGCTGGTGTCCTGCACCCCCAGGAAGAACGTATGGGGGAGTGCAGGGTGGCAGACCTGCAGCAACTTCAGTTTTGAAGTGAGGAAATTCAGAGTAGATTTGGCACCAGAGAGGGGTGCAGGCACTCAGCAATGAGTGGTGGGGTGGGCCCTTACACAGGGCACAGATGGTAGGACCATATGCTCATGGGGTTCCTGGAGACACTGGGGCAGAAGGTACTGATACTTGACATCAGTCCACCGATAGTGAGAAGGGAGGGCTGGGTGGTGAAGGAAAATTCTGCTTGGACTGGGCGTTCACCTAAAAAAGACTGCACACAGTCTATAAGCAACTGACTGACTTTATCTTGAAGTGGAAGTTTCCATTTTCTACTATTCCCAAAAGAGAGTATGACAGTTTTGTTAAGCTCAATAATAAAAAAGTTGAGTTGTTTATTTTTTTTTCTGCCCAAGTTTATGACTGACATTAGCACCGTCTCCAAAGGGTCATTGAGCTTTGCATGTGGAATCAGTAGCATGAATCTTCCTTCTCCTTTCCCTCTGGGCCAACTGGACCTGGGCCTCTAAATCAGTGGATCAAGAAGGGGTAGTGCAGAAGCATGCAGTGTGTGCTCCGTGTGCGTAAGCAAGGGTCTACTGTGGTGTCTTCAACTTCACGTCAAACTCATTTTACATATGGCCAAGTTTTACATCGTTTTTGTCTCACTTTCACTGGATGCAAATCATCAAATATTTGACTGATGATTTAAAGACATGACTTTAATGGAGAACACATGGAGGGTTATCAACAGGGGAGTGGGAGGGGGGGAGGGTACAGAGAATAAGTAACATAGATGGTAGGTAAAAAATAGATAGGTAAGTATAGTATGGGAAATGCAGAAGCCAAGAACTTATAAGTATGACACATGGACATGAACTAAAGAGGGGGAATGTGGGTGGGAAAGGGTGTGCAGGGTGGAGGGAAATGAAGGGGGAAATGGGACAACTGTAATAGCATAATCAATACAATATATTTAAAAAATTAAAAAATTAAAAAATTAAAGACATGACTTTAAAAGTAATGTCATAGACACAGAGCACAAACTGTTGGTTGTCAGAGGGGCGGGGGTGAGGGGCACTGGCTGAAAAAGGGGAAGAGATTAAGAAGCAGAATTGGTAGTTACAGAATAGTCACAGAGATATAAAGTACAGCATAGAGAATATAGTCAATAATATTGCAATATCTATATATGGTGTCATTTAAGTACTAGAACTTTCCAGGGGAACACTGTGTCAAGTATATGATTTTCTAACCACTAATATGTACACCTGAAACAGATACAAAATAAAATTTAAAAAAAGAACATAATGAAATAAAAGTCCTGACAAAAAAGGTTGTCCTTCTAAGTAATGTTTTAGCTACTTTAAAAAAAATAACATGTTTTGCAAATAGTGATAATAAGTCCTTACTCCATGTTGTTGGAGTGTACTTGAAATATTTCATGGACTTTTCATATCCACTGGGCATCTGTCAGTGTGGGCAAGACCTAAGCTGGTAAAGATGATTTGAGGAAGTGTTGAGGAACCATGTCATGTAAAGAATAGCCTAAAGAAGGAAATACTCAAAAGATCATGAAGGACATTTTCAAGTTTCTGAAGGACAATGGAGTGGGGGAGATTAAACTTTGATATTCTCAAATCATAAAATTAAAACCAAGGTTCAGAGCTGAATCAGACAGTTTCTGGTGAGTTGCCTTCTTCAGAAGCTAGGGAGTGAGGAGAACTTTGTCCTGGGATGCTGTGGATGGGCATTCAGCCTTGATCAGGGGTCCTGTGGTTTTCATCACTGCCACTCTACAATTTGATGAAATTTCCATGCTATGTGAATTTAAACAGGACTATGACTACTTTTATCCTCCTTTCACATTTTTTCCTGGACTGTGAGCAAAGATTAAATGGCCTACTAATGCTCAAAGCACTCTTGAAAACCACTGTTGGATTAGTGCTTGGTTTTTAAAAAATGTATTCCTTTCTTCAGTTTGCTGCTTTCCCCCCCAAATGAGATGCATGGCTGCATTTCTCTCCCATCTCTCTCTGCCTCAGGAACTGGGCCTGAGCAAGGGAAGAGTTGCCTGGTGTGTGGGCCCAACTGAAACATTAACTCAGGTGTGGGTTGTGCACTTTGCTCATTTCTCTGGGACACCAGCACCCTCCCTTCCACCTCAGTAGGGGCTCTGTCTCTGTTCCTGGGGAGGAGTGGGGAAGGTGGCCATGAGCTGTAGCTTCCAAGGGTTACCCTCCTGCCTGCATGGATGTCAAGAAAGGCCCAGATGATGACAACCAGGAGGGAAAATTCAGAGAGAGTCTGTGGTTCTAATTTGCTACAACAAATTATTCTAAATCCCAGCAACAACAGGGGCACATTTCAGTGGTTCACAAATGGGGAAAAAAAAGTGGAATTCTTATCTGGGTGAATGTAGTGGTATTTTCCACGTGATTTCCAATCTTTGTAACTTCTGCAAAGACATAAGTCCTACACTGGGAAGTCCTCCTCACATTCCCAAACCTCTAAGTCCTATTCCTCCCAGACACTACCGAGGAGCTTCCCTCAACCCTACAGACTGAAGAAGTCTCATCCCTCAGAATTTCCACAGCATGGTGCTTATGTCTGTTTAGCATAAATTTCATTATGCATTGTTATTTGCATCATTATCTTCTCCACAATATTGCAATTTTTCAATGGCATTTTCATCTTTATATTTTGCCCAGGTTATGTGGTGTGATGCCTTCTCATTGACAGGTAGTGAGTCATTTGTAAAGGGAACAGATTCACAAATCTACTTAGCTCATTCATTCACCAAGTCTTCTCTCTGTCTGAGTGAAGAAAACTGCACAACAGCACCCCAGAGCAGGAGGAAACCCTGAAGTGAGTAAATGAATTAGATACATGATGCTTCAGAATAATTTCATGTGAGTCTGAGCACGATGGCCTTCTTTGTAGACAGTCTTGGTTCCAGAAGCTTTTCTTTCTTTCCTCAGTAAAAGTGCCAATATCGGCTTTAAAATAAAAATTGAAGGTTTGGAAAGGTTCGGAATGAAATCTCTGGATTTATACTACAAGTTCTTGGAGAACTAAAAATGTCTCCTTTATTTTAATCCCTGAGTCAATTGGTCTCATCCCAGGCAATTGTGGGTTTTCTATAAATACTTGATGAATTTCTGAAAAAATAAAAGATAAAATTTCTGATAAAATATGCATTTGAATGCATGTTTTACTTCATCTGATGCCAAAAAGTTAATGACTAAAATTTTACTTCTTCAATCTTTAGTATTGCTTCAATCTAGAGAATAGAAGACATAGAACTAAAAAATGGTCAAACATTTTGGTTAGTTTAAACTAGTAGGTTAGAATTGTGACAGAGGCAGGAACCAAAATAAAAAAAAGAAAGAAGGACAAAGAAAAAAAAAACTCCTAACAAAATTGCGGTTGATTCAATGGTGTTTTGTGGACACAGATAACTAGAATTGTCTAGTGAATAATGGATATGGGGTGATGGCCATCTACTGTTTAATGGTTTCCAAACTAATGTTTAAAGGAAAATGAGTGGTTTATACCAGCATCCAAATCATATAGTTCTCAGCCAATAGTACATATGAGTGTTGATCTTGGATTAGTAATGGTAGTGTATTAACAGGAAGGCTGAAAGATTATATTATCTCTGTGGGTTACACAAATAAATTTACAAAGAAAATTTTTGTGTGGAATAATAAGAGTAATATTATATATGGATAGTGAGGCATTGTATTTGGAGTCTAGAAACCCTATCATTTTCTTGGCTTTGTAACCAACTAGCTCCCTCCTCTGGGAAATGGCAGTTTTTATCTTTCCATCTTTCGATTGCTGTGCTTGTAATTATATTATAGTTAACTGTATAAATATTTTTATTCCCTTACCTTTTTCAGGTCAGAGGGTGAGTTGTTTATCTTTAAATTCCCAGTGCTTAGCAGAGTGAATACATATGTATTGGTTGCCCAATACATATTCAGGGATTTCATTAAAATGCAGAGGTTGTAAAAGATCATTAAGTTCTGCTTCTAAGGTTCTAAGATTAGAGAAATTCAACACTCATGCAGTTGAAATTATGGGTTCAAAGAGGTCTCAGCAGGAAACTACAGGGGGCATTTCATCCAATTTTTCTCCCTGGGTGAAGATGTAGCGATTTATTCTTTAAGCTTTGCAGGTACAGTAGAACTACCAGACAGGGACTCCTGTAGGTTTCCCATACAGCCTCACCCCATCCGTACCTCTTTTCCCTCAGTACCACAGGTTCTGGGGCCTCTTCTTGTGGGTGTCCTATCCCCTCTTCCTGGCTATCCTATTTTCTTTCATATATTAAGATTCTCCTTCTCAACTTAGGCTATCTTAGTGTTTTTATTTTAAACAGTCTTAGTATTCCTTTCACTTAAAAAAACACAGATTTTTGGATCTTATTTCTATTTATCTCAGCTGAACTTTCTTGAAAATGTTGTCCACACTCACTGTCCCTACTCCCCCTCCTTCTACTCTCTCTGCCCTCTTCTATCTGCTGTTTGCCTCCAACACACCAGTACAGTAAGCACGTGCTAAGCCTGTGAGCAACTTGTTATTGAAAGTGACATAATTCTGGTTGCTCTTTTTCAGTCTCCTTGTCAGGCTCATCTTCCTCGACAATGTCTTTAAAATTAGGAATTCTTTAAAGCTCCAATTCTAAGGCCAATTCTCTTCTCACTCCATACTCTTACTGCTTGATTCCATGCCCACAGTTTCATTTGTTTCTTAAACAAAACTCTTAAACTTATGCTTCCAGTTCAGATCCCTCATCCCTTATGCCCTTTTGGGTGTCTCAAAGCCATCAAGCCAAACATGTCCCCAAACAACTCATTGTGTTTCCCCTTGCCACCAAAAGTGTTGATACTACTTTAATATTTTTATCTTTGTCAAGGGTCTTGACTATACATCTCATTATAAAATTCACATCAGCTCACTCCCATTTGAAGTTCTTTACCAAATCCCTTAGATTTCTTAAATCTATTTAATGTCTTTAATCTATGTCTCTTCATTTCCACTGTCAATACTCTAGTCCAAGCTACTATTATCTGTTTCCTGGATGATTTCTTACCTTCTAATTGATCATCCACATCTTCTCTTGCCTTCTTGCAATCCAGTCTCCAAAGTACAGCCAGATGGATCTTGTCAAAATCACAATTTGCTTAAATTATTCATCCTGTTTATAAATACTTCAGTGGCTTTCCCTTGCTTTTAAAATGAAAACTAAAATGCTAAACTAGTCTTTATACTTGTGCATGATCCACCCCTACTTACCGTCTGCCTCATTGCCCATCACATCCTCCTCATTCTTTGAACTCTTCACACTTGACTTTCTTTTTGTCCAGTACATTGGCTGTCCACTCTCCAACCACAATACTTCATCATGTTTTCTGGAAATTGTTTAAAAATTAGCTCCCTCTTAAAATAAAAAAAAATCGCCTTCCAGCACCCCAAAAATGTATCATTTATTAAATATTTTATTTATTTATTTTTAGCAGGAGGGAAAGGGAGGAAGAAGGAGAGAGAGTGAAACAGATGTGTGTGAAAAATATGGATCAGTTGCCTCTCGCATGCCCCCAATCAGGCATGTGTCCTGACTGAGAATCAAACTGGTAACATTTTGGTCTGAGAGATGACACCCAACTCACTGAGCCACAACCCACACTCAGGGCAACACTTATCTTGTAGCATCACCAATATTCATGATGTAAATATTTCCAACACAATATCAAATGGCTTGCAGAATTTCTGAAAAGTCAGCAATCTACTCTTATAAGCTTGTATGAGCTTGGTCCTGTACATGACTACAGCTGTTTCCCCTGCCTGGATTTGCTATTGTTAATGTTTTCAAAATGTCTCCTTAGTTTTGAGAGCTCAGCTAAATCACTGCTTCCTCAGGGAGGTCTTCCTAGATCTCCTTGACTGGGCTCAATCCTCTTACCAAATGTTCTCACAGTCCATGCAACGACTCTCTGTAACACTTTTCATATTGTACTTTTAGATTTGTTTGATACATGTGATTAATGCCTGTCTCCATGAGTAGACTTTTAAGCTTCATGAGTAAGAGGAACATACATATCTTCTTTAAGTCATCATCGAATTCCCAGGGCTTAACACAGTTTCTGGCATACAGTAAACATACAACAAAGATGTGCTGAGTGAACGATCAAAGGGATTTTGGAATAGAGAGCATCTCGGTTCACCAATATCTAGTTGTGCATACATCTGGAATAGCAATGTTTGGAACAGAGTCACAATGCACTCAGATATGTTGTCTTACAAACCTACATCTAAAATTGGTTCTTCAAGAACCCAACTAAGTTTGATGGAGGGAGAAAAACATGATTGGGTTAAATTTTGTTCCTTAAGTTTGACTAACAAATTATGCTTAGTTTACTGCTTATTCTTTAGATAAATTATAGTCCTTCTGATTTCTGCCCTCTCCCTTTTCTCCTCCCCAAGGTAGAAATGGTGGGCACAAAGAGGGAGGGGTATGGCTGATAGGGCCTCTTGATAGTAGTGATGAACAATGCATCAGCCTATGCTTTGGAAAGTCTGCTTCTAGTTTTCATTACGCCATTTGGCTCTATGAACCTTCTGTGGTCCCCATGGAGTGTGGCATAGGATATAAAACTTTTGTGGCTCCCACGAATCTCATTAGGCCACTTTAAGATTTCCCACCTCAGACTGGAATGACCTTAGAGTTCATTGGATATGTTTGGAACTTCTTTATCTCTGCACTTTTACCATGACACTCTCCTCACTTGCAGTGTTTTTATCCAAACTCTACTCCAAGCTCACCTCCTTTGGTAGCTTTCCTTCTGTCATCCAGCCCAGGAGACTGAACTCACAGACATATGATGAGCTTTGCCATGTTTTTCAACATGGAAGTCTGGTAGGTTGCATTCCAAGCTGTGCCTCTAACTAGTTGGGTGACTTTGGGCAAGTGGCTTCAGCTCTCTAGGCCAGATTGATTCACTCACCAAGACAGAGGGTGAATAGGAAAGTAAGTTGGGGAACAGAGGTTTAGGTGAGCTGTAAGAGTGTTCCTATGACTATGCTCTAGGCCACATTTTGTAGCTCAGAACCCAAAGGTCGTGTACTTTTTAAAGTACTGAATTAGTAGCCAACATGTAAGAATTGAAAAATTTCACATAATCTTTAAATTTCTGAGGTCTTTTGAAATAGATTTGCCACTATGAGGCTGACATCTCCACACAGAAACCATAGGTTGGTACTGCAAGGCTCATGCATTGGTCAGGAGCTGTGCCCTCTGTCTCCCACACCCTCCTGCACTTTTGTCAAGCTGCTTGGCATACCTGCAGACACCGAGATTTTTGGCCCTGGCTTTAGGTAGTTCCTTGTGCCAATTCTTACACTAAACTATGATCCTTGCATTGTTGTTTAATCATTTATGAATTAATGGCTTGCTCCCCCAGGCACCCAATGACAGCCTTAAGGCCAAGCCTCATATCTTATGATAATGGTAGCCAACACTTTCAAGATCTTGCTCTATGTTGGAGACTATAATAGGTACTTCACATGTGTTAACTCATTTAATTGAACTTCTTCCTTTATTTTCACAGCACATATGAAAATATATTGTATGTAGCTGTTGCCAAATCAACTTGTGGATTATTTCACAAACTATCAAACTGGAGTCTGGCTCCCTATGTTCAAACTGTGCTCAAATTTCACTTCCATTATAACTGTGTACCTTTGAGAAAACCGTTAAAGATTTTTATCTCTGCCCAATACTAAGCTCTATTTATTTATCTATCTGTCATTTATCTACCCTTTTGGGGGATATGATTTTCATAAAATAAAATGCATAGCTCAGTGGATTTTGACAAACATTTGATAAACACATACACCTATGTAACCACCATCTTTACCAACATTTCTATCACTCCTAAAAGTTCTGTCATGTCCATTTTGAATCAGTATCAACCCCCTTTTGATTTCTATACTGATAGGTTAGTTTTACCTGTTCTATAACTTCATATAGTTAGAATGATAGACTATGATTTTTAGATTTTCTATTTGTATATTTTTGACTGTGTTCTTTACTCATTAAAATGTGTTGATTCACCCATGTTGTAAGATATATTAGTAGTTCATTCCTTTTTTATTTTAATTGCTGAGTAGTATTCCTCTGTATGAATATACCAGAATTTGACCCTTTGTTGGTAGACATTTGGGTTAATTCTAATTTGGGGTTATTACAAATAAGGCTTCTATAAATATTCTTGTGTGAGTCCTTTTTTGCAAACATATCATTTTTCCCTTAGCTTTCTTCTTTGCCAAATGGGGTCAAAAGCAATATCCAACCCTTTTTATCTTTTGAGGATTAAATGAAAACCTGATTGTAAAGCCATAACACAAGCCCCAGCACACAATACATTTTTATAATTAATTTTATCTATTATTGTTTTACAAGGATAACTAAACATGACTTTGCTATGTACATAGAAAGAGTTAAGGTATTAACTTGTTGATTCATCTACAAACAAAAAAATAAAGCACATCATTTCATAGCATTCTTTACTTGAGATCATTTGAACTATGCAGATACTTACATTTGAATTATCTGGATAATGTCTGCAGCTCAGTTTCAAAGGTATTCAATTTTGACTTAAACTCAAGTCACGCAAACACATGCTAAGTTGAAGGGCATGCAAAACCGGTAATTGAAAGAACTTGTGTATAAGAAGAACTAATACCAGCCTCCTACAAGAAGATCAGATAATTTTCTGGACTTAAAATGAATCTTATGGGATAATGTTTGATAAGTTGAGTAGAAGTGAATTAGGACCATGTGGGAGTATATTTTCCATGAAAGGGACTTGAGTGTTCAAATATAATGAAAAAAACATGCTTGGGGAAAATATATTTAAACCTTTGACAAACTCACAACTTGTAACAGTTGCATAACCATGAAGGTCATTACTGCTCAATTTCCCCCCAATAACTAGAGTTCCCTCTCCCACCTGCCACTTCACTCACAGAGACATGATAAAAACACACTTGTGTTGGCAAAGGAACTAAGCGTAACATGTTTCACCCCGTAGGTGACGTATCAACCACTTGTCACTGTCATTGGATCCTTTACATTATTGCTGAATGTCTAATGTTTCCCATGGGCCCTATGTCCCAGTATGGCTGTCGCAGGCAGGCTGGCCCATGAGTAATGTGAGCACCAATCCCTGAACTACTTTTGGGGTGACCCTGTGGAAAAGAATTACAAAAAAACTTAGACTGTTCAGTTTGTTGTACATCCATTACCTCGTTCTTGAATATTTTATTACTGGGAATACTTGTTCTAAGTATACATAGTTAAACGATATAACTGGGTATAATAAAAATGAAATGCTTTTTTATTAATTAAAAAAAAATGTGTTGTGTGCCTAACACAGAAATGGTGCTGTTTAGGCTAGTTCTTTGACCTCACAGAACTTACAATTTAAAAGGGGAGCTAAATCATATGTACATAAAAACTATTTAACTTAAGATATAACAAGTGCAGTTATGTCTAAGATTTTTCCTCTTTTCTTCATTCCTATCACCATAAAAATTATCTACACTCTCACCTTTGAGAAAAATTCACATTAACATTTTTCTAGATTTCCTAAAATTCCTATTTTCTGTGAAATTTTCAATATTTGAGATCAACTATACTATCAACTGAGTAGGAAAACAATCTCTACACAACTAAAACTTTTCAAATTGTAATTTTAAAAAACCTGTGTCTCCACTACTTCTTCTATAAACATTATGGTTAAGTATTTAGGTTTTTCCTATATTTCATCATTATAAACAAGCATCGTCACAAATACAACTTTTTCTGTGTTTTATATTTGATCCTTTGTCTCATCTCTCAAGGAGTTAGGGGAGTCAAGTTGCATGCCCATGTCAGGGTGCTCACGCACATCGCCACTACTAAGATGCTACACCAGTCTGCGCTTCGATAACCAGTGCATGATGAATGCCACATCTACATGGGCAGCAACTCTTAGGGTAGGAAAGTCCTGGCTAATAGGGTCACTGGGAAGTGGTCTTGCATTGCTTCTAGTTTCTAGTTCTGGGACAACTAATGAGGCTGAATAGTTTATATATGTTTATTGGCTGCCTCGTATATGCTATTAATATGTATAAATAAAATCCTCTTATTATAGCCATACTGTGGAAACAACCCAAATGCCCATCAATGGATGAATAAACAAAATGTGGCATACCCATATGATAGAACGTTATTCATCCATAAAAAGAACTGAGGTGCTGATACACACTGTAACATGGGTGTTTAATATTGCTAAGTGAAAGGTCAGTTACAAAAGGTCATATGTTTTATAACTTTATTTATATGAAGTATTCAGAACAGGGAAATCCACCACAACAGATGGTAAGCTAGTGCTTCTATGGTCTGGGGGCAGGCGGCTAGGGAAGTTACTGGCAATGGGTATAGGGCTTCTTTAAAGGGTGGTGAAAACGTTCTGGAATCGGGTAGTGGTGATGTTTGCATAACCTTATTAATATATTTTTAAAAATTATTGTGTGCCAGGAATTAGGCTAATTGTTGGGGATACTAGATCGATAAGATGGAACCTATAGTTCAGTGGGAGAAGATACCTGTGGGCACAGAGGAAGTACATGTAACTGAGTCTTACATTTTTTTTTCAACAAGCAACCTCTCCACACTAGTGTGTGCAAGAATAGTTGAGGTAGGAATGCCCTTCATGGATTTTCCATAAATTCTCTGATTTGGGTTATAACTTTGGAAAACTGGACTTTTCCATTTGTCTCCCTTGATCCAATTAATTGGGCAATGATTAAATCTCCACTCCACTGTGGGCTGTGTAATACATATAGGAAGTCTTCATATCTGTGCCTTATTTTCTTAGTATTTATAGTATATATTAAACTAGTAGGAATCTCCTTATACCCCAATACCTGACTCAGTGAGTAATGGGTTGTTCTGCTCAAATGGTACCTAGAAATAACTAAGTCTTTCATTGCTTAACATGTTTCCTCAATAAATGTAAAAATAATTTTGACTAAGTTATTTATTTTGTTTTGCTTGATTTTATGCCCGTCTATTGCTTTCAAATCCTGCCTTCATGAAAATTGTGTTGAATTTCTTTCATGATCTGTAAAATGGAAAAAACCTAAGTCAAGTTTCATTTCTCAAGTAGCCTGGAAATGTGGCTGAATGAGAAGAATTCAGGATGGACGATCAAACCTGGGCTTAGTCCCCCACCCTTCACCACTCCCCTGGCTTTTCAAGAGCTGGTATAATGCTAAGCAAGTCATATCCTTTGGGATTCACCTGCTCAGCTGAAAAATGAATAATTTACCTGCATTACCTCTTTCACAGAATTTCTTGTAAAGATCAAATGAAAAATAAATGTGATATTTTGCAGAGCAGAATGCATTCTATAAGCTGAAACATCATCATCAATTATCATCATCATCAATTATCATTCTCATAAGTTTTTTTTCAGATGCAGACCTCTTTAGCAGTTAAGCAGGATGGCAGAGAATGAGATCAGGGCAGGGAATTATTCTATCTTCTTTCTCAAACTAATCCCAGTGAAGGTAATATTGGTCACCATGTAGTTATGACAAAAGAGGAATATTGCATTGAATTCATTTGCTTAAATTATATAGTGGAGTGTGCAGGAAAGCAGCGATTTTCACTCTTGGACAGACTGATCATTTGTTGGGCTGATTTATCTGAGTGTGCCATGCAAGGCTGTGCTGTAACCTCTAGGCAGTGCTCAGCGCTCCTGTCATTATTTTGTAGTGCCCGGAGAAGGCACTCTGGAAAACAAGGCTGAGTTACGGCTGGCCCTGGCAGGCAGTGTCATTTTCATTTGCTGTCAGTGAGTGCAGGAGAGTGAAGAGCCACAGGGGCACCGTATTTTGTGTCACACAGGATTGCTCTGTGATAAATGCTCACTCTATAGCAATGGGAGATTGTACTAATGAGTCTCTGGAGGGTGGTGTTGACAAGCACCCATCGCCCTGGCAGCAGGGAAGCAGGGAGAGGGCTAAAAGGAGCTATACTTATTCCTTTTAAGAGCAAATCGTTACCTTGTGATGGAGAAAGAGGAGGCAGCAGTGATCCGCCACCCCCTCTGAAGCTTTGCATGCTGACCTGATATGGAGGGTTTTCCCTAGACTATTTGTAGAAAGCACAACTCATGGTGCTGGCCCAGTGATGTAGAGATGCTTAACATGGGAACAGAACTGAGGATATCTGGCTACTTGGCCTGTGAGGAGCCACAGGGGTGTGGGCTACACTTGCAGAGTCCAGTTAGAAAACACATTCCTCCCTTGGTTTCTCAGAATCATTAGAAGATGCTCCCTGGAGGTAAGAGTTTCCTTAAAGGATCCTGTCCCAGTGGCAGCTGCCCCCACGGGTGTTATATTTCCCACTTCCTTCCACTAAGACTGCAGGTCCACAGTCACATATATTTTAGGCTTTTTCTTAAAATATTTTATTTATTTATTTTTAGAGGGAAGAAGAGGGAGAAAGATATGGAAACATCAATCGGTTGCCTCTTGCACACTCCCAACTGGGGACCTGGCCCACAACCCAGGCACATGCCCTGACAGCGAATCAAACTGGCAACCTTTCTGTTCACAGGGCAGCATTCAATCCACTGAGCCACACCAGCCAAGGTTATTTTAGGCTTTTTAAAATCCACATCACAACCCTCCCTATAAGTTGGTGCTTGAAATTTTTCCATTAGAATGTCATTGTTCCTGTGAACATTCTTTCTGGATTCTTCACTCAAAATGCAAATAAAGATTTAATTAGAATGAGGGTTTTGGACCACTTTTCCTATGGTGTAGAAGAGAAAATCTGAGGTTCTGAAAGCAGTGAGCTTAAAGGAGGAAGGCAGGGTGGTGTGGGGAAAGGGGAGGAGTGGAGTGCCTCAAAGAAACTTCACTTTCTTCCCATTGTTTTTGGCTGAGCCTGCCCAGATTCCTTCTGTTTGGAAGATGGGTCAGCAGGTGTGACCTTCTTGGGGTAGAAGGATAATTAGTGGTAGATCTAGGCAGCTCCCACTTTCCCAGCCACACCTTGGAAAGGACAGCAGGCAGGTACCAGCTGGCCTCACTATCTCCAAATCCACCCAAAGAAGACTGGAAGAAATGGGCACCATGGATCAAAGGGAACCTCCCCTGTTTGTTTTCACCTAAGGTAATGGAGCACTTACCACACCCTTTCACAGAGCTGTTCTAAGTTCTTCTTAATTCTTTAACCAGCATGAATAATAATCTACTTGACCCTGTTTCAAGAATTAGAGATGACTACATGAAAGGCTGTCCCCATTTCAGTGTAGGTACCATAATCAGGGAGGGTGTTTTTTCTATCTTATGTTTTATTACATAAAAAGTGTGTATTGATTTTACACAAAATATAAACAAAAAAGAACATTATTTAAATACCACCACTTTCAGGTAAATACGATCAACATTTTGAAGCATAATCTTTAATACTTTTTATTTGTATGGATACACATGTATTTTCTCAAAAACAAATTTTATAGACCACTTTGCAACATAATTCTCTCACTTACCTTGTTATGTACATATCTGATGTAAAGTACATATCATCATCTTATTAAGAGATAAGTATTGTACCTTAATTTTAATTTATTTAGTAAGTTTCATATTGTTGAATAATTACATTTCCTTTCTTCCTTTCTCCTTCCTTCCTATTACCTATCTATGTTAATCTATGTATTTATTCATCTATGCATGTATATATATGATCTATTTATTTATCTATGTATCTATGTGTCTATGTACCTATCTATCCAATCAGTCTGTCTACTGTGAATCCCTCTATCTATCTATTGTCCTTATAAATTGAGCTACCAAAAACATTCTGGAATATGAATTATATGGGCACATAATTATTATTTCCCTAAAAATGGGATTTCTAGATAAAATGATTCATTTAAAGTCCTTAATATTTTATACATGTTTTACATTCTCTTCATCAGAGTAGGAGTGTCCACTTCTTCACAGTTTAAGAGATGGTTTCCAACCCTCACTGCTCATTGAAAGCATCTGAGGAAATCGTACAAAAATACCAATGCCTGGGCTCTCCCATAGATGAATTACAGCAAACTCAACATGTAGCCTGGGTTAAGAAGCGACCTCATCTGGGGTTCCTTCTCCTTCCCCATGTCCACAGCAGCGCCATCAAGGAAAACACTTTTCTCAAGCCTGAGCTCACAATCTATGTGGCGACTAACACATGGCGGTCCTCAACCTGAGAGGGGGTTGTTCCAGTTTGGTGTGAGTTTACTGATTTTTGTTTGCTTATCCTATCAGTTTCGGAGAGAGGGTGTTAAAACTTCCTAGGTAGGATTGTGGAATTATCTATTCTCCTTTTATTTAATTCATGCTCTGTCATTAGATGCCTACCCATTAATAAGTATTATGTTACCCAATTAACTTACACTTTTATTACTATAGAATATTTCTCTCAATTACTGGTAATACTCTCTTTTGAAGTTATCTTTTTTGTTTATTATAGCCAACCCAGTCTTCTTATGCTTGCTTTTTGCATTGAATATCAATTTTAATCAACTTATTTTCGACCTAACCCTGTCTCAGTATATCTTTTGTAAAGCCTGTTTAGTTGGGTGTTGTGGGTTGCTGTTCTAGCCATTCTGACAAACTCTGACTTTTAATTGGAGTTGATTTATGTCTACTATTTTATTATTTGTCTTCTGTTCATCCTTTCTGCATTACTATTAATCTGTTTCACCTTTATAACTGCTTTTGGATTATCTGAATACATCTTAATGTTCTACGCAATTTATATATTGGCTTTTTAATTATACTTTTTCACATTATATTTTTAGTGGTTGTGGAATTACAACATACATTTTTAACTTTTTAGTTTATTTAGAATGAATATTGGCACCATTTCATGTAAAATGTAGGGGTTGTATAAATATCATTAAGATAGAGTTTTTTTTTTGTTTTGTAATTCTTTAACAGTCTCAATATTTATCTCTTACTGGAAGAAGTTAGGTCCTCTTCTTCCCTTTCTTCTTCCTCTGGCTTCTCCTCCTCATCTTTCTTTTTGCAATTATGAATATATTTCATCCATTTGAAAACACCTATTTGCAGTCTCCTATCTTTCCATTTTTTATTTCCCTTCTTCTCTACTTTTCCAGGTTTCACTATGTTACCTAAGCATCTGTAATGCTTTACCTAGGCATCGATAAAAGCATGTGCTTGGAAGCCAGACTGTTTGGTTTGAATTACAACCTCTCTACTTACTAGTTATAGGATCTTGGGAAGGCAACCTCCCTCAGTTTTCTTGTCTATAATATAGGAATGATAATAACTCCTATCTCACAGGATTATGATGAGGAATGGGTTAAAATACACAGAGCCCTTAGAATAGTGACTGGCACATCAAAGTAACAACAGGTACATTATCCCCTAGTGCTTTGAAGGTTACGTATTCAGTTGTATTGCCAGTTGTGGCTACCTTTATTTAGAAAAATAAAGGAAACTAATTCTCTAACAGCAGCAAAAATATAATCATGGGTGTTAAATCAATTAGCAGAAGAAAAGAGATTTGGTGCACTCTTTTCCCACTCTCACAAATTATCCATTGTTTGAGTAATTTTAAATCCAGATAATGATAATTATTATTATAAGTATTCTCATTCAATAATTTTTGACATTTATAGTTTTTCATCACTATATTAACAATAGTTATTATATTACTTCTTGTTTCCTAATTTGGTTTCTCTCCATAATGTATCTTATGTTTTCCCAAAATTTATTTATTTATTTTATTCATCATTAAGTTAGTTGGATAATTTTTCTTTAAATAATTTGGAAGATGAGTGAGTAGTATAGAGTACAGAGTACTGTTGAGTACTTGGATTGCTGGGAATTTCTCTTTATTTCCTTCAATGATAAGAAAGCTAGGTGAGTCCTAGCTAGTGTGGCTCAATGGATTAAGTGCCAGCCTGTGAACAAAAGGGCCACTGATTCAATTCCCAGTGAAGGCACATGTGTGGGTTACAGGCCAGGTACCCAGTGGGAGTGCATGAAAGGCAACCACACATTGATGTTTCTCTCCCTCTCTTTCTCGTTCCCTTCCCCTCTATAAATAAATAAATAAATAAACAAACAAACAAATAAATAAATAAATCCTTTAACAAAAGATAGCTAGGTGAAACAGAATCCTTTAGTTATTGTCAACTACCTCCATTTCTTGTTCTTAATTACTTTCTGGAATTTAGTATAGTGGAGAAGTCTAATGACAATCTTTTCTTTCTGTCTGTAGGTTGAAAATCCCAACTCACACAAGACTGTTTTTATGATATTTACTGAAAAACCAATAATGATGATGATAATGATAACAATGAGACACCATTTAGATGATCTCTTCAGGTAGGTTTTCTTTCACTGTTGCACACTGTGTCCTGGGCAGTGAGGGTCTGCTGATTTCAACAGCACCTGAGTTAAAGAGAGTGACATTAAATCAGGTGGGCTCAAGCTCTGTTGGGGACTGCCCTGCCTGGTCTCAGGAAGCTGTAACCCCCCGTGACTTAGGCTGAGTGAAAGACCTCCAGATCAGGAGCCACTAAGGAGACAAAACTTATTTACCTGGCATGAACGCTGCCTGTTCTAATGCCTGGCTTCCCTTTTGCATGATCGGCAGTCAATGACGGGTAACAATTCTCTAAGAAAGAAAATGAATCTAAGACAGATGCAATCAGATGGGAATGCCTTAAGGGAAGAGACTCGGGGCTGTGGGTAAGAAGGGGTGATGGCATCAACCCCTGCCCCCTCGGCTTTGTCAAAGCCTGAGTCCTTGTGAGAAATCCAAGTCTCCTGACTGCCTTTGTTTTCTCTGTTAACTCAGGCCTGTGGGAAATAGCAGGGGCGGTGCAGCCCAGACCAGAAATGGTGGACCCCTGGGGTAATCAGGCCTGGGCCATAGAATGAGCAAGGTCTGTTTGCTGGAGGATGTTATTAGATTAGAATTTGAAGGCACAGACAGGAAACCAAAACTACCCTTTGAGCCCTGTTAGATAAAACCCCAATCTCTGCCCAGAATCACAGCAGGGGTTCTGTCTGCACCTTTGTAAGTCACCTACTTGTTTTGATCTTTTCTGCCAGACTGTGAATCCACAAACTAAGTCTGTTTTCTCAATGAAAATCTGCTTGGGAATGGAGGTGAGGTGCTCTTCACTAGAGAGAGTGGCCATGCTGCTTCTATTCCCCCACAGAACCATGGTTGTTTCTGTGTATGTTTTTCTCCAGTTTCGATGAGCATCCACAGCAGGGATGGATACTGCTGTCCGGTATCTGCCCCAAAGCTCCTCATTTGAAGACCTGCAGTCCAACAGGTGGCCAAAAACCTGATATAAATGAGATATCTGGCTAAGATGTTCTGGCTTCTTCTCTTTCATCTTTGTTAATGACTTTTGTGTGAGTTCCTTTACCTGTTTGTGTCTTAGTTTTATGTCAATTGGAGAAGTGAGACCACATCAAAACTCTCCATTGAGTTTTGACATGTTTACACTTATGTAACTACCATCTCAACCAAGATTTGGACCATCTCTACTACTCTAGAAATTTTCCTTCAAGCCCATTTCAAGTCAATATCCTACCTTCTCCTCACCCCTACTCAGACAGCCACTGATCTGCTTTCTGTCACTGTAGCTGAGTTTTGACTCTTCTAGAATGTTATATAAATGTAATCATAAGTATGTTTTCCAGTCAGAAAATGTAGGTGTCTGATTTGTATTTTTTGAAAATCATTTATACTATTTTATTTGTTGTTTCCCCCTTTTATTTTTGTTAAGTAATACTTTATTGTATGACTATACCACTTCATTTGTTTAGAATAATATTTATTGTTATTATTATTATTATTAGGTCCTGGATCTCCTCTAACTCTGTGAGTTCCTTAAAAGCAGCCATTGTACTTCATATAGTGATTGGCACAAGTACTTCAGTAAATATGTCTTAAATAAGTTAGTAAATGGAACAAACACAACTTGGGAACAATCATCTGGGTCTCTTTTTCAGACCTATGAAGATGCACATAGAAATTGGGTCTAGAATATGGCATATATGAAGACAATGTCAGATGCATACAATTGTGGTTGGTGATATTTCTCTTCCGAGGCAGAATCCTCACATGGACCCGGACTGCCCATGTGCTCGAGTGTGGGGTCCAGGAAAGAAAGGTGGAAAGAGATGAGAGGAATTGGTGGAAATTAAGGGAAAAAAAGATGAAGTTTTTCAAATGAGACAGAAGCCAGAGAGAACTTCTGATGAAGGAGAACGTTCTAGACTTGGGTATGAGTTTTACCTCTATTTCTTAGTACTTGAGTCACCTTGGATGAGCAATTTCATCACCATGGAACTCCATTTATTCATACAAATGGACTAGATGAGCTCTAAGAGTCCTTCTAGTTCTAAGACACTATAAAGCCCATTTTGCATGGATAAACAAGAGAAAGAACTGACCATGCACTGTCAAAGCTCTACCCACAAGACACAGGATTACTGGTTACTATGAAACAGTTTGGTTTTACCAGGCAAGCCCCCAGAAAGTGCCTTTTTTCTTAGATTCTCTGCCTGAACTCCTGATCCTGAGCTGTTCACTAGGCAGCTTGCAGGGTGGGGGAATGTTAAGACTGACTAATGCTGAGTCACTGAAAGGAGGAGGTCAATGTCCATAGGTCGGGTCACAGGAGGGTGGGCTACATCGGCAGTGCCCTATCTCTGATCCAGGAAAACCTTGTCTTTTAGTGATGTTTCCACAGAGAGTGCAGAGAGAAGGCTCTTGCAAGACAAAAGACACAAGCCCAAGAGCAAATGTCTGACTAGCTCATTACCTTTTTAGCACTTAGAGGACTGAGTGTTCTATTTAATGGGAAGGTGTGTTTTCTCCCTAGCAAACATCAGTGTCTGATCCTCAGCTCTCATTTCTGGATTTCATAGACAGAGCATTCACTGTTGAAGGTGGAAGCTAATAAAAATCCCCTAGGAAAATTTGGGTGTTTATTGTGGGAATCATCTTTAAATCCTCCTTCTTGGGACATTCTTTCCTCCGTAGCTTGTTTTCTCTTAGGGGGGGAAATGGTTCAGGCATAAGAGCTTATGGGAGGATCTTAGTAATAAGAGGTCAATCCTGCCATTTCAATAAGCACTTAGCTGATTCCAAACCCTGGTTTCCTTCCCAGAAAAAAAAATAACTTGCTCTCAATGAGTCTTCAGTCTCTAAGTCTCAGAGTTGTTTGCATCAATGTGAACAGCAGAGCATCTGTATTTCATGAGGCCTTGCCTCTTATGAAGGTCAGAATCACTTACTGTGGCTGCTGGAATTTCACCCAGTTTGTGGGCTATTCTTCAGTCTGTTATTACTACTCAGGAAGTTTCATAGAAAGCTGTGGTATATGCAGTTTTCACTGTATTTTTTTCTTGGACCATGGTTAATATCCTTAAAAGATATAAAATATTTAAAAATAAATATGTACTCTCATAATGGACTCAGTGAGTAACAGTCAGACATTAATTTTTTTGCAATTTGAACTTTCTATAATAGTGGATTGAACACTAAAATGTTTCTAGGGTGACTTTAGTTTTCAATGGACTCTTGGGGCAAGAGAGGGCACTGACATCCACCACCGATGGGCTGTGTGCCAGTCACATAGTTCCTCTGGGCTTTAGTGTCCTCTGTAAATGAAGGGGTTGGAGGTAATCATTGGGAGGTTTCAGTTTTGAGTCTAACCAGGATGCTGGACTCAAACAACTAAAGAATTCCTGGCTAAGACTAAGCTTGTAGAGACCAAAGAAGGAAAACAGAAGAAATAGGAGGAAGCTATAATAAACTCTGGAGTGATGAGGGGGATGTTTGCATGTGTGTGTGTAGGAAGGAAGTTGGCTGGGGAAGAATAAAACAAAATAATTATTAGAGTTTTTCTGCTTCTTCATTGCCATTGCTTTGGAACAAAGAAGTAACCCCCTCTCACCTGCTGTATCTTGATCTCTGGTCCAGAATCCTCAGGACTCAAATTAGGGCACATGGAAAACCAGTATTTATGAAAGCCCCCAAAACAGATGTGCACTAGTTAACTACTGTAGTGATTCAGCACCAAACAAAAAAGTACCATGCAACCTCTCCCTTCCAGGACAGGCTTCCTCTGCCAGGTGAGTGTTCTAGGAACCCATCTGAATCATTGTGCTATCTGGGATTGTTGTAAGAGGCTGTGTTCAGCTTCAGTGAATCTTTTTACAGACTCAACACATTTGCCCATTGCATGATGAATAACTTATGAGCACACCTGCCCACACCATGCCTAGTGTTCAGTAGTTTTTGACCAGAAAGGACATGACCCCCATGCCCCACCCTCCCAATTCATCTGATCTCACCCCAATTGACTTCTTTAGTTTCCACAGATGAAAAAAAAATCCTCAAAAGGGAAACACTTGCCAATGTGGAGGATGTGAAACAAACAAACAAACAAATAAATAAATAGTTGAAGCACTAAAAGGCACCAAAATTGACAAGTTCAAAAACTGTTAAACAGCGGAAAAAATGCCTCAATGGGTGTTTTGCATCTAATGGAAAGTACTTAGAAGGTGACTAAAGTTAAATATGTAAGAATAAATACATAATTTTTATAAATAAATTCTGGGTTTTGGGGGTCCCCCTTCATACATACATGTTTCCTATGTGATTTATATACAAAAGTCAATTAAGTTTTAAAACAGCAGTAACAACCAGAAAAATTATTAAAAGAAGTCAAAATTTAGAGTAATATCAGAAGATAGTAAGCACATAAAGGAACAAAGTGAACAATATAATTATAAGGTATCCACAGAAAAAAATATTAAAAATGTGTGGAGATACTAAAAGTCCTAAGTAAAAAATAAAACATACTTATTGATAAGACTTAATGTTGTGAATATGCAAATATTCCCCCAAATAATGTATGGATTCATTGCGTTTTCAAAGAGAACACTCACAGAATCTTTCAAGGCAATGAATTGTCTTGGTAAGATAATTCCAAAATTTATATTCAAGTGTAAAGGGCCAAGAATTAACAAGATTTATTTATATCACAAACTCACACACACACACATATGTGTATATATAAGCAGTATGAAGGGACTTGCCGTAGGGAGGACTTCTTATAAAGTTATAGTTTGGGGGCAGTGTGGCTTTGGCATGAGGGTAGACAAATTGATTAGTAGGAAAGAAGAGAAAACCCAGAAATAGGTAGCAAGAGATGTGACATGTGAGATTAGTAGGGAAGAAAAGAGACTTTAATAAATGGGGCAGGAAAAAAACTGGTTGTCCATATGGGAAAAATAACTGCATCTCTATCTCATACCACATATAGAAGTCAATCTGAAATGAATTAAGGGTTCAAATATCAGAATAAAACTTTAAAATACTTAGTATAAATTATAAATAGTATTTAGACCTAGGTATAAGAATGATTTTCTTAAACAAGGAACAAAAAAGACCATGTACAACAGGAAAAAAAACTGGCAGATTTGACTTTTTAAAATTATTAATTAAAACATACTTTTAAAAGGGAAAATAATTTACAAACTAGGAGAAGATATTTTCAAAGTGCAGAAATAAAGCATTCATATCAAGAAGAGGTAACTTATATAAAAAAGTAATAAGAGAACAAATAAAAGATGAGCAAATGTCTTAAACAGGCAGTTCACACATAGCCAACAAACATGTTGGAGATATTTGATATCATTAATGATGATGTCAATGCAATTCATGGTGATAACATTTTATACTCATCTGATTGACAAAAATTTATGAAGCTGACAATATCTGGTGCAGCAGGAGATATAGATCTGTCAGTTCTCTAAGATACAATAATTTTGAGTCATTTGTTCCCAACATTGAATGTTCACATACCCAGTAACTCAGCGTTGCCACTCCTAGATGTATACTAAGAGAAACAAGCATACAGGAGAAATGTACAAGACTGTTGTTAGCAGAGCTGTTTGCTATAGTAAAAACCAGAAAACAACTAAAATTTCCAGGAAGGAAGAGTAGTTGAATAATCTACTATACTGATATAATGGAATATTATATAGCTACCCAAATCCACAAATATAGTGGCATGCAACAGTCTGTATATCTTAGCAATACACCATTAAGTTTGTGAAGACTACATATAGCTCCATATCCTTCTCATAAAACTAAAAATTGTATGTGCTTATAATCTTAGAAACACATATAGGTACTATAAGTGCACATGAAAGGGAATGCAAGGACATTATGAATACAGGACTTGGGACAATGGTACCTCAGGTGGGGAAAAGCAAGGAGTGGGACAGGAAAATCACATGGCTATATGTAAGTTAGTGCCCAATTCCCACTTCTCATTTGGGATGTCAGGATCATGGATACTTATTACATTATTTTACATTATTATGAGCTAAGAAAGAAATAAAGGAAAAAAAGAAGGGAGGGAAGGAGAGAGGGTAGAGAAAGAGGGAGAGAGAGAGAGAAGGAGGAAGAAAAAGAAAAAAAGAGGAGAGCAATGAAGAAAACAAGAAAGCAAGCTTATTAAATGCTGCTCTATCTCTCAACAAGATGAAGTTCTCAAAGCAGACTCTCAAAATTTTTCTCTGCAGAGCAGCACTTGCTAACTTGTTTCCCGGCCTATGGGCTCTGGTTAAATCTGTCCTCATTAGGGATATGAAAGAAAACACTGATGCACCTGGGACATGCACGTATGTGAACAGTTGCCAACCACAGTGGCAAATCTCTGGCACATATTTAGGAAACACACACACATTAGAACAGATATATCCTGTATGCAGAAAAGACAAACCCTCCACCATTTGTATGCTTCCCTTCCTTTACTTTTTCCTTCTCTTCTTTTTCTTTTTTCCTTTTCCTCATTTCCTTTTTCCTAAACCTCTACACCTTGCTCACACTCTGAAGGTACGATCGTGTTGAATTTCCCTAGGGAGAAGAAAGTATGTTAAGTCTTTGTCCTGGTGGTACCAGAATACATTTTGTTTGGGCAATTTATATTTTATGACACACATGTAAATTACTATGTGGAATTTAATAGCCCAATTGAGTACCTTCAGTTGGAGCCAAATTGGCATTTATTTCCTGATTTTTGAAGGGGGTTTCTGGGCTTAAGGATGGGGAACTTCTCACAGATGGCAGCATTTTGATTTAAAAAATTTTTCTGTGGGGAGATCAGTTCCAGACTTGCCCGACTCATAGAGCTTGGGGGGAAGAGAGGAGCGGAAGGTGGTAATTTGCTAAGAAAGGAAGGAAAAACAATAATATTTATTTGATTACATTTTCTCATGTTCTAGTAGGGGGTAAATTATAGGCCTAATGACTTCAGTGTTGAGGGTTTGCCTGGAACAAAGCCTCCTAAGATGCCGAGGGTTTCGGAGTTAAAGGGAACTCAGCAAAGTGGAAATTCTTCCTATGTCCCCACTAGGGTTTTATGTACAAGGTCAGCATTTCCAATGATACTGTTTGGCTCCAAACAGCCACCATTTTCCTGCTCTCCTTATGTTGATCAAAAAAAAAAAAAATAGCAATAAAATAATAGGGGGAGAATTAGTGGATTATTATTGATAAAAATATGAATGTAGTAGTACTTTTACTTCCATTTTAAAAATGAAGAAACTGAGACTTTCTGTCCCTTGCATATGATTTACTGGATGTTTAGACTTGAACTTTGTGCAAGTGTGTGATATTATTTTCCAAACACTGAATTCCCTAGCCTTGCCACAGTAGTTCCAGACCCCATTTTGCAAAGCCTCCCATGTCCAGAAAAGGCAAGGCAGGGTGGGCTCCAGGATCAAATGCGCTGGAATGGCCCTCAACCCGCCTGACTGACCAATCCCAAGGATTTGGTTCACCCCGGTGCCCGAGTCTGCCTGAGGTGAATCCATGCACTGGAAGAGCAGAGGCTTGGGGAGTTTGCGGGCTCGGGATCTGAATCCAGACCTTCTACCACAGGAGTGACCTCGGAGGGATTTTTGACCACTTCAAGTTTCCCATTGCTCACTCTCCATTTAGGAAAGATAATACCTGCCTCTTGTGATGGTTGGAAGCCTATAGAAGCTTCGCCAGCAAAGCCCCAGCACAGCGCCAGGCCAGAGGGGCGGGGGGGGGGGGGGGGGGGGGGGTGGGGTGGGTTGTCTGTGGAGCTGCTCCAGTCCACAGTCCTGGACAGGGGATTTTTATCTTAAAGAACCACAAGGCTTTACACTCTGTTTAGAGAATCAAAGCGACAGAGAAATGGAAACGCACATTCAGGTCCTCCGATAGGATGGAATTGCTTGGAATTTCTACTAGGCCAGAAGGGAAGCCTCTCCTCTTCCTGCAAAACTGAGCCCCGCCCTCCTTAGTGATCCTGGGAGGGGACTGCAATGGCAGAAAGAACACTGTATTGAAAAAAAATCCTTATTACTCAAAATCCCAGCTCTGCCGCTTCAGAGCTGGGTGACCCTGAACCATTCCCATGGCCTATATGAGTCATATAAATAATACCTGCTCTGTCTCCTTCCTGATGTTAAAAGCATTGAAAAGAGGCCAAACATGCAGAAAATACTTTTTAATTATAAAGTAACCTCCAACATAAAGCTGCATTATATTTACTCTTGTAATTATTAATATTCTATTCTGCAACGTATATTTCTCTATAAAATTTCTCAAGGAGACCAATACTTAAAAATCTTCCTAAAATAGACCAAAACTTTCTTTGTTGGTAAAAAGTCTGACTTCCACTGCCCCTGGTGGCCTGGACTCTGTGCTTATGAATATCAGAAGGGTCTAGCTCACTGAGAACCATGGGGAGGTTGGGGGCTATTTGTAATCTATGAGACCAGAGGAGAATAATATCATGTGCTTCCTCATCTCAGTGGCAGAGAAATTCGTTCTTAACATAGCTAGCAACCTTCAAATAAATGGTCCTTGTGACCAGGTATTTGTAAAAGGTTAATTGAAGGTTCATTTCACATTTTCATGGAATCTCAACCCAGGGACCTGATTGCACTTGGCTCAGTTCACTCACTGTTCATCTCCCTTCTACCTGCACTCATCCAATGATAAAATGCCATCTTTCTGTTACTGGCATTTGACCTTTAAATGGCAAAGAGCTGCTTTGTCATCGGATAACATTGTGAAGAGCCATAAAGGGGGAAACAAAGTTAGAATACTAACTCATTTCAAGCCACTGCATTATAAAGCCCTTAGACTCAAGCATCTGTCAAAATAGGGGGAAAACAGGGTTCTAAATCCCCCCCATCCCAGAGTTGATTACTGCAACACTATGTCATTTATTGAGAGCCAGCTTTGCCATGGTTCATCCATTCTCTCTTTCAAATTCAGACTTAAGATTACCGTTTCCTTCTATCTGTCCACCCACTTCCTCTGTTTAGGGTTATGCTAATAATTTACACCTGATTGCTGTTGCATGCTAATGCATAGTTCTGTTTCCTTGGGTTGTCCAGGGTCCCCAGTCATGGGAACTGAAGATTCCCCAGTGCTCGAGCATCCTCTGTAAGCCCCTGTTGGGCAGCCTCAGCAGTACACAGGGTACTGAGGAGTCATGTGTCTGCCGTCAAGTTGCTGGGCCACTCTGCCAAGCCTTTCTGCACCTCTGCTTGCAGAGCTGTAAGGTAGCATGTGTTCAAGAGCATCACCTCTTCCAATGGGAGTATTCTGAGGAATAACTAATGCTAAACCTTGTAAAACACATGGACACCATAAAACAGGATATGAAAATGTGCTTTTAACTTTTCTTTCAGGACTGTGGGGAAGAGAGAAGAGAACAGAAGAAGAAGGCACTGTGTCTGCATGTCAGTGCCACACTCTGAACATCCTAATCCTTTTATGTTTTTGCACCCCACAAATCAATAAGTAATATCTCTGGTATGAAAGACAACTATGTAGGATGGTAAAGGAGAATGAATCCATCAATGAGCCAATGCTAGCTTTTCTAATTCCAGCAAGGTTTCTGGATACTTTAGGAATCTAAGGTGACAAGTGTTCCTCATTACTTGTCAGCCTGTCTCCCTACTCTTGGCCATCATCACCACTCTTCTGCCACTCCTCACTTTGCATCATGGGGAGTTGTCATTCAAGGGGGCATGTTGGAGAGACAGCTGAGTTCATTGTTATCAAATCAGCACCTTAAGAAATTCTTCTCAAGGCCCTGGTGTTTACACTTAAACCCCTGCCTCGTACTGTTTTCAAATCAACACATAAAATGCACAAGAGTTAGATAGGAATTTAAGAGATGTAGAACTATAAGAAATGGTACCTGAAATAGCAGGCATGGAACAATTCAAACATCACATAAAACTTTATATTAGTCAAAGTTAATATTGAATGGGTTGTCAATTTGTAGGGTTCTGGAGAAGAAAAAAATCCTATAAAAATAAGAGTTGTCAGAACAACCTTTGCAAGTAAATAAGAATTGAACCAAGACTTTTAGGTGGATAAAATTGGAATTGGGGCAGGTTGGGGAGGAGATGAGGATGCCATTACAGGGAAGGCAGGATAAACACAGGTACAGAGAAGAGAAAGGGCTGGCATGAGTGTGAGGGGGACATTCTGAGGAACTGGAGAGGGACTGGAGAAAGTGTGTGCTGGGGCAGGGGAGCTCGCTGTCCAGAGCCAAGATTTTGTGGGAATTTGAAAGCAATGCTAATGGCCTTACTTTTCATAAAATGGTTAGATGATGAGGTCTAAAGGAAATGCTACTTGTTTTGTTGTGGACTAAAATTTATGAACATTGTGAGAGCTATTTACAGCTCAAAATCTTTTTCCCTCTAACTTCCCAGTGTAATTTGATGTTTTGGAATCCAGGAATTAAGAGAGGTAGAACTTTTAGATAGCTGGGCTTTATTGTCCCCACTGCAGGTCTACTTTGCAGCATCATTATTATAAACAAATCATTGAAAATATTGTTCAGATGTTATGAAAATATAAAACAGAGTGTAGGATAGAAGAACCCCCAATTCTCTAGCTGCACAGGGTGAGCTTAATACTTAGGCAGAATAGGTAAATGTCTAGTCATGGTGTGGATTCAGGGATTTTGGCAAGTGCACAAAGTGTCAAAGAAGAAAAGGCTCCCCCAGCTTCTAGCTGACTGCAATTCCACCAACAGCCCTAATCTCTTTACTTTAAGGTGTTGATCCCTGTAAAAATGTCTACCTCATGGAAGCGGTAAGAATTTAAGCTGCCCCTCAAGCTACGGTCCCATTTTTTTTGCTTCCTTTTATTGTAAACTTTTTAATTAAGTGGACTACACCCCACAGCCCCCATTTCCTTACCACCCACTTTCTCTTTAATCTTGAAAAATCTAGTTTCTGTCCCACCTTTCACCAGAAGCCATTCTCCCCAAGGTGACCAAAGATCTGCTAACCACCAACTCTCTCCTCACTGCTCTGAACCCTTTACAATGTCCTCTTCCTGAAACTTGCCTTCCTCAGCATCCAAGTCACCATGTGCCATGATCTTCCCCTATTGGACCCAATGGTTTTTCTATGTAACTTCACTGGTTCCTTGTCCTTCTGTGATTCTTTACAATACCTAATACTTGTAAATTCCTTTACTGGTCACTACACACATTCATTCCTATTTTCTCTGATTTTCAAAGCTTTTAGAGGTAGCTATATTATCACCATATCAAGGACGAGAACATCAAAGCTCAGAGCATTGCAAATAAGCCGTGCAAGTGAAGAGTGAATGCAGGTGTCCTGACTCCACTCCTGGCCTTCACTCTAATTACAGACACATATGCACAGCCAGATTCCAGTCCTCTTTCCTTCCTCTGGACTTCCCACTACAATAAATCCAGTTGCCTCCATAACTTCAACGTGCTCATTTATTCAACATGAATTAAGCTTTGTTCCAGGATTTTAAGAATCTGGAAATAAAATTTGGACAACACATCTCTAACTAAAACCCAGCAGTATAGGAAGGCAGAATGAGGAAGGGTTGAGTTCTGTGTTAGAATCCTGGTTTTTCTACTTAGTGGTCTTATATTGTAGGGAAAGTAATCCTTGCTATTCTTACTTCCCTTTATTTGTAAAATAGGAATAATATGAATAATTCTTCCTAGTTTCATAAGGGGGAAAGGAAATAACATGGACAAAACATTTAACATGGGGTCTGAGACATTGAGAGAGCTCACACATACATGTGAGGTACTGTTATTGGCTCTAGTAAAGAGGCCTGAAGAAATGTCTTTGGAATTAGACCAAAGACCTCCTTCTTTCTGTCGATAGTACCAACATCACTCATTCCCCCAGTCACCTGGATTTGAAATCGGGACCTGTTCTTACCTTTATCCAATTTACTACCAGCCCTGGTTTGGTCTTCCTTGACTGGGTCCTCCCATTTAAGTCACCAGTGACTCAGTCACCATGGTCTCTCAGTTCCTGACCTCTCCTGACCCCAATTCAACCTTCCTTTGTTAGTTAGATTACTTTTTCAAAACCACAGCTTTTACTATTTTTTCTGGACTGAAAAACACCTAGTAGTTCTCTATTACCTATAGCAGAAAGCACAAATGGTTCCACATAGAATTCAAAATCATCCTGAATGTGATCCCCACACCTAACCCTCATTTTCTGTTCAAAGTCTGAATTCCAACCAGAATCACTACTCACAGCCCCAGACATTTGACTTGTAACCCTACCTTCCCCACTGCTATGTCCTCTTCCAGGTACTCTTCTGAGATACCCTCTGTTTACTTCTCTTCTCACTGGTCTTGGCCCTAGCTCAGCTTCCACATCCTTCTTCTCCAAGTCATCTCTACTATATTCAAGCCCCCACAGTTACAGCAGCCACTATTTATTGATCACTTGCTGTATACTTTACCCACATTATGTGTTATCAAATACTACTACCCTGCAAAGGAGGTATTGCTACCATCCACATTTTATAGCTGAAGAAACAAAGCCTTTAAGGGTTAATAAACTTCACTATTCACTCATTTGTAACATCCTTTCTTCCATTTAAAAATAAACACCTGTTATGTTGTATAAATATTTTAAATATTTCTGTGATAATCTTCTTTCCTTGCAATGGACTATGTGCTTCTTGAGGCCATCTTTGATGACTTAACAGAATATATACCTGTAGCTATAAATGACTCATGTCTAGATGTTCCATGGAAAATAAAAAAGATTAGTATACCTGATTGTCATGTACATTCTCAATAAATTCTCTATATCTTGAGATACCTGACAAAGGAAAAAGAAGCTCATACTAGCCGAAAGGAGCATGAGTGTGTATCAGTCAAGTTATTATACTTAGAGAAAAAGAGAGGGAAGGTACTGATTTTGATGTAAGAGGTCTTCTTTGAGTACACACTTATATTACTATTTAATGATACTCTTGAAGGCATATTACCAACACCTGGGTCACTCCAGAGATTTGGGGTCACAATGTACCACATTTTGTGACATTGTGGAATGGATCTACATGCCAACTTTGATATTGCTATCCCTAGAATCAATATTTTTGACCACAAGTTTTTTCCCTTTGTTTTTGTGACAATGCATCTTCCTTATAAGTAGGGGTATTGTTCTGTGTTCGCATTGGGATATCCAATATGTGTTTGTATATTACAGGCAGCACTAATTCATCTTCCATTATAGACCCGATAGATAATTATGAGAGAAAGGTGAATGTGAGACCTTAAAAACATTCCACAGAAGGCTCTTCATTTTCTCTTCTCATTCCAATACTCATCCAAATTCTGAAACTAACTCAGTTATTTAAACCTGTGTTTTTGGGAGTACAATTTTAGGAGAGGTTGTCTAATAGATAAGAAAAAAGGACATTCTTTAAAAAGTTAGTAATAAACATAAAATTAAAAGACATTGTCTTGAAAAGACATATTTCTAGGCCAATCTTAAAGACATGAGAATATCTAGGTACAAGATCAAGCTTTCTCCTTGATCTTTATTTAAGGCTCCTACCCTGGGGTTGATGTTCTCTAGTCCCCTCACCTGTGGTGGCTTCTCTGGGTCCCCCAGCTCCCTTCAAAGGGAAGCACCTTGTGTTGTTTCTCTCCAGTTCTCTATTCTTGTTGATTCCTCAGAAGCTTTTATCCCCTGCTTCTTTTTAGAAGTCAACTTTTTTCTTTCATGCAACTTGGCAGGAGCCCCCAAAGACTGAAGATTATGGTATTTCTCTGTATCTGTGTGTGAATCTTTGTAATTATATTCTCAATCACAAAGGAGTAATTTTCTTTACTCCTAAGCCCCAAAGCTCCCCTCTAAAATTTACAACCTGCTTCTGACTCAACCTGCTTTAAGTTGCTAACTTACTAAATTCCAAGACTACGAGAACATAATTACTTTTCAAAAGCAGATTTGGTCAGAATATACAAGTACTAAAAAAGGAATATGAAGCATTTGCCCACAGTCTTATTCCATTATATCGGTCAAAAGAATCAAAGTGAACTCTATATATTCTTGGCATCTCTGGATCACAAGTCTATCAAGAGAGGTGTGGTGTCCACATTAAAATCCTTTTGGTTTCTTAAGTCAAAATTAAGTTTTGAATCCAGAACAGAGCAGACAGCAATGATTCAGCAGTCATTGGGCTCCTGCTCTGTGGGGTCCTGTGTTGGGCTCCATGGGGAATAGGAATGTGAACCAGACACAGCTCTTCTCTTCAATAAGCTTAGAGCCTACTAGATGACAGCAGAGTACACACACAAATCATTCAGACACAAAGCAGAATTTCAAGGGAATAAATAAGAGAGAAGACAGCTAAAGACTCAGTGATAACTTTGTAAATGAAAGACATTTAGGCTTTACTTTAAAAGACAGAGATGATATCAGCAAGCAGAAATGATGGATGGGCGTTCTGGATACAGCAAGAGAGTGAGCAAAGATGATGCAGGCTGAAAAATCCCAGCCATGATCTCAATAATTAAAAAGTCACATTTGGCTAAAGCAGGATTAAAATTAAGTTGAGTGGTGAATAACTGGCCTAAAACTGAGGTTGGTAGCATATAAAGTGAGGCTTAAATATAAAGAAGTTTGAACTTTATTCTTTGGCAATAAGAAACCACTGAAATTTTCAGAAATGATACGATATCAAATCCTTTGGTGATAGAAAATTCAAAATCACCTTTGGTGTGGAATCTTGTCAGAATATGATTGTAACCCTTGGGGTGTGGAAGTCCTTTTTAAGTTTATCAGCACTGAAAAAGAAAGAAAGAAAGATTAATAGAGCAGTGATGGAGGACAGAATGAATCCAGGCATTCTTTGTGGATATTAATGTTCTGTTTCACAGTGCAGGATGCCAACTGCCTCCACCATCGTAACAATGGATGCTCAAAGCCTGGTGTTCAATTGGGTGTTAGGCAACATGTTCCAGAATCTTTCTGTTCTCTAAACAGCTTTGCCATCCATGGGAGAAAATATGTGGTCTCTCCCAAAAATTCAAGCATAGTCTTTACGGGCATTTTGTCGGCATAACAGCAGACTGTTAGCATACAAACAGTCATTAACCACAGGCTGTAGGCAATGCTAATCCAGAGTGCATGGCAACCCTTTGGAACCAGGAAACCTGAGCTATAGCTCTTAGGCTCCCAGCAGCTCAGTCCTTAGCCCAGTTTGGCCCAGCTTCCCATCCATGATAACAGGGCTAACTGCTTGTGCCCTAATGTTTAATTTTCGTTAGTGGATGTTTAACTGGATGAAAGGAAAATCAAAGGTCAACATTCTTTTTCTCTCTGAAAATACAATGTAAGAACTGGACAGGGATCTTAAAATCTTAATGTTCAGCTATAATTCATATGTGGATACTGAGACCCAGAAGAGGAAGAGTGACATGCAAAATTGTGCAGTGGTTTGTGGACGTCTTCCCATTTTCCAACACTACTTCTCTCACCTTCTCATGTTCAATAAATCCAGAAAGCAATGATTCCTTTTCTTCAGTTTTTAATTCATGAATGCCCTTCTTTCAGTGTTTCTCCTGGAGATCTAAACTTATAAACCATTTCATTTAGTTCTGATCCTTCTCCACAATGTCTCCTGAACATAGATCTTCATAGACTGCTTGACAGAATAAGAGCACAGAGAAAAGGAAGTACTGACAGACCCAAGGAGCCAGAATAGGCAGAAGTGTGAGGGAATGTGCCCACAGTGGCACAGCCCACTCAGCCCAATGGATGTCAAGGACAAACTGTGGGATGTCTGTCATGTCAAGGTCATAAGAAAAACAATTCTGGACGTCTCATCCCAACACTTTATTTGTGTATGGACTAAATAAACTATGAAGGCTGTTACCACATGTGAAGTGTTGAGTTTGCTGCAGAGATTGGCCATCCTTTATTTTGCCTATGAAGTTCAAATTTCTATGACATAGAATCTAGACCATAGATCCATATCCTAGTGGCAGCTGCCTCTCACCAAAACTCACATAGGGCAGAGTTGTATAAATGCAGGATGTTGAGTGGCCAAAGTAAATAACCACCCCATGCAGGTGAGAAAACTTATTACCATAAAAAGGCCAGTTCTGGGATTGGATACTGACCATGGCAGAGAGATCCCAGGGTCCAGAAGATATGTGGAAGGGCTGCAGGTAAAAGAAGAGCAAGCTGAAACATTTGGATGCCACACCTGTTCTCCTCTCCAAGTTCCCAGAAAAGAAAGGGCCTTGGCACATTCAGATGGCACACTTTGATCAACTGAAATGATCACAACAGAATCATTACCTCATACTCAGGGAATATGGCACCATAGGAGACATGTTAGACACCGTGACATAGATCCAATGAAGTGCTTTTATATGGAATTTTACTTCCCATGATGGATCCTGGCTTGAAGACAATGCAATTGATCATATTGCTTGGTGTGTAGTTATATGTGTTTTTTGGTGGGGCAGGAGTGAATATAGGACTTGGAAAATTAGGGATATTTTTCCTCTCTGGGATAAAGTTTCTTTGATTCTTGTCATTATAACAAGATAGGGAAATTCAGAATTCTAAGAGAATACCTTAGACTAGTCTCTCTCTGCTCAAAACATCCCCTTTATACTTATTAAAATTCCCTTTTTCAAATTCAATGGGATGTTATGTACCATTCACATATTAACCTTATACCTTTAGTGTTCCACCAAAAGGGAAATCACTTAATAGCCAGAGTAGACTAGACTTTGGCAATAATTTGACTTTCCCAGTGATGGGCTGGGAACACAAGTAGATTTCTTCTATAACCTCATAGCTGATGTTCTGTAGGGGCAACTGGGCAATTGTTCAAGTAGTTGGAGATATTCTGACTCATTTTATTTCCTTCCTTGTGGCAGAATTGTATTATAAACAATTTTATTTCCTAATTTATTTGGGGACACTGAAGGGAAGCTTTCTCTCTACATATATGTACTATATATAACACCTATTATATGGAATATATAATATATATCTCTATGTATAATATCATGCAAACATGATTTCTAAACAAAGAGAGACTTTAAACATGGAAATTATAGATATAACATATTCTTCTCTTTGTCACAGATATGAAACTTATTTTTTGTGAATGAACTTGTAGTTTGCCTCTCTAGGTTAATAACAATACAAAACATTTATATTATCTATTTGCTTTCTATAAAAAAGAAAAATAATTACATTGTAATGTTAAAGGTTTTTGATTCTCAAAAGATCATGTCTTCTTTGCTTGGGCATGAGAGTATTAGGGAATAAGATCGATATTAAATTATCAAATCTGTGATTTCTAGTTCTCAGGAAGAAAGTCTTTTATTTTTTGAAATATAGGCTGACTAGCAATCCTGAAACTCTGATTACCAAAGACAAATTAAAAAAAAATTAGAAAGCTTTTAAATTCACAGATCAAATTGTAATAAAGCAAGAATATTCTTCTAAAGACAGGAAAAATGTGAGCACATGACTTCAGGATGTGAAGTGAACCCAGGAGCCACCACTGTCCTTGGGCAGGCTCTGCTCTAAGAAGCCGGGAATTCTGGCATTAGTGACCACATGCAGATGAGGGAGAGGGGACAAAGCCTTTGGCTTTTCCAGGGTGAAGAGGTATATCAGAGGAATGTCTGTGATTATATATATCTATATATATATATATATATATATATATATCTGTCTGTATCTACCTATCTATATATATACACACATATACAAGAACTTATAGTTTTTATATATTATATTATATATAAATTTTGTATATGTATATAAAATCAGTGGCACATAAGAAAAAGGTGAACTAGGGCAACTCCACAAATGTCTTGGGCTTTGGCTCTAGATGAGCAGGGAAGTGCAGAGAGTTCTCCTCTAAGAAATCACAGTCATCACTGGCTTCACATGGGTTTATACACTGAATTTGCAGTATTTATGTGGCTCCATAACTTACAATTTGAGAATTTTAACTAAAGCTCACTTATGGCTGAACTAGGTTTGGTAGTAGGCCAAGGAATCTGGCAGAAACAAATGCTGTTTCTTCATGACAAATAATCACACTTCAGGCCTTAAAAAATTTCCACTGATGGAGTCTGAGCAAACATATACTCACAATCAAAAATAATAAAACAGCTCTGGCTGGTGTGGCTCAGTGGATTGAGTGCTAGTTTGCTAACCAAAGAGTCGTCAGTTCTATTCCCAGTCAGGGCACATGCCTGGGTTGCAGGCCAGGTCCCTAGTTGGGGGTGGGCAAGAGGCAACCATGCACAGAAGTTTTTCTCACTCCCTTTCTCCCTCCCTCCCCTCTCTCTAAAAATAAATAAATAAAATCTTTAAAAAATAAATAATAACACACATAAAGCTACTGAGCATAATGGGTTGAGAGCAGAACCAACAGCAGAGTCATTCCTTAAAAATTTCAGGTGAAAGTTATTAGATACAGAATACAAAATATGTATGTTTAATATGCTTAAAGAAATATAAGGATAGAAATTATGAATAAGAAGAGGCTATCAAACTTAACAAGATTTATATGTAAATATACTATAATATCTTTATTTCAAAATACATAAAATGATGCAGATATATATTTAAATCAAGACTCAATAAAAGGAGCAAACAGAAGATTTAATTGAATTGGAGAGTAAATAAAATGGAAGGAACACTTAGAGGTATAAACAGAATGCATTACAAAGAGAAAAACAATCAGAAAAAAAGTGAAAGAGATATTGAGTAATGTTGAAGAAAGAGCAAGAATGGTAAAACATGCATTTACTCAAAGTTCCAAAACTTTAATGGAAAAAAAACAAGGGAAATGTAATGTTTATATTTGATGGTTGAGAATTTTCCAGCACTGATAAAAGATATGACTCCTTAGATTCAAAAAGCCCAATAATCTTTATATAAGAAAAATAAAATAAATTGATAATTTAAACATGTCATAGTGAAACAGTAGAACTCTAAATGAAATAAATTGACTTTAAGATGGACAGTGAAAAACAAACATGTACACAGAAAAGAAAGTAGATTGCATCTGACTTCTCAGTAGCACCCAGAAGACACCCAGAAGACAATGGTATAATATTTTTAACTGATGAAAGAAAATAATTTTCAACCTAGAATTGCATTTCTACCTGAGTTACTTTTCAAAAACAAGGATTAAATAAATACTTTTCCTGAGAAAAGTCTGAGAAAGTTGATCAGCATGGACTTGCATTACAGGGACTTCTAATCTTTATATTTCAGGAAGAAAGAAGGTTGAGAATACAAGGAAAACCGAGTAAAGAAAATGGTACTAAGGAAAGAAGTGTAAACAGCTATGGCTTGTATAAGCAACAACAACAACAACAACAACATCTAATTTATTGAGTTAAAAAATGCAGAACTCAAGTACTGGACAATAATACCACATAAACCAAACTGCTCAGCTAGATTTTAAAAACTCTAAGTTCCTTGTATATTTCAGAAAGAAGGTAAAGATTAACTTAAAATTATGCTAATGATACATGTTAATATTTCAAAGGTAATCACTAAATAATATAAATGTGGTATATCAATTTTAAGCCATTAAAAGGAAAAGATGGAATAAGAAGGAAAATACCTCAATCATTCCAAAACAACAAGAGGAAGGAAGAAAATGGAAATAAAGAAAAAAAAGATATCCTAGTGTGGGTTGCCTCCCAAGCCAAGACTGAAAGGAATACTTGTGCGCAGGTAGTTTATTTGGGGAAACTGCCCTGGAGATCTAGGACAGTTTCCTACTCTTCCCAGTAGGATACTGGGAAGAATGAGACAGGGAAGAATGGAAAGCCAGTTCAGGGATGCATTATTTATAGAATCATCACTGAAATGTCAGCAGGAGCCCAGTGTGAAGTCATGGAGAAGATACCCCACAACTGTGCCCCTGAGGTAAGGACAGGGGGAGTGTGTATCTGCTAGTTTCTATCCATCACCTATTGGCCAGAGGGTGTTAGCTGTTCACCACTCCAAGTATCTGCATGCATTGAAAAGGTGAGTGTATTCTTGGAGCTAGGCCATGTGGCGGCAACAGAGCTGCCCCAAGGGGAAGAGATGAAAGACACATGGGGCAGCTGAGATGAATCGCTGTTACGTTACATCTGTGTGGAGACGGTTGCCACAACAATAATTGCAATAAAGTGGTGGATTAATATGATGTATGGCTGGGCACAGGAGATGTCTGATCAAAGCACAGATAGGAAGCAAAAACAAGATGATAGAAACACATACAAATTTATCAGAAGCCACAAGTAATGTAAGCAGGCTCACGTGTAGTTAAAAGGTATAGAGCATCAGTCCAGATTTTAATATTTGTTCTTTGGTGTTTATGAGATAGTGAAACACAAGGACAGAGGGGTGGCAGGTGAAGGATGAAAGGAAATCTCCCTCTTCCTATCATTGGCTCGTGTACTTCCATCTCAGGGACAGGCTGTTTCTTCCCTCTGCACGCCCTGCAGTTCTTTCTTGCTGGCAGCCTTGGGCCACCTTTTTTACTGGGCTTCAGAGTGAAAGTTGCGAAAGAAATGAGAAATCTTTACAGATGAAGACATCGAGACATAGGGAGAAAAAGAGACCTGTTCAAAGACACATACTCATAGAGGTAGATCTGGGACCAGCAGCTGGCTATATTAACTTCAAGTCCATTTTCTCTTCCTAAGACCAAGGAGTTGGTGGACATTTTTACATGAAAGGTCAGTCTTTGCATGCCATTAGGTTCTGTTGCAACTGCTCAGCTCTGCCGTTTCACCACAAAAGCAGCCATAGACAATATGTAAATGAGTGGCCAGGGCAGTATTTCAATACAATTTCACTTACAAAAACAACTCAGTTTGGCCCATGGGCAATGGTTTGCTGACCATCACACTACACCATGATCATTTTCTCAGCTATACCAAAAATAATGTCAACCAACATCATTGCCCAGGTGTCCCACTAGAGAGAAACAGCCTCACATGTTCAGGGATGCTCAGGTTTTGGCTCAGCAAATAAGAGGTAGTGGTCTCCACCTCACCCCACCAGCTGAGGAAAGAAAAAGAAAAGAGAAAAGGTTGATGATGATTCTTTTCAAGATGACCATTTGAGCCCATACCTTTCTGTTTTCTCCAAAACTGCCGTGCAGGTCAGGGTGCCAGTGACCTCCCAATGCGGGAGTCACACTGGGTGGAGAAGGGCCGTCCCTTCACTTCACACCACTCAAGGCGATAACACATTCCTGGATCTCTCCTTCACCCCCACTCTCTCGGCCCCTTGGATAAGTTCCTTCTCCCTGTGAAGACCTTTCCCCCCCTCATTCTAGACAAATACAAAAGAGACCACCCAAATCTAAAACAATATACATTTTCCCTCTTTCCCATTTGTCCAAGAGTAGGGACAAATTTATCTTTTTTCTTATATACATTTTTTCACATTTCCACAAGGATCATAGGTTTCACTTTTAAGAGACAAAAAAGAGTTCAGGACTGCCACAGAAGTACTTTTTTGTCCTTCTTTTTTACTGCTGTAAGCTTCTCTCCCTCCAGACATGACAAAGGATGGCTTATGCTTGTTAAAATACAAAACTTGGCACTCTCAAGGCTAAAAAAGGACAGAATTTAATTTGTCCTTTGTAGTTCCTCTTTTCTATCCCTTTTGGTAACATTTTATTAACTTTGTGCTTTTCTCAAAAGTTAGTGTATTATTCTTTGTTTTTGAAAAAACAAAGCACGATCCAAAGCTAACAGTCCTTCTACAAGTAATAATAGAAAATGAAGAGTCAGGCAGTGATGATGAATATTATTATGAATCTTTGTGAGAAAATGTCACTGGGGCTTGGCCTCAGAATTGAATTCCTCTTACCAATTTCATTGGCACTTACTGGGTCTGACAGTTTCATGAGAGAATAGTGTACTATTTGGAAGCTCTTTCATCTCTGATCAAATTTAGTTTGATAAAAAGCATTTATTGAGTATTACTTACAACGTCAGCTACTGCAAGGAGGAAGAAGAAAAATTTAATCTGATGCCTTGCCTCTAGGAGGAGAGGGAAAGGAGAAATTCATCTTTTTGTACATTTAACCAAGATTTAGTCTTCACTTACATTTTACATGGCCAAGGGAAGAAATGTACAAATTGTTACAATACAGAATGATTAAACAGAGGTTCTCAAGGGGATCTGGAAAATGGGGTGGAGATAACAGGGAAATTTCTCCTCAGGGATTAAACAACGCTAGATCATTAAGGAAAAAAGAAAGTGAGACTCTAGTTTAAAAGAGCCTCCTCTATGCCTAGGATATCACAACTGCAAATCAGAAGATGTACAATTATTCCTTCTTTGAATATTCCCATTCTTTTAAGAAAAACATTTAAATCTCTACCTGAAAAAAAAAGTACCTGCTTCCCTTCCCACTGCTGTTGAGTGTGGGTTGGACCTAGACTCAATCCAAAGAGAAATTGAAAAGAGAGACCTGGCCGATACCACTGGCACCAAGTACCCGGAGTTAGCATCACTAGTGATAAGACACATGGATTTCAGCTGTGCCCTGAGTTGATGTGTTGAGAAAGGCACCTCATCTCTGTAGTATTCTTTCTCCAAAGCCTCAACCCCCATATAATCATGAGAGCAACCTCAGACAAACCCAAGTTAAGAATATTCTATATACAAAATGCCAGTGCAATACACCTTGAAACTGTAAAAGTTGTAGAAAACAAGGAAGGACTGAGAAACTGTCACAAATCAGAGCAAACTGAGGAGACATGATAATTAACTTCAATGAGGTATCTAGATTGGATCCTGGGACAGAAAAAGGACATAAGTGGAAAAATTAGTGAAATCTGAACATAGCCTGTAGTTATCAGTAATGTACAAGTAGAAATGTACCAAAGTGTGGGAATGATTTTTAATTTTGGCACATCCACCACAGTGATGTAATATGTCGACAGTGGGGGGAACAGGTGAGGCGTATATGGAAGCACTCTGTACTATGTTTACTACAGTATTATGAGTGTAGAATAATTCCAAAATGAAGAGTTCAAAGCAATGGAACCAGTTGAAAATTTGAACAACCGCCCCAAGTGCAGCAAATGCTAAAGGTGAATGCTATGATTTTCAGACTGTCTATTGATGTGATTTTGAACTTCAGTTGTATCTGAATGATTTGCCATAGGAAGATCCAGTTTACATGTTCTACTTCACAAGAAAAAGTAATAAAATATGGACTTCTGGCCAAGATGGAGGCATAGGTGACACATTATGCCTCCTCGCACAACCAAAATTAAGGACAACAAAAATTTAAAAACAAAAAACAACCAGAACAGACAGAAAATTGAACTGTATGGAAGTCCCAACAACCATTCATCCAGACCAGTAAGTGGGGCAGAGTCCACGGCTGTCGCAGAGGGGTCTTGGCAGGAAAAAGCAGTGGCTGGCAGTCCCAGGAGCACAGGGTGCAGGCTGTGGCTAGCAATCCCTGGTAGCAGACCCAGGCGCAGGCGTGGGGAGGCAACAGACCCAGTGAGGTGCTCAAGGCAGCTGGCTGTCCACAATCAAACTTTCGCCCACAGATAAACCAGGTGAAAATGGTCAGTGAGACAGACCAAGCAACCTAGGGCCCCAGCACTGGGAAATAAAGCCTAAAAGCACTGACTGAAAACACTTGTGGAGGTTGAGGTGCAGGGAGAGACTCCCAGTCTCACAGGAGAGTTCACTGGAGAGACCCACAGGGTCCTGGAACACACATAAGCCCACCCACCTGGGAACCAGCACCAGAAGGGCCCAATTTGCTTGTTGGAAGTGGCAGAGGGGGCTGAAATCTGACAGAAAGCAGAGCAAGCACCATTGTTCCCTCTCTGACCCAGCCCCCACATACAACTTCACAACCCAGTGACTAGGTTGACCCGCCCTGGCAAACACCTAAGGCTCCTCCCCTTACCCTAAAGTATCCTGTTACATAACAGGTACAACCAGACCCCCCCCCCCGAAAAAAAATGGCTCAAATGGAAGCACAAATCAAAGCCTCAGAGCCAATACTTTTAAGCGACCAGGAGATAGCCAACCTATCCGATACACAGTTCAAAGCATTGGTGATCAGAATGTGCACAGAATTGGTTGATTTTGGTCGTAAACTAGATGAAAAAATGAAGGCTACACTAAGTGAAGTGAAGAAAAATACACAGGGAGCCAATAGTGATGGAAAGAAAACTGGGACTCACATCAGTGGTGTGGACCAGAAGGAAGAAAAAAACATACAATCAGAAAAGAATGAAGAAACAAGAATTCAAAAAAATGAGGAGAGGCTTAGGAACCTCCAGGACATCTTGAAACATTCCAACATCTGAATTATAGGGGTACCAGAAAGAGAACAGGGAGAGCAACAAGTGGAAAACTTATTTAAACAAATAATAAAGGAGAACTTCCCCAATCTGGCAAAGGAAATAGACTTCCAGGAAGTCCAGGGAGCTCAGAGAGTCCCAAAGAAGTTGGACCCAAGGAGGAACACACTAAGGCACATCAAAATTACATTAGCCAAGATTAAAATGAAGGAGAGAATTCTAAAAGCAGCAAGAGATAAGGGGACAGTCACCTACAAAGGAGTTCCCATCAGACTGTCAGCTGATTTCTCAAAAGACATCTTGCAGGCAAGAAGGGACTGGAAAGAAGTATCCCAAGTCATGAAAGGCAAGGACCTACATCCAAGATTGCTCTATACAGCAAAGCTTTCATTTAGAATGGAAGGGCAGATAAAGTGTTTCTCAGATAAGGTCAAGTTAAAGGAGTTCATCATCACCAAGCCCTTATTATATGAAATGTTAAAGGGACTTATTCAAGAAAAAGAAGATAAAAAATATGAACAGTAAAAAGATAGAAAACACACAGTTAACAACCACACCTAAAACAAAAAGCAAACTAAGCAAACAAATAGAACAGAAACAGAACCACAGAAATGGAGATCACATGGAGGAATAGCAACAGGGGAGTGGGAAGAGGAGAGGGGGGAAAAGGTACAGAGAATAAGTAGCATAGACAGTAGATAGAAAATAGACAGGGGGAGGGCAAGAATAGTATGGGAAATGTAGAAGCTAAAGAACTTATGACACATGGACATGAACTAAAAGGGGGGACTGTGGATGGGAGGGGGTGTCCAGATGGGAGGGGAGCGAAGGGTGGGAATGGGACAACTATAATAGCAAAATCAATAAAATATTTTTAAAAAGAAAAAGTAATAAAATATGAAGAATCTTTTTTAAAAAGATAATCTGTAACAGCCACTATTGGATCCTTTGTCAGCTTCCCACTGAGTTGCACATGAGGATGGAACAACACACGCAGATGAAGGCTCCCTCATGAGCAATGAGCACTGAAGTGCAGTGTCCATGCTCCTGGACTCTGCCAGCTGGTTGGAGCTGACTTAAGAAGCACCAGGCAGAGTTCACCTAAATACAGAAAATACCTGCAACCTACAAACTGATCTCAGCCCCTGGTACTCTCCTTGTTCACTCTCCCCTAGCACACTGACCTCCCTGCTATTCCTTGAACATAACAGCTATATTTCCACCTTGGGACATTGCATTGGCTTTTTCTTCTACCTGGAAATTCCTTCCCTTAAACATTCTTATAGCTAACTCTTCTCCTCCAAGTCTTTTGCTATTAAAATATTCAACCCCATTAATATTTCAACTTATACCTACATATCTATTCCCTAGCCCCCTTACTCTACTTTAATTGTTCCATTTTAAACTACTTCCCACCTTCTAACATTCTATAACATTTATTTATGTTTATTATTTGTTACCAAAATAATAAAATCCATCATAATATAATTTTATGAGAAAAAGGATTTTTTTGTTTAGTGAACAATGTCTAGCATATAGTAGGTACTCAAATATCTTGGAATGTAAATGATTCACTGAAGAAGAATGTTTAGTAGGGCAAGAGATGAGAAGAAGATTACAGACCAGCATGCTAGGTAATGGGTAATATAATTTACTACCCATTAATTTACTATATTATTATATTAAATATAATATATTAATATATAATATATTAATTTATTATATTATTTACTATAATATAATATAGATGGGCTTTATAGTGGAGAACAAGACAATGTGGTAAATGGTAGTTTCTTGATAAAGAAGAATTGCTCCAGTGAAAGTCTTCTAAGTCCAGGGAATTGAATGTGGAGCTATGCATGTCAACATGTCCTCCACTGCAGAACTATGAAATATATAAATGGATTTGGCCATCAAATTTTATAGTCAGGTTCTGTAGAAGCATCTGGCCTGTTGATTGTCACTGAGTCTGGACAGTTCTTGTTTTAGTAGAGGATGTGATTTTTTTAAAAAACACCTAAACAGATGAAAAGACAAGTCACATTACTGTCATAAATATACTTGTTACATTTAGTACAAAGGTTGTATATCCTTAATATATAAAGAATTTTCCTGTCCATGAGTAAAAGACAACACTAACACTGGAAAACAAAATGGGCAAAAGATATAAATAGGCACATCACACAGGAAAAAATGTTTAATTTATTTGGTATCCTAAGAAACAGAAATCAAAATTATGATATTGTTTTCTATAGTGAGATTAAAATATGAGTATTACAAAACTACTCACAACAAAGATTGTAGCAATATATACAACATCTTTAGATTTGGCAATCTCATGCCTAGATGTTTATTCCAAGGAAACAACCATGGAGGCATTAACTAATTGTTACAGCTCTATTCATAACATCAAGAATTGGAAACAATCTACACACCTGTATTTAGTTGGTTAACCCAATGGATCACTCAAAGGAAAAGTGCATGTGATCTATTGTCATTGCTTGTATTTCAATCCCAACTCTCTTTCAAGCTGTGTGACTTTAGGCACATTAGTAATCTTCGCAAGTATTTTACAGGAAGGATCCATGGACTAGTGTGGTATATTTTAGGAGGGACAAGAAATTCAGTATGAGTGCATTGTAGTTTCCTTGGTAGGGCTGGTAGGGGTCTGGGCGAAGATGTCTCTGAGAAGACAGGTGAGGTTTAGGCTTTAAATGGTGCTTGTCAATCACAGCAAGCAGTAAAGGAATTGTAAGAATATTCAAGTGATCAGTTCAGCAGAACTGAGAAGTGACCAAGAGAGGTGATGCTAGCGAATGCCTCATAACAGTTCAGCATTGGAAGTAAGGATGATGGAAAATCTGCACTTTGCAACTGAATTGATCCTCACTACTTTTCTTGTCAAAGTCAGGAAACAACTGGGTTGGAGAATGAGACCCTATGTGGGAATGAGAAAAACATTCAGAGACATTGTTGAAATGATCCAATGATAGTGAGTATTGCAAAACATACCTCACCTCCTTCTCTGGTTGAGCTCATCAAGACAGCTGGGATTTAATTTCATATTAAATTGGACAACAATCTAGACAATTTAGAGACCAGTCCTAAGCAACCACATGCTAGCTGTCTTCATGCTTTTGTTTTCCTTCCCCTTAAATACTCAGCAAACAAACATGCATTTTAATACTTTCCATCTTTGGCCAGTGGTTGGGGGAGCTGGCAGTGGCCCAAACAGAGGTCAGCAACTTCTGAATCTTTCACTGTCAAGAGAATGTCCATGTACAATTGGCAAACCAAAGCCAGAGCTTCAAGTTTGGGAGAGAAATATTTGTGCATGTATTGGGGGAACAGAGAATAGGCATAAGAAAAAAAGGAAGGAAGGATGGGAGGGAGGGAGGGAGGGAGGAAGGGAGGGAGGGAAGAGCTGCAAAAGAAAACCTGTAAGGCCAGCTTCAGAAGTCAACACAGCTGCAGCTCTACATGCTGCTGCAGTTATCACACACAGAGAATGATATTCAGTAATCTTTTTGATCAGTTGCTGAAGCTTCAAAATGTGCCTTTGAAACACAAGGCACCATCTGGAGAAAATGACTTCCAGGGGAGCCCAAAGGCCCCATGGGACAAAGAACCATGGCTCTGGAGTTGAATGTTCTAACTCGCCACATCCCTGCACTATTCCCTTCTCCAGGGTGAATCCCCATGAAACAGTTGGCCTCTGAGGCCCAGGGTACTCACTGAGTCTAATTCTTCAGACTTGGTTGCACAGAGAAGAATATGGTTTGTATGTTTCTGCTTTGGGGTTTCTAGATTCAGTTAAGAGAATACAGGGAGTTGGGTACAAATTAAATGACTCCTTAACACAACTCCAGTTTTTCCATCCCGTTTCTACTTTCCTTCTCCCCACCACTCACTTCCAGCATTATGCAGGCCTATCTGGGAAGGGTGTAAATTAGGATTAGCTTGGCTGCAAGTCACAAAGATAATTATATATTACAGTGGCTTAAACAATTCAGAAATCTATTTACCTCTTATGTAAATGAGTTAGGCAGCCCAGGTACTCAGGGAGTTCCAGAGTCAAGAGTTATTCATGTTCTTTTCAACTCATCAGTTAATAATTCCTGGATGCAAACTTGTTCTCATGATCAAAGATAAAGAATGGAACTCCAACCATCATATCTGAGCTCTAGATATCAAGACAGAAAAGATTAAAAAAGAAAAGGAGCAAAGATCACACATCAGTAATCTCTGAAAGACATTTTCTAGAAGTAGCCTCACTCACATATCATTGACCAGAATTTAAACATATTTTCATATCTAAATGTATGGGAAACTGGGAAATGAAAGTTTAGCCAAAATCTGAAATATTCTTACTGAGGCAGAAAGGGTGAATAGAAACTGAGTTATTTGCCATGTTTGAAATTTTGGCTTCTGAAATAATCATGGGAACATACATTATGCACAGGACCACTCATGCCCCTTTCCAAAGGGACAAATGCAAAGTTTCCACCATTTGCTGCCTCCTACCTCACAGTCCAGAATCCATAGTCCTCTTCATCCATCTCCAGGGACTGTATCTGGCAACTCGAATATTTAGAGATAAGTTAGCTCTCGACACACCATGACAGAGAAGGAACAGGCTAATGGCAATGAAATGGTCTGCTCCCAAACAAGGAGAGTGGCAAAGACAGCAGTACCTGGTCCACAGCAAGCTCAACCCTGCTGGGCATAAACTCTGTTGCCCCTGATTCAGAAGTGGAGAACATTCCTCAGTTAAAGAACTTTCCTGGTACCTGACCCTGGGGGGAACATCTTTGTCTGGTGTCATCCAAGCCTCTGTCCCTGGTTGATTCCTGTACATTGTCATCGAAGGGGTCATCTAGACAACACCATTGCATTGGACAGTGTGACCTCCATGTGTGCCATCCAGCTCTCCAGGCCACTTTCTGCTAATGCAAGTTCAGGGGCCCAGAGGTTGTCAGAGACTGGGTTTTAGCAGGCCTGAGTCAGGATTCTTTGGCAATATCTTAACCTTAAAAATGAAGTAGGATTTTGGAATACTTGCTCTTAGTCAATTTTAGGTTTAAGTACCCATAGCCAAAGACTTTGTCCTCACCTAATGTTTGAGCCTGGTGTTTTTATCTGGTATTAGTGTCCTGCCCATCTGGATGCTGCTTTGAAGCATCTGAAATGATAGATTTATGACAGAAGGACCATCCTTCCTTCCCTCTTTGCCACTGGGCCGTAGTCTTCAAATTGCAGAGTAACAGCCTTGCCTTCTGCTAAAACTGCACTTTCACTGCCATCCTGTGTCATTGTCTCTGTATGTGCCACAGAAGTAGCAGCTTTTCTATCTTGCAAGTCTCCAAATTATAGAATGCAGTTGGCTGCAGAGCAATGATTCTACACTTACAGAGCTGATAGTGCTAAGAATGGGCAACCAAGACCACCATTCTGAAATTTTTAGACTCTTGGCCTTAACAATACAAGCCTAGTCAGCTTGTGGTCTCTCCTCCAACCTTGAGCAGACAACAGTTTGACCAATTATATCACTAGTATTTTACACAGGTTACACACTTTCCAGCTCCCATAACCGAGTCCTTGCTCTTTTCCTCCCTTCCTCTACTAATCTAATGTCATACCTCAGGTATTGATCTTACAATTTAACACTTTCCAATGCTAAATTCTGCATCAGTTAGTATTATCTTAGGCATGGCTTAAGCAAGGAGGAAATTTATTTCTCAGGCAAGCAAAGTCATGCATGCAGACAATTGAAAGCATGTTAGTTATGTGGCCCTACAAAATCATTAGAAATGTGACTCCTTCCAGCTCAGGGATTCACCATCCTTCATCCCCAAAGTTTAGATGAGGGCCAGAACTCCAGCTGGTGTTTCTCAGCTCCAGGTATGGGCATGGAGGAAGGGAGAAGAAAGACCCAGCTAGAACCAAAATTTCTGCTGAAAAGCTGTTATCACCTTAGTAATAGCTAAGGTAAAGTGTGCTAATGAATGTTGCCACTAGCAGTATTTGCCACAGTAGTATTATCAACATTTAAAATGAGTTATCTGGAGAGATTTCATCCAGAAATGGTAAGAATATAAATTGGTGCACCATCTGAGGAGTACAGTTTAGCAGTATTTACTTAAATTTGAAGTGGGTAAATTCTTTAAACAAGAAATTTCACTTTTAGAAATTTATCCCACAGAAATACTTATTCAAAGAAAAGAAGAGTTAAATGCAGCCTGCCCTCCACATGCTTGGATTCTGCATCCTCATATTCAACCAACCACAGTTGGAAAACAGTTACCTCGGTCTGCAGTTTGGAATCTGCAGGTGCAGAGGGAGGTCCGTGTGCACTGTGCTATGGGACTTGAGCATCCTGGATGTTGTGAAAAGTGTAATGGACCAAGAAGAGATGATATAATTTTCAGAAAAAGAAAAAAAAACATGGAGAACTTGTCTTGCCAGATATTAAGACATTATTATGCCAGTGCAGGGAGATACTCACAGATCAATGGAGTCAACGAGAGTATATAAAACACACCTAAACCTTTGTGAGGTTTTGTCTTAGGATAGAAATGTTATAATTAAATAGAGGGAAAATGGGGTGACTGTAGCTATATGTCCCTGCCTCACAGTATGCACAAAATAAACTCAAGTTATATCTAAACTCTGGGTGTGAAAATGTGAAACAATATGACAAAAATATAGAAGAATATCTTTATGACATTAGGGTAAAAAAAGGTCCTTTTATTATTAAAATTCATTTTTCAATTATTGTGAAAAATGTGGTTTACTTCATTACAAGTTTAAATATTTAAAAAGAATATTAATTATGGTCATTTTCAAGCATATACAAAATTAGAGAAAATTGTATAAGTAACTCCACTTACCCATTACCCAACTTCAACCTTTTAAAAACTTTGTTCTATTTTTGTCTCATTTAGTCTTCCCTCGCCTCTTCTTTTTTACTTCTTGTTGAAAATTTTAAAACCAATTCTCAGAACAATATCACTTCACCTGTAATGTGTTTCTAATAGAAAAAACTTAAAAATAATATTCTACAGTACCAATTATCATACCCAACAAAATTAATAATAATAATTCCTTAATACCCCCTAATGCTCTGTACATTATTTTCCCAAATTGCCTCAGACATGTCTTTTTACAGTTTATTCAGATCAGAATGCAAAAAGCTCTAAATATTTGCTTGTTATATTTCTTAAGCCCTTTGTAATCTACAACAGTTTCCACTTCACATTCCCTCTCCACACCCCTCTTTTTTCCTTATCTCATTTGTTTTCATGACAAAATTAGCCCACTTTTTTTCATCTTCTACATTTGGCCGACTGCCTCCTGTATCTCCTTTCCTCTTGTAGATAGGTGGTTTGAGCTGGAATTTTGGTTAGTTCCAGTGTTTGTTTGCCAAGAACAGTTTCCAGGTGCTACTGTGCATCTTGGAGCATCCCAGTACATCTCAGTGGGTGCACAGTAGGCCTGGTTATCTCATTGTTAAGATGTCACAATTGATTGCAAGCCTCTGTCCATTAAGTATTCATGAAGTTTTCACCTGGTAATTTCAGCAGTTGTTGGAACCACTATCTTAGGCCCATGTTTTAAATATATTTTATTGATTATGCTATTACAGTTGTCCCATTTTTCTCCTTTTATTCCCCTCCACCCTGCATCCCACTCCTACTCTCATTCCCCCCAGCCCTGCACTTAGTTCATGTCCTTGGGTCATACATATAACTTCTTTGTATTCTACATTTCCTATGCTATTCTTAACCTCCCCCTGTCTATTTTGTACCTACCATTTATGCTACTTATTCCCTGTACCTTCCCCCCATTCTCCCTCCTCCTCTTCCCCACTGATAACACTCCATGTGATCTCCATTTCTGTGATTCTGTCCCTAGGTGCTGCATGGGGCTATTTTCTAATTCTATCCTCTCTCCTGCATTTATTTGCTTAATTCTCCCATAAGAATTCCCTCATCTACTATGTAGTTACTTGGAAGAGTGGTTCTTACTGGGGAGGTAGATCATATAAGGTGGTGCCTTAGCAACTTCCAAAAGTAATCAATAAAGTTTATTTTTTGTTTTACATTACTATGACCTCGTGGACTTTTATATATTTAACTGGTTTTGATTTCCCATAGTCATTATTCATTGTGATGCTCAAATTGCCCCTACTCTAACCAGATTGGTCCCTTCAAGTTGGCTCAGTGTTCTTTTGACACTGCCCCATTATTCTTGATAACTTTCTTGCTTTCAGGTATAAAATGTTTCAAGATCATCTTTTATACTGTCAGTCCTGGATATGAAAACATCAATTTCCCAAGGGAGATATTTACTGTTATGGAAAAATTATATTTGGAGACCATGATATTTATGCTAAAGAAGAAAAGAATTTCTTAAATAGGACATAAAAACTGTATCATGTAGCAAAATGTTGTTTGATTTTGTCAAAATTTTATTATTAAAAAGTTTTAAATGTTTATTTTTATGTAAAATAAATAAATTTTAATTTTAAAAATTATTTAAAATTTTCTGTGCTTCAAAAGGTGCCAAAAACAAAGGTAAAAGTCAAGTCACAGATTGAGAAAAAGAACTCTTGCAAGGAAATAGTACTTAGGACAGATAAAGGACTCCTGCAGCTGAAAAAGTAAAGGGTAAATGTCACATAGGAAAAAAAATCCAATGACAATAACAAGGAATTAAAAGTAGTACAAAAGTAAATAATCAATAAACATCTGGAAAAAGACTACTTCACTAGTGACTAAAAAAATAAATATTAGAACAGGAATGGTTTTACACCCATCACATTGGAAAAACTATGTTTTATAACAGACAATACCAAGTGTCGACAAACATGAGAGGAAAATAATTATAGTCTTGCTACAACTTCAACAGAATTTGATAATTTTTAGTTAGATTAAAAAATGTTTAACTATTGATTCAGTAATTCCCTTTCTAGGTAGTTACATAAGAGAAGCTCTCCATCTGTGTAAAAAAATATGCACAGGAGTGCTCATTGCAGTGTTGTCTGCAGAGGTGAAAAACTGAAAACAACCTTCCATTTACCAATGAGGGAATGAGGTGAATAAATTGTATTATCATCACAGAATGGACTCCTACACAACATTAAAGTGAATGAAGTAGATCCTTATGCATTGACATAGAGAAATCTAAAGAGATACTGAGTACAAAAAGGAAAGTAGAAGAAAATCACAGATGATATTACTCTATATTAATTCAAATCAAATCTAAAAGTGACCACATATTTTTAATCTATAAGTAAATAGATATAAAAAATATAGGCAAGTCGAATATCAAAGTCATGAGTATAGTTTCATCTTGTGAGATAAGAAAACAAAATGGACTTCAGTTTATCCAGTCTTTTCTTAAAAAGACTTTTACTAAAGACAGTACTTTAAAATTACTAAATAATAGCTAAAGTAATATGATAACATATGAACATATATCCATTTTGTTATACTCCTATGCTCATATTAATATTTCTCTATATGTTTTGCTTTTAGTCTTTTAGAAAATATCACTTTTTAGGCCTGGCTAGTATGGCTCAGTGGACTGAGAGCCGGCCTGTGAACCAAAGGGTCACTGGTTCAATTCCCAGTCATGGCACATGTCTGGGTTGCAAGCCAGGTTGCAAGCAGGGGGCACATGAGAAGCAACCACACACTGATGTTTCTCTCCTTCTCTTCCTCCCTCCCTTCCACTCTGTCAAAAAATAAATAAATAAATCTTTTAAAAATATCACCTTTTAAATAATATTTAACTCAGGGCTTCCTCAACAAAGACCACTGAATGTTTTTTAAGTCATGTTGCAAAATACTCTGAGGCATACTGACAGAGAATACTTGAAACTATGCCCAAAACAGTAAGAAATAATGATTTAGATATTTTTTTCTGGACCAAATTTTCCTAAACACCATATGTGAAATTTTCAGGAAGAGAATTCTTTAAATAACAAAAATTTAACAGCCTAGAATGTTTATAAATGACTCTATCATCCTTCTAATTCTGTTTCAAATATTTTACTTTTAAAAACAGTCTATTCCAAAGAGGGGGTAGGATCAAGGGTGGGAAGTGGGGATGACTGGGGTTGGAGGGAGTGCTGAGGGGAGAGTAGAGACAATTGTACTTGAACAACAGTAAAAAGAAACAATAAAAAAACTATTAAAAAAATAAAAACAGTCTATTTTGTCCAGAAGTAGGTTGCTTACACAGGAAGTTGGAAAGTACCGTCTGAGTCAGAATCCAGCTGAATCAGGATCCCCAGAATGGTAGCCACTGTGCTCCCCAAGGTGGCTCAGCAGATGTGCATCAGTTCTAACTCCCAAGACACGAACATTATATGAAAATAGAAGCTAAGTGAAACCAGGAGTCAGTCATAGTCAAAGTATTTTCTAAGGTCTATACAACTTTCAAAAGACTGATTTATTTCAAGTCTTGTCCACTTTAGTACTGATTTCCTTGGCTCTCTTGACATATCAATATCCATTCAGCTGGGGTACCTAATCAATAAAGCCCTAGGTGGAAATATATTATCTAATTTTCACTCAAAGATTCAGTGAAAGGAGATCATAATTTTCACTTGCTATGGAAACTAGGGCAACAAAGGCAAGTAAGTGAGCTTTTAAATGATGTAAGACTGTGTTTTTAATTTACTGTGAATGTAGTAACTTCCTGCTCAAAAAAAACTGTAGAAAGGTTTGTAAGCTTTGTCTCATTAGTCACCAAATTGGACATCTATTTAAAGGCACCAAAATCCAAGTGCTATTACTGGTGGTAGAACCATATTGAGCATTATTTGGAGGGTTTATGTTTTAAAAAGATGAACTGAGCCATATTTTTCTCACTTTCTTAATGATTCACTAAAATACAAAAAATCAATTTACAAAAGCACTAATAATGGGGACAAGTTTGGGGGAATGGAACACAACAGCAGACTAAAGATTTTCCATAGCTTTGGAAAAGATTTAAGTTTATTAGGTTAGCAGAGGTAGTCCCAGCTTAGAGGACAGCCCTGCCACAGACACGGGAGCATTTTTCATAACAAAATTCTGAAATTTAAATGTTTATAAAGCTGGAGGAGGAACAGAAATTGAGGATGGTACTGGAAGATCCTCTAAGAAAAGTTGTTTAGACAACCTCTCTCCATGTCCCTTGTCCATCCCTGTGTGTGCAGCAGACTGGAGCTGAAGATATTCCATTTTAATTAGGCATTTTTGAAGGAGAATTTGAGAGTCCCAGAAAGGAAACTTGGCTCCCCAGAGTTAGCTTCTTTATTTTAGCATTTTATGGAAGTGAAGGTAGTGCTATGAAAGTTCCATCCTGCACACCGTGAAGCAAAGCCTGGGAATCAGTGTCTTGCTTTGCATGCATAGAGCTTTTGTCACCAGGAAAGGGCTGATCCCTGCAGGGAAATTTAACTGTATCAGAAAACTTCACCTCTCTTTCAGAGAGCTGAGTAAGCACTCAAGAATCACCAGACATTTCAGGAAAAGATTAGTACACAACACACAAATGATGTGCACACAAAACACTCACAAAGGATCAAGGGGAAAAACAGAACAGACCACAGAGGCAGGCCAAGTTCCGAAAGGAGAGAGGACCTAAAAGTTATTCTCAACATTGTTCTTAGTGAAACTTGCAAAGATAGTTTAGATACAAGAAAATTATTGGTTGGTATGAAAGAGAATAAAGCACATAAGAAACAAATGTACTTGAAATTAAAAATACTACTGCCAAAATAAATTACTTAGGGAAAGGAACATTAGAAAAAGTTGAAGAAACATCAAATAGAGAGTAAAAGTTGTATAAGATCAGAGATAATTGAGGGGAAGCACTTAAGAAATTACATTAAGAAAAACTGTCATGGAAGAAAGGAGACACTAGTTTTCAGACTAAAACTGTCTGAAAAAAAAAAGAATTACACTTAATCATGTCATCATAAAATTCTGAAATGTGTATGTGTTTTTATGTATTTTCCTTGCCATCCAAGAGAAATTAAATCAACTGACTTCAAACTGTATCAGCAACTCTGGATTCTGGATGAAAATGAAAAATAAATAAATAAAACAAAAACTGTCTTCAAAAACTTAAGAACAAATAAGTTTGTGAAAGTCTCTACCCCCCTGAACTATAAACCAAGCATAAGGAAAAATACTGTTCAGATGGACTCAAAAAGTTGATTAACTACCTACCAAGCTGTACATCAGAGAAATGATAAAGGATCCTGAGAGAGAGAAACACTAGTTCCAAGAGCAGAACAACCCCATTTTTAAAAGTCCAGAACAACCTCTCTGCAGTAGATCTAAACAGCAAGCAACCACACCTAGCTGAAAGTTCAAGGTCCCTGAGAATAATGTCAAAAAGAAAATTAATTTTCCATGAAAATTAAAATGAAGAAGCTAGATCACTTTACTTAAATGATAGAAAATATATAATATTAACTTTAAAGATGTGTAATGCACAGGTCAGTCTCTTCACCCCTCTCAACTACCTATACTAAAACCTATATTTCTAGGTGACATGTGTTTAATGACATAGGATTAGCATTTACTTCTCCATAAATCAAGCTCACTACTTGGATATGCAGTAGATGATATTTAGACAACCATAACATGTTAAATGTCAATTACCAGTACTCAAATTTAAAAATTCATTTGTAGATAAAATACTAATGACTTTTCAGTTACAGTATGAAATATGGAAGCTGTAGACCATGACAATATAAAAGTAATGATTAGATGAATAAAGGGTGGAATAAAGACAGAAAAAGGGGTGGGGGGAAATGTGAGGTGGCTGAAGATTTCATATTGCATAATGGTAAGTTAGAGAAGCTCCTTAAAACAGGTGAGTCAAGAAATAGTTGTTATCGTGTAGCTTTGATGGTAAGCAATAGATGGACTAAACCCTTAAGAGTAGATGACTGGTAAAGAATCAGAAAGGTGGGCAATTATTGCGAGGTCACTAAAACTTTATTTTCATAACAAAGAATCCAAAGGCACTTTCTAAAGATAATCAATCAAGAAACAGAGGTCTAAGAAATTATTTAGAGTTCAACAGAAGTGGTAAAATTTGGTGATCCCTGGGCTGTGAAATTAGAAGTGAAGGTAAAATAGATAATTAATTTTAATTTTATTTATACTCTACAGTCCTAATTAAATTTTCATAACCATGTATGTCTATTGGGGGTAAATAAATCTAGGTATATTTACTTGTAGAACCCAGAAGAAAAAGCACTAGACACCTTGGTGCCTCAAAGGAACAGAGAAAACCAAGAACATGGCAAATGTGAATGGAAGTGATACCTAAATTTGTGAGTAGAGAAAAGAGAGGAATTCTGATCTTACATAGTCATGTAACTTCCATGTTCTATTTTTTCATCTGTAAAATAAAGATCAGTATAGTAATTGTACAGAGTTTTTGTAAAGATGAGTGAATATATGAGTTTCATCATGCCAGCACATGGTAGGTCATCAGTGAATATCAGTTCTTTCTTTCATCGACAAATTAGATCTCATAATCCCCATATTTCTGTCTTTTCCATATACTCAGTGTCCACAAGTTTAGTTCTGTTCCCCGTGCCTTGGCCACTCATTAAGCATAAAGCTTGAATGGAGGGTGCAGGGTTAGTGTCTTGTGTCCCACGCTAACTTGTGAATACTTCCCTCTAATTCCAGCTCCTTGGAAAGTGTCCACTTCTAGTCTGCTGGACTCCAGGTTCCAGATGCTCCTAGCTTGCCCTGCTAGCAAAATAAAACCTGTTTCTACCTTCATAAAATTTCAGTTGTGATGCAAAAACAAGGGCACATCATCCTCATCCCTTCTCACAACATGGTAGCATGAAAATATTTCATATTAAATTTTATATTTTATAGTATTATTGTCGATCATTTACTTCTACAAGTTTACCAGTGAGATCTTTTTATTGTTGTTATCTCTTCTGTCTCCCATGTTGGTCCTTATTATATTTTTTGTTTGTTTTGCTCTGTGTCTATCTGAGAACCCCATCCTTGAAAAATACCAAGAGAACCAAGGTCTTTGAATACAGTGACTGAAATGAAGGGACCAAGAAGGGCAGAGGTGCCTGCAATCTTTGCATTCCCATTCCCATATCAGAGTAGATCAAGACAGAGCTGAGTCTTAAGTTCACTCCCTGTCTTTCTTGCTCTTTCTTATCCTCAAGGGCAACAGACTGGCTTTGCTTGCCTGTAAATCAGCAACAGCTATAAAACACGTCTGTCCTCAGCAATGACTTTCCCCTGTAGGATACCTTACAACCATGGAACCTGCCCAACATATTAATGACACAAATTCATTACTCTAAATGTGCATTCTGACAGACACATTGCAGAGTTGTTGGAAGAGATGTGTGTGGACCAGAGTGGGGCGTGGCAAACACTGGCTGTTTCCAACTGACTCTGAGGACCAGACAGATGAGCAGATCTGCCCCCATCCTCAGACATTTTTCTTTAAATATTTTATTTGTTTATTTTTAGAGAGATAGAAAGGGAGGGAGAAAGAGAGGTAGAGAAATATCAGTGTGTAATTGCCTCTCACCTTCCCCTTACTGGAGACCTGGTCCACAACCCGGGCAAGTGCCCTGACTGGGAATCAAACCAGCAACCCTTTGGTTCACAGGCCAGCACTCAATCCACTGAGCCACACCAGCAAGGGCCCCATCCTCAGATCTTTAATGAATGAATGAGTTTCATTGAAGCAACCTCCCATAGAACCAGCATCCCATGGGGACTTGGGAAACAGGGAGCTCTGAAATGACAGAGGCAGACTGGACATCCCAAGTCACTTGAATCATTTCACAAAAGGAACACTGGCCAACTTACCCAAACCCAGTGCTGTTTCTACATTTTATACATTCTCTGTTCCTATTGTTTAAACATTTCAGCAATAACAAGAGGATTTTAAAATTAAGGAATGGGCTATTCACAGTCTAGTTTTTTATGCTTCTCCTCCCAGGTATCATTGATTTTTGGAAAGATGTTTACATCATTAGAGTATTGTCACAGGTTGCATATTGTTTCCACACATTTACAATGAACTAAAATCCCTAGGGCTCATATTCAAAACTGTAACTGTACATGCTCAGAGACAAGCCACCATGCCTTTCCTGGAGCCTGGGCCAGAATGGCACGAGAGTGCTCACTCCTAAATGCTTGCAGTCAGTGGTTCCCATTGGGTTGGCTTGTTTTTCTAATTGTTGACTTAATATAAAATGTTGCAATCTATACATATCTCTTTCCAACTCCTCAGGGCTCAGCATGCTGGCCTTGCTGCCTAGACAGTAAGAACCTTCTCCTTGGGCTCACCTGAAGGGTCTGTGGGGCCGTGTGGTTGTGATTATTCACCTGGAAAAAGAGCAAGCCCATGTGAATGCGAATAAAGCAGAACTGGCTTCCCCAGGACTCAACATCACCAGAAGCAAACCAGACTGCAAGACTGCACCATAAAAGGTATAAGAGCCCCAAATGAATATATATATATATTGTTTTTTTTTTAACTAAAAGTAACCATTACTTGAAACCATACAGAATGTGTGGGGTTTGGCATGAGTGAACAACAAAGACATTTCTCCTTTAACGCTATTGGTTGATGTAGCCTTTTAATAAAATGATTATTCTCTAGAACCCTCCTATCCACACACAAAAATTATGTGTGAAACCCCCAAAGCAAGGTCTGAAAGGTACCATTAGGGGCACCAAGCCTGTTACAAACTGGTCTGTCTGACAAAGGGGATGAATCTGTGACTGTCTTAGTCAGGATAGATGGTTGTGCCATAGAAATAAATAAATGACCTCAAATCTTGGATTCATTCCCCCACCCCCTCTCCAAAAAGATTATTGTCTTATAGGCTAAATGGCCATTACAAGCTGGTTAGGAACTCTACTCCATGCCATCACACTCACTGGGGCCTGGGGGGATGGAGCAGCCATCAGAGTGCCACTGGCAGTGACCAGAGAGGCAGAGGGAAGGGTCCTGTCATCAGGCACAGGCGTGCACGGGCTCCTCAGTGGGGAGGTGACCACGTCACATCCACTTGTCCTGCATGGGTCAGATTAACTCCCATGGCCACACCTGAAGGCTAGGAGCCCTACCAATTGTCTGGAGGAAAAGAACATTATTTTCTTTGTTGTTGTTGTTGTATGGACAGAACGTTATTTTCAATAGCCCCTGTGACTTCCCCAGCGACCTAGTGACTTCCACAGGGACCTTGCCACTTCAAGACCACCTAAAAAAGAAATCTTGTGAAAGTAAAGAAAGTGTGGTTTATGGGTTCACATGCCCTAGAGAAAATGGAGGAGTGATACACCGATGGTCCAATTAACTTATCCTATCATCTTCAGGGTGGGGCTGCCGTCATCCCCTCCTTCAGAATGGTTATTTGGCAAGATTCCCAGAAGAGATCTACCACTCCTGAGAATGGCAGCACCCACAGACTTGCTCCACAACCCACACTGGGTGGAGCATTGAGCCAAAATCTGAGGATAAAGTGACAGGAGCCAAAAGGTTACCTGTAGGTTACAAGCCACAGAGCTTACAAAGGGATTCCTTTATCCTTTTCAATTAGCTGAAAATCAGAAAACTACATACACCTAATCAGTTAATTAACTAGTTGCTTCTTGTGGCTAGAGATAGGTGTAGACTTTAATCTCTGCCTTAAAGAGGCTCTAAATAATTGTGGAATTAAGTCATATGTATGTGTAGGTGAACGAGGACTATGCATTTGCTTCATAGGTTTATGAAAATATAGTATTTAGTTCAACCCTCAACCCAGTTGGCTTTGTCTGATTTCTACTCTACAATTCTTGCTCACCCCTCCCCAGACACACAGACTTCCCTTGTTTACTTTTGCAGTAAAATGGTGTTTTCACATGGACCCTGAACGAGCCTCACTACGCCAGTGTGTAGAGGTCAACCCTGGCACACAGGAAACCCTGGCTGTGACTGGCAGTGGTAAGCACGGACACAGGCCAGGACACTTGCTACCTGTAATTGAAAGGAACACAGATGCCAAGTGATTTTTTTCTTTACTGAATTGTCTGAATCGCTGAATTGTTTTGGCTTCATCTGTGACAGCCGTGTGTATATCTTACAGCACTTGCACAGTCTGTGCTCAGTCACAGTGACTGAGAATGGATGGATGCAATCTGACGAAGATAAACTCATTGACGAAGATAAACTCATTAAATTCAGATAAGATGAACTTATCTGAACAGTAACTCCAAGATCAAGGTTCAGTTGGTTGTATGGACATAGTTTTGCTCTTCCCAGCCAAAGTTTAGTAGAAGGTGAAGATGATGATATGACTACTCTAAATTACTCAAAAAACTAACTCCACTTACTGGGGACCTTAGCTGAAGAGATGGTGTCAATCATCTTCTAGAAAGATCCAAAGAATTTCACCAATGTTAGTGGCTTGTGACCTGAAGAGGTGTTATACAATTCTGAGCAAAGTCATGCAAAACCTGGGCAGAGGAACTGAGTGTGTGGGATTAGTTTGAGAATGACTTCCTGCACAGAATATCATTACCCACAATTTTCAGGCATTTGCAAGTAGCACTTAGGGTCATTTTGAGCCCATTAAAATGCTTTTTAGGCATGATGCTGAACTAAAAAGTAGTCATTGCTTTAAATCCCAGTGAAGAGCTGATTGCATTACTACGCAAATTACAGGCTTTGGGAAACTATTTGCTGAGAATCCTTCTAACATCAGTTGTTGAATAGAACTTCAGTAGCTTTAATTTAATTATGATTAAAGTAAATTCCTAAGTGAAATGAGTGGGTGAGAGTGGAGAATTTGTTGCTTTTGTTTGAACAAGGGAAAAAGAGTTCTGGAAGCTGTATTGATCTAGTAAATAAAAGAGTGAATGAAGAAGTCACTGATATGACACTTCTTGTTTGACAAATGAAAGGGGTCATTACGCTGCTCAGTTACCTCTTTAAGTTACTGCTTTTAGGATTACTCAAGAAGGAAAAACCAAACGTTACTCCCATTTAATGAACTAGGCAAGAATTGAGTGTAAAATGAACTTTTATTAAGAGCATTTATTTCATCCTACTAAAAAGGCAGTTGAGTCCAAATGTATGAAATCATTCATCGGCATATATTCTTGAACAATTGGGGAAAAATGTTACACTTGGCCTCCTTTTAGATTTGGACACATTGAATTGTGCTACTTATCACCATTCTGCAACTCAAGTTACCACTGGAGGACATTGACAGAATGGAGAAAAGTCAAAGCAAAGCCCAAAAGGAACTGAAACTTCCCAGCACCTGGCACTGCAGCCCCTAGGGTCTGGGATTTGAAAATCGGTGGTATTTTCCCAAACTAGTTCTCAGCAGCTTGTCCACAGGCAGGCAAGTCCCTTTGCACATCTGAGTGGCCCCTTTTAAGTGTGAAGACCGCAGTGGCCTCCCTCTGCTTTCTCTCACCTGCAAAAAGCGTAATACATGTTTTCAGTTCACTGAAGGAAAGTGATAATGAGACACACATTCTTCCTTTACCTTCCAGAGCACAAGTGTCCATCATCATTTTGTTTAAACTCTGTCTTTCCCCTCAGCACTGTTTTAGACACACCTGGGCCCTGTCTAGGGTGACAAAAATGAACTGGGCAGGGTGTATGGGGAGGGGGACACAGGAGACCATCTTGGGAAGCTTTTCTGCACCATGAAAAACAGGATGTGTTTGTTCCCCCCAGTCTTTAGGCCCCACGACCTTCATGAAGTCAGGTCCCACCCCGTTTGTAGGGACTCTGGTCTTGGTCCCTCAGGCCCACTCTGTTCTCAGGACAATCCAGAAGCAAAGCTCACTGAGTGTCCATGTTCTGTTTGCTCATTGTACCTCATGTTATGGGGACCAGGTAAGAAAAGGTGGCTCTTGCCTTCGTTAGTCTTCATCTAATAGCTTCAAGACCCTCTACACCTTGGCCAATGGCCTCCGTGGCCCCAGACAGATGGTGCAATTGCACCACCAGGGCATGGGGTTAGCTCCCTCCTTCCATAATGTTGGTCCATTGTTCTAAGTGAATGTCCCTCACTAGTGGCCCTGTGATTTTGTGGAAGAAAAATGCCACCTTTTTCTGAAGCCTCTGTTCATCATATTAGCTATTTACAAATGCCAGAGGCTCTCCCAATTTACCTCAAAACCAACACTCCTTCTACCCTTACCACCAGCCCCTGTTACATATTGGAGAAATGTTTTAAGCTGAGTGTGTTTGTAGAAAATACGGTAAGCACACAACAGCAAAATGCAAATTCTTCAGGTATTCAATCTTCACATGACGTGAGTCTATTTTTGTACTTTCTACTCTAGTCCAGTACTTGTCTGTGTATTCATGCACCAGTGCCATGCTATTTTAATTAAGGATTTATAGTCTCTTTTGTTATCTGGAAGGGCTAATCCCCCCTTCACATGTTTGTCTTATTCATTGTTTTCCTGGTTATTATTGCTTGATTGCTTTGTTTTATGCAACTTAGTATCAACTTGTCTAGCTCCATAAAAAAAGCTTGTTGGCTTCCTTATTGAAAGGATCTGATTCGTTATTCAAATCTATCCCAACGTTTTCAGCCTGACTTCTCTTGGCTGTCAAACATAAGGCTTGCATTACTTTCCTAGGGCTGCTGTTACCAATTACCACAAACTGGGGAGTTTAAACCAACAGAAATGTGCTCACTCACAGTTAGGGTAGAAGTCTGCAAACAAGGTGTCTGCAGAGCCAGGCTCCCTCTCAAAACTCTAGAAAAGAATCATTGCTTGATTCCTTCTAGATTCAGGTGGCTCCTGGCAACCCTTGGCCTTCCTTGCCTTATAGCTGTATCTCTCCAGTTTCTGCCTCCCTACTCACGTGGGGCTCTCCCTGGAATATGGCTACCTGTGTATTTACATGACCTTCCTATAAAGACACCAGTCACTGGGTGTAAGGCCCACCCTAGTGCAGTAAGACCTCATCTAAACTAATATCTGGAAAGGCCGTGTTTCCAAATAAGGTGACATCCTGAGGTTCTGGGAGGATGTACATATTCGGAGTGCACTATGCAACCCGGTGCAGGGATGCTGATTAAATAAAAGGATGTATGTGGAGACCTAGTGAGAGCCAGGTCCCTCAAATGCTAGCTCTTGTCTTGGGAAAATCTCTCCCTGGTTTGGCCCCTCCCTGCAGCTGCCATCCTACTGTGCTGTGCCCTTTCTCAGTGGACTTCTACACCAAGCAATATGTTCTTTCTACTTCTCTTTCCCTCGGTCACACTCTCCTAACTATCTTTCTTCTGGCTAATAGCTGTCACCACCTAAAGTCCCCTTTTACTAAGCTGAAATCTCCTTGAGGGTAAAATGTGTAGCTCTTGCTTTGTACCATTTGCACATTGAAAACAATGTGCCCTGGGAGGCCTTTGGTACGTTCAGCTTCTCCTTTATTACTCAGCCACAGAATGTGTCTTTCTGTGCCTGCAGTATATTTTCCAGAGCTTCTTGGACTATTTTACTGTTTAGTATTGACATGTAAGTCACAAAGTAGTGGTCCATGAACCAAATTAGAGCAGTACAGCTTTAAACATTAGCGATGATTCACTGATAAGTTTTCTAAGACTTTTGTGGTCCAGTTTACCCAGGCCTCACCACTTCCCATTGCTATGCAGGCATCACACAGCTAAACGCCCACATCTGAAGACATTTGAATTTGGAGCCACATTTAGAGGCTTAGGCCACGAATTACAACCAACTTTGCCCAGGAGCTGTTTGTTTTGCACCAGGAGCTCAACACCTCACTGCCTGCTCCTTTCTAATTCTTAGACATGTCTGTGAAGATTGTTGGCCTTGTTGGCAGTGGGTATTATTTTCTCTCATTGTTTTATAAGAATTAATTTTATATATGAAGGCTATTGAGTTGTTATCTGTGTGATAAAATTTTGCCCCTTGTTCAGCATTCACCATTCAATTATTCCTAAATTGCAGAAGTTAGATAGTTTCACTTAATTGCCAATTTTATTTTATGGCTGTTTCTTTTAGTAGCATTATAATAAAGTGTAGATATAAAAGTGTAGCTAAAATTGTGAGTAAAAAAACATGACATTTTATTGATTATTTTATGAAAATGATAAGAACCAATATATGCAGATTATTCTATGTATTTTCATTTGGTATTCTTATAGGTGACGCACTTTAAATATGTTGTATTTTTAAATCACCTTTTATTGTTGCAAAAACAGATATACAAATTTTTAAAAATTGTAAAATGCAGGGAACAAAACTAGAAATATACAGACATTCTATCCCATTACTCACAGAACACCCCTTTTAACATTGCAGCAGGTTCCTTCCCAGATCCTGTTGTAACTTTTATGCCAAAATGAGTTCGTACTGTACGTAGTACATTGTAACTTTTTTGTTACTATTATTATTCTCTTTATTTCAATAATTTTTCTTATCTGATGGCTAGGTCATATTTAAATTTCCCTACTTGCCCTCAAAAGTATTTTTAGCTTCCTTTTTCAAAATTGTATTTAATCCAGAACTACACATTGCATTTTCTTATTATGTTCCTTACGTTTCTTTTATTTTATTTCATCATTATTGTATTTTTCCCATTACCATTTAGCTCCCTTATATCCCCCTCTACTCAGCAATCACCATATTGTTGCCCATGTCCATGAGTCCTTTTTCCTTTTTGCCCAATCCCTTCCACTCCATACCCTTCTACCACTACTCCCTCACTCCCTGACTGGCTGTCATCCTGCTCTTCATCAGTGAGTCTGTCCCTATTTGCCTTGTTAGTTCACTTTGTTCATTAGACTCTACATATGAGTGAAATCATACGGTATTTGTCTTTCTCTGACTGGCTTATTTTGCTCAGCATAATGTTCTCCAGGTTCATCCATACTGGTTCAAACAGAAAAATTTTCTTCCTTTTTTACAGCCAAGGAGTATTCCATTGTGTAAATGTCCCATAGCTGTTACATCCACTCATCTACTGAGGGACACTTGGGCTGCTTCCATATCTTGGTGATTGTAAATAACACTGCAATGATTCCAGAAGTCTCTTTCAAACAGCACTGGCTTGGGTTAACAGATCAAGCCAATGGCTCAACAGAATGTTTCTCCTTTTGTAATCAATTGCTTGTTCACTATATCATCTAGCTTTTTCCTCTATCTCATGTGCAGCCAGCCCTTAGTACCTGTGGGTTCTGCAGACATACTGGACTGAACTAACCATGGATTGAAATGTATGTTTTTAAAAAAAATGTTACCCTATTGTTGATGTATACTATGTAGTTAGGCTTATGTGTTGCTGGTTGCATCTGTACCAAACATGTACAGACTACTTTTCTTGCCATATTCCCTGAATAGCTATTTAAATAGCATTTATATTGTATTAGGTATTACATGTAATCAAAGGTGACTTAAAGTATATGGAAGGTTGGGAGTGGATTATATGCAAGTATTACTTGGTTTCATATAAGAGACTTGACCATCTACAACTTTTGGTGTCCACAGGTGGTCCTGGAAGCAATCACCCACAGGTAGTGAGGGGTAACTGTATATCTAGTAAAAGAGTTAAATTTAAAGCTTGATGCATTGAAGTCAAATATTTTGACATGTAATGTGATAATTAACATAAGTGATCTGGACTTCATCTTGAACCCCATTAAAAAATACATATTATCTGATTGACCCACTATTTGTGATACTAAGATGGGACAAGATGCTAGATTAACTAAGAGATTAGAGTGATGCAAGTCTGATCTGTTTATAGTACGACTGTATTCCCCCACCCCAGTGACTATGTTGTGTTGTGCACTATCAAAACTCCAGTTCATCTAATTTGTCTTAACAGTGATTTCTAATCATTTTCTGAATCAATGATTTCATTAATGTTTACAAAGTTATATGCTTTAATACTGTAGTCCTCCTTAGTTTTTAGCAGGTATTCTTCTGTATTCACTCATTAGCAGGGCTATTCAGTTGCCTGGAATATGCATATATTTCCACTGTAAAGGCAGGATGAACACTCTCATCCTTCTCATTAGTTAACAATCGCCAAAGAAAAGAGTTGCTATAATTGCTGTCTAGGTTAGGAATTTTTTGTCTTTTTATTTTTTAAGTATTTTTATGATTCATGAATTTTCAGTCTTTGAATTCACTCTAATATCATTTTTAAGTATTATTTTTAAGACTTTATTTTTTCAGGGCAGTTTTTAGGTCTACAACAAAATTGAAAGGAAGGTCCAGAGATTTCTCAGACACTTCCTGTTCCCCTTCAACATGCAAAGCCTCCCTCACTATCCACATTACTCACCAGAATGGTACATTTTTAACCAAGGATGGAACTACAATGACACACCATAATTACTCAAAGTCCATAGTTTACCTGGGGTTCATGTTTTGTGTTGTAACTTCTATGGGTTTAGACAAACGTATAATGACACATAGTTATCATTATAACATCATACAGAGTACTATCACTGCCCTAAAAATCCTGTGTGCTCTGCTTCTTTATCCTCTACTCCCTCCATGCTCCTCCCCTTGCAACTGCTGATCTTTTCATTGTCCCCGTAGTTTGCCTTTTCTATGATGTCATATGTTGGAATCATATAATATATAGCCTTTTAAGATCAACTTTGTTTACTTAGTAATACGCATTTAAATTTCTGTCACATCTTTTCATGGCTTGATAGCTCACTTCTTTTTCACACTGATAATAGTCTCTTGTCTGAATGTAGCATACTTTATTTATCCATTTGCTTACTAAAGGACATCTTAGTTACTTCCAAGCTTTGGCAACTATGAATAAAGCTGCTGTAAACATCCATGTGCAGGTTTTCGTGTGGATATAAGTTCTCAGCTTCTTAGTAAATATCAAGTGATGATTATATTTAGTTTTGTAAGAAACCTCCAAACTGTATTCCAAAGTGGCTGTGCCATTGTCCCTTTCCACCAGCAATTAAAAGTTCCTGTTGCTCCACATCCTCATTAGGATTTGGTGTTGTCAGTTTTCTGGAGTTTGGCCATTATAATAGTGTGAAATCATATTTCATTATTGTTTTAATTTGCATTTTTCTGATGACAATGTGAAACAACTTTTTGTTTGCTTATTTGTCATTCATATATCTTTTTTGGTGCAGTGTCTGTTAAAGTTTTGGGCTTACCTTTAAGTGAAATTATTTACTTATTATTGGGTTTTTATTATTATTTTTAATTTATATCAATACACAATATATTACTATTACTATATATTGTGTTACTATATATAACTATATAGTAATATAGTTATATCAATACACAATATATTACTATTACTATATATTGTGTATTGATATAACTATATTACTATATATTGTGTATAATATATACTTATATATACTATAAAATATATATTAATTTATATCAATACACAGAAAGTATTAGTTGCTGCAAATACAGATAATTCTGTAGTTATGAGCAAGATAGTCTCCAAAAGATCATTTTTAAGCTCATTTTCTTGGAAGTTCAAAACATAATTATAAATACTATTACTAACAATTAGTAGTAGGCAGAGTTGACAAAATTGTGATAGCCTATGTGCTATGAAAGCCTGTATCTGTTCAAAAATTTTAAAGGATCTTGACTACAAAAATAAATAAAGCATGCTTTAATAAAATTTCAGTCCATGGGTAAAAAAAGAGAGTAAATACAATTATGTTACAACATTACCACTTCAAAAAAAGGCAGCCTGAAAAATGTAGATCATTCTCAACTTTTTAAAGCCCTTTATTATGGAAAATATCAAAAATGTAGAAAATTAAACAGAACATTATGATTAACTTCATGCAACTATCACCTCGCTTCAAAAGTTATCAGCACATACCTGACCTTGTACTGTTTATACCTTATTCACTTCTCCCTAGCCCCTGTATTGTTTGAAACAAATTATAAATTGCTCAAATATTTCAGTACCTGTCTCTAAATAGAAGGACTTTTTAAAACATAATTAAAATATCACTACAACCCTATAAAATAAGCAATAAATCCTTATAATATTATCTTGTATTGTTCATATTTTTCCAATTGTTTTATACTAATGATGAACCTTGGTATATTTTTAAGGTAAATTTGAGTCTTGGTTCAAATAAGTTCCAAAAATTCCATTTGATTGATTTGTTACTTTAGATTCAAAGATTCTTTCTCAAAATATTTCTTTCTTTTTGCAAATTTATACTGAAGGAACCTATTGGTTCCTATTGGTTTCTATTGGTTCCTTCATGTAGAACATCATGTAGAATTTCTCACAGCCTGGATTTTGCAGAATCGGGCACTGTAGAATTCCCCATAACATCACATCACACAATCCTTGTACATGGTGTAAATGAACAGTTAGAGTGACAGAGGTGAGTTTAACTCAAAACTAAATTAATTCATTAGTGCTTGCAAAATGTGATGCTTGAATTTTATCATTTTTTCTTTATTCATTAGCTAGAATATTTCTCTAAAGAAATCACTGCTTCCTCATAACTTAGCTACCCAGTGCTGCAATCATACAGAAAAGACAAAATAAATGCTTTTCTTTTATTTACAAATTTTAAAAATAATGGGAAGTATTCATGGAAAAGGTGATCAATATCTTTAATATTATCATGAGTTCATAAGTTTAAGTACATTTAACATACTTCAATCCATTATTGTTACTATTTATCATGCTCTAATTTTCCATTTTTTAGCCAGTGGGAGCCTCTTCAAATTGGTTCTTGAATCCTTTCAAATGATCCCAGTAAATTTTATCTTCTTTACCTTCTTACACCACAACATGCCCACCCTGTGCATTTTCTTCAGACCTGGAATCAGCCATTGTCCCAAGGAGCTCTGGTTCCTTCTAGTGGGAATGGTGTTCAGAAACCATTACACGGGCTCCACACGCCAACAGGGCATTGCATTTTTCATTGGAATTGCTGGTTTTGATAGAAACAGTGATGTCCATTAACTTTGAAAGCAGCCACCCCACAAAACTGCTATTGGCTCACAAACTCTCATTGGGTTCTCTTGGAATGTCCAGGTGGACAACAGAATCTGCACACACAAGTTAATTTTGACTTCTCCTTTAAAATATTTGTTCCCCCTTTAAAAATTTCATATCAGTATCTTGAAATGAACTCTAAGAATGACAAGATGATAAATAGCACTGATAACAGTTGTTACTCTACTCTGATTTCTAATATTAGTGGAAATATAGCTATACATTGCCATTAAGAATGATAGTTGTAATATTTTGAGATAAGTATCTTTTTACATGTAGTTTACCAAGACTTTTTAATTTTATTTTTTTAACAATAAAATTATTTAAACAAGACAGTTGAAAGAAAAACTATCTAGGATTCAAATTGTCCTTGGTTTTACAGTGATAAATAAAACATTAAAATTCTCCAATCAAACAAGGTATGCTTATTTGCAAGGTATGCTTTGCTATGTAAAGGTTTTTATGGTTTCTTTTTTTTTTATTTCTCTCTCTTTTTTTTTGTTAAACAGTGAGAGCAAAATAACTTACTGGAATATAAAAATAACTGACTGATCTTCTCCTAATGAAAAAAGAAGGTATTTTCACAGGACCAGTATTTTCCCCTATCCCATCTCTATTTGATGTCGATCAAAATATATCATTGGCCTTTCAGTTTTAAAAATGCAAGTGCTGCCCTGGCTGGTGTAGCTCAGTGGATTGAGTGCGGGCTGCGAACCAAAGCATCGCAGGTTTGATTCCCAATCAGGGCACATGCCTGGGTTGCAGGCCACGGCCCCCAGCAACTGCACACTGATGTTTCTCTCTCTCTTTTTCCCTCCCTTCCCTCTCTAAAAATAAATAAATAAAATCTTTTTAAAAATCTTTTAAAAAAACGATTAACTAAAAAAATGCAAGTGTTTGTGTGCATACTGCAGTTACTTTATGTACAATAAAGAATAGGGAAGGGGGAAAGGAAAGAATAGAAAAGCCCACACTGTGGTGAAGGATGTGGTAGATCCAAACGGCGTTTTCTGTTCAAGGATGTCTTTTTGGTCTGGAGGAACAGACTCCTGGAGTAGAGTAGCAGGTTCCCTTTTCAGGGAACACACCCATTGTATCTTCGCCCTCCACTCCCATCTGTGCGGTTGCCTCACCCACTGGCTGCCCCGCAGATCTGCATCTGGTCGGCCTCGCTGACAAACCCTGCCCTTCCCAACAGGCTCTCACTACTCTACTCAGTGGCAGGTGTGCTTCTTCGCCTTACACTGCACCCCAGAACAATCCTGTCCCACCACCTCCAAATTAGTATGACCGCTGTTCTCAGTCTGGAGCCCTTCTTTGGGCTTCATGTTGGCCATGGGGAACGCCCCAGTCTCCTTAGCTGCCACCTCACAGAAGAGGAACCAGGCTCGCTGCTTCGAAGCAGCGCGCGGCAGTACCGGGAGCGGGCACGGGAAGAAGGCGGCCCAGGCGGCACAGGTGGCCCAGGCAGCCGTGGAGGAGGAACCTGCCTGCAAGCCCTCAACAAACTCCCTCCTGGCGCCCCAGATCCACAGGCACCAGAACGATCTGCTGGGGCTTTCCATTGGCTGCCGCCTCTTTGGAGCGCGCCACACCCACAGAACCGCATCCAACCCCTCCCCAACCCCGCCCCGCCCCTGCGCTGCCAAGGGCACTTGGCCGACTGCTACCTAGACCTTTCAGAAAAGTAAAGTTGCTGTGTACCAAATCTGTTTTCGATACTTCACAAGGTTGTGAGTGCTTCTCTTTTGATGTAATGATACAATGAGCAGTATAAATATATTTTCTGATACTGAGGATTCATCTCACTCGGTCATGATGCATTACTTTTTTAACGGAGTATTTGTTTAATTTGCTTATATATTATTTAGAATTATGTAATGATATGAATATTCATAAGGCTTTTTAAAAAAATGTTCTTTGTAGTGCTACGCATCAAGATGAAGCTATCCATATGAACTGAATAGGCAAACTTTCTATCTTTCCCTGAGCTAGAGCTGTCTAAGTGGTATAGAAATGTTCCTTTTTGAAGTCTGAAAAACTCATCCCCAAAGCATCTGGAAATGACACCTTTTAAGTTGTTAACTATCTAAAGCTCTTATAAATTCTTTCACTATTACTAATCAACTCGTTTTCAACCTCTTTTTAAATTCATTTCTGTCATTCATATATTTTAGATTAATTCATTCTCCTGCTTGACATTGTGCTCTCTACTCATGGATTTTGTCTAATTTCTATATTTTGACTTTTTTGAGTTTTTTCTTTGTTGCCTAGTATATTAATTATTTGTATAAGTGTTTAATGGATTTTTGGAAGAAATGTATCTTCTTGGGTGAAAATTTTGATATGTAAACATGTTGGTAAAATAACCTTATTAACTTTATTACTCAAATAATCTATGTCATTATGTCTCTTTAGTCTAATGTCCTAGTCTAATTATTAGTTTGATGATCGTAACTTTAGCTAATGTACCTTTGTATACACAATAATTATTTTCATTTATATATTTTAATTCTAGGCTATTTGGACTGTACAGGTTCACAACCATAACAGTTTTATTATGGATTTTTATGCCTCCCTATTTTAAAATTTAATTTTGTCATAAATTCTGTTACTTCTGGCATTAGTTTTGTTAATCTAGTTTTCTCTTTTTATTTTCCCATTTCTTCTATCCTTATTTCTTCCTTCTTCCTGACTCCCTTCTTTCCTTCTTTCTCCCTTTTTTCCTTCTCTCTTAAAATTTATAATATAAAGTTTATATGTGAATAAAGCTTATGCTTTATAATATAAATGTAATCCTCCTCATTTTCTATTAGTCTAACTTTCTACTTTCCCCCATGACTTTTGAAATTAAAATTGTTTGTTTTTTCCCAACTAATATGAGAATCTTCAATTTCAATATAGATGTTTAATAATCCATATTGGTATTATAAATACCATAATTTCCTTTTATTATTATGTGCTTAGCTGTCTTTCTGTAAAGATTTTATTTATTTATTTTTAGGTTGAGGAGAAGGGAGGGAAAAAGAGAGGGAGAAAAACATGGATGTGAGAGAGAAATGTCAAACATCTGTCAGTCACCTCTCACAGGCACCCTGACGGGGACCAAACCCTCAACTCAGGCATGTGCCCTGACTGGAAATTGAACCCGCCGCCCTTTGCCTTGTGGGACAGTGCCCAACCAAATGAGCCATCCTAGTCAGGACTATGCTTTAAGCTTTTTATGTTCCCTGTTGCTGTGTTGCTCATGTTGTTTCTCAAGTACTTTTTTTTTCCTAGTATAGTATTTTTTAAAGAAACTAGGCAAATTAATAGTTTGAGGGGATGCTAATAGACACTCTGGAAAGAAATATGTAACATGTTCCATGGTTAAACAAGGTGAAAGTATTTGGGGAGTTTTCTGGGGGAACCACAATAAATATAACAAAAGTAGTACTCCTAAGATTCTTGGATATTGAGCAGTCTTTTTAACTATGTTTAATCAGATATCACAACCTTATATGAACTCAAAACATATTTTTCATAATACATTTAGTGGCATCCCAGTTTGTAGGAATACCAGGTTGGGAAATGCATGCCTAGTGATTTGGAACATGTACATTCTATATTATTAAATTGCTGTTTACCTTTCAGTATTGTAACAGTACACATTGAACTTATTTTCCAACCCTACTTTTGAGCTGATCTCCTGTTTTGTGTGTCTCTTCAACTAATTCCTTGGATTTATTGCTGCTCCTAACTTGGTGTCATGGTGTAATTCTATCACCACTACAGTCTAAAGCTGAGACATTTGATTAGCAAATTATTAAATTGAACTCTTACAAGAGAAATGTATAGTGACAACTACAGTTTGGCCTCAGGTAGACGTTCATATCACCATTGGTAAGAAAGGAATGTCTAATGGGTGGTAAGAGAGAAACAGAAGATCTGAAAAGTCTACACAAAGATGGACAGGAGATTACCTCCTAAGACATGGAGATTGGTTTTAAAAGGAGTAACATCAGCACAGTAAGCTGGCCCTTTTATTCCAAGGAGTTCAAAGAACTTCAAAGGTTCCACAAAAGAAGTATTTTATTAGAGCCAAGAAATAACATACTTGGCTTTGAAGCAGCCATCAATGGTTTGATGGTTTATTAGTTTGCAAGGAAAGAGAATAGGTGGCCTGTGAGAAACAGTAGTTGAGAAGTCAGAGCAGGGTTCTGCTGAGAACTCAGCACCCACTCACTCCATGTGTCCGAGACTAAGTCATTTCACAACTTCATCCTCAGTTAATGCAGCTGGAAAATCAAGTAGAAAAGTGGATGATGTTCGCATCATTTCATTATGGCCCCAGGGAATCTACAAATCTATGAATGAGTATTGGGATGTTGCTGTAACAATGTCATAAACACCCTTGTGTACATCTCCACGTGTGTTTTTGAGTGTTTCTCAGGGGGAGTATTGGGTGCAACCCACTTAGATGATTATAAACTAAAGTTAGTAAGTCACTATCAAAAATTATTAAGAAAGGTGATAGAGTAGTATAAAAATATGAGAATGTATCACATAGTTATAGGGAATGAATGTTTAATGAAATTATGTTTTATTTTACTTATAAATATTTATGTATATGTACTGAATTGTTCTGTAGAAGGTACTTCTTATTGTGGGTTGTTCAAAACAATTTGAAATACACTCTACCAACAGTAATTTTCCAGATACGGATTTGATGAGTCAAATGCTCTGTTGAAATTTAACTTCATTAAGGATGGCAAGCTTTTCTCCACAGTAGTGCTATCAGCTTACACTCTCACCAGCTACCTTTGGGAGTCTGAATATTTATTAACACATTTTATTCACATATGCAATTCTTTCAAGCTAGAGGTTATAAAACTATATGCTATTTTCAATTTCCAGTTTGAATTTCCTGACTGCTTGCGAGGCTGAACAACTTGTCTTAGATCTATTATTGGTCATTTGAGTTTCCTAATCATTGATTTATTTGTTCTTTCCCTTTGTCTACTTTTGCATTTTTTATCTGGTTCTAATTGGCTTATAAGAGTAAATACACACACAAACATGCATATATACACTTGTATTGTGGATACTTCATGAGATATATCCACTGCTATTTTTTTTTCATTAAGAAATGCAAACTTTATGACTTGCAGTTCAGGTCTTAAATTTTAACATGGTCAAATTTATCAATTTTTCTTTGTTATTTGTGCTTTTTTGGTCTTGTTTAAGAAATGCTTTCCTCTTCCAAGTTCATAAAAACATACTTTCATATATTCTTCTAAATGTTTTAAAGCTTTGCCTTTCAGATTTATGTCTTTATTTTATGTGGAGTTGTTTTTGCTCATTGTGTGAGATAAGGATCTGTCTTTTTCAATATGGAGAGTCAATTGCCTCAACACCATTTATTTAGTAATTCATTTGTTACTCAACTGTGAAGTGAACTTTCTCACACACAATGATTCCTGATACAGGCAGCTCTAAAATGACTTACACCTTATGAAGATAATTTTATTTGCAGTTCGACACTCCCCATAATTCCTAAAAATAGTCTAGAAGAAATTATTTTACAGAAGACTACAGCCTTGCATTGATGTTTAAGTGGTTTCAATTAGCAAGAAACTGGAAATGCAGGTTACATGCATTAAGTAAACATTAAAATATACTGGTATCTTCTATGCAGGAAGCATTCAGTTACAAAATAGTAATAAAGATATAAATATGATTGTTATCCTTGAATAATAAGGAAGATCTTCAAGGAAGTTATGGCCTGATAGAGTAGTTCTCAACCACATCAGACTGAGCACTAGCTTTTTTATAACATTTTTTATTTTACTATTCTGGATTGTATTTTTTATGCAGATAATATAACCCATCTGCTGACATATCAAAAAATTAATAAAACAGCTTCTTGAAGTATAAATAAAAAAATAAAATTGCTGTATAAGAAAATATGTATTTCTATATGTAAATGCCCAGGCAAGGCTCACTATAATGAAGTCATGAAATCCCCACCCCATATCCACAGTCACCTGGGATATGCCAGGAGCAGTTGTAAACTCATATTATTTAGTTGTTACTTTTTATTGACTCAGTTACTACAAGAAACCTTTCTGCTGAAATAGTGAACAATTATCTAGGTTGTAAACAAAGTATAATCTTCCCTTGATTTACATAGTAGCCACATTCCTAGAAAATTCAGTATATATGAAAGTGTGGAAATTTACTTTGTATATAATGTAGCATTAAATTATAGGTTCAGGGGAGTATAAACTGGGTGTTCATCTATATGAATGTCCCTCCAGCTGAACATTCAAAAATCAAGAGAGATGAGGGCCACTTCTTTGTATGGACCTGCCCCCTATATTGCAGGAATGTCCAGCCTCTCGTTAAATGCCAACAGTACACTCTAAATCATTGTGACAACCAAAAAAATACATCTTCCCCACCAGCAAATTCCAAAAATGCTCTCTAGAAAATAGTGCCCACTGATCTATGAGAACTAGAAATACCAAAAGCGCTACCATAATGCATGTGCAGGGTGCATGGGATTTGGTTCCAGAACCCTCTGCAAATACTGAGATCTGTGGATGCTCAAGTCCCTCTTAGAAAAGGGCCTAAAACAGTGAATCCAGTTGCTCCACTGAATATGAAATGGGATATGAAACCTGGGACACAGAGGGTTGACTGTATATTTTTTTAAAGAAATTCCTGTATAAGTGGACTTCCTCAGCTCAAACTTGTGTTCGTGAGAGGTCAGCTGTATGACAGAGGGGTGGCCAGTGCCACCAGGTGGGATTAAGTGTGATCAGCAAAAGGAGCTCTGACAGCCAATAGGAATCTAGAGAACAATGAGAATAGGTGATACTCAGCTGGTGGAGTCTGAAGAGTGGGGTGGAAAGCATTTCTCATTTCTCTGTAAAGAAAACCTTTCTCCTTTTCTGCTGTTAGAAGGCAATTGTAATGTAAGTCACAAACATTGAAAAAAAGTATACATACAAAAATGTTACCACCCAGGAGTCAAAACACTCTTTGTCTTAACTAGGTTAAGACAGAAAAGATACATTACTTTTTTTTTTTAATTTGAGGCAGCAGATTTTTCCCTTGGATTTCTTTCATGTGAAACACTTGTCTAGTTTCATTGCCTGGAGAACTGGCAGCTTTGCCTCAACTATATCTCTCCGAATCTGTTTTGTTAATACATCTCTTCCTTGAACTGAGATCTGCAAAAGGAAAGAGAAAATGAAGAGCCCTTTAATTTTGAAAGGATACTACTCTTTACATGACCCTGTAAAGGTCATTTCTTCCCTGATACATTTATTTTAGCATCAATAGGCAAGTGATAGAAGAGAAAGAGAAGATCTGCTGAATTATAATGCAGAATATTCTCTGTATAAATTTATTAGTGCATCCAGGAATCTCACAGCTGGGACAGGCTGTAAAAATAGTGCATGCCTCTTCCCCTAGAGAGGTAACAGCTAAACCAAAACCTAATAGAAATGATCCCAAGTGACGTGTTTTACAAGGAGACATCTTAACAGTAGATGAGGCAACTCTTGCTGTATTTAACTGTCCAAACATAATGTTTCTGATTATAACTCCATACACATTTTCAAACATTTTTTTTGCCATTACTGGATATGAAGTCTTGATTCCAATTCAACCTGGCGCCATGATTAAGAACAGCATGTCCTCAGCACTGACCCTGTGCCTAGCATAATGAATTTTTGCTGAATTAAAAGAAGAATAAATGAATGAATGGTTGACTCCAAGAAATCAATCACATGAGCAAGTACACTCTGTTAACTTACTCTGCTGATGTTATTTCAGCACTCCATCTTATCCACATTCCTAAATGTCACCATCTAAATCTATAAGGAAGACCCAGTGAGACCTTAAAGCAGGAAGCCCTCAAGCTAAGAGGAACCTGGAAGTGAGCCTAAAATACAACTGATGGCATCTGGTTTTTCTTTTTCAGTTGATCACAATGCTCAGCACTCAATATTTCCATTCATGTTCTTCTCCAGTACATTCCTGCCCAACCTGGGATTCTGGGCAACCTTAAAGAGAGAAATAAAATAAATACTGAGACAAGTAAATACCATTTAATACTCCTACTGGAAAGAACTTCTGTAATGATGGCATCAACTAATGTAGTTCAAAGTCTTTCTTAAACTGTTAAGTACAGCTATTTACTGAGTGTCTAGCACATGTCAGTCACAAGCCTGTATGTTTAGAATATGAATAGGACTTAGCTTCTGTCCTAAAGGAGTTGGCAATCTAGTGAAAATACTGACATATAAAAATTAACCACAGTTTCAGGACAGAACTAAGACTTGTTAAGAGATATCTTAAAAAGGGCTGCAGTCCATTCAGTTTCAATATTGATGCACAAAATAGATAGAGGATGCAGTATCTTAAGAAGTTATGAGGCAATCACAACATCTGACGATAAGCCTGGCCAGGTGACTCGGTTGGGGTATCATCCTGTACACCAAAATGTTGTGGGTTAGAATTTCAGTCAGGGCACAGTCCTAGGTTGTGGGTTCAATCCTCAGTCAGGGCACATATAAGAGGCAACTGATCCATGCTCCTCTATCACATTAGTGTTTTTCTCTCTCTGTCCCTCCCTTCCTCCCTTTAAAATCAAGAAACATCTCCTCAGGTGAGGATAAAAAAAAATCTGATGATAATGACCAGTAGAAATAGTGGAAAGAATATTACATAAAGAATTTATACACACACTCACAAGGGCAGCCAAAAGTAGAAAAGCAGAGATGATAGATAGATAGATAGACAGATAGATAGATAGATTATAGATATAGATATAGATGATATAGGTATCTGTCCGAAAAGAGTCCAGTCATTGTTAATATGATGAGAATGGTTTGCCTGATATGGATATAACCTGGCAACTAAGGAGAGTGGACCGGAATGTGCATGTGTGAACAATGATGACTTCACTGTACTACTCAGCGGGGACAGTAGATGCTGTTGAGTGATTATGTGTACTTTGCAGCTGTCACATTCAAAATGACTGAGTGAGTAGAGCAAAGAATCAAACAGTCCTCCATGGAAACAATTCAGATGATTCAGAAGGCTCCAGCTATGGGCAACTGATGATTGGCAGCTTCATCACAATATGCCCATTCATGCATCACATATCATAGAGTATTTTGGTGAAACATCAAATCACCCAGGTGACTCAGCTCCCCTACTACCCAGATTTGGTGCCCTGTGACTTCTGGCTATTCCCAAAACTAAAATCACCTTTCAAAGGGAAGAGATTTCAGACTATCAAAGAGAATCTGGAAAACACAGCTGGGCAGCTGATGGCAATTAGGAGAACTGTGTGAAGTCCCAAGGTGTTTACTTTAAAGGGGACTGAGGTATCATTGTCTTATGAACAATGTTTCTAATATTTTGTATCTTTTTCAATAAATGTCTCTATTTTTTGTATTACATGGCTGGATACTTTCTGAGCAGACCAATATTGTGTGTGTGTGTGTGTGTGTGTGTGTGTGTGTGTAATCTTAGGGGACATACAGTAGGTTCAGAAATCAACATCTGTTCTCACAAGAAGCTGGTGAAAACCGGCAACCAGGCAGGGCTGCTGCTCTTCCAGTTTGTCCTCACTCTTTTCCTTCTTGTCTGGACTGTGCTGACTGCCTCCTTCTTGCTGAAGAGCCCTGTTAGAAAGCTTTAATCTTTTCTTATAGGCTTATTAAAAACAGAATCTTTATTAATAAATGTCTTTCAATTTTTTATTTCTCTTCAATACATCCAGAAAATGTTAACTAAGGCTTTTGACCTTTCTAATCTGAATGTTGCCTGTTTTTATCTTTGACCTTTTTGGGGTAACTGTTCTGATAAAGATATTTTCTAATTATTTATTTGCCAATATGAGGGATGCTTAATTGATTTAAAATAGAGAAAGTGCTAGTTCAGAAGCTGTGGTTTCCATGTGGAGAGAAGGAAAATACCATACAGATGCTGAAAACTTTGTCTGCAGATTGTCTCTTTTTAACGCCTTCTGGGAATAATCGTTCTCCCGCTCCCATAATCTGGAATTATTGCAACCACAACTGCATGGAATAATTAAATGTTCTCCCATGGTAGAGACAGGCACTGAGGTCAGTTTTGGTGGGAAGGTTTGTGGATTGGGGTCAAGGCTGCGGGGGCAGGGGTGGGGAGGGGTGGCCATGTCCAGTCAGTGAATAAGCAGTGGACCCAGGCTTCAGGCAGAGAGGGATCAGCAGAGGAGACGTCAGTGCTGAAAAGGAGTAGCTGCTCTGAGCACATGAGGCAAATCACAACCCTTATGGCACTTGGTGGCTTTGGCTGTACAGGCGATGCCTTTCAGATGCACAGCTCAGCTGTGCTTCTCACTGGTCCATGTGGCCTCTGCAGCAATGTTGTCCCTTGTCTGCCTGTGCCTTTTGATGCCGGTAAAATTATAGCGTCATCCCTCCCTGCTGCATCAGGTGCACCTCCCCTCCCGGATGGTCTGCCCCACATCCCTCAACAACAGTCTTACCTCGGCTTCCGCTTTCGGATACATTCTGTACCCCTCCGCGGGGCTGGAAGGCCCTCTGCAAGGCTTCGTCATCACAAAGAAGCTGCAAGTCTCCCACATGCAGGACTGTCTGATGTCAGTTTGGGGTTACTATTGCCAGGACTCAGGTTTATTCTGTAGCTGGATAAACTAGAAACTACACTCTCTAAAATCCTCTTTCCCAAAATGGCTTGGGGCAGAGTCTGCCAATGAGGAATACTCATGGGGCATTTAGAAGATGGTTGAGGAGAGACATTACTGCCCAGAGGCAGCCAAAGATGCCAGCAGACATGAGATCCTTAGTGGTCCCCTGGTATGCTCTTGAGAACCCCCCAAGTTGGTGTTCCAGACTGAAACCAATGAGGGCAGCCTTCCATTCTGTTCCTTCACACTTCCAGGCTTTCCAGGGGTTGTCTAAGACCATAAGTCCTTATATAAAAACCCCTCATACCCAAAACACATACAGTATCTTCTTTTCTTGACCTAATCCAGACTAATGAATACATGTAGCCTCTTCTTGGAGGCCCAGTGGGGAATTGGGTAAACATGGTCTGCTTCTGGTTTTCTTCCCATCCTGCTATCTCCTTCCCCCAGGGACTTGGCTCACCCACCCTGCCACTTCTTAGCTCCTGGCGTCCTTCCCCCTTCCCTCACTATTGGTTGGGAAAGGCTTGAGCTGTCATAAATAATACCATGTAATCATAGTATATCATCTTGCTCAACATTCAAAGACATTTAAATAGCCAATGGAATAGGTGGGAGATTTAACTAGAAGTAACTATAGGGGGAACAGGAGATGGAGGACAGTGAAATCCTTAGCTGTGATGGCAGGAAGTAATGTCTAAAATGCAGAAGATGAGAAGACAGTAATATGAACATGCTCTTTAGAAGTGTTGAATTACCTTTTACAGAATCAACTAAAATAACTTTTTTGTTTTTAAATATGTTTATTGACCAGGGAGAGAGAGGAAGGGACAGATAGAGAGAAACAATGATGTGAGAGAGAAACATTGATTGGTTTCCATACATGCCTTGACAGGGGATTGAACCTGCAACCTAGGTATGTGCCCCAACCGGGAATTGAACCCCTAACCATTTGTTGTACAAGAGGACACTCCAGCCAACTGAGCCACACTGTCCAGGGCTCAACTAAAATAGTTTGAAGTGATTGACTCTGGAGATGAAGATTAAGAGGCATGGAGAGATTGAGACAGAATATGGTTATTTTTCACTTTAAGCTTTTTGGTAAATTGTTTTTAGTCATGTATATGTAATACCCCAATTAAAATATTGTTAGAAAATGCAAAGCGGCAGGCAGTGGGCAGTGACAGTCAGAGAGGCAGCTCTACAGGAGAAGTGTGGCTCCTTCCCCCTTCCTGCCTCTGCGTCTCAGGTATGCAGCATGCCAGCAGCAGTCTTGGGGAACCAGCTGAGAAAATAAGATGATACTAATACTCCCCAACAAGTGAACGTGGACACACAACACAAACAGAGCAAACAACTGTCCCTCAAGGTCACACCCAGAAAGCTAGAGAGCTTGGAGAGGTAATTTGTGATCCCAGAAATGGAAGCTTTCTCTTTATCTTGTCTTTTGCCTGTCACAAATGTAGAAATAGGTCCTAAAACTCCCATGAGCTAGAGAGGGCAGAGACTATGATGGTGCACTCAGAGGCAGGGGCTGGTGGGACTGCCCAGGTGTGGAATAAGCAGCAGCAGAACTACAGGCAGTGGCATCACAGGAGTCTTGGGGACTAATAGCCTGTGAGGGGGCCCATCACAGGGGTGAGGTTTAGGTGAGTGTGGGTAGGGGTAGGGGTTGCCATTTCAGACAACCAAGACTAGGTAGAGACAGGTAGGACATTGGAAGGTAAGGGTTATATGTGGTTGCATCAAGATTGGAAAATATAAATCATTACTTGGTAAACTGCAAAAAAGGAAAGTTGGCCACTGAATGAGTTGGCAGGGGCTGCAATAATATAATACCACAGACTTGGGCTTAAACGACAGAAATCTATTCTCTCACAGTTTTGAAAATTGAGAGTCCCAGATCAAGGTTTCAGCAGGGTCACTTTCTCCTGAGGCCTCTCTCCTTGCTTGCAGATGGCCGTCTCTCCTCGTGTCCTCCCGTGATCTCCTCTCTGTACTCTCTGTGTTGAATATCCTCTGCTTATGAGGGTACCAGTCATATTTAGTGACTTCGTCTTAGCTTAAGTACCTCTTTAAAGACCCTATCTCCAATACAGTCACATGATGAGGTGCTAGAGGTTAGGGTGCAACATGTGAATTTGGCAGGGGGTGAGGGGACCCATAGTTCAGCCCATAATGGCCATAATGTCACATCTGACATGGCATGTCACTTTCCCTCCTCCACCTTCCAGATCTTCTGTAAACATCCTAACACATCCATATTTTTAGTCCCTCTGTGTGTTCCTCAGGCCCTAATTCTCTCACACGCCCCACCCCACCATCCTATTTGTTTTTTCTATTGTGCATAACATGTCTTCAAAGATGCGACACTCCCCATGCACACTGCACAGTGCTTTATGACTCCACACTTTGAGAAAATTTCCCCTGAAGTGAAATCCATCAATGATAGAAAAATAATGAATGACATATTCCTTAAATCCTGTCGCATTCCCTAATTAAAAACAAAATATATGTTATTTCTAAATATAAAAACGATGTTAAAAACAAACATTTTAATACTTTTATAATTGGTGCTTGTGATAATGGGGTTGCTCATCGCTGATCCAGGGGTAGTTGAAATCCTGCGTGTGCATGGACACATCCAGCCAGGCCAAGCAAAGGCTTTCTGCAGGCTGCCTTTTCGCTGACACTCTGTGAAATGTTGACAAAAGCAATGCATAATTACAAGCCTGGAATTTTACCTGTTTCAATTAGCATCAAGGCAACAACAAGCACTGTTTTTTCTTTAGAAAGAAAATGCATGAAACCAGATTGAGGAACAGAGAAAAAATAATTCTTCCTTCTACCCTGGGCCACAATACCAAATGGATCCAAAAAAGGACTTAAAACACCATTAAAGTGGTGCCTTGGTGCTTTAAAATAAAAGTCTGAGTAGCAGCGGAGATTTTTTCAAACTTTACAGATGACTAATTATTGATTTTTTTTGTCTTTTGTTGATGTTGGTTTCTCAAACTTTTGACAGGTGGAAAGAACAAATATTTTTTTAATGATTCAGTCTTTTGGATTATAAAAACCTGTGAAGTGCCCATGGAATGAGTTTTATTTTATTTAATGTTATCTGACATTTATTTCAATGTTCATCTGACATTTTGGAACATAGGCTTCTTAGAGTCTTCTCTGCATTTCAATTATTTTTCAGTAACCAGTCTTTTGCTTTATTTCTCTCTGTGGATAAAATCCCTTCTTATCCCAGATGACTCTTTCTGGAAGCTAAATCCGTCTTGTTTTTTTGTTTTTTTTTTTGTTTTGTTTTGTTTTGTTTTAAGCAATAGAAATATATTATACCTTTCTTAAAAATGGATCTACTGTAAGGAAGTGGGAATTTCACCCCTTCACAGTGTGGGGAATGCTGACTCAACCTCACTAGCCAGGGTCTGAGATCAAACTAGAAGGATGCCCACCCCAACCTGCCTGGGACCACCACCACAAAGCCTGGACCCTGGGTCATTACAGTCTCTTTCCAGAGACTTCAAAAGTAGCTCGTTACTTAGAAGTGATTCAAAAGCATGAATTCACTGAATTTCATGACAGTAAACATAGTATCTACCTCACCAGATTGCCACAGGGACCAGAGGAGCTGGCCTGCTATCTGGGCCGACTAGGAATAGACACATATTTGAAGAAATACTGAATTAAAAAAAGTGACAAGTGGAAAGGAGATCAAGAAAATCTCCCGAAACAATAGGAAACTGTTTCTAAAAGCTTTTCCGATTACACATAGCAACATTATAATTTCATCACTGCCTGTGTACCTGGATGGCTTGGCAGGCTGCCCTAAAATAAGCAAGGGCATGCCGGAAAAAGGAAAAAGATAAGTAAGAGTAACCAACAAGCTTACAAAGCTGCATGCCACCTAAGTGATAATTAACAACTGCACATTTCAACGGCAAATTTCTGTGTGGTAGTTTTGCAATAAACAATAAGCACTTTAAATGTGCATGCTCTTCAACAGAATTTCAGATTTGGAAACGGATTCTAAAGAAACAAATAGAGAAATGAGCAAATATTTAGCTGAAAGAATTTACACCACAGCATTCTTTATAAGGGCAAAAAATTGAAAGCAATCTAAATGAACCTCAGAAGAGTATTAAATAAACCTATTTAGTGAAATTCCACATAGCCATTAAAAATTCCACTGGAGAAATATTTTCTGCACACGAAAAAATGTCCATAATGTATTTTAAGTAAAAAATAGGTTACAAAATGATATATTTAATATGATCCCATTCTCTTCCAAAATATATATAGAGAAAAGCTATTTCTAAGAAGAGGTATTGTTCACAGGGTTTACCTCTGATGTATTGTATACAATATTTTCTACTTTAAAAAGTTGTTTTGTACTTTTTTCCATAATAACAAGTTTAATATAAAAAGGGAATTTGATGAACCCTCCCAAAAGTGGAAGACTCCTTTGAAATGTAAATAATCCTATCTTTTACTTCTTAATGTGGGACATGTTGTTTCCTGCAGTGTGCCCCACCCATACAGATGGAAAACTAGCAGTTTCTACTATTCCCAGTCCACGTTTTCACCATAGTCTTTCACTTAAGGAGAATTACATTTTCTCAAAGTGGAATTTGTGTTTCTGAAGTGGAAAACCTTCCCCAAATCATCCACATAGCTTCCATCCGTTGATTCAGCTCTCGGGGACATGCTGTGGGGGTTTCTGTTTTGAGCAGGATTTTGAACTTCCGCTGGAGCTTGCCCAGGTTGCAGCTAGCTGGGTTCTGTGATGCGGGTGCAGCCCCCATGAGCCTGGGAACCCCAGGGGGCTCCTGTGGAGAAGGGGCAATGCTCTACTCCCCAGCCATCAACGTCGGCCACTGCCCGGTTGTATTTCTTCTGAATACCCCCAGACCCTGGAAAGATTACATCAGAAAAAAATCTTTATAGGTCAGTACTTCTATTTTTGACAGGTGAACTCCCATTGACCTCCACGGAATTCTGCCTCTATAAGCCAAGCAAACGCAGCATTCTGCAAAAAACAAATAAAAAGAATTGTTTCATTAATTGTACTGAAAGAGGTATCATGCTAGTTCTTGACATGCTAATGACTGCTGGTTCCTGAAGATGCTAATTTTCAAACTCCAGCTTGGAAAATGTGTTCATTTCCCCAGAAATTCAGCGTTAGCCTTTTTCTTTCTTTTTTCCTTACCTAATCTGGATATTAGTTCACATTTGCATCTTGGCCTAAATAAATAAATTAGAAATAATACATTCAAAAATAAATACATGTTTAATGCCCTCCTCCAAAAAACTTTATTATTATGCACATTTGCACAAAATACAATGTTTGATCTTAAAAACAGCCTCCTCTTTTTTTATCTGAGAATAGCTTTTCTCAGGTATAGAATGAATAGCTTTTATCACATATCTAAAGGCCTTTATATTTTAGGGATAATTAGACTTTTAATTACAGTATGTGCTGGTCTTCATTCTAATGCTTCCCCATTAAAAAAAAAGTTAATTCTTTATTTGCTATAATGTAAATGAGAAAAAGAATGAAGATATATAAATATGGACTTTTCTTCTGTAATCCCTGGGCACACTGGGGGTTTGGCATTACCTCTCAGTGGGAATTGCTACAGCTTGATTTGCTAAGCATCTACCTTTCCAAAAGCAGATGAGCTCTTTTTCTAAAGTTGCTTCTCAAACAAGAGAGGGTGTGGGTTAACAGCTGGGATGAGAGGAGGTAAGTGGCCGTGGGGATTGCAGAGACTTCCCCCTCAGGGTACAGGAGGAAGCATTTTGACAAGTACAGAATAGCTAAGTTAAAAGGAATGCTGGTGGTCAAGTATAAATACCCCATTGTAGCATTTTGACAACTATGAGCCAAACCGTGGTCACTTACTGTATGTCTTCAACAACAGGTCCACTCTAGAGTTTTTCCCACCATTTCAAAACTTTACTTCCACCTACCCAGGCCGGTGTGGCTCAGTTGGTTGGCCATCATCCCATAGACCAGAAGGTTGCAGGTTCGATCCCGATCAGGGGTTGTGTTGCAGTTCTGTCTCCAGCTGGGGCGCCGTGTTTCTCTCTCACACTGATGTTCCTCTCCTCTTTCTCCTTCCCTTCCCCTCTTTATAAAATCAATAGGCACATCCTCAGGTGAGGATAAAATTTTTTTTTTAAACAAAACTTTACTCCCCCCTCCACGCCACTCAGTTTGGCTAGAATGTAGACAGATCCCAGGAGCTGCCAGGTGTTGCTGCCACTCAGGAGCTAGTCTAACTCAATTTCACTCAACAATCACAAATTGAATCATTTCATGCAGACTTCCTCCCAGGCACTGGTTTGTGGGTCGAGGCCAGGGCAGGGGGTTAGGGCCTGGCCTAGCAGAAACAATCCAGGCTTCAGACCAACCAGATTTGAAAATTTATATTCCAATCCTAATGCTAAGTATTGGATCTTGACCATGTTATAATGTTATAGGCCTCAGTTCCTTGTCTGGAATGTGGAAATGGTCATCATACTGTCCTGAAGGAGAATTAGAGTGGGCATAAGCAGAATACTTAGGTCTCTGTGGTTGCTCAACAAACAGCTGTTACTACTCTTACATCCACTTCTAAAATAAATAAAACATAGTCTCTGCCCTTACAGAGCTGACAGTCAAGCGAGAAACATTTCAGGCAACATGGCCTTACCATGTCTGCAGCTGGGTGAACAGATTAGTCACTGGGTTAGTCAGCAAATTGGTTACAGTGGCCTTGTCAACCTAAACAATACTGTGCTGAGGAAATTATCTAAATGTCCTATTGCAGATCCTTGGAATGAGGATGAGAAGAAAGGAGAACCTGGTAATGGGGTAAATTAGACAGGATGCACCCCAAATTTGTCTCATTAGCCAAATCTGGTTGCTGAAAAACTCACCTGTAAACATAAGACATTTGTCTTTTTTTTAAAGATTTTATTTATTTATTTTTAGAGAGCGAAGGGAGGGGGAGAGAGAGAAAGAGAGAGAGAGAGAGAGACATCAATGTGCGGTTGCTGGGGGTTATGGCCTGCAACCCAGACATGTACCCTGGCTGGGAATCAAACCTCTGACACTTTGGTTCACAGCCCATGCTCAATCCACTGAGCTACGCCAGCCAGGGCCCGACATTTGTCTTCATAGGAGGGTGCAGCCAGGGGGTCCCCAAAAGGATTTGAAATGGGGTCCAGAACTCAAGGTGTCTAGGAAATATTAGAAAGATATATAGGATGTCCTCACCCTCCACCACAGGTGTGAGTTGGGGGAACTGACACATGGAGCAGGGCCATTGAGAGCTGTTTTGTATAGCAACAGCTTTGCAGCTAACCTCTGGCGTGGTCATTTAACACATCTATAACCTTTAACTGGTTGCATAGATATGTTAAATAGCTGTGGCCATGCTTTTAGCCAGGGGCCTGGAAGGAACTTTCCCCCAAGATGTAACCGGGGGGCAACTCCCCCTAGTTACAATGCCTGAGTGAGAGCTTGGAGATGATTGGCTCCACAACATGGGGCCACCCCTGCCCAGACTCATGATGACAGCCTAGTAAAGCTGGGAGGATATGGGAGTGCTGGCAAGTGTAGACGATTGTGGGAGGAGTCAGAAATGGGGTTACAGAGGAAGACTGGCACAGGGATTTAAACCCAGACATGGCAGCCTTTGAGAGAGGACCACTTGGCTGTGGCAGTGAGGAGAACCAAGTGCCTTTGGCAGAGTGAGGACCCTCCACAGCCATAAGAAGAATCACCATGCAGCTTTAGCAGAGAACCACCACTCAGGTTTAGCTGGAGATCCAGGTGACACAGCTGATGGTGCTGGGAACCAAGGGAGGCCTCTCAGCTGAGCACGGATTACTGGGAAGAACTGGAGGCTGCCTGAGCCATGGACTTCTATTTCTTTTCCTGAGATACAGCATCCCAGACTGGGCAAAGGGGGGAAGGAAGGACTGTGTGTGTTTGTGGGTGTTTTAAGGGACTTTGGGATTTTGATGAAGACATTAAGTCATTACTCTTAAGTCTGTATAACTTGAATAAATAATTCCTTTCCTTTTCACCAATCTCTAACATGGAGAGCTATAATTCTCTGATGAAGGGAAAGGTGAACCTAGTACAGGGGGACACCAGGAGAAAGGGGGTCAATTCGGTAGCATTGTGGGACCCTCTTCCCTGGTGGTCAATCAGGGAAAATCATGGGAGACCACATGCGAGTAGCTTTAAAGTAATACAACTACTTATCCATGAGTAGTAAAGCCCACCAAAACTAGCCAGAAAGGATCCGTCCTATAAGAATAAAGTCCCTCCAGCCTATGAGGTCAATCTGTGCTTGGAGTTGGCCTGCTCGCATGTTCTCTGCTATAAATTCTGGGTGTTCGGTTCAATTCTTTGTCCTAATCACCAAGAACCTGGTTACCTGTGCCCACCTGTGACATCTTAATTCTGATCGAATTTCAAAATGGAACAGGTTCAAATTGGAATTAGAAAGAATGTAGCTACTTCCTCAAATCCTTCCTACTTGTGTAGGTAGAAGTATATTCTCCTGCTATTCTAATGGACTGTGGAAATAAAAATATTACTAATAGATATCTCTTACAGAACAATGCTTCAATTCTTTGCTCATTGCTTTGTCCACACGTTGGAGAGAAATGAATGGTAACTAGTTCACAGTGCTTGAACTGGTCTCGAGTGAGCACATATTCCTTGCTAGGGCATGGAACAAAGAAAAGACATTTTTTTATGTTTCAAATTTTGTCTTACTATTTTTCACTTCTCTGAGTGAAAAATAATATTAAATATTATTTCTAAATATCAAAGAAATATCTACAGGTGGACCAATCTGTGCTTGGATCAGAAAGACCTCCAGCCAGATGTGGTTCTTCCCCCAAATTTCAAGGCCATTTAATCAGAAGCACAATTCTCTGTAAAGTCTTCTAATTAGCAAGTAGGAGCAATCTGATAAATTCTTTCTTGTTCAAGCAGGAGGAAGGTTCTCAAATTTTAGGAGGCACTAAATCTGTTGAGCTACAGTGTTTGTTTGCTTTCTGACCAGTCTATCTAGATCTGTCCTTCTGGCATATGTAAATACATAAATATCCCATTTAAAATGGGATAAATGAGTTAAAACATTGTTCTATAAACTAAGTGGGTTGAGAAGAAAATAGTGTTCCTTGTCCCGAAAGCATTTGAAATGAGCTGGGGAAACAAGAGTCACAGGAATAGTACGTGACTTCTGAGCAAAAATGTCAATTTTGTTTTCTACTAACTTGGGACAATTAACTTAAACTGTCTGCTTTATTTTTTCATCACTAAAATGGGAGCAAACATATTTATCTTATAGGGTGAACACAGAATTAAATAAGGTCATGTACTTAAAGCATTTAAAAGTGAACTTGCTAATATCAACAATCATGTTGAGCTATTAATATTACTGTTAAAAACTGATAAGGATAAGGGGCAAATAAGGAAGAGAAGAGGGAGTGAAGGCAGTGGTTGCATTAGAAATACAGTTTGGGGGTGGTGGCAATAGCAATGTGTCATCTGGGAAAGCTGGCTGTTGAGGGGACTCTCTGACGTGGCCTGAAAGATTAGGATACCAGTTACATGGCACCAATTGGTTAATTGACTGAGGTTTCTGATGTGTGGGATGAGAACGGGAAGTATCAGTATGAACTGGTGATTCTTATTAAACATCAGGGTGTCCTGAAAGTCTTAGTGCAAGTTTATACTTTAAAAAGTTCAGAAGGTAAATACTGCATACTTCCAAAAAACTGCATTTGAAAGTTTATATGTCTTGTATACAGTTGTTTAATTTTGAAAAATTAATCTTTAATTTTAGGTCTTTGGTGTCAGTCAGTGTCTGCCATCTTAACAGGATTAAATGTAATATAAAAATGTTAATTAAGTTCACAAAACTAAATAAATACGAAAGAAAATAATGAAACTCAAGTTTTACTTTTATAAGTTTGTGATATCTATACACTTCAAGTTACTAAAGCTTAATAGTGCAAAAGATGTTTGGGGCATGACTGATCTCAAAACAGTCATAGACTATGTATAGATGAATGTACATATATGTATATTTGTATGTGTACACATATAGTCCCTACCTCTGACCACTGTGAGGCTTCAAAACAGCTCCCACCTCTCCCCAAAGCAACAAACCCATCTAATGTCCAGGCAAGTTCTAAATACTTCACTAAAATAAACCTAGGCACCTTGAAGGAGTGACCTGAGCCAGAGATGGGGCAATAAAGTACAAGCCAGCCCTGGGACACTGCCAGACAGTCCAGAAGAGTTTGAAAAATGAGGGGCACGTGTCTAAGAGTGTAGAAGTCTGTGTGAAGGATCCACAGACCAAAGCAGGAACACTTGGAGCATGGTGGGGCTAAAAAATATGAATACTTTTCCTTCCATCTTCTAAGTTCTTTGGCTAGACTAATTATTAAATTAGCACAGACAGGTTAACAGGAGAAAATCAAATTTCTAATACATGTCCATAGGAATTCACATAGGGCATGAATATTCCAAAAACAGTGAGGCAACATTGACTACGTAAAACATTTTTGGACAAAGGAGAAAGGGGGGAACAGGGTATTAGATTTCAGAAGTGGGAGTGGGCAATTTACAGGTAGTTGAGGAAGAGTGAAACACACGCACATACAGGGCTGGTGACTCCAAAACAATGGGACACAGGGTGTATGTAGCCAACAGGCACCTGCTGAAGCCCTCTATTTACCCTACTAAATCAAATTAGAAAGGTGACATCCTAACATTTCCTCTCTGAAGCAGGTTTCTCTGTCTAATTCTCTTGGACTGGGAAGGGGAGAAGGTCAAAGGTGCTTTCTGAGTCTTTTGTTTCTTAATGAACAGTTTAGAATTTATAATCCCAAAAGGTAGCTATAGGATGGTAAAACTTTGGTTCCCTTGAGCATCAAAACATTAGATTGCTGCCACAGGGGTTAATATCCAAAATATATAAGGAATTCATGAAGCTCAATAGCAAAAACAAACACAAAACAACCCATTAAGAAGCTGACAAAGGACCTGGATAAATGTTTTTCCAAAGAAAACATACACATGGCCAATGGGTACATAAAAAGGTGTTCAATATCACAGATACCAGGGAAAGTTAAACCAAAGCCACAGTGAGATAGCACCACACATTTGTTAGAATGGCCATTATCAAAATGACAGGAAATGACAAGTGTTGGAGACGATGTGAAAAATGGGAAACCCTAGCACACCATTGGCGGGAATGTAAAACAGCACAGCCTTACAGAGAGATCTGACCAAGATAACTCAGATCACTGGAAAGAAGTAGGAAGGGGCCCTAGGAGCAGTTTGTGGAGGCAACTGTGGGCAGTCTAGGGTGGGATTGGCTGGGAAGTGGAACACCTCCAGAGCCAATGGAAATAAAAGAGGGGGCTGGCTGTCTGGCTCAGAGATTGAGCTCTGGCTCCTGAATTGGCTCCAGCTCTGGTGCAGGCTCTGGCTTGGGCTCTAGGGTCATTCTTAGGCTTGCTCTCAGGCTCTTCTTTCTCGGGGATGCCTGGATGATCATGCTGCAGCTGCCTGAATTCCCCAATGGATGGTATTTTCTTTGGGAAGGAACTCCAGGCACAGCCTAGGATTGTTACAGCATGCAGCCAAGAGGGGGGACCCCAAATAGGCATATGAAATGGGGTCCAGAACTTAAGGTGTCCAGGAGATTTTAAGATGTCTCCACGCCCCCACCCAGGGTGTGGGTTGGGGGAAGGGACAAATGGAGCAGGGCCATTGAGATCTGTTTTGCATAGCAACAGCCTTGCAGCTACCCTCTGGCATGGTCATTTAACATATCTATAGCCTTTGGCTAGTCGCTTAGATATGTTAAATAGCTGTGGTCATCTCTGAGCCAGGGGAATGGAAGTAACTTCCCCACCAAGATGTGACTGGGGGCAGATCCCCCAAGTTGCAGCGCCTGCGTGGGAGCTCGGAGAAGATTGGCTCCAGGACATGGGGCCACGCCTGCCCAGACTCAAGATGGCAGCCCAGTAAAGCTGGAAGGATACGAATTCTGGCATGTGAAGCTGAGTGTGGGAGAAGCTGGAAATGAGGCTGTAGAGGAAGATTGGCCTCGGGGATTTAAAACCCAGACTTGGCGGCCATTAGGAGAGTGAACCACGCGGCTTTGGCAGAGTGGGGACTCTCCCCTTCCCGCAGCCCTGAGAGGGAGAACCACGAGGCCTGGACAGAGTGGGGACCCCCGCAGCTTTAGAAGGGGGAACCACCACCTGGTTTTAGCAGAGATCCTGGCGCCTCAGCCGAGGGTGCCGGGTACCCAGGGAGGTCTCCCAGTCGAGATGGAGGACTAACTAAGAACCAGAGGACTGTCTGAGCCATGGACTTCGTTTTTCTTTCCTGAGATACGGTACTCTGGACTGGGCAAAGGGGGAAGGAAAGAAGGACTGTGACTGTGTTTGTGGGTGTTTTAAGGGACTTTGGGATTTTTGATAAAGACATTAGGTCACTACTTTAAGTTTGTATAGCATTAAATAAACATTTCCTTTCCTTTTCACGAATCTCTGGCATTGAGAGACGTCTTTCCTCTGGCGGCGGACATGACGGACCTGGGGGCCTTTTAAATAATAGTATATTGTCCCAGACCCCCCTTGTCTGTTCTGTAACAGGATCAGGCTGGCCTGGCAGAGGGTGGCAGGTTTATTCTTTGGGTGTCCTAGAGGGAACAGACTCTGAGGCAGAAGCCAGCCATTCTTTAAAAATGGTGTAGCTTTTGTATCTTATGTTGTTTTAGTTTATAAACTAACCCTTTGGAAACAAGGTAACGAAAAACTAATACAGAAAAGCTAGAAGAACTCAGGTGTTGGAGTTTAGCCTTAATTGATAGACTTAAGTGATTAAAGCTGTGACTTGAAAGACTGAAGTAACTGCTTTGGAATAAAGACTTTCTCCCTTTGTCACCAAACCTTTGCCTCTGGAATTTTTGCCTAGAGGGTGGCGGCAAGCAGCAGAACCCTAAATGCTGTTCAGTAACATAGCCACTGTGGAAATAGTATGGAGGTTCCCCAAGAAATTAAAAATAGAACTGCCATCTGATCCAGAAATTCCACTGCTGAGTATTTATTCAAAGGAAATCACTGTCTTGAAGAGGTTTATCTGTATTCCCATAGCCAATGCATGGAAACACTCCCAAGCAACACATGGGAGTGTTCGTGAATACATGAATAGAGCATGAAAATGTGAGAATATATATATGAATATTATTCACCCTTAAAGAAGTAAATACTGTAATTTGAGATAGAATAGATATTTAGTATGCTATATGAAATAAATCAGAAAAAGATAAATAATACTGTATCATATCACATGGGGAATCTAAAAAACAAAAACAAAACCAAACAGTCAAACTCAGAGAGTAGAAAATGACTGCCGGGATGGAGGGGTGAGGGAAAGATTGGTAAAAACTTCCAGGCATAAGATGAGTAAGTTCTGAGGAACTAATGTATAACATAGTAACTATAGTTGATAACACTGTATTTTATAGTTGAAATTTGCTAAGAGAGTAGTACTTAAATATTCTCACCCCAAACAAAATAAAACAATCCCCACCCCCAAATTAAAAACTGGGTAAAAACATGTGAGATTATTAATGAACTTGATAGAGGATGTTTTAATTAACTTGATGCTTTAATTAACTTGATAGAGGAGAATCCTTTTATATATTGTGTGTGTATATATCAAATCATCACACTGTACACTTCAAATATGTCATTTGTATCTCTAACACTAAAAAAATTGATTGCCAGTCACATACTGATATAAACAAATGAATGAATACAGGTGAAGGGAGCACTCTTTCTTACAGCGAAACATCAGCTAACACATGCAGAAGCAATGATGGGGATAAAGGAGTCACTCTGGTAAGTGGTAGGTGATGCAAAGGCTCTGTTAGAATTTGGACAGCTGGCCCATCCAAGTTTCTTCATTCTTTCTGATTTTGTTTAGGAACACACATTACATTTACGTGCTATGTCTCATTACCTCTTTCAGAAACTTACTAGTTTCTTGGTTTTTCCTGGTCAATCACATCTTTGAGTCTTAGAGTACAAGGCCTTCATTGTCTAGGAGAACCCTCAACATGAGTTCATCCAGTATTTCCTTATTATCATATGCTGGTCATATATTCTTGGCACGAATACCACAGAAAAGATCCTGGCTCTTCTCAGTGCCTTGCAGCAGAAGGAACATAATGGCCATGCATGCTCTGTTACAGACCGAATGTTTGTGTTCTCCTAAAATTCCTGTGTAGAAGTTCTAAACTCCAGTGTTATGGTGTAAGGAAGTGGAGCTTTAGGTTAAATGATGTGGGTTCTTATGAGGGAATTAGCACCCTTATAAAAAGAGACCAGAGAGCTTGCTCTCTCTCTCCTGTGTGAGGACACAGCCAGAAGGCAGCTACCTACCAGCTAGAAAGAGTGCTCTTACCAGACCCCAAAGCTACTGGGACCTTGGTCTTGGAATTCCAGCCTCAATCTTTTGAACTTGAATATGGCTGTGAGCTGCTTTTCTACTGTGTTCCAGGGAAGAGAACTACCTAGTGCTCTCTTGGGCAGTGGACTCCTGCCCATGAGCTGCTTTGAAGTCATCTACTGGCCTTCCTGGAGGAGGACGTGATGAAATGGAGTCTCAGCTTTGAGGAGGATTTATTTCACTCCTCCAGACGCTTCCTGTTTTTCCACACTGGTTACATAGCCTCAGGCTACTGTCACTCATGGCTTCCCAGGGACTGGCTCTTGTCATGAGATTGTTTTGCTTATCCTAATTCCTGACCTTTCAAATTGAGTTGAAGTTGTTTTCTTTCTCAACCTTGCAACAACCCTCAGCTGTTTGAGGAGCGTTCACTAGAAAATGTTTGTTTTTCATTAACTCGTTTCTCTCTATTAGAGCAAACAGAAAAACAGAAGAGCAAGGAATAAAGGGGTCCCTGTTCAATTAGCCTAATTAAACTTCCCACGTCAGGACTGTCCCATCAATTCACCACAGCTGGCCCTGGAACAGTCATGTGACTGGTCAGAGCCTCATTGGTTCATCCACTCATGCCCCTGAAGTTCTTATGATATGCTAAATGCTCTTATTGCTATGTTTTTAAAATTTTTATGGTAACACTGAAAGATACGGTTTATTAACGCCATTTAAAGACTAGGAACTTGAAGTTTAAAGAAGGTAGGTAACCTGTCTAAGGTTCAGGTGGGAAATGGTGGACCCAGGTTGGAATCTTTTAATGCCAAGTTGTTTCCTACTCTCAAGGTGTATTTGGGGGAGGTGGTGTAGGCTTTGTTTTGTGGCTGTTGTGGCCTGCAGAGCTTAGGCATGGAGGACATTCCACAGGCCTGGCCTGGACCACTGGCTCATTGTCTTAGGTGTGGGATTATGACATGAGCTAAAGACCTAATAGATCTGAGAACTTGGAAAGGATGAGAAAAGATTGTCCTGTCATTATGAGCTGAAAGCAAAAGGTAAGATTGTTTAGCTCATTTCCCTCTTTTTGGAAGGTGAGGAATAATCTAAGGCCAGAGAGGGAAAATGCCTAAATTTCCTAGCTCATTAATGTCAGAACCAGATGTGAAATTAAAAGTAATGTCAGGGACAGGATGAATAGTTAAAAGTAAACCTAAATATCTATAAACTAGGGTGACAGTATGAGGAACAGGAGATTTGGGAGCACAAGAAATATTCTGCAACATTGTATTCGGATCCTCAATCCTTCTGCTCTCCCAGTGAGTAACATACTCAACAGGCTCAGAACTCTCAGGGAAGGAATTGAAAACATACAAAACTGGCAAAAGTCAACCTGTGGACAGTGTTGGCATATGACAAGGAATATTGACTTATTTCAAAAACAACTATGTTAAGGTGTATATTACATATTGTGAAATTTACCCGTTTCAAATGTACAATTCAATGATTGTGGCCATCTTCATAAACTAATTCTAGAATACTTTATCACCCCAGTAACAGATTCTATTACTGTCTTGCCTCTCCACCATTTGCCAATGAGGAGTCATGGGGAGGTCAGATAACTGCCCAAGGTCACTCAATACCTGGGTGATTTTGAACAAGTTATCTGTCTTGGGTTGGAACCCATGGCCTTGACTTCAATGCATGTTCATTACTCTGCTATCCTGTGTCCACATTAAGAAAGCAGCCCAGCAGAGATTTTCCTATGGTGTGTGCTTCTTTTATGAGGTTCCACAACCGCATTTCTCTTTCTTATTCTATCTTCTCACATTCATAAACATATGGCAGTTCCCTTTAACTAACCAGTTGGCACAGATTGCTGGTTGATGATGTTAAATTGTGTCTTCAGATGTGAAATCCTTTTAAGCAATGCATGGGTGTCTGCATGGGAGGAAGGGGGAGAGCAGCACAATGTCCTGTTAATAATGGATGCTGGAAGCTACGGGTTTCATGTAGCCCGTAGATTCAGAGCACCATACAGTGAGACAGAGAATAGCCATTATGGAGAAAGAGGTGGGAGATCTGTCCACCTCAGTGCATAGAGATGTCCCTGTATAGATGTCTTCTAGAGGTGGACGTCGGGCTGGAAGATGTTTGTTAAGATGTTTAGAAGGGAGATGGGACCCACATGGACCCCCAGTCAATCTACTTGCCTAGAAAAGCCTTACCCTATGTCAGTGTAAGAGGAGCAGATCTCTGAAAATGACTTTTCCCAGGATACAGAAAAAAAAAGTTTCTGGGTTACTTGGTCACCTTAACAGAATACAAGATTGCATAGCCTCGAACAGAAATGATAACTCTCAAGGAGACAATTGTGTAAGACAAAACTGCAACAAGATGAAATTTAAAGGTAGATGACTGACTAAGGAAACATGTCATGGGAACCAGGAGTTCAACTGTAGAGCTGAAATCCACAAGGGTGATGTAAGAGCTGCTGTGACGATGAGGTGGAACAAATCACAAGCAGCTGAACATGATGAAACGATGGAAACTGTTTGTTGGAGACAGACAACAGAGGTCAACATTTAAGAATCAAATATGTTCCTGAAGAATAACACAAATTCCATAGAATAATTAAATGCACATACATAATATATTATATTTTTAGGTTCCCACAATAGCTCTGCAGGTTGACTTTACTACATTATTATATTGGAGAAAAAGATGAAATGAAACCCAACACTCAGAAACTCTGGAGCAAAGCTTTTCCTTATAAGATGAAGAAAAATCCTATGAATGTCCCAAGAATAATTATTGGGCAGATCAAAAACAAAAAAAATAAAAGTCTAATGTTTTTAGATTTCTTCTGTGATATGCCAAACAGCAAAAAATAAGAGAATCAAAAGCAAACAAACAAACCAGTTTAAGGTGAAAGTATTGTGATTAAGCCATAGTGAATTATGCCATTTTTATTTTATATAGGAGTGCAATAGAAATATTGCCAAATATCTGAAGACCTAAAAATATACTCCCAGGTTATATTTTTTGAAAAATATGACTCAAAATTTTAGTCCATGTGAAACAGGAAACAAAATTAAGAACTCAAGACCAGGAAATTCTGTGGGAAAGAACTGGTAGTAAACATTAAAACAGTTGAACAAGGAGTTAATTCACAATACTTGTTGAAATAATAATTTTAAAGCTAAAATTTATTCAGTGCTTACTATGTGCCAGGCACTATGCTAAGTGTTTATCTCTATGTTTATTCATAAAACTTAATGCAGATATGAAAAGATTAATCATTAAATAACAGATTTTTAATATAAAAATAAGCATGTAATAATGACAAGCTGGACCTAAATCTTCAGATTATATACTCAAATCAATCATTGAGGAAAGAGAGTAATGAAAATGCTCAGCTCTTCGCCCTAATATGGGAAAGGCAGACACAAAAGGTACTGTTTTATTTATTGACTTTGATAATCAGAAGAATATTGGACTACAAAATAAGAAAAAACTAAAAGTTACGAAAGAAAATGATAAATTGGAAATGATTTTTCTGACAAAAATGTCAAAAGAAATTATCGATAGGTTAAATTTTTTATAAACAAATAAGAAAATTCATTTAAATGTTGGGAATAAAATAGATCAAGGATCCGAATAGGCAATTGACAGCTATCATTTTAACACTTTAAATGTAATGTAAAGGTGCAAATTAAAGCAGCAACGGCCTATTATGTTAAACCCCTAAAACTGGCAGGTGCTTAAAAAATAATAACAATCCTAGTGTTAATTAGGACTGAGAGAAAGGACCCTTTAATATAATCCAGTAGAAGTATAAACGGACAAATGTGCTCTTCTGGAAGGGAGTTTGGCGTCAAACTTCAAAAGCTTTGTAAAAGCAGATACCTTTGGACTCAAGAATTTCATTTCTAATGGGAGGTAGTTTGAGGTGGCCACACAGATTTAACTCCAAAGACGGGAAAGGCTGACCCCTGCTTGGGGCTTCTCCTTTAAAGTGGAGGCTGTTACCCCGTCCAGAACAAGGAGCAGAGCGATGGTGGAAGGTTAAAAGGCAGCGAGGGTAGCTCCTGAGAGCCCCCAAAGTCTGCTGAACCTGGGCCCTTAGTTGCGGCCTCCATCTCGGGTTTATGTCCTGCTGTATCCCTGAAGCTTCTCTAAAGTCCTGATGAAACATTTCAGGTCACCTCCGCGGTACTCTAGGCACCCAAGGGAAGGGTGGAAAGCCAGGAAGAGCCAAGCTAGAAAAGCATGGGGCGCTGCGGGAGGCTGGATAGGCCAGAACTAGAGTCACAGTGCACCTTCAGGACACAGGTGAGCTGTCCCTGACACTGCCACTTCTTCCCAACACTGTTGTTTCCAGAACTGAACATTGGCCCGAGCTGCCACTCCTGCCCCTGCTGGAGTGAATCCCCAGCGCCTCTGCATGTCTGTATCTCTGGATCCTAGCCAAAATCCATGCAGAGGGCACGGGTAGCCCCATACCGAAAGAGCACCATGCACTTGTTGACATGCACTTGAGGACTGTGGCATCTGGATTGTTTCTGGCTTTCTCAGCTTGCAGCTCACTTTGTGAAAGGGGCTTGGGAGCTAGGGAGCCCCACCCTCTCCTACCTGGGTAAAAATCTTGCAAGTACCTTTCACACTGATACTAGGAATGGAAACCTGCCTTGGGATGCAGGGTGCTTCTTTCCTTGCCCACTGATGCCAGCCTAATGCCCTCCTCCTGACTTCCTTGTAGGAGGAAGCCCTTCTCACTTGCTTCCTAAAAAAGCTCTTAGCAACTTGGAAAGGAAATTGGGAAAGAGACTCAAAGAAGACTTTTGTATACTCAGGGAGCAAGGGCCTTAAGAAGTAAATCCCTACTTGTTTACATTTAGGATCAGGGTTCAGGTTGAAGCTCTCCTTTCTCTGGGCCCCTGCTGTTTCACAAGGGGATGAGAAATGCCTGCCCACAACTCTGGAGCTCTAAAGTTTATAAAGTGCTCCCACACATACAAACCCTAAGTTGCAATTCTGTTGTGCTGTGTGTGGAGTGTATAGACAGGGCTGCTCCTGGTGGGGATTTAATTGTGGATATAATTATGCATATAAAACTGAGGCAGTCAATAAATCAATACTTTGGACCTTTTCTAACTTTATTTTTATTGTTGACACTATTATAATAGGTGGTTTTGAACACCTATCATGTGCTACCTGTGGAGTTCTGTGCTGCAGTGGGTATAAAGGTAACAAAGCCCAGTTACTGATTCCCGGCCACTGGAGGCGGGAGGCAGGGGTGATTACATAGAGAAGTGGCTGTCATTTAGCCAAGTAAGTTGGGCAGCGGAGATTGGGGTAGGAGCTGTGGGAGCTGCAAACATCGGGTCTGAATCCAAAGGTGTGCTGGTCTGGCCCATGTTTGTTAACCTGGCTCTTGGTGCCCACGGACACAAGTATGAGTGGGAGTCTGGGCATCTCCCTAGTGAGAGCTGTCACATCAAATCTCTCTGGAAATACCCTCTGACTGGTCCTCTTCCTTCCACCTTTGCTTCTCAGGACTCTGCTCTGCATTGTAATCCACTGCCCTTTTACTAGATTAGTATTTGTGGAATAGGTGAGCATTCTCACAGACTGCACCCCAACAAATAGCATTTCTACTGCACACAAGAGATTGCCAAGAGGCTGCAGTGACTTTTCTTTGTATGGGGGGGGGGACAGGTACAGTTAATCCAGGGACTCAGCATTAAGTGTGCCTGTGCCCTCCTCTATGGGAGGGGTGGGTTCCCGGACCTCTCAACCCAGTTCAGGATATCACTTTTGCCTTTCATGATGACAGTGGGCCTCTAGGGACTCCATGCCAAAAGTTTACCTTCCAACCCAACCAAGAAATGACACTGCATCCAGACAATGACCAACTTTACAAGAAACACCTTTAATGAAAGGATGGACTGTGAGCTTTGTATTAATGAGACCAAGTTGTCTAGTTCAGCCTCAGGGGGACCTTATGAGGTCACAGAGCCATGGGGCAGGAGGCCATTCGGGCCAGCTGTCCTGCTAGCACACAGGTGGCAAACACAGGCCCTCAGGCTAAATCCGGTCCTCCACCTTGTCTTACCTGGCCCCACACCTTGTTTCTACTAAGCGGAAGCACCAAGCTCTGGCTTAATTGTTAAGGAGTGGTTACATTTATGCAGTTCTAAAATTATATTCAGCCCATTGAAGGCAACCATGAGGCTGATATGGCCCCCAGTGAAAATGAGTTTGACACCCTTGCTCTAGTGCATAGCCTGGACCCTGGAAGGGCTGCTGTGGAAGCGCAGTAGTTCAGCACAGACGCAGCCCTGGCACTGCAGAAGCAGACCCCCCAGGACTGATCAGCACTCACTGGAGAAGCAGACAGCCCCCAGCCAGGGACAGCTCAGGACTGCAGCTGGCCTGCCCGGAACCTGGCTCACCATTACAGACAGGACACTGTGTGTCCTCCCACGGAGCACAGGTGAAACATTTGAACTGAAAAAAACCTGCAGTTGTCCCCATGTAGCAAGCAAGTCAAACTTGAAAAGTTCTTACTAATTTCACCGAATAAAGCAGTAAAAAAAAATAGTCACCAAACATCTGCCTCATTTTAGCAGCTTCATGGCCATTGCACACACAGCGAATCCATTTCTGCTTGTTCTCAGTGCTCCGGCCGCCCCTTCTGGAACTGGAATGTGGAGGGGTCCTGTTCCCTTCAGCCTCCTTCTCTGGGAAAACCAGGCCACTCCAGAGAGGCTGCTGTTGGCTGTGGTCACTGCAGTGCCACCTGGGCTCCTTCCAGAGAGGGAGGGTGGGGGCAGGGGGTGAAGTATTCTCTGTGGTTCCTTCTCTGGTCAGGCGTTTGGAAAACAGCAACCTTCCAGCTCTGCTCTGTCCACTGGCTTCTGGAGGGAAGCTTCCCATTCCATGAAAGCAGTCCTCATTTGCTTTCTAATTTTGCTTGGTTAATAAAAATAAAAAGAATAAATTAAAAGGGGCAAATATCAATAACCAAAAAGAAAAAAAAATCAGTAAGAATACTGCTCTGGTGTATGTCTTTTCCCCACTTTCCTACTGTGTTTCTGTACACACATCAGATGTGTTTGTGTAGAGATGTACACACACACTTCTCCCCTTTCAGTGGCAAGCACCCCTGTCATCTGGGCAGGGCCACACCTTGTCACAAGGGTGGTATTGATTTTGCCTGGTACCTGCTTCTGTTACAACATGTCCTACTCCACTCCCCCAGCTTGCCTGCCCCTGCCTGTGACTCTGGTCCGAAGGTCCTGGCAGGCTTTTCCACACTTGCGCTCCAGCAGGGTCTCTGTCAGAACACCAGCACCGGGAGCGGCACTGGCACGTCCCACTTTGCTGTCTTCAAGTTGCCACATTCCCTTGGTTGGCATTTAAAATATCAGTTCATAGAGAATTGTCTGGTTTGCCCTTAAACAAAGAAGAAAAATGGATAAAGCTTATTTGTTAGGAACTTTTCTGTTACTGGAAAAGAGAGTAGAGAATGCTGGAACCTTACAAAACAATTTGTAAACAAATTGTTTACATGTGAACTTTATCTTAAAAGATAGGTTAGAGATCAGTTTCCCTGTGTGCTCTGGGCAAACTTAGTTAAGTCTAGATCTGGAGGGACAACATAACTGTATGTGAGGGGCCTCTGAGGGGTACTGTCAGAGTGGGAAGGTTAACAAACCTCTTGCAGCCTGAATTCAACCTGTGAGTGGAGCCAGAGCAGCTGTTGTCCTGTCATGAATCTCTCTACAAAGCACTAGCTCAGAGCAGACCCCCAGGGAAGTTGCTACGATTTTCTTCCTTTCTTCCTTTCTTCCTTTCCTCCAACTCCCTACCTGCCTCTGGCCTCCACCCTCACCTTTCTGCTCCCTTTCTGCAGAGAAGATAAAACTTGCATTGTTTCTGTGCTGTGAATTCTTAAAGAATTAAGTGAAAAAAATGCCATGTAAAAGAGCCCCCAAAACCTAAAATGTGATATAGGTATAGAGCTATCACAATGCATATAATAATGGGAACATTGCTCCATGTTTTGGGTCTTTAGTGCTTGTGAGGAATCTCTGGGCAGCACTTGGGAACCAGAGGTGACTACTTGGACCTGTGCTTCCTGATCACAAGGACAGCTGAGGTAGTGCACTCCCTGTCAGCAAGGTCCAGCAACCCCTAAGATGGCGGAGGTTTCTGCCTTCCTTGTCCTCCAGGTCTTCTGTAAAACGGAGCCCCCTCCCCCAATATCCCGGTGTCCATTTCTCCAGCCATTCCTTGCTTTTCATTCATGGATTAACCTCCACCTTTTATATGATCTGCTTGAACCAGGTCTATCTGCACCATTCCCAGAGGCTACCGATCAGAGGGGATTTGGGCCGCAGATGCATCAGCATCAGTTATGGTGTGACACGCTTTCTCTAGCAGGCTGGGCACCCTCAAGCCTCCCTTAGCCTAGGGGCTTTATGTTGGCTTGTTTCCCTGTGGTGGCAGGAAGATGCCATTGTCTGCCCATAAGGCAACCCAAGGGACCACTGCCACTTGCAATATAACTTTTAAATTTTAAACACTTTAATTTATTTATTTTCTTATTTTAAAGGAAACATAGAAAATAAAGGGTATGCAGGAATTTCACTTTGGGATATATATCCAAAGGAACTGAAATCAATACTTTGAAGAGATAGCTGCACTCCCGTGTTCACTGCAGCACTATTCACAACAACCAAGACATGGGGACAACCTACTGACAGGTGCACATGAAGTGCCCATCAATAGGTGAGTGGATAAAGAAACTAATATATGTGGGACAAAATATTACTGAGCCTTTAAAAGGAAAGAAATATTAACGCTTGTGACATGGATGAACCTTATATTAAAAAAGAACATTATATTAAATGAAATAAGGCAGACACAGAACGACAAATACTGCATGATCTTGCTAATATATGAAATCTAAAATAGTTGAATTCATTGAGGCCAAGAGCAGGGTGGTGGTTTGTTGGGAGCTGCCCTGCCTGGTTTCAGGAGCTGTAACCCCCATGGCTAAGGCTGAGTAAGCGACTTTCAGACCATAAGCCACTAAGGAGACAAAGCTTATCTCCCTGGCATGACTGCCACTTCTGCTCCTTTTACTTCACCCATAACAGGCCCCCAGTGCTTGATCAGTTAGCCAATGACAGGTAAAATTCCCCAAGGAGGGAATGACCTAAGGCAGGCATGATCACGTGGAGGTCCCAGGGAAGGATTTGCAGGGGCTACAGCAAAAGGGGGTGTTGGACAAAGCCTGAGTCCTCATTCTGCCTGAGAGAAGTCTCCTAATTTCTTGGCTATCTTGCCTCCTCTGCCAGACTTAATCCTGAAACAATGACAGAGAACATTGCAGCCCTGTGTTGGAAAGGGTGGGCTCCCTGGGTGATCAGGCCTGAGAAATAATACATAAACTCCTGTGAAACCTGCTTTGCTAAAAATGCTCTCAGTTAAATGACAAGGGTCTGAGCAAAAAATGAGTTTGTTTCCCAAAGTTTTGTAGCCCTTCAGCTAACAGACCCTGACTCAACATAAGCCCTGGTAGTTCTTTGTATGCTATCCATTGTTTGACCCTTACTGCCTGACAATGATTAATGAGCTTTACTTGAATTCCTGTGCAGACAAACCCCCCAAAAACCTCTGAAGGCAAGGATTGGGACTCTCTCCCCTAGAGAGAGTGGCCAGGCCACTCAGAGGCACCCTCCCCTTGAGGGGATAGCCGTGCCCTCCCTTTTCCTCCACAAGACTCGGCAGTCCATGTGAATGTATCTCATGTCTCATCCATAACGCCCCGGACACTGCTAGTCAGTGTCTGCATCAGTGGCTGCCAGGAGCTGGGGTGGGGGATGGGAAGATGTTGGTCGAGGGGTACAAACTTTCAGCTATGCAAGATGAATGAGCTCTGGAATCTAAGTTATAGCAATGAGACTATAATTAACAATGCTGTATTACATACTTGAAATTTGCTAGGAGGGTAGATAATAAGTGTTCTCACCACTCACATACTCTCCAAATTAACTATATGAGGTGATAGTTTGATTATAGTGATCTTTTCATAATGTGTGCCTACACCAAAACATCATGTTGTGTACTTTAAATATATATAATTTTTATTTGTTAATTATGCTCAATAAAGCTGAAAAAAAAAGAAAAATTGTAGGGAAGGAGTGATCCTACTGTCCAGAGGTAACCTCTATTAGCAACTTGGTATATAACCTTTTTTGGGGGTGGCAGGAATTATAGCAGAGACTGGGCTTATACTAAACATACAAGGTCTGTCCAGAAAAAGTCCAGCCATTGCTAATATAATGAGAGCAGTTTGTGTGACATCGATGTAACCTGACAGCCAAGGAGAGTGGACTGGAATGTGCATGAGTGAATAATGATGACTTCATTGTATTAGTCAGTGAGGGTGGTAGACAGTATTGAGTGAGCATGTGTACTGCGTGACCATCACATACAAAATGACTGAGCGGGTAGAGCAACAAGTCTGCATCAAATTTTGTGTTAAGCTTGAACATTCCTCCATGAAAACTATCCAGATGATTCCAAAGGCTTTCAAGGATGATGCAATGGGTGCTGCACAAATGAAAGTGCGGCAGAAATGCTTCAAAGATGGTCGAGAATCTGTTGATAGTGATCCATGTTCTGGAAGGCCTGCAACAAGCAGAACACCTGAGAATGTTGAATATGTATGGGCTGCAATAACAAAGATCAATGACCGACAGTGTGAGAAATAGAAGCTGCTCTGTGAATTCCAAAAACTACTGTGTCCAATATTTTGATGCGGAATCTTGTCATGAAATGTGTCCTGGTAAAATTCATTCCACGGCTTCTGCTACCAGAGCAGAAGGAAAGTCATGCTGCAGTTACTAACGACTTGATTCAAACTGCTACCAATGAACCAGATCTCTTAAAGAAGGTCATAACTGGAGGTGAGTCATGGGTCTACGGCTATGATCTGGAAACAAAGGCCCAGTTGTCCCAATGAAAGTCACGTGGTTCTCCACATTGAAGGAGGCATGGCAAAGTCACAGCAAGATCAAGACCATGTTAACTGTGTTTTTTTTATTGAGAATGTGTTGTCCATCATGAGTGTGCCCATCCAGGGCAAACAGTTAATAAGGAGTACTACCTCAATGTTATTCATTGGTTGAGAGATGCAATATGACGAAAACTGCCATAGCTATGGGTGACTGGTGACTGGCAGCTTCATCACAACAATGCACCCACTCATGCATCATGTCTTATGCACAGTTTTTCAGCAAAACATCAAATCACCCATGTGACTCAGTCCCCCTACAGACCAAATGTGGCTCCCTGTGACTTCTGATTTTTTCCAAAACTAAAATCACCTTTGAAAGGGAAGAGATTTCAGACCATTGATGAGATTCAGAAAAATACAAGAGGGCAGCTGATTATTATTCCAGCGAAGGATTCTACAGAGTGTTTTGAACAGTGGAAGAGATGATGGGAGAACTGTGTGAGGTCCCAAGGCACCTACTGTGAAGGGGACTGAGTCATCATTGTCCTATGTACAATTTTTCTTGTATCTTGTATCTTCAATAAATGTTTCTATTTTTCATATTGAATTGATGGATACTTTCAGAACAGACCTACTTGTATAATTATCATTTAAAAAATTTTTCAATTTCAGTATATATCCATTTACTGCACTATCCTTAATGGCTGAATATTATTTCATTGCATGTATGTACAAAAATATTCCTTCAATTGGAAATATTGGTTGTTTCCTTATAAAAACAAGTCAGAGGAATGGACCATTTTTAGAACTATTTTGGAATAGAACCTCCCATACAACTCTGATTAGTTGCTGAAGAATAAGTACCTAGAAGCACTATTTCTGAATGAAGGTCAGGCTCCAGCAGGACTTTTAGTAGACTGGCATCCCAATGGTGAAGCTCATTTGATTCCAGGTGGTAGGAATAGACAGATTAATAACTACAAGGAGGCAGAGAGAAAAGACTCTATTGATACAGAATCTCCAGGTGGGCTCTGAGTCAAGGAAAGATAGAGTAAAAGTATAGAGCATCTTTTCCTCTTGTTTTTGACATTCTCTGTCTTAAGAAGGAAAGCTAGGTTACATCACAAGAGGAAAGTAGAGAAGATGTTTCCCCAAATTAACCTGTCTGTATCAGTTTTTGCCAGATCCTGGCACTGGGTTGTCTCATGTTTTTAGTGTTATTTCTATAATTTAATGTTCTTTGTCTTCATACATGTTTCATTGAGAAGGAAGGAGAGGCTGTATTCAGGCCTCCTCACCCAACTCCTCTGGAAACAGATGTCCATCAGGACATTCTTGTACACAGCTGGCAAGAAATTCCAACTCCCCTGTGATCCTCTCCTGGACAACTGACATCTTCGACCTTCGACCGACTAAAACAGAGATGCCCTTGGCCCATCATAGCCTGTGACTTTCTGCAAGGCTGAGTTCTGCTGCAAAGCCATATTCCACTCTTCAGATTTCATAAAGTGTGAGTATTTATAGATAACCTCTTTATAAGGGACTATTGTGTGAAGATAGAGGGGACTTATTAAAGATGTATCCTTGTCATATTTCTATAAGCCTTTCTACACATTTCAGAGGCTGGCCATAGGGAAATAAGGAAAGAAACTATGTCATATGTGTCTTTACATTTCTAGGGCCTAGATCTATATTTGGAGTTCAGTAGGTGCTCAATGAGCACTTGTTGAGTGTATTAATTTTCTACAACCTCACCATTATACTAATACAACTTGGCTTTGGCCACACCAATTCTGTATTTGCTAGTAGCACATGCCCCACATAGTCATGGCTGTGTGTCTCTAGAAAGCCTACTTCAAGCACTTATTACCCAAGGGCACACTAACTCAAGTTAGACAGTGCCTTTTTAAATGACTGGAAGAGCTGTACTCTAAGTGTGGTCTGGGGACCCCAGGGGTTGTTGAGACCCTTTCAGAGTATCTGTGAAGTCAAAATTAGTTTTATAATACTAACGAGAAGTTATTTTCCTATTTCACTCTCATCTGTGATGCATAGAGTGGAGTTTTACAGAGGCCAGCCACATATGATGATGGCACTGTTTTGGTACAGTGTGTCACTGGGTATTCTTACAGTTTAAAAATTCTCAGTTTTGATTTCTAATGTGATAAATATCAGTAGATGTAACCTCATAAACAAAAGTTCTTTGAAGCCAGAAAGTTTGAGAATCTCTCGACTTGATCATACTTCATCTGGTCTTCACCCAAGTAAGCTGGCCCTTATCAGGGAATAAAATTGCCCTACTTTTCCATTTCCTAATTTATTTGTTCAATGCATATTTCATGAGTTTCTACTTTGGGTCAGACATTGTGCAAGGCCCTGGAGATTTAGCACTAAACAAATTGATGTGACCAAGTTGTTAAAGTCTTGTGGTGAAGATAGATATTCAGGGAAGGCACCGAGGCCCAGCTGTTTAAGGTGGGATCTCACAGAAGAATGGGAGTTACTTGAGGAGGGTGGGGACAATGTTTGTGGACAGGAAGACACATGAAGCTCCTGAAGGTCTCACAGAGGGCCTCGGTGGCTGCACGAGGGGAGCCCATGGTGCTTGAGATGGAGTTGGAGAGGGTAGTCATCACATGATGCCTGCCGCTCCAGGGGAAGGTCTTAGTCTTGACTCAAGGCAATGGCCAAGGGCCAGTGCATGGTTGAGTCTTTCGACTTTTTAAAAATTGTGATGAAATACACATAACATAAAATTTGACATTTAACTATTTTTAAGTGTTCAGTTCAGAGTCATTAAGTACATTCATGTTATGGTGCAACCACACCCACCATCCATCTTCAGAACTTTTTAATCATGCCAAAGTGAAACCCAGAACCCATTAATAGTAATTTCCTATTGTGCCCTGCCTCCAGCACTAGGTAACCTGTCTTTCTGTCTATGAATTTGCTTTCTGCCTTTGCTTTCTGTCTATGAACTTGACTACTCTTGTTCCCTCATGTAATTGGGATAACATGTGATGATGTCATTGTCTGTCCTTTCAGGTCTGGCTTATTTCACTTAGCATAATGTAGTGGAAGGTTTTCAAACCTAAAGAGTTGTTGAAAAAAATGTCTTGGCAAGAGCCCTGACTGATGTGGCTCAGTGGGTAGGACATCGTCCTGCAAATTGAAAGGTCATTGGTTCAATTCTCAGCCAGAGCACAGGCCTGGGTTGCAGGTTGGGCTCATGCAAGAGGCTAATTGCACATTGATATATCTCTCTCTCCCATTCCCTCTCTAAAAATAAATAAATAAAATCTTTTTAAAAAATCTCAGCAAGAGAGTAACACTTTAATCTCAAAAGTCTGTCTTTTCCCATGACCTCTTTTGATGCAAATAAGCTTTGTAATTGTAATGGCCAGTTTCACAGTTCTCTCCTCCATCTAAAGACCAGGCAAGGGCTGTCTTCAGTGACTCTTCTTCAGCTGTTGGCACTCAGAAGGGAGATTGCATTAGATTCTTGCAGGGAATACTAGGTGTGTGCTCAGAGACCATATTGAGATTCAACACTCCAGGTCAGCAGAAACCATGAAATGGACTTAAACAAATAAAACTCAGGATCTGAGACATGAGAACCACGTGTCAACCCATAATCTGGGTGCAGGGTACTGGGTTCTTCTTTCTCTCAACTCTCTTAAGGCCAACACCGGAGCTGAAGTGAGTGTGCTGCAGTGAGGGAGGGGCTTGAATTTGGTGACATGCATTGCTATCCGTCATCTTCCTAGGGCCTCTGTTTTAACAAGAACACATCTCTGATTATTTATTTGATGGGGCACAGACTGATTGTTTTTGGAAAATTTAGCCATCGCAGTCAGGGTGAGAGGAAAGAGGTATAATCAATGGAACCTAATTTCTAGAGCATTGTTCTCAGACTTGCAGGAGCAACAGCATCACCTCAAGCACTTTTTCCCCTCTAATAGGCAAACAATCTGATTAGACAGTTCTTCATAGATGTACAAATGGTCAATAAAAACATGAAAATCAAAACCACAATGACATACCATTTTATATCCATAAAACACCTTTTCAAATACAGATCAATGGACCTCAGCCCCAGAATTTTTGATCCAGTAGATCTGGGGGCGATGTACTAGTATTTGCATTTCTAACAAGTTCCCAAGTGATTTTCATACCTCTGGTTCTGAGACCACAGGTTGAAAATCACTCCTTCAGTGACAGACAAGAATTAGAAGAGAAGGCTCATGATTTGTAAATAGAGACCACTCTAGAATGCATATTCCTCTGTCTAAAATGTTCTTTCCACATGTCTCAGCCTGATAAGGAGCAGAGACTTCAAGGCCATTATATAATATCTTTGCTCCTTTTCTGGCTTATTGAACAGAAGTCACCTGTCAGCTTTCTTATTCTTTCTGCTTTCTGGAGGGAGGGACTAGGGTTTCCTCTGGGGCTTTTGGATGATGAAAGAGGATCCTCACCTTTTTATCACACTGCTGGCCCTGGGGAGGTCTGTGAAGGCCCATTTATTGCATCTGCTGAAGCTCAGTTCCCCAGGGTTTGAAGACACTGAATCTACTGCTCCAGGGTCATTCTTTATTGGGAAGCAGAGTCACTGTCCCTCAGTTAGCCAGGTTTTTACCTCATACTTCACAGATTGGACAATTAAGGCGGGGGAGGGGGGGAGCTTTCAGCCTTAATTGCAAATGATTTAAGTGTTGGGTCAGTGAACTATAGTTTCTTCTGAAGATTGGTAGGAACAATTGACCTCTGGTTAGGGATATAGGATGTAATCACTTCATCCTATTGCTGCTGTCATATCTCTGCATTATCGTGTGAGCGAGCTGGTAGAAAAGCTTGTTTCCCTGAGGAATAGCAGAATAGGCCAACCAGCTCAGCTCAGACCATGCTGCATGAGACAGAGACCCTCAAGACCCTCTGCTGTTCACATTCAGTTGCCTTACCAAGCACAGCCCATTGTTCTTGGGGCTTTTCTGGGCAAGGTTTAATAAGTGACCTAACAACACTGAAGTATGTAATGCCATCATCTCCCCAGTCAAGATGCCTCCCCTTGCTGTAAGAACAGCTACAGCAATAACTACAGCTAATATGTATTAATGATTGGACCATGACCAAATACTGCTACATACACTGTATTCGAATTTATTTCTGATTTTGATGTGTAACGATCTCCAGTTTTCAGATGAAGAAACCCATTCAGCAGTGTTAAGTAACGTCAAAGTAAAAAGAGCACCGAACCCTTGTTAATGGTGGCAAGACAGATCTTATTCAGGCTACTGTAGTCAGGGGAAAAGACTCAGGTATAAACTGAGCTCAACTCCAACTAAGACAAAGGTAACTGAGGTTTTTAAAGGGAGAGCATCTGGTGAACAAAAAAGGGACTATGAGGATGTAAAAAGGAGGAACAAAAAAGGCATGGAGGGTTTTGATATAGGAAAATGATAAATGACAGAAGGTGTGAGAGGAGAATAACTAGAAATGGTTGGGCAAGGTAGTTTGGGAAAATGTATATTCAATGGTTTGGCAGCATTGTTTTTTCTTGAGCAAAGACTCAGCCCTGGGGCTGGGGTCCCCTGTAGGGACATGGGCGACTACAAGAAGAAGCCACACTAAGGTTCAGGCAAGTCTTATGTGCTGCATGGGCATTCACAGTTCTCTGTAACTTCTGAAGCAAGGCCCAGCAGTGAGTAGGCAACAGTCAGGAAGTTAAGCTCAAGCAGTGTGATGGAGTTCAGAAGCACCATCTTTACCGGCCCTGAAGACTTATGTCTAGTATCAGCCTTTCCTTGTTTCCAGAGCTTACACTCCTGTCTTCCTGGCCCATCTTCAGACCCGTCAAGTTCAGCTCAATCTGTTGTTCCCCTACTTCAGGGCCAGAAATCCTGCCTGAAAATAAAGTCCCCAGAGCCTTGGCCTCCTGCTTTTTTGCAATCACAGCCCTGTTAAGATCAGAAGTGCCCTTGGTCCTGGATAACCCTCATCTCCTTACCTTCACCCCTCCCTTCACTCCTCCATATCCTCTGTGTTCTGCCCAAGCTGGGAAAAGAACCCATTTGACCTCTATCAAGGGCCCTAATGACAAGGGAAGATACTTATTTTGCAAGGTTTTATTAACCTTAGAAAAATGCTCCCATCCACTGATAACAACTGACCTTCCCTGCCCTAACACAAAACTCAGCCAAGGGTCCTGGAAAAAAGAGACAAAACAGGAGCTGTCTGTGCAGTTGAAACTGGACGGTTTATCTCACAGGCAGTATATTTTATTTATTTTTTATTTTATTTTTAGACATTTATATAATTTATGAAGTGACCCCCCCATAAGTCTAGTACCCATCTGGCACCATTCACAGTTATTACAATATACTATTGACTATATTCCCTATGCTGTACTTTATATCCCTGTGACTATTTTGTAACTGCCAATTTGTACTTCTTAATCTTCTTTACCTTTTCTCTCAGTTCCCCAGCCTTCTCTGTTTGGCAACCATCAGTTTGTCCTCCATATCTACGATCTGTTTCTACAAACAATATATTTTATAACCATTAATAAAAAAGCTGCTTCCAATGAAAAATATATATATATTTTTGGTTTCACCCTGGGCCACCAGGAAAGCTCACCTATCATCAAAAAGAGATGTGGGACAGTTTGGCACATTCTGGATCCTATCTTTTCTAGGGTCTGAGTTGGGAACAAAAAGTGATATTTTCCAATATCGGTTTGAACTGCCAAATTGTAGCCACATGCCTGACCTCCGGGGCTGTGAAGTCTGCGTCTGAACCTTAGGAGGGCTCAGAGCATCAGAGATCCTGGAGCTCCAAGGAGCTGTCTCTGAGGAGTTTGGGCCACTGCCCAGTCCCAGAGCCCTGCATCAGGGGCAGCGTGCAAGGGGACACAAGTCGTGGTTAGCACTGCACCTAGTACTTCTCAGACAATGTCCATTTTGAGTTTTTATAAAAACCTTATGAAGTCAGCATTGTTGTCTTCAGGTATAAGTAGACTGAGGCTCAAAACAAATCAAATTTCTCATGCTCAGCAAGGAATTTCTGATTTTCCAATGGCTTCTTGTTATCCTTCAGGGTTGCCCTGAAATGTCCCTTCCATGGAGGACCTTTTCTGATCAGCTAATAGAATCCACACCTGTTTCTTCCTTCCACGTCATTCTATATACAATTACCCTGCTCTCTTGTCTTCAGAGCAGTCACCATTACGTGACATTTGTGTTTATTTGTTAGGTTTCTTCTCTATGTTCTGTCTTCTCACAGTAAAAATACAAGCTCATAAAACAAGCAGACTTACAAAAGACTTGACTTGCTGGTACATGGTTGTGCTCCCAGCACCCCAGACAGTAACTAATAGACACTCAACAAATGTTTACTGAGTCAGGTAAGGAGTGAACCTAGAAATTGGAATGAGGACTGTGGAGCCAGAAACCATGTCTGTCTCCTCACCAGAAGCCCAGAGCCTTCCTCTGTTATCATCTCCATCATCATATATCTGATGGTCAGTGTGATGGGAGCCCAGGGCCCAGCACAGTACCCTTATGATGGAAACATTGCTGTCTACTCACAAAAGAGCAACACTTCCTGCCCAATTTTCTTTTTTATTGATTGATTTGAGAGAGAGAGAAACATCTATTTGCTGTTGTACTTATTTATGCATTCATTGATTGATTCTAGTGTGTGCCCTGAACAAATATCAAACTCATGGCCTTAGCATATCTGGACAACTCTCTAACCAACTGAGCTACCTAGCCAGGGCACCTCCTGTCCAAAGATGAAGGAACCAGGCATGTTATCTTCATTTCTTTAAAGAGATCCAGAAAAGAAATCTTACATTTCATTAGAGAGGATATGAAATCCCACTGTTAGTGTATCATGGAAGTGGCCCTCACCTGAGTTCTACTTGGCTTCTTCACTGGTCTTGTTTTGAAACCTTAATTCAGTATCACAAGCTGATTCAGGTCTAAATCAGAGAACTGAGAGAAGCAGGAGCTCTACTCTTCCTGCCAGACAGTACTCTGCATTCTTCCCTATGACCTGATGAAACCTACAGCTGATAGTCATCTCTCCTGCCTCAGGAGTCCCCTGCTACTTTATCTGAAACCCTCCTAAACCACTGGTTTCCTAGATGGCATTATAATTGGTCATCTGCATGCCTCATTTCCCCAGCTATTCTGTGACCTTCTCAGAGATAATTACTGGATCTTAATTGTCTGTGCATGTACCACAAACCTCCAGAGCCTGCAGGTGATGAGAGAGAGGAGATACAGAGACAGAGACAGAGACAGAGAGAAAGGAAGAAAAAGAAAGAAAGAAAGAAAGAAAGAAAGAAAGAAAGAAAGAAAGAAAGAAAGAAAGGAAGGAAGGAAGGAAGGAAGGAAGGAAGGAAGGAAGGAAGGAAGGAAGGAAGGAAGGAAGGAAATGGGAAGGAGACAAAGAACTTGGAAGTGAGGAGGAATGGGGATGGGGAATTACTCTGTCAGGAAGTTATTTCAAGATTACATCCTGGTGAAGCATTTGAAACTTATATCTGCCATATATTAGGCATATAGCTCAATAAATGATTTTTTAAGGATGGAATTGACCTATTGTTCTACTCTGGTTGAGGTGGTCTCATCTAAAAAAAAAAAACATCAGGAAAGTTTATTTTCTGAGTTTTTTTCCTATGAGGGCTGAAGGTTTTACTTCAAACCTTGTCTTTCCTTGTACTTGGTAGTTCTTTGGAATTTTATTCCATGTACTAAGTGAGATTTAACTCGGCCTCTAGGAATAGAGTCATGAAGACAATGGTCACCATGTACTCCCAGCCTACTCCATTACTCAAAGGTCCCGCTCCTTCTCCCCAGCCCAACACACAACTTCCTTGTCCTAAGAAGGCATAAGTCTGCCTTAGAACCTGAAGTAGTTACCTTGATATTTGTGGAAGAACTTCTGGAAGAAACATCTTCAATGGCAGTATAGAAAAACAAGCAGTCATCAAGTCCCAATGAATGTTTCTTTTAATTTGTGAACCCTAGAGCAATGGTTCTCAAAGTGGGGTTCCCAGACCACAGCACCAACACCAGTGGGGGACTTGTTAGAAATGAGAATTCTCAGGCTCCACTCAGACCCAGTGAATCAGAAACTTGGGATGTACTTTAAGAGCTACCAGCCATGGCTGGCATAGCTCAGTGGATTGAGCGTGGGCTGTGAACCAAAGCTTCACAGGTTCGATTCCCAGTCAGGGCACATGCCTGGGTTGCAGGCCATGGCCCCCAGCAACCACACATTGATGTTTCTCTCTCTCTCTTTCTCCCTCCCTTCCCTCTCTAAAAATAAATAAATAAAATCTTAAAAAAAAAGAACTACAATTCTAGAGCATGGACAATATTGACTTGATGGATGGTTTCAATACATCTTTTGTAAGCTGCATTATCATTTTTTTCCATTTTCTAATTTCTTGATTAAAACTTACATTTGCATGTCCTTTGCCACTTATACTTTTTCTTCATGTGTGTTAACACATTTGATATTTATAAGCATTTAATAATGTTAGCAGGGAAGGTATCATAATACCCATTTACTGATGAAAAACTGAGATTCTTTTCCAATGTCACATGGTTAGAAAATCACACACTTTCTGGAGTTAGAACCTGAATTTTTCAACTTTTGTTCACTTGATTATTCAGTCCCATTCTCTCTCCAGTCTTGTTCACCAGTCTCTTACTTTGTTTACACTAAGCTTCTGTCAAAGCTGGTTGCTTGTTTCCACAGAACCTGCTTTGGGTTCCCTTATTTCTGAACACTTCCTTCTTTATTGCCTACTGCTTTGAAGGCATAGGACAATGTTTCTCGAGTTTCAACATCCACACAAGCCACTTGAAGGTCTGGGTAAAAAGGCAAGTTCTGTTCAGAGGTGTGGACTGTGCTGGAGATTGTGCATTTCTAGCAACATCCATGGATGTTCCAGGTCTCCACCAGGCCGGTTGGACACCCTGGTGCTTCGGCATGTGCTTTCCCCTGAGGACATTGCAAGTTCCTTGATGGCAGAACAAGCATTGTTCATCTTTATATTCTGGAATTTGAGGAGTAGCTCCTGGGAAGGAGGTGAGGGAGGAAGAAGGAAGGAGAGGAGAGCACCTTCACACCAGCATGTGAGAAGATGGGTTGTTCACATCCAGTGTCTTGACCCTCACTTTTACCTTAGCATACCAAAAGCAAACAAAACAAACAAAAACAAACCCTGAAAATACTTTATAATTTTTCAAAGTCCAAACACAGATAAATTAGGGAGGTTTGCAAATGCTGAAACTCTGGCTTCTATTTGGCATCTTATTTCTCAATGTCTATCCATTAAAGGATATTGTTCAATATGGAGAAAACATCAGGTCTGGGGTACTCAGTCCCAGCACCATGATTGCAAGAAGCTGTGTCCCTGCCAAGGAATTGAATTGGGTTGCTCTTGTGTCTGCCTAGAATTACCATGTAGGAAATAATCTCCTTAACACCATTAATACTAAATTTAAGTATTATACTTTAGCAGGTAAAACTACCTATGATCTTGTAAAATGTAGCACAGCCATCTGGCAGAAACTTGGCATTGTCAGAAGCAAAAGGGAGATGCAGGGTAATGTACAAGTCATTTTTACAATCCTCCCCATGTGGAGCAAAGTGTGTGGCTTGACAGCCAAGCCCCTCTCACTGTTTGGAAATATTTAATGACTGATGGAAAGGGTTTCTCTCTGTCTCTGAAAGAAAGAAACAGAGCTATAGTTATTGGGGTGGCAGCTATAGATCGATGGTGCTGGTGGGGCTGAGTAAAAGGGGTGGTAGTGGGAAGTGTATATGTCAAAGCTTCTTCAGTTCCAAGAGTATGGTTATGGTTCCTTTGGCTCCTACACTGCTCTCTGGGAAATTCCTGTTTTCACTTAGCCTTTCTGGTGACTACACATGCCACCCATCTGCACAGGAGAGCCTTGGAAGCAAAGGCTGGTGACAATATCTGGGCCTCACCTGGGCTTCCATTCTCCTCCCATTTGTTGATCATAACAAACCTCTCCCCTCCAGCCATTATGCATAATTTGCATAGATGAATGTGCCCTGCTCTTTGGGCACTCTATGCCTTTGTACGCATTATTTCTTCCACCTAGCTGCCCTGACTTCCCTTTTCCTGTCTCACAGGTGGCAAACACTAGGCCTTCAGACAAAATCCTGCCCTCCGCCTTGTTTTATCTGGCCCAGCACCTTGTTTCTACCTGGCAGTAGTGCCAAGCTCCTTGCCCCTAAAGAGTAGTTACATTTATACAGTCCTAAAATTACATTTGTCCCTTTGAAGGCAAACGTGAGGCTGATATGGCCCCCAATGAAAATGAGTTTGACACCCCTGCTCTATCTGGTCAGCTCCAATTGCCCTTCAAAATTCAGCTTAAACTTCTCTTAAAAGTCCTCTGTACCCCTCCCCAATTCTTCCCTTCACACTTAGGGTAGTATCCCATGCCTCTCTACATGCTTCATATTTTGATTTTCTTTATTTGTCTCAACTACTAGACTCATATGTCCTTGTCAAGAAATATGGTGAGTGCCTAGTAAAGTTCCAAGCACTTAGAGGCTCAACAAATTTTAAATACTTAAATGAATAAACACAACAGAAACAAACTCATAGCTACAAAGAACAAATTGATGGTCACCAGGTGGAAGGGAGTAGGTGAAAAAGGTGAAAGAATTTAAAAAGTACAAATCACCAATAATAAAAACAGTCATAGGATCAATATAAAGTAGAGCATAAGGAATATAGTCAATAGTATTGTGATAACTATGTGTAGTGTCAGATGGATGCTAGATTTATAAGGAAGTGATCACTTCATAACATATATGAATATGTAATCACTATGTTGTACACTTGAAACTACTATAATGTTTTGTATGTCAACCATAATTGAAACATAAAATTTAAAAATATGTCATAATGGATATCTGTCTATAATTATACCCTGTGAAGTAAAAGGCCATTTTTCTTTGGAAGAGAGTGAAGTGAAGAGCTTGCTTCCTTCCCAGCTTTAGCCTTAACATGTCTCATGTCATGTGTACAAGGGATGACAGGGAAGAGTTCCAAAGTCCTAGATATAGTAGCAGATTTCCATCTAGAGCAAAGCCTGCTCCCATGTCACCTTGGCACTTCAGTTTTTAGCATGACCAAAGCCACATATCACTTGAAAAGCTACTGGCCCCAAGTACAGAGTTTTCTGGCAGACTCCAGCCTGAGCCTGACGAGTGGCTGTTATTAAGCATCACTCAGGGAGGCTCTGACAGGCTGGAACAATGCCCAGATCAGAGGGGAAGAGATTGAGCTGTGGGGCTGAAGGGGAGGGCCAGTTCTTCCATGTACCTGAATAGTGCTACCACTCTGGGATTGGCCCACCCCTGTTTCCCATGTTATCAACCCAAGGAGAAACACTGACTCTTTCCTGCCCACTGCTGGAGGACCTGCCCTTCAGGAATCACTCCAGTGGAGAGGTTTCTGGTGGACCCTAGCCTGGGCCTGTCATGCAGCCCTTATTGAGGAGGTTTAGGCAGGCTCACCCAGTACCAGAATCTGAAGGGAAGAGACTGAGTGGCAGGGCTAGAGGGGAGGGCCCCTTTTTCCTGTGTGCCTGAGTAGGCCCCTGTTCCTGTGCAGGGCCCTCATTCCATGTGGCCAGATATTGGTCTGTTTTAGCCAGGTGAGCTCTGCTGAGCTCATCCTGATGACTACCTGAGATCTTGCCCTACCACAGAGGCTGGAATATCCCAGGGAGGTGGCAGCTTGCTTTGGTGTACCCTGAGACTTTTTCCTGAGTGGTCTTAGATCCAGCACTGGCACCAACTTTGAATCTGTATCAGCCTGGTAATACCACTGGTCCCAGCTGGTGACTCACTGAGAACCTGTCTCATACAACTTGCAAATTATCAGGGGCTCTTCCAATGACTGAGCCTACCAGGCAGCCATAAGGCAGAGGCAAATCTCAGAGCACCTTGGGCCTTTGGCTTACCTACTCCAGGCCAGAGCTAGTGGAAACCAGCCTTGGTATACATTTTGAGCCCTCCCATGCACATCCTGGCCCAGCAGGAGAAGCCACAAACTGTGGATCACTTGGTAGCTCCAGACAGGTAGCCCAAAGCCAGTTACAGGCAGAATCTGACATCAACCTGCACCAAAGTCTCTCCCAAGAGGCCCCAGAATCAACACACCTGATGGTGGGCTTAAGACCACACCAGAGCATGACCCAAATAGCTCCACAAGTAGCACAACCAAAGGGAGGTCTCAGCAGGCACCAGATCCTGCAGGGGCCAACTCTATTTTGTGGTTCAGCCCCCAAATAAAAGAACAGAAGAAATCCCCAGAAAAAGAATGAAGTAAAATGGGGCAACCAAGGTATCAGATGCAGAGTTCAAAACAGTGGTTATAAGGATGCTCTAGGAACTCAGAAAAAAAAATGGGTGAACCCAGTGAGAGAGAGGTAGTAACCATAAAAAAGAACACAGAAACCATAATAAAGCAGTCAGAAATGAAGACTACAGTATCTTAAATGAAGAATACACTAAAATGAATCAATAGGTTAGATGAAGCAGATGATCAAATCAACAATTTGGAGACAAAATAACAGAGAACACCTAAGCAAAGAAGAAAAAGAATTTGAAAATATGAGGAATGGCTAAGGTACCTCTGGGACAATATGAAGAGTAACAACATCTGTATCATAAGGGCACCAAAAGGACAGGAGGGAGAGCAAGGAATTGAGAACTCAATTGAAAAAAGTTACTGAAAACTTCCCTAACCTGTTGAAGGAAAAAGACACACAAGTCAAGGAACCACAAATATCCCAAACAAGATGAACCCAAAGAGGCCCACACCAAGAAACAACATAATGAAAATGGGAAAGGTTAAAGATGAAGGGAGAATCTCAAAAGCAGCAAGAGAAAGATAGTTATCTACAAGGAAGTTCCATAAGAGTATCAGTTGACTTTTCATCAGAAACATTTAAAGCCAGAAGGGATTGGCATGAAATATTCCGAGTGATGAAAAATAAGGATCTACAACTAAGACTACTGTACCCAGTGAGGCTATCACAAAAAAACTGAAGGAGAAATAGCTTCCCAGGCAAGAGAAACCTAAAGAGTTTCACCAAAAACCAGTATTACAAGAAATGTTAAAGGCACTTCTATAGTAAGAGAGAGAGAGCATATGTCTAAATACTAAAATGGCAATAAATATGTACCTATTTACACTCACTTTAAATGTAAATGGCTTAAATGCTCCAACTGAAAACACAGGGTAGTGAATGGGTAAGAAAACAAGACCCAAATATATATTGTCTACAAGAGACCCACATCACAGCAAAATATACCTACAGACTAAAAATAAAGGAATGGAAAAAGATATGCTATGCAAATGGAAGCAAACAAAAAAAGCTGAGGTAGCAATACTTATACCAGACAGAATAGACTTTAAAACAAAGGGATTAAAAAAAAAAACAAAAAGAATCATTATATAATAATAAAGGGATCAATCTAACAAGACAAAGTGATCTTTGGAATAATTTATGCACCCAACATAGGAGCACCTGAATATTAGAGAGAATATTGATAGACATAAAGGGAGATATCAATAGTAATGCAATGATCCTAGGGGACTTTAATATCCTATTGATATTAATGGATAGATCTTCCAGACAAAAACTCAACAAGGAAACAGTGACTATAAATGAAACAACAGACCAGATAGATTTAATTGATATTTTTTACAACATCACACCCTAAAACTATAGGATATACATTTTTTCAAGTTCCCATGGAAGATTTTCCAGGATGGCCCACATGTTATACCTTAAAACGAGCCCCAATAAATTTAAGAAGATTAAAATTATTTCAAGCATTTTCTCTGACCACAATGGTATAAAACTAGAAATCAATTACAAGAAAAAAAAACACACAAACACATGTACACTAAATAACATGTTACTAAAAAATGAATGAGCTAACAAAAAGATCAAGTAAGAAATCAAAAGATACCTTGAGATAAATGAAAATGAGAACACAACAACCTAAACTCCATGCTACACAGCAAAAGCAGTACCAAGAGGGAAATTCATAGCCATACAGACTTACCTCAAGAAACAAGAACTACCTCAATTAACAATTTAACCTTTTACCTAAAGAAACCGGAAAAAGAGCAACATACAAAGCCCAAAATGAGTAGATACAAGGGAAAAAAAAGTTCAGAGAAGAAATAGATAACATAGAATAAAAAAGATTAATGAAACCAATATTAATGAACCAATAGAATCTACAAAGAAAAGATTAATGAAACCAAGAGCTGGCATTTTGGGGAAGGTAAACAAGATTATTAAATCTTTAATTGAATTCATCTAGAAAAGGGAGAGAGGAGACAAATAAATAAAACAGTAAATGAAAGAGAAGGAATAACAGAAATACAGAAATGCTGAAAATTTATAAGAAAATACAAAAAAAAATTATGTGGCAATACAATGAAAAACCTGAGAGAAGTTGAAAAATTGCTAGAAACATTTAAGCTCCCAAGATTGAATCAATAGAAATCAGAAAATCTGAACAGATCAATTATATCCAACAAAATCAAAGCAATAATCAACTCCCAACAAAGAAAAGTTCTGAACAAGATGGCTTCATAGGTAAATTTTAGCAAAAAATTAAAGAAGAACTAACATCTATCCTTTTCAAGCTATTCCAAAAAAAAAATACAAGTGGAAGGGAGACTCCCAAGTTTATTTAACAAGGCCAGCATTATCCTGATTCCAAAACTAGGTAAAGACACTTAAAAATGATAAAATTATAGGCCACTATCCCTGATGAGCATAGATGTAAAAATCGTCATCAAAACATTAGCAAAACAAATTCAGCCATATATTAAAAAGATTATACACCATAATCTATTGAGATTTATTAATCAGATGCAAGGACTTTTCAACAAACACAAATCAATTAGCATAATATACTGCATAAAGAAAACGAAGAATAGAAATCATATAATCATATCAAGGATGGCAGGAAAAGCATTTGATGAAATTTAATATCCATTTATGATAAAACTTCCCTGCCACGTGGAAATAGAGAAAACATATCTCAACATAATAAAACCATATGTGTATACCAAACCCACATCCAAGATCATATTTAACAGGGGAAAGCTAAAGTGTTTCCCTTAAGACCAGGAACAAGGAATGTTTATTCTCACCACTCTTATTCCACACAACACTGGAAGTCAGCCACAGCATCAGACAGGAAGAAATAAAATGTATCACATTACAAAGAGGTAAAATTGTCAATATTTTCAAATGACATGATAATGTATATCGAGAAACTTAAAAATTCCACCCAAACTACTAGAATAAATGAATTTAGTAAGGTAGCTGTATACAAAATAATTATTGAAAAGTCAGTTGCATTTTTATACACTGACAATGAACTATCAGAAAGTGAAACTAAAAAATAACAATCCCAAGTACAATTGCATCAAAAATAAATAAATAAATAAATAAATGCTTAGGAACAAATTTAACCAAGGGTGTAAAAGACCCCAGAAAATTACAATACAATGAAGAAAGAAATCAAAGAAGATACTAATAAATAAAAGCATATACTGTGCTTATGGATAGGAAAAAATACTCTTTAAAAAAAAAGAAGAAAACATTATCCTTTGCAAGAGTATGGATGGACTTGGAGAACATAATGCTGAGTGAAATAAGCCAGTCAGAGAAAGACAAATACTATATGATTTCACTCATATGTGGAATTTAATGAACAGACTGAACTAACAGGCAAAACAGAGACCCAGAGATGGAGAGCAGGTGACAGCTCTTGAGGGGCGTAGGTTAGGGAGTGGAGGGATTGAGCAAAAAGGAAAAAGGACTCATGAACATAGACAACAGTGTGGTGATTGCTGGGGGGAGGTAGGTTTAAGGGGACTAAAAGGTAATAGAAAAAATACAATATAGATTAAATCAATAAAATAAAATGTTCATACTACCCAAAGCAATCTATAGATTCAATGCAACTCCTATCAAAATACAAACATCACTTTTCACAGAACTAGAATGAGTAATATTCAAAAATTTGTGTGGAAATACAAAAGACCCCACATAGTGATAGCAACCTTAAACATGAAAAACAAAGTGGGAGGTATCACACTACCTGATATGAAACTATACTACAACTATAGTAATCAAAATAGCATGTACTGGCATAAAAAAAGACACACTAGTGTCTTTTTTTAGATCAATGGAACCAAAAAAAGAGCCCATGCCTATAAGTTCAGTAGGGAAAAATAAAACCAATGCCTATAAGTTCAGTAGGGAAAATTGGACAAATACACATAAAAAAATGAAACTAGACTACCTGTTTATACCATACACAAGAATACTCTCAAAATAGATCAAAGACTTAAACATAATACCTAAAACTATAAAACTCCTAAAAGAAAACAGGCAGTAAAATCCCAAACATTGCTGTCAGCAATAATTTTTCTGATATATCCTCAAGAAAGGGAAACAAAAGAAAAAATAAACAAATGGGACTACATCAAACTAAAAAGATTTCACAGAATAAGAGAAACCATTAACAAATCAAAAAGATAACCTACTGAATGCAAGGAAATAGTTGCCAATGATACATCCGATAAGGGCTTAACATCCAAAATTTATACAAAAGAACTTATACAAGTCAACATGAGAAAAACAACCCAATTAAAAATGGGCAGAAGCCCTGGCTGGTATAGCTCAGTGGATTGAGGCTGCGAACCGAAGGGTTGCGGGATCAATTCCCAATCAGGGCACATGCCTAGGTTGCGGGCCAGGTCCCCAGTAGGGGGCACATGAGAGGGAATCATGCATTGGTGTTTCTCTCTCTCTCTTTCTCCCTCCCTTCCCCTCTCTCTAAAATATAAAGAAAATCTTTAAAAAAATAAAGTGAGCAGAAGACCTAAATAGACACTTCTCTAAAGAGGACAAACAGATGGCCAACAGACATAAGAAAAGCCGCTCAGTATCAAAAAAATTGCAAATCAACACCACAATGAAAAGCACCTCACACCTGTCAGAATGGCTATCATCAATAAATCACCATTAACAAGTGTTGATGAGAATGTGAGAAAGTGGAGAAAGGGGAACCCTCATGCACTGTTAGTGGGAATGCAGATTGGTGCAACCACCACAGAAATCAGTGTGGAGTTTCCTCAGCAAATAAAAAAATTGCACTGCCTTATTCTCTAGTGATTTCATGTCTGGGATATATCCAAAGAAACCCAGAATACTAATACAAAAGAACATATGCACCCTATGTTCATTGCAGCATTATTTATGATAGCCAAGATATGGAAGCCACCCAAGTACCTGTCAACAAATGAGTAAATAAAAATATGGTTGTATATTTGCACATTGGAATACTATTTGGCCATGAAAAAGAATGAACTCTTACCTTTTGTAACAGCATGGAAGGACCTAGAGTGTATAATGCTAAGTGAAATAAGTCAGACAGAGAAAGACACACACCATATTCACTTAAATGTGGAATGTAAAGCACAAAATAAACAAAACTGAAACAGACTCACAGGTACAGAGAACAAACTGATGGTGACCAGAGGGGAGGAGCATTGTGGGTCTGGGTGAAAAAGGTGAAGGGATGAAAAGTAAAAATTGGTAGTTTAAAGTGTAGTGTAGGGGATATAGTCAGTAATATTGTAGTAACTATGCATGGGACCAGGTGGATACTTGGAATATTTGGGAGAACCCCTTTCAAAGGTATGACTATCTAACCACAAAGCTGTGAACCTGAAGCTAATGAAGAATAATACTGAATGTTAACTGTAATTGAAAAATTAAAAAAATTAAAAATAAAATGACATATAAATACAGAAAAATAAAACAAAACCAATTTATTGGAGACCTCTAACCACAAATTTCCCTTAAGGATAGTTAAGTGATGAAGATTGCTTTGAAAGCAAATCATAGCTCCCAACCAGGTAGAACTGTCTTGGGCTGAATTGCTCCCATTTAGTAAGACAAGAATCTAAGGGAAAATGGTTTATTTGGCTCCTGTGCAGATAACTGAGGCTTTGTCCCACTGAGGACCTCAGGAAGATGGAGTGGAACACACCTCAGGCTTGACCTACACTAAAGTCAAGGAGGTGGGGTGTTCACTCTCTCAGTTTGTTCATTCATTCACTAGTTGCTGGGCATTTGGTTGTTTCCAGCTTTGGGCTATTACACATAATGCTGCCTTGGACATTCATGGATTTTTGTGTACATGTTTTTATTTCTGCCTAGGAGAACTGCTTGGTGGAATGGTAAGTACATGTTTCACTTTATAAGAAGCTGACTGTTTTCCAAGACAGCTATACCACTTTTAAAAATATATTTTATTGATTATGCTACTACAGTTGTCCCATTTCTCCCCTTCACTCCCCTCCACCCTGCACACCCTCTCCCACCCACATTCCCCCCCCCTTTAGTTCATGTCCATGTGTCATAAGTTCTTTAGCTTCTACATTTCCCATACTATTCTTACCCTCCCCCTGTCTATTTTCTACCTATTATCTATGCTACTTATTCTATGTACCTTTTCTCCCTCTCTCCTCCTCCCACTCCCCTGTTGCAAACCCTCCATGTAATCTCCATTTCTGTGGTTCTGTTCCTGTTCTAGTTGTTGACTTAGTTTGTTTTTGTTTTAAGTGTGGTTGTCAATAATTGCAAGTTTGCTGTCACTTTACTATATATGTTTTTTATCTTCTTTTTCTTAGATAAGTTTCTTTAACATTTCATATAATAAGGACTTGGTGATAATGAACTCCTTTAACTTGACCTAATCTGAGAAGCACTTTATCTGCCCTTCCATTCTAAATGAAAGTTTTTCTAGAGAGAGCCATCTTGGATGTAGGTCCTTGCCTTTCATGACTTGAAATACTTCTTTCCAGCGCCTTCTTGCCTGCAAGATCACTTTTGAGAAATCAGGTGACAGTCTGATGGGAACTCCTTTGTAGGTAACTGTCCCCTTATCTCTTGCTTCTTCTAGGATTCTCTCCTTCATTTTAATCTTGGGTAATGTAATTATGATGTGCCTTGGTGTGTCCCTCCTTGGGAACAGCCTCTTTGGGACTTTCTGAGATTCCTGGACTTCCTGGAAGTGTGTTTCCTTTGCCAGATTGGGGAAGTTCTCCTTTATCATTTGTTCAAATAGCTTTTCCATTTGTTGCTCTTCCTCTTACCATTCTTGTACCCCTATAATTTGAATGTTGGAATGTTTAAAGATATCATGGAGGTTCCTAAGCCTCTCCTCATTTTTTTGAATTCTTGGTTCTTTCTTATTTTCTGTTTGGTTGTTTCTTTCTTTCTTCTGGACCACGCCATTCATTTGAGTCCCAGTTTCCTTCCCATCATTATTGGTTCCCTGCACATTTTCTTTCATTTCACATAGTGTAGCTTTCATTTTTTCATCTAATTTGGACCAAATTCAACCAATTCTATGGGCATCTGATCACCAGTGCTTTGAACTGAGCATCTGATAGGTTGGCTATCTCCTCATCACTTAGTTGTATTTTTTCTGGAGCTTTGATCTGTTCGTTCATTTGGGCCATTTTGAGGGGGGGGGTTGACACTCCTGGTGCGTTGTGAGGGGCTGAGCCCTAAGTGTTCACGAGGGTGGGTCAACCCTCGTGGGTTGTGATGCTGTATGTGGGGCAGGGGTCTCACAGAGAATAATGGCGCTTGATCCACTCTGCCAGATTTCAGTCCCTTCCACAGCTTCCCCCAAGAAAACTAGGCCCTTCTCGTGCTGACTTCCATGTGGCTTTTGTACATTCTAGGACCCTGTGGGTATCTCCACTGGACTGTCCTGTGAGGCTGGGAGTCTCTCCTGGCACCTCAAATCCCACAAGTGTTTTCAATTGGGGTTTTAAGGCTTTATTAACCTGTGCTGGTGTAACAGGGTGCAGGCAAGCAGGGAGGCTCAATAGGGATCTGTAATAAGATCCAGAACAGCTTGGAGACAATTGGCTCCACACCACAGGGCCACACCTGCCCAGAATCTGGCAGCTGTAGCCAATTGTGAGAGGAGCCGGAAATGGGGCTTCAGACGAGGATTGGCGATGGGATTTAAACCGAGAAGCAGCAGCCATTGGAGGGGGAGAGTCATGCTCAGCCCTGCAAGAGAGAAACACACAGCTTTAGCAGAGTGAAGACTCTCGCGGCCCTGAGAGAGAGAACCACGCGGCTCTGGCAGAGTGGCAACTCCCGTGGCCCGGGGAGAGAGGACCACGGGCCTTTGCCAGAGTAGGGACCCCCGCAGCTTGAGGAGATACGGAACTCTGGACTGGGCAAAGGGGGAAGTAAGGAAGGACTGTGTCTGTTTGTGGGTGCTTTAAGGGACTTTAGGATTTTTGGTGATGACATTAGGTCCCTACTTTAAGTGTGTATAGCATTAAAGAAACGTTTCCTTTCCTTTTCACAAATCTCTGGCATTGAGAGACGTCTTTCCTCTGGCGGCGGACATAACGGACCTGGGGGCTTCTTTCAGTAATCGTATATGGTCTCAGGCCCCCCCTTGTTTGTTCTGTAACACTGAAGCCCTGTGTTTTGCAGTCTGTCTTGCTCACCAGTTTTGCCTGTTTTATCTGCATGAGCATGTGGGACTGCCACGTAAGCGTGTGACAGGACATAGTGTCCAGTAGCTATTCCCAGATAGGAGCTGGACAGCAACCAGTCTCAGATAAGTAGTTATCTCAAGGTCATACACTAACCCTGCTTTCTGCTCCTGCATGCCTGCTTTCAGCAGCTGCATTCCTCCCCCCTCCTCCTTTGCCTTTGTAACAAGAATATAAATCAGCCCCAGTCTAAAACTCGGTGCCCAGAATTTGGAATTTATCTCCTCTGGGTCTGCATGCGTGAATAAACTCCACTTCATAAACTCCCAGGCCGTGTGAGTCGTCTTTTTCGTAACAAGCCAACTGCCTCACTGGGTCTGCCCGCTGCCATCTTGCATCCCGAGGTCCACCAGCACCTCTTTTTTTTTGCACTGAACCCTCTCCGCCTGGCCTCCTGACTCCACTCCTCCTACCGGTCTGGATTAATGTGTCTATTTTCACTCCTTGGTTGTTGTACTTTCATACAGTTCAATTTTCTGTCAGTACTGGTTGTTTTTTTGTTTACAGTTCAATTTTCTGTCAGTACTGGTTGTTTTTTTGTTGTTGTTTTTAAATGTTTGTTGTCCTTATTTTGGTTGTGTGAGGAGCCACAGTGCATCTACCTACACCTCCATCTTGGCTGGAAGTCAGTCAGCTGTACCATTTTTACAATCCTATTAGCAATATCGAGTTTCCAAATGCTACTAAAAAAGGCAAGCCTGTGGTTTGCCTTTTTTACTTTCTTAACAGTGTCTTTTGAAGAGCAAGTGTGTTAAACAGTAAAGTCCAACTTATCAGTGCATTTTCTTAGTTGATTTTTCTCACAAAGTCTTCTATTTTTTCTAAAGTTTTTGTTTTAACTCATTTGTGTGATCCAGTTTGATTTTTTTAAATGTTATTTATTTTTAGAGAGAGGGGGAGGAAGGGATTAAGGGAGTAAAAGAAATATTAATGTGTGATTGCCTCTTGCACATCCCCTGTTGGGGACCCGGCCCACAACCCAGGCATGGGCCCTGACTGGGGATTGAACCAGAGACCCTTTGGTTCAGAGCCCTCACTCAATGTACTGAACTATACCAGCCAGGCTTGAGTTAATTTTTAAGTATTACTATAATAAGGGTTGACATTTCTCTATCTGTCTATCCGTCCACCTATCAATATACATATTTATTTATTGGCATATGGATAGCTAATTGTTCCAGCACCACTTATTATAAAGACGATCTTTCAATGAATTACCTTGATAATTTTACTAAAATCAATTGGCCATTTTTATCTGAGTCTATTTCTGGACTCTTTATTCAGTTTCACCCATCTATATTTCTACCTTTCCACCAGTACCACACTGTCTTGATTACTATAGTTTTTAGAGTAAATATTGAACTCTAGTAGTTTATGGGCTCCAATTTTGTTATTTTTCAAAAATTGTTTGGCTATTCTAGGTCCTCTCTACATTTCATATTTTTAAACATATTATTTATTTATTTTTAGATAGAAGGAAAAGAGGGAGGAAGATTGCAAGAGAAATATCAGTCAGTTGTCTGTTGCACATCCCCAACCAGGGACCTGGCCTGTAATCCAGGCATGTGTCCCACCTGGGAACTGAACTGGTGACCTTTCCATTCTCAGGCTGGTACTCAACCCACTGAGTCACACAAGCCAGGGCAGTCCTCTACATTTTAATATAAAATTAAAATATGTATGTCAATTCCTGCCAAAAAGGCCTGATATAATTTTGAGTGAAATGGTGTGGAGTCTTTATGTGAGCTTTGGGATCATGGCTATCTTAATTGTATTTAGTCTTCTAATACATATTTTCTTTATAGTCTCTCAGCAATGCTTTGTAATTTCTAATGTACAAGACTTGCACATATTTTATAAATTTACCCATTTCACATTTTTATTCTATTGTAGGTGGCACTGTTATTTTTATTTAAAATTTAAGCAACACATACTTAACCTATGTTCTTCTTAGGTCATCTATATTTTATGTACTTATATATGTATAATTATATATGTGTTGTTTTGTGAAGTTATTGCCTTCCTCCCAAACAGTTTTAAGGAAGTCTACAAAAACATATAAAACAAAAGCTTAAAAGAGAGAGTAGAAAAAGGAAACAAGAGGATAGGCCCCTCTAGTAGAGCCAGACATGAAGCTAATGTGCACACATATCATACAATCTTTCTTCATTCACTTTTTCCAATGTGATAACTGAAACCTGATTATTACGTATTATAGAGCATCCTTAAGTGACAAAGAAACCAACCATTCCAGAAATCATAGGTATTTTCTATACCTTTCTCCAGCAAAAATCCTCAGAAACAGGATAGAACATAATGTTAATAGAACAAATAGGGTCCTGGACAGTGTCATTATGGAAGTTAATGTTCATTTTGATGCTCTGTTTCTTATATCACTGAATGTATGGAAGAGAAGTGCTGAGAAGAATGTCTTTGAGGCCATTTCATTTGTCTGCAACCTCAGGAAAGGCCCCAAGCCAGAACCGCTCACCCAAACTGGTCGATTCTTTACCTTCGAACCTGCCAGAGATATAATGTTTACTGTTTTAAACAGCTAAGTTTGGCAATTTATAAGGTGGCACTAGGTAACTAACATGGATTTGGGTTCCCAACTACCATGGAGGCAGTGCCTACTTCATGCTGGACAGTTTACTAAGTGCTCTGTAAGTGCTGTCTGATTTAATTCCCATTAGCTCTAGGAGGAAGGAGTCATTCCTGGACTGTTTAACAAGTGAGGACATTGAAGTCCAGAAACATTCATGTCAAGTCACTCATAGGGAATCTGATTTTGAACTTTGTTATCTCAAACTCATGTCATTCTGCCTTATCACATCCCTCTCCCAACTCGATGCTGCCAGTGGCTCATCTATGCATGGTTCCTGGATGGAGATGGCCTTGTCCCAAAGGGGGTAAACATAGGCTTGAGAGAAGTGTGGAAAAATCTTAGTGCAAGGGTTTGTGGTCCTCCAGGCCTCAACTCTCCCTGGCAAAATCATATTATTTATTTAGTTTCTTTTGTTAGGGAGAACTTAAATGAAATATTCTCTTTAGAGGAGCAATAATGGCAAAAACTGACGTATGCTGCTTTATGACAAAGACCATTTTAGTTGTCTCAATGGCCTACAGTCTTGGAAAAAAACCTTCCTAGTGCATAGCAAGTTCTTAGTTAACACTGACTGATAAGTTCTCACACAGGAGACTCAAATCTCTACTTAGGAAATAATCACTACAGAAATAAGTGACACAAGCCAAGTGAGGCTCTGGGCTGCACAGTAAATAAATCAAGTCCTCTGCAAAGTTACCCCTGTGAACAACATCCTTAGGAATGAGGACTCAGAGGCAGCTGGTGTGAATGCCACCTGTCAGTAACTGTGATGGCAAATACAAGTTTACATGCTTCAGTTCCCTGGTGACTGACTCAGTTATGTCTGAGCAACAGGTCTTACCACACTTGATAATTGGTGGATATATAAATAAATGAAGATAATTAATTCAGATGGCTAGACTTCAAAATGAAATGAGCTTCTGGTTTTCAGGAAGTACAGCAGGTATCTGAGAGATCCACAATTCACATTTGGCCCACTCCTGGTGCCTGGGGGAGAGCTAACCTCCTTGGTCTGACTGGTTCAGGGGTACACTCATCCCTTTATGCCCACACTGAGGGCTGTTACCCTGGCCACTCTCCAGTGTGAGGTAAGGGAGGAGGGTGGTGGCTGATGCTCAGGTCTCCCTTCCAATTAACTCCCTTCTAAGCATATGGGTAAGTTCAAGATTATAGAAATCTTAGAAGGATGCTGTCACAGAAGCTCAGTAAGTCTGATGGAAGGGCTCAGGGTTATGCTGCTGGTCTGCAGCAGTGCTGGGCCAGGATCCCCAGGGCCTGACATTCCACCCAGGGCTTTTCCCCTGAGCCCGCCCCTCTCCTCAGGATGCTCACACTTTGCAGCTCATCTCTAGAGGGAGTGAGCATGAGGGAACCTACTTATTTTCTTATAGAAAGTTCATGGCTTCTCTCTCCACATTCCCCCTCCCCTTTCAACCCGACTTCTGTCTGGTTTGAGTTTATTGTCAAAACACACCCAGTCAAATTACTTGTCTGCAGACATTTTTGCTGGCCTTAGTGTATCCACAAGAGAGCTGCTAATGACTACCCTTCCTGCCCATACTTAGCTCATCCTCAGAAGGGAACTGCTCGTTATCATTCTCTGACTGCAGCCTGCACTGTCTGGAAACAGTCGGGCTGGATTCCGGTGGCGGAGTGAAGTCCCGGCATCTTCCGTTGGGTTGGATCTCCACCAGGAGCAGTTCTCAGCTGTTTCATAGCCCTGTGCCTGTGGTCCCTCAGGTCAGGCTCCTCTGAGCTTATGCTGGTGGGGGGGGGGGGGTAAGTAGGTGACAGGCACTTCCATTTATGGTTGACTTCCTACAATCCCTACCAGGGCTAGCTGTGTAATTTTCAGAGCCTGATACAAAATGAAAATTTGGGGCCCTTTGTTCCAAAAGCAGGAAAAAAATCACCTTTTCCTTTTTCCTGAAGTGTCTCTTTCTCTATTTGTATTGATATTGTTTTGCCACTTAATGTACTAAGTAAAAAAGAAAGTAAAATTTTAAATTAGCATAAATTTAGCATCCATCTTTATATTGTGCAATGTCAGCTTTCCATGCAAATCTAAAGGCATTAACCTGTACACAGAATCACCAGAGTTGCATACACTGTATTTTGTAGCTCAAACATACATAATATTCCATTCCATGCTGCACAAAAGTAACTCAACTGTTTTTATGTCATGTCCTGATACCTGTACATTGTACCAACTCTGTCTTTGCCTTACTGATGCATAAGAAAGGACTGAGTAAAGGAATCATTTTCAGTGTAAATAGGTGGCTGCTAAAGGGGAGTACCATTAATAAGAAAGGATATAAAAGGGTTTCTTAGTCCCTTTTGTTACTTACAATGCCATCACCTTCTTTCTGCATTTGAAACAATTTTCAGCTTAAATGGAAAAAATGGCCTCTTGGTTATTCAGTGTACTTGTGCTCATGTTGAATCTCACTGAAGCCTATGCATCTTGGGTCTACCAGAAGTCTGTTCATGGGCATTGTGAATGGTATATGTAAATGGAGTAGCATATTGCATATCTCTTTGCTTGTATGCATGCTCCATTATCCCATAGAATTTTATTTACCAAACAGAAGTTCAAAGATTAAAATATTAGAAATTTTAAGACAAGAGTACCAGAGCATTAAGCCAAGTATGAGGCCCTTCTGAGCACAGGGCCTTGTGTGACAGCATATCTATCACACATCAAGGCAGTGTCCTTGGCTCCCACTCCCACCCCTCAGGCTCAGGCCTCACTCTACTACCAAAATATGGAAAAGGACTCTAGAAATAGATGGAATCAGGAAGCTAAATACAGAACAGTAACCAGCTGAAAGTTCCTTTAGGTTCAAAGATTCTCATTCCTGCTAATATGACCTGGAGAACTAAAAAAAATATATATATATAGATATATATAGATAGATATATAGATATAGATATATAGATATATATACTATATATATATATCTATATATCTATATCTATATATATACTATATATATATATAATGCTGAGGCTTCAGGCTCGGAGCTCTGACTTAATTGATCTGGGGAGGTTCCTGGTAAGCTGTCCAGGTGATGCTAATGTGTATCCAGAGTCCATTGAGTCTCACCCTCCAGCTCTATCATCCAGCTGAAATGTCTGTTTTCTTTTTTGGATTTTTTTTTGTTTATTTATTTAGCCATCCTATTAGAGTGTTTTAATTTACTGTGATGACACAAAATAGATTTTTTTCTCTCTCTTTTTTCAGCTGAAACAACTTTTTTTATCATGTTTAAAATTTAGTGCAATGAACATACTTGCTATGGATTATTTATAATGGTCCAATTTCCACTTCATTCCATCTCAAACGCTAGATGACATCTCTCGTCCTTGTTAGAGATGGCTGCTGCACGAGCCTGGTTGGGCCTGGCTCAGTGGTTCAAGTTTCAGATTTCTTCCCACAAAATGTGAACAATCCACAAATACCTTCAAATAAACTTGAGAGCTTCACTATTTAAAGAACTCTCACACTGAATTGTTTTGTAATAAGAAGTCATCTCCTAATTTGACTTTTAGTCAATGTTTAAAGACTTAGCTAATTTTATCATTTAGATCAATTAATATTTACAAGTTAAAAACTTCTTTTGCCAGATATTTTTTATATTCTATTATACTACAAACATTCATGAAATATATAAATGGACCTTAGATATCAGATTCTGTACATCTGCTCTGGAGTGTAAATAGTCATTGTATAAATGTTTCTTAGTTGGTTTTGACTGCCAACTAGGTTTTGAAATAATGGATCTAACCCAAATTCTTATTTTTTTAAACATATATCATCCCTAGTACTAAAGTCAAATCCTAGAAGCAAAGTACTAAAAAATATGTTCTTGGCAGAAATTCTAGAGACTATAAAAAATAAAAACATAAAAGCTATCCTTAATCTTATTGACTATAGAGAAGTACCGTTTGCCCCTCCAGCTTTTAAAAAAAAAAGAATAAACAAGTGATATTAAAAAATATAGTTGTAGTATGGGCACTAACCAAGGCTCATTGACTGTTATATTATTGGGTACTTTCCTAGAAAAAAACATAGGCTGTAAACACTTTAACATTGCTCTTAGCAATAGCTTCTTGGATACATTTCCTGCAACAAGGGAAACAAAAAAAATAAAAAATAAAGAAAAATGGGATTACGTCAAACTAAAAAGTTTTTGCACAGCAAAGGAAACTATCAACAAAATGAAAAGACAATTTACTGAATGGGAGAAGAATATTTGTAAATGATACACCCAATAAGGGATTAATGTCCAAAATATACTTTTTAAAAAGTCATACAAATTAACACCAAAAAAAAAAGAGTCCAATTAAAAACATGAGCAGAGAAGCCAAATAGACATGTCTCTAAAGAGGATATACAGATGCTAAACCTCACTAATCATCAGAGAAATGGAAATTAAAACCACAGCAAGATATCACCTCACCTGGCAGAATGGCTATTGTCAATAAATCAACAAACAACAAGTGCTGGTGAGGATATGGAGAAAAGGGTATATTTGTGCATTGTTGCTAGTGTTGTAAATTAGGGTAGCCACTATGAAAACCATCATGGAGTTTCCTAAAAAAATTAAAAATAGAGTTTCCATATGAGTCAGAATTTCCACTTCTGGGTATTTATCTGAAAAAAAAAAACCCAATTCAAAAAAATATATGCACCCTTATGTTCACTGCAGCATTACTAGTAATAGCCAAGATATGGAAACAACCTAGATGTCCATCAACAGTTGAATGGATAAAGAAGACGTAGTACATATATACAATGGGACATTATACAGCAACAAAAAGAATGACATCTTGCCATTTGTGACAATGTGGATGGACCTAGAAGGTATTATGCTGAGTGAAATAAATCAGACAGAGAAAGACAAAAACTATATGATTTCACTAACATGTGAAATCTACACAAACTAAATAAATAAATAAGCAAAACAAAACAGAAACAGAATCATAGATATAGAGAAGGTTGCCAAAGGGAAGAGGGTAAGGGGATAGGAATAATAATCATAACAACAACAACAATAATAAAGTTGCAAAAAATAAAAACATTCATTTGGGTTTGTGCATAGATTTGACTGTAAGTTTAGTGTAAACACTGTCAGAGAAAAAATAAATAAGTAAATAAATAATATATATGTACTGCCTACACATATATCATCTACATTATAAAAAACCACAAAAACAGAAAATTTTAGTGAAAATAAATAATGTATAAACAAGTCATATTCAAAGTACTGTTGCAGCACAGGCCTGAAGCAAGGTTTGTGAATTCTTACACTATTCTGTACATACTGACCAAACATTAACCCTGTGTATAAACATATATTTTTTTACTAAAAAAATACAACATGGTATGTACAGTTTGGTAATTTAATATGTTTTCACCTAAAAGTATTTGTAATTTTAAAGTTGGAATTCCACAGGTCCAGCCCTAAGTGTTTCATTCTTTTCGCTCTGTGCTCTTTCCCTTGACTACCCCATCTACTTCAATGAGCACCTCTGTGTTTAATGTCAGATTTTGCCTGTCTGTAGCCATGTTTCTTCTCTGAGGTTTAGACTTCTATACACAGCTGCTTATCAGATATCTCCATGTAGACATCTCTCCAGGTACTTCAACCTCAATATGTCCAAAACTAATTCATATTCTTCTTCCAACTCAGAAAATGAGACCACTTTCCTTTCAGAATCTCAAGTGCTATTCTCGACTTATTCCTCATCTTCAGTTTTCTACATAACCTAATCAAAGACTAAATTTAAATAACTCTATATTCTAAATATCCCTTCAAGCCATGTATTGCTCTTCTCTTCACTGTTATCTCCCTGTACCAAGCCACCATCATTTCTCACCTGGAGATGTGCAATAGATTCCTACCTGGAACCCCCTCCTATAGGGAACCTATCCACGTGGAATGGCAAATGTAGCTCAGCCCTATGGGAAAGCCCATAGGCACATGGTGGCACACAGGATGCCAAATCCACAGATCTGTTCTCCCATGGGAAACCAGGGCTGCATTATACCTAGGCTGCTTTGTGACTTGCTCTTCCTAAAACTCCCTCACCCTGAGTTGAAGCAGCCAAAGCTTACTGCACATCTTTAAAGTAATTTCCTGAAGTCTGTGCGGATTCTCCCAAGGACAGAGCGTAACCAGACCAATTACTCTTATCATTCCCTTGCATTTGCAACATTTCCTCCTTGTTAATCCATAGGAAGTAATCACTAACATCCTTTCCTTTGTTATCTGTAAAAAGTAATCACCTAAAACAAATGTGAGCATAATGAATGAGAACCTTCTTTGATGTATGCTATCAGAAAGCCAATAAAAGCCTGCCAAGGCAAGGGTCATGGAACTTTCCTCTTGAGAGAGTGGCTGAGGCACTCTGAGGTGCTCTTCCCTTGAGAGAGTGGCCATGCTGTCCCTTTTTCTCCATAGGACTCAGTAGTCCGTGTGAATTTGTCTCATCTCATCCACAACACCACAAACACTACAGGCCAGTGTCCACCTCACCCTCCTGCCTTTATTCCCACTGAAATCAGTGAACAAGTATCAGTACAATATTTTGAAGAAGAAAAAAAAAAGGCTATCTTGTGCTCTGAGTGCTTCATTCGCTAATGACACATTAGAAATACTACAGACTGAGGCTGAGGCTTGATTGCCCAACAGAGGACAGAACTCTGAAAATAAGAAGTCAGAGACTTCCCTTTTTACTTTTAGAATTGGCCCATGAAATGATAAAATGGTATTATAATTTTTAAATTAAAATTTTGTTTGTGAGCCAGGGCTTTTCTGCTAGGAAAGGTTTTGACTCCTCAAAGGCCCCGAGTCTGAAGTTTACACAATAGACACTGAGACTGGGAAGCTGATGTCTTTGTCATCATATAAGTACCTATTCTCTCAGAATAACATGCCATTCAAAGGGCCTGAGCAGGGAGACAAGGGGAGAGAGAGAGTGAGGCAAATGATAGTAACTAGGTAATTTTGAGATGACCCCAGTAGAGAATTCATCACTTTCTAGGATACATTCCAGGAAGATTTCAAGGATTTCAAGGTACATGTGGAAGCTTTTCTTTAGCAAGACCCTGGAGAGAAAATTAACAAAGAAGAAAAATCATGTGATCATCTCAAAAAGGACAGAGCAAGCATGTGATACTATTAATCATCTGTTTGAGGTTAAAAAATGTCATAACAAACTAGCAATAGAAAGAAACATATTTAATAAGATACAGTGTACAACAAACCTACAAGAAGAATTATATTCAATAACAAAATAATAAAATCTCTTCTCTTTAAGGTTGAGAATGAAACAGGGATACTTAAATTACTACTTATATACAGCACCACACTGGACATCTCATTATTTTAAAAGAAGGCAAAGAAAATAAATAAAACATAGAGATTGTAAAGGAAGAGAAAAACTCATTTTTTCACAGATAGTATGACTAGAAAATTTGAACTAGAAAAACTGTGCAACTAGAAAAATTGAAAAAATATGGGGACAAATTATTAAATTAACAATATGGCTGGATATAATGTCAATTGTAGCTCTTTATACCAACAACAATTAGAAAATAATATTTAAAATTTACACTATTTACAATACTACCAAAAATATTATATGCCTAGGAATAAATCCCATCTAAGACTGAAATAACTCTGTAAAGAAAATAGACAAATGTAACATATTCTTAGATTGAAAACCTTAATATTAAGAAAATGAACTTTTTTTGTTGTTTTAGCCAAAAACATTGGAGCTGTTCTTTGTTGGGAGCCACCCTGCCTGGTTTCAGGAGCTGTAACGCCCCATGGCCAAGGCTGAGTAAGCGACCTTCAGACCATAAGCCACTAAGGAGACAAATCTTATCTCCCTGGCAGGAGAGCCACTTCTGCTCCTTTTACTTCACCCATAACTGGTCCCCAGTGCTTGATCAGTTAGCTAATGATGGGTAAAGTTCCCCAAGGGGGGACCAACGTAAGACAAGCATGGAGGCCCCATGCTTGGAGGGTCATGTGGAGGCCCCAGGGAAGGACTTAGGGGGCTATGGAGAAAGGGGGTGATGGACCCTCGCCCCTCGGCCTTGACAAAGCCTGAGTCCTCATTCTGCCTTCAAGAAGTCTCCTAATTTCTTGGCTATCTTGCCTCCTCTGGCAGACTTAAGCCTGAAACAATGACAGAGGGCAGTGCAGCCCTGTGCTGGAAAGGGCGGTCTCTCTGGGTGATCAGGCCTGAGAAAATATACATAAACTCCTTTGAAACCTGCTTTGCTAAGAATGCTCTCAATTAAGTGATAAAGGTCAGAGCAGGAAATTAGTTTGTTTCCCAAAGTTTTGTAGCCCTTTAGCTAACAGACCCTGACTCAGAATAAGCCCTGGTAGTTCTTTGTATGTTATCTATTGTTTGATCCTTACTGCCTGACAATGATTAATGAACTTTACCTTTATCCCTGTGCAAATTAAAAGTTAATAAAAACCCTGTAAAGGCAAGGATCAGGGAACTCTCCCCTAGAGAGAGTGGCCAGGCTGCTCTGAGGCACCCTCCCCTTGAGAGGGTAGCCGTGCCGTCCCTTTTCCTCCACAGGACTCAGCAGTCCGTGTGAATGTATCTCATGTCTCATCCATAATGCTGCAGACACTGCAGGCCAATGTCTGCATCAGTTCTTGATGCCTCTGTTTTCCTCACATCCTGAATCCAATTCATGAGATAATCCTATTAGCTTTTTTTTTTTTATTGCATTCCTCTTCTTTTTTACTCTCTGTATTTTCAAAACACAATTTCGGTTTCCCTAAAAGCAAACTGTGAGTCAAAATTCAAGTGGAAATATTTTATTTAGAATTTAGGGAAGATCAAGGGAGTGGGAGAATGAGACAGGGAAGAGGAGAAGGGAAGAAGTCAACATAGAAGTGTCATCTTACCAATTTATTGTCTTTTAGTTCCACATTCATCCTTCATTGCCTGCTCTGCAATATTATAGATGGGCCCGGTAACTATTTTTTTCTATGCCAGCAGGCACAATGTTAGACGTTTACAGCAGAGGGCGCAGGAGGGATAGTGGAGGAAAAAGGTTTCACTTACAAAATTATGGTGCTGTCCTCTCTTCAGGTTCCTTTAGTTCATCCAGCTCCTCCCCCTCAGTGAGTCTGCCGCAGCCCAGACACTTCTCCAGTGCCCAGCCTTTGTAGTGTGCAGTGGTCAGCAGTGTCAGAGCCCAGAAGCTTCCCCCGGAACCCCCTAGCACAACCTTGGAATGGAATGTCACCATGAAGCACTGCCTTATGTCTGTATCCCCTGGCAACCATGAGGGAACTTTTGAGGTGCATTCTGAGGAATGGAATCCCTCTTGGACAGTTTCCCCTGACAACCCAGATGGAGAATTCTCAGAGTTTTCCATGGCATAGAACCGCAAAGACTTCGTCATCCTGTGAGCTACATGTGGTGTGTGGCATCCTTATTCCAGATTTTTCCTCTGCCTCTGCTGAGGCAGAGCCCTAAGGGTAGGTGTTGCTCCCTATATCTGCTTTTTCTCTGTTCTTTAGAGATCTCTCTATATTTTACAGTACAATCCCTGCTGCTCCAAACCCTCTTATAGTTAATAATTCTTTATATTAAACTTTCCATGCTCAAATACCTGTGTGACTCTGTCTTTCTGATTTGAATTTGGCTGATGCAGATACCTTATTAACCCAACTGCTTTGGTGGACCTTAGAATTAACTTGAGCTAAGGGAATTCTGACAAATCATGTAAAATATTATTCCAGTCAATGGTGAGCAGGCTGTGTTATTTATACATCAACTTTCATCAATCGTTCAATCAGTGATTGGGAGGGGCTGCTGGAGAGTGCTAATTCCTGGCACCTCCCACCTGTCTCCACACAACAGAGATACTTTCCACTGTTCCTGAAGAAGACCCCAGTCACACAGTCACAGGTCCTGGTAGGTAGAAACCATGCAGAGCCCACTGAAACAGTAGGGTCCATGGGTTGCAGTTGGGCCATTGACAAAATCTGTTACAGCCTAACACCACACCACTCAGATCTAGTCATGCCTCATATTAAGGTCATTCCACCTTGTTACTGATCCCTCAGGGTGACGACCGGTCCCCATTTTTATAAAGCTAATGAAAGAAGAAGAATACAGACAGAGAATAGAAAAGGCCAGTCGTCTCGACTACTGCAGTTGAAGCTCCTAATGATGTATCATCTCTCCCCTATTCCACCCATTTCTAGATTCCCCTCACTCTCAGCCAGTGTTTCTGCTGGTTTAGGATGCTTACTCAGTGGGAGTGTGGGAGGTCCAAGTGCTGTCCCCTGATGGAGTCTGGGCCCCTGCTGCTCCTTCTCCTTCTGGCTGTGTTTGCTCTAACTCCATGGTGTTCCAGATATGACTCTTCCCATCCCCATTATGCAATAGCATGCCTACTGCCTCAAAATAATTAGGGTCCAAAGTTGCTATTTCTCTGCCTATTGACCTATTGGAATAAAAAGTCCCAAATTGCCAGCTGGTAGCCATAGTTACAAATTCACTGGGATGCTTCCATGGTTCCCTAGTGGAGCCATTCTTCCTTGGGAACCAGGACCTGTAACCCCGAAGAGCTGGAAGATGCAGGGATAGGAAGCATACATCCCCAAAGTGGGTCACTAAAGGATCGGGAAGAGGAGCCACTCTGACTTCCACCCTGTCGTTCTTGTCCCCATGAATTCTACCTACTGCAGACCTGAAACACAGTGCCTCCAAGTCATTCTGCATGTGTTAGAATCGTCTAGAAAGCTTGTTATAACAGGATTCCTGGGCCTCACCAATGAGAGTTTGATATAGAAGGTTTGAGGCAGGGCCTATGGTTTTGCATTCCTAACACACTCCCAAATGGTGTTGAAGTTCTTGGTCCAGAGCCCATAATTTGAGGCTCACTGAGGTATAGTCTACACCTGGAAGGACAGGCTCCCCACTCCACAAACTGTCAGCCCTATGTTGGGGTGCTGAAGTCCCTGTAAGAGGCACTCCACTGTTCCCCAGGCCTAGAACCATGGTGTCCATGGTGCCCATCTCCTTTTGCTAGAAAGTAGGTTCCTTGGACTAAAGCATGTTAGGTGGAGTCCAAGGACAATGACTCAGATACTCCGTGAGCCACTGAATGGTGGTCTTGGAGGGGCACTGTGGGCAATGTGACTTTCTGAGACCCTTAGGAAAAGCCTTCATACACAGAGATGCAATGGAAGATCATATTTCTCATGTGCTCAGATTATGACTCCCAGGGCTTATCCCACAAACTGAAAGGAATGTATTTTTCTCTCCCTCACATGATAAATCCAGATATCAAGGGGAAGTTTGCCTGCTACAGGGAGTCATTCCACTGCCTCATGGATAAGAACCCCATTGTCTGGAGGTCACCAAAGGGCCCTGTCCTCAGCTAGTGCTTAGACACCACTCCCAGACTTTGAAGAGGGCCCACACTCCCATGGATGACCCACCCAAAGCTGATCTGGGCTTCCAACACAACCGCTTTCTTCTAATCTATGCACATGCAAAAAATGTTATGCTTTCCACAAAGTATACTTATTATTCCAGGAAGCCTAGAGAGAAGATATTTACCATGAGCTCAGAACAGGCTGTCATGGGATGATGGTTATTTCTATTAAGCCAGGAGTTACCAGGTAAGAGTACCCTGACTCTTATGATAATTTCCCCTCAGGGACCAATATGCTCATTTTCTGACAACTGGTCTCCATTGGGCAACCTCAACCCATCAGACATGTTGCAATAACTTCAAACCACACATCGAAGGAGCCAAAGCTTGCCTTCTCCCTTCCCAGCTCTTGCTATGAGGGAGAGATGACTTCATTACATATGAGAATGGAGTGTCCATTCCTGGTCTCATCAAAGTATCCAGTAATTGATTATATGGATATTCTGGTGACTTAGCCAGGACAAAAGGGATCATCCAAAGTATTTTAACATCTGTCCATCCTTGGAAAGCAGAAATTTTATTTTCATAAAAGGAGTGATCTCCCAGAAGAAATGAGCCAGCCACCTCTTCAGCTTTGGATGCATTATCCTAAGCCTAAGGCAGGAGAGCAAACCCACACTGAGTTGTCAGCAACTAGAAGATAAACTCCTTGTGTTGTGTGTTCCAGTGGCTTCTTAAATTACATAGGTATTTCCATTTAATGCCTTTTTCAGAATAAATAAGGACTCTCTAAATCTTTATCAATTCTAAAAAAGCATCCATTATATCCAAAACACTTTATTTATTCTATCCATGATTTGGTAGCGTTGCCAAATGGAAGACATTTCCCCCCCCCCCCCCAAAACCCAATTTGCTCAATCCTCAGGGTAAAAACAGGAAAGGGGAACATGCCAGTGTGCAGCCCTTAAATTCCCTGAGAGCACCTCTAAGTGTGCCATGCCAACTCCTGGTGCGATCTGCTGAGGTCTTTGCATGCCATGGTCAGGAGCTTTTAAACACCCAAGTTGAAATCACTCCATCCCACTAGGCTGCTTTCATGACTTGCACAAACTCAGTTCTGCTAGTTACTGCTTCAAAGGCTGACCTCAGCCACTGTCCCTTCTAGGAATCCAAAAAGTTTTCTTCAAAGCTCCAGAAAAGATGGGTGATCATTTTCCATCTTAGATCTTTTAAAAAGTGAGTTCTCCCTGGCTTCTTTTTTCTCTATCTCTCCTACATCCTCAGAAGGGAGAGGGATAAAGGGATGGAGCAGGTCGGAGGGAACCAGGGCGGGGAGAAGAAGCTAGGAAGGTCCTAAGTGTACATATGGCCTCCCTCTGCCTCCACAACTGTTAATGCCTTTGAAAGTACTTTTTAATAACTATAACTGTCATCTGAGCCTCACAGCAACCATGTAAGGCAAATAAAGATGCCCATCTCTCTTTAGCAGGTGAGAGAACCGCAGCATGGAGATATTGCCCCAAAGGCATAGAGTCTGACATCAGGATGTGAACCCAGATTTTTGCCAAATCATAAGTGATTTGATGATGTATTTCCTTAAAAATGTTTTTGTAACTTGGAAAGACTTTTTTTTCCCTTAATGCTGCCTGACATACAATACCCTCCTCCCCTTCCCCCAGATTTTTGCACTGTTATTCCAGCCCAGGCTGAGTAGCAGAAGGAGTTGTGCCGGAGTAAATTAAACTATGAGACATGCTCTGCCACAAATCACAGTTGCTCCTCGCAAGAACTTCCCTGACCAACCTCCACAGGACTTCCCTAAAATGACATTCCATCTGCAGGACACCACCAGGGCAGGGCCACTCAAGCATGGAAAGAAGTGCCCAGAAGTGCTGGAGATGAGACAGAAAAGCAATCTGAATGCAGGTGTTCCCAAACATCCCCCATGAGCCTGTGTTGAAGCATATCGACTGCCCCAGGGAAAAACAAATGAGAGAAAAGGTCATTTGTTAAAACCTAGTCATAAATCCCACAGGACAATGCCACACTGTCAGGCTGCCCCCTCATAACATTTCCCCCCCGATAACACTGGTATGTGTGTGGCTTGGAGAACTCCCAGTAGCAACAGAAAAGAAAATATTGGCATGTCGGCATATTCAGTGAGCTCAGTTTTACAAAGCTCATCATAATTACGTGAGTCATAAAGGTCTACAGCTTTATTTTTCCTGCCCCCAGTCAGGATTCTGTCAACCTTAGTATAAACCTAGTAGCATTGTCTGTGGTCTGATTTAAGGGGGCTGTGAGGTTCATCCTACTCCTCTTACTTATCTTTTCATGCCCATCACTCATAGCAGAGTAATGATGTAATTAAAACTAGAATCCCCGAGAACATGAGGTATTCATGGAAGTTATCACCGTAAAATATCAGGCTTAGGAAAGGCATCAGAAATTACCCAGTTTGAAGAGATAAGTAAACATACCTTAATGATGCTTACCTTCCGGGACCCATGCCTTTTGTAGATCCCAAGGCTGACCTGTGTAACTGACAGGATATTGAAGAAATAATGCTGTGTGACTTCTGAGACATAGCAGTTTTGTTCGTTGTCTATGGCATTCATTCTGGAGGAAATAAACCACCATGTCACAAGGACATTCAAGCGGCCCTAGAGAGGGGTTCATGTGAATAGGGACTGAGGCCTCTCAGCACAGGCAGTGACAACAAATTGTCAGTCACATGAGTGGGACATTTGGGAAAACTTCCTGCTCCATCAGACCTTCCAATGAGTGGAACTTGAGACTCCACCCCAAATTCCTGACCCACGGAAACTGAGATCATATCCGAATAGTCTTATTTTAAGGAATTAAGTCTTGAGGCAATTTATTAAACACCTATAATAATTAATATAGAACCCAAAGTGGAAACATGGAAATCCCAGCCAAGATGGAGGCATAGGTAGGTACACTTTGCCTCCTTGCACAACCAAAAGAAGGACAACAACAAATTTTAAAATAAAAAATAACCATAACTGCCAGAAAATTGAACTATATGGAAGTCTGACAACCAAGTAGGTAAAGAACAAATATTCATCCAGACTGGTAGGAGGGGTGGAGATGGGAAGCTGGGAAGGAGAGGACTCATGGCAAGGCAATAGCTGGAGGACTAGGATGGGCAAGGTGGTAGCTGGTGGAGAGGGCAGTCCTACATTTGCATGCAGATAAACCTGGACAGATCGCACAACCCAGGTCTCCAGCATAGGGAAATAAAGCCTTAAAACCTCTGATTGAAAATGCCTATGGGGGTGGAGACAGCAGGAGAAACTCCCAGCCTCATAGGAGAGTTCACTGGAGAGATCCACAGCATCCTAGAATGTACACAAATCTACCCACCTGGGAATCAGCACCAGAGGGGCCCAATTTGCTTGTGGGTAGCAAAGGAAGTGACTGAAAGCCCTGAGAGCTGAGCAAGTGGCATTGTTCTCTCTTGGACCCCACCACCACATACAGCACCACAATGTAGCAACATGGGTTGCCCCACCCAGGCAAATACCTAAGGCTCTGCCCCTTACTACATAACAGGCACACCAAGACAAAAACATATGGCCCAAATGAAAGAACAGATCAAAGCTACAGAAAAAATACAACTAAGTGATGAAGAGATAGCCAACCTATCAGATACACAGTTCAAAACACTGGTAATCAAGATGCTCACAGAAATGGTTGAGTATGGTCCCAAAATAGAGGAAAAAGTGAAGGCTATAAAAAGTAAAATAAAGGAAAATGTACAGGGAACTAACAGTGAAGGGAAGGAAACTGGGACTCAAATCAATGGTTTGAAGCAGAAGGAAGAAATAAGCATTCAACCAGAACAGAATGAAGAAACAAGATTTCCAAAAAATGAGGAGAGGCTTAGGAAGCTCCAGGATAACTTTAAATGTTCCAACATCCAAATCATAGGGGTGCACGAAGGAGAAGAACAAAAGCAAGAAATTGAAAACTTATTTGAACAAATAATGAAGGAGAACTTCCCTAATATGGCAAAGGAAATAGAATTGCAGGAAGTCCAGGAAGCTGAGAGAGTCCCAAAGAAGTTGGACCCAAGGAGGAACACACCAAGACACCTCATAATTACATTATCCACGATAAAAGTTAAGGAGAGAATCTTAAAAGCACAAGAGAAAAGGAGACAGTTACCTACAAAGGAGTTCCCATGAGACTATCAGCTGATTTCTCAAAAGAAACCTTGCAGGCATGAAGGGACCAGGAAGAAGTATTCGAAGTCATAAAGGCAAGGACCTACATCCAAGGTTACTCTATCCAGCAAAGCTATCATTTAGAATGGAAAACTAGATAAAGTGCTTCTCAGATAAGGTCAAGTTAAAGGAGTTCATCATCATCAAGCCCTTATTACATGAAATGTTAAAGGGACTTATCTAATAACAAGAAGATAAAAAATACGAACAGTAAAATGACAACAAACTCACAACTATCAACAACCAAACCTAAAACAAAAACAAAAACAAAAATAGAAACAAAAATGAACTAAGTAAACAACTAGAACAGGAAAAAAATCAAATAAATAGAGATCACATGGAAGGTTATCAGTGGGGGAGTGGAGGAGAGAGGTTAGGGGAAAAGGTATAGAGAATAAGTATAAATGGAAGGTACAAAATAGACAGGGGGAGGTTAAGAATAGTATGGGAAATGAAGAAGCCAAAGAACTTGACATGTATGACCCATGGACATGAACTAAGGTGGAGGAATGCTGGTGGGAGGTGGGGTGTAGGGAAGAGAGGAATAAAGGAGTGGAAAAAATGAGACAACTATAATAAAATAATCATAATCAATAAAATATATTAAAAATTTAAAAAAACAAAGTGGTGACACGATAGAGACAAAATGAGAAAGGTACAGGATTAGCTTACTGAGTAAAGTCTAGACTCGTTTCTTGGCCTATGAGGCTTTACTTTGATGCAGGAGGTCCCAACCAGTGTGTCACCAGCCACTCTGGCCTTCTGTTTTCTTCCCAACTCTGTTCCTCCCCGGGGACTTCTATACTTACTCTACATTCAGCCTGGCACACTCCACCCCCAGGCTTCACATAGGTGAAGCCTCCTGTCCAGCTCTCACTTCGAAGTCACTCAGAGAGGCTATCCATGGCGACCAGTTCTAAGAATGTGCCTTCTCCATGCTCCCCCCACCCATCCACCCACTGCTGCCCATTACTCTGTATGACAGCACTTGTCTCTATCTGAACATACTTATTTCTGTGTTGACTTGGTTATTGTATTTCCCCAATAAACTACAATGTTCATAAAAGTATCTCGCTTTTCTTATTTTCTTCTCTTTCTCTGGAAGATTAAAAATATGCTTACTATGGTAAGATGCTCAACAATATTTCCAGTAAAGAAGGAATGAAGAATGGAGAGAAGGAAGAAGGGAGGGAGGAAAGAAAAGAGGAAAGCAAGGAAAGAGAGAGGAAGGGAGGGAGAAAGAAACAGAAGGAAAATTTATAAGGAGCACCCCATGTCTTGAACCCTTTCTTTAAAACAGTGGCACCACTTCCCAGCAGCGTCTGTTGAATGAGCACCTACTTTCTGCAGACAAGGCTTGCACAAGCACTAGGGATGAAAAGCCACCATGCCTGGTCCCTCAAGGGGAGCTGGATGTTAAATTAACTTACCAGAATCCTTCCAGCTCTTAGAAGTCAAGTGCCAAGAAGGAATAAAGTCTAAAAGGGGAAGTGCTTCAAGCAAAGGTTGAAAGGAGTGTTGGCATGATCTGGGGAAAAGTGCTGACAGAAGAGCCGGAAAAGAGTTCTCACCAAACCTGTGAAAGGTTTCCCAATTTTTGTGTAGAATCAGCAGGAAGGCAGAGTTGAACCAAATACCCGCAGCCTCTTAACAAGCCAATACTCCATGAACATCTTTTAAAAATGAAACAGTTTTTTCTGGTCCCTGAACAGGGCCTGAAAAGGCTACATCTATGACTTCTCCGTGGGCAAACTCCCTCCCTTTCAGCTTTGGGAAACACAATCCCCCAGGAATCTTAGATCCCCCCCATCACTACACCCTCATCCCCAAGTAGAAACAGGTGGTATTGGTGTGAAAGGATGAGGCTGCAAAACGCACCAGGTAAAAGGGGTGTTTCTAAGCGTGCTGGGCTCATTTGAACAGAACAGAACAATTTATATTTGAATCATAAAATATCTAGAGAACAATTTCAGGGATCTGAGTTCACATTGCTCCTTAGTTTGTTTCTATAATTCTTCCCATTTGTACTGGAAGGAGATACTTGGTCTGGTTGGACTTGTTTGCCATTCCAGGCAGGCTGGGCTCATGTGACTCGCTCTAAGAACTAGTCCTGCGAACTGAGCTGCATCTTTAGGGTTTAAACCCCAAAAGGTGGAGGCTGCAGTAAAGTGAGATCCAAAAAAAATGAAGTAATAAGATGAATTTAAAGAAAGGAAACTTTGGGCTAAAGATGAAAAGCCTTCTTAACTGTGAAAATCTATTAGAATATATAATTTCCTCTCTAGAACCAAAGTTCCATTTCTTACATTATTTAACACAGAGAACAAAGACCCAGAGAACAGTCACTGATCTCACTTCAGCCCCAGAGAGGATGGCAAAATGACCTAATAGTGATTTCCTATCTGTAATTTACATGACAATCTGACTCTGAGAATATTTGAAAATATTGAACCTGACTTTCCCAACAGCAGAAGGGCAAGTGGGCGTGGCCTTCGGCGTCTCTCTGGAGTTTTCCTGGGAGGAAGGACTTCCGGGCGGGTTCCACAAGCCCCACAGAGGAAGCCAACGGGTGGACTGTGGCTCAAACTTAGGCACAGCGGAGGTCCCTTCAGAGGGTCACAAGGTCCCAGTCACAGCGCCGGAGCCCCACAGGCCAAGTGCTTCCCTCACAGAGTTTACTTTAGAGTGGTCGTGTCTAAGAAGCAGGTCTTCCCGGAGACAAGAAAGCATAGGGAAAAATGTTCAGTCTTGTAGTTCAAACACATAAAAGCTCAGTTCTGTTTCTGTCCCTGGTGTAAAGCAGAAGCTGCGTGCAGTACCCGAGACAGCCACCGCTGGATCGTGCAAGTGTTTGGGGGGGTTTCAGAGCCTTCAGAGCCTTCCAGAGCCTTCAGTGCCTTCAGATCGGGGAATCTCAGACCTGCAAGGAGTTTCAGGGTTTACTTAATGCCGCTTTCTCCCATTTTAAAGGGAGCTGTGTCCAGGAAAGGGGCACTGAAACTAAAGAAATTCTGGGAGTAGCAGTAGTCACCTGAGGCCGGGGGTGATCTCAGGAGTTCAGCAGAAGGGGCCTTCGAAGTGTCTGGATGGAGGAAGACAACTGGAAATATTGGCAAAACCCTGAACAGCGTGAGACTGGACTTGTAAACTTCCCTAATTTACGTGCAGGCGGCATTGCACTGTTTCTTTCACGGGAGTAACTTGTACGCATTTCGAAGGTTTACCTGCTCTGTGGGATGAGAGAGCTGCTGGGAGGGGCAAAATTGTTTTGGAATATCTGCCGGGACCACATGTTTTTCCATCCTTACATGTCCAGTGCCTAGCTGGGGCTAATCTGAACAATTTGAGAGTGAGTGTAAAAGAGAAGGTTTCCAGCACCTCATCTGCAGACAGAAACCCTGTCCTCTGGGTGGTGGCGGTGGCAGAGATTTCATCTGAACCTTTCAGACAGACGGGAGCCGTCCTCCTTCCGCTGTGGATTTCCAGAGGAGGCAGGGCTGTCTAAGTCGCCAAGGGAGAGTGACTTGCACCAATTAGGGAAAGGGTGGGGGTGGGACCGTTGGGGTCCGTTTCAGTGCAAAGGTCGAATATATCAGAAACAAGTGCTGCTCTGAGGCCGTTGGCTGCACAGCCTAATCAGACTTTGACATCTCGGTCGCACCCCAGGGCTCGCTCCTGTTTTCACCAAGGAGCAGGGGCTCCTGAAGTTTCCTTCCAGCCCCCGAGGGCCCCGGGAGGAGCCAGGCGCCTGCAGGAACTCCTCCCTGCCTGGCTCCCCTCTGCAGCTCCCTCCAGAGCCAGCGGGTGCTGGAGAATCTCCGCTCTGCAGAGGCTTTAGCAGTGGGGGAGGAGGGAGGATGAGGCCCTCCCTCTCCCCCTTGCCTCGAGGATTAAGACACTCTATTGTTCCTGGCTTTCGGGCCCCAGCTTTTGCATACATCAAGTCCCTGGAGATGGGAAGGGAAGCTCAAGCTGCACCTGCCGCCTAGGGGTCGGAGGGCTGACCCTAGTCAGCCTTTCCTGGTAATTCCATTTGGGTCACCACAAACTCCGGAGTCCAGGCCCAGGAGTGGAACTGTGACTCGAGAAGGGTGCATGACACAGGTAAACAAACACACACATTCCCAGGATGGCTGAAAGTGGTCAGAGGTCTGGGAACAACAGGGCTTAGAATCCGTGGCGCTCATTTAAACAGGCCTTTCTGTGGAGAGCCTTCCAACCTCCTAAGCCTCATTGAACTTGAAAAGCTACAAGCTTCTTTTCTTTCCCGAGACCCTCTGGCCTCTTCGCTTACCGCTTTCATCGAAGCCAGTGTTAGGGCTGCATCAATGGGAACCCTGTCCTTCAGAGGAGGCTCAGTGTCCTATCACAGATGTAAAAATGATGGAACAAAGCGTCAAACAGTCCAACGGAGGGTGGAGAGCCCAGAATGATGTGGGAGGGGATTCAGCCCCACATCAATGACATTTTTCAGTTTACAAATGGCTTACAAATATAGAATTCGCTTTGTCACTCCAACAACTAGTATTTCCATTTGGCAGGTGGTGAAACAGATTTGCCAGCAAGACCTGGAGAGACACTGCTCATCAGTAATATGCCCTGGACCCAAATGCGGGACTTTGACTCTGTCTTCCATCCTCCCACAACACCTGCCACGTGTGCAGGACTCCAGGAAGGAACCTTAGGACAAGTGTCCTCAGGCTTCTCACTTAGGCAGAACTTAGCTACAGGGCTCTGCTTATCTGTTTGTATAATTTTGGTTGGGGGGCATTTTTCTGGCAAACCAAGGGAAAGCATATTGAGCACAGAGGTGTGCAGATCTGGAAGCTGGGCACAGTGCTGCTGAAGCTGCACTCCATGAATCATTAGCAGGTGAATGGTTTGATTCCAGCGTGCACAGAAGAACTGGGATGGGCTCTCCTAAATCACAAGAGGAAGCTTCACCAGCTGGTCGCCTGCCAATCTCCCCTTCAGCCTTATTTTCCTTCTCAAACCTCTAGCACACAACAGTCCTTAGCATTTGTTCTCCCAAATCAGAAAGGGTCATAATGTTACTGTCAGTAGTAAACTAGTTATTAATAAAGGAAAGAGGGCAAAGGGAATTAGACATCAAGTTGACTAAACTGGGAGCATGAACCTGTTTGCTTCACCAGGAAGATAAAACTTCACATGCCAGAGGCTTACAGCATTGCTCCACCAAGGAGATTAACAATCCCCCATTCCCCCTTCAGTACAGGATTGTTGAGGGGTGCAGGGTGAGGTTCTTGACCAAATATACCTGACAATCTAATTATGGGCTGGATCCTATCAAAAGCCTGTGGAAGTCTGAGACGTGATTGGTTCTTTTGAAAGAGTACCTGGTCCATCCCACACCCAAACTAATATAATCCCAACAGAACAAAGAAGGTCTCTCTTACTCACCCACCCGGTAATGCACTTACCCTGTGTACTCGCTTGTCCTGTCTCCATAGACACGTGGCCTTGGAAGCCACCTGGCTGCAGCCACACAGGCTCTGTCTCCAGAGCAGCCAGGAACAAGCTAAGCTATCTGGATGGGGACTGAGATTGCTTAGCAGACTGTGTGGGTTCCAAAAGACTAAGTTTTAATATGAAGCAGAAACTCTGGACACTGGCTTTTGTTTCAGCCTTGCTGAGAACATGGTTGGATTTTTTCCATGGTGGGACAGAGGGAGATGAGACATTGGAAACCCAGGAGGCAGCTTCTATTTCCACCGGAATAAATCATCTTGCCACACCACAATCTCACATGTGTGGGCCCTTGGAATGTTACACTGACAGCATTGACACCAACACAACCCTGGCAGTTGTTGGCTCATTTCCCATCTTTGGGCTTTTAGCCTAGTGTTATCTCTCACAGTTATTTGCATTTTTAACTTAAAAAATTTTAGTGTAATGTACATAGATCAAATTCACTCTATTAAAATGGGACAGTTCTGTGAGTTTTAGCAACTTAAACCATTTCATGATCACAAATCAAGATATAGAACAGTTCTAACACCCCCTAAAACTCCCTTATGCCTCTTTATAGTCAACATTCCCCCACTGGACCCACAGTTCTACCTTCTCTAGAATGTCATTAAAATGACATTGGGCTTCTTTCATTTAGCATAATGCTTTTGAGATGTACTCATGCTGTTGCGTGAACCAGTATTTCATTCCTTCTTTTTTTTTTTTTTTTGGTGAATACTTGTTACTGTGTGTGAGTGTTATATTTGGTTTGTTCATCAGTTGAAGGACATTTGGGGTGTTTTCAGTTTGGGGAAATTTTGAATAAAGTCACTATAAACATTTACATGCAGATTTTTCTGTGAACATATGTTTTTATTTCTTTTGGGTAAATGCCCAGGAATGGAATTAGTCACATATGTTAAGTATATGTTTAACTTTATAGAAATAGCCAAATTGTTTTCCAGAGTAACTATATCATTGTTGCATTCCTACAGTAACAGATGAGAGTTCCAGTTGCTCCACAATCTGGTGTTGTCTTTTATTTTTATTATTATTATTATTATTATTATTATTATTTGCCCTTCTAACAGTTACATGGCTATATTTCATGATGGTTTTAATTTGCATTTCCCTAATGACTAATGATGTTGCTTTTGTATGAGTGTGTGTATTTTAAGAACTTACTTATTTTTCAGAGTAGTTTTAGGTTCACAGAAAATTTGAGAAGATGGTATAGAGATTTCCCAGATGCCCCCTGTTCCCACACATGCACTACCTCCCCTATTATCAATATTCCCCACCAGAGCAGTACCTTTGTTGCAACTGATGAACCTACATTAACACATCATTGTCTCTCAAAGTCTACAGTTCACATTAAGGTTCACTTTGGTGCTGTACATTCTATGGGTTTAAACAAGTGTATAATATGGCATTTTCCCACCATTAAGTACCACACAGAGTACTTTCACTGCCCTAAACATCCTTTATGCTCTACCTATTTATCCCTCTTTCCATGATAATCCCAGGCAACCAATGATCTTTTCCTGTCTCTATAGTTCTACCTTTTCTGGAATGTTGTATAGTTGAAATCATACAATATATAGCCTTTTGAGGTTGGTTTCTCACACTTAATAATATGCATTTAAGGTTCCTCCATGTCTTTTTATGGATTGGTAGCTCATTTCTTCTTAGTGCTGATTAATATTGTCTGTATGTACCACAGTTTATTTACCCATTCAACTACTAAAGGATATCTTGGTTGCTTTCAAGTTTTTCTTAAGTTTTTACTATAGAAAATGTAAAACATATTGGAAAGTAGACAGAAGATTATGATGAACTTACTGTATCTATTACAGAACTTCAAAAATTATCAATACCTGACTAATCTTGTTTCATCTATACCCATATCACTTTCTTTAGCCTCTGGGTAATTTGAAGCAAATTCCAGATGTCAATCATTTATAAACATTTCAATATTTATCTCCAAAAATGGGTTTCTAAAAACATAATCCTATACTACTATCACCCTTAAAATGTACAATAATTTTTACTTTATCAAATATCTTACATTGTTCACATTTTTTTCAAATGTCTAATACAATTTTTTAAAGTTGTTATGAGTCTTGAGACCAAGATATCTGGTTCAAAGATTCTCCTTCAAGATCTTTCTTCTTGCAAATTTGTATTGAAAGGACCAATTTATTTGTCCTGTAGAAATTGCCAGTCTAAATTCTGCAGATTCAGGTACTGCAGAAATTTCCCACAGTGTCATTATAACATCAGTCTTGTATTTTCTGTAAATGAAAGTTACATCCAAAGAGGTAAATATAACCTTAATCCAAATTAATTCATTAGTGTTTGTAAAATGGTGATACTCAAGTCTAATCACCCCTTTTATCATTCATTAGCCAGAATATTTCTTAAAAGATCATTGTTTCATCATCAGTTACTTAATTACCCAGTGCTACAAGTCACATACAAAAGGCAAGATAAATGCATGATTATTTTGTGTTATTATACAAATTTTCAAAATAATGGGGAGAAAAGGGGACCAATTTCTTTAGTATCAATATGAGCTCATAAATTTAAATGTATTTGACATACTTGAATTCATAAAAGTTATTATTTTTCAAGCTCAAATTGTCCCATTATAGAGGCTATAGGAATCTATTCAAATCAGTTCTCTAATTCTTTCAGTATGACCCCAGTAAATTTTGTTAGCTTCCTTATTTCCCAGCACCACAGGTTGTCCCATCTTGTACATTGTATGCCAAGTATCATACTATTTTAATTACTGTAGTTTTGTAATATAGTTTTAAATTGAAAGCATGTGGCTTCCAGCTTTGTTTTTTGTTCTCAAGATTGCTTTGGCTATTCAGGATTCACAGTGGTTACATAATAATGTTCTCATTATTGACTTTTTAAAATTCTTTGTATATTTTGTATAATAGCCCTTAATCAGATATGTCTTTTGAAAATATATTCTCCCAGCCAGGCCTGTCTTTTTACTCTCTTGACAGCATCTTTTGCAGAGCAGAAACTTTTTGACTTTCATAAAGTCTAGCTTATCAATTCTTTCTTTCATCAATCATAACTTTAGTGTTATATGTAAAAAGTCATCACCAAACCCAAGGTCATATAGATTTTCTCATATGTTATCTCTTAGGAGTTTTGTAATTTTGTGTTTTACATTTGAGTCCATGATCCATTTTGAGTTAAAATGTTTTATTGTAAACTGTTTATTTTCATTTATGAATAGAATCTTGTCTAGTTCAAGGAATTTTTGTACTTAATTGCAACTTTCAGACATTTCCATGAGTTTGCTGAGCTTGATTTTTTTAAGTCCTTTGAGGATTATTGCACCTCAGTGAATAATTCAGAAACTTGGAGTCATTCTTCATACTTCCCTTCCAGTACATCTAACTCATTACTGACTTTTATAGAATTTGCTCCTTGAATTTGTCTGCTAAACCAATGTTGGAAGGTTTGCTTCAGGTAGTGTCAGTTGAACCTCAGACCTAAATTTCAGATCAAAAACCTTCCAATGACCTCCTGATCTTTTTCCCTAATCTTGCTTTCTCATAGCCTTCCAACAAAAGGAAGAAAGAGGTAAGGAGAAATCTAAGCATGGGGTAAAACATGAAGGAAGAAAGTCTTTCTCCCTCAAGTAAGACCTGTTGTTTGAGTCTACCACCCTTTCCTTCTCCTCCAGATTTTATTCATGTTGCCTCATTCTCATTAAATTACTGAACACTTGCTCAATTAGAAACTTAGGGGTCAGTCTGTCTTTTAATTTTTTATTTCCAAATTTCTATTTAACTTTTTTCCTGAAAACTTACCCCCAAAAGTTGAATGAATAGGACAATGAACTTTTGTAGAATTTTTGCCTTGTTGCTTTTATTGGTCCTTTTATTTTTGACTGGCCATTTTAAAGCAACTTGCAGATATCATGCTTTATCACACTTGAATACTTCAGCACAAATCTCCTAAAAATAGGCATGTTGTATTCTACAATATGATTGTTTCTTAAGAAAATTAACACGAATTCTCTAATATCACCTACCATCAGTTCATATGCGAATATCCCCAGATGTCCTTTTTTGTTTCAATGATCTGTGATCTAGGACCCAGTAAAGGTTTGTACATTTGGTTGTTAAATTTCTTCAGTCCCCTATCTTATTTTCTTGATCTTCTGTGAAGAGAGTAGGCTAACAGAAGGCCCCAACCCTGTATTGTCAGGACCCCAACCTAATAACCCTGGATTGTCAGGTTGCTTTATTGTGGTGTCATTTAATTCTTTCGTCTATTCATTTATCTCCTGCAAACTGAAAGTTACATGTAAAGGGTCAGTTAGATTCAAGTTGAGCATTTTTTTGTAAGAATTCTATGGACCATAGGTGATATTCTGTATTTCATAACATATTACACAGAAGGCATATAAGGTAACATGTCCTACCATTAGTGATGCTAAATTTGATCACTTGGCTAAAATGCCTTTCCCTCATTGCAGTTAACATGCAAACTTTGGGGTGCATTTTGGCATGTATGAACATTCTGCTCCCCATCTGCCTTAGTAGTTTTATTATCTACTGTTTCTACTTGCCTGAATAAGTTATTTCCCTGGGGATTCCCAAAAGGTGAATTTACAATTTTATTATTTCTTTTACATTCATTAGCTGCCATTTTATATAGAGATTTCCATAATTAATAAACTATATTTTACATTAAAAAAGCAGGACAAATGCTTGCCTTTTTCCTTTAATTATGAATATTTTGAATAAGGTGTTGGTATAATACTCACTTTTAATGGTAGCAAATGAGTCTTTTCTTTTTTCATCCCTCTTCCCTCCCTCCATCCCTTCCTCTCTTCCTTGTTTCCTTTTTCTTTCTCTCTCTTTACATCAATATGGACTCTAATCTTATTTATTCAGTGTGTTTCAATCAGTTATAGATGGTATTCTCCTCGATGCTTTTCTTAAACTAAATTGGTTGTGAGAGCCTCTTCAGGCTGGCGTCTCTGCCCTTTAACAGACTCTCATTTTTTCCTGGGTACTTTCTTATTTTCTGGGCAACAAAATATTTCAGATTTTGTACTTTCCCTGCTCATGATCTGAATTAGCAATTTCACTGAGGAGCCTTATTGACTTCTCATAGGGAATGATACTCAGGAAGCAAATCTAGGTGTTAAGGGGTACTCCTGTTACTAGGGTATCATTGATTCTAAGCTCTTTCAGTGGACTTACACAAAGTATATACACACTTTTAAAAACTGAGTTCATGTTGATATTTCAAATTCAAATTTAACAATATAGTTTTTTCTTTAACTTTAATTTTACATAAAAAAATTGGTTCCTACTAACATCGATATATATATTTCTTTGCCTTGTTCTATACTATACATAAACATACTTAAAACAATAATGCTTTAAAATTATTGAATATATTTTAAGATTTTTTCAATTATCAGTTTTTTTTCTTATTTTTTTACACAAGAAAGAACTGTATACTAAATACACTAGCTTACACTCTACTTTTAGATTCTGGAAATCACTTTTTCTCAGTACATACAGATCTTTCCCCTTCTTTCCTTTCACTGCATAGCATGCCAGGTGATAGACATACCACAGTTTATTCAACCAGTCTGTTAGTGATGAGCATTTGGGCTGTGTTCAATCTAATGCTATAAAAATAATGTGATAATATTTTTTAAAATTTATAAGACAATCCATTCCCTTCACTGCTGTTGGTGTTTAGGGGTTTCCTTGCTATTCTTACTTGTTTTTTAAAGCTTTACAATTATTTTCTCTAGTTTTTTTTTCTTTTTAAGAAAAAAACACAGGCTTTGTTTTTCACCATGTTTTAGGATTATGGCCAAATTCATATTGTCATTATTCCCACTGATGTGTTATGCAATATGGGACATCTAAAATGTACTACAAATAAAATTATTTTCATTTGAATAGAGAAGAAACTTACAGATTCAAAAAAAATGAAGTTTAATGTCAACAGAGGTAATACATCAAAGATCTACATTTCAAAAAATCTGATGGTTAAAATATTACCACTTCGGTAAGGATTGTGATACCCTTTGTGTTTGCCTCTGAAAACTTAGGGGGAGGGTTACCGATATTTTTCCAGCTTTACTGAGATATAATTACCATAGCTTATTTTATAAGTCTAAGGTGTATAGTATAATTGTTTGAAGTAAGAAAGCATAGTAACCGAAATATATGTTAAATAATTACTACTGTAAGTTTAGTTAACATTCATCATCTCATATGCATATAATAAAAAGAGAAAGCATAAACAGAAAAGAAAACTTTTGCCTCTAGCTTTTGGGGGAGTTATATTTGTTAGGTAAATGCATTGGTATTTTTATTGGAATAATTTAAAATATATATATTAGTTTTGGAGAAGTCAACATATTAATAATGTGGAGTCATCCTAACTAAGAACAGAAGATGTCTTTCTGTTTGTCCAAGTCTACTTCTGTGTCTTTCAGGGGAGTTGTAATAATTTCTTAACATAGTTCTAGCAAATTTTTGTTGAGTTTACCTGTGGAAATTTTGTCTTTTAATAGCTCTTTTGCTGTAGATCTACTAGCTGTAATCCACTTCTCCTGGGTGGCACTGGCCTCTTATTTGCAGTTTCTCTTTCCATAGTTTGTTACCCTCAGTCAATCGCAGGCTAAAAATATTAAATGGATAATTCCAAAAGTAAACAATTTTGTAAGATTTAAATTGTGTGGCACTCTAAATAGTGTGATGAAATCTCCACCCCCACCCAGAACATGCATCGACCCTTTTTGTCCAGCCTGTTCAGGCTCTGTATGCTCCCTGCCTGGTAGTCAGTAGCCCTCTTGGTTATCAGATTAACTGTCAACGTATCACAGTGCTTGTATTCAAGTCACCTTATTTTACTTGATAATGGCCCCAAAGCACAGCAGTAGTGATGCTGGCAATTTAGATGTGCCAAAGAGAAGATGTAAAATGTATGGATGGATGGATGTAGAGCATACTCATGTATGTATGCATGGGAAAAATATAGTATATATAAGATTTGGTACAATCTGCAATTTCAGGCATCCACTGGGGGCCTTGGAATATATTTCCCATAGATAAGGGGGACTACTATATTCCAATCAAATATCTACTTCAGTTAAAGTGCCATCGAAAGTCTGTAATGTCCCTTTGCCTGAAACTCCACAATGACATCGCAATGTAGGGTTCCCCCTCATGTCTATGCTCCCTCCTCACCTCTGCTCCAGACCCATGGGGTCGTCTTCCATTGCCGTGTGCTCTTGGTTTTGCCTGTTACAGTCTCTGTCACCATCACTCCCTTCTACTCCCTCTTCCCAATCAACTATTCATCACCTAACTTTTGTTTATCCTTCTAATTTCAGTCACTTCCTTTGGGAAACATTCACTGGCCCATCTAAGACTAGCTCAAGTATCTGAATGTTCCTACATAGAATTTTTGTAATATGTAGCATGTTGTTTATAATTACCTGATTTCTCATCTATAGCCTCAATGGACTGCCAGCACCTTGAGGCAGGGGCCCTGTCTTCACCAGAGCTGTGTTTCCAGTACAAGCACGGTACCCAGCCCCCATTCTCTGTCAGTGGGATGAACGCCCACATTGTGCTGGGAGCCATTGCTCCCCCAGCCTGAGCACACAGGTGCTGGTGATGGACTACAGAGTAGCTGGGTGCCTGAATTTGGATTTAAGGAAGTTCAGAGGTAGGAACAAGGTGCAGGGTTCTCCCTAAGCCAGCCCCATGAGGACTTTGAACATTCATAATTACACTCCCTTTTATTTCTCTGATTATCTTCTACCCCTACCCATAAAGTTCACTTAAAGCAACCTGACACATGAGAAAGGAAGGTTTTGCAGTTGGACCTGGTTTGGCATTTTAGGGTATTCTGTCTTGCAGAGTCTTATGTGGGGCTGATAAGAAATACACAAACTCATATGCTCTTCCTCTCTGCCCCATCCAGAAGCAGATGAGCCTCAAGGCACCAGAGAATACTTGCTGATCTGAGGTTCACTTTGCCCTTTCTCTAATTCTGCTAAAATTTCATTACCTTTAGGGCTCCAAAGATTTAAGGCAAAAACCAGAAAAAGAAAACAAATCCTTGTTTAGCCTAGAGATAGCATGTGAGAGGCCTATTTAGCTCAGTGTCCTGCCAGCAAACCGATTGAATGCAAACCTAACCATCCCTCCACTTTATTCAGAAAAGAAACTGCAATGCAGGCAACCTGAGTCCAGCTCTGGTGATGCTAGAGGATCGATGGTTCTCAGTCTTCCATGTTCTGCCGAATATTTGGAGGGCTTATTAGAAGGCACATTTCTGGGCTCTACTCACAAGCTCCTAATCAGGAGGTCTGGAGAAGGGCTAGAGTATTTGCATTTCTAATAAGTTCCAAGGGCATACTGATGCTGCTGGTCCACAGGCCACACTTTGACAAACTCTATTCTAGAGTTTGCACAGCATTGAAGTGTCAGTCGTGGTGAGAAGGTGAAATTGTCTGTGGTCAGGAAGGGGCAGCTACCTCCCACTCTAAACAGACAAGGGACATGTTCTCTCTTCTTGTCCACTGTCACTATGTCTTGTCTCTTCCTCTCACTATGATGCACTGCACTTGTCTATCAGGACCCTGTCACTAGGGGTTCAAGCCAAGTGGTCAAAACTAAATTAATTTAAATTTAAATTAGGAAATAAGCTTACACTTTCTATTCCTTTGAGAGGTACGGAGGAAGGATGGAAATAAAGTAAGGCTTCAAAAATGAGAGAAGCCACAGTGAGTTGTTAAAGCTCAGTAAGTTCTTAGGGAGGCTGGTCAAGACAGAAGTGGCCCTAATTGTGAGGCTTGTGTCCTTCCTGATGTTTTGGATATATTTGATTATGAAGAATATAAAAATGAGTAAGACCGGACCCCAGGAATTCTCAAGGGCTCATAGTCCAGCCAGAGGGCTGACATAGGATGATATGAAAAATATGCAGAGAGAAGATGCTGCCCCAGAGACTTGGGCAGTACATGTCAGCACAGGGGAAGGAAGGGCTGACTTGAGTTCAGAATATACAGAAGAAAGAACTCGACTCGTATAATCATCTTCTTTGTTTAGGGGCTTTACATGTGTTCTCACATTTTATTTAATCCTCCCAGCCATCTCCCATCTGTGGGGTCAACTGTGTGTCTTCTCATGGCCAGAGTGTTCTGTGGTGTGAGCCCCTCTTTGAGATGTGAGAATCATTGAAAGAAAGCAATGAGCTGTACGCAACAGACCAGGTCAGCGGGGGCAGAGGGAATAAATGATATATTATTACCAAGAGGACCCCTCTTTTTTCTACAGTGATTCCCCTTCCCATACTGAGTTCGCTTTGCCCACTGCCAGAGGAAAGACATCTCTCAATGCCAGAGATTGGTGAAAAGGAAAGGTATTATTTATTTAATAATTATACAGGCTTAGAGTAATGACTTAATATCTTCATTAGAATACTAAAGTTCTTTAGAATATCCACAAACCTACACAGTCCTTCCTTCTCCCCTTTGCCCAGTCCAGGGTGCTGTATCTCAGAAAAAGAAGTAGAAGTCCATGATTCAGGCTTCCAGAACGATCAGCTGTGTCGCTGTCATGATCTCCAGATTATCTAAAGCCATTTGGCACCTTCTCATGGCCCACCAGCCAGAATCCTTTCACCCCTTTTCTTCCAGGCAAAGTCTGTCCTGCTGCCTAAGCCACATGGCAAAAGGGAACACCCCAGAGCCACATGGTCCTGACTCTCACCCAAGCCAAGTGGTCCCAACTCCTCCAAAGCCATGTGGTCCTGACTGGTACAGCCACCATGCCTGGGTTTAACTCCCAGTGCCAATCTTCTTCTGCAGCTCCATTTCTGACTCTTCCCACAATCAGTTACACCTACCACCATTCCCATATTCATCCAGCTTTACTGGGCTACCATAGTAAGTCTGGGCAGGCATGGCCCCATGGCATGGAGCCAATCATCTCCAGGCTCTTATGCAGGTCCTGTAACCAGGGGGAGTTGTTTCCCAGTTGCATCATGGGTTGAAGTCACTCCTATCCCCCTGACTCAAAGCATGGCCACAGCTATTTAACATATCTATGCAACAAGTTAAAGGTTATAGACATGTTAAATGACCATGCCAGAGATTAGCTGCAAAGCTGTTGCCATGCAAAACAGCTCTCAATGGCCTTGCTCCATGTGTCCCTTCCCCCAGCTCAGACTGGTGGGGGTGAAGACATCATATGCATATTTTTCTCTAATATTTCCTGAACACCCTGAGTTCTGGACCCCGTTACAAATCCCTAATTGGGGGCACCCCTTGGCTGCACCCTGTTACAGAGCTACTTAACTAGCTGAACTTGAACACAAAGTTTTATTATTCTTGGGAAGCTTTGGGTTCATACAAAAATAAACCATCTTATACCTTAAACCTGCCTGAAAGTTTTATAGATTTTACCATGACTTACAGGAGCTAAAGATGGAACAAAACAAAACCTTCAATCATAGCTTTACACAGTACTTCCCCTCTCCAACCCCTAACATAGAACCTGAAGTGAATCTCATCCTTCATCTTTGGGAACCAGCGTGATCTCCTGAGCTCTTGGGATATTCCAATGTTTCACACAAAAATGCTAGGGTCCCTGGTCTTACTAGACATTTTTGTCCCATGTTTAGCATTAGAGGTGAGCAGCAGAAAAGGGAGGGTTAGGATAGGTCACAAGGAGAGAGGTTATAGTTCTGTGGCCTGAAATAATAGATGAGCAAGTGCAGGCCTGAGGGCTGGTACTGTGTTTATCCCTGAAGTAATCAAGAATTCAGACCCCTAGTCTCAAGTGAGAACCTGAGAATATTACCCTCCTTCTGATAAAAGGCACCCCCAATATACACACTTCACAGATGAGGAAAGTGAGGGACAGAGATAGGAAATGTATTTTATTTGGGTTTGGTTTGTTTCCCAGTCACACAGGCCCAATTACCTCAGCGCACTGCTTCCCAAGGACATTGAGAGCCCCTCACCAGGCACAGCATCTCAGCTGAGAGGTTCTAATTACCTTACTGTTAACTCCTGCTTTCCTTCCTAGTGACCCCCAGAGAATGCAACTCCAATGTGAGTAAGAAAATGATGGCGGCTGCCTAATGTTTGCTATGTCTCTGAGAAAATGTAGAGCATAAGACTTACGTTACTTACTATATCTGCACACACTGGCACAAACCCATTCATGCACACAGGCACTCAAACCCACATGCAGGCACACACCCATGTGCACACACAGACACCCTACATGCATACAGGCATACACCAGTGCACACACAGGTACCCCACATGCACATGCAAGCACATACCCATATGTACACTCAAGCACGTGTTGGGTGGATTCTAACCCCAGTTTCCAAATTCTCCATTAGGCCTCAGGCCCTATGTGCTGTCCAGATTCCTTTGTGTTCAGTGTTTTTATTACTCCTCCTAGAGGAAAATACTCAAAACCTCCTGGGTCTGCTCATTGCATTCTTCAGTGCTTCTGCTTCCACCTAGAAGGGCCTCATGGGTGCATGCCTTCTAATCCTCTAAGCTGCTGCACTGAAGCATCACCTCCTCTGGGAAACCTTTCTCTCCTAATCTCAAGGGTGATGGTGTGCCTAGGACTTCACCCTGTCAGGGCTTGACCAACCTGGAAACTCCTGTTCATTTCTTAAACTGCCTTTAACTCTGCCTCATTGAACTAGCCTAGACTTCATAAACTGCTGTCACCAGTTAGAGCAATGAGGTGTCTCATGTATTCCTTTCAGCAGGAGCCCAGGATTTGTCAAAATCAAACCATTAAAATAGGGTCATTAAAAAAAAAAAACTTCAGGTGTTGAATGAAGCCATTTCCGGACACAGAGTCAAATGTCTGCTCAGGTATAAATGATGCCAGATTTGGTTCAGACTCATGGAAATTTTTTTATTCTGTAAGATTGTTTTTAATGTTTTTTTTTTTTTTTTGCACTGCAGTTTGAGCATGGTGGGGATGAGGGGAAAAGGAGAAAGCACAGGAAATGTAAAGAATTCTGGAATTTGAAATGTATGGGAAAGATAAGTAACTTCCCTGAATCAAAGCAAAAAGTAGGGGCTGGAAGTTAAATTAAATGGACCACCTGCAGAAAATGGGGACCAGAGGAAGAACACCCCATTGGCACAAATAGAAACCACACATTTCTAAAAGCTTCCATCAGTGGATCATTAAACCTGTAGTGCTGCTTGTCTCAGGTTTGGGTACTTTGGCAACTGTGGCAGGAAGAATGCCAAGGCTCATGCACCCGGGCTGAACGCTCGCCTTGCAGTTCCTGGCAGACACCTTCACTCCCACACACAAGATCTGGTGAGTGTTCAGGAAGAAAAGCACTTGTGTCAAAGCAAGGAAGCCAGTTGCACTTCCATAGCTAGGCTACATGCACACGCAGGTTTATTTTCAGAGAGCCAAGAGCAATTTCCACCTTAATGAAAACATCCTCAGGATGAAAGAGAAATGAGGCCACCACACTGGCCACATCCATCTGTTAACAAAAATCATTCATGCTTCATAGTTTCTTACTCGGCCCCTATATTGAATTCACACTTTGGAATGGATAGTGCCCTTATTTTACAAGGAAGGTAGATGAAGCTTAGAGAATTTAAATCATTTTCCAATTCATTGTAATTGAATTTAATAATGCTGAATATTTATTAAACACTTCCTATACACTGGACACTACGCTAAGAACTTAATTTACATAATCTCATTTATTAATCACAAAATCATCCTTGTTGGTTCTTCCATCAGCAGAGGCAAGACCCCTGGTACCATTTGACTCCTGTTTTACCTCGTGGGTGGTTCCTCCTGTCTGAGCTTAGAATAAAAGCCAAATCCTCAGTATGGCACCCAAGGCTTTGGCCAGCTCCTAATGCCAAGCTCCTTCCTGCCTCACTGCCATTACCTTTGCTCTCCACACTCTCCCCAAACACATCCGCACATAAACATCATCTTAATTGCTACTATCTGCTGAGTAATGTCTACTCATCCTTCATGTCTCAGAGTAAATACCACTCCTTTCAAGAGGTCTTTCCTGACCCTCCTGTCTGAATCAGGTTTCTTTATTTCCAGCTCCCCAAATACCCTGTATTTTCATTTGGAGCACTTACAGATCTGTAGTTCTTTATTCATGTGCTTGGCTTTATCTTTCCCATTAGTTCTTTTGAAGCTACAGACTGAGAGTCTTTTTTATTAAATCCTCACCTGGAGGACATTTTTATTTGCTTTTTTAGAGACAGAAAGGAAGGGAGAGAAGAGAAAAAAGAGAGAAATATCAATGTGAGAGAAGCATCAATTGGTTGCCTTCATTTGCAACCAGACTGAGGATCTACCACTGAGATCATGTGCATCTGGCCTGTGGGTCACATGTGGCAAGACTGGGGATGAACCCACAACCTAGGCATGTGCTCCCAACAGAAACTGAACTCACAACCCTTTGGTTATCAGAAAATACTCCAACCACTGAGACACACCAGCCAGAGCCAGGACTGAGTGTTTTGATCATCATTGTACCCTCATCAGGTAGCTAACCTGGCACATAGTAATTTAACAACTGTTAATAAAAAACAAAAACAACATTTTAAAATTTCTTTTTTAATTTTTAAATTACAGTTGACATTCAATATTATATTTGTTTCAGGTGTAAGCATAGTGGCTAGACTTTTATAAAACTTACAAAATGATTCCCCAATAAGGTGAAGGGATTAAGAAGTACACATTAGTAGTTACAATAGTCACAGGGATATAAAAAGTCTAGCATAGTGAATATAGTCAATAATATTGTAATAAACATCATTTTGAAATATATATATATTTAATATTTTATTCATTTATTTTTAGAGAAGAGAAGGAAGGGAGAAGTAGAGGGAGAGAAACATCAATGTGTGGCTGCCTCTCAAGCACCCCCTAATGGGGACCTAGTTTGCAACCCAGGCATATGCCCTCACTGGGAATTGAACCAGCAACTCTTTGGTCCTCAGGCCAGCACTCAATCCACAGAGGCACACCAGCCAGGGCTGAAGTACATTTTAAAAGTTGCAAAATATACATAGCATGTGCTTTATTGGGACATATGTATACGTACAGTAGTCCCACCTTCTCCTCAGGGTATATGTTCAAAGACCCCCAGTAGATTCCTGAAACTGCAGATAGTATCAAACCCTAAATATACTCAGTTTTTTTCTGTACATACATACCTGTGATAAGGTTTAATTTATAAACTAGTCACAGGTAAGAGATTAACAACAAAAATTCATAAAATGGAATCATATAACAATATACTGTAATACAAGTTATATGAATCTGATCTCTCTGTCTCTCTGTCTTATTTTACTGTATGTACAGTGTGAGGAGGCTAGATGTAAAGGATGATTTGCATCCCAGGTAAAACAGAGCAGGATGGCTCAAGGTTTCCTCACCCTACTTGGAATGGCATGCAATTTAAAACTTATGAATTGTTTTATTTCTGAAATTTTTCATTTAATATTTTTGGATTGCAATTGATTGCAGATAACTAAAACTGTGGAGAACAAAACTATGGATAAGGTTAAACTACTGTTATATATAGTTTCTCAATTTTTGGAATCTAAAATTTTATATAGTATAGTTTATTTTACTTTTAGATTCAACTTACAGACAAAGCAGAGAAGGCTTTATGGAGGCTGTGGAGGTAAATATTAATGACCTTGACACAGGAAGAGTACAGCTGATGGAAGTCAGGTGGTAGAAGTGTGGCCTTGATAAGGCCATGGAACCACTATTAACCTGACTGAGTGTCAATATATACTGTATGAAGCTTTTATATTGAGAAATAAGGGACTAAATATATTATTTTAAATATAACCAATAACAGAACCAAGTATAACAATATACATATTGAACCAAGTATAACAGAACCAAGTATAACAATATACATATCAAATATTGAAGAATGAGGGTGGAATCAGTAAAGTGGCTAAATATTCATCTTTCATGTTAAGAAGTACATAGATATCATCTACACTAGTTGTGTTAAAATAAAGAGATATCAGCATTTTATCTATAATTTTGAAATTACCAAAACTAAAAACTGAAGGAATAAATAAAATTCCTCCTTGAGGAGTTGGATTTGGAAGGAATGGGATCCTTGAATTTTATCAGAGGCTAGTCTGTTCTATTTAACTGCTATTGGGTTGCTTTGGTTTCCCATAGAAGTAGACCTTGAATCAGGACTTGAAGACAAGTTGTCTACCGGGAGATGCAAAGAACACCTGCAAGGGAGTGGGGGAAATGATATAGGGAAGAAGGAGAACCAATAACGACTAGGTTATTAAAGCAGCTCCCACAATGGGCAACTAGAGCTAATCCCAAGGGAAAACTAAAAATAGCATAATCCAAGGTCATACTTACCTTACCTGAAAAGCAAGGGAGCTGGGGGTACTTATTCACGGGGCTGTGGCAGTCAGAGGCTGGCAGTTCCTCCCAGGGTGCTGCTCAATTCCCAAAGCTTTGCACAGCCCACTGTTCAGGAGAGGGCAGAGCCTCCTGCTGTGGCTCCAGAAAGAAAGCCCTCAGGTGTAGCAATGGCCCCAGCCAGCAGTCTCAGGACCAGAAAAGATGAAGGATGGAGGCAGGGCACTGATGGTGTCTGCTACAGCCGCCATGTGTGCATATTACCTTGATTCAGAAATAAGCAAAATAAAGTAGTGAAATGCATTTTAAAATTTATTAGGTATCTCCATAAGGAAATTAGCAGTTTTTAGGCATCAGCTGCATACCAGAAACTGTGCTAAACAGATCTATTTATATCGTATCGTTTAACTCTTATTATGACCCTGTTGTTGTATATACAGTTATTTCTTTCAGGTAAGATGAAGGAAGAGCATGAGGATTACAGGAGAACCAGAAGATGATCATTTTACTTTGGAATATGTGGCGATTGTGGCAGGATTCATGTGCAGCTGTGACTAGACAGCTGGTGATACAGCGGATGGGTCTTGTCTACAGCACAGAGGTCCCTCTGCCTGAAATGCCTTCCTGGACACTTTTGTCTCCCTACAGAGCTCATTCCTTCATACCATTCAGATTTATGCTAAAAACTCTTCTCCTCTGAAAGATCTTGTCTGACCATGCCAACTAAAAGAACCTGCCCCAACCCCACACTTTCCACAGACCTGGATCCCATTTGACACCTAGTCACCTCTGTGCTAGCACTTGAGGACAAGACAAATGTTTGGTCAAGGTAAAAAAAAAAACAACCTGAGGAAGCCAGGGAACAGAGTTGTTGTTTTCCTTCTAGCTAATATCTTTCCTATCTCTGATATCTCATTGACTATACCCAGCTGAGAGATAATAGGTGTGGGGCTCTGTGGATGTAGTTTACCCAGAACTTAGAGTTTGTGAAGGCAGAGGAACTGTATCTGGAGGGATGTGGTGGTTGCTCGAAAGAATACCCCAGTTTCTACCTTTTTATGTTTCCATACTCTTTTAAACTTGATTTTGCAGGTTCTCCTATCCAAAAGTTGAGCCCATTTTCTTATTTCTTGAATCTGGACTAATTTGACTTGCTTTGTGCACAAAAATATGATGGCAGTGATGTACCATTTCCAAGTCTAAGCCTCAGTGGACTTCACACAGTCCTACATGCTCTAGTGGAATACTGCCGCCACTTTGAGAGCCAGCTTTGATAACCTGCTAGGGGATGAGAGACTCTTGGAGGAGAGGCCAGACACTATCCCACTAGAGGCCATTGTAGATGAGCCAGTTTCCAACAAACACAGCAACTAACTGACTGCAGTTGCAACAGTGACACCAGCCAAGAGTGGGAGGACTGCCCAGCCAAGCCCATCTCACACTGCTGATCCTCAGAATTGTGTGCAAAAAAAGACATATTGCTTTAAAACTGGATTTTGGGGTAGTCTGTTATTCAGCATTATAATACTAGATTATTGATAGAGAGTCCTGGCAGAGTGCTCAAAAATATTTGTTAAAATAAATGAATGGCTGCTTTTTTATTCCTTTACTTCTAACATAATTTTACAATATTTACTTTCCCCTAGTAAATATAAACATATTATGTTTCACAATGTATGAAACTGTTTTTGTAGGTGTTTAAATGTTACCTCACATTTTTAACAGTTGCAATGTGTACCTTCACTAGGATATGAAGACATTGCTTTGAGGTGCTGAGTAGCTTAGGTTCATTCCTATCCTCCCTCCACATTTATATCGAAGTGATTACAGATATTATGAAAATAGATATATTTCTGAAGATGATGAGTAAGTAGGGCTAAAGATAAGGAAATGGCCCGTGAGGCATGCTCACAGCTTAGTTTGTAGAGAGAGCAGAGAGAAGAGCCAAAGGAGAGAGACTGCCTTCAGATTTCACCCCTTTTATTTGTAACCTTGACTTATTTGGACTAAAGTGAGTTTGACTGTTTATTTCATTAGTCACTACATTTTCTAAGGGCCAAAATCATCTAGGATCACAAACCTTATGTTTAGGATGAGAGATCAAAGTGTAATAATTGAAGGGATGACATGAAAGAGAGGCATCTTTTCCTCTCTTATATATAAGAAGTCTGAGTTAGCTTTTATCTGTGTAAGAAAAAGAGCTCAGAATCCACACTTTTCTGTTGGTCTTCACTTTAGGTTCTGACACTTATGTAGAATTCTCTTCCAGGTCTGGAGAGAAGTTGTGTCTGAATCAAGCCAAAATGTCTGAATGAAAAATGGAGCAATTTGGTCAATCACTCACATGCTAGGCCTCCATGCCAAACATCTGGACACTTGGAAGCATCTGGGCAATTGACCATTGTGCACTTTCTATTTAGAAATATTAGCAGATGTACAGTCATATTTCACTTAACTAAGGGGCTACATTCAGAGAAAGGAACCATTAGGTAATTTCCTTGTGGTGTGAATATCGCCAAGTACACTTACACACACCTAGATTATATAGCATGCCACACACCTGGGCTACATGGTATAGCTTAGTGCTCCTAGACTACAAGCCTGTAACTGTAGGGCATGTTATGAAACTGAGTACCATAGCTAATTGTAATACAGTGGTAATTATTTATGTAACTGAACATACCTAAACATAGAAATGTATAGTATAAATATGATAAAAGATAAAAGTGGTCCACCTGTACAGAGCACTCACCATGAAGGGAGGTTGCTCTCATTGAGTGAGTGAGTGAGTGATGTGAAGACCTAGCACATTACTGTGCACAACTGCAGATTTTATAAACACTGTATACTTAGCCTGTACTAAACTTATAAAACATCTTTCTTTAATAATAAATAACTTAGCTTTCTGTAATGTTTTTAATTTATAAACTTTTTATTTTTTAACTTTTTGACTTTTTTGTAATAATACAGCTTAAAACATATACCATTGTACAGTTGTACAAAAGTACTTTCTTTCTATCTAAATTTATAATCTTTGTCCTATTTTTAAAATTTTATACATATATTTTACCTTTTAAGCTTTACTGTTAGATACTAAGACACAAATACACACATTAGTCTAGGTGAGGATCACCAATACCACTGTCACCCACCTCTGCATCTCTTCCCAGTGGAACATCTTCCGGAGAAACAACACACATGGAGCCATCATCTCCCAGGATAACGAGGCCTTCTTCTGGGACACCTGCCTGAAGCTCCTCTTGAGGGGTGTCACTCTTTTCAGAAATATGTCCATGGTTGTTTGCTTCATTTGTTTCTATTTTTTTAAATCATATGTTTTTTGTAAGCATATAATGCACCATGAGCATTCTACTCTATTAATCAAAACCTTTCAATGTCCGAGGTCTGTGTTTCAAGCATTTTATGCAGAAGTCTGCATAATGCTTTTTCTGCAGACTTGTTGAGGTCTACAGAAGCTTCTCTTAAATGCTTTACTGTGAATGTTCTTGGAGGCTCTTGTTTTTCTTCTGCAGTCTCCTTTTCTCTTGTCTTTTCTTCAGCTATGTATTCCTGTACCAGTTCCCAGAACTCCATATTACCCAGTTTCTTAGGAACAACTTCTAGGTCTCCTCAATGTCATCCTCATCCACATTCAAATGAAAGTTGTTTGCCAGCTCAACCACAGCCTTGTTGATTTTTGCTACCTCCTCACCCTTGGCAAATTCTTAGAAGTCATAGATGAACCTCTTGAGTGACTTCATCCAAATGCCATTCCTACACAACCCGGTGACACCTCCCAAGTCCAAGCAAGGTTCTCGATGCTGTCATAGATGTTGTAATCCTTCTGGAATTGCATCAGCATCTTCCTTAGTTGCAGTGATAGCCTGGGAAATGTGCTTCTTAGATTGTAGGCCTTAAAACCTGCTGTAACTCTTTGACCCTTTAGTTGCATCAAAGAGGTGGTGTTTTGAAGAACACTACTTTGATATTAGGATGAAGACTGCCATTAAAAGGAAAATATCCAGGAGTATTATCAACAATAAGCAAAATCTTGAAAGCTATGTTCTCCAAAGAGTATTTCTTCATTTTGTTGGTGTAGCAAATTAGGAGGGTATCTTGGAAAAAGAGCAGGGTCATCCATGACTTCTTATTGCTAATGTGGGACAATGGCAGTGTGTGCTTAGTGATATGCTTGGCCATCTTGGGTGCTCACTGCTGCAGATCACAGAAACTTTCAATCTGTAGACTACAACCTGGACCCAAGCAAGACTGCTAAATGTCTTTTTCTTTTCTTTTTATTTAATTGTTGTTCAAATACAGTTTTCTGTCTTTTACTCCCAGCCCAGCCCACCCCCTAGCCCTCTCCATCTCCCTCCCATTTCCATCCCTACCCTAGTTTTTGTCCATGTGTCCTTTATACTTGTTTCTGTAAACCCTCCCCCTTTTCCCCTGAAATTCCCTCCCTTCTCCCTTATGGTCAGCCTGTTCTTCATTTCAGTGTCTTTGGTTACATTTTGCTTATTTGTTTGTTTTGTTGTTTAGGTTCATGTTAAAGAGAACCTGAAAAAGATCATATGGTTTTTGTCTTCCACCGCCTGGCTTATTTCGCTTAGCATAATGCTTTCTATTTCCATCCATGCTGTCACGAAGGGTAGGAGCTCCTTCTTTTTCTCTGCTGCATAGGATTCCATTGTGTAAATGTACCATAGTTTTTTGATCCAGTCATCCTATTCTGTCTTTAAAGGCCTTGAAACCTGGCATTGTCTTGGCCTCCTTATGGATGAGAGTCCTTTCAGGCATCCATTCCAGAACAGGGAGGTTTCTTCCACACTGAATTTTTGCTCTAGCAAGTCATTTTCATTCACAATCACTTCATCCAGAGTTTTCAAAAATTCCTCAGCTGCCTTCCCATCAGCATTCATGACTCACCGCTTGCTTTCACTTTATGTCCTAAAGAACAATTCTCAAATCATTTAAACCATCAGAGCTGGCAGCAAATTCAATATTGCAATGTAGTTGGGTCCAGCCTTTTGTTTTAATATCACAAGCAGACTTTTTGTTTTGCATGTGACTGTCAATACACCAAGGGAAATATACTTTCATGTATGGTGTCTAATCCAGGCCATTGGAAGTTTTTCTATGTCTAATCTAGGACCTTTGTGAGTTTTTGTTAGTTTCATTGCCTTCGATGAAGCATTTCCTTTAAACACTTCTGTTACTTTGTTCTTCTTCAAGATTACAGCTATGATGAAATGGAACATGCCTGACCAGTGAGCAATGACCACCACTGATTTTCCACCTTTGTAGTCCTTAATCACTTTGCTTCCAGGCCATTCACTGAACATGACCTCCTATTGGCAATATCAGCCGTGGATTTTCTATGCTTAGGGATCATGATGAACAGAAAAAGAGGGGATTAAATCAAGCACAAGAGCTCTGGCTGGTATAGCTCAGTGGATTGAGTGCAGACCTCAGAACCAAAGGGTCACCAGTTCAATTCCCAGTCAGGGCACATGCCTGGGTTCTAGGCCAGGCCCCCAGTAGGGAGCTAGTGAAAGGCAACCACACATTGATGTTTCTCTCTCCCTCCCTTTTTCCCTCCTTCCCCTCTGTCTAAAAATAAATAAAGAAATTTTTTTAAAAAATGATAAATCAATCAAGCAGAAGAGAAAATGATACAATCATGAGAGGTCAACATGACATACAGGAGGCTGCTGGCAGTGCAATGTGGCATATTGTTTTACAGCAAACTTTTTTAATAAGTAGAAAGCATATACTCTATAATAATGATAGCACTGGAAATATATAAACCAGTAACATAGTAATTTACTATCAAGTATTATGTACTGCTTCATAATTGTATGTGCTATACCTTTATGTACCTGGCAGTGCAGTAGGTTTAACACGTAAGTGCTACATTGCACTGTGACATTATTATTGCTATGATGTCATTAGGCATAAGAATTGTTCAGCTGCATTAAAATATTACAGAACCACTGTTGTACATGTGTTAATTGTGGATCAAGATGTATCCATGCAGGTCATTGCTGTAGTCTCAAGGAAAGACAAGCAGAGGCTGCTGATCAATTTACTCATGCCCATGACCACATGAAATCCCTCCTAGAATGTTAGACTTGGAAGAGAATTCCTATACAATCTACTGTACCTCTTATTTTACAGATAAAATAAAGCAATAAGAAAAGGGTAACAGAGCAAAAGAGAGGGAAACCATCCTAAGAGCTCTGCAAAGATGATTTCCTTGGTTACTACTGTAGAAACAGAAAAGTGACTGGTTTGCATTTCAAACAAATAGAAAGAACCATTGTTATATCTGAGTGTGAGCAGGGTTAGTCACAGGAGTCTGAATTCTCTGTTATATCCGCTGGCCAGAATTCAGCTGGCCTCATGCTTTCTTCTGTCAAACCCTGAAATGGACCACAACATTTGAACTAAAATGCTGCACACCCAACTCAAGACTCAAACAGCTCTGAAAATGTTCACCACTCAGCAGTCAATTTTAAATCATTCTTGCCCTTGGCTATTTTAAATCATCTCCTCACCATCACCCTGGAAAACATTAGACAACTTTTTATTGCCATATTCCTTGCCAATTTAATTTTTGTAAATCATATCCCAGTGCTTTAGATTTCCCTGTGTTACTGAGAGATTTTTTTCAAGTGAGCTGTTGAATCAGACAGTGGAGTCCGTGGCTTTGGGATCACCATACTCCATCCTTAAAGGGGAGTAGGGTTCACTGGTAGTTTACTTCCTTGGTGTGTTTTAGTCTGTCTGAATACCACTCACAATTACCATGACTAATATGACATGGGCGATTTTGTGGAATTTGAAATATTACATGCCCAATGTCAGCCAAAATAACAGTGGAGGAACTGGCAGAGAGGGATCTGATGAGCATATTTTGTTCACTCTAATAGACCATTTGAATGAAATTCATTTTACCCCCAAAGTCAGAGTAAATGCTCAATAAAAATCTCTCTTAAGTTTATACTTTTATTTCAAGATATTTTTAATTATAAAAGTAATAATAATATGGTCAATACAGAATATAGAAAATGTTAGATACAGAAAAATCACAAAAAAGGGGGAAAAACTCTACTATCCAGTAATAAATACTGTGACTTTTTAGTGTAATTACCTTAAATCAGTCCTTTCTCTCTTTGTTAGGGTGTGTGTGCATTTTTATATTTCTGTTTTAGTATGATTACAGTTTTACCCAATCATATTTGAATCCTTACTCAAAATGGCTTTTTATGACTATCACACAAATATATTGAGCAGTCTTCTATTATAATACATGTTTGTTCATGTCAGTTTTTCCCTGTCATAAGCAACAGTGCAGGAAATATTTTAGATAAATATTTCCATTTATTCATGATTATTCAAGACAAATTCTAAGTTTTTAAGCTTATGAAGTATATACTTTCAGGATTCTTGATAACAAGGACAAATGATCTCTCAGAGTGTCTTAGAAACGTTTGAGAACTGCCAGCCCACACTGCCTATTATCTTCTCTTTTTATTTACTCTCATTTGATGAGGCTGCACTTTTTCATGTGTGAGGGGCATTTGTTTTTTTCTTTTGTAAGCTATTTGTTCCTGCTTCTGCTCCCTTTATTACTGTGGCACTCATATTTCCATGCTGGTTTTTAAGGACTGCAAAGCAAGTTGATGAACAACAGCATGACTGAAGACAGAATTCTTGGGGCACATTCTTTTCCTTTAAGACCTGTTAACCTTGCTTCCTAGGCCTCCTGTGCATAATACTGTAAATGTGAGGTGGAGGGGATCATGGAAGCTGAGTAAATTTGTCATTAAGCAGTTTCTATTCTATATTTTATGTAACCATGTCACAAATCATCATCTCTGCCAAGCTGAGGTAATATCCTTTCCCTTTGAAAGGACATTCCTACGCTCTAGATTAATCATCTCCTTTGAAATTACATGAGTTTATTGCTTGCAGATTAATAGAAATCCAATTAGCCATGTGTTATTTAGAAAATGCAGTCATTCACTTGTCTTTTGTTTTTGAGTCTCTGATCTACATAAATGCCTTCCTGGACTCTCTACGTAAACATCTACTCTGCCTATTACAGATCTAAGGTTTTCCAATTAAAATTAAACTTTATACTGACTTTAAGAAGACCTTGACACAATGCCTCTCTGGAAAACAGTATAGCAATTCCTCAAAAATTAAAAAATAGAATTATCATATAATTCAACAACTCTACTTCTAGGCATATACCCCAGATAATTAAAATCAGAGACAAGAAGAATTATTTGTACACCCATACTTATCACAGCAGTATCAATACTCCCACCAAGAACAAAGGTGGAAGCAACCTAAGACAGATGAATGGATAAACAAATGCAGTATATACATACAATGGAATATTATTCAGCTTTAAAAATATAAAGGAAGGAAATTCTGATACATACTATAACATGGATGAACCTCAATGGCATTACAGGCTAAATTAAATAAGCCAGTCACAAGGGACAGATACTGTATGAGTCCATTAATATGAGGTACTGGAGCAGTCAGATTCATACAGCACAAAGCAGAATAGTGGTTTCCAGTGACGGGGTGGAGGGGGAGGAAGGGATGAGGAGTCACTCACTGTTTAACAGGCACACAGCTTCAGTTTGGGAAGATGAAAACTTTCTGTAGAAAGATGGTGGTGACAGCTGCACAACAATGTGAATGTTCTTAAAGCCACTGAACTGTGTATTTCAAAATGGTTAAAATGAGAAATTTTATGTATACTTCGCTACAATAAAAAATAATAATTCTAAGTTCCACTCCTGCTTCACCCCCTTCAGAGAAGACCCTGAGTGGGTGTTCCACCTTCAGTTAGGACTTATGAGGTTACAGGAGACTCTCTCTCTCACCTAATAACCAAAACAAGCCAGATAAGCTGTAAGTCTCAGGGATTGGTTTTTCTTTTTTCTTTTTCTCTGAACAAATCAAAGAGCTGAGAAAATTAAGTGAACTAAACTTCAGAAAGTGACGATTTCTTTATAGAAAAAGAGATGCTGTTCTCTTACCTGGCAGAGACAGAAGAAATGCCCTATATGATAAAGTATGAAAAATCTAGCTGAAAGTTTTAAATACTTGCAGCAGGTATGTATACAGTGTATAATGACTTAGGACTCTGAGGAGCCCAAGCCATGGAACAAATCTGCCCTCCTCACAGAATCTCTTCATATGCTGGCCTGTGAAACAAGTCTCATATAATATATTATCTGATCACAATAGTATTAAATAAGAAATCAATAACATAAAATACCTTTGAAAATACAAACCATTTACAAATTAAACAACACACTTGTAAATAACCAAGAGGCCTAAGAAGAAATCATAAGAGACTAGAAAACATTTTAAACTGGATGATAATCAAAATGCAACAACCAATCTGTGAGGTGCAGTAAACATAATACTTAAATAAATGTGATAGTTTTAATTACTTATGAAAAAAGGTCTAAAATAAATGGCCTAAGTTTTCATTTCAAGGGCCTATAAAAGAGGACATGAAACCAAAAATAGGATATAAAAAAGGATAAAAATAAGAACAGGAAACAATAAAACAAAACAATCTAAAAATAAAAGTAATTCTTTAAAAATAATAATGAAATTTCAACTCCAGTGATAAAGAATAAAAAAGAGAAAATACAAATTAGCAAGATCAAGAGGAATGAGAGGATACTATTTCAGACCCTACAGACACTAGAGGATAATAGTGAGACATAAACATGGTGATGTCGATAAATTAAACAACTTTGATGAAATTGACAAATTCTCTGATAAGCAAAATATATTAAACTGACAATAAATTGAAATTCTAAATAACTCTATATTTATTAAAGCAATTACATTTGTAATTGAAAAAATCTTTCTATAAAAACTTTTTAAAATCCTTGAAGGTTTACATGGATTCATTGATGAATCCTATCACATTTGAAGAAAGAAAAAATAACAATTATATGAAAACTCTTCAAAAAAAGGGAAGTAGAGAAACTTAAAAATTAATTTTTAAGGGTAGATTAAAACAAAGATAAAACATCTCCTAACAAAATATTAGCAAACATAAGTAAGCAATAGATAAAAATGCATTATGTACAAGTGAGATTAATCCCAGAAATGGAGTGTTGGTTTAATAGTTTAATAATTCATCAATGTAATTTACATTAACAAAATAGAAGAATATATCATCATCTTTTAGATGTAGAAATTATATTGGACAGGATTCAACACTTATTAATGATTTAACAACAAAAAAACCTCTGAACAAAGTAAAATTAAATAGAACTTACTCAACCAGATAAAGAACATTTGTAAATAACCTATTGTTAACAGCATATTCAACCGTGAAATTTTAAAACTTTTTTCCTTTAAAATAAAGAAAAAGGCAAAGATGTCTATTCTCACTATTATTCTCCAACACTAAAATATAAGTTTTAGCCAGTGAAAAAATGCAGGGAGGCAGGAAAGATTGGGGAAAAATGTAAATGTGTCTTTATTCTTTACTAACATGATTCTATATGTTGAAAATTTCATTGAATCTATAAATAAATCTACTGTTACTAATAAGTGAATCTAATAAGGTTGCAATCTACAAAGCCAATATATTAAAAATTGATTGTTTATATTTTAGCAACAATTAAAATATTAAAAATACCATTTAGTTCTTTTAGTCAAGACAGAGACGTAGGCAGACATGGCTCACCTCTTTGCACAACCACATCAAAATTACAACTAAAATAATAGACCATCACTCAGGAATGTCAGAAACTGAGATGAATGGAAGTCTGACAACTATGGAATTGAAGAAAATACATCCATCCTGATAGGCAGAAGGGGCACAGACATGGAACAGGCTGGCCCCACACCCATGTGGGTAAAAATTCTGGAGCCCAGACTTACACCAGGCCCCCCAACCCAGGATTCCAGTGCCAGGAAGATAAGTCCTCACAACTTTTGGCTGCAAAAGCCAGTGGGCATTGAGTCAGTGGAGGAGGTTGCATGAACACTAAGAAGTTCCTCTTAGGGAACCCACACACAGACTCACCTACTCAAACTTGCTCCCTCTGAGCTCCAGCACTAGGGTAGCAGATTGAAGGGCATCAGTAGTATATCAGGAGAGACTGAAGAGCCTGGCATTGGGGTGAGCAGAGACCATTGTCTCTTTGCTGAGCCCTCCCCCCACAGAGCCAGTAGTCTGGTGCCATTTCTGAGACTCCATCAACCTGACTAACACTATGCGACACATCTTGGAGGTCCACAGAGGCTCTACCCCATCCAAGTTACGCACCACCCTGCTTTTCCATAAGAATGACTGGTCTTGGCTCCTAAATCCTATCAAACAAGAAACAGCTGGCTTCAGTGAGCCCCAGTGGCAGCCAGCTTAGAGTTACAGCTTCGCTTCACCTGGGAACCTCCAAGCCCAGCACAAACAGCAATCATCTCAGATTGCTATATGGCTCAGTCAGGGTGCCCTGGACAAAACACAGACAGGGGCCTGACCATGGCCTGTACCACCTGGGAAATCCCAGGGCCAATGCACCCAGTGGACAGCTACAGACCACATAGGAACATACCCACCCTACCCCTCCACAGATGAAGGACGTTGGGGGTCGGTTGTCACATCCAGTCCTTGCAGCTGACTGGCCTGGGTAAATCCCCCGCATTGATCTGCCAATAGCAGCCAAGGCTCAACTTCAAGAGGAGAGTATACTCAGCCCACATGAAGAGCACATGTCGAGTATCCAGCTTAGGTGATAGGGGAGACTGTGCCAGTGGACCCTACAGGACACCTACTACATTAGGCAACACTACCAAGACATGCAGTCAAAGAAGCTCTACCTAATACATAGCAACAAACATAGGGAGGCAGCCAAAGCCAGGAGACAAAGAAACATGGCCCAAATGAAAGAACATATCAAAACTCCAGAAAAAGAGCTAAACAAAATGGAAATGAGCAATCTATCAGATGCAGAGTTCAAAACACTGTTTATAAGGATGTTCAAGGAACTCAGTGAGGGCCTCAGCAGCATTAAAAAGATCCAGTCAGAAATTAAGGATACACTAATTGAAATAAAGAACAATTTACAGGGAACAACAGTAGAATGGATGAAGCTGAGAATCAAATCAATGATTTGGAACATAAGGAACCAAAAAATAACTATGAAAAACAACAAGAAAAAAATGAGGATAGTATAAACATCATCTGGGACAACTTTAAGAGGTCCAACATTAACCTCATAGGGGTGCCAGAAGGAGAAGAGAAAGAGCAAGAAATTGGAAATCTATCTGAAAAAATAGTGAAAGTAAACTTCCCTAATTTGGTGAAGAAAACATTCAAGTCCAAGAAATGCAGAGAGTCCCAATTATGATGTATGCAAAGAGGTTCACTCCAAGACATATCATTATTAAAAGGCCAAAAGTTAAGAGAGACTATTAAAAGCAAGAGAATAGAAGTTAGAAGGTTGCCAGATGGGAGGGGGAGGGGCAGAATGAGTGTAGAGGTGGGGGGGGGCAGGTAAGAACTACAAATAGGTACTTACAGAATAGCCATGGGGATGTAAATACAGTATAGGAAATAGAGTAGCCAAAGAGTTTATATGCATGACTCATGGACATGTACAATGGTGGGGGGATTGCCAGAGGAAATGGGGGTGCTGGGTGAGGGGGAAAAAGGGGGAAAAATCAGGACAGCTGTAATAGTATAGTCAATAAAATACAATTAAAAAGAAAAAGAAAAGAAGAAACATTATGCCAAGTGAAAAAATACCATTTAAGTTTTATTAAAACTAGCGAATATATGAAAACAAATCTTATGTCTACACTGAAAATTAAAGCATTGGCAAGAAAACAAAATAAGATATTCTAGATCATACAATATATTCATAGACTGGAGGAAAATAATGTTGAGCTGGCCATTCTTTCCAAATTGGAAAAATTTCCCTCAAAGTTTCATCAGTCTTCTTAAAGGACATCAAACTGATCCTAAAATTTATATGAAAATTCAAGGGATTTAGGGTAGCCTAAATAATCTTTAAAAAATAAAATCAAAGTTGGATGCTGTATACTACCTGGTTTTAAGACTTCCCACAAAGCTACAGTAATCAAGAAAGTATATTGAGATAAGAATAGGCAAAGAATAATAAGACAGATTGAATACACAAATTGACCCATATGTCAACTGCTTTTTTGGCTAAAGTGTCAGGTAAATTTACTGGTGAATGGAAAATATTTTTAGCAAATTATGCTGGAACAACTAGATATAGGTATAGGAAAAAATAAAAATTAATTCCTTTATTATTCTATACAAAAAATAAATTGAGGTGAACTATAGCTTTAAACACAGCAATCAGAAATATGTAATTTCTAAAAAAAAAAAAAACATGGGTAAATGCCTTGGTGATTTCAGGGTAAACCAAATCTCTTGGGCAGAACACAAAGAATTTTACCCAGAAAAGGATAGAATAACAAATTTAATTTTATCATAATTCAAAATTTCAGCTTATCCAAAGACACCATTAAGAAAATAGATAAGATACAGACTTGAAATATGTTTTTTTATTTATGTCTGACCAAAGGACTCATTCAAAGCACAGAACTTGAATTGTCACACATTGCCAATAGGAGTGTGAAATGATTCAAGCTCTCTGTACAATTCTTCTCTGTATAATTTAAGCTCTCTGTATAGAGCTTCCCAAAATTTAAATGATGACAGTTCTGCTCTTGGTATGGCCAACTAAACTCTGACCAGGCTGGTCCTCCTGTAAACAGTAAGCATAAATATTGTACAAATTATAAACTACACCGCTAAGTGAAGGCTTTGGAGATGAACACAAACTCAGATTATGGCAGGGATTTAATCCTTGTAAAATGAGAATGGCATGGAGAAAAGTTGTGCTTTTTGGTGGGGCATGCTTTTTAAGTCTGGGAAGAGCTTACAGTAGGAACCATCTGGGATAGCTGAAACTCCGTTGGTTTCTTCGTCTAAAGAACCAGAGGATAGATATTGGGGCACCATCACTACTGAAACTGAGGGGCATGGTTACAGGAAGGAGACAACCAGAAAGGGAGAGTACCAACTTCTGCATGTGAATTCTGCCCAAACTCTGGCTGACTTCTGAGTTGTATATGCATGGGGCAGACTCAGAGAAGCTCAGCTAAGGATATAGAACTGAACTGACATATGAGTTGCTACTCAAGAATCAGAGTTTGCAGTGAGAATTCAACCAACTTAACTGCCAATAAAACAAACATAAAATTAAATCAACATTCTTAGGAAAAATAATACAGAATTGAGGGTCACTATTTATAACATTCACAATATCCAGGATACTATCCAAAATTACTCTGTACACAAAGAACCAGAAAATGTGACCAATTCTCAATATAAAAGAAAATCTCTGAGACCAATCTTAACAGATCCAGTTAGTGGAATTAGCAAAGAATTTTAAAGAGATACTATAACTATGCTCAATGTCATAAAAGAAAACATGGTCACAATGCATCAAAAGATAAGAAATCTCAGAAAAATGGAAAATATAATAAAGAACCAAACTGATAAAATTAAGTATAATTCTACCCTATTATCATCAACTTTACTCTTAGGTATTTAACCAAGATAAATGAAAACATATGTACTTGAACAAGAATTTTCACTGGAGCCTTATTGATAATAGTCCCAAATTGGGAAAATTCTGAATGTCCATCATAGGGTAATGGAAAAACAAATTGTGGTATATTTATAAAATAAACTACCACTCCACAATAAAATGTAATTAATTACTAATACTTGTAACAATAGGACTAAAAGATATTATTTTGAGCCAATGAAGCCAGGCACAAAATAATAACATATTTATGATATCCAATAGGGAAAACTAATCTATAGTAATAGATTAAGGAAAATTTCTTGGGTTATTAAAAAATACTCATTATATTGATTTAAAAACTGATCAGACAAAAGATGTGTACATTTCACTGTATGCTAACTGTAAAGAGATTACAGCAAAAAATTGCCCTTGTTTTTTGTTTGATTTTTTTCTCATTATACCACAATGGGCCTACCCAGCCTTCAGAGTGGGGTAGTAGTAGAATAGTTCTCCAGATGCTGCCCACTAGCTTCCTATAACATTGCATTGTTTTCTTGGGATCTGGAGATGAGGATTTTATCAGACTCTTTCATCTTCCTTAGCTTTGGTTCAAATTTTATTGGACAGAATTTCCTTATGGCATACAGTCACCACCTTGTCTTGCTTTCCCTGTTAATTTTTTTTTAAATAATTCATTTGGTTAAGATAAGGGAAAGTGCACTAGTATCTTCATTAAATTATCTGCTGGCTTCTGTACCCTGTGTTTCTTATAGCATTTAGGATGACTGTTTGGAACGCTCAGCTCTGGCTCTTTGTGCGGATGGTCTTAGTTCCCTGCTCTGCTGAGAAATGTTCACCTATTCCTGTCTCCACACTGTCAACTTCATGGGTAAAAGATTTCTTTGGAGACCCCAGTGCAAAGCCAGTGGCCATTTTACTTGACACCTACAACAGTTTTACAACGTTTGTTTGAAGACACATGTGACAGATATAGTAAATAGCATAGGGCTGAAAGAAAAGCGGTGAAGATAATTAAGTGATTCTGAGTATTGATTTATTTATGAAGGACAGTTGAAGATATTAATACAAACCACATTTCTTTCCTGAACACCAAGTGAAAGAGGACGATTAATGAGGCAATAACAGCTCATAAAATAAACAACCAAAGGGAAAAGACATCTGTGGGTGATATCAAGGGTGAATTCCAAATTTTCAGAAGAACTTTAATAAAGAAACATGTAGGCTAAATATCAAAATAAAGTTCCAGTTAGTGGGTGGTCTGAAGCAGGGCATACTTCTCCTATAGACATGTGGTGGTTCCCACATACCTGAGATTCTGGGATCAAATGAAGCCCTGAAATGTTCATGACAGAGCGTCCCTCAGGCACTGTGCATGCGTGAGGTACACTCTCGGTCGTTCTCTAGCCGTGACTTTTAATCACAGTGAAAGTGGGGGAAAATAATGAGTACAAACAATGGCAGACCTTTGGTTTTGTATTTTATTTTAGTTTTTATTTTCATCTTTTTTGTTGTTGTTCATTTACAGTTTTCCCAATCAGTCCGTCTGGAGGGATAGAATTCAATTATTATTCTAGTATAATAAAGACTTAGCTAGGGTGGGGGGAAATGGGGAGATTTGGTCAAAGAGTACAAACTTCCAGTTATAAGATTAATTAGTTCTGGGGGGTCTATGGTACAGCATGGTGATTATAGAGAATAATACTCTATTATATACTTAAAAATTGCTAAGTGAATAGACCTTAAATGTTCTCACCACAAAAATGAAATGGTAATTAGGTGACATGGTAGAGATAGCAGCAAAAGCTATGATGGTAATCATTTTATGATATTAAAATGTATCAAATCAACACATTGTAAATATTAAACTTATACAACGTTGTATCTCAGTTCTCTCTCAGTAAAACTGGAGGAAAACAAGACTATGATTAATTGTCATGTATCTATGATATGATGTGTTATATTGGAGAATATTGGAGTACCACAGTCTCCTGCATTCAAAAGGTAAGTCATTTAAAAAAATGTTTTAGTGGAAAACAAAGGACTGCTGTGACTCTGTGGATGAACCTGACTGTAGGTTCAAAAGGTAAGTCATTTAAAAAAATGTTTTAGTGGAAAACAAAGGACTGCTGTGACTCTGTGGATGAACCTGACTGAAGTCAGACAGGACTGGCCAGCCCTTACTGTGCCCCACCAGGAGGGGCGCATGCGGACATGTTACAGCACCCGTGGGAACCACGTAAGGCAGGCTGATGGGAGACTTTGAACTGAGATGAAACGTGTACCCGAGTCACTCTCTGGCTTTTGTTGACTGTATCTCCTGTCTGCCCACAATTTGTCCACTAGATTTTGAGCTTCTTGAAGTCAAAGTTTATGTTTTTCATTTTTGTATCCTCAGTATAAGACATGAAATAAGCAAGGTTGATTGTATCTCTAAAATAGATATGAAATGTATGTACCTTTCTCTGTCTCCAAAGACACCATCATGGTTCAACCACCATCATCTCATCTCTAAACAAAATGTCAAATCGCCTGACCAATGACTCTATTTATACCCCTGCCTCCTACAACGTGTTCTGGCAAGGTAGCTACCACGACCCAGCCTGCTTAGCCCATTTAATCCACTAACCGTTCCCTTCAGACCATGCTTTTTTTCCTATCTGGACTACCTTCCTCTAAGCCCTCTTTTCATTAGAGCTCTTCCATGTTCCTCTACCAGCTATGTAGATTTTACAGAACATCTTATTAATTTAGTCAGTCATTTATCTTTTAGTCACCTACTACATGCCAGCATCTTCCAAACTTCTGGGAATATAAATATGAATAAGATGAGGTCCCTGTATTCCAGGAATACATGCTAACTCCAGTATATACCAGTGTTCACAAGTCTTGCTGATCCACAGACTCACCTGGACACACAAAAAAATTATAGATGCCCAGCATGTTAGTTCTTGGATCTATCTGTTCTTCATCTTTCCCCTGCTTGGTCCTGTAGCTCAGGAAGGTGACATCTGTGTGCTATTGCTACCAGTCTCTGTTGTCAGCTGGGAAACAGGAGGATGGGAATATACAGCAAGGAGGAACAGATATGCTGGGGTGTTCCTGCCCATCTGTGACTGGTGTGTCGCCTCTTCCAGTGATTGTGATAGTACATGGCTTCAAGTTCCTCTGGACTGTTCCAGCTTCTGCAGGCAAGGTGCTGGTCCCCTGCTGAAGTCACACTTTCTCTGTCCCCCAGCTGAGGGATGATAGTGACTTCCTGCTCCTATTTCTGTCTAGATGGCCTCACTGTTCCCTATTTGATGTCTCAGCTCTTCCAAAACTTGAATAACAAATTTTCCTATATTACATCCCCTTTGTTTTAAATATTCAAAGAAATTTTAGTTTTCCTAGGTGGACCCTGACTACTGCAGTTACTGGACCAGAAGGGGCCCTGAGAAGTCAGACTCTCAGGATGCAAGGCAGGCATTGGGCTGCTCATGTCTCTGCATGCAGTGACCTCCATACAGGATGGCAGAGGACTGCTAGTGCTCTGTAGTATATGGTAGAGTCTCAATTATTTAAATGTATCACCTGTGCTATTTGGGGTAAAATGTCTTACTCATCATGGTGTTGTTCCCTCCACCCTGTGCCCTGAAAGCGTCTGAGCAATAACACACTGCACAAAGGAGGAAGTACAGGAAACGGTTCTTATTATGTTCTCATCACCTGCAAGCAGCAGGCTTGAGAGAATGGTGGCATCACTTCCTGAATACTTAACGTGCCCACTATCGGTATATTGCCTCTCAGCTCCAAATTCAGTTCAGGGGAAGGCTATTTCTTACAGATTCTGTTCCTGTATTATGTAAAGTTCTCATCACTTCTTACCAGCTAGTTCTGCATTACTCCAACTTCTTGCTATTTACCTTGTTTCTTCAAATTACTGAAAAATTTCTGTCTCTTAATTGGATTGAAAGTGATGTCCTCACTTATACTGCCAGCTAGAGGACACACCCTGAGAGGGCGGAGTGCTGCCTCCTACTGTGTGGCACACATTTTGAAATAGCCACCAATGTATGGAGCCACTTCTCCAATAGCCAGAGTGACAAATCCTAGAACCAAGAAGTTGAAGTCATGATTATTCCTAATAACTGAATCATAGAAGTATTGCTTTTGTATTCCTAAAAATGTGAGTTCTTCTGGTTTAAAGTTCTTATTTTATAAGGACTTTACAAGATAAAGTTTTGTAAAGCAATGACCCCATCAAATGAGCAGCTGAGCCTCTTTGGGGCTCCAGACAACACGGAGTGGGCCCGAGGAGAGAGGGTGCACCAGGCACACTTCATGTATCTCCTCAGTGGAGAGGACAGCTTTCAGCTGTTGCTGACTTCGGGGTTGCCTCACAGTTTCTTGTATGACCTCCCAGTTTTCCCATCTGACGTGGTAAACATTCATCATTGACACACCTATAATTGCTTTTGTTGTCTTGACTGAACTCTGTCAAATAAACAGGCCTAATTAAAAATGCACCTCCCCTCTACCAGCTCTCTGTATGCCCCTTCCCTGCTGTATTTTCTCCATAGCAATTACCAATTGGTCACTTATCTAGGCCCTTGTTGGGTCACTGATTAACGTATGCTTCACCAAGGAAAGCAGTGGTCCATTTTGTTTTCACTGCCGTATAGCTGATGCTTGGCACCATGCCTGGCAGTTGGTAGGCACTCAGTAACACTCCTTAAATGCATGAGTCAAGATAGATAAACATTATGAAATGTATAGTGGTGTACGGTGTTTAATTCTCTAAATTAGTCCATAAATTCATTACAATTCAGATCAAATTTTAAATATGATATTTTATTGAAATTAGGAAGCTGATGCCAAAATGCAAATAGACAAATAAAGCAACACAACCAGGAAAGCATTTAGAAGATGTAGGGGAGGAAATTTGCCTCTCTACTTACTAAGATTTATAATAAAACCATATTAATAAAGTTGAGTAGTAACCTATGAATATAAAATAATGGAATACAGATCCCAAAAAGTCAACCACACATGGAAGTGTGATAAAAGACAAAGGGGAAGCATGACAAATTTTTAAGAAAATGATGTTTTATTCAAAAGCAGCACAAGAACATTGGCAAGACAATGAAATAGTTCTCTACTGCATACTATGCACAAAATTAAATTCCAGTTGAATAAATGAACAAAACATGAAAATCTAAACAATAAAAGCTTTGCAGGGGTGTCCAACCTTTTGGTGTCACTGGGCCACACTGGAAGAAGAAGAGTTGCCTTGAGCCACACATTATACACATTAAGACTCGTGATCACAAAAAAGTCTCTAATGTTTTACTAAATTTATGATTTTATGTTGGGCTGCATTGACAGCCATCCTGGGCTGCAGCCACCTGCGGGCCGCAGGCTGGACACCCCTGCAAGGAAGTGTGAGAAAACATTATCGTGACTTAGCATAGGGCAAAATCCTCAAATGAGAGAAAATAATGCAAACAATAAAAATATTTTAATAAATTTAATTACATTTAATTTTAAATATTTCCATATAATAAGCAAAAGAAATGTAAAGTGAACAAATTTACACTGTTCACATACCGGGTCAATATATCTCAGCTTATGTAACTGACAAAGAAATAGTGCCCAGGAATATATTTTAAATTCCAGAAATTAATAAAAAATACAAACAATCAAAAAATAAATGGGCATACATACGAGGAAACCTGAATGGTTAACAAACACATGAAAAATACTAACATTGCTTTTAACCTTGGAGATGCAAGTTAAAAGAAACAAAAATTATTCCTATTTAACTACCAACAGAATGACAAATCATAAAACACTGAAGTTGTAAATTCACAAGGATGTGGGAAAACACAATCCCTGCTACCTTGCTGATTGAACAACCTTTACAAATTTATAAAATTACTTTGAAGAACAATTTGGCAATGTCTATTAAGACTAAAGCTGGGTTATCCCTGACTCAGTAATTTCACTACCTAAGAGATTCTAGAACAAAAACATATGGAGATTCAGAAAATAATATTTGTGGCAGCACTGTTTGTTAGAGCAAAAAATGAAACGACTTCAGTATACAAAAACAAAACAATTGATGAATTACATTGTACCCACAGAACACTTTAAAACTGTTGAAATAAACTAGATCTTCATGTAGCAAATTGATTAAGTCCTATAAACATATGTGAGATAAAGAAACTGATGTGTGGCAGGACCAATGCAATACGATATTTTTACAGATATTTAAAATTCTCACACAACAATAGCATGCATTATTTATGGATACTTACATACATAATAACATGCAGTTATGTCTGGGAAGGGGGGATGGGAAATGGTATTGGAGAGAAGTACAGTCAGGGCTCCAACTGTATTTATAGCATCTTATTTCTTAAAAGTAGTAATGAGAAAAAAATGTGACAAAATGTTGACACTTGCTATATTTGAGTATTGGGTATCTATAAGCTTGTTATGCCATTCTTTGTTCTTTTCCATATTGCAGGATAAAAAACATATTTGACAAAACATGGTGTCATTATTTTCCACTTTCCTCTGGGACAAGTCAATTCAATAGTCATATCTTTATAAAATTTAATATGCCTTCTAGAAGCTCTTTTTGTCTGGACCTCATCCTTTCTTCTCTATTCTCAACCAGGATGTGATATTCCTGCACTTGCCACAGGAGCAGGAAAAGCTGGGCAATCCCCCACCGATATCATGGCTGTGAAAAAACTGGCAGTGAGGCTGCACTAGTGCACACCTCTCAGGAAGAGGATGGACCATGGCCAGGTAAACTAATACAGATGGCATGAAATGCAGTTTAAAGAAATAAAAGCATGTAAATATAAAGTAGCATCTTCTTTTACAATATTTTAAGTTACTGGATTGTACTTTGTCTATTGTTTTCTCTTTCTGTCTCTACTTGAAATATAAAACAAGACTATTCTTTCCTCCAGGGGCAGAGTTGGGCAGCCAGGAGGAGAGGACTCATAGTAAAGCAGTGGCTGGGGACCCCAGGAGCACAAGGAGGCAGCTGACAGACCCAATAAGGTGGTGGATTGTGAGGGGCATGGTGGACAAGGCGGCTGGTGAACTGGGTGGTCCCACATTTGTGAGCAGATAAACCAGGCGAAACTGGGGAGTGAGACAGATGGAGCAACCCAGGGCCCCAGCTCAGAGAAATAAAGCCTCAAAATACCAATTGAAAACACCTGTGGGGGTTGAGGTGCCAGAATACACTCCAAGCCTCACAGGAGAGTTCGTTGGAGAGACCCACAGGGTACAAGAATGTACAGAAACCCACCCACCCAGGAATCAGCACCAGAAGGGCCCAATTTGCTTGAGGGAAGTGGGGGAAGTGACTGAAACCCGGCAGAGAGGTGAGCAAGCACCATTGTTCCCTCTCAGACCCCTCCCTCACATACAGCGTCACAACCCAGTGACTGGGTTGCCCCACCCTGGTGAACATCTAAGGCTCTGCCCCTCACTACATAACAGGTGTGTCAAGACAAAAAAAAATGGCCCAAGCAAAAGAACAGATCAAAGCTCCAGAAAAAATACAACTAAGTGACGAAGAGATAGCCAGCCTATCAGATGCACGGTTCAAAGCACTGGTGATCAGGATGCTCACAGAATTGGTTGAATTTGGTCACAAATTAGATGAAAAAAATGAAGGCTACACTAAGTGAAATAAAGGAAAATATACAGGGAACCAATAGTGATGGGAAGGAAAGTGGGACTCAAATCAATGGGGTGGGCCAGAAGGAAGAAAGAAACAACCAAAAAAAAAAAAAAGAAGAAGAAGAAGACAGAAACAAGAATTCAAAAAAATGAGGAGAGGCTTAGGAACTTCCAGGACATCTTTAAACATTCCAAAATCCGAATTATAGGGGTACCAGAAGGAGAAGAGGAAGAGCAACAAGTGGAAAAGTTATTTGAACAAATAATAAAGGAGAACTTCCCCATTCTGGCAAAGGAAATAGACTTCCAGGAAGTCCAGGAAGCTCAGAGTCCCAAAGAAGTTGGACCCAAGGAAGCACACACCAAGGCAAATCATAATTACGTTAGCTAAGATTAAAGATAAGGAGAGAATTCTAAAAGCAGCAAGGGAAAAGGAGACAGTTACCTACAAAGGAGTTTCCACCAGACTGTCAGCTGATTTCTCAAAAGAGACGTTACAGGCAAGAAGAGGCTGCAAAGAAGTATATCAGATCATGAAAAGCAAGGACCTACATCCGAGATTGCTCTATCCAGCAAAGCTTTCATTTAGAATGGAAGGGCAGATAAAGTGCTTCTCAGATAAGGTCAAGTTAAAGGAGTTCATCATCACCCAGCCCTTATTATATGAAAAGGTAAAGAGACTTATCTAAGAAAAAGAAGATAAAAAACATGTACAGTAAAATGATAGCAAGCTCACAATTATTAAAAATCACACCTAAAACAAAAGCAAAAGCAAACTAAGCAACCAACTAGAACAGGAACAGGACCACAGATATGGAGATCACATGGAGGGGAGTGGGAGGAGGAGATTGGGAGGAGGAGAGAGGGGAAAAGGTACAGAGAGTAAGTAGCATAGATTATAGGTTGAAAATAGATAAAGGGAGGGTAAGAATAGTATGGAAATGTAGAAGCTAAAGAACTTATAAGTATGACACATGGACATGAACTAAAGGGAGGGGAATGTGGGTGAGAGGGAGTGTACAGGGTGGAGGGGAGTGAAGGGGCAAAATGGGACAACTGTAATAGCATAATCAATAAAATATATTTAAAAAACAAAAATACTCAATGACTTATTATTCAATATAAGTTTCTTTGATTAATTGCATTTGATTAAAAATTAATATTTCCAGCTGATTCCACAAAAGAAACTTTACTAGTTAGTAAGCATTGGCAAAAAATATATTCAAAGTCATGAAAAGTGGGCACCTACAGCAAAGATTGTTCTACCCAGTAAAGCTATTATTACAATCAAAGGGGAGATAAAGAACTTCCCAGACAAGAAAAAACTAAAGGACTACATCATCACCAAACCATTATTATGTGTAATGTTAAAGGGACTTATTTAAGAAAAAGAAGATCAAAACTATGAACAATGAAATGGCAATAAATACATATCTATCAACAATTGAATTTAAAAGATTCAATTGAATCTAAAGGGTGTGTGGAAGAATGGGTGAAGAGGTGAAGGGATAAGAAGTACAAATAGATAGTTACAGAATAGCCATGGGGGTGAAAAGCACAGTATAGGGAACTCAGTAATGAAAGAACTTATATGCATGACCCATGTGCATGAAGAATGGTGTGGGGATTGCCTGAGGGAGTTGGGGATGCTGGGTAGAGGGGGGCAAAGTGGGGATATTGAAACAACTGTAATAGCATAATCAATAAAATATAATTTATAAAAATAAAAATAAATAAATAAAATAAAAACTAATATTGCATCTAGAAAAAAATAGACTGCGAATGAAAGTCAGTTTCTTTTTTTAAAATATATTTTATTGATTATGCTATTACAGTTGTCCCATTTTGCCCCTTCACTCCCCTCCACCCTGTACACCCTCTCCCACCCACATCCCCCCTTTAGTTCATGTCCATGTGTCATACTTATAAGTTCTTTAGCTTCTACATTTCCATAGTATTCTTACCCTCCCTTTATCTATTTTCAACCTACAATCTATGCTACTTACTCTCTGTACCTTTTCCCCCTCTCTCCTCCTCCCACTTCCCTGTTGCAAACCCTCCATGTGATCTCCATTTCTGTGGTTCTGTTCCTGTTCTAGTTGTTTGCTTAGTTTCTTTTGGTTTTGCTTTAGGTGTGATTGTTAATGATTGCAAGTTTGCTGTCTTTTTACTATACATGTTTTTTTATCTGCTTTTCTTAGATAAGTCCTTTTAACATTTCATAAAATAAGGGCTTGGTGATGATGAACTCCTTTAACTTGACCTTATCTGAGAAGCACTTTATCTGCCCTTCCATTCTAAATGAGAGCTTTGCTGGATAGAGCAATCTGGGATGTAGGCCCTTGTCTTTCATGACTTGGAATACTTCTTTGCAGCCCTTTCTTGCCTGTAACGTCTCTTTTGAGAAATCAGCTGACAGTCTGGTGGGAACTCCTTTGTAGGTAACTGTCTCCTTTTCCCTTGCTGCTTTTAGAATTCTCTCCTTATCTTTAATCTTAGCTAATGTAATTATGATTTGCCTTGGTGTGTGCTTCCTTGGGTCCAACTTCTTTGGGACTCTGAGCTTCCTGGACTTCCTGGAAGTCTATTTCCTTTGCCAGAATGGGGAAGTTCTCCTTTATTATTTGTTCAAATAACTTTTCCACTTGTTGCTCTTCCTCTTCTCCTTCTGGTACCCCTATAATTTGGATGTTGGAACGTTTAAAGTTGTCCTGGAGGTTCCTAAGCTTCTCCTTGTTTTTTTGAATTCTTATTTCTCCATTCTTTCCTTTTTGGTTGTTTATTTCTTCCTTCTGGTCTACTCTATTATTTTGAGTCCCACTTTCCTTCCCATCACTATTGGTTCCCTGTGTATTTTCCTTCATTTCTTTTATTGTAACCTGCATTTGCTCATCTAATTTGCCACCAAAATCAACCAATTCTGTGAGCTTCCTGATCACCAGTGTTTTGAACTGTGCATCTGATAGGTTGGCTATCTCCCGGTCATTTAAAAGGATGAGTTCTGGGGCATTGATTTTTTTCTTCTGTTTGAGCCATCTCTCTGCTTTTGTTTTTTGTTTTTTTGTTTTTTTTTTGGGTGGGGGGGCGGTCTGGTCATTCTTGTTCCAGTGAGGGGTGGAGCCTTAGGTGTTCACTAGGGCTGGGCACCCCAGTCACTGGATTTTGACGTTGTATGTGGGGGCAGGGTCAAGAGGAAACAATGTCAGCTGCTCCGTTCTCCGTGGGACCTCAGTCCCTCCTCTGGGATCCTGGGTTGCATACTCTGCCCTGGTCCACAATCGCCGACTCACTGGGTCCACCAGCTGCCGCTTGCATACTCAGGGTGCACTCGCTGCTATCTTGCATACTCCAGATGCCTTACACGCCCCCAGATGCCTTATGTGTCCAACTCTCTCTCCTCTCTGTGCCTCCACCCATGCCTGGCTGCTCGTCTCCGCCCTCCTACTGGTTTGGTTGAATGGGTCTATTTCAACTTCTTGGCTATCCAACTTCTATTCAGATAAATTTTCTATCAGTTCTGGATGTTATTCTGCTTCTAAATTGTTGTTGTTCCAATCTTGGTTGTGTGTGGAGGTATGGTGCATCTACCTATGCCTCTGTCTTGGCCAGAAGTCAAAAGTCAGTTTCTTAAATGTGGATTGCTTTAGTGCCTTTTCCAGAAGTAACTCCTGAGCCAAATTGGCCCCCCAGAAATATTCTTTCATATATAATATAGCTATGTTATTATTTATTTATAATCAATGCTATATACATTATTATCTATTTCATATATGGATAAATGTTATTTTTATAATATCCACATTATTCCCCCCTTTTTTACAAGATGGGGCTACATTGTATATACTGGGCTACATCTTGATTTTTATTTTTCGTAACTGTTTGGAGATACATTATAAATAGCTATCAGTTTATAAATATCCACCTCCTTCTTTTGCATAACTGCATACAGATATAACATATTTATGTACCCAGGGCCCTAATAATGGACACATAGATTGTCCCCCTATGTATTGCTATGGTAAACATTGTGGCAGTGGACACTCTAGTATTTTTATCTATGAACCTGTGTGCAGGCTAAATTATGAAGTGTATATTCATTGAGAAAATGACTATGTGCTTTTAAAATTTATGTATATTGCCAAATTGGTCTCCAAACTGGTTACAATTTACTGGTTAGAATTTACCAATCATGTGGGAAAGTGACCATTTCTTTACTCCAGCTCATGTGCCATATATATCCCCATTTTAGGTGCAAAAGGGTTTATAATTTTTTAAACTGACAAAATGCCATAATGACAAAATATTTCACACCTTTCCATCTTTTTCCAAACTCAGAGATTACCACTATTCTAAAGTTGATATGCATCATTTCCATGCTCATCTCTTCTATTACTTGTATAAACATTTAGAAACAATATATTCCACTGCCTGGTTTATAGTTTTACATTTTGTGTAGGCGGTAATATGTGTAGTTGTAGCTGGTCTGTTCAGATCCTCCCTTTTTTCTTGATTCATGTTTGGAGGATTTCCATTTTTCTAGGAATTTATGCATTTTGTCCAGATTGTCCAATTTGTTAGCATAAAGTTGTGATATTTTCATATAATCCTTTGTATTTCTGTAGTGTCAGTTGTTACTTCCCCTCTTTCTTCTCAATAGGCACCCATTAGGCAGATATGCTATGTCTCCCAGTCTTGGTAGGGCGGCCTTATGTAGTAGGCATCCTATAAGACCTAGTGACACAGTCTCCGTAGTCACCTGAGCTAGGTGCTCTAAGTGTGCCACTTGTGTGGGTTATGTAAGCTCTCTTTTTGTAGTTGAGTCTTGATTGCTATTGGCCTATCCATGAGTGAAGTCAAGCCACAAGCTACCTAACTGTGGGGATCAACCCCAACCACAGTGTACGTGCTACTCTGTGGGTACTGACCACACAAAGCAGAATTTGTTTCAGCAGGGTCTGGTGCCTGCCAATATCTCCCTTTGGATGTGCCCCATATACATCTAATTTGGTCTCTTGTAGAGCTAATTTGGTTTTGGAGTTTCTTGGGAAGGACTCTAGTGCAGGTCAATGTGAGATGCTGCCTGTGACTGGCCCAAAGCAGCCTGTTCACAGCTACAAAGCAATTGACAGTTTGTGGCTGCCTCTCCAGGGATTGGGGAATGCATGCAAAGGGCCAAACTGTGTGCCAAGGCTGGCTTCTACCAGCACCAAGCCTGGGGACAGGTCAGCAAAAGACCCAAGGTACCCTGAGATTTGCCTACACCTTCTTCCATCTGCCAGCTGTTTGTTAGACTCAGTCACTCAAAAAGCCTCTAGTTGTAGTTGTGTGAGATAGATTCTCAGTGAGTCACCAGGTAGGCACAGATTCACTCTTGGTGTCAGTGCTGGGTCTCAGACCACTCACCAAAAATCCCAGGGTACACCTAGATCAGCCCTCACCCATCATATATCCACAGACCTCTGTAGTAGAGCTGCTTTTCAGGGAGTTGTCAGGGTGAGGCCAACAGAGTTTAATCAGGCCCAACAGACCAAGAGTTAGCCATGTTGCAGAGGGCTCTGACTAGCTTCAGTGTGTGAGGGAAAATGGCCCTTACCCTAGAACCACACCACTCAGTCTGTCCGGGCTTCTGCCAGGAGCCAGGAGGGTAAGGATAGTAGATCTCCCACTGGCAAATGGCATTGGTCAGACTCATGGGAAATGGGGAGTGGGGCCCACCCCAGAGTCACACAATTCAGTTTCTGACACCCACTGAGTCTGATCAGATTTCTATACCCCAGAGTCCAAGCAGCTGACTTCTTCTTAGGGCATGAACTCAGCAGGGTAGGGCAAGTGGGAGTCAGGAGGATGGGGCTAGTGCATTACTCCTGGCTGATGCAGAATGAAGGGGAGTGCTCAGTCCAGGAAAGGTGACATCTCTTGGCAGTGTGGGGGAAGGACCCAGCACATGTAGCTTGGCAGCTGTTTCTTCGGCTCTCTCCCCAGAGCCATATAACTCAGTCTCTCCTCCCTTCATTCTAGTCCATTCTGAGCCATCCTCTCTCTGCCACAGTCTAGGGTGAGTGGCTACAATTGATATTTTGTGTACTAGCCCTCTAAGAGGGCACCTGGGTTTCTGGCAAACTCATCTCTTCCTGGCAGACAGAATCCTTGCTGGTTTTCACAACAGATGTCATGTGGGCTCTTCTTCCCATCTCTGGTGCTCTGGGCTAGGGAGCCCAGTGTGGGGTTAAGATGCTACTCACCTCTGCAGGAACCTTTGCTGCTGAGATATCCCTCCAGTTTCTCAGCTGCCACACATAAGTATGCGGCTAGCACTTACTGCACTCCAAACTTTCTACCAGTCTCCCTGTGGCTTCTTCTGTGAATCCTTGGTTATAAGACTTCTGCTGAGCTAGTCTTCTGTTGGTTATTCAGGTTGATTGTTCTATGTTAGTTGTAATTTCAGTTTGTTTTTGGGAGGAGGTGACTATAATTTCCACCCACCATTTTAGACCACCCTCCCCAGTATTTTTGCTTTATAGTTAATTGTCTTTTAAGGTGATTAAAATGAGAAAACATATCTTTTATATTTATCTTAATTTTTACTATTTCCAACACTCTTTATTTCTTTGTATAGATCTAAATTTTCACTTGCTATCCTTCCTTTTGGCTTAAGAGTTCTCTTTACAATTTCTTGTAGTATAATATATTCACTACAATTTTGATTATTTGGTGAAATAAAGTCCTTACTTCACTTGCATTTTTTGAATATTATTCCTGCTGGGTGTAAAATTCTGGGTTGACTTTTTTCCCTTTCAGTAATTTAGAGGTGTTGCTCTGCTGTCATCTTGCTCAGATGAAAAGTCTGCTGCAATTATTATCTTCATTCATGTATGTAATTCTACTCCATTCCTGCTTTGCACAAGATTTTATTTTCATCTTTGGTTTTCAACAGTTTGACTGTAATGTGCCTAGTTGTGTATTCCATTGTACTTACTATATCTGGTATTTTGTGAGTCTTTTTTAGATCTATAGTTTAATCTTATTTTTTAACTTTTAGAAATTCTTACCTGTTATCTCTTCAAATATTTTTTCCCATTCTTTCCCTTTCCCTTCAAGGATAACAACTGTACATACACAGCATCGTAGCATACTTGCTGGGTTGGCTGACTTTTAGTTTTTATTTGTATATACATGGATACACTTCTTTGTGGACCATTATTTGTGGAAGCATTAGGTAGAGCCAGAGAATAAGATGTTATAACAGGTTTCTTAATTTTTACTTTATTTTTTCAGCAATAATGTTCATAACTGATGTAGCCAGTCTCCAAGGTAACTCCCAATTATACCCATCCATGGTATTTAAGCTCATGTGTAGTACCCTCTTGTAATGAATAGGACTGACATATGTAATTAGTAGGATATTGCAGAAGAGACAGTGTCACTCATGGGACAAAATATTTTGCATTTTCTGTCTTATCTTGAATTGCTTGTTCTGGGGAAAACCAGATTGCATGAGGACAACCAAGCAGCCCTACGGAGAGGACTGCATGGTGAGGAACTGAGGCTGTCTGCCTATGGCCCTGTGGGAAGAGACTTCAGGTGATTGCAGTTCCAGCTGATAGCTTGACTACAACTTCATGTGAGACCCTGAACTAAAAGCACTCAGCTAAGGTGTTCCTGGATTCCTGACTCACAGAAACTCTGTGAGAAAAATAAATGTTTATTATTGTCTCAAATCATTAAGTTCTTAGATAAGTAGATATTCAACAATAAATAGTACAGATTTCATTTTGTTCCCAGAGGATGATCATTTCATGCTGTTAGCAACCTTTCTCTCTGGTTCTCAGTGAGGCCAGTGCCTCAGAACAAGTGTCTTTTACTCCTGCTTATGATTAATATTATGTGTCAACTTGACGGGGCCTCGAGGTGCTCAGATATCTAGTTAAACATTATTCTGGGTATGTCTGTGAACACATTTTTGGAGGAGATAAACATTTCAGTAGGTAGACTGAGTAAATCAAATGGCCCTTCTACTGTGGGCAGGCTTCACACAATCTATGGAAGGCCTGAATGGAAGAAAAGCTGAGAAAGGGAGAGTTTGATCTTTGCCTGACTTCAAGTTGGGATATTCAACTTCTTCTGCCTTCTGACTTAGATGTGGACTGACACTATATGCATACTATCAGCTCCCCTAGGTTTCCAGATTGCTGTCTATAAGTCTTAGGACTTCTCAGTCTTCATAATCACATGAGCCAATTCCTTACAATGAATCAGACAATCAATCAATCAGCCTATTGGTTCTGTTTCTCTGGAGACTCTTGACTAAACCACTACTTTTACAAAAAGAGTGTTTGGGTATTTCTTCATTCAGTCCCTTCTCTTCTGCCTCTTTGTGGTAGCAGACAGGACTTAATGAAAAAGTCCTGTGTTTTCCCGAGTCATAACTTTCTGAGCAATGAGTCTTCTCAGCTATGTCTGCCAGTCCTGAGTCTCCTGACACTTATTTTTCCAGTACATGCAATGCCTTTCAGTACTACCTTTCAGAGATTACTTAAGAGTAGTTTTGTTCAAGGAGGTAGTCAGTAAACTGTGTTTAGACTGACTTAGAGAAAACCCCTAGGGAAGAAGATGTTTACATATTTTTATTCTCATTGTAATAAAAATTAAAAATTACAATTTATTGAATTGTAATTTTACCAGTGTAAGAATTTACCAGTGTAAGAATGAGCTTTACAAGAAAGGAGTTGCCTAGACATGATGTAAAGTCACGTTGATAAAATTAATGGGGCTGGTCCCTTTGTCAGAAACAGGTAACAGACTACTGGGTAGTTGTTAACAACTACTGAGTTATTAAAGGAATGACCATGAATAGTGGCAGCTCTTGTTTTTGTTTATTTGTGTGTATGTTGATTTATCTTTCTGAGGAGAGTGCATGCTTGTGGTTGTTTCAGGATATGTGATGCATGGACTTTCCCAGAATCTACTCGTACAAGCTGTGGGGCAGTCCCCTTGCCTAGGTCAGTGTGGTAAGCAGTGGCCAAAAGGCCCCAAAAAGATCAGGAATGCTGCAGCCACCTGAGGCTGGAAACTACCCACGATGCCATCTTGCTCATAATCTTAGCTTGAGTGATCGGCTGCCAGAGGTTCACCTCAGACCTATTTCTTCCCTTTGAACTCCATCACCAACCCTCCCATCAAGGCTGATGACTGATTTTGAGTTTTCTTTTTTATACAACAACACTTGAAGAGGTAAAGTGACTCCTTTAAGCCACATTGCTGGCAAGTGGTAGAACTATTACATAAACCCTTAGTCATTTGACTCAGAAAACCACCAACTTTCCCTTAAAATATGTTACCCATAATTTAAGTAGCACTGATTCCTATTCCTACATGCTGAATATGTAATTCTGGAAATGTCACAGTCAGCTTACTCCTTGGTGACACTCTTTTAAATAAAACTAAATCACCTTGAATAAAATGTTACTCTTGCCATGGAATTTTTGCAGATGAAAGCCTTTCTCTGACCAGGGATCTGACCATAGACCTCGCTGCCTCCTTAGGTCAGGGCCAGGCTACAAATTTCTTTCTAAAATTCTCCCACAGCCACAATCCTTCTGCACATTCAGAAGCATTCATTTATTCAGAAATCAGGTCTGGCTGTGCTGTGTGTCCTGTATCTGGACTAATTAGCTGAATCGTGTAAACTTGCTGGTAAAAGAGACCAAATGCACAGATTCAACAGCTCAGAAGGGCAATAAGTGTCAGGAGGTAAACTAGGCTGCTATGCTTTACGGCAGCATCTCAAAGTGTGGCCCTGGACCAGCAGCATCAGTGTCACCTGGGAATGTGACAGAAATCTGGATTGTTGGACCCGAACCCAGACCCACCAATCAGAAATTCTGAAACTTCTAGTTATAAAGTAAATAAGACATAAGAATGTAATGTACAGCATGGTTACTAGAATTAATAATACTGTGTTATATATTTGAAAGTTGCTAAGAGAATAGATTTTAAAAGTTCTCACTACAAGAAGAAATTGTAACTATGCATGGTAATGGATGTTAACTAGGCTTATAGTGATTATTTTGCAATGCATACAAATATCAAATCATTATATTATATACTTGTAATATATTTTATGTTAATTATATCTCAATAGAAATAAAAATAATTGTGGGAGTGGAACCCAGAAGTCTGAGTTTTCATAATTCCCCCAGTTGAGTCTGACACATGCTCAAGTTGGAGAACTTCCGGCTTTGAGTATATTTGTAATAGCATTCAGGGACTCACTCTCCCCACATGCACATCCACAATACATTGCATCCATTATTTTTACATTAGTGTTTACTTATCAGAAGGAAGGGAAATCAGCTCACACTGACAAGGAGGCCATTTCAACACAATGTGGGTTCTTGAAAGGTGAGCAGTTTTACAATAAAGTCACCAAAGAATGGAATCCACGGCCCCATAGTTTTAAAAAATTGTTCGGAGATGCTGAAAGCTTGCCAGCCATTGCCTCCTGGAGCACAGACCTAAACAGAAGAATCGGGGGTAAGAGGGAAGCTGGGGTCAATTCTGATATGGACCCCAGCCCCTATTAGACTAGCAGATTCAACATCTAGTCATGGATCTGGTTCATCAGCCTCTGGAGAGAGCCAGTCTGTGGGACAGCCACACATCTTTCCCCATGGAAGATACAGAACAAGAGCCGTCCTCCTGGCTCTTGTCACTGGTGATGCTGACAGCTTTATATCCTCTGTGGACAGAGGAGCTAAAGGGAGGTGCCATGAGAGCAGATCTGTGTGTCATGGAGGGAAACGGATATTCTTAAAGAGGAAGAAATATACTGCACCAGGGAAATTAGATGGAAAGACCATAAAGGTCTCAGGTTGGCAAAACCAATTAGCAGATGTTTACAGAAGATAACCCCTAAGGTCAGACAGCATTTGCTTTGATGTCAGTACTCTTGAGTTTGAAAAACAGATTAGTATTCTCTGCAACACGTGCAGTAGAGACACCCAAGTTTACTTTCTGCTAGAGCCTTAAACCAGCTGTGCACCCCCAGGCTGGTGACTGAAAGTTCGCAGCATCTCCCCATTTGTGAAAGGAGAGGGTTATGTGAGATCCTTCTGAAGGTCTCTTCCAGCTCTGCCATACCAGGAAATCCTCTCTGGCTCCTGGGAATTTGGGGGAACATGTCAGGGCCCAGTCATCTGAAATTCTACTCCTGAGATTTTCTGAGCAGTGCCTCTTTATCAAATTTGGTGGAAAATAGAATTTCTCATTTCTTTTACCTCTGGTCTACCTCAGCCACTTGCAAACAGAAATCATTTCAATCTGAATGAAAACAAACTGCAGGAAATACCCTGGGAATGGTCCCAGCTTGGCTCACATGTGAGTCATTGGCACAAAAACCAAAATCCAGGAGCTGTAGTGGCAGGTCCAAATAGGCCATGCAAAGTTTCATGACTCGTTTAGGGGCATTTTGAGTGCACTCTCATGGATGCTTTTGTTGAAAGTACAGTAGGGAAAACTTTCTGGACATCTTGGGAGATAAGAAGGGATTTTGGAGGGAGCAAAGTAGAGTCCAGGTAAATCAATATATCAGATTTAGAGAGATAAAATGGATTTACTAAAATGACACAGAAGCAAAGCTTGGGTATGACCCTGAGTCTGCCCACAGATGATGGAAGGAATTGTTATCATTTTCACTGTTTCTACTGTTATTAAAATCAGCAGCTTCCATTAATTGTACTCCTCCCATGCCCAGCCACTATGCAGGTCAGTGATAAGTTATATTTCAGTTCATGCTGTCAACAGTTGTGGAAGGATTTTCCCAGTTCTGGTAAATGTTGAATCACCACCTCTGCATATATATTACATATATATTTATTTACATATACTATTTACATATAAGTATGTAAGCAGAAAAAAGGCTCTACTTTATAGTTCTTGCCAGTTTCCATGGTGGAAATACTCCCACCATGGCCAATTTCAAGCTGCCGATATTATATCACAAAATGTGGACATGGGAAAAGATATACAAAATAGGTTCTCACAAGCAGGTGCAAGCTGGCTTCAGTACAGCCCGGTCTTTTCTTCATTGTAAAGATGAAGACTCAGAGGCCCAGACAGAGCCACTTGCCCAAAACACTCAGCAGTCTGAGTCCAAAACTTGGGCTTTTGCTCACCATGCTTCCCTGTCTCTCTCTAAAAAATAGCAGTCTGACATTTGGGGACCTGCCTGTTGCAAACCTGCCCTCTGGACTATGAACTTCCATTCTATGCACATGCTTGATGCATTCACTTTACTATCATATTTCTTCAGACACTGGTGTGTAAGAAAAAAACTCTCTTCAAGACCTTCTGTCCTGCACTCCAATTTCCCACTCAGATCCCCCAAAATGGTATTTGTCTAGGGTTCATCTTTCCTCTCACATAAGTCTCCAGAATAAGGAAATAGTCTGAACACTTTAAAACCATATCTGGAGTCTTCCATCAAGACCCAGAAATTGATTTTCTTTTCTTTTCTTTTTTTTTTTTAGTATTTTTAAATTAGTGAGTCAGAGCCCATTTGATCATTTGTGGAGAGAGCAGTTTACCCAGAAGCAGCTACATAGTAACAGAAGTTTGCAGCTAGCTCAGAGGAGTTTCTGTTTCTCCCTCTTGACTCATAAACATTTTTGTTGGAAACACAGCCATCTGTCCTGCGAAGCTGTGTCTCTCGAAGCATCAGGGAATGGCCTCTGACTGGGATGGAACATCTTGGTGAAGCAAGAACTGTGGAACTCTCTTGGAGTCAGAGCCCCTGCTGTAGTCCCAGCTCTGGGAGGGAGTCAACTTTTATCATCCCCCTCTTCTCATATGGAGGAAGGGAAGAATCATTCCTGGCCTGCCGTATCTCCTGAGAGTGTTCAGTGGATATACATAAAAGGGTTTTGAAAACTATAAAACATTACACAGATGTAAATTGTATCATCCATTATGGAAGAATACCGACTAAGGGACTGCATAATGTCAAAAATCATGGACTCCTTTGAAAACAATGAAATTAAACTTTTATGTATATAATTCTTACAGAAATCCAAAGAAAACAGTTTCTTGATATGTGGAAAGTATCATTCATATTTAAATGTCTAGGCTCATTAGAGCCTTTCATATTTAAATAGTCTATATTGAGAAATTTCAAAGTAATCCATACTGGTAGAAGCTACAAAACTAAAAAAGAATTAATTTTGTATTTATTCATTTTAGAGAGGGGCAGTGAAAGAGAGAAAGAGAGAGAGAGAGAGAGATCAATTTGTTATTTCACTTATTTATGCATCCACTGGTTGCTTGTTGTATGTGCCCTCATGAGGGATTGAACCTGCAAACTTGTAGTATAAGATGACACTAATCAACCGAGGTACCCAGCCAGGGCTTCAACATTTTTAATGTACATTAATCTGGATATGATTTGTACAAAACATCATATTAACTATTTTTTAATAGAAAGGTCACCTTTATTTAAATTTCAGAATTTGTTAAGATGATATTAAAATAAATATTTCCCTTCATTTTCTTAAAGAAAATCATATAATCAAAACATTGCAGTAACTACTAAAGTTGTAAGTATAAGGATATAATTTAATAATTACTTCTTTATATTTTCCTTGATATTTGTTTATAAAAAAGATTTAATTTACACTGCTTTATGCCTTAGAAAGAGGAAATCATAGTATAAGGCTAATTGTTTTTATGACTACTGATTTGATTTTATTTCTAGAAAAATTTATACAATAAATTTCAGCAAAAGAGATCATAAAAATCAATGTCAGTGCACCTAACATATCAAGTGTTTCTCATATAGGTAAAAGGTTATGATAAGCTATTTTAATTCTCTTACTCTGAACTCATAATTAAAACAAGTCAATAAAATATAACAACATTATGGAAATAAGGCATAAGTCACTCAAAATAGTAAAAAAAGCTAAAAGGGGAAAACAAGTAAATAAAACACAGAAGTTCATAATAGAGAAGAAATGCTGACATTGATATAAATATACAATTTAGCCCCTTTGACTGACAGAGGCACTGGCAATAAATAAACTAAAAGAGATATTTCCGAAACACGTCAATCAAACAAGTCATCGACTAGTACCTTTAGCTAACATTACAGTAGATCTGGTTTATGCATAGCTTTCTTAAAACACACACACAAGCACACACACACACACTCATTTTCAAAGGTGAAAGATAAGAATTCGGTGGGAACTGCTGTAGGGAGTTAGTAATTTTTTTAAAAGATTTTATTTATTTCTTTTTAGAGAGGGGAAGGGAGGGAGAAAGAGAGAGAGAGAGAATCAGTGTGTGGTTGCCTCTCACATGGCTGCCACTGGGGACCTGGCCTGCAACCCAGGCATGTGCCCTGACTGGGAATCGAAACTGAGATGCTTTGGTTCGCAACCTGTGCTCAATCCACTGAGCTACACCAGCCAGGTGAGTTAGTAATTTTAATTTACTAGTAAAACAACTGTAATTTTAGATTTGGAGGAAATATATGAAAATGTGCTTCTCAAATTTTAGCAGCATCAGAGCCAAACACAGACAGCTGGACCCCATGCAGCAAGAGTTTCTGCAGCAGGAGAGTTTCTGCAGCAAGAGACTCAGCAGCAGGTCTGGGCTGGGGCCTCACATGTACATTTCTAATGGGTTCCCAGGGCACCACACGCTGTTGATCCAGGGACCACACTGGGAGAGCTGATGCTCTGGAGCACCTGACTTGATCTCTTTGTTTGATAGGCTTTCTCCAGAGCCAGAGCGAGGTGCAGGCACCTGATTCCCAGCCCAACATCACCCTGCTATTTCCACCAGCATGAACTCTCTGCGAGAGCTAGTCTCAGGAACATAAGCCTCACTAATGATGAGAAACTTTTCCATAAACTTTTGTGCAAAAGAAAAATATACATTTGCTAATTAGCTGTAATTGGGCAGATCTGCTAGCAATAAAATCTGTGCTCAGAGATTTAGAGAGAATGTGACTTTTTTTTCTCTACTGACACAGGCAAACCAGAGACAAAAAAGATAGAAAACTAGTCTAAAGAAAGTCTTCAAAATTAGAGTCAGAAAGTAAGTTAAACCTCACACCTCACAAAATGCTTAAATCATTTAATCTAAGTAATTAGCAAAATACCTTGAGATAATAATATAGCTTTCATATGGATCACATTTATATTTCACTGCATGTAAAGTATATTTAATTATTAAATGCTTGCATAGTCTTGTTGGATGTAGGGTTGCCACAAACCTTTAATTTATAAAAAAAATTAATCTGTGTGAAGCATAGTAAAGCAAAGCTCAATGAAATGAGGTATGCCTGTATTGGCCCAAATTAACACTCAGCAATTGGCGGTAACAGTAGTAGTACTCACGTGGGAAACATCAGCTGCTTGTCATCACATGTAAACCCCAGTCTGGGTCTTACATCTTACTCATCTCCCAGCAACTACCATTAGCCTTGTTAACAGTCAGAGTGATCACAGGAGCGAAGGACCTCTCTCAGGCACGTGGCACTTGTGAAGGGCAGAGTGATCATTTGAACCCAGCTCTGATGCTGAATCAGGACCCATACAAAATGGACAGGGCCCAGTGCAAAATGAAAAGTTGAGGTCCCCAGTCAAAACAGGAATTAAGAATTTGCAAATGGCAGCAATAGAGCCTTGGGCCAAGCACAGTGTCCCAGGTGCGGGGCTGGCCTCAGTGACCATCCAGTAAGAGCCCTGGCCCCTCAGAATCAGCTCAGGGCATCAGCAGCAGCATCCTCTAGGAGCTAATTAGGAATGCAGATCTCTGGCCCCACCAGACCCACTAAATCACAGTCTGCATCTTCAAGGCTCCCCAGGGAATGCATGTGCCCATTGAACTTGAGGAGGCATGGCTGCCAAGCCTTAGCCCTCTGACCCTGCACTGACCAACACCAGGCAGATCTGAGCACTGGATTCTGCCTACTATCATTCCCATCACCACCCTGAGCCAGACCTAGATGAGGGCACCGCCCATATTTGGTGCAAATATGGTTAAATCTTACTGTGTTCTAGGTAGTTGTGCATGTACTGTTTGCACATATCAGCAGGATGTGCATCAAAGGGAAGATGAAATCTTCCCTTTCAAAACAGTCCAACCAACCCTTATAAAGCTGCTCAGGCAGACAGGTCCTAAGCCCTCTGGTCGATGCAGATCCAGGACATCCTGGTTGGCATGCTGCCCAAATGAAGCCTCAAGATGGGCTCACCTGGGTTGCTCTTTTTGTTCCTGCTTATATCCCAGGATATTTCCCCCATAGTGTGATCCTTGGCCAGAGAGGTCAGGTCCAGAGGCTCCTGATGCAGTGCTTGCCTAAGGAGCACTTCCAGGCCCCCTGTGCTGACTTCATTCCTCCACGGGCAGTACCATCAGGGTCCCTGGCTTGATATGCTGGCAGCTGAATTATTTGGGGGATCAACACAATCCATCAGTGAGACTCTGGTAATACTAAGTATCAAAATGTTGGGTATCCTGAGCCATTTCTTCCCAGTAAGATTCAGTGATAGGCAGAACAATGCTGTGCCCCCCAAAGATGTCCATATATCAGTCCCCAAACCAGTGGTTGTGTAACCTTACACTGTAAAAAGGACTTTGTAGATATAATTAAGGATCTGCAGATGAGGAGATTATCCTTGATTATCCTGGTAAGCCCAAGGATCCTTATGAGAAGATGTCAAGAGGGTCAGAGTCAGAGATGTGACAGTAGAAACAGACTGACGTGAGGCCCTGAGCTGAGGAATAGCAGCCACTAAAAGCTGGGCAAGGCCAGGAAACAGGTGCACCCCCAGAGCCTTTGGAAATAGGCATGGCAGCTAATGTATTCTAGACCTCTCACCTCCATAACTATAAAAAAATAAATTTGTGTCTCTTTAAGCCACTAAGTTTGTGATAATTTGTTACAGCAGCAAAAGGAAACTAATACAGCCCCCCTGAAAATTTGTCTGTCTCCTAAAGCAACCAGCTAGCTCAATGTGCAGAGGAATTTCAGGAAAAGTAGCTCCCAGCAGGCTGCCAGGTATTTATTACATACCCAAGAGAGATAACATGCTCCAAGTCATTGACTTAGAAAAATTTACTTCTAGGAATTCATTCTCCAAGAAGTGTTAATAGAAAATGCTGGCATAATTTAAAAATTCTACCTCATAAGTCATGAGGTTATCCAAGACGTTAAAAAGGACTAGGGATGTTCACTGGGTCACCGCTACCCTTGTGCCACAACTTCCTTCTCCTTTGCTTCCTGCCGGTTCTCGGCTTCTTGGGTGTCTTCCTGACATCACCTACTCCCCCTGTCCCATCTGGAGACAGACAGAAGCTCTCCACTTCCTTTGCAAATTTCCCAGAACCTGTTTAATGAGTCCCCTGACTTCCAATTTCTGGTCAAAGGGACAGGTGTAGCCCACAGGTGATGGAAAGGAGAAGACAGAGTGAGAGGTGTCCCCTCTAACTAAGCGGAGTGTCCCTAGACACCTGAGGAGCAACTAGATAGTGGCTGTATATTTGAAACCCTTGGAGGAGTTCAGAAATATATATATACCCTACCATGAACCCATTAAATCAGAATCTCTTCTCACGTGGCCAGGACACCTGCAGTTTAAATCAATCTTCCAGACTTAAATGATGATCTACTCAGGAGGTGAATCCTTCAAATGAGAAACCCTTCATCACAGGTAAGGGAGGAACCTTGCAGATTCCACCACAGACTTTTCACACCAGAGACCTAGCCTCAACTGAGGGCAATCCATGGGGATTGTGACTTAGCAGGTACTTTGCCATTTCTCCCTCTGAAATGCCAACTCTGCCATTTATTAGATAAGTCATCTCACTTCATGTCTTTCATCTGTAGAATGGAATAATAGTCCTTACTTCTTTGGGCAACTCACACCATTAAATCACACAATGGGCCCACTGTAAGCACCCAGCCATTAATATTGCCATGCTTCCCTGTGCTTCCTATGGAGCCTGGGGCTTCGGGACTATACAGTGAAGCATCTCCACACATCTGCAGTTGCTGGAGTATCTTATCCTACCAGGGACAAGGTGTCTGATCAGTAGAAAAGGGGGCACTTCCCACACACTGGCTATGTTCCATTCCTGAGCCTGTGTGCACTGTACTCACTGCACATTGATGGGTGTAGTAGTAGGTTTTCCAGATGGGTGGTGCCTAAGTTCTGTGCAGGGGACAGACACCTATTGCTTTGGTGTCCACAAGAATGGCCAGCCCTTCATGCCTTCCACACAAGGGCAATCAGTGATGCACCACATTCTACCTGATAGCACTTGGCTTTAGATCTTGTTTCCAAAGGTAATAAATCTTACCTGGCACTCAGGCAGGCTGTTATAAAATAGCCGCTGATAAAACTTTTCAATGATACCTTTTCCTCTTTGAATGCCACCACCTTCTCCAGCAGCTGAGGCCCTTTCTGTGTGTGGATACTCACCTGGGCCTTGCAGAATGGCAGAGCACATATGAAAGGCTTTTCCCCTTTCTTGGGCCTCAGATCCGACTCATCGACCCTGCTCTGCCCTGGAAAAATGATAAGTCCTGGTGGTCGCCTTTGTATTCCAAACACTCTGCAAGAAAGAGAGGAAACAGCACAGGAGCATTCATAGCATGAGCTGGAGCTTTCACAGGAGCTGGAGCTTTCACAAAAGCTCAAGCTTTCGCAGGAGCTCTGCGGGTGAGTTAGCACCCAGGGAATCTCGCTTCCAGGAGACCCAGAGAGAAAGTGGACTCAGGAGAGAGAGGAAGATTAGGGAGCAGAAAGAAAGGGGCTGCTCTGCTGCCTACCTCCACAAAGTCCCAGTTGATACGGTGTGGGACAGTTTCCACGTCCTAATTGAACAAGTAATGTATGATTGAGGCTAAGGTATGCTTCTAGAAATTGAGAGCAAACTTCTGAGAAGAGTTTTATCAGCAAGCTTTTTCTGAAGTTTTACACTATTCCAGGAGACTTAAAATTACAGATTCGAAGTAAATAAAAAAAGAAGCATTCAGATTACATATATATCAAGATAAAGCAAAGTGATATATGTGAAACACCTAAGTTATAGTGATGGTTTTTTTAGTCTATAGTGAATTTTTTAATTCTTATCTCTGGTAGTCTTACATATATGTCCAATTTTAATTGGCATATTTATCTGTTGCTTTAAAGTATCTTTGTATGAGGAACCACACAAAAAAGCATACAGACCTGCCTGTTGTGACTGGCACATGTTCACCTGACACCCTCACTAAGGATGAATGAACTCTTTAAAAGGGAACGAACAAGCTTCAATCTACAACGTAACTATTTTCAGACCTTATTGTGGCTGTGTCAATAACCCACATCATCTCCTTGTCTCCACTCCCCTGGTCCTTGTAAGCTTGCACCTTATGACTCAAAGCCCCCCGTCTTTTTCTCATCTCTCTTCCTGTTTCCCTTGGAAGAGCCCATCCAAAGGAAAGCATACTCTTCATTTCCTTGACTTAGCAATCAATCTCTCACAGAAATCTCATCTCTATTCTCTAGTCTCTGTATCTTTAAGGTGGCTTCACTGGAAATGGTCAGAACTGCCATCTGACATTACCGCCCCCCGCCATGAACTTGAGAATTGGATTGGTTTAGATTAGTATTGTGAAACTGATGTATAATGGGTCCAAGTTGCAGATATGCTGGGAAAGAAGAAAATCAGAGAGGCCCCAGGCACTGTGTGGAACCCATTTGTCTTAACGTACAGCGTGTCACTCTGGAAGGGGTTTGCGGCAGTTCTTCAGTGAAGCACAGACAAAGGAGTGTCTCTGAAGGTGTTGGATGCAGCCGTGGAGAAAGAACCCCTAGGAGGTTGGATGTGGCTTCTGTGCCCACTGGAAACCTATTTCATCACAGAGACATCTTATGTCACTCATTTTTAGCTTGCTCCTACAAAGGGACTAGAGCTGCTTTCTCCTTTTAATTTCATTCCCAACAAGCTTTGTGATCATGAATTCACCTCATAGGTATGTTTGTCTACAGGAAGGAAATGTGTGCGTTAGGCTGAGAGATGTCTCCCAGGCAGGTGCCATCTCTCTTCATACAGTAAATGAAAACACTGGGTTAGTCTTTTGAATTTGATCAGTGTATTTGCTCTTCAATCCTGATATACTGAAAGAACAAGCTTGGAAGCCAGCAAGGCTGGGAACCAAACCATGAACGTAGTAAAGTGATCGGATAAGGCCAGCTGACAAGGCCTCATGGGAAACTGTCGCACTGCATGCCACAGGAGACACTCTGACCTCAACAAACATTTTCTCCTTTGAATATCTACAGATGTGTCATGTTAGCTATGTGTCAGGCGTCTTTCACTAGTGAAACACTCAGTGAATTCAAAGTGACTTGAACTTGACTCAACCTGTTGGTGAAGGAAGATTTTCTCTATACCAGTTTCCCAATTGTTCCACTTCTGTCGAGAGTACCAGGATTCTAGCATTAAGTTAAACTCAAAGGCTCAGAAGCATTTATATCAACCTCATAACCCCTTTCTAGTCAGAAAAACATGTCCTGTTGATTTTTTTGCCACCCCTTAACTGTCTTACTTCCCTTTTCTCACCGTCAGGGATCTAATTCCTGACTTCATCAGCTCATGTGAGAATGACATTTCTAGCCTACGCCATTTGGAATACTTTTGATGATTAACATTGCTATTTAGATGTAACCAAATTCCCTCACTAGAATTATCCATAAGTTCGCCCAACACCACCCACTTATTTTGTTGCTTAAATACATACCTTGCACCCTCTGTCACGTGATCCATCTATTGTTGAGTATCAAACCATCCCAAATTTTCATGCTTAAAATAACAATCATTTATTTTGCTCACACAGCAGAAATTTGGGCTATGTGGAAATAGCAAGTCTGTTCCACAACAGGTAGCATCAGATGATGTGGCTGCCTGGGGGCCCAGAGGACCCACTTCGTGGATGACCTGCTCACATAGCTGGCAGATTGGTGCTCTGCCAGGACTATGGGATGGATGCCTCTTCATGTCCACAGGCTGTTTGGGTTTCCTCACATCATGGTAGCTGTGTGGCAATTGTCAGCATCCCAAGAGAACCCAAAGCAAGTTGTATCATATTATATGACCTAGTCAAGTAGTGTCACTTCCACTGTAATCACAAGGCCACCCAGATTCAAGGGGAGGAAACGTAGATACCATTACTCAATGGAAAGTGTATCAAGCCACACAGGAAAAAAAATCATGGCGAATGGGAGATACCATTGCAGTCATATTTTTGGAAAATGCATTCTGTCACATGTAGAGTATGAATCAGTGATTGGTAATCAATTCATACCTCCTGTCTGATGGGGCAAGGTATCATACAGCAATGTATCGCATTCTCAGATCTTGGAGTTTTCCACCTCATCTTAGCACTGAGGAAGCTAAAGCAAAGAAAAATTGTGACTTACACAAGTCATGGTCAATGGCAGATTTTGGATCATCTGACTAATTTTTTTATTCATCAGGTTTGAATGTGTGATTGGAAATATTTATGTTTAAAGGGTGTCCAAGACGATTTGTAAAAACAAGCAAATTCAGGGAATACTGGGCCACAGCTTACTGCTCACTGGGCCTGCAGGAACTGACTGTCACGCAGGCATCTTGTTACCAGAAATTCTGGAGGGTGTGGTTGCATAGCCCAAATAGTTACAGCCCTCTCCAAATGGAAGCCATTATTATTAGTCCATAGCCGGGTGCACACACTAATCTCCCCAGATAATTAGGAGAATGACTAGTCAAGTTCCCCATCCTGCCCTCGAGAAACAGCATCAAGCACTGACTTGTTGGGGACAATTTAATCCATGCTGGTGTGCTGGCATGCTGCCTTTTCCCCTCAAATTATTGAAGAAGAAAGTAACCTGTTGCCACAAGCAGAGTTGTTCAGGTACCAGCTGCAACTGTGAACTGGCAGAGGCAAGCATGCACTTCATTATGCAATTATCAATAATTAGGCACTCATTATTATTCCATCACCTGGGAGCCAGTACCCACCTGTGCAGGGCTATCGGGGGACTGGCAAAGAAGTGAAACAGAGCCTGGCTTGTTCTCTAGGAACGCGACATGTGGCACCAGCAGCTCCACCCTTCACATGCAGTGAGGCCGCACCGACTCACAGGCAGGTGCAGATGAACCAAGGCCCACCGTTTCAACGATGCGAGGGTCACAGTCCCTGTGTTCTCATCAGGCTTCAGGCTTCACTTGTGGTAGATGGACAATATGGAGTCCACGGAGAAGGGAGGGGGAACTTTGGCTTTATTCTCAGTGAACAGAAAACAGTTTCTATTTACAAGCTTCCTTAAGTAAGAAATGCAGGCTTGAACTGGGGAGAAGTCTGACTCTTTCTGTGTAAAACAAATCCTCTTAAGTACCGCCTGGGCCCAAACTCAGAGCAAGAATTCTTTCTTATTCGTCCTTTGACCTCCTGCCACATAGCACCTGGCAAAAGCTGGATGTCAGCATATGTTTCAAGCAGTGAGGGTGTCAGGAAAAACTTATCGTCAACAAAAGAAGACCTGTAGGGAGGGTCTAGCTTTCTCGCACAGAGAACATACATGTGACTGGCTTGTTAAATGAGGAGTTAGAAATGGAAAAGTCCAAGTACTTAAATTAATTATGTAGGGAGGGAACTACTTGTCATGGGCAAATAAACAGGAGATACACAAATAACTATAGATTTTGAATTAGTAGAATCGGAATCAGTAGGATTAATAGGCATAGATTCCATGCAGTGAATTGAGTACCTTCAAAATCTGTTTATACCAAATTGAAAATATTTGAGTTACTTGTATCCAGTAATGATTGGTTTGAAAAATAATTCATTCTTTCCTCTCTTCCATAAGGAAGAACTGGAAAGGTAAATTTATTGATTTAGCTATTGGAATGCACTATATAGTATCAGTAGTTAAATAGACACAGGCACTTTTAATTGACCACAAGTTCAGAATTAGCCTCAAAAAATGTAAGGGTTCTGGCATTTAGATACTGGTGATAGTGGCACAACTCTGCGACTATTCTAAAAACCACTTAATTTTACACTAAATATGCATTTAGAATATGATGCAGGTAGCACTTTTGAAATATCTTATAGCTAATACTGATTCAAATGGATTGATATTGAAGAAAAAAACAGAGAGTTATTTTACTTATTATACCAAGTTCATTGAGAATCTAAACACTGGGAGGGAAATACCAAAAATATTTCAGACAACAATTTGAGCAAACTGTTTTTTAAAATACATTTTATTGATTATATTATTACAGTTTTCCCATTTCTTTCTCCCTTTTATTCCTCTCCCCTGTGCACCCCCCTCCCACCAGCATCCCCCCACCTTAGTTCGTGTCCATGGGTGATACATATAAGTTCTTTGGCTTCCCCATTTCCCATACTATTCTTAACCTCCCCTGTCTATTTTGTACCTACCATTTATGCTTCTTATTCTCTGTACCCTTTTCCCCACTCTCTCCCCTTCCCCTCCCTCCATGTGATCTCCATTTCTGTGATTCCGTTTCTGTTCTAGTTGTTTGCTTAGTTTGTTTTTGTTTTTGTGTTTTTTTAGGTTCAGTTGTTGATAGTTGTGAGTGTGTTGTCATTTTATTGTTTATATTTTTGATCTTCTTCTTTTTATTAGATAAGCCCTTTAACATTTCATATAATAAGGGCTTGGTGATGATGAACTCCTTTAACTTGACCTTATCTGGGAAACACTTTATCTGTCCTCCCATTCTAAATGACAGGTTTGCTGAATAGAATAATCTTGGATGTAGGTCCTTGCCTTTCATGACTTTGAATACTTCTTTCCAGCCTTTTCTTGCCTGCAAGGTTTCTTTTGAGAAATCAGCAGATAGTCTAGTGGGAACTCCTTTGTAGGTAACTGTCTCCTTTTCTCTTGTGCTTTTAAGATTCTCTCCTTAACTTTTATCTTAGCTAATGTAATTATGACGTGCCTTGGTGTGTGCTTCCTTGGTTTCACCTTCTTTGGGACTCTCTCGGTTTCCTGGACTTCCTGGAATTCTATTTATTTTGTTAGATTTGGGAACTTCTCCATTATGTGTTCAAATAAGTTTTCAATTTCTTGCTCTTTTTTTCTCCTTCTTGCATCCCTATAATTCGGATGATGGGACATTTAAAGTTGTCCTGGATGTTCTTAGGCCTCTCCTCATTTTTTTGAATTCTTGTTTCTTCATTCTGTTCTGGTTGAATGCTTATTTCTTCCTTCTGGTCCAAACCGTTGATTTTCATCCCAGTTTCCTTCCCTTCACTGTTAGTTCCATGTACATTTTCATGTATTTGACTTTTTACGACCTTCACTTTTTCCTCTACTTTGGGACCATACTCAACCATTGCTGTGAGCATCCTGATTACCAGTGTTTTGAACTGTGCATTTGATAGGTTGGCTATCTCTTCATCACTTAGTTGTATTTTTTCTGTAGCTTTGATCTGTTCTTTCATTTGGGCCACATTTCTTTGTTTAGGCATACCTGTTACATAGTAAGGAGCAGAACCTTAGTTATTTGCCAGGACAAGGTAACCCATGTTACTGCTTTGTGGTGCTGTACGTAGGGGAGGAGGTCCAAGAGAGAACAGTGCTGCTTGCTTGGCTCTTGACTGTCTTTCAGTCACTTCCTCTGCTACCCATAAGCAAATTGGGCTGTTCTGGTGCTGATTCCTAGGTGGGTGGTTTTGTGTACATTCTAGGACCCTGTGGGTCTCTAGAATGAACTCTCCTGTGAGGCTGAGACTTCCTCATGCTGCTGCAATACCCGTAAGTATTTTTTAAGTCAGAGGTTTTGAGGCTTTATTTCCCCACACTGGAATTCTGGGTCACGTGGTCTGTCTCACTTCCCAGCTTTGACCTCCCAGTTTATCCACATGCAGATGTGGGACCACCTGCTCCACCAGCTGCCACCTTACCACAAGTCCTCATGCCCTGGCTGCCTGTTTCCACCCTTCCTACCAGTCTGGATGAATGTTTCTTCTTTAACTCCTTGGTTGTTGGACTTCCATACAGTTTGATTTTCTGGCTGTTCTGGTTGTTTTTTGTCTCTAAATTTGTTGTTGTCCTTCTTTTGGTTGTTTGAGGAGGCAAAGTATATCTACCTACTCCTCCATCTTGGCCAGAAGTCCCCAAACTATTTTTATGGCCTTGTTATGAAAAGGCCTTTTAAAGTATTATAGAAATCCTCCAAACCAAAATCAATAAATTTAATCATGTAATTTAAATTTCTTGTAAAGAACATAGCAAAAAATTATTTTTAAGGACGATGTACAAAGTCAAAGCATATAAAAGAGAGAAAAACTTGTAGCATGTGATAAAGGACTAAATTTTGTGATATTCAGAACTCAAAGGAATCAATTAAACAATATAATCCAATAGAAAAACAATACCAACAAAAAGAGTATGGATGAGTAGTTTACAGAATAAGTTTCAATAATAAATGAAAACATGGCCTCTCACTCAAAATTAAAGATGTGCATATTCCATCAATGAAGCAATGTCAGTTTTTCCTATAAGATTGGTAAATATTAAGATTTATAGTAGACTTGAAAGTTAAGAGATTAGATCTTAAGTGTTATCACTATACATATACACAAAAATCATAACTAGGTGAGGGAATAGAGGTGTTCATTCACCTTACTGGGGGAATCATTTTTCAATATATGTGTGTAACTAATTATTGCATTGTCACCCAAAACTTACATACATTTCAACAATATCTCAGTTAAACTGGGAAAATAAATGTTTATGGTAGGTAAAGAACCTAGCCTCTTGAATCCAACTACCTGCGTTCACCACATACTAGCTGTGTGACCTTAGGTTAGATACTTAACCTCTCTGTGTCTGTTTTCTCTTTTATAAAATGGTAGTAATAATACCTAACTCACAAATGTGTTTGGAAATAGAATGAGACAATACACAAAAGCATTTGAATAGGACCTAACTCATAGGGCGCGCTAAATGAGTGTATCTGTTGTGGAGAAACAGATACAATTTTTATTTGTTGGCAAAATAAATTAGAAAAAAATATTTTTAGAGGTCAGTTATTGACATTATACCCATGTTTAGAATATGCATACAGTAAATGACTCCAAAATTCCACTGTTAATATTTAAGTACGTGGGTCTCCTCACAAAAGTGCACCATATTATGTGCATAGGATTGCTCCCTATGGCACTGTTAGTCACCAGCCACAAAATGGGTAGCAACCTGTCTCTCAAAATGGAAGTAGTTATTGGAATGTGATGCAGTTCTCAAAAATAATGGGATTCTTATCCATGAACTGATATTTAAAAGATCCTAGATGTATTTTGAGTAAAACCAAGTAATGTATGAGTTCTTATACTGGATAATGATGAACTTTTTTTTGAAATTTTAAATTTTGAGTTACTAAGGAAAAAGAGATGCATGATATTTATCTCCTTTTCCCAAGTGCAAAGAATTTAGGTTGTGTGTATAAAAGTATGTGCTTTTAAATATTCTCCTCAAAATAATATAAAACCCATTTTGAGTGTCAGGCTCACAGAGGAAGACTTTACTAGGGGCTCCAAGAGGGGGAACTGAGGTCCAGTGCTAGAGTTTGAAGGGCAGAAGAGGCTAATCCTAGAAATGTAGAGGTTTATAGCACCCTCCCCGCAACACTGACATCTCATGGTAGCAAGGTTTTGCAGGTTTTGTGAGCAGTGACAACTCAAACTTCCTCTGAGGCACAGAGTCCACATGAAAGGTTTTTTTCTCAGGTGGGGCTAGCTGTATAGGGTGTCAGCAGACTGGGAAAGAGGCAGATTAGTTACCAGACTTGAGCCTAAAGGGAAAACTAGTTTATCTTGTCTTAAAGAAAACATGGGAACTTCAACAATTACCAAATTACAGTGACCAGTGTAGACCAAAGACCAAGGGACACTACCCCAAATACTCTGGGTCATAGAAGACTCAGAAGACAGCAACACAACATGACTGGGACTTAATGTTCCTGCTACAAGAAGATGATTTAAATTTAGAAAAATCCAGGTTTTGTTACCAAAGGTAAGGGACATCATGGACAAATTTTGTCACTGAGACCTGAATTTATTTCCTTTTCCTACATCTTAAATGCAGTTTGTAGAGGAAAACTCATGACCTCATTCACATGTGTGACTTTTCTGGAAAGGTATGCATCAAACAGCTGGCAGTGATTATTTTGGAGACATGGACCAGGGTTAGGAAACTGGAATTTTATTTTATACTTTTCTATATTGATTAGAATGAATACATAATCATCATAGTAATTATAATATAAAACATTTATTTTTAATATACAAATTTTAAAGAGGGAAACAGTACTGGGGAAACATTACATGGTTCGAAAATAAAATAATGTGAGGACACAAGATGGTAGAGGAGTAGGTAGAAGCTACACTTACCTCCTCCCAGGGTGAAACTGGAATTACAAATAAATTACAGAACAATCATCCTGAATAGTGAACTGAAGACTAGTTGAAGAGAAGCCTTATAAACAAGGATTTACAGAAGAGGCAACATTGAGACTGGTAGAAAAGGTGAGATGCAGAAAGGGCTCACCCCACTCCCAGAAGTAGTGTCAGAGGGATATCTCAGCTGTGGGTGTTTCCCCTGTGAAATGTGAGGTCTCAATCCCAAGACAGGCTCTCCATCCCAGAGCACCAGAACCAGGAAGAGGCACCCACATAACATCTGGCCATAAAAAGCAGCAGGGTTTCTGTCCACCAGAGAGAGATGGCTAGAGGCACAGATACTCTCCTAAAGGGCCAACACAGGATATTTCATTTAAATCCACTCACCATGGGCTCTGGAGGAGGGAGGTAGAGTGGGATAGAGTTGCAAGAAGAGAGTCTGGGGTTTGTGGTTCTGGGGAGGGAGCTGATATCAAAGACACCATCATTTCTGGGCAGAGCACTCCCCTCAATGAAGCACTGGTCTGGAGCAAAGCAATAGCCCCACCCTCTGAAGTCCCTCTAGCCCACCTGTGGAGATTACACTTTGCTGAGTAGTACAGCCAAAGGCTCTTTCCTTTGACTGGGCCTAACAGGCAGCTGGCGTGCAAAGGTAGGCAGTGGCAGATCTCAGGCTGCCTTGAGACTTTTGTTGAACTGCTCCCAGGCCTGGTGCTGGTAAAGGCTGGCCTTGGTGCACAGCTTGGTCCTTTCTGCATGCACCCAGGTCCAGCAAGGGTAGCCACAAACTGTGGATCACTGGTAGCTCCAAAGAAGTGGCCACGGACCAATCACAAGCAATGTCTTATATTGACCTGAACCAGAGCCCCTCCAAAGAGTCTCAAAAACAACACAAATAGTGGCCTGCTTCAGACAACTCCAGAGTAGGTTCTAATAATCTTCACAATCTTCATAATCTCCCCATATCCAAGGGGAGATCTCAGCAGGCACCTAACCCTGCTGAGGCGAATTTCATTTTGTGGGATTAGCAACCGCATAGCACCTCACACACCATGGTTGGGGTTGAGCCTTACAATTACCCAGTCTGAGGGTTGATCCCATGCATGAATGGGCCAATAGCAATCAAAACTTAAATACAATAGGAGATCCCACATTACCCATGCAAGGGACATTCTCAGACCAACCAGCTAGGTGATCAAGGAGACTGCATCAGTAGAACCCACAAGACACCTGCTGCACAAAACCACCCTACAAACATGAAGACTGGGAATCCAAGCTGATCTACTTAATACATAGAAACTAACCAAAAAGGGAGCCAAAATAGGGATACAAAGAAATAGGCTCCAAAAAGAAGGAAAAAAAAGAATAGGAGAAATCTTCAGAAAAAAAAGAGCTAAATGAAATGAAGGCAAGCAATTTATCAGAAATGGAGTGCAAACTGATGGTTATAAGGATGCTCAACAGCATGAAAAAGGACATAGAAACCATAGAAAGGGACCAGTCAGAAATGAAGAATACAATATCTGGAATAAAGAATACACCAGAAGGAATAAACAGTAGGGAGAATGAAGCAGAGGATCAATCAGTGATTAGGAAGACAAAATAAGAAAAAAAAAAAACAGAGAGCAAAAAATAAAAAGAAAATAAAACTGAGGATAGTTTAAGAGATCTTTGGAACAACATATAACAACATTTGCATCATAAAGGTACCAAAAGAAGAGACAGAGTAAAGGGTCAAGAACCAGTTTGAAGAAATAGGGATGCAAAATTTCCCTAACTTGGTGAAGGAAAAGACACACAAGTCCAAAAACAGAGAGTCTCAAAAAAGGTGGGTCCAAAGAAGCTCACACCAAGATGCATCATAATTACAATGGAAAAGAATAAACACAAAGAGAGAACCTTAAAACCTTCATGAGAGAAAAAATTAGTTGCCTACCAGGGTGCTCCAATAAGACTGTCAGCTGATTTCTCAAAAGAAATATTTCAGGGCAGAAGAAGGTTGCATGAAATACTCAAAGTGATAAAATGCAAGGACCTATAACCAAGACCACTTTACCCAGCAAGGCTATCACTTAGAATTGAAGAAGAAGTAAAGAGCTTCCCAAAAACAAACAAACAAACAAACAAACAAACACAAAAACATAAAGGAGTTTGTTAGCACCAAAGAAGTATTATAAAAAACATTAAAAGGTTTGCATGAAGAAGAAGAAGAACAAAGAAGCAGGGGAGGAAGAAGAAAAGGAGAAGAAAGAGGAGGAGAAATCAGAGGAACATAGGTAAAAGAATACAATGGCAATAAAAATGTACCTATCAATAATCACTTTAAATGTAAATGGATTAATTGCTCAAATTAAAAGACATATGGATCCTCGCTGGTGTAGCTCAGTGGACTGAGCACTGGCCTGTGCACCCAATGGTCTCTGGTTCGGTTCCCAGTCAGGACCTGTGCCTGGGTTGTGGGCCAGGTCCCCAGTAGGGGGCATGCCAGAGGCAACCACACATTGATGTTTCTCTCCCTCTCTTTCTTCCTCCCTTCCTTTCTGTCTAAAAATAAATAAACAAAATCATTTTTAAAAAAGACATAGGTTAGCTGAATGCATAAGAAAATACAACTCATACATATATGCTGTCTACAAGAGACCCACCTTCAAACAAAAGATACACATAGACTAAAAGTAAAGGAATGGAAAAAGATAGTTCATTTAAATGGAAATGAAAAAATGGGGTAGCAATGCTTATATCTGACAAAAGAGAGACACTATAAAATGATAGAGGTATCGATCCAACAAGTGGTTAAAACCATTGTAAACATTTATATACCCAGCATAGCAGCACCTAAATATATAAAGGACATCTTGATGGACATAAAGGGAGAGATCAACAGTAATGCAGTCATAGTAGGGAATTTTAACACCCATTGACTTCAATGGATAGATCTTTCAGACAGAAAATCAACAAGGAAATAGCCTTAAATGACTCAATAGATTACGTGGATTTAATTTATATATTCAGAGACTTTCACCATAAAACAACAGAATATACATTCTTTCAAGTGCACATGAAACATGTTCTAGGATAAATCACATGTTAGGACACTAAACAAGTCTCAATAAATTTAAGAAGATTGAAATTATATCCTTCTCTGACTACAATTGTATGAACCTGGTAATCAATCACAAGAATAAAACTGAAAAACACACAAACACATGGAGGCTAAATACCATGTAACTAAACAACTGAGAGGTTAAAAATGAGATCAAAGAAAAAAATTGAGACACCTTGAAAAAAAATAAAAATGAGGACAAAACAATTCCAAATCTATGGGACACAGGGAAAGCAGCACTAGGAGAGAAACTCCAGCAATTCAGGCCCACCTCAAGAAACAAACAAAAAAGTCTCAAATGAACAATCTAACTTTATACTTAAAGGAATTTGAAAAAGAACAACAAACAAAGCCCAAAGTGAGAAGAAGGAAGGAAATAAAGATTATAGCAGAAAAAATTAAATAGTGTCTAAAAAATACAAAAGATCAATAATATCAAGAGTTTTTCTTTGAAGAGAAAAACAAGATTGATAAAACTTTAACCAGACTTTTCAAGAAAAAAAGAAAGAAAACCCAAATAAATAAAGTCAGATATGAAATAGTAACAACTGATGAAAAGCAATACAAAGGATTGTAAAAAGTATTATGAACAACTATAATCCAACACTTTGAACAATCTGGTTAAAATAGATACATTCCTAGACAAATACAATTCTTCTAAAACTAAACCAGGAATGTTCAGAGAATCTGAATAGATAGAATAAAAATAGTGAAATTGAAGCAGTAATAAAAAAACTCCCAACAAACAAAAGCCCTGGACTGGATGGTTTCACAGGTAAACTTTATGAAACATTCAAAGAAAAACTAACACCTCTCTTTCTCAAACTATTTTAAAAATTCAAGAAGAGGAAAGACTCCTATGCTCATTTTTCAAGGCCAGCATTATACTAATTTCAAAACCATATAAAGATGCTACAAAGAAAGAAAATTATAGACCAATATCCCTGGTGAGCATATATGCAAAAATTCTCAACAAAATATTAGCCAACTACATCCAGTGATACATTAAAAAAGTGGTACACCATAATCAAGTGGAATTTATTCTGGGGATTCAAGTTTGGTGCAATAGCTGCAAATTAATAAATGTGACCATACCACATAAACACACCATATAAACAAAATGAAGGATAAAAACCACATGATCATATCAATAGATGCAGAAAAAGCATTTGATAAACTCCAGCACCCTTTTATGATAAAAACTCTCAACAAAGTGGAAAAAGAGGGAACATACTTCACCATAATAAAGGCCATGTGTGACAAGCCCACACCCAGCATCATGCTCAATGGAAAAAACTTCCAGTGGTTCCCTTAAGATTAGGAACAAGAGAGGGATGTCCACTTTCACCACTCTTATTCAACATAGTACTGAAAGTCCTAGACATAGCAATCAGACAAGAAGAAATAAAAGGCACCCAAATTGGAAAGGAAGAAGTAAAACTGTCATTATTTGCAGATGACATAATACTGTACACAGAAAACCCTAAAGAGTTCACCAAAAAAAAATACTAGAACTGATAAATAAATTCAGTGAAGTAGCATGATACAAAATAAATATCCAGAAATCACTTGCATTTTTATATAGCAGTAATGAACTATCAGAAAAAAGTAACTAAGTAAACAAAACCATCTATAATTATTGCATCAAAAAAGTAAAATGCCACCCTGACCAGTGTGGTTCAGTTACTTGGAGCATCATTTTGTACACAAAAATATTGCAGATTTGATTCCTGGTTATGGCACATACTAAGGTTGCAGGTCTGGTCCATGTTGGGGTGCATATGGGAAGCAACCAATCAATGTTTCTTTCTCACATCTCTCTCTCTCTCTCTCTCTATCTCTATCTCTATCTCTCTCTCTCTCTCTCTCTCTCTCTCTCTCTCTTCCCCCCTTCTCTCCCCATTCTCTATCTATAAAAATCAATAAATTTAAAAAAATAATAAAATGCCTAGGAATAAATTTAACAAAGAATGTAAAAGACCTGTACTCAAAAAATTATAAGATACTAAAGAAATTAATTGAGAAAGGTACAAATAAGGGGAAGCATACACCATGTTCATGGACAGGAAGAATTAACATCATTAAAATGCCCATACAAAACAAAGTAATCCATAGCTTCAGTGCAATTCTCATCAAGATACCAATAGTATATTTCATAAAACTAGAACAAATATTCTAAGAATTTATATGGAACCATGAAAGACCCTGAATAGCAACAGCAAACTTGAGAAAGAACAACAAAGTTGAAAGAATCATGCTACCTGATATCAAATTATAGTACAAGGTCATAGTAATCAAAACATCATGGTATTAGCATAATAACAGACACATAGATCGAAGAAACAGAATACAGAACTTGGCAATGAACCCACACCTTTATGGTCAATTAATATTTGATAAAGGAGGCAAAAGCACACAATGGGGTAAAGACAGTCTATTTAATAAATGGAGTTGGGCCCTGGCTGAGTGGCTCAGTTGGTTGGAACATCCTCCCATATACCGAAAGGTCATGGGTTTGATCCCTGTTCAGGACACATACAGGAGGTGACCCATCAAATTTTCTCACATATCAGTGTATCTCTCTTTTTTTCTCTCTCTCTTTCTGTAAAATCAGTAAATATATTTCCAAATCTCATTGGAAATCTCATTTCCAATGAGATTTTTTTAATGCAAATAAATGGTGTCAGAAATATTACACAAATAAATGCAAAAAAAAAATGATTAGACCACCTTTTTACACCATACACAAAAATGAATGCAAAATTGATTAAAAGGTTAAGTGTATTATAAAACCTAAAACCATAAAATGCCTAGAAGAAAACATAAGCAGTAAAATCTCAAACACTTTTCTTAATAATTTTTTCTTACCTATTTCTTTAAATAAGGGAAACAAAAGAAAAATAAATAAATGGGACTACATTAAACTAAAATGTTTTTGCACAAGGGAAACAATCAACAAAACAAAACAACAAACTAGTGAGTGGGTGAAGATATTCACCTATGATACACCTAATAAAGTAATAAGGGTTAATATCCAAAATTTATAAAGAACTCAGGCAACCCACCACCAGAAAAACAAAAAACCCAATTAAAAAGTTGACAGAAGAACTGATTAGACATTTCTCCAAAGAGGACATACAGATGGCCAATAGACACTTAAAAAAAATTCTCAATGTCACTAATCATCAGAGAAATGCAAATTAAAACCACTATGAGATATCACCTCATACCTGTCAGAATGGCCATCATCAATAAATCAACAAAAAAGTATTGGTGAGACTGTGGAGAAAAGGGAATCCTTGTGTACTTTTGGTGGGAATGTAGATTGGTGCAGCCACTGTGGAAAGTAGTATGGAGTTACATCAAAAAATTAATAATGGAACTGCATTATGACGCAGTTATTCCATTTCTGGGAATATATTCAAAGAACCCAAAACATTAATTCAAAAGAATATATGCACCCCTATGCTCATTGCAGTGCTATTTAAAACAGCCAGGATTTGGAAGCAGCCCGGGTGTCTATCTGTAGATAGGTGGATAAAAAAGCTGTGGTACATTTGCACAATGCTACTTGGTTGTTAAAAAAAAAAAAAGGAAATTGTACAGTTTGTGTCAGCATGATGGACCTGGAGAGCATATGCTAAGTAAGCCCATCAAAAAAAGACAAGTACCATATGATTTCATGAATATGTAGAATCTAATTCACAAAACTGAACTAACAAGCAAAAGAAAGACAGACTCACAGATGGAGTACAGGGTGATAGCTGTTGGGAATTGGGTTTTGGGAGGGGGAATGGAGGGATTGAGCAAAATAAAGGGAAAAAGAAGCACACATAGACAGGGACACAGAGTGGTCATTGCTGGGGAAACGTGGTAGAGAGAGGTAGGGGAGGAGATGAGGGGATAAATGGTGATGGACCAAGACTTGGGGTGGTGAACACACAATACAGTGTACAGATGATGTGTTGTAAAATTGTGCACCTGAAAACTATAATTTTGTTCAGCTGTGTCACCCCAATAAATTCAAAGGAAAAAAAGAAAATATTGTAATTTCCCTTGGGTAGGTGATCTCTCTTCCATCAATCTTGGTTTCACCACTGGTAGTGTGGAAATAGCACCTAACTACTCCTTGGATGGTTAGGGATTGAATGAAATCTCTAATTTCCTGCAATGGGGGAGGTAATAAAGGGCTGCTAATAATACTCTGTGAAGCCACAAACACTTGCTAGTAAGTATGAAACCCTATTAGAAGAGGTAGTTAATGCCTTGTGTGTTTTTCTTCTACATCTCTGAAATGAATGCATGGTCCCTTGGCTTTATGACTAGGAGAATGGAAGCAGAAAGGGTAGGGAGATCTTAAGAATGCTTAGTTGCATTTTAAGGGGAATGTTTATTATGTGAATATTTTCCCTGGCTTTTTCTTCTGCTTGAAAATCTTTTTTTCCAAGATAACTTCTTTTTTTTTTCTAAGATAACTGCTTTAAGTATTTGCTGTGATGTCACTGCAGCCTACCCTGATCACCCTAATTAAAACTGCAGTGCTCTTGGGACTCTCAATTCACATGATTCTGTTCTAATTCCCAGCCCCTAAAGTTTGTATCATTTTCTGACAAGTGATTTGTTACATACCATGTTTATTTTTGGTTGGTTGTCTTCTCCTTTACACAGACATTCATGCACTCACAGACAAGTGCACCCATATGTCTGCAAGCTGCATGCAGGAAGGGAATATTGTTCTGCTCATTGATTCCTCACAAGCATTTATAAAAATATCCGACACATGGCACATGTTTAAAATTTGTGGAATAAAGCACACATGAATGCTCTTTAATGCTTCTATCGGATACTTTTTAATGTTAGAATCTTCACAAATTTTGTTACTATTAAAAGAGTACTTAGGGATTTAAGGTTTATGATGGGAAAGAGTTCAGAAAAATGGTTAGAATCTGACATTTTGTCCACATGTAGCCAGAAAAGACACTGGCATTTGGGATGCCCTTCACTACCAGACCCAATAAGCAATGGCAGCAATTGAATCTTTTATGGGCACTTTTTTTCAAATGGCTGGCAATCTGAGAAGATGGTAGGTTCATACCCTAACAGACCATCTTGCCTTCTCTTTCTAGGCCAGACTTTTTAGACCAGGGAATAAACAAGGTGAGGCATTTGAGATTCAGGGAGGATTAGGTGATAGAAGCTGCAAGATTCCTGTCCTGAGCAGTTAGCTGTTCCCAAGGGTGGTGGTCATCTGTCTCTCCCTGGAACACAAAGGCCCTGATGCCTCCAACTTGTCCCCAGGTGGTAATCTCTAGCAGTGCCCCAGGAGGTCGCCTGTTTTCCCAGGAGCCAGGATGGGCCTTATCTGTAGTTTCTGAAACAAAAACTTAAACATACTATACATTACTTGCTAGACTTATAACTTTTTACCTTAAGCTAAAATTGTCCAAGTCTTTAGTCCCCTATCACACCCTCCTCTCTGCCAGGAGCAGCTTTTTCTGACTTTGGAAGTCACTTCAACCCCTGGGACTGGAAGAGAAAACCAAGATCTTTATCTTGAATATGGCACTCTCAATAACTCATCACAGAAGTGGAGGTGCCAGATGCTGCCTGTGTGTCCTTTAGGTGTTGTCTCATTGAGCAAATGACTAGGGCAGTGATCTGCTCTCTGTGAAACACCAGAGACCTGATGAGACAAAGTGTCCCTGGAGAGGTGGTAACGAAGTGAGCTCAGGCAGTGTGAATAGAAAAGAGCAAACTATCCCCAAAGTGGCAAGGCTCTAAATCCCCAGGGTGTTCCATTTGCCCTTGGCCATAAAAAATGACAGAGTTGGGTTAAGGATTTTGCATCCCTTATTAGCCATTAGCATTTAACAACAAAGATGAAAGAACTCAACAGGCAATTTTTGTCACTGAGATCTTAATTTATTTCCCTTTGCTGAATCTTAAATTAGTGGTTAACTGATGGCAAGACCTGTACCAAGGGGGTCATGTTTCCAGCCAACATTTCCTAAAGCCATTAGATATCAGTGTTTGCCTCACAATAAATCTGGAAGCTGAAGTCTGACAAGACTTGGGGGGGAAATCCACACTCAATCACACTATCTTTTAGAAGCAAATCTAGGCCTCTTGCCTATCTCTTGTAACTGCCCAACAGGATGCAATATAAGAAGAGATCATAGTAGGGGGGAAATCCTTTTAGTTTTTGATCTTCTTCTTTTCCAGAAATACTGACAGTTGCTGGGAACCATTATCTACTTACCAGGGTTTAACCGTTGCTTAGATCTCCCAGATTACTTTTAAGCTAAGATCCATTTGAAAAGAGAGAACAAAGGAAGTTTGTTTGTTTGTTCCAAACAAAGAAATTGGATGGAATAGTCCTAAAAGACCCTGTGTATTCTATTTTGGTCAAGGGAAGGCTTTTAATCTACCTCCTGCTTCTAAGTGTCTCAGTATAGATAATACTTTTACAAATACTCTGTTTATTATGCTACCTTTTAAATAGCTTAGCAGTAGTTCCTGGAGAGCAATAGAGATTGAAAATGAATACTAGTATTTATTGAGTACCAATTGTTTACAGGGTACTGTGTTTTTTCATATATGTTTGACTTAATTCTGTCAATAATCCTACCACTTCTATCTGATACTTTTTGTTTGTCAGAAATTGTTCCCATTTTCCAGAAGAAACTAAGCACTGTCACCGGTAACATCATAAACTGATTTGGAGACCCCAATTTGAGAACCCTTTAGACCTTGCTCAAACCTTTCATATTTTGGCTTGCAACATATCATACCTTTTATTTATTCATTCAACAAATATTTCTTGAGTTTCACCTATATTTTAACCACTGTGCTAAGTTCCAGATACAGAAGATATCAGAAGACCTATTCTTTGCTCTTATAAAGCATTTAGTCTATTGAGAAAGACAATTATTAAACATATTTATGTGAATAAATTTTAAATCATGGTAAGTGCTGTGAAGGAAATTCCAGGGTGCAGAGACTAAGTAAGAAATTTAATCTGGGCCCACTAGGTTATGAACTGGGAGGCAAAGAGGGATGCTGGAGGAGTAAGAGACCTGGCAGAAGAAACATGCATAGGGGTCCCTGAGGCAGAAAAAGCTTATTTGAGAAACAGAGGAGACCAGGGGGCCTGGAGATTACTATTAGGCAGAGTTTGGGAGACGAGTTTAGAGAGACAAGCAGAAGGCAAATTATGAAGAGTGTAGTTGCTCATGGAAATAATTTTGTACTTTATCATTACATTATTGAAGAGCTATTGAACAAATTTAAGCAGGTGAGTGTCAAAACTGATTTTCATTATTTTAGATCTTTTGGTTGTTAGAACATAGACTGGAGAGAGCCTAGGTAGAATGTAGGAAAACTGGTTCTGTGACTGTGGTCCAGATGAGAGATGAGATAAGTTTGGAGATCTCACTCTCTTATTCCCTCCCTCCCTCCTATTCTCTCTCTCCCTTCCTCCCTTCCTTCCTCCCTCCATCCCCCTTCCCTCCCTTCCTCCTCCTCCTTCTTTTCTCCCCCCCCCCGCCCTCCCTCCTCTCCCTTTCTCTGTATTTCCAGTCTTTGGACAATGATGATTGAATATGCCAACACTGAGTCTTTGAGCAATTGGGAGTGTGTGGTATCATCTGCTGAATGGGGAAGCCAAGGTAAAAGCAGATTTAGAAATCTAGGGGAGGCTGACATTCAGAGTTCAGTTCTGAGCATGTTGAGGTGGATGTGATTCAGTGAAACATTTGGTACATTGGTAGTTGATTATGTAATTATGAAGTTCAGAAAAGGGATCTAGACTAAGGTGAGAATTCGGGCTTGAGGCATGAACTTGGAAACCTATAATATAGTGCAATGATTAAGAAGTTTTTGAAGTCAGGTCACCAACCTTGTAAGTTATTGTATGACCTTGGGCAAATTACCTTATCTTTTTGTTCTTGTTTACTTTTTAGTGTAATGGAGAAAATGTTGTATAAGTTTCTTGTGATAAGATAATACATGCAGAAAATAAATATTATTTTAGTTTCATTGTTAATATGGTAGTAAAAATAATAGTATTTATTTGAGAGAGAGAAAAAAAACATTGATCAGTTGCCTCCCCCATGCACCCTGACCGTGGATTGTACCTGCAACCCATGCTTGTGCTCCGATGGGGAACTATACCTGCAAACTTTTGGTGCATGAGACAAAGCTCTGACCAACTGAGCCACCCAGCCAGGGTACAGTAGTAGTATTTTTAAATAGAGGATATTTAAATGCTTGCTTAAGGGGAGCATAGAGCAAGAAGGAGTGCAAGCCCCAATTTCTAAGGATTGAATAGAAGAGGATAAGTCAGAAAAGTCCATCAAAAAGTAGACATCAGGGAAAAAGGAGAAAATTAAGAGACTGTGGTATGATGAAAGCCAATAGAATGTTCTCAAAGGATGGATGTGTCAACTGAAGGAACAAATAAAGACTGAGAAGTGCCCTGGCCAATGTGGCCTAGTTGGTTGGAGTGTCATTTCATAAGTGAAGGTTTGCAAGTTCAATTCATGATCAGGGCACATACCCAGATTGTGGGTTTGATCCCCAATCTGGGCACAGATGGGAAGCAACCAATCGATGGTTCTCTCTCATATCAGTGCTTCTCTTTCTCCCTTCCTCTCTCTCTATAAGCAATGAAAAAAAGGGTGAAGGTTAATAAAAAAGAGACTGAGAACTATCTTCCCTTTGGCCACGTAAATGCTTTGCTCACTACATCCAGTGTAGTTTCTGTAGCACAGTGAGTGCAGGTATGGAGGAGGGAACAAAGATGGTGTGTGTGTCTACAGCTGTTTAGGGAAGACTGGGAATAGAATACAGTGAGAGCTCATTAAAATGGAAAAGAATAGAGCACATTCAAATATTAAAGGCAATATTCTGGGGGGAAGAAAAAGAGAAAGACAGCAAAACAGAGAGGAAGATTGAAAATGCATGAGAGGGAGCAGAAATGAGGTCACTGAGAAGGAAAGATAGGATGAGGTTGGTGTCAGATTGGAGGAGAAAAAAGTCTTCCACTGTATCTGGGGAGAGAAGATGAGTGCAGAAGCAGGAGGGTCTGCAGCTCTGGTGAAAGAAATAGGGGTTTGTGTGTTTGGTGGGAATGAAGTCCAACATGTGAAGGAATGGCAAGTCACTGCAAAAAGCAGAACACTTAAAATAAAATGCATTGTGACTCCTGGTAGATCCACTCCGAACATTTGCTTATCCATTTACTGTCTGTGAGCTCTTTTCCCACAGGTGTGCGCTGCTCAGGACTGCTGGGAGGTTTGGTTAGGCATGCCCAGGTTTGGGATTTTCCTGGCTGAGTGCCTTGGAAGACCAGAGGCAGGAGGGAATGCATAGAATTTCCTGGCAAGGTGGCTCATTTAGCCAAATAGTGAAGGTTGAGGAAATATCCTGTGAAAAGATAAAGAAAAGATAGGGACTTATTTGCTATGGGACAAAGTTGCAGGGGTCACAGTGTACATATTTGCGAGAAAACAAAGCTGTGGGCATTTAAGACAGAAAGAAAACAATCCAGGACTATATTGAAAGTGGGAGATAGAAAGAGATATGCTCACATCTAGCAAAGGGATATGAGGTGTGTGGGGTTAATCCCTGTCAGAGATTCAAATATATTTGCCCACAAAGTTTCATTTGTTGTTTTGTTGAGTGCTGAGGCCAGGGTACCTGAGATCCGGCAGGTGAAGCCAGAAGCCTACACTGTATGTAAAGAGGCAAATGAGGAAAGAAGCACTGGGTGATATGCACTCATACTTTCTTTCTTTCTTTTTTTTATTGTATCTTAGCTTAATTTTCAGTATTTTATTTTTTATTGAATTTATTGGGATGACATTGGTCAGTAAAATTATATAGGTTTCAAGTGTATAATTCTATAATACACCATCTGCATATTGCATTGTGCTCTCACCATCTGAAATTTAGTCTTTCAGCACCATTTATATTCCATTTATGCCCAAAGCCCTTTCCTCTGGTAATCACCATACTGTTTCTGTGTCCAAGAGGTTTTTTTTTTAAGATTTTTTTTTTATTTTCAGACAGAGGAGAAGGGAGAGAGAAGGAGAGGGAGAGAGAAATATCAATGTGAGAGAGGAACATCAATCAGTTGCTTCTTGGATGTGACCATCCAGAGTCTGAACCCACAACCCAGGCATGGGCCCTGACTGGAAATTGAACTGGTGACCTTTCTCTTTGTGGAACAATGACCAACCTGCTGAGCCACACTGGTCAGAGCCCGAGAATTTTTTTTTTTTGCTTAATCCTTTTACCTATTTCACCCAGCTCCCCTACCCCTTCCTCTCTGACAGCTGTCAGTCTGTTCCCTGTATCTATGAGTATTTTTATTTTGTTTATTTTATTTATTAGATTCCACACAAAAGTGAAATCATGTGGTATTCGTCTTTCTCTGGCTTGCTTATTTTACTTAGCATAAAACCCTCTATGTGCATCCACACTGTCTCGAAAAGTACAATTTCCTCCTTTTTTACAGCTGAGTAGAATTCCATTGTGTAAATGTCCCACAGCGTTTTTATCCACTCATCTACTGATGGGCACTTGGGCTGCTTCCAAATCTTGGCTATTGTAAATAGCACTGCAATGCACATAGAGGTGCATATATTCTTTTGAATTAGTGTTTTGGGCTTTTTGGATATATTCCATTTTTAATTTTTTGAAGTCATTCCATACTGTTTTCCATAGTGACTGCACCAGTTTGCATTCCTAACAACAGTGCACAAGGGTTCCCTTTTCTCCACATTCTCACCAACACTTGTTTGTTGATGTATTGATGACACAGCCACTCTGACAGGTGTGAGGTGATATCTTATCATGGTTTTAATTTGTATTTCTCTGATGATTAGTGACATTGAGAATCATTTTAAGTGTATATTGGCCATTGTATGTCCTCTGGAAAAGTATCTATTTAGGTACTGCCAATTGTCTGCCAATTTTTGAAATTGGATTGTTTGTTATTTTGCTATTGAGTTGTTTTGAGTTCTTTATAAATTTTGGATATTAACCACTTATCAGATGTATCATTGTTGAATATGTTCTCTCATTCAGTGGATAGTCTTTTCATTGATGGTTTCCTTTGCTATGCAAAACCTTTTTAGTCTGATGTAGTCCCATTTGTTTGTTTTTCTTTTGTTTCCTGTGCCCAAGGAGATATATCAGGAAAAGTATAACTACAAGAAATATCTGAAACTTTACTGCCTATGCTTTCTTCTAGGGTTTTAATGGTTTTGAGTTTTACATTTAAATCTTTAATCCATTTTGAATTTATTCTTGTATATGGTGTAAGAAGTTGTTCTGGTTCCATTTTTGCATGTATCTGTCCAATTTTCCCAGCATCATTTATTGAATAGGAAGTCTTTACCCAATTGTTTATTCTTGATTCCTTTGTCGTGTGGAGGTGTATATATATATACACCATATATATATACATAGTTGTTCCTGAAAACCCTTCACTCTTTTCCCCCCATTAACCCCTCCCATCTCCCCTCTGGTTACTATCAATTTGCTCTTAATTTTAATGTCTCTGGTTATATTTTGCTTGCTTGTTTGTTCTGTTGATTAGGTTACACTTAAATGTGAGATCATATGGTGTTTGTCCTTCACCACCTAGCTTATTTCACTTAGCATAATGCTCTCCAGTTTCATCCATGCTGTCATGAAGGGTAGGAGCTCCTTCTTTCTCTCTGCTGCATGGAATTCCATTGGGTAAATGTACCATTGTTTTCTTGATTCATTCATTTACTGATATGCACTTAGGTTGCTTCTAGCACTTGGCAATTATAAATTGTGCTGCTATGAACATTGGGGTGCATAGGCTCTTTTGGATTGGTGTTTCAGCATTCTTAGGATATAATCCTAGCAGTGGAATTGCCGGGTCAAAAGGCAGTTCCATTTTTAGTTTTCTGAGGAAATTTCATATTGTTTTCCATAGTGGCTGCACCAGTCTGCAATCCCACCAACAGTGCTCTAGGGTTCCCTTTTCTCCACATCCTCTCTAACACTTGTTGTTTGTTGTTTTGTTTATGGTGGTCATTCACATCAGTGTGAAGTGGTATCACACTGTGGTTTTAATTATCTCTGATGGCTAGTGATACTGAGCATCTTTTCACGTGTCTCTGGATCCTCTGTATATCCTCCTTGGAGAAGTGTTTGTTCAAGTCCTTTGCCCATTTTTTCGTTGTGTTGCTTGTCTTCTTAGAGTGGAGTTGTGTAAGTTCTTTATATAATTTGGAGATTAAACCCTTGTCTGAGGTATCATTGGCAAATATGTTCTCCCATATGGTTGGTCCTTTTTTCATTTTAATGCTGTCTTCTTTAGCTGTGCAGAAGCTTTTTATTTTGATGAGATCCCACTTGTGTATTATTTCCTTTATATCCCTTGTTCTAGGGGAGATATCGGTGAAAATACTGCTGAATGGAATATCTGAGATTTTCCTGCCTATGACCTCCTGAAGGACTTTTATGGTGTCATGACTTATATTTAAGTCTTTTATCCACTTTGAATTTATTTTTGTATATGGTATAAGTTGGTGGTCAAGTTTCATTTTCTTGCATGTAGCTGTCTAAATCTCCCAACACCATTTGTTAAAGAGGCTATTTTTACTCCATTTTATGTTGCTGTCAAATATTAATTGACCAATGAGACTTGTGTTTATTTCTGGGCTCTCTATTCTGTCCCATTGTTCTATGTGTCTGGTCTTATGCCAGTACCAGGCTGTTTTGATTACAGTGCCCTTGTAATGCAGTTTGATATCAGGTATTGTGATCCCTCCTACTTTGTTCTTCTTTCTCAAAATTGCTGCAGCTATTCAGGGTTGTTTAAGAGTCCATGTAAATTTTTGAAGTGTTTGTTCAATATCTGTGAAGTATGCCATTGGTACTTTAATAGGTATGGAATTGAATCTATAAATTGCTTTGGGTAGTATGAACATTTTGATGATGTTCTTTCTTCCAATCCATGAACACAGTATATGTTTCCACTTATTTATTTCTTCCTTGATTTCTTTCTTCAGTGTTGTGCAGTTTTCTGAGTACCAGTCTTTTACCTCCTTGGTTAGGTTTACTCCTAGGTATTTTATTTTTCTAGTTATATCAAATGGGATTTTTTTTCTGATTCCTGTTTCTGGTATTTCATTGTTGGTGTAGAAAAATGCCTTTGATTTCTGATTATTGACTTTTTATTCCACTATTTTGCCAAGTTTATTCATTAAATTGAGCAGTTTTTTGGTGGAGTCTATAGGATTTTCTATGTACAATATCATGTCATCTGCAAACCATGATAATTTTGCTTCCTCTTTTCCAATGCTTTTTATTTCCTTTTCTTGTCTGATTTCTGTGGCTAGGACTTCCAATACTATGTTGAATAGAAGTGGTGAAAGTGGAAAACCTTGTCTTGTGCCTGATCTTGGTGGGAGGAAAGTTTTTAGTTTTTGCCCACTGAGTCTGATGTTGCCTCTGGGTCTCTTGTATATGGTCTTTATAATGTTGAGGAATGCTCCTTCTATTTCTGCTTTGCTGAGTGTTTTTATCATGAATGGGTGCTGTATCTTTCCAATGCTTTTTCTTCACCTATTGATATGATCATGTGATTTTTGTCTTTGCTTTTGTTTATGTGATGTATTATGTTTGTGGATTTGGGAATGTTGAACCATCCTTGCATCCCTAGGATGAATCCCACTTGGTCATGGTGTATGATCTTTTTAACAGATCATGATGTATTGCTGGATGCTGTTTCCCGATATTTTGTTGAGGGTTTTAGCATCTATGTTCATCAGCGATATTGGCCTGAAGTTTTCTTTCTTTGTTGTGTCTTTATCTGGTTCTGGGATTAGGATGATGTTGGCTTCATAAAAAGAGTTTGGGAGTCTTCCATCTTCTTGTATTTTTTGTAATAGTCTGTGAAGGTTAGGGGTTAGCTCTTCCTTAAATGCTTTGTAGAATTCTTCTGTGAAACTGGTCCAGGGCTTTTGTGTGTTGGAAGTTTTTTTTATTACTGCCTCAATTTTCTCATCTGTTACTGGTCTGTTCAGGCTTTCTGCTTCTTCTTCATTGAGTTCTGAAAGCTTATATTTTTTAGAAGTTTGTCCATTTCACCTAGGTTTTCAAATTTCTTGCCATATAATTAGTTCCTTGTAATAATTTCTTACAATCCTTTGTATTTCTGCGATATCTGTTGTAATCTCTCCTCTTTCATTTTTTACTGTGTTTGTTTGGGTCCTTTCTCTTTTTTTCTTAATGCCTAAAGGCTTGTCAATTTTGTTTATCTTTTCAAAGAACCATCTCCTGGATTTATTGATTTTTAAAATTGTGCTTTTAGGCTCTATGTCATTTAATTCTGCTCAGGTTTTGGTTATTTTCTTCCTTCTACTTGCTCTGGGCTGTCTTTGTTGTTCCTCCAGTTCTTGTAAGTGTAGCGTTAGGTTGTTTATTTAAAATGTTCCTATCTTTTTTAGGTAGGTCCATATCACTATGAACTCCCCTCTCAGGAATGTCTTCATTGTGTCCCATAAGTTTTGGATTGTTGTTTGTTCATTTTCATTTGTTTCCAGAAAATTTTTGATTTCTTCCCTAATTTCATTCCTGACCCATTCATTGTTTAATAGCATGGTATTCAATCTCCATGAGTTTTAGTGTTTTTGAGTGTTTTTCTTGAGGTTGGTTTCTAGTTTCAGTCCCTTGTGGTCAGAGAAAATGCTTGATATGATTTCAATTTTCTTGAACTTATTGAGACTTGCTTTGTGTCCTATCATGTGGTCTCTTTGAAAATGTTCCATGTGCATTTGAAAAGAATGTGTATTTTGCTTCTTTGGGATGAAAGGCTTTATATATATATATATATATATATATAATCAGTTAAGTCCATTTCACCTAAGGCATTGTTCAATGCTGGATTATCTTTGTTGATATTTTGTTTGGGATATCTATTCATTTTTGACAGTGGGGATGTTAAAATCCCCTGCTATAATTGTGTTGTTGTCCATATCTTTCTTGAAATCCTCAAAGATTTTCTTTATGTATTTGGGTGTTCCTCTGTTAGGTGCATATATATTTACAATGTTTATGTCTTCTTGATGGACTTTTCCCTTGAGTATTATGAAGTGATATTCTGGGTCTCTTTTTATGGCCCTTTTCTTGAAGTCTATTTTGTCTAATATGAGTATTGCTACCCTGGCTTTCTTTTCTTTTGAGTGTTTTTCTTGAGGTTGGTTTCTAGTTTCAGTCCCTTGTGGTCAGAGGAAATGCTTGATATGATTTCAATTTTCTTGAATTTGTTGAGACTTATTTTGCTTGGAATATTTGTTTTTAGCCCTTCACTTTAGACTGTGTAGGTCTTTTGTTCTGAGGTGGGTCTCTTTAGGCAGCATATGTGTGGGTCATGATTTTTTATCCATTCAAGTGCCCTATGTGTTTTGATTTGAACATTTAATTCATTTATGTTTAAGGATATTACTGATAGATACTTATTCATTGCCATTTTTTGTACCTATTTTCCCCTCTCTCTCCCTGTTTTTCTTCCTGTTCTTAAAGCAATCTCTTTATCATCTCTTGCAGAGCTGGTTTTGTGGAGGTTTATTCTTTTAGACTTCTTTTGTCTGGGTAGTGCCTTATTTGACCTTCTATTTTAATTGAGAGCCTAGCTAAATAGAGTAGTCTTGGTTGCAGGCTTTTGGTTTTCATTACTTGGAATATTCCTTGCCATTCCCTTCTGACTTGGATCATTTCCATTGAGAGTCAGCTGCTAGTCTTATCAGGGCTCCCTTGTATGTTACTTCTTGTTTCTTCCTTGCTGTCTTTAAAATTCTCTCTTTGTCTTGGAATTTTGCCATTTTAATTATGATGTGTCTTGAAGTGAGCCTCTTTGTTTTCCTCTTGATTGGGACTCTCTGTGTTTCCTAGATTTGTGTGACTTTTTTTCTTGTCAAATTCGGGAAGTTTTCCATCATTACTTTTTCAAAGAGGATTTCTATCCCTTGCTCTTCTCCTCTCCTTCTGGTATCCCTATTATGTGGATATTATTATGTTTCATGTTGTCCTGTAGTTCCCTTAACACCTCTTCATTCCTTCTGAGTCTCTTTTCCTTTTCTTATTCTCTCTGGTGTTTTTTTCTACCTTGTCCTCCAACTCACTGATTTGATCCTCTGCTTCATCCAGTCTGTTTGTAATTCCTTCTAGTATGCTTTTTATTTCTGAGATATTAGTGTTCATTTCTTCCTTGTTTTTGTTTACAGTTTGTACTTCCTTTTTCACACTGTTGTAATTTTCAGTTAGTTCCTTGTAGTTTCCTGTGAGTTCCTTGAGCATCTTTATAACCATTATTTTGAATACTGTATCTGACAGTGTGTTCACCTCCATTTCATTTAGCTCTTTCTGTGGGAAGTCTTTCATTCCTTTTTATTGCATATTTTTTGTCACCCCATTTTAGGTGACTCTTTTTGTTTGTTTCTGCACTTCCTGATGTTTTGCTTTGCTGGCTGTCTTTGTAGGATGAACTTCTATGGTAGGACTTCTATGTGTTTCCAAGGTGTGGTCTCTTCAATCTCCTTGTCTGGACACTCTAGGTTTGCCCTTTCTTCTGTTTGTGTGAGCTCTGTTGTTGTGTTTGTGTTTTTACCTTTGTTGGTGGTTTCTCTCCTCCAGTGGGTATACTGATGTTTGCAGCTCCCACTCATTCTTGTATGTGATAAGTGGCAGGAAGTTGGCAAAATGGATTAAGACAGAAGAAGAGTAGTCTATGGGATTTAAAGTACCAGCAAGTAGAGAAGAGATAGGAGATTCTTTGAATAGTATGTATACTTGTGCAGGGTTAGATGATGAGATATAGTAAGAGCAAAGAATAGAAAGTAGACATAGTGTGAGAGAGAATAGAGTTAACCACAACAATAATAAACTCAGTAATAAAGTGAAGTGGGCCAAGATCAGGGAGGGTTGCTGTATAGTATGTACAATTGTATGGAACAACAATTATTTATAATAGTACTGGAAAAACAATAATATGACAAGAAATATATGACTTGGATAACCAGAATAGAAAGTACATGATAAAGAGTAGTATGTTATTGGAACACAAGTGAAGCAAAAGAAGGAAAATTAATATACAATAAAGAGATAATAAGGAAAACCAGTCAAGTAATTCAATTAAACAGAGTAATAAAATGAAGAAAACTAAACAGAAAGAAGAGGAATAAAAAAAGACCAATAAAATAAAAGAAGTAAAAATAATGAAAAAATAATAATACAAATAAACAATAAAATGCCAGCTCTATGGGATAGTGAAGTGAATTTTGTCTCAGTTTCTCAGTTTGGGGGTTAGCCTTATGCCCCACCTTTGGATCTGTATCTGGACCTTTTCACAACTCTATGTCTTGTTGTCTCACTTAGGGGAAGGATAAAAAGAAAAAAGAGAGAGAAGAAAGAAAAAAATATATAAGCCTCCTCTGACTTTAAACTTGTTGAGCAAGTTCTACTGGTCTTCCTGGATGTCACAGGAAGTGGGGGGCTGGGCTTCACTTTTCTCCCTTCCTATGGTTTTTCGAGGATGGGGGACAGGGCTGGGTTACAATTTTCACAGTTGCCCAGCCTCCAGCCCATGTTCTCAGTGAGCTGCCAGGCCTCCACTGTCCATCTGCACCAGGCCTACGCCTTTAATTCACCAGTTGCACTGAGATCCATGTGATGCACCTTCTCCTTGCTCTTTTTGAGCCCTCCATAGCCGGAGCCCATCACTGGGCACACAGCACCACTCAGCTTCTGGGTGAGCAGTGGGAGTCAAGTGCAGGCAAGCAGCTCAAGTCAGCCTAGGGGTGAGTGGTTCCTGGAGCAGCCAGAATCAGTTGCAGGGCCAGTGGTACAAAACTGCTGCCTGCAAGCTGCCCAAGTGAAACACAGACACTCTAATCCACACTCCAGCAAGTGACCCGATCTGCGGGTACACAGCTCAAATCACTCTCCAGGTGAGCCAGCACTGCACGAGAGTTCCTTACAAAGCAGCTCTGAGTCTTGTGTGTGTGTGTGTGTGTGTGTGTGTGTGTGTGTGTGTGTACATAAAAGCCTCTTGTTTAAGCCCACCATTCTTAACAGGTGCATGGCTTTTTACACAGCCCAACTTTATAGCAAGTCTGGAGACTATCTGGGTGAGGGTCTGACATGGCCCAACTCTTCTCCCTTCTCCAGGTGTCACCTGGCTCCCCAATTTCTCTGGTAATGACCTCGCCAGTATCCATAGTCCCAGCGGGTGTATATCACTTCTGCGTGTCTCCCACTTCATCTCTATTCTCCCCAGCAACTTCCAGCATCCAGGTCCCTCCTGGTGCCAGCTGCCCTCCTTGCTCTGGTAGGGGAGAGAGCTGGTTACCTAACTCCCCTTCCAGTATCCTGCAGCAGGCACTGGGTGAGGGGCCACAGCAGCCCAGGTCCCTCCACAGATCACAGGAACCTTACTGTCCCAATGCAATCTCTTCACAATCTGTTTTTCAATGTCCTCTATAATTTTTGGCCTCCAAACTTCATATAAGCTGGGATTCGGTTGGCTGTTCACTCTGTTCCTCAGAAGGTCTGCTACGTGTTCCAGCTGGGCACAGGGTAAACTGGGCTCCACTCCCACATTCCTTGCCACCATCTTTAATATATGTTTTTGTCATATATTAATTGATCGTATAGGCATGGGTTTATTTCTGGGCTTGCTATTCTGTTCCTTTTATCTATATGTCAGTCTTTAAGCCAGTACCATGTTGTTTTGATTATTATAACCTTGTAGTATAGTCATAATACTACAAGGTTTGATATCAGGAAGTGTGATACCTCCAACTTTGTTCTTCTTTCTCAAGATTGCTATTGCTATTTGGGTTTTTTTGTGGTTCTATATGAATTTTTGAAATATTTGTTCTAATTCTATGAAATACACCACTATTATTTTGATAAAAATTGCATTGAATCTATAGACTGCTTTGGGTAATATAGACATTTTAATGTTAACTTTTCCATTCCATGAACAGAGTATATGATTCTACTTATTTGTGTCTTCTTCAGTTTCTTTCTTAAGCATCTTATGAATTTTTGAGTACAGGTTTTTTACCTCCTTGGTTAAATATATTCCTAGGTATTTTATTTTATTTCTGATGGAATTATATATGGAATTGTTTTCTTAGTTTCTCTTTCTGATAGTTTATTATTGGTGTATAAAAATGCCACCAATTTCTGAATATTAATTTTATATCCTGCTACTTTATTGAATTCATTAATCAGTTCTAGTAGGTTTTTGGTGGAGTCTTTAGAGTTTTCTATATACAATATCATGTCACCTGCAAATAATGACAGTTTTATTTCTTCCTTTCTGATTTGGATGCCTTTTATCTTTTCTTGTCTGATTGCTATGCCTAGGACTTCCAGTACTATGTTGAGTAAGAGTGGTGAGAACAGACCTGATCTTTAGGGAAACTCATTTAGTTTTTACCCTTTGAGTATGTTGTTGATTGTGGGTGGGATCATAGTTTCAAATCAAAGTATTTAATGCATTGACTTTTCATCCATAAGGATGGGGCCCTGTTTCTGGTGTATATACCACCATTTCTGTAGAATAAATCCATTGCCTGGCTCCATCAGGTGCTCCATCAGTTTTTAATCAGTGACATAGATCCCTATTGTCACCATAGCCCTCAATCCTGGTGGCTTCCAACCTATCTTCCAGATTGTTTGATCATGATGCTTGATGACTGAATCTTTGGGAATTGTTGGGGAGAGTGTCTTCAGTAGCTATGACCTTTCCACAGGCACAGACAACTTTTCTGACATGAATTATTTTCTTGAAATGTGTTGAATACAAAACAGAAGAGTAGGATATTAAAAATATTGCCCACTTCATCTCCTAAGTCTCCAGTCAGATTCTGCTTCCTTAATTTCTGAACAAACTGCTCTGATTCTCAGACATTGCTCTTGTATTTATGCATAACCCTTTCTTATATACCCTCCCCTTGTCCCCTTTCATCTACCTGGCTAAATCTGAACCTTCAGGTGAGACCTATCCTAGTTTCCATCCCTTTAATGGAAGTTCTCTGCATCATCCCCTACTCATAGGGTGAGATCTTTTATAATCTCCTAGTGCTTTAAGAAATCAGATGTTCCTTTGGCATGTAATTATATATCCCTACATTGTATGGCTTTTCAGGAGCATAGTCTGCTCTTTACCAATTGCAGCAGCCCCATCTCTGTCAGGAACCTCTTATAATATAGTAAATATTCACATATATTGAACACTTTATGGCAGGGCACTGTATTTAGCACTTTATATATATCATATTATTTAATACTCAAAATCATGTAAGGAAGGTATAATCATTATCATTTTATAGATTTTTTAAACTCAAAGAGCTTAAGTATCTTACCCAAGTTGATGCTGAGAAAAAGTGGTAGACCCGAGATTCTGACCCCAAAAGTCTGACTTCAGTCATCTGTCCTTACTCCACATTGGATTGGTCCCTTGTGACCATTACTTTAGTCTCTGTGTATATCCATACACAGACGTAAGTATCTGCTGTGGGTGGGGGGGGGGGGGGGCCCTGGGAATGAAAATCCTTAATACTATGTCCTGGCAGCTTTTCAAATTGCTTGATGATGTACTTTATTCTGGACAGGGTCTATTTTATTTAAACTTTCTCATATTGATGCACCTCTGGATTTCCCCCCTTGTTTTTTATTATTGTGGTTTGCATGGACATTTTGGTACATATATCTGTAGTTGTGTACAAATTTCTGTCAATAAGCTGAATGCCCAACACTGGAGGTGCTGAGTCAAAGGATACGCTTTTCATTTGAGAAGTGGCCACACTGCTGTCCAAAATATAGACTCCTCCCAGAATTATAAGAACATATCTGTTTCTTTGCATCTTTGATAAAACTGGGTTAGTAAGCTCATGAATTTGTGCCAATCTGATAGGGGAAATGTGATCATTCCATGTTTAATATTTTATTCATTCCACTGAGTAGTAATCATTCCATTAACCACTTCCTTTTTTTGTGAGCTGCTGCTTTCTAGACCTTGCCCATTCACGCAAAGTAATTATTCATTTTCTTATTGAGTTATAAGAGTATTTTATGTGTCCGAAATGTGTGAGAAATAGAGGCTGGAAGAACTGGATGGTCTGATCTAAGTGCCTTTATTTGATGCTGCACTTACAGGTAGACTGAGTCTGGACCAACTGCAACCCCAGGGTAGGCAGAAATTGGCTTTTTAAAAGAAAAAGTGCAGGGTTCATGGGACAATAAATGAAGGGTTAGTTTCTTATTCTTCTGGGTGCTACCTCAGTGTTTCAGGATGTGAGCTGGAACTACGGGTTAGGTAAAGGGCTGGGCTGTTCCCAGGTACAAGAAGGTCACTGTGACCACAGGCCATTATGGCTGCCATTAGATGTCTATGATGCATGGTGGGAGAGAGTTTCAATTAAACTGCAGGCTATCAAGTGAGTTGGGATAATCGAGTCATGAGGAGTCCAGTGGGTCGGAAAACTGACCTGACTGGGTCACAGGCAGTCTGGTGGGTTGGGAAACTGGCCTGACCCTTTCATTATGCATTAAGAAAATTAAATTTTATGATATGTATTTTCTTGGTTTGCTATTGGTTTTGGATAAAGCGATCTTCAAGACACCTTATTCAAATGTGACCATATGCTTGTTATATTACATTACATTATGTTATATTTAGAAATATCCTTGAAGTATATATGAGAAATTTAACATTAGCTATCAAAATGTGGAGAAGTTAATTAACTTTTTACATCTCATCATTCTATACTACAGTTTTAAAATACTATAACTGTATTGTCCTTGTAATTAAAAAGGTCATTCCCCTTTTTCTCTCTGGATATTTTAAACCAATAAACTGAAAGCACACAATTTTTAAAGAGAGGTACAGTAGCGTCCTCTATTTCTTTTCAATCTTTCTTGTTAGTGCTTTAAGCTCCCAGATTGTGAGTCAAGAACTTTTCTGAGACTGAAGCATCACAGTAAAATTCTTCTGTGGGCCAGACCAATGTTAATGGGTAATGTTTGGGGCAAAGGTCTCCATTTCCACATCTGCAGCTTTGTGCAGGCCTCACCTCTGGGAGGCCTGCAAGTATGAAGCCAGGCAGGGTACAATGTGCATTAGCAAGACAAAGGGCACACACGGAGAGAGCCCAGACAAGCTGGGCTTTACTGAAGATTTATTAGACCTCATGAAATCTGCCTGAGCCACCCGGCAGGTGATGGTCATTTAGGATTATCCAGCAACAGTTCTCTCTGCTTAAAAAGGCCAAGAGTACTGACGGAGCACCACATTGAAAGAGTTCATGCTGTACAGAACCCCAAACCTGGGAATTTGGAAATGTGGGAATGCTTTGGCCACTGCAGGGACCTCCCCCTTCACTTTTTGTGGTCTGAGTCCTTTGGTGTGGCTTTTTGTACTTGAGCATGTGAATAAGGCTTAAAGAAGGCAAGGCAGGGAAAGGTTCTTTCACAGAGCAGCCTGGAGTTTGAGAGGATGATTTTCAGAGAAATTTGATGCATTTTGGAAAAATGCTGCTCAAACCTTAAGACTCAATGGAGCATGTCCAATAATACTTTAAAACTCAACTTATGAGCATGAGATCTCTCTGGGGCTATACAAATGTCAGCTTCTCCTTAACTGAATGAAAGTTAAAAGTTATTGGGGCTTGGTTTTCCAGTTAGCCTTAGGCCTGCAGCTCATTAATAGATGGTTAGAAAATTCTTCTGTATTTTATTACTAGGAACTTCCCATTGGGCTGCCTTAAAGTGCCAGTCTCATAAGTCCCTATCTACCCATCTGTGTAATGGGTAAACGTTGAAACCTTCATGACAAAGTAAGGTGTCAAGAAAAAGTGGGAAGGCTTACTGATTTCTCCCCATGGAAAATGATCTCACTCCACTCAGCTCAACTTTGGAACTTAAAGGATACAAAGAGAGGGCTTTGTCCACCTAAATAAAATTTCCATTGTGCTTATTGCTGATATAATGTGAAAAAATACACATTCCTACACTTAACAAGAAAACCAATGAATTATGCCTTTTGATGGTTTTAAAAGAGGTAAGTAGGACTAATGGAGTGCACTCAACAAGTCAGGGCACAGTGGGAATATCCACATTTGGGCCCTTGAAATCAACCCCATGCCAGTGACTGAAGAAGAATGTATGCAGAGCTCACAGCGCATCATGCCAAGAGCTCTGCATTCTTGGCCTTTGATAAAGAATTTGGAGGAAACAAGGAAGACAGACAAAGATTCTGCTGTAATGCATGCCTGGTGATTCTGGTGAATATTGAGAGCCCAAAGCAAATAGCTCTGAAACAACGTTTAAGCTATTCGTTTTCCCATCAATATAATAATCATCTGTTTGACTACGGGTTATAGATGCACATCAGTCTTAATCTGTCATTGCCGAAATCTCCTTCCACACAATGGGATAGGCCTCAATTAATGCAAATTAAACCACAGTTGTCTTGTCTGTAATTGTCTAAACTAGCAAAGCGCCTTTCTTTGGTGAAAAGAGCCATCCAAAACTCCATGCTCTGGCTACCCCTAGGGTACACGCTTCATGCTTTATCTCTTTCTTGTGGCTTTTATCCACACAACATTAAAGGGACTCTATTTCCTTTATGCAGGCAAATAAAAAGTAGATTTAGAGAACAAAGATGAAAAGAACACATTCCACTGACTATGCCCTTCAGAGTCCAGCAGCCTGGTTTTTAGACATTGGCTAAGTTAAAAGTTGCCCTGGGTTCCTTTACATCAGAAATTATGATGAAAAATAAAATCCAGCACACGCTCGTAAGGACTTGTAGTACATTAAAATGAAGTTGTGTCATAGGCAGTTTTTGAGAAGGGATTTCCAGGCCTGCCTTTTAGCCTTGGTTACTGTGGAAGACGAGCTCAAGAGCGGCAAGTTTGCTATGTGCCCTTTCAATCTGTTCCCATTTAAAGAAAATTTTCCTTCAACCTACAAGCAGGTAATAGAGCCTCAGCTGCATCATTAGCTCTGAAAGATCAACCTCCCCACCAATCCAGCAGTTCTCAGGAGATATGTTCCACTAAGAATTTCAGGGGTTTCTGCTGTTTTTCCCAAGCAGATAATCATCAAACAAATCACAATTAAAATTCACTTAGCTCTGCAAATTAGAAACTTTAGAAGAGAGGATTTGAGATTCTTTCCCAAACAAGCCTAACCGCAGAAGAGTACAGATGTTGCAGAGAAGTAATGTGTGTGTCTGAAGGTTGTTCCATGCACCAAGCTGTGCACTAGATGGGGCCCTTTGAGACCCAAACATTGCCTGCCATCTGCCCTGGGCAGCATTGGAACTGCTCTTTTAGTTGTTATCAGGTAGGTTGACATACCTGGATTCAGGTGACACACCTACCCTAGCCTCACTGTAGTCTTACACACCATTTGATTGATATTATCTTCCTCATCACTACCACACACCTTCTTATACCCCATAACCATAAGCCCTTCATCCTCATAAAGTGACCATTGGTTGGCCAAAGTGGAGCACACTGACTTTTGTTCTTATATATATACTCTTTTCTGCTCTACTGACAGCCACCCACTGAGGCACATCCAATATACAACTCCTTCCAGGGCTTCTCTGCTCAGTTTCACCTCCTCTATTCCTATATTTCCTGTGGGCTCAAGCCACCAATGGACCTTGACTAATCTTGGTAGTAAACCCTTATTCAGGCATTTAATAGACCTGGAAAGCCAGACTACACTGGTGCTCCTGTTGCCTGATACCCTTGCTCCAAAGCCCCAGGTGATGCAAACACAGCCACCTTCCCTGAAGCTCACATGGTGCAGCGGGCAGAGCATGGACTCTGGTGCAAATGGTCCTGAGCTCAAACCTTAGATCTGCCACTTAGCAGCTTTTGTGCTTTATTTTCCCCACACATTACCACAAGATAGACAACAATAAATAGAAGTAATACAGAGGACCTGGCCTGTTTTGGTAGGAGCCTATAAGTTTGTCCCCAGTAATCTTCACATCCTGGTATCCATGTTCCTGTGTAATCTCCTCCTGCACTGAATCAGGGCTAGTCTTGTGTGACCAAGAAATTACAGAGGGTATATGATGTCATGTGACTTGTGAAGGTAGAATATAAGAGGCACTGCAGTTTCTTCCCTCCTCCCTAAAGTCAATGTTGTGTCAGGAGGACCCTCAGACAGCCCCATGGGAAAGCCCAGATGGAGAGGAGCTGAGATCCTCCCACCAACATCCCTTACCAAATTGCCAGTCATGTGAATGAGTTACCTTGGAAAAGGATCCTCAAACCTCATTCAAGCCTTCAGATGGCTGCAGCCCAGTTGACATCAAACTGAAATCTCAGGAGAAAGTCCAAGCCACAACTATACAGCCACACTGCTCCTGCACTCATGATTCACAGGAACCATGTGAGATAATAACATCATTTATTATTTTTTAACATTATTATTGATTGATTTTAGAGAGAAATGGAAGAGAATGAGAGAAACATCAATTTATTGTTCTACTTATTTATGCATTCACTGATGGATTCTTGCATGTGCCCTGACCGGGGATCAAACCCACAACCTTGGCATATTGAGACAACACTCTAACCAGCTGAGCTACCCAGTTAGGGCTATTATTGCTTTTAACCACTATGTTTTGGAGACATTTGTTATGCAGCAATAACTAATACATACATAACTAACGCACAAGTGGTTGGTGCTCAGGTGTTTGTGTCATTCTTTCCACTAAGAGGTCAAAAGCTGTCCTTTTTCTTTCCCAAGCATGTTATTCCTTGCCACAATTCACCTTCCCCCAACCCTGTAGTAATGTAATCATTCTTGGCCACATGTTATACAATATCCCTTACATGAAGATCCTTTCAAAGGTACAGGCCCCACCTCTCTCTGCCTTCCCTCTGTTGCACATGGCACTCGAGGGGCATGATTCAGCATCTACTTCCTGCAGAAAATCTTCTACAAAGTGAACCATTATGCAACGAGTGTGAGAAAAAGTCTGGGGCCCATTTGTGAATCCAAGTTGCATGTTAGCAGTCATTGCATAGCAACTATTCCCTATGTTTTTTCAAAAAATATCTTTGAGGGTCATTGAATTCTCCACTGAGGAAGCCTGAAGGTTTGAAAAACTGGTGTTAATTACAGGACAGAAAGATGTGGATTAAGAAAACTCCCACACAGCCTTCAGCACATGGCTGAACTTTGTACAAAAAGAGAGGTCATGGAAAATGGCCAAAGGTGCCTTGAGACAGGGAAGAAGTCAAGTGAGTGAATGTTAATGAGAACATAAGCCAGGTGGCCTCCTCTGTCCTAGCGCAGCTCCTTGGGGCCTACCAAAATATGGTTGTTTTGACTTCTCTTGCCTCTTCTCTGACCTTCCACTCCCACCCCCTACCCTGACACACTTCTGTATCCACACAGATGTTAAGGATACCATGAAGCATCTGGGAGGTAAACAGGAGCAGGGGGTTGGCAGAAAAGGCATTTCTGAGTGCCCCTGGGAAGAGAAGTGCTGCAAGTCAGGTGGATGGAGACAAGGGAAGGGCTGTGATGGTGCTGCCTGCTGATAATGGTGGGTTTACACAGTTTCCAGCCAATCAGAGGTCAAAAGGACGAAGTCATAAGGAAAGAGAAAGATGTCCCCTCCTAAGGATGTGTACCTTCTGGTAAATCTAGGGCAAACACATCATAGGTCCTGTTAGAAAGTAGGAATTGGACTTGGAGCTGTGCACAACAACTTGCCTTCCTACCTGTGGCTTTAAGAAGCAAATTCAACTGTTGTACAAGTAAAGGAGAGGAGGATGGTAGCCCCAAATGCAAGCTGCTCATCCTGACTGGTCAACTAAGTCCAGATGACAGTTTATTCAAAGATAAAGACAGGAGAAAGGAATTGAAGATACAGAAAGGAATTGAAATGACATCTGGAAGTTTTAAAGCAACAGTATGGCCTTGACTGGTGTGACTTACTTGGTTGGGCACCATCCTGCAAAGCCAAGGGTTGCTGGTTTGATTCCCAGCCAGGGTGTATGCCTGGATTGTGGATTTGATCCCCAGTTGAAGTGAGTGTGTGAAGCAGCCATTGGTGTTTCTCTCTCACAGTGATGTTTCTCTCCCTCTCTGTTTTCTTCCCTTCCCCTCTCTCTATAAATAAATAAAATATACAGATTTTTTAAAAAACAACAGTATGGCTATGAAGAGGATATATTTTAGATTTCAAAGTACAAGAAGCCATGGTTCCTCTGAAATAAGAACTAATAGTCATGAAGAGAAAAAGACTGGTGAAAATACATCAAGATATTAAAATGTAAATGTCAACTTGCAAATGCATTTGCTGACATGACAGGGGATTTATACTCCTAATGTAAAGAGCTCACTTATACCAATATAAAAAGAGGCCACAGTAATAATTATTTAAAGGATATAAACAGTTTATTTGCCAGTTATTGTAGAAATAAAAATTTGAATGTAAATAAAATAATTCTGGCCTATTAGATTGGCAAATATTTGAGAAGTTCAACATAGGCTGAGGTTTGGATAAACAAAAAAAAATCTCATATATACTGTTGCTGAGGATGTGAAATATATTTTTCTGAGGTATAATTAGCAATAGATATTTTAAAAGGCTTTATAATGTTAACAAATTTTGACCCAAAGTTTCAGTGCTAAGAATTTATGCTAATAAATATACGAGACTGGATACATTATGGTGTATCTATACAGAAGAAAATTTAAGGACATTTAACAATGAGGATGTGTGTTTTATACCTACACGTTAACCTAAAGGAGAATTTAAGACACTACAGAAAGTACAGGTGGCCCTATATATCTGTGAGTTCAGCATCCATGGATTCAACCAACCTCAGATTGAAAATATGAAAACATAAATGGACTGTGGCTGCAGACGTGCACTGTGCAGTTAGACCTGCAATGGTTGTCTGTAGTGCACATGCACAGAGTTTTTTCTTGTCCTTATTCTCTAAACAATTCAACAACTATTTACACAGTATTTACATAGTATTAGATATGATAAGTAATCTAGAGGTGATTTTAAGTACACAGGAGGATGGGCATAGGTTATATGTAAATCTACACTGTTTTGTATATGGGACCTAAGCACCCATGAATTTTGGTACCTGTGGGGGGTTCTGGAGCTAATGCCCCTTAGGAAGATAAAAGTGCTAACAGTGGTATTTCTGGGTAATAGGAATATAGGTACTTTTATTTTTTCTTTCAACTCTACACATGCTAACTTTTTCTATAATCAGCATTTATTGCTTTCATAATTTAAAAAAAATTAACATTTAGTTTTCCATTGCCTACAGTCACCTATCTTTCATTTAAGTAGAAATAATTTACCTTTCTGCACTGATATACTAAATACTATAAAAATGGTGTCACCAGAATTTAATGTAAATCAAAATGTGAAGAAATAATCATGACAGTTGCTACTGTGCACCATGCTGCCAGCATCTGGGATGAGGGTCATTTTGCATAATAGTAGCATCTATGAGAGATGCTACTTGTGGATACTCTGCTTGTGCATACCATTTTTGACCTTAAAGAAAAGTTGTTGTATAAATTCTTATGAACCTCATTCACCAATTAATCATAATTAATGCATTACTGTACCTATACTCTATGTCTATAATGCTTTGTAATTCATAATTCAATGTGAAAATCTCAATAAAAATGTCTCCAGTCAGTAGTGTTTTTTTTAAGATTTTACTTGTTTATTTTTAGAGAGGGAAGGGAGGGAGAAAGAGAGAGAGAGAGAGAAACATCAATGTGAGGTTGCTGGGGGCCATGGCCTGCAACCCAGGCATGTGCCCTGACTGGGAATTGAGCCTGCGATGCTTTGGTTTGCAGCCCACACTCAATCCCCGGAGCTATGCCAGCCAGGGCTAGTAGTGGTTTTCAATTTATGTTTAAATATAAAACTTTTTAGCATTTAAAATATATTTCTGGATTAGAAAGAATGTCTTAGTCAGCAGTAATATGAAAGGGCTATCATTTCATATTACTGAAATATAATGTTTTGAGATCATTTTTCAAAGCCACCCTATCTTCCATACATACTCATATGCACACACATTAAATCCACACCTAATATCTGGCACATAATATGTGATCAATACATATTAGTTTAAAAAAATGAAAGAGTGGAGTCAAGCAACATTATGCTGACACTGCAAATTTATTCCACACACCCTCCCCCCTCCCCCACCAAATAGAATGCAACATCTTTTCCCCCTCACATTTCCTTCCAGTTCCATTGCCTACCTTGGACATTGAAAACCCCTTTATACAATGTCCTCTCATGGTTGCTGAGTGAATTCAAAACCACAGGTGGAAATAGCTCTATTCTGGGATTTTAGAAAACTTTGTTCTGATATTTAGAAGTCCTGTATGACCTTGAGCAAATCACTTACATTTCTGAGCCTCAGTTTCCACATTTGAAGAAAACATACAATCCTGCCCTTTACATTCTCACTGTATTATTTTGAAGATTTAAGATAACACAAGTGAAATGCTTTGTGTTATGAAACCCAAGGAGGCTTTATTTTAGGAACTTGTGTATGTTCTTTTGTACCTGATAAGATCTGTAACCACCCTGCCCCTGATTTTACCTAGAAAGCTTAGTAATTCCATTGCTCAAAATGAAGTTATTATGGCTGGCATTGACACTCAGATCAGCAAGGACTGCAGCCTCCACCTTTCATCCCAGGCTGTTTACCCAGCCAACATTCTCCCCCCCTCTCCCTAGCCCTTTGCGGACACCCTGGCTGCCTTGAAGAGGCAGACAATGAGAAATCCATCACTCAAGAAGTCTCTCCTTCTTTAGAGCTGCACCTCCTCATTTTGTTTGGGTAGATGAATTGTTCAGGATTGGTTTGATTGCAGTCCAAACAATGGACACCACAGGGAAAAGCAACAAACTCAAGTCACTAAGCTTTTCAGCAAGCAAGGCATTGTCTAATAGACTGCCTGTCCTATTTTGAGTTCAAGCTTGACAGGCCACTCAGAGAAAGTTAGTTCTCTTGACACAGTGAATGAAGTCTGAATCAAACCAGCACCTCCCTCAGTGAAGTCTGAAGGCGAACACTTTTCTTTGACCAGGGCAGATGGTAGTGGATGGCTACGATCGGCCCCACAAAAATAGCTGGTGTCCTTTTCACTGGGCCTACCTTTTCCTAAATGACCTTAGTCCACGTGGACTACCTTAGTCCACTTTACCATTTAGAAAATTTTATTCCTTTTGCTCTTAAAAACAAATGAAAAATAAAAGTGCATCTCCAAGAGAAAAACCATGGCAGCATTGCTGGACTTTTATGTGTGAGTCTATGTGTAGAACAATGTTTTAAGATGGATTTTGAATTGAACATGAAGCTCTTCTTAGAACATCAAATACTCATATGCCATATTTTAATGGTTCCTTAGTATTTATATGGGAGTCCTCTAAGCTTTGAAACCAGTTCATCCTGTTGGGAATGTAAGTGGTTTCTAAATTTTCACTGTGTGCAAACCATACTACAGTGAACATTCCTATGACTAATTTTGTATTATATTGTGATGGTTAGATTTCTTGAGGTGGAATTACTGGGTCAGGGTAAGGACATTTTAAAGATTTTTGAAATATTTGTCAAACTGCCCTCCAGATAAGTTGTTCCAGTTTTCACCCCACCAGCTATATATGTGCTCTTTACAGTATTATAATATTTATCTTTGATTACTAGGTGAAGGACAGCATCTCTTCACACACTGGACCTTTATAATTTTGGTGGGTGTGTGTTTACTATTTATGTATATGTTTATGTATACTGACCCACATTTACAGGGTGATTTTAATTCATTTATAAGGAACTATTGTATATTAATATTAACAATATTAGCTTTCAATTGAATTGTGTTGCAAATATATTCAATGTCATTTGTTTTATTTTTGTTTATGTTTTTTTAACATTGTCAAATAAAGGTGTTTTTTCTCATGAATTCTATCTATCAAGGGCCAAAATCTCTGTTTTGGAGAAAGTGTCAAATTTTCAAGGAAGTGATGGACCACTTGGGAAGAGTCCCATAGTTGACAGGTGGCCCCGTAACCTTTGCTCTCAGGCCTGCAGTGCAGCTGTCTCCAAATGCATTGACCTGCAGAGGGAAGGGTGTCTCCAGACACAGTGGTCCCCACTCTACCACTTGCTGCAAGGACCAGTGCCTCCACTTTAGAAGGTGTTAGCAGCCTTCTGCCAGGATTTTCTTTACTTATTTCCCAAAGTACTACATTTCTTTTTCATGAATTATTACTCAGTTTTTGTGAATTCACTAAATCTGGGCTTGTCTACACTATGCTTTATGGAAAATTCCTCAAAGTTTGAGGCATGTAATAGACATGTCTGCCTGTCTCATAATGAAGGTTTTGTGGTATTTCACTTAACTTGAACAATGTCAGACAGGTATTGGTACTGTTTTTGTGTCTCCATCTTTCCCAGAACAGTATTTTGATATCATGTTGCCTATTATACACGTATTTTACCCATTGTTTTTTCCTTCTTTCTGGGGCTAATATATAGGAGAAGTCTTAGTGTTTTGATTTTTAATAGGAAATCTTACTCTAGCCATTTCCTAGTTAGCCTGTGGACTACCTGGGTAGACAATTAAATCAAGTGAACATAATTCTTTTGTCTTTTTTCCCAATATTTACACATTTTCGTTTTCACGTGCAATTGCATCTGTTGATATTTTTAAGACAATATTAAATAATGGCTATAATGGTGACAATAATGAGCACCCAGATTATAACAGGACTATTTGTAGTGATTTAGTACTAAGTGAAACGCTTGTTTTACATTTTCTGTGTCAATCTGAGGATGCTGCTGGCCTTACTGGGCAGGAGCCAGGATGTTTTCAGCACTGCAATGTACTCAGTTATTACGAATGAAATTTTAGCAAATGTTTTTATCATGAATAGATGACCATAACTTATTCAGGCTTTTCTCCTTTGACTTTTAAAAGATAAAACTAACAGGTTTTTTATATTGAACTATCCCCTCATTTGTAGTTATAATTCTTTAAAACATGATTTTCCAGCTGCTAAGTGAATATTTTTCACACTGTGCCACATGCAAATTTATTTGTTGTAATATTTTTAGTCACCCTCAAATCTTCACCCTACCAGTTGCATGCCTAAGTCTGGATTGAGGTCATCATGACATTTAAACAAATCTCTCAAACTGGGCTCAGAGAAACACAGTGACAAGGTAAATATTGAATTAGAAACTTCACAATCCATCTCAATAGACACAAAAAATCATGTGACATAATCCTCCTTTATGATAAAAACACTAAGTAAACTAGGAATAGAAAGTAATGTCTTCCCTGATAAAGTATATATACAAAAACCCCACAGCTAGCATCACACTACATGGTTAAAGACTGAAAATGCCTTCCCCTAAGAACAGAAAAGGATAAGAATGCCCATGTTTATCATCTCTATTTAACATTTACTGTATGTGCTAGCCAGAACAATTAGCCAAGAAAATGAAGTAAAAGGCATACGGATTGAAAAAGGAAACGTAAAACTTTCTCTATGTGCAGGTAAAATGGTCTTGTACACAGAAAACCCTAGTAAATTCACTATAAAACTATCAGAAGTAATAAATGAACTTATCAAGGTTGCAAGATGCAAGATTAGTATATAAAAATCAACTGTATTTCTATAGTATCAATGAATAAACTGAAAACAAACTTAAAACAATTCAACTTATAGTAGCATCAAAGATAATGAGATGCTTATAAATAAATTTAACAAATAAGTATGAAAATTATTCTGGAAACTACAAAATGGTTGAAAAAATTAAAGACGTTAATAGACATCCTATGCTTATAGATAGGACATTTAACATTATTGAGAGGGCAGTTCTCCCCAAACTGATCTACAGACTCAATGTAAATAAACACTATCGAAATCCCAGCTAACTATGCTGGAAAAACTGACATATTTGTCCTGAAATTCATTTGGAAATTTAAGGAACTTAGAGTAGCCAAAACACATTAAAAGAATAAGAATAAGAAGGAGGAAGAGGAGAAGAAAAACAACTGGAATACTCACATTTTCTAAGTTCAAAACTTACTAAAAGCTTATAGTAATCAAGACAGTGTCATACTAAAGTAAAGATATAGATTAATGGAGAGTCTAAAAACTAACCCTTGCATTTATGGCCAACTGATATTTTACAAGAATGCCAAGGCAAGTCAATGGGGAAAGTGGAATTTCTTTAACCAGTGCTGCTGGGACAACTAGATATCCACTTGAAAATTATAAAGTTGCACCCTTACCTCATGCCATATGTGAAAATTCAACTTAAAATGAATCAAAGAGCTATATGTAAGAGCTAAAACTATACTCTTAGAGGAAGTGTGTCTGTCTTTGTTACCCTAGATTAGGCCATGGTTTTTTAGATAAGAAACAAAAAGTAGAGCAACAACAACAACAACAACAACAAAATAGATAAATTGGACATCAACAAAATTAAAAACTTTTGTGCTTCAAAAGATAACCAAGAAAGTGAAAAGAAACCTAACAGAATGGGAGAAAACTTTGCAAATCATGGATGTGATAAGAGACTTGTATCTAGAATATACCGCCTTACCTCATATTATTGCTTTATTGTACTTCGGAGATTCTGCCTTTTTTTAATATAAATTGAAGGCCAGATCCTTCACTAACAAAAAAATAAAATAAAATAAAATTATGACTCACTTTATTGCGGTGATCTGGAACTAAACTTGGAATATTTCCGAGGCCTGCTAGTAAAAAAAAACCCTACAGCTCAATAATGACACCCAATTAAAAAATAGGAAAGGATCTGAATAGCTGTCTCTCCAGAAAAAAGATATACAAATGGCCAATAAGACCAAGACGACGTATTCAACACTTTGGTCATTGGGGAAATGCAAATCAAAACCACCATCTTATACTCACTACCCTGATTATAATTCAAGAGATAATAACAAATATTTCTGAGGATGTGGATAAAGTAAAAATCCTCATTTTTTTTGTACTCTGGTTGGAATGTAAAAGGGTGCAGCTGCTTTGAGAAAGAGTCTAGCAGTTTTCAAGTGGTTAAATATAAAGGTAAGAGCAACTTCACTCCTATGTATACACCCAAAAGATATCACATCACAACTTCTGGAGTCTATTGTTCAAAGCAAGACATATAGCAAAATTCAACTTAAAGCAGGCAGAGAACTGCATCCTACCATATACCTGCAAGAAAAAACAGAAATATTTAGTGGACTATGCTACTCTTTGCTATAATTTGCTCTTCTTTCCACCAAATAGTCTTTCACAAACAGAACCCACTGTCTTCTCAATGGAAATGAGTCACTGCATCCAGACCACTGTCTGGCATTTCTAACATCCCTTGTTTCTCCAGCAAGACTGAAGTGATTCTTCTTGGTTCAGAGCCCTAAGAAGTAAAAAGACAAATTATCTGTCTTCACACATTCAATATAAAATAGTGAAACAGGGAGAATGGGAGAAAAAAGATCAATCACCACTCTGGCAGTTCTAATGTCCCATGGGCAGACATCGTGGAGACCTGAGTCATAGAATGTTTCTGGCTCTCGTTCTGATCTGGCTACTAGTGTAGAGCCCTTAGAGCCCTTGGAGCTATCCTCTTCAGAAAAGTTTTCCCTTTTCCATTCCCCATTTTGGCCACTTCTAAGCCAGGCATCAGAACATCCTGGACCAGGCCTGGAATGAGGCATAGGAATGCATGCCTTCCTTGGAGGTGAATTTTTGCTCTTAGATGGTCGAAATCCTAAGGCTTGTTTAAAGTTACAGTCTTTTTTTTTTACCAATACAGCTATGCTCAAAATTTAGTCATTATATTTTCTATTTGATTCAAGTCATCAGCAGTTGTCAAGAGTTTTCTAAACATTGCTCATATTTGTTATATATCATTGCTTTTTCATGCCCCCCTTCATTGTGAGTACCTTCAGCCTATCAGGCTTTTATGGAAAAGCTTTGCCTTTATTCTTTTCTTTATCAATTATTGACACAATAAAGATTTGATTAGATTGCCAGGATTGTTTTTTCCTCCTTCTTTACTTCTTTTTGCTTCCTCCTCTTCCTTGTCTTCCTCCTGCCCCTCCTCCTTCTCCTCCTCTCCTCCTTCTTCTTCTCTCTCTGTAGTTAAGTGCAATGAGATTCGTGTAGATTTTGATTCAAGCTCTTGACAGTTTGGGTTATAGGCCTAATAATTAATTCTCCAAACTTACAAAATTCTATGTGGGTTGATCTACTGAAATCCAGGACCAAATATCCTAAAAAGGACTGAAATTGTTCCATATAAGAAATCTATGAAGTAGAATTTGTAATGATGTGTACATTTGGGGAAGAATAACTCATATCTTATGCAATGTACTTTTAAATAGTTTTCCTTTCTCTATCTTACCAAGTGGAATTTATAAACCTTAAAGTAAAATAAATAAATAGCTTGGGGTTAAGTCCTATATTGCCTTGAATAGGGGGAAATTTAAAATTAAGTTTATATTGAGAAGTGTTTTCCCATTAACCTCTGTAAACATATTAAGAGGTCTCCAAGGCTTTAGATAAAGGCAAAAAATCTTCATGCAATCTGCAGAACTTACCTGACTGAACTCTCCTTTCTCACCATGTGTTCTTTCCCTCTTTCTCTGCAATCCAGCCACAGTGGCTTCTCTTAGTTGCACAAATGTGACATGTCCCTTCTAAACTTGGGATGCATACATGCCAGTCCCTCTGCCTGGATCTCTCCATACTTCTCCCCCAAACGCTTTCCCTAGTAATTCCTCTTCCCCAAGATCTCTGTTTAAGTGCTACATTGCTTTAGACTAAATATTTATGTCCCTACAAAAGTCATATGTTAAATCCCAATCCCAAATATGATGGTATTTGGAGGTGGAGCCGTTAGGAGATGACTATGTCTTGAGGATAGAGACCTCATGACAGAAACTAGTGTCCTTACAAAAGAGGCCCCTGAGGATTCCCTGTCCCTTCTACCATGTGAGGACACAGTAAGAAGATGGCCTTCTATGAACCAGAAAGTAGGGTTTTACCAGACACAGATACTTCTAGCACCTTGATTTTGGGTTTCCCAGCCTCCAGTTTCCCTGACTGTGAGAAACAAATTTCTGTTGTGTGTAAGCCCCCTGGTCTGTGGCACTCTGGTGGAGCAGCCTGAAAGGGCTGATACATGCATTTTCATTCTGGTGTCTTCTGTTCTTCTGGATAGACTCATGCTCCCTCTTTTGTGCCTCACAACACCTTGCAATTCTCTTACAGATTGCTCATGGCTATAATTTTTTTGTTCTTGTTTTATTGTGTGATTATTGGTTAATATCATGATCATATCTGATTCTATGTCACTAATACTTAGAAAATTTCTAGTTCTTTTAGGTAGTCAAATATTTGTAGAAAGAAAAGATAAACCTAGGTCATTTTACAACATAAGAAACACATTCCTTTGAATTTTAAAATTCTGGGTGTTTAGAATGGTGAAAAAGCAAACAAATTTTACTATTTCAATGAATAATTGTACTATTCTGGGTTTTATTTTGTTTATATTGCTTTAACTTGTATAAAGATAAACACTTGCCATGGGTAATATTTCCCTGGATTTCCAAATATCTTCATGAGTATTTTAATTATAGATCTTTTACTCACTGACCAGGTATTATGACTCTTAGGAACAGCCCTGCCTGGTTTCAGGAGCTGTAACCCACCATGGCTAAGGCTGAGTAAAGAGACCTTGAGACTATAAGTCACTGAAAAGACAAAGCTTATCTTCCTGGTAGGAATGTAGCCTCTGCCCACTTTTACTTTACCCCCCTTGCCCTAGACAGATGACTGATTAGCCAATGACAGGTAAGATTCCTCAATGGAGGGACAACCTAAAACAGGCATAGTTGTGAAGAGGCCCTCAAGGAAGAACTTGGGGAGCTATAGAAAAAAGGGGTGATGGACCTTCACCCCTCAGCTTTGACATAGCCTGAGTCCTCATTCTGTCTGTGAGAAGTATCCTAATCTCTTGGCTGACTTACTTTCCCTGCCTGACTTAAACCTGAAACAATGCCAGAGGTAGGTGCATCCCTGTGCTGGAAAGGGAGTGTTCCCTGGGGTGATGAGGCCTAAGAAAGAATGCATAAAATCCTGTGAAACCTGCTTTGCTAATACCCTCAATTTAAATGATAAGGGTCCAAGTATAGAATGAGTTTGTTTCCCCAAAGTTTTATGGCCCTTCAACTATCTGACCCTGACTCAGAATAAGCTCTCATAGTTCTTTGAATGTTATCTATTGTTTGCTCATTACTACCTGACAATGATTGATGAGCTTTACATGTATGCCCTATATTCCTATGCAAATTGAACCCAGTAAAAGTCCATTGAAGACCAGGCTCCTGGCCCTTCTCCTTTGAGAGATCAGACACCTTTTCTGCCCAAGCAGATCATGTCTTGGTAGACTTATTCTCATTTGTGGCCACCAGTGGGGGGCCCTGTCGGTGGAGCTCCCCCACATATGACATCTTATTGACCTAAATTATTATTTTTCAAATATTTATGTTTTGTTGTATTTTATTTTTAATACTCACCCAAGTGTATTTTTATTGATTTTGGAGAAACAGGAATGAATAGAGAGAGAAAGAGAAACATTGATGTGAAAAACATCTATCAGTTGCCTCCCATATGTGCCCCGACCAAGAATTGAACCTGAAACCTAGGTATGTACCCTGACCAAAGATCAAACTTGCAACCATTTTGGTGTATAGAATGATGGTCCAACCAATTGAGCCACCTGACCAGGGCTCAAATATTTTTTTAAATAGTTTCAAAAGGTAGTAAAAACTTTCAATTTTTTATTTTGACTCTTGGATTCTCAGAAATCTTTAGTCCTATTCTTTATTTTGCACTTTTACAAATGTATATTTATCCATCAAAAAGGATACACATAATTGTCTTTCACCTCAGAAACAGAAGTGCATTTTGGTAAAACCCAAATGAAAAAAAAGGGAAGCGAAGCTATTTAAAGCAAAGTTCATATGCAGCTGTAATATCCATAAGTTGAAAGTCAAAATCCTTACAGCTGATTCTTGGAAAACCTGATCTAACATTTCCAACTTAAAATAATTGTATGTAGCACTTATTTTTTTATTTTTTAAGCATTCTGTGGACACATATAGTAGATAGTTGTCATAAGATTTTATGAAATGAGAAATTAAGAAGGTTTGTTTCTCTTTGCCTACAGTGAGCAATAATAATAAGCCAACCAAAGCCACCAGATGGGAGAATACTATAAACCATCTCTCCAGGTTCATATACCATGAGTGAGACAAGGCATGTGACAGCTTGTGCCTGGTATTGGCACATAATTGGCACTGGTTTTATTCATTTACTTCTTCACTAGGTTGGGGATAGGAGTTGAAGCAAATGTACTTCCTTGTGTAGAGACACAGATGGAATCCCTCCCAGATCTAATTCTGCACATGCTCACCACCCCCATGTTCTGACCCATGTCTGTATTCATATCACTCCATGTTTGGATTCTCATCATATTCATTAGATACATTTTGGTACAATAATATACTCTCATCAGTCATCCCTAAATCAAATAATAACCTTTAGTCTTCTAGAGACACATCACACTAAGGTAAACTCTGAGAGAAGACCTTTTAAAAAAATGTGTATGCTAAACTGTCAGCCTAAATCTTCACCTGGGTCACTAGTTATTCTGGTCAAATGGCAAGCAGGACCTGAGATCAGACTATTTCAGTCCTCTCACAAAAAAGGATAATAAAATGAATGTTTTTGAGAAAAATGTTTTTATGGAAACTTGTGTAATTCAAACTTTTTGGTGGTGGTTTAACATCAGATTTTACAACAGCACAGTTACATAGTTGCCTGAATTTTTAAAAGGTCTGGGGAATTTAAAGGCAGAAGTTATACTCTTTGTAGTGTTCTCAGTGCAGAGAATCTGAAACTGGGGGTTTGGGATGCCCACTGCTGGGCTTCTGGGTGTGTCTTTATATGGATCATCTTCTACTCTTCAATCTGCTAGACCTTAAATATAACATGGAGAAAGTAGCACGTAGTTAGGAGTGCTGTTTGTTTTCCAAGAGAGGAGTAAGTTAGTCCTGAGTCCTCCAAACCCCAGCAAGTCATACAAAATTTGAGACAAAGGCCTAGGCCATTGTCTGCGAACAGAATTATCTGTGATTGGAATAGAGCTCAACCTAGAGGCTTAAATGCATAATCCTCATTGTTCAATGTCAAAACTGACTGAGCTTCATGCTGTTGGTCATTCCTTCATACATGAGTAGCTCAAATGGCCACCATCCTTGGCCCTTACTAAGACCTATGGACAATAAAAAAAATGAGACTTCATGCTAGTTTTGCCACACTCTACTCAGAGAAGGATGAGTCTAAAGCAACCTAGATAAAGAAATAGACATAAATATAGACATAGACATAAACATAGATATAGATATAGATGTAGATAGATATCTATATAGAGATAGATCTAGGTTGCTTTATCTATGTGTATATATAAGTATATATACACATATAGGTATATCTATATATGTATATACACATATATAGAATGAATATATATGTATATTCACATACATGAATGTGTATATGAATATATATATATTCATTCTATATATGTATTTGGATATGCATTTCTTTGATAAGCAATGGAGTTAAATATATTTATATGTTTTCATAGATTTGTCCAATATTAGTTGTCATATTTTTGTTGGAGAGTACATCCTTTGTTGCTTTATTTTTAGTAGTATTATCTTATAAGAAAATCCATTCTTTGCATGTCATAAATGACACCTATTTTCCCCAGTTTGTATTTTATTGCTTTTAACCGAGGAGGAACTTTAATATTTTTGTTTTAAAATTTAGAATGAAGAGTGCTGGGAAGCCAAGAAGTGGGCAGGAACAGAATATGGCTTTTGAAGGTCTATGAATGCCTGCATAAAAACAGATAGTGCAGTAAGCAAGCCAAAGCAAAAATTCATGAGCAACATTTTCATAAAACTAAAGACAAGGTGTCCTCACAAAGCCCGAAACATGAGTGGCTAAGTACAAACCATGGGCAAGCATAGGACTGGAGTCTGTGCACAGAAGGAATCGAAAGCAATATGGCACTGCCTGAGGCACTTGGAAGCAGGAGAACCTAAATTAGACAATAGACACTACATGAGTCTCCTCAGACTGCCATAATAATGTGACACAGACTCGGGGGCTTAAACAACAGAAATTTATTTCTTCACAGTTCTAGAGGCTGGAAGCCCAAGATCAAGGTGGCAGCAGAGGTGGCTTTTTCTGAAGCCTCTCCTTGGCTTATAGATGGTTGTCTTCTCATTGTGCCTTCACTTGTTGTTCCCTCTGTCTGTGTCTGTGTGCCAATCTCCCCTTCTTATAAGGGTGTCAGTCAGTTTGGATTAGAGCCTAGACTGATGACCTCATTTTACCTTAATCATCTCTTTGAAGGCTCTCTCCCTAAACATAATCACATTATGAGAGTGTTGGTGGTTAGGACTTCAACATTTGGATTTTCTGGGGACACAATTTATCCCATAACAGGAACTCATTACAAAGCAAGCAGGACAATCTGAGAGCAGCTGATGAAATTAAGAGGGGTTATACCTATTGCAGTAGCAGTTGAATAGGAAGGGCCTGGAGGAAGAAAGGGCTGGAGTGGTCAGTTTGTTGTGAAACTCAAAAATAACCCTCAATACAGGGTCCTGTATTAAGAAGAGACTACTGGAATTTGGATGAAAATTGAGCAGAAAAAGGACAAAAGGAAAAAAGAAAAGAGAAGGTCTCAATAAAAGAGAGAAAGTGGAGACTCTCAGCTCCTTCTGTTTGACAGACAGCTGGACCTTCCTGTGCAGTGTCTGCCACACCACTGAGACATGATGGTGAACATTGGAGTGATCTGATTTGGCCATATTGGACGCTTGGTTATCAGAACTGTTTTTAACACTGGCAAAGTGGATATTGTCGCCATCAGTGACACTTTAATTGATCTCAACTAGATAATTTACATGTTTCAGCATGATTCTACTCATGGCAAGTTCAAAGGCAGAGTCAAAGTTGAGAACCAAAAGCTGGTCATCAATAGAAAGCCCATCTCCATCTTCCAGGAGCAAGATTGTGCCAATGTTAAATGGGGTGATGCTGGTGCTGAATATGTTGTAGAGTCCCCTGGTGTCTTCACTAACATAGAGAAGAGGGAGCCTAGAGGGTCATCAACTCTGCCCCTTCTGAGGACAACTCCATGTTCATGATGGATGTGAACCATGACAAATATGACAGCTCCCTCAAGGTTGTCAGCAATGCCTCCTGCACCACCAGCTGCTTGCCCTCCTCTCCCCTAATCCCCATGATAACTCTGACATTGTGGAGGGACTCATAACCACAGTCCATGCCATCACTGTCACCCAGAAGACTGTGGATGGCCCCTCTGGGAAGCTGTGGCATGATGACTGAGGGGTCACCCAGAACACCATCCCTGCTTATGCTGGCATTGCCAAGGCTGTGGGCAAGGTCCTCCTTGAGCTGAATGGGAAGCTCACTGGCATGGCCCTTGTGTCCCCACCCCCAATGTGGCAGTTGTTAATATGACCTATAAAGCTGCCAAATACAATGATGTCAAGAAGGTAGTGAAGCAGGCATCAGTGGACCCCCTCAAGAGCATCTGGGCTATACTGAGGTTCAGGTTATCTCCTATGACTTTAACAGTGACACCCACTCTCATTTTTAATATTGGGTCTGGTGTTGCTAAATGACTACTTTGTCAAGCTCATTTCCTGGTATGACAATGAACTTGGCTACAGAACAGGGTGGTGGACATTATGGTCCACATGGCCTCCAAGAAGCCCCTTGGAACACCAGCTCCAGAAAGAGGAAGAAAGGCCCTCAACTGCCAGGGGATCCTTGCCGCAAATTGATCCCCCGACACACTAAGACTCTCTTGAGATCCACAGTTTCTCCACCCCAGACCCACTGAAGAGGAAAGGGGCTTAAGGAGCCCTCCCTTGTCATGCACCATCAATAACACTCACTGTACCCAGCCAAAAGAAAGAAAAAAAAGAAAAACTGAAAGAGAAAGGAGAAATTTTGAGCCATAATATTTTTCAACAATTAACTTACCATATTTTGTGGTAAATTACAAGATGCACACCCACGTTTTTGGCCCAAACTTTCAGGAAAAAAATATTTTGGTTTAATGTTTTAATTCAGCTTTTTAACATTTATATTTAGATACTTGGTTTTTATATTATAAAGGAATATTAGCACTTATTTTTAACATACAGATATCATTATTGCTTTCTACAGTTACATCTTTAATGTATAAACATAAATTAAAGAATTAAAAACAGTTATATAAATATGGAATTAGTACTGCCCATGTATAATATGCACCTTTATTTTTCCCTCAAAAATTTGGGTAAAAAAATGTGCATTATACATGACAAAATATGGTAAATTGTTATAGTGGAGCAAGTGAAGGGGTGTACTAAAATTAATTTATCTAAAATTTTAAATAACTAAGTTCACAGAAAAATAAAGAAGAAAAAATATCAATATCAAATTCCAAAAAAAATTACTCAACTTTATTGATGTATAATTTACATACAATAAAATTTATACATTTTAAGCAAGCAGGTATATCTATCTAAGTTTTACTAGTTCTACTGTATTTCTCTAGAAAATATGAACTTATACATACAGATTTTGGTACCCAGGGTGGTTCTGGAGGAATAGAATTTTAAGAATGAATTTTCTAAATTGTTTCTGGCTTTCAGGATTTGGATCTGTATCTTATTAGATGCAAAGGCATTAATGACTCTATTTTAAGTAGTAAACAAAGCACTGGTATGTTTATAGTCCATGGCATAATATGGCAACTAAGATAGGTAAAATATCTCCATTGAATACTCTGAATCAACCACTTGTAAGAAGTGAGGAGCTGAGTGATGGTGTACAAGATACTTTCAAACATCTATAAAAAATGAATAAATATAGTGAAATTGGCTGATTTCCCCTAGTATCACTGGACAAAGAGAAGAAAGAAAAGGATGAGCTCAGCGGTTTGGATTCTTAACTCAAGTGCTACATACATGACTCAAAAGTATCTATGCCTGCTCTAAAGGAGACCCTTACCTCCTTTAGCTGTAAGACTAAGATAATTGAAAATCAGGTGCACAATCTCAACAGGCAATTAAATTAATTACAAGTTGAATATTCATCTTCTCAAGGTACCTACTATTGAAATGAGGGCATTGACTGAGAAAAAATTGGAATCTTATAAGTTGAGATGGGGATGTGTTGAAAGCTTCTGAGGAAGCTGAGGGCATTGAGCCCCTAAATTCTGATGAGTCTTCCTTTGCCAGAGGAAGAAGCTTCCCATCCTTCTTCTCTCATCCCCTCAGTGGTAACAGTATCTCCATCCCCAATGGTAGTTGCATTCCTAATCCACACAGTAGCAGCCATTCCTCCTCTGTCTGAGGGGATTTACCTGCTTGCCCAAGGAAACTTTAATAGCCTTCCATGAGGCAATTGCCATGCAAAGCAATGCTGATCCTCCTCAGTAACTGCCCCAACCAGCCCTCATTCCTTCCAGATCTGTACCTGGACTTAAGTTCCAGCAGGCCCCAGAAAAGAGGAAAACACTGTGACCATCAGAAAGCATGCTGCACTCCAAGAGAACTACTGATTTTTCTAGTTTGTACAGAAAAAATCTGGATAACATGTGTGGAAATGAATAATGGTAAAAAAAACATAAGGTTAAATCTGGCTGAATTTATTGATATGGTCCCACTATGTAGAGATTCTACATTGAAAGTTGTAACTCCAGGCATTAGAAAGATCTCTAACAGTTTGTTTGGTTGGTTGAAATATGGACCAAAAGTTGGCCCACAGTAAGCAAATTGGAAATGCTGGCCATGCCTTAACTCAGTATTGAGAAAGGGATTCAGGTTTAGGGAAATTAGAATGTTAGAGTGGGTCTGTCACTTTAGACTTACTTGCCTCTACTGGTAGGGTCCAAAAGACATTATTCCTGAATACTGTAAGAAAAACATTTGTGAGAGGAACCCCATTATTCTTTTAAGAGCTCTTTAATTATTCTTCTTCGTTGGCCAGATTTCACAGAGGGAACTGTAGTCACTGAATTGAGAAATTTAATACAATGAGGGTAACTGGATCTGGGGTAACAGAGGCCAAGTGGTGGCATGAACCACCAAAGGCAGCTGGGTGTCATTATTGGAATGACAACAGGGTCAAAGCAGAAATAGCAACACTTCAACCTGTGCAAACCTATGGCTTTGGCTAATTGATCATAATATTCCTAGAGGTGAAATAGATAGGAAACTTCAAAATTTTTACTTGGTCTCTACAGTAGAAAAGTTCTGGGTCAAGTGAACAAAAGTCTAACCTAAATCATAAAAACAGAAGGTCATAGCCCCTCACTCAAGTCCTAGACTTGAGCCACTTTATAGACCAAGGGTCTATTGAATAGAAGGGAGGTGGGGTCCTCTTGAGGAAGGACCCAAGTACACTACTAAAAATCTATACTATTCATCTTTCTCTTGATGTTTCCAAAAGACCAGAGGGTGACCTCAGCAGAAGAAGATTTTAATAATAATTATGTAGGATGACCTGTCCTGTTACCTGCCAGTAACCTTCTAACTTTAGTCATCCTTGTCATCACCCAATGAGCTCAGGAATAAAGTGGTCATTATGGCAGAAATGAAGATTATTCATAGTTTCTTTTAATTCTTTAAACCTATTATGTACATATTTAGTAAATCTGACATGGGATTTCCTTTGACGGCCACCCCAATTTTATTGAGATATAAATGAAGTATAGCATAGTATAAATTTGGGGTGTTGGACAAAATAATTTGATATACGTATATATTGCAAAATGATTATCACAAGAAGTCTAGTTAACATCCATCACCACAAAGTTACAATTTTTTTCTTATTTATTTCTTAAAATCTACCCTCTTAGCAACTTTCAAATATACATACAGTATTATCAACTGTAGCCACCATGCTGCCCTGTTGCTGCTTTTCATCCCAAGTACGGGCAATACTTCCTCATTTCTTTGTAGGTGTCATAATTTCTTATTATAAAATAAAACATTTTTAATAATATAATGTGAAAACTCTGGAAATCAGGTTCCCTGCCTTTCTTTTTTTCCCTCTTCTGCTTGTTTTTATTTGCTTAGTGACATTTCTAAACTAATTCTAAAAATCATATTCTTTCGTACATACTATTTAAGTCTGTACTTGGTTAGCTTAGTCATCAGGTGATGATCACATCATCCATTTATTTGTACCTTTTCTCTTTATTTTGTCAGTATCTTATAAATTTGTGAGCACAGGTCTACTATCTCCTTGGTTAAATTTATTGCTACATATTTCATTTTTGATGAAGTTGTATAAAGCACTGTTTTCTTAATTTCTCTGATAGTTTGCACTGGTGTATAAAAATGCTACAAATTTCTGAATATTAATTTTGTATCCTGCTACTTTACTGAATTTATTTAGCTGTTCTAATATATTTTTGTGGACTCTTTGAGGTTCTCTAAACATATCATGTCATCTGCAAATAATCATAGTTTTACTTCTTCCTTTCCAATTAGGATGAATTTTATCTATTTTTCTTGTCTAACTGTTATGACTAGAACTTTCAAAACTATTTTGAATAAAAGTAGTGAAAGTGGACATCCTTGGACTGTTCCTTATCTTAAGAAAAACACTTTCAGCTTTTCCCCATTGAGTATTAAATTGGCTGTGGGTCTGTCATATACGGCTTTTACTATGTTGTGGTATGTTCCCTCTATTCCCACTTTGCTGAGAGTTTTTATTATAAATGGATGTTGAATTTTGGTTTTGTAATGTAACCTGTCACTACTCTTCTTTTATTTCTAATTTTATTTATTTGGGTTCTCTTTTTGTTCCCCCAATAAGTATGGTTAAAGGTTTGTCAATTTTGTATATCTTTTTAAAGAAACAGCTCTTGGTTTCATTGACCTATTGTATTTTTGAGGACTCTAATTTATTTATTTCCAGTCTGATCTTTATTATTTCCTTCTTCCTCCTCACTTGGGCTTTTTTTCTTTTTCTAGTTCCTTTAGGTATAACTTCAGATTGTTTATTTGAGATTTTTATTTGTTGTTTCTTGAGGTAGGCTCATATTGCTATGAATTTCTCTCTTAGGGCTGCTTTTGCTGTGTCCCATTGCTTTGGAGCCATTGTGTTTTTATTTATTTATTTATTTTGTCTCAAGGTATCTTTTGATTTTTTTCCTTGATATCATTGTTAACCCATTTATTGTTTAGTAGCATGTTAGTTAGCCTTTATGTGTTGGTGTGGTTTTCAGTTTTCTTCTAGTAAATGATATCTAGTTCCATACCATGTGGTAGTGGAAGATGCCTGATATGATTTCAATCATCTTAAGTTTATTGAGACTTGTTTTGTGGTCTAGCCTAGAAAATGTTCTGGAAAAAATATATATTCTACTGCTTTGTAGTAAAATGCTCTAATACCAATTTAACCCATAAGTTCTAATGGAGGGGTATCAAACTCATTTTTACCAGGGGCCACATCAGCCATGTGGTAGCCTTTAAAGGGCCAAATGTAATTTTAGGACTGTATAAATGTAACTACTACTTAACAGTTAAGTGAGAGCTCAGCACTGCTGCCAGGTAGAAACAAGGTGCCAGGCCAGATGAAACAAGGTAGATTCAGCCAGATTCAGCCCACGGGTCTTATGTTTGCCACCTGTGGTCTAATGTGTTATTTGAGGCTGCTGTTTCCTTTTTAATTTTCTATATGTAAGATCTACCCATTCACGTCAATGAGGTGTTAAAATTCTCTACTAGGACTGTATTATTGTTGACTTCTCTCTTTATAACCATCATTATTTGCTTTATGTATTTAGGTGCTCCTATGGTAGATGCATACATGTGTACAAGGGAACATTTATATCCTCTTGTTGATTGATCCCTTTAATACAATACAGTGTCTTTCTTTGTCTTTTATTACATCTTTTGTTTTAAAGTCTATTTAGTCTGATATAAATATCGCTCCCCACGGTTTTTATTTCATATTCTATTGTATCTTTTCCCATCTCTTTACCCAATTCTGTACATGTATTTTGATGTATACTGGGTCTCTGGTGGACAGCCTTAAGTATGAATTATGTTTTCTTGCCCACTTAGCTGTCCTATGACTTTTGATTGAAGTATTTAAGCCATTTGATTATTTATAAGTACATAGTGATTACCATTCTATTATTTATGTTTCTTTTTATCCTTTTTTTAAAGAAATTTCTTTAACATTTCTTGTAAAATTGTTTCAGGGGTGATGAACTCTTTTAGTTTTTTCTTATCTGGAAAGATTATTATTTCTTTATTAATTTTAAATGACAGCCTTGCTATGTAGACTAGTTTTGGTTGTAGGTCCTTGCTTTTTATCACTTTGAGTATGTCATGCCAATTATTTCTGGCCTGAGAAGTTTCTGTTGAGAAATCAGCTGAGCTTCATTTTAAGTAACTAACTGATTTTCTCTTGCTCCTTTTAAGAGTCTCACTTTGTCTTTAATCTTTAGCATTTTAATTATGATGTCCCTTGGTATGGGCCTCTTTGGGTTTTATAAAATATTTTTTAATTTGTATTTCTTTTGGGGGACAGATGTCTTTTTTAGGCTATGATTATATTATCTTTAGCTTGGGAAGGACCAAGCACTCTTTCATACTAACCAATCAATTTTCCAGTACTTCACAGGCTTGTGCTCATCCCTCCACCTAACCAATCCATTTCCTAGATCTCCATGGCTTGTGCTGGGTTTTCCTTCTAGCTAATCCAGTCTTTTTCCCAGACTGGACACTTCACCTTTATGATTGCCATCTTGGCTCTTACAACCTATGTGCTTAACAAAGGAATTCTTCCTTTATTCTTTTATCACTCTCTCAGTTATCCCAGCTACTGACCTGTAATGCTCCTTCCTGCCTGCTTGAGGATTAGGTCCTGGGGGTGGAAGATGCAGTGGTCCCTTGGGAGCCCATGAATGCTGCAACTTCCTAGTGAATCAAGCTTATTGTTCAGTTCAGCTCCCTATTTTATTATGTTTAACATCTGATTACCTTTGCTGCCTTCATTTGTTAATACTAACTAGCTACCTGCACTAACATATTTCCTTTCTGAAAATCCTTGGACCCTTGTAATCTTTTTTTAAAATTTTTTAAAAGATTTTATTTATTTTTATTTTTAGAAAGGGAAGGGAGGGAGATAGAAAGAGAGAGAGAGAAACATCAATGTGCAGTTGCTGGGGGTCATGGCCTGCAACCCAGGCATGTACCCTGACTGGGAATCAAACCTGCAACACTGGGCCCTTGTAATCTTAAAAGGGTAAATGGATGAAGTTCTCATCTTCTGCAGCTTCTTTCTGCTGTCAAGGGCTATAGTCCTGCCTATCCCAAGGGCCAAAGATTCTGGCTATCTGCCAAAGGAAGAAGGGAGCAAAAGGGAAGGGGAGCCTTTATGTGAGGGAGAGGGTTGTAAAGTCCGGGTCAGTCTGGTGCTGTCCTTGGGAGGTGGCATATGTGATGTTGAGAGGGTGGTGCTGCTGGACAAGCTGGAATCCCTGTTGTACTCTAGAGGAAACAATTTTCGGGGGGAAAAGGTTAAAATAACACGGTCTAAAGTGAGGAATAGTATAACAACTAAGGGTCTGGTGACAGAGGAAAGGTGATAGAGGAAAGAATTAACTTTACAGTGCCCTAGGTTAAATTGGAGAAAGGGCTTCCCTGGAGGAAGGTGTGTAACAGCTATCTGAAGCCCTTTTACTTATTATACTTAATTTAAATCAGACTAAGGGGAACATTCTAAGATTCTCTTCCCACCCGCCCAAATTAGCTTCTTTTTGCCTGAATCTCTTGGGCAGAAAAGGGAAAACAGACTCATGGTGGCAGGACTTTGGTCCCTTCAGTCCCACCTTTTAAATAATAAAGTTTTACATTCTAGAAGTGAAGCTGATAGACCACTTCATAATTTATGGACCAGCCATCTAGTCCTGATAACAAGTCAGTTCAGCCAAACTGCTGAGTTTCATTTTAGGAGGTGGCAATGCATTTGAGCTTCAAGAGTGAGGCTTATATTGTGTAAAGAAGTAATCAGGTAAGTAAGGTGCATGATTATGAAAATAAAAGAAAAAACACAAAAGTTAATGAACATAGCAAATCATAAACCAGTGTTTGAGACTGTGAGACTGTCAGTTGAGAAGACGTCCAGATGTAAGGCTTTGCTGGAGTGAAGGCAAGCAGTGATGGTCTAACAGGTCCTCCTTGTTTGCAGTTTGAACTTCTCTAGTGATGTGACCAGGTGCTCAGGTGAATTCTGTGCGATATATACAACCCTAGGGGGAAAAAGTTTAGTTCTCAACGATTCCTAGTCTAAGGACAGGATAAAAAAATGAAACACTTTTGAGGGTTGAAGAAAACTAGAATAATTCAGGAACCAGTTCAGTTTATAGGTGACAAATAAAACTTTGAAGACAATGAACTGAACTATAGTCTAATATCTAAAATTGGGCATTGTGATTTTTTATTGAAACACATTTTTTATGTCTAAAATCATCCTCACTTTTATCAAAGAGAGTGCGTTAAGCTAGTCTTAATTTGGCCTGATTATTTGGATAAATACAACAAGAATAACAATTGATCATACAAGTTTTTTAAATCTGCTTTACTGGAATCTCATTAAGAATCTCTAGATTGAGTTTTAATCAGCACATCAGGACAAAGAAGCCAAACCATACAGTTGGCATCAGGCTTTGAGTGCAATACCTATAGATCTGGCTAAATTCCTCAAGTTCTTGAGGCCCCCAAAATATCTTGAGTTTCCTTCCTTGCCATTTCTACTAAAAAAGCAACCTTTGTTCCTTACCTGGAAAGACTGCCATGAACTATATGACTAAGCAAGGTACCAAGCTATTTCTCCAATGGTCTTTTATTAGCTTTCAAAGTTAATCACAATTCCTTAAAGCTTTCTGGTGACACCCAGAGTCCAGACATGTCTTTTTCAGACATGACATTCTAGTCAAAGTTTCAGTTAATAAAAACAAAATTGGAAACTGATGTTATATATCTTATTATAAAGAGCATAGATTGTTATTGGATTCATGCAAACATATTGCCATGACTCACTCATTAAGAATAGCCAAATTCTGGAGGAATCAGATAGAAAGAAAAATACAAAGCAAAAGGAAAACCCTGTTCCCTTTATCAGTGAAAAAGACCAAAATCCAACTCTGTATAAGACAGCTAAAGGGTAAGCAATTAGGATATTTTTAGACAAGCAAACACATTTTATAACTTTTAAAAACATAAGCTCCTCTACTTTCATAAGAAGGTATTATAAAGTAAAATCACTGACTTAGAAAGGAACAGCTGAAACAATTAAATTGAATTGACAGATGGCTAAGGTCTTTCTCTCTTGATAAGATTTACCTCCCAGAAATTTGCATTTTAAAAAATGGCCAGAAAAGAGTTCTTGAAGTCCAGGTATCTGCATTTTAAAGGTACAGACTTTAATTTTATAAAGCCAATTATCTATAAGCCTTTTTCTTGAGAGACCAAGGGTTAAATTTTTTCACTTGGTGAGTGAGTATGCACCCCAAAAAGTGTCTCTCCAGTTGGTTCTGCATATTATCTTTGGAGAGAGATACTTTCTTTCCTGCAGAAGAGGGGGAACTTGGTTGGCTAAGGGAAAATATGGGTGTCCCCAATTTTCCCCAGCACTGCATCACGTGGTCAGTGCCTAGGATACACATGACCCCATGAAGGCTCTGGTGTCCCAAAGCCCATGCCTTGCCTCTCCCCCAAATGGTGTGAAGGGCTTCCTGAAGACACATTATGCCCAGGTGTGGAGTGTTACCTGTCTTCTGAGGGTAGCTTTACTTACCAAGAGTCACAGCAGTCATCAGGCACTGCTACTTGGTCTCACTCTTCTCAGTAAAGTGGCTTTAATGTCACATGGATAATAAGTCCTTTAAGAGGCCTAGTAGAAAGAGAGCTACCCCTAAAAGGGAAGAGAGAGCTTCATTCCTGAGACTTTCGATGAAAAGGCATTTTAGAAAAAGATCCTTATGTTAGCTAGGCCAGAATGAGACAGCATGCCCAACCCTGGGGGCAAATCCTGTCAACCTTTTCTAGGATGATTGTAGAATGCTGGGTACCCCTGAGAGGGTGCAAACCTTGTAAGAGAGATTAACAAACATCCAGTCAGTCTCCAGATTAGTTTCTCCTTGTGGGGTTTCTTTTCAAATTACTACTTTCCAATTAGTTGAATATAAACCTTCCCATTTCTATGAATACTTGCAAGTAAAGGCTTCTACTTACTGCACACCTGCAGGAACATTAAGGAGAATTGGGATTTGGGAGTTTTTGGCCTTGGAGGCACCATTTCCCATGAATCCCACATAGGTAGAGGAACTCAGCTGCCCTGGGCCTGTGGCTGCTGGGGCACAGACAAGCAGCCACTGTTGCAGCAGGAGCTAGGAGCAAGGCAGTGTGCTATGGACCCCAGGTGGGTGCTCAGGCCACAGAAGGGGCTCCCATGTACGGGGCCGCAGGCTGTGTAGCAGCAGACAGCACTAGTGACACATACTTGCCAGGGGCTTCTCCCTAGACACCAGTGCACAGTCAGGGTGCTGAAAGAACTAGGGGAATTACCCAGTGTACAGAGACTGAGTTACAGGCAGCTGTGGCAGAGGCACTGAGAATAAGGGGGCCTCAGGGCAGGTGGACTGCAAGTGGGCCTTGTGCTCACTGCTGCACTGGGCCAAGGGAGCTCTGAGCTGTGCTGGGTGGGAGGGTTGCAGGTATAGTGGCTTCAGGGCGGGGATAAGCATTTAGGCAAGCCACTTGGCCTACACTAGTGGAGTGGGGCTGAGGGGTACTCCAGATCTGGAGCTGAGGCAGGGAAGGAAATGAGAAAAGAGAAGCTGGAAAACATACACAGGCAGCAGTAGAGGGGACAGAGACAGGTGAGTGAAGAAAAGACTTCCCAGCTTCCCAGCACAGGGAAAGCAAGGTCCCAGTTCTTACCACAAGCTAGGGCTCCTCCCATCTCTTTGTGATCACCAGATGTTGCTGGTGGAATTGGGGTCCTTTCCTAGAGTCACAAGAAAAATATTTCCCTTTGGGTTCATTTCGCTTGGGACTCTCCATTCTTCCTTTACTAGGCTAGGAAAATTTTCAGTTATTATTTCTTTTTTTATTTTTTTTTTTTAGTTTTTAAAATCTTCACCTGAGAATGGATATGTGTGCTGATTTGAGAGAGAGAGAGAAAGAGAGAAAGAGAGAGAGAATGGAGGAAGAAACATTGATCATTGCCTCCCATGCGCACCAAACCAGGGATTGGACCTGAAATTAGGCATGTGCCCTGACTGTAATCAAACCCTCAACCTTTCAGTGCATATGACAATGCTCCAACCAACTGAGCTGGCTCCAGCCACCCTGCCAGGGCCCAGTTACTATTTCTTTAAATAGGTTGTCAATCCCTTGTGCTCTGTCTTCTTCTTCTGGTAGCCCTGTCATGTGAATACTGTTATGCTTGATGTTGTCCCAGTGGTCCCTTAAACTATCCTCATTGGTTTAAATTCTTTTTTCTTTTTGTTGTTCTCATTAGGTGTTTTCTGCTGCTTTGTCTTTCAAATTGCTCATTTGATCCTCTGGTTCATCTAATCTACTTTTGATTCCCTCTAATGTACTTTTTCATTTCAGTTATTGTATGTATTCTTTATATTTGACTGGTTATTTTATTTAGTTGCTAAGTCCTTTTTTATGTTTAATATCTCTTTGTTAAAGTTCTCACTTAGTTTTTCTAATCTTTCCCCAAGTTCATTAAGCATTCTTATAACCACTGCTTGGAACTCTGTTTCTAGTAGATTGTATGCCTGCATTTTGTTTAGGTCCTTTTCTGGAGTTTTTACCTGTTTTTTTTATTTGGGACATGTTTCTGTGTCTTCTCATTTTGGTTGTGTTTGTTTCTATGTGTTAGATAGATCTGCTACGTCTCCCAGTCTTCACTGGTTGCCTTTATGTTGAAGATTTCCCAATCACCCGGGCCTGGTGCTCCCTGAGTGTTCCTTATGTGGGTTGCATGTGCTCCTCTGTTGAGTTTTGATTGCCATTGGCATGTCAGTGGGTGGGGTCGACCCCAAGGCTGACTGGTTGTGAATATTAGCCAGCAGTATATGAACTACTGTGAAGGGGCTGACCTCACAGAGTGAGATTGGCCCCAGCAGGGTCTGGTGCCTGTGGAGACTACTCTTTGGGTGTGCCACTTGTGGAGCTAATTGGGTGGTGCTCTATTGTGGTCTGAAGTCAGTCACCCATGTGTTGGTCCTGAAGCCTTTTGGGAGAGACTTCAGTGTAGGCAAGGTCAGCTGCTGTCTGGGACCAGCCTGGGACTACTTGGTAGGAGCTACAAAGGAACATATTTGGTAGCTGCCTGTGCTGGGCTGCCTCCAATACTGGGCCAGGGGCCACTAGGCTAAAAAGACAGGGAATCATGAGACCTACAGCCATTGTCTGGCTGCCCATAAGACTCAACTGCTGAGAGAACACTGAGCAGTCTACAAGTTGGGTAAGGTGGGGTCTCAGGGAGTCACCAGGGTGGCTTGAGTGGTGTTCTTCAGGTTACCTAATTCAGATTCATAATTGGGCCAGTGCCAAGCCTGGTACACTAAGCAAAAGGCACTGGACCCAATGAGGCCAGCCACCACCTGTCTGGGGCCTGTGAAACTTGGGGAATTTTTAAGAAAGACCACAGCACAAGCCAAGGCTAACCACCAGCTACTGAATAAGCCTCCAGTAGTCCCTGAGTTGGGGTGGGGTAAGGGTCTCAGGGAGTTGTCTGGGTGGCATGAGTAATGTTTACCAGGCAAATGCAGATTTAGATTTGACCATGTGGGGGGACAGTTCAACAGAGAAAGGATAGCTCCTGCCTGTTGTTGTGTGGGAAAGAGGCTAAATATGAGGACAATGGTGGCTGTCCCTCCAGCCCTCACCCTGAAGCCACACAACTCAGTTTCTCCCTGTGTATCTGGCACGCCCCAGCCATAGTTCCTGCACCAGAGCCCAGGATGAAGCCTGAGAGGTAGTGAGTTTGTGCATGGGCCCTTTAAAAGATCATCTGGGTTTTCAGCAGTCTTCTCTGTCACACAGACTGAGAAAATCGCTGCTTATTTTCACAGCCAAATGTGGGGATGCCTCTTCCCAGTGCTCATGTTCAGGGAGCCTGGTGGAGGGTTGGGACCCCTGGCTCCTCACAGAGGAGCTCTACTGCTAAGATATCCCTCCTGATTAACTGCCTAATGTGGGTGTGGGGACAGCAGGTTTTATGTCTCCACTCCTCCTACCAATTTCATGTGCTTTCTTCTTTATATCCTCAGTTACAGGACTTGTTTAGCTGGTCTTCAGGTTTCTCCAAGTTGATTATTCTATAACTTAGTTGTAATTTTAATGTGGTCATGGAAGCAGGCAGCACAGGGGTTACCTACTCTACCATCTCAACTGGAAGTCTGACAAAGTGGAAATTAGTAAGATAAAGGCAAAATATCTAAAGACCTCAAAATTAAATAACACATTTCTACATAAAGCTATTGGTCAAAGAGAAATCTAAGAATAGAAAGTATTTTAACTGGAAAAAAATCCAGCACATCACAATTTGTAGGATGTAGGTAACAGAGTTGAAAATGATCGCATTAAATGCTTATAGTAGAAAAGAAGAGTGACCTTGAAGATTTCATACTTCCATCTTTAAAAAACTAGAAAAAGAAAAGTGAAATACAATGAAAGAAAGCAGGAGGAAGAATATAATAAAAATAAATAATGAAATAGATAAAAGTGAATTTAAAAGAAAGAGACAAATGTTGAAGACAGGCAAAGAAGATCGAATTTTCAGATAATAGGAATTCCCAGAGTGGGGGAAAAATCAAAGCAAGGACTCAAAATATTAAAAATATAAATTAAGAACATTTTTATGAAATAAAAAGAATTTTAGGATACATTTTTAAAAAGGCATACAATATATTCAAGAATATTGACATAAAATGAACAAAAATAAGACATATTCTAATAAAATTACTAGTTTTTAAATAGTCACTTTTTACAAAATAGTTAAACAGAATTACCATATGATTCAGTATTTCTATTCCCAGTTACATGCCCCAAAATTGAAAATAAGTACTCAAACAAATATTTGTACATGAATATTTATAGCACTATTTACAACAGCAAAAGGTGGAATCAACACAACTGCCCATCAATGGATGAATGGATTAACAAGTTATATATATATAATTTAAACACATAAATATATATAAATTATATATATAATATCCACGTGATATAATATTCATATGAATATATCTATATTACAGTGTATATGTATATATATAGCAATATTATCTGTGTTAGCCATAAAAAGAAATGAAGTATTGCTGCATCTTATTACATGGATGAACTTCAAAAACATTATATGTGAAAGAAATCAGAAACAAAGCATCACATAGTATATGATTTCATTTATGTAAAACATCCCAAATTGGTAGGTCCACAGAGGCAGGAAGCAGATTGGTAGTTGTCATGGATGGGGGGAAGAGGGAAGGAGAAGTGGCCGCTATGGGTGTGGAGTTTTCTTTGGGGTGATGCAAATGCCCACATAGATGTGGAGGTTGCACAACATGGAAAATGTACTAAGTGCTACTTTGCATGTTTTATTTTATGTTATATGAATTTCACCTTAATTCTAAAATGTCACTTGACTGTAAGCAAAAAGCAAAACAGAAAAAAAAGAAAACTAGGTTACCTGATTTTTTGCAACAATTTATGCTAGAATAAAATGAAGTAATATTCATAAACTAACTCGAAGAGAAGAAATGTGAGCCAAAGTTCTTATATACAGAAAATCTAACTTTTATGTGTAAAGGGCACAGATCATCTGTTGTCAAATTGTAAGAACTCAAGGAATTTTGTCCTCATGAGTTCTTCTTGAGGAATAAGCCAGGAACTAACTTCAGACAACCCAGATGACTCAAGGCACATCAGTATAAGGACTGGTGGTGAGGAAAGAACATACAGTTACTAGTGTAACTAAGAGTAAAAGAGGTTAAATTACAGAAAGTACAGTATTAATGAATTTATAACTTATTTTAAAATAAAATTTAATTTATTAAATTTCTAAATTATTTTAAAATTTTATTAATCGTTTTAAAAATGGGAGAACATTCAGGTTGTATGAAAAAAAAACAAATTTTAAGCTATTCTCAAAAAACCATAATTGAGAACTATAATATTAGTATTATTATTCTGAGACTACTGTCTATGTAATGAGATAATAAAGTAAATGAGTCATTAAGGAATATTTCAATTCTATCATTCCCTGCATATTTAAGAATCATAATTCTCAGTGTTGGATAAAAAAGGCAATCTTATAATATACAGAGCTTTTTTAAAAAACAACAATCCTAATAATAGATTTTAATATTCATTCATGAAGTACTTTATTTTGTATGTAATATATTTGTCCTAGTTCTGTCTACTGAAGAGATTATTCAATGACCAGGTTTGTTTTGTTTTGTTTTGTTTTTTACTATTTTACAAATTGTTGGTTTTATGCCTGTGGCAGGAAATGTACAAGATGACTCTGGTTTATCTTTTTATACCAAACAGTGTGGACACTACCTAAAATTACTAGATACATGTAAAAAGACCCAGAAGCCAATGTGAACACACTCCCACTGGCCAAAACCAGGACAGTCTGAGCTTTGATAAGATTATAACCATATAGTAATTGTAATAAATTAATACTCAGCAAATATGTTTCAGTCCCTCAATTCATAGTAACTTATTTTTGAAAACCTAGTTAGTTGCCTGTGGAAATTAGTGGGGAAATTAATTAATTATTTAAAAACTAGTAAGTAAATATAAAACTAGTAAAAAATAGAAAGAGTGCCTAGCACATTTTCATGTCTCTTGTCAGAATTGTCGCTCAAGGTATCCAAGTATTAGATGAGGTGTACTATCTATTTATAGAAGTATTCCAGTTAATAAATTATAAATAAGTGATAGAATTTTAGCATTTTGCAACTCTGCTCCATTAACAAATTTAAATATTAACATCATAAAAAAAAGAGACTGAGCTATCATGCCACTTCTGATGAAAGAACCTGGCACTAGTTGTAGTCTTGCCACAGGGACCAGTCACTAGACTAATCTAGTCTTTGAGTCTAACAGTCAGCATGTGGAGTCTACAGTGGGGGCTGGGATGTCCTGATCTGCACAATGTGTGTGCCATTAAGAAAACCAGGCCAAGGGCAACATACACATCCAATGTCATGGGCTCTGCAACAGCTAGATTGTAATGAAAGAGATTGAGGGGAAACTTACAGGATAAAAGAAATCTAAAGGACATTTTTTTATTGGAAAGATTAAATAATTGTGTTAAGGGAATCACACTGTGGTGGTACAACTATAAAGTGACACAAAGAAGGACTAACATAGAGTCAGGATAGGAGTTACTTTGTGAAGAAGGAAGAGGGCCTTGAGATTGGTGTGGGGCCCAAAGGACTTATGGAGTGGGGGGAAATTCTCTTTCTACACCTCTGTGAAGGTTATAGTAAAAAATGTAAAACATACCTATTGGTTTTTCCCTTTTGTGGACTTTGTCAACTGTGGTTCACTTTGGAAAGTCTTCCTGAGAACAAGACTTTATATTTACTCTCTGTACACTTGACATGATTCCTTTTATGCTTAAATTATGTGTCCTAATTTTTGTTTAGTATATGGTATGAAGTAGGAATTTCATTTTACCATTTTTTCATTCTTTACAAATATATTCAAACCGGTTTTTGCTATTGAAAAGTAATGTATGCATGTGGAGGAAACCCACAAATGATGTGCAAAAGGAAAGTAATCCTCCTTCCATCTACAACTCCATTCCTCTGTCAAAGGCATTCACTGCTAATAGTTCTTTTGCTGTTATCATTGTTATTTTGTACTGCAACAGACAACTATACTTGCCACTTGGTATAAATAATAGTTTTTCTTTGCGGAAATAATTATGAAATAGACTTCACCCAGTCCATATCATTTCTGTAAATCTCACTTAACCTTCAGCTGATATAGTTGTTTGTCACATAAATTACATCATAGACAGAAATAAAATACAAGTTGAGACAACAAAGTTGGATTTTAGGGATTTTTATCCCAATACTGAACAAGGTAGCACACCTTAAATCTATTATTGTCAAAATGATGTCTAGAGGTGCTTCAGACCACAACATGTAGAACCCAAGAAAGGAATCAACAGAGTGAAGATATGGAGAAAATCAGAGTTTGATAACATGGTTTTTGAGCCCTGTCTCACTATACCTAAAGTTAAATTCTAGATGTTCTCAGTTTACATGTGGTAAAGAATTCCTTGGTTGTACACTTGGATTTTTTTGTTGTTACTTACAACCAGAATTCTAGCTGATACTGTATCCTTCTGAAATTTCTTTGTAACTATACACACACACACACACAAACAATTCTTGTTGTCAGCTCTCAGGAACCAAATAAAGTCAATTAAACTGTCTATTATAAATCCTTTTAGTTCACTTCTCACTCTCTGAAACTCAAAAACAAAATAGCTAGTACCTCCTTGAACTGGGTCTCTAAGATCTAGATCTTGCTATTTGAACTGATACATTTATATGTGGGTGTGTGTCCAAAGGGGCATTTATATATAGTTTACCCTCAAACTACTCAGGGGTTAAGGGCACCATCCCCATGCAGTCCAAATTCCATAGGTAACATTTTAATCCTTAAAAACTCACTCATCCCTCAGCATGCACAGGAGACTGGTTCCAAGACCCCCACAGGTAGCAAATTCTGTGGCAGATCACATCACTTATATAGAGTGGCATATAGCAATGCACATGGTTGGCCCTCTGCATCTACAGAGTCCCACCTGTGCATTAGAAATACTGTTTTCCATCTGAGATTGGTTGAATCCACAAATGTGAGACCCAAGGATACAGAGAGCTGATTGTATATTTACTTTTTTAGATCTACATACAGGTAGGCCTATACAGTTCAAACATGTGTTGTTCAAATATTAACTGTTTTTATAGTATTGGAGAGTTTTCATATAAGCTCATAGAGATTACTATTAAAAGCTGAAAAAAAATTCTTACATAACATGTGCTTAAAAAGTGAGTATCCCAAAGTCAATATCCAGAAATCAAAGGCATTTCTATACACCAACAATGAAACAGCAGAAGCAGAGATCAAGGAAAAAATCCCATTTGAAATAGCAAAAAGAAAAATAAAATATCTAGGAATAAACCTAACCAAAGAGGTAAAAGACCTGTATTCAGAAAACTACACAACACTGAAGAAAGAAATCAAGGAAGACATAAACAAATGGAAACATATACCGTGTTCATGGATTGGAAGAATTAATATCATCAAAATGTCCATACTACCAAAAGCAATTTACACATTCAATGCAATTCCTATTAAAGTACCAGTGGCATATTTCACAGACATAGAACAAACACTTCAAAAATTTTTATGGAATTATAAACGACCCTGAATAGCTGCTGCAATTCTGAGAAAGAAGAGTAAAGCAGGAGGGATCACAATAACCGACACTAAACTATACTACAAGGCCACTGTAATCAAAACAGTCTGGTACTGGCATAAAAACAGGCACATAGACCAATGGAACAGAACAGAGAGCCCAGAAATAAGCCCGAGTCTCTATGGTCAATTAATATTTGACAAAGGAGGCAGCAACATAAAATGGAATAAAAATAGCCTCTTCAACAATTGGTGTTGGGAGAACTGGATAGCCACATGCAAAAAAATGAAACTTGAGCACCAACTTACACCATATACAAAAATAAATTCAAGGTGGATAAAAGACTTAAATGTAAAACGTGACACCATTAAAGGCCTAGAGGAGAACGTAGGTAGGAAAATCTCAGATATTTCACGAAGAAACTTTTTTACTAATGTGACCCCTAGAGCAAGGGACATAAAGGAAAGAATAAACAAATGGGACCTCATCAAAATTAAAAGCTTCTGCACAGCTAAAGAAAACAGTATCAAAATTAAAAGAGAACCAACTGTATGGGAAAACATATTTGCCAATGACACCTCAGACAAGGGTTTAATCTCCAAAATATATAGAGAACTTACATGACTGCACTCTAAGAAGACAAGGAATCCAATTAAAAAAGTGGGCAAAGGACTTGAACAGACACTTCTCCAAGGAGGACATACAGAAAATCCAAAGACACATGAAACGATGTTCAATATCGCTAGCTATCAGAGAGATGCAAATTAAAACCACAATGAGATACCACTTCACACCAGACAGAATGGCCATCATAAACAAAGCAACAAACAACAAGTGTTGGAGAGGTTGTGGAGAAAAGGGGACCCTAGTGCACTGCTGGTGGGACTGCAGACTCGTACAACCACTATGGAAAGCAGTATGGAACTTCCTCAGAAAACTAAAAATGGATCTGCCTTTTGATCCTGCAATTCCACTGCTGGGACTCTATCCTAAGAATACTAAAACACCAATTCAAAAGAACCTATGCATCCCAATGTTCATAGCAGCACAATTTACAATAGCTAGATGCTGGAAGCAACCAAGATGCCCATCAGTAAATGAATGGATCAAAAAACTATGGTACGTTTACACAATGGAATTCTATGCAGCAGAAAGAAAGAAGGAGCTCCTACCCTTTGCAACAGCGTGGATGGAGCTGGAAAACATTATGCTAAGTGAAACAAGCCAGGCAGTGAAAGACAAATACCATATGATCTCACCTTTAACAGGAACCTAAATAACAAAACAAAGAAACAAGCAAAAATATAACCAAAGACACTGAAATAGAGGACAGGCTGATGGTGACCGGAGGGGAGAGAAGAGGGAATTTAAGGGGACAGTGGGAAGGGTTCACAGGAACAAACTTAAAGGACACATGGTCATAGACTAAGGGGAGGGTGGTAATGGGAGGGAAGTGGGGAGGTTGGGAGGGGTACTGGATTGGAAGTAAAAAGGAGAAAACTGTATTTGAACAATGATTAAAAACTAATAATTAAAAAAAAATTTTAAAAAGTGAGTATCCCACCAGCAGACACAATGTTTATGTACAATCCCTTGCTGTTCCAAACATGTTGTATGTGCTTTTTTTCATCCAGACCAGTAGGAGGGGCAGAGATGGGCAGCAGGGCGGAGAGGACTCTCGGCAAGGTGGCAGCTGCTGGAGCAGGTGAGGCACAGCTGGCAGAGTAGGTAGTCCCATATTTGCCTGTGGATAAAACTGGAGGAACAACTGGGGAGCAAGACTCATGGTTTCAGCGTAGGTAAATAAAACCTCAAAACCTCTGACTGAAAAAACCTGTGGGGGTTGAGACACCTGTGGGGTTGAAAAAACCTGTGGGGAGGGGAGAGGGTTTCTCCCTCTCCTTAGGGATAAACTCCCATTGTCTCACAGGAGAGTCGTTGGAGAGATCCACAGGGTCCTAGAATGAACACATACCCACTGACCCAGGAATTAGCACCAGAAGGACACAATTTGCTTGTGGGTGGCCAGAGAAGTGACTGAAAGCCAGCAGAGAGCTGAACAAGCAGCATTGTTCCCTCTTGGACACTCTCCCACATACAGCCCCTGGTGAATACCTAAGACTCTGCCCCTTAACTATTTAACAGGTGCATCAAGACAAAAAAATATGGCCCAAAAGAAAGAACAGATAAAAACTCCAGAAAAAATACAACTAAGCAATGAAAAGATAGCCAACCTATCAGATGCACAGTTCAAAACACTGGTAATCAGGATGCTCACAGAAATGGTTGAGTATGGTTACAAAATAGAGGAAAAAGTGAAGGCTATGAAAAGTGAAATAAAGGAAAATGTACAGGGAACCGATAGTGACAGGAAGGAAACTGGGACTCAAATCAACAGTTTAGACCAGAAGGAAAAATAAACATTCAACCAGAACAGAATGAAAAACAGGAATTCAAATAAATGAGAAGAATCTTAGGAATCTCCAGGGCAACTTTAAACATTCCAACACCGGAATCATAGGAGTGCTAGAGGAGAAGAGAAAGAGCAAGAAATTGAAAACTTATTTGAAAAATATTGAAGGAGAACGTTCCCAATTTGGCAAAGGAAATAGACTTCCAGGAAGTCCAGGAAGCTCAGAATCCCAAAGAGGTTGGACCCAAGGAGGCACACACCAAGGCACATTATAATATCATCACCCAAGATTAAGGATAAGGAGAGAATCTTAAAAGCAGCAAGAAAAAAGACACAGTTACCTACAAAGGAGTTCCCATAAGACTATAAGTCAATTTCTCAAAAGAAATCTTGCAGACAAGAAGGAGCTGGCAAGAAGTATTCACAGAGATGAAAAGCAAGGACCTATATCAAAGATTACTCTATCCAGCAAAGCTATTATTTAGAATGGGAGAGCACTTAAAATGCTTTCCAGATAAGGTCAAGTTAAAGGAGTTCATCATCATCAAGCCCTTATTATATGAAACATTAAAGGGACTTATCTAAGAAAAAGAAGATAAAAAATATGAACAGTAAAATGACAACAAACACACAGCTATCAACAACTGAACCTAAAAATAAAATGAACTAAGCAAACAACTAGAACAAGAACAGAATCACAGAAATGTAGATGACATGGAGAGTTATCAGTGGGGGAGGGGACAAGGGAATGGGGGAAAAGGTACAGGGAATAAGAAGCATAAGTGGTAGGCACAAAATAGACAGGGGAAGGTTAAGAATAGTATAGGAAATGGAGAAGACAAAGCACTTACATGTATGACCCATCGACAAGAACTAAGGTGGGGGAATTGTTACAGAAGAGACTGGAGGGCTGTGAATGATATACTATTACAGAATGGACCCCCCTTTCTGCTCCAGCCCCCGCAACCCTGAAAGACATCTCTCAATGACAGAGATTGATGAAAAGGAAAGGAATTATTTATTCAAAGAGTTATACAGACTTAGAGTAATGACAATGTCTTCATTAAAATACTAAAGTCCTTTGGAATACCATCAAATGCACAGTCCTTCCTTCTCCCTCCACCCAGTCTGGTGTACCATATCTCAGGAAAGGAAGTAGAAGGTCATGGTTCAGGCAGCCTCTCAGTTCTGGCACCATCAGCTGTGTCACCACCATGATCTCTAGTTAATCCAAAACCATGTGGTACCTTCTCATGGCCCACCAGCAAGAGTCCTTTCACCCCTTTCCTTCCCAGCAAGGTCTCTCCTGCGTCCTCAGCCATGTGGCAAAAAGGAGCCCCAAAGCCACATGGTCCCAGTCCTCCTTCTTTTCTCTCTCATGCAGGCACTGTAAACAGAGGGAGTTGCCTCCCAGTTACATCATGGGTTGAAGTCATTCCCATCTCCTTGGCTCAAAGCATGGCCACAGCTATTTAACATATCCGTAAAGCCAGTTAAAGGTTATAGATATGTTAAATGACCATGCCAGAGGTTAGCTGCAAAGCCGTTGCTATGCAAAACAGCTTTCAATGGCCCTTCTCCATGTGTCCCATCCCCCAGCTCAGACATGTGGGGGTGAGGACATCCTATATTTTTTTTCTAATATTTCCTGGACACACTGAGTTCTGGACCCCATTACAAATCCCTATCTGGGGCTCCCTTAGCTGTACCCTGTTACAGAATGAGGGTGGGAGGGTGTGTGCAGGACAGAGGGGAATAAAGGGGGGAAAATGGGACAACTGTAATAGCAAAATCAATAAAATATATTTAAAAAATAAAAAACATTTTGTATGTTTCCTCATGAATGTATTAATCTATCTAAAGATAAATTCTTAAGAGTAAAAATGTTGGGGCAAAGGATAAAAACAGCTTAAATTTTGATCAGATAAACCCAAGAATTTGGTTTGGACTTGTGAAGAGCACTGGTAGTAAAACAAGGTTTGCAGAAAATGTCTTCATTATATTGAGGATGCATCACAGTGCTTTTAATAATGACATTTTTACCAAAAATGTTTTTATAATTCATATAAAATCACCTTCATTATCTCTTTATCTATTGATGTGATTGATTATATTGGTATTTTTTTAGATATTGAACCATTTTTGTATTACTAGAAAAAGCCCATTTTGGACATGAAGTCATATTCTTTAGAAATACTGTGATATATTACTTGATTATATTTTTTCAGGATTTTTGCATTTTTGTAATATGTATATACTTATCTTTTTTGCTGCACCTTTCTTAGAATTTCCGAAATTATCTAATGGTAAATGAGAAGCATAATATATTTTTATATCAAATAAAACAATTTATACAACATGGGCTTATTTCTGACATAAGGGTTTCACCCATAAGTTGTTCTGTGCCCAGAATCCTATTTGGAGATATTTCTTTGGCAGAAGTGGAATAAGTTATCATAGCCTTTTAATCTAGGGTGGTTTTTCATTTTTGAATGAGTATTGGTCACTTACCTGCAAAGCACCTATTTCAAATATAATTTTCACTTTATAATATTTATGAATATATTGCTTGTAGATTTCTTAAAATTCTGAAACTAAACATCTCTTTTTCTACATATATATGTAAATTTCTTATTATATATGTATTTCTTTGATTAAATATGAAAAACATTTGTCTCCTTTTCAAGGTTTTTCAAAGTATCAGTTCTTGAATTTATTAATTCTGTCACAGTGTGAATTTTTCTAATTCATTAATTTCTATTTTTTCTATACTTCATCAATCTATTCATAATGAGTATATTTACTTTTGTTTTATTTTAATAAAATTACAAGGCAATGGATTTTCCTCTGACTAAATCTTTGGTCTTATTACCATGTATGGGAAAAGTAGCATTTGTTGCTATTATTCTCTGAGCATCTCATCATTTCTAATTTGATTTCCTTTTACCTAGAATTCATTTGAGAGACATTTGTAGTTTTCATCCAAGTGTTTTGAAGTAAAACAAATATATACACATTTTTAAGTACAGCAGGGAATGTTATTTTGAATTACGTTAGATTATGTCAGAAAATGTGTCCTACACAAATGTATTTTGTACAAAGCAGTGAACTAATATATATACTGAAATTTTGTAACTGTTTCATTGAAAAACTGAGAATGAATAAACTGAAAATGGTGCAAAGTTTGCTCAGCAGCTTGGTTTTAGGGTATTTTTTTTCTTCTTTCCTGAAAGGCATCCATTTGGGGAAATATTCTGTCATGGGATTCAAGTACGTCACACACCATATATACACTCTCCTCGGCTCTCTTCTCTCCCCTCAACCCTGGCCTCCTACCCAAGTGCTGACACAGGCCTAAACGGAGCTACTCAATAAGGAAACTTGTGCTGGAAGTACTAGGGAAAGTGGGCTCTCTTTCCCTAGAAAAGTGTTGCCAAATTGTCATCACGTAAGCCAAAGCTGCCTGTGGTCATCTTTGGGGCCACACTGTGAGAGCTGGTCTGGGGCTGCAGCTGGGCCAGGGCAGGTAAAGGGATAGTGTTCTGCAACAGCTGATGCTGGGTGCCAGCCCTCCCAGAAGCCTGGTGCACCTCTGCACTTCTGTTTCACCCCCCAATCAGTTCTCCTATTTGCTTAAACAAATATTTTTTCTTTAGCACAGAAAATATTGATTGATATAGAAATTAATTTGGTCTCTCCACAGAAACAAGGACTGATCAAGAGCACTGTCAGCTAAGAAGCCTAGTGCTCTGCTGTGCATGCTGAAGACACATGGGGCATTCACAGAAGAATAAAGTTCACTGCTGAAGTATTTCCACTCATAGCTTGTTGAGGTTTTGTTGCCTAAAGGGAGAAGAATCTTGCTGGTTTTTCTAAAATAATACACAGTATTGTTACATTTTGACGTGGCACATATTGAAACACGAACCCAATTCACGGCAAGATCAATGGCCCCAAGCTTATCATTGTCCTGATATTGTTGGCCCTTAGAAATTTCACAGGGGCCCCACTGCTTTCAGAGTAAAAACATCAATCATCCATGTGGTGATGCAGGATTAATTCTCACATTCTAAAGCATCTGGCCCTGACAAAGTGTGCGCCTTCCAAGGGTGGCTTCTGGTTTGAAGCTCATCCCCCCACAAGGCTTAGTGAGATCAATAAATGTCCCAAAGCCCTGAGGACTCACTTGTCTCTTTTATGTTTTCCTTTGCATGATGGCAAAAACAAATCTAGGGCATTTGGAGCAGTTGTCTCTACGTAGAAACTGTTTTGGAGGGTCCTGTTGGTAAATGCCTTAAATACGTAAGATTTAAATGCTGAGAAGATGAAATAATTTTCCTTTTAAGGATCAGCTACTATGAGTGGGACCCAGAATTTTTTTAAATCCATTGACTTAAAAAAAAAACTTTTGAAAACACTTTAGAGAGAAAAAAAAATCCCAGACTATGGAAGCATTATAACTTCTAGTAACAGAGCATTAATAGGTCTTACTTTTCTCAAAAGAATTTTCATTAACCAGTTAAAATACAAAATGAGTCAAGTTATTGTTTGAAATAATGTATTCTTTAACTAAATTGACCATTTAGTTCAACCAGATACATACGGTGTGTGTATGTATATGTGTGTGTTTACACGCTAGTATACATGTGTATTTATAGAGCAATATTCTGAAGATAGTTTGCAAAACCTTCAAATGTCTACAAAATCCCTTTGAAAGACTGAGTAAATCTTTTTTTTAATTTTAGAGTAGCTTGGGGACACATTTTCTTTATCCACTTCAGATTTTTTCTTTAGCAAATATAAAGAATTTTTCTACAAAAGAAATAAAATAAATTTTTTTAAATGTATTCTTCCTTGCTTGTGGTAGTTCCAGGACCAGAAGTAGAATATGCATCCCTAAAGCCTGAAGGAAGTCTATGTGTAAGGTATCAGAGGGCCATTCTCTCCTAACCGTCCACTCAGAGACGATCTATGATAACCTGCAGTTATAAGTCATTAACAATCCATATAACAAACCAGACAGTAAGGAAACGGAGAGAAGTAGTCAATTCAGACAAACTCACTTGTTGGAAATGAACTAGTAGCTATACTTCGTCTTTTCAGGATTTTATTTTTTCAAGTCATTTAGACTTTGAGCCTAATCTTTTAAATTCTTCAAGGATTATTTTTCTCATCCAAACCCTACTATTCTATGCCTTTTACTACATAGAAAGGAGCATCTGAACTCTTGTTTAAGATACTTTCTACATGAGGACTAGAGAGCTATTAAATATTTCCCTAAATTTAGATAAAACTGGGAAAAAGAGAGAGCATTTTTTGTTTGCTTTGTTTTTTGCAAGGTGTTGTTTAGGTGTCTGAGTCTGAGGGATTTTCAACCTTCTGACTTACCCATGACTGGCAGTGAGCCTCAGAGATTTGCTCATTACGCACCATGAATAGCAACATCCATGGTTCTTGCAATGTGTCCATCAGTTGGAGAACTAAGCAGATGTAATGACTGATGAATTACATTTTATGATGCAAATGGTCCTGGGAGGAATTGTGTCCCCTGTATCCCAGATTCTTTCTCCTTTTAAACATCTCGTTTCAATGTCTTGCATGTAACACTTTAAAAGTTATTTTTATTATTTGTGTTTCCTTAGAGAAAAGCCTTATTGTATAGGTAAAGAAGCTTGCTTGACCAAATCACAAAAGACATTTCACTCTAAAAAGTAACAAGAGAAAATGAACGAATCTTTTTTTAAAGTTTACCATTAGTTTGAAGGAGAAAGCAGCAGACAATTTTATTAGACTACATGATCCAGAAGATCTTCAAAGAGGAAAAAAAGTTCTTTGAATGCAGCTTTAGTAACTAAATTAATATTTTAAAAGCTTATGTGTATAACCTCAAGCTATTATGAGAAATAACTTCTGTGAGCTAGTCAGATGTGAAGGAAAATCGATAAACCAACAATATAGAGGAGAATAATATAACAGATTGGCTTTTTTTCATTTAAAATAATGAGGAAAAGACCGTTCCTTTTGTATTTTGTCAAATTAGCATGATGCTATTGATTCTTTGATAAGAAATTTGTTTTGTTGTTTGCTTGTCTCATGAGGAAAGTTCATAGTAAAAAATGCACAATGAGCTATGTTGTCTTACTCAATATATACATTCTTGGGACCTGTACAGTTCAGTGCAGAACTTAGCATGATCACCTTGGGCAGCAAGCATTTCACACTGTCCATAATACACAAATACTCAACATGTCCTCAGAGAAGTCCAAGTCTCTCTCTTTCTCTCTCTCCCACCCTGTGCATGGGAAGTGATTTTTAGGAGGTTTTCTTCTCTTCTTTTTTATTCTCCTGTCTTTATCATCTTACAGATACATAGTTGTGAAAAGCTCATTGTTATTAAATTTATTCTTCCCTACCCTCATTTTCTCACTTGATAAACCATCTTTTCATGAAAGTACCTTTCTTCCATTATAAAATAGGACACCTAAAGCTGAAAAACTTGCTCATATTTATTTTGACTATATAAGCAGTAAAGCTTCCCCATCTTCCCCCTAATATTTTTCCAGAATTTGTTGTGCTACAGTTATTTCTATCAATTCTATCTTTTGCCCATAGGTGACTACAGCATCTGAGATTTTTTTTATTAAATACTTTTAAATTTTATTGTTTTTCAAGTACAGTCTTCTGCCTTTTCCCCCCACCCCTCCCCACCACCCCAGCCATTGCCACCTCTCTCCCCTCTTTCCAATCCCTCCTTGTTTTTGTCCAGGTATCCTTCATATGTGTTCCTGTAAACCCTTCACCCTTTTCCCCCCATTGTCTCCTCACCTCTCTCCTCTGGTTATTGTCAGTTTGTCCTTAATTTCAATGTCTTTGGTTATATTTGGCTTGCTTATTTGTTTTGTTGATTAGGTTCCAGTTAAAGGTGAGATCATATGGTATTTGTCTTTCACCACCTGGCTTATTTCATTTAGCATAATGCTCTCCAGATCCATTCATGCTGTCACAAAGGGTAAGAGCTCCTTCTTTCTTTCTGCTGCATAGAATTCCATTGTGTAAATGTACCATAGTTTTTTTGATCCATTCATTTACTGATGGGCACTTAGGTTGCTTCTAGCACTTGGCTGTTATAAATTGTGCTACTGTGAACATTGGGTTTCTTTTGGATTAGTGTTTCAGAGTTCCTAGGATATAATCTTAGCAGTGGAATTGCCAGTTCAAAAGGCATTTCCACTTTCAGTTTTCTGAGGAAATTCCATAGTATTTTCCACAGTGGCTGTACCAGTCTGCAATCCCACCAACAGAGCACTACAGTTCCCTTTTCTCCACATCCTCTCCAACACTTGTTTGTTGCTTTGTTTATGATGGCCATTCTGACTGGTGTGAAGCTGTATCTCATTATGGTTTTAATTTGCATCTCTCTGTTGGCTAGTGATACTAAGCATCTTTTCATATGTCTCTGTACCCTCTGTATGTCCTCCTTGGAGAAGTGTATGTTCAAGTACTTTGCCCATTTTTTAATTGGGTTGCTTGTCTTCCTAGAGTGGAGTCATGTGAGTTCTTTATATATTTGGGAGATCAAACCCTTGTTTGAGGTATCACTGGCAAATATGTTTTCCCACACAGTTGGTTCTCTTTTCATTTTAATGCTGTTTTCTTTAGCCTTGCAGAAACTTTTTATTTTGATGAGATCCCATTTATTTATTCTTTCCTTTATGCCACCTTCTCTAGGGGACATATCACTGAAAATATAGCTGCATGGAATATCTGAGATTTTCCTGCCTATGTTCTCCTGAAGGACTTTGATGGTGTCATGACCTATATTTAAGTCTTTTTCCACCCTGAGTTTATTTTTGTGTATGGTGTAAGTTGGTGATCAAGTTTAATATTTTTGCATGTAGCTATCTGGCTCCCCCAACACCATTTGTTGAAGAGGCTATTTTTACTGCATTTTATGCTGCTTCCCCCTTAGTGGAATATTAATTGACCATAGAGACTTGTGTTTATTTCTGGGCTCTCTATTCTGTTCCATTGATCTATGTGTTTGTTCTTATAGGAGTACCATACTGTTTTGATTACAGTGCCCTTGTAATACAGTTTGATCTCAGGCATTGTGATTCCTCCTACTTCATTCTTCTTTCTCAAAATTGCTACAGCTATTCAGGGTTGTTTAAGAGTCCATATAAATTTTTGAAGTGTTTATTCTATATTGTGAAGTATGCCATTTGTACTTTAACAGGTGTTGCATTGAATCTATACATTGCTTTGGGTAGTATGGCCATTTTGATGATGTTAATTCTTCTGATCCATGAACACGGTATATGTTTTCATTTGTTTGTGTCTTCCTTAGTTTCTTTCTTCAGTGTTGTGTAGTTTTCTGAGTACCAGTCTTTTACCTCCTTGGTTAGGTTTATTCCTAGGTATTTTATTTTTCTTGTTGTTATATTAAATGGGAGTTTTTTTCTAATTTCTGTTTCTGATGTTTCATTGTTTGTGTACAAAAATGCCTTTGATTTCTGAATATTGACTTTGTATCCCACTGTTTTGCCAAATTCACTTATTAAATCGAGAAGTTTTTTGGTGGACTCTATATGATTTTCTATGTACACTACCATATCATCTGCAAACAATGACAGTTTTTCTTCCTCCTTTCCAATTTGGATGTTCTTTTTCTTGTCTGATTGCTGTGGCTAGGACTTCCAATAATATGTTGAATAAAAGTGGTGAAAGTGTGCATCCTTGTCTTGTTCCTGATCTTAGTGGGAAAGCTCTAAGTTTTTGCCCACTGAGTATGATGTTGGCTGTAGGTATCTCATATATGGCCTTTATTATGTTGAGGGATACTCCCTCTATTTCCACTTTGCTAAGTGTTTTTATCATAAATGGGTGATGTACATTGTCAAATGCTTTTTCCCCATCTATTGATATGATTATGTGATTTTTGGCTTGGCTTTTGTTTATGTGATGTATTACATTTACTGATTTGCGAATATTGTACCATCCTTGCATCCCTGGGATGAATCCTACTCAATCATGGTGTATGATCTTTTTAACGTATTGCTGGATGTGGTTTGCCATATTTTGTTGGGGATTTCAGCATCTATGTTCATCAGTGATATTGGCCTGAAGTTTTCTTTCTTTGTTGTGTCTTTATCTGGTTTTGGGATTAGGATGATGCTGGCTTCATAAAAAGAGTTTGAGAGCCTTCCATCTTGAATTTTTTGGAATAGTCGGTGAAGCTTAGGGGTTAGCTCTTCCTTAGATACTTTGTAGAATTCTCCTGTGAAACCGTCTTGTCCAGGACTTTTGTGTTTCGGAAGCTTTTTAAATACTGCTTCAGTTTCATCTGCTGTTACTGGTTTGTTCAGGCTTTCTGCTTCTTCTTCATTGAGTTTTGGAAGATTATATTTTTCTAGAAATTTGTTCATTTCACCTAGGTTTTCAAATTTCTTGGCATGTAGCTCTTCATAGTAATTTCTTACAATTATTTGTATTTCTGTGGTATCAATTAGACTTTCCATGTAAGTTACAGACATGTTGTCTGCCTCCTAGATTCTTTTGCCCCTTGCCTGTCATATGACTTTATTGGCCAGCTCCTTGTGGCATGAGCTGCACATTTTCAGATCTTCTGATAACATAGTCAATTTAATAGAGAACTGAGATTTTATAATGCCCATGACTTTTATAGCTGACAATCTCTTTGTCTGATTTATTATAAATACTGTGAGCTCATCCAATCCCAAATTCTTCATAATTTAATCTATTTATGGTCTGGCCAGAAATGAAGGTTATTTTTTGTACCCCATTTATTAGCAGTTAGAAGAGTCAATTTATGCTATCTGAGATCTGTGAAGCTGTTTAACACCAGGCATCCTTTGGCATCACCAGGTGAAGGTCCTGTGTGTGTGTATATGCTGACCTTCAGAGTTGACCCCTACTCACTGCCTCCCGGAACACAGGGCCTGGTTTTCTTCCTCAGTGATCCTCAGTCATCTCAGTTATCTCAGATCTCTATTTTTAACTTGTTTTTTCTTATAAAAGATTTAACTATTTTCCTCACACTGCTTCTATTATTTTAGCAAGCAGGCCTTACCTTTATAGTCCTACAAATCCCAACTATTAGATAGTCATAATCATGGGACTGAATGTCTAGCAGGGCTGTCCAACCCATGGCCTGCAGGCCACATGTGACCCAGGATGGCTATGAAAGAGGTCCAACACAAAATCACAAATTTACTTAAAACCTTTTTGTTCTCATCAGTTTTCATTAGTGTTTGTGTATTTAATGTGTGGCCCCAGACAACTCTTCCTCTTCCAGTGTGGCCCAGAGACACTGAAAGATTGGGCACCCCTTATATAGTGCTTTGCTCCACAAATATCTGAATTGAGCATCCATATCCTAAAGGGAAATAATAGGTCTTTTAACAGCTTTTAATATGCCTTTAGCCTCTGGCACAGTGCTTTGTACATGGTAGACAATGATATGTCTGATTGATTTTTAATCAAGTGCACTGATTTCCTTTCATTTTTGGTTTGTTCTAGTTGTGATCCAAACAGCAAGGTCTTCTTTTGTCTGAGTAAAAATAGCTGCTGCAATTTTCTGAATGTTGAGTCAAAATGGACCTGTATACAAGAGATGGATGATACTGCTTACAGAATGCAATAGGGGAGCCTTTAAAGATTTTATTTATTTTTAGAAAGAGGGGAAGGGAGGGAGAAAGAGAGGGAGACAAACATCAATGTGTGGTTGCCTCTGTCACACCACCTACTCGGGACCTGACCTGCAACCCAGGCATGTGCCCTGACTGGGAATCGAACCAGCAATCCTTTGGTTCACAGTGTGGTGTTCAATCCACTTAGCCACATCAGCCAGGGCAGGGAGGGGCCTTTAAAATGTTTCTCCTCTGCTCTATTTTTTCCTCATTATTCTTCCTTTGATTGTTTTTTACATAACTACTTCCATGGAACCCCTCTTGAACTGGAAAGACAGGGAAAGGGTGGCTACCAGTCTTTTAGCATTTACATATCAGCTGTCATTCAGATCTATATAGTCTGGGTATTATTGTGGGTAACAGAGAAAAGTTATGTTGTTTTCCATATGAATTTACATTGGGTCATTCTGTATATGGGTAAGAAATATGCTTGATAATGATAAACTCACCATATTAGATCCAGGGCAAAGGGGATGTAGGGATGTCAAAAGAGAAAGAACAAGTAAGAACAAGAAAAGTAGGATGCAATAAAGGAGAAAAATTTGTAAAATCTGAGCCTGGAAGAAGTAGAAAGGATTCAGGATGAGAACACATCTGTCTGTGTGGTAGAACTCAGTGAGGGCCAAGGGTCCCACACAAGACCAAAAGATCTAGGGTGAGAAAACCTGCAAAAACAAACAGCCAAAAGAGGATCTCAATGGTTTCAGAAAACCTATTTTTAAATTGAATCCAGTCTATCTAAGTTCAGTCATAAAGCTTCTTATTTCTTCACCTTAAAGATCAATGGCTGACAGAAAGAGATCAAATCACACAGAGACAGAGATACGAAGCAGGTCCTGACTGAGAGACATTCTTTGGTATTGATTTGGCACTAGATACGGTATCTATAATTTTTCTACCTGAATATGAGCTATAACATGAGCTGAGGTACCACTGGTATAATATAAGAGCCTATACACTCAAAATAGTGAGTGAAGTGTATAATGTATGAATAAATAGATTTAAGAGTGTAAAAATCCACACCATCATTTCAGTCTTTAAAATTCTCCTCTTTATGACTTTTTAAAAGTATGTTTTATTGATTATGCTATTACAGTTTTCCCAATATCTCCCCTTTTATCACCCCTCTGCCCTGCACCCCACCCCCCACCCTCCAGCATTCTCTCCCTTGGTTTGCTTCCATGGATTGTACACATAAGTTTTTTGAGTTCTCTGTTTCCTATACCATTTTTGACCTCTCCCTGTCTATTTCAGGCCTACCAATTATGTTTCTTCTTTGTACCTTCGCCCCCATTACTCCTTTCCACATCCCCACTGAAATCTCTCCATGGGATGTTCATTTCTCTGATTCTGTTCCTGTTCTAGTTGTTTGCTTAGTTTTGTTTTTGTCTTCTCTCTTAGGTTCATTTGTTGATAGTTGTGACTTTGTTGTCATTTTACTGTTCATATTTATTATCTTCTTTTTCTTAGATAAGTCCCTTTAATGTTTCATATAATAAGGGCTTGATGATGATGAACTCCTTTAACTTGACCTTATCTGGGAAGCAGTTTATCTGCCCTTCCATTCTAAATGAAAGCTTTGCTGGATAGAGTAATCTTGAATGTACGTCCTTGCCTTTCGTGACTTCAAATACTTCTTTCCAGCCCCTTCATGCCTGTTTCTTTTGAGGAATCAGCTGATAGCCTTATAGACACTCCTTTGTAGGTAACTCCTTTCTTCTTGCTGCTTTTAAGATCCTCTCTTTATCTTTAATCTTGGGTGTCTTAATGATGATGTGCCTTGGGGTGTTCCTCTTTGAGACCAACTTGTTTGCGACTCTCTGAGCTTCCTGAACTTCCTGGAAGTCTATTTCCTTCACCAGATTAGGGAAGTTTTCCTTCATTATTTGTTTAAATAAGTTTTCAATTTCTTGCTTTTGTTCCTCTCCTTCTGGCACCCCTATAATTTGGATATTGGAATGTTTCAGGCTGTCCCAGAGGTTCATAAGTCTCTCTTCACTTTTTTTAATTCTTGTGTCTTCATTCTGTTCCAGTTGGATGTTTATTTCTTCCTTTTGTTCCAAATCATTGCTTTGAGTCCTAGTTTCCTTCCTGTCACTGTTGGTTCCCTGAATATTTTTGCTTTATTTTATTTTGGGTATCTTTCATTTGTTCTTTTATTTATGGACTGATCTCAATTAGTTCTGTAAGCATTTTGATTACCAGGTCTTTAAATTCTCCATCAGATAGGTTGGCTATCCTTTCATTGCTTAGCTGTTTCTGAAGCTTTGCTCTGTTCTTTTGTTTGGGCCTTATTTCTGTGTCTCAGGGCACCTGTTAAGTTGTAAGGGGTGGGGTCTTTGGTATTCACCAGGGCAGGGCAACCTTCCTTGCTGCACTGTAGTGCTTCCTGGGGCGGGGCAGAGAGGGAACAATGCAGCTCACCTGCTCTGCTCTAGCCCACTTTCCAACAACCTCTCATGTGAGACTGGGAGTTTCTCCCACTGCAGCAACCACTGTAGTCCACAGTCAATTCTGAATCTCAGTTTTCTGCTCACATGATTCACTTCTTTGTGGGTTCTTAAAGTCTGTTTGTTCTGGTTGACTCTTTTTTGGTTGTCAAAGCTCAGTGCGGTTTGATTTTCTGGCACTTCTGGCTGTTTATTGATTTTGGATTGGTTATTATCTTCCTTTTGGTTGTACGAGGAAGTGAAGAGTTTCTACCTATGCCTCCATCTTGGCCGTACTCCACTAATCTCCTTTTTATGAGTTTAGTTGGCAACAAAACCTATGGAGATCTTGTTCACTAACATCAATCTTTGAGCAGATTAGCAATTTTTTACTTAAAAACCAATAACAAGGCACAGGCATATCTTGATATGTGTTGAGCATATGGGTAAAAAAAGTTAGACACATAAAAGAGTAAAAGAAAGCAAACCTAAGGGGTCCTCATCAGGCAGCAGCCTGAGGATTTGGAGGTAACATGAGACCACAGAATTCAGGGGAGAATAACTTCCTGAGAAAGTTCCTTGAAATCACTGTCACAACAATGATGTGAAATTATGATTACAAACACATGGACTCTCTCACTGATTTTATTTTGTAAAGACAAATACTTTTCATCTGGTGGCACATTTTTGAGAAGACAAACTCTGATTGCTGCTAAAGGGAAGTAGAAAAAGATTCACCTTAAGAAAAACATTGCTTTAGCAAACAGCATGTCTATTGTATATGGATTCCTTAATTGGCTGTGAAGTGAATTTCACCTTTGGCATTAAAGAGAAGTGTTTATTTTCACTATCCCCATTGCTTTAATGTTTACATGAGATATAAATACTGAGATGACCTGTATTATACAACCAGTAAAACAGAAGCATAAATGGATCCAGAGAGAAACCATTCCCAGTCTGGTGAGGGCTACGTGTCTCAGAAGCTCACCAGAGAATTATCTGGATCTATGGATCCAAAGCTGGATGGGTAAGAGTATATGAGCAGGAACGTCCCATGGAGGGTGGCAAGGGCTGGTATAAATGTTGTTTCCCTGATGTCTTTGATGCTGTTCTGTAGTCTTCAGGATGGCTGGTGTAGGTTGTTTTGGCTTCTGTCACCAGTAATAGGAAAGGACCACATGGAAGGCTGTATTTATGTACACATCCTGTCCAGACAGAATTTCCTGTGATAGGGAATTTTGGGAAAAAAGCCTCCTTTGAAAGATAGGAAGACTAATTACAGACAGCAAAAGGGTTCAGTGCTCCTCAGGAGAACAGAAATGTCAAAAATTATATAAACCATTCCCATCCCCCCAAATTTGTAATCTCTCAATTTACAGAGTTAAAATGAAGAGGAAGATTACTGTGAATCAGTGTCATGAGACAGGTTTTTGGAAACAATGGCAATGAACACACATATTTAATTCCCCCAAACAGAGTCTTGCTGAAATGTTGAGAAGAGTCTGCTGCCATGAAACGTGTTGTGAAAGTATATGGAAAAATACACAAAGATAGAATAATATTCCAGTTTTTTAAAATAAATATGTGTAAGTATAAAAAATAAGATAAATCCATCAATATATGTATACAGTTAATCAATTAATAAATACATAGATATATGTGACATAAAACTACAGCAATAAAGTTGGGATTTGAAATGTTCATTAAAAATTTCTTCTATGTAAATTTATTTTCAGTTTCACAAGTAATATGGAAAAGCTTTTATAAAATTGAAATACTGAAGGACATCAAAGAAAACATGTAAGTCTTTCTTTACCACCTACATTCATATTCACTTTGTAGGCTACATATCCTGGAAATGTATGGATTGTTTCCAGCAATGACTTTACTCTTATAGCTAGAAAAAGGAATATTAGAACTAGTAAATAAGCAAAGAAATATAATCATCAATAAATTTTTTATCAGAATTAGAAACTATGGAAGAGTTCTATTCATTTGCAGAAATTCAAAGGAATATATATATTAAGACCAAACCAAGAAAAAAATTAACTCACTGGCAATTCAACACACATGAAGAAAACATTTTCCTGAAAAGTAAAGAGGAAAAGTCTAAACAAGTCGTCCATAACATTTTCCAAGGCAACAGCAGTGGCTGGTGGTGGTGAGGCCCATGGTCAGGCAGGCAGTGAATGGTGAGTGGTGATCTAGAGAACACATCTGCACTGGAATTCATACTTCCTGCTGAGTGAACTTCCTTCTACTTTTTAGCTCAGATTGTCCATCTGAATAAAATGTCCAGTTAGTGAGAAGTATCCACCTTGATGATGAGGAGGTAAAAAGGCTTTATTAGCTTGGACACTGGCATTGTTTTCATTTGGATCAGCTACTTCCCCACTCCTCAAAGCTACTGGATCTCTGACCTAGTTGAAGAACAATTTAATAGACACAGATGCTTTACTCTCCCCTAATCCAGACCTAAAAAATTCAAAAGGGTCCCATGTGATCCATGATAGAACTTATCTCAACCATCAGTATTGGAGAAACACAGATCTTCCTCTCTAAATTTGAGCAGAGAGAGAAAAACCATTAGATACAAAAGCAACTGAATGAGGATATAATCTATGAGATCTTATCAAATGCCCTTTGAAAGGATGTCTAATTTATCTCTAATTTACCAAAGGGATGTGAAGTGACTTCATACAGTGCTCATCAAACATATCTTGCACTTCCCAGATTGAGGCTAATGACTGCTTGTGAGCAGAAATGTTGTGCTTAAGTACTATAGAACCAGAAGTAGTTCTCTGTATTCTCCTTTATCCTCTACAGCTACCCTGGAAGTCACTTGTTGATATGGCAAAACCACAGAATGGAAGCATTCTGGGATATCTGAATTTTTGTTATGGAAAGAACCATCCCAGAGAATCTCCTGAATATATCTGACTTTGCTTGAACAGTAAAGAAAACTTAAGCCATTGAAATTTTGAAGTTTGTCAACTGGAAGTATAACTATGACCATAAAACAGACCACCAGATATTATTTATATGTTTCATAATACATACAATTACTAAAATGGACAACAAAATAAAGGGAGCAACAAGAAAACAAATTAAAGATAATTTATTTGAGGTCAGAGAGTTCACTAATTCTCAGGAAAAAACTAATAATATACAAAATCTGTTATGTTCATATTTAGTTTTTTAAACAATTTTAAAGATAAAACAAGGAAAATATCAACAATGAAAGTCAAACACATTGCCTAGAGAAAAGGTTTGGCATAAAAACTCTCCTCTACAATACTAAATGGAATAATGTCTAGAGTTTTGAGAAAAAGAGCTTAAGACAGTCAGACCACAATTAGTATAAAAGCCACAGGAACATAGTCTCAGACATGTAATAGAATATGAGATCTCTCCATAAGGTATCCAGCCACGTAATATGAAAAAGAGACATTTATTGAAGAAGATACAAGAAACAATGTACATAGAACAATGACACCTCAGTACCCTTCAAAGTAGGCCCCTTGGGACCTCACACAATTCTCTCAATCACCATCAGCTGCCCTGTCATATTTTCCTGAGTCTCATTCATGGTCCAAAATCTCTTCCCTTTCAAAGGTGGTTTTAGTTTTGGAGAAAGCCAGAAGTCACAGGGTGCCAAATCTGGCCTGTAGGAGGGCTGAGTCACTTGGGTGATTTGATGTTTCACCATAAAACTCTGCACAAACCATGATGCATGAGTGGGCACACTGTTGTGAGGAAGCTGCCAATCACCAGTTACCCATAGCTGTGGCCTTCTGAATCATCCAAACAGTTTCCATGGAGGAATGTTCAAGCTTAATGCAAAATTTGATGCAGATTTGTTGCCCTACTTCAGTCATTTTGAATGCAATGGCCACACAGCACACATGCTCACTCAACAGCATCTACTGCCCCCACTGACTATTAAAGTGAAGTCATTCATTATTCATGCATGTTCACTCCAGTCCACTCTCCTTGATTACCAGATTATACTGATGTTGCACAAACTGTTCTCATGATATTAAAGATGGCTGGACTTTCTCCAGACAGACTTTGTACAATAGATAGATCTTAGCTTTTCTAAAGTTGTTTCACTCATAAGAATGCTAAAGTTCAAATATGTCACCCATACACCGAATATACAATAATCATCATGAAAATGGATCCTCTTTACCACTCTGTTACCAGAGTTGATCACAATACTTTGATTATATTAACTGCTCAATAACTATTTGCTGAGTTAAATACCCCCAATGCTTAAAATTACTGAGAAATATATTGGAACTAAAAACCAACAGATAAAACATAGTATATAAACAATGATAGTCAGCAGCAAATCAGTAAAGTAATAAAATTTTTAACAGGGGTTAATACGATTATAAAACTACACAAGTCCCCAAGTTATGTGATATTGATTACAATGTTTAAAACATATTTTTGATCTGAAAATTACTTAATTATTCATTGAAACTAGAAAATGTTGGGAATAATAAATGAGGGATGATAAGCAAGGTACTCTACATCTCATCTTTTACATGGGGAAGCAGCCAGTTACTATCACTGCCATTGTACTGCTATGTAGATGTAAATAGGTGTTGCTACTAGTGCCAATAGAATAAAGACATAATGTAATTTAAGATCTCTAAAGAAAAAACACCAAGAAAACTTGGTTTATGCAACAAAGGCAGAGAAAACTACTTACAATATAGATAGATGGATGGACAGGTAGATACATGATACATAGAAGGATCCAAATCCAAAAGGAGATTGAAGAAGACTTTAAAAATCATTACAACAAATGAGAATGATTTTAGCTCTTTTTCTAAAAGTCAACTTTATTGGGATATAATTTACATGCCATAAAATTTACATAGAGATTAAAGATTTTTAAAAAATTTACAGTGTTGTGCAAGTTTAGAACCTTCACAGGCTCCTCTTACCCATTTCTAGTCACTATCCATTCCAATCCCTGCCCAGGAAACCATGAATCTACCTTATCTTTTTTCCCTCCTGCTTTTTCTGAATATTTCAGTTAAACCCTTGGGTAAAAGAATTTCATATTGTTTTTAGAAAGAACATGCTCTGTTTAATACAGCTAAATCAAAATGGGTCTGGTTGAAAATAAAGTTACTATGATACTAGGAAAATATAAATTAAAAAGAAATCAAATGATATATGGGGGAATCTTAAATGTGGTTTACTAAATGAAATAAGGCAGTCTGAAAAGGCTGCACAGTGTATGACATGCTAGAAAAGGCAAAGCTATGGAGATAGTAAAAAGATTAGTTGTTGCCAGGGGTTGAGGAAGAAGGAGAGAAGAATGAACAGGTGGAGCACAGAAGATATTTGGGGCAGTGAAAATATTCTGCATGGTACTATAATGATGGACACACATACACACACACACACACACACACACTTGTTCAAACTCATAGAATGTGCAATACCAAGAATGAACCCTAATGTAAGTTACAGACACTGAGAGATTATAATATGTCAGTGGAGATCTATCAGTTTTAATAAATGCACCACTCTGGCCAAAGAAGTTGGTAATGGGAGAGGCTATGCATGTATGGAGGCAGGAGATATAAGGGAAAGCTCTGTACCTTCTCCTCAATTTTGCTGTGAACTTAAAACTACCCTGAAAATATAGTCTTAAAATTTCAAATGTAAAAATACTAATATCTTACAAAATAGAATTCAAGCCCATTGAAAAGCTTAGTGTTGAAATGTGATCCAGTTTTGACTTGAAACAAATACTACTGCAGATCTTCCAGAACATTTTTCCAGAGATAAAAAAACACAGAGAAAAATGTAGACTTCACATCTCCTATTTTTCTCTTACATTTCACTTCTGCATGTGACCCTTGGAACTGTGGACAGCCATATTAAGCACATGAGGGAAACCAACATGGTGCTGAAGGCAGAATGTAAAAACAAAAACTGTATCCATGACTAATTGTTTAATCATTGACTTAAATAATTCTGGAGCAAACGTTTCCCTTTAAAAAAAAATTCCCATATCATTCCATCCATTTAAGTCAAGATTTTGTATTGCTGCATCAGAAGCTTCTCAATATTAGATTTACTACACAAAGACTTTAAATCAACTGTGTTGAATATGCTCAAATAGCTGAGCTAGAAAAAACCGGACAAAGACAAATGAAAAAAAAAAGTATCAGTAAGGAATATGAAAAAAAATGTATCAGTAAAGAGATAAACATAAAAGAGATAAAGATAACAAGAGATAGAAATTATAAAAATGAACCTGGAATGAAATGTATAATAACTGAAATGAAAAATTTAATAAAGGGGTTCTATAACAGATATAAGCAAACTTGAAGATAGGATGATTCAATTTATCCATGCTGAAGAACAAAAAGAAAAAAAAATAAACAGAGCCTAAAGAACCTATAGGACACCACTGAGCATACAAACATATATTATAGGAGTTCCAGAGGAGAAGAGTATTGGAAGAGGGAAGAAAAAAAATTTTTTTAAATGACCAAAAGCTTTCCAAATTTGATAAACATATGAATCTACAAATCAAAGAAGTGTAACAAGATAAATTTATAATAAGATAAATGAGGTCTACACCAAGACATATAATCAAACCCTCAAAAGACAAAGACAAAGAAATCTTAAAATCAGCAAGAGAGAAGTGATTCATCATATATAAAGTATTCTCAGTGAGATCAACAACCAATTTCATATCAGAAATCACAGCCAGAAGACAATGGAATGATATATTGAAAATGTTGGAAGAAAAAGGTCAACTAAGAGTTATATACCAAGTGAAGTTATTCTTTAAAAATAAAGAATTTAAGACATTCACCCCCAATTTAAAGACTGAAGGAATTTGTCAAAAGTAGGCATGCTTTACATGAAATGCTAAAGGGACTTCATCAGGCTGAAATTAAAAGAACATTAGACAGTAATTTAAAGTCATAAGAAGAAATAAAGAATTTTAGTAAATGTAACTATATGGGTAAAAAAAAAAATAAAACCAGTATGGCCCTGGCTGGGTATATATTTTACACTTATCCAAACTGGTTAGAGTATTGTCCCAATGTGCCAAAGCTGCTGGTTCAACCCCAGTCAAGGCACATACTAGAATCACCAAATGAATGCATAAATAAGTAGAATAACAATTTCAAACTTCTCTTTCTCTTCCTCTCTCTAAAAATCAATTAATAAAAAAGAAATAAAGTCAGTACTATTAATTTTCTTCTGTAATTAGAAGGGATATATACCATGACCAAGAGGGATTTACACCAGAAGTGGAAAGGTGGTTCAACAAAAGAAAATTAATCAATTGAATACACCATAATAATAGAAAAAACACAAAAAGAAATAAAATAACTGATTATCCAATTCACATAGCAAGAGTATTTAAGAAAATCCAATGTCTTTAATAATAAAAACACTCAAAACTAGGAAGAAAAAGAAACTTCCTCAATGTGATTAAAGCTATTTAGTTAAAACAAAAACAAAAACAAAAATCAGCTGACATACCCAATAATGAAAAATTAATACTTTTCCCTTGATTCAGGAACAAGGTAGGAAAGTGGGAAAGAATTCCCAAATTCCCATTTTCACCACTGCTACTCAACATTGTATTGGAAGTTCTAGCCAGAATGAGGCAAGAGAAAGAAATAACAGTCATTTAAATTATAAAACCATATATAAAGTAACTCTAAAAGAATACATACATGTATACACAAAACAAACAAATAAACAAACAAAACCTACAAGACCTAAAGACCTATAAATTCAGCAAAGTTTCAAGATACAAGATCAACACAAAAAATAAATTTTGTATTCAATACATCTGAATAAACAATACAAAAGGAAATATTGTTCAACAAACAAAAAATAATTCTACTTATAATAACATACAAAAAAATAAAATTTCTATGGGTAAATTCAACCATAGGAACACTTGTATACTGAAGACTACAGATGTTGCTAAAAAATATTAAAGAAGACCCAAATAAATAAAAAGTTATCTGTGTTTATGCATTGGAACATTTCATATTATTATGATAGCCTTATTAACCAAAACAATCTATAACTTAATTCAATTTCTATCAAAATTCCAATGATCTTTATTTTGCATAAATGGAAAAACCAATCCTCAAATTTATATGTGATTGCAATTTTTAAAAAAACAACAACTCACACTTTCTTATTCAAAACTTAATATAAAGCTACAGCAATCAAAAAAGTGTAGTACTGGCATAAGGATAGACATATAAACGAATGGAGAATTGAAAGCTCAGCAATAAGCTCATACATTCACAGTCAATTGATTTTCTACAAAGATGCCAAGATTGAACAACAAAAGAAAAATATGGGACTACTGGTCAAGATGGAGGTGCACATAAACAAGGCTTGCTTCCTCACACAACCACAGCAAAAATTACAACTAAACTAAGAAACAACTATCATCCAGATTCATCAGAAAATTGAGCTGTATGGAGGTCTGACAACCAAGGAATTAATTAAGTCACATTCATCCAGACAGGAAGGAGAGCTGGAGACATGGAGACACTCAGAAACACATGGAGACACAAGGACACAAATAAGCAGCATGGGTGGTCCCACACTCACATGTAGTAGATAAAAAGTCAGGAGGGATACCTTGGGAAAGAGGGATCCCAGCCCCATACCAAACCACCCACCCCAGGGTTCCATTGCCAGAAAGATAAGTCTCCGTAGCTTCTGACTATACAAACCATTGGAGGTTGGGGCAGTGGAAGAAACTGGGGTTCTGAAGCATCTCCTCTTGAAGGGCCTGCAATGGGCTTAGGACTTACGCAAACTCACTCCCTATAGGCTCCAACTCTGGGGCCCCAAATGGAAAGAGACCAGTGGCATACAAAGAGAAATTGAAGTGTCTGGTATCAGGGAGAGTGCTGGGGACAGCTTCCTCCTGGACAAAACTCCAGAGGCCAGGCAACAACATTGTCCCCTTTCTGAACCTTCCCCCACAAAAGAGCCACAGAGTGTGACACCATATTAGAGACTCCATCAACCTATTCACATGAGTTGCCCCATCCTGGCAATTACCTAAGGCTCTGCCCCATCCAACTTAACAATGCACTTTTCTATACTAGGCCATGCTGCTAAGATAAGGTCAAAGCAGCTCTATCTAATACATAGAGACAAACATAGGGAGGCTCCCAAAGTGAGGAGACAAAGAAATATGGACCAACTGAAAGAACAGAACAAAACTCCAGAAAAAGAACTAAACAAAAATGCAGAGTTCAAAACACTGGTTATTAGGATGCTCAAGGAACTTACTGGGTACTTCAACAGCATAAAAAAGACCCTGACAAAAGTGAAGATTATATTAAGTAAAATAATGAAAAATGTATAGGGAACCAACAGTGGAGTGGATGAAGCTGAGAAATCAAATCAATGATTTGGAACATAAAGATGAAAAAATATTGAATCAGGACAGGAAGAGGAACAGGAACAGAAAAAAGAATAAAAAAAGAAAACAAAGATAAGCTAAGGAATCTCTGGGATAACTTCAAAAGTACCAATGTTTGAATCATCAGGGTGCTGAAAGGAGAAGAGAAAGAACAAGAAATTGAAAACTGATTTGAAAAAAGAATGAAAGAAAACTTCCCTAATTTGATGATGGAAATAGACATACAAGTCCAGGAAGCATAGAAAGTCCTAAAAAAGATGGAAAAAAGACCACACCAAGACACATCATAATTAACATACCAAAGATTAAAGATAAAGAGAGAATCTTAAAAGCAGCTAGAGAAAAGCAGAAAATTACCTGCAAAGGAGTTCCCATAAGACTGTCAACTGATTTCTCAAAAGAAACTTTGAAGGCTAGAAGGGACTGGAAAGAAGTATTCAAAGTGATGAAAAGCAAGGACCTACAACCTAGATAACTTTACCCAGAAAAGCTATCATTTAGAATTGAAGGACAGATAAAGTGCTTTCCAGACAAAGTAAAGCTAAAGGAGTTTACCATCAGCAAGCCATTATTATATGAAATTTTAAAGGGGTTTATTTAAGAAAAAGAAGATCAAAACTGTGAACATTAAAATGGCAATAAATTCACAAACAACTGAATCTAAAAAACAAACTGAGCAAACAAGCAACAGAAACAGAATCATAGACATGGAGATCATTTGGAGGATTATCAGTTGGGAGAGGGAAGGAGGAGAATGGGGAAAAGGAACAGGGATTAAGAAGTACAAACTGGTAGGTACAGAATAGACAAGATGTTAAGAAAAGTGTAAGAAATGGAGTAGCCAAAGAACTTATACACATGACCCATGGACATGAACTAAGGGGGTGATTGCCAGAGGAAATGAGGGGTACCAGGTGCAGGGGGTCAAAGGGAAAAATTTGGGACAACTGTAATAGCATAATCAATAAAATATATTTAAAAACAAATAAATGAATAAATTGGACTTTACCAAGTTACAAATGTGCATCAGAGGGATTTATCAAGAAAGTAAAAAGACAAGCCACAGAATAAGTGAAATATTTACAAATCAAATGTCTGATAAGAGTCTGGTATCAAGAATTCATAAGGAATTCTTACAACACAGCAACACAAAAAGATAATTCAACTTAAAAATGCAGGACTGATTTGAATGGGCATTTCTGCAAAGAAGATATACAAATGGCCAATGAACATGTGAAAAGATGCTGAACACCAATGGTCACTAAGGAAAGGAAAATGAAAAACACAATGAAGTACCACTTACAACCCATTAGGATGTCTCTAACAATAACCACTCAAAAGAAAAAAAGAAAGAAAGAAAGAAAGAAGGAAAGAAAGAAAGAAAGAGAGAGAGAGAGAGAGAGAGAGAGAGAGAGAGAGAGAGAGAGAGAAAGAGAGAAAGAAGGAGGGAGAGAAAAAGGAAGGAAGGATAAAAGGAAGGAAGGGAGGGAGGGAGGAGGAGGGGAGGGGGAGGGAGGGGAAGGGGGAGGGGGGAGGGAGGAAGGAAGGAAGTCGGTGAGGATGTGGAAGAATAGGAATTTTCATACAATGCTGGTGGAAATGCAAAATGGTTCAGCCACTGAGGAAAATAGTTTGGCGGTTCCTCAAAATGTTAAACATAGAATTACCATATGACACAATAATTTCAATTCTACCCGTATACCCTAGAGAACTGAAAAAAGTTACTCAAACAAATACTTGTACAGAAATGTTCATAACATCACTTTTCACAATAGTGGAATACAAAAGCCAAAATCTAACAATAACCCAAATGTTCATTAAGAGATGAATAGATATGCAATTATATATTATTTTTTGGCCATAAAAAGGAATGAAATGTTGATGTATTCTACAACATGGATGAACCTTGAAAACATTATGCTAAATGAAAGAAGCTAGACACCAAAGGTCACATATTATATTAATTCATTTAGATGAACTATCCACAATAGATAAATCCATAGAAATAGAAGTCAGATTGGTGATTGCCAGGATTTCCAGGGCGAGGCAGCAGTGAGGATTAAGTGCTTAATGCAAAGGAGATTTTATTTGGGAGTGATGAAAATATTTTGGAACTAGATAGAGATTGTGGATGCACAATACTTTGAGTATACTATATGTCACTGAATTGTTCTCTAAAACAGTTAAATTCACGTAAACTTCCCTTTCATTAAAACAAAACAAAACAAAACAAAACCCTGCTTCAATCTGGCAATCATTAATCTGTAATTCATATCTTCCACAATTTCTCCCAAATACCATGAATCCTCACCATTGTTGTTCAAATCTTCAGAAATGATCCTGGAATCAAAGGACGGTGGGGACTAATGCATGATGGGAGATTAAAGTGAATCCACAAAGGTTCACGTATGAATGCTAATGAGGTAAAGCATTTATTGAACTAATTTTTTTTTCTCACTGAGACATGTGGAAAAACAGAAATGTACTCTTAGAGTTCCTTATCTGCTTTTCTTGTCCTCAGGGGAAGTTCTCATTACACTGAGTTTGAAGAGATAAAACTAATAACATAAAGAAAAATGAGAGGCTGACTAGAATAGACACTTTTTTGTGATAAGTCGATTCATCCCAAATTCTTAGACAGTTTCCACTCCTGTTAGGTAACTGGCAGGCAGAGAAGAATTTGATAATTAAAAGATGAAGAAAATAATAAAACAAAGTGTTTTTGCTCAGCTAGTGATGTCATACTTCCTTGAAATTCTGCCTCAGCAGATCAAAGATAAACAAAGGACGGGTGTGGGGACAGACAGTGAAAAAACGCAAGTGTCCCTTCTCCCGTCCTCCGTAGGTCAGAGCATTCCATTTGGAATATTAATGTTTTAAAACTTTCGATAATTCCAAATGTAAAGAAGAGAAAAGAGCTTTCTTCACAGTAGTGTTTCTTATCTGCTTACTGACCTATCAGCTCCTTCAGATAGGGAGGTGGGCCCCCCACTCTGGGGATTTTAGAAAAGAATATGTTAAAACGGGGGTGGGTGTGGATGAGAGGAAGCTGAAATGTGTGCTGATGGTTTAACATGCAAATGGCCCAACTTTCTTTTAGGTGGAGGATCAAGGTTTGGCTATTTTCAACTTCTTTCCACTCCCCCTCTCTTCCCATCCCAGTTTAGTTTCAAGAGGACTGTCGATGTGACAAGGGCTTTGTGTGGGGAATTCAGGCGAATGAAAGGGCCAAGGAGACCCAGTGGAGGGAACAAACTTTTGGGGGTCACTGGGGTCAGCCTAGAATAAATGTGTGGCATTGTTGTTATTAAGGACATGCTCTCAGCGGGGTGTCCTGAGCCTCGAGCAACGTGCAGGCCTGTTTATTCAACACTGAAATACCTAGTGAAGGCCTTGGGGAGAAAAGGGGGACTTCAGCAGCCAAGGCCTGCACCTTCCAGTATCAGAACGTTCTCCAGAAGCACAAAGACCTGCTTTTTTCCAACTACAGAGACACAAGTGCCTGTGCATAACCCAAAATTAATTGATTAATTAACCAATGCATTAAAAGAAGAGCTTCTCTTAGCCTTATTTTCTTGTTTCTTTTTTTTTTTCTCTCTCACTTTTTTTCCCCTCCACACATGGACAATCCAGGTCATTGAAAGCCTCAGATAGAAACAGTTTCTTAACAGTGTTTGAAAACAGCTTTTGTTTCCATGGAAGTGGCACAGGCCCTGTGTGGTTTCCTTCCAGAAAACATTTACCTCCTCAGAGGGTTTTGTGCTAGTGTGTGTGTGTAAAGATTAAATGAGAGAAAGTGCTTAACACAGTCTGAGTGCATAGTTAGAGCTAAATAAATATTAGTTGTTGTTAGTCTGTATTGCTCTTGTGTTGCCCTGCGTCGAAGAGGTCAGGGAGAAAGATGGGAAGCTGCAAGCAGAAGCTGTCCCAGCTGAGGCAGAAATCAGATTATCAAGGAAGGGCAGGGTGGGGTTAGGAGAGCAGCTGAGACTGCAGTCCTTGGGGCAATGGCAGAGTAAACAGGGGCATTTCCAAAACCTGGATTAAGGAGGGGCTCAAAGGTTAAAATACAAAACAAGTTTACCTATAGTCTCTCCCATTTTAAATTTTTAAAAAGCTGTGTGAATTTGCCCAGATCTGTCTTGGGGCAACAAGGCTAAGCTACATGAAATATTAAAGCATGAAAGAGGTAAATTATGTTTTTTTACAGACTATCAGAATTTTAGGGCATCAGAGGAGAAGATAGACAAGATTAACATGTGAACACTCTTCTAACACAAGCAACAAAAAAATAAAGATGTTACCTTATGTCCATAGGAGTTTGACAAACGAGCTCGCACTTAGCAGGGGCAGTGTGGTCAGGACGCAGCACTCAGAAGAAGTGGTTCTGGACAGAGGCAATGAGGTACGCAGGGAGGAGTGGGGTGATCACATAGGAGACTTAGAGTGCTGGCTGTGAGTGTGAGAAATTAAGGTTCCAGAACATGAATTTGGAAGTAGAGTACCTTACAGTTTGGCATGTGAAGAATATGTGAGCAGGAAGACTAACTAAAAATCTATGGCTATAATCCTTATATAAATTGGCTATGATTATGGTGACGGCAATGCAGTGTGTGTGGATGTGTGTTTAGGGAGTATAGAGGTTAAAGAGATCTCACAAGAAAATGGTTAAACCCAATGAAACTTCATGAAAATATATGATAACATGGTGGCTGACTGGAACAAGGGGCTAGAAAAAAAGGAAGTGACAAGAACATAACTCTAAGTTTTTTGGCATAAGAAACTGTAGAGTAGCAGCTTTATTGGAAGAAAAGTGGAATTTGGGGAAGTTCCCATGTCAAGGGTAGGAAAAATTACATTTAACTCACATGGGATTACAGGTCATGAATGTTGGATGGGTGGTATTGTGCAGAGGGAATCTGTTCTATTGGAGGAGAGGAAAAACATCATAGTTTCGGTAATCGGAACAAAATGAATTATTGGTAAATTTAGGAGGAATATTATAAGTTATCAAAAGATTTCCTGGAAAAGTCAAAATAAAAAGGAGGAAGCTGCAAAATGTGTCTATTCTTAAGACCTTGGGGGTGAGAATATCCACGAACAGAGTTGCATGCAGTGTGAATATTTGGTGCTGAGTATCCTGCCCAAGCCCACTGTCCATGTCTCCTTCTGGGCTCCCCTTTGAGTGTGGGTCCCTCTTTATGATGATGAGAAGAGCCACATGCAAGTGTGGTAAGAAGTCATGAGAGCATTAACAGCCCAGCATGTTCCACCTTGGGAAAAGAGTTTGGGCAAGTTATACGAGAAATTTGCATTGTATACTAAAGGTGAGACTATGAGGAGGAGAATTTGAGTTTTGTGTAATAAAAGGGGATAAAGTGGGCCTGTTTGTTCAGAAATGTGATGGGTTTTCACTGACCTTATATTTCCTGTTGACTTTGCTTATGATTACTCTAAATAATAAACTCATATACTTTTTTTTTGTATCCAAAATTCTTAATTTGATGCCACCACTACATGGAAGAAACCCTAGAAAGGAGAGTTAGGAAATCACACCATGCTATGAGTAGTTAGACGTATGACAAAGGGGCCTGAGTCAAAGGCTAGGTCTGATGCCCTCGGAGGGCAGACCCAGGCTGATCCATCATGATATCTCTAGAACCTAACACAGTGCACAGAACATGAAGGTGTTCAATGAGTGAGCCAGTGAAAATTTAACATTGGGACCTTGGCTACTCAATGAGAAATATAGAGGAAGCATGTCACCAGATTCCAAAGGCAACATGTGCAGTTGCACTAAGGGATGATTTTAGGATATCCTTACGGTTGAATCAGAACACAGAGTTGCACACAAACTATTTCCAGTCATAGAAAGACTGGGGAGAATGCCACATTTATTGCTTTGGGGGGTGGGCATTGAGGTAGTGTAGGGAAGCACTGAGGTATGATATAGAAGGTAATCTGGGATGTGCTATTGCGTGTACCCATTGTAGCCACTTCTGCCCACTATGTTGGGTTGAACAAATGGGTTACCATCATCAGTAAATAAAACAAAAAATATACTACATTGGCCACATTGCTTACCTTCACTTCCCTCTACCCCATAACTCTTGCCTTGGCATCAATTATTCCAGCTGTTTAACCAACACTAAGTATACTATGTATCAGGCATATAGTGCTAGTGATGTAATACAAATAAGATGTGGAACTCTTACAAACAAGTAGACAAGGGGTCTGGTAAATGCTCTGACTTAAAAATACAGAGAACATTATAGAACAGGAAGCTATGCCCATCACCCTTACATCTTTCTTCTCACCATTTGTACCCCTGTACCTTGGATATATGCTACTGCTGAGAGGAAGGTGATGTCTCCCGTCAGCATGACAAGAGTGCCAAAGACCAACAGATTTGGCAGGTATCCTCTTCAGAGGCAAGGTGAAGGAAGAAGACTGCGAAACTAAAAAGCCCTCACTCTGAATAATCTCCTTTGCTAGGAACCCAGAAAGAAAAGCAGCATCAGAATTTTCAGGGTAACCTTCTGCTAACAATACAGTTGCTGGGGCTCAGCCAAGTCCTGGCAAGGCTGCCCAGCCAAGTCCATGATTAATGATGTCATTGCTAACAAGATGAGACCTCAATTGAATAAGCTTTGGCTTTTAACAAAAGCCTTGGCACAGCAGTAAGCTGACCAGAGGCATGACCAACTGTAGAGTGTTCCAAACAGAGAATTGAAAAAGAATGCCAGTCCAGGGTGGTGGGCATATTTAAAGTTGTTTCATTGACTGTATATGGAAAGTACATAGCTAGAGCAGCCTCCTTTTTCAGATGCAGAAACTAAGACCCAAAAGTTAAGGGACTCACTCTTGGACCAGGTAAGTTGGTGGTAAACCAAGACTGGATCCAGGGTTCTTTCCACTATGCCATACAATTTTCAAAAAGCTCGGTAAGGTATCCAGGAAACAGCAACCATTTCTGAAGTCTGGAAACTCATCAGACACATGGGTAACTTTTAGCTTCTCCATTCATCATTGGTTGCTAAATGTCATTAAGGAAGATGTGGGTTTTTTTTCCCCAAGGGAGAGTCATGGGTACAATACTTCAGAAGTTCTCTCACGCTAAAGAAAGACTGCTTGCCATTTTCATTCTTGAACAATGTAGCTGGGTATAATATTATTGGATCATACTTCCTTCTCTTAGACTTACAGACATCACTCCATTCTCTTACAGTGTTGAATGTTATTTATGGAGAACCCTGAGGCCAGCATGATAATATTCTGTTTTATAAATTGCATAATATTTTTTCTTACACAGTTTTTTCACCACTGATGTTCGGTAGCATAACCTGAATTTGTCTACTGTTAATTGCTTGTTAATTTTTTAATTGAAGTGATTTCTTCAAATGCAGGTTTAATTTTGTAAATAAATGTCCATTTATTTTGCTCTTAAATGTATTTTCCACTTTAATACTTGGGTTCTTTAGTTCAGGAATAGTAGTTATTTCTTCTAAGTCATGTCAGTGGGATCGGTACTTTTTAGTTTTCAATGCTTTCCCAGATATCAAATTACTCACTCACAGCAAGTCCATAATTGGAATAATCACTCTGATGAACTCTCCAGAACCTTGCACAAAGTGCAGAAGGCAATTAACTCTGCCTGGGGGAGGAAGCAGACTTGTTCTCAATATAAGGAGTGATAAGTGTTATCCAGCAAAGAGACTGTTTTGAGTAGTCAAGGTCTTACAGTAAGAAGTTGAGCTTGGTGACCACATACATTCCTTCCAGCTCTGTGGCACCATGGAGGACAGCATCAAGTAGGGTCTTTCCACCTGCATCTTTGGTAAAGAGCAGACTGCAGGGCTGATGGGTAATCGCTTGCCTTCCTCTCTGTCAGTGGCTGCCCCACAGTGGAATCTTTTCTTCTGAATCTGTATCTGGTGATTGATGTCCAAAAGAAGTCCAAAACAGGAATACCAGGGCCAATGTAACAGTATAAGCCATTTTTAGTTACTTCTGCCAAGAATGAGATATTGTTTTGACAAATCAAAAAGAATTAGACAACAGAATCATAAAATATTTTCACTTTATTCCTTTTCCTCCAGTGACAATGATTAACTGTACACTCACTAAGGTAAAAAAACAGCATTGACCTTTTCTACTACTCTTTTACCAGTGTCCAGCATTAGGCATGACAGTCTTAACACCTAATAGTTGCTAAATAAACCAATGAAAGGAGTAATAAACTTGAACCAATGAGTTTTCAAGCTAGAAAATAAAGAAATACAGTATCTCTTATTCCCATTTTAACCAGCCTGCAGACTTCAGTTTGGATGACTCACATGTTTTTGTTTGTTTAAGTAAGCATGAGAGCACTAGTAGCCCCTTAAAATTCTTTGGCTCCATAAACATCCCTAAAGAGGCAACAGTAGCAGAGAGAGATGCTCTGGTGGTACACAGAAGTGCAGCATGGTCCAAGAGTGTGGAATATTAGACTGTACTAGGTCCAAGCCTGAATCATGGCTTTACCACCTAAGCAGCATTTGATAGGTACTTAAAACTTCCCTGAGGCTTATTGTTATCACCTACAAGATGGTAAACTGACACTTCCTAGGATGGTTGTGAGAATTAGGGGAAACCTGCTATAAGAAGCATTTAGGATGGCATGTAGCATACAACAGGTTGTTGGTGAACTGGGCACACCCATTTCTACTGCTTCATCTTCCTAGGAGCCTCCAGGTCTATCTACACCCCTTGTCATGGATTGGAGGAGGGGAGGGCAGTGATCTCAATGCCTGAAATGTTATGAGTGGTAGGATTTCTTTCCAATTTGCCCTCTCAAACTGCTCCCTGACACGTACTTTAGCTACACTCATAGCACCATAAACATAGAGAGGGAGATTGCTCACTCTTCCATGTAACACAACACTGGGTTTTGAGAAGAATGATAGGATTTATTAAACTTGCCTGCCCAAAGGAGATAATTTAAGCCCTGACTAAACTGCTTTAAGGAATGGGCAAACTTCCCCTTGCACACCATGGATGTCCCCAGACATCCCCAGTTCCTTGAGGCTGGTTGTTTACTTTGCCTGGGCTCATCCCTGTAAAGTGAGTTTACAGACAATCATCTCTGAAGTCCAACCCCCCAACACACCGCCCACAACGTATTGATGCCCTTGATGTGACTCTTCCCACGAAGACTTTTATGATGGACTCAGTCTTGGTGGGTTCTGAGGGAGAGTCAGCCAAGGCAGGGCATCTGTGCTCCTTCAGCAGTCAGGCAAGAGGCCCTGGTGTGGAGGAGAAGGCTAGTCCTGCACACAGCCATCCAGGCCTTAGGGTTAGCACCAATCGCAACTTGAATTGTGCTCAAAGGAAAGTCACCTCTGAAAATCATGAAGATATTTAATCTCCTCTAAAAAGAAAGTGGCCCAGGATGCTGTCTGCCAGGTGTAAGGGAAAGGTTCCTGCACACAATTACATTTCCGTGCAATTTCTATTGAGTCAGAGATGGTCCAAAAGGCTGGGATAAAACAGTGAATGTGCAGACAAAGTCTCTGCTCTCATGGTGCAAAAATTATAGTGACAGGATGGGTCAGTGAGACTAAAATAAATCCAAAATCGAGAACATTACCAGTGGGCTATAAATGTGATGCAAATAGTACAAGATAATGGGATAAAGAATGGTTAGTTGAACACTTAGATCCACTGGTCAAAAATGGCTTCTGGGAGGAAGAGTAGAGATTTGGAAGAGAAAGACCTAGCCATGTAAAGTTCAGAAGGAAAAAAATTGCAGGCCAAGAGAACAGCTAGTGCAAAGCCCTTAGGACAGGGAGGAGCCTGCAGTGACCAGTGCCCAAGGGGTAAAATGGCAAGGAAGAGATGGCAACAGATTGGTCAGGAACTGGGGGCAAGATCAGGTAGCATGTGCTGAACCTGGGTAAGCAGTATGAGAATTTCCCTTTTAAAATCTTCTCTCCCAGAGGTGGCCTGGGGTAGAGAATAGTGGGAAGTAATTACTCAGAAGGAAGATAAAAGCTTTCATGAGAATCAAAAGGTTAGGATAGCTACATAAACTAAAGCCAGCCAATCTGAAGTCCAGTTCTGAATTTAGTTCAGGTCTATGCAAAGAAAGGCTACCAAAACTTCTGAAAAATCTTCATAAATTTATCTCTTTGCCCCAGTGACCCTCTCTTTCTGAGCTGGATGTACTTCTCTATTAGGATGTTACATGGGTGGGCACGGGGTGTGGTCAGCAGCTGGGTTTTGTTACCTGTTCTTCCTTTAACTAATGTCCCAAGGCCTTTGCCTGTTCAGGGATTGATCTGCTCATCTGTTTATCAATCAGTGTGAACTAAATGATCTCCAAAGTCCCTGCTAACAGTCTGGGGTTGGGTTATATGACATCTGGTGGAAGCTCCTATGGATTCTGTTAAAGAGAATTAAACACACTTGGTCTCTTCACAGACAAAGCCTTATCAACAGCTGAGAAAGCCACATGCCAGTGGCTAAACTGTTAGAGATGAACCAGGTAAACACCAGGCCAGGACCAACAACATCTTGCATGTAAATCATCCCAATGCTCATGAACTCAGAAAACCTTGTTTTTCTGTTTTATATGACCCCCAAATCCCCAACACTACATCTGAATCTTCTAGGAAAGCATTCTCTTTTCCATGATGCAAGACGCTTGTAAAATGAAGAGAAAATGGATTATTGCATTCTGCTACTCCTTTGGCGGCTGGAAGGTAAAAGGTAATAAAATGCTTGAACCCATTAGGAATATTTCTGAGACATTGTTGATGGTTAGGTGCCCTCTACTGGTGGGCTCAACAGCAAACCTCCAAAAGTTGGTCTTTTAAATTCTGGGATGCCTGCTTCTTAAGGTGACCTAGTGTTTGTCTTCAAAGATTTCCAAAAGGAAAACAAGATTACACCAGGCCACACCTCATTCAGGAGAAGTCTTTTCATGCTTTTACAGAGACAGCATCTTGAGTTCAGAGACTGAAAATACTGTTTTTAGAAACGTTTCAGATGGAACGATAATTTCCATTAAAAATGAAATCTTATGCCCTGGCTGGCATGGCTTAGTTGATTGGAGCATTGTCCAGTGAACTGAAAGGTCACAGGTTCAATGCCACATCAGAGGGCATGCCTGGATTGCGGGTTCAGTCCCTGTCCGGGCACATGCAAGAAGCAACGAATCGATGTTTCTCTCTCACATCGAAGTTTCTCTCCCTGTCCCTCTCCTTTCCCCTCTCTCTAAAAGTAATAAGCAGTCCCCAAAGGAAGATAAAAATAAAATCTTATTAAAATTTAAGAATATTCATTAAGAAATTATGGACTTTAGGGTTGCATGGAAGGAAAGAATGTTAGCATACCCATAAGCGAAACAGGAAATGTCTTGGCCATCCAAGCACACATATCTGCTAAATGATTACCTCTTGCTCTGTGGCTTTGCATGGAGCCTGGAATATGGTATTGGGTGGTGGGTAAGAGCACAGAGTTTAGTCAGACCCAGCTTTGGACTCTGTTCTGCCACTTACTGGGGAAGTTACTTAAAGCCCCCGACTTTCCTTTCTGTGACACTTTCTTCTGTGTTTCAACACAGTGTGCAGACCAAGCACACTAAATTCAACCTCATGCCATCAGGAGCACTGCAGCCGTACAACGGGGCACAGAAAACTGGAGCCTTGCTTCAGAGTAGATCACAGGGTTAATGTATGCAGCCCCTCATTGTGTTTGTGGAGTGGCCTGTCTGCAGGGCACTGAACTGAGTACTCAGAACCATGAATTAGACAGACTCTTCCTTCAGGGGTCAGAAAGTCTATGAGAACGAATGAGCTGTGTAGACTGCTATGATGAGGCAGAAAGGTGTCAGCGATGTGGAAAGTGCACATGATCCACGGGAGTTTTCAAAAGAGAAATTATTCCCCATTCTGAGAATCAGAAAATGCTTTTCTTCTCATATTACATTACTTCTATGATTTCTGAGCTTGCCTGAGCACTAAAGATAAGATTCAGAGTATTTAATAATTCTGTTAGAGAGCTTGGACAGTATTAGTAATAATAATATAAAAATCCAAAGAAATGAAAAATAAGGCAATTACAGACTCACAGAAAAATTTGTATATGAAAGTATATTGTAGTATACCACATGGCTGGGTAATGAATGATACTTATATTATTATGGCAACATGTGCTTAAATAGTTGAATTAACTGAAAAGCATGATTTAACTATATTAGAAAGAGAAAAAAGGACTATATATGTGCGTGTGTGTGAGAATTAAATGTTCACTTTCAAAAAAGTTAGACATTGTATACAAGTATTATATTAAGAAATGTAGCCCTACAAATACAACATTTGGTAATATGGAGAATTAGACTAAGAAAATCAGCTGAAAGTTGAAAGTGGTTGTCTCAAGGGTGGGGCTCAGAGTAGGGGTGGCATAAGTTGCAGGTGTACAACTCTGTAATTCATTATTTGTGCACACTACAGAGTGCTTGCCACCAGAAATCTAGTTTCTGACTGTTGCCACTACACATATTGACCTTCGTTCATTTCACTGCCCACGCACACAGCCCACCTCTCTAGTAACTACCATTCTGTTGTCATATCTATGAGTCTGTTTTTATTTTATTTATTCATTTCTTTCTCTCTTCCTTGTTTGTTTTATATTACACATATGTATGAAACCATATTTTTTGTCCTTTTAAATCTGATTTATTTCACTTAACATTATACCCGCAAGGTTCATTCATGTTGTCACAAATGGCAATATTTCATCTTTTTATGGCATAGTAGTATTCCATTTTATATACAGTTGACCCTTGAACAATTTGGTGGTTAGGGCTGCTGACTCCTGTGCAGGCAAAAATCCACATAAAACGTTTGACTTCCCCCAAACTTAACCACACCGTTGCCCCTCAGTATCCACAGGAATTGGTTTTAGGACCGCTGCAGATGAAAAACTCCATAAATACTCAAGTCACCATATAAAACCACGTAAATTGATGCATATAGTAGGCCTTTGCATTAGCAGACTCCCAATAATACACAAATGAAAAAAAGTATGTATGTAAGTGGATCCATGAATTTCAAACTGGAGTTGTTCAACGGTCAGCTGTACATACCCCATCTTTTTTATCCTGTTCAGTCAATGCACACTTAAGCTGTTCTGCATATTGGAGTGCATATATTTTTTAAAATTAGTGTTTTTATATTCTTCAGATAAATACCCAGGAGTGGAATAGCTAGATTATATGGCAGTCTTTACTTTTCTGAGGAATCCCCACACTGACTGTACAATTTACAATCCATTTTTCCAAGAAAGACATACAGATGGCCAACAGGCACATGAAAGGATGCTCAGTATCACTAATTAGTGGGGTGCGAAAATGAAAGTCAAAACCACAATGAGATATCATCTCACACCTATCAGAATGGCTAGTATCAAAAAGTCAAGAAATAACAAGTGTTGAGGTGTATTTGGTGAATAGGGAACTTCCTGTCTTTCTAAAATCTATTTGGAAATAAAGTCTCTGCAAGCATTGAGCATAAAGGAGTAGTAATGACCGGTTCTGGTACAACATGTTCTAAAAGGAAGAGCCGGGCTAAGAAAAGATTCAGGGTCAGGGCAGAGAGGTGGGAAGAGCCAGGGGCTGTCAAGGCTACAAATTCTATTTCTTCATAAGACTCAAAGATCAAGAAAGCTGCATAGGGAAAAGATGTCAAATTTGCAGAACAGTTCAGCTCTGCCTGAAAACCTGCTAGAAATTATGCTTTGGGAGTCGGAATAAAAAAGAGGAGAGACATAATTGATGCTGAAAAAGAAATTAAATCCATGCAGAGGATGCAAAGGGAAAGATCCACAGGAAATTATGAGAAAGGAAACGACAGATATGGAAGACCACGAGTGAAGATCAAAGGGACAAAAGGCTGGAATAAATGAATCATAAGCAATTATCAAAGAAAAATACAAATCAAACTTCAGCTTTCCAAAGTTAAAGAAAAAAAAACCCTATAGACAGATGACAATTTCCCATATTCTTCTAGGCAAAGCAATGTGAATATGGTCATTTAATTCTGGAGTAATGCTTACAGTAAAAAGAGCAATCCAAGTTTAAAGCACTTCAGCCAGAAGAAAAGGTTATGTGTGAAAGTAGAAATGAGAAGGCTGACTCTGGGTTCTTACCTGCAGCACTAATGCCACAAGACATTGGAGCCACACTTTCAGAGTTCTGTGCAAAAGTTATTGAGATAGAAGTTTCCTTTTATAAATGAAGACAACAGAAAGATATTTTTATTAAGAACTTGAAAAATATCCACTACAAGCAATTAGTTGAAATTGTTTCCAACTAACTGGGAATACTGAAAATACTTCAGGCTCAAAAACGAGAGCCACCTCAACAAATGTGATGAGATTCAGCACTAAAACTAGGGAAACATGGACCTTATTTAACTCTCTAGGAAAGATGTAAATCTAGATGGAAAAATGAATCCAAAATCAAAACATCTGTTCCTTTAAAAAATAATGTAAAATTCATGATTATATGAAAAAAATCTTGAGTTAACAATGTCAGCTAATATTAACAGAGACTGAGAAATGTGAGGAGAAGGGAGAGTGGAGGATTGTGTACTCAAAGGATCATTTCCTTCTTGACTCTGAGAATTAGTTCATGTAAAGAAAAAGAGGGCTTTTGAAATATTAAAAGATAAACATCAAAGAAAGTAAAAGCAAAGAAAACATAGTCCATAGAGCAAATAGGAGTAGCAAATGAAACAGCATAAAACAATATTTAAAAAGTATAAAACTATATGTCAGAACATGAAATAGCCCTTTTGTGCTAATAAACGCTGATGTTAAGCACATCTCTTAAAAGGCAATGAACGACTCTCAAGTTGTTTTCCCAAAATCTAGCCAATTACTCTCTATAAAAGAACACTCAGAACAAAGGTATATTGAATGTTAAAAGTAAAATAGTATCAGACAAAGATACATTGGGCAAATTCAAACAAAAGGAAGGGGGTGCAAATATATATATATATATGTGTGTGTGTGTATATATATATATATGTATATCTCAGACACCAACTTTCAAACAAAAACATTGCAGGGAGCAAAAGTTCACTTCTTTTGATGAAGTATACAAACATTTATGAGATTAATAAAACAGCACGACAAGTTTTTTTGTTAGAGGTTTTTTTTCCTCTAAAAAGGAGCACGCAGTAATACTTGCAGATATTAACATATTGGTCTATACAGAACAAATCAAATAAGCAGAAAGTAAATGCATATATAGAAATAACAAGATTTATTCAATAAGATACCACTGACACTCTTACAAATGAACATGAGACTTGATATTTAGGATCTGTAGAATATGGATTCTTAATAAAATATTTTAGTTCACAAAAATCTCAAATTCTAAAAATAAAAATGGTACAGCCTTCTCTCCTATTCCCTTTTTAGACCAGGGTAAAATAAAACTCCAGGTGATCAAATATTAAACCATAGAAATAGAAATTTAAAAATATTCTTCTAATTAACTTATGAACAAAAATTATCCATACCACAATTACAAAATATAAATATAAAGCAACTATTACACTTTACCTCTTCAAGACTGAAAAAAAATATGCCAGTTCCAATACGTGTGTCTAATGTAGAAGAATGAGTGGTAGGAAAGATCAGTATGTTAAGAGTAATTAGCTTTGGGTAGTGTTTATTTTGTTTACATATATGAATTTGTTTATATGCTTGCATTACTTTTCCACATGGAATGAATACTTGGTAGAGTCCATATGTTTATATTTTTGAAGTTGAAAAACTGTTTTGGGAGGATTTCAAGCTCTCATATCATGTTTAAAGTGGAAGAGAGAAGTATCTTTAGAGAAGACACTCCTCTCTAGCAGTAGATTCAAAGCAAATATACAACCAATTCTCCTGGAATTAGGGAACTAATCTAAATACAGGTGCTTCACACTGAGTGATGTTAAAAGTTCTGTTTAACAAAGTAAACTGTGCATGTCAATCATTTTTAGGGACAAGGCTAACCTAGAATTGCTGATTTATTTTTCCTTAAGTTGAATTTAAATTGTGTGGTACTTGAAATGTTTTGTTTGTTCTTGAGAGAGAGATTTGTGTTCTCACTCTGACTTCTGTTGGGAAGCCAGACTATGGCTGAAAAGACAGGCTTCTCTCACTAGAACAAAAGTTTCTCAGCCTCTGCACCATTGACATTTTGGGCCACATAATTCTTTCCTGAGAACAAGGCAGATGATGGTGTTCCACAGGTAGTGAAGATACCTACCAGGATCCCTGGCCTCTACTCACTAGACCCAGCAGCACCCTCCCTGGCAGTTGTGATGACTGAAGATGTATTCAAACATTGTCAAATGCCAACCTGGGGTGGGGGAAAAGTTACCCCTGGCTGAAAAACAACTGTGTTAGAGGATAGACTCACAGGAATAGAACCAGATTTGATTATGGATTAACATTGTCCCTCTAAGGCTGACTATGCCACACTTTGTGAGAACATTGTTGAGGACTGGAATTGAATTGTTTGGGCTCTGGAAACCAGACTACATTCTGTAGGTGAGGAATCCCTAAAATGAATTGAAATTTGGTTACCAGTCATAGTTTGGTGTGCTTATGCTCTGAGGAGACAAGAGAAGCCAGGTCCCTTTCCAAAGGCTAGAGAAGGGTTAGGAGTTGAGGTCACCAGTGAAAAAAAGTGGTCCCAATCACATTAGGGTCAGAAACAGCAGTAGTATTAGGTAGCTACATGGTAGGTAGAAGATGGGGAAAGTCACAGATGTCAATCATGAGCCACTAGTACTTGCAACAGCTATGGAATGGGTTCACAAAGCAGTATTGAGAATCTGAGCTGGGCACCAATAGCAGCCATCACAGTCCACCCCTTGGACCACTCAGCTCTGTGTGCTTCCTTCTGACTCAGAAATTCTGTTCATCTAGATACAGCTTTTCCAGGACTCTCACTGGTGATAATTTCTGGGGAAACAACAGCAGGAATTATACCCCAGCTGCTGACTTGATCTCAAGGCCTTATCTGATCTTATCTTCTCTGTTGCTACTTTCCATTTACAGGAATAACTGGGCACAGAGGTACCAAGAGCGCCACAGTGGATCACCTCCATGACTACTTTATTTAGCTCAAATTCTGCCTTCTTAGTGGGATCAGACTACAGCCCTTCTCAATATGTATGGTAACCACTCTCTTTGGCTACCAGTCTACCAACACAAGGAACCCAGAGTGACTACAGGGTAGCTATAGCTTTAAACTGACTGGAATTATTACTGTATCTTTTGATGGAAGTACAGACTTCCCTGGAGTCAAGACCTTGAGACTCACAGACTCCAGAGTGAGAAGCACATATTCTTCAGGAGGGTCACTGGGAATGATAGTTACAGGGAGTACCCTAAGTTTCACTGCTTGGTTCCTGGACCCACATGTTCTATCTATTGGAGATACAATCTACTGGGGCATGGGCCCCATCTTTAGAAGGTTTCATCTCAAAGTTGATGCCTCTGCCACTTTTTTTTCTCAAAAATATTTTTTGTCCTCCCTTGAAAACATGCTTAAAGGGGGGTGGGAGATAGAGAGGGAGAGAAACATTGATGTGAGAGAGAAACATGCATTGGTTGCTTCTTGCATGCAACCCAACTGGTGACTGAACCTGAAACCCAGGCAAGTGCCCTGACTGGAAATTTCACCCACAGCCTTTCAGTTTATAGGATGATGCTCCAACCAACTGAGCCACACTTAAAGAACCCATTCTACTATTCTATCAGGCCTGCAGCTTCTGGAGGGTGCAGTATGTGGTAAGACCAGTGGATCCCATACTCCTATGCCCACAGCCAAAACTTCTTTGCCAGCTGTTGGACTGAGGAGATGCTATGCAAGATCCCATATAGGAAGATCAAACCTTCTCTGAGCCTTTGGAGTAATGGTGCTGGCTTAGAAATTACAGGCAAGAAAGGCAAATTGTTATCCCAAACACATGTAAATCTTGGTTTAGATGGCTTGCTCTTACCGGAATAGGAGTCCAGTGTAACTGAATAGCCAACAGTAGCTACTTGGTCTTATTCATGGAACTATAACATACAGATACTCAGCTTTTGTCTTTTCTACTGGTAGATTGGACAGATCAGTAGAAGTCCAGCCTGGCAAGTCTCAGTCTTGATGAGAGGGAGCCAATGCTGTCAGCTTCATTCACAGCCTCTGTTTCTATTATCATGGCAATCCCATTCATGAGCTCATTATCTAAACAGTGCAGTGGCAACAGCAACAGTTGGCTATCATCCACTGGCTGAGTAAACCCTCCCAGTTGGGTGTTTAATGCCTCTTCTTCAGTGGATATTCTGTGGTAGTAATGAAATACAAGACAAAATCATCACACTTAATGTGCCCACTCATACATGTCTATTCACATGTCTCTTCCCTAGCTAGACCTTCTTGCCTCTTCTTCTACTATTGTGTCCTCTAGGCCATTGACCAACCAGTTAAGCCATTTGCCATTGACCATGAGTCCATATATAGTCTAACCTCAGATCAATGATACCTCCACACGAAGTGGATGATCGTGAGTAGTACCTGAAGCTCTGCCCACTGCAAGGACTTTCTTTCATTTCTGTTACTCAAGGCAACACCTAAGTGGGACTTGAGTGAAGAATTCCATTTTCAGCTTACACAAACCTACTGAACTGACCCATTAGTATATTAAACACTGGAGTTTTTCTCCTCTGCCAGCAGGATACAGCAAATGATTCATGAGGTCAAGGATGTGAGCTGAATGACAAGTATCAGTGTAATACAGAAAGTTGGCATGGGATTCTGGTACCTAGTGGTCTCTGAACTTGTTCTACTTCAGCCTGGAAGGTATCACTTCTACCTTGAAGTGACCTCCCAGACCTATGACTTGGTAGGTCTGACAGTATTCTGTTCTTACATACAATTCTAGCTTCAAGGCTATTTGATGTTCCACGGTTAGATGTTCAGTATCTATCAGGAATCTGTATCAGATCAATTATGTGAATGTGCAAATGTGGTTTTAATGGTGTATGGTACTTTCTTGCAGCTGGCATGGCTTTGCTCAAAAACCCAAGAATTCATAGAAAACCCTATGAATTTACTATTGGGCTTGCCAGAGACTCCACAAAGCAATCTAAGCGTCAACTGCTTATGTTGCTGCCTGAATCTGCTTCAGAAGGCTTCCTTGCTCTGGGCCTTCTTAAAAGTATGAGCCTTTGGCATTACCAAATAAACAGGTCAGAGTAGCATTTCCAAGGGTGTAATGTGTTATATCTAAAACCTCAAGAGGCAAGCTAAGCCCTGTGTAGCTTTCTTTTTTTTTAAATTTTATTTATTTATCTTTAGAGAGAGAGGAGGGGAGGGAGAAGGAGAGGGAGAGAAATATCAATGTGTGGCTACCCCCCAAGCACACCCACGGAGGACCTAGCTTGCAACCCAGGCATGTGTCCTGAATGAGAATTGAACCACAAACCCTTTGGTTCACAGGTCCATGCTCAATCCACTGAGCTATACCAGCCAGGGCTTATGCAGCTTTCTTAGTAGTAGGAGATATGCAGAGAAATGGCATGCCCTTTACTTTGGAAGGGATGACTCATTTGACCCAGAACACAAGGCCCCTAAATATTTGACTGATGTATCACACCTCTAAATCTTTGTAAGTTTTAACTCTCTCCCTCTAGAGTGCATATGTCTTATCACTGCTCCTCAGGTCCAGTTACATGATGCCAGCAACACAGGCTAATAAGATGCTCCACAGAACGGCCAGATGGCCCTGAGGTTTCCAACAATATAGTAACAGAGAGAAAGTGAATTAACATATCTCTGGGGCAAGACCATGAATGTATGCTGCTATTTACTCCATATGCATACAAATTGCTTCTGTCTTATTTGAGGGGTAGTGAAAAGAATGCATTTGTGAGATCAATAGCTTCATGCCACTTACCAGAGTCTCTAATAAAGATACCTCTCCCAATACACAGCTGCAATTGGTTGTACTATTTGGTTAAGTTTGCAATAGTACACTGTTATTCTCCACAACCCAGCTGGGTTTTTGCAGGACCACTTCCCCTGCACCCTTCAAGTCTTTGAGGGTGTTACATATCTGCCATTTCCTCCAAACATGTGATAATTGTTCTACATTTACTATCTTGGCTGGGTTGGGCCAAGTTTCAGGGGCTTCCATTTGGTCTTTATTACTATCATAACTGTATTTATAGGTCAAGGAACCAGCATGAGGGTTTCTCCAACAGTTTAATATATTCAGAAACTGAGAAAGTGATCACATGGTATCTCTGGATCCAGGGGACACTGTGAGAGGGCCCCCCATTTTGTATATTCTAAGGAGAGCCTCACTGTCTCACGAAGTTTCTGCATTGTCTTCAGGTGAAGGGAAGTGATGTTATCTAACAAGGAGAAATCCTTTCATGTACACCCAGAGGACTCGAGCTCTCCAGCCCAAGCCTCAGCACCCCTCCTTATTGAGGCTCTGTGATTATTGTAAGGGACTGTCTGGGGCTGGACATTTGACCTTTTCTGAAATTCTGCTACCTTACAAATATGCCCTGAGCCTGGTCCTCAGGATGACCAGAACTCCAAACAGGAGAGGAAAGTCTCTTTAGGTGATGCCCAAAGGACCTCTGCCACTTTTTTTATTTTGCTTTGAATTGGTGATTTATCATCCTGTTTCTCTTTTCAAAGCAACAATGGTATTTGGCTATAGTCACCCAGTTCCACATAATTATATTCAATTGTTCTAGATAGCGCACAAGATAGAGCATATCCTTCTACCTGTATCCCATCCCAGTTCGTAATGCCTCAACCACTACAGCACACCTGGGATGATAATACTTTACATACCACCAGGGAGATGGTACCTCCAGAGCCAGGAAGAGTAGGTGATTCAAATTCAGAATTCCATCCTTACAGTCATCTTTCTATGACTACTTGTGGTACCAGTTTTCTAGACTGGGTTTCCTGGGAGCAGAGACTAAGAAAGGAATTCATGTTTTAATTTGCTAAAGGGGTGCTCTTCAGAAAAAGAAATCTTGAATGAAGGAAGCAGGACAGGCAGCAGAAGGAGCCCCCACAAATGAGATCTCAGGTAAAGTCTAGTGTTGGTGGTTCTGGGGTGTGAGTTATATCACAGAGTGGTCTGGGCTTCAGATAGGTTGGTAGATCCTGCACATGCATAGTGGTCCACCGGCTTCTTCTCAGGACAGTGGTGCTGCAAACTCCCTGGCATGTCTGGGTGAGGCAGACCCAGCCAACCCAGGGCAACTATCTAGAGAAGATTGAAGAGATAAGTCATTAGATGCAGTACTTGCAGCAACCAGGGGATGAGTGCAACAGCCAGTGAGGGAGATCTGAGTGGGGCACCAACAGTCTCTCTAATACAAGTGTACATTCTAGACTTTCTACAGTGAATTTGATGTTTTTGTTATGAAAATTTTTTAAAGGCATATATACGGAGCTTTCCATAGATAGATGATAAATATGTGAATTTATACACTGCATGTTTGCATATAAATTGATACATAACATAAATTTAAATCTATGCATAGTTTGACATGAAATATGTCTACATACATTTATATATGTTTATAAGTATATATTTTGTAAGTATATAAACATATGTAAATGTATATTTAAATATAAGAATATGAGGTACATCTTAAAGTGAGGAAAATGGTGAAAAATATCTACTAACTTGTTCACTGCAGTATTTACTTCATGGGGTAGGATAGGTCAGGACCATAAGACACTGTCATATTTTTTTAAGATTTCACTTATTTATTTTCAGAGAGGGGAAGAGAGGGAGAAAGTGAGGGAGAGAAATATCAATGTGTGGCTGCCTCTCGAGTGCCCTCTACTGGGGATCTGGCCCACAACCCAGGCATGTGCTCTAGAGTGGGAATCAAACTGGCAACCTTTTGGTTTGCAGGCTGGCACTCAATCCACTGAGCCAAACCAGCCAGGGCTACCATGTCTTTTTAAAAGCTGTCAAAAGTTAGAAGAAAACATGGTCAGAAAAATTTTAATGAGAGAAGGAAATATTCATAATACCTTCAATAACATTGCATTTACATTTAAATAAAAAAATACTCCATAGCAACCCAAATGATCAATCTATAGTTATGTGCATCAATCTGGAGAACTTTTATAAATGTTGCTTAATGTTTTTAAAAATACACATACCAAATTGCATTGTTTAAAACTGTAAGCATAAGTGACAAAGTCCAACATGGAAGTGATTACCACCAAAGTCAGGGTCATTCTGGATACCTTCGGAGGCAAGGGTTTGGGGTCATGGGGAGAATGAGCTTGTGCAGGAGGCCATGGGAGTCATAAAGAATGAGTCATGTTCAATTTCTTTACCTGGGGGAAATCACATGGGTTTTTATGTTCAACGTAACACTGTGTTCTACATGCTTTTGCTTGTGGCACATTTCACAATAAAACAGTATAAAGATGTAATCCACTAAGTTGTATCTGCAGAATGATCTTCATTTTATGACAGAAATGTATGCAAATGAAAATACTTCAAGCTTGTAATTTAAAATACTAATCAAAAGTGATTTAATTTTTCCCCATTTTTCCAAATTTTTTTCAGCAAGCCCAAGTTTTTAAAATAATTTTGAAGCAATGTTTTTTAAGGCATTATCATCAAGACCTGTAAGTTTCCTCATTTGTAAGGATTAGTCACAAAGAACTTAGAAGTTTCTAGAGGCCCTGACTTTCTAGTTCGACCTCAGTTCTGCACCCCAAACTGTGACTGTTAACATTTTCTGTCATTCTGCTTGAGGCCCAGCAGGGCCTGCAGATGCTCTGGGAGCAGAGACCACCTTCCCAGGAGCCTCTGATGGTCACCAGCAATACTGATTCTTTCAGTCATGTATATGGAAAGACTTCTTCACTCTGTATAGAAGCATTTGTCATGTTATTTCCTGAAGACCAATGATGTAGAAGAAGGAAATCTTTTCCTTTGCATGCAAAGAAAAACAAATATTGTCTAGGAAAAAAGTCATGCAGTTCACACCCTTGTACACGGGCTGCAGGGGAGAGCAGGTAAAGGCCAGACCACATGCTGCAGGCTTCATCATGCTAAGTCCCGAGCGCCAGCCCCACCTCTTGCTAGATGCAGGATCTGAGCACATGACTTAACTTCTCTGAGCCTTAGTTTCATTAACTGGAAAACAACAAATAAGAATGATATCTACCTCATTTGATCGCTGTGATATTTTATGAACTAACACATGTTGTGTTTGCTGGTAAGCTCTCAGTAACAGTTAGTTGTTGTCATCATCATTATCATCAGCAGTATTTTTCCAGTCCATTGGGAAGTGAAAGATGTTTTCTGTAAGATAGCATAAAGAAAAGAGGCTATAGAAATGAACTCTTTTCTTTATGATCCTTTGTAAATAATAGGATTCCTAAAGAAGATAAACAAAGGAGATGGGTTTGTTGAATCTGAATTACCTAGTTCAGCTGGTGACCTCTTTTTGACTGATTCATTCATGTGAAAACCAAGTCCCTAATCCTCTCAAATCTTTTTGGAAGCTTGGTTATGGAATGTTAAAGAAAAGGAGTATCTGAGTGCTGACTAAAAATGTTGATTACTTTACTTTTTCCTAATGTTTAAGCCAGAGAGAGCTGGCTTCATATTCCCTGGGACAACCTGTAGAACACACAAGTGAGTGGGGAGATTGCTGTCAATCCTCATGCCAGGATGTCCAGAACCAGCAAAGAGTGGCTGTGGCTGTGGCTCTGATAACGCAGGAGAATCACTGGGCAAGAATCCAGGGAACCGGGATCTAGGTTCCAACTTCCCCACGTGAAGGCCACATGGTATGCTGAATATATCTGTCTCCTCAGAAAGGTGAGAGAAATTTGAAGCCAGAACTTCCTGGGATCCCAGTCTCATCACTATTCAGCTACAAAATTTTGGAACAAGGTCCTCATCTTAAAAATGAAAAAGATGAAATAACTTTGAATTTGATTGCATATTAGAATCACTAAAGGTTGTTTTTGTTTGTTTATTTGTTTATTTTTCTGTCTGTTTAAGAAAAACTGATTCCATCCTAAACCAGCTGAATTGGAATCTTTGAATCCCTGGAGCAATGCCTGAGCATCAGTATTTTCTAAATCTCCCCCTGGTGATTCTGCTCCAGGTGACTCCGATGGTGGGGAAGGTCGAGAACCACTGGCTGCCTAACCTCTATCGTTGATGTTGCATTGGCAGTGTACTGACTTTGATGCACTGCTACATGAATGACCCACCAAGCAGACCTGCGGGAGACTTTGAAATGGGTGCCATAGGCTTCATTTTAAAAACAAGGATGAGAAAATTTCAGCCTCTAAATCTGTCCTATGCTTTCAGTGGCCTGTTTGCAGCCCTGAGTCCCCGGCTGTGTGAAAGAAGGAAGCCTCTGCAGTTGGCTGAGGAACAGGACTAGAATACTTTTCCCTGGGCTGATGGCAGGGAAGGCCAGGGGGATTTTCTCACCATCTTAGCCATGTGGTGCTTTATAGATAGGGGGTCTATGAACATCAAAGCTCAAAATCTCACTTAAAATCATATTTTGGAATGATAACCATTGATTGCCTCTTTCCCATGGTATCAAAATTTCTCAGTTTTATTTTTTCAGTTCTCTGGTACTAATTTATTTTTGAATTACTATACATCCTTTGTCTGTTTGCCCCTTAAAAATCTAGAGACACATGCTGTTTCTGTAGTACCATGACTTGCCATCAATCCTGTGTCTGAGTGTGAAGGGACACTCCATCTCTGCCCAAGAAGACTGGGATTTGGGGAATCCCTCTACCCACTGCCAGTGAAATGAATGCTCCACCCGGGCTAGTTAGCTGAAGAGAAGGTGAGGGTTCTAAACTACCAACACAAGCTATCACAGCCATTTGAAGCAAAGTTCTGCTAATAACAGCAGAATTAAAGAATTAAAAATCTTGATCAGTTTATGTTCTGAGGACCTCTACTTTGTAAGTAAACTCTATGATATCAAGGCTATTTTTGTTGAAAATAATATCAAATTATTCTCTTTTTTATCAAAATATAAAGAATGTAGGGGGAAAAACTGTCAAGGGTAATGGTTTTCATGAAAGCCTTAAGGTGTTTCTGTAGTTCCAATATTTTTATTGGGATCAATCAAGCTGTGTAAATATCTTGGTCTTGCATCCAAGTAGCTCAATCTGTATTGAGCTGGCCTCTCCCTGGGCAAAAAGTTTCTTATAAAAGGCCAGAAGCAAGCAAAGTGCTTTAGGAAGAGAAAGCATAAGCAGAATACAAAGCTAAAAATAGCCCAATTTAGTTAATATTTAACACTTTGCATTTTTATGTAGCAGACTGAAAATTTAAGATCCATAAGTGGCCAGGAAAACCAATGGTATTTCTCTAATATTTTGTAATCTGAAGCTACTTAACAGCAATGGAAAGGCCACCTGTTATGAAATATGTTTAATCATGAAGGAAAAGGCCAAATTTCCATTTAGGAAAACCAGCCACCCACCTGATGTTAGCAAAAACACAACCCAAACTACCCAGCTAGAACTCAGTTCTGAAGCTACCAACAGGGAAGACTGCCCTTTTCCCTTCCTGTCTTGATCTTATTTCTATCCGAGGGGTTCCCTAATTCCTACAGACTTGTGAGGCCTGGATCTCCCTCCTGGGGCCCTGATCATGGCTGATGGATTTGCAGGGACCTAAGGAGGAGTCCTTGCCCTGCATGTCTAGATGCTCACCCTGCTGCCCACTCAGAGCTTTCTCACAGCTGCCTCTGTCACTTCTGCCACTGGCTCTGCTACCTCCCAAACTCTCACCTGACACCAAGTTCTGTGCCTCTGTGTTCTCAGATCCTTTGGTGGGCCTGAATTACTTACCCCTTGACTTCTCCCAAATGATAGAGTTTAAGCCAGAATTATCAAGATTTAGAACATGTATTCATATTCTATATTCTGCCTCATCCTGTTTTTCCCCAACACACTATTCATACTTTATTACCAGCTCTACTATAATAAAAATATATTTGTTTTTTGTGTCTAATACCTGGCACAGACCTCGTAAAACACTTGGAAGTTTCTGAGTGATAGGAGAGTTTTTTTGCTGTTTATAACAAGCCCCTTTTGACCACACCTGAGTGTATGCTAATGAGGTGAGTCAAGGTAGGTCCCTACATAACTTCAGAGTAGAGACTGGTCACCAGAGAAACAAACCACATGATCTGGAAATTAGTACTATCAGCTTCATGGCAGACCTCAGGAGAGAAGGGCAAGCTAGAGATTGAGTTCACTCACCAATGGCCATTGAATCAATCAATGATGCCCATTATATGAAATGTTAAAGGGATTTATCTAGGAAAATTAAGAAAGTCAAAACTACGAGCAGTAAAATGGCAACAAAGTCACAACTATCAACTGAACCTAAAACAAAAACAAAAACAAACTAAGCAAACAATTAGAATAGGAATAGAATGATGAAAATGGAGATCACAGGGATGGTTATCAGCAGGGAAGGGGTGGGGAGAGAGTAGGGAAAAAGGTACGGGAAATAAGAAGCATAATTGACAGGCACAAATAGATAGGAAGGGTGTTAAGAATAGGGCAGGAAATTCAGAAGCCAAAGAACTTATATTTATGACCTATGGACGAGAACTAAGGTGGGGGGAATGATGGAGGAAGAAGGGATGCAGGGTGGAGAAGAATAAAGGTGGGGATGAGACAACGATAATAGCATAATCAATAAAATGTAGTTAAAAATTAAAACAATTGTTTTTCAAATTTAATATTTTACTGAAAGCATAGTGATCATGGGAGGTGTTATGTCATTGACTTTATTCCTCTTTTACATTTTTGGCCTTTTCCTTACCCTCCCTCAGCACTGCGCTCTCTCCTCCACAACCCTTCCCTTCAGTGGGTGAAGAAAGAATGACAAAATTTGAAAGTCACCCATTTCCATCCCCGAATAACTTAACAAATCGGAGTCAGGAAACATTTTCTGCAAAGAGCCAGAAAGTAAATATTTTCATCTTTAGGGGACATCTGATCTCTGTTGAAACTGCTGCACTCCGCAGTTATAGTGCAAAACCAGTGAAAGACAACACAGGCGGCAGGTCGAATTGACCTCTTGAGTCTGCCAAAGCTTGATTTAGATAATGATTATCAACGGCTGTTATCACCAAAAAGAGACAAGACATTATGTGCATCCCGATGGCAATACACACCACCACCTGAGAGGGAGAATGGAAAGGGTGAAAATCAGACCTGAATCAGACCAAATCTCTACCTCTAACAACTCTCAGGGCATTTGGGAGATGTCACACAACATTGCCAGGGTGCAACCAGAAAAATAAAGACTGTTGCAAGTTCTACAGGACAAAGGACCCATACTGCAAAGATAAAAATTATGTAAAGAAGATATATAGATAAAAATTTAGTGAGACTTTAGACACATCACAGCCAATTAAAATATAAATAGAGTTGCTCTCAAAACTCCAAATTCTTGCCCAACTCTTACATAGAGCAATTCAACTTCCACGGCTCTACTCTTTGTCTTTGAACTCCCAGGTCCACCAAGGGTCTCCCTTAGGAAGACCCTGTGCTCTGTGGAAGGCAATTGGAAGCATTATTTTATCCAGTTTCCCAAGGAAATAAAGATTCTCGAAGAGACAGCAAAGAAATAACTCCAGGCAAGGAAGGGTCAAACCCTGATCCCATTTTTTTTCAGTTAACATTCCACTGTTTGTTTTATTTGATGCACAGTTCTCTATTAGGATTACAGTTAGAGAAAATAAACATATTTTAACAATCTCTCAACTCATGAGAACACTAGAAATCATCTAAAGAGGCTTAGCATTTGGTAAATTGGTTACATAACTATTACTTTCTCTTTGGCTTTATTTCCTCATAAAGCAATCATTGCCATGTACAGTACACATTCATTTTTTATGTAGGATGCACAATTCAGAGGGCTTGTAAATCCCTGGGGAAAAAGTGGCTGCTAATACACACATTTTTATCTTTGTTTAGATATATTGCTCGCCAGAGAACCATAAAGTATCCCAATTAACTATGAACCTTAGTCTGTGGTAAAGGGAAATATCCACACCCCTCTTCAAGCTAGAAACATATTATAGTCCTCTGCAGATAGAACTAAATTACTATGCTGTAATGAAAATAAATGTGCTAATCAGTTCCCTTAATCAAATTAGACTGAACTCTGTTTCCAGCAGCAAACACTTGAGAGCCTCAGGACATCTGTTCCTTGGAGCTCATTTCCTACAGGTGACTTTTTCCATTTATTTATTTATTTATTTAGTCAGAGAACAATTTGGCTTCCTCCTCAAACCTTAGAAGGGAGGCACTATACTGTCAGTATTAATGTGCTATGGGGCCAGAAGTCTATAATAATCACTCTAAGCTTCAACTGGGCTAGATGCTAGGCTGGGCATAGCAACTAGATAAGAAGTTAGAAAAATAAAAGATCAGGGAGAAGAAACAGAAAATAAAAACTTTGGACATTGGTAAACTTGTGTGCTTCACCCTCACTCTATGAAAAGAAAAAAGGAAGCATAAAGAATTACTTGCCTCTGAGCAAAATGTGAGCTATATTCTTTCCCCACTCCCCAGCCTGTGACAGGTGGTGGTGATTCTGCCAGTCTCCAACTTTCTATTGCTTATTAATTGGGCTTCCAGTCACATGTGCACTGCTAGCATTTCCTCGTGAATCTCCTGGTTGTCTGCTGCCTCCTTGCAACATGTGCAGGAGCTTCTAGTTTCAGACTCACTTGCTCCCACCCTCTGAAGCAACATGTGACCCTGGGCAAAAAGCATTGAGGAGAAGCCTTGCATTAGAAATTATTTGCCTCGGCATTTAATCTCCAGTATTGGTGTGGAGATCCTGGGGTCTTGCTAAGGTCCATCTTCTAGCCCCTGATTTAACCTGAGCTTGTTATCTTGTGTTTCCCAGAACTTCTGCCCAACTTCCTGACTCTCTTCCCCAGTTTCTTAACCTGGTTTCCTGACCTCTGATGCCTGAACTCCATGAAGCACTGAACTTTTACTTCCCTAAAATGTACCTGTTTCTCCTTTCCTGAGCCTGCTTCAAAGAACTTGACACAATGCTTTTTAGCTGCCTGGCACTCTGGTCCTTACCCAACCTTACTCAATTTAATGAATCTCTCTCAGTAGTACCTTTCCTTGTCGTTATCTGTCTATATAGGTACTTACACCAAGGTACTAAGAGATGATGCCTAAATTCAGTTATCTGCAAAATTCATTCTATTTTAAATTAAGCATAATAAACCAACACAATAAAGTTTTATTTTAATGTAGCTCCTGCTGAATATACATAGGCTTTATAATAAAACGCAAAAGTTGCATCATGGAGATGTTTTCTGCTACCTATTAAGATCAGGTTTTCAACAGTGACTCAGGCAGAAATTATGGTGAAGTGGTTGAAAAGATGAGCTATTGAGTCCAACAGATAAGCATAAAAGCCCCTCTTTTAGGTTTTATTATGTATCCATCCACTCAGTAACTTTAGGGAAAGTTACCTAACCTCTCTAAGACTCAGATTCCTCATTTGTAAAATGAAGATAGCATTAGTATCCACCTGTGGTATCATAAAAGGATATTTGGTATTTGTCCTTGGTTCCTGGCACAAATTTCCTAAAGCCTTCAATTTCCTGAGTGACAATGGTGATAGGAACATCTTTTGTTTTAGTGAGACAGCTTCAGGATGGGAACTGGTCACCAGAAAGTATAGCCTTGAGTAGAAGAAGCTTGACACTTTCAGCACCAACCCCACCCCCACTCCACCCCTGACCTCCAAAGAGGGGAGAGCAGCTAGAGATCAAGTTACTGGCCAATAGCCAGTGATTCAGCCAACCATGCCTCGGTGATGAAACTTCTACTAAAACCCCTAAACAATGGGGTAGGGAAGCTCCACATCCCTTGCCCTATGCATCTCCATTTGGCTGTTTCTGGGTTGCATCTTTTGTAATAATATGATAATAGTAAATAAAGTGCTTTCCTGAGTTATGTGAGTTGTTCCAGAAAAAATTCAAAACTGTTGTGGAAGCTGTCTGAGTTTACAGCCAGTTGGTCAGAGGCACCAATGACAAGCTGGGACTCACAAGTCTGCTGAGACTGCCATCCACTGTGGGGGCCCTCTTGCAGCACTAAGCCCTTCACTTGTCACCACTGACATGAACTGCAGATCTCTAGTGGCAGAATGGAATTGGATTGTAGGAAAGCCAGCTGGTGTAGGAAAGTTGAAAAAAGACACTATGTATTTGTTATCAGAAGTGTTGTGAGTAAAAAGAGTTCATGTCCACCTCACAGAGTTATGGAAATGCAAATAGATAATTTCTATAAAATGCTTAGAGCAGGTACTGGGTCTGGATAAATACTCTATAAGTGTTTATTATTGTTATTATTTTATTGTGTTGTTACTATTATTATCAAATAAAGTTGACATTGTACAGATCAAAGAACCTGACCTGAACATAGATGTGAATGCTTAGCCACCTAGCATTAAGATTTCCTTTGGGACTTTGGAGTCTTGTTTGACCATTCATTTATATATTAGAATCAGACTCTTTTCCTAAATCACGTGCTTGATTTTTATTAAGAATGCCAATGAGCATGCTCTAAGACAGTGGTAAACAAAATTAAACTGTTTTTGAAGCTGGAACCATTAGTACTTTTGTTCACAAATCATGTACACGTACTGTTAGTCACAATAGTAAATAGTAGCAATTTCTTTATAAATTACTTAAGTGCAAAATAAAAAGAGGCTCCACTGATTTTTTTTCTCATCAAATGGATGATCTGGCATTACCTTTGGGGTGGGTACACTCCATTTGGAGATAACTATTGTAAGGGCTTAGAGCAAACAAAGCTCTCCAGGCAGTGCTAGGTGGGGGTTGGGGGAGGGAGAGGTGGTGGTATCCTGGGTGAACCTGAACTAGGATTCGGGGGGCTAATACTGAGGGCCTGGACCACTGACAGCTCTGGGCATCTGTTTGAGTTAGTTGGCTTGCATGGGAAGACATGGCCTGCAAGGAGAAAATTTGTGTTTAGTGGTCTGAGAAGAAGAGAAACATGGAGAAGACAATATGATGTCCATTTATTAATATAACCCAAGAATAGATTGTGTGCCCACAGAGACAAGGGCTTCAGGGAGATTGCCATGAGGACTTGGGAGGTATAAGACACTGCTGGGTGTTGGGAACTTCCCTCTGTTCATTGACTCTTTGCTTGGGCATCATGGAGGAATGCAGGGAATTCTTTCATTCCTCAGTGGTTGGAATCTCTGGGAACTTTGGAACAATCCCTAAGCTGGGACCTGGCATTCTTGCAGAGAGCACCAGGTGTCCCACCAAGTGCCCCTGGTGGTAATTTACTTCTACAAATGGGTTGGAGCAGGAGAACTGCCTGTGAATAAGTTCTCAACACATATTAAATCCTTCCCAAAATAACTTGGTTGGGAGTTAGATCCCATTTGGGCATATGAAACACAATAAGCTAGTTAGACTTACACAGTCACTGGGAGCCCAGTGCCTTCTTGGCTGTGTATGTTCCTGTTCTCTAGTCTGGGAGCTGGGGCCATGTCCTCAGGATTTAGTGGCTGGTTTATGGCCTAGATGAACATGGAAGGAAACATCTGGAGATATAAGGTCGTGGAGATAACAACTGCTCTCAAATCCAGTGGCTTCCAAAGGGCAAGTTTAAGTTCCATAAGGTTACAGACTCAAACTTACCATTTCCTTTGCTAGGAAAATCATCCCAGTGAGTTTCTAATGCGGCCATGCCAGAGTACTATACCAGAAGCCACACCAAGCCAGTTGTAGCTTGCCCATGGGTTATATATGGCCAATATAATGTTTCGAAAACTAGAATAGGATAATCTCTAGATGGGACACATGTCCTGTCCTACACCATAACCCAAACCACTTCTCTCACAGTGAGCAAGTTTCTCTTCTTAAAGTGGTTTGCCTGGTTCCCGAGATCACTTGAACTTTCAGTACCTGCTTCTTTCTAGTTCCCATTTTACCATCAGAAGAATGCAAACATGTTAGTCAGGAGGGAGGTTCATGCAGTCCAGTTAGAGCAAAGAGCCCCAGACTGGGACCGTAAAGAAATCCACTTAAAGTGTTAATTCTTCTACCTGGAACACATTGTTCCAAACCCCTGGGTCTCAGCTTATTTGAGTGTAGAATAGGAGAATCAGACCAGATGTTCTTCCAAAAAGTCACTGTCTCTACCCCCCATTTTTTTCTTTAATGTGCTGTAATCTCAGAATGTTTAATGGTAGGTCAGTCAGCTGATTGGCAAAATGAGGATACACTGGAGTAGGAATCAGAACCACTGGGTTTCAGTTTCTGGCTTGCAGCTCATTCCCACTGCAGCTGTGGGAAAAATGCTTTGCTTCTTCAAATCCTAGAGAAAATGAGGGGCTGTGTTTGATGATCTGCAAAGACCCTTCAAGCTCTTTCCTTCAGTGATCCCATTTTTCCACATATGAAGGGGAACATATTTTGCTAGTGAGGACAATTGTATCTGAAGAGAATTACCATCCCATGACCCAGGTTTGAAACATATTCTGCTTATAGATTTTGAAACGCTTCAGCTGGATTTATGTTCTTTTCTTTTTCTGGCCCATGGCTTTCTATGAAAAGCAATCGCCTGTGGGACCATACACAATCCATCCAGCATGTCTGGGAAAGCTTTGGAGTTCAAGATCCTCCAGGAAGTTAGGGTAGAATTCTTCCTTGAACTGGGAGCTGTGAGGACCCATGAGAGGATGGCAGCAGCACATGGGATATGCTCTAGAATGCTCCCCTCCACACACAAAAAAAGCTTGTGTGGGAAAACTCTCACTCCTCTCAGTAAGCTGTCTGCAGAAAGACCTTGCTGTCAGGCACCGTTAGCCAGGCCCACACACCTATCACAGATCTCTGTCTAAGCCTACCCATAGAAAATATCGATCCCTCATGCCCATCAAAACATCTAGTCCCTGAGGAGGCTCAATAAGATTCATGAAACCCTGCTATGACAACACAATATACACAAAGCATGCTATACTATGGACTGAGAACCCTGATTCCACAGTGAAGGTAGTAAAAGAAAATAGATTTCTCCATCACATGGAAAATGAAGTTGGGATTAGAGGTTTATTGTGAGCACAAAATGTGGCTATTTTACTACTGACATTGCAGCATCAATGACCCACTGACACACTCACACGCAGGCCTCTGGCTCTTTTGTCGTACAATGGTGCTAAATTCCCAGGAACAGACTTTTCTATATTTTTGAAGGAAGAAGAACCAGAGTGTCTGGGGTCCTCTCCCTGGGGCCTCTAATGTAGTGAACCATGTTATCCCTTTCCAGCCACAAATGCTACCTGGAAAAATTAAAGCCATCCAGGAAATAAAACAACCTATGTAAATGAAGCTTAAGGAATACAATGTGTGTGTGTGTGTGTGTGTGTGTGTGTGTGTGTGTGTGTGTGAGAGAGAGAGAATACTAAGCCTTTTTTGGTAGTTTTTTCCAGGAAACACAATGGGTATAGGGAGCCTTAATTTTCTGTTAAGCCATCTATCCACTGCCTACCACACCATGGTTGAACAGGCTGCTTCAGGTATCCTGGGTGAAAGAGGAAGGGCTGGGTTCATGGAGGTCTTCAGCCATCAGCACAAGTATTACCATAGCTGGATAATCATGCTTGATGTAGGACTGAGAAGAAGAGACAGGGAAAGAAAACAGCAGAGATGGATTCTGAATTCCCAATTGCCTCTGCTAAGTTTTGGGAGAGTGATCACATGTCCTTCCACATGATTTAACAAAGTGTATCCTCAGCCATTCAGAGCTGCACCAATGATCCAGAGTCTTCACTTGGAGCCGAGTGAGGCTTTGTGGGTAGAGGAGAGTCTCTGAAAACACACAGACAACAGAGTTTAGGGCTGGGAAGAGGAGCTTGCCAAGGAGTCAAGGTGAAGGAATAGCTTTCAGGCAGGTGGGGCAGTTTCTGGAGACTGAGATTGTTGAGACCATTCTATTGGTCAGAATGATCCACCTGAGTGATCATCCTATAGGTCAGACCAGAAAGCAAAATAAAGCTGGTGCTTTGTTCCAAGCTATTTACTGAGTATATGGAATGTGCCCACCTGCTCTAGACTCTGGGGATAAGGAAGTGAGTGAAATGAGCAATGCCCCTGCTCTTAAGGACACTCATCCCACCAAGGAACAGACACAAATCAGCAAAAAACAGATGAAAGCACAAGATTATTTCACACATCAATATGTGCTGTGAAGACATCAAAACACAGTCACATTGATGAAGAATGACTGTGGGAGGAGGGGCTGCTATCCTAAGCAATGACACCATTGACCAACTACGTAACTTTGAAGAATTATTTAACTCTGTCAGTCCATGTCCCCATCTATAAAATTATGTTAGAAAATAATATGAATTCCAAGAGACTGATACAAAAGATTAACTGAGGGAACACGTACAGAACATAATGCCTGACAAAGGGCCTTCACCCTGTGCTATGGCAGCTCCTGGTACATCATGTGAGTGCATGTCCACAGCGACTGTGTGAGTGGCCCGAAGCCAGATGTGCCCATCTGGATCCTACATGGATTCTGACTCACCAAAACCATGATAAATAATAAAATAATTGTTATTTTAAGACACCAAGTCTTAGGATAACTTGTTATGTGGCAATAGAAGTAATTATTTTATATAGAAAAAGAGCCTTACTTTCATTCTTTTCCCCTGGAAGAATAAAACTCTTCCAGGAGGGTTCATTGTCAGTAGAACCTGTTTTAAAATATAGTGCACAGATAGAAAATTTGAAGTTTGGTAAGGCCAACAGATTAGGGGATGACTACTGTCGAAAAGATAGTTTGTTACTCATAGTTTCTAAGAGAAATGGGCGTACCATGCAGGGAGGGCCACACAGGGAAGCCCCAGGGTTGGCCAGAAGGTGAAGGAGAAGGAGGAGACATGGGCAAGAGCCTTCACTGTGCTTTCTGTGGGGAGGAACAGGAAGTCAAGGCCAGCACATTTAGGATAGGCTAATTTGAATTATTTCAATGACTCTGCTGTATAGGGGCTGTCCCAAGTTGTCTGATACCTTGCCCTCAGGTGTTTAGGGCAGGGAAATAGTGGCCTGAGTGTGAGAACCCCATATAAGAGGTGGTTGATGCATGGGCCCTAGATTGGTTTGTTTCCATTTAAAAAGTGGGTGAGTTGTTTGCTATTCCTAGAAGTTAGCTAATCCTGAAAGAGGAGGGAGGCATCCCTCCAGGATCAGCAAGACCTCAGATGTCAAATCCTCAGAATACAGAAAATGCAGGACATGGCCAATTCAGAGTCTACCTCTCATTATAGAAGACAATGTCTGAATCTTACTGTTCCCAACTCCCCTGAGGCCAGGGTGTGGATTTATGATCCAATGGTGGCCTCTGGAACCTGACAGGAGAATCTTCCAAGGAAAGAAGGGGACTTAGTTTCTGAGAAGGATTTTCTGCCTTCATAGAAGGGAAACAGACTTGCGCAAGGAGAAGCTTTCTCCTGTCTTCCCAACTGAAACACTGTCATATGCAGACTCTGAGTCTGAACCTGCCACATTAATTTGTGATCAGGAGAGGATGACCAAAAGAAAAGACCAAGAGAGACACTGAGAAAATGTCTGGGTGGGCCACATCAGTGCACTCCTATCAACTCTGAAACCTCATTATTTAAGCAATATCTCTTTCGGTATTAAGTTACTTGCAGCCAGAGTGTTACCTGTTTTAGGGTTCTTGGGTTCCCAAGGATAGAAATTGAGAAGAAAACACAGAAAAATTTCCAGGCAAATTTTATTAAGTTTATACTTGAGCCCAAGAGAGGCAGCACAGAGGAAAAGGAGGTCCTTCAAACTGGCTTTGGTTGCCAGCTCTCCTTTAATAAACTGGGGACAAAGTGGGCTTGTGCAGAAAGGTAGGCTTATGGAATGACTTCCTTTTCCAGCTGCATTGCCTGGTAACTATGTTCATGCCTGTAATGTGGGGGCAAGATGACAACATGCTCATTGCCGCCACCCCAGCAAGGTTGTATAGCAGACAAACCTTGACCAACTGTGCATGCTGGTCAGTAGTTTAAGCAGGTAGGTAGAAGAGAGATAAAATCAGCTTCTTACATTTTTGAGTCAAGAGTGGAGAGCTGGTAACATTTTTGCAGTCAGTTTATCCCCAGTTCTTTCTACATGATCTTGATTTGGCTTTCTGGCCACCTAGTATTTTCCATTCCCGGCCCATATTCCCATGCTGTCTTAGTGCATAACTGATATACTATGTTGGCCAGTGATAAATGGCACCATGACAAAATCACTTGCTTCTATTCTAATTCCTGGACTCCACTTCTAACTACTATGCTTGAAAGATAGAAGCATTTATTAATAGGTATCTTACCAAAATAGCAAAAATTTGTTAAGACCCATGGTCAAAACTGCCAATATGCAAGACATGAGGTAGAGATTGGTCCTGTGAGAGTTTACTTAAGTGGAGAAGAGACAGATGGGGAATGTAGGTGAGTCCTGGAAGCCCCAAACACAGGAGTCCACTTCAGGATGCTTCCTGAAGCAGGAGTCATCTCAGGTTCACACCTGGTGTTCACACCTGGTGTTCACTGTGCTGGGAAATATGGAGCCTACAGGGAGCTGTTTCATGTGGCCACTGGATGCATTTCACATAGCTCAGTGGGAACACATAGAGTTCATGTGGGTGAACTTCTGATGGTCCCAGCAGCACCCACTAGAGGGGTAGGGAGGAGTCAGAGTAACAAGCAATAGGAAGGGCAAAGAGAAGGAGAATGATTCATGTGTCATTTTAATTGCTGAAATAAACATGATGGATGTAAAATTTCAATCTATTGAAAAGAGGTGAGATATATGGTGTCTCAACCCTGTAGACTTTGCTGAGTATCATTTGTAATAGAATATTCCCAATCACATGGATTTATTGAAAACTGTCCTTTTATGTTAAGTGAAATATTGTTATCTTGAGGCTGCAATCTGTGGGCCCTTGGGGTCCACTGTTAGAAATAAGAGAAAATAAAGCAGAATTAGTGAAAAATCCAGGGTGATTGTGATGCCCCTGACTATCAGAAATTTTCCCAGAGATGTGATTATCTTCAGCTGAGGTGGTGGGGTGGTAGAACATGTTTTCCTTCATGCTAGAGAATTTCCTTGCCATCTAAGTTGGCTGAAGCTGTTCAGTTACTTGTTTCTGAATCTGTTCTTCCTGCCTCCTCTGTTCACATTTACCTCATTCATCCCTTTAGTCCACACACTTAAAGCTAATAAGTGCCAGACAAGGCACTGGGGATACAATATCTGATGAAACAGGCATTATTCTCAATATGAAACTCTCCTGGTCCCAGGTGGCTAGTTGTTTATTGATTCTGCATAGATAAACACAAGCACAAAAATACTATGATAATCACTATTTCCAGTTCTATTGCTTTAACAGTGGTCAGGCTGTCCCCTACTCCCTCTCTCTCTAGGGTAGATACCATGTTTTCCATTTCTACTTTGCCTTGAAAGTCCTGGAAATGGAGGAGCTCAAATGAGTCTATTCCACTGTGTCTAGCACCCACAGAACAAATGTAATTGAGATAAGACTTTAAATTTAAGTCCCCTTATCTCACTATACATTTGTTTTCATGCATCCATTTTGCCACATGGCCCAGGACTCAGGATTGAATAAATGCCAACTCAGTAATGTGTCATATACCTCCCAGAAGAGAGGGTAGGGGTAGGGTATGAACTACAGTGCGGGGGCAGGGCACAAAGACATAAAATGCCAGTGCTTTTGCTCTCCTTCACTCCTGGGGTGTACAGAGAGAAAAAAAATAGTTTTGGATCTCTTGGCTGAGATCCCTTGTAATAAAAGACAGATTAATAGGAGAAAAACTAATAGAAGTTTATTAACATGTATATTTCCTGTATACAGGGGAGAGACCCAGGAAAACTGAGTAACTCTCTGAAATGGCCCAAATCTCCAAGTTCAATATCATCTCCAGCTAAAGACAAAAGAAGATGCTGGGATAAAGGGGAGTCAGGTGTAGCAGGTGACCAGGAAAAGCACAGTGAACAAGGGTAAGGTTGTTTTGCAGATTTAAGTTTGTGCCTTCTTCATTGATAAGAATTTCTAGAGATTGTCCTTCTCCTCCTCCTGGTACAGAGAGGACACCCTTACAAATGCCAAATTGCCTCACAAAAGAGTATGTTCTAGTCTCTTGTTAGAGCTTTTCCTATGTCTGTTGTTTCTTAAAAATAATAGGCTCCAAATAACCTTTTTGCTAAAAAGGCATATTTTAGGGCAGCAGTTTCTGCTGCTTTTATATGGAACCTGAGGGAAAGGCAGGGTATGTAAACAAAATATCTCAATGAGCAATGTGTATGTGGTCACTGAGGGCAGAGCCAGGGGACACTTGCAGGCCACCAGGAGGACCACATGTACCACTTACTGCCACATCCAACAGAACGTGGCCAGGACAGCCTCAAAGAGGAGGCTGAGAGTGGCACCCAGAAAAGGAGGGCCAGGGTCAAACAGCAGGTCAGCACAGCTCTTCACACCCAGGTGCCACTTACCCAGAAGCTGCTTCATGCAGCTGAAGGGGTATATCACATGCCGGCCCACAAAATGCCTCTTTGACACAAGGATGATTTTGAGATGATTAATTTTAAGAAACAGGAGACACAGGAGAAGCTCTTAAAACAGTACAGTTTTCTTTTTATAATGAAAATGTGCATTTATGAGGGAAATCTCCATTTATAAGGGTGTTTCCTTTTCTATACTGGGGCAAGAAGGTTGACTCTAAATCACAAGAAACTCTTATCAATGAAAAGGCACCTTACTTAAATCTGCATAACATCCTTACCCTTGTTTATTATGAGTTTTTTGATAACCTCTCACATTTCCCTCCTCCCCCCTACTCTTCAACATCTTTCTTCTGTCTTTAGCTGAAGATGGTATTTAATATTACAGATTAGGCCATTTCAGGGAATTTTACTTAGTTTTCCTGGGTCTCTCCTAATTGCGTAGGAGGTATACATGTGATTAAACTTCTGTTTGTTTTTCTCTTGTTAATGTGTCTTTTATTACAGGGAGGGGGCTGTGGAAGGGCATAGGGATAATGGGGGGGGGTCTCTGCCAAAGAACCCAGAAGGGTAGAGGGAAAGTTATTTTTCCTCCCCTACACAGCCAAGGAACATTGTCATAGCAACCAAAAGACCCAGAGAATGGTGCAGGGTGCAAAAGCAGTGCAGAGAAAGCCAGCAGGCGTGCCACAAGGCCATCTTGTCATGAGAAAGGTGACCCAGCTGAAAAAGAGGAGAGGCTAACAATCTATACTCAGCAATGGGAGCATCAGGAGAACCAGGGTGGGACCAAGTCAGCACGAAAGGGCACGGACTCTAAGTGTGCTGGCTGTCAAACTTACTAAGGAGGGAGACGAAGGCCCTCACCATAGAAATGGAGGACCTAGGATGACCCAGCACTAGGACCAGTATGTAAAGCCTTCTCTCTAGTGAAGACACAGCTCACTTGGGTCACTGAGGGTTTTCAGAAGCCTTGAGGAAGGAACAGGAAGAGGGAGAAGAAATCTAAAAATCTGGGCATTTACTTGGGAAAAAAAAGTTTACGCCAAAGCCTATTTAGTTCAAAAGAAATTAAAATGTCATTAAGTGGTAAGTCTCGACTCTTCTCCCTTAACCCTCTGCCTTTATAATCAGCAGAGTGGAGCTGGTGAAGATAAGATGTTTTCTTATCTGAGTAGAATGTATTAAATATCAGCCCTCCTTCATATATCATCAGTGAATACCTACAAAAGCAGGTGTCTTCCAGTTGTGGTTCCTTGCCCAGCTCCCAGGTAATACAGACACTGCTGGAAGGAGGCCACACTCTGAAGGTCACTGTCCTGGACAGTGAAGCACTGTCATACTTCAGCGGAGCCTGGCTTTAGAGGTGAGCAGGTGTGTGGACAGCAGGCAGCCTCAGCAGTAGGAAGGCGAGTAGACCCTCTAATCATGATGACATGGAGATCATCTGTTCCTCTGGTGTGGGCTTCCCTGCAGAGCTGAGGCATTAATGGCCCCTGAAGATTTCAGCCTAGTTGCACTGAAGGCCAGAATCTGCGACTGAAAAGGGTGGTCATGATTAATCACTCCCAATGCCTAAATTCCCATTTGCTCTGCACCTTCAGTCATACCAGTGTGAGCAAAGAACCCAGCCCTACGTCTGATCTATAAATATTGTACACAAGGTACAAAATCCATGTGATTTGAAGTTCACTTTCTCATTGACAGGATTAGGTCAGCATAGTTCCCTCTGTGGACTCAGAAATGGAGCTGGCTATACCAGGAAAGGATAAAAGAGTGGTTTATCTTAAGTACCACACAGAAATTATCCCCTTTAGGGTCACTGAAGATCAGGGATGCCTTTTTTTTTTTTTGGTATGAGGTACTACCCAAGTGAGCAAAGAGAAAAAAGGTGTGTGCACATGAGCAGAAAGGTTGGTAATGGCAGCTAAACCTCCTATTGTACATGACTTTGCTTAATGCCAGAGCCTTGAGCTTTGTCCAGACCCCCGGGATGTTTGGCCACTATTGTTCTCTAGCCATTCCCATTCTGCTATTTTGCCTGTCTATCAAAAGCCCAGTATTGTTCAGGAGTATACCATATTTTACCATGTATAATGTGCACCCATGTTTTTGGCCTAAACTTTCACAAAAAAATCTCTCATTTTAATCTTTTCATTAAACTTTTTTATTTATATTTAGAAACAAAACCAATAATCATATTTCATGGTATTATTTTGCATGTGGATATCATTATTGCTTTATAGAGTTATACTGTTAACATATAAACATGTAACATAATAGAGTTACACTATTAACATATAAACACTGTTAACATATAAAACATTTATATAGATACAGAATTAGAACTACCCATGTATAATGTGCACCCTGATTTTTCCCTCAAAAATTTGGGCAAAAAAGTGCACTTTGTACACAGCAAAGTATGGTACCTTCTTCCTTATAATTTAGGAGAAACTGATGAGCAGATCCTAATTATTCTTAGCCAGTGGTTTTTGAAATTGACAGTCTAAAGAATTTTTTTTAAATATGCCTAGTTTTACTCCACAGGTTGATTTTATTGGTCTGAAGTGTGCTCTAAGCATGGTGCTGGTTAAAATTTACTCAGGTGATTCTAATATGCAACCAAGGAGTCAAACCCTTGAGCTAGGCTAATCATGGTAACCCCATCTTTTCCATCAGTAACTGGTTTAAGGGAGGCCTGTGCTGGGTTTCTAGCCAATTAGTCATGCTGGGAAAAGTGTTTTTGTTCTTGAGCCAGAGGTGAGAGTTGTTGTACTGCCTCTGAATGTTGCTGGACCTAAATGTGTTGGATAAGTCACTTTGGCCATCCTGCTGTCTCCCGAGGAGGAGCCCAACACTCATAGGAGGGCAAGGCCAAGGAAACCAAGGAGAAGCAGGTCTAGAGCTCCAAGCCAGCACTCCTGAACCTGCCCACTTCACAGAACTTGTGTGTGAGTTGATGAATTTTATTGTTTATATTCAGTTGAATTATGGCTACCTTTTACTGGCTACAAAGGTGTCTGGCAGAAGCATGAGGTGATGCAGCTAAAGTCATCACTTAAGACAAATGTGGATTCAGATGTTCTCTTTTCAGCTCCAGGGCTCTTTCCACAAAATTGTACTGTTTCTATGTAGAACACTGGTCCGAATCTCTTGATGAGAAAACTGCCCAGGGACACACTTTGGGCCAGTAAGTAAAAAAGAATTACTACCATTACATCTTATGAATTGAATTGTCTTGCTCTTATGACAGTGTGATGGTTAACTTTATGTAAACTTGATTGGGTGAAGGGATGCCCAGATAGCTGTTAAGAAATTATTTCTGAGTGTATCTGTGAGGGTGTTTCTGGAAGAGATTAGCATTTTAATCAGTAGGCTGAGTTAAGAAGATTTCATTCACTAATGCAATTGGCACTATCCAATCTATTGAGACACTGAATAGAAAAAAAAAGGCAGATGAAGGGTAAATTTGCTCTCTGCTTGGGCATTGAACCTCTTGGTTCTCCAGCCTTCAGACTCAGACTAATATTTATATATCATTGGCACCCTTGGTTCTCAAGCTTTTAGGTTCATCCTGAATCACACCACTGCTTTCCTGGTTCTTCAGCTTATAGATGGAAGATCTTAGGGCTTCTCTGCCTCCGCAATTACATGAGCTAATTCCTATAATAAATCTCTCCTCTTATGTATTTGTATCTATTATCTGTCTATCTATCTATCTATCTATCTATCTACCGGTTCTTTTTCTCTAGAGAACTCTAGTGTAAAAAGTGTTTGAGTTTGTTCACTAGCAACTTTCCAACCAATCACATTAAATTAGGGTGTGAGGTAGAATGTAAGGGTGGTGAACCACATATTTCATTTTTCTAGACCTATAATTGGGCATGTCTACTTAAACTGAAGAAAAACTAAGTCACTTAACAGAATTAATGAGGAGAGAAGACCTTTGGGAGCCAGATGATAAAGATGTGTATAGTCTTCTGGATGTACAGAAGCAACAGTTTACTGTAGAGGGATTAAGTAATTAGAAACAGTTGTGTTAATTTCCGGCTTCTTTAGAAACACCAGGGGGTGATGTGCCTCAGTGGGTGGGGTCAGGTGAAAATGAACACATAGTGGAGGGAATGAGTGATACAGAGGAATGTAAAGAATATTCCATACAGGCAAGCATAAAGAGGAAATTTTCAGATATGTGGCAATTTGTCTGAAGATAAAGCCAACTGTGATGGATGGCATTTTCTTCTTTCACTTGAATAAACTAGTGTAACCCTAGTGGCACAAATTGAGGTTATATGCATTTTAAAGATGATACACTGGTTGTTTAAAAACATGCAAAGCTTTGAGTACTGCATTGGATCTGTCAGTGTTGGTCTACCATTCAAATAAAATGATAATAGGGTGTACATATACAGTGGGAAGAATGAATTAACCATTCAGATAGTGGCTTTGACTTTGTGTTGTTGTTGATGTTATTGCTTTTTAACTGAGATGATGGTTAAATACAAAGGCAAAAAGCAAATTGTTGATCAGTTGACCTGATGTAATCTATTAAGATGATGAAAAAACCACATTTATCATTAACTATTTGGTGTATTCATTACCTTAATATCTAATTGGATAAATATTTATTAATGCAATTCATTCTTCAGGATTCTACAAGTAAATGACTAAATGGGCATCTCATCTGCCCCTGTATTCCAATGTTTTCATCTCCAAAGAGAAGGTGAGTCAAACAAATCCATAGAATATGCAATGAGGCATATTTGGCAAAGACGTTTACCTCATTTGCCAAGAATTGTGGTGTCAAGCCAGCTATAATTGTTATCATTAGCCCATAAAATTAATTTCAAGGCTAGGACCACCTATTAGGTTAAGAAATAACTTATCTAATGAGATCTTAATTATGAGAAAAAGAAAAGCAACTTCTGGTGTCTGTGAGCAGGCTGAACTTTCTAGGTCTCAACGTTAGGAACTGGTAACAACACATAATCCAACTTACTCCTCTACAGGATGTTTTTGGTGGCTTTTGGCTCAAGGTTATTGACACTGATTAGATAGAAAAGTAAGTGAAAAATTCATCCAAAGTGCCAATATTTCTAACTGTTTAGGACCCTATTAGGAAAACAAAGATAAGGATTTATGAGAGAATGTTTGTTTCAGTGCCAGGTTAAAGAGCAATGGTTGTCTTTGATCATTCTGTCAAATTTTGTAGCCTCTACTTCTGACCAGATGTTCATGGCCTTTCCCCAGTGGAATTCTTGTATGGTTGTTCACAACCACTCTACAGGTCAACCAAAATGGTCAATTTGTGAGTCTACCCTAATGTTGACTCACCCAACACACTCCTGAACTTATTCCTTAACCAGGACACCTTTACAGGAACTTAAAGATCACCTCATCCAAGCATGTTATTCTAGTCAAGATGGAATGGAAGGAAGCTCATAGGTCCAATGTGTTGTCTGAAATTACCCAAGTAGTTAGCGGCAGATCAGGTTTATAGCCCAGTTCTAGTGGCTCCTAATTCAGTGATCTCTCACAGCCATTTAGCTAATTGAATTTGTCAAATTATGAAGTAGCATTTTTATTTATTGGAACAAATCAAGTTAATCAGCATTACTTAATACATATTACATATAACTAAATTTCAGAGAGCCAAATGTTGAAAATTTTCATTACTATTTAAATATATTATTTATGTATGTATTCAGCAAACTTTTTTATTGCCCCCTATATTTTTTATTTCCTCCTAAACTTTTACACCTTCTATATACTTAGTAAATATTAAAGAGATAACAGTCTAGACAGGAGCTCAAATGTGTACGTAAATAATAATTCCAAAAAATTTTTTAAGAAATTTAGCTAGTATCTTTAAATGGTACCTAATAAGCAGCTAATGGGAATTACCTAATGGGAATTGGGGGACGGGTGGGAAAGGAAAGGTTACTTCAAGGTGTGAAAATAAGGAAGACCTCAAATGGCAGAGATGACCTTAGCACTGAGGGATGGCATGATCTGGATACTAAGAGGATGAAAGGGCAGTTCAGCTAGAGAGAAGAGTGTGAATAGGGGCAAACTATGTACACAAAGTATTAGCTGTTGGTGTATAAACACATGGGCAACAGGACGTGGTGGAATAGTGACTCTCAGCCATCTACACACTCGACTCCTCCCCCACCATTTACTACTTACCTTGGTAAACTTTGCAGGTAGTTATTTTCACCAAATTTTCTTTGTCGATACATCATCCTTTCTTAGCCTCCTAGGAACAGTTAAAATACTTAGCCCAGGATTGTTACAAATTTATATTTATATAAAGTGTCAATCTACTTTATGCAATCTAATCACAGAGATATTGAGAATTCAGTTACAGAATACTGGTTAACTTCAATTTCCAGAAAGCAAAGGAAAGAAACCCCTACTCACCTCAGTCAGAATTACTGACATGTTATCCCTTCCCTGTGGGGGTGGAAGGTGCGGGGGACTTCAGCATTAGAGGTAGTCTAATTTCTTTGTTCAGTCATCTGTCTTTTTCAGAATGCCACCTGAATTCTACGGCTGACAAGGTCCATAAAGGGGCTTCCTCTGTGAGGCAGGTGCCTCCCCTCTTTCCAGGAGAGACATGAATCACAGATATGAGTAGGAGACCCTCAGGCTCTGACCATCTAAACTGTCCCCAGCATATGCCTCTCAGATGTCTGTCTCAGCATTTCTTTTCAAGCTCACTTCATCACCCAATTACATGTTCCTGGGTTCTCTCCAGTCTCACTAAGAGACAAACAAGACTACCACTTGCCATCTTGTGTCCCTGGGCCCTAGCAGCTAACTTGTTTTTCTCCCTGGCATCACACTTGCTGTAAGTCACCATCCTTTTCTTCAGTTGACTTTGGTCTTCCATGGGCCTTGTTTCCTAGCTCAGCCTGTCTTCAGTGTGCCATCTATTTCATTGCTGGTACAACAGTCCAGTAGGATTATTAACACAAAGTGGCTCTCATTTCTAGTACATCTCAGTCTGAACCTCAATTTGAGTGTTTTTCATGGGAGTCTACCAAATCCCTTCCCCCACCTTGGAAAGGGAATTCGAAGGATGAAGGCATTTTATGCAACAGGGAGTCGTGCAGGAAGCTCTATATCTGCCTGGCTCTGCTGCCTGGCCCTATGATCTTTGGTAAATATATCATCATCAATGAAGAAGCCTGGTGCTGAACTTCTCCTGCGATTGTTCTGTCCATTTTTTTCAATTCTGCCCATCTTATTAAATCAGAAAAAAATGTGTGACCTTATACAGATCATAGGCCTGTACCAAATCTAGGGGGAAAGAAAGATCTAAGAACCTTTCAAGGTTCAGAAGTGTAATTCTCCTACTTAATTGGATTTGGCCTCTCTGACTTAACCATAAGGAAATTGCTGAAGAAAGGACTGAGATCACTTTTCCTAGACCATTTCTGTGTTAGCATCTCAATTTGCAGACATATATTGAGATTTTTATATCTAGTTCTTTCTTCCCCTTCTGGTTTTATAAGGTAATTCACATAAGCATCTAAAACAGTAGATGGCATGCACTCAGTTGACAATAAATGCTATTAATGCATTCTGCACCACTGCTTAGATGATGAAGCAGGGCACCAAGGCTTAGGAATGGCCCCTTTCTTATGTTTACATCATTCTTAGAAGTAATTAAACATGAGCCTGACTCACCTAAGCAGAGTTTAGTTAAGTGTCCAAGGAAGACATATTTGTTGGTTGTTCCTTTATGGGATGTTCATGCTCAGGAAGCATTCTGGAGACAGTGCTCCTGTGCCCTGGGTTGCAATCTTCTCAGTGTGAAGTATGAAAGGCCACAATTTGGTTTTACAACCCTCCATGGTCAGAACATTGGCCGGAGTGGCAATATCAGTGCTTAAAGGACTTTTCATATAGAAGTTCATCTTGTGGACTCCTGGGCAGTGGCTACCTAAACTTCAAAGAGGGCCCTCAAAACTCCAATTTTAGGTCTGATACTGTGCACCTTTTGAAAGTGGGGATGTGCCTCACTGACTAATTCAGACTAAATAGGTTTACCTAATTTGCAGTGTGTTAAAGTCAGTGGGATTATTTGCATCTGTATTTTGCAGAGGAATTGGTCACTTGACTGAACTTTTTCATTTAGAAACCTGTTGTCCCACCACTTCATCTTCTCCCTGTCCTTAGTAAGAGAAAAGGGACATGTGTCCCAGAGGTGGGTAAGTTCTGCTTAACAGGAAGAGGCCATTTAGAAGCACTGGGCCAGACACTGGAATTTTCATAGTTAAAAAATTCATTCAGCCCTGACTGGTGTGGCTCAGTGGATTGAGTGCTGGCCTCCGAAGCAAAAGGTTGCTAGTTTGATTCCCAGTCAGGGCACATGCCTAGGTTGCAGCCCAGGTTCCCATAGGGGGAGTGTGAGAGGCAACCACACATTGATGTTTCTCTCCCTCTGTTTCTCCCTCCCTTCCTCTCTCTAAAAATAAAAAAATTAAAAATCAACTCAGCAGTAATTAGTTTCCCTTTTTTGTGTGTGTGGTTATTAAGATGGAGTTCTGTGCACTAAAGGAGGTGGAGGTTGATTTCATGTATTCAGTCTAGGGCAAATGGCTCTGTATAGTGCCAGCATATCCAGGGACCAACTGGAATCCTACACCCAGCAGATCCATTGTCCTGGACCCTAATGTATGCACCTTCCTGAAGATAAGAATTTCCCTTAAGTCTTGAGTGTTACAGGAGGTGTACTAGGAAACAGGCAGAAATTCTTTCTCTTATTCACACTTAAGTGGTCTCTAGGAAGAGGGCTGAGGTGGCCAATGTTCCCTGAAATTCTAGCAACAGCAAACTGGACATCATCAGGGCAAAGGGTTGTCAGTCATCTCTGCTTTTGCTCCACTATTTGGGTATTTTGTCACTATCCATTTCTGAAATGCTGCATTTCCAGCCTTGGCCCAGATCATTTTTAGCTCAGTTTCACAATTTCTTTTAAAAAATCCCTATGATTATGCCCCACCCCCTCTTCCCTTTGGACTTAAGACTCCCCCCACCCCTTGTCTGCTGCTGCCCTGAGATAAGACCATGGCATTTTCTCCATCATCCTCCAATCATACATTATCATAAGAAAGTGCCAGGCATCCATCAGCCCACAGCCCTGATTTATGCTCAAAGTTCGGATTATCTATTCGACTCCAAATCCCTTCAAACAGCCAACCTGATCAAAGAGACTCACATCCACCAGATAAAATTCGAATATAGCTCCCGTGCAATAGAATGACACCAAGGATTTTTTTGTTTTTAATCTCCAAACTGCTTCAACTTCATCATTTTGTCAGGAATTGTTCTTTATCCATAGCATAGGACCCACCGAGCAACCTTTCTGTCATTGTTGCATCTTCCTGCTGGGTTCTGCAAGGGGAGCCATTTACAGAGTTTGCTCCAGGAGAAGGAGTCTTTGTCTACCAGCAGCTCCCTGTATGCAGCAGAGGGCATTCCAGTCTGGCTCTGCCCAGAGCCCTGTAGCTGAGCAACATTACAGTACAGGGATTAGTCCTACTTAACAACCAGTTGCTATTTTTTGACAATGTGCAACCAGAAGAAAGCCTAGACTGAAAAGTAGTGCCTTCAACGTTGAGAGGGCATCTCAGTGACAAAATTAAATTGGATGGCCCTCTAAACCTGATCATTCAGTGTATTCACTCAGCAAATATTTATTGAATGTCTTACATGCAAGTTTCTGGTGAACGGAATAAGTACATCATTGAGAAGCTTAATATCTAAAAAGAAAATAGTTACCTAGAGAATTAAAAAAGAGTGGAGATTTCCAGTCTAAGAGGAGAATCTGAAACCAAGCACCCCTCTCCCCTACTTCCTGATCCAAATTCCTGATGAATTGACCAAAAGGTCTACCATGGACTTTTGGGGGGCAGAGAGAAAGCAACATCACTCATGGAAACTAAGGAAGAGCCATATCCACTGATAGCAACTTTGTGGGATTTCTGGAAAATACAAATCAGAAAAGGTTAGATGGAGGTAAGAGTTTATTAACATGCAGGTCACCAACCTTGGAAAAAAATGTACTAAAAGAGTAGAGAGAAGAGGAAGCAGCAGGGACAGAAGGCAAATGTAAAGCACAGAGAATTTGGCTGGAGGTAGAGAAGAAGGCAGAGCCCCATGGAGGCTGCTCATGACACATCTGGAGTGTCCGTCTGTGGCAGGGATCCCACCTGAGGGACCTTGGCTATTGGAGGCATGGGGGCATGTTAAGTAGAAACAGGGCAGTTGGTGAGTTTGGCTTCAGGACGCTATTGTGAAAGATGAAGTGGCATTTTCTACTATTTTTGGCTTTTTACAACTTCAGCTTCTTCCTCCCTGTCCACCTCTACCTCCATTGGAAAGCTAACAGAGTAAACCTAGAGAAAAGCCACTTGTCCCTGCCTCCATTTCTCTGGACTTAGGAGATTTGAACCCCAACCCACACCCACTGAGTTTTTTCCATCTCCCAGTGCCAGGATGTATGATATCTGGAGAAAAACTAGCCAACAACTGGAAGCAGGCAGCCGTATATCAACAGCCAGGGAGTGAGCCACAGTTGCAGAATCTAGTGTTTCTTTTGGAAAAGATTTTCTGAAAGAAATACAGTAAAACTATACAATTTAAAAATGTACACTTACAATAGGATTTGGGGAGAATTATATTTCTGAAACAGAGCAAGCAAATTCTCTCATCTTCCATATTGTAGAAAACAGGAAGTTCCTTAATTCTTGATACTAACACAAAAATGTGGTGAAGGTTTTTTTTGTTCTTTGACTATAAAGGTTTCCAATACAAGAATAAAAGCATTTCCTAATAATTTGTTGCATCAAGGTTTTTAAATTCTAAAACAGTGTTCCAAAGCACTGGCTTGGTTCTGAATGGTGGCTGAAGTCTAGGTATCAGACCACTTCTCCCACCATTTCCACCAAAATTAACCAAACTGAAGACAGCAGGACGACCACCGCTGGAGTGAGCAATGACTCACCCATTAGCTGGAGCTTCAGTGTCTCAGCAGGCAAAAGTAAAGGTGAGAGGTCAGGGAGTAGAAAGGCCTAACCAATTACGACAGGAAAAGTGGAAAGGAGGGACTTCTGGCAAGATGGAGGCATAGGTGGACGCACCGTATCTCCACGCACAACCAAGATTAGAATAACAACAATTTAGAGGCAGAATAACACCCAGAACTGACAGAGAACTTATCTGAATGGAAGTCAGATAGCCAAGAAGTTGAAGTAGACCCATTCATCTAGACTGGTAGGATGGGCAGAGAGGAGCAGCCAGGCGTGGGGTGCAGCGCGCAGAGAACAGGGAGAAGGCAACCAGGAGCATGTAAGGCATCCATGGCACGCAAGATCACAGCGGTGGACCCTAAGTATGCAAGCGGCGGCTGGCGGACTCAGTGAGGTGGCGATTGCGGACCAGGGCAGAGCATACAACCCAGGAACCCAGGGAGGGGACTGAGGTCCCAGGAGAATGGAGCTACCGCCATTGTTCCCTCTTGCCCCCGCCCCCACATACAATGTCGCAATCTAGCGACTGGGGTGCCCAGCCCCAGTGAACACCTAACGCTCCACCCCTCACCGTAACAGGAGCAACCAGACCAAAAAAAAAAGAGAGAGAGAGAGACATGTCTCAAACAGAAGAACAGACCAATGCCCCAGGACTCATCCTTTTGAGCGACCAAGACATAGCCAATCTATCAGATGCACAGTTCAAAACACTGGTGATCAGGAAGCTCACAGAATTAGTTGATTTTGGGCGCAAATTAGATGAAAAAAATGCAGGTTACCATAAAAGAGATGAAGGAAGATGCACGGAGAACCAACAGTGATGGGAAGGAAAGGGGAACTCAAAACAATAGAATGGACCAGAAGGAAGAAAAAAACAACCAGACAGGAAAGAATGGAGAAATAAGAATTCAAAAGAAACAAGGAGAAGCTTAGGAACCTCCAGGACATCTTTAAATGTTCCAACATCCAAATTATAGGGGTACCAGAAGGGGAAGAGGAAAAGCAACAGATTGGACATGTATTTGAACAAATAATAAAAGAGAACTTCCCCATTCTGGCAAAGGAAATAGACTTCCAGGAAATTCAGGAAGCTCAGAGAACCCCAAAGAAATTGAACCCAAGAAGAAACACACCAAGGCACATCACAATTACATTAGCCAAGGTAAAAATGAAGGAGAGAATCCTAGAAGCAGCAAGAGATAAGGGGACAGTAACCTACAAAGAAGTTCCCATCAGACTGTCAGCTGATTTCTCAAAAGAGACCTTGCCGGCAAGAAGGAGGTGGAAAGAAGTATTCCAAGTCATGAAAGACAAGGACCTATATCCCAGATTACTCTATCCAGCAAAGCTTTCATTTAGAATGGAAGGGCAGATAAAGTACTTCTCAGATAAGGTCAAGTTAAAGGAGTTCATCATCACCAAGCCCTTATTTTATGAAATGTTAAAGGGACTTATCTAAAAAAAGAAGATAAAGAAAAAACATGTATAGTAAAAGGACAGCAAACTCACAAGTATTAACAACCACACCTAAAGCAAAACCAAAAGAAACTTAGCAAACAACCAGAACAGGAACAGAACCACAGAAATGGAGATCACATGGAGGGTTAGCAACAGGGGAGTGGGAGGAGGAGAGAGGGGGAAAAGGTACTGAGAATAAGTAGCATAGATTGTAGGTTGAAAATAGATAGGGGGAGGGCAAGAATAGTATGGGAAATGTAGAAGCTAAAGAACTTATAAGTATGACACATGGACATGACTAAAGGGGGGGATATGGGTGGGAGAGGGTGTACAGGGTGGAGGGGGGTGAAAGGGGGCAAATGAGACAACTGTAATAGCATAATTAATAAAATACATTAAAAAAATACACACAACCCCCTAATAGCACTTCATAATGCCTGATGGCATGGCCTAAATCCAAAGCCAGCCCTTAAGTAGGGAAGATATAATCCCACCTCAGCATATACCCCAGGAACCCAGATAACTTCAAACATGGCCAAGAGGAAGAACTCAGCTGAGCAGGATCAGAACACCCAGTCATGCCTGTGGAAAATAGTTGGATTAATTTTTTAAAAAATTACAGTTGACATTGGGAACATTTGAGATCTTGGTCCCTGGCATATGTGGCCAGTTTGGCTGAAATAAACCCTTATAAAAAGTCAAAAAAAATAAAAGAAAAAGAAAATTGGAAAGGAAGCCAACAGAGGCAGAAAATGAGAATCCATTCCCCACTAGTAGCATCTAAGCTGACTTCAAATCCAAGCTAACGAGGACCATTGGGAGTTCAGCCCCAGCACATGAGATCACGAGGGTGCAGAGTACCACAGCTCTGGCCCACTCACAGACACTGACAGGCCCAGACCACTGGCTAGACACTGGGCAGTGGGGTTCCTTGCAGTGGAGGTGGGGCTCAGCCCCTGCCAAGGAGAAACTCCATCCCAGCTGGATTGGGGTCACCAATGGGACAAGTTGCTCCTGGACAAAGAATTGCATAGAGTGCCACAGGATTTGTGAGGGAACCTATCTCTGCTACCTAGAGTGGACAGAAACCTCACTCTAAAAATGAACAGCCACAGAAATACCACAGTATTTGAGAATAAAAGTCAATTGGAGGGTTTACCTGACCTTTTGGAACAAACATCCCTATCTTCACCTTCTGCCCCTGATGAAATAGTTCTGTAAGAAACAAACAAAAAAATTAATAAACTTTAAAGTTGGAATAATTCTAAATTTACAGAATAGTTACAAAGATAATACAGAGTACCTGTATACTCTCATCCAGTTTCCCTAATGTTAGCATCTTATATAATTATGGTGTATTTTTTAAAATTAAGAAACCAACATCAGTAATTACTATTAACGAAATGCCATGCATTGTTTGGCTTTCACCAGATTTTCAACTAAAGCCCGTTTCCTGTTACAAAATCAATAAAGGATACCACATTACATCCAGTCATTGAGTTTTCTTCCTTTTTTCTAGTGAAGCCTAGTCTGGCCTTCCCTTCTCTTCTAAGACATTTTGAGAAGTATTTGGCATTTTATGAAATGACTCTTAATTAGAGCTTGTCTGATACTTTTCTCATAATAAAACTAAGGTTATGGATTTGGGGAGGGATATCACAGAGGTGGAGTGCCCTCCTCATCAGATCCCTGAAACAGTACATGGTATCAATGGGGTTTCCCACTGGCAATGTTCACCTTCATTGCCTAGTGAAGTTCCCAGTTTTCTCCACTATAAAATGACTGGGTTTTCCTTTCCCTACTTTCTTATTTGGAAGAGAGTCTTAACCTACCTTACACTTAGGAAAGTGAGGTGGGGTTGTTTCATTTTATCCACTGGAGGGAGTGTAACTAATATATCTGTCTACCTGTATCTATATATGAGTATATTCCTATCTACGTATACAGTATCTGAAATTTTCCTATAAAGAGAATTTTATGTCTTTTCCCCCATATACTTACTTGTTTACTTATTTGTATAAATATGGACTTGTGGATATTTACACTTTCGGTTAAACTCTACTTCATTTGTTCTCAAGTCATTCCAGCTTTGGCCATGGGACTCTTTCAGAGGGGCTCCTGGGTCCCTTTCACACACCTCCTTCCTTATTCCTTTCAATAGTTTCTTGCTTTCTGTCACTATGTGATATTCCAGGTTCAGCTTCCATTTTTCTTGTCTAAGCCCACCCCCCCAAAAAAAATTCTACTTCCCAACAATTTCTTGTTCTTCTTATTTAGAGAATTGTACTTAGGAATCAAGATCTCTGCATTGGGTGTGCTTGTTTGTACTAAGATCTCACTGTTCCTAGGTCCCCTCAGTGAACAGAGGTAGAAAACAGGTGGAAGTATACTAACCCAAGTATATGCACACATCTGTAGTTATTCCTGTCTCTATTCCATGTGTGTGTGTGTATTAAGCTAAGCATGAGTTCATCATGGTCTTCCACTCTAATCTAGTGTCACATGGTTCATTCTAACCTTTCCACCTGGCGGATTTGTAATTTTCCTCTCCAACAGCAAAAACCTGATTCCTGCTATCCACCATCCATTGACTTATTTGTTCAACCCTGGTATTTAAGTAAAGCAATTTCAGAATTGCTAATCTGTATCTCCACAAACAACTTGACCAGCTGGAGAGCAGTGTTTGTAGACAGTCCCTTACAGTTTGCAGTCAAAATGTGCTTCCCAGAGCAGCCTTGTCAGCTCTGTTTGCCCCATCGCCTGGGTGAGCGTCCACTGACAGAGGCAATGCAGTTAGGTTTGTTTACCACCATGCACACTGCTTCCTGGACCTCTTGACAACCAGGTTTTCTTTTCTAATTTGCATACATTGAAATTCATTTTTATTTCATAGCAGCACAATTTACAATAGCCAAGTGTTGGAAGCAACCTAAGTGCCCATCAGTAAATGAATGGATCAAAAAAACTATGGTACATTTACACAATGGAATTCTATGTAGCAGAAAGAAAGAAGGAGCTCCTACCCTTTGCAACAGCATGGATGCAACTGGAAAGCATTATGCTAAGCGAAATAAGCCAGGCAGTGAAAGACAAATACCATATGATCTCACCTTTAACAGGAACCTAAACAACAAAACAAAGAAACAAGCAAAATATAACCAAAGACACTGAAATAGAGAACAGACTGACCGAGTTCAGAGGGGAGAGGAGAGGGAATTTCAGGGGAAAAGGGGAAGGGTTTACAGGAACAAGTATAAAGGACACATGGATAAAAACTAGGGGTGGGTGGAAATGGAAGGGAGGAGGGGAGGGCTGGCTGGGTGGGTTGGGATGGGAGTAAAAGATAGAAAATTGTGCTGTAACAACAATTAAACTAAAACTTTAAAAAATAATTATAACAAAAAATCATTTTTATGATGTATATAGCTCTGTGGGTTTTAACAAGTTCATAGAAGTCATGATCTCACCATGCCAGTTCCATTACTCAGAAACTCCCCTCCCCATCTCCTTGATAGTTCCCCAATCCCTGGCCACTAAAAATCTGTTTTCCATTCTAATAGTTTGCTTTTCCCAAATATCATATATATGAAATCATATAATACGTAGACTTTGGGGTCTGGCTTCTTTCACTTAACAAAATACATTAATATTTATCCACATTGTCATATTAATCACTCAGTCCTTTTTATTGCCGAATAGTATTTTTTTGTACAAATGTACCACAGTTTATCTATTAACCTTTAGAAGGACATATTATTTGTTTCTAATTTTGTTAGTAATTATGAATAAAACTGTTATAAATATTAGTGCACAGATTTCTGTGTGAGCATAAGCTTTAAATTCACCTAGGTAAATATCTAGGAGGGGTATTACTGGGTTCTATGGTAACTATATGCTGAACTTTATAAGGAATTGTCAAACTCTTCCAAAGTGTCTATCTTTTATTTTTAATTTCTACCCTCAACGATATTCAATGCTAGTAAGACAGCATCAGAATGCCATGAATAAATGAAAACTCAGTGAATAGGGCAGAGTATAAGAACTCAAATCCAGGAATTAGACTATCAGTTCATGAAAACCCCCTTCATACAATAGGTGAAGAATATAAGGGATAAATATTATAAGAGAAAAATAGTCAACTTAATGGATATATCCAGTTAATCTAATAAACATTTTTGCATAAAGGAGTGTTTCCAAAGATAAGAGCAGACACAAGCTGTACAATCATGAATGAGAGACCAGGAGAATATAATTAATTTAAGAACTGTTTCCAAAAATATTTAAATAGCAGAAGCATTCATTTTATCCTAATCAGGAAATAAATAAGAAAACACAAGTAGACAAAGTAAAAGTTCAAATGAAAATACAAATAGGCAAAGTTAGGAAGGTGATATAGAAAAAATTCAATGAAAGTGGAAAGAATTTGTATAACTCCCTTCTGATATGTTTAAAACATGGATGGAATATGGAATGAGTAATTTTACAGTAAAATATAAATTATAAAAATTTACTCAAAATGAAATACTGATACATTTAAAACCATAAAATAAATTTTAAAATGTGTTAAAAAACTACTTTTCAAAATACCACCAGCCCAAAAGGATTTATGGGTAACTGTTTTTCAAACTTTCAAGCACCAGATAAATTGTTACTTAAATTGTACCAAAACATATTATAAAAAGGAAGTTTTGATTCTTGCCTGGCTCTGTTATAACTGACTCAACAATTTATCAAGGCAGAGAAAGAGAAGCATTGCACCAATCTCACTTATAATTATAAATGTAAACATTCTAAATTAAACAAACTGACTCTAGGAATGTACTTGTAGTAATGTACATCACAATCAGGCAAAGACTTGGAAGACTGCCCCATTTAGACCAGGATTATATGGATATTAGAGATCACAATAATTAAACCATCCCTTTATTAAATGATGAAAGGGATACTTCATCTCTACAGAGGCTGAAATACATTTGGTAACATGCAAAATCCATTTGCAACAGAATAAAACTTCTAATAAACTCAATATGACTGAGAAATGAAGCTACATACCAAAATCAAACTTGCAAGTAAAACATTGGAAGTATTTTCACTAAGTGAAGAAAGAACACATGCCTATTATCACCTTATATTTTACTTTGGAAATGATAGAAGATATAATAAGAAAGTAAAATTTAGAGTAAAAAAAATACATTGTTATATAATGTTCATGTATATAATATACAAATACAACATTTAATACTCTGCCTGAGAGAGGAATATTAATGTCTCAATGTCTCAAATTCTTTGAGCATCAGCTTGTATCCTCAAGGGTTCAGTAATCTGAGAGAAACTGGTAAGTGAACATGAGAGGTAGAAGACTAGAAGTGTAGAAAAGTCAAGCGCAGTTGTTTGTATCCACTGAATCTGTCACTTGAGAATTTGTAAAATGAAGCTATTTCCCACTTCTTTAAGGCTATCTGTTATGTAAATGTTGCCTTACCAGACAGTCCTTCCCTGATTATCACATTTTAACTAGCATCTCCCTGCCCCTCTAGAAATTTCTAGGTCCTGGCTCTGTTTCACTATTTTTCTGCCTAATAAATATTACCTGTAACAAAATATGTATCTTTGTTTGTTGATTGTATGACCCAAAAAGCCCTATCTTACCAATGCTTTCAAACACACAAGAAGCCAGGCTCTGGAAGGACAGTGAATAAGTGAGCCCTGCAGACATCTGAGACATGGGCACATCTTCTTGAAGGAACAGCAAATAAGCATCCTTAAGGTGGAACAATGCCCAAAGTGACCATGGCACAATCAAAGGATTGTATCCCTAGAACAGAATAAGCCACAGAGATTTTTAGGACACAAGGTCACAGAGGTAGCCAGCAGCAAGTTTTTGTAGTTCCTCATACCAATGATGAGAGATTTACAACTTAATCTAAATAAGATGAGCAACCTTTTTCCAAGAAGAGGATCAATATAATCTAGTAGGTGTTAACATTCTACCTTCTATACATGGAACAGGCTATTAGGGGAGGGGACATTTAGAAGAATATTGAGATAGTTCAAGTGAGATTTATATGATAGCAGTGGAGGGAGGTGGTGAGAAGTGGCCATACTTAGAAATGACAGCATTTGCTAATGGGTTGAATGCTGAGTATATAAAAATAAAGATGCCAAAGATGACTGTAAGGTTTTGGGTCTGAGAAGCTGAAAGAATCATCCTGACATTTATTGAGATCCTGAAGAACAAGAACAGAACAAGCTGTTTGTATTCATTTGCTCCTGGCTTCACAAGGAAAGGTAGACAGAAATCCTGAGTGAGGCTTGAGGTGTCTATGATGCATCCAAATGAAGATGTCCATACTCAGGTTAAGGGAAGAGGCTAGAATAGAGAGATAAATTTAGGAGTTACCAGTTTATAGATATAAAACCATGGGAATGGATAATCACCTATGGATAAGTGAAATGAACGATGAATCCAAGGACAAAGCCTTGGAGAACTACCCCATTTATATTTTGAAAAGTATGTGGTATCATCATGAGAGTGAAAAGGAGGGAACCCAGGGGCATGTGGTATACTGGAAGCAAGTAAAGAAAGTGTCTCACAGGAGAAAGAGATTAACTGCATCAAATGCTGCTGACACATTTGGGAAGACCAAGACAAACATGACCATGGGATTTGGCAACATAAAGGTCACTGGTGACCTGACAAGAGAAATTTCAGTTGAGTGGCTGATAGGAATAAACTAAAGAAAGGATGCAAGAAGAAGCTGTGGATACAGCAACTATACAAAACTGTCAAGAGTAGGTCACTGCAGGGGCTTGTAGAAAAACAGGAAGATAACTGGAGACATCCATATGGTCCACAAGGCTCTTATAAGATAGGAGATGCAGCATTTTTATGTGCTGAATGGAATGAGCCCTAGATGGGAAAAACTGATGATAAAGGAAAGGGAAGAGAAATAGCTACAGAGGCAACCTGAATTAGACAAAAAGACAGAAGACTCAATGGACAAATAGTGGGAGAAACCCTTTGATCAGAAAATGGGTAGTTTACCCTTAACATTATGAAGGAAGGTGGAGTGTATATATGGAGGTGCAGGAAGGTGGGTAAAGTATAATGGGATCTCATTTGGCTGCTTCTATTCTCTAAGAAAAATGAGGAGACATTGAGAGTCAGAGAAAGGAAATGTGAAATAATCATGTTGGAGATTAGTAGCTAGAATTGACTAAAATAATGTATGGTTGCCTACCCATTTGACATTTACGGTTATACATTTAAAACAAAATGCCGACTTCTGGCCAAGATGGAGGTATAGGTAGACACACTGTGCCTCCTTGCACAACCAAAACTTAGGACAACAAAAATTTAGAAACAAACAAAAAAAAACAGAACAGAGAGAAATGAACTGTACAGAAGTCTGACAACCATTCATCCAGACTGGTAAGAGGGGCGGAGTTGGAGGCCTACGAAGAGGGGTCGAGGGGTCCTGGCAGGAAAAAGTGGTGGCTGGCAGACACAGGCACGCAGGGTGCAGGCAGCAGTTGGCTGACCCCAGACGCTTAGGGGCAGCTGATGGACCCAGTGGCAGACCCTGGGCAGGGGAGGCAACAAGCAGACCCAGTGAGGTGCACAAGGCAGCTGGCTGTCCACAGTCACACATTCGCGAGCAGATAAACCAAGCGAAAATGGGCAGTGACACAGACTGAGCAACCCAGGGACCCAGCACCAGGAAATAAAGCCTAAAAGCATCAATTGAAAACACCTGTGGGGTTGAGGCCGGGAGACTCTCTCAGCCTCACAGGAAGCTCCTTGGAGAGACACACAGAGTCCTAAAAGGTACACAAGCCCACCCGCCTGGGAGCCAGCACCAGAAGGGCCTAATCTGCTTGTGGGAAGCGGCAGAGGGGACTGAAGTCCTAGAGAGAGCAGAGCAAGCACCATTGTTCCCTCTCTGGCCCAGCCCCCAGATACAACATAAAAACCCAGCGACTTGGTTGCCCCGCCCTGGTGAACACCTAAGGCTCTGCCGCTCAATACCTTAACAGACATGACCCCCCAAAAAATGGCTCAAACAAAACAAATCAAAGCCCTGCAGCCAATACTTTAAAGCGACTAAGAGATAGCCAACCTATCAGATGCATACTTGAAAGCACTGGTAATCAGGATGCTCACAGAATTGGTTGATTTTGGTCACAAATTAGATGAACGAATGAAGGCTACAATAAGTGAAATGAAGAAAAATGAACACAGAACCAATAGTGATGGAAAAAAAAACTGGGTTTCAAATCAATGGAGTGGACCAGAAGAAAGAAAGAAACAACCAAACAGAAAAGAAGGAAGAAACAAGAATTCAAAAAAATGAGAAGAAGCTTAGGAACCTCCAGGACATCTTTAAATGTTCCAACATCTGAATTATAGGGGAACCAGAAGGAGAAGAGGAAGAGCAACAAGTGGAAAACTTATTTGAACAAATAATGAATGAGAACTTCCCCAATCTGGCAAAGGAAATAGACTTCCAGGAAGTCCAGGAGGCTCAGAGAGTCCCAAAGAGGTTGTACCCAAGGAGGAACACACCAAGGCACATCACAATTACATTAGCCAAGGTAAAAATGAAGGAGAGGATTCTAAAAGCAGCAAGAGATAAGGGGACAGTAACCTACAAAGGAGTTCCCATCAGACTGTCAGCTGATTTCTCAAAAGAGACCTTGCAGGCAAGAAGGGTCTGGGAAGAAGTATTCCAAGTCATGAAAGGAAAGGATCTACATCCCAGACTGCTCTATCCAGCTAAGCTTTCATTTAGAATGGAAAGGCAGATAAAGTGCTTCTCAGATAAGGCCAAGTTAAAGGAGTTCATCATCACCAAGCCCTTATTTTATGAAATGTTAAAGGGACTTACCTAAGAAAAAGAAGATAAAAAATATTAACATCAAACTCACAGTAAAAAAGACATCAAACTCATATTAACAACCACACCTAAAACAAAAGCAAACTAAGCAAACAACTAGAACAGGAACAGAACCACAGAAATGGAGATCACATGGAGGGTTAGCAACAGGGGAGTGGAAGGAGGAGAGAGAGAGAAATGGTACGGAGATTAAGTAGCTTAGGTGATAGGTAGAAAATATACAGGGGGAGGGCAAGGATGGTATGGGAAATGTGGAAGCTAAAGAACTTATGACACATGGACATGAACTAAAGTGGGGAAATGTGGGTAGGAGGGAGTGGGTAGGGTGGAGGGGAGTGAAGGGGGAAATGGGACAACTGTAATAGCATAATCAATAAAATATATTTTAAAAAAATGCCAACATTGTTCCCTGCTTGTCTCTAGCTTTGTGAGTTTGCATAGCAACAGGCCTGACATTGTGTCATAACTGAGGGGAGAGGTTAACTGGCTTGTTCAGGTCTCATGCATACTTAGTGACAGAACCTGGATTTTCTAATTTGTATTTAGGTTGTGCTTTGCATAAATGTTTAAAACCCATAGGAATGCTGTCCATACATTACTTTCCCTTTTGTTTCATTTCTTTTACTATGTTAATACTACCCAATTTTCCTACCCAGAAAAAAAAGAGTAGACAGACCACTCTGAGTAATACTACTATCATTGCTACTTTTTTCAACTTTCTTTGGGGTTACTTTGTGCAAGGTGACTATAATATATAGCACAGACAAATAAGAGCTTCAACACCATTTATAGCATGACTCTAAGTTCCAAGTTCCAGATCACTGGCTTTGAAATAAACCACTGGCATTTTAAATCCATGGGTAACAGAGCTCTATTTGTGGAAACCCAGTTAAACCCAAGTGCCCACTACCTCATGATTCTGGCTACTTTCCAGTGTATTATCTTCATCCACTCCAGTTAGTATATCTCTTTCCACATGTCCAAACAGTCCAGGGTAGCCTGAGCCCTAGACACCAAAACTCCCCTGCATGGTTCCTTTGGTCAGACAAAAAACTCCATTTATTTACCGGTGCTAAACAATCAATATTAACCCCAAAGTCATTAGGTGTATTTTCATTAATCTTCATTCTTTCATTTTAAAGAAATCTGTCACATATACCATTTTTCCCTACAGACTAAATACAGAAGAGACAGCAGTTGCACATCTACATGTGCATCATGAAGTGTCAATCTAGGTTGTGGCTTGTGATGATGATGATGATGATGATGATGATGCTTTTAAGTACTGGAATGGATTTTTTTAATTATTGAAAAAGCATGGGCTTCAGGGTAAACATACAGGGTAAATCACACAGGCTTCAGAGTGAAAATATGCAGAGTAACGCACAGGCTTTATGGTAAAACATAGAGTTAAAGGCGTGGTTACCAGCAACCCTGTGCATGTCTTGGCATCCCTTCAGTGCTCACACAGCTTCCAATTTCACCAGCTGACCTGGGTACACAGGCAAGGATCCTGCTTCCAGAAAGTGTTTATAAACTAAACAGTGCATCCTCAATAATGTCCTTTCCATAACTTTTAATTTTTGATATGTCATATTTATTTTTCTCCCTACCTAATACCCATGGTAACAGAATAAGAGACCAGAGATTTTAAAGAGAATGGAAAGAGCTGGGGAGATTGGATGTGAGTTTAGGTAGAAGGCAATAGTTGACTGGACTTTTAATACCATGAATAGAAGTTCACTCTGTACCCCAGGCGGCCTTCACAGCAGAGCCTACGTGGGCTTTTCAGAACATTTTTTTTAGCTGCAAGAGCTCTTTAAAATTAATGTCCACATGTTCAATATACAAAACAGAAAAAGAGCAGTATTTACCATTAACTATTTGTAAGTTCAAGTTTATACCACTATTAATGAAAGAGTGAGAATGAGGCTATTTTGATGAATAGAAATATTTAAAATCCAAGCTGAAGGTCAAGAGTTACAGTCACATATCAACTTTAGCAACAAATTTGTCTCCATGTTCTGGTTGGTTTTGAATAAAATTCCAAACTTCCATGGATAAAGCATTAGAAATGACAGATTGTTTATTTGTTTGTTAGTCTTTGATATCTTGAGTCAACAATCTCAAGATAGCCTTCAATGAAACTGTCCAGAGGCTGAATGTTGAGCAACAAAATTGAATCACTAACAATATCTAAAAGTTGCTCACATTTTTAATTTTTTCTTAAAAAGTTAAGAAAGTTAGATGACAAGCACCCAAAACTTATGCAGAAAAATTAGTGATACAATATTATCATAGGGCCCGCTATCACACAACCGATGAGAGCTTAATGATTAACACATGCAATGCAGTGCAGTGCACACATGGGGCAGAAATGCACTGCTTTGCAATCTTACCAGAAAGGACATGTGCAGGTTTGACTCTTTTTTGAAAGTTTGATTCTAAGCCACAAGGTACCTTATCAAACACATATCTACAGCATGTTCACATATAAGCCAAGAGATGGTAGGCTCTGCCTCACACAGAGAAATGAGGAAACATAGGAGCACAACTTGATGCACTGAGCTCTATGTTTTTGGATTTAACATGAAATAGTGTGAACTGGTGAATGGCTTTTTATAATTAATTTAAAAATAGTTAAGTCATCATAAAATGAAACCTAAGATATACAGGCATACCACGAAGATATTGCGGGTTTAGTTCTAGACCACCACAATAAAGGAAATATTGTAATAAAGCAAGTCATAATCTATTTACTGGTGGATGGTCTTGCCTTCAATTTGTACCAAATGTAACATCTGTGCAGTGCACTGATGTGAGATGAGCCTGTCCTCTTGTGAAACAGGCTCCATGCAACACAGCTGGAAGAGCCTCTGGCAGGAGGAGGCTCTTAGTTGTAAGTCACTAACCTGATGCCAGAATCATCTCAAGTCCTGTCAGCCAGGGCATGAAGGCCCTGTCTGGCCTCTGCACAGCATAGCTTGTTTGACCTCTCACCATCCTGTGTACTACCTGATCTGGGCTGCTGAAAAGGAGAGCAAACCTAAGGTGCACCAGGCAACAGGTGGAAAGACACAACCAACTCCAGAGTTTCCCATCTACAGGGAAAAAAGTGTTTTAAGCAAGACTCCTGGAGAAAAGCTCATGAAGAAGTGAAGTGGGTTTTTTAAAAAGTGGGACTTGAAGGATATGACCTTGAGAGCATTTGGTTGAGTTGATACTGCACGTGGAGTCTAAAGCACTGGTACAACCAGCAGGAGAATCTCAGTTCTGACTCCTAATCTCATGGTAACTGGTAATTGGGGGTGGGCAAGACTGAGAGCTTGTGTCTGCCACTCATTATTAAGTTAAGTTAAAGGCCCTACTCCCTCAGTTTGCATTTCTCTATAAGCAAAGCCTGAGATAAGCTAGTTTATGTGGGTGATCCAAGAAGCAAGAATGAGGGAGCAAGTGAAGTAACAAGGAGAACAAAGCAGTATAGGGCAGACAAGGGTAGACTAATTCCTCTAGGACCTTCTGAGATGCATACAAAATACCTCTAGAATGGCCCACCAGTAGGATAGGGTCTGGAGTCATTATTTATGCACCAGCTCCTGACCCCCTTCAATGGAGGTTGCCTCCAGGGACATTTGTTTGGGTGCAATGAAGCTGCACCTGTGCATGCACACCAGTACCCTGTGCATCAGAGAAAGCCCCAGGGAAGAAAGAGAGAGTCCCTCCCCAGTTTCCTGCAAAGAGAGAAATCTGAGCTTGCCCAGAGCTCTGTGCACCGAAGCTTGGCTGAAGTCAGGGATGGGCCAAGCGGCTGTGCCTGGGCACCTGGCGTGACTGTTATACCACCCAGTTCTCTATGCATTCTAGAGAGCCTATGAGCAGATACTGTGTACCAGGCTCCACTGTTATGTCAGTCAGCAGTCACCAAGGCTGTTTTTGGTAGTTCTTGACAGAGGCACTCTTCACTTATTCATTCGTTGATCCATCCATTCATTCACTCCTTGGTTATGTTTTGAATATCTGTTAAGTACGTGGCATTGTTCTAGGCACTAAGGCTACAGCAGTGAATAAAACAGACAAGTTCCTCCCTGTTGTCATGGAGAAAGGCAGTCAAAGAAACAAACAAATGAAATATATAGTTTGTCATATGGCCATAAGTACCAGGGAGAAAAATAAAGCAGAGAGTAGTTCAGGGGGTGCTAACGGGTGTGCCAGGAAGGTGGGAAGATGAACAGAGGAGATGCGGTGTTTCATCAAGCTCGAACCTATTTAACTTGGCAAATTACCCCCATCTGGCTGCCTCTCACAAAACCAATAAACAAGTTTATAGAAAAATATAACTCTTTCTGTGTTGTCTCATTTAAAGATATTGGCTTATATTCAGGCAGATTCTACCCGCAGGAATTGACATAATCCTCAGAGCAAGTCCAAGTGAAGGTTCTACAGAGTCAAGAGGTCTGGCACACCCTGTGTCTTCAGCCACCTGCGCCTTTTCTGCATGTCTCAAATCAAGGATTTCAGCACTGTGTACAGACCCCAGCATCAAAGGCCAGCCTGCAGAAAACAAATATCTCACACATTAATCAATTATCAGTAAACACTGAACTTTCTTCACTCTGCTGAGGTCGATTCTGGTCTCTAGCTCTCCTGAAAGTCACAATTTTGTCGTGGCTTTAGTTATGACCAAAACTTGCAAAACAATAGTAAATGATACAAAAGAGAACACATTGTGTCCTTTTTTATACAGTGCCAATTAAATGTAAATGCTAAAAAATTTGAAAAAAGGCAGATTATATCATGAAGACTTTTCAAGAGCTGGATTATAAGAAGGATTTTAAAGCACACATAGGTTGTAGCAGAGAAGCATGATGATTCTGTTTCATGGGCAGTGAATCAGGTCTCGCACAGAGGGAAAACAGGGATCATGGCCTCCTACATGAGATGATTTTTACTGGAGAAAATTGCACAAGTTGAGTATGGTTGTATTAGGATAGGTCTGGAGAAGGCACCTGAGAATCACTCACCAAACAGTGGTTGAGCACTTGGCATGCAGCAGGCACTGAGCTGGGAAGTGGAGAAACACATGCAGATGGGAGCAGTGGCTGATAGAGGACAAATAGGATGGCAGGTGTGGAGGTGGGAGGGAGGTAGCAGTAAGTCTAATCTGGTCACCTCGTGTAAAACTGGGATGAGGATGAAGGTCAAAGTGTGCTCAAGAAAACAAAAATAGAATATTAGTCATTTTATAGGGAAAAAATAATCAAATTTTGAAACTGATGTATGAGGATTGAAGGAGGTGATAAGTTGATCAAAAATAGAGTTTTCTAAGCTTGGGAGAATAGTGGTCTAATTAACAAAAAAGTAAAAGGCATGAAAACAGTGCATGTGTTATGAAGATGAGTGATTTTCTTTCAAAAATAAAATCACTCGTAGGATCTCTCAGAAGAAAATGAACACACATTCCTTTGAAGTTACATCTTCTAGAGAGAGTGTTAAAATTTGTGTTAGACACTAAGGCAAATGCCTAAAATAAATTACAGAACATTCTCACAACCACCAAGGAAGGCTAATATTAATCTCCACTTTACAAATGAGGATACTTGAGAGTTAGGAGATAACTCATTCATATTCAGTCACATAGACAAGGGTGGGTAGAGTTCTATTCAAAGCCAACCTAATGCAAAACCTGCATTCTCTAAGTACTGCTACCTGTAACCTATGTAACCTAGTCACATAGGTTAAAATTATTTATTATTATTTTCTAAATATAAAAGTAATTCAGTTTAGCTACTAATTGTTAACATTTAATATTTTTCTTCATATAATGGTAATACATGTCACTAGTAAAAACATTCAAATATCAAAGATACAAAATATGAAAGACTCCAAAAACTTCACCCTCCCCCCAGGAAATACTGTGAACAGTATTTGTATATTTTTATTGTAGGTTTCATTCTATATTTATTCTAGTTTTTAAGTAAGTCTTATCACCTTTATTCTCTACCCTATTTCTACATAGAAAAGGTCATCCATTTGGGTCTATCAGGAGCATTTATCACATTCATGGCATAACCTTAGGTGTGTGTGAAATGACTTTAGTTCTTCATGAGAGAAAGAAATCTTCCTACAGATTTTCATTCCTTGAATAATTTAACTCTCTACATTTAACCTAATTCTTTCAATTCCCACAGGTCCAGTGTTCAGGTCAAGGAATCAGCCCCAAAAGTTCTGACCTGGCCCATTCTGCATGGGTGGGCATTTTTTTTTCATCACATCTGACACAATCTGAATTTGTATGGACCTTCATGGTCAATTGTTTAATTAATAAAAACATACAAGCCTATCTTCTTAGACTTCCTATTTTAAAGACACTAATTCAGATTAAACATTTCAGGTACAAGGAATGTGTCAACATGCACAATTAGAATGTCAGTAGAGAGGTAGCAGGGCTGTCTCTGAGAGGGGGACACACCATGATACAATGATAAGGCAGAGCATGGACTCGGTGAAGAGGTCAACACACTTCATGAGACCCATACTTTGTGCCACTCACTGCTTGGAACTTTAGAGATGTATCGATGAACACAGTGGTCAATCCCATGAGGTGAAGCCTAAGTCCCATGGGGTGACAAATACATAAGTGACCAAGCAAGGTAGTTACCAGTTGTGATAACATAATGAAGGAAAGAGCCAACTGGGAAATAGAGGGTGTCAGGGGAACCTCTTTAGAAAGAGTAATCAGAAATAGTTTCTTTGAGCTGGGATCTGAAGGATCAGAACATGTCTGGTCTTCTTACTATCAAGTACTCACTCAGTACCCACCTTGATTGAACTTAACCTGTTCTCCATGCCTACAACTATGCAATTGACAGTTGCTAGATAAAATCATATCTTCACAGTGCCTGGTCTCATTTTAAATTCTTAAACAAAAAACAAACATCAAACAAGCATGCATGACTTCCTAGAATCCTACTGAGCCCCTAAGAGTGTGCTTTCTCACTCAACTAGTCCAGGTCCCAGCAGATAATAAGGTCCAACACAGATGGCTCAAAGCACCTCTCACAGTGGTGGGCAGATTTAAGGGGAGCATGAGGGATTGTCCTCAACCTCTTCAACCAGAGATGGGCAAAAGTCAGATGCTGGTGCTTCCTCAAATCTGAAGAGACAAGAGGAGAAGGAAGCAGTCGTACTCAGTGGAGAGCACTGGAGCCATGGACAGGAGGTGTCTGCAGGAGTGCCTGTGTCACAGGGAGCAGGGAGAGAATATAGACTTCTTTTTCCCCCCAGTCTCCTGCCAGTGCCTGCCCTTGGCAAACCCAGCCAAATGCATACCGACAGAGCAGATGGCTCAGCCAGCCAGGGCAGTGGGCTGGGGCAGGAAGCTTCCAGGGTGCAGAGCAGGGTACAGGATGGACACTAGCATTGGGGCTGCAAACAGGGAATGAGGAACATGCCGTACTCCTGGATGCTGATATCATGCCTCCCCCTTTCACCTCAAAGTGCCATGCCCCTGGCAAAGTTTCTTTGGAAATCAGTTCAGCAGTGTGCTATAAATATAAACACAAATTTACCTCACTACCCTATTTCCAAGGAGTTAACCCATAAAGTTGAAAATTTATGTTCACATTAAACCTGTACATGAATATTTAGAAAGGATTTCTTCAGAATCCCCCCAAACTGGAAATTATCCAAATCCATGAAATGGAATTCCACTCAGCCATAAAAAGAAAGGAGCTACTGATATACATAAACTATAGATAAATTTCAAGGCATTTATATTAAGTGAAAAAAGCCCGACTCAAAAGGCTACATACTATATGATTCTATTTATGTGACGTTCTAGAAAAGGCAGAACTATAAGGACAAAAATTAGATTGGTGGCTGTCTGGAATGCGGAAAAGGTTGCCTACAAAGGGCAGAAGAGTATTCTGGGGGGTGATGGAACTGTTCTGTATATTGATTGATGCAGTGACTGTGTTTGTCAGAACTCATAGAACTCTATACTAAAAGGGGTGAATTTTAACCATAAATAAATAATATCTCAATAAACCTGACTTAGCAATAAAAAGCCACCTTCATACCATCTCACCAGCTCTCAGATGATGATTTTAACTTGTATACCACTAATAGAATAAAACACATCTTGGGCAAATTATATTTTCATCACCAAGTTCTATAAACCCACCTGCATCCCTAACTTTACCTCTGCCTTTCCTCCTCAAGATCAAAGAGCAGAAAGGACTTCCTATTTCTATGAAAGGCAAATGTTTCTTCAGGTGCTCAGAATTCTTTTCACCTTGGCTCCTCCTGTTGCTCTTCCCTTCCTCCCCAGCTCTGTCTCTTTCCTCTACCAGGTCATTTTCTTTAAGAGTGCAAACAACACTCTCCCTGATGCCGCAACCTATTCCAATTTCTGCCCCACCCCTCTGCTCCTTCACTACAAATACCTTAAGTGATCATCTATCCAAGCTTTCTCCACCTCTTTACTTTCTTACTCCTTAAAACAATTCTGAAAAACTTCAAATGTAAAAGAAATGATAAATAATAATATAATAAATTCCATGTTTTCAATACTCTGATTTAACAGATGTTAACACTTAGCTATATTTGCTCAAGATCTGTATCTTCTTTTTTTTTAGAAATAAAACATTACCTATATAATTGAATCCCCCTTTGGACTCCTTCCCAATCCTATTATCTCTCATACCCTAGAGGTAACCTCTCTTGTGATTTTGATATGTATCATTCCCACTTTGGTTTTATATTTTACTGCACCTACATGTGTCCATAAGTCATATACAGTATAGACTTGCACAGTGTGTATTTAAACTTTACACAACTGCTATCTTACTATACATATCTTTGTCACCTACATCTTCAGTTGCATTTTGCATCCCATTTCTACCTTGGCTTTATTTTTTCTTTCTGGAATATGATGTTTCATAATTCTTTCAAGAAGAATCTGTGTGAATAAACATCAGAAAAATTTTGTGTTGTCTGTATGCTTAAATTATAGTTGTGTCTGGAAACAGAATTATATTTTTGTTATTTTCCTCAGGTGATTAAATGAATTGCCCAACTGTCTTCTTTCAGCCAATGCAACCAATGACATATTCCATCACTGTCTCTCATTCTCTCTCATTCTCTCTCTCTATCTCTCTGTCTCCCATAGTGTTTTGTGTGTTTATCTCTCTAAGGTTTAGAGATTTTTCTCTTTGTCCTTTGCATTCTGAAATCCCACTTATACAGGTGAGAGTCCTGTTTCATGCTCTCCAGCTCTACAAATTTGAAAACACACTTTTTTTTAATTTGGGAAAATGATACGTCATTATTGCTTAGGAATTTCTTCCTCTGCAGTTTCATTGTTCTCTCCTTCTGAAAATCCTATTAGATTGGCCATGCTCCTTCTGGATTTATTCTTTTTATTTTTTACTCTTCTACTAGATATTTTATTCCTTTGGACTTGTATTCTGTGTGAATTCTTTGATTCTATTCTCCATCTTTCCTAATTTTGCTTTCCAGCCCACCTATTGTGCTTAGGGTTATGTTTTGTGTTGTGTTTTAATTTTGACAATCAAGCTTTCAATTCCAAGATCTTCACTCAAGAGAATATCCTCCTGCATTTCTCTGAGAACCCTTGCCCCCCTTCATCTTATATTAACTCCGTGTTCTCAGTATTTACATTAGGTAGTTCTTTTCCAGAGGGTTAGCTTTCAAGTGCGTGATGACCCTGAGTCTCTGCATAAGACCATGGACAAGTGCCTAATTTCAGCCTTCTTTAAGAAGGGAAAAGGTAAGCCCTGCTGCCAAGAGAGAGGTACCAGGAATCATTCTTCCAGCCAGGAGAGCTGTCTGTCCATTCTGGGTGTTATCACCATCTGGGTGTTGGTTCTGTCTCTCCTTGGCACTCCTGGGGCAGACCGATCTGTAATCACTGCTTGACTGAAAGTCTTGTGTGTAAGTGTGCATAGGAGGTTTCGGGATGCTGAAGGGCTACCCACCTGGCTGTTCCATTCTACCCCAGGGCCCCTCCTGCCTCTGGTATCCACATCTCCAGATTGCCCTATTTGCATGCAACCGCTCCACCAGGTTTTGAGATGTGGCTTTCTCATCCAAACCAGACTCATCTGGTTCTCCCATCTTTCAGGGAGTTCACACAGTTTATGCTAAAAAGGGCATTGTTTTAGCTTTGCTTTCTAAACTATTAAGCATTTGTTCAATGCCTCCCTTTTTATAATATCTAAGGACTGGAACAAGAGGAAAAGGATTGAGCTTATTCTGTTATTCTGAATCATTATCCTACACATTAATTTTATGTGACCCCTTAACAAATTGTCCTATTAGAGTAAAAATATTTTTCTATTGAATTATTTCAGCATTTTGTAGTGATGAATTTATGTGTGTGCATTTGTATGTGTGTACCATTTTTCCTGTTTTTTACATTTCTTGGTTAGCACTTCCAAAACTATTTTGGTTAACAGTGGTCATAGTGGGTAGCCTGTCCAATCCCCTCTTTTCTAGCAACTCTGTCCCCTCCCCACCATTTATAACAAAACAAGAAGGCTTGCAACAGCCACAGGGTTCCCTGCAAGGGTCTTTGCCCTGAATGCAGCTGGTTAGGGTAAGGAGAGGTACTTGACACTGGTTGCATGAAGATCAATGTCAAGGAGCTATAAGCTATTAGGTTATGAAGGATGTTATCCAGCTGAAGATGGAGAGGTATTCTAGGCAAGAAGGAGACATGTGAGGGCCATGAGAGAGGAGAGATCATGCCACAACTGAGGGACTTAAAAGAAGTCCAAAAGGTCAATAAACTACAGGCCTAGGGAGAGTGCCTTCCTCCTTTTTCTCTTCCTCCTCCTTCTCCTCATAATCATCAGTTGTGTTCCTGCACCCCAGTTTATAGGTACCAACTTATTTAGGTGAGGAAGAAGAGTTGAGGAGGGACCATATCTTGCAGGAAACTGAAGCCAATTAAAGATTTTTGTTCTCATCCCCAAAACAAAGGATATAATTAAAATAAAATTAAAAAAACAATAACCTGACTAGATGTGCAGATTAAAGAAACATTCTAACCCTATGTCAGACAATGGGAAGAAATTGGGTGAGATTAGAAGGAAGCAGGTCAATTATGAGGCTATTTTAGGGACAGATACTCGTATTTTATTCCAGACTTTCATGGGAACACCCTGGTCTTGCAATACTAAGTGTGATGGTGTTTGTTCTTATTTTAAGTCAGGAATGTAAGTGAATTCTATAAAAATTTTTTAGAAACTATGAAATAGCTTTTTTGATTATTAACATGTTAAAATATATTTCTTAGAAATCTAGGGAAAAACCTACTTGGTCATGTGGTGTATTGCATTTATTCCATCATTTATTACTTACATTAAAAATAAAAGCTGATATACCATTTTCTTTTGAAACATTCTCTCTCTCCAGTTTCATATTTAAAGCTAATCTAACTTTCAAAAACAGGTTAGGTTGCTTTCCATCTTTCTCTCTGCCCAGAAGTGATTTAAACAGCAGAAGTTTTGTTGAGTCCTGAAAAAAGACCCACCCATGAAACTGCCCCAGACTCGACTTTCTGAGGGAAATGGTTCTTTGACAACTTTGTTAATTTTTCTCTTCATTATTTATTTTATGGTTTGTATTTTTTTCAAATTGCCCATTTACTCCAGATGATTAACATAGACTGGAATATAAATTTCTCTTATTTCTTGATCTCCTCTATATGTGTAAATGCCATCTCTCATTCTTAATTTGCACCACCCCTTGACTAATCTTTGAGGAAATGTGTCTATCTCATTATGTTTTCAAAGAAACCAGTTCTTAGAATTATTTGTCAACTATGGAGATTCTTTTCTTATTAAAAGTAGTGATTTTTGCTTATCTTTCTCTAATTTTCTTACTTATTTTAACTTATTTCCTACTATGTTGAGTTGAATCTTATTAATATTTGTTTTCCTTGCTTAATTAATTCATTTAAAGCTAAGCATTTTCCTGTGATTAATGCCTTGACCACATCTTATATTTTTATACGCCATGTATTTAATAGCCTTTTAAAATACAAAAGTGCTTGCTGCTTGTTTTTTTTAATGTGGTGTACAATGTCAATTTTATTACTCTGATTTAGTTCTTGATTTTTAATTCCCACACTTCTGACATAGACTTAAAATAGCATATATTATAAGGTCCTAAGCTCTTCTGCCTTGAGAGCAAAGCAGAATATACACCCTCTTGTGTTCTTTTGCTTTTTCCTTGAACTTCATCACATTAAACAGATTACCTCTTGGTGTCCACTTCACAAGATATTGGTTAGAAATCATAGTGCCCTTATCTTCTCAACTCCGAGGTAAGGCATCCCCTGCAGAGTAACATCCAGAAACACACCTTTTCTCCCTCAGTGTTCTTAAAGTATGCTTAAACTCATGATTAAGTAGGGTTGGGTTTTTTTAGGTTTCAGTACTCAATATTCTAAGAATGAAGTGACATCAGAGAAGTAATTGCTATAGTGCAAGATGTTGAAAAGGTCCATAATAAAAATCAGATGGATTTCTTGGAAGGGAAATCAGTTTACAGTTCAAACACAGGGCTTGGGTGGAGATACAGAACCAGGGGAAGAAATCAAAACACATGGGAGTTAAGGGTAATGATCAGAACAGCTTTAAAAAAATGAGATGGAAGGAGCAGGCAAGCACGAGAGTCCAGTAAGACAGATTGACCAGAACGACAGGGTTTCACTTTGTGGTGGGCCCACTAAAAGTATTTTCTTCACCTAAAACTTTTAAAATAACTGAGATTTCTGATGTACCCAATTAAACCTGTTTGTTCCTGATGTGTTTTATCATATTTGTATGATTACTTGGTAGCTTTTGGTATTTGTTGTGTTTTCCTTGCTGTAGGATGAATTGGAACCTATAAAAGTTATGAATTAAAATTTTGTAAAGTAATAAGAAAATAGTCATCAGCCATTGGCATAGGCAGCCACATTCCTGAGCCAGAAAACTCTCTCCCTTGGATGTACTCTGCCAATTTGACATCTTTTACTTTCTAACTTTGTGGTAGCTTTCTTCAAGATGACCTCCATCAATCCATCAGATTCTTGTACATGCATGCTGCGTCTTCCATCAAGAACAGATTCTAAATCCTCTGTCCTAGATCTTAGTGATTTATTTAACCAATAGAATACAGCAGAAGTGACACTGTTTCCATGCCTTCTCAGGCTGAGCATAAGCAGCCTTGCAGTTTGCTCTTCGTCTCCTTAGCTAATTCACTTGTAGTACCATTCACCATAGTGTAAAAAGCCTGTGCCACATGGAAAAGCCATGTGTAGGTGTGCCTGTCAGCAACTTCAGTTGAATTTCTAGCAACCTCAGTTGAATTTCCAGCTGGCCTCGACCTAGTGGTCTAAATCTTCAGTGAGATTTCTTGGCCAATCAATACAATTGGACCTTTAGTTAACTACAGCCTCATCTGATGTCTGTTTGAAACTGTGTAAGAGTTTCAAAATGAGAAACCAGCTAAGCCAAATCAACCCACAGAACTATAATGAATAACAGTGAATTGTTTACATCTCAAAGTTTTGGGTGGTTTCTTTTAACACAGCAATAGATAATGAGAATAGTCTTCTATGTTTCAATGACCCAAATAAATGTCTTTCCAAGGAATACATGCATTCTTTACTTCTTTAAATATGTAAGACCTTCTTTCAGGTTAAAGTCAAACCTTGCTGATTAGGAGCAAGCATTCCTTGCTTATTTCTGCTCTGAGCCATTATTATGCTATTTCTTGGTCAAAGAACAGTATAGTTTCCAGGTTCTTATTGAAAATGGAGACACCTTATTTTTGCACCCATCAATCACTTACTGGTAATTAAGGGGAATCTTCAGGCTCTGATTTTAGTAAACTATTGAGTTTACTGTTCAGAGTTGCTGTTCAACTCAACAGGTATTTGTCAACTACCTTCTATGTACTGTGATAAATACCATAGGGGTTACAAAATATATGGGTTCCTGCCCTTACAAACCATTTACTTCAAAAGCTAAGATAACTACAATACGAAGACATTGTAATTCAAGAAAAAGTGTGATGGTGCCCAGCACAAGAGGTACAAATAAAGTCACATTAGGGCTCAAAAGAAGATGAGTCCTGGTTATTGTGGCTCAGTGGATTGAGCACTGGCCTGCAAACCAAAGGGTCACAGGTTCAATTCCCAGTCAAGGCACATGTCTGGGTTTCTGGCCAGGTCCCCAGTAGGGGGTGGACAAGAGGCAACCACACACTGATGTTTCCCTCTGTTTCTCTCTCCCTTCCCCTTTCTCTCAAAACAAATAAGTAAAATCTTTGTTAAAAGAAGAAGACAATAAGTATCATGCTGGAGAATGTAGAGGGGGACCTAGTTTGAAACCTAGATCTACCACTAACATGGATAAACTACTTAACTTTCTTCATTTATAATATAGGGATAAACAGACTTCATTAATCAACTCTCTTTTAATATGTTTCTTAGCAACTACTTTATAGGATTATGAGAATTAGGTAAAGTTAAGATAAAAAACTAGTGCTTATCTCATAGAGGTGCTTTATTGATAGTGTTATGAACACTATCACTGCCACCATCATTTATCTAGTAGGATCAAAAAGACTTAGTAAAGATATAGTGTTTGAGTTGAGACATTTAAAATTGACATTGTTTTTTGCCCTGGCCAGTGTGGCTCAGTTGGTTGGAGAATCATCCCATAACCAAAAGGTTGCAGGGATGTTGCAGGTTCAATTCCCTATCAGGGCACATACCTAGGTTGCACATAGGATCCCTGGTCTGAGCGCATATGGGAGGCAACCAACTGGTGTTTCTCTCTTGCATCAATGTTTCCCTCTCTCTTTTCCTCTCTATCTGAAAGCAATGGAAAATGTTGGGTGAGGATAAAAAAAAACTTTTAGATGACATTTTTACCTCGCACCATATACAAAAATTAACTCAAAATGGTTCAAAGGCCTAAGTGTAAGAGCCAAATCTATCTCATAGAAAAAAACACAGGTGTAAATCTTTGTAACTTTGTATTTAGCAATGGATTCTTAGATATGACACCAGAAGTACAAGCAGCAAAAGAAAAAATTGGATATATTGAATTTCATCAAAATAGAAAACTTGTATGTTTCCTCAGACACTATCAAGAAAATTAAAAAACAACCCCAAGAATGGGAGAAAATATGGGCAAATCATATATGTGATAAGAGACTTGTATCCAGAACATATTAAATAGAACACTCTTACTCAATAATAATAAGATAAATAAGCCAATTCAAATGGACAAAGTATTTTAATAGACATTTCACCAAAGATGATATACAAATAACCAATAAGCACATGAAAAGATACTCAACATCATTAGTCTTCAGGGAATTACAAATAAAAACCACAATGAAATACCATTGCACACCAACTGGGATGACTACAATCAGAAAGTCAGATGATAAATATCAGTGAAGATTAAAAGAAATTAGAGTCCTCACATGCTGATGGTGGGAATGTAAAATTGTGCAGACATGTTGGAAAGTAGACTGGCAGGTTTTCAAATGATTGAACAGAGTTACCATATAACCCACTAGTTCCACTCTTAGGGATACACCCAAAAAAACTGAAAATATGTATTCAAATAAATGTTTGTATGCCAAAGTCTATAGAAGCATTATTCACAACAGACAGGAGCTGGAACCACAAAACATTTGTCCATCCAATGATGAATGAATACACCAAGTGTGTTACGTCTATACAATGGAATATAATTCAGCAAGAAAAAGTACTGAAATACTGACACATGCTACAGTAAGGATGAACCTTGAAAACGTTATGGTTAATAAAAGAAACCAATCAAAAGACCACATATTACATCATTTTATTTGTATGAAATGTGAAGAATAGGCAGATCTATGGCAAGAAAGTGGATGAGTCCCTGCCTAGGGCTGGGGAGATGGGGAGTTGGGTGATAACTAAAAAGCACAGGGTTTCTTTCCAAGGTGATGACAGTTCTGCAATTGACACAGTAGCAGTGGTTCAATGCTGTGAATATACTAAAGCCCACTGAACTATACACTGTAAATGAGTGAATCATATAGCACATGAGTTATATGATGTTGACTATTTCAACATCTGGATGGAGGAATAGTGGGAGGAAGTGGGACCCAGGGAAGCTGGCTGACAACAGCAAGGGTGATGATGCAGAGGCGGGACATGATCAAAGCCTAAGGTATTTGCAGCAATGTAGTTGGAAATTAACCTCTGTGAGGCAATGTGGTGGAAGGCTATAAGGGCCAAAAAGTCACTGGTCCAACAGAAATAGGTTGGAGACCTGAACAACTGTAGTGACAATGGAAAGGAAAGGACACACCCAAGAAATACTGTTGTAGTTGAGCTAATAGGGCAATAATTTTATCTGCTGAAAGGGGATTCAAATTATGGGGACTCATCCAGTCATTTCTGGTTGTACAGTTTTAAGTTCAAAAACAGAAACAAATAATATTCAGCTAATAGAAATCAAAAGTCAGGATAAGGAGCTGATTTGGCAGGGAAGAATGGTAATTTGTGTTTAAATATACAGACCAGAGTTGGACAAAGTTCAGAGAGATGGGCAAAGGCAGAACCCTGGAAAACACTTAGATTTCCTATCTTTGATATGGACCTAATTAGAGTTCCTCATTCTAGTAAAGTTTTGCCTTTGTTGTTATTTGCTTTTGTGGGTGGTTTGGGGAAGAATGGGGAATGGAAGAAACTGACATTTATTGAGTGTTTACTATGCATCAGGCACTCTGCTAAATTTTTTTAATGTGCGTTGCCTTATTATCTTACTACAACCTCCTGGAGTACATATTCCTTTTATTATTCTCAGAATTTGAAAAGAGACCTATGTGGTTAATGGTTATTTGTTGCCAAATGTAAATGAGGCAACATGTCTGGGAGCCTAGGCCAGGGCCTGGCCCTCCTAGGTCCTCAGCAAATATCAATTTCTTTTCCCAGGCCTGCAGCCGCCTGGCCTCCATGGTTGCTGGCTTGTCTCAAAGCCAGGTTTGAATGACCTATACAGCCTCTCTCCTGCCTTCTCCCTGTGCCATTGGCACAATGCGGGTGTTACCTTAAAGCTGCATTTCTCTGTCCCTATACCATCCTGATGACTCAGTTCAGTGTATATTTGCATCCCCCTCCACTTCTCTGCTTCCCACCCATCCCACTGATATCCTTTTAGGCCTTTGCTGAACAAGTGGGGCTAAATAATGACAAATGTGTGCTGGATTTGAGGCTACAGTTAAGTGCTTATTGGGAATTTGGTGGAGGGCCACACACCCATCTCATTTATAACTTACGTCACTGGAATCAATCGGGACTGCTAAAAACAGAAAGATTATGATCCCCTACCAGCCTCTCCAACTCATCTCACACACAAGAGAAGAAAGCGGCAGAAGGCTCTCTCTGTAAGCTTTTACAACAGTAAATTGTAGCTCATCAGAGCCAATTCTTCAAGCCATTTGCTGTAATCTAAACCAGAATTTCTCATCTCCCCTTTTATGATCCCATTTTGGGGCTCCATGAAGAGGTTCAACAGCATGTCCATATGTTATCGTTCTAATGAAAACAATCAGAGCCTAGTGAGGATTAATCACCTGGTCTTATCATCCATTAAAGGAGAGTCTTATGAACCAAAAGGCATATGTTTTGTTCCTGAATTCCAAAGATAAAAACCCAAAGGAGATGAGAGAAGTGAACTAAAAATGCAGTTGAATTAGAATTTTGAAAATGAATTCTATCTCATCGGTAGCTTCTTTAATTAAGCACTCATATGGAGTTGAAAAGAAAATACCCAGCCTTAGATGTGGTTATGTTTCTTTTTTTTGAAACAGGGAGAGAAACATCTCCCACACATGTCCTGGTGGGACCAAACCCTCAATCTAGGCTTGTGCCCTGACTGAGAATCGAACCTCCAACCTTTTGGTTTGTGGGACATTGCCTAACTAACTGAGCCACACCAGCCAGGGCTTTTTTTTTAATGTTTCTTTTTTTTTGTTATTGTAATTCTCATCATATAATATGAGTTTTGGAGTTCCAGGGAAACTGGAGTAGCTTTAATCAGCTTTATCACTACTGTTCAGAAATCATTAGGCCCCTACAGGGTACTCAGGGGCCACATCTGAAGGGGCACTATGAGGAAACCACTGTTATTGTGGCATAGCACTGTTTAAACATCTAGTTGTATTTGCTTTAAAGGAGTCCATAAAAGGAAAACAATGTATAAACCACTTAAGAAACATAGTTAGACAGAAGACTGGTAGGTGAGTTAGGGAATAACTGCAAGCAGTTTCACAGTGACAATAACCAAAGGCAGGGTGTTGGAAGCAGGGGACATGGGTGACCTGACAAGGACACCACTTGCTTACAGACTAATTGTCAGAACAAAGTCATGTGCACCATACATTTGTGTGACCTCTCATCCTCCTCCAACTGAAATAGACACATGTGGGCAAATAAAAGTTAAATGAAGAATAATTTGAGTGTCCATACTTTATTTTGTTTGGCTTATTATCTTAATGAAAAGTATGTTGTATTTGAATCAGCATTTCTCAAAGTGAGTTGTGCTTAGCACAAAGAGAATGTGATGATGGGAAAAATGGTAGGGGACAATACACAGTCAAAATGTTTGAAAAGCTGCCCCATTCTTTATTCTTGATTTACCTCTCACATTCACATGGTAGGGACTTTCAGAGGTCTTTTAGTAAAAAAAAAGTGCCAAGTTCTGTTTTTCTGTTCTTTATCCTCACCTGAGGTATGTTTACTGATTTTTTAGAAAGGGAGGAAGGGAGAGAGAGAGGGAGAAAGAAACATTGATCAATTGTCTCCCATATGTGCCTTGACTAGGGATCGAATCTGCAACCTAGGGATGTACCCTGATAGAGGATGGAACCCGCAACCTTGTGGTGTGCAGGACAATGCTCCAACCAACGGGGCCACCCAACCAAGGCCTAAAATTTTTTTAACCCATGTTCTCCCAAGCTTAGATGACAGATAAGATTGTTGTCCTTTTAATATCTATTTCAATTTTCTAGAACTAGAGAGTGTTCCACAGAGCACACTGAGGGAAACGTCTGCCTGCCAGAGAGCCATGCCCAGGAAAGCCTGAGAAATCGGTCCATGGATCCATAGCCAGGCACAGACTTGGTCCTGGGCAATGGCTTCATTCTCAGGCAGAGTATCTTAGGGCATTACCATGATGGTCACATGGTACACACTTAATAAATATATGTTTGGTGGGAGAAATTCAAATTAAGAAAGCTATTTTGTGATCCAGACTACTAGCTGACTCCAGCCAGGCTGCATCATTCTTTGGAACCCATGTAAACTGTGTTTGATAGATGGCCTGGCTACCATCTGATAAGGAAGGGTTTTGTCCCCAGATCTCTGCTGGTTCCACATTAGACTGAAGTGCTGGAAGCCTTACCATGGGGTTAAAGGAGGAGCAAGGCACCACTTAGTCATGCTCAGTCTCAGGCATTCTCCTGAGACTGAGCATTTGTACAAACATTCAAGTCTGTTTGAACCCTTCTTGACCCATCACATAGTGGGGAAAGAGCATGTGCTTGCACCCCAGACAAAACCCAAGTCAAGGTGAAGAGTTTGCTATTTCTAATCTTGTGAGCTTGGGGAAGTTGCTTAAGTTACTCTTACCCTCACTTTTCAAATCTGTAAAGTGGGGATAAAGATAGATTCTACTTCCCAAAGTTGTGAGGAATAAAAGAGAACATGAATATCTGGAGCTAGGAACAGTGCCTGGAACATAAATGCTTAAAAGATTTCAGGTCATGACTATAGTGAGGATGATAACTCTTATTTTGGGATGGGATGTCATAAAATCAGAAGTAGAGTGGGTCCTGATGCCTACCTAGAATATGAACTAAGAAAGGTTTTATGATGTTTCCATCGCATATCACACAGCATTACAAAGTTTCCACCCATTGCATTCGCTACAAGAAACCAATGAGACTGAGAGGTCCAGAGAAAAGAGAATAGGAAGGGTGATGCAGGTTCAGTGGTACCTGTTCAGACTTCTTAGGGTCCCCAAAACCACCCACAGGGGCAGAGCAGAAGTGTGCATATAGAAACCGGAACGTGCTCCTGGTGCTGACATGTGCCCAGTTATGCAGCCTAAGCCCCACCTCAAATTGTACAGATAATTTAGGCTGGCTCAGGGGTGACACACATAAAGAATAAGGGCACATTACAGGGAGTGGTCAAGGTTAGAAAGCCAGATACATCAGGGACTCCCTGAATGCTGCCCTTAGCCAGCTGCCCTTCCCCAGTGGATCTGCACAGGAAGTGAATCGGAGATGAGCTGGGGCTTTACCCAGACCCTGTACAGAATTGGTGGCACCAGGCTGGCCCCATGGAGAGAGCCTCTGCCAAGTTGGGTCAGGATGAGAGACCAGGAAGGACAAGAGTCTCTGCCTGCTTCACTGTAGCCCACAGATCAGACTCCCAACCCCACAGAGAGAGAAGGGCAAAACCACCCCTGCAACCCAGGGTGTGAGAGAGGGACAGGACACAAGGGAGGCACGGGGAGTGGGCAAAAGGACTAGAATTGAGTTGCCCAGCATTCCTCCCTCCAGGCTCAATTAGGCAGCCATTCTGAAGAGGGGAGACCATCTAAAAGGAAAAAGAGAAAAAAGGATGTGGCTTTCTCCCAAGAGTAGCAGACTCAGACATCCACTTCTTCCTTCATCCCCTCAACAAGTATTACTGAAAATCAGACAAAAAGTGGCAGAAAATCCCTTTCCCACACCCCTTGTAGAGCTTACTGTCTGATGCATGGCAGGGGAAGTTGACAATAAACATAATGAATATGTAAATTATACCGTATCACAGATGGTGACGTGTGTTATGAACACCATGAGCACGGTAAGGGAGTTGGAGAAATGCAGTTCACAATTTTTAATAGGAAATAGGCAGAGCCCTCTCTGAAAGGTGGTATCCGAGCAAAGGTATGGACTCACTGAGAGAGTAAGCCATGTAGACATGAAGAAGAAGAGTCCAGCCATTGGAAATAAAAAGGACAAAGTGCTGGGTCAGGAGCAACCCTGGAGATTATAGGGCATGCCTATCACATAGGATGCAGACTAAAGGGGAAACAGTTGAGAACAGAAGTCAGAGGAACAAGATGGGCCATTCCCTCAGCCCTAGTGCAATGGACTGGTCCTGGCAACACCCCTGGCACTTCTTCCAGGTGCAAGAAAAGGACATGGGCACTAAGAAGTGGAGGAGGGGAGCCTCTGGCTCCTATAGGTCCCACAGCAAACAGAGGTGGGCAGACAGTGTCTCAGATGACCCTGATCCTCAGGAATGTGGGCACCTGAGTTTGCAGTTCATTCGATGTGCTATGTGGAGCTGAAATAACTGGTCAGCAGGCAGTGGGATGGGCTGTATCTCAAGGTGGTTTTATTTTATGAGAGCTGCCAGCCCCAGACAGTAAATCTGGGGTTTGTGGCTAGTTGCAATGCTTCACTCTCCCAGTAAGTCAGGCAACCCTGCTTAAAACCTGGGAATGTTTAAAATCCCTTCCCTGGAGATTTGGTTCATTAATGTTCTGTTGAGACCCAAGAGTCTCAGGTTTTACAAAGCTCCATTAGGAAATTTAATGTGCCTCCAGGCACAGAGTTGTATGTCCACACCCTGTGCTTGGCTATGTGTGGATTCCAGAAGGATTGTCTATAGCCAGCGAGCAGCTTACCACTTGATAGTATTATTCATGGTTCACCCTTCAGTGAAAGCTTTTTGACCTTAAGTATGGAGGAATTTAATATATTGTGGAAGGGCCAAAGACTTTGTCTTTTCATTTCTTTGGCTTTAAATAATTCCCATAAGAGATTCAAATATTAGGTTTTCCCATGGTTTAGCCTTTATGTTTTAATTCACATCCCTCTGTAATCCTCATTTAATATGCAGGTGACAGTATGTTTCTCAACACTTAGAAATAAGGGCTCCATGGCCAGGACAATGATAAAATATGGCAGCTAGCAGTGCACAATGCAGGTTTTCGAGGCTCTCAGAAAACATCAAAGTCTTCCGTTGCCAGAAACTGTGGGTTGAAAGAAATGTGAAAAGGAGCCTCTGATCCCATGTGAGAGTGGAGGAGCGGTGAGTGGGTTGGATTTATGGACTGTTAGCTGCCGTCTTCAGATGCCTGCATGGCCAGGGGTGAGGTCATCAGGAAGCAGGTGTGCAGCTTCCTAACAGGTGTTTCCAAAGGAGGCTTTCAGCCCTGGCTCCACTGCCACCTGGAGGAAAAGGGCACAACTGCCGGGCAGGGGTCCTCAGTCTCAAGGCCAAACTAACACAAGCATTCTCCTGAAAGAAATGGCTTGGGCAGAAAATAGTCGTCACGTGATTGGAAAAGCTATTTCAGAAAACTGACATGAGTGTCTGTGTGGAGTCTGAACTCAGAATTGTTTGGAAATTGGGAGAGTTCTTCAAACTCTAAAAAACAAATTCCTAAAAATGTGTGGCTTTGTTGCGCCTGCAGTCTCAGGTTTGGGTATGAATGTGGGAGAGGATGCAAAAGCTCAGAGTAATGGTTGTGCCACCCAAGCAGAGAGCCAAGGTGCACTTGTGGTCTGCCCACCCAGCCTATCTGTGAGCCACCAGCAATTTCCTGTTCCTAGTCTATGGAGCTTAAGGGGCGGAGCCTGCACCCCTGCTCCAAGCTTGGTCCTGTAACCTGCTACCCAACCAGAATCCCCCAGTCTCCTGCAGAGTTATTGGAAAAGGTCTATACTTTCTACTGTAAGTATTTTCTGTACCATCTGTACTTTCACTTGAAAGTGAAGCTATGTTTTCCTGGGCCACTTTTGGTACCATATGAGGAAGACCAACTTGAGGGCAAAGGCAACACACAGAACAAAAGAAGTGACAGAGAGAGAGAACAGCATAGTCCCAAATACATTGTTCAAGCTCTTGGTCCCAGCCATGTAAAGAACCTCTGTTATTTAATTTGCATGAGCCCATGGATGCCTATGCTTGCATAAAGCACCATTTCTGAACAGAAGATGCAGACTTCATTGTGTCTCCACCAGGCAATAATGTTTTTGTGACTCATTAAAAATCATGCAGCCAGGGGTTACAGAGAGAAGTCAGGAAAGCTAGGATGGAGCCCCAGCTTTTTGACAACCTGTGGCATACTCATTTATAAAATTAGAGGGTATACTAAGGTAAATTCTCAGTTCTTCAGTTCTATTATCTTATGAACTCAGTGAAATTACAACCTAACACCATCATTAAGTTCATATAAATGGAATGTCTTTACATTTAATTGCCTGACTATCCCTCCATTTCAAATTTCATCACCTATAGGAGAAGGAATACAAAATTTGATGCCCTAAGCTTTAGCAGGCACCACTTTTTATCTATGATTTTGTTTCCATAATGGTCAGCAGGATGAAAACAAGTCTGATTAAAATGAAGCCCCATTACTGGAAACAGTCATATTGTCAAAGAGCCAAGTAGAATGGTTTTGGAGACATTTACAGGGTGCCTCTCTTCCATGCCTCCATTTACAGCCTCTCTCTCGCAACCTAGACTCTGCTCTCAGGTTTGTCCCTTATGGATCTTTGAGCCAAGTTGGGATAAGAGCTCTCCGTAAACAAATGCAGTATTTCTAGGTGGCTTTCCTGGGTGCCTCTCACTCTGTTTTTGCCTTAAGAGCAAAAATATACTTCATCCATAGTTCACAGGAAATTAATGTTTCCCCAACTACTCCCTCCCCTAGAGTCCTGGAAATATTTCCTCATTGGATTAGTGGCAGCTAAATATCTCAAAACTAATACAATTACCCTTAGAGAAATTGTTTACATTTTGTTTGTGAAATGAAGATGACCTGACATTGTGTCCCTTATAATTAAACATCTAGAGAGACAGAGCCTGGCTTTTGTTTTCATAAGAAATAAAGGTCTGCTCAATTCCTCTTAACACACTCACAGAAGGAACTCAACAAGCCTTTAGACCAGCTATCAATATGGACTCACCTGTTCCTACCTATAAATCAGAGATAATGAAATTTGCCACATCTCTGCTTTAAGCTCTGAATGAGGGTAGAGTTGTGGGTCAAGGAGTAAATTGCTGTATAAATGCAATACATTGATTTGTGAGCCTTTCAGATTTGGTTGGGGGAGGGGGGAAAGGGTTAATTCAGTTTTGCAGTAAGTGTTTTCTTTCTTCTCCAGTCTGGTCATGGGAACATTGGAAATTCTGGCAGTTGCTAAGCAAAAATTTAGCTGCTCTGAAATACCCAGCGGGAACCCAAGGTAAGGAATTACTGAGTTCAGATGAAGTTATGTCTGAGGATGGAATGCAACAGAGACCGCCCCCACGCCCACCCTAGCTGTGCCTTGCTGGGCTGTGGTTCGGCAGGCCATGAGTGCGTGCCTCCCTCTCTCTACCTATGGCCATACATCCTAATCAGAGGCCCCCTGCCCACAGCCACCGCTCCCTAGCTGTGCCTGTTCGAGCCTAGAGGTGTTAATGGCTTTCAGCTGCTCTGGGCCCTGGGATTTCCTCCCCTTTGCTGGTTCACATGCTCCCACGGGCTTGTCATTAAACTTCTTCTGGGCATTTGTACCTCCATGTCAATGAATATTAATAACACAGATAATCCTTAAGTTATGATAGATACCAAAGTGTAAGGAGTCAAAAGAGCTATCAGTAGCATTTTCCCCACTGTCTGAGAAAGTGGTAAATATATCTTTTCTCTCTTAGTACTCCATTTCTGTAGTCAGCATTATCAAAGGTAGTTTTTCTTGATCCCATGTGGTTTCATTCCCATCACACCTGTGAGCACACATGCACATACCTGCACATTTTTTATTAAAAGCTGGTTTCCAGCCCTAGGATTTTCTGGGACTCTGCCCATCTCCTCTGTTTCCCATAACCTCACTGACATCAAAGAGCAAAGGCTCTATTTCCAATCTTCCCAACTCTACTTCAGATATTCTTCCTGAGGCCCCACCCAGACCAAGCCTGGGGTTCTCAGGACCCAGAGGACCAAGGCAGCAGACAGAGTGGATGGAGACACTGCAGACAACCACACCACAAAGCATGAACAGTACAATATTGGGGCAAACAGAGAGACGTAGTGAGGCAGGAATGCAGATAGCATCATGTGAGACCCATGGCCTGAGGAACTGACTTTATCAGAATTTCATCTTAATTCGCATGTAGGAGTCTTGGAGGAAAAAGAAGAGTGAAGACAATGGCTTATGAAATACAATGTCCAGGTGGATGTGCTATTGGAGGACAGGAAACCAGATGACTCCCAGAATCTGTGCTCTACAGAAGAAGAGAATGAAATGAGGACAGTGCCTGCTGAGATCCATCAATCAAGATATAGGATTTGGACTTAGATAAGCCCTTTTCTTCATCTCCTACAGTTTTTAGGCTTGGAATCCTATGATTAAAGAGCTTGCCTATGTTTACATTGGTAACGTTTTATTTCCCTTGGCTTTGTTAGTCTATTTCTTTTAGAGCCAACATTGGTTGCACATTGGGATCATCCCAATGGGCAAATTTTAAAATACTAATACCCGAGTCTCCCCTCCTACACCAGATTTTAATTTACTTGGTCTAGGAAGTCATTTTTGGCATCTGGACTGTTAAAATCCACTCTGCCCCCAGATGATTCCAGTATTCAGCCAAAGATGAGAATCACTGCTTTAGAAATTGTCATCCAGACTTCCCTGGACTTGGGGAGTTAAGAAGAAGTGTTTTTTAGCCATTGACAGGTAGGTGAGAATGACACTGAGCACTGCCAGAACTGTGGCACAGGACACAGTGGCAAAGGGATCAAAAGGAGGCTGCACCACACAGGACATACCGAGTATTACCTAAAGGACTTCCAGTGATGCTCTTCCCCATCTCACCAGACTGTTTTTCTTTGAGCAGTGGTTCTCAAACTTGAGCACCATCAGAACAATCAAGTGGTTAGAGCTTGTTAAAACACAGCCTGTTGGGACCCCCACCAGAGTTTCTGATTTGGTAGTTTGGGAGGGAAGCTATAATTTGCATTTCTGACCTGGTCCTGAATGATGCGACTGGCCCAAGGAGTGCACTTTGGGAAGCATTGCCCTTGAGAAAGTGCTTTCAGTCTATTTCTTAGTCTCCTTTGTTTTCTGTGATTAAGAGAGCAGTTTCTTTACAGCCCTGCAGAGAGCCTTCCTACTCTGTGACCACACACAGAGTGGCATCAATCATCAGGGCAGCCAAACGTTATCTGTTTCCCACCAGGTGCTTGCAGCTACACAGTGCCCGAGGCCAATGCAGAGGTTCATTGGGAACTTGGGTTTTCCATGGCTGTCATTAAAGAGCTTGGAACCTACACAACAAGAAACGCCCCTTTGTCAGCAAGAGCATTTCCTCCTATGATCACAAACGTTTTCCAGTCATGAAGAAAACTCAGGAGACGCATAGGAAGAAAAATTGCCAAGTCCATGGCTATAGTCCCAGTCCATCCTGAAAACCAAATTGAAAAGAAAACTAGAGAAATAGTTTGGCTTCTCTCTACCCATTGCACTACTCTTTGGCATAATCGGATTTGTCCAAATTTCTCATCTTCAACATTTGCAAAGAGACTATCCCTTGGGAAGTAAGAGGAGTAGCTAGAGGGGTTTCAAACATTTTTACTGATAAAGGAATAGTCAATTTCTGTTTTCTTTTCTCACAAACACAAGCATCTCATCATTCATTTTTAATTATTAGCTTTTCTTCTTTACACTGAAACACACATTGGAAATGGCAAAATCAGTGCTGCTGATTTTCTCCAGCCTCAGCAAAGAAAATGTACTGGCTAGGACAAACATCTAAACTCCATTCGGCTCTTCCACAGTTACCTCTGTGCAAAGGTTCAGGTTAGCCACCCTGATACCTCCATCTAGGTGAGGACCACGATAACCTGTTTGTTTGCATCCCGCATCCATGCTGATGCTTTGGGATCGTGGGGGACTAAATCTAAAAGCTGGGACTGCCAACATCAGGTTGTGTCCCTGGTTCTCTGGGATAGACAGGTCTTTGCAGCAGGTGTAAATGTGCCCAGGAGGCCTAGATCAGGGATTGTAGACATGGACCCACAGAGAAGAGGAATTTTTCCTAAAACCACTTGAATGAGCTCCAGGTGGCATGACGAGGTAGCCCAGTGTGTCCTGAAGTCTACAGTATGAGATACAAATTTTGCAAATATTAGCTGTTTCTGGGTGTCATGGACACATAACTTTGAAAAATGTGGGGTTAAAGAAAGTCTATCACATTAGTTTCTTTATTTCAGGACTTCTCAGAACTTTGAATATACTAATGTGCATGGTGAAATTTCAAGAAAGAGGTTTATTGGACCTTAGGAAATGTATTTGGTCATAGAAAAAAGTAGGGGAACTTCTCTGGGGACATTTGTGAGGAATTGCCTTAGGAGACAATAGACAACGGCTAGCCTCTTCTTGCAGAAATTCTACATTCCAAGTTTCCAATACCTATGACAAGGGACTGAGTCTTAACAAACCAGCAAAACTCCAGGGTGAGGCTGGAGGCAGCCACAGCCATGTCACTGTCACCTAAGAAACAAAGTGTGTGAAGCTTTTTGACTGTTCTTTCTGCTCCCTCCCCATCACCTCGCTGGGGTAAGAAAGTGATTCTGGTGGAAAAGAAAAACCAAGAGAGGACTTTAAAACACTAAGTTCCAACTTTTATAGGCATATTTTAAACATTTGCTTTCACTACCTTACATATAAAATATTTGGGTCAGAATACTCTTGGCAAGAGAGCTCTGTTTTGCCTGGAGACCCTTACAAGGGGACAAAGCATCTCGGTGGAAATCGCTTTTTGACTCCAAAAACACCGACCATTAAATGTGTACATGGGTAGTCAAACAAAAGGCCCAGAATCAGAGACTGTGTTACCTACTCTACTAGTTCCCTTACTTGCTTCTTTTGCTCTGATACAGATATAGTTTGACATCTGACCAAATACGTCAATGTGGAATGTTTTTGCTATTAGTCATGTTGTATTCTAACATTTGAAATGCTTTCATGTTCCAAAACTTCAGAGTATTGTTATGTTACATTAATTCTATATTACTATTATATGATTTCACTTCACATAATCATATGATTTATGCTCACAATGATGTTATGCTTATGAAGTAAGCATTGTCAATATTCCCCTTTTATAGGTGAGAAACCACGAAAACCAATTTCTGAATGAAATTCAACAACTATACTAGATCACGCGATTAGTGATAGCCAGAGCCAGGACTTAAATCAAAATCTGTTTGAAACCAATGCCTGTGTTCTTCACCACCTCACAAGTTACGTTCTTAATTATCGGAGTAAGTTTGAAAAAGAGAAAAATTCAAACGGTTAAGATGATTTTTTAAACAAAACCTCAAAATACTTAACCCATCATTAGAAACTGAAAAGAAATGGATACTCACAATGCCAAAACATGTGGTGAACACAGAAGAATGGATGAGAACAGTTCAGAGCTTTTATGATCTGCAAATAATGAGATCTCACAGAGTTTACAGCAAATAAACAAACAGCTCTATAGATAAAATCTTACATTATGGGTCTTATCTCTTCAAATGTACTTTTAAAGATGCACTCCAAATTCTCAGAATCAAGGGATCTGTTTATTAAAAAACTGCACAGAAATCTTTAGCAATGTTTCTTTTTAGGCCACGAGGTTGATGAAAAAGACAGAACTTTACAGTCAGTAAAATGCAATTAATCTTCAAGTACGGTTTGTAAAGCACACTCATTTGTACCAATTAACTTCATTATTCTATTTGAAAGATTTCTCTTCCTCTCTGTATTTCACCTTCTCTTAAATTTTAAGTCTGAGCAATCTTTACTGCCTTCTTTCTAGATAAGATTGCAATAATTTGTCATTGGTGTGCAGACACTTTCTTAACTATTCCTGTGTTGCAAATAAAAGAGCCAGTATTGCTCAGAGGATCTCTCTAGGGCCCTGCAAAGCCAAACACTATAAAACAGTTAGACATTAAAAATGCGAAGAAAATCCCATAAAACCACACATAAAAGTGTGTCTTGCCTTGCCGTTTAAATGGAAAGATGATGCAGTTCAAGCTTTCAAGCCAAAGACTATTTTAGAATTAAACTTTCAATCAGAGCAGGAGTAAGAAGAGACTTCATTCTTTCTTTTTGCCCTCTTCTTTTGCTTGTAAAGCTGCCAATGTAAAAATCATATGCTGCACTGGCATTCTCACTGACCTTTTGATCTATCTCTCTCTCTCTCTCTCTCTTTCTCTCTCCTGTCCTCTCCTCTGTCACTCTCTGTCTCCCTGCCCCCCTTCTCTTTTCTCTCTCTGTCTCTCTCACATACACATATATACCCACACTGTAAGCAAAATCTGCCTTTTCTAGCTCATATTCCATGAGAAAATAAAAAAGCTGTGCTAAATCAGACCTCTAACTCTTGGAGAAACAACTTTTATTTTTTTGTTTAGGCTTATAACTTATAATTAGAAAAAATCTGAGAAATACAGTTCTGTTCATACTCACTGGAAGAGTTATTTAATTATTCAAAGGAGTTGATCTTTTTAAAAAAAAATAGACTGCATTTCACTGAAGGAGTAAAAAGTGGTCATGCAATCATTGATCCTACAATCATTCCGGTCAAGAGTGTGGACTAAGCTCTGCCACAAGCAATTGGTGTGACCACCAAAAGAACAGTGAAGTATGGCATCAACAGGAAGGTAGAAAGTCAAATTCCATGTATCTGAGTTTTAATCTCACAGTGTCCCAGGATAACTGTGTCACAGGGAGTCAGATACAGCATCCAGAAGGAGTCAAAACATCCGGGTGAGCTCTGGACTCTAGGGCAAAAAATGTCTATTTCTGTCATAGTTGAGACCACATTTCTCCATGTCCCAGTTATTGGAACAGATGCTGCCATGCTAAACTGCACATGCTAATCTGACAGCTTCCAACTACAAATACCCATGAGTCTCTAGGTATCTTCCTAGTTATCTGAACCTTTCTGGGAAGTTGAATGTCTCAGGAAATTATCGCCACCTCAGCAGCCCTCAAGCAATAACTGATTGGAGTTAATAAATAAATACCGGGCTTCATAGGCCTTTGGGGGAATAATTTGGACACATCTCCTACACTGCCTCCCATTTTCCCCAGGGGAATGGGGAGTGTTCAGCAAATATCCTAGTGATAAATTGCTCAATAGGACACCCTTTATTTGCTTCCTCTTCTTTCCATCTCATAGCTTTTAGGATTGTCTCCAAGATATACCTGTTGCACTTGAATCCTTGTATCCCCAGATACCCATCCAGAGACAGGTGCCCAAATGATGGGAAAAAGGTAGAAATAAGAAACTAGATTGATCACAAGATCCTAAAAGCACTCCACTGCCAAAGACCCTGTTTTCATGGCCCCCAATTTTCAGGACAGATGTCATGAGATATGGTATCCTGCAGTAACTAGGTTTAATTCTATGTATTACCAAGGTCAATTTTTCTGAGCCATGGCCCATCCAGGCAACCCAATAAAAAAAGTGCCTGCTTTTTTGGAAAAACCTAAATGACAATGAGCCATGGAAGCCATTCAGGAGTTGCAAGTGACCAAGATGGCTGGCCGGGAGGACCACATTTGTGCCAGGTAAACATTTTGGCTCCGTGAAGGCCTTCATGTGGGGTAGTGTGGAATGGATTCCAGAATGAGAACTGCCAAGTTTTCAGAAGTGGGGGTCTGGGGGAGCTCTGAGGTAAGCCCTTTGAGAGTCATGAGCCAAAGTTCTTCATCCTACATCTGGTCTGCTTCTCAGTCTCAGTAAAACCAGCTAAGGGTAGCTGTACAAGGTAAGTACATAGGAGACCCAGGAGAATAGGAAGTAGGGCATGCATTGAGGTAAATAGATTCATAGGTAAATCTATGGAAACCTTCTGAAAGAACACATTCGCTCTAACGGTAATTGAGGGGTTGGGCCTGGGACAGAACAAACAGAAACCCATAGGAACAATGATGTGTTCAACCATCTCCAGCATGACAGGTGATAGAGGAAGACAGAGGATAAGATCCTGTGATTAAGTCTTGGGACATTAGCATGGCTTCAAAAACCCCTTGGATATCTGAGAAGTCTAAAGAAAGTCAATATAGCAAGAAAAAAATGAATGAGAGAAAAACTGATAGAAAATGAGGTTGCAAAGTAAGACAACAACTAGATCATTTAAGGACTTGCAAGCCATTTAAGAAGTTTTGGCCTCATTCTAATTGCAATGGAAAACCACAGGAGAGTTTTAGGTGGAAGAACGATATACTCAGCTTTGAATTTTAGGAGATCACTTTGGTTGCTTAGCAGGAGAATGGGATCACATTTGTTGACCATATTGGAAACTATGCTACGTGCCCTCTATGCTCATTTTATATAACTTTTATTCCATGTCTATGGAGCAGGTCTTTTTATGATCTCTGTGGCTCAGAGAGAGTGTGTCTAGCCCCAGATCACCTACTAGTGAGTGACGGAGGTGGGACATCAATCCAGCTGTAGCCAGTCTCAAAGACTGAGCTCTAAACATACATCAAGACACTCTTGAGAACCTGAATGTAAAGTCTCTTCTCCCAACTCACCACCCAATGTTTGTTGATGTTCCTGTGGACCCAATAATTTATATCACAGAATCCATTATCGACTCAATTGCTTTCCAGTGTGATTTTGGGGTTTTAATGGATCATGGCTTTGTTTGGGAGTGTCACTTGCTTAGGGTTGCAGGTGCACCTTTTTCTACTCATGAATTTTTTGTACCTAACCATAAATTGTGCTACTTTCTTGGTGCTTTGAAGACAGGTTGGAGAGACAGTAGGCCATAGCTTGGGCCAGTATCACTTGGGACCCTTGAGTTCCTAGAATCTTTTTTAGTAGTCTCAAGCTGAGGTTGGGCTTTTGACTGGTACTATAGCAGTAAAACTCTAACAGGGTTTTAAGTGGTTCCTTAAGTGGGAATTTGCCCAGGTAAAACTTTCCTTGTACAAACATGGAGGATCTTAAATCTTGGGACATCTATCCCTGCTTCCAGCTGACTTACTTTTTCTCCTCCATTACTGATAATCATGTATCCACTCTGTCATTAAATCTCTAGAAAGATTCCATGAGTTTTGCATCACAGGACAGTAGTTTTGTTTTGTATTTACAGAAAGTTTCCTGTTACCCAAATGCCACCCAGAAATAAGCAAATCCAAGTTCCAAGCCCCAACTTTTACAAGTCTTTTTTTATTTTTTATTTTTTATATTTTTAATCATTGTTCAAATACAGTTTTCTCCTTTTTACTCCCAATCCAGACCCCCCTCCCACCCTCCCCACTTCCCTCCCATTACCACCCTCTCCTTAGTTTATGATCATGTGTCCTTTAAGTTTGTTCCTGTGAACCCTTCCCACTGTCCCCTTAAATTCCCTCTACTCTCTTCTGTGGGCACTGTCAGCCTGGCCTCTATTTCAGTGTCTTTGGTTACATTTTGTTTGTTTTTTTGTTTTGTTATTTAGGTTCCTGTTAAAGGTGATATCATGTGGTATTTGTCTTTCACTGCCTGGTTGTTTCGCTTAGCATAATGCTTTCTAGTTCTATCCATGATGTTGCAAAGGGTAGGAGCTCCTTCTTTCTTTCTGCTGCATAGAATTCCATTGTGTAAATGTACCATAGTTTTTGGATCCATTCATTTACTGATGGGCATCTTGGTTGATTCCAGCATCTAGCTATTGTAAATTGTGCTGCTATGAACATTGGGGTGCAAAGGTTCTTTTGTATTGGTGTTTCAGTGTTCTTAGGATATAGTCCCAGCAGTGGAATTGCAGGGTCAAAAGGCAGATCCATTTTTAGTTTTCTGAGGGAGTTCCATAATGCTTTCCATAGTGGTTGTACCAGTCTGCAGTCCCACCAGCAGTGCACTAGGGACCCCTTTTCTCCACAACCTCTCCAACACTTGTTGTTTGTTGCTTTGTTTATGATGGCCATTCTGACTGGTGTGAAGTGGTATCTCATTGTGGTTTTAATTTGCATCTCTCTGATAGCTAGCGATATTGAACATCATTTCATGTGTCTTTGGATTTTCTGTATGTCCTCCTTGAAGAAGTGTCTGTTCAAGTCCTTTGCCCATTTTTTAATTGGGTTACTTGTCTTCTTAGAGTGGAGTCTTGTAAGTTCTTTAAATATTTTGGAGATTAAACCCTTGTCTGAGGTATCATTGGCAAATATGTTTTCCCATACAGTTGGTTCTCTTTTAATTTTGATACTGTTTTCTTTAGCTGTGCAGAAGCTTTTAATTTTGATGAGGTCCCATTTGTTTATTCTTTCCTTTATGTCCCTTGCTCTAGGGGACAAGTCAGTAAAAAAGTTTCTTCGTGAAATATCTGAGTTTTTTCCTACCTACGTTCTCCTCTAGGACTTTAATGGTGTCACGTTTTATATTTAAGTCTTTTATCCACCTTGAATTTATTTTTTGTATATGGTGTAAGTTGGTGCTCAAGTTTCATTTTTTTTGCACGTGGCTGTCCAGTTCTCCCAACACCATTTGTTGAAGAGGCTATTTTTATTCCATTTTATGTTGCTGCCTCCTTTGTCAAATATTAATTGACCATAGAGACTTGGGCTTATTTCTGGGCTCTCTGTTCTGTTCCATTGGTCCATGTGCCTGTTTTTATGCCAGTACCAGGCTGTTTTGATTACAGTGGCCTTGTAATATAGTTTAGTTTCAGGTATTGTGATCCCTCCTACTTTACTTTTCTTTCTCAAAATTGCAGCAGCTATTCGAGGTTGTTTATGGTTCCATATAAATTTTGAAGTGTTTGTTCTATGTCTGTGAAATATGCCATTGGTACTTTAATAGGAATTGCATTGAATGTGTAAATTGCTTTTGGTAGTATGGACATTTTGATGATATTAATTCTTCCAATCCATGAACACGGTATATGTTTCCATTTGTTTGTGTCTTCCTTGATTTCTCTCCTCAGTGTTATGTATATTTAATGTATTCTTTATCAATGAGACTACATAACTGACACCCAGAAAGGCAAGACAATTGCTTGATTTCATTTGTCTACTTTCAAAATCCTCTACATAGTGATTATTCCTCTGCTCATTTTAATTTCTCACATGCATAAAAATTAAAACCTTTCTACATATCAGACGCTGCCTGCTCCTGAGTTTCCTGTTATCGTCCACACTCCTTCCAGCCATTGGAGATGGTATTCACTGCCTCTTCTTCCCACTCACTTTCTCTCAGCCTCACCATGCAGTGAGCACTCTGCAAGCCTTCAACTCACTTTTCAATGACAGTGTCTCATCAAAAGTGAGCTGTATTATAAACATCAGAGTTGCTAAGAAATTAGATCTTAATTGTTTGAAAGAAAGAAAGAAAGAAAGAGAGAGAGAGAGAGAAAGGAAGGAAGGAAGGAAGGAAGGAAGGAAGGAAGGAAGGAAGGAAGGAAGGAAGGAAGGAAGGAAGGAAGGAAGGAAGGAAAGGAAGAGAGAGAGGAAGGAAGGAAGGAAGGGAGGGAGGGGGGGAGAGAATTAAGTGACATAATAGAGGTAATAGCTAACCCTATGGTAGTAATCATATTGGAATGCAGGCAGACCTTGCAGATATTGTGGGTTTGATTCCAAACCAGCACAATAAAGCAAATATTACAATAAAGCAAGTAACTCAAAACTTTTGGTTCCCCAGTACATATAAAAGTTATGTTTATATTATATTATATTCTAATAAGTGTGCAATAACATTATGTATAAAAAACAATGTATGTACCTTAACTTAAAAATATTGCTAAAAAGTGCTAATCATCTTCACAGCCTGTTGGAGAACTGGGCCAATACACTGGCTTATGGCAGGGTTGCCACAACCTTTAACTTGTAAAAAACACAGTGTCTACAAGGCACAAAAAGCAAAATGCAATACAATGAGGTGTGCCAACATAAATATATCAAATCAACACCTTGTACATATTAAACTTACACAATATTATATGTCAGTTATATCTCACTAAAATACAATTTTTAAATCATACACAGGGTAAGCTTTTTACATTTTAAATATATTTTATATTGTTCAAATACAAAGGAAAATAGTTTTTCTTAAGAAAAATGGAAAATGGGAGTAAAAGGGAGAAAACTATACTTGAACAATGATTAAAATAAAAAATAGGAAAAAAAGAAGAACAGAAAAAAAAACAAATTGAAAGATGCATAGCAATAGAAAAATGGTCAAAGACAGTGAATGGATAATTGACAAGAGAAATTCAAATGGACAATAAACATATGAAAAACATTCAACATCAGATTTAAAAATGAAAATTGAAATCATGAAATGCTCCTTTTTATCTATCAGATTTTCGAGATTAAATATTTTCCCAATCTCAGAATTTAGAGAACTTTCTAGGAAACTGCATTCGTATTGCTGGAAAAATGTGAATTACAACATTCTCTTCAGAAGCTAGTTCAGCAAAATGTCACAAAAGCCTTAAATTATGAGTAGAATCTATGCAGACAATTTAATTTCTTTGTTAAAGAGAAAACTAGTAACATGAGTCAATTCTATCTATATGTATAATTATAGTGTCATTATTTAGAATAGTATAAAATGGGAAACAAACTAAATGTTCATCAACTGGGGATTGTCTGCATCATTTTTAGTATGTCCACATGAAAGACTCCATGGTACCATTAGAAATCACATACCAAAGGGATATGAGAAAAATGTTTACAGTGTGTTGCTAAGTGAATAAATCAAGTATGAAAATAACATGGATTATTTCATTATAATTGTTATTAATCATATTTGAGACTTGTACACATACATAGGACAGGATACTGAAAGATGACAAAATGAAAAGTAATTAGTGGTTATTTCTGGGTGGTCCCATTTGGAGAGGTTTTTATTGTTTTTTGTAATCTTCTATGTTTTCCAAATTATTTATAATAAATAAACCTAACTTGAAAAAATGCAACCTTTAGGATCATTGAAAATATCCTCATATCAACATCAGTATTCATCTGTATTCTTTTTTCCTCTAATTTATCTTAGTTTACCCAACTAGCTCTAGCTATGGGCAAAAAAAACCCATACCACCTCCTTTTTCTCCATCTTCTTCCATTGTTAATATTCCACTACCCTTGCTTTTTGTTCAGTAAAATATGAATCAGTGATTGAAATATAGTCAGCACTATGCCAGTTACTAGAACCAATAATAACAATAGCAAATAATGACATGATGTTTTCTGGGTTTCCGGAATTATTCTAAGGGGTTTGTGAGAGAGAGAGAGAAAGAGAGAGAGTGTGTGTATTTCTCATACAACTGCTCTAGCTCTATGAAATAGATCTTAATATCATCTTCCTTTTATAGATGAGAAAACTGAGAAGAGAGGTTAAGTAACCTGTCAATATCACACAGCTAGTGTTTGTCCAAGCCTAGGTTCAGGTTCAGTCAGTCTGCCCTGGAAACTGCCCCAAATCACTTTGAGATACTACTTCCACAGAGATATCCTAGAAATAAGCAAGGAGTACCATGTGGCTCTATTACTCTCCATTTCAATATTTCAAGCTGAACCAAGGTGTGGGTTAAGTAAGAATTTGGGGGATAATCTGAGTTCTTAACTGCCATTTATAATATTTTTTCTATGGAAAAAATCATTGTGCATTCCAAATGACTGACCTACAAATGAAATTTACGAATAGCCTATTTGCAGGTTGGGGGTCGCCTGTATATCTCACAAGGAAATTATTGCCAAGGAAAAGACATGTGTTTCCATCCAAAATAAATGTCTGGAAATTATTTGGTCTTTGAATAAACTCAGGCCATCCATCTTTAGCCAGGAGTTTACTCTGAGGAGTCTTCATCAAGTTCTTACAATGTGAATAAAGACTTTTCAGAACACAAACATCAAATCACAGACGTGGTTCTGGAAGCCTCACGTTTCCACGTGGGCACACAGATGCTCCAGGAGCAGAGCCCTTGGCTGCCTGGCCTTCTGGAAGAGGGGCAGAAAGGCATGAATGCAGAGAATTTCCTGATCCTTTCAGAAACAGATGGATGCTGTGCTCTGTACTTCTCTGAAGACAAGATGTCTAGGAGGGAGAAAGGCTGAAAGTCAAGAGAGCCTTACATAATTTTTATTGTTTTTAAATGTGTTCTAATACATGCTTGGATTTGCCTGCTGGAAGTAGACCACATAATCAACAGGTTGTAATAATTGCTTACCACGCTATAGCAATCCAATTTCTAATTGCAACAGACAATTTGATTTTGTTTCATTTCAGTTTCCAAACAGTAATGCTGTCGTGGATTTTATTATTGTATAAAAGCAATAAAACAGCAGTGTATTGTGTCCTTAGGAAGGTGCATATTGGATTGAACACATTTTCTCCTATAATGGTAGGGGACAGTAGAGAGGTTTGGGGATAACACCAGCAATGTCCCTAGCTGAAAATAAACCCAGGAAAATCTAAAGGCACAGTTCACAATATTACTGTGAAAAAAAAAAAGCACTTCATTTGGAAAGCCAAAAAAAGCAACCAACTCTCCCAAACTGCAAGGACACTAGCCATATTGTCACAGAATGGAAATTTTACAAGATTAACAACAAACAAAATCAGAATCTATACTTATTATGGAAAAAGCAACCATGACCCCCTGGCCATTCCACAAAGAGTACTGGCCATTTTTATCACCACAAGAAAAAATTCTGAAATAGAAAATGACCTTTACCTGTAATGGTTAAGAAACTTATTGTGTACAAAATTTTTGTGTCCCCTCCAAATTCATGTGTTGAAATACAAATTCCCCCATATGATGTCATTGGGAGGAGGAGCCTTTGAAGGGTGGTTAAGTCATGAGGGTGGAGCCCTCATGAGTGAAATTAGTGCCCTTATATGAGAGACTCCCAGAGCTCTCTTGTCCCCTCTGCCATGTGAGGATGCAGCGAGAACTGTCAGCTGCAAACCAGGAACAGGGCCCTTGCCAGACATTGGATCTGCCAAAGCCTTGATCTTGAACACCCCAGCCTCCAGAACCATGAGAAGTAAATGTTTGTTGTTTAAGCCACTCAGTCTGATATTTTTGTTATAGCAGTCCAAATGGATTAAGATTCATTCTTTACACACAGCATACATTCAATGAGTGTTTAAAAACAGATTGCTACAATAGAAACTATTGTAGTGTTTGTCACTAACTTACTTTTTACACATAATAAATTTGCAGTCACATCTAGTTCTTAAAAGTTAAGAGGTTCCTGGATAATCTGCATGTCAAGTTATCTGAACAAATGGTAGTTGGTTCCTTGTGATCTGGTGGCTAAAAAGAATGTCTCTTATTAAAATGAGAAAAATGCCTTTTAGTCATTCATCAGCTCTATTCATAAACACTGTAAATCCCACAACATGGGTTTAGATCTGCTGAAGACTCTGATGGCATATCCTCAATACAATTAGTCTTTACTAATGTGCAATTTTGTTGTATTAGTGATTCTTTTTTGTTTCAGTTTTAAGTTCAGTAATACTGACAACAGGTTAGAACTATACTGTCCAATGTGATAGGCACTAACCAGATATGGCTATTGAGTCCCCCAAATGTGACTAGTCTGAAGTGAAATGCACTGAGAATATAAAATATACGCCAGATTTGAAGACTTAGTACCAAAAAATGCAAAATATCATAATAACTTTTGTATAGCTCACATGTTGAAATGATAATATTTTGGGTCATGTGTACTAAATACGCTATGCTTTAAAATTGATTTCACCCATTCTCTGCACTTCTGTGTTCTGCTGTGGGCTCCAGGAGGACCACCTCTGAGGACCAAGTCCACTGGCTTTCATGCTAGCTGAGTTCTTGTTCAGTTCAACCAATGAGTGGCCCCAACAGGAAATCTGAGAATGAGATGTTGGAATATTCTTTCCTCTTCTCCTCTCCCTACTTTAGGGTCATGTTTCTTGGAGAAGCTTGGTGTCTCCATGACTTCAGCTCCAACCTGGTAGCTCCTCCAAAGGCTTCCCCTTTCCCTGGACTCTGGCAACACAATGTCCTTCCTTTGTCACTTCAGCCCCAGACAGCAACAGTTCCCACTGTTGCTGGTCTCTGGATCCCTGCACATTTGTTACATCATCCCTTTATTCATGGCTATTTACTTGAAGCACCTGGGGTGAATTCTGTTTCCTGCTGAGACCTACTATATAATAGCCAATTTTTTCCTGTGCATACCAAAAGGAAAAGCCCAAATCCAAGGCCTGTAGACAAAATGTCTCCTGTTATGTTAAGATGAGCCTGATGCACAGAAATCAGCTCACTCCTCTTTTTAACTATCCAAGTGCTCCTCAGTGACTCATTCATACAATATGTTTAAAGCTCAGCCTATAGTGAGCAAGGTACTGTGCTGAGCCCCTGGGTGACAAGAAATTCCCAAGTCTCAGTCTCACCTCAGCAATGTGAGCCAATGAGGAAAGCCCACAGAAGACAAACATATGCAGCTGAGAGAGTAAGTGCTCACAGAGCTTCCAGTGCAGGGTTTGAAAGCTTAGGGGAAGAAAAAACTATGTGAGTGTGGCCTGGGTTTCTCTTGCAATTATTTCTCTAAAAAATAGTAAGAAACATAAAAAATTGCTTGACTATAAAACTTAGGTTAAGGAGTAGTATATGGTCGTAATAACAAGCACAGCTAATGCTTACCTAGTAGTTTGTATGTGTCTGGATACTCTGCTAAGCACTTTACATAACCATTACAGCTACCACTGCCATATAGTACTTGTAATGTCTCAGATACTTGCCAGTATATTAACTCATTTGGTCCTCATGATAACCTTAAGAGATAAATATTGTTTAGAAAACAAACTGAGGCATATTAAAATTTTACAACTTTATTTGAGCAAAATCGGTTCAAATCAGGCCAGACCAGAAGTGGGAAAGACCACTGCACCTACAAGAGCTAGTGGCAAGACCTTGATAGAGAAGACACAAAAGCAAAGCAAAGCAATTATTTGATTGGCAATGGCTTAAGTATTTGCCTTATTTGAGAAAGTCTCATTAACCACTTATGATCAGTTGTCTTTATATATTAATTTCTTAACCTTAAGGCACTTCCAGGCTTAGGTTTTTGTTTGCTTACATGGGCTCCTAAGGCATTAGAGCCACCTCAGTTTCATGGCCTCCTTATTTTATAAATTTAATGATGGTGTTGGAGCCCCCACTTTACAGATTCAAAAACTGGGATGCATGTTGGTTTCAACAACTTGCCCAAAGTCCCATAGCCAATAACAGGTAAAACTGGATGTCAAGCGAGGCATCTCAGCCCCAGAGAATGCATTCTTAGCCACCATGCCCTAAACTTCCCCATAGTTAATCTCTGGAAATAGTTACATCTCATTTAATCCTCACAATAAAAAGCCTCACCCCATACAGTTCTAAGGAAGGAGGTTCAGAATGTCTTTTAAAACTTGCCCAAGATCACATGACTGTTCACCATTATACTATAGTGCCTCCCAAATTGTCCTGGATAATGAAGTGGAGCCAAACTCTGGAAAGCTTTCAGTACAAAGATGAATACTTTGGTATATCTGTCATTATTTTCCACTTAATTCCTCTTATTTTTCCCTCATGGCTCATGTTTTTATCACCCATTCACAATCTTTGAGTCTTTTTCCATATCCAACTCCATATTTGTCTTCTTCTCTCCAATAATTTACCTTCTTTTCCTTATCTTTTTTCTGCATTAATTTTAACAATACTAGACATTTTCCCACTCCTGTGTGCAGCAGCTTCACAGACCAGTCTTGATTGCCCTAAACCAATCAACATGCATTACCGATCTGTGTCCAATGATTGGTTCTGAGATAGGAATAGCAGGGTACTGTGGCCAGCTTTCACAGGCTTCTAAAACTTAGTGGGGGCCTCTTGCCAACTCTGGATTTAATGATATCATTTTGGTAGGTTGAAATCAGTCATGGTAAGAGTATTTCTGCCAAGTAAATCAAATGCTACAATCTGGGCCATTTTTTCTTTCCTTTCTTTTTATTTTTCATTTTTGAGAAAGAGAAATAGAACATACGTGCTGGTGTTTTAAACATCTACACACTACTGGACAGGCATGACTTTGTTAGGTAGGTTAGACAGCAAACAAAGGCAGGAAAAAGGAGGAAAACATGTCTCACCTGTTTACTCAGCAGTCCTGAGCCTGGTTCAGTAAGATTGCCAGGCATTCCAAACACAAGCAAAACTCTGACAATGCAGGAGTAGGGGAGCCCTTAAAAGTCCATGTGTATCATCTCCATTAGCTGGGAAAAGGAAAACCTTGAGACTGTATATTCATCACAAGGCCTGGAAGAGGGAAGGGGCAGGGATCTACAGTGCCCCAAAAGCCTGTAGAACAACTTTGGTTAATTGTCTGCCTTCATTCATGCAAGCAAAATGAACAAATAGAGTCTAGAGCTAGATAAGGATTCAAGCTAACACACCCCCACACATACCTATGTTTGCGTAGTCACATCTCCCAGGGATAGCTGGCACCACTTTTACCTGTCAATCAATATATAACTCCCTCATCCTCATCCCAGCAACTATATACATCCTCAGAACAAAGGACTCACTCTCTCTGGCCACCTGGCCTCTGGCCACCTGGGTGCTGGCCACTCAGTCTCTGGGTATTCTGCTCTTGCCACCCTTGCTTTGCTCTCCCATTAGAACTTATCACTAATAAACTTCATCTGCATGCTAATAGGCTTACTGATCTGTAATTCTTTACTGCGTTGGCAAGAACTGAGTTTCTGCTGTTAACAACTTCCAGACTTTGGGGAAATTATTCCTCTGAAAAAAAAATGAGATCTCAGACTACTGAAGCTATTTTGCCGCCATGAGAGGACCAAACCACATGAAAAAATAATGGACCCGACCAGGTAAAAAATTAAAATTAAAAATTAAAGAGTCAGTGCCCTGATTGTAGACTTCTGAATTAAACACGTTGGAACTGTACATCTCTTTACTCTTCAGTTAAATAAGCCAGTAGAGTCTGTATTTTAAAACTAGTTGGAATTGGGATAATTTTATCAAAGATCTTGCGTTGATACACACTTTGGACTTACGAATAAGGCCACCCATATTGCACCACCCCAAGGGGACCCTTCACATTGAAATCATTGTAAAGAGTAATCCTTAGGGTTGACAGAGCACAGCCTGAGCAGCTATGTGTGACATGTGCAGTGGGTGTAACTAAGAAACAAGTTTACCTATTCTCTGTCATTCAACAAAAGCCAAAGCTTATGCTAGTTCCCCATTAACTCACTTTATTTTGTTGCTCCATTTTCATTAATCTCTTCTTATTCCCTGCAACAAGAAAAACACCCATTGATCTATTTTTATTTCCTCACTTCTTCCAACAGCCAACCTTTACATCTCTATATCCTTATTTCATGTTTTCTGTGGCCATTGGGAATTCCTAAAGAAATGAACAGACTCTTTAATGTTAGCTGGATCCATCAATTAATCAATGTTTTCTCACCCATCTTGCAAACTGGTTCATTTTGTTATTTTGCTTTCCATTTCCCTCATATTGGCCAAACTGGCCTATTTATCATCCTTCAAATATGTCCAACAAATATGTGTTTCAACACCTCTGTATGTGGTGCTGTTCTAGCCTTGAATTCCATGTTCCCTTTACCTTTCCCTATTGAAATCTTATGTTTCCAGAAACCCCCAATTCAAATCCCTTCCCTTATGATTGTGTAATGTTATTATAAGAAACAGATTTCTTTAACCAAAAGAGCTAATCTGTTGGATAAAATTTACAGGGCTAACTCAAAAACTAGGGCATCAAAGGCATGCAGGTCTCATGTGAATCTGGAGTTGGCAGTACCAGAAAATCAGAAATGAAAGTTTCTCTGTCCCTCTCTGGGACCCAAGTCTCTACTTGTCTGCTGCTTTCTTCATATCTGCTTTATTATTCTCATTCTCATCATACCAACTCTGTACTCTATATGTCTGATGGCTTATTTGTCTCATCAATTCCATAGTCTAGTGGAAGCAGAGTACATACTCACTATGTCCTAACTTCTTAATTTCTTGGAGAGAAAAGATGAGAAATCCAGCTGAGCTAATGGCTTGACTCCCCTGAGTCTGAAGTCCACCCCTTGACCAGTCAACCATGGAACCAGGCTGAACCTACATGAGAACTTGAGAAAAGAGCATATATGGGCATAAAAAACATGACTGGCATCTCTAATATACTACTCATCCCATACAGAGCAATCTGAACTCCCACATACCCTATTTATTTTATTCACCTTATGCTGGAGCAACTTTATTTGTGTCTTACTTCCTCCCTAGGGTACAGGAAACATACTTGTGTTATTTTATGTTTATCCTATGTAAGAACTGGCATTATAGTTGGGTTTTACAGGAATCAGACTCTGAAATGTAGTTTATGTGCAGGATGTTTATTAAAGAATGTCCTTTGTATCAAGACTTGTGGAAAAGAAAGAAACGAAGCAAGATTGGGCAGAGAGAGCCAGTAGGCTGCCATCAAAAGCAAGTGGCAGCCTCAGCCTAGTTTATGGGGAGCTCTGGAGTCAGACTGTGATTTCAGCATTGACCTAGTTAGGCTGGGATAGCCAAGTGTCTGCACCATGCATCTCTCAGTCCTCAGATGTGAGCCTCCCAGGAAGCAGTATGGATTTGTACAAGGAAGCTCTCTCCAAATGAGGCAACCCTGAAGAGGCTAATTGCTGAGGGCTGTGCTATCAGCAGGCCCATCAGCATGCCCAGCTCCTGTCCTCTTTTATTGAAAAGAGATCTGGATGGCACACAACACAATAACCACATGTCAACTGCAGTCACCATTGTGCATTACACAATACATGTGTTTTCCTGTGTGTTAGCTACTTCAAAGCAGTGAGACAGAGAAGGCAGCAGTGAGTGAGGGATGAAGGGAGAGGGAAAGAATGAAAATAATTGTTGAATGAAAGAGTAGATGGATGAATCTATCTTAAACAGATCCTACAGGAAAATAAAATTAAAAAATAAAATAAAATAAAATAAAATAAAATAAAATAAAATAAAATAAAATAAAATAAAATAAAATAAAATAAAATAAAATAAAATAAAATAAAAACCTGCCCCAGCCACATGGTTCTGTTGGTTGGAGCATTGTCCTGTGCACAGAAATGTTGCAGGTTTGATTTCCAGTCAGGGCATATACCTAGGCCGCAGGTTCTGTGCCCGGTTGTGGCATGTATGGGAGGCAAATGATCAATGATGTTTCTCTCTCTCTCCCCCTTCTTCTTCTATAATGCCAGTTCTTCTTCTTTTAAAATCAATAAAAATACATCCTCAGGTGAGGATTAAAGAAAAATCCCAAGATTTGAAGTTAATGGTATGTATAAATTCCACATCTGCCACTTACTATGACTTTCAGCAAGTTACTAAACATCTGTCACTTCCCTTCTCTCCCTTCTGATTGCAGTAAATATATTCCATGTATGTCTGTCTCTCATATTTGTGTGACTCAGAGAAAGAATACAAGTGGAGGTCCCTGTCCTACATGTGTGACACCTCACACACACAGTGGGCACCTCAATTCACTCAGTCCTATCTGCACTCTGCCCCAACACTCTTGTTAAAAGCAGCAACCCACCCCCCACCCCCAGCACACCCATGGACTTAAGTGTGTATACCAGAGATGTGCCCCATCCCCAGCTGAATAGGCCTAGAAAGAGGCCCTTGCAGGCTCTGAATTGCTCTCCTCTTTGCCCACAATTTCCTCACTTCATGGGGAGGAGGGAGGAGGAAGGGAAAGTGGAATAAAATAAAATAAAAAATAAATTGAATTGTTAACTGGCTTAAATCTTTTAGATTCTCATTTGTCAATGGCTTTGTTTGATTCCAGCAGTTCTCCATTGACTTCAGAAAGTCCTAAATATTTTGCAAGATTTACAAGTTTGCTTTACAATATGTTTGTAGTGTGTAGGACTAGCCTATATCTGATGATTGCTTGCAATGTGTGGAGGTGATAGGTTCCATTCTCTAGAGTTAAACTGGGAGTGATGTTAAAACAGGGATGATTTTATGCATGGTTAGCAAATTGGTGACTGTTCTTGTATTGTGGTGCACTTTGCTTCCCTCTGAGCCATTTACATTTGGGAATTTGAATAATGTATCCTCAGACAATGAGCACCTTTGTATTTTAGATGTTGCCTTTGTATGAATGGACTAGCTATTGGAGCAGGATACCCACTCTGATACTACAGACAGAAAACTGGACTTTCTAGGGTGACTTCTATGCGTCTGTTTACGGTCTGAGCTAGAAGGAAACACAACAAACCAAAAGAGAGGAATTAAAAAGAAACACAAGTGAGACAAAACAAAGCCTCCTTGTACATAAGGTAAAGAAAAAGCCACTTGTACCATCAACAGTACTAGTGAGTGCTACTGGTTAAGATAAAAGATCTGAGCTGCCAGCTGTTTCTAACGAATGTCTTGTATAAAGAAAAGACTGTCACATCCAACACTTGCTTAGGCTATTAAGGACATAGAAAAAATATTAGAAAAGTATTGTGGAAAAGCAAAGAAATAGCATTTATATTTTAAGCCCCCATATAGTGCACACCTCCTTCTGGTGCCTCCAGCTCCCATACAATGGCCCTGTGAGTGGATAGTGGCCACCTGGAGGGCCCTGGGGGGACATCCCTCCTCCGGATGCAGACACAAAGGAGAAGGGAGCTGCTGGCTTAACATCTCAAAGGGGAAATTCAATGATTCATTTTTAAATGAACAAATCAAAAAAGGAGTTCACAGGACATGGATGAAATAAGCTTTCCTCAACGCCCACCCCCCCCCCCATGTCAAGTCATGACTTCCGGGAATAAAATGAGTCTTGGATCATGATAGGTTAATTCCTCAGTCTGGGGTTATTGTATCATGCCTAAAAGTGTAGAACTTAACACCATCCTTGGTGCAGACTTGGGGTTTAGATTCTGCAAAATTTATGTTCTGATTTTTAAAAATCCACTTAGTTCCATGAGGCAGACTCTCTGTTTTCTTTCTATGCCTCTGAGCCAAGAAATGGAGTTTTCCATATTTATGAACTTGGAAGTATTTTGAGGATCCCAGCTATAAAAGGAATTCCAGTTACAGCTTTTCACCTCATTAGGGCCAAAGACATATCTCCTTCCTCTCATCCTCACTAGGACAAGAAAACCTTCGCCCATCCCGTAGCTCTGTGCCATGGTCTGATGGCTTCAGCTCCTCTTCTTTATTTTTGCCATTGGGGGACTTTCATCACTTCACCTGTTATTTGTAGATTCACTATGCATTTCTACATGACTAACAAGGGAAGAGAATCCACATCAGCTGACTGCCCTATAGTGGATCCAGGTTCCAAGTGCACTTAGTAGCATTTCTTCCAGTTCTTCCTTGTCTTTCCTCCTCTCTTCCTATTTCTCACTTCCACTTATACTGTATTCTTCCCTCAGCTCTCAGGTTTCACCTCACAAGCTAGGTAGGGTAGCAGCTCTATGAAACTGAGAAAAATACTTGCTACTTTCTGATTCCATGTGGCCAAGCCACGTAGCTCTCAGTGGCCAAAAGGTAAGATTCACGCACACACACACACACACACACACACACACACACACACAAAGAGGATGAGAAATGACAATGCTTTAGGGCAATTTGTTGAATATTATCAAACATATTTTTGGCTGAGCCCTCAGCTCTAACTCTCGATGACATTTCACAAGTTAAGAAAGCATCATCTTTGAAGTGATCTTGTGAAAGTGATGAAAAAATTTAAATCTACAAATCAGTGTTGCTTTCTTTTGATTAGAAAAAAATACATTAAACTTAAGGTCATCCCTCACCAGGAGAATGCACTAATGTTTAGGTGCAAATATCCCAAATCTTTTAAACTTTCATAGCCAGGTACTTCTTTTAATGCATTCTTAGATTTTCCAGGTAGGCAAATTGGACATTTCCTCCTGTGTATCAGTTTCCTCTCAGTTATTTCTCCACAGTAACTTCAAGAACCGTCTCCATGAAGCTTGCACTGCATGTGGCTTTGCTTCCCTGGTTCCTGTGCCCAAAGCAGCATCCTTCCTAGGGTCATCAGTGGCTTCTGGTCTGCCCTCTGTCTTTTACACTAAATACTCAAATTCCTCCCTGGGGGGGAAATTTTTTTCACTTTTAATTTTTAAATCTCTCCATATAGCTATATTACTTTTGACTACCATGCCAAGGTGAGACTGACAGATGTGGACAGTTATTACTGCTGCTGCTGAGTACTGGTTACCTTAGAAATGCAGGGAAAACAAACATAGTGTTACCATAAGTGATTACCTAGACATTGAGAAGGGGAGCAAAGGGACTTAGACATTAAGCAAATATAATGGGGAGCATAAGCCTGATTATTCAGCCAGGAAGCTACAGCTTCACACTCCAGGGGACCACAGCTTTGTGCTCCACGTAGGTAATTAACACTCCTCCTTCCCCACCTCCAGTACCCAATTGTTGGGGTGAGTAGAGGGAGGTGCTGAACCATAGAGGTCTGTCAATCTAATTACAGGGTGGACCTATCAAAGCCTACAAAAACTTGGGAAGCTGATTGGTCATTTTGAGAAATCACCTGGTCTGTCCCTAATCCAAGCTCCTACATATAACCCCAGGGAAACAAAGAAGCTCTCTCTTTTCCTCATGACCTGTACTTGCAGAGTTCACTTGCCTGTTCTCTCCATGGACATGAGGCCCTAGAAGCCACATGGCTCATGGCCATGCAATCCCACACTCAGGCTCCAGCAGGGGGCATGAGCACTGAGAAAAAGCAATGGGCTGCAGGAGAAAATACACGCTAAACTGGCCGGATGCTGGACTGGACTGTGCTTTAATATGGAGCAGAAACTCTGGGCAGTGACCTTTGCTCTGGCCCTGCTGAAGACAAGGTTGGACATTTTCCATGGCAGAGAGAGGGAAATGGGACAGTAGGAAGTCAGGGATTAGCTCCTATCTCCACAAGATTAAACCGGGCCACACCACAGTCTCCCGTGCATGCGTCCTTGGTATGCTCTCCTTGTGATCCCGTGGAAGAATCTAATTCCCACCACCAACAACAGGAATTTTAAGGAGCTATCAGGGAACCCCCTCACCTTGAGACTTTTGAAAAATAGCATAGAGCAAATAAGTCACAAGCCCCACTTGCATTGATCAGGCTGGCGTTGTGGCTGCATGTTCAAGAATCAGAGTAAGAGAGACAAGAAGCTGAGGAGAAACAAAAGTTGATTGTTTCCAACAGTTCTGAGGCAGAAAGCTCTGTGCTTCTTTTAAACAGATTGATTTATAGCTTGTGATATTATGTGCAAGAGCACCCACAACCCGAAGTGTTTGGTGTCTTGACCTGTAAAAATAAGTCTATTAACCCTAATCAATCTCCCACTACGCAGAGGTGCCTGAAATTTAGTAGGAAAAGGGATGATGTGGTCTTGCAGCTCTGGAACTAACCATTGTCTCTGGCAATCAGCAAGGTCTTTGCTGTAGCAAATTATCATTCCAAGTACCACAGTGGGGAAGGGGATCCCATCTTTTAATGAGAAAATGGAGGATTGTTTTCATTTTTAATTGCTGGGGCTAATTAAGCCCTGGGGCTCTCATGTGGCCCTGGACCCTGGCGGGTGCGTGTTCCCAGGCGCTTCTGCAGAGCCTTGCCCCAGCTGTGGGTATGCTGCCTGTCCCGACTTCCTGCTGTAATTAGTATGGACCTCTCTGCCGATTAAGTACTTTATTACAGAAACTAATTATGAAGTCTATAGCTGGTTCACTGTGCTTTAGGAAGGATTTTCCTGTGCTTTGTGAGGGGAATTCTAAGGGTGGGTGTTGTTTCAATTTTTGAAGGACAAAATAGGAATTGGCACATCACACGGATGGTCAAATGTTAATATATCCCTGGAAAATGGAAATATTGAAAATTCACACCAGGAAAACCAAGCAAACAAAGCTTCTTTTAAACTGAGATTTGGGCTGGGGGTGGGGAGGAAATAAATGCTATCATCTAGCAGCACCCACAAATTGCTATAACAAAAGCTCCCTGTAGGATCCCCACACAAACCCTGTGGTGAGGAATCTGCACTTGGGCTAACACATGCGTCCAGGATGAGATCATGTAGCAAAAGGTTTCAGTAAGAACTACATATTTTCCCCTGCAATACTATTGCCATAATGTTTTCACAGAATTCATTGTGGTGTTTGGAGAAAAGACAAAAAGTGAAGAAGGATGAACCTGGAAGACTGGGAATTTGTAATAGTCTTTAGTCAATTATTGCATCCCTCCTCTTAAAGTCCTTTTTCTATGGAGAATAAAGAAAAGAATGAAATGTTCTTTATTTATTATGCCTTGTTTCTACATGTATTTCGTATATAGCTAGATACTACGGATACCTACATGGACATTGAGAAACAGACAGAGAAATATTAGTGCACTTTTTGTTTTGTTTGGCTTAGGTTTTGTTTGTGTGTGTGTGTGTGTGTGTGTGTGTGTGTGTGTGTGTGTGTGAGTGTGTTTTAATGGGCACCGAGGTTTTCTACCTGCAATAAAAAAGTTACTTATTTTTGTATTTGGGGAATGGGGGTGGGGAGAGTAATAATCAGCCTGTTCTAACACTTCCGGACTTGGAGCAAGAGTACAATGAAGACTCCTGCCCCATGCCTCCCTGCTCCTTCTACCTCTACTCCTGAGAGCAGCCACTCCTTCCCCACCTCTTGTGCCTAGGGGTGGGCACATGTATAGCACAATATAGCTTCATGAGGAAAACCCAGAAAACAGATGGATTTTCAGCTATAGAAGCAGGCTTGAGGCATTTGGGCAGGTCATGAAGTCATAGTGTGCATATAGTATGGCCAGATTTTTTTCCCAATCTCAGATACTAGAACTTGGTGGGGTAGGGACAGAAGAAGACAGCTCTGGTGGACAGGAACCTTTGGCCCTGAGGGTCTGGGGACCCCTACTACCTGAGGGGGAATCTCAGCAAGAGGAGAAACAGAACAAGCTCTTTATATCTCAAAGCTCAAGGCTGGGTCCTGGGTGCCCATCTCTAAAGGCCACACTGGACCAGACATTTAAACTTATGTGATCACATTTATTATTTATTCAACAAATATATTTCAGCTTTCTGCAATATCCCATGAACTATGCTATGTATGTTGTGGTAGCTAATCATATGAGATAAAGTGATACTTTTTAAATACACATACTCGGACTTGTGTAACCAGATAAATGAAGTTTCTATTGTTCCAGTCATTATAGAACTATAACTACTCTTTAAGAATTTTGTTTCAGCATCTAGACTATATATATATGTATATATGTATATATAATATATAAGAATACATAGGTGTGTGTGTGTGTATGATTTAGAGATTTGAATGTCCTACTCCTCTTAACAGATGAAGAAATTGAAGTTCAGTGTATGCAAGTGTTGTGATCAAAGGAATTCTGCCACAGTGGGATTGATGCTAAGCTTCCAGGAAGCCCATAGACTGCAGAATTGATCAGTGCACATGAATTTCTTGACTATTTAAATAAATATCATGACCAATTCTGACATTGTGAGTAAAGCCTGTCATGATGCCACAAACTCTTTTGCACTTTTGTTGTATTCCAAGTCAACCAAGTATGGATGAAAATATTAGCAAAATTGTGGGTTCTTTCTTTCCAAGTCTGGGAATCCTGTGCTGAAGAAAAGTTTTGTGCTTGAGAGGTTGGTGTCTTCAACTGGCTCAAAGCTCTAACTTCTCATAAGTACTCTTGCAAACTAGTTAGCCAGGCTGGATGAAAGAGAACTTTTTTAACAAATCAAAATACAGGTTTAGTATATCTTTGTAAGATGAGGATAAATTGCTAATAAATAAATCTGGCCTTTCAGATGACCTGGATATTGGAAATAACCCAGCCTGACCTCCCCTGACCTTTTCCACCAAAAACTAGAGTGACATTTGAAATACAGAAGATCTTGTCAAAATGTCACCAACACTCCCTCCCACGGAGGGGGAAGGGCTGATGGTAGAGCTAGGAGCCTCAACATACAAAGTACAGGCCTGTGAGCCCCACCCCATCCTGGTCTAATCCATCATGAGTGTGTACATTAGCTTCAGCCAACACAAATAAAAAGATACTCTTTTGTACAGTGGGGGATTTCTCAGCTGTGACTGCCAGAACCTCATCTCTCAATATCCAAAACTACCAAATTCCTAATAAAAATGCATACCAAAGTGTAAATTTTGTTTTCCCCTCATATAGAACTACTGAATTTTGGCATGAGCCCCACCATTTTTTTAAATTATTTTTCCCTTGGTATTGAACTTATTGAGGCGACACTGGTTAACAAAATTATAAAGGTTTCAGGTGCACAATTCCACAACACATCATCTTTGCACTGTGTTTTGTGTTCACAACCCCAAGTCAAGTCTCCTCCCATCACTGCCTATCCCCACTATACCCGCCTCAGCCTCTCCTACCGACACCCACCCAGCAATCACCACACCATTGTTCATTCCCTCCACCCTCTACATCCAGCACCCCAACCCCAATCCCCATGACAAGATTCAACTTGCTCTCTATTGATGAATCTGTCTTTATTTTGCTTGTTAATTCATTTTGTTCACTAGATTCCACATATGAGTGAAATCATATGGCACTTGTCTCTCTCTGACTGGCTTATTTCACTTGTTATAAAGTTCTCCAGGTCATTCCATGCTGTCACAAAAGGTAAGATTTCCTTCTTTTTTATGGATGAGTACTACTCCATTGTGTAAATGTTCTACAGCTTTCTTATCCACTCAACTGCTGATAAATACTTGGATGGCTTCCAAATCTTGGCTATTGTAAATAACACTGCAATGATCACAGGGTGCATATAGTCTTTCAAATAAGTGTTTTGGGTTCCTTGGATAAATTCCCAGCAGTTGAATTGCTGGGTCAAAAGGCAATTCCATTTTTAATTTTTTGAGGAAACTCCACACTGCTTTCAACAGTGGCTATACCAGTCTGCATTCCCACCAACAATGCACTAGGTTTCTCTTTTCTCCACATCTTTGCCAATATTTGCTGTTTGTTGATTTATTAATGATAGCCATACTGGCAAATGTGAGTAGATATCACATTGTGGTTTTAATTAGCATTTCTCTGATTATTAGTGATGTTGAGTATTTTTTCATATGTCCATTGACCATCTGTATGTCCTTTTTGGAGAAGTGTCAACTCAGGTACTTTGCCCATTTTTAATTGCATTTTTTGGTGAGTTTTATAAATTCTTTATAAATTTTGGATATTATCCCCATATCAGATGTTTCATTGACAAATATGTTCTCCCATTCAGTGGTTTGTCTTTTCATTTTGTTGATGGTTTCCTTGGCTATGCAAAAACATTTTAGTTTAATGTAGTTCCTATTATTTATTTTTCTTTTGTTTCTGTTATCAGAGAGAAAATACCAGAACAAAATTGCTACAAGAAAAGTTTGAAATTTAACTGCCTATGTTTTCCTCTAAAATTTTTATGATTTCAAGTCTAACATTTGAGTCTTTAATACATTTTGAGTTTATTCTTATGCACAGTGTGAGAAGGTTGTCTAGTGTCATTTTTTTGCAGGGATCTGTCCAATTTTCCCAACACCATTTATTGTATAGACTATCTTTACCCCATGGTAAGTTTTTGCCTCCTTTGTCAAATCTTAAATTGACCATAAAGGAGTGGGTTTATTTCTGAGCTCTCTATTCTGTTCCATTGATCTATGTCTGTTTTTATGCCAGTACAATGATACTTGATTACTACAGCCTCGTAGTATAGTTTGATATCAGATAGCATAATACCTCCAATTTTGTTCTTTTTTCTCAAGATTGCTGTGGCTATTTGAGGTCTTTTCTGGTTCTATATAAATTTTTGGAATATTTGTTCTAGTTCTCTGAAATACACTACTGGTATCTTGATAAGAATTGCATTGGATATATATAGATTGCTTTGGATAGTACAGGTATATTAATAATGTAAATTCTTCCTATCCATGAATACAATATATACTTCCCTTTATTTGTATCTTCTTCAATTTCTTTCTTCAGTATCTTCTAATTTTCCAATTATAGGTCTTTAATCTCCTTGGTTAAATTTATTCCTCAGTATTTTATGATTTTTGGAGCAATTTTGAATGGGATTTTTTTCTAATAGTTCATTATTGGTGTATAAGAATGCAACTGATTATTGAATATTTATTTTGCATGCTGCTACTTTACTGAATTTATTTATTAGTTCTAGTAGATTTTTTGGTGAAATATTCAGGGTTCTCTATATACAGTATCATGTAATCAGAAAATAATGATGGTTTTACATTTTCTTTCCAATTTGGATGCTTTTTATTTCTTCTTCTTATTGGATTGCTGTGGCTAGAACTTCCACTACTACAACAAATAAGAATGGCAAAATCAGACACCCTTGCCTTATTCCCAACCTTAAAAGAAATGCCTGTAATTTTTGCCCATTGTGTATGATGTTGGCTGTAGGTTTGTAATATATGGCCTTTATTACATTGAGCTATGTTCCCTCTATCCCACTTTATTGAACATTTTTATGATAAATGGGTACTGGACTTTATCACATGTTTTTTCTGCATCTATTGTAATGATTATGTGGTTTCTATCCTTCATTTTGGTTATTAGGTATATCATGTTTATTTTTTGCAGGTATTGTAGCAACCCAGGAATAAATCCCACTTGATCATGGTGTATGATCTCTTTGATATATTGCTATATTTAGTTTGCTAATATGTTATTGAGGATTTTCAAATCTATATTCAGCAGGGATATTGGTCTATAATTCACTTCTTTTTTTTATAGTGTCTTTATCTGGTTTTGGAATTAGGATAATGCTGGTCTTATAAAATGAGCTTGGGAATCTTCCCTCCTCTTGATGTTTTGAAATAGTTTGAGGATACATATTAGATATTCCTGGAATGTTTGATAAAATTCACCTTGAAGCCATCCAATCCAATGCTTTTGTTGGGAGGGTTTTTTTGTTTTGGTTTTGGTTTTTTTATTACGGCCTCAATTTCAGTAGTTGTAATCTGTTATTCAGTTTTGGAAGATTGTATGTGTCTAGGAATTTATCCATTTCATCCAGATCATCTAATTTGGTGGCATATAGTTATTTGTAATATTTTATTAAAATCTTTTGCATTTCTTTGGTGTCAGTTGTTATTTCTCCTTTGTCATTTCCTTTGATTTGGGTTCTCTCTGTTTTTCTTGATGACTCTGGTTAAAGGTTTCTCAATCTTGTTTGTCTTTAAAAAGAACCAGCTCTTGGTTTCATTGATCTTTTGTATGGATTTTTAGACTCTATTTTGTTTATTTCTGCTATGATATTTATTATTTTCTTTCTTCTGCTCACTTTGAGCTTTGTTTGTTGTTGGGGGTTTGTTTTTTGTTTTTGTTTTTTTGAGTTCCTTTAAGTGTAAAGTTAAATTGCTTATCTGAGATTTTTCTAGTTTATTGAGATAGGCCTGTATTGCTACAAATTTCCCGCTTAAGACTGCTTTTTGTGCCCCATAGATTTGGGGTTGTTGTATTCTCATTTTCATTTGTTTCAAAATATATTTTTATTTCTTCCTTGATCTCATTATTAACCAATTCATTGTTCAGTAACATGTTACTTAGCCTTAATGTGTTTGTGTGTTTTTCAGCTTTTTTTCTTTTGATTTCTAGTTTCATAACATTATGATCAGAGAAGGTGGTTGATAGGATTTCAATCTTCTTAAATTTATTGAAACTTAGTTAGTGACCTAACATGTGGTCTGTCCTAGAAAATGTTGTACATACACTTGAACAGAATACATGTTCTGTTGCTTTTGGGTGAAATGCTCTGAAAATATCAATATAATTAATTCATCTGATCTACTGAGTCATGTAAGGCTGCCATCTCCTTGTTGATTTTCTGTCTGGAAGATCTATCCATTGATGTCAATAGGGTGTTAAAATCCTCTACTATGACTGTATGGCTATCAGTTTCTCCCTTTATGCCCATTGAAATTTGCTTTACATATTTAGGTGCCCCTATATTGGATCCATAAATATTTACAAGAGTTATATTCTCTTGTTGTATTGCTCCCTTTTTTATTATGTACTCTTCTTTCTTGTTTCTTATTATAGCCTTTATTTTAAAGTCTATTTTGTCATAGATAAGTATTGCTACCCCAGCTTTTTTTCTTTTTTCATTTGCATGAGGTGTATTTTTCCATCCATTTACTTTTAGTCTGCATGTATCTTTCATTTTGAAGTGAGTCTCTTACAGACAGCATATATATGGATCTAGTTTTCTTATCCATTCAGCTACCCTATGTCTTTTGATTGTTTAAGCCACTTACATTTAAAGTGATTATTATAGGTATGTTTTTGCCATTTTATTTTTTAACTATTTCTCTGTTCTTTCTCCTTCTCTTCCTTCTCCTTCCTCTTTTTCTTCTCCTTCTTCTTTTTCTCCTCTTCCTCCTCTTCCAAGAAGTCCCTTTAACATTTCTTGTAATTCTGATTTGGTGATAACAAAGTTCTTTAGCTTTTTCTTGTCTGGGAAACTCTTTATTTCTCATTCAATGTTAAATGATAGCCTTGCTGGGTAAAGGCACCTCGGTAAACAGTTCCTTACTTTTCATTGCTTTCAATATTTCATGAAATCAACTGACAGTTTTATAGAAGCTCTCTTGTAGATAACTACCAGAGCTGCCTTTCTCTTGCTGCTTTTAATATTCTCTCTTTTTCCTCAACCTTTGCCCTTTTAATTATGACATGTCTTGGTGTGGTCCTTTTTGGGTTGATCTTGTTTGGGACTTTCTGTATTTTCTGGATTGTGAGCTTTTTTTCTTCAAGTTAAAGAAGTTTTCCATCATTATTTATTCAAATAGGTTTGCCATCTCTTGCTCTCTTTTCTTCTTCTGGTACCACTACGATGTGAATGTTGTTATGCTTCACATTGTCCCAAAGGTTCTTTAAACTCTTCTATTTTTTTTTATTATATTTTCTTTTTGCTGTTCTATTGGGTGTTTTTTCTACCTTGTCTTCCAAATCACTGATTTGCCCATCTGCTTCATCCAACCTATTGCTTATTTCTTCCAGTATATTCTTCATTTAAGATATTGTGTTCCTCACTTTGACTATGCCTTTTTTTATGGTTTCTATGTCCTTTTCACACTGTTGAGCATCCTTATAGCCATTACTTTGAACTCCATATCTGATTATTGCTTGCCTCCATTTTGTTTAGCTTTTTTTTTTTGTAGATATCTCCTGTTCTTTCATTTGAGGCCTATTTCTTTGCCTTCCCATTTTGGCTGCTTCTTTGTGTTTGATTCTATGTATCAGGTAGATCTTCTATGGCTTCCAGTCCTAATGGCATAGCCTTATGTATTTGGTGTCCTGTGGGGTCCACAGTGCAGTCTCCTTGATCACCTGAGCTGGGTGCTCCAGGAATGTTCCTGTGGGTTATGTGAACCTTCTTGTTGTATTTGAGTCTTGATTGTTATTGGCCCATTAGTGCATGGGATCTACCCACAGTCTGGCTGACTGTGAAGCTCAATCCTGACCATTGCATGTGAGTTGCTATGCAGGTGCTTGACCACACTAAGCAGATTTTTGCCTCAGCAGGTTTTGATATCAGCCAAGATCTCCCTTCAGATGTACCACTTGTGAAGCTTATTGGATCTTTACCTAATGTTTTCTGAATCTGACCACTAAGTTCGTTGGTTCTGGGCCTCTTGGAATGGATCTGGTGCAGGCCAATGGAAGATACTACTTGTGACTGGCCCTCAGCAACCTGTTTGGAGCTTCAAGTAATCCTCAGTTTGTGGCTGTCTGTTTGGCCTGAATTAATGCAGGAAATACCAAGCTGTGCACCAAGGCCAACTTTTACCAGCACTGGGCCAGGGGGCAAGTCAGCAAATTTCCTGAGGCAGACTGAGATCAGCTTCCATCTTCCTCTGACTTCTGTCTGCCTGTTAAGCTCAGTCACTGAAAGAACCCCCAGCTGTACTTGAATTGCATGAGGTATGATCTCAATAATTCACAAGTGGTGGTGAGTCGTGTTCACCAGATCGACACAAGTTCAAACTTGGTGCCAGTGTTTAGTCTGAGGACACTCAGCAAATGTCTCCAGGTATACCAAGTTTAGCTGCAACCTGGTGGGTGTTTGCACACACACCTTTGTGTTTGGGGCAAAGTCTCAAGGAGTTGTCAGAATGTAGCCATCAGTGTTTATCAGACCCAAACAGACCAAGATTTGGCAATGTGAGTGGAGGGCTCTTCTCCAGTTTAGTGTACAAGGGAAAAATGGCCCTTGTTCTAGAGCTACACAGCTCAGTCCATGCCAAATTCTGATGGGAGGAGACGGGAGATCAGTAGGTTGGGGCTTCCAAGAATCAGGAAAATAGGGCTAGTGAATCTCACATGAGAAGGAAGTACCCATCAGGCTTTAGGAAATATGAGGGATGTGGCCCCCACCCAGAGCCACACCACTAACTGTCCCAGTTTTTGTCCTGACCTCAGTAGGGTAGAGTCACTAGGAGTCAGGTGGGTGGAGCCTCTCGGGCAGGAGCCAGAGCCCAGAGGGTAGGTCTCTTAGAAGCCGTGAGGGTGGCTCTAGGGCATCTCCCATGAGGAGGAAACACCTAGTTAGGTTCACAGAAAAGCGGGGGCAATTGCCCCTGCCCCAAAGCCACAGAACTCAGTCACTGACACCTCCTGAGTGCCCAGATTTCTACACTCTGGCCAAGGTGGCTGACTCCTCAGCAGGGTACTAGCTTTGCAGGGTTGGAGGACAGGAGTCCAGAGAGTGGGGTTATTGCCTTCTCGCAGGCTGTTGCTACATGGAGGGAATGTTAAGGGTGTGAGGGATGTGTCCCAAGAAAGATGGCATTTGTGGTGCAGGAGAATGACTTAACACAGGGGTCCTGGTAGCTGCCCCTTCCACTCTCTCCCCAGAGCCACAAGCCCCAGACTCTTCTCATGCAACTCTAGTCCACTCTGCCCTCTCCCTGCCAGAGCTCAGGGGAGTGACTACAAACCAGATTTTGTGCATTGGTCCTTTAAGTGGGTGCCTGTATCTCCCATAGACTCCCTTTTCCTTGGTGGGCCAAAACGCTACTGTTTTTCATAGCCACATATCACGTTGGCACCTCTTTCCTGCCCTGGTGCTCTGGACTTGGCAGGCAAGCTTGGGATTGAGATCCCACACTTCTCAGGGGAAACTCTCAGCCCCTGAGACATCCGTCTGGAACTTCAGCTGCCATCCATAGAAGTGGGGCCAGCCATTTATCTTCCCATCCTTCCTTCTAGTCTCAATGTGGCTTCTTCTGTAAATCCTTGGTTATAAGACTTCTCTTCAGTAGTCTTCAGTTGGTTATTTAGAATGAATATTATACAATTCAGTTGTAATTCCATTTGGGTACTGGGGGGAGGTGAATGTAACTTCCACCTGCTTTGCCACCATCTTGGGAGAGGAGCAGACAGCTCAGCCTGGATCGCAGCCTCAGGACAGAAATGGCCAGGAGTCTAGACCGCGGCACTCCTCAGATCTGCCCAGCCCTTCTGTTCAAATGTTGATAGAATGTTATCATTCTCATTATTTAAACAAGGAAAAAACTCACTGTTTAAAAAAATAGTCTAAAAGAGAAAAGGTTCAATGTTTAGAAAAGACACTGCTATCAGAGTAAAGTACCTTATTGAAAAATTAGAGAAAATGCCTGTTTATTAATATAACTGCTATAAGAAATAACTTTTTAGAGAACTGGTAATTCACGGACTTAATAACTTTCAAGTGGGCATTGTATTAATCTCCATTCAACAGTTCTGAGGAGAAAATAATTTCTGACCAAAAGAGATAAGCATTAAAAAAACATGGTTGCCAAATTACAAAGTATAAAGATTGAATTTTGTGGAAAAATGAATTAAGTGGATGAAAAATCCTATTCATCTGACATAGGAAAAGACTAAAGAGATAAAAGTGATGAGGAAGAAGGTGAGGAAGTTGGAAGAGATAGGTCCATGAGCTTCTACTGGGAACATCAGAAGAGACTGAGAAAATGGACAGAAATATAATACGATGTAGCTGCTCAGATGTAAAATGTAAGGTTTACATCACTTCCCACCATTTCTGATGCCATATTTCCTCATACTTTAAGTCTTTGTTTTATCACCTGGATATGTTAAAAAGTATTCCAATTTCAGCAGAAACTCTGTAACATGAATTCATCTCTAGCCCACTGCTATATGTCAGGAACCATACTAGGAGTTGGAAGCTACAGCTAAGACTCCGCCATTCCTCTGCATTCGTTTCAAGATGTGACTTAAAACCCTTGGTTTCAATTCTACCCTCTCCTCCATCCTGAATGCCCACTGATATTTTTTGAAAAGATATAAAAATAAGAAAACATGCATGTGATTGAGGGTGTGTTGGAATAAGGTGCATTCCATTAAGAGATCAAGAAATGTGCATAACTTCTGTAAGTTATAGGTAAAAATGGAATCAATCAGATAGGTACCTAAATGTCACTACATGGCAGGAAGTGCCATCCTGGAGAGTAAGTAGACAGCAGCAGCCCCCACAACACTGCTGCCCCAAATGAACAAGCAAACGGAGGAGGAACTGCAGTAGCTGAGAGTGAATAGCTCAAACAAAATGAATTGTTCTGAGGAGTTAAGGCCAATTTCTCTACATACTTTACCCTCTCAAAGAAACAGAAATACTCTGAATATTAAAAAAGAAAACTACCTTAAAACAAAAGAAGACTGCAGATTACTAAACTTAAAAGCAATAGCAATGATCATTAACATATTAGATACTACAAAAAACCTAAACTGATTATGGTGGCACACTTACTGTATTTCACACTAGGATTAAATCATTTTTTTAACCAGCTTCCATGAATGAAAAAATTATTTTCATTAGTAATCATGAAATGAAACAAATAATGATAATAATCAGAAAACAAATGATGACAATAAACTTGTTTTTAATGAGTATCATATCATCTCTCTCAGTAAAAATAAATTTAAAACAACTATTATTGAAAAAACAGATAATGCACTTTGAATTGCATCAATGCCTTCAATTTACAAAGGGGGATAAAAGCACAGGATAATTAACTAGTATGATTATTTCTATATATGTATTCTAGAATTAAATAAATGGATGGTGGGCAGTGGGAGCCAGGTCTTACTCTGGAGTGGAAGGTTACTGATAAGCAAGGGGAGTCACCTAGAATAATTCATTAGAGTTAAAAACTTCCATATGAACTCACATTTAGTTGTATTTAAATACAGACAGTTACATATAAATATATTTATAGACAAATGTATATACACAGACAATACACACCTATATTTTCTTGTTCTGCCAAATGAGAGGGCCTGGAAACTGTGATACCCCAGTAATTAGGAGTGCACCTCACATTAAAATCTTTCTAATACTATTATACATGAAAAGAACCATGACTACTTGGAGCAATGGCTGGTTCTAGGACTAGGGCATGAAAAATCAACATGAACCTACAGCATCTTACAGGACAAAAATATAACAAATTTCTCAACAATTGAAAAAAAACACATGATGGTCCATATATCAAACAGACACAGGAGTCAACTGAAAAATATCCCCAATGACCAAAGATGGAAGAATTTGAGCAAAAAACATGAAGTACTATTAGACTGTGACCCAAAGTATAACTTAAATGTTCATGAGTCCATGCTGATAAAAATAAATAAATGAATAAATACATAATTTAGGGAAAAAAAGACAAATCTCCTGTGCATAAGAATTCTAAATAATTTCAGTAGACATTCTATTTTCAAGGAGGTAGAATATAACTCCATAACTCAAGTGGGCAACTCCTTAAGTTTAGACTGTGCATAGTGATATTCCTCCAAAAACTACATTATGGAAACAAGGAAAAAACAAGTACATTTGCATTGGAGAAACCTGACGGATGTGACCTCAGCCAGGAACTCGGCACAACTCTGATAAATTAGGTTGACAGGATGTACTCTGGATATGATGTGAGGAAAACAGCAACTTACCTCTGTGGTCTTCTCCCCCAAAACATATAACCCCAGGTGAGTCATGAAAAAACATCAAACAAATCTCTATTGAAGAACAATTTACAAAATACCTGATCAGTATTCCTGAAAATGATTAAGACCATCAAAAGCAAGAGAAGTCTGAGAAACTGTCACACAGCCAAGAGGAGCCCAAGGAGACATGGTGAGTAAATGACATGTGGTAACTTGGATGGGATCCTGAAACAAAAAAAGGGCATTAGATAAAAGCTAAGAAAATCTAAATAAACTCTTTACTTTAGTTAACAATAATGTACCAATATCATTATTATAATAAATACATCTTACTAACAAAAGATGTTAATAATAGAGCAAACTAGATATAAAGTGTATAGGAAATCTGTACTATCTTCAATTTTTTGGTAAACCTAAAACTGTTCTAAAATGAAATGTTTATTAAACCACATGATGGAATTGATAGGGGACTCAAGACTTGGAAAATTTTAGGTTAAGGTAAAAAGTTGTAAGTCTAGCAAGTAATGTATATGTTAAGCTTTTGTTTCAGACACTACAGATAAGGCCCATCCTGGCTCCCGGGAAAAGCAGCCGACCTCCTGGGGCACTGGCTAGAGATTACCCCCTGGGGACAAGTTGGAGGCATCCGGGCCTTTTGTAAACCACTCCCACCCCTTGGGAACAGCTAACTGCCAAGAACAGGAAGGCTGCAGCTTCACTCACCTAGTCCTCCCCGAATTTCAAAGCCCTCACTGCACTTGCTTGTCCCCCGACCCCCCTAATAAAAGATCTGGCCAGGAAAGAGAAGGGAAGATGGTTTGTTAGGGTATGAACTGGCCATCTTCTCAGATTGCTGGCCATCTGAATAAGCGCCCATAAAAGATTCAATCCCTGTCATTGCTTATTGGATTTGGTAGTGACCAGCAGCCTGAATGCTGGTGTCTTTTCCAGTTACAGAATGTTTCAAAAAAGAATGCATTTGACAAAGAGTGGTTGAAAAAATTATTTGCACACAAAATAATGGAATGTAACTAATGCTTTGTTTCAATCATTATGCTGTTAATGTTTATTTCTAATATACTGTTTAAATGTAGAGGTAAGGAGTATCACAAGGTTTGGAGAGACAAAGCAAAATGAAACAATTTTGAGCTGTTACTAATTCGTCCTCAAAACCAATGCTTATAATTGTGACCCCATGTTTCAGAGGCCAACCACACAACTGCTTTGAAGTCCTTCTGGAGCACAATAGAGTGTTGTTCCTTATACAAGGTAAGTAATATGAATGTGCTGGAGTGATGCTTACTATATATTATGCTATTAAAACTCAATAGCCACAGTAATTATTTGGAATTTAAAGCAACAAAAATCTTTTGGACAAGGAGTATCTTGTAATTGACATGGTTTGAAATAATCAATGCATAGTGACATTACAAAGCAGACCTACTCTGAGTCAGTTCTGTTATTGTTTGGAAATTTTCTACAAAGAATGTGCCCTTTCACTTGCCTGAGCCTGGAGTAAAATCCTCTGACCAACAAGCCCATGGTATGCCACTGGGTTTAGAACATTGGCTCGAAAACTTCTCTCAAAGAAATAGAATAAAAAGCTAAATGCCATTAGAAGAAAAGATGATGAAAGAAAGAAGACACAGATTCAGGAGACTCTGTGTGCACACATGTACACAAAGAAATTCCAAAAACAAAGAAAATTAATGAATAAGGAAAAAAAACCTAAGCTGAAAAGAAACTCAAATCTTTATGTTGAATATGTCCATAGAAAACCAAGCCAAATCAGACAAAAGATACACATTTATTTTAGGTGTCGTTTACTTCAGTTTTCAATTTTAAAGACTAACAATCCTATAAGCATTAAACATCAAACTCATCAAAAAATAGTTACCAAAAAAATTAAGGTGGCATCCAGATTTGTCCTTTAAAGCACTAAATGTCAGAAGAACTTAGAGCCATCTACAACATTTTAAAGAAAAATAACGAATTCCAAATCTAGCTCAACTCTCATTTATAAATAATATAACAAATTCTTACAATGAAAAGCATCCAACAACATACTGCTGAAGCAGTATGCAAAAATAACAAATTTATTTAAGAATATTAAATTTATACACAAAAATAATGCACAATGACAAATGGAATTTATTTTAGGAACACTATGATATCTTGGAATTAAAAAGTTTATGAGCAGAAAACTATTTGAAGGAATAATGGGAGAAAATATCCCAAGTTTTAAGCAAAACAAAACAAAAATACCTTACAGATTCAAGAAGCTCGATTCACAAAAGGATAAATTTATAGAAAACACCTACATAGGCACATCATTGACAAAGCTATAGAAAACAAAGAAAAGCTCCTGAAAGCAGTCAGAAAAAGGCAGGTGGCATAAGAGAAACGATATGATGACCACAGATTTTTCATTAGAAAAATAAACAGAGTCCTTTTTGAACTGCTGAAAGAAAAAAAATCAACCTCAAATTCTTTTTTTTTAAGATTTTTATTTATTTATTTTTTAGAGAGGGAAGGAAGGGAGAAAGAGAGAGAAAGAGAGAAACATCAATGTGCGGTTGCTGGGGGCCATGGCCTGCAACCCAGGCATGTGCCCTGACTGGGAATCGAACCTGCGATGCTTTGGTTCACAGCCCGCACTCAATCCACTGAGCTACACCAGCCAGGGCAACCTCAAATTCTATATGCAAAAAAGAAATACTTTTCAAGAGGGAAGGTGAAAAAAAGACAGGTTGAGGTATACAAAAGCTGAGGCTTCTCTGGCAACAAACCAGTGCAAGAAAGGCAAAAGAATGTTCTTTAGGTTGAAGGAAAAGGATACTAGATGGAAACTCAGATTAACAGGAAGGAAAAAAGACACCATAAAAGGTAAATAATAGGTAAATATGTTCAGACTGTAGTTTATGTTCTTATTATAATTTCCTTACCAGGCATGAACTGATTAAAGAAATAATAGTAACATTTTAAAGCAGCATTTATAACATTTGCAGATATAAAAATGTGACCAAAAAGCACAAACGTGATGAGTAATTGAATAAAATTATTATACTGTATTAGAGCATTATGTTTGTGAAGTGGAAAATAAAAAGCAGGAAGTGTGAATTTTAACGTGAGAAGTGCAAAGTGGAAAAGGAGACTGCAAAGTTTCAGGTGTGGTGTAAAAAATAGAAGGTATGAAGGGTCATCATGAAATGTGAGGCAGTACCCTATTGACCATAAACAGACTCTGATATGTTAATGACACTAATTCTTAATTCTTAAAAAAAACCACTATTTTTAAAAAAGAATACATGTATATCAGGAGCCAATGGAAAATTAAAATAAAAGAGTAAAAAAAATAAAATAACCCAAAAGCAATCAAGAAAAATAAAAGAATACCAAAATATAAAAAGATAATGGGGAGAAAGGCAAAATAGCAGACTTACAACTAACTACATCAATATTACTGTGGTAAGTCAAAGATACAGATTATAAACCCTATAGCTAACATCAAAAAAATACATGTTGCTGATAATGTAACAGTAAAAAACAATGAATCCAAAAGAAGGTAGAAAGTAATGAGAAAGGAAACAAAGAAGAGGTATAAGGATAGAAAACAAAGAGTAAGAAGATAGATTTAAACCCAAAGGTATCATTAAATGTTTATTTAACTAAATAGTTAATATTTAATAAAAAATGTTAACAAATATTTAATTAAAATATTATCAGACTGAACAAAAATTGAAGAAGGAAAAAAAGGTAAGACCCAACTATATGCTGTCTAGAAGAAACTCATTTTACATACACTTTAAATAGAGGGTCCAGCAGAAATAATGCCTGCTTGAGTGTGGTTATGATAATGATATGGGTGTAATAATTTATAGTTTTAATTTGAACATTTCACCTAGAATGTTATATAGTGTGCTTGAGTGTGATATTGTTACGTTACAGAATTGCATGCCTATGATTTTGTAATAAAGAAAGGGCATCATTTGTGCTGGACTCTGTATAATGGCACAGATGAGTAGAAACCTAGACCAACTATACCAATATCAAACAAAGTAGACTTTGGAGCACAGATCATTACCAGGAGTAAAAAGAAGCAATTTATAATAATGAATTGATCAATTCACCAAGGAGACATAACAATCCTAAGTTAGTATGCATCTAATAACCAGGCTTCAAAATTCATAAAGAACTTTAAGAACTGAAAAGAGAAATAAATCCACAGTTTCTATGGGAGAATCATCACTTTTCATTCAGTAACTAAGAACTAGTAGACTGAAAATTGGTAAGGATACAGAAGACTTGATCAACCAATCAAACATAACTAATATTTATTTATAGAACACTCCACCCAATAACTTCAGAATGAATACACATTTGATTCAAGAGCATATAAAATATTCACTAACTTAGATCATTTGTTGGGCCATAAAACAAGTTCCAATGCATTTAAAAGGATTATAACCATACATAGTTTATTCTCTGAACAGAGCAGAATTAGATAGCAATAACTGAAAACATATCTGGAAAATCTGCAAATATTTGGAACTTATATAATAGACATATCAATAACCTACAGATTAAAGAAAAATTGAAAATAAGTAGACAAATTATTGAATTGAATGATAATTTAACCATACCATGTGAAAATATGTAGGAAGCAAGTAAAATGGAGAGGAATATTTAAGTCTGAAATGTAAATACTAGTAAAATAAAAATCCCTAAAATCAATAACCTAAGCTTCACCTGTAAGGTGAAATGAATATCCTAAGCTTCATCTTTAACCTACAAAAATTAAATTTAACACAAATTTAGTAGAGGAAGAAAATAATAAAGATGAGAACAGATGTCAATGAAATAGAAAATTTTAAAAAGAAAAATATCAGTGAAATCAAACTGGTTGTTTGAAAAGATAAATGAAATTGATAAATTTCTACCAACGTTGTGATGAAGGAACCATGAGAGATGACAAGAACCATATTAGAAATTAAAGAGACAATGTCACTGCAGACTATACAAACATTAAAGGATAATAAAATGTTATGGTAAATTTTACAACAATAAATTCAACAACATAGATGAAACTGGTAAATTTCTTGAAAGACACAAATTGCCAAAATTACTCAGTGAACATTTGAAGAATGAAAAAATGCTGAGGATATCTTATATAAAAACTCAGTTCACACAAGTTTTAACATAAAATATAAGCATGGCAATCAGAGCATGACAAAACTGTGTGTCAAGAAAGCAAAAATGAAACACGCCTCTAGAAGGAAAGAAAGACAAAGCTCTGTAATGTTAAGAGTTTATTCCTGGGTTGCAATATTATGGAGTACTATTATTTATTTTCTGAAATAAACATTTATTAATATTGTAATCAGAAAAAAATGTTTTTAAATCCTCATAGGAGTGATTTGTAGTTCTTTCCCTTGTAATATCAGCTTAGAAAAATAAAATATCTGCAACTCAATTATTTTACTATTCCTGTCTCTAGACAGGTCAAATCTGACCCTAAATTGACAATGATCCTGTAAGAATAAACTATTATCCCATTCTGTGCCAGGAGACCATAGCTCTTTAGAAGGAAGTATGAGAACATGAAGAAGAAGTGACTCGATGGCCTCTTTGAGAGGGCTGGGGGAGTGTCAGGGGCAAAGGTCCTCCATGGACTGATTGCTGGTCGGAACAGGTATGCCAAGAACAGCTCCACTGCCATGATGGGGGTGAGGACAAGGGATAAAAGATAGTTACATCTGCCTGCATCTTCTTCATCAATCCAGGCAGGAATTTCCAACAGATGTTTGTAAATTTACCATCAGTTACAGATTTTTTTTAATGTGGATAATGATTCTTTCCATTTTTGACAATGCAAGGAATCTTTGAACAGTTTCTTTCTGGATGAAATGAAAACAAAAGTAGCAGATGAGTCCAACTGGATCTCACAGTGCAAATGTCACAAGATCTTCATCGATTTGCTAAATGTGGTTAGTGACAGGCCCTCCAGCAACCAATCAGGATGAGAAATGGGCTCTATTAGTGGAGTTGCTAAGCACCCCTGGTCTCTCTGGATGACAGTGGAGTATCTGCCTTTCTCTGCAAAACATTAAATCATTCTCACTAGAGAGAGGTCGGGGAGCGAATACACACAGTACTAAAAAGATCTGAACAACAATGGCTCTATTTTGGAGAGACATTGAGAACACCAGAAGTTCCAGTTAGTGGCACACGGAGATTTATTTTTATGAGTTTTAAGCCTAAGGAATTATTTATAGGTCAACTCCTTAAAGTGATAATTCACCATGGACCACGATGTGTTTATGTTCTGAAGTCTTCAGAATAGAATCTTCATCTTTTATTGCGGCTATGGTTGTGAAAATGAATGCTAAAAGTTAGTGATGAGTAGGAGTCTATCATACTACACCACAGGCTTGGCAACTCCAAAATTAGTACTCCTCCACCTGTGCACTTCCCGAACTCACCTGCCTTAATTTTCCAGCATTGCTACATCATATCCAGTTGAAAATACAATCTAGTATTGGGTGGAAAAGAAAAATGTCATCCCTCCAGTAATTAACCTAGTGCCACTGATCCTTGCAGCAAAACAGAGTGATGGAGCACACCCATCAGTAAATTAGGCTCACAGGCAATCAGTAACTCACAGAGTCCCTCTCATTGAGAGGGTGTTTGACTATGACTGAGAAACCTCTCCTACAGACAAAGACAAATACATTCATCACTTGTCAGTGTTAAGTCTCCAAGCCCTTGCTATCTTCAGGCACACGTGTTTGTCATAACCTTGTAGATCAGTGTCTCTTTGAGTATGATTGTGATGCTTGGCAACTGAGTTTATTCAGTAGTCCTCATATTGTGCAGGTTTTCCAGATGAAAATTGAGTCACTAGGTGCCATTTTGATCTCAAACATTTCACAAATATTTTTCACAAACATAATAATGAGATTCTGATTTTCTCCGAACCCTCCCATGCTGCAATAATCATTAGTTTCCTAACGGTTGCACAGTGATGGTGTTTCCTGTGCAGCTCTTCCTGGAGGGAGCTGCACAGGAAACACCATCCAGGAGCTCTATCACTTCACTTGCATGTGTATTGATTTTTGTTAAATGTGCACATCTAGTTCTTATCATAGCATTGCATTACATACTCAATCCACAAAAATGGAAAAGGGTCAACCATTGATCATAAAACTAATGATGAAAATAACGTAGCCTACAAAAACTACCACTACTCTGCATTTTGAGATTACTTGGGTCACATAAGATAATTATTTTTGACTTTCAAGTCTGGATTCCAAGTTCCTTCTCAGATAAGAAGCCTTGCTTTCCTTTCCCATAACAATGGGCAGCTACATTTATAGTTTGAGTTTTCAAATATGCCTGCCCAGAGCTCAGTCAGTAATCTCTTATGCTTATCATAGCAGATCTCTGCTTGCATTTTCAGGTTTTACCCTAAGAATCCTCATTCAATGCAAAAGCCATGGGCTCCCCCCAGGGGACAAAAAAAAGCATGCACCTGTGGTATGAAGGTTGTTTTATAAATGCAGAGTTAACACTATAAATCAAACTATTAACAGCAGTTAACTCAGAGGAGGGGGACTTGGGGACAGACAGTGGTGTGAGAGGAGGGGAAAATCTCCCATTTCACTCTGTGTACTTTTGTATTACTGTTACAATGAACTCATTTAGTAGCTCTCTCCTGAGCCCCAGCTGGTGGTAGGCAGATGTTAGGCATGGACAAGAAATTCAGGGGCCCCTGTTCTCAGGGAGCTTACTTTCTAGTGGGAAAGACTAATACACACACAAACAAACAATGACAAAAAATTAAATGAATACACATCAGAAATGACAAAGGGAGGAAAATAAACAACCCAGGGGGCATGTTTTGGAAGCTAGAATGGCTTCTAGGAGGAGACAACATTTAAGCTGATTTTGTTCAATGAGGAGGTATCATTGTTTCCAGAGAGGAATGACCCAACAAGAAGGAAGAGCAAATTCAGAGCCTGGAGGGGAAGCACATGCACAAGAGAGTGCATGTGCCCTGAACCTGTGGCAGGCCTGTGTCTCAGAGGTCAGGAGAGAAGAGGGGAGAGGTGAGCTGGAGAGGAAGTCAGGGGCAGTCCACACACACCTTTCTAGGACAGGTAAAAAATTTGAGCTGTATTCAAAAGACACATGCCTACTTTAAAGAAATGTTTTTGAAGGAAATAAAAAAGAAACGCAGCAAGCCTCACAGTCCTCGATGTAACTTCGGATTTGAAACATTTGTATCAGTGCCTCTTCCTTGGGCGTGGGCTTAACCAGGGAGATGCCTGCAGATACTAAAAAAGCCCTCTCTGAAGCAGAAACAGAGCTCCATCAAGAGCACAGATCACAAAACTAGAGACACCTGATCCTCTGCTCATTTTCTGAAACTCAAGGCAAGGCTGTCACTGGTGATGGCACTGTGGGCCCCTCTAGCACAAGGGGTGGTCCGGCCATCCAGCATGCCCTATAAGCAACACTGTTCCTGGTGGCAGCAGGTGCTTATCAGTGTTGCCTGAAAGAAACATGAACAGTCGTGGTACTTTCTGTCATATTTAGTGATATGCACAGGCCCATTATGATGCAGACCTCAGTTGGAAGGTGGGTTCTTTCATCTACCTTCCCAAAGAATTTCTGAGCATCTGGGGGTCTTTAATGTCCTTGGAGCCACTGACTCTCTGGATTAATTTCCTGTTATCAATTTACTGAGTGAGTTCAGAGCTAAATGGGAAAAACAAATGCCAGTTTCATTCTAGTAGAAGGGTATAGGGCTGGAATGAGACATTGGCCACTGGGGGAAAGTTCGGCACTACGGTTTGGCATTGTTAATGTAGGTAAACATTGCCTTGGCATTGTTTATATTAATAAAGGAAGGAGCAAAGGGAATTTGACATTACTAAGCATAACTAGGGAGCAGAAGCCTGTTTGCTTTCCTGGGAAGCTACAGCTTCCCACACTCTCCAGAGAACCACCAGTCCATTCCTTGCAGATCGCTAGGGGGAAGAATAGAATGATAAAGGGAGAGATAAGCACTTTCGATGTATGAGTCAAGATGATGACCACAGAGACTTGCCAGTCTAGCCTGGAGAAAGAATAGATTGGCTAGAAGGCTGGCCCAGTATAAGCCCATGAAAGTTTGGGAAGTTGATTGATTATTTGGCAAGAGCATATGGCCCTCCCAAGCTTGAAATAATATAATCACCTTAACAAAGAAGCTCCCCCTCTCTCTCACCAACTAACACATTCTCACACCATTCTTTTGTGCATTCTCTCCATGGCAGCCATGTGGGACTAGAAGCTGCCTGCAGCTCCAGTGGCCAAACAGACTCTGAATGAATACAGGCCAAGCCCAGGCACAGCTGAGAAAACAAGCTAAGCTAGCTAGGTGGTGAGAAAGGCTGGACTGGACTAGTCTTGGCATGGTGTGAAATGTAGGGACACTAGCCCTATTTCTGGGCCTGTTGAAGGCAAGATTGGGCTTTTCCATGGTGGGATGGACAGAGATAAGACAATGGAATCCTAGCAGAACTCCTTTCATTTTGCGTCTGGCACCACAACTAAATCTTATCACCAGACCACATCCTCCCTTGTGGGTCTCCTGGAATGCTTTCCTTGTGACACCACAAGAATCCCACTTCCAACAACAACAGCATGACTTAATTTACCACTGGGCTCAGAAGGCTGGAGCAAGTCATCTCTGCTCTGTGGCACCTCACCCACATGAAGGAAAAGTGCCCCCAACTCCTGTGGTAGTCCCCACAAATGAACCCTGGATAAGTGGAGACAAGCAGAGAGAAAAGGTTTTCTTTTCACACAAGGAAGGCTTCTATCCCAGTTAAGACCATTGGAGCCAGCCAGGAGCCACAACTATTCAAGGCAACGGATGCAACCTGAAAATAGAAAAGTGTCATATTCTCGCCACTGAAGGTGCCTATAAAATTCAACAAGCAGAGTCAACTCTTCCAAACAAGCAGGAGAGTGACAGACTTTGTTCCAACATCACCACATACTTACACATGTGGTTAGGCTTTATGTCACAGTGTGAGTTTATGTTCTGTGTGAATCTATGCAAACAACTAAAACACTTGGTGCCTCAGATTCATTATTTGGAAAAAATTGCACATTCTCCTCTCTCTTTCTTTGGGAGAGGTGCAACCTTCAGCTGAAAAAAATGATGGGTAGATTCCTAGAACCCACAGAGGGTGGCTCACCCCAGGTGTACCTGTCAGGTGAGAAGAGGGGTCTTGGTTCACATAAAAACAGAACAGCATGGCATTTCTTATTCCTTATGGAATAAAATCAGGGAAGGGTGCTGCAGGGAGTGCCCTCCTCTGAGCACACGGGCACATCTGCATTCATAAATGTCTACTACGCACCCACTGATCCTTGCTCTAGACAAAAAGATAGGTTCTCTAGCTTCTAGGCATTCACTTCTTACTCAGTACACAAGAAATATATGCAAAGGGATAAGGGACACAGGGTTACCTCTGCAAGGGACACTGGAATGCACAGAGATAAGGGACAGCAATCTGGGCTGGGATGCTACAGGAGCAGAGCATGCGTGCAGGGGCCCAGAGAAAAAGGGTGGGATGGAGCTGAAGCACAGAGGGGCTGTGGAGACATCTCAGGGAAGCAATAGTTCAGTGGAGACAAAAGAATCAAAGAAGGAGGTTGTGAGAGTTGAGATGGGAGATTTGGGGGACAGCCAGGCTATGGAGGTCTTTGAACACCAGAGCCAAACCTTTCGATTTTAGCCTGTGCACAAATGGAAATGACTGAAGGTTTGATCAAGGAGTGTGATGTGTGTATAGTCAGGCTTTTGTGTTTGTAAGTGAAAAGTCTGAAGATATAGACTCCTATTAGGAGAGCTTTAAAATACTCCAGCCTGGCCGTGGATAAAGGCCTTCATTAGAAAGGGGTAAATTGGAATTGGGAAAGGAAAAATGTCCAAAACAGATGATGGGAAGGATCACTGACATTTGCTGACAATTTAGAATATAGAGAGTCCTGACTGACAATGTGGGAAGGAGGCAAGGGACCAAAGGAAACCCCAACATATCAAACCTGGTGACTAAAAGTGGTGACACCGTTGGGCAGGAGGCCAGGAAATGCAGAGGGAGAGGAAGACTCCTGAGGCAATGCCTTGCAATAAGAAACACACCAGCTCCCAGATGAAAGACAAGTAAAGAGAGGCCTCTCCTATTTATGTGCAGAGAAGACATGGACTTCCTGCAGAGGGAAGGAGAGGGGTCTGTAAAGTCAGAGATCATCTTAGGCTGGAAGGTTACTGCTGTTAAACAATATGCAGAAGGTCCTGCCCTTCTGAAAGCCCCATTTAGTAACAGAGACCATGTAAGGTAATTGCAAAGCATCACGAAAGCAAGTGCCTGATGGTCACGCTCTCCACTACGATATAAGCTCCATGAGGGCAGAGACCAGGATCTGCTCACCTATATCATCAAAGCATAGAACACCCTGGTACCAGGATGGTGCCCCATAAATCACTGCAAGTGAATTAGATACATAAGATCCCAGGGTAACTGGACAAAAAGAGTGAACAGAGAAGTGGCTTTCTGAAAGGAAGGGATTGACAGGTGGGTAAAAAAGAGAATGTGTTCCAGTAAGTACAATGACTTAGGAAAAGGCACAAGAGTGGACTACAGTAAGCAACAAGAAGAGGAAAGGAAGAGTATAGGGAGGTGGTCTGCCCAAGACATAGGCACTTATAATCACCAAAGCCAAGGTCTTTTTCATAGAGTGACTCAGGGAACCTACTGTCATTTTAACAAAGTGCATATTTAGCTTAAAGTTCCCTTGAATACAAAGAGTCCAGCTCAGAGAGAAACACTGTGCTTGCTGAGTATAAAACAGTTCACCATCTCATCAGTTGTGTGGTGATTATCCTGTGAGTGTCCAACTTGTTTTCTCATCTTAATATACCTTGCTCGAGAGAAAGACTCCTGAAATTCCAGGGCATCACACCCAGGAATGTCTCTTTACCTGTTTTCCTTATTAGACTCCTGTGCAAAAGAACATCTATTCAGATGCCCCCTAAGGCTCCTTCTAGCTTTGCCATGTAGCTGAATGAAAAGACCTAACGTGGCCTGTGTCTTCCGTTCAGGCCAGCTCCTGGGCTCCAAGCAGAGAATGAAACCCAGCATCTGGGGGGTCCTGCATGGAAGGGCTCTCACTGCTGTTCTTACTGGGTTATGTTTGGAAAAAAGAGTCTGTGAAAATGGTACTACTGATTTTCACTATTTATTTTTTCTCAAATTTGTTCCCACTTCAGATAAACTGTGTCTGTGGGAAGCAACACTTAGAAAAAGAAGCTAAAGAAGGTGGTCATTCTAAAGAGCAGTGCTCTGATATAGAGAGACACAGTGAAAAGGAAGGAGGAGAGTGAATGGTCCCCCTGCCAGGGAGATGGTCTCCCCCTGCACCCATTATAACGTCAGTTTGGCCCAGATGAAGCTTGCCAGCTACCGTATCCTCAAAGTGCTTAAAGTCACAGCAGAATGTCTTCAAGTCACAGCAAAAAGTCTTGGCAATTGGTTTACTATATCTATTTGGTGGAGTTTCTCACCCCTCATGCATCAGACCTTATCCCTTTTCTCATAAAACTATGGTTGTCTGCAGGTTAGCAGATGAGTGGTTATATCCTCTCCTTTCCCACATTACAGTTTGCCTCTCAATTTCTTATAGTATCCTGAGTCTCCAGAGGGAAGAAAACTGTTAACTATCCAAAAACATAGTAAGAAATGGAACATTGTTGTTCTGAAAAATCTGTATTATTAATGGTAATACCATTAATGATAGAGCATAAGTCATGCATCTATTTGTTTCATTGAAGTTTGGTTAACTAAGACTTTGTCAAGGTTTTGTCAAGGTAGAAACTGTAAAAGACCACATACACCATATCTTCTGCCCATCTGGCCAGCCATATCCCACCTCTACCATTTTGATCCCCTCATCCCTGGTCTTGTGAACATGTGATTGAAAGGGCTTTGGAGGCCCAGAACTTGCACTTGGCTCATCCTCTGTTCTGTTCAAGGTGCTCTGAGCTGGAGGGTTCAGCTCTGGCTGAGCTGAATTTTGCCCAGGAAGTGATTGGCTTTAAGGGAGGCCAATGCAGGTCACATGCGGCTCAGGATGGCTATAAATGTGGCCCAACAAAAAATCGTAAATTTACTTAAAACTATTCGATTTTTTTTTGTGTGTGATTACAATGTATTTAATGTGTGGCCCAAGACAACTCTTCTCCTTCCAGTGTGGCCCAGAGACGCTAAAAGGTTGGATAGCCCTGGTAAAAGATCAAGGTGTGACTATGAGGCCAATCCAGGAGAGCTCATGGAATTTAACTTCTGCTATGGCCAGCACAAGGCACCCAGCCTGGAGATAGGCTAAGAAATGCATGCAAAGACTGGACCAGGGTCCTGAGGAAGAGGCACAACACTGGAGCATGGGAACTAGAGGTGCAACATGGTGACTGTAGAGCTCCCCAACTCTGGGCTGAGAAACAGGGAAGGTGCCTTCCCTTGACAAGTAGCACAGCACCTTCCAGTTCCTTGTGTGGGTCTGTCATTGTGAGGGTTGTGAACCAGTACTGTGAGAAAACTGAAAGAAAGAGCACCACCCCACACAGCCTCAGTCACACACACCCCATCGATTCCAATGTTTAAACATAAGCATCTGTGTGCTGATCCATAAATGGATGTGACAAGCTTTATGAAAATGCACTTGAACATGTCTTCTCTGACGGAGCTGACCTGTTTCAAAATTGCCATTCAAGTTATACCTACTGATTTTGTGGGGCTGTGTTTCCAGATTTGGATCAACAGTGCCCTCTTAAAGGTTAATTAAAACACATTTTGGGTGATGTCTGAGGGAGGTCTGCTCTGTCCCATTGAAATATAATGTGACCCATAAATGCAGCTGTGGTGGTTTTTAAGTTTTGGTAAAGAATAAAAAGATGAAAGTAAAAAAAAATGTGAAAAAGAGAAACAGGTGAAAATCACTTTAATAGTATACTTTACTTAATACGATATACCCAAAATATTACCATTTCAACATGAAACAATATAAAGTTATTGAAATGTTTAACCCAGTGTATATCTCACACTTACAAAGTTTCTCAGTTTAAATCAACCATAATTCAAGGGCTCAGCAGCCATGTGCAGCCAGTGGCAATCACATCAGACAGTCTACTTCTAATCTGTCATCAGTTATCATTGAACTTAAAAACTGACCCCTCTCCCAAACTGTTAATACAACAAAATGACACAGATGAAGAATAATGGTATGAGGACATGTCATCGGTTTCCAGCATGTCCAAATGTTCTGGGTTTCAGAGTCTTTAGTAACATAGCTGATGTATGATTAAAAGACTTTTTTTCTTGTTAAAAAAAACAACACTTTCTTTTCTGCAAATAGAACAACAGGAATGAACTAGCTGTCATTTGCTAAAGTAGCTCAGGATAGAGATTATCCATGGACATCTCAATCTGAGGAACCAGATATAACTATAAGTCAATATGATGTGTAAAAACTAAGTCAGTGACAAGCACTTGTAGCAAAATTATGCACCTGTTATACTGATCTTTTCCAAACACTTCTTGAATGTATACAGCGCATAAAGAATGAGTTTTTCACCATTACTGATAACAGTCACTATTTTCTAATTCATAACTGGAAAATGACTCCCCAAGTGCCCCTTTGAGAAAGACAGAAGATAAAAGCAAACAAATTCCCTGAAGCCAGGTCACCATAGCCAGAGAGCCAGAAAGGACTAAAATGCATGGCTCCATCCCCAGGCAGCTCACTGTGGGTGTGCAGACAGAGATCTCTGCACCCAGTATCTCAATGGGAGGGACACAGGTGCACCACAGGAGACCAGGCAAGGCCACAGGAATGCAGCACCAAGCATGACTAGATGATACTAAGCACAAGATCGAAATACTAGTGATGCAACATTTAGAACTACTATAACAACTCCTTTGTGTTCACAGGAATGAACAGCTAGTCCTGTGCCAAAAACTGTCATTTTAATTGCATGGAGAAAAATGGTTCAATTAGAAAAGTGATTAATGGGGGTAGGGTGGCAAAGAAATAGAGTTTAGCAGCATATTAAGTATTTGCAAGCAAATGAAGTGGAGTAGTTGGAGATTGGCTGCTACAGGTTAGGATAGCCTCACTTGGTCTCATGGAAAACTTTCCTTTTTAATCAACCCTCAGTTGATTTTCCTTAATCCTAATGCAAATCCATATCAAGCCCTAGTCCTACCATTCCTCTTGTGGGAGATATCATTTTTTATGATTATTCTTTTGCCTTTTCATCAGTTTCTTCTCATAGGAATATTGAATTTTAAAAGAAAAAAATGGAATTCAAAAGAGACTGGCAAGTGAATGAACTTGAAGTATTATGAAAGTTTCAATTGGTTTAGACTGGGATGTGCTTCTGAGCAAAAGCACTAACTAGACCAAGGGGTAAAGAGGTTTAAATATGTTGCATATGACAGACACTACAATGTAGAAGAAATTAAAGAGAAGATCCCAGACAAAGAGGCACTGAGAAGGTAGCTGAGAGAAGCTTGGGGATCAATTTCTCTGAATTTTCTTATGATTTAGATGGGGTTATCCAGGAAGTGGTGATGTAAACAGGAATATGATCAATTTACAATAAGATACAATTTAAGGGATGAAGTTGAGGTGGGAGAGGCTGTAGTGCAATAAGATCAATTCATATCTGACTGAAACAAACAGATAGACCAAGACCACAAAAACTGGGTGTGTAAGATCAACATTAACAGCAAATGTGCCTTATAGCTGTATGTTAAGAGTGCTGAACACCTAATACTTCTGTTGCTTTTTGTCTAAATTGCACTGGTAGAAGCAGACGAGACTCCCTCCATCCCGGTGCAGAGTTTACATGGAGAACACCCCTCTGCTCTTAGGGAGTGGGATTTGGAGAGCAGACCACTTATTATAGTCACTTGTGGCCAAGCTCTCTCATCTGCATGAGTCTCTTAGAGGTCTTAAAATTCGTGTGTTTCCTAGCTCCTCTGACACATTGGCACAGGGGTATCTTCTTCCTGTGAACTTGACACTGGTGTTATTAATACTACTTCTATTCATTCATTCAACAACTATATGTTGAGCCCTGGCTGGTGTTGCTCAGTGGACTGACTGCTGGCCTATGAAGCAAAGGGTTGCCAGTTTGATTCCCAGCTCAGGGCACATGCCTGGGTTGCAGGCCAAGTCCCCAGTAGGAGGCGTGCAAGACGCAACCACACATTAATGTTTCCCTTTCTTTCTCTTTCCCTTCCCCTCTCTAAAAATAAATAAGTAAAATCTTTTTTAAAAACCCAACTATGTGTTGAATGTCTTCTCTGAGCTGTACAAAGCACTTGAGGTAAAGCAAGGAACTACTCCTTCCCTCCTGATTCTCATAGTCTATGGGAAAGACAGACATTTGTTCATTCATAAAAATGTTAACATGTAGCCATGATAAAAGTTTCCAAAGTAAAAAATAAATAAAATTTAAAAAACTTGGTGCTAGAAGAGAGTCTAAAAGAACTGTGTGCCTCAATCAGAGGTATCAAGCACTCAGCTGAGTAGTCTGAATGACAAGTAAGATTAACCAGGAAAAGTGACAAACATTCCAGGGAAAGGAATAGCATATAAAAAGGCAAAGAGGTGAAAGGAAGCATGCCAGATGGTGAAGAACTAGAAGAAAAGCAGAATGACTGAAAAAGAAGAGGGAATTCTGGAAATCTAGATGGAACAATGGTAACCTAAAACTAATGTAGCAGCAATAGGTTTGGAGAAAAGAGGGGATATTGGAGATAAAATGGAAGGGATTTGATAATAAATTAGTCAGGGCATTGGTTAAGGAAAATGAGAAATCAAAAATGACTCCTACATTTTCAAAATAAGTAACTGATGGGTAACACACGTGCATATGGAAAAACGTTGTGGCTGTGTGTTGGGACACTGTGTTGTGTTGAGAGTGGAAGCGTTTTCTTTAAGGGGAGGAAATTCAAAGATTTCATTTTGACCATGTTAAGTTCAAGTGTTCTGCTACCTCTTAATGAACAAGTCAAGAAGGGTAAACAAATTTGGACACAGAGAAAAGCCTAGGCTTTCGATTTTATTAATGTCAAGATGATATTGAAATAGGGGGGAATTGAGATGCTCACCTAGGAGAGTGTTCAGAGGAGAAGAAAGCTCCCATCTAAGCCTCTAGGAGCCCCCAACATGTAGATGTTTGGTAAAGAAGGAGGACCAAGCATAAGGAATTGGGGGAAAAAAGGAACTACTTCATAGAAGAAACAAAATTAAAAGATTTGAGAATCATAGCAGCTAAGCTCGAGTCAAAATTTTCTAAGAAAAATGGCGAATACATCTCAGAACATATATGTAATAAAAACAAAGGGTTATCCACTGGCTCAGGAAGCACGGAGGTCCCTGGGGCCCTAGGCAAGGCGATCTGTTAGGGGCAGAAGCTACAGCATGGGGAGCAGAAGGATAAACACGGCCGGGATTGGGCTGTGAGAGCACGCAGAGCCCACGCGTGAGACGAGACCACCCTTTGGGGCATGATTGGCTGCTAATGTAAGAGGGAGGGAGGATTTGGGCTTTGGGAACACAAAAAATAACTTTCCTCCCATCCTTCTAAATTCTTCTGGTTTCACTAATAATCCAATTAACTGAGAGATTAACAGGAGAAAATGTCCAAAATTTTTTAGAGATATACCTGCAGGGGTGCCAGAGAAAATGAGTCTCAAGAACAGATTGGGCAGTTGAGGCGTATGTGACATTCTGGAGCTGAGGACAAAGGTGGGGGTGTTTTGTCACTTCAAAGGGCAGGAAGACAATACACACGGAGGTGGAAAAGCAGATGTTTAGTAAATAACTGATTGCTGGGTCATTTTTAACAATGCAACACCAAGAGGACTTTGAACAATGCTGGATTCCTCCCTGTCCATCACATTTTATTAAACTTGAGTCATCCGTGGTGCTCTCTCCCTTCCTGGAGCAGATCCTCATCTACATTCCTTTTAGGCAGTGAGGTCAATGTTCTTCAGTCTTTCTTTTCATAAAAATAATCAGTTTTTAAAAATCAATATTCCAAAAACCACACTTTGGGGTGGCAAACTCTGCTTCCATTCAGTCTCAAGGGAAGTTTCCTTGTTTTTTTTAAATGAGATATACTTACTGCTTGTTTTAATCAGTGAGGTGTTGGTAAATGTTTAACGACCAGCTCTCTGGCTGAAAGCCCTGGTTTGTAGCGTTGGCCAATTTCTGCAGTGTAAATATTCTCACGGGAGTTGATTTCAAGGTACCCCTGTGATTTCCCTGGATGTGAAGTTGGGAGGAGGTGCTGAGAATTGGTTCTTACAAGCCAGTAACATCTGCTGCAGCACAGCTTTGCTTTAATGTTTGCATTGTGAGGCACCTACTCTACTGAAGAGGGAGGGATCTATAATGCAGGATTTAGGGACAAAACGGAAGGAACAGATCATTGCAAAGGACAGAGGGGAAGGGGATTCCAAGGGCAAGAAGGCAGCTGGCCTTTAGGGAGTGGAGGAGCATTTCTCCATGGCAACAGGAAATAAAAAGGAAGCAGGTGCAAATGGCCACTCTGAGGGAACTCCCATCTGTCTTTTATCTTTGTAAAGAGGCAAGATCATCAGCTAAGAGGGATGGGCTCAGAAATGCAAACTTAGTGGAAAACACTTGAAATATTTAATGTAAAGAGGAGGAGAGCAAGTTGGATTTCAATATTTACAAGTATGGTACCATTTTCCTAATTAGACTCTAAACTGCTTGAGGGAAGAGACTATCCAATACCCCTCTTTGTATTCTCTGGATCTCCTACTGCTGGATTCTACATTTGATGAGGATTGAGAAATTTTTGTTTGCCATGGCCATGTCGCTTAGTTGGTCAGTGCTTCATCCCAACACGCCAAGGTTGTGGGTTGAACCCCATGTCAGGACACATACAAGAAGCAACCACTGAATGCATAAGTAAGTGGAACAACAAATCGATGTTTCTTTCTCTCTCTCTCCAAGATCAATACAAAAAACAATTTTATATAAAAAAAGGAAATATTTGTTCATTAACTGACCCTGGAATTTGGAATCAGAGATCTCTGCTGAGATAAAACTGGCATACTCTAAACCAGCAGTCCCCAAAGGTTTGAGCACCAAGGATCGGTTTTTCCATGAAGCAGGGGTGAGAGGAGAAGGGGACAAGAGGTGGAGCTCGGGGCAGGCTTCCTTTGTGGCCAGGTTCCTAACATGCCAAGGGCAGGGGACTGGGGACCCCTGTTCTAAACTCACCACTCTAATCACTTTCTGTAAGATTTGTTGAACAATAAAATTTCCATGGTAAAATCAAACTTTCAAGCCCACTCTAGTTACAATTTTTTCTTTATTTTTATTATTGACATTATTTTCCTCCTCTTTGCCCCCTCTTTCAAACCCCAACCCCTTCCCCTGGCCATCACCACACTGTTGCCTGTGTCTATGTGTTAAGTATATATGTTCTTTGGCTAATCCCTTTGCCTTCTATCATCCAGTTCTCCCCCACCCATCCCTTCTGACAGCTGTCAGTCTGTTCCATGTGTCCATGATTCTGTTTCTACTTTGTTTGTCCATTAATTTTTTTCATTAGATTCCAGATATAATTGAGATCATATGATATTTGTCCTTCTCTGACTGGCTTGTTTCACTTAGCATTACATTCTCCTGGTCCATTCATGCTGTTAAAAAGGGTAAGATTTTCTTCTTTTTTATAGCTGTGTAGTATCCCATTATGTTGACTGAGGATTTAGTAAGAGTTTCCTCAGCATCCAAAATTTACTAAACATAATTTACACACTAGCTTGATAGTAGAGATACCCACCCAAAACTCCTTTTTCCTTATTTTGTTGCTAGTTCCTTGCCATGGCCTCCCTCATTCTACAGAGGAATAAAAATCTTGCTTCCTGAGCCCAGGTTCATCATTCCCACTTTAGATTGTCACCATACCAACACTACAGCCTCCTCCATACCACACACAGGCATTTCTACTCTGGTCTCTGACCTCAGACGGCCACCTTTTTCATTGGTACACAGGGCACGATGGCATGTGATGGACAAGTCTCACTGGCTCTTGTTCTCTGTTTCAGGATTCCAAGAAACACCCACCACCCAGCTGCTGACACCACCTTGAGAATATACTGTTCTCTCTTTTATCTGTTGTCTTTCTAAAGGGTTTTATTTATTTATTTTTAGAGAGAGGAGAAGGGAGGGAGAAAGAAAGGGAGGGGAAGATTGTTGTGAGAGAGAAACATCCATCAGTTGCCTCTCATATGTGCCCAGACTGGGCACTGAACCCACAATACAGGGACATGCCCTTATCAGGAATCAAACTGGTGACCTTTCCCTTTATAGGACAATGCCCAACTCACTGAGCCACACCGGTCAGGGCTACTTGCTGGTTTTTCACATTTCTTTTTTTCTTTTTTTTCTAATTCTCACCCAAGGCCATATTTATTAATTTTAGAGAGAGAGGAAGGGAGGGAAAGAGAGAGGAAGAGAAACATCTATAAGAGAAAGAAATATCCATTGGCTTCCTCTAGCACATGCCCCTACCAGTAATCAAACCCTTGACCCCCTCATCTAAGGAACAACACTCCAATTCATTCAGCTACACTAGCCAGAGCAACTTCCCACATTTCTATAGACTCTTCATCATCCTCAGGAGAAGGTCATTCATTTATTTAACAAATATTAAATGCCTATGATGTGCTAGGTCCTTTGGGGAATACAAAAATCAGAGTGACTGCCTCCACCTGTCCCCTGCAAGAAGACCACAGCCCAACCTCCCCATGCCTCTCTGAAGCACATGCAGCTGCCATCTGCAGCACCTACAGGGTGTGCCATGCCTTGTGATAAGCATTTTATGTATCTTACCTGATTGGTCCCTAAAAACTGGTCCATGAGCTAGTAAAATTCACAATGTAGTTTTTCCTCTAGTCTGTACCATATTAGAAATACTTTTCAAGAAGCAAAATATATTCAACTTGAAGAACTGTTCTATATTCCAAAAGTCATTTCTACTTTTATTACTCATACAATGTCCTTTCATTAAATAATAATGTCTGATTTGATTTGGTATGTTTTACTTTGATATTTATGTTCTTATTTGACATATGTGGGTTTCTTGTATTATAAGGATCCTTTGATTGTAGGTAATAGAGAACTCAACAAACAGGCACACAGAGCTGAAGTGCTAATGGCCTTCAGGTATGGTTGGGTCCAGAAGCTCATAATGTTATTGGAGCTCTGGCTTCTTTCTGATATTTTCTCTACTTGTCCAACCCCTTTGACAACTTCATCCTCAGGCCAGGCTCTCTTATTGAAGCAAAAATAGCTGTAGTCATTCCTAGCCTCAAATCAGCCTGAGGCTCTATTCAATGAATGCAGAAGAGTTTTTGTTGCTGTGGCCCAAGAAAAGTTTCCAAAGTCCACTCTGATTGCACAAGCTGGGTAACTTGTTCACCCGAGAACAAATCCCTGTAGTCACAGAAACATCTCAGGATGAAATGATTCTTGTTGCGATTCCTGGGAGGGAAGCCGATACTTTTTCCTACTGGAGTTTGAAGTTAGAAGGACAATGACAACATCAGCAACAGCTAACAGAGGGGACTATGTGCCAGGAGCCTTCGGGTGCTTCATACAGACCATCTGATTTAATCTTCACTGCCACCAAAAGAGGCAGATTTTATTAGGAGCCCTTATCACAGAATAGACAACTGAGACTTGCAAAAAAAAAAAGGTATCTTGTATAAAGTCACCCAATCAGTAAGATTAGAAGCCAGCTGCACTCTTTCCAGAGCCTGTGCTCCTGTCCACAGGGTTGCTTCACTTCACTGCCTCATCGTCTGGAGTTACTGCAGCCATCCTATCAGTAGGCGAGAATCTGACTGCGAAAAAAAAAATCAACCAAGCCAAAGCCAAAAATCAAGAAAGAAGAGAAACCAAGTCCTGACCACTTTACTTGAACACTTGGATCAAACCATGTATCAGGCTATTAAAATCACCTATGCATGAAGCTAACCACGCATGAAGCTAAAACCATCTCTGGACTAAGAGATGTTTGCTAATAAATTCTCTCTCTCTCTCTCATGCATGCTCACTTCAGCAAATTTGATTTCTTACTTGCAACAGAAAAAAACAAACACAAATATTTCAGACTAGGACTTTAGGAATTCTATGCCATCCATAATAAACTGCAGTGTTAAGAATCAATATGCATGGATCAATACGAGTATACAACTAATCAGCAACAGCTGATTAGAGCTTAGTGTTTTCTTTTTAACATTGTCCATTTAAGAAATGTCCAAACCTGTGATAATTTGTAAAAGTTTACTTGAGCCAATTGATGACAATTGCCGGGAAGCAAAATCTCAAAAGGTAAAAAAAAATGCTCCAGAGAATGGCAAATATGCACCTTTTTTTTTTACACATTACAATCAAAAGAGGAGACCAAAGGGGTTACATGAAATTCATTGGATATAGATTAGGGAGGAAGGAGAAAGCAAAGCAGGGAAATTCCTGGGATTGAATGAAAAGCAAAAACTGAATATATACTTCTTTTACATAGGTGAGTACAGGACAGTTAACAGTCTGCAGTAAATACAATAACAATAACAGTAAAAGGATCTGTGGTCTCTGCCCCGTGGGTGGTTGCACTTTGAGGGGAAGAAAGGAAATTAATATTCTAAAGGTATGTTATCAAGTATGTAAGATGCAAAAAAGGGAAAAAAGATAGGCTCAGTTATGGTGAAGACTAACCTTTGTTAGGGAACAATACTACCCTGGAACATGACTTTCAGCCAAGAACTGTCTTTAACGAGGAATTTTTCATTTCAAACCATGCTATGCAGTTACTTTAGGTATCTGAGTTTATAAGGCCACCAAGCAGGCCTCCCTGAGCTTGTCAAGGTTAGTATGTGGCCCCTTTTTTTGTCCACAACATTATCAAGGGCATGTTACAGTCATAGGACTGTTTTTAAAGAGAACAAAAACTAACCCTGGCTGGTGTAGCTCAGTGGATTGAGCGCGGGCTGCGAACCAAAGTGTCACAGGTTTGATTCCCAGTCAGGGTACAAACCTGGGTTGCAAGCCATGACCCCCAGCAACCGCACATTGATGTTTCTGTCTCTCTCTCTTTCTCCCTCTCTTCCCTCTCTAAAAATAAATAAATAAAATCTTTAAAAAAAAAAGAGAGAGAGAACAAAAACTCTATACATAACATAACAAACAGCCAGTACAGTCATCCAGTATCCACAAGCTGTCAGATGAAACTTCATCTCTAATACCCTAGCGGTGCTTCTGTTTTTGGTGAAGGACATTCAACGACCTGCCTGGTATGTGAGGCTGTGTGATTCCTTCACATTTGTAAATCAGAGCGGAGACCATGACTGCTTAATAGAGCATGATGCTTCTAGAGAGAGATAATCTTTTTGAAAGAAACCTGAAACAGCCATCCTTACAGAAATGAGAACCTAGGCACCATGGCTATTTCAAATGTGTTCTCCCCTCAGGGTTCTAGGGCATCCCTCCCTGGTGACTACTTACACAGCAGAAAGTGAAAACAAAATGATCAGTAATAAAACCAATCAAGACACAGCTCTCTTTCTTTAAGCCAAGGTTTAGTTTTCCCAGCAGTCTAGCTCTTGCCCAGATTATTGGCTGTGGCATCACTGTCTGTCTAACCTGCCATCAGCTCTTTCCCTAACTCCTGTGCCCCTCAGGGACACATGGACACTGTCGAGGAGACCAGGATGGACCCCTGGTAAAGAAATGCCAACCTCTGATCACATTTGGTCCTGGGGCTCATTGTCCTGCAGAGCCTGAATAGTGAATAAATGTTCTGGGGCAAGGGAATTATGCGTCTGGGAGCTATAGTAATTATGGTAATTGAGGGACCTCTTTGTAGTGAGATTTCCAGAGGAGAAGCAGCATGCGTCAGAGATTTACAGTAGAAATCCTAAAAATAGGACCCCCAGGTGTGCCCCAGGGGGTGATGACAGAGGTAGCTGGGAGGTTAATCTGGAAACAAAGAAAATGTGCTGGAACCAATCCTTAACAAGCACCAACATAAGGGCTAAGACTGTGAACCTCATGAATAAGACAGGGAGGGGGAGTGTAAGGGAGGCAGAGGAAAGCTAGCAAAAGCTGTTCAAAGAAGCATCCTCTCTGGAAACTGACATATAGAAAAAAGGAAAGGTAAAGCCACAAACTAATTTTAACTTATTTGTTTTATTTTTTAGAAGAAAAGTTTCATTTTCATTAAATCTCGTTTCTCCACTCATGAGGGAATACTGGCTTGGCTTCTCCTCACTATCCTTTTTTTCAGTTTAATTTTTTTTTAAATTTCAGAAACAGTTGGCAATCAGTATCATTTTGTATTAGTTTCAGGTGTATAACTTAACCGTTAAACAATTACATAATTTACAAAGTGATTCCCTGATATTTCCAAAATCCACCTGGCACCATACATAGTTAGTACACTGTTATTGGCTATATTCCCTATGATTTACTTTACATCCCTGTGACTATCCTGTAACTACCAATTTGTGTTTCTTAATCCCTTCACCTTTTTCACCCAGCCTCCCAAACCCCTTCCCATCTGGCAACTGTCAAAATGTTCTCTGCATTTATAAGCCTGTTTGTGCTTTGTTTGTTTGTTTATATTGCTCTTTAGATTCCACATATAAGTGAAATCTTGTGGTGGTTGTCTTTCTCTGTCTGACCTTTCTTACTTAGCATAATATCCTCTAATATGTTGTCACAAATGGTGAGATTTCATTCTTTTCTATGGTGGAGTAATATTCCATTTGTATATATGTACCATTCTTTTTTTATCCAATTGTGTATTGATGTGCACTGGGTTGCTTCCATATCTTAGTTATTGTAAATAACACTGCAATAAACATAGGAGTATATATTCAAAAACACTTTTTAATTAGTGTTTTACATTTTTTCAGATATGTACACAAAAGTAGAATTGCTGAGTCATATTTTTAATTTTTTGAGGACCATCTTTAGTGTTTTCCATAGTTGCTGCATCAATTTGTATGCCCACCAACAGTGCATAAGTTTTCCCTTTTCTCCACATCCTTATTAACACTTGTTGTTGATTTAGTGATGACAGCCATTCTGACAGGTGTGAGGTGGTACCTCATTGTGCTTTTAATTTGCATTTCTCTGATGATTAGTGATGTTGGGCATCTTTTCATATGTCTACTGCCTATCTGTAAGAGAGTATGTTTGTTTTTTTGGTGTTAAGTTGTATGCATTTTTTATAAATTTTGGATTATTAACCCCTTATCAAATGTACCACTTGCAAATATCTTCATCCATTCAGTAGATTGTTCTTTCCTTGTGTTGCTGGTTTCATTTGCTGTGCAAAAACATTTTAGTTTGATGTAGTCCCATTTGTTCATTTTTCCTTTTGTTTCCCTTGTCTGAGGAGATGTATCAGAAAAAAATACCACTAACAGAAATGTCAAAGAGATTACTGCCTATGTTTTCTTCTAGAAGTTTTATATTTTGGGGGTTTTACATTTAAATCTTCAATCCATTTTGATTTTATTATTGTATATGGTATAAGAAGGTATTGTAGTTTCATTTTTTGCATGTACCTGCCTGATTTTCCCAACATCATTTATTGAATGGACATTCTTTACCGCATTGTATTTTCCTGCCTCCTTTGTCATAGGTTAAATGACCATATAGGTGTGGGTTTATATCTGGGCTCTTTATTTTGTTCCATTGATCTATGTATCTGTTTTTATGCTGTACATACAGTTTTAATTACTACAGCATTGTAGTATTTTATGATCAGGTAGTGTGATTCCTCAAACTTTGTTTTCTTTTTCAAGATTCTTGTGACTACTTGGGGTCTTTTGTGGTTCCATATAATTTTTTGGATTATTTATTCTACTTCCATAAAAAAGTTAGGAGTGTGTTGATAGGGATTGCATTGCATCTATAGATTGCTTTGTATAATATGGACAAATTCTTGCTATTCACAAGCACAGTGTATGCTTCCATTTACTTGTATCATCTTCATTTCCTTCTTCAATGTCTTACAATTTTCAGAGTATAGGTCTTTTACTTCCTTGGTTAGATTTATTCTTAGGTATTGGGGGTTTTTTTGATGCAATTGTAAATGGAATTCTTTGCTTAGTTTTTCTTTCTAATAGTTCATTTTTGGTATATAAAGTGCAGCCAAATTCTTAATATTAATTTTGTATTCTGCTATTTTACTGAATTTGTCAGTCCTAGTAGTTTTTTGGTGGAAGGTTTAGGGTTCTCTATATACAGTATCATGTCATCTGCAAGTGATGACAGTTTTACTTCTTCCTTTCCTATTTGGATGCCTTTTTTTTCTTGTCTGATTGCTGTAGCTAAGACTTCCAATACTGTGTTGAATAGACATGGTAAAGGTGGACAACCTTGTCTTGTTTTTGATCTTAAGGAAAATGCTTTTAGCTTTTCCTTGTTGAATATGATCTTAACTGTTGGTATGTTATATATGCTTTTATTTTTTGAGGTATGTTCCCTCTATTCCCACTTTGCTGAGAGTTTTTATTATAAATATATGCTGGATTTTGTCAAATGCTTTTTCTGAATCTATTAATATAGTCATATCATTTATTTATTTATTTGTTTTTAGAGAGGGAAGCGAGGGAGAGAGAGAGAGAGAGAGAGAGAGAGAGAGAGAGAAACATCAATGTGCAGTTGCTGGGGGCCGTGGCCTGCAACCCAGGCATGTGCCCTGACTGGGAATTGAACCTGCGACGCTTTGGTTTCACAGCCTGTGCCCAATCCACTGAGCTATGCCAGCCAGGTGGTCATATCATTTTTATACTTCATTTTGTCTATGTTTTGTATCACATTAATTGATTTGCGAATGTTGCACCAATCTTTCATCTCAGAAATAAATCCCCCTTGATAACAGTGTATGATCTTTTTAATGTATCACTGAATTCAGTTAGCTAATATTTTGTTTAGAATTTTTGAATCAGGGATATTGGCCCATAATTTTTTATTGTTGTTGCAATGTCTTTGGTTTTAGAATCAGGATAATGGTGGCCTTATAAAATGAACATGGGAACCTTCCCTCCCCTTGAAATTTTTGGATGATTTAAGAAGAATAAATGTTACTGTTTCTTTGAGTATTTGTAAAATTCACCTGTGAAGCCATCCAATCCAGGACTTTTGTTTTGGGGGAGTTTTTTGATTATGGATTTGATTTTGGTAGTAGTAATCATTCTCAAATTATCTGTTGTTTCTTGATTCAGTCTTGGAAGATAGTATGTTGCTAGGGATTTATGTTTCCTCCAGACTGTTCAGTTTCTTGGCATATAATTGTCTGTAATAATTTCTTATAATTCTTCATATTTCTGTGGTATCGGTTGTCACTTTTTTCTTTCATTTATGATTTTATATATTTGGGTTCTCTCTTTCTCTCTCTCCCTCTCTTTCTCCTTAATGAGTCTGGTTAAAGGTTTATTGATCTTATTTCTCTTTTCCAAGAACCAGCTCTTGCTTTGGCTGATCTTTTGTATGATTTTTTAGACTTTCATTTATTCATGCTCCAGTCTTTATTATTTCCTTCCTTCTACTCACTTTGGGTTTTCTATGCCATTCTTTTTCTAGTTTCTTTAGGTGTAAGTTTAGATTGTTTCTTTGAGTTTTTTCATGAGGGTGCATGGGGCTATGGTGCTTTTAAAAGTACACTATCTGGGTCCTATTTTGGACCAATTTAGTGAGACTTTCTGGTTGGAGTCTGGGCTATCCTGTGATTCTAACACTCAGTCAAGGCTGATAGTGTCTGCATTTACCTCCTCCCCTAGATCCACTTTGTCATATCAAACTCTGTGGTGACCATGTGTCACTCTCAGTCTTTCCAATCTTTGCCCTTTAAGCTTGGTATTCTTTTTCTCTGAATAGGAAGTTATGAGATCTGACCTAAGGCAGTGAATCTGGGGGAAGCAACAAGGTCAGCTTTGAGAGAGTTTGGAGATCAAGAAGTAGCTCTACTTAATCACCACTTAAATATGGGCACTGGAATAGAAAATAATTCACTTGTTTTTATAGATATAGAAATAATATTTGCAACCCTTTTCAAATACTGGGAACTTCACAGTTAACCTCCGCCACCCCAATACTTTTACACAAATATTATTGCAAAACCTTTATCCACCAGATGGAAAATAGTTTATACTCATCTACTCAGGGATCAGAAGACCTAACTCCCCTTGGGACCTTGCCAAAAAAGTAATTAGGCCTATTTAGAAATATGCTTTTGTTTTGGTTTTGTTTGTTTCACATTCTTACAGGTTTCCTTTCTTCTCTTTTCTTCCCTTTTCTTTTCTCTCCTGATCAGTCCAAACCTCAGTAACAATAAACCCCCCTTGGTGCAAAACCATTCACACAAAAATAGCTTTTTTATTCTCCCTTTTCTTTTACTATTTTTTCCTCTTTGCATTCAAAATAAATAGTCACTTATTCTAGGAATGCAAGATTGATCAATATTAAAACATTTATTCATAAAATTTATTACAACAGCAAATTAAGCATATAGAGAGTGAAAAGGCATTTGATAAATTTCAACAACCACAACTATTGCTGAAATAAACAGAAATGCCTATGCATAATAAAGACTATTATCAAAGCCTACAATCAAACATTATAATAAGTGTAAAATGGTAAGCAATCTCATTAAATCCAGAAGGAAAACAGGAGTGGCATTGTTTTCTATGTATCATTTGTATTCAAGATTGTTTGGTGATTCTAGCTTATGCAATAATAAAAAAAATAAAATGAGTGGTTTAAATTTGGAAATAAAAAGAGCAAATTATCTTTATTATAGGTTATATAACCATATGCAAGAACACCCCAGAAAATATAGTAATAATTCTTTTTAGAAACTATTGGAATTAAAGGGAAAATTTGTTTTTACTTTAAGTTTAATAAGTACGCAAAGATGCAAAAGTCTTGTCTTTATAGCAGGACTCATTTAGAATGAAAGGGGAATTTTAAAAATACCCTTAATGATCACATGAGAAACTTCAAATTGCTAAGGAATCAATCTAACAAAAATGGTCTGTGTGAAGAATATAATGAAAAACATAAAATAGGATCTAAATAAATGAATGGAAAAAATATCACAAAAAAGACAATCCTTAATACAAATTAATTTAACTTCTTATTTAAATCATAGAGAGTTATTTAAAGAAGGAAGAAGATGACTTAATATTTTATGTTAAAAAGATTTATAAAATTGCTAAGCTAATGTAGAAAAAAGAAGAGTAAGGGAGAGAGTATATATGAATTGATGCAATCAAAATAGTATGTTCTGGCACAAGACTGGTCAAAGGAATCAATGGAAGAGCCCAGAAATAAACTCAAGTACATATAGAAACTTAATATATGATAAAGGTAGTTTTTAAATTCAGTCATGAAAAAAAGATTTATTTTAAAAATGAGACTGGAATAATTGGCTATTCATCTGGAACAAAGCAATGTTAGTCCCTTACTTCAGGCTGTAGACAAAAAATAAACTTCAGATGGATTAAAGATCTAATGTAAAAAAATAGAGGAATATGATTATTGAGGGGAAATTTAGGGGACTGTTTATCAAGCCATTGGGTGAGAAAGTTCTTAGGAAGCAAGAAACCTAAAAGTAACTTAAAAAATAAATGAATTTTATTTAAAAAAAAACCAACAATGTCTAAATGGCAAAGAACACCATAAAGTCAAGAGGCCAATGATAGATTTAACAAATTGTGTCAACATCTGAGAGTTAGGAGTTAGTATTTCCATAGTACAAAGAAAGAAAGATAAAATAATTATTTTAAGTCAAATGACCAACAGAAAAATGACCATGGAACAATAAATAGAACAATTATGCAAGGAAATATGCAAAGGGCCAAAAAACATAAAAGAGGAGCCATCTCACTAGCAAACAAATAAAAATCAAAATGCAAATAGCATACTCTCATCCACCTTCCTGTTAGAAAGAACGTAAAGATTACTGAGGATGATACTGATGATGATGATGATGATGATGATGATGATGATAATGATGATGACACCAGCCTATGTTTTAAGCACTTTATGTATAATAAGCTCATTTAATTATATCAACTATCCATGCATTAAGCACTATTATTATGCCCATCTTATAGATGAGGAAATTAGGTATACACATCTGAAATAAAATTCTCATAAGACAATACTTATCCTTATCACGTTCAGAGTTATTTGATAATTACTATTTTGTCCTATGTTATATTATGTGATAATTGCTGGTCAGGATCTCATCAATTGATTTTATGATACACAAATGGTTAAATGCACAGTTTGAAGAATACTAACTTAAAGAGATGTTTGTAAAATATTAAATTTGAATAACAAGTTTCAGAGTAATCTTTATACTAAGATCTCATTTATGGGAGAAGAAAGGGAGAAAGGGGGGAGGGAGGGAGGAAGGGAGGATGGAAGGAAGGAAAGAAGACAAAGAAAGAAAGAGAGGGAAGGGGGAGGAAGAAAGAAAGGAGGATGCATCCTATATATGCATATGTTTTTTGTAGAGATGTATACATGTGTTTATTGGTACAGAAACAGTGTAGAAGAGGCCTCACCTTACTAATACTGGTTAACTCAGGGGATTGGGGATGGCAGAAGATTTTCTTTTCTTACTTGTATGTCTCTTTTTTTGTTTTTCATGCTGCTCAAAGAATGCTTTGCTTTTGGAGTTTTTAAAGAACAATTTGACAAATTAGGACCAAAGTGTTTCATGATCTGTAAACTTCTGTGCTCTGAGATAAAATCTGTTTTTGTAACTTTACTGCAGCTCATGCTGGAATGACTCCCATTCAGCATTTGGCTCCCATTTATTAAAAAAATAAATCTTTCAATTCCATTTATAAAACCTACTGAGAGAGGAACAAACCTAATTATGACGTTTTCTTATCAAGGGAGAAGGGTAAATGATTATTGTCATCTACAGTAATAAAGCAATTGAATGAAAGAAATGGGATCTCCATGGAAAAAATATCCAAGAGGAATCACAAGATGTTTACGAGACAAAGGTATAAATCCACTTGAATGAAGTTTCTATCATTTATCATTCACTCATTCATTCATTCAACCTGTACCTGACTTGATTTATTTTACCTTTTGACATGCCAACACTGCCATCTATCTTCATATTTTGCACTTAGCATACAATAAATAGCTCATTTAACTGTTAGAGGTTCCCCCCATATTCCAGAAGGCATAGTATCTCCATTAGGCCTCCTACAACTGAATTTTCAAGATTCTGGGGGCTTATTCAGTTCAAATATCAAATAAGCCTGGCTGTTTCTTTCAAGGGCTAAGAGAGAAAAAAATAATTAGATTTTCATCAGTGGCTGTGGTTATTGTTAGTGCTGTTTGCCAGCTCCATCTCCTGGGCACATTCTAGGATTACATTACTCTGCCCACTTGGAGTTAGATGCAGTTATAGGTCTTTCCTTGGCCAATGAAATGATAGCAGAAGTGATGTTTTATGTAAGATCCAGTGTGTGAATTCACCACATCATTTTCTGCCTCTGCAATGAGGGGGGCAGATATCAAGAAGAAATCTCCATCAGTCTTGAGTATTCATGATGGACATACAAAGTGAGAAATAACCCTGCTTTGTGTTAAGCCACTGAAACTTTAGCACTGCTTGTTACCACGGCATAACTCAGCTTACCCTGACTGATACACTCCATTAGCACTTAGTCTTAATTGTAAGCTTCTGGTGTATATTTCTGTTAAGACATACTTTTCCACTGAGAGAATGTTTGTCCACAGCTGTGGTGATGTCTTTGCTCTCTGGAAACCTGCCAGAACCCAAGTGATGCATACAGTGGGCTTCACTACTGAAACATTTTTAGTTACACTCAAATTCTTGACAATTATTTTCTCTGAAACACAAGACTCCTACGTGGGTGGCTTGTACCTGAGTCACCAAGACAACTACTCCCATCATGGGAATTTCTCTTTGGAATCTCTCGGTCCTTATTTGATCACAAACCTTGCTCAAAGCCACTAGATGACACTTCATTGTAATTTAACTAATTTCAAAAACTAGACTAAGGGTTTTAGATTTTGATCTCTTGCCCCTAGAAAAATGCCAGGTTTCATATGCAATGGGTGAACCCCTCCTAAAGAGTTTAGGCTAAAGAATTTCAGGGAGAAGCAGCCATCATCAATCCATAGAAGACTTAATTACATTCAGTACTGGACTACAGCCAGCTCCAACAGGCTTCTGAGAACCAGTTCTGTGCATCTCTCTTCCCAACTCTGCCTTCAGTGATTCATGTTGATGGCTTGAAATCAACCATGATGAGATAATTTACACAGTAAGACATAGCAATTGCTACAGATCAGGATTGTTGTTTTTCCCTTGGGGATTTGGTTGTTAAAAATTTACCAGCACACCAGTGAGTACAACCATCCTCCTCTCCTATAGGTGCTTGTTGCCTTATCATCTCATAATCAGGAGGGCTCATTAAAGTGGCTCTTCCTGTGATAAGGAAATCATTCTACCTTTAATATTGCTGTTGGCATCTGTGACTTAGTACTCATTGCCTTGTTTTAAATTTCACCTCCCTTGGTCCTTTGTTATAAAGAAACTATATTAAGCCACTATTGTGTGCCAGGTACTAAGAATACAATGACATGCAAGACAAATTCTCCCTTCTCTGTTAGAGCATCACTTTAGAAGTCTAGAAGATCAAGGACACCTACTACTGATAGGATGTTTTTATTATATGATACCCTTTAGTTGTCATTTTGCTTATATTAGTTTCCTCAGAGTTACTGAATTAATTTGTATGATTATTTCAAGTACAGCAGCCAACTGTTACTGTTTTGTTTGGCCCATAACACTTCCTTTTGGGGAACTTGTCTGCTCCATACCATGTAATTCTAGTAGAGCTATCAATCAAGGTGCCAGTATCCCCTATCCCAGTGATAGACATATGGCTGAGGACAGTAAGCATATCCCACTCTCTTGGGTGCAGAGACTGTTCCAGATTAGACATGTGGTCCAACCTTGGCCAGTTAGAACCCTTTTGCAGAGAGTGATATGAATTCTGAAAATTGGAAAGGTTATCAGTCCTGAGAGCATGGGATATAATAACCTTACAAGTTTTGGAAAGTCCCATCGCATGGAGATAGTCTATGAGAGAAACAAGTTAATGAAGATGAAAGAAGACCCAAGAAATGAAGAGGAAGGAAGGGAACATGATAATGTTTATCTAAACCTCAATGCTACCCATGCCTAAAACAAAATGAGCCATGGGTTTTTCAGTTACATGAGGCAATTAATTCGTTTTGGCTTAGACTAACTTGGGTTTCTATCAGATAAAACTGGTAGAGTCATGACTAATAGAGGAAAGGATGCGAGAACTTAGGAAACATCATCTGTCCATGATGAGCTTCAAACAAGATAGCCAGGCAGAAGTCCTAATGGCAGCTGTGAAGGAAAGACAGCAAACAAGTTAGAGGCCTGCAGGAGCAGAGGAGTTGCTAGGGGCTATGACTGTAGGAGCTCTGGTTCTTTGAAGTTTCTCCTTTGGCTCACAAGAACAGTGCAGAAGCAGCCTACATCTGTTTATGCCCAGTAGAGACACATACTCAAAGAGAGAGATATCTGTAGAGAAAACACTTAATTCTGTAAAGAAACAGGAGAAGGGTAAGATTTGCACACAATGGTTTCTCAGATGCCTGTTGGAGCTGGCTCTAGCCCAGTGCTGAATGTAATTAAATCTATGGATTGAGGAAGGCTGCTGCTCCCTGAAATTCTTCAACTTAAACACTTTGGTTGGGGTTCACCCATTGCATATGGATTCTGGCATTTTTTTCTGTGGGCAAGAAATCAAAATTAAAACCCTTATTCCAGTTTTAAAGACAGTGCTACTGCTAAAATATTCATTCTTTTCTATTCTTTTCTTGGTGACCCTCAAAGAAAGCAATGAGGGCAACCTAACTGCTCTCTGGAGTTTGATTGTCCATGTCACCTTCTCCTGTCCTCTTAGTCCCTCTGCCTCCCTCTCCATTGCCTTCTTCATAGCCCATGGTTTTGCTTATCTTCTCAAGGGTGGGGAAACCCACCATGCAAATATGTACCTGAGTTGCTTACCAATGGCTTTTTTGGCTTGGGAGTTGATCATTGTCTTCATTCATTTCTAGTTTTCCCAGGGTACATCTCATCTTAATTATTCAACAGGGGAAGAAACAAGAACATAGGTTATAATAAAGGAATTTGTTGGGCACTGAGGAGGTAAGAAGTAGTGGGGATGGAATATAACTGCAGGAGGGTTGAGGAGTAACAGGGACATGAGAATGTTGTGGATATCAGTGATGTTTGGGCAAAAATGGAAGAAAGGTGATCAGCAGCCAAAAGGGCAATCAATACTGTAAAATTTTATTCTACTAATTTGGAAAAAGGCCCATCTTCCTCTAATCTGAACAACAGAAAGAGTCTCAGAAGCTAAATTCCTGTACTCTTCAAATCATCACTGCCTTCCATTCTGGAGTAGCCAGTCCAAGATGATATTCTCAGTAGATCCAAAAGGCATCCAGATTTCTTCCAGGATGGGTGGTAGGGTTGGTTACCTGTACAGCATGCAGATTCCTCAATGACTTATCTGCTGAATTATAAGCTGAATTGGATGCTATCCTCTAATTTGGAGTCATCTTTTGAAATCATAACTTCTGGCAAAAAGAGTATAACCACAAATGACACTCAAAGTTAAACACACTATGGAGATCCCAAATCACTGAGATCCATAAAAATAATCTCACTTTCAAGAGAAATTGCCCATCTGTGCTAGAAGTGCATGAGCTCCCAGAATGCTTTTGATGAGAGACTTGGGACAGGCCAAAGAGGGAAGCCCTTCTTTTGGAAAAAGGGTTCTGGAACAGGTCTGCATATTTGGATTGTGAGTGCACAGAAATTATCCAAGAGCCAAAGCCTGTATGCCATCTCATGAATCTATGTAAGGAAAAATAGATATAAATCAGATGTATCATTTACCTATCAATTCATTTATTCATGTACTAAAATCAGAATAATATGTTGCAAATATATTCTAATAACATAGGTATGCACCACATAATATGGAAGAATGGGGAAGGAAAGGAAAAACTGAAATCTAGGTTCAAAGAGAGCTGATGAGAAATACAAATAAATGTCATTTACCTGAGTAATGGGTCACATCTTTTACTGACTAGTTGCATGATATTGGGGAAACTGGCCTCAGTTTCCTCACTGGAAAAGCCAGGTGTGGCCTTTAGAGGTGTATGGGCATCATGATATGTGTGTTTGTGTGTGTGTTTAACTAACAATGTGTCTGCTAGGTAGAAAAGATTTGCACAGAGCAGAATTGAAATACTGCTGAGAGAAGGAAAAACACATCGGCTCTCTTTATCTTTTGTCCATGTTTCCAAACACAGTGTAATTTCCTTGTCCTGTCTGATTAAGTTGATCTTAAACAGATTGTGATTTAGAGGGGAAAAAAAAAGAACACCAAATATTTCTAACAGTTTTAAACCATTCATCATGATTAAAGAAGGACAGTCTTTATATCCAAACAGACCTGTCTTATTTAAACCTACATGAAGAACAGGCCTTCATTCTCAGTAGTGGATGATCAGTATTTTTCTATAATCCTTCATAAAATCTGAGTTGAAAGGATGTCTTAGAAGCACACAAAGAAATATAGAAATGGACTTATTTCTGTGTTAAAATGAAACCAAAACCAATCAACTGACAAAAATTCAGAACCCTATAGATTCTCTTTTACCTCCTCTTTCCCTTGTCTTCTTTTTATACTTGAAAGTCGTACTGTCTCATTTTCCTCCCCTCCTTGTTGGACCTGCAGCCCACCTGCAGTCAGATTCCACCCCAATCATACCTCCAGAACTGCATCTTCCCAGTCAACAGCCTCTTCTTGTTGCCACATCCAGTGCAGCTCTTCATCCTTATTCTACAGAGTAAGTTCCAAATTTTCATGCTGTTTTCCCTGTGCCTATGGGACACTAATTCCTCTAGGTCTGCTCCTTTCAAAATTGTGCCAGGAACTCTGGTAAGGATTTTACATATATCCTTATGTGCATATCACAATACCCCTGTGAAGTGTGTGACAATGGATTATCCTTTCACAAAGGAGAAATCAGCCTGGGAGAATTTCACCTAAGGCCCCAAAGCTGGACCATGGCTGTATTCACTGGGCTTCTCTGGAGTCCATGCTCTTCCCTGCTACAAACATAAGGACAAAGGCAATTCTTACCTCATCAACTTATGTCATCTTTATTCTGAATTTTGCATTTTAAATGAAAAAGATATCTTAGGCAGGACATAGAATTTCTGCAAATGCTTCCTTTGTGTCAGGTACCAGGAAAGCTTTGCATATACTCTTCCTTGGGTCATCAGCAAAACAAGCCTAGGAGATCATTAGTATTATTACTGTCCCTATTTTACAATTAAAGAAAACGTAGTCAAAAGAGGTTGCCACAGTCACAGAGCTTTGTTGTGGGGCCCAAATTCCTCCTCAGGCAGCAGTGACTCTAAAGTGAGTGCCCAGAACCAATGCCCTTCTCCCCAGCACCCCTGCTGGAGCTTCCCCTAATCTAACCTTCTCCACCCCTCTCCTCACTGCCTGTTATACCCAAGAAGACTTCAACCACACACATATATTCAGCCATGGAATGCCAACCCCAAGTTTGCATTTCCAGCCTCTTCTAGGTCCAAAACCATTCAACTATCTCACAATTCCTGCCTTCATTTTCATATTCCAAAGTCATCTAACCAAAGGAAAATAAACATAATCATCTTTCCACCAAAACTTAGAAGTCTTCATCCTGCACTTCCTCTCCCAGGGACAGCACCACCATGTGCACCATCATCAGGCAAGAAATGTGACAGTTGTTCTTACCCCAGTCTCATCTCCCTCACTCTCCTCATCAAGGTATTCCCCAAAGTCTATAGCTTCAGTCTTACAGCAAGTTACATCAGCCCACCCACTCCAGACTCACATTGCCCCCACTGTCACCCATGCCCTCATCTTCCCTTGCCAGGATTCCTTCAATTACCTCCAGACTGGTCTATCCCCAGGATTGCATGTCTCTGACATTTATAGCTACAACGATACAAAGCAATCTTTCCACTGCTGAACTGTCTCCCCGTTGCTTATACTCTAAACTGCCCTGGCTGGTGGCCTTCTTCATCTCCATCTTACCCATTCCCTGTGGGACAGTAGGTGTGCATTTGAGTGGGCTGACTCCTTTTCCATTTGCTGAATAGACAATATTCCAGAGTGAGCTTATCAACACATAGAATTCCTTAACTCTGATGTAGGGTAAGTGTGGGATCCAGTTGGTCCAATTAGGGTGACAGAATGATTTTAGGATGTTTGTTGGATCATTTGGAGAGAAACTCAAACTTTTTCATATTTCTGGATATAAATGAAAAGTAAGTATTGGCAGCCATCTTATAACAATAGAGCAAGTCAGCCTTAGATGACATTTCACAAGGTTCTAAGGTCTGAGCAATTTTTTAAAGAAATCATTCAACAGAATATGCATATGTCAGGTCTTCTGGGATGCGCCTTTCAGTCTGGAGTCCCTCCTCTGTGTATACAAATGACATTGATAAGAACTCTGTGAATATAATAACTGTATTTGTCCTAAATCACATTAAGTTGATCCATATGAAATTGCAGTTTTTGTGGGTCAAAAATAGTGGAGTGTTGCCATTTTGTATGGTTCAACCAGATAAATGCCCATTTCTCCAGCTCTCTTAAGTTTCTCAAAACAGGGACCACTTTTGTGTTGCTGGAGCCCAACAATGTGTCCTGTGAGTAGTTCAGTAAGTGTTTGTTAAAATGAATTGACTGGATATATTCTATATAACACTCTGCTTCTAAGATAAACTCTACATTCCCCTTCTCTGCAGCTTCCTCCCCAATATTCCTTCCTTATCCACAATCCTATACATGAAAGAATTTTCAAAGTTCTTTTTTTTTAAGACACCTTTCTTGTGATCTAGAGACTTCCACAGATTTGCTCACCTTCTATACACAGACACACACACATAGAGCAAACACAGATACTTGCTACACTTAACATCTCCAGTTTCAACTCCTCTCCCAAACTCACTGAAATTTCTGATTACCTATCAGACATCCTGTGCAAATGTCCCCTCTCTGCAGACATCACAAAATAAAACTCATCAGGTATCTCATCCCTCCACACAGACCTACAGACCTGCTTTTCTCCTTCTACAGTCCATTTGGGTTAATGGCACCACATTTTCCCAATGGCACAGATGCAAAACATTGTCTTCACCTTAGACTAAATCATGGTCAATCGTCATTGTCTACTTCTAAACTATCTTCCTTCCATCTCCTTCCTCCTTGTTATACCCACTGCCAACACCCCAGTTCACTGACAAGTTTCATCCCCCTTCCACATATTCTCTATCCTTTGGCAAGAGTAATCTTTCTAAAATGTGAATCTTACCATACATCTTCCCTTCTCAACGCTCTTAATAATGTCTATTGATATAACACAAATGTACAATGTAAATGTTAAGAGAAAATTGTTTAAGGTAGAAGGGGGATGAAAATAGGGAAGAGTTACTCCGGATAGGCTGCCTGTAAGAAAGTGAGCTTTGAGTCAGATTTTGCAGGAAGAAATGGGGATAATCTTAACTAAGCTGGGGGAAGCAGAGATGTTGAGAATAGAATTAATGAGAACCCCTTTCTGATCCCAATGTTTCAAATTACTGCATCTAAATCAGAAAATGGAATTTGTCAGGCTTTCCATATCAGATGACAAACATTATAGTAATATTTTTGACAGTCTAAGTATTTCCAGTGAAAATTTAAGAAACAAAACAGGAAAAAAAACATTAAGAGTTTTGTTGTCAGCATTTTTATGCTGTTGCAATACTCCTGCATTGATGATTCAAAGAAAAATGGAAGTGTGGATGTGGATGGTTTTGCTACTGAGAAACTGGCCAAATATTTAGGACTTTAATTGAAGAGTTACTTTCAACTGTTGCAGATATACAACATATTTGAGTATTTGTTCCAGGAATGCATTTTAAGATTCTGCCAAGAAGGATCAAGATTCCCAAGGATCAAGGTGGCAAAGAACAATTTCACATGTTTTATAAGTAGGTGAGGTGTACATCAATCAATCAACAACAATCCTTGAACTCATTAGTTTCAATTCCTGTATGTTTGTGGGACACATGAAAAGGTAACAATCTAGTTCTAAAAATATTCTTACCAAAATAACATAACATTCATGTCAGCCCAGTATCACATCAACATCTGAAGTAATTAATACATAGAAAGAATATAAATCAAAATATTTTTCCCAAACCTTAAGTTACTTAAACAACACTCTCATTTCATCCCACAAGCTACTAAATCCCCAATATTTCTTGGGGTTGTGGTGGCATTTTAATGTCAGATAGCATTAGGACAAGGAACCAAGTATACCCACATCCTTCTTACCTTCTTCACTGTTCTCAGTGAAGGTGTTCTTAAGAAAGAGTAACTAGCCCTGGCTGCTGTAGCTCAGTGGATTGAGCGCAAGCTGTGAACCAAAGGGTTGCCGTTTGGATTCCCAGTTAGGGCACATGCCTGGGTTATAGGTCAGGTCCTCACTGTGGGCCCTATGAGAGGCAGCCACACATTGATGTTTCTCCCTCTCTTTCTTCCTCCCTTCCCCTCTCTCTAAAAATAAAATCTTTAAAAAGAAAGAAAGAAAGAAAGAAAGAAAGAGTAACTAAATAAAAACTATTATTACTATTTATCCAGCCCAGTAATGCATTATTTAAGGCCATCAGCGTGGTCATTTGATAAGGAAACCCCAAGACCTAAGTGGGGTTTCCAGTCTGTCCTGTGGAATCTAGCCTCTACATGGTGGTAGCACAGGGTTATTATAGCACCTTCACATGCTTGTTCCAAAGAAACACAGGATAAAATTCTGCCCACCTTCCAATGGGCCTGGATCCCTATGAGTCCCCCACTCACACAGCCCCATGGACTCAGCCCCTGGGAGAAGAAACATTACCATACAGAGCAAACATGTAGAGAGCATCAAAAAACAACACTCATGGGTACAGCTTTTTAATGTGGTTTAACTACTCCTGGGAGAGAATATGTTGCAATGATTGGGTGGAGGCATCCAGGGAGTGGGCAAAGGTGGCTGTGACATGAAAGAATGTGGCCATACCATCCCTTCCCTTATCAAGCCGTGTGGCTGTCATTGTACGTGTCTGACTACACAGAGGTGCTTACCTTTGGCACTTTTCTTTGTATCAGGCCCTTAAGCCACATTTGTCTGACAGTGGTCTGTTTCCCATCAGACTGAGGGAGGTGGTTCAGTGGACCTAAGCTCTCTGCCCACCTACTATCCCCAGGCCCAGCTTCCACTGCTGCAGAACACTGACCAGTGTCCTAGAGGGCAGGGATCTAAATCTCCTTTCATCTTTTTACCATCACTCAGCACAGCATTGTCAGCATCAGGAATACTTTGCCGTGAATCCCTCTTTTTATGGCATCTCTTACAAGGCTAATGGGTTCTGCTATCCTTTTTAATTTTTTTAAAGATTTTATTTATTTACTTTTAGAGAGAGGGGAAGGAAAGGAGAAAGAGAGGGAGAGAAACATCAATGTGCGGTTGCCTGGCCTGCAACCCAGGCGTGTGCCCTGACTGGGAATCAAACTGGTGACCCTTTGGCTCACAGGCCTGTATTCAATCCACTGAACTATGCCAGCTAGGGCTCCTTTTTAATTCTAATGATGAAAAAACTTCATGCTTTTTGAAGGAAGAGTCAAACAAAATAGAAATGTATAAAGTTATACATGAAAGTTGCCTTACATCAACATCTCCTGTTTTATCAGCCAGGAGTTAAAACATTTGTGTTAGTCAGCCAGACCTGCCATAACAAAAGTCCCAGACTGGGGGTTTACAGTCCAGACGAAGATGGCAGCATGGTCAGTGGTCAGTTTTAGGTCAGGCCTTTCTTCATGGCTTGTATTGGGTGGCCAAAAATGAAAGACACATTTTTCATTTTCACCAATAACTTTATTGATTTTATTGATTTTGAGTATGCTACTATCTACTGCTATTGGCTTCTAGTGGGTAGAGGCCAGGGGTGCTGCTAAACATCCCCCAATGCATAAGACGGCCCCACAGCAAAGAATTATTTGGCCACAATGTCAATAGTACAAAGAAACTTCACAAACCACTTTTAACACATTCGATCAGTCACAGCACCTTCTCCATCCACTTCACAAATCCTTTTTCATTTTTCAGTTGTGTATTTACCTTTTCAGAAATAATAAAGCATAATATGCTGAAAATGTTGTGTATTTTCTTCCATCATCAACGTTAAAATGGCTGCACAAAAATTCACCAATTTTGATAAGTTTTTTTAAATGCATGCTGTTATGACAGCTACCACAATACAACCTAACAAAACTGTTTCAAATGAAATTAAAGACAACTAAGCACTACTAGAGCCACTTTATGGAAAAAATCTCAAACCTTTTGGTCAACCCAATAGATAGCCATCTTCTCGCTGTGTCTTCACATGGTAGGGAAAGTGCCAAGCAAGCTTGTTGGTGTCTCTCCTTACAAGATTGTTAATCCCATCACGAGGGCCCCGTTTTCATATCCTCCTCTGAAACCCCCCTCAAAACCCATCACATTGGGGTTAGGGCTTCAGCATACAAATGTGAATGGAGGCACAATTTTATCTACTACAACACTTAAATATTTGGTGTGCTTCCTCCAAGATATTTCTCTAAACTGTGGGAGGGTGGAGGAGAGAGGACAAGAAAAACAGAAAGAGATTGTTATTTCTTATTACAAACCTACTATAACCACTTTTTTCTGATTTTTAGTGGTTATTTTTTTCATGTCTGAACATAGATCTTATTTTTTAATAACATCATAATAGTAAACAATAAAATAAGATTTCAGCTCAAAAGGCATATTGAACAAATACATGTATATATACCCACTTTCAAATGTTTCATTGAAATTGTATATATTTTTTAATCTGTGTATTTGAATTATATATTACATATATTTGAATTATTATTACATATAACTTCAAATAACTTAAATATGTATGTGTGTATATATATATAATTTAAATATATATATTTAAAATCATAATAGCCCTAAACTCCTGTAAAACAAAAAATTTATCTCAATAACAGAAGAAGTGTTTTGAATAATTCCTGGTAAGGGGAAGCTATAAATATTCATGAAAAACTCCAAAGAAACAGGTTTTCTCAGCACAACAAATACAACCTTCAGACAGATCTCCAAGCAGCCACAGGATGGTTCACTTACAAGGCCCATGTTACAAGTCTGTGATTGTCAGGACCCTCTTCCTCCTCTCTTTCCCCAACCCCAGATAGGAAAGCTGGCATTAGCAGCTATACTTCTGCCTCTAAGATAAAGCCAGAAAATAGGCCCCCTAAGAGGAGGGTTGCTCAGAGATGTACCTAGGGACAAGATCAGGGCCTAAGAGAGACACTTTCAGCAGCTTGAGGCAATGACAGACCTCCACACACACCCAGAGGTATTAGGTCAAAGGGGCAGAAGACACTGCTGCCCGGGAATGAACTAAACAAAAAGACTTCTACCTCCATAATGGACATCTCATTATAGCAATTACCTGTAAATACCTTGCTCTCTATTTTGTATTCCTTGGCCAAAAATTCTGTTTACCTGAGCATCATCTTGCCTAGGAGCAAGCCCAGCCCAGATGCATAGCTAGCAATCATCCCTTCCATTCAAGGAGTCTATTAGCAAGGAAACACAGTGAGTGGAAATCAACATGGCACAGCATTCATGGAAGAGCCAGGCTGAGTACCCCACTGTTCTTTGTTGTTTCATAGAACTGGGGTTGGAGAACTTCACAGCAGGTATAGCAGATGCCACTGGGGCCCCACCCATAGCCCATCTGCAGGCATTCACCTGTCTGAATCAGCTTGATGGCTTCTTACTGCATGTTTCTACTACACCTGGCTTGATCTGGCTGCAGGAATGTCCTCAGCCTGAGCACAGGGCAGGCTACCAGGGCCAGAAGCAGACCTCAGTCAATCATGAATGAACATTAGTGAGAAATGCCATAGCGTCCTCATCCATCAGGTGTCACCTGTGTTCTGTACACCTTCACAGGGGTCCCCAGTGAGAAGGAAGGCCAACTGCCCATGGAAGTAGCCTGCTCATTACTGCACCTGTGTTGGCTCGCCTCCCTTTCCTGTCCCATCTCACTTCCCCCAACCCCTACTGGTGCTTCTCTTGTTCTTGAAACTGTCTCAGGGTCTTCTTCTGGATGAACTAATCCTAAGACTTCAAGCCTCAACACATTCTCTATTATTTGCAATTTTTATATTTTTCCAATACATAAATGTCAGAGAAGCCTGTATTAATCCAGAGGAGGCTTGCATTTTCAGGAGTTTTTAGAAATGTTGAGAAAATAAAAATAAAAAGAAGTAAAATTAATTTTTAAAAATGCACCTGGCTATAAATGTAACCCATTTACATTTAATCTTCTTAGGAGATAAATTGATAACAAAGCTTTTGTTTTCAATTAATTGATAGAGACCCCAATGCTCCCATTACCAAGAAGTCTAGGATCTCCTTCTTGAGGTCCCTTCCCCTTGCCAGCACCCTCATGTACTATCCCTAAACTCCAGGTAGAGAGAGAAATAGAAGTGAGGCTAGTCCCCTAAGAGGACCCAGGCTGGGTCTGCCATTGTTCTAACTGCTGCCATGAAAACTGGTTCTTTAAGCCTTGTTCTGTTCCAACATATGCATCCCTGCCCTTGGTCACTGCCCTCAGTGGCCAGGTTCCCAGTACTGGCTTCAGAAAGGTACCATGTCCACACTCTCCAGGCAAGATTCACTGGGCCTGGGGACCCATGTGTGCAGCCACATGGAGTTGCTCGGATGTTTAGAAGAGTCCTGAGCATCTGCTGCAATGAGATGGTCTGCCTTCATCCAGTCCAAGGGAATGCTTGGAGCCTCTTGCAGTACTATATTTTGCTGTGTATAATGCACACTTTTTTGCCCAGATTTTTTAGGGAAAAATAAGGATGAGCATTATGCATGGGTATTATTAATTCTATATCTATATAAATGTTTTTAACTATTTCATTTATGCTTATGTGTTAAAAGTGCAATTCAAGAAAGCAGTAATGATATCTGAATGTTCAAAAATAAATGCTAAAATTCCTTTCTAATACAAAAACTATTTAAATATAAATTTAAAAAATTGAATTAAAAATCTAAAACAAAAGATTTTTAGCCTGAAAGTATGGGTCAAAAACACGGGTGCACATTATACCTGGGAGTGCATTATACATGGAAAAATACAGTAATGATGTGCAATGTTACTCTATCCTAAGTCAATGATTTGAAAAACTGGAAGGATAGGTGTCACAATGTGCTCTCTGTTGTGTCCACAAGGTGAATTCGGGGTTGGTTTTTCTTTCTCCTTTGGTTTTTATATGTTCAACATATCTTAGTGTTTTCAATTTAGAAAAAGAGAGAGAAACTACCATAATGTCCACTGGAGTACTGAACAAATATCAGTTGATTGTTTTTCCTGGGCCAGGCACGTCTTAGGCACCAGGAATGCCTGAAGAAATAGGATAGACAAATTTCTCCCTATGGCCCACACATTCTAGTGAGACAGACACACTAATTAGTCAGCAAATAGGATGAATATAAAGTCAGGTCCTGGTGAGGAACTCTGAGAGCTGAGAACTCTGCTCTGAGCTGAGAACACTCAGAGCTGAAGAACTCTGAGGCAGGCTAAGGAGCAACAGGGCGGGGTTGGGGGGCTCCAACCACTAAGGGAGAGGCCTTGGAGAGGAGCTCCGTTCTCAAGGAACCACTGTGTTTTTCTTCACTTTATTTTTTCAGGAAAATTAAACAAACTGTTGGAAAGAAATTTATCTTGTGTTTCAGACTAAAACCCCATTATTTATCTTTTTGATAAAACATCTGAAATTATCTAAGAGTAGATTGATTCATCTGTCAGAAATAATTTTAAAAATGTTTTTCCTGACTAAAGTCAGGTTATATATTATCATCTTTGCTAATTACTTTGATTTTTCCCTCTTCCTCTTTTACCACTTGGCTTCTGCTTCCCAAGCCTTCCTGCAGATGCCTCTCTAACACATAGCAAGAGACAGCCCAGTCAGGGACCATGGCCACAGCCATCAATCATTAGTCCACTGCCACTCTTCAGAGTCCATGTGTTTGGTGAGTGACAAGTCACTCTTTCTCATCAAAATCCTTTAGCCAGCATCTGTGACAACATGGATGAACCTCGAAGGCATTATGTCAAGTGAAATAAGCCAGACAGAGAGAGACAAATACTGTATGATCTCACTAATATGTGGAATCTAAAATTAAAAAAAAAAAGTCATAGGGGAACATATCAGATGTGTAGTTACCAGAGGCAGTGGGTTGGGGGAGGGAGAATTAGAGAAAGGTGGTAAAAAAATACTTCCAGTTATAAGAAAAATAAGTAAGTACTAGGGATGTAATGTACATCATGATTATTGTTAACACTTTGTATGGTTAACACTTTGGATTAAAGTTAACACTTTTGTATTCCCATATTGTATGATACATGGGAAAGTTGTTAAGAGAGTAAATCTTGAGTTCTTATCACAAGGAAAATGAAAAAAAATTTTTTTGCTTTTTCTTTTTATTGTATCTATAAGAGATGGTGGGTGTTGACTAATCTTATTGTGGTCATCATTTCACAATATGTGTAAGTCAAACCATTGTTCTGCATACCACTTATATAGCATATCAATTATATCTCAATAAAATTGGAAAAAATATTAAAAATCAGCCAATCAGTCCTCTGGCGAGGCAGGCCAGCACCAGCTTCAGAGGCTAGGACTAGAACACTGTGTCTCCACCCTGTGGAGGCAGAGTTCGTGACGTCCAGCTGCCATCTGCCGTGTAGGCCACTAAAGAGCATCTTCTCCCTAAAGCGGGGCACTGACTCACCAGGAAACCGCAGCTCAAATCCACACTTACCTGCTCCTTTGGAAATGGCCTGATTGACTTTCTTCTTTCCAGGTGCCCAGACATTTCCAGACATAACACAGGCTGTCCCAGGAGTCCCTTTTGTAGCTCATCCAGTGTGGCCAAGGGTTACACACTTACACAACACACTTACATGCAACACACACAGAACAGCTCTCAGTGGCACTTCAGAGAAGCACAAAGAATGGCAGGGTCAGCTTAGGAGCTGAGGAGAGATGTCTGCCTATTTGAGATTCTCTTAATGAGACACGGGAGGAAACTCTAAAAGTTATTGCATAGAAAAGCACTTGGGTGGTCGAGCTAGAACACTTGCTATAAAACAGTTGTTCCCAAATTCTTAAAGAAGCCACTGCTAGAATTAATTGAAAACTTCCACATTCTGTAGTTAAAAGTTCTAAATGTGTCAGAGAGTGCTGAGTATGGTCAGCCTTCACTTACCCAAAACTGAAAACCAAGAATATAAAAATACCTTCCAACAGAGACATCCCACCAAATCCATGCACTAAATCTGGACTGATTTCTTCATAGGAACATCCCATTTACTTCTATTTTAAGCAATTCTAATATGAGACTGATTATCTAGTTTCCCAACCTGTAGCAGATTAGAAAAAGCAAACAAGAAAATGAGCAGGGATACTGCTAGAAGCAGAAACACTGTTTTAAAATCATTAAAAAATGGCACATACAATAAAAATAACAGATGTTGATTAGAGAAGAGATTAAAGTTGTTTTTCAAAAGCAAACAATAATCTCCAAAACAAAGCAAGGCAGGCTCGTTTGGGAAATAGGCAAAATATGGTAACCCCTTCAGTCACTTCCAAAGCTAACACAACTGCTATTCACTGAAGCCTTTGGGTAGTCAATAGTGAATACACTTAATGTTGGGTATCCCAGTTGAATGACGTGGAGGGAGTATGTTTTAGACATTTATATGTAATGATTACATAGGAAAAGCTGTCCTCAAAGGGTCCCAAATGAATCTGGGAGATGACAGAGGTGACCTAAATCTTAGTTAGAAAGGGGGTTGCTTGGATGTACACAATATCAATTCATCAACCTCTTCACTGAAAGGGATGCATCTTGTTGTATGTGAATTAGACCTCAATGAAATTAATTTTAAAAAGTAAAACCAAGACCCAAGTTAAAACTTCTTATACAGGGCAAGAGTCAGCCATCTGGAAATTTACTAATATGTTCAATGCCTACGTCCCTGGTGATATGGGCTATTTACACTAAGATGCATCTATTTAAGATACATCTATTGTGCCACCCACTGAGTGGGGTTCTAAGAATACAAAATTTGGGAAATACTTTGAAAATCTCCTAGCCTGATGAATTTGGTGGCTAAAGGATTTATTATTTTACTTTAAAACCTTACATACATTTGAATATGGTTTTATGGAAATTAAGGACTAGAGAAAACCTCTGGCCCAGGTCACATTTTTCCTCCCCTTCTCTCAGGTCTTTCTGACTGACACAGTTTCCTGTGTTTGGAATAAAACCCTCTTTTGAGCGTCATTTTAAATGGGGATCATTACCACACCCTCACCAAGCAAAATCTCAAGGGAGTTGCTGGCAATTGGAATTTCCTCTACATTTTTGAGAAATAAGCAGGACTTGTTACAAGCTGTCAGAATTTAGTAGCTTTGAAATGACCTCCTCGACTGTCTGTGGAAAGCTATCAAAAATGAAAAATACAAAATATGAACAACAACAACAACAACAAAGCAGGAACAGATTAGAAGGCTGAAAAAAAATAACATCTTGGCCAAAACCTGGCCCATCATAGGATTCTATACATATTTGTTGAATTAATGAAGAAAATACATGCTCTGGCTCTCATGGCTACTTTATGATAGAATAGGGCTATAAAGATAGGACTTGGATCTAAGGGACAAAATGAAATGATCCAGAACTTTAGCCAGAGTGGGGCAGCCCTGTATGCTTTCTCTCTGCCCAAACCTCCCTCCCCCAGCCTCATCCTGATTCCAGAAGCTTTCGTGCTCACTCAGATGGCACCCAGAAGTTTCTGCTTGTCTTGAGGCCTATAAGCTCTTGCCCAGCGCCGCCGCTGGCCTGTTATGTATGAGCAGTGTGTCCATCAGGAGCCAGAAGGAAACAGAATCTAGCCCAGATTATAATTATCCTCATGAGTGAATGCTCAGAGCTGTGAGCACGTTTTAGGAAACCAAGGAGGGGCGAGGAGGCACCCAGAGACTGGCAAGAGTGGAAGGTTATTATTACCCAAGAGTCATCTGATTCAAATAAAAATGCAGAACACGAAATTAAATTTGGATTTCGGACAAATATTGAGTATTTGTTCACATAAACATGTTCCAATTATTGCACATAATTATACTTTTAAATTATTGCGTGCTTACATGAAATTTAAATTTAGCTGTAGTCTGTCTGGCAGCCAGCCCCACCCAGACTTGAAGGGCAAGGTGGGGTTCCTGGAGTTCTGAACATGCTGGAGGCAGGGGTTAGGGGTGGTGGCGGGGTGGGGGCAGCTCTGCAGGAGCCTGGTCCCCAAGACACACTGGTCAGAAATGGAGCCCCAGGCAGCAATGAGCAAGGAGAAGGGAAAGGCCCTCCCTCCACTTGCCCTCTGATCTGCTGCTGTCAGGAAACAGCTGGTGAGCCTGGTGGCTGCAGTCCTTGGGTCTTGGTCTCCTGGGGCAAAGAGGTGGGTGGAGAACCATTTGTCCACATCCCTTCTAGGAGCACTTGGGGATGCTTCTTTTTGCCTAATACCACCAGTGAAAACAGATTCATAGAAAGCAAATAATTGCCAACAGCACATCCAGCCAATAAATATTAACAGTAGAGTCCCAGTGTCACATGGACATGTTTCCATGAGCACAGGAGCATACTTCTTTGTACATGTGCATGTGTTCACTTCACAGGAGCTGAAGAAACTATTATAATGAGCAAGGATGATCATTTGTGTCTTAGATAGGTGCAAACTTCTTGTTTTGTACCAGGGAATAATCTCAAAAAGCAAACTATCAAGTACATTGGACATATTTTTGCCAGAAGTTACAAACCAAACACTGGCCCCGGCCAGGTGGTTTGCTTGGTTGGAGCATCATTCCATACACCAAACAGTTGTGGGTTTGAACCCTGGTCAGGGCACATACCTAGGTTTTGGTTTCAATCAATCTTTCTTTCTCACATTGATGTTTCTCTCTCCCTCTCTCCTCTCTCTCCCCTCTTCCCTCTCTCTCTAAAAAAAAAAAATATCAGTAAGCATATGCTAGGGTCAGGATAAAATAAATAAATAGACAAATAAAAACAAAACACTGTCCAGTGTTAATTTGCAATCATAGTTGAAAGAATCAAGCAATGTTTTTTTAGTAGTGATCATTCTAACTAAATTCCTCTATCATTTCTAACCTCCTGGTCCCCTCCAAGATTAAGTTATACATTAAATGCAGTAAAACTGAAGTCAGGGGGACTACAAGTGAAGTCACATACAGACCCCCAGTGATACTGTGATTTACAATAAGAAATATATATAGTTTGTCTTTGGCTCTGGTTCCTGGCACAGGGCTCCTAAAGTCCTTGCAATTTCCTGAGTGATAAGAACACCAGGAGCATCTCTTGTTCTAATGCAGAGACTCTGGGTGGCTCCTGGATGGGCTGGTCACCAGAAAGACCAAGCCCTGATTAGAAGCTTGGCATTTTCAGCCCTGCCCTCAGTTGTCCAGAGAGGGGAGAGGGGCTGGAAATGGAATTAATAATTGACCACACCTGTACAAGGAACCCTTTATAAAATTCCATTAGCATTGGGTTTGGCGAGCTTCTAAGTCAGAGAACACCACCAAACTGAGAGGGTGACACACCCCAACTCCACTACGTGAGGACAGAAGCTCTTATGCCCAGGACCCTCCCAGCCCTCACCCTTTGTATTTCTACATCTGGCTGTTCATCTGTGTCCTTTATCATAGCCTTTAATGAACTGATAAATGTAAATATGTGTTTCTCTGAATTTTGTGAGCTGCTCTAACAAATTACTGCAACCAAAGTGGGGGTCATGGGAACCTCTGATTTTTAGCTGGGTTGAGCAGAAATTGTGAGTAACCAGGGAACCTATTGTTTACAAAGAGCAACTGAAATAGGGGGCGGTCCACTGGGACTGAGCCCTTAACCCATGGGATCTGACGCTCTCTCCAGGTAGACAGTGTCAGAATTGAGTTAAAGTGTAGGACACCCAGCTGGTGTCAGAGCATTATTTCGTGGGGTGCCTGGCACATTTGGCAGCTAGAAGTGTCAGAAGTGAAGTGTTCTGTGTAAGTAGTAAAGGGCAAAGCTGCACACAGGAGGAGGAAGAACTTGGAGATTTTCCCCAAACACCCCTTAATTTAAGGACACATGTCGGGGCAGGAAGGTCAGGTAACACCGGGGAAATTAGTAGGCAACACCCTAAACATTACTCCTAATTCTGCCTCCTGATTACCTCCACCTCTTCATGCAAATAACTTACCTCCAATATATGCTTCAGAAACTCAGTTCTCAAACATTCCATGGGGGAAGAGCAGTATTATTAACAAAGGTGGCTTTACTACTCGGCATTAACCAAGGAGGCTGTTTAAACCCATTGGAGTTCAGCTTCCAATCAGGTGAGATTTTACCTTCTGGCTTCAGAAGGAACCATCACTATTATAGGAAGAGGGGTAAGAAGGAAACACTTCCTGAAGACCTTTGGTGGGATAAAGAGCCAAGTTTTCTCCTCACATAAACTCAAAAAGATACTAAAAGCCCAAGCTTCCTTTCTTTATTGAGATATAATTTACCTACAACATTATATTAGTTTCAAGTATGCCACATAATGATGTGATATTTGTGAGCCCCAACTTCTAATTCCCAGAGGATCCAACCAATGGCCAAAGAAAGGGAACAAAATGGGGAAAAAAACCCACAGTAAGTGGGTCACCTGTAGGAAATCCTGTCACCTCATCTCAATATTAGCTCATGTTTTTATTCATGTTGTGTCTGCTGAGGTTCTTAGCGTCTCGTGTTCAGTGATCACAAGTACAAAGCAAAACATCTTTGACAGTTTGCACAAGAAAATGAGATGAGACATATACTCCCTCCAGGAGCCACAGAAGAAAATGTCTGGTCCCCTCTGCAGTTTGAAGGAATGTCCTCACGCTACGCCCAGCTCAGAGGAGCGAAAGGAGAACAAGCGCCCATCTAAGTTGTCCTGTATCTGAGCTGTGCCTTTCAAGGTGGACATCTGACCTTCATGTTTAGGTCCCAACTGAGGAGTTCTGTGCCTGGGGTAGCCAGTGACTCCTCAATTTAGACAGCCAAGAGAGATCCCAGGAGCAGAGGCTGACCCAGGCTGTGGATGCAAGGAAAGTAGCCTCACATGACTTCCTTCTAAGGAAGGAAAGGGACCTGGATTCTTGTATATAAACCAGTTTTCAAATGACCCCACAGAAAGATTACATTTAAAGAGAGCGTGTTCCAAATTAAAAGGAGTCATTGGTGTCTCAAATCAATGGTCATGTTCCCCAGCCCTTGAAGTCTGCACAGAATATGAGAATCCAACTGAAGGTCCAGGGGCCACAGCGAGGGCCCCACAGGACTGTGTGAACCGGTGTCCTGCAGGCATTCCTCCTTGGTTCCCATATGTAAAATCACTAAATTTAAATCAACAGCTGCTGTTCAGGCTCTTAAAACACTATGTGGGGGGAGCTGTGGGGCTCCCCTCGAGCCTGCTCCCCCAGCAGTCAGTCTGATGAGAAATGCGGTTGAAAGAACAGACTGGAAAGCCAAATACCTGTCAGGCTCCTTCACACTCCAGTGTTGCCAGAAGGTCTATAAAAATGTCATTGTCTCTCAGCTGCTGGTGATTAGATTACCCTGTACATTGGCTGTTGGTAATAAAAAAAAAGCAAATATCATTTTTGCACAGCTCTGGCCTTCCTCTGGCCTTTTTCAAACAATAATAGACTAAATATAAAGAGACAGAAGTCATTACTTGGCTCTTTAACTAGTGCCAAGGAAAATGAATAATTAAGGAAACATTATTTGAAAGAAATTTACACTGTTGCTTTTAAGTTAGAACTAAATAAGAACTCTTTAAAAATACACTATTTCCCCTTTATCCTAACAAAGCATTCATACTCAGGCATAATATATTATGATTGCTACTGTTTAGATCTTACCAGAAAAATGCTTTTAGCTGCCATTATCCTATTATAGGTCCCAAATCAGAGATAAAGATGGTAGGGAAGTACAGGCAGTTCTGTTTGCAAGCTTCCTTCGCATCCAGTCGAGCAGCCAGTATTTGATTTTGTTCACCCAGAACCACTGCCAGCCTCAAACACTGCTCTCTGACTCCCCTTCCATATTCACTTCAATTGTCAGGAGCCTAGGTAACTTTTCAAGCATGTGCTCCATTTGTTCTTTAAAGTACCATTGAAAGGCAGGCACAAGTGACCTTGCACAGGCATCACTATCTGGCTGGGCAAAGCTGCTTCTGGGCAACAGCTAGTCTCCTCTCTCTCTCTGGCTCCATCTCCCTCCCCCCTACTTGGGTCCTCAGCCTCCCTTAGGCAGGGAGGATCCAACAGAGCTGACACCAGACCAATGCAATACCCTTCAAAGTCTCTGCCCAGGTGCCAGTCAGGACCAGCTACAGGAAACATAGCAGGAAGTCCTGGGCCAGAAGGAACTTTGCTCAACCTGGGGCAAAGACAGCAGTAAATCTGAGGCTGCAGGCCTGTCCTGTCCAGGGCTTTTGTGCAAGAACCAGAAACCAAAGCCTGCATGAGTCCAGGCTCAATGTGAGGCTATAATCAGAGAGACAACCAAGGTCCCTGATGTTGACTCAGTGGACCACATATATGAGGCTGGAGGCATCAGTCCATGGGAATTATTTGACAGGCTTGGTCAAATAGATGGCCTGTGTCCTCTGTTCTTAAATGTCCTAGCACTGCCCTCCAAGCTGCTTCAGAGCCCTGCTCCTTTCCCCTGTGTTATGGGCTGACCTATGTTCCCCCAAATTCATATGTATGTTGAAGTCCCAACCACCAGTATTTCAGAATGTGACTGTGTTTGGAGATGAGTGTCCTTAAAGGGGTGATTAAGTTAAAATGAGGCCATCAGGGTGAGGCCCTAATCCAATATGCCTGGTGTCCTTAAGTAAACAAGACAGCAGCAGTACACGTGCACAGCGGGTTGACCATGTGAAGAGGCAGCCAGAAGGTGTCATCTGCATGCCAAGGAGAGAGTCCTCAGAAGACACCAGCCCTGCAATACTTTGATCTCAGACTTCTCACTCTACAAATGTCAACCTTTTGCTCCTTCTGGAAGATTCCTGTACTAGCTTCCTAGGGCTACCATAACAGAGTGCCACACACTGGATGGCTTAGAGCAACAGAGATTTAATGTCTTGATTCTAGGGGTTGGGACTCAGAGGTCCAGTGGTTGGCAGAGCCAACTTCTTCTAAGGCTGGGAGGGAGAATCTGTCCCACCATCAGTCCCAGCTTCTGGGGCTTTGCCACCCATATTAGCTGTCCCTGGATGGTAAAAGCATCACTCCACTCTCTGTCTTCCTCTTACTTGGATTCTCCTATTTCTTACATGTCTCTCTCTGTGTCTAGACTTCTCCTTTTAGACCCCCTACCAATGACCTCATTTTAATTTGATCATCTGCAAAGACACTATTTCCAAGAAAACTGACATTCATAGCTACTTGGGGTTAGGACTTTTACATCTTATTGGAAGATACAATTCAATCCATAGTAGCTACATGTAGAAATACACTTACTTCCAGAATGCCAATTCCAGACAGTTATTTATGAGTGAACATGTGTGAAACCAACTTCACCTTTGCTTCTAAGCTTCCCCAATCTACTCATTAATATTTTAAGTTGTCTTAGAAGGCAGAACTTTTCCAGGTCCAATTAGAATGAGCGCTTCAACCTCAGGTACCCTCTGAAAATCCTTACCACAATACACATGCCCAAGAGTGGAGTTTTCCTTGGCAGAAGGTGTCATTACCAGGTAAGTAGGTGCAAGACAAATTAAAGAGCTGTTGCATAAGGACCCCCCATGGTTGGGTACAGCTAGAGGAGGAAAGAAAAGGGGAATTGAAGGACATTGGGAAGTGCAGAGATTTCTGTGTTGATTCAGACCATTGCCTGTTTTCATCTGGGTGTCTGTTGTCCTCTCAACTTGGCATTTGCATCCAGATGAGACAAAGGTGCTTCCCAGAAGCCTCTAATGAAACTTATGTGGTCACATTAGGCTTGCTGCAGAGAATATGAGAGCTGGGCAGCAGTTTCTTCTGACAAGTACAAAACAGGAAGAGAAGAAGAAAGACTGACAGTCTTTAAAAGCCACCTTGACTTGTTTGCCTTGCCTGGAGGTGATTAATTATACATCATCGCAGGAAAGGCACGTGGTTCGGAAATGCTCTTCAGTGAGCTACACTCACTTGGGCTTTTACACAGTCAATCTGGGTGATTAAGGCAGAAGGGAGGACTTGCATGAAGAGAAACCTACAAAGCAGTTCCAATCTGCGTGTATTTGCTCTTTGAAAGCAAATGCAGCAGGAAATCCAAATCACTGATGCAAACCTCTGCAGTTAATTTGTTCCCAAGGGCAGATTTGAGGCCATTATCCCAGAAGCATATACATGAAAATCCCATTATTTAAAATATATTGTGTTTAACTCTAGGTTGTACATTGGGAAATTATCAGCAAATAGGAAGACATTTGAGAATGATAGGAAGTACTAGTTTCCTAGGGCTACCATAACAAAGTACCAGAAACTGGGTGGCTTAGAACAAGAGTTGTTCTCACAGTTCTGGAGACTAGGAGTTCAAGATCAAGGTGTAGGCAGAGTTGGTTCTTTCTGTTGGCTATGAGGAAGAATCTCTTCTATCCTATCTCCCAGCTTCTGGGGGTTTGCTGACTATCTTTGTTACAGTTTCCTGGATTATAAAACTATCGCTCTATTCTCTGTAATTGGGGGTACTTTAGAACTTGTTTAAAAATCATATGCAGCTCAAGTCCTGTGCTGAGGTGTGTGAGGCATGTGTGTGTGTGTGATAAACATACAATCAAAGTGATTTATGTGAATTGGAGCCTTGAGATGTGGCAACCCAGAAAGTCATCCCACAATTCTGAAATGCCTTGTTTCAGGAGAATCCATTTTCACACCACTGAACTTCTGAATTCCACACAATAAGGCTCATAGAGTACATTACTGCTTTGCTAGAAAAGAGTGATAAAATATCAACCAGGTAATTTATTTAGAAGGCTCCTTGGGATCGTTTTCCTTCCATCTAGGCCTTCTTAACAGTTTAGCACCTAAAGCTACCTGTCCGACACTTCTCCTGCCATTGCTTCACTCTATGCATAGCTGGACCACACCCTGGATCTCTGCCACCTCACTTAGCAGCCATGCTTGTGCTCCATAATTGGGCTGCTTACATACCCTGCCTACCCCCTGCCCCTGCTTCCTCCTGCATTTTCTTCCCTGCTTCATTAGAGAATCTCAGTGCACTGTACTTTGATAGCCCACATGATGCATGCTCTATTCTAGAAAGGTCCTGACTTCAGTCATCTCTTAGGTGCATCTCTTATTTTGCACATTGGTGCAAAGATGACAGGGAGGACCAGGCTGTCTTCCCTAAAACTGCTACATCCCCAGGCTTGCCCACATTTCCAGGTAACCCTGACTCTCGCAAAACTAGAATCTTAGAGCTGTGTTGTCCCCTATGTTTTGAATGAGTGACCTCTCTCATGTGTGTCATGCCTGTGTCCAGTTTGGCCAGAAGGAGTGGAACATCCTTCCACTCTTCTAAGGAACCCAGAGATATTCTTAAAGTATTTCTATAACTCTGCATCATGTGACCACAGGAGGACCTAGGGGCCCACAGTCATTTACTTTCCTTGTCTTCCTCTCCAGGCAGATCCCAGCCATTGTATCCACTCGTCCTTCTCCCAGAAACATAGAGGGGGGAGAAAGTTCGTTAGGAGCCATCCTCATCATTCAACCAATGTGGCCTTTACAAGGGGCCAAGAGTTGTCCTAGAGACCTACCTACAAAGGTCAGGACTTGGTGGGTGCAGGCAAGGTGAAGAAAGATGGGCAAAAAGGAAAGAGGTGATTAGACACCCTGTATACAGGAAGTATGGATAAGCTCTCCCTGCTTCTTTCATCCCTACCACATTGGGTCACATGTGTTTTCTTGGGATGATAGGTCGTTACAGAGGTTTGCTCTCTGGCAGTTAATAAAACCTTAGGCAAACATACATTTGTGGAAGAAATAGAAATATGCATTATACTTTCAAAACTCAGTAAACATTGCATTTCCCTTAACATAAAGAAAGTCCAGAGAGAAAGAGAGAGAACAAACAATAGCCTTAGTATAGGAGAGTATTGTAGCTGTTAATTGACTAACTGACCTACGATCATTGTCTGATAATCCATTCTCTCACTTTTCTAATTACAACTGTTTTAAACAGAAGTTCATTAATTCTGTATTAATATTGCTTTTCTAATGAAAAATAGATTAAGAATCACCTTTCTAATTGCCCTAGACTGACTCCTCCTTTTAGTTATAATAATCTGCCTACTTATGGGCCCTTCCTGGTTCCAAGAACTTTTAAGTGCCTCTCGGCAGCTTCCTTGTTGTAATAAAAGCGTGTGACGCCCACAATACTGCAGCTGCTCACAATTAGTCCCCCACCAGGAGGCTGCTGGATGAGTGATTCAGCAACCTTTCAAAGGGCCTGGCTAATCTTTATGCATAAACAACATATGTTACAACAAAGTTAATTCAACATGTAACATCAAGAAATTAAACAGATTTATTCACAGGGGTGAGGAGAGAAACTGCATAAGTATATACAGGAAGGGGGGGAGGAACACAGCACATCCAGCCCTGAGAGAGACCCCTACCCTGCCCAGGGGGAATGCCTCCCTCACAAGGGCAGCCAGGTCCCCGGGTTCAGACCAGCACTACCTCGTGCCCCTGAAACCTGCTGTTTTGAAAGTTAATATTTCTTTGAGAAAAAAAGGAGTTCGTCGTCAGACAAACTGACGTGTGGCCTAAGAGTCAAATATGTTTTTGTTGTGTGTTTTTTTTAACTTACTGCAGGACTTCTCAGAACCTTTAGAATTGTGATGTGCACAGTGAGCCTCCAGGGGGCCGATGGCAGCATTTCTCAAAACTTTCTCAACCAAAGGTCTTTTGTGGTCATCAGTGCACAGTTTAGGAAACAATGACTTAGATCATTAAACATTTTTCTTGAAAAATACATTGCCTGGGAAAGTGTATAATGCCCCCCAACAATTCTGAGAATAGTTGCAATAAAATACTTGGAGTTATCCAGTCTGGTGAGCAAACCTGAACTAAGCACTTAGACTTCTTCACAGCTAGAATCGGGGGCTTCCTTTCCACCACAAGGTTTATGAATATTACTGTCAGGCTCTCTACAGTTTGGTTCTTCCGAGAGTGGTCCATGAACCTGAGTGTGGAGGTCACTGGGAGTTTGCCAGAAATGTAGCATTTCATGCCCCAGCTCAGACCTTTGAATCAGAATGTGCCCTGGACGAGCTCCAGGCCATCTTTATGCACACTGCAGCACGGGAAGCTCCGCCCTCCACTGCACACTGGCTCCACCAGCAGTGCACATCGCCATCACCTGGAGGGAGGGGACAGGAGCCATGTCTGATGTTTTGAAGCAGCCTCTTTGACACAGCTGCTTTGACTCTGAGGTTGATAAATCCTGAAAACAAATTATCTTTAATGTACAAAACAGACTTTCTCAACTCACCTTGCCTATTAGTCTTAGCCTGTCTTTGAAACTTACACCATGCCTCAGCCTCAGCTGGTCCTCCCAAGGAGATGGAATGAGGGATAAATAAGGATGGAGGGGGGATCAGGTGTAGAAACTTGGTAAGAATTGTAAGCTATACAGTTTTTACACTTCGGTGACACCATTTTTATGCAGTGGCTCTGATCCACCATTCCCAAAATGGGCTGAACCAGAAGTCCTGCCACATTGGACTTCATGCATCTACCTGTTGGGAACTGCCCTGCCTGGTTTCAGAAGCTGTAACCGACCCCCCCCACCCCCCGCTTGGCTAAGGCTGAGTAAAGGACCTTGGGATGATAAGCCACTTAGGAGACAAAGCTTATCTTCCTTGTAGGGGCACCACTTCTGCCCCCTTTCTCTTCATGCTGCCTGACCTTGGGCAGATGACTGGTTAGCCAATAAAGGGTAAGATTCCTCAAAAGAGGGATGATCTAAGACAGGCCTGGTCATGAAGGGGCCCTCAGGGAAGGACTTGGGGGCTATAGAAAAAGGGGGTGATGGACCCTCGCCTCTCAGCTTTAACATAGCCTGAGTCCTCATTCTGTCCACATGAAGTCTCCTAATCCCTTGGCTGCCTTACTTTCCCTGACTGACCTAAGCCTGAAACAATGCTGGAGGTGGGTACATCCCTGTGCTAGAAAGGGCAGATTCCCTAGAGAGATCAGGCCTAAGAAAGAATGTACAAAATCCTATGAAACCTACTTTGCTAATACCCTCAATTTAAATGATAAGGGTCCAAGCAGGAAGTGAGTTTGTTTCCCAAAGTTTTATGGCCCGTTAACTATCTGACCTTGCCTCAGAATACACCCTCAGAGTTCTTTGAATGTTATCTACTGTTTAATCATTTCTACCTGACAATGATTGATGAGCTTTACACATACACCCTGTATTCCTGTGCAAATTGAACCCAATAATGTCTTGTCAAGGCAACGGTGGAGGCGCGCTCCCCTTGAGAGATAAGCTGCACCGTTCCTTTTCCTCCACAGGACTCAGTAGTCCATGTGCATTTGTCTCATCTCAGCCATAATGCCACAGACCCCAGGAGCTGAGATCCATGTCATGTAACCATCAAGAAGTTTTCTCTAAGCTTCGCAGGTAGAGAAATCCAATCATGAGCAATAGTGTGTTTGCTCTGCTGCAGCAGGCATGAAGCATGTGGGCACTGCATGGTTAAGGGTACAGGACTGAGTTTTTATGGGACTAGGGTGCAAAGCTCTTATCTATACCTAAGAGTTCAGGCAATGGTCATGGAACAGTTGTCATCCATGTAAGCTAACCAGGGAGCAAGCCAGCAGCCTTAATCTTAACACTGGGCTCTGATGAACCTGTCTGACGAGGTAGAGGGAAGCAGATTATTACAGGAGCCAAGAGCACACTTCCCGCTAAACAATTAGAGGGAGGGTTTCCCTCTTTAAAAAGAAAAAAAGAAAAAGAAACTGTGTTAATGGTACTGATAGAAACCAAAGTCCAAGTTTTGTCTTGGCCACTCCATCTGGATGATTAGAACACAGTGAGAGGGGAGAGGGGGAAACGTGCAAAATATTACTGTTTGAAGTATAACCCTGTAGGTTTTCAAAGGGAGTTTTCCCAGAAGCCTAACTGGTTGGCACATTCTCAAACCCCTGCAGATCACTGAAAGTCCTGGACTAAACCTGTAGCCTTGCCAAGGAGCTGCACACACTAATCTTCTTACCATTAGTAATAGACTTGGAACGCTTCCTGTACGGACCACGTGTGAAACATCCAAGTTAGAGAAACATCCGTGTGATGAGAAGGTTCCTCGTTTCTCTGGAGGAAGAAATGCACTGAAGCCAAGAGGATGATAGTCATCCTATCCTTCTCACTTGAAAGCCCCTGGTTTTCCATATCTCTGTGGTCCATAGTTGCCCTCAAAAGAAGAATTTTGCTGTATTATCTCTGCCCTGTGAATGTAACTATCCTCCAGGAATTGTAGTCACCCAGTCAACTGAAGTGTCAGGATGTCTGGATTATAAAAGCAGCATGGCTTTCCAATAAACCAAGGGACAAGTGCCTTTATAGAAGAGGTTTCTGGTGAGGCTACCTCTGTGTGGGTGTTTACTCATCTAATGTTTTATTAACACCCATAGGAGTAAAGAAGACAATCCTTTAACTCTGTATTTTAATTTCTTTTTAGCATGCCTTCTTGTTAGGGGGTCACCTGAGTCCTTGACTCCCCAGCCAGCAAGTTAGATTGCAGTCATTTATTTTACTATCATTTGAGAAGTTGCAGGATACAAATTTTCTCTGGAGTGGTTAGATTACGATGGAAGCAGTACTTAGGTACAGAATGGTCATGAAATCCATTTACCAGCGCAGACCATGAAGTCACAATAGTAACATAGTGGGATCAGTGCCCAGGTACAGCTTGATGTACAATGCTGTTGAAGCACAGAGGCCTGTGCCCACTCTGGGGTAATCAGGGAAAATCTTTTTAGAGAAGAAAATGCTTGAGGGTTAGGTTTAAAAATAATAATGAGTCACCTAGGAAATCAAAGAGGAGAGGCTATCTAGACCAAGGACAGAGCCTATGGGAAGACAAAAAAAATTGAAAAGCTTAGCTTAGTGTGCCTGCAGAAAAGGCTATGTGGGGTTGATGGGAGGAGAGGCAAGAGAAGCAGACATGCCAGTAAGGGACTCAGAGTCCAGGGCCCTGTTAGTCAAACTGAGGAGTCTGGATCTCATCCTAGAGTCTCTGAAGGACTCAAAACATTTTATATGGCCAGATCTGCCCTTCAGACCCATCGCCGCACCAGCAGTTTATAGGATGCATTGGAAGGAGGTGAAACTGCAGACAAAGAGGCCACTAAGAGAGCCACTGCATTGCTCCAAAAGGCAAGGTAGTGAGTAGCATGGACAGAGGGAATAATGGGATAAGGAGTATGAATCCCGACAAAGTTTTGCACTATGCTGGGGATGGGATCAGCCCCTTCCTGGGCCACGTAGCCTGAGCTCATGCCCACCAGGGAATGGGCTCAGTGGAGTTAAGAAGACTGGACAGGAATGGCAGCCACTGGAACAGCAGCTCTAACTAAGATGGGCCCCATCCTGCAGAAATCCTTGCCAATGATGTGCCTTACTCCTGTCTCCTTGGGGCATCCAGCCACAGTGCTGGTTGTGGTGTCACATTCCCTACCATCCACAAAAACAACCACTACCTGGCCCCTTCTGACCATGACATTGAACCCCACAACTCATGCCTCTGGTAGTGGAAGAGTCTCAAAGAGGGATGTCTCACAGTCCAGAGATTTTTCCCTCAAAGGGCTTAGAATTTAATCCCCTGCCCTGTGCCCACAGAGCCCTTGAGGACTCGTCCTTCAGGCTAGTGATCCTAACCATTCAAGCAAGCAGCTTTGAAGCCACTATAGAACAGCTGGTCATAGTCAAGTTCTGTAAGCTAGTAGAAACATGTGCCATTCATCAGTGGTAGGTCGTGATGTTTTCTGAAGAACCGCATTTAACCCTGTTCCCTTCTCTGACCACCACCACCCGCATGGTGATGTGTAGACAAGTGTTCTAGGATCAGTGAAAGATCGTAAAAGAAATAAAAGACACAGTCTGCATCCTAGAAGACTTATCATCTAGCTGGGAGAAGCAGAATATTTACATATGTACAAAACAACTTAAAAGCACATTTACAGAGAAACATAATCAAAAGCTTAAGTGGATTAAACCACTTCCTGAATCAAGTCACAGTCGTAGGCTGCACACTGGGAACAGAGCAAAGAAAGCCTCCCTTTCAGACTTCATCATCATTTTTTTTGTAGTTCACCTTGTTCTGGAAGGTTTTTGAGGAAATGTGAAACAATATGTTTACTGTTATAAAAATAGAAAACTAAAACCAAGAAAAATAAGAGCACAAAAATGCTCAACATAAATAAACCTGTGTATTATGTCTATGCTTCAAATATAGGTCATCTTTTTCCTGGTGAACATGAAAGCAGGCCATGTTATGTAGTTCCCACAACCAGATAACATAATAACAATGGATTCTAAACTTTTACTGGTTGAAGCATGGTCTTTGGACTGGCAGCATAAGCATCAATGAGAAGTACCTGTTAGAAATAAAAAATCTCAAGCCAATCCCACACCAGCTGAGTCAGAATCTGCATTTTACTTTCAGGTGATTCATATGCACATGAAAGGTTGAGAAGTGCTGTTTTAAAAGTCATCCTTCACCTGGAATTTCACAGAGGAGATCCTGAGTAATAAAACTGGTAACCAATACACAGGATTTATACAACAAAAGAGGTAACTGATACCTGTTTCTTATAGCAATTTTTGAAATGGCAAAGGATATAATAATAAAATTAAACCTAAAGCAGAGTTCTTAAACATGACACCAAACACTCAATTCATAAAGAAAAATTTGGTTAACTGGACTTCATAAAAATTTAAAACTTTTGTTTTGAGAATGACACTGCTAAGAGGATGAAAAGATAAGCTACAGTTTCAGAAAAAAAATATTCACAAACAATGTATCCAACAAAGGATTAGTACCTAGAATAAATAACCAACATTCAACTGTTTAAACATTCAATTAAAAAATAGGTAAGACTTCTGCTCAAGATGGCAAAATAGGTAAATGCCGTGTTTGTCTTCTCCCATGTGTACATCAAAATGACAAACTGTAGAACAACCATCATTGAAAACTGCCTGAAATCTAGCTGAGCAGAACTTCCATAACTAAGAATATAAAGAAGCCACATCAAGGCTGGTAAAAAGAGCAGAGACACACAAAAAAAGCTGGTCCCACACATACTTGTGGCAGTTAAAAAATCAGGAGAAATATCTTGACTACAGGGATCTCTTCTGAGCAGCAAGGGGACCCAGCCTGACACCAGTGTTTCAGTGAGCGGAGTGAGATAGGGTGTTTCTGGAGTCCCAGGCATTCCTCTTAAAGGGTCCACACACAGATTCACTTGCTGACAGACTCATTTACTCTGAGCTCCAGTGAAAGAGCCAGGAATGTACAGAGAGGAATTGAATTGTCTGCTTTATGGTGAGTGCTGGAGGGGCAGCTTTCTCCCAGACAGGCGTGTTAGTAGAAACCATCATTCCTTTGCTGAGCCCACCCCTGCAGGTGCAAGTAGAGGCCATGTCTGAGCTTCCATCAATCTTTCCAACACTGTTCACCCCACCTTCACTGAACCTGCAGGCCCACCCCAGCCATTTCCAATGGTTTTTCTGTATAAAGAGCCTCTCTTGGTTTGTGCTGAACACTTTCCTAAAATCTCTCAAAGGCTTACAAACCCCAATAAGCAGTATCTGGCCTTGGCATGCCCCATCCCTCTTGCTAAGTGGCCCCAAACCTGACACTAGTGGCAGCCAGCCTCAGTTCATGGCGTAGCCTCTCCCAGGCACCAAGTCCAGATCAAGCAGCAATCACCTGCATATCACTTTGCAGCCCATGCCAGGTGGTCCCAGGGAGAGCAAAGGCAGCAGCTAAATTTGGCCTGCACTAGAGCCTCACCCAAGAAGCCCCAGAACAACACACCTGATGACCAGCTTCAGACCACACCAGCACACCACACAGCCACATTCAGAAATGACACACCCAAAGGATGGGTTTGGCAGTCACCAGAGCCCCACTAAAGCAATCCTGCTCCATGGGGCCAGCACCTGCACAACAGCAACTCTGCTATGGTCTTAACCAGTCCTCATAGCTAGTCAGCCTGAGAATAAATCTCTCCAATTGACATGCTAACAGCAATCAAGGCTCAACCATAACAGGAGGGCACACATAACCCAAACAAAGGATTTACCTGGAGCATGCAGTTCATGTGACCAGGGAAACTGCACTACTGGGGTCCACAGGACCCCTACTACATAAGGCCACTCTACCAAAACTGACAGACAAAGCAGCTATACCTAAAACATATTGTAGAAACAAACACAAAGAAGCAGCCAAAGTGAGGAGACAAAGAAATATGTCTCAGATGAAAGAACAAGATAAAACTCCAGAAAAAGTACTAAACAAAATGGAGACAAGCAATCTACCAGATGCAGAGTTTAAAACACTGGTACTAAGGATGCTCAATGAACTCAGTGAGAACTTCAACAAAGAGATAGTAAACACAGAAAAGGAGAGAGATAATGTAAAAAAGAACCAGTCAGAAATGAAGACTACAATAACTGAAATAAAGAATACATTTGAGGGAACCAACAGTAGATTAGATGAAGCAGAGAAATGAATCAGTGACGTGGAAGACAAGATAGCAGAAAATACCCAATCAGAACAGTAGCCCTGGCTGGCATAGTAGCTCAGTGGATTGAGCGCGGGCTGTGAAGCAAAGTGTCGCATGTTCGATTCCCAGTCAGGGTACATGCCTGGGTTGCAGGCCATGACCCCCAGCAACCACACATTGATGTTTCTCTCTCTCTCTCTCTCTCTCTCTCTCTCTCTCCCTCCCTCGCTTCCCTCTCTAAAAAAAGTAAATAAAATCTTTAAAAAAAAAAGGAACAGTAAAAAAAAAGGAGCCAAAAAAATGAAGCTAGTTTAAGGGGGTTCTATGACATTAAGCATACCAAACCACATTATAGAGGTACCAGAAGAAGAACAGAGAGAGTAAGAAATTTAAAACTTATTTCAAGAAATGATGGAAAATTTCCCTAATCCGGTGAAAGAAATAGACATACAAGTCCAGGAAGCACTAGTCTCAAACAAGATGAACCCAAATAGACCCACACCAAGACACATTATAATTAAAACACCAAAGGTTAAAGACAAAGAGAGAATCTTAAAAGCAGCAAGAGAAAATCAGTTAGTTACCTACCAGGGAGCTCTCATAAGACTGTCATCTGATTTCTCAACAAAAAGTTCTCAGGCCAGAAGGCATTGTTACAAAATATTCAAAGTGAAGAAAAGCAAGCACCTAAACCAAGATCACTCTGTTACAGGGTGCAGCCAAGAGGGGGGACCCCAAATAGGCATTTGAAATGGGGTCCAGAACTTAAGGTGTCCAGGAGATTTTAAGGTGTCTTCACCCCTTCCTCCACAGGTGTGAGTAGGGGGAAGGGGCGCACAGAGCAAGAACATGCAGGGCAGCTTTGCACCTAATCCATGGCATGGTCATTTAGCATACCTACAGCCTTTGGCTGGTCACTTAGATATGCTAAATAGCTATGGCCATGCTCAAGGCCAGGGGGATGGAAGGGGATCTCCCCCCTCCAAAATGTGACTGGGGGGCAGGTCCCCTGAGTTACAGCACCTGCATGGGAGCTGGGAGAAGATTGGCTCCATGACATGGGGTGACACCTGCCCGGACCCACAATGGCGACCAGAAAAGCTGGAGAAGACAGCAGATTGAGGGCAAGTGTGTCCAAGTGTAGGAGGAGTCAGAAATGGGGCTACAGAAGAAGATTGGTGCGGGGGATTTAAACCCAGACACGGCAGCCATTGAGGGGAAACCACGCGGCTTTGGACAGAGTGGGGACTCTCCCTTCCCGCAGCCCTGAGGAGAACCACGTGTCTTTAGCAGAGTGGAGACTCCCGCATCCCAGAGGAGGAGAACCACGTGGCCTTGACAGAGTGGAGACTCCCGTGGCCCTGGGAGAGAGGACCACGTGCCTGTGCCAGAGTGGGGACCCCCACAGCTTAAGAAGGGGGAACCACCACCTGGTTTTAGCAGAGATCCCAGCGACTCAGCTGAGGGTGCCGGGAACCCAAGGAGGTCTCCCAGTCGAGATGGAGGACTAACTAAGAACCAGAGGACTGCCTGAGCCATGGACTTCTATTTCCTTTCCTGAGATACGGTACTCTGGACTGGGCAAAGGGGAAAAGAAGGAAGGACTGTGTGTTTGTGGGTGTTTTTAGGGACTTTAGGATTTTTGATAAAGACATTAGGTCACTACTTTAAGTTAGTATAGCATTAAATAAACATTTCCTTTCCTTTTCACAAATCTCTGGCATTGAGACACGTCTTTCCTTGGGCGGCGGACATAATGGACCCGGGGCCTTCTTTCAATAATAGTATATCGTCCCAGGCCCCCCTTGTTTGTTCTGTAATAACTCTACCCAGCAAAGTTATCATTTAGAATTGAAGGGCAAATAAAGAGCTTCCCAGACAAGAAAAAGCTAAAGGAGTTCATCACCACCAAACCAGTATTAACAGAAATGTTAGAGGGACTTATTTAGAAAAAAGAATTGTAAAAACTATGAATAATAAAATGGCAATAGCTACATAACTATTAATAATTACTTAAATTTTACTGGATTAAAAATACTTTAGTCAAAAGACATAGGATGGCATAATGGCTAAGAAAATAAGACACATACATATGCTGCCTATAAGAGACGCACTTCAGATCAAAAGACACACACAGACTAAAAGTAAAGTGATGGAAAAAGATATTTTACGCAAATGGAAATTTAAGAAAAGCTGGTGTAGTAATACTCATACCAAATAAAATAGACTTTGAAACAAATTCTATATATCAAGAGACAAGGAAGGACCCAGAACTTCCACTTCTGAGTATTTATCCAAAGAAAACCCAAAACACTAATTTGAAAAGGCACATGCATTCCTATGTTCACTGCAGTATTATTTACAATAACCAAGATATGGAAAAAACTTAAATGTCCATCAATAGATGAATGGATAGAAAAGAGATAGTACATACATACAATGGAATATTACTCAGTCATAAAAAAAATTCTTGCCATCTGTAATGACATAGATGGACCTAGAAGGTGTTATGCTGAGTGAAATAAATCAGACAAAGACAAATATCATATGATTTCACTGGTATGCGGAATCTACAAAACAAAATAAGTATACAGAGAACATTTGGATGGTTGTCAGATGGGAGGAGAGTTGGAGGGCAGGCATAAAAGGGGGAAGGGATTAAGATATGCAAATTTCCAGTTATAAAAACAATCAGAGGGTGCTGGCTAGTGTGGCTCAGTGGATTGAGCATCAGCCTGTGAACCAAAAGGTCATTGGTTTGATTGCTGGTCAGGGCACATTCCTGTGCTGTAGAATACATCCCCAGTGGGGCATGCAAAAGGTAACTAATCAATGTTTCTCTTGTGCACCAATGTTTCTTTCCCTCCTTTCCCCTCTCTCTAAAAATAAATAAATAAAATCTTAAAAAACAACAATCACAAGGATAAAAGTACAGCATAGGGAATATGGTCAATAATACAATAATAACTATGCGTGATGTCAGATGACTACTAGGCTTATCAGGGTAATCACTTCATAAATTATATAAATGTCTAACCACTACGTTGTACACCCAAAACTAATATAATATTAATATTGTATGTCATCTGTAATTGAAAAATAAATTTTTTTAAATAAGTTAAAAAATAGGCAAAAGACATGAACAGATGTTTCAACAGTAGAGATACAGATAGCAAATAAGCAAAGAAAAGATGCTTAACCTCATCCTCATAAACTATTTAGAAAATGCAACTTAAAACCATGATGATATATTACCACTTATTCTTAGACCAGCTAAAATTAAAAATAGTGGTAACACCAAGTGCTTGTGAGGACATGGAGAAACCGAGTCTCTCATATATTGCTGGTGGTAATGTAACATGATACAGCCACTATGGAAAATATTTTAGTCATTTCTTACCAAAGTAAACACACATTTATTATACAACCCAGCAATCACACTCCTGGTCATTTATCCCAGAGAAATAAAAACTTATGTTCACAGAAGAACTTGTACACAAATGTTTGCAGCTTTATTTGTAGCCATAAAATGAAAACAACACAAATGTCCTTCACTGGGTGCATGGTTCTGTTAGATCTAGGCAGGCCTAGGAAATCACCAGGCGAGAAAATGGCACCCTGGGAAGCTGCCTGAAGACCCTACCCAGGAAAATTAGGGTCTAGGGTCAGCTTATCCAGAATAACAGGATTCAGATTTCACCCAGCAACCAGCTCTAGCCAATCAGACTCTAATAACCTAACCACAGGTTTTTGCATTTAAAAACCCTGACCTAAGAACAAGCAGTGAGTCCCAAACTCCCTTGGTTGGCTCCACTTTCCCTCTTATTCCCCGCTAATAAACCCTGCTCTCCTTAGCTCGCTGTGTACATCTGGTTTCTTGAGTGACTACAACCTAACAGGTTTAACTCCAATACCTTTGTACAAAGTCATCCCACCCAGCAACAAAAAGAACTACTGATAGATGCAACAATTTAAATGTATCTCAAGGACACCAGGCTTGGTGAAAAAAGCCAACCTCAAAAAGTTACACACCATATGATTCTATTTATATAACCTTGTCAAAAGGACAAAAGTACAGAGGCAGAACAGGTTCGTGGTTTCCAAGGAATAGAGTGAGGATGGGGGAAGGGTGAGTGTAAAGGGACACAGGGGGCTGTTTCTTTGGAGTGATGAAACAGTCTTATATCCTGATTATAGGAGTGATTGGGTAAAATTACCCACGTTATCCAATTTTATAGAACCCCCAACACACATATAGAACACCTACACACATACACACGAATGAGCCCATGGGAAAACTGGTAAAGAATGAATAAGGTTTTTAGCTTAGGCAACATCACTAACCAATAGGTTAGCAGCTAGCTTGCAGATTTCCTGTATAGGTAACAATCAACTATCAAAAGCCAGCAGAGCTGGCTCCGGCACACCACTGCCCTCCAAGAGTCGCATTTGGTTCTTGGACCACCTTCATCAGACTCACCTGGAGGAACTTATGAAAAATGTATATTCCTGAGCTCCAAGCCACAACTACTCTATCAGAATTCTGAGCATTCACCAAGGAATGTGCCTTTTTAACAAATTCTTCAGATGATCTTCATGCTCATTAAAAATTGAGCACCAATAAATAGTGAGCATAGTTCTCCCATGATCTGGCTACTGAAGTAGACAGAGCAGAAAATCAGCTTCTCCTAAAACCAAAGGAAAAGACTGAACGTTGGGATTTAGCAAGGGTCTTTTTCTTTTGTTTTATTTTCTTTTTTTTTTGTTTGTTTGGTTTGGTTTTGGTTTTTGCCAACTACTATAAGGAGGGAATGAAAGACTGACTAGTTTGTGGGCTGTTGAAGCAAAGTTCCTTTCCGGACAAACAAATATCATCACCACTATACTTCAAAATGGCTTCTGGTTCAAACAAGAGTTTTTTGCACTTTCTATTTAGCCTCCTAGAAAAACCTGGGTTCAATAAACTAACATTGATATGATCATTTTTTAAAGTATCTTAACGTTTATTTTTAAACACGTGGTCTACTTCAGCAATTCCCAGCTTTGAATGCACACTGAATCATTTGAGAACTTTGAAACACACTAATGCCTGGTTCTTCCTACAAAGATTCTGATGCCATTGCTCTGGGATGCAGCCAAAGCATTTGAAGTTTTAAAAATTTCCCAGGTGACTGTAACATGCAGGAGAATCTGCTGACTTCTCATGTATAGTAAGTCATAGAATATGGTTAACTGCTCTACTTTTTTATTTAAAGCAAACATTGTATTCTATTTGAATAGGTAATAAATTTCATAAATCAAAATAATACTAAATATATAGAGCAAGAAGACTTGCTCCTACCCATGCTCCCATGTCCCTCATTACCCCAGTTTCTCCCCTTCCATATACACCTACACACATACAGAAGTATTTTTTTCCAGAATTTCTTTTTTTTACAGGGTAAATTTTTATATTTAGAATTAGCTATTTGGACTCAGTTTAAATTATCCCAATTTTGTTAGCAGCATCCAAGGCACCACAGTCAGGAGCCAGTCGAACAGATACCTTCTCACCATTAGGCCTGATCAGGGTGTGGACCTTGGCCACATCACTGTCATAGAGCTTCCTCACAGCCTGTTTGATCTGGTGCTTGTTGGCCTTGACCTCCACAATGAAGACATGTGTGTGTGGTCTTCTATCTTCATGGCTGACGCAGTAGTTGGGGGAACTTGATGGCAGAGTGGTCAAGCTTGTTTCTCCTGGGGGTGCTCCGCTGAGGATGTTTAGGCTGCCTCCAGGCTGCAGTCTTGGGTCATCAGGAGATGGTGACAGCAGATCATTTTCTTCTGGCTGTAGACACCTTTCAGCACTGCTTTTTTGCCTTCAAAGCCTTTGATTTGGCTTCAGCTTTTGGCAGGGCAGGGGCTTCCTTGCTTTCATTGCTTCTGGTGCCATTTTCATTTTAAAAATCCTTCCAGAATTTCTTTGTGCAAATTAACTTTTTTATTTTAATTGTTGTTCAAGTAGTTTTCTGCCTTTCCCCTCCTTCCCAGCCCACCCCTCAGCCCTCCCCATCTCCCTCTCATTTCCATCACTGTTCCCCTTGTTATTGTCCATGTGTCCTTTACACTTGTTCCTGCAAACCCTTCACCCTTTTCCCCTGAAATTCCCTCCCCTCTCCCCTCTAGTTACTGTCAATCTGTTCTCAATTTCAGCATCTTTGGTTATATTTTGCTTGTTTGTTTGTTTTGTTGATTAGGTTCCTGTTAAAGGTGAGATGATATGGTATTTGTCTTTCACCATCTGGCTTATTTTGCTTAACATAATGCTTTCCAGTTCCATCCATGCTGTCACAAAGGGTAGGAGCTCCTTCTTTCTTTCTGCTACATAGAATTTCATTGTGTAAATGTACCATAGTTTTTTGATTCATTCATTTACTGATGAGCACCTAGGTTGCTTCCAGCACTTCGCTATTGTAAATTGTGCTGCTATGAACATTGGGGTGCATAGGTTCTTTTGGATTGGTGTTTCAGGATTCTAAGGATATAAACCTAGCAGTGGAATTGCTGGGTCAAAAGGCAGATCCATTTTTAGTTTTCTGATGAAATTCCATACTGGTTGTACCAGTCTGCAATCCCACCAACAGTGCACTAGGGTTTCCTTTTCTTCACAACTTCTCCAACACTTGTTGTTTGTTGCTTTGTTTATGATGGCCATTTTGACCAGTGTGAGGTGGTATCTCACTGTGGTTTTAATTTGCATCTCTCTGACAGCTAGCAATAATGAGCATCATTTCATGTTCTTTGTGCAAATTCTATATATGAGTCTGTAATATATTCATATTTGCATAAATAAATTCCAAATAGGTAATAAAGGTTATAAATATACATATAGATACACAATATATTGTGTGTTAGATATACCTGTATCTTTACAGCCTTATATTATGTTCTTGGAATTATTTTTCATAATTAATAGGACAACATGTTTATATTTTCTCTAGCATGAATTTAGTTCACCCAGCCATAGACAGGTACCATTATTTACTCAGTCACAGTAATACAAATTGCAATCTTAGAGGACAGAAAAGAAGCCTTGGGCTCCAGTAGCAAATGTCATATTAGTGTGTGTGAATGTATTTGTGTGTGTGTAAGGTTGTGTGCATGTGCATATGTGGAGTTTGGTTATCTTAGTTCCTGAATAAACTGAAACATTAAGTTCCTAAGCTTTAAAATCAGGGGAATCAAGTCTGTAGTCATTCATTCATCAGAACAGACATTTAGAATATATATACCATGCCTCAGGTTCCTACCTAGGGCAGCCCATTGGTTTTACCCACCTTCTCTAACAGATTGAAAAAATTTCCCCTGAGTTAAAATTTATTCTTGCTGAACCTTAAACAAGAAACATTAGAGGTCATAGGCTGGGAAAACTCTCACCAAGTCCATGTGGTGTTCTTCTTTCTCATATCAAAGACAGCCAGCATTTTCTCAGTTGAGAATTTTCCTATAAAAATACAGGTTTTGGGCTTCAATTTGTATCACTCAATGGTACATCTGGTATGATATACTCATTTCTGTTTCCCACTTGGCTCTGTTACTGTAGACAGGCACGGAGTAACTGGGGAGAAGACTCTGTAGATAATGTGTGAAAGGCAAGGCCATAGTCATGCCAACGGGCTGTTGTCATGAGGGCATGTGAGCTCCCTGATGTAAGATGAAGCCTGAAATGCTTGTCTGGTGAAAAGGAACAGGTTTCTGAGGAGTAGGTGATCCCCAAAAGTGTGTAAGTTGAACTGGCAGGTACACAGGGGGTCCTCTTTCCCTGCCCCTTGTGTTTCATGCCACTGGGGTTTCATGTCACTTGGGCTTTGTGCCATTTGGGTTCAGTCAGGACCATTTACAATATTGTGTGGCAGGAGATAAGATGCTAGCACTTGCTTGTGAGTGCTTGTTTGGATTAATGGAATTATGGATCCAAGTTTTGTTTATATGTTCCCACTTTGTCTGGGGGTATTGCTTTTGTTATGGTTTTGGTTTTGTACTTTCATGCCATCAGTGGTTCTGTTTTGACTCTTAAAGGGAGCCCACTTGACCAGGTTTTAGGAGATTGGTCCATGTACAACTATGATCCAATATCTAAGAAAGAATTGGCTTTCTATTGTAACATTGCTTGGCCTATGTATACTTTAGAGTATGGGAGAAAATGGACTCTAAATGGTTCCCTAAATTATGACACCATCATACAATTGGAATTGTTTTGCCAACAGTCAAGGAAATAGGACAAAATCCCTTATGTCCACATGTTTGTGTCTTTACACAATAAGGATGTGGCAAAGAAAGAGAACAAATTAATGATGCAGAGAAGGGAACTGGCTTCAAAACTTCTCCTGTTAGTAAGACACAGGAAGAACATGAGAATGAGGAGATGAGTCTTTTTAATGCCCTAAACCCATGGAACCCAGCATTAGCAGCAGAAAGATTTCTCTCATCACTACCCCAACTGCTAGATACCCCTGAATTAGGGCCCAGAGGGCTGCAGCCCCACCCATGTATGATCAAGAAATGATGTCCCCTTCAAAGACCTGGCAGGGCACCCAGTTTTTCCATGGTGTACCCCTATCCAGAGTGGGTCAATTCCCTTTGTGGCTATAATACTCAATAGGGAGATTAAACTAGGAATGTCAGCCTGCTGGCTACTACCAAGCCCAGACTCCATTTGCCACTTGATATTTACTGAATTGAAAAACTTCCAGCCCCTCATAGAGGGAAGATCCACAGAAACTTATTATCTCCAGATCTTGTCGCCTCCATTTTTGCCACTTACCATTCAAACTGGGCAGATACACAGGCTCTCCTTAACATTTTGTTAATCACAGATAAATGGCAGCTAATTACAGATAAGACAAATGAAGAGGCTCATGACCTCTATGAAAAGAATCCCAACAGGACCCTCAACCCAGGCAGAGGGGTGATTCTCTTGATAGAGCCCAAGTGGGACCCAAATGGTGAGGACCTAGCCTTGCTAGACCATTACAAAAGGTGCATATTGGAAGGGCTTAAGAAAGGGGTGTCTAAACAGAAGCCTGAATATGATACAGACCATTCACCAGAAACCAAACAAAGACCATTTTGAATTTTTAGGGAGGATCTATTAAGTCTATAGAAAGTACACTGATGTTGACCCACAGGCACCAGAAAATGTCTGAACAGTAAACATGATGTTTATTGGGCCAAATGCCCAGATATCAGAAGGAAGCACCAATGTTTAGATGGGGAATTAGGATAAATCCCTCCCAGGTGGTGTATTAGCCATTAAAGCTTACCATGTCCCAGCCACCATTTTCTTCCAAACAGTATGGGGAGTCCAGAAGAAGAGATGAGACCCCCCCCCCCAAAAAAAAGAGAAAGACCCACTAGATAGAAATCAATAGTACCTATTGCAAAGAGGAAGGCCATTGGAGTAAGGACTTCCAGGAACTCAAAAAGAAAAATGAGAAGGATAGAAACCCTCACCAAGAAATATTAGACAGGAATGATGGACCTGATGACACATGAGGAGGCCAAGGGGCTCCCCTAGACACCCCCCGACCTCTTACTACTTCCCCACAGGAACCCTAGGTATAACTTACAGTGGGGAACAGGCTCATAGATACGAGAGCTATATATTTGGTGCTAAATACAAAAACTAACCAAGAAAGTTCAGTGCAGTGTTAGTTACTGGAGCGACCAGACAATTACAAACACAGGCATTCCTTCAACCTCTAGAATTCCAGTTTGGGGATGAAAAACTTATGCATATTTCTCTCTATGCATCAGACTGCCCCATTTCATTCTGGGCTGATATTTATTTTGTTAACTGCATGCACACATAACTTTTTCCTCTGAGAAGCAGTAATTGTGTATAGAAGTCCCTGTGGAATATGCTCTACAGCTCCAGGTGCTCCTGACTTGCCTGGAAGGATGCAAAGGTGATCTCTTCCCACCCAAGATCTATGAGCAGGTGGTTTGAGCCACTTGGGCTGATGAAACCCCAGGTAGAGCAGGTAATATCCAGCCCATAAAATTTAACCTAAAAGAAAGGGTGTGGATCTCACAGAAGAAACAGTACCCCCTTAAAGGATGCTTTAGAAAGAATTCAACTAGTATTCCAGAAATCCTTAAAATCAGGATTAATTCAGCCATGCCATTCTCATAGACACCCAAAACCATAGGAAACTTTAAATTTTTATTAGTTTTTGTAGATCCTTTTCTAAATGGGTGGAGGCACACCATTAGAACTGAGAAGTCAACTTAAGAAGAAAAACTTCTATTCAAAGAAATAATCCTTAGGTTTGGACTCTCTTAAAGCATTCAAAGCAACATTGGACTGTTGTTCACTTTAGAAATCTTCCAGAAGATGATAGGGCAGGCACTACAGATTCAATGGAAACGACATGCATTTAGGAGACCCCAATCTACAGGGAAGATTGAGAAAATGAACCACATAGTAAAGAGGACCCTGGTGAAAATATGCCAGGAAACACATTTGAAATGGGTCCAGGCACTCCCTATTGCCTAGCTTCAAATTAGGGTAGCACCCTGAAGTGGGCTTAAATTAAGCCCTTTGAAAAAGTTTATGAAAGACCCTTCCAAGTGTTTATTTTAGGAACACCTCCTTTAGATTTAGAACATCAATCAAGTCAAACAATATGTACAACATTTGGGGGCAAACACTAACAATTGTGCACAAATTTGCTCATTACAGGTCCACCTACCCATCTGAGAAACCCTTACACCTGTTCCAGCTGGGAGACGAAGTCTTACAAAAGACCTGGAAGACTCAAGGTCTTGAACAGCAGTTCGCTGAGCAGTGGTCCAGCCCCTGTGATGTCCTGCTGACAACATAGCCTTCCTAAATCTCATGGGAATTAAGCCTTGGACCCACCACACACAGGTAAACTGGGCACTGCCTGAGTAGATCTCAGATCTTCCTGTTGTTCTTGACACTGCAAGAGAAAGCTGGACCTGCACTCCCAAAGGAGATTTCAAATTCCTCTTTCAGAAAGGGACAGCATCTCTCAAAGGTAAGTGACAATATTACTTTTTATTTTATCACTGTTTTTGACCACTGCTATACTTTATGCCTGTGCTTGGACTGATAACACCTTTGTCCTCATTTCCCAGACAGTGGAGCATCCTCCTCCAACTTACCCCTCTGTTCGGGGGACCACCCAAAGCCCCACTGTGGGTTAGATCATGGGGATCCTTTATTCTCTCCAGTTTCTGATTTCACTACAATTTCCCCTGCACCACTAAGCACACCCCTCACCAAATATCTTGTTGTTCATCTACATTACAAGTCTCACTTTGGAAGCCCCTCTGCAAAACCACCTCTTGAGGTATGAAGCAGTCCATCAGCTTTGCTTGTGCAGCAGCGCCATCCTCTAGACATGGCCCATGCCCCTTCTGAGGACAGCAATCCTTCTCCCTCGCTGGCCTGTTCCAGGTTCCTCCAGGTTTACAGCACCCAAAGGGGCAAATCCTACTGGTGGTGATGAACTCTCACCACTGGAGCTGTTTTTAAAATTTACTTTGAAGATGCTAACATGTGCCAGTCTGGAGCTGATTTAATACCAGGCCTTGGCATCTAACGGCCCTTCGTGATTAATACCAGTCATTTGCTTAAAGTTAACAGCCCTGGAGTGACAGCCATAGATAAATTAACATTAGAAAAACACTAAAGCAAGCATTTACAGAGTGGGTCACTAAAGAATATGATAGTAATATAGATCAGCTTTGCTTATGATATGCTATTAATAAATTTTATATGTTGAAGTCATTTTTACCCAGTACTTTTTTAATTACCCTAAAGTTGTCCATATTTATCTTGATTAAAAAACAAGCCAACTCTTAGAGACGTTAATGGGTTTTATGTGCTTAGCAGTGAATATTATAAGCAGATGGAGGAAGAGGGGGGGTGGGGCCAGAGGCCCTGCATTGTATTTCCATCAGTGCAGTTTGTTACAATGAATCCAAGGTGTTGAGTAATGGGCTGCTATAAATTAGAGGGCTGTTTACCTCTTAATGGCTGCCAGAGAAATGGAGCCAAACATGGGCTCTGCCTTCCTCTGGGCTGCCTGCACCTTGTTAGAGTCACTCTGTGAAGAAGTAAAGATGGCCACAGACTCTTGCTTTACCCTGGCTCCCAGTCCTGGAAGGCCATTTATGAGAGTATAAATCCTTACTGGACTTTGTTATCTTCACATCAATATTTACACAGAAAGTAGAGGTCTCCTTTCTGAAGAGCAAATGCTGGTTTGTTCATTCACTTGGGATAGAGTGATAATATTACTTAGGAAGTTAGAGGACTGAGAGGGACCTTTCTTCTACATTTGATGGATGAGGAAAGTGTGAACAGAGGGGTTAAATATACTGAGCCCAAGAGGTGGAGTGTTAGAGCGGTGTTTAAGGTCACAAGCTCACCTCCTAACCGGCTTCACTCCACCAACACTCCCCCACCACAGGGCAAGGAGGGGAGACTGAATTAACTTCTTGGAGACCATTTGGGAGTGACCTGATATAGAAAGATGAGGCAATAAAACATACATTTGATGACCAATTTGGGGGCTCAGTTCATTCTCCCTGCAATGCCTCTCCTTCCCAAAAGAAGCACCCAGGTCTCCTGGATGAGTCCCAGCACTGTATTTAGTGTGACTTTCTAAGTCAGTTGCATTGAGGGCTACCAAGTCCAGGAAACCCCTTGTTTCCTCCATTACCAAAAGGCTCCATGATCTAAGAATAACACCAATGCCAGAATTACTGAAAGAGAGAAAGATCTTCCTACTTCTTCTCTCGCAGATTTCAAATGCTTCCTGGCACGTCTTCCATTGCTAGCTCTGTGACTTTGAGATGTAGCCTCAGGAGTCACTTTCCCTGCCTGCAGCCACAGAATGATGGATTTTACTTAAGCAAGTCAATGGTGACTCATCCGTCAAGGTTGGGGCGCTACCCGTGAACAGCGATGGCAGCTGTGATGGGAAGGGGACCATGAAAGCAGTGTCCCTTGCTGGTGGCAGAGGAGAAGGATCTTGACCAAGGCCACATGATGTTGCAAGTTCAGACAGGAGGCCTTTGGGTCACTTCACCAGTACTCCACAGGAAGTATCTCGGGCAGCGTCAGGGAGAAGTGGGGAATCGCAGGAAAACCATGGAGGGAGGTTGGAGAACTCACCACCCACCCTAATCTGCTGTGATCTGCATGGGACTCAGCCCACCTCCTCATCTCTCAGTAAAAGGAGTAGGATGATGGGTGAGGCTCCAACTCACAAGGAGCCTCCAGCAAACACAGAGATGCACAGGGACAGGAGGAGGCTGCTGGGAGACAAGGGCACGAGCTACCTATGAAAGTGCCAGGCTGAGCAGTAGTTTAGCTGCCTCACTTTTGCAAGCACTAGAGGGCATAACAGAAAACACCCCCTGGGGGCACGACAAGGGTCGGGGAGATGAAAGGAGGAAGGATGAGTTTTTGACAGAATGGGAGGAGGGGCATTCCTCTGCCTTGGGCACTGTTCTCAAGGTGGCTACCACAGGAAATGCCACCAAGTGAGCGGGTGTGGGGCAGCAGCACACAGCAGCCCGGAAGACCTATGGAAGGGAACTCCCCAAGCCCCTGGGTCCAGAGGTTAAGTCATAACTATATCCTGCCAGATCAGGGGCTCTGAAGTCCTGCCATCTCTACTACAAGGAATATTCCTCCGCAAATATTTCCAATTCTCCCTAGGTGTTCTGGTGTTAAAAATCACCCTTTCATGTTGTAATTGTTGTCTATTTCCTGTCTTCTGATTCCCTCCCCTCACCCCCAGAAGACTGTGACTTTTATGGGCATGTCCCTGTTCCTGGGCCTATGGAGACAGTGCTGACCCTCACTCAGCATTTATGGAAGGAAGGGAGGGACGGATTGAGTGAGGGGGAGGAGAGAGATGGGGGGGAAGGAGGGAGTGTCATTCTTAGGCTGCTGCCTGAGTTCCCCACGCACATGGCCTTTAGACCCACTCCAAGCTCTGGTACAGGCCCATTTGCATGGAACCCTCCTACGGCAGTAGATGCAGCGTTCCAAAGTCCCACTAACTGGGCTGAACCTATGCGGTCCTTCATGCTGGTGCTGGGTAGGGACCAGCCCTGCCCCAGAAACGTGGTTTGTGTTGCTAAGTGTGATTTCCCTAACAAGCATCTGCAAATTCCCTTGCTGGGACAGCTGTTCCTTCTTATAATCTGGCCTTGGACAGAGACACCATAGATCCATCCGCTGAGTATTACAACCTAAGTGTAGCCCAGGTGCCTGTTCTGGGTTTAGCGCCCTTCATTGAAGGAGGTCCTGCTGTCTACATACAAAGGAACTGAGGCAAATAATGAATGGGCAGGTGCTTCTCCAGGGCTCTCTAGCATCTGTGATCTACAGGAGAATGAAGATGGGAAGGTGGTTGTAACTGACTGCACCCCCAACAGAGCCTGAGTGCCCCGTCCCCAGTTCAGCCCAAATCAACGTTTTTGGGTGATGAAACCAGGATTTCTGGACAGGGCAAACCATAGCAACTGTAAACAGTCCTCTGAGAACAACAGGGGAGCTTTTCCCCAGGAGCACCTCAGTAGAACAGACAGAACATGTGCTTTAGATGATGGCTGCCTGGGCTGGAAGAGGTCGAGAGGGGTGGTTTCTAGCGTTACCTGTCCCCCGACTCCTTTCCAGGTTCTTCAGTAGCCTGCACTTCAGAGAAAATGGACACACCCCTTTGTGGTAAAAAGTCAGAATGAAAATAGGGATTTCCAATTTGAATTCAATCTACAGTCAAAATGGTGCCACTAAAGAGCACCATTAAAAGCACCAATGGTGCCTACTCTTGACTTCTCCAAAGGGACCCCAGTATATGGATCGCCTCCCCCACCTTAGTACTAAATAAGTTGAGAAGTAGAACAGAGCAAATATGAGGACCAAGATATCCCATTCTTATTGAGAGAGGCCATATTAGAGGACATTTCTTTCCATGAGAGATGAATGGGTCTGCTAGCTAAGTTCTCGAATTAATCAGACTTGCCACCCAGTCTGGCCTGGGCAGATTTTCTCCCTCCAGCCTGCTGTCCGTAATGGTGCTGCTCTGGTGAGACTCAGACATGAAAATCGCCAGCTCTCTGCAGGTATTATTGTTGCTGTTGTTGTTGTTGTTGTTGTTGTTTTCAAATTTGACATCTTGTAGTCACCCTCTCTAGAGGCTGAAGAATCAAGGGTCAACAGAAGTCAGTTACCTTACAAAAAATTCCTTTGCTTGGAATTTTGGAGAAGAAACTTCCCCCACTACTCCTGCCTCATCTGCTAGCCTTGGTAAGCCATTTTATTTATTGGCTGCCTTCCACTGAGCAGAGCTCTGGTCTTGATGCCTTTCTTTGCACTTGCTTTGTGACCATGGGCAGCTCACTCCAAAACTCTGGGCTTTGGTTTATCACCTGCAGCATCAAAATGATAGATGCGGGCAAGACGGTCTCGGGGCTTGTCAACTCCAATGGTCTGCAAGTGGCTCAGCCATTCTCCCCCTCAAGACAGTCCCACACAGGCTGCAGAGGAAGAGCAGCAAATGGGAGAACTGTGACTTTTACCTTACCTCTTCACTGGACAATTCCACGGTGCCTTAGCCCACCTGGGGCCTCACTTGAGGCAAGATGAACACTCAGCCCTCATTCTACTGACTGAGCATTCATATTACCCTGCATTTGGGGAGAAGCAAATTCTACTACATCTATAGGAAGTGGGGACAATGACAGGAAAAGCAGTGACATGTTTGCTCTTTCCACTGTGGGTCAGGGCACCCGACTTTCTTCCCATTGCCTTCAGGAGCACCAGATATTGGGGTTACCCTTGCACCATGGAGATCCTTCTCAATGACAGAGGCTGAGTCTCCAAACAACAGGATTTTACTTTCCCATTCCAACTAAGACCCCTTCTTCTCTAGCCTTGACCTATTGTTACTCAAACATAAAATGCCCATGTGATAGCCATGAGCTATGGAACATGATGTTAAAAAAAATGTCTCAGTTTCTGTCTCAAATGGATTAATGTGTGCATGAGTGCACACTCACCCACATACACACACATACCGGGAGTGATTTACTTTTGAATAGTAGGTGTACATTTACAATTTGAACATGATTTATAGCTGAAAAATGTATATTGACTTTGTCTTACAAACTGCAGAAAGTGAAACTGAACCAAATATTATTCTTTAGTAGACCTACAAAAACTATCACCTACATCTGATTGATTTTAAAATGCAATGATTTATCAGAATCTGGAAAGTGTGGTAAGCAAAAATCATATATCTATTAAATAGAAACATGAATTTTAAACAATTGAAAAATAACTGTATCATCTGAAATGGCTAACTAAACATTTTTAGGAAGTTGACTTTTTTCATGACATGAATGGTAAAATGTTTCCAATTTTTGACAAGTTTTCATATAATATTCCAGCTCTTTGGGGAATATTTTATTACTTTCACCATTGTTCATTTGCACCCAATTTCAGGTACAGGGGCTTTGCTATCTAAACCACAACTTTTCAACAGGGTACTAAGGACTTATATTCCCTGCAAGTATTCTGGGCTGTTGAAAGGAGCAGTAGGACAGGAGTTGGCCACCCAGGGCAATCTGAATGGGCTAGACAAAGCCTGGAGGCCTAGGCTGGCATCCTTCAGTGGATGATATACAGTGGACATTCAGGCATCTGTTGAAAGGAGATCCTCACCCCAATACAAGGAGACTAACAGCATCCTGGCCCCTCAGCAAGAACCTCAGACAGTGCTATACTCACCAGCATGGTGAGGAATGGTCTCGGAGAGATAGATCATGGTCTTCTGGACTCCAGGTACTACTCAAAGATGCTGAGCTCTGGTGTAGATGCTGACCCTGACCATCCAGCCACAATAACACCTAGTCCAAGCTGGGCACCCCAGTTCAAGCTTCCCCAAATTCACTGAGGGCTAAGTTCCATATCCCTCATCCTGCCTACTTCTTACACAGGACCATCTTCTTCTAGGACCCCAAGGCAGCCTGGCTCCCCATTCCTCTGGTTTATTGTTAAAGTTTAAACTTCACATTATGATTTCCTTTGGACTTTCCTTTTGTTTTTCATTTTCAAAGTTAAAAAAAATAAACATTTAGTCTTTCTCTTTGTATCCCCATCATAACATCTCCAATTCTATTCAAGGTGATGTTGGTATACATTACTGATTGAAGGATAAGACACTCACAAAAAAATTAGGGAAAAATGCAAAAAGACTAAGTGCTTGAGAGTATCTCAGTGTATTCAGACTCATTTGATGCCATGCATTTCAAATATTTTTTACCAGAAGGGGGGGCCAAGATGGAGGCATAGGCAGAAACACTTCACTTCCTCGCACAACCAAAAGAAGGAAAACAACCAATTTAAAAACAAAGAACAAGCAGAACTGCCAGAAGAACATTGCATGGAAGTCCAACAACTGAAGAGTTGAGGAAACATTCAACCAGATTGGGGCGGGGGCAGAGACAGGCAGCTGGGGTGGAGAGGATTCGGCAAGGCAATGGCTGGCCGACCACACAGGCAATCCCACTGTCACATGCATATAAGCCTGGGGAAAAGTGGGGGAGAGAAAAGGACTGCAAAACCCAGGGTTTCAGTGCAGGAAACTAATGACTCAAAACCACAGTTTGTGGTAAAGATCTGTGGGGATTGTGGTGGCGGGAGAAACTCCCAGCGTCACAGAAGCGTACATTGGAGAGACACACAGGTCCTAAAATGTACACAAACCCACCCACCTGCAAATCAGCACCTAAAGGGCACATACTGCTTGTAGAAAGTGAAGTGACAGAAAGTGGGACAAGAGCCAAGCAAGCAAGTGGCATTGTTCCCTCTCTGACCCCTCCCCCACATACAGCACCACAACGCAGCAAAGAGGGTTGGCATGCCCTGGAAAATCCCTAAGGCCCCACCTCTTACATGTAACAGGTGCACTGAGACAAAGAAATATGGCCCAAATGAAAGAAGAGATCAAAATTCCAGAACAAGAACTAAGCAATGAGGAGATAGGCAGAGTTCAAAACACTGGTAATCAGGATGCTCACAGAACTGGTTGAGCTTCCTTGCAAAATGAAGGAAGAAATGAAGACTACACAAAGTGAAATAAAGGAAAATACACAGAGAACTAATACTGAAGAGAAGAAAACAGGGAACTCAGATCAACAATTTGGAACAAAAGGAAAAAATAAGTATCAAACTGGAACATCATGAAGAAACAAGGATGCAAAAAAAAAAAAAAAGAGGAGAGGTTTAGGAGCCTCTGGGACAACATTCCAACACCCAAATCGTGGGAGTGCCAGAAGGTAAAGAGGAAGAGCAAGATTTGAACACTTATTTGAACAGATAATGAAGGAAAACTTCCCCAATCTGGTGAAGGAAATAGACTTCCTGGGAGTCCAGGAAGCTCAGAGAGTCCCAAAGAAAGTGGACCCAAGGAGGAGCACACCAAGGCACATCATAATTACATTAGCCAAGATTAAAGATAAAGAGAGAATCTTAAAAGCAGCAAGAGAAAAGGAGACAGTTCCCTACATAGGAGTTCCCATAAGGCTATCAGCTGATTTCTCTAACGAAATCTTACAGACAAGAAGGGGCTGGAAAGAAGTATTCAAAGTCATGAAAGGCAAGGACCTGCATCCAAGATTACTCTATACAGCAAAGCTATCATTTAGAATAGAAGGGCAGATAAAGTGCTTCCCAGAAGAAGGTCAAGTTAAAGGAGTTCACCACCACTTTTAACATTATATGAAATGTTAAAAGAACTTATCTAAGAAATAGAAGATCAAAAACTGTGGACAGTAAAATGACAATGAACTCAAAACTATCAACAACTGAACCAAAAAACGAAAACAAAAACTAAGCAAACAACCAGAACAGGAACAGAATCACAGAAATGGAGATCACATGTAAGGTTATCAGTGGGGAGGGAAAGGGGGATAATGGGGGAGAAAGGTACAGGGATAGGAAGTAGAATAGGTAGGCACAAAATAGACAGGGGGAGGTTAAGAATAGTGTAGGAAATGGAGAAGCCAAAGAACTTATATGTACGACCCATAGACATGAACTGTGGTGGGGTGAATGCTGGAGGGTGAGGGGGCACTGCAGGGAGGGAGAGATAAAGGGAAGAAAAAAATTCAGAGAACTGTAATAGCATAATCAATAAAATATACTTTAAAAATATTTTTTACCAATTTATCATTTAGTCTGTGTGTGTGTGATGGTGAATTTTGGGCATTTCATTTTTTAATAGGAGTTTCCTTTTATTCAATTTTTTAAAAAGAGTTTAAAGTGTTTTTGAAATCAGGTCTACTTTTATTGGAATCAGGTCTATTTTTTTAAGTTTTCTATTGTATGCCAAAAGGATTCCCCTTTCTCATTTTTCAAAAAAATTCACTATGGTAGTGAATTTTTAAATTTACTATTGAAATAGAGAAATAGCCATTTCTCTGTCATTTATTCCTTACAGCTAATTTTTCACTTCAGAAACTAAAAAGGCTTGTCCCATTTCCTCGGCTTCCTGTAGCTAGAGTGGTCATGTGAGCCAGCCCTGGCCAATGAGGCAAAATGGAGATCCTTCTGGGGACTTCTAGGAAAGATTTCCATCTGTAGAAAGAAAGTGAAAGAGGAGAGGAGAAGCGAGGAGAGGGGAGGGGAGGGGAGGGGAGGGGAGGGGAGGGGTGGGGAGGGGAGGGGAGGGAAGGGGAGGGAAGGGAAGGGAAGGGAAGGGAAGGGAAGGGAAGGGAAGGGAAGGGAAGAGAACAGGAGTTCCCTTCCACCATCTTACTGTGCCTTTCCTTCTAGTTTTTGGAAACAATTCTGCATAAACAGGATGCTTAGAGCTATGGAAGTGACCATATTGTTTCCATGAGAGGATATCACTGAAGACAAAAGTTAACATGAGGACATGAGAGCCAAAGGACAGAAAGAAACTGATTAGTGTTGATCCCCTGAATCAACCCATAATTCCCTTCCTCCAGAATTCTCGTAATATGACCTATTTAAAGCCTTCCTTATAAAGCCATTGTGAGTCAGGTATCTTGTCACTTACAGGAAAAAACAACCTAACTGATACCCTCACTCATATCTCCTCCATGTGTGTGTTTTATCTAACCCAAGTCCATTTAGGATTTGTTTTGTTTTCTGGTGTGAATTTTCCCTTGTTCTGGTAAAAAGTTATTAATTTTCCACTTAAACATTTAATAATTCCTAATTCATTTAATGTTTTAAAATGTCACCTTTATCATATATTAAATCTTTTCTATACTGGGGTCTCATTATGCCTCAAATTCGTCATTAATAATAATAGTGCTTACCACATAAGGTTCAGAGATAATGCTTGTAAATTTCTAAGCCCAGGTCCTGGCACATAGCAAATGTGAAATATATGGTAGCTGTTATTATTGCTTGTTGCCACTTCTATTATTATGTGATTTCTGGTCATGAATTTCTTCATTGTTTTCATTTCTTTGTTTTCTGTCTTTGGGTGAATATTTTCATCACATACTGTTTTTAATTCTAATGGTAGTTAGCTTTATACTCAGCAAAATTATGTTTAACCATTTTTTCTTAACTAAAATGAATGAAATGGTATTTTTGAGTATTTTCAATATCTGATAGGCACTTTTTGATTACTAAATTTAGCACTTAAAAAATATCCCACCTACCTATTGCCCAGTTCCTTTTCTTACTTCCTATATTTAGTCGGTAAAGTCTAGAATTTCAGGCCCATATTACTATAGTTAAATATTGTTTTTATCTTAAATTCTATTTTAAGAAAAACTTTAGACATTTTTATTTAGCTTGGGAACCAGCTAAATAAAAGTTAAATTTATCTTTATTTGACATAAATGTTTATTACTTACACTCATTCTTTTCTATGAAGATTTTACACAATCTCGAGGCTTCTTTTTGCTTCTTCTCTCAGATGGATGCAGTATGTATTTTTTAAAATATTTATTTATTTATTTATTTATTTAGAGATGGGAAGGTAGGGAGAAAGAGATGGTGAGAAACATCAATGTGAGAGAGAAACATCGATCAGTTGCCTCTTTCATGTGCCCCACCTGAGGACCAGGCCTGCAACCCAGATGTGTGCTCTGACTGGGAATTGAACCAGCAACTGTGTGCTTTGGGGGATGATGCCCAACCAACAGAGAGCCATGCAGGCCAGGGCGGATGCAGTGTATTTTAAATATGGTAACCTTCCTCAAGATATATAGGCATGTAACACTGACAAGTTCTCTTGCAGAAACTGTCTCATTGTTGCCTTCTTATGAAAAAAAAGAACATTCTTAAATCATCATAAAGAAGGAAAAAAGAAGATACAGTCAAGAGGGACCAGAAGAGAGGCTGGTCCTCATAACATATGGGCCTCTGAAGCTTTTGGAAAGCTTTAGGCTTTTACTGTGAGTACCCATTTGAGGAATGGAATTATCTCACTTCTGTTTTTAAATAATCATTTTTCCCACTGTGGTTAAAATCAGAAAGATAGACTATGGTAATAATCCAGGCAAGAAATAAAGATGCTGACACCAGAGTGGTAACAGTAGATGTGGTAGTGGTAGTTTCTGGACCTGCTTTGAGGGTAAAGGCAACAGAATTTCCTAATGAATTTGATGTCATACATGACAGAGAAGATGAGCTTGACTCTGAGATTCAGGGTCTGAACAACTGAAAAAACAGACCTTCCATCAGCTGAGATGAGGAAGGCTGTTATTAGTGCAGGTTTTAGGGGGACATTAGGAGTTCAGTATTAGACAGGATGAACTTGAGAGGCTTATTAAATGTCAAAGTGGGGATGCTGAATGGGCAGCTCTATCTACAAGCCTGGAGTTTGGGAGGAAGACCTGGGTGAGAGACATACATACATTGTGAGCCAGAGCCATCAGTATCCATCAGATGTGTTTAAAACCTTAAGCCTAGGTAGACTCTGCCAGTATTTTTTATAGTTCCTTATACTGAATTCTTAATTTCTTTTTAGATATATTTATGTAAGAATGGAGGTTTGTCTGTTTATAGACACTGGGTCTCTAAGGAAAGAAAAATGCTCATTGGTCTTGGTTTCCAGTGCACGACCTACTTTAGAGTCAGTTAACCCTTTCTCAGATCTGCAGCAGAAGTGCAGGCTTACAAATAACAGCTCCTGTCCCAATCCATCAGTCATTCACTCATCTAACAGTTCTAATTACTGAGATGGGATTTCTCTCTTGCTACTCTTCCCTGATACTCTTTCTAATGCTTCAATGTAATCAATTGTGCAGACTCCATGATCCTGCATGCACAGTTTGGGAGCCCTTGCCCCCCACCCCGTACTTGGAGTATTGTCACCTGCCCTGGCAACGCCCTCCAATTCTACTTTTCTGCTTCCTTTTTTCCCCCTGGAAGTTATTTCTTTAAGAATTGCAAAAGGGTAAACCTATATAGTAAGTAGATACCTCCCCAGGCTCAGAGTGTGAAGTGAGATATGAAATATCCCCTTACCTTTGTTTCGGTGGGAATATTATTCATGATGAAGTAAAGTCTGCGTTAGCCAGGGGAGAAAACCCAGTTGGTTTGCTCCCTCAGGCCCCATCTACCTTGCTCCACATTCTGGCATTGGGTTGTTTATCAGGCTGAGTTTTAATCTCACCCTGTCTTCAGAAATACTTTAATGGGAAGCTGGAAGTGATCCGAACAGTTCTGCTAGTTAGATGCCATTTTGAACCATTTCAACTGCAAAATAAAGTCTTAGTTCATACAGTTCATGTTAACATTGTAAATTTCTAAACTATCACCCCCAAAGCCATCATGCTAAAGTCAACAGAGAAATTCCAAACAGCTGACAGTAAGTTTCCTCTCTCAAATCCTTAAACATTTTATAAACTATCTCATTTATCTCTCCAGCTACAAATAACAACCAGTTTGTTCTCTCTTGGGATTTAACTCACCATGGAGGCAAGTTTGTATACATTTTCACAGAAAGGTATAAATTCCATAGCCAGGAAGAAGAGTACTTTTCTAACCTCTAAACACGCATGTAATTATCTAATGTAGGCAATCTAAAATTAGAACTGGCAAATAGTTAAAGAGATTTGGTTTGTGCCCCACTATTCCTCTCCCCTCCAGACCCCCATTTTGGTAATTAACATTGACTGGGTTCGTATGGTACTCATATTTAAGACATCTGCAGCACTCATCCCTCTTTATTCCCACAGAGCTGGGAGAAAGCAGAGTACTTCTTCAATCGCCCCTTCCTGAGCTGTGGCTACTAGAAAGAAAAATGGAAGTAAGTCACATTCCATTTTATGGTCCAACACACAGCTCATATAGTACAATTTTCTCTGCAGGAAGCAAACAAGACCAATAAATAAAGGATTAGTGGGTGAGGAATTTGTGATTAGAGTTCACGCTCAATCAGATACTTGGCCGAGGAGTTCAGGAAGCACGTGAATGTTGCCGGTGGGCTCCTGGGAACCCGAATCACCACAGTTGAGATATGTAGTAATAGAACAAAATCAAAGGAAGGCTAGGGCAGCACCAAAGGTTGGGGGGAAATCTGAGCACAGATGTAAATTTGTCTTCCTTTGAGTTGCCAAAGTTTTACTTCTTTTGAAACTCTTATGTTTATGGCAATGTTTTCTCCTATAGGAACTTCAAAATACATACTAGAAGTTCATAACAATGTCTTGCACAGAGTAGTCCTCCATAAATGTTTGTTGAATTGAACAGAATAGATCAGTAATGTCCTAGATCAGCATGTATGCATGTACACACATGATCAGATTTTCTCTAAGTAACACCTAAGACCCAGGAACAAGAGCAGATTTGAAATGGGCTTTGGTGAGGCATCAGTGGGATGTGGTGGAAGACCCAAGCTATTGGGCACTATGTAAGGCATCACCAAAATAGCTGATCATAAGTAGAGAAAGAGAGAGAAAAGTGAAGGAAGATGACTTCAGAGGACGAAGGAGGAAACTAAGGAACCAGAAAGTAAAGGGAAAAAAATAAATGCAATAGGGGTAAGGACTAGGAAGACACTCTCCTTATCTTCATGAAGATAAGGAGATTGCAAGAAAAGAAGTTCAGAGCCTAAGACCGCAGAGATCTTCAGAGTTACAAGATGCAATGCAATCCACTATGGGAAATGGCATGGTGCTCACCCCCCACAGAAGAGAACATAAATGACACCCTCCAAAGATATCACCATGCGGGCCCTGCTGAGGGTTGTCTACAAGTCAAAGGAGGCCAGAACCCCCAAGAGTGGGCAGAGATGACTGGGGGTCATGACGGAAGGCAGGGAAGGAAGATAGCAAAATTAGTATCTGTGTTAGCTTCTATTTGTAAATGTTGAAGTCTTCTATGAGATCCACAACACTAGAAATCCTTGAATCCTCACCACATGTATTTTTAAATCCTTTTTTAAATTAGCCAATATAATGATTTCTTGATTCCCACTGAGGGTAAAAAACAATTCTTAAATCTTAGCTACCCTCTAAATAAGTAAAAGTAGATACTTGGCAGAAATGGTAAAACAGGATCATGATGAAAATAACAATTCTGGGAAAGAACTACCAAAAGGTCCATATTGCTAGCCCAGCATCACTGCAAACTGTATTTGGAAGAACAACAACTTTCCTTTTCATAGGAGCCTGCAGAACAAAAGGCCTGGACTTCTGCCTGGTGGCTGTGGGCTGATGGGGATAATGTTGGCTGGGCAGCGATGCCACTGTGTGTTGCTCTGTCTGTGACCACTGCAGTCTATTTCTATCTGCTTGGAGTTGAGGTGTATGGTTTCCACTCTTTGCCAAAAGTAAGAATGGGGGTGTTTCTCTTTAGCATTAGTGTTCAGCTGGAGACAAGAAGGCTTTGACTTTGTGGACCTCAGCTATATGTTTCTAGGCAATTAATTTATGCCTTGAATCTCTCTTCATAGCTGGATGCTTGTACTAGTTTTTGTTTGGGAGTGTTTGTCTGGGGAGAGGTCACTGCTGGAAAGGCTAGGACAGTCTGCACTGGTTCCTGACTGACAGCTCCTAAAATGCTTGGAGTTTCCACAGAGACAAGAGCATCTTTCGTACACCAATGAGATGACCAGTGGCCAGGGGGTCCTCAATAGCTTCAGGATAGTGACTGGTCACCAGGACAATCAAGGAATGATTAGAGGGTTGAAACTTCTAGCTCCACGCTCCGACCTCCCGGGACTGAAGGTGGGGGCTAGGTACAGAGTGAATTACCAATGGCCAGTGGTTCAATCAACCATGCCTATGTAATTCAACCTGCTAAAATCCCCCCAGAGTGCAGTTGAGAGTTTCTGAGTTGGTGAACACTTGAGATGTTGGGAAGGAAACATGCCCAGAATGGGCACAGAGGCTCTGTTCTCCTTCTCCCATACCTGGCCCTAGATATCCCTTCCATTTGGATTTTCCTGAGTTGTATCCTCTCCAATAAATCAGTAATAGCAAGTAAAGCATTTTTCTTTTTTTTTGAGTCCTGTGAGCCAATCTAGCAAATTATCAAAGTTTAGGAAGGGTGTGAGGGAAACCCTGATTAAAGCTGGTTCATCAGAAGTATAAGTGATACCCTGGGACTTGTGACTAGCTCCTGAGTAGGGGCAATGTCATGGAACTGAACCCTTACACCTATGAAGTTGACTCTGACTAGGTGGTTAGGGCCAGAGTCGAACTGGATGAGCTGGAGAACCAACTGTTAGTGTGGAAAGCCCCCCACACGTCTGGTGTCAGAAGTGTTATGAGTAAGAACAGCTCAGAGGTCCTCTCTGCTCCGATGCTCTCCTTTAATTCTCCCTGCTCCAAGGGCACCTCTCATTAGGGCACTTCCTCTTGGGACTTAATTTCAGCCTTTCCGGGGGCTAGACTCAGATTTGGAAATTCACCTGATTTGCTTGAAAGCTTGACTTCCATTTCTGACTGCTCTGCCCTCCCTGTTGGTCTTCCTGTTTCTAATCATTTCTGGTTAACCCTGCAGTCATAGAGTGGTAAGAATCAACTGATGCTTCTGACATGACATCAGGTGACTCACCAGGAATAACGACCTTTTCTTCAAGCACAGGCCTGTTGTTCTCCTCTCCCTCCTCCTTTCCTCTAGTCCCATTAGATGTGTTCATCCTTTAGTCTGATGCCTCTGAATGTTGATCACCCTTCACAGAGAGGTCACTCTTGTTTCTCCTGCTAGGTTGCCATCCTATAATGACACAAATAATTAGAAAGTTACTGAACTTGATTTTTTAAGAGATTTTATTTATTCACTTTAGACAAAGGGGAAGGGAGGGAGAAAAAGAGGGAGACAAACATCAATGTGTAGTTGCCTCTCACACACACCCTACCACAGACCTGACTTGGTCTGCAACATGGGCATATGCTCTGACTAGGAATAGAAAGAGGGACCCATTGGTTCACAGGCCAGCACTCAATCCACTGAGCTACACCAGCCAAGGCTGAACTTGATTTATATTTAAATCATCTCTCAAGTGGCTTACTCTACGTATTATGAACTTGACTCCCCCACTTAAAAAAAGTGTTCTACTCACAGCCCTGGCTGGTGTAGTTCAGTGGGTTTAGCACAGGCTGTGAACCAAAGTGTCGCAGGTTTGATTCCCAGTCAGGCCACATACCTGGGTTGCAGGCCACACCCCCCAGCAACCTCACATTGATGTTTCTCTCTCTCTCTCTTTCTCCCTCCCTTCCCTCTCTAAAAATAAATAAATAAAATAAAATCTTTAAAAAAAAAGTCTTCCAGTCAATTTCTCATTCCCCCTCTAGCTATATCCTTTTTCTCTGGTCCTCTATTCATTCCAACTCTTCAAAATATGTCTTGTACTCAGCATCTCCATTTACGCATGCCCCAAGCCACTCTCAATGCATCTTAATGGCTCCCATCCCCATTCCTTCCTAAAACAGCTCTTCCTAAGTTCATCAAGCACCTCTTTGTTACTATAAGCAATAAATTTTTCTCAGTTCTTAATTTTACTTAATTTCCCAGTGGTGTGTGATCATGTTAATAGCTCATTTCTTCTTGAAATCCTCCCTTGGTTCCCTGGACATTCTTCAGGTTCTTCTCTGTCTCTCTTGCAGGTCATGCCCCTCAGTCCAACCAATAAATAGTGGAGATCCTCAGTGCCAGTCCCAGTCCTTCTTTTCCTCCTGTGCTCTCTTCCCAGACAATTTCAGCTATGCCTGCAGCCTCAATGAATTATCACCTATAAAAAAAGTGATTAACACATTTGACATAAAGCATTTGTTGGTGACTCCCACTAACTCATTTGGGCCTCTTCCCTGAGCTCCAGGCCCCTAGTTCCATGCACCTTCCTCAGGGCCATCTCAAAATCCCCTCAGACGCAACAAAAGCAAAAGTGAATTTATTGCTGTGTAAGTCCTCATGTTGGCAGAGAAGAAATGGCACCTTCTAGTAAGGATAAATTTAAAAAGCATTTGACGACAACAACAAAAAATATCATAAAGGCACTATTTATCAAGGTACAGGCAGAGTCAAAGAAAACCAACAGGGAACAGTGAGCTGAGGGAATAAATACTCTGACTTCATTCCCCTCCTGCCTGGTCATTGGCAAACCTCCGCCAGGCAGTGTGGGACCGCTGAGGCAGTCCACAGCTCCTGGGGCTCTGAGCTGGGTGGAAAAAGGGTGGAACTAGAGGGGCATTGGAATAACACTCAACTCGATGATCTTCCCAGCAAAACAAGTCCTACTCCAGCATTCCCTACCCTAGGATCAGTACCACCAGCTAGCTGATCAACCAACAGAAACCAAGAATTTCCTTAACCCTCTCTCTCCCTTATCCATCATACCCAAGCCACCATATGTCCTGGTAGGACTTCTCAGAACAATCTGGCCTCAGCTACTTTAAAACATACTACTTCAGTTTACATGTACTGCTCTTTCATAGCACCCATTATAGTTGTAATGTTATTGCTTGTAGGATTATTTTACTAGCATCTTTTTTCCCCTCTAACCTATAAACTCCATGTTAACAGAGACTATGGTTAGTTTCTCTCACCATCATTTCTCCTGTCTTTTGCCACAGTCTCTGGTATGGAGTAGGTTCCAAATATTATTTGTTGAATGAAAACATGTTAGGACCTTCAGGGACATCTAGATCACACAGCCACATTCTGTTACCATGGGAGAGACCTGGAACTCAGACATGGGAAGCAAGTCACCCAAGAATTCAAAGTAAGTTATAAGAAAAAGAAAAAGATAGTTTCACCATTAACTTTCCAAGTGTTAGGTCTTATCTAAGGGTGTTACAAATGTAGCAGGAATGATTCTTAGGGCACAAACCCAGACATGCAGAAAACACCCACTTCTTTATATTTTTAAATCTAATAACATCTAACTTTTAGCTCAGCTGCCACTAGGCTGGTAGAAAATACAGTCATTCCTCACCCTTGCAAAAATTGAATCAAGATGTTTGTGCACTATCTAACAATGACAGGAAAGGTTTCTAGTCTCCAGTGCATCATAACCCTGCTGAAACTCTCATTTTCTGGGCCTAAAGTGGCTTGTTGAGATGTGGTGGCTCTCTGCTTTTATGCCACCTGTGGGCGAAGTGGAGGGACCAGTTCCCCGGGCTGGCAGCCTCAGGTCCAAGGGTCCAGCCTCCATATGCTTCCTGAGAAGAACTCCCCTACTCCCCACCATGTCTGGACACTTCAGGAGGTGTGTGGCCATGTGCTCGTATCCTGTCCTGGCTTCTGGCCTGTTTTTATTGCAAGTGACAAACTGATCGTCTCTCTCTCTCCCACTCTACTTCTCTCCTGGTGTCCTTCAAAAGGGGCTCCTTAGTGGAATTTCATCAATGAGCTCAAAATTTAGTCAAAGAAGCTGGGAAGGGGAGTGGCTTGCAGGTGACTTCTGTTCCTAAAAGCCTTTCCCAGGACAGAAGCATAAAAGAGCTGTTTCCTTTGACTCTCCCTGGGTCTGAGAAGGAAAAAAATAGGAGGAAAACCCAAAACACCTGAGTTTTTCAATATGCATCCTGCCACACTATTATTATTTCATTATACCTCACAACAAACTTGTGATTTAATGACTCTAGTCTCCAATTTTTAGATGAGAAACTGAAACTAAGAAGGCTTAAGTAACTTATCTGACGTAACCCAACTGGTAGGTGGCCAAGAAAAGATTCAAGTTCACAGTGTGTCCAAACCTGAAGCCTGTGTTCTTTCTTCTGTGCCTACTGCGGGGGAAGAGAAGAGGCAAAGAATACTGGGATAAGGCATGATATGATCATGACCTGGTGACCAGAACCAGCAAGCCCATCGTGACATGGAACACACAGGTTTTTCACACAGCAGAGAGGCTTAACTGCAGTTTCCCTGGTATATAGAAAAAACAAAAACAAAAAACAGTGAGAAGAAGTTTGAGCCTCAGGGAAAGAAAAAACATGAATTATAAACTGGGGAAATTTAGAAAGAAAGGTGCTCTTGGACTTAATGCTCTGGGTCTGGACTTTCCACCCATGGGCCATTCAGCTTGTTCCAAAAGGCCAGACGCTCTGCAGCAGTACTTTTGAGCAGGGATTTTTTTAATGGATTCCAAATGAAATCCCTATCCTCTTCATGGGACAATCTCTAGTTCTAATGCCAGAGCTTTACTGTTTGATGGAGGAAATATTGTCAAATATGGTTCCCATTCCATATACATCAGAAAACACATGGGATATAGAGACTTCCTGGACACACACACACACACACACACACATACACACACACATCCATAATAACTTGATCAAGACATTTGGAATTGATCTCATACATATTAAACCCTCTGAAAAGTCCATGTCTTTGAAGAGAGGTTTTCAATATTAAGCTTTGTTGCCTTCAAAGTTCAAATACCCCCTCTTGTGGCAAAATGGCATATTATGTTTTCAGATTATTTCTGCAACAGAGTCACAAAATGATAGTTTGAGGAATGATGAGTACTTGAAAAGAAACAGTGAAACTTTTAATGCATTTAAAAATAACAGTGATACTTATCATATGCCCTGCCCCCTGCAATCTCTAACTTCCAAGTGGAAAACCTGAGACTCAGAAGCCTTACATAACTTGCCCAAAGTAACCCAATTAAGGAACAAAAAGTGAAGTGAAACAAAGACTCAACTGTCTTTTGCAACAGATGTACCACTAAGAACAATGATTTCCAATAATTATGAGCATTAAGTATGGAGAGCCCATGGTCAATGCCATCAGGGCCCTATGTGGACTGCTGTGATGCAGGGATCGGTCACTTACCCCAGATAGAAGGGCCTCCCCTTCATTGTTTGGCTTTCCAACTAAAACTTGTTGTTTATCAATCAGTCACTTCTGAACCCAATCCAGCCACATGTCTGAGTGCATGATATCTGCTAGTCTGTCCTTGGAGTCAGTGATATAGTGATGAGCAAGACAGACAAGACCCCTGGCCTCAGGAAGCTTACATTTTACATGGTGTATTAGTTTCCTGTTACTGTGCAGCACATTACCACACTTTCAGAGGTTTAAAACAACACCCATGTGGAGCATGCAGTTCTCGAGGTCAGAAGTCTGGATGTGAACTGCTGGGGCCCCTGCCGGGGCCAAAATCAAAGTGTCAGCCAAGCGGTGCTCTTCTGTTGAGGGAAGAATCCACTTCCAAGTTCCTTCAAGCTGTTGGCACAGTTTCAGTTCCTGTGGCTGTGGGACTGAGGCCCCCAGTCCCTTGTTGGTTGTCTGTTGGGAGCTCTCTCAGGTCTGTGTCACTGCCAGGTTCCCTCTTGCAGGCCCCTCCATCTTCACAGCAGCAATGGCACATCTGGTCTTGCTTGTGCTTTGCATCCTTCTGGCTTCCCCTTCTGCCACCAACCGGAGAACACTCTCTGCTTTTAAAGGGCCACTGTGATTGGATTAGGCCCAGCCAGCTAATCTTCTTTTTGCTGTATAACATAGCCATGGGAATGACTTCTCCTTATATTCCCGGCTTCCACCCACCGCCACACAGGAGAGGATTATACAAAGGTGAGGGTCATTGAGAGTCATTCTTAGAAATCTGCCTCCATGGTGGACAGGAGAATCACAAAGAACAAAAGAATAATTCTTGGTTACAAAGACTAACAAGGGAAATAAACAGTATGTTCTAATAGGGAGACCTGAATAATGAAGACAAGGCAGTCACACAGCAAACAGCAACAAGCGTGTCCCAGCCCAAAAGTGCAGTGTTCAGAAAGGCCTGGGGACAGGACAATGTGGGCACAGCAGGAATGGAGAGAAGAGGCAAAGGGGAAGGTTGTGCAAGATCAGGCTGGAGAGATGAGTCCAAACGAGATAGTGTGGAGCTTTGTAGGCTTTGGTGAGGAATTTGGGTGTTATTTTTAATGTGCTCAAAAGCCTTTGATGAATTTTATACTAAAGAATATATGATCCAATTTGAATTTTTAAAAAATGTCTTTCGATGCTGAATAGGAAGGGGATTGGGAAACAGAGCAGTGGAAGCAGATGGAGAGGTGAGGGGCTGGCCCTTGCTGGGCCCAGGAAAGAGTTGGTGGGCAGTGCACCATAGAGGCAGCTGTGGGAGGGTAGGAGGTGAAAAGGACTAGTTAAAGATAAATTTGGGAGCTCAATCGACAGGACTTCCTGAGAAACTGCTAAATTTTTGATGCATACTATCATTCAAAATTAGGATTTAGCATATCTTAATAAAACCAATGCAATGCCATCTGCAGGAAGTATGCTTATGTACATAGAAAGAACAAGACAATACCCAGAAACCCCAGCAGGAGAGAGAAGAGGGGTCACTGCCTAGGGCTCTGCTCCAAGTTGAGGGGCCCTGTTGGAGAGAGGGACACTGCAGGCTTCCCAAGCAGATGCTGCAGGTGGTGAGTCACCAAGAGATGACATTCTGCATACTCAGCAGACTCTGACCTCCCATGGCCCACGGGGTCCACAAGATTGGAACTGGCAAAGGAAATTAAGATACAAATTCTCCCATCCATTTGGTCTGCTCCTGAACGACTTGAAAATGATTCACACAAATTCTTACAGAATCTATGCAAAAATTTCAGTCATGGCTCAACACAGACCTACAATAAGGATGAATTGTTTAAGAAAAAGCCAATATAAGGAAGCAGAGCAAATTACTTCATTCAAAACAGACTCAAAGCAATTAGCAGAAGAAAACTTTTTCAGGAAATTTTACATTCTCAAAGATATTTAGATGTTATTCTACTAAACACAAAGCACAGGCAACCCTGGCTGGTGGTTCAGTTGGATGAAAAATGATCCCCTGCCACAGAAGGTTGCGTGCAGGTTCGAACCCTAGTCAAGGTGCATATAGGAGGCAACTGATCAGTGCTTCTCCTCACATCGATGTCTCTCTCTCTCTCCCCCCACCTCTTCCTCTCTCTCTAAAATCAATAGAACATAGCTTCAGGTTAGGATTAAAAAAAAAGAAAATCAAAGCACAGGCAATTGCAAACTTGAACAAGCATCCACTCTTGCCCTTCATTGTGTAAAATATCATATACACATAAACATTAAACATTACACACACACACACACACACACACACACACACACACACACACACAGAGTTTCTACCTGTTCTGCAGCCTGAACCCATCGGAATGTCGGTATTATCTGTTCTACTACATTGATCTCATCCATAAGACCGTTCGTGCCTACTTCCTTTTTCAATAGCAGTATTGTAATTGCTATTTCTGTATATTCTGTGTTTGTTCTAGTTTTCTAACTCTTCTTGGGTCCATTTCACACATTTATATTTGAATAGGGGCTTATCTGTGTTCTTAAGATTTTAAAATGCATTGTCATACTGTTGTACACAGTAATCTCTAATATTTTTAATCTCTTCCATATTTGTATCTCCTTTCTTGTTACTAACATGGTACAATGTTTCTTTCTTTCTTTTATATTTAATCAGAATCAGCAGGGAAATATCTATTCTATTTATCATTTCAGATACCAACTTTTGGTTTCATTTATCTTTTCAACTCTTCCTTTGTTTTCCAGTGAATCAACAAAAGCTTTTATCTTTATTAATACACACCTCTTGCTACCATTTGGTTTATTTTGTGTGTTTTTTTTAATTTTTGAGGTTATCTTTGTTCATTTTTTGGTATGTTTTCAAAATTAAACCTATATGTGGCTATCCAACTTTCTTTTTTTTTATTTTAGTTATTGTTTAAGTACAGTTTCCTCCCTTTTACTCCCATTCCAGCCCACCCACCCAACCCTCCCCACTTCCCTCCCATTACCACCCTCTGCTATTCAACTTTCTATAAACTTTACTTGCATCCAATAGGTTCTAGTAATGAAATACTTTATTAAATTTGAGACTTTGTAAAAAATATGATTTCCCATTTAGTTAAGAAGTTATTTATGAGACTGTTCCTCAATTTATTTAAGCATATCATTTTTGGGGGTGTACTTTTTATTGTTGATTCCTAGTTTTATTGAATTATAAAGAAAGATAGTGGTCTGTAGATTTTCCACTTTGAGTAAATTAGTAAAGTTTTCTTTTAGCCCTGACTGTTGTGGCTCAGTCGGTTGGGCATCATCCCACAAAGCAAAAGGTCTTCAGTTTGATTCCCAGTCAGGGCACATGCCTGGGTTGCAGGGTTTGGTCCCCAGTCAAAGGCGTGTGAGAGGCAATCGATGAATGTTTCTCTCTCACACGGATGTTTCTCTCCTTCTTTTTCTCTCTCCTTCCCCTCTCTCTAAAAATAAATAAAAATAAAATCTTTTAAAAAGTTTCCTTTTAGTCAAGTACATCACTGAAACTTTATACTTGTTCCACAGACCTGAAAAAAAGGGTATGTCTTTTCCTCAAGGAATGCCGTGTTTCTCTCTGCTGGTATGTATTCACAGTGTGTCACAAACCCCATTTCAACTGTGTATGACTTTGTGATTGTGTTATTCAAATGCCATCTATACATGTTATATTTGTTACTTGATTTCCCAAATTTTAAAAGTTTCCACTATAATTACATTTTTTATAAATCTCTTTTTGTATTTTAGGAGTTCTTCAGCCATAATAATATTTAACAAATATTGCTAACATGAATTCTTTTATCCATCTAGACAAAAACAAAGCCAGACTTGTTCCACATGCAGTAATTCATTGCACATGAATTAAACATTTAAAAAGAAAAATCAAAACCACTAGAAGAAAGTCAGGAGGATTTAACTCCAGAGATATTTCCAAGAACAGCTACAGAAATCCAAAACCTATAAAGACATTTTGGTTACATAAAATGTTGAACCTCTTATAGAACAAAAAATACTGCACACAATGGCAAAAAGCAATGAAGACAGGTGTAATGACAAAGGTTCCTAGGAAAGTCCCTTGGGGGGCCTGGGGCCCTTCATATCCCATAGTGCAACGTGGAATTCTCTCTGTGGTCACTGAGTTGTCTCAGATTAGTTTAACCCTGTAGGCCTTAAATATAGAACAGCCTTGTGCATCTTGAACAGCAAGAGTGTATCTGTCCATGCCATGTTTGAGAGTTACACAGGGCTTGGTCTTCACCAGCAACCTTTCAAGGAACCAGCTTCTGATCACCTGGTGGAGTCACCTGCCACTGACAACTAGGAAACCACAAAGGTGAGAGTGCTGGGCCCTATTGTCAAGAGGAGACAGAAGCAGAGTCCTACACACCAAGTTTCCACTGAGGACTTTCACACCAGCTAATTTCTGGCAGACCCATAAGGGAAAAACACCCATTGTGTGAGATATGCACACTCAGAAACATGTTGGAGCCCCTGGGCCATCAGCATGGTGAGGGTTGGAACCACTTGGCCCCATGAGTTAGGGATTCATGCCTTTCTGCCCTGTTGGGACAAGGAAAGAGCCAGAGGGCACTGACACCTGCAGGTCTTGCTCTAATATTTAGAGTCACTCACAGGGCAAAGAGGATCTGCTCATGGGCACTGGAACTGAACAGTACATCTCCAGTCACACTAACAGGAATAGTGAAACATGCTGACAACTCAAATGACAGATGGAAAGTTAATGTCCCCCAGATCAGAAGAGTGCCTATAAATCACAAAGGAAAAGATAAGTTGATAGAAAAAATGTTCAAACCACAGGAGAGGAGATACAAATGACCACTGGATATATTAAAAGATTCTCAACCTCATCAGTGGTTAGGGAATACAAATAAAGCAACATCTAATACCATTTCCCCCATTCAAGTCATAGTGTCCAATGCTAGAGAAAATGTAAAGAAATGAGCATTCATACGTTGCTGGTAAGAGTATAACTTACTACAGTATCTTTGCAAAATATTCTGGCAATAGCCATTGAAAGTTAAAATATGTGGATGTTTGTTCCCACAATCTCACCATGAGAAATGTAATCTATAAAAATTAAAGCACCAGTGAGATTAGAAGTACAATGTCCTTAATTGTAGCAGCACCTTCTACAAATATCCTAAAAGCAATCTGAGTGTCATTAATTTGAAGAAAGCTTAGATGGAGATGATTCAGCTCCACTGAGAATATTCTTCAGGCATGGAAAAGATGGGTGGGATCCTTATCAGCCGGCCCACATGCTCCTCCAAACACAGTACCTTAATAGTACTAATTAAAGAGAAAAAATGCTAAGTCAAATACAAAAGAGAGAGAAAAAGCAAATATATGACATTAAAAAAGAAAGGATATATAATGATATATAGAAAGAAGAATAAATTATGAGAAGAAAAATTATGAGATAGTTGTACATATACTATTGTGTATACATGTATACAATAGTACACACACACATGCATATTTTGAAAAGCTGGTTTCTTTGAAAGCATAGGCTACAGAGATGCACTCTCTTCAGTAGTGGAAAACCTGAAAAAGTATATATATATATATATATATATATATATATATCCACACATACACACACACACACACATATATATAAAGTTATTCAATACTACAGTGAAAATATGCTGAATCAGATGAAATATGGCAGAATTTTAACATATGAAAACATTATACCTTTGCTATATAAATTTTTGTAAAGCAGAGTGCAGAAGTCCCATTTTGGGAAACTGGCATGACTATGATATAAAAATCTGATAAAATAGCATAAAATATGAAAACTAGGTAACCTTCCTAGATATTGATAAAGCAAAATTATGAAAGCTTTATAACTACAAAATTTTATTAACTCTGTGGAAGTTGCAGTCAAAAAAATTACAGTGTAGGTCACCTGTATCCAAGAGATACATTCATTACCAGTATGTGCTGAAATGCAAAAAAAATTTAAAAACAGTGCAAATTTGCATTTATTATATTTATATAATGAAATATTAATAACTTCATAAAGCTAATGCACTACTGATTAAAATCCAAGACTTCTGTTTTATTTTGTTGGCTTATTTATCTGTTTCTTCAGGGTGAGGGAGGAGCTTCACCAGAATTCTGAAGTTCACCAGAAGACTAAATATGTAAGAATATTTGAAAGAATAATATTGAAGGAAACTCACTCTACCGGAAATTAAAATTAGATATAATAATTAAAGTCAATGAGGTATGGGCAGAATGAACATGCAAGTAGATAAAGGAAACTAGAAAATTCCAAATGGCAGGAGATACATAACTTTAGTAAGCGATACACATACATTTTCAGTTGTTTACAAAGAATAGACTTTCAGAAGTATCATTTTAAAACTTGGCTAACTGTTAGAGGAAACATTCTGCTCAACCCAGACATTGAGTTTAATTCACTGGTAATCAAAGAAATGTAAGGAAAAATGAGGAGTTACACTTTCTTTGTCTCTCACATAGGTAAGGATACATAATGTGATGACAAGGACACTCTGTAGACAGTGAAGAAAACTGAAACTTTGCAACCCTGAAGCTGCCTTTTTGGGATATTAATTTTAAGCTGTTTATTAAGAAACACAAGACACAAAAAGAACTTTTGACCTCCCCCAATACGAATTAAGTGTGGAACATAGGAGGCTTCAGGCACATGCCTGCTGGCTGGATACTATTGCTCCTGAGCGGCCCAGCAAGGATTTCCCTGCCATGTGTGTTCTGCTCTTCCTCATCTACCCATACATCACCCCTTCTCACTTCCAAAGTCTAAGACCTTGTTCCCCTTCTTTTCTCCTTTGTCCAAAATGTCATATATGCCCAATGTTGCCTCACTATCTTTGGAACTTTCATGCCTATGTGAATTCCTCATGTGCCTGTATTAAAACTTTGATTTTTACCTATTACTCTATCTCCATCAATTTGATTAGCTCACCTAGAAGAATTTAGAAGGTGAAGAATATTCATTTTTTTCACCTCCACAGTGGTATTAAAAATGGGTAAAGCCTTTCTGCTGTGGCTTTCACCTCGTTTCAATGTTTAAAAACTGATATAGTCATCCCATTTCTTAACTTAATAAGGAATAAATAAGTGTGTACAACCTGTCAAAATGCTTAAAATCTAGAGAAAATAGATTTCCTACTGCATACAATTCATGAAATAAACCCAACAAAAGTGAGAAACCCCAAACAGAGCTTATACCAGAGAAGAAATTGGAGAGGTAATCATGGAGCTACTACTTAAAAAAAAAAGGGGGGGGACCAGTGTCAGATGATTTTATGGCTTAGTTCAATACATCCTTAAGAAACAGATTATGCCTGTGAATATTTGAATGATTCCAGCCCATAGAAGAGAGTGCAAATGTCCCTCAGTGAATTGGACTGAGATTGGCAACTCTACAGGGCAGCCAATGCTCCATCCCAAAGTGCAAGGCTCCCTCTGTCCACCCCCATGTGCACCCCACCGGCCTGCAGAGCCTGCCGCCCTCCTGCCTTTGGAAAACAAAAGACCAGAAAAGGAAGATTACATTCCAAACCCTTCACTGCCTGGGGGTGGGTAAAGCTTCAAAAGAACTTCCGTTCTCTTGCAATAAGGTAGAGGCCAACGACCAGAATACAAATTACCTTGCCTTGTTATTCTGCCAAATTATGTGTGCATAAATTTCAAAGGTATTTTTCAACAACTATTTTCAGAAGCAACCTCTATTCTCTGGGGGATTTTTTACTAATTATATTTTCTTTTCTATAGTTTTCCATTTTGTTTGAAGCTCCGAACAATAGATATGGTTTTTAATAATAAAAAAGACCTGTTTTATGTCAGAAAAATCTATGGGAATGTATAGATCAATTAAGGAGAAAACTGATGTCTTTACAATAATAAGTCTTCTGTGTAGGATGACAGGTAGAAATTTACTCCATGTAGTTGCAGTGTTTCTTAGGCTATCTCAGGTAAGTTGTGGAGTTTTCTTCATGTACTCACAGATGTTTCCTACATTTTGTTGACGCCCTTTTTCTCACTCTCACTTTCACCTGGCTGTGGCTGGTAGCGAGTAAGCAGGTGAAACCTGAGTGTTTCTGTGGCCTGGGCTTGCAAGAGGAAAGCTGGCATCCTGGTTTTGTAATGCACACTGGGGCAGTTGTCTTTGGTGTCTTGCCCTGCAGTTTATTTCAGAAAAATGTTCTCTGTCTTAGTCAGGAACTATCTTGGGGTTAACAATTTACCAAGTAGTTGGGTGTTTCCCCACTAGGAATATTTCCAAAATATTTTAGCAATGTCAATATTTTCTTATGGTTGTTTCTTCCAAAATATTAATGTAGTCATTATTATTAGTTTATTTCTAAGACTAAATCACCCCTGGGTTTCTGGATAAAAACAAAAATAAAATGCTACATCTTCAAGATATAGTATTCTTTTATGATACTGATTCTATTGTTAATATTTTTCTCAGGATTTTGTTCTCATATTTACTTACAAATGACATTTGTGTGTAGCACTATGTTTTTATACCCTACTTTTAAAAGGCTTTCTTCTTACCTGTGCTCTGCTAACCTGTTAGAATGAATTGTATAGTTCTTTATTATTTTATATATGTTTAAGTGCTTAAATGATATATAAACTGTTTTCAAAATGTTTGATAGACCTATCACACATTATTGTCTAAACGTTTTACAGCAAACATAGACTATTTTTATAATCTAATAGTGTTGCTGATGGAAGTGAAGCTCCTTCACAGGATTGCAAGAAAACCACCTCATAGATGCAGGAGAGACTGTGGGTGGCAAGATTTATTCAGGTGGAAATGGAAGGATGCCCCCATGTCCCATCTCCGATCATCCCACTGTGGAAAAAGTCCAACTGTTTCTTCTACAAGGCCAGAACAAAGGCCAGTGTCCAGAGTTTCTGTGACATTTTCCCCATATTAGCAGTCTCAGTTCCCATCCAAGTAGCTCAACTCCACTCCGGCTGTGTGGCTGTACCCTGGCTCGGCCCGGAGCCGGCATTTGGAGTCTGTGTGGCTGCCATGGAAGGGGCTGTTAGACGCCCATGGTTACTATGGAGAGAACATGCAAACAAACGAGGCCAGCGCATCTTCCTGGGCAAGAGAGAGAACTTCTTCATTAAAATAGGTTATATATATTATCTGTGACTTGGGACAAACCAGGACCTTTTTCAAAATAACCAATCAATGTCCCAAGCTTTCGTTGGGCTTCTAATGGGTCTACCTCCCAACCAATCCCTTCTTTTCCCAGGCTAGATTGACAGGCCTTGTTACAGAGTGCAGCCAAGAGGGGGGCCCCAAATAGGGATTTGGAATGGGGTGCAGAACTTAAGATGTCCAGGAAATATTAGGAAGATATATAGGATGTCCTCACCCCACCACAGGTGTGAGTTGGCGAAGGAACAAGTGCAGCAGGTCCAATGAGACTGTTTTGCATAGCAACAGCTTTGCAGCTGGCATGGTCATTTAACATATCTATTACCTTTAACTTGTTTCATAGATATGTTAAATAGATGTGGCCTGCTTTGAGCCAGGGGGATGGAAGTGACTTCCACCCAAGATGTAAATGGGAGGCAATTCCCTCTGGTTACAGCACCTGCATGAAAGCTTAAAGATGATTGGCTCCAGTAATCATGAGATGATTACTATGGCAGCCCAGTAAAGCTGGAAGGATACTGGAATGCTGGCACGTGTACCTGATTGTAGGAGTTGGAAATGGGGCTACAGAGGAAGATTGGCTCGGGGATTTAAACCCAGATGCAGCAGCCATTGAAGAGAGAACCACAAGGTTTTGGCAGAGTGGGGACCCTCGCAGCTTTGCCAAGAGAGAACCATGCAGCTTTGGGGTGCTCCCTTTTGCCACGTGGCTTAGGAAGCAGAAGAGACTGCCTGGAAGAAAAGGGGTGAAAGGACTTTTGCTGGTGGGCCATGAGAAGGTACCACATGGCTTTGGATTAACTGGTGATCATGGTGGCGACACAGCTGATGGTGCTGGGAGCCTGAATCATGGACTTCTTTTCTTGAGATACGGTACCCCAGATTAGGGCAGAGGGAGAAGGAAGGACTGTGTGTGTCTGTGGGTATCCTAAAAGACTTTAATATTTTAATGAAGACAGTGGGTCATTACTTTAAGTCTGTATAGCTTTAAATAAATATTTCCTTTCCTTTTCACAAATCTCTGGCATTGAGAGATGTCTTTCCTCTGGTGGCAGGCATAGTGAACCTAGTGGGGGGTCCTTTCGGTAACACTATAGCATACACCCCCCTTGACCCTGTTCTGTAACAGCCTCTCTGATTGTTATTTTGGCTCCTATTGCACATGTGTCATAGAAGCACCTTCCCTTACACCTTTTTGACTTGTTCTGCACACATGCTATATCCTTGCTATCTGGGTGAGTGGACCCAACAGACTGAAAAGTCGGACTTTCCTCCCTGTACAGGGGAGGGTCGGGTCATTAATCTATTTTGCCGGCAGCTGTGATCCCCTCGAGTGTGTGAAGCTGTAGTTTCTTGGCTAAGCAAGGAGGCTCATGTTCCCTGGTTGATTATGCTCATTAATGTCCAATTCCCTTTGCTCCTTCCTTTATTAATATCTAGCTACCTACACTAGCAAATAGAATGAATACTTTAATACACAAAATATGTTAAAGAACTTGTTGACAAGGTGAACTGTAATGATTAATTAAATAAAATGGAGTTGTAAAAATCATTTGTATGGAAAAATCCCAAACACCCATAAACATATGTAATAAAATGAACTGGAAAGAAATATTACAAAACCTTCACAGAAGTCATTCCTGGATGACGGAATGACCAGTGATATTCATTTTCTTGCATTACTCCACCCTTTCTACCATTCATATGTAACATATTTGTGAAGGAAACCAAAATTTTGCCACCCTGAGGCTGCCTTTCGGAATATCGATTTTGTTGTTTATTAAGAAATATAAGTCTCAGAAAGAAACTTTGGCCCTCCCTCCTTACCTGCCCAAGAAATTCAGACAGACAAATCTGTTTTAGGATGGAAGCCTTGGTTTAATTAATGTAAGAACCTTTACCCCAGCATTATGAAGACTCAAAGCTTGTCAACTGGATACCTCGTGTCCCCTTGTTTCTGAGTTACCTGTCAAGAATTTTCCTGCCATTCTCACTTCTGAAATCTAATACCCATGTTCCCCTTGTCTCCTTTGTCCAAAAATGTCATATATACCCAATGTTGCCTCACTCTCTTAGAACTTTTCATGCTTATGTGAATTCCCCATGTGCATGTACTGAAACACTGATTTTTTTCCTGTTAATCTGTATGGGTTAATTTGATTATTAGCACAGCGAGAACAGCTTAGAAGATGGGAGGAAAATTATTCATATTTCTTTAGTCTCCACATGTGCAGTTAGAAATTAATTCATTAATGATTTGTTGGAGATGCTGATCTCTTGAAACTTCGAGCCGAGGCTCAGGAAGCTCTGCGATGTGCAGAGCAGCTGGATGCTAGCGGAGGGTGCCACAAGCCAGCACGGGACTGTGCGCCTGTCTCCCAAAGCACTGTTCGGGGAGATGAAGTTTTGTAAGAAAGGCTCACCCATGCCTTTTCTCTCACATCCACTATTGGAGACTCACGGGAAATTACAAGGGGTGGGAGCAAGGGCTGACAGTGCCACCACGTTATGGGCAGCTGTAATAGGAGAAGCAGGGGCTGGGTCCTCTTAGGAGACTCACCAGGCAGGAAAGGCTTTCACCAATGATGATGAACTCCTTTGGCAGAAATTCTGAAGAACAAGTTAACTATTTATAAAGATGCTGCCTCAGTGTTTTCCTACAGCCACACAATGATGCTGATGGTGACCACTAGATACAAAAGTGAAATAACAGATTTTTTGAGCCAGATTTAATCTGGCTCAGATACACTCAAGCATGTCAGCTTTATTCACAGGTTAGCCAACGAGCCCTTTCTCGGTGCACACGAAGCCGCCTGCCTCAACTGTGGACCTGGCCCATCCCTTCTAGCCTCACCACCCCTGCAGAGACAACGGCCTGCCGGTCCTGAGATAATGCAGAGAGAAACTGCCCATCAATCTCTTTTAGGTTGTTTCTCTCTGGTATCCAAACATCATTAACCTGGTGAAAAACTCAGTAGAACCAGCTGCACAGCTTCATGTGGACACAAAAGTAAACCAGTGTCCTGAGAGCCAGAGCAGACGTGTTTGTTCATTCCACACCCTCCAGCTCAGCTCACCTCTACTTCTGTGCAACTGGAAGCCGTAAGGACAATGTGATGCCCCTGTGCTGAGCTACTCTAATGCATGAAAGTGTGGTTAAGATGGGCAATCTCCCCACAGAGCCGTGACTTTGCTATTACAGTTTTTTCTGGAAAAGAGTGGATGCTCCTGTCCCCCTGGCTTGCTAGCTTGCTTGCTGTCTCTCTCTTTCTGTCTCTCTCTCTCTCTTTCATTCTGTGGATGAGGGGTCAGGCAAATTGTTAAACTAATTCAAGAATCACTTCCTCCCCAAAGCTGCCCCTCAGTTTTATCCAGGTGTCTGATCCTTTTATGTTTATCTTCTCTCTAGCAGTTTATATCAGTACCCAGTTGTTAGTCTGCCTCTCCCAATAGATTTGAGCTCTTGAAAAATTAATAACTACAGTAACAGGTACCATTTAGTGCTTTCTATTGCACTAATTACTGTACTAAGCATTTGATATTTATTACATTTTTATAACATGATTTATAACATTTGCATCATTTATATCATTATCCATGCTTTATACTTAATATATCATTATAGATACATCCTTCAAATATTTATATGATTTCTTATAATAATCTAAAGGTAGATGCTACCATTACTCCCATTATCCAGATGCATAAACTGAGGCTTAAAGAAATTAATCACTTTGCCCAAGGCTACTAGCTAGTTGGGGGTAGACTGCAGAACTTAAGCACTCCAGATGAATGCTGACAGTGGAAACAACACAGACTTACTCAACTTTTTATAGCCTCAAGGCCTGGCAGTGTGCCTAAGACACAGAAGATATCTAGGGTATATTTACCGAACACATACCTGACGTGTTTAATAGCAAAGCAAGGCAAAGAGCACCTGGTTGAGGAAGCAGTAAAGCCTCTGGAAAATTCAGTTTAAATGGTACATCCCGATGGCTTCCTTGATGACACTCTTCTTAAGGTCTTCATAGCAGCATCTGGAGTTATGTAAGCTAATTTGTTTTAGCTCCCACACTAGTTATCACAGACCTGGAGTGCCATCTCTCATTCAACTAAAAAAAAAAAAGTGAATGAACACATGGATGAATGAAATGCATTAACTTTCCCCCCAGTGCAGTTCATTTTCATGCCTCTCTAAGTTAAGAATAACAAAAGCCTTCCCCTTCATTCCAGCTGAAAAGCATGCACTCACTAAGTATGGTCAGTGTTTTTTTCTCTTGCTTAGCATCCCCTCCTGCAGGGCAATTCAGCGAACTTGAGCTGGGCCGGACACCACCATGGAGAAAGAACTCTGACTAGTCCTCCTCTGGGCAGGGTCCTCCAGGAAAGACGGAACCCAGCCAGCTTTCCCCTTCCCAAGGGCCTTGCGTCCTACAGGTATGGTTGGATTTGACTTTACACAAATAAAGAAATGTGACACGTATTTATCCCCAAGTATCCTAAAGCAATAATCTTTTACAATTTTCTTTTCCTTTCCTGCCACCACAATATTGGTTCAGACCCTCGCCTCACATTAAAGCTGTGTAAATAACCTCCTTACCATAAATCAGAGGATTTCCGACGGAAGGGAAATCTGAGATTGGATCGATACCACACACACACACCCCTCTCCTTCCTTCATCTGAGAAAATACTGAGACCCAAGACGACAAAGGGGCTTCGGTCATGCCACAGGCACAAGGAGAACCCCAGCTCCCGGCACCCTGCTGGTCTCCTGTTATCTAGCCGAGCTGCCTCTTGTTCTTGGATGGGCACTCTCATTTCTGAGGACCATTTTATAGGCTGTCTCTTTTCTATGTTAATAAGCAGAACTCTGCTTGCTCAAGAATGTAGGAAATTGCACATTTTTAAAACAACAGATTGATTGTGAGCTGTGCAGAGCTAAAAGATTACATTTCCTATAAATCTGTTTCCACTCAGGCCAGAGGTTCTTATTTAGTGGCCACTCCCGCCCCCCTGTGGAAACAGCCTGGTACTGCGTGCATAGAAAAGAACGATCCCAGCACACATCTGGCTGCAATTTTCTTAAGGATATATTTGCAAATGAATTTTGACCCCCGTTCATCCTGACTTGAGCGGTATGGCCACTGGAATATAAGGGAATTCCAAAGAAATCGGGAAATCCCAGGGAAATTCATGACTGTTCATTTCCCTTTAAACCGTGGTGCAAAGGCGGAGTTTTTACAAAAGGCAGTTCAGAACCGTGGGAAGAACTTGCTCCTTAGTAACTAATGCTATTTTGAACCGACTTGGGAATGACTTACATCCTCCTACCTATCTCCAAGTTCCACATCTGCAGCATCTTCCCAGACTCCCTGGTCTTCGCACTCCATTCGCCATTTCTTGGAACCAGATTTTCATAACATAACCAGCATTCCCGATTCTCATTTGGATTAATACAGCAAAAAGACTTGAAAAGCCCCTCGCTGACTCGTAGAATGTCAGTGGCCACAGCAGCGTTTGCAGGCCCACATGATGGTCCGCATGGCTCTGGCACCTTCTAGACATCAAGAAATTTAACTTGTAGATGTAAAAATACAGAAAATGGAAAGAATTAGAAACGAAGGTCTCACCCCTTTCCAAGATTTTCATTAATAATTATGAAGTATGAACAGTAACTCAGAGGCACAACATCTATAACTAGTGTGGGAGCTAAAACAAATTAATACTTTTTCTCCCACCTTCTAAGTTCTTCTGGGTGAATTAATATTCAAATTAACAGACCCAGATTAACAGAAGAAAATCAAGTTTTAACACATGCACATGGGGAATTCACATAAGCATGAAAACTCCAAAGAGAATGAGGCAACACTGGAATGTAGGACTGTCTGGACAAAGAGGACGGGGGTGGTGAAAGGAGGCCCTGGATTTCAGAAGTGAGAAGGGGCGATGTACAGGGAGTTGAAGAAGAGCAGAACGCACATTGCAGGGAAACCTTGCTGGGCCGCTCAGGAGCAATGGCACACAAGCAGTACCTAGATGACTTACCCTGCTTAATTCAAATTTGTCTAAGGTGGCATCCTAAAATTCCTTTCCTGGAGCAGGCCTTTACATGTGAATCTCTTGGGCAGGAAAGGGGGTCGGGTCAGAGGTTCTTTCTGAGTCTTGTTTCTTAAGAAACAGCTTAAAATTGGTATCCCAAAAAGGCAGCTTCAGGGTGGCAAAACTTTGGTTCCCTTCAATAGATTTTAAAAAGTCCCCCAAATCATAAAAGTCAGTCTATATTTACTGGTATACACAGGTTTTCTTGTGTTATTCAGAAATGGCTGTTTGTTCATGTAAATGGCCATAGTAATTTATCAGATTTTTCAAATGTCCAACAGCCTGGAGGAAGGGCTTTTTCAAAGTTGGCTCACCATTATCTTCAAAGACTATAAAATAATAGAATATATATATTCTATTCTATATATTCCATACATAAATTATATATCTATATTTATATATATGATACAGGGCTCCCAAAACCCTTATAAATTCCCAAGTGATAAGAACCCCAGGACCACCTCATTCTAACAAGGTGACACTGGGTGGCTCCTGGATGAGGGCTGGGTGGAGGCTGGTCACCTGGTCACCAGTAAGACCAAGCTATGATTAGCAACATTTCCAGATGGAAATGGAGTTAATAATTGATACTAAGGAAGTGCCACAAAATTATAAAACTTCAATGTTCAGGGAGCTTACAAGTTGGTGACACACCTCAACTCCACAGAGACAGAAGCTCCTGGGCCTCGGACCTCACCCCATGTAGCTCTCCATCTGGCTGTTCATCTGCATCCTTTATTATATAATAAACTGGTAAATGTGTTTCCCTTAATTCATGGAATTGAACCCTTAACTGTGGCATCTCATGCTCTCTCCAGGTACACAGTGTCAGAATTGAGTTAAATCTTAGGACACCCAGCTATTGTCACAGAGAATTGTTGGATGTGAGAAACATCTCACTCCTTCACCCCCCGCCAACACATACTTAGTGACAGAAGTGGAAGTAGTGTGTGAGTAGAGGAGAGATAAGGAAAGAGGGGTTTTCCTACTCAGAGACCCAAGCTCCTGCTCTTTTTCTATCCCAGCCTCTATCCTCAGTGTATCAGCTTGTCCATTGTGGTCATGAGACAACTACTGTTCCAGGCATCCCTTGTAGACACAATATCCTGCTGAACGGGAGGTGCATTTGTACCTATGCATCTCTTTGATTAAAAGAGAGCCCCTCTCCCAGAAGCTGCCAGCAGGTTTCTCCTCAGGTGCCATTGTCCAGGATTGAGTCACAGGCCCGTCCTAGCTGCAAGGGAAGCTGGGAAAGTACTCAAGGCATCACATTTGGCCCTATTGTAAGAGGAGGTCTTGCCAAGAGGAATAGGCAGATGTGATCATTTGGTAGTCCACTAATTATGCTATAAATTTTACCTTTACACAGCCAATCACAAAGTTACAGTTTTTCTTTTTTCTTTTTTTATTCTCAAGTGATTGATATTATACTATGAACCCTTTCCCTGTAAGCAGCTTACCCATGTGCACCCATCCATCTCTACACATACAGAGAGAGACAGAGACAGACAGAGAGATCCAGTGCATTCATTCAGCCAACAAATATATCTTGTCTTTATATATGTCAACACAATGCTGGATGGTGAATATCCAAGAGTAAACAAAGTAGTATGGTCTCTACTTTCACAGAAATTATGGTCCAAGCAGAGGAGCTACCCAGGCCACAGGCAATGACAGACGGTGATGGAGCTCCAAGGGATAAGCAGGATGGGAGTGGCGGCAGAACACACAAACACAAGTTGGATGGGCAGGGCTCCCTTGGGTTCACTCCTGAGGTAGCGTGCACTGAGCTCTGAGCACCCCGTCAGTGAGCCAACCTATGGCAATGCAAATGAGGGCTAGGAAGCTGTGGGTAACCTTCAGGAGAGTAGGAGGGAGAGTGGATCACCAAGCAAACTAGAGAATGGGAAGAGATGAGAGGGAATTGTGGGATAGAAGAGGAAGGGAGTAAGTAGATGTAGGACTATAAGAAAGGCAGTGTTAAGATGGTTAGAGCGTTGTCCTAATATGCCAAGGTTGCAGGTTTGATCCCAGGTCAGGGCACATACAAGAATCAACAAATGGCCCTAGCTAGTGTGGCTCACTGGATTGAGTGCCAGCCTTCGAACCAAAAGGAACTGGGATCTCTGGTTCGATTCCCAGTCTAGGATACATGTGTGGGTTGTGGGCCAGCTGCCCTGTAAGGGACGCATGAGAGACAACCACACATTGATGCTTCTCTCCCTCCCTTCCCCTCTCTAAAAATAAATAAATAAAATCTTTTTTAAAAGTATCAACAAATGAATGCATAAATAATTGGAACAACAAATCAATGTTTCCCCCTCATCTCAAATTAATACATTTTTTAAAATTTTAAAAGAGCACTGTTACTAACACCTCGTCTTTCTATCAGGTCAACTTTCTACTGACAAAAGGAGATGAACAAGAAGTGGAGGCAAACCTGAAGCAGATCTGTGTTCTGATGGAGAGGCCTGTGCATCATGGTACTAGAACAAAGGACAGCTGGGGCTGACCTTTGGCTTCTACTCCAGCACCAGCAGCTCTGTTCCCTTGGGATCTGGGGAAAAGAGGGTGCACCTGTTGCATTTGACTTTTTTTCAATTACAGATACAAGGAGCAAATGTGATGTTTGCAGATGGTTGTGGGGCAAGGGAGGCATGATTTATAAGCAACAAGAAAAAAGACCCTTGGTCCACAGCACATCTTCCCTCAACTTGCAAGCTGCTGGAGTGTTCAGATGGAGTCACAGATTTTCATTACTTAAAGAAAAGTAAAAGAATGAAAGACAGATTTCCAGGTCTGAATAAGATCCTGTGTCAGATTGTTTCCCAGGAAAGCTAAAGTCTAAAGTGCTAGACCTGGTCCAAAGGCATAAGGTCTGGGGCCCTTGGCAGGGAAAAGTACCTAGGACTAGGGAGGTGGTCAGTCTAGGGTAGATTGGACTAGAGGAGACAGGGAGAGCTAAGATTGACCTTCCAGGTGCAAATTAAAAATCTTGGCCATTGGTCAAACCAACTTTGCTGTCAATTAGATTGCAGCTTTCCAGAGAGAAGAGTTCTATTCTGTTCCAGGAATGCAGGGCTGAAGCTGTGAATACCGAATGGGGACATAGGGGCAGCAGCAGCAGGGTTGCTGAATAGGACAATCATATTTAAGCAGGAGGCTTGTTGGGGAGGAAAAGTAGCTTTTTCCTACCCTTTTTTGTTCTTGACTGGGTCTCTGTAACAAAGGACAGATTAACAAGAGAAAAGTTTACACATTTATTTAATACAAGTTTTACATGACACTGGAGAATTCATTAAGAAAAAAAAGACCCAAAGAAGCAGTTAAATCTGAGTATTTCTATGCTAGGTTTGATAAAAAGTGGGAAGTCCTGGGAATGCATGATAGAACAAAGAGTATGAGTTTATTCAGATTTCTCTCAACTGCCTACTATATACAGAGATAATGATATTTCTCTCCTCTGGGTTAATGGAGGGCATGTTCCTACTCATGAGTTTCAGGGGAAGGTCAGAAAGTCCTTCTGTACCTGCCACTTCTCAAGTTCCTTTAGTTAAAATATTCAATATGCCAGGTGCCATATTTTGGGGTATTACCCCAAACCTTGTCATGCTTATTCACAGCAAAATATTGGAAACAAATGCTAGGAACAACTCAGCATTAATTGCCGGGTATTGTCTTGGATTCACTGAGATTTTTCCTTGGGTAAACTATTTAACATTTCCGCACTTCAGTTTCTTCTTTTTAAAAACAGGACTGTGGGTACTCACCTAGTGATCCTGTATAAACCCTGAGCCTTTCCTTGGTTCTTGTAGTGTGCATCTTGAATAAAACCTGCACACATGGAGGTGTGTGGGCTGTTGCATGTCATACTGCTGCTTTAAGAAACACTGGACTTTTTTAGACCAAGTATTAGCAGTGAAATGGCACGAGAATGTTACCAGCAATAAGGCCTTGGTTTAGCAACCTCAGTACTTGAGTTCCGGCTAAAAAATATTTCAGAGCCAAGACTCAAATACAAGCAAAAATTTAGTTAGAACATCACAGAGATGGAAAAGGTGAGCCAGCTGGCCTGTGTGGGCTCAGGAAACAAGTTACAGAGGCAAAGGAATGGCCCTTGGAGCTTAGGGAAAAAAAGGCAGAATGTGCCTCTGGGAAAGAGAGGAGGAAAGACATGAGTGTGCTGAGAGAGAGAGAGAACACCCTGGGAGAAGAAGGAATTAGGAAAATGCAAGGGCTTGCTCACGAGAAAAAAAGAGCATACTGGGTCCTCTGTCCTGAGGGTTTTTACTGGGAGGTCCCAGGGGAAGATCTCAATAGAATGTTCATCAACTTTCCAGGTCTGTCCTTTCAGGGTCATGGTCTCTACTGATTTGTCAGCACCAGGACAGGGGGTCATTCATCATCACAGCTGGTCCTGATGTCAGCCATGGCTTCTACCCACCTGGCCTTGCTGCTTTTCTGGGTCTGGAGCCAAAACAAGACTGAGGCCTAGATGTTATCTTCAGGGCTCAGTGATTAATAGAATGGTCATGCAAGGGCTTGTACAGGAATCAAATGAGGCTATTCTCCCACTCTTTTGTCCTTTCTCTAAGGCGGTCAACCACATGAGTAGCGATCTGAAAAATCAGGAGTCTAAACTGCATTGCCAGCAATATTATAGGGGAGGAAAGGCACCCTGGGGACAGGCCCCACCAAGTTTTACCCATTGCTAGGTAGCCAGGGCTTTCTGCCCTCGAGACCCTCAGTACCTGGCCCATTGTTCCTGCTCTGCTCATGCCTCGCTAACTGCCTACTGCACAGGCAGTTAGGCAGTTACTGCCTACTACCTACTTTTTCCCTATTAGCCTTTAGCTTTGTAACTTTTAGCTATATTGCTTGGATTTAGCTTCTTAGTGGGTTCTATGCTAAAGATTACGCCAACAAGATTCTTTTTCATTCCATGTAATTGTTTGCCTCACACTTGTTGGCATTCCCCATACTTACTGGGTAGTTTCTCCCATCTCTTTCTTGAGCAAACAATAAGGTCTTCAAATTTACCTGAATGTGAAAAGACTAAACCTTCTGGGAATCCTCTAATTGGCAGCTCAGCCCCTGCTCCCTTCTCCACGGGGACCATAGCCCATCTGCTCTCACACCTTCCCAAAGCTGCTTTAGCTACTGTGCTGACTTCTGCATATTCTGTACTACTTCACATACATCCTAGACAGAATGTCCTAAAAATGAGATCATCTATTTTTCCCTCTTTGGGAGGACACCCTAATTTTTTGATGAATGAATTCTACTGTGTGTGCATATATATGAAACACATTAATATAAAGGGCTCCCTAGATTTTTAATGAATTAATTATATAATATATTATAGTTATATATAATTGTATTATATACAATATATTATACATAATAACAATTAACTATATGTCTTCCCACAAGAATAAGAGTTCCTTGAGGACAAAGGATATTTTTTTCATCTCTCTATGACTTTAAATGATTGCTAATGAAATGAATGAATCTATTACAAACTTGCTATAGACTTTAAATGATTGCTAATGAAATGAATGAATCTATTACAAACTTGCTATAGACTTTAAATGATTGCTAATGAAATGAATGAATCTATTACAAACTTGCTATAGACTTTAAATGATTGCTAATGAAATGAATGAATCTATTACAAACTTGCTATAAATATAGAGTTCTGTTATTATAATTTTTTGCTTTTAAATATTTTTAAAGTAATAAAGTTATCAATTTTCTATAAGAAACTTTCCCCTTACCCCTTTAGTACTCCTGGCTGGTTGAATAACTCAAATGGCATTCAGCAGATTAACAGGAAAAAAATTGAATTTAATACATGCACATAATGAATTCACATAGGCATGAAAATTGCAAAGATAATAAGGCAAAATAAAGTATCCATAATATTTTTGACTAAAGGAGAGGGGAGGAGGTAGACAATTCACAGGTAGATGAGAAGGAGCAAACATTTGGTAAATAAATTCTTTCAGGGCCAGCCAGAAACAGTGGGACACAAAGGGGAAGCTGAAGAGCAAATATTTGCTTGGGTGCTCCCTGACTGCTACACTCAATTTATATGTGCTAATCATATGCTAAAGTTCCCTTCCTGAAGCAGGCTTTTCTATCTGAATATTCTTAGGCAGGTAAGAGGGAGGTAAAAACAAAACAAAACAAAACAAAAAATCCCTCTTCCTAAGTTTATTGGGTTTTCATTGTTTTCAGCTGGAAAAAATCAGCATGCCAGGGTGGATGGCATCTTCCAAGGAGTCTCCCTCCCAACCCCAGGACAGGAAGGAAGTGTTTTATACATTTCCAAGTTCTTTCCAAACAGATCACAAATTCCAGACCCATAAAGAGAAAGACTGACTAATTGATACCCAAAAAGGTATTTTTAAATTCTGTATTATCAATAAGAATAAGATCATACACTCAAAGAAAAACAAACAAAACACAACAGAAATAAGAGCAATGTAGGAAAGCTAAATAATCAATTCCCATTTTTGTTTTTGCAAAGCATTTACACAGTCAATACAAAATGTGAGTGAACAAGTAAGAGACATGGGCAGCTTGAACAAGGATTAAATACAGTGGTCTATAATCATATTAAACAGGTAACTCATTCATAATTGGAGAAATTCAAATACAGTTGTACACAGTTCAGACAAACATTTTTAAAAAACTGCCATACTAGTGAATAATACCCCATACCAGTGAAAGAAACAAAAGTTTTGTCATTCTAAAACTGCCCTTTACAATATTGATTTTAGCTTTTTGTTAAGAAACAAGATTCAGAAAGAACTCCCCCCACCCTCTTTCCTGCCCATGAGATTCAGACAGAGAAACTTGCTTCAGGAAGAGAACTTAGGATGTCTCCTTAGCCTAATGTGAAATATGTACGATAAATAGAGGGCTTCATACAGGGACCTGTTAGCTACATCCTCCCTGTGTCCCATGGCTTCTGAGTTCTCTGGGAAGGTTTCCCTGCCATGTATGTATTCTCTTCTTCAACTACCTATAAACCGCTCATTCTCACTTCTGAAGTCTAGGGCCTTGTTTCCACCCCCCTTTTCACCTTTGTCCAGAATGTCTTACATACCCAGTCTTACATTGCCTCACTGCCTTTGGAATTTTTATGCTTATGTGAATATCCCATGTTCATGTATTAAAACTTGATTTTCTCCTGTTAATTTGTTCCTACTAATTTGATTATTCACCCAGCCAGAAGAATTTAGAAGGTGGGGGAAACATTTTAATATTTTTTTTAGCCTGCACAGTTTAGTGAGCCAGCCAGGAAAATTACTGGCGGCAACACTGCTAGCTCCCTGGACGGCTGCTGCTGAGAGATCATGGGCAGCTGACCACAGGCTGCAGAGGTGGTAAGCATTCACCCTGCCAGCCTCTCTGATTTCTTGTCTGCAGAATCTGGTGGGAGTTGGAAGTAATGAGGTTTTTTGGTCTCTCATCTAAATTTAGATTGGTAGGAAAAAATATTTATGAAACTAGTTTCTTGAACAAACACTCTGGTAAAAACTTGTTTTGAGTCCCCTTGTATTAACCCTGTTCCTTCCAGAGAGGGTCTCATCTCTGCCAGTTTAATGAGACATATGCATCTGGCAGACAGCTAAACAGGCTGTGGATGCAACCTTGGGGAATCTTAAACCTTATCCTGTTCAAAAGGGAAGAAAGCACACGATCCCTTGTGTTTTGGAGGAGCTGTTCAAAGACAGCACGCCCTACCCTATCTTTCGTAGGCTAACTCTGAGAATGAGCTGCGAGATCTGTAAGGGCTCTGTCCTTTGCTTTAAGCTCTTAGAAACACCTTTTGCTTTCCTAGTTAGGTCACAAAAGGCTTATTGGCTAAAGTTTCTGTAAATCTTACTGTCACTGGTCAGAAGATGGATATTTTGAATTGGAAAAATTTCTAAATTTAAAAATTTTAGAGAATTATCATATTGGTATAGTAACTAGCCATTAAGACTCCTTTAATAAGATGGAAGGAAAGAAATTAGAACAAAAATCAAAGTCTACACAGTCAGAACCCTTACTATTTTCCTTCAAGTATTTGCAGATATTGTAAAAAAACAAACCAAAAAAAAACCCCAAACACTTGAAATACAATTGACCTGCACTTAAATAGATACACGGATATATCATTGTCTTAAGACTTTTGAATTTGCCACTTAGCTTTTTTGGTTTTACAGATGCTAATTGATTCAATTAACAGAGAATTTTTTTAAAAGACAGAAAGTTAGAAATTTCCTTACAGTGTGAAAATTTTTTAAAGATTATTGAGACAAAAGATCCTGAGAATTGGTATACTTGAATAGGTTTTAAAGAACTTAATAAATGACCAGAAATTTAGCATAATTAGAAGCTAACTATTCAAGGTCTGATAGAAATTTTTAAAATTGGAAAAGTAACACTTTTAATATAAGCAATGGAGGCATCTTGTGCCTTGAGCTCTTTTCCTTTTTTACATCCTCCTTAAAAATTATCGAAGAGAAATAAAAAATCTTGTGTCTTCTTTACAATTATTAGTAATTTTTCTTATGTACAAAATGTTTGTAATGTTTGCCTTTATTTACATACTACATATATGTGGCATGTTTTCTGCCTCCAGATAGTTTACTAGATTGTAATATTTAATTTGCTTAAAGAAATTAAATGCTTATATAAATTAAGAAATAGAATAAAGCCTAACTCAAGTGCTTTTCAGGGTCAAATGATCTAAGAAATAATTTGATATTAAGCTGGTAAATTTTGGTAAATTAAATAGACATGGATTTTAGAGTTATTAACATTGAATATGGTATTTTTATTTTACCTGGATTTACAATAATAAGTTCATATTATATTTGTTACAAAACTCATTAAGAAAATAGCTTGGGTAATAATTAACTTTGAAATCTTATAGCATCATTAAGAACTAATAAGTAGATATAAATAAAAGATTTTTTAACAAAAGTTTTCAATAATAATGTTATATTATATAAATAGCATCTAAGACTCAGCTGTGATTCAGCGCCACACCAGAGAAGTTAAACAACCCCACTGAGCAGGTCCTTGAAAAACAAGACAGAACAACACCATGGCTTACATTAGTGTCACCAGAAAGGGACAGGGCCCAGAGTGAGTCTGCCTCTGACCAGCCTGTAGTGTGTGGGCTCTTGACTTTGTGCAGGAAAGATTTCACCAGACAAATCCAGGTGATTTTGAGTGTACGTGTATGAAAGCTAGAGATAGGGAAACAAAGTGCTTAGGACAGAATAATCAACATGAGAGCCCAGGCCATGCTGCTCTGGCCTCCTAGAAACGTTATAGGAAAGACATGAGCCAGACAGGACTGCAGGGGTTTGCTGAGAAGTGAAAGTCACAGTGACAGAAGTGGGCCAAAGCAGGGCTGCTTTAAGCTCACTGAAAAGGCAGAGAAAAGGGGACCATGGAGACAGGTTGAGGGGTTGACCCAGGATAAGCTACTGCTGCTCTCTGCTCCCCTGGTTGCAAGCCGCATGGGGAAACTTGGAGTACATGAGAAAGAAAATAAAAGTACATGCTCAAGGGAAGGAGGGGCCCGGGTGTGCTCCAAGGAGGAGGTGTAAGAGGGTTGCATAAACTTCACTGGTGATAGATTAAGGAGGTGAGAGAAAGTAAAGCAGGGAAATCTCTGGGACTGTAAAAACAAGTAAAACAAGTTGCATACTTTTTTTATGTAGGTAGGTACAGAATAGTTAATAGTCAACAATGAACATAATAACAATAATAATGAAGGGACCTGTGATCTTTGCTCTACTCTGGTGTATTGGCTACGCCATGAGGGATCCAGGTAAAAAAAAGAAAGAACCCTGGCATTCCAAAGGTTCATTTTGGTAATATAAAAAGACAGTAGACAGGTTCAATTAAGGGGCAGATTGAACTTTATCAGGGCAAAACTGTCCTAGGACATGACTACCTGCCATGAGTTGTTTTAGCTAGAAAGTTTTAATTTCAGTCCATTCTATGTGGTTACTTTCGGTCTCTAAAATTGTCAGGCCCTATATGATGGGCTTGTCAGGTTCAGTATGTGGCTCCTTTTTCATCCACAGGAGAGAGCAAAAGTCCACGCCCAGGAAAAGGAGGGACACAAGTATGCTGTAAGGAGAGAGGCTGATAGCTTCCTTTATCTTTAGGGTTTTTATCTGCTTTCCAAAGGTGGGGATTTTAGGGAGGTCTCAGGGGAGGATCTCCATAGGATATTCATCAGCTTTCCAGGTGTGCCCTTCAACATGCTGATTCATCAAAAATAAGCATTTAAAGGTATAAGGGTATTTTCCAGGCAGTTTCTCCTTCAGAGAAGTCACTAAAGAGGGACTGGGACCATGGATCTAACCAGCACAGTCTGGAGTTACACACTTGCCTCCATTTGCTCCCAAGTGTCCTTGGTTAGGGGAAGCCTTGCAATTTATCATCTGGCTGTAAACTGTTCGAACAGTTTGTTCAGCTGTCTGTCCCAGTTCTCTCATTCCACTTGCCACAGAATTTTCCACACTTCTTACTATCTTGCCTCATTAGGACCAGATGCAGTGATCAACTGCACACAACATTCTCTTCAACCAATCAGCGGAGACTCCCTTAGTTACCAAGATTAATGATTTTCCCCCTATACAATCTACCTTCTAGAAGCCTGGTCTTAGACTACCAGCTTACTGTGGCTCCAAGCTTAGCAACATTTCCTTAAATAAACATTTACTTTTTTGCTGCAAATCCTGTTTATATTTGATTAGACTTTGATGCACCCAGGCAAATAAACCCTTTATTCTGGTAACACTCTTATGGATCTATATTTAATATACAATAAAATATAGAAAATTCAAGAATCTTTTTTCAGCCCCGGCTGGCGTAGCTCAGTGGATTGAGTGCGGGCTGTGAACCAAAGTGTCGCAGGTTCGATTCCCAGTCAGGGTACATGCCTGGGTGGCAGGCCATGACCCCCAGCAACCACACATTGATGTTTCTCTCTCTCTCTCTTTCTCCCTCCCTTCCCTCTCTAAAAATAAATAAATAAAATATTTTTAAAAAGAATCTGTTTTCAAGGATTGCTTATAAAAAGCAATGAAAGGTTAAATGTGTTTCTATGGAAGGAAAGAAATGCGCCTCTTTGACTTTAAGCTGACTATCAAGAAACAAAGAAACTTTGACCCTCTTCCCATTTCCTGCCCATTAGGTTCAGACAGAGAAACCTGCTTCAGGAAGGAGAGCTTAGGATGTCACCTTCACCTAATTTGAAGTTAAGTATAGTAAATTGAGGGTTTCGTACAGAGACCTTTTCACTACATACTCCGTGTCCCATTGAGCGGCCCAGCAAGATTTCCCTGCCATGTAAGTTCTGCTGTTCCTCAACTACCTGTAAATTATCCATTCTCACTTCTAAAGACTAAGACTTTGTTTCACCCCTTTTCTCCTTTGTTCAGAATGTCTTACATACTTGATGTTGCCTCACTGCCTCTGGGGTTGTTCCACTTATGTGAATATCCCAAATGCATGTATTAAAACTTGATTTTCTCCTATAAACCTGTTCATGTTAATTGCATTATTAGCCTAACCAACAAAACTTAAAAGTTGGAAGGAACAGTATTAATATTTTTCTAGCCCTCAATTTCTTACCATACTCAATTCTGCCTCAGACTACAATGGCCTGGTTGACTGCACCATCCATGTCATAGTATTTTTCATTGTATCCAACACAGTGCTACGAGAGTGGGTGCTGAATGAGTAAGGGATCACTACTTGTCTCTGCACTGAGAAAAGGAGGAAAAGCAGAAAGAACAGGGAGATCAGGCAGGCAGATTGGTGACAGAAGCAGAGCCACATAAGTAAATACATCTGGTGGCGATCTGGTAAATCAGGAAGAATGGAAGTCCTGATTTGTGGCATATGCCAATTTCTCTGGTGTATATCCCCCTGTTGTGGCTGATTTCATATTACCAACATGAAGTCATAGAACTCAGAGACAGGAATAGATGCACACAGGCTCTTTTAAACTAAGTGGATTCTGTACTTCAGTCTTTTGGTGCCCAAATTAAAGGTTACATTAGCCATTATGTTACCATTGGTATTTAGCTATAAAAGAGGAGCAAAAGGAACTAAACATTGAGCTTAATAAAATGAGGAACATAAGCCTGCTTGCTAGCCAGGAAGCTATAGCTTCACGCCCCCAGAGGTTACAGCATTGCTCCACCAAGGGAATTAACACTTCCTCCTTCCCCATTCTGGTACCAGATTGCCAGGTGGGAGCAGGGGACAGCAGGCACATGCACAGTGGAAGTCAAAATGGTACAGGTGGGTGCTTGACCAAAGAGTCCTGTCAGTCTCGTCTAGGGAAAGAAGGGATTGGTTGGGAGGTGGGCCCATCCAAAGCCTGCAGGAACCTGAGAAGCTGATTGGTTCTTTTGAAAAGACACCTGGTTTGTCTTAAACCCAAGTCAATATAATCCCCTGGGGGGAAAGGACTGCCTCTCTTGCCCACCTGGTGATGCACTTGCCCATTTGTTCATGCGCTCTCTCGCCCAGGAGCACATGATCATGTGGGTCTAGCAGCTACTAGGGCCTATGGCAGACCTCATGGGCTCCAAAGGGAACAACGGACCACAGCTGGAAACACACACTAAGCTGGCCAGATGCTGGACTGGACTGGACTTTAATATGAAGAAGAAACTCTGAACACTGGGTTTTGTCTTAGACTTGCTGAGGATGTGGTTTAACTTTTTCCATGGTGGGACAGAGGGAGATGGGACATTGGAAACCCAGGGGGCAGCTTCTATCTCCACACAAATAAACCAGGCCACACTGTTATAGGGTGCGGCCAAGAGGGGAGACCCCAAATGGGCATTTGAAATGGAGTCCAGAACTTAAGGTGTCCAGGAGATTTTAAGATGTCTCCATCCCCCCCACCCAGGGTGTGGGTTGGAGGAAGGGACAAATGGAGCAAGGCCATTGAGAGCTGTTTTACATAGCAACAGCCTTGCAGCTAAGTTCTGGCGTGGTCATTTAACATATCTATAGCCTTTGGCTGGTTGCATGGATATGTTATATAGCTGTGATCATCTCTGAGCCAGGGGAATGGAAGTAACTTCCCCACCAAGACGTGACTGGGGGCAGATCCCCCAAGCTACAGCGCCTGCGTGGGAGCTCGGAGAAGATTGGCTCCAGGACATGGGGCCACACCTTCCCAGACTCATGATGGCAGCCCAGTAAAGCTGGAAGGATACGAGTTCTGGCATGTGAAGCCGAGTGTGGGAGGAGTCGGAAATGAGGCTGCAGAGGAAGATTGGCCGCGGGGATTTAAAAGCCAGACTTGGCAGCCATTAGGAGAGAGAACCATGCGTCTTTAACAGAGTGGAGAACCATGTGCAGCCCTGAGAAGGAGAGCCATGCGCAGCCCTGAGGAGGTGAACCATGTGCAGCCTTGAGAGGGGGAGAGCCATGCGCAGCCCTGAGAAGGAAAGCCATGCACAGCCCTGAGGAGGAGAACCGTGCTGCTTTAGGAGAGAGAGAACCATGCTGCTTTGAGGAGGAGAACCATGCGCAGCCCTGAGAAGGAGAGCCATGCACAGCCCTGAGGAGGAGAACCATGCTGCTTTAGGAGAGAGAACCACGCGGCTTTGGCAGAGTGGGGACTCTCCCCTTCCCGCAGCCCTGAGAGGGAGAACCACGAGGCCTAGACAGAGTGGGGACCCCCACAGCTTTAGAAGGGGAACCACCACCTGGTTTTAGCAGAGATCCCGGCGACTCAGCCGAGGGTGCCGGGAACCCAGGGAGGTCTCCCAGTCGAGATGGAGGACTAACTAAGAACCAGAGGACTGTCTGAGCCATTCCTTTCCTGAGATACGGTACTCTGGACTGGGCAAAGGGGGAAGGAAGGAAGGACTGTGACTGTGTTTGTGGGTGTTTTAAGGGACTTTGGGATTTTTGATAAAGATATTAGGTCACTACTTTAAGTTTGTATAGCATTAAATAAACATTTCCTTTCCTTTTCACGAATCTCTGGCATTGAGAGACATCTTTCCTCGGGCGGCGGACATAACGGACCCGGGGCCTTCTTTCAATAATAGTATATTGTCTCCGGCCCCCCTTGTTGTGTTCTGTAACAACACCTCAGTCTCCAGTGTGGGGGCCTTGGAATGTTCTCCTTGTGATTCCCTGGAAGAGCCTAATTCCCACCAATAACAATCTGTGTAGTGAAACACACCCACCTACCAGTGAATTTTAACTTTTATAAGCAAATAGTAAAGTAACTTTATATACATTTAACATCTTCCTATGTAATTTAAACAAGTGTAATTTTTGTCAGACCTGTAACATAATTTATACATGCATGTATCCTAATAGATAGCCTAGTATATATTAACCTTTATTTAGAGTTTATAACTGCCTTGATTAATCTATAACCCTATCTAGATCCCTCTAGAATTTATAAGGTGTATGTAATACACATTTTGTAATTTGCTAAAAGTTTCACTGAAAGACTAAGACTTAGGTGTTTATCCATACTTATGCAATCCCTGACATTGAAGATTCCTAGAATTGTTTTTCAGGAACAAGACCAGCACATTTTTCAAGACCAGGAGTCAACTGGCTGAAATCACCTAAGACTGGCTGCATCAGCCTGAGGGACCCTCTAGTGACTTCCCTGTGGATATTCCCATCGTACCCCCATTATAATACTCAAGTCACCCAGGTGCAGAGATTTTCCACCATGGTGACCATGGAATGTCTGTACAGGCATGAGTTAGAATGTCCTCACCTATCCATGAAATGACAGTCTACCTTGATGTTTATGCACAGTTTCCCCCCAATAAAGATGCACCAAATGCTCTGTTCAGGGTGCTGGGAGCAATTCCCAGTGTGTTTCTTGCTTGCTGGCTTGCAGTAAAATTCCTTCTCATAAAATCATCTAGGAGTTGTTCCTTGGCCACTGCTAAACATTTAGGCCCATGTTGATTGAGTAACAGATCCTCCCTTTACTCAGTATACAACTCCTTTCCGTTTCTAGAACTGCTCAGCACTTTTCCCATTCACAATAGCATGGCCAGGAAAAACCAAGAGGCAGAAAAAAATAGCAGAAACAAAAGCTTAGTATTCCTTCATTTATGATACTATGTACCTATATGCTAGACTCTATTCTTCCTTTCCTTCCCTCCCTTCTGTGCTTGAGGTGGTTGGGGAGCAAGATGGAGAAGAGATGGAGGAAAAGGCATCTAGAGGGAAATGATAGACTTAGAGTGAGCTTGTAAGGTGATCATTTCACTGTCATTTTCTGGTTGATGCTGAATTAAGTACCTAATGTTATTAGAGATAAAACAGAAAAAAGAGAATGCACTGGAACCATGATTATTATTATTTCTAACTACAAAACTGCTTTCTACTACTCTTCCAATAAGTAGGTGTTCTTAATTCCCCTTGTGGGAGAACTCATTTGAGATGCAATATGGCTCCAGCAGCAAAGGAGTCGGAAATGGACTCTGTAGCCTCTGGCTTGGATAACTATCCAGAAAGCTGAAATGCCACCCAAAGACAAACACCATGCTTTACTTTCCCTGCTTTAAGAAGGAGGTTAATGAGTATATAAAGTGGTATAACTGCCTGATGGTATCTGTTAGCTTAAAAATGCATTGTTCTTTCTGGTGGTCTACCTAACTATCCATCATATGGTTTCACTATTAACCCCTGTTAAAAAAAAAAAAAAGAAAAAGAGAGAGAGAGAGAGAGACCCTGTGCTGGGAGGGTGTGTTTTTTCCCAGCCACCACCACTGGGAGCAGCTACTTTGCCCAGGCAATACTAGTTCCTCCTCTTAAAGCTCTTAGGAATTTGAATAGGGCTACTCATCAGTTCTTCAGAATCAATCTTGATTTAGACTTTTGGGACTTTTCCTCAACACCCCTCATGCCACCTATATTCATGTTTCTAGAATATTATTGCTCACAAAATCTCCAAAGAGTAAAATGATAGGATGCTTAGCTCATTCTTTTTGAGCATTATGTACTCAGAATCAATATTTGAGTTTTTCAAATTTGCTCTTTTCAGGGCTCCATGTTCAAAGCATTGGATAAGAATGAGTCCAAAATTCACCAAACTTCTGTAGTAATTTTCTTCATGTATGATCTCGTTGTGCAGACATAATGTTTATGACAGATCCGCATCGTCTGGTAAACCGATTGAAACCAAGAGCGTATTGGGAATGTTCCTTAATCTAGCAGCAGCTCTATCAATTTGTGAGCATGTCCACATCTGGGTCTTTGAGGGAAAATATAGAGTAAGAAATGAGGTCAAGCTGGGATTTTTTTCAAACTAATTTAGCAGCTCTAAGTAAAGGCATATGAAACTTTGCCTTTTGGTTGTGTGAAAAATCTGCCAGGGGCAAAACTTTGTTGTTAGATTGGCCTCAATAACCAAGACAAGCCTAGCTGGGGTAGGAAAGAGGGGGGAGGAAGAAAAGGAAGAAAAATGTGGCTTCCTGTGGTTTTATGAGGGTTACATCAGTCTTAGGAAGTAGGGAAGCTGGGAGCAACTAAACATATGTAAATGCAATGCAACTTTTCAGAGGGGATTTGTTAAGTTACTTCATTAGCACTGAGGCCAAGGGCAGTCCAGAGCAAATGCAAAGTAGATCTGAGGGTTTCCCTTTGTCTGCTTCCCAGTCTTCAGGGCAGTGGGAGTAAAGAGGTGAAAAAGCAGACAGTGATGGCCTTGAAAGAGAGCAGAACCTGTGAGCTCTCCCAAGCCCTTTTGGCTTGAATACCAGCTTTTGTCTCCTAAGAGCTCCCTGAGAGTCCAAGTAATGAAGCACTTGATTAAGACCTCATTAAAAGTTCATTGCCATTCACCATGGCTGGAGCCATCCCTGCAGCCCAGGGAGATGGAGGGAGGATGTGACAAGCAGAGAATCATAAAACTGTGTTTGAATGCCCTTTCTGCTACTTCATAGCTTTGTTTTCTTGGGGATATTTTTTAATCTCTTGGAACACCACTTTGCTCATCTCCAGATGACTCCAGTTCAATGCTGTTATCAGTGAGTACTTTAAAAGTTTTAGTCATTTTGAGCATCTTCATTCTTACCTTCCACCTGTTTCCTTTCTTCTTCTTGTACAACAGGCTCTTTAAGGCTAGCCAAGGACATTTCTTTCTTGCATTACAGCATGGTGAAGCTTCCTGAGACAGGAAAGTAGTCTGAGAAATGTACCTAGGTTATTGGGGAAAACAAGAGCCACTGGCCTCTGGCAGGTTGTGGATGCAATCCATGTGGATTCCAGAAAAAAAAGAAAGTGAAGGCAACTCAAAGCATCTCTGGACTGCTGATCAGATGCTGTCCAAGGGGTGTTTATACATGATGGTTATAATCTGTTGCACGTTCATCCAAATGTAAGCTCTTGGCATCAGATCCAATAATTAAGCACAGCAGCAAATCCCAGGGTGTGTTTCACAGAACAGTGATTCTTCCAGATATTTTGTACTCTACCACGGGGGCAGGGGGCAATAGGCTTTTCCTCGAGGAATCTGCAAGGCCACTTTCATGTTCATATGGCTTCACAGCAACTGAAGTCAGTGCAATTTAGCACCCATGTTTTGTTTTATTTTGCTTTGTTTTGTTGTCTGGGCTCAGACTTATTAAAAAAGTTCAACTGAGCAAATTTTAAAGATCTTATTGATTTTATTCAATAATTCATTAATTAGGCAGCATCCCATTTAAAGATAAGAGCTCTGAGTCACTGTACAAAATGAAAAACTTTTGTAGGCAGAAGGGACAAGGAAGTTATACTAGGCAGAAAACAGGTTGGTTAATGCAAGGTCACTTTCCTTTAAGGGGTAGCAGGGGTCTACCAGGCAGTTGGCCTCACTAGTGCTGACCACGAGATTCCTGATGGACTAGCTTAAGATTTCATTTCTGGGAGAGCCAAAATGATAGGGAACTCTAGACTTGGAAAATTTTAGCTTAAGGTAAAATGTTGTAAGTCTAGCAAGTAATGTGTATGTTAAAGCTTTTGTTCCAGAAACTACAGATAAGGCCCATCCTGGCTCCTGGGAAAACAGCTGGGGCACTGATAGAGGATCACTGGCTGGGGACATCCAGACGTTTTGTGTTCCAGGGAGAGCAGAGGACCACCCTCCCCTGGAAACAGCTAACTGCCCAGAACAGGAATGCTGAAGCTTTGGTCATCTAATCCTACCTGAATTTCAAAGCCCCCACCGCTCCTGTAATAGGGTGAAGCCAAGAGGGGGGCCCCAAACAGGGATTTGGAATGGGGTTCAGAACTCAAGGTATTCAGGAAATATTAGGATGTCCTCACCCCTTCCCCTTCAGGTGTGGGTTAGGGGATGGGACAAATGGAGCAGGGCCATTGAGAGCTGTTTTGCATAGCAACAGTTTTGCAGCTAACCTCTGGTGTGGTCATTTATCATATTTATAACCTTTAACTTGTTAGATAGATATGTTAAATAACTGTGGCCTTGCTCTGATCCAGGGGAATGGAAGTAACTTCCCCACCAAGATGTAACTGGGGGACAGGTCCCCCGAGTTACAACACCTACATGGAAGCTTGGAGAAGATTGGCTCCATGACATGGGGCCATGCCTACCCGGGGGACCCGGGCACGATGGCAGCCCAGTGAAGCTGGAAGGATATGAGAGTGCTGGCAGGTGTAGCCAATTGTGGGAGGAGTCGGAAATGGGGCTGCAGAAGACTGGCACGGGGATTTAAACCCAGACACAGCAGCCATTGGGGAAAGAACCACGTGACTTTGCCAGAGTGGGGACTCCCACAGCCATTGTGCTGAGAGGACCATGCGGCTGTGGACATGTAAGAAAACCACCCGGCTTTAGCAGAGATCCCAGTGACACAGCTGATGGTGGCGGGAACCAAGGGAGGCCTACCAACTGAGTTGGATTACTGGAAAGAATCGGGGGCTGCCTGAGTTACAGACTTCCATTTTCCTGAGATACAGTACCCCAGACTGGGCAAAGGGGGAAGAAAGGACTGTGTGTGTTTGTGGGTTTTTTAAGGGACTTTGGGATTTTGACGAAGACATTAGGTCACTACTTTTAGTCTGCATTTAGTAGCATTAAATAAACATTTCCTTTTCACGAATCTCTGGCATTGGGAGATGCTTTTCCTCTGGCGGCAGACATAACGAACCTGGGGGATTCCTTTTGGGTAATAGTATATTGCTCCCCCCTCCACCTTGTTCTGTAACACTCCTTGTTTATCCACTCACCCCCACCTTATAAAAATTCTGGCCAGGAAAGAGAAGGGAAGATGGTCTGTTAGGGTATGAACCCATCATCTTCTCAGATCGCTGGCCATCTGAACAAAGCACTCATAAAGATTCAATCGTTGTCATTGCTTATTGGATTTGGTAGTGACGGGTAGCCCAAACGCTGGTGTCTTTTCCAGTTAAAAAAATTGTAATTCAGTTTTGGTTTATTGATATGAGAGTCAGCATAAGTGGCTCCATGCAGGGCCTGAAAATGGCCTTTGTGCTCTGGCACCTCCTTCAACTCTGAGAATCTTCTCCCCTGAAGATTCTATAAGAATTTCCATTTCTTAACATCACCTCCAACCTCAAGTAGCCTCTCATTCTTTCTTTCTTACCTGCTGTTAATATCTTTTCTTGTTCTGGGCAAAGAAAAGACTCTTCCTCACTAATTCTTCCTATACTCCAGTAAATATTATAAATCTCCTGTCTGCCTCCTCCACTTACAGCCAAGTTTCTTAGAAACCAAAGCTTTTTTCTTTCTTGCTGAACAGCCATGGCTTTTAAGTCTGTATTCCAGATACAGATTTATAAAGGCATTTCGGGGGTCAAAAGCCAATGATTCTTCCCTACAGAGAAGATGGGATTCCTAGAGTCCCAATGGCTATATGACTGTTCGATGGTGACGACATTGGCAGTGTCTTAACACTGTTTATTTTTCTCTTCCAAGTAAGCTCGATTACTGATTTAAAAAACTGGTTTGGATGATGCTAATTCCCCTGAATTCAACCACCTGCCTGCTTGGTCAGGGGCCTGGCTAGAAGCCTGGAGGCCTTCCCTGGGGTGCTGTTCTATTGAGAAACAGAGGAGGCTTCCACTCTAGGCACAGCCTGTTTCTAACAAGATCCAGCAGGGCTGGCATCTTCTTCAATATTCAGCACTTAAGTAAGTAATTTCCCCTCCCTTCAGAAGATGAGAACAAGAAGGAGAGGAAATTGTGGGAAATTTCCTTAAAATATGAAGAATTGGAAAAACACCCAGTTAAACACCCAATGCCTTATTTGCTAATAGCATCATAATAAAGTTCTGAATTCAATTTGCAAATATTCTATTTCAATACTTTTGCATCTACACTCATAGGTTAGATTCCTCCACTTATACTGTATTCTTTCTGCAATCCTTTTTAGGTTGTAGTCAGGACACTGGTGTCATGGGGTATATGATGGCTTCCCTTGCACCTCCAGAGACAGCTCCACCTTTCTTCACCTGCTCTCTGCTCTAGGAGGCTGACTGCACAGACCATGTCAATGAACTCCACTGACCTAGGCTTCCAGTTGGGTTTGACCAATGAGGAAGCTGGGAAGGAAATTGAAGGGTGGGAGGGAAACAAAGCAAGGACATCTATTCTCCCAGCCCCTTCCCTGCACAGTCAAGGGAAGCTGTCTGGGACCCACAAGTAGGAGAGCTTCTGTCAGGCCCTCCAGCTAGGTTCTGATAGTCACTCTCCCTTCAGATTACAGGCTGGGAACAGGACTGCAGTACCCATCTGCCATTGCTCCACCCTTCTCACACCTTCACTGAACATGCCTCCAATGACCAAATGTGAGTGTTGCATCTGTGTTCTGCTGAGAAGCTGACTGGCACCAGTGTGTAGGTTAACCTAGGAAAAGCCTTCTATTAACCGGAAAGCCTTTTATTTTTATCTGTGCTCTGGAACACATCAAATATGGCAAGAATTTCCTAGTCTTTGAAGGCATAGAACTAATTTTTAGTGCCCTGTTGGCCTAGTATTTTAGGCCATTTCTTTGACAAATGTTTAAACTTTTTCTCATGATTATTGCTTTATTTAGGTTTCCTCTTCTTGCATCAAGTTTGGTAACAGATATTTCCTTAAAAAGTATCTATTTCTTTAAGAGGTTTAATTTATTAGCATGGGATTTTTTACAGAATCTTCTTTGACTGTTTTGATCTACTTAGAATCTGTGGTCACCTTTCCTGTCTCACTCCTAAAGTTGTATATTTATTTTTCCCCTGTTGTTTTGATTATGTTTACTTCAGTTGTGTGTGTGTGTGTGTGTGTGTGTGTGTGTGTGTGAGTTTTCTTTAAAAAACATTAACTTATTTTGAAAAGTACTCATTGCAGCCCACTAAATTGATGTAATGACCTACCAACAAATGGGACTCTAAAGTTTAAAAAACACCACCACAGAGAAGCGTGTGTGTGTGTGTGTGTGTGTGTGTGTGTGTGTGTAGCAGTTAACATGAGTGAGGATATTCAGAGAAGCACTAATAAAAATTGGAAAAAAGATACCTAATAATTGAAATAAAATTGGCCATAAGAATGGCAAATAGACTATGGCACATTCACATAACAGAATGCCAATAATAAGATGCAGCTATTCAAATCTACCTCAGTGAATCTCAAATGCCTGATGAGAAGCAAATTGCAGAAGACTTCTTGCAGTATGAGTCTATGTTCACAATTATGAAGGGATATATATGTATTTAGTGAACCTGTTCAGAAAAGCAAGAGAATAATAAGCAGAATTCAGTAAGAATAACCTTCCTCCTGAAGGTTATTTGGAGGGCAAGTTGCAGAAATAGGGGAAATTAGAGGAGATAACAGGGAGCTTCAAAAAACTGGTAATGTTCTATTTCTTAGCAAAGCATTTAGAGGCCTTTATTTTACCATTTGCACCATAATTTAAATATGCTATTCATCTATTTTTGGATGTGCACATAGCCCATTTAACATATATGATAAACTTTTATAACTGTTCCATGGATATTTGATGAGTAGTCTGAAGAAGAGTTCCATATCTTAAATATATCTCTTCTAATTTTTGGCTATCTTTTCTGTCTGTAGTATTTTAAACTTGTACGCTATGATTATAAACTTCTCATTGTGCTTTTAACTATTCTTGCTTTATATATTTTACAGTGGTGTTATTTATCATGTAAATTTTGTGGTATCATATCTTTACATGTCATTGTTCACTTTGAAGCTATTTTATTTCCTTGGGTCTTATTATATAATGTTGTTCTGTATCTTCACTTACAAATTATTTGGGTGTTTCACAGATTTTTGCTATTCTATTGGTAGTAAATTCTAAATAAAAATAATTTTGTGTACTATTTAATGTTACTCAGAGTTTTAAAAGATTTTATTTTTTGCTATTTACTAACATTGACATGGCTCATTCTTGAGTAAGGTGAGAAGTGCAATTTGCTTTTATTTCTACTCTTCCTCCAGATCCACACACCTCATGTTTGTGGGGATCATGTTTTAGATAATAATTTTTCTAATAAGCTTAATTTTTAAATTATGTACCTTCTCATTGAAGAGACTAGTTTTGATAGTGTTGCAATTTTATAACAATTTGCTTATATTTCACTCTGTTTTCTTTTGGTCTTATTTCATTTATAGTACTTCTCCCCTGTTCTAAAACTCCTTACTATTATTCATTCTCTTACTGAGCAGTAAAAATAGTTGTTTGATAATATTTTTAGAAAATGCATAGGAATAGTATTGCTGGTAAGCATGTGACCATACATTGATTGGAATTTTTCGGTTCACATGCATTTTTCCTCAAAATTCTCTAGATTATTTTCTTTAGTCATCTGACATTTAATGTTGCTGAGAAGGCTAGTGACAAACTTTTTCATTCATAAGTAATGAGAACATTTTTCTTTAATGTAGGCTATTTTTTAAAACTTTGAAATTCAAAATTTTCAACAGGAAATGTCTAGATATGGTGCTTTTTTTGTTGTTGTTGATAATTCTGTCTGCTTCATTGGAAGTTGTACCTAACGCCCGGTGTAAAAACAAGTTGAAGACTGTGTGCTAGACAGAAGTAGGAACAGGGTCTCTACCTCCACTGCTCCCAGGTGGTTCAGACAGACAACTGTCCTGACTCCATGGCCTTACCCTCTGGCCCTCTTGGAAAATGAGTGAGGTAGCCAATTATTATGGGGTGAATTGTGCTACACCCCAAAATTTACACATTGAAACTCTAACCCTCAGTCCTTCAGAATGTGACTATATTTGAAAACAAGGCCTGTAAGGAATGACTAAGTTAAAATGAGATCATTAGTTTGAGCCCCAATGCAGTAGCACTGGTGTCCATAGAAAAGGAGATTAGGACATAGAGAGACACTAAGGATGCTCTGTACAGACAAAAGGCCACATGACAACACAGTGGGAAGGAAGCCACCTGCAAGCCAAGGAGAGAGGCCTCAGAAGAAATGTGTTGACACCTTGATCTTGTACGTTTAGTCTCCAAAATTGCAAAAAAATAAATTTCTGTTGTTTATTTTACCCAATCTGTGGTATTTTATTATGGGAGTTCTAGCAAACTAATACATTAATATCTTTCAGTATGTTTATTTCCTGCTAGAATTTGCTAAAATGGTCTTGGTTGTTTGAAACTAAAAGTACTGATTCCACACATATTATATAATTGTAAAAATGGTATCCACCTTTGATATGGCTAAGTAATTTCCTATTGAATTGATCCTCTTGCAAAGTGCAACTATGAACTCTGAAGACAATGTTTAAAATAAATATTTTTTAATTTAAAAAAAAGGCACTGAAGAGAGACCCAAAAGTAGGCACATTCTGGAAGGGACTTGACATTTAACGGATTCAAATAGCACTGGATGCTTCCCATTTGTAAAACTTTTAGTCAGAAAAGAGTCCTCAATCTTCACCATGTGGAGATGGCCAAAGCGTTAGGGAAAGCCTGCCATATCTTTGGCCCAAAGAACTGAAACAGTTGCGGGAAACTACAACCACTAGAAGGTTAGGAAGGAACCTTATAAGGGACTGAGCCAGAGGTGGGAGCCCCAAATTTTGTGTATACACCTGGGTTAAATTTTGGGCTATTTCTTGAACCACACATGTATGGAAAGACTCCAAGCCATTTACCAAGGATAAAATAACTGAATTAAAACTTGAGCTGCTGTCCAATAAACATAATCTGTACCTTTAGTCCTACCAAATAAATTGTCTACTAAAACAAACAAAAATCAACCCTCTTCAGAAGAATATTTAAAAATCCAGAGTTTTTACAATATAATATTATAACATCAAGAATACATTTCAAGAGGAGAGGGAATTTCAGGAATTTAAGGGGAAAAGGGGAAGGGTTTACAGGAACAAGTATAAAGGTCACATGGATAAAAACTAGAGGTGGGTGGAAATGGGAGGGAGGCGGGGAGGGCTGGGTGGGTGGGCTGGGATGGGAGTAAAAGATAGAAAATTGTACTGCAACAAAAATTAAAATAAATTAAAAATAAATAACAAATAAATAAATGAAGTGATGACAAAAAAATACATTTCAAAATTATATGACATATAAAAATAGAAGAAAACATGGCCCATTCTCAAGAGACAAATTAGTTAATAAATATTACTCCAAGTTGACTCAGATGTTTGAGTTAAGATTTTAAACCAACATTATAACTACGGTCTAGGAGCTAAGTGAAGACGTACTCACAATGAATGAAAAGATAGTAATTTTCAGCCGAAATACCAACAATAATAGAACCAAATGGAAATTTGACAACAAAAAATATATTTAAAATGATTATATGAATGCATACAATAGGATACAGACCTACATGGTAGCCTAAAGTAAGAAAGGAAAGTGAGCAGTAGCTTCCACAGGAAAACGTTCTGTTTTAGTCCAGACTGTTTGTTGCTCATAACCTGGGAGAGAGCACCTTGGCCCATGACCCTGAAAAGTCTGCCAGATGCTTCGTGAGAGAGTAAACAGAAGAGATGGGGTAGGTCTACTGAATCCATTGGCCAAAATTGCCACTAAAGTTAACTTATTTTGTCAAATAGAGCTTTTTAAAAGTTTACCTTCTACCATTACCATCATTTAATTTAAAAAGAGAAACCCACAAGTAAAAAGCATATAGTTTCAGAATATATGACAAGTGTTTTCCCAAAAAAGATAAAACTGGCAATTTTACATTGATCTATCAAAAGGGGAAGGGGTAGAAAAAAGGATATATTTGAAAAATACTAATGCAATAAAACTACAGCTCAAAATGCTATTTGATGATACTATATAATATGTAATCATTCTCGGCACAAATCTTTCCATTGTAAGTCTATATTTTACATTATAATGTATTTTGATACTTTATTTTTATTTTAATTTAGTTTCACACAAATTTTGTTAATGAAACAGACTCTAATGTTATTTCACTTAATTTAGAATATTCTGAATTAACAGAGAATTCTCAAGGAGAAAAACTCCAGCTCTTCTTGGGCTACTGTACCTGTAAGCTGGAAAGAAGGCAGGCCACACAGCAGTGATCCAAAGGTAAGGGCTGCGGGCTAAGGATGCTCCACCCTCAGTGACTGCAAGCCCCTGGTCTAGTGAGGCTACCCAGTGAAAGAGCTGATTGCCTTGTTGGCAGTTTTGAGATTGGACCGCCATGGGAAAACATTTAGTACCCACTGATCTAGTGTCCTGAGGGACTATGATACACAGCTTCTGACCAGGTCAGCAAGATACCTGAAACCTAAGCTTGCATCCTGGAATTCAGTTGGGCCATCAGGCGTGGATAATACTGATGAATTAGAGTTCAAGGACTTTTGGCCCTACAGTGCTCTGAAGTTTCCTCAGGATCATCCATGGGGTCCTTCAGTCTTTCCTGCCTCCTAGGCCTAAAATTAAGGCCCTAATTTTCTGTCATCAGCCAGGCCCTCTTGTCTGCTCAAGAAGCCTACAACATAAAATTTACATTGCACTAAACCTGAAATGGATGATTAAAATGTATGTAAACTCCTGAACCAGAACCTTGTAGCCTTAATCTATTTTCTCATCATTTTCATATTTACTCATCAAATGCATTCCTTCTAATTCTGATGATTTTCAGCATAAATCAAAGTGTTCACTACTTTCCTTTTTTAAATTTGACAATGGTGGGGTTCTGCTGCCTGCTGCCACCCTCCAGGCAAAAATTCCAGAGGCAAAGGTTTGGTGATAAAGGAAAGGAGTCTTTATTCAAAAGCAGTTGTTTCAATCAAGTCACAGCTTTAATCACTTAAACCTATCAATTAAGGCTCCTAGCTTTTCCCTGTTAGTTTTTAGTTATCTAGTTTCTATAGGGGTAGTTTACAAACTAAAACAACAAAAGATACAAAAACTACACCATTTTGGAAAAATGGCAGGCTTCTGCCTCAGAGTCCCTTCCTTCAAGAATACCCAAAGAGTAAACCTGCCACCCTCTGTCAGGCCACTCTGGTCCTAGGCGGTGCCCTGATTTCCTTCCTGTACAAAATACCATCCAATGGGAAATGCAGGCAGCTGCAGCAAGATCATCCAGGCATCCTCAAGGAAGAAGAGCCTGAGAGCCAGAGCTAAGCCAGAGCTTGAGTCAGAGCCAGAGCCAACTCAGGAGCCAGAGAGAGAGCCAGCCCATTCTTTATTTCCATTGGCTCTGCAGACATTCAGCTTTCCAGCCAATCCCGCCCTAGACTGCCCACAGTTGCCTCCTCCACAAACTCCTCCTAGGGCCCCACCCTACTTCTCCCCAGTGATCTGAATCATCTGGATCAGATCTCTCTGCATCAGTTTCATCCTCAGGCAATCTTACATTGTTTTCATAACTCACATTTTATAGCTACAATGTCATCATATATAGTATTAAAATACCAATTGGAAGAGGCTTTTTACCCTAAGTTCTCTTCACTTCATAGGGTAATTTTGTATCAAAAGCTAGCTTTGCTTTATACCATATTGCTTCTTTTTTTGAATAGCTATATCTTTTTTATTAAAGTTATTGAGGTGACATTAGTTAATAAAATTGTATAGGTTTCAAGTATACAGTTCCATAATACATCATCTGTATATTTTATTGTGTTCACCACCTCAAGTCAAGCCTTCTTCCATCACCATTTATCCCCCATTTACCCTCACCTACCTTCCCCACCCCCTTCCCTCTGGTAATCACCATATTGTTGTCTGTGTCTATGAGGTGTTTTTTGTTTGTTTGTTTTTTTTGCTTAATGTCTTCACCTTTTTCACCAGTCCCACAAGACCTCTCCCCTCTGATAGCTCTCAGTCTGTTCTCTATCTATGAGTCTCTTTCTATTTTATTTATTAATTTATTTTGTTTGTGTGGTTGTACATATGGGTGAAGTCATACAGTTTTCATGTTTCTCAGACTGGCTTATTTCACCTAGCATAATGCTTTCTGTTGGGAACACGGAAATTAAGAACTAAATTTAACCTTAATAGATAAGAACCACATTGTAGCTAAAAAGAAATGATAAAAGAGACAAAGTACAGTTAAAGCAAACATCCTGTGTCTAGCAGACGCTCTCCCCTGGGTAGGCTAGATAAGCAGTGCTTTGTAGTTTTTAGTGAGAAAATAGAAAACTAGCTAGTTAGAGCCAGGAGATTACTAGGTTAACGAACAAACATCCTGCCTTCCCGCCTTATGAAAGAATGCTTGGTTTGAAATTGCCACGTCTGCTTCTGTATAACGCTTGCTTGCCCACTCATATATAAGAACGTAGTTGTAAGCGCTCGGCGCGGCTCTCGTTTGCAACTCCTTGTGGGCACTGTGTCACTGGACACTTTGAGAGTTCGCCCCTGCGCAAGTTAAACTTGGCCAATAAAGTAACATCTTTGATACCCTGAAAGTCTCTGATATTTGTTCTCGCGTTTGCTGGATGCTACACTTTCCAAGTCCATCCATAGTGTTGCATGTATTCTTTTGAATCAGTGATTCAGGTTTCTTTGGATATATTCACAGAAGTGAAATCACTGGGTATAAGGCAGTTTCATTTTTATTTTTTTGAGGTAAATCCACATAGCTTTCCACAATGGCTGCACCAGTCTGCATTCCCACAAACAGTGCACCAGGGTTCCCTTTTCTCCACATCCTTGCCAACCCTTGTTTGTTGATTTAGTGATAGGCATTCTGACAGGTGTGAGGTCATATCTCATTGTGATTGTTATTTGCATTTCTCTGATGATTAGTGATGCTGGGCATCTTTTTAAATATCTATTGGTCATCTGTATGTCCTCTTTGGAGAAGTGTCTGTTCAAGTCCTTTGCCCATTCTTTTAATGGGAGTGTTTGGGGGTTTTTTGGTATTGGTTTGCATGAGTCCTTTATAAATTTTGGATATTAACCCCTTATTAGATGTATCATTGGCAAATATGTTCTCCCATTCAGTGGACTGTCTTCTCATTTTGTTGATGTTTCCTTTCAGTGCAAAAACTTTTTAGTTTGATATGGTCCCATGTGTTTATTCTTTCTTTTAATTCCCTTGTCCAACAAGATATACAGCAAAAGTACTGCTACCAAAAAAAGTCTAGAATTTTATTGCCTATGTTTTCTCCTAGGATTTTTATAATTTCAAAATTAACATTTAAGTTTTAATCTATTTTGAGTTTATTCTTGTGTACAGTGTAAGAAAGTGGTCTAGTGTCACTTTTTGCATGTATCTGTCAAAATTTCCCAACACCATTATTGAATAGACTGTCTTTTTACCCCATTGTATGTTTTTGCCTCCATTGTCAAATATTAATTGACCATAAGGACATGGGTTTATTTCTGAGCTCTTTATTCTGTTCCTTTGGTCTATAAATCTGTTTTTATGCAAGTACCATGATGTTTTGAATACTAGAACCATTTAGAATAGTTTCATATCAGGCAGCATGATTCCTTCAACTTTGCTCTTCTTTCTCAAGACTGCTGTGGCTATTTGGGGTCCTTTGTAGTTCTATATAAAATTTTAGAATACTTGTTCTAGTTCTGTGAAATATGCCATTGTTATTTTGATAGAAATTGCTTTGAACCTATAGATAGCTTTGGGTAGTATGAAAATTTTATTTATTTTTTTTAAAATATGTTTATTAATTTGAGAGAGAGTTAATGGGGAGAGAGACAGGGAGAGAAGCATTGATGTGAGAGAGAAACATCAACTGGTTGCCTCCCATACACAAACTAACCAGGGATTGAACCCACAACTTAGGTTTGTGCTGTGACCAGGAATAGAACCCCAAACCTTTTGGTATATGGCATAACACTACAACTGAGTCATACTGACAAGGCTAGTATGGACATTTTAATTATGTTAATTTTTCCTATCCATTAGCATGGTACATGCTTCCACTTATTTGTATCCTCCTCACTTTCTTTTTTCAGTGTAATAGTTTTTCAAGTACAGATTTTTATCTCCTTGGTTCAATTTATTCCTAGGTATTTTTAAAAACAATTGTAAAAGGATTGTCCTCTTAGTTTCCCTCTCTGATAGTTCATTACTGGTACATACAAATGCAACTGATTGGATATTTATTTTGTATCCTGCCACTATACTGAATTCATTTATCAGTTTTAATAGTTTTTGGTGGAATCTTTAGGGTTCTCTAAATACAGTATCATGTCACCTGCACATAATAACAATTTTACTTTTTCCTTTCCAATTCTGATATCTTTTATTTCTTCTTATCGTCTGATTGCTGTAGCTAGGACTTCCAGGATTATGTTGAATAAGAGTGGTGAAAATGGGCATCCCAGCCCTGGCTGGCATAGCTCAGTGGATTGAGCATGGTCTGTGAACCAAAGCATCGCAGGTTTGATTCCCAATCAGGGTTGCAGGCCACAGCCCCCAGCAACTGCATATTTATGTTTCTCTCTCTCTCTCTCTTTCTCCCTCCCCTCCCTCTCTAAAAATAAATAAATAAAATCTTTTAAAAAAATGGCCATCCCTGTCTTACTCTTAATCTTAAGGGAAGCACTTGCAGATTTTGCCCTTTGAGTATGATATGGGCCCTAGGTTTGTCATATATGGCTTTTATTACATTGAGGTATGTTTGCTCTATTCCCATTTTGCTGAGAATTTTTAATATAAATGGGTGCCGGATTTTAACAAATGCTTCTTCTGCACCTTTTGATGTGATCATGTGGTTTTAATCCTTCATTCTGTATATGTGGTGTGTCACGTTTACTGATTTGCAGATTTTGTACCAACTTTGCAGCTCTGGAATATATCCCACTTGATCATGGTATATAGTCTTTTTAATACATTGCTGAATCTGGTTTGCTAATATTTTCTTCAGGATTTTTATACCTATGTTCATCAGGGATATTGGTCCATAATTTTCTCTCTTGGTAGTTCTTTATCTGGTTTTGGAATTAGAGTAATGCTGGCCTTGCAAAATGAGCTCAGCGGTCTTCCTTGTTCTTGAGTTTCTTGGAAAAAATTGAGAAGAAAACATGTAGTTCTCAGAATGTTTAGTAAAATTCATCTGTGAAGCTATCTGTTCCAGAGGTTTTGTTTTGGGGAGTTTTTGATTACTGTTTCAGTTTCACTAGTTGTAGTCTGTTTATTCAGATTTTCTGATTCTTCCTGATTCAGGTTGAAAGATTGTATGTTTCTAGGAATTTATCCATTTCTTGTAGATTGTCCAATTTGTTGGCATACGTTTGCAATATTTTTTTTACAATCCTTTGCATTTTTTGGTGTCTCGTTACTTCTCTTTTATTTCTGATTTTATTTATGTTGGTCTTCTCTGTTTTTTTCTTTATAAGTCTGGTTAATGGTTTGTCAATCTGATTTATTTTCAGAGAACTACCACTTGATTTCATTGATCTTTTCTTAGACTCTATTTCATTTATTTCTGGTCATATCTTTACTATTCCCCCTTTTTTTACACACTTTCAGCTTTGTTCTTTTTCAAGTTCCTTAAGTGTAAAGTTAAATTGCTTTGTAGAGGTTCTCTTGTTTTTGTTTTTGAGGTAGGCCTGTAAGGCTATGAATTTCCCTCTTAGGACTGCTTTTCCTATGTTTCATAGATTTTAGATTGCTATGTTATAATTTTCATTTGTTTCCTGGTATCTTTTGATTTTTTCTTTGATATCATCATTAATACATTCATTGTTTAGTAACATGTTATTTAGCTTCCATGTGTTTGCGTGTTTTTCAGTTGTTTTCTTATGATTGATTTCTAGTTCCATAGCATTATGGTTAGAAAAAATTCTTGATATGATTTCAGTCTTCTCAAATTTAGTTAGACTTGTTTTGTGTCCTAATATGTATTCCATCCTATAAAATACTCTATGTGTGCTTAGAAAGAATATGCATTCTACTGCTTTGTGGTGAAATGCTCCAAAGTTATCATTTAAATTCATTTAATCTAGAGTATCATTTAAGGTCAACATTTCTTTGTTGATTTTTCTGTCTAGTAAATCTATCCATTGATGTCAGTGTGGTTTGAAAATCCCCTACTATGACTGTATATCCCTTTATGTCTCTTAAGATTTGGTTTACATATTTAGGTGCTCTTATTTTGGGTGCATTTACAAGGATTATATCCTCTTGTGGATTGCTCCCTTTGTCATTACGTGGTCCTTTGTCTCATACTGTAGCTTTAGATTAAAGTCGATATTTTGTAAGTTTTGCTACCCCAGATTCCTTTTTTCTTTTCCATTTGCATGAAATATTTTTCTCTATCCCTTTACTTTTAGTCTGTGTGTGTCTTTCATTCTGAGGTAGGTCTTTCATGGACCTATATGAGTCTTTTTTCTTACCCATTTAGCGACCTTGTCTTTTGATTATAGTATTGAAGCCATTTACATGTAAAGTGATTATTGATTGATACATATTTGTTGCCACTTTATTATTTTAACTATGTTCCCTTGTTGTTTTTTTTTTTTTTTTTTTTTTTTTTTTTTTATTTATTTTTTTTTATTTTAATCATTGTTCAAATACAGTTTTCTCCTTTTTACTCCCAATCCAGACCCCCCTCCCACCCTCCCCACTTCCCTCCCATTACCACCCTCCCCTTAGTCTATGACCATGTGTCCTTTAAGTTTGTTCCCGTGAACCCTTCCCACTGACCCCTTAAATTCCCTCTTCTCTCCCCTCCGGTCACCATCAGCCTGACCTCTATTTCAGTGTCTTTGGTTATATTTTTGCTTGTTTCTTTGTTTTGTTATTTAGGTTCCTGTTAAAGGTGAGATCATATGGTATTTGTCTTTCACTGCCTGGCTTGTTTCGCTTAGCATAATGTTTTCCAGCTCCATCCATGCTGTTGCAAAGGGTAGGAGCTCCTTCTTTCTTTCTGCTGCATAGAATTCCATTGTGTAAATGTACCATAGTTTTTTGGATCCATTCATTTACTGATGGGCATCTTGGTTGCTTCCAGCATCTAGCTATTGTAAATTGTGCTGCTATGAACATTGGGATGCATAGGTTCTTTTGAATTGGTGTTTTAGTATTCTTAGGATAGAGTCCCAGCAGTGGAATTGCTGGGTCAAAAGGCAGATCCATTTTTTAGTTTTCTGAGGTAGTTCCATACTGCTTTCCATAGTGGTTGTACCAGTCTGCAGTCCCACCAGCAGTGCACTAGGGTCCCCCTTTTCTCCACAACCTCTCCAACACTTGTTGTTTGTTGCTTTGTTTATGATGGCCATTCTGTCTGGTGTGAAGTGGTATCTCATTGTGGTTTTAATTTGCATCTCTCTGATAGCTAGCGATATTGAACATCGTTTCATGTGTCTTTGGATTTTCTGTATGTCCTCCTTGGAGAAGTGTCTGTTCAAATCCTTTGCCCACTTTTTTAATTGGATTCCTTGTCTTCTTAGAGTTCAGTCGTGTAAGTTCTCTATATATTTTGGAGATTAAACCCTTGTCTGAGGTGTCATTGGCAAATATGTTTTCCCATACAGTTGGTTCTCTTTTAATTTTTGGTACTGTTTTCTTTAGCTGTGCAGAAGCTTTTAATTTTGATGAGGTCCCATTTGTTTATTCTTTCCTTTATGTCCCTTGCTCTAGGGGACACGTCAGTAAAAAAGTTTCTTCGTGAAATATCTGAGATTTTCCTACCTACGTTCTCCTCTAGGACTTTGATGGTGTCACGATTTATATTTAAGTCCTTTTATCCACCTTGAATTTATTTTTTGTATGTGGTGTAAGTTGGTGCTCAAGTTTCATTTTTTTTGCACGTGGCTGTCCAGTTCTCCCAACACCATTTGTTGAAGAGGCTATTTTTACTCCATTTTAGGTTGCTGCCTCCTTTGTCAAATATTAATTGACCATAGAGACTTGGGCTTATTTCTGGGCTCTCTGTTCTGTTCCATTGGTCTATGTGCCTGTTTTTATGCCAGTACCAGGCTGTTTTGATTACAGTGGCCTTGTAGTATAGTTTAGTGTCGGGTATTGTGATCCCTCCTACTTTACTCTTCTTTCTCAAAAATTGCAGCAGCTATTCGGGGTCGTTTATAATTCCATATAAATTTTTTGGAGTGTTTGTTCTATGTCTGTGAAATATGCCATTGGTACTTTAATAGGAATTGCATTGAATGTGTAAATTGCTTTTGGGTAGTATGGACATTTTGATGATATTAATTCTTCCAATCCATGAACATGGTATATGTTTCCATTTGTTTGTGTCTTCCTTGATTTCTTTCTTCAGTGTTGTGTAGTTTTCTGAATACAGGTCTTTTACTTCTTTGGTTAGATTTATTCCTAGGTATTTTATTTTTCTTTTTGCTATTTCAAATGGGATTTTTTCCTTGATCTCTGCTTCTGCTGTTTCATTGTTGGTGTATAGAAATGCCTTTGATTTCTGGATATTGACTTTGTATCCCGCTGTTTTGCCAAATTCATTTATTAGGTCAAGCAGTTTTTTGGTAGAGTCTATAGGATTTTCTATGTATACTATCATGTCATCTGCAAACAGTGACAGTTTTGTTTCCTCCTTTCCGATTTGGATGCCTTTTATTTCTTTTTTCTTGTCTGATTGCTGTGGCTAAAATTTCCAGTACTATATTGAATAGAAGTGGTGAAAGTGGACAGCCTTGTCTTGTTCCTGATCTTAATGGAAAAGGTTTTAATTTTTGTCCATTGAGAATGATGTTGGCTAAAGGTCTCTCATATATGGCCTTTATTATGTTGAGGAATGCTCCCTCTATTCCCACTTTGCTGAGTGTTTTTATCATGAATGGGTGCTGTACCTTATCAAATGCTTTTTCTGCATCAATTGATATGATCATGTGGTTTTTGTCTTTGCTTTTGTTTATGTGATGTATTACATTTACTGACTTGCGAATGTTGAACCATCCTTGCATCCCTGGAATGAATCCCACTTGGTCATGGTGTATGATCTTTTTAATGTATTGTTGGATGTGGTTTGCCAGTATTTTGTTGAGGATTTTAGCGTCAATGTTCATCAGTGATATTGGCCTGAAGTTTTCTTTCTTTGTTGTGTCTTTATTTGGTTTTGGAATTAGGATGATGTTGGCCTCATAAAAAGAGTTTGGGAGACTCCCATCTTTTTGGATTTTTTGGAATAGTCTGTGAAGGATGGGGGTTAGCTCTTCCTTAAATGCTTTGTAGAATTCTCCTGTGAAACCATCAGGTCCCGGGCTTTTGTGTGTTGGGAGTTTTTTGACTACTGCTTCAATTTCTTTTGTTGTTATTGGTCTGTTCAGACTTTCTGCTTCTTTTTCATTGAGTTTTGGAAGATTATATTTTTCTAGAAAGTTGTCCATTTCACCTAGGTTTTCAAATTTCTTGGCATACAGCTCTTTGTAGTAATTTCTTACAATCCTTTGTATTTCTGTGGTATCTGTTGTAATCTCTCCTCTTTCATTTCTGATTGTGTTTATTTGGGTCTTCTCTTTTTTTTCTTGATGAGTCTGCTTAAAGGCTTGTCAATTTTGTTTATCTTTTCAAAGAACCAGCTCTTGGATTCATTGATCCTTAGAATTGTGGTTTTAGTCTCTATGTCATTTAATTCTGCTCTGATCTTGGTTATTTCCTTCCTTCTGCTTGCTCTGGGCTGCCTTTGTTGTTGTTCCTCGAGTTCTTGTAGATGTAGGGTTAGGTTGTTTGTTTGGAATGTTTCTAACCTTTTTTAGGTGGGCCTGTATCGCTATGAACTTCCCTCTCAGGACTGCCTTGGCTGTGTCCCATAAGTTTTGGGTTGTTGTGAGTTCGTTTTCATTTGTTTCCAGAAACCTTTTGATTTCTTCCCTAATATCATTCTTGACCCATTCATTGTTTAATAGCATGCTATTTAATCGCCATGATTTTGAGTGTTTTTGGTTTTTTTCCTTGGGGTTGGTTTCTAGCTTCAGTCCCTTGTGGTCTGAGAAAATGCTTGGTATGATTTCAATTTTCTTGAAATTCTTGAGGCTTGCTTTGTGTCCTATCATGTGGTCTATCTTTGAGAATGTTCCGTGTACATTTGAAAAGAATGTATATTTAGCTTCTTTTGGATGGAGGGTCCTGTATATATCAGTAAAGTCCATTTCATCAAGGGTATTGTTCAATGCCACAATATCTTTGTTGATATTTTGTTTAGAAGATCTGTCCGTTTTTGATAGTGGGGTGTTAAAATCTCTCACTATAATTGTGTTGCTGTCCATATCTTTCTTGAAGTCCTCTAAGATTTTCTTTATGTATTTCGGTGCTCCAATATTAGGTGCATATATATTTACAATATTTATGTCTTCTTGATGTATTCTTCCCTTGAGAATTATGAAGTGACCTTCTGGGTCTCTCTTTATGGACCTTCTTTGGAAGTCTATTTTGTCTGATATGAGTATTGCTACCCCGGCTTTTTTTTCCTGTCCATTTGCTTGGAAGATTTGTTTCCAGCCCTTCACTTTCAGCCTGTGTAGGTCTTTTTATCCTGAGGTGGGTCTCTTGTAGACAGCAGATATGTGGGTCATTTTTTCTTATCCAATCAGCTATTCTATGTCTTTTGATTGGAGCATTTAATCCATTTACGTTTAAGGTTATTATTGACAGGTACTTATTCATTGTCTTTTATGTACGTGTGTTCCTCTCTCTCTCTCTCTCTCTCTTTCTTCTCTCCTCCTTAAAGCAGTCCTTTTAGAATCTCTTGCAGGGCTGGTTTGGTCGAGGTGTATTCTTTTAGACTTCTTTTGTCTGGGAAGCTTCTTATTTGGCCTTCTATCTTGATTGAGAGCCTTGCTGGATATAGTAGCCTTGGTTGCAGACCTCTAGTTCTCATTACCTGGGGTATTTCTTGCCCTTCTCTTCTGGCTTGAAGTGTTTCCATTGAGAAGTCTGCTGTCAGCCTTATTGGGGCTCCTTTGTATGTTACTTCCTTTCGACCTTGCTGCCTTTAAGATTCTCTCTTTGTCTTGAAATTTTGTCATTTTAATTATGATGTGCCTTGGGGTAGGTCTCTTTGGGTTCCTCTTGATTGGGACTCTCTGTGTTCCCTGGATTTGTGTGACTTTTTCTCTCGTCAAATTAGGGAAGTTCTCCTTCATTACTTGTTCAACTATGTTTTCAATCCCTTGCTCTTCTTCTTCTCCTTCTGGTATCCCTATTATACGGATGTTATTACGTTTCATATTGTCTTGCATTTCTCTTAATCCCTCTTCATTCTTTCTGAGCCTCTTTTCCTTTTCTTGCTCTTTCTGGATGCTGTTTTCTACTTTGTCCTCCAGCTCGCTAATCCGATCTTCTGCTTCATCAATCCTGCTTTTCATTCCTTCCACTGTGTTCTTCAGTTCAGAAATTGTATTCTTCATTTCCTCTTGACCTTTATTGAGAGTTTCTATTTCCTTTTTCATGTTTATATAGTTTGCAGTGAGATTGATGTAGTTTCCCTCTAATTTCTGAAAGCTCATTGTGAGTTCGTTGAACTTCCTGGTAATCATTGTTTTGAACTCACTATCTGATAGTTGAGTTGCTTCTATTTCATTTAGCATTTTTTCCTGAGGCTTCCTCGTTTCCCTTCAGTTGGGGGTTGTTTCTTTGTTTTCTCATTGTTCGTGGGTTTCTTCTTTTTTCTTCTTGATTGTTAATTTGAACTGTTCTGATTCCCTGTACTTATGGTGTGAACTTCTTTGGTAGAATATTTGTGTGTTTCAGTGGTGCAATCTCCTTCATGTCTCCTGGTGTTCACAGCTTCCCCCTACTCTTTTTTTGGGATCAGTTGGAGGAGTAAGGCAAAATGGTTTAAAACAGCAAGACAGTATACTATGATATTTACTTAGCAGCCAGTAGAGAAGAGATGTGTTATCCTTTGGCTCCTTATAGTGTTAACCGTGATCCTCCACCCCACTATCCCACGTTTTAGAAAGGATGGAAAGAAGGTAAGACTCTTATTAGGGCCGAGAGGATTGTTAGTTGGATCTAGAAAGCTGTGAAGCTGTGGGAGGTCAGCTTCTAAGGTCGGGTTGGACTAAAGATTAGTATATAGGAGTAGTGAGTTCAAGAATAGAGACAACCCCCACAATAGTATAGTTCAGAAAATTGCAAAGTGGGCTGAGATCAGGTAGGGGCATTGAGAAGCATTAACAATTGTATAGACTAGGTCTTACTAGCAGTAATAGTAAAGTGACAGTCTTGTGGCAGAATCGATGAGGTCTAGATAACCAGAATAAAGGGTATAGAACCTTGAGGGGTGTGTTAATGGAACACAGATGAAGGATAGTAACTTATCAACACCTTGTGACTGAGATACCAGGGGGGAACCTATCGAATGATAGTATAACCAGCCAAGCAAATAAGACTATACAGAAAGAAAAAGAATACCAAAATACTATTAAAATAAAAAGTCGGAAAAGTGAGAAAAAGATAATACAAATTTACATTAACTTGCAAGATTAAAAAAAAAGGGAAAGGAAAGAAAAGCAGAAGATGTAGTGCAGGAGAGATAAATTCGGAGTGGAAAGAATAATATTAGGTTGAAAGGAAGAGAAATATAAGGGATTGCAAGATAAAAAATAATAAGAATTGAAAAAAAAGTCACGTAAAAAACAAGATAAAATCAATCAACCAACCACAGCCAGAGAAACCAAACAAAACCAACAACAACAAAAAAAAACCCAAAACAAAACAAACACACACACACACACACACAAATACGAACCAACCAACCAACCAAACAAACAAACAAAAAAACCTCTTGTTCGTTTCTAACTGGCCAGACCAGTTTTTCTGCTCTTGCTGGCTTCAGCTGGCTGAGGGGCCTTTGAAATGCTTCTCTCTCTCACAACCCGATCTCAGCAAGTCCGCCAGGTACCTTATGCGCCCCTACACACTGGCGCACGAGAGTCAGTCTTTCCGACTACGTTGCGCGAGCCCGGCAGTTTCCAGCTCCGTGTTCTCGCCGTCCCGTGCTCCGACTGGATGTTGGCGCCTTTCCTGGCTCCCCCCGTCAGGCTGACTGGAAATCTCAGAGCCACCACTGCAGTTACTAACCCAGCACCACGTCTGTCCCGGTATCGCAGCGCGAGATTCCGGGATCGCAGCGCGCGATTCCGGCCTCCCTATGGGGCGCGACCCGGTGTTGGCGCCTTTCCCGGCTCCCTCGGTGGAGTTGGCTGGAAATCTCAGAGCCACCACTGCAGTTACGCACCCAGCACCACGTCTGTCCCGGTAGCGCAGCTCGAGATTCCAGGATCGGAGCTCGCGATTCCGGCCTCCCTTTGGGGTGCGAGCTGAGCACGGCCTGCTTGTGCTCTCCACTGATCTGCACTTCCTCCGGGCTAGGGATGCCCCTGGTCCTGTCGGCTAGAAACTCTCACTTCTCCTAGGTCTCTGGGCCGCTGTTCACAATTCCCTGTGCGATTTTTTTCTCAGTCCAACTGGCCAATCTGTTCCTTCTAGCCACCGGTTCTCCCCTGGAGTTTCTTACCCCCGTATTTGGGGGAGGGAGGGAGCAGCGGCTTCCCTCTCTCCTGGGAGCCCTGGGGCAGAGCCCGGAGCACCGGGCAGGCCTGGGGTCTACACTCCCCCAGACCCTGCGCTGATCCCCGGGCCCCTTTTGTCCTGTATCAGACTGCTTACCGTCTGGTTTTCCAGTGAGTGCAATAATTTCTGATGTCCTGCTTTCAAAAGTGATTCGGCGACCCAGCCCACTTGATCTGTCTCTCCACCGATCCGCGAATTTCCCCCCTCTTCACAGAAGCCGAGAAAAACGCTGCCTAGAGTAAAGCCGCCATCTTAAGTCCCCTTCTTTCTTCTTAAAGCATACCTTTTAGCATTTCTTATAATGCTGGTTAGGTGGTAACAAAATCCTTTATCTTTTTCTTCTCTGGGAAACTATTTGTCCTTCAATTTTAAATGATAGCTTTTTTGGGTAAAGTAGCCTTGTTTACGTCCTTTCTTTTTATCAGTTTGGATATTTCATGCCAATGAAATATCCTTTGGTCTGAAATGCTTCCGTTAAGAAATCAGCTGATGGTATTATAGGAGCTCCCTTGTAGGTAACTAACTGCTTTTCTCTTGCTGCTTTTAAGATTCTTCTTTTGTCTCTAACCATTGCCATTTTAAATTTGATGGCTTGGTATGGGCCTCTTTGGATTCATCATGTTTGGGATGCTCTGCTGTTTGTGGACTTGTGTGTCTTTTCCCTTCAGGTTAGGGGAATTTTTGGTCATGATTTCATCAAATAATCCCTTGTTCTCTCCCTTATCATTCTGGTACCACCATGATATGGATGTTGTTACACTTCTTATTGTCCTAAAGGTCCCTTAAACTATCCTCATTTTTTAAAATTCTTTTTTCTTTTTGCTGCTCTGATTGTGTGTGTGTTTTTTTTTTCTACTTCGTCTTCCAAATCTCTGATTTGATCCTCTGCTTCATCCAGCCTACTATTTCTTCCTTCTAGTGTATTCTTTGTTTCAGATTTGGATTCTTCATTTATGTCTGGTACTTTTTTATGATTTCTATGTCTTTTTTTCATGCTCTTGAAAATCCATGTAGCCATTACTTTGAGCTCTATATCTGATGAATTGCTTGCCTCCATTTCATTTAGCTCTTTTTCTGGAGATTTCTCCCACTCTTTCATTTGGGACTTTTTTGGTCTCCTTATTTTGGCTGCTTATTTGCGTTTGTTTCTATGTGTTAGAGAGCTCTGCTATGACTCCAAGTCTTAGTAGGGTGACCTTATATATTCGATGTCCTGTTGTATCCATCATGCAGTCTCTTTGATCACCTGAGCTAGGTGCTCCAGGAATGTTCCTTGTGTGGATTATGTGAACCTGCTTGTTGCATTTGAGTTGTGATTGCTATTGGCCTATTTGTGCCTGGGATTGGACCCCAGGCACAACCACAGCTCAACCACAACCACAGCATGTGATCTGTTATGTAGGTGCTCACCACACAGAACAGAATTCACCTCAGCAGGGTTTGATGCCTGCTGAGATTTCCTTTTGGTTATGCTGCTAATGAACCTTATTGAATCCTACCCTGATGTTGTCTGAAGCTAGCCACTGTCTATATGGGTTTTTTTCTTTTTTGGGTCATTGGGATGGACTCTGATGTAAGCCAATGTCAGACACTGACTATGACTAGTCCTGGGCAACCTATTTGAAGCTAAAAAATGATCTACAGTTTGTGGTTGCCTCTGCTGGGACTGGGTGTGTGTGGGAAGGACCAAGCTGTGCATCAAGGCTTGCTTTTACAATCACCAGGCTCAGAGTAGGTCAGCAAATGTCCCAATACACTCTGAGATCCACCTCCACTTGCCTCCACCTGCCAGCTACCTGTTAAGCTCAGTCACTGAAAGAGCTTCTGGTGGTACTTGATTTGCATAAGGTAGGTTCACATTGAGTCACCAGGTAGGGGCGAGTGGTTGTTCTATGAGTAAGAGATGCTGGTTAGGCTTTGAGGAAGGTGTGATGTGTGTTCCCCATCCCAGAACCACATGACTCAGTCTGTTCTAAATTTTGACCCAATCTTGGCAGCAAGTAACTACTAGAAATTGGGTGGGTGGGAACCCAGAGCCTGGAGAGTGTATCTGCCAGAAGCCCAAAGGGTGGTTCTAGTGGATCTCCTGTGAGGGGGAAGCACCAGTCAGTTTCACAGGAAAATGGGGGAAATTACCCCCATTCCAAAGTCACTCAACAGTCACTGACATTCTGTGTTTTCCCAGACCTCTACACGTTGACTGAGGTAGTCGCCTCCTAGCAGGGTGTAAGATCCACAGCATGGGGCACAAGAAAGCCCAGAGTGTAGGGCTATCACTTTCCCAAGGCTGATGTCATAGGAAGGGGTGTGCTCCACCCAAGAAAGAAGGTGTCTGCACTGTGGAAGGGTGACTCAGCACAGGGATCCTGATGGCTGTCCTTTCAGCTCTCTCCCCAGAACCACAAACCCCAGACTTTCCTCTCACAGCTCTAGTCTGCTGAGTCTTCCCTTCGCCAAAGCCCAGTATGAGTAGCTACAAACAAAATTTTGTGTGTTGGCCCTGTAAGAGGGAGTCCATGTCTCTTGAAGACTCCTGTCTCTCCCTGGTGGACAGAAACCCTGATACTTTTCCCAGCCAGATGTTATGTACCTATGCCTGGCTCTGGTGTTGTGGGCTGGGGAGCTCAGCTTGGAGTTGAGACCCCGATGTACTTCTCAGGGGAACCCTGCTGCTAAGATATCCCTCTGGAACTTCAGCTGCTTCGTGTAGGTGTGGGGCCAGTCCTTTTTGCATCTCCACCCTTCCTATCAGGCTTGATGTGGCTTCTTCCGTAAATCTTTAGTTATAAGGCTTCTCTTCAACTAGTCTTTGTTGGACCATTCTGCCTGGTTTCAAAAGCTGTAACCACACTGACAGGTGAAAAGGCCCCACGGCTAAAGGACCTTGGGACCATAAGCCACTAAGGAAACAAAACTTATCCTCCCATAAGGGGCACAGCCTCTGCTCCCTTTACTTCACCCTGCTTGGCCCCTGGAGGATGGCTGGATAGTCAGTGATGGGTAAGATTCCTCAAAGGAAGAACAAACTAAGGCAGGAACAGTCATGAATGGGCCATCAGGGAAGGACCTAGTGGACTACAGAAAAGGGGTGATGGACCTTTACCCCTTGGCTTTGTTATAGCCTGAGTCCTCATTCTATCTGTAAGAAGTCTCCTAATCTCTTGGCTGCCTTGCTTCCTCCACCTGATTCAGGCCTGAAACAATGATGAAGGGGGGTGCAGAAGTTCCTGGTGGGGGCAGGGGGGTGGGCAATCAGGCCTAAGAAAGAATGTATAAAGTCCTGTGAAACCTGCTTTGCTAAGAATGTCCTCAATTTAAATGTTAAGTATCTAAGCATAAAATACGTTTGTTTCCCAAGGTTTTATAGCCAATTGGCACCAAGACTCTGTCTACCAGACCCTGACTTAAAAGGACCCCTGTGATCCCAGAGATGTTACCTGTAAATCATACCTCCTTTCTTTGATATGCATCCCTATGCAAGCTAAACTCAATAAAAGCCCATTGAAAGAGAGGAACTCTCTCCTCTGAGAGACTGGTCAGCCTTTCCTCCCCAAGCAGATCATGTCTTGGTAGATTTATTCTCATCTGCAGAGGCCAGGGGAGCTCTGCTGGACAAAACTCCCCCACAAGACTTCAGTTGGTTATTTAGGGTGATTGTTCTATAATTTAGTTATAATTCCAGTTTTGTCCCGGGAGGAGGTGAGTATAGCTCCCACCTACTTCTTCACCATCTTGGATTCTAGCTGAACAGCTATGTCTTCTCAAATCATTGTGATTTGTGTTGGTTTTTTCCAACCTGTCAAAGAATATTGACAGATTGGAATAGTATTTGGAATAGATACATTTTTCCATAGATTTCCTTTGTAATATTTAACCTTTCCGTGAGAAAGCAATTGTTTAAATTTAATTTACTGTCACTTTGTCAGATCAGAGAGCCAACAGTGTGGAAAACATAAGGGAATTTATCCCTTAGTTATGGAATTCCTCTTTTAACTTCTTGTGACCAGTGGGAAGTTACCTGGACAGAAATCCCAAACTCTCAAAAACACATCTTTTTGTTAGGCACACATTTGTGATAGGCTATCATTTGTCATAGCATCCCTGCTTTATGTTGACCAGGACCATCTGCACCCACTGCATGGCAGGAGAGAATGCCACAGAACAACTTCACTAGATCCTTTTCCTAAGGGTGCAGGTAATATTTTCATTCTGACCCATCCTCCACAACCATAATGCCAATTCTCACCCTCTTTACCAGCTATCTCTGATCTAAGTTAGAAGGTATATAAGGATGTTTGTACTTATTTCTTCGATGAGCTGCTCCTCACATTTAAAATATATGTCAGTGGAACATTCTCTTAGAGCAATTAGATATTGAACAAATATACTTTGCAGTCTTTAGTGTGTGGTTTCATGCTAACTGGATATACACATTTTTTCTTATTTTAAGTAAATTTGAAAATCAAAAAAACTGATACTTAAAGATACACATAAAAAATTAAATATGGGTGACTAAGCCACCATCTTTACTCAATTATAATCTATAGTGCACATGTGATTTTGTCCTGAATGCAGGAAACCACTCCTGCATTCTTTTTCTTTATCCTCACCTGAGGCTATGTTTATTGATTTTGGAGAGAAAGAGGGAGAGAGAGGGAAAGAAACATTGATCAGTTGCTTCTTGTACATGGCTCTAGCAGGGATCAAACCCTCAACCTATGTATGTGCCCTGATCGAGGATTGAACCCACACCCTTTTGGTCTGGATGATGCTCCAACCAACTGAGCCACAAGGCCAGGGACACTTCTTTATCCTCTTCCATGTGGTTTAGTGCAGCTAACCCCATTCCCACTACTACAGAAGTGAACACATGATGTAGGCCTGGCCAATTCATTTTTCAGTCCCAACCCACACTGCTTTAGAGATAAAAACACGATCCAAACTTGTCCATACAGAGTCCTCCACAGGTCTTGGCCTTGTAAGAGTCATCAAAAAGGGTGATCCTCTTTTTCTGGTGTCGGAGCTCTACAGACCATATGGGGTGGAAACTGCCAGAGCCTATCTTGTTACCATGTGAAGGTAATCTATCTGAGAAAGTATCCAGTTATGGGCAAGAAGTTCCAGGAGACGAGGAGAGAGACAGATATTGCTGATGTTGTTAAAGCTCTATTACCATATGTGCCTATGTTGAAAAATTTCAGTCTTTCCTCATGTGTGTCCTTTACTCTATCATTACCACAACAATCACAACATTTATGATACCATGTATGTGGGAGTTTCCCCCACCCAGCAGTCCTCTGTGACACCAGCTGGGTGTCCTATACTTTAACTGAAGTCTGACAATATCTAACTGGACAAAGCATCAGATCCCACAGGTTAAGGACCAAGTATCCCGAGACTGTCCCCTGCTTCAGGTGACATCTGCAAGTTTTAGGTCCCCACATGACCCACAACTTCAATCTGACTTGGCTACAAATCAGAGTGTCCCATGATTCCCACTTCAGGTTCAATTAATTTGCTGGAGCAGTTCACAGAACTCAGGGAAATGCTTACATTTACCAGTTTATTAGAGTTTATGATAAAGGACACAGATGAACAGACAAGGAGGTACACAGGGCAAGGTCTGAGAGGGTCCTGAGCAAGCACAGGGGCTTCTGTCTCCATGGAGGTGGGGTGCATCACCTCCCCAATGTGGATGTGTTTACTGATCTGGAAGCTCTCTGAACCCCCAACTGGGATTTTATGGAGGCTTTCTCATGTAGGCATGATTGATCATTAACTCCATTTCCAGCCCCTTTCCCGTCTCTGGAGAATATGCAGTGGAGCTACAAGTGCCAAGCTTCTGCTCAGGGCTTGGTCTTTCCTGTGACCACCTTTCATCCAGGAACCCACCCAGAGATGACTCATTAGAACAATAGATCTTTGTATCACCCAGGAAATTACAAGGGTTTTAGGAGCTCTGTGTCAGGAACTGGGGGCAGAGAAAAGTGGTTTTTTTTTTCATTATCTCACAGTTCCTGGTGCCATATCTGCTTTGTGAACTTTCTAGTTACAAATGCTAATAGATTCCCAGTTTTATTTAAGCTACAATTAATCTAGATTTCTGACATTCACAATCAAAGCAGTCTGACCATTATATAAGCTGACCTATCTACTTCGGACTTCTCTTATCATCACTAAACATTTTAATAAAATAACCTTTTATAGCCTGCTTGAGTGGTGTGGATGATATGCTCTACTCCGTATTTCCTACTTAGCTCTCAATCACTATGAATAATTAGCAAGATTATGAGAACTAGAGAGCTGAATGAAATTAATATTTACTGAACACATATTATGTGTCAGGACCCATACCAAGCCCTTTATATCAGGATCCTACTCTAATTTTCACAACCATTTTCCACTATTACATTTAATCCTCACAGTGACTCTTAAGGTTGATATTATTTTTACTGTGTTACAGATAAAGACTCCTACCCCAGAGTCTCTAAAATGAATTCTGAAGTCCTTTCACCACCATCACTTGCCCTCTTCTCTCTCTCCTCCACCATTTAGTTTACATCACAGGAATGAGAATAGAGTGAGTCAGATTAACACAACATGGTATAAAATGCTGCACCGCCACCTCTGGGTTTCATGAAAATCCCTGACTTTTATAACATTTTAATACAGATTTCTTTAGCATACAATTTTTTTTGCATTTCAAAACTTTTATAATTGTGCTATCTCTACAATTGATGTCACATTTAATGAACAAATTTATTTTTACTGAGAAGTTTTTATTAAAGCAATAGCACAACCTACATTAGAGGCATGTGAAAATTAAGGAAACAAGGTAATAAATTTCCCTCTACTTCAGATAGACCATGTCATTTGTTTATTCCTAGAGTAAATTAGTTTATTTGATGGGTTTCTCAGTTTGCAGTCAATTGAGGCTAGTCACAGGAGCCTTGGGAGAGAAGGAAGAGTGAGAGTAACAGACTTGCCACCTCAAAATAGGCCATGACGACATACTGATTATTTTGACTTGGAGGCACTTTAAAAAACCAAAAGTACAGGGAGAAGATTTTTCTGAACTTTTTTTTATCTGCCTGAAGACAGATCCTCCAACAAGAACTCAGTTGTCATAGATCCCTCCCCACCTCACCAGAATTTCGTCACCAGGGAGGATTGACTTATCGGAAAAGAGGAGGCTGGAGGTTTACCCCACTCTGTCACGAACTATCACACCTCCCTCCTATTCTTCTAAGGGTCCATTCATGTTTCCTAAAAATCATTTACTTTCCCCTGAGAGGCCTACTTTTCCCTCCCCTTTCCCTATTAAGATGATGTTTAAGTCTAAATTCTAAGCCTCCTCAAGGAGTTATTCTTTTCTCCCTGGGTTTCCCCCAGGTATACATAAGGTATCCATATTAATGAACTTCAGTTTGTTTTTTCTTGTTAATCTGTTCTTTGTTGCAGGAGTTTCAGCTAAGAACTCAGAAGAATAGAGAGGAAACTATTTTTTTCTCCTACAAGACTGATGCATCCCCTAGCCCGATCATTGTCAAATGAAATCATGGCATAGAGTCCCCTGAAAGTGCCAGGATACCGAGAACTCAGAAGAGGGAGGAGGCAGAGGGATCTAGAAAGTGAACAACAGTGCCAGAAAGGCAGAGAAAAACAGAAGATGATGCACCTACTAGATTAGCATGGCTCAAGGGCAGCCCTGCATCCAATTTCTTTTCTTGCTCGCTACCTGATATTCTCAGGAAAAGGGACAGGACCTGGGGCTTACAGCACCTCAACCTTCTTTCATATACAACATTGACCATCATTCACAGACTCAGGCTTTTAAAAAGGAATAAAACATTAAATCTGATAAATTTTAATGTAAAGTTTGTTTTTGTTGCTCTCCAGTTTTATTACATAAGGTGACTAAGAGATGCTTCTGCTTCTTGGGCTTAGCCCATTGCAGAATGCCCTTGTCTCATATCACCATTGACTCATTGACTATTAAATCAACATACATTACTGTAAAATAATATGCATTCACTTATCTCTTTTGCTTCTTACTGTTCTCTTGTGAGATAAAGAAGGCAAATTTGATTATCCCCCTTTCTCAGCTGACTCACCTAGAGTAGATCCTTAACAACTATTTATTGAACAAATAAAAATGAGGAAATCATAATTCACAGAGTGTATATATGTGTGTGTGTATGATTTTCCCTCAGTCATCAGAAGCAGAATTCAAGGTTTCTGGTATCTAGCCAGAATATTTTGCCTGAGTCTTCCTGGCAAAGCATCAAAGTGAACCCCAGATCTTACCAGGGACAATTCCAAGGTAAGAGTTTTAGCAATTCAGTGGAAGAGCTAGTAGGTTCTGTCACAGCCCTGGGCCCTTGAGGTGAAGTCCTACTCTGGGCTGGGCTGTGACCTGGGTGATGACTCTCAAGCAGATCACCAGGCAGATAAGCAGGAGGGCTGGAGGAGCCTTCTCTCTGGAGAGCACAATCACTTGATCTTCTGGGAGATAGTACTTTTAATTTTCATCAGCACAAGACCACATCCCAAAGCAGAAGGGGTTTGCCTAATTCATCATGCTCCCTGGCCACACAATAGGACCCCTGACAGGCAGAACATTGGGGAGTAAGAGAAATGGACATCATGAATGCTCATGAATTGCAAATGCTTCTTCATTAAAGGATGCTATCTTGCCTAGGACCATCTGCTTGGTATAACTGGGCCCAGGTCCTCGGGCTAGAAACATCTGCTGCTTTAATAATTTTACCTCTTAATTAAAGCACCACCAAAAGGAGGCCAAACATAGCTATGACCCTGGACATATCAGGTTTTAGCCACACAGAGTGGAGAACACATCTGCCTTGGTTAGGCATCAATAGGAACACATAGGTATGCAGCTCATCCAATAGATGTGATAAAGCAAATTTGGGCAAATGAATCCTTTTCCCCATTGACTTTGTGCATCATTTCAAAGACACTTTGTCTTCAAATTTAATTGATCTTCCACTGGTAAGGCCTCCTGACCAGTTGTCTTTTCATTGCTCTGCCCTGAGGCATCTTGGTCAAGCAGTTAATGATCTATAAATAAACACTTTAATACACTCAGGGAGTAGCTATTTAAAGGAAACCTGCACTAATCCTTTTGTACCACAAAGAATTCTTTTGTAATGCAGATAGTCACCCTTTAATTGACCTGTTTTGTAAGTTCAGATTTTCATATCAATTTCACATGCATCATCAAAGAAACTATGTGTGGCAACGCTCCCATGCTACACAGGAAAGCACTACCTAAATAGTAGGTGACGCTATTGTTTCTCACTTTGGGCTGCAACCACAGCCTTTTGAACTTTGGTCAAATTATAAGTGCCACAGAGGTTTGGGTATACATCCAACATCTGCCTACCCTGACCCTATTAGTCTGTAATCTTTTTAAGAATCTAGACACTTATATTTCTTCTGTGTTTTTCATAGTTGCCTTGCACTGAGTTCTGTGCTCCAATAGTGGATGATGCCAATGTGATTGAGAAACAGGTCCCATCATGTTTATCATTCATTCACTCAAATATCTATTAAGCATCATTTTATGTCCTTAGAATACTGCCATAAATAAAAGAAGGTGATGACTTTATTGAGCTTTGTTCAAGTGAAGTAGAGAGAAGTAAATGTATATAATAAATACAGAGTACTCAGTAAAAGTCAGTAATAAATGTTATCAATGAAGCAGATGGAATCACTATTTTAAATAGTCTTTATTACAGAAACTTGCTTCTCCTCAGCTGCATGACACAGCATGCAGCTGAGGAGAATGCTGGGGCCTGCCTCCACACATGTGGATGGAACAAGTTAAGCAGCCCTGAGGCAGAAGTATGTGTGATATTTGGGGTGAACAGTAATACCATGGGACAGAGGGAGTAAGAGAGGTGGTGCTGGAAAGTGAGGAATAAGAGGCGCAGGGCCCAGACCACATACAGCCCTGTATGGATGGTAAAGGCCTAGTCCGCAGAGGTGTTTGTATAGCAGAGAAAGGATGAATGTCATGTTGCATCAGAAAGCTTGTTATATTCTGTTCCACTCCTTCTTCTCTGGAGGCAGAGAATGAAGTAGAATATTATGAAAAGCATAACAGCATTAAGAACCTCTAAAAATCCACTAAAACCTCTAAGACTCTTCAAAGCTTCTAAAGATACAACTGTGTCCCCAAGGACCCGAAAGGCCCAAGATCCTTGTGTGACAGTTATGACCTGAATAAATTCTGGCATTCTCTATGATCCAGGCACAAGAAAACGTCTATCAACAAAAAGTAGTTAAAAAGTTATTCAAAGATTTATTTGGAGAGCTGTAAGGGAGATGAAATGTGCAATTGACACAAGATTACTTAAAACCCCTCTTCTTTTCTCACACTCCATTGCTGCTTTATTGTAGTCTCTCCTTTCCTGGTTCTCTCAGCTTTCTCCCCACAGATCTCACAGATACCCTGAATTTGCAGGCTCAATTCTTTCTTCCTTCACTCATATATCCCACACTATCCCCCAACTAGGAACAACTCCTGCTCCCAGAAAGTCCTTCTGCCCCCACCTGCCAACTGTCTGACCTCACGGTAGCCCAAGGACACTGGAGTCCCACACCCCAATCCTCCTTTGCATGGTACTTCCTGGAGAGTGTAGCTCTTTTCTTGTTCCAACTGATTTTCTCAGGAGAATACCTTTCAGAGGACCTCTAGTCTGGCTCACCATTATGTACATATTGAAGTAGCTTGTCTAATGAGCAAGACTAAAATGCTCCTGTGTGTTTAATGCAGCAATATTTCCTGGATGGATGAGAAACAACAGATATGCCAGAATCTATGCTAGGCATTTACACAGGCATGGTCTCATTCAGTCTCCACAGAGAAGAAAATTTAAGCTCAGAAAGAATGATTTTATATTCCCATGACACCCAGCTACCTTGTCCAGAGCCTGGATTTGAAGAGCCTGGACTCAGAGCCTGGATTCAAAGCCATGTGTACTGCATTCTAATCAAGTTCTTTCATTTGGATTTCTACCCTATTTTGCCATGTATAGTGCACACCCACATTTTTGTGCATATTATACATGGGATTATTATGCCCATTATTATACCCATGGTATGTACTCATTATACCCATGTATAATGCACATCCTTATTTTTCCCTCAAAAATTTGGGCAAAAAGTGTGCATTATACAAGGCAAAATATGGGAATTTCAAACCCCATATGCTCTCTCAACAGAGACAAAAAGAATGGTATTCACCATCTTCAAGTAATAAACAAACTGTGAAAAACTAGTCTCCATTTTTTTCTCGTGAGGTCAGAATTTGAGGAATTAGAAGAAATTATCTTCTTTGTGCACCATTGATGTCACATAGTTTTTGTGTGTTTGGAGTTGTTCCTTCGAATAAGCAGTTCAGGCAGGTACAATATTCAAAGGGTGTGAAAGGGCCAAGGTAAAATGTCAGCATCCCTCCTCACCCTGCAGTTATCTAGGCTCCCTACCTATGTGTTTTCCCAGAAATGTCCTGTGCATTTACAAACAATAGACTGACATGCCAATGCTGGACTACTAAACTGATTTTCATGGTATTGTTTTGTTACAGAACAAAGGGGGGGCCTAGGACAATATACTATTACCTGAAAGGAACACCTCAGGTTTGTTATGTCCACCACCACAGGAAAGACATCTCTCAATGCCAGAGATTCGTAAAAAGGAAAGGAAATGTTTATTTAATGCTATACAGACTTAAAGTAGTGACCTAATGTCTTCATCAAAATCCCAAAGTCCCTTAAAACACTCACAAACACATATAGTCCTTCCTTCCCCCTTTGCCCAGTCTGGGGTACCATAGATTTCTTATCTCAGGAAAAGAAATAGAAGTCCATGGCTCAGGCAGTGCCTGGTTCTTCCCAGTAATCGGTGCTAGGCTGGTAGGCCTCCCTCAGTTCTCGGCACCATCAGCTGTGTCACTGGGATCTCTACTAAAGCCAGGTAGTGGTTCCCCCTTCTAAAGCTGGGGGGTCCCCACTCTGGCAAAGCCATGTGATTCTCCCCGCAAAGTGGTCACAGGAGTCTCCATTTCTGCCAAAGCTGCGTGGTTCTCCCCTCAATGGCTCTGAGGAAGGGGGATTCGCTACTCTGCCAAAGCCAAGTGGCGGTTCTCTGCTAAAGCCGCATGGTGATTCTCTCTCACAGGGCTGCGGAAGTCCCCACTCTGCTAAAGACCAAGTAGTTCTCTCTCCAAGGGCTATGGTCCCCTCTCTGCTCTGGGCAGGCTCTGTAACTCAGGGGACCTGCCCCCATTTACATCTTGGTGGGGAAGTTACTTCCATTCCCCTGGCTCAGAGCATGGCCACAGCTATTTAACATATCTATGCAACCAGTTAAAGGTTATAGATATGTTAAATTGTTGTGGAAAATCCACCCACACTCGGGGAGATAATGAAGCATAAACTTTATTACCCAGGGGCCCAGAGGGGGTGGTTAACATCCAAATCCTCTGAGCACCGATCCTCACTCTCCCGGGGTTTAAATAGTCCTGGGCTTCCTACCTACGTGGCGATACCTATGTGGCAAAGCAAGGTTACAGAAGCCAAATGTGGAAGTTAGGTCCAGCTACCTTATATGGGAGACAAAGAGAAAACTCAGGAGGAATTTACAGAAGCTACAGAGCACAGGAGCTTATCATGGGAGTCTGTGTATGACCTTGAGTAACTGGCCGTTGTTTTGGTTACGACTTGTCAGCTTCTACAGTCCTGTGTGAAATTTTGCAAGTGTTACAGTTACAGAGCATAAGAAACTTGTGGAGTTTTCTTTTCCTGCCACAAAATGACCACACCAGAGGTTAGCTGCAAAGCTGTTGCTATGCAAAAGAGCTTTCAATGGCCCTGCTCCATTTGCCCCTTCCCCCAACCCACACCTGTGGGTGCAGGGTGAGGACATCCTAATATTTCCTGAACACCTTGAGTTCTGGACCCCATTCCAAATCCCTATATGAGGTCCCCCCTCTTGGCTGCACCCTGTTAGTTTCACAAACCACATTCCATTTCACATGTCATGTTTTATATATTAGTATATCTCAACTCCCTTTTCATGATAGTACACCAAGATCTTTCTCATGCTTTATTAGGGCTAAAGAGTGTACCATTGTGTGAATGGACCATGACTTATTTAAAGTACTCTACATTGATGAGCATATATATTACCGTCACTCTTTACTGTTATACACCAGGCTGCCACATTTAATTGTACAAGATTGCTCATATGTGTTATTGTATCTAGCGTTGTGGCAGGACTGCCCCAATAGCTGCCATCTTAGGTAGACCACCCCCTTAAGCAAGAGCAGCACTTGTTTTATCAGCACGCTAACTTCCACATTCTGCTCCTGTAATCCGCTTCCCGCCAGAAACTGTGCTCCTCCCCTCTCCCGCTTCCGCCTTTACAGCAAGTACATAAGCAAGCCCCAGCCTGGGCTTGGGGGCCCAGAATTTGGAGACTGCCTTCTCTGGGTCCACATGCATGAATAAAACTCCACTTTGCAAACCCCGAAGCCATCTGAGTCATCTTTTCTGTAACATTTTGGTTTGGTCCTTGACCGGGAAACCACTCACCCGAGCAGGCTGCTGCCTCTGGTGAAGGCGGCCACCTGGTGGCTGGTGGGGCCCAGCAGTGAAAAGGAGGTGCACTCCCCAGTGATTGCAGGTCCTGAACACCCCGGGCTCCGTGGACTTGGCCCCCGGACCACTCTTTCACCCGGGCTTGTTACAGAACAAAAAAGGGGGGGCCTGGGACAATATACTATTACTGAAAGAAGCCCCCAGGTCCGTTATGTCCGCCGCCAGAGGAAAGACGTCTCTCAATGCCAGAGATTCATGAAAAGGAAAGGAAATCTTTATTTAATGCTATACAAACTTAAAGTAGTGATCTAATGTCTTTATCAAAAAATCCTAAAGTCCCTTAAAACACCCACAAACAGACACAGTCCTTCCTTCCTTCCCCCTTTGCCCAGTCCAGAGTACCATATCTCAGGAAAGGAAATAGAAGTCCATGGCTCAGGCAGTCCTCTGGTTATTCCCAGTTATTACTCCATCTCGACTGGGAGACCTCCCTGGGTTCCTGGCACCCTCCGCTGAGTCGCCAGGATCTCTGCTAAAACCAGGTGGTGGTTCCCCCTTCTAAAGCTGCGGGGGTCCCCACTCTGGCAAAAGCACGTGGTCCTCTCTCCCCAGGCCACGGGAGTCCCCATTCTGCCAGAGCCGCGTGGTTCTCCCTCTCAGAGCTGCGGGAGTCTCCACTCTGCTAAAGCTGTGTGGTTCTCTCCCTCAGGGCTGCGGGAGTCTTCACTCTGCTAAAGCTGTGTGGTTCTCTCCCTCAGGGCTGCGGGAGTCTTCACTCTGCTAACGCTGTGTGGTTCTCTCCCTCAGGGCTGCGGGAGTCTTCACTCTGCTAAAGCTGTGTGGTTCTCTCTCTCAATGGCTGCCGCCTCTGGGTTTAAATCCCCGCGCCAATCTTCCTCTACATCCCCATTTCCAACTCCTCCCACACTTGGCTTCACATGCCAGAACTCATACTCTTCCAGCTTTACTGGACTGCCATCATGAGTCTGGACAGGCGTGGCCCCAAGTCCTGAGGCCAATCATCTTCAAGCTCCCACACAGGTGCTGTAACTCAGGGGACCTGCCCCCCAGTTACATCTTGGTGGGGAAGTTACTTCCATTCCCTTGGCTCTGAGCATGGCCACAGCTATTTAACATATCTAAGCAACCAGCCAAAGGCTATAGATATGTTAAATGACCATGCCAGAGGTTAGCTGCAAGGCTGTTGCTATGAGAAACAGCTTTCAAAGGCCCTGCTCCACGTGTCCCTTCCCCCAGCCCACACCTGAAGAATGGGGGTGAAGACATCTTAAAATCTCCTGGACACCTTAAGTTCTGGACCCCATTTCAAATGCCCATTTGGGGTCCCCCTTCTTGGCTGCACCCTGTAACAGGCTGGTGGGATGTGAACTGGTGAGACCTGAGCAGGCACCAATCTGGTAAGTGCCCCAGGGACCAGCGCCCGACACCAGGCCCACCCTCGTGGTGGAAGGAGGGACTGATCACCCCTCAGGCCGGAAGGCCCAGGCAAGGTTCCCATTGTTCGGGTGGGTGGGAACGTGATAAACTCGGTCTGTTTGTGTGGATGATTGTGTCTGTTGCTCCACCGGCAGAAGCCTACAGAGCGTGAGTGAGCCCCAACCTGCAGTTCCTCAGTCTGCCGTACAGCGTAACGGCTGGGAGTTTAACCCGAATTCTACCCGGGCAGCCTTAGCTATGACGACCTAAGTACCCTGAGAGGGGAGAGGCCAGGCAGGCGACCCAATAGTCCCTTCCCTTGTCTGTCAGTGCTGATCGGGAGAATTCATCATTGGGGTGGGGGGCGCATTCTGCCACGGTACTAGATTGCATGTACAGTGAGGATCAGACAGCAAGCCATGTGGGTGCGCCACCATTTTGGGTAAAATGGAGGATGAGCCATGTGAGTGCTTCACCATGGAGGACTGAGTGTGCATGGGCGTTACCATCTTGGAACTGGGCAAGGTGCCAAACTAAGGGTTCTCTTCAGATTATGGGCTGTATGCTGCTTCTGTGTGGGCACTGCACCAGCCAGGTTCTCTGTATAACTGCTTCTGATAGGAATGGCTCTGGTTCTGAAGGTCATGAACTGAAGTCCAAGGGTGAGCATCTGATATATAGGATGTTAGTAAGGTCTAAGCTTCAGAAAGTTGCAGGATGTCCCTGAGAATCCAGGGACTTTTAGTGGGAGGTACCTGTAGTGCTAGGGACTTCTGGCTGCCACATGCTGAGTTTAAATACTGAGTTTAAGAACAGTCCTTCCCAGTGTGGGAAAGGAACCAGGATTAAAAGAGATCAACGGTTAAATCTGGATGCGTAAAATTATGTGTAAAGGATGTGAAAGTTTTAAACATGGAGTAAAGGAAACCTGAACTACCTGTTTTCTGGTTTCATGGGAAAAGGGCAAATTTCTCACATTTGGCTCTGTTTCTGATCAGAAACCTGTATCTGAAGACCTAAGAAAGGTTGCCTGTAACTGGTTGAGGAACATGCCTTTGCCACTCGGGACCCAGGAAGGGTCATTTGGGGCTGACGAGTGCTTCAGCCAGAGGCAAAGGGGGCATGTCTCTGATGTGAGACCGGACCTGAAGGAGCATGTCTCCGAGACGCACCAATGGACGCATTGGGGCAAGAGAATGCTTCTATCTGTGTATTGTTCTGGAACTCTGTGTTTTGGATTTTGCTCTGTATCTGCTCTGAAAAAGAAATTGAGAATGCCAGGGAAGGTTGAAACTTCACACTCTAGGGAAGTAAATGGGAAACCATAAAGATAAATGGAAAAGTAAAAGTTTTAGGAAGGAATTATGTGGTGTTAGTAATTGAAGGTATAAGGCATAGAGATGCAATCTTGGTGGATATCAGAAGATGTATGAAAGAAAGAATAGAGGGTTTGTGAATGTTGCAGAAGGTCTGTGGAAGTGGAAGTTTTGAGAAGCCTGGTGGATATCAAAAGGGAAAGGATTTTCCTTCATGCTTTGTATTTTTCTCCCTACCTGATCCCTCCAGAATTTGGCATTCTGTAGGAGTGAGTGATGACATAAAGTTTCTTTGCATAAAACCAATTAAGACCAGTCATTAATAGTGATTTTGTTAACCAAGACTTTGAATGGAACGTCACACCTGAAGGAGGCATGTAGGGTTCTGGTCGTCACCAGAAAGCCCTGAGGAACTGGGATTGACTTGTGAAGCGAGCGTATGCCCATGAGAAAAGCCTGGTACTTTGGTTTGTTGTATGGTTCATGGCAGTCTTTCCAGGGAAGGAATGAAGGTCACTTTTCTGAAAGATGGCCAAAAAGGAACCTGTAGGCACAATGGAAGCCTCAAGGATTTGAGTGAAACAACTGGTACAGGCGAAGCCGGGTGGCGGATGTGTGGCTCAGCTTCTGTGCCCTGAGGGGCAGACTGAGAAGCCAATCTAAAGGTTCCCTGTGTGAGTTCTAGCAAAGCGGAATTAAAGATCATAAGTGATTCAGGCTGCTCTTGGTGTGTTTATGCAAACGAACAGTCAAAATGAAAAGCGGGACTCAAAGTAGTCCCTTTAATAACAGTGAGGGTGATCTTAAGGAGAAAAATTGTGGTTCAAGGAAAATCACAATGCTCAGTATTGGACATCAGAACGGTGCAGCTAACTGTCTTGAAAGTTTGTTTTCATTTGAAAGTTGAAACTGGGTTTGTAATATCACCAAAGATGTACAATTTACAGGTATGGATGACCTGTCAAATTGCCATTGCTAAATGTTATTGCAGGAAGTACCTTGCAACTGAATGTCTTCCCAAAAGACAGTCTCATAGGCACAGAGACTGGTTTGGGGATTATTGTGTGAATTAACCTGTGTGTTCTTCTGTTTTCATAGGACGTATGCCTATGACTTCATTACATTAGTGATTGCTTGCAATATAGGCCTCACTTAAGGAGCCCACTTTCCATTATCGCCCCCTGAAACAATGATTTGGCTGAACTAAGTGGTTGGGTTGGTGAATGGTTAGGGCGGTCTGTGGGCTTCACTTTAGAACTGATTTCTCCTTTTCTGTCTTGATGGCTTGGACAGAAAGGGTCCAGAAATCTGAAAGGAGGGAAATCCTAATATATTCCCCTCAGCCCGAGTGAAGTATAGTGGACCACGAGAGTTTTGGGTAGATGTAGCATGCCTTGTACACCTTCTTCCAGATAAGCCATTCTTCACTTAAGTTCCTGCCTTTGTCATTTAGTGGTTATGATTTAATTGTGCCTTCCAACTCTGTCCAAATGTGTCATCTCCAGAATATGACCAGGATGCCAACGGTCCAGTAATGCCAGTCTTTGGACATCAAGCCTGTGACTTCCTGGTGACAGCCAACTAACCAGGATTCTGCAAGGTCCTTCCCCTTATAGGAAGGACTCCCTCCATGCTACACCCCCTTTCCCTTTCAGGGCACCCCTGACCCATGGGTAGGTAGGACGACTTCCATATCCAGCTGGAAGTACTTACAAGAAGATGAGACCTTTGTCCATTGTTCTTTAAAAGAATTTAAAGTGGGTGTATATCTGAAAGGAGAGATTGTTACAAGGTGAAGCCAAAAGGAGGGACCCCAAATGGGCATTTAAAATGGAGTGCAGAACTCAAGGTGTCCAGGAGATTTTAAGATGTCTTCACCCCTTCCTCCACAGGTGTAAGTTGGTGGAAGGGGCACACAGAGCAAGAACATGCAGAGCTGTTTTGTGCAGCAACAGCTTTACAGCTAATCTATGGCATAGTCATTTATTTAACATACCTATAGCCTTCGGCTGGTCACTTAGGTATGCTGAATAGCTGTGGCCATGCTCTGGGCCAGGGGGATGGAAAGAGACTCCCCCCAGCCCAAGATGTGACTGGAGGACAGGTCCCCTGAGTTACAGCACCTGTGTGGGAGCTCTGAGAAGATTGGCTCCATGACATGGGGCCACACCTTCCCAGACCCATGATGGCAGCCAGATGAGAGCAGGTACCAGCCTGTCCAGGATCCCCGGGCCTTCAACGAAGCAGCCATCATCCTCCACCCAGTCGTCCCGAACCCATACACCATCTTGAGCCAGCTTCCCCCAACAGCAATGTGGTTTACCTGCCTTGATCTGAAGGATGCCTTCTCCTGCATTCCTGTGGCACCTTCCAGCCAACCCATTTTCGCCTTCAAATGGGAAGACCCGCACACTGTGGTTAAGACTCAATTAACCTGGACTAAACTGCCTCAGGGGTTAAAAAACTCCCCAATGTTATTTGGAGAAGCCCTAGCAAGAGACCTGAAGCCCCTCACCAAGGGGGAGCCAGACCTGACAATTCTGCAGTATGTGGACGACCTCCTCCTGGTGACCCCATCCCGGGAATGGTGCTGGGAGGGAATGCATACACTGTTGAACCACCTGACTGAATTAGGGTATCAGGTGTCCTGGAAGAAGGCACAGATCTGCCAGAAACAAGTAAAATACTTAGGCTTCCTCATCTCACAAGAGAAGGCCCTGAGCACTAAAAGAAAACCCGTCATAGCCCGATTCCCTCCTCCCCCTCCCCCCGCCCTCGCACTCAACAGGAATTGCGGTAATTTCTCAGAGCAGCCAGTTTTTGCCGGATATGGATACCAGGATTTGTCTCCATGGCGAGGCCCCTCTACCAGGCTTTGAAGGGTCCGGACAGATACCAAGCCCCTAAAATGGGGAGAAAATAAAAAGAAGGCCTTCCAAGATATCAAGGAGCTCCTCAGTGATATTCCTACCCTTGAATTGCCAGATCCAGGCAGCCTTTTGATCTGTACACCCACGAGAGAAATAAAGTAGCCCTGGGAGTCCTGACCCAGCCTGTCAGACCATGGCAACACCCAGTGGCTCACCTGTCTAAGCAGTTAGACTATGTCACCGCCAGCTGGTTGCCCTGTCTGAGGGCAGTCGCTGCTGCCATGACCCTCTTGAAAGAGGCAGACAAGTTAACTCTAGGCCAAGAATCAATCTCCCCGTACCACACATGGTGAACAGTCTCCTCGCCGGGCAGGGACATAAGTGGCTGTCAAACTCTCGACTAACTCAGTACCAGGCCATTCTCCTAGAGAACCTGAGGGTACATGTTAAAACCGTAAAACAAGTCAATCTGGTCATCTACTTACTGGCAGAACTTGGGGAGCTGGACCATGACTGTCTCAAAGTAACTGAAGAAGTTCACGCCAGCCAGCCAGACCTCCAGGACCAGCCCCTGGCCCGACCTGATGCCACCTACTACACGGATGGAAGAAGCAGCAGATCCTGAGGACCCGAGGACTAGGCCTGCACCTAGACTACCCACACTGAGGCTCCAGAGAATGCCAACCAGTAAAGAAGACACCAAGGAATGGACCATTGCTCCACAAGATACCTGACTTTAATTGGCACCTTCACAAGAGTATTGGGAATTGGACTAGTGACTGTGACGCCAGCAGAATGGAATCCCGTGGAGTGGATCGCCCCGGGAACAGTTTATATCTGTTTGGTCTCTGCATTTGGATTTATTGTATGTTTTGCTTGACAAATGCAGCTCCTGTCTCAGCCCCAGCCTGTAAATATAATACCCCCGGGAGTAGGATTATGCTCAGTGGTGGAGTGGTCTCCTACTATCTCCCAGGGTCAGCTTTCAGCTCCTCCACCAACATGCCATCAGGTTGCATTCTGCCACAGCAGTCCCTCTGTATTTGGGGAGGGAAGGTATACTGGATTAGGGTGATGTCTGGGATCATAGGATATCAGACCCAGATATGTCAGGCATATGGGACCCCAGACAAACAAATATGTTAGAATTATTACTGCTGTAGGAGGGTGCATCCAAAGGGTCCCCAAAAGGATTTGTAATGGAGTTCAGAACTCAAGGTCCAGGAAATATTAGAAAAATATATAGAGTGTCCTCACCCTCCACCCCAGGGGAAGGGACAAATGGAGCAGAGCCATTGAGAGCTGTTTCACATAGCAACAGCCTTATAGCTACCCTCTGGTGTGGTCATTTAGCATATCTACAACCTTTAACTGGTTGCATAGATATGTTAAATAGCTGTGACCAGCTCTGAGCCAGGGGAATGGAAGTAACTTCTCCACCAAGATGTAACTGGGAGGCAGGTCCCCTGAGTTACAGCGCCTGCGTGGCAGCTCAGAGAAGATTGGCTCCATGACATGGGGCCATGCCTGCCCAGACTCATGATGGCAGCCCAGTGAAGCTGGAATGATATGAGTTCTGGCATGTGAGGCCGAGTGTGGGAGGAGTCGGAAATGGAGCTGCAGAGGAAGATTGGCGCGGGGATTTAAAACCCAGACTTGGCGGCCATTGAAGAGAGAACCATGCAGCTGTGGCAGTTCAGGGAGAACAGCAGCCACTGAGGAGAGAACCATGTGGCTTTAGCAGAGTGGGGACTCCCGCAGCCGTGCAGACACCATCCGTGATGCAGCCGCCTGTGGCTCCTCTACTGCCTGGCTCCAAGCCCCAGCCAGCTCTGCGGCTGCAGCCACAAGAAGGGGCCACCAGTAAGTGACTTGGGAGCACCAGGTCACCGCCCTGCCGCCGCAGCCACTGCCAGGCCTTGGCGTGCTACACCCAAGCTCACCACTCGGGCTCACCGCTCAGGCTCTCGGAGCCTCAGGCCAACCTTGCAGCCACCTGCTCTGGACCTGGGGCCAGGACACAATAAGCTCTGCGCTAGCCCTCTGGGCGCTGCTGCTGCTGCTACTGCTGCCACCACTCTCCCCAAAAGGGGGATCACGGCCCTCCCCCCCACCGCCCCCGCAGCCATGAGAAGAATCACCATGAGGCTTTAGCTGGAGATCCTGGCAACACAACCAATGGTGCTGGGAACTAAGGAAGGCCTGCCAGCTGAGCACAAATTACTAGGAAAAACTGAGAGCTGCCTAAGCCACAGACTTCTATTTCTTCTCCTGAGATACGGTACCCCAGACTGGGCAAAGGGGGGAAGGAAGGACTATGTGTGTTTGTGGGTGTTTCAAGGGACTTTGGGATTTTAACAAAGACATTAAGTCATTACTTTTAGTCTGTATAACTTGAATAAATATCTCTTTTCTTTTTCACCAATCTCTAGCATGGAGAGCTATAATTCTCTGTCTTAGGGAAAGGTGAACCTAGTACAGGGGACCCCAGGAGAAACGGGGTCAATTCGGTAGCATTGTGGGACCCTCTTCCCTGGTGGCCAATCAGGGAGGATCATGGGAAACCACATGCGCAGTAACTTTAAAGTAATGCAACTACTTGTATATACTGAGTAAAAGCCCACCAAAACTAGCCAGAAAGGGTCCTCCCTATAAGAATAGAGTCCCTCCAGCCCATGAGGTCAATCTCTGCTTGGAGTTGGCCTGCTCCCATGTTCTCTACTATGAACTCTGGTGTTCGGTTCAATTCTTTGTCCCGATCACTAAGAACCTGGTTACCTGTGCCCACCTGTGACACTGCCATTTGAGTGGAATAAGTCAGACAGAGTTTGAAAAGACTAGGAAAGAAAACATTAAAAAACAGGCCTAAAGGATTGGAATTTTGAATTCAACCTACAAACATGGCTAAGATGGATAATACCTGTCCTGGGGCCCATCCTCATAATTCTCCTAGGCATAACCCTGGGGCCCTGCATCCTCCAGACCTTAGTCCAACACCTGGAAGCCACGGTGACTCGTAGGGCCCCTTCCAAAATGTTAGCTCTCCAGCGGTACCAACACCAGTATCAGCAGTTGCAGCCTTCCCCAGAACCTCAGCTGTATAGCCAGGTATAAGTGATGCTAAAAGAACTAAAACACTTTATAGCATCAAAAAGGGGGAATGTGGCAGGACTGCCCTGACGGCCGCCATCTTAGGTAGACTGCCCTCTTAAGCCAGAGCAGCACTTGTTTTATCAGCGTGCTAACTTCCGCATTCTGCTCCTGTAATCCGCTTCCCGCCAGAAACTGCACTCCTCCCCTCTCCCGCTTCTGCCTTTACAGCAAGTACATAAGCAAGGCCCAGAATTTGGAGACTGCCTCCTCTGGGTCCACATGAATGAATAAAACTCCACTTCTCAAACTCCGAAGCTGTCTGAGTCATCTTTTCTGTAACAGCATAGTCAAGTAATTTTACACAACCTGAAATTACTGTATCAAGTTGACATACATAGAGCCTGTGGCAATGTATACAGCAATTAGTAAAGTATGAGCAGGTAATACTACTTTTACCCTTTATTAAAAATCTCTACTCCAGGACACCGAATTTGTGGGAAGCCACTGTGTGGTGTGGGTCCAGCTCCCACTGGAAGATGCACAGGACCCACACCCACGGATTGGTTCTCCTGTGGGGAATCAGGCCTGCAATGTACCTAGGCCGCTATGAGTTGCTTTTTGCTAAAACTCCCTCACCCTGAATTGAAGAATTTTAATACAAAGCAACTTCCTAAAATCCATGCTAAACCTTCCAAGGATGAGTGTAACCGGTTCAACTACTTTTGCCTTTTCATTTGCAAATATCCCTCTTCTGTGATGTGATTAGCAGCATTGGCTCCTTTGTTTTCTGTAAAAGGTAACCACCTAAATCGAGCCTGCGCATAGTTAATGAGAACCTTCTTGTAATGTGCCCAGTAAGACAATAAAAGCTCATCAGAGCAAGGGCCAAGGCTTTTGCTCCCCTTGAGAGAAAAGTCATGCTGTCCTTTTTTCTCCATTGGACTCGGTAGTCCATGTGAATGTCTCGTTTCATCCATAACTACGTGGACCCCATGAGCTGGGATCTGCATCAAAATTATCTTCTTAGCCATGTGCAGAAGAGCTGATTGAAGGTTAAGCCTTAGAAATATAACTAGAAAAGACACCTGCATTCAGGCTGCCTGTCACTACCAAATCCAATAAGCAATGACAGGATTGAATCTTTTATGGGCTGTTGCGGGCCACCCTGCCTGGTCTCAGGAAGCTGTAACCCCCAGTGACTTAGGCTGAGTGAAAGACCTCTGGACCAGGAGCCACTGAAGAAGACAAAACTTATTTCCCTGGCTTGAATGGTAGTCAATGATGGGTAACAATTCTCTTGGATAGAGAATGAATTTAAGACAGACACGTTCACGAAGGAATGACAGAAGCAAGACTCACAGGGCTGTGGAAATGAAGGAGTGATCAGACATCAACCCCTGCTCCCTTGGCTTTGTCAAAGCCTGAGTCTTTGTACTTGGATGTGAGAAATCCAAGTCTCCTGGCTGCCTTTGTCTTCTGAGACCTGCAGGGGCAAACCAGCCCAGGCCAGAAACAGCAGACCCCTGGGGTAATCAGGCCTGGGACATACAATATGCAAGATCCTGTGAGATCTGTTTGCTGAAGGATGTTATTACCTTGGAATTTAAAAGCACAGGCCGGAAACTTTTGGAACCTGTACCTCTTTCATATGTTAAAAACCCCAAACCTTCCCTGGATTCTCAGCAGGAGTGCTGTCCCTACCTTTGTAAACCTTTGTAAGTTGTTTACATCTTTCAATCTTTTCTGCCAGACTGTGAATCCACAAACTAAGTCTGTTTTCTCAATAAAAATCTGCTTGGGTATGGACACAGGGTGCTCCCCACGTGAGGAGTGGCCATTCTGTCTCAATTCCCCCACAAGACCTGGTTGTCTCTGTGTATGTTTTTAGCATGTTTCGACGAACATCCACAGCCAAGATGGATATTGCAGGCCCGGTATCCACCACAATGGGCGCTTCATTCAGATGGCCAGCAATCTGAGAAGATGGCGGGTTCATACCCTAACAAACCATCTTCCCTTCTCTTTCCTGGCCCGATCTTTTATAAGGGGGTGGGGGAAGGACAAACAAGGTGCGGTGAGGGCTTTGAGATTCAGAAGCTGCAACATTCTTGTCCTGGGCAGTTAGCTGTTTCCAAGGGGGAGGGGTGGTTGCCTGCTCTTCCTGGAACAAAGGTTTGGACCTCCCCAGGAGGTAATCCTCTGTCAGTGCCCCAGGAGGTCGGCTGCTTTTCCCAGGAGCCAGGATGGGTCTTATCTATAGTTTCTGAAACAAAAACTTAACATACACATTATTTGCTAGACTTACAGCTTTTTACCTTAAGCTAACATTTTCCAAATCTTGAGTCCCCTATCAGAAAGACCTGATCATTTTTGGCTAATCTACTAAAAAATAAACAAAAACATGAGCATTTTACTTTATAACACATTGTAGTTATCAAGAAAAGTGACAAGTATGGTACTATCTAATTTCTAAGGAACTCATCAATTCTAGAATTTTAAGAGATGACAGACATTAATAGATGATATTACCTCTTCCTAATGAAATAAACAAGACTGAAAGTTTTCAACTCTGATAATAACTATAAAGCCACAAATCCAAGAATCTCAATAAATTCAAGAACAATATAAAATAGACAAAACTGGAAATTGTAACATAATCAAATTGCTCAAAACCAGTGAGAAAGAAAATAACTTAATAAGCAGCTGGGGATGGGATGGGCATGGAAATGTGTCCTATAGAGAACAAAAATAAGGCTGAGAGCAGAATTCTTATCAGATACAATGAAAGTGCGAAGATAATGGAGCGAAGTCTTTTTTTTAATATATTTTATTGATTATGCTATTACAGTTGTCCCATTTTGCCCCCTTCACTCCCCTCTACCGTGCATACCCTCTCCCACTCACATTTCCCCCCTTTAGTTCAGGTCCATGTGTCATACATATACGTTCTTTAACTTCTACATTTCCCACACTATTCTTACCCTCCCCCTGTCTATTTTCTACCTACCATCTATGCTACTTACTCTCTGTATCTTATCCCCCTCTCTCCTCCTTCCACTCCCCTGTTGCTAACCCTCCATGTGATCTTCATTTCTGTGTTTCTGTTCCTGTTCTAGTTGTTTGCTTAGTTTGTTTTTGTTTTTGTTTTAGGTGTGGTTGTTAATAATTGTGAGTTTGCTGTCATTTTACTGTACATGTTTTTGGAGTGATGTCTTTAAAGTGACAAAAGAAACTGTTAACTTAGAATTCTGTACACAGGATAATTGTCTTTCAGAACAAAAATGAAATGAAAAATTCTGAAGAAATGGAAAATTGAAAGAATTCATCTCCAGATACAGAAAATATTAACAGAAGTCCTTAGAAAAAAATTATGCTGGATGGAAGACAAATTGAGAAAAGGATGAAGAGTGCCAGTAAGTATTGGCACTTACTTGCCAGTTATATAACAAATTTAACTTGCCAGTTAAATTATTTATATAACATACAGGGTGGGACAAAAGCAGGTTTACAGTGATGAGTACAAGAAACAGTTTATTCTTATATTATTACTTATTAATTATTGTATTTTTCCCATTTGAACAACTGTAAACCTACTTTGCCCCACCCTGTATGAATATAATAATTAAGATATTGTCTTAGAAATTTAAATATCTTTAGAAGGTAATTGATCGCTTCCTTTCTAGACAAAATGGCATAGATTTGTCTTTTTCTGTTCCTTCCCACTAAGCACAATGATAATATAAATGCTGGAAATAAAACAAAAGACAACAAAAGGAGAGTTCTGACAGGTGGAAAGAAAGGCATACTAATTTGGAGCTTTAAGACTAGAGGAACAGAAGTTCTGGCCAAGATGGAGGCATAGGTAGAAACCCTTCTCTTCCTTGCACAAGCAAAAGGATAAAAACCAATCTAAAATCAATAAACAGTCAGAAGTGCCAGAAAATCAAACTACATGGAACTCCGACAACCACAGAATCAAAGAAACAGTCAGACATAGCAACCAGACCTGTAAGGCAGCAGACAGAGATAAACCATGGTGAGGCAGTGGACCGTGGGGGTGGGCTGGCTGCAGTGAGGCGAGGTGGCAGTCTGTGCAGGAGGGGCTGACTTAAGGGGAAACTGAGACTCAGAGGTGGTTGTGGACTACAGCAGTTGTCGCGATGGGAGAAACTCCTGTCTCACATGAGAATTCATTGAAAAGTGAGCTAGAGATGAGGAGGTGAACTGCATTGTTCCTTCTTTGGCCCCTGCCCCACAGGCAGTGCCAATGCCCAGCAAAGAGGTTTGCCCTGCCCTGGTGAATACCTAAGGCCCTGCCCCCTTACCACTTAACGGGGCCCCGAACAAAGAAAGAGGGCCAAAATGTAAGTGCAGAGCAAAACCCCACAAAGAGAGCTAAGCAATGAGGTGATAACCAACCCATCTGATGGAGAATTTAAAGCCCTGGTAATCAAAATGCTCACAGAACTGATTGAGTTTGGTCGAAAAATGAAAACAAAACAAAACAAATAAAAGATGCTCAAAATAAAATAAAGTAAAATATTCAGGGAACCAAGAGTGACAGGAAGGAAACCAGGACTCAAAGCAACAATTTGGAACAAAAGGAATAAATAAAGATCCAGCCAGAACAGAACAAAGAAACAAGAATTCAAAAAAGTGAAGAGTCTTACCAACCTCTGAGACAACCTGGAACGTTCCGATACCCGAATTATAGGGGTTCCAGAAGAAGAACAACAACAGCAAGAAATTGAAAACTTATTTGAACAAATAATGAAGGAAAACTTCCCCAATCTGGAAAAGAAAATAGATTTCCAGGAAGTCCAGGAAGCTCAGAGATCCCAAAAAAGTTGGATCCAAAGAATACCCAAAGGCACATCATCATTAAGTTACACAAGATTAAAGACAAGGAGAGAACCTTAAAAGCAGCAAGAAAAAGGGAGACAGTTACCTACAAAGGAGCACCCATTAGACTATCAGCTGATTTCTCAGAAGAAACCTTGCAGACAAGAAGGAACTAGAAGAAGTATTTGAAGTCATGAAAGGCAAGGACCTACATCCAAGAATATTCTATCCAGCAAAGATATCATTTAAAATGGAAGGGCAGATAAAGTGCTTCCCAGATAATGTCAAGGTAAAGGAGTTTATCATCACCAAGCCAATATTGTATGAAATGTTAAGGGGACTTATCTAAGAAAAGGAAGATCAAAAATATGAACAGTAAAATGACAACAAACTCAAAACTATCAACAAATAAACTTAAAAGAAAAGAAAAACAATGAAAACAAAAACTAAGCAAACAAGTAGAACAGGAACAGAATCAGAGAAATGGACATCACATGGAGGATTTTCAGTTGGGAGCGGGAGGGGACAAACGGGGGAAAGATACAGGGAAGAAGCATAATTAGTAGGCATTAAATAGACAGGGAGAGGTCAAAAATGGTATAGGAAACAGGACTCAAAGAACTTATATGTGCAACCTATGGACATAGACTAAGGGGGGGATGTTGGAGGGTTGTGGGGTACAGGTTGGAGGGGGAATAAAGGGGGAAAACTGGGAAAACCGTAATAGCATAATGAATAAAATGTGCTTTAAAGAGTTCTCTTATGGTTGGTAATTGTCATATCATATTGCCTATTTTGACAATTTGCAAATAACTGGTTTTAAAATAAATGATGGGTAACCACACCACTAAAAAAAAAAAAAAAAAAAAAAAACCAGAGAAACAGTGTAGTTCAAGATGTCATATAACCCTTTCTCCCCAAAGCCCTGCACACAACAGAATAAGGACACAGCATTTCACTGATGCAGACACCGGCCCGCAGTGTCCAAGGCATTATGGATGAGACATGAGATACATTCACACGGACTACTGAGTCCTGTGGAGGAAAAGGGACAGCACAGCTACCCTCTCAAGGGGAGGGTGTCTCCGAGTGGCCTGGCCACTCTCTCTAGGGGAGAGTACCCCAGTCCTTGCCTTGATAGGTTTTTAATGGGTTTGTTTGTCCAGGAATACAGTTAAAGCTCATTAATCATTGTCAGGCAGTAAGGATCAAACAATAGACAGCATACAAAGAACTATGAGGTCTTATTCTGAGTCAGGGTCTGTCATCTAAAAGGCTACAAAACTTAAGGGACCAAACTCATTTCCTACCCAGCCCTTTTTCATTTAATTAAGAGCATTCTTAGCAAAGCAGATTTCACAGGATTTTACATATTCTTTCTTAAGCCTGATCACCCAGGGAAACCCGCCCTTTTCAGCACAGGGCTCACCGCCCTCTGTCATTTTTTCAGGATTAAGTCAGGCAGAGGAGGCAAGATAGCCAAGAAATTAGGAGACTTCTCACAGACAGAATGAAGACTCAGGCTTTGTCAAAGCTGAGGGGCGAAGGTCCATCACCCCTTTTTGCTGTAGCCCCCCAAGTCCTTCCCTGGGGCCTCCACATGATCATGTCTGCCTTAGGTCGTTCCCCCCTTGAGGAATCTTACCTGTCATTGGCTAACCGAGCAAGCACTAGGGGCCAGTTATGGGCGAAGTAAAAGGAGCAGAAGCGGCGCTCCTGCCAGGGAGATAAGCTTTGTCTCCTTAATGGCTTATGGTCCGAAGATCGCTCACTCAGCCTTAGCCATGGGGGTTGGGGGGTTATAGCTCCTGAAACCAGGCAGGATGGCTCTCAACACTTCACAATCCTCAACCTAGATCCCTAAATCCCAGGTAGATTCATTTTTTCCCCCAGATCAGAAGGGAGTCCCAATGACAACCCCAGGATATAGCCTGGCAGAACTGGAAGGACAACCAATCAGAAGTCCCTAAACCCCCAATAATAAGCAGCCAGTGTGGGTGCCCTTCTTCCCTGCTGGACCTGAGACTACTCCCTCATCCAAAGACACTGTGCAACCAGAAACACCAGAAAAGGGGAAAGTGCACCTCAAATTGCTCAGCTCAAGAAGCACTTTCTTTACATACTAGATCTGAGACTCCCTTCACCAAGAGATGTGGCATGGCCAGGGGCTACAGTGAAAGGGATCCCACTACAATAAGCACCTAGCCTCTGAAGTGTTCTGTGGGCCCAGAGGTCAGAGTGTCCCACTTAGAGACCCCTAGAGAGCTGGTCTGGGAAAGCCCTTCTGCCTCCTCAGGCAGCACCAGCAGGGGCTAGTGAGAGCTATAGCAGCATCAGATAAACAGAGCAGACAAGCATAGCACCACAAAGCCTTTTACAACTAAATAGGCTACAAAATAAGCCCTGATGTGTGTGTTAACCCTAAACAGCGTGAGTTTCTGACATAATTTAAACATTTAGAGAGTCTCCTAACTTAATGGCCAACATGTCTAATACTGCAAAAATTCCTGTCATACCAAGAGCCAGGAAAATCACAACTTGAATGAGAAAAGGCAGTTAACAGCAATGTGAAGCTCAATCGGATGTTGGAATTACCTAGCCAGGATTTTAAAACAGCCATTATAAAAATGTCTCAATAAGTGAGTACAAATTCCTTTATAACAAATGAAAAAAGAAAATCTTATCTGTTGTGCGTGGGTCACCGGCCAGCAGTGACCACGGAACGCTGTGGATGGCTCGACAAAACACACGAGAAAAAACAACACATGCACAGAAACAGACTAGTTTCTGTGGAGAAGTAGGGACAAAATGGCCACCTCCCCTAGTGGGGAGCGTGCCGATTTACCATCCATACCTGCTTTTATTGGGCTCATTTTGCATAATAATTCAGGTAAAGTACAGTACTCATTAGGGGGAAGTAAGGAGCTATAGAAAACAAAGAACTCTGCCAGTCTATTGAGTTGGGGGGTCAAAGAGCTGTAAGACTGAGGAACAAAATAACTTCCTCCTAAGACCCTTCTCATTCAACTGAGAGCATTCTAAACAAAGAAGGTTTCACAGTAATTTACATATTCTTTCTTAGGCCTGATCACCCCGGGGAATCCGCACTTCTCAGTACCGAGTTGCACCACCCTGTCATTGTTTCAGGCTTAGGTGGAGCAAGGGAACTAAGGCAACCGAGAGACAAGGAAGTTTTTTTCCCAGATGCTGAGAACTCAGGCTATGTCAAAGCCGAGGAGCGAGGGTCCATCACCCCCTTTTGCTGCAGCCCCCAAAGTCCTTCTTTTGGGGGGCCTCCCAAAGTGATCGTGCCTGGCTTAGGTCGTTCCCCCCGTGGGGAATCTTACCCGTCTTTGGCTAACCGACCAAGCTTTTTGGGGTTCAGTCATGAATAAAGTAGCAGAAGCAGCATTCCTGCCAGGAAGATAAGCTTTTGTCTCCTTGCTGGCTTTTGGTTCCAAGGGCGTTCCCTTAGCCTTAGCCTAGGCGGGGGTTTCAGCTTCTGATACCAGTCAGGGCGGTTCCCAACACTTATCAAAGAAATAAAAATGTTAAAAAATACATAAAAATTATAGAGCTAATGTCAGAAATCCAAAACTTAATGAGGCTCAGTAATAGAGTGGAGATGATCAAGTATAAAACCATTAAACTTGAAGACAAAACAACATAACCAACGCCATCTGAACAATATAGAGAAAATAGACCACAAAATAATAATCAACCTCAGGGACCTGTGGAACAATAACAAAAATGTCCAACATCTGTATCATTGCAGTTCTAAAAGGAGAGAAGAAAGAGAGTGGACTGAAAAACTTTTTGAAAAAACAATGGGTGAAAACTTCCCAACTTTGACAAAAGACCTTAGCCCTCAGACGCAAGAAACTAGGCAAACCACAAATAGGATTAATCCAAAGAAATTCATGCCAAGATACATTATAATTATTATTTTTAAAATATATTTTATTGATTATGCTATTACAGTTGTCCCATTTTCCCCTCTTTATTCTCCTCGGCCCTGCACAGCCCCTCCCACCCACATTCCCCTGCTTTAGTTCATGTCCATGTGTCGTATATATAAGTTCTTTGGCTTCTTCATTTCCCATACTATTCTTAACCTCCCCCTGTCCATTTTGTACCTACCATTTATGCTACTTATTCCCTGTACCTTCCCCCCATTCTCCCCTCCCCCTACCCCACTGATAACCCTCCATGTGATCTCCATTTCTGTGATTCTCTTCCCATTTTAGTTGTTTGCTTAGTTTATTTTTGTTTTGTTTTGTTTTTTATGTTCAGTTGTTAATAGCTGTGAGTTCATTGTCATTTTAGTGTTCATATTTTTTATCTTCTTTTTCTTAGAGAAGTCCCTTTAACATTTCATATAATAAGAGCTGGGTGATGATGACCTCCTTTAACTTGACCTTATCTGGGAAACATTTCTGCCCTTTATCTTCCCTTTTATTATAAATGATAGCTTTGCTGGATAGAATATTCTTGGATATAGGTCCTTGCCTTTCATGACTTTGAATACTTCTTTCCAGCCCCTTCTTGCCTGCAAGGTGTCTTTGGAGAAATCAACTGACAGTCTGATGGGAACTCCTTTGTAGGTGACTGTCCCCTTATCTCTTGCTGCTTCTAGGATTCTCTCCTTCATTTTTACCTTAACTAATGTAATTATGACGTGCCTTGGCATGTTCCTCCTTGGTCCAACCTCTTTGGGACTCTCTGAGCTTCCTGGATTCCCTGGAAGTCTGTTTTCTTTGCCAGATTGGGGAAGTTCTCCTTTATTATTTGTTCAAATAACTTTTCCACTTGTTGTTTTTCCCCTTCCCCTTCTGGTACCCCTATAAGTCGGACGTTGTTATGTTTAATGGTGTCCTGGAGGTTCCTAAACCTCTCCTCATTTTTCTGAATTCTTATTTCTCCATTCTTTTCTGCTTGGTTGTTTCTTTCTTCCTTCTGGTCCATTCCATTGATTTGAAACCCAGTTTTCTTTCCATCTCTATTGGTTCTGTGGTGCATTTTTCTTCATGTCACTTATTGTAGCCTTCATTTGTTCATCTAATTTGTGACCAAAATCAACCAATTCTGTGAGCATCCTGATCACCAGTGCTTTGAACTGTGCATCTGATAGGTTGGCTATCTCTCATTCACTTACAAGTATTGGCCACAAGGCTTTCATTTCTGTTTGAGCCATCTCCCCCACCCCCACTTTGGTCTGGTTGCGAGCCTGTTACGTATGAGGGGCGGAGCCTTAGGTGTTCACCAGGGTGTGGCAACCCAGTCACTGGGTTGTATGTGGGGGCGGGGTCTGAGAGGGAACAATGTCACCTGCTCCACTCTCTCTAGGACTTCAGTCCCCTCTGCTGCTTCCCACAAGCAGATTGGGACCTTCTGGTGCTGGCTCCTGGGTGGGTGGGCTTGTGTACTTTCTAGGACTCTGTGGGTCTCCCCAAGGAGCTCTCCTGTGAGGCTGGAAGATTCTCCCGGCCTCAACCCCCACAGGTGTTTTCAATCGGTGCCTTTAGGCTTTATTTCCCAGTGGTGGGTCCCTGGGTTGCGCAGTCTGTGTCGCTGCCCATTTTTGCCTAGTTTATCTGAACACGAATGTGTGACTATGGACAGCCAGCTGCCTTGCACACTTCACTGAGTCTGCTCGTTGCCTGCCGCACCCAGGGTTTGCCACTGGGTCCGTCAGCTGCACCTGCATGTCTGGGGTCAGCCAACTGCCGCCTGCAACCTGCACGCCCGTGTCTGCCAGCCACCACTTTTTCCTGCCGGGGCCCCTCGACCCCTCTCGGTGGCCTCCGACTCCACCCCTCCTTACCGGTCTGGATGAATGGTTGTCAGACTTCCGTTCAGTTCATTTCTCTCTGCTCTGGTTGGGCTTTTTTGTTTCTAAATGTTTGTTGTCCTTAGTTTTGGTTGTGCGAGGAGGCACAATGTGTCTACCTATGCCTCCATCTTGGCCAGTAGATCGGGTTTTCTTTTATAAATTAAAAGATGTGCTTTATACTCTGATTAATCCTATTTGATATCATTATTTTCTTTTAAGACAATTTTAGCCCTGGCTGGTGTGGCTCAGTGGACTGACCTCTGGCCTGTGCACTGAAAGGTTGCTGGTTTGGTTCCCAGTAGTGCACATGCCTGGGTTCAGATTTAAAAAATCTTTAAATGCTGAAACAATAATAAGATATAAGTATTCCAAAACATTAAAAGAGAGAGCACAATAAAGAATACATAACTATTGCTGAAAGGGAGCATTAATAAGTTCTGAATGTTATAAGTAAAGTAAAAGGCATATTGAAGAAATGTAAACAAAAAGAAAACAGGATAGTAATGAAATATTCATAAAAATTAAATCCAATGAAAGAAGAATTGATTCAGTCAAAAAGTGCTATGTCATATTCTAAAGGCTATAATTCAAACAGATATAACCATTTTAATTCCTTATGCAACAGGTGTCATAGTATCAATAAAGCAAGAAATGATTAGAGATCAAAGGAAGAAATGGCAAAAACTAATATAAAATAATAAGCACAGGAATGGAAAAACAAAAAAATAGAATCATATTCAATTAGGAAAAACCATGTAAAATTGAAAAATATAATACTTCTAAGAAAAAAAAGAGATAAGCCACTATTAAGACCAATCAAGAAAGCCTGGTGAAGGAAGGGGCTTGAGACTGGTGCCACCTGGAGGTGGGGAAGAAAAGAGCATCTACCCAGAGCCCAGGAGAAAGCATGGGGCATGGGCCTGAGCCACATGTGGGGGTTCCTGAGAGGCTGTAGACCTCCCTGCACCTGAGACATTGATGCAAACAATCTGTACTGGGGGCAGCATTTTAACAAATCCTCAGTTCCTTAGTGACTCTAAATAAAGTAAAAACAGACATTGGACTGGGAAGTGAGTCTGTGTGTACCCTGCCCTCATCTCATCAGATAAAGCCTTCTGACTCCCTGAGACCCCAGCCTTCACATGATGAACTTCAAAATTGTTCCAGGGCCGGTGTTGAAGTTTGGACAGATAACGAATAATAGCAACAGCCAAGTGGTCATAAGAACAAAGTTTAACTTCCAGCAGACAAATGGCAAACTTCTGTTTACAAAAGGAGATGTCATCCTTGTCATTCTGGAGAAGGAAAGGAGATATGAAGCCTGGAGAAAAGCCTGTGTCTCCCAAGTCCAGAACATTGGAGAGCCTCCCACAGGACTTCATGCAACTGCCATTAACAAAAGCTATTATGATGTGGTGCTACAGAATATTTGGGGAACAGAAAATGAATATTATAAAGAACTCCAGATTGTTCTTTCAACATGTCTGTGGCCATTGCAGACCAAAGAGAAGTGAAGTTCTGCGAGTACTTTATATTTAATGAAAAAGCTAGAAGAATATGTTCTTCCCAGCAAATACTTATGCAGTCTTTAGAAGAATGCAGCAAGTTACCTGGAACTCAGCAAAAGGTTGGCAGCTGCATTTTAAATCTGATGCCACAGATGAAAGTCTTCTACCTTGTTTATTGTGCTATCTGCAGTGGATGTTCTCATGGAAGATTATCATCCAGATAGATGATATTCAAAAAGCCATGACTGCCTTCAAAAACCCTTGCAGCCCAGGGTCAAGACCTTCAGAAAAGGAGTTCGAGATCCTGAGGGAAGCCATCTGGAGCTGGGAGGGAGATGACACTGACCCTTGGGCAACATCACTTACATGTCCCAGGTCATGCTTCCATGTGCGGAAAGTGAGGAAAAGAATGAAAGATAACTTCTACGCTTCCTAAATATTTTGGTAATGTGGTCTGTCAGTCCCAAGTTGAATGGTTTTCTCTATCAGGGAAAGCTGCCAATGACAGGAATGACAATCACAAAGCTTGAGGACAGTAAAAATGACAGAAATACATTTGAAATATCAGCGAGCATGAGTAGGTGGAAATGAATGCCATGCAACAACCAGCAGGATCTCGATGAATAGGTGGACCATCTACAGAAGCAAACGAAAGCTGCATCTATCAGCAACCTCACCATTAAGTCTCATTCTGGGCCATCTCATATGCTCTCCTCCCATTCAATCACCAATCCAGCAAGCAGTGGCAGCACTCTGGTGTAGCTGTCGCCCACCTACCACATGCTGCCCCACACCTCCCAGCATACTGCTCCACACACTGCTATCAACTAGGGTATCAGAGCCTCCAAAGACTGCTACACCACCAACCTTGAGCTCTCTGCCACCGCACCTCCCCTCTGGCCCTTAGCTGTTCTCTGCCTCAAGGAGGATTGTAAGTAACTGAGTCCCAAGCACATGAAAAGCTGCCACATAAGCACAAACCCAAGTAGAAGCCTTCAGACATTGAATTTGCGCTGGGAAAAATCACAGCTGCTTTGGAAGGAGACACACAGATTCTGGAAGTCATCTAAACTTAATAGCACAAGTGCCAAAATACTACAAACACTCAATTCAAGTTCACACAAAGAAGCTGCTCCCCAAGCTTTGCATCCAGAAGAAGAAAAAAATAGAGTTGAAAACACTAGCAGCATTGGTCTGACAGTGATAGAAGAACAGAGTCTTGTTGATACTGTCTATGCACTGAAAGAAGAAGTCCAAGAATTAAGATAGGATAGCAAGATGAAATCTATGGAGGAAGAACAGAGAGCCCACAAAGGCCTGGAAAAGCAGGTGAGGAAAGGTCTAAGGAACACAAACGGCCCCGGTTGGGATGAGACCAGCTTCCAAGAAACAACCTTATTTCTTTCTCGAAGACCAGTTGTGAGACCAAGCTGGGAGGCCCGTGACCCCAGCCATTGGGACATTCAGGCCCCAAGGCAGGGCTGGATGAAAGTCATCTTGTTTTCTGTGCACAAAACCCTGGAGTTTGTCACAGGACTAGAAATGATCACACTGTTCTCAAAGAATCCAAACATGAGGTAGACACCAAGAACCAAACAGTGTTCATCTTACTCTGGAAACATTTCGATGACCTCATGTCACAGTGAGTGCAGGGACTGACAGAAAATCCTGGTCTTTCGGTCATTTATGGAACATATGTAAATATTATATATTCATGGGTCATGTAAATACCCCATTTTGAATGCATGTCCCTGATTGTTCTGTCTGGACTGGTTCCCATGCTAGAACTTCCCTCCGTTAACCATTTCGTTCCATGAACTGAAAATCTATTCACACACACACAGAAAGCCAAAACGTGGAGGGTGCCCAAATGGCATTTGGTAGGTGCTTGACTGCTCTCCAGCAGTCTTCACAGTGCTCTAAACATACTTCCCACTTTGTACACCTAACTAATGTAACTGAAAGGGTTTTTTTAAGCTCCTCCAAGGAAATAAATGCTAATCAGACATAAAAGTTAGGCAGTATAAAGCTTTTTATTGGGGTTTGTGCGCTCCCAGGAGAGGCTTTCTCTGTCCACACAGCGATAAAGCTGAGAAAAGTCCATGCAGTGCAGAGAACACAGCGGGGTTTTATTCTGGTTGGCCCTCTTCGTGGGGGCTGGTGATTGGCTCCCTCCGAACAAAGCAGCAACACATCATTGGTGGCTCTTCTCACGCCCTGGTTTGACATCAGCCATCTCTTCCCAGTTGTAGTTCAGCCACCATGAGTAATTGTAGTCCAGCTGCCATTTTGACTGTAGTCCAGCCGCCGCCTTGTCCTACCCTGCCCATCCTGACAGTAACCTCACTATAGCTACAAAGGCACCTTAATGCTATTGGAGAGTCTTCAGTTAAAGCAAAGTTGATGCAGACCCCAGCTTGTGGGGTCTACATCATTATGGATGAAATTAGACATTCACATGGACTACCGAGTCCGATGGAGGAGAAGGGACAGCATGACTTTTCTCTCAAGGGGAGCAAAAGCCTCAGCCCTTGCTCCAGTGAGCTTTTATTGTCTTACTGGGCACATTACAAGAAGGTCCTCATTAACTATGCACAGGATCAATTTAGGTGGTTACCTTATACAGAAAACAATGGAGCCAATGCTGCTAATCACATCACAGAAGAGGGATATTTGCAAATGAAAAGGGAAAAGTAGTTGAACCAGTTACACTCATCCTTGGAAGGTTTAGCATGGTTTTTAGGAAGTTGCTTTGTAGTAATTGTCCTTAATTCAGGGTGAGGGAGTTTTAGCAAAAAGCAAGACTCATAGTGACCTAGGTACATTGTAGGCCTGATTCCCCACAGGAGAACCTATCTGTGGGCATGGGTCCTGTGCATCTTCCAGTGGGAGCTGGGCCCACACCATGCAGAATATTCTACTACATAAAGTTGCAGTCACCCACTTGTGATGGTTCAGACTGCAGCACTCTGGCTGATTGAGGGAGACTCTCAGCCTCAGCCATGAATCTGAGGAGCACTCACCCAGCCCACCCTGTCCAGCTACAGGAGTGTGCTCTCGCCTGCTTCCTGTGACTGTTGTGATCACCAGAGTATTCACTGTACTTGGAGTCACCATGTAGGCTCTAACAGGCAGGCTAGTTTTTAATAAGTTCACAAAGCACACTCTTTTGTCCTCCCAGCAAAAGAGAGAAAGCTTCACTAGAACCTGTAAAGAAAATGCATTGTTCATTACACACCACTGCAGTGATGAAGACCAATCAAGGGGATGCTGTGAGATGACTTTGATGGGTTAGATTTCTTTGTCAGGCCAACATTCTCTCTGAGCTCTGTTTTACCACAGGATGCCACAAGCATTACTGCAGTGCTCAGTGGGAAAGAGAAGTGTTTCTTTCTTTCAGCAAGAAGAAAGCAACATACGTCTTAAATTCCACCTAAGTATGACAGTTTAAATGTGGGTCCATTCCCTCCCTGCACACAAATGACAGAGCAGAGGGAGGGCTCTAGAGGCCTCAGCAGCCTGGGCAGGAGATCCTATGGAGCCCAGCTTGTCCTTCAGCCTCGGAGAAAGGGTCACAGTGTCACAGGGACTGTGCTTTCCATTCTTCTCTTCTAAAGGTGTTGTTTTTAAAGTGAGATAACCTCTTTATAGAACAGGTGTTATATTTTTAAAAACCAAAATTGTTGTACCATGCATTAGAGATTTCTCAGAAATACCTATTTGGCAACATATGTGACTTTTTGTGATTTATGTTCTATTTATTGGTCAAGGGACCCTTTCCACTGCATCAGAATCTTCTGGTGCCTATGATCTGGGCAACTTTGGAACCAGTTGTTTTTCTGGCTGGCTTTCATGTTTTTTTTTCCATGACCTTGCTAACAGTCCCCGTGTCTGCTCATCTCCCAGTGGAGGGCAGTCGCTGAGGCCCAGCATCAACCTGACTGCACTTGACCTTTCAACTAGAATTGCCAACTTCCCATAGTTAGCATTTTGTTCGTTAGTGTGGGGACTAGAAGAGATTGTCATTTTTTTCTGTAAGCCCTATTTTTATAGTAGTATTTTTCTGATGCTGCCTAAGACATTGCAGTGAGAACCAATTAAATTTGTGGGTACTGAAGTTTGCTGTCGGAAGCAACTCTTAGCTCAGGAATAGCAGCCATCCCCTGATCTCCCCACCACTTTGTGATGGGCAATTTTGCCGTCAGCATCCCAGACAGGTCTCTTACAGAACCTGCCTTAACTGTTGACAGAAGCATCAAGTGAGAACACGGGTTACTACTGTTCCTTCCTCTGATGGGGTGATAGTTGAGATGCTTGGGTGATGCGTTACCCTTTCTTCCTGTGGATCCAATATTTCACTAAACTTTTTAGGAAACAGAGAAAATGCATTTGAGAGCAATTCTTACTACAAAGCTGCCTTAGTTTGTAAATAGGCTGCATTCATTTCTCCATGTGACCTTCCAAGGGGTTGGGAATTGATGTGACCAGTAGACAGGGGCACTTCTCTGCTCTCACTTTTCATGGGTGAGGGGACAAAGCCATTGCTACCCTGACATGTGAAGCACTTTCTGTTGCACACGGTGTTGAGATGTGGCATCAGAAGCTCTGTTCACTGTGCGAGAGCCAAGGCAGTTTCACTGCCAAGTACTATCACATCTTCAAAAAGCCCATATTCCTACATTGTGTAAGTCTCTTAAACACATACATAAAAGATAAAATAGCTTCCATTCATATGACAGCTCTACCATAACCCTAAAATTAAAACCTATTAAAGAAAGCACACAAAAGGCCTAAAAATCAATCCATCATAAAGATAAACACCAAAAAGCTTTAATGAAATGCTAGTAAAAATAATCCAATAATATGTCAAAAGAATAAAAAGCAGTTCTTAGTCCCTTAATGAAATGATGAGTCAATATTAAGAAAACTATTAATAGGATTCACCACAGTAATTGGTTAAAGGTAGAAAAAAGTAAACAGTATTTTTGATAAAGACTGAAAAAAGTTAGTAACATCTAATATAAATTCTTGGTTAAAATTCCTGTTTAGAATCAAGAAATATGTACACATCGAAGTAAATTATTTTTAAATAGCAATTATAAGCACTAACATTTTATTATATTCAGAAAAAAATATCTACTACCACAGCTATTATTTGGCATGTTTTAGAAGTTCTAGATAGTCAACAAGGCAATAAAAATTGAAAACTATAAATACAGAAAAGAAAAAAAAAGCACATTATCTTTATGTGAAAAACAAAGATGATCAATTGGGGAAATATTGAAAAGAATACAGCAATTCGGTAAGGCAAACAAGTATAAAACTGGTTTAGAAAAACCAATCATGTTTCCAACATGCCCACAATAACCAAAAATAAAATAAAATAGAATAAAACCAAGTCACAAAATGTGTAAAGTACATACATGCCTAGAAATAAACTTACTATAAAAGTATAGGACCTACATAAAGAAAACAAAATATATTACTGAAGTATAAACAAAAACTATAATTAAAGTTTATTTGTACTATGTGCCTGCTTGAATGTACTAAGTTTCCTCAAATCAAAATACATAAATGCAATATAAACTTTTTCAAAATAAATACAGCTGACGCTTGTACAACATGGGTTTGAACTGCATGGGTCCATTTACACATGGAGTTTTAAAAATAAATGTACAGTCAGTCAGACGTTGATATTCCAGATTTTGCTTTCTCAGATTCAACCAACTGAAGACTAAAAACAATATTTTCTATCTGTGACTGGGAGTCCACGGATGTGGAGGGCTGACACATTGTTCTACATCATTTTATATAAGGGGCTTCAGCATCCTAAGAATTTGGTTTCCTGGGGTCTTGGAACCAATCCCCTGTGGGCAGATATTGAGGGACAACTGTAGTTAAGATTTTGGGGAGTTAAAACTTATATAAGAATTTTGACTGTGTGGGGGGTGTTTGGGAGGGTGGATGGAGGGGAGTCAGCACCCCAGTCCTTGCACTGTTCAAGGTTCAACTGTATTGAATTTTTGTTTTCAAAATAAAAGGGCTTTCTTAACTATAGGGTATAGCAAATAAATTCTTCTGACTGAGAACTACTAGAAAATCTGGATAATTTTTTTTAAAGTTGTTTGAAAGCATCAAGAGATGCCAAAGCCACCAAATCTTGAGGAGCCAGCAGATCAGAGAGAAAGAAACCCTCTGAGGTGAGCCCAACACTAACTCCTAAGTTCCCCCTTAAGGAATTTGCCAATTAATACACATCAGACCAAGAAATTGAAAGTCTGTCCAGAAAGCAGATGCGAGGTGCAGAAAGGCTGAGAGGCTTAAGGAGCTGGGGAGACAGAAGTGTTCAGTCACTAAGGCATGAGGGTACTAGATCTGGCTAGAAGAGAAACGCAAAGAAGCGGGCCTGACCCCTCAAGCTGCTGTTTCCTGCACTGTCTGCTATTTCTGCGTGCAGACAGCACAGGCCCGAGTCCGAACGCAGAGCAGACAGCAGCTGCGAAGAGGGCGACTTCTAATCAAAACTCCATTTCCATAAATTCCTGATGTTGAAATATTTCTTGGAAGAGCCCTAGGACAAGAAACAAATGTCATCAAGCTAATCCCCTGGGAAAACTCGAGTGTCTGTTAGTGAAAAAAATATATATTAACTGTTCACCTACAATATTTTGTTTTGCATTGAATTGCTCAGAAGGAAGAAAATCTTTTTCCTCAAAAATAATGAAAACCACAAAAATAAAAGATGTATTACTTTTCAAACAGAAATAATAGATTTAGTGAGAGAATAAGAAGAAGCTGGAGCAAACAGCTTCTTAAGAGCTTTACTGAGAAATAATTCTCATACTATACAATTGATCCACTTAACGTATATAATTTTTTTAGTGTATTTACATCTATGGCAATATGTGTAACCATGACCACAGTGGATCTGAGGACATTTTCATCACCTCAATAGGAAACATTGAACCCATTAGCTACTACAGCCCTAGTCCCATAGCCCTTCCCCACCCCTAAATAACCTTTAAGTTACTTTCAGTCTCCAGACATTTCCCTGCTCTGAACTGTCGTAAAAATTGAATCATAATATATAGAGTTTCATTTAGCATAAATTTTCAAGGTTCATCCATGTTGTAGCATAGAGTAGTATGTCCTTTCTTTTTATGGACAAATAATATTCTAGCGCATGGATCTACTACATTCTGTTTCTCCGTTTATCAGTTGGTAGACATTTGGGTTGTATGAAATGTTGGCTACAATGAATAATCCTTCTGCAAACATTGATGTGCAGGTTTCTATGTGGATATATGTGTTCATTTCGAGTAAATATGTACCTGGGACAGGAATTCCCCCATTAGATGGTCTTAGCACCCTTGTCTAAAATAAGTTGGCCGTAGTTATGTGGGTTTATTTCTGGGCTTTTGCTTTCAGTGTTCATTTTTGTGTATTGATACTGTATCCCACTACTTTGCTAATTCATTTATTAATTCTAATATGTTTTAGTGGATTCTGCAGGATTTTCTATATACAAAAATCATGTTATCTGTTAATAAACATAGTTTTAGTCTTCCTTTTCAATATTAATTTCTTCTATTTCTTTCCTTGGACTAATTGCTCTGGCTAGAACCTTTAGTATAACATGAAATAGAGGTGGTGAGAACCGACATCCTTGTCTTCCTTCTGATCATTGAGGGGAGGCTATCAATATTTTACCAGTAAATATGGTGTTGAATGTGGGTTTTTATTAGGTTGTGGATGATCTTTTTTTTATTCCTGGTTTGTTGAGTGCTTTTATCATGAAAGAGTTGCATTTGGTCAAACATGTTCTTTTTTCTAAGTCTATTGAACTGTCTGTCATGTGCTTTTTTTTAAAGATTTTATTTATTTATTTCTAGAGAAAGTGGGGAAAAAAGGGAGAAAGAGAGGGAGAGAAACATTGATGTGTGAGAGAAACATCAACCACTTGCGCCTTACACGTGCCCCAACTGGGGATGACACCAGTGACCCAGACATGTGCCTTGACCAAGAATTGAACCAGAGACATTTTGCTTTGTGGGACAATGCTCAACAAACTGAACCACACTGGTCAGGGTATGATTTTTATTTTCTATTCAGTAAATGTGATGTGTGCCATTGATTTTCAGATGTTGAACCAATCTTGTGTTTCTAGGATAAATCCTACTAGTTTGTGGCATATAATGTTTTCTTTTAATGTAGCTAGGCTTGCTTTGCTAGTATTTTTTAGAATATTTTAGTTCATATTCATAAAATTTATTGGTCTGTAGTTTTCATTTCTTGCGATGTTTTTGGTTTTGGTATGAGGGTAACATTGGTCTCATATAGAGTTGGGAAACATTCCTTCATTCTTCAGTTTTGTTGAAAGAGTTTGTGAAAAATTGGTATTAATACTTTTTTAAATATTTGGTAGAATTTGGTGGTGAAGCCATCTGGGTTGGACCTTTTCTTTGTGGGTAGTTGTGATTTTTTTAATAACTACTCGAATCTCTTCACTTGTTATAGATCTGTTCAGATGATTTCTTTTTGAGTCAGTTTCAGTAATTATATCTTTCTAGGAATTTATCATTTCATCAAATTTATCTAATTATTGACATACAATTTTTCATGGAATTCCTTCACAATCTCTTTTCTTTTGAAAATGTCTTTAGGGCCAGTGTACTGTCCCCTCTATCATTTCTGTGATTTGGGTCTTACCTTTTTTTGGTGTGTGTGTCATTAAGGGAAAACTGTTTTTCTATTCAGAGATCACAATATTTCTGACAGCAAATGCCTAAATGCTCCAAGTAATTCTCCAGTTCTCTGCAGATGCCAACGGGGTATCCTACAATTTAATTCAATTCTGACACTAACTACCCAGAGTTAGTGCAAACCCCACAGGTTAATTAAAGGCTGCCACTTCAGATGATGGTTCCAAGTAGTGGATCCTCAAGTTGCCTACACTTCTGTCCAACTTGGCTCCAAGTCAGAAGTTCGTACAACACCCTCTTCAGATTCACTAATTTGCTTTATTTTTAAAATTATTTTTGTTGATTATGCTATTACACTTGTCCCAATTTTTCCCACTTTGCCTCCCTCTCCCCAGCACCCCCACTCCCTCAAGCTATCCCCACACCAATGTTCATATATGCATGGGTCATGAATATAGGTTCTTTGGCTTCTCCATTTCCTATACTCTACTTTATATCCCCATGGCTATTTTGTAACTACCTATTTGTACTTAAGCCCCTTACTGCTTCACCCATTCCCCTATACCCTCCTCCCATCTGGCAACCATCAAAACACTCTCCATATCCATGATTCTGTCTCTGTTCTTGTTTTCTTAGTTTGTTTCTTAGATTCAGTTGTTGATAGATATGTAGTTATTGCCATTTAATTGTTCATAGTTTTTACCTTCTTTTTCTTAAATAAGTCCCTTTAACATTTCATATAGTAATGGTTTGGTGATGATGAACTCCTTTAGTTTTTTCTTCTCTGGGAAGCACCTTATTTGCCCTTGATTCTAAATGATAGCTTTGCTGGTAGAACAATCTTGGCTGTGGGTCCTTGCTTTTCATGACTTTGAATATTTCTTGCCAATCCCTTCTAGTCTGGAAAGTTTCTTTTGAGATATCAGCTGACAATCTTATGGGGACACCCCGTAGATAACTAACTGCTTTTCTCCTGCTGCGTTTAAGATTCTCTCTTTATCTTTAACCTTTGGCATTTTAATTATGATGTGTCTTGGAGTGGGCCTCTTTGCATCCATACTGTTTGGGACTCTGTGCTTTCTGGACTTACATGTTTATTTCCTTCATCAAATTAGGGAAGTTTTCTTTCATTATTTTTTCACATAGACTTCTAATTTCTCGCTCTTTCTCTTTTCCTCCTGGCACCCCTATGATACGACTATTGGAATGCTTGAAGTTGCCCCAGAGGCTGCTTACACTATTTTCTTTTTGGGGGGTTCTTTTCCCTTCTTTTTGTTCTGATTGTTTGTTTTTTGGTTTCTCGTGTTTCAAATCATTGATTTGATTCTCGGTTTTATCCACTCTGCTGTTGTTTCCTTGTAGGTCAGGCTTCCAAGACAGGGAACCATAGCAGCTTTACCTAATACGTAGAAACAAACACAGGGAAGCTGCCAAAATGAGCAGACAAAAAAAACATGGCCCAAATGAAGAACAGATCAAAACTCAAAAAAAAAAAGAGCTAAATGAAATGGAGATAAGCAATCTATCAGATGCAGAGTTCAAAACACTGGTTATAAGGATGCTCAAGGAACTTAGTGAGGACCTCAATAGCACTAAAAAGATCTAGTCAGAAATGAAGGATACACTAGTTGAAATAAAGAACAATTTAAAGGTAAAAGCACTAATTTGCTTTAATGGTTCACAGAACTGAGGAAAACATTTTCCTCACACTGGTTTATCATAAAGGGTATGATAAGGATAGAGGTGAACAGCCAGATGAAGAGGTACATGGGGTGAAGTCTGGGAGGATCCCAAGTGCAGGAGCTTCTGTCCTCCCTGTATGGAGTGTATGGAGTTTGAAGTCACCACCCTCCCTACATGAGGATGTGTTCACTAACCTGGAAGCTCTCTGGGTCTCCTTTATTAGGGTTTTTGTAGAGATTACTACATAGGCAAGACTGATAGATTATTGGCCAAGGCAATTAACTAAATCTCCAGCCCTTCTCCCCTCCGGAAATCAGGAGGTGGTGCTGAAGTTCCAACTCTCCAGTTGCATAGTTGATTCCTCTCTGGCAACCAGTTCTCATCCTCCAAACATCACCTCATTGGCATGATGTTTCAATCACCTCACCTGGTGTGACTGAAAGGGTCAGAGTATGAACAACAAAAAGTCGTCCTTTCACTCTCTTCACTAAGGAAATTACAAGGGTTTTAGGAGTTCTGTGCCTTGAATCAAGGAGAAAGACCTTATGTAATTTCTTATTATGTCACAATATCACACTAAATCTAGCTAAAGTTTTGTCAATTTTGTTCTTTTTAAGAAAAATAGTTTTTGGTTTCATTGGTTTTCTCTATTTTTTCTACTTTCCATTTTACTAATTTCTGCCTTAATCTTTATTGTTTTCTTCCTTCTACATGGTATAAGTTTGATTGCTTTGCTTTTTCAGTGTTGTAAGGTGGAAGGCTAGATTGTAAATTTGAGATCTTTCTTAATATAGGCATTTTCAGCTATAAATTTCACTTGAACCACTGCTTTAGCTGCATCACCTAAGTTTTGATATGTTATGTCTTTATATTTATTCATCTCAAAATATTTTCTCATTTTCATTTTGATTTTTTCTTTAACCCACTGGTTATTTAGCTGTGTGTTGTTTAATTTCCACATATTTCTTTTTTAAGTATTTTTTATCAATTACGCTATTACAGTTTTCCCAATTTTCCCCCCTCCGCCCTGTACCCCCAACCCTCCAGCATCCCTTCCCCCCCTTAGTTCATGTCCATGGGTTGTACATATAAGTTCTTTGAGTTCTCTGTTTCCTATACCATTTTTTCTCTCTCCCCACCTATTTTATGCCTACTAATTTTGCTTCTTCTTCCCTGTACTTCCCGCCCCCAATTCCTCCCTTCCCACTCCACAATGAAACCTCTCCATGTGATATCCATTTCTCTGATTCTGTTCTTGTTCTAGTTGTTTGCCTAGTTTTTGTTTTATTTTTTTTTCTTTTCTTTTAGGTTCATTTGTTGATAGTTGTGAGTTTGTTGTCATTTTACTGTTCATATTTTTATCTTCTTTTTTTTAGATAAGTCCCTTTAACATTTCATATAATAATGTCTTGGTGATGATGAAGTCCTTTAACTTGACCTTATTTAAGAAACACTTTATCTGCCTTTCCATTCTAAATTATAGCTTTGCTGGATAGAGTAATCTTCGATGTAGGTCCTTGCCTTTCATGACTTCAAATACTTCTCTCCAGTCCCTTCTCTCCTGCAAGGTTTCTTTTGAGAATCAGCTGATAGCCTTATGGGTATTCCTTTGTAGGTAACTGTATCTTTTTCTCTTGCTGCTTTTAAAATTCTCTCTTTATCTTTAATCTTGTGTAACTTAATGATGATGTGCCTTGGTGTATTCTTTGGGTCCAACTTCTCTGGGACTCTCTGGGCTTCCTGGACTTCTTGGGAGTCTATTTCCTTCACGAGATTGGGGAAGTTTTCCTTCATTATTTGTTCAAATAAGTTTTCAATTTCTTGCTGTTGTTCTCATCCTCCTGGGAATATCCTATAAATCAGATATTGGAACATTTCAGGTTGTCCCAGAGGTTGGTAAGACTCTCTTCACTTTTTTGAATTCTTATTTCTTCATTCTGTTCTGGCTGGATGTGTATTTTCCCCTTTTGTTCCAAATTGTTGCTTTGAGTCCTGGTTTCCTTCCTGTCACTGTTGGTTCCCTGAATATTTTGCTTTATTTTATTTTGAGTATCTTTTATTTGTTTTTTCATTTTTTGACCAGTTCTGTAAATCAGTTCTTCGAATCAGTTCTGTGAGCATTTTGATTACCAGGGCTTTAAATTCTCCATCAGATAGGTTGGCTATCACCTCATTGCTTAGCTCTCTTTGTGAGGTTTTGCTCTGCACTTTCATTTGGGCCCTATTTTTTTGTTTGGGGTCCCTGTTAAGTGGTAAGGGGGCAGGGCCTTAGGTGTTCACCAGGGCAGGGCAAACCTCTTTGCTGGGCGTTAGCACTGCCTGTGGGGCAGGGGCCAGAAAGGGAACAATGCAGCTTGCCTGCTCCTCTCTAGCCCACTTTCCAACAAACTCTCATGTGAAACGTGAGTGTCTCCCACTGCAGCAACCACCATAGTTTACAGTCATCTCTGAGTCTCAGTTTGGTTTTCAGCCAGCCCTGACCACATGGTCCCCTGCCTGGTCACAGGTTCTTACCGGTCTAGTTATTCTGGTTGATTTTTTCTTTAATTCCTTCGTTGTTGGAGTTCCATGCAGTTTGATTTTCTGGTACATCTGGTTGTTTATTGATTTTAGATTGGGTGTTATCCTCCTTTTGCTTGTGCAAGGAAGTGAAGGTTTTGTACCTACGCCTCCATCTTGGCTGGAACTCTAATTTCCACATATTTCCTTCTCAATTTTTTTCCTGCTTTTGATTCCTATTTTTATTCTATTGTGGTCAAAGAACATACTTTGTGTTATTTTTATCTTTTTAAATTTATTGATATTTATTTTATGACCTTGCATATGGGATATCTTGGAGGCTGCATATGTGTGCACTTAAGAAAAATGTATATTTTGCTGTTATGTGGAATGTTCTATAGATTTCCGTTAGGCCTAGGTGGTTTATAGGGTTTTTCAAGTATTTTATTTCTTTGTTGATTTTCTGTTCAGTCGTCTTATCCATTATTGAAAGTGGGGCATTATTTTTGCTTAATTACCTATTTGTGCTTCATTTTTGTCAGCATTTGCTTCATATACTTTGGTGCTCTAATATTAGGTGCATATTTGTTTATAAGAGTTTTGTCTTCCTGGTGTATTGACCCTTTTATCATTATAAAGTATCCCTCTTTATCTCTAGTATTGTCTGTATTAATTTTCATTTTTTTTAGTTAAATTATAAAAGAAAGTTTATGAAATACAAGTGTAAGCAGACATAATTTTATTGAGCTTCATTTTATTGCATTTCACAGATGTTGTATTTTTTACAAATTGAAGTCAAGAGCCTCTGGCCAGCAGAAGGGTTGTGACTTGAGTTATGGAAGTGGTCTGGAGCTGACCCACAATATCTCTGAAGTCTGCCTGTACAAGCCTTTGAAGTTTCCACTTTCTTCAGTGACCTGTGTCTCACATGCACTTCATGACTACCTGTGCCACCCTGACCAGGCAATCAGAGTCGGAGGCAGAGTAAGCTGGTCACTCTTGAAAACCTCAGAAGGAAGGAGCCCTTTGATTATAGATGTTCAAAGGCACTAAGCATGAGGAGCCTGAAGAGTGTCTTTATTCTAGGTCCTGGTTACTCTAGGTCCTTGCTACCCAAGGTGTGAACAGCAGCACCAGTGTCATTCAGGCACTAACTGGAAATACAGAACTCAGATCTCCACCCCATGAGGCAGAGTCTGGATCTTACAGGTGATACATTAAAACTCAATAAGCAGTGGAAAGCTCCAAGGCTGTCAGCTCTGGTTGTGCACTGTACTCTCCAGTAGCATTCTTTATACCCACCAAGGCAGGTGGGTCCTACCACAGACACAAGAAATCCAAATTTTGGGGTGGCCCCAGCATGGGAGATTCTAACGTGCAGTCTATATGTCCTTGAGATTCCCCAGGACAATTAGTATCTCCTTCTACTACACCTCTGTCCTATCATTTGTGATAAACACTATTTTATAGAATGCTTCCTATGCCAACCATTTTACACTTATCTCCTCTTAACCTTTAAAATATCATAAACATGGCATTGGCATCTTCATCTTACAGAAGAGGAAATTGAGTCTTGGAGTTCAAGTACGTGTCCAACCTCATAGAGCCCTCCTTCTCTGTTGGGACTGTGTTAAGAGCTCAGTTGAGGCCAACCTATGTTTAATCTGAAAGTCTGGCCTCAAATCGCCATCATGCACATTTTGCACCATATCATAGCTCCATTCTTTTTCTTAAAAAGATTTTATTTATTTATTTATTTATTTATTTACTTATTTATTTATTTATTTGAGAGAGGAAGGGAGGGAGAAACAGAGGGAGAGAAACATCAATGTGCGGTTGCCTCTCGTGCAACCCTCCCCCGCCCCCACCCCAAATGAGGATCTGGCCTGCAACCCAGGCATGTGCCCTGACTTAGAATTGAACTGGCAACCCTTTGGTTCACAGGCCGCAACAATCCACTGAGCCACTCCAGCCAGGGCAACCTCCTTTCCTTCTGAAAGTTAGGGATCTGGGATGCTCATGCTAACATTCCCCATGTATTGGGTGGCTGCATGGATACTTCTGTGGTCCCCATGCTGGTCAGCAGAAGGGGCTCCTTCTGGTCCATTTACAATTTCCATTTCAGCTGCAGTTCTTGGCCCCTTCCAGCTTGCAGACATTTGCACAGGCTTCTCAAAGGCCTGTGCAAAATCTAGGTTTGTGGTCCCTTCACACCAAACTGTAAACCAGATCATCTGTTCAATCTGGCTTCCCATGGAAATGCTCCCCTCTACTTGGACATGTACCTCACCCTTATACCCAGGTCCCCACAAAAACCCAACAGAGATAAGTGAGTTACTCTGATGTTTATTTTGATGCATCTTAGTCCACACAGTTGGTATAAAATCAGGAAAAGTGAAGCATACACACACAAAAAAGGTCTGGAGTCTTAGCATCAGAAGGGCACCATATATACATCTACAGTTGGTGGCCAATACAAGTCATTGCCAGACAGTCCTTGGAGACAGAGAACAGCCTAGACCCAGCTGAGCCCTGAAAAACTCATGGCCCCAGGGGGTCTAGAGACTCGTCCTGATGTTCCGACCGCAAGAAGAATGTGGGAGCTCTAAAGGCGGTGTTTATTATTTATTTATCATAGTGATAATAGCAGCATAGCTAGGTATAAAAGCAGTTATAAACCATTTATATTACACAGAATTATTCAGGTCTCCATTCTACTTTGTGGTGTAAAACTGTTAACTGAATTTCCAGTGAGTAGTTTAGAAGATTAGTGATAATAAGGAATGGTAAATACATAGCACCATTTCACAGGCTTTTTTTTTTGTCACCGATTTCTCATCTAGACATGTGGCCAGGTCACCTACCCTCAAGGGCAAGTGGTCAAAGCCACAAGCTGTGATTTTTGCTAAGGGCTCCAGTTTTAGGTTTTTGCCCATTCATGGACAAGGCTTCCCATGGGCTGTGGGCAGTGAACGTCCCTGTGAGGACACTAGGTCACCCACAATAAGAGGGCTTTTGGCCAGTTGGGGTTTCTACCCACACTTTGGTTTTCTAAATGAGGTGGAGTGGGAGGGAGGTATCTTCTTTCAGATGAAAGAGAAGGGGCAAGATGGAGTTATTTTATTTCTGGGGAAAAAATGAAAAACAAGACAAAAATACTGACCTTGATTATACAGTTAGGATGTAAAGTTCCTTAGCTACTTCTTTAAGGTTTCAACACAAGGCTGATGGTCAACATATAAAGCAAACAATACTATGTACATATATGTAAAAAGTGTTATAAATAGGTTTTATAAACCATAGATATTATATACATCTTCAATCAATACTAACCCCACCCCCCAACTGCTTTCTGTTTGGTTTGGTTTGAGTTTGGGTTTTTTGGCTAGCTTTTAGGGGTTTTTTTGTGGGTTTTTTAAATTCTGTTTTCAGGTTTCCTTCCTCCCTTCCCTGTGTCTGCTCAGAGCCTCAGATGGACTATCTGGGCCCTTCATTCACGTTTTCGCAAGATCACATAGATGACGCCGCTGAGGAGGGCCAGTGGGAAGGCCACCCAGGCCAGGATGTAGGCGAATCCATAGGAGTAATCAGAGTTGAGGTGCCATTCTGAGTGTCTCACGGTGTAGATGGATGCTGCGCTCATCACACACAGACCTGGGGAAAGAGAGGGACAATCTGAGTGAAGGAGAGATCACAGTGAGGACCCCTCCCCACCACCCCCAGGGCAGGATCCACAGGACCCTGGGTGCCTGCTCACACCACCCACCGCTCCTGACCACACACCCCCAGGCTGCCCAAGGAGGCAGACCATGCTGTGTGAGAGGAGCACAGATAGCTCTGCAAGGAGTCTGCTGCCAGATCAGAACCAAGAGGAGGAGGCATGAAGATACAGGAACACTACACTTCTAATCCATGTGACCCCAGGAATCATCTCTGCCATGTTTTCTGCCCTACTTCTCTTGCTTTAACTATCACCAATTTCCACTTGACACAAGGTAGTCAGTGAGAATTTGGGTTGCAAGAGAAAACTTCCTATCTCTTTACAAGAATGATTGGGTGTGGGAGCTCCCTAATACCTGTGAGCCACTGTGCAGATGCATGGGGTGCTATCTGGAGCCAGTGAAGGTGAAATGGCCCTTTACTACTACCAGAGTGGTGTCATGGCCACAGTGCTGAGCTCCAGGCAGAGCACAGGGGCAGATGCCCCCACAAGTCCCCTTAGCAGGACGGCCACATGAGATGGAGCAGGCAATGCTGACAGGCACTACCAGGCAGACAGCAGGACACATGGAAATGAACAAGTGAGCAGGAAGCCAGGAGGAAGGCCAGGGTCTGAGTGGGATGTAAAGCTTCAGAGGAAGGAGACCACCAGGGCAAGCCCATCACATGTGGTCCCTTTTAGCAGTTCTTGGTGCCCCCGAGGTTGGATTTGAAGCCAAAAGAGGGGTAGAACGATAACATATACACAGGTAGGATAGGCCATGCTCCTTTGCCCACCACGGCAGCTCTTTGGTGTGGGAAGAAGAAAAACCTCCACTTTGGTCCCTGTGAAGCAGGCACATTCAAGCATGACAGTCCACGCCCACCACGACCATCAGAATCCCCTGCAATGGCAGTAGGGGTCTGGTATCATCAGCACCCAGCCTGCAGCTGCACAAAGCCCGCTCTGTTCCCTCCTGAAAGCAGCATCTTTGAAAGGCTCTGAGTGACTCTATTATGAAGCCAGCGGGCTGTGTGGGATTCCTGTGGTGCCCACGTTCCCGATGATCTGGACCACCTACAGCTAACCTCACTGCTATTCAGGCTGCTATTTGGTAGGACACTGCAACTTTGTTTGAGTAAAGTGCAGAATTGGGAATATGTCACATTCACCCCCCTGATAAGATTGTCCTTCTGCAAGTCAGAGCAGAAAACTCCTACTCAGCCAGCCCCTCTTGAGAAAGCCAGACAATAGTCTTAGAACTACAGTGGGACCAGATCCAGGACCCTACTACTTACAGAAAGTCAGAGAGACAGCAAAGACATCTGTGTCAGAGGGGAAACTGTAGCTGGCCAGCTTTTGTTTTGAGAAATATAGTTTTGATCTGCTACAAACACACTCAATTTGTCTGGTAGTCCATGATCCCCAGTGGTTTCCCCCACAGCACATGGCTCGCCTCTCAAAAGTGCTCATCCTTATCTTTAAGAAACCTGGATGTGGTCTTTTGGGCTATATCTGAGCTAAAGGAGAGGAGGAGGTATAAACAGGAGGCTAAAAGGCCAGGACAATGCCTCTTGTGTATGACAGGGCTTCCAAATGGGATGTGTGTCTAACCACCACTGGCATGAAAAATGCCATTGTAGCCACAGAGACCAGCTGTGCCCAGATTTCACCAGCAAATAAAACAGCAGAGAGAAACATCCCATCTTTGATCAAGAGGGGCAGAGAGCAGCAGGGTACACACTGCCATGACTGACTAGGTGGATTAACTTATATGAAATTTACCCAGGTGGAATTCCAGAGGTAAATGAATTTAAATTTTGCTTCAAAAAGCAAAGTCAGAGAGAGGATACACACTTTATAATGGTTGCTGTCAGGAGACTGAAGTTTTAGGGAATGCATTACTACAAGCCTGTCTGTATGTACAGCAAGAGATGTGCCCTGAAATCCAGAGCATTAATGCTATAACATAGTCCTGAAAAGTCCAACATCGCTCCCACACGTGCACTGTGACTTGTGTTCTCAGGAAGTAGTGAGAGGAAATGTGGTGATGGAGGTTCCCACGAAAGTGAGTGACACTATGGGTACACTGGCAGGTGCTCTGCCTTCCCTGCCGATGAGCATCCTGCACCCTGGCAGTGACAGGGACCCCCTAGGAGGGGCCTGAGGCTGGGACTGCAGGCCCTCATTGAGTGGAAGGGCCCAGGCCTTGTCTGGATAACATAAGAGTACTGGGCACTTGTCTCAGGACAGCTGGGTCTGAAGTAACTCCCTGAAAATGCTCCCTAAAGCCTTCTTGAAGAGGCAGGATCAAGCCCCCTTTAACAATGACAGCAACTGCAGGTGACTAAGTAGAGCCCAGAACTTTTGGAAGGGAGACACCAAGGGGTCAGAGGCAATGGAAGAGATGGTGGGAATTCTCTAAACTTCTCTATTCTGTTTGGTTCAAAAAATGAGTACCTAGTATGTACAGGAACTGTTCTAGATGTTAAGAGTGCCCAGATAAATGAGATATGGCTCTGACCTTCAAAGGGTGAGTAGCATCCACAAACATACATCAGTAAAACTTCCAATATTGCATGATATGATTTCAAGAGAGGGAGAGAGAAATGCACCCAGTACTCTTAGAGCAGGGATGCATGCTGAGCCAAAACTGGGGCCCTGGAGAAGCCTGACTAGGAGACAGTGCTTGGCCTGGGACAAAAGCGTGTGTAAGAGTTAGCCAGGTGAAGAAAGGTTCCCAGGAAGGGAATCCAGGTAGAAGGAAGAACACGACTAAGGCAAGGAAAACAGAGAACTTGGTGGAAACTACCAGCAGGTCATGGTAAGAGTGTCCCGTGACCCAGGGTGAGCAGCATACAATGAAGCCAAGAGCTCACTTAGGCCAGGAAAGAGTGGGCCTGAAAACATGTTGGAGAAGCTATGGGGGGGAGTACAGCTTCAGCAGAGGAGAAAGCAGGATCAGATGTATGTTTTAGGAAGATCATCCCGGTCTATGGCCATACAACCCTGAATGTACCCAATCTCATCTAGAAAGATCATCCTGACAGCAGTGTGGGGATCACATTTGGGGGTGGGGACAAGGCAGGGGACAGAAAGGTACATGAGTTGGCTTTGCACAGCTGCAATGCTATCAGTGAGTAAAAGAAAAGAAATGGACACAATGTCTCTGTAGGAGGCTGAGCAATAGCAGGACTGGTAGACTAGATATGGGAGGTGAGGGGGAACTCTGGTATGATTGTCTGGTTAACATGGTGACTGGGAAAATGATAAAATTTGGAAGCTGAGGAAATAAACAGTTTCAAGTACTGGAGAGTCAACAGTATTGCGAGGAGTGGAGGAATTTAGCAAATGACTTAAATGTGGACCTTGGTAACCTTTGTCAAGCAGTGTCTCCAAGAGCCTGCAGCAGAAGCCAGGGTGAAGCTGACAGAGAGTGACCATCAGGTGAGACCCCTGGGCCAGCCAGTGGGAGGTGCCTGGGTACCATTGGTGTGATGAGTGAGGGAATGCCTTTGTCTCCCCCTTGGGGCAGCAAGAGGGGGCAGGAAGAGGCTGGAAAGTCTGTTGTCCTGAAAGCACTGGGCTATTCATCTGTGAGACACATAGCCTTCTTCTCTGTCCTGCTGGCCAGTTTCCATTTTCAGAATCCAAATGACCCTGCAGCATAGAAAGTCACCCACAGCATTCAAGATTCTGACCTGGGTGTGGCCAGGGCAACAGCTGGAATGACTCTCTCATGAGAGGGTTTCCAAATGTGGCATCCAACTGAGGCTGTCCCTGAAGCACTCCAAACAGGGAAGGCACTATGCTTTTATTCCGCTCTCCAACTTACTTTATTCTAAAGTTCCATTATCTATAGCTAAATCAATCTGTTTGACAAAAGAAATGGAAACAGTAAAACACACTCAGGAGTCTCCTTCTTCCATGTTTCCTGTCCCTCTTAATTACAATGAACAGTAACTACACATGGGCCCTGAGTTTGATGCTGCTGAGAGAACATGATTCCGCAGTCATTTGACAAGTGGGTGGCCTAGAGCCTTCTCTTATGTGGCATGCACAGAGCTCACTGCCAGGTGTCAGTAGGAAAACAAATAAAACATACATATTTTTCTCTCACATCTGCATCTATTCAAATTTCTTGATGTTTTCCCATCTAGTACAACCCAACCCAACCCAACAGAGTGATGACAAGGGTAACTGCTATCAGGGGACAGGTGTCTACAGGCTCTGACAATGAGAATCCTATAGGATCAGGATGGCTCTTCCCTAAGAAGGGGACTGAGGAGAATCGATGACTCAAGAATAGGATGAGTGGCCCATGGAGAGATGTCCTAGAAATGATGGTGGGATTAGGGGCAGTTTAATGGCTACACCAATAGTTCCCAACCCGGAATGGACAAGAGCCACCCAGGGAGTGGCCCCACCTAAGAGCTCTGAAGCAGGACTCTCCCGGGATGAAGGTGGAGAATTTGGCCTTTTTAAAAAAGCACCCCCTCTCTTGACAGGTAATTGTGATGCACAGCTAAGATAAAAAAGCACTTAACTAGATGAAGCCACCTCTTGATATGTCTTTAGGAAGCAGCCAACCTACGAAGTATGTAATTAAGGAAAGATAGCTTTTAAATGTGAGACTTGTGGCTTATGATGAAGTGGAGAAGAAATGACTCAGCAAAGCAGGTGGGCCTATAATCACATGCAGAGCTGTAATCTGCAGCAAGGCAGAGACAGCTCCTACATCATCTCTAGTTAGCCCCAACAGCCCCACCCCCTACCTTTCACCTGCCTTTCCTGCACCCTTAGGTGTAAGATCTGTAAAGGTCACAGCTAGGTCCCCCAAAGAGAAGCTATGTCTGCCACTGTCACTGGGGAGACTCAGTGGAGATTCCGGTGGCTTCCACTTTAAGTGCTTCAGGCTCTGAGGATGCTCCAGCCCAGCATGGACCCTCTCTGCCATGGCAGGAACACTTACATTTTACATCCCATGATTGTGGGGCTGCTTTCTTCTTCCTTTCCCCTGCCCTCCCTCCTTCTGTTCCTTTCCTCTTTTTGTTTTTTGTCTGTTGCTTTTCTGACTTATTCCTCAATATGAAGCTGTGATGTCTCAGGCTGTCACCAGTTCTCAACTCCAGCAACCCTTCCCTGATTTTCTCTCTAGTTACTGGCTTCTTAATGGGTTGTGACCTGGGAAACACACATGACAAAGTTGATTTAGAACTGTCAGACGTTAAGAGTCAGAAAATCTGTAAGTCAAATTCCTAACTCTTTTAGTTCTCAATTTTAATGGAAAAGATTCTACAGCAAGTTCAAATGCAACACTGCAGAGACCTGGAGTTCCTAGAAGACAAACATTCAGATCATATTGACTAGAATTAACAATTCAGAGCAGAACATCCTTAGGACTAACAAATTACAACTGCTATTTTGGCTCAACGGTTCTTATCCAAGATAAAGTCCTATTCAAATATGGACAGTTAAACTGACACACTGATAATGGAAAAGTAGGTCTTATGAGAGATAAGCAGCTAGATTCGAAGGGCATAAAAGAAGAACAACTTGTGTGCTTTTAAATTCAGAGGTTTTTACACAGAGTTCTAAAAGGCTTGTATTGAGTTCAGAGGGGGATCAAAACAATGAGGTGAACATGGAGAGAAAATGTCAACACCTAAGAGTTTGGTGTTGAATGAAATACTTTAACACACAGTACAGTGATGGCGTGGCATTTGACTCAATGGTTCTTATCTCTGGACTTCGGGTTTTGACTTAAAATGATGTTGTTAAAGAAGCAATTTTACAGGATTTAAAGCTGAAATATCTAGTGGGGAAAATGAGGAGGAAAGTGCTGTCTGCTCCAGGAGCCCTTTTAATAGTAACCTCGCTCTTCTCAGTCCACTACTTTCAGTTCAGTTTTAATGGTGCAGGCTCTTATTCCTCACGGTTGTGTGGGAACGTAGGGATGATATAATGAGGCAGACTGGCATTGAGCTTGCACCATAAGTCAGATTCAATGAAAAATAATACAAAAATCAGAGTTTCTACCTTGGATTTTCTGTCCCTTAGAGATTGGGGTGTATTTTGTATCTCTAGGTATAAAGAGGTACCTAGCTAGGCTCAGTGCCTGTGCAGTGAGAGGGCATGAGAAGCTTTCAGTTTTTCGCTGTGTGACCTATGCATTCAATTTATTCTTTCCCAATGCCAGTTTATTTATCATTAAGGTAACAAGCTCATATAGATCAAATATAAATATTTTATGAAATTTCTGCTTCCTAAGTCTATATTACTTTATCTTGGGGATACATCCATTGATACCATAGACACGATCATCTGCATTTATATCAAACTTCAATGGGGAGCCAAAGAAACCCCAGAATACATTTTAGTTTTTATATTACTCTGGTTGGAATTGGAGTGAATAATGATAACTCTGCTTCTAACAAACCTAGCAATGATCTCTTACTGCATAATTAGTAATTTAACAAAGCTGTCAACAACCCTCAAGCTGGGTTTAGTATAATAAAACTATGCAAAGAGTGAAGCACTATTTGGTTTTGAAATTCTAAAACTGTGCATATTCAAATGTTATATTTAAACATTTAATGAAAAATGGGTCTCCAGGTTACTTCCTTTTTCCAAGAAAGGTAACTCTCTGGCTTCTACAGAAGGTTATCAACATCCAACCTCAGGCTGCATCTTATGATAAAGCCCTGTGTAAGCCATTATATCCACCTTCCCTCCATCCACCCATCCACCCATTCACCCATCCACCCATCCATCCATCCAGCCATCCAGGCCACATCACATGAACTGTTTTCAACCCTCCAAATGACTGTTCTTAAGCATAAGATGGTGACTCAGCACCATGGACATTCTGACAACCAATTAAAACAAGAGATGCTATGCCATTTGCCTACTCAGACAGCCAGAATCTAGATTATCTCATGGTACCCAGATGTACTCTGGTCCACATGGAGTTGGTGACTTATTAACTTGGACTACAGAATCCACCACTACTTTTTCCTCTTACTTCTCACCAATGTCCTGCTGACCCAGACAATTAGCAGTCAGTGGACAAAAGGATGAGTTGATGGAGTAAGGCATTGGTCAGAATCTAAAGACAAAGTTGGGAGATGTTGCCCTCTATGGTAGAAGCTTTTAGGACTCTGCATGTCATACATATGGACAACCTGCCCAATGTGGGAACCTGAAGACAGAATAGGGAGGAGATAAAGGTCTCTTGTGTGCTGTCAGGCTCCCACATTTGGAAATGATGGCAGGTCACACAATGATGCCAAAATGAAGACACCTGCCAATGCCAACAGTAAATCGAAGCCCAGTAGGACCAAGGCACTGGGGCAAAGGGAAGTAAGAATCTGTCAGTGTGGCTTTAGCACTGCTTAGAGTGACAGACACACACTCAGAACAACCTTGGCAGCTCTCTCAGTGGCACATCAGGCCATTTTCTATGCTGACATGGTGACATAATGTGTAGGAACCCATCCTCAATTCTGGCTTCCACTGAACTGATATCCTCAGCATTTACCTCTGATTAGGTGTCCAGATTGTAGCTTCCTTCCAGGTAGTAGGTCTGGCTTAGTTAGGGACGTTCCTCCCAGAGCCCCCAACCCCTATTTCCTGTGCACATCATTCCATGAAGAAGTGGCTCGTTCCCAAATTTTAAGGCATGTGCACGCACACACACACACACACCCCTGCACTTTATGAAATCAATCTAATGGGCAGACCCAGTAAAAGCAGTCATTCTGGGGCCACATCCTTCTACTAACTGATCATTCCGCAGTCTTAGACGGGCCCAGCTTCTATGTGGACTCTATCGTCTCCACTTACCAGCAAGGATTTGGAAGATTCCAGTGAGGTAAAAGCGGCCCCCCTTGGTGAGGGTGAAGAGTTGGCAGAAGAACAGGAACAGGGACATGACACTGAAGATGACAGACAGGATCATGGTGGCCTGGACAGACTGCAGCCATTCTGGAGGGAAGAGACACTGGGTTAGAGCAAGCTAGTCACGGCCAGGGCAGGGCTGTCGTGAGAAGCACGGCCTGGTGCACCATGACCCTGGAGACTGACAGCCCTGCCAGGCAGACCTCTTTTATCAGCAAAATCAGACATTTCACTTTTGTACTCTTAAAAGTCAACTGTGGATATTTTAAGAAAGGACTGTAAGAAAATATCTAGAGTAAACATCACTAGCAGTTAAACTCAAATTAAAATATATTGAATTGCCTTCCAGTCTTTTTGCCAAATGTGTTACTTACTTACACATATATGTATCTATTAAAGAGGGTGTGAGCCCACCCACTGCCTTCTCTTTTCTTGTCCTCAGAGGTTTTTGAAGCGCTTATTGGATCCCACTTGTGACAGGAATAGTCTAAGACCACTGTCCAAAATGTCAGCATCCCCCAAAGAGATAACTTAGGGATGGATCAAAATAAGAAAATAGTAGAAAATTGGAAGAAAATACTGATAGAGAGGAGCTATGAAAATCCATTTGCTCAGCCAGTCTCTATCTTTTATTGGCCAACCTTGATCTTTATCATTAAACTCAGCACAGAGCAATTTGTGCTTGGTCAAATCACATGCCTGGTGATCATGAATTACACTTCCGCTTCTTCATTGAAGCCCCCAGCCTTAGATCACATTTCCAGGCCTCCATCTGAAATTCAGGCAAGGAAGGGAATGCTGTCGTTCACCATCTACTTCAAAACTATGTCATTCGCACAAGGATAGAGAAGGGGACACAGGCTGGGCTCAGCACTTCGGAGGGAAACCTATGGTGTCTGCTTAGGAGAGCTGCATGTGACCTTGCCCACCTGTCACTGGTATCTTTTCCTCCAAATGCCAAAAGAGTGCTGGGGCAGGCACTGCTCTAAACAAGGAAAAGCAACTGGAGGAGCCACAAAGTCTTATCTTCTCCGCCCAGTAACTGGCTAATGTGTAGAGGCTTATAGAAAAACCCATCAATGCTTAACATAGCACTCAAAGCTATGACGTGGATGGTTTATAATCATAACTGAATACAATAAACCTGGTTTGAGTTACCAGTGGTAGCTCATGGCAGCATTTTCAAGGTGCTGGTTAAACTAACTATTACTGGAGCTTCACATAAGATTTTCCAGACACAGGCTAGAAGCATTTTATAGTTGGAAGAAACATGAGAGACCAACTAATTCAGCAACTTTGTGCTGAAAGAGATTTCCAGGGATGTTTGGAGCAGCCCAGTTGGCACAGCCAAGCCAGGAGGCCCTCAACTGCAGTCTAGTACTCTTTTCACTGTGACAGAACATATGCTTTTTAAAGTTTGTTCAATTTCTTTGTCAATTAAGAAAGAAACTGATGTCTAATGGGTTGTGAGCCATCCTGATTTCAATTTTATATATCCTTAGTTAAATGTGTTCATCTGTATCCAGCACAGTGGTTCTCCTTGAAGAACAGTCTGCAATAAAGTCAATGTTGTCATAATATTATTTTTAAAAAGTAAAACAATTATCCAGTGCTCTAGTAGGTAAAGCTAGAAACATAAATCTGAGACACAAATCCACAGCTGGAATAAACAGTGACCCCCCTTGGCTGGGGAATGTCCTCCATTTGCACCAGCAGCAGAAGTGTGGCTGGTGCAGATGCCACCAGGACTTCCTTAGTCTTTACCTCCACTGCTATATTAGAGAAAACTCAAAATTTCATATGTTAAATCTACACAAATAGAGAAAGTCCTTTAGACTAAATAATGCAACTAAATCCTTCTTGAAACTTCATTTACCAATCGTTGGAACTTTAGTCCCAACCCCACTACAACTAAGATATTTTGCCAACAATTGCTTCTCAAATCAGATCAGAATTAGAGGATCAAGGAAGTGTTTATTTGATGAGCATTGGTTGAACACCTACTGTTGTGAGCCAGGCCCTTTGGTGGGTTCTGTGGATCCTGACTTGAAGAAGAAGGTTTTCAATCATAGTTACAATAAGTGAAGCACATAAATGAAAACAGTAAGTCCAATTATATCATCAGTCCCAACATATGAGAATGAATTCAAGTCACTGGTCATATGATGTAGAATTTTATCCTGGATTACATAATTCTTAACTATAGTTTCACATAAGAGATATACCTATGTCAAACAAGTCAACAAGCAAAGATTTTAAAGAGAGACACCAGGCAAATATTAACAGGAAGAAAGCAGGTATAGTAATAATAGCATTAGACAAAACAGAATTTAAATTGAAAAGGATAAAAGTGGGCCAAGAGGGATGTTTCATAGTGAGGAAAGATCCAGTTTACCAAAAATAAATAATAATCAGAAACCTTTATGCATATAACATGGCCTAGACAAAGTATAAAACAAAAAAATAATTAAAGCATGAGAAGAAACTGATAAAGTTATAACAACAGTGGAAGACTTCAGCATACCTCTCAGAATTGATACATCAAGTAGGTCAAATATACAGTAAGATATAGGTTATGTACATAACAGGATTAACCAATTCAATTAGGCAGACATAGAGAAAATTTGTGTCCATGTAACAAGGACTGTAAATTACTTTCAAACATATATAGGACAGTCTTACAAACTATATTTTAGGTAATAAGAAAATCTCAATAAATCTCAAAGATAACAGACCTAAAATAGACACAACTAAAGATAGAAAACAAGAAGTGAAATTAAACATGAACTAGCCAAAATAAACTTGGAAATTTAAAAATAGTATTCCAGATAATCCCTTGGATAAAGACATCAAGATGAGAAGTAAAAATTTCTTCAGAAAGGAACAATCCCACTAATCAAACCGTGGGCCATGGCCCGAGCACAAGAATCGGGAGAGCCACAGGACATTCACTAGAAAGTACTGAAAAAGGGTGAATGAAACTTTGAACTCAAGAAGTTAGAAAAGAAATAATTAAATCCAAAATTAATAGACAATATTAATAGAAGCAGAGATTAATAAATAGAAAAAATATGACAAAAATATTATTGATTAAAGAATCTGGATGGGGGGATCAATAAAGTAGATAAATTTTACTAAAGTACATAAGAAAAGTGCTAAGAAACAAATATACTACATTTCCAGATAGAAACACTAAAAGTTGTAAAGATGCCACTTTTCTACAAAGTAATCTACAAATTCAATGTTATCCTAATTAATACCTCAACTAAACCTTGACAAATGTGTCAAAAATTCATCTAAAAAACAATGAGCACTAATAGCCAAGAAAAAAATTGAACCAAACACAACAGCAAAGACCAAAAACAGACAAGTAAACAAACAAACATAACCAATGAGGCAGGACATCACCTGCCAGATGCCAAGCATATAGATACACAAAGCTTATATTTACTTGATAAAGTCTCAGCAACTCCAACAATGTGGTATTAGTCATGAAAGAAAAACAAAATGAGACAGAATGAAAACTTTGGAAGTATATATGTGAGTTTAATAAATAATAAACACAGCATATAAATCAGCAGGGAAAGAACAGAACAAATAACTGGTGTTGGTGATCTATTTGTCAAAAAATAAACTTAGGTCTGTAGCTCACATCATTGACAAAATTCAATTCCAGATGCATCGAAGAGCCAAGTGTAGAATTAAAAAGCCATGTAGACACGTGGTTCACAAAGGAGAAATATGAATAGCCAATAGACATATTCAAAGGTACTCAGCCTCACTAGTAACCAAGAAAATGCAAGTAAAATCCACAAGGAATGTGATATAAATTTTATCCATCAAAAATTGACAAAAAAAAACTGATATCAGCAGAGTAACATGTGTGACAGATACCTCTACACACTGTTCACAGAAATGATAATATAATATAATCTTTTTGAAACCTGCAAGTTGACAGAATATATTTAAAATTTTAAACTCCTATGAGTCCAAAAGTTAATCACTGTATTTTGGATACTTACACATAAACTCAAAGAGAAATGAAAAAGGATATTCATTGTAATGTTATTCCTATAAGTGAAAAATAAATTAGGTATATCCCTACAGTGGTTAAAAAATCATAAGTTAAAAAACAAACAACCTTTGAAAGATTTCCAAGACAATGAAAAGAGGAAGGCATATATATACAACATAATGTCATTATGTAAACACACACCAAATAACTATGCATGTGTATATACACATACACATGCATGAATGTGTGTGTGTTCATTCAAGAAAGAGCCAAAGGCATGCTACATTAACATCAATAGCTATCACCAGCAACTGGAGCTAGAATGAAGGAGAGTTTGGTTCAGAAGGCCTTTCCTTTGATCTATATCATTTGATTAATTTGTAATAAGGAGAATATTTTCATTTCTTACTCAAACAATTACAGCCAATTTAAAAGACTACAAGGTAAAGGAGATATGGCAGTGAACAGTAAGTCAGGATTCCAAAACTCAATAAACTACTGGAATCTGGGCAGGCCTGGGTTTCACATGCAAAGAGTAGAGGGATCTTCCTTCCCTCAACTACTGTCCATTCAGAAGCTACACAGGGCAGAGAGGGAGAAGCAGGGAGAGCCAGGAGGAAGCTGCTGCCAGTCCAGCGCCAAATGGCTGGCTGAATACTCAAATGCCCAGTTGGCATTGTCCCAAAGGGAAGCCCACAAGGCCCCAGAACATACTGATGTTCAGAGGACACTGTTCCAGAGCCAGAATCTTGCATCAAAGCTAGACTAGACCCATGCAAACAGCAATGAAAGGCAGACACCCCACACTCCAGGTGTGGCAGGTGTTTGATCCCACTCGAGAGTATGTGAACCTGCCTTGGCTCTGGCTACCTAGTTCTGCTGATCCCCCTTTAACTTGCTACTTAATGTGTTTCTAGCCTTGACCCCCTCTTCTCTGACAGGAAATACTATGTCACAGGGTTGTTGTCTCGATCAAATAGGGGAGTTGTTGTGAGAACTCTGATGAAGGTCGACATTGGCCTGGCTGGTGCTGTGGGCCAGGGTAAACGGCATTTACAGACTGTTCCAGGGTATGACTTCTGGGGACTCTCCCTGTGGGCCACTCCAAGTGATGGAAGAATGGGGACCCCATGTTTGCATACACCATATTATTAGGACAACCAGAATCCGAAAAGTATTTTGGTACAACTTTTACATCAATTCATATTTAACCTTCAGCACAGCAGTGGGCAAATTATATGTGAAGAGTCAGATTGTAAATATTTTAGGCTTGGCAGATCACATGGTCTCAGGCAGCATTCAACTTTGCCATTTTAGCACAAAATCGCCTTATATGTAAATTATTGGGTGTGGTCCATTCATTTAATAAAATCTTATTTATAAAATCAGGCTGCAGGCTACAATTCGCCAACCTCTGCTATAGTCCAACAAATCAGATGTACAGAAAAGAATGATTAGAGCCAGATGCCATGGAGATGCTGTCAATCCCAAACCTGTTTAATAAAGAGCAAACCTAGTGTGAAGCCAACAGCCCAAGCCCCAGGGTCTGCAGTTACCAGCAGGGCCCACGGCCAGTGCCCACTCCTCCAGGCTCCACTCAGGGCAGTGTTTTCATCTCCAACCTTGGTGCTGAGCACAGGAATGAAAAGCCCTACAACTCTTTGCAGACCTGCTCTTCCAATGAGAGTGTCAGGAGAAAGGGCCGCTGCCAGCTTCTGCACAGGCCGTAGCTGCAGGCAGACCCAGCTCCCCAGAGGATAAGGGGAAGGTTGAGTGGCACAGTGATCCAAGCTCGCTTCAAGGTCAGATTCCTGCTGCTGGCGACTAGGCAATGAAGGAAATACATCTGCCCCCTCAGCTGTATTCTTAGCCTGGGGCTTATAATCTAGTAAATTAAGGACCCAGAAAAGATGAAGCATCTTTAAATGTACCAGATCTTCCAGATCCTTCTGCATCTTTTCTCACCAGCATGGGGCCACCCCCACCCCTTGCCCTCGAAGCCCCTCCAGTCCCATTCTGGTCAATTCCTGAAAGCTTCATGACTCAATTAAGGGAACAGGTTTTCTTGAAAGTCAAAGAGAGGACAGTTACAGAACATAAGTTGAAGGGGCCATGGGAGAAACAAGCCCTGAGGAGAGAGGCCACGAGAGGGGACGAGCCCAACTGCAAGAGGCAGGACTGCATGTGTGCAGATGCTGGGCTGCCCTCAAAAGCACATGACTCACCAGGCTTGGCCACTACTCTCACCCTCCCTACCCAATGCCCTCCCACAGATCCCCATTTTCCTTACTTCTCAGTGGAAATGTCATTCCAGACATAGCTGGCTGGCCAAGAGACCTCCACCCTGAACAATGCGGCTTCTACACTCAGCTTCGCCCACCAGCTGGAACATGTGCAGGGCCCAGCATGCTCTTCCCCCAGGACTTGCAGCTTCCTCCCCATCCAGACCAGCTGCTGGCTTTGAAATAGGATTCAGGTCTCAAGCCAGCTTTGCTGGGGCCCTTGCAGAATGCAAGCCCCCGTGGAAAGCTACAATATAGGTGTGCCTTGGGCCCACAGGCATGGACCTGGAGCTCACGATGACAGGGAAGCGACACAAGAGACTCTGTCACCACATTGCCACGGGGGCATTTAAACTAGCACAAAACCTGTGGCTGGCAGCTTGCAAACACAAACTGCTCAGTAGGTGGAAGGCATCTTCATGTCCGGTGTTTCAGCTAAACCTGATACAACCAACCAATCAATTTATCTCAGAGTTAAGAGGCTTCCTGGTAGGTATACGAACCAGTTTTTCAGAGTCTAATTTGTATCTATGGTTTGACACCAACAGTCTTCTTCTGCTAACTAGTCCTTGAACTTGAAAAGGAAATATAATGCCACCACTGAGATACCTGGTTACCTGATACTTAAGACTTCTTTTATTCCGTGTTGGAAAACTCTATAGTAACAGAAAGATCAGGTTAGGTTGTGTTTCCCAAAGAATTGTTGTTGGAGGACAAATAGAGGGAGTGGGTTCCATGGTCAAGTATCTGAACCTCCCTCTTTGGACATTACAATGAACAATGAAATAATCAAGTGGTTTTGCCATTGGGCGGAGGTGGGGGAGCCTGCTTAACTTTTAAATTTGTCAGAGAAATTTTTTTTTAGAATGCTGGGAATGCTGGGTTTGGAAATTCTGGGTTTGACCACAGAAAATGACAGTGAAGACAAGAAAGACACTTAATTGCCCAGTTACAGGCTGTTCTAATGTAGAATGCACAGGGGATTATGGGATGTTTTCAAGATCTTTGTGTTTAGAAGGCATTCTCCATATAAAAATAATCAGAAGCCCCCTCTCCTTTTTATTCCTAATGTATGAAAAAGGCCAAGCACCATGCAAGCTAAGAGCTAGAATTAATACAGCTCCACCAACCAGTCACAGTAAACCCCTGACATGTTCCTCCCCAAGCACAACCAACACCCTTCTCTCCTCCCCACGCCTAAGTTGCACTTGATTTCTGAGGCCCAGCTCAACAGCTGCTGGGATCCCCGCATGTCCCAACTACATCCTGAATGCGAAGAGGCCCCGGGACTCATGGGCGTGCACACCAACTCCAGGTCCTACCTCCAGGTCCATTCTTTTCGGCTGCCAGTGCCCCTGCCCCAGTCTCCCAGTTTTTTCAGAGGCAGCCCCAGTGCAGAAAATCAAGGACTTCTCATGCCCAGTCTACTGGGGTTTCCACTACAACACACTGCAGGTACTGAGAAGTTCAACAGTATGTTTAAAATCTAATAAACTAAATGATGCTACTGCCTTTCTTTATGCTTAGAATCCACAAAAGGCAGAGAGTGAAGAGGAAAAAAGGTTTGGTGAAGGGAAAGAGATTACCAAATCCCCTGCCCATCAACTTGCCAAGCCAACCACCCACAGCTTCAGAGGGGTGGGGCATGCTCTGCCTGCCCTCCAGAGGCAAGCCCTACACAGCAGGCCTGCGGAAGAATCTCAGCAGCTCTGGAGAAGCCACTCCGGAAGGAAGCATCAACTAGACAAAGGAAGACCCTTGAAAGATAAGACTGGAGTCTCCACACATTTAAGATTTTATTTACTTATTTTTAGAGAGGGAAGGGAGGGAGATAGAGAGAGAGAGAGAGAAGTGTCTCCACACATTTAAAGAAATAGTGCAGGGACACTAAAGAGTTGTAAACTCATTAAGGATAATCCACATACCCGAGTAAAGCCCTGGTCTGGCGCATCAGACATGAACAAAGACAACCAGAAATAGCTGGACAAAAGAGGGGACAGACTGGGTTGGACAAAGTCATCTCTGAACTGACAACATCTCACAGCATTCCACCATCACTGGCCACTTGTTCCGGATCTCACCTGCTCACCCCTTCCTGTACTCCGTGAGCCCCTGGAGTAGCACAAGACTCCACTCTGGACCATACTCCATTCATCCTGCTCTTTCCTCTCATAGGCTCCCCTACTCATTTTCTTCAGCACCATAACATGCAACACCCCTGTATAGATTAGGGGTTCCCGTATTTGAATTTCCAGCCCAGACCTCTGCCTTGAGCTACAAATGTCTAAATCCAAGTGCATGGCTCACATTCCACTCTCTCAACATAATTGCCAGGATAAGCTTGCAAAATACAAGACAAATCAGGCCACTCTTCTGCTTGAAACCCTTCACTGGAGCCCCAGTTGTGCCTCTCAGCACCATAGCCTGTGGGCCCTAGCAATCGCCCCCTCCCTCCCTCTCCGGCTACCCCCACACCACCCTCCAGCCAGCACAGTCACCCACCTGGCCCCTGCCACCGAGACACATCAGCTCTTTCCTTCTTCACAGCCTCGACCCTTCCCATCACTCCCATCACTCCCCCCACTCCCCACCCCCCCACCCCTGCCTGCAATCTTCGTCCTGTGGTTCTTCACATGACAGTCCCTCTCTGTCTTTTAAGTCTCAACCCATATGACTATGAATGGGGGAGACTAGCTATTCCCTCCTCAGGGGCAACTTTCTACTCCGTCACCCTATTTACATCCTGAGGAGCATATTCCACCATATGTATTATTTATTTTGTATGTTCTCATTCTTCCCCAAGTCACTGAGCTCCACAAGAACAGGGTCTTTTAGTTCTGTGTGCCCAATTTGAAAAGTAAATGAATAGACCACATTGTTAGCTCTTTGCATGAAAGGGGCTTTCTTGAAAAGTAGTGAGTTCCCCAGCGCTGGTGAGATGAACACGTGGTGGACATATTGCAGAAGGGTCAGATGCTGGGTGGGATAGGGCAAAAGGATGGACCCAGAGACCTGCCAGGGTCCTGTCAGCATTGGGAGTCCGTGTGTGTGTGCCAATAGCTGACTATGCAGAGGCTTCCTGTCAGATGTCCTTCTCACTGAAAACTGATATCTGCCCCCTCAGGCCACATCATGGCCAGTCCCTGCTCCTGAAATCATATGAGGGGTTCTTTCTCGATTCTGGTGAAATCCTAGGAATGCAGTTTAAAGTTTTTAAAAAGCAAAGTCTGTGAGCTTCAAGGGCCTTCTGGTTCAGGCACAGGTCTGAATGAGCATACCAAATTAGTTCCTGGCTACGGCACTAGATGGGAAAGTTGAAGGGTTGAAACATCAGCCTTACGACACCACATTCCACCCCTGGACCTCTGTCGCCGGCCACAGGGGCCTGTGAATCAAGAGCTGTTACTTGGGCAGAGATTGTGGGCTGGCCCATGGAGCCACAGAGATTTTTAAGTTGCAAAACATGAACCATAAATGCAGAGGGCCTCCAGGGTTTTCTAAAACCTGACCAAAAGCTGAGCCACAGATGAGGAAATGGTCTCTTGATGCCCTGATGAAACGACAGTTCCACTGGAGGGACAAACAAGATAGGTCAGGAACTGTAGGAGACAGAGACACCAGGTGACCACTGAGTGCTAGAGTTGGGGGCTCCTGAGACTGGAAAGATTTTTTCACCTAATTTTCAATCCAAAGCATGGATCTGATGCTGCCAACAGCCTGCTGATGGCCATGAGCTTGTCACTGTTGTTTACAATGGAAGGACTGGCAATGACAGCTCCCTTTCTGGGCCTCTGACCCTGGCTCTGGCCCATGGTCTGTGGCACAGCGGACCCGCCTGCTGTTGCTGGGATATGGGGGTGCATGTGTGCAGCTGCCTTTAGACACAAGAGGTGGCAAAGGATTGGGACAGACTGGAGGAAGGCCCAGTTTTTTTCTTCATGCTTTTGTGTTGCACACAAGCTTCCTCTATAAAAATGAAAATGCTTCCAGAATTAGGCACATTTCATGTGCCTAATATCTCAGTATGAAAAAGTTTACCAACTCTCTTCCAAGACAAGAGAGGACTTTGTAAGTGGGAATAGGGAATGGGAGATGGGTTTTACTGAAGACAAACTCTATCTGGGCCCTGCCTCCCTTTGATCCCCTGAAGTTGAGCAAGGCCAGGCTGAGGGGCAGGCCAAGGTCAGGGCTGTGCCTTCCAACTCCAGGCTTCCAAGTAGAGGCAGCCGGACTCCAGCCCTCTGACCATTCTGAGACATACCACGTCCACATGGATAAAATAAGGAATGGGAGAACGCTTGTGTACACTTGGACTTAAAATGTGGATAATTCTGAGATTGTGAAACTAAAAGCATTAGTTCATTCAGTGCAAGGCAAATGTTTTGTTAACTCCTGGGGCAGTGAATTGGAAACTCACCCATGATTTATGGACCCCAGCAAGATGGGCTCCTTCCTTCAGGACTTGAGGAGGAGGCTTGGTACATCCCACCTCACAGACCCTAGACAGAGCTTCTCAGATCCTATTAGTTTGAAAATCAAGGCTGTGGGGATTGGCCTCACCTGTCTCTGAAGGGATGTTCACTGTGGATGGTACCTGATGGGTCCCACCTGCCATGTCCTGACACCCCATTTTCTCAACCAAGGCAAACAGAACCTATTACTCAGTACTCACCTCTTAACCTAAAATTGCTCATAACTATTTTCTGGTTGTGAAAAGAAAAGATCTCAATGAGGAAAACAAGTAAAGCAGCAGAGGACAAGGGCACAACCGACGTACCAAGAATCCACGACCTAGGATAATCACAGGAACTATCTTGGTGAGATTCTAGTTTGTAAGAATTCTCATATATTCTGCCTTGTAAGTGGTCGGGACTGTTATTCTAACTTGGACCAAAACAGACAGTTAAGAGACACATATCAGACAGAGCAGGTCAAGTGAAATCCATATCCCCAAACTCCTTACTTGGGTCTAGAAGGCTGTAGGGGCTGGCCCAGTATCCTATCCCTCACTCTCTGCTCCCATGTTCCAGCCTGCCCTCAGCTCCTCAACTCAGCCAGGTGCCATCCCTACCCAGGGACCTTGTTCTTGGTGGTCCCTCTGCCCAAACCATCTCCAGGATGCTCCTATGGCCGGCCAACTTCTGATCCTCCCGGGGTCACTCTTCCAAGAGCCTCCCTCCTTGCCCCACCCCAGTCCCTCTTTATCACATTACCCTGTTTTATTCTCTTTGTAGTTCCTATCAGTGCCCTAAATTACCCACATTTATTGGCAGTTTCACAGGAAAATATAAGTCCTTACTCACTCTTGCATCTTCAGTATCTACAATGGTATCTGGTACATGATAGGTGTTCAGTGAGTAGTTCTCAACGAAAGAACAGAAGCAGAGAGGGAATCCTGAGTCAGGAAGTTCATGATCAAGGAACTTAGAGAAGGCTGAAATTCCAAGATGAAAAGGAGGAGAGAGAAAAGATGCGATTTCATTGTTAACAGGAACAGACCATTCAGGTAGATTTCTATAGGCCATGTAAAGATTTTCATCTGAAGATTAAGACCACTTAGGGATCTCTGAAAGGTTTTAATTCAAGAGTAATAGGATTAAGTTTGGATTTTTGAAAACATCACTGTGGATTCAATATGAAAAATGAGTTACAAGGGAGCATGCAGGTTAGGAGACTACACAGTAGCTCCGACCAGTAAGGAGGGCTGGCAACTGACATGGGACCATGACGGGCCTGCAGGACCTATGGTGGCTCTGAGAACAGAGACAGGAGACACATCAAGGTGAACTTGCTGGCTGGTGCAGCAGCACTCACTAACATATAAGGAACAGTCAAAGAGTGAGTTTGGTGGAGGGCGATGGACACTGACTGGCCTGGGGTGCCCCTGAGACATCCCAGTGGACCTGTCTAGTAGGTAGTTGGCTGTGTGGGTACGGGGTTCAGAAGAGAATGTGGATTGAAAGAAAACAAAGATTCAAGAGACAGCATGAAATAATAAGACTGCACTAATGTCTAGGGAGGTGCGGATTGAGAGACAGAAACACAGAGAAACATCTAAGGATGCTACAGTTTCTGCTATGCGTCACTGTGAACATGGAGCTGCTATGGAGCTCCAGACACAGTGGAGGTGAAATATTTGAGAATCCCAAATCTGCTCTGAAATTGGATGGGCCCAGCAGAGCTACTGTAAAAATGGATATGGGGAGGGGTGGTCAAAGTTTAGGAGGTATATGTGTCAAGCAGCTTACTGGGAGGTACAGGCTATTACATTTGTGTGAATTGAGAAGCCATGCATCTCACAAGGCCAAACGACTGCATTCTCAGCCTCCTGGTAACTAGGCATGGCTGTGTGACTAAGTTCCAGTAAGAGACAGAAACAAATGTGTGGTCTGTCTGGACATATTTCATTAAAAGGGAAAGAGAAGCATTCTTCTCCTCCTCCTTTCTCCACCCTATTACTTGAAGCAAGGATGAAATGGCTGGAGCTCTAGCAGCCTTCAAGTCTGTGAAGATGAGGGCCAAACCCATGAGATGACAAAGAAAAAAAGCAAGAAAGTACCTGACAACTTCATGAAACTGCCTCACTCACCTCTCTTGGGACTGCCTCCTTCCAGGCTTCTTGTAAGAGAGAAATAAACCAACTTATTTAAACTACTGTCATTTGAGGATGTTCTGTTGTATGCAATGAATCCTAATCCTAGCAGGAATGCTAGGTGGCTGGTTAATCACATCTCCTGCATTGCTTTCCCTTGCTTTAAGTCACACCATTGCCTTGAAAGGGAATATCCTCCTCTTTGCCTGTATTTATTTAAACCCTACCCAGGCTTTGGAGAATGGATCAAATTGCACCTCCCACACAAGACTTCCCTTCCACTTCCTCCCTGAACTCTGGCACTGCCTGCCTGCCCCCACTCCTTGGGCACCTGGCTTAAGCTGCCTTCACAGTGATTCATCCCTCTCTATGGACCCCCTGACTGATCCAAGAGGCTCAGGACCATCAAGTACAACGTGCCTGTTTCCTAGGTCCTTGGATTCCCTGGAGTTGAGAGGCATTCCAATACAAGGTCACCATGCATGTGCCCCCAGTAAACCTCTTTTGCCTCTACCAGCAGCCAGGATCAGGATGGGAGCAGAAAGTAAGTAAGTAAAGTCTAAATATGGAAGAGCAGGCAGAGTTGAGGGCAGTTTGTAAGAAATCTAAAACCACTTCTAATAAAGAGGCAACTTGGGGGAAAGATCTGGTGTGGCTCCTCCCGACAATATAACGTAGCTGTTTGCCTGCCATACGGTTAACCTGGCAAGGGGTGCGAGTCACATAAAAACAAAGTGATGGCAGCCCCCAGAGAGGTGCCATGCCATGGCCCCACAGAATGAGCCCTTCAGAAAAAACAACAAGTTGTGTAAACCTATGTATTTTCACAGAACATACTTGCAACATGTTCTGCATAAATCATTACCAGTAACAATTTATTTTTGATTTTAGTAAAATAAAAAGCATGTTCCAAGTATTGCAAGAGCAAGTTCAGACCAAGGTAAATGGTTTGCAACTGATACAGTTCAGTTCTAAAGACAGTCTAATTTTTAAAAATTACATATTTTCACCCTATTGTCTGCCACAGAAGTGGTTAAACCCAATCAAAAAGGCAACAAAGGCCCAGAGGGTTCACCCCCACCAGAGCAGAAGTTTGTAACACATGTTGACCCGTCAGCATCAGCAAGATGTCATCAAAGATAATGATGACTGGGGACGCTGAAATGGAAACTTCTAATTTAGTACATGAGCCCAAGTCCAAATACTACCAGTCTGTTTAAGGGTGTGTCCAGATTTCCTCAAAATGCCCTGCCCTAAAAATGCAGATGGAGAGAACCCACAATCCAGGACCCCCACAGAAAGTAACCATGCTAGAAACACCAAAGTCCTCATAAATAAACCCTAGAAGATGTGTTTGACACATGAAGAGCCAATTGAGAGATAACAAATTTCCTGATTGAATAACATGAGTGCCTCTCTGAGAGATGCTTCTAGCATGGAAAAATGACTATTTAAAACTGCAGATGTTGAATGCAGGTCAATAACAGGCCATGAGGCAAATTCTGCTTTCCTTCCTGCAGACAGTTTAAGCACAATTTAGATGGCTGCTCCTCTGCTGCCTCATTTCTGCTGAAACCAGCTGGGTTTTAACATGCCTGCCCAACCTGCCTCCTTCTGGGCCTAAGCATCCAGGACTCCATATCAACCCCGCATGGGACACATGCCACTTGGGAACTGCTGGTGGACAGGGCTTGGCCTCAGGGAAAGCCTGCCTTCCGGACTGTGTCACCACTTGTGACCAACAGGTGTCAGTAGCGAGCGAGTAGATACCTATCTGAGTTTTCAGGGCACTTCAGATGACCCTGAAGAGGGAGACACTGCTTCTGGTGGTTTTAGGGACAAGCAGTACTATCTCAGACTCTCAGGCCCTTGTGACTATTTACTTGCAACTCACCAAGCAATTTCACTATGCAATTTGTAGGATGGTTTTAATTCAATAGCCTTCATGCTCTTAGACAAAAGATGAAGAGCTGCTCCTTTCAATACGCACCAGGGTCTTGCTTTTCTTCCCCTGGGAAAGTGGAAACATAAAGCAGGTTTTCCACTCCTGGCCTATTCTCCCCATATAAACTACCAAATGACTATTCCAGCAGTTTCTTTTTATACTGAGGTTCGATATGTATTGTTTGGAATGCTTCAGCGACAACTTAGGTGCTAGTGGGTGCAGAGCCCATAGGAGGCAAAACCCAGCAAAGAAACTGGATTGTGCAAAGCCTGAACTAAGGGCTACTTCACTGCCTGCTTTCAGGAACTGGATCTAAATTGGTTTCTTCCACTGAATATAATAACATCTTCAACAGAAATATTGGATTTATGAGTCACTGCAGCCATATCTAAACCTGTATGTTATTGGTCTTTTAAACCCAGGGTGTCAGCAAAGCACTGTCATATCTGTACCTACTGCCCTCTCCAGGACGAGGACACTTCCTGTGGAACACAGGCGTATACCAAGTCAGGCTCACTGTGCCCTCAGCACCAAGCACTGCAGCTCCTTCCAGGGTCCATGTCACCACTAAACATCACCCAGGCACCACAAAGAATGCATCCGATGTACCTCAGCCTTTCCCATCCCACCATAAGGCCCCCTGCTAAGCACTCCTTTCCCCTCTGAGAACTTGAGGCATCCAGCAGATTCTTCCACTGCCAATTAGCCCTTTAACTTGAATCCAAGAGAGCCCGATTTACAATCTCTCACAAGCAATGATGCTGGACAGATGAGAAACACAATCTTCTAGGTAAAGGACCTTCCTGGGTTCAGCTGAGGGTTTGCAAATAGCTTCAAGTCCCCACCTGGCACAAAGAAACACTCAAACGTTTTGATACTAAATGTCATTACTGAGTCTAAGACTTGGAGAGGCAGTTTGGTACCTGGGGGACCAAAGCTAGCCCTACTATCCTTGGGACAGCCCCACTGTCACTACAACAGGAAGAGGAAGGACACTTCTGCAGTGAGACAGCCACCAAACCAAAGTCCCAAGGGGCTACCTCCTTTGCTATCATGCCTCCTTTGTTTATCTGTGTCCGTACATCTTGAGTCACAAGAAGCATTACCCTAAGCAATAATGGGGAGTGCAAGGCCATTCTGTAGGTATCGAGAACGAATAATAATACCTAGGAGCTTAGCTTAGCCAGTGTAACTACTGCCCCTCTCCTTTTGTCTTCATTCACGACACCAGTCACATTCCACCCAAGCCCAGCAACAACTTTCAAACTTATGTCTTCCAAACACAAGGGCTGATAAGGACAAGCCTGTGGAGCAAAGTGCCAGTCTCACCGTTTGTTGATGATGAGAAACAGTGGCGGATGCTGCCTGAGGAAGAAGTGCTACAGTTCTGCCAGAGGTCAGTCGCATGTCCATTGCCCACGATCCATTCCTGGAAAGAACCAGACAGTCTACATCAGCTAAGGTAGTGAGGAGTGACAGAAAGGAGAAGATGAAGGCAAAGCAAAGAGCAGCCTCATCAACCTGTCCACCTGGTCTGCCCCTGCCCCTCCCAGTGCTGCCCAGCCAGAGGCCACAGTCATGCTGGAGAAAGGAGAGAGTTGTTGGTCTGGCTCAGACATCATGTTGAGGAGGAGACCAGTTTTTGCAAGTAAAAAGCACTTTGTCACTGGAAAAGTACCACACACACATGCATAAGTTACCATTATGTGCAGAGGTGTGTACTATAGTAGAAGGAGTCACCCAGGGCCCCTGTACTCAAGCCGTCACTTCTCCCTGGGTCTTCTGGCTGTCATTCCCCACCCACCACCTCTCTGAGCCTATTTCCTTATTTATAATCCCTACCAATCTGACAAGATTGTCAGGCACAATTAGAATGTGGTAAACTTGGATGTTTATAAAATTCACAAATCTGGGACATAATTATTTTTCGCAGATCGAATTATTTCTCAACCTTTTAAACAGACAAGAGTATTAGGCCTGGAATTCACCTTATATGAAGTTAAAACCACAGCACCTAACTGTCCAGGACTGTGCTCATCTTCACAGCCAAGAAAATAAGTTTAGAAACTAATCTACTTGATGCTGCTGGCTTTGTAACTGAGTTATCCTCTTGGCCTGTCCATGCAGTGGGGACTTGTCTAAGAAGGTGCTGTGTGCACATCACAAAGCAGACTGTGATGTGCACCTGGGACTGTGAATTCTTTTCTAAAAAAGCCAATTTTAACTTCCCAACTTTAAGTCCTAAGGGCTGTTTTGTGCACTAAACTGCCCATCTGACCTATGCCATTTGGAAAAAGCAAACCTTCATAAACACTCCACTTCCTCAACAAACCTGCATCAAGAAAAAACGCTATACAACTTTACCAAATAAAGGTTTAGGGCCCTGGACCTCCACTTTTAGGCCCTAGGCTTAAAAGGAGGCCTGGGCAGCTAACCCAGTCCAGTGATTGCTTCCTCCCTACCCTTTAATCTGCTCTGGTTTTCTCAAAACAACTGAAAAGGCTCAGATTGCCAGAAACTGCAAAATGCCCTAGGACATTCGAGGCTTCTCTTGTCTGAAAACAACCACGCCATCCTGAGCTAGAGGGGGTACCAGCAGGATCGGGGCTTTCGGAGGCCGCAGCACTGGGTGAGCGCGGGGTGCCCGGCCGCCCCCGCTGTCCTCCTGGCACTTACGCTGACGATGGTGGAGACGAACAGCAGCACCAGCACTGCGACGTGGAGAACAATGATACTCAGCAACAGGAGGAGCATTTTTGCGGCAAGTTCTGCTCAGCGGAGTTTCTGCCTGCCAGGAGAGAGCAGAAGCTAGACGTGAGGCCCAACCAACTGGTCCTAGCAAGGCAGGGCGGTGGGGGGCGGGGGGCGGTGCGGGGTGGGGGTGGGGTGCGGGGGGAGGCAGTGCGGAGGAAGATCCCTGCGTTCCCGGGCCTGGCGCCACACCCGCCCGCCCAGCTCCCCACGGCCGGCCGAGAGGGGGCAGACGCGGACCACAGGATACCCGCTCAGCACTCAGCAGGGCAGCGGGGGGCGGGGTGCTTGGGGGGTGGGGGGGGGTCCCCTTGCTACAGAACAACTTTTGCTTTTGGAAAAAAAAAATGTGGTAAGTCAGTGCAGGAGGAGAGGTTTTTCCAGAATGGCGAGCAGAGGCCACAGCCCGCCTCCACCCACCCTGGGCGCTTTCCAGAGACAGCCAAATTTGGGGAAGCAGAGGGAGAGCACGTTCCCTTAAGCAGTGAAGGTGGGGGCGAGGGGCTAGGCGCCCAGTTGTCTGCAGGAGACCTGGGGACACCTGGGGCAGGCTCTGAGGGAGAGCGCGCCGCAGGGAGTTGGTTTCCCAGATCCCCGCGCGCTTCTCATTCCATGAGTCTCCAAGTTTCCACTGAGTTCTGCCAGCGCCGGGAGCCGTCCTGGCCCCAGCTCAGCCAGCGAGAGAAAGACAGTGGAGGCTCCGGAGAGCGCGCAGGGCAGTGTGAGGAGGAGAGAATGGTCGAAGAGAGGTACCGGGACCCCGCGCCTCCCGCGCACAATCCGCTGCCTCCCGCAGCCCCTGTGGGCGGGGCCCGCACTCCCGGCCCGACGCAGCACCTCGGCCCCCAAAGCCTCACAGGGCCCGCTGCACAAGAAGCCGGGATGCTACCCGGTCCAGCAGACCTGGGACTAGGAACTCTTTTCTGAAAAAGCCAATTTTAACCTTCCAGTTTTAAGTCCTAAAGGGTGTCTTGTGAAGTAAGCCTACTATGTGGATGGAGCGGAGCAAATGTCCGGTGGGAAGGACAGGCGGAGGGTGGAGGGTTGAGTCCCAGGAGAATTGCGGCGGGCCGCAGTCTGCAAGACTTCTACCATCCTTAGTTGTGCGGTCCTCGCCCCTCATTTTACAGACCTTGGGGAACGGAAGACCAGGATGGCCTGTTAGAGTGTGTGTAAAGCTGGGAGATGAGCTGCGTCTTTGGGGACTATTTCAGGATGGAGTCTTGGGCCAGGGAGACCTTTCATAACTCGGTTTTTAAAGTACCCAATCCCAGGCCCCTCCGTTCTCCTCCACAAGCAACCCATTCAAAGAAATCCAGGAATGTACAAGAAAAAATAAGCACGGTTTTCTGATGTCTCCCAGAAGGTTTAAATTAAGTCCAGTGGCTCCTAGTGCCCGGGCGTGGCAAGAGGAGGGTGGTCGGGCATAGAGCTGGAAAGTGGGGAACTACAGTACCCCGGGAGGTCTAGGGCAGGCACTGGTTTGCCAATGAGTCCCCTAGTAGCCTCCATTCCAGCGAGGCGAAAACTGCTCCGCCCCTGCCCGGTATTCTGACCCAACACCCGTGCCCGTTACGTTATACACACCGCAGGGCACCCCACTCCAACCCCGTTGCAACCACACGGGGCAGACCGTGTTCTCTCCGCCTGCGCCCAATATAGAAAGCTCAGGGACCTGGCCAGCCTCGAGCCTGCGCCTGCTCTGCGCTTTCTGGCACCATCGACAGAAGATGCCCACGTTTCTCCCCCACCTCCTCCACTTTCTGTACCAAAGCACTTACAGCCCAGAGGGATAGCTGTCCCCGATCCTCAGAGTGGCCTCAGGCACAAACTCGATGCGTTCTCTTGGCGGCTGGCGTCTCCAAAGACAGCTGCGCCGCGGGGCTGCGATCGCAAAGCCAGGGGCCAGAGGGAGACTCCTGGCGATCCCCTTTAACGGGAACAACGCCCTGTCTGCGTCGCTGCAATAGGGTGTGTCCCTGGGTCAGCGTGTGCAGGAGGGCGGGACTCTGGGAGGAGAAAGGGCAGAAAGTGGCGGGTGGGGGCAGGAGACAGTTACTTGGTCTTTCATGCGCCGCAGGAGAAAGTTGATCTCTACAAAACGGCTGTGACTTTTACTCGAAACTAACTAGGAGGCAGCTGAGTTTTCTCAACTCCACTTCCCCTCGCTCCACCGACTTCATGGAAACCAAGTATTGATCAATAAACTGGCCCCTCTGCCCCCTCAGCCCACGTGGGAAATCTAGCCAGAGTTCGCCCCCATGGGTGCCCAGCGCTGGGCTTCGGAGGGAGGGGGCTCTAGCAGACTGAACTCCCTTGGGGGCCGAGGCTGGATTCCTATTATACTGGGGGAAGGGAAGGGCGCTGACACTCAGCCCTGGAAGGTGTCCCAATCCTCTCAGGGCCTGGAGCACCCGGCCTGCCCAGCCTCCTTCGCTGTGTACATCTGCACCGCGCGCGGTTATCAGTGTCTGCAAGCAGGCCGTGCGTCGGGTTCCTAGGATTGGAGTGGACAGATCTAGCGGGCACTTTTTGGATGAGAATTAGTCGACGGAAGGAGAGTCCTGGCAACTATGAGACAGCCTGTCCTGGGGTCCAGCCCCTCCTAGCCTGGGCAAAACCAGAACACGACCCGGTAAGCTCCTGGCAAAATTTGCCTGGCTTGGCTCCCAGGCTGGGCTGGCGTCCCTGCCAGGAGGAGGGGAGTTGGCCATTTGAGGTGGGGGAAGAGCAGCCGGGGAAATCAGCTGATTCATAGCTGCCTGAACTTGGTCCGCCCAGCGTCACAGAGAGAGAGGCTAGCCCTTCCGGGCGTGGCGAAGATGCGCTCAAATAAGACACTCCGGAAGCCCAGCCTAGATGCCTGAATAGAGAGCCCGAATGTGTGTGTTAAACGTCTTTGCCTACTAATGCACTTCACACACACACACACACACACACACACACATCTACCTGCTAGTGAACTGTGTCATAAAACTTAATTATTCTAAATGATTCAGGTCACATTCCACATTATTTTACTATTTGAAAGTAGCTGCTAATTGCATATTCTTTAAGTGAAAATGTTATTTGAAAAAAAATTTTTCCAACGTGGTATTTTAAAAATTATTATATTATCAGATTAAAAAGAAGAATCTTAGTAAAAATTGTGTTCGATGCCCATGATGTGGCAGGCACACTAACAGGAATTTACACATGGTCTGTGAGAAGTGGTGTGGTCCAGTGGTTAGGCCCTGGGCTCAGCAAACCTGATTACCCTGCTTACTCAGGATTTATGAATTTGGGCAATCAGCTACAGTTCATTGAGCTTCCCTTTTCTCTCTGCAAACAGGATAAAAAATGCCTATTTTAAAAGATGTGAAGCAGCAAGCATAGTGTCTGAAACATAATAAGGGACCAGTGCCCACTAAATTGTCACCATCCTTATTATGATATCACATTTAACCATTGCAACAAGTCTGACTGCCCCTGGACCAAAACAGCTCCAAACTCCCATGGGTTGAAAGTGCATATGCAAGTGGCATGACTAAGAAATGGAAGTGTTTTTTCTTCTCCCCAGGTCATTTCATAGTGAGGTTTGCCCTAAGCCTTGCTGCTTTGCTTTATGTCATTTAGACTTTTATTTACTTTATTTAACAAACATTTATGTGGTCACTATGTACCCAGTACCACTCTAAGCACTTTACAAATGTTAGCATATTTAACTCAGGATTTTCCCCCCAACTAAATTTTTAAATGAAGTATATATACCTACAAAAGTGTACATATTGTAAGGCACAGCTCATATCTTCCTTTCTTTTGAATTCAAAATTTTAAGCAATGCCAGGCCAGAGCCACAGTGTGGGCTGCAGAACCTGTGAACCCCTCCATCTCTCATACCTCCCGTGTCTCCCCTAAGTGGTAGGGAGCAAAATGCTTCTGCTCAGTGCAGTGCAGTAAGCTCTGCCACACCCAGGGTGGGCCAGGGCTCAGCTACAGGTGGAAGCTTCTCTCTGACCTGCTTACGCTGTGAGATCACCTGCCAGGCATATATGCAGATCTGTTTCCCATCAGGGAAGGAGCATCTAGACCCTCTTATCCCGTTGATGTACGGGTCTTTCTAGATTCCCTCAGACATTCTCACCACATATCCAGCTTATCCAGCTCCTAACCTAGGATTTAAAAAAATTCTCTGACTCCCCAGTCAATTCCAACACAAACACACTGTCTCCACTGCAGTTCCATTTGTGGTTTGTGGAGGTTGGGGGATTGGGCAACAAACACTCTGTAAAGCATAAATATACACCACCCAGAGGCACAGTTTGCAATAAAACTCACCAGGCCAAACAGTATTACCCCTTCCTCCTCGAAGTGTTCTTTGTAGTCAAATGCAAAAGATGCAAAGGCAAGGCTCTCCCCACAGGGTGGCAGAGAGGCCAGCAGCTGGCAGACCAAACCCTGCTGCTTCCAACCAGGCTGTCCGGATGTTCCCTGGTAGTGCTCCCTGTCACTGAAAGCCAAACCAGGCGTCCTTCCAGTTATTCAGGGGCTGGTTCAACGCAGGACTATGTCATGGTGGCCTGAGAGTGCTTCAGCCTCTACTATTTAAAGGGACAGTGCCCAGCTTTGTGCACTTTCCAGAACTCAGTGATCCCAAGAGGCCCTGCAGGGCATGTAGAACCTGAAATCAAGAAGGAGATGAGCTTTGGGTATGCCTTAACCTGTGATGCTGAGGCTGTTCTCGCTGGAAGTGCCAGCCTGTGTAATAGCAAACAGGTCTCCTGATTTCTCTGTGTCCACGCCCCCACCTCCCAGTGAATTCTGCAAAGATGAAATATACTGTGTGAAGGGCCTGTGCCCATAGTGTTATATGTGTACAGACAGATACTTTTAATCAACAGCATCATTTTAAGGTGCTCAGACATTGTGCAGATTATCTCTCATAGCAACACGCCACAGAACCAAAAGTCTCTGTCACCCAGTCATTATTTAATGTTGATCTTCATAAGAAAATTCAATTCAAGTAAGCAATTCTCTATTGAAAACATTCTAACTGTTCAGGCAGGATAGGCAAGGAGAGTAACTGAGAAGTCATGGAGAGGTGGACAAATGAAGACGTGGTATTCTTTAGGCCCTTTGTAGCTAATAGTCCTTCAGGCTCTCAAAAAGTGTCCTCCATCTTTTGCAAGTTCTCTTGGGTGGAAACTCCAAGACAAGGGGAGTTGGTTTTATTGAACAAGTTTCTGGCAACTCTGGCAATTTCCCCACCTCTTATGTTATGGACTTCCACTCTGGGGTGCCCTGTATAGTTTGAAGAAGTGCCCTCAGCCACAGACTCTGTTTTGTTGGGCTGCTCAGGCAGTTGGAGTGGGTGGGAGGGTCCAAATGACCCTCTTTCCTGTACTGCTCCCAGCCAGCTTTCCCAGTCCCAGTGAAATAAGTTGGCCTCTTCCGTTTGGGTAAGTCATTTTTATTTTTGCCAGTAGTGGTTCTCAGGCCTTAATAGCTCTTTAGAATCACCCAAGAGCTTTGCAAATGGCCTCCCCTGGGTCTGTTCCCCTAGCAGGTGCCACTCTGGTCTGAGATGGGGCTCAGGTGTGGTTAACATTCCCCAGGATGGTCCAGTGTCCAGCCAGATTGTCATATAGTGTCACATGGTTTCTGGTTTCCTTCCAACTGCCTTCTGCTGTGAAGCCCAAATTGAGGCAAGCCCAGTGTGGGGTGCAGCATTCTATAAGTTATAGTTCACAGTCCTGCTCAGCAAATCAGGAGTGTGTGCACATTTGGGGTGTTCATATGTGTTTGAGAGAGAGAGAGTAGCCTCCCTTAATCCTACCCTGACATGGAGGAGACCTGTGAGTATGGTTTTGGGGCCTCCCCAGACAGCTGCTTCCTACCGTGCTCCCCACGATGAGGTGCTGAGGGCTGCTGCCTTCCAGGCCAGGATTAAGCCTGGAGACCTTTGAGAAGATCAGTTCTGCTCAGAGGAAGAAGGGTGGAGTAGAGTGGGGGTGGCATGCATGCATTTTGCTTCTGATCAGCTCTTCCTCCTTCCATGAACTTCATGTTTCAGGAACTCCTTTGACTGCCCATCCCCAGCAGCAAAGCCCTGGAGAACCTGCTGGCTTTGGCTGTGGCCTGTCTGATGTGCTCCTTGAAGCTTCCAGGCCCCAGGGCTGGAAGCTGCTATGCTCCACTGCCCCCCTACCCCCGCCCACCAGGACCCAGTACACCTGTCTTCACATACACAGGCCAGACTCGGCCTCCCACAGGCCTCCGAGGAAATGCCTTCCTGGTCCTCTCTCTCCTTCCTTGCAGTGGCCCTCTCCTCCACAAAACAGACCCCCACTCCCCACATGGGTGTTGAGCAATGTGTCTGTCCTCAGGGTCATGGAGAATATCCCACCAGGCCACTTGTCCTAATAATGAATAGAATATTCACCAAATCACCGTGATCACTTTTGTTATAGTCCTCATCTTTTCAGTAGGGAAAATGAGAATTAGGCAAACTTCCTGAGGAAACCCTGTCAAGTCACTTCAGATGGGCTAATTCCCACACTTGAGCTTTTTGGCTGTACCACACTACTTTCCCTTATTAGCCACAGATCATTTCTAATTCATGGATAAAAATCCTTATAGCAATAGTAGCTATGGTTACTTGGTACTTACTATGTGCAAGGCACCATTCTGAACATTTTGTATGAATCAAATAATTTAATCTTTACAACAAACTTGTGAAATGTGCATCCCATCATCCTCTTTTATGTAAGAGGAAACTGAGGCACAACAGGACATTCAGTGACTTTCTCAAGACACCCCACAAAGGAATGATGGATTGAAACCAGGAATTCTGGCTGCAGAGCCTGCACTCCACCCCCTGAGATGTTTTGCATCCTACTGTGCTCCTTCCAGGTTGTGTCTAGAACATCCATGCCTTTCTCATGCTGCTTCCATAGATGCTGGATAATCTCATTTCTTTTATTTACCAAAGATCCCAACACATTACACCCATTTGTAGATTTATGTTTCTTTTTCTGTTAATAAACCTAGAAAATGTCTTCAAACCTCCACTGCTTGCATCTGTCCTGTGAACCCTGCCCCCACCCCCCACTAAGCACCCTGGCTGTATGGCACTCCCTTGTGCAGCACCAGTGCCAGGTGGCTCCTGCTTGGAACCGGCAGTCATTTGACAGGGCTGCGTTGCTGGCTGTCCTTGGGGAGTGGAATCCAAGCAGACTCGGCAAGTGGGAGGCAGCCCTTTCTCATGCACTTACAACAACTAAAATGCTATTTCATGCCATGTTTTATTCAGCAGGGCATCATCAGGACCATTTTCTATGTGGAGAAATTGAGGCGTGGAGAATTTGCAGAATTCTTTCCAGGGACCAGCATGGAAGCTCCACCACTGCAATGTGTAGCCAGTTCCTCTGGTTTTCAAACCTGTGGTTTTTCCATTATGCAGATTCCCCACTCAGAAAACAGAAGCTAGTCTCAATTGGGCCTTTGCCCAGTTTACGAAGTTGTCTTTGGAGTGTCTGTCTCATCAGGTGTTTGGTCAGTATCTGGGTGTGTTTACACTACACATGAAGCCTTTCCTGTCTCATTGCAGCCAGCAGCCTGTGTAGGTGTTCTTGGCGAGGCCGGGACGCAGCTGGTCTGAAGGGTCCTCAAAAGTCAGGTTATTGCTGCATCCAGTCTCTCCCTGACTCTCCTGACCTCGGGCTAGAGCAGCTGATTACTAAAAGAGCATACAAACAGGAAAAAGATGGCAAAAGGGAAGGAAGGAAGGGAGGAAGGGAGGCATGTAGAGAGGGAGGAAAAGAGAAAGAGAGGGAGGGGAGGAGAAGGGAGAAAGAAAGAACCTGAAGGAGCCAGCTTGCTTTCGAAGAGCAGATCCCTTTGTAAATAGACATGTTTGAAATCACATGACCTCCAAGTCCCTAAGAGGTGTTCCCAATAAACAACACAGAAGCAGGTAGAGAGCAGCTAAGACACACAAACTCAAGTGGGCACAAGCTGTTCCCTAAATTACATGAATTTATACATTCTTCTCAGGATAAGTTGCATCTTTTGCTCCTTCACCTGTGGGAGAGAACAAGTACAGAATGATGATGTTCTGCCATTGGAACAGTACAAAGTACAAAGGATTCCTTGTTCCCAAGTGCAATGTTACTTAGGAAAGCCAGATTCCATAGATGCAAGTGGAGGGGGAGGAGGCGGTCCTTCCTCTGACATCTCATGAGCCAGCAGAGAAAGGATTCAAGAACAATTTAAGCAACAGAGCTTCCAAAACTGATTTGTACTTGGGATTAAAAATTCTGAAACTCTCCAAAGACTCTTCCTCCTAAGGGACATTTTTCTACGCCAGCTGAGGATAAGCTCACTGAGGTAGGCAGTATGAGCTAGCTGGTCACACAGTAATGGATAGACTAAGAGAGGAAAGCATAGATTTTGGGGGTCTGTGGATCAGGTATAACAAAGAGGAGGAAGGCTGTCTGGGCCTAATGTCAGTGGTTGTCCTCACTGGGGGACAAGGACAGGAGAGGCCAAAGGAATACTTGATTCTGGAAGATGAGGCCATGCCTGTGGGACATTAATCTCCTGCAAAAAGGAGGCCCCCAACACCTGTTCTGGAAGGGAACCTGGGAGAAGAATCCCCACGATGCACCACTGTACCCATGGTCCCTCAAGCACACCTCTGAGCTGGAGGAACAGCAGTTGCAGGTGTTTTCTTGCTCTCTGAGTCCCTGAACCACACTAATCAGGTGTGAAACCTCAGCCAGAGCCAGGAAGGTTCACAGACAAAAGCCAAATGTTTTTGAGAGGTTCAAAGCAACACTGGGCAAAGCGTCAAGTACATTTACTTTTTATTGTTAAAAACTAGGAAATACCTGCCCCAACCCATGTAGCTCAGTGGGCTGGGTGATGTTCCACAATGCAAAAGGTTGCCGGTTCCATTCCCACTCAGAGCACAGGCCTCATTTGCACCTCAGAGAGACAACCAATCAATGTTTCTCTCTTACATGGATGGTTCTGTCCTGTGTTTCTCCCTCCCTCCCGCACCCTCTAAAAATAATAAATAAATAGAATCTTTTTTAAAAAAGGACTAGGAAATGCCAAATCCAGGAGACTTCAGTGGTAACAATGAGCCTCATGGCACAATTACCTTAGAATTTTGACTCAATATTAAAATTTTAGAAATGTATCCTCAAATAGTCATGGATATGCAAAAATGTGGCTCTAACGGTATTTATTGCAGTACTCTATGATGAAGAAAAATATGAACTTTCTAAATCCTAAGCAATAGGCAAATGATTGGTAAATTTTGGGACAGTGATAAGATGAAATGTTATATAGATATTAAAAATAATGTTGTGGAAGACAATTTAGTGAAATGAGAAAATCAATAATGTGGTTATTTGGGAAAATGTTACAGATTACTGTAGCTGCAATCTAGGGACACTCCCCAGGTGCTGTGCTCAGTCTCTCATTTATCACTAACAGCATTCCAGAAGGAGTGTCCTCCTGTGGCCCCTTGGGCAACAAGAGGTGGAGATAGTGCCCAAGGGCACACAGCTGGCACATTGTGGAGCCAAATGTAAGCTTTGACATCTGAGGCCAAGACCCTGTCTTCTTAACCACTGAACTCCACTCTGAGCTATACACCAAGTTCCAGTGACAAAAATTAAAGCAGAACCTGAAAGGCTGCAGAGCTTGGAGGATACAGCATGAAATAATTTTTTAAGCACTTGTTTTCAACATAAAAGGGGAAAATAAATTTGCACAGAATTAAACCTATCACGGGGCTAATCGTGATTAATAATCACACATGTTAGCCTCATGCCTTCATCATGATGAATCTGTGGCTTCCTGGCTTAAGTGGAGGAAAGGGACACAGGACTTGCCCCAGGGAGGGGCCAGGCGATCACGAGCCAGGCCTTACTTCATCTTTTGTGCTGTCTCCAAGTGGAGTCACATGTCCAGGCCAGGAATGAATTAAGCTGTGCATCCTACAATGCTGATGATAAAACGTAAACACTTACATGGATCATGAGTTTGGTAACCTTATTTTATGCTTATTTAAATGCACCAGAAGACTTGAAGGAGAGGGAGTAGCCTAGACCTTTACTGATTTTGAGGAACCCTGACTGAGCCAACAGTTCATTGACAGAGTTATGTGACTTTGAATCTGAGAATCCCTACAACCGACACCACGAGTATGGTGGCACATAGTTCCGAAGAGTCAGGGTGCACTGAAAATCACGGTCCATTTGACCTGGGGGGAGACTCTGCATGATCGTCAATGATCTATCACCTACCACATTATTCTCACAGTCGATCTCTCTTCTCTTCCCCTCTCTCTCACTTCATTTGATGTGCAAGCATAACGAAATAAAAAAACCATTAATATCCAAATTTCACTGCCTTGTGAACTCCTCAATGATAGGGGGACCTCAAAACTTTTTTTGAATTTTCCTTCCCAGCAAGGTGTTTTCAACAATCTTCCCAGGGATGGTTTATTCGAGATGGTCTCACCTCTCACTCCTATATAATCATGGGTCATTGAATGTGCACCTGTCTTGCAGACCCCTAAGAGGGGACTAGATTATGAAGCATTTTCTAAATTTATTGGACAAGGGAACTTTTGTTCTCAGATTCTCCCCAAGACTTTATTTTCATGAAACTCCCCATTGGAAACATGGGCACTGCCTGTGACCTTTCTGGCTCCAACAGTCTAGTCTCTATTGGTGAAGGCAAATGGAAGAAATGACATTTCTTCAAACTGACCATAGACACCTCAGGAAATGAAGAGGCAAATGTGAAGGCAGGAGCAAACTAAGGGTCTCCAGGCCAGGTAATATTTCACAGGTAGGAAGAGATTTCTCACTGTGATCCCAAGTAAGGAGTACGGTGGGTGTGGTCTGAGGTCACACTGTGCCATGTCCTTCCCAATGGCCACTCAAGCTCTCGCTTGTTAAATGTTTATTCTCCTTGTGGGAGGACCACAGGGATTTGGCTCAGGGTGTGGCTTCATCATGGTCTTTGGGAGGACACCTCAAACTCGCTAGAGAGCTACATGAATGATCCAAAGGTGGTCTCTGTGTACTAGCCTGGGCATTGTTTTATTTCTTCCCTGCAGGCTGAGACCCATACATCAAAAGCCTGCTGGCATCTAACTCAAATTTATACATACCTAATTATCTTAAAAATAGCCCAAACAAGACTATTTTTAGCCATTTAGAACCTGTATGCTTTGCATACCTCACTAAGCCTAAGCTTACATCTGCTGACCATTGATGAAATAGAGCCCTGTGGTTACAGGACCCTGAGTTGCTACAGTCCTTTGGAGTCCTCTGACCCAGAGACTCTCCATTGTGCAGCAGAGCAATATCACCTAAATAGGTGATCCCCTTCAGACCTCTTTCCTTCCCAGTACTTCTCTTTCCCTCGTCCCTTTCTGGATGGTAGGCCCTCTGCTCCCTGGGCACTGGACAATCTCATTGTGTGAGACACCTTGCCCCTCATACAACCCTGTCTAAGTGCCACTTATAAAGCTTGTATGTGACTGCCTCTTATGATCATATTTTTCCTAGATCATCCCCAGGACCCTCTAACAAACCCCCACATGTAGGGAGAGGTAAGACATAGAGGAGCATTGGAGCTGGTACACAGAAACCCAGTGATGGCCCAAGACTCATGTATGCAGAGAAGGACAGGAAATCCTCCAGAGAAACAGAAGCATCCTGGTGGTATCATCACACAGGCCTTCCCAGCTTCCTCAAACAATTCAGCTGAAGAGATTCTTCCAGAGAACCTGGGGTGAATGTGGTAGACACTAATTGCCAGTGATGGGCCCCCAGACTGGAAGACCTCCTTCACAGCTTCAGTCTGAGGGAGATCTGTTATGAGGCTGAATGCATGGACTACTCATTCATGGAGCAATGGAAAACAATAACCTATACATAAATGTGTACATACACTTGGCCTGCCAGAGCCCTACACTGATTGAGTATGTCCCTCTCAGAAGACTGACAGAGCCATTTTTCATCCAACAATTTCTGCAGCTGGTCCTTAACCCTTACTCTATGTGCAATGTTATGTGTGGATACAGAAGTAGCGCTGAAACCAGCCAGTGCATCTTAACTACTGCACACCGAAGCCTCAGTTCCTGGTTTGCACTAGTGGCTGCTTTTATAAAGGAAACAAAAGCCATACAGTTCATCTTACTAAGGTCCCTGGACTGGATTGGCTTCTCCATGATGACAGAGTAAATGGAAGATGACTAAGTGTTTTTGGCACCCAAGGCCTTCCACAGTCCAAACCAGACTCTGGGAGAAGTGTATTTTGAACATCTTAACCTCAACTATGTGAGGGGGAGAAAAACTGAAGTCCTCTTAAAACAATATTTATTCAATAGCTATTTATTAAGCAGCTACTATGTGCGGGCCAGGAGTGAACATCGTCACTTGGCTTCTTCAGTCTTCACCAAATGCAAAAATAACTATAAAAACCTCTCATTCTTATATGTGTGCCTCTTTACAATGTGGCTGTTATATTTCCTCCATGAAAAGGTGCACTCTATTCCCTCACTTTGTGACTCTGGACCTGGCCAAGTGACCTGCTTTGGCTAATGGGACATTAACAGTGTGACGTAAGTAGAGCTTGCATGGCGCTTGCTAAGGGCTTGCCCTGTTACTGCTGGAGATGGTTCCCCCATCATTGCAACAAGCCTAAGGAGGACTCAGGGAGGCCTGCTGGGTATTGACCAACTACGTGGAGAGCAATTCTGACCAACCCAACCAACCCAGTGAGGCCCTAGACACGTGAACCACCCCAGGAGAAAACAGCTGATCTCCCAGATAAGAAGGGATGCCAAACAAGGCCAAGCCAGCCCTCAGAATTGGGAAAACCAGTAATTCATCTTTTTAAGCCACTAAGCTATGTGGTGATTGTTACACAGCAAAAGCAAACTGATCATTAAGAATCCTAGAAGTCAGGATTAGTACAAAACACACTATATTTAGAAGCAAGACTCTGCAGTAATCAATTGACTTCCACTCACTCTTGGTGCTCTGCAGCCTGGAAAATGGACTGGATTATTTGGCTCAGCAGCATCTTTGAGGAAGGAGAGTGGTAAGGTTAAGGAGATTTAGATGATTCCTGAGGTTCCATAGGAATTGCTCGACTCTGTGGAGACTCAGGTATTTTCTGAACCTTGTGTTTCTATGGAGAAGCCTGTGGGTCTGTGAAGAGTCCTAGATGTCTGTGGAGCACTCTGAGGTGCAGCATGGAGCAGGACTTCTCAAACTCCTTTCTTCCTCCCTTTCTTTCTTTTTTCTTTCTCCCTCGTCCACTAGTCAGTTACATGATCCTGCTAGACATGTGAGATGGACATGGGCACTAATCATGCGCAAGTGTGTCATGCTACATAAAATTGCTATAAACATTTTTAAGTTCTGTCTCTCAAGTTCTGTATTATGTCACAGCAGCCCTGTGACAGCTTGCAAGCTGGCTCTGGTTGTGTGTGTGGACCACATTTTGAGTAGCTGTAGAGAGGGCTGAGTTTGGCCTTATGGTACCTACAGTCCTGGCCTAGAACCACACACTCTCGAGAGCTGGGGCATGAGCTTAACTATTACAATTTTTCTTTGAACACTGAACCAAATGGCATTTCTTCAAACCCCACTGCAAGATCAAATAGAAAGAATCCTTTCTTGAGAAAGGTGCTGAATAATAAAAATAACTCAACCTATAGCAGCTCATTGGCTAGAAAAAGTAGTGGTACTAAGAAGCATTGTTGTACAACCAACTGTGAATCACAGTCTTGATGATAATGCTGGTGGGAGGACCAGCCTTGTTCTGAGTGCAGCGGCAGCACTGCTGTGTGAGTCTGCACATGGGGCTGTGGGAGCAGCAACCACAGCCAGTGGAGCAATGCAGCCACACTCAGAGCCACCGTGCCCCCTCCACCAAGCCAATCCTTTCTTACCAACCTGAACACACCAGAAGCACAAAGGGTGTCATTGCCAGAAAAGTTTGCAGAGTGTCCAGTGAAGTGTCTTCCTGAGGGAGAGTCTTATGGCATTAACATTTTCTTCTCTCAAGTCAGAACAACATGTGATATATTCTGTATTGCCCTACAAAAGGGGTGAAAATGGAAAGAACAGAAGCTGACCTTTTGAAGAGGTAGGACTGCTGCAGCTCCTTGGCAAGAAACCTCCCTGGGGCTCAGGATATTCTAAAGCAGGGCTGTCACACTCATTTTCCCCAGGGGCCACATCAGCCTAGCAGTTGCCTTCAAAGGGCGGAATGTAGAGCTCCTTGCCCCTAGTTAAGGAGTAGTTATATTTATACAGTCCTAAAATTACATTCAGCCCTTTGAAGGCAACTGTGAGGCTGATGTGGCCCCTGGTGAAAATGAGTTTGACACCCCTGTTCTAAAACCAGTATTCTTTCATCCATAGAGGATGGACAATTAATGAAATGTGAGAGTTGTATTCACCTGTTTAGTACCAAACATTATTGTCAGCCCAGAAATCTTCTTCAAGCTCCTTCCCAGTTGATCCCCAACCAGGGCAACCACTATTGACAATATTATTTTTGGGTCTATTATTTTTATAGTGATTATTTTTAACCAATGAGGAAAGCAAAGTTTAGAAAAATTAAACCATTTTCTCAAAGTCAAAAACCTCAGGTCTTCCTATTTTCAGAGTTCACTTTCAGAGTTCAAATGCCATTTGTTTTTTTCCTCTATGCTGCCTCCCAGTGCTTTATGATGCAGCGTTGTCCACAGAGGGCTCATCTTCATTCTGACTTTTGTTCTAGAATGCAGTTAAATTGCTTGGAAACAGTTTGATCCTTTCTGTCTTTGCTTTTAAGGTTAGTTAGCAGGTCCAGAACTGTGTTTAGTCCAAGGCTAATGACTGCTCACTGCTGAAGCAAGAGTCTTCTGACTACTCCTCCAAACACTCCCTGTTTTTCCCATTTGGACAGCAGGAACAGGCATCATTTCCAGCCCTGTGTGAGCCCTGAGTACTGTTCCCTCTCATCTCTTCAAGTGGTTCTTTCCCTGGGTCTCAAGTAGTACATACACATGTGCTTCTGCGTATTCCACTGAGTATTTGAGGGTTCTCTCTCTCCGCTGCTTTCTGTGCCCTGAGCTCTAGTCCTGCAAGCGCTGGCTGCTTTAATGTTCTCAGAGGCTCAGCTCTGTCTCCTCTGCCTCTTTCTAGGTTCTTCCATGCATTATAGCTTGCAAACTCTCTTAGTGTTGTCCACTGGGTGGCTATAAGTTCCACCTAATTTGTTTCTTGTCTCTTGGGATCACTGTTGTTTGTTCCCTGATGTCTAGTTTCTATATATTTTGCCTGCAGTTTTTTGTTTTCTCTTTGTTTTCCTTTTCTTTTTGTGTTTTTTTTTTCTGTTCAGAAGGTAAATAAAGTGCCTACCGCTCCTTCTTGGCCAGAAACAGAAGCCCCTTTGTTTTGTTTCTGACCAGTATTTTCCAACCAGGCTCTGTATGCTCTTTCTCATCACTTGACCTTAGTCACACAGTCATTATATGACTTATCTTCCAAGAATCAGCTCTGAGATGACCCTCTTTCTAAAACTCCTTCTGAGACTCTCTCCCTAGCACTCTATACTTTATATAGAACAGAGTCTGCTGGCCCATGAAAAATACATTCTGAGCACTTCATGAGTTTCCACATGGCTGCCCACTGACACAGTTCACCTTGTCTCTCAAGAAGACTCTGATTTCTGGAAAAGAACAATTGCTTCTTTAAAGGTCTTTAATATCTTCTCATTTTTTATCATTGTCACTAACAGCTGGCTTTTGTTTCAAGATTGCCTTCCACAACAAAACTAAGGTAGGATTTTATCACTTTGTGAAGGTGTCTGTTTGGGTGGCCCCCAGAGAACCGAGCTTCTCTGGACATGGAAGATGGTCAGCTGGCCACCTCCTCACTAATGCAGTGACTTGTTCCTACCCATACATTTCACACTGTGCTCTCAGCCAACCAGTTTATACTTTGCCTCAGTGATATTAAAATCACTGCATGTATAAAGAAACTGTGGTACATCCAGGCAATGGAATATTATTCAGCACTAAAAAGATATGAGCCATCAAGTAATGAAATGACATGGAAAACCCTCAAATGCACGTTACTAAGTGAATGAAGCCAATCTAAAAAGGTCACATGCTGTATAATCTCAATTGCATGATATTATGGAAAAGGCAGAACTATGGAGACAGTAAAACTATCAGTGGTTGCCAGGAGTTTGGGGAGAGATGAAGGATGAATAAGAAGAGCACAGAGAATTTTTAAGACAGTGAAACTGTTCTGTATGGTATTGTAGTGATGGATACATGTCACCATGTATCTGTCCAACCCCACAGAATGCACAGCACCAAATGAACCTTAAGTGTAAACTCTGTACTTTGGGCGATTATGATGTGTCAGTGTAGGATCATCAACTATCACGAAGGTCCAACTCTGCCTTCGTGGGGGTGGGGGTAGTAGGGGAGGTTATACCTGTGTGGGGGCAGGGACTATATGGAAAAAAAATGTCTGTTCCTTCTTCCCAATTTTTCTGTGAACTTAAAACTGATCTAGAGAACAAAGTCTTTAAAATAAATCTCTGCATGTCACAGACCTGTGTGACTTCTCAGAGACTGCTGATACCATGAATACCATATCTAGTTGTAATGGATCTACTTATACTTGATGGCATTTATTTTTTTTATTAGATTCCTCCTAGGTTATAAGCCTGTGGAAGACTCTGGGACTTGTCTTACTATTTTCCAATTCCTATGGCTCAGTACAGTGCCTGGCATAAAATAGGCACTTCACTGATATCTGTTGAAGTACTGAATGAACATGTAGTTAGAAAAGCATATGGCTCTTGCACCTCCATGTACTACTAGAACGACCTCCATGTACTACTAGAACTACTAGAATGATGACTTATGGTACTTCAAACATTTAAAATTTTCAAAACTGTAGGCAACTTATCTTGGGCTTCTAGCCTCCAGAATGGTGAAAAATAAATTTCTGTGGTTCATAGACACCTAATTTATGGAATTCTGTTATAGAAACCCAAATGGATGAAGATATTGACTCAAAAGATAGAAGCAACAATAAAGAACTCAAATGCAATATCAGGGCTCAAAGAGATGGGTTCTAGCCAGGTCATTCAGTGGGCACTCACAGTGATGTGAAGAAGGAATGGGTCCTGGCTAGTGTGGCTCAACGGACTGAGTGCTGGCCTGTGAACCAAAGGGTTACTGGTTCAATTCCCACTCACTCATTGGAATCGAACCTGGGTTGTGGGCCAGGTACCCAGAAGGGGGGGTGTGAGAGGCAAGAACACATTGATGTTTCTCTCCCTCTCTTTCTCCCTCCCTTTTCCTCTCTCTAAAAATAAATAAATAAAATCTTTAAAAAAGAAGAAATGGGCTGCCCTTGGGCTCAAAGTGTCATGGGAATAGAAGACAAAACAAGATCAGTGTTATTCAAGAAAGACAAAGTGACAAGTGATAACAGGACCAAAGCAGGGAGAGGGAAGCTATTGTTTTTTATATTAAGAAAAGCTTAATACAAGGGGTGAATTTAAAGTTCAGACAGATGAATAGTACAAATTGTGACAGACAGAGTTAAGGGAATGGTATGAATAAAGGTATAGGAAGAAGGTGAGGGTTTTCTAGTTGGATGGAACAAAGGATCGGGGAGGAGAGTAGTGGAGGACATGCTGGAGAAGGCATGTTGAGCCATACAGGGGAGTAATTTGAACTTTGCCTACTAGCCCATGAGAACCAGGGTCAAGCTGTGCTTTGGGAAGACACTTTTGCCCATGGTTGATAGGTCTTTGAAAGGAGGGAGGGCAGGAGTGACAGAATTAGCAATGGGTGGGATAAGTTTTGGAAGAAAGGAAGTTTGCCTAAGAGATAATTGCAAAGAAATACAATTCTCATTTAAAAAAGAAGAAACCCAGAAGCTTCAAGGCTGTTCTAGAAAGAGAATCTCTTTTGGGGGGAGGCCAGACTTGAAGCTGCTATTCTCTTCTCCCAAAGGGTTCTTCCCCCTGGAAATCCCTCATTAATTGCTGAGGCCCCCCACACTGTGTTAGGGATGTGTTTGGGGCTGACTGTGCCTGCCTAAAGTTTCTATGTTTAACTACTAATGCCCTGTATTTCAGAATGTAATGTATTTGAACAGAGGATCTTCAAAGAGGTGATCAAGTTAAAATGAGGTCAGGTGGGTGGGCCCTGATCCAATATGACTAGTGTCCTTAGAAGAAGGGGAGATTAGGACAGAGACAAATGCAGAAGAAAGGCCACACAGGGAGCACAGAGCCATCCACAAGCCAAGGAAAGTCCTCCGTGGAAAGCAGCTTTGCTCACCATGTGATCTCAGGCTCCAGCCTCCCAAACTGGGAGAAAATCAGCATCTGCTATCCCAGCCACTCAGTCTGTAGCACTTTGTTACGGCAGCCCTGGCCAACTCACACAGGCTGTGGGGAAAATTACTTTTGATATTTTACTGCACACCTAAGAGAAGATGTTTAAGGCACACTTTCATAAAATATGGGAGACAACAAAATGTGAGCAACCTGACCACTAAGGTAAGATCAATTCATCAAACTTGTAATAAATGGCTTACTTTTTAAGACTTTAGCACCCTATCCTGTTCATAAAATGGCATCAGTGCCTTTGGCTCCTCCCACTGCCTCAGGCATCAGGAGGTGCAGCCTGACAGTACAACTCTATCATGTTTGTCATGCAGCTCTAGGCTCACATGTGCTCAGTCAGAGTGGGGTTAGGGCTCAGGCCACAAGTGGCCTGTGGCTGGAGTTTGTGGCCAAGAAAAGAGCTGTGGAAACTGGTGTCACACCCCAGGCTTTGGGACAAACCAATCTGGACACCCTGGGCCTCTGTGTGGCCATGGCACCCCATGCAGGTGCTGGGAGGCTCATGCACTGAAGGGGGCATTCATAAGCATGCAGATGAATGCTGTGTCCCACATCCCCAGGCCTGCCTGCCAGCCAGCAGAACAGGCAGCTGCCCTGCACGCACGTACAGGGAGGAACATTACAGGAACATTCTCTGGCACAGACTAACCCTCCAGAGCTCCAGGAAAATAGCTTTGAACACAGGAATTGCCAGGTCTGGATAAACATAGTTCAGTCCCTCAGATGTTTTGAACATGACTGAATGCTCATACTGCACAGCCTTTCATCAGAGGCCTTCAAATAGTTCGTGTAAATTCCTGATCTTGTTCCAGGCAGATCTGATCCCCTGTTCTGGTGACCAATGCCACAAAAGGTGGACTCTTTTGAGATGCAATGAACCAATGAGAGAGTCAAAGTTTTAGACTGAGCTCGTGGCACAGCATCGCACTCACATGGGGTGGTCCAACTCTGGTCTTCCTGCTAATTGACTAGGGAAGTGTCTTCACATCACAAAACTCATTTTCCTCATGTTTAAAGTGGGAATAATAATAAAAGTGTGTCTTCACACACATGGCTTCCAAGTTTCACAATCAAATCGAAAAGCCAAAAGGACTGGCCTTTGCTGTGGAAAGGTTCTCGAAGTCCCTGAACACCATGAACCTTTGGGAAGCATCACAGGGGGAGGTGGTGAGAGAGTAGTGATGCAGAGGTCCTTCAAGGGGATGTTCATCCCCACACTGGACATTCCAGAGACGCTCCATACTTGAAGAGTCTGGTGAGCATCTGCTTCCCAGTTCATAGTTGGCTGTCTTCTCCCGATGTCCTCCTTGGGTGGAAAGGGCCAAGTCTCTCTCTGGGGCCTCTTTTATAAGGGCACTAACACCATTCTTCAGGGCCCTGCCATCAAGATATAATTATCTCCCAAAGCTACACCCCTTAATGCCATTCCCTGGAAGTTAGGTTTCAACATATAAACTTCAGGGAACACAAACATTCAAACCATAGCAGTCAACAATACCAGTGCTGATAGAAGGAATATTTTGCTCTATCATTTCATATTTTGGTTCATAGAAGAATATGCCTTGCTCTTCTCCTCTCTGTGAGAGAGTGTTGAAGAGAACATGCTGGCCTTTCTCTACACACTCCAAGGAGGGTCCTCCTCAGAAAGGAGTGGAGATCACTGATTTCACAGCCCTTGAAATTAATTTTTCTACTGGTGGATGGGGTCACTGGGTTAAAACCAGAGCTCCTGGGCCACATGCCCTGTCTGGTACTTGCAGTGGCTGCCTAAAGCCAGCTGGCTCTCCTTGATCCTGCAGGAGAGTCAGGGAGCTGACTCAGTAATTCTCTTGAAGTCCTTTCTCTCTCTCTCTCTCTCCATCAGTATCTGAAAATGTAGGCTCCCAGATTTCAATTCTGGGGGAAGAGTCAAGAAGTAAGATAACCCCCTTCTCATCTTGTTCCAAGCTTGGAAATTCTCCTTCAAGTCCATAGTGCAAGGCCTGCACTTTGCATTGGGATAGTGGGCTTTTCATTGGTGTACCCAATATCCCATTGAAAAGGAAGCATGGAAATGAAAATGTTTCTCTGTTGCTTAGAGAAACTTATGTATAAACTCCACCAAGAGGAGGAAAGACTGGCTCTCGAAACCACTATTCATGTCATGGTAAAATAGTCAAAAGGTTAAAGGAGGGGGATAAATTAAATAATTGGGGCAGCACTTGCAATAAAGGGCAAAAAACAAAATCATTTGGGGATATTGCAAAGGACATTGTCTAATAGCACAAGGAATAAGCAGATTCTCTGGAGATTATCATCTTTGACCATTTCAGATTGTTCCCCATTTCCAGGGAATCAAAGAGGTAAAGTTTTCTATATCATCTGTCCCTAGGAATAGAGCTCTGCCTATAATGTTTTTACTGGTCACCCAAATACAGTATCTCCTGGGCACAGGAGCTACCTCTCCCAAAATACTTAACTCAGGAATATTCTGAAGCAAATTTGCTGATAAATTACCTTCCCAAACCATCCACCCAATGGGAAAAATTTCCTGATGAAGATTATAGAAAATGGGATACATTTTAAAGTCAACTTTTACTAAGTATATTCATCCTGTACAGTGTGATCTACCTAACTTAGTTAAGCACTTAGTTTTATTTTCTTTGCAAATTATTCTTTTTAAAAATGTATACATTTTTGTTATTGTCACTGTTTTTTGTGTGTTAAATCCCAGTTCACAAAAAAAAAATCAATGACTTAAAAGTGGTTTGTTAAAGAAAGAGCATAATGAAAATAGCAATATAAATACTACAGTTCAAAATAACATCATATATATAAATAGGAAAGAAGACTCTATTCGTGTACAAATATAGACTATAATCTGCATGTCCCAGAACGAGCAAGTGATAGGCAAGTAGGCTGCCCACAAACAACCCACTGAGAAGTCAAATGGGATGTCTGACAGTGAAGCTTTCGACTACATTTCACTGGACCCAGGAATTTATTTGTCTCTGCTCAGTAATGATTTGCCTGTTTAGAAACTTAAATAAGAATATGAAGATTTTATATTATTTTCTCACAGTGACCTTTTTAGTAACCCTATTGAGAATGTTTTTTCAAGGATGAGTACAAAATATTCCTTTCCAGTTTTAAGTTAAATATTTTTATCTAAGAGTCTAAAACTTCAAAGCTTTCTCAAAGGCATAAACAGGTTTGAGACAAAATATTTTTCCAAAGTTTGTAAAACCAGTTTCATAGTTTTTGACACATTTATGCTGGGAGAAGGTAGAATAGGCATGTGGAAGTCATTAGAACCGTTCACTGCCCATTACCAGGCCTTTACCTTCCACGTGCACGACAGTGCTGCGTCTCCCTGCTGCCTTTGGAGTTAGGCATGGCCATGTGACCGGCTCAGTCAGAGAAGGAAAGTGGAAAAACAATCATAAGAACTGGTTAGTGTGGCATGCTCTCTCCCCTGCTGCCAGGATAGCTTGTCAATCAATGCTCCAGCACTGGCAATGCTACCTGCCTAGACCCCGAAGGAGGAAGATATGGCACAGAACCTTCAACTCACCTATGCTGGATATGAACTTCATTCAATGAGATTCAGGAGCAATTTGTTACTGCGGCATAACTTAGCCTGTTCTGAGTGATACCCAGTGATGGATTTCTTTAATTGGTAGATACAAGTTGGATGAGGTGGAGGATTAATAGCATATACTATGGAAGAACAATCCCATGGGTGCTAGGAGGGCTGGTGTTTGCTTTTGGTTTGTGGTTAAATGAAACCACTGATGTACCAACTTTTGCACTACCTCTTGGAATACAAGTGATGTATATTAAAGGAAGAAGAGGCTGGAGATTTTTTTCTGTTGGAATTTTCTAGTATGGGAAAAGAGGTATCTATTTGAATTGGTAGTTACTGTGTGAGTCATGGTGGGGGTTGGAAAGTATGCGTCAGGACCAGGGAACAGAGAACACTAGCTAAGTAAGCTCTGAGGAAGGTAGTTATCGTGAAAATAAAAGAAATCACTCCTAAATGTCAGTCTTAGCATTCAGCATTGTACGAACTATTCATGTTGCAATAACACAGGAAATACACTAGAATCAGAGAAATTAAAATTGAGTGGTGCCCATTTGGTATATTTCTTTCCACCACATTGTATGAAGATGTTGACAGAAAGTACAAGACTTCATTTTCCACACTGGCTGGATTGGACAACAGGCACTCAAATGAATATTTGAAATAGAAATGAATTTAGTTTTTTTTTAAGGCATTACTTCATGGCACTAATAATATCAATGAAAGCCATGTTATTGCTATTGATTTGCTCATGTGGCATGTGGAAATCTAACTAAATATTTGGTAATTTATGAAGATTCTTAAAGATATAGACACTGCAAATGACTTAATCACAAAGAATTTGAATAATTTCTGATATTTGATAATTTTTAAATTACTAAAAGGAGACATAGATGACATGTTATTGAGTAGACAGCATTTTAAAACTGTAACCAAATGATTTAACAGAATTTTTCAAATTCCAAACCTCAATTCAACCTAAAAGTACATTTGTAACCATTCACTGCTACCTCACAGGTTTTGAGTTTATTATACTCTAATTGTACTTCTAGATGTTTTAGCTGATATAGAGAGTATGGGAGGCTTTCTTATAAGCTATTCAGTTTTCCATCAGATGATTTTTGATAGAGTGACCTAGAATTTGCTTCTAGTTTCATTGGTCAATAACTATGAGTTAGAATTTTGTGCTTTTGATATTTTTACATCATTACTAAATGTCCTCTATTTTATTTTTGTACATTCATGGTTTTTTAAAATATGTAATCATCTAGAATTTATATTAGCATATTACATTAAATTACATTTTAAATTTATTTTTTTTAAATAGCCATCCTTTCTCCAACTGTTTGAAGCATCAATTTTTATTAGATTCACATATATTTGTGGGCCTATTTTTGAATTTTCTATTTCATTGATCTGCCTGCCTACCCCAGTTTTAATTACTATAGTTTAAAAATATTGATTCTGAAATAATAAACAAGTAAGAATGGCTGAATGACATTTTTAAGAATACTGAGAAACCCTGGCTGGCATAGCTCAGTGGATTGAGCGCAGACTGTGAACCAAAGTGTCGCAGGTTCAATTCCCAGTCAGGGCATATGCCTGGGTTGCAGGCCACGGCCCCCAGCAACCGCACATTGATGTTTCTCTCTCTCTCCCTCTTTCTCCCTCCCTTCCCTCTCTAAAAATAAATAAAAATAAAATCTTTTTAAAAAAAAGAAGGAAATCTTACCTTTAAAAAAAAAAGAATACTGAGAGATCTTACCTTACATAAATCGTTATCAAATCATTCACCTATCACTAGAAGATAACACATACAGTATGATTCTTCCAAGAGGCTTCATTTTTCATTCTCCTCATTGGGTTCTTTCTCCATGCTCACAAACCATGAGCACGATTTTTCTTTGCAGAAGATACTAGAAAAAAAGCATTGGCTTTCTTATGTTTTTCTGCATGTTGCATTTCTGTCCTTCTTTTCTGCTGAGACCCTGTTGCTCATGGTGCATATTCCTCTTTCCCTTAAATTCCTGTGTTATCTGGCTACACTGTGCTCCCCAAAGAGAACTATTAAAAGTTATCAGCAATCTCCTTTAAGTCCTTCAAGTCTATTTCTGATCTTTAACCTCTGGTGACCCCTTACATAATATTGCACCAGTTAGCATGCTGCCTGGACTCACCTTCGTCCTCTCTGGCCACTGCCTAAGCCTGGACTTCCTCTGGCTTTTCTCAAGTAGCTTCTCTACCTCCTCCCCTGCTGCCTGCTCTTCCTGTATTGTGTACACACTTCTGTGAGAATGGATAAGTTGGCTCTCCTCTAGTTACTTAACTTTGCTTTCCCCAAATCCAAAGACTATGAGGTAGTTTAGCTCACACAGCTTGTGTTCCTCAGGCATCAGCTGGCATTTTCACAACTCAGTCTACTATGAACTAATGCCTTCTTCACTTAAAAATGATAGCTTGCCTTCCTGTGGACTCCCAGTACAATTCCTCTCCTTCACATTCCTGTGCCATAATTGTCCGTGGTACCTCTTTGACATCTGGGTGTGACAGAAAAGAGCCTCTAATTTACCTTGAAATATGTTTTTTCTTGAAATCCTCCCTTCTTTCCACCCTGACACCATTACTAGCTCATTCATCCTATTTCCTACTTTCTCAGGAGCTTCCACTGAGAAGTCCATTCAATGCTTCCCTGGCTCCCTGCTGCCAATGGTTTAAACCCAGATTTCTGAGTCTACCATGCAAGACCACCACAGTCAGTGTGCAAACTCTGCTTACAGCATGTGCACCCATTGCCACTCTAATTAACATTCAGGTCAGAAGGATCTGGATTTCAAGCTGGACTTGGTCTCTTTCTCACCATTCAGGTTTGGGCAAGTTGCTTATCCTAACCAAAACCAAAGACCTTGAAGTGGCACTGCCAGTGATATTTCCCAGACTGGGAGGGCTCAAGAGCCTGCAGAGGAGAGGGGCAGAACTTGACCCCTCTTGTACAACAGTAAGGGTACCACCTCCAGACTCCTGCTGGTGAGCATAGGGACCCTGTTTGCTTCTTTGGGACTCTAGGAGACCCACAAGCACTCCCCCTGTGGGGAAGTAGGGACAGAATGGCCACCCCCCCCTAGTGGGGAGCGCGCTGATTTACCGTCCATACCTGCTTTTATTGGGCTCATTTTGCATAATAATTCAGGTAAAGTACAGCACTCATTAGGGGAGGTAAGGAACTATAGAAAACAAAGAACTCTGCCGGTCTCTTGAGTTGGGGTCAAAGAGCTTTAAGACTGAGGAACAAAACTAACTTCCTCCTAAGACCCTTCTCATTCAACTGAGAGCATTCTAAACAAAGGAGGTTTCACAGTAATTTACATATTCTTTCTTAGGCCTGATCACCCCGGGAAATCCGCACTTCTCAGTACCAAGCTGCACCACCCTGTCATTGTTTTAGGCTTAGGTGGAGCAAGGGAACTAGGTAACCAAGAGATAAGGAGATTTTCTCCCAGACGCTGAGAACTCAGGCTATGTCAAAGCTGAGGAGCAAGGGTCCATCACCCCCTTTTGCTGCAGCCCCCCAAGTCCTTCTTTTGGGGGGCCTCCCAAAGGTGATCATGCCTGGCTTAGGTCGTTCCCCCGTGGGGAATCTTACCCGTCTTTGGCTAACCGACCAAGCTTTTTGGGGGGTTCAGTCATGAATAAAGCAGCAGAAGCAGCATTCCTGCCAGGAAGATAAGCTTTTGTCTCCTTGCTGGCTTACAGTTCCAAGGGCGTTCCCTTAGCCTTAGCTAGGCGGGGGTTTCAGCTTCTGATACCAGTCAGGGCGGTTCCCAACACCCCCTTCTTCTTTGATTCAGTGATTCTTCTTTGCTCTCAGAAGGCAACACAGTGATTTTCTTTTCTTATTGGTCACCCCTGCACTGTATTTCTTGGCATCCATAAAATACTAATTATACTTACCAAGTGCCCTATAAAACTATGAAAATAAATGGCTATATGAGACTATCCATTTGTCGTAGACAGAAAGAATCACTGAGAGTCAGAATATCTAGGCTTATATCTAAATTTGTCCTATTCTGGCTCTGTGATGTTGAACAACTAAATAACTTTCCTGAGATTTAGTGCCCAAAATTTTCATGTGGAGCTCTAGTCATTGTTCAATAGCCACACGAGGCTGGTTGCTACCATTTCAGACAGAGAATACATGGAGCATTTCCCTCATTGCAGGAAGTTGTGTTGGTGTCAATAGATAAGGCACTATGAGAAGACTGGTGGGACTGGCAGTAATGTCGTAAAATGGTATTTACTGGAAATGCCTAGAACAGAAGCTTCACTAACAGCAGAAACACGGGAGTGTTAAGTGGGAGAGGCAGCCAATTGTCTCTGGGATGTATGCCAGTGTATCTGAAGAATTAGATTAGTGAAGATTCAGACAAACAACTGAAAAACCTCGTCATAATTGTCTGGGAGTTATCTAAGCTTCTTCAATAATAGGAAGAAAAGGAAGACAAGCCCCCTCCTTATGTGGGAGTCTCCAGCAGGAAGCCAAAATACGAGGTAATTCAGAAGTTGTTATGAGGTTTCAAATGCAAAATGGTGGTTTTCAAATCTTTAAGCTTCTTCATTGATTTAAGAAATTGAGTCTTGAGTTGAAGAGACAAAGGGAATTGGTATTTAACTCAGAAAAAAAGAAAACTGGAAGAAGCTGGTAAGAGATTATAGCTTTCTGCAACCAGGAGACTTTGTCAGATAGCCCTCTCCTCCTTATCCCAGGGTCCTTTTCAATATATTTCTATAACTTGTTACTTTAATGATAGCCCCTGGCCAGATTGGCTTTACCAGCTGCACTATAAATTCCCGAAGGGCAATAATGCCCACCCCTCTCTTCCAGAGTGGTCCTTCCTGGACAACCAGTGTGGTCCTTTAGGAGTTGAGATTATGTCCCTCCCTGACTCTAATGGCTACATGACAAGATCAAACACCCACACCCAGGACCACCTATGTACTTTGAAGGGGCCAGTGAAAATGAAAAATACAGGGTTCCTTGTCAAAAAAATTATTAAGAATTTTAAAATGGTGACCATAGAACATGAAGCCAAGCATGAGTCCTTCTGAGCCAAGGGGCCAGACACTGCATGGGTCTTATGCACAGGAAGCCAGCCCATCCAACCCAACTTCTGTACTCTGGGTGGACAATAGTAGGTTTACAGCCAGGAGTAGGTGAAACAGAGTATTTCTACTTATTAATTATTGTGTTATTTTCCATATGAACAGCTATAAAGCTATTTTTGCCCCAACCTGTGTAGCTTCTTGAATTTTCAGTCTTTTAAAATATAATTCTCTAGACCTGGAACAGACATGGGGGCTCTCCTACCTGCACTGCATTGCATATTAATTTCTCACCTTTTCAGGTAGCTGCTTAAATGTACAACTTTAAGAAAGACTTCCAAGATCTAACCCCTCTCATAGGTTTTCACATTTAACTCGGGGCTTTGTGTGATTATTTGATTGTCAGTCTAACCCACTGGACTGTAAGTACCTCGAAGGCAGAGACTGTGTCTATCTTGTTCATCATCATATCTACAAAGTCAAACATAGCACTGCCCTATGGAAAGCACTCTATAAAATTATATTTATTAAGTGAATAAATGAATGAACTGAAATTTTCTACATACTATAGCTCCAGAGAATTGGCTGGTGGGGCAGGCAGAAGAAAGATGACTCTGGAGGAAAGCATATCATAGTTCCCAGCCCAAATCCCATTTCCTAGCATGGTTTCACTTCCTTCACCCCGTGCTTTGTCGGAAATTCAGCCAGACAGTGAGAGGGACACAGCACAGTAAAGGAGCTGAGATGTGCATTGCTGATGACTGAACCATCCCTGCCATCCCTCTTGGTCTTGGTGTATTCTGCTCACTAGCCAGTGGATTTCATTTGTTTATATTTTATTTAGGGATTTTTACTGCTTATGTAAAATACTTAATTCCTTAAAGTCCTTTGTTTTTTTTTTTTTTTTAATCCTGCTTGAAGAACACAGTGATGACTTCCAGAGGGCCAAACAAAGCCATCTTCCCAACCGGAACCACCAGACTGTCTTAAACCACTAAGAGCCCTGACCCCTGAGGAGAGAGAGGCTGGGGGAGGAGGTCGAAGGAGCATTTAGCCTCATCTGTAAGGTTTCATTATTTTAAAAGAATAATGTATTTCTATGCTATATAATTTTAAGTAATATTGAAATATGAAATATAAGTCCTTTGCTTCATTAAACTGGCCATAAAAATTTTAAACTCAAATCCTTAAAAACTATGATGTCCCAGCATATATATAATATATGTATATATGAGATATATTATATATGTATATATGTCACATATATACATATATATAGTTTAAATGTAAAAATAAGCAGTTGCCTCAATACTATCACTTATGTGATAATATCAATCACATAACTGACTTTACTGAGCTTTTCACCACTGGATTGATTTTGTTGACTAGTTTAACTTTTTTAGTTGTTTTGACTTCTTTTTTTAAAAGATTTTATTTATTTATTTTTAGAGAGGGAAGGGAGGGAGAAAGAGAGAGAGAGAGAAACATCACTGTGCGGTTGCTGGGGGCCGTGGCCTCCAACCCAGGCATGTGCCCTGACTGGGAATCGAACCTGCGACACTTTGGTTCGCAGCCCGTGCTCAATCCACTGAGCTACGCCAGCCAGGGCCTGTTTTGATTTCTTTACTGAGCCAGTGTGATTTCAATAACATCAATTTAGTTTTCAAATTTTTATTTGGTGTTTCTGCATCTCCAAGTTATACACTAACCATGCAGCCCTCTGTAAATTCATGTAAGAATAGGTGCCACCACGTCCTTCACAATGACCACTTTGGGGTCTTGCAAAATCCTCCACTGCATGCAGCCCACCTGTGCCTCTCCCTATGGTTGTCCTGTTGCATCTCAGTCTGAGCATTAGAGAGTTCTAAGTTTCTTTATTTTTCATAAATAGAATTAAACTACATGATCACACTGCTGTGTACACATGGAGGAATGTGGATTGTACTCTGGTTACATCTGATTGATTTCTTGAAACTGTATACAATACTTTTAAAGTTATTTTATAGGTCTTAGTTCTCCTGAATGATTTTTGATCCAGTTTCTCATTTTCAATTAAACTATATACTAGAGCAGCAAAGTAAAACTACTTAATATTTCCTGTCTTTACTGGTGCATTCTTACATTTCAGGGGCTGGTTTACCTCAGGTCCAATGTGGCTAGCAACAATATAATTTATAGGGTGAATATAACAAACCTGTTTCAGGTCTGAATGAGGGCTCTACCTCCACCATTATCCTTATGAAGTTGCTCTGTAAAATAATCATCTGAAGATATCATAGTATTATTTCAGCCTTGCCCCCTCTCATCTCCCCAAGCTAAAGCCTCTTTACTCTTACAGGGTTTAAATAACCACAACAGCAGGGCACAGCACTGCCAGGCACACAGGACCACATCCCATTCGGCAATAACTGGCCAGAGCACAACAGTGGCTCCCTCTGTTAGGCTGGGCACACACCAGTGGTGATTCCCATGCCACCGGAAATGGTCGAAGGGCCAGAGGTAGAAGAGTGGACACCAGCAGAGCAGATTTGGGTGACATAGTGAGCAGCAACTTCACTTCCTCCTTTGGGCTTTAGGTCAGCCCTGTGGAAACCATCCCTGTTTTCAGAGCAAAACAGAAGTTATAACCTAAAGCCAGACCCCACCTCAGCTATTTACAGTATGAACTCAGGATTCAAAGTGTCAGGTGAGATGTTTATGACAACACTCTCCAGAGACACAAATGGAAATTACTAAAATTATAGGTGACTCGGCTATTTAGGGGCAGTTACGCACACTTCTAAATCTGAATGACGCTTTGGTAGGTGGCAGCCTTTGACATTCCAGCAGCCCTTCGTAAAGCCACACAATATTAAAGATAGTTTGGAGTGAATATATACAGCCCAATCACATGCTGGTATTTGTGGTCTTGAGAGTCTGAGATGGGACTACACTCTTGTGGGTCTTGGCTGCTCATAGACTTTGGCATCAGAATATTTGCCCTCACCAAGTAGCTGCAACATTTTAAACTAGAAACCAAAGTTTACTTGTGCAATTTAGCCTTGCCCACAGTTGACCAAAATAACAAGAGAACTAGCCTTTGTCTATGTTTGAACTGCATCTTCCTCCCATTACATTCTAGAGATGCTGGGAACATATGTTTAAGTAAAAGGACTCCACCAGCATATATTCCTAAAAAAAGATAACACAATTATAATTCATGGAAAAAGTTCACAAGATTTTCCCTGTAATGTATAACAAAGAAACATGTGGCATTTATGTTTATTCTCACTATTGTCTAAAACTGTGAACCATCAACACTTGATTGCTTTAATTGCTGAGTGTTTCAGTGGCACTTACATGTCCTTGTTTCCATTAGGAGCAAAGGGAGAGTGACAAACCTACAATTTTATTTCTAAAATGATATACTGAGACCACAAAAAGAGCCCTAGGAGAAGCTTACCATGTTCACGTCAATTCTACTAGCATTTTGAGATGTTTTGTGAAGTTGACTAACCAAGGCCTGAGAAAGCTTTTAAGAACCAGCAAGAGGGGGAGAAATGGGGTTTGGAGTGAATGGGCAGAGGTTAGGGTGAAGAGCAAGGAGAACATAGGCATGCCGAGAGATGCTCATGGCAGGGAGGGGGCGTGCAAAGAGTGATAAATATGAGGAGAAGATGAGACAAACCCGTTCCCCCTAGTTACTTTATCTGCCCATTTCAGAGCTTCTAGACTGAAGGCTTCAAAGCTAACATGTTATCTGCATCATATGGAATTGAATTCCAGTGGGTTAAATGTAAGTTAAGAAATCATTCAAAGAATTAGAAGTAATTATAAGTAAATAATCTTGGGAAGAGGAAAAGTTTTCCTGGTGTAACTCTAAGGGCATAAATTATAAAGTAATGCTTATATATGTTATCCCCCACATTAAAAACAATAAACAAATTGTAAAGGCAAGTGGCATGTAAAGAATATGTTCAGTACATATGATGAAAATGCCACATGACTGCAATACAGAAAACTCAAAAATAAATTTAAAAAAGATAAATACTAAAGGAAACAGGCAAATAACCAGGAGAAGCAATTGGCAAAAGAAATTCAAGAGCCTAGTGAACAATGTTCTACAACACTAGCTCCCAAAGAATGTGTTAAAGCACTAAGATCATTTTTATATTTTGAAATGGTAAGGAGAAGCAGCAAAGGTAATCAGAAATGCAGACAGACAGGCTGCCAGGAGTGCAGAGGAGCATGAACTTGGGGAGGACAATTTGAAAACACATTGTAGAAACCTTTTCAAAAATGTGTGTAACTTCTTATCCAATGATTCCATGTCTATGACCTTATCTTAAGAAAAATATTAAAGATGTTTACAAATATTTAGCTAACAAGAAAAAATCATGGCTCCATTGTTTGTCATAGAGCAAGACACGATATAAATATCAAATAATGGGAAACTAGTTATAGAATATTCTAGAACCTCAGTACAATGAAAAGCCATTAAAATGAAGTTGTGGAAATATGTTTAAATACACAGAAAGAGTGAACATTAATAGGGATGAAAAGTACAAATATGTTAAGGCTGACAAATAAGTGCTTTATAAGTGGTTATTTTATTAAGAAAGATTTCATTTTTGAGAGGAAAATATGTACATAAACACAGAAATAAAATCTGTGCATATCAAAATATTTAGTTTAGAAATCTGGAAGATATTTTCTTCTTTTGTCTGTATTTTTGAAATTTCTACCTAAATAAGTGATATTTACTCTTTTTAGAGATAAAAAGGAAAGATTTTTAAAAAGCATGTGGTGGATTAACAATTAATGCAGTGGATCCCCATTTATAATATTTAAATAGGGAAAACAAGATTACAAATCAGCAGTGTGATCCCAAATGTGTTATTAATTATATACTTAGATACAAATATTATATATTATACATATTTATAAACAAATATAAGTATTACCATTACTAATATATGTAAATAACTATTATATACATATGTAGTCAGTTGTAGAAAAAAGATTGAAAGCATACACAATAAAGTATTGAAAACATCAATGATTATTTTTGGGGTGTTGTGATGAGTGCTTTTCAGGAATTCTGTGTCAGTATATTTTCTCTTTTTCCAAAATACATGTCATGCAAATGTTTTTTTGTTTGTAAAGATGAAAGAGTTATTTAAAGGAAAAAACCCTGATATACTGTACAGCTTCCTAGAATTTAAGCTGTCTCATTTTCCAGCCCATCTGGGGTCAAGGCCACTGTGTCCAGGTGGACCCCTCAGCTCTCCCTCCACTTGTAAAAGTCACCATGCCCTATGACTTTGTTACTAGGTTTGCCTTGCTTCTTCCTTTGTTTCCACTGTCATTGTTCAGACTTTCACTGCCCACTCCTAAGGCACCTCACCTGCTGTATCTCCTCCTGTGTGTCCTGCCTCGTGAATCAGTCCAACAGCTCCAAATGTACTCTATGTTTCTCCACCTTTGTTCATGCTCGACCTACCCCTCTTACCACATACCCAGGGCCCTTTGTCCTCTCTCCAGACCTCCTCTGAGGCACATGTCCAAGTCTTACATTTGTGATTCCTGCTCCTACTGCCCCAGAGAAAGTATATCTCTCCTCTCTAGCCCATTCATGTTACACCCAGAATAAAAAGGATAATACAAATAAGTATTTTTATCTACTCTATGAAATTAATTATATTTCTTTATATCCTGCTTTTAACCCAGAAGCCTAGTAAATAGTAGAAAATTAAGGTCTGGATGCAGAGCAAAGGCTTTCCAAGACAGGAGGCTGGTACATTTTGATCAAGACAATCCTTTAATAAGTGGATATGTCAGCACTCAGCCTAAATGCTGCGGCAGGGCTCTGTTTCCTCCTTTCCTGGGGAGTAAGGAGATGCTCCTGGCAGGGGCCCTAGCAGAAGCCCACCAGCCGGAGGGTGTTGGGGAAGCTCTTGCGCATTCCCATGCATTTTTCCTGGTCGATATACAGAGAGTTGGCTTTGACAGCCAGGTCGTGCTCCAGGGTGGCCTTGGTGTGAACCAGGGACTGCAGGGTGTCCTCAGCCTCCCTCAGGCGCTGCTGCAGGGTCTGGATAGTGTCATCCACCTCATACACCTCATTAACAAGGCTGTGGGATGGAAGAGACACCAGTCAGGTTAGCAGAGGTCACATTGCCAACAATGGTTATTCACTGAACTAAGGACACACCTCTTCAGGGGCACCTGGCCCACTTGTGTTTATAAGCTGCATATCCCAGAAGCTAGGAAAGACATAAGGAGCCTCAATGGCCAGACTGAAGAAATAGTCCTGTCTCCTACCTCACCCTCCACCCCCAAGCTCCCTGTGAGTGAAGGGCAGAAGCAGAAACCCGGCAAGCTGGACTCAGCAAACTGGATGCCTCTTAATACAACCATATCATTTCCATTTGCAATCCCCAATGGGTAGGGATGCCAGGTAATAAACAGGAGGCCCAGTTAAACTTGAATTTTAGATAAATGTGTAATTTTCTAGTAAAATAAGTAAAAATACTTATGTATTTTTAAAGTTCTGGTAAAATACGCATAGCAGAAAAATTACCATCTGAACCACTTTTAAATGTTAAGTGGCATTACCTGCATTCACATGGTGAAACCATCACCACCATCCACTCGCAGAACTCTCTCCATCTTGCAGAGTGATGTCCCCATTGAATAGAAGCTCCCAACCCCCCTCCCCCAGCCTGTGGAACCCACCCTTCTACTCTGTCTCTATGCATCCAACCACTCTAGGGGCCTCATATAAGTGCCGTCAGGCAGTATTTGGCTTTTTGTGACTGACTTATTTCACTCAGTACAATGTCTTCAAGGTTCATTTATGCTGTAACATGTGTCAGAATTTCCATGTGTCAGTGTTTTTCCTTAACATAAGTATTTTTAGTTTGAATATTGCATGCCATATGTAGGATATATATACTGAAAAAGTATTCATTATTTATTTGAAATTCAAGTTCAACTGGCTGTGCTGTGTTTTAATTTGCAAAACCTGGCAACCCTGCCCCAGGGCCAGCACAGTGCCAGGCCCCAATGGGCTCTCACAGAGTGTTCACGTGGCACCAAAGCAACCACTGCTCTCCTCAAGACCCTTCCTGCTTTCCTTTCCTTGAGGACAAATTGTAATCCTACTTAAGGAGATGCCCCAGACGACAGCTGTTGTAGGGGCTGGGGCAGTGAGAGTGTGGAGAGGGTGGGAAAAGGACTGCCATTTTGTATTCCATGTAAATCTGTACTATTTGAACTTATTTCAAAATCAGAACGTATTCCTATCTTGCAAAATTAAACAAAAACAAACTTTTTTAGAAAAAAATGTAAGCAAGGTGAAAAGTTTAACATAGAACTAAAAAGGAATAATTTCTCCCTAGTGTTATCTTGTAGTGAGTAGGAGCATATGGCAGAAGGAGAAGAAACAACACTAATGTCTAATGATAACGGATGCTATCGGCAGATGATGAAATACTGTGCAAGCAATACTTAAAAAAAAACTTGCACTGGCCATCAGGAAAGAAACTTACAACATAATGTTGGTTGAAAAAGTCAGGATATTAAATCCTATATGCAGAAAGATCACAATTTTGTTAATGTGCCTGGTGGCAAATACAACTTGCTAACATTAGTTATCCCTCAATGCCACAAAGCATTGAGGGTGGTTTTGATTTCTTAGTTCATTTTCTGATATTTCTACCGTGAACTGATACTACGCAGGGAAAAAAAACAATAAATATATTTCTAGAAAGGAAAATAATTTTGAGAGACTTAAACTCTCTTTGACCTTTAGAGAGGTTTCTGAAGTGACTCAATGTACCAGCACAACAGCTGGGAAACATCACATCACACTTGGACAGCACAGCAGTCCAACGCTGGATGGTTTATGGACTCCCTAGGATGGCCCTGCCACACCCACCTTCTGGGCACACCCTTTCTGTTGGATGAGCTGATGTGTGGCTGACCCATGCCTGGATATGGAGCAGGTGGGCCACCAGCACCCCAGGCCACATATGTGTCCCATCTCCAGCAATGGTAACGTCATCCCCACGGATGCTGAAATCAACTCTCTGATCAACTTGACCCCATGCTCTTCATCACAGCCCCAGCCCTCAGTCATAAAGTCCTGTTATTTCTGCCTCCCAAAGTGCCTCACTGTGCACCACTTGCCCTGTGTCTGAGTCTACAGGCACCTCCTAGAATGTGCTTGCCCTGTCCCTGACCTCAGAACCTTCACCCTTCCCACCCCCTCAGCCCAACACTTTACCTACCACCCATCTGCCTGCCCTCTGCTAACTCATGCCACCCTCCAAGCCCAGAGGAGCAGACATTTCTCCCTTAACCCTGGGACTAGGGAGCAGCCCCAAGTCCATGATGTCATGTGTCCCAACAGCACCAGCCCTCCCACAGCCCTTGGGGTGCTTGTCATACCTGTTTCCTACATTTGCCCTGTGGGACATCAGCTCCCAGAAAGCACCAGTGCCCTGAGCCAGCCTTGCCTGAGGCTAAATCCAGCAGCCCCTCCTGCAGTGGACAGGAGTGCCATGCACTTGTTGGATGAGGACCAACTTCAATGTCCTAGGTTAGGGAGGTCATGGTGGGAGGTAGGGAGCTACCCCGAGGCCCAAGTACACAGGGTTTTTCAAGAACAAGAACAGACCCCAAGCCACAGAGACTGGGCCAGTCTGAGCCTGGAGGCTCAGCTTCCAACCCAGCTGCCAGCAGCCTGAGAAGGGGAGGGATGCTGCAAAGCCCCACAGCCCTCACCCCAAGCTCACAGAAGCATCTTCTTCCATCTTAGAACCTGTGCCTGTTCTCTCACTTTCTGTGAGGGAGGGAAAGGAAGGCAAACCTAGGTGCCAACTTTCTTTTGGTCTGGCTCTGGTAAACACAAAGTCTGAGAACTCATATGAAGCACATTTTGTTGTTGTTTAGATCAAATTGGATTCAAAATAAGTCTTTTTTTGATGATCCCAGGGTATAAAATACCACTAGAAAAGAAACAGATCTTCAGGGAGGCTGCTTCCCATGACCAGCAATGGCACTGACCACGAGGGCTGTTGACAGTCACGCTGGGCCTGACCCTGCTCGACCACCCCTCCCTGTGCCCCTTCCATGGCTTCCAAAGGAACCTGAACCCACAGGTAGGAAAAGGAGTGGGAAGATATGTGAGTCTTCACTCCTTGCAGCCACACAATAGTCTAGTGGACGATTTACCTGAGGGAACTTTTGAAAATATACAGATTAAAATATCAGTTTTCTTTACAAAGGAATTCAAGATCCGTAGAGCACAGGCAGCTGACATCCTCGTTTCCCACTGCTGTGTGAACACAGCTAGTAGCTACTGCACTCCCCTCGGCTTTCACCGTCAGAAATACTTTTCCTCATCTTTCAAGGCCATATTTCTCTCTCAGTTTTCTCGTTCTTGGCAGATCACAGAGAGCTGTTCTGCTGAAACCACTCATTTTTGGGGAATTACAGAACTGAAAAACATTTTACATTCAAATACAAATAAAGCTACCATAGTTTTAAAAATATATATCAAGATTATTTAAGTAACGCAGAGCCCAGCCTGGCCTGCCACCAAACATGCCAAGAATGTTTAGAATTACTTTTGAAAGAACCCATTTAGAAAATTTTAAATGAAAATAAAATTTTGAAATAAAAACAGCAATTTTTCTCAGTTCTCCTTCCCTTGAGTTTATGAGCTTATTTTTTCTTAATCTAGCTGGCCAAAGGGCTGCTTTCAGAATGATCAGTTAAAGAGGAAAAATACTCCCCTCACCCAATAATAATCCTAAATTCCACTATTGTTACCCTGGAACCATATTTTTGGCTATGGCCATATTTTAACAAGAAATCTTTATAGAAACAGAAGTAGGTTTTGTCCTAAAGTCAATGAAGGAGCAGAGGAAATAGACATACTACAAAGTCAACGGGAAGTAAAGGAAAGGCAACTTGTGTTTAGCTCCAAAGGAGAAAAAAGAGTAAAAATCATTCAGCTTTGCAGAAGCTGCTGTGAATGCCTCATTGTTTGATAATTCCAAAGTCAAATTAGACCACTACTCCAAACTCTTTTACAGAGCAACACTGGGTTTGTCTAATGGCAGTCTGACCCCTGTCTCTACTTGTGAAGACTCTGTAAAAATTTTCAGCAGTGTATGAAACTTCAGTTCAGCTTCCTCTAACCCTGTTTGCAGAAAGCCACTGTTGATGATCCAATCCTGATTGGCCAAAGGAGCGTGCATCCCTACTGGGCTCTTTTGAAGCACACAGACCCTCTGGACTGGTCATCGGGGACCCCAGTGAAGGGCAGCTTACCCTCAATGATGGGCTCTGTGGGAGGGGTTCTGGAGAACTCACTGTGAGAAATACAGAGCTTGCCAAACTCCTATGTGGCCATGGCCTAAGACGATAGCTCCTCTGGGAGAAGCATGCTTCTTAGCGCCTGACACAGACACTGTATCAAACCAAACATGCTGTATGTGTGATATGTTTTACAGTAACAATCTCCTCTGTGACCCTCAGTTTCATCCTTTGTGAGAGAGATGAGGACGCAGTATGTGCTTTGCGGACTCACCCCATATGGGCATCATGATCAGATGAGAGCAGACACATGACAGGGAATGGTGAAAACAGCACATCATGAGGATTGGGGAAGCAGAAGCCAATGGTTGGGTTGGTGGGAGAGCACTCTGCAGGGAGCTGGGCAGGGACTCAGGAGCAGCTCTCCTCCTCACCACCAGGCGCCACGTGGCCCAAGTCACTCAAGCCACTCCTGTCTCAGTTTCCTCATTTGTAAATGAAGATAAACAATGAAGTGAGGTGCTCAGGACAGTGGTCAGCACAGAATGAGCTCAATAGGTGGTGGCAGCAGTCATTATTACCTCTGCTACTATCTTTATTCTTATTTTCATCCTTGTTGGCCTCACAAAGATCACCCTTTCTTTTCCCTTCAGGAAATCCACACATGTTTCTTTGGTGGAGCTCAAACTCACTTCACCATTTGGATAAAGTCTGCATGCCAAGGGAATTCTATCGCAGGGCCAGGTAGCAAGACCAGTGCCTCCCACCCCCCAAGAACCAAGCCTGGTTTCCAGGGATGCCCCTGTTCCTCCAGTGGCCTTGCCTCTGCGAAGCAGCACTAATGACCCAGTAATGGCCATGATGAAGGCCAGAGAGGAAAGGCAGAAGTGGGCTCTGGAAAATGAGAAAGGAACCCAGAATTGGGAGCGGGGGAATGGGGGAACCTTGCCCAATTACTCACAAGCCCATCCTAAAAGGACTCTTCACAGTTAAAGTAATAATAAAATACATGTAGTGTTGAGTAGAGAGACCAGGTGTCAGACTCCTCCTGCCATGTGTGTGTGGGAGACGTGCTTGACGAAGACCAGTTGTTCTCAATTTCTGCTGAGAACAGAACAAACTGAAATGACCCTAAAAGACCATTAGGGCTTATAGGGGCATGAGGATGGTTTTAATGACAAGACAGATACATTAACTGCCATAAAAAGAGGCCAATGAGAGCAATGGATGAGAGCAGACAGACAGGGGTCAGTGGAATTGTAACTCAAGTCTCTTTCCTGACAAGTCTCTGGCACTGAGAAGTACACAGCAGGCCAGCACACTCCACCACTTATAAGATAGGTGTTCTGGAAACTCCAGAAGCCTCTAGGGAAGGGCAGAGGAAACCAAAATCCACCTTGGCTCCTTGAATGAGCCTAATGTTTATCACTTGTTTGTGTGTAATGTTGATGTCATTTCTTTTTAAAAAATTATGGCAGACTATACATAACAAAAATTACCGTCTCAATTATTTTTAAGTGTATACTTCAGTGGCATTAGGTGCATTTGCAATGTTGTGTATTCACCACCATCATCCATCTCAAGAATTGTTTATCATTGCAAACCAAAAAAAAAAAAACTCCATACCCGTTAGCCACTAACTTCCCACTATCAATACTTGTAAAGAATGCTCCTATATGGGGAGCACTACTGTGCACTTCCTTATCACTGGTATGTTGGCAGAGAGCTCTTTCCTGAAGAACACAGAGCCAGGCAGGCTGGTGGACTGTCCCGTCCTGCCCAGGGTGAGCCCTCTCCTCACCGTAACTGGGCCATGTCCCTGCAGAGCTCTAGGTTCGGTCTCCTGGTCCGCTCGTCCAGTCTGGTCTGAGCCACCTTCAGGAAGGCAGACTTGTCCCTGATGGCCTTCTTGATGGCTTCTATGGTCATTTCAGTCTGGAAAATCTCCTGCAGTGTCTGCATGGAGAGAAGCAGATGCCTGATGCTTTGGTGCTCTGCCACTTCCCACCTGCTCCCTTCCTCTTGCCTTCTCCAGTGGGGAGGTGGACTCACTGAGCACACCTGCTGCTTCACATCCCCATGCCTCCCCCATTCCACCCCCAGGGAGCCTCACTGCCCAGGAGAGCAGACTGCATGCACCTTCCAACTCCCAATTCAGGTAAATCAGATGGGGTAGGAGGGATTTACATGACAGATTGGCAAATGCTACAACTTCAGAGCTTTCCCCCCAGATCACCTGTTGTTAAATATTTACCAGCACATTGCTGTATGTCTCTGAGAAATGTGAGGCCCTGAGGTTGGAGTGCACTCACCCCTTAAGCTCTCCCTTCTCACTAACCTCACAGAGAGGGTTTCCAGCCTGTGGAGGATTTGTTTTGAAGCAAATCAAGGTCAAGCTTTAAGGAGTCTCACTTGAGAGGGAAGACCCCTGGCAATATGCAGGCCTGATTTTATGTTTTTCTTTAAGAGGCTTCCCCAAACTGCATGAACCTGGGCCTCTCCCTGATTCCTCCTCTGGGAGGTGAGCCCCTCCTCTATGCTCTGAAAACCCTTCCTTCTCCTGTGACCTTGACCTCTGCACTCCCATTTCTCCACCCCTCATCACTCTCCCTCTCCCCCTGCCCCTTTCCTTCAGCCTGGAGACACACCCAAGTGTCACCCAATTCCTTTAAAACTTTATGTCTTTACACAACTCACTCACCCAATTCCACCTGGATGCTTCCAGTTGGTGCTCTTTCCTCACGTTCACGGTCAAATAGGCTCAGCAGTGGCCTTGCTCACACCCTACACCTCATGGTGGCCTTTGTAGTAGGTCTCTGGCCCCAGTTTTCCTCATGAGACTGCTCTCAAAGCTGATGACAAGACCTCTCTGATGTCCCCCCTCTCTGAATCACTCACCTTGCTGAATTTCTCTGGCCAACTGCTGTCCTAATTACTTGCTTTTCTAACTATTGCTCCCCACTTCCGGTGCAGGGTATTGTTCCCAAACCACTCCTCTGCTCCATCCCTTACCCCTGCAGAGATCTCACAATGGTACAGATTTGGCACTGTGTAAGCCAGAATCTCTTACAACTGTCACACAAGCTTTGCCCACCCTCCTGCGCTCCAGATTGTCTCCAATTATCAGCTTTCAACAACCGTTCTACTGTTCCTATCACCAGGCCATGCTCCAGAGCTCCCTGTCTCTCACCGTTGGAAACAACTGCTTCTTCTGCTAAACAAGCAACATGTTATCTGTCACTCTAAGGGGTTCATTCTACACCTTGGAACTCATCATTTTCTACACACATGTCTTGTCGCACTCTAAGGTCCCACCTGGAAGGGTCAGTGTGTCATTCATGTGTGTGTCCCCGAAGCACCTACCTTGAATGTTGCTTTAATAAGCTGAATTCTATCCTCTTCTCCACCCCACCGCAAATTCATATCTTTGAGTCCTAGCCCCTAGTACCTCAGACTTTGGCTATATTTGGAGATATAACTAAGTTAAAATGCGGTTATTAGGCTAAGTCTAATCCGATGTGACTGGTATCCTTAAAAGAAGAGAAGATTAGGACAAAGACACATGAAGAGGGAGGACAGGGAAAAGATGACCATCTACAAAGCTGAGAGAGAGGCCAGAAGAAACCACCCCTACCAACACCTTGGTCTCAGACTTCTAGCCTCCAGACCGTGAGACAACGTATTCCTGCCTTTTAAGCCTCTCACTGTAGAAGTTTTATTTGGTAGCGCTAGCAAACAAATGCAGAAGTAAACAAAATTTTGTGGAACAAAGCAACTCCATCACATCTGAAAGGCCTTTACATGGCTTTTTACTGCCCAAAGGATACCTTTCCATAGCTATCCCCTATGGTCTGGCTCCAACCTACTGTTCCAAGCTTCTCTCCCAGAACACACAATACTATGCCACCCAAATGGGCCTCTTTACAAACCTGAACTAAACCCTTGATTGGCTTCCTCTGAGGCTCTGTTTCAGATGTTCACCTGTAATGTTCACTTCTTCCAAATCCCCAAAACACTTCTTGTATTTGCTATTTGGCAACCACAGTTTGTAATTTTTCTATTGTTATGAATTATTCATGACCTTTTATATGTATGAATTTTTTCTCTACAAATATAAGCTTTCTGGGAACAAAAACTATTCAGTTGGCCGAAAAGACTATTTAGTTTTTTTCTGTAAAATAAGACACATTTTTCATTTGTACCAATAACTTATATTGATTTGGATATTTTTATTATGTTGCTATCTCTGGCTATCGGCTTCTAGTGGGCAAAGGCCAGGGTGCTGCTAAACATCTTCCAATGCATAAGACAGCCCCACAGCAAAGGATTACTTGGCCCAAATGTCAATAGTACCAAGAAACTTTGCAAACCACTTTTGACAGATTCAATCAGTCCCAGCACCTTCTCCATACACTGCACAAATCTTTTTTTTTTTGCATTTCAGTTGCATTTTTACCTTTCTTGAAATAATAAAGCCAAAAATGTTGCATATTTTCTTCTGTCTTCAATATTAAAATGTCTGCACCAAAATTCACCAATTTTGATAAGTTTTTAAAAATGCACACTGATATGACAGTTCTCACACAGTATAACAACATTGTTTTGAATGAGGTTAAAGACAATTAAACGCTACTAGAACCATCATATGGAAAACACTAAATGACCTTTTTGGCCAACCTAATACGTGTTATGCTTTGTGCTGCCCTTCACAGGAAGTAGCACACTGTCTGACTCAATGAACATGTGCTGCCCACAGAAAGCACCATGCAAGGAAAGGTAAATTGTTCCATCCCGAGGTAACACGGTGCCCTCTTTTGGGTAGTATCATCTTTGAGTGACATGAATGACTTGTAAGGTTCTCTAAAAAAGGAGTGGCACACATGCAGCATAACCCACAGAAATAAGAAGAGCTTCTAGACTGATACTAAGTAGAAGAAAAGCTCCTTGATTATCTTGAAACATGAATTCTAATTGAATCCTTCATTTTACTGTCATTGTAAAACTCTTATTCTTAGAGCACTTAAAAAGTTCAATATCAGAGTTACTTTGAATTACCTAAGCTTCCAGTATTTGGTTTTTTATTCTAGGGTAAAAAAAAGTGCCTGAAATAATTTAGCAGAAGACATTCTTGACATGTGTTCTAATAATAAATATACTTCCTAGTTATGCTTTAATAATATTTTTGTTTCTGTTAAAAATACTAGGACACTTTATTACATAGTGCATCCTTTGTGTTCCCAAAACCAGTAGATTCCAATTTCAATTTGACACCTGGCTACTTTGCTAAAATAAATGGTGCACTTTGTACTGTTTTAATTTCTCTTAGTCTGTATGGCCAGGAGGCTGGGTGCCTTCTGGCATCTCTCCAGGAGTGGTGACAGATCTGTGGTCCCAGAGCCCCTGCCCTATCCATCCAGGTCAGCTAAGGGTACCACTGGTGCCTGACTTACCTTTGCTAAGTGAATCTGAATCTTATTTTTAGCATCTGCAGTCTCAGCAATGCGATTAGTGAAAGCCACGTTTACTTTGTTGAACTGATTCCACATCTCATTGGCAGTCACAACCAAGAGATTTTGAATGTCATCTCTTAGTTTGGCTGAGGCTGCTCGTTCACTCTGAGATCTAAGAATGTTGTCATCTGTAAATTTGGCCCAGGACTCAGGCACTGAGACCCTGGAAAAAGGAAGCAGAACCAGACAATGGTGATAATGATGAACTGGCCTAAATGATCTGTAAGCAATCATTCATCCTGTTCAAGAGAACCAAATCACTGATCTTGGTTTTCTTGCACACAGCATAAACATCAGAGAAAAGCTGATTTTAAATTTTTCTTCATTGCTCCTTATTTCACTGTTAATCAATTTTCGATAAACCCAAAGCATAAACTAACTCCTCCACCAACTTGAGGGGGAAGACGATTGATGAAGGGTAAGAGTGTGAAAGTGCATATAAATGTGTCACACTAACTTAATAAACCTATAAAAATATTCCACTGTAGAAATAATCAAAGAAGTAATGAAAACAACAACACACAAATAACCATTGTATTATAAAAGCAAAGAATGAAGAGAATAATGATTTGCAGGTGAGTATGTCTAGAGAAAGATTCTCTCATATTCTGCAGGTAGGAATTCTGAATTGGTCTGACCATATTGGAGGGTAAAAGGTCAACAAACACCAAGATCCTTTCAAATGTGTGTGACCCAGAAATGCCACTTCTAGAAATATTTTTATTGAGGTATAATTGACACCTAACATTATATTGGTTTTAAGTATACAACATATTGATTCGATATACAACATGGGACCTAAAACAAACCCCAGGATTATCTTCTGGAGGGTAGGCTTCTAGTAGTACAGGCTTCCTCTGCTAGCTGAGTGTTCTAGGAACTGATTTGTATCAGTGTACCAGCTGGTGTCATTGTGAGAGGCTGCTTTTGGCTTCAGTGATTTTGTTTTGAAGACTCTTTCAACATGTTTGTCCATTTCTTTTTTCTTTTTTAAATTTATTATTTATTTATTTAATATATTTTATTGATCATGGTAATACAGTTGTCCCATCTTTCCCTCTTTATTCCCCTCTTTCCTGCACACCCCATCCTACCCACATTCCCTCTACCTTTTAGTTTATTTTCATGGGTCATACATATAACTTCTTTGGCTTCTACATTTCTTATACTATTCTAACTTCCCCCTGTCTATTTTCTACCTACCATTTAGGAGGTAGAAAACCTGTACCTTTTCCCCTTTTCTCCCCCTCCAGCTCCCCCACTAATAACCCTCCATGTGATCTCCATTTCTCTGATTCTATTCCTGTTCTAGTGTTTACTCAGTTTGGTTCTTTTGTTTGTTTTCTTTTTTAGGTTTGGTTGTTGATAGTTGTGAGTTTGTTGCCATTTTACCTTTGATATTTTTTATCTTCTTTTTGTTAAATAACTACCTTTAACATTTCGTATGATAAGGGCTTGGTGATGATGAACTCCTCTAACTTGACCTTACCTGGGAAGCACTTCATCTGCCCTTCCATTCTAAATGAAAGCTTTGCTGGATAGAGTAATCTTGGATACAGGTCCGTGCCTTTCATGACTTGGAATGCTTCTTCCTAGTCCCTTCTTGCCTGCGAGGTTTCTTTTGAGAAATCAACTGACAGTCCTGATGGGAACTCCTTCATAGGTAACTCTCTCCTTTTCTCTTGCTGCTTTTAAGATTGTCTCCTTATCTTTAATCTTGGGTAATGTAATTATGGTGTGCCTTACTGTGTTCCTCCTTGGGTCCAACATCTTTGGGACTCTCTGAACTTCCTGGACTTCCTGGAATTCTATTTCCTTTTCCAGATTGGGAAAGTTCTCCTTCATTATTTGTTCAAATAAGTTTTCAATTTCTTGCTGTTGTTCTTCTCCTGGCACCCCCATGATTCACATGTTGGAGCATTTATAGTTGTCTTGGAGGTTCCTAAGCCTCTCCTCATATTTTTGAATTCTTGTTTCTGCATTCTGTTCTGGTTGAATGTTTCTTTCTTCCTTCTGCTCCAAACCATTGATTTGAGTCCTGATTTCCTTCCCATCACTATTGGTTCCCTGTTTATTTTCCTTTATTTTACTTTTTATAGGCTTCATTTTAACTCTGTTTTATGACCATACTCAACCAACTCTATGAGCAACCTGATTACCAGTGTTTTGAACTGTGCTACTGATAGGTTGGCTATCTCTTCATTGCTCAGTTGTATTTTTTTCTGGAGCTTTGATCTGTTCTCTCATTTGGGCCATTTCTTTTGTCTTGGTGTGCCTGTTACATAGTAAGGGGCAGAGCCTTAGGTATTCACCAGGGCGGGCCAATCCACATTGCTGCATTGTGGTGCTGTGTGTGGGGGAAGGGGTCAGAGAGGGAACAATGCCACTTGTTCAGCTCTCTGTCAGCTTTCTGTCACTCTTGCCACTACCTGCAAACAAATTGGGCCCTTCTGGTGCTGATTCCCAGGTGAGTGGGTTTGTGTATGTTCTAGGACCCTGTGTGTCTCTCCAACAAACTCTCTCATGAGGCCAGGAGTTTCTCACACCACCTCAATCCCCATAAGTTTTTTCAGTCAGAGGTTTTGAGGCTTTATTTCCCTGTGCTGGAACCCTAGGTTGTGACGTCTGTCTCACTCCTCAGTTGTTCCACCCACAAATGTGGAACCACCTGCTCTGCCAGCCACCACCTTACCATGAGTCCTCTCCACCCAGCTGCCATATCTGCCCCTCCTACTAGTCTGGATGAATATCTCTCCTTTAACTTCTTGGTTGTTGGACTTCCATACAGCTTGATTTTTTTTGTCAGTTCTGGTTGTTTTTTTGTTTTTAAATTCATTGTTTTCCTTCTTTTGGTTGTGTGACAAGGCACAGTGTATCTACCTATGCCTCCATCTTGGCCAGAAGTCTGTCCATTTCTTGATGGGCGATTAACAAGAACACCTGCCCACACCATGCTGAGTGATCAGCGGCTTTTGACCAAAAATGGCATGACCCCCATGCCCCACCCTCCTTATTCACCCAATCTCACCCTGAGCTACTTCTTTTTGGTCTTTTCCTTGATGGAAAAAGTCCTCAAAGGGAAATGTTTTGCCGATATGAAAGAAGTGAAACAAAAAACGGCAGAAGCACTAAAAGATATCAAAATCCATGAGTTCAAAAACTGTTTTCAGCAGTGAAAAAAACATCTTGATAGGTGTATCACCTCAAATGGAGAATACTTTGAAGGTGACTAAAGTTTAAACAAGTAAGAATAAATACACAATTTTTTATAAATAAGTTCTGGTTTTTGGGGGGCCTCACCTTGTATGTATATATTTCAAAGTGATTACCACAATAAGTCTAGTTAACATCCATCACCACCATCACCATAATTACAAATTTTTTCCTTGTGATGAGAGTTTTAAGATCTACACTCTTAGCAATGTTCAGATATACAATACAGTATCAACTATAGTCACTCTGTTGTGCATGACGTCCTCAGCACTAAAAATACCACAGGAACACTTCATGAGTTTCTGCATCATCCTCGCATAGGGGCCATGCTAACTGTCTGCTGTTTCAATGTTAATGTGTGTGCCAATGAAGCAAACACTACAAAGATTTACCCTAAGGAAATGAGGATCCCAAAGATGTGTATGTGAGGATAGTCATTCTCAGCAATATTTATGCCAATCCCTGAAACACTGGAAACAGCCTAAATGCCCAAAGTAAAATTGAGTAAATCATGGTACATTTTAAAAAGTAATCCATATGGCATGCAAACTGATGTTGCAGAAGAATATTTCCACAATATTTTGGATATATCATGAAGTGAAAAATCAGACATACTATGCAAACAGCATGCATGAAATACCATTATTTAAAAACATAAATCAATATCTACATGTGTGAAAAGGTACTTGAAGCACTAATGGTTAATTGTTAACATTGGCATCTCTGAGTGGTAGGCTTATGGGTGACATTTATTTACTTGCTGGTGCAATAGGATATTAAGCAAGACTCTTACTGTTGGCTAGAGGTTTTAGCTCAGGCCCTGATGACCCAAAATAACACCTACAGAGTCCATACCCTGTCATTCTATAAGCACTGGCTAAGAATTCATGGTGGAAATAGAGGAGGCCCTTTACGGAGGGCTAAGTGGTCAGAGTACATGGTTCCACCCCAGTCTAACTTGTCCTTGAAAGGAGCAGAGGAAGATACTTCCTACTCATCTAAAGCCAGATGAGAGGTATTGATTGCATGTGGACCACTTATGACATGTAGTGTCTGAATCTGATTCACACCTGCAGAATCTAAAAGTCAACACTGGTCTATCTGTTGCTCCCGCTACAGGAGTGCTAAGAGAAGAGACTGCTTAAGGGGTGATCAGCTCCAGAGGAGAGAATCCATTTGAGGTTCATGTTACAAAGGGAAGGGACCATGAATCTGGGAAAGAGCACAAGGGAGCTTTTGGGGAGGTAAAAATATTCTTTATCTTAACTGTGGTCACAGTTCCATAGGCACAGAAATTTGTCAAGTTTTATAAAAATATATACTCTCACTGAATGTATTTATTATAGGTGAAATTCCCCTCAATCAAGTAGGTTATTTTAAAAGGGAATGACTATAAAAGACCATGAACCCAAGATTGCATGGAAGTGCCTGGCAAATACCCCCAACCAGGAAGGTATAACCATTAGTGGTAATAAAACTGGTAAGTACACCAGTGAGTCCAGGGCATCAGACACAGGCAACACTTTTCTTTATGCTTGTCTGTGTTTTCTTGGTTTTCTACATCAAGCAGCTGCTACTTCCATAGGTAGAAATGTGAATAACAGGTATTCTTTTCCAAAAGAATGCAGGATGCAAGTCTCAAGGCCTGACTGCAGAACACTTCAAGCTTACTAAGACTAGTTCAAAGTGGGTGTGTCTGTTACCTTTCCACATCTACCCATGTCTTCTGTTTTAACCTATAGGTTGCATCATGTTGAAAGAAGGGAGAACAAATTAAATAACATCACAATCATACAAGAGGTGTGTGCCTGACTTACGTCGCATCGACTCTCTCCACTCCGCAAAAGTAACTGATGCCATCCGATGTGTTTCGCAGATGGTGGCATTTGTCATCAATTTGGTAAGCCCTCTGTTTATCACCCAGGTCCTTCTCCAGCTCATGCTGTGCCGCTCTGTTCGCTCTGTAACACAGAGGGAGGGAATGGAGCTCCAAATGTGGACCACAGGTTCATAAGAGGAAGAGTAATTGCTCTTCTGTGTGGGACCCACCTATTACTGCTCTTTGGTCTCTCCTCCTTCACACAATGTCCAACCTTTCCACTGAAAGGAGCCTGCCCCAGAGATATACACACATGTGAGTGATGAGACCCCTGCCCAAAATGCCCCTTCCACATGGTGGAGAGAAGAGGTGTAGGTAAACAGGACAGCAGCTCCTCTTCCTAAAACACCAATTGTTCTAGATAGGACACTGGTTTAATGTAAGCTGTCCACATCTGTGCCTCCCTTTCCATCTTCTTTTCCCACTTCTACATCCTAATCCCTTTGTCCTCCATTCTTGAACAAGAAGTTATAAGCATGTATAGCCTGGCTTCTCTCTGTCTATAGGTGGCCTCAGTTTGTAGTCATGCAAAGTCAAGAAGTTGTCTAGGAGATAGAAGCCACAAGTCAAGATTAGCATCCAGAGCAGGAATCAGACTGTTTAAAAAAAATCAGGAATGGATGGACACCAGGCCACCCTCCTGAGCTGTGAGATGCATGACGTATCCTGCCCTGTCAAGCAGGAAGGAGGCCTGGCAGCTCCCTACCAAAAAGACATGCCTGGAGCATGGGTATCGGGGAAACGTGAGCCATATCTTCACTCATGAAGGAATTAATTCAACAAATAATAATTGGGTGCCTACTACACACCAGAAAATTCCAGAAGCCTGGAATGTGACAAAGTGAACATCTCTTTCCTGAAGAAGTGTGCATCTTAACTGGGAGAACACAGGCAATACTCATAAAGAATAAGCAAATCATGTAGTCTGTTAGCAGGACATTGCAAAAAACAAAGCAGGAAAAGGGGACCAGGAGTGTGAGTGATGATTTCAAATAGTGTGCGTGATGACAGTTGAGTGGGACTCCTTGGGAAGGCCATGTTGGAGCAAAGGCTTGGTGGAGGAGAACGGGATCATGCAGAGCCTTGATGGACATTGAGAGGCATTGGGTTTTCCTTCTGGTGAAGTGAGAGGTGACTGACTCACAATTCAGAGCATCATTCTGGTGCTGGGTTGAAAACAGACTAAAGGGGGCAGGGAGGCCCATGAGCAGACAGGTGCAGTTATGCAGGTGAGGATGGAAGGGGCTTGGACTGAGGGGTGGCAGTGAAGGAGGTGAGAAGTGCTTAGATCCTGAATATGTTTTAAAGATGGACCCAAGAGAATCTCCAGGCAGATTGGACATCCATGAGAAAGAAAAAAAAAGCTGAAGGTCAGTAACTGGAGTAGCAGAATTCTCTCAACTAAGGTGGGCTAGGCTGTGGGTGAGTTGACTGGGGAACAGGACAGAAGTTCAGCTGACATACTGAGCTTGAGTGTCCATTAAATATCCAAGTGGAGGTAACAAGCAGGTTGTTGGAATTTGGGAGAAAGTTCTAGGCTAGTAATACAATTTTGGGAGTCATTAGCACTTAGATAGTATTTGCAAAAGCAGACATCTGGATGATCTTAATCATTTCTGTATTCCCTGAACCCAAAAATTGTCTCAGCATGGAGGAGCCACTCAATAAAGGCTGCACTGAACTGAATAGACTAATTCTAGCTGAAGCTTCCCTTTAACTGAGCCTCTGCCCTTGGGTAAGTCACTTGACCTGGCAGATCTCTTTAATATTATTATTTGTGAAGTGGAAATGAGGGTAGCAGCATACAGGTCATCTGCATTTTGTGAATTCTAAAACAGTACACATGTGCTAAGGATGAAAGGTAACAACGTTTCTTCCCCTTGCTATGCCTCCGTTCTGCCTCTTACTTCAAGGTATTGGTTGAGACTCAAGAATTAGAAGGCTTTTCTCATTTGTTGTCTGAGACCAAGATGCCCCATAGGTTTCCTTTCCTGGTCCCTCCAGCCCACCCTCAGAATCTCCTAAGGACAATCTAGAGGCAGCAGCACCCCACCAACCTACTTTATAGCCCAAGATGGGAACATCTTGGCTACCATGTTGATGCCTAAGGAGATACCATTTTCAGCTAAGATCCAAACTAAGTGCTTCTTCTAAGGCAAGTGGAGTTGAAAAACCCTCCTGCCATGACCTTGGCTGGACCAAGCCCAGTCACCGCATTAGGGATTCAGGCCCCCACACATCCTGAGGAAGCCACCCCAGGAAATGAGGTGGGCATTTTGCCCACAGTGTACTAAAGGAAAGCCAAGCTCTTTAAAGGCTCACAACCAGAGTCCAAACAAGAGCACATGCAAAAGCAGGACTGTCTGCAAAGGCCTGTACTAGGGCCAGCTCTGAGACTATGTGTAATGGGGACCGAGAGGAAAATGTGGCTGTTCTAGGGTCAAGCCATCCAGGCCAAGAAGAGCAAAGGACCCAGAGATGGGCAGCAGGTCTTAGATTATGAAAGAAGGTGAGGGTCAGGAACTGGACCAGAAGAAAACAGAACAGAAACAATTCTTTGAATCACACTAAACTGTGTTTCTGAAATTCCTAGGGAGCAGAAACCAGATATTAATATTGGAACTATACTGCCCTGTATTTATAGCTTAAGTAAGTTTCAGTTAAACATACCATGAGCAGTGAGTCATCCTTACTTAATCTTTTACCTATTGTCATAAATTTCTGAATTAAAGAGTCTTTCAAATCAGAGTTCAAGAGATATCTCAGGCATCTAAACTTCACCCACCAATATAGCATCAATCTTGATAGGTAGGGTGGGCAAACTAAGGAAGAAGTCACAACACCTTTAAAATGCTTATTATTTTGGATATATTACACATAATCCTTGATAACATTAGTATAAGCAGAATCATTGTTTCCTTTGTGTGACATCAACATGACTTCTTCCCTTGGCCGTAACTGAATGAACATTGATCTTCTATTCATGTCAGGCAGCAGCCCCAGCCATACTTCTCCTAGTTGACAGCTATTATCACTACTCAAGACCTCACTTTGATTATTCCTCCCCTTGCTCCAGTCTCCTGGATCTACTAGTGCTGAGAAAGGAGGAATGTGTATTCTTTTAGAGAATAAGGTGGGTAGGCAATTATGATGCAATAGATGCAATGAATGTTGAGATGGTGTGACCAGAGCAGGAATGTGCATGGACCAGGATGTGCTGGGAAATCAAGGAAGGCTGAGTCCTTAAGCAGATATGGAAAACAAACATAAAAGTGAAGCCCAATTTCTTACTCTTCTAACTCTTGGGATGGACATACACAAGTCAATCTCTTATTGAAGAAATAAGTTTTTGGAGTTAAAAGAAATCTTAGTCATCCTGTAAGTTAGGGCAGAAATCCTTCCCATGGCATCTCAGATTATGTTTTTAAGTAAAAATTTAAAGCAAGCACTTTGAGTACTCATCTTACCTCCAAATAAAAATGTATGTACATGTATGTGTGTATTCGTGTATCCATATATAAGACATTCTTATAAAAGAAGCTGAGAGGAATCTAAGTGGGAGGCAGAACACAAGCAGAGTTTTGTGGTAGACTTTATGTTGTATGGAGAGGTAAAGCACTTACGCAAGCTGGGCGATGGCCTTATCCAAATGTAGCTTCATCCTTTGTTGACAACACAAAATAATATCAACTTCCTACTTGATTGAAAAAAACACACATTAATGTTTTCGTTATCAAGTATGGCATTCAAAGTCAACAATGTAACAAAACATCAATGAAGGAAAACTCTCTGGGAAGACTGTGAAGGAAAATAAATAAACAACTTTACATCCACTTTTCCACATGTATGCCCCCAAAATACTGCAATCTAAATAATAGATTGAGATTCACTCTTTATAGGACTATAGGGAAATTATATTGTGGAACAAGTTGGGGCAGGGGTGAAATTTTAGTGTTTTTTAAAACATTTTTATGTCAGATTCTAAACAAAAAAACAAAATTCTGGTGATGTGCAAGGTTGAATATTAACTATTCTTCCATGATAAAGTATCAGGGAGGGAAAAGGGCAGCCAAATAGGGGCTTCTCTCTGGCAGTGCACATAACCTCCAACACACTCAGCTTTTTGGTCTGAATGGAGGCTGTCTTCCCCTTGCCCTCGGTCCTACCTGAGCTGTGCAGCCCAGCTCCTAGATTTGTACAAGTACCTTCGCTCGCCCCGTGGCTCCACTTGGCCACATGTGTGTTGATGCTGGTATGAAGAATACACTACATATAACATGTGTAGTACCAGAGTTTTTAAAATAAACATTTACTTTCCTCTGAAATTCATGTTTACATTAGAAGATCCAGGAATTAAAAAATAGTACCAAGAAGACATTCAAAAAGTGCACAAAATTGTTACCACTTTTTCAAATGGAAAGTGATCACACTGTACATAGTTATGTGATTTGCTTTTTAATTTTAAACTTGAATATTTTCCCATGACACTAAACAATGCTGTGATGAACAACTCAATAACTATTTAGACATCACCAAAGGGTCTGCCTTTATTCAAGGTTTTGACAACTGCAGCGAAACTGCCCTTCAGACAAGTTGTGCCTATTTACAACAATAAGTGAGTGTGCATTTTCTTGCCTTGCACACCAAGTAGCCATTGTGACTCCTCTCAATCTCTGCCAATGTGATAGAACCCCTAAAAGCACACTTGCTAGAATTTATGGATCAATATTGTAAGTATTTGTTCATTATTTGATTTTCTCCTTTTGTGAACTACCTGTTCATATGTTTGTCCACTTTTTCTGCTGTTTTTTAAATTAATGTATGTGTTCTTATATTTAAAAGTCAATCCTTTCCCATTACATGTGTCATATATGTTATATTTGTGGTTTTTACTTTTACAATTTGGCCCTTGCCTTTATATTTCCTGCATGGTGTGTTTGATATGTAGACATTTATGATTTCTATGAAGTTAAACTATCAAATAATTAGATAGCCCCCTTTGGTTTCTGCTTTTGTTAACTTGATTATAAAGTCATTCATTCCAATATTAATTATTAATCAACTTTATGGCCTTATCTTTTATCATCTAATTTTTAACATAAAAATACTGAATACACCTAGAGTTATTTCAGGGATTACTGGCTGATTCTTCAACACTCTGACTTCATGAAGTAATGAAAAGCTAAATTTGTTACCAAGGTTCCCCTGCCCTTATGGATAGCGAAGATTACTCACAGGTCTCATAGTAGGTTGTGCATCAGTCTGAGTTTTTAGTGTTGTTCAGTCTTCATCTTCATGGCTTACGTGTGTGTGTGAAGCTATTTCACTGAGGTGTTGGTAAAAGATACACGAAGTAACGCTTAAAAAACACCACTTAAAAATCCTAAATCCTAGTAAGCTTTTATAATATGTGTACACAACACACATAGTGGACATTCTTGGGAATTTTAGTGAAATAAAATACATTTAATGAAATTCTTATTTATTTATTTATTTATTTATTTTTAATTGTTGCTCAAATACAGTTTTCTCCTTTTTACTTCCAATCCAGTCCCCCCCTCCCACCCTCCCCACTTCCCTCCCATTACCACCCTCCCCTTAGTCTATGACCATGTGTCCTTTAAGTTTGTTCCTGTGAACCCTTCCCGCTGTCCCCTTAAATTCCCTCTTCTCTCCCCTCCGGTCACCATCAGCCTGTCCTCTATTTCAGTGTCTTTGGTTATATTTTGCTTGTTTCTTTGTTTTGTTATTTAGGTTCCTGTTAAAGGTGAGATCATATAATATTTGTCTTTCACTGCCTGGCTTGTTTCGCTTAGCATAATGTTTTCCAGCTCCATCCACGCTGTTGCAAAGGGTAGGGGCTCCTTCTATCTTTCTGCTGCATAGAATTCCATTGTGTAAATGTACCATAGTTTTTTGATCCATTCGTTTACTGATGGGCACCTAGGTTGCTTCCAGCACTAGGCTATTGTAAATTGTGCTGCTATGAACATTGGGGTGCATAGGTTCTTTTGGGTTGGTGTTTCAGAGTTCTTAGGATATAATCCTAGCAGTGGAATTGCTGGGTCAAAAGGCAGATCTATTTTTAGTTTTCTGAGAAAATTCCACACTGTTTTCCATAGTGGTTGTACCAATCTGCAATCCCACCAACAGTGCTCTAGGGTTTCCTTTTCTCCACAACCTCTCCAACACTTGTTGTTTGTGGATTTGTTTATGATGGCCATTCTGACTGCTGTGAAGCGGTATCTCACTGTGGCTTTAATTTGCATCTCTCTGATAGCTAGCGATATTGAACATCTTTTCATCTGTCTCTGGATCCTCTGTATGTCCTCCTTGGAGAAGTGTCTGTTCAAGTCCTTTGCCCATTTTTTAATTGGGTTGCTCCTCTTCTTAGAGTAGAATTGTGTACGTTCTTTGTATATTTTGGATATTAAACCCTTGTCTGAGATATCATTGGCAAATATGTTTTCCCATACAGTTGGTTCTCTTTTTATTTTAATACTGTTTTCTTTAGCTGTGCAGAAGCATTTTATTTTGATGAAATCCCATTTGTTTATTCTTTCCTTTATGTCCCTTGCTCTAGGGGACATATCAGTAAAAATGTTGCTGCATGAAATATCTGAGCTTTTCCTGCCTATGTTCTCCTCTAGGACTTTAATGGTGTCATGGCTTATATTTAAATCTTTTATCTACCTTGAATTTATTTTTGTGTATGGTATAAGTTGGTGCTCAAGTTTCATTTTTTTGCATGTAACTGTCCAGTTCTCCCAAGACCATTTGTTGAAGAGGCTATTTTTACTCCATTTTATGCTTCTCCCCCCTTTGTCAAATATTAATTGACCTTAGAGACTTGGGTTTAATTCTGGGCTCTCTGTCTGTTCCATTGTCCATGTGCCTGTTTTTATGTTAGTACCAGGCTGTTTTGATTGGCTTTGTAATAGTGTGGTATCAGGTATTGTGATCCCTCCTACTTTACTCTTCTTTCTCAAAATTGCACCAGCTATTTGGGGTCATTTAAGGTTCCATATAAATTTTTGAAGTGTTTATTCTATGTCTGTGAAATATGCTATTGGCACTTTAATAGGTATTGCATTGAATCTGTATATTGCTTTGGGTAGTATGGACATTTTGGTGATGTTAATTCTTCCGACCCATGAACATAGTATATGTATCCATTTGTTTGTGTCTTCCTTGATTTCTTTCTTCAGTGTTGTGTAGTTTTCTGAATACAGGTGTTTTACCTCCTTGGTTAGGTCTATTCCTAGGTTTTGTTTTTTTTGTTTGTTTTTTTTTTGCTGTATCAAATGGGATTTTTTTCTTGATTTCTGCTTCTGCTGTTTCATTGTTGGCATACAAAAATACCTTTGATTTCTGGATATTGACTTTGTATCCCACTGTTCTGCCAAATTCATTTATTAGGTCGAGCAGTTTTTTGGCCAAGTTATAGGATTTTCTACGTATACTATCATGTCATCTGCAAACAATGACAGTTTTATTTCCTCCTTTCTGATTTGGATACCTTTTTTTTCCCCTTTTCTTGTCTGATTGCTGTGGCTAAAACTTCCAATACTATATTGAATAGAAGTGGTGAAAGTGGACAGCCTTGTCTTGTTCCTGATCTTAGTGGAAAAGATTTTAGTTTTTGCCCATTGAGTATGATGTTGGCTGTAGGTCTCTCATATATGGCCTTTATTATGTTGAGGAATGCTCCCTCTATTCCCACTTTGCTGAGTGTTTTTATCATAAATGTAAGCTGTACCTTATCAAATGCTTTTTTTACATCTATTGATATGATCATGTGATATTTGTCTTTGCTTTTGTTTATGTGATTTATTACATTTACTGATTTGTGAATATTGTACCATCCTTGCATCCTGGGATAAATCCCACTTGGCCATGGTGTATGATCTTTTTAATGTATTGTTGGATGCAGTTTGCCAATATTTTGTTGAGGATTTTAGCGCCTATGTTCATCAGCGATATTGGTCTGAAGTTTTCTTTCTTTTTTGTGTCTTTATCTGGTTTTGGGATTAGGATGATGCTGGCTTCATAAAAAGAGTTTGGGTGTCTTCCATCATTTTGGATTTTTTGGAATCATCTGTGAAGAATAGGAGTTAGCTCTTCCTTAAATGCTTTGTAGAATTCTCCTGTGAAACCATCTGGTCCAGGGCTTTTGTGTTGGGAGTTTGTTGATTATTGCTTCAATTTCATCTGCTGTTATTGGTCTCTTCAGGTTTATTGCTTCTTCTTCACTGAATTTTGGAAGATTGTATTTTTCTAGAAATTTATCCGTTTCACCTAGGTTTTCAAATTTCTTGGCATACAGTTCTTCATAGTAATTTCTTACAATCCTTTGTATTTCTGTTGTATCAATTGTAATCTCTTCTTTTTCATTTCTGATTGTGTTTGTTTGGGTTCTCTTTTTTCCTTGATGAGCCTGCGTAAAGGCTTGTCAATTTTGTTTATCTTTTCAAAGAACCAGCTCCTGGATTCATTGATCCTTAGAACTGTGCTTTTAGTCCCTATGTTATTTAATTCTGCTCTGATCTTGGTTATTTCCTTCCTTCTACTTGCTCTGGGATGTCTTTGTTGTTGTTCCTCAAGTTCTTGTAGGCATATGGTTAGGTCATTTTTTTGAAATGTTCCTTACTTCCCTTGCCTGCCTTAAGCCTGAAACAATGACAGAGGGTGGTGCAGCCCTGTGCTGGAAAGGGCGGGCTCCCCAGGCAGTCAGTCCTAAGAAAGAATATGTAAAATCCTGTGAAAACTGCTTTGTTTAGAATGCTCTCAATTAAATGATAAGGGTCAATTAAATGACAAGCAAGAAATGAGGTTTTTCCTCAAAATTTTATGGCTTGTTAGCTATCTGACCCTGAGTCAAAATAGGCCCTCCAAGTTCTTTGTATGTTATTTATTGTTTGATCCTTACTGCCTGACAATGATTAATGAACTTTACCTGTGTTCCTGTACAAACAAACCCAATAAAAGCCCACTGAGGAAAAGCCTGTTGGCCCTTCTCCTTTGAGAAATCAGCCACCTTTCCTCCCCAGGCAGATCATGTCTTGGTAGACTTATTCTCATCTGTGGTGGCCAAGGGAGCCCTATGGGCAGAGCCCCTCCATACCTCCCTAATTTCATTCTTGACCCATTCATTGTTTAATAGCATGCTATTCAATCTCCATGATTTTGAGTGTTCTGGGGTTTTTTTTCCCTTGGGGTTGGTTTCTAGTTTCAGTCCCTTATGTTCACAGAAAATGCTTGATATGATTTCAGTTTTCTTGAATTTGTTGAGGTTTGTTTTTTAAATTATTTATTTATTTATTTTTAGACAGAAGGGAAAAGAGAAAGAAAGAGAGGGAGAAAGAAAGGGAGAGAAACAACAATGTGTGGTTGCCTCTCTCACACCCCCTACTGGGGACCTGGCCCGCAACGGAGGCATGTGCCCTGACTGGGAATCGAACCAGCACATTTGGATCACAGGCCAGCACTCAATCCACTGATCCACATCAGCCAGGGCTGTTGAGGCTTGTTTTGTGTCCTATCATGTGGTCTATCTTTCAAAATGTTCCATGTGCATTTGAAAAGAATGTGTATTTAGCTTCTTTGGGATGGAGGGCTCTATATATATCAGTTAAGTCCATTTCATCTAGGGCATTGTTCAATGCCACAGTATCTTTGTTGATATTTTGTTTGGATGGTCTGTCCATTCTTGACAGTGGGGTGTTAAAATCCCCCACTATAATTATGTTGCTGTCAATATCTTTCTTGAAGTCCTCTAAGATTTTCTTTATGTATTTGGGGGCTCCTATGTTGGGTGAATATATATTTCCAATGTTTATGTCTTCTTGGTGGATTCTTCCCTTGAGTATTATGAAGTGACCTTCTGGGTCTCTTTTTATGGCCCTGTTTTTGAAGTCTACTTTGTCTGATATGAGTATTGCTACCCTGGTTTTTTTCTCCCGTCTGTTTGCTTGGAAAATTTGTTTCCAGCCCTTCACTTTCAGTCTGTGTGGGTCTTTTGTCCTGAGGTGGGTCTCTTGTAGGCAGCATATGTGTGGGTCATGCTTTCTTATCCATTCAGCTATTCTATGTCTTTTGATTGGAGCATTTAGTCCATTTACATTTAAGGTTATTATTGATAGGTACTTATTCATTGCCATTATGTACGTGTGTTCCTCTCTCTCTCTGTCTCTTTTCCTCCCTTTCCTTAAAGCAGTCCCTTTAGCATCTCTTGCAGAGCTGGTTTGGTGGAGGTGTATTCTTTTAGACTTCTTTTGTCTGGGAAGCTCCTTATTTGGCCTTCTATCTTGATTGAGAGGCTTGCTGGGTAAAACAGCCTTGGTTGCAGGCCTTTGGTTCTCATTACTTGGAATATTTCTTGCCATTCTCTTCTGGCTTGGAGTGTTTCCATTGAGAAGTCAGCTGCTAGTCTTATTGGGGCTCCCTTGTATGCTACTTCCTGTTTCTCTCTTTCTGCCTTTAAGATTCTCTCTTTGTCTTGGAATTTTGGCATTTTAATTATGATGTGTCTTGAAGTGGGCCTCCTTGGGTTCCTCTTGATTGGGACGCTCCGTGTTTCCTGAATTTGTGTGACATTTTCTCTCATCAAATTAGGGAAGTTTTCCATTATTACTTTTTCAAATAGGTTTTCTATCCCTTGCTCTTCTCCTTCTCCTTCTAGTATCCTTATTATATGGACATTATTATGTTTCATATTGTCTTGCATTTCTTTTAATACCTCTTCATTCTTTCTGAGCTTCTTTTCCTCTTCTTGCTCATTCTGAGTGTTTTCTTTTCTACTTTGTCCTCCAGCTCACTGATCTGATTTTCTGCTTCATCAATCCTGCTTTTCATTCCTTCTACTGTGTTCTTCAGTTCAGAAATTGCATTCTTCATTTCCTCTTGGCCCTTGTTGATAGTTTCTATTTCCCTTTTCATGTTGATATACTTTGCAGTGAGCTCATTGTAGTTTTCCTGTAGTTTCTAGTGTGAGCTCATTGAACTTCCTGATAATCATTGTTTTGAACTCAATATCTGATAGTTGAGTTGCCTCTATTTCATTTAGCATTTTTTCTGAGGCTTCCTCCTTTCCTTTCATTTGGGGACTGTTTCTTTGTCTTCCCATTGTTTGTGCGACTCTTCTTGTTAGCCTCTGCTTCTTAACTTGATCTTTTCTGACTCCCTGGGTTTATGGTGTAAACTTGCATTGTAGAAGACCTGTGAGTTTCAGTGGTGCAGTCTCCTTGATCTCCCCAGGTCACCGGTGTTGAGCTGTCATTTAAGTTGGCTCTGTGTTTGTCTTTGCATTTTGATTGTTGTTGGGTCTTTCTTTGGTGGTTCCTTCCCTCCAGCTAGTTAACTGAGGGTCACTCTGTCCACCACCTCCTGTATTTTGTTGTGCTGGTGAGGGCAGGTTGTGTTGAAGCTGGTTCTTCCATGTGTACAAGGTTTTGAGGATTCTCTCTTGCTCTTGTTCAGTTTCTCCCCTATTTAGCTTTATGTCCAGATAGGTCCTGGGTTGAGGTTAGTGTGGTTTCCACTCCCTCTTTCACCTTCTTCTGTTGTTATGTGTTGGTGATTCCTTTGTTGTTGGGTTTCCTCTTCCAGTGGGTATCCTGGTGTTCACAGCTTCTACCTACTCTTTTTTGTGATCAGTTGGAGGGGGAAAGCAAAATGGTTTAAAACAGCAAGAGAGTATTCTATGATATTTACAGTAGCAGCTGGTAGAGAAGAGATAGGAGATCCTTTGGCTATGTATACTGTTAACCATGATATTCCACCCAACTAGCCACTTTTTAGAAAGAATGGAAAGAAGTTAAGACTCTTGTTGGGGAGGGAAGGGTTGTGAATTGGGTCTTACACGGTTGTTTGTTGGATGTTATTGGAGATCAGATTCTGAGGTAAGGTGAAAGTAAAAGATAGAAAATAGATGTAGTATGTGATACAATAGAGTTAACCACTACAGTAATAGAGTTCAGAAAACTGTGAAGTGGGCTAAGATCTGGGAGGGGTGTTGTGTAGTATTTCCAATTGTATGGAACAGCTATTATTTACAATAATATTAGAGCAAAAATCATATGTCAGAATCTATGTGATCTAGATAACAAGAATAGAGAGTATAGGACCTTGAGTAGTGTGCTAATGGAACACAAGTGAAGGACAGTAAATTAGCAAGACACTATGAAAGAGAGAACAGGGGAAACCTGTCAACAATATAATATAACCAGCCAAGCAAAGAAGGCTAAACAGAAAGAAGAGGAATACAAAAATACTATTAAAATAAAAGATGTAAGAATGATGAAAATAATAATAATACAAATATGCCATAACTTGCAGGTTCTCTGTAATAGCAAAGTGAAATTTCTCTCACTGTCTCAGCTGTTGGGATGCCTCCTCTTTGGGTCCAACTCTGTTCTTTTCATAATTCCAGGTTTTTTTGTTTCACTTGTGGGTATTAAAAAAAAAAGAAGCAGGAGAAGGAAGGAAGAAGAGATAAAATTGGAAATAAAGAAAGAGGGAATAAAAAAGGAAGAAGGAAAGAAAGGAAAAAGGAATTCAGAGATAAAAAATATTAAAAATTAAAAAATAAAACATTACTTTAAAAAAAGTCTCTTGCTGGTTTCAAACTGGCCACACCGGTTTTTCTAGTCTTGCTGCCTGCAGCAAGCTGAGGGACTTTTCTCCCTTCCCATTCTGCACTCAGTCAGCCTCCTGCACTCTCCCCAGAGCTAGCCTAGCGCCTCTCCCAGGGGCCTTGGGTGTGTGATCCAGGCCTTCCCCAACATACTCTCCCTGGGGTTACAGGTGTGAGCTCGAGGCCTTCCACAGAGTACACTCTCCCTGGGTTGCTGGCATGTGTGGTCGGCCAGACTGCCTCCGGCCTCACTGGTTCCGGAGTGCACCCTTCCCAGTGCTATGGGGGCATACAGGGCTTCCTGCACCACCTCAGGGAGTGCTGCCCGGCTGGGTGAGGAGGAGGCTGGAGCAGTTGCTGCAGGAGAATTCCCCAAACAGTGTCTCTTTTTTCACTTTTTCTTTTTGAGAAATTCCTCCTACTCAAGCCTGCCGATTCATACAGTGGCCTGGCCTCTCTCACAGCCCAATTCTCCAGCCGAAATGGTGACTATCAGGGTCTGGGCCCATCACAGTGCGACTCTCAACTCTCCCCAGCCAGTGTCCATAGACTCCTTGGGTGCTCACAGCCCCTGTGTGTTTTCCATTTAGTCCTTATTCTCCTCTCTGTGGCTTCAGGCAACCAGGTCTCTCCCAGTGCTGCTCAATCCTTGTTTGGCCAGGGAGGGAGCACTTGACCCAGCTCTCTCCCAAGGACCCCTTGGCAGACCCGGCAGGTGCCAGGCCTGGGGCTGTAGCCACCATAGTCCCTGTGCTGGTCCCTGGGACCTTATTGTCCTGAAGCACTCTCCTTACCATCTGATTTTTCAATGTCCGCTACAATTTTTGGTCTCCTGTTTTCATATATGCTGGGGTACTGTTGGATGTTTGCTCTGTTCCTCCATAGATTGGCTAGGTTTTTCTCCCATGTGTAGGGAAAAGTAGAATCTTCTCCCTCCTACCTTGCCACCATCTCCCTCCCTCTGTTAATTTATTTTTTAATTTCCACCCAAAGGTTCATTTGGCTTCAAAGTCCAAGAAGTTAGCTTGGTCTGGTAGTCCCATTGTTATAGTATCCTAATCAATTTCCCAAGAGATGCCATTGTGTTAAGAATAACACTAATTGTAATAGTCAACAGAATTCATGAAAAAATATTTCATTCCACCCACAGTTTTAAAAAGCAGGCCCATTTCTTTTTTATATTTATTTAGTTATTTAAAAAATTGACACCCATTTTGGTAAAAATAAAATATATGCCAACATCATTACCTTGAGTAGGCTACAGGATACATTCTCTACCAGAACTGCTTGGCGATGGCTAAGGTGCCCCTCAGTTGATGAACCATCACTCCAATTGCAGACTCAGTTATTTTGAGGTAAAACAGAGTCTGCTACTGACCTAGAAAATATTTATCTCCAAGGCAGCGGTTTTTGTTGGTTTTTTAAAATATAGTTTTATTGAGATATTATTCACAAACAACAGAATTCATGTATTTTACTATACAGTGCAATGGTTTTGAGTACATTCACAGAGTTGTATAAACATCACAAGAACCAATTTTAAAACATCTTTACTCACCTAGGAAACAACATACCCCTCAGCTGGTACCCCAGTTTCCAATCCCCCAAGCCTCCTTCTCCTGGGCAGCCACTAACCTACATTCAGTCTCCATACATTTCCCTGATCTGGACATTATATATAAAAGGAGTTACATAATACATGGTCCTTTGTGACGGGCTTCCTTCCCTTAGTATAATTTGTTCAAGGATCATTTGCATAGTAGAATGTAGCACTATTCTATTCCTTTTAATGGCTGCATAACATTCTATTGTATGGAAATACCACATTTCATTTATCATTCATCAGTTGATGGGCATTTGAATTATTTCTAAATGGCTGTTATAAATAATGCTGGTATGAACATTCATGTACAAGTTTTTGTGGCCACATACTTCCTTTTCTCTTGGGTATACACAAAGAAGTGGAATTACTGAATCATATGGTAACTCTGTTTAACCATTTTCCAAAGTAGCTACATCATTTCACATTCCCACCAGCAAAGGTGTGAGGGTTCTAATTTCTCCACATTCTCACCAACACTTGTTATTATCTGTATTTTTTAGCATAGTCATTCTAGTGGCTGTGAAGTGGTATTTTATTGTGGTTTTATTTAAATTTCCCTAATGACTATTGTTTCTGACCATTTTTTCTTATGCTTATCAGCCATTTGTACACCCTCTTTGGAGAACTAGAGAGAATTCAGATCTTTTGTCCACTTTTGAACTGGGTTACTTGTCCTTTTTTTTTCTTTTTTGGTTGTAAAAGTTCTTTATATTTTCTAGATACAAGCCTCTTATCAGATATATTATTTGCAAATATTTTCTTTTATTCTGTGATTGTCTTTTCACTTTATTGATGACACTCTTTGAATCATCAAAGTTTTTTATTTTGATGATGTCTAGTTTATTTTTTTCTTACGTTGTTCATGCTTTTGGTGTCAGATTTAAGAAAGTATTGCCTGTTCCAGTGTCACAAATATTTATGCCTATTTTCTTCTTAGAGTTTTACAGCTTTAGATTTTATATTTAAGTCCTTCATCCATTTTGACTCAACTATTTTTTAATGTGGTGTGAGGCAGGGGCCCCACTTCAGTCTTTTGCATGTAGATATCCAGTTGTCCAAACCCCATTTGTTGAAGAAAATAGCCCTGTCCCATTTGAATAGTCTTGACACCCTGGTTGAAGATTAATTGATTATAAATGTGTGAGTTTATTTCTGGATTCTCAAATGTTATTGCATTGATCTATATGACTATGCTTAAGCCAGTACTACACTGTCTCACATATTATAGCTTTGTAGTAAGTTTTGAATTCAAGAAGTGCAAGTCCTCCAATGTTCTCCTTTTTCAATATTATTTTGACTACTCTGCATCCCTTGAAGTTTCATGTGAATTTTAGGATGTGCTTGTCAATTTCTGCAAAGAAGTGAGTTGGAACTTTGACAGGAATTGTACTAAATCTAGGATCATTCTGGGAAGTAATGCCATCTTAACACTATTTAAGCCTTCCAACATATGAACATACTATAATAATTTATTTATATATTCATTAATTTCTATCAATACTACTTTATAGTTTTAAAGAAGTGATCCTTAACTCTGGCTGTTAATTAAAATTATATGGGGAATATTTTAAAATACCAATGCCTCAGATTTGAATCAGAATCTCTGGAAGAGGGATCTAACCACTAGTATTTTAAGACCCTTCACCAGGTGCAGACTTGAGAGCTAGAATAATGGAAGCACTAAAGTTGCCAAGTTTCAAAAAAAATCTTTTAGAAATATCATACTGTGTTTGTGGGCAAACTGATGAAGTTGAGCTATTAGAAGTGGCTTATAATGTACCTCATAGAGAACATCTCAGGGTCAGTGACAGCATGGTATTTGGGGATTTTATGTTCACCAGCTATGAAAGAGGAAAGGATAATTTAGAACACTGGTTGGGAGAATGAAATTAAAAAGAGAGTGGTGGGAAACAAAGCAGAGGAACAACATGCAGGAGCTGAAGCTGACTACAGAGTGGATAGGGTGATGGTCAGCAAGACCTGCCCTGGTAACTGGATAGCCTTGGTACCATCAGTAGGAAGGAGAAGGCAGGAGCATCAGGAGAGAAAAAAAGTTCACTTTTAGGTTTCATGAATGTGAACCAAAAGGTGAGTTACCAACATAAATATGTTTGACAAGTACTTAGGGATACAGAACTAATACTTAGTAGAGGATATGGCTGAGAGAAAAAAAAAAAAAAGAGGTCAGGAAGGGCCCCAAGCACACAATGGCTAAAAGCATAGGAATGGCAGAGATCTTGTGGGAGCGAATCTTTTACAAATACCACACCGTGTCTGTGGCAAAACTGATGAAGTTGAGCTAAGTAAAGGTCAGAGAGCTTAGAACTAAATCGTATTTAATTGGTGGAGGGTAGAACAGAGTAGTGAGAGAATCAGATAGTAGTGCAGATATAAGATTCTGGGTAGCAATTTGGTTATATATCAAAAGCTTTCCAAATGCACATACCCTTTGACACATCAATTACATTTTTTGAAATGTATTCTAAGGAAATAATCAGAAATACACACATATCAATAATACTTTTGAACATTGCAATGTTATTAAAATAGTAAAAAAAAAAGAATGAAAACAAAAAGAAGACAGGGAAACCGCCTAGGTATTTGAAAAGAGAGGATTGATTATTTTTTAAGATTTTATTTATTTATTTTAGAAAGGGAAGGGAGGGAGAAAGAGAGAGAGAGAAACTTCAATGTGTGGTTTCTGGAGGCCATGGCCCGCAACCCAGGCATGTGCCCTGACTGGGAATCGAATCTGCGACAGTTTGGTTTGCAGCCCGCACTCAATCCACTGAGCTATGCCAGCCAGGGCTTGATTTTTTTTTAATGATAGTGGAACACTGTGTAACCATTAAAATAATGTCTTAACATATATAATGATATGGGGAAGTAACTCCCAATATAATATTTAAATGAATAAAGCACTATTGGGGTTGAGGGTGAAGTAAATAGGCAGAGTAAGAGGATTCTTGCTTAGGGCAGTGAAAATACTTTGTACGATTCTGTAGTGGTGTATATATAACATTGTACATTTGTCTAAACTCACAGGATCTACAGCACCAAGAGTGAACCCTAAGGATAAACTATGGACTTCAGGTCATTATGATGTGTCAATGTAGGTTCACCCATTGTAACGTACCATTCTGGTTGGGAGGTGTTGATAATAGAGGGTGCTATGTATGTGTGGCTACAGGGGGTATATGTGCCTTCTTCTCAATTCTGCTGTGAACCTAAAACTGCTCTAAAAAAAAAGAAAGTCTTTATTTTAATTGTTGTTCAAGTACAGTTTTCTGCCTTTTACTCCCATCCCAGCCCACTCCCCCCAGCCCTCCCCACCTCTCTCCCATTTCTACCCACCCTAGTTTTTGTCTATGTGTCCTTTATACTTGTTCCTGTAAACCCTTTCCCTTTTCCCCTGAAATTCCCTCCCCTCTGGTCACTGTCAGCCTGTTCTCTATTTCAGTGTCTTAGGCTATATTTTGCTTGTTTATTTTGTTGTTTAGGTTCCTGTTAAAGGCGAGATCATATGGTATTTGTCTTTCACCACCTGGCTTATTTCGCTTAGCAAATAGCACTGTCTTCCCATATGTATATATAGGAATAATCAGCACTGAGCATTTATTCAACAAAAAAAAGTCCTAATCCAATTCAGATACACTGCATAATTTCAATCTTGAGGACACGTCTATATGTCTTTATGTTGGGTGGTACCTATCTAAGTATGGTTAATAAAAAAGACTTAAATACCCCAAAGTTAATAGTGATTTCTGTGTAATTGAAATTCAAGTGATTTTGACCTTTCCTTATTCTTTTCTGTATCTTTCAAATTCTCTAAATGAACATCTATTGATTTTATCACCAAAAAAGTTAGCATTTCTAAATGCTATAAACACTTGATACTGTAACTTCTTATTTATCAGTGGCTTTCTGTAACATCATTTCATTTCTGTACATTAAATACCTGTTTGCCACTAAGTTTCTTGTGGAAGTATTGTCCCCATATTTACCGTCAGCAGTTCTCTTTCCACTTCGTCATGAACTAGGTCAATGCCCATCCTCTTCTCTCGATGAAATAGACATTCTCGAGCTACCTACAGACACACAAATAATGGAAAACACTAATGCAAACTGACTAAAGTCAGTGACCAGAATTACCTGTTTCTAAAACGAGTCAACCAATACTCCCAATACCAACTTTTCAAGCCATTTTCTTGGAAATATAGCCTGAAACCAACCATGACAACTCTGTCAATCCCTGCTTGTAGTTAAAAGGTAAAGAGTTAGTTCTTCAAAGTATTATGAAAGCATTCCTAATTTGGAAAGCTGGCAAAATGCAGCAGATGGCATCTACTTGAAATTAGCATCTGAGAATATTACTTGGCATTCATTTCTTCTACAGAAGTACTTCAATAACCTGAAATATAGTCTTCAGAATATTACTTCTAAATATTTTCTACAGGGAAGGGTAAAGATAAAACAACCGATTATCTTTAAAGACATTAAAATATCTGTGTAACCAAAATCAAAGTGATTACTTTTGAAGTACCAATTATAAAAATAAATTGTCTTATCCATTAAAGAGAAAAAATACAGAAAAAATAAAAGATGATTTAACCATAGTCCTATTGCTGTTTTGTTTGTTTGAACAAAGCAGAGATTATATTGTCTTTATAATTTTACATACTTTTTTAGGGTTAATGTTAAATTATAGGCCCTATTCATGAAATATTCTTGGAGACAAAGTGTATTGACTCCAGGGGAAAACAGCTTAGATTGCTGACAATAAATTAAGCATGAAAGAATATTATGTAATTTTTAAAATCCCATTTCAAACACTATTTCATGATGGGATGATTGTATAATGCTATATTTAAAAAATCAAAATATAATAGTATGTACATTGTAATTCAGATATAATATCATTGAACAAAATCTTTGAGTAAATCTTTAATTTTTAAAATAATACAATGTATATTTACTAGAAGGTGGTTAATGGGTTGGAAGGAACTCCAGTTATTTTAAAGTGTATTACTTAGTCAGTTTTCAGGAAGTTTCTGCTTATCTATAGTCCTACCAGCAGTATATAAAAGTGTCCATTTTCTGCACTTTTGCCGACCCTGCATGTTATCAATTTTTATTCTTGTTAATTTGATAGGCCAAAGATGGTTGCTTCATTAATTCTGCATTTTTACTGAGTTTTAACACTTTTTTTCATATATGAGTTGATCATCTATTTTTTTGAGAGGTATCTGTTTATGTGACTAACTTTAATTTTAATCAGGACCCTCTGATACTATGTTGATAGTTAATGTTCAAACACTCAAGAACATCTGGACAAAAATTACAGAAAAATATCCAAATTAGTACCATCTCACTGAAAGCAGGTATCACTGAAATGAGCATTTTTCCAGATAATTTACAGTAAATGGGACATTCGATGGGGTGGGGCATAGAAGAGACAAGAAATCCTCAAAATGAGCAGAGCACAGAGAAAGGGTAGAAAGGCTTCTAATCCTGAAAATCAATTCATGATGAGTTAGTGAATTTAAAATGACATCATTAGTGTCTATCAACCTCTCTTAAAATGCCTGGTGGTTGTATTTGTATGTGCTTGTTTTTAGTGAGGGAGAGGCACAAAAAGAAGTAACAGTGTGCAGAGGTCTCCAACAAACTCCTGAAACCACAAGACTTCTAAACTCTGGCACTACAGATGTAATGATAAATTCCTATAGTAAATGCTCTTCACATGGGAAATAAGTCATACAAACATGAAGACAATGGTATGAGCTTTGCTTACACACATACACACACACAAACACACACACACAGTCTTCTTTCCATGGTGGTGGGCAGAATGAGGTTGGAGGGCCCCTCACACACTCAGAGCTTGGTCAGGGGCCAGCAGTCAACCACAATGTGGCCTCCATGATCACACTGACATCACCTCAGTCTCATTTCTCTGTCCCATGAAACCCATCCCACCTCCTAAGGTCTCATTTGATCATTTCAATGAGCCCTGAAATGGAATCATGACATATGCCCAGGAGGCATTTCACAATACAAACTAAACAAATAGTTGACTTTGTGGATTTTATTTTTCAAATATTGTTTATACTAATCCAGGGACAGCAACCACCAAGCAGCCTATTTAAGAGATTTTCATCTTCCCATCTCTTAAATATATTGTGTGTCCTAAGGTGTCTCTTTAATTAGTCTCCTTTGCTTTGCATTCAGAATTCTTTCTGTTTAAATGGTTGTTCTGGACAATATGTAAAAATGGTAATCATCTTACCATTCCTGCTACCAGCTACAGGTGAAATAAAACACAATTCAACCAAAAAATAAGCTCAGAAATTCAACCAGTGAGTTATAACCATAAAATGCTGAGTCATTAACATAAGGTCTTATATTTACCTGAAGAGGGGCTTCTGTCTCCATCAACGCCCTCTCCAATTTTTTCTTAACATCAGTTAGTTCATTTGTCTCTCCAATCATTGCATCCAACTCATGAATGATTTCGGATTTCCAAAATCCTATGTCATTGACTCGTTCTCCCAAATTTTGGGTGGAGTCTGCCTGGGTTTTTCTCGTTTGTTGATACTTGTCTTGAATCAGGCGAGAGGTATCTACCCTTAGTCTTTCTGAATTATGTCGGGAAGTGTTTGATTCCTGGTAGTTAGTTAAATTGGACCTGTACCAGTCATCAGGGGTATACCTTGTGAAGAGAGTTGTTCTGTTGGAAACAAAGGGGAGCATGGTGCTCTCGGATACCTTCTGAGAATTGGTGCAGTAGGGGCCCAAGCTTGGCAAATTGGAGGCTGCTTTGTAGTATGTGCTTGGTCTCCAAGGAAGGCTCAAGCTGTGGGTCAAATTGTAGTGGGGGAAGCGGTCCCTATAGCTTGATGTCATGGTACTGATGGCTGGTAGAAAGTTGGTTGGTGTTGGTCTAGGGTGGGCATAAGTTGCTGTTAAAGTAGAACCCAAAGACTCCATGATGCTCAAGCACTACTTGTAAATCTCTCCTGTTTAAAAGGAAAAGAAGGTAAAAATAGATAGTCACATAACTAAATCTTTGGTGAAAATTTAAAATCAAAGGCCACATGACTTAGTACTAGTAGCAGTGCTCCCTAATACATATATTCCAATTTTTTTTCATCTCTGCGTCTCCTGATGTATTAAAAATCATATTTTTAGATTGGCTATTTGAAACTTTAAAATATTTTTAATTTATAAGAAGTAATAATATCTTACAACAAATTTAAATTAAGAACCTGAACTACGCATTTTAACATATAGGGGTTCAAATCTTGGCTCTGGTATTTACTAGCTACGTGACATTGTACAAATTACTTAATCTCTCTATGCCTCAGTCTCCTCATCTCTGAATTGGGAATAATAGTACTTACTTCTTTGAATTGTTATGAGCAATATTAGCATCAAGGGTTTGCTTGGCAGCTCCCCCCTTAACCAAGTCTTCCTAAATAAACACACAATCTGGGTAAAAATGGTGTGGTTGGTAGGCAAACAGTGTTCAAGGCAAGTACCTGGCTGTCCTGTCAGACAACTTGCCACCTGTAAGCACTTCCAATATGAACATTCTAGGGCAGCCTCAGAGGTATGAGGATTGAGTAAGACAAGTTTAAGTATGTGGAATGCTAGGCACAGTTCTGGGCACATTGTAAATGTTCAACAGTCATCAGCTTTAAAATTACCAATACAGAGGAGTATATAAAGTAAAAAATAAATATCCATTTTCCTCCAAAAACTGAACTCAGAAGTAGGCACTGAACAGTTCACTAATAGTTGTTTCTCTCCAGGTTTTTCCTATTCATGTAGGAACATATTTATTATTTATTATTTTAAATCCTAAATAAATGTACCATTTCTACATATGCAGAGATTTTTAATACAAAAATAAATTATCTTAACCATTGTTAAGTATTACTCTAGAATATACACTTTAAAAATACATATGTTAGAACATACAGATCCACTTCATCTTTTTTTTTACCAGTTGAAAGTATTTTATTGTCTGAAAATCTGGGTCATTATTAGTCCAGAAAGGCAAGGTTACCATACATTGTGGTGTACTTTTCAGCATCTAAACATCATTTGGCTCAGGAGTTAATGTCTATAGACCCACTTACTGAAAAGGAAAAATAAAATTATATCCAATTCCATAGCCTACTCAGAATAAAAATCATTTAGTTATTTAAATAGCTATGTATTGAAGCCTTTGGTATCTAAACCACAAAATAATCTATTCATAAAATTGTGGTCAAACAAAACCTTTTTGGGCCACACTAGATGAAACAGCTGCCACTGCCAGTGGGATGTACCATGCAACCTGAGCTCCCAGACTTTTCTGCTCTTCCTTCCCTTCACCCCCAAGCACCCATCTGGGCCATGCTTAGAATGTGACGGTGAACAAGAAGCCTTACTAACCACTTGCCCTTCTTCACTTGAGTTTGAAACTTAAACGCTGCCTTTTTAAAAGTCAAATTCAAAGTAATCTGAGACCTTAGGGTCCTCATAGTAAACATTAGGCTATTCTTAGTTCCAACCCGTTCCCCAAGAAATAGTCCAGTCAGTTTTCTTTCAGCAAGAAGCTTCACATGGTGTTGGACCACTCTTACTTGGCTCTTAATTGTTGACAGTAAAGGATCTAAAAGCTAATGTCTCATTTTGATCCTTCAACCAAGGATTTCTGAGTGTAGAATTACCATGTGTTTAGCCAACACCCATTATGTTGAAATCTTGAGGGACCTCTGTTTCTCAAATACTGAACCACGGTCACCTACTCCACAGGGTGACCTGTGTTGACACAGGTTCAGAAGCCATAGGAGACATATGAGTTGAGAAAATCAACATAGTTTACAAAAGTATCCAGTGATATTTCTTTTAATTAGAGATGGGATATAATTCAGACTCTGGACTCTGAAGCATAAAGCTCAGTTGTTTAAAGGTCACAGCTGTAGAGCCCCTTATGCAGGGCAGTAAGCTGCACATGACAGACAATGTTCCATAGCCACATGGAAGTTGTAGGTTCAGTCAGCCTTCTCATGTGTTGTTCAGGAAGATTGAATAAAAGACAACAGCATGGCAATGTCTTGTGTTTTTGGTCATTACTGATCAAAAATATTGAGAGTGTCATGGCCTTAAAAAATACTCACAAGCTCAAAATAGACTCTGCCTCCAATCAGGATAGAGAAATAAAAACTAGACCTGGCCTCCTCCATCTAAAAAACTAAACAAAATATATGAAATTGTTTTTAGATGTTGGACAAAAACCATCACAGGACTCTGATCTCTGAGAAAAAAGAAACAAATAAGGTGAGCCCTTGGATGGGAAAAACAGGTGAAAACTGAACAGAGCCCATCAGCATTTGTGAGTTGAGGAGATCAGAATTTGGGGCACTGAAATGGCTTGAAGTTGTGAAGCAGGATTCTGGAATAAAACAAGCTATGCAGAAAAAGAGCTCCATAACCTATGCAGGGGTCTGCTTGAGTCTTTGTTGAGTAGTAGGCTGCCCACACATCAAGGGACATTCCACAGACCTTGGAAAAGAATGATGGCAGGATTGTGAGTGGAACAATTTCTAGAACTCATAGAGAGTGGAGACATTCTGAACTTGTCCATTCTCCACTCTGAACTTGTACCATTCGGAGTGGAGAGTCATTGGTAATCACCTGGAGCAGTCCGTAGAGAGTCTGGAGAGGCCACACATTAGAGATAGGGCTGAACTAGTTCTAGAATGCCACTATTGAAAACTCACTTGAGCAAAGCTTAGAAAGAGACCTCAAGGAGATGAGATTACCCCACAAGTAATTAAACTATCTGACAACATCAAGACACTCAAATATATAACATCATGATGCTCAGCATCTGATCAAAAACTTATAGACATGCCAAGAAGCAGACATTTCTCCATAATCAGGAGCAAAATCAGTTAATAGAAACAAGCCTGTGAATAGCAAAGATGTGATGGCAAACTAGGTACAAAACAAGAATACAATAGAGACATTGAAGACTATAAAGAGTCAAATGGAATTTACCAATAAAATACGTGATATATACTTGCATAATTTCACTAGGTGGGATTAACAGCATATTAGACATGGGAGAAGTAAAGATTAGTGAGCTGTAATCTAACCAAGCCAAGACAGACTTCTTTTAACTAAGAAAATAAAATAAAAAGAGCCTCAGTAATCTATGGTACAATATCAAATGGTTTAATATCATGTCCTTGGAGTGTCATAAAAAGAAGGGAGGAAAACAAAACTTTTTGAAGTGGCTGCATATTTTCCAAAATTAATTAAAACTAGAAATCCCTAGGTCTAAGAAGCTCCATACATTTCAAAAAGATAAATACACACCCGTATATGCATGCACACATGTACTACTACCACCACTACCATCACCTCAGGACTCATAATCAAATTGCTAAAAATCCACAATAAAGATAAAAACTTTAAATCAGAGTTAAAAGACACAGTAACTACAAAGGGACAAAGATAAGCATTAGTGCAGAATTCTTGTCAGAAACTATGCAAGCCAGAAGACAAAGGATATCTTTAAAAGATGGAAGGAAGTATAAGCCTAGATGAAGGTAAAATAATTTTTTTTCATAAAAACAAAGAGAGAATTCACCAGCAGCTGAACTGCTCTGAAAGAATTGTTAAAGGAAATTCTTCAGGCAAAAATGAAAATTATACCAGGTGGAAACTTGGATCTAAACAAAGAAATGAAGTGTTAGAAATGGTAAGTATGTATTCTAATATAATTTTTTTAACTTTTAAATTTCTTTAAAAGATGGTTGTTTAAAGTGAAAATAATAAAAATTTATTGTGGAGTTTATTTTAAAAATAGAAGTAAATGACATGGTAATAATGCATGAATGCTGGTAGGACCAAAGTGGAATATATTGTTATAAGAGTTTTATTTTATAACTAAAATGAAATAATGTAATTTAATATATACTGCAATAAGTTAAAAATGCATGTCATAAACTTTAGAGGAGTAGTTCTTCAGATGTGATACAGGAATTCATGGGCTTGTCTCAAACCTCCTCAGGTGACAAGGTGAAAATACTGAGATATAATTTGCCACTTTCACTCTCATTCTCTCACAGATTTACAATAGAATTTTCCAGAAGTGACATGATATATCACAACAGACTGGGTGCAGAACCCAGCTACTAAGATAGAAACCAAAGGGCTTTGCCAAAGACAGTGTCACTCTTCTCACTAATTTTTTTTTGTTTCAGAAAACAGATTTTTAAATAAAAATGTTATTTATATTACTATACAATGGGTTTATGGTCTTTTTAAACATTAATATTTAAATTTTAAATATAATAAACATCAAGAGGTGTAATTTATTTAAATGAAAGATCTTTGAAGCCTTTTAAGTATAAAGGTGTTCTAAGACCAAAAAGTGTTTTAATCGCTGACCTTGAACAAACTCAAATAAATAAGTAAATAAGAATTCAGCTAATAAGCTAATAGTGGAGGGGGAAAAATGGAAGCCTTACAAAAGACATATGATTAATTCTATAAAAGACACAAAAATCAGACAAAGAGAAAACAATTAGCAAGATGATAGACACAAACCCAATCATACTGATAATGACATTTACAATAAATGGCTGTTATTAACAATCAAGTTCAAAGGCACAGATTCTTAATTTTAAAAAGCAATATTGAGCTATATGGTATATAGAGAAAAATAAAATTTTAAGTAGAAAACACAGACAACTTAAAAAGTATGGGAAAACATATGCTACATAAATGCTAATAAAAAGGATACTGGAGTAGCTATATTACTATCAAACTGATCAAATTTTAGAACAAGAAATATTATCAAAGAGAAAGAGAGGAATAGGATAAAGGGATTAAGCAAGGAGATATAAGAAAATTATCTTCAATGTCTATGTAGCCATTAACAGAATTTTAAACATACAAAGTGAAACAAGCAGAAGTAAAATAAAAAATAGACAAATCCAAAGTTACAGGTGGATGTTTCAACACTCATCTGTCAGTAATTGATAGAACAAATGGAAAAGTAGTTAATACATAGGATATTTGAACACTACAATTAACTGGACCTAATAATATACCTCTATAGAACACCCCACCCAAATCATCAGACTATGCAATATTTCCAACTGCACATAAAACATTCACTAAGGTAGACTATATTCTGAAGCATAAAACAAGTCTAAATAGACTTAAAATTCTAAAATCATGCAGACTATATTTTCTGACTATATCAGAATTAAATTACGAATCAGTAATGGGAAGATGTTTGGAAAATTCTCAAATAGCAGGAAATTAAACAGCACACTTCTAAATATCCTCTGGGCCAGTGAAGAAATCACATGGGAAATTGGAAAATATTTTGAACTTAATTGAGAATGAAAACACAGTATTTCAAAATTGTGAAATGCAGCTAAAATAGTGTTGAGAGGCAAGTTTATAGCTTTAAATGCTTCTATTAGAAAAAAAGGATGAGCTAAAATCAATAATCTACTCTTTCATCTTACTGACTAGAAAACAAAGAAAGCAAAGTAAACCTAAAATAGAAGAAAGGAAATAATAAAGAGAAATATCAATTAAAAGTAGAAAATGGGCAAATAGGGGAAAAAAAGCAATGAAATCCTAACAGTAAAATTGATAAACCTCTTGCTAGGTTGATCAAGATAAAAAGAGAGGACAAATTACTAATATCAGGAATAAAAAGGAAACTATTACTATAGACCCAGCAAACATTAGAAAGTTAATGAAGCAATATCACCAACAATATTATGCCAAGAAATTTGACAACATAGATGAAACAGACACGTTTCTTTCAAGACATAAATAACCAACACTGTCTAAAGAAGAGATGGATAACCTGAAAAGCTTCAGAGTAGTTAAATAAATTGAATCTAGGGGTTCATTGATGAACTCTACCAAACTTTTAAGGAAGAAATAACACCTCAGTTTGGTGCTTCACCTTTTCCAATGTTTAAATTATTCTGTAAATTCTAACTCAGTCACTTACAAAGAGAGTACATGTGACACATACTAAGATCATTAACTGTTATTATAAATATCTCATATTTGCAAGTAAATGAAACAAATTTTTTTTGAAAAATAAATGAAAACAATTGTGGAAAAGTCCATCCCCTAAATCATGTCATTGTTTTTTTTTATTATACTTTTAGTCATGACCAAAAAGCACTGTAAGAAATGAGACACGTGCTGTGAAGTCAAATACAGTGTTTGACTGTGTTCATTTAATGTGAGGTTAATAATCATTTGCATACTAGAAAAATGCTATAATAGTCTCATAAATATTAACATGATAAAAAGATCATCAATCACACAGAGATTTTAAGTACTAGAAAACTTCACTTAACAATCCAATAGGTAGCCTCAAGTTGGATAAACATATTTTATTAGAAAATTTAGGATCAAAAACATTTTAAGGTATAAAAATCTATAGATCATTTTCTGCAGAAGACACGGCAAGTGGAGACGGTTTCCATGACTTGTTCCACTCCCTACCTTAGATAAGTAACAAGCATAGGCTTGAAATAATCACATACAACCCCCATTCCTTTGATCATATTTATTTAATGCAGCTTCAAACTGGAGCAGAAATAAAACATTGCCCCAATATATTAATAAACACAAGAATTAGAAGAAATTTTATCCAACTTCAATGTTTAAGTAATTTATCTTTATTCATATACCTCATATTAAATAAGGATGCAGGAAAAAGTTGAATAATCTCTTTTTTTCCAAAATAAGAAAGTTTGATAAGAAACTCTCTTCACTGATTGCAGAAATATAAATTACTACCCATTAGGGAGCTACATGGCAGTATCTAGTGAAGGTGAAATAGCACATTACCTGTGATTCAGTAATTCAACATTCAGATATCTACTTACCTAAAGAACCTTCAGTATGTATACAATCAGAACTTACAAGAATATGTTTCTACTATGTTTTTAAAGGAAACAGGCTGAAAAAGCCATCGACAGGAGTCTGCATGCATAATTTGTGAAAAATTCATACAAAAATTTTCAGTTAAAATGAATGACTAGAGCATGTATAGCACATCACTATGTAAACCTTAAAAATAACACCATATATTGGGTTTTGAATAAATTCATAAGGAGCAATAGTATAAAATGTGCAGAGTATAAGTAAACACTAAGTTCAGGTGGAGAAGGAGAGGAGGGCAGGATTCCCAAGGGTACATAGGAGGCCTCTTCTGTGCTTGTAACGGTTTTGAGGTTGTTGTTTTAAATGAGGCACAGGTACATGGATGCTTGAACACTCTGCTGTGTGAAATATTTCACTTTAAGTCAGGAAAAAAAGTAGAATTTTTTATCAGACACCTCAAAACACTTTGCTTATTAATAAAACTATTAGCTTGCTTTTTTCACAATGACCAAAAGAGTAATGTTACCCATTTAGAAAATACTTATTTATCCAGAACACCGTAAGCATCTAGGGGGGAAAAAAAGGGAAAAAAAAACCATTAAAAGGCGGGGGCGGGGCAGGGGGTGCTGGTCTAAACTGTCAAAATGCAAGTGAGAGCTTCACAGCCAGAGGTCAACAGAAATAACCAGGGGCAGTGAGAACGCCCACCTTGACAAGAGTCTCAGGAACTCGGTCTGAACCTGCCTTCCCCTTGGCTGCACTTGGAAGGCCTGGCTAACGAAGCAGGAAGAACAAGGAACAGTGTTTGGGGACACAAACACCACAGTGGAAAAGCACGGCACTGCTAATAGATGTAAGAAATTTTACGCGTTAGCAGAGATCCAGGGTTCGGATGCCCCTTTTCCTGGTATCGCATTTAGGGAGAACTTTTTAATCCTTCAAAAACGTCAGAAACATAAATTCCAAAGGCATGGGGTGAAGACCTCTATAGGGCTGTCTATGGGCTTATATGGTTTTTATTTGGGGTGGGGAGTGGGAATAGAGAAGTGAAGGTGGGGGTAGGAATTCCAAGGTTTCCACGACCTCCCCCGAATTCTGAGGTCAGACGTTGGAGCCTTGATGGGGAAGGGGTCTCTGTAGGGTCTTTCCAGCGAGGAGCCAGCGAGCCCACTCACCTGTCAGAGGGTGCGGGGCAGAGGGCGAGGAAGGGACGGTGAGCGAGGAAGGTCACGGACCCACCACCTACTGCCCGCAGTCGCTAGACCCGATCGGTCCAGCCCTGGCACCGCCTTGCTGTGATGTCAAAGCCCGGGGACCAGTCACTGGCAGCCCCTGTCCGTTTGCCTGGCCCCGATTGGCGGGTGGGTGGAAGGGCTGGTGATGGAAGCTGGAGGAACAGGTTACCATGGACGCCATCGTGCTTAGTAACCACGGCTCCCGGGAACACCTGCCTGATCAGGAGGTTACAGTGGTGAAAGACAACCCTACTGAGAGGCCGCGGAGATTCCTCCCCCAACTTCTCTCTGGCACCTGATTCAGAGCTTTTCTGGCTGCGCAAAGCTTGGTGACCCACTCTAACATGCAGGATGCTGACAAGACCCCACATTTACTTTTGTCTTCTGTCTGGCAGATCTCCTATGATGGGATTATCTGGTGATCTTTCCCTCGCACTCTTTCAACCTCGCACTTTTCTCAGTGGCTCCATTAGTTCTGGGATGTTTCTGTTCATCTCTGTATCCACAGTAATGTGGCCTAGTAGCCTGCCACAAAAGAGGTGCTCAATCAACATTTGTGGAAAGAAGGAATGAATGTGTGATGATTAGTGACAGGAGATCATTAAGACTATGGAAGTGAAGAAGGAATAAAGCAGATTTTGCCTGTTCTATAGTGTTGCCTAAGGAACACACTACTTGAGGCTACCTTTACTCTCTTTCTTATATGCCCATTTTCATCCCCTACATCCCCAAACTTCCTCTCCAGTCTCCCTGGGACTTCCCATCACTCTTCATCAAGGATGCTATCAGCCCTTCCCAGCTACACTTCCTCATAGAAACCAAATGTGGCCTTATCCATCTTTGCCCTTTGACCCCTGCCCCTTGTTTCTGTGCTCATGGCTGACTCATGCCCACAGACTTCTTCCTCCATGCCCCCTCCCAGACTACAAGTTGTGCTACCAGTTTAGCATATGCTATGCAAGTCAGTGGAATTCTGTCCAAGCCTTGATGTACTCAGCTTTGTACATCTCCCTAACTCACATAGGTCTTCTCTCCTAAAACTCCCATTTCACCCCTAGATGCAGAAGACTCCTGGTGAGTGGACAACATAGCATCCAATTTTATGAAGCCAAGTCATCACCCATGGCTGTGTTTCCCACTCCATACCTTGCTACCCCACAGCTCTTCTCTGACTCAGGTCCTCATCCTTAAAAAAAGATTTTCTCATTAACACTCAGTCACCCCAGTGTATCCTGCAACCTAGATATCTGAACTATATCTTTCACTCTCCATCATATTCTCTTCCTCCCAAAGAGATTCCCTTCCACATTCCAACATACTTCAACCATCGCTGTTACTGAATGAAGCCACCAGGCTTTCCTGCTTCTTCAAGTAACAGACCTACAGCTCCCTTCCTTTTCCTGTCAAATCCCTATATAAGTGATCTATGCCAATGGCTTCTACATGGCTTCCACATGGATTCTTCCCTAACCTCATGACTACACCCATGCCCAAGGGCCAAGGAGTCAAGTTTCATGTGTAATTGTTGGCTCCCCTGTCTATATCACTGACCTGTGCTCCAGCCTGATGTGATACATTCTGCACAGGACAGGCTATCACCACCATCCTCTACTATGACTGTACCAGATTATAAGCAACTTGGGCTGGAGGTACATCTAATCTATCCACATGATGCCCCATAATGTTTAGCATGATCTTCTTATGGGAAGCAGGGAAACCAATGTTGAAAGCAAAATACTGAAGCCCTGTTGTCCCTCTGCTTCCCCATTCCCCATCTGTGAAAAAAATCACAAGATAGAAACCTTTCATTCATGAATTTGTGCATTGTAAGTGTCTGCTACAATGTTCCAGGCACTGGGGAGAAGGAAACAAGTAACACCCTGCCCTTGCCCTAAAGGGGTTACAAGTTAGGAAATGTAGAAAAGTGGGTGTACCCATAAGTGAGGTGAGCTCCTGTGGGTACATGGTGAACATTGTTCAGGGCATAGTAACCGCACCATGGAGCCAACTCTGCTTTGCTCTAGGGAAACTGGAAACTGATGGGAAAGGGCATTCCAGGTGGCAGCAGAAGCAAAAGCCCAAAGCCAGGGCAGCTGGGAGGGCAGACTGGCCCCTTCGCTGCTATCTGACCTAGTCATGCCCATCTTGCTTCCCTGGGCATATGGTCCATGCCGTTCTCCACACTTCCTGTGCTCTTTCCCCTCCTCAACACCTGCCCCAAAGCTGGCCCCCTCATCTTTCCAGAAGATCTCTGACTACCCAATTCTCCCCTGCCTTATTTTCATCCATCAGTTATACTGAATGGTCTAAGTTTGGCTTTAGGTTCTTGGGTGCAGTCTTGGCTTTCCAGCTTCACGGTACATTCCCTGACAGCAGAGAGCATGTCTCAGTCTTCTCAGGAGTCACTTCTCCTGCAGTGACCATGGTGTGGAGCCTGCCCTCCTGCTGGGATTCTCCTTTTCCATAAATAATACCAGCAGAGCTCAAACAGAAACTTAGGAGTCCTCATTAATGCTCCTTTTCCCTCATCCACACTTCCAACCCATCACCAACTCCTGCCAACTCTATCTCCAAAAAGATAATGTAGATATGTCCATTTCTCTCACTCTCCAATGTCATTATCCTACTTGAAGTCACCACACCTCTTGCCTGAATTATAGGAATAACCCTCTAGCTGGGGTTCTAGTTTCTAATTTTGTTCCACTATAGCAGCCAAAGCAATCTTTTTAAAATGTAAGATGATGTCACAGCTTTGTATTGCATTTATCATAAAACACTTACTCCTAAATATGGCCAGTGTCCTGGATGACTGCATCCTTCCTACTGTCTCACACCAGCCCCCCTGCACCTCCCCACTTCTCCCCACTGCCCCACCCCTGGTCTCAGACCATACCTCTCTCTTCCTCACTCACTGTGTGAGAGCCACACCAGCCTTTCTTTTGGTCTTTTAATGCTTTGTGCTGTTTTCCATTTCAGGGTCTTTGCATATGCTTTCCCCTCTTCCTGGACCACTTTTCCCCTCAAATGTCCCCGCCTAAGAAGCAGTCACCCAGACTCAGTTAGGTCACCCTGCTGTACTCCCCCAGCTCCTTTCCTTCATGGCATTTATCACATTTTCTAGTCATTTATTTATTTGTATGATTATTTCATTAATATCTGAGTTCCCTTTAGAATATAATTGGCAGAAAGGAAGGAGCCAGGTCTCCTTTCCTCACCACTGAATACACAGCAGTCAGTCTGGTGGCTGGCACTGGAAAGAATGTATCCACACCTCTAACAACCTCAATGGGGGGGAACATCACCTTCACAACCAAGCTCTCAGTTTTGCTAAAGGATTGAAAATCAGACTGTTTCCAGTTCCAAACTGTGATGTGAATGGCGAGAAACCCCTGGCACTTACATGTCTGCTCCAATGTTCACAGAACCCAGTTCTGACAGTAGCTCCAGATACCGTTATTCCTGCCCTGGCTACATGTGTGGTCTTCTACCATGTGCTGCAGCAAAACCAAAAGTGGGAGCCACGGCTTTGGTGACAGAACAAGAAGATCCACCAAACTGCCACAGAAGAGAGAGGCTATCTGCATATACTCAAAGGCAAACAGTTCAGAGATATCTTGACTACACTATTATTCTGCTTATAAACCTTTGCTGGTTCCTCAGAGTTTAAAAACAAAGTCTAAACCCCTTAGGTTGGCATCCAAGGACCTCTGTGCCCCAGCCTGGCTTTCAACAACACCCCCCTCCATGATCTCAAGCGTGGGGAATACATAACCTTTGCCCCAGCCTCCCAGCCTCTGAGTGGGCCCCAAGAACATCCTGTGATTCTTCTGCATCCATGATTTGCATGGCCCTTCTCTCTACTCAAAGTTCTCCTCCTCCCATCTTTGTCCGTACAAATGCTGCACATTCTTTCACGTCAAGGACAAATACTGCCTCCAAAACATTACTTATCTTGCTCATCAAAACTCATTTCTCCTTCCCTGTGTTCATTTGTATTGCATGTATTGCATGATCTGTTTGATGCTATATTTATTTACTAATGTTTTAACATTACTCCATGGACTAAAACTCCTTGTATGAGCACACACATGCCCCCCACTATTGCATGGCAATAATACAAATCATAGTTAATATTTAATGAACCCTCACTGTGTGCTATATACCATATATTATGCTAGGATACATACATCACCTAATTTAGGCTCCTAATAGCAGTATGGGACAGATTATTATTATTTCTGGGATGTAGGTCCTTGTCTTTCATAACTTGGAATATTTCTTTCCAGCCCCTTCTTGCCTGTAAGGTCTCTTTTGAGAAATCAGCTGGCAGTCTGATGGGAACTCCTTTGTAGGTTACTGTCCCCTTATCTCTTGCTGCTTCTAGGATTCTCTCCTTCATTTTTACCTTGGCTAATGTAATTGTGATGTGCCTTGGTGTGTTTCTTCTTGGGTCCAACTTCTTTGGGGCTCTCTGAGCTTCCTGGATTTCCTGGAAGTCTATTTCCTTTGCCAGAATGGGGAAGTTCTCCTTTATTATTTGTTCTAATACATGCTCAATCTGTTGCTTTTCCTCTTCCCTTTCTGGTACCCCTATAATTCGGATGTTGGAAAGTTTAAAGATGTCCTGGAGGTTCCTAAGCTTCTCCTCATTTTTGTGAATTCTTATTTCTTCATTCTTTCCTGCTTAGATGTTTTTTCTTCCTTCTGGTCCACTCTATTGTTTTGAGTCCCAGTTTCCTTCCCTTCACTATTGGTTTTCTGTGCATCTTCCTTCATCTCTTTTATGGTAACCTGCATTTTTTCATGTAACTTGTGCCCAAAATCAACCAATTCCATGAGCTTCCTGATCACCAGTGTTTTGAACTGTGCATCTGATAGATTGGCCATCTCTTGGTCGCTCAAAAGGATGAGTCCTGGGGGATTGAACTGTTCTTCTGTTAGAGACAAGTGTCTCTCTCTCTTTTTTTTTTTCCGGTCTGGTCGCTCTGAGGGGTGGAGCCTTAGGTGTTCATTGGGGCTGGGCATTCCAGTCACTAGATTGTGACGTTGTATGTGGGGGTGGGAGGGAACAATGGCGGTAGTTCTGCTCTCCTGGGGCGTCAGTAAGTCACTAAACCCCCTGGGATCCTGGGTTGTGCGCTCTGCCCTGGTCCACAATGCCGCCTCACTGGGTCCGCCAGCCACTGCTTGCGTACTCAAGGTCCACTGCTGCACTGCAATCTTGCACGTCCCGGAAGGCTTACATGCTTGGTTGCCTTTTGCACCCAGTTCTCCCCGATCTCTGCACTGCAACCCCCGCCCGCTCCTCCTCTCTGTCCCTCCTACCAGTCTGGATGAACGGGTCTACTTCAACTTCCTGGCTGTCCGACTTCCATTCAGATAAATTCTCTATCAGTTCTGGGTGTTATTCTATCTCTAAATTGTTGTTGTTCTAATCTTGGTTGTGTGTGGAGGTACGGTGCATCCACCTATGCCTCCATCTTGCCGGAAGTCGCTCAGATTATTATTATTTCTAGATGAGGTGAAATAGGTTTGGAGAGAGGGGAGGTTGCCTGCCCAAGGCCACACAGACAGCAAGGGGAAAAGCTGCATTTGGAAGTCAGGTCTGTCTGGTTGTAATTCCCATGCTTTTCACCTCTATATCATAAACAAATAAAAGTGAAATAAGTAGTGAGCCAGAAACACACTACCAACTATGAAGAAGTAGCTGAGAGTGACTATGCCTTGCCAGGCACCACCCTTGCACCCTGAACTTCTTCGACTCATCACCACTCTGGTGACAAAGGCACTTCTGCCCCATTACATGTCAGTGTGTGCTGACAGTCTGTCGAGTTATTTTGTCTGAGTCTGATGACAGCAAATTGAGCTGGCACTGGGGGAGAAGTCCCCTGTTGGGAGCTTCACAGTCAACTTTCATAGGAATAATACCTTTGATAAGGCAATCTAAGTAATTTAGACATCCTTTAGAAGGGAGGGTGAGCAGCCCACAGATCAAGGTGCAATGGCTGGTCCAAGAAAGCTTAACACAACCTCTTCAAGGTCCTAAGGTTGGCGTCCTTAAAGAAGATGTTTGTTTTCAGCACAGAGTCCAATAGCACCACAAGAATAAGGGCTTAGGTGGCCAACAGCAGCTCACAGCTACTTTATGAAATTCTTTCAGGGTCTGCCATATGATAAAAGGATGAATGGCAGCACAGGAGACGAGTGGGGAGCTTGTCAATGAGTATGGATGGGAAAGGAAGAAGATAGCCTGGCTGCAGCTGGCAGAGCAGCCCTTGGAGGCTGATGGAGTCAAGGACATCCTGTCCTCAGCCCCTCAGCACAGGGAAAAGAAGATTCTCACTGCTTTGGGTGTCTATTTCTCCCAGTGTGTTTCCTGGTCTAGTAAAGAGGCTAATCAATCAATCAATCATCATTTTATAATCAAATAAATAGGTGAATTTCTGGAACAAAGTCAAATGGATTTCCTTAACACAGGAATTCTTAGAGCCTTTAATGTGCCAGTTTGTTTTTTCCCACAGGATTCAACTGAGTTTTTAAAACTCAGTACCCTTGTTGATATCTCCATGGAACACAGTTTGGAAAACCCTGGTTTAGAATAAAATGTGTCCTAAAAATATGTTTCAGTGAGACAAAGAAAAATTTATATCTATATCCAGCTAATTACAGACAATCTCCAAAGTCACATAGAAACCAATGATTTATTTGTGTGGTCAAAAAACATTCTACCTCTAGTAATTTGATGATGGTTCCCCTTCTAAGTAGCCTGTGTAGGAATGTGGCAGGGGTGGGGGATGATTGTGTGTTAGAGAGTGGATCACAGAAACCTAAAGGAAGAAGCAAAAAAAGGAGAGAGAAAGGGAGTGAAAGCAGGAGTGATTAGGAATGAAAGTAGAAAATATTGTCTTTTTAACCAACCAACTATCTATCATCTGCTTATTTCTTCTAAATTCTTTTAATTCTATCATTCCTTTTTTATGACTATTTATTCAAGAAAATTGGAAATGTTGCATTGTCAAAGGTTAAAAAAGTAACAGATATTTTTGTAGCCTACATTTTGGAATAATTTTGGAATAATGATAAAGAATACATTCCGAGAAACAGATTTGAAGCATTTTATTCCAATTTGCACCACCCATATCAATGATATTATTTTTGATGAGTGCTGTGTTAGACATTAGTACTTTTGGAAAAAGCAGTGTTTCCAAAACTACAGAATATAACATTAATATTTGCAGAAAAGTACCTCGTGGAGGGCTAATTGGGAAACTTAGCTGAGTGTGTGAAGCATTAACTGAGAATCTTATCATTTACAGCAGTAAGGCAATAGCTGTCACTGTTATGTTTCACTTGTGCTACTAAGCTATTCATTGGGGTATGTATCACTATAAGCTTTTTAAATTGCTTTTATGGCATGAAATTGCAGGGCACACCTTGCACAAACTCTTATCACTTCAAAGAGTACCTCTAGAGAGCCAAAGTACACAGACTCAGTCAAGTGTAGCTATTGTCTTCTAGCTCCCTTGTTTGACAGGTGAGAAACTGTGATTCTAGAGGCTGAAAGACATGCCCAAGTTTGCATTTTGTTTGTGGCCTCCTGATGGAGTGGAAAAGGATGAGCTTCCACAGTGTGCTCACTCCCTCTCTCTCTCTCTCTCTCTCTGTCTCCCACCCCTCTCTCTCATTCATCAGAACCATTATCTTATTGTCGAGCTTTCCAGATATTGTTTCCCCCATCAGACTATGAGTCCTACAAGGGCAGGGACAATATTCTTCCAGCCTTAGTCACAGGCACCATTTCTGAAGTACTGGCTCTATGCCAGCTTCATACACATCATCTATGACTTCCACAGTAATCCCACAGAGTTAACAATATGGTCTTCCCTTTTATATGTATTGACAGTTTGAATAACTTGACCAAGGTACATTAGCCAGGAGGTTAGAGAGTTGGAGTCCAACCTAGGTCTGTCCGACTCCAAAGCCACAGTCTTTCCTCTCTATCAATAGCTCTTCATCCTGCCTGTACATTCTCCTTTTTACCTTACCTCCTACCACCAAGCTTTGTATACAGTGGACTCCTAGTACATATTTGTTCAAATGAAAAAAAGAATGAATGAATGAATGAATGTGCTTGGAGAAAGAGGAGCCAGCTTCCCTTCCTGGCACTTACTGGTGATGTGATATTGCATAAGTCCCCAAATCATCCCAGGTTAGTTGGGTCTCTGCATAAAATAGGGATAATGATCCTTCACTGGACTGCAGGGGAGAGAATTAATTAGATGTTTTATTGAACTTCTTCCTAGAAAAATAGATAGAAATTTGCATGCTCACTTATGAGTGGTTCTAGAAATGCTGAGTTTTTAGTCCATATAAATAGAATGGCCACTGCTTCTAAAGGTGTTGACAGTGGGACTGCTTCTCTTTCTCCTCAAAAGAAATAAAACTCAAGGGAAAAACTCCAGAGTGGAGTTATCAGGTGAAGAGCATTATGGGGTAATTAATTGACCACCTTCCCAGCAGCTGAGATTGGTTAAGTCTCCTCTCAAGTTTAGTCATAAAGTTCCTGGTATTTATTGACAGTTCAATGTCATCAAACAATCATCACAAGAAAAACAAAATGACTCATATTAAGTGCTGTAAAAAGAGCCTAACACTGTAAAGGACAAGACAAACAAGGGCACAAACAAAATACTTATGGGGGAAATTGGTTTTAATGTTTATAACAGTCATAAAATGGTAAATGTTGGGCTGTTGATAGTATCAAGTTATGGATTATACTTCATACTATGCATAAAAAAATAGGAATATATCAAAGCTACTTAAAAGATCTGACATTTAGGATCCGAGGCCATTTTGTGATATTCTTGCTAAGATTCTGCAGACTGCATTATTAAGAAAATATGAATGGTATGAGCAGAGAAAGTCTTTCAGGGGTGTCCAACCTGCAGCCCAGGATGACTATGAGTGTGGCCCAAAACAAAATCATAAATTTACTTAAAACTTTTTATTTGCTCATCAGTTTTTGCTAGTGTTTATATATTTAATGTGTGGTCCAAGGCAACTGACTCTTCTTTCAGTGTGGGCCAGAGATGCCAAAAGGTTGGACACCCCTGGATGGTACGAGAAAATTAATGTAGCTCTTAACAGTGATGTGAGTTTGTGGAAGTAAAGATAAATCTGAATATAGACAGATGTACTCTATTTTTATAAGCTACTTAAAATGACAGTGGTTTAATAAGAAATTGAATTTATTTTTGTTGACATGGCTGAAAACAGTTTCTCTCTTCTTTATAAACTGGAAATAGCCAGAGTCTAGCTGGTATTAACTTCAGTCTGCTTTGGGGTGGCCTTTAATTCTCACAAGCTTCACTTGGCCATTTCCAAAGATGCCACACTGCAGATAAAGGTCCTAGATAACTGACTGAGTCATTTAGATGCGGACCCGAAGTTTCCAAGCTGATTGTGTTTATCAGCACAGTATAGAGAAGACTCTTCAACTTAGGGTGTTTAGCACCCTAAGTGCTCCAACCCACAGCCCCTCAGATCCTCTGGCCATTTCTTGAGCACAGGCTCCCACTGTGCTTTCACTTCCAACAATGGACTATATATCTCCTTGAAGTATTGCCTTCAGACTCCCAAAATAGGCTTCGGCTACACAAAAAATGCTGGAAGTTTCTAGGCATTTGTGCCACAGGCTGATACTCAACTAAATACCAATGAGTTTAGGAGTGTGTATACCCCAGTCCCCTGGCTCTGATTGGGGCAACTCTGAGGTATGGCACACTCTGGCTCCAGAGCTTCTCCAATGGCATTGAACCAATGTCACCTTCTGGAGGATTTTGCTTAATACCATATTCCTGCTTCTCCTGACCTCCCTTCTAGATCTCACATCTTCATTTCTCTACTAGTTTTTCCAGGAAACATTTTCTGATGAATCACTTTCATGTGAGTCCTCAGCATCTGCTTCTAAGGAGCCCAAACTAAGACCATGGTCCTGTTTCATATGCTGTGCTCCTCATCCTCACCTCTCTCCTACACTCCCTGGCCACAGCTGACTGGACCACAGCAGGGCACCTAACTCAATAGCAGCCCACCTACAGGCTGGCCAGCAGGCTGAGGTGACCTGGCCCCAAAGCCAACCAAGGCAGATCCTCTTTGGGGAAGTTTGACCTTGAATCATGCAGAGAGTAACTGAGTCATGAGGTTTGATGCTACAAAACTCTAGGTGAGATTCATAGACGTGGACTGCCAGGGAGCAACAAGATAACCCTGTCATTGGAGTCCTATCACACCCTCAATGATTTCCCACTATGTAAACATTTTTCCATGTCCATGAAATTTCTCATTTCTACATGTCTCCTTCCTGCAATCCTCACTACTCAAGATAATTGATTATCTCTCTTTCTCAAAGAGCCTGAAACACAGGTTAGGAACCACCTGGTCAGCGGACTCAAATTTCTGGTCGCTCATTGCCAAACACTTCAAGGAAAGATTCCTGAAAATTATCAAAGAGGCCATAATGATTAGACTAGAAACAACATTTTCATTACGAACCAAATTCATATTTAAATAAGTTGAATAATGAAGATGGAAAGAAATTTGTTTGAGATGCTAAAAAGCTGGAAGGAAGCAGACTAGTGCTCTTGCTAGAGATAGAAAAAGCAGTTGAATCTTCTTTCCTTCACAGCCCCTTCCCCAATTTGCAGAAGCCAAGGTGAGGCTTTCAAACTGGGGAGGAGACTGATAGTAGAAAGAAAGAGTGAAAAGGCTATAAGCCAGGGGTATTTAAACCATGAACATTGAGTCTTTTGAGTCTGAATCCCTTTTGTTCAAGAAAGCACTTTAGTTCTAGTAATGAAAGGATAAGACTGGAATGGAAACTGAGGCATGTTGTCTGGGGCTTGCTCCAGGCTCCCTCTATAAACTAGATTAAAGATGGGCTTTCTGACCCCACCCAGGTCACCAGGGCCCAAAAAGAAACAGGAGCTCATGGCAGACATCTTTGTGCAGAAATGGAGATTGAAAGATCCTTGTGGTATCAGGCTTGGTGGGATGTGGAGATGAGAGCTATCAACACTACAGCTCTCTATACCAAAAATAGCAAGCCAAAATTTTACAGACACAACAAATACAAACAAATAGAATTCAGGTTTGCCTGGAATCAGCATCATCTTTCCCACTGGCAGCCTATACTTCTCTAGAATGCTAATAAAAGTATTAAGTGCTCTTCATAAGCCAATAATTAGCTCATCAGAGTCACGATACAGGGACATCTTTGCTCTGTAGAAGGTTCCCAAGGGCAGAGCATGATGCATCAGAACTGTCCAGAGAACTTTTGAAATGCAGATATCAGGGTCTTACCCCAAGGCGATTGGATTCAATAAGTCTAGATTGGGGACTAGGAATCCACACTACAAAGGTATTTACTTGGATTTGAGCAAAAACAAATCTTACAGTTTGTTTAGTTGCCCTCTACTTTAATCTTGGAGATTTTTAAAGGCAAAAAAAAAAAAGGCACTCTATATCCTTTCTTTTATTTAAGAAGAATATTCCTAAACTAAAATAACCTACATTGTAAACAAGTTACCAAATTTTTGCTTGTGAGTGAAATTTTTAAAATAGTTACTTATATTCTGACTTTAATTAGGTTTAATTTTTAAGTATCCAGGAAAAGTTTAAATTTCCTTAAAATATTCCTGTTCTTCCACTGCCCTATGAAGCACACATTGTCTTTTGAAAGCGGTTTTAGGTAACTGAATTAAAGTTAGTTAAATCACAGCAAGAGAAATCCAGAAAGATCTTAACAGCACCCCCTGTCTACCCTTCCTTTATTAGATAAAAAAAAAATTGAAGCCCGCAGTGCCCAGTGTCACTTGCCCAGTGTCATCCAAGTGACTTGGGAAACCTGTCACCAACATCCTTTGATGTCTCTCCTACACCTGTGAGGCCTAGTGTGAGTATCCCCATTAGAACATAATTTCTAACCTTGTTCTGCAGACAGCACTTCAGTCCACATGCAGGGTGGGTGGTGGACATACTGTCTTTGAATTTGCCCCACCTAGGCAGTTCCATGTCCCCTCTGTTTGATGAAACCCTAGAGATACAGAAACCATTTATCATGCTCTTGCTTTCCCTAAGGAAGAGCCTTCAAGATTAAAAATAAACCAAATTTTATTATGCCTCAAGATACTCTAACATCTCCTCATTTACCAAAATCCCCAGAGCCTGCTTACATACACACACACAGAGCTATATATTCATTCTCTGTATACACACATACATACATACATATATGTATAAACATACACATACTTACACACACATATCCATATCCATCCATATATATATATCCATATATATGTGTGTATATATGTACATCTATATATTCTCTACTTCCCTGGAAATTATTTATGTCTAAAGTGAGAGTCATAAACTTCATACTGTATAATTTCATCTTAACCCATTCATCATAACCTTTGGACTGTTATCCAGTCCAGAGAAGGAGAAGACACAGTGAGTAATGTTATGACTTGTAGGCAATTTCATGCCATCTTGCCACTCCCAAGACAAAAGGTATCACTCATGGCTGTCCACAAACACAGTGGCCTTTCACTTTCTTCTACCCATCATTCAAAGTCACCAGTGCTCCCAGAACTTTAAGGGTGTCATCAGTGTAAATTAAAAAAGAGACATCTATTGCTTATCCCACAAAGGGATGCAGTTCTACAGGGGTCCAACTGGGACAGTGGCCATTCCTTAAGACTTTGATTGATGAGCATCTGCACACGGTGTGTTAGAGCACCAGCACCCAGGCTTTGCGTAGATTGCCAGTGTGCTGCCTGCAGCAGCCAGGCTGAGTCTGGCCTCCAACCTCCCGCCTTGGGCAGTTCCTTTGTATAACCCCAACTATTGACTGCACATTGTCCTCCTCTCCATGTGCAGGATATGGAAAGAGTTGGGAAGCACTGCTGTGGACTCAAGTCTGCTAGCATTTGTACAGACTGCAGCCATTGCCAGTAGCAGCTTCCCAAGCCCCATGGGGGCACTGGCCACAGGTTGGAGCTGCTGCTCCCAGCAGAGAAGCAGTGGAAGGAAAGGACCCAGCTTCAGCAAGGAGGCCCACCTGGACTAGTGGCCTTGGTACTGCCTCCTACTGATTAAGCCAAGGACCAAGTCATTCACCTCTCTGAGGCTCAGTTTTCTCATTTGTAAAGTTGGGAAAATACATAACAATTTCACGAGTTGTTACGTAAATTCAGTAAGAACATAGTAAAATAATAGCTCACTTTCATACTGTACATAATATTGCTGTTCTATGGAACAAAAGAGGGAAGGTTTGTGAACCTGCACAGCCACACAGGACAGCTGTTTTCTCCTGTCTGCCCGCCACTGACCCTCCTCCCCTAAAGGGAAGAGAAGCATTGCATTATCTTGCAGCAGAACCACTGCAAGACAGAACTTAATTATATGTGGCTACAAGCTAGCCACAACACTGGATGAGCTCATCAGTTCTTACAGAAAATGACCAAGGGCTTCTTGAAAGGTGACAACTATTTTTAAATGACTAGACACATTTTTTTTTAAATGTTTTCTTCTCTTTCCTCTCAGTGTAAGACAGATTGACCCAAGGCCTAATTTAAATTAGGTTTATTGTGAGTCCTGTAGCCGATCTTTTTTTAATTTTTAATGTTTTAGAGGCATGGGAAAAAAGAGGGAGAGAACCATCAACTAATTACCCCCTAGACAGGTACAGACTGGGGGGCCAAACCCATAACCCAGGCATGTGCCCTGACCAGGAATCAAACCCATAACATTTCGGTGTACAGGATGACACTCCAACCAACTGAGCCACACTGGTCAGGGTTGTAACTGATCTTTCTTTACCTGCTTCTATATCCCTGGAGTTCATATACACATACAAGTACACAACTTAGAAATAATAATGGAAACATATTACTTAATTTGTATTTATACTAAAATTTTTACTTAATGTATATCACCTGACACATACAGGAAGTTTAAATAATTAATGTGGTGCTGCACTCCTTTGTTGGAGTATCTAAGACAGCCAGAGAGACACTGCAGAGGGCCCAGCTCAGTGAGCCCACTGTGATTCTGGGCTGTGCTTGGGAAACAGAGCAGTGAGAACCATGGGAACTTCATCTCTGCTGGGTCTAGGTATCATCCAGCACGCAGCATAGCCCCTTCTTCAGCCCAGTGGACACTGGGCAATGTTGGACTAGCCTGCTGGAAGTACTGGAACAATTTCCAAGGAGTATGTGGACACTCAGTGGTTTTTCAGTCTTCAATTTCTGTGTATATTTATTTCTACAGGTGACCTGTGTTAATGTAAGAAACGTCCAAACCTGTAATAATTTTTATAAGTATGTTTGAACCAAACTTACAACAAATGCTAGGAAGCAAATCTCAACAGATTGACAAAATGCTCCAAAAAATGGCAGTTTTACCACTTATCTTATGCATTAGAACCAAAGGTCAAGATATAACAGGGTTACATGAAATCCATTGGTGACAGATTAGGGAAGCAGAAGAAGGCAAAGCAGGGAAATCTCTGGGACTGGATGAAAAGTAAAATGATACACACATACTTCTTTTATATTTGGGGGTATAGGATGGTTATTACCAGTTAACAATTAACATGACAGTTATAACAATGAGGGGATTTGGGGATCACTACTCTGATGCTTGCTTAAGGGGTTGGCAGGAAGAAATTACTTTGATATTATTCCAAAGGTATGTTATTAGGTCTGTTATGCAAAAAGACAACAGACAGGTTCAGTTAAGTAGAAGACTGACCTTTGTTAGGGAACAATACCACCCTAGGACAAGATGACCCACCAGGAACTACTTTAGGTTGGAAAGTTTTCATTTCAGACCGTCCTATGTGGTTACTTTGGGTCTCTGAGTTTGTAAAGCTGCCAAGCAGGACTCCCTGAGCTTGTCAGCTTTCAGATGTAGCCCCTTTCTGGCCACACCTGTAGGAGGGGAACAGGGTCAAAGTATCCACCTCCTGGTTCCTCTTCTCTTCCACAAAGATTCTCCTTACTTGCAGTAGTGGGTTGCCCTCAGGGGAAAAACACTGTGGGGTGACAAACAAAGGGGAAATTCAAAGACCTAGAAACTGGAGCAGAAAGCATATTATGCTAATAATTAGGCAATTACTTCTTTGGCCAATCAATTGATTTCCAGTTTGTTACCTGCAAAACTGAATGGCAACCTGACCAGTTGTTTATTCATCAAATAATTTTTTATAATAAACGATCTTGTCATTTTTGGCATATAACTCAGAAGGAGTTATATTTTAAATTAAGTAACATTGATTTGAGGATTTGCTGTCCTGTTTAATCTGTGTGAACAAGGTTTTTCAACACCAACATCTGTAAAAATGAGGCATTGGTGCAAAACAGACACTGAAATCCAACTCAGTTTATCAGTGATATATGTATTAATAGTAAAATAAGTAAATAATGTCTCATCCACCTCATGGAGAAGTGCATTTCTAATAAAACTTTTGCTTTGGAAGTTTAATAGTAAAGTAAATTAATGTTATTTAGATCCCTAGCATACTGATGATTAAAAGTTTAAAATTTTTGCCCTGGCTGGTGTAGTTCAGTGAATTGAGTGCAGGCCTGCAAACCAAAGGGTCGCCAGTTTGAGTCCCAGGCAGGGCACATGCCTGTTTTTCAGACCAGGTCTCCAGTAGGGGGCATGTGAGAGGCAATCACACATTGATGTTTCTCTTCCTTTCCTCCTCTGTCCCTTCCCCTCTCTCTAAAAATAAATAAATAAAATCTTTTAAAAAACAAAATAAAATTTGTTACACTCATAGACTTCTTAATGGGTTATAAAGAATTAAAAAATTTAAATATCTTATTTATATACATATTTTTTTCAACAAAGAGATGATTAAGTGATCAATGGGAGATTTTCAAGCCTAAATATGTATTATATCAAAATAAAAATCTGTGGGGACGTGGAATGGGAAAATGAGTTTAAAAATTTCTGACAGTTAAGGAAATCTTGTTCATTTATTTTTAAATGGATGATGGTGGGTATTATGCATTATGATAGTTAACTGGATAAATTTTAAAACTACTGTAACAGATTTACTTTTAAATATCAAGATTTATAGTACATGGAACATTAGTTCTTTGCAACTACTTAAACTTATAATAATTTTTAACTCATCACTTTTAAAAGTGCAAGAGACTACAAATTTTTTCAAAAAACTTTTAAGGTTTCATGAGTCCTGAATTTTGAACACGGCAGCTCTAGTGTACACAGAGGGTGGTGATTTGGCAGCTTCCATCTCTGACTTCCCAGAAACTTCTGTCCACTTGGCAGTTTCCCACTCAGGGCTGCTGACCCAGTCCTGCCACACAGGGATAGCCCTGGAATGATTGATTTAGGAAGAAGACACTTGCTAGTATTATATTTTTTAGTCAATATCTTTCTACAAAAGGTAGAAATAATAGGAAAGATGTGGGACTCTTTTTGGGGCATAACCTTGAGATAAGAGAGGTGACAAAAATGTTATCCAATGCTAGCTAAAATAAAAGCAGGGAACATGAACTACAGCTGAGATGGAAGCGAAGATTGAGGAGGTGGGAGGGTGACCCCTACCTGTGCTGGGGCAGGAATTAAAGGGAAGAAGCAGAGAAAGAATGTGGAGGGGACATGCCAGACAGATCCTAATCCTCAAGTGAATGTGTCCCTTTCCCATTCACGCTCAAAGTCCCCAGCACCTGCAAATGAACCACCATCTGCCCAGTGTCACTGAGTCAACCTGTTTATCTATAAGAACAAAGATATGGCTATTGTTGTAGTATCCTTCTCTGACCTGATAAGGAGACAAAAGGAGAGGCCTGGGATGAAACTTGGCAGGGTGTGCCACAGAGTTGGACAACTCTGCCAAAAAAGGGGTATTGGAGTTAATGCAACTGAGGTAGCAAATCCATCCCAATGTTGAGAAAGGAGCAGGGAGTAGCAGGCAGGAATCACAGAGCCAGCCTCATGAGGACAGGGAGTGGCCTTCATTTTCCAAAGTAGGCCACCAAAAGCAGAAGCTGAACACTCTGGAGGAAAACTTCATCAGCTGCACAGTGTTGCTAAGGCTTGGCCCCATTCACTTCCAACTGGGAAGAAGAAGCAGTAGAATTGTACAGACTGATCATGGGGTCATGTTCACTATCACAAGAAGACCACATTGCAAAATCTTTGCTTTTCTTATATAGGCACATTCACATTCCAAATGTACCTTATGAAAAATTTTTGTTTTAACATGACTGCCTTCATGATTAGAGAGTTTTGTTCACAGGTAATTCAGTAATCAAAGCAAGAAGGGCTACCCTACCTAATCTGTGGCCACACTCTAGCTGCCCCAAGTGCTGCCCATAGACTAGCAGTAGCAATATCCCTGGGAGCCTATAAGAAATACAAAGCCTGAGGTCTTGCCTTTATGACAGAGCTGTAGAATCAGAAGTTTAATAACACATCCAGGTGAGCTGTGTGCACACTAAAGTTTGAAAAGCACTTGGCAACTTAGTACTAGCACTCTGAATGTAGCTCATTAGGTGAAGGATGGATACTGATGCAATTTGCACTAACCAGAGTCTTTTATGAAAATCTCAACAGAAAAACAACAATGGCAAGAGAATTTAGATCACACTTTTGGTTGCCATCCATCCTGGGGTGCCTTACAATGATGTACTTATTTGGACAAATATTCTGTTTCAAGTATCTGGAGCAGCTTGGATTTTTGGTAAATCATAAATGTCTGTAAGTGTATGTTTGCACAAACACATAGCCAAAAAATGCATGTGCACACCACAAAAAAACTACAGACCAATATCTTTCATGAATATACAGGTAAAAATCTCAACTAAATACTAGCAAATCAAATCCAACAGCATATTAAAAGCATTATCCACCATGATCAAGAGGGATTCATCCCAAGAATTCAAAGGAGATTCAACATTTAAAAAGAGAATTCAGTCAATGTAATCATCACATTAATGAAACAAAGGGGAAAACACCACACTATCTCAATTTAATGCATAAAAGCATCTGACAAAGCACAACACCCTTTACTGATAAAAGCACCCAGAAAACCAAGAATAAAAGATAACTTCCTCAATTGGATAAAGAGCATCTGAAAAATCCATAGCTAAAGTCTTAATGGTGAAAACTGAAGTTTCCCTTCTAGTATCAGAAAGAAGACAAAGATGCCTGGGTCACTTCTACTGCTCAGTTGTACTGGAAGTTTTCGACAGAACAATTAGACAATGAAAACAGATAAAAATAATGCAAATAAAAAAGGAAGAAGTAGAAATATTTCTATTTACAAGTAACATGATACTATACATAGAAAACTCCCAGGAGTCCAAAGAAAATCTATTATAGCAAATAAATTTAGCAAGTTGCAGGGTACAAATTCAACACACAAGAATGAGTTGTATTTTTATACAACAGCAATGAATGATCTGAAAAGGAAATTAAGACAAAAATTCCATTTACAACAATATCCAAAAAAAAATACCTAGGAATAAGTTTAACCAAAGAAATGAAAGATTTGTACACTGAAAACTACAAAACATCATTAAAGAATTTAAACAAGACCTAGACAGGAAGCAACCGTTTTCATGAACTGGAAGATAAATATTGCTAAGATGGCAATACTACCCAAAAGTAATCTACACATTCAATGTAATCCTTTTCAAAATTCCAATGACCTTTTCTTTTTTTTTAAATATATTTTATTGATTATGCTATTACAGTTGTCCCATTTTCCCCCTTCACTCCCTTCTACCCTGCACACCCCCTCCCACCCACATTACCCCCTTTTAGTTCATGTCCATGTGTCATAAGCTCTTTAGCTTCTACATTCCCCACACTATTCCTGCCCTCCCCCTGTCTATTTTCTACCTATTGTCCATGCTACTTATTCTCTATATATTTTCCCCCTCTCTCCTCCTCCCACTTCCCTGTTGCTAACCCTCCATGTGATCTCCATTTCTGTGGTTCCACTCCTGTTCTATTTGTTTGCTTAGTTTTCTTTTGTTTTAGGTATGGTTGTTACTAACTGTGAGTTTGATGTCTTTTTTTACTGTCCATATTTTTTATCTTCTTTTTCTTAGATAAGTCCCTTTAACATTTCATATAATAAGGACTTGGTGATGATGAACTCCTTTAACTTGGTCTTACCTGAGAAGCACTTTATCTCCCCTTCCATTCTAAATGAAAGCTTTGCTGGATAGAGCAATCTTGGATGTAGGTCCTTGCCTTTCATGACTTGGAATTCTTCTTTCCAGCCCCTTCTTGCCTGTAAGGTCTCTTTTGAGAAATCAGCTAACATTCTGATGGAAACTCCTTTGTAGGTAACTGTCCCTTTATCTCTTGCTGCTATAATTCTCTCCTTCATTTTTATCTTGGGTAATGTAATTATGATATGCCTTGGTGTGTTCCTCCTTGGGTCCAACCTCTTTGGGACTCTCTGAGCTTCCTGGACTTCCTGGAAGCCTATTTCCCTTGCCATATTGGGGAAGTTCTCCTTTATTATTTGTTCAAATAACTTTTCCACTTGTTTCTTTTCCTCTTCCCCTTCTGGTACACCTATAATTTGGATGTTGGAATGTTTAAAGATGTCTTGGAGGTCCCTAAGCCTCTCATTTTTTTGAATTCTTGTTTTTTCATTCTTTTCTGTTTGGTTGTTCCTTTCCTTCTTCTGGTCCCTTCCATTGATTTGAAACCCAGTTTTCTTTCCATCACTATTGGTTCCCTGTGCATTTTTCCTTCATTTCTCTTATTGTAGTCTGCATTTGTTCATCTAATTTATGACCAGAGTCAACCAATTCTGTGAGCATCCTGATCACCAGTGCTTTGAACTGTGCATCTGATAGGTTGGCTATTTCTTGGTCGCTTAAAAAAACTGGCTCTGGGGCTTTTAACTCTGTTTGAGCCATCTTTTTAATTTAATTTTATTCTTTTCCTCTGGTCTGGTCGTGCCTGTTACATATGAGGGGCAGAGCCTTAGGTGTTCACCAGGTGCGGCACCTCAGTCGCTGGGTTGTGACGTTGTTTGTGGAGGTGGGGTCTCAGAGGGAACAATGGCGCCCTCTCTACTCTCACCAGGACTCCAGTCCCTCTTGCCGCTTCCCACAAGCAAATTGGCCTCCTCTGGTGCTGGCTCCCGGGCAGGTGGGCTTGTGCACTCTTTGGACTCTGTGGGTTTCTCCAAGGAGCCTCCTGTGAGGCTGAGAGAATCTCCCGGCCTCAGCTTCCACAGGTGTTTTCAATTGGTGCCTTCAAGCTTTGTTTCCCGGCACTGGGTCCCTGGGTTGCGCGGTCTGTGTCATGCTGCCCATTTTCGCTAAGTTTGTCTGCGCGCGAATGTGCAGCTGTGGACAGCCAGCTGCCTTGTGCGCCTCACTGGGTCTGCTCATTGACTTCCACACCCAGGGTCTGCCACCGTCTGTAAGCTTCGGTCTGTGCCCTGCGCGCACGCGTCTGCCAGCCACCCATTTTTCCTGCCGGTACCCCTCAACCCCTCTCTGTAGGCCTCCGATTCCGCCCCTCCTTAGCGGTCTGGATGTATGGTATTCAGACTTCCGTTCAGTTAATTTCTCTCTGTTCTGGCTGTTTTTTGTTTGTAAATTCTTGTCCTTAGTTTTGGTTGTGCGAGGAGGTACAGTGAGACCACCTATGCCTCCATCTTGGATCCTCTCGCAATGTAGTCTTAAATATGACACCAAAAGCACAAGCAACAAAAGAAAAAAAATGGACTTTATCAAAATTAAAAATGTATCCATCAAGAACCTTATCAAGTAGGTGAAACACAAATTAAAGAATGGGGGGAAATAATTGCAAATCATATACCTGATAAGGGTCAACTGTCCAGATAATATAAAGAACTCCTACAACTCAAGAATAAAAAGACAATCCAGTTTAAAAATGGGCAAAGAATCTGAATAGACAGTTCTCCAAAGAAGACATGCAAAAGGCCAGTAAGCACATGAGAAGATGCTCAATATCATTAACTTCAAGGGAAATACAAATCAAAAACACAAATGAAATATCACTTCATACCTGCTAGCATACCTGTAATTTAAAAATAATAATAAGTGTTGGTGAAGATGTATGGGCCCTGAGAAAAAACGGTATCTACTAAGAAGGGTTCCTTGTAGCTAATTGGGCTCAAATTTAAAAGACAGAGCCTAGCAATCATTCCCACACAGAGGCCTCTCATTCAAACCACACTTCAGGGAAAAGCTTGCACCAGGCTGCCTTCCTCTGGTACTGAACTACCTGCCTGCACTGTGTTTCTGCCATCTGAGTCAGCTCTTATAAATGAGTTTCTGGAATCCTATTTCAACCAATAGGACTGAGACTTACCCCATCTAATCAAAGCTATGCAGCTATATCTCCATCAGCATTTTTGCCAACCAACCAGAGCTCTATTCTGACCAAAAAGAACAGTGCCTTTTGAACCAATCAAGCCTCAAGGATCTGGAGCCCTAATTAAGATGAGAATAGACCAATCAGGAACCAGGAGTGGGGACTTCTGTCTATTTAAGTCAGCTTTCCTCTAGCTCAGGAGTGCACTTTCTCTAAACACCAAAGACTGGAGACTGTGTTTCATGGCTGGAGATAAACTCATTGACACTGTCTCCCCAAGCAGACCAGCTCAGGGCAGAGCTGTTTACCTGGAGAGGGGCCTTGCCCTAGGGCCTCCTTACAGCTGGGCTAGTTTACAGCCATGTTGCTTCATAAGTGAGCTGTAATACTATGGAGCTGTTTCACAGCCATGCTGTATCATAACTGAGCTGTTTGCACTGAGTCAAGTTTCCTTCTTCACTGCACCCTCAAATGGGAATTCCTGTTCGTGTTGAATTAGCACCAACAACCATCATTTAGCAATGCTGAGAAATGGTGCCGTCACTGTGGAAAACAGAATATGATGGTTCCTCAAAAAGTTAATTACCATATGACCCAGCAATTCTGCTCTTATGTACATACCCAAAATAATTGAAAACAGGTACTCCAACACATCCGTATACAGACATGTTCCTAGAAGTACCATTCACAATAGCCAAAAGGTGGAAACAACCTACATGTCTGTGAAGAGGATAATAGATAAAAGAGATTGTGGTATATACATACAATGGGATATTACTCAGCCACAAAAAGGAATGAAGTATGATACATGCTACACTGTGCATGAACCTTGAAAACACTATGCTAGATGAAAGAAGCCAGACAAAAAAGATCGCATATTGGATGATGTCATTTATATGAAGTACCCAGAATAGGCAAATCCACAGAGACAGAAAGAAGACTGGTAGTTTCCAATGGCTGAGAGTAGAGATGAATGGTGAAAACCTGCTTAATGGGTAGGGTGTTTCCTTTTGGGGTGGTGAAAATAACATGGAACTGGATAGAGGTGGTGATTGCAGAACATTGAATGTACTGAATGCTGCTAATAGGTTTACTTTTAAAAAGTTAATTTTACATTATGTGGATTTATCTTAATAAAACTTTTTAAATGTGTTATATATCTAGAACAAGAGTATTATAAAACACATGATTATATGATTTTTTAAAAATACTCTGAAATAACATTAAAGTATATATCAAAAGTCCACACAATATCACAACAGAAGCCAGAAAGCAAAAGTTCTTTCACCTGCAGTATTTGCTGATTCATTGTTTTTATCCATTCACCAAATTATTTCATTTTGTTCTACATATTGCAGAATTTTTCACATTGGCTACATTCTAGAGTATCTTAAGAAACTTGCATTTTCTTAAGCCAAGTGCTGTAAGTGTAGGTTGGGTGCTCGTTATATCCCAGAGAGGACACTGTGTTTCACATATCCCATGTCATTGAATCACAGCAACCCTGTACAAAGGTGTTAGTTATATTGTCAATCCCATTTTACAGATGAGAAAACTGAGACTTAGAGAGCTAAATTCATTTGCCCAGTTACTATGTGATGGTGCTGGAATTTGAATCTATATCTCCCTCTTACGTGGTTTGTTTCCTCATAATAAACTTGACCTTTACTTAAACTGTCCGAGGATACTTGGCTCTTGAATCTTGGTGCAACCCATCAGACATGGCAAGAGAATGCATTCCATCCATCATCTCTCGCCTGGAACTCAGAGTAGATAGACAAAGCTGAATAACTGTGGGACTCTTCTTGCATGGGGTTCCAAGTGGCAACACGGGTCAACAGGACTAGTGTGTGTTACGAAACAGCACAGGCACAGAGCTTGCATGTATTGGGCTGAAGAAGGCTTCACTTATTTTCACTCAGATGTTTGCTTGACTAAAAATAACCATAAGATTTGAAAGCATCAGTTAATTTAAATATTAGCTAATGGATGGCATGTTTGGTAGAAGTACACAGCCTCTACTAGGTCTACGAAAATAGACTCAGGTCAACTCAAGAAAGATGACAATCTGTGCATTTTTACCTGACTTAGTTCTTCTTCACAACAGCCACACACATAGAGGCCAAAATTAACTTTAATGCTTACTCACACAATAGGACTAATAGTAGACTTTTAGCACTAGGAAATAGTCAAGTGGCTTTATTTTTACTTCTCTCTTATTCTGGCATTAATGTCTTATTCCACCGGAAGGGAAAAGTACATATGCCTGCATTTTTTTTCCTGAAGTAAGTTAATCACTGACCTCTTCCTCTTGTTCTGCAACGCAAAGAATATGAAAAATCTAAGGGAACTGAAAAAGTACCCAGTTCAATCTCATTTATTTACAAACAAGGAAACCAAAGTAAAGGGCAAGGGAAGTTCAATTAGTTGCCCAAAGCCACACCTTCGAAGAATCTGAACCAGAACTCAGGTGCTCTGACCGAAGGGTGGAACATTCCCAACCCCATTCTTCACATGGCTTTCACAGAGCATGTCTGGGCATCCCTCCACACAGCTGACAGACATCCCATACTTCCACTCACCTTTTTTCTCTAGCAAATTTTCTGTCTCTGGCTCCTTTGCCTTTTTCGTTTATGGTTTTCTCTTTCACTTCAATAGAAAACATCCTTATAGCTTCCCATGCAAAGATTCATGGTAGTAAAATTTGTGATTCCCTATATATTTGAAAATGCCATTATTCTTCCCTCACACTTAACAATTTGTGTCAGTATTAAATTCTAGTTTGAAAATAATTTTTCTTCATAATTTTGTCATTTACCTTCCAGGGTTGCATGATACCATTTTGATTCCTAATCCAATGTGACCTGGTTTCCCTCTTTTGACTTTCAGGGTCATTTTTTTTTAAAGATTTTATTTATTTATTTTTAGAGAGGGAAGGGAGGGAGATAGAAAGAGAAATATCAATGCACGGTTGCTGGGGGTCATAGCCTGCAACCCAGGCATGTGCCCTGACTGGGAATTGAACCTGCAACACTTTGGATTGCAGCCCACACTCAATCCACTGAGCTATGCCAGCCAGGGCCAGGGTCATTTTTTAATCCTTATAAAAATGAGCTGGTAATATGATTGCTGTTAACTTGTTTTATTTGTCATGGTGCTGGACACAGGGTGGGTCCCTACTTTGTGGATTGTGTCTTTCAGTTCTAGAAAATGTTTTTGTACCATCTCCTTAATAATGTCATCTCTATTTCCTTAGGAATCAATATTAGGTGGATTTTGTTTCTTCTGAAACAATCTTCTAATGTTTCATTTCTCTCCTATTTTCCATTACTTTGTCATTTAATTTTTACATTGTGGGGGATTTCCTTAATTTTATTTTGTAGCTTTTCTGTTACACTTATTTTAATGATATTTTTAATTTCCAACAGTCTTTATGATTCTTTTCCCCCTGAGGAGAGTGTGCTTGTGAGGATGCAATGTCATCTCATACCTTTTGAGAAACGTTAATTGTTTAATGGATTTTAAGTTTTCTTCTCTGCCCTGCATAATTTCTTTTCTCTGTTCTCATGTTTGTTTTGGACACTTGCCTCATGTGATCCTTGGCTTCCCGTTTACCTTCAGAGTGAAGCAAAAGCTCAGACAAAGCTCTAGGTCTGTGCACAAGGCTTGTCAGCCAGTGGCCTCCACGTTCCGGCACTTGATTTCAGGGTGTGGAGCTAATTTCTCTGGGAATGAACCTCTCAGTTCTCACCCCTGTGCTCAGCTGCTGGCACCCTGAGAGCGGCATGAGGGAAGAAGGCCAAGAGGTGGGTAGGCGGGTAGAAGATGTAGACCTTCATTTCATACCCATTTCACTCCTATATCACACCCCCCACACTCATTGTGCCTGAAATGTCCAAGACCAGGGCTCCTTCTGTTTAATCTGTCCAGAACATAAACCTGCAACTTTCTGTGCTCCCTGATACTATTGAGTGTCTTCAAGGGAATTCATGGAATTCACTTGCTTGTTTTCCTTTTGTATTCCCTGCTTAAGTAACATTAGAATGCAGTTTCTTTCTCTTTGCTAAGTCAGTTGCTCTCTCCCATCTCCCAAAAATGTGTTTAAATCTCTTGTCCACTGGTGGCTCCTGGCTTGCCTTCTTAGCCCCTATGAACTTGTACATTTTGTCCTCTTATAGTGCTATCTTAGAATGGTCTTAGGTGGGCAGATGGGGAAAGAGAAAAGATACGCAAATGTATTTAATTTGCCACCTTTTATAGGTCTTTTTTTCCCTCCTATTCTTGTCCAGTTTAAAAGTTAAATTCAGAGCATGAATTGGGAAGGTTTACATATTTTTCTATGTTCTGGAAGAGTTAATATATTTCTTGGTAGAATTAGTCCCAAAAAAGGAATTGGGCCTTGTATCCTCCTAAAGGCTAGCTTTTGACCACATTTTAAATTTTTCTATGATTATTGATTTATTGAGGTTTTCTGCCTCTTCTAAAACCTCTCAGAATCTGGTGTCTATAGCTTTAGAACTCTAGATCTCTTACCCTTTCTTATTCTTTCATCTGTTTGCCTGTAATATAAAAATCCAGAACATAGCAGCGTTATTCTCAATAGACACAAGGTAGATGCAACCCAAGTGCCCATCAGTACATGAATGGGTAAGCAAAATGTGATTTATATATCACATTCCTTTATCTGCTTCCTTTATCTCATATATACACATATGTTAGATGGATATATATACACACACACATATATCCTATATATATATATCCATCCAATGGGATATAGTCAGCCTCAGAGAAGGAATTCTGACACATCCCACAACATGGATGAACCTTGTAGACATTCTGTAATGAAACAAGCCAGGCATAAAATGACAAATACTGGATGATATACTTATGTACTTGGAGGAGTCAAATTCATAAAGACAGAAAATAGAATGTGGATTACTAGAGGCTAGAGGAGAAGGGAATGGGAAGTTAGTGTTTAATGGGGACAGAGTTTCAGTTTTGCAAGATGGAAGAGTTCTGGAGACGGATGGTGATGGTTACACAACAGCCTGACTGTCTTTAATGCTGCTGAGCTGTACTTTTCAGCATGATTAAAATGATAAACTTCATATGTATTTTACCTCAATTAAAAAAATTTAATCCTTGTTCGAGGACATGTTTATTGATTTTTTTTTTTAGAAAGAGAAAGAAAGGAGAGAAACATTGATGTGAGAGAGAAACATTGATTGGCTGCTTCCTGTACACACTCCAATCGGGGACCCAACCCACAACCTAGGCGTGTGCCCTGACCCCAGGAACTGAACTTGTGACCTTTAGGTTTATGGGGCAACTCTCCAGTCAACTGAGCCACATCGGCCAGGGTTCAATTTAAATTTTTTTAAATCTACACTTTTTTTTTTAAATCAGAGAGAATGTCTTGATTTGACCATTTGGCTCATTGATTTTTTTTTCCACCTTGATTTATTCATTCTATACGTTGAAATTTTTTATTTATCTTATTTTAAGTTTATCAAATTTCTACTTGGTTCTTTTTTTACATTAGCACATTATTTTGTCATGATCCCAATTAACCCATCATAAAGTATTAATTATATTTTAAAGTGTTGCCCTGTTTTCACTATTTCCTTGGAGGATGATTTTTCACCCTTATTCAGCACCCTTTCATGATATTTGCTTTTCTGGAATGTCTGGTGGCTCTTGTGCTTCCTTTATTTGGTGGGCTCCCTCTTTGTCCTCAGATGTGGTTTATTCTCATCATATCTTGCTCTTGGTGGCAGTGAGGAGGGTTTTCTGGTGCAGGCAGGGTTCCATCTCTCTTGCAGTTCCATGGTCTCTGGAAGCACCCCCATCCCTCTCAGCACCAATTGCTCACTCACACTGCCTGAGTCAGTGTGTAGAAGCCATTGCTGGTTGAAGTGCATGTTGGGGAAGGGATTGCCTAGCCTAGCTGGCCTTCCAAATGCAGCTCTACAATCAATGCCCCTGCAGGAAACCCAGGAGTCCTACCTGTGGCTGTGTTTCCACTGAAGACTCTGGTGCAGGGCCTCCACACACCACTGCACCTGCATAGCAGCCTTTCATGGGCAAGGCCCCTGACTGGCCTTCCCTTCAGCTCTGGCCTGCCCCCATCTTCAAAACACTGCTCTCCATCTTTGTTGACTAATGGTACAAAATCTTACTTTTCATGCTGTTCTGGACTTAATATTTCAAGAAACTTTCATATAGGTGTTCGATCTACCTCCTAGCCATGCCCTTCATTTCTCTCTCAAAACCTCTCTGAGTAGAGCCATGTTTCTCTTTAGCACAACACTCAGCTGGGGGATTTAATACTTCTGCATGCTGCTGAATGGCTGTCCATACTTGGGCTGGATCCACAGAGTCACTCCCAGCTACACATGCCCAGATAGACATAGGGGACCCTTATGAACAGCCAAAGGTGCTTTTCTGCATAGGCTGCCAGGTAAATGGAGCCTGTCATTGCACGCATACCACAGCCACACAAGCACTTCCCTGGGAGAGCAGGAAGACTGAGGTGTGATGTTCTGCTGCTGGGAGAAGACTTCGAGAGGAAACACTGGCAGTTTTAATATCAACATCATAAAGAATCAATGCAAAGCCATGGATAGAGAGGGACATAAGGCATCCTTTTGTTCAGCAGCAATTAGTGCATTCCAGTAGAGCCAGTTCTGGGCAGGGAGCAGAGGGAGTAGCCACAAAATGGCCTTTGTCCGAACTCCCATAAAAAATGCCAGCAAGTGGGAGTGAACACAGACGTATAGTCCAGCGAGTCGATTGTAGATGTCCTGATCTTGGCTTTTACAGTGAAACTATTCTAGGAATTCATGGACTGTGGTCTGTGGAGGGAGGAGGAAAGCAAATACCTCCTCAAGAAAAGGTGCCACTTTCTAAAGAGTTGATTTTATGGTGGAGGCCTTTCACTTACTAAGAAAGCTGGGTGGGTTATTTTGTCAATAGCATATAGATCCAGCCATCAAAAAATATCTCTCCCTCTTCACTCACCACCCCTCACCTCTGCCCTGTTCCCTCAGGCACACACAGAAATAGGTGTTTAGTCATTCTGATTCACAACTAAATAATCTTAAAACTATGTTACACCTTTATAATTGTAAACATACATAGTAAAACTTGCTCATTAGGTAGGTAGATATAATTAGAACTTGGAAAATGAAGATCCAAGAAGTTAAGTTAGCTGGATGAAGGTTAACTTGCAGAGCTGATAGTTCAGATCCATCAACCTGCATTACCTGGCTATCTGACCTACCACACAAGAGCCTTTGCTCCTGAGAGGAAATGCTGGCACAGTGGTAAGACTGCCTGAGTCCTCATCCACCCATAAGCTACAGGATGAGCACTGCTCTGTGCTTGGCTTTTCTTACTTTACAATGGGCATGATTTTAGTGCCTCTGTCATAGAATTCCAGGCGCATGAGAAATGTGGAGTGTTTAAAACAGTACCTGGCAGTTAGTAAACAGTAAACAGGCCTCTTTCCATTACCTCAAGAGCTATAGAAAAATTAAACTTAACCAGTATCAGTAGGATATGCTTTGAAAGATTTTTCCAGTTTGGAGGGTTTCATACTGAAGCACACATTTTTATCTCATTTGGGCTAATCATATACATTCAGGAGGTAGTAGTAGTTGGACACATCAATGATACATGTTTTGATTTCTTTCCAAGAAGATAAGATTTGTTCCATTGACTTCAGGGAGAAAGTGTGTTTAGAAAACCCTGAATGGAAATCATGGTGTCTCTATCTGAGGCTGCCTCGTTCAGTAATTGGGGAGCCTTAATTTCTCCATCTGCACACCCACACAAATAAAAGTAAGTAAATTTACATCTAATTTTTCTCACAGCTCTACTACATAGATTTTTTCAGCTTTATTTCTTTGTGTAAATTAACCATGGTTTGTCACAAAGCCAGATGCTAGTTAACCACCATAAAATAGAACAAATTCAGATCTTTGAATGATACATGGTAATCTCAATTGGACCAAGCTAACTCTGAACTGACACACATGGAACAGTAATAGCAAATCTTTTGCAAAGTAATAATAATAATAAATTAATACATTGAGACATACTGAGCCCTTATTAGGTGGTATATTCACTTTCTTGCCTCATATAGAATGTTTTTTGGAGACTTTCACCTCTAATGACTTATTTCCACTGGACTTTGGCACATAATTTAATTTATGAAGTTTGAACTTTTTATTAGCAGAAGGGTGGGAATGAGGTTTGAGTATAATGCCTCAGTACAAACCATCTTGCTGGCCCATCCCAACCCTCCTGATATGGTTCAGAATGCTTGTCATCACCATAATCATCATAGTTGTCCTTCACTGGCCACTGTGTCCCAGGAGCTTACAATGTCTTACACAACATGCAACTCAATAAGGAAAAGGCTCTGAGTTGGATCTAACTGAGGAGTCATTTTCCTACCCTGCTGTAGGGTCCTCACTACAATAAAACACTTTAACACTGTAGGTGTTTAATTATTTTTATGCATAGATAATGTAAGTACAATATTCTTGTTATTCGTGATAGTTATGGTCTATAAAGTCACTGAGAACACTGAACTAGTAAATGCTGAACCATTGCTCCTGGAGAAACTAGAGTTAGGTTCCTGTGAGCCTTTGGTCCCTACATTTTCATCAACCAATCAATGCATCACCTTATTTTATGTGGTTTTCTGTTATTGCTCATTCACTACTGTTGAATTCATGGTCAACGCCACTATAACTCACACTGGATGAAGCACACATGTACAATACTGAAATAAATAACTTCTCTAGAGAGCACATCACGGTCTGCTGGCCCTTAGGAACTCAAGACAGCATTCCAGCACTACACTTAGAGGCCATTTTAAACAGCAAAGTCTCCAAAATAAAGGCACAAAAATGTGAAAAATGTAGCGCTAAGTATACTGCAGTCTAGAGATCCAAACCAAGAGGGCAGACGCAGCCTTGTTCTCATGTCAGATGCTTCAAGTTTTGGTCACCTTGCCTGCACATGTCTGAGAAGGACCAAGACAGTGGTGAGTACTGATTTGGGAGGTACAAAGAAATGTTAGCAAATAGACAAATTCACAAACAATGATGATCCAGAAGTGCAGAATTCACAAATAATAAAGATTGACTGTAGCTTGAAACCCAGGGCTGCTAATTGACAGAATAATACAGATTAAGAGCCAGGTTTTAGAATTAGACCATGTATTTTCAAATCTTGTCTCCACTATATGCTAAGTGGTCAAATTCTCCTTTGTATCTTAGCTTTGTCCTCTATGAAATCTGACAGATTAAAGTACTTCTTACACAGGGTTGGTGTGAGGACTAAAAGAGTTAAAATAAACAAAGTTCTCAGAACAGTGCCTAGCATGTAATAAGCACTTGGTAAATGGTTACTAATCTTTTTCATCCCTCTCTCCCTGCTCCACCCTCTGGGGGAAGTAGAGAAGGGCGAGTAACCCAAAACTAAAAGGACCTCATTATGGGCTTCCATAATTCAAAAAGTAGAAGCAATTCTACCATTTTCCATCTGACAAAGAAAAATTGAATAAAACACTGTTGTATTGATTAGCATAATACATCCACATACTTGTGAGTTTCTAGACACTTCTGAGATACTATTCTTCTTCACTTTTATAAAACTGAAGTCCACTGAATTCTGACATACAATTTTGTTTTTATGAAACTCAATATTCTGCCCATTAGGTGAGTAAAAAATGAGAATGAAAATAATGTTCACACAACGTGTGGTGATACCCATTTGGCCCAGAGCCAAAAAGCATGATTCACTGTGTCCTAAACAGTGGTTTAATTTCTAGATAAATCTTATGGTCTGTGTCAGGCAGCTGAAGAATCATCCTCAAATGGCAGCTCCTTCACATCACAATTCCATGTTCTTAGTGACTAAATTAACTTCTTTTTAAGTGTGAATTTGAAAACTAAATGCATGGAGGAAAAAATAACTATGTAGAGTGTATGTTTAATAAATACTGTATCTCATCACAAGAAAACAATTTATAACTATGAAATGTATGGCAAGATAGCAGTTGAGAAAGGAGGTAAAGAAACATACAAGTGCCATCATGAACAGTAATTTTGAGTGTTATTTAGTAAAAATTAATTATGTTAATTTTAACTGTACCTTAAAATAGAAAATGGGATTATTGAAAGTATTAAAATATCAACATCATCACCATCATCATCATCTTTATTAACATCTGAGCTGTCCCTGAGGAAGGAAGAGAGGGTGATAGCTGAAAGGCTGCACAAGGACTATGGTAGAAGTTTGCTTCAGCACAAGCTTGTGAGAGAAAGGCCATAGACAACCAGAACTTGTATTTCTATTGCTTGAAATGACGCCCTCAGAATATCTGGGAAATGATAGCTCAGGGACAGCTATCTGCAAATCTGTCCTATCAGCTCTGGTTTACTGGAGTGGTCCTTTGGGACTTTGTTAGGAAGGGTTCTGGGATGGAGCTCAGCAGGAAACATGCCAAAACATATGGACCCCCTAAAAAAAAACCAGAATTATCTGCTGGATGGCAGATCCCTTGTAGTATAGGCTTCCTGCACTAGATGAATGTTCTAGGAACCCGTCTGTATCAGTGTACCAGCTGACGTTTTTGTGAGAGGCTGTGTTTCCCTTCAGTGAATTTTTTTTGAAGACTCTGTCAACTCATTTGCCCATTTCATGATGGGTGATTTATGAGCCCACCTGCCCACGCTGGCTGAGTGTTCAGCAGTTTTGACCAAAAACAGCATGATCCCCAGGCTCCACTCTCCCTGTTCACCAGACCTCACCCCAACGCCCACTCACCAAGCAACATTTTTGTTTCCCTGGATGAAATAGTCCTCAAAAGGAAACATTTTGCTGTTGTGGAAGAGGTAAACAAAAAACAGCAAAAGCATTAAAAGGCACATCAAAATCGACAAGTTCAAAAACTGCTTTGAGCAGTGGGGAAAAAATGTCTTGATAGGTGTATCGCATCAAATAGAGAGCACTTTGAAGGTGCTAAAGTTTAAACATGTGAGAATAAATACACAATGTTGTATAAATAAAACAATTTCAGGTTTTGGGGGTGTTCCCCCTGTATAACTATACCATTGCTTCATCTGGGTTCTGCGACTAGTGTTTTCATGCACTAGCTCATGGATTTCTCACAATGAGCACCAAGAGTATTGTTGTTTTCCTGATTAAGAAACTTGGACAAGGTCACATTGACCACCAAAGCTGGCTGCTAATTGTGTTCTTTGGTAATGTCAAAGTGTCTCACCGGTCGGAACTCTGGAGCTGGAAGACAATACGTTTGAATACAGTGGATCCCGGTTACAGCACCCAGTAGCATGAGAGCTTTGGCATTTTTCAGACCTCTATATACCTCCATATACCTCCATTTCCTAACTCAACTGCTAAAGGTAAGAATGGTTCTGTATTACAGGGCTCTGATGACAGGGACATGCATGGGAACTGCTCAGCAGTGGCTGGCAGACCATAAGTCCTCAATGAATTGTTAGTTGTTATTATTGCCATTAATAGTAAGTTGTTATTATTATTAGCATTGACCTCCAGGGCACACTATGGGTGGTGACTCCAATGCTGTGTTCCCAGCCCTGCCCAAGGAGTTAGTATCCAAAGTCTCCTGATTGGAAAATAACGTAGACTCATCCCAGAGGAATGGAGCTCTTATCAGATAAACTTTGATCAGATTAAATAAAACTGCCCATCAAGTACTACATCTTTATAGAAAAGCATCATACTATACCGAACAGTGCAAAAACCCTTTTCCAAATACCCTGGAAACTATACCATGGATATAATTTGAATGTGTTTTCATTTCGGAAAGGATATATTACATAGTAGAAAACTGAAAATGCAAATGAGCAAATATAAAATTTGAAACCCTTCCACACTACCCCTTCTGAGATACCCATCATCCACATGTGTGCATCCATCCTTTTCCTGTGCTTATCTACCTATATGCATATTGATTTTTGACAAAAATGTAAACCCAGGGTGCTTTAGCTTACATTATTTCATTTGATGTATTCCATGTATTCATGTACATTTATCATTCCTGCCTTTTGTGGGCCTTGGCAGCCAGCCAGCAGCTGTCCTAAGCAATTGTCAGATTTTTTCCTGACCCAATGAGGTTAACATCATTAGAACTACTCTAGAAATGGGAAGATTAATGTTTGGAGAGGCTAAGTAAACTTTCCAAAGTCCACAGAACTAGCAAGTGGCAGAGCGAGCCTTAGTCACAGGCAGCAAGGCCTGCTCTGGAAAGGGAGTGTTGCATATGCTTCCAGCATTCTCGGTGGCTACAGGTCCCCACCGGCACTGACCCTCACCCTATCAGACCGACTCCCCATTACTGTGCATGTAGAATGCTGTCGGTGTTTTCACTGCTATAAACATGGAGGTGCCATTACCTTTATGTATTCTTCGTAAGGTTATTTTCCTAGGGAAAAAATTGCTAGGTAAAAGGACTTGCACAGTTTAGAGCTATTGATAAATACTGCTAGATCTGCCTCCCAAAAACACTGTGCCCTTCAAAGCCACACGAACAATCAAGGAGAGCACTCATTTCCCTCTTGTCAGAGTATATTTCTTTACTCAAAAAAATACTTATTAAGCATTGTGTGTTTACATTTATTAGATTTTTATTATTTTAATAGGTGGAAAAGTATATATTTGTTTAGTATTGATTCTCACAATAATCCAGGAGAGAGGCACACAAGGAAATTCTGCGGAAGGAGAATGGACACCCAGTGAGTTTTGAGCCCAAGCAAGGTCCAGCCACTGGCGAGGGACAGAGGTGGGATCAGGGCCAAACCCAGCAGGCTCTGAGGCCGTGCTCTTGCCTCCCTGCCACTCAGCCAACCCCAGACACCAGGATCATCTGAGGGCATTTGTGCAATTTCCTGTCCCTTCCCAACAAGCTGTGTATTTTAAGCAAAGACCATTTAAGGGAAGTGTACAGAAAAGCTGACTGAAGAGAAAGGTGAAAATGGGGTGATACTTCCGAAGCATCAAGGCTGACTTGAGTGTCAAGGATATCTCGGTGGTGTCTGTCCCAGGAAACCCAGCAACAGCCACAGGTCATGGTAGTGGCGATACAGTCCAGTTGTAAATGATGCTCAATCCAGAAGAGGCTCTGGAACTCATCTGGATCAAACCTTTGTTCTAACTCTGTCAAAGCAGAGACCCAGGCAGCAGCTGTTTGTCCTGTGTCAGGGCACCAAGTGATGCAGCACCGGGCTTAGAACTGTCAGACCTGCTTTCTTTACATACATCTTTTCTGAATGAGTCAGATGTTTCTCGACTCTTTTCCCTAATATCCAGAACCTCTCCACACCTCAGCAGCCCATTAGGGCCAAAGGAAAGGTGTGGTCCCCATCAGGTATCTGAAATTTTCATCTCCATCTCTCACCTTCATAATCCTGCTCATAAAATTAGAAACTCTTATATTAAAAAAATCACCAACAAAATAAAATAATAGTCTGACACAAAAATATATGCAAGTCATATGCAAATATATATAAAAATGTTAATTAATACACAGATCATACAAATGAACAACAACAACAAAAAGGCAAGCAATCCCATAGATAAAAGGCAAATGGAGATGAATGTGCATTTTAGAGAAAAAGAAACACAAATGGTTAAACCACTTAAAAGGTGTTAAATCTCAGCCATAGTTAAAGGCAAATAAGAATAACAGAATTACGCCCTGGCTGGTGTAGCTCAGTGGATTGAGCGTGGGCTGGGAACCAAAGTGTCGCAGGTTTGATTCCCAGCCAGGGTACATTCCTGGGTTGCAGGCCATAACCCCCAGCAACCACACATTAATGTTTCTCTCTCTCTCTCTCTCTCTCTCTCTCTCTCTCTCTCTCTCTCTATCTCCCTCCCTTCCCTCTGTAAAAAATAAATAAATAAAATATTTTTTAAAAATTACCTCTTTAGAAAAATAACAGAATTATTCAAAGATTAAATAACAAAAAAGCAATGAAAAATAAAACAATGCTATTTCATTTCAAATGAAATTAGCAAATGTGTGAAAATATTTATCAGTCTTTGGCTTCTTCTTGCTTACTATTGCTGTGATTCCAGTAAAATGGAAGAAAATGTTCCATTACTTGCTATACTTCTTCAACAATTTAATCTCCCTAGTCTTAATTTTAGTCGAGTGAATAGAATATTTTACTCTTTTCTGAAAAATAAAATTAAATCCAGTTTTCTTATAGAGAAAAGATGTTAGGAGAAAATATTTGCAAAATATATGTCTAACAAATTATTTATATCAAGATATATAAAAGACTTTTACAACTTAATAAGTAGACAAACTACCTAATAAAGCTGGCAAAATATTTGGACAAACATTTGACAACAAAATATATACAGATAGCAAATAAACAAGTGAAAAGATATTCAACATCACTAGCCATTAGAGAAATGCTAATTAAAATTATAATGATCTTCAACTTATTTCTTAATTGAATTGTTTGTTTGATGTTGAGTTGTATGAATTCTTTATATATTTTAGATAGTAACCCTCTGTCTGAGCTGTTAAGAACCATATGATTTCATTCACATGGGGGATATAAAACTGAAAATAACAAATGAACAAACACAAAAACAAATGAACAAAAACTCATAGATACTGACGACATTTGGTAGTCACTAGAAGGGAGCAACTGGGGGAGTAGAAAAAGTGAAAGGGAGTCAAATACATTTTGATGGAGGAAGATTTGACTTTGGGTGGTGGGCACACAATGCAATGTAGAGATCATGTATCATAGAATTGTGTACTTGAAACCTATATAGTATTTTAACCATTGTCACCCAAATACATTTAATTAAAAACTATGATGTCACTACACATCCACTATAACATCTACAATTAAAAACACTGACTATACTGAGTGTTAGCAAAGATGTAGAAAATTGGAACTCTCATACACTACTGGTACAAATGTTAAATTACACAACCACTTTGGCACTTTAAAAGCTAAATACATGTTGAGAGGATGAGAAGACAAGCTAGAGATTGGGAGAAGATTTTACAAACTACATATCTGACAAAGGACTACTGTCTAGAATATATATGAAGTCTATCCAGAGAAAGTCTAACCATTGTTAATATAATGAGAACAGTTTGCACAACATCGATGTAACCTGACAGCCAAGTAGAGTAGACTGGAATGCACATGTGTGAACAATGATGACTTCACTGTACTAGTCAGTGAGGGCAGTAGACACCATTGAGTGAACACGTGTATTATGTGGCCATCGCTTTCAAAATGACTGAGTGAGTAGAGCAATAAACATGCATTAGATTTTGTGTTAAGCTCCATGGAAACTATTTGGATGATTCAGAAGGCCGAAGCTATATGCAACTGGTGATTGGCAGCTTCATAACGACAATGCACCGGCTCATGCATGACATCTCATGCAGAGTTTTCTGGTGAAACATCAAATCACCCAGGTGACTCAGCCCCCCTACAGCCCAGATCTGGCACCCTGTGACTTCTGGCTTTTCCAAAAACTAAATCACATAAAATAACTTTTAACTTTTAAAGTGCCACAGTGGTTGTATAATTTAACATTCCTACCAGTAGTGTATGAAAGTTTCAATTTTCTACATCTTTGCCAACACTTGGTATACTCAGTGTTTTTAATTGTAGATGTTATAGTGGCTGTGTAGTGACATCTCATCACAGTTTTTAATGAAATGTATCTGGGTGACAATGGGAGGAGATATCAGACTGTTGATGAGATTCAGGAAAATACAATGGGGCAGCTGATGGAGACTGGGAGAACTGTGTGAAGTCCCAAGGTGAAGAGGACTGAGGTGTCATTGTGTTATGTACGATGTTTCTTATATCTTGTATCTTCTTCAATAAATGTCTCTATGTGTCATATCTCATAGCTAGATACCTTCTGGACAAATCTTGTATTTTAAAAACTTTCAAAACTCAAAATTAAGAAAACAAACAGTCTAATTAGAAAATAAGTAAAGAAACAAATAGACATTTCACTGAAGAGGATATACAGATGGCAAATAAGCAAATGAATAGATGTTCAAAATCATTAGCTACTAGGGAAATACAAGTTAAAACCACAATGAAATATCACCAAACACCTATCAGAATAGCTAAAATAAAAAATAAGATAAACACACAAAGCTGGCCAGAATGTGGAGAAACTAGATTACTTACACATTGCTGGTGTAATGGAACATTGTACAGCCATTCTTGGAAACAGCTCAGCAGTTTCTTATGAAACTAAGCATACAACTAGCATACAACCCAGCAATTATACTCTTAGGTGCTTCTCTCTGAAAAATGAAAACTTACGTTTACACAGAAACCTGAGCACAAATAGCACAAGTGTTAATTACAACTTAGTTCATAATAGACAAGAAACTGGGAAGAACCAAAAATGTCCCTTGGTGGGTGACTGGTTAAACAGACTGCGGGACATGTGAACCATAGAGTGGGGCTAAGCAACGGAAAGGCTCACTACTGCGATGAATCTCAGGGGAGTCATGCTAAGTGAAAAAGTCAATCACAAATGTTACACAGTGTGTAACTCCAATTATATAACATTCTTGAAGTAGCAAAAATAGAGATATGAAGAACAGACTAATGGTTGCCAGGGACTAGGGACTAAGGACAGAGGTAGGATGGGGGAGAAGGGAGGTGAGCGTGTATATAAATAGGCAACACAAGGGATCGTTATAGTGATGAAACTACTTTGCATCAACTGAAGTGGTGGAGACATGAATATACACATCTGATAGAATGGCATAGAACTAAATACACATCAACTTACACAAATAAATACAAATAAAACCAGGGAAATTTGAACCAGACCAATGGATTATACCAACGTCAATATTCTGCTTGTGAAATTATACTATAGTTTTGCAAAATGACACCATCGAGGGACAACTGCATATAAATATACTGTTTTCTCAATATTAAAAATTCCATTTAAAAAAAGTTAAACATACATTTACCATATGACACAGCTATTCCATGCTTAGGTATTCATCCCACAACAGTGCAAGCATGTGTCTATATAAAACCGTATACCTAAATATCTATACCAGCTTTATTTCTAATAGCCAAAAATTGAAAACAAACCAAAAGTCCATCAACAGGTTAATGATAAACAAAACATGGGCTATCCATATAATGGAATATTACTTAGCAATAAAAAGTAATAAACTATTTCTATATGCAAAAACATAGATGAATCTTAAAATAATTGTGGTGATGAAAATATCCTATAGACAATACTGTGTCATTCCCTTTGTATAGAATTCTAGATGGTACAAACAAACCAGTAGTGATGAAGAACAGGTCAGTAGTTTCCTGGGGACAGGATAACAGCAGGGAGGAGTGAGAGAAAAGGATGGCAACAATGGGACAGGGAAATTTTAGTGGGTGATATTATATTCATTATCCTGATTGTGGTTATTGCTTCATGGAGATATATATATATAAACAAAAATTATGTATTATGTTAATTTTATGAAGATAAAATTATGTTAATTTTTATGAAGATAAAATTAACAACATACCTAACATGCCTTGAAGTTTTCCCTGACACATCAATCCACCTCATACCACCTTGTTATCTCTAGTATCCTCTACCCTAATCTGATGGGCCTCCATTTGTTCACAGTTGTTCGAGCTTCTTTTTTTCTCTTAAATATTCACTGCATGAATTTTCTTCATGTTCCCATCAGGTTCTCTTTCTTAGGAATTTCAATTTTTAAAAAACTTGAAATAATAGTAAGATCCCAACAAACTCCAGGCAGGGAAAACAGAAGCTACTATCACCTGTCACAAAGAAGGAAGCTGAAGTTCCAAGCGACTTGAGGATCACCTAAGCTCCTGGGCCAGTGGCATGCCTTGAACCCTTCATCCTCTTACTCAGTTAGATGCTGGGGATAAAGGAAAATACTCTTTCTTTTGTCCCTATGCTTCAGCCTCAGCCCACAGATTAAGGAATTATTGAAACTTCTGCTCAGGATAATGATTCCCAAGGAAGGAGGAATGGATCATCTGATGGGTGAGACTCTGAAAAACTCCCTGGGCCAGGTTTGATGAGGGAGGGGGTTACCCATGAAAGGTGGGGGATATTTATGCCCAGGCTCTCACAGTCCCCAATCCCCTACATCCCAGGCTGGATGAAAGTAACTAGTCTTATCTGTGCCTGCTCTGCCCTGACCACCCCGAATTCCAGGAGGCAGGAGTCCATGAGGCCTCCAGACAAAGTTACACTCCCCCATTCTGTCTCACTAGGCAGCTCTGCCTGGGGAATGGGCAGGATAGGGTATGCTTTTCTGTGTTTCTCTCCATCTCGGAGGGGGAAAGGGTATATATCAGAATCTGAACACCAAAACCAGTGTGCAAGTCCCTGATGGTACATGTCTCCCTCTCTGCCACAGCCTTCCTCCTCCAAAGCCCAGTCTTGACACCTGCAGGTCAGGCACTCTCTCCCATATGAGGGAGGTACAGAGAATCTTCAGCAATGTTGAGTTTATGATTCAGATGCACTCCCACAATCCCTCAGATAGGTACAGTGTGACAAAAACTTCTGCTTGGCCATATGAACATCCATCTCCCCTGCTCTCCTCAATAATAGAACCTCGACTTTTTAATAATTTTTCTTTTATTGGTTCTAGAGAGAGGGTAAGGGAGGGAGAAAGAGAGGGAGAGAAACACAGATGTGAGACAGAAACATGGATCACTTGCCTCTTGCACAGGCCCTGAGGACCGAACCTACATCACAGGCATATGCCTTGACTGGGAATTGAACCTACAACTTTTTAGTTTGGGGGACAATGCCCAACCAACTGAGCCACACTGGCCAGGGTGAACCCCAACTTTTAATTGAGAAAAAAATAATTCCATCAACACTTACAGTTAGGTATGATCAGGAGACCTGTTCTGGCCTCCAAGACAGGGTCAGGAATGTTGTGTGAGGTTTTCTGGAAGGAAAACTGCCTAAAAGAGTTGCCTGATCACTTCTAGCCAAGATGGAGGTGTAGGTAGACACACTGTGCCTCCTCACACAACCAAAAGAAAGACAACAACAGATTTGAAAACAAAAAACAACCAGATCTGCCAGAAAATCAAACTGTATGGAAGCCCAACAACCAAGGAGTTAAAGTTAAAGAAGAAACACTGATCCAAACCAGTAGGCAGGGCGGAGACAGCAGCTGCACATACAGGACTCTCAGCAAGGCTGCGGCTGGCCAGCAAAGGGCGGCTGGTGGACCAGGCAAGGCCACAGGTTGTGGTCTGGGAGGTCCCACATTCACGTGCAGATAAACTGGGAGGAACAACTGGAAAGCGAAACAGACGACACAACCAAGGGTTCCAGCATGAGGAAATAAAGCCTCAAACTTCTGATTGAAAACACCTGTGGGTGTTGAGAAGGCAGGAGGAACTCTCAGCCTCACAAGAGAGTTCACTGGAGAGACCCAAAGGGTCCTAGAATGTACACAAACTCACCCACCCAGGAATCAGCACCAGAAGGGCCCAATTTGATTGTGGGTAGTGGGGAGAGTGACTGAGAACTGGCAGAGAGAGAAGCAAATGGCACTGTTCCCTTTGGACCCCTCCCCCACATGCAGAGTCACAACCCAGCCATGGGGGTTGCCCCACCCTGGTGAACACCTAAGGCTCCATCCCTTACTACATAACAGGCTCACCAAGACAAAAAAAAAAAAAAAAGGCCCAAATGAAAGAACAGAACAAAGCTCCAGAATACAACTAAGTGATGAAGAGATAGCCAACCTATCAGATGCACACTTCAAAACACTGGTAATCAGGATGCTCACAGAATTGGTTGAATTTGGTTGCAAATCAGATGAAAAAATGAAGGCTATGCTAACTGAAATAAAGGAAATGTACAGGGAACCAACAGTGATGGGAAGGAAACTGGGACTCACATCAACAGTGTGGACCAGAAGGAAGAGAGAAAGATTCAACCAGAACAGAATGCAGAAGCAAGAATTCAAAAAAACAAGGAGAGGCTTAAGACCCCTCCAGGACATCTTTAAACGTTCCAACACCCAAGTCACAGGGGTGCTAGAAAGAGAAGAACAACAGCAAAAATTGAAAACTTATTTGAACAAATAATGAAGGAGAACTGCCCCAATCTGGAAAAGAAAATAGAATTCCAGGAAGTCCAGGAAGCTCAGAGAGTCCCAAAGAAGTTGGACCCAAGGAGGAACACATCAAGGCACATCATAATAACATTACCCAAGATTAAAGATAAGGAGACAATCTTAAAAGCAGCAAGAAAAAAGGAAACAGTTACCTACAAAGGAGTTCCCATTAGACTATGAGCTGATTTTTCAAAAGAAACCTTTCAGGCAAGAATGGGCTAGGAAGAAGTATTGCAAATCATGAAAGGCAAGGACCTACATCTAAGATTACTCTATCCAGCAAAGCTTTCATTTAGAATGGCAGGGCAGATACAGTGCTTCCCAGATAAGGTCAAGTTAAAGGAGTTCTTCATTACCAAGCCCTTATTTTATGAAATGTTAAAGGGACTTATCTAAGAAAAAGAAGATTTAAAATATGAACACTAAAATGACAATGAACTCACAGTTATTAACAACCTAACCTGAAACAAAAACAAACTAAGCAAACAACTAGAACAGGAATAGAATCACAGAAATGGAGATCACATGGAGGGTTATCAGCAGGGGATTGGGAAGGGGAGAGACAGGGGGAAAAGGTAGAGAGAATAAGTAACATAAATGGTAGGTAGAAAATAGACAGGGGAAGGTTAAGAATAGTATTGGAAAGGGAGAAGCCAAAGAACTTATACGTATGACCCATGGACATGAACTAAAGCGGGGGAATGTGGGTGGGAGGGGGTGTGCAGAGCAGAGGGGAATTAAGGGTGGGAAATGGGATCATTGTGAATAGCATAATCTATAAAATATTTTTTTAAAAAAGAGCTGCCTGAGATGGGAGGGGCTTGTCTTTCCACCTGAAATATGGATTCTTGGCTGATTTGGCTGATGCTCCACTAGCTCTGGAGGCCTAGATGAGGAAGCAATTCACTGAAGGTAGTGAGGCAGAGACAGAAGTCTAGGATCCCGATGCCCATGATCCATTATACCAACCCAGAACTGCCACTTCTGAACATTTTCATGTGCAAGAAAAATAAACTCCTGTCTTATGTAAGCCACTATTATTTTGAAAGCTCCTGTTTTACATCTGACCCTGATCTTAAAGAATGTAGGTAGTCTTCTCTCTGTTTCCATAGCACTTTAGTAGCTAATTGCATTCTGTTAGGATTATCTCTCTGTATTGACATTTTTCCTGAGACTATGAATTTGACCAGAGTGGAGACCATATTTCAGTAGCCTACAGATGCCTGGTACTTTCCTGCTTAGCATACAGCAGGTACCTGTTGAATATTTGTAAATGTTTGAAAAAATAAATTTCCAAGAGAATATTCAAAAGCTGTCTGGACTTGGAATGTCCTATAATTACCCCAGGGGGTAACTCTTGCTTCTCTACAGATGAATCATGACTGGGCCCAAGGCTTTTCTCCATGGCAAACTCAACTACCTAGGGACCAGAAATACGAATGTAAAAAAGCCACATTGGCTCCCCTCACCCTCACCCAGAACCATCCCCCTCACTTGCAGATGACCAAAATGAGGCTTTGTTCAGGCCAGGTGCAATGTTACCATTCTGACCTCCCAGACCACAGAACTCCAGGAATGGAGAAAATAATAGGTCCTCCTTTTACCATGATTCCTCATAGATCTAACCCAATGTGTATGTAAAATATCCAAACACTGTTTCAGTATTTTTTATCTCTCAGGTAGATTTCTACCTGTTATTGATCCACCATCTACCCTCTACCAGTGATACATCCAACATTTCCACCTTTTTATTTGTGACTCTTTTTTTCTGAAAAATGAAATAATTTTTTAAAAAATAGTTGCTGGGCACCCAGTGAATACAAAACACTATGTAAGGTGCCAGGAATATGAAAATAGAAAGGGATTGCATACTGGGTTTCTCCACTAAACATACACCATTTGGTAGTTGTCATTGAAATATCTGCCCCACAGGGTGGTGGCTGTGAGGAAGTACCACCTGACGTTTTCCAGGGCAGTCAGGAGAAGCTTCACCAAGGGTGTGGTGTCTGGGCAGATCCCTGAAGAACAAGCAGAGGAACAGGGGAGGGGGCTTGTATCTAATGCAAATTGTCTGGGGCTCATGGGGAATGAGGCAGATGGAGCCACAGTGAGGCCCAGAGCCGGCAGAGGTGTAATGCTCCGCGTGAGAGGGGTGAATGCATAGGGATTGGAGAGGGAAGGTTTGAGAGCTATAAGGCCTTGGAAACAGCAGGACTCTGCCCATGGAATGTGAGGTGATAGTTTTGACTTTATGACAGAGTACAGGGTTGACAAATTTGAGATGGAAAACATCCCTTTACATCTATTTCTTTGACATTATCTTGCCGGAGAGAAGAGGTCATAGGTAGAGGGCATGTCCTCCCCTAGCCTGGGCTTCACTCAGCAGAGTCTGAGCCTCAGGCAGATGCTGGCCCTTCATTTCCCATAGCCCCTCCCAGCATTATGCTCACCCATATTAATCTCCATGATCCTTAACTCCCATGCCTTTGTTGCCCATACCATCCTAATTGTTCATTTCCTGTAGCTCTCACTTTTAGATGAGAATACACAGCAGACGGTGTCTTCTCCATCACAAGAGCACCTCTGAAGAAGGGACATAGGCACTTACTTCTTCACTGGCAGATGGCCCAACACACACACACACTGGTCAGCACCCTTTGAATACCACAGAAGGTCCCAGCTGGTTTGAGCACCTACCCATGAGAAGAAGGCATGAGAAATACATCTCACGGGTAAACTGGAGGAGCACAGGGAAGTGGCCTACTAGACAGAGACAAGAGAGGGTGAGGAGAGATGGTAAAAACACACGCCCTGTGGCAACCACAGGCCTTGGGGATTGGGGTTTGGGCAACAAGGGTATTTACCTGGGCCAGGCCCATGCTCTAACAACCCCAGTTTCTTCACAATCTCTTCCAAAATGTCCTAGGACTGAGAGGAATTATCAGTACTACCTGGGGAAGAGTTGCATTCTTCTTAACGTGGCAGAGAATAGAAAGAACACATTTTCACACTCACATAAGTTGGACATTCATATCTTGCTTCATAAAGATGTGGTGAGAGGTCCAGGTGTACAATGTCTAAGGCTGCTTTCAGCCTCTTTTTTTCATCCATTTATGGAAAGTTCAAGTCAAAGGAACCTGATTAGCAACCAGTGGGGCCCTCCAAATTCAGCAGACTGGTTTGATCATCCAGAATCCAGCTGAACAGAAGTGTACAGGAAGGATTGTTGGGGCTAAAACATTGTCACAACTCCCAGGAAACTGTCAGAGCAACCCTTGCCAAGGATGTTGCACAGCTGCTGTGTCCCCGAGTTCCAGTGAGAAGGGGTGGGTTAGGCGTCATTCTTTTTACCTAATGTCCCCAAGGATGTAAGATGTATTCACAGCAGCCTGGAGTGTTGGGGCTGGAGTTGACTTCATCATGACATGCACACTCCCTTCACTTTATAGAGGAGGAGGCTACAGCTCAGACAGGTGATGTGACTCAGAGCTAAAGACTATACCTGGCCAGGTAATGCTGCCATGGCCAAAGATGGGTGTCCAAACATCTAGAAAGTGTCTATCCAGCCCATACTGTGGAAGGAGTGAGGGAGTAGATGCATCTGACAAATACAAGTGCCCCCAGCTCTACACTGGTGTAGCCCATGGAACAACCCCCCAGCCAATGCCAGGCAATCTGTGAGACTAATTCCCATTGCTCTGAGCTCAGATTCACAACATTGTTTGACAATAAATCCCAATAACAGCACCTAGATATTAGAACAGAAGTTCCTTGGAAGAAAATACAAATACCCAGAAGCATGTCTTCCATGATAACCTTGTGTTCATTGGTACATCAGGCACTTACGAGTTTAGTAGCATCACTTTTCCCAGGGTGTCATGGCCCCTGTTTCCATTTTTCTGCAAAGCTGACACCACAGGCTCTGCCTAGAGGAACCAATTAGATCTTTTCCGTCTACTACTTGATGACAATAGGCAGGAACTTGCTTCTCTCACCTGATGAAGGTTAGGTGATTACAACTAGTGTTGTCTCAAATTTTTTGAAGTGTAAGTGGGTATTTATGTCTCATGAACACCAAAAATGAAGGTTGACATATATAAGGAGTCTGATCATGGAATCCCATTTTTTATACAGCAGGTTGTTTGTCTTCAGATGCCCCCCAATTCCCCACTCTGTGCTCTGCCTTGTCCCAAGTGACCTCACCTTCACATCCTGTACTCAAGGTTCCAACATGTTGGCTCTGTCTCCCTTTCCTAATAAAACTCCTGTCAGGAAGAATTTCCTAAAGAATGTTTTGGGAGCAATATCTGATGATTTTACCCCTTCTCACCATTCTTTCTGCCCCTGCCACTATTCAAACCCTCCCTTCTCCCACCTACATATTGTAACACCCCTGGTTTCATGGTCTTCACTGCTATCTGTTTCATCTTCTTAAGGGTCTCTTCTTATCAGAACACCTCCTAATGCAACACACAGAGAATAGAGTCCAGTCTTCTTCATCTATCACTCAAAAGTCTTACACAACACAGACCCAATAATTTTTGTCCAATCATATCTCTTTCTCCTCTCCTTCACTAGCCTTAACTCATAGTTTTTCCAGTCTTTGCTTACACACCCCTCAGTTTACTGTCTTTATGCCATCACTCTGCCTGGAATATTTCTTTCCCAGCCCCCATTTCCATTTATCTCAATCTTATGCATCTTCTTCAGTTAGAATTAGTTAGGAACAATAGACACCAAAAATATCATGCTTAAAAAAGCCCAGAGTTCATTTCTCCCCATACAGAAGTTTAGAGAACCAAGCTCCTTCCAGTTTATTGCTCCATCATTCAAATAGTCTGAGGTGGAGCCTAGAGAATCATATTGATACCAAGTCAATCACACAGTAAGGGAGAAATAAAAAGAGAGGAAAGGATGCACAGCAGGTGTCTTTTAGGAACTACTCCTGGAAACTGCCACATAGCAGTATGGCTTACCTCTCTTTGAACTTAACCACACTCCGCTCTACAGGAGGCTGGGAAATGTCTTTATTGTGGGTGACCATATTCCTGATTAAAAATGGAGAGCTCAGGTATTATAGAAAGTGGGGAGAACTGATGTTGAAGGACAAAAATCAGAGTCACCTATGCCACTGATCAGAATTACCTATTCTACCCAACTGCCACCTCCTTCACAAACCATCTCTCCATCTCCCAGAGTAGTTCATCTCACTTTCTCTCCTAACACATAGCACTTCCTGCCCTCTTATGGCCACTTGTGTTCTTTTATTATAACCCCTGCTAAACTTGGCCACCCCTAGGGCAGTATTCCGTATTGAATGTATTTAAATCTTTCCCATCCTCAGCACCAGTAGGCACAGTTGCCTGGCTCTTGGCTGACCCCCTCATCCTGACCCACTGTCGATGAGCATTCCTAATAGCACAACTCCAATTTTACTTTCAGGTTCTCTCTTTTCCTTGAATGAAGATATATGCACACACTGTACTAAAGATGGATTTGAGTGGCACCCACACAATCTCTCCCCCTTTACAGTGGTTTGGAGGAGCCTTATCCTGTCTGGTTCCTCAAGACTTAGGATGCATATCCTCTTGAGACACCATTCAGCCTCTCGTGGAAATACATTTGCCAAGGCCCACCCTATCCCTCTATCACAGACATGTCTGGATTCTATCTCAGGCTCATAAGCAGTTATATAATCATAAGCTATTACATAAATAATCACAGACTGTTATATAAACAATACCCAAAGCCTTTAGTTCTGTGTAAATACACAGTGTTATAAACATTTGATGGGTAGCTGATTATTATTTACCAACTCTCCGGATCATTTAGTCAAACTTAAGTGCAGACCAGTTTTTGAAATGCAAATGGATAACCATAGGATCACAATTGAACATACATGTAATGACAGTGGAGGAGACCAATCACAAATAAATGGAAACCTTGTCACATGAGGGGACGTGAAGACTCCTTGTGCTGTGCAAACAGAGAGATCTGTTCTGTCCCTAAACAAAAGTGATTTTCAGGTGGTATTAAGTTCTTCGTGAGTAGTATTTCTTAGCCACACAACAACCTGAGGGTAGAATCTTCACTTTACAGAGGAGGAAACTGAGGATCAGCAAACATAACCAATTTTCCCTGGGGTGGTAGATTTTAGATTTGAACTCAGATCTGACTGCAGAGCCAGTAGGGTCTCCACTACTGCATGACTTTTCAAATGTTTGACGAACTCTCCTGCAGAACAAGGAAGAGCCTTTTGGAATGTGTTCACATGGGCTGAGCAGGACTTGTGGGCAACCATACAGAGAGGCCAGCAGGGCTGGGCAGCACACAAGGACCCAGGAGGGAAATGGCGAAGCTTGCTGAGTGGTAAACTTCCTATCAGGGGCAGGTCTGGGCAAAATCCAGAGACCAGATGTCAAGAGGTTGCAGACAGGGTTGCATCTGGTTGCAGGTTAGACAACATGATCTTTATGTCTCTACTAACACCAAGACAGCAACTATAATGTGGGTTCTTTCACAGGAAACGTGAAAAATGTGGGCAGGAGATTGGGTTTAAAAGATCAGAAGAAGGTTGCATAACAATGTGAATGTACTTAATGCTGCTGAACTGCATGTTAAAAATGGTTAAAATGTTAAATTTTACATTGTGTGTATTTTTTAAATTTTCCAAAAGTCAGTAAAAGGAACAAAATGGCAGACCCACATCTAGATCAATGTACATTTGATTTCATCCTAGACTTTTGGCAAAAGATGCTTCTCTGCTACAAGACAGGACAAGTCTTGGAATCTGAATAAAGGAAGGATGACATGAAACCAGACACTAGGATTTTGGACCCAACTACTGTGCTCATAGAAGCAGCTGTGTGATGTCAAGCCACTCTGAGTCCACTTCCCTTGTAGGTCAAAGGATGATCCAACAGAGCTGTGGGAATGATCAATGAGGTTTTGCTGTATTGATTAGAAACAGCAGTTGGTTTCACTGAGCACTTTCTACCTGCAAGGTGCCTGAGTTTCCTTACTCTGAAGTACTGGGCTCAGTGTTAGAAAGGGCCCAGGAGGCAGGAAGGGTGGGGAAGGGTGGGGCAGAGCAGACTTGGGGGAAAACTCACACCTGATGATTGATGGGCAGAGCCTCCCTGCCTTTCTGGATGGTCTCCAGCAAAGTACATCCAGTGCTCTGTGGGTGGTGGCCAGAGATTGATAACAGAGAAATCTCTTAAGAGAATGTGTTTTTTCTGTTTAAAGTCAAATTCACTTTTTGGCTAGAACTCCTTCAAATAATTCAATAAGCTGAGACTTTGCTTTCATAAATCTTGGACTCTTGCCTACCAAAGATGCGTTTTTGAAGAGTGACAGCATCCCAAGAAACAAAACGAGCAGAGCTGCAGGAACAGACAGCACTTGCCTTGGCCCAGAAAGGGGTCTATGGCTTGTGTTTTCACCACTTCCATCTTGCCCCTGCCCAGCCCCCATTCTCCTACCCCTTGGGTGTGGTCAAAGGCTTTTTCCTGGGCTCCCTGCCCCAAACCTCAATCTAGACAATCAACTTGCAGAAAAGTCTCCCTGAAATCCTGTTCCTATCATTCCATGACCTTGCTTATGAACTCAGCAAGTTCATAAAATCTGAGCACTGGATGTGAATCTGAGCCCCCAGTTTGGCCTCATCATGGTCCTCAGAGCCCACTTCACCTCCGTTCTCATTCCTGTCTACCTGGTACCATCCTCTTATTAGCTCCAGCTAAGCCCTTCTGCTTAACAACTTGCCCTGTCTTGACTTTGTGCTTTGTCATGAGTCATCCTCCCATCATAAAACCTCCTCCCCCCTCATCAATTCAGGGCCATTATTTCCTGCGGGACCCAACTCACCACTTTTAGGAAGCATTCCAAAACAGCCATTTGAGTATTGCTTCATTGTGCCCAGTGTCCTCCGGTTCAGAAACTTTTAGTTTAGACATCTTAAGAGGATAAACTTTCTGATTTTTTTCTCAGCCTGTGGGCCAGGTAGTCACCTGCTGTGAAGAGTGGAGGAGGAAAGAGGGAAGGGGGCCTCTAACTTCCTTCTGAACAGCTTTCAAGGATACTCTCTTTTGCACCTTCCCTTCTAGAGGCACACAGTGCTTCCATTCCTGAACATTTGGAGACTTGTGGAGTAGAAACAGTATCACTTTTCATCTTTCCTCACTCATGGTCAACAACGAGTTTCCTGCATCTGCTACATCTATCATTTGTCCATAATACTAACACCTTCCAACATGTTGCTCAACAGAGTCCTGTCTCATTTTCTGCATCCCTACAGTCTTCTGCCTTTTTTCCCATCCCCTCTATTGTAATGTTGATGGAGTTTCATGAACATGTATCCAACCTGTCTTCTTTAACTGCAAGTCCAATGTGGTTGTGTGTCCTTGTTGCTAAGTTCTTTCTGCCCTGACTGCATCTGGCCTCCCAGTTGCATCCCCCTGGCACTGTGGCTGCCACTGGAATGTACTTCTCTAGACAGACACACATGAAGATGATTTTAAACTGATGACCTGAATAGCCTTTGTTGATTTGGGGATGTGGAGTTAGTCATATGTGAGCTGTCCCCTGTCCTGTCAATCACTGAGTTGCCTCCATCATCTAATTCTGGATGGTCGTGCTGGCTGAAGCCCTGTGGAGGGCTCAGCACACCTCCACCATCTGCCAACTGGCAAGTTAAGGAGTCAGTGGGGCGCCTTCTGTCATGTCATGGGTTTGCCATTGAGTCCGGAGGCTCTTACTGGGAGATGAAAACACAGTATTGATAAGGCAAACACAGCCCTCAGCGTGCATGTTCTCATTTCCCCAGGGCAGAACAGAAGATACCTCAGGTGATAGCAGACACAATAAAAAAGCCCCTCATGTCCCTGGGCCTACCCTAACTGATCACACCATGGTATGGAACTACTTCTGAACAACAGAGACCTGCCAAGCTCCACCTCTCTCTGGCCTCCGTCCATCTCACATACTCAAATCCTACATAGCACTCTCATTGTCAGGCGCCCCAGAGAGATAAAGGGGAACCTACTCAGGATGATGGGTTATTCCTTTCCTCCTCCCTGTATTGTTGCAGTTATGTATATTGGAGGAGAGTTGGGGCCTCAGATCAAGTAATCAGAACTTCTGACACTAATTTTAATGAGACCCATCAGAGAAAGGGCAGCACCTTCGAAGACAGGCCTGTAAGCATCTTAGAAGCATAGACAGGGTGACTGGTCTCACACAGGAATAATTCACAACCTACTCACATAGCTGATGAACATATTTTGGTTTCTTTCTGTGCAAACACTGTGTTAGGCCTTGGTGGTACCAGGAAAGCAGGAGACATGGTTCTGTCATAAAAGAACCTAGAGTCTGTGAAAGATGCAGCAGGTAAATAGGTGCCCTCCACGTGTGCATATTGTGCCAGGGGTTGTAGAGAGCAGGGTGTGACCTCCAACTGGGAATCAAAGATATCTTCTGTGAAAGGTGGCAGCTGATGGGAATGATGAGTTATGTTTAGCCTAGCACAAAGGCAGGAAGAGGTGCAAACTGAGGGCAGAATTCTCTCAACATTCTATGTGGCCCCCTAGAGGGTTATGGTGGAACAGTGGGAACAGAGAGGGGCCTGGAGTTTGTACAGGCTTAGAGGTCACATAAGAAGTTTGGACTTAACCCAAAGAAAAATGAAGCACCAACTGAGAGCTCCAAGCAGGGCAGTGATTTGCATTTTGGAAAATGTCTCTGATTGCTGAGTGCAACAGGAATTGCAGGGGAGAGGTCTGGGCTGTGGCGGGGAGGCCGGCCCTCAGCAGTGGTCCTGGGGAGGGACTGGTGGCTTCCACATGGTAGTGCAGGGGAGCTGGAGTCCTGAGGTCTTTGGGAGGTAGATTCTCTGGGATCTGGAGAAGGATTCATTCAAGGGTATGAGGTTTAGAGAAGAGTCTGGGTGGGGGTATGTTTCTGGCTTAGTCATCTGTATGGTAAATTTACTAAGACAAGGAACCCTGGTGGCAGTTCAGCAGGATTTGCTGTTTCTCTCTTACTGGGGCTGGGAGCGGTGGGGTTGGGGGAGGGGGGGGGGAGGTGGAGAAAAGAAAAAAGCAACAATGAGAACTGAAGATGTCCCTTCTCAGAAACTCCACCAGTCTTAAAGAGGGGGGTGGCCAGATACACCCCAAGCTCATCAGCTCTTTCTTGGACTTTGAGTGCAATGAGAAGACCAAAAAAAAAAAAAAACATCTCCTCGGGCTGACTTCTGTAGCATCTTCAAGCTAACCCTAGCTCTGCTGGGTGACTTCAGCTGTTCACTCTCTGGCCCCTCCTTCACTGACCTGAACTTATATATAGGTATATCCCAGGCATCATAACGGCCTGCAAACCCACCTTCCCCCTTCACTTTTGATACATAAGTGCATACTATCTCTTTCACCTGGAGCTCAGCCTCCAGACCACCCTTTTCTGAACCTGAGAACCAAATTCAAACCCCATCAAATCCCCAGTCCTCCTAAGATTCTTTTCCAGCTGGAGGCAGAGCCATTGACTCTATTCCTCAGTTCATCATTCAGATGAAACTCTCAAGTAAGTGAAAAGACATCCCAATAACAACAAAAGAAATTGAAGCAGTAATCAAAAAACTCCCAACACACAAAAGCCTGGGACCAGATGGTTTCACAGGAGAATTCTACAAAGCATTTAAGGAAGAGCTAACCCCTATCCTTCACAGACTATTCCAAAAAAATCCAAAAAGATGGGAGTCTCCCAAACTCTTTTTATGAGGCCAACATCATCCTAATTCCAAAACCAAATAAAGACACAACAAAGAAAGAAAACTTCAGGCCAATATCACTGATGAACATTGACACTAAAATCCTCAACAAAATACTGGCAAACCGCATCCAACAATGCATTAAAAAGATTATACACCATGACCAAGTGGGATTCATTCCAGGGATGCAAGGATGGTTCAATATTCGCAAGTCAGTAAATGTAATACATCACATAAACAAAAGCAAAGACAAAAACCACATGATCATATCAATTGATGCAGAGAAAGCATTTGATAAGGTACAGCACCCATTCATGATAAAAACACTCGGCAAAGTGGGAATAGAGGGAGCATTCCTCAACATAATAAAGGCCATATATGAGAGACCTTCAGCCAACATCATTCTCAATGGACAAAAATTAAAATCTTTTCCATTAAGATAAGGAACAAGACAAGGCTGTCCACTTTCACCACTTCTATTCAATATAGTATTGGAAGTTTTAGCCACAGCAATCAGACAAGAAAAAGAAATAAAAGGCATTCAAATCAGAAAGGAGGAAACAAAACTGTCACTGTTTGCAGATGACATGATAGTATACATAGAAAATCCTATAGACTCTACCAAAAAAACTGCTTGACCTAATAAATGAATTTGGCAAAACTGCGGGATACAAAGTCAATATCCAGAAATCAAAGGCATTTCTATACACCAACAATGAAACAGCAGAAGCAGAGATCAAGGAAAAAATCTCATTTGAAATAGCAAAAAAGAAAAAATAAAATATCTAGGAATAAACCTAACCAAAGAGGTAAAAGACCTGTATTCAGAAAACTACACAACACTGAAGAAAGAAATCAAGGAAGACACAAACAAATGGAAACATATACCGTGTTCATAGATTGGAAGAATTAATATCATCAAAATGTCCATACTACCAAAAGCAATTTACACATTCAATGCAATTCCTATTAAAGTACCAATGGCATATTTCACAGACATAGAACAAACACTTCAAAAATTTATATGGAATTATAAACGACCCCGAATAGCTGTTGCAATTTTGAGAAAGAAGAGTAAAGTAGGAGGGATCACAATACCTGAAACTAAACTATATTACAAGGCTACTGTAATCAAAACAGCCTGGTACTGGCATAAAAACAGGCACATAGACCAATGGAACAGAACAGAGAGCCCAGAAATAAGCCCAAGTCTCTATGGTCAATTAATATTTGACAAAGGAGGCAGTAACATAAAATGGAGTAAAAATAGCCTCTTCAACAAATGGTGTTGGGAGAACTGGACAGCCACGTGCAAAAAAAATGAAACTTGAGCACCAACTTACACCATATACAAAAATAAATTCAAGGTGGATAAAAGACTTAAATATAAAACATGACACCATTAAAGTCCTAGAGGAGAACGTAGGTAGGAAAATCTCAGATATTTCATGAAGAAACTTTTTTACTGACATGTCCCCTAGAGCAAGGGACATAAAGGAAAGAATAAACAAATGGGACCTCATCAAAATTAAAAGCTTCTGCACAGCTAAAGAAAACAGTATCAAAATTAAAAGAGAACCAATTGTATGGGAAAACATATTTGCCAATGACACCTCAGACAAGGGTTTAATCTCCAAAACATATAGAGAACTTACACGACTGTACTCTAAGAAGACAAGGAATCCAATTAAAAAGTGGGCAAAGGACTTGAACAGACACTTCTACAAAGAGGACATACAGAAAATCCAAAGACACATGAAACAATGTTCAATATCGCTAGCTGTCAGAGAGATGCAAATTAAAACCACAATGAGATACCACTTCACACCAGACAGAATGGCCATCATAAACAAAGCAACAAACAACAAGTGTTGGAGAGGTTGTGGAGAAAAGGGGACCCTAGTGCACAGCTGGTGGGACTGCAGACTGGTACAACCACTACGGAAAGCAGTATGGAACTACCTCAGAAAACTAAAAATGGATCTGCCTTTTGCCCCTGCAATTCCACTGCTGGGACTCTATCCTAAGAATACTAAAACACCAATTCAAAAAACCTATGCATCCCAATGTTCATAGCAGCACAATTTACAATAGCTAGATGGTGGAAGCAACCAAGATGCCCATCAGTAAATGAATGGATCCAAAAAACTATGGTACATTTACACGATGGAATTCTATGCAGCAGAAAGAAAGAAGGAGCTCCTACCCTTTGCAACAGCGTGGATGGAGCTGGAAAACATTATGCTAAGCGAAACAAGCCAGGCAGTGAAAGACAAATACCATATGATCTCACCTTTAACAGGAACCTAAATAACAAAACAAAGAAACAAGCAAAATATAACCAAAGACATTGAAATAGAGGACAGGCTGATGGTGACCGGAGGGGAGAGAAGAGGAAATTTAAGGGGACAGTGGGAAGGGTTCACAGGAACAAACTTAAAGGACACATGGTCATAGACTAAGGGGAGGGTGGTAATAGGAGGGAAGTGGGGAGGGTGGGAGGGGGGTCTGGATTGGGAGTAAAAAGGAGAAAACTGTATTTGAACAATGATTAAAAAATAATAATAATAATAAAATAAAATAAAAAAGAAAAAAAAAAAAGAAAAGACATCCTCATCCTCCCGCTGGACCCAGAGGAGCACCTGGCAATCTTGACCCTTGAGTTCCAGATTTGCTTACAAGTGGGAATGTCTCCTGCAAAGTGCAGAGCTGGATTTAGCACTGAGAAGGACAAAGGACTGGATCAGACACAGCCTCTGTATCCAGGAGCAGAAACAGGCACTCACCCACCCCACTGCAGTCTCAGATGGGCTGTGATTGGTGTTGCTGTGGGCTGAATTGTGTCTCCCAAAATTCATATGTTGAAGTCTTAACCCCCCAGGACCTCAGAATATGACTGTTTGGAGACAATGTCTTTAAAGAGGTAATTAAGTTTAAATGACATAATTGGTATGGACTGTAATCCAAACTCACTGTGTCCTTATAGGAAGAGGAGATCAGGACACATACACACACAGAGGAAAGGCCACGTGGTGACAGAAGGAGAAGACAATGGTCTGCAAGCCAAGGAGAGAGGCCTCATGAAAAACCAACACAGCTGACACCTTGATCTTGGTCTTTCAACCTCCAGAACTATGAGACAATGAATTTCTGTTGTTAAGACTCCCTCCTCCTGACCCCCAGACTATGGAACCTGGTTATGGCCACTGAGCCTGCTCATACAAGTGCTATGATAGAGAATAAAATGTCATACAGGAGTGACAAGGAGAGAGCCACCAGTCCTGATGAGGCAGGAGTCAGCATCAGGTGACTTGTGTAGGCTCCAGGGTGGACTGGCTGAGGTCCACTGCCATTCCCTGAGTGACAGTTCCCACAGGGATGGATGCTGGAGGGTAGAATAAGGTAAGACAGAAACAGTACAGGTCACAGAATAAGCCCACAGTGAAGGGTAGCCAGCACTTCATGAGCTATTATGGAGGAATCCTGCATCCTATTAGCTGATGTTGGATAGCACGAAGTGGTATAAACACAGAGGGGCTGCGACTGGAGGAAAGGGCCTTCCCAGCCTAGGGGACCTCAGGGAGCCCAGGCTGGGAGTTGGGCTGGACTGACTTGGGGAAAGGAGAGTTACCTGGAAGAATGGGGGATGGGACCCTGGGACAGGGGAATCCACAGGGTGGAAACACTAGAATACCAGACTTTGTCCCCAAGACAAGGCTTGTAAGGCAAAGAAGTGACAAGCAAGAAAGGGAATGCTGGCCAGCTACAGAGGGAAGCAGAATAGAGGGACCAGTTGTGGCTTCTGTGATGCAGAAGAGAGGTCTGTGAGTAATTTTGGTTCTTCTATTTGCTGGGCTTAAATATTTATTTCAATGTTTACAGGCATAAACAATGCAAGAGCCCAGATGCAGCCACCCCCTCCATTTCTTAAAAGATTTCTGTAGAAGAATTCCTGGAAGAGGCAGTTAATGTCTTTGCTTGCTTGCCCTGGGATGCATTCCTGAGAGTAGGGTGCTGCATTTTTGGTGGCTGCAAGGAGGGTTTCTCAGGCTCAAGGCACCTCCTGGGCAGGGCCATGATGAGATGCAGGAGCTCAGGTTTCCAAAGGGAGAAGAGTCCTCAGGGAATTCAGATGGGAGATGGCTAATGAATAATGAAAAAAACTGCGCACCATGCCTGTCCATTTACCAATACTCTGCTGTTTAACTTTTGATCAGAATGGGGTGTCTGTGAACCCTGTCTCTGCAGCAGCAGAGGCTGGCTGTGCCAAACCATCATTTCTTTCTCAATAACCCACATTATTTGGGTAGCAGAGAAGCTGAAAGGTGATTTGGACATTATCTAGTTCAACTCTCCTATTTCACAGATGAGGAAACTGAGGCCCAGAGGAGGGATGTGCTCAAAGCCTTCAGTTTGGTTAGTGCAACAGATAGCATTGTAGGCAGGTGTCATGACTCCCAGTCCAGGGTGCTACAGTGTCCAGCATCCACTGGAGAAAAGCTGCACAGCAGAAACACAATGCAAACCACAGAGGTGGATTTCAAGTAGCCACATTAAAAAAGTAAAATGAAATGAGTGAAATTAACCATAATAATGTATTTCATCCCATATGCAAAATATACAGACTCCCTCTGGACACACTTTTCATTCCAGGAGATCAAAGTGTGCTATTCACACGCTTGCGTGAGGAAAGGATGAGGACAAGGAGTATGGGTCAGACACTCAGTAGCAGCCTTTCTTAGAAGAACATCCAGTGTGCAAGCCCAGTAAACCATACATTTTGCAGAAAATTTGTACTTCTCTCCAGGAGCATTAAGCATATAGAGAAAAATGCCCATGATGAAAGAGTAGGCCGTGATAGACGTTGTCCCAGCCTACAACACACAGAGGACTTTTTATCCAAACACCCATTTCTATGGTGCTTTTAGCTGACAAAGGGTGCCTGTAGGGTGCTGGCATTCCAGCTATCTCCTGAGGTGGCTGGAAGTGGGTGGCAGTGCCAACTCCTGGGAGGAATGCTGGGGCAGAAGTGCCTAGGGATAGAGAGGGGCTGTCCTCATGCTGGAGCCCCTGTGAGGTCAAGCCAGGTGATTAATGTGGAAGTCCAAGCCCCTTGGGTCCAGGAAACTATATCAACTTCCAAGTTCTACCTGGAACTGTACAAAGGTGCAGAGTTTCACTCCTTTCCAACAGTCTGGAATTCCACTGCAGTTCCTTTAAAAGCTATTACCAGCTAGCTTTGCCTCCACTGTGTCCCAAGTTGTCAACATGCATATCTGTGCCAAGTCCTTATTCTCTGGTCTTCTATACAAGTTCTGATATTGGGGCCACTGAACAGGTAGACCAACTGAGGCTGCTGATAAGCAGCAGGTTCCCAAGGTAAAAATCCTAAGAGCAAGCCTGGTATATTCCCCACTACCAGCTGGCCCAATGCGTGGCTTACCTGAGTGCTGATCACAGCAAATGTTCACACCAGTGGGATTGACAAGGTCCTCGGAAAACAAGCAGTCATAGAGTTTCATTGCATAGAATTTGCTTCTAAATCTATGCTGTCAAACACATCTAGCCATTGAGCCTCTAAAATGTGGTTAGTTCAAACTGAGATGCACTATACGTGCAAAATATGCACCATATATCAGAGACTTAGTATGAGAAAAAGGATGTAAAATACCTCATTGAACATGTTTACACTGATTTCATGTTAAAATGATAATATTATACATATATTAGATTAAACACAATGTATTATTAAAATTAATTTCAAGCATATCTTTTGACTTTCAATGTGACTACTTTAAAATTGAAAATGGCAAGTGTGGCTCCCATATTATTCCTATTGGCAGCACTGTTCTAGTGAAGCATTTCATTTGCAAGGCCACTTCAGTTGGGCTTTGACTAGCAGTGTGGTGACTGACGGCATAAGCATGGTGGTTGTTGAGCAGGACAAGGACGTGACGTGACAGCATTGGCTGAAGTGCCCTGTCCTTTGCCCCATTCACCACCCTGGATGCCACAGCTTACTTAAGCATGCAGTGAGGAACCATCACTGAGGCCCAGGTGCCTCCAGTGCTCCACTTCTGGGGTCAGCGGGAAACCTGGAGCAGGGCATCGCCAAAGGGGGACTCAGCTATGCAATTTATTGTCACCCTTTAGAAATGGACCATGAAATCTAGAGCTGAACTTTGGGGTCTGTCCACACGAGGGATCTTTTTGATGATGGAACTGACCTGTGCCTTGATTTTCATGGCAGAACAATGAATCTACATAAATAATAAGATAACCCACACATGCACCTGTATAATTTCATGCAACTGCTTGCAAATCTACAACTATCTGAAAGTAAAAATGTTTGATAACAACAACCAGGGCCATATGTGTATACCCATGGTCATAGCAGCATTACTTATAAGAGTCAGAAGATGAGAGAAACACAGTGTGTGTGGATAGATGAATGGGTAAACAAAATATGGAATATACATACAGTGGAATATTAATCAGCCATAAAATGGAGGGAAAATGTGACACATGCTACCACGTGGGTGAACCTGGAAGACTTTATGCCAAGTGAAATAAACTAGTCATAAATGGACAAATATTGTTTGACTCCACTTATATGAGGTACCTAGGGTCATCAGATTCATAGAGACAGCAGGTAGCATGATGGTTGCCAGGGGATGGGGAGAATGAGGAGTTCTGTACTGGGTCCCGATTTGCACTTTTGCAAGATGAGAAGAGTTCTGCACTTGGGTGGTGGTGATGGTTGCACAATGATGCAGCTGTGCTTAATGCCACTGAGCTGCCCACAATGGCTAAGATGGTAAATTTTATATTGTGTATTTTATTACAATTTTAGAGCATTTAAAAATTAGGGCCTTTTGACCTAAAGATCAAGTGCTGTCTTTATAATTTGCCCTGTTCAAGGAAGTAGAACCAATAAGATGTTGAGCATATTAGTAGGAACTGGACTCCCAGCTTTTTGGTAGTTAACCTGTAGGAGAAGAAGCAGAGCATGCCCTCTGCAAACATGCTGGGTGTTGGCGAAGGTGTGGGCCAGGGAAGCCCACATCTCACCTCAAACACATCATATACCCAGGTAGATCTCTCATGCCACCCAAAGGTGGAACTAAACCTCTTAGTACAGTGTTAGCCTTGATCAAAAGTATTAGTAACTGTGGATGTCAGGGAGGTGAAAATCTAGATGGAAATGTTAATTCCTAGAGCACAAAGGGGTTAGGGAAGGCAAAGACCGATCTCAGTATTGGTAAATCAAATCTACTTTGATATGTGATGCAGGACTGGCATTTGAGGGGAAATTTCTCAATACGACTCACTAAAGTTATAAGATGTTTCCTGTACTAATGCAGATTGACTGTATGGGTCACACCGACTGTACAGCTTAAGTAGACTTGCCTGCATTTCCTACTTGACAGGAAAGGTGTGAAAGAACCCACTGAGAAGGTGGGGCAAAGGGCCTCTCTGTACCACAAGAAATCAGTTGCCCAAAGGAGAGGACCTCAATGGACTGTGAGTCACTCTGAGACCAGGGTGGGGGTGGGGAGGAAGGAACTGCCAGCCTGCAGGTGCCTCCTTTCTCCAATCACAGATCACAGGGGACCAGTTTGGGTTATGGTGCATTCCAGAAGATTATTATGTCTTTCCCCTTAAATGCACATGGGCTCATCCCAAGCCCCTGAACTGCCTGGAATGTTTAAGAACACCAGATAACTCAGCCAAAATTTTCAGCCTTTGGGGCATTTATGAAGACATTCAGTGTCTATACCACCCCACTCTTAACCTCTGCCATCGCCATCACACAGAACCCGTGTCAGACAGCAGCCTTGGTGGTCTGCCTTTGACCTGGATGAAGGCATGTGACATCTACATGATTCTACTCTGTTCATAATGTTTCCTCAGCCACTGCTCCTTGAGCCAAGACATTCAACTTGAAAAACAGTATTGTTTTCCCTCTTGGTCATTTAAGTCAAGGGAAATTATTGTGTGGTGACACATAAATCCCAGAAAGTTTGGTTTGAAAAGTTCCCTAAAGTGTGGGTGTGTCCATAAAACAAGCCTGAAGTCTTCACTGGAACCCCCTCAGGAGACCGTCCAGACTCACAGATGCCCTCATTAGCAACTTTGGGCAGCTCCCTATGGGACATAGAACTTGTCAACTCAAAAATGAGTCTACAAACTAGAGTTTCCAGAGTTGCTAGAGAACATCATGTTTCAACTCAGTTAAGGACAACTCTTTCATGATCCAAATCCCTCTGATAAAGTCATTACAATGTGTCCCAAATGAACTAGCTCTTCTCTTTGAGAAATCTTTCTTTGATTTTACTCAACCCAGCAATAATCATCTTTTTTCTGAGGGTGTTTGTTTGTTTGTTTGTTTGTTTGTTTAATATGCCTGAAAAGAATGCATATGCAAAGAATTGAGACATAAAAAGCATTGGTTCAACACTAATGAATCTACTAGAATGAGGACTTGGGAAAGGTGGAGATTGCCTAAACATTTAAAAAAACTGAAAACTGCAGCCAAAATAAGCTGATAAAATCCCTATTAACACTTATGCAAAGTCTTCATAAGACTCTGTCCATGATTTTTTTTTTTTAACTAGAGAGACTCAGTTGGCTGCTATAGGGTTCCTAATGCAAAATGGAAATTAGGAGACTCCCCTGCCTGGTCCTCATGTTGTTAGATGTTCTCTCCACCTTCACCCCACCCTTGCTTTCATCATGAAACAGGTCTCCATCCTCATAACTTGAAAGGGTATGTTCATCATTCCAGAGATGTCTATCTTCTAGCACCACACCTCAAAATACCAGGTCTTCAGCTGTGATCTAGAACACCATATCATGCACTGGTAAGCTGCGCATCTATGCTAATCATATAAGACCATGGCTGACAAGGATAAAATATTGTTTTTTAAAAAACTATGTACTCGACCCATTTGGTATTTTTCAAGAGGTACAATACTTTTCTTCATTTATCAGTGAAAGAAGTTAGAAATTAACTTCAAAAAAAATCAGCAAATGGCTAACAAATGTCCGTGGAAGTCCATGGCATTTATAGTACCTCCTAGAGAAGAGTGGGGGGGGGCAAGATAGTTCTACCCACTTTCATGAGTTTCATCAAACACTGAACCTACTCAAGGGTGGAGAGAAAAGACAACTTTCAAAAAGGACTATGTCATTAAATGAGGCATTTACTAACTTAAGAGCACCAGGCAGGGAACATACTCTAAACTAGGTCTAGGAAGCTGAATGTGGAATCACTCCAAGCCCCTCCCCTAAAGGGCTGTTCAATGGTTAATGAATTTCTAAAAGATGACTAAATAAAAACAAATCCCACACACACTCTCCTGCCAAAAAAAAAAATAAAGAAAAAACAAAAACTAGATGTCCCAGATCACTCCCGAGTGGAACTCAGGAGCAGCTTCAACCACCCAAATCAGTCTGTTGCAGAGTCATCAGAAGCATGTCTGGCTTTTGAACAAACAAACAAAAACATTTTTGAAACAACAGATTGAAAGTTAGTACTGATCACTTTTCTGATAACACACAATTATTCAAAAATAACTAGTATTGAGAGGGGGATAGGGACCCTACCTATGGCCCTTGTTTCACATGAGTGCTATGGGTAGGTGCAGGGTACTTGTCATTATTGCAAAAAATTTTAATTTTTAATCTTCAGTTTAATTTAAATATTGTTTTTAGTATGATGCTGACACCAGCTGTGCAGAAAGGGCTCTGGAGAGATGCTCAAGCAGCATACACCTGTGACCCTTCTGCGGTCTGGAGACTCCAGGGCAGCCAATACTGCTTCATCAAACACATTCTCTAGGCCTTGCTGTGTGAGTGCAGAACATGCCACACACTTGGCAGCCTTCAGGTCATGGGCCAGCTTTTCAGCAGTCTCTGGAGTGATAGGTTTCTGTTTTTTCTTGGCAAGTTTCTCAAGAGCTGAGGGGTCAGCTCTGAGATCAATTTGGGTCCCAACAGGCAAGAAAGGAGGTTTGGACAGTGCTGAGTTATCTCAGGCACTGACTTGTCTTTCACATTTTCAGCTGAGGATGGAGAGACCACTGGAAAACAGACTAGAAATATATCTGTTTGTGGATAACTCAGTGATTGTAGTCTGCCATAACCCTCTTCTCCTCAAGTATCAAAAAGTCCAGGAGTACACAGCCCTCCAGCAATCATAACTGTGACTGCATTGTTGTCAAACACAGTCGGTACATAGTCAGATGGAAATTTGTTCATGTGCAGGATATCAGGAGATATGTTTTACTAATGGCACCATCACCCACAACAATGCACTTAATTGTCTGCATTGCTGAAACAGCTTTCTATTCACTTTAGATATTTCAAATCTGATGATGACCCTAGCTTCTCTGCCGAGGTGGGCAGCACTGAATAATTATTTCATGAGCGCCTATGTGTCAGTGTAGCAATGCCACTGACTCTAACTCCCCCTCCTCATGAAGAAAATTACTTGCCTAGGGCCCTTCCACAATCATCAAAATATTCATTGAAAATGATGCTACAAATAGTGTATTGAGATGGAAAGATGGAAGGGGTTACAAAATAGTATTCATTTAATGCCATTTTTGTAAATACATAGTATGTGTTTAATCCCACTTGTGTAAATGTATTTTTATAGATAAACAAGTATATAGACAGATAGATATTCATGTGTATATTTGAATACAACAAATTTGAGAGGATATGTACAAAAACATCCATAGTGTTCTCTAAGTAGTAGAATAAGTTTTTTTCTTTTAGCTTCTCTGTACATTTTCTAGGGAAATGAATTGACATAAAAAAAAAACTATGTTGTAAAGGAAACCTTGGCAGTGAGAGTAGCCAGTAGCAGAGGTTGTGGAATTGACAGAATTGATGCGTGTGTGTGTGGTTTGGGAAGTGCAGAGTTCTGAATGAAATCATGGGCATTTCTACACAGATATTTCAGGACTACACAAAGAAAAATGTAAATTTTGTATTTTTCCAAAGTGACTGGGATTAACAGGTATACACAGTTGACCATTCAACAGCATGGATGTAAACTGTGTGGGTCCACTTTATACACAGTTGTTTTTCAAGAAATACTATAAATATATTTTTATTTCTTATGATTTTCTTAATAACATTTTATTTTTGCTAGCTTACCTTATTGTAAGAATACAGAATACAATGCATATAACATGCAAAATATGTGTTAATCAATAGTTTATATTATTGGTAAGGCTTCCAGTCAACAGTAGGCTATTAGTAGTTAATTTAGGGGGGCATCAAAAGTTTTACATGGATTTTCAACTGTATAGGAGGTCAATTCCCCAAACTCCATGTTGTTCCAGGGTCAACTGTACACCTGTGTGTTTGTGTATACTTATTAAATATGTGATTACCAAGGAGTCTTTATGATGGCTAGAATTGTCAATATTTATATTAATATGTATTAGTGTATCAATCTTAGCCCTTACACTGGCCTTAATGATAATGAATCCCATTGCTTATACAATATCCACTAATCAACATAAATTTAGGTGTATTATTTATACTAGCCACATCAGGCCTAGCTGTTTAGTCTATTTTCTGATTAGGATGAGCTTCAAATTCAAAATGTGTCTTAATCAGTGCACTCTGAGAAGCAGCATGAGTAGCTTCATATGAAGTAACTCTAGTAATTATTCTATTATCAATACTATCATTCACATATATATTAAATGATATCTTTGCAACGCCCTCTTGGAAAATGAGAAAGGACTCTTCTCTGGCCCTTCCTTTGTTTTTCTGTTCGGGTCAAAGGCTGGAGAAAAGAATAGGAAAAAGCTAAGAGAGCTAATTTGATCAACTAAAAAACAGTATAACTTTACCAATGCTGGGAGGCGGGGGTGACAATACACAAAATGGGGAAGGAAGTTACAAGATCATGAAGAAAAGGGTGGGAGAAGCAGGGAGGAACTGGTGCAGCAGGGATTGTTTTAGAAAAAAGTGAAAGGAGAGTGGGAGAGATTTGAGCAGCTGAAGGAGAGAAGGGAGGTGGAGAGACGGGCAGGCAACATTAACTACAAAAAACTGCGCAGCCTAACACGTTTGCTTCACCCCACCCCCAACAAGAAAACCTTCAGTAAAGAGTTGCATTAACTTCTCAGTTTGGGGCTCCAGTTTGTATTTGGCATGTACCGGTTGTCAGATCAGGACTCCCTTTGTCTTGCTGGAAGGAGAATCCAATCACCTGGGAAGGTGAGGGGAGGCCCTGAGACAGAGGGGAGCAGCCAGGCTGTCTGTGCTGGTCAGCACAGGGCAGCTGCCATCAGTAGCCCCTCAGCCCCATGCCCCAGTGACTCCTGCACCCCCCACAGAAGCCCCAGTCTCAGCATGTCACTGTTCTGGCCACAGGCTGCTGAAACAAAGTCCTACAAACTGGTGCCTTTAATAAGAGAAATGCATCATCTCACAGCTCTGGAGGCTGAAGTCCAAAATCAAGGTGTTGTCAGGGCTGGTCCCTTCTGAGGGCTCTGAGGGAGAGCCTGCTCCCTGCTCCTGTCCTTCCCTTGTGAACAGCTGTCTTCATCTTCATGTGGCCTTCTGTGTGTCCTGTGTCCAAATTTTCCCTTCTTATGTGGGCCTTAGTCATACTGGATGAGGGCCCACTCTAATGACCTTATTTTAACTTGATCACTTTTGTAAAGGTCCTATATACAAATAAGGTGACATTCTGAGGTATCAGGGACTAGTTAGGACTTCAGTGCTTAAGTTTAGGACTTGGGAAGACACAACTCAACCTCTAACACCCACTGACAGCCCGAGGCCCATGCAGGCCTGCATCTTGGAGGTCACTCTGGAGGAAGAAACCCCTCTCCTTTCCCTCCACACTCATGGCCAAGCTGTCACTTCCTTGCCTTCTCATAGCATCTTGCAAAAATTCCTCAGAACTCTAGCTTGGTGGTCTCACCCTTTCCTGTTCTCAGCCAGGACACAAGATTTTTTCCTACGCTGCCGTCTCTCTGGTGAATCCAACGGCAACAGGAGAGAGGCAAACCTCAAAATCAGACTCAAATTCTCCTGTGAAGAGAGAGCTGCCCCATGTTTTGAGGCTCGCAGGTTTACAACCATCCTGGAGTGGGGAGGTGTCTGAGAAAGGGCTGGATAGTTCTCTGCTCCTGCCCCAGCCATGCCTGGAACACACTTGGGACTTAGCCTCATTTCCAGGGGCTCCTCAAGCCCTTCTCTGCTCCTCATCTGCTCCTCATCTGCTCCTCAAAGCCTGGATTCCCTGCTACACATTCCAGGGAGGGTCTGGAGCTAGAGAGACTGGGGAGCCAAGGGCATGTTCAGGCCACATGGAGTCACTTGGGAAAGGCTGAGGTAAGGGTGAACAACTGGACAAAGGGGCACAGAGAGGCATTACCTGAGGAAAGTGGCGAGAAAGGGATGGATCCCTGGGAGGGATCTGTTGCCTGGAGAGGCACAAGTGCTCCACCTCCTCTGGTTAGGCAGGTGGAGTGCATGGTTTGCCTTGAAACTCAAACTCCTGGCATGGAACATGGCAGAATGCTGCTTGTGAGAGTAGCAATTTACACTTGAATCATGTCCTAAAGATTCATAATTGTAAATCTTCTTCAAACTAATGGTTTTCTTTCTGAGGACCCAGGCATGACAAGATTTCACACACAGGCTCCTGCAGAAGGAGAGAGGAACAGACTTCAGAGCGCTGTTTCAGCCTCTGCCCCAGCCTCCTCCTGAGCTCCAGGCAGGCTCCCCAATACTGTTTCCCTGGGGAATGGTGTCATGGCTACAAAAGTCTGCACGCGCGCACACACACACACACACACACACACACTGCTGGTTGAGAGAAGGAGTTTTATGTGCATATACAGTTACTCAATGTATAGACATTCAATTAGCCTATGCTCTCTTTTCAGGATCACATCTTCTACAAACTGACATGGAAGTCTATAATTTATTTCTGGTGAGAAAGATTATCTTCAACACAACGAGGGACAAATTCTAAGTTGAAAGGAGCGCTCTTTCCAGGGAAGATATGCCAGCATCAAGAGTAAGAAACTGTCAGAAGATCAACCTTTAACTTGGATGCTCTTGGTGGGTCCTGTGTGTACCAAATTAGCATTTCAAAATTAAGCCAACTGAGAGGACCAGCTCTTCTTCCCCAAGGAGGCCACGAGAGCCAAAATCTTCTGCAGATCCAGCTGCCTCTGTGGGAAGCCACCTTTGGGGAGAGAAACATCTGAGCTGGTGAGACTGCCAGTCTTCCTGGGCTTCACATTCCTCCTCTGAAGGAAGGACATTGTGGGGCCATTTTCCTGATATTCCCATCCTGGGGACTAAAAATTCTTACACTTGGGCACAGGGTGCCATAAGCAGAGTGGCTGGAAGGAGAGACATCAGGTGATAGCCTGCTCTATGACCCACCTTAATTCCGTTCCCCAGTCTCAGTGGGGCACCTTCTCCATGGGAAGCACTGTGCTCAGGGGCAGGGGGTTTGTTAGGGTGTGGTGCACAGAGGAGAAAGGAGTGGCCCTTCCTTTGGGAGCTTCCAGGACAGCTGGGGAGAGAGAATCTTAGGCACAGATGATTAAAGGTCCTTTCGATATGGAAAATGCCATCCAAAAGGTGCACCACTCTAGTCCCAGGGGCACCACAATGAGGCAGGATCCAGTCTGGAAGAATGGGGAGGCTTTCGGGTGCACCTGGCAAACTCACCTGCATTCTATCACAGGACTTGCTCTTTCTGGATTCTTGGCCTATAAATTCCTCTAGCCATCACAAATGCACTTTTGCAGGAAAGTAGAATTTCAGTGTTAGAAACAACCGTCAAATCCATTAATCCTAGCACTGGCCTCATGCTGGAGCCCAGCAGGGATGAAATGACATTTGTTTTCTTTTTGGTCACCCTCCAGATGGGTACTCATTACCTGTGGTCAGGGGTTGGGACTACCTGAGCACCACTGAGAGGCACCTGGATTGTAGAGCCTGCTTCTGGCATTAGACAGTGGGAAAGCTGGGGAATAATGCTCCCTATTTGTTTGGCATGGCCAGGACCCCAAGCCCAGGGATTCAGGGCCTCAGTTTGCATCTCACATGCTGTAACCTGAACACAGCTCCTCTAGCACAGCATGCACCTCTCCAGGCAGCCAGCCCACCCTAGAGCAGAGCGCAGCCTGCCCTCCACAGCCTGCTCCCCCTCTAACCATGGAGTCTATGGTAGGCTGAGCTTTGGTAGGGCTCCAGCCTGGCAACCCAACTTAGCCTGTGCATTGTGCTTTATTTAGACTTGCCGCTCACCTTGCTTTGGAAAGTTCTAATATCACTGACATCTCTTTATTTCTGCCATGGCCCAGGGGTTCCAGTTCCCACTTCTAAATGCATCCGAGGTTCTTATGAGCATAGGATCCATGTCTCTACTGAGTTTCTCCCTGTAAAATCGCATTATTCATATTATCGTCAGCTTCAGTCCCAAGTCACCTCCAATGTGTTTTTCAACCCCCCTACCCACTATTGACTCCCCACCAACCCCCACCTTTTCTCAATTTCAATGGCCCTTTTGGCCTGCACCTCACCAGGGAATACACCCTATCACACCCTGCCTCCTGCTGGCTCCCACACTTTCCTCTCTGCCACCTCCTCCCAGTTAGCATGCACCTGAAGGGTTTTGTCTCATTTGCCTCTGAACTCCTTTGAAGCACATAGTAAGATTCAGTGAAAAAAAATGAATACAATTTAAGCTCTGCCCTCAAAAAAATCTCATAATCAATCTCATAATCTATGGGGTGGGAGGGCAGGGAAATTATTACAAATCCTTGCCAACAAGCAGGAGTGTGTGCAAGAGACAGAGGTGACCCAAAGTTGATAATTATGACTCCTCAGGACACATTTGAGCGATTGATAAACAAGAGATGCACACAGTTGGTTTCTTCTTTCTCTGCTTATTTGCCATTACATCCAAAGACCAAGTCATCTTCTTCCCTGCAACACTACCTCTTGGTTTCACACTAAAGCAAGGAGGAGTGTTACCATGACATCATGACAATTGCATTGGTACGATGATTTATAGTCTTCAGAGAATTCTGTGAACAAAGCATTTCTATAGGCCAGTTGTAGGCTGGATGGCTTTTGCAGCTCCTTCTAGATTAAACCCCATGTTTTATGGAAGAGATTTCAAGTGACTTTCCTGAGTTCCCAAAGTGGGGTGGACATGGAACTGGAACTACACATTGCCACATGGCAAAGCCACTCTGCCAGCTGTGTCTCCTTTTTCACCCTCTCCTAGAGCTACCCTCTCTTTATAGCTCCCTTCAGATGATCTATTGGGCAGGATCCTGGCTTTCAAAACAATGCTATGGCAGGTCATGATGAGACCCAACTTACCTAGTGATGACAGATTACCTGTCAAGAAGCCTTTATAACCATGAACATTGTCTTTCCAACCTGGGCCTGGAGGTTCTCCAAACCAGTTGCCCCTGATCAGCAGTCCCCTCCCTGTAAGGTTTTCTCCTGCTCCCACAAGAGTTAAAGCCTGTCCTGATTAGGTTTAATTGCCATACTAGTGAAGATGTGTCCTTCATTTAAGAAATCAGAGAGCCTATTTTTGTGTGCATTGATTTCTGTAGGGGCCAATTCTAAGATTATTTCTATGTCAATAGGAGTATAATAGCAGTATTCATGTTGGTGAAATGGATTCTTCAGAACAACAACAACAATCCTGATCAGTAGTGTTTGCTGATTTCTATGGTGCAAATACTCCCACCATAGTCAATTTCAAACTGCCAAGGCGATGGCATCATGGAGCTGGCAAGCTGCCACTGCACATGGTGTTGGAAAGCAATGTGCACCCTTGGCTCTTAATAAGCTAGTAAAAGTGACTGCTGCAGCCACCACATTTGCTGAGATTTTTCTATGAGCCAGGCACCTTTTTAGTCTCACTAAATCCAAGCACTTCACTATGATTTATCCATAAAAATAAAAGTAATAGAAATGCTTATCTCACAGGTTTTGTAAGGATCAAATGAAGTAATACATGCAAAGTGACTTTGAGTAAGCAGTGCCTGGCACATAGTAAACACACAATAAACAAACAGAACCAGAACTGTCATTATTTCTACATATGTTTCTACATTTCTACATATGTTATCTCATTTAGTCTTCTCAGCAGCCCAATGAAGCAGATGTCCCTCAGACAGCTGGCAGGGGCTCCTGCTTGGTGAGCATGTGTATGGTTAGAGCTAAGGACACTGTGTACACCCTGCTGGTCTACTCAGAAGGCAGTGTTACACATTCATCTTTTGGCCCCAACCTCCAATTTACCAGACTTCCCTGAGGACAAATGTGATGGTTAATTTTGTGTGTCCACTTGGCTTGGCTGAGGAATGCCAGAGAGTTGGTAAAATATTATTTCTGGGTGTGTCTGTGAGGGTGTTTCTAGGAGACATTAACATTTGAATCCATAGACTGAGCACAGAAGATCGCCCTCCCCAGTGTGGGTGGGCCTCATTTAGCACATAAGGGCCTGGATACAACAAAAAGGCCAAGGGAGGGCTGATTTTCTCTTTCTCTCCTTGAGCTGAGACATACATCTTCTCTTGCACTTGGATATTACCACTCCCAGTTCTCTGGTTTGAAGACTCAGACCTTCACTCTCCTGATTCTCATCTGAATTATACCACCGCCTTCCTGATATTTCAGCTTGTAGAGGACAGATTGCGGGTCTTCTTGGTCTCTACAATGGCATGAGCCAATTCCTGTAACAAATATCCACTTCTGTATCTCTATATATGCTCCACAGGTCCTGTTTCTCTGGAAACCCTGACTAATACAATGACAAAGTGGGGAACTCTGAGAAGAAGAGGCACATGAAGAGAACTCTGGCAACAGATAAGGGCATTTTAACTGCAAAGAACAACACAAACTAAATGAGAGAACTGGGCAGAAGTAACCTCAGATGGTTAGCTAGAGCCAACAAGTGGGCCAGCTACAGCCCGCTGGGGTGGCTTCAGCACTAGCACCCATGGGGCCATATCACACATCAAGCCACTTACAGGTGCATTGGCCCATCTTGCCCCACCACTGGGGCAGGTCCTGCAAAACACCTATCAAGTGCACTGGACACCGAACTACCCAAGAGGGCTCTGAGGTAGTGTTGAAAGCAGGTGGCTTCCTTCTCACTTGATCAATACTTATTCATTCCAATCAGAACATCCTCTTTCTCCCCACCTGTCTTTCTTCATTTCAGACACATGTGAGCATGGTTTTTGAGAAAAGGACGCAAGGGTGCTTTGTTGGCATGTGTGTGAAGATGAGGTGGGCTCACCTTGGCCTGTAAGTGCCAAGTTCTGGGGATCTTCATTTCCTGTTCGTGAGGTGTGAGTGACTCTGCCACAGTACGTGCTTGAGGGAGGGGAACCTGAGTGCTCATGACTGCCCAGGCCAAGTCTCGGTTGGGCTGGGTGGGGGTGAGCCTGGGGCTGTCTTAGAACTGCTTCTCTGAGGTATGAAGCTTGGCAACCTGGGCTCCCCACACACTCAGAGACAGCTGAGGCTGTAGACGGCACCCTAACCAAGCTGCCCAGGGCAGGGGTGCACAATGGGGGCTTTTTCCTGTAGAATACAGGAATATTCCATGAGAAAGAAACTGAGGAGAAAAAAATGTCTAAATATCTGTTTTTGCTTCCTACGCCTCACCCACTCAAAACATTAACTTCATACCAAGCTCCCACTAATCGGTGTCCAGCAACTTGAGGCAGGCAGCCCCCAAAGCATCGGGAAAGGATGGAGGGAAGCCGAGTCCATGATAGTTCGGCTGGATGTCACAGCCCCACTGTCTTAGCCCTGAGCTTCATGCTTCCAGCATGTCTTAAATATTTGATGGAAACGTTTCCACAGGTCTTTTCCAAGAGTTCCAAAGGTGGAAATGTTTTTGCCTGATTGTATTTTCTTTACATTTTGTTATTTTTTGGTAAGTAGAAAGAGTATACCTTCAGACTGCTACATTAATTGGTAATTTCAAGTTTCTACCCTTTCTCTCATACCTACAACCCAAGTTAGAGCACAACTGCAACAGTTTCAGCTACAGGCAGGTTTGTAACTTTGGGGAAGTGAAGAAAGACAATTAGCTTTTGTCTTACTCTCCCCCTGTTATAATGTTTGACCTTTCAGCAGGAGAATGAGGCTTGTTCCTTCACAGGATCAAGGAGCCTACCTACATTCCACTCCTGATAACCATTCTGATCACCTAAGAGAAAAGAGGGCAACTGTGCTACCTAAAAATTGATTTCATTCACACCAAGAGGCTCAGAGGCAATCAAAAAAAATTTCAGAAAGGGCCTCTGGGCTTACTATTATCAGATAGCAAAGGAGATTTTAAAGCTACATTAATGAAAACGATTTGATTCTGATGCATAAACAGATCAATGAGCCAAAATAAAGAGTCCCAAAAGAGATAAGAAAACAGAATAATTTAATACATAAGAAGGGAAAATTTCCAGTCATTGAGGAAAAAGTGGAAAAATATTGTTGAAAAAACTGGCTAACCATAGGGAGAAAAGTTAACTGAATCCTCATATCCTTAAAAATTAATTACATGTAAAATTATATTTTAAAAAACTAAAAAATACCAGAAAGGAACATGAGGTAATACTTTCATATAGTCTTAGGAGAGAAAAAAGCTATTCCAGTTAAGAAAATACTCAGATGCCATAAATAAAAATATCGATGAGGTTAACTATGTAAATATTTAAAATGTCATCCATACCAAAAATACTAAAATGGTATTAAAATACAAATGAAAAGGTGGGGAAATATTTGAAAGACAGGTTATGGACAAAGCACTAACATATAAAAGGCTTAAAATAAAAAATAGGGTGTGTAAACCATAAGTGAAAGGACAACTCAATTTTTTAACAAGCAAAACATATAAATAAGTAGTTAACAGAAAGAACAAAGCCAGAGAGCAAGAGAAAGAAATAAAAATGGTACATAAAATGCAAAGAAAAAAAAACAAATTAAAATCTATAAAATGTATTACCACAAAGGTGGATAAAGATTAAAAAGTTTGCTCATGCATGGCATTGATTAAGATGTGGGGAAACAATGGGCAAGGGGAACATAAGCAGGAGTGAACTTTTCCAAGGGCAGTTTGGTGGTATCTGTCCAAACAAGAATGTACATATGTACCAACTGCACATGCAGGAACTCATCTTGCAGGTGCATGGCCCCATATATGAACAAAGACATCAGGCACTCCCAACCACTGTCTGCAACGACTAAAGACTGGGAACCACTGCAATGTTCACCAAAAGGAGACTGGCTAAATACATGATGAATACTCACACAAAAGCAACCCTAAAAGGGTACAGTGATTCTATATGTTCTAAGTAGAATAATCTCCAAGATTGCTAAATTGAAAAAGAAAGAGGCAGAACAACATGTGTGTCATACAACATGAGCGTGTGTGCAGGCACACACTTGGACATTCATTCAACAAAGATGTGCCGAGCAGCCACCATGTGCCAAGAACAGGTCTAAGCCCTATGATCACAGCAGTGAAAAACAGATGAAAACTCTGCCTTCAAGAGCTTTTATTCTCATAAAAGAAAAGCAATAATCAATAAGTAGAGTCTGTGGTGTGCCACAATAACCAATGGTTGTTGGTGTCAATTCAACACCAATAGGAATCCCCAATTTGGGGTGCAGTGAAGAAGGAAATTTTATTCAGTGCCAAACAGCTTGATTGTAATCTAGCATGGCTGTGAAAACAACATCGCTGTGAGGTGGCCAGGGCCAGGCCCCTTTTTGGGGAGACAACCCTGGTCTGCTCTACTCTGGCAAGACATCTTCAGTGATTCGGCTCAACCGGGGAGTCATGCTCAGCAGTCTTGGTAGAAAAAGAATATGCACTCTCAAGGCAGAGGGAAGCAGGTTTATATCGACAGAAGTCCCCACCCCTGCTGCCTGATTTGTCCATCCTTATGCAAATGAAGACTCTGAATCCTCTCAGTGTGATTGGTCCAAAAGACTGTCTTTGTTGGTGAGAATAGAGCTGCTCGGATTGGTCAAAATATGCAGCTCTGATTATATGGGGAAAGCCTCAGTCTTATTGGTTGAAATAAGATTCCAGGAACTCCATTAGAAGGGTTGCCTCAGAGGGCAAAAACACAGTGCAGGCAGGCAAGTTCAGTGCAGAGGCAAGCAGTTCAGTGTGGCTTCTCCCTGAAAGTGTAGTTGGTATGGGAGGCCCCTATGTAGTAATGGCTGCTAGACTATTTTTTAAAATCTGAGTCCAGTTACCCACCTGGAGTCCTGCTTAGTAGATATATTCTTTCTCAGTATTCACAGCCACATGGTAGAAAGATATAAGAAAAATGAAGAAGGGGGATGGGTGAAAAAGGTGAAGGGAAATATAGTCAATAATATTATGATAAGTTTGCACAGTGACAGATGGTTACTAGAATTAGTGGAGTGATTACATTGAAAGATACAGAAATGTCAAACTAATAATATGTTGGACACCTCAAACTCATATAATATTGTATGCCAACTATACTTAAATTTTTTTAAACATGAAATAAGAGACTTGTGGACTTACCGTGAAGATGGCAGCATAGGTAAACATGGTACTTGTATCCTCTCACAACCACATTAAAATCACAGCTGAACTACAGAACAACCATCATTTAGAACCACCTGAAATCTCTCTGAATGAACATCCTACAAGTAACAATTTTAAAGAAGCCATATTGAGACTTCCAGGGATGTGAAACAGGCTGGTTCCACACCCACATGTGGCAGATAAAAATCTGGAGTGATATCTCAGCTGTAGAGTTCCCCCCTGAGGAGTGAGGGGTCCCAGCCCCACACCAGTTCCCCCAGCCCAAGGTTCCAGGGCCAGGAAGAGAAGTCCCCATAACTTCTGGCTATAAAAATCAGCAGGGATTATGGCTGAGTGAGACAGAAGGCTACTGGAGGCCCAGGCAGTTCTTCACAAAGGGCCCATACATGGATTTACTTGGATTCACTACCTCTGAGCTCTAGCACTGGGGCAGCTGCTTGGGGGCAGCAGAAATATGGAAAGGAACTGAATTGTCTGGCATCAGAGTGAGAGAGATAGAGGGAAAACTTTGTCCCAGACAGAAGTGTTGGTAGAGGCCATTGTTCCTTTGATGAGCCCTCCCCCCACAGAATGGCAGGCAGGGGCCACATATAAGTCTCCATCAACCTGGCTGTCACTGGTGGTTCCCTGAGACCCCACCACACCCAGCTTGTAGGGTCACTCAAGCTGTCCAGTGGCATTCGCATACAAATGCCCTGTATTGGCTCATGCTTTAGACTTTTGTAAAATCTCTCAAACAAGCAGCATTTAGTCTCAAAGTGCCCTGTACCTCTCACTAAGTGGCCCCAGACCCTGCACTAGCAGTAATTGGCCTTGGTTCATAGCCTGGCTCTGCCTGGGCACCTCCAAACCTAGTATGAGTAACGACTATCTGCGCATTGCTTTGTAGTTCATGCTGGTTGGCCCCAAGCAGAACACAGATGATGAGTGACCTTGGCCTGCATCTCCTAGGAGGACCCAGAACCAGTGCACCCAGTGAACAGCTTCGGACCACATTGGAGCACCACCACCCAACAAAACTCCACAAGCAACACACTGAAGGGGCAGTCTCAGTGGGCACCAGAGCCCCACTGAAGTAAGTTCTGCTTTGTGGGGTGGGCCCTTGCACAGCTGATCCTCCACAGTGGTTGGAGGTCAGTGGTCAGTGGTCAGTGGTCATAGCCAGTCCTTGCAGCTGATTGGCCTGAGGGGGTAAATCCCTACCTTAGACATGCCAACAACAATTAAGGCTCAACAACAACAGGCAGATGTTCACAGCTCACATGTGGAGGTACCTCAAGTACCAAGGATGGGTGATAGGGGAGGCTGTGCTACTGGACCCTGCAGTACACCTACTACATTAGGCTACTCTACCAAGACATGGAGTCAAAGCAACTTTACCTAATACACAGAAACAAACACAGGGAAACTGCCCAAATGAAGAGATAAAAAAACATGTCTGAAATGAAAGAACAGGACAAACCTCCAGAAAAAGAACTAAACAAAATGGAGACAAACAATCTTCTAGATGAAAAGTTCAAGGGTATAAGGATGTTCAATGAACTTAGTGAGAACTTCAAGAGCATAAAAAAGGACCAGTGAGAAATGAAGGATACTCTAACTGAAGTGAAGAATAATTTACAGGGACTCAACAGTAAAGTGGATGAAGCTGAGAATCAGATCAGCAATTGGGAATATAAAGAAGCAAAACACATCCAATCAGAACAGCAAAAAAGAACAAAGAATCCAAACAAATTAGAATAGTGTAAGGAGCCTTTGAGACAACTTCAAGTGTGCCAACATTGTATCATAGTGGGACTGGAAGGAGAAGACAGAGAGCAAGAAATTAAGAACCTATTTGAAAAAATTACAGAAAACTTCCATAACCTGGTGAAAGAAATAGTTATACAAGTCCAGAAGGTGGAGAGTCCCAAACAAGATGAACCCAAAGAGGTCCATACCAAGATACATCAATAATATCAAAATACCAAAGGTTAAAAATAAAGAGAGAAACTTAAAAGCAGCAAGAGAAAAGCAGTTAGTTACCTACAAGGGAGCTCCCATAAAACTGTCAGCTGATTTCTCAACAGAAACTTTGTAGGCCAGAAAAAAGCTAAAGAAGTTCATCCAGTTGTGATACCAATCCAGTATCACAAAAAAAAATGTTAAAGGGTCTTCTTTAAGAAGAAAAAAAAATTTAAAAATATGAACAATAAAGTGCAATGAGTGCATATCTATCAACAATTGAATCTGAAAAAAATAAACTTCATTTATTTGAAGAACAGAAACCAACTCATAGATACAGAGAACATTTTACAGTTGCCAGATGAGAAGGAGGTTAGCGGGCTGAGTGAAAAAGATGAAGGGATTAAAAAGTTCAAATTGGTAGTTACAGAATAGTCACAGAGATATAAAGTACAGCATGGTGAATATAGTCAACAATATTCTAATAACTACCATATTTTTCAGACCATAAGACATACCTAGGTTTTAGAGGAGGGAATAGGAAAAACATTTTGGAAGAAAAAATGTGGTAAAATGTTTAATAACATAAATAACATAATATTTCACCCATGTAAATGTAAACAGAACTCAACAGCAGCATTAACAACCATTATTCCTCCCAAATTGGGGGGGGGGGGCGTCTTATAGTCTGAAAAATATAGTATATATTGTGTCAGGTGGGTGCAAGACTTATCAAGATGGTCACTTAGTAAGTTATATAATGTCTAATCCCTGGGGTGTGTACCTAAAACTAATATAATAACCTATGCCAACTGTAAGTAAAAAATTAAAAAAGAATTTAAATAAAAATATATAAAAGTCAAATTTTACTAACACATATAAAATATTACTGGAGCACAGCCTCATGCAACCATTTATGTGTTGTCTGAGGTGGCATTTGTGCCACTATGGGGAGCTGAGTGACTGCAATAGATCCCATGTGGCCCACAAATCTAAAATACTGACAATCTGGCCCTTCAAAAATGTTTGCTGATCCCTGTTCTAACTGAATGCACTTCTGAAAAAAAGAACAATATCTTATTGGTATATCTCTAGTCTCTAATGAAGTAACTCTTAATAACTGGTTGTTGTATATGACTATACCATAGAGAAAAAGCATGTTTTACTACAATAATTCAATAACAAACACAAAAAAGAACAATGTTGGTCCTCCCTGAACATGACTTGATACAGTAACTACAAATATTAATATAAAGATTTATTTATCAATAGCAGCAATAGGAACAAATGCCATTACATAGCATCTAAGAGCCTGATACCCTTTTTAGCTGAAACCCAAAAAATGATTTTACTAAATTTTATCACTAATATACCAACCCAAAAGTCAAGGTAAGGAGAGGTTCTTGCCCAAGTTATTAAGTAGGAGGGAAAATTGAAAAATAAAACAAATTAAGCTATGCAACAATTTTGTTTGGCTCTATAAAAGTGCCCCAAAATACAGTGGTTAGTCTTGGGGGAGAAGGCAGAGCTAACAATTGGGAAAGGGCCTGAGGAAGACTGCTTGATTGTAGGTACTCTGACCTAGGTGGTGGTTACATGACTGTGTTCAATTTGTATTAATCCATTAAGTTAAAATCCACTGGGTACCTGATTTCTAGAACTTTTAAAAACAATGTATGCAATAACATATCCTAGAGCATGTCAACTGTTTTAATTAATTCTTCTTAAAATCTAAGCTAGATCTTCTTTCTTCCAACCTCTTAAAGGTTAAATCATATTGTATAATTTTAATATTTATCCTCTTATCCAAAAATATTTAAGAGTAATTACTTTGATCTTTTAAAAAAGACTTTCAAAAAAATTCTTTAGTCTATAGCCAAATACATATCTGTACATCTGTCAAAGGCAAGAAATAGTAGAAATCACTTATAGTATATAATACATATTTAAAATCTAAAATTGGAAGTTATAATTAACAGAAATTTATGAGAACATATATAATACTATTACCTCAAGTTTTACACTCTAAAACATGTAAACGTGTGTTCACATTACTCAATAACTGTATAGAGTTTGTGACCAGCCAATAATCCCCCCACTCTCAAATGTTCAAAGGTCAACCTGAAGGATTATCTGCATGTCCTTGGTCTCTGATTTAAAGAAGCTGTCTGGCCCTGGACTGGTGGCTCATTTGGTTGGATGGTCATCCTGGACATCAAAACATTGCAGGTATGACTCCTGGTCAGAGGATCAGGGCACACACTTAGGTTATGGGTTCAATCCCTGGTTGAGGTGCATATGGGAGGTAACCAACTGGTGTTTCTCACACTGATCCTTCCTCCCCTTTCGAATCAATAAATATATCCTCAGGTGAGTATTAAAAGAGAAAAGAAAAGAAAAGAAAAGAAAAGAAAAGAAAAGAAGAAAGAGGAGGAAGAGAGGGAGAAGAAGAAGAAGAAGGAGGAGGAGGAGGAGAAGAGGAAGGAGAAGAAGAGGAAGAAGAGGAGGAAAAGGAAAAAGAAGAAGAAGAAGAAGAAAGAAGAAGAAGGAGGAGGAGGAGAAGAAGAGGAAGGAGAAGAAGAGGAAGAAGAGGAGGAAAAGGAAAAAGAAGAAGAGGAAGAAGGAGGAAGAAGAGGAAGAAGAAGGAGGAGGAGGGGGAGGAGGAGGAAGAGGAAGAGGAAGAAGGAGAAGAGAAGAAGGAGAAGAAGAGGAAGAAGGAGAAAAAGAAGAAGGAGAAGAGGGAGAAGAGGAAGAAGAAGAGGAGGAAGAGGAAGAAGAAGAAAAAGAAGAAGAGGAAGAAGGAGGAGGAAGAAGAAGGAGAAGAAGAAGAAGAAGAAGAAGAAGAAGAAGAAGAAGAAGAAGAAGGAGAAGGAGAAGGAGAAGGAGAAGGAGAAGGAGAAGGAGAAGGAGAAGGAGAAGGAGAAGGAGAAGAAGAAGCTGTCCTGCCTGGGATATGTTGACTTCAACTTTTAAGCCTACCAGTACTTACATTGTCATTAGTTACTATTGGGGGTTTAACAGGCTTCAGGGTTTCATAAGAAGTATTCAGTCTAAATAAGCATTAGAAAAAGAAATAATGAATCAGAAAGGGAAAAATGGCATCTCCCCCCAAATTTGTGATTTTGCCTTTGTAACCAAGTAGAACTTGCATTGGAGAAAGGCTTCAGTACAGAAGAGAAGGGAAGGGAGAGAGCTCTGCACAGCAGCCAGGGAAGGAGTGGAAGCCTGGATGAAAGCCTGGGGCGTGAGGGAGGGAGAGGTGGGAGAGGGAGTGAGAACAAATCAGGCAGGCTGGAATGGTGAGTGAAAGGTCCAGAAAAGGTAGCCCAGAGACCTTGTGGGCTGTTAGAAGGACTCTGGTTTTTTGCCAAAAGAAAATGTGACATGATCTGACTTCAGGCTTTAAGAACAGTGAAAATCTCCAAGGGATGCACATCAGCCTACTGAATGGCTGGTCTAGTGAGAGGAGCGGTGGGAACCAGGCAGAGAAATGGTGGGGAGAGAATTGCTTTGCACTGTATTCCAGGTTGTTTTGTTTCTTTGGTTTCTTTAATTTTTTAAAGAGCCCTTTTGCCTCTTGTAAAACACAAAATAAACAACCTCCCCCTGAAAAGGCCCCTTGAGTCTTGGGTCTTCCCCATCTCAGAGTGGCCAGAGCAGGAAGTAAGTGAACACTGAAAATCCATCCACTCCATACAAATACGAGGCAGTATTACACAAAGCACAGTCTGAGGACAAGGCAGGGAGGAGGCACTCGAGAGCTCAAAGTCTGCTGAAATCAAATCAGGAGTGTTTCAACTACACTCATCAAGTACGGGGCGTTTCCCAGCTTTGAAAGAGTGAACTAGATCTTTACCTATTGGATTCACAGATAGAGAAAAGCAAAAGAAATGTATTTTTTAAGATATCACATTTGATAAAACAATAATTTTTTAAAAGAAAGAAAACACTTATTTAGCCATTTATACCTATGAGGCCAGGGTTGTCATGTTACATTACTGCACAGAGTTTCATTTCCACCATAGTCGATATGAAATTGCGTCCCTCCTCCATCACTCTGAAGCTGTGCAGTTCTGAGCAGGTGCAACTGTACAAGGGTCCTACAATATAACACTGTGCAGAACGTGGAGGGAATAAAAAGCAGGGTGAGGTAGTCACTACCCTTGCTTTGTTTCATAATTATCCTATTTCAAGTTCACTTGTACACCAGGATCTCTGATCATCCTATTTGAGCATCCTAGAAACCAGGCACATAGTTATCTCAAGAAACTATAAGAAGCTCAAATATGGGTCCCCAGACCACCTCAGCTTCCTCAGAAAAAAGCCATACAAAGTGGCATGAGAAGGTGAGTGGAAGAGACCCTCAGGAACAGCACCAAGATCCAATGCAACCATAGTTGTAAAGGAAAAATTGGATCCAACCGGGATATCCATCAAGGGAAGAATGGATAAATGACTTCTGGCATCTGACAGCAATCCAAAAGAAAGCAGGACAGATGTTAGTGAAAAATGCAAGTTGCAGAATGTATGTCCCATTAAATAATAATAACTGTGTGCATTATGATATGCATGTATTGTGTATATATGTACATTAAATACATCTACATTTGCACCAAAAAAAATGGGTCTTAGAGGATCTGAACTGTAAACAGTGGTTGCACCCTGGGTAGATGTCCAGGGAGAGCAGCTTCCACTATTTACTTTAGGTGCTCAGTGGAATCAAGATGTTAAAGGTGTGGAAGTCATGAAAATTGACCTTAGGCCAGGGGTTCTTAACATTTTTTAAATAAAATACATAGATCTAAAAGTGAAAAACAATTACTTTGAAACTAAATAATCAAAGTATTTTTACAAGAGAAATTTGCTAAGTGTACTCTAGATTTTTAAACTGCATTAAATGACAAGATGTAGCAGCTAGTCTAATGACTCCAAGAATTTCAAAGAAGCATGAACATATACAATATTTCAAGATGTCCACAACCATCACGTGCTATGACAACAGCTGTAATTTTCACTGGTGACAAACTCATAGGTACTGCAAACACTTCACTGAAGAAAATACTAAAATTCAGTGAGAGGTTAGTGAAAACAAAGATGTAAATTTTTTCCATCCAAGTTCCTGGATTCCTGAATTCTATTTGTGGACCCTTGAGGGCCCATGGAACTCAGGGGAGAACCTTGGTGGTTTCTGCATTCCAGAAAGTCAGCACTGGTCTCTTGATTACACCCTCCTTTTCTTCTGAAAGGGACTAGAGGGTTTATTTGTGCAGATAGATAGCTAGGGTTCTTAGGCTGTCCAAAGTCAGTAAAATAACCCAAAGGCAGATGCCTCTGATACAGATGCTAAATATTCAGTTCGCTGATGTAACATAGAAAAATAGGTTTTTTCTTTCCAGCTCTATTGAGACATAATTGACATAAAACATTGTGCAATTTTGGATACATTTATAAATTGCAAAGTGATTGCCACCATAGTATTAATGAACATCTCCATCACATTACATAATTACCACTTCTTGTTTGTATTGAGAATGTTTACCATCTACTCTCTTAGCAACTTTCATGTATATGGTACAGTATTATTACCTACAATCACCATGCTGTACATTGGACCCCCAAACTTGTTAATCACGGCTGGGAGTTTGTAGCTTTGACCAACATCTCTCCATTTCCCCCACCTCCCAGCTTCTGGCAGCCACCACTCTGTTCTCTGTTTCTCTGAGTTTGTCTTTTTTTGGATTCCATATATGAGATCATATAGTATTTGCCTTTCTCTGTTTGACTTATAAAACTGGTCTTTTATTGAGACCATGCTTTTGCCAATTTAGAGAAAAATGTTTTAATAAATGAAGGCTGCACTTGCATAAATTTGTTTGGTGGTGATGGTGATGGCGCTGCAGATGGAGGTGCAGGTGAAAGTGCTGGTGGTCATGGGGATGGTGTTGGTGGTAAGCTGCAGATGGAGGTGGTGCTGCTCTGTTGCTGTGTGTGGTCTGTTCAACAGCTAGTCACTCTTGGACATCAGAAGGCATGTTTCCCCCATGTTCCTGCGGTGAGACCCTAAAGAGGACTAGACAAAAGCTCTTGGCTCTGCTCTTCTGTTGAGTACTGTGATTATCTTCTCCAAGCCAAGAGAACTAACCATATTTTATAGATGAGGCAGTGAGTGGCAATGCTGCCGGTGATGAGGATGAGAGGGAGGATATTCACAAGGGAAAGTAAGGCAGAGCTGTAACTCCAATCCCTCTGGGATTAAGGGGGAACTGACCATGGATTCTGAGTCAGGCTGGCGGGCCTCCAAGGTGGACACTATGGCAGCAATCGTAATGAACTCTGTTGTGCTTCTGCTCTCCCCAAGCCTTCAGGCAGACTGGATGACTGTTACCACACTGGCAGAGCTACACTTTGGGAAGATTCAGGGGATCCAATGGCTAGGTTTCGGAGAAGTGAGACAGCAGGGAACTAGAACCCTGAAGCAACTGTTTTCAGAGTGGGACGATGGCCAAGTTGGCAAGTGACCACGGGCTGGTTTTGTGTAATATGAAAGCATTCCTCAGAGCTTTCCAGAAAGTATGTGGGAACTTCCCATTGTCCTCGGGATAGAAGCTCAGACTCTTGGTGTGTGGGCATTAAAGGGATGAGCTTCTCCTCATGTTTGCACCATGAGGGTCACCTTCATCATGTATACTTTAGGGATCCTGAGTCTCTTAAAGAACCATCACTCAGTTTTGCAATGGCAAAAAAATAAATACCGGTAAAGATGAAAAGAAAGGGAAGGAGGAGGAGGAGGAAAGCAGGCTGGAGAGAGAGGGAGGTGCTTTCAGGACATAATCGGAGGAAGGGAGGAGGTGGAGCAAGGGCCCTGTCAAGCCCAGGGAATCATGCAAGAGCACAGTGCTTCCTCCCTGGGTTGAAATGCACCCATGTGCAGTCCACAGAGGGGCCCACAAAAGCCTGGAAAGGCTGGCAAGAAGTAGGGACTGTCTGTCATTGAGAAGAAATGCAAAGCCAGAATGAGTCTTTTTGCTCTGGAGACCTGGGCAAGTTTAGGTGAGACCCAGTGGGCCATGCCAGGGCTAAGGGCTTGAACCCAGCCTTTGCCCAAGTCTGGGGGGAGCAGTAAAGGAGGCTGCAGTCTCTTTGAAGCAGCATGGCCCACTCCTCCAGAGCAGAAAGGCAGGAAGGAAATGAGTGCCCTGGCACAAGCAGAGTGTGAAAGCAGGCACAGCCTGTGTGTTGCAAGGGATCTTGAGGAAAAGACCCTGCTCTAAAGCACGTCTGAGCCAGGTGGCAGCTCCATGGTGCTCTAGAAACAAACATGAAAGTCAGGGCCAAGCATAAACTGCGGGCAGCTTTGCAGATTTTGGAAAACTAACCAGGGCACTGAAATTCAACTTGGCCAAAAAGTCTCCATGACCTCACTCCTTTTTATGAGCAGCTGTCCTGATACTAATCCTGCCTCCTTCTATAATCCCTTGTTCGTGAGCCTGGAGAGAACCTGTCATGAGCCCAAAGCAAATACCCTCTCCCAGAACCCTGGGCTTCTTGGTAACATGTGTCACAATTGCAGTCCGATAATGTGATTGTCCAGTGTCCCCACTGCCAGCTGTAGACCTGAGTGTGTCTGTCTGGCACACTGGGCCCAGGCACAGAGTCGGGCCCAAGCAAGCCCTCAGCGAGCATTTGTCATGCCCATCAGCTTGGCTGCAAACATGGGAATGAGAGAACAAGTTGAATTTGTGCAGTTTTGTCCCTTCTGATAAAGGCCAGAGGAAATAATATGATTGACTTGGAGTTTTGTCAGATAGGTATGGATTGGTGGTTTAAAGGACTCAAGGACAAGATGTTAAGTTTTAAAAGACTTAAACTCCTCTTCCTTCTACCCCTCCAGTACCCTCTAAGGAAGGGCACATTAAAGGTAATAATAGTTTATCCTTTATTTGAATCAACTATTGGGACTGGAGGGATTTACAGCAAAGTTGCCTATTAAGTGCCTCACACTTTCTACAAAACTTGGCCGAATGGTTTTTCCAGTCTCTGGTCCTTATGAAAGAAACCACCTTCCCTGATTTCCTTTGTTTTAGGGGTTAGGCCTTGCTGTTGGAAATTATTTTCTTAGTAAATAGTTCAACACCAGCTATGTGACAGATCAGGGACAGAGCTCTGGTGATATGACAGTGACCAGGACTGACCTTGTCCAGATCCTGGGGCACTTTTCAAACTCACCCTCCTTGTTCTGCTGCACATGGCAAGTTGGCTCTGGGTAACTGTGCCCCACAGAAGAGACTTCTAATAAAGCCAGTTCACAACAGAAGGCACCGTAGCCAGACCTGTGGATCACCTTGCTGAACATGCCGCACTGGCTGAGCACATCTGCCTGACTTGAGGCCAGGGAGGTGGTCACTGATGAAATGGAGGGGGAGGAGGCAGGGGCCTGGGTACAGGAGAAGCGGCCCGACCTTGGACTCGAGAACCTGGGCCCCAGTCCCCAGGGGCTCACTTATTTCGGTGTTGGCTAGTCAATTCCATAGGTGAGGGAACAGTCAGGGCAGCGCAAATGACACACTTAAGTGCCAACACACAGAGGTTCAGGTGGTGGTCTGGTGGCCTTGGGGTGCTTCCTTCAGCCGCAAGCTTCTCTGGTACTCATTCTGCTCCCATAGAATCCTCCCCGCCAATAGACACACAGAAAGTTCCACAGAGGTGGGGTGTAAATGTGCCTGAAATTTGTGGCTTTGCACATCACTTGTCTACCAAAAATAATAGAATGTTCTGTGTAGCTGAACAGCTGAATCTAGAGAGTACATGAATTGGTACCATGAGCCTGACTGGGTCCCAGCAATGTTTCCTAGAAAGGCCTCAGGTGGCATGGGAGGTTTTTTTTTATTTGCCCTGGAATATAGAGCCTGGGAGAGGAGATAGAACTCCTCATACCAAGTCCAGTGTCCTTTTCCCGACACTGTTTATCCTGCTTTGTCCTATATGGAAGTCAAGTCATGGTCAGGATCAAAGTACACAATATGGGGTAGCAGTGGGCCCCACCTAAACTTCAGGTGCTCTTTCATCTCCTGCTGGCCCCACATGTCCCCCTCTCCCACAGTACCCCAGAAGAAGCCCACATGCATGCTCAGTGTCAGGGACAGGCCTGACCCAGCCATGCCCTACAGGCTTAGGATATTGTTGTTGGATTTCCAAGTACCTAAGTAGCATCTGAGGCTTTGGGCCCCTGGTGAGAGATGAGTATGGGTGAGAGGGCAGTGAAGGAGGAAGAGGAAGAATTTATTGGTTACCTGGTAAACCCAGGTCTGAGCTTTACATCGGGCTCGAGGACATCAGATCAACAGACCTCAAGTCCATTTACTTCCCTCCCCCGTCTCTCACACCATCTTCTCTGGAACTGATCAAGCCCATCACTGCAAGGGCTCTGAAGATGTGCCCATCACTGCAGAAGGGTAGGGGTTCCTAAAGCCTCTAGGAATGAATGACTCAGCCACAGCTGAAAAGACCTCTGTATCCAGATGTGGACATCTGCCCGCACACATCCTCCAAAGCATGTCTACAGTCTTGTTATCACCTCTGTGACATAGAGTTGGGGTTTCTACTCCTGCTTTTGTCTCCAGGGACACACCTGGGTCCCTGCTTGGGACTCCCACAGCACCCCCTGTCCCCTGAGACTACCCCTTCAGCTACCTCTGAGGACCCCACTCAAGGCCAAAGGGTCAAAAGCCCCAGCTCAGGATATACACATTGTGCCTCCTGTCCTAAAGACACAGCCAGGGGGCCTATCAGGCACTCCTACTTCCTGTGTGAAGGCTGGGCTATCACAAGGCAGAGCAGCACTTGCTGAACATGCCACATGGGCCAGGCCACTGTTCTCTCTCAGGCCTGTGTGTGGGGCCTACCCCAGCCCCCCACTCCAGGTAGGGGTCTGTGGCCACCCCAAGCACTTTGCTGCACAAACCTGCACCAGCACCTCTGTTTTGCCATTTCTTCCTTGAATACTTTCCTGAGGTCTCTTTTCTGTCAAGCATCCTAATCTCCTTCAAGACATGCTCCCAGGCCACAGCTGGGATGTGGCAGAATATGGAATGGTTTGATGTCCTGACATCCCTGCCAGAGCAAAAATTACTGGCAGACTTGGGCATGTTACTGAAGTTACAACCAACTATTTGAACACCAGTTGTGGAATTTGCAAATGAGTAAATGCCCTACTGTGCACAGTGGCCAGGGAATCTGTTCAAAAGCAGCTCCTCAGTATGTGTCAGGATGGGGCCTTAGTTGCAGAGCCACACAGCAGGCCAACAAAATACCCTGCTGTTTCATGGACCTGCTACAGCAGGGAGACTCTCCTGCCAAACAGAAAATGCCAGATGCTGAGCAGATAAGTAGGAAGAGGCTGTGACTGTGGAACATCAGAGAAAGCTAGTTCCCTCTTAAAGATGGAAGTTCAGTATATTCAGAGTAACCTGAGACAGCCCAGGCTGCTCCAGCTCTGACACACAGATGAGGTTACACTAGGAATAACCTGAGTTCCATTCCATGCCCCACCAGTTTGAGCTGGACAGGCCTTCAGCCCTGGAAGGGTTGGCCTCATGCCTGTCCCGGGAGCACCACAGATGCCTCTTGGGTTCTCAGGAGCAAGCTGGTGCTGCCACATGCTCCCTGGGCTCCACCAGCCTGGTGTCTGCGTGTCCACACCCAGGGCAGTGGGCCTCTGCACACAGGTGCATTGCAACACCTAGAGCAGTTCCTTACCCAAAGTTTCATTTTTACTCCACAGCCTTCAGGATTTCAGCAAAAGAGCCCTTTAAGAATGGGGCCCACAGGACCCCCACGTCCATGGAGCTCAAGGAGGTCTGGACCAGGAGACAAAACTCAGCCACAGACACCACAGGTTACTCAGGGCCTCCCTTGTCCCCCAGGGACCAAGGCTTCACTCCTGGGTTCAGCTGGTCAGATCCAGTGGCTTCTTCTCTGGGAGAGTGATGTCCCAGCAGCCTCCTCAGCCTTGACGTAAATGTGGCCAGACCTGTAAAGCCCAGCTTGAGATGGAATAGAGTCCCACATTTTAAAAACATCAGACTTTTTCTTCCTTAAACCTGCCTCAGGAGGCAATGAGTCTGAGCTGCCGTCACAGATACAACCAATGCTCATCGGAGCAGGAGGCTCATGTCACCATTTCTTAACAGGCTGAGAAACAAATTAATCAAAACAATGCTAGTTATAAAACATTCATTCAAACTTAGAGAGTTTCTATTTTTACTAAAACTATTAAACACTTAGAAATTTAATTAAAAAAAACTATAACTGCACTGCCCTCAAAGAGATTGGAAGAAATAATTCCAAATTCCTATAAACTCTAACACTACATGGGGCTCTATAATCATAAATCTACTCTGGCTATAAACTTCCACAGAAGGATAAAAGAGATAACAATTCTTGCTGGAGGGATTTATCAACTGCCTCCATGTCTATAAATGCTCAATTCACACAAAATACTGTTACGTGGATTAGCTGGAAACCATCTTTATTGTTTCAGGAACTTATCCTGGCCAAGCGCTGAGAACGCAGGAGTGGGCCTGGAGTTCCTCGTTTGTGCGGCTGTCGCAGCACAACTCGTGGCAGCAGAGTTGAGTGCAAATGATTCCACAAGACCCTGGCAGGGAGAGAATGCATTTGTAGGGCAAATTCAACTCTCTCAAATAGCATTATTAGCAACTAGCCCATTTCATCCTCTCCATCTCTGGGAGGGAAGCCTGATAACTGCTTCAGAGATATAAACACAGAGACTCAGGTGAGGTTAAAGAAAAGAAAAGCCACTCATGGAACTAGGCTCAGAAGATAAACCCAAATCTGAGACCAGCTGGACCTGCCCATCATAACCAGATCTCCTTATGTCTAAAGACAAAGCCTGTTTGCTTTGCCATTGAGTTGCTTAACGACTTGCTTTGGGACCAATTGGAAACAGCTCAGAACCCGAGTGGGCACATTCTAGCTGTGGTCCAAACCAGCTGAGGTCCAGCCACAAACTTCTCCCTGGTTACCTGTGCTCCACAAAGCAAGCCTTAAAGAAGTACAAGACAGAAAACCCTCCATTTCTCATCAGGGGACAGCCAAGCCCCCCACTGCCACTTTGTAAACCCTCCAGGGCAAAAACATTTCAATACCAGGTTCAGGTGCCAGATGGAGCAGCAAGGTGGGATCACTAACAAAGATCCCCACTGTGCTAGTTCTTAAGCTGATTTTCTTTTTGGTGTTAAGTCCATCCTTTTGTACTACTCCTGGAGATGCTGGGTTTGGGCTTCTGCAGCCCATATTCCTGCTTTCCTCCCTGGCAGCCTTTGCCCACAGCGGGTGATGGGTGAGGGAGCCTAGGAGGCTGGAGGAGGAGGAAGGGACTTGTTTTTTTGGTTTACTTCCTGTTTATCTCTGTAGGCTTCCCCTCCCTGTCTGGTTCCCCTGGCAACACTTCTTGTTCACTCAGGCAGTGTCAATTCCTCCCAGAAGAATCTGAGTTCAGTTTTAGGCTTTCCCAACATTCACAGAATCAACCACACCCTGAATAGCAGCCCCTCCTCAGAGGCAGGGATAACACCCCCACAGGGACTATCCTCGGAGCTGGAGACACCAGCTCCAGAGAGAAGCACCCCCACCCAGAGCCCTGAGGCTCAGCCCACTTGCCCCTTCTCCACGTGTTTCACTTTTAGGAAGTCCCTTTGCTCCTCACCACCGCTACCCCCAGCCTTGGAGGGGATAACTGCTTCCCGCAGTCATTACTTCCATTGCTAATTTTGTGTTCACTTCCTACCTTTTCAGTTCCCTAGTTAATGATTCTTTACATTAAATTATCTCTGATAATATAACTGGTGTGACTCCTGTCTCCTGTCTGGATCCAGACTCATTCACCCACAGTTAGGTCCTGAGCATCTGTAGTGAGAACTAGGGCTTGAGGCATCCCAGCTCCATCCTACTGTGATACTGGAGGGGGTGTACCCACCCACCCACCATGTACATTCTGATCTAGCTTATCTCAGCCAACCTCTGCACAAGTGGGGCAGATGTAAAGGATATAGTGAGCTTTGTGGCAAATGAATCTTAACTGCTGCACAGTCTTGGGGGATGGCTTCAGGGACTCCTTGCTAAACATTTGAATGTTTTTCCTTGCTGACCAGAAGGGAGCTGTATGGAAGCATCCTCATCATAGGTTTTCGGGAGAAGATGATCTTGTTATAGTTTTCGGTGGGACTTTCTCTGGCATCCATATGGAAGTGCATGGGTTCTGGGACAATGGTAGGACCTGTGGCTGTCGTGGAGAAAGTGCCCCATAACGATAACATAGTCTCTGACTTTGTGTCACTGTACGCCATTTTGCCAGATGTCTTGGATGATTTTTTCCTTTTCAGCTGGATGATACTGGATGGCTTATTCAGCCTCAGAGCTCGCTGGCTTTCCTCAAAAGCTTGCATGCATTCCAGTTCTCTAGCTTTGCTGTTCTCAATGAGTCTTTTCACCATCGGGGAGGTATATGTGACATAGGCTGGCCAAGGATCATGTTCTTCGAGCAGTTCTGAGGGAAGCCCAATGTTTTCCGTGAGTTCTACCAGCAAAGAGAAATTAGGCAATTTAGAGGCTCACACACAATGATTCAATTGTTCAAAGAAGTGTAGGGTGTTGGAACTACATTTTGACTTTTTCCCAATCATGCATAATAGTCATCCCACACCTGTATTCAATGGGAATAGAATGATATCCAAAACTGAGGAACAGAATGACATTCCACACAGCATGTCAATTAAAGAACAGCATAACAGTAAAGAGTAGGGAACTCAGAATCAAGCAGGCTTGGTTTCAGATCTTTATATAATGTCAAATTGTTTAGCTCTGAAGTTCTTTTTTTCACCAATGAAAATGGTTACCATATGGCTATTATAAAGATTAAATAAATATATTTTAAGGGCTTGGACCAGTGTAGCTCAGGGTTTGAACACATAGGCTTTGCACTTAGACTGCTAGGGTTCAAATTCTTTCTCTACCCACTTTAACAACTGTGAACCTGGAGCAAGTATCTTAACCCTTCTAAACCTTAGTTGCCTCATGTATAGAATGGTAATTAAAACAAGATCAACTTAATAAGGCTTCCTTGTGGATTAAAGGAAATAATTTATGTAAAGCTTTTGGGACAGTACTTGGCATAGTAATCAGTAAATGGTAACTATGGACATTTTGGCTAGGTCTCCTTGCCTGCACTCTTTTATTTAGTCCCTGTTATACCTCAGAATGAATAGTATCCCTGGTTGACAAAAGATGAGACCGAGGCTGGCTAGTTTGCACAACTAGCAAATGGCCAGAAGTTTTGAGTGTTTTGGGGTTGGGGGGCTTGACTAGAAATTCTACCCATTAGTTTACCAAACAGCCTGTGTCTATGCAGATACTAAATCATGAGCACAGCAGGCCTTCCTTCTTCCCTTTGCTACTTCATTCTGTCTAACAGAAAACGCCTCAAAACTTCTCTCCTGCAGCTTTTACACTCCCCTGTTTTCTCAAGTAGTGCCTACTTCCCTTGATTTTATATTCCTTTGGTCATTTCTATAGGAGTTTGAGAAGCAGCAGTGGAATTTAAAGGTTCATCCTGCCAATTCCAACCTGAAGCAGTAGCAAGCACTGCAAGTGATGATAATCCAGGGAAAATGCAGATTAAACAGTTATTCCCAGGCTGCTTCATGTGCTCAGGAGTTGGAGCTCAACTGGGGACAGATCTGGCATGAAACAGTGGCCTGTGGAAGGTCTCATCCCCCTGCAAGAGTATAGTTGGACCCAGGAAGGCAAGATGTGCAACAGCACCTCTCACTAGAAAGCACACATCAGAGCTTCCAGGCACAGACTTGACCCTTCATCTCTGTCTCCTCAGCAGATGCAGAACCTACATGCTTTGAAGGTCAGGGCCCTTTCTCACATCTAGAAAAGGAGGACCTAAAATTGTCTGGGACAAAATGAGCAGTGCCCTCTCTCATCTCCCTGATGTGCATTATTCCCTCAGCCAGTGCAACACGAGGGACCACCCCCTGTGCCACACTTTCATCTTTCCACCCCAAATCCTCTGACTTCAGCCAGCCCCACAGCAGAAGCCCCTTGTTAAAGCCCTAAGCCCTACCTTCATCTGGCTTCACCTTTCTTGCATTAGTCCTCTTGTTCATTTTTAGAGAGTTCTTCACATCAGGGGTCCAAATACCTTTGGGAAAATATACTCATTAGCTATGGCCATCCCAAAGTGACCAGAGGAGAAAGCATTTAGCAGCTATCCTGGGATCCCAAGTGAAAGAGTCTCTTCCTGAGGCACTATGAGCCCACCTCAGAGAGGAAGACCCGCCTTCCAGAGAGCAGGAGCCGGCTCTGCCAGCAAGCACAGGAGATCCCGTCAGCCTCCAGGCCCCTGATCTGCGAGCTCTGAGCTGAAGTTCAGGGCTTGGTGCTGGGCAGGCCTGGCTGGGGGCTGTGTGGAGGCTGGAGCATGGAAAAAGTGAAGAAAGAAAGGTCTCCACTTCCAAACCATGCTGTCTTCTCACCCAGAGTCCAAGCATGGTCATGTTACTGCGAGTGGGCCAAGCTCCTGCCCTCCAGGCTGCACTTCTCAGCCCTGTGCAGGCAGAGACCACCACTACCCAACACCACATCAGGGGCCCCCCAGGCGGACACAGGTATGTCTTCAGCTCTGCATGGCTGAGCACATAGGCAATTGAGTGGAACTGTTACTCTCGCGGCTCTCGAGCATGAGGGCACGTCCACCTGTGGGGCTTGTTACAGCACAGACCCCTGCCTCCCCCACCAGAGCCACTGACTCAGCAGCAGATATGTAGATCCAGAAGAGGGAGGAAACACGGAAGACTTGTAAGATTTTATTATTAATTCCCTAGTGACAGCAAACAGATACAGGAGATCTTTTCAGTTTCTTTCCATAACGGGCACATCTGAGAATTTTTATGAAAGAATTATATATCTTATATGCTCAGTTTTGCCATTTCTGTAGCCTTTGAATGTTGAAGTGCCACAGAGCATTTCTGTTATCACCTACCAACACCCAGTGAAAGAGTCTCAGATGATTTTTAGCAAGTTCCCAAGCGATGCTGATGATGCTGGCCAGGAGACCACACTTTGAGAAGCATCCATAGGAAAATGCTTCTCACACCAGGGAGCACTAGAACTACTGGGAAATGTGTTGAAATCCAGAGGGCTAGGCCCCTGTCCAATAAGTCTGACTCAGTAGGTCTGCTTTGGGTGGGGCAGGAGTTGGGGGGGTGGGGTGGATAATTTGCATTTCTATCTAAGTCCCAGGTAATGAGTCCCAATGGGTCTGAGGACCACACTCTGAGTAGCCATAGTTTAGACTGAAAAATGATTCTCAATTCTCAACCTTCCCCTCAGTGGACTTGCTCATGAGTGAAACACTCCCCTGACATTAACAATTCCCCAATTTTCCACCCCTTTTGTCTTCTACTCAAGGAACCTTTGAGGAATACAAGTGAGTGTGTTATGGACAGGGACAACCTTAAATTCCACTGTATTTATAAAGTAAATTATTCACAAGTGTCAGCATTTTATTATAACACACCTAACAAAAGCTAGCATCTTAGAGATTAATTCATACTCTTTTAAAAAGTGAGTTTTTGTTAAACCTACTCTGACCCAGGCCTTACAGGATCCCTACAATTGTCTCAGGGGCAATCTTTCATAAGAATACATTTTTAGGAGAATTCACAGTATCATTTTTCTGAGTCTAGGCAAGAAATAATGCTCAAATAATCCTCTAGCCTTAAGAGAATTTTAGAAATAATAAATTGGAAATAGAAGCATCTTACTTCTTCTAAGATCTACCATGGAACCTCAAAATTTCAGGTCACCCATCCAAGTTCCCAGTCACCTGGAGCATGTCATCCCCAGTGTTACCCAGCCCACACCTGTCTAGCTACAATGAGAGGGAATACTTGATTTATCTTCCATATTGTAGAGCTGTTAGGAATTTGTTCATACTTCACCCATATGGACAATAGGGTTACTCAGTCATACCAGATGGTGAAAGAAAATGTTTTGAGTTGGTGGTATTTTGGGAATTGTGGGTAATTCTTTTTATCCTTGCTTCTAAACTTCTAGTTAATGAACTCTGAAGCTCGAAAGAAGTCTAGTTAGTAGTAAATTATTTCAGCATAAGCCTGCAACTGTGTAAGCTACCATGTTGCTCAGAACCTCTCACCTTATGTCACTGGACCCCACAACAGCCCTCTGTGGCTGATAGGATGATTCTAGAAAGTGGCTGGTTTTTCTCACACCTGCCAATGCAGGAACAAGGAAACTAGAAAACCAGGAGAGCAAAAGTCTGCAAAGCCTTGACACTCACATGGGGACTTGTTTGTTTGAAAATAAAAGGAGACAAATAGTTGACATTAAGTCTGAAGACAAGCTGTGGGCTTTTATAATTTCCTTCAGCTTGGCACAAAGGTTCCACTTTGTCTCTAAGTGAAATGCAAACCAGCAGTCTACAGACAGAAACGGCATTGACGGATGGGCAGGAGGCGTTGCATTGACGTGGTATTCATGTTTCTTCTGCAGGCATAAAGCCCACGTTCACTCCACTGGGTTTTCAACCCCAGCTTCCCCCTGCACCCAATCTCTTATCCCACCATTTCCAGAATCTAGGCTGGGTTTGACCTAAATAAATTCAAAGAAGTGACACCTGCCTAGAACCTGTCATGAGTGTATGACCTTGATCATGATCCTTAGGGCTTCTGTTATCGAACAAGACAGGGATGAGGATGAATTCCTGTTCTGCATCTCTCACAGAGGCATGGCCATTATAATTAAATGACTGGAGATAAAAGTGCTTCTAAACCAGTGATCTCTCAATTCAGCAGCACAGTGGAATTACTGGGGATCTTTCAAAAATTCAAATGCCTGACTCCTACCCACAACATTGTGATTTAATTGGAATGGGATTCAACACAGGCATCAGAATTAAAAGCCTGATTCTAATGTGCAACAAAACTTTTGTGAATTGCTGTTTTAGAATCTAGACCAAAAACCACTGAAGATGTATGGGATATGAGCTACTTAAAAGAAGGGAAACAGGTCCAGGAAATCATTTCAGTCCTTTGGCTGTTTTAAGACACATGTTTTCATTCAAGCATTCTTTATTACACATACTCACATTTAGAAGGACCAGGGAGCATTTCCACCACAAGCTGCTTGTTCCAAAATTGACTTAGATAAAAAAACTAGTGCCTTAAAGTACTGAACAAAGAAAACTGAGGCTACAATGATATTCTACTGCAGAGCTAATCTCATCCTCCATCTGTAACCACAAGCTGCATCCTTATCTCAGGAAACCATCTTGCAGAAGGATTTTGTGGTTTCCAACAGGACTGATGGATGAACACACTGGCACAAGTCAACCCCACTCAGACTTTAGCCCCGGTGATGCTGTGAAAGTAGTGCCATTTGCAGTATCATGATAGGCAAGACATTATCCTAATCCAGTGTTTCCCAAGCTGTGTCCATAAAATGCAAGAATCTCTCAAAATGTTAACAGGTGCTACTTAGAGGAGAAAACGGTCCATGGCAAGGATCACCTTTTATGGCCACATAAATTGTTTAATCCAGGGGCACTATTTACATAGTCTACAGTGTTGTGGACTCTAAGTTTAGCAGGCCTGTTTTCAGTGAGGTAAGTTTAAAAACTGACATGTTAAACAAATTCCTTTAGTGCAGACTTCTCAGGGCCTGTACTATGTTAACCTGATCTGTAACTCTTCAAAAGGGAAATTGGTTTTCAGCGTCCCCTACTCTCCTTTGCAGAAGATTAAAATGCAGCATCCCTAATCTCATTTGACCATTAAATTGTTCATTCAGTCACTTGTTCATTCACTCATTGGATAGGGCATCTCTTGGAACAGGTAACCAGGAAAACATTTGTGTGGATTCTGAAATCTGTCTCCAGCCCTTATTTTGGAACTGTGAGCATCAGAGAATGTTACGGCATACGAGGATGGAAGGATGAACTTGCTAAGGGTACGGCTGGGTCTTCAATGGCTTACTTCCTCTGAAATCAGACTCAGAAGGCTGGTGCCACAAAAGTGTCCATATCTGGAAGATGGAGCCAACACACAGACCTAGTGGTCCACTGAAAACTAGACTCATTTACCTCTGTTCAGCCTCTTTCCTCTCTTCTCTGGTCCAATCTGTAGCTGTCTTGTTTTGCTGTGTCTCCTCTCTTATTCCTTTCGCTCAGACATACGTAAGAGTCTTGTCTTGCCCCAGAAGGAGAACCATGTTTTCTGAAACAGGAAGCTGATGCAGGTTCCGTTTCACCTCTACATGTTATCCTCCTCAACCTCTCATTTCCTCCCCTGCCCTGTTTCCCTGTCTGCCCTATGGCTGCTCCTCATTTATTTTTGGCTGAAGAGGAAGCTGCCACTTAGGCCAGAAGTGTCTTGGAAAGTTTTCTCTAAGATGCAGAGAAACATTTCTGGACATGGATCAAGCCAGTGCAGTGTGGCGGTGTGTGTTTCATGTGGTTATCTCCATCCAGAGAGGTCCTGGTGTGTGTTCTAACTCCCATCCCTACCTTTCAGACATGGGAAAACACAGTGTACACCCAGAGACTTCCCCTGAGCCCTTATCATTTTCTCCACCTTTTTACCCTTTCCCTACCCCCACTGAAGCTATGGAAACTCTTACCATAGTCCCACGTCTACCTGACAGGCTCTAGGAGGGCACACACAGAAAATAGTTTGATGTTCCTTTAGCAACACTCATGCTGGTGTGCACTAGGGCTCCTAGAATTGTTAAGACAGAGGGAAATGGGGGTGGAGAGGGGTAAGTTGGCTTTCAGGAAAGAAGAGTTCTCTGGCCCCTCCTTATTCTGCCACCTCCCCTTCCTCCTCGCTGCCCCTCCCCAGACACAGGCACACTCCAAGGCAAGGAGAAACAAGCCCATTACCACACTCGTAAGAAGTCAAGTTGCATATGGAGGCAGCTTTAGTCATTGTCAGCATGTTCTGAGGTAGACTATGCCTCTTTCTGGGAGAAGCAATTATCTCTAACCATATCCGGGGTAAGGAAGTGGGAGTCTAATCAGAAGTGCCCATCGTCTTACAGAGATCTGGCATCATCCATTCACCACTTAGTGTGGGCGAAAGGAGGATACCCTGCTTCTTGATAATGCTTCTGTTTTCTATGTATTTTCTCTAAGAATTATGTTTGTGCCTTTAGAGACACCACAGTGGAAACAGAGTTCAAGTATCTATGGCCATGCAGCATCAACACATTCATCCATTCATGCACACATTCAATAAATCTATACAGTGTGGGTGGGTCCTGTGCCCATCCAAAACATGTCATGAGTGCTCCACACTCACCTCTTGCTTTGGAGTCTACCTTTGTCAGTGTCAAGGGTTCACAAGACAGGTTTGTTTCCCCTGCCAACGACAATTCAAACAAGAATGATCCCTGTCATCTTTGTCATCAGAAAAAAAAAGGAGAGAGGTCCTTGTACATAGGCCAAACCCAGTCATATCAGCCACTGTGCAGACAGGTGTTGAATGTGCCTGTGTACCAGGCATGGCAGCAGGTGCTGGGGACACACAGCAGCAGGATGCAGAGCTCTGGTTCAAGGAGCTCACAGCCCCATAAAGAGACAGGCCATAAGCTTTCCAACTCAGCCTGATTGGGGAGAGCTGTCAAGAAGTAGGTTCAAGAGGGGAAGATGATTGTGCTGAATCTTAAAGGACAAGGAGAATGATGGGTGATGAGTGTAGTTTAAATGCCAAGTTCAATGTTTTCAAATCCCAAGTAAAGTCCTTCTGTGCTCAGGTCCCACCTTTTTCTCCCAATGTGCAGATCATACAAGCTGTTTCCAAATGGCATGTTTTCTGCATAGGAATGAAAATGTTGAGTTGGCTGAATAAATGCCTTACAAATTCACTGCAAGAAAAAGCACTGGGCATTGTATACCTGTGCAACTATGAATTTAATTGTATTCTTGTCAGGGAATTTTAAATCATAAGTATGAAAATTCCCATTTTAAGATGTAACATGAAGACCCATTAGGCACAAAGCATATATGGCCATATTATCTATAGGTCAAGTTCCAAATTTTAGTACATAATTTTCCAAACAATCCAAATAGACATAATCAGAGCAGAGCTTTTCAACGTTTCCTTCTATAGACAGTTTGGGGTATACATTTTGCACTAATAGACAGACAACTAGAAATGATAAGAAGAAACAGGGAGCAAGAAATAGCCCCATGATCTCATATTCAGGAAACTGAACATGAAAGGCTGTAGGCAATCTGTGTTCTGAGCTCCTCTCTCTGCCCGACAGCTGGCTCCTGAGCAGTGGGGTCATGAAAGTGTGCGGCCTCACTCTGTCTAATCAATCAGGGAGAGGAAGTCCCAGTCCTCTGGAACAATGGAGCATTGTGAGCCGAGAGAAGGCATGGGGGAAACAGACAGGCATTTCCCAGGACCTACTTCCATCTATGGGCCAGGCCATCCCCTTTTAAAATGCTCAACGCACTAGCAACCCAGGCTGGTGTTTGTTTTGAAGAAGGTGATGTACCTTTGAGACTTTTCCAAGAAGCAAAGAACTAAAGTAGTTGCCTTCTATAGGATTCAATCATTCCATCAGCCTATCGAGAGCATGTGTTCAGTGTCATACACTTATTCCAACCCATGGCCAAACATGAAAAAATTTATGCATCACACATTGCACCCAACTCTGGGGCAACAGATAAACTCAGATTATAGTTAAAACTCCTGAAGGTCAGAGATGAGTTTTCTTGAGCTGAACCAAAATCCAAATAAATTGCCCCTTGAAAATTAAGAGTTTAACTGTACTTTATCCTGACTCTCTTTATTCAGACTAAGCAATAATTTTACACCTAAAATAACTTACAAAATGGAAGTTAAACAAAAGTAAAATGTAACACTTGGGGATGAAGCAAAGGAAGGAAAGTGCTGTAGACAGCCCTCAGCACTGTTAAACAGAAGATGGAGTGAAGGAGGCCACATAAGGCTGTGCATGGACAACTCTCTCCAATGAGCTGAGTTGCACATCTTCCCCATGTGTGACCAGTGCCACAACTGCTAAGGGATGATGAAGAACTAGAACAAATTATCTCCTTTCCTAGAGGAGCAATTAGAGCATGTGTCACATCAGTGATGACCAGTTGTGTTCTGCTATACCTATTTATATGTGTTCTCTTAACTGAAATTGTATATCAGTGTTATACAAAGTCTGGACAATACTATCTTTTAAATGCATAATATGTTAACCACTGCACAACCATCACCCATGTGCTCTCACCCAGTTCTTACATGGTTATGGTCACAAAATATGCAGATCATTTGAATTCATCATTTTTACTCTAACATTATACTGTACTTTCTCATGTTCTTAAAGACTTTCATAATTATTATAGAGGCTGCTTAACAATCCATCAAGTCGAAGAACCAGTACTAATTATGTCTCCAATTGAGTATTTTAAAGTGTTCCCAATTTGAGCTACTGCAAATAATAAGCTGTCTTTTAAAATGAAAACTCACTGGCATGCTTCCACTTTTTATAAACCTCTGTATAGCAAGGTGCTCAGGAAGGGTTGGCTACTGATGGTTGTTAGTCTCCCCCCAAATTCAGTACTGCCAAATCCATTACACCTGAAAGATGAGCAGTCCATCAAGTTCCTCTATCTTCATGGACAAAGAGTAGCTAGGATATTTGCTGCAATGGCCTCTAGGGTTCCCACTAGCTTCAGAGTCTACCATTTATCAGAGGACAGCCCATAGTGATGGGCCAGAAACTAAAATGGAGTCTGTGAACTAATGGGTTCATGACCAGTGTGAGGCCAACATCAGGCAGAGAGCTGGAGCCAAAGCCCCTAACTGCCACCGTGGTCATAAGAGGATTAGGGCAGACGTTAAAAAGAATCAGCTCTCTGTGGCCAAGACCAGCTATGTACAGGGAAATTGCCCCAAAAGTATTCTATACAACCTGATGCTTTGTTAAAATTGCTTGTACTAGCAAGGAAATAGCAATGGAATCAATAAAAAATACTCTCTAAACTTTCAAGTTGTGGTGTTCACAACTCAAGCTGTCAGAGCCAAGTAAAGGCCGCCAACAACACTCTCCAAACAAGAAGATGCAAAATAATCCACTCAGTTGTCAACACATGGTGTGCGAGTTGAGGGATTCAAAGAACCACAAAGTGCAAACCAATTCCCTTTATAAAGGCACAGAGAGCATGAGTCATTTGGTGAAGGGTCCACTAGCCTCAATTCCCCACCCCAGACCCCAACTATAATGAAGCTATTCCAATAGTGTCGCTCCCAATAAACATCATCTGCACTCTTAATGAGGACTCAGAGCCATCAAGAAATTGTCAAATGGTGTCCCATAGTTTCTACTGAGAAAGCAAGGAAGTGTGGAAAAGATCCTTCTAAAGTCTACAAGGTTCCTCCAGCACTGTGCAAGGGACAGCATGCCCTGGACTTGGGAATGTCATTATTTGTTCTCTGAGAAGTGAATGAATGAAAAGGGGGTTCACTGGCTATATGAGTTGATGAGAGAGGCCCCTTTTGCTCCTGCTCAGGAAATCTTCTGAAAATTGATATATTAAATAACACATAGGTATATGTCTTATTATAAATTATTATATTGGCATCCTAAAATTATTAGCCATTTTCCTTTGAGTCTGGTCAAAATTAATCACCTCCCAAAAGCTTATCACTCTGTGTCTTTAGTGCCATTGGGAATCTTGATAAGTTAACCAAAATATATTCCTAACAACCATCTCTCTTTTAAGAGATTCTTATTTCTACCTTCCTGTTAAACAAATTCCTCTAAGTGTCAACTTTTCATCAAATTTAAATTTGTTCAAAATGAAGCTTAGTATTGACTGCCACCCTCTCCTTCAAACAGACATCTCCTCTGCCTTCATGTCCTGCTTCAGTCAATGACATCAATATCCTCCCTGCCCCTCAGAGCAGAACCTTATTTCCTCCTTTCCTTGTGTACCCAAAGTTCAGGGCTCATTCCCCAAATAGGTCTTCTAACCTCTCCTCTCTATTCTCTTCCTCCCAGCTTATCCTCCACATGGCTACCACAAGGATTATCATTTATAATTTTATTCATCCATTCATTCAACAAATACTTACTGAATGTTTATACTGTACCAAGCACTATATCAGTCATGACATTTGAAGCAGGGAAAACCAACCTAGAAAAATCTGATCATGCCTCACTTCTGTTCAAAACTTATTTACTCCTTATTGCCTATAAGATAAAATGCATATGCCTTAGCAAGACCCTTCAAAATTTAGTCCTAGAAAAGCTTCCCAATCTTGGCCCCTATCACCACAGCTCTCTCCCTCCACATATACAGACACATGTACACCCGACACCCCAGTGACTCTAAGCACCCATCACTCGCCACACTCACCAAGCTCTTGTGCCCTTACTTCTTGGCATGTCCTGTTGCCTTTGTCTTGAATTCTCTCCCCACTCCCCACTTCTAAGGAGCTGTATGTCCTCCAAAACTCTGAGTGTCACTCAGCCTCTGGGGAATCCTTTCCTAACCCTCCCAGGAAAAGAATCTGTTCTTCCCTGTGCACTCAGAAGAAAGCAAAAATGACCTTATTCTATATAGCATTCACCACATTATGTTGAGAAAATTGTGGGGGCGGGGGAGGGAATATGGGATTTACTTGGAATCTGCAGTAAACTGATGACAGTTTTAAGATTAAAAATCTTAAAAGCTGAGGATAAGAAGCTGACGTTTGGAGGCACCACTCTCCCCATGCATCCCCAAGACTTTCTGCCAAGAGGGCTTTGTCAAATCATCACCAAGGGAAGCCCCATATCCCTGTCCTTTCGACAGCCCAGTCCCCACAGATGTCTCATGGGAGTGCTGTTTGTCCCCTCACAACATCCAGCTTTGTGGACCTGGAGGTGGGGACTTTTCCCCTCCTCTCCACAGCCATTCTCCAACCGTTTTCTTTCTTGCTTTTTTGCAGCTTATGCCATCAGCCTACACCATCCTCTCGTCCACCTGGCTGCTGCCTGCTTCCAGTCCCCGGCCTCTGTCCCTCAGTCACTGATGACTTCATCTCCTGGACACTGGCTTCCTTTGCATTTTTACTCTATCATCAGTGGTTTCTTCTTCATCTCATAAATGATCGACACTAATTCTTAGTCTGGCCTTCTTTGACCTACTTACTTCCATTAATATAATGGGGATAATATAGCATCTAATACATGTCTTCTTCTCAGTCTCCACCACCCACTCCTGCAGTTACTCCATTTTTCTTATCGTTACCTATTACTACACTATGCCCACAGAATCAGCTGTGAGCATCCTATTCTGTTACCTTCTCTGTCCTTCCCGTTCACTTCCTCGAACAGCTCCCAGTCTAACACATCCTCCATTTCAATCCACTCATCCTACCTTTGTCCTACAGCCTCCCCTTTATGCCCTCATTTCCTTCTTTATCCTGTTTAAATTCCATACTCTCTCCTTATAATCTCTTGCAAAAGACTGTAACCCCATTATGCCCGCCTCTACCACATTTGCATGACCAAGCCACAGTACTAGAAAGCCCAACGGTTGGGCTCTTCTGAGTGTGCCACATCAGCAAATAAACATGGTGGGAGGAAAAGACAACTGTGCAGACGGGTCTCGCATGAAATGGTAACAGCTAAAGTTTCTGTGCCATGTGCTATGTACGGGGTACAGTCTTCATGCCTTACCTAGATTAACTAATTTAATCCTCACAAAAATCTTATGTATTATATGCTACATTATCCCCATGCTACAAGAAAGGAAACTCAAGCCCATATGGATGTTCAATAGCACATCTGAGATCACTAAAGATTTTCACTCAGGCAGTCTAGCTGCAGAATCCTTTTGTTTAATGTTGCACTCCCTTGCTTCTCTATCTCAAAGTCAGTTAACTGATTAGCCCACCTTAATATCCCCCTTTTCCAAGTCTTTTCACATTCCCACTCCCCAAACAATGATTTCAAACCAGCTCATCACTTCCTTCTCCCTCTCTCAGCTGATGTCCTTGCCCACCCACCTGGGAGGAAAGTCCAAGAATCCGTCAGGAACCCCTTTGTCTGTCCACCATCGCACCCACTAACTGCTCTATGCACACTGCCTCTGCCCGCCACCCACACATGATGGTGGAGGAAGTGTCCCTCTTCTTATCAAAGACTGTCTCTCCATTGTACCTCAGGCCCTTCCTGTCTTACATTACAAGATACAATGGCCCTGAATAGAGTCAACTACTCTCACATTTTTCTAACATTCTTCTACTTGGCTTCTGTGGGCACTACATGGACCTATTTTCCTCCCACACCACTTACCACCCTTCTTCACACTCTCTGTTGATGATTTCTGGACTCCCTTCTCTTTTATATCTTAACATGCCCCCAGGGTGGCATTGGTCAGTTCGGTGGCTTTACATCTCATGTACTTGTTAAATTTTAATTCTAGCCTATTCCCTTCCCCAAAGTCTAAACTTGTATATGCAACTGCAATTCATACATCTTTGTTTGTATAGTATCTAATGGGATGTCAGACTTTTCATGTTTAAACAGAACTCTTAATCTTACTCTTTAATATGTTCCTCTCCAGTCTTTTCCATCTCAGAGAGAGACACCATCTCCCATGGAATTGCCTAATTCAAAAATCTAAGGGCTGCTTTTTATTTCTCTTGCTTCTTCACTTAGTATAGCCAATTCATTATTCTCCACACACACACACACCCCACCAACCCTCTGCCATAATGTAACTTCTCTGCATTTCCACCCTTATCTCAGACATCAAAACCTACTCATTGGATTACCAAATGCACATGAGGTGGTCTCCTTCCTTCCACTCTTTTCCCTTTCAATTCTTTCTCCACAGAAGATCAGGATCACTTTCAAACATAAATCAGATTAAACCATTCTGCTGCCAACACTCCAAAGGCTTCCCATTCCATTTAAGATATAATTCAAATGGCTTACCTTGGCCTACAAAGCTCCCCTTGATCTAGCTCCTGCCTATCTAGCTCCTCCTTCTAGCTAGTGCTGCTTCCCCCCATCACTCTCTGCACCAGCTACATTTGGCCTTTCTTACCTTCTTAAGCACACTGACCTCATTCCCATGTTGGGGTCCTTCTCTAGCAGCTCCCTCTGCCTGGGATGTACTTTTCCCTTATCTTCACATAGATGGTTCCTTCTCGTAAGTCAGGATTCAGCCTAACTATGAATTCTTCAGTGAGGCCTTTCGTGACTGCCTAAAGTAGCCACCCATCACTACCACATCTCCTGTTTTTAATTCTCTGCATAGCACTATTCCTCCCTGGCATTTCTTATGAATTTCTTGTTTGTTTGTTTGTTTGTTTGTTTTCTTTTTACCAACTAGAAAGAAGGTTTCATAGGAATAGGGATCTCATTATCACATTCACTGTTCTTTCCTCAGACACATGGATCAGAATCATTAGATAAAAAATTGTTACTGCACTTGCCACAGCAATTTCCCCTGGGATTTCCAAGGATTATTGGAAATCCGGAAATCCAAAAATCCAGCAAGCACACACTTGTACAGGACACAAAGGAAACCATAGACTAGCTGACTTGACAATAGCCTCTAGTGATGAAGGTCAACTTGCAAAAGGTGGGTCATTATCCTAATAAATATGATAACTAAATATAACTAAGGGAATGGCCTGGGTTCAAATCCTAGCCCTGTCACTTACTGCTTTTAAGTAGACAAATCACTTCCTCTCTCTCTCTTTCTCTCAATTTCCATTCCCCCATCTGCAAAATCGGAATGGCACACTTCCTTCACAGGATTATTGTGAAGATTGGATGACTGAATGAGGCCCTGTATGTGAAGTGCCCAGGAGAGCAACAATGCAGTGACTTAGAGCCACAACAGTCCAGGCTTCAGGCTTCACTGTAAGGAGAAGGGAAACCCTGTCCAATACGAAAAGCCCCTGGCACTTCAATGCTCTGAATTCAAACTCTGCCTTTGTTCTGAGCCTCCATTTCCATTCCCACTGGTCCAACAGTGTTCCACACCCATCAAACATGGCCAGATCTGACCACCACAAAATGTAGCACCTGGAGTAGCCTCCATTTGTCATTAGTGGATGTGACTGCTCTTCACAAACATGTGTTTTCTTTCCTCAGAATGATTGTAAATTTAGATATATGGCCCCTGCTCTCCAGTCCCTGTAGCTCCACTTCCAGAACTGCTTCTGTGATGTTCCTTCTGGGAGGGCCGCAAGCCCTCCAGCTCGGCTTACCCATAACCCTCTCTGTGCCTCATCTATTTAGGACCATTTACCCCATTGTGTTTCTTGCTTGATGTGGGCCTCTCTCTCCCTTTCCCTAAACTGTGTTTCTTAAGGCTCAGAAGTAAGATAGTTAAATTCCAGTCCACTCTTAACCCAAATGTTGTCTAGTTCGAGGACTAATTATGGTCCTAACCCAAGACCAGACTGAATGACGTCATTCTGGTCACCTCTCATGCTCACATCTCCTGCCTAGAAGTGTCTGTAGGTCCCTGGTAAAGTTCTTTCCACCAGGTTCCTGAGGAACATAGAATGAGGAAGGTAAACTGACAAAATATAATGTAACGGTTACAGATAGTTTTGGAGAAAATGGACAGTTAAATATATAGGAAATTGTTGCCTATGGTTAAAAGAGAAAATAGCAATTATCAAGTCTCTAGAGGCCAAAAAAGCCTTTTGAAATTGAGGAGAGATATTTAGTGATAGTTTCAAATGAATCATTCTAGGCACAAATACAAACAAATAGCACACAGTGGAACATCGCTGCTAACCACATGGAGAATATGCATGGGTAACGTGCCAGGAAATTTTGAAGTTCTGACAAAAGGAGTTTTGTTGAGTCAGATATCCAAGTGAACAACAAAGGCTGTAATGTGTCTCCTTGGCACAGTACGTAGATGCATCGCATACTTGTAAGATCTGAAAAGGGGTCCTTCTCGGAGTGTGCGTTGACGCCCCCTCCCAGCAGAGGCCTGGCCTTTATGATCCACCTTCACAGCTCATCACAGAAAACAGCTCTCTCCCTGCTGTTTGAGGAGGGATGGTGTCATGGTTGTGCTTCTGTGATATTACTATGCATGTATTGCAATATCTCAAGAGGGCAACTAGTAAGAGAACTAGCCAAAGTTCCTAATAAGCAAAAGCTACAAATTAAACAATTGTTTGCAGTGAAGTGTAGCATAAAATTTAGAGCATCTTTTCAGCACAGGCCAACTGCTTCTTAGCCGTGTGACTAGGAATGAGATACTTAAACTTCTTCAGTGTTAGTGTTCCCATCTGTAAAATAGAGTCAATAGTAGGAAGTATCTGTGGGTCATGATGAGGATTTTTCATGAGGTGTTCACAGAAAGCATTGAGCACAGGGCCTAGGCATGTGGTAAGACCTGTTGGCTGGACTGTTCTCAACATTGATGTTACAGGACTATAATACCCACCACAATGCCAAATAACACAGTCCAGTTCTCAGGCTGGAGAAATTAGTAACTAAATGCATCTCACCAAGAACAGTTGAAGATGAGGAGAGAGACTGGAACAGCAAGAGGTCAGGAGATAGGCTCAGGGGACCCTGCGGCAGAACGGCTGCCATGCTGCCATCCCCACATCTCAGCTATGCCACATCACCTGTCCCGCTTTTCAGGTCCCGACAGCCCTGGTTATCCTACTCAAACCCTCTGCTCCACAAAAGGAGACCTCTGGAGACCATCCTTGATCCTGAGCAGCTCTGAGGCATCTGTGTTCACTATAGTCACATAATGTGTTCACAGGCACATGTACATACACAGCCCTGAGTGGGGCATATGAATATTTCCAGGGACGAACAATAGTCTACAAACCACACACAGACATGGGCACACAGGCACATGTACACACACATGCACACATACACCCTGTGGAACTCTCCAAGTCACAGCCACATCTTCTGTGCGGCCTGCAGCTCTGACACCCCTCGTCCCAGATGAGTTCTGTTTCTCTTCTCAGGTTGCTGCAGTCAGGTCTAAAGTGACTTAAGGAATGAAACTGGGCCAAGAAGTCTCGCCAGATTCCTACTGGGAATGATCTGCAGACTTAGGCGTGCAAGCAGGGTTGAAGGGATGCAGGGTGGAGCACAGAATTCAGAGTCAGGAGAATCGGTTTTGAAATCCAGTCTCACCTTTTTCTGTGTAACCTTGAGCAAGTTAATTTTTCCCGACCTCGGTTTCCTTGTAGGCAGGATGAGAAACAGTCTGCCTCAGCAGGTGTTGTGATGGCACAGTTAATTCAGATAGATGTATTTCATGGCCCATAAAGATCTTAAAAACTGCCTGCCTTTGTGTGGAAGGCAAAGAATTGTGAAATAGTATAGAGTTCCTTATCTAGTTTATGGCTGGGGACTCATCTTGGTAACAAGAATACTGAATAACACTGGTCCCCAAGGTGAACCCTAAAGGGAGCAGCTGTTGTGGAGCTTCATTCAGAGGGTGACAAGGACCATGGAGAGTGATCGATGTGCACGCAGGCTCAGGCTCTCTGCCCCCCTCAGAGTGGAAGTGGGATGGGGCGGGAAGGCAGAGCTTCCGTGTCACTAGTTTAGGAATTCAGTTGTTTGCTCCTGAGAAGGCCTCAGGATGCTACAACAACAAAGTTCCAAGGAGGGAACATGGAACTCATTTCCCTCTGCCCATCACAGCCACTGGTCATCAGAATAGAGGGTTTTCATGGCCCATGGGCTCACAGGTACAGCAGCAACTGGGCCCATGACACCTGAGGTGGGCAGCCTCCTAGGTGGCCCCCAGTAACCCCCCTTCTGGGGTTTACATTCTTGTGAAACCCTCTCCCCTTGAGTAGGAGCTGCATGTAGCAACTGACTTCTCACAAACAGAATAAGATGAAAGTCATAGGACATTACTTTCGAGATTAGGTTACAAAATTGGGGTTCCATTTTGAACTAAATCTCTCTCTCTCTCTCTCTCTCTCTCTCTCTCTCTCTCTCTCTCCCCTTCTGAGGGGAGCCAGCTGCTATGTGATGAGCCACCCTGTTGAGAAACCCATGCCTTAAGGAACTGAGGGAAGCTTCCAACCAATAGCTGGCAAGGAGCCAAGGCCCATAGTTTCGTGGGTAGTGAGGAAGTAAGTTTTGCCAATAACCACGTGAGCTCAGAAGTGGATCCTCCTGCCATTGAGCCTTCCAATGGGACCCCAGTCCCAGCCAAAACCATGACTATCCCCCACCCCTCAGAGACCCTGAGACAGGGGCACACAGTTAAGTTATACCCCGATTCCTGACACACAGAAACTATAACAAGCATTTGCTTTAAGCAACTAAGTTTGGGGGTAACTTGTTTCACAGCAAGACATGACTGACACAAGGCCATGACAGGACACTCAGGGGAAACATCCCACCCAGGAGGCTGAGCTGCAAAGAGCCTTGTCCACTGCCAGCATGGGGAGCCTCTTCACCAAGCAGTTAGTCCTTTCACCCCACCACCATCTCCAGAGAATAATGCAATTTATACTACAAGAAGAGAACATATGTAAGTAAAGAATTAATGGTTACAAATGCCATAAAAATGAAGCCATCGTCTAACAGTCCATCTTGAAAAGGCCATGTGGACAGAGCAGGCACACTGACTGGGCCAGAGGGGTCAGCATCGGAGGAAGGGCAGACAAAGTGGGAAGGGGGCTTAGACACAGGGCTAGGGAGCTTGTTTTGTATATTACTTGAGGGGTCTAGAAAGCTGATATTTCAGTGTTTCTTTTTAAAACTAAGTAAAAATGTCCTTGGTATCAAAATGGCTTTGTGAAAGCAGCCAGATCAAAACTACATTATATTAGGGAACTACTTTATCCAACTTCGTGAGACAAATACAAGAATGTAGCCCCCACCTAGTCCCTGAAGTCAGGGGGATTGCCACTGATCTTGCTTTCCTGCTTGTGCCTGCATAACACGCATGTGCTCACACACAAACACACCATAATAAGGGCTTAAGAGTAGGAGCTCAGGTGTAGACTGATGAGAGTTTCACCGCCTGCCCCTTGCCACCATCGGATTTGGGCCATTCCAATTCAAGAGGCTGAATGGCACCTGCCCAGAGGCTGGCGTGTCACCAAAGACTCCATGGAGGACAAATCATCAGAGGGTTCCCTGAGAAAGTCCCCTGAATTGCTCATCATCCCAGAACACAAGAATGAAGAGTATATTGTGCACAGTGGAAGTAAAGAGCACCTTTATCTTCTAAGTGATTCTGTTGGTTTCCTGGAGTTCTCTGTGTCTTTAAAGATGCTCATGTGTCAACACTTAAAGACAAGAATGTCTCTCGTGTAGTTGGGTCCTCATTGGTTACCTTCCTCAGCAATAAATCACAGTGACAGTGACAGGTTACCACTCCCCACCACCCCACCACCACCCCTCACCCCATGCAACCGCCACAGTTCTGAGAGATCCGACCAGCAGTGTTGGGGACAGGTCTTTCCAGCCCTGTCCCTCAGGTCAATAGACCTCTCTGCACTTCAGTTTCCTCCTGGGGAGAAATGAGGATTCGGGTCTGCCGTTCTCTCTTCTCCCATCCTCCCCAACCTCCTGGCGCAGCAGGACCCAGAAACTGGGATGCACTCAAGTTTCCGCATCCTACCAAATGAATTCCTCATGAGCTCCACTGCTGGGTGCATAGGGACAAAGAAAACACTGCAAGCCCTGACCATCAAATTCAGCGGGTTTCCACTCCCTGCCACATTCCAGAAAAGCTGACTGTTGTCCTCCAGGCTGGGAAGTGATAAACGCACAGGGGAAGTTCTGAGTAGGACCACAACAAGCCCCTCCCCGGCAGAGAGCCCCCAGAGCCAGACCCGAAGTCTTTCCATCCCCCGAATGGAAATTCTAGACACAGACGGTGCCCAGACGGACCTTGCATTCACTCCCCTGCCAACTGCCATAAACCCAGCTCTGTCCTGCTGGAGCTGCAACATGCAGCCAGAAATCTGGAAGAATTTAACACCCAGTCAGTTCAGACACAGGAAAACATTGTTCAAAGTAAACACTGGAATCCCTCCTCATCATCCAGGAATGTGAAGCCAGCAGGGTTGAGATCAGCAGCTTCTCAGAGAACGCTGGCTGCATAACTCTGCTTGGGGCTCCAGCCTGGGACAACCAGCAGGGCCTCCGGAGCTGTTTTCCAGCTCAGACCCTGTTGAGACTGGGGGGTCAGCACCTGGGACTTCTCCCCTGGAGGCAGCCCTGCCCTCAGCCTCCAGCTACAAAACTCATGGCTGCCCCACAAGACCAAAAGTACAAGAAAGGGCCTAGCACTGACCCTGAGCTTGGGAAAAGCTGAAGGCTATGTTCCCTGATGCAGCTGAGCTGGGCTCAAGAGGCCCTGGGACTTTCCATTTCCTTTGCCTGCGGCAGACTGTGAAAGAGTCACTCTTCCTGGAGGAAGAAAGAAGGCTCTGTGTGCGAAGGAAGGGTGCAGTGCCTCCAACCAGAAGACTGGTGTGCTCGATGGGACCCAGCCACCAGTGTTCACGGCGCCTTGACTGAGACTTAACTAATTCCATCTCTCAAAAGCCATGTGCCAGGTCCCCACCCGCTTCCTCTAGCCCTGGGGAGCAGGGAGAGTGGCACTAGTGTCACTGGGCACTGCATAATGGATCCCAGAGGAATGTTCTGCTTGAAATCACTTGTGTCACTGTGTTCCTCTGCCTAAACTCCACCCACACAGACGCAGGCCTGAACTGAATTGTTAAAAGGGATTCGGACAGTCAAACTGTCAAAAGAGAAAAAAGAAAAAGAAAAAAAAATCCTGCAAGTTATGAAGGGTTCTAGGAGAAAGCGGAGAGCCCAAAGACAGACACTTGGCTGCAGGAAGCTGTGAGTGGAGTCCTGCAGATGGGGCTGTGAGGAGTGTGGGGCAGCAGCAGCAGCAAATCGGGGGGCAGGGGAGTGGTGGGGGGCAGCCTGTCTGTCTGACTGGCCACAGCTCTCACCCCACTCCTCAGCCCACAGTGTATTTAATTCACTCATTGTTGTGCAGATTTATTTTTTAAAGTATATTTTATTGATTCTGCTATTACAGTTTTCCCAATTTTTCCCCCTTTATCCCTGCTCCGCCCTGCACACCCCCAATCCTCCAGCATTCCCTCCGCTTAGTTCATGTCCATGGGTTGTATATACAAGTTGAGTCCTTTGTTCCCTAAACCATTTTTTACTTCTCCCCATCTATTTTGTGCCTACTAGTTATGCTGCTTCTTCCCTGTACCTTTTCCCACTATTCATCACTTCCTCCTCTCCACTGAAATCCCTCTGTGTGATGTCCATTTCTCTGGTTCTGGTCCTGTTCTGGTTCTTTGCTTAGTTTTTGTTTTCATTGTATTTCTTTTCTTTTAGGTTCATTTGTTGATAGTTGTGAGTTTGTTGTCATTTTATTGTTCATATTTTTTATCTTCTTTTTCTTAGATAAGTCCCTTTAACATTTGACCATCTCATAATAATGGCTTGGTGATTATGAACTCCTTTAACTTGACTTTATTTGGGAAGCACTTTATCTGCCCTTCCATTTTAAATGAAAGCTTTGCTGGATAGAGCAATCTTGGATGTAGGTCCTTGCTTTTCATGACTTGGAATACTTCTTCCAGCCCTTTCTTGCCTGAAACGTTTCTTTTGAAAAATCAGCTGATAGCTTGATGGAAACTCCTTTATAGGTAACTGCCTCCTTTTCTCTTGCTGCCTTTAAGATTCTTTCTTTATCTTTAATTTGGGGTAACTTAATGATGATGCGCCTTGGTGTATTCTTCTTTCAGTCCAACTTCTCTGGGACTCTCTGGGCTTCCTGGACTTCCTGAAAGTCTATTTCCTTCACCAGATTGGGGAAGTTCTCCTTCATTATTTGTTCAAATAAGTTTTCAATTTCTTGCTGTTGTTCTCCTTCTGGCACCCCTATGATTCAGATATTGGAATGTTTCAAGTTGTCCTAGAGGTTCCTAAGTCTTTCTTCATTTTTTTGAATTCTTATTTCTTCATTCTGTTTCAGTTAGATGTTTATTTCTTTCTTTTGTTCCAAATCATTGATTTGAGTCCTGGTTTCCTTCCTGTCACTGTTGGTTCCCTAAATATTTTGTTTTATTTCATTTTAGGTATCTTTCATTTTTTGACCAAGCTCTATCAGTTCTGTGAGCATTTTGATTACCAGGGCTTTAAAGGGCCTTAGGTATTCACCTGGGCAGGACAACCCTCCTTGCCACGCTGCGGCACTGCCTATAAGGGAGGGGCCAGAGTGGGAACAATGCAGCTCGCCTGCTGGGCTCTAGCCCCTTTCCAACTAACTCTGGTGTGAGACTGGGAGTTTCTCCCACCGCAGCAACTGCTGTAGTCCACAGTTAGCTCTGAGTGTCAGTTTCCCATTCAGTCAGCCCCACCCATCGTGTCCGCTGCCTTGCCACAGCCAGACTGTCTCACAGGGTCCACCGCCTCCCGCAGGTTCTCTCCATCTGCCACCTTACCAGTCTGGTTGTGCTGGTTGGCTGTTTCTTTAATTCCTTGGTTGTCAGAGTTCCATGCAGTTTGATGTCCTGGCACTTCTGGTTGTTTATTGATTTTAGATTGGTCATTATCCTCCTTTTGTTTGTGTGAGGAAGTGAAGGATTTCTACCTACGTCTCCATCTTGGCTGGAACTCACCTGTTGTGCAGATTTATTAAGTGCCTCCTAAGACCTGTGTAAGCCAGAGAGACACCGTCATCCCTCCTCTCAGGGAGAATGTGATCTGGACAGGAAGTCCCCCGGGTGCTGCTCGGCCCAGCAACAGCTGCAGCAGCACCCTGTAGCTTGTTAGAAATACATTTTCTCTGGTCCTACTCTGGTCTGCTCCAGGCAGGGCCCAGGGACCTCTATTTTAACAAGCTCTCTGGGTGATGCTGATTCATTGGAAACTTTGAGAAGAAAGTTTAAGAATTACCTGATTTAATCTGTTACCTCTTCACTGGATAATAAGGACAAGCTGAAGGCTTAATGGTTTGCTTCAGGGAAGTCGTAGAAATATTGTGTTAATATACTCCTAGATTCAAAACAGCTCTACCAGACTGTGGTGTCATTAGAAATTTTTGTTTCCAGTTTCAGAAACACTTTTTCACTTGGGTCACCCTTTACTATAGAAGTGGTTTCTAATACTTTATTTTAAAGAAGAGGCGGGAGTCATTTCTCCACTCATGAACAATCAAACAAGTGTGTCTCTTTTAACTTCAACTCCTGCAACCACTCCAGCTGGGTGCATCACAGCTCCATTTGAAGGCTACTGGGAGTAAACTGTTTGCCTTGTTGCCTTTGGGGTGGCCCCTCCCCTAATTCTTGGTGGGCCTCAAGGAGAATATGCAACCAGACTTTCTAACTGAGTTGATTTTTAAATAAAAGTACCAACCGATAAAGTAAATTTTCATTTGTCCATTCAGTAAATGTCTCCCATGTTGCCAAATTCAGTCATCTACTTTGTATTTACTACTTAGCTTGTTTGACCTATTGGCACAATAGAACCCTCTGGCTGCCCTCAAAACTCCCATTTCTTGTCCGTCATCCCACCTCCTCCCGGTCTCATCACCTCACTGGCCACTTTCTCAGGCTGGATCCTGCTCCTCTCCCACCTTCAGAGAGAGCAGCCCAGGTGCCCATCTCTTCCCCTACCGCACACTCTCTCAAGAGGATCCCATCACTGTGCCTCAACTCCCACACATGTGTCCAACCATAGACTCCTCCCCAATCTCCATGTTTATATAGCTGGATAGCTCTTCCTGGATGTTGTATAGTGCCTGAGAACTAGACTACTCAACACACATACCTGCACACACACAAAGGATGCCTGCCCCTTCATTGGTCTTCCACATTTTATTAAACAGCACAACTAACAAACCTTTTGCTAAAAGAAATAGGAGTCTTTTTCCACTTTCCTTCATCTTCAAAACCCAATTCATCATTAAGCCATATCAACTCAGACTGTAGAAATATCTTGATTCATCATTTTCTCTATAGTCTCTGGCTACAACTCCTACTACCACTACTACTAATAATAACAGTTCAAAGTCGGGGTGCCCATGGTTGTACATGTATTAGTTCACTGAGATTCCCAACAAACCTGTGAGTTAAGTGCCACTTTTAGCCCCTGTTACAGAGGGTAAAGTTGAGCAAAGAGAAGATCAGTGACTTGCTCAAAACCATACATGTCTTCTGGTGAAGCCAAGATTTGGTCGTGGGTAGCTACACCAAGATCCATGGACCTGCCACCATGTCCCAGTGCTGCCTCTGCATCTACAGGATACTCTTAGTGGCCTCTGAATGGGCTTCCTGCTCCCACTCTTGTCTGCACACAGCAAGTCCTTGAATAATGTCATTTGTTCAATGTTGTTTCATTATAAAGTAAATTAGATGCCAAAAACTTAACTCTTGTTCATATCAATTAGCCTAAAACCAATTTCATTACATACATCAGTTGCTTAAAGTCACAGATCCTATCACTGACCGTAAGTGAGGACAATTTATTTCATACACCCAACAGCCAGAGTGCCCTTTCCAAAACAGGGACCAGTACTGAGTCACTCCCCAACCTAAATATTTCTCCCCAACAGTTTCCACATAGTCCTTAGAATGAAATACAATCTGCTACCATGCTGACTGTCTACCCCTCAGATCTCTCTCTCTCTCCCCTCTGTTTATTTCAATCAGATTGCCCTTCTCCCTGTGTCCTCAAACCCACCAAATTCTGGCTAGTCCCCCCTCCTGAAACAGCCTTCCTCACAGGTTTCCACATAGCCAGCATGTGGTCATTTAGACCTTAAAACTCAGTGTCACCTTCGCAGAAAGGCTTCCCCTAACTTCCTACTCTAAACCAGCCACTCAGTCCATCTCTATCGTAAGTGAAATAAGTCAGACAGAGAAAGACAAATACCATATAGTTGCACTTATATGCAGAATGCAAAGACCAATATAAAAATGAACAGACACAATAGAAACAGACTCATAGATATTGAGAACAAATTAATGGTTGCCAGAGGGGAGGAGGGTTGGGGTGCTGGGAGAAAAAGGTGAAGGGATAAATGAGTACAAATTGGTAGTTACAGAATACCCACAGGGATGTGATGTACAGCACATGAAATACAACCAATAATAGTGTAATAACTATATAAGGTGCCAAGTGGGCACTGGAAATATCAGGGGGAACAGTTTGTAAAGTACATGCTTGTCTAACCACTATGCTGTACACCTGAAACTAATACAAAATAATATTGAACATAAACTGTAACTGAAAAATAAAATTTTAAAAAATATTAAACTTAGCATAATATACTCAGAGAACTTCAAAAATTATGGCCAACAGGCATACAGGCGGAGGGAGGGGATGGCAGAGAGGAGTCCATGTGTAAACAAAGGTGGAGGCACACCTTGAAGGGCCCCACCTTGGGTTTTGTGCTCCCTGTTTCCTCTGCTCAGAACATTCATGCAGGGGAGTTGTCTTGTTATCTGGTAGGCATGATAGTGACTGTTGAATGGCTTGTAGCAGGGAATAGCACAATCGGCTTTGCCTTCATCCCTATAGCAGAGACCTATAGCTGTCCACCAAGGATTTGTACATCACATCCTTTGTATCAACTTGATGCTGGGAAGCAATTGCCCAGCCAAGAATTTGATTTCCCCCACTTTATACCTAGGTAGTCCTGTGTCTGAGTTCTAGAAACCTGTGGATCTGGCCCATGAATGCTCCAATGTGACCCTTCATTCCCTTTCTTTCTCTGCTCAGAAACTTGAAGTAAAGGAATCCAAGTTCCCAGGACACTGCAGAACCACACAGTGTAAGTGTCACAGTACAAAGAAGGGGGGGACAAAGGGCAGCCAAGGCAATATACTATTACCCTAAAGGAACCCCCCAGGTTTATTATGTCCACCGCCAGAGGAAAGACATCTCTCAATGCCTGAGATTTGTGAAAAGGAAAGGAATTTATTATTCATTTGAAGTAACACTAACTAAAGTTCCCCACAAAAATGCACACAGTACTCCCAGCACCCTCCACATGGCAAAAGGGAGCACTTCCAAAGCCTCATGGTCCTGACTCTCAACCAAGCCTCATGGTCCCAACCAAGACACCAAAGCCACGTGGTCCCAAAAAGAGAGACCCCCAATGGCTGCCGTGCTTCCATTTAAATCCCAGCGCTAATCTTCCTCTGCAGCCCCATTTCCGGTTCCTCTCACAATTGGCCACAGCTGCCCACATTCTGGGCAGGTGTGGCCCTGTGGTGTGGAGCCAATTATCTCCAAGCTCTTCTGGATCCTATTACAAATCCCTATTTTGGGCTCCCCTTTTGGCTGCACCCTGTTACAGAAGGAGCCTGGGTCCCTGAATCACCACACAGAAATGACCACAAAACACCCAAATGAATTTTACTTCTATTCAGTCCCTGATATGTTGTTTGTTACAGCATCTGAGGATATCTTAATAAATCCCTATGGCCTTGCTATAATAATGGATTGGAGGCCAGCAAGGCTGGAAGAGGGAGATCAGTAAATAAGCTGTTTACCAACTAGAGAAAAATAAGAGAAACTGAACCAAGTTAATAGCAATGAGAATGAACATAGGGGGACAGAACATGATCACAACTAACTACAGGGATGAAGGAGAGACAGGGGTCTAGGATGATACTCAGGTCTCTGAGTTGGGTGGTGAGATAAGCAACAGAGAAGAAAAGCCAGTTTGGGGAAGGATGTTTTGTTTCATTTGGGGAATTGTAGAAATCTAGGTAGTATGCCCAAAGAGCAATTGTTCATAGGAACTTGGTATCTAAGGAAATGGCCATGGTTATAAATATAGATTTGGTTAATAATGAGGACAAAGCTTGTCATATATTTCATTTGCTTAGAATGAGTTGAGAAAAAAGGATGACGATTGAACCATGACTGGGCAGAATCCACCAGAAGGAAGGAGGGAGAACTGAGGGAGTAGTCTCAGAAAGCCAAAAGAAAATACCTGCCAAGCAGACTGTGGTATATAAAAATTTTTCTTAAAGATTGTTTTGTCATTGTTCCCTTCCTGGCACAGAGCTTTAAACACCTTTGGGACTTATTGCCATTTGTATGCTAATGAGAAAGCTCCTGGGAGCCCTAGATCGCTTCAAAAAGGGAGTTTGTGGCCAGAAAGACTGACTGTGTGATTAGAAAGTTAGCCCCACTCAAACCTCCATGGAGGGGAGAGGAACCAGGGACTGAGTTACTCATTGGTGGCCCATGATCTAATTAGTCATGGCTACATGATGAAACCTCTATGAAAACCCCTATGCACCAGGGCTCAGGAAGCTTCCTGGACTGTGAACACATGGGTGTGTGGGAAGATGGCATGCCTTCATGGGCACAGGAGCTCAGTGCTGCCCTATCTCTTTCATTTGGCTCTTTCTGACTTGCAGCCTTTATAATATGATGGTAAATTTAAGTAAAGCAATTTCCTGAATCAGTGAATCATCCTAGCAAACTATCAAACCAGAGGAAAGAATAGTGGGAACTTCTGAGTTTATAGCCAGTTAAAAGTACAGGTGCCTCTGAGACTTGAAACTAGAGTCTGAAGCAAGGGCAGTCTTGTGAGACTGAGCCCTTGGGCTCCAGAGTCTATGCTAACTTCTCCTTGTTAGTGTCTGATTTGAATTGAATCACAGGATCCCAGTTGGTGTTTGAGAATCAAAGAACTGGTTGGCATGAAAACATCACACATTTGTTGTCAGAAAAAATGACATCACAGAGAGGGATATGTCAAGGGCCACAGAACTGTCAAGAAACTCAAGGACTAAATAAGCCCATTGAAGTTGACACTAGAAAGACATGTAGGATAAAGGCCAGAATTTGGAGAGCTGTGGAGGCCTTGGGAAGGGCAGCAAGAAAGGCAACCGGCTATAAGACAAATCATAATGGAAGCCTACATGGGCCAGCTCAAACTCAACATGGCAGATGCTTCAGTTCACATTCTCATTACTATACACATGTGAGAGAGTGCCCCATTCTGGAGAGTGGCTGATGAGCCTCAAAAAAATCACACAACTTTTTCAAATTCCTGCATTTATTAAATGGTGAGGTTACAATTCAAAATCAAGTCAGTCTGATTCTAAAACCATTGTTCCTAACTAGAATGCTATAATTGTACATGTAGAAACCCAAACAAACATACAAATAAATTGTAAGAAGTAGAGAATTTGGCAAGGTTGTTAGATATAAGAACAGCATACCCAAATCATTTGCATTTCTAAATATCAGATATAAACATAAAATAAAAAGTCTGAAATGATACTGTATACAATTACTTCAAAATATCCGTTAGAAATGTATCTAACAAAAATAAAAAAAATCTGCCCTACAGAACATTATACATTATTAAAAAAATCTTTAAAATCTAAAAAATTGAGAAATATACCATGTTCATTGTAAAAATGTCAATTCTCCTAAAATTGAGCCATAGAGTCAATATAATCTTAACCAAAATTCCACAGGATTGTTAGTAGAAACTGACAGGCTGGTTTTTAATTTTATGTAGACATAAAAAGAGCTAAGAAGAGAGAAGGCAATATTGAAGATGAACAAACTTAAAGAATATATTACATTAGATTTTGAAACTTACAAACTCCAAGTAATTAAAATAGTTTAGACTTGTTATAAAAATAGATAAATAGACAAATAGCATAGACCAGAAAGCTCAGAAAAGTTTCCCTATGGCTCAGGAAAACAGTGAGGAAAGGACAGGATTTTCCATAAATGGCACTAAATCACTTGAATATCTATATAAAAAAAAATTACATTTAACTCCTGCCCTGTTACAAGATAAAAAAATAAGTCTAGGGGCTTTGTACTCATAAATATTTATAATGTTAGAACTAAGCAATAAAGCTTCTAGAAGATAACATAAAAAAAATCTTCATGTAGAAAAAGATTTCTTAAACTTAAGAACTTTGCTTCACTGAGATACAATTGAGAAAATGAAAAGGCAAACTTCAGTATTGAAGATTTTTGTACTCTATAATCAAAAAAGGCTTGTATACAGAACATATTTTAAATTTAAAAAATACCTACAATCAAATTTTTAAAAATCAAGATAGAAAATTAGTTAAGAGACTTGAATAGGCTCATCACAAAAGATGATATCCAAATGGTAAAATAAACAAATGAAAAGATACTCAACCTCTAGGGAATTCACATTAAAACCACAATGAGACACCACTATAGCCCCATAAGAATGGCTAAATTTTTTGAACGGATAATACCAAGTGGAGAGAAGATAACAGTAATGAGAATGCCCATAAGACTGCCAATAGGAATGTAAATCGAAAATTATCTACTAAAGACAAACATATACTCACTCCATGACCAAGGAATTCCACACTCAGCTTCAGAAATGTGTAACATGAAAATGCACCCTCAAAAATGTTTAAACTGCATTACTTATAATAGCCAAAAACTGGAAATAACCTAAATATCTACCCAGAGTGAAACAGACTGTACAATGGAGTGGAATGGACAGTGGCATACTCATTCAATGGAACACCAGGCAGCAATGAAAATAAACAAGCCATACCTCTGTGCAACTGCAGTGAGTCTCACAAACATCATCCTGAGTAACCGAAGTCAGGCAAACCATGGCATTAGGGAAACATTTCCTCAGGGTACAGCAGGGTGTTATTACCACAAATTCAGGAGGGTAGACACCTCTGAAGATTAGAGAAGAGGTGAGTAATGGGAGTGAATGGGAGGTTCAGGGGGTCTAGCAGTGCCCTACTTCCTAACATGGGAATTATCAGATGTCCACTTTTGATAAATCAAAAAGATGTAAACTGTATGCCTTCATGTACAATGTAATTTCACATTTAAAAACAATTTAAAGACACAAGGCTGGCAGGGCTGGGGAAGGGTGGGCAGGGATAAAGCAAAAGTTCCTAAAAAGATGGAAATGAAAGATTGTGTAGAAGAATTTGGAGTGTTACTTATAACCCAGCCACTGTTAGAGAGCATGATTGTAGGGTAACCAGTGGCAGGGGTTGGGGGCATGGTGAGTGTGGGTGATTATTTTTAGAGTATTGTTGGGAGCTGCCCTGCCTGGTTTCAGAAACTGTAACCCCTCATGGATAAGGCTGAGTAAAAAGACCTTGGGACCATAAGCCACTAAGGAGACAAAGCTTATTCTCCCAGCAGGGATGCAGCCTCTGCCCTCTTTTCTTCACCCTGTTTGGCCCCAGGTGGATGACTGGTTAGCCAATGATGGGTAAGATTCCTCAAGGGAGGGATGACCTAAGACAGGCATGTCACAAAGGGGCCATCAGGGAAGGACTTAGGGGACTATAGAAAAGGGATGATGGACCCTCATCCCTCAGCTTTGTCATAGCCCAAGTCTTCATTCTATCTGTAAGAAGTATCCTAATCTCTTGGCTGCCCGAATCTCCCACCTGACTTAAACCTGAAACAGTGTTGGAGGTGGGTGTGGCCCTGTGCTGGAATGGGTGGTTCCCTCGGGTGATCAGGCCTAAGAAAGAATGCATAAAATCCTATGAAACCTGCTTTGCTAAGAATGCATTCAATTTAAATGATAAGGGTCTAAGCATAAAATGAGTTTGTTTCCCAAAGTTTTACAGCCCTTTGGCTATCTGACCCTGACTAAGAATAAGCCTTCATAGTTCTTTGAATGTTATCTATTGTTTGATCATTACTGCCTGACAATGATTGATGAACTTTATGTATATACCCTGTATTCTTATGCAAATTAAACCCATTAAAAGCCCATTCAGGAACAGGCTCTCAAGGCCCTTGTCCTCCAAGAAATTGGCCACCTTTCCTCCCCAAGCAGATTATGTCTTGGTAGACTGATTCTCATCTGCAGTGGACCAGGGGTGCTCTGCAGGTGGAGCCCCCCAACCACAGAGTATGAGGTTATGTATGAATGAGAGGGAGTGTGGGTGTTGAGAGGTGCGGGTGTGTATGGGTGTATGTGGGTGTGGGGGAGTGAATGTGGGTGTGGACGAGTATATGTGTGGGTGTGGGTGAGTGTATGTGTGGGTGTGGGTGAATGTGGGTGTGGGGGAGTGAATGTGGCTGTGGATGAGTATATGTGTGAGTGTGGGTGAGTGTGGGTGTGGGTGTATGGTGTATGTTTGGGTGTGCAGTATATGTGGGTGGGTGGGTATGTATGAGTGTATTGGGTGTGGATATGAGCCTATGAGTATTGGGTGAGTACATGTAGGTGTAGATTAGTGTGTGCATGTGTGTGTTTGGGTGCTCCACTATGGGTGTGAATGTGTATGTTTGGGACATGTGGGTATATGCATGGGTATGTATGCTGTGGGGGTGGTGTGTGAGGGAGAGATATTCTCTTTAGCATCAGTGAGGAGAGACTTGGACTGAGTCTAGGGGAAGAAGAGAAGGCAAGAGATAGGGTTTGGTGGGAAAACATGGGGCACTGCATTGGGGCAGTTGGAGTCCCTGAGGTGAGTGAAACAATGGCTCATGGGACCGGGCTAGGAGAGTACAGTGTCTGAGGATGGACTGTAGGCAGCTCCATCAATCCAGTCAGGGACTTTAGACTGTAATTAGCAAATTGGCCCTTGTCTCTCTAAGGGCAAAAGTGTCTAAAATAAGAACAAAATCATTCTTTCCCATATTCCTAAAAACCTTAATAATTACAAAAGAAAAATGAACACGTATTTTAGAAATAAACGATGAAAATTGACAATCAAAGTAGGCCAAGTCTTTCCCAGGCAGCAGGCCTGACCTGCTTGCTACACATTCCTAACGTCTGGTTGCAACTCACTGGAACTTGGCAAACCTGCCCTTCCTTTCTCATTGGATTTCCTGGCTCACCCACACAGCCCACCCTCTGTGAGCCCCAGATTCACTGCCCATCTTCTCTCTGCAATAGATTCCCTACCCAGCAGTTTAATGGAAGCCACAGACACAAAGCTGACCCATTCAACTTACAATACCTCCTCTTCAACACTTTCCTTTGAGCTTGTTTTCCTGCCTATCTGTCTGTCCTGTCATCAGAGAAGCACCCTGAGGAAAACTGGGACTGGAGAAGTCCCTTGAGGTTCTGGGGAAGAAATGCGGCAAGGGTCACGCTGGAGACCGGTAGCTGCTGGAGAGGTCTGAACTGAGATGCATAAGCAGGCCGAAGTTTGAACAGTGAAGGTCCAAGAGAGGATCAGCCAAACAATACAAGAAAGTCAAACACACAATAAAGTCAGAGGTCAGAGAGGGGCCAGGAACTAGGAACCCAACACTGTATAGGAATATGGCATGGGAGTTCAAGCTTGAACCTTGGTGTCAGATGGTGCTAGGTTCAAGTCCTGGGCCTGGCATTGGCCAGCTGTGTAACTTTTGGCTAGTTACTGCTCTCTCTTGACCTCATTTTTCCCTGGTAAAGTGGGAATTGGATGGACATGGGGATTGGCATAGGAATGGGGATGGGCACGGTGGTGAGGATGGGCATGGAGATGGGCTTGGGGAGGGTTAGGAGGTGGGTTTGGGGATAAGGATGGATGGGGAGATGGGCATGGACAGTGGGGAAGACCCCTGGTCTAGGCAAGTCTTCAAGTGTGACTGATACATCTATGTCCCAATAGATCCTGATCCTGTAAAAGATGCAGATAAACTACTAGCCTAGGCTTCGTGCTGGCACAAGTCACATGAGGAAACAAACCTGCATATGTGCATGAGTAACCATGTGAACCTCATGAGTGTCTTCTGCCTTTTCAAAGCTTGCTTGTCTGCTCCTTTGCTGGTGGAGTTTCCTGACAATAGCAGCACTGGGTGATGGGGGACTTGGCAGCCTCCGGGCTGGGTAACAAGTCTGAGGATGGAGAGCAGTTGTGCTAATACAATTTTGTGCTCTTGCTCCCACCCTCCCCAAGCCTCTCCCATGCAGCCTCACTCCCTGCCACCTCACCAGCATTTCCAAGTTCTTTCTCCACTGTCCCCTCCCTTTCTGTTTTCAAATATTTCTAAGTCTCCCTCCTTTGAAAAAAAAATTTTCCCTTGACCCCAAGCTTCCTGCCTTCTTTTTCTTCTTTGCTCCACCAAAATTCCCCAGGGAGTGGCCTGGAACAGCTGCTGCTCTCTCCCTCACTCTCCAAGGTCTAGCAGCCTGGTGTTCATCCTTAGAACCCTGTGACAGTCACTGGGCAACCAGGAGCAGGAAGCATAGCCATCAGGGGTCTCTAGAAAGCGTAGGTGTGCAGACACACCTGTGTACACACACATATAAAAACTACAAACATAAACATGTTGGTATACACAGAAAGACATACAGGCACACACCAATACAAACACACATAAATACATGGGCACACACAAATACACACAGAGACACATATACATAGACACAGCCACAAGGCATACACAGACACACAGAAAGACACATAGACACAAACGCACATGTATGTTCAGGCATACACAGAGAAATATATCATACACATAAGAACATATACATAAACCTGAACACACAGTACACTGAGACACATGTAGGCATGAGCACATGCACATACATGTACAGGTTCACACATGGAAATTCAGATGCAATCACATACACACACACATAAACACACCACACATGCACATACACACAGAAACAGACACACATATGACACTGATCTACAAACACACAAGCACACAGAGACACATCAGAAACACACACAGAGATATACACACTAACCCATGCAATGTAGGGTCTCTCAATTTGTTTACAGGAGATGAGGAGGAAGCTGCAGGGCCACCCACTGCTCTGCCTGAGGACTCCAGAGCACTAGTAGCAGCAGCTGCAGAAGGGCAACATGAGGATGCTAGAACTGCCACACCTAGGGCAAACCCAGGTTTTATGGGGCCTGAACGTTCCACAGCTGGAGAGGAAGCCATCTCTGTGCCTTGCTCAAGTCCTAGCTGTAAGCACTTGGAAGACATTCCTGAAATAACACTAACTGAGAAGGAGAGAGGGAAGGGCTCATCAGGAGGCCTGAAGGCAGACTGTGAGCTTGCTACTCAGAAGGTCAACACAAGACAAACACAAACACACACACATGCACACAATGCACAAGCACACAGAAACAGGAGCCTTCTCTCTGACCACAGTCAGTGAACCTTTCCCAGACACGGAGCAGAGTCTTCACTTGAACTCAGGAACTTGTGCTTCCCATGTCCTTGCCCTTCTTCTCCTTTCTGCTTCTCTCCTACTGACTTACTGTAGCTCAAACAAGGACAAGACCAGAGCTGCCAGCACAGGCAAGTGGCCTCTGGGGTCTCGGGACCCGGAAACACCATCCTGGGTGGTGCCTGGGGCTGGGCAGAGGGGAGAAAGACAGCACCTCCTCACCAAGAAGAGAGGGTCTCCTCTCCTCACTCCCCCATCTATATGGCAGTGCCTTCACTGGTCATGGTCATACAATTTATGACTTGTTCTTATTGACTGTTCTTAATTATTTTTAAATAAGCAACTTGCCTATACATTATTACTTTTTAAACAAATCTTCTGCTCTGTGGCTGTTGATGATCATCCCTAGAGGTTCCTGTAAGTGCTTAATAGAGAAGGCACTTACCAGAGCTAGCTTAGCATTTCTGTGGTGCACAGCTCTGTCCAGATGCCAGGCAGCCCTGGGGGAACCTCAGTACAACACTCACCCCCCACCATCTGGGGTGAAGCATGGGTACACTGAGTATGTTGGTTTTCCTGTTTGTCACTCTAACTGTCCTGTGGAACCACCTGACTGCTTTAAAGAACCAAGATCTGTGCAGACAAAGTTCCCCAGAATCTGGGAGCTGGACCATGACATTGGTATGTTTCAGAGCCCCAGGGAGGTGTGCAGCAGCATTGGAACCACTGGAGGAAAATGAGGAGGCTGGCGATCATCAACATGCACAAGGCTCCCATGAGGGACATGGCCTCCTGGTAATGGGTCCCTGCATTATTTTCACTTTGGACTCCCCTCATGGGGACACCTGGTGTTTCCCTGTGTGAAATAGCATCTCCCCCAGACCACTACCTGAGAGGTTTCTGTGATTCCCATTCTTCCTTCAATATCTTGGTGCTTCTCCTGCCTGGTGCTTATGTTTTGTCTGGAAACATCCCAGTGTCTTTGATCCCACTTCCCCCTTTGTGCTGGCTTTGCTGCTGCCAGCCATTCTCTCTCTGCCACCCCCAGGTGGTTCAGGAGCCTGAAGTCAGGAATAAATGGGGGCATTGTGACATCAGCTGTTGCCACGCTCCCACCCTTGAATCCTCTGCCCCTGTTCTACTCCTCCTCTGAGCCCAGCCTGACCCAAGGGTGCCAAACTGAGACTCTGCTATTGGAACAATCCCTGCTGCCACAGTGAATGCCTGTGGATGGCTGGGCCTCCAACCAGACATTGCATGTCATGATCTCATGTGAAATCTTTACTACCAAAAGAAATGAATGACTCAAGTTCACCTCATTTTAACAAACATTTATTCTGCATCAGCCCTGTCCAGGTATAGAGATGAATGAGACCTGGGATTGACTTGATTAGTGCCAGAATCACCTACAGAGCCTATTAAGACCCAGTTTTCTGGGTCTTACCCCACAGTTTCTGATTCAGTAGATCAGGGATGCTGCTCAAGGTCTTTCTAACAAGGTCCTTTCAGCACTCTCCTGAAGCCAGATGCTCTCTGGATGAACAGAAGAGAGAATTGCTGTCACCAAAAAGCTGTTTGGAATCAGCACCTCCCCCTGCAGTGGCTGGTCCACATTTGTGAAGGGGCGCATGTGCAGCTGCCCTCACCTGCATCTCCAACTCTGAAAAATCCTTCAGGATTCGAAGAGGACTGGACAGAAGCAGGCCTGGAAGTATGGCCTTGTAATTGCAGGTTCCAACTTGGGAGCATCCTGGAGCTGGGCAGGACTTCCCTATTATAGAGTCATCACACCCTACTGGTAATTCCTCTGAAACACCCCTCCCAGTATCCACCATCTCAGTCCTTCACCACCACTCTAGTCCCTGCTCATACCTGTCTAGCCAGGAACCCAAAGTCCCCTGACCTCTCTGCAACCAAAGCCAGCACTTCATCCTCCTCAGCATCATCAGCAACTTCTCATTGTCTCCTCTTCATCAGGGTTCTCTGGAATCTGGGCAGAGGTATACACTGGAAAAAGCCCAGGATGAGAAGGCAGAACATCTGTCTCTTTGTTGCCACCTTATCATAGTGGTAGGAAAATATACCTAAAATCTTCCCCAACATGAATCCACCTTTCCTTACTGCCTGTGAGCCAGAGCCTCACTCAGACCCTTCCTCATTGATACTCTTCCCCCAAAGCCTTCCTCCTTCTCATCCTCCATTCTCTCCAGAGCCCAGGCCCACTTCAAATCCAGACCCACTTTCCCTTCAAATCCTTTCTCACTCTATAACTCCCATGCCAGTGGGGCCGAGCCCCTAGTCTCTTCTCAGGCAACATGGAAGACTCTCCGAACAAGGGACAATGCACACTTGGCCCATGTTTGGAGATGCTGGAGGGTGTGCTTGGGCAAGGGAGGAGAGGAGGTCCAAGAAGGGCCTGTATTCTCTCCTGGCAAGTAGAGGAAAACTGTGGACAACTTTGTGTGCACAGGCCAGGGACAAGGATGGGCTTCAAGTGTGGGGATGGCAGGTGACCTACCCAACAGTTTTACAGGACTGTACAGAAATGCAACACTTAAAGCCCACTAGAGCTTGAAGTGACTCTGTGGCTACTTGTAGGCCTAGGGCTGCAAGTGACAGGGGCCAAGGCCCAGCTGAGAGCCAGACCCCTGGACCCACTGGTTACAAAGCAGAAGTGACATTTGGGGGTGACATCAGCCCTGCCACCTGCAACCACACAGACGCTGCTGTGGGAGGCCATGGTGCTAATCACGTCTGTGTCTGTTGTTCATGGAGGGACTCCAAGCCTCGAAAAGAAAAACTACAGCCCAGGTTACATTCCTCTCACAGGGCTTGCCTGGCTTTGTTGGCTTCAGGGAGATGCAGATTTCCCTCTCCTGTGGGCAGCAAATTCCCTGAGTCAGCATGGACTGTATCTGGGCTCCCCCATGAGCTTTTCTGGGCTGTGAGCGGGATGGCCTGCCTGAGTGTGCAACACGAACCTCAGTGCCTCCCCGGCACTGACCAGCCCTGAGACACCCCGGTGCCTCCAGGCTCCCTCAGCGCACCTTCCAGCCTTGTCAATGGCACTCCCTGTGACCTCCAAACAGGCAGGGCCTGGGCATGGCCCCTTCTCTTCATTCAGGGCAGATGAGTTAAGGCACCTGGGCGTTCCAGAGCCAGAGACCTTCTAGGTCACTGTTGGGGCACCCAATGCCAGATAGTGTTGTCAACTTGTCATGCACTAATTGATTCAATGTTCACAGTCTTCTACACAGACCTAATGGGGAGGTTCCAGTATTTTAGTCCACACTTAACAAATGAAGAAACTGAGGCACAGAGAAGTAAGGGAGTTGTCCATGGATGCACAATTCATAAGTAGAAGACTCAGCGTGCAAACTCCAAAACATGAGCCACTAGGAAGAGGAAGCCCAGGCAGCTCTGCGCATGAATTCAGTGCAAGAACCCACTCAAAATCCATGGTACACTTGCCCACACCCCCCAGTCCTACCTCACCAACTGTGCTATTCAAACCATTGGCTACATGCATTCAGACATAGCTCTTTGCCTGCACATTCAGATTTCCTATGAGAACAAAAGAAAGGGTAAAATCAATGCTTTTGGTCAGAAGTGTTGGGGGCCTTCTGGGACCTCAAGGTACCTTCCAGGGTGTTAAACATCATACATCACCCCTTCTTAGCAGGGTCTCCCTATGCACCTATGCACCTGCAGGTGAATAGGTCAAAGACAAACATATCACATCAAGCAGTTGTTTTGGTCTCAGGCATGTGGCATAGCCTAGAACAAAAACAGGACCGGTGCCCATTCAGTTCCCTCAGGAACATGAATAGAAGGTGAAGAAAGAATGGACACTTGGCAGCAGGAGCCACAGCTAAAAGGCTACCCTGAATAGCATGAAGGTCACCAGGGTTGTGGCAAACCCAAAGGCTGTCCACGGGTTGCAACTGGTTGTTCTGCCCCTTAAACCTCTTTTCTTGTACAGGTTCCCCTTCCCTCTCTCATTTTGTTGCCTTATTTGTAGCAGAAACTGAGGACTCCACAGTCTAGATTGTGCTTACTACATCTCCATGGTGTCCTCCATTTCTCTGTTCCCTACAAATTAGCCGTAACATCTCAAGCCTTAACAGACCCATTTGGCCATGGATGATACAAATATCGGGAAGTATGTCATGTTCAGTTGTCTCTTCTTTTGTGATGTTAGCAGCTGTTGATGGTTGTTGACTAGAGAAGTTGTTTCATTAGAAGCTTCAAATTGGCAACTTTTATCATTCCTTCTTCATTTTTTTATCCTGAAAACTTCTATAAAGAAACACTTCTCATCAATTCTTTGGTTACACTGAAGTCCAGTTTATGGAAAAAGAAAGATAAATCTCCTCCTTTCTATTTTCAAAAAAATTAATTGGATACTTTGTATGCTCCAAAAGTGACTAAAGTTATTGGGTTTTATAATGAACTTATGTATTTAAATAGTTTTGAAGTGCTTCATCCATTGCAGCTCTTAATCTCATAAATGATCAAACTGTTCTTTCTCCAGCCAGTCAGAGCCTTTCAAGCTGGTCCCTTAGTCTTTCTGAATGACCTGAGAAGTCTTTGATGGTTTCTTTGCTGTTTTTATGACAAGCTGTTGTGCGTACATCTAGAACATGAGATAAGCCATTCCTCTTTGGTGGGGAATGGCTCTAGGAGGTTTCACAGAGCCTTGTTGCCACTGTGCTCTTTGGGTCCACCCTCCCCCTCCTCAGAGTTCCCTACAGGACCTTCCTGCAGAACACTCCCAGGGACAGCCCTGCATGCTTCATAACATCTCCCCACACAGATTGCCAGAGATTCATCACTGCACTACGAACCACGCTGGCCTCGCTTAAGCTCTTGTGGGCCTGAAATTTGGGAAAGCTCAGCCAGACAGTTCATCTCTGATCCACACAGAATCAGCCAGGGCAGTGGGACTGGAGGCCCATTTCCAAGATGATTTCTTCATTACACGCTTGGCGTCTTAATGGTCCTTGGCCTCTTTTTCTCCCTCCCTCTCCCCTTTTTTCTCCCTCTCTTTCTCCCCATGGTGTCTCATCCTCAAGGCCTCTCCATGTGGTCTCAGAATAGTCATACTTCTCACATGGTTACTGGCCTCCAAGAGGCAAGAAGTAGACTGCTTCTGAACCTAGCACAGTGTCACTTTTGCCATATTCTTCAGTCAAAGGAGTCACAGCATTTGCCCAGATTTCATGTTCTGATGGAGGAATGATGTAGGAGAATTGCAGAAGAGCACGTGAGGTAGGAAGTGCTGTTGTGGCTGTCTTCAGAAAATACAGCCCGCCGTGGCACGATGCTCACCACAGCCCTGGGTGTCATTCACAACACTTTCCCTGACTAATTTACTCATTGACTCAACAATAATCCCTAAGTTATACCAGTAACTCTTGCAAAGGACTTTATACAGATTTCTCAGAAAATGAGAAAGGTTTGGAAACAATATTGATTTTTAATTGACTTTACCTTCAATTCCCTGTTATCTTTTTAAAATCTCACAAAAAGCAATGCTCGCCTGTCTTAGGCAAGCCCCAGTACCATCTCCTGTCAGAGACCTCCCCTGCCCTCTCCTCAGGCACACTGTTAGCTCCTGCAGCACCTTGTTCACACTAGCAGTACAATTCTGTGTCTGATTTGTAGCTGAGCTCACATCCATCCCAAATAAAGATGCATTTCCCAACCACCCTTGCAACTGGATGGCCATGAGACTACGTTCTGGCCCATCATTTGGAAGTACAAGTGGTAAGTGCAATTTTCAGGAGAGAGCCCTAAAAAGAGAGAATGTGCCTTTATCTTTTCCTTAGCTCCTTCTTGCTGCCTGGAATGCAACATGAAAGCTGCTGCTGCTCAGCCATTAGGCACCATATGATGACTTTGGGAATGGAAGCAACAAACAGCCAAACAACAAAGTAAAGAGCTCAAGTCCTTGACACTGTGGAGGGCCACTCTCACCTCTGGACCTCCTATATCGAGGTTTTTACATGACAAAGCAATGAACTATCTGGTTTAGCCACTCAGTGATGTTTTGCCACTTAGAGTTGACCCTAGTCCTAGCACATATGGAGCAGGGCAGAGGTGAGGGGATGCAAAATGCATGCAATGTCTTCTCCACTGAAAGAAGCACAGAACTTGTAGCTTTTGGTGGGAAATACTAATTCTGCTATTCATATTCTACTCCCCAGACAGGAGAATGGTACCTCAAAAAGTGACATAATGACCTAAAATTGAATTCACCTATGACACTGCTAATAATTCCAAGAGTCTTAAAGTAAACTAAATTTTGGTCAAGAGGAGACTAACTAAAATATGGAATATCCAAAAAATGGAATTATTTTCTAATTTAAAAAAAATTTAAGTTACAGTTGACATTCAGTATTTTATTAGTTTCAAGTATACAGCATAGTGGTTAGACATTTATATAACTTACAAAGTGATCCCCTCAATAAGTCTAGTACCCACATGACACCATATGTAATTATTACAATATTATTGATTATATTCCCTATTGCTATACTTTATATCCCTGTGACTATTTTTAACTGCCAATTACACTTATTAATTTTTCACCACTTTCTCCCAGCTCACCAACCATCTTCCCATCTGACAAACATCAGTTTGTTCTCTCTTTGATGAGTTTCTTGTTGTTTTGTTGGTTCATTTATTTATTTTTGAGATTCCACATGTAAGTCCAATTATACAGTACTTTTCTTTCTCTGTCTGACTTATTCCACTTAGCATAACACCCTCTGGTTGCATACATGTTATTGAAAATGATGAGATTTCAGTTTTTATGGCTAATACTCCACTGTATATATGTACCACATCTTCTCTATCCAATTGTCTATCAATAGACACATTGCTCTCATATCTTTTCTATCATAAGTAGTGTCACAATGAGCACAGAGATGTGTATATATTGTCAAATTAGTGTTTTGCATTTCTTTGGATAAATACCCAGAAGTGGAATTGCTGTAACATATGATCATTCTTTTTTTTTTAAGATATTTATTTATCCATTTATTTGAGAGAGAAGAAGGGAGGGAAAAAGAGAGGGAGGAAAACATCAATGTGTGGTTACCTCTCAAATGCCCCCACTGGGGCCCTGGCCCACAACCCAGGCACATGCCCTGACTGGGAATGGAACCGGTGACCCTTTGGTTCACAGGCTGGTGCTCAGTCCACTGAGCCACACCAGCCAGGGCAATTCTTTTAATTTTTTAAGGACCCTCCATACTGTTTTCCATAGTTGCTGCACCAATCTGCATCCCCACCAACAGTGCATGAGGGTTCCCTTTTATCTACATCCTTACCAACATTTTCTGTTTGTTGATTTATTGATGGTATCCATTCTGACAGGTGTGGGGTGATACCCCATCATGGTTTGAACTTGCAATTCTGTGAAAATTAGTGGCAGTGAGCATCTTTTCATTTGCCTATTGACCATCTGTGTGTCCTTTTTGGAGATATGTCTCTTCGGGTCCTCTGACATTTTTTTAATTGAATTAGGGTTTTTTTGGTGTTAATTTCTATGAGTTTTTTTTCTATATTTTGGATATTAACCCCTTATCAGATGTATCACTGGTGAATATGTTGTCCCATTCAGTAGGTTATTTTTCATTTTGTTGATGGTTTCCTTTGCTGAACATTTGCAAAAACATTTTAATTTAATGTAGTCCCATTTGTTTATTTCTTCTTTTTTTTTTTCCTCTCGCCTAAAGAGACAAATGCAAAATATTAAGAGTGATGTCAAAGAGTTCACTGCCTGTTTCCTTATAGAAGTTTTATGATTTCAGGTCTTACATTTAAGTCTTTAACCCATTTTCAGTTTATTTTTGCATATGGTGTAAGAAAATGATCTAGTTTTATTTTTTGCATTTATCAGTTTAGTTTTCCCAACACCATTTATTGAAGATAATCTATTTACACAATTGCATATTCTTTCTTCCTTTCTCAGAGGTTAATTGATCATATTACCATAGGTTTATTTGGGACTCTCTATTCTGTTCCATTGGTCTATGTGTCTGTTTTTATGTTAGTACTACACTGTTTTGATTACTATAGTCTTATAGTATAGTTTGATATCAGGTAGCATGATACTTCCAACTTCATTCTTTTTTAAGATTTCTGTGGCTATTTGTGGTTCCAAAGATAATTGAGGGCTTTTTGTTCTAGTTCTGTGAAAAATGCCACTGGTATTGTAAGAGGTGTTGCATTGAATCCATAGGTTTCTTTGGATAATGTGAGCATTTTATGGGTGTTAATTCTTCCAATCCATGAGCTTCCATTTATTGGTATTTTTTAATTTATTTCTTCAGTGTCATAATTTTCTAATACAGGTCCTTTGCCTCCTTGGTTAAATTTATTCCTAGGTATTTTTATGCATTTGTAAATGGGATTGTTTACTTAATTTCTCTTTCTGATAGTTCCTTATTGGTGTATAAAAATGCAACTGATTTCTGAATATTAATTTTGTATTTTGCTATTTTACCAAATTCATTTGTCAATTCTAATAGTTTTGCATAGACATTTTAGAGTGCCGTATGTCATCTGAAAGTAATAACCGTTTTACTTCTGCCTTTCCAATTTGGATGCTTTTTTCTTTTTCCGCTTTCTTGTCTGAATGCTGTAGGTAGGGCTTCCAGTACTATGTTGAATAAGAATGGTGAAAGCAGACATCCCCTTTTGTTGTTCCTGATCTTAAAGAAAACACTTTTAGCTTTTCAACTTTGAGTACGATATTAACTGAGTTTGTTATTTATGGTTGTTATTATCTTGAGGTATGTTTCCTCTATTTTCACTTTCCTGAGAGTTTATAATCATGAATTGGTGCTGGATTTTGTCAAATGCTTTTTACTTTATCTATTGACATGATCATATGACTTTAATTTTTCATTTTGTTTATGTGGTGTATCACCTTAACTGATTTGTGGATGTTGAACCAAACTTGCATCCCAGGAATAAATTCCACTTGATCATAGTGTATAATCTTTATAATGTATTGCTGAATTTGATTTGCTAATATTTGGGGGGATTTTTCATCTATGTTCATCAGGGATATTGGCCTGTAATATTCTTTTTCTATAATGTTCTTGCCTGGTTTTGGAATCAGAATAATATTGACCTCATAAAATGAGGTTAGTATTCTTCCCTCCTTTTGCATTTTTTGCACTAGTTTGAGAAGAATGGAGGTTTCCTCTTTGTATTTTTGGTAAAATTCACCTGTGAAGCTATCTGGTCCAGGAGTTTAGTTTGTTGGGAGTATCTTTGAATACTGATTTGATTTTGATAGTAATTATTCAAATTTTTCTTCTTGATTCAGTCTTGGAAGATTGTATGTTTCTAGGAATGTATACATTTTCTCTAGACCATTCAATTTGTTGGCATGTAAGTGTTGATAATTTTTCTTATACTCTTTTGCATTACTGTGGTGTCAGTTGTCATTTCTCCTCTTTCATTTTTGATTTTATAGATTTGGGTCCTCTCACTTTTTTATTGATGAGTCTGGTTAAAGGTTTATCAGTTTGTTTGTTTTTATCTTTTAAAGAACCAACTCTTGGTTTTATTGCTCTTTTGTGTGGTATGTTTTAGAATCTATTTCATTTATTTCTGCCCTCATATATATCATTTCCTTCCTTCTACTCACTTGGACTTTGTTTTTAATTTTCTAGTTCCTTGAGGTGTAATGTTAGATTTTTTATTTGATATTTTTCTTGTATCTTGAGGTAGACATGTATTGTTAGAATTGCCCTCTTAGAATTGTTTTGACTGTGTTCCATAGATTTTTGAGTCATTATGCTTCATTTTCATTTGTCTCAAGGTACCTCTTGATTTCTTCCTTAATCTTATTGTTTAGTAGCATGTTATTTAGCCTTCATGTGTTTGTGTGTTTTTCAGTTTTCTTCTTGCAATTGATTTCTAATTTCATCCCAATGTGATGGGAGAAGATACTTGATATAGTCATACTCTTCTTAAATTTGTTGAAACATTTTTTTTATATAAGTTGTGGTCTATCCTAAAAAATGCTCCATGTGTCCTTTAAAAATGTATATTCTGCTGCTTTGGCATAAAATGTTCTAAAAATATCAATTAAATACTTCTTGTCTGATGTGTATTTAAGGCTATTATTGCCTTATTTATATTCTTTCTATATGATCTATCAATTGATTTCAATAGAGTATTAAAGCCCCCTACTATGACTGTGTTTACTCCCTGTATGTCCATCAATATTTCCTTTATATATTTAGGTGCTCCCGTGATGGGTACATATATGTTTACAATGGTTATATCCTCTTTTTGGATTGATTTCTTTATTATTATAAAATATAATGCACTGGCCAAATGTGTCAGTTGGTTGAAGTATTGTCCTGTAGACCAAAGGGTCCCAGGTTCAATTCTCAGTCAGGGCACATGCCTAGGTTGTGGGTTCAGTTCTCAGTCAGGGCATGTATGAGAGGTAACTGATTGATGCTTCTCTCTCCCTCTCTCTCTCACTCCCTTCCCCTCTCTGTGAAATTAATAAACATGTCCTTGAGTGAGGAAATTAATTAATTAACTATTTAAATGCCCTTTATTGTCTCTTGTTATAGCCTTTGTTTAAACTTTATTTTTATAAGTATTACTACCTGATTTTATTTTTTCTATTTGCATGAATTATTTTTTAAAATATTTCATTGATTGTGCTATTACAGTTGTCCCATTTATTTCTCTCCTTTATTCCCCTCCACCCTGCACACACCCTCCCACCCACATTCCCCCGCCTTAGTTCATGTCCATAGATTGTACGTATAAGTTCTTTGGCTTCTACATTCCTTACACTATTCTTAACCTCCCCCTGTCTATTTTCTACCTACCATTTATGTTTCTTATTCCATGTAGCTTCCCCTGACTTCCCCTCTCATGTTCCCACTGATAACCCTTCATGTGATCTCCATTTCTGTGATTCTGTTCCTGTTCTAATTGTTTGTTTAGTTTGCTTTTGGTTTTGTTTTTTTTTAGGTCCAGCTGTTAATAGCTGGGAGTTTGTTGTCATTTTACTGTTCATATTTTTTATCTTCTTTTTCTTAGATAAGTCCCTTTTAACATTTCATATAATAAAGGCTTGGTGATGATGAACTCCTTTAATCCAACCTTATATGGGAAGCACTTTATCTGCCCTTCAATTCTAAACGAAAACTTTGCTGGATGGAGTAATCTTGGATGTAGGTCCTTGCCTTTCAGGACTTCGAATCCTTCTTTGCAGCCCCTTCTTGCCTGCAAGATTTCTTTTGAGAAATCAGCTCATGGAAACTCCTTTGTAGATAACTCTCTCCTTATCTCTTGCTGCTTTTAAGATTGTCTCCTTATCTTTAATCTTGGGTAATGTTATTATGATGTGCCTTGGTGTGTTCCTCCTTGGGTCCAACTTCTTTGGGACTCTCTGAGCTACCTGGACTTCCTGGAAGTCTGTTTCCTTTGCCAGACAGGGGAAATTCTCCTTCATTATTTGGTCAAATAAGTTTTCAATTTCTTGCTGTTGCTCTTCTCCTTCTGGCACTGCTATGACTCAGATGTTGGAATGTTTAAAGATGTCCTGGAGGTTCCTAAGGCTCATTTTTTTGAATTCTTGTTTCTTCATTCTGTTCAGGTTGAATGTTTCTTTCTTCTTTCTCCTCCATACCATTGATTCAAGTCCTGGTTTCCCTTCCATCACTGTTGGTTCCCTGCAGATCTTTCTTTATTTCACATAATGCAACCTTCATTGCTGCCTGGGTCTTTTTTGTGCTATTGAAGTACTCAGTAAGTTCCTGGAGCATCTTGATAACCAGTGTTTTGAACTGTGCATCTGATAGGTTGGCTATCTCTTTGTCACTTAGTTGTATTTTTTCTGGAACTTTGAACTGTTCTTTTCTTGGGGCCATTTTTTTTCTCAGTGCACCTGTTACATAGTAAGGGGTGAAGCCTTCGGTGTTCACCAGGATGGGGCAACCCACGTGGCTGCATTGTGACACTGTATGTGGGGGAGGAGTCCCAGAGGGAACAATGCCACTTGCTCCTCTCTCTGCCAGTTTTCAGTCACTTCCCCCGCTACCCACAAGCAAATTGGGTCCTTCTGATGCTGATTCCCGGTGGGTGGGTTTGTGTAAGTTCAAGGACCCTGTTGGTCTCTCCAACAAACTCTCCTATGAGGCTGGGAGTTTATTCCACTGCCACCTCAACCCCCACAGAGGTTTTCAGTCAGAGGCTTTGAGGCTTTATTTCCTGGTACTGGAACCCTGGGTTGTAGAGTCTATCTTGCTCCCCAGTTGTTCCTCCTGGTTTATCTGCATGCAAATGTGGGACCGCCTGGTCCACAAGCTGCCACCTCAACTGGCCCACCAGCCACTGCCTTGCTGCAAGTCCTCTCTACCAGGCTGCCCCTCTCTGCCCCTCCTACGAGTCTAGATGAATATTTCTTCTTTAACTCCTTTATTGTCAGACTTCCATACAGTTCAATTTTCTGTCAGTTCTGGTTGTTTTTTGTTTTTAAATTTGTTGTTGCCCTTCTTTTGGTTGTGTGAGGAAGCACAGTGTGTCTACCTATGCCTCCATGTTGGCCAGAAGTTCCTCTCAGTGTCCTTTTTGCATGAATTATCTTATTCCACCCTTTTATTCAGTCTGTGTGTGTCTTTCTGAAGTGGGACTCTTATAGACAACATATGTAAGAATCTTGTTTTCTTATCCATTCAGCCACCCTTCAGTCTTTTGATTGAAGCATTTACTCCATTTACATTTAAAGTGATTATTGTTGATATGTAGTTTTTGCCATTTTGTTATTCATATTTATCTTCTCTTTAAATAATTTTTTAAACATTTCTTACAATACTGGTTTGAGTGATGACATCCTTTAACTTTTTGTTTGTTCACTTTGGTCTGGGAAGCTCTTATCTCTCCTTTGATTCTAAATGATAGCCTTGCTGGGTAGTGTAATCTTGGCTGTAGCCCTTGCTTTTCATCACTTTGAATATTTCATGCCAATCCCTTTTGGTCTGCAAAGTTTCTGTTGAGATATAAACTGACAGCCTTATGAGAGTTTACTTGTAGATAACTAACTGCTTTTCTCTTGCTGTTTTTAAGATTCTCTGTTTGTCTTTAATGTTTGGCATTTTAATTATGACGTGTCTTGCTGGGGGCACTTAGGGTTTATCTTATTTGGGACTCTCTGAGCTTCCTGGACTTGTATGTTAATTTCCTTTGCCAGGTTAGGAAAGTTTTCAATTATTATTTCTTCATATAGTTTTTTAATCCTTTGCTCTCTTTTGTCTTTCTGGTACCTCTATGATGTAAATGTTGTTCAAAATGGAAATTGTATGTCTCTTTAAAACAATGAGGCAAACCTATATATACAGTGATCACCATAAATATTTAAGTAAAAATAGCAAAAACTTTAAAATACTATTACCAAGGGAAACCAAGCAAAACTAGATAAAGTAGATTATAAATGAAAAAGATGGGCAAAAGTAAATGATTGTGGAAGCTAGGTGAGGGTTATGTGAAGGTTTATTGGACTTGGCTCTATGCGTATGTATATTGATAAAATTCTGTAATTGAAATGAATACAAAAACAAATCCACTTGGTTCTGAGCCTTCTTTTTATTTTTGGTGGTTTTGTGCTTATGTTTATTAAAAACATTTTCAAAGGCTACCCTTGTGAAAAAACAAAAGGGATGAGAGGAGATAATTATGCATTTAACTGTTTAAACATGCATAGAATGTTGCATATTTCTGGATCTCTGGTCCAGAAACCTTAAATGTGCATAGAATACTGCATATTTCTGGTTTCTGGAATGCTAAAAAATTCTGAAATTACAACTTCAACTGAGGAGGAAAGGAAAAGCACAGACCAGAGATGGGAGGCTTGATTTTCATTTTGTCTTGTTTTAACATATACCTTTATGAGTTATTAATTATAGAAAAACTAATGTTTAAATGGAAGTATGAGAAAGAGTGACACTAATCATGTGGTAAGTAAATAAGTAATTCCCACCATCTTTATCCTGCCCCCTTTTGCTTCCTGTCTGACTAATTCATAACCAAACTTTAAGGTCTAGGTCAAAGACCATCTTTTGGGGTGGGGCACAGAACTGAAGAGCCTTGAGAAACAGGTTGAGAACATAAATTTCCTCCCCCCAAAATGAGCTCAAGTCATTAAGGAGTGGTAAGGGTGACTGCCTGCCTAATGGTGTTGAATTTGAAAATCTTTAAAACACAACAGCCACCCCAAATATTAATACAGGGTGTGCATTCCAGGTCTGGATCTTGACTCCAGGCTGCAGTCCTGAAAAAAATCCTCCCGTCCCCTGGTACCCACTCCACATAGAATTGATTGTTTCCTTCATTGTCTCCCATGGCCCTTTGATTATATGTTTTTCAATGCACTTATGTGGTATTATAATTGTTCTTGTGCCTATAGAACTACAGCTCTTGAAAAATTAATAAAAATCATTGCCAGCCATTACAGAAGACCTATCAGGAACCAAGTGTATTGCCAAGAGCTTTCTTTATGTCAGTGACCTCATGTAGTCCTAATAGCCACCCTAAACAGTAAAATTTTTAATTCCCATTTTTTAGATGAGGAAACTGAGTCTAAGAGATGTTGAATAACCTGATTAAGATTATCTAACTAGGAAAGAGGTGGGTGGGAAGAACTGGAATTTAAATCCAGGCAATTTGGCTCATGAATCTACCTGCTTAATTGGAACTTTATTTTGGAAGATAGAACTGGTGTCCTAGTCCAACTGGGAGTTTTAGTGCCTAACACCTTAGTACAAATAAAGCAAAATTAATTTAACAGTACTTTACTGGTCAACTACAACATGCAAAGTCTGCTTCTCTACTTTCATAAAAGTAATAACAAGGAGTCATTTTTATTGTATCACCCAACTCATAAGTTTTTCTCAAGAAAAATAGCCACTATCTGGATGAACCTTGAAAAATGCAGGCTAAGTGAAAGTAGTCCAGATACCCTCAGGCACTGTCAGGAGGGCAACTCAAGTGCAAGGGGTGCCTGTAGGCACCAGGTGTGTTAATTTCAGGGCAGTATCAGGGAATGGGTGCCACTTCAGAACCCCAAACTCAAAGGAAAAATCATGGATTCAAACTGTTTATTGGCAGATGGACTAAACTGAGGTTTTGCTCAGATGGCAAAAGTTTTTGCATGTTGTAAGAATTCCTTTAAAGCTGTTTGTAAAATCAAAACAAAAATGCATTCCATTGTCTCAGGTTTGAGAACCTCTCCTTAAAAGTTCCTTCATAAAGTGAGTTTATCAACAAACGGAAACAAAAGAAAATATAAACAATAAAGTCAGAAAGGTAGAAAGTGAAGAGAATGGTCTCCAAAGACCTGAATTTTAAGAGGGCAGATCCTCCTGGGAAGAAGATTGAAGAATAGATCCAGAAGTGAAGCTTGACCGTCACATGGCTGCTGTGCATCTGGAGACAGAGATGGGGGAGGGGAAGAAAAGATGTGCAGTGCAGGCAGGGCAGTAAAGGGGTGGTGGCTGGTCAATGAGGGCTCTTCAGATTTTGGTTTTTGGTTTTTTTTTAAATAAACTTGGTTTTAGAGTCCCAAGCACAAGGGTCAGAGGAAAGGTTTTCCAATGACCCCCCTTTCATTCTAGCTTCATGAACACCAGTTTCCTTTTTATTTATTAAGGCATTTACCCAATTCAGAATTATTTTCTCCTAAGGGAGGTGGTGGTATTCTCTTGATGTTATTAGAGCTCTCAGGTTACCAATTTAAAAGAAAAAAAGTCTCATTGTTTCTGGCAGTTATGGTATCGTGTGTGTTGTTCTAATTGAGCATGCAAATAGATAAGCTTTAGGGTTTCAAAGAAAGCCCATGTTGGCAAAAAAAAAAAAAAGCTTGAGATCATCTTGTGTGGTTCTGCCCAAATACCTAGCCAATTACAATGTTCTAGACTGCAATATTTATACATGCAATCAGCCAAAGTCTCCCCGGCTGCCTCCAGGAGGTGGTTGATGAGCATGAGCATTTTAGAGCATGGATTGCCCATTTTGCATTCCTCACAGGCAACATCTCCCCTGAGTACCTATCACCTCTCCACATGAAGCATCTTTTCAGATGCCTATTAGTTTGGGCATCCCCACAAATTTTATAGACAAGGCCTGGTACCAAACACAAGCGAGGAAAGCCCACCTGGATAATGCCTTCCTAACGCCAAATGCAACTGAGGGATAACCCTCAAGGCACCAAACTCAGGTCATATGGAGGGGCTGTCTCGGTCAAAACATATGAACAGAAGTTACCAGATGAGGGTCCCCTATGTAAACTGAATAAAATCTCCAAGGCCTCAACTACAAGTGTGGAAGATATTGGATCTGAGAGAACTTACCCAAGACACTGCAGTACTGCCAAAAAGACAATTCAAGTGTAAGAAGGTCCTGCAGGTACCAGGTGTGTTGATTTCAGAATGGTGTCAGGTTGTCACTTGAGAGCCCCATGGTGGGTGCCATGTAATGTCAACTGATGGTCGTTGGCACCAGTTCAGTGCCAATAGAAATCCCCAATTTGGGGTACAGTGAAAAAGAAAATTTTATTCTGTGAAAACAGTTCACTTGTGATACAGCACAGCTGTGAGGACAGCCTATTTGTGGAATAGCTCTCAGTAGAGTTACAGCTCAATTACAAAGTAGCACAGCTGTGGAACAGTATGGCTACAAGGCAGCCCTGAGGCAAGGAGACCCAGGGATGAGGCATCCCACAGGATAGGCCCCTCTCCAACTAAATAGCTCTGCTCTCCAGCCAGACAACTTTAGTGTTTCAGTTCCAGTTGGGAAAATACAGTCTTCAATCTCTGGTGCAAAGAGAAAGTGTACAGTCTGAGCCAGAGAGGAGCTGACTTATATGGAGAGAAGTCTCCACCCCTGGTTCCTGAATTGGGCAGTGCTCATGCAGATGAAGATTCCAAACCCACTCTGTTTGATTGGCCCAAAAAGCATTGTCCTGATTGGTCAGTGAAGATGCTAATGTGGATATAACTGCACAGGTCTGATTGGATTGGGAAAGTGAGTCCTATTGATTGAAATAGGATTCCAGGAGCTCCTTTATGAGGGTTGGTTCAGGACAACAAGGTGTTGGCAGGCAGTTCAAAGTGGGAGTAAGGAAACTTAGTGCAGGCTTCTCCTCCCTGAAGTGTTGTTTGCAAGAGAGGCTCCTGTTTAGAAATGGCTGTTAGGCTCTGTTTTAAATCAACCACCAGGAGTCCTTAGTGGGTATCTTTCTCAGGGTTGACAATAGCCAACCACAAAAAAACATTGAATTTTATGGTTCCATTTATATGAACGGTCCAGAGTAGACAAATCTGTAGAGATAGAAAGTGGAGCAGTGGTTGCCAGGGGCTGGAGGAGGATGGGACAGTTGGGAAGGTGGCAGCTAAAGGCTATGAGGTTTCCTGGTGGGGTGATTAAAATGTCCTAAAAATGGACTGTGGTAATGGCTTCACCACTCCCACTCCGTTAATATACTAAAAAAGCATTAAATTATACAATTTAAATTGGTGAATTACATGGTATGTGAATTATATCTCAATAAAGCTGTTTAAAATGAAAAATGTCTTGAAAATCTTTCCAAATATATACCAAATATTAGAAGAGAAAGAGAAAAACTACAGTCAATAAACAACAGATAAATGATAGGTTAGCTAGGTAGGTAGGTAGACAGATATCTAAAATAAATCATAAATGGATCGAGACTTGTTTTCTATTTATTTTTTTCCTCATGTTTTCCCTTCCAAGATCAGCAACCTGAGAGAGTAAAAGATCTATCAACAAACCATGATAGTTGCTTAGTTATTAAGAAGTTAGCAAACAACAAAGAAAGAGTACAAACACCAAGCCATAGATACACTAGTACACCCTCCACTAGCTCCTTCATCACTTTCTTGCTGGTTCTGATGTTCCAAGTTGTTTAGATTGTCTGTTAATTCTCCTAGATATATTGAATACATAAAACTCTCATCTTTGGATTGTGCTCGTAGTTCACCCAGTCAGCCCTCAACTTTCAACTCAAGAAAAAATGTGCAATCTAGTTATCCAGAATAGCAGGCAAAACCATAGGAATGTTTTATATCTTCAGAACACTTTGCATAATTTATGTTGCAAGAGATCCACATATCTAATATGCTTTCCATTGGCAACTATTAATATGAGTTCATGCTCCCAGAAGAAACTTGGGAGCTACACAGGGTGCTGGTAAAGGGAAGAAGAAGTAAAAGGGAAGAAAGAGCAGATTCTTTGAAACAAAGTCCAGAAGCAGCGAAGGTAAGGAACTCTGTGTCAAGCTGACCTCAAGTGTGGACCCTCACTGACCCATCAACTATGGACACCTATTGTATATTCAACAGCCCCAGAACCAAGAGGGAGGAGGGACTCAAATACTTCATAAAAGATTGGAAACATGAAAGCAAAATCTTGTCCCGTAGGAACTAAACAGAACCTTTAGAGGATTTCTCTACAAGCCAAGCTTGTGGTGTCAGTGTGATGCTCTAGAACAGTGGTTTTCAACCCTTTCATCTCATGGCACATGTAAACTACTAAAAGTATGCAGCACACCAAAAAATTTATTTTCACCAATATGACAAAAATAAGTAAAATTTTGATTGATTCACACTGGACAGCTATTGTTGTGTTGGCTGTTGGCTGTCATTTTTTTATTTGACAATTTAAGGGAAAAAAGGTCAGTACCCCGACTCAGTAGTCAGGTGTTGCTTGTTTTAAAAATTCTTGCAGCACACCGGTTGAGGTTGAAAATCGCTGCTCCAGAATGCTAATGACTCCCAGCTACAGCCGGCACATTCATGCCATTCCGTCCACCTGGAATGGCCTCCTCTTTACTTTGCAAAACCCTTCTCATTCTTGAAGGCTAGGCTTTTGTGAGGCCTCCATGATCCCACCAAGCAAAGCTGATCACTCCTTTCAAATTTCCCTAACATACCCTTCATACTTAACTCACAGTAATATTGCTGGTTCTTCAAGTGTTTGTTTACTCCAATAGGTCAATAGTTTCTTAAGAGTAGCAACTGTGTTTTAGTAACTACAACATCCAAGGCACAACGGCTGGCAGTGTGCCTGGTATACATCCTGCTGAGCATTACTGAATTATGATTTTTTAGAAATCCTATCATTAATTTAAAACAGTGCATTTATATTACACTGTAGTTTTACTATATTGAAGAGCATTACCTATTTTTAAAGATTTTTCCTTTTTAGAGCAGTTTCCAATTTAAACAAAATTGAGAGATTTTAAACAAAATAAAGAGATTTCCAAGATAGCCTTTCCCCCCACACATGCACAGTGTTCCTCATTATCAATATCACTCACCACAGTGGTATGTATTTTACCAAGGATGAACCTACACTGACACATTGCAATCACCTGAAATCCATAGTTTACCTTCGGGTTCACTTTTAGTGTTGTATATTCTACATGTTTGGATAAATGTGTAATGATATATGTCCATCATTATATCACACAGGATATTTTCACTGTCCTAAAAATCCTCTGTGTTTTACCATATTTTGCCATGTATAGTGTGCCCTTTTTTGCCCAAATTTTTTAGAGTAAAATAAGGATGTGCATTATACATGGGTAGTACTAATTCTGTATCTATATTCTTTTAATTCTTTTATTTATGCTTATGCATTAAAAGTGTAACCCTGGAAAGCAATAATGATATTTGTATGCAAAATAATACCCTGGAATATGGTCATCGGGTTTGTTTCTAAATATAAATAAAGGAAAAATTGAATTAAAAAATTAAAACAAAGTGTTTTTTTCCTGAAAGTTTAGACCAAAAACATGGGTGCACAGCAAAACACAGTACATCTCCCTCTCCCTCCCCTGGTACCACTGATCTTTATATTATCTCCATAGTTTTGCATTTTTCATAATATCATATCATTGGAATCATTCAGTATGTAACCCATTCAGATTGGTTGCTTTCACTTACTAGTGTACATTTACAGTTCCTCCGTGTCTTTTCATGCCTTCATAGCTCACTTCTTTTAGTGCTGAGTAAAATTCCATTATCCTGATATTCCACGACTTACCTACTGAAAAACATTTTGGTTGCTTCCAAGTTTTGGAAATTATAAATACAACCGTTATAAACATTCATGTGAAGGTTTTTGTGTAGACAGAGATTCAGCTCATTTAGATAAATACCGAGGAGCACAATTGCTTACCAAATAGTAAGGGTGTGTTCCGTTTTGTAAGAAACCACCAAAATGTCTTCCAACGTGGACGGACCATTCTACCTTCCCACCAGCAATGCACGAGAGCTCCTGTTGCTCCACCACCATTTGGTGTCAGCAGTATTCTGGATTTTGGCCATTCTAATAGGTGTGTAGTGGCTTCTCATTGGTGTCTTAATTTGCAGTTCCCTGATGATATACAACGTGAAGAATAAAAGCATTACTTTTTCAATGTAAGCATCAAAAATATCACAGTGAGTTTGAAAAGTTGTTTTCTCACTTCTGCTTTTTATAGTTCTAGGAACCCCCAAGTGTCCTGTGGCTCCTGGCCTCCAGCAGACCCTGTGCATACATCAGCACTATTCAGAGAGTGTTCAGAAAATACTTGCTAATTTTTTGCAAAATCCCTTTAAGATGAACCAATGCCAGAAAATAGTGGTATTTCTGTAGGAAAATGAACTTGACAGTTTTTCATTTCCTTTGCAGCCCTGGATTACAAAATGCTATATGCCCACGCTTGTCCCAAAGCCATGTTTCGGCCCCCTGACCCGGCACAGCAGCATCTCTTCCTAACCTATTTCTCCCATGGCTACTGAATGTCTGTGGACCCCAGGTGGTAAGTACGTATTCTGGTTCCAAGCACCTTGTGACTCAATAGGAAGGGCTTAGATTCTGCTTTTTACTAACCCAGCAATCTTAGGAAGGTGCCTTTCCTTCTCTAAGAGAGCACAGTTTCTTCATTAAACAAGAGACATCAGAATAACCCCTGTCTTCTTTGCAAGGATGCTTTGAGTCCAGTATTGTGATTCTGATACAATACACTACCCACCTTCCCAGCTGAAAGCCACTACTGGGGTTATTAACTACTCTTTCCAAGTGGAGAGTTTGTAAGCATAAATAACATTTATTGGATATTTATTATGCGCCAGGCCTTACTCTAAACATTCTATGAGTGCTGACTTAGTAACTAACAACTTTATAGGATATGTATTGATATTTCTCCCATTTCACAGATGATGAGCCTGAGGCATGGAAAGGGTAACTACTAATTTTGCCGTGTATAATGCGCACCCCCGTTTTTAGCCCAACTGTGTTGCCACCCTTCAAAGCCAGGCAGGCTCATAGTATTCCTGCAGATGGAAGAATAGTCACAGAGCCGTTGGGATGTCTGGCATGCCTTTATTCATGGGTGGGTGAGCCACGCACTCTGCAAGCTGCGTGTCTATCTGCATGTCTCATGTCGTGGCCCAGCTCCCCAGCATGGCACCCATTGTGGCACCTGTCCCTTTTGCATGTCTCTCATCATCATCATCCCCAGCAGGGAGTCCCAACCTGTTTAAGTACTAGAGGGGAACAAAGCTGGAAAACTGCCAGAACATTACATAAATAATTCTGCACATGCAAGTCTACTTCATGTTATGGGAACAGTTTATTGGACCCAGTCTCAAGGCTGTGAGAACACTGGTTATCAGGCCCCTCCAAGACTATGGGAACACTGCTCCCCTGAGTTACCCAGACATCTGGGTAAGGAAGCCAGACTGCCTCCACTTACCCTACACCAATGTTCAGGAAAACAATCTTTCACTTTAATTTTTTAATTCAATTTTTTATTTATATATAAAACCAGTTATCATATTCCAGGGTATTATTTTTCATACAGATGTTGTTATTGCTTTCTAGACTGTTGTTACACTTTCAATGCATAAGCATAAAGAAAAGAATTAAAAACATTGATGTAGATATGGAATTAGTACTACCCATGCATAATGTGCATCCTTATTTTTCCCTCAAAAATTTCAGCAAAAGTGTGCACATTACATGCAGAAAAATATGGTAATTTTCTCAGACACACAGCTAGAGAGTGACAGAGTCAGACTTTGAGACCCTAAATTCAGTAAGTTTAATCAATTCCCTAACATAGCACTGAGCAATTGAATCAATTTTAATCTGGTTTTCATTTAACAATACTTAAAGCTCTTGGCGCATGTGCCAGTTGAGCTGTTGCAATAGGAAGCCCACCTGGGAAGAGGGTAAGGCAGCAACTCCCAGCAGAATAGCCTCTTGGGGGGCACTTGTTCTCAGAAGCCCCTGCTTGTACCCACTCAAACCACAAAGAGTCCTCCTAAACAATCCCAAAAAACTGGAATTTTTTTTTCAATGTTTCTAGCTGAGAAAACTGAATCCAGGGGACTGGCCTACAAACACCACCACTGTGAGGCGGCTGGACTGAGATTGAAACCCAGGGGTTCTGAGGACCCATGGCGGTCTATTCCTGCCTCACCTCGCCCCACCCCAGAGAAAGTCTTTGAGGGTCCCAGGGCCATTCAAAAGCTTGTTCAGCCCTGGGTGAGGAGCCACTCTGAACTCTCACTTCTGGGGACAGAACAGAGGCCATTTGTATTCTCCTGGGAGCCCAGCTCCCTGCAGGGGTCACGATTAACCTTTGTCCAGCCTTTAAGAAAAACGCAAAACACCCTATGTTTTAGGTATTTGTTGCATTTCCAAAACATTTGTCCAACACTTAAAAGTTGATTTATTTTAACAATGGAGCTAAAAGCTGCCACATATTAAAGCATAAAGGTGTGGTCTGTGCTACTTTAAGGTACAGAAAATACTGTAAGTGGATTAAACTATCCAGGTTACATAAACAACAGCAACCAAAGATTACAACTAAAAATCAGACTTCCTTTTGGAAGAGAGTGTAAGCGATGTAAAGCCCAGAGGAGCCCTGGTGGGAAGTAGCAGCACCAGAGTGTGTACCCCATATGCAAGCCCTTGACAATGGGAAACAAAAGATCGGGAAAGCCTACATGGGCTCAGGAAGGGGGACATTGTCATCCACAGCTGGGCAGAGGGCACACAAGCCTGGACTCATGGAAGCCAAGGCCCCTTCCGGAGAGGAAGACAATGCGACAAGAGGCAAAGAAGAAACTAGGAAGATGCCGTGACATCTCCCAACTTGGAGGTGTGCTGGCTGGAGGCAAAGGCAGGTGGTGGAAGGACCGGCACCCAAACCCTACGTCACCCCTACCAGGCTGAGCACGGCAGGGTTACCTCAAGAGCAACATGAAAGTGAGACTTTTCTCTGCCTTGGTTCTCACTCAAGTGTGGGCTGGAGCTTCTGGCACTGGCCAGCCTACCCCAGAATGAAACAGAAACCTCACCAGAGTGTAAGCCCCTTAATATTATAGGCTGTGTTTCTCTGGTTTACTGGGGCAGCCTCAGCACCCAGAACAGTGCTTGACATAGGAGAGATGCTTGCTATTCTTTGGTGGACTTGCAAAGAAACTGGCTAATGAGAGAAGTGCAGACATCATTCACCAGTTCAGCCCCAGCTGCACCTGTCATAAAGGAGATGCCAATCTGTGACATCAACTGCCCATGTTGGGACAGCCCCCAACTCGAGCCTCTGCCCTTCTCTTCTTAGATCTCAAGCTGCTACTGCACTGGGTGACCAGCTGCCTGGGAGGAGATTTTAAAAGCACCAGGTAAATGCAGGAAGCCTTTTGTGTGGATGAAGAGTAGCCAGGTTAGATATGTTTTTATTCCAGGATTAACACATGAGGAAGCATAGGAACTGGGAGACATTCTGTACCGTAAGTGTGGAGATGATAGATAGATAGATAGATAGATATAGATAGATAATATTCATATATATATATAAAATATTCTGTACATGCATATGGGAATTTATATGTACATTGCAAGAAATATATAAGGTGCTCCCTTCTTCTGCTCAAATCCAGTTTGTTGTTTATTTCATTTCTGGCCTCCTTCCTCCCAATCAATAAAAGAAAAATTGTATGGAAAAACTGTCTGTTCTTTGTGTGGATGGCGTTCTACAAAATGTAGACTTTGCTTTATGAAGCAGAAACATTAAGTATATAAGGCTCTCAGCCACTAGAGGTATGGTAGAGGAGGACTTGTGTCCCCCCTCAAAAAGTTGTTGAAGTCCTAACCCCCCAGTACCTGTGTAGTAATCTGATTCACAAACAGGATCTTTACAGAGGAAATCAAGTTAAAATTAGGTCATGAGAGTGGTCTCTAATCCAAAATAACTGGATTTTGGTAGCACCCAGTGTGTGGTACTTTGTTAGAACAGCTCTAGGAAGCTACTACAGACAGACACTAGCTGAAGCAGGAAAAGCAGTGTCATCAGAACTCAGGTTTTCTCAGTTCCTGTAAGCTCTGCCTTCCTCAGGCTGGGCCCCACTACCAGGCAATCTGTCACTACATTGTGGCCTGAGAAGTGACAGACCTACAGCCTTTCATTTTCAAGTGCTCTGAGGAGAGAGTTTCTCTTCTCAGGAATTCCGACAAAAGACCTGGCACCAAGTCCTAGTGACTGGAATCTTGGGGGTGGGGTAGGGTTAGCCTTTACCCACCCAAGCCCCCCAGAGTCTGAGTGTGAGATAAGGATTTTTCCCCATGGAAAAAACTGGACTATAATCCCAAAAAGGAGAAATGGATGCTGCTGAATGATAGGCAGGCAAAACATAGGAAGGTATCTAGACTGCATTTTAACATAAGGGATTCAGACCTCCATTCAATCAACAAGTATTTATTGAGTGCACAGCATGATATTCTAGGTATTTGAGATACGTTACTAGGCACAATGGACAGAGATCCCTACTGTCCTGGAGCTAACACTCTGGTAGGAGGAAGAGGGGGTTATTGAAAGCCAAAGAAATCACCATGGCAAATGCAGTGCCTAATAGCTCATGGGCTCCAAGTGCTGGTTAAATAAGTAAATGAGTGAAAATGAGAACAAATGGATCTGCCACCTGAATTCCATCTATATCTGAAAGCTCATGGAAATGGGGTTATGGGATTCCCAAATCTATATAAAATAGGATTTCATTAGAGAAAGAGACGGATGAATCTCTGAACCCCAGAAGGTGATAATGAATAACTTCATGCATATTGGAAAGCCTGATTTAAAAAAGTGGACATGCAAAACCCCTTTTACAATGGTCCTTTTATGGAGTTCAAGCTGGATGTCTCTTAAATACTGTTTTTCTGTTCCTTCAGGGAACTCCTTGCCAGGCTGCCTTGGTGTGAAGAGAACTGTGATTATTCCAAGGGAAAAAAAGAAGAGCATGAAGTCATCCTATTTTGCAATCAAGATTCTTCAACAGCCAAATATGTTTAAATCCAAAACGCTCCCTCCCTAAGTGAGATCACAAACGGAGTGAGTACTTGCAGCTGAGGTGGGGAGCTTTGAGAAAAAGCAAAATTCTAAAATAATAGCTTCAACCCATGCAACACCCTCTGAAAGTCTGAATCACTCATAAAGTTCCCTTTTCCCCAAGCAAAAGACCCAGTCTTTTTGTTCACTTTGAACCAAGGGTGAAGACGATGGCCACTGCTGAAGGCTTCAGGTGGATATTCACCACCTTCAACATCATCAATAGGTTGTTAGTCATTTATTTATTCACTCATCAACAAATATTTTTTTGAGCCCTGTGCCCCAGCATGAGAAGCAACGATCAGCAAAAACAGATTCTTCTATCATGGAGCTTATCGCCTGTCCTAGCCTATAGGCTGTGCAGACTATAGTAGCATCAACCAATTCCAAATAAACATACAATTTTGGGTTGCTTGGAGCATAAACAGGAGAATAGACCCAACTGAGGGGAATGGAGTCAGAGAAAACTTCTGAATAACAGTTGCAGAGAAGTGATCATTCAACTGAAATTTCAAAGACTGAGTGGAAAATATCCAGTGAAGAAAAAGGAGAAGGAATCCTTCCAGGAAAAAGAACAGAATGTACAAAGGTTAGTAGTAAAGAAGAGTGACCCTCAGCATGCTGGAAATACACAAGGGAGGGTGCAGTGGGGGATGAGCCTGGAAGAGCTAGCAGGGACAGACATCGGAGAGGAGCCACATGAAGAAGCTTGGTCTTCATCCTAGGAGCAATAGGAAAGTACTAAGGTTTTAAGCAGGGAGTGATACATTCAGATCTGTGTTTTGCATTCATGGTAGACACAACATGGAAAAGAATGAGAGGATCAAGGTAGAAGGTGGCAGAGAAGGAAGGAGGCTACTGTGGTAGCACTCTTGAAGGCGGATGAACTGGAATGGGGTGGAGGGAGAAGAAAAAAGAGGATGAACCCAGAGTTGTTTAAGAGGGCAGAGTGGCAGATCACTCTGTTACTTAGATGCAGGATTGAATGTGAGAAGGTATCAAGGTCAACTTCTGGATTTCTGGCTTATATAGTTGGATGCTTGATGGATTCATTGAGTCAGGGAACACTGAAAGAGGAGCTGGTTTTAAGGAGAAGGTAGTTGGTGAGTCATTGTTGTTGTTTTAATAAGTAGACTTTATTTTTATAGCAGTTTCAGTTTTACAGGACAGCTGAGAAAAAAGTACAGAGTTTCCCCACAAGTTCTCTCCTACAGTTTTCCATTATTAACACCTTGCATGAGTGTGGTTTGTTATAATTGCCCAATCAACAATAAAACATTATTAACTAAGGTCCATAATTCACATTAGGGTTCACCCTTTGTGTTGTACATTCTATGGGTATTGACAAATGGGTCATGTCACAGGTCCACTATTACAGTACCACACAGAATAGTTTTGCTGCTCCTGTGCTTCATCTATTCATTCATCTCTGTCTCCCTCCAAACTCCTGGCAACCAGTGATTTTTTTACTGTCTCCATAGTTTTGCCTTTTCTAGAATATCATATAATTGGAACCATACAGTAGGTACCATTTTCAGATTGGCTTCTTTCACTTAGCAATATGCATTTGTTTCCTCCATGTCTTCTTGTGGTTTGACAGCTCAGTTCTTTTTATTACTGAATAATAATATTCCATTGTCCAGATATGCCCCAGTTTTATTTATCCATCCACCTACTGAAGGATATGTTGGCTGCTTCCAAGTTTCAGCAATTATTTTAAAAAGCTGCTATGAACATTCCTATGTAGGATTTTGTGTGACATAAGTTTTAAACTTATTTGGATAAATACCAAGGAGTACAAATCACATGGTAAGAGTACGTTTGTTGTGAAAGAAACTGTCATGTTGTCTTCCAAAGTAGCTGTACCATTTGGCATTTCCACCAGCTATAAATGAGCATTCCTATTGCTCTACATCCTCACCAGCATTTGACATCATTCCTGTTTTATATCTTAGCCTTTAAAGTAGGTGTGTAATCATTTCTCGTTGTTTTACCTTTCAATTCCCTTATGAGATATGATGTGGAGCATCTTTTCATAAGCATATTTGCCATCTGTATATTATCTTTGGTGGAGTGTCTGTTCAAATGTTTTGCTAACTTTTTAATTGGCATGTTTGTTTTTTATTGTCGATTTTAAGAGTTATTTGTGTGTTTTGGAGAGAAAGCATTTGTCCAGTGTGTCTTTTGCAAATACTTTCACCCAGTTTGGGGTTTGTCGTTTCATTCTCTCAACAGCCTCTCTCAGAGCAGAAGTCAGTGAGCTGGATTTTGGACTTGTAACCCTTGAAGAGCCTCTGTGGTATTAAGAGGGAACTGCCTGGTGGGCAGGTCAACCGGAGAGAGCGTGGTGAGTTCCAGGGACCCAGATGAGGGAGTGCAGCTGGGGAGAGAGAACAGGGCACAGCCAGTCTGTGCAGGTGCCTGCAAGCTTGGGTGAGGAGTTTGGTCTCTATTCCACTGAAGAGTTAATTCCTGAACTTCTGATGAGTCACCTTTGAGGTCAAGCCTTTCAGTTCTGTCAGAGTCGCTATCAAAGCTGAATTCCCTTGTCAAAGGCCATGAAGCAGCGACGTGCAAATCACATCTCAGGGTCTAGTACAGGGCCTGAGGTTTAATGTGTGTTTAATCAATACTGACTGAGTGAATGAACAAAGTGTCTAGTACCTTATGTGGTGGCATTTATATAAATGTTCACATGATACATTTATTGATTCATTCAAAATATATTTCGTGTGTCAGGCACTATACCAGCTGTGAGAACAAAACAGACTAGATTACTGCCACTCAGAGCTTACATTCTAGCAGCAGGAAATGGTAAGTAAAATACAAGCCTAACAATTACATTATATTGGACACTAAAGGAATTATCAAGTTCTAGAAGAAAAGGAAATGTAAACCAAGGTAAGGGAGTGCCCAGTTTGTGATGTTATATGGAAGGCCATGGCATGCTTCATGGCAAGTGACATTTAAACAAAGATTTTAAGTGGGGGAGAGCCCTATGGTTATCAGGGAGAGAGTATTCCAGGAACAGGAAACAGCCAGTGCAAAGACCCTGAGGTAGGGAAGTTCCTGTTAATTCATGAAATAGCAAGGAGAGCAGGCAGTGGAACAGTGAGTGAGGAAGAGAAAAGTAAGAAACGATATCCTGGGCAAGCCAGATCTCATAAGGTCCTGTACGCCAGTGTGTGGACGTGAGCATTTTCCCAGTGAAATTGGGAACTGTGGCTGGGTGTTCATGCAGGAGTGATGTGATCTGGCTTGCATTTTTAAAGGATCCCTCCAGCTGGCTGAGAAGAATGTAAGGAAGGACACCTGTTAAGATAGAAGTTATTCTAGTAAGAGATGATAGTGGCTTCATTCTAGCTATATCAGAGAAGCAACAGGTTTCCCTAAAAGGTTGGATATGAGGCAAGCAAAAAATAGGAATCAAAGAGAACTTAAAGGTTTTTCACCTGAGCAACTGGAAGGATAAACTTGCAATCAACTGAAATATAAAAAGATGCAGGGAGAGCAGATTTGGGGTGTGAATGGATCAGGAGTTCAGTTTGGGAGGTGTCAAGTTAGAGATGCCTCCTGAGCTAGTAAATGGAGATGTCAAGTAGGCAGCCAGAGGGGTTCTGGGCTGGAGATTTGAACTTGGGAGTCCCAGTATATAAAAGACAGTTAGCCTATGACACTGAGTGAGATCGCCTAGTGAGTGGAGATGGGAAAGAGAACGTTGAACAGAGCCCTGGGGTCACTCTTTACCATGTGCTCTGCTACACGCTAACCCAAAACCTGTCATCAGCTGCATTTCAGCAGCCTCCAACCAGCCTCCTGGGGGCCTTGGGTACTCACCTTCAGCCTGTTCACACCATGGCCAGAGTGGTCCCATTACAGTCAGATCCCATCACTCCCTTGCTCAACCCCACCATTGAAAATAGTTGTACAATGTCCATCAGCAGACAAATGGATGAGCAAAACATGGTATATTCATATAATGCAGTATTATTCAGAAATAAAATGTGTGGATATGTGCCATAACATAAATAGATCTGCAAATATGTCAACAATTATATATGTGTAGATATGAATGCATATATATGAATACATGTATGGGTGTATATATGTGTGTGTAGCTAGTCACAAAAGATCCCATACTATACAAGAGGGGTTCTTAAAAAAAAGGAATTACCTTCTGGAGGGCAGGCCTGTGTAGTAAGTACAGGCTCACCCCCATAGGTGAGTGTTCTAGGAACCCATCTGTGTCAATGTACCAGCTGGCGTTGTGAGAGGCTGTGTTTGGCTTCAGTAAATTTTGCCCATTTCATGATGGGTGATTTACAAGCATACCTGCCCACACTGTGCTGAGTGATCAGCAGCTTTTGACCACAAACAGCATGACCCCTGGGCCCCACCCTCCCTACTCACCCCATCTCAGCCTTTTAGAGATGTTCCCATCTCTAGGAACTTTATTTTGTTTACCCGGATGAAAAAAGTCCTCAAAGGGGAGCGTTTTGCTGATGTGGAAGAGGTGAAACAAAATGGCAGAAGCACTAAAAGGCATCAAAATCAATGAGTTCAAAAATTGTTTTGAGCAGTGGAAAAAATGTCTGATCGCTATACTACATCAAATGGACAGTACTTTGAAGGTAACTGAAGTTTAAACATGTAAGAATAAATACACAATTTTTTATAAATAAATTCAAAGGGGTTTTTTGGGTCCCCCCTCGTATGTTCCATTTATGCAACATGGCCAGAACAGACAAATCCATAGAGATGGAGAGTAGATTGATGGTTGCCAAGGGCTAAAGATGGGGAAGAATGAGGAGTGACAGCTAACAGGGAACCGGTTTTGAAAACTACATGGTGGCAGTGGCCAGGGTGAAGGCCCATAAATTCTCCCTCACATGCCTATCAAAGCACCCTGCCGTGGATCCTCATCTCACCCAGACCTGGTCACCCAGGCCCCAGTGGAGCCCCCACTGTCTGTCTAACCTCTACTCTCTACTCCTGCCCCCACCCCCTCCATCCTCCTGCCCAGCCTCCTGCCTGGCTCTCAAATATGCATACTTCAGACTCAGTTCTCTGCACCTGCTAGTCCTTTCTCCACAGACCTGCATATTTCACGACCTCACCTCCATCAGTTCTTCACGTGAACATCACCTCCTCACCTTGCCCACAAGGCCTTCCTTGGCAGACCACACCTGTCTCCAGTGGCAGTGCCTCCTCTGACCATGTTCTTGCTTCCTTTTCCTCCACCATCCTTCTCACCATCCAGCCCACTATCTACCTATGCTTTCGTTTGTTGCCTGCATCTAGGCTGGAAGGTAAGTTACCACAAGGGTGGGAATTTGCTTTGGTTTTGTTCACTGCTAAATCCACAGGACTTGGAACAGAGCTTGGCAGCCAGGAGGCAGTCAATAAATACTTACCATATATTTAGGACTATAAGATGCACCGGACCATAAGACACACCTAGGTTTTAGAAGAAGAAAATAGAGAAAAAAATTCTGAAGCAAAAAATGTGGTAAAATATTTAATAACCTGTGACCCCGCTCCACCACCCACCCCCTACCCCACAGGGAGCCAGGTAAGCTACATTCAGACTGTAAGATGCACGCCCCCATTTCCTCCCAAATGGGGGCGTGCATCTTATAGTCCGAAAATCCGGTATCTCTTCAGTGACTAAATGGTTAGGTCTGTGTGGCTTTTTTTTCTGAGGCTTCTTTTCTCCTGCAAGTTTTCTGTGATGAATATGCATTACTTACCTAGTCCAGGGGAAATGTTAGAGAAGGGAAAAGAGTTCTGCCACTGCTCTCCACAGCCGACAGGATGAAATCTCAAACTCCTTGGCAGATGCTGGCTTTTTAAAAGCTAAACTACACGTCCCTTCCCTACCCTTGGCCAGAATGAGACCTGTTCCCCAAAATGAAGGTAAACGTTTTCTGAAAAAAAGGAGGTTTCCTTTGCTTAAAAGCAGTTAAACAGGCCATGTCCAGTTTTGCTTTGCTGCGAGCCTCCCGCCTCCCCAGGGCGGGAGCTCCCCAGGGGCTCCGTGAATGGCCAGCAGGCCACCTTCCCAACGCCTTTGGCCCAGGAACCCTTTTCTAGTGGCTGGTTCCCAAGGATTAGAGTTCCAGGGAACAAGGCACTGCCCACCCAGAAGCAACTCGTGCCCTGTGGAGATGACACTGCTGAAATCCTCCGCCCTAGGAGCCCAGGCCAACACCGGGCCTGTGAAGCCTTCCTCCTCCTCCTCTAAACTAACCTCTCACTCCATTTGGTTTCTATAGAATTTTATTTATATGAATAAAGCATATGTCATAGTTATCACTTGAGCCCTGTTTGATGGTTTATATGTCTGCCTCTAACACTAGACTGTAAGGCCCTGGAGGGCAGCGATGAGACCTCCCTTCTGGAAGGTTCCCAAGGGCAGCCTGGCGCTGGGCCCCGGGAGGGCCTGTGCTCCTGGAGCCAGCCCTCGGGAGGCTGGCCCCGCTCCCTGTGGGAAGGCACCCCACTGGGAAGCACCCTTTCAGCTCCCTTCTCAGGCTCTCTGGCTGCTGAGGGGCGAGTGTTCTGGACATCTCTTACTTAACTATTCTCATTCTTCATGTCTTGAATTTCTTTAAAAGTCCTTTCCCCATTTTCATTGAGATATAATTGATGTATAACATTGTATTCGTTTTAGGTGTAGCACATGTATGTGCAATATGTATACATTGTGAAATAATAACCACAATATTTAGTTAACAGCCATCACCTCAAAGTGACAATTATTTTTTCTTGTGATCAGAACTTGTTTTCCTCAAACATTCTCTTTATTACACATTTGATCCAGAGGAGAAACTAAGTGCAGGGTGGGGGACTGAGTGGGGAGGGGCCACCTTGCCTGAAATCCCCCTACCCCCTTGTGATCAGAACTTTTAAGATCTCTCATCCTAACAACATTCAAGTACAAGATTCATCATTGTCAGCTTTAGTCACCGAATTGTATATTACAACCCCAGGATGCATTTCTCTTGTAACGAAGTTGGCGCCTTTTGACACTTTCCGCCAACCCCCACCCCTCTGTCTGGCAACCACCAATCTGTTCTCTGTATCTGTGAATTTGGTTATTTTTACATTCCAGATATAAAAGCATGTGCTTTTATTGTGAGCCAATATTTGTCATTATTTTTAAGTCTTTTATCCCCCAGTATCTTAGAAATGGTGTGAACTGTTTCTGCAGCTCAAGTATAACTTAGAATGATGCCTCTTCATTCTGGTTTATTCTTCACCTTTAGTGACAAAATTAGTCCTTCCTTGAAAAATATGACTGCCCTTGTACAAAAAATTAATCTATGTACCTGCAAGTAATGTAATAGTTTCTTAACTGACAATCCACTGAATGTAGGAATGGATTGTTGCCCCAGTGAAATTCAATTTTAAGATGTAAGTTGCCATAATTCCTATTCATGTTTTATTTTTTGGCATTGTGTTGGAAATTGGTGAATTTGCTACTGCTCACTGTATTTATAGATTCTCAGTCTAAATTCCCATTGAGGCTATGCTTACAGTTACCTACTCCTAGTTATTTAAGCTGTGCTCTGTTTCTCTCCTGTTTTTCTGAGTACACCCTATGTCATCACTTTCATTACTACTTTCATTCCACAGTGAACTGCTTTGAGCCCCTGATTAATTTTTGCTGTGGCACTGTACCATAAGACAATAGTAACAACAACAAAAAAACCCTAAACATTGTAAGAAATAACTCACAAATGACTAGAAGCTATTAGTTGAGATAAACCATACCTTATCAAATGAAAGTTAGCCAAGATGAATAACCTAATGCAGTTGTGCGTTAATTTGGTAATTTGTACCCAGACTTCACGTTTAACAATTTAGACTGCAATAAGTACTAGGAACATACACTTCCTTAATTTTTGGACCCTGAGAAAGAAGGCACCTACTAAGAAGAGTACCCAGTGACTAGCTGGTCTCAAATTTTAGGAACAGAGCCTAGCAGCCATTTTTAAACAGGGGCCTCTCAGGCAAACTGCCTACTTGCATGAGCAGCCCTTATAAAGGAATTCCCAGAATCCTATTTCAACCAGTAGGACTGACGCTTTCCTTATCCAACCAGAGCTGTGCAGCTATAGGGGGGGCCATGAGCTTCTTCACTAACCAATCAAAACAGCTCTATTCTGACCAATCATGACAATGCCTTTGGGGCCAATCAAACTGTGAGGCTTTGGAGTCCTTATCTGCATGAGGATGAACCAATCAGGGGCCATGGTCAGGGACTTCTGTCTATATCAGTCAGCTCCCTTCTAAGTCTGAAAGCATACTTTCCCTTTCGAGTGAAGACTGGTTTTCCCTGGCTGGAGCATTCTGCCTGAGCAACAAGTGGAACAGAACCCGAGAGGGACCTGCACCCAGAACTACCTGGACTCAGAACTACCTGCTTTTATAGCAAATGGGGTCACATTTGAGCTGTTTGCACTGAATAAAGTTTCCATTTTAAATACACCCCAAGTTGGAGATTTTTGTTGGTGTTGAACTGATGCTAATAACCTTTGGTTGACAATTTTATCTTTCAGTGGTGTGTAAGGTGGTGAGTGATTGGCTTTGCTTTTATTCTCAGGATAGCCCCATTATTGGTAGCATCTCAGGTTTCAATGGGAGGGCCTCCAGGGCTGTTGCTAGTTTTCAATGCCTACCTTAGGAAAGGCTGAACGTTAATTCAAATAAGAGCAGAGCTCAAGAAAGACAGTACTTCATTCTTGTTCCTCCAGACTCTATGCGTTCCTTCTCCAGGTGAGACAGCAAGCGCCCAGCAGGCAGGGGCAGTGGCTCCAGATCCTGTGAACCTGCTCACTGCCCACAGCACAGGGCCCTGGCTCCAAGCCCACAATGCTCTGGGCACAGAAGGCTGAGGCTGCATGTTGCTACTGTTCCTGCACTGGCTACCTATGTGACCAGAGAATTGCTCTCTGCAGAGTGGAAATGCAGGCAGACAGGCACATAATGCCCATGCCCTGTGGGGTTTGAGCTGCCCAAATCCCTTCCTTTGACAAAGCCCAGTGTCCTCAGGGCACAGCACAGCTCAGCAGTGGGAGCTGCCCCCAGCGCTGACGGTCCCCAGCAGCCACCCAGGGGCACTCTGGCCCTGGTGGCTGGACTCCCTGGTGCCTGGAAAGCACATGCCATCCTCCCCAGTCAGCAGCTCTCCCTCTTCCAGCTGATTAGCTTCTAAGCCAGAGGCAGGCATGGGTGGGAGTGGTCTGCTCCCTCCTGTGAAAGGTCTCCATGTCCCTCTGCTCCTTTTGTTCCTTTGAATGGCCTTTACAGGGACCCACCAAGAGGAGTCAGGATTGTGATTGGTGAGCTTTCATTTTTGCTACCAGTACATCTGGGCAAACAGGGCTGTGAAAAATTAGGGTTAAGTTTATTTGAGAACTATTTTATATTACCTCCATTTCTGAAAAGTCTTACAGAAAGATATAGAGTGTTCGTTAGGATGGTTTAACTGTGATCCTGAGGAAAGGACTTGTTGTTGGGAGACCTGAGTGGCATTATTATTATTATTATTTTTATTACACTTACTGCATGCTTACCAATGCCAGGCATGATATGTATAGTCTCATTTATTCCTCACAATTCTACTGTCATCCCCATTCAACAGCTGAGGAATCTGAGACCTGAGAGAGTGAATGGTTTGCCCAAAGTTGTGAGCCATGAAGTTGTGAACTACTCCTGGCTTTAGGGACTTGGTAAGATGATGAAGTCATTGTCTCCTTACTTGGAAAATCAAGGGTAGATTAGTTGACTTCTAATGGCTTTTTTTTTTTGCTCTAACACTTATTCCCTTATGTCATAATCTTTGAAAGTCATTAGGTCACATCCTAAGAAAATGTGTGGAGTGGAATCTTCTACTTGTGTGTCTTTCCCTCCCCAACCTTCACCAGGGCTTACTCCATCCCCTGAAGGGAGCCCGTGTCATTGTGTAATTTACTGTTAATTCTGCTTCTGTTAGGAATCCACTTAGAGCCTTCATTTACACTAAGGAGCTCATGCATGTTAACAGCCTTAAGTGTTTCTTTTCCACCTAATGATGGAATGGCAGGCATCAGCCAGCAGGCAGCACATCATGTGCAGGAGGCACGAGGGCTCTGATACCATGCAGTTCTAACAATATGTTTTCCCAAAACTGTTCCATCCTACCCTCACCCCCAATTGTTATAGGAGGAAATTAAGGCTCAGAGACAGGCTTTGCCCATGACCATCAGTAGCTTGTAGACCTGGGCCAGAATTCATGTCTCTGGATCCCCCATTGGGAAATCACATGGAGGGGTGAGTAACATGAGGCGTCACTTACCCTGGAATGTTCAGATTCCTGGCACAGGGTGATACAAGGTGGTTGGAACATTCCAAAGGAAACAAGTACAAGATGAGTAGAGAGACCAAGACCTGTTAACACCAGACTCACAGTACCTGAGTGAGGGTGGCTGGAAACTCCCCAGGGCTGGTGGCAGGTCAAAGGACACTGACAGGAAATGGTGACTCCCAGGGTCCCCAGGCTGGAAGGAAGCATGGCATTGCCTCTGAGCTGTGCTGCTGTGAAGTCTCCATGCTTCAAAAAGCCTTGGCCCAAGGTGACTCAGGCTTCCTGAGAACCCTCTTATCTTAGCCAGCACAGACATCTGTGCCTCCTCTTGTCCAAGATGTCACCCACTCAGGGCCACTCCCTCCCTCAGTCTGATCAATGGTTCCTCGTCACTCTGCAGGGAGTGTCCCGGAATCAGCCCCATGACCCATGACGAAAGCTCTGAGCACTGTCTCTCTAGGATTTCTGTTTGTTTCCTCTCCCTTGTCCTCCTCCCTGTACTCTGAGGCTCTTGCTAGTCCAGGAAGAGTTGACTCATTCTTCCCTTGAGTTTCTTGTCTGTAGGAGCAACAATGCCATCACCATAGTGACCATTTTTTCCAAACTAAATCAGGACAAGAGGCCTGGATGGAGAGAGGGTACTGATGGGACATGAGGACCAGGTTTTAGATTGTCCTTATGAATGCCTCCTCTGGATGTGGTTTGCCTACAGGAGGAGGCATCGTAGGGTGGGTCCAAGTAGCACTCAACTCTCTCTGACCGGAATCGCCCATGTTCTACCCAGAGAGAAGGTGACAACACACCTCCCCAAAGACCACCTTGGAAGGCTGGAAAAGTGGGTAATAATCCCATCTGAGTTTTCCTGTTGGTGGCGGTAGAGACCATGGAGCTTTACCGCCAAAGACAGTCAGTCCTGTATGGTTGTCAGACTATTTTAAAAGAAAGTTTTTGGCAAATATAACACTGAGGACTATTCCTTTTAAATTGATCTTTAGCCTTAGAGCTGCAAAGGATCTCTAAGTTCTTCTCATGTTAAAATTAAGAAAATGGTCTCAGAAAAGTTAAGTGATTGACCCAAAATCTTTATAATATTAGTGACGTTGTTAGACTCAAGTTAGTGAATTCCTTCCAACGGCCAGCCCAATACTTTTTCCAGCAGGCAAACCCTCCTTTCACAGAGTGGGCAGTTTTTATTTTCCAACTAATCAGTTGGTAGAAGATGCTGGGCTCAATATGACATGATTATAGCCAGGCCAGGTTAATTCTAGAATCCAGATCATCTGATTTAAAAACAGACCCTTCCACAATTGGTCAACAGGTACACAAAAAAAGTATTGAACATCACTAATCATCGGAAAAAATGCAAGTCAGAACAGAATAATATATTACCTGACACTTGTTAGAATGGTTACTTTTTAAAAAATAAGAGATACCACATGTTAGAAAGAATGTGAAGAAAGGGGAACCCTTGTATACTGTTGGGGAGAATGTAAATATTTATATGCAGCCACTGTGGAAAACAGCATGGAGTTTCCTCAAAAAATTAAAAATAGAAATCCAGCAATTTCACTTCTGGGTGTTTATCCCCCGCCCCTGCAAAAACCCACTAACTCAAAAAGATATATGCAGCCATATGTTCACTGCATCATTATTCACAATAGCCAAAACTTGAAACAACCTAAGTGCCCATTGATGGATAGATGGATAAAGAGGGTGTGATATATATACATAATGGAATATAACTCAACCATAAAAAGAAGATCTTGCCATTTGCAACAACAAGGATGGACCTGGAGAGCATTATGCTAAGTGAAATAAGTCAGACAGAGAAAGGCAAGTACTATATGATCTAATTTATATTTGGAATTTAGCAATAAATTCCTTTATCAAATGATACTATCAATGCGCAAGAAATTACTACTGGGTGAGTTGTATTTTCATTTGCAACGTGTCTATACCAGTGGTTCTGAACTGGGGTCCATGTTCCACACCCCTCCACTCCCCAGGGACATTTGGCAATATCTGGAAATACTTTAGGTTGTTATGTCTGGGGAGGGAGGGTGAGGGGGGAGTGCTACTTGCACCCATGTGTAGAAAAGCCAGGATGCGGCTAATATCCTACAAAATACAGTTCCCACAACAGAGCATTGTCTGGCCCCAAAATATCAGTAGAGCTGAAGTTGAGAATCTCTGGCTTAAACCACTGATGTGCAGCATATGGATAGATAGACTGAAAGTAAGTAGGGGAGGGAAAGGGAAAAAGGGGAAGTCAAGAACTTAGAAGACTTTTGTTCTATCTTTTCTTGAAAGTTCATGCTATGGACGAAGAGATACTGTTGTTATGATTATGATTATTTTCTGATCCCTGATGTTCACAAAGCCCCTCAGCTTCCCTATGATGAGGATCAGACACATGTGCAGCTTTCCTACACACACCTGCTTGCCTAGCAGAGACCAGACCAACAACCTTCCTCCCGTCATGCCTCAGTGTTGAATTAGATTGTGAAATCTGTGAATATGATCAATGTGTGGTCACTTGAAGTTCATCTCTTAAGTTTGTATTATGAGGAAATGAGCCCAAGTTCAAGATTCTCCTCTTCCACCCTGCAGAATTCAGGCACTCAGGGGGAGAGTACTTTCTTCAAGTTCTGAAAGGAGTATTTAAGCTACAATCCTTTTGCCTTGAAAATTATGTTAGGAAAGGCCATTCTCAGGACCCCAAGTAGATTACAGGGGTGGTGTATCTCACCAATATGTTCAGGATGAATTTTCAACACAAAAGCTAAACTCCCATTTGGAGCAAATAGAGTTCAGAAGTGGGCTTGCTGCCTGCTGGAGTCCCAGATAGTGAGCATCGGGGATGCTCTCTCTGCCACTGGATTTCTAAACCCACTGGGGGCTCTTGCATCCCCCACCACTCTATGCTTTGGAGTTAACCTTGTGGGCAGTAGGCAGGGAGCCTCTTAAGAGAACTTAACTGTTTCCTTCCCCTTCATCTTTCTCTTTTCCAAACCAAAGGCGGTTTTTAATCTCATCTTAGGTGAGAATATTTCCATTTTCAATGGGAAAGTGGTCCCTCTCCCAGGAACAGAGGAGTGGCTGCATGCTTAGAGAGGGGAAGGAGGAGGGCTGAGAGCCAGGACACCAAAGCCCATGCAGTACGGTCTGCATGGGGCTATATGGGACTTGAAAGCTGATAGGGAAAAAGATACAAGGATACATCAGTGGGTACCAGTGCAGACCACAACATCCCTCAGACTGATGCCTCTCCTCACCACCCCCTGTCCGGGTTAGATAATGGGTAACTGGATTCAGACACCTTTCTGGAAAGACAAGAAAAGTGACAGAACCCTAGAGCTGAATTTAAAAGAAAAGAAAACACGGAAAAGTCCTGCCTCAACTAAGTGTACCCCTAATACTCTGAATTAGCAAGGTTGCTTTCTGCTCTCAGTTGGAACTGAGCCTCAGAATCTGGAATCTAATGATGCTACTAGTGTTAATGTAATGATTATAATAAACAGAGCTTTCTTCTTACAAGGCTAAGCACAAATTTTGAAAGTCTGAGCCCCACTGCACTCCTGAACTTAGTGTAAATAGAGAAGCTCAAAGGAAGATGTGGATTTCTATCAGGGCTCTGGAGAGGGGAGGCTTGCTTTTGAGGCACCAACATCCAACAGTTAAAAACCCAAACCTGGGGACAGCTGATCCCGCCGAGGCTTCCACCCTGACCACCACACAGTCACATGCTGGGTGCCGGTGCCGGGAGAGCCCTGGCCCCGGGGAGCACTGAGAAGGAACATCTGTCACAGGACATTTCCTTGGAGCAAGTCACTTGGGTGTTGGAAGCTTCAAAAACACTAGAATTTTATTTACAGAAACTGGGGTGAAGGCCAGGAACTGGAAAGAGGAGATGGTTACAAGAAGTTAGGGTTTCAAGGGGCCTATGGATTCTCTCAGTAGAAAAAAAAAACAGCATCAAAGCACTGTCTTGGGCTCCCGTGCAGATGCCAATCCCAAGGAAGCAGCACATCAGGCCTGTGTGGTGGCCCAGCCGAAGCCTCCTGTCCTGGGGAGTGGGGACAGCATGAGTACACAGCCAGTCATTTCCAAGCCTCCCTTTAAAGCTTGCTCCAAAATTCACCACACACTCACAGAAAACAACAGACTACCGGGCTCATCAGATATCAGAGCTGAGAAGCGCTTCCCGCATTATCCAGTCTGGCGACCTCATTCTGTTGATGAGGGCCCAGGGCCCCAGAGGCAGCATGCCCTAATTTTTGTTACTGAGTAAGGTGCCGGGAGTGAAATTAGGACTAAAACTCTGGTCCTCCAGCTCCATCGTTAATGCTTTTTAAAAACAAAACCAAATAAATGTTGAGTTGTTTTTGTGGGCTCTTTTTTCTGACTGACTTGCTCCAAGATGACAGCAGGACACAGCAAGGGAGTAGAACATAACAGTGTGGCCCAGAAGAGGGGAAGGGGGCAAGGGGTTCCCAAGTGCCAAGGTGGGCCGAGGCCCTGAACAACCAAGAGAGTTGCTCCCAAAGTCCTGAGCTGTGCTTTGCAAATGTTTTGATCATGTATTACTAAAATGTTTGAGCAGTAAATTATAGTCTATTATACCCATGTAGATATTAGGTAGAGAAACATGTGCACCAAGGATAGAAAATTTTAAAAGATGACACTTTAAAAAATAACTTTTAATAGAAGTTGATTCAGTCAGTACAGGCTAATCCCCAGACTGCAGTGGCTTGATGCAATAGTCTATCTCTTGCTCATGTCAGAGTCCAGGGTGGGCTGTCAATGGGGCTCTGCTCCCTGCATGCATCAGGGGTTTCAGGATCCTTCCATCCTAGGGCTCCTTCCTCCTCCAAGGCCTTGGGGTCTTCTTCATTCAACCAGTAGAAGGGTGAGGAGAGGGAGCCTTAGTGATTCACAGTGGGGGTGGGGATGGGAGAACCAGGCAGCGTCACAACATCAGGGCTGCCCCAACTCCGCTAGTGCAAATGCGGTCATATGGTCCCAGCCAACCGCAAAGGAGATGGGGAAATGTAGCCTGGCTTGTGCCTGCAAGGACAAGGCCATGGGTTTGGGTGAACACCTAGCAGATGCTGACACAGAAGTTCAAGTCCCTCACTACCTCCTTATTCCCAAAGAGCTACTGAGTTTCCTGAGAGGTACATTCATCCTCACTTTGGAAACCACTGGCCTGGAAAACTAATCCTGTTGCCTCCCCCACTCCCTTCCCTTACAGAACAGGACCTCTGAGGAGAGCCAGGTTGGTGTAACATAGGAAGATGTTAATAACAGCTAATATTACTGAGCACTCACCCTGTGTCTAGCACTAAGCAATTTACACATATTAACTCATGTAATCCAAGAAACAGCCCAAAGAGGTTGATGCTATTATTATCCCCATTTTTTATATGAGAAACCAAAGCTCAGAGAGATTAACCTGTCCCAAGTCACACAGAGACAGGGATAAAACTTGACCTCAGACACTGGCTCCAAAGGCAGTGCTGTCAGCCAGAGGAACAACAATGAAATTAAGTCCCAGCTCTTTACAGGCCTTCCACACGAGGACAGGAGCAGGCCGGGGCTAGCATGACGTGGGAGGTGCACTAAGAGTGGAGGTGCACCAAGGGACAGGATGCTGGCAGAGGGTGGGCACCAGGGAACAGAGGGTAAAGAAAGCAGGGATGGTCCTGTGAAGCCAGGCTGTCGGAACTCATTCGGTGAGCGGGCAAGGATTCGGAGTGCCCAGGCTGTGCCGTCAGAGCCCCTTTCGTGTCAGAGTCTCTCCTTGATTAAGCTCAGCACAAACACTGGGAATAAGACAGCCCCGTGGGATGGGCATGGCTGCCCAAGTGGCATCCAGGCTGTGGCGTGAGGCAGCTCCTGCCGGAGGCCAGATCCTCCAGACTCAGCCAAGGGAAGAAGGGAGCCCTGGCTCATTCTGTGCCCAGCTCATCAAGCTGCCCTTGAAAGAGCCCACTCTGCCCTGGTCATCCCCCTGAAGAGGCCTGGTTTCCCAGGCCAGAAACCCTGGATTGGTGGCTCTGGGGCACCATCGCTGCTGTCAGCACTTTGGCCGCTAAGCCAGGGGCTGAACGACCTTGGTTCCAGCTCCTCTTTGACTACGATCCGGACCTGCTCCCAGCTAAGAAACAGTTGTTCAGGTTGTGTGTTTGAACGCTGCTTCTGCAGTAACCGACCATCAGACCACAGGTCAATTATTCATGGCTCTGTGCCTCCTTTCCCTTCAGTGAAATGAGCCTAAACCATGATGATTCAAACCCCCAAGGAAATTCCTGAGTAGCTCTGTGTCTCTTCCCCTCAAAACTAGTGAGTCCTTTTCCAAAGCAGTAGATGGATCTTCCTCTGAGGATATGTGAGTGGGAATTTACACTGACAGACTCAGGCATCCCAGGGTCTCCCTGCGTTGAAGAAAGGCCCGTCCCTGCCAATGCCAGGGTACTGAGAGTAGCTTATCATTTGCTTTAATCAATTTGCTTTAATCAGATGTGATCCAGTTGGGTAGGAATGTTAGGTCCTGCAGTTCACTACAGAATACCATCAGTCCACCCTAGAAGGCTTTTCAAGGCTCTGTCACCCACGGAATCCCATTTAACCCTTTCAGCAGTCCTGGTAGAGCCCTCTCCCTGTCCCCACTGTATGGATAATGACACTGCAGCTCAAAGAATGTAAGTGACTTGGTCAACTTTAGAGCTAGTCTGTGGCTGAGCCAGGATTGGAACCTACGAATCACTTGACTCCAAATCTCAGCCATTTTCACATCATTCTGTCTCATCAGTGGGAAAAGTGACATAAGCCATTGAGAGGCGTGTTAAGTGGAAAGAACAGAAAGCAGGAAAGTGAAGGGACACAGTCATGGAAGGTTTGACGATCCAGACCCTAGAATGTATGACTATTGTAACAGCAGACTCTTAACTATTTGAGCTCTTAGAACTTGCAAAATTGTTTTTCAGTCTATAATTTATACATTCATTGTTTCAGAAAGAATTTGTTGAAAAATTACGTGTGAAAATCTTACAAACCTTACATCTTAAGGATATATGGAATTATTAATTTTTAAGCCTTATGGGAGAAGCAAAATATGTGGAAGATACAATTTCTGCCATTAAACAGCTTATAACTTGTTTAGTCTACAATACGTATGTCCCCTTAATTTCTTAGACCAAGACTTTAGCATCCTGTAACAACTGTAGGAAGGTTCAGGAGGAGTCTAAGTATTTCTACAAGGGTTTTCCTAGTGTCTCTCCCCATTCATCACTGCCTCATCATTGATTGACTCATTTCAACTTAGGATTCACTGTGATCACTAGATCCTTTTCTTCTGTCCTCTGTTCCTCTGTGGAGTTCATTCTGACCACTTGGAAATTATTTTAATTTCATATTCACAATGCCTACCTCCCTCACCTTGAGCTGACTTGGCAACTTACTAACAATAGTGTCTATTTCATCTAATGCATCCATGGATGCATCACATTTGTGGGACTGGCTGCAGTACACCTCCAATCAGAAGTCTCATGACCTCCTACTTGTAACCATTCCTTGGGGAGTCCCCTAGAGCAGATAAAGCAGGAAAGGGTCAAGGAGTCAGCATAGCCTGGCCTGGCAGCTCTGTCTCATACCTCTAAACCCTTCCTTCCACACCGACCACCAGCACACAGCCTCCAGGAGCAGTGAGAGAGTGACAGGGTTGTCTGCAGTGGGGCAGCCAGCGACAGTGGGCCGGGGGTGGAAACCATGTGATGTACATGTAGAGGCATACACTGATCAGATTTCAGGGCTCACCTGAGGTCAAGTGTAGCCTCTCCATGGGCAGAGCTGTACATAAGCTAAGCCAGCTCCTCTCCACCTTAGCCATGAAGGCATTTCTGGCCTTAGCAGTAGGAGGGAGAGTCAGACACCCGTGAGGCACAGCCCAGAAGAGGGTGCCCAGCTAGCGTACCCCCATTTCCTTCCCTGCCCTTCCCTCTGATCTTTTCCCCCACCCAGACCAGTATCTGGACCTCTTGGCAGTATTTGCCAGCACTTAGACACTAAGCAGTGAAACCAGTAAAACTGTTTTCATCATAAAGTCCCAGAAAAAAAGAAAAGATGAAATCACATTAGGGGAGAGGTGATAGAAGTACACATTTTCTGGAATTTGACCCAGTTAGCCTTACCTATTAGTGACCCACAGAAGCAAAAGCATGTCATTCTATAAATGGACCAAGTGACATGCAAAGGAGGAAGGTGGCAGGCCCCCGCTGCTTCCCTCTTTGTCTCCACCTAGGAGGGACAGCCATGCTGGTACGAGAGGGGCTGGCAGGCCCAGAGCTCCGGGGACCCAGTCCTGCCATCCTTTGTTTGGAATCTCTGGCTCACTGCTTCCTTCCTCCGGCCATGCCCTCCACCAGAGTGGATGTGCTGGGGGCTGGAGGGACCCAGCCAGGGCGGAAGCCCACCCTTCCCAGTAAGCAGGCCCCTGCCACCCTCTGTCCTTCCCCTCTCCCTAATATTTCCGCCTGTTCTCTCCCTTCCTCTTTCTACCTCCCACCCTCCCTCTTTTGTTCTAACCCTCCCTCCTTCCCTCCCTCCCCCCCCCTCTCCCTCCTTTCCTCTCCCCCCCTCCCCTAAGGGGATGAGATTCAAATTTGTGGACTGTTGTTAATGCATTCCAGATGTCAGAAGAAATCTTGGCCAAGACTCAGCAGTTCTGCCACTGGGCCTCTCCTCTCCACCCCACCCCTCACCCGCAAGGCCAGAGAGAAAACAGGCAGCCTGGCGCCACCTGTTGGCAGTCGCATGGAGCTCGGCAAAGAGCAGGAGGATTTAGGGTGGGGCTGGAGGTTTCCAGTAAAAAGCTCAATTCACAAGTCCTGGGTGGAAGAATTTGGTTTATCTGTTGAGGAGCCACTGGGGCAAGGGAGTATATAAATTAGAAAGCTCCGGCCCTTGAAAATGCACAATGAGGAGACTAGAGATTTATGGGCACATTGGGACAATCTGCTATCTCATTCTGCTCCTTTGTTACGTTCTAGTTAAATTTGTTTTGTTTTTTTTCAATTCCAGTGTGGAGCACAGCTGGGTTGTGTCTAATGTCAAATCTTTTGAAGGGTGGAGATTTTTGCGTCTTGTGTTAAACAAAATTAGCCAAGACAAGACTGCATGCAATTTAACTAGTAAGTCTGTGGCTTGGTGAAATTGAATCAGCAGAGGAGAAAAGAAATTTAAAGTAAAGGAAGCCAGTAGAAATAAACGGTCCTGTTGTTGTCAAGGAGGAAAGCCACCATGAAGCTTTTCAAGGCCAGCCTAAAAAGGCCATTGACATTTTAATCAAACAGAAGGAAAGTTTCTCAAGATGGTGAATTATGGCAGCACTGTGCTACAGGTGGACTCCAAGTCCACTGAAAGAGACAGTGGGCGGGGGTGGGAAGGACTGGGGGGAAGCACACGAGTGAAGTGCCAGCCCCAGGGAGCCAGGCACAACCTGGGGCTGGATGACCAGCACAGAAACCTGGATCATACTTTCCAGGGAAAGGGATAAAGAGCCCAGTCTCCTGAAAGCAGAGCACGCAGCCCTAGCTGTGTGTGTATTTCATCTGAACGTGGTCCTGTCCCCAACACATCAGGCCTGGCCAAAGGTCCTAAAACATCACTGGGCCCTGGGAGCTCCCTCCCAGCCAGCCCAGGAACCATGGCCCAGGCACAGAACTATTGAACACATGGGTTTGTGCACCCTGCACTCCCTGGGTTCCCATTAAAGAGACTTATCTAGGACAATGTTCTGCATGCAGTGCATGTTCAGTAAGTGTCTTTGTGTGCTTTGTTGGAGGTTCTAGAATAGAATTCCAGGGGAGGAAGTAGTAGAGGTGAGCAGGGGCAGAAGGAAGATTGAGGTAAGAGTGGAGGAGCACAGACTTGAATAGAAGTTATGAAGTCCTCCTCAAGCGTCAGGGGTGTCTGCTCCCTGTAGTTCAGGGGAAGGCTTTGGGGCTAAGGGCCCAGTCATCTCCGCTCTGCAAAGGCCTTACTGTCACAAATCCCCTCACCCACTCCAAGATTCCCCAAAATGAATGATGACAAGAAACTGGAAACAACCAACAGTTATGGAGGGCTAACCACATGCCAGCTCTTTCATACATATTAACATATTATCTTAAAAAATAAAAAACCAGTGTCCCTGGCCCTCTGTATTTTAAGAAGCATAATGAGAGGGGCAGCCACCTGCAGGTCACCTGAACTTAGACAAGCCACTGCCTGCACTTCACGGCTGAGGAGACAGGATCACAGAAGTTCATCGCAGGTACCCAGTCGACATTAGAAGTGTTTTATGAAGACAAAATACAAGATGGAATGTCAAAGAGCTTTGAAAACATCAGAGCCAGACAACTGTGAGTTTATCATGGGCAAACAATGACATTGCAGGTTCGAAGCGTCCCCTGCCATCAAGAACAAGGGTCCTGCTCCACTCCAGTGTGTCACTACAACAGCAACAGAGTCCCTGGTGTCAAGGCATAAACACACCCCACTGGTGCCATCAGAGAGTGCCTGGTTGAAATCGTTAATGGAAAAGCCTCCAAGTTTCTACAGCTTCCAGGAACCCAAAGTAACTGGTTTTAGGTCTTGAAGAATTGGAGTCACTAAGAATTATACAGCATTAACAGAATTTCTGGTAGTCCTATAATTTTAGGTCTCTGTACCTTTAATAAGCTGGAAGATATAGGGTTTTAAAATTGGTCCCATTTTCCCAGTTTGCTTTGTTCTAAGCAGAAAAGTCTTCCAGCCCTTGCCCTTCTCCAACTCAGAATGGGCCTCAGCGTGGAGCACAGGCTTCCCCTGACTCTGCTTGAGGCAGGAGAACACCGCTGTTACGCTCTTCATTTCTCCTTTCAGCAGTGTTTTTGCGACTCTGGAAAAATAATTACAATATCTAAATATGTAAAATTTGGGCAAGCTGATATCTTTAAAGCATAATATCAAACTTAAATAATAGAAGTGCAAAGAAGACTCAGGGGGTTGGAGATATGGTTTCTTTCGTGGTTATTTAGAGAGTGATTCTCAAACCATAACAAGCATCAGATCCCTGAGCCATGTTTAAACTCAGACCACTGGGTGCCTTTATCCAAGCTGTTGCTTCCCTAGGACTGAGGTGAGATACCAGAACGCGCATTTCTGAGGACTCCCCAGGGGCTCCAGGGCTGCTGGCCTTGGGATCCCACTTTGAGAGCCACTGACCTAAACAGCAGTTATTGAAAGAGCCAGGAAACAGAAACCACCAAGGCCTTCCTTTCTGTTTTTCCTGGGCTGTGGGTATTATGATAGCAAAGGGACTAGGGTTAGGAAAAGCGTGGAGGAGACATACTGGGCAGGTGATGAGTCTCACTTGTAAAACCTTGGCCAAAGCTTCTCTGAGTCGGATTATGTACTTGCCCTGACATTCTCCCTCAGTGAGCTAGAAATCATGAGTGGGGTTGTTCTGGTAAAACCAGGTTTTGTCTGTCCCTCAGGGGTCCTGAAGGGATGTTTCCTGGCAGGATTCAAGGGGGCCAAGGGGCCAGGGGGAATTCGCTGGTAACTAAGACAGTGCCCACAAGCCTGCAGGGCTCAGGGGTTCATAACGAAGAGGCTGACATAGTCCCATCTGGTGGCACCTGCACAAGTGGAAGTAATTTGTGTTGCTACAATCTGAAACTACTGGGAGTGCTCCCTCTGCTGTGCATATTGATTACTGGATAAACACTATACATAAATAATATACATTAAAATATATATATTTAAGTAGCCCATAGAAGATCATTGACATACTTTTATTAATGTAATCTAGTTCTGATTTGGAAATGCCTACAGTTGCTCAGTACTCACTGTGTGTTAAGCAAACCCATCCTACTATCATGAACAAACCTAATCGTACCAAAGGAAGCGCATGGATTATGGGCTGCACCGAATCAAGAGAGACAAAGCTTGCACACCCCTGCTCCCACTCCTGCTCCAGTGGCAGAGGCAGGGACTGACAGGGGCAGCATGAGGCCTCAGGGGCCAAGGCCGTCTCCTTCTGGGTCTTCAGTTCCTCTCCTGCACAGTGAGGATGCTAACATTCAGGGGCTCAGGAGCCCTTTGGGCTCCGACTGCTGTGAACAGTACCTCTCTGTTCTCCAGCATGCCACTGCTGGTCCCCATTTCCCAGTGTTATGCCAGGAACTTGTGCCATCATCGGATTTGAGTTAGGGGGTGTTGGATGCTCAGAAAGGCGGAGAACAGCCCCTAGGAAACCAGGGCAGACTTCAGGCTGTATGGTCAGACTCAAATGGCAGGGAGCTTACACAATGTTCCATTGTGGAGTTTAGAAAACATGCATTTTTAAGAGCCTGGGCTTACTAAGTCAGCGATCTGAAACATTCTCAAGAGACTAAAAATATCTTGAGAGTGGACTGATTTTTAAACTGAGCTTTAAAAACTTTCCATGTGAAAACAATTGGGCATTTCTTCTTTAAAACAGTTCTGCATTTTCCTTATTTAGATGTCCACTACTGGAAACAATAAGAACTACAGAGGGGGTTCAAGCCTCAGGTGGGGGCTCCAACATCACGGATCAAAGGGCCACCCAGTCCGAAGATTCTAGCCGGAGAACCAAGACTTGTAACTTTAAATCCCTCCAACAACTGACATGTTGAAAGCAAAGAGGCAAAATGCTTTCTCTTTTCCTTCTGACTACTAGCTGATAATTCTCTTCACAGCCTCAACTAGCAGGACAGAAGGTGCTCTTCAACCAGGAGTTAGCATCTGCCAAATACTATTTCTTGGTATTACTTGCCTTCTCCCAGCGAGACCTGAGCAAGAGATTTGTAAGCAGTCTGAAACAAGTGAAATGTGTACCTGAGGATCACCACCCCACCCCCTGCAACCTTTCACACTAAAGCAGGGGTGTCGAACTCATTTTCACCAGGGCCCACATCAGTTTCGTGCTTGCCTTCAAAGGGCCAAATGTAATTTTAGGACTGTTTACATGTAACTACTCCTTTAGGGGCAAGAAGCCCGGCACTGCTGCTAGGTAGAAACAAGGTGCCGAGTGGATGAAACAAGGTGGAGGGCGGGATTCGGCCCACGGGCCTTGTGTTTGCCACCTGCGTTCTACGCACATTATCTGCACCTGGCTTTACTTAATTAGCTCTGCATGATAGCATCCCGCCAAAATGAAACATCTGGAACCAACCTTCTCTCTCTAACTAGTTGCACCTGGAGCAGCTCTGCACCTCTCTGGCAGATCTTCACAGTTAGCACTGAAGCATCAGTGCATTTTCTTTCATTCTCATCTAATTCTGTTTCAGTTGGCAATCTCACTCCTCTCAGATGAGCACGCTGACCCAAATCTTGGCAGAGTGGCAATAGCTATCTAAGACTAAATAGCATTTTAGGATATTTAAGCAGATTGGCCAAAGTCTAGCTGCATGACAGGCTTGAAAGTGCACACAGTTCCTCATTCCCACCTTTCATTGCCAACCCTGCACACTAGCAAGATGGTCTTCACACTCCAGCTGAAATCTAGGGAAACACACCTAAGCATATAGTGCAGGTGGTAGAAGATGGCAGACTGCCAACCAGAGCCTGCAAGCCATCTCAGCCAGTCCCTTCCCCATACGGTGGCCCAGGGCGGGGCAGGGCGGGGCAGGCAGGGTGCCCAGGGCCAGGTGTGTCTGAGGCATGATGTGCCAGGTGTGGCTAAGCTACCTGTGGTGGGAGGTGTGCAGTGGTCAGGAGCCAGCTCTGGCCAGAGGAACAGATGTGACAGGCGAGTGTCAAAGTCACCACTGTCCACAGTGCTCAGTCGAGTGGTCAGTCTGCTCAGGCCAGTCTGTTCAAGCCGCTGTTTTCTCTTGGAGGTCATTATGGATCCGGATAAATTCTGCTTTGGCTGAGGTGGAGCTGCTGGGCTCTCCCGGCTCAGGCTGGGACTTGGGCCTCCACCTCCCTTGCAGTGTCCCTGTAGCCTGGCCTGAGGCCACACAGCCAGGAAGGGGTGAATTGAAGTCAGGCTGCCTGTTCTCAGCCAGCTCACTCGATGAATGCATGCCGATCTGCACCATGTGGGTGTGCCTGCCAGGGTGGCGGTGAGGACCAAGGGGGTCGGCGGACACTCAGCCACAGGCGTAGTTGGCCCTGAGGCCACGGACATCTGGAGGAGGCTGTGCAGGCTGGTAGGGCCATAGGACACCCTGGCTGCGACTGCCACTGCTATCCACACTCGACAATCATCAAACCAAGGCGTTGAGTCCTCAAATGACTTGTCCGAGAGGATGCTTAGAGCCAGTAAACCTAGAGACCAGGGAGTCTGCCCCAGGGGGTCTGAGTCCCAAACCTGTTCAGCGCCACTCCCTATCTGTCACAGGGACAGAGGGGGTTTCCTCCATGGTTCCCCTGGGTGTGCTTTTCACGACAGACGGAAATTCCATGTTCCCAAGAACGCTGTATCTGTGATATACATATTGACAAGGTAAACGACAAGTGAGGGGGACACTTTAAAAGAACTGCACCTGTTTCTAAACATTGATTTACTTAATCTTGAAAAACAAATCTTAAGATTCTGTAACATGTAACACAAAACAATCACCTCTTCTTAACTTAGTCCCAGACATTGAAATGTCTGTAAGATCTGTTCACATGTCTAAGGATTTCCTTGCTGGCTTAAAGAACTTCATGTAGCATTTATTACTTTTAAGAATAATATACAAAAAGCTAAGCTACATGTAATACAGAGAGCATGAAGGAAAGAAAACACATTGGAGCTAGGGAGCACAAAATTCCAGCTGATGCAGAAGTAGATGAGCTGACATCAGCATGGAAGAGACTACTGCAGGCAGTTAAAGGTAAACCTGAGAGTTCTGCCTTATGAACTATTGGGGACAATTTAAACCATTGGGGTCAAAGGTGAAACACATCAAATGATGCATGAAATCCTGTCACATTGGATAGGGTTCACTCTACTCTGCATGTGATGCCCCTACCGAGTTACTATGGCAGCTTCAGGAAATACACAGGCAACAAAAAGAGACAGGACAAATACAATAGAGTGACTGAGGGGTGGGGTCCCAGTAGTTAACCCTGGTCCTGGGCGGCTCCAACCGCAGGTGTGCACAGGGCCTGCAGTGGACCCATACAGGGCCCCCCCGCCCCCCGATCCCCTTGACCCCTTTCACTGTGCAGGTACACCCTTTGCCCAGTTTTAGGGAGCTTTTCCTCCAAACACCCATGGCTTTGACTCTCTTGAAGGGCTGCCCTTGGGCTGCTGAAGCCCCTCTGCCAGAAGAGGCGGGCATTTCCACCTGCAGAGTGGGTGTGGCCCTTAGCCAACGATTGATTGATGGGAAGGACAGAGGAAAGCCCGGTTTCCTTAACCTTAGCTCCCATGGACAAACTTGTAACTTAGGCCTCACTCACACTCCAGAGCTCCCCTTGCTGACTTACATCTTAGCCCAAAATCACAGCCACTCCTGCTCTGCTTCTTCTCCCACTCCTGCAGGTGACTCCCCTGGTACCAGGACATGCGCTGACCCACAAACACTCATCTCAGTGCCCACTCAGGCAGCCGGACCCCCCCCCCGCCCCCACCCTGACAAGCACCAGGTGAGAGAGGCACCTGCTGCCCTGACCCATGTGGCTCAGTGGGTTGGGTGCCCTCTTGCTTTCCATTGACTCCGGGTCAGAGCACCTGCCTGGGTTGCAGGTTCGTGCCCAGTGGCTCCAAGTCACCTGGGAGGCAAGCAGTCAGAGGCAGTCGATCTGATGTTTCTCCCTCTCTTTATCCCTCCCTTCCTCTAGCTCTAAAAATTGAAAAAAAAAATTAAAAAGAAAGGAAAGGAAAAGGAAAGGAAAAGGAAAGGAAAGGAAAGGAGAAAAGAAAAAAGAGGCACTTGCCAGGCACCAGGAGAGAGAACTTGCTGCCCAGGGGATTGGCCTCTCTCCACTCAGGAGGCCTCCACGCCTACTGGGAGCTTCGACATGAGCAGTGAGGCAGGGATGCTTGCGCTGTACCCCAGCTATGTGAGTTCAGAGACTCGGTGATGCCGCTTACCCAGCACGGGCCACGCCCCAGCGAGTCAGTTCATGCCCCTGTGCAAATGAGAGTGCCTGTTTAACAATTTTCCCACAGGGACTTCTGGAAGGATAATAAGTGCCAGTCATTTCCATGGGACACTCCTTCCTTGTTGACTAACTGGATTTCTGTCCCCTGTCCACAGCCCCACAGTTTCTACAGCCTAGAAACTGTATTCTACTTGATTTCACATCCATTTCTAAATGTAACTGTCATTCCTAAATGTATCTTATTAATAATGTATCTTCCCCATCATCTAACATAGTGGCCTGCACAGATCAGGCAACCAATAAATGTGTGTCAACAGTCACACAGGCGAGACAGGGCCTGGCCCCTACGAGCTCACAGTAGGGCAGTCTAGAGCTTCAGCCTCAGTCACGCTCCCTGAGTCAGAATCCTGACTCCGTGAAGCTGTGAGCCGCTGGGCGGAATCATCCGCTCTGTGTCTGTCTCCCTTTTCTTATCAAATTAAGGTGATACTTAGAGTATCTATTTCATAGAGTCTGAACATTACATGAATTAATATATGTAAAGGGCTTAGAGCAGTGCAGGGCACACAGTAAACATTATGTAGGTGCCGGTGATGTGTAATATGCACTGTGAACTCGACCCCGACTTAGGTGGTCCCATTAAATCTCCAAACAGCTCTTTGAGGCGGGTATTGCCATCCCTGTCTTCAAGAGCAGGCAGCCAGGTTTGGTGAAGGCAAGCAATGTGCCGCTCCACTGGGAAGCGGCAGAGTCAGGACGTGAACTCCGAGCAGAGTCGCACACCCGTTCTTTCTTCCACACCACAGGTTAGGCTTACAGTAACTCTCAGCCAAGAACATCCCCAGTTATGTGCAGCAGCCCCCACAGGCACTAAGAGTCAGCATTGGGCTGTCCCCAAAATTATGGGGTTCTGAGATATGACCAACTCCTACCCTATACCATTACAACCCTCTATACAGTACCAACATCACATCCAGGCTCAGAAGGTTTTCCATTTGCATCACCCAAAAGGCACCCCTGGCATTCAATGCCCCCAAAGTGTCCCTTTGGTGCCCAGCCAAACCATCCGCAGGCAGGCTATGCCTACGTAGCTCCTACATCTGGAGAGCAGATGACAACTGGGCCCCCCAGCAGCTGGTTAAAGACACAGACCATGACCAGGAAGGGTGGTTACTGAGCCTTAGAGAATCCTAAGCACCCCTCCAGCCCCAGGATGGCAAATGGTTAAACACTGTCAGTACCCATTGTAATGAACCAGAAGCAACTGTCTAGAACCATGGCTAAGGCTAAGTTCAGTGGGAAAGAGGGAACTCTGAGGTTGACTAGTGATGTCTGCCAGGAGCCCAGGGGGAGAGCAGGGCAGGATAACGCGTGTTTGCCCACGCTTCTTCAAGCCGAACTGCTGTGTTCACTCAGGTATTGAGGAAGCATTTGGTATCCATATGGTTTTCTACAGGGTGACATGAAAATGTGTATTAAGTCATGGCCCTACCTTCAAGAAATGGTACACAGAGGTGAGAAATGAAATGAAAAATACAAATACAAGTGATGTGTAGGGAGAATTGCTGTTTGAAAACCCTACGTATTCTAATATTCGTGTGGGGTGGGGGTCTTCAGGGACTTCTAGTTTTCTCAGTATGCTTCAAAAATAGTCAGCTAGTATCACATGCCTCTTACAGAGGCCAAGCAATAAAACCCAAACTATAACCAATGTTGAGAAGGGGCCCTGGGGGCATGTGGTTCACCCCTTGCCAGCAGCAGGAATATCTCTGGCAGCAGCTAGTGTGCCTGCTCAGTCCCACTGCCTGCCCACCCGGGAAGGCAGCCACTCCCACCTGACCCTGACCCACCCCGGTGGCTGCAGTGTTTCCTTGGGCTTAGCCAGAGCCTCTTCCTCTGACTTCCATCTAGCCCTCTTAATTCTGTCTTCAGGGCCATGCAGAACATGAATAACTGCTGCTGAACCTAACAGTCTTCCTAAGCCTTGAAGACAGTCTGCAGGCCCCTCTGGAGTCTTCCCTCCTCACAGGTAAACAGCCCCAGGACATTCACTGTCTGCCAGACGACCCAGGACCTCCACTGATTTCCAGGTGACCTAACTTGCTTCTTTGGGTCGCCTTTGATCTCAACTCAGAGAGGCTGCCAGGCCCTCTTTGTGCCCCTCCCTCCTGATCTCATCATCAGAAACCTCCTCCAGGCAGTAAGCCAGGCAGTTACAAGGCTCACTTCATGTACTTACCTCTTCTTGGGCATCAGTCACACACTACCTATTGTCCAATGCCTGGAAGAGTTACCTTATTTATGCATCTCCTCCAGCTTCCTAATGGCTTTCTGTGGGGAACTGAGTCCAGCCTTTGTTGCAACATTATGGCTGGAACTGGAAGTCCCACAACATATATATATTTTTCTACATATTTGCGATTTGAAAAGTTATTCTGAGCCATTTTAAGAGTCCCACCAGCGATGTGGCTTAGAATGTCTGACTGTATATCTTATGTATTACCAGGCACTGGCACATATACTATCATGTAATCCTTACAATTCTATCAGGTAGGTATTATTATCCTCATTTCTGTTAGATGAGGAAACCAGGCTCAAAGAGAGTAGTGAGGTTACAAGTGAGCAAGCCCCACGCCCACCAGCGCCTTCGGTGACCCACCCTGGCTGACAAGCTTGATCTCCACCACAAACTCCTCCCTGGGAGGACAGGGCCAGGTGAGACGCAGGCCTCACCTCTATGAGTCGAAACCTCCTAACCACACACCTAAGGTCAAAGTTTAAATAGAAAAATGCATGATGTCTAGTGACCGTGACGGGACCTGACCTGAAGGCCTTCCTGAAACTCCAGCCTGATTATGTTGCACTCTCATGTTTTAAAATAAGGCAAAGGAAACAGCTCTCTTAAAATACATACCTAAAAATCCAAATTGACTAAAAAAGAAAAAGGATAGGAAGCCTGAGCAGACTAATAACAATAAAACTAACTAAATCAGGAATTTAATACACACACAGAGGTTTTACCAAATGCTCAAGGAACACACCACACTTTGCACGACATGTCCCGGAGCAAAGAAAAAAGAAGAAATCCCCTAAACTGATTTTATGAGGCTACTATAACCTGGATATCTCCCTACAAAATAAACATCAGGCTCAAGAGCTTGCTCCAGCATCAGTCATTACACAAACAGTACCTCCAGTGTCACACCGAGAACTCTGCAGCGTTAGGGAACGAGGGCGTGCACACCGACTCGCTCACGAGGCAACAACACCCAGGATATCAAACCTCCACAGGACAGCCAAGAAAAAAATTTAGATCTATCTCACTCATAAACACAGATGCAGAAATTACTTTAAAACACAAACGTGAACCCAATTAGGCTAGGCATAAAAATGGTAAGGCATCATGAACATATGTGCTTATCCCATGACTGTAGGGTTAGTTTGACATTAGAAAATTATTTAACATAATTCACCAGTAAAAGAGACAAACAAAATTACCTTCACATGAATGCAGAAAAAAATATTTGATAACAGTCATCACCCACTCGTGACAAAATCTCTCAGGGAGCTAGGATTAGATAGGAACCTCCTTATCTTGGTAAATGGTGTCTACAAAAATTATACAGGAAATATCATGTTTAGTGGTAAAACGTTTAAAGCATTTCCTTTAATATCGGGAACAGGCAGGGGTACGTGCTATCACCACATCTTTGCAACATTATACTGGAGCTCCCACCCAGTGTATTATGGCATAAATAGATAATATAAAAATTGGAAATGAAGAAACAAATTTGTCTCTTTTTTTTGCAGTCTGAGTGACTGTCTCCATAAAAATCCAAAGTGTCTACACAAAATTCTACAGTATGTAAAGTTAAAACAAGAATTTAGAAAATACAATTGTAAAAGATAACACTTATAACAACAAAAAATTAAAAGTACCTAACAATAACGCCAACAGACACATAAAAGGTTTTTATGGAAAAAATTATAAAAACTGTATTGAGAGAAATGAAGAAATAGAGATACACAGTGTTCATGGATCGGAAGACTCAATGTTGCAAAGATGAGAATTCTCCCAAGTGGTATGCACCTTCAGTCTACATTAAAATCTCAATAGGGTTCTTGGTATTTAACCAGTTGACTCTGAAATTTATTTAAAAGAAGGCAAAAAAACAACAACAACAACGCAATATCCCTAAACACTGAGAACTGCCCTGGCCATGTGGCTCCGTTGGCTGGAGTGTCAGGACACGTGCTTAGGTGTTGGGTTTGGTCCCTGGTTGAGGCACATGTGGGAGGCAACCAGTTGATGTTTCTCTCTCACATCGATGTCTCTCTCTCTCCTTTCCTCTCTGTAAAAATCAATGGAAACATGTTCTTGTAGGATTAAAAGAAAAAAAAAGAAGAAGAACCAGTTCAGGGGAATGTTCCTTACAAGATTAGGAATTATTATGTATAAATCTGTACTGATGTACTGTGGTCTTGGTACAGGGATACTCAAATAGAGAAATGAAACTAGAAAAAGAACCCAGAAACAGATCTACATACACAGAGAAACATCATAAATGACGGTGTTTGTACTGGAGATCATAGGGGAAAGGATGGACAGTTCGGTGTTGGTTATCCACGCTGAAACTAAAAATAAATCATGTGCTGGCCAGCCACACTGATGCAGTGATGCCGCACAACAAGCACCCCCCACATCTCACACACATCTGGAGTCAGCTACAGCATATACGTGGTTCAGATTCAGGTTTGTTCCACGTACCTCTCATCTCAACCAGGCTGAAGGAGCAGTGGCCACCTGGGACATGCACCTCCCATGCAACATGGTAAGGGATCCAACAGAGTATGCTATGCAACACAGCACATTTAAAGTTTCTTGTTGGGTGGGGTGTACACTGCCTCTGCCCATGTTCCATTCACCGAAGCAAGTCACGTGGCTATGTTCAAAGACAGTGGGGAGTGAAGGATATTCTGCCCACAATAAGCTAAGACAAGGGCAGGAAGCAAAGAAAGAATTGTGAGCGAATCATAAAGTGTACTACAGCTCTCTACTTCACACCACACATAATATTTCATCTTAAAGGCTTAAAGACATATATATAAAAGGCAAAGTTATGAAACTTTTAGGAGAATATCTTTATATCCTTTGTGTCATAAAGGAATTCCCAAGTATGATACATAAAAACAGAAACTATAAAAAACTGATAATTTCAACCTTATGATTTTAAAACGTCTGTTCCTCAGGATTTCAAACTGAGATACAACATTTACAACAAATGTCAATGGCAAAGAATAGTATCAGAATACACAGAGCGCCCTTCTGAGTAAACAAGAAAAACAGACTCATACACATGGCAAACTTGGTATCTGGCAGAAGTGACATTACAAATCAGTGAGAAAAATCTGAACCACTCGGTACAAGGTGCTGAAACAACTGGCCACCTAAGTGGGAAAAGGTAAAATGACATTCTCCATTTCACACAAAATGCCAAAATAAGTCTGGATCATTTAAAAAGTTACAGATAACATGCATCATTTTATCATTTTAAAAGAAAATGTAGAGTTCATTATGCACTGCTTAAGGAAATAGTGTTTCAAATGAATACTGAAATGTGAAGTCATAAAAGGGGCAAATTTGACTAGCTTAAGAAAAAACAAACTTGTATAAGCCAAAAATCCCCTAAATGAAGTTGAAGTTGTAGACCTGAAGAAGGTATTTTCAACAGGTGTCACAAAGGATAAATATCCAGACCATTTAAAAGATGTCTTTATACATGACAAAAGACCAGAGGGAACATGACAAGGCACACTGGAGGACAAGAAGCCTCCCCTGGACGAGCCACACAGTGGGGTGTGGGGCGTGTGTGCGCGTGCACACCTGCGCGCTACTGTCCACACGTTTGCATAAGCAGTTCCTTTCACTTAGGATGCCCAACTTCATGAAATTAGTTCTTCCTTCCTTTATGCTTCTCTGTCACATTTTACGTTCATTAGACAAGCTCTAAAATATCACAATTCATTACGATTAGTAAGCTCGGGCATCCCTTACAGAGTACCACAGACTGTGGGGCTTAAACAACAGAATTTCTCCCAGTTCTGGAGCCTGGCAGCCCCAGCTCAGAGTGCCAGCCGGTTCAGCTCCTGATAACAGCTCTCTCCTTGGCCTGCAGACAGCCACCTTCTCTGTGTCCTCACGTGGCCTTTCCTTTCTGTGTGCACTCATAAAAGAAGACCCCTCTCTTTTTCTTTTTATAATGCCACCAATCCTTTCAGATTAGGACCTCACCCTTATGACTTCACTTAACCTTAATTACCTCCTAAAAGCCTTATCTCCAAATAGTCACATTGGAGGTTAGGGCCTCATCTTATGAATTGTGGGTGGGGGAGGCTATACAGGTCAGTCCTGGCAAGAATTCTACCTCCCCAGTCCTATTTTAGTAAGCAGGTCTTTGAGATCTGTACAAGTCTTTCCACATTTCCTACAAGTCTACCTCTGCCCTGGGTATAGAATAGCAAGACGAGTGTTTGATTGTTGCCAGACTATTCCTGTAGATAAATCTAAGGAAGGGGGTGAAAGACAGAATTCTAGAAGGCAGTATGATATAATCCTAGAAAATGGAGGAAAAAAGATAAGCAAGCATTCCAAGATGTTTTTCAATTTTCACCAAGTAGGAGGTGACGCCATTCTCTTTAAAGCGGAGGGAGATGTAAAATCAGATGCTCAGGGCTCCCAAAGGGAGGGCATTTGTGGCCTAATTCTTGGTCGATGTTATCACCATCTGGGTGGGCCCACTGTCCAGTCTCTGTCTTTTCTCAGAAGGGTTGCTGGGTCTCAGAAGGATGCTCACAGGGCTGGTCTTTCGGTGGCCACAGGCACTCACAGATCCAAGGGTGTGCCGCCTTACCTAAACTCAACTTGAAAACCTTTGTGCTTCACCGCAAGAGACAAAGTTGCAAATAGCCTCAGGAGCTAGAAATAGGTGCCAACAGAAACCAAAAAACAAAGAGAACACACTCATAGCACAGTGCCCTACAAGGACCCCTCCTCAGCTCCTGGTGGTGGCAGCCCCTGCACACGGCCCCAGCAGGCAGCAACCATCAGCTGCTTCACCGTCGTCACCTCCCACTGCTCCATGCAGGGGCCCCAGAGAACGAATGTGTGATCTGGAACTCGGAGTCTGCAGCCTGGCTCAGGTTTACAGCTGACAGCAGGATGCAGATGTTCACTTACACTCAGTAAATGATCACTGAGTGCCACTTGGTGCCCAGCACTGGGCCAGGCACTGGGAACAGAAAGGCAAACCAGAAAACTCGGCTTCTTGCTGTTGCAGAGCCTGTAGACAGCTGCAGGATTGTGGCGCTTAGTTTTGTGTGTTGACCTAGTTTGGCTATAGTACCCAGTTATTTATTCGGTTACCTACATGTTGCTGTGCAGATACTTTGTGCACGTGGTTAACATCTTCAATTGTTGCCTTCACTAAAAGTGTTCGCTCTAGATAAAATGGGTGGGTCTAACACAATTAGTTAAAAGACCCAAGCAAATAGAGAACAGGCTGACAGTGTCCAGAGGGGCAAGGGGGAGGGAATTTCAGGGGAATTTCAGGGGAAAAGGAGAAGGGTTTACAGGAACAAGTATAAAGGACACAAGGACAAAAACTAACTAGGGGGAGGTGGAAATGGGAGGGAGGTGGGGAGGGCTGTGTGGGTGGGCTGGGATGGGAGTAAAAGATATAAAATTGTACTTGAATAATTTTAATTAATTCATATCTTTAATTAAAATAAAATTAAAAATAAATAAACAAACAAACAAATTTTTTTTAAAAAGACCCAAGCAAAACGGATTGTTCCCTGAGGAAAAAGAAAGGTGGCCTGAGACTGCAGGACACCCAACTGCCTGCCCAAGAGCACGAGCCTGCGGTTCTGCCTGACTGAACAGCACTTGCCAGCTCCCACAGTTGCACAGGCCTATTCCTTGACATAAATCTCTTTGTGTTTGTTTGCATACATGCTAGGTATACGGACATTTTTATAGATATATTTCAAGAAATATAACTATGATATGTAAATACGTATGTCTCTCTCCTGCCGGTTTTTTCTCTCAAGAACCCCAACTGATACAAGGAGACTCAGACACACGAGGAATTTCCAGGCAGTGTGGGTGCTTGACAGCGTAAGCCCAAGTCAAAATCTTGGAGCTATCACGTATTAGATACACCATGACCTTTGACCAGTTCCTATACTCTCAAAGCCTCCATTCCCCATCTGTAAATGAAGATAAATGTCCCTCATAGGGTTATTGCAAAGGGTCAAAGGGATTAAGTATCTTGGCCAAGAACACACAGCCAGTGAGTAAGAAGCCACAATTCACACTCGGGTCTGCCTCCAGTGCGGGTACCCTTCGCCCTCTGCCCATCACCTTGCTACCCGCTCTTCAGCTGTTTGCTCTTTAACAGACACTTTTGCCACAGACAGCTCCATACATTGTTACTATTTCAAATTTGCTCTACAGAAATGCCTGTCAAATATATACCTTTTCCCAATGCTTAAGTAGAATTCCAGGTTTCCATCCCACTCTGATACTTGGCTGTGACAACTGGCTTCAAACCCAACATATCTTAAATTCAAAGTCATCTTCTCCCTCTACTCCCACCCCTCCATTGGTTGACAAGTCCTGGCTTCGCCTCTCTCTAGCGGTATGACCCTGGGAAAGCTACTGGCCCTTTAATCCGCAGTGTTCTCGTTTGTTCAAAGGGGTGGGTGTGTTTGGTGGTATGAGGAAGGCTGGCATGTATCACAGATAGTTCCTGCATTTCTGTGTCCGCAGTACCTATCTCAGTGTCCGGTACATTGTGGGTACTAAATATATTAGTGTATTTATTCATTCAGCATCTGTTCATTCATCAGCACTGATTTTAATTAACTGCACAACAGGAAACATGGATTTAGTCCTCATGCACTACTTGCAGGCTAATTTTCCAGGAAAACCATCATTCCCCATTAGACAAGTAAATAAGGTACAGCAATGTAGCTGTTTCATATGCAGTTTATGTTGGTGTGCTGCCATCTAGTGGACAATGTGCAAGTTACAAATACGAAGATTCCACAGCACAGTTGAATTTCAATAATCTGAAGAACATGACAGGATGTGTATCAAATATTTAAAAATTATAAATGAGCCCTGGCAGGCATAGCTCAGTGGATTGAGCGCAGGCTGGGAACCAAAGTGTCCCAGGTTTGATTCCCAGCCAGGGTACATTCCTGGGTTGCAGGCCATAACCCCCAGAAACCGCACATTGATGTTTCTCTCTCTCTATCTCCCTCCCTTCCCTCTCTAAAAAATAAATAAATAAATAAAATCTTTAAAAAAAAATTATAAATGAATGTTACAGTAAGTTACCAGCTCATTGTCTTATGATCTATAACTTGTTCTAAGTGAAATAAAAAAGAATCCACATGCTTTCCTGTAACTGACTGCTTTGTTCTCTTTGAATTCTCCATGCCATAGATTGGAAGTGAGTCTAAATTAAAGAGAAGACTTCTGATGGCCCTACCTTTAATTAGCTAAGCAATTCTGTTCTACTTTCTGAATGAGTTACCATTACCAAGTGCTTGCCATGTGTTTGAGACTAAACTGAGTATTTACGTGGCTTATCTATCTCATTTAATCCTTAGGGACCTCTCCCTCCACCCCCCACACTAAAGGGTAGGTAATGTTACTTATGACTCTCAGCTTACTGCCTCGTCTGTAACGGTGGGATGAGTAGCTTGTTCAAAGTCAAAACCAGGATGCAGAACTGGATCCACAACCAGGGTTGGCATGACTCAAACACAAGTTCTTCACGACCACATCTTCCTCCATGCAACACCTCCTGCTTTCTAAGAAGGCTATGAGGATGAAATGAGCCACATAAAAAACTTTTTGGAAAAAGCACAATGTTTGAATGCTTATATGACAATGTTAACACCACAAAATAGGTATAAAATGCTTTATGATCTATTGGGACAACCATTTACTTCACAAAAGTATTCAGTAAGGATTGTTTTTCCTCAGTGGCAATGTCTCCTCTTTCATTGATTTTAGTCATTTTAGTCTTTTTTCCTAGTCAGTTCCTTCCTTTTCTTTCCTTTGGGTTTACTTTCTCTTCTTTTTGTAGTTTCCTGAGGTGAAAGATTAGACTATTGATCTGAAATCTCTTCTGGTATTTTTTAAGACTACTTTTTAGACTACTTTAGATTCACAACAAAATTGAGAGGGTGATACAAAATTTCCCATACACTCTATACATCCACAGCCTTCCCTGTTGTCAACGTCCCCAACACTAGTTACAATCAGTGAACCTACAGTGACACATCATAATCACACTAAGTCCATGCTGTACCTTAGGGTTCACACTTGGTGCTGTACATTCTGTGAATTTGGACAAACATATAATGACATCATCCCAGTATTATAATATCACACAGAATATCTTACTGCCCTAAAAATCCTCTATGCTCCATTCCCCTCTCCACCCCAATTCTTAGCAACCAATGATAATTTTACTGTCTCCATAGTTTTGCCTTTTTCTGAATATCATACAGCTGAAATCATACAATATGCAGCCTTTTTAGATTGGCTTCTTTCACTTACTAATATATACATTTAAGGTTCCTCCATATCTTTTCATGGCTTGATGGCTCATTTCTTTTTAGTGCTGAATAACATCTCACTGTCTGGAGGGACTAAAGTTTCTTCATTCACCTACTGTAGGACATCTTGGTTGCTTCCAGTTTGGGGCAACTATGAGGAAAGCTGCCGTAAACATCCATGTGAAGGTTTTTGTGTGGACATAAGTTTGAAATAAATTGAAATAAATACCAAGGAGCCCTAACCAGTGTGGCTTAGTTGGCTGGGCATCATACAGCAAAGCAAAAGGTTGCTGGTTCGATTCCTAATCAGGGCACACACCCAGGTTTTGGGCCAGATCCCTGGTTGGGGGCATGAGAGAGGCAATCAATCAATATTTCTTTCACACATCTTAAGAAAGAATAAAAAGACATTAGAGACAAGTATTTCCTCTAAAAACAGTAATGTACCCTAATGAATCTTCCTGTAACCCATGTTTCCTTGGGCAAGTCACTCACTAACCTGAAGCTCCATTTCATCACCTGTACAAAGGTCTCACAAAACAGATCTGTCACGAGGATCAGATGAGACTACACGTGTCAAAGTGCTTTGTAAACAGTAGAGTTTTATACAAATATAAAGTTATGCACCTTCAAAGCTAGCACTCCAATTAAACAAAACAGCTTTTACAAATTTTTAACAATGTATAAATACACTAACAAAATAATCTGTTGATTAAGACTCCAGCAAAGTTTAAGTATACCTACAAGAGAATTTACAGATTCTATAAGCTTCTAGACTGTTACATATATTGCTTTTTAAGAAATATTAATACAAATGCATGATTTATAATATCCCTACTACAGCAAGAAAAAGATTCATAAAATAAAATGTCTTTTAGACATTTATTATGCCACATATTTAAATGATTATTCTTACTATGACATAAGAATAATACTCTTTTGGTGGTAAAAGACAGATTTCATTAGGCCAAATACCACTGAAGCTCTTCCAGGAAGTTCCAAGTAAAGTCTGACTACCCTTCCTCAAAAATGAACAGAACAGCCTAGAACAATCTCTAGGCATCCCTTACACACAAACTGTGAAGATTCATTTATATCAATTGGGACAAAAATACATGACTTGTTACAAATAAAAATAAATAAAATTTTACAAACTACTTCACACCACTGACTCAAATTTGGTTTTAATCTGCCTATGAATGCTTAGGATAAGAAATTTCATCATGAGTATATATTAAGCTGTAAAATTAATAATTATTTCTAACTTATACATAAGTCAAAGCGCTCACCCTTACCATGGAAACAAAACTTACTTCTGAAGATAATCTACAGAAATAATATATAAACACGTAAGACTTTTGAAATGAGATTAAGAACATCCTTCTATGTTCTACGGATCAAAATGCAAAGGTCTTCATTACATATGTACATGAACATAAACACTTTCACTAAGTGCAATACATGGACATTACATGACTGTGTGCGCACAGGCACACCGTGAACCCACCTCTGATAATGCTTCTAGCAGCATATTTTCAAGCCCCAAATGCTACAAATAAAAACCTAATATGAAAACCACGTTTTGGTTTTTTTTAAGTAAATTTTAAAATGAACAAACAAACCCAACACTCCTCTCTGCAACATGTACTGAGTTCTAAAATGTTCCGAGTCAAGAATCTCTTCAGTTCTCCCAATGTAACAGAACACATAGGCTTTCTCTCTCTCCTCAGGAGGTCTGATCATCTCCAGTGTTCTGCAAAAGAGTAAGAACTCCTTAATAAAAAACAAAGCTATTTTACTTAACATACCAGACTTCAAAGCACTAGGAAAATATTCTGTATTTGTATGCAGAGCTAGCTATTATATTAACTTACATTCAATGGCCCAATTAGGTTAAAAATTACAAATATGTTAGAGAAGCAAATCAATAGATCCATCCAAATGTACAGCAAGCCAGTCTCATTTTAGCAAAGCATCACCAGGTGCCATGTAAGCCTACTAATCCTATACATGTTGTGTCAGGCTCACCTGTATGCAACGGCCACCCCACTTCAGAAACACTGGAAATCCCAAGGGAAAAACCCCACTGAAGCACACACTTGACAACTAGCACAAGGTGGGCCACAGCAAAGATATACTGGGACTGCGCAAAAACCCTCGGGAGGAGAATCATGTCCCTACAAGAATATTCGTTTTCCCTACTTCTTTATACAAGAGAAACTGTACAGTAGAGTGAAAAGAACAATGGCTTTCAAGAGAGGAGAGCCAAATTAAGCCCTAGTTTTATACCACTTATTAGCTGTATATACTTGAGTAGGAACTTCATCTCTCAGGGCTTTAGTTCTCTAAACACAGTCCTTGGACCAGCTGCATCAGTACCCACTGGGGACATGCAAATTATGAGACCCCCCTCCCAGATTCACTGAATAAGGAAGCTGGGAGGTGTGACCCAATGATCTGTGTTTTAGCCTCTAGGTGATCCTGATACACGCTCAGGTCTGAGCACCACTGTCCAGCACGACACTGCTTGCCTAACCTACCACATGCAAACCAAGATGCCATCATTTTTCCCAAGAGATTTAACAAATACTGCTTATCCCACTGAAAACCCTGATTTAAATAGTCGTATTAAGGAACTATAATAAGACCTGTATGTTCTAAAAAAAAAAATCTAAATTCTTTAAAACAATCTTTAATCTTATGTTGCTTCTACTCGTTCTTACTATACAAACCCTAAAACCATGCAACAGCAGTCTTCAAAACTTCTGGAGCCACTATAATTAATGAAAAGCTACTGAACTTAAGATACTTTAAAAAAAATAAGTTGTTATCAATGACAGTTTATCTCTCTGGTTTTAAAATATTTTCAGGACACTGACAATACATTTCTAGAATGTCCTAAAGCCTCCCAAAAGTAATCAAAGCATCTTTATCATCATGATCTCATACTTAAATAGGTACCTTAAAAAACTTTAAGCATTTCATAAAAATGAAACTCTACACAAGTTAGAAATCACTGCATTAGTCACGACCACATCAAACTCACACCTCCCATCCAGAAAACACTTACTTGTCTTAAGAACTGCTTTCCCAGATACGATGTGGCCATGCTGGTCAGATTCTTCCTGCTGCCCACTTTGCACCTGATGTAGCCATATAGGTTGGCACCTTGTAAAACCACACCCATGGTAACCACTGCCTGGGGAAGAGAAAAATAATCAATGGATGGTTACTGGCCTAAATTTGATTAACCTTTCTCTATGCCATGAGACAAGGCAGAGTATCACAGGAAAAAGAAAAGGAAGTTCTACAATGGGGGTATTGCTCCAAGAAGACTGCTTCACTTGCCAGAGCAGATTGACCCAACATATGCTCTGCACAAGGCACTACATCAGCCACCCAGCAGATACTTATTAAACACATACGCTGTATGAAGGCACCAGGCCAACCCCGGGAATGCAGTGGGGGTGCCATTCTGTCTCCATTTTCCAAGGGCCCGTGTATAAAGATATAAAAAAAGTAAATGAGACTGAGAAGAGGCTCAAATGTTAATTACTCCTTAAAGAACTACTTACATAAGAATGGTCAAGAAATAGATCAAATTCAGTAAGCTAAGCGCATGCAGAGGTGAATCTCTGCTCTACTCTGTGTGTCTCAGCTGGCTCCCAGGAGAGCAAATCTGTGCCTCTGGGTCGCCATCAGCAGGTGTGTCTGTCTTCTGAGAGAGGGGGGCAGATGGGGTGAAGGGGCTGGAGCACTAGGAGGAAGTACACTTTGGCAGCCTTGCTGTTTCTTGGTGGGTACCTCAGGGATCCTACAAATGACCCCACTAAGATCATTCAGGACTGAGAATGAAAAAATACTACTCTTAAACATTAAGAAAATAAAGTTCATTAGGGCAAAGTAAGGAGAGCGCATGATTAAATATTCTAGAATGAGCTGGCAAAGTTTTCATGTAAAGCAGGGCTGTCAAATTCATTTTCCCCGGGGGGCCACATCAGCCTGGCAGTTGCCTTCAAAGGGCCCAATGCAATTTCATTTCCTTAACAGTTAAGGAGTAGTTACATTTATACAGTCCTAAGATTACATCTGGCCCGTTGGGCTGATATGGCCCCACTGGGCTGATGTGGCCCCACTGAAAATGAGTTTGACGCCACTACTGTAAAGGGCCAGGCCACTAACATTTTGTGGGTCATAAAATCTCTGTTGCAATCACTCAGCTCTGCCATTCAAGCCCCAAAGCAGCCAGAGACAACATGCTGTTCCAAAGGAAAGTTTTCAAAAACCTGAGTGGGGCTGAATCTGGCCTGCAGGCCATAATTTGCCAACATGTTCTTGAAAAAAACCAAGTTACCAATTTGTCTGCTAGTGAAAGGATTACCTAGGGAACATTTACACCTTTAAAAAGTGAGATAGCTGAAAAGAACTTCTTTTTCCAATCCAGACTTACTGTCCTTAACGGGCTGTACAGGTGATTTTAAGGAGATGAGAGGACTTAAATGTTTCAATTAAGGAATAGGTTCAAATCTTTAGTAAAGGAAGTATGTAGAGTTGTACTTTCTGTTTTAAATGTATGTTTCACAGAAATAAACACATTAGAATTATATAAGGTTGCTAGTTACCTAAATAAACTTAAAACTATGTTTTTATTGAAACAGATTTCCTTCCACTTCCCATAGTTCTCAAATTGGGACACTCCTGGTAAGTGTCACCAACATGCCAGGGCCCCTGAGTGCACAGACTGAGTATGAGTAGCACCAAGGCATCAATGTTATCCAATGGCAATGGACCTGAAAATGTATTTTTAAGTTAAAACAAGCAGAATTCTGGTTTACAATGGCGTAGTAAAGCCAGATAACAAGATCTCCCTCCCACTAAGATATAAATAGCAAACAAACTTTTTTTAAGGGCACAAAAGCTGGTACCAATAAATATAAAAAAGGGCTGGCTGTCAGAGAAAGGGCCAGCTTGGTGTTGCTCTATATAGCTCCTAACTGTCCAAAGAAGCTTGAAGAAAAAGTTTTACTAATAATCAGCACGCCTAAAAACTCAGAGGCAAAAGGCCAGAGGAAACAGATAACCCTAAGAAGAAAATGCAGAAACAGATATGAAAGCAGCAGCCCCTTCCAACCCAACTGAGGCAGGAAGGTCCCAGCAACTTGACATTTGATGCCCCCTTGTTTGGGGGGTAGGGGAGAGGAGGACAAGGAGGAGAGGAAGCACAGAAGGACCACCAGTCATCAAGTGGAAGACCTTAAGGGAACAAAAAGTGGGAGAGACTCGTGAAGAGCCTGGGTGAGGCCACCTTCCAACCCCGAGGTTTTAACGTGAGCCCAGACTCCTTTTTTCATTGCCTTCGCCAGCTCGGGTTTAGGGAAGTAGAACACTGCTAAAGAAAGACTGAGCTTTTTAGTCTGATGTAGTCCCATCTGTTCATTTTTCCCTTTGTTTCCATTGTCCTGGGAGACATATCGGCAAAAATAATGCTCCCACAAACATCTGAGATTTTAACTACCTATGTTTTCTTGTAGGATCTTTATAGCTTGGCGACTTACACTTAGGTCTCTTATCCATTTTGAGTTTATTTTTATGTGTGGTATAAGTGTTGGGAACCGCCCTGACTGGTATCAGAAGCTGAAACCCCCACCTAGGCTAAGGCTAAGGGAACGCCCTTGGAACCATAAGCCAGCAAGGAGACAAAAGCTTATCTTCCTGGCAGGAATGCTGCTTCTGCTGCTTTATTCATAACTGAACCCCCAAAAAGCTTGGTCGGTTAGCCAAAGACGGGTAAGATTCCCCACGGGGGAACGACCTAAGACAGGCACGATCACTTTGGGAGGCACCCCCAAAAGAAGGACTTGGGGGGCTGCAGCAAAAAGGGGGTGATGGACCCTCGCTCCTCGGCTTTGACATAGCCTGAGTTCTCAGCATCTGGGGAAAAAAACCTCCTTGTCTCCCAGTTGCCTTAGTTCCCTTGCTCCACCTAAGCCTGAAACAATGACAGGGTGGTGCAGCTTGGTACTGAGAAGTGCGGATTCCCCAGGGTGATCAGGCCTAAGAAAGAACATATAAATTACTGTGAAACCTCCTTTGTTTAGAATGCTCTCAGTTGAATGAGAAGGGTCTTAGGAGGAAGTTATTTTGTTCCTCAGTCTTACAGCTCTTTGACCCCCAACTCAATAGACCGGCAGAGTTCTTTGTTTTCTATGGTTCCTTACTTCCCCCTAATGAGTACTGTACTTTACCTGAATTATTATGCAAAATGAGCCCAATAAAAGCAGGTATGGATGGTAAATCGGCGCACTCCCCACTAGGGGGGGTGGCCATTTCGTCCCTACTTCCCCACAGAAACTAGTCTGTCTCTGTGCATGTGTTGTTTTTTCTCGCGTGTTTATCGTCGAGCCATCCACAGCGTTCCGTGGTCACTGCTGGCCGGTGACCCATGCGCAACATATAAGTTGGTGGTCTAGTTTCATATTTCTGCATATATTTGTCCAATTTTTCTAACACCATGTATTGAAGAGACACCAATTCGAAAGAATATATGCACTTTGTTCATAGCAGCATTATTTACAATAACCAAAATCTGGAAACAGCCCAAGTGCCCATCAGTAGATGAGTGGATAAAAAAGGTGCATTTATACAATGGAATACTACACAGCCATAAAAAAGAAATCCTTACTGTTTGCCACAGCATGGATGGACTGGGAGAGTGTTATGTGAAGTGAAATAAGCCAGTCAGAGAAAGACAAGTACCATATGATCTCACTTATATGTAGAATCTGATGAACAAAATTAAATGACAAACAAAACAGAAACAGAGGTATAGACACATGGAACAGACTGACAACTGTCAGAGGGGATGGGTGGGGGTGAACTGTATGAAAGAAGGTGAAGGGATTAGAGAAAAAAACATATATGATGACCCATGGAGAGAGACGACAGTGTGGTGATGGCCAGAGGGAAAGGGGAGCTGGGGTGGGAGAGGGAGGGCAAAGGGGAGGAAAACGGGGACATCGGCAAGAGAGTCAACAGTAAAAATAAAGGAGGAAAAAATAAAAGAAAGACTGGGCTGTCTCTCCCAGATGGATGCTAAGGCTCCGGGGCCTCATAAAGGGTCTAAAGCAGAAGAGACCCAGAACAGAACACATGCCCAACCAGGAAACAAGAACTCCACTTCATAAAAAGAGGCAAAACCCAAGCAAGCCAGCCCAGGCAGCCACAGGCCTGGCTCTGTTCTCTTCCTCATGCTCGTGCCTCAGACCCCTGAAGCCTAGCTCACAGCGGAGCCCAGATACCTCCGATACAGGGGACGGCAGTCAGGGGAAATCACCCACACTAAACCAGCATAAAGAGAAGGTCCGGGCAGAGCTGCCTACAAGCCGGAGCAAAATGGAGAGGGACAAAGGGAAAGGCGTCTCTGAAATACTATAGCAAATAAGTGAAAATAAAGATCATAGTGTGCAAGAGATAGGTTAAGAATCTATTCTGAAAGAAATACAGTCCATCAAAATAAAAAGCATTCCTGGGAATACTTCGACCTATGCAAGAATCTGAAAGTAAGAACTCAGAGAGAATGAAGGTAAGATAACATAACAGGAGGAGAAGATAATGAAGCTGGCAGAGCTAAGGACATACAGAAAGAAGCCTTCGCCAACCCAAAGTAGCCCGTTACTCTCTCCCTTGCACACTCCACTCTTACCTTGTATCATTATCAAAGAGCCTCTCCTCCCTTACTTACTGGGTGTCCACATTACACTCCCGGAGAACATAAGGTCTGCCAGAGCAGTTTCCTTGTTTATCCATCTGCTGACAATATCCCCAGTGCCAAGAACAGGTCTGGCATATAGAAGACTCATAAAAATATTTGCTAAGTGAATAAAGAGAAGAAAACTTGAGAGCTCAAAGCAATTACAGATGGTAGATGAGAACAGACAAAAATGATCCAACAGAGATAACCAGTACCTCAGAATCAGAGAAACCAAAAAATAGAACATAAATAAATGTAAAGACTTAACAGAAGACAATTTTCCTGATTCAAAGCAAAGTCTGCACCTGCATGTTAGAGGAGCACACAGTTTCCAGAAAAATCAATCTAGAAAGAAACACAAAGGCATTCTGGTTATGATATTTTAAAACTTTAAGAATAATAAAAAAATTCTTTGTCCAGGGAGAAAAATGATTCACTCACTTACATGGAGGTTAAGTAAGCCTGGCCTCAGATTCCTCTGCAAAAATTGATAGAAGAAAATAATGAAATAATGTCTTCTAAATGACAAAAGAAGCTGTGACCCAAGAATATTCACCGAGCCATGTTGTCATTCAAGAATAAAGTCAACAGGCTCATTTTCTTAAACATGACAGAGCCAAAGGAAAATAACACTTAGAAGTTTTTTGAAAAAAATCACCCAGCAATGAAATGTAGCTAACCATTCAGGAGGTAAAAGGAAAAGCTCCAATAAAAAGATTCCATCAATGTATTTTAAAATACTATCGGCAAAGACTGAACAAACAGTCCAAAATATAGTTCAAAAGGTAATTGTTACAAACCTTGACAGCAAAAATAAAGCGAACAAAAAAAACTCAGACAATAGAAAGGGAAGAAACAAAAGAGAGAGCCTAAGAGTATTTCACTTCCTTTCTAAACAGTCTGTTAAGTCAATAAGCAGGTTTAAGTGTATTGCTTAAAATAACTAAAATAAAACTACACAGTCAAACTTTGAGGAGTAAAAAGTTTTACGCAGATTTTCGACTGCACAGGGGGTGAGCACCCCTAACTCCCATGTTGTTCAAGGGCCAACTGTATGATCAACAAAAATACAGAGGTGGAAGCAGGGAGGAAAGGTGGGAGAAACCATGAGTGTTAACCTGACCATCCCCATACCACAGCCAGAAATCAGATATGAGGCACTTTCTAATTCATGAAAGACTGTATGATACAAACATGTAATTAAGATCAATATTAGAAAAACTGAAAGTAGACAATAAGCCTTCCAAATTGCAAAAAAAGATTTATGTATATGTACATACAAAGAAAAAGAGAACCTATACAGCAAAACAGAGATAAGAAAAGAAGAAAAAAACATCAGTAAGGCCAAAATATATCTGCTATCAACAATTAAGTGAGACAAACTTTACTAAAAGAATAAGACTCACGGTCTGGGGCAAGTAACAGATTACATTTTCCAAAGATGGTAGCAACAATATCTCCTGGTCCACATGCTCTTCTAGAAGCTCTTTAACACCTACCTCCACCTCCCACCAATCAAGGTGCAAAGCCCAATTCCCAACCCCTTGAACATGAATAGGTGGCAAAGTGGTGCTGTGCCGACTTCTGAGGCTAGGCTGTTGTTATGGGCTGAATCGTGTCCCCTAAAGTGCATACGTTAAAGTACTACCCCCAGGATTCCCAAATGTGATTACATTTAAAGATGGGTCTTGAAAGAGGTAATTAAAATAAGATGAGGCCACCAGAGTGGGCCCTAATCCATACGCCTGATGTCCGTATAAGTAGAGGAAAAGAGGACACAGACACATGCACAGAGGGAAGACCATGTGAGGATCCAGGGAGAAGATGGCCATCCAGGCTCAAGAATCAGAGAAACTGTGAGAGACCATAAAATGACTGTTGATGTTTTAAGCCACTAAGTTTTGACAAGATTTACTATATAAGTAATAGACAGCCAGAACAGGTTACCAAGCAATATTTTCAAAAAGACCACTCTGTTAGTTCCAAATTAAGCTAAAAATGTTTGTTCGGAGTTTACTGAACATCTCGTCCAACAAGATAATGTGATAAATACAGTCATCTCTCTACAAGGTGGGTTCAATTAAAATTATGCTGAGCACCTGGAAAACTGGTGAAGCGAGGTCTTTAACACAGCTCCGCTCAACAATACTTAAAAAGCAGACTGGGAAATCAAACTTGGGAAATACATGATCAAGCTGCCTATTCAACATAGGTCCCGAAAGTTGGCCTAGACGGTTGCTTACTGAGATTAGCCCTCGGGCACCTTAATGGATTACTCCCTATAGCTCTGCCCTGATACTCACCAACCACTTCACTCTGAAGGAGAAGAGAGCACTAAAGGCGAATATCACCCACAGCACAGGGCAGGCAACAAGCCCTAACCAGAAGATTCTCGACTCAGCCTCTGAAACAGTTTTATTCTCTTGAGAGGATGCCTGTAAAAGAACATGAATTTAATAACCAATGTTTTGTGATATCAGTATGAAGTTTTACACTTTTAATGAAAAACATCTTACCCTCAAATTCAAATAAATTAACACAGACATCCCAAGTCCTAAGTCAGAAACTCCCCCTCCACCCCCCCAAAAAAACAGTTAGTAGATCTACCACTACTATAATTTTAGGAACTGGTTTTAATATACTTTGTTTCAAATCAAGAATTTGTCGTCTCAGGGCAGAGCAGAGTTTAAGGTGGTCTGATATGCTTCTATTCTATCCTTGTGTTTATATTCTTCATTCATAGGGAAGCTTTAAATGATACTTTCTCAGGGGAAATTCAAGGAAATCAAGGCTATAGTCCTCCTAAAAGGTCAAGTTACGGTCCAGAAGAAAATGGAATTAAGCCATTCTGGACAATGACCAGAGTATCTTATCAAAACCCAACATTTAGAAGAGTGGTGAGTTGTTTATTAGGCAGATTTTACAATACAAAGGACCACGGGTTCACTGAGCATACTGCTGCTTTGTGAGAAATGCCTGTCAGGGTGCTTCCAAGCAGGAGGCAAGCAATTTCCCTGTTATTGTCTCTAAGAATTTTGTCCTCTGACACCCACACTGATTTCCACAGGGAAACAAAGCTCAGTATCGATAAGCAGGCCAACCCAAAACAGACCAGAGCCCCCCTAGAGCCCCTGAAGGTCCAACTTAAAGAACAGACTGCTCCGATCACTTCAGATTTTCTGTCCAGCTGCAGTCCTTCCATTTCTGTTTCCTGCCCACAATGGAAAAGGACCATGGGAGCAAGGACACAGCAAGCTATGAGAAGCAGTTATTCCAGGCCAGGCAACATAAAGCTGAAGGCATCAGAAAAAGACCCTTTATCAGAGAGCAGCCCCAAACAGGAAGCTCAGCACACGGTGTTAAGTTCACCCTCGAAGGATTCTTCCTATACACACACTGTTTCTGGTCTGAACTGGTCAGAAAAATATAAATAGATTTAGAGGGCCATCTGGTTTAGTGTGGACATGTCAAATGTTTGGGATAGTACTTTCAATCTTAAATACTTCACCCATAAATATTCTAATGTAATCTACAACTAATTTATTGAATGGCACTCAAAGCAGGAGGAGAGAGGAGCATACCTTCCTGGACTCAAACACCCAGTGACTTTTTCCATCTTCATCAATATGATTCCACCAACGCAGGCCAACCATTAGTCGACCTGTGACATTCTGGTAAAGATTAATATACATATGCTTTAAAAACATTATTTAAAGATCTACCATAAGGTCATACCTCAGTGTCACCTTTCATAAACAAAATAGCGCCTGTTTTACCTCCGTAATACTGTTTTATACCATGACATACCAGGCCTGGGTAAAAGATGAAACAAAATGGCAATGGGAGGACCAGCAGGGTGGGGGTAACAGCATAAACACCTTCACCAACATTACCCTCCCCTTCCCCTCCTGAACTCCTGTCCTTTCTCCCATTCCCTAACGTGTTCCTAAGCCCCTTGCTCATTAGCCACTCTGACCTATTTTTCCTATATATCCTGACTGTAGCTACATGTATTTTGTAACTGTATATCTCTAAAAATGGTTGTTATGGGCTGAATGTTTATGCTCCCCCCAATTCTGTATGTTGAAACATACAGAACCCCCCAACATGTGGTGTTAGGGGGTGATGAGGATTAGATGGGGTCATGAGGGTGGAGCCCTCATGGATGGGATTAGTGCTCTTATAAGAATCAAGGGAGAGCTTTCAACTGAGAAAGACAACGGTTACAGGTACTGGCCTTCACTCAGTACCTCAAAGGTACCAAGTTCTCTTCCCTAGTAACATAACAAATTACTCTGATAGCATTCCTAATGTTTATTTACTCAACAAATATTTACTGAGTGTGTAATAATATGGTGATAGCAGGTACGTTTCCTATCCTTTTGGAGATTTAAGTGCTGTGGGGAAGAGAGACAGTCAACCAATGTGTGTATGTTCCATTACTGAACATGCTAACTACTGTGAGAGAGAAGGGTGGGCTTCACAAGTCTAACAGGGAAAAATGACCTAGTCACTGTATCTGAGGAATCAACACTGGGAATGAAATGTAAAGGATAAGTAGGAATCAATAATGCAAGAAATTTTTAATCAGTGGCATCCACTAATAGAGTTCAGGGGTTCTGTGAACTTGGATGGAGAAAAACTGTATCTTTATTTTCACTAACTTCTGGCTAAAATATAGTTTATCTTTCAATTATGAATGTAGACAATTAACCATGGTAGAATTAACAGTACCTGAGGTATTATCACAATAAAACCACAGATACTTTTCACATTAAACTATACTTGTTGCAGATATCACAAAATATTAAGTTCATCATTGCTTTCAGAGTAATTAGGCCTAATACTAGGTCTTACTATTTAGTACATAAATAAAGTACATACCATTAAATCAGAAAATGTGTCATTTTAATGTTTTCATTATACTTCAATATAAGTGACTTCCTTTGACTTCCATAGTGATATTTAATCTTAATGTGTTTTCTTTTCTGTATTTAAAAACACTATTCATAGCTTCATAAGACTACCAAAGAAATCCATGGCACAGAAACAGATCAGGAATCACTGTGTTGAGGTAATGTGTGAATGAGAACAATCCACCAGGTGGATAAGCAGGCATGGAAGCCCTTAGGAAGAAAGTAAAATCTATGGGTTCATGAGACTTGGTGATTGGGATATGAAGAAGGCAACTCATACATTTTTGGCTTGCTCACGTAAAAAGAAAAAATAAAAGTTGATCCAAGGCCCTATGAAAGGGAACCCTGGTGGAAGAGCTGCATCTTGGGGGCTGGAAGACAAAAAGCAGTATTTCACACATGTTGAATTTGAGGTGCCTCCAAGAAAGTCAAATAAAATTGTCAAGAAGACAGGGACTTCCGGACAAGATGGAGGCATAGGTGGACGCACCGTACCTCCACGCACAACCAAGATAGGGACAACAACAATTTAGAAACAGAATAACATCCAGAAATGACAGAAAATTGATCTGAATGGAAGTCAGACAACCAAGAAGTTGAATTAGACCCGAGCATCCAGACCAGTAAGAGGGGTGGAGATGAGCAGCCAGGCGCAGGTTGCAGCGTGGAGAGCAGAGAGCAGTGGGACCAGGCGCATAAGGCATCTAGGGCACGCAAGACCACAGCAGGTGGACCCTGAGTGTGCAGGCAGCAGCTGGCAGACCCCAGCCCAGGGGTGGCAACCAGCAGCCAGCAGACCCAGTGAGGAGGCGATTGTAAAGCAAAGCAGTGCTCACAACCCAGAATCACAGCGCTGGGAAATAGAGCCTCGGGACACTGATTGAGGACACTTGTGGGAGAGAGACACCCAGCCTCACAGGGGAGGTCCTTGGAGGGTCCCACGGCATGCACAAGCCCAACCACAGGGGAATTGGCACCAGAGGGGCCCAGTTTGCTTGGGGGAAGCAGCAGAGGGGACTGAGGTCCCACGGAGAACAGAGCAACCACCCTTGTTCCCTCTTGACCCCACCCCCACATACAACATCACAACCCAGTGACTGGGGTACCCTGCCCTGGTGAACACCTAAGGCTCCGTCCCTTACTGTAACAGGTGAGACCAGACCAAAAAAAATAAAAAGAGAGATGGCTCAAACAGAAGAACAAATCAAAGCCCCAGAACCCATCACTTTAAGTGACCGAGAAATAGCCAACCTATCAAATGCACAGTTCAAAACACTGGTGATCAGGATGCTCACAGAATTGGTTGATTTTGGTCGCAAATTAGATGAACAAATGCAGACTCTGATAAGAGAAATGAAGGAAAATGCACAGGGAACCAATAGTGATGGGAAGGAAACTGGGACTCAAAACAATAGAGTGGACCAGAAGGAAGAAAGAAACAACCAAAGAGGAAAGAATGGAGAAATAAGAATTCAAAAAAATGAGGAGAAGCTTAGGAACCTCCAGGACATCTTTAAATGTTCCAACATCTGAATTATAGGGGTACCAGAAGGAGAAGAGGAAGAGTTAGAAATTGAAAACTTATTTGAACAAATAATAAAGGAGAACTTCCCCATTCTGGCAAAGGAAATAGACTGCCAGGAAGTCCAGAAAGCTCAGAGAGTCCCAAAGAAGTTGGACCCAAGAAGGAACACACCAAGGCACATCATAATTACATTAGCCAAGGTAAAAATGAAGGAGAGAGTCCTAGAAGCAGCAAGAGATAAGGAGGCAGTACCCTACAAAGGAGTTCCCATCAGATTGTCAGGCTGATTTCTCAAAAGAGACCTTACAGGCAAGAAGGGGCTGCAAAGAAGGATTCCAAGTCATGAAAGGCAAGGACCTACATACATCCAAGATTGCTCTATCCAGCAAAGCTTTCATTTAGAATGGAAGGGCAGATAAAGTGCTTCTTGGATAAGGTCAAGTTAAAGGAGTTCATCATCACCAAGCCCTTATTTTATGAAATGTTAAAGGGGCTTATCTAAGAAAAGAAGATTAAAAAAAACATGTATAGTAAAATGACAGCAAACTCACAATTATTAACAACCACACCTAAAACAAAACCAAAAGAAACTAAGCAAACAACTAGGACAGGAACAGAACCACAGAAATGGAGATCACACGGAGGGTTAGCAACAGGGGAGTGGGAGGAGGAGAGAGGAGGAAAAGGTACAGAGAATAAGTAGCATAGATAGGCAGAAAATAGACAGGAGGAGAGCAAGAATAGTATGGGAAATGCAGAAGCTAAAGAACTTATGACACATGGACATGAACTAAAGGGGGGGGGATGTGGGTGGGAGAGGGTGTACAGGATGGAGGGGAGTGAAGGGGGAAAATGGGACAACTGTAATAGCATAATCAATAAAATATATTTTTTTAAAAGACAGATGGATAGGTCTGGAATAGCAAAGACAAACCTGGGCTGGAGACACAGATCTGGGAGTCAACCTGGCTTAGTGATACGCATCTGAAATCAGAAGCATAGATGACAGTACTTAGGAAAAGAATAGAGGAGAAAAGGAGGAGCCTTAAAGACTATAATTCATTTGGTAGAAGTGCTAACATTTACAGGATAAGTAAAAGAGAAGAGCTGGCAAACACCAAGACCAGCCAGAGGTCTATTTTATTGGCATTTCAAGTAACAGTTCTTAGAATGTTTCTTCCTCCATTTTACCATTTTCTAATTCTTTACTTTCTACTTTTATCAATATTAATTTTCCTAATTTCTCTCAAGCTGATTGCTTTTGTTTTTAAAACTTCTGCACCTGCCCTGGCTGCTTGGCTTAGTTGGCTAGAGCGTTCTCCCATACACCAAAAAGTTTCAGGTTCAGTCTCTGGTCAGGGCACATATCTAGGTTGTGGGTTCAATCCCCCATCAGGGCTTATATGGGAGACAACCAATCAATGTCTCTCTCGTTCCCCCTCCCTCTCTAAAATCAATAAATACATCCTCAGGTGAGGATTGAAAACAGTTTAATTTAAAAAAATTCTGGACCTCTAATAATAAAAACTTTTCATCTATTTTTTTTCCTCTGAATTCAGCTTCATACACATTCCCAAAGTCTATGTGTAGATGATCATTGTCATTAGGTATAAATAATCTATTATTTATACTTTTAAAATATCTTTAGGTATAATCTATTATTTATACTTTTTATTTTCTTTTAAAGCCAAGATATTTAGCAGGTTGGCTCTTTTTAAAATTCCAGTTTTCACTATCACTTTTTATTAATTTCTAATTTTGTTGCACTGGGCTAGAAAATGTACCTGCTTTAAACAATATATTTCAGTTTTCTTTATCGTGACAATTAATTTGTACAAATGTTGTACAGGAACTGAACTCTTGCCATTAAATTATCCTTGGACATAAAAAGTTTCAAATATTGCTATTAAATGGACCTTTTTACTTCACTCAGGTCCTTTAGACATTATTTGTTTTTTGTTGTTTTGATCAATCAGAGACAGGGGCTTGTTAGAATAGAACCCTATCATAATGTTCCCTCCATCTTCTTCTAGTGTCCCTAAGTTTTTAACTATACATAGTTTGACATAATGTGATTTTGTGAATGAGCCTCACTGTGACTCATAAAATAACCTTTTTTGTTCCACTGAACGCTGTCTTACTCTCATTTCTATTTTGTCTAATGGCAATATTCTAATGACAAATTTCTTTTTGTTTGAACTGGTCTGATGTTATCTTTGCCTTTTTACACTTTTTATAATGTCATGATTTTAGTTAGAATTTTTTGGTTGGACTTTGATTTTTGACGCAATCCGAAAATTCTTATCTTTAAGAAGAGAATTTAATCAAATCACATCTACTGTTGTAACTAATTTGCTACCACTTCCATCAATCACTTTGTACTATGTCTTGTGATATTTAAGCTTCCTCGACATGTGCTTTCTTATATTATCTTGCTTTATAAAGTATGTTTTCGTTACTCTTATCTTCTCCAATAAATTACATAACTTATTTTAAATTTTACTAATAGCTATCATTAAAATTTTAAAACCATTGTTTAACATTTTTTACCCCATCAGAGTAAGGAATAAAATAATAGCAACATATGACCATTAACATTTAAATTTAAAATTTTAAAAAATAATTTTATCTTTTTATTTTATTTTTTTAAAGATTTTATTTATTTATTTTTAGAGAGGGAAGGGAAGGAGATAGAGAGAGCGAGAGAAACACAGAGTGAGAGAAACATCAATGTGTGGTTGCTGGGGGTTATGGCCTGCAACCCAGGCATGTACCCTGGCTGGGAATCGAACCTGCGACACTTTGGTTCACAGCCCGCGCTCAATCCACTGAGCTACGCCAGCCAGGGTTATTTATTTTATTTTTTAATGATTCTCTCTCTTCTTTTGACAACTGTACTGAGATTTATATAATTGTGACACATCTGTGTTCTAACTAGGTTTGGAACCCTGCCTACCCCCTTCCCAAGTTCATTTAACGATCTCCCTACCTTGACTTTTTAATTGTGTTTCACATAGCATTGGTTTGGATATCTGTAAATAATTTTGCCGCAGATAAAAAGGTGACATTTTTTAAGCCCTCATTAAAAAAAAAAACAGCTTATCTGAAAATATACTTTTGGGCCACATTTTTTAAAACCCTAAACCCAGAAGTATTTAGTTTTAAGAACTTGGAAATTACCAGGAAGAACTGAGCAAAGGCCATGTTCTGTGTGGCTAAACAGAAATTACATGAACAAGAACAACAAAAAATACATTCCTCAAGACAAAATTGTGACCAGGATACAGTAAACACCTTAGAGCATAAAGCAACAGAAGAAATTCAAAGAAAAACAATCCAAAGAAGACTGTAGAAAAGGAAAGCCTAGAGAAAACAGACTTTTATAATTTTTATTCTCAGCATTTTGTGGCCTATGGAAACCAGCTGCCAGCAAACCAATCACTTCTGATATCTGTAAGAATCAAAAGATCTGAAACGGCTGGGTTGGTGGATGTGAACACATTTGTAACATCTTACTGGTCTTTGAATCAATATACATGTCTCTGAAATTCAAAAATTAGCTCTTGCTTTTTTTTTCTTTGATTTTTCCCCTACCATTTTACTATGAAAATTTCAAAACACATAGATAAGTCTAGTTTTGCACTGAACACAGAGGGTCCATAGTTAATATTTTGAAAGTTACTACATCATCTATCCATTCATCCATGTACCCATCCATCCCTCTACTTACCACTTTTGAGTTTGAAACCACTTCTTACACTCCTCTCTATCCTCCACAACAGGGTTTCTCAACTTCAGTACTGCTGACATTGCGGGCTACATAATTCTTTGTTGTGGGGAGCTGTCCAATCTGTGCATCTTAATATGTTTAGAAGCATCCCTAGCCTCTACCCACTAGATGTTTCAAATAGCACACTTCCCCCACCTCAGTCGTAGTAACCAAAAATGTCCTCAGACATTGACATGTGTCCAGAGTGCAAAACTGGCCCCAGTTAAGAAATACTGCCCTACAGCCTTCACAAATGATGGGTACTCCTGAAGTATTAGTGAACAAACTACCCTGGGGTCTTTCTGGAAATCATATATGGCACAGCTGGAGGTGACCCTGAAGCAAAACCTAAGAACTGGATTAGACACTATATGCAGGTAAAGCAGCTGCGGTCATATTTATTTGTTTAATTTTAAGGCTGATGTAGGTTGACATAAGGCGCACACAAGTGAGTAGAATAACCTATATGTGATCTGATATACTTGGCACTTTAACAAGAAAATAATTTAATGCAAATCCAAAATGCTAAGATTCAGGGGTTTCTTTTTTACTGTTTATATGCCATTCAATCTCATCATATTAAATGGTTTCAAATAAAAATAATCAAACCTACCTTGACTGCCCAAAAGTCACATGACAACAACAAGATAATTGTCACCATACAAGCAATAAAGCTGCTGCTCAACAATTCACAGAGAAGATAGACAACAATTGCACTGACTCGAAAGAATAAATGGAAAAATGATGCCACTGGATGTCTGAAAACCAAAACATAAAAAAAGAAATGCAATTACACTTAGGTACTGCAGATGTTGATGAAAAATCTTCAGCCATAGCATAACCATGCAGTTTGGTCAAAATAAAAGAGATGCTGTAAGGAAGAAGAAAACCGCGTACTTTTCTTTTTTAGTAATCCCATTATTTGACCAAGCTCTGCTGTCACAGTCAATATACTATGTAAACATGACGTTAATACCTCATTGAATATAAACTTTCACAAAATATATAAGAAGAAACTTAACCAAGCTTGGAGAAATATGGTAATCATACTCTCAGGATTAAATCCTATTTTCCTATGTCCAAAAATCATGACAAAAAAATTTCTAGGTCTTCAGAAACCACTTCAGGCCTTAGACAAAGTAACCATCAGGAAGAGCCGTTTTTTTTAACAGCTCTACTGAGATATAATGCATATACCATACAATTCACCTATTTAAAGTATATGTTTCAATAGTGTTTTATGTATTCACCGACTGTACAACCATCACCATAATCCACTTCAGAACTCTTTCATTGTCCCAAAGGGAACCCATACCCACTGGCAGTCCCTCCCCATTTATCCCAGCCCCATCCCTTCTCTAGCCCTAGGCAACCATAAATGTACCTTCTGTCTCTATAGATTTGCCTACTCTGGACATTTCATATAAATGAAATTGTACAATATGTGTTTTTTTGTGACTGGCATCTCTCGTTTTCAAGGTTTAGGTAGAACTTGATTTCATTAAGTGAATTTCTTTAGAGAGAACTAAATTTGAAATAGAAATATTTGCCTTGATATTTTCATGTCAGTTTATACAAAAGATGTAATTTTGAAATTTGCACAATAAATCAAAATGTCATAATGTATCTACAGAAGCCATCTAAAGAAATGATGCATTCTTAGTGCACAGTAGCTAGAATGAACACACTAATGTTTACTTAATTGGATTTGCAGATTTGAAAACTCACTGTTGAGTAAAATTCCATATGCCACTCATTCCCAAAGAAAATCTGAAATGCCATTTTTGCCTCAGATCTAAGATCACATTAGTGATATACAACATTCACAAGTACATCACAACCAGTCTTCCCCGAATCAGCTGGCACCAGTCTACAAGCGTAATGGCACTGGACATAAACACCACTCTTAGAAATTACCTTCATACCTGATTTTGGATTTTCTGGGTCTAGCAGCTGCTTCCTCTTCTGCATCAAACAGTGCAACATCTTCAGTGTCATCATTACTATCCTAATAAGAAAATGAAATAGCGATGAAGCAAAATGAATTCAGTATGCACATGCTGACTGCATGCAAGGCAGCACGCTAGTCAGAATGGAGAACATGATTAAGACATGGTCAAAGCCAACTGGAATTCACAACCTAGAAAAAGCGCAGTTCCTTCACCCCCATCCAAATCATCTGGCAAAACCCCCACATGATAATCCAAGTATCTGCTGTCTCCATCCCTACCCAAGCTATTGAGCCCTGTGAGAAAACCACCAGTGTGCAGAGGATGCTCCTGCAAAGTTAGAGACCACTGAGGCTATGGGGGATAAACTCAGTAATTTTGGCTCTTTCCAAGAATCATCTGACTTGCATTATTTCCCTGACCCATTCTCACAAATCTCTCTTTTTCTCCAAAAGCAAAATCATCTATTTGTGCTCAGAATCACTTCTTTTCCTGCTGTCTTAGGGGCTTGTTCCATCAATTTTATTTACACTTTTTTATACCTTTAAAGGTTTTTACTGGGTCTAATTAGCATATAAAATTCTTCAGGGGTCCCTTGTAGCAGGGGTCCCTTGTAGCAGGGGTCCCCTGTAGCAGGGGTCCCCAACCACCAGGCGTTGGACCAGTAACAGTCTGTTAGGAACAGGGCCACAAGCAGAGCAAATCCTGTCCACCCCCCTTCTCTGAAACCAGTCCCTGAAGGTTGGGGTCTGTGGCGTTATAGCATGAAAAAAAATTTAAGAAATCCTAACCTTGAATCTCTCCTTCTATCTTCTACTTTCTTTTTTTCTTTTTTTAAAGATTTTATTTATTTGTTTTTAGACAGAGGGGGAGGGAGAGAGGGAGGGAAACATCAATGTGTGCTTGCCTCTAGAGCACCCCCTACTGGGGACCTGGCCAACAACCCAGACATGTGCCCTAACTGGGAATGGAAGCAACAACCCTTTGGTTCACAGGCTGGCACTCAATCCACTGAGCCACACCAGCCAGGGCTATCTTCTTACCTTCCTTCCTACAGTGTTCCTTCCTTTCACAACTTTAGGCTCCTAAGAATGGTTCACATTTCAACTCAATGCAATTGACTTTCAGCTTCAACCACAAGATATCTGCTGTTTATACCTTTACTGGTGCCAGCCAGTCACCAGCCTCCCTGCTTCCATTTCTAGTCATATGCTCAGCTCTACTCCAGCCTCTCATTATCTACTGAGTAAACCTCCCAACATGGAAATAATACCACATTATCCTCTGCCCCAATTCTTCTATGGCATCCCTACATGTACAGGATAAAACTTACTCCTTCACACACAGCATAGATCTCCTGATGTGATCCCCCTACTCACCTTCTGATACTCCTTCCCACTGGACAGTACAGCGATAGTTACTGAATGTTCTGAAAACTTGATGCTCTCCCCTCCTCCTGCCTTTCATGTTTTCTCTACCCAGAAATCTCTTCCCTTCCCCACCCCCTACACAGCTCACCTTTAGGCAAACACCAAATCATCTTTTAAATTTCAACTCAAATACTGAATTAGCAGAGAAAGTTTCCCTGAAATCCCCAAGCATACCATTTCCCCTGTTCCCACAGCACTTGAACAAACTGCCATTTGGACGTCCTTCCTGCAAGCCTACTCCTACCTCCATCCAGACGCTACGGAAGGAGCCCTCATATCTAGCAAAGCGCCAGGCCAGGCAGTGTAGTGTTTGTTGAAGCATGAAGAACACAGAGGAGGCGATCCCCTGTAGTATGTGGCAGACTGGGAACAGTGCCAGGAGAAACATAAGTGCAAATGGGAGCACAGGAAATAGGCTCTGGAGAAGCTTCCTGCAGGACAGTTTATCAGCTGGGCCTCAACAGAACAAGTCAGTCTCCTGCTCCTTCTAGTCCCTTGACTAGGTACACTTTCAAAGGTACAGAAGCAAGAATACACACAAATGTATAGGGAAAGACCAAGGAGCCCACAGGGTAAGTGAACGGTGGAAAAAGTAAGGTAGGAACTAAAGCTAGAAAGGTAAAATGAATTCAGATCTATGAGATTAATGGTTCTCAACCTTGGCTATAGGCTGTAATTACACAGCGTGCATTAAAAATAAATAAAAATTTTAAAAACCTGATACCTGGGCCCCACCCCAAAGTTCAGATGGATGGTCTGGGCATCAGGATTTGTCAGAGCTCTCTAGGTGATGATAATGTGCATCCAAGATTGAGATCTACTGTATGCTGCTCTTGATTGAAAGAGTGCCATCTCCATCCTGCAGCCAAGGTGATCTTTTCAGAGTAGGTCATGTCATTCCCCTGTTTAAAACCCACAGCACTTTGGCTAAAAAACAGACTCCTGTCCCTACATGTCCAGATCTGACCCCTACACACCTCTATGAACTTTCTCAGGCCACCCAGTGCATTAACTGTGGTAGGCCCAATCATGTGTCTTCTCACATTACCCAAGAAACCCGAGTTCTAATCCCTGGATCTTGTGAATATGTGCGTTTACTTGGCAAAACAAATTTCGAAGAAGTGATTAAATTAAGGATATTGAGATGGAGGCCATCCAAGTGGCCCCAGTGATGTACTTAGAATGGTCCTGATAACAGAAACACAGGAGGGTCGGAGTCAGGAAAGGTGGTGAGGCCATGAAAGCAGAGGCCACAAGAGTAAAATGGAAAAGTGGCCACTGTTTCTAACAGGGGACCTCAGTAACAGTAGTGTCTGGGCCATAGCAATCCTCCACCAAGGGAAAAAACACCAATGATAATCTAAGTGAAAGTGCACTTTACAATATTTTTTTAAATAGGAAGAGAGTATTTAATTATTCATACTAGTCTCTGGTTGTCAAGTTGTGGACTGTAATTAAATCCATTAACCGCCATCAATTCAGGATCAGTTTGGCAACGTAAACTTGAAAGCAAGGCCCAAGCGGAGGCTCCCATTACTACAGGATCACAACGCACCCAGAGAGGTGAGGCTGCCACCCCACACTCGCCTGTCCCCAGACAGCTGAGAAGACTGCAACCTCCCGCGAGGGCGTCTAAACGGGCGGGCACATAAACGACCAGCGCTCCGCGCGGGTTGACAACGCGCTTTCCCACACCGGGATCTCTTGTCCCTCAGCACAACCTGGGTCACGATCCACCAGAGGCTTCGGGGCGCCCAGCCACGTCCCCCGGACAACAGCCCTTGGCTCTCCCGCCCACCCCGTTCCTCCTCCGACTCTTGCCGAAAGCCAGGAAGCCGACTCAACGGCCCCGGGACGCCCAACTTGCGCCACACCACTTTCCAGGGCGAGCCCCCAGGGACCGCCACCCTTTCGACGCGCCAAACCCCCTCACCTGCGACAACATCACGACCCCACTCCAGCCCCACTTCCGGGCGCCACGTCAGGCCAGGTGGAGCCAAAGTACACCCCAGCCCGATCCCGCTTCCGCTTCTAGGCGCCTCGCGGGAGGAGCGTAAACGGGGACTGGGCGAGCGTGTGGGCGGGGCGCACGGCTAGACGAAGCGAGTGGGCGGAGCGACTCCTGGACGCGGGGACCCAGGGGTGGGCCGAGCTCGAGGTCTGGGTGCTGGTGGAGGGTCGCGTAGTGCGGGCTGGGGCGGGACGAGAAAGTGGGCGGGGCGACCAGAGATCGAGGCTGGCTGTGCGGTCCTGGGCGAGTGCTGGTGAAAGACCGAGGAAAACCAAGCTGGGAGGAGATCCTTAGTCCCGCTGTTGGCTTCAGAGTGAAAGCTTCGTGGTTTGTCGCGTGGAGCTGTTGTTGCTCCCTAAGATCTGTCATTACCACCAGCATCGGTGTCCCTGAAGGCGGGGCTAGGGTGGATGGCTTTATTATTCCATAGTTGCATGTTGTTTGAACGTTTTACTGGACATGTTTTCCTGTACAGTATCCTATTTGTACCTTTACATTTTAGAAGCAATTGAAAAATGTTAATGTGGTCCTGAGAAGGGGTAAAAAGTTATTAAGAGGTACAAAGCAGGAGGATTGAGTAAATAATGAAGGGTTATACCACGGGAAGAAAATGGAGACCGGGAGACTCGGAAACAGTAAGAAACAGAGTTTGAGAACTAGCTCTGGAGTTGAGCTTCTGGATTTGAGTCCGCCCCACCCCCCTCCACAGGCTCTCATCTCCACATTCACCAATTATCTAATCTCCATGTAAATCTTTCCTCAGTTGTAAAGTGGGTCTGATAATAGTAGCCTACAAGGTAAGTACGTAGTAAACTGAAGATGGTATTCTTACTACTGTTTTAAGTTTAGCTGCTGATGTTGTGATCTTGTGAGAGGACAGAATAGTGAGAAGCTAGGAAAATTCCTGGGCTAGAGGAACGGGGAAACAGACAAGAAAATGAAACAAGGCCAAACAGTTTGAGAAACTTACAGTCGCATGGTAAATTGCAAGACCTTATCTCCCCTAAGGACAGTTGAGAGCTGATGGTTTATACCTCTCCTCCCTGACCAGAAAATACATAGCTTAAATCACTGGTCTGGGAACTTCCTTTAATACTTCTCCTTGCAGCTGCAAGATACAACAGGTGTCCAGGGAAGAGAAGAATGTTAGGCAGGATAGATAGTAAACCAAAGCAGGGAGGGAAAATGAGACGTGTCTCACCCATTAATTCAGCAGTCCTGTTCTGAAAATCACAAGAGAAACACAAGATAAACAACTATCTTTTATTGAGCTTATTCACAGGGCTTAAGCCCTGTGAAGAAGAAGGAGAAAAACAAGACCAGGGTGCACCTGTGGGGAGAAAATGACATTGGTCAGCACCCTGTAGCCATAGAAACTCACGCCAGTGCAAGAGCCTCCTCTATCCTCTGACCCCAATAAAAAGCCTGAGCGCTCACACACACAGGCACAACTCTCTCTGATTCCCAGAGTTTCCTCCCTCTGCAGAGCTGAAATAAATCTTATTTTCACTATCAGTGTCCCTGAGTTAATTTTTTTTTATTTGGGGAAACAAGAAGCCAAATTGGTTTGGGGTTTGGTTCAGTAACAATCTTGCCCATATGAAGGACCTGAAATTCAGGGACTGTAAGTAATCTTTGACACTGATTGTAACAGCATCCTAACTATATGGTTTATGGGTCAAACTGCTGTTGAAGTCTCCTGGGATAATATGTACTATCACAATTCCTTAACTGAGAGGATTCTTTCTCTTAATATCACTACTTTTACATTGCTATTTGCCAATGCTACTTTAAACTTAATAATTAAAATTTGTTTTTCAATTTGGCAAACAGTTGTATTCCTGCACTTAGAAGTGAAAAGTAGAGTCTGTGAACAGGTTACCTGTACATCTAGACTGCCCATGCCATGTTTTTGGTGGCCCGTCTAAAGTACAGATTGTGGGGTTTTGTCGGGTTGGGATTTTTGTTGTTTTGTTTTGTATTCTATTTGAGTTCATTACCATCTCTAAAGAAAAAAAATAAGACAGTTCTTCCCTATTGTGTTTCTCTCCTGTGTGTCTTTACTAAATTTCATTAAATTCTGACACTGTACCTGGAGATAGCATCAGATCACTCAGTAAGTTAAGGGCCCAATCCTACAAAAGACTCACTCAGGGGTGCTGTCTCTCTCTCTCTCTCTCTCTCTCTCTCTCTCTCTCTCTCTCTCTCTCACACACACACACACACACACACACACACACACATTCCACACATTCAGATCCCAGTCATAAACCCACGTTATCACCTGTGCTTCTGACCAACCAGCTGTGGTTCAGAGGTTCCAAGGACCCCTCCCCAGGTGAGATTAACTTGTAAGAGCAGCTCACAGAACTCAGGAACACATTTGCTTACATTTACTAGTTTGTTAAAGGCTATGATAAAGGACACAGATGGGCAGATAGATGAAGAGGTATTTAGGGTGCGGTCTGAAAGGGCCCTGAGTGCAGGAGTTCCTGTGGAATTGGGGTATGTCAACCTCCTAGAATGGGAATGGGTTCACCAACTTGGAAGCTATCCAAACCCCTTACTGTTAGGATTTTATGGAGCTTCTTCATGCAGACATGTTCAATCATTAACTCCATTTCCAGCCCCTCTTTCCTCTCTAAAGAATGGGAAGGTGGGCTGAAAATGTCAAGCTCCTAATTATCACTTGGTCTTGCTGGTGACCAGATCCCATCCAGGAACCTGCCCAGAGTCACCTCATTAGAACAAAAGTTACTCCTATTGCTCTTATCACTTAGGAATTTATAAGGGGTTAGGGAGCTCTGGGCCAGGAGCCAGGGGCAGAGGCCAATATATATTTTCTATTATCTCACAGCATCCTGTGGCCATGCTGAGCCACTGAGTAGGAGCTATTCCCTTTGGATGGGACTTGAGGTCCCCAATGGGCCATGCCGTTGTGGTAGGATGCCCTCTTCTAAATTACCTGCCTGAACCCTGATACCATCCTGAGGAGGTACAAGTAGAAACCTCAACACATTTTATGTTAGTGACCCCTCTTTGTAAACACGATAAATATGTTTAATTTTCTTTCATAGGAATTAGCCCTAATAAGGAAAGCACACATAATGTTTTCAATTGGAATAGGTCAATGCTGTCAAGGACTTCTATTAGAGTCTTTTTTTTTTTGAGACTTCAATAAAAAGGAGCTATGAGTTTAATATGCCAAATGTAAATATTTGCAAATTGATACACTTGTTGAAAATTCTGAAATCTGTGTGCAAATGTAGGCAGGGTTTTGTCACCCAAATTCTTTTTTTAGATACATAATCCTTTTTTTTCCAAGAAAGTTTTTATTGTTGTTTAAATACAGTTGTCTCCATTTCCCACCACCACTTTCCCCCAACCCATCCACCCCTACCTCCTACCCTCAATCCTACCCCCCTCAACATAATAAAGGCCTATATGAAAAAACCTTCGGGCAACATCACACTCAACAGGCAAAAACTAAAAGCTTTGCCACTAAGATCAGAAACAAGATAAGGGTGTCTGCTTTCACCTCTGCTATTAGATTCTTAACTGAACTCACTGAGCTTCATCAGGCTCCCATGGAAAAATACCAAGGAACTCCAATGTGTTATTCTGATACAATCTCATCAGTTCATTTGTTATAAAAATGATACTACAAAATTGATAGTGATAAGCGGTATTTAATCTCCAACAATCACTTCCCCACCCCCATCCATGAAACTGGGCTTCCATAGTCTCAGTGAATGGTTTTCAGTGGGAATGAAAGTGCTAATCTGTTCAAGCCTTGTTCTGTTTTCCTACTTTGATAATATCAATTCTTTGGCTTATAGGAAGATAATCAAGAGTCCCCACGTTAATTGCCAGGGAATAGTAAAAAAAAACAAAACAAGAAGCTGAACACCAACATCCAGTTGGTTTCCTTTTTATTGCAAGACATTGTAATTTCCCATGGGTGGTTCAGATAAATACATTTGGACCAAGTTCAGGGGCTGCTGTTTTCCCTTGCTTCATGTAATTATCTATAGGCAGGCCTTTGATCTTCCTGATCCAAGCAGCTTTGCTGGCTTTTTCTGGATTGACCACTCCAGTGGGCTTTCTGGACTGATATTCTTTCATCTTCGCTTCCTCATACTTTTTCTCCTCCCTCACGGTCAACAGCATGAATTCAGTGTTCACTCTAAAAGGATTGAGGGCCGTGTAGAAATGAGGCCGTTCTTTCTTGACAGAGTGGGCTGTTGTGCTTACTGGTGGAGGCAGCATGCGGTTTGGCTTAATGACCTGCAGGCTGGTTAAGGGACCAACACTATGCACTGTCCTGTCAGTTGAACTGGTTGCTCGGTCTTCACCTCTTAAGCTGCCAGCAAGCCTGGTGTGGATAATCATGGGCTGGGGTATGGTAGACTGGACTCGGGGACTGTGCAAAGACTTCTTCAGGTTAGGCTGCATTTTCTGGATTTCAAGGGGAATACTGGTTTGTTTCACGTCTATGGGAGGGTGGCTGGCTCTCAACCTATAAACTTCATGTTGGACTGATTTTCCCTTGAAACTAAGGACCTTCCTTGGGTGCGAAATTGAAGGTACCCAGGTATCAATGACTTGGGTCTGAGGCCTACGGGGATAGGCAAACTCCCCTGAATTATGGGCTTGCTGGAGGGCATTAATGGTCAGGAGGAACCCATCTGGCAACATAGAGATTTGCCAGGACTTTTTATGTAAGTGACTGGTCAGGTCTCCAGGAGTTTCCAGTTGTTCTTGTTTTGGTACTTTCTCTACATCGTCTGGTTTAAAAAAAAAAATAGAAAACCAATCAGTGTACCATCAAAACATTAAGTACTATCCATGAAAATTAAATTAATTGTAACACCTAGGCAAACTGAGATCTTTGTTGCTTGATGGATATGCCATCATGTGTGCAAAAATCCTCTATGATACCAGCAAGTACAACATATTCAATACAACTCTTTAACAAATACACTAGTGTGCAAATGTGTGTTAAGCTCTAGATGTACATATTTTGGAGAGAACATATGCGATCTCAGTGCTCCATATTTTTGAAACTTTATACCTCTTTTATGATTCACACAAAACAGGCCTTATAAATGTATAGTGATATACCTCTGTTTTTAAAGAAAATCACAAAATTTTATTCCAAATGATCTTTGGACATTTTCCCAATTCAAAACTGCCTTAAAAATGTCATCCCTGAGAAATGCTAAATATGACACCATGACCTGAGGCAGTTCCTGAACATTTCCCAAATGTTTGAACAATATGAGTGGGTCCAAAAGCTGCTGACAAGGACCAGAGATTCATTTGTTCATACTACATCATGCTCAAGACCTCCAAGCTGCCTCAGACCTTGGCTTTACAAGGATGTCTTCCCAAGTGAGTCAATCTATTATATCAAACCTATTATATCTCATTTGGTCACTTCAATCCCTACAATACTTCACGGATACATTGAAAGTGTTATCCCGGACTTCCGGCAAGATGGAGGCACAGGTGGATGCACTGTACCTCCACGCACAACCAAGATTAGAACAACAACAATTTAGAGGCAGAATAACACCCAGAACTGATAGAGAATTTATCTGAATGGAAGTCGGACAGCCAAGAAATGGAAGTAGACCCAGTCATCCAGACCGGTAGAAGGGGCGGAGAGGAGCAGCGGGGCGCAGGGCACGTGGAGAACAGGGAGAACTGGATTCATAAGGCAACCAGGAGCGTGTAAGGCATCTGGGGCACACAAGATTGCAACTGGTGGACCCTGAGTGCGCAAGTGGCAGCTGGCAGACCCAGTGAGGTGGCAATTATGGACCAGGGCAGAGTACGCAACCCAGGATCCCAGAAAAGGGACTGAGGTCCACAGAGAACAGAGCTACCGCCATTGTGCCCCCGCCCCCACATACAACGTCACAATCTAGCAACTGGGGTGCCCAGCCCCGGTGAACACTAAGGCTCCACCCCTTACTGTAACAGGAGCAACCAGACTAAAAAAAAAAAAAAAGAGAGAGAGAGAGACATGTCTCAAACAGAAAAACAGATCAATGCCCCAGGACTCACCCTTTTCAGCAACCAAGAGATAGCCAATCTATCAGATGCACAGTTCAAAACACTGGTGATCAGGAAGCTCACAGAATTGGTTGATTTTGGATGCAAATTAGATGAAAAAATGCAGGTTACCATAAAAGAGATGAAGGAAGATGCATAGGGAACCAATAGTGATAGGAAGGAAACTGGGACTCAAAACAATAGAGTGGACCAGAAGGAAGAAAGAAACAACCAAACAGGAAAGAATGAAGAAATAATAATTCAAAAAAAATGAGGAGAAGCTTAGGAACCTCCAGGACATCTTTAAATGTTCCAACATCCGAATTATAGGGGTACCAGAAGGAGAAGAGGAAGAGTTAGAAATTGAAAACTTATTTGAACAAATAATAAAGGAGAACTTCCCCATTCTGGCAAAGGAAATAGACTGCCAGGAAGTCCAGAAAGCTCAGAGAGTCCCAAAGAAGTTGGACCCAAGAAGGAACACACCAAGGCACATCATAATTACATTAGCCAAGGTAAAAATGAAGGAGAGAATCCTAGAAGCAGCAAGAGATAAGGAGACAGTACCCTACAAAGGAGTACCCATCAGACTGTCAAGCTGATTTCTCAAAAGAGACCTTACAGGCAAGAAGGGGCTGCAAAGAAGGATTCCAAGTCATGAAAGGCAAGGACCTACATACATCCAAGATTGTTCTATCCAGCAAAGCTTTCATTTAGAATGGAAGGGCAGATAAAGTGCTTCTCGGATAAGGTCAAGTTAAAGGAGTTCATCATCACCAAGCCCTTACTTTATCAAATGTTAAAGGGACTTATCTAAGAAAAGAAGATAAAGAAAAAACATGTATAGTAAAAGGACAGCAAACTCACAATTATTAACAACCACACCTAAAGCAAAACCAAAAGAAACTAAGCAAACAACTAGAACAGGAACAGAACCACTGAAAGGGAGATCACATGGAGGGTTAGCAACAGGGGAGTGGGAGGAGGAGAGAGGGGGAAAAGGTACAGAGAATAAGCAGCATAGAATGTAGGTTGAAAATAGATAGGGGGAGGGTAAGAACAGTATGGGAAATGTAGAAGCTAAAGAACTTATAAGTATGACACATGGACATGAACTAAAGGGGGGAATGTGGGTGGGAGAGGGTGTACAGGGTGGAGGGGAGTGAAGGGAGGAAATGGGACAACTGGAATAGCATAATCAATAAAATATATTTAAAAAGGAGAAAGTGTTATCCCCATTTTACAAAAGGAACAACTGAGTCATGAAAAGTAGAAGTCATTTTTCTAGCCAAACCTAAAAAGTAAAAGTCTGTACCCCAAGTTATACCAATCTATAACTAGCAAATAAAATGCAGCTGTGTGTTAAGCATATAATTTTCCCTGATCAAATAGTTTTATCTCAAGATGTTTCTGTATGAACATACTAGGATGGGATAAAATTTCAAACTTCTCCCTGACTTTTACTTTGTGAATTAAATAATATTTTATTAAAACAAATAAAACTAAATAAAATTAAGATGTCAAATCTTCCCCCCACCCCTTTCAAACCCAGGAAAAACTGCTCCACACATGTGTGTACATGTGTGACAAGACACACAGTTCTTTCTCCTTTTATGGAAAGGAATTGTGATGACTCATTGTTCATTAACTTGTCTTTTTTTGGACAATGTATTGTGGATCCCTTTCCAAGCCAATACATGTCGGTCCTCATGATAATAATTTTAGCTGTTGTATAATATGGCATAATGTGGATTTTTTCAGTATTTACTTAGTCATTGCCACCAATGGACATTTAGCTTGTTAGTGATCATCCTTAAAGAAATGCGAATACCATTTTTACTTATCAAACAAACAGGTACAAAACAATGGATAGCACCCAGCACTGGCGTGGATGCCATGGTAGCTCTCATTCATTCTTGGTAATTGATGATGGTAAATTGATCCATCATTTTCAAAGGACAACCACGGCAGTGTCTTTCCAGTTTTTAAATAAAATCATCCTTTGGCTCAGCAATGCCACCCTAAGATTTTACACTACAGGTATGCCTACACAGGACACAGACATAGGTACATACAAAGATGCTCACTGTTAGTAGAGCCCTCCTAAAATGTAATTGTTTCATCCTCACCTTGAAACTAGTCTCTGCAGGCAGTTTGTTCAAAGAAACACTATTATACTAACCAAAACTATTTGAAAGGCATTTTAAATCTTTACCAAAGTTTCTCAAAAATAACAAAGGGACATCCTATTTGTGATGTCCAGTAACTCTTCTTAAAAGCCCCTTCCCCATCTCTCTCTTATTTCTGTATCTCACATACATAGCACCTATCCCCAATCTATCTCCTTCCTCATGAAATCCCCTAAAATGCCCTCTGAAATCAGCTGCAACTGCCTCTTCTTTCTTCTGTGCTCCCTCCTTCAGGCCGATGACACACTATCCAAGAAGCAAGGAGCCTGCATGGCAGGGAAAGGTGGCAGGCTGTGAGCCCAAAATTGGAAATTTGGCTCTTACAAAGGTGCTCACTATGTGGCCTCAAGTCACTAAAGAGACAATTAAGTAAAATCAATCACTCTTAGGGAAAACCTGGGCATTTTATCCATTCAAAATTCTCAAAGATAAGCAAAGCATCGATCTGCTAAAAAACTACACTGAACAAAGTGAGCAATAGAGAAGGGAGGGGTGGAAGGGAGAGAGTGAAATTTGGATTTTGCCACTGTTTCAGAGTAAAGCATCACCGTTCATCTTATCTCCTTTGAGGGATTTTGCTTCCAAACTCTCCTGCCCATCATCCAAGCCATTTACTTCCTTAGAAACAGGACTCGCTCCCTTCTTGATGTCTCTTCGAGGTGATGTTGGCTTTCCTTGACTGTGAAGTGCTTCTGTGGACACTGCTAAATAAAGATTGAAGTGGAAACCATAGCAATTATACATAATCCAGTTAGGTGTGAAGAGTGGGAGCATAGTTGATCATTTGATTAGTTTTCACCCAAACCAACATTTATTGCTTGTCATATGAAACCTGGAGCCTAAGAATTTGATCACCTGACTTCCCTCCCACCCACTTTTCCTACTGAGCATTAAGCTGTAAGCATTATCTAAAACTCTAAACTCTCTCCTAGCTGACCACTTGTAGTGTAATATGCTGGGACGTGATCTATTGACCTGTGGGCCCAATTTCACATGCCAAATACAGGGCAGATAAAAGAAAGGAGTCTGCCTACTCAAGCCTCCCTCAATTTATTCTTCGGATGTCTTACAAATGGTGTGAGCCATGCTGCTCCACCCACACCTATGCACACCCCCCCCCCACAGGTACCTACTTTATAACTACTATTTTCCAGGTATGCATATTATCAATCCGTGTTCTAGAGATAACACACTCTGCATTGAACACTTTTCTGCAGTATAATAATATGTCATCTATCCTGAAAAATAATTATGTACTATATGTTTGGCTTGGGGGTGTGGGGAGAGAATGTTGTTTGTTTGTTTTTTGTTTTAATGGCAAGTACTAAGGGCTAATGTTAGCTACTGTACAAAGATTCCAATAAGTCTGAAAACTCAGGCCTTGAAAATCAGGGAGTTCCCTTGAGCTGGCTAACAGATTGGCAAATCAAAGAGAATTGCTCCCAACTTCCTTAAATGTACGGAATTTATACCATCAAAAAATCACTGGCCAAAATATCTCACAAAGAAACTAGGTCTGGAAGCCAATCATCTGCCCCACTGGCTACCACTGAGGGTGTAACAGGGTGCAGCCAAGAGGGGAGCCCCAAACAGGGATTTGTAATAGAATCCAGAAGAGCTTGGAGATAATTGGCTCCACACCAGAGGGCCACACCTGCCCAGAATGCTGGCAGCTGTGGCCAATTGTGGGAGGAGCCGGAAAGGGGGCTGCAGAGGAAGATTGGCGCTGGGATTTAAATGGAGGCACAGCAGCCACTGGACATCTCTCTTTTTGGGACCACGCTTCTGTTTAGGACCAAGGCTTTGGTGTCTTGGTTGGGACCATGAGGCTTTGGAAGTGCTCCCTTTTGCCACATAGAGGGTGCCAGGAGGATATGTGAGGAACCTTAGTTTGTATTATTTCAAATAAATAATAAATTCCTTTCCTTTTCACTGACCTCTGGTATTAAGAGACATCTTTCCTCAGGCAGTGGGCAAAACAAACCCAGTAGGTGGGGATGAACCTCCAGAGAAAAAAGGAGGGTCTTTTATCTCATTCAGCTCCCCCCACCCCCACCACCCCCACTCTGTTCTGTAGCAAGGGGACCCAGGAGTCAGTTCTCTTACCTGTTGGTAACTTGACTGTCCTCAGCTGAATGCGAGACCTGTGAGGTTTACTTAGCAGGGACTCCTGGGCCACCACCTGTTTACTGGATGTGGAGCCCTTCAGGCTGTACGCCTGAGTGCTAGCCTTGGAGAGGACTTCTGTGAGGCTGTTTTCTTCCTTGTCCTCCTCTCTGTCCTTGTTCTTCTTTTGTTTGGTCCGTTCCTGGGAGTACTGCCACTTTATATTCTCAAACTGGAACATGAGAATATTGCTCTCCGTGTTGACCAACATCCTGGAACCACAAGATTGCCCACAATAGGAGCCTGGAGGCCGCCACTGCCTGCCCCCACCCCCACCCCAATCTGCACACCAGCTACTCTCCTGTGCAGCCCTCAGGCCTAGGGAAAATGCCCCGGGAAATGACCATACCAATAGGGTGTGCAGGCTGTTGAAGGGTCACAACAGGCCACAGAGCAGGGCTCATGGGCTCTGTAGTTGTTTTGTTGTTGTTGTTGTTGTTGTTATTATTGTTGTTGTTAATTAAAGTGAGCAGGGCACATATGATCTGATTACTTTGCTTTTGGAGTTCAAATATTTTTAAAAGAATTTCCAGCCTTGGAGTGAGTGCCAAGTACCTAGGATGCCCAAGGTAGAGGCTTAGGTTCTCCACCCCCAGATGACTTTAAATTCACTCTTTTTTAAAGCACAGCATCCAAATGCCATGTTTCTAGTGCTATGCTGGGGAAGTGGAAAATTTTATTGGGGAGAGTTCCCTCCCTTCAGGACCCCCTAGCCCATCCCCTGCACTCCAGGGACTCTGTGCTTGCTCTACATTTAGACAGAACATTTCTTCTTTATAAAGCAGGATGACTTCCATCTCCCTAGTCCCCATTTCAATGACCTGGTAAGAAAGGAGTTCCAAGCCTAGGCGCCCCAGGAACCACCTCACACCTCAGCATTGGTTTCTGTTGTTCTCAGCGTCCATAGATCAAGTTGCTTTCCCCGCTCAGGGCCTGTAGGCTTCCTGCCACCAGAGACAAGAAACAGAAACACCTACGCGGTGCTCTCGGCTGCAGGAGACTGTGATTTCAAGACCTTAACTGTCTGTATTAACTCTCTAAAACAGTGACTTGATTTGATTGAAAACACTGGAATAAAACTTGGGGAATCATTCTAATTAGAAGTCTCTTTCAGATTTATTTTAATTCAAGCCAAAAAGAAATAGTCTGTCTTCAAATGTCCTGAATGAGAACAAGTCAGAGGTGATTTTTTTAACATTATTGCCTCATGACTGAGAAGTGTTTATTTATTGGGACTTATTACTAGCCCTGTCCTTTTAAGATGAGAAATAGTATTCATAGTGTTTCATTAAAGAGAAGGCAACATGATTCATGGAGATTAACTGATTTCTGAAGTAAGCCTCTGGTAGAATTTAAAGTTAATTCTATTTGGGAATTTTCACATAATATCACCCTAAATGTGGCATATAACAAACACAGTTCTACATACAGTTAGTTTAGTCATGGTTCTGGTTTCTGTAAACTCATCTGCTCAGCACTGTCCCACTGTACACTGGACCTCCTGCCACCACCCCCACCCCCCACTGCCCCAGCCTCCATACATGTCCACATCAGCAGTGAGGTGTCAAAGGTTGCTCTCCTGGAGCTCTCCGGCAGCAGAATGCACACTCAGGGAGCAGTCGGGCAGGGGGCGGAGGGTGGGAGGTGCTGCAGTTGGCAGACTGCAGGCCCCCCCAGCAGAGCCATATTGCACTCACTGTGTGATTTGCCCAGATATCCAGAACAAATTAAGAGTGATGTGCACCCTGGTTGCTAATCTAGTGCAAAGCCCGCTTAGTCTCCCATGAGACTATTACTCTCCTCCAGCCAAAATTGGAGGAAAGCCCAATTTAACCTACTCTCTCCCACTGCCAGAAAATATGAGGCTGGTATCCCAGAGGAGAAGAAAAAGATCATCCAAATAGAATTGTTCACCACTCCGACTTCCACACCTGCCACCCACCTGTTGCCCTGAATAAAGAAGGACAGCACAGGGTCACCTCTGCCGTTGGCTTTCATCACTTTCAGACAGTTCCCGTTTAAGAAATTGTAGATGCGAATCTTGCCATCTGCACAGGCGCTGATGACCCGGAGGAAGAGAAGGGCCACGTGCAGCACCTCCCTGGAAGGGAGCAGAGCCATAGGCAGTAAACTGCTTGGGTTTGTTGTTGTGGGATTTTTTGTTCGTTTTTGTTTTTATTTTTTGTAGTCCAGGGTACTTTGTGTATGGTTGGGAGGCAGTGGTTTTAATCACTTTAGTCCCTGAAGTGACATTGACCACCATTTTAGAATTCTGTATGTAAACTAGTAACCCTCAAGACAGGGCTGTACTCCCTCCTCCCATTCTACAGTTCTTCCTGCAATTTGATCACAGTTCCAAAAGTAGCCAAGGCCAAGGCCAAGGCCAAGGCCAAGTACACTTGTGTGAAGTCTGTTCTATAGATCATCCTGCTTTTTTATTTGATTCCTAGTTATTAACTTCTACAAAAGTCATTCTGAAAATTATTTAATGTTTTGATTCCCTTTCAAATAGTACTATTAGATAAAGAAAGAAAACAAACAAGTAAAAATGATCATCTTTATATGAAGCAAAACCTGGTATTTGAGCAGTTTCTTCTGGTTCTTAAATTGGTGGCTTTTGTTCTTTCAGTTAAACATCCTGAAGGAAAACTGTACCCAGGCAGGGTATATGAGTTCCCTTCTGTGACAACCAGCAAGAAAAGGGAAAGAAGCAGAAGACTTAGATGCCTCCAACAAAATGCTCCTCACAACAGATGGGTCCCAGTCGGACCCCAGATATGTGGAGTATTCAATTCTGAGAGGTGCACTTAGCCCATTTCTACTGATGATGCTGAAAAGTTGAGTCAGATGCCACCAGTTTATTTGATTGATTTTATATACAAAGCAAGTCCACCCACCCCTGCCATCTCTACTCATCTAAGTCCATCCATGGCCTGGCCCATAGGACCAGTTCTTATCTCCATCTCCCCCTCACCACTCGCATGCACACACACACAAAAACTTTAAGTACACTGATAGATTCTTTAGGGTACAACCTAGGTCACGTTCATCTTTGCATGCCCAGCACAGGGCCTAGCCCATAGCAGGCCCTCAATAAATCTTTGTTGAAAAGTGAGTGTCAGCTCATGTTTCAGAATATGATCATTGCTACAATGTGTTGAAAAAAATAACATCCATTTCATACCATTTGGTGCAAGCCTTGATCAGATCTAATGGCCAGATTAAGACTTTTCAAGGCCCCTACCATTGGCAAAACAGAAATAACAAAGAACTTGAAAGGCAGGAGCATATTTAGCCTATTCAAAGAACAGCAAAGAGGCCAATGTGGCTTGAATCCCTCCTCATGTGATAGGTAGGCGATAGACAGAATAAATTAAATATAAGAAAGTCCAACAAAGTTCTAGGTTTTTCCCAAGATGGAAATACAGTAACTTTATTCGTGCCTTTATTGATTCCTGTAGGGGGAACAGCACTAGGAAAGGTGCCTTGTGGTAGAAGGGTTTGCCTCTTTCTATACCTCCTTTGATCTTGTTGAGCTGGGCCTGCATTTCTCATGCCAGGTTCCTGTGACATTTGGTAGTGCAGCCTATGCCATTATAGCCTACTGATATAAAGCATAGGCTTTGGGATCAGAAACCTGGGATCAAAACCTCATTCTACCACTAACTGGTGGTATAACCTTGAGAAAGTGACTTCTCAGTCTCCAGTTTTTCTCTTCTGCGAAGAGTGGACAGTGATTTCTGCCTCAGAGAACTATTGTTGGGATTAAACTAGTGAAAGTATTTCAAAAACAGCTCAGTACCCGACTTAATTGTGGTTACTATGATCCTAGCATAGACCAGTCTCCTTTCAGGTTTTATCTCTGTTCTAGAAATAGGTCATTTGTCTCCTCCCTTGTTCCTTGTTTATCAAAAGACACTACAAAGAGTGATGTCAATGAAAAGGGAGGAGGCAAGAACTCAAAAAAATCTGCCCTTCCATTAGAGCAGTGAAAAAATGGCAAAAAACCCTGTCTGAATCAAATATTTAGGAACTCTGGAAAATAATCAAAGGCTTACAACAAGCCAGGGAGCATTTAGACAAGAAAGATGGCTTAGACTCAGTATGGACCCTAGTCCTGTTCCTAACTCCCCAGTCCAGGGGTAGCCATGAAAATAGCCCACATTCCTGGTATTGGAGGAAATAGAACTAACCTCATCCATTATGAATTATTTGACCTGCCTAACGGTTTCCTGAAAACTAACAAAAACATTTTTTTTATTTTACCTTACTAGGAACTCACCCAGTACTAAAGCTGCTGCCTGAGGGAACTTACTGAAAACATTTTAGGCTAATATTTTTATCACTGCTGCTTAAGGCAATATATATCTTTTGGGGCAAACAATTGACTAACCAAAAAGCTTGGGAGAAAAATCTGGGGAATAAAATGTCCATAGGGCTATAAAAAGCTAATGCCTATTCCTGGGGCTTTGAACATGCCTGGGAAAGACCTGAAAAAGCCCTAAGCTCTCACTATTGGCTGACTGTGATGTTCTACACAAACAGGAAGTAAGAGCTAAGGAAGAGTTTTAACCAGACTGGCTGAGCATTGAAGGCTTCCATCAATAGCACAGAGCACCTTGGCAAAGAATTGGAGATATTTTATTTCCAGGTGTTCAAGTAAATTTCTTTCCAGTCACTATTATACCACCAAGGCAATAAAATGGAGGCTGCAGTGACCAAACAAGATGAAGAATGTAGACATACCAAACAAATAAAAACCACAACAATCAACAACAAAAACAAACCCTAGAGATAGGGAATTTGATTTCTAGAGTTTTCATATTAAAATAATCAAACTGGAAGAAGAGGGAATACTCCCTAATTCATATTATGAGGCCAACATTACCCTAATACCAAAACCAGGTGAGGAGAACACGGGCCAATCTCTCTAATTAACATATTAGAAAATAACAATTTAAGATCAAAGAATGCCACAATAGAAGAGTTGAGGAACCAAAAATACATAAGACTATAGAAAACAAATTGCAAAATGATAAAATAAGTTATTCTTTACATTAAATGTAAGTGAATTAAACTCTTCAAATAAAAGACAGATTGGAAGAAAAGATTCAAAACAACATGACTCAACTATATGCTGTCTACAAAAGACTCATTTTAGAATCAAAACCACAAAAAAAGTTAAAAGAATGGAAAAAGATACTCCATACCAAATAAGAGCTAAAGTGGCTATACTCACATCACACAAAATAGACTTGCAGACAAAATTGTCAATAGAGACTAAAAAGGACATTATACAGTGACAAGGACATATATAAAGGACTTATATAATGGGTAAATTCACCAAAAAGATATAACAATTACAAATGTATATTTAACTCACTCCAGTACCCCCAAAATACATGAGGCAAAACACCTAACTAAAGGGAGAAATAGAAAACTCAGCAATCATAGATGAAGACTTTAATGCCACACTTTAAGTAATGGATAGATCAACTAGACAGAAGATAAGCAAGGAAACAGAAGATGTGAAAAACATTAGTAACCAACCAGACCTAAGAGATATATACAAAACATTCCACCAAATACCAAGAGAATACAAATTACTCTCAAGAGCACAAGGAACAGTCTCCAGGATAGGGCTTATGCTAGGCCATTCAAAAAGTCTCAATAAATTTTGAAAGATTAAAATCATACAAAGTTCTCCAACTACAATAAGTCAACTTAAAAAAGAATAACAGAAAAAATATGGAAAATTTTCTCATAACAAAATTTATAGCAGTAGATGCCTACATTTCTTCAACCAGTAACTTAAGCTTTCACCTTAAAAAACTAGAAAAAGAAGGTTTTTCTTTTTCTAAACTAAACTCAAACCAAAGAGAAGGAAGGAAAATAAAGCTTGGGACAGAAATCAATGGATTTGAGATTTGAAAAACAAAAGGGAAAAATTAATGTAACCAAAAGCTGGTTCTTTGAACAAGCCTTAAGCTAGATAATTGACAATTATTTACTTAGACTGACCAAGAAAATAAGAGGGAAATCGAAATGACTAAAATTAGAAGTGAAATAGGGCATCACTAATGACTGTTGGAAATGTTCTCTAATTAGTGGCGATGGTTGTACAACATTATGAGTATACTAAAAGCCATTGATTGTGCACAGTAAAATAGTTGTTTCTATGTTATATAAATTATATCAATTTAAAAATTGAAAGAAAAAAGATATTATTATAATATTAGCTATAGAAAAGACATTAAGGAATCAAGGAATTTTTCAAAGATAAGACAGACTGCATAAGCTTCTCTACAGGTCATCATTGCTGTCAGCCTACTTTATATCCTCTGATTGTATTTCTCACATCCATTCTCTCCAACACTGTATGCATAGCCTTAATTTTGGATGAAAACTTAGATCAAGAAGACAGACAGCAACTATATCTGTTTTGTCATCTATGTCTATTCAAAAGTTGGGTATCAGCCCAATCACTGTAACAACTCTCCAGGAAGGCAATCTGTCAAATTAGTCCTCACAAATCAGTTAGAAACATTTGGTGAGTATTTATACATGTACAAGACTAAAATCCATGAGTAGGAGGGGAGGTCATATAAACAAGAGTATTGACCGTGTCCTCCAGATGTCTGTGGATTTGCAAGGTATCAAGACCAATGTGAGTGGTATGTTGGAGCTGTCATTCAGTGGGAGTGAGGATGGTTTAAAGAGATTTCAAAGCTAAAGTGGAGTGGGAAGATCATGGATTCATGGAATAGTGATCTCATCATTGGGTTATCTGGAAACAAATTACTTTCCAACACTTAAACTAAATCCTACTGAATTGTACTTGGAAGGTTTTAAAAGCATATAATTACAATTTTCAGATGAAATCATAAGGTTTGACACCCTTCCTGGGGTCAAGGTTTGATAATCCAGATGACATACAAGCGAGTTACTGCTAATCACCTAGGGGTTGGATAAATCACTGAACACAGGCCCTTCCTAGCACCCACCCATCAAGAAAGCAGCTACATGCCACAGACAGAGAACATACACATGGATACCCAAATCCCCTTCCGTCTCCCACGAAGCCAATGTGCCTGTTCAAGAGGTTCTTTTGAGAGTATAAGGAAATTTAGGGATGTATTGTACTAAATAATTATCCCCTGGTAGATCACCATGGAAGGGCCATTTACTGTTTTAATCAATCAGGATAGCATTTCAACCCCTGGAATTGTTTGTATTGCACTCATAGGAAGAAGAATCATTCATGTAGCACAGGAATGGTACAGAGAAGCCTATAAAACCTATGGCCACAGCAAAATCATTAACTGACCACAATACCCTTTCCAGATATGCCCAGGTGTGACCTCAGACTACCTCTCAAATGGCTCTAAGCAGCCACCACCACTACATTGGGATTGGAATTGTAAAATAAAATCCATTTGCTATCCTGGAATAGGATCTAGCCCACAGACTTTAAGTAAGCTCCTTTAAGCCCTCAGTTATTTTTTTCAATTACAGTTGACATTTAATGTTATTTTATATTAGTTTCAGGCATACAACATAGTGTTTAGACATTTATTTATAAAACTTGTGATCCCAACAGTAAGTCTAATGCCCACTTGGCCCCATACATAGTTATTACAATATTATTGACTATATTCCCTATGCTGTACTTCACATCTTCACAACTATTCTGTAACTACCAATTTGCACTTCTCACTCCTTTCACCTTTTTTACCCAGTCCCAGAACCCCTCTTCCACCTGGTAACCAACAACTTGCTCTCTGCACCTATGAGTCTAGTGTTTGCTTGTTTGTTTGTTTGTTTTATTTGTTCATTTATGTTGTTCTTTAGATTCCACATATAAGTGAAATAGGTCAGGCAAAGAAAGCCCTCAGTTATTTTTAAATCTTGTCACTTGGAACATTTTAAACTTTCATAACACAAGCTTCCTCAGGAAAAGGCCAATTCTAAGAATTTTGGGTTTACTGGAATTAGCATTATTTGGAACAGTTCTGCAAATATTCACATACTTAGTAGGTAATAGATATAAGTATATTACCTGTGTCATAGTATAATCTTCTAAACATTTCTCAAAATCCACATTGAGTATTATTATTTCTTAAGGGAAACAAGTGTGGGGGAGGGGTGAGGACTGGTCAAACAGAGCAGGGTGTGGGGGGGGATTGGTAACAGGCAAGGGAGAAGGAAAAACAAATGGGTGAGGAGCAAAGGGGACAACAGGTCAGTAGGCAGCCGGAGGGACTGATCTGCCAAGAATCAAGGCCTCAGCTGTGACGGGGAAAGGAGACAGCACTGCATTGATTGTTCAGACAGGGCGTTGCAGGCACGTACTTGGGGTGCTTGTAGGCCATGAGGCATCGCTCGTACTTGCCCACCATGCTCCAGGCCATGACCAGGCCATCGGCACTTCCTGAGAGGAGGTGCCACTCATCAAAGCACAGGCACTTCACAGCTCCCTCGTGGCCGCTGAGAGTCTGCAAGGAAAGCTGCCTCTGTTTTCAGCCCACCTTCAACTCCAACTGTGACTCCTCCAAGGGCCAAAGCTGGAAGCTTCTTCAGATAAATTTCAAAGCCACACTGCACCCATCCATGACCCCCACTCACTGGGTATTTAACTTGCCAACTGCTTTGGCTCTAAGAAGGCTGCTGGAGTCCATGCCTCTGTCTCTCCATAGTTCTCTCCCCCATGAAAGAAGAATGTTATCAGGGAGAAGCCTGGCTTCTGGCTGGTCTGCAGCTGAGACAGGCTCCATCTTCCTAGAGCACCAAAGAGGCCCAGGATTCATCATCCTCAACTGCCAGCAGAGTATTCCATCCCAGCTCTTTACCTGGGCCCAGAAGGCACCTGGGCATCCTTGTGCCTGCAAACTCTAACTAGACCACAGTGACAACAAGGTTGGTGGAAAAAAATCTACCCACCTTGCCAGTGGCTTCTCACTGTGATCTTGCACTCCTGGCATAAATGACACCTCACCACCACCCACTAGGGCCAGGGGGTTTCAAGGCCAGAAAGAACATTTTGTGTATGTGAACATTCAAACACTTTCAAAACAGCCAATATTCTTCTCATCAGAGAGTAGAGGGAAAAACAATTGTTACTTTGTTCATTCCCTTACCCATGCCTGAATCAGGGTAGAATATTCTGGAAAAATAAAAGGTACTTTATTGCTGCTAAAATATCCTGAGCCCATCCATAATGCCGAGTCAGAATATAGCCTTCCACTACCACCCCAAGGACCACATGGGCCCTGACATTCCACCAACACACAATGGCTCAGTTTTGGAGGGGGCCTTCCCTTTCAACTCTTTTGGGCTGCCCATGTGGTGACTATAACTTGATTCTCCAGGGTGGCCTATGGAGCAACATGGGGGCAGACCATCAGTCTCCTCCAACCCATCACCACCAGGGCCTCATTCCCTCCGCAGCCCACTGCCCGCACCTTTACCAGCTGAGCCATGGCGATGTGCCACACTTTGACTATCCCTCGCTCACAGCTGCTCACAATGTAGGTGTCATTGATTCTGGTGGCCAAGATGGGGTCTTTGTGTTTAAACGTCTTCAGGCACTTCCCTGTCTCTACATCCCACTCTGAAAGCAAGGAGAGAGAAAGGTGGTGGGTGGAGGGAGAGGTTAAGAAGGGGATGAAGGCAGGTTACAGAGAAGTTCTACACCCCATTACAGAAGCTAAGATCATTGGAGCCCATCAAGTCAGACCCCAGACAGCCTTTGCCTGGGCTGGCACCCCACAGGCTCTCCAACAGCTCCAACCACATGCAACACAGAGCTTCCTGCTCATGGGAGAGCCAGCAATGCCTAGACCCTGGGTGTAACCAAGGAACTTAGCCTTAGGGTCCAAGTGCTAGACAGCTCATTGCCAATGAGACTCCTTCTCAAGCCTCAAAAATGCTTGCTATGGTGATGTTGGGAGAATGATGATGGTTTGTGTTGTGTGGCACCATTCTTCCCAGATGCTATGCTTCTGACCCACACTTCTACGCCTAAAGAAAAGAAAGCTATCTATTTTCACTCACATTTTTAAATATTTCCAAATCTGACTAGGATTTTACTAATTGAGAGATTGTCACAGCTGGGAGCAGGTTTAATGCTGCTTCTACATAGATGGTGACAGAGCAACAGCCTAGGGCACTGGTGCCCAACCTTTTTGGCACTCAGGACTGGTTTCATGGAAGACAATTTTTCCATGAACCAGGGTGGTGGGGTGTTGGGAGACAGGAGGCAAAGGTCAGGCAGTAACTTAAGTGAAGCTTTGCTGGCTTGGCCTACCGCTGCTCAGCTCCTGCTGTGCAGACCGGTTCCTCACAAGATGTTGGGGACCTCTGGCCTAGGGCACTGCAAGTTGGGTGAATATGAGAGTAAATGGGTGAGTGGGAGAACAGAGCTTAAAGGCAAATATTGAAAGTAGTCACCAAGAATTCAGGGATGAGAACATTAAAGTCAGTTTCATCAGCCCCCAAAGTACTTCCCAAGCAACAGAATGTATTACCTAAGACAAAATAACCACAGCTGATACTTGTATAAACACTAACAATGGGCCAGGCATCATTCAAAGTGCTTGACATGTATTAAGTCATCTTCACAAGACAACCACTATTATTCTTTCCCACTACACAGGTGAGGAAATTGAGGCATAGAGAGGTTCTGCAACCTGCTCAAGATCACATAGGTGGTTAGCAGATTAAGGTAGCATTTGAACCCAGGAAGTCTGGATGCAAGGCCATACCCTTGACCTTGACATGGTAAAGTTAACCAGGTAGATTAACTTTAACTACCTGAGAATGTTTTTTTTTCTTTTTTACATATATATTGGCCCTTTTATCAAATTAGGTATGTGAAAATTGAAAGAGGAATTAAAATATTCATTACAAGGTGCCCTGGTTTAAAGAATTTAAGAAGTGGGGACTTACCTTTCAGATCTCCAATGGTCACTTTTTCTTTCTATTTTGGTAACCCAAGCAGGTAGGAAAAGCCCAGGGGAAGCTGGCAGGCTGGTGGCCAGAGCCAGGGTTAGGGTAAGAGAGATCTTTTGATATTTTCTCATCATGTGCATTAGTTTTGACTTCTTAAATACTGCATTAAAATATGTATCTTGATAACTGAGGGGCTTTCTTTTTGGTGCCCCCTGATGTTTTACACCTGAGGCAAAGGCCTAACTTCCCTTGCCCTATTATGGTCCTACCTGGGGTCCCACAAGACTCTCTGAAGCTTGAGTCTTTGCCTGCCTTTCCACCATCAGACCCTCCCTCTTTCATCCTTTCTGCTTTCCTTCTCAAAGCAACAATGGCAATGAGACTTTCATTCAGGCTGAGGAGGACAAAGAGGTAGAGAGTATCTTAAGCACATGTATCTGCAAACATAACACCACCACATTCTCCCTTTCCCACATTTTTTCCTCTATCTATCCCTAACATGCTGTCATTTCCTGGGTCCCTTGTTTTTTTCCCTTCAGTCTTTCCTCCTGATTTTCACAGAACATCTCACTCATAACTGGGGCTTCCATCTTTCATTATAACTGAAAACCACCAGATCGACAGATCTGGAGCTCCAGACCAGTATAGCCTCACCTGCATCTTCCCACTGCAACTCTCACCTGGATAGTCTCAGGAATCCCACACTCAATTTGTTAGCTTTCCATTGCTGCTGCAACAAATTCCCACAAGCTTAGATACTGAAGACAACACAAATTAACTATTTTACAGAAATCTGACCTGACCACAAAAGGCTAAAATCAAGGTGTTGACAGGGCTGTGTTCAGGCTGTGTTCATTTATGGAGACTCTGGAGCTTGATTTCCTTGCCTTTTCCACCTTTTAGGGGTCACCCACATCCCTTGGCTCATGAACCTCTCCTTTCATCTACAAACCAGCAGTGTTGCATCTCTCTGACCATTCTTTCATAGTCACATATCCTTGTTTTTTAAGATTTTATTTATTTTTTTAGAGAGGGGAAAGGAGAGAGAAAGATAGGGAGAGAAACACAGATGTGTGAGAGAAACATCAATCAGTTGCCTCTTGCATGCCCACAACCTGGCCTGCAAACCAGACATAAGCCATGACTGGGATTTGAACCAGTGAGCTTTTGGTTTGCAGCACAATGTTCAACCCACTGGGCCACACCAGTCATGGCAGTCACATGTCCTTTTGATCACAGAAAAGAAAGTTTGTTTTTAAGGATCCATGTGACTACCCATGGGTCCACACTGAAAACCCAGGATAATTTCTCCACTTAAAATTCCTTAACTTGAGACTTCCCACCAAGATAGAGGCATAGGTAGACATATTGTGCCTCCTCACAGAACCAACAGAAGGACAATAACAAATTTAAAAATAAAAAATAACCAGAACTGCCAGAAAATCAAACTGTGTGGAAGTCCAACAACCAAGGTGTTAAAGAAGAAACATTCAACCAGCCCAGTAGGAGGGGCAGGTATGGGTAGCTTGGGTGGAGAGGACTCATGGCAAGGTGGCAGCTGGTGGACTGGTTGAGGTGGTAGCTGGCACAGCAGGTGGTCCCATATTAGCGTGTGGATAAACTGGGAGGAACAACTGGGGAGCAAGACAGACCACATACTCCCACATAATTCAGGATTCCAGTGCGGGGGAATAAAGCCTGAAAAACATGACTGAAAAACCTGTGGGGGTTCAGGTGGCAAGAGAAACTCCCAAACTCACAGGAGAGTTCATTGGAGACAGCTACAGGGTCCTACAATGTACACAAAACCACCCACTTGAAATCAGCACCAGAAGGGCCAAATTTGCTTGTGGGTAGCAGAGGAAGTGACTGAAAGCCACTGAAAGCTGAGCAAGTGGCATCGTTCCCTCTCGGACCCTTCACCCACATACAGTGCCACAACACAGCATTGTTGGTTGTGCTGCCCAGCCTAGTGAATACCTAAGACTCCATCCCTTACTATGAAACAGGCTTGCCAAACCAACAAACAAAAAATGGCCCAAGTGAAAGAACAGACCAAAGATCTTATAGGATAAATGGAGGCAGTCTGGTTTCCTCACCCAGGTGTCTGGGTAACTAAGGGAAGCAGCATTTCAACAGCCTTGAATGGACCTGATAAGTAGTGTTCTCATAGCCTTGAGACTGGGTCTGATAAACTATTCCCATAGCATGAAGTGGGCTCGCATGCACAGAATTATGTTATGTTAGTTATGTATGTTGTCATGTCATGTCATGCCATGTCATTTTATGGCAGTTTTCTGGCTTTGTTCTTCACTAGTACTTGAACAGGTAAGGACTCCTTGCTGGGGGTGATGATGAGAGACACGCAAGGGGACAGGTGCCACAATGGGTACCATGCTGGGGAGCAAGGGCCATGACATGTGCCATGCAGATAGACATGCAGCTTGCAGCATGCATGGATCACTCACCCATGAATAAAGGCATGCCAGACATCCCAATGGCTCAGTGAACATTTTCCATCTGCACGAATACCATGAACCTTCCCAGCCTTGAAGGACTGCAACACAGCTCCAGAAAAAATACAACTAAGCATGAAGAGATAGCCAACCTATCAGATGCAGAGTCCAAAACATTGGTAATCAGAATGCTCACAGAAATGATTGTGTATGGTCACAAAATAAAAGAAAAAGTGAAGGCTATGAAAAGTGAAATAAAGGAAAATGTACAGGAAACCAACAGTGAAGGAAAGGAAACCAGGACTCAAATCAACAATGTGGAGCAGAAGGAAGAAATAAACGTTCAGCCGGAGCACAATAAAGAAACAAGAAATCACAAAAATGAGGAGAGGCTTAGGAACCTCTGGGACAACTTTAAATACCCCAACATCTGAATCATAGGGGTGCCAGAAGAAGAAGAGGAAGAGCAAGAAATTGAAAATTTATTTGAAAAATTAATGAGGGAGAACTTCCCCAATCTTCCCCAGCAAAGGAAATAGACTTTCAGGAAGTCCAGGAAGCTCAGAGAGTCCCAAAGAATTTGGATCCAAGGAGGCACCCCAAGGCACATAATTACATTATCCAAGATTAAAGATAAGGAGAGAATCTTAAAGGCAGCAAGAGAAAAGGAGACAGTTACCTACAAAGGAGTTCCCATAAGACTTTCAGCTGATTTCTCAAAAGAAACCTTGCAGGCAAGAAGGGGCTGGAAAGAAGTATTCCAAGTCATGAAAGGCAAGGACCTACATCCAAGATGACTCTATCCAGCAAAGCTATCATTTAGAATGGGAGGGAAGATAAAGTGTTTCCCAGATAAGGTCAAGTTAAAGGAATTCATCACCACCAAGCCCTTATTATATGAAATGTTAAAGGGACCTCTGCCTGTAGATCTCCTTATCCTCAAGACCACACTCAAATAGCTTCCTGTCTGTGGTGCTGTACATCTTGCTCTTACTTCTGTGGTCCATTAGAATTCTGCATGTTCCTTAGGAACCAATATGATTTAGAGTCAGACAGCCCTGGGTTCAAATCCCCACTCTACCACTTAGCAGATTCAATTTAGAGCAAGTTATTTTTCTCTCTTAGTTTGGATCCCTCTTCTGTACCACCTCATAGTGTTCTTGTGAGGGTTAAATAAGGTAATACATATAAAGCACCTATCACAGTCACAAAGTTAGTACTCAATAGATGGCAGTTGTTATTATTCACATTTTTATTATATCCCCCATTATATAAACATACGTTTTTTCATTATGAGATGATGAGCTTCTTGAGGAAATAAAAAGCCATATTGCAAGAGCCATATTATACTCATTTTCCCTTAACACTTAGCACAGTGTCTAGCATATTGTAGGTGGTCAACCAATAGCTGTCATAGGGATGGATTAATAGATAAATAGATGGACAGATGGATGAATAAGAGTAAATATGATGCCTTGAGAAATGAGAAAAATATGTATTTTAGCAACCAATGGATTGGGGGAAACTTCTTTGAAAGTTTAGGGCATTTCTTTCTTACCTTTCACCTGGCAATCTCTTGCTCCAGATACAAGCCTGTTCTTATATAAATCCATGCATGTGACTGTCCCCTGGTGGCCGTTGAAGATTCGTACACACGCCCCACTTTTCAGATCCCAGTATCTGCAGGAATTAAGCCAAAAAAAAAATATTTTTGACATTTTCTGAGCACCCAAGGGATCATACTGTAGAGAGTTCTTGTAGATCAAGAAGCAGTTGGAAGGCACAAAAGTTTCCAGGTAAAGCTCAGAAGCCCAATTTGAATCTCAGTTGTAGTACTTATTAGGTGTAACTTTGGGGAAATTACTTAATTTCTGTGTCAGCTTTATTTCCTCAATGATAACACAGAAATGATAATAATAGTAGTTACCACATGGGATTTTGTGAGTAGTTACCACATGGGATTTTGTGATAATAGTAGTTACCACATGGGATAATAATAGTAGTTACCATATGAATGCAGTAATTGTCAACCCAGGGTTATTTCCACCCCAGGGAACTTTTGACACTGTCAGATATTTTTGGTCATCACAAGCGAGGAGAAAGGTGCTTCTGGTATCTAGTGTGTAGAGTTCAAGGATGCTGTTAAACATCCTACAATGCACAGGACTGTCTCCACAGAAAGAATATTCCAGCCCTAAACATCAATACCACTGATGTTGAGAAACCCTGCATTAAGGCATGTGACATTAGAACAGGACCAATGTGTAGAAAACGCTTGGTAAATGTTAGTTGGCATTAGTTGGCATAGTTAGTTGACAGGGTCCTGAGACTGACCACCAGGCCTAGGGCTCATGGCATTGATTGGATGGTAAAGCTGATCTTCAAATGAGAATGACAGAACAATTTACCACAGCCACTTAGATCTAAAATATTTTATGAGTATTTCTGAAAACATATCTAAGAGATATATGGAAACATGTGTGAGTCGCACTGGTTTTTTAATAAACAAACTTGCCTGAGGTCTCATTATGACAGATTTCCACCTCAGGCAGATTGCTCCTGTGACAGGGCTAAGTGTAATGTTTAGGTAGCAGATTCTGAAGCCAGGATGCCCGAGATCCAACCCCAGGCCCAGCACTTCCTAGCTGTGTGATCATGGATAAGTTACTGAACCACTCTGTTCCTCAGTTGTCTCAGCTGAAATTGGCAGCAATAGTGTTGCTTACTTCATTGACTTATTATTAGATTTGGCAAATAATAAATGATTAATAATAACACAAAATAATAATTAATAATAACATATTCTTTGAATGTGTTAAACTTTCCCTTCTAATGTTACCAAAAGTGCTATGACCTTACCTGTTTGTCAGAGCCTACTATGCATTCACAATGTGTTTAGCCATGTCCCTGTAGTCTGACCAAAAGCATGTTTTGAATTATTGTTTCTAGCAACATGGTCAACCATGAAGCCACATTGTTTTTCTTAATTTATGCATAAAATATATTTGATAACACTTATAGAGTAACAGGAATAGAAGCAAATTCCTTGATTTAGTAAACTTATAAACCAAGTCATAACTGCAAGCATAAGCTTAATATAAGCATAAGCTTTAGATCAGGGGTGTCAAATTCATTTTCACCAGGGGCCACATCAGCCTCGCAGTTGCCTTCAAAGGGCAGAAATAATTTTAGGAATGTATAAATGCAACTACTCCTTAACTCTTAAAGAGTTGAAATTACATTCAGCCCTTCAAACAGGAGAACAAGACAAAGGTGGCCACACCCACTGCTACTGCTTTCCTGTGAAGCCTAGGAAAAGTTAGAATGAAAGAAAAAGTAGTATAATTATTAAAAAAGAACATAATATATTATCATTATTTCCAGTTGATAAGATCATCTACATAGACAAATCAACTCAACACACATACTTTTAGAGTTAATAAGGAATGTTATCAGGGTTGCTGGACACAAAATCAAACTACGAAAATTGATATCATTTCTCCACACCAGCAATAACCAAAGGAAAAAAGATACCATTCACAACAGCAATAAAAGTATAAAGTTTTAGGTATTAAATAAGAATACAAAAGCCTTTTATTTTTTTTTTTTTTACATTTTCATTTCTAAAAAAGAACAAGCAGTCTATGAATTCAATGCAACCCCAATCAAGACTAGTTAGGTTTTCTTGAGTCAATAAACTTACACTAATAACTCAAAAAATATACACCATAGCTAAGCTACATTACCAAAAGCATGATATGGGAGAGAGGAAGATGGCATCAGGGTAGGAGGGAGCAGATTCCACTTTCCCCTGCACATGGGAGAAAATCCTAGCCCATCCATGGAGTAAAAGAGCAAACAACCAACAGTATCTCAGCATATATGAAAATAAGAGACCAAAAATTGTAGTGGAACTGAAAAGCCAGACGGTAAGGAGAGTGCTTCAGGACAATAAGGTCCCAGAGGTCCAGGGGGGCTGCAGCCACAGGCTCGGCACCCACTGCCAGGTCCGCCACAGGGTCCTTGGGAGAGAGCCGGGGCAACTGCTCCCTCCCCAGCCAAACAAGGTCTGAGCAGCACTGGGAGAGACCTGGTTGCTTGAAGTCACAGGCAGGGGACTGACAACTAAGTAGCAAACACACAGGGGCAGTGAGCACCCACAGAGTCTGTGGACGCCCTCAGAGTTGAAAATTGCACAGTGACAGGCCCTGATCTGGATAGTCGCTGGTCTGGCTAGAGAATTGGGCTGTGGGAGAGGCCAACCACTGTATGGAGTGGCAGGCTTGAGAAGGAGGAATTTTTCAAAAAGAAAAAGTGAAAAGACAGACACTGTTTGGGGAATTCTCCTGTAGCAATCACTCTGGCCTCCCTGCCACCCAGCCGGGCAGTGATCCGGAGGTTACATGGAGGTTGCGATCCGGAGGTTGTGCAGAACACCCCGTGTACCCTCATAGCACTGGGAAGGGTGAGGCAGCCTGGCCCAGCGTACACACAAATGCATCCCCGCACCCCATCCCACATCGATAACCCCATGGAAAGGCCTGGATCCCACATGCAAGGCGTAGGGGAGAGGTGCCAGGATAGCTCCGGGGAGAGTACAAGCAGCCGACTGAGTGCAGATCCGGGAGGAAGAAAAGCCATACAAATCGCCTCTCAGCCTGCTGCACCCAGAAAGACCAAAAAAACCAATTTGGCCACTTTGAAACCAAGAGGCTTTTTTATTTTATTCTATTTTTATTTTTTAATAATTTTTAATTTTTAATTTTTATTATTTATTTCTCCTTCAATTCCTTTTTCCTCTCTTTCTTTCCTTCTTTATTCTTTCTTCCTTTCTTTCCAAGTTTACCTTTTCTTCCTTCCTTCATCTGCCTTTTTTTTTGTTTTAATACCTAAAAGTGAGACAAAAACAAACAAACAAACAAAAAACCCTGGAACAGTGAAAGGACCTGAGTTGGACCAAAAAAAGGGGGCACCACAACAGCTGAGACAATTTTCACTTTGCTATTACAGAGAACCTGCAAGTTATGGCATATTTGTATTATTATTATTTTTTTCATTATTCTTACATCTTTTATTTTAATAGTATTTTTGTATTCTTCTTCTTTCTGTATAATCTGCTTTGCTTGGCTGGTCATATTGTATTATTTGACAGGTTTCCCCTGTTCTCTCTTTCATAGTGTCTTGCTAATTTACTGTCCTTCACTTCACTTGTGTTCTATTAGCACACTACTCAAGGTTCTATACTCCCTATTCTTGTTATCTAGATCACATAGATTCTGTCATATGATTGTTGCTCTAATATTATTGTAAATAATAGCTGTTCCATACAATTGTAAATACTATACAACACCCCTCCCAGATCTTAGCCCACTTCACAGTTTCCTGAACTCTATTACTGTAGTGGTTAACTCTATTCTCACACACACTACACCTATTTACTATTCTTTCCTCTCACCTTACCTTAGAATCTGACCTCCCACAACCTCACTGCTTTCTAGATCCAACTCACAATCCTTCCCTCCCCAAAAAGAATCTTATCTTCTTTCCATCCTTTCTAAATAGTGGCTAGTTGGGTGGAAGATCACGGTTAACATTATACATAGCCAAAGGATCTCCTATCTCTTCTCTACTTGCTGCTACTATAAATATCATAGAATACTCTCCTGCTGTCTTAAATCATTTTGCCTTCCCCCTCCAAATGATAAAAAAAAAAAAGAGTAGGTGGAAGCAGTGAACACCAGGATACCCACTGGAAGAGGAAACCCAAGAAAAAAGAACCACTACCAGATAACAACAAAAGAAGGTGAAGGAGGAAGTGGAAACCACACAAACCTCAATCCAGGGCCTATCTGGAAATATAACTAAATAGCAGAGAAATTACCCAGAACAAACAACTGAACAAGGGCAAGAGAGAATCCTCAAAACCTTGTACACATGGAAGAACCAGCTTCAACACAACCTGCCCTCACCAGCACAACAAAATACAAGAGGTGGTGGACAGAGTGACCCTCAGTTAACTAGCTGGTGGGAAGGACCCACCAAAGAAAGACCCAACAACAATCAAAACCCAAAGACGAATACAGAGCCAACTTAAATGACAGTCCAAGACCAGTGAGATAGGGAGATAAAGGAGACTGCACCACTGAATCCCACAGGTATTCTACCACAGAAGTTCACACCATAAACACAGGGAGCCACAACAGACCAATTTAAGAAGCTGAGGTTAACAAGAAGAGACTCACAAAACAGTGGGAAGACAAGGAAACAATTCCCAAATGAAAGGAAAGGAGGAAGCCTAAGAAAGAATGCTAAATGAAATAGAGGCAACTCAACTATCAGATATTGAATTCAAAGCAATGGTTATCAGGAAGCTCAATGAGCTCACAATGAGCTACCAGAAACTACAGGGAAACTGCAATGAACTCACTGCAAACTATATCAACATGAAAAAGGAAATAGAAATTATCAACAAGGGCCAAAAGGAAATGAAGAATAGAATTTCTGAACTGAAGAACACAGTAGAAGGAATGAAAAGCAGGACTGATGAAGCAGAAGACTGGATCAGCAAATGGGAGGACAAAGTAGAAAAAAAACACACAAAAAGAGCAAGAAAAGGGAAAGAGGCTCAGAAAGAATAAAGAGGTATTAAGAGAAATGCAAGACAACATGAAACTTAATAATATCCATATAATAGGGATACCAGAAGAAGAAAAAGAGCAAGGCATAGAAAAACTATTTGAAAAGGTAATGATGGAGAACTTACCTAATTTGATGACAGAAAAAGTCACACAAATTCAGGAAACACAGAGAGTCCCAATCAAGAGGAACCCAAGAAGGCCCACTTCAAGACACATCATAATTAAAATGGCAAAATTTCAAGACAGAGAGAGAATCTTAAAGGCAGTGAGGGAGAAACAGGAAGTAACATACAAGGGAGCCCCAATAAGACTAACAGCTGATTTCTCAATGGAAACACTCCAAACCAGAAGGGAATGGCAAGAAATATTCCAAGTAATGTGAAACAGAGGTCTGCAACTAGGGCTACTTTACCCAGCAATGCTCTCAATCAAGAAAGAAGGCCAAATAAGGAGCTTCCCAGACAAAGGAAGTCTAAAAGAATACACCTCCACCAAACCAGCTCTGCAAGAGATGCTAAAGGGACTACTTTAAGGTAAGGAAGGAAAAGAGACAGACAGAGAGAGAGAGAGAGAGAGAGAGGAACACACGTACATAAACGGCAATGAATAAGTACCTATCAATAATAACCTTAAACGTAAATGAACTAAATGCTCCAATCAAAAGACATAGAATAGCTGAATGGATAAGAAAACATGACCCACACATATGCTGCTTTCAAGAGACCCACTTCAGGATAAAAGGCATGCACAGGCTGAAAGTGAAGGGCTGGAAACAAATTTTCCAAGCAAGCAGACAGGGAAAAAAGCCGAGGTAGCAATACTCGTATCAGACAAAACAGACTTCCAAAAAAGGGCCATAAAGAGAGACCCAGAAGGTCGCTTTTATAATATTCAAGGGAAGAATCCACCAAGAAGACATAAACATTGTAAATATATATGCATCCAACATAGGAGTACCCAAATACATAAAGATAATCTTGGAGGACTTCAAGAAAGATACAGACAGCAACACAATTATAGTGGGAGATTTTAACACCCCACTGTCAAAAATGAACAGATCTTCCAAACAAAATATCAACAAAGATATTGTGGCATTGAACAATACCCTAGATGAAATGGACTTAACTGATATATACAGAGCCCTTCATCCCAAAGAAGCTAAACATACATTCTTTTCAAATGTACATGGAACATTTTCAAAGATAGACCACATGATAGGACACAAAACAAGCCTCAACAAATTCAAGAAAATTGAAATCATGCCAAGCATTTTCTCTGACCACAAGGAATTGAAACTAGAAACAACCCCAAGGGAAAAAAACCCAAACATTCAAAATCATGGAGATCGAATAGCATGCTATTAAATAATGAATGGGTCAAGAATGAAATTAGGGAAGAAATCAAAAAGTTTCTGGAAACAGACGAAAACGAGCTCACAATAACCCAAAACTTATGGGACACAGCGAAGGCAGTCCTGAGAGGGAAGCTCATAGTGATACAGGTCTACCTAAAAAAGATGGAAACATTTCAAACAAACAACCTAACCCTACATCTACAAGAACTCAAGGAACTGTGGTGGATACCGGCCAGCATTATCCATCTCTGCTGCAGATGCTCATTGAAATGCGAGAAAAGCGTGCTCCCCACTAGAGAGAATGGCCCTTCTATCCCTATTTTCCCACAGGACCTGGTTGTCTCTGTGTATGTTTTTCTTGTATTTCAATGAGCATCCACAGCAGAGATGGATAATGCTGGCCAGTATCCACCTCAAAGAACAACAAAGACAGCCCAGAGCAAGTAGAAGGAAGGAAATAACCAAGATCATAGCAGAATTAAATGACATAGAGACTAAAAGCACAATTCCAAGGACCAATGAATCCAGGAGCTGGTTCTTTGAAAATATAAACAAAAATGACAAGCCTTTAAGCTGGCTCATCAAGAAAAAAAGAGAAAACACCCAAATAAACACAATCAGAAATGAAAGAGGAGAGATTACAACTGATACCACAGAAATACAAAGGATTGTAAAAGTTACTATGAAGAACTGTATGCCAAGAAATTTGAAAACCTAGGTAAAATGGACAAATTTCTAGAAAAATATAATCTTCCAAAACTCAATGATAAAGAAGCAGAAAGCCTGAACAAGCCAGTAATAGCAGATAAAATTGAAGCAGTAATCAAAAAACTCCTGACACACAAAAGCCCTGGATCAGATGGTTTCACAGGAGAATTCTACAAAGCATTTAAGGAAGAGCTAACCCCTATCCTTCACAGACTATTCCAAAAAATCCCAAAAGATGGAAGACTCCCAAACTCTTTTTATGAGGACAATATCATCCTAATCCCAAAACCAGATAAACTCAAAACAAAGAAAAAACTTCAGGCCAATATCACTGCTGATCATAGATGCTAAAATCCTCAACAAAATATTGGCAAACCACATCCAACAATACAGTAAAAAGATCATACACCATGACCAAGTGGGATTCATTCCAGGGATGCAAAGATGGTACAATATTCGCAAATCAGTAAATGTAATACATCACATAAACAAAAGCAAAGACAAAAACCACATGATCATATCAATAGATGCAGAAAAAGGCATTTGATAAGGTACAGCACCCATTTATGATAAAAACACTCTGCCAAGTGGGAATAGAGGGAGCATTCCTCAACATCATAAAGGTCATATATGAGAGACCTACAGCCAACATCATACCCAATGGGCAAATACTAAAATCTTTTCCACTAAGATCACGAACAAGACAAGGCTGTCCACTTAAACCACTTCTATTCAATATATATTGGTAGTTTTAGCCACAGCAATCAGACAAGAAAAAGAAATAAAAGGCATCCAAATCAGAAAGGAGGAAACAAAATTGTTACTGTTTGCAGATGACATGATAGTATACATAGAAAATACTATAGACTCGGCCAAAAAACTGCTTGACCTAATAAATGAATTTGGCAAAACAGCGGGATACAAAGTCAATATCCAGAAATCAAAGGCATTTCTGTACACCACCAATAAAACAGCAGAAGCAGAAATTTTAAAAAATCCCATTTGAAATAGCAAAAAGAAAAATAAAATACCTAGGAATAAACCTAACCAAAGAGGTAAAAGACCTGTATTCAGAAAACTACATAACACTGAGGAACAAAATCACAGAAGACACAAACAAATGGAAACATATACCGCGTTCATGGATTGGAAGAATGAATATCATCAAAATGTCCATACTACCCAAAGCAATTTACACATTCAATGCAATACCTATTAAAGTACCAATGGCTTATTTCACAGACATAGAACAAACACTTCAAAAATTTATATGGAACCATAAATGATCCCAAATAGCCGCTGCAATTTTGAGAAAGAAGAGTAAAGTAGGAGGGATCACAATACCTGATACTAAACTGTATTACAAGGCCACTGTAATCAAAACAGCCTGGTACTGGCATAAAAACAGGCACATGAACCAATGGAACAGAACAGAGAGCCCAGAAATAAACCCAAGTCTCTATGGTCAATTAATATTTGACGAAGGGGGCAGCAACATAAAATGGAGTAACAATCACCTCTTCAAGTGGTGTTGGGAGAACTGGACAGCTATGTGCAAAAAAATGAAACTTGAGCACCAACTTCCATCTTACACAAAAATAAATTCAAGGTGTATTAAAGACTTAAATATAAACCATGACACCATTAAAGTCCTAAAGGAGAACATAGGCAGGAAAATCTCAGATATTTCAGGCAGAATCATTTTTACTGACATGTCCTCTAGAGCAAGGGACATAAAGGAAAGAATAAACAAATGGGATCTCATCAAAATAAAAAGCTTCTGCACAGCTAAAAAAAAAACAGTATTAAAATAAAAAGAGAACCAACTGTATGGGAAAACATATTTGCCAATGATACCTCGGACAAGGGTTTAATCTCCAAAATATATTAAGAACTTACATGACTCCACTCTAAGAAGACAAGCAACTCAATTAACAAATGGGCAAAGGACTTGAACAGACACTTCTCCAAGGAGGACATACAGAAGGCCCAGAGACATTTGAAAAGATGGCCAATATTGCTAGCTATCAGAGAGATGCAAATTAAAACCACAATGAGATACCACTTCACACCAGACAGAATGGCCATCATAAACAAAGCAACCAACAAGTGTTGGAGAGGTTGTGGAGAAAAGGGGACCCTGGTGCACTGTTGGTTGGAATGCAGACTGGTACAACCACTATGGAAAACAGTATGGAACTTCCTCTGAAAACTAAAAATGGATCTTCCTTTTGATCCAGCAATTCCACTGCTGGGATTATATCCTAAGAATCCTGAAACACCAATCCAAAAGAACCTATGCAACCCAGTGCATAGGTTTGCAGCACAATTTACAATAGCTAAGTGCTGGAAGCAACCTAGGTGCCCATCAGTAAATGAGTGGATCAAAAAACCATGGTACATTTACACAATGGAATTCTATGCAGCAGAAAGAAAGAAGGAGCTCCTACCCTTTGCAACAGCATGGATAGAGCTGGAAAGCATTATGCTAAGCAAAATAAGCCAGGCAGTGAAAGACAAATACCATATGATCTCACCTTTAACAGGAACCTAAACAACAAAACACAGAAACAAGCAAAATACAGTCGAAGACACTGAAATAGAGGACAGGCTGACAGTGACCAGAGGGGAGAGAAGAGGGAATTTCAGGGGAGAATGAGAAGGGTTTACAGGAACAAATATAAAGAACACATGGACAAAAACTAGGGGTGGGGTTAGAAATGGGAGGGAGGTGGGGAAGGCTGGGTGGGTGGGCTGGAATGGGAGTAAAAGGCAGAAAACTGTACTTGAACAATGATTAAAATAAAATAAAAAAAAAGACTCACTTCAGATTGAAGGACATACACAGACTGAAAATAAAGGGATGGAAAAAGATTTTGTAAAAATGGAAACAAACACACACGCAAAAAGCTGGGGTAGCAATACTTACACCAAACAAAATAGACTTTTAAAAAGGCTATAATAGGAGGAGAGACAAAGAAGAACCCAGCAATTCCACTTCTGGGTATTTATCTGAAGAAACTCTAAAGACTAAATCAAAAAGACTAAATCAAAAAAACATATACATCCATATATTCACTGCAGCATTATTTACAGTAGCCAAGATAACCAAAGTGTTCATCAATAGACAAATGGATATAGAAGAAGTGGTGCACATATACAGTGGAATATAACTCAACCATAAAAAAGAAATAAAATATTGCCATCTGCAACAACATGGATGGACCTATGGGGTGTTGTGCTAGGTGAAATAAGTCAGATGGAGAAAGACAAATGCCAGATGATGCACATATATGTGGAATTTAAAAAACAAAATAAACAGAACAGAAATAGACTCATAGATACAGTGAATATTTTAATAGTTGCCAGATGGAAGGTGGTTGGGGGATGAGTGAGAATAGGTAAAGAAATTAAAGAAAGTACAAATTGGTAGTTACAGAACAGTCATGAGGATGTAAAATACAGCATAGGAAATATGGTCAGTAATATTGTAATAACTATGTATGGTGTCAGATGGGCACTAGATTTATCAGGGTGATCTCTTTATAAGTTATGTAACTCACTAGGTTAAACACCTGAAACTAACACAATAGGGTACATCAACCATAATTGAAAAATTAAAAATTATTTTTAAAAAAGACTTACTATAAAGCTACCATAATTTAAGACACTGTGGTATTGGTAAAAAAAAAAAATAAGGACATCAACAGAAAAGAATAGAGAGCCCAGAAAGAGATCCCCATAAACATAATCAACTGATTGCAAAGGCTATTCAATGGAATTACAATAGTCTTTTCAATAAAGATGCTGGAATGACTGGACATCCACATGTTAAAAATTGAATTTAGACACAGACCTTACACACTTCATCTTACACCAGAATTAACTCAAAATGATCATAGACTTAAATGTAAAGCCCCAAACCATAATACTTCTAAAAGACAGCATAGGAGAACACTGGATGATATTGTGCATGACAATGACTTTTTAGGTACAACACCAAAGACATGACTGATGAAAGAATTATTTGATAGTATGTACTTTATTAAAATTAAAAAATGTCTTCTCTGCATAAGATAATATCAAGAAAATGAGAAGACAAGCCATAAACTGAAAGAAAATATTTGCAAAAAACACACCTGATCATGGAGTGTTATCCAAAATATATAAAAACTCTTAAAACTCAACAATAAGGAAATAAGTAATTCAAAAAATGAATCAAGATCTTGACAGGCACTTAATCAAAGAAAATATGTGAACGGCAAATGAGCACATGAAATGATGTTCCACATCATAGGCAATCAGGGAAATACAAATTAAAACAAAAATGAGATACCACTACAAACCTATTAGAATAGCCCAAATCCAGAATATTGACAACACCAAATGCCAGTGAGAAAGAATGTGAAGCAACAGAAACTCTCATTTGTCACTAATGGAGCTGCAGAATGGGACAGCCACACTGGAAGACACTTGGTGGTTTCTTACAAAACTAAACATGCTTTTACCACATGATCCAGCAGTCATGCTGCTTAGTATTTACTCAAATGAGTTTACAACTTATATCCATACAGACACCTATCCAGAGATATGTATAGCAGTGTTATTCATAATTGCCCAAACTCAGAAGCAATCAAGATGTCCTGCAGTAGAAGAATGAAAAATAAACTGTGGTATATCCAAACAATGGAATACCACAGTGTGAGAGAGGAATTATTTATCAAGCCATGAAAAGCCATTGAGGAACCTTAAACACATATTACTAAGTGAAAGAAACAAATCTAAAAAGGCTACATACTATATGGTTCCAACTATTAAACAATCTGGAAAAGGAAAGCTATGGAGATTAAAAATGTCAGTTGTTTCTAGGTATTGGGGAAAGGAGGAAGGATAAATAGGCAGATCATAAAGGATTTTTAGGGCAGTAAAAATATCCTGTATGATACTATAACGATGGATACAAGTCATTATATATTCATCAAAATTCATGGAATATACCACACCAACAGTAAACCCTAAGGTAAACTATGAACTTTGGGTGATTATAATGTGTCAGTGTAGGTTCATCAAATGCACAACTCTGCTGGAGGCTGCTGATAACAGGGAAGTCCATTCCTGCATGAGGGCGAGGAACATACAGGGAATCTTAATACCTTCCCCTCAAATTTGCTGTGAACCTAAAACTGCTCTATTGACACTATCTTTAAAATTTAAAAAAAAATAGTTACAAAGAAAGAAAAACAAACCAATGGTCTAGAATAGAGAGCTCACAAATACATTCTTAAATGTCTGCATAAATTCCTACATATGGGAAATTAACATGTGAAAAAATTACACCATAAATCAATGGGGAGGGAGAATTTCAGGTTATTTAATAGTTACTGTGGGGGAAAACTGCTCAATTTGTTTAAAAATAAATAAATAAGCAGAAATTCTACCTAATACCACATACAAACTCTGACTGAAAATAGAGTGAAGAACTTAAATATAAAGTTAATAGAAAAAATGTTTAACAATAACCTGGTCACCTAGAGTTGGGAAGAATCATAGACACAAGACCAAGAAAAGAAAAAAGTTCAATAAACTGATATTTCTTTTACATCAATGTTAAGAATTTTTAGGAGATCCAAGACAGTGGGGAAGTAGGTGGAAGTTACACTCACCTCCTCCCAGGACCAAACTGGAATTACAACTAACATGTAAAACAATCAACCTGAATAACCAACTGATCACTAGGTAACAGAAGTCTTGTAACTAAGGATATACAGAAGGCACATGGAGACTGGTAGAAAGGACATAGATGCAAAAAAAGAGCTAACCCTGCACCCACATTTGGCAGCTGAGAATCAGGAAGAATATCTCAGCTGCAAAGGTCCCCCCTTAGGAACATGGTGTCTCAACCCCATGCCAGGCTCTCTGGCCCACAGCACCAGTGCCAAGAAGAGGAGCCCACATAATATCTGGCTGTAAAAATCAGCAGGGATTCTGTATGCCAGAAAGAGATGGGAGTCTGCCAAAAACCAAGACATGCTCTCAAAGGGCCAACACACAAAATCTTGTTCACAGCCACTAACCCTGGGCTCCAGCAGAGGGGGTATGGCTCACAGTGGGCAGAGTCCTTCGAGAAAAGATTAGGTCCTAAGGCTTTAGGGGGAGAACTGAAAGGGCAGCTGGCAGGGTTCCTCTCCCCTACTACCCACAGATGCCATTTTTCAGAACTCCATAATCTCATGATCTACTTCATGTAATTTATATGTGTGTATATATACATATTACCCTGACTAATACACATAGGAGAAAAGGTTCTACCTCATTAGTAATCAAGGAAGTGAAAATTGAAACTACAATGAGGATTTATTGAATACCCATCATATTCGCAAAAATGTTTAATACTGCCAATACTGTTGAGGACTTATAAGAAGGGGTCTTCTCATACCCTGTCCATGGAATTGTAAGTAAATACAAGCACTTTGGTAAATAATTTAGCACTCCTACCTAGAAATTCCACTACTAAGAATATACCTTTAAAAAATCCACACTACAATTAACAAGACTGTGTCATATATGTGAAAGTTGCTAAGAGAGATCTTAAAAGTTCTCATCACAACAACAAAAAAGTATAACTATGTGTGGTAATGGATATAACTAAACTTATTGTTGTAATCATTTGCAATATACACATATGTCAAATCATTTTGCTGTACACCTAGAACTAAAATGTTGTATGTCAATGTTTTTCTAAAAACTTATATACACAGGCACCCAGAGACAAATCCAAGAACATCTACGGCAGCACTCCTTGAAATGATAAAAAAAAAACTAGAAATAATGCACATATCCATTAACAAAAGAATAAATAAATGAGTTAAGATACATTCATCCAATAAAATGCTATATATCTCAGTGAAAATAAATTAATTACTGCTACCTACATCATATGGATGAATCTCAACATCGTAGTTCAGTACAAGAATCAAGTTCACATGAACATTTAAAACATAGTTCCATCTATATTAATTTCAAAAATGGACAAACATAATAAATATATTTGGAGATATATAAAAAGAAAAATTATAAAGAAATTTATAAAAATACCAAGGAATAATTAGCATAAATTAAGGATAACATTACCTCTAGCTGAGAGAAGAAAGAGGCAATAAGGGAAAGGCACATAGTAAGACTTGGTGAAGGATAATGCGTTGTTTTTTTGGCCTGAGTAATAAGTGCATGGCTGTTTATTATATTCTTTAAAAATAAATGTATATGTACACTTCAAAAATTATTTTGCTTCTACTTCATATTTCATACCTACAAAAACTACTTTCCCCTGAAGGAATCCATAAAAACAATATAAATTTTGCCTTCATCTAAAGAATGCTAAAAAGATACATTTTGATTCATGGTTTTCAACTAGAAAATAGATTTGATAATTGTTATAAATCTATCTCATTCAAACTTTAGATGATATACAAATTTTTGGTTTTTACCTTGCCAAAAAAGAAAAAATGTTGTGGGTTATTCTAGAAGTTAGTATCACATAGGATAGCTTGCCAATAAATACAAAAAGGAAAAAGCATGCGTGCTTCTTCCACCGGGTAGCTTTCAGCGCTGGGCGGGGTGAGGAAACCACAGCCTCCTTGGACCACTCACCTGATACTCAGGTCGTAACTGCCGCTCAGAAGGAAGTTCTCCTGCTCACACAAGAACAGGGCACGGACACTGCCAGCGTGGCCCCGGAACGCAATGGGTACCTCTTTCACTTGTAGGATGTCCAGGAGCTGGATCTTCCGATTGGATGACACAGCTACCATATCTCCCCCAGAATAGTGGATGATTCTGTTTCTGTCCCACCTGAGTTGCCGGGGAAAAGGGTGGTCTGTGAAAAAAAGTTAGTGCCCTGCCTGGAACTCACTTAGCATGGTGGCTTTCATGGCAGATGAAACAGAAAACTCAAGGCCTTCCAGCCCAGAAACTAGTAGAAGACAAGGCCTAGTATTAATGGATCCTGATAGAGCCCTGCCATAATAAAAAATCCATTTTGAGTAGATTTAAAACCTAAAGACAAATGGCAACCTACCCAAATACTTCTGCTAATTAATGTATGATAGATACATCCCCAAGACAGAACAGAGTAAGCAACATTTCCCAAACTTATTTAACCAAAGAAAACTTTTTTCATGGAAAACCTCAGAGGAACACAGCTGGAAAGTCCTATACCCACGGCACATACCACTGTTTCTTTTTTTTAAACTAGTATCCAATGACCACATATTAAGTTCAAAGTCCTGTGCTTATAGGAACCAAAGGAAATACAAAGGTAAGTAGGATGTGGACCTTGCCCTCAATGAGCTTGCGGTCCAGTAAAACAGGGTGAGTTGAGTTAACTTTCCAATAATTATATTATTAGCAAATAGATAAAATATGAGCAGGATGACCAAATGATTTATTGTTCAAACATTTTTATTGTGAAAGGAGACACATTAATTACTCCAGGACCATCAAGTAAAGCAGGAATGTTTCAGTAAAATGGGAAGTATGGTCACTCTAAATATGAGCAATTTTGTCCTCATTGCATTTGTCACATTTTGAATTCAACAAGTCATCCTCTCTTCTAAAGAATACTTATCACCGTACTACTCATAAAAACTCAAATTTGACTTTCCCCACTTTGTTCTGACTTTCCCTGAAGAACTGGTCAAGATGCAATTTGTTAGTACCATTCAGAGCCAAAAATAAAATAGGGATGGTCTTCACAAACCTTATGAATGGAGAGTGAAGTCCTGGGCCTAAAGCATGGCAGAAAGTTGATTATTAAAAGGTCTTCTTATGATAAATCCAAATGATGTCACACTATGCAGTTATCATAAACACCATTTTCATATTTAACATGGAAAGATATCCACACTGTTATGTTAGAGTAGGTTATAGAAATATGTAAAGCATAACTTCATTTCTATTTAAAATATGTTTATGCATGCAAAAAATCTAGAACAGATACCAATATTAATGGTGGTTATCTCTAGATGACAAGATTATAGATCTTTGCTTTTCTCTATACATTTTCTGTCATTTGGTGGATTTTTTTCCCACTAAGAATACATTACCTCTAAAATTCTAATAAAACACTAAAGATATTTCAAAAAAAGAAAGATTTTATGCACATAAATTTTGCAAAAGTTTGTTGGCTAGCATACCCGAATTTTATAAGGGGAAGTATCTTCTGTACACTGCTGATAATGGTGCAAAAATCAAGCATCTATTCTCATGGTAGTTTGGAGCTAGAGCCTTTCCAAGTAAACAAGGGTCATGGGAACCCTAACATGCCATGTGGGCAATTCAGGGTCTCTGAAGATCTGGATTCAGACCTTAGTACTTACGTATCAGAAAGAATACGGATGTTATAAGTCCCACAGAAAACATTTCTCTCCTCCATCTGGACCTGCTGCGTTTCCTGGTTCTGGTATGCTGTCCACAGGTTGTAGTCATTCTAACAAAGAAATGCTTGGAATCAAAGTATGGCAGCCACTTTACCCACGTACACCGTAGAGTCTCCCCTGCTCAGGACACAAGGGCCCATGGATTCTTCTTCTTTAGGCTGTTGTCATGGTGCTGATGCAGAGGGGCCAATGAGTAGGTAAGAAAGTAATCTATGAGTTAAAAAGTGTTGAGTCCAGAGTCCTAATTCTTCTTCCACCTCTTTCCGTTTCCTGTGTGTCCTGATTCCATGAACTTTCAATGTCCCTGATAGCACAACTTTTCTAAAAATGAGCTCACAAAGGGTATGCTCACAACTAAAGTCACAGGTGCCCTTTAACCAACCACTTCACAGAGAGGGGCTTTCACATTTACATCGAGGAATCTGACAGTACAAAGTATATTCTGGGAACCCAGGCCATATGTAAAATTACTGCTACACACTCTGCATTTGCACTTAAAAGTTTTCATACATCTGCAACCTTAATATCTCCTTACTGCAGCCTCACTAAGTACATCATTTACTCCACAAAGTAGTCTCATCATTTTATGGATGAGGTATCTGAGCCTCAAAAAGGAGAAATCAATATATCAAATCTCAACAGAAGTGCTTGCTGTCCCTTTTCAATTCTTCCTTTATCCCTTCCTTCTTTCCTCCCTTCCTTTCTTTCTTCTTTTATCCTCCTTCCCTTCCTCTTTCCCTCCCTCCCTCCTTTAATCACACACTTTCTGAGCAGCTATGGCATGCCAGGCATGCTAAATTCTGGCATAGATGACTCGACTGGACTCCTAGTTCCAATCTTCTTCCCAGCCATACTCTTCACCCTCCAACAGCAGAGAATAATAATCATACTACCAAGAAACCAAAAACAAACAGAGTGAGTTTATCATGAAAGCAAAGAGGTCCACACCTTCATGTTTGCATCTGGGAGTCCTCCTGGACACATCTCTTCCTAAGTCTCCTTCCAAACCTTAGCCACCTCCGTGCCTGTAGACCCGTCCTCAGGACACCAGCTTTCTTCAGCTCACTCTCCATCTTAATGGATATCACCACTTGGTAAGAGAGTGGTGATAGCCACCTAAAAGTCTCTCCACTCCAGAGTGCAAGCAACTCTGATATGCTGCCTTGAATTTAAAAAGGCTTCCCTGGCTTCCCACAGCCCAGGCTGGAATTCTTGGCTCTTGCTCATCAATTTAGTTTAAAGAGTCTAGAAGCATCATGGTAGAGTCATTGAAAAGAACAAGACCTGAGTTCAAATTCCAGCTGTGCCACTGTCACACTATGAGAACTTGGGCAAGTTTTCTAACATCACAGCCTTCATCTCCACACCCATAAACTGGGAGCAATGCTCTCTACCCGACCTATGTTGGGGATAAAGTACAGAATGTATACAAACCCTTGGCACCATGCCTGGCACACTGTTTGAGCGCAGTACCCATTGCAATCAGCACTGCTCAGAGGTACTCACCTCCACCTTTTCCTAGCACACCCCTTAACTGCTTAGTCTTGCTGCTTCATGTGTTCTCTTCTGGTCTCCATCCCATGTTACCTGTTTATCTCTCTGCTCTTAAATTATACATTTCTAAAATATTAAAAACTGCCTGGTAGTCCTCTTTTGTCAGGCGATTATAGCTACATCACCAAAGGAAGAAGTGAGCTTGTTTCACTATACGTAATAGAGAAACAGGCTTGAAATGAGCAGGTCAGCATTTAACTTGTTCTCTGTCAGTTTGCTGGCTACAAACCGGAAACTCTCTGTGCCTCAGTTTCTTTTTCTGAGTGAATGGGCCAATGCAAAGATAAAAGAAAATCTGGTCACATGAGGTAAACAAATGTTTTCCTTGGCCCTGCATAGTTTGTTTTAAGTGTTTTTTCATTGGTTGCCAGCATTTAAGAACAGCAAAGAGTGTTGCATGATAATTCATATTTCTAACTTCTCTTGAAAGCTCAGATGGTCTGTGAGGTTGAGCTCCAGATTGGAAGTGAACTTTCTAATTCATCACAGTCCCATCATCCCTTACTGTTCATACCACCCACCTCCCTCATTCGTGGGACCTGTCTGGCCTTTACAGACATATGAACTGGATGGTCTCTCTGGATGCTTCTGTTTCTCCAATTACAACTTATACTGTACAGCTTTGTTATCGGAAGCTTCAGTCAGTACTTAATGACTACCTTTCATTAAGTATTCTTTGGGGACCATGGAATAGCTTCAAAATAGAAGGCCCTTGAGCAAAGAGTAGGGAGCAGAAATCTAATGGTTTTAGAAATGAACTATGCCTAGACAGGCAGATCATAGGGTTCAGAGTCTTCCATCTACTCTTCAATATTGCCCAAGATTGGGTGGGGAGGCCTGTGGTTGAGTAACTCTCCCCTTCCATCCCAGAGTGAAAAGTGAGTGGAAGTGAAAAGTGAGAAAGCTTAATTGATCCTGGAGCCTGGACATTCTGGACTGGCCCTGCCCTCTTTTCATGGCCTCTCATCCCAAGGCCATGGCTCTGGCAGCCTCTAGATACATGGACTGTTGGGTGTAGAGGAAAAGCCCAGCTATCACTGACATGCTTCTGGTTCTGAGTGCCCCACCAGGTGACTTGGTGCCATGGACATAGGACATGGCCATGGGATTTGAAGTAAGGGCAAACCATGAGAGGACAACTAAATCAATCCACCCATTTAACAAGTGAGGCATTTAAGGCTTAACAAAAGGAAGTGACGTACTTAAGAACATGTAGCACAGAACTCTGGTCTCCCTTAAGGAATGTCACCTCCTTTTGAGTAACTCTATATCCATACAGAGTATCCCACATAGTATCCTACATCCATATGCTATATCCTATGTCCTCCCATGTCCACACTCTTATGTGAGGACTGAGCCTGGACTTCAGCCTTCAATGGCCAATAAAAGTGTAACACTCACAGTGACTTGCCCTGATGCCATCAGAACCCACCTTTGTTCTCAGTTTCCATTTCTGATTTTTCACACGCATGTGCTTTCCATCCTCTGTCATTTTAGGAACTGGGATATGAAGCTTGCTGGCGTAATTAGGATCTATTCCCCTTGTGTAGGACCCCTGGGAAGTGAAAAACAGAAAATGGCTACTCTTGGTTCCTACTCTCCAACTTGAGGGGAAACTAGTGCTCAGCAAATCTGAAAGATGGGCAAGCTCTGGCTAAGGAAGGCCTGGGCCTGGCCAGGTAGGCCAGTAGGTACATAGACTGGTGTTAGGGAATAATGATGCCAAAAATCTGGACTGAGACCAGAAAAACATAGCCAGTCGTTTCCAGCTTTCCAGAGTGCAGCCGTTCTCACCATGCTTGCCTCTGCCCCTCTTCTCACACTGATGTCTGCTGGGAAAGTCCTAGCTACCAAGAATCCATGATTCAAGTTAGGTGTCAGGCAAGAAGTACAAAAAAAATGCCAGAAATGGCTACTACCATGGAAAATTGTGTTTTAACCTAAAAACAGACTTTGTAGCCTTGTAAATATCCGTGTGCCAGGTCAGGCTGACCTAGAAATATAGTAATGGCTTTCTGGTTGCATAAAACACAATGCAGTTCTTAGTGAGGGGATGGGGAAGGATTTCCTGCTTTGTGAGGTTTCTCCAGACCCTGCCTTTCTCTTCCTAAGAGATTTCTGTACATGTTGTCCCTGCTGGGTGCACTATACCATTGTATAGTGAATGGTGACTAATGGGGAGTCCACACAAAAAGGAGATGACTGTTGAAACCTATGAAGCAGCAAACAGGGAGCAGGAGGCTCCCCCCCACTAAGGGTCTCCTGAGTGGACTGGAAGGCTCACAGCCAGGCTAGCCTCAGTGAGGAAGCAGGTCTTCAGGCCACCCCTCCCAGGCAGAAAGTACCTGCAGTAAGATAATCTGGTTCTGGATGAACGTGTGCATGGACAGGTCCATCTTGACTTGCTGTGCCAGTGAGGCCCAGTGCTGGCTCACAGAGGTGCATCTGTTCAGGCTGTTTTTATCGAGCATACCTGAGGGGAAAAAAAGATAAACATTGGAACCTTCAAACTGGATTGCAATGGGAGGGCTCTTGAGAAATCCTCCAGTACAGCCCAGCATACTTAGAATAAACTTGGAGAGGTGGATGGGCAGGTGACGGATAAAGTCCCGGTATTTGCTGACTCCAGAAGATAGGTCTCTGACAGCATCCAGGTCAACCAACAGATCGGAGAGGGTGCACCCTGTCTTGTGCATGTCTGCTTTTTGGGGAAATAGCCTATTCATCTCAGAAATACACTGGAGTGAACACTTCCATTGTCCCTCTAGAATGAAGCCAGAGAAAGGTGCATGGTTGATTTGTCTCTGTGGAAACTCCAAGCCAGTAGAATTCATTAGAGTCTGCTCTTAGGCTACTGGATTTTGTCATTTTTTTCCTGCCAAAATGAAAATAGAAACTCCCTAATTATACATATGAGTACTTTTTAGCCTTCTCAGCTCAAGGATATGTCTGTAGCCTCAAAGCTTGCTCTGTGCAGGTGAAATGCCATGGTGTCTGAAATTTCCTTTAAATCACTCTGACAGGAAAGTATTTTAAACAATTTTAAAAGAGAGGCATGGATTAAATAAGAATAGGCTGGTGGATGGTATAAACAGTAAGGGACAATGGGACCGTGATGAAGGGTTCACTTCCCACCTGAAGGGGCCAGTTGTCACTCAGCTGCAGCTAATTATTGCCATGGGAGATTGTGGAGCTCAACCTCACAGACCATCTGAGCTTTTAAAAGAAGTTAGAAATCTGAACTACCACACAATGCTCTTTGCTCTTCTGTTAATTATTGAAGCGAGGTGATGGTTATGTGAATGGTTATTATACCGACCTAACTACTTTTGGAATCTGACATTTTCTATAGAGAAAATGTTTTAGAACCCGTGTGTCATGTTTCCTGTCACCGTTTCATGTACACATCTTGCTTTGAAAACCAACTTAGGATGGCCTTGAGGTCAGGGTCCAAATTCCCCACTACTCATTTCCTCTTCAAGGAATCCAATGCTGCAAAAATAGCCCCTGAGTTTTTTAAAAAGAGTGGATTGAATTCTAGAGGTGCCCACTGTGCCACAGGTCAGGGGCTAGACAAGGGACTATGGCCTGGGACAGAGGGAGATTTCCAAAGAAGCCCTCAACAACAGCTTCCTTTCTGATTTGTGTTTTCAGGTGTCCCTCAAAGGTGTAACACTGGAAAGGTGAAAGCATGGCCTTTTGGGTCATCCTGAGTGGTTTTGTCCTTGCTTCTTCCCTTTCCAGATGTGCAATTAAATGACGGAACAAATATCAGGGGGTCCAACACACCACAGGTGAAAAACGAATGTTAATTCCCCAAAGCTGTCATCCCCAGATGCTATTGCTGTCTCAGCCCCTCCACCTCCATGGGGACTTCCCAGTCTCATACCTGTTGACTTTCTCACCAAAGGGCTGACTTACCAGTATTCAATGCTTCCCTCCCAACCTTTTCAAACGCACTTTCTTTTCCCGAAATTTTGAACAAAGGGAAGGATGTGTTCTTGTTTCTGGCAGCCCAGTAGACATGTGAAGTATCAAACTGGCGGCTGTAGTCTTTTTCAGGGAAGAAAATATGGTTGGAATCTTGATTGAGCCCTGAAAAACAAAAGATCAATACAAGGTTGTTCTTTAAGCAGGTGTGTGGAGGAGAAAGAGACAGAGGTAAATGGTTTCATTTCTACTTGCTTCTTTTATTTCTGCACAAAATGGGCCAGACCAGTTATGTCTGTTTTCCTTTGGGGCTTCTGAATTTCTACACAAAAATCACAGAAAGTCCCTAAATAGATTTTGCCAGCCCACCTACAGTGCAAAGTTGATCAGAGCTCTCCATATAGGAGAGAGCGTGGGAGAGCTGTGGGCAAGAGCTGGAAGATGAACTGCTCTTCTGAAGCTCTGGCCTAATTTTCTTCAATGATATTCATAACTAATCTTTGGTCAAAATAGAAAATTCAGTGTTTTAAGAGAGAAGCTTCCTTAGGAAAGGAGAAAACTGCATAACCCGTAACTGGATTTGACTCTAACGTAAGTAGATTATTCCTATGGAGAATGAGGAAAGCCTTTGAGAGAGACCCATGGAACAATGCGTATGTGGGTGAAAGCCAGGCCTGCTACAGCCTGGCCCCACCGGGGTGAGGAGCAGCACTGCACTGTGGGAGATGCTCAGGAGGGTAGTCTTGGTTCTCAACTCTCTTGCTGGATGGCCTTGTTCAAGTCACTCAGATTCCCTGAACTTTGGCTTCCTTCTCTATAACATTAAGGAGCTGGCCTGGCTGACCTCTAATCTATTTGTAGGAGTCTCTAATTTTTTTCACCATTCCTTCATTCCAGATTATTGTTCTTTTGCCTCCCTAATGCACCAAAGAAGTCAAGCGGCATACATTGGGATCCAACTGCCCCATAGGTCATCTAGCTTTAAACTTGTTTGGGATTCCATTAATCTACAACTACACCCACAAATCAGGCCTCATGGACATTAAGTATTCTCAGCCTTCAGGACCTAAGACTCTGAAACTCCTCCATCTGATACTGCCTGCCCCCCAGCCTTCTCCTACCTGCTCCCCCCAAACCTGTGCCTCCCCACAATGGACCTTCCACTCCCAGATCTCTGTGGAATCTTCTATCTCTTGCCTGTCTTGTTTTCTGTTTTTTGTTTTTTGCTTTCCTGATTGAGTGCACTAAACATTTCCAAGATCTTTTCACTGACACCCTAGACCCATGGCTCTCAAAGTGAAGTGCCAACCAGCAACCTAAGCATCAGCTGGGAGCTTGTTAGAGATGCCACTTGTTAGGTCTGCTGAGTCAGGATGCCTGAGCAAGCCCAGCCATCTGGGATTTCATAAACCCCCCTGGGGATTCACATACAAACTAAAATGTGAGAACTACAGTGCTTGTCTTATTTGGCCCTTTCACTTTCTCCAGCTTTGGATAAACTGCACTTCAAGGCTGGATTTTATGTGCAAGCAAGGAATATGGTGGAATGAATTGGGGAAAAAACCCTAAGTTTTGACCTGTTGGCCTGGTTTTTGTGCAGCGCAAGGTAAAGGGCAAGACAATTCAATAGCTATCCCCTTATATCCCTCTCAAGGCCAATCTAATGTCTAGCTCACTGATCTTGCACCACTCCAGCCTCAAGTCATAGGGACACAGGCACACACCACCCATTTCTGAGTCAATGGGATGAAGAAATCCAATTTAAATGCTTGACAGTTAAAAGTTCTATACACCCTTCTGCATTTGTCATTTGACAGTTTTCTAGAAGGAAGTCACATTCAGCAATTTCTCCTTTGGTAAACAGGATCAAGTGTCAGGGCAAAGAATTCTTTGCTGCCTTCTGGGAAGTCCCCATCTATCTCAGTTTGTCCACACCTCTGGTCTCTGTACAGGTCCTAAAGCCTGGCTCCCTGGTCCCTGGGGCCTTCCAGTCTCCCCCCATGGCCGGTGTACCTGAAATATTGTTGTGCTTTCTCTGAAACAGGACCCTGATGACAGCAGCAGCCGTGAGCAGTAACTTGGGGTCACACATCTGCAGCAGCAAGAGTGTATACTTCGCCTTAGTCTTGTGGGTGGTGGTCCCAAACCAGCACAATACCTCTCTCATCTTCTGTTCTACTGTTTTATCCAACATCTGGTTCAAGGAGGACTTCACGATTTTCCCCTCCTTCTTGCTGAGGTTGATCCTGGACCTGTTATAGATGAAATCCTTCCCCTGTGTGGTCTGAAGGATAGTTTGGAAATAGTGTAACAAATATAAACTGTCTAAGTGTTCCAGGATGCTAACTAGAAACCTCCTCTGAGATATCTCTCCGATCCTTTGGAACCACTCTTTGGTAAAGAAGATCTTCTGAGCCAAGACGCATGTGTCACACCGCTGGCACACGGGGACAGAATCGTTTCCCTTCTCACAACGAAAATAGGGGGCATTCTTGAGCTTTGATTCCAGGTTTTCCATGATCCTGAGGTAACCAGCTCATTTTATCCTTGTCTGTGGTCAATTCTACCAAACAGCAGAAGGACAGGAGAAGCTGATAAATATCCCAAGTGAGCCTTTTCTACTATAAACATTTCCTAGAGAAAAAGGTAACCTCTACCATGGATGGAAAGCTTATCTCTCCCAGAAACTGCCGGTAGAAGTCTGGCTTTTTGTCCTGACCTCCTAGGAAACATGACTCTACCGTAAATCTCCTAAACCTGGCACTGCTTATGTGGAGGCAGTTGCTGTATATTCTGAAAGAGGTGGTCACTTCATTTCTAGAACAAGAATAGGGTGAATCAAATTTAAGTAACATATAGACCACTTTTAAAGGGAAAAATATGTGGAGCCTGGTATTGAGCTTCAGTTATTATTATTGAGTTTTAAATATTTCTGAATATAAAATTACATGTAACTTCTTATGGTTATAGTTGTTTGGTTATAAGGTAGTTATCCTAATGATCCAGAATATATTTACATTCACTTTCTTAACTCATCATCGAAGTGAAAACACAAATGTTTAATGTAAATTTGTTATTGAACTGCTTCAGAATGCTAACCAGAAACCTCTTTAGGAAGACACTCCTTAGTGGAAGGGTTTTCACTGTGTCTAAGAGAGTATCGGAGGACTTCCAGCCTCAATCATATGCTCACCTGAGTGTCTGGGAGGCAATACAGCTACAGCTTGGGAGTGAGGAATACGAGGTCTGGGCCATACTCCTGGGTTTGGACCCCAGCCCACCTGCTTACTTATAGGTATAGCTCTGTGAACACAGTCACACTACTTAATCCTCTCTGCCTCAGTTTTTTCCTCTGTGAAATTGAGACAACAATAGTGCCTACTTTATAGAGTCTGTGAGGATTAGATGAGCCACAACATGTGAAACACTTAGAAGATTGCCTAGTATGTATTTAGCCCTCAATAAATGCTAACTATGGTCCTATCATCATCATCATCATTGTCATTGGGATCTTTCTTCTGAGCAGCCAGACAATGTCCACTATGAAGTTCATATGTGTGTATGGTCATACATTGGGATGCATGTAAAGAAGTAATGTGTGTGTGTGTGTTTTGAAAAGAAAAATGACTTACCTATTTCCTGAAATCTTTACCTTTTAGCCCTGTCTTATGATCCATTCAGAGACAACTTAGGCCATTAGAGCCAACACATGGGTGGACGTGGCCATGGGGGCTCCCCCACAGAAGGCTTCAGCTATCAGCTGTGACCCAGGAAAAGGCCAAGGACTCACTGGGTTTTCCAACAGTTTCTAAGAGCAAAATCCTATTTGCAAATCATATCTTTCAACATGTAACATTAAAAAACATAATATTTCATTAATACCAAGTTATGTCATTAATTCAAAAGTTTACTTGTTAGCTAGGCAATTATTGAGAACAATGGAGCTATTCTGATGAAGACAAAACCTTTAAACCTGACATTAGAGATGACAGACACTGTCTTACATCAGCTTCAAAATCCACAAAATTTAAATTAGTGATTTCCAAAATGCTTTCTGTGGACTCTAGGTTCTACTTGTGGCAAACCTGAAGACTCAAGAATGCCCCTTCTTTCGTTGTGAGAAGGGAAATGATCCTGTGCCCATGTGCCAGAAGTGCACAGAAAACAATTTAAAAATCACTCTTAAGTGCTGACATATCCAGGATGAGTGTCTGCAAATAATTCTCAAAAGGTAAAAAAATATATACACTAACTCATACACTGAGGGAAAGAGCAAATGTAACAAAATGCTAATAATTGGCGAATGTGGCAAAGAGTACGTAAGTGTTTATTGTTACATTCTCCTGGGGTTTTGTAGGTTTGAAATTTTTCAAAATAACTAATAAAGATACACTGCTAAATTGGGAAAAAAATTACTATAATAGGCTACTACCTACCACAGCTACCCAGCTTGTCACCACAGCCAAAATTCCCTCGCAAATGTTGGCAGCCCGGAAAAGAGGTCAAAGGTACACTGAGACCATTCCACTTCAGACAAGGCTAGGTTCAAACACCGATTCTGTTACGTAGGAACTCTATGATCTTGAGTAAGTAATCTGGCCTCTCTAAGCCTCAGTTTCTTCACCCTACTGATGAGGATGGCAGAGGTGAAGGTGGATAATAAAAATTAGAGACACCTTCTAGGATTATATCAAATGTGTGAGACCGGTGTCACTGCTACTGTTGTTATTATTGTTATTACTCCGGATTAAACCAAAAGGTTTAAATGTCATGAGCATTTCTAGCACCCACATCTGGAGGCCTGGCCCAGTTAAAAAAAGGCATTGGAAATCATTGCCAGCGTTGGTTTGCAATGGCAGGCTCATCCAAGAGTCAGGTCGGGGACAAGACTCAGGCTTGAGAGGAGAAGAGTTCTCACAGTGCAGCCTGTTCTCTCTGAAGAGGTATCTGAAAGGCAAGAGCAGATCAGCATCTAATCCATCAGAGAGGCAGAACAAAGGAGGGTGGCCAGGAGGAGGGAGGCCCAAAGCAGAGGCTTGGGTACCTTAACGAGAAGGACATATAACCCCCAGAGGTGCTACAAACTAAAAGTAGCTTGTTTTTAAAGATCCAAATAAATCAGGATTTTAATCTGTGAGGCTGACATACATCAAGGAAGCAGCCTTGCCAACCCAGTTCAGCCTTTATTTCACACTTAGAGGCCCAGTGGGGGGCACAAACTTGAGAATCAGAGGCTAGGTGGAATCCCACTGCTGCTTCCTACTAGCAGTGTGGTGATGATCAAGTTACTCCAGCCTCTCTGAGGCCCCATTTCCTTATCTGTAGATGCATATGATCCTCCCTGCCTGTGCGATGTTGTAATGTAACCAAGTAGATGAGTGTGATAGTTACTCCACTCCACTCCCCACCTCTGCACGCACACAGGTGTGCACACACTGCCTCTCATCTCACTCCAGCAGGAAAGTTGAAGCCATTTGGGATCTGGCAGTAGAGTTTACAAAGTGGCCTTGGTGAAGGGCAGAACTAGATGACCAGATGGGATAAGCCAGGGTAGAAGAGTGGCATCTATGATCCTCAAAGAGGCAAGCAGGCAGGCAAAGAGGTCTCATCAGACAGGAAAACATTTTTCTAAGAAGAAGGCTTTGGGGCTGAGAAGTAGATATTTCTCAAATATCCAGGCTACCAGCAGCCAGAAGACGCATCCCCTACCTTTCCTTTCTGCCTTCTGTTATTCCTTGTTTACGATTTTGACTGAATCCTCTTGCCTTATGGCCCCAAATCTCTAATTCCTTTTCCTACCCTCCCAAGTGGTTTAGAGAAACCTGCAAGGACAGCTGCTCCCCCCACCCCCTGCTGTGCTGTCCTGCCTATCACAGCACCCAGGTTCTTCTGGCTCTCCCCCAAAGCTACCTGCCCTGGGTCAGCCAGTAGGAGGTCAAGAAGAGCTCAAAGTCCAGAGGAGGAGCTTGTGGAATGAAACCAGGCTGCACTACAGAACAGGATAACACACTTTCTATTCTCAGCCTGCTCCCCTTCGGTAAGGTGGAAATTATAATTCAACCCAGGTCACAGGCAGGTGTCAGGGTCAAATGAATGGATGTTTTAGAAAAAGCACTTTATAATGTGTGAAGACCTATACAAGAAAATTAGTCTCCCCTTATCGGTGGGAGGTACAGTTCCAAGACCCCAAGTGAACACCTAAAATCTTGGATAGTGCCGAACTTTGTATTAGCATGTATTTCCCTATACATGTATACCTGTGACAAAGTTTAATTTATAAGTTAGGCACAGTAATAAGTTAACGACAATAAATAATAATAAAATAGAACAATTATAACAATATACTGAAAAAAAGTTATGTGATCTCTGTCTCTCAAAGCAGCTGATAACTGATCCAATAACCAAGATAGCTACTAATTGACTAAGTCACTAACAGGCAGGGAGTGGGTACCATGTGAAGATTCTGGGTAAAAGATTTACGTCTCAGGCAGGAAGCAGCAGGACAGCATGAGATTTCATCATTTTACTCAAATTGATGCCCAATTTATAACTTATGAATCGCTCATTTCTGGAAATTTCCATTTAATGTTTTTGGATTATGGATGACTGCAGGTAACAAACTTCAAAAAGCAAAACCATAGATCATGTGATATTATACTAGATGACCAAGTTAAGTGAGAAAAGTCTGTGTCCATGAGAAATCAGTGAATTTCCAGGTTGCCAGTTTGTCCTTTGTCCACAGCAAGAAGTACGTGGGAGCCCTGGCTGGTATGGCTCAGTGGATTGAGCTCCAGCGCTCAAATCAAAGGGTTGCCTCCTCCATTCTCAGTCAGGGCACATGCCTGGGTTGTGGGCCAGGTCCCCAATAGGGGCAATTACACATTGGTGCTTCTCTCCTTCCCTCCCTTCCTTCCCTTCCCCTCTCTCTAAAAATAAATAAATAAGAATAAATAAATAAATAATTTTTTTTAAAAAAAAAAGAAGAAAAAGAAGCACATGGGAAAGAGGGCATTGGCTAGAAATGAACAGGGAGAACCAAGACAACACAGAAAAGTTCTCAGCCTAGCTAAAAAAAAAAAGGTTGAAAAACCCAAGAAGACTGTGTACCCCTAGGGCAGTCAAAAACTTCCTGTTTGTACTAAAAGTCGCAGGCACCTGCTATTGGTAGTTGACAAGCAGAACAGGAGACAGAGACTAAATGTAACCAGTGACTCTCAAACCTAAGTGGACCTCAGTGGAGGCTTTATGAAAACAGGGTTGCGCCCCATCTGAGTCTGTACATCCTAGATGAAGCCCAAGAATTTGCATTTCAGTAACTTCTCTGGTGGTGCTGATGCTGCTGGTTAGGAAACCACACTTTTGAGAACCACAGAGAGAGGTTATGCTTGTGTTTCAGTATCTGTAAAATATGACTTCACTTTAGAAATAAATATAAGGCTTAATTCTTTCAAAACTTTTTATTGAGTGTCCTTGACTGAGTTATTTAACCTTGCTGAGTCACCATTCCATGCTGCATTCCATGAAATAGAGAAAATATTATCTATCTCACAAGGCTGCAAAGACTGAATGAGATAAAAGTGAGAAATAGTATCCAAACATGTTATTCCAAAGTCTAAAGCCATTTCTACTTCTCATTAATCTTTAAAAAACAATCTAAGCTTTTGAGAGGATACCTAAGGACCTCAACAAAACTTCAGCACAGGAACGTAATAGCCAGGGATAGATTTGAAGAGAAAAACAGGACCCAGAATCTCTGGTATTTCTGACCAACTCAATATGCTCTTACATGTTTTTATTTGTATTTGGGAGCTGCCAGGGATAGTGAGGGCCTCTGTGTGCCAGTCATCTAGTTTGTTCATAAAGGCCCTAAAAATCATGCCACAGTAACTTGAATATGATGTATTGGCTAAGGGTGCAAAAGTGGCCACTGATGTTCTGTGACTAAGAAAAGGACCAGGCTGTGCTTGCTTCAGATGCACATACACTGAAATCGTAATGGTACAGAGATGACTAACATGGCCCCTGCACAAAAGTGACAGAAATTCATGAAGTGTCTGTGATTTTGACACAGACAAAAGTATAGTGATTACCATAGAGAAAGTGGGGTGGGGAAAGTAGGAGAATGTAAAGGGAAGAAGATATTGATGGAAGGAGACTTAACTTTGGTTGGTGAACACACGATGCAACAGACAGATAATGTATTATAGAATTATATACCTAAAACCTATATAATTTTATTAACCAGTGTCACCCCAATAAGTTCAATAAAAATTTAAAAAATTAAAGAAAACGGCCAACTTTTAGGGATGGATGACTTTAAGAGATATGTGGGGAGTCTAACGCTGCCATTTGATATGTGGGGAAACTGAAGCCCAGAATGCTTGAGACAGCCAAATACCACTGGTAGAATGCCCAAGCTGAAAGCCACAACGATGAAAACTAGTGTGACAAATAATACATTTCAGTGGAAATAGGACTTAATGGACTGGGGCAAAGCTGGAAGTTCACTTCCTTGAGATGGGGCCCCAAAAAACCCAAAGTTACAGTGGCCAGTTTGAGGAGCAGATTAAAACAGCATAAATGGAAGAAATGAGAAAGGACAAAGAAAAGAATAATAGAAAGGATGGTAGAAGAGAAGATGGAGAAAAAAGAGTAAAGTACAAGTAACAGCCACCTGCAGACTACATATATACAATGGAATATGACTGAGCCACTAAAAAAACAAATAAAATCTTGCTGTCTGCAACAACATGGATGGACCTAGAAAGTATTGTGCTGAGTGACATAATTCAGGCAGAGAAAGACAAACAGCAGGTGAATTCACTTCTATGTGGAATCTAAAAAACAAAATAAACAAATAAGCAGAACATTTTGACGGTTGCTAGATGAGAGGAGGTTTAGGGATGAGTGAAAAAGATAAAGGAATTAAAAAGTACAAAATGTTAGTTACAGAATACTCATGGGGATGTAAAGTGCAGCATAGGGAATATAGTCAATAATATTGTAATAACTACGTATGGTGCCAGATGGGTTCTAGATTTATCAGAGCGATCGATCCCTTTGTAAGCTATATAAATGTCACCTGACATTTATATTACTGGGTTGTATACCTGAAATGAATATAATATTGTATGTCAACTATAATTGAAAAAAATTTAAATGATTTTAAAAAGAAAAAATTTGACAAGAATAAATTTATGTAGTAGCTAAAACTGCATTCTGCCTCTCCAATCACAAATAATAATCTGGCAATGGAACAAAATAATCTGGCACCAAAAGGAGGTCTTGATGACTTCAGATTATTTTTTTCCAAAATGATTCCACATAATGAAAGAGGGAAAAGATGTGGGTCAATACAGAAGGCTGACACAGAGCAGGGGGAAGTGACAGAAAGTATAAAATCAGCCTCTGTTCTCTTTAAACATCTTTTTATTTTAGGCAATTTTCAGTTAGTGGGCCAAGAAAAAGAAAAAAAACTATGCCTATCTGTTGAGGCAATGACAGAAAGAAAGCAAATATTCTTAACTCTCAATTTTGCTTTGATCTTTTATATCAAGAAGAAAAGTCTTGAAACTGAAAAGAGACAAAAGAGCTGACAGGGAAACAAAGCTCAGAACAGGCAAGGAGACACCCAAAGTGGTCCTTTTATATGAGTCAAATATTCTGGTCTAAGAAATGACATCTCATGACTGACACAATTTACCAGTGTGATTAAACACCAGGCATTCCTCTTTGGAAAATTGAGGAGAATGGTAGATGGGGACAGGAAAATTGTTTTGATTTTTAAAAAGAAAAAGAAGGTAGATTCTGGAAAAAAAAACAGACTAGTAAACTTGATGTTAACCCACAGCAGAATTCTAAAACGGTTTATCAAATATTTTGTGAGTATTTAGAAAAGAAAGTGACGAACATCAACAACCCACAGGGGTTCAATAAAAACAAGCAGGTCACGCCTCCCTCGTTCTCTCTTTGGAGAGCACTGTCAGACAGGGCAGCAATGGAGAGCAACCATAGCTGATCTTCATCTTCACCATTGCAAAGGCCCTCTTCTGGTCCAGTGGATGAGGGGCAAAAGAGGAGCCACCTCATTATCCGGTTCTACGGATGCAGAGCTTACTGAATAATTAAACCCACAGCCGGCTGTGTGTGCTGCAAGATTCCATATTTGGCCCTCCCCTAAACAATATATATATATCAGCCCTGGCTGGTGTAGCTCAGTGGTTTGAGCGCAGGCTGCAAACCAAAGTATCGCAGGTTTGATTCCCAGTCAGGGTACATGCCTGGGTTACTGGCCATGACCCCCAGCAACCACACATTGATGTTTCTCTATCTCCCTCCCTTCTCTCCTTCTAAAAAAATAAATAAATAAAATCTTTAAAAATATATATATATATCAACAAGATCAAGACTTAAACAGAAAAGTTTAACAATTCTGGAGGTGACTCTAGGCCAAGAAGGACAGCTAATACATTGGAAATAGAATCATGAAAAAAAAAACCCTATCTAAGCAAGTAGCAATAATGTAATAAAATTTAAAATTCAAGCAAAAAATGAATTCAATAAAACTCAAATTTTAAAAAATTCAGTAAGAAGTTCAAATCCTACACCACATATATCCTCACATACAAATAATAGCACGGGCCTCTGGCAACAATTCAAGCGGTGCTTGTTATGTCGGAGTCACTCAAGAAACCAGACAGAAGCAGCGAGCTAACAAGAGCAGGGTTTGTTAGCAGGTAATAAAAGGGAAAGTGAAGCCAACCACTGGAAGTTAAAAGGAAAGTGGGGCCAACCAAAGGATATTGGGACTTGCTCGCTTGTTCTTAGGTCAGGGTTTTTAAACGCAAAAACCTGCGTTTGGGGTATTAGAGTCTGATTGGCTAGAGCTGGTTGCTGGGTGAAAGCTGCATCCTGTTATGCCGGATAAGCCGACCCCGGAGCCTAAACTTCCTGGGTAGGGTCTGTAGGCAGCTTCCCACGGTGCCATTTTCTTATCTGATGATTTTCATTCCTCCTAGGCCTGCCTAGATCTAGCAGTGCTGAAGTAATGGGCTCTGGAGATAGGAACATCTGACTGGTCAAGGCAAGACAAGTGTTAGAACAAAAGATGCTCCTAGTGCTCTTATCACTTAGGAAATTTCAAAGGTTTCAGGAGTTCTGTGCCAGGAACTTGAGGGGGTGGGGCAGGAACCAACGATGTATATCTTATTATAAATCACAATACCACACTTGTGCTTTCTGGGTCTCATTCTTCCCTTTTCCAGGGGAACAGTGGCCTGGGTAAACAGATTTGCCTTGACACAGAACCAGAAGCTGTATTTCCTACAGGAGCTTCAGGCTATGTTCTCAGAAAGTAATTTAAAGACAGTTTGTCATTTGCCTAAAGGCTAGCTGAATGCTCACCGCAAACTTTATGGAGCACATCTGTGGAAAGGAGGATGAAATGACCAGAAGAGTGAGAGATCTGGAAAGTGGGAGACAGTGTGTAAACAAGAAAAGTGGAAAATACCATGTGAAAAACGTCCTAGGAGGATGTGTTGTGAGAACTGCCCTTCAATACTCGAAGAACTGGTCTTTGAACAAGAAATCGGACAAGCTCATCTACTCCAGTGACCTCAGAAGAGAGGAATGAGGCCCTTCCCAGAGGTCATGAGGACTAAGACTTGGACGGCACTAGCACGTTTCTTATAATCCTCGCTGTCCCCCAAATGGAGGCATGAGCTCTCCGCTGCTGCACAGCTGCACCGCCCCATCAGGTGTGGGGGGTGCAGAGAGATTGTCAAACTCTGAGAGGACAGTTGAGGAGGCTCTACTTCCACATGAATAGTTCAACATGTAGTTTATTCCCTCACACACAACACCCACAATCTAATGAGGAAGGCAGCATGGTACAGTGGTGAAAAGTCCACTGTCAGACCACCAAGTTCAAAAGTTCAGGCCTCCAAGTTTGAACCCCAGCTCTGTCACTTACTCACCATGTGACTCCAGTGACCTTGAGCAAGTTAACTTCCCCCCTGGGCCACAGTTTCCCCATCTGCAAATTGGGGCTGATACGAACACCAGCCCATGGGACTGTGTGAGGGTCAGGTTGGGAGATTCACAGGAAGCACTCAAAACAGTGTCTGGGACGTAGGAAATGCATAAAGTTAGCAATTTATTATGATTAATCTGTGATCTTTTTGATCTCTGAAGATTCCTGGTTAGCAATTCTGAGCCCAATGCACTGCTGTTCACCAGAGCAGACAGGAGAATATCAAAGATGGGAGTCTCAAGCATCACGCAAGAGGGCCTTCACCTGAAGATGACTACAAACATGGGGAACAGCACAGCATGGAGGCAAAGGAAGCCAGAGGCTCATCTCCTTATTCACAGACCCCCAGGATTTCTAAACCAGTGAACCCTGGTAGAGAGTTCTGCCCTCAGGTCACCCTCAGAAGGCAACTCACTGCCTCGTGGTTAGCGAAGCTTGGAATGTGGATCCCAGAGTCTAGGAAGCAGCCTCCCCTGAGGTCAATGCTGGCTTCTCAGGCTCCTCTCCCAGATCCACAATCCGCACAGTGTCTTCCTTCTTGGAAAGCCAGAAGGCAGGGTAGACCGGCTCTGAAAACTTGCAGTCAAATGTGTGAATCAGAGTCATGGTGTCAGGCTCCACACCATAGAAGGAGAGGACCCCTCCCTGGAAGTTGACATAGATCCCCAGCCTCCGGAAGGGGCTGGCTTTGAGTGGGGTCTCTGTGTCACTGTGCCAGGCTGAGAACTCCTTCCCATTCCAGTGGAGGCTCCAGGAGAAGTTGTTTCCAGAAATGCAGCTGTTACGCTCCTTCCCTTTCCGGTCAATGCCTTTGCAGGTCAGGCCAATGTAGGTGCCTGCCCCAGAGATCTCAACCTCGAAGTAGTACCTGTGCAGGTACAGGCTCTGTTGGGAAAGCACCTGCCGCCAGTGCACGAACCTGCTGGGGAGGTCCGGGTAGGGATGCTCCCAGGGCGTAGTGTTGGTGACTTTGCGATTGTCCTCCTGCAGCCGGAGGTACCTGTGTGCTGTGTCAGGGTCAAACTCGATGTCACTTGCATCTGAGGAGATACACGAGTCAGAGAGAGTAGGTCAAACCTGACCAGCCTCCAAAGTACAAGAAAATATCCGTGTTTCTGTTCTCAGTTTTCCCAGGTTGGTGACAACCAGAAAACAGGGAACACGAATGTGATACTGTGAGTTATAATGAAAAATACATACTTGGTCCCTAACCCCCTCCCCTTCCTGGTACAGAGCTCCTGAAACCTTTGTAATTTCCTAAGTGATAAGATGCTAGGAATATCTTTATTCTAATAATCTATGGCCTTTGACTCTAGTTCCTGACACAGGACTCCTAAAACCTTTGTAATTTCCTATGTGATAGAAAGGTCTTTTGTTCTAATGAGCAGACTCTGGGTGGGTTTCTGGACAGGCTGGTCACCAGAAAGACCAAACCCTGATTAGAGACTTGGGGTTTTCAGCGCCATCCATGCCCCTCCCCTTCCCACTTCTCCAGAGAGGGGAGAGGGAAATGGAGTTAACTGATCATGCCTGCATGAAGAAGCTCCATTAAAAAATCCCATTTGTAAGGGGTTCTAAGAGCTTCCAGGTGAGTAAATACATCCACCTTGGGAAGTGACATACCCTAACTCCATAGGGACAGAAGTTCCTGAGTTCAAGACCCTCTCAGACCTTGCCCTATGTATCCTTACATCTGACTGTTCACCTGTGTCCTTTATCATAACCTTTAATGAACCGGTAAACATAAGTAAACATATCCATGAGTTCTGTGAGCTGCTCTAACAAATTAATGTGATCGAGGATGGGGTCATGAGAACCTCTGATGTGTAGCTGAGTTGGACAGAAGTTGTGATGAACCTACTCCTTGTGACTGGCATCTGAAGTGTGGGGCAGTCTCCTGGGACCGAGGCCTTAACTGTGGGCAGTGGCAGAATTGCGTTAAACTGTGGGACACCCAGCTGGTGCCGTGGAGGATTGCTTGTTGGGGAAACCCCCCACACATGCTAAAAGTGGTCCCAGACCCTTTTCTTTAATTAAATATTTTATTGTTATTCTATTACAGTTGTCCCAATCACCTCCTCCCTTTTTAACAAGTCATTTCACTTCCTTTCTTTCTGAAGATCAAATTGTTTGGCACTTCCTGTATTATTTCTTGAACTGAATCAAGGAATAAAATCTATTGATTCACTGTTTCATTCATTTAACAAGTACGTGCTGACAAGGCACCATTCTACCGGTGCTGGCAAGCGTTTGGGGGAACAAGCCTTCATGTGCTCATGTTTAATCCACTTTAAAAACTGACCAATATTTAGCCAGGTGAACTCTGAAGTCATCCCCACACATCTTCTCTTCCCTGTCCTGGAAAACAGTAGCACTACCATGCACCCAGCTGCTCAAATCTCACTAAAGCCACTTTTGACATTTCTCTTTCCCACAGCCTCACCCCTGCCTTTTCCCCCCTCACACACGCAGGCAGCAGCAAGCCCCGTAGGTTCCACTCACTTCTCTCCAGGGCACTGCTTCACCTCCCACAGAAGGCGCCTCCAATCTCACCCAGACTAGGGCAATAGGCTCCATACTGATTATGTTGCTCTCCCATGCTCCCCTTTTGTACCTTCCCCATGACAGAGCCTATGTTGCTTGTTTCAGGGTGTAGGTGAAGGTGAATCATGTCACTCAGCTTACAGCTCTTTGATGGTGCCCCTTGCTCTTAGGATGAAGCAATGACCCCTCGCCCTGGCCTATATGGCCTGTGTCGCTAGCCCTGTCTCCTGCCCTCTCCCCTTTGATCACCACACTCCAGCACCCTGACTTCAGACCCACCCAACACTGAACCCACCTCAGGACTTTGGCACAGACCATTCCCTCTGCAATGTCGACATTGTTCCAGCCTGAGCCTGGTGGTTCCTACTGGTCCTTTGAGGCTGCAGCTGGAAGCCAGTGTCCTCAGAGTGGCTTCCTGATCTGAGTCACTCCCACTGAGCACCCTGGCTTTTTAAAGCATTGCAATGAGCTACTTGTGTGTTTGTTTCATGCTTTTCCTCCTTCTTATTTGGAAGATGCACAATTTATGTGGGACTCTATCCTGGGGTTCCAGTCCAGAGAAGATGCACAAAATATCCTTGCCAAATGAATTAGCATATTAAAGGCTGTTTCAAAATCCATTAATTTAAAAAAATTAACTTAATTCACCCAGGAGCTTTCCAAATTCTTTTGGTAAGAGAAATTCTTAGCAGTCAATGAGACCACATCCTGGAAGAAAACAAGGACAAGGCAGTCCAAGAATTTAAAAGGAGAAGTGAGTATAAATGGAGGACCACCTGCAGCTACCACTAAAAGTGGCCCCAACAGTGCCCACGCCCACCACCAGCTCCTGCAGCAATCCTTAGCAGCAGATATTGAGCAATAATATTCCTCTCAACTCAGGAGACCCAGGACTCCCCGGGGGGCAGGTGATTCCATGTTTTCGAACAACAACAACAAAAAAAAACAGGATGTGTCTGGGACATTCGGTTTATTCCAGCAAGCAATGATACTTTTAGGGATGTCAAGGGTAGAATGTCAATGTTTGAAGGAGAAAGAGGACAGTGTACAAGCAAGCAGCTGAGCTGGTCAAGTTGGGGATTTGAGCCCCAGAACGTTGAAAAGGGAAAAAATCTGAGTCTATAAAAAGTTAAAGCTTCAGGACAATGCTCAAGGAGAAGAAGTGAATACTGTATACACAAAAAGATAGTTATCATTCAAAAAAGAATAGATTATAATAGGATATCATGTCATTTTTATTTGATGTTAAGAATAAAGTGTGTTCTTGTACTAATTATATCTGTTTGTGATATATAGATGTTCTTCTGTCAGGAAGAGGGGAAGAATAAATAATGGAAACTCTGGAAATCAAGAGGTCCTGGGAAAGTCAGGGCTGTGGTAGGAACAGCAGATTGGCATCAGAACCTGAGGCTGCATGGAATAACCAGAGGAAAGGTGGCCTCGGGGTTTGTCAGTCACCAGTCACCTCCAGAAACAATTAGAAGCATTATGCAATGCATGTCCCAAAAAGATGAACTTGCCAAATGCCATAAAAAATGAGCCTTGAATGTACAGATGCAGTCCTTCCCCTACTGGCAGATGAAATCTCCCTGGCTTGTTAACCATAGTGAAGTACCGATTGGAAATACAGTGTTTTTAATAATGCTAACAGACCAGCTCAATGCCACATAATGACAAGAAGATGGGCTATGCAATTCTGCCCAAGCCAGACTTAGCAGGGAATGATTTGGTAACTTCCCAGGCTCTACAAAAGTGCCAAGGTCATGGAAGACAAAGAGGGACTCAGGGACTATGCCCAGACAGGGGACAGTAAGGAGGCATGGAAATATCTGTGACCCTGGAACGGACTTTAGCCCCAAAAAAGGACATTGGTTGGAACACTGGGTGAAATTCTGTAGATTAGTTAATAGCACTGTAGCAACAACATGTATTTCTTGGTTTTGCTGAATATGCTGTAATTATGTAAAGTGTTAACATTTAGAGAAGTTGGATGAAAAGTACATAGGAATTCTTTGTCCTATTTTTGCAATGTTTTTGTAAGTTTGAAATTGTTTCAAGTGAAAAGTTAAACATTTTTGCAATTAAATTTTTTAAAATGTACCATGTAGGGATAGACCAAGATTGCAAGAACCTGAACCCTATCTGCGAGATGGTATTCTTGCTTCCGCAAAGCATTACACTGACATCAGTAACTAAAGAAGGGAGAGCTGTTCACAACTTACATTGGAGGAACTGTTGCCTGGTGCTGGGCTCAGGTTTTGAGGTCCAATATTTGCGTTCAACAACAGCTGACACTTGAGTTCTGATGTCATACTCCTCTAGAAAATCAGAGAGGTGTGAATGCATACCTGCTCAGGTGGTCAGGAGAACATAAGAAGCGGGTCTTCACAGCCACGCTTCCCCGGATCTCCTGGAGGAAGGTGGGGCTGGAACCTAGTCACTCCTCAGGGAACCATGCTCACTGGGCTGCATTTCTCTCATGGATAAAGCAAAATAGGCTGAAAAAGATCCCAGACTAACTTGGATTTCACTTAAAAGTATGTGCATTAGCAATCTGAGAAGCCAAACATAGAAATGCTAGCCAATTGCAAGACCAGACTAACTCACCCTACCTGGGTCTCAATCATAAAGTGAAATCAAGATGTGCCCATTAGTAACATAGTCTAGCTGAGGATGGCTTTGAAAATGAGAAGTGCCCCTGATTTCGCCCTCCTCCCCTGGCTCTTTCTCTCACCTTCCCCGTGGACCACTTGGAGAGGCACACATAGTACAGCCCACAGGAGGCTTCTCACCTTCCCTTGCAAACTCCTCCAGCTTGTTCCTGTAGTTGTGCAGCAACTGCACCAGGTGCACAGTGGAGTCCATGATGACCTTGCGAATACCGGAGAGCTTGTCCTTGAGTCCAATGTAAACACTAGGGAAGACGCTGTCCTCAGTGTTCTTAAACTTGCAGTACTCCTGCAGGGAAGGGAACATGGCAGCACCCGCCCTGGTTTCTGTATCTCCTAAACTGGGCTGCCCTCTTTACTCACTCTCTGCAGCTGTAAAATGGGTTGGTGTGATGTGTACTTCCCAAAGAAAGTATGTCATGTGTCCAGCTCTGGGTCTAACATCATAAAAAACATTTATTCTTTAAACTGGGAAAGGGGGTTTTTAAAAATCAAGAGACACTAGATGTCCATGAACAGCTCCAATACACAGCCCAGACTGGACCAAAAATCAAAAACATTCTGTGCCAATAGCCCAAATGGAGGTAACATTCCTGCTATGCATACCCTCAGGACTTTTTTAAAAAAATAATTTAAACACAAGTCCTCAGACAGGAGCACTTGCTGCCTTTTCCTTGTCAATCACAGCTCTCTCTAATTCTTCTACTGTGACTTAGAGTTCAAAATGTGTTTCCACATAGATAATCACAGTAAGCCAATTGTACTTCAAAGCAATGTGATGACCAGAAAAGGTTACTTTCAGATGTAACACATTATTATCAAGACTGAAACGCAACTGAAGCACTGAACAGCAGACTGGATACATGTAAAACTTAGTGATGAAAACTGTGGTACCAATATGGTGAGACAGATCAGCAGAGGGGAGAAAAAGTCCAAACCAGATTGTTGGGAGAGAGAGAGAGAAACATTTTAAAACTCTGTATAGATTCTGTACTATACATGATGAAAGCATCTTAAATCAGTGGGAGAACGGATAGATTATCCAATATATGTTGTTTCAACTGGCTAAGTGCAGGGAAAGGAAGATATCTTTAACCGAAATAAATAAGTTAACTTATACTAAAACAGATTTGGTACATATTAAAGTTTTTATGTTAAAGTTATAAAAGGAAAAACAAAAACAGAAAAATTATTTATATACTCTGGGGGAACTCATGACATGGGAAGCCAATTTTTATTCATATTTTCTTCACATTTTGATACTGAAAAGCAAGGAACTGGTAGAAAGCCATCCCATCGGTATTTTGTCTCTGCTTCTCTCTCTCCCTCATTACAACTGTGGTGGGAGGGTGCATGACTGTTTTCCTTCATACCTGTCTGGTTTTTCCACAGTAAACATTTATGTCCATTGTAACTGGAAGGAAATTTTTAAAAAAATGCTATTAAGAAAATTATCTGTATTTAGGAATATTAGGCCTGAAGGAACTAATTACTTACTCTGACCTGACTGTTTGATAAATGAGGAATTTGAGACCCAGAGAAGTTTAGTGACTTGCTAAAAACTACAGAGCTAGTTAGAGACAGATCCAAGATGACAGGATTAATGCCCAAGTCAGTGTCCTTCCCTTACATGTGCTCTGGCCCAGCCCTAATAGCATGTGCCTTAGTGCATCAGGGTACCTTGCAATGAGAAGTCCTGTCTCCTCTGCTGGGCCTTGCTCACTCAACCCCCCACATGGGACAGGTGTCCAGTTTCACCTTGCCAGGTCAGCCTCCTTCCCGCTGTCAAGAGTGGTTTCCAAAGCACATGGATCTGAACTCACCCCTCCCCCATCAGAAGTCCTCCCTTGGCTTCTGTGACTTCCTGATGAAGAGCAAACTTCTACCACCGTCAGAAGGCAGTCTGTCCTGGCCAGTCCCATCTCCCATCACTTGGGAAGGCACACAGTCCCTCCAATGAGTTGTGCTCTCTCAAACCTCTCCTGGAGCACACTTCTCTTTTAATATTACTCATCTGCCCTGAGCTGGCTCCAGCTTGCCATTCTGGGAAGGCTTTCCTACCCTTCCAGTGCTCCTGCCTTTGCGGAATCAACACCTGCTCCCTCTGTCCAGAAGGCCCCCTATACACCCCATCTATCAAAAAGCAGTTCTAGTCCTGCATCTGCCGGTTAGGTCCCTGCCCTTAGCTTCATGGGCACCTCCACCCTGCCCCGAAACCCGTACCTCCAGGAACAGGACAGTGTTGCTGATAGCCACAATCCTCCCCAGCTCCTGCTGGCTCTTCTCCATCTCTGCACTCCTGTGCTCCAGGTGTGCCTTGATGCCATTGGCCTGGCTCAGGGCGGCTTGTTCCTTCTCCTCCAAGAACAGCATCACATCAGCCTGGGCCTTCCTCACAGCAGCAAGGAGTTCCCCAAACTGCTCCTCAGCCACCATCTTCACCTCTGACACTGACACCTGGTGCACCAGGGTGGGTGGGAGTAAGGGGGACACAGGAAGAACCTGTTAGCAAGGTGTCCAACTTTATCAAAACTCAACACACAGAAATGTAAACTTGATAAACCTGTAAATTAAGGAGCAATTTTCTACTACAAAAGAAAGCTTTTATTCTCATCTGAATCCAGGGTTCTTGGGAAAAAATATTGACTCCCCAGCATGCTAGTATTTATTTACCCATCTTTTCTTTAAAGATCTTATTTATTTTTAGAGAGATGAGAAGGAAGGAAGGAAGAGAAACATCAATGATGAGAAACATGGATCAATTGCTTTTCCCACACCCTCAACTGAGAACCTGGCCCACAACCTAGGCATGTGCCCTGACTGGGAATCAAACCAGCAACTTTTCGGTTTGCAGGCTGACACTCAATCCACTGAGCCACACCAGCCAGGGCTACTTACCCATCTTTAACTTAGTCTCACATCCGCTGGATGAGAGAATGCATTGTATATGTCTGAGACCCCTTCCAGATCTGACAGCTGGGGTGCTATTTACGGTTCTCAAACCAAGTTTTCTACTAGGGCAATTCAAGTATTCCGTCTACTTGATACTTATATTTATTGTGGTCAATTAATAATTTGGCTTCCTCATATAATTCAAAGCATGAATTAGCTTCTTTAGCATGTCATTATGTCTGGTTAAACTGCCCATTGAGGCCATCAGAGACAAAAGCACATGTAAGTTTATGGAGTCCAACCAGGCACAAAATGTTCAGGGTATGTGTGGGTGACCACAGTACCCATACATTGCAGGATGAGCACACCTGGACAGAATGGAATGCTCCAGTCAAATAAAACATAAAACAACTCAATATGGAAAACGTTAAGGATTTACATGATGGCACTCATGCACATGGGACCCTGTCCTCTCACAGGGTGAACATTCTTTGTAAATGCGTTCAGCCAAGAGTATATTTACAGCATCAGTCCAAGTTTTAAATGACTTCCTCTTCTCCTTGGTAGTTCTTAAGTACTGATGCTGACAGTTCTTAGAGTAAAAATTTCTTTTTTACTGTAGTTAAGAGTTCTTGAAATACAGTAGAAATATTGCATTCTTGCAAATAATTAGTGTTGTGCTCTTAGCCCTACAATAGGTCCAAAAAGGTCATCAGTCAGAAATTAGTTAGTCTGTATGGTGAATGCCAGGTGCTCTAGAGGGTGAGTCCCAGGAAGTCTGGGACATTCAGTGATCTGGATAACAGATGTCACGTGGATGCCAGGTGGCCTGGACATGCAAGTCCCCCAAGGGGCGATCAGAGGGATATGTGGAGGTCTGGTGTGTGTCTAGATGTGTGTCCAGGCATTGACACAGGAGTGGAAAGTTCAAAAAAATTTAAGTTACCGGGATATTTAAGATAAGAATACAGTATTTCCTCATGCTTCAGCTTTCAAAATGTTAATAATTTTAGAAGCTTGTTGAAAGAGACTTCATTTTATATATCCTTTATCTTTAACAAACATTTATTTGGAATCAAAAAGAACTGCAGCTCAGAGAGAAACCCAAATAGTGTCCCAAGTACAGAATGAAGGCAAGGGGTCTGTGTGAGGAAAGGAAGGGAATAATTGCATAAATAAAAGAAAAATAAATTTCTATTGGTACTAATAAGCTTAGTTACTCTTTAGCTGTACATGGCTGGTTTCTGATTCAGTCTTCAGAAAGAGAATCCATAACCATCAGTCCTTGTTTTAGGAGGTTTGCTGTCTGGTAGCTTTGCAAACACTGGTGTGTAAGGCAACGTTGGTTTGGCCAGGGGTGTTGTGAGAAAGAAGCAGAATCCACTTACGCCCTGTACTGATGGCATGTAGGTTCCTCAGAGAAGAACAATGCCGTGAAGCTCAGAGATTAAAGACAAAACTCAGGGTCCCAATGCCTCCCCTCCCCCTGCCCCGAGGTCCTCCTGAGGGAGAGGGGTAGACAGGCGGCCTTCTACTGCTGTGTGGAGCCACTCATTCCTCAGCCTTCCCAGGGAGAAACACTTCTTCTTTGCATGTAAATAGGGTGTATAAAGGGTATAATTTACTGCCCAGATGAGGACAAATAGATACTAAGGGGAGGATGGCCACAAACATACCCAAGTACCAACCATAATGGTTTAAAGAGGATGGTATACATGTCTGTCAATGTACTGAGTCACTCTCAGGTCAAGGGTGCAACAATCCCAGGCTCATCACCTCCCTCTGTCTTCATGTCCCTCGTACACACGTCCCTTGACTGCAGGTGGCAGTGTGATAACTACCTCCCGTAGTCACCATGCAATTACGTACAGAGCTGCACAGGGATCAAAGTGCCTGAAAAGGAAAGAACTGGGAAAAGGCAAGGTGCTGAGTGTGATTCACCAGATTATGTTGAGCCTGGAAATCAACAATCTGTGAAGGTTTATAAAGCTTTAAATGGGTAACTGTTTTTCTTATTTTTATAAGATTATATAAGAAAGAGGTATTTAACCTTCAGTAGCTAGTTAGTAATAAACACTAAGAAGGAGAAAATTTTTAAGTTGAAATGAATATATGCATTACATATGGGTAGGTGGGCGGATGGATGGATGGACAGACGGATGGGACAGAAACATTCCTGATATGCAAAGAATGATGCTGCTGATTGATTTACGACCATGGGGTAGGTGGATGGCATTCTACGCTGAGTGGTGGTTATTGGTTTGCCACTAATGAAAAGCATTTGTGGGACTGTTGGGGTATACATAGAGTTTATGTGGAAAGTGGTCATAAAATCAGAGGGACTAAAACTAGGTAGCCAGGCACACCATTGGCCTCGACAGCACTATCTGCAAATCCAGCAGTCCTCAACTCTCTCCTGGCTGCCAGGACATACGACTGGTGACATCCACATGCAGCTGGGCAACCCAAGACTGTGTATAATTCTGGGCGCTCTATCTTAACCCCCCTCGTTTCCCCGCACCCTTTCTCCTGGTCGAGAAAGCACACACAAATGTGAAAATAAGAATGCTGTTATTATAGGACTGGTCTGCTTCTATTCTATAGTATGAAAAAGTAATTCACTTGCCAATTTTGAACCTTAACCTTATTTCATAGCAAATCCCATCGGGAAGTTTAGGCCACCCAATGGTGTAGCCAACTCTATCTGCGCCCATAATTCTCATTTGCCGAGGGACCCCAAGTAGCTCGTGGACATGGAGGCTGCAGCCCTATGTCTTAAAACCTTGCTGGGCCACGCTGAGCCTGCAGTAGGTCCCAGGAGCCCTAAAGCCTGACAGGTGACCCAAACCAGTCTTACCAAAACGGATTTATGGTTAGCTTGGAGCCTGGCAATGGCGTTTTCATTCAACTTGAGTTTCCGCTCCAGGTCCAACTGGGTGCTCCGAAGCTCAGCCTAAGAAAAGGAAAGGACAGTGTTAAGAGGAGGAGTCCAATGCTCACAGGAGCAATAGCACGCTCCACTTACTTCCATGGGAAGGACAGTTCGACCTCAGAAGCTGCTCTCAGAAGCAGCCGAGAGCACCCTAAAGGGAGGCGCAAAGGGTCACCTCCTGCACCTCCTGGAGCTGAACTCAGCATGAATTGGCTGAAATATGGAGAGCACATACACCGTGCTGTGCTTGTCATCATTTTTAGCATTCATGTGAATTACCTCCTATCGTCCTGACCACATTCATGTTAGGTAAAGGTCATTATCTCCATTTTACAGGTGATACAATGAGTCACCTAATCCAAGGTCACACACATTCAACAGTGGAGTTGAGCCCAGGCCATCTGACCTAAAATCAGCTAAGAAGGAACATGGGCTTGGAGCTGATGGTGGGGATCCCAGGTTTTCTACTTAGCTGCTGAGACTTTGGAAAAATCTACTTACCTCCTCCACCCAGACCTCCTTTTCTTCACCTGTGGAATGGGGACAACCAAAGTGCCTCATTTGTAGGGTAACTGTGTTAACAGAAACTTCACTGCTGCACTGGAAGTACTGCATCGATGTCATTGATGCCATCATCGCCATCACTGTGTCCTTGTCCTTACTCCCACTGCTGCATGGCTGCTTTCCATCGCATGTTCCTGTCCACCCCGGGGCCGCAGAGCGGACCAGCCAAGGTGGGCACCCACTATGACCCTATGACTCCTCTCCACTCTTGCCTCCTGGGACTCCCTAGCACTTTCTGCCAAAAAGTGCCCCGAGACATGAAACTTAAGCCTTTGAAAACTTCAGCGACCATGTCACTTTCCTCCTTCCACAAAGGCATGAGACAGCAAAAAAGAAAAAGAATGGCTCTAATGACTTTTAATAGGTTATGTCTGCATTCATAGCTGTGAGTCATTATGCCCTAATGGAACTCAGAGGTTATAAATGAGTGTCCCTCTTTTCTCCCACTGAAACCAAAATTCAGGGAATTCCGGGCCTCCCAGGGAGGGCAGCCTTGGCAGGCAGGGGACTCACCTCACATGGACACTCTCAGAATGCAGGTAATGTTGGCACAGGCTCTTGGGCACTGACTAGAGCTGATGGAACCCCAGTGGCCTCCCAGCCCTGACACTTGAGACCTGCTGCCCAGAGTGAGGAGGGGGAGTGGAAGCGGAGAGGGCCGGTCCCATTTGAGGACAACTGTGGACTCCTAATCTAAAAGGCTTACACAGTGACCTGCCCCAGAGGAGGCAGAAGGAAACACAAACTGCTTGTTTAAAGGTGGAGGCAGCCCCAGCAACACACCATGGGCACAGATGTGACAAAGTGGTGACACAGTCAGCCCTCGTAGGATCCTGAGCCACAGGGGGACACCCAGAGAGTCTCCAGTGAGAGACTTCTCTCCAAGCTCTGCAAACTGCCATAAAAGGAGAAGGTGGCTCCTAAGTGTCTAATGGAGACCTCTCTGAGGGAGTCACCCCAGAGGAAGTCACTCCTGCTTCCCACAAAAGGTGGGGCCACTTTGGGAAACCAGTATCTCCAGTTATTCCTCCTCCTAGGAAATGATAGGGTGGCTCCGACTCTGGCTTCAGGCTTTCCCAAGAGGCCAGCCACGTAAATCTCAGGCCAGGGGCGAGCAGGACAGTGGCATCAAAGAGCACAGATGGCCCCATGATGATGGGCACAGGGAGTCCTGCTGACTTCAGTGGGGAGTGCCAAATGTGCAAAAGGCTCCATATTTGGGGCCTGAAGACCTGCTATCGTTGGCTATACAATCTTTATCAAATCATCTGGCACCTCAACTGGCATAGGGCTGCAACAGTTGTCAACAGAATTGTCCCTGCTTCTATCTACAGGGCAAAGGTGGCAACCCAGAGTATGGTGGCCAGGAACCAGGTTAGAGATGCACATATGAAGAGCATAAGGCATGGATAAGAGAAGAAAATTCCAGATGGTGTTAGTTCCTTTATATTTCCAACCATGAGATGTCGGTCCTTCTCGAGTGTTTGCCTTTGGTTTACATCTGACTTCTTTGCTCAGTTGGTCAGAACCTACTACATGCCAGTCCAGTACAATAAGACATCCTCTATGATCTCGAAAGACATACAGCCTGGTAGAATGTTTAAGAAAAAACAAATTACATAACACTGAGTCCAGGGCCACTCTCAAAATTTCTATAAGAAATTCTTTTCCTGAGTGGCCTTGAATCACCTACCTTCTGGACACCAGCAAATAGGCTGCAAGCAATGCTGGCTGACTGCTCCCCTGAGATGCACAAACACCTGTGGCTCCCAGGAACTTGGCTCCTGTTCTATAAGGGGACTCTGTTGGTGGGCAGCACTCAGCTCTGAAGCTTCTGGAACCAATGCTGATGTTGACTGCAATGGCGTGTCACTAATGAACTTCAGGATCAGAGACAGGGCCCAGATCACTCTCCCTCCTGCACAAATCCTGCCCTGACCTCACCCCTCACCACAACTGCACCTGCCTCTGACCTGTGGCAGTGTGTTACTCCAGCCATTTGGTGTTCCAAGGGCCATGGAATGTGCCTTGGCTCCTGATTAGACTCCACGCTCCCTGAGGATAGACACTGTAGCCTCACACTTAGCCCTTAGGAAGCACTCCACAATATTTGATAAACTTGAGGAAAAACAAGAGTCATGTGCATTTCGAGAGTCAGAACAAAGGGGAAGGCAGTCCGAAGGAGCACCAGTTTTACAACACATGCATACACATGGGCCCATTTCCACGGCAGTGGCCAGCCTGAGATTCAGAGGAAGTGAGAGAAGTCAAGGCCAGCTGCTCTTAGAAACAAAGGGGGCTTGGGAAGCAGGTTTGGAGCAAAGGGACATGCTGAGTTCCCCATTGGGAAGGGTCAAACAGAATAGAAAAAATAATCAAAGAACACCCAGAACTCCCAAAACTCAGAGTTTTTGCCCCTGACGCAGCTAGAGACCATGGGAGTTCCAGAAAAGGCTCACTTGGCTAACTGAGAAATAAGTTACTCTGTGGACCCAGTGCAGGATCTTGGCCACCTGGTGTCCTTGTGGCTGACCCTGCCATTTGCAGTTTTCTAGGCACCACGTGCCAGCCTGAGTAATTAGCCCTTAACATGATCCAAAGCGACCTTCATCAAGTAACACCAGCAGACCTGGGCCACCTAAAGGGAACACTGGACTTCTAGAGCCTTCATTGTATCTAACGAAACTTTCAAAATGACCCCAGTAGCAGCTGTAGCCTCATCAGGGCACTGAGTCTGCTGGGCTAATCCTCTTGGGCTCCTGGCAAGAAATTTTTTGGCTCCTAAGATTTGGCAGAGCCACCTAGAGTGTGGCTGCCACTTATACGGTAAACTTAACATCTGAGCTGAAAACAAAAACCCAGGGTGGAAAGGGCAAGGACACTCTTAGGCAGACCAGAAAGCAGAGGTCATGAACTGGGGCCATCTCCAAAACTCTGGGGTCTGGGGCTATCACACTAGATGTATAACCATGATCACTTTTCAGCACTAAAAACTACCCTAGAACCCTTATCCAGGTGTCCTGATTTTACCTTATCAGTTCTCTCTTAGGATGACTGAATCTGGGGTTCCACACATGCTGTGCACAAGTCTTCCTGCTCAGAATCACAATAACCCTAAGTCTCTGTAATGCATCCGTTTATGCTGTGTTTGAAATTTGTAGTGTTTCTATGCTGCTACAAGCATAGAACATTTCTTAAAGAAAACAGGAGACAGTGTAGAAGATGGTGATTGCCTCCAAGGAGGGAAGATGAGGGATCCAGGTGGGAGGGAGAACTTTTTCTGGTATAATCTGGTGCAGATTGTTTTCCAACAAGTAGATGCATCCCTTTTCCAGTTAAGTATAATGGAATTCAAATATTATACCCAAAGGGAAAAGCAGTACACTTTGCCTTAATATTTCTATTATACATTTGGTAGGTTTTTAGTGCCAAAAATAAAAAAGGTAAAGTTCTAACACTGTGATCTTGGGGTCCTTCCCTTGTGTCCCTCCAGCAGGTAGCTTCCTGGAGCCCTTCATTCCTCTCTGCATGACTCCTGTGTATGAGTTTGGACAAACGTGGTAGAGATAAAAGATCATAACCTCATGGAGTTATCTGGGGACGGAAAAGCCATGGGAAATATTTAACACATAGCAATGCTCAACGAAGACCAATTTTCTCAATCATGCAGAACTTTTCCTTTGATCTGCCTACTTGTTAGTGCAGAGCCCCTTCACGGTTAACAGAAGTAGGGAAAGGAGAGGTATTCCCTGACTCTGGAATCCCTAGAAACAGTTAGCAAGTGGTTTCCAGAGTTGGAAACAATGACTCACTGGACTCATCTGGACTACACAGCTTTCCAAAATAATTCCCACTAGCATGGGGTAAAATCCATGCCTGAGGAGGAACATGGGGGTGGGGCCCTGGCAAGCCAACTGCCCTTCCCAGAAGCCTCTTCTGTTTGCTGCCCAGGAAGCCTGGGCCAAGGGTGGGACTGCATGCCCCATGCACAATGCAAATGGAGACCTGCCAGGAGTGTGACTCTAAGGAATGTGGGACAAAAGTCACCTGCAGTTTGCACTGAGAATAAAACAAGTGCTCTAGGAAAGTTGAAGTATGAGAAACAAAGCATATAGAGCTGCTAAATTCATTCCCAAGAACTCTGGGTTCTCAACTGTAGGGCTAGTTGTTCTAGACACAACTTCCCTATCTGATGGGAATAATATTACAGGCTATGCACATGGTGGGGTTTTTTTTTCAGTCTCTCCTTATACCACTATCTGATAAAGAACTTTTATTTTTCCCTAGTTTGCTGTCCTTGACATTGTACCTGGAGCTAGGTTTCCAACTCTATGTAATCTTAGTCCTTTCAAGCTCTTGGATTTCACCCCGAAATCCACACTTTCTGGTGGTCTCTTGTTGGGGGTAGAGGAAAGAAAAGAAATTAGGGGGATGGTCTGATTCTTTTCCCTTGAATTTCTGCCAAGGTTTACACGTCATTAATTGCCACACAGATCCAGGCAGAGGGAAGTATCCCTGCTCTCAGCCCCGTCCTGGATTCTGCCCCCAGGCCTGACCTCCTAACAATCGCCAAAAGCTGCAGGAGAAAAAGCAGGAAACTACCCGCAGGAGGAGAGGCAGACACGACTGGAGATGGCGCAGGGGCAGTGGGTCGAGATAAGGCAGAGCGACCTACTTCAGGTTTCCAAGCCAAAGGAACTGGATATTTACGCTGGAAAAAGAGCCGGGTGCCAGGGTAAAGTTCCCCTCAGGTGAATCGGAGTACAGAAGAGCAGGCAAGAGCCCCGGGGCTGCGGCAACCGCGCAGCCTCTCCCTGGGCACACCACCTCCCCACCTTCCTCTCCCAGAGCGGCCCCAGCACTCGCCTCCTTGTCCCTACGGGCGACATCCAGGGGGACTGAGGCGTGGCCCTTGTGCTCGCCCTGGCCACACTCCTGGCAGATACACTGGCGGTCGGTGCAGCAGAAGGCGACCGGCGGGCTGTGGTGGGTTGGGCAGGTGCGCAGGTCCCGGTCCTTCACCGGCTCCGCCAGCTGGTGGCTGTGCAGTTTGCTGTTCTCCTGGTGTGGCCTTAGGTGCTCCTCGCAGTAATTCACCATGCAGGTCAGGCAGGACTTCACCGCCCTCACCCTACTGGCCCCAAGGCAGAAGTCACAAAGGATCTCCTCCTCCCCCTCGCCGCCAGAGCCGGTGCCCAGACCCTCGGGCTCCCCCGGGGGGCTCTCCAGGGAGCCCCGGTCCTCGGCCTCTGCTGGGCTGTCGGACCCAGAGTCTGGACTGAGAGTGACCAGCGAGTGAGCGGGGACCCCGGGCAGTGGCCCTGGAGCCATTAGGTCTAGCTCAGCCATCTGGAAGGCTCTGCCTGCTCAGCCGTCCTTCCTCTGCTCCTCGGCCGGGCCCGGACCTGCGCAGCCCACGCCGGCTGGGACAGCCACGCCCAGACGACTGCAGCCGCCCGGACTTCCCTGCTTCCTCCCTCCGGGAGGCAGCTCCGTTAGTCACCGCTCCGCCCAGCGCCTGGACGTGGGCCAGCTGCGGTGACTGACGGCAGGCCTCGAGATTACTGCTGCTCTGGACTCAGCTAGGGACGTGTCCCCGCAGGCTCAGGCCTCTCCTCAGGTCGGGTCCGAAACTCCATTCCTGTGTGAGTCATTCGTCCCCCGTAGGCTTAGTGGAAAACCCTGTGTGTCTGTGGCTGGTGGCTCCGGGAAGGACTCGAGATCCCTGAGCTCTGCTGTAAAGAGCCTTCACATGGTTTGAAAGGCCAAATTTCTTGTTTTCGTTTTTTTAAAAGATACAAATATAAGGATTTCAGCCATAGGGCAGCCATTCCTGCATTCCCCTCTGGTAGAACTGGACTCGAGGCAGCTTAGGAACAAAACACATGTTTCTGAATCTGACTTTTCCATATCATCTTCTTGCACGTCCCAGGAGACAGGCTTCAAGTGGACATTTAGTGTGGATCAGGAGGGTCAGCGAAGATCTCGTCTCCTTCCTCAGGCAGCTCCATTCAGACAACCCTCCCAGGCCACCCGCCCTGCCCTAGGTTCCTAAAGAGGGGTATATGCCAGGAAACAGCCGGTTTGCCCACTTAATAAGGTATTTCTAGACACGGTGTTTGAGTTTGCTTGACCTTCCAGAACAAAATACACTGACTGGTTTGTTTTGTTAACCTAAAAATAAAGGGCCAAATAGATAGGCAACAAGTATTTGTGTGAGATCAAAAAGAATAGCTATTTGGGAAACACTGACTCAGACAGAAACCTGTGGGGGAGGAAGAAAAGTTTCTCTGCCATTCTAGATTCTTCCAGCTGGTCTAATATCCAAAATGACATGAAATAAACAAGAGAAAATAACCAAATTTAACTACATACATATATATGGGAACCCTGCCTACATGGGAGAGTCTGAGACCTCACATACATGGAAGGTTCAGAGACAAAAAGACAAAATTATATATGTGGCATTCTGAGCTAAGGATGGGGCAGAGCACCTTGGGGCTTCAGAGGGGAGAAGGTCATTCACAGGGGAACAATAAGAGCATATGTTCAGTATCAGATGTTTGCCCTGCCCTATGGATAGATCATAAAGTTGCCTGGTGGCAGCTGTAATTATGGGCAAGGACACACATTTAAATTCTTTAAGGGAGGGGTAAGAATTTCTCATGAGACCACAGGGTCTCCATGTCCTTTGCCTTTAGCTCAAAGTAATTCACATGCAAAAGTGGCACATCTTGGGGAGGCCTGTTCTGAACCCCTTCAAGCCCAAGTCATTTTTTGATTAGGGGCTGTAGGTGAGGGGTTTTATGAAAAAAGGGAAAGGGAATAATTATACAAATGAAGGAAGGAATTTCTGAAGGCACAAATAGGCCAAGTTGCCCTTCAGCTTGGTGGTGCTAATTCTAAAGGACGTCTTTACTTCTCAGTCCACTAGTCAGTATGCCTGCCTTCCTATTAGCTTGCAAACAGTTGTTCAAAGCACAACGTTGGCTTGGCCCTGTACAAAAACTATTTTTCCCAGTTCAAACACTCCAAAATATGGAGGGGTAAGGCATGCAAGGCTTCCCTAGTTCTATTTTTAAATGGCCTCAACTTATGTCAACTTTCCACAGCTTAAACAATAAGAATTTATTTTCTCACAGTTATGGAGGGTGGAAGTCCAAGATCAAGGTGTCAGTAGGGTTGGTCTCCTCTGTGGCCTCTCTCCTTGGCTTACAGACAGCCTCTTCTCCCTGTGTCCTCATACGGTCTTCCCTCTGTACATGCCTTTGCCCTATTCTCCCCTTCTTATAAGAACATCAATCACATTGGGTGAGGAACCACCCTAATGACCTTATTTTACCTTAATTATCTCTTTAAAGACCCTGTTTCCAAATACAGTCATATTCTGAGATAAGGGTTAGGACTTTAATTTATGAGTTGGGGTGTTGGAAGAGAAACAATTCAACTCACAACACATGACCAGGGGATGACACAGGACATATCTAGCCCCTTGGAAGGAAGGTATCCCCACTGGATGGGGAGTATTTAGTATTTGCCAGATGAGCAACAAAAAATCCAGAGTACCTGTATCCCAACTCTGTATCCTGAAGAGTCTTTACAGCTTTCCCCCAGATTTCTTCAGATTACTCATACAGAATTGGAAAACAAATGGAATAAAGACAGAGGATGGGGGAGGAGCCCTGGTCCAGCTCACCCCTGGGATCAGGGGTTGGGGTGTCTCCCTGTGGCCCTCCACCCTTGGGGTGAGTTCTTTAGGACCTGGATTAAACTACATAAACCAAGGGCTGTTTCTGACCAGTGACCAAGATATTTCATAAATCCAAGTATTGCAGAAGCTGCTTAGAGTTGGATGGCATAAAAGACTATAAAAATCTGTCTCAAATATGGCCCTGTTTATTTTCAACCATGCATAGGATATGCATATCATGATTGCCTAAAGCAGTCTCTTTTTTTAGCAATATATATAGTTCCCCAGTATCCCTGTCCTAAATACTCTCTTCCACTGCTGAAGACACGCCTAGAGAGGTTTCCTTATATTTCACTTCATGGGCTTTTCTTTCTTTTCTTTTTTTTATTGTTATTCTACTACAGTTGCCCCAATTTTTTCCCTTTTGCTCTCCTCCACCCAGCCCATCCCCTGCTCCCAAAGTCAATCCCCACACTGTTGTCCATGTCATGGGTCATTCATACATGTTCTTAGACTAGTCCCCTTCCCCTTCTTTCCACCATTATCCTCCTTTTCCCTCCCCTCTGGCAGCTGTCAGTTTGTTCCATGTTTCCACATCCCTAATTCTGTTTTGCTGGTTAGTTTATTTTGTTCATTAGAGCCCTCTTATAAGTAAGATCATATGATATTTGTCTTTCACCAACTGACATATTTCACTTAGCATAATATTCTCCAGTTCTTTCCATGCTGTCTCTAAAAGGTAAGAGTTCTTTCTGCTGCGTAGTATTCCATTGTGTAGATGTACCACCATTTTTTTGATCCACTTATCTACTGATGAGCACTTAGGCTGTTTCTAGCACTTGGCTATTGTAAATAGCATTGCTATGCATATAACAGCACATTGATGTTTCTGGATTCTTACCAGGAGGGAAAGGAGCTGGCTTTTGCTGGTTGGCCTTGGAGCTTTCTGCAATAGTAACAGGACAGGGTTGCTTTACTTTCAAAGAGCCCTGGTACTGGAAATGGAACAGAGCTTTTGACCTGTTCCACAGCCTCAAGTGCCAATTAGAGGCCACTGATCCAGCCTGGGATTCCCTGGGCCTCTCACTCATCTCCCATTCTTCAGCTCCCCAGCTCATTCCCACCCTTCTCCTTTCACCAATTGTTTCCCTGCCGCACCTTCTTTACTACCAACCCCGTAGGGCAGCTCTCAGTGTGCTTTTAGTCCTTCTCATGAGAGCCTTTGAGATCACTGACATTTCACAGCGTAGTGGAAGACAGGAAATCTGAATTTTCAGCCTGAGACTGGTCTGAGAAAATCATCTGTCCTCTCTTAACCTCAGTTTCCTTGTCCATAAAATGAGCAGGTTGGTCTAAGTCAGGGCTGGTAAATAGATTCTTGGTTAGGCTCCCTAGGAATCTGTGTTGTGTCCAAGTTCTTATCTAAGCCAAGTAGGGAAGGGCACGTACCCTACTTACAGGACCTTATCATGCTGCAAACTCTCGACTCCATGCTTCAGCCCTAGGAGGTGGGGGCTAATGCCCTGCATGTCTCCTAAACTGGAACTCCCTATTGAAGCGATTGCTCTACAACCCCCACCACCCCTTTTTTCCCAATGAGTCCTAGGATGTCCCCATATTCCCAGTCTCCTCTTAGCTCCCTCGGCCTCCTGGCCTGAACTGCAACTTGGCTTTCCCCAAGACTTTCTCCCACTGCTTCTCAACTGGTACTGTTCCTTCTCTCACCAGCTACACATCTCAGAGCCAAGATGGGGTGGGAGTCCTCCTCACCCCCCACCTCAATGTCCTGTCCAGACCACTAACCACCCCAGCCGCCCCAGCTGACCATACCACTCCCTCCTTCCTGGCTGTTTCTACCAGCCTCCCAATCATACCCCTTACTCATGGACTGAAGCCTCTCCCACTCTCCACCCCACTCTCCCCTCATTCTCAGAGCCTCCATCTCTGAATTTTTCCTTCACCTCCTCATAGCTGAGGTCCTTTTCCTCAGCCACCCAGCCTGAGGTCACACCTGGGGGTTTTTAATGGGGTAAAATACACATATAAAATTTACCATTTTAACCATTTTTAAGTGTGCCCAGGTCAGTGGCATTAGGCACATTCGCATTGCTGTGCAGCCCACCCCTTCAATCATTCCCAGGACCTTCACTACCTCAAACCAAAACTCAGTCCCAGAAAGCATTCTCTCCCCTGCCCTCCCCCAGGCCCTGACAACCAGCCTTCTACCTTCTGTCTCTGTGAACTTGGCTATTCTAAATACTTAATGTAGGAGGAACCATACAGTGGTCATCCTTTTGTGTCTAGCTTATTTCACTCAACATAATGTCCTCAATGTTCATTCACGTAGTCTGTATCAGAATCTCCTTCCTCATACATGGATTTTGAATTCACCAGAAACCTGTCTCCAAAATCAAGAATTGAGAATCCTACTCCGACTACAGCTCTAGCTCCCTTGCTTAGATGCTTTTTGGAAAAAAAGGCCTCAGGTCCCTCAGCCTCTCATCCACAGCTCTCCACCATTTCCTCTTTGCCATCTTCCCCTCCTGTCTTCATTTTCTTCTCTCCTGCTTTCAGGCTCCATGGCCCTCCACAAACATCCTTCTCTTGTCACTGCCCTTGGCCCCCTCACCCTCTCTACCCTCTATCACATTCCCCCAAACAACCCTAGAACTCTAAATGATCCCCATTCTTCACCTTCCCTGAACCTGCATCTAAAAACAAGGATTATTGGAGCAAATTTGCCAGTCACCCAGGAGAGAGCCGCTGTAAGTTCAAGATCCTCACCCTCCAGTGGGACCCCAGCCATCATGCTGCGTTTCTCTCTTTCCTCCCCAAGGGCTGGGTTCCTCACTCCTCAACCTTCTTACTTATTACCACTTCCACTTTGTGCAGAGGACCTTGACTCATGCTTCACTATGAAAAAGAAGCCACTAATTAGGAGCTTTCTAATGTTCCCACGGCTGGATCTACAAAGCTGTCGGCCTCTGCAGCCTCTCCCCTTCCTTTCTTTCCTGATGCAGTGGAAGCAGCGTCCCCAGATCTATTTTGTCCAGTCCCTTCTCCTGTGAGCTGGACCCCACACCCCACTGCCACCTTACCTTCTCGGGGACTCTGCTCCTTCAGGGATGCTCCTGCCCACACACGTACTCTGTCCCTCTCCACTAGATAGCTCCCATGAACATGAAAATACATACTAGAACCCTCCATCTTTAAAACAATTTTCTCCTGACCCCACATGCCAGTCCAACTCAGATCTATAGGTCTCAGCCTCACTATCTCTCCCCAGGGAGGCCTGCCCCCTCTCAACCACTCACTTCCCACAGTTTATCCAGCACCTGTCATTTGAACTATAGATTTGCTAAGTGAATGAGTGAATGACTACATATGGCTCACCTGCTTCTATAGGCTCTTCTGGTCTGTATCAGGCCCCTTATAACCATAAGGTTGACAGTTTCTGACACAAGTCCCCTTCCTGTTCCATGCTCCTGTGACACCATGAAAATCTGAAGCTCTTCCAGACAACATCTGCCTTCCACAATCACTCAGTTAGAATCTTGTTCAGCCACTCCATCAACAAGAAGTGACACCCCCGGTCTGACTGCCATTTCTTCCCATTCCTGGCTCTGCTCAATTCAGCTCTGACTATCAAGCCATGGGTCATTCTATTATATAATCTGCCTCTTGGTCTCCACACAGTGAATTATTATATGCCAACAATTCACTGAGATCAATTCAGTCAAAGGATGGTCTTGCCAGAGTGAAGGCTTAACTGCTGTTAATCAGACACCACTGACTTTATTATAACCACACTAAACACTCAGCCTTGTACAAGACAAGTGAACTGTATCTCACTTCTTCACCAAACAAATGTAATTGCATCTAGATATCCTTTCCTCAATCAAACTTGCCACCAGGAGTATTAGAGTCAAATTGTGGTTTAGTCTTTCTTTCCAGAATTGAGGGAGACTTTTCTACCCAGATCTTTGAGGACTCAAATTCTACCAATGTGATAGGTAATTGGTAGGTAGGCAGCTAATTATTAATCTTTCATCCAGTTGACCCTGTGACAAATAATCCCACAAACTAACAAAGTTGCTTAGAGGTACATAAACAATGAATGCCAACAGATCCCATCCCATGTGTGAGTGTAAGGCAGGCCATCACCATGAGGAACCTGGAAGAGTTTAAGAAAAGCTTTCCTAACCCAAAGATGCTATTTGGCTGTTTCTGAATAAGGATATTCTTCAAACTTGTTTTCTAAGCAAACAGCTTTGAGTTTGTCTCTTCACAATTCTCACTGGATTTTTTTTTCACTTGTGTCTCTGCTGAGAATAATTTAATAAACTAGACATAAAGCTGAATTTGATCCATTTTAAGGGATAATACTATATTGAGGCTGTGCCTTCCCTCTTTTCTGAGATTAAAAGTCTAAGCTTTTATGAAACCATGGGATAATTGTGAGGAGGGGGTGGAGTTATCTGGAAGATTTACATCTTAATCCTCCAAATTTACTGTGTAATTTTTCTGGTAAGATCGATAAGTCTGAGAACCACAGAGCTGGAAATTGCATCTCTCTTCCAGAAACCAGCCCAGAATTTCCCTGGGTTCACCTGGAGCCTAGTCCCAGTGGATTTTCAGGTCTGCAGTTGCTATCAGCAAATTGGAGCCAGCCCTGCTTTTCTCGTGGAGTTTTCTGGTCATTCATTATTGCTAACAAAACAAGAGAATGAACTGGTGAAGAGGAGAGCAGAGCTTACAGACTCACAGGATCATTGCTCCTAGTCTCAGAACACAAAGGCCGTACCTACCCCACACCTATCTCTGTGTGGAGTAGTGACTGGCCTCCTCAAGAAGGTGGGGTCTTCCTTGAATATTGCACATGCCTTCTCTTCATAAAGACTGGGTTCACACATGTTGTTCAGGAGATGAGGTCGCAAGCTCTGATGGGGCCCAGCTGCCCCACAGAGGACCACAATGCCTGAAGGACTCCTGCTGGTGGGTGGAGAACACTGGCCGGAATCAGCTTCAACTGTACCTTTAGCTATAAACATCCTCCAACTAGGAAAGTGTGCTGGGGTCATTTCCTCCTGAAGCCATGAGGTCTAGTCCTGAGCTGTTTCCAATTCCCTTCCATTTGCCAGTGAGAAGTAGCTACGGTGCACTCGTGATCACCTCTTCTCTCTAACCACCAAGGCTCACAGGGCCAGCATTAGCTGCTGGCCTGCCTGGGCACCTATGGGAGGGGCAGGCAAGCCTTCAGTGCCCTGGAAATGGGAAGTACAGGGATGTGACTACACTTTCCAACAGTTCTGAATGAATTCCAGACCCAAGGGTGTGACATTTGTGTGTGGCACATAGTTCCCACATTCATTGGTCTGTGCTCTGTTGAATCTCCATGTTGACCTCCATGACGACCCTAAGAACTATGGTGTCATAAAACCCAGTCATTTCACAGATTAAACTCCAGCTCTCTGTGGGTTAGGCCCAAACTGGCAAAATAACCTACTCATAACAAATGAAGTAAATCTTTTAAAATATGTAACAAATACTACCTCTGGCCCTGGAGGCAAAAGATGGGCTCACTGTTCGACTCACCCCAGAAGCCCCAGATCAGCTGCTGCTCTGGTACTGCCACTTTTCTGGAAGTCAGACAGCAGCCAGCACCCCGCTGTCAAAATGAGCAGAGCTCTGTGCTGAGACACCACACATTCCATAGAGCTTACACATCTTGATAAAATTACCTTCAGCGAACCTGGGCCAGCAGCCAGCCAGGGTGTGGTCCCAGTGTGCTGACAGCATCAGCAACTCAGCAGCTCATAGGCAATGGTCAGGGAGGGCAGCTTAAGGGCAGGGAGTAGCCAGGTGGGCAGATGGGTTATAGGGCTAGAGGGAGGGACCAGGTTGATTTACTAGGAGGTACACACCTTCAGAGTTGGAAGGAACCTTAGCAAAGCATACTCTCTACTCTCTTCCCTTCCAACATTTACAAATAAGGAAACTCAAACTCAGGGAGTATTAGCATCTGATAGAAAAAAAAAGGCAGAGTAGGGATGGTGACAGGTGTGGGAGACCGAGCATACTGACTATATGGGTGCATGACGCTGTGGAGCAGAGTGATACAGAGGAGCTGGTTGCACAGGCCACCGTTGTGACAACAGATCATCGTAAGCAACAGAAAATAAGCCAAAACCTTGCCCACAGCCTGTGAGTGTATGAATTGCTGAAAGAACTGGTTCTGATCAATGTGAGGCTTGAAAATTACCAAAACCCAGCAATTCCCAGGAAATACACAGGACAGCTCAAAGTGGAGGAAGCCTTAGCAAGAGAGGGGGAAAGCAAACATGGGCCACTGGGCTGCAGAGAGAGAGCCAGTGTGCTGTGCCTGAGGAAGCAGAGCCTGGCGCCACACAGACAGGGAAGGGTTTTCCCAAGGAAAGGAGAGAAATGGGGCCTCTGCAAGAAGAAGCTGCCAAAAGCTCCAGAACCTTCCTTCATCAGCTCAAGCCAAGGATGGTAAAACAGGACCATGAGCTGGCATGAGCAGCACAAATATGAAATTCAAAGCAATTCAGAAAATGTACGGCCCTGAGCTGGCAGATGCATCTCTGTGTGTCAAGTTGGATGAAGCTCAAAGGTATACAATGCTCATAAGACTAGTATCAATATCAATATGAAGGCTTTATATATATCATATGGGTGAATCTTCACAACCACCCCAAAAGAGAGGTGCTATTCCTATTCCTATGTAGTAGATGAGGAAACTGAGGCTTATCAGAGTTAAATAACTTGTCCAAAAATGCTGGGTTCTGAGCCACCTCGGATTAGAACCCAGGAGGCTGACTCAGAGCCCAAGATGCTAACCACCCAGGACCAGTCCACAGTTTCTTCAATGTGAATTACTACATTGCATTGTGAAACCCTCCTCCAGCAATCTTGTAATCTGGCCCTCTTTTTTATTTACTTATTATTATTTTTTAGTAATAAGTAAGGACTACTGACTTAGATCCCTGAACAAAGGGAGGAAAAACATTTTTCATTCTAGGTCCAAAACCTGCCCTCCCTCCAGGGATTGTTTGTGGCAGGGGTCAGGGGACAATGGGTCATTTCCTCTATAAGCAATAGACTCTGCCTCACCAAAGTGCCCTCCCTGCAGGAAGATGCTTCTGTCTCGGGAGCCGCTGAAGCTCCCATCTTAGTTTTACATCTACTGGGCCATTCCTTTGCTCAAGTAGTTTCGATTTTGAACTAGCAACACTAGTTCAAACTCGAAACCACTTTTCAACTTTGCAACATTGTTGCAAACCAAAGGGTTGAAGAACACTCTTTCTGCACCCTGACTAGATGCACAGCATCTGCATGTGGATTTCCTGGAATGAAGGGACAGCCCCCCTCCAGAGGATGATGCGTAGACTCAGGAACTAAATAAAACATGAGAGTGCACCAAAGAAGAAGAGGAGCTATTATCCAAGAGAGGGAATCCATTGCTGTCCAGCCAAGATCATGTTAGTAGGAATGCTTATTATACAGGATACTTGAGTGTTTTGTTATGGGAGGGCCCCAGATATGCTCAGACAGAAAATTCAGCAGATTCCAATGTTAAAAGCATCAAAAGGTTGGTGTCTGATCCCAGAACGTACCAGTTCTGTAATCTTGGTAAGTGTTATAACCTCTCTGAGCCTCAGTCTCTTCATCCATCAAATGGGAATGCAGTGTCTGCACCAAATAATTTACAGTGTGGTCTGTGACCAAATGGAAGTAAAGACATCATACAAATGCAAGCAAATTTATATGCTGGTAATATTATGTTCAGAAACACACCAGAATTTGATGATCTGAAGGATCCTTCCAATGAGTTCTCTCAAGCTGTGAGATAAGTGACAGGCCAAGCATAACCCCCCTCTCTCTGAAATGTGTGAAGCCCAAATTTCCCCAGGTAACAGGAGTGTGTGACTATGAGGAGGGTCTCAATTACTAAAGTCATCACTCACATTTCCTGGCTCCTTCCCTGACAGACTGAGGCCAGGGTTCCAGACCTACATGACCCCTTCTCCCAGTGTTTCTTGGGGTCCCTGGGGGAACTGCTGCTTCCCCTGGGCACCTTCTTCTCTAACCACTGCATCTCTGATGCTCTGGAGCCCAAAAGGGTCATGAGTTGTTGGGCATGAAGCTCCACATGCTCTGTCAGAGGAGGCCCAAAGCTAGGGTGTTTGGTATACCATGTCCCTCCAATTTTACTTCCACTGCTCATTCTCTTTCAAATTGAGGCCCTTTATCTCCCTAAAACTCCATGATTGCACAGAGGCTGGCCCTAGGGCAGGTCCTAATGACACGTGCTGCCCTCCCCAGGGCCGCTGTCTCCCACAGCCCCTGAACTCCTGACACACAGCCAGGCTCACCAGGATCAGTCAAGTCCCTTCCTCAGGACAAACGTTCTGCTAGGAGGCCCCTCGGTTTCTCAGGCAGTGAGACTCTTGATGGGCTGCCCTTCAAGTTCACTAGGGAGACCCAGACTTTTCTGAATCCCACATTCAACCTCTATTCTTAATCACCTAATGGTAGAACGTAGCTTTTTACTTTTTTCCTCCACAGGTTGGAAAACATGAGTCCCCAACACCTGTTCATCCTGGCTGCAGGCGCAGGCTCTGCCTATCAGTGCCACACCTGGTCACTCAGCCTGTTGGCCAGTGGCAACCACTCCAGGCTGGGAAGCCTGTGCAAATTTAGGCCAATGATCTCCAAGAAGAAGGCTGCTGGGGTTTTCATGGCTCTTGAGAGAGAAAGAGATGTGGGAAACTACCCCCTTTCACTCTGGCAGAGGACAAAGAAGCATGGTTGCTGGCCACCACCCTAAGATAGGAAGTCCCCAGCCTCAGGACAACACCCTCACCATGGACAGTGAGGCAGAGACGCTGAGCACCTGGTCCCCTACAGCATCACTGAGCTGCAGAATCAGCTGGATCCATTCCCCATACATTCCATTATAGTTCAAAAGTTTTGGGTTGCTCTGCCAATAACCTAAAACAACCTGACCGACAAAGCAATATTTCAAAAAGTCCGTATCTGACATTGGCCTGATGTGCCACAAGAACTTTAGGTCAAGCTGTGCCTCAGGCTGCCATTGGCCTTATTACAGGAGCGAATGAGCATTTCCAAGAAACCTGGATCACAAAGCTCTTCATAAACACCATTGGATTTGTCTCAGATGTTTCTGTCAGTACACAGATGCCCCTTTCACTCACAGGAATAATCTTTGCTAGTCACAATCACTGAATGTCCTTCCTGATCAAATACTCTCAACGGCTCTACCTCTTGTTGTCCTGCCTGGCTTTCAAAGTGTTCTGCCCTCTTACCCATCCTTACTTCCTAGTACTGCTGTTGGAAAAAATGGTGGCTTCAGGCTACCTGCCTCTCATGTCCACTCTGCGTTTGCATCCCTGGACCCTCTTCCTGGTGAGGAAACGGCCAATTTCTGAACTACACAGTGCATGCTCTGGGATCAGACCATGGAGATTCAAACTCCCAGGGGTGACCCTGAACAAGTTCCTTACCTCTTCTGAGTTTCCACAAATGGAGATAAGAATAGCACTCACCGCCCAAGATTGCTGAGAGTACTCAATTACAGGGTATGAGTCCTCACAACGGGGTGCAGTCATCATGAGTTACTGCAACTGGAGGAATGCAAACAGTGGTAAACAGGGCTGCTGCCAGCCCTCCACATGGTTGGGAGGCCATGTCTCCCTCATCCAGACCTGGCTCTTCTGTGTCAGCCCAGCCCTTTCTCCTCCAGCCACTTTTGTGACTCCTGAACAAAGTCTTTATCCTACATTTGAAGCTCAAGCTAAGGGGTCATTTCTGCCTCAGGTTCCCACTCACTTCCTGTCAAACATTAACCCTCAATGGCAGCTCAAGTTCTGCTCTCTCTTCTTCCCAGCACTCCATAATAGTTGATTTTCCTTTTTCCCTGCCCCTAGAATTTATCATTTATTCCAACAATGTGATATTCGGTAAGTTATGTAAGGCATACCATAGGTGCCTAACAAATATTTGTTAAAATGGAATGTACTGGGACATGGTTTTGGGGGAACCAGGCCCAAAGCCAACTGAGATCTCAGATGTGGCTGCCTCAAAACCAAGTCTTTATCTGTGCTGATTCCCTCCCAGCTTTCACAAGTCCTAGGTGTCTTAACGTGACCTTGTTGGGGTTTGTTTGGATGCCTTAGCTCACACCCATCTGTCTCTTGTACTATGTACATACATTGCATATATTCTGTTTGGAATCCTTCAGTTTGTGGTCTTCAAATTTCATCCTTCCCAAAGCTGGGTCCTCGGAGCACTTCAGCTTGACCTCCCAGTCACAGAACATGACTAACACAAAGCTTCAATTCTCTTGCACGCATCTTCCTGAGCTGCAAAGCAGAACTGTCTGAAACCTGCCATGGCCGCAGCCACCACCACTATCAAAGCTACCTACCTACTCCCTCTGTGCCAGGGACTGTGCTAAGTAGTGAACACATGGTATCTCTTATGAAATCAGATTTCACAGATGAGAAAAATCGTCATTTAGTGAAATTGGGTAACTTGCCCAAAGCTGCATATTTGATATATAATGGAGTCAGGATTTAAATGTACATTTATGATCCCAAAGCCAGGAGGTCCCAGGTGAACCAGCCTTCGAAGGCTGTGGATGTTCATTGAAACACAAGAAAAACATACACAGAGACAACCAGGTCCTGTGGGGGAATAGGGACAGAAGGGCCACTCTCTCTCGTGGAGAGTGCCATGGCCACTCCCTCTAGTGGGGAGCGCGCTGTATCTATCCCCAAGCAGATTTTTATTGAGAATACAAATCACAATTTGTGATTCTGTAGTTTGTGGATTCACAGTCTGGCAGAAAAGATCAAAAGATGTAAGTGACTTACAAGGGTGCAGACAGAACTCCTGCTGTGATTCTGGGCAAAGTTTGGGGTTTTAACATATGAAAGAACTACAGGTTCCAAAGGTTTCCTGTCTGCGCCTTTAAATTCCAAGTTAATAACATCCTCCAGCAAACAGATCTCACGGGATCTTGCATATTCTATGTCCCAGGCCTGATTACCCCGGGGGCCCGCCGTTTCTGGTCTGGGCTGCACCACCCCTGCACATCTGAGTTAACAGAGAAGACAAAGGCAGCCAGGAGACTTGGATCTCTCACAAGGACTCAGGCTTTGACAAAGCCAAGGGGGCAGGGGTTGATGTCGATCACCCCTTCATTTCCACAGCCCCTTCCCTTAGGGCATTCCCACGTGATCGTGTCTGTCTTAGATTCATTCTCTTTCTTAGAGAATTGTTACCCGTCATTGACTGCCGACCATGCAAAAGGGAAGCTGGGCATTAGAACAGGCAGCGTTCATGCCAGGGAAATAAGTTTTGTCTCCTTAGTGGCTCCTGGTTCGGAGGTCTTTCACTCAGCCTAAGTCACGGGGGTTACAGCTTCCTGAGACCAGGCAGGGCAGTCCCCAATACTTCCTCTGAAAGAAACTCCATTTCTACTGTAGGAGGCAGTGTAATTACTAGCTGATCACCCTAAAGTTGTGCAGGTTTAGTTTTATGCTTTATCTTACTAGATCTAAGGACAATCTACTGTGTTTCCCAAGCCCACTTTACGCAGAATTCAGTCTCTGAATGCTGCCTTCCATGCAGGTCTTGTCAGGGCCTGGTTTTAAACTCTAATAGGGAGAGTCCAGAAAAGGCTTTATTCTAGGGTGTGGCTCTTGCTCCAAAGGCCTTTTAGCTGGAACAGTTGGATGCCAGGGGGTGTTATTTAGGTGACAGCTTCCACTCTGTTCTGTAAGGGCCATAACTCCAAAGTCCAAGAACTTCTCTCCCTTGCGTATTACTTGACTTCTAGCATCTCTGTCCCACTCTCAGCCCCATAGTGGCTGCTGTCTTGTAAACCTTGGATGACCCCACCCAGCCCATGTTCAGCTCTTCTCTTATCCTCAGATGTGCAGGGGCGTGTACATGTTTTCTAAGTCCCTCTCTTTGTACAACTCCGTCCTCTCCTTATCCTCCTCAGACACGATCACGTGGGAATGCCCTAAGGGAAGGGGCTGTGGAAATGAAGGGGTGATCGACATCAACCCCTGCCCCCTTGGCTTTGTCAAAGCCTGAGTCCCTGTGAGAAATCCAAGCCTCCTGGCTGCCTTTGTCTTCTCTGTTAACTCTCTGCACAGTTTCTACCTGCTTCAGGTGCTCTGCTCAGTTTAGTGGGATCACTATGCTCCACTGGACTTCAGCTCTCTGAGTCATGGATGGGAAGTTGTTCCTAGACAGAAAGTTCAGTAGACATGGGACTCACCTCACAAGTTTTCCCGTCAGTCAGGGATCAGTAGTGTTGTGCTGCCTGCCATTCATTGCCTAAAAATGACGGCCTCATGTGTTTTGGCAAGTTTTACAGAAGTTGATGGTAAGAGGGCTAGTCTGGTACCAGTTACTCCTCCATGACTGGAAACAGAAACCTAGAGAAAGCTGTATAAAATATAAATCTATTCATGGTACCCCTCCAGTTAAAATCCTTCCATGGATCCATAACTCTAAGGGAAAAGAGTCAAATTTTAAAAGAGCCTGCAGACTCTTGTGAGATCTGAGCCCCCCTATACTCCAACATCATTCCCCCTCCTCCCCTAGCCCTCCTCCATTCTCTGGCCTCCAGCCTTCTTTCAATCCCTTGTTTTCTCCTACCACTGGGCACTTCCACATCACAGTGGTTGCCTAACATTCTTCCAACCCTCCTCTACCAGTTATAAAGTGACAGTGAACTAAAATGCTGTGAAACTTACACAAGATCAAGTAGCATGGAACCCAAAAATAGACCCATGTGCATAGGTATTTCGTTACAATGAGAAAGAAAGAAATTCTTTCATAAATGCTAACAGTTCAGTTGACAAGCTATTTGAGAAAATATTACATTTTATCCTTAACTCAATCCTTATTCAAAAACAAACTTTAGACAAAGCACTAATAAGCAAAATGAATAGAGCTAGCTAAAACTGATAAAAAGAAAACAATCCAATGTGCAAATGGGGAAAGGAAATAAATCAGTAATTCATGGACTAATAAACATATGAAAATATAGATGAATACATGAAAAGATATTCAACCTTGCTAAGAATGAACTGTAGTAAAACACTGATGCAGACTCCGGCCCACTGGAGTCTGTGTGTTGTGGATGCCGTAAACAAATTGACACAGACTGCGGAAGTCCTGTGGGAAAAAAGGGACGGCACAGCCACTCTCTGAGAGAGAGAGCACCTTGGCCACTCTAGAGCCTCAACCCTTGCCTGGACCAGCTTTTATCAATTTCCAGTCACATTACATCAAAGAAGGTTCTCATCATTTCTAGATTTATGGTAAGTGATTACTTCTTACAGATAACAAAAAAAGAAAAAAGTTGCAACTGCAAGGGAACAATAAAAAGATTGATTTGGTTACATTTCGTCCTTGGGATGTCTTAGCACAGACTTAGGGAGTTCCTTCAGAAATACACATTAAACATCTGCAGTCTTAGCTCAGGGTGAGGGAGTTTTAGCAAAAGCAAGCCTCAGAGCAGCCCAGGTACAATGCAGGCAGGTTCCCCAGGGAAAACCGCTTTGCACACCTGGCTCCTGTGTGCGGCCTCACATTTGATCAGTTTTCCAGATCAATGCTGGGCTACGTTTGCCACTGTCATGCTGATTGGTTCCCTATAAAAATACAAATTTAAAATGCTGACAGGCACCAATGTAGGCAACAGTGTGGGGAAGCAGGTACTCTCCTACACTGAGTACAAATTGCTACTGCCAGTGTATCAAGAGTCTGAATGTACAAACACTCCAACCCTGCTCTCACAGCTCCAGGACTCTACCCTACAGAAATAACACCATGACAACAGAACTGCTTGTATCAGCAAAAAAAAAATTGGAAAGAACACAAATGCCCAGAAGTGAGAATATAGTAATTAAATTATACTGTATCCACCCATCAGAACACTATGCATCTATTTAAAAAATGAGGTAGCTCTAAGTTTCTTGTAAAGATGTCTACAGTGTAATGTTGAGATTTAAAAGTGAGTTGAAAAACAAGAAACAGTATACCAGTCATATGTATGTGTGTACATACATAAACATACATATATGCACATACACATATAAGTAAGAATCTAGACGGTCTTATCAAGCATAATTATAAAGGATAAGATATGAAGAGGGAACAAAGAAATACTGTTTTTTACTTTATACACTTCTAGTTTCTTTGAATCTGTTGCAAAAAAATTCATTTTGTAATTTAAAAGGTGTGTGTGTGTGTGTGAGAGATTATAGCAATCAACTGTGCTTCTAGTGAGTGCCTTTGATTTTAACATCTCAACAGCAGGCATGACTGCCACCTAGTGGTCACATGCTGCCATGGTAAATTGCCTACGTAAGGGTTTCTCAACCTCAGCACCATTACCATTGTGGGCGGGATGATTCTTTGTTTGAGGGGTGGTCCTGTGCATTGTCACATGTTTGGCAGCATCCTTTGCCACTGTCCTCTAGAATCTAGAGTCTAGATGCCAGGGCTACCATCTCTCTGAGTTGTGGCAACTGAAAATGCCTCCAGACACTGGCAATTGTCCCCTGGGGGGCAAAAATGGCCCTGGTTGAGATGACTGATCTAAGAGAATAAAAGTCTTGTGAGTACAAAGTAAATAAACAAAATACATTCATTCATTTACTCACAAAAAGATCAAATTAGGCAAAATCTTTCCTAAAGAAGCTCATATCAGTTGGCATGATCTCATGCCCGTGTTTGCACAGAATTCTTTTTACAGCTTTGAGATATTCCAAGGGTTTTTTGTTTTGTTTTTAAGATTTTATTAATTTCTTTTTAGAGAGAAGGGAAAGGAAGGACAAAAACATGAATGTGAGAAAGTGACATCAATTGGTTACTTCTCGAAAACCCCCCGTTGGGGGTCAAACCCCCAACCCAGGCCTGTGCCCCGACTGGGAATCAAACTGTGACCTTTGGTTTGAGGGACGATGCCCAGCCCACTGAGCCACACTGGTCAGGGCGAGATATTCTGAAGTTTAAACTCAGTAACAAGAAATTCCTTTTTTTATCCAGCGAATCCCCAAGTGCCTCAAGCAGAAACAATGAGGATGGCAAACCCTGGAGCACAAGCTGCACTCCATTCTCAGGCCTGCGGCAGGAATTCACAGCGCTGGCATGTGTGGCCTCATCCCAGTCTCCAGTCAATACCCGCTGCTGAACAGCAGGGTGTCTCTCCCTGCCCCTCCTTCAGCCTGCTGAGTCCCCATTTGGAAAGATCCTTCTGACCACTGTGTTCCCAGTGTTAGTGCTCAACAGTCTACATGGAGCTAAAATGGTAGTATTTGGAGGAAAAAGTCCATGGAAATTCTGTTCTGCTCTTGACTACCCAAAATGAACAGCTTGGGTCTATCATCAAACCTCTCAAGGACTCTGTATTCTTCTTGGTTGTCAAATAAAAGGCCTACACTGAATATTTGACATTCCCTTTATTTTCCCCAATCTTTTCCGTTCTAAAACCTATGATTAGAGATGTTTAGAAATGATCCACTATAGCCTTTGTCATGCCTATTGCAAAGCAAGGGTTGTATGGGTTCATGAGTTTGGTGTTACTGAAGTCTTTTTATTTATACATTTGTTTAAATTCCAGGACTGGGGCCCTTTGAAAACAATTGAAGAAGCCATGGCTTCTCAATACCTTTGTTGTATTTCTAGGGTTCTGTGTTCATATTTGCTAGTGTGTGTCATTTGATGTCAAGAATATATGAAAGAGGACTTCCAGCCAAGATGGAGGCATAGGTGGACGCACCGAACCTTCACCCACAACCGAGATTGGAACAACAACAATTTAGAGGCAGAATAACATCCAGAACTGACAGAAAGTTTATCTGAATGGAAGTTGGACAGCCAAGAAGTTGAAATAAACCTGTTCATCCAGATGGGTAGGAGGGGCGGAGATGAGCAGCCAGGTGCAGGGCACGGCAGGGAGAGCAGAGAGCGGTGGGACCAGGCGAGTAAGGCATCCAGGGGCACGCAAGATCACAGTGGGTGGACCCTGAGTATGCAAGCGGCAGCTGGCAGACCCAGTGAGGCGGCAATTGTGGAGCAGGGCAGAGCGTGCAACCCAGGATCCCAGAGAAGGGACTGAGGTCCCATGGAGAACAGAGCAACCACCATGGTTCCCTCTTGACCCCGCCCTCACATACAACATCACAATCTAGCCACTGGGGTGCCCAGCCCTGGTGAACACCTAAGGCTCAACCCCTCACCATAACAGGAGTGACCAGACCAAAAAAAAAAAAAAAAAAGAAAAAGACAGATGGCTCAAACAGAAGAACAAATCAATTCCCCAGAACTCATCCTTTTAAGCAACTGAGAGATAGCCAACCTATCAGATGCACAGTTCAAAACACTGGTGATCAGGAAGCTCACAGAATTGGTTGATTTTGGTTGCAAATTAGATGAACAAATGCAAGGTTATGATAAAAGAAATGAAGGAAAATGCACAGGGAACCAATAGTGATGAAAAGGAAACTGGGACTCAAAACAATAGAGTGGACCAAAAGGAAGAAAGAAACAACCAAACAGAAAAGAATGGAGAAATAAGAATTTTAAAAAATGAGGAGAAGTTTAGGAACCTCCAGGACATCTTGAAACATTCCAACATCTGAATTATAGGGGTATCAGAAGGGGAAGAGGAAGAGCAACAAATTGAAAACGTATTTGAACAAATAATAAAGGAGAACTTCCCCATTCTGGCAAAGGAAATAGACTTCCAGGAAGTCCAGGAAGGTCAGAGAGTCCCAAAGAAGTTGGACCCAAGAAGGAACACACCAAAGCACATCATAATTACATTAGCCAAGGTAAAAATAAAGGAGAGAATCCTAGAAGCAGCAAGAGATAAGGGGACAGTAATCTACAAAGGAGTTCCCATCAGACTGTCAGCTGATTTCTCAAAAGAGATCTTGCAGGCAAGAAGGGGCTGGAAAGAAGTATTCCAAGTCATGAAAGACAAGGCACGGCAGGGACCTATATCTCAGATTGCTCTACCCAACAAAGCTTTCATTTAGAATTGAAGGGCAGATAAAGTGCTTCTCAGATAAGGTCAAGTTCAAGGAGTTCATCATCACCAAGCCCTTATTTTATGAAATGTTAAAGGGACTTATCTAAGAAAAAGAAGATCAGCCCTGGCTGGCATAGCTCAGTGGATTGAGCGCAGGCTGTGAACCAAAGTGTCGCAGGTTTGATTCCCAGTCAGGCCACATACCTGGGTTGCAGCCCACAGCCCCCAGCAACTGCACATTGATGTTTCTCTCTCTCTCTCTTTCTCCCTCCCTTCCCTCTCTAAAAATAAATTTAAAAATTGTTTTTAAAAATTAAAAAAAAAGAAAAAGAAGATCAAAAACATGTATAGTAAAATGACAGCAAACTCACAACTATTAACAACCACACCTAAAACAAAGACAAACTAAGCAAACAACTAGACCAGGAACAGAACCACAGAAATGGAGATCATATGTTAGCAACAGGGGAGTGGGAGGAGGAGAGAGGGGAAAAAAGATACAGAGAATAAGTAGCATAGATAGTGGGTAGAAAATAGACAGGGGGAGGGCAAGAATAGTACGGGAAATGTAGAAGCTAAAGAACTTATGACACATGGACATGAACTAAAGGGGGGGAATGTGGGTGGGAGAGGGGGTACAGGGTGGAGGGGAGTGAAGGGGGGAATGGGACAACTGTAATAGCATAATCAATAAAATATATTTTTAAAAAGAATGGCACAGTTAAAATATAAACAAAATTTTTATTTATGATAAATCACACTGTAAAGAAAATAAAGGGAAAACAAACTTTTTCAAAAGCATGTTGACGTATGTTCCCTGTATTCCCACTTTGCTGAGAGTTTTCATCATAAATGGCTGCTGGATTCTATCAACTGCCTTTTGAAATCTATTGAAATGATCACTTGAACTTTATGATTCATTTTGTTTATGTGGTGTCTCATGATTTTTGATGTGTGTATATTGTACCAAACTTGCATGTCCAGAATAAATCCCACTTGGAAACAGTGTATGATTTTTTAATGTAATGCTTGAGCAGTTTGCTAATATTTTGTTATTATAGCTTCCATGAATCAAAAATATGGTCCTATAATTTTTTCTTCATTTTTATCTGGTTTTAGAATTAGCATAATGCTGGACTTGCAAAATGAGCTTTGGGTTCTTTCAACCTCTTGAAATTCTTGGAATAGTCTTAACTGACTTCTGACTCTGTGTCTCATTTAGAACATACATCCCTACCCTGAGATTATGCACAAACTTACAAAAGGGCTTCTTTTCTTTCAACTGCTCTCTATTCTGTCTGGAAAGTTCCTTTAAATAACAGAAACTGTATCTCAGATAATAACAAACATATGTGACCAGAAACAAAAAGGCGCCTACTATAAGATCCTGTTCATCAAATTGTCCAGAGTAGGTGATGGAGCAGAGACAGAAAGCACAGCAGGGGCTGGCAGGGTGGGGAGGAGAAGGACTGTATCTTTGTGGGGCAGGTTTCCTTTTGGGGAGATGGAACACCCTGCAGCTGCACAGTGGTGACGCTTGCACAGCATCTGATAGTGCATCATGCTCCGGAGTGGCACAATTTAAAATAAAAACAGTAACTTCTGATGATAACATACTAAATCATACTGTAAAGAAAATAAACAGAAAAAAATTAAAAAGTCACAGAGGGGCAAGTAAGCCAATTCTGGTCAGACAGAAAGTATTGGTTCAACAAGTGACTCTAGAAGTGATCCTGAGACATGTTCCAGAGATAACCCTCCACTGTGGCAGGAAGCAGGACAGGTTTGGGGGAGGGTTTCTCAGGCAGGGGCCACTGCCTGTCCCAGAGATGCTCTGGGTAGGGGACCCAAGCAGTGACCTCACTTCCTGATAACAGAGCCCAGCAGAACTTGGAACCCTGGTAACCAGGCAGCCACATTCTCAAACTGCCTCTCCCCAGCTCACTTAGGTGGATGTATTTCATGCAGCAGGATGTTTGCTTGTTGTCTGCCCCTATCCCGAGGCCAAGGCCTCCAGAGAAGAGACGGTGATGGCGTGGCCCATCGCAGCTGCTGCTGGATCCAGACCCAGCGCCAACATCTGTGGCCCTTTTCACAGGGGAATAGAAAGGTAACACACAGGGATCCTAGGGAGGTTTGGTTTGGGCCAGGCCACTATGATCCCACCTCAGCAACCCTATATGTTACGTACCTGTGCATGCACATGTGTGTCAGAGGATTCCCTGAGCAGGTACAAGCTGAAGTAGATTAGTATTCTAGTAGGCCTGTCATGTTCAACCCCAGGTCAAAGCTGGCTGGGTTCATGTGGAGTATAGGTAGAGTCCTCTGCCTGAAGTTCATACACAGCCTGGGAAGTGAACCTCATTGCCCCAGGTGTGAGTTTGTGCAGACACAGGGCTGGGCCTGATTCTGGAGCAGAAGGTATAGTGGGCAGGAATAGCAGCAACTAGGGACAGTCAGAGCTTGAGGCCTTGGGTTGGGCTGTTGGTCATTGTCATTACAGAGTTCAACAAGGGTCCTTGAGGACCAACAGGCAGTACATGAGGTCTCCAGCCTTGTCTCTACACATGGGTCTGGGGATCCAGGGCCCATGGATGGGCGAAGAAAGACTCCTCCCCTGAAGTCACCCAGGCTCCACACAGAGATCATGTTTTCAGAATCAGTCCTGGTTACTGCTCCTGAGTTCAATGAGGTGGTTTCCAAGGAGGAAGATCCAAAGGGTGAGAAGGCGGAAGAGGTGGGTGTGTGTAGTGGGTGAGGTACAAGTAAGTTTATGGGAAGGGGTTGGCGCTGACACACAGGGAGCACCTGCTAAGGCTGCACTGGAGTGCAGACCAGACTAAGGCCACCCATCTGCTGGACTGTCTGTGGGGATCACGTCCTGTGCTGGGTCCTGGGCTGTGGCTTCTCTAGAAGGCTCTGGCTATGTTCCATCTGTTGGGGGGGACATGGACATGTGGGCATGTGGGTAATCTTTTCTCCTCTCACAACTCTAATAGGAGCCCAGGAGGCAGAGCAGGTTCCTGATTCAGCACCTGTCCAACACCTGGAAGAGCCAGCTACAGGGTCAGACCAGCATGACACTCCAGGCCAGGGGAGCGGCCCACCTCAAGGGGTGGTGCCACCTCAAGTAGCTGCTCCAGCTGCAGCTGTGGAGCTGGGGTTGGGTTCTGCAGCATCTGCTGATATAACAGACGCCCCACTCCATGTGCGTGAAGAGTCCTCCCTGGAACCTGCCCTGGTTGCCACCACTGGGGAGGAGCTGGCTCTGCAAAGTGCACCTGGGCCAGTTCTGGAGCTGCGTATTATCCCTCCGGTTCTCCCACTCCCACCCGAAGTTGTGTTACCTCCCCTGTTTGACCTTCTCCTTTTATACTGTTTAATTGTTGTATTTTCCATTTCTCCACAGCATGATTAATTCAAACTATTAAATAAATTTTATTGTTTATGTTGTAAATTGTGCTACTTCTGAGCATGATATACACTCATGACACTGTGCAAGCCTCACCACTGACCAGGTGCAGGATGTTCCATCTGCCAAAAAAGAAACCTGCAGCAAAAGTACTCACTCCCCACACCTCTTCCCCTGGCAACCCCTGATGTGCTTTCTGTGTCTTTTTTTTTTTAAGTTATTCTGGACATTTCCTATAAGTGGAATGTTACAACAGGTGCCTTTTTCTGTTTGCTCACATATTTTTGTCATTTAAGAGGAAATTCCCAGAAGGATAAGATCACATATAAAAAATTAAGCTCTGTCCTCGCTGGTGTGAGCAGTGGATTGAGCACTGTCCTGCAAACCAAATGGCTGCCAGTTTGATTGCCTGTCAGGGCATATGCCTAGGTTGCAGGCTAGGTCTCCTTTTGTGGGCAAACAAGAGGTAAGCAATCAATGTTTCTCTTGCACATTAATGTTTCTCTCCCTGTCTTTCACTCTTGCTTCTCCTTTCTCTGAAAATAAATAAAATCTTAAAATAAAATGAAACATACAAACAAACAAAAAACAACTAAGCTTATTTGGTAAGCATATACATAATCTCAGGATAGCGACTGCACTGCTAAGTATGATCTGAGGGCCACAAGGAAGTCAGGCAGTGGCTGCCTCATCCTGTGCCCAGACAAGAGGAGAAAATGCAGCAATCTGGAAGGACAAAGACAAGCTGGATGGCATTCCTCAGCAACAGGAGGCCAGTGAATTGTCTCATACCTGTGGTACAGCAAAGTCTCTCAAGTCCATGTTTTCTAAAGGGACAGAGAGTGCACATGTACTGCCGGAGAGAGGCACTGCACACCTGTCTGCATGTCACAGATGCCCGGCCTCTATGATGGGAACACGTGCACTGTCAACACTGGGAACAGAGCACTGTCACCCTCAGGCTGGCAGGCTTCTGGTCTGGTGGTGACCAGCCATGGGGATACAGCGAGGAAGCAGAGGCCCCAGCTGATCCCCTGGAGGGAAGGGGGAAAGGCCCCTCCTCTGGGAGAACAGTGCACAGGACCCATCCTAGTTCCACAGGTGCACACGTGCCCCTGGCAGTGCTCATGCTAAGAGGTCTCCCCACAGCACTTCCTGCACAATTTTTCACAGACGTATTTTCCTGGCTACCCATCAGAGCACTGGGGAAATTGCCTGGACCTGGGAAAGACACCAATGTCCATGGAGAGAGGATGCATCCACGAATCCTGGTCCACACGGACAAGGCGAGTTGAGCAGCTCTAAAGCAGATGGAAGGGTCTCTACGTGCCATCAGATAAAGACGTCAGAAGTCTTCTCAGGGGAGACACATGCACCAAGGGTGTGCATCCAGGGTCCTACCTGGTAGACCACATACATGTGATTTCCTCAGGCAGACACACATATGTGACGATAATGCTTCCTGTGAGAGAGACAGACAAACAGAATGAGAACAGTGGACCCTGAGAGAGCCACCAATCCACTCATGATGGTCACCTCTGGTGGGACATGCACGTCTCTTACTTCTCCTTGAGGTGATGTCTAGATTTTTTTATAACACATGTGTGACTGACAGTCCTCAAAATATCACAGTCATAGGTTCAATCTTATCCATTTATCACTTATTTATGAAATAAAATTATTTAGTTTTTCATTCATAAAAGATTTGTGACAAAATATAAGGGTTTGTTATAGTAAAATAATGAATTCTAAAGCATAAAACAGATATATAGATCAATGGAACAGAATAGAGAACAAGAAGGAAAACCACACCTATTTGGTCAAAAAATATCTGACCAAAAGCAAGAACATACAGTGGGGTGAAGACAGTCTATTCAATAAATTGTGTTGGGAAAATTGAACATATACATGAAAAATAATAGACCTAGGCATTCTTACACTATACACAAGATTAGACTCAAAGTAGATTAAATACTTAAATGAAAGTCTTAACACCATAAAAATCCTAGAAATAAACATAAGCAGTAAAATCTCAGACATTTCTTGTAGCAATATATTTTCTGATATATATCCCTGGGCAACAGACATAAAAATAAAAATGGATAAAACTTAAACAATGGGAGTGTATCAAACTGAAAGCTTCCATACAGCCAAGGAAACTGTCAACAAAATGAAAAGATAACTCACTGAATGGGAGAACATGTTTACCAATGTTCTATATGATAAGGGATTACTATTCAAAATTTATAACAACTACTAGAACTCAACACCAAAAAACAAATGACTGATTAAAAAAAATATGAGCCAAAGACCTGAATAGACACTTTTCTGAAGAGGACACACAAATGACCATAAATATCTGAAAAGATGTTCAATATCACTAATTATCAGAAAATGAAAATTAAATCCCCTATGAGATCTCACCTCACACCTGTCAAAATGATTGTCATCAATAAATCAACAAACAAGTATTGACAAGGATGTGAAGGAGAGGAAACCCTCATGCAATGTTGGTGAAAAGGCAGGTTGGCGCAGCCACGGTGGAAAGCAGCGTGGGATTTCCTCAAAAAACTTAAAATGGGACTGACTTATGACCTGGAGATTTCACTTCTGGGAATGTATGCAATGGAACCTGAAACACTGATTCAAAGGAACACACGCAGCCCTTGACTCTTGGCAGCGTTATTTATAATAGCCAAGATTTGGAAGCAGCCCTAGTGCCCATCAGGAGACGAGTGGATAATAAAGCTGTGGTACATTTACACAGTAGAAAAATACTGCCCAGCCATATAAAAAATAAATAAATAAATATGGAATGTACTTTAGCTATACTGTGGATAGACCTGAAGAGTATTATGCTATATGAAATAGTCCCATCAGAGAAAGACAAGTACCACATTGATGCAGATGCTGACCAGCAGGGTCCGTGTGTTGTGGCTGCAACAAATAAATTCACATGGACAGCAGAAGTCCTGTGGAGAAAGAAGGATGGCATGGCCACTCTCTGAGTGAGAGAGAATGCCCCGACCCTTGCCTGGACAAGTTTTTATTGCTTTTCTGGTCACATTACACAGAGGATGGTGCGCATTTACTATGCACAGGTTCTCTTTAGGTGATTACCTTTTACAGATAACAAAGGAAAGGATGTTGCTGATTACTTCAAAGAAAAGGATGTTGCAAAAGCAAGGGGGAAAGCGGTTGAACTGGTAACACTCTATCCTTGGGAGGTTTAGCACAGACTTTAGGAAGTTACTGCAAAGACATGCTGTAAACATTTGCTGCCTCAATTCAGGGTGAAGGAGTTTTAGCAAAAGCAAGCCTCAAAGCAGCCTAGGTACAATATAGGCCTGGTTCCCCAGGGGAAAGCCAATTTGTGGGCCTGGCTCCTGTGTGCTGCCTCGTTCCTGCCAGCTTTCTGAACCAGGGCTGGGCTACATTAGCCACTGCCAGGCAGATCAGTTCCCTATACCACATGATTTTATCTATATATGAAACCTACTGAACAAACTAAACCAACAATAGAGAAATAGGTTCCTATATACAGAGGACAAACTGGCAAATTTCAGAGTGGGTAGGCATTGTGTGGCTGGGAAAAGTAGGTAAAGGGATTAAGAAAAAACAATAAAAAATAAAGAAATACTTCATAGGCACAAACAACAGTATAGAGAGATTATCACAGGAAAAAGGAGGTGGGGCATCACAGATGAGTAGAAAGGGCTATAAATGGTGATGGAGACTTTGGATGATGAACACACAATACAATAAAAAGACGATGTATTGTTGAATGGTGCATTTGAAAACTTATAAAATGTTATTAACCAATTCCACTCAATAAATTCAATAAAACATAAATAATGAATTAAAATAAAAGCTTGCTTTTGCATATTATTAGAAGTTATGTTTTGCATATTTTATTGGCAGGAGGACATATATCCTGGTCACTTAAGACACCTTGAGAGGACAATGGAATAAGAGGTCCTCTGGTGAAGAGCAGATTATAGGAAGTTAATAAAAGAAGGTGGTGAGAAGAGAAAAAACAGAGCACAAGCCTCCAATTGTACATGTTTTGTTTTTTGTTTTGTTTTTTAAGGTTTTATTTATTTTTATTTTTAGAGAGGGAAGGAAGGGGGACAGAGAGAGAGAGAGAAAAAATCAATGTGTGGTTGCTGGGCGTCATGGCCTGCAACCCAGGCATGTACCCTGACTGGGAATCGAACCTGCGACACTTTGGTTTGCAGCCCCAGCTCAATCCACTGAGCTATGCCAGCCAGGGACATGTTTTGTTTTACATGGAAGGAGAGGGTCAGAAGAATAACTGAAGGAAACGGCAGGCTTGGTAAGTTTCATACATCAAAGAGGAAGCCTATTAGCTTTGAAAGACCAAAGATAAATATTTATCTGCTCCTACATTAACTCTTCAATTGCTGACAAAACTGGAGCATCTCTCCCAGAGCCACATTCTTAGTAAGCATTCTAGAAACTGCTTCCTGCTAACTCTGCCACTACCAGCTCTGCTCTGGGACCACCTCTCCCACACACTGTGAGTTACTGGAAGACAGAACCCACGTTTTATTTATCTCTCTTTTTCCTTGCTGGAGAATCATCACTTATTTGAATAAATATGTAGAATTTTGATCATTTTTAAATAAATACTTTTCTAATTAGCTAAATGAGGCCTGGCCCGAATTATATAAAAACCTAGTAGAGCATAATACTGCTAGCAAACAAATTCTATTGGCTTCATGTTAAGAGTAACCAGTGATAATGCAATGACTTATGAAAATTAGAACCTACTCACTAATTATAACTGAGAAAGTTCTAGAAATATTCCAAAAAAATGCTTTTGTCATTGTTTTTCATATCAGCAGTGTGTTAAAACAAGACAGATATTACAATTATGTACATTAGAGATCTAATACCAGTGACATGCATGTATATCAATGATATATCACTGAAATATGAATATCAATAGTATATGTATATTGTCAGTGGCCAATAGAAATCTGTTGTGGTGGCCGTGACCACAACAAGCAGCTGCTGTCGTCCATGCTGACATTTCTGGCAGAGGGGAAAGGACTGGAACAGTTTGGGAGACTGAAGTGCTTGGTGTCTGAAAGGAGCGCTGCTTATTGATGGCTCATGGGTGTCAGGGTTAAGCAGCCAGTACTCAGCAGTTATGAACAGAGAACATGGAGGCAATGCCTGATGGACTGAAATGGAACATCAAAAGGCCAATGAACATGCCAATCGGGAACCTGGTAGAGCAGAGACTCGGGCAAATGCAGTGAAAGGACCCTCATTCACCTGAACGCAGCCCTCTGGCACCAAAAAAGCCATGGCAATGCTACCATTTCTCCCTGAAAAATATCTTTAAGAATTGAGGAATCTGCTGATTCTGTAAGCCAGTCAAAACTTCAAGGAGGCCCTGGGTGGGTAGCTCTGTTGGTTAGAACATCATCCTGACACATGAAGGTTACAGGTTCTAGCCCTGGCCAGGGCACATACAAGAATAACCAAAGAATGCATCACTAACTGGAACAACTAATCAATACTTCTCTCTCCATCCCTTCCTCTCTAAAATCAATTTTAAAAACTTTAAGTAAGACCTAAACTATTTTTCCTCTTTAAATGATCTTAAATCATGAAAAAAAAACAGATTTAGAAAATTTTTCTACAAGGCAAGATGAAAATAATTAAATATGAAAGATTAGTTTACAGTATTTCAACTCTACTTCTAAATTGGGCTCAAAGGTATTGGGAATGAATAATTTACTGGTGTCTATTTTATAACTCTCTTTCAATTATACAGAAACAAGGCACATTGGTTTGTTTATTTTTTTTTTAAGATTTTATTTATCCATCTTTAGAGAGAGGGGAAGGGAGCAAGAGAGAGAAACATCAATGTGTGGTTACCTCTCAAGCACACCCTACTGGGAACCTGGCCAGCAACCCAAGCATGTTTGATTTCCATTCCTCACTGGAAATCAAACCAGCAACCCTTTGGTTTGCAGTCTGGCACTCAATCTACGGAGCCATACCAGCCAGGGCCACATCGAACTTTTAGGAGGTGCTGATGATATATGTGTCTGCGCACATGCTGGTGACTGTGCCTGCACATCTGCAGGCCTCTGTGTTACTGAACAGGGGGGGCCAAGGGCAATATACTATTACCCAAAAGGAACCCCCAGGTTCGTTATGTCCGCCACCAGAGGAAAGATGTTTCTCAATGCCAGAGATTCGTGAAAAGGAAAGCAAATATTTATTTAATGCTATACAGACTTAAAGTAATGACCTAATGTCTTCATCAAAATCCCAATGTCCCTTAAAACACCCACAGTCCTTCCTTCCCCCCTTTGCCCAGTCTGGGGTACCATATTTCAGGAAAAGAAATAGAAGTCTGTGGCTGGGCAGCCCCCAGTTCTTCCCAGTAATCCATGCTCAGCCAGTAGGCCTCCCTTGGTTCCCAGCACCATCAGCTGTGTCGCCAGGATCTCTGCTAAAGCCAAGTGATGGTTCCCCCTTATAAAGCTGTGGGGGTCCCCACTCGAGAAAAGCAGTGTGGCTCTCTCTGCACAATGGCCACAGGAGTCCCCACTCTGGCAAACCCACGTGGTTTTCCTCCCCACAATGGCTGCGAGAAGGGGGCCGTCACTCTGCCAAAGCCGCATGGTTCTCCCCCCAATGGCTGCCGCATCTGGGTTTAAATCCCCCTGCCAGTCTTCCTCTGCAGGCCCATTTCCAACTCCTCCCACAGTCAGCTACACTTGCCAGCACTCTCATATCTTTCCAGCTTTACTGGGCTGCCATCCTGAGTCTGGGAAGGCATTACCTCTTGTCATGAAGCCAATCATCTCCAAGCTCTCAAAGGGGTGCTGTAACTCAGGGGGATCTGCCCCCCAATTACATCTTGTGGGGCAAGTTACTTCCATTCCCCTAGCTCAGAGCATGGCCACAGCTATTTAACATATCTATGTAACCAGTTAAAGGTTATAGATATGTTAAATGACCTAACCAGAAGTTAGCTGCAAAGCTGTTGCTATGCAAAACAGCTCTCAGTGGCCCTGCTCCATTTGTCCCTTCCACCAACCCACACCTGTAGGGCGGGGTGAGGACATCCTAATATTTCCTGAACACCCTGAGTTCTGGACCCCATTTCAAATCCCTATTTGGGGCCCCCTTCTTGACTGCACCCTGTTACATTTGCTTTAACAGACCAAAAAAGAAAACAAAACAAAACTGGACCTATTTGAGCTGCAAAAAAGCCAGGACTACTAGCCCTGCTTTTCAAAGCACCAGATTCAACTTCCTAGCTGCCAGCATCACATTTTTCACCTTAACAACAAGTAGTCAAGAACTCAGCCCCTTCTCCAATGAGCCCGCCCTTTGCTCCTCATGTCCCCTGCTGTAGGAATTGCTGGCACTGACATGCCTTTCTCTATTAGGGGGAAACCTCAGCTTGTGCCCACAGAGAGGAAGCAGTAAGAAACATGGGTGTGGGGAAAGATTAGAATCCTACAAGAGTTATAGGGTGCAGCCACGAGGGGGGACCCCAAATGGGCATTTGAAATGGGGTCCAGAACTCAAGGTGTCCAGGAGATTTTAAGATGTCTTCACCCCTTCCCCCACAGGAGGAGATGGGGGAAGGGACACGCAGAGCAAGAACATGCAGGGCTGTTTTGTACAGCAACAGCTTTGCAGCTAATCCATGGCATGGTCATTTAACATACTTATAGCCTTTGGCTGGTCACTTAGATATGCTAAATAGCTGTGGCCATGCTCTTGGCCGGGGGATGGAAAGGGACTCCCCCTCTCCACCCAAGATGTGACTGGGGGGCAGGTCCCCTGAGTTACAGCACCTGCATGAGAGCTTGGAGATGATTGGCTCCATGACATGGGGCCATGCCTGCCAAGACTCATGATGGCAGTCCAGTAAAGCTGGAAGGGTATGGGAGTGCTGGCAAGTGCAGCCAATTGTGGGAGGAGTCAGAAACGGGGCTGCAAAGGAAGATTGGCACGGGGATTTAAACCCAGATGAGGCAGCCATTGGAGGGAGTACTACACAGCTTTGCCAGAGTGGAGACTCCTGTAGCCCTGGCAGGGAGAACTCCACAGCTTTGTCAGAGTGGGGACCCCCCTGCAGCATTAGTAGGGGGAACCACCACCCAGCTTTAGCAGAGATCCTGGCAACACAGCTGATGATGCCGAGAACCGAGGGAGGCCATCAGCCGAGACAAATTACTGGGAACAACTGGGGGCTGCCTTAGCCACAGACTTCTATTTCTTTTCCTGAGATACAGTACCCCAGACTGGGCAGGGGGGGCGAGGAAGGACTGTGGGTGTTTTAAGGGACTTTGGGATATTGATGAAGACATTAGGTCATTACTTTAAGTCTGTATAGCATTAAATAAACATTTACTTTCCTTAAATCTCTGGCATTGAGAAACATCTTTCCTCTGGCGGCAGACATAGTGAACCTGGGGGGTTCCTTTTGGGTAATAGTATATTGTCCCAGGCTCCCCCTTGTTGTTCTGTAACACAAGCATCCTGGAAAGTATGTCATCTGGAGAAACTATGTCCCTAAAATCACCTGGGACATCACCCTAATTACAAAGCCAGTGAGGACTTGGGGCAGGGGTGTTCCACCTCCTCCAGAGCAGCAAGATCCCTCGGCGGCCACTAGGCCTCCATCACCACGGGAGCTGTGGACAAAGCTCCGAGCCAGCTGGCCCTCGGAACCTTCCATTCTCGGCACCTCAGTCTCGGTTTTGCTCTGAGTGCGCACGAAAGCAGTGGGCCAGGCTGTGGAGGCGGAGAGTCCTGTGGTGCATGAGAGTGCTGGGAAAACAACTTCTGGGAGGGAAGTTGGCAGGCTGTTCCTCTGAATTTGACCGCCATGTGAAGCCTGTCCTTGGTGACTAGTTCTTATAGACGTGGGCTTGCTGAGAGGCCCTCCCGACTGCTGGCTTCCCAAGGCAGCTTGTGCGTCCCTGCGGGGAAGGAGAAAATCCACGGTAAGGACAGTGAGGAAGGACAGGCCAAGGTGTGGTCTCTCGGGACTCTCAGCCAGCTGTCTGTGACACCAGAGGGAACCTATTGACAACACATATGAGGAATGGGCTGGAAAATAGCTGTGTTTATATCTGTATTTTGCGTAAATTTAATTTGAAAGGGGGTTGGCTCGTAGTATCACAGCTTTGGTGCAATTGGAGATACCAGCTGCCTTTGAAATCATCTGGGTTTTCTCGGAAATTCCAAGCTGAGCTGGGGAGAAAGGCCCTGTGGGTTTTTCTGGCCGTGTGGTGAGCAGTGAGCAGTGAGCAGCATAGTTCAGAGCCCAGCTCTGTGTGCCAAGAGTGTGGTAGGAACGCCTCCTTTTGTTCACATGAAGTGGGCCTCGTGGGGCATGTCTTCTTTTAGGCGTTTGTTTTTCTACAGCTGGAGGCTTAGGGGTTATTGGGAAAAGAAGGTTTAACTTGTCTTCAGGCACTTAGGACTTTGTCCCAGAGTATCAGGGTGTAAAAACTTCTCCACGATTTGAAAAGGGTGAGGGTGGGTTTCTGGAGCCTAAAGAAGTGTAGAGGCGATGGCCTAGCAGGGTCTGGCACACGTCATTTCCACAAGGGGGCTCCCCGGAGCAGCGCCAGCCCCCAGTCTCCGCCGTTCAGACACTGAGCTCTTTGTTTCACAGTCTGAGGATCTTCTGAAAACCTCTAAGTCCCTTTTTGTTTTGAGTAGTTGTTTTGGTTTTTAAAAATGTGCCTTTAGAGTCCGTGGTAGCAAATTAGTGTGTGCAATCTAGGAGCTTTCTGCCATTCTTCTTCATCGTCTTGAGGTCCGAGGTGCGAGGTTGGTGTCTGCCTCTCTGCTTTTCCCGACACACCAGCCCCGGCCCAACACGTGTCCTCTTGGTCGGGATGGACTCCTTAGCCTCGTGGAACGCTTGGTGGTCCTCACCGTGCTCCCAGGCCGGCCGTGGTTCCCGGAAGACTCCCACGGGGCAGGGTACCCTGCCAGGCAGGCTGGGACCGGCCAGGCAGGCTCTGCCCAAAGTTCCCAAAGGGTTTGGCAGACAGGCCTTTCTCCCTAAGGGATCAGAGGAGCAGCAATGTATAAACATGTTCAGCTGGGAACGAGAAATGTGGCTTTGAGATCAACTGAGATAACTTTGGGCAAGGCCCTTTCTGAGCCCACCTACCCGTAGGCCTCGGCTCGCCCACCGACAGAGGGAGGGAGTGGGCGTGAGTGGGCGGCCGGCCCCTTTGTGCTCCACCCCCAGTTCCCAGAGCTGTGAGCGGGTGTGTGAGTTGTCTGGACTGGTTTGGGTTCAGCGTGAGACTAGGTAAAGGTTTGGTTTTCTTTTCCTCTTGCTGCTGCTCTGCTCTTCGCTTGGAGCTTTTATCCATTTTTTAAAACATTGACTCACCTTTTATTTCACATATTTTACTGGAGGAATCTTTATTTATTGTGATTGTGAACATTTTTCTGAAATTGCTTTCCTGTACTAGTTGTTTTGTTTATGTGTGGATGTGATTTTATTCACTTTGCCAGAATTAGGATGGATTTGAAACACTTTTAAATGGGAAACCAAAAGGGAGCATGTCAGAATCTCAGAGCGGGAGGCAGTTTTCTCTGTACACGTAAGTGTGTACATACAAGTACACAAGAGAAGGTTCCAGTGAAACTTAACACAAGCGACAGAAAGCACTGGTCGTGGAGGGTGTGGGTTCGGCCTTTGGAAATCAAATATGCCACTTGAACTCGAAGGTCGTGTTGTGGCAGCGCCTCTTCGGCCTCAGTGGGTGTGGGCTGGGTTCCGTCCCTGCTCTGGCGTTTTAGTGGCTTTGGCCCTGCTCACCAGTTTTCAGATTTCACGTAGAGACTTTCAGCTTCCTGCTGACAATGTGAGGACAGTAAATGAGCATTTTAAACTCCTGTCTCTACTCTAAGTTGACCCGGTGATACCGGCCAGAACACCGCCTCCCTCATCAGCTGTCTTGTTCCTGTTGTTTTGAGGGGAGAGCATAATCTTTTATCCTCCGTTCAAATCGCACTTGGACTTCTTGGGGACAGGGGTGACACACTTTCCTGTATAACGCACTTAGAGCCCCAGGCCCAGCTCACGCTCCAGAGCCGGTTCGGTGGGTTTCTAAACCAGCAGAGTGACCTGCACCCCCTTTCTCCTCTGTCCAGGCTGGATACTACTGAAGAGTGATCCTGTTCAACCTCCTTCCTAGGTGCCTCCACTGAATTCTTCCTCTGTCAAATAGTTAATGAACCAGTAATGTTAACATCTTACCAGAAACAGTAAGAAAATATACAGCACTGTAATCAGCCCTAAAAGTCATTGCCAAGCACCCCGATTAAACTTGCCATTTCAGCCCAAGCCCACACCGCCCCCCTAAGTGAGGAGACTCAGAGAACCCGCTCTGGATTGTGGTACCCAGATCTTAGCGCTCTGGGCTAGGGGAGGAGAGTGTCTCAGGCTAAACCGTGCTCCCTGGGAGATGGAGTCTCAGAACCTCTCAGTGACTGTCTCACTCCAGTTCATGGCTCAAGGGACACCCCGTCCGTCCCCGCTGCTGCCTCCATCACTCTGGAAACTTCGAAGAGCTCAGCGCTACCTGGGGTCACCACCAGTCCTCTGCAATCCACAGAGATGAGACAGATCTTCCCAGGCACTTGAACGGGGTGGGATGCAGGAGAGTCCTTGTCCCTTGTCCCTTGGGACTGGAGACCTGACCTCCAGGAGTTGGCCCTTCCATCAAACGTGCCACCTAACAAGTGCTTTTCATCCTTTCTCATCCACTCACCGCCTTGCCTTGTGTCTGGTTTGTATCAGCCTCTTCTCCCTGTCCACAAGGGCTCGTTGTGACCTGTCACACCCGAAGCATCTTGTAAATCCTGGGACTTCCTGGAGGACAGTTGCCAGTTTCATTCAAGTGTCACCTGTCATTCTTATGATGCAGGAGTTATACACTTCCACCTCTGACAGAACCTAACTGGCATTTTTAAATGTAGTAATAACAGTACTGTACTTATAACAGTACTGACCCTGTCAGGACCCTGAAGTTGCTAATGAGTGGACCTCCAAGGACAAATCTTCACGTTTTTTATTTCTATAGCATAATAAAACTCAATTTCACTTTTTTAAATTTCAGAGAGGCCCCTTCTGAAATAAATCCAACCTATAGAACTTAACGTGGGGAAACCATTTCCTCTCTGTCATGGACAAGAAGCCCTGAATATTCAGGATTTTGGAGCTTGAGAGCCTGGGGCTGATGGTGATTATTTGGAGAAGGCTGCAGAAGGACTCTACCTCATAGTAGCTGGTGGTGCTGAAGGGGATGGAAGACAGAGGGAGATCTGACCACCACCCAGACTAAAATACTGCAGCCAGTGGGCAAGGGCTAAGGAGGAGATGGGTGGAAGGCAGCTGCCTGTGGGTGGGGCCATGTAATTGGCAGCCAGAGCTCCACCTTTCCCCCCCTTCCACCCTCATTTGAAAACAGACTCCACCCACACAGTGAGAATGTACTTTACTTTATAGAATGTATAATCAACTTTTTTTGAATGAATTTGTTCTATTAAAGCTGTCTAAAGTATGTTAGTCTTTATCACAAGATGAGGTGTCAAGAATTAATCACTAGACTAGGAAAAAGCTGCTTAAACTGTGTCTCCAACTATCAGAATAATCAATTATTAAAAAGTCCTAGACACAATTTCAATATAGCATTCTCATTTAGCATATTGTACACTACTATAATTCCTAGTTAAACCAAATTATTGACTTGTCTATGAGTATGTTCTTCAAAATAAACACATTATATTTAATAAAACTGGCATGATTTCATAACATTCTTAGTGTGGAGCCTCAAATATCATTTGGAGATAATTCTTTGATCATAAATTTTCTCCAACTATAAATACTTGTCTTTGTCAAAGGAGGGTATTTGTCAAGTTTAAGTCATGCTTTCTCATTTTAAATTCTTAGTTAAGAAGATAGTTTTCAAGTTTTACTTTGTCATTGGCTTTTTGTTGTTGTTTTTGTTTTGTTTGTTTGTTTGTTTGTTTCAAGAGTGCATTTTCTAAAGCTGAGGACAGTGAAACAAGGGCAGGCTTGACGTAGAGGCAGCACCAGGAGAGCCCAGCATGCCGCTTTGGCTCCATTAGTTCTTCAGTGTACCTGTGTAGTTTTATACATAGATACTGCGTTGTTTTAAAAAAGAGCAAACTATACCTAAATAAAGCAGAAAGACTGGAATAATGACAACTAGAGTGGAAATCATTGACAGACAAAAGAAAAACAACAGAGAAAATCACTGAAACCAAAAATTGTAGTTCTTCGGTAAGATCTGCAAAACTGACAAACACTTACCAGGGATTTGACATTGGTAAGTAAGACCAAGAAAATGAGAAAGTAAAGACACAAATGACCAAAATCAAGAATGAAAAAAGGGATGTTACTACTGACTGTAAAGAAAAAGATTGTAAGGGAATATTATGAGCAACTTCATGCCAAGAAACTAGACAATTTAGTTGAAATGAATAAGTTCCTAGAAAGACATATATTACCAAAACTAACTCAACAAGAAATGGAATGTGAATAGACCTATAACAAGTAAATTAATTGAATTAATTTAAAATCTTCTGACAAAATCTCAGCCTAGATGGCATCATTGGTGAATTCTATCAAATGTTTAAAGAAGAAATAATGCCAACCCTTCACAAACTCAAAAAGCATAAGAGCAGAGAATGCTTCCAAAACTATTCTGTGAGGCCAGTGTTACCCTGATACTAAAGCCAGCTCAAGATATTACGATGAAAAGATAAAAATTACAGACAAGTATCCCTCATGAGTGTAGATGCAAAATCTTTAACAAAATATTAGCAAACCAAATTCAGCTATATATAGAAAAGATATACACCATGATCGGGGTGGTTTCCCCAGGAATGCAAGGTATAACATCTGAAAATCAGTATAATTATGCCATATTAATAGAATAAAGGACAAAACCACATGATTATCCCAATAGATGCATGAAAGTATTCTTCAAATCCATGGGAAAATGTTTCAGCACACTAGGAGTGGAAGGGCTCTTTCTTAGCCTGATAAAGGGCATTTATAAAAACCCTGCAGATCACATAGTTAATGCTGAAAGACTGCACACTCCCCCAACACTGGGCACAGGCGTACATGAAAGATCTTGCCACTTCCATTCAATATTGCACTGGAGGTTCTAGCCAAAGAAAAGGGGGAGTGAGAAAGGGGGAGTGTCAAAGATGACATGATCGCATAAGTAGAAAAATCTTAAGGAATCCACACACCAAAAAACTAGTAGAATGAGTTTATCCAGGTCACAGGGGAAAAGATCAATAAACAAAGATCAATTATATTTCTATAAACTAGCAATGAACAAGCTAAAAACCAAGAAAAAAGTTCCATTCACAAGGGCACGAAAAAGAACAAAATATTATGGGATAAACTTAACAAAAATAGTGTGAGATCTGTCCACTGAGCAGTGGCCTACAAACTATTGCTACATTAGAGAAGGTCTAGCTAACTGGAGAGATGTTCCTGTCCACGGAATGTTAAGATGACACCTCTTCCCAAGGTGCTCTATAGATGCAACATAATTCCTTCCAAAATCCCAGTAGGCTTTTTAGTAGAAATTAAAAGCTGATCCTAAAATATATGAGAAATGTAAAAGATCTAGTAGAGCCAAAGCAATAAAAAAGAAAACAACAATGTTGGAAAACTCATAATAACTGATTTCAATGCACACTAAAGCTACAGTAATTAAGACAGTGTGGTACTGGCACAGGATAGACATATAAATCAATGCAACATAATTGTGAATCTAGAAATACACCAGTACATTTATGACCAATTGATTTTTGACAAAGATGCCAAGAAAATCCACTGGGGAGAGGATAGCCTTGCACACACCAGTAGATAGTACTGGGACAACTGGACATGGGTAAGCAAAAAGATAAATTTAGATACTTATCTCATACCACACACAAAATGACCTCAAATAAACCATAAACCTAAACATAAGAGCTAACACTATAAAATGTCTGGAAGAAATCGTAGGAGAAAAATTTTGTGCCCTTGGATTTGGCAAAGAGTTCTCAGATATGACAGTAAAGCATGAACCTTAAGAGAAAAGAAATTGAGGCACTGGCTATGTTAAAAGTGCGAACTTTTGCAGCTCAAAGGAGACTGGTAAGAAAATGAAAGGCAAGCCACAGCCTGGCCTTGCAAATCATACTTCTGATAAAGGACTTGCATGTAGAACATACAGCAAATTCTTGCAACTCAATAATAATAAGAAGGTAAATATTGGGTTGCCCATTTAGTTTTTTCTGTAAAATAAAAGACACATTTTTCATTTTCACCAATAACTTCATTGGTTTGGATATTTTGAGTATGTTGGCAGCTATCTCCTGCATGATGTTACATTGTTTGTTCTCAACCTCTCAATTTGATTGCTATCAACTTCAGCTGGTGTACCCAACTGTAGGGCATCATCCAGTGAGAAATCTCCAGCGTGAAACTTAGAAAACCACTTTTGATATGTTTGATCACCTTTTCTGCACACAGTACAAATCTTTTTTTTTTGCATTTCAGTTGCACTTTTACCTTTCTTGAAATAATAAAGCATAATATGCTGAAAATGTCACATATTTCCTCCCATCTTCCATATTAAAATGGCTACACAAAAATTTACCAATTTGGGTAAGTTTTTTTTAATGCACACTGATATGGCAGCTGTCACCACACAATCTAACAAAATTGTTTCAAATGAAGTGAAAGACAACTAAATACTACCAGACCCATCTTACAGACAAAAAGAACCAATTGAACTTTTTGGCCAGCCCAATATTATTTATGGGTTGAATTGTGTCCCCCCAAAAGATGTTAAAGTCTCAGTTTTCAGGACCTGTGAAGGTGACCTTAATTGGAAATAGGGGCTTTGCAGATAATGGAGTGGAAATGAGATCATCAGGGTGGGCCCTAACCAGGAATGACAGGTGTTCTTACAAAAAGGGGGAATTTGAACAGAGGTGGACAGACATGCCCAGAGGAAAACAATGTGAAGAGACACAGGGAGAAGACAGCAATCGAGGAGCCCTCGGGATCCTGGGAGCCAGGGGAGAGGCCTTGAACAGATCCTTCCCTGGTGTCTTCAGTGGAAACCCAGTCCCTGAGCTAGGACTTCTGATCTCCAGAACTGGGAGATGACAAATTCTGCTATTTTAAGTCGCTCAGCTTTTGGTACTATGCTACAGCAGCCCTAGCAAGCTAAGACAACAAACAACCCAATTTTCAAGTGGGCTAATGACTTGAATAGGCACTGAAAAAGACATACAAATGGATCATAAACACACACAAAAAAGGGCTCAACATTAGTCATCACAGAAATGCATGCTAAACCACAGTGAGAAACCAGTACAGGCCCACTAGGATGGCTACAGTGAAAATGAGGGACAATCCCAGAGAGCTATTTTGTGGATATCAACAAACTGATTCTAAAGGTAATGTGGAAAGGCAAAAAACCCCAAATAGCCAACACAATGTTAAAGGAGAACAATGTCAGAGGACCGACACTACTCAACTTCAGGACTTAACTACAAAGCTATGGTAATCACACAATGTGGTGTTGGCACCAGAATAGACAAAACGATCAGTGGAGCAGAGCGCTCAGGAATAGACCCATGCAAATAGGCAACTAATTTTTGACAAAGGAGCAAGGCAATTCAATGGAGAAAAAAGGTTTTGTTTTGTTTGGTTGCTGTTGTTGTTTTTGCTAGAAATGGTGCTGGAACAACTGGACATCCACAGGCAAAAAGAATGAATACAGATGCCCCTTGACCTACCTATCCACTGTAAGTTAAAAATATCATAAGTCAAAATGCACTTGATACACCTAATCTACCAAACCTCATATAGCTTAGTCTAGCCTGCCTTAAATGTACTCAAAACACATATATTAGCCGAGAGTTGGACAAAATCATCTAATGCCTATTTTATAATAAAGTGTTAAGTATCTCAGGTAACTTATCATGTATATAGCTCTCATGCCATTGTAAAGTCAAAAACTCATTAACACAACTATTGTAAGTCAGGGGCCACATGTGTAGACATGCATCTTATACCTTTCACAAACAGTAAAAGGGATCATACACCTAAATGCAGAGTGCAAAACTGGGAGGCTCCCAGGAGATGTTATAAGAGGAAATCTAGGTGATGGCAATGACTTTTTAGATATGATATCAAAAACATGATCCATGAAAAAAAAATTGAGAAGTTGGACTTCATTAATGTTAAACACATCTGCTCTGTGAAAGACTTGGTTAAGAAAATGAAAAGAAAAGCCACAGGCTTGCAGAAAATTCTTTGCAAAACTCACATCTGATGGACTGGTATTCATAATATACAAAAATTCTTAAGACAACAAAAAAACAACCCAATTTAAATATGGATAAAAGATCTGAACAGACACCTCACCAAAGAAGATACACTGACAATAGATAAGCATATGAAAAGATGCTTTACATCACATGTCCTCAGGGAACTGCAAATTACAACAGTGAGGCACCACTACACACCTATCAGAATAGCTAAAGTCTCAAATACTGACAGCACCAAATGCTGACTAGGAGGTGGAGCAACAGGAACTCTCCCTGCTGGTGGGAATACAAAATGGTACAGCCAGTTTGAAAAACAGATGTGCACTTTCTTACATAGCTAAAAATATGATAACAGTACCATACTCTTCAATAATCATGCTCCCAAGTACGGGCAGAAAGAGTTGAAAACTATGTCTGCACAAAAACCTGCACAAGAATGTTTATAGCTTTATTCGTGATTGCCAAAACTTAGAAGCCATGGAGATGTCCTTCAATGGATGAGTGGATAAACTGCAGTCCATCCAGACAATGGAATATTGGTGCTGAAAAGAAATGAGCTCTCAAGCTATGAATAGGTGAGAAGGAACTTTAAGTGCATGCTGCTAAGTGAAAGTAGCCGATCTGAAAATGTTACATACAGTACAATTTCAACTATAAGACATCTCCAGAACACAAAACATGGACACAGTAAAAATATCAGGGACTGCCATGGGTTCAGGGAGGGGGTCCCCAGGGCAAAGGGGAGAAATGAGTGTGTAGTACACAGAGGAGTTCTATGTAATGAGGTTATTCCTATACTATAATGGTGGGTACACTTCATTACATACTTGTCAAAACCCATAGAATGTACAACCAAGAGCTGAACCCTAATGTGAACCATGGACTTCTGTGTTAGTAAATAACACGTCAATAGTCTTTCATCAATTTTACAAACATGCCGCACTAACATAACTGTTGATAATAGAGAAAATTGAGGGGAGGGAGGTGGTTTATGGTCATAAAGAGAAAACCACAGGCCAAAAAAGGCAGCACTTGTGCTAAAACCCATGAGAGCAAACTTAGATTTCACACCTGATCTAGTTGCAGTCTCAGCCTCTCCCAGAAATATAATCTTAATCGACCAGTCTGGAATTTTCTGATCAATACTGGAAAGGTCATCTGTCACAGGGGCCCTCTCCATCCCCCACAGAAAGGAGAGGCAACCCGCATGATAACAACCCTGCCCTTCTCTTCCCCCAAAGAAAAGATGCCTGGGGCCCAGAAATAATCCTTTCTTTTCTTTTCATCTATATCCTTGCCTCACCCTTTTCCTATAAAAACCTTCCACTTTGTCCAACCCCTCTGAGCACCCTTCTCATTGCTAGATGGGATGCTGCCTTCATGAATCACTTAATAAATCCAACTAGATTTCAAATGTACTCAGTTGAATTTTGTTTTTTAACAATGGGAACTCAATTTTTTTGCCCTATTTTTCTGTGAACCTAAAACTGCTCTTAAAAATAAAATCTATCAACTTCTTTAAAAGACAAACAATGCCAAGATTTGGCAAAGAAGCAGCAAAGGTAGAATTCTCACACACTGCTGGTGGGGATGTAACACGGTAGAGCTGAGATGGGTATGTCGCGAACAGCTGCGATCCATCAAAGCTACGAGAGCTGTCAAGAAGGTAGAAGATAACCCCACATCGGATGTATGGCTTAATACCGGCAGAGACCAGTTTGATCCAACATGGCAACTAATTTCACCTAACGGTCACCCCAGCTTCATTATACACTCATTGCAATATATTAACATGCTAATCAACACACCTGGCACCTGTCATGATCAGAAATGAAAAGTCTACATAGAAGGACAGAAACTGGCCAACAGAGACCCTCTGAGAAATCTCCACCCCTTTTCCAGGAAGACCCTGAATATTTCTCTCCCTTATTGAAGACCTCTCTTACTTAAATGAACCTCAGAAAGGAAGCAAATTCTGCTAAAGGTGTGGGGGCGCTTCTCTGTCTGTGGAGTAGCCCACTCCCTGTCTCAATGCTTCACTAACAAACTCTCTTCCACTTCAAATTCTGTGCTGGCTATAGTTCGGATTCTTTCCTGCATGAAGCCAAGAACCCAGTCATGCCTGGACCCTCAGGTCCCTGGACCCCCACAATGCCTGCATCACAGCCACTTTGGGAAACACTTTGGCAGTTTCTTAGAAAGTTAAACATAAACTAATCATTCAACCCAACAATTCAACTCCTAGGACTCTCCCAAGAGGAAGGAAAACATACATCCACAGAAAGACTTGTACAAGACTGTTCCCAGCAGCCTTAGTCATAATAGCCAAAAAGCGAGAAACAACCCACATGTTCACTAACTGATGAATGGATGAGCAAATGTGTTACATCCACACAATGGACTGTTATTTGGTCATAAGAAGGACTGAAATCCTGAAAAATGCTGCCACATGGATAAGCCTCAAACACATTATCCTAAGAGAAAAGGGGCAGTCACAAAAGACTATGTATGATTTCCTTTGTAAGAAATGTTCAGAAAAGGCAAAGCTCACACACCCAGAAAGCACATCAGCGGGCTGTCTGGGGCTGGCCAGGGACTGACTGCAGAACACACCCCTGGAAATTTGGGGGGTTGATGGAAAGATTCTAAAGCCAGATTGCAGCAATGGTGGCACACCTCTGAGTTCATTTAAAATTGCTCCTTGGCTTCATGGATGACTGACACGGCCCGGACTGGAAGATCCTCATCACCCTCGCCAAGCCCAGGGTAACACTACAGATAGTGGGTAAGTCCATCTCATTCCTAGTGGACATGGGAGCTACCTATTCAGTCTTGCCATCACATTCTGGTCCCCTTACCCCTTCAGAGATCTCAGTCATGGCGGTTGACAGAACTCCATCATGCCTCCTTCGTACCTTTCCTTTAAACTGCAGCCTTGATAATGTCCCCTTCACATACTCCTTCTTGGTCATACCCTCCTGCCCTGTTCCACTCCTAGGAAGAAACATCTTGCAGCTCCTAGAGGTCTCCTTACAGATCACAACCAGCCTAAACCCTTCCTCTCACCATCTCCTTCCTTTGCTCAAAGACCCTACCCTGTTAACCCAACCTCCAATCTCACCCACCCCAGTCAACCCTCCGGTATGGGACACCTCCAAGCCTGTTGCAGCCTCTCACCACACCCCAGTCACCATCACGCTGAAAAACCCCACCATCTTTCCTTCTAGACCCCAGTTCCCAATCTCTGAAACCCATCATAGAGGTCTCAAACCTATCATCTCCCGCCTTATGGGGTAGGGACTGTTAATTCCGGCCAACTCCCCATGGAACACCCCAATTCTTCCAGTTCGGAAACCATCAGGAGCATACAGGTTAGTCCAAGACCTAAGGCTCATTAATGAAGCAGTAGTCCCTATCCAGCCGGTGGTCCCAAGCCCCTACACTCTCCTCTCCCGCATCCCACCTACCACCACCCATTTTTCTGTTCTGGACCTCAAAGACGCCTTCTTTACTACCCCCCTCCACCAGGATGCATATTTTCTTTTTGCCTTTACCTGGACTGACCCTGACACCAACTTCTCACAACAACTGACATGGACAGTCCTTCCCCAAGGCTTTAGAGACAGCCCCCATCTCTTTGGGCAGGCTCTTGCCCGGGATCTTGCCACCTGGAACTTAGGCTCAAGCACTATCCTCCAGTATGTAGATGACCTCCTCCTGTGCAGTCCCTCGTTACAAGAGTCTCAACAACACATAGCCCTCCTCCTTAACTTTTTAGCAGACAAAGGATATCGGGTTTCCCCACCAAGGCTCATATTTCCACACAGACCGTCACCTACTTAGGTCTGTCCATAACCCCTACCACACGGAGTCTCACTGCAGACCGCACTCACCTCCTCCATTAGCTCCAACCGCCCCCCCCCCAATGGAGATCAGATTCTCTCTTTCTTGGGATTAGTGGGGTTCTTCAGACACTGGGTTCCCGGTTTTGCCCTCTTGGCCAAGCCCCTGTACAACACTGCAAAAGAAACTCCTATGGGACCCCTTACTTCTCCCAAGCTAGTAGAGAAAGCCTTCACCACGTTAAAGGACACATTCCTGCAAGCCCCTTCTCTAAGCTTTCCCAGTCCCACCCATCCATTTCACCTTTTCACTGACAAACACCAAGGCATAGCAATTGGTATCCTGGCCCAACCTGTTGGCCCCTCCTACCATCCAGTTGCTTACCTCTCCAAGCAGCTGGATCCTACCTTATGGGGGTGGCAGCCATGTCTCCGTGCCCTGGGCAGTGCCGTAAAGTTAGGTAAAGAGGCCCTCAAGCTCTCTGCCAGCTGGTGGTCGTTTTCTTGCCCCACTGCTTTACTGATCTGCTCTCACACTGGGCCCTCTCACTACTGAGCCCTTCACACCTCCAAGAGCTGCACCTTCTGTTTATAGAGAGTACCACTTTATCCCTTTGCCTCTCCCCTCAGCTCAACCCGGTCACCCTCTTACCAGTGCCTACCATCGATCCTGAACCCATTCACTCTTGTCCCAAAGTTCTTAACTTTCTCGGGCAGCCCCTGGACAGGGTGTCTGACATTCCACTCCCCAATGCTGACCTCACTGTGTTCATCAATGGCAGTTCTGTGGTGGGGGCTGATGGAAGGCTGGGGGCGGCCTACACAGTGGTCACCCTTGCTTCCACCCTACAAGCACAACTGCTGCCTGAGGGCACCACCTCACAAAAAGCAGAACTCATCGCTCTCACCCGAGCTCTCTCTCTGGCAAAAAAAAAGTGAATAACCATCTACACAGACTCCAAATACACCTTTCTCATTGTTCACAGTCACTCTACTCTCTGAAAGGAACATGGATTTCTCACATCTAAAGGTTCTCCCAGCATTAATGCATCTCTAATCTCTGAACTCCTCCAAGCTTTACAATTACCTGCAGAAGTAACTGTTGTTCACTGCAAGGGGCATCAAACCTCATGAGACCCGTCTCCCAGGGCAATGCCTGGGCTGATGCCGCAGCACGAAAACTGACCACTGGAGCTTCTCCCTCCTCCATACTCTTCCTGTCCACCCCTGTACCTCCTTCCTATACTCCTCAGGAATACTCTTCCCTGTATGCCCGGGGTGGCCACATTGGCAGCGGAGGTTGGATCTTCCTCAATGGAAAAATTGCCATTTCTCAGCAGCAGGCTGTTCCCCTCCTCTCAGAAATCCACCAGTCACTGCACATTGGCCCCAAGTCTCTGTTCAAGTTCCTAGATCCCCTCTTCTCCTTCCCAAATCTTCTCCAGTCCACCAAGCAGGTGCATGCTGAATGCTCGGTCTGCTCTAAAACGTCAACCCAGGGAGGCCTTAAAACCCGGTTTCCAACTCACCAGGTGAGAGGACATCTCCCTGGCCAGGACTGGCAAATCGACTTCACTCCCATGCCTCCACACAAGAAATACCATTATCTCTTAACATTTGTTGATACCTTTTCAGGCTGGATAGAAGCCTATCCTACCACTCGGGAAACAGCTGGCACAGTTGCTGCTCTCCTCATTGAGCACATTGTCCCACGCTTCGGGTCGCCTGCCTCCATCCAGTCAGACAACAGCCCTGCCTTCGTCTCCCAGGTTGTGCAACAAGTTTCCACCTCACTGGGCATCACCTGGAAGCTTCACATCCCATACCATCCTCAGTCATTGGATCGTTCTCCTATAACAGCTGTCTCCATACCCACTGTTCTTAATGCCACTGCATCCCCAGCCATCCCCTTCTTACTAAATAATGCTCCCCTGTTCTAGGAGCCAACGGAAAAGCCTCAGGTTTGCTATATCAATACCATATTTCCCAGGCTCCCGCCTTGTAACCAAACTAAAGCAGTGACCACTTCCCTCACCAGCCCACCAGGTACTTTCTTTTGGTGCAATGGTTCTCTAGCTGGGACCGTTGACTCCTCATCTGCTTACCCCTGCCTCCCGGTAGCCCTTGCCCCACAACTCATGCATTATGGTGAGGGATAACTCATAAGCAAGTTGAACAGACCCAGGGCAAAAAGGGCAGCCTTCCTCCTGGTCCTGGTAGGGCTAACCTTTGCCACCACCCTGGCTGCCGCTGGGGTTGGCAGTGCCAGGTTGCCACACAGTCTCTGGACTACTGACCAGCTTCGGGCGGACCTGGAACAGGCCCTTGATGCCTCAGCTACCTCGCTGGCCTCTCTGCAAAGATAGGTAATGTCCATTGCCCAGGTGGCACTCCAAAACTGGCAGGCTCTCGGTCTCCTCACAGCAGAAAAGGGGGGCACTTGTCTCTTCTTACAGGAGCAGTGCTGCTTCTACATAAATGAGGGAGGGCTAGTAGAAGAAAACATCAACACCTTATAAAATCTACGGGACAAACTCCACCGAGATGATTCCAACCCAGAGACCTTAACCCCCTGGTGGCGGTCCCTCCTTTTTACCTGGTTAGCCCCCATAATAGGCCCCCTTCTGATCATATGCATACCACTAATGCTTGGTCCCTGTTTTTTAAAGTTTTTAAAAATCTTTACGAATTCATGAAGTCTCCTGGGTAGCATTCAATCAAATGCTCCTTCACCCCCATTCTCTTATCCCAACTGAACTGCTGACCTCTGAGCCCCAATCCCCTTGGTGCCCCCAGGTCAGCAGGAAGTAGCCAGAAAGAAATGTCACCCCATATCATATCAAAGAGGTCGGAATGTTGGGTTGGACAGGATATGAAAGGGTTAATGCCCACAGCAGGCGCCAAAGAAAACTGCAAGCTAAGCAACCGCCAAAATCTTCCCAGCAACAAGTGCTTAAGTGGCCAGCCATTCTCAGTCTGCCACAGAGACTACAGCGCCCAATCCACCTAAGACACGACAAGCCTACTCCACCTAGATGTATAAAAAATACCCCCGCTCTACCCTGGGCGCGACTTCTCTGGCCCCCTTACTCTGGACAAGAGAACCTCGCCCAGAAGTGCAGCCCCAATAAAATCCTGTTTTTGCCCCCTTTGTGGCTGATTTGACTTTCTTCCTCGGCAAAAAAATCTTACAGTGCAGAGGGGAGACAGCCGCAGGCACCCCTCCCCACTGGAACAGGGCGGTGTGCTGGCCACCCCTCCAGCCAGGACCCTGTACCTGATTTTGCAAATATTTTGCCAGCAGGTTGTAAAGAAAAACTACCTGTATAAAATAAAATATACACACACACAAAGAAACAACAACTACCTAAAAACAACCAGATGAACATTAACAGATATTTCTTAGATATCTGAGTTTGGGGGCAATTACTTCATCAAAGTATGTCTGACACCCAGCAGGTAGGCTTCACCTGGGTGTGCGCTTGGCCCTACCTATGGGAGAGAGGACCCAAGGGCCCCGCTGGGCCACAGGGGGAGGTGAGCAGGCAGGAGGCACTGGCTCGGAGAGCGAGCACTTCAGAGGCCTGTGCAGGAGGCAGGACCCAGCAGGGTTTCTGGCTGCCAACCCTGGCCTTCCATCAGCTTAGGAGGGCTGCCCCGGGGGCCGTGCACAGGACACGCCAGAGCCCAAGCCCATGGGTTGTGACCACCCTAGGGTCTGGCTACTGCCCTTCTGTACTCTGTCAAAGCCATCCTGTCCCCTCCCTTCCCTTAGCCCTCTGCTTCTTTTTTAGTGTAGCACAGGGGTTAAGAGCATGAAACTAGAACTACACTGCCTGAGTTTAAGCGTTATGTAAGTATTTTTATTGTTAATTAAACTTTGTGGCTGCATTTTGTGGGAAGGACTTGCTTCATTTGATAAAGGAGTTGCCACAGTGATAACTTTATAGGTGTTTTCCTGCCCTGGCACAATGGCCCCATTGGACAAGGTACCATCATCTCTGTCTGAAGAGCCAAAACATGGTTTCCATGGAGCTGGCCAGTCCCCAAAGAGTTCAGGCCACTGGGATTTCATTGTGGGTGTAGCGGGGGATCACCCTGCCAGACCTGGGCACCTTTTAGTGCAATCTGAAGTCACATGACCTATTCCCTTTCCAGGTCTCTCCTCCAGAACTTCGCCCCCTGGTGCCTGGGAGGACAAAGGGATGCTGAAGTTCCAGAGACAGAAGACAACTCCAGCTGGCAAGACCATGCCTGATTCAGAACTGCCCGAGAGTAAGTGACGTGTCACCAAGCTTGGACAAATCTAATAGTGGGTGGTGGATTCCAGAGTAGATGTACAGACCACTGGGTCAGGTGGAAATCTCAGGAACTGCCCCAAGTGGACACACTGCTTATTTAGTACTCCATAAACTCATGGAGAAAAGAAAGAAGGGAATAGTCAATAATTAGTCTTAGAAAGAGTTCATTAAATGGATTAAAGTCTTAGATATAAAAATGGAAACCATAAAAAGATTCAAAGAGAATATGGCAAATTTTAGATAATATTGATATGAGTTAAGTGTTTTTAAGCTCATCAAAGACAGATATAAAGAATAAGTTAGGTTATGGACTGTTACATATACATTAAAAATTCTTTAAGTCAAATATATCAAAAAATTAAAAGGCAAGTGACAAACTGAAAAGTGTTTGCAACATATATGACAAAGGGTTAAGCTATTATTTAACATGTTGTTATAATTAGAGAAAGATTAACCCACTAAAATAAGCAAAGGGTATATAAACAATTCACAGAAGAAAAACAAATGATCGATAAATACATGAAAAAATGTTCAACTTCATTGGCAATAAAACACATGTTAAAACTACTTCTAATTGGAAAAGATTAATAATGCTCTGCTGATGAGGGCATTGCTAGTGGGAGTACAACTGGTACAAATTGGTATCAAAAGCCATTGACAGAATGAGTCTAATTCCAATAATGCATCTTAAGGAAATCATCACAAATGTTCACAAAGTTTTTCTATAAGAATGATTATTTATAATAGCGACTATTGGAAACAACCTGAATACCTAACATGTAGAGATTGGTTAATAAGTCATGGCACAATAGGATGCTATGTAGCCTTTGAAATGGCTGTTATGTGAGCTATTCAATCATGTCAAGAGACTAATGACATATTTGAAAGGGAGAAAGCAGATTATAATGCAATATACACACGCTGGCCTCATTTCAAACGGGGTGTGTGTGTGTGTGTGCTTGAAACCACAACTCATGAATAGAAGTAACCTGAAAAGAGAACCTATGTTCTCTCTGGGTGGTAGGATTATAGGTGATTTGGAATTTTTCTTCCCCAGGCTTTCTACAGTTTCTCCAATAAATGGTTTTCTAACCAGAAAAACACATTCTGTTACCTTTTAAAAGCCCGGTCTGCACCGGCGGGAAGGGGAACTTCTCCCCCACCCCTCCAAGCGTCCTCACCGCACAGAGGAAGTCGCTGCAGGGCCAGGAGCCTCCCCAGCTGGAGGGGGGCGGGGGGCGGAGTAGCAATCAGCATGTACTCCTGGGTCAGCCTGCAAGAGGAGCGGAAGCTGACTGGCGGTGCCCTTGTCAGGGGGCCTCAGGGGGGCGCGTCGTAGGAACCCGGGTTCGAGGACAGGCTTCCCCAGGCCCAGGGCAGGTCTCGGCCCAGACCCGGGAGCTTCAGTAAGTACTAGGGGAGGTGCCAGGAAGAGGAAGCAAGGACCCAACCTCAGGGGCCTTGTAATTAGGGAACTTAAATTTGGAGTAAAACGTGGTGAGGGGGTAAAAAAGGTTCTCTCTTTTCAAGAAATAACCAGATGAAGTGCACATAATATAAAATGAGCAAGGCACTCCTCTGAGGGACCTTTCTAAAGGTAATAAAAACCGTGTAATTCATCAGAAATTGTTTCGGTTCTCTTTTTCCTTTCTGGAATGTGGGCTGGTGCCCACGTCATTTCTTCAAAAACGTCGGTGAAGTTCCAACTAGTGCTGGGACACAGACGGAAATACCGTGCAAATCCTCGTCTTGCTCTTTGCTGTGAATTAAAACTGGCCACTCGTCTGCCCCCTGCTGGTCACAGCTAGATCACCACACTGCGCGGAGGAATCCCCAAACCTAAGCCGGAACCTTCCAGCGCTTACGACTGATTGCGGGGCCTGGAGAGGGGCTTCTTTTGGGGCTCTTTCCCGTATTCCCAGCGGGAGCCAGGCGGTACCTGGACACGTCTGGGTCCTGCCCGAGGAGCAGTAGGATCTGCTGGGTGTTGAGGAAGAGCGCCCAGCAGGGGAAGCAGCAGAGAAGCAGGAGGAATACTCCCCTCTGCAGGATGTCGCCCACCTGCGGCTTGATGGGGCTGCCGAAGCTCTGCAAAACATCAGCCCGCGCTGAGCCCCTCCTCCGTCCCCGGGTGCTTGGCCAGCGGTGCCAGAGCCGTTGGATGGCTCCTGCATGCAGTAGGCACCATGCAGTGCCCTCAGAGGCAGAGGTTTGGCAGCCTCTGCAGGGATTCAGTCGGCTCACAGAATTACGGCAGCAGCTATTTACAGAGTACCAACCTGTCCACCCACTGTCCCCAGTTCTCCAAGGCACCTGGTGAGGAAAGTGTTATTTCCCCACATCACAGTGGAGGCAAACGAGGCTCCGAGAGCACTGTCAAGTCACCCTGCTAGGAAGTGGCAGCCAGGGCCGACCCAGGTTCCCAGGTCCACCGTAAGCCAAGAACTCTGGGTCCCCGAGGGCAAGGGGTCCCCTGTATGCACCGTCAGCATTTGAGCAGGGCAGAGAACTGTCCCCGCCCCTTTCCTTCCAGGATTCTCTTGCCTGTCTATCCAGACTCTTTGAAAGGGGAGGGTCCAGTCTCCTGACAGCACCTGATCCTCAGGGGCTGCTTGGACGGAAGACAGCTACCCCGTCGGGTTCAGGGAGCATTGAGGGGCTTGGGAGGGGGTCCCCAACCCCCACCATTTCTGCAGCAGTTGAGGGATTGGCTCTGGCCCTGCCCAGCTCTAGGAGGCTCACCTACCTGGGACTTCAAGGTGTCACATGCTGAGGGAAAACCGAATCCTATGGAAACTCCGCAAACATTGACAAACTGAAGCCACATAGAAGAGAACACAGGGGTTGTCAGGCAGAGCCCAAGGAGGGGACCCTGCATGTGGGGCAAGTTCACTGAGCAACAGCTGTGATGTGCATCTGAGCCAGACACCCCCTTCTGCTGGGGTCCTGCCCGCGTGTGTTGTGTCCCACCTTGTGACGGCCTCAGGTCCCAGCTGTGAATGCAGCTGTCAGCCCTCAGGCAGTATTTTCTCCCTGGAACCCTGGGGGAGGAGCCCGGGAGGGACAGTCCTACACAGTCCTGGCTGTACTCACGGCCACTGCCAGGGTCACCGATGCCAGCTCCACTTTGCCCAGATTCCTGCAGAACGCCGAGCTCACGACATAGATCATGAAGGACAGCACCTGAAACAGAACCTGGAGGGGGCAGCCTGGGTCAGGGGCACTTCTCCACTGCACCTCAGCCTGCTGCCCGGCATTCACACTGTTGATCTGCATCAGGCATGTTGCCCAAGAATGTGGCTGAGACTGACACAGCAACCAGGACTGGGAGAGAGTGACCCGAGTGCTGCTCCTCCTGCACTGGCAGCAGCCTGTTAACTCCAGGCGGCTGTTCCCCTGCCTGACGATGCAGGAATGCACAGGGACACCTGCTCAGAGCCTGGGATCCCGAGCCCAACGCAGGCATCCAGTCCTGCAGCAATGTCATTACTGTAACTGTTCAGCCAGGCCACACACAAATAGAGAAGAGGAGGGATAAAATCCATCAAAAGCTTAGCAATGGATATGCCCAGGTGGTGAGATTGGATTTCCTTCTTCTTTACAATTTTTGTTTTTGTCTGAAACTTTTACAGGGAGTACATATCTATTAACTTTTCTGGTCAGAACAAAATATACCTAAAGCCATTTTTCTTTGGCAATAAAAAGGACAGAGGGCCCATTCTTCCCTGCAAATGACTCTTTGGGGAGATCTGTAGGCTCCCATATCAATGGATCCCACATCACCTGTCATCGTGAGATGTTTCAACCCCGCCTTCCTGTGGGATTCTGAAGGAGGATACACCAGTCCCTGCTGAGCTTGGCCAGGTCCCACAGGCTCCCACCCCCCGGCACTGTCCAGGGACAGTTGTCCTGCTGTCACCTGCTCTGGGCAGCAGCCCCAGGTGCAGTCTGAACACAGTCAATGTGGGAAGTTCCTGGGGCAGGGCTATGAGCCACCCCGACACACCCCAAATGGTGCCTGGACAGCCCCTGGCACCAAGCCTCACAACCCCTCACCTCCACCTCCTTACCAGGGGTCCGGACAGGACAAAGAGCTTCCATGCCTCAGCCCTAAAGCCCACGGAGACCAGCCTGCAGAGGGCAGGGCCACGGCCCCCTTGGTCTGGGGGAACTGTGTCCTGGAGACTGTCCATTCCAAGCCTTCTGCTTGCTGCCCACCTGCATGCCTGAGCACCCCCACAGGCAGCCTTGGCCGGCCGCAGCCCGAGTTACCCTGTGCCCTGGCTAATGAGTAAGTGTGGGGGGCAGGAGTGGAGGGTCTGCCTCGGAGACCTGTAGGATCTACCTTGCCTCCCTGGGCAGCCTGCTGGCTCCAGCCACGGGGGAGACAGGACAGATCCCTGGACACATGGAAGTCACCCAGGCTGATGTTTGTGGATGCCTTGTGCCTGCTCTCCCCAAGGGTCAGCAGCACAGCCCCAGGAGGAGCAGGATGGGAGCTGTGCAGAGGGGCAGGGCCTGGGGGTGGGCTGGGACACTGGGAGTTTTACACCTCAGCAGGATCGTGCCCAGATGTCTCCCATTTCACAGATGAAGAAATGGAGGCTCAGAGAGCCAGGCAGCAGATCCCAGGTTCCACGCAGTGGGGCTGCCTCAAGAACCTTGCCCTGGGAGGGCTGGGCTCCAGTCTCTCCCATATGCTCGGCTGGTTCCCACCCCCAACCCCTGCAGTGAGGGGGTGGCCAGAAGATCCCCTGGCACAGCCCCCAGAGCTGCATGGAGGGAGTGAGTCAGGACAAAAAACAAGCAGAAGGTGCTCTTTCCAGCCCTCTCCAGGGCTGCCTCGCACTCACGCCCTTCCCCACATTCACGCACAACCTCCCTCATTCACACGGAGTTCCAAAGCGCTCCCCTGGCTTGGGCATCTGGGTTACCTGGGCAATGTCTGTTCCCTGTCCTGCCAAGCTCCAACTGGGGTATTCCACAGCCTGTGCACTCATAGTAACTTTACCACCGACGAAGGAAAAAGGGAAGAAGTTTTATTACCATTGGAACTATCACTAGTGTATGACACAAAAATGGAGGGATCCAGATTAAAAGCTACAACGCTCTGGTTACAAGGTCGTTGCCAGTATTCACTATGTCATCCTCCGGTGCAGTGTCCTCTTCCATGTCTTTGTCATCTCTGCCTGGTTCTCAGCTGGGTAGGCTTCCTCTTCTGAAAGGGTAACTGAAAAACTTTCCTTTGCTCCCAGGGCCTGAGCCTGGGGGGTGTCTGTTATGTGGACCCCGCTGCTCCCACTTGGTGGAGTGTGTGTGGGAGGGCATCCGAAGTCTCACCCAGGGGCCTGCGGTGGCCAGCAGGGGTGCCTCCCGTTGGCCGGGGCTCTGCGGAAACCGGCACATGCACACATGCCCCTGCTTCACCGGGCTTCTCTGTGCAGCGAGGGCTTCTCCGAGTGTGGCATTGGCCTGAAGAGGAGCCATCCCAGGAGCTCAGGCGGGAGCTACATCCAAGTCAGGACCCCGCCTGAAAGGTGACAGAGGTCACTTCTGCCTTGTTCAGTTGGCCAGAGCTTTATGTGGGCTGGCTGAGACTTGATGGAAGAGGACTCAGCTCTGCTTCCAAAGGGACACGTGGCAGAGATTCTGCAGTCCTGCTGTCCGGCACAGACACACGCATGGTCCCCACTTTTGTCCCACATCCATTCCTTGCCTCCTGTCCAGCTCATTCCCAGCACCCAGCCCTGGACAAGGGCAAAGTGATAAAGTCTCTGGCCCTACTGGCGAGGGGGCTCAGGACCCTCACAGGGAAGAAGGACCCAAAACTACCAAGTCCCGGGAAGAGTAGTGAGGCAGAAGATAGAACAGGAAATTCTGAGACACTGCAGCTGTCCTCAGTAAGCATTCTGGTTTCTGAGAATGGCCATGTGACACCTCATAATAATTAGCACTGTGGTTTCCTCCCTGGGTGGGCAATCAAGAAGGATTGTGGGAAACTGCATGTGTAGAAGCTTAAGTAAAAACCCTGTAAGTCAATAGTCCTTCAATAGAAGAGGGCCATTCCCTGGCCAGAGATGGCCAGTGTCTTGGGAAGTGTACTTTCCTTAATAAATATTCCACTTTTTGTTATTTTTTAGTATATTTTATTGTTTATGCTATGAAAGTTGTCCCATGTTTTTCTCCCCTTTATCCTCCTTCACTCTGCACTCCCCTCCCATGCACATTCCCCACCCCCTTAGTTCATGCCCATAAATTGTACATACAAGTTCTTTGGCTTCTCCATTTCCTATACTATTCTCAATCTCCCCCTGTCTACTTTGTACCTATCAATTATGCTTCTTATTCCCTGTACCTTTTCCCCCATTCTCCTTCCACCCCTTCCCTGCTGATAACCCTCCATGTAATCTCCATTTCTGTGATCTTGTTCCTATGTTAGTTGTTTGCTTAGTTTGGTTTTGTTTTCGTTTTTGTCTTTGTTTTTAGGTTCAGTTGTTGATAGTTGTGTTTGTTGTCATTTTACTGTTCATAGTTTGGATGTTCTTCTTTCTCTTAGATAAGTCTCTTTAACATTCATATAATAAGAGCTTGGTGATGATGAACTCCTTTAACTTGACATTATCCACCCTTCCATTCTAAATGAAAGCTTTGCTGGATAGAGTAATATTGGATGTAGGTCCTTGCCTTTTATTATTGCATACTTCTTCCCAGCCCCTTCTTGCATGTAAGGTTTCTTTTGAGAAATCAGTTGATACTCGTATGGGAACTCCTTTATAGGTTGCTGTCTCCTTTTCTCTTGCTGCTTTTAAGATTCTCTCCTCCCTGTCTGGTGTGGTTCAGTGGATTGAGTGCTGGCCTATGAACCAAAGGGTCGCTAGTTCGATACCCAGGTAGGGCACATGCCTGGGTTGTAGGCCAGGTCCCCAGTAGGCAGTGGGCCAGAGGCAACCACACACTAATGTTTCTCTTCCTCCCTTCCCTTCTCTCTAAAAATGAATAAAATCTTTACTTAAAAAATCTCTCCTTATCTTTTATCTTGGGTAATTTAATCATGATATGTCTTGGTGTGTTCCTCTTTGGGTCTAACTTCTTTGGGACTCTCTGAGCTTCCTGGACTTCCTGGAAGTCTATTTCCTTTGCCAGATGGGGGAAGTTTTTCTTCATTATTTTTGCAAGTAAGTTTTCAATTTCTTGCTGTTGCTCTTCTCCTTCTGGCACCCCTGTAATTCAGATATTGGAGCGTTTCAGGTTGTTCCAGAAGTTCCTAAGCCTCTCCTCACTTTTTTTTTTTTGAATTCTTGTTTCTTCATTCTCTTCCAGCTAAATGTTTATTTCTTCCTTTTGTTCCAAACTGTTGATTTAAGTCCCAGTTTCCTTCCTTTCACTGCTGGTTCCCTGTACATTTTCCTTTATTTCACTTTGTACAGCCTTCACTTCTTCCTTTATTTTGCATTGGTAATCAGTCATTTCTGTGAGCATCCTGAATACTAGTGTTTTGAACTCTGCATCTGATAGGTTGTCTATCTCCTCATGACTTAGTTCTCTTTTTGGAGTTTTGATCCATTCTTTCATTTGGACCATATTTCTTTGTCTTGGCTCACCTGGTATGTGGTAAGGGGCAAAGCCTTAGGTATTCACCAGGGTTGGGCAACAACCCACTTCACTGTGTTGTGGCACTGTGTGTGTGGGAGGGGTCAGAGGGGGAACAATACTGCTTGTTAGGCTCTTGCCCCACTTTCAGTCACTTCCCCCACTACCCACAAGCGAATTGGGCCCTTCTGGTGCTGGTTCCCAGGTGTGAGGGTTTGTGTACATTCTAGGACCCTGTGGGTCTCTCCAACGAACTCTCCTGTGAGGCTGGGAGTTTCACCCACTGCCACAACCCCCACAGATTTTTACAGCCAGAAGTTTTGAGGTTTTAGTTTCCCCCACTGGAACCCTGGGTTGTGTTGTCTGTCTTGCTCCCCAGTTGTTCCTCTTGACTTATCTGCACACAAATGTGGAATTGGCAGGTCTGCTGGCTGCTGCTTCACCCAATCTGTTGCTTTGCTGTGGGTCCTCTCCACCCCAGCTTCCCATCTCCACCCCTCTACTGGTCTGGAGGAATATTTCTTCTTTAACTCCTTAGTTGTTGGACTTCCATACAGTTCAATTTTCTGGCAGTTTTTGTTGTTTTTTGTTTTTATATTGGTTGTTGTCCTTTTCTTGGTCATGCAAGGAAGCAAAGCATGTCTAGTTATGCCTCCACCTTGGCCAACAATAAATGTCCCAGTTGCTTTGCTTTACAATATTCTTTGCTTGCAACCACCGAGCACCTGGAATCCATCTCCATCTACAACAATAGGAGGTGATGTGAGGGGGAAGAGGGAACAGAGAGTCATTGCAAGGCTCCCAACACATCTTGGAAGTTTCCAGCCAAAAAAGGGAGTCTTCCTGGGTAGCTGGATCTCCACATCTGGCAGCATCACTGTGCCATGAGGCATTTGATATGCTGGGTGGGGCTCAGTAACCATGAGGTAACGAAGCAGGGAACTGGGCCAGAAGCCACTGGCCTAGGCCAATTCAGCAGCCTCGCAACTACAAGGGTCCCTTTGGCTCCCCACCAGCTCAGAGCTAACCCAAAGGCACGCTGTCCCCAGCTGCAAGTCCTGCAGCACTAGGATAATTCTACTGTGCTGAGGGACTGGTGCTTAGACCCTGCCCTCAGGTAACATTGTCCAGGGTCCTGCCAGGCACTGTGGCAGCCAGGGCCTCTGGTAACCTGGTTACTTGTTAATTCCATTCACTCTGTACACTTGGTTACACATCACCATCCCAAAGCCACTGAGTTTGCCTTTGGCCTCCCTGAGCTTTGCACCCCCAGGCCTGCTGATTCCTGGATTTCCACATGAGAAAGTGTGCTGTAAGAGTAGGGAAAAGTGATTCTAGCCTTAGAATCCAAACAACCTTCTTGAGGGTGGGTGTTGTCACCAGCCTACTGTATGGTGGGCATTCTCAGCATTCAGTCCACTCTCCTATCCTCCTGGGGATGACCTGTACCTGAGCAAGTCACCTCAATGAACCCTCACAATTGCCATGCACTGTGGCAAGGGGTAGACATAAGGCCACGTCAGTGTGACCCTCTACTGCTGGCCTTGAGATTTCCATGCTGAAATATCTTTACCTTCTCTCCACCCCAATTTCCAGAATAATCTCCCCAAGATGCCATAATCATCTTGCTGGAGAGTTTCATTTGCTGACACTGCTACCAACTTCTCATAAGTACTGTCTACTTAGTTTGTTTCTATGGGCTTGGCCAACAAGTTTGTTCAATTTTTTCCATGTGATGTCTCTAGTAGCACTTAGTTGTCTTCAATTTCATTCAAAACAACTTTGTTAGATTGTATTGTGACGGCCGTCATATCAGCGTGCATTTTAACAAAAAAAACATCAAAATTAGTGTTTTTGTGTAGCCATTTTAATATTGAAGATGAGAGAAAATATGCAACATTTTTGGCATATTATTTTATTTTATTTCAAGGTAAAAAAGCAACTGAAATGCAAAGAAAGATTTGTGCAGCATATGGAGAAGGTGCTGTGACTGATTGAATGTGTCAAAGGCAGTTTGTGATGTTTTCTGCTGGAGATTTCTCACTGGACTATGTTCCATAGTCAGATAGGCCAGTTGAATTTGATAGCGATCAAATGAGACATTAATTGAGAACAATCAATGTTATTCCATGTGGGAGATAGCTGACGTGCTCAAAATATCCAAATCAATAAGGTTATTGGTGAAAATGTAAAATGTGTCTTTTATTTTTACTGATAAAAACTAAACGGACTTTTTGGCCAACCCAGTAAGTCTCTAGCAAATTTTTCAAACAAAGAGAGAGGTAGTTGGTGTTAATCATGTGTTTTTATTCTGTATTTTTTACACTCTGACATCTCGGAGGCCTTGCTAACCCTGGAGGGACAGCCCCTCCCAGGATTAGCAAATTCCTAGAGATACAAGCAGCGTTGCCCAGGTCACATGCAAACCAGCCATCAGGGGTGTTCACACACCAACGCCTCCACTCCAAGATCTCCAACTCAGGCCATTGTCCCTCCACCCAGACTACCCCAGAGCCACCCACCTGACAGCTAGGGACAGCCCTATGCCCAGAGCCAGCTGAAATTAGTCAAACAGGTCCATCTGAAACCTGCCTGCCCCACCTGTTCCTTCCCTGGAAGGCACACTCTGGCTCTGGCCCACCACCCCCCCCCCACTGACCTGGGGCTTCCCTATGTGGCCCCCCAGAGTCAGGGAGTACCCTTCCTCTTGGGAATTTTGTGCAAGAAGCTGCCTTTTCAATAGCAGCTGTCTCCTTATCTATTGGCTTTGCCATACCTGAATAATAATGAAACCCACATTTTAAAACAGTCCAGAAAAGGGGGTGGGGAACCCCTCATTATTCAGAGACCCAAAGCCTGTGACAATCGGAGTCTGGGCAGCCCTCCCCCGCTGTGAGGTGGCCAAAGTTGTGTTATCAGCCCATCTGGACTGTGTTTCTACCTTCATTCAAGGACACGCCAAGGGAGTCCAGGCCAGGAAGCAGAAGGGGGCCTATAGTGTGTAAATCCACTGTGGGAGGTAAGCCCTCCATGGAAAAAATGCAGTGTACCTGGGGAGAGAGTGAAGATCCAAGTGACAGAACATACTGGGTAATACAAGCTTCATGTACTACACTAGCTCCGGAAGTTGGAGGTCCACACAGTAGTTGTGGATGATTCCACCTCAGTAAAGCAGACTGCACATCAGAATCACTTGGAAAGATTTTTTTAAAATTTATGGGTATGGCCTGATCATCTGCATCTTTATTTTTTGTTTATTTGTTTTTTAAAATTTTACTTTTCAATGACAGTTTATGTTCAATATTATTTTGTATTAATTTCAGGTGTACAGAGTTCCAACCAAGACGGAAGCATAGGTAGAAACCCTTGGCGTCCTCACACACCAAAAGGAGAATAACAACCAATCTAAAATCAATACACAACCAGAAGTGCCAGAAAATCAAACTGCATGTAACTCTGACAACTACAGAATTAAAGAAACAGTCAAACAGAACAACCAGACTGGTAAGGCAGAGGACGGAAAGAACCTGAGGAGAGACTGTGGTGAGGCAGCAGGCTGCATGGGAGGGGCTGACTTAAGGGGAAACTGAGACTCAGAGCTTGCTGTGAACTACAGCAGTTGCCTCGGTGGGAGAAATTCCCAGTCTCACATGAGAGTTTGTTGAAAAGTGGGCTAGAGATGAGCAGGTGAGCTGCATTGTTCCCTCTCTGGCCTCTCCCCCACAAGCAGTGCACAGGAAGGTTGTCCTGCCCCAGTGAATACCTAAGGCCCTGCTCCCTTACAACTTAACAGGGACCCTGAACAAAGAAATAGGGCCAAGGTTTTGAACAGAGCAAAACCTCAGAAAGAGAGTTGAGCAATAAGGAGATAGATAGCCAACCTATCTGATGGAGAATTTAAAGCCCTGGTAATCAAAATGCTCACAGAACTGATTAAGCTTGGTCGAAAAATGAAAGATACCCAATATGAAATAAAGCAAAATATTGATGGAACGAACAGTGACAGGAAGGAAACCAGGACTCATATCAATGATTTGGAACAAAAGGAAGAAATAAATATCCAACAGGAACAGAATGAAGAAACAAGAATTCAAAAAAGTAAAGAGAGTCTTACAAACCTCTGGGACAACCTGAAATGCCCCAATATCTGAATTACAGGAGTGCCAGAAGGAGAACAACAGCAACAAATTGAAAAGTTATTTGAACAAATAATGAAGGAAAACTTCCCCTATCTGCCAAAGGAAATAGACTTTCAGGAATTCCAGGAAGCCCAAAGAGTCCCAAAGAAGTTGAACCCAAAGAGGAACACACCAAGGCACATCATCATTAAGTTACCCAAGATTAAAGAGACAGAGAGAATCTTAAAAGCAGCAAGAGGAAAGGAAGGAGTTACCTACAAAGGAGTGCCCATAAGGCTACCAGCTGATTTCTCAAAAGAAATCTTACAGGCAAGAAGGGGCTGGAAAGAAGCATTTGAAAATCATTAAAGGCAAGGACCTATATCCAAGAATACTCTATCCAGCAAAACTATCATTTACAATGGAAGGACAGATAAAGTGCCTCCCAGATAAGGTCAAGTTAAAGGACTTCATCATCACCAAGCCCTTACTCTATGAAATGTTAAAGGGACTTATCTAAGAAAAAAGGACATCAAAACTATGAACAGTAAAATGACAACAAACTCCCAGCTATCAACAACTGAATCTAAAAACAAACTAAGCAAACAACTGGAACAGGATCAGAATCACAGAAATGGAAATCATTTGGAGGGTTATCAGTGGAGAGGAGAAGTGGGAGAAAGAGGGGAAAAGGTACAGGGAATACGAAGCATAATAGGTAGGTACAAAATAGACAGGAAGAGGTTAAGAATAGTATAGGAAATGAAGAAGCCAAAGAACTTATATGTACAATCCATGGACATGACCTAAGCAGGGGACAGAATTCTGGAGGGAGAGGGTGTGCAGGGTGGAGGGGGATCGAGGGGATAAAAAATGGGACAAGGCAATAGCATAAGCAATAAAACATGCTTAAATAATTAAATACAACCAGCAAAAAAAGCCACATTATGTTCAGTGAAATAAGCCAGTTACAAAAAAGACAAATACTGCATGATTCCACTTATATGAGTACGTCTGTGAGGGCCCCAAGGTAATCACATCCATACAGACAGGCAGGTAGAATGGTGATTGTCAAGGGCTGGGGGAGGGGAATGGGAATTGCTGTTTAATGAGGATCGAGTTTCCGTTTTGCAACGTGAAGAGTTCTGGAGACTGACTGAACAACAATGTGACAACTTAACATTACTGAACTTTAATTTTTTAAGATGGTTAATTTTATGGCATGTGTATTTTACCACAATTAAAAATATTTTTTAAAAATTAAAACCTTGCAGAAAGTATTGATACAAGAAGTAAATGAGTTAATGCATATGGAAGCACCTGAAACACTAGACATTTAACAGATGTTAGGGTCCTTTTCCTTTCTTTCTTTAAATTCTGGTTCTTGACTCCTGATGTTTTAAAGATATAGACCAGCCATTTTCAACTGGTGTGCCACAAGGATTTTTAAAATATGCCCCCCCTAACTATTTAGACAGGGGCACTGACCTCTTTTCCCTTAGATTGTCAATCAAAAAAATGAAAACAGCCAACACAATAGCCATCTAGTGTGAATGAATTACACCAGATGACTTTTTTTGTCAGATCGGTAAAAAATATATTTTTTGGTGTGCCATAGAGTTTTAGCGATTAGTTTTCTGTGTGCCATGAAATGAAAAAGGTTGAGAATCACTGATACAGACTAGAGGAAACTAATTTAGAAATAGCCCAGACTTCACATCAATGAACATTGCAAAACTTGTCAGGGTTCTTTTCCCAAGTAAGCTAAATGACCTGCATAGCAAACTTTGCTGCATAACAAATCTTTTTGAAGAAGGAGAAAGAGAAGAAAGAGGAGAAGACTCTAAAGAAATCTTGAGCATGGCTTGTGGAGTTTCCATTCCTGAAGGTTTCCTGTGGAACATGTCTGTGTTGAGTGTGGAAGTGTGCACAATGTAACAGCAGGCGTAGGTAGGGGTGTCTCTCCATTATGTGCTAATAGGACCAGCAGCATTACACTCGATTTCTTGTTTGACCTTATACCAACCATTTCAGGTAGATAGATATGCTCATCTTTATTTTACTAATGAGAGAACCAAATCAGAGATAAAGTGCTTGCCCAACTAAAGCGGTGAAGCCAGAATATGAGGCTGGGTCAGCTTCACCTCCAAAGTCTGTGACATTTTACTGCATCTGGAATGGCCAAGAGCTTTTGTCCCGCCTGTCCGCCCTGCTCCACAGGGCAGGCTGCCATCACTGCTATGCTCTGAACCTCAGAGAGTTCAGCAGAAAAAAGTGAGTGACCAGCTGCAGGCCTAGGGCAGAGGGGTAACAGCCTGTACGCTCTGTAGGTGCCTCTCCAACCTGCATTATACTGATCACAAGTTCGGAGCAGAAATAGGAAGAAAACTTTTATCTCTGTCTATCTAGCAGTTGTTGGCCAATTCTCTGAAAGGGACTGAACATTGGGACACGCAGGAAGGCCCAATCACTCCTTTTGCCAGGGCATCAAACTGGGGCTAGTTCCTTCTGGTCCTATCCCTTTGTTTTCCCAAGGTAGAAAAGCGGATGCTCTAGTTTCTACCAGTCTCAGACCTTGTCAACTCCTACCAGGCAGACAAGCTTGGGGGAACAGAGAGCTGTTGTCTGTCTCAAGCACAACAGGCACTAGCACGAACATTTCTTTCCCAGAGGGTCATGTGAGGACTTGTGAGCTCCTGCCTGGCCCAGGTTCAAAGGCAAGATGTTCTGCAAATGCAGTGTCCTGGGAGTATGGGACTGGGCAGCATTCCTGGCATGGCCAAGGCAGTTCTCCATGGAGTTTGGAACCTGCAAGACACCACTGTCATGTGAGGGAACAAAGGGTGTGAGCTTGCTCCCCACCTCTTGATTTAGAAGCTTGAGTCAAACCACACAGGTGAAACCATCTTCTGACAGACCCTGTCCCCCTCTCCACTGAGCCTGCTGGGCCTCCCTCTCTTCCTGCTTTGCTAAGAGGCTGAGGCTGGTCCACAGTGTCAACAGAAGTGTAGACGGAGTTGCCAGCTCACTCAGCATCGGGGAGCAAAGGGCTGCCCTCAGGGCAGATAACTGCAGCACTGGGCAGGAAGCAGAGGCAGAGAGTCGGGTCCTGTAGCACGGTGCGCATAACTGGACGCTGCACACCCAAGAGTAGGTGGTCTCCCCTGGGCACTCTGGACTTGGGTCCTCCTGCAGGGTGGGCTGACTGAGGGACTGCCAGCGGCTGCCTGCGCTGCCAGGCCAGAGCCCAGGCCCGGGGCCCGGGCAGCTTTGCCCGAGGCTGCCTTGCCTGCTCAAGCAACCCCTTATTGCCTCTGAGAAGTTAAGCAGCATAGGCCATACCCAGTTGGTATTTTCAAAATTTTGTATAAACAAAGCAAAAGAAGCAAGTTATATAACTCATAGCCCTGGCTGCCAAGTCAGCTCAGTGGCCAGCAGGAGTCCAGAGGGCAGCAGGCCCAGGAGGCCAGTGCTGAATATGGGCTTTGGTGGTCTGTGGCTGTAGCTGGGCCACCTTCCCCAGGCCATTCATTCCAAACTTTCGGCAAATTCCCCACCAAGGGAGTGGTCTCAGGGGCCTATTTCAGAGAAAGGGGCCTATCTGAGGCTTGGGGAACCACAGAGCTAGAAGAAGGTAGTAATGTTATTTAGTCCCTGATAAGGCATCACACCAAGTGCTTTACCTGCAGTATCTCATTTAATCCTCACACTAATTCTTAGAGGTAAGCACTGATATTGTAACTACTTAGAGATCAAAGAAACAGGCTCAAAGGGGCTGAGCAATCCACCCCTATTTCACAGTGGTGCATAAGACCAACTGGTTCCAGCTCCCATTCCCATTCCCTGTTAGCAGCTTTCAGTGTGGCAGTGGCCAGAAACCTAAAAACTAGGTTTTCCAGATTCTTGCAGCCAGAGTTCTAGGTAAGAATTGAGTTCTGTTTGTTACAGGCACTTGTCAAGATGTGACTGCTTGGGCTGATAAGCAAGGACAAGGACACGTGGAGTTTTCTGTACCAGCCATTGTGTGTACAGTCACCACTCCAGGCAGGGTCATGAGGCAGTTTTGGTGGCAGTGCCACTTTCCAGTCCATGGAGTGAGTTCCAGGAGGTGACTCTCCTGGTGGGTAGTTATCATGCATTCAACCCATTCCTTTATTTTAAAAAAAGAAGAAGAATAAAGGAAAAACAAAAGATTGAATCACAGTGCTGTGTTGGGGCAAGATCAAGTTTTTTGTTTTTTCTTTCAATTGTTTTCTTTTCTGTTCAAATCTAGTTTGGCTATAGAATCAGTCCCAGAGGCCCGGCTCTTCCCTGATTCGGGAGACACCCAAGTCCCTTTATTGAATCTCTTTCTGTTGAAAATACCCACAGTAACTTCCACTTCCTGTTCTGACCTGACTGGTATAGTCAGTCCCAGAGCAAACAGGAGGTAAACTGGGGCCCACCCTGGGGCACTGCCTCCCGGGGGCCTTCTGTCCTTTCCCGTTGCGTCAGAGTACTGGGCACAAGCAAAGTGCATGGGAGTTTAGGACCGGACCAGGAGGCCTAGCTGACACCTGCTTGTAGGGCTGGGAGGGGCCAGGACAGAGGAACTGCTAGCATTAGCAAAGTCTTCGAAAGAGGACCAAGACAGCTGGCTTGAAGGTCCCCAGAGCCAGGAGTGGACCATGAGGCAACAGAAGGAGAAATGGACACCAACTGAGGGGAGAGGTTGGAGTCTTTCCTGGGGGAAAAAATGGCTGATTCCTTCCATCCATTAGGATGTTTTCAAATATAAGTAAGTAAGTGTAAATAAGTGAAAGCACACTTCAAAATAGTTCTTAAATAGGTGGGGGAGGGACAATTTATTGTCACATATAACAAAGAGGAGCTGGCCTACTTCGAGGAGCAAGTAGTTTCTGTCATTCTGCTACGCCGTTTTCAGCAGGTCTGCCTCTCCTCAGGCCGACGGCCCTCAGGCCTCAGACAGCTGCCCTGTCCAACCTCGCATCCAGACACGCCCCGTCGTGGAAGGAAATCCCTCATCATCATCCCTCCTCAGGAGGGAGCCTTTCCCAGGGTCCCCACTGCACTTCCCTCAGCTCCTGGGCCCACAGCCAGGTCACAAGCCCATCCTCAGTTAATCCCTGACTGGAGAGCACACTTCATTGTGGGCTTCTGCCAGCAGCTCTCAACCCTGGCAGTATATTAAAATCACTTGAAGAACTTTTAAAAAGTTAATTAATACCCCAGCTCCACCCTGAAACATGGAGCCAAAGTTTGGGTTCCAGGAGGATGAAACACCAGCGTGAATCCTTGGACGGCAGCCAGGCGCCAGGCAGCGGGCTGTGCCTGTGGATAGCAGGAGGTTCATGGTAAATCTCTGTACTTTCAACTCAGTTTTGCTATGAACCGGAAACTGCAATAAGAACTAAAGCCTACTAAAATTTTTAAGCTCAGGATCCTAGGCATTAAAATTGCTATTAAGTTCCTGAAGTGACTACACTACTCTAGGGTGCCACCAGGGTTGAGGGCCTGTTGGTTGAGACTGTTTGGGACTTATCTCTGAGCTGCGGAGGAAGCGGCCTTTCTTTGAGGTGAATGTCTGTAGGAAATGGGGATTCCGTTAGCAAGGAAGGCAGGGACTTCACGTAGACATGGCTGCTGCACTCAAGAGGTCCCCCTGGCTAGTCCAAAGCAGACAGGACAACACCAGAAAGTCTGGGAAAGCAGGAGAATCAGATAAGAGGCGTCCTGGCTTCAGCGGAAGGCAAGGTCAGCCCACAGTGGAGGCAGGGCTAGGAGAAGCTCAGGTGCAGAAGTGGGGTGCGAAGGCTTTCCCACTGTTGTTACCTTTAGGGGAGACCAGGGGCCAGTGGAGCTCTGGTGGTGGTGCCAGCATGCTCTGGGGATAGAAGGATGAGGCCAGATGGCAGCAGTCCCAACCTGGGGAAGGGGAGACAGAGTCGCTGCCGGTCAGGGTTAAGTCTCAGAGGGCTGATCGAGGGCTGCACAGAGAACCCTTCCCTGGGCCAGCTGCTCATCTGGTAACCTCTAAATCTAAGCAGTTTCTTCAATATCTGCACAGCCTGTCCTTTTTTTCAGGTATTTTTTTCTGTTTATTCATGGGTTCATTGTCTCTCTCTGCCCAGGTGACACAGACATTTGCTGCTCAACAAAAAACAATATTCCTCCACACTTCCCAGCACCTTTTCAACTGTGAGTGGACGTGAGTGGAGGTGGTCCAGGGTGTATGCTGCAGACCTCCCCAGCCTGGCTCCACCTGCCCCAGCCCCACGGACACGTGCAGCACAGCTCGCCAAGCTCTGCTGTGTTCACCACAGACACTGTGAAGCTAACTTGTTACCAAAGCATAACCTAGCCTGTCCTGACTAAGCCACTCCAATCACAAGTAAGTATCTCAAAAGTACAGGCCCTGTCTGTTTTATACTCCACTGTCCCCAGCACCCAGGACTGTCCACTTGCTAACATTTTTGAGTGGAGAGATGAGTGAAGAAAATCTTCCCCCTGTTGTGTAACAACCACCAAAATGTATCATTTGGAAGAGACTGTGACTACAATAGATGGTGCTGCTTTTTCTTTATTGTCTTCCATTTTGCTTTGTTTTTATCCAAGAATCTAAACACTAGAAGCAATTGGATGATTGAACTAAAGAATGAGCTACTAAGGCTGTGGCTATGGGGCCCCATTGAGAAGTCATATGTCTTTCCGTGCACTTTGTCCAGATGTGGTGGAGAACAACCAAAAAATGTCATCTGTTTACAGTTGGTAACATGTGAGTTGAGACGAGTCTTGGCTGTTTATGTTTTTGACAATGGCAATTGTTTAGAAACATTGACTCATAATTGTGCAAATTTTTTTCAACCTAATCCTTTATTTAAAAAAAAAAAACAGTGGAAAGGAAAAACAAGAGATTGGATCACAGTACAGTGTTGGGACAATATCAAGTTTTTTTGTTCATTTGTTTTAGTTGTTTTCTTTACAGTGCAAACCTAGTTTGGAAATAGCATCCGTCCAGAACAAGCCTGGTTTAGGACAGTGTGAGTCAAATGGGTCGTACTGTAAATTATAAGTGTTCTAACCATGAACAGAAACCAGAAAGAGCAGGGCGTGGGAAGAGAGGAAGGGGAGGAGCAAGGAGACGAGTGTGACATTGACCCCTGTGCTCCAGTGTTTCCCTCTGGAAACCCTCAGGCTCCGTCTTTGGAAATGGCAAGTCCTCTTGTCTCTGTCTCCTCTGAGCTAAGTGCTTCCAGCTCTCTCAACAGCTCCTCACACAGAGGTTTCAAGGAGCCCCTCCAAATGGTGCTGCAAGTGGCATGTCCGTGGTGTCAGAAAGGCAACTCGGATCCTGTGGCTGGCACCGTGAGACCAAGTGGCATGACTTCCTGAGCCCCTGTTTCCAAATCTGTAAAGGGGTTCACAACCCTCCCTGCAGGGCTGTTAGCAGGGTCGGGGGAAGGCAAGAAGGAGGTCCGGTGGCCAATGCTTTCTCCCTCTGCCCACCGCTGGACTGGGGGTGACTCTGCTCTCTGCTACCAGAATGATGACTCTGGGGCCTCAGTGCTGGGAGGACAAGGGCCACATCAGACAACCCTGTCTCTGTTGTTGATAGGGTCTGAACTTCTGGGCTGTCTTACCTCACAATTGGCCCGTGTGAGTTTCTAATCATCTGAAATAAGGTAATTTCAAATGAAAAGATGGCAGGAAGGGAGGATTCAGAGCAACAAAACACCAATGATGCCACTTAAATTCATTTACATGAATATTCATTGAGCACCTACTATGTGCTAGTCCTTGTTCTAGCCTTTAGGGATTGAGAGTGAATACAGCAGACTCCAGAAGTCTGGGGGTAGGGGAGAGGGCTAGCTGAGGTCATGGCCCTGAAAAAAGGCAGGGAGGCAAGAATGCCTCTCAGGCTTTGGCTTGAGCAGTCCTCTAGAAGATGACGCCACGTCAGGAAGGAATGGCTTAGAGGGGGAAATCAAGAGTTCTATTTTGGACAGGCTAGCATTACTTTCTATTAAGAAGCTAAGTTCATGAGTCAAGTTGAATACATGAGTCAAGGTTCATGGCCAGGGCTGGAGACTTTAATTTGGAAGCAGAAACTGGTGAGGGAAGAGGAAAACTGAACTGTGGGGTCCCAGGCACCCAGAGATGAGGGAGACAGTGTTGGGAGGAGGGGTAGCCAGGCTGAGGGGTTGAGGGAGCTGACAGGGTCCATGGTGCCTGGACAAGAGCAGTTTCAGTGGGGCAGAGGCAGTGGGGGCCCACCTGCAGGGATCGGGGTGAGTGGGACTCACCTGGCTGCCTGTCCTTCTGCCCCCAGGAGCAGCACTCTGCATTGCCCAGGCGGGTTCGTGTTGCCAACTGCATGGTCTCACCAAGCAGCCTCTGCCCTAGGTGCCAAATCTAACTTGAGAGTAGTGCTTTGGTCCTTAGTTTCTGAGCCCCTTGTCATCAAGACCCAGCCCCTTTAGTCACCTCTGCACTAGACACACCAGAAATGAAGCTGATACCCCACAGTTCAGATGGAAGACAAACACTGGGGCCTCCTGCCATGAGGCCTTGTGTGAGGGGTGCTGACGTGAGACTTTGGGGAGCCCTTCACTGCGGAGGCCAGGCGGGGGCAGGGCTGTAAAGAAGTATGGGCACACACTCGCTTGTGCACTTGGTAAACTTTATTGTCTTCCGTGGCCTGCAAGGGGGCAGGGACTTGGGGAGGGGAGGCCAGCCTGCGTGGCCATGGGGCACACACTGATCCACGGAGGAGCCAGCAGGACTCCAGGAGCGAGCCTCTGAGGTGCTGGGAGCGGGGTGAAGGCACTGCACTGGAGGCCAAGTGTGTGAGCTTCAGTGACGGGTCATCTGTGAGGAGCATGCAGCAGCAGTGAGACCCTTGTCTTGTGCAGACCCAGGGGGTCCAGAGGCCTGCCCTTCTTGACAGCACCCCCCTCTTACCTTGCTCAGGCTTGGGGGGTATCTGCCTCTGAAGGCATCTTCCTTCCCCAGAGACCTCACCAGGCAGGAGCGGCGGTGGGAGAAGGTCACGAAGCTGTGCTTGCCGTGGTAGGCACCCATGCCACTGTTCCCTGTGTAGAGGAGCCACTCAGGCCCAGGGGGCCCACACCCCCAGACCCTCCCAGGGAGGGCCACCCCCTCGGGCATGCCTTTAGTGCCCATGCAGGGAACAACAGAGAGAGTGTCCAAGGTGAGCTCCGTGCCTATCGTGGCACTAGACAGCTGGAACCCTCCACCCAGCCTGTGTTGTCTCTCCCAGGGGCCAGAGCACCAGAGGACCTTTTGGGTCCTCTAGGGTTCCAAGGCTACATGTGGCTGATGGATGTGCTAGCAGAGGCCAGAGGCCCACCCGGGAAAGTCAGTGGAAGTCTGAGGCCCAGGGCTGCTCTGGCCCCTCCCGATTCCCAGCCCCAGGGTACAGATGGGTATCGAACTGCACCCAAGACTCACCCACACCCCCAAAGGGCAGAGAGTGCACGGAGATATGGAGAATGACATCATTGGCTGTCACCCCACCACTTGATGTCTCTGCAATCATCTTCTTAATCACCTGCAACAGCACCCAGTCTACCTCAGTCTCCTGTCCCAGGACACCCCAGGCCCCCTCCCCACCCCATGTGGGCACATCCTGGAGACTCAAGGATAGAGCAAGTGGAGGGAGGGCCCCCACAGAGAGCCATGGGCTGCTCCCCAAGCCCCAGGCAGGGTTTCCCACTCTCCCCACTCATCAAGGACTGGGGGGAAATGCCCCCCCCCACCCAGTTCCCATGACCACAGTGTTGAGGACAACACAGCAGTGAGCAGGGAAGCCAGGACCGTGCCCAGGTCTATGGACCCTCAGGTCCTGTTCACATGGGTGCTGTGCCCTGGAGCCCCAGGCCCACCCTGTCATTTTGGGAGAACACATATAGGGCCAGGGGCTTCTCTCGCTGGTTGATGAACTGGATGGCCTCCTCCAGGCTGCGCACGCACACGATGGGCATGATGGGCCCGAAGATCTCCTCCTGCATCACTGGGGACTCGGGGTCCACGTCCGTGAGGATGGTAGGGGCTGAGGCAGGAAGCAAGCCAGTCAGCTGGTGCCAAGAACTGACCCCACCTGGCCTGTCCAGGCAGCTAGCTGCCTCCTTTACCTGCTCTGCTGATAAGGCTGTCCAGGCTTAGAGAGGGGTAGGGACAAGGCTTCTACCCGCTCTGCCCCACCCTGGCACACGTTTGTGGAGAACAATGGACTAACTTGAGTGGAAGGGAGTTCAGGATCTGCACCCAGAGGCACTGTCCCCCACTGGCCATCTGAGCTTCTGCTCAAGCTCTTCAGTCTCCTGGCAAACTGGAGGCTAACTGGGGCCCCAACTGGTGACCCTAAAGCCTAGGTACTCAGGACCTCACCAGCTTTGCACCCTAGGCCTCTCGTGGCTCTGCTGTCCACGTTCCCTACTGCTGCTGCAGTGAGGGCAGGACCCTGGACCTTGTGGCGAGAGGGCTTCTGGGCTGGGGCTTCCCAGGAGACGCGCCCAGTCCCTGCCCACCAGAGCACCAGAGCCCACCTCAGGTCTGCTCCAACCCCATACAAGGTTGTCTGCTCTTCAAGTATCTGTGCCCACTTGCTGCTAACTTGCAGGGACCCTGGCAGCCTGGGCAGGTGGAAGGGCTGGGGTTGATCTTCCAAAGGGTGAGCGTACACACCTATGTATCGGGTGGCCGCGTCCCCGGTGCCTCCACAGGCAACCTTCTGGCCCTCTAACAGACCCATCACTCTCTGGAAGTGCCGGGAGTTAATGATTCTTCCATAGTCAGGAGACTTCTTGGCATCTTCCCCATAGAATTCCTGTGGAGAGGAGGTGACAGTCTTCATATAAGGACATGGACCCTTGGTCACAGCTAAAGGCTGCAAGGCCAATGGTGCCTTGTCTGGGAGAACACGTGGGCACCACCTGGCCAGTGCAGTGGGCAGCAGCACAATGCCACCAGGAACCACTGGGACACACCACCATCTTCACACATGTGAAGTGCTGTGAGGCGGCATTGCTTCAAATACATATTTGCACAGGTGTTCGGGCACCACGCAGGGAGGACACGTGTGTGTTCACAGAGAGGAACATGGAGCGGCACAAACCAACAAGTTAGCAGTGACTGTCTTTGTGTAGCAGGATTCTGGATGGAACATGTTTTTCCTTCTTTATGCTTTTTAATCTTTTTCCAAATTATCTGCAGAATGTTGCTTACTTTTAAGATCAGAAAAAAATATCCAATATTTTCTAAAGTCCACACCCACCTCTCTGCCTGGTAGCCTCTCACCTCTGTGGGCCAACACCCACCTTCACGGCCTTTTTGAGCTTCTCCACGACTTGGTTCTGGATGGAGGGATCACAGAGGATGTAGTCCGGGGCCACGCAGGTCTGGCCACTGTTCATGTATTTCCCCCAGGCAATGCGTCTGTGAAAATCCCAGATTAAATGGTATTTTTCAAGACACGGGAGGCTGCCCGAGAACAAGCACTTTATTCCGTCAGCTCAGGATGGAGGCTCAGGGGTGAGCGTGCAGGGGGAGAGCTCTGGGGCTGGCAGAAGCCAGAGGCTTCGAGCTTTCCAGCAGGGGTCTCCCTAATCAGTCCACTGGCTTTTGGATTCAGGACTGAGCAGACCTTTGTCCCTAAACATGTCCCCAGGGCCTGTAGCAGCACATTTGCTAACCTTGTCAGTGACTGCTGGGGATTTCTGGGGGATGTCTGGGGTGCTTGGCCTTTGTGACCCTCTGTTCATGCCTTGGAGTCCTGCCAGCCAGGAGTTACTGCTGCTGGGGTGCCCCCACCCTGGAGGCTATGCGCATGGGATATGGAAGTTGGGCAGAGCCCAGCTGGGGCTCTCCAGTACACAAAGTCTTCCCAGGCTGCCTGCTCCCTCTCCCTAAGCTCTCTCCCAGGACCGCAGGCACTGTGAGGGTAGGGACAACATGCCACTCAGAGCAGAGCTGTGGCCCTTGTGAGCTGGACCACAGTCAGGAGGGCGACTCCTGCTCTGATAGGCACCAGGCTTCCTCACCTGCAGGCCAAGTCCAGGTCACAGTCCTTGTCCACGTAGCAAGGACTCTTCCCCCCCAGCTCCAGAGTCACAGGGGTCAGGTGCTTGGCCGCAGCCGTCATAACGATTTTCCCGACACCAGGGCTCCCAGTGTACAAGATGTGGTCGAATCTCTGCTTGAGCACCTCCGTGGTCTCAGGGATGCCCCCATTGATCACTGGAAACAGATCCTGCCATGCAAGTAGAAAGGCAAGGCTCAGAAGGGCACACAGCCCCCCCCCACTCTGTCCAGGTGGCCCTCACCAAGTAAACCCCCTCTCCTGACTCAGAAGTTCTGGTCACCCCAATAGGAGAAGCCAGCTGTCCTCACCCCCACCAGTGGCTTGACCCCTTGCTGCAAGAAGTTACTATCTCTCAACCCCAAGACCTGGGCCCAGCACAGTTCTCCATGTGCCCTGGAGAGCACCTCACCTTATCCAGGTACTGAGGGATGATGGTGGCCAGCAGGTTCGCCGTGTTCTCGCTCACCTCGGAGGGTTTGAGGACCACCGAGTTCCCTGCAGAGCACACAGAGAGTCAGGGTGGTCCTGCTCCAACAGTCTGCCCTCCCAGTGACTGAGCCCGGTGCCTCCCTTCGCCTCCTGTGTTCTTGGAGTGGGCAGAAGAGCCACAGGTGCACCCCACAGGACCTGCCCCACCTGCCCTACGCAGGTGAGGAGATGTGGGGAAAGAGGAGAGAGGGGAGAGAAGAGCTTGGGGCCCATGCAGAGCAAGCTGACTGCTAAGAAAACCCTGAAACATCTTAGCTACAGGGACATCTGAGCCTGGCTGTGCCTTGAGGGCATCCAGCCTGACTTAAGAGTTTGGTCCCTGCCGCCTCCTGTGAAAGACAGACCCTCAGACTCCCATCTGCAGTCAGGCCTGAGGCCCTGCTCCACTCCCCAATGAGGGGCAGTGATCCTTTCTAACTCCCTTCCTGGGAGGAGGCCTGCTGTACCTGCAGCAATGGCGCCCACCATGGGCTGAATGGTGAGGTCAAAGGGATAGTTCCAGGTGCCAATGATGAGGACCACACCCAGGGGCTCCGAGTGGATGTAGCATTCATCGTGCTGGGTGTTGGCAGTCTTCTCTGTGGGCTCATCCATAACCCACTCAGGGAGATTCTGGATCACATATTCGATCTCCTCCAGGACATACACCACCTCGTCGTAGTAAGCATTCCATTCGTTCTACAGTGAGAGGGCCCCATGAGCACTGGCCCCAGAGCTCTGGGTAGAGGTTACCAGGGCTCACTGCTCCCTCACACTGTGACCGTGAATGACCTGCTACCCTTTCCTAACCTTAGTCTCCCAATCTACAAAATAGCAGCTGTCGGGGGGACACATGAACAGGTGGGGACCATTCACCATGGGCTCCCCAGGGGGATACATGGGGTACAGAGCTGAGGAGTAGCATTGGAGTGGTGGGTCTTCAAGGACCCCTTTCTGCCAGTGCGGGGGGTCCAGACAGATTTGGACACATTGACTTTAAAATGATGAAAGGAAGCTCAGACCTGGGCAGTAATTTGAGAGTCATTTATGAGTGGAGGGGAACCAAGCCAGTAAGTGTCCAGGAATACTTGCCAATTAAAATGGCACTTGAACCCAGGACAGAGCCCTAAGAAGACCAGCTTCAAGAAGCGAGTATAGGAAAGAGGCTGCCAGAGAGAGAGGTGGGAGGAAATCTAGAAGAAACTGCACCAGGGATGGAGGGAGTGGCTGTGGGACCCTCCCAAGGCAAGGAGGCAGCTGGGTGGGGGAGGAGAAAATGCAGCTCTTCCGTGAACTTTGTCTGTGAAGGGCAAAACAGAGTCGTGAAGTCAACAGAATGGGTTTTTTGTTTAAGATGAACAATCTTGAGAGATTAACACAATACAGCAGCAAAGGGCCCTCTGCCCTTCTCCAAGGTGAGATGGAAGTGGGGAGGCAGGTCCCCACTGTCTGGGGTGCAGCAAGGCGAAGGGTTTGAGAATTTGGAGGTGTCTGGTTTTGCTTCAGGTTGAGGGATGGATGAGGAGGGAAGGTGATGCCCTCAGCGTCAGCTCCCTGTGGGGGCCAAGCTGCACTGTTCCCTGGTGCAGAGGGAGACCCAGAGCTCAGGCCTGGAGGAGCCAGGAGACCAGAAGCTTGTGAGGACACGTCTGCGGGAGGTGGTGGAAATGCGGGTAGGGGAGGGACTCCTGCTCCAAGCTGGGTGAAGGAAGTGAAGCCAGGAGGGAATGGGTGGCACACAGATACTGGGAAGGAGCTGCGGGCTCCTGCGCTAAGGCTTGGGGATCTGGGGCTCAGAATGCAGAGGAAGGAGAGGCCAGCCCGCCCCACCTTAGTGTCTGATGGTTTGAGCTGCACTTGCCTCTTCTGTAAAAGGGTCCTGACACTCGCCGTGGATTTGGAGGACTAAATGGGGTTCTATGTAAAGAGCTGGGCACTGGGCTCCATGCACATAGCAGTTGCCCTACAGGCAAGCAGCGACTGTTCCCATTCCTGTCCACCCTTGCCCCACCCCGCCACCTGGACCTGGTGCCCAGGGGTCCGCCCTGGAGGGTAGGTTTGGGGGTCTAGGGCTGGCAGAGCGGACCCTGTGCAGGTCGGCAGCCAGCGCGCCCGCGATGTCCTTCTCGCGCTCCTTGATCATGCGCCGCAGCGCCTCCAGTTGCTGGATCCGGAACTGCAGAGGGCGAGTCCTGCCGGAGTTGAAGGCAGCTCTGGCCTGCTGCACAACCTCGCTGATTTTGTTCATGGTGCCTGAGGAGAGATGCAGCGACCTGGAGCAGGAGAGGCGGAGGGCCCTCCGAAGCAGTGATGTATGGGAAGAGGAAGACTTCCACAGGAGCGCTGGGAAAATGGCATGCCTTTGCCTTTGCAGCTTCCTAACCCAGATGCCTGGACCCTTCTGGCCCTCTGGATGAGAAACTCATCTGCAGTGGGAGCCAGGCAGTAGCAGCGGAGACCCTAAGTGTAAGTGCCGATGGGGGGTCTGGGCAGTGTGCCGGGGCAGGCCCTTCCTGGCACCTTTCATGTCCCACTTCTGCCTCTCCTGGCTGGCCAGGCTGGTGACACTCCCAGGCCAGCACTCCAAGAGCTCTGCACATGCGGCCAGGCCACTTCCCAGTTTAGATTGGATGCCGCAGCCTGTGATTCCACACCCGAGCTGATCAAAGAAAACCCAAAGTCAAAGTGTCCGCAGTTGTTCTCAAAAGCCTGCCTGTAACCCCTGTAAGCCACGAGCGGGCGCCAGCGAGGGTCTCCCGGAGCTTCAGATTTCCACACACGAGTAGGGAGGGGATTCCTGCACCAGGAGAAGCCACAGTGACAGGTTGGGATGTCTCTTCCTGAGGACAATTTGGCCCCATTTAGCAAAGCCTTTAAAACAGGGATGTCAAACTATTTTCACCAGGGGCCACATCAGCCTTGCGGTTGCCTTCAAAGGGTTGAAATAATTTTAGGACTGTATAAATGTAACGACTTAACTGTTAAGGAGTTGAAATTACATCTGGCCCTTTGAAGGAACCTCTAGGCTGACATGGCCTCTGTGAAAATGAGTTTGACACCCCTGCTTTAAAAGGTATTACTCTGGCATTGTAGGTCCACACTCAGGAGCTTACAATGTTTCTAAAAATTACAACATTTCTAAACATTTGTGAATAAGAAAACTTATTAAGCCCTGGCTGGTGTAGCTCAGTGGCTTGAGTGCCAGCCTACGAACCAAAGGGTCTCCAGTTCCATTACCAGGCAGGGCACCTGCGGGTTACAGGCCAGGTCCCCAGTAGGGGGTTTCGAAGAGTCAACAACACATCGATGTTTCTCTCCCTCTCTTTCTCCCTCCCTTCCTCTCTCTAAAAAAAGAATATAAATACTTCCAGCCAAGATGGAGGCATAGGTAGACACACTGTGCCTCTTCGCACAACCAAAAGATGGACAATAACAATTTAAAAACAAAAAACAACCAAAACTGACAGAAAATCGAACTGTATGGAAGTCCGACAACAGAGGAGTTAAAGAAGAAACATCCAACCAACTGGTAGGAGGGGCGGAGACAAGCAGCCAGGAGTCAAGGACTCAGGCAAAGCGGCAGTCGAGGTCCAGGGCAGGCAAGGCTGCAGCTGGTGGGTGGTCAAGATGGCAGCTGGTGGAGCGGGTGGTCCCACATTTACATGCGGATAAACCAGGAAGGAACACCTGGGGAGCGAGACAGACCTCACTACCCAGGGTCCCAGCACAGGGAAATAAAGCCTCAAAGCACCAATTGAAAAAACCTGTGGGGGTTGAGGCAGGGGGGTTGAGGAACTCCCAGCCTCACAGGAGAGTTTGTTGGAGAGACCCACAAGGTGCTAGAACATACACAAGCCAACCCACCAGGGAATCAGCACCAGAAGGGCCCACTTTGCTTGTGGGTAGCTGGGGCAGTGACTGAAATCTGTCAGAGCAAGGGCCATCATTCCTTCTGGGACCCCTTCCCCACAAACAGTGTCACAACACAGCAACGTGGGTTATCCTGCCCAGGTGAATAACTATATAGGCCCCACCCCTCACTATATAACAAGCACATCAAGACAAAAAAAAAATGGTCCAAACAAAAGAAGAGATCAAAGCTCCAGAAAAAATATAACTAAGCAAAGAAGAGATAGCCAACCTATCAGATGCACAGTTCAAAAACACTGGTTATCAGGATGCTCACAGGACTGTTTGAATTTGGTCACAAATTAGATGAAAAAATGAAGGCAATGCTAAGTGAAATAAAGGAAAATGTACAGGAAACCAATAGTGATGGGGAGGAAACTGGGACTCTAATCAACGGTGTGGACCAGAAGGAAGAAACATTCAACCATGAAGAAGCAAGAATTCAAAAAAATGAGGAGAGGCTTAGGAACCTCCAGGACATCTTTAAGCATTCCAACATCTGAATTATAGGGGTGCCAAGGAGAAGAGGAAGAGCAACAAATTGAAAACTTATTTGAACAAATAATAAAGGAGAACTTCCCCAATCTGGTGAAAGAAATAGATTTCCATGAAGTCAAGGAAGCTCAGAGAGTCCCAAAGAAGTTGGACCCAAGAAGGAACACACCAAGGCACATCATAATTACATTAGCCAAGATTAAAAATAAGGAGAGAATCTTAGAAGCAGCAAGAGAAAAGGAGACAGTTAACCTACAAAGGAGTGCCCATCAGACTGTTAGCTGATTTCTCAAAAAAGATCTTACAGGCAAGAAGGGGCTGGAAAGAAGTATTCCAAGTCACGAAAGGGAAGGACCTACATCCAAGGTTACTCTATCCAGCAAAGTTAACTTTTAGAATGGAAGGGCAGATAAAGTGCTTCTCAGATAAGGTCAAGTTAAAGGAATTCATCATCACCAAGCCCTTATTATATGAAATGTTAAAGGAATTTATAAAAAAAAGAAGATAAAAATATGAACAGTAAAAAGACAGCAAACTCACAGTTATTAACAACCACACCTAAAACAAAAGCAAACTAAGCAAACAACTAGAACAGGAACAGAACCACAGAAATGGAGATCACATGGAGGGTTAGCAACAGGGGAGTGGGAGGAGGAGAGAGGGGGAAAGGTACAGGGAATAAGTAGCATAAATGGTAGGTAGAAAATAGACAGGGGGAGGGTAAGAATAGTGTAGGAAATGTAGAAGCCAAAAAACTTATATGTACAACCCATGGACATGAACTAAAGGGGGGGAATGTGGGTGGGAGGGGAATGAAGGGGGGGGAATGGGACAACTGTAATAGCATAATCAATAAAATATATTTTTAAAAAGAATATAAATATATTTAAAAAGAAAGTTTATCCAGAGAAATGCTGGAAACATCCTAAATGTTCATCAGCAGGAGACAATTTAAAAATGAATTCCGCCTCCGCCATGCCTTTGTGATGGCGGGCAGTGCTGCACTCAGGAGGGAGGCAGGGCAAGTGCTCCGGCACCTTCATAAAGGTGCTCTCTCTGGGCCAGATGTACGCACCCCACCCCGCCCCCGGCCTCACAGGGGCAAAGAAAAAATGCAGGTCACAAAACAGCAGGTACACTAGGTGCAGTGGGCATGTGCACTACAAGAAAAGACCCACCAGGCAGCCCCCACGTGGTGACGACCAGTGAGAGTGGAATTAGCAGTGATCTTTGTTTTCATCTTCTGTAGTGCTTCATTTTTGTGCTGTGAGCTGGCATCTTTTAAAAATATTTGTTAATTTTTTTATGAAGGTCATCGGTAATAGGTAATACATGCTCATGGTGGAAAATGTAAAAGATACAAAAAAGGGGGTCACAGAGAAAGTCTCCCTTCTCCCTTCTCCCTCAGCAATTCCTTCCTGCCCCACCAGAGACACAGGCCCTCTGCCAGACATTGGGTAACTTCCAACATCAGAAGAAAACAATAATAAAAAACAAAACACCACAATATGGCTATTTCCATTTTATAAAAAATATGTGTAATCATATATATGTATTTATACCACACGTGTGTGTGGCAGGTATATATGTATGCATATATGGTATGTGCTATATATGGTATGTATTATATATGGTTTATATGATTTTTCTTGAAAAATGGAACTAGCCTCCTATGTGCATTTATTTGTGTGTGTCCCTGTTTGAGTCCCAGCAAGTATCTGCTGATCTCTTTCACAGCTTGTCCTCTCCATGGTATGACCCTCACCCCAGGCTTTCTGCACAGACAGGGGGCCCTGCTGGCATCCAACCACACCCCACCTGGAGGTGTCACGGGACCCTCCCTAGTTTTCATGGGAGGCTGAATGGAACCCTCTCACTGGCTGCCCCTGCTGACCATGACCCCAACCATACGGCCCAACAGGAAGGCCCTCCTGGCCTCCCTTGCCTTAGGTGGTCAAACAGGAGCCTCAGCCTCTGGCCAGCAGCCACCCAGGTCCTGCAGCCCAGGGCAGAGAGCCTGTGAGTGGGACAGGGTGGGCTGGCACCCCACTTCAAGTACTTAGAACTGTGTGGTCTCAAGAAGAAGCCTCCCCGTGCCTCCTTTGTGGACAGTGATGCCTCAACGTTATCACAAAGATTTTGGAGCTGAAAGCATCTGATGTGCCTGGCACCCCAGGGGGAATAGCTGGAGTCCACTCCCTGCATCCCTGTGTCCTGCCCAGCTCACCTGTGCTGATATCGCCCCATGTCCCTGCATCCCTGTGTATGACTCCCCTTTCATTATCCTCTCAAAAAACTCTGGAACTGTTACAGGTCCATTAGATAAGGAAAGTAAGGCAGAGAGACATTAAATACTCTATACTCTCACAGTTAGCACGCAGCAAAGTCAGGATTTGAACGCGTTTCTATCTCTATCCTCTGCTTACACCTCTTAACTACTGAGCTCCGCTGCCTTCTAGGGGAGGGCATGAGGACTTTCTCCCACCATCCCCAGGGCCGAGGATGGCAGAGCCACCACAGGTAGGCTTTGGACTCTCAGGGGATACAGTCTAAGGACTCTCATTAGACACTCCTGGGGGGTGGGGAGGATCAGCCACAGAGATGGACCCTTCTCCTAGAGCAGTCTCCAGTTAGATAGTCCCAGGGTCCCATGGGAAGGTGGGGACGGGGAGAACTAGAAGGAAGAGGCTTACCTTTGACACAGTCTCTGCCAGTGGCTGGAGCTGCTGGAATGAGCATCAGCCTGGAGGAAATGCATTTAAGAACCCTTCTCCCTGCCCAGTCAGACCTTCTCCCCGCCCACTCAGCCCCACATCTCCACCCTGGAAAGTTGTGTAACAGACCAAAAGGGCATTCAATGTGGGGTGTAGCCTAATCAGGGCCTCTGCTCCCCAGCAGTCCCAGCTTTGGGGATTAGGCCTTTGTCCTATTCTAAAGTGCAAGAACAAATCTTTGACGGCTTGGGTGGGGCTCACATCCAATCTTCCAAAGCAGCCCACACACGTGTTTGCCCTGGGCGTGGGCTCTGCTGATTGATTCAGCCTGATATGGACCTCTTCCAGACTCCCAAAGGGCAACTACCAGATGCTGGGCTCCTGTTTCCAGTTACGGTTACATAAGATCATCAGCGGGAGAGGGTTGAGTTATGGTGAGTGTGCACACAGCTGCCTGGAAATGCACGAATGCACAGGCACTTTCGCATCCCCTGCACCTGGCCTTGTGCATGGGGGCCAGGTCCCCAGTGACACAGTTCTCCAAACCCAGGGACCTGCAGGCCTGGAGAGGGGCTTCCTCCACTGATATGGGGGTCTGTTGAGTAGCAGAGAAGCCAGGAGCAGTAATAACAGCCAGGGATCTCCCTGTATGCTCATCCTGGAAACCAGACGTGCTTGGGAAGGAAGGAACCTGGAAGCCCCTTCCTCTAGTATTTAACAGACGTGTGTTGGTGTCTGCTCCGTGCCATGCAGTGGGGATGGAGGAAGATGTGGAAAACCACAGCGGTCACAGTCACATCTGTTCTTGGCCTCCTCTTCCTAGGTGCTTCCAGCCACCCACATCCACCTGAGGGCTGTTTTCCAGCCAGCATTCTGGGGCCCTGGCTTCCATTTCACTGGAAGAAAACACAAACTTCCCAAGATGGCCTACCAGCCCCTGAGGCTAGGTTCTTGCCCTTCCCCCTCCCTCCACCTCGAATGCCCTTCCCATATATCCACCCACATAGACCTGCTCAAATGTGATGTAAAAATAGCACCAACCCCTCAACATCTCTCTGCCCTCTTCCTCCAGAGCATTTATCGCCCTCTGACATGCTGTTTGTCTACTTATTTTGTTTGCTACCTGTCAACCTCCCCCAACACCCAACTAGAATTTGATCTGTTCCCTGATGCAATCCTTAGCACCTAGAACAGTGTCTGGCACATAGTAGGTGCTCAATAAATATTTGCTGAGTGATGAGATAAACAGAAAATTTCAAAACAACATGGAAACTGTGGCAATTGGAATATGCATAAGTTGCTACAGGGACTCAGATAGGGATCCCATGGTAGGCAGCATCTGAGCTAAAATGGGAGGCATTAAGACAAGGAACAGAGGAGAGCTTGGAACAGCAAAAGCAAGGATGCAGAGGCAGGGAACAAAGTCTGTATCTGGTACAGTAGGAGGTGAGGGGATGAGTGAGGCTCTGGGGACTGGGGGCTCAAGGAGGCCTGTGGGCTGGGCCAGGTTGTGGGGACAGGGCAGCGTGAAGGAGCTTAGCATAGAGATCTATATCTGAGATTTTTGTTTTTAGGGAGCCCCTGGTCTTAATGAGGTCTAGACTGAAAGCTGCAATTTCCAGTGATAGAAGCAAGAAATTACAAGACCCCAATCTAGATGGATGAAATGGGAAACATCCCAGGATAGCAGAAGGCAACACTGGCAGACTCTGGCACCTGTGGTGCTAAGGCTGGGTGGTGGGCAGAAGGTGGGACACCCTCTGAGATGGGGAGGAGCAGGTGGATGGGCCAGATCTCTGCGCCAACCTGGAACCCTACCCCCGCTCCTGACTATCTTTGGAGATGACCCCTCCTCTCTGCTTGTAGACTTGGTGGGGTGGTCAACCAGAGTGCTCAGCTGCAGATGAGCCAAGGTGAGCATGGGTCCCCATGAGGCCACCCAGATTCTGCTGGGACTGCATTGAGTGGAGAGCAGGATGCAAGACCAGAGGCCAAAGAAGCTGACTCATCATGACATCGGCTCGATGGGTTCCTGACAGCCCCAGCCCCAACCTGGCCCAGGTCTGATTTTCAGGTCCCCCTCAATTCAGTGGAAACTTTTATCCAACTGCTAACACTATCAGCTGTCTATCCTTCAACAAACTATTTAATTTCTCTGGGCCTCAGCTTCCTCAGCTGAACAATGGTCCAATGGAAAGAAGCTGACAGATGGGTTCTGAGCCGTCTCTTCTTGGTCCTTGGGTCCATCATTTGCTCCCTCATCTTTCAGCATGAAGTTGCGCCCTGAGGAGAACCATGGCCGCAAATGGAAACAAACAAGCAAGGGCCACTGTGACTCTGAAAGGGTTTGAGACGGCTTTTGGCTCACTGAAACTTTGTGTAAATGTTGCTGTTGTTGCTATTGTTACAGGTAATGACTTTTAAGTCCTGGTAATATGGAGCAAGGAGCCTTAAGACTTGTTTATATCTATGGAGAACAAAATCTTTAGATTTAACATTTTATTATCACTATTAAGTTTCAGTTTTGGCAGTTTGAATTGTCATAGAAAGTGTTATAGATATATGCTTTTTTAGATTTTAACCTTTGCAAGCTCTAACACACCATCCCCAGTAGCTCGCCCTTGCCCAGGTCGTCACTTTTTTCTCTGGGCCACTGTCATTGCTGCCCACCGGCTCTCCCTGAGTCCATGCTCGCCTTCCATGGCACCTTCTCCAAAAAGCTGCCAGAAGGACCTATGGGCAGTGAGGAGCTCAGCTCGTCTCTCCCCCATTAACACCCTTCTGTGGCTTCCCACTGCCCTTAAGGAAAAAACCTCCCCTGGTCTCTGAGAGTGTGAATGGCCTGACTTCTGGCCACTTCACCAGCCTTGTTTTGTACCACTTTCCAACACTATCACTGTGTCCCAGTCCACTGGTGTTCCTTGAATGGGCTAGTTGGTTTCCTACCTCAGGGCCTTTGCACCTGCTATTCTCACCCTGGAACACTTCTCCATCTATTCTGTACCCTGGTAACTCTTACATTCTTGTTCCTGTTCACACCTCAGGTTCTCTGATCTCTGCCACCCCCAAATAATACCTCCCTTACTTCCCAGAACCTGTCACAAAGTGCAATCATATATTTGTTTGTGTGACTATTTGTTGATTATTTTTCACTGCTCCATGTGTCTGCACAGACTGGAATTTCCATGAAAGCAGTGGTCGCAACACCTGTTCAACTCACATATCCTCAGCACTTGGCACAGTGCCTGGCACGTAGAAAGACCTCAGAAGATAACAGAAACTGGCCAGCATGCCAAATCCTCCTGCAGAGGGAGCTGGGCAGGGTCTAAGCTGAGGCTAAGAGAAATTATCAGTCATTTAGCTAGATTATTTTCAGCAAATTCACCTAAAGCTAGCAGACATTTTTTTTAGATGAGAGAGAGAATTAGCTTAAAAAATTATTGTGCTTAAATTTCAAGGAATGCTTACTCAGGTTAGAACTAGATTATTCTAGATTATTTAGAACTGTTTATTCTTTAAGAAATTGCAAAAAATTTTTAAAAATATATAAAAATGAGGAGAGAATAAGAAAACTCTGGGACAGCTCTAAATGTGCCAACATCCAAATCATAGGGGTGCCAGAAGGAGAAAAGAGCGAGAAACTGAAAACTTATTTGAAAAAATAATGAAAGAAAACTTCCCTAATTTGGTGAAGAATATAGACATGCAAGTCCAGGAAGCACTGAGAGTCCCAAACAAGTTGGACCCAAAGATGACCACACCATGACACAACATATTCAAAATGCCAAAGGTTAAAGATAAAGAGAGAATCTTAAAAGCAGTAAGAGAAAAGCAGAGAATTACCTACAAAGGAGTTCCTGTAAGACTCGCAGCTGATTTCCCAAAAGAAACTTTGCAGGCCAGAAGGGAGTAGCAAGAAATATTCAAAGTGATAAAAAATAGGGACCTACAACTTAGATCACTCTACCCAACAAAGCTATCCTTTAGAACTAAAGGGCAGATAAAGTGCTTCCCAGACAAGGTAAAGATAAGGAGTTCATCATCACCAAGTCCTTATTATATGAAATGTTAAAGGGACTTATCTAACAAAAAGAAGATAAAAACTATGAACAGTAAAATAACAAACTCACAACTATCAGCCACTGAATATAAAAAACAAAAACAAGAACAAAAACAAACTAAGCAAACAACCATAACAGGAACAGAATCATAGCTATGGAGATTATTTGGAGGGTTGTCAGCAGAAAGGGGAAGGGGAAGAATGGAGGAAAAGGTGCAGGAATTAAGAAGCATAATCGGCAGATACAGAGTAGATGGGGGTAGTTAAAAATAGCATAGGAAATGGAGAAGCAAAAGAATTTATATGCATAACCCATGGACATGAACTAAGAGAGGGATTGCTGGGGGAAGGGGGTACCAGGTGAAGAGGGGCAAAGGGGGAAAAACTGGGACAACTGTAATAGCATAATCAATAAATATACTTAAAAAAAAGAAAATGGGGTTTAAAATGAATAAACTAAGCTGTATGAAAATCTAAAAAGTACCAAATTGCTATAAGAAAAGCATGTGATTTACTCTTCAACATCTGCTACATGTTATAAATTTGTAAATAGATTGTGATTTATGTGATTGTGATTTAGAATGTCTTCATTTGCTTTCTAGCTCACAGCTCTCAAAACCCTTGGAGTTTCCTAACTGTTGGGAGAATAAAGGTGTGTTTTGTTATGCTAATGAGTGACCTTTGGAAACACCAAGGATGGGGCTAGTTGCCAGGGAACCAACCCTGTGATTACAGGGTTGAAACTTTGTCTCACCCCCTGACTTCCAAGGAGGGGAGAGGGATAGGAGGTTAAATTCAATCACCAGTGGCCAATGACAGTTAAGTGATTTTCAACAGGTGTGCAGCAAGAATTTATAAAACATGCAATACCTGACTCTAGTCAGGGGCACTGACCTCTGTCCCTTAGATTGTCAAAAAATGACAACAGCCAACACAACAATAGTCATCCAGTGTGAATAAATCAAAACCATACCAATTTTTCTGTAGGATAAGCGAAAAATACATTTTTTTGGTATGCTACAGTTCAATGATTAGTTTACGTACGCCATGAAAGAGATGAAAAAGGTTGAAAATCACTGACTTAGTCAGTCATGACTATGTAACAAAACATCCATAAAAACCCAGGAGGACAGCTTTTAGGCCTTTTAAAAAAATTATTGATTGATTTTAGAGAGAGAAAGGAGAGAGAGAGAAACATTAATTTGCTGTTCCACTTATTTATGCATTCATTGGTTAATTCCTGTATGTGTCCTGACCAGGGATGGAACCTGCAAACTTAGAGTATTGGGACAACACTCTAACCAACTGAGCTACCCAGCCAGAGCATGGCCTTCTTTTGTGCAGACTGTCTGAGTTGGTGGACAAGTGGAGATGTGGGGAGAGCAGCACCAGGAGGGGCACAGAGGCTCTGCACGTCTTCCCACATACCTCACCCTGTGCATCTCTCCCATCTGGCTGTCCCTGGGTTATGTCCTTTTCAATGAACCAGTGATCTAGTAAGTAACGTGTTTCTGAGTCCTGTGAACCATTCTAGCAGCTTAATCAAACCCAAAGAGGAGCTTGGAGACCTTTTGATTTATGGCCAGCAGGTTAGAAGCATAGGCAAGAGCCTGGGCTTATATCCAGCATCTGAGGTATAGCAGTCTTACAGGACAGGCCCTGTAACCTGGGGCAACCAATGCTGCCTCTGGTACATTCTTATACACCCCACTGCTGTCTGAGAATTGTTTGTTGCTGCGGGGCATCCTCCTCTCAATCCCCCCTGCCACATACACTGAATTGGGTCCAGGAACCTAATTCAATATATACTCACAAAATTGTATTTTATGCCCTGGCTGGTATAGCTCAGTAGATTGAGCTACGAACCAAAGGGTCACTAGTTCCATTCCCAGTCAGGGCATATGCTTGGGTTACAGGCCAGGTCCCCAGTAGTGGGCGGCATGTGAGGGGCAACCACACATTGATGTTTCTCTTTCTGTCTTTCTCCTTCCTTTCCCCTGTCTCTAAAAATAAATAAATAACATATTTTAAAAATTGTATTTTATAATTAAACAGAGCTGGGCAGATTCATGGCAATGGTGTGAATGTAAGACTTTATATTGGTATGTGGCACAGAATTAAGTTTACACTTTTTTTAAGTGTCTGAGGAGCTAGGGCAACAGCATAAAACCTTATAATAAATTGTCCTCAGGGGAAAACAAAATGTCTTTAGTGGCAACCATCATGTCATCAGATAATGGCAAGTCTTGGGCCAGGCCCAGGCTGCCTGATTGTCACCGTCACCGTTTCCTGAACCCTTACAGTGGGACCTGTGATCACAATTCTACAAGGAAGGTGTGACCACCCCCATTTTATAGGAGGGGGGAAGAAGGTGCATAAGGACTTTCGCCCAGGCACTCACAGGTGGCAGAACCAGGACTTCAATCCATGCTTGGATTGGCACCAAAGTATAGGCGCAGCCACCCAATGTGCCCTGACCCCTGAGAAGTGAGATGCATCCCAAAACAGCCCCACAGGAAGCAACGCAATCCATGTTTGTGCCTTAGAGCAGAGCCCCTCTAGCCCTACCTCGAATGTGCCGCGTCTTGTCTCCTTACACAGGCGGTTCCAACCAGCCTGGGCATCTGGTGCCCTGGGCCCAGGCAGATTGGACGCTGTGGGCAGAGAGGAAGCATGAGGGAGACGAACAGCTTCGAAGAGCCCTGAGGAAGGATGCTGACCAGAAGAAGCAATTCAATGTACAATAGCATCAAAAAGAGGAAATAAATTTAATATTTAAAAATGTTTTTTATTGATTGATTTTAGAGAGGGAGGGAGGGAGGAAGAGGGAGAGAGATAGACAGACAGACATCAACTGTTGTTCCACTTACTGATGCATTCATTGTTGATTCTTGCATGTGCCCTGGCCAGGGATCAAACTGGAAACCTTGGCATATCGGGAGAACTCTCTAACCCACTGAACTACCTGACCAGGGCAAGAAGGAGTAAATTTAACAAAATTTAACAAAAGAATCACAAGACTGGTACATTGAAAACGGCAACACATTATTGAAAAAGTTAAAGATCTGAAAAAATAGAAAGAGATCCCATGTTCATGGATTGGAAGAGGTGATATTAAGATAATAACACTCCTCAAATCAGTTTATAGATTTAATGCAATTTCTGTTCAGTCACAGTTGGCTTTTTTATAGGGATAGAAAAGCTGATTTTAAAACTCAAGGGACCCAGAATAGCCAAAGCAATCTTAAAAAGAAGAACAGAGCTGGAATGTTTAATTTCAAAAGCGACAACAAAGCTGCAGTAATCAAGACTGAGATACTTACATAAAGAGAGACACATAGATCTACAGAATAGAACTGATAATCCAGAAATAAATCCTAACACATATGGTCAATTGATTTTTGACAAGGATGCCAAGATTATTCAATGAGAAAAGAACAGTTTTTCCAACAAATGTTGCTGGGATGACAAAATGTCCACATGCAAAAGAATAAAGCTGGACTCTTATTTCACACTGTGTGCAAAAAGTACCTCAAAGTGGATCATCGGCTTTAATGTAAAAGCCAAAACTATAAAATTTTTACAAGAAAACACAAGAGTAAACCTTCATGTTCTTGAGTTAGGCAATTATTTCTTAGATACAAGACCAAAAGCATAAATAAAAAAAGAAGAAACAGATAATTGAACTACATCAACATTAAAAACATTTGTGCTTCAAATTATACCATCAAGACAGTGAAAACACCCACAGAATGGGAGAATATATTTGCAAATCATCTATTGATAAGGGACTTGTATCAGAATACATAAAGAACAATTATAACTCAATAATAAAAAAGCAAAGAACCCCATTTAAAAATGGGCAATGCATTTGAACATTCTTTTTTTTTTTTAATTAATCATTGGTCATATACAGTTTTCTCCTTTTTACTCCCAATCCAGTCCCCCCTCCCACCCTCCCCACTTCCCTCCCATTACCACCCTCCCCTTAGTCTATGACCATGTGTCCTTTAAGTTTGTTCCTGTGAACCCTTCCCACTGTCCCCTTAAATTCCCTCTTCTCTCCCCTCCGGTCACCATCAGCCTGTCCTCTATTTCAGTGTCTTTGGTTACATTTTGCTTGTTTCTTTGTTTTGTTATTTAGGTTCCTGTTAAAGGTGAGATCATATGGTATTTGTCTTTCACTGCCTGGCTTGTTTCGCTTAGCATTATGTTTTCCAGCTCCATCCACGCTGTTGCAAAGGGTAGGAGCTCCTTCTTTCTTTCTGCTGCATAGAATTCCATCGTGTAAATGTACCATAGTTTTTAGATCCATTCATTTACTGATGGGCATCTTGGTTGCTTCCAGCATCTAGCTATTGTAAATTGTGCTGCTATGAACATTGGGATGCATAGGTTCTTTTGAATTGGTGTTTTAGTATTCTTAGGATAGAGTCCCAGCAGTGGAATTGTAGGGTCAAAAGGCAGATCCATTTTTAGTTTTCTGAGGAAGTTCCATATTGCTTTCCATAGTGATTGTACCAGTCTGCAGTCCCACCAACAGTGCACTAGGGTCCCCTTTTCTCCACAACCTCTCCAACACTTGTTGTTTGTTGCTTTGTTTATGATGGCCATTCTGTCTGGTGTGAAGTGGTATCTCATTGTGGTTTTAATTTGCGTCTCTCTGATAGCTAGCGATATTGAACATCGTTTCATGTGTCTTTGGATTTTCTGTATGTCCTCCTTGGAGAAGTGTCTTGAACAGACATTCTTTAAAAGAAGATATATAAATAACCAATAAACACACAAAAAGATGTTTGCCATCATTAGTCATTAGGGAAATACAAAATAAAACTACAGTGAAATACCACTTCAAACCCACTAGGATGGCCACATACTTTTAAAACGACAGACAATGACAAATGCCGAGAACGTGGAGAAACTGGAGCCCTCTGGCACTGCTGGTGGGAGTAGAAAAGAGTGCGCTGTAGCTGCCTTGGGAAACAGTCTGGCGGGTCCTCAAAAAGTTAAACATAGAATTACCATATGACCCAACAATTCCACTCCTAGATATATAACCAAGAAGACTGAAAGCATATATTCACACAAAACCTTATATTTGAATATTTATACCATCATTTTTCATAGTATCCAAAAATTGGAAGCAACCAAACATCCATCTGCACTGATGAAGAGACAACAAGATGCGACACACGCACACAACGCAGGAGCAGTGTTCAGCCTTGAGGGGATGAAGTTCTGACACACACTACAACGTGGACATATCTTGCAAACATTATGCTAAGGGAAGAAAATCCAGTCGCACATGACTTCATACTCTATGATTCCACTCACACGAAACATCCAGGAAAGTTAAATTCATAGACAGGAGGCTGAGGAAGGGCCTGGAGGAGGGATGTGGGGGGACTGTCACTGGGCACAGGCTTCCTTTTAGGGGCCAAAGTGTTCATGATTAGATTGCAGTGATGGCTACACAAAACACTAAAAAGCATTAAACTATAGACATAAATGGGTGGATAATATGGTGTTGAATTACATATCAATAAAGCTATTAAAATATTTATATTATGTTCAGTATCTTCACTCTAAGAAAATAGGAAAATGAATTGAAAACCCTTTTGGAATCTCCCTTACAGAAGAATTCAAAATCATTTATGTAAATCATACTCCCTGAAGAAGGTGGAACATAACCCCCCACCCTCACCTTTGGTGCAGGATGGGGCTATGCCTTCCTACCAAGGAGGCCACTGAGGACAGGTGGGGGCAGCAACTGCCATGGGGAAACCCCAGGAACACAACCCACCAAGTGATGAGGGCTGACACCATTGGTAACAAGTCCCAATGACAGCATGCTCCATGGGTAAGATGTGATGGAAAGGGCATTTCACCTCTCCGGTCTTACTGCCCCAAACTCATCATACCAGTTCAATCATGAGAAACGCAGCAGACAACCTCAAAGTAAAGGGTATTCTCCAAAACACCTGACCAGCACTCCTCAGAACTGTTAAGTTACCAGAAAGAAGGAAGTCTGAGCCAAGGGAGCCTAGGGAGATGTGACAATGTAGGTGACCTCCTGGGAAGAATCCAGATGGAAAAGGAACATTAGGCAAAAACTAAAGAAATCCAGATGAAGCACAGACCTGAGTTAATAGGAATGTGCCAACACTGGTTCATTAACACACTGATGGCATTCATTTGTCACAACTACCTTACCCACTCTCTGTAAATTGAAATCAATTCTAAAGTGAAAAGTGTATTTTTTTTAAAATCCTCACATGAGGACTTTTAAAAATTGGTACAAACTTTTATTTTTTTAAGATTTCATTTATTTTTAGTTTTAGAGAGAGGAGAAGGTAGGGAGAAAGAGAGGGAGAGAAACATCAGTGTATGGTTGCCTCCTGAACGCCCCCTACTGGGGACCTGGCCCGAAACCCAGGCATGTGCCCTGACCCAAAATCAAACTGCAGCTGGCACTCAATACACTGAGCAACACCAGCAAGGGCTGAGGATATTTTTTTCTTTACTTTTTAGAGAGAGGGAAGGCACATTGATGCATATGATGTACATGCCCTCGCCTGCCCTGACAAGGAATTGAACCCACAACCTGGGTATGTGCCCTGACTGGGAATCAAACCCAAAACCTTTTGTCCTACAGAATAGCACTCCAACCAACCAAGTACACAGGCCAGGGAAAAAAGTGTATTTCAAAAACTCATTTGAAGGCAGCCTGTAGGGTTAAATGAGTTATAGCTTCATGGCTCCTTAGCTATGTGACAGGAAAAGACACCCTCTCTGGGTCTGATTTCCCCCATCAGTACACGTGGCTGTGCCATAGTCTCCAGCCATTGTGGTAGGATCTTGATGAGACAACATGTATTAATGAACTTCGGAAAGTGAAATTCCCTGCAAAATAATCCTCTGAAACAGCTACATTGATTACCTACAAAATTCACTCGTGTTTTAGTCCCCAAACATGCTTGCTTGCCCAATTTAATATGTATACATAGGTCTTTGCCTCTGGCCACCTGCAGTGGACTGCATTCCTTCCTCCTGGCTCTCCATGCAACCCAGACAGTGGCTCCCTCTGCAGCCTGCTCTTCCCACTTCCCTGTGCAGGCCCTCCTCACTCCCAGCCATCAGCTTCCCACTGGGGGGCCCCACAGCAGCACCCTCCAGCCAGGTGAGGGTTCTTCACACTCAGACTCCAGATGGTGCACCAACAGTGGGGCCTTCTAATCTAGAGGAGTGACTGCCAGGGCTTGGTTGGGGTGAGGGAGATGATGAGGAAGGATGGGGTGAGGCAAGCTGAACTTGGCTTCACCCAGATGCACGTAATTTCTGACCAGGAGTCCCTGCTCCTGGGTCCCCTTCAATCCTTGCAGTTGGGAGGAGGGGTCCTTGGCAACATTTCTTAAATGACCACAGGTGAGCCACAAGATGACTCTATTTGGTTTTTTGTTGCTGTTGTTTGTTATCAGTCTGTCTGCTACTGTTTACAGAGCCTGTCCCTCTAGGGGAGCTTAGGGGGCAGAAAGACCCGGATGCTAGGCCCCACCTCCTGGGAGAATGTACAAAAGGATTCCCAGGCCTTTGCAGCTCTCTGCTGCCTGCTACAGTGCTTCGGGTGGGAGAAGCTGCTGGTTTGCACCCCTGGAGTCGGTGGAGGGCAGAGAAGTAGGAGGTAGAGAGAGGTCTCCTCTCTCTCACCCTGATCCTCCAACCTTCCTGCTGTGCAGGTTCCCAGGAAGCCCCCAGGAAGCCAGGGCCTAAGTCAGGACCAAGGGCAGCCAGGTGGCACAGAAGGCAAGGGCAGGGCAGAGCCACAGCAAAGTGCAAGTCACGGTGAGCTAGGCACCGCCGCCTGGAAGTCACGGAAGACTCAGCCTTATTCCCCTCTGACCGCCTGCCCACCTGCCCGCCTGCCCGCCCACCCCGCCTCCCGGAAGGGAGCCTGGCCCGCGGCTGGCAGAAATTCGTGCCTGGGCAGCTGCCTGGGCACTCCTTTGTGGCCACACCCCGAATCCGGGCAAGCATGCGGAGCGCACTCCCATCACACATGAAGTGAACTGTTTACACCCAAATGGCGAGAACCAGTTTCATTTCTGCACAATAACACGCAAATACAACTCCACAAAATGCATAAATGTGAGGAATATTTTTTACACCAGTCTTTCTCCCACACTCAGCTTGCCTCTCTCTCGGTTGTCAGCACCCCCAATAACTCCAGTATGTTTTCCCTGTGTTTTTCTCAACGCTTGGGTAATGTCCAACAATGTTAAAATGTACATGACAAATGGGGCTCTCATTGTTTTCAAAAACAGGGTCTTATCAAATACATTCCTGCCTCATCTGGTCCTACTCAGTGGTATGCAGGTGCACCTCCCTCCAAAACCATGAGGACAGGTGCATTAATTCTACCCACTCTGGTGGCTGTTTAATATTAATAATATTTACAAGCCTGTGGTCATTATGTTCCCCATTTGTGGGGTATCTCTTTGCTTCTACTTTCTGACCACTGCTCCATAAACTTCTTTGAACTTTCAGGTGATTTTTATCTTTGTAATAGAGTCCTAGGAATATTTGCATCTTTAATTTCATGGGTGTTGCCAGAGATCACTCCACAGGCAACCCTACCGAAGACCAGCAGGGGAGTGCGAGCCCTGGAGGGGCTCATGCAGGCACTGCAGCAGAGAGCCCTTGGGTTTCTGGAGCAGCAGCCCCATGCCCAGAGAGCTGCACTAGGTTCAGGATGGCTCAGGTGATCTGTATTTGAGTCTGGAAAGGGCAGGCTTCCACTCGCTGCTTCAAGATCTGTTTTCCTGGTCAATGTCTACTTAGGAGCCCTTTGTATTATAGCCATATAAGTTGCTGGTATTTTCCCTAGTCTGTCATTTGTCTGTGGACTTTATTTATGGTATCTTTTGCTATACAAAATATTTATAAAGCCAAATAGAACTCTTCCTTTTTAATTTGGATGACAAGAGTCCTCTCTGATCCTAGGCTGTTCATCTAATTCCTCAGATATTCTGTAAGATTTTTGTTTTATTATTCACTCTGAGTACATAAAGAAATAATTTTACACATGAAGTAAAAGAGAATCCATATTACTTTCTTTTTGATGGACAGCCTGTTGTGCTAACACTGTGTAATAAAAATACCAACAGTAATGATGGATTTTCCATGTATTAACTCATTTAATCCTCACAACCACCTGAGAGGAAGAAACCTTTATCCTCTGCAGTTTATAGATGAGGAAACTCCTGCACAGAGAGGTGAGAGACTGGCTAGTGAGTACAGAGCCAGGTTCCGGCCACAGCCTCCCACTGACTTCAGCATCCCTGATCCAAGGCTCCTACCTGGCTGCCTCACTCATTTCTTTTAGGTTTTCAAACTTGTTGCCCTAGTGTTGCATATGCTTTCCTTAAAATTCTTTTAATCTCTTATATCTCCTTTCTCATTCCTAATCTGGTATATCTCTACTATCTCATTTTTCCTGTTGCAAGGAAAGTGCAAGTCATGGTGAGCCTGGGCTTTCTGTCCCCGGGTGTGCAAAGGCTGATTCATACTCATCTGTCCTTTCTCTTGGAAATGTGATGGTAAATGCCGGTCTGGTCCTCTAGTTCATTAATTTCTATTATGTTTGTCGATTCTTTCTTCCTTCTTTCCTTTGGTACTTACCCTGAGTATGTAGGTCTTTTTATTTTTGTCTATTTTAATACTGAAGGCACTTAATTTTCTGCTGGATTCAGTTTTGTGCTGTTCCAGAGATTTGGGGATGAAACACTCTCATCTTCATTGCTCTCTCAGAAGTTTTTAATTGAATTTCCCTCTCGATGTCCTCTTTAAGCCTAAGTGTTTACTAGAAGTTTATTTCCTAAGTCCAAGTAGTTAATATTATATTGGTCACACTTTTATTATTTTTTACCAATTTTATCAGATTATGATACAAATATGGCCTTTTCTCTAGTTTTCTGTATTCGTTCAGGTTTTCTTCATGGTCACATAGATGATTGATTTTTGTAGCATTTCCAGGGGTACATGAATAATAAGATGTATGTTTTCAATGTCACCCCAATTAAGTCAACAAAAATTTTTATGAAAACTCAACAATTGAGGGAGAAAGATGTATGTTTTCTTCATACATGTAAGAATTTCCACCTATTAAATCAAATTTATTGACTACTTCTCGATTTCTATTTACTTGGTCTAATTCTGAGAGATGTGTCATGAAATCTCTCCTTATACTTCTAATACTCTTGCCTTGTGTAAAACTATCATTTTGCTTCGTTCATACAGATTTATGACTCATCTTTGTAATTTTTGCTTTTCTTCTTCACATCACGTTTTAACCTTAAAGTTATCACCAGTCCTGTCTTATTTTTGTTTACATCTGCCCACACACCTAATTATTTCCAGCCTTTCTCTATCATGCTGCTTTGCATACACTTCTTGTCAATCACGTACAGTTGGGGTTTTATTTATATATGAGTCTCTCTTGTTTAGAATGATGACTGAAAGTCTTGATGTTATTCTTCCCATTGCTCTATGGTGTCTGTTGACCTTGTTCTACTCCCAGATGGTCCTGACTCCTTCCCCTTTCCCTGTTCATTGTCAGCTCTCCCACCTCCCTATTCAACCCCGTCCCTTCTTACTCCCTGCTCTCAGATTCAGATGCTCATTCTTCCACAATTATCCGAAAGCAAAACACCAGCTCACTAGTGCTTGGACCAGTGAAGTATGAATACAAAATGGCTTTTTAAATTTGTTTGCAATTACTGCCTCCAGCGGCGCCTCCTGGAATCTTTATTTTCCATCCTTTCAAACATTCCCAGCTGCTGCCATCACTTCTGGTCAATTGCCGGTACCGAAATCTCCCGAAATCTCCGTCCAGAAGAATTTAACACTTTGATTCCAGCCTGGGTACACGCCAAGGACAGGGACAGGATCTCACCCCCCTCCACAGCCCTGTCGCCTGGGTCCCGCCGTCCCGTACCCACCCCCCCCACCCCCGCTGTGCTGGTGCCGGCAGAAGAGGCACCGAGGCAAAACCCTTCCTTTGGCCAGGCTGAAGCGGCCAGGCCACAGTGGGTGACCCAAGTTGGCCCTCAGGGCCCCGCAGCACCGGCACCACGCAGTCCGGGAAGGGAGATCGCGGCAGTCCTTCAGCTCCTGCCCACGCCCTCTACAGCATCCTCCTTCAGGGTCCCCTACCCAGCTAGCAGCCTCCTGGTAGCAGCAGGAAGGTCGCCCCATAGGGTCCTCTGCATGCCACAGCCAGAGGAGCCGCATGCCGGTCGGTGCCCAGTGGGGAACGGAGGCTCCCACCCCGTCCCTCTTTGGCAAGTCTCCCGACTGAGGACACATCCCAGTGGGGCGATGAAACGCCACCCCCCCCCCCCTTAGTAACTCTCTAGGAGCCCCTCAGTTGGTTCCAAGGGTGGGGAATCCACTGCAGGGAGGTTAGGGGAAGAAAGAGAAAGTGTCCTTAGGGTCACAATTCCTTCAACTCCCCAGCTCTCCAGTGTCTAGTTTTCTGTTTAGGTGGCTGAAAGATGGCTGGACGATAGACAAAGCCCTTCACTCCCGCACCGGGGACAGAGGTCTCAGCAGCTCACAGGGCACAGAACAGGCCCTGGGAGATGGGGGGGGGGGGCGGTAGAGACCTGGCAGAGTCCCTCAGGGGACCCACCACTGAAGCACATGCCATTTTTCACCTATGTCCAACCCTGGTGATCCTGGACAGGGACTGACAGCTGCTCCTGGGACCACTGAGACACCTACATCGTGCATGGCCCCATTTCCAACGGTCTGCACACTACCCACACAGTGGGAAATTATTTAGTCTTGAAAAGGAAGAATATTGACACATGTTCCAACCTGGGTGAACCTGAGGAAATTCGACCGAGTGAAACACCCCAGTCACAAAAAGAGAAATACTGAATGGTTCCACTAGGTGGTGGCTGCCAGGGCAGGGAAAGGAGAGTGGGCAGTTAGTGTGAAGAAGGCTCCGAGTTTCAGTCTGGATGGAGTGATGGTAGCCCAACAATGCCAATGTGCTTAACACCCCTGAACGGAACACATTCAAGTGTTTTTTGTGTTCTGTGTGTTTTACCACAATACCCATTCCGCCCCCCCCCCACCTCGCAGTAAGTCCTATTCACATGGGGCCAGTAACACAAATCTGTCAATACCATTTGCTAAGCCCCCTGGGGGCGAGTGCTGGCCCTGACCTCCCTGAGCTCACCTGAAGGACAGGCAAGAGGCTCCAGGGGCTGGATGCAGGAGCGGCAGAGCCAGAGTGGAGGCAGAGAAATGCCCCAGGGACAGACAAAGCGCCACACACACACACACACACACACACACACACACACACTGGGGGTAGAACAATTGCAGCTCTAAGTGGCCAAGCTTGCACTTGCTGAAAGACATGCAGGAGAGAGACAGATGGTGGGGGACACACAGCCCTGCGTTTCTGAGTATTGAAAGCAAAACTATCACAATGTACTGCACACTTTGTAAGTACCAATCCATGTGCAAAGGGCATTTTCCCCACAAAAACTGTATTAGGAGGCACTACTTTGATTTTCTTGGATGAAGAAAACAGGAGGCTCAGGCAGGTGAGGCCACTCACTCAAGGCCCACAGCAAGAGTAGGAATGATGCACCTCATTCGTCAAAGAGCCAGAAAAACAAAATTGCTGCAAAACATGTTGCAAGGCAAGAATGGTGCAAGTTTTGCATTGTGTATTTACTAACAGTCTGATGAATTGTTTAAAAGCAGATGGTCACTAGTTTGGTCCTTCTGACCCATAGACATTTCCACTTTCACATTCACTGGGCTGGTGGGCACCACATCTCTGTTGTTACCATGTGAACCTTGCACATCTCTCCTGCTTTTAATCTAATGCCAGCTCCAGCCCATGGCTTACACATTAAAAATGGTTTTCATTTTTTTCTAACGGATGGAAAAAAATTTAAAGACTCTTTCATGAAATATGGAAATTGTATTAAATACAAATTTTAAAGTCTGTAAATAGTTTAATTAGAACAGCCATTTTTGTGTGTGTACTGTCCATGGCTGCTTTTTGAGGCACAACAGCTGAGTTGACTAAGGTGCAGCAGTGTGGTCTCCAATCTGAAACACTATTCGGCCCTGCAGAGTCTGCAAACACCTAGCATCCTGGACCATCCAGCCCCAGGTTTCCCCTTACAGAGGAACACAGATGTTTTTATGACCCTGTAACTGTGATCTTTACAATTAGCTGTTTACGTACCATAATAAGCATTCTGCTTTCCAAACACTGCCCTGTTTTCACACCCTTTCTGACTGACAGGTTTCATCACCCTTCCTCATGAGTTAATGAATGTTGATCTGTGTACAAGACCAACCTAAGAAATATTTGAGCACATTCATGGTGGAAAAGAGAGTTCACATCTCAGAAAAAAATGTGACAGAGAAAGCAGCGTGTGACTGACAGAAGGAAGAAACATGCTCTCAGCAGAGACAGGGCCGGGTCCCCAGGCCTCAGGCCCCACTGTACAGCTGATGCCTCATCTTCCATGGCGTGCTCACTCAGGGCTCACGGGTCAGGGACTGGTGTGAGCCCTCCCCATGAACTCATATTTCATTTAATACCTCAGTACACCGGAGAGGCAAATTCTATACAATCTCCATTTAGAGCTGAGGAAAGCAAAGCCGAGAGGCTGAGAGTCTGGCCCACAATAATCAGCGCACATGGAGGGTGATACAAGGACAAGCGTTCCGGGAGGATAAGGACACAAAGAGCTCTCAAATCTACTTCCATGTCCTGAGCCAGGAGACTCAGAATGTTATTGTGGGGCCCCGTGATGTGCCCATGCCAGGGGCTCATGCATTCAGCTGTTCACAGTAAGGCTTCTAATTCAGGGGGGTGGGGGAGGGGAGTGGTCAGGAACAAAGGGGATTTCCTTATTTTCTCCTAGGATTTCCCCACACTTTACTCTCCCTTCATCTGTTATATTTACTGCAAATACCTTTCCTAACAGGTTAGGTGCTTTTTATAATTTTCCCTATACCTGAAAACCCTGATTTTAAAATTACATCATTATAATGGGCTCATGGTGGAAAATAGTATCAACATTATGGAGCAGAAAGTTAAGCATAAGGCCTCTCCACCCACCTATGACAACTCCCACTGCCAGCCACCGACAGGGAAGGAGACTATTACTCCGTTGGACAGCCGCACATGCCTGCCGTTATCATCTCAAACACTTGACATGCACTCAAATCTCTTCTTTTGTGAATTGTTTCATCATATTTAGGTTTGGAGAAGTCGTCCATAGGGGAAAGGTATATGGGGCTTCTACTTTTTCATAGTAAAAAGCATTGTGGAAAAAAAAAATTCATGCTCCCAACATCCTGGGTTTCTTCCACTAGAAACCATGGGTTTGCTTTGCACCCTTAATTTATGGTGCTGCGTACCAGCTCAGCCGCCTGAGCTTCTGCTCCTCATGATAGCTCCTCCATTGGCCTGCACCTGGTTTATTTCTGGATGGTGCAGCACACTTGCCTGTCCTCTTCACAGAAACCCTCCAGCTGGGGCAGAGCAGCAGTCTCAATGGCAGGATTCCTGTAGCTGCTCCCTAATGGGCACAGGTGTGCAGGAAGCAATTTTATTGCCCAGAAGGACAGCCACGGAAAGGCCATCTGGAGATGCCTCTGTCCAACTCAGCACCTTCCTCCCTACCTTTCCCTGCAGGAGATGGAGCCCAAATACTGATGGCTACTCCTGCAGACACACCCTTAATGTCCACCCTGTGGACATCAAGACCCTCACACTGACTGGGCTGAAATGGGAAAGGGCAAGGAAGGCAAGGGGAGAAGGAGCAACCTGGTTGGGGCCTGCTGGTTTGAGACAAAGGCTGTGCATGCCACCCTCCTCCTGGTGCACAGAAAGGGCTGGCATGGAACTCTCTGCTGGTCAAGTCCAAGTGGAGAGTGTGAGACTGCACAGCGATGGTGAGGACAGGCTAAGGAGCTTCCTGGGAAGGGGTCTGTATCTATGACCAGCCATCAGTGAAAGAACTGGGCCCAGGAGGCAGCCAGGGCCCTTGCGAGGCCCCTGGGCAAACATGGGGTTGAAGCCCAACTCCCCCTGGGACTGGATAATCTCCTGCTATTCCATTTCACTGGCGCATATCAGCAACAAACAAGAAAACTGTAAAGTGGGCCCATCAAAGGCTCAAGTTTATTCACATCGTAGAAGCCCTTTCACATAGTTTCAAGGGTGGTTTCTTAAACCTACTGTGCTTGGACTCCTACTGCACACCCCCCAAGGGGGCTGCACAAAGCTCCTGACTTCATCTGCTTCTTGGCATCTGCTGCCTTCTGTTCCTGCAAGACGGCTCCAGCAGGAGGCACCTGGATACCAAATGTCATAAAGCTGCCTTCGCTCCCCTCTTCCTAGAAGGACCCAGACGTGCACAGGCATGGCACTCTGGGACACCATGTAAGAGAAGCAAGATTCCTCCTGCCCAGCAGTCTGGCAGTCCAACCCCTGCAGTACTCTGCTTCTACCATATCTAGGCATGTGGCCTTTCTCTTGGGAAAATTACTCTCCAAGTCAGTTTTTTCCATCTGTAAAATGAGGCATGTAAGGGTTGGTATGAGAATCAAAGTAATAAATAGACTGACACACATTTTGTTAAAATTGCCAGGTCGACCTAAAAGGGTAAGTAAAGGATATCTTGAAAACAGACTGCCTGGTGGGTGGGCCGGGGAAGGAGCTGCGTCCTTTAGCTGTCTGGCTAAAGCAAATGTGGTTCCAGTAAGCTCTGAAACCAGGCTTTGCCTCAACCCCACCCGCTCCCCCACCAAAACAAACTGTTCATCACCTCTCCCCAAAACAAAACAGCAAAGAGCTACAGATGGACCACCACTTCAACAGCTGACGCTCTCAAGGACTTACTGTGCTGGTTCGGGGCTGTTTGAACTTCACACTTACTAACTTGCTTTGTTCTCACCATGGCTGTGTGAGCTGTGCCCTCCCCTGGTTTGCCAGATACAGAGAGGTCAGGGTGTGTACCCAAAGACACACAGTAATGCATGGGAGAGCTGGAGTCAGACCAAGTGCACCACTATGCCCAAGGATGGACAGAAGTTCTCCATAAATAAGGGCTCTGATGGCCTTTCCTAGTGATGTGAAAAAACCCTCCCAGAGCAGGGTGGCCCCAGAGGGGAGGGACTCAGTGGGGAGCAGCACTGAGACAGCCAACCAGGTTAAGAAGGAAATTGAATCAGTTCTTCCTAACACACCCCCATACACTTAGCAACTCCCAGGTTGTAGACTTCAGAAGAATCTCCCATCTCAGATCCCTCTTCGGAGGCACCGAGACCTCTGGCACATTAAAAACTGGACTGAGAGGCCCTCTCTGAAAAGGAAAACACCCACAGATTCGGTATGCCTGCACTGAGTGCAGACACACCTCTTTCGGGTCCAGATGTCCTGGTCCTTGCACATAGTGGGGCTGCACTGTCAGCGGCCTCTCTGCTTCTGTTTCTTTCTCCAGGATGATGGTCACTGAGTTCACAACGGCCCTTTACTGGTTTGGTTTTGCCTCTTCTGCTGAAGTGGAGCTTTTGGGGACAACTGTCAGTTTCCCGCAGAGCAGTGCTTTCCCAGGCAAATCACTTATGGTGCCATTTCTTCTGTAGCAGGTGAGGAAGTACCCCCTTGACCCCTCTCCCAAAGAAAGCATTTTTACAGAGCTTTAACAGCCAAGGAAGAGACTTGGGTAGGCCCAAGAGCTTCCATGGCTGAAGATTCAGGAGTACGTCATCCGGACATGAACTGTCTCCAGGCCGCACAGTGGTAGCACAGACACTTCTCAGATGCACCTATTAATGGAGAGATGATAGCAGGTCTTCAGCAGCAGCTACTCCCTGTCAAGCCCATCAGCAGGCAATCCTCTGAGAGAACACATCACCTTGCTTTATCCAGAAAAAAATTTAAGACTGCTTACAGAAACTATGAGGGGAAAGGATACATTAAAAGTGGGAAGTCCTCCTCCAAGGCCTATGCTCAAATCACTTCAGCACCTCAAGAATTCTTTTGATACCCGAGTCAATGACCTCATGGCCATGATGTCCAGCTCAACATCCTCTTTACTACCCTGTGGAGACCAAGGCCACCCACCCCCAATGGTAAGCTCCTTTCCCAGCTCCTGTCCCTCACTACAGCCAGGACAGAACACCTGCTGCTCTGGTTTCTCCTCTTGGTGGGGGTGGGGAGCTTAGGACTATGGGAACCACCAGGTCTAGCACCAGTGTAGGTAAAGCAAATCCTTACTGCAGGAATACAGCCAATCAGAAAATTCATTGGTTTACATTTGTGTGGTCAGTAACTTTCTGGGTTATGGCTTGAATGTAGGTGGCCAACCCATAAATATATGAACTGGTCAATTTCTACATTATGAAAGAGATGATATGAAATTAAAAAATACTAATGGAAACAAAGTGTTTATTATTGTTATAATCAAGGCAAAATCTCTTAAACAATTAGCCTTGATAATGGAAGCATAATCAGAACCATTATTCATGACTTTGCAGTTTGATCTTCTCTGCTGTTGAGACTTCAGTTTCACAAACACTATCTACCACAAAACCTTTCTTACACAAGCAGAAGAAGAAAGGACCTGGAAGTCACAAAGCCTGGCATAGCTCCCCCTAGTTACCAGACTGCAGACCCATCACTTGCTGGCTGTGACCCTATTTCATTCTATGTTTAATTAAAACAAACAAACAAACAAAACAAAAACAAAAACAAAAAAACTGGAGAGGGGAGGAAGGCCGAGAATGAACCCATGCCCTAGAGGATGAACTGAGACAGCCTGGGAAGTAACTGCACACCTAACAAGTTACACAACACAGTGCCCTCAGCCTCTCAGCCCAGCAGAGGGGCAGGAGTCCCTACTGCACACAAACTGTTCCTGCACTGCAATAGCCACTGAAGCCTGACACCCTGGGGCGGGGCAGAGCTTCCAAATGCACTGAGGAAGGCTCAGGCTTGAAAAGCCATGTGATATGAACCCAGCTTTACCCTAGAAACACTTTGTCAGGTTTATTTTACCTTAATTTACATCTGTATAGGCAGTTATAAAAAGGCTATTTACTATACAACAATCTGGTGAATTTTACCTAGTTTCAAGAATAATGCATGCAGTTACAAATGAGAGGTAGAAACACTGTATTAAAGACCTAAAAATACACAAACATCATATAAATAAATGTTCAAATTAACTGCTGGAATTTTATACAGATAAATAAGGTAAAATTACATTACATTATCAAAGAAAAGAAAAACTATGTTTTTGTTTTTATCAGCACACTAAAATTAGATTAATGCCGAAGAGTTTCTATGTAATTTGTCAGAGTTCAGATTTATTATCTAAAAGGATTAAAATAAAAGGATTAAAACTGAAGAATCGTTTATTCAAGTATTCAAGCAGGTAAATAAAAGAAACAAATAATATACAACCTAGGAAACATTTCTGGAGGGATGCTAACTGTCCACATTCTCCACTACTAGTTATTTGGTGAACCATCAGGATTAACACGAAAAATACATTTTAGGCCAGAAAGCTGCCCATTTTCCTAAGAGAAAACAAATCTCACTTTTCACTAATTTCATGTACAAACTCTGCATCATTAACAAGCCTTTAAATCACCAACTTTGATTTGGTCCTATTAGAATTCTTGAGGGTATCCCTTGATTGACATTTTTTCTAATACTGCTTAAATAAACCAAACCTAGCCTTTAATAAACCCAGAAGTCACAGGCATCAATGAGCATCCTGCATGCACACACACAAACGCAACCAAAAGCCAATAACCGGCAACTCAAAAATATCACTGAGAAAATCTGTGGGTATAGATAGATGAATAGGTTAAAAAATGCAAAGATTCACATGAACACAAATTTTTACCATTGAAAAGCCCACCAGAGATTACATGTGAATTCTGGAAACAGTGTGTGTATATAATCAAGTAAAATATTTTCAAAACAAGTCCATTGTGCCTCAGTTAGTTTTAAATTGCAAAGTCCAATACAGAGTTGTTTTAATAAATTAGTGCAATATATGAAAGATCTGGAAGATTAATAAGTGTCCGCATCAGGTCAAATGGAACATTTCAGAAGTCCTTCTAAGACCCATCTTTCGTCTCTCCTCAGGTTCCGTCTTCCTGAGCTGTTTAAGGATGCATGCTCAGATTCAAACTTACCCCAAGTATCAAACTGCCCAGATGAGATGGAGTTGTCTTTTTTTATACCTCAGTAAACATGTGGAATTTCACACATTGCTCTGGTGAACTGAGTGAGAGCTACTCACTTGTTTCATTCTTAATTTTCCTTAAGAATAAATGTACTGATAACTCTAGTTCTAAGGTACATTTATTTACCAAGTTCAAGCTGAGAGCCAGCCAAGTGGAATACTCTTACTTCTGCTTCTATAATGGAAAAGGAAAGTGGTGGCTTCTCCAATAAGGCAGATTTTCCTACACATATGTACTTTTTGGATTGTTTTTGTTTTGAGATCACTGCTTGTTCTTTGGTTGTCACCAGGTAAGAAACTAGTTTCCTGGGGATGGGGCAACAGAACCCAAGCTGTACCCCTAACACGTCACCTTATACCCCTCACCAAGGGGCCATGGGACAGGCCTGCCGCCGCTCACATTGTGGAAGAACTATAGCAGAGTGCCGACAATCTTCTTTCAATACTAGATTTATCTACAAATAAAATAAATTAAAATCATAATAAAGATCATTTATATTTTCAAAACCAAGGAAAGAAAAACTGATTAAAAAATCACTCACTCTACCTACATCCTCATCTCTGTTCTATTTTGCCCCAGAGTTAACAGTTCTGAATACTTTTTCTTCTTTTTGTCTGGTAATTGCTAGGATATGACTTGTAGTTTAGTGCTGCACATGGGTAAAATTTAGATTAGCACAGCAAATAAAGAACAAACAATTGCAAATAATTTTAGACCTGCCAACTCTTGTGGCTCTGCAGAATGTGGTGTGACCACATATACTCCAACAGATCCTTCACCTCCTCCCCAAAAACCACATCACTGTGCTCATACCTGACCAGTGATGAGATCATGCTGGTATCCTATCAACCTCCATTCTATCTATACCAAATATGAAGCACATAGGGTCTTCCTGGGATTCTTCAGTCACTAAGCCCACGAGACTTAAGATAATTTCATGTTATTATTTAATAATAAAAACAAGGTTCTCTGTGTACGCACACACCAACACAGTAGGGCAGTACAGAAATCTAAAGAGTGAGGACAAAAGCCATGAGTGCTTTACAAGTATTATCTCTAATCCTCACTACAGCTCTGCAAAGCAGGCATTGTTCCCTTATCTTTTGGAAGAAGAAACTGAGACCACAGAAAGGTGAAGTGATTTGCCCAAGATTGGAAAACCAACCTTCAAACCCAGGCAGTGTGATTCCCAGTGCCAAGCTCTTCCTACTGTACCTGTGTGGGAAACACTGCTAAGTCAACTTACATTTGTGTATGTTTTCAATATCTGCAGGGTCCTGGAGAATCTTAGCTAGGCCTTCCAAAAGCAGGGCTGCCTTCTGATAGCGATGGACAATGTCTTCAGTCTGCTGGAACATCTCGTCCAGAGCTGCAGACTGAACCTGAAGCCAGTCAACAAAAAGGAGATGCTCAGCTTTTCCAAGAAAATACTAATCCATTTGGGCAAGGTAGCTTTAAGTGGAATCTATAAAACTAACACATTTTGAAAAAATGATTACAGTCTACCAAACTAGATAAAACTTAAAAGATAAGAGATTCATCGGATGAGCGATATAAAGAAGGAGCTTCCTGACAAAAGAGATTCTGCATTCAAACATAGCCTTCTTATCCTCAGACATTTCTGACTGAGGAAGGATAAGACATTCATGGAATTTACACTTCTAAATTGGCTCTTCTATGGCTTATGTTAAACAAACACCTTCACACTAGGGTAAGCTGGCATTTCATTAGAGTAGATTTTGTTACAATAAAATAACTAAATGGTGTTAAAAGTCAGTTCTCAGCTGTGTCTTTTAGTTAAATGACTGTCTGGTATATTCACTCACTCACTCAGGGATCTTCACTGAGCACACAAAGGAGCTCACAGTCTGGGGGAGACAGGCCTGCAAGGGTGACATGGTACACTAGGAGGAAGCCCCAGAGGGCACAGAGGTAACAGAAGGAGAGGAAGGGTAGGGAAGACCTCCAGGAAATGACGTTAGGGACAGTCATGAAGATGTAATAGGAGTGAGCTAAGTGATGCAAAAGGTAGGTGGGGGCTTTCCAAAACTAGGGGACAGTAGTATTATTCACAAGGTTATGAGTATTTGAGTTTCCCCAATAGCATTCTGTTTTTCTCTGTAATCATTAAAAGTCAGGACTGTCAGTAATCCAGTTTCCTAATTTACTTGTCAATATGCTGTCTTCTTCAAAAAATAATTTAAAGACACTTATAATAAAATAAATGACATGAATATAGAAAATAAGAGTCAGGGAAAGGAAGAAGAAATAAGTTACTAAACTTAAGTGGTAATATCTCTAAACTTGCTAAGCAGCCAAGGCAAAACAAGGGACTTATTAAAGTTACATGGCTCTTTTTCTCAGACGAGAAAGAAGCACCATAATTCCTTTTGAGAGGACCTTCTTCCTGGTACAACTTCTACAAAAAAATTATTGCCCTGGTCAGTGTGGCTCAGTTGGTTGGAGTACTGCCCCATAAACTGAAAGGTCATGGGTTTAATTCCTGGTCAGGGCACATATCTAGGTTGCAGTTTTGATCCCCAGTCGGGGTGCCTGTAAGAGGCAACCAATCAATGTTTCTCTCTCACATGGATGTTTCTCTCCCTCTCTTTTACCCTCCCTTTCCCTCTCTCTAAAATCAATAAGCATGTCCTTGAGTGAGGATAAAAAACAATTATCATATGAAGTCTTGACTCAGTATAGACTGATACAATGCATATTATTAATGCCAACAGTTTACATTCCAAAGTTGTTTTCATATGATTTTTATTGTAATGGCTTTCAAAATTAAGTCCAAGGGTGTAATATAACAGTACAAAGCAAAAGAGCAAATCGGGGGAAAGAAGGGAGGTCTATGTTAATGTGGTAAAAATGGGAGCAAGATGGCAGTGCGGTAGGAGAAAGCAGATTTCCCTTCCCCCTACGCATGGGAGAGAAACTGGCCGATCTTCAGAGGAACAGAGCAGGGGGCCAACAAAATCACAACATTTATGAAAATAGGACATCAAAAATTATAGCAGACATTGAAAAACCAGATGGTAAGGAGACTGCTTCACGATAAGAAGGGCCCAGGAATCAGCGCGGGCCCCAGGAAGGTTGCAGGCCCCAGGCCTGCTGCTCCTCGGCCTGCCTCAGGGCACTCGGGAGAAGAGCTGGGTCAACTGCTCCCTCCCCACCAAACGCCAAACAAGGACTGAGCAGCACCGGGGGAAGTCTTATTGCTTGAAGGCACAGAGAGAGGAGTGAGGGCTGAGAGACAATCACACAGAGGCTATGAGCACCCACGCATAGCCCTGGGAAGAGTGAGTGCCCCAGCCTGAGCAACCAAGGGTGGCCTGGCCTGGCCGTGGGCCCACACCCCCAACCCGGAGATAGTGTGATTTTGTGGAAGACCCAGACCCCACAGCCCTGAACACGGAAAGGGCACGGGTGATTGCGGGAACCTGGAGCCCACTGCGGTGAACTTGGGGGAACTGTGCACCCCCTCAAGATCCCCGGAGCTTACACTGTGAAGTGCGCACTCCCTCGGGTTAACCATGAACCTGGAAAAGACATCTGAGGGTGCTTTGCGGGATCCCGAAGCCCAGGAGCCCCCTGTGGTGAGCTCCTGTGAATGAGCTTGGGAGCGCCCAGACCCACACCCAGGGTCCTGTGGAGAGGCACTGGATCACCTCTGGGAAGAGGGCGTGGATAGCCCTGGGGACAGTACTCGAGAGACTGACTGAATTCTGACTGGGAAGAGTGAAAAGCATTCCAATCCCCCCTCAGCCTGCTGAAGCCAGCAAGACCAGAAAAATTGGTTTGGCCAGTTAGAAACCAACAAGAGGTGTTTTTTTGGTTTTTTTTGACATTTTGTTTTGTTTTGTTTGAGATTTTGTTTTTTTTTATGTTTGAGTTTATCTTTTTAAAGTAACTTTCTATTTTTTAATGTTTATTATTTTTTTATCTCTCAATTCCTTATGTTTCTCTTCCTTTCATCCTAGTGTTATTCCTTCCTTTCCAAATTTATCTCTCCTTCATTCTATCTTCTGCTTTTTTTTTTTGAACCTGCAAGTTACTGCAAATTTGTATCATCTTTTTTCATTTTTCTTACATTTCTTATTTTAATAGTATTTTGGTATTCCTCTTCTTTCTCTATAGTCTTTGCTTGGCTGATTACACTGTATCATTTGATAAGTTTCCCCTGTTATCTCATTCATAGTGTACTGCTAATTTACTGTCCTTCATTTGTGTTCTGTTAGTACACTACTCAAGGTTCTATACTCCCTGTTCTTGTTATCTAGATCTCATAGACTCTGCCATATGATTGTTGCTCTAATATTACTATAAATAAGACATATTCAATACAATTGGAAATACTACACAACATCCCTCCCAGATCTCAGCCAACTTCAAGGTTTCCAGAACTCTATTATTCTTGTGGTTAACTCTATTCTATTAAACACTACTCCTATTTACTATTCTTTACTCCCACTCTACTTCAGAATCTGACCGTCCCACAGCCTCACTGCTTTCTAGATCCAACTCACAATCTTTTCCTCCCCAATAAGAGTCTTATCTTCTTCCCATCCTTTCTAAAACGTGGCTAGTGGGGCGAAAGATCACAGTTAACACTATACGTAGCCAAAGGATCTCCTATCTCTTCTCTACTGGCTGCTACTGGAAATATAGAATACTCTCTTGCTGTCTTAAACCATTTTACCTTACTCCTCCAACTGATCACAAAAAAGAGAAGGGAGAAGCTGTGAACACCAGGAAACCCGAAGGAGACTGCACCAATGAATCTCAAGGCATTCTACGACAGAAGTTTACACCGTAAACACAGGGAACCAAAACAGATCAATTTAAGAAACAGAGGCTAACAAGAAGAGTCTTACGAACAATGGGAAGACAAAGAAACAATCCCCAAATGAAGGGAAAGACAGAAGCCTCAGAAAGAATGCTAAATGAAACAGAGGCAACTCAACTATCAGATGGTGACTTGAAAGAAATTATTGTGAGGAAGCTCAATGAGCTCACAATGAGCTACCGCAAACTGCAGGGAAACTACCCCAAACTCACTGCAAACTATGTCAACTTAAAAAAGGAAATGGAAACTATCAACAATGCCAAGAGGAAAGAAGAAATGAAGAACACATTATCTTATCTGAACTGAAGAACACAGCAGAAGGAATGAAAAGCAGGATCGATGAAGCAGAAGATCAGATCAGTGAGCTGGAGGACAAAGTTGAAAAAACACCCAGAAAGAGCAAGAAAAGGAAAAGAGGCTCAGAAAGAATAAAGAGGGATTAAGAGAAATGCAAAGCAATATGAAATGTAATAATATCCTTATAATAGGGAAGCCAGAAGGAGGAGAAGAAGAGCAAGGGATAGAAAACCTATTTGAAAAATGATGGAAAACTTCCCTAATTTGATGAGAGAAAAAGTCACACAAACCCAGGAAACACAGGGAGTCCCAATCAAGAGGAACCCAAAGAGGCCCACCTCAAGACAAATCAAAATTAAATGGCAAAATTTCAAGACAAAGAGAGAATCTTAAAAGCAGCAAGGGAGAAACAGGAAGTAACATACCAGGGAGCCCCAATAAGGCTAGCAGCTGGCTTCTCAATGGAAATGCTCCAAGCCAGAAGAGAATGCCAAGAAATATTCCAAGTAATGAGAACCAGAGGCCTGCAACCAAGGCTACTTTACCCAACAAGGCTCTCTCTCAATCAAGATAGAAAGCCAAATAAGGAGCTTCCCAGACAAACGAAGTCTAAAAGAATACACCTCCACCAAACCAGCTGTGCAAGAGATGCTAAAGGGACTGCTTTAAGGTAAGGAAGGAAAAGAGACAGAAAGAGAGAGAGAGAGAGAAAGAGGAACACAGGTACATAAATGGCAATGAACAAGTACCTATCAATAATAACCTTAAATGTAAATGGATTAAATGCTCCAATCAAAAGACACAGAATAGCTGAATGGATAAGAAAACATGACCCACACATATGCTGCCTACAAGAGACCCACCTCAGGATAAAAGACCTGCACAGGCTGAAAGTGAAGGGCTGGAAACAAATCTTCTAAGCAAATGGATAGGAAAAAAAAGCTGGAGTAGCAATACTCATATCAGACAAAACAGACTTCCAAAAAAGGGTCATAAAGAGAGACCCAGAATGTCACTTCATAATACTTAAGGGAAGAATCCACCAAGAAGACATAAACATTGTAAATATACATGCAGCCAACATAGGAGCACCCAAATACGTAAAGAAAATCTTAGAGGACTTCAAGAAAGATATTGACAGCAACACAATTATAGTAGGAGATTTTAACACCCCACTGTCAAAAATAGATCTTCCAAACAAAATATCAACAAAGATATTGTGGCATTGAACAATGCCCTAGATGAAATGGACTTAACTAATATATACAGAACCCTCAATCCCACATACATCCCATGTGTATTTAGAAGCTAAATACACATTCTTTTCAAATGTACATGGAACATTTTCAAAGATTGACCACATGATAGGACACAAAACAATCATCAACAAATTCAAGAAAATTGAAATCATACCAAGCATTTTCCCTGACCACAAGGGACTGAAACTAGAAACCAACCCCAAGCAGAAAAGTGCAAAACACTCAAAATCAGAGATTAAATAGCATGCTATAAAACAATGAATGGGTCAAGAATGAAATTAGGGAAGAAATCAAAAAGTTACTGCAAACATATGAAAATGAACTCACAACAACCCAAAACCTAAGGGACACAGCAAAAGCAGTTCTGAGAGGGAAGTTCATAATGATACTAGCATACATAAAAAAGACAGAACCATTTCAAACAAACAACCTAACCCTACGTCTACAAGAACTCGAGGAGCAGCAACAAAGACAGCCCAGAACAAGTAGAAGGAAGGAAATAATCAAGATCACAGAGAATTAAATGACATAGAGACTAAAAGCACAATTCTAAGGACCAATGAATCCAGGAGCTGGTTCTTTGAAAAGATAAACAAAATTGACAAGCCTTTAAGCAGACTCATCAAGAAAAAAAGAGAGAAGACCCAAATAAACACAATCAGAAATGAAAGAGGAGAAATTACAACTGATACCACAGAAATACAAAGGATTGTAAGAAATTACTATGAAGAACTGTATGCCAAGAAATTTGAAAACCTAGGTGAAATGGACAAATTTCTAGAAAAATATAATCTTCCAAAACTCAATAAAGAAAAAGAAGAAAGCCTGAACAGACCAATAACAGCAAAAGAAGTTGAAGCAGTAATCAAAAAACTCCTGACACACAAAAGCCCTGGACCAGATGGTTTCACAGGAGAATTCTACAAAGCATTTAAGGAAGAGCTAACCCCTATCCCTTCACAGACTATTCCAAAAAACCCAAGAAGATGGAAGACTCTCACACTCTTTTTATGAGGCCAACATCATCCTAATCCCAAAACCAGATAAAGACACAACAAAGAAAGAAAACTTCAGGCCAATATCGCTGATGAACATAGATGCTGAAATCCTCAACAAAATATTGGCAAACCGCATCCAACAATACATTAAAAAGATCATACATCATGAGTAAGTCATCCCAAGAATGCAAAGATGGCAAAATATTCGCAAATTGGTAAATGTAATACATCACATAAACAAAAGCAAAAACAAAAACCACATGAGCATATCAATAGATGCAGAAAAAACATTTGGTAAGGTACAGCACCCATTTATGATAAAAACACTCTGCCAAGTGGGAATAGAGGGAGCATTCATCAACATCATAAAGGCCATATATGAGAGACCTACAGCCAACATCATACTCAATGGGCAAATACTAAAATCTTTTCCACTAAGATCAAGAACAAGAAAAGGTTGTCCACTTTCACCACTTCTATTCAATATAGTACTGCAAGTTTTAGCCACAGTGATCAGACAAGAAAAAGAAGTAAAAGGCATCCAAATCGGAAAGGAGGAAACAAAACTGTCACTGTTTGCAGATGACATGATAGTGTACATAGAAAATCCTATAGACTTGGCCAAAAAACTGCTTGACCTAATAAATGAATTTGGCAAAACAGCGGGATACAAAGTCAATATCCAGAGTCAATATCAAAGGCATTTCTGTACACCATCAATAAACAGCAGAAGCAGAAATCAAGAAAAAAATCCCATTCGATACAGCAAAAAGAGAAATAAAATACCTAGGAATAAACCTAACCAAAGAGGTAAAAGACCTGTATTCAGAAAACTATACAACACTGAAGAAAGAAATCAAGGAAGACACAAACAAATGGAAACATATACCGTGTTCATGGATTGGAAGAATTAACATCATCAAAATATCCATACTAGCCAACACAATTTACACATTCAATGCAATACCTATTAAAGTACCAATGGCTTATTTCACAGACATAGAACACTTCAAAAATTTATATGGAACCATAAACGACCCCGAATAGCTGCTGAAATTTTGAGAAAGAAGAGTACAGTAGGAGGGATCACAATACCTGATACTAAACTGTATTACAAGGCCATTGTAATCAAAACAGCCTGGTGCTGGCATAAAAACAGGCACATGGACCAATGGAACAGAACAGAGAGCCCAGAAATAAACCCAAGTCTCTACGGTCAATTAATATTTGACAAAGGGGGCAGCAACATAAAATGGAGTGACAATAGCCTCTTCAACAAGTGGTGTTGGGAGAACTGGACAGCTACGTGCAAAACAATGAAACTTGAGCACCAACTTACACCTTATACACAAAAAAATTCAAGGTGGATTAAAGACTTAAATATAAACCATGACACCATTAAAGTCCTAGAGGAGAACATAGGTAGGAAAATCTCAGATATTTTATGCAGAAACATTTTTACTGACATGTCTCCTAGAGCAAGGGACATAAAGGAAAAAATAAACAAATGGGATCTCATCAAAGTAAAAAGCTTCTGGATGGCTAAAGAAAACAGTATTAAAATAAAAAGAGAACCAACTGTATGGGAAAACATATTTGCCAATGACACCTCAGACAAGGGTTTAATCTCCAAAATATATAAGGAACTTACATGACTCCACTCTAAGAAGACAAGCAACCCAAATGAAAAATGGACAAAGGACTTGAACAGACACTTCAAGGAAGACATACATAGGATTCAGAGGCACATGAAAAGATGCTCAATGTCACTAGCTATCAGAGAGATGCAAATTAAAACCATAATGAGGTACCACTTCACACCAGTCAGAATGGCCATCATAAACAAAGCAACAAATAATAAGTGTTGGAGAGACTGTGGAGAAAAGGGGACCCTGGTGCACTGTTGGTGGGAATGCAGACTGGTACCACTATGGAAAACAGTATGGAACTTCCTCAGAAAACTAAAAATGGATCTGCCTTTTGACCCTGCAATTCCACTGCTGGGACTATATCCTAAGAACCCTGAAACACCAATACAAAAGAACCTTTGCAACCCAGTGTTCATAGCAGCACAATTTACAATAGGTAAGTGCTGGAAGCAACCTAGGTGCCCATCAGTAAACGAATGGATCAAAAAACTGTGGTACATTTACACAATGAAATTCTATGCAGCAGAAAGAAAGAAGGAGCTCCTACCCTTTGCAACAGCATGGATGAAGCTGGAAAGCATTATGCTAAGCAAAATAAGCCAGGCAATGAAAGACAAATACCATGTGATCTCACCTTTAACAGGAACCTAAACAACAAAACAAAGAAACAAGCAAAATATAGTCGAAGACACTGAAATAGTGGACAGGCTGACAGTGACAAGAGGGGAAAGAAGAGGAAATTTCAGGGGATAATGGGAAGGGTTTACAGGAACAAATATAAAGGACACATGGACAAAAACTAGGGGAGTTGGAAATGGGAGAGAGGTGGGGAGGGATGGGTGGGTGGGCTGGAATGGGAATAAAAGGCAGAAAACTGTACCTGAACAATGACTAAAATAAAAAAAAATGTGGTAAAAATAAGATGGGTCAATAATTTTTCCTGCTTACCACTATTCTTTAACAGGCCCTGATTTCATCTATACTTTAGAGCAATTTTCCCCCTATGAAATGGAAAACAAGTTATTTCCAATAGTATAACCAGACAATTATAAAAGTAGATTTCAGTTCAGGAATCTGAGCCTATGAATTTTTGTGGATTAACTGTATTTTTTCTAATGTTTATCAAGCCACAATTTCGTATGTTGTAGAAAATGCAGAAATAGACCCAGCTAAAGCTTTTAGATGCTAACTATCAAATGTTAGAAATTTTTAAGAGGAATAACCGAATTTTACCAAATGTGGTACCAACAGTACTTAATATGTTATTTAAATATTAAGTCCAAGATTAGTAAGAGGCAATCACAATACTGGAAACCTGGGGAGTGGTAGAGCATAAACACTTTTTAAAGATCTAGATAATATCAAATAGGTATTTCATTCAAAAGATACTCATCCAGATAAGTAACATTATCCAGTTTTAAACCTTAAAAAGGGTTACCATTTCTACAGCACAATTATAGATGAGTTTCTCTGCAGTTACGCTGTTGATTTCATCAATAAATCTCTGCTTGTCAGAGAAGAAGCGATTCAGCTTTTCTGTAAGTTTCTTGCACATGGTGATGCAGAACTTGTATCGTTCATTAAGATTTTTCACAACTGAAAAAAAGTTGAAAGAATAAATTTTAATTTTCCTCCACACATAAAGTCACATTGACAAATAACTTCTCTGCTGATTTAAGGAAAGTGACATTAAACAATCAAAAGAATATGCATATAGATCAATAGAACAGAGCCCAAAGCCCAGAAATAAATCTATGGCTATATGGTCAATTAGTATTTGATGAAGGAAGCAAAAACACACGATGGAGTAAAAACTCTCTTCAATAAATGGTGTTGAGAAAATTGGACTGGTACATGCAAATAAAAAACACAACCAACTTACACAATATACAAGAATAAACTCAAAATGAACAAAAGACTTAAATATAAGTTGCAAAATCATAAAGATCCTAAAAAAAACAGGCAGTAAAACCTCAGACATGTCTTGCAGCAATATTTTTTGTAATGTATCTCCTAGGGCAAGGGCAACAAAGGAAAAAACAAAGATATGGGACTATATCACACCAAAAAGCTTCTGCACAGCAAAAGAAACCATCAACAAAATTAAAAGGGAATACACTGTATTGGAGAATATACTTGTCAGAGATTTATCTGATAAAGGGTTAATTTCTAAAATATATAAAGAACTCACACAACTCAACACCAGAAAGACAAACAAGCCAATTAAAAAATGGGCAAAGAACCCTGGCAGGTGTAGCTCAGTGGACTGAGTGCCAACCTGCAAACCAAAAGGTTGCCAGTTCTATTCCCAGTCGGGATACATGTCTGGCGTGTGTGAGAGGCAACTGATTGATGTTTCTCTCCCTCTCTTTCTCCCTCTCTTCCCCTCTAAAAATAAATAAGTACAATCTTGTTAAAAAGAATGGCAAAGGACCTGAATAGACACTTCTCCAAAGAACACATACAGATGGCCAACAGACATGAAAAAGTGCTCAATATCACTAATCCTCAGAAATGCAAATTGAAGCTACATTGAGATATCACCTCACACCTGTCAGAATGGCTATCATCAATAAATCAACAAACAAGTGTCAACAAGGTGTGGAGAAAAGGGAACTTCATGCACTATTGGTGGGAATATAGACTGGTGCAGCTGCTGTGCAGAATAGTGTTGAATTTTCTTGAAAAATTAAAAATGGAACTGTGTTATGACCCAGGAACCTCACTTCTGAGAATATACCCCAAAACACCCAAACACCAATCAGAAAGAATATATGCACCCTTATGTCCATAGCAGTGTTATTTCTAGTAGCCAAGATCCAGAAACAGTCCAAGTGCCCATCAGTAGATGAGTGGATAAAAAAAAGCTGTGGTACATTTACACAGTGGAATACTACACAGCTGTAAAAAGATGGACCTCTCCCCATTTGCAACAGCATGGATGATGTGGAGAGCATTATGCTAAGTGAAATAAGCCAGTCAGAGAAAGACAAATACCATATGATCTCACTATATGTGAAATCAAATGAACAAAATAAACTGACGAATAAAAGAAAACCAGAGGCATGGATATACAGAACAGACTGACAGATTGCAGAGGGGAGGGGGGTGGGGGAGACTAGAAGAAATTAGCCAAAGAACATATATGCATAGCCCACAGACACAGATAACAATGTGGTGAAGGCCAGAAGGAAGGTGGGAGCTGGGTGGGGGAGGGTTAAGAGGGGACATAGGGGACATCTGTAATAGTGTCAACAATACAAAACAAACAAAAAATAAAAATTTTAAAATCACTGAAAATCAGATTCTTTCAAATGCTCTCTCTTTCTATTTAAAAGACAGAATAAAGCACTTTGCTCTCGGTATCAATTAAGTGGCAAAAACAAGAAAAACAGAAAAGCCAGCTTTTTTTCCCATTTAAGAATATGCAGTAACAGTGACACCTCATCAAAAACTTTCTTAGTTGTAAGAGGAAAGAGGGCAGCTCAAGCACTCCACACATACCTTCTTTCACTGCCGTGGATGGGCTCAGTTTCCCGGACTTGATCTGGGCTTTAGCAAGATGCAGCGATGCTGCTAGCAGCTGCGCAGCTTTCATGTATAACACCAGTTGCTCCACCCGCCTGTGCCAGAAGACAACAAGCAAAGGGTTATCCAGTGAACCATATGCCAGACTTGGATCTTTATACATCACAGCATCATTAAAATAGCCTTTCTAAGGGAGTATCATTCTCTTTGACATTTTTAATGCACAAATAACTCCTGAAGGGGGAAGTTTTGGCATGGGAAAAGATGTGTGTACTTTGAATACAATGATACACTCAGATAAAAATCAAAATGATATCTTTATCATGAAATATCTTGACCAGTATACTTCACAGGGAAAGGCAACACTAGTGCTGCAGAATCCCCAGGTCTTGGCTCATGTAGTGAAATGGAGCCAATGAAATACTTCCTTGAAGCTTTTAATAATGAGATATGATCTTCAGTGCATGACAAGTCCTCTATCTCAGACTTGAATTTGTGGAAAGCATAAAGAACCTCAAAATAAATGACAAAGGAGGCACCTACCCCCAGTCTTTACTCAGTTGGCTGATCTGGTCCACAACCACACTCTCCTGAATCTGGTACAAGGAGACGGCTGACGTGTAGAGCTCTGGGTCCCCGCCCCTCACAGCAGTCAGGTCCAGCACACACTCAGTGAACATCAGCATCACATTCAGGTGGCGTAAGGCATCTGTGTGTTCTCGCTGCAGCAAAGCCAACTCATCTTAGAAACTTTTAGGTTAAGAAGAATGCACACTCCCTACATAAACATGGAACTGCTAATATTTTTCTATACTTATGAATATCAGAATAGTCAAAGGAGATTGAAAACTTTAAATCCCAGGAAACTAGTGAGAAAATAAACACAAATAAAACCAAACATGGATGATTCAAGCACATGTTTGTGTGTATATATGAGAACACTCACAAAATTAAGTTCCAAAGATATGAGGTCACTGTGTTTTTATCAGAAAAAAATGAAATACTGAACAATTAAATCACTATATGTGAGACAAAAACATGATAAAACATATGAAGATTATAAGGATATTCTGTATAGTAAACCATACTTCTTGATATTTTGGTGAATTCTACTGACTTATAATTTCAGCAGTACTTTAATTTCTGGTGGTGTTTTAGTTAATACCAATGCTCTAAATTCCTGTGATCTTTTCAGTTAGAGAGGGAAGTACAGATAGACACAAGAGCATGCAGTAAAAATGGGTATTCTAAAACTAATGTTTTGACATTTATTTTTAGCTATAATTTGAAGTATCAAATAAGACTAAAATTCTTACTCTCCTTTCATAGTTAAAAAAGTATGAGAATCATTTTCCTAGAGACAGGAGAATAAACCAATCAACTTTTGAAAGTCTCTCAGCTCACAACAGCATGTTGAACTGTATGTTCCAGTATGTACATCAATGACATTCCACACACAGGACCATAATTTATGTCAAACTTCATGAAGATTGAAAAAACTCTGAAGATTGCTTACCCAGTCTCAGACTGTATCACACATTTTCAAAATTACTACTAACCTTACCACAAAATCACTACTAAAACTTTGTATGCCATATAACTTTCATGTGAAATTATTTAATTCTCACTCACACAAAACAGAAATGTAAGAGGTCCTGCCTAGAGAGTAAATTTACTCTTTGGTTGATCTGGAGAAATAATCATTTTAATCTGAAATGGAGACAAAGTTAGCATTGTATTCAGGGGTCAAGAGACACAAAGTAGGCCCACTGACTGCTCTCCTAGAGCCAGACTGAGGAATGGTGTTAGCGCATCTTTGGAATCATAAAACTGACTTCTCTGGTTCTAGATTTGTGCTCAACAAGCTTCAGATTGTGATGTGTTTTTCCCTGTAGAACTGGGTCCATGGAGGAAAGGTACTGGTCTACAAATATGAGTGAGCATCCAGTCTGGTTGGCAGGTTTATTTCTCAATGTTAGTGACTACTGGCATTATGGTATTTGTTTGTTTTTTTTAAACCTGAGTTTAAGTGTATTATTTTTACCTTATAAAGAAAAACAAGCTTTGAGAATAAAAAGTTATGGTTTTAGGAGAAAGATTATGCTTCAAAAGTCCTGTAAGTAATAAATGAACTTCAGATTAAAACATTAAGAGCAAAAGCCCTGGCTGGTGTGTCTCAATGGACTGAGTGCCAGACTATGAACCAAAGGGTCACTGGTTCAATTCCCAGTCAGGGCACACACCTGGGTTTTGGCCAGCTCCCCAGTAGGGGGCGCATGAGAGGCAACCACACATTGATGTTTTTCTCCCTCTCTTTCTCCCTTCCTCCCCCTCTGTCTAAAAATAAATAAATAAAATGTTTAGACAAAATAAGAACACAAAATCTATGTGTTACTTCCTATCAACCAGAGTTTGTCAGGGATGAGTGTCATGGCCAGCATTGTTTTGAAAATATATCAGCAATGTTTTTCAAATAAAAAGAAAAAGTACATTGAAGAGAAGGACTTCAGAACTTCTGACAGCATTTTGCTCTTTCACCATCACTAGAAAGTTCTCCTACTGTATCAAGATTACAATATGTCATAACAGTGTCTCCTCTACCTCCATCAGCGTTTCCTCTGGCAGTTCAGGGGCTTCAAAAGTGACGAGCCCCTCTAGGCTGGGGGGTGAAGCACCATAAGGCATGTATCTCAGGCTTGGAGCTGCCTCTGCTCCTGGAGGCGAAGAGCCCCAGCACGGCCCAGGCGGGGAGCCCACACACACTCGGCCACTTGTGGAACACAAGGAGCCTCCAGAGCTGCTGGAGCCCGCTGCAAGGAAACAGGATAAAGTGGCATGGGGCCCAGAGTGAGTGCTCAGGGCAAGGGGCCACCCTGCCCACTCATACTATAAAAGGAACAAGGGAATATTAAAAGGAAAGCCACTGATCTCCTATCTGAACATATGCACAGGTTTTATTTTGCCATGTTCACCTTTATTCCTGTCTATATGTCTATTTTATAAACATCATTACAGCCAGTTTTTAAATATTCTGTTTTAAACAAACTTATAGCATAATAATTTCCCTCTTTCTACATAGTCCTTATAATTATAAAACTCAGTAGATGCAATAGTGGTTCACTAAATTTAAATACATAATGCTTATCTGAAAGCATTTATACTATTTGTTTTTTATATATAAAATAAATAACACTACAATAAAATCCAAAGTTTTTCCACTTTTTGAATGATTTATTTGTGGTTACTACTCCAAAGTGGTATTATGAACAGGAATGTGATTACCACAGACCAAATATCATAAACATTTTTAACAGCTCTTTGTAAGAACTGCCACCACTTTCTAAAGCAGCTGTGAGTGAGCACAGAGACCTCACTAAACCTCAACATTGAACATTATGTTGTTTTAAATATTGGTTTAGTTAAAAGGTATAAAATGTTACTTTCTTAAAATGGCATATTCTTATTAATACTTTTAATTTTAATATCTTGAAAACAAGATTATTAGCTCTATTTCCTCTCATTATCTATTCATATCCTTTGCTTACTAATCTACTAATCTTGATTAGTAACTTATTTAGCATAAAAAAACTTCAAGAACACAAGTAAAAACAAATAAAGTAATGTCAAATGATACCTCATTGGGTTTTGGTATTAATAACTTATTTATAGAGTATGAATGATAAAATCCAATCTATTAGCTTGTCTAAATGTGTATATGATTAAGTGCAAAGATAAACAATCTATCATTTTCAAAAACTTTACTGGATGTATTAAAATAAGCCTTCAATATAAGTCAGGAAGCACTATATATGCATACCTGCTTCATCATCAAAAAGTCACATTTATACTGAACTGTAATAATATATATTATTATAATATATAATGTAGTACTTTTATTTCATGAAGGTCTTTTCTTCTACAAATATTGCCTTATTTACTCCTTAAAACCCTTTAAGGTAAAGAAAAATAGTTATTTCCATGTCATTTGGAAAAAGGAAATGAATTCCAGAGAGGTTAAGTGACTTATCTAAGTTGCCTCATTAAGTCACTATCAATTATCCCAAACACTAGCCAAAGACTGCAGGACAGCACTCTCACCTGAGGTTGTTCTTGCTCGGAGCACCACATGGGCACAGGGCAGGGCTGTGGCACTGTGTGGAGGAGACCCAACTGTGAACAGGACAGCCCTAGAACTTGGTGCTGTTCCCACTGGAGGTGCCAGGACCACACCATGGGCTCCTGCAGGGGCTGCCACAAAAAGTTACAGAATGTTACATTACTTTTATAGTGTTTATATTCAGGGTGGGATTATAGGGAGACCTTTACTTTTATACTAGGTTTCTTTTTTTTCCCCCAGGGGAGAGTATAAGTACAACCCCCCACCACGACAAATCATACAGTCAAGTTTCCCACATTTGGGGAAAGCGCAGGGGTCAGCACACCTGGAGTGCAATGGTTGAACCTCACCCTGGGAAAATCACCTTCATTATCATGGTATCTTCCCTGTCAGGTAAGTACACTAGGTTTCTTTATTTTTTATAAGCATTCAAGATAGATATCCATTAAAACTATTTTATGGTCATCTCTTCATTGCTGTGAATCTTCTTCACAGAAAAGCCTAGTATTTAGTCACCTCTGTATACTTTTAAAATACATAAACTGTAGTCACTCCTGTTAAAGGTAATTTGAAAAAGTGGAAACCAAGAACAGGGAATAAAAATGTGAGGAAGCCCTCGCCAGGTGGCTCAGTTGGTTGGAGTATTGTCCAGGACACTAAAAGATTGTTGGTTTGATTCCCGGTCAGGGAGCATACAGAAGGCAACCAATCGATGTTTCTCACATCAATGTTTCTCTCTTTCTCTCTCACCCTTCCTCTCTCTCTAAAATCAATGGACATGTCCTTGGGTGAGTATTAAAAAATAAAATAAAATGTGAGGTAATGCTGAAAGGAGATCAGGAGTCTCCACAGCAACAGAGCTATAGAAGGATGTAGACAATTACATTTTTACTGTTAAAGTACTTTTATGCCTTAGAATTGCACCCTTACAACTGTCAGGAAGAAAGGGAGGTAGGACAGGTATCAAAGGGGCCTAATGGGCTGAATTTGGGCTAAATGAAGAGAAGGTGAAAAATCCCCCAACCACCAAACTAAGCAGAATCAATAAAAGTTGTCCAAATCATTTTCACACTCAAGCATCTGAAGAACATTGTATTTCTGAGACCAGAGAATGGAGGTGGGAGTTAACAACATAAATCATAAATTTAAAGGAGAGACTCTGACCCAGACACAAAAAAACAACTGCCTCTTAGGACCCATCTAAAGCACAACAAACTTAACAGCAGGAAAGTGAATTCATAAAAACCTTCCAGGAGACAAGTGATCAATCAGTGGAAATTAATTAAACAGTTCCTATTGTCACAGAAGATGTACAAAATGACAGACAATTCTCTTTGCTTAATGTAATATCTCTATGATTTTATTTTAATAGATATGAAAGTATTTAAAGATGGCTATGGGGGGGGGGGGTTGTGTGTGTGTACACAAACAGTATATTGGGCCAGCCAAAAAGTCTGTATGTTTTTTCTGCAAAATAAAAGACACATTTTTCTTTTTCATCAACAATTGTATTTATGTGGATATTTTGAGTATGTCGGCTATCTCCTGCATGGTATACTGTTGATTGTTCTCAATTAATCTCTCTATTTGATTGCTACCAACTTCAAATGGTCTACCCAACCGGTGGAGCGCTGTCCAGTGAGAACTCTTCAGGACGAAACTTTGTAAACCATTTCTGACAAGTTTGATCAGTCACAGAATCTTCTCCATACATGGCACAATTTTTTTTGTGTGTTTCAGTTGCATTTTTACCTTTCTTTTGCTTTTAAAGATTATTTATTTTTAGAGAGAGGAGAAGGGAGGAAGGAAGAGAGGGACAGAAACATCAATGTGAGAGAGAAACATTGATTGGTTGCCTCTATACCCCTAACCGGGGACCTGGCCCACAACCTAGGCATGTGCCCTGACTGGAAATCGAACTAGTGACCTTTTGGTTCACAGACCAGCACTCAATACACTAAACCACACCAGCCACGGCTTTACCTTACTTGAAATAATAAAGCATGCTATGTCAGCAATCTTGTGTATTTTCTTTTACCTTCAGTATTAAAATGGCTACACAAAAATTCACCAAGTTTGGTAAGTATTTTTAAATGCATACTGATATGGCTGTCATAATACAGTCTAATAAAATTGTTTCGAATGAAGTTAAAGACAACTTATCCCTACTAGAACCATCTTTAAAAAAATGAACTTTTTGGCCAACCCAATATATATATATTGAGGATATATATACCCTCACACAAGGACTTTTTTTTAAATCACTTTTAGAGAGAAAGAAGAGAGAGAATGAGGAGAGTGAGATAAAGATTGATGTGAGAAAGAAACAGCTCTTGACTGCCTCTCATACATCCCCCAACTGGATTTAACCCAGAAGCTAGGTATGTGACCTAACCAGGAATCAAACCCATAACCCTTCCATCCATGGGACATTCCAACCAACTTAGCCATGCCCACCAGGGTGGTATTTTAAGAGTCAGTGACCTTGGGTTTTTTTTCCCCCTAAGGGCTTAAGTTTTTCCTACTATCAATAGTTTTTATTTTCAGAAACTGAAATTTCATGATTAGAAAAATAAATTCATAATTTCAAATAATGATAAAATTCATGTGGAAGAAAGAAAAGAGTATAAAAATCATCAAAGATAAATTTTATGCCTAAAAATTAAGGAAAAATACCTAGTCCATATTCACATCCGTAAATACGGACTTAAATTATATATTCATTTAGAACTTACAAGCTCTATGAAATTTAAATTTATTTATAAAGGAGAATTAGAAATAGACATTCAGGCAAGCAGTTTTCAAAAAGTGTCCCCACTTCTCATGACTTGGATGAAAAGCAGTTAGAAGAAGAGTGACTGCCAGACGAGCAGTGTGCAGTGTGAGGCGCACCACAGGCTTGGTCCCCTGGGCGACAGCCATGCCTGGTGACAACTGTTTTTTAAAAAGCAACTATTTCCAGTCTCTGAAAACTGTCCTGAGGACAATTTATACAAGAATATCACTATTTCTCAGTGAAAAAGAACTGTGTCTCCTGCACCAGCCCCTTCTCAGAGAATGGAAGCTCTAATGTGGACCAGCAATCAAACACTAGGACCCGCAGTGCCCTCAACACAGTTCACCCGCCACTAAGGGCAGAGGTCCCATACCAATAGAGACAAGCCAAGGAGGGCAGAGGCTTCCATCTCTATCCAGCATCCAACTCACAAAGCAGGGGCATCATTCTTAAGAGGAAGGGGCCGCTGCCCTCCTATCTAGCTCTGGAATACTGGGAACAGGATTTCCCCAAGGGCAGAAGGAGGCAGAGAACAGAGAATTCAGAAACTCTCCCCAAGGAAACTGACTTTATTTGAAACAAATCATGGGGAAGTTCACACCTAAGGGTGCTGTCCAAAACAATGAAGGCTGTGAAGGCAAGAAAGTAAAGGGAGGCTGGTATCTCCCTGAGAGGAACAAACCAACAAATAGACCATCTAAATTTAACAGAGAGAACCAGGGAAAGATACTGGAAAGAAGAGACCTCCTATGGTTAAACAAGGTTCAAAGAAGACTGCCTTCAGAGATTACTTCTGTAAAAGGGCCAGAATTCAATTAAACAAGACTGTGAAACAATTTATGCTACAACAATGTACTGTCAAAAACAACAGAGCAATCACCTAGCAATTAGTGGAGACTACCAGCTGGTTGTGATACCAACAGAGGTAGGCAGCCCCAGAGATCAGAGAAATAGTCAGAGAGACCTTCTAAAGCCACTGTCACAGGGTAACTGTACACATACCCAAGGTTGTGCCCGAGAAGGAATGACATCAGAAGTTTCACACTAACTATATGGGTTAGACCTCACTGAAATAGTCCCGCCAAGACTAAACAAATAAACATGCCCAAACCAACAAGGCCCAGGTGTGGGACTAGGGAGATCAGCATCCAGAATTGCTTCAAAAATATTATGTAAAATGTCCAGTTTCCAACAAAAATTTATGATATATGAAAATAAACAAAAAAGAGTTACCATACACAGGAAGAAAAGGTGGCAACAGAACCTGCCCTCCAGAGGGCTCAATTGTCAAAATCAGCAAACAAATACTTCAAGTCAGCTATTTAAACTTGTTAAATAACAAAACCACACTTCAGAAGTAAAGGCTTTTTAACATGGCGGTGGAGTAGGCAGATACTGAACACACCTCCTCCCAGGACCAAATTGGAAATACAACTAAATGGGACACAATCACACCAGAAAACCAACTGAAGACTAGCTGAAGAGGAGCCTTAGGGTTTGTAGAAGAAGCCGCAGACTGGCTTCTGACATGGGCAGTGACACAGAAAGGGCTGGCCCCACCCCCACAGGCAGATTGGGGCTGAGGTGCCAGAGGGATATCTCAGCCCCTGAGCAGCATGGGACTTAAACCCTGGGTAAGGCTGCCCAGCCCAAAGCACCAAAGCCAGGAAAAGGCAAGCACATAGCCAACTATGAAAAGTGATCAGGGTTTCTGTCTGCCAAGGAGTCTGCTGGAGATACAGACACCCTCTTAAAGTGCCAATGTACACAATTTTGCTCACAGCTACTCACCGTGGGCTCCAGTGGAGGGAGGGCAGAGGGACTGGACTCACTTGAGGGAAGTCTGGAGACTATGGCTCTAGGGATAAATGTGGGGAAATCACCACAAGATCCCAGTGTTGAGTCATACTCAGATACCACAGGAGCCACCTTCCCTGGGCAGAGCAACCCCCTGGAAGTGGCACTGGCCTGGAGGAAAGCAATTACCCCACCCTCTGGAACCTATTTACCCCACTTGGTGGATCTTAAGCCCTATGGAGGAGTCAGAGGCATAGCCTGGGCATAGCAGTGGGAACACTAAAGGAATGCCAGAAACTGGCTTTGGAGCAGGGCCTACCCACACTTTGCCATGAACCAGACTGGCATTTCCCCATTGTGGAAGATCTAATACAAACACCCTCCTGGCTTCCAGGCTTTGGAGTCCCCACCTGCCTGACTACTAGGGGCTCTGCCCTGCTAAGGCTAGCATAAAATCCAGGACAAATTTGGTCATGTGGCTTTGTTGGGGAGGAATCACACCCACTATATTCCCTGGAGTCTGAAGGGCACCTCCCCATCACAGGAGATCCAGTGAGGAAGTCTAGCTGGCAACCAGTGGGTGGAGGCAGGCTGAGATGGATCCTGGGGTGCCTTGGGATATGGCCCACACCTGGGCCCAGTGCTGGTAAAAGCCAACCTTGGAGAACAGTTTGGTCCTTCCCAAGTACAGCCAGGTCCAGCATAGACAGCCAAAAACTGGATCACTTGTAGCTTCAAGCAGGTTGCCAAAAGCCAGGCACACACACCTGCTGACATTCTACCCTGGAATCCCTCCCAAAGGGCTTAGAACCAACATGCCAAGTGTCCAGCTTCAGACAACATCAGAACAGGACCCATCAAACTTCACAAATATATCCAAAGGGAGATTGCAGAACCCACTAAAGTCTCTTGAGGTGAATCCTGATTTTTTCTTTTTCAATTTTTTGTTTCTATTATTTCTTTATTTTCACCCTTTCATCTTCCTTTTCTTTTTTCTTTTATCTTTTCTTTTCATATTTTTTCCATTTTTATTTATTTCACTTTTAATTTTGTAAATATTTAAAATGTTAAACTTTTTTATTTTTAATTTTATTATTTTTTAATATTTTAGCTTAATTTTATTATATTTGATATTTTTAGTTTTTCTTTTGGTCAGCACCTTTCAGTTCCATCAGTGAACCCTTCAGTACACACACAGTGGTTGGGGTTGAGCCTCAGAGTCAGCCTAAGGGTCAATGCCAAGCAGAAAAGGGCCAACAGCAACTATGACTCTGTTACAACAGTAGAGCCCACATAACCCACAAGAGACGTTCCTAGAGCACCCAGCTCAGATGATCAAGGAGACCGCACCACTGGGTCCCACAGGATACCTATTAGACAAGGCCACCCTATGAAGACTGGGAGTTTTTCAGTATTTGTATCTAATACATAGAAACAAATACAAAAAGACAGCCAAAATGAGGAGACACCACAAAGGCTCCAAATGAAACAGGAGGAATCTTTAGAAAAAGAGCTGAGTGAACTGAAGGCAAGCATGCTGAGGGAATTTACTAAGAACTATAACAGCATGGAAAAGGACAGTCAGAAATGAAGAATATATCTTAGAAGCAGGAAGATGGTGGGGAGGTAGGTGGAAGCGGACCCCAGTTCTCCCTGTGCCAAGCGGGAACACCTAGTCGATCTTCTGAGGAACAAAGTGAACAGCCAACAGAATCCCAGCTTACACAAGTTTGGAGGCCAAAAATTGTAGAGGACATTAAAACACAGATGGTGAGGAGATTGCACTGGAATGGTAATGTCCCTGAGATATGTGCAGGCACCAAGGCTGCTGTGGCCCCCTGGCCCATTGCCTGCCACAGGATATGAGGAGGAGAGTTAGATCACCAGCTCCCTCCCCTACCAGAGAATGGAGGGCAGCCCAGCACCAGGAGGGTCCTGGATGCTGGAAGTCACTGGGGGAATAGAGATGAAGTGGGAGACACACAGAGGCAGTATACACCCACTGGGACTGTGGACCTGGCACCAGAGAAATTGAAGTGCCAGGTGACATCTGGAAAAGGGAGGAATGAGACCGTGTCGGACCCTGACTTGGATAGTCTCCAGACTGATTGGAAAGTTGTGCTGTGTGAAAAGCTGTGCACTTGTTAAGAACAGTGGGCAGCTGTTTTGTAAGGAACTCTGAGCTGGCTCACCCCAAGGGTGATTTGAGCTGCACACCCTAGAGGCTGAGTGGCTCTGATTGGAGCCTGGCAGCTCATGGAGGACCTGGGCAACTGTGAATATTGCGGCCCAGACCTGGTCCCCATTCTCTCAAAACTATAGGAAGGGAGAAAATCAAAGCACAGCCCCTCTCTTCCTATGGCATCCAGGAAGATCAGCAGAAGTTGCTGAACAGGCTTAAAGTCAGCAGGAGGCTTTTTTTTCTTTCCTCTATCTTTTTTTCTTTTTTTTTTCTTCCCCTAAGTGAGACAATAAGAAGTAGAATTACAAAGGGTCCAGAGACAGGCCCCAAGGGGGTGGCACAAGACTAACCCCCAAAACTGAGACAAATGTCACTTTACTATCCCATAGAGCTGGCATTTTATTGTTTATGTGTATTATTATTTTCTCATTATTTTTACTTCTTTTATTAGTATTTTTTCTTAAGATTTTATCTATTTATTTTTAGAGAGGGAAGGGAGAGAGAGAGAGAAAGAGAGAGAGAGAGAGAGAGAGAGAGAGAGAGAGAGAGAGAGAGAGAGAGAGAAACATCAATGTGCAGTTGCTGGGGGCCGTGGCCTGCAACCCAGGCATGTGCCCTGACTGGGAATCAAACCTGTGATGCTTTGGGTCACAGCCCACACTCAATCCACTGAGCTACGCCAGCCAGGGCTATTAGTATTTTTTTTTATTTCTCTTCCATATGTTTAGTTGTCCTCTTTTAATTATCTGTTTAATTGCATTGTTTGACTGGTTTTCCTTATTCTCTCTTTATTGTACTTTAGCTTTCCTTCTTTCACTTCACTTGTTTTCCAATAACACACTACTCTTGATTGGGTACTTTCTATTCTGCTTATCCAAATCATGTATTTCTTGTCATATTATTGTTGTTCCAGTACTACTGTAAATTATATATATATATATTGTTGTTCCATACAATTGTAAATACTATACAGCACCCCTACCTGATCTTAGCCCACTTCACTATATTCCTGAGCTAATATTATTATTATTGAGGTTACCTCTATTCTCTCTCACAATATGCCTACTTTCTATCCTTTATTCTCACTACATTTCAACATCTAACCTTGCACAAGCACTCTGTGGCTAGTTGGGTGAAATCACAGTTAACGCTATATTTATCCAAAGAATTTCCTATCTCTTTTCTACTTGCTGATACTTTAAATCCCATAAAATAGTCTCCTGCTGTCTTAATCCATTTTGCCTTCCCCCTGCCACTGATCACATACAAGAAGAGGTGGGAACTGCAAACATTAGAATAAATGCTAGAGGAGAGAAACCACCAACAAAGGAACCACCAAAAGGTAAAAATCCAAGTACAACAAGAGAGCCCACACAAATAGAAGCGAGGGCAAACCTAGAATGTCCAGACAAGGAGATTGAAGAGACCACAGTACTGAACCCCACAGAATCCCTACCACAGAAGTTCACCCTACAAAGATAGCTAGCAAAGCGGAACATCAGGAAGCACAGATAGAAACAAAAAGAGTCACCTAAAACGGAGAGACAAAAAAAGAACATGCAATCAAAAGGAATGGAAGACTCCCCACTAAAGGAGCTAAATGAAATGGAGGTAAGCAAAATATCAGATATAGAATTCAAAATAATGGTTATAAAGATGCTCAAGGAAATCACAGACAACTTCAAGGAACTGAGTGAAAACTACAACAGTATGAAAAACAAAACAAAAACTATAAACAAAAACCAGGAAGAAATGAACAATAAAATCTTGGGGAAAAAAAAAACAACTAGAAGGAATTATAAGCAGACTGGATGAAACAGAGGATCGAATCAGTGAGACAGAGGACAAGGTAGAAAAAAACACCCAGATAGAGTAAGAAAAGGAAAAAAGACTTAGAAAGAACAAAGAGATGGCAAGGGAACTGCAAGATACCAGAAGGAGGAGAAGAAGAGCAAGGGATGGAAATCCTGTTTGAAAAAGTAATTATAGAAAACTTCCCAAATTTGATCAGAGAAAAAGTTACACAAATCCAGGAAGCACAGAAGGTTCCAACCAAGAGGAACTCAAGGAGTCCTACTTCAAGACACATTATGATTAAAATGGCAAAATTCAAACACAAAGAGAGAACCTTAAAGGCAGCAAGGGAGAAACAGGAAGTAACATACAAGGGTGCCCCGATAAGACTAGCAGCTGACTTCTCAATGGAAATGCTCCAAGTGAGAAAGGAATGGCAACAGATATTCCAAGTAATGTAAAACAAAGGCCTACAACCAAGACTACTCTATCCAGCAAGGCTCTCAATTAAAATGGAAGGCCAAATAAGAAGTTTCCCAGACGAAAGTCGTCTAAAAGAATACACCTACATCAAACCAGCTTTGCAAAAGATGCTAAAGGGATTACTTTAAGAAAAGGAAGAAAAAGAGTGAGAGAGAGAGGAACACAGGTGCAAAAAAAATGGCAATGAATAAGTACCTATTGATAATAACCTTAAACGTAAATGGATTAAATCCTCCAATCAAAACACATAGAACAGAGATTTCCAGCCAAGATGGAGGCGTAGGTAGACACACTGTGCCTCCTTGCACAACCACAATAAGGACAACAACAATTTAGAAACAAACAACCAGAACTGACAGAAAATTGAACTGTATAGAAGTCAGACAACCAAGGAGTTCAAATAGACACATTCATCCAGACCGTTAGGAAGGGTGGAGTCCCACAGCCCGGTGGAGAGGGGTCACAGTAAAAAAGGCAGTGGCACCCGGCATGCAAAGCATCCCAGGTGCGCAAGACCTCAGTAAGCGGACCCTGGGCTCGGGGTGGCAATGGGCAGACCCAGTAAGGCACTGCGTGCAAAGCAGCTGGCTGACTGGGCGGTCCCACATTTGCAGGCAGATAAACCAAGTGAAACTGGGGAGCCAGACAGACGGCAAAACCCAGGGTCCCAGCACTAGAAAATAGAGCCCTGGGGCACCGAATGAAAACACCTGTGGAGGATGAGGCGCAGGGAGACTCCCAACCTCACAGGAGAGTTTGTTGGAGAGACCCACAGGTTCCTGGAATATACACAAGCCAACCCACCGAATCAGTATCAGAAGGGCCCAGTTTGCTTGGGGGAAGTGGCAGAAGGGACTGAAATCTGACAGAGAGCAGAGCAAGCACCACTATTCCCTCTCGAACCCTGCCCCCACATATAGCATCACAACCCAGCAACTGGGCTGCCCCGCCCTGGTGAACACCTAAAGCTCCACCTCTCACTACATAACAAGTGGAACAAAACAAAACAAAAAAAATGGCCCAAATGGAAGAATTGATCAAAGCTCCACAGCAAATACAACTAAGCAACCAAGAGATAGCCAACCTATCAGATGCACAGTTCAAAGCACTGGCAATCAGGATGCTCACAGAACTGATTGAATTTGGTTGCAAATTAGATGAAAAACATGAAGGCTACGCTAAGTGAAATGAAGAAAAATGTACAGGGGACCAATAGTGATGAGAAGAAAACTGGGACTCAAATCAATGGAGTGGACCAGAAGGAAGAAAGAAACAACCAAATAGAAAAGAATGAAGAAATAAGAATTCAAAAAACTGAGGAGAGGCTTAGGAACCTCCAGGACATCTTGAAACGTTCCAAGATCCGAATTATAGGGGTATCAGAAGGGGAAGAGGAAGAGCAACAAGTGGAAAACTTATTTGAACAAATAATAAAGGAGAACTTCTCCAATCTGGCAAAGGAAATAGACTTCCAGGAAGTCCAGGAAGCTCAGAGAGTCCCAAAGAGGTTGGACCCAAGGAGAATACACCAAGGCACATTATAATTACCTTAGCCAAAATTAAAGATAAGGAGAGAATCCTAGAAGCAGCAAGAGATAAGGAGACAGTCACCTACAAAGGAGTTCCCATCAGACTGTCAGCTGATTTCTCAAAAGAGACCTTGCAGGAAAGAAGGATCTGGAAAGAAGCATTCCAAGTCATGAAAAGCAAGGACCTACATCCAAGATTGCTCTATCCTTCATTTAGAATGGAAGGGTAGATAAAGTGCTTCTCAGATAAGGTCAAGTTAAAGGAGTTCAGAATCACCACGTCCTTATTCTATGAAATATTAAAGGGACTTATCTAAGAAAAAGAAGATAACAAACATATATAGTAAAATGACAGCAAACTCACAATTATTAACAAGCACACCTAAAATAAAAACAAAAAGAAACTAAGCAAACAACTAGAACAGGAAGAGAACCACAGAAATGGAGATCACATGGAGGGTTAGCAACTGGGGAATCGGGGGAAGAGAGAGGGGGGAAAAGGTACAGAGAATAAGTAGCATAGATGGTAGGCAGAAAATAGACAGGGGGAGGGCAAGAATAGTATGGGAAATGTAGAAGCTAAACAACTTATGACTCATGGACATAAACTAAAGGGGGGAATGTGGGTAGGAGGGGGTGTGCAGGGTGGAGGGGAGTGAAGGGGGAAAATGGGACAACTGCAATAGCATAATCAATAAAATATATTTAAAAAAACAGTTCCATTTAAAACAGCATCAAACAATAAAATAATTAGGAATAAATTTAACAGAAGTGTGAAACTCCTATTCTGAATAGTACAAAAAACACACTGATGAAGTAAATTAAAGAAGACCTAAGTAAATGGAAAGAAATCCCATGTTCATACATCAAGACTTAAAATTGTTAAGATGGCAACATTTCCTATATTGATGTACAAATTTAATGAAATCCCTATCAAAATTCTATCTAGTTTTTGGAAACTGGCAAGATAATGCTAAAATTCATGGCTCAGAATAACAAAACAATCATGAAAAAGAACAAAGGTGGAGGCCTCACATTTCCTGGTTTCAAAACTTACTGTAAAAAATAAAGTTAAAATTAAAAGTACTTACTGTAAGGCTACAGAAATCAAGGCAGTATGGAACCAGCATACATATAGACATACAGATCAATGAAATACGATTAAAAATCCAAGCTAGAAAAAACAATTCAATGAAGGAAAGAATAGTCTCTACAATAAAATGTGCTGGGAGACCTGAATATCCACATGCAAACAAATGCAGCTGGATCTATATAACACCTTATCCACAGAATTAAGTCAAATGGATCAAAGACCTAAATGTAAGAGCTAAGCTACAAACCTCTTAGAAGACAGTACAGAGTCAGGCAAAGTTCAAATGTTATTTAAGAAGGGGCATCTAGGGAAACTCAAAGACAACAGGGAGACAAAAACAAGACATTAGAGGAGAGTTTAGCCTCTGATACTTACAGCTACAGTAAACACTAAACAGCCTAACTCCTAGTCCAATTAACAAAAAACTTCACACTATTCACCTTAATTCCTTTTGTCCAATGTATCATGTCTGGCTTTCAGCAAAAAATTAAAAGACAAGCCAAAGGTAAAAGCAGTTTGAAGAGGCAGAGCAAGTGTCAGAACCAGACTCAGATACAGTGCAAACATTGCAAATATCAGAACAAAATTTTAAAATAACTACAACGAATATGCTAAGGTCTCCAATGGAAAAACTAAACAACATGTAAGAACAGATGGGTAACATTAGCAGAGAAATGGGAACTCTAAGAAAGAATAAAAAGGAAATGCAATATATCAAAAAATCACTTAAACAGATGAAAAATGCATTTGATGAGCATATCAAACTGGACATGTCTGAGGAAGGAATCAGTGAGTTCAAAGACATGTCAACAGGAACTTGCAAACTGAAAAGCAAAAAGAAAAAAAAAAGAGAACCAAAACCCACAGACTATCCAAGAATATGGGATAACTGAAAGCAGTAACACACACACAGTGGGAATTTCAGAAGAAGAGAAGAAAAAGAAACAGCAGAAATATTTGAAGTACAAATGACTGAGAATTTTTTCAAAATTAATGACAGAACCAAACCACAGCTCCAGGAAGCTCACAACACCAAGCATGATGAATACAAAAAAATCTGTATCATATTCAAACTGCAGAAAATCAAAGACAAAGAAAAAAAACCTTGGAATAAACCAAAGAAAAAGAAAACACCTCACCTACAGAGGAACATGAGTAAGAAATATACCAGACTTCCCTTCAGAACCATGCAAGTAAGACTCAAGTGGAGTGCAACAATAGGTCCTACAATATTCCCTTGTAGAAGGGAATCCTGTTCAATCAGACACTTGCTAGTATAGATACTACCTCCTTTGGATGCTCACAGGAAAGTCAATTAAAAATTATACTGTGTTACAAGAAACCTCTCACAAGTTTCTGTGTCACAGTTCCTCAGGTCACAACAGATCTTGGCCCAAGAGGAAACCAATTCTCAGAAATTTTTTGCACTCCCAAAATGTACTAGTTCTATACATTTGGTATGCATAATGATGTGTAAAATAGTAAAAACTTTGAGATATTAAACTGACTGGGGAGTTGAGCCACTACTGTATGTTTACCCATTTCTTACTCCTATGCAAGATCTTAATAAACAATTATGACTTTTAAAAATATAGAAAAAACAATAGGTTACAATAGTGATTCTGAAATTTGAATGTACTGAATAATCATGTGACAAGTCCCAGAAAATGTGATTAAACAAGTCTGAGTTAGGGTCTGGAATCTGTCCTTTGTATTTTCTGACAAGCAGTTGAGTAATCTAGATGTGGATCCATAGACATAATAGTCCCAGGAACAACTATGAAAAGGCTAGGGATCTCAGTGACCTATGATTCTTTACAGGATCGATTTGCTGTGTAAGAAATGCTCAAGAGTACACATGTGTTTAGCCTAACTTTAGCCAGTATTATCCTACTGATTAAAACAACCTTGGTCAGAATTCCTTCTAATGCACAGGCTGTTGATCATCAAAACACTGAATGAGCCCCTATCTTGATGGGCTATTGAGGGCTATCTAGATGGGCTATCTTGATGGGCTATTTACAGAAGATAACGGACAGGGACAGCATGAAAAAATCTGGATCACTAAGTGCATGCTCAATCGACAGAAGTAGTTAAGTTAAATAATTACCCCATCCACAGATACCCATGTACTAACCCCTGGAACCTTAAAAGAGGCAATGTTACACGGCAAAATAAAATTAAAGTTGCAGATAGAACCAGAATTCCGAATCAAATGACCTTAAGATACAGAGATAATCCTGGGTTACCAGTGAGCCCGTGTACTCATGAGGGTGCTTGAGAGGCAGAACAGGGAGGCAGGTCAGAATCTAGACTGGCCACTGCTGGCTTTCAAGGTAGGAGGGGACACGAGCCAAGGAAAGAGGGCAGTCTGGAAGCTGGAAGAGCAAGGAAACCCACTCTCCCCTAGAGTCTCCAGAAGGACTGCAACACAGCTGATACCTTGATTTTAGTCCAGGGAGACCCATATTTCAAACTTTTGACCTCCAGAGCTGTTAAGATAATACATTTTGTTGTTCTAAGCCACCAAGCCTGTGGCAATTTATTACAGTAGCAATAGGAAATTAATGCATAAGGTAACAAATTACCTGCCCCGTCCACCCCCCCCCCCCACCACAAAACAACTAGATTTTCTTACCTGTATCCATTGGTCGTTCTGCATTTAAACTGTCTGTGCTGCCCTGATATCCACCTAGAGGTGTCTTTACTTGTTGATCAGATAATTTCCCAGTACTGACAGATCTAAAAAGAAGAGTGATATTAATAATGAAAAAGTATACTTAAAAAAACTCCAGACCTTTAAATAATAAGGATTTGAGCCAAGCCATAAAAGGGTTAGTGGGAAGTCAAAGAACAAGACAAAAAAAAGATACCAAACAATTCAAGGTAGAGATAAACTTCATTAACCCAAATAAAAGACAGAAATAGAATATTCAGGAAATTCAGAGCTCTGTATTTATAGTTAAAGAAAGCATCTATGGAGGACTTCCGGCCAAGATGGAGGCGTGGGTAGACACAGTGTGCCTCCTCGCACAACCAAAACTAAGGACAACAAAAATTTAGAAACACAAAAGCAACCAGAACAGAGAAAAATGAACTGTACAGAAGTCTGACAACCATTCACCCAGACCTGTAAGGAGGCGCGGAGTCAGAGGCCTATAGAGAGGGGTCGAGGGGCCCCGGGAGGAAAAAGTGGTGGCTGGCAGACGTGGGTGCAAAGGGTGCAGGCAGCAGTTGGCTGACCCCAGGCGCAGGGGCAGCTGACAGACCTGGTGGCAGACCCTGGGAGCGGGAGGCAATGAGCAGACCCAGTGAGATGCGCAAGGCAGCTGGCTGTCCCCAGTCACACATTCGAGCGCAGATAAACTAGGCGAAAACAGGCAACGACACAGACCGTGCAACCCAGGGCCTCAGCGCCAAGAAATAAAACCTAAAAACACCGATTGAAAACACCTGTGGGGCTGAGGCTGGAAGAATCTCCCAGCCTCACAGGAGAGCTCCTTGGGGAGACCCACAGGGTTCTAGAAAGTACACAAGCCCACCCGCCCGGGAGCCAGCACCAGAAGGGCCCAATCTGCTGGTGGGAAGCGGCAGAGGAGACTGAAGTCCAATGGAGGAGATGCCATTGTTCCCTCTCAGACCCTGCCCCCACATACAACATCACAACCCAGCGACTGGGGTGCCCTGCCCTGGTGAACACCTAAGACTCCGCCCCCTCATACGTATCAGGCTCGACAGACCAAAGGGAGGAGGGGGGAAGATGGCTCAAACAGAACTGAAAGCTCCGCAGTCTTTACTTTTAAGCAGCCGAGATAGCCAACCTATCAGATGCACAGTTCAAAGCACTGGCAATCAGGATGCTCACAGAACTGGTTGAATTTGGTTGCAAATTAGATGAAAAAATGAAGCCTATGCTAAGTGAAATGAAGAAAAATGCAGAGGGGACCAGTAGTGATGAGAAGAAAACTGGGACTCAAATCAGTGGAGTGGACCAGAAGGAAGAAAGAAACAACCAAACAGAAAAGAATGAAGAAATAAGAATTCCAAAAAACTGAGGAGAGGCTTAGGAACCTCCAGGACATCTTGAAACGTTCCAAGGTCCGAATTATAGGGGTATCAGAAGGGGAAGAGGAAGAGCAACAACTGGAAAACTTATTTGAACAAATAATAAAGGAGAACTTCCCCAATCCGGTGAATGAAATAGACTCCCAGGAAGTCCAGAAAGCTCAAAGAGTCCCAAAGAACTTGGATCCAAGGAGGAACACACCAAGGCACATCATAATTACATTGGCCAAGGTAAAAATGAAGGAGAATTCTAGAAGCAGCAAGAGATAAGGGGACAGTCCTACAAAGGAGTTCCCATCAGACTATCAGCTGATTTCTCAAAAGAGACCTTGCAGGAAATAAGGGGCTGGAAAGAAGTATTCCAAGTCATGAAAGGCAAGGACCTACATCCAAGATTGCTCTCTCCAGCTAAGCTTTCATTTAGAATGGAAGGGCAGATAAAGTGCTTCTCAGATAAGGCCAAGTTAAAGGAGTTCATCATCACCAAGTCCTTATTTTATGAAATGTTAAAGGGACTTATCTAAGAAAAAGAAGATAAAAAATATGAACAGTAAAAAAAAAGACATCAAACTCACAGTTATTAACAACCACACCTAAAACAAAAGCAAACTAAGCAAACAACTAGAACAGGAACAGAACCACAGAAATGGAGATCACATGGAGGGTTAGCAACAGGGGAGTGGGGGGGGAGGAGAGGGGGAAAAGGTACAGAGAATAAGTAGCATAGATGGTAGGTAGAAATAGAAAGGGGAGGGCAAGAAAAGTATGGGAAATATAGAAGCTAAACAACTTATGACTCATGGACATGAACTAAAGGTGGGGAATGTGGGTGGGAGGAGGTGTGCAGGGTGGAGGGGAGTGAAGGGGGAAAATGAGACAACTGTAATAGCATAATCAATAAAATATATTTAAAAAAGCATCTACGGTTTTCAGACATTATAAATGTACACAGTTCATATCCAGCTACTAAACTAATTTAATCTGTTGCTTTTATAATAGAAATAAACATACAATTACAGTTTTCATGTTGAACACTGGAAGGAAATGGGGTCTTTTACCTGCCAAACACAGCCTTGCTCTGCTGCTCAGCCTTCTGCCTCTCACTTCCTTGTGCTAAGAGACAATGAGAGCATTCTCGTGGGTCACTCCCATCTTTAGACTGTCCTTCAGGAGGCCCGTGACGAGGAGCCAGGGCTAGCAGGTTGGAAGATGCTTGTGTTTTAGGGATTTTGAAAGGAGCTATGGTCTAGAGAAACACAGGTAAGCTAGTTATTAGGAGGTATAGTGCTCAGTCTTGCCAGGCTGTGTGGCCCAGCAGTCAGGAGGAAACTCTGGAGTCCGTCAGACCTGGATTTAAATACTGGCTCTTCTACTTACAGCCTCTACAACTGTGGACAGTTCAGTGGAATAATGTCTATAAAGCATTCAGCAAGTACACAGAGCCTACATGTGCCTGGCACACAGCAAGTGCTCATTAAACTGTAGCTCTTCGCTTCATGAATCCTTTCCATAAAGTACTTACTATACTGGTTCATGACCTACTATAGAGAGTTCAGCTAAGCTACTCCATGGTATTGCACCTCCACATCCATTCTGCTTGGCCAAGTTGGCTATAGGGACCTTAATCTGACCCCAGCCCACTTGCAAGCACACAACCTAGATGGCAGTCCACAGCATCACAGCAAATGTAAGCTCCTAAGGTGATTCCCCGCCTCCCAGGATCTTCCCCGTCCACCCATTAGATCAGACCCCATGGAGCTTACCAGAACCCTGCCCTTTTGGTTTGAAATGACTGATCCAGTCTTAGCCAGGAACCCCACAACACTCCACCCATGAAGACCATGTGCACAGGTCTAGGTGCTGTCTCTCCCTGTCTGAGCCCTGTCTGCACTTCCCTGGACGCCCTCCTCCTGTCTCAGGGTGTGCAGGGTTTTTCTTTCAGGACCTGTGAGGAACAAACCTCTATTTCAATTTCTCTCATGGTCTGTCATGGAACCTTAGACCTCTATCTGGGACTCTGTGCTTCACTTTGCCAATGTTAATTTAACCAAGTCGTAACACTTGCAAAGGGTTTAATAAACACACCTTAGTAGGAGAGCCAATGATTGTTGGTAAAGGGGTTTTAAAGAACCAGTCGGACCCCCGTGGAGAGGACCCAGTGTGTTTGGTGGGAGAAGTCCCAAGGCTGCCAGGCCGGCCAGGCTGAGGTGAGCCACTGTGTGTGGCCCCCATGTGGGCTGGGCACACAGGGTCTGAGTGCTGCTTCCTCAGCTTCTGCTTGTTCTGGTGGGTGTCAGTGAGGATGGGAGCGCTTGGCAGCCTGGCCCCCAGTAGGAAGGACTGCGGTGACTGCGCCTGCAGCCCTGAAGAACCTGCCAAAGACATGGGTGCAGCGTTTACCCAAAGTGAAGAAGTATAGGGCAAAAACGTAAGAATTAAGAAGACAGTTCCTCAAATCAGAATTCCAATGTATGTCTTATTTTTCATGTGATATTCTAAAAGTGTTTACTTGGCAGGACACTATTTTTTGGCATCCTTTATAAAACAGTGACACTGTCATTGGAATTCTCAGGAGATCATAGATGTTTTTACCAGCAGCTAGCAAATAACTCAAATTAATGTAAGGTCTAATCAAACCCAACAAAAACTATATAGTAAATGGTTAAAGTTAATAAAAACAACAAAACCTACAATAAACAAGATGATCTGTCCATTTATATAAACACATACTTAAGTATATCAATGTATTATTCCCTTTTCTCACATTGCAACTAAAATAAACTTTTCAAACTAACCCAGAAAAAACCCTTATTTTTAAAAAATGTATAAAGTATAAGAAAGACAATTAGAAAGTACACCTTTCCTGAATTTTGTTTAAATATAACAAGCTGATGGATAATTTGTTGTCAATTTCATTAATGAAATTCATTTAAAAACATAAAGTATCCGAATTCTCTACAAAGAAAATACTTGTCCACAGATATTCTTGACCCTTCAGGGGATATGATATGAAGGGCGTGGGAGACAGTCTTATACGCTGCACACTTGGCAACAATAGGGGAACTGACCCACACAAACTTGTTGTCAACTTAAGGTTCACTAAGCCTTGAGCTCCAGTTACACATACATTCTTTGGCACTTCCTGCAAGCCAAACTACCACCAAGAACATTAAGAACATACAAATCTTGTTAGTGATCTATAACCATAATCTTTACAAAAACGAACACCAATAGGAATTTTTCCTACTACTGGCTACTCTTGGTTTAATCTCATCCTAAATTTGATATTCAAATCTTTCAGAACAGGGTTTGGCCAAACCCACCCACAGACACACACATATATGCATGCATATATGTGTATATTCATATACACACAAATATTGAAAATTATTGGCAAAATGCTATGTCTGGAGAAAGCTAAGTTTTATACTCTCCTGAGTAACACAGAATTCCTTTAACTGACCAACTCCTCAAATACGCATACAATAAGTTTTGACTTTTAAAAGTATAATTTAGCCCTGGCTGGTGTGGCTCAATGGATTGAGCACCAGCCTGCAGACCAAAGGGTGGAAAGTTTGATTCCCGGTCAGGAACACATGCCTGGGCTGCAGGCCAGGTCACAGTTAGGGGCACACCAGAGGCAACCACACGCTGATGTTTCTCTCCCTCTCTTTCTCCCTCCGTTCTTCTTTCTCTTAAAAATAAATAAAATCTTTTTAAAAAGTATAATTTACACATACCTTGGGAGGCATATGTTATATAATAAAGCAAATAAATGTTTCTTTTTTATTTGATGCTAACTGGTAGCTCTTAACAAGAATATTATTAATCGGCCCTGGCTGGTATGGCTCATTTGGTTGGAGCATAGTCCCATAAACCAAAAGGTCACAGGTTCCATTCCTGGTGAGGGCACATGCCTAGGTTGCAGGTTTGGTCACCAGTCGGGGAGCTTATAAAGAGGCAACCTATCAATGTTTCCTTCTCACATCAATGTTGCCCTCTCTCTCTCTCCCCATCCACCTCTCTTAAAATCAATAAGCATGTCCTCAAGTAAGGATAAAAAAAAACCAGTATTAATCCAAGTAACAGATTTTCATCCCCTTGAATGATTTTCATGATCTGTGTGACAATGACCAAAATCTAGTTAAGGTACTTAATTCCTAGGATTTATTTTCATAACAGAATCATATACCCAAAAAGAGATATTCTACTGCCTGACTGCTAAAACATAATGAACAAGATTCTAAAAAACAGGACAGGTGAGAAAATACTTCATACCAATTCTATTCTTTTAATAAGACCAGAAAAATATAACTCAAATCCACCTGTAACAGGCTTAAAATTATGACTGTACCAAATACACTTCCTACCTGATGAGTTTCGGCTCCTGGATTCATGACCCTGAGGATATCCACAGCAGCACTGGCTGAAGTGCTCAGGAATGGTACCAACTGTAAAGAGGGAAATGGGAAGAGGGGAATGATTCAAAGCCAGTAAAGAACAAAAACAGGCAACACATGCACAAATTGCACAGTATGATATAGTTTACAAATTTAATTAGCAAAGATTTAGTCTGCTAACACAGACTAAGTAATCACTGTACTGGGTACTGGGTACACAAAGATAAAAAAAAGTACCTATGATCTGCCTTAAAACAAGATCAGTAGGAAAGAGAGTCATGTAAACAAATCAATGCCTGTAACATACAAAGAGTTTGTACACACTGTGTGGGGCTTGTGGAGCTGACCAGCAGAACAGCTACTGTCCCTCTGAGCTACCATGTTCCTACTGCAGCATGCTCCTCAGGACTGTACCCAGTCACTAACTGCATGTGGTCGAGGCACTAATTCAGGCCTATTCAAGCAGGTCAGGAAATGTGAACAACTTAGTGCTCAGGACACTCCTTCAGCCTGGCTGAAATCTTCTTAGAATTCGCTATAGTCAGGACTCCTCTTTCCTTCCTCTCACCCTTATGGAGGTCACATCTGCATGGTGGACTGAATGGCTCCCTGTCAACTCCTGCTTCCTCCCCTTTGTCCATCACTGATTTCCCCAATCTCTCTTTCACACATGTCTGCACCTACCTTCTTTGTATGTAGCTCTAAGAACACAAACCAACAAAAAAGGAAAATTGGGGAAGACTTAAGGCAGTTTAAGTAGACAAGAGACATGTAAGATTTGTCCAGAAAAAGTCCAACCATTGTTAATATAATGAGAATGGCCCTGGCTGGTGTGGCTCAGTGGACTGAGTACTGCCAGCCAGCAAACGAAGCAATCGAAGGGTCGCCAGTTCGATTCCCAGTCAGGGCACATGCCTGGGTTGCAAGGCAGATCCCCCGTTGGGGGCGTGCAACAGGCAACCACACATTGATGTTTCTCTCTCTCTGACCCTCTGTCTAAAAGTAAATAAGTAAATCATTAAAAATATATATAATGAGAATGGTTTATATGACACGGATGCTACCTGGCAGCCACAGAAAGTGGATTGGAATGCACATGTGTGAACAATGACGACTTTACTATAACAGTCAGTGAAGGCAGTAGATGCCACTGAGTGAGCATGGGTCACATTCAAAATGACTGAGCAAGTAGAACAACAAATCTGCATCAAATTTTGTGTTAACTTGAACATTCCTCCACAGAAACTATTTATATGAGTCAGAAGGCTGCAGCAATGGGAAGCTGGTGACTGACAGCTTCATCATGCCAGCCTGAGAACTAAAAAGTCTCTGGTTCTATTCTCAATCAGGGCATATGCCTGGGTTGTGGGTTGGGTCTCCAGTTGGGGACATGTGAGAGACCACTAATCGATGTTTCGCTCGCACATCGATGTTTCCCTTCCTTTCTCCTTCCCTTCCCCTTCCCTCCAAAAATAATTAAAAATAAAATCTAAATAAAAAGAACAATTACAGGGAAACAACAGTAGAGTGGATTACGCTGAGAACCACATAATGTTTTGGAACATAAGGAAGCAAAAAACAACCAAGCAGAACAACAAGAAGAAGAGAATCTAAAAAGCATGAGGATAGCGTAAGCAGCCTCTGGGACAACTTCAAGTGTTCCAACATTTGCATCATAGAGGTGCCAGAAGGAGAAGAGAAAGGGCAAGAATCAGAAATCTATTGGAAAAAATAATGAAAGGAAACTTCCCTAATTTGGTGAAGGAAATAGACATGCAAGTCCAGGAAGAACAGAGAGTCCCAAACAAGATGGATACAAAGAGGCCCACTCCAAGACACATCATAATTAAAATGCCAAAGGTTAAAGATAAATTGAGAATCTTCAAAGATGCAAGAGAAAAGCAGTTACTACAGTGGAGTTCCTATGAGACTGTCAGCTGAGTCCTGGATTGTGTGGCTCAGGGGACTGAGTGCTGGCCTACGAACCAAAAGATTACCAATTAGATTCCTGGGTCAGGGGACATGCCTGGGTTGCAGGCCAGGTCCCCAGTTGGGGGCATGCAAGAGGCAACAAATCGATGTATCTCTCGCATACCAATGTTTCTCTCCCTCTCTTTCTCCCTTCCTTTCCCTCTCTCTAAAAATAAATAAAATAGCTCTGGCTGGTGTAGCTTAATGGATTGAATGCAGGCTACAAACCAAAGGGTCACTGCTTCAATTTCCAGTCAGGGCACATGCCTGGGTTGTGGGCCAGGACCCCAGTAGGGGGTGCGCAAGAGGCAACCACACACTGATATTTCTCTCCCTCTCTTTCTCCTTCCCTTCCCCTCTGCCTAAAAATAAATAAATGAAATCTTAAAAAAATAAAAATAAAATCTTTAAAAAAGAAAGACTGTCAGCTGATTTCTCAAAAGAAACTTTGTAGACTAGAAAGGATTGGCAAGAAATAAGCAAAGTCATAAAAAGCAGGGATCTATAGCTAAAATTACTCTACCCAGCCAAGCTATAATTTAGAATTAAAAAGCAGGTAATGAGCTTTCCAGATACAAAAAGGAGTTCATCATCACCAAAACATTATTACATGAATTATTAAAGGGACCTATTTAAGAAAAAGATCAAAACTATGAACAATAAAATGGCAATAAATACACATCTATCAATCTAAAAAACAAACTAAGCAAAAAAGAACAGAAACATAATCATGGATGTGAAGAGCATTTTGACGGTTGCCAGATGGGAGAAGGGTTTGGAGGAATGGGTCTGAAGAGATGAGGAAATTAAGAAGTTTAAATAGGTAGTTACAGAAGAGCCATGGGAATATAAAGTACAGTATAGGAAATGGAGTAGCCAAAGAAAATACTCATGACCAATACACATGAACAAGGGTGTGGGGATTGCCTGAGGGAGCAGGGAGTATGGTGTAGAGGGAGGCAAAGGGGGAAAAATCAGGACAACTGTAATAGCATAATCAATAAAATATAATTTAAAATAAAAAAATAATGAACCCAAATCTGAAATAAAAAATAAAAAGAGCTTCAAGACCATCTGGAACAGGTGATGTTCCAATACTAACTTAAAAAAAATAAACGTTATCATTGTGGTTTTTTTGTTTTGTTTTGTTTTGAAATCAGGGCTTCTGAACACTGCTTCAATCCTTCTTGCTCTACCTCCTCCCAAGATTTCTTTCTGTTCCCTGTGAGTCCTACAGCAGCAGTTCTGGCATATTGTAAATACAGTGGTCCTTCAGATCTCATCATTAATTCACTCCAGAACTTATGACGAGTGACAAACCTGACCAGTACCGAATGTAATGAGTGATGAAGCATTTTCTTTTGCAGGGCAGTGTTGTAACTCATACACGTTAGAGCAAGTGCAGTGAATCCTGAGCAAACACTGAGTGCTGAAACATTTTCTTTTCATCAAAATGCAGCGAGTACAGGGTTTAGCAAATTCTAAAGCCGACAAGTTACCAAGGTGTGCCTATGTGTGTATCTTTTTTTTTTTTTTTTCAATTTTGAGATCTGCCAGCACTGGGCCCTCTCAGTACTACCTTTCCTTCCCTACCTTATCAATGCTGTTTCTCACAAGTTCTGCTATCTTGGGTGCTCTGGCCTCTCTCCTATGTATTCTGAAGTTGAAGCATTTTCTTTTTCTCTTAGTTCACTAAAACTCTCCTTTGAGGTGTGTGTTTATGTTTGGTTGGGTTTTTGTTGTTTTGCTGTTTGCTTCTACTTTGTTTTAGCATTGTTGTTGTTGCTGTGCACGGTTTCCAGGAGAGGTGGGAACCTGTAACGAAGCTGTCATCCTTTTCCTCTTGGGGCTCTCCGACCATGGATAGATGCAGCACAGTGCTGCTATGTACACTATTGTCTTTTCAACCTCATAAATCTGAGTGTTATGTACTTAGGGTTTCTGACTTTGTATTTAGAGCCCAAACCCAATGGAGATACTTTTTATCCATAAGATCCTTTTGTATTATTATATTTCCAACAGACATCCTAGCAGATTAACACAGAGATTCTCAAGCGTGATCAGGAAGCAGGTATACTTGGAGGAGTGGGACATGGATTGAAATCAGCTGAGACTCACCGCCATTGTGAGCCAATGTTCCCAAAGAGAGTGTCATGTCAGATTTATCATAGTGAAAAAGGATGAAAACAATTGCTTTAAACTCTCCTTACCCAAAGGGGAAGGTGAATAAGGCCTGGAAGACCCAGTAGAGAGTCTTCGTCCGACTGTTTGCACTGTGTCTGCTGGCGCTGGGGAGCAGGATCCCACACGGAAAAAGCCCATTGGGCTGGTGTTAGACCTCCGTACCATTGCAGATCTGAAAAGAAAAATATAATGACTTCCTCTCTCATAGGTTCTATGGCTATTTCTGTATTTTCTCCTGAAACTTCCTAGAAATATGCCATGGAGTAGATATTTAAAAAAACATGTAACCCATGTGGTGATTGCAATGTGTGTGTGGGGGGGGGGCCTGCTGGGGTGGAGATAGAAGAGGGTCCAAGAGGATAAATGGTAATGGAAAAAAATACAATAAAAAACAATGTTAAAAAGGTAATACAGTTATATGCAACAAACATATAATTACATTTAGTGGTCTCCCTCTTACCCTTGCATCCTGTCTAATTCTCAACACTTCCGTAATCCTACTCAAAAGGTTACCACTGTTTTTGGTTTCTGATGTGCTTCTAGAGTTCTGTAATTCAAACACAAACTAAAAACTGAATATACAGCTGACCCCTGAACAACACAGATTTGAACTACACAGATCCACTTACATACAGATTTTTTTCAGTAAATACTGTAAATGTATTTTCTCAACAATATTTTCTTCTCTCTAGCTTACTTTATCACAAGAATACAGTAAATAATACATAAAACATACAAAATATGTGCTAATCGACTGTTTATATTATTGGTAAGATTTCTGGTCAACAGCAGGCTATTGGTAGTTAAGTTTTTGGGAAGTTGAATTTTTGACTACACAAGGGGTTGGTGCCCCTAAACCCTACACTGTTCCAAGGTGTGCTACATAATCATATTTTCATCTTGTTTTAACAAAGGTAATGTTATATAGAACAGCCATTTTCAATTTTGGGAGTCTTAGGTCCACATTACATTTAAATTGCTGAAGATCCCAGGAAGGTTTTGTTCATGCAGTTTGTGTCTATTGAAAACTGAGAATTTTTTGTAATTATCAGTTCATTAAAAGTATGCTTATTACATGTAACATAATTATGAAAAATAATTATATCTTCCAAAACAAAATAAATTAGTGAGAAGCATGGTATTATTGTATATTTTTGCAAATCTCTAATGCCTGGCAATAGGTGACAAGTGGATGCTCATAACCATTTCTACACAAAATCTATTACACCACATGAAGTACATGAAGGAAACCAGACTTACACAAATACTTAATTAGAAAGGGGAGGGATAGTTTGGTAGTCTTTTCAGATACTTTTCTTTGATACTAGATCAAAACTCAGCAAGTGGCCATTTCTAAAAGATTAGTCATGGTATGGAACCACCTCAGGGAAATTACGTACTCTGTTACATTAAATTCCATTCTTTGGCAAAGTATCTTGTCCTTGGAATAAATCTTTCATCCATGCATGAGTACTTTTAAACATGGTCATTTAGAAAATATTGGTTGACTGAGTTATGCAGATAATCCAAATGTTGACACATTATACGACATCAAAAAGTCACATTCATATCAAAATATCATCACCAGTCTTAACAGAAATGGCTGTCAATAGGTAACAGAAGCTGTAAAGTTCACAGTAGTGAATGGAAGTTTTCCAAAATTCTAATTTTTACCCAAGAGCTGATATTAATGTAACTTGTTTTCTTCTCCTTTTCTTTAAAAAAAACATTTATTTTTAGAGAGAGGGGAATAAAGGGAGGGAGAGACATCAATCAGCTGCCTCTTACCTGTGCCTTGACCAGGGACCAGCCCACCCAGGCATGTGCCTCAACCGGGAGTGGAACCGGAGGCCTTTTGGTTTGCAGGACAATGCCCAACCCACTAAGCCATACCAGTCTGGGCTATGTCACTTGTTTTCTCTGAAGTGACAGACTTAGTTGTCTTTGACAAAATGGCTGCCAACTACTCATAATCAGTTTTGTTCTTTCAAGTAAAAATGGTGTTCCATGAAAAAAGTGACTCCTTGGGCTTGCAACTAAAACAATCTTACAAGTGCTTTTCCTTAAAACAACTACTCCAATGTACAACAAAAGTGATTTATGCCAAGATTTACTGAAGATTTTCAAAGAAAACCAGTAATTTTTACTGCTGCTTTTAATTCCTTGGCACTGCAAGTGTATGATGGTAAAGAACAAAAATTTTAATAGAAAAAAAATTAGAAAGTTTTAAAATACCAGCTTACCTGGGAGAACCATGTGGATTTGTGCCAGAGCAGGCAGTAGACGTAAGATTCTGCTCTATGCGCTGATAATTCTTTATCTGAGTAGGAACTGGAATTGGTGCTGTTTCACTGTGAGGTGACACAGTAGGCGGACACTGCCTGCAACCACAATTTGTTGAAAAAGAAAGAAATTCAAATGAGACCATTTTTCTTTCATTTGACCCATTGGTGACACAGAAAATTTTAAAGGATGCCAAATGATCACTTCTATATGTAATCAGAAAAACGACCATATTACAAAAAATATATAAAGCAAAAAAAAATCTCATTTTCATTTAAAGAACTTTCCTGGCATTCATATACATATTGAGGACTAGGAATTTTAACAAGAACTGGAAAAACATTCCTCTACAACAAGAAAAGTAGGTAGGCAAAACTCAGTTTCATCTAGTCACATTCTGCTATTAATTATTATGTGAGAGAAAAACAGAATTTCTAGGGAAAAAGGCAGGGTAAATGAACAGGAAATTCAGAAGCAAGGATAACCAGACTATTTCCAAAAGTTATGAACGCAATACGCACCAAGGAACCCTGACTTTTATGAAGACAGAAAGTACACTGTGTAACTCTCAAAGCATGGAACTGATTTGAGCTCCAAATTTTTAAGTGTTAGTGTTTGATTTCTTAATAGCCTCTTCCCTTGATTTTCATAAATTCAGAAACAGTATGTCCTTAGATGACTTTCAATTAATTTACAACATACCTTGAAACATCAAGAATAAAACAAGGCCTTAACAAAGATGACTTATTTCATTATTCTGCCCTGTATAGTTCTAAAAAAGTCACAGGAATCTCCCACTTTCTCCCAATTACATTACAGATATAAACAGATTATATAGCTATCTAAACAAAACTATGATTATCCATTACTGTGTCACTATAGAACTTTTTAAACCATTAGAGTTCTTTATATTTAAATCAAAAGAAAATTTCATCTGTAGTCGAGATGTTAGTTGCTTTCCCAATAGCCACTCATCCATTCTCCCTTACTATCAGAACTCAAATTTTATGGAAGGTAGTAATTTGCCCAGTTAAATTATGACATATCCCAGACTTCCTTATAATACTGAGTAGTCAGAGGTCTTTCTTGGTCAATAAGATATAAGGCCAAGGTGTCCAACCTTTTGGCATTTCTGGGCCACAATGGAAGAAGTGTTGTCTTGGGCTGCACATTAAATACACAAACACTAAAGAAAACTGACCAAAAAAAAAGGTTTTAAGTAAATTTACAATTTTGTGTTGGGCTGTATTCATAGCCATCCTGGGCTGCACACGGCCCAAGGGTTGGACACTAAGGCTAAGTCTTTTATCCATTTTTCCTCCTACCCGAAACGTGAACATGTTTGATGAAGCTTCAGCAGCTATCTTGGAACCATGAAGAAAAGGCCAAAAAAATTAGAGAAAACTTCCTTGAGCCACAGAAAAGGCAACAACTATTTATCTTGACTTCTCTTCATGTACGGAAACAAAAGCTTTAGTGTTCAACGACACTATAGTCAGGACCCTGCTGTTTATAGTCAAGTGGAATTCCTGACTGATACACCATTCAAAATAGTTCTCACTATTTTTCACAACTTAATTCTATTATCTTTTAAATACAATGATTTATTTGTTTTTTAATATCTATACATCTGATTGTAAAGTTTACCTATAAACTAAAAGCGAAACAAAACACTTCTGCTTCTCAAAACTAAACAGCTTTACAAGACTTTACTAAACAACTCTGGAGTCTGCAACCCAGTGCGCATACAGGCTGACTGCCCGAGTTGCTCAAGAACAGAATAACCAACACAGTCATCAAGTAGCAGCAGGTGAATGAACAAATGCCATCTTTCTACTGTCTCAGCTTAGTAAATACATAATCAGCTAGTAAAGCATGTACATCTCAAAATTTTTATTTATTTTTAAATATTTTTATTGAATTTATTGGGGTGACATTGGTTAATGAAATTATATCAGTTTCAAGTGTGCAGTTCAATAATATATCATCTGTATATTATATTGTATGTTCATCACCCAAAGTCAGGTCTCCTTCTGGCACCATTTAACTCCTCTTTACCCTGTTCTAAATGTTCCCACCATACTGTTGTCTGCGTCTATGAGGATTTGTTTTTTCTTCTGTTTAATCCCATCACCCTTTTCACCCAGCCCTCAATCCCCAACCCCCACCCCTCTGACAGCTGCCAGTCTATTGTATCTATTAGCCTGTTTCTATTTTGTTCATTAGATTCCACCTCTAAGTGAGACCATATGATATTTGTCTTTCACTGGCTAGCTTATTTCACTTAGCACAATACTCTCCAAGTCCATCCATGCTGTTGGAAAATATAAGATTACCTTCTTTTTTTATAGCCACATAGTATTCCATTGTGTAAATGTACCACAGCTGTTTTATCCACTTATCTACTGATAGACACTTGGGCTCTTTCCAGATCTTGGCTATTATAAATAGTGCTGCAATGAACATAAGGGTGCATATATTCTTTTTGAATTAGTGATTGGGTTTATTCAGATATATTCCCAGAAGTGGAATCGCTGGGTCATAATGTAGTTCCATTTTTAATTTTTTGAGGAAATACCTTCCTGTTCTCCATGGTGGCTGCACCAGTCTGCATTCCCACCAACAGTGCGTGCAGGTTTCCTTTTCGCCACATAATTGCCAACACCTGTTGTTTGTTGATTTATTGATAATAGCCATTCTGATAGGTGTGAGGTAATATCTCATTGTGGTTTTTATTTGTATCTCTGGTGACTAGTGACATTAAGCATCTTTTAATTAGGATTTTTTTTAACTTTTACATTGTCAGGTTCTAAAATCTTCCTGATAATCACCAAAGGGAACTTAAGAAGCTGGATAAAGATACTCTAAGATCTAAACTTAGCAACTTCATAATTTAAGGCATCTGTCTCAGGGAATCCCAAGCAACCAGCTGGCTTCTCTAATAACTCTGGTTCCTACCTTTCCAGCATACCAGGAGATGAAAGCCATGGCACATGTTCTGTAATGTCTCAGTTACTGAACAGCACCTTTGAGTAGACTTGCTCAGTCTAAAGTCTTCCCTGGACAAATCCCCAGAGTTCCAGCTATCAAAGACCACTGCAGTTACTTTTCTGTCTAGCTTTACATTAACACCAATATTTAACCATTACCCAACTCCCTAGCCCAACATGAAGAGAGAGAACACCTATCTATGTAAGCCCTAAGTTTCCAGCTGGTCCTCACTTCCACTAGGTCCTGTAGTTCAAGGATTCTCTATGTGAAAAGTCATCTTTGACCCACATGGAATACCAGGAAAACTAAGCAGTCTGTTGAAAGTGTAACACAATCATATGTCATTCTATCTACTCTCACAAATGCTGAGAGAGAGAGAGCAAAAATGCAAATGGACAAAAAAAGATGAGGAGATTTCATGACCATGTCTTCAAATTCACAACCTGTACAACAGCAGATTCCTAATTGTCCCTCTCCATTTTAGAAAGACTCCATGAAAAAAAACCCAAGGGGTTAAGTGATCAGGATGGCACTAATACAGCTAGAATATAATACCATGGACAAAAAGAAGAGGGAAGGGAAGGATCTATGCAACAAGAGTTCCCAGGAAGTCCAATCTCTGCAATCAAGTGCCAAGCCAGAGCTGTCAGCTCATCCTCACAGGGCTGTGGCTAAGGGAATAGGAGTAAAAGAGAAGTAACTGCCTAGGCTGGTAAACAAGCCCATAGCTTCAGGTGAAAAGCAAGTGCCAAACCCATTAAGTAAGGGGCTAGTGTCTGTAGGGCCACAAATATAGGAATCCATTAGAGATGACTCACTTTAATGCACCCTGTGTTGTGCACACATTGGGCCTCCATCAAAATTCTTATATACTAAAACTAAAAACAAAAGGGAGGGAGGGAGAGTAACAACAACAAAAATTTTAAAAAACAAAAATTGTTTAATTAAAAAAATTCTGACCCTGGCTGGCGTGGTTCAATGACTTGAGTAACGGCCTGTAAACCAAAGGGTCTCTGGTTCAATTCCCAGTCATGGCACATGCAGATTGGGCCAGGTCCTCAGTGGGGGCACATGCGTGCAAGAGGCAACCATGCACTGATGTTTCTCTCCCTCTTTCTCCCTCCTTTCCCCTCTCTAAAAATAAATAAATAAAATCTTCAAAAAAGGATTCTGATATCCTAACTCCTATGCCTGTGTCTGCATTTCTGTCTGTATGCACAAGGAATAGATATCCCACTCCCTTCACATACTGAAGGCTGTCATATGGGTAGTGAAACACTGAGAAGTGTTTCTTTAGGTGAAAATGCACTTATTAGTGAAAAAAGTTCAAGAATTATACTTTAGGAAGAGAAGCTGAGAAAGGAGGCAAAGGCAACTCAAGAAGAAAAAATGGCAGCAAATCAAAAGTGAAAACCTGGAAATATGAGGCCTGTCTGAAAAAAGTCCAGCCATTGTTAATATAATGAGAACGGTGTACATGGCATCTATGTATCCTGGCAGCCAAACAGAGTAGACTGGGATGCACATGCATGAACAATGACAACTTCACTGTAGTAGTCAGTGGAGGCAGTAGGTGACATTGAGTGAGCACATGTACCATGTGGCCATCACATTCAAAATGACTGAGCAAATAGAGCAATGAATCTAAATCAAATTTTGCATTAAGCCTGAACATTCCTCTTTGGAAACTATTCAGATGATTCAGAAGGCCACAGCCATGGGAAACTGACATTTGGTAGCTTCATCATGACAATGAGCCCACTCATGCATCTCATCTTGTGCAGAGGTTTTTGGTGAAACATCAAATCATCCAGGTGACTCTGGCCCACTACAGGCCAGATTTAGCACCCTTCGACCTCTGGCATTTCCCAAAACTAAAATCACCTTTGAAAGGAAAGAGATTTCAGACTGTCGATGACATTCAGGAAAAATGCGATGGGACACCTGATGGTGATTGACAGAACTGTGTGAGGTCCCAAGGTGCCTATTTTGAAGGGGACTGAGGCATCATATATAATTATCATACTTAATTATATCCTTAGCTCTGGCTAGTGTGGCTCAGTGGACTGAGTGCCAGCCTGTGAATCAAAAGGTTGCCAGTTCAATTCTCAGTCAGGGCATATGCCTGGGTGTGTGGGCCAGGTTCCCAGTGGGGGAGTGGGGGCAGATGTGAGAGGCAACCATATGTTGATGTTTCTCTCCTCCTCTTTTTCCCTCCCTTCTCCTCTCTCTAAAAATAAATAACTAAAATCTTTTCTAAAAAATTAATCTTAATAAAAATAAAATAAATAAATTTTAAAAACTTATCCTCAAAGACGGCAGAAAACAAGTCTTCGCAAAATTTGTTTATCCTCTTGGCTCCAAAACTGCGCATCAGGTACTCCAGGGTGCCTCTGCTACTCAGAGGGTGCTCTAGAGTGCATTATATTCTTTAAGTAAACATAAAGATGCTCAGGACAAAGTACCACTACTCTAAACTAAATTTACTATTAAGATCTTTGGGCAGAACTATGCAACGAATGCAACTGTTAGGTATTTTATTAGCATAGAAGCATCACTAAAAATTACTGAAACACTATGGGAACTTGTAGCTTTACATATTTTACTGATAAACTACCACATGGTCCAAAATTCCTAGCTCAATTTGAAGTTTTTCCTATTGCATTTTATTGTTTTTCCTATTTAAATAAATTCCCTCAAAGTGCTGAAATGCACCAACACTATTAAGAAGTTGTTACCAAATTTTCAAGGGCATGTGGTAAGCTTTCCTGAGTAACCTAGTGTTGGGAACTGCCCTGCCTGGTTTCAGAAGCTGTAACCACCGCCCGCCCCCCATGGCTCAGGCTGAGAAAGCGACCTTCAGACCATAAGCCACTAAGCAGACAAGGCTTATCTCCCTGGCAGGGGCGCCACTTCTGCTCCTTTTACTTCATCCATAACTGGCCCCCAATGCTTGCTCCGTTAACCAATGACAGGTAAAATTCCCCAAGGGGGGAATGACCTAAGACAGGCATGATCACGTGGAGGCCCCAAGGAAGGACTTGGGGACTACAGCAAAAGGGGGTGATGGACCCTTGCCCCTCGGCTATGACATGGTCTGAGTCCTCATTCTGTCTGCAAGAAGTCTCCTAATCTCTTGGCTGCCTTACTACCCCTGCCTGACTTAAGCCTACGACAATGCCGTAAGCCTGAAACAATGCTGGTGGTGGGTACTGCCTTGTGCTGTAAAGGGCAGGTTCCCTAGGGCAATCAGGCCTAAGAAAGAATATGTAAAATCCAGTGAAACCTGCTTTGTTTAGAATGCTCTCAATTAAATAAGGGTCCAAGCAAGAAGTGAGTTTGTTCCTCAAAGTTTCATAGCTCTTTAGCTATCTGACCCTGACTCAAAATAGGCCCTCACAGTTCTTTGTTATCTATTGTTTGATCCTTACTGCCTGACAATGATTAATGAGCTTTACCTGTATTCTTGTGCAAACAAACCCAATAAGAGCCCATTGAGGAAAAGGCTCTTGGCCCTTCTCCTTTGAGAGATCAGCCACCTTTCCTCCCCAAGCAGATCATGTCTTGGTAGACTTACTCACATCCATGGTGGACGGGGGGAGCTTAGCCCACAACCTAGTAGGTTTATATTGTACAGCTGGCATTCAGTGAGGAGAAAGGTCAGCAATCTGGTCAGTAATGTCAAGAAGTACAACTTTATAAACCTTTTCAGAAGATAAATGAAATGAAAACCTCAAGGGAACAGGTACTTTGAAATTACTACCAATACAGCTAAGGTAAGAAAAGAGTCATTCAAGTGTGGCTCACAAGTGTCTACCTTTTACATGACACTATAAATTCATCCTATGCTCCTAACCTAAGCAGTGCTTTCCTGAAACAGCAGACTAAATTTGTGCCTAGATAGCCAAAGTACTACAGGCCAAAAACTTCAGATGCCAAGACTTTCAAGGGCTTTAGTTAAACTCAACCAACATGTACATAGATTTCCCTCAATAGGTCCTACAAAGTAAAATTCTATATCCTGAATTATATTTTCCTAATTGTCAGGATGGCAGGGTAGGACAAACATGGCAGCTGAACTACAAACATGGTGGCTGAAACAAACATGGCATCTGAACTACAACCCAGAAAAGACGGCTGACGTCAAACCAGGGCACGAGGAGAACCACCAATGATATGTTGCCGCTTTCTTCGGAGGGGACCAATCCCCAGCTCACACGGAGAGGGCCAACCAAAATAAAACCCCACCACATTCCCCATCTGCTCGCAGCTTTCTCAGCCTCACCAGAGGGGCCAAGAAAGAAACGTCGCCCGGGTGCACAAACCCCAATAAAGCTCTATACTGCCTAATTTTGTGGCTGATTGACATTTATTCCTAGGAGGAGCGTAAGAAAACCTTTCACTAATATATTAAGGGAGATACAAATTTGTATAAGGAGATACAAAACCTTAATGGCCCCATGAAGAATAAGTGTTTCATCTACAGGAAACTATTTTAATTTTTCACACAGCATAATTTTAAATATTATTTTTATATTTATGTTTTCAGTTGCACTTAATATCTTGTGGTAGAGTGTATGATTTTTTTCCCCAAAATATTCATTACATCTCTCTGGATCTACTTTTGCATCTCTGGTGTACGTCCTGTCACAACACCTGAGAAGCAGGTTGGAAGCACAGCTCCTATTTGGGACATGCTATCTTCAAAGCAGAGAAAAACAGACTGGTGACAGACCAGCTTTCAGAGCCATTATGTAGTTCTGCCATCAACTCTTTCCCTTCTCCATTGAGAACAGCATGTCCTAAATTCTTGTAGAGAATCTAAGTGACAAAAACACCAACAACCTGCCCCAAAAACTATGTTAATAGACACACAATAGATAAAAATGCAGTCTGTGACATGAGTAACAGTAAAGGGGGGAGTATACTCCTATAATCTCAGTAGAAGTAGAGTTTTTGTATACAATTGAAGTTATCAGTTCAAAATAGAATTGTTATAACTTTAAGATATTTTATGTAATCGCAATGATAACCACAAAGAATACATCTATGGAATGTACACAATAGAAATGAGAAGAGCATCAAGGTATGTCACCACAAAAGAATCAACACAACACTATAAAAGGTAGTAAGTATGAAAGAGAGAGACAAAAAACATCATAAGACAAAGAAGAGTAACAAATGACAATGAAAAATCTTTCCCTATTACACTAAAAGTGAAAGGATGGAAAATGATACTTCGTGCAAATGATAACCAAACAGAACAGGGGTGGCTAAAGTATTGATAAAATCAGAAAAAATAGACTTTCAGTCAAACACTGTTACAAGAGACAAAAATGATGTTATACAATAAAAAGTTCAATTAATTAGGAAGATACTGTAATTATAAATATGTTTGCACCAAACATCACCACTCCCAAATATATAAAGTAAATATTGACAGATCTAAAGGAAGAAATAGACAATTCTACAGTAATAATTGTATACTTCAAGTACCCCACTTTCCATAATGGATAAAACAACCAGACAAAAGAAAAAATACACAAGCTTGAACAACACAGGCAAGTGAATCTAACAGACATACACAACACTCCCACCAACAGAAAAACAGTGCATTCTTCTTAAGTGCACACAAAACATTTTCCAGGACAGGTGACATGTTAGGCCACAAAACAAATCCTGACAAATTTTTAAAAATTCAAGTCATAAAAAGTATCTTTTACAACCACAATGAATAGAAACTAGAAATCAACAATAGTAAAGGAAAACTAGAAAAACATGCAAATACATAGAAATTAAACAGGACACTCTTAAACAACCAATGGGTCAAAGAAGAAATCACAAAGAAACCAGAAAATATCTTGAGAACAATGAAAATGAAAAGACAACATATCAAAACTTATGGATACAGTGAAAGTAAAACAAAAGTAAAAGTTATCAACACCCACATTAAAAAAGAATGTTCTCAAAACAACAGTTTACCCCTCAAAGAACTAGAAAAAGAACAAACTCAATCCAAAGCTAGCAGAATGAAGAAAATATAAAAATTGGAGCAGAGATAAACAAAATTGAGAAAAATAGAAAAAATATTTAAAAATCAAAGAATTTAGAAGTTGGCATTTTAGAAATTCAACTAAATTGGCAAAAAACTTCAGCTAGATTAAGAAAAAAAGGGAGAACAGTCAAAATCAAAACTGAAAGAAGGTAATAGGGGAACTTAAGGGTTGAAGATTTTAGCAGTAGTTGATAAGTTAAGTGACTAATGCATGTAAAAAGCTGTTGTTCCAGGAACTGGAATGACTGACTCCAGGAGGTGACAAGCAATTCAACCTTAGTACCTCAGAGGGTCTACAAGCCATTTACTTGGTATCTGAGCCATTGTGTTCCAGGGAGGGAACACCTGAGATGCAGATAAGAAATGTTGATCAACAGATGAAGAAGTAATAGAAAAATCACTGCCAGACTGCAACTTTTATCCAATTAACCTTTTTCCCAAACCCCTTACCTACCCTTCTATCCAATTAATCTTTTCTTAAACCCCTTACCCACTCTTTCTCCTCCTTATAAAAAGGTCAGCTTGAAATGAGATGAGAGATGGTTTTTGAGGGTACATAACCAGCTCTCTTCTCAGACTGCCAGCATCTGAATAAAACACCCATAAAGATTCAATCCTTGTCTCTACTCATTGGTTCTGGTAGTGACAGGTAGCATGAATGCTGACTTTTCTGGTTTCAAAGGGACATTTCAACTAATGCCACAGATACGAAATTAATAAAAACAACTGATTACCAACAAATTGGATAGCCTAGAAGAATGGATAAATTCCTACAAACACACAACCTATCAAAACTAGATCATGGTGATTTATACCAAACATTTAAATAATTAACACCAACATTCCTCAAACTCTTCCAAAGAGTTAAAAAGGGGCAGTCCCAACCCCATTTACACTCCCAAGAGTTCAGCATTACCCAATTCCAAAGCCAGACATAGACACTACAAGAAAGGAAAACTACAGAAAAATATCCCCAAATGAAATTTGATGTAAAAATCCTTAAAGAAATACTAGCAAACCAAATTCAACATCACATTAAAAGGATCATACACCATGGCCAAATGGGACTTCTAACACCACATTAACAAAATAAAGGATAAAAACCACATGATTATCTCAACTGATTCAGAAAAAGCATTTGACAAAATCCAACACCTTTTCATGATAAAAACATCCAACAAACTAGGAATAGAAGGAAATTATCTTAACATAATAAAAGCCAAACATGGAAAGCCCACAGCTAACATCAAACGCAATAGGGAAAACTTGGAAAATCTTTCCTCTATCATCCAGAACAAGACAAGAATGCCCATTCTCACCACTTCTATTCAACACAGAATTCCTAGGAAGAGCAATTAGGTAAGGAAAAGAAATAAAAGGCATTCAAATTAGAAGGAAGAAATAAAATGATCTGTGTCCACATATAACATTATCTTAAATGTAGAAAACCCTAAAGATTTTTCATACACAAAAAATACATAATATATATAAAACCATTTTTAACAGTTCACAAATTTAGCAAAGTTGCAATACAAAATCAACACACAGAAATCAGCTGTGTTTCCATACACTAACAATGAATGATACAAAAAGGAAATTAAGAAAACAATCCCATTTACAATAATATCAAAAAGAATAAAATATCTAGAAATACATTTAACCAAAAAGGTGAAAGATCTGTATGTTGAAAACTACAAAACAATGCTGAAAGAAATTAAAGACATCCCATATTCAAAGACTGAAAAACCTAACATTGTTAAGATGTCAGTATTGCCCAAAATGCCAATCCTTATCAAAATCCCAATGGCATTTTTTTAGGCTAGAAAAATCTACCCTAAAAATCATGTGAAATCAAGGTGCCCTGAACAGTAAAAACAATCTTGGAAATGAAAAACAAAACTGGAGGTGTCACATGTCCCGATTTCAAAATATATTACTAAGCTACAATAATCAAAATAGTGTGATACTGGCACAGAGACAGACTTAGAAACCAATGGAACAGACATCCCAGACACAGTGCCTTGCATCTTCAGCAAAGGTGCCAACTCCACCCAACAGGAAAAGGGCAGTCTCTTCAGCAAATGTTGCTGGAAAAACTAGATATCCATATGGAAAAGAATGAGGTTGGATCCTTACCTTACACCATATTAAAAAGTTAACTAAAAATGAATTAAAAATCTAAGCATAAGACTCAAAAGTCTTATCTCCTAGAAGAAAACATAAGAGAAAATCTTCATGCCTAATTACTGAAGTAGGCAATAATTCTTGGATATGGATACCAAAAACACAGGTAACCAAACAAAAAAAAATAGACAAATGGTACTACATCAAATTTTAAAACTTCTGTGCTCAAAGGACACCTCAATAGAATGAAAAGACAATAATAGCAAATGGGAAAAAATATTTGTAAATTGAATATCTGATAAAGGGTTAAGATCTAATACACATAAAGAACTCCAGAACCCAACAACAAAAAAATAACCTGATTAAAAAAATGGGCCTGAAGATGAAGATGATATACAAATGGCCAACCAATATATGAAAAGATGCTTAAAACCACTAATAATGAGAGAAATGCAAATCACAACGATAATGAGGTATCACTTCCCACCCATTAAAATGGCTATTAAAAAATGGCTATTATTGCCCTGGCTGGTGTGGCTCAGTGGACTGAGTACTGGGTTGAGAACTGAAAGGTTTCCAGTTCAATTCCCAGTCAGGGCACATGTCTGGATTGCAGGCAAGGTCCCCAGTTACAGGCATGCAAGAGGCAACCGATCAATGTAGTATCTCTTGCACACTGATGTTTCTCTCTTTCTCGTCTCTCTAAAAACAAATAAATAAATCTTTATAAAAAATGGCTATTATTTTAAAAAAACAGAAAATAACAAATGTTTGCAAGGTTGTAGAGAAATCGGAACCCTTGTACACTATTAGTAGGAATATAAAATGGTGCATCCACTATGGAAAACTATATGGTATCTCCTAAAAAATTAAAAATGGAATTATCATATGATCCACCAGCCCCACTTTTGAGTATATATCCAAAAGAACTAAAAGCAGGGTCTTGAGCAGATAGATACTTGCACATTCACATTCATAGCAATATTACTCACAATAGCCCAGAGGCAGAAGCACTCCAACTGTCTACTGACAGATGAAGAGATAAACAAAATGTGGTACATCCATACAATGGAGTATTATTTGGGCCTGAAAAGGCAATTATGAGACATGCTGCAACATGGACTATTCTTGACAGCATTGTACTGACTGAACTATGCCAGTCACAAAAAGACAAATATTGTATGATTCCATTTATATGAGGTTCTATAAAGCAGTCAAACTCATGGAAACGAAAAGTAGAATGGTGGTTACCAGTGCTTGTGGAAAGGGAATGTGGGGTATTGTTACACAATGAGACTGAGTTTCAGTTTTGAAGATGAAATAGTTCTGGAGATCTTTTGCACAGCATTGAATATACTTTACTGAACTATAAACTTAAAAATGGTTAAGGCAGCAGTTTTTATGTGTGTTTACCATAAAATTTTTTAAAAATATGGTCAATTGAAAAACAAAATCAATTTTAGAATCAAGAATACACAAAGTTCTTTAACTTTACTCACAAAAAAACACAAAAATATAAAAAAACCTTTAACTATATGTAAACATACCCTCCACACACCAAGAACTCATTTGAAGCTCGTCTCCCAACAGTTCCTATTGGCATATCATCTAAAGGAGAAAGAGAAAAATATAGTCACTTTAGCTACACCATCTATTTAAACATAAATTGTTCTTACGTGATTATTAGTGTGGACAAGAAAGGGGCCACGTACTCAAACTGACAAGTTCAGGAGAGGCCTGCATGGTAGCCCAACAAACTCAAGAGACCTGAAGTAACTACATGGGATGGTCTGAAATGAAAATGTCTCAACTAAAAGCAAGTCATGGCAGGTAGTCAGGTCCTAGGCCAACATCTTCCCTGACAAAGGTCAGTCTTTACCTTACTTGGGCCTATCTATTGTCTTTTTGAATCTGTAACAGGCCTTTGGAAAGTCAGCATAATCCCCTTCCCAGACCCCTCAGGGTACAACCTCCCACCAGAGCAGAAGACCACAGGACCCCCCGTTGTTATCAGGTTCTCTCATGTACTATCTCTTTGTGCTAGAAATTGTCATTGTTAACTATACCCACCTATGTCTATCCATTTTATTTTTTTACACAATTCCAGAGGTTTCCCCACTTGGCTTTCTTCCACCTCCCTAGCGTATCACCAATGAATTTCATGTAACCCCCTTAGGCCTCCTCCTTTGATTGCCATGTATAAAGTAAGGAGCAATACTACCATTCTCAATCCATTGAGATGTTACTTCCCAGCTACTGTCATCAGTTTGGCTCAAATAAACTCCTAAAAATCTTCTATAGGTTTGAATGTCTCTAATGTTGATATTAGGAAACAATCTGAGGGCAACCATGTGCTGACCTGCAATTTCATCCATGAGGAACAACAGGTAGACACAGAACACTGTGCCCAACTGAACACACAGGATGCAGCCCTCCTAATGCCCACTTCTAAAGCAAACATCAGGTCTTTGAAGGTAATGTAGGTAAAGTGTCACATTCATTTCAGGATTTACATATTTCTTCACCATTTAACATGTGCAAAAAATGCTACTGTTTTATTGTGTTCCCTTTAATGCATTACTCACAAAGGCTTTGAGTATTGTACCCCCAATCCCAATTTGGCCATAAATTGTACATTTTTAGTGAATAATTTTGCAGGTTGTACTGATTTTTAGGAACACATGTCATATTCTAGCACAACTGACTGTAAACACAGTATAGTTCCCTCTGAGGCTGGAGCACTTCCTCCTGCTGCAGAACACTCCCTTGGGTCTTGCATGGGTTGTTGAGTAAGACGTCATGGCAGCTGAGGCCTCCAGACACAGCAGCACCTGCCACAGGTCATCTACTCCTCAGTTACCCACTTATGGGAACAGAGCACAGCTCAGAGGGCAGGGGTCCCTAATTCCTTGTTGCTGTCATATCCACTGTATCACATTGCTTGCGTGATTTTAAATGGCACTAAAGGTATAATATGTGTTGAGGTGAAATCACAGTGTGTTGAGCAAATAATATAAATTTTAAAAAATAAACTATTCTGCTAACCTATGTTCAAAACTGGATGAAAACAATCACAAATACCCCTCTGAGTGGCCCTAAATGGGCACTGAGAAGTATACCTATTTTGTACCTATTTTGAAGCTTATAGTCTAGTAATGAAAGGAGGTGATAATGTCAGGAGGTGGGGAGAGGGATGAGGAAAATAAATGAGAACCAGAGAGCAAGGGGCAGGAAGCAAGAAAGCCTCTATTCTATAGACCAGTTACCTACAGGGTGATAGAGGGAACTAGGTAGATGGGGCAGGGACAAAAGCTAGATTTCACTAACTGTACTTCATTTTGTAGGCTTTGAATTTGAAACTATACATAATTATGAAACAAAATTAAATTAAAAAAGAACAATCCCTAGAAATCAAAAGTAAAATGAAGCAAATATAGCACAGCCACCAAAATGAGTTATTTCAAGAGACTTTAAACTCAATCATTTAACAAGACATTCCTAATGAGATTATCCTAAGGACAAAAAGACCCACAAAATGTTTTAAATATTTTTTAGTAATCATATTGTTATTTTGGTATCATATTGTTGTTTTGAAACTACTGGGAGAGGACAGAAAAGAGCCTAAATTCACAAAGGCAAATGAACAGAAAAGTTAATAGCCACAAAAATTTGGAAGCTAAAAGGTTGTATTAAGTGGTATTTGACCTAGAAAACCCAAGAAGATATAATCCTTAGCCAGCAGAAGGAAAATTCAGAAGTACCAATTTATATACAGGAAAAGCCTAGATGTCTTTACTTGGGACAGAATAAAACACAGAGTTCTCTGACCTGCAGCACACCAGGCAGCGGCACATCATGAGAAATGGCTGGGGGAAACAGAGGCGGTAAGTGAAATTCTACACACTGTGCTACTAAGATCTCCAGCCTTCTTGCCCTGTTTGTCTCCCCCACATGCTATCAGGTACATATACTCTTCAGGCAGAAGACTGGCTGAGACTTCTCTGGGGGATCTGAGAAATCTCCCAAAAGGAAGCAGTCCAAGGCAATGACAGCCGTGTCACTCAGTATAGAACCTTGCTGTTCATAAGACCCACTATACACAGAGCCTTCAAACATTTTACTTGTCCGTTCTTGATTATAAGCATACAACAATTACCAAATATCCAAGGGAAGAATTACTATGAAAACCCACCTCCAAAACAAACTACCAAGGGAAAGAACTAACATTTTTTAAGGAAAAGTTAAGATATATATATATAGATATATAGATATATAGATATATAGATATATAGATATATATATAAAATTAATGACCTCAAAGATAAAACAAAATAGTGCACCATGAAGTAAAATAGTGCACTATTCAGAAGGAAAAAAGAGCTTATGAAAATTCAAAATATGAGAACATAAATGAAAAACTCAACAGAATAGTTAGAAGAAAACATTAAGGAAATTTCCCTACAAGTGCAGAGCAGTAACACAAAGAGCAAATCAGACAAAAAGAAAAAAAATAAGAAAATCAGAGAAGGGTATTGAGATATCTATTATCATTTTTAAATTGTATGGATGTTTTAAATATCTTATATGGATTCTTAAGAAGCTTAAGGAGCTCCTAGTCAGAAGTTTAAAAGTCACCATTCCACCCTAACAAGTAAAAAGCTGAACAGACTGAAAAATCAACAACTCTTCTTAGGTCCAAAAAGGACAGGAAGACACAAGCAAACCGAGCCCCCAAGATTGGAGAGACACATAGGTAGACACAGGGAGCTCTGGCTTGCCTGAGAAGAGATTCCAAGCAGAAACCTCCATGGAAATCAGAGCCAGGACATAAGAACCTGGCATTTCAAGATAGGAAATCAACAATTTGCTGGAGGCCTGGTGCAGACAAGTCTAAGAGTTACAAACTCCAGGAGGACCCAGTCAGAGTGGGGCTCATGGTATTGTCAGATATACCTCCAGGAGCTCAATCATATTCCCACAGTAAATATGAGAGAAAAATCCCTACCTGTTTCCAGCAGGGAGAGGGAAATGGAGACATTTTTAAATCAGTCCAAGCATTCTGATCTTAACAAGGCCAAACTATTAATCTGCTCAGGTTAAGTTCTGAGCCTAATTGACCTGAGGGAAGGGAAACACCCAACTCCAGCCCCTATAGCCATCCTGTCCCACCTAACTCAGGAGAAACTGGGAAACACTGTGAAATTTTAAGACCAGAGGCTCACTCAAAGACTGAGAGCAGTTCACAGGCCTACAGAGTGCTGCCCCTCCTTCACCCCTCCCCACTTCTTCTAAAGGCCTATTTAAAGCAGTTCCTTTCACCTGATGCAGCAGCATGTATAGGTATCAAGAAAAAATTACAAGGCATTCCAAAAAGCAAAATGCTTTGAAGAAACAGAAAAGCAAAACACTTTGAATAAACAGAGAAAGCATCAGAACCAGACATGGCAGGGATGTTAAAATTATCAGACCAGGAATTTAAAACAACTATTATTAACATACTAAGGGCTTTAATGGAAAAAGTAGACACCATGGACGAACAGATGGGCAATACAAGCAGAGAAATAGAAATCCTAAGAAAAAACTATAAAGGTGAAAGATAAAAACAAACAAAACTGCTAACAGAAATGAAGAATGCCTTTGATAAGCTTATTAGGAGACCGGACACAGCTGATGAAAGAATCTCTGAGCTAGACAATATATTAACAGAATCCTCATAAATCAAAAAAACAAAGAAAATAAAGTCTTTTAAAAAAGAACAGAACATCCAAGGTCTAAGAGACAACTACAAAAGGTGTAACATACGCGTAACGAGATTACCAAAAGGAAGAGAAAGAAAGCAACAGAAGCAAATATCTGAGACAATAAATAATGTCAGACTCGAGTCACAGATCCAAACGCTCAGAAAACACCAAGTGGATAAATGCCTCACGCAGCTACAGTCATGCATCACTTAACTATTCTGACAAACGCATCATTAGGCCATTTCTTCATTGCAGGATCATCACAGTCACAAAACCTAAATGATGTAGCCCACTACACACCTAGGCTATAGGGTATATCCTAATACTCTGCAGAAGACGAAAAGTAATTTTCCCTCTAGCCCTCTGGGTTCTTGGCTGGGACATCCCCATAATAAAAGACAGATCAACAAGAGGAAAACAAACTAAAGTTTAATAGCATGGATACTCCTGTATACACAGAAGAGACCCAGGAAAATTGAGTAACTCGCCAAAATCTCTGAAGCCACCACCTTAACTACCATCTTCCACTGAAGACAAAAGAAAATTGGGGTAAGGGGTAGTTATCAAAGGTTATCAGGAAAAGCAAAGTCAAAAACAGTAAGGTTGTTGTGCATATTTAAGTCCTTTGTCTTCTGCATTGTAAGAGTTTCTAGAGATAACGTCATCCCCCTTTTCCTAACACCCTAAAAATGGGCACCTCCTTTACAAAGGTAAATATCTTTTATAAAGGGTAACTTCTATTGGTTTGCAGAGCTTTTCCTATGTCTGCTATTTCTCAAAATTAACCAGCCTAAAACAACCCTTATGGTAAAGAGACATATTTGGGAGTGACAAGTTATGTTTCCCTACATCTCCTAAGAACAAATCTGTACAGTACATTACTGTACTGAATACTGTACCAGGCGTGTCCAACCTGAAGCCCACAGGCAGCATGTGACCCAGGTTGGCTATGAATGCAGCCCAACACAAAATCGTAAATTTACTTAAAACCTTTTTTTGCTCATCAGTTTTCATTAGTGTTTGTGTATTTAATGTGTGGCCAAAGACAACTCTTCTTTTTCCATTGTGGCCCAGAGACGCTAAAAGATTGGACACCCCTGCTAGACAATTATAACAAAATAGTATTTGTTTAATGTGTTGTTCTAAGATGTTATAAGGCTAAGACATCTCTAGGTAACAGAAATTTTTCAGATCCAGTACAATCTCATGGGCCTACCTTTGTATATGTGTCCTTTCATTGACCTAAAAACATCATAATGTTGTGCATGACTGTACCTCTAAGCCTAACAGGTTCACATTACAGAAAATCAAAAGTGAAAAATTCCTGCAAGATACCAGTAAGAAAGAACGCTACGCCTATAAAAGAACAAAGATAAAAATTTCATTTACCTCTCCTCAGTGTGGACAAAAAGAGGCCACATAGGAAACCTGGCAAGCTCAGGGGAGGCCTGTGTGGAGACCTAAAGTAACCACACAGGATGGTCTACAATTAAAACTTATTAACTAAAAGCAGATCATAGCAGGCAGTCATGTCAAAAGCTAGAATCTTCCATGACAAAAGTCAATCTTTACTTTAACTGAGCCTGTCTATTGTCTTTTTGCATCTATGATAACAAACCTTTGGAATGTTAGATGACATCCTGTTTTCCAAACCTCTGGAAACCACCATACCAGAGCAGGGACCACAAATCCCTTCATTGCTACTGTTATTATGTTAATTGATGACTGCTAACTATGTAAAGGAAGTATGTGTCTTCTGTTTTATCTTTTTACAATCCCAGAGGTTCCCCCCAACCTTTGCTTTCTGTCTCCCTAACCTATCCAAACAATTTCATGTAGCCCCCCTTATGTCTCCTCCTTTGATTATAATGTATAAAATAAGGTGCAAAACTGTCATTTCCCAAAGCATTTTCTCAATCTACTGAGATTTTGCTTCCTTGGAGTTGTTGTCAGTTTGTCTCAAATAAACTCACAGAAACTCTCTACAGCTTTGAATGTTTCTTACATTGATTTAAACAAGAAGAGAGTAGAGTGAAATATTTAAAGGCTTGAGGGAAACAAATCACCAACTTAAATTCTGAACCCTAAAAATTCTTCTTCAAAAGTGAAGGAAAATACCAAAGACTTTCTCAGACAAATAAAAATTGAGGGACTTCTGGCCAAGATGGAGGGCTAGGTAGACACACTGTGCCTCCTTCCACAACCAAGATAGGGACAAAAACAATTTAGAAACAGAATAACAACCAGAACTGACAGAAAACCATATGGAAGTTGGACAACCAAGGAGTTACAACAGACACTTCATCCAGACTGGTAGAAGGGGCAGAGTCCAGCATCCAGGCAGCCAGGCAGAGAAGGGTCGCAGCACAAAGAGTGGTGGGACCGGACGCGTAAAGCATCCCAAGTGCTCAAGACTGCAGCGGGAGGACCCTGGGTGTGCAGGCAGTGGCTGGCAGATCCTGGGCACAGGGTGGCAACCAGCAGACCCAGCAAGGAGGCAATTGTGAAGCAAGGCACTATGCGCAATCCAGGGTCCCAGCGCCGGGATATAGAGTCTCAGGACACTGACTGAAAACAACTGTGGGGTTGAGGCACAGGGAGAGACTTCCAGCCTCACAGGAGAGTGTGTTGGAGTGACCCATGGGGTCCTACAACATACACAAGCCCACCCACATGGGAATCAGCACCAGAAAGGACCAGTTTGCTTGGGGGAAGCTGCAGAAGGGACTGAAATCCCACAGAGAGCAGAGCAAACGCCATTGTTCCCTCTCGGACCCCACCCCCACATACAGCATCACAACCCAGCAACTGGGTTGCCCTGTCCTGGTAAACACCTAAGGCTTTGCCCCTCATATGTAACAGGCCCAGCAACCACCAAAAAAAAAAAAAGAAAAAAAATGGCCCCAACAGAAGAACAGATCAAAACTCCACAGCAAATACAACTAAGCAACTAAGAGATAGCCAACCTATCAGATGCACAGTTCAAAGCACTGGTGATCAGGATGCTCACAGAATTGGTTGAATTTGGTCACAAATTAGATGAAAAAATGAAGCCTATGCTAAGTGAAATGAAGGAAAATGCAGAGGGGACCAATAGTGATGAGAAGAAAACTGGGACTCAAATCAATGGAGTGGACCAGAAGGAAGAAAGAAACATCAAATCAGAAAAGAATGAAGAAATAAGAATTCAAAAAAATGAGAAGAGGCTTAGGAACCTCCAGGACATCTTGAAACATTTCAACATCCAAATTATAGGGGTACCAGAAGGAGAAGAGGAAGAGCAACCAGTGGAAAACTTATATGAACAAATAATAAAGGAGAACTTCCCCAATCTGGCAAAGGAAATAGACTCCCAGGAAGTCCAGGAAGCTCAGAAAGTCCCAAAGAACTTGGATCCAAGGAGGAACACACCAAGGCACATCATAATTACCTTAGCCAAGGTAAAAATGAAGGAGAGAATCCTAGAAGCAGCAAGAGATAAGGAGACAGTCACCTACAAAGGAGTTCCCATCAGACTGTCAGCTGATTTCTCAAAAGAGACTTCACAGGAAAGAAGGGGCTGGAAAGAAATACTCCAGGCAAGAAGTAGTCATGAAAGGCAAGGGCCTACATCCAAGATTACTCTATCCAGCAAAGTCAACATTTAGAATGCAAGGGCAGATAAAGTGCTTCTCAGATAAGGTCAAGTTAAAGGAGTTCATCATCACCAGGCCCTTATTATATGAAATGTTAAAGGAACTTATCTAAGAAAAAGAAGGTAAAAAACATGTACGGTAAAATGTCAGCAAACTCACAATTATTAACAACCACACCTAAAACAAAAACAAAAACTAAGCAAACAACTGGAACAGGAACAGAACCACAGAAATGGAGATCACATGGAGGGTTAGCAACAGGGGAGTGGGAGGAGGAGAGAAGGGGAAAAGGTACAGAGAATAAATAGCATAGATGGTAGGTAGAAAATAGAAAGGGGGAGGGCAAGAATAGTATGGAAAATGTAGACGCTAAAGAACTTATGACACATGAACATGAACTAAAGGGGGGAATGTGGGTGGGAGGGGGTATGCAGGGTGGAGGAGAATGAAGGGGGGGTAATGAGACAACTGTAATAGCATAATCAATAAAATATATTTTTTAAAAAACTGAGAATATCTGCCTTGCAAAAAATGTTAAAAGTTCTTTAGAGAGAAGGGAAATAATGAGTCAGAAAACTGGATCTACAAAAAGAGAACACCAAATAAAGGAATAAGTGAAGGTAAAATAAAACTTTCATTGTTTTTATTTTTACATGATCTAACAGGTATCAGTTTGTCCAAAATGATAATAGAAACAATGTCATATATTCAGTTACATATCCTTATATACATTATATGTGTATATATGTATATAGGCTTACGGATGTTTATACAAGCAAAATGAATGACCACAATGATACAAGGGACAGGAGGAAAAAGGAGGATTATTTTGTTATTATAAGGTGAACTCCTACTACCCATGAAGTAGTACAGTGTTATTTGAAAGTGGACTTGAATTATTATTATGTACATTTTTTCTAAGTATAATTGATGTGCTAACAGAAAGAAAATGAAATCATAACAAACAAAACAACAAGACACAAAAAGAGTGGAAGACAACAACAGAAACAAAGAACAGGGACAACAAACAGAAAAAAGTAACAAATATGGTAGATATTAATCTAACTATACCAATCATCACTTTTAATGTCAATGGTCTAAATGCGCCAATTAAGAAAGATTTCAGAGTGTATCAAAACATAAGAGAAACTCACATTAAAACATAAAGACATATATAGATTAAAAGTAAATGGATGCAGGCCATGGCCAGGTGGCTCAGTTGGCTGTAGCGTCACCCATACACCAGAAGGTCGCAGGTTCAATCCCCAGTCAGAACACAACCAATCAATGTTTCTCTCTCTCCCTCTTCGTCTCTCTCTTTTCTTCTCTAAAATCAATTAACATATCCTCGGGTGAGGATTAAAAAATAAATGGATAGAAAAAATAAACCATGCTAACACAAGAAAGCATGCTAACATCAAAAGAAAGAAGCAGCTATATTAATTTTCAACAAAGCAGACTTTAAACTAAGAAAAATTATCAGAGAAAAAGAAGGGCATTACATAATAATAAAATCATATTTACATAAATATAAGCAGACATAATTCTTAACATGTACTCTCATAACAAAAGAGTCAAACCATGTAAGACAAAAACTGATAGATGCAAGGAGAAATAGATGAATCCACTATTATAGTTGGAGACTTCAACAACCCTCCCTCTGAAACTGACAGATTCAGTAGACAGAAAGTCAATAAGGACAGAGTTGAACTCCGTTGAACTCCGTAACACCATTAATCACCTCAGCATTGACTGACATCTATAGACTACTGCATCCAACAACAACAGACCATCATTTTTCTCAAACTCCCATGGAACACTGACCAAGAAAGACTACAGACTGGACTACAAAACATACCTTGACAAATTTAAAAGAATAAAAATCATGCAATGCTTGCTCTCAGACAACCATGGAATAATACTAGAAATCAATAACAGAAAGACAACTGTAAAATCCCAAAATACGTGGAGATTAAACAACACACTTCTAAATAACTCATGGGTCAAAGAACAAACTTCAGGGGAAACAATATTTTGAAGTAAATGAAAATGAAAACACAACTTACCAAAATTCTGGGGAAGTAGTGAAAGCAGTGTTTGAAAAGAAATTTATAGCATTGAATGCACATATTAGAAAACAAAAAAGATCTAAACTCAATAATCTAAGTTTACACCTTAGGAAATGAGAAAAAGAAGAGCAAGTTAAATCCAAAGGAAGTGGAATAAAAGAAATATTAATTAGAGCAGAAATCAATGAAACTAAAAACAGGAAATCAATAAAATCAATAAAATGAAAAGTTGTTTCTTTGAAAAGATTGAGAAAATCCATAAACTTCTAGCCAAGCTAATTAAAAAACAGAAGGGACACAAACTGTAGTATTAGCAATGAAAGAGGGGACATGACTACAGATCCCACTGAAATTAAAAAGATAAGATACTAGGGGGAATAGGAAAAGAGATAATAAAAGAACTACTATGAACAACTCCATACCCACAAATTTGATAACTTAGATGAAAGGGACCAGTTCTGTGAAATATACAATTTGCCAAAACTCACACATGAAAAAACAGACAATATAAACAGGCATATACCATTTAGTCAACTTGGATTTGTAATGGAGTACAGAGCATGAGTCCCCTGAAAATAGGAGAACAGCTGCTACAATCCTATCTTCAGGCAGGCCGGGGGGAGGGGGAGAACAGAGGGTAGTGTTGAAGATACAACTGAACATCATCGGCAAGTTAACAGCCATGCCTTTCTGAAGCGAACAGTGCTGCCCTCCAGCACAAATTGTGTAAGTGTCTGAGAACATTCAGGGACTTGTGACTGGAGGGGTGGGGGAGGGGTGGGGGGAGTGGCAGCTGCACCCTGGATGGCCCTGTGTCACCAGGGACTTTTGTGCTGACTGAAGATGGCAGCCAAAAGTAGGTAAAAGACACTGGGGAACTGGCAAAAATGGCAGATGCTGACACACCATAGGAAGGGCTGGATATGAGGTCACAAAGGAAGTTCCACGCTAAGCATTTACATCAGGGCAGACTAGTCAGAGAGAAAGAGAGAGAGAGAAAGAGAGCGAGCGAGAGAGAGCGAGAGAGCGCGCGCGCGTGCACACAAGCCCACGAGGTCTGCAATGAGAGAAAGTCAGTTAAGTCTGACATGCGTCAGCCTGGAAATCTGCCTGGAGAAGATGGCAGCAGAGGCAACGGAGCTGTGGGCACCTGCCTGGCCACCGGGATTCATGAGAGATGCTTGGAGCTGAACTGTGACTAGGAATGCTGAGCTGCAGACTTCTACTTCTGCAGGCGAATTCTGAAACTGGCCTGGTTTGGCAGGCAGTGGGACTCAACAGCAGAAATCTGCCATTATTTTAAATCAGTATAACCTTTAACCCCTTTCCTTTCTCACCAAACCCTTGCACTGGGAGTCATGCCTCTTGGCAATGGGCAGTCAAACCCCACAGTTGTTCCACAACAGCACAGACTGGGGTTCTGTAACAGGTTCATCTCCCTCTGCAAAAACTCTTCCTATATATTTACGAAGTTCATTCCTAAACTTACGCCATTATTTTCTGAAGGACATCCAGATTGTTTTAAGACTCCTTTTACTCTTAGGGTTTTTTTCCAAAAGAGGTCTCCTCCTTTAATTTCTTTCCTTAAATTTAATTTAATTTCTCTTATTCTGATGGCTTCTCTATTTCTTTAGATACACACAGAGTTTGAGATCATTTCCTATAAAGTTTTCATCTACTTTCAGAATACAAAGTTATTGTGTTATGGAAGATGATGGAGCAGATTTTAGAAAGGTAGGTACATAATATTGGGAATTCAAACAACTAAATAAAATGCCCATTTGAAAATGCCCTACCTAAGAGAGTGTGAAATAAAGGTTAAAAATTAGGTTAAAAATTGCTAGTCTAGTAAATTAAGAAACAGAATGTGTACAAGCAGAAAAGATTCTCACATGAGTGGTCTGACGAGATGTTGTGTGGAACCAAAACAAAGTCATCCGTGTCGCAAGAGGAGTTCTTGCTACTAGTACTGGCAGAGTCTTTGGACACTTGTAGGTAGTTGGGAGGACCCAATGGTGGGGAGGATAAGTTTTCTTCCTGAATATGCTGCATATCTGCAAGGGACTAAAATTAACAACATAAAATTAAAACTGGCCTAAGAAGAAAGTACAAGTCAGAATAGCCATTAGACTAAAGAATTTTTTTTATTTTTCATCAAAGTGGGCATAAAGTTCAATTCCATCTAAAATTTCAAAAAACCTCTTTGGAAATCTTTCCCTTAGAAAAGCAGTTTCAAACCTCTTTGCATAAAGACTTGAAAAATGTTTTCCAAAAGTGATACTTAAAAATGTATCATGCCACCAATCACATGTACAATAACTGTAGGCCTCTCCTAAAACTTCTGAGGTGAGTTTGCCCCATCCCAGAATCCTCAGTTTCAGCTCGTGGCCTCACAAAGCAGATACTCAGTTAACTGTTCCCTTAATGACCAAAGCAAAATGTCCAGGGAGTTGAATGACACCTTGAAAGCACACAAAGTTTTAAATCTCCAATGAAGAAAACATTATAAATAGGGAAGCAAGGGACTATAGTATGTAAAAAAGTAAATAAATCAATAAGGATAATTACATTTAAGCCTAGAGATTGATTTACGCTCACAAAAAGAAAGATTTGAAAACATGAAAGGTGTGGGTATATTTCTTTTGTTTTTCTTTTGTTACAGGGAGGAGTTAGTCTGTGGGAGATAGGACAGAAAGGGAAGAAAAACACATAAATATATTTAAACAAATACTTAGGCATAAGTAACTATCTTTTGGGATTTGTCTAGTTCAAGGACTCTAGTGACAACTCTAACTGAATGTGTTGATTTGATTATACAATGGTTTCCTAGAACAATGAACTTCATAACTTACTGTGTATTGTGTCAAATCCCCATTAAGTTTAACCTTTGTTTCTATTTAAGAAAAGAAGCCCTGGCTGGCATAGCTCAGTGGATTGAGCGCGGGCTGTGAATCAAAGTGTTGCAGGTTCAATTCCCAGTCAGGGTACATGCCTGGGTTGCAGGCCATGACACACAGCAACCGCACATTGATGTTTCTCTCTCTCTCTCTGTCTCCCTCCCTTCCCTCTCTGAAAATAAATAAATAAATAAAAATTCTAAAAGAAAAGAAAAGAAAAAATAACGCTCTTTAAACCCAAGTCTTAAACACTCAGTTCATTGCCGGTGCTTCTCTGAATGTCACTATGCAATGAAATTTCCTTATCACATGTGTGTGTGTGATATACACATGATATAAAATCTCATTACTTTTAAAGAGAATTCATGCCTCAAGGAAGGGAAGATGGAAGGACAAACTTTACTGAATATCAGCCATGGGCTGAGCACTACTGAGAGGTCTCCTGGCATCACCTAACTTCTGTGCCATTATGAAATCCACTTTACTTTTAAATAAACAAAACTCAGAAGATCAGGATTTGCCCAAAATTACACAACAAAAAAGCAGTCAAGTTGAGATGTGATTCCAAGTATGTCCACAACTTCTTTGCAGTGGTTTAGGCAGAAACTCTCTAAATTTCTTACCCTGCTATTTATAAAATCATCCGTGTCCACAACCATCTTGGTGAAAGACAGGCTTCTCCTTCACCCAAAGCTAGTCTCTCCACCTGTGTTCTAAATCCATTCTCCCCACCTCTTCAAGGACCTAGATCAAATTCCCTCCCTCCTGACATTCTCACCCTCCCAGCTTTCTGACTTTTCCCCTCTGTAATACAAACATGTTTCATTTTCTCACTTCTTGAATCCTTGCAGTTCTCTCAATCACCACCTTCTCTTAACAATGTTTCCTGAAATTACCAATCTTCACTGACTCAACTTCCTCACTTCTCATGTATCCCTTAACCAACCCTAACACATTTTCTGCCTTCAAAACTCCAGTAGAACTGCTTTTACTAAGATTACTAGTTAACTCCCGTTGCCAAGTCCTGTGGATGCTTCCTCTGTTCCTTAAGTTCCTTGAATTCTCTGCTGCAGGGGACCTGTGGACCATTCTTTTCTTGACACTCCCCCCTTCCTCCAGTGACCCTGCAACTTGGTTTTCCTCCTACTTCTCTTTTGTTGGTGCCTGCTACTCAATCTGATCCTTAAAGGAGAGGACAAGAGTACAGAATTCCCCCAGAACCTACCCTGACCCTCTGCCCCTCACATTTTGTACGTTCACCTCAGAGACCACTCTCACCCTCCCTTCAACTACCACTTGTGTGATGATGCCTCTGCAGCCCAGGCCTGCTCAGAAGAGGTCTGGCCCCTGTGCCTGGCCCACACAATGTCAACTCGTCCCCTTTATGCTCTAAGGCCTTGCTCCCCATGCCTCCTCACTAGTGCCTTCAGGGTCTCCCTCTTCCATATGTTCCAAGCTCTGCAAACTCTTTACCATTCTCTCACCTGCTTCCCACTCCCTTCTCCTCTTCCTACTGCTGCCTTAGGTCAGGCCTTCATTCTTAAAACACACAAACACAAACACAGCTGCAACTGTCTCCAGTTGTTCTCTTTCCTCTAGGAGAGACCCCTCCATTGGTCTCCAGTCTACTTTTTCACCCTGCTTTTGGAAGAAGCCAGCTAAAACACACAGTGGATCATATCATGCCTCCGCTTAAAATCATTTAAATAACACAGCTTTAGGATAAAATTTGAACTTTTATTCAACACCCAAATTCTCTTAAGATTAAGCTTCTCCTTCCCTCTGTAACTTTTTCTTTTTTAAAGATTTTATTTATTTACTTTTAGAGAGAGGGGAAGGGAGAGAAAAAGAGAGGGAGAGAAACATCAATGTAAGAAACATCAATCTGTTGCCTCTTGCACGCCCTCAACCGGGGACCCTGCCACAATCCAGGCCTGTGCAGGATGGTGCTCAATCCACTGAGGCACACAGCCAGAGTTGTAACCTTATTTTCCCCTCACCATGCTCCTTCCATCCACCAGACTGAATGGCTTAGAGAAGTCTTGTCCACAAGGACCTCCAGCAATAATGGAAGAGCTCTGTATCTAACTGTCCAGTATGGCAGCCACTAGCTAAATACAACTACTGAGCACTTGAAAAGTGGCTAGTGTGCCTAACTGAATTTTTAAATTTCACTTAATTCTAACTTTAAACTTCAGTGGTGTGGAGGGCTGCAGCGCTCCTGCAGTGGTTAATACTGCCGTGGCCTCTTGAATGAAGACTGCCCCGCCTGCAGTGCTTTCTTTCACTGGTTCACTGGGCTGGCTCCTCCTTCCACCTCAGCTCCATGCCCTCTCCAAACAGCCTTCCTTAGCTCTTAGTCTGATGTCACGCCCCTCATCCACATTCCCACATTCAGTAAAAATACACATATCATAGGCTTCATAGTGATTGTTTTATCTGCCTTTTTTCCACACAGTTAAAAGCTCCTTAATATAAGGAGGTTTTTAACTCCCTGGTACAGCACTGATTAGTATCAACCAGAATCTCACACAAAGCAGACGTTTAATAAATGATATGAGACCAACAAATAGATGCTGAAGAGATATTATCTAAATAGTATTTAACTGATAGCCAGTAACATAACTAAAAAAGTGATTTGGATTTATGGATTTTATTTTGTTTTTTTTTAAGGCTGTGGGGTTTTTTTTGTTTTTGTTTTTGCCTTTCAAAGATTTGTCTGAAAAAAGAAGCAGCTGGATATGTATGTGAAGAGTATTTAAAAAGAAAGACTGTTATATGTGCACACCTGTATGTATTAACCCTTAGTGAAAGAGTCTACTTCTGCCCTAGGAAGGAAGAGATGCAGGTATGAAATCATCTTACTTTTGGCAGATTATATTAAAAGTCTATCAAGCTCCCATTTTCTAATATCACTAAGTGGAAATTATACAGAAATGTTCTCCCCTTTCCGTTTATTCCTCAGATTTCCTTATTTTCGCTTTAAGCATGAGCTTTTAATAAAGGTCTTGTAAAAATGTTTCCTGCTAACATTTTTAGCATCTAAATCTGCCTTCTCACTCCCTCCTGCATCTGTCTCCTCCCTCCCTCCTGCATAGGCGTCCTGGCTCCTCTGGTCAGCACTCCCTCCTGCTCTTCCCCAGCAGCCCCCAGCCTGGCTCCTGCTCTGATCTCTTCAGTGCTGTCTAGCCAGCAAGGAATACCACTGTGCTCTCCCAGTCAGAGTTATTTCCAACTCAAGTGTCCCTCCCATTGGCCTCTCTCTTCCTCATCCCTTGGTTGTTTAACCATCCTGCTGTGCAAATTTATTCCTACTCTCCAACACCTCTCCCACACAGTCTTCTGGTTCTTCCTTTTTCTAGCATAAGCTTTGCTTTCCATATTATGTATTACGTTGTATCAAATATACAAGATATGGCTAACAATAGCTACAGTTTATCAAGTACTCACTATGGCTAGGCACCTTGAACATATGACCACATACTGCCCTGTAAGCAAGTTATGAGGCCTGCCTTACAGAGGAGGGCCATGGCTCGGCTCTGGACCAGACTTGCCCAAAGTCACAGAGTGAGCAGGCTCGGCAGCCAGCTGTGCCCGGCTCCAAATAAAGTCTAGAGTCTTTCCTTGTCAATATACTTCCTCTATTTGTATCCCGATCACTCTAAATCCAGTGTTTTCATTTCCTTAAACTCATGAAACTATACTGTAAGTCTTATTAGTCCATCTGTTTTTTTCTATTTGGCAGGTTGTGCAAAAAGGTTTCGGTTTTTTATTTTGTTTTGGTTTTTGCCAGTTTTAAGACTCTTCTGTTTGAAAAAGGCTGATTAGCATGTGCATTAGCTGAGGGCTGTCAGTCTTCCCTGGAAAACAAATAGGAGTTGCCACTTCCTAAGTATTTATTGTATGTCAAGCACTGTAATAAGGACTTTTTGCTCATTTATCCTTTAAAAAGCTCCTGGAGTGATAAATTATACTCACTTTACATAAGAAACAGGCTCAGAGATTAAATCACTTGTCCTAGTTAATAATGGCAAGGGCTGTGGAGGCTTCCAAGCCCTCTACTTTGAAACCTGAGTGGCCTCAACCAGTTAATTATACAATCACTTCCTCTACAGCTCCCCCCACCCTTCTGCCAACAGTTGACAAAATTCCTGTTGCCCAGCTAAGCTGAGAAATATAAGAGCTGCCACAGGAGTCCTTGGACCTTCAGCCTGTAGGAAAGCCTCAAGATCACAACACTCCCAGGCTGCAACAGAGACCTGAGGGAGGGTCAGTCTAGAAAAGTACAAAAGAGGGTAAAGTAAGATCCTGAAGCAGAAAGGAGGAAGTAGTAGTGACCAGAAATTACCCGAAGTTCTCAGGATCAGAAAGAAGCACTTGGACCAGAAGGAAGACAGCCATGGAGGAAATAGCTTGGGAACCTCGGCAGGACAAAGAGGCTGGAGCACAACAACCTTTCAGGGCCAGTAATCACAACTAAGGGTGAAATCTGCATCATGGGTCATACCTCCACCATTGGAAATTCTATGCATAATAAATGTCCAAACTATTTATGACATTCAGATAAAATAAATATGTATTAATTATCTATCCACAGTTAACGAAGAGCTACTCTTTGTTTGCAAGTATCATTCAAGGCATGCAAAAGGTGAAAGTAGCATACTCACTGTTCAGAGAAAAACAGCCCCAAAAGGTAAAATTTCTTGCTAAATAAGTGCATAGGTCAAAATCTAGGTCCATTTGACCTGAGCCTCAGCTGTACTAGTAAATGCCATGTATAAAAAGAATACCCACAATGCATTTACAGGCTCCATTTGTGAACAGACACAAAAGCTCAAACTCTCAGATCATTTTTAATAAAACCAGAACTTACTGGTGGAGAGGCAAAACGACAGGAGGGAGAGCTGCCACAGGCACTTCCAGGGACAAAGCCAGTGTACACAGGCACTGGCACTGGGCAGGCTATGAGGAGAAGCACAAAGAAAAATACCACTTTGTAGTTCAAGTACATGACTTGTCTAATAGAAAAACCTGTCAACACTACTGCATTTTTGTGTTGACCAAAAATTCACATTCACCTACTTATTAAATGCTGCAATTACTGAAAACAATTTCAACTTGGATTTGGAAGGAAAAACAGAATGTTTATTAAATAAACACAAGTAACTACAGGTATTTTTTTTTTAAAAAAAGGTCAATAAAATCTTGAAAAGCATAATAAAAAATTAATTATATAATACAAAATACTAATTTTTCCTTAAGTTTGCAATCGCTCTTTAGTAAGAACACAAAAAGTGGGTACTCACACTTCTTTACTGGAACTTGCTCAAGAAAAGGATGGCTAAAAAATGTTTCTGTAATGAGAAATAACAATGCAACCTTTACAAAAATGTTGACTAGCAAAGAGGTTAATCTTGTCAATGTAGTCAACATAATATCTTTGAGTGCATAAATAATTAATTTATTTATGTTGCCTCCAATTCCTTTCAATGTAAAAGCATATTATTTTTATAAATCAAAACATTCAAATTATAAGGAACTCTTAATCAATGAAAAATTTTAAATAGTAATTGTGAATTCTCAAAACATCATTCCCAGCACAACACACTGAGGTCCCTGGAGCAACCCTGGTGCAGCCATGCCCTCTGCTGTGCACGCACTCAAGCAGACAGCCCCAGGAGTGCCACACTGTATGACCAGGCCCTTCCCAGGCATATTTCTGAGCTTCAGCTGCTCATCGTCCTAAGAGGAAATCTGGTAGCTGATGTGTACAATAAATTCTAACCTTCTACCCCAGGAAAAGTACTCCTTCAGCTAGTTTCAAAAACTATTTAAAAGAAAAAACTATTTTAGCCCTAGCCAGTAGCTCAGTTGGTTGGAGCATCATCCGGATACTCCACTGTTGCTGGTTCAATTCCCAGTCAGGGCACATAAAAGAATCAACCAGTGAATGCAAAAATAAGTGGAGTAACAAATCAATGTTTCTCTCTCTCTCCCCCTTCCTCTAAGTCAATCTAAAATAAAATGTTAAAAAAACTATTAATTTCTTCACTATCCACCAAGAATAAAAGCTACACAATAAGCCTGATAATTAAAGAAAATTAATAAGTAGATGAGTACTACATAATAATTCATTATTTTACTCTATTTCCCTATATGTATAAATTATTTATTTCTTAAACACCCACATAGATAACCTCATTTATCATTAAGTCTCTGATTTGTATAATATTAAATATCACAGAGTAAGCAAGGAGGGAAGCATAAAACCACCCTGGAGGTTTAATACATGTACAAAATCAGAGATAAACTTAATTCAGATTCAGACTAAATTATTTTCTACTCTGAAGGATCTCATGAGTTGCACCGAAATACCCAAAGCTCCTCAACGTATGTATCAATCACAACACTTGCTAAGGGATGGAAATGTGGAGAATTTTGAAGAGAAACACGAGTTTACTACCTTAGATCTTTTTAAAACAAAAATTAATATACATAATAAATTCTAGTTTGATATGTAAGATTTTTTATGCTGATCTTTACAGAAGACATAATAGGGATGAAAAAGAATAGACATAAATGAAAAAAACTAGATAGATGAGTGCAAAGACTCTATAACCACCTTCCAAATCAACTGCTACAGCATGAAAAATTTATAAATTTATTTTAAAACTATTATTCCCAAATATGTTGTTTCATTGATGGTCCCTATTTCTCATGGTGAAAGAGCAACTCTTGATTTAATTTCCCCCTCTGAAAGAAAAAAATACTGACCAACGACATGAACTAAAGTTAATGCCAATTTTGTAAAACTTTTAAGAAAATATATATTCCCTTATACAGAAACTACCCAGGCTGTCGCCTGCTGAGAACACTGACTAGAACAGTGAACTGAGTGCTCTGCACACTAGCTCTGGTGCCATTCTCACCGATAGTCTGCAGGCACATTCCTCCTCCCACAGAGACAGGACCTACAGCACACACCGGCCATGGCTCCTTCCCAGTGTCAAAGAGCGGGCAGGTCAAGGGACCCGAATTCAAACCCCAGTCTATCTTATCTGGAAGCTTATGTGGGTTTCTATAATACCCATTAACAGACCAAAATTATGGAATAAACTTTTGCAAATTTCTATAATTTTTATATTTATTGCTACAGAAAAAAACAAACTTTTTTTCCAAAAAATTGAAGATCAGAGTTAATTTGATAAGTATTTTCATTAAACATGTTACATGGTTTTTCTGGTCTGTCATTCTGAAGTCCTTCTATTTTTACATCAGATTGATAAGAACAAGTTAACAAACTGTCCCCTGTGCCCCAAAGAGGAGCTGAGACCCAAACAGTTCCAAGGATAAATGTTCTTTCAAACCTTCAAATACTGGATAATCCCTACAATATTAAGCATTCTAAGCTCTTTGATTACACAGGAAGTAGTGAAATAGTGTTTGAAAATAGATTGTGATAAATTACTTAGAGGGAAATTTTTAGCTTTAATGCTTACATTATAAGAGAAGGTTTAAATCAATGATATGAACTTCTACCTTAAGGATCTGAAATTCAGCCCTGGCAGGGTGGCTCAGATGGTTGGAGCATCATCCTGTACACCAAAAGGTTGCAGGTTTGATACCCAGTCAGAGAGCATACTGGAGGCAACCTATCTCTCCCCCCCAAGTCCTCTCTTTCTAAAATCAATAAATATATCCTCAGGTGAGGATTTCAAAAATAAATTTGAAAAAAGGAATCCAAAATTCTTAGATGCAGAGCACATGTTCACAAGGGTCACCATACAAGGAGGTGCCTCTCATTGGCTCCTTAAACCCCATTTTTGAAGTTAGGGACTTTTCTACCAGGATTCTGAGGTGTCTTTCCTTCATTCCTTATTCGTGAATCTTTTCCCAAATATTTCCCCAGCCTCAATCTCTCCTCTGATATCCAGATACCTTTTGATATCATATGTAGATATCAAATGGCCATCTTAAATTCAGCATGTCCAACCTAAACCCCTGATCTGGCCCCTACCTGCTCTATCTGCATAGCCTTTCACATTCAGTAACTGACAACTCCATCCTTTCAGTTGCTCAGGCCAAAAGTCCTGAGAGTCATCTTTGAGTCTTCTCTTTGTCTTACACCCCACATCCGATTCATCTCAAAACGCTGTGGCCTCTGCCTCCAAAAAGATCCAGAATTCAACAATTTCTTACCGCCTCCATTGCTGTTACCAAAGTCTAAGCTATATCATCTCTCATGTGGTGGCTGCAAAAGTCTCCTGATTAGTCTCCCAGCTTCCTCCCAGACCTCTGGCCCCTCACCTCAATCTGTTCTCACCAAGCAACCAGACTGATCCTTTCCAAAACATCAGTCAACTCATATTAGTCCTCTGCTCAAAACCTTTCAATGGCTTCCCACCACACTTTAAGCAAATGCCCAAGTCTAACTGCTTACATGACATGTCCCCAGCTCAGGGCATTTGTACTGGCTATACTGCTGAAAAGCTCTGCCCAAAGACACCCACATGGCTCACCAGCTCACACATGTCCATCAGCCTTTGCTCAAATGTCACTTTCTCAGAAAGGCCTTCACTGACTACCTTATTTAACAATTTAATCCCCCACCCTCCTTTCTCTTCCTTCTTTATTTTTTCCACAGTATTTATCACTTTCTAATAAAGCACATAATTAGAACTTATCATTTGTTTGTCTCTCCTCCACAAGAATTTATACATCTTGAGGACAGGGATTTTGTTTACTACTCTACCCCCCATACCTAAAACATAACAGGCACTCAATAAATATTTACAAAATAAGTGAAAGAAAAAAGACAGACAGATAGAAAGAAAAGTGAAATTGACTTTAATTTTCTTCTGATGCCTCAACAGAATATTTTTTTAAAAATCTTTTTAGACTACAAAAAAATAAAATTAGAAAGCATGTGAAATCTGAAAATATCACTTACCAAAGTCCATTCTATCTTTTTGGTTTCTCTGAAGCAAACCCAAAAGGAGATTAGCCAAATAAGGTGATGTTTCTCTGGGGATGCTGAGGGAAAAGGAAAAAACAACTGAAGTGGTGAGTTTCTATTAACTACGTGACTGTTGACTTAAACAGAGTAAACAAAATAGATATGCAGTTTCACAAATACTACCTTTCATACCAGGAGGACCAGAGTAAAGCCTTACTCCTTAAAGGAAAAAAAAATACATGAAGCAATTGCCTTTGAGAGACAGCATCAATTTGGGAAGCCTCCTGTATTGTGCTTACTACTGTGATATGCTGGAACAACTACACGAATAAGGCACTTCACAAGGATAGTCAGTCTTGAGTTTTAACACAACTTCAACCTGGCACTAAGAAGTATGCTACAGAGTTCTCTATTAGAAAAAGAGCCACCTCCAATTCTTCCTGGAAAAGGGCAGAGTTAAATAAACACAAGTGAGAAATAATACAGCTTCCTGAAATCCAATAAGAAAAAGACCCAATAAGGGCCCTGAAATCCAATAAGAAAAATGAGGAAGCAGAAAAATGAGGAAATAATAGGAATTACAATTTACAGAATAAAAACTACAAAAAGGACATCAAACAAATAAAAAAAGAACTAGCCTCACTAGTAAAGAGAATAATGCCAATTAAATTAATAGCTAATGTGTTCTCTGCCATTTGTGAGGCATCAAGTTGAACAACACCCCACCCGGTAACAACATGGGGAAAGGAGCCCTCTCTGCTGTGTGAGTGGGAACAGCCACTTTGAGAGCACACCTCCAGTCCAACAATCCATTTCCAGGAGTCTGTCCTAAGGAAATACACAAGTGTGTGTATGTACTCTCCCTCTTTACCCCCACTAAAGCCTGTCTGAAGTAATCAGAAAGTGAGAACAAGCATCTGGTTAAACAAAATATGATACATCTATGAGACTCCATGTAGCCATTCAAAAGAATGCAATAGTTGCTAAACAATGTCTATGCTATACTGCAGAGCAGAAAAAGTGGCAGAGTAATTTGCAAGGATGATGTAATTTGTATTGAACTATATGTGTGTTTATAAATATATAAATAAGCATTCAAATGTGTAAAAAAGAACTTGCACAAGAAAGATTTTGAAAGCTACACAGCTAACTCTCATCATCCCTAGACAGAGGGCGAGACCTAGGGGGAAGTGACTTTCTGCTTTATGAGCATCTACTCTGTTTGCCTCTCCTCCTCCTCACAGCAAACTATATATAACTTCCACAGGTTTTCTTTTAAATATTAAAAAAAAGACAAATGATACAGCACTACACAGGCACCTATGAAATGCTGGTAATTTTCCAATTTCTTATTGAAAAAAATGCTCTCATTACTGTCATTGAAAAAAGTTCAATAATAGAAATACATAAAACAAAGAGTTCAAATAAATAACACTGTATTTACAAATTATAAAGCTCAATGTAATCAAAACACATACCTAGGCATTAAGCTTCTGTTTTTTTCATAAAACATCCTTAAGTCTTGAGGACTATTGGCCTGTTTAAAAAAAAAAGGTTTAATTTACTACATAACAGGGACAAAAATTCCAAATCATATATTCAATGCTTATATTCTTGCTATACAGTACAGATTCTGAACTTGAAACCATGGATGGCTGAAGTACACAGATGGCCACAAGAAACTTAATAAAACCTCTGAAATTACATGCCAAGTCTGCATACTGGCACTGAGGTCAGACTCTCAGAGAGGCCTGAAACTTAGAAAAGGTTAAGAAGCACTATTCTGGAGGTTAAGAACCCATATTCATGGCCTATCCAATAGGCACACTGTTACTGTATAAAATCAGGTGTACGAGTATTTTACCTGAGGAGCTCAGGGTTCAAGGACAAGTACTGGGTATGCTGCCACTCTTCAGTCTCCACAATAACAAGTAGCACCTTCGTCCTAAGAACTGCTGAACTAGCAAAGCTGCTGCTACACACAAACCAGATCTGAAAATTCACTGCTTAACCTGGCCATGTCACTAATTCTTTAAATACTATCTTGGGCAAATAAGTTCACTTTGATCCAGTATTCAGATTCAAAGAACCTCTATGTAATTATGCAGCATGTACCCAAGAGGAATCACACGATTATATTCCAGAGGGCCTCTTTCTGATAAGATGTCAGGCGTTAGGAGGAAAGGGGACAGACCCAAAACAATTTCCATAGAGCCTAAACAACTAGCTCTCTCACCCAGCAGTGACAAGAACAGGTATCTGGAGACACAGCTTCCTGTGCTATTCCCAGACTAGCCCTGGCCCTCACTCATTATCACTACCCTGGAAAACGTGTTTCATGCTCATCCCAACTACAAAGGGAAGGCAGACAAGAAAGGAAAAGCGAAAAATGTTCTGGCTCACTACAGCAGTTTTTTGCCTGTAACAAAATCAAAGAAAGTCACAAAGGAACCAAAAACATTGTTTTCAAAGTATTCTCCATTTTATAAATGCAACTGCAAAATGAGAAGATCCCAAAACTGAGCACACAAGAAAAAAAGTCAGGATACCTGAAAAGGTGGTTTTCCAACTAGGCACTGATATACTACTGTTCCTATGCTCCACAAATCTGCCTTAGCATCATAATGTTGAGACATGATAACCTCAGGAGCCTGTGGGTGAGAACATTCAAGAGACATGCAATAGATTATTACATAATTAATATCATATGTTAATTAACTGGAAAAGGTCACACTGTAAACAAAACTACTAAAATAAAAAGAACACATTGTGATATTTCCCTAATCAAAATGATACTATAATGAATACATTGACATTTACTGGTAAATCTCAAAAACAATGTTGCATGAAAAGAAGCTGTAGAAACAAGCATTTCTATTATTAGGTGTACATAAAATATAGTAAAATAATAATAAAAAAATATACACACCAATTACAGGACAGAGGTTACTTCTAGGTTATGAGAGTAGAAGAGTGAGAAATGGAAAAAGGGAGAGGTGGTACAATAAGAACTTGGACTGTATGAAATAATTTCTTTTTCTAAAAACAAAATCAAGGCAAACATGGCAAAACATAAACTTTGTTAAATATAGATGGTAGGTACACAAGTGTTTGCTATATTATTCCTTTTTTTCTGTCATTTAAAAGCTTTTAAAATAATAGAAAAACTGTACCACAAAACACATAATAAAAATCTTGCGGTGGTTGAGTGGCTCAGTTGCTTGGAGCATCGTTCCACACACCAAAAAGGTTACAGGTTCAATCCTGAGTCAGGGCACACACCTAGGCTGTGATTCAATTCCCAGTTGGGGTGCACAAGGGGGGCAACTGATCAATGTTTCTCTCACATGGATGTTTCTCTCTCTCTCTCTCTCTACCCTGCCTCCTTCCCTCCCTTTCTTCCTCTCTCTAAAATCAGTGAACACCCTGAGGTGAAGATTTTTAAAAAACTGTCTTAAAGGCAAAGGCATTTCCCTGCTGCTTTGTTATAGCTATTTTCCCATCTCATTAGATGTTGCTTTTTACAAATACCATCAATCAGGACAAACATTAAATAGAAACATACATATATTAAAGGTCCTGAAATTTTATTTTCCAGGCATAACATTTTTTATTGTCTCTTATAAGTTTTTTATTGGGTCAATTTCCTTTAAAAAGCAGCCCAAGCACTCTCCCTATCTTTAAAGCTGTTAGTCCAAGGCTGGACTAATTTCGTACTTATGAAGTACAAAATAACTTTTAAATTATGTTGAATTTTAAAATTTATAATAAACAGTAAAATTACGATCAAGAAATTAAATCTTATGAAAAATTTTTTTGAACTTTGTTTACTAGTTCCCACGATTTCAAAGTTGATTTTTGATTAAATGAAATCCTAATTAAAACCCTCGCCAGGTGGCTCAGTTGGTCAGAGCGTCACCCTTTATGCCAGAGTTATTGGTTCAATCCCCTGGTCAGGACACATACAAAAATCAACCAGCGAATGCATAATGAGTGGAACAACAAATCAATGTTCCTCTTCCTCTCTCTCTCTCTCTCTCTCTCTCATCTCTCAAAAAGAAAAAAAGAAAGAAAAAAGTCCCAACTGAAAATAAATCCATTTTAAACATAGAATTGAAATAGGCATATTTATTTACTTCACAAAATTCTGAAGTTGCAGAATTAAAGGTGTTTCTGGGCTTGTGATTTCACATCAGTCCAGAAGTTTCAGAGCCCTACCCTGTCAGACCTGACACTGTGCAGGTGAAAGGAAAAAGGGGGAGCTAACTAAGGTTTTTCAGCTTTAAGTGCAACACCAATGAAAAAAACTTCTACAGACAGGGATCCTGTCCGTAGAAGTTGTCAAGAGAGGCAACATGCAAAAGGTTAGCATATCCTAGAGCTGAAGGGGTATCCCCAAAAGGTTTTTTTGAGTATTCCTAACATTACACATCAAGTATAGCATGATCATACTTCAGCAATTTATATTTTCAATTTAATTTAATAGGAAATTTCTACCACAATAACTAATTTAAAAATAAAAACCAATGGGCAAGGATGACTAACTTTTACAGTCGGCTATCTCAAAGCAAAATATGTCTATATTACAGCATTATCAGTAATATAATTAATGTTAGTAATATAAGTAACAATTCGAACTCAATATAAACTCCCATCCTGCATGGAAACAAGCATTATGCGCATGCTGCAATGCTTAAGGCTCTGCAAACACAGGAGGATGAAAATCTCACTCACCATGTACATTGGGGACCCACACAGGGTCGCAGCCATCATGTTACTGTGTAGATAACGAGCAAAACCAAAATCCGCTATTCCACAAAATAAAGAAGAGAAAAACAAATGATACCTTTGCTCACAATTAACACAGATGAAGATTCTTCAAGATACAAGAGGGCACAAAAAAATGTGAGAAATTAACAGCCATGGAATAAAACTGTTTACCAAAGAAAAAAAGTAGCTACCTCAATTTTAACAGGCTAAGAGAAAGAAGTCACCAATTGTACAAGTCACTGCTCTGCCAGTTTTGTAACAAAGGAGAAAGCACCAAGCTTTGCTAGAGCAAGCTCTAATTATAATAAATAATTCATTAATATAGTTCTTATTAAAACTGAACTGTCTTTGTCCTCCAGATATCAGGTGTAACCTATATAACATCAGAAATTTCTTAAGATATTGCTAAGAAATGATATTTCTAACAACAAAAAGTTTTTTTTTAAAAAAATATCTAGCATTACAAACTGCTTCAAATAATTTTGAGATATGAGAGCTAAAACACTGCCAAATAAGAAGGCTGAACAAAATGGTCTTTTAAGATTCCTTATGTTAAAATCCCATGAGTTGTAAAATATCTGGGTTACTAATTTGCTGCCAACAACTGCAATACTTCAGCTTCCCTCTGACGAGGAGAAGCAGGATTTCCTGCTAGGATTCATATCTAGAGTTCCTAACATGAGCCATTTGGCCCTGTCTGAAATTTACCATATGCTGCCAATAAGGGTTCACACCTCACTGAATTCAACAAAAATTTCCAAGTGCATCAACAAAAGCACTCATTGTAACAAAGCTGAAATCAAATTATCTAAAAATACCAACTCTCAAAGATGTTCTTTACATGAAACAACACACAGACACTGACCTATTTTGATGCGAACACCACTAACGCTGGACTTTCTGCGATTGGCGTAGGACAGCAAGATGTTCTGTGGCTTGAGATCCCTGTGGATTATTCCCTTGCTGTGCAAAATTCGCATAGCAGCTGCAATCTGATGCAGAAACACTCTAATGGTATCTTCACTGAGAGTTCCTTTAGCTAGGACAAAAGGAGACGGATAAATATTTAAGCACACAAAATCAAATACCATCTGCACAATGCCATCAATAGAATCGGGTTGCTAAGGAGACCATGGAGAGAACTGGATACACATTTTTCCCCCCTTTTTCTACTTTAATAACTTAAGTCTATGAAGAGACAGCAGATGTCTCAAAAGTTTTAATTAATCTATTGTAAGGAGAACTGATTTAGATTGGCATCTTTTATTTTCACTGGTGTTCATTTTTTATTTTCCTTTCTCATAACTCTTTTTTAAATCTTTATTGTATTTTTTTCCATTACCATTTAGTCCTCTTATACCTGTCCCCCCGCCCCCAGCAATCACCACACTGTTGTCCATTACTCTTAATACAACGGGTGCTCAACAAATTTGAGTCCCCTTTACAAACCAGAAAGTAAGTTCCCCTTCATATTAGTCAAATATCTAGGATAAATGTCCATATTCAATTCCAACCATTATACCAGCACAAATTAGAAACAGATGAAGTCCTTGGATGGAGACACTTGATCATTACTGCCACTTTGACCTGTCAGGACCTGTGTCCCTACATCCTCATCCTCTAATCTCCCCCACCACCCACACTCCTGCCCCACCACAGCACCTTTCATAAGTAAAGACACCTTTCAGAAGAAATGTTTTAACCTGTTCTCACTATGATAAAGAGGCAGGAGGAAAATTCTTTTTAAGGACAGTCATTATTCAGCAAATGCTACAGTGTTTCTGTATGTGTGCTGGATTGTGTAATGCTTAACAGTCTGGAGTCAGAGTGCCTTTGTTCAAAGACCAGCTCCTCCAACTGTTTACTCTGTGACCCTGGAAGATGATCCTTCTGTGCCCAACCCTCATCTATAAAAAGCTGAAACTAGGCTAATCACACTGGATTGCTGAGACAATCAAACAAGACAGCATATTCAGTCATGAAGACTTTAAATAAAGGCCTGACACAAAGATACTCAATATAGTCAGTACACAAATATAAACTCCTTATTGTAATGAAACTAAAAGTAACAAGTATAATTCCATGAAACTCCATTTGGAATTTAATATCCATGACCCTATCTAAGTCATCCATACAACTCCAAAATATGTTCTATACTACCTTTCTATACGCAATTAAGATAAAGATATGAAAATAACTAATATTTGGAACAAGTAAAATATTATGGTTTTAAAATCATTTTAATGACATGTTAAATGGCACTTTATGTATTCACATCTTCAAATAAAATAAATCCTTTTGGTTTAAAAATTATCAAATACTTTGTACTGTGAGGGCTATTTTTAACCTATCCCCATTTCTTAATTCTTTGGAATTCTGTTCCTGATGCTCACTGTAAAAAAATTAAAATTCAAATACCCTAAGTAAAAAGTAAAATCTTCTACAACCCCATACCCTTGAGATGACTATTGTTTAAATTTATGGTACATGATTCCAGAACTACTGTCTTGCTAATGGCAAGAGACAAATTATTACATATTAATGAATGGGTCAAAGCAACACTGGAGCTTTATTTTTGTAATGTTTTACTTAAATTACATTGCAACAATTAAAATGGATAGTATTTTTTCCATTTCATTCATTTACATTATCGTTCTATGGCTTAGAAAAATTTTTCTACTTTAAATGACTGTAGCTACTTAGAACTTATATCTCTGTCCCATGACACACAATTGAATATACTTAAAATTTACTTAATTCAGAATCCAAATTCTAACACTATCTGTTCCCCTGGGGGAAAATTAATGATCTAGTTTAGTGTAGGCTGTTTCTGGGTACAAACTGTAGCAAAAACTCACATATTTTTACAAACAAGAGATGTGCATTTCTCAACACAATCCAATAAACTCAAATTCCCACATTAAAAACTTAATATACTAGTTTCTCAATATCACTGGGGGACATGATTCCAGGACCCCCCCCCACTAATAATAAAAACAATAGATGCACAGGTTCCTTATATAAAATGGTATATATACCATCAACAACATATACCACCAGCCTCCTGCAGCTGTGAATTCCCAACCTCAGATCCAAAACACTGTTACTGGGATCCAATCAAGATGGCAAAGTAGGTAAATGGTGTGCTCATTTCCTCCCATGACCACATCAAAATTACAGCTAAATTATAGAAAAATCAACCTGAAGAACCATCTTAAGACAAGTTGAACAGAAGTCCTATAACTAAGGATATAAAGAAAAAGCCACATTGAGACAGGTAGGAAGGGCAGAGATGCGAAATGGGCTGGCCCCACACCCAAAAGGGGCAGTTGAGAATTGGGAGGTATATCTCAACTACAGAGGGGGGGTCTTGGCTCCACACTGAGCTCACCAACCTAGAGCACCACGACCAGGAACAGGAGCCACCATAACATCTGGCTGTGAAAATTAGCAGCGATCCCATCCATCCAGGTGAGCCAGAAGGCTGCTGGAAACCCAGGTGTCTTTTTAAGGGCTCCTGCACACACTCACCCACTTGCAAACACACACCCTGGGCCCTGGCAGAGGGTCAGCAGTTCAGAAGGCACCAGAGACACTGGGGAGAGTTGTGTGGTTTCAGCTAGAGTTGAAGGGACAGCCACCATTGTCTCTGTGTTGAACCTTCCTCTCATACAGCTGGCAAGAAGCACCGTATTTCCTATGTCGACTCTTCATCTCACAAGGTCAAATCTGAATTTATATTAGCCTGGTGAACACCACAGGCCCCATCCTGATGACTCCGCTCAGACCCCACCCCACCCAACAAACTACTGCTGGAGGCTCTTTTGGCACCACAAAGCCAATCAGGCCTATGCTACAGATTTTCTTTAAAAAATCTCTTTAAGGTCTGCAGGTCCCAGTCAGGCAGCTGCTGGCCTTGGTGTGCCCTGTGCCTTTTTCTGAGTGGCCACAAACACAGTACTGTTCTCAAATCTAAATCTGCATTAACCTGGTAAACACCACTCATCCAACCCTGGGGACTCCCTGAGACCCGCTTCACACAACTCAGGTACCAGCAGAGGCTCTTTCAGTGGCTGTGCCTCACCAACAGCCAGCAGATGGCAGCAGGCCTCACTGAGCCCTGTGTCTTTTGCTAAGCAGCCCAGGCCTGGTACTGGTGGCAGCAGGCCTTGGTTTGCAGCATGGCCTTTCCCACATACCTCCACAACAGCACACCCTAAGGGTGGTCTTGGCATGCACCAGAGCCAGCTGAGATGAACCTTAGTGTACAAGCTCAGCAGCTGTATACTGTGGTCATGGCCAATCCTCACAGCTAGCCTGAGGATCAATCCCTCCCACTGAGGTTCCAACAAGAGTCAAGGCTTAACTACAACAGGAGGACACACACAACCCTCACAAGGGACACCCTTGGAGCACCTGGCTCAGGTGACCAGGGAGACTGCACCCCTGAGCCCCACAAGACACCCACTATACAAGGCCTCTCTATCAAGATGGGGAGCTGTAGCAGCTCTACCTAATACCTAGAAACAAACACAGGGAAGCAACCAAAGTGGGGAGAACAAAGAAACATGCCCCAAATGAAAGAACAGGAGAAAAAAAAAAACAGAAAACAAAAACCCTAAACTAAATGAAATACAGACAAGCAACCTACCAGAAACAGTTCAAAAGACTGGAACTTAGTAAGAACATCAACAAGCAAATAGTAAACGTAATAAAGAACACAGAAACCATAAAAAAGAACCAGTCAGAAATGAAGACTATAACTGAAATAAAGAATACACTAAAAGGGATGAACAATGCAGTATATGAGGCAGGGGACTTAATCAGCCATTTGGAAGATAAGGTAGCAGGAAACAACCAATCAGAACAGCAAAGAGAAAAAAGAATTTTAAAAAATGAGTATACTTTAAGAGACCTCTAGGGCAACATCCAGCATAACAACCACCACATCACAGGGTACCAGAGTAGCAGAGAGAGTTCAAGGGACTGAGAACGTATCTGAGGAAATAATGCCTGAAAACTTCCCTATCCTGGAAAAAAAAAGACATACAAGTCCAGAAGTGCAGAGAATCCCAAACAGGATGAACCCAAAGAAGCCCACACCAAGGCACATCATAATTAGAATGGCACGCAGGGTGTCCAACCTGTGGCACATGGGCTGCATGCAGCCCAACACAAAATCGTCAATTTACTTAAAACCTTTTTTTTTTTTGCTCATAAATTTTCATTAGTGTTTGTGTATTTAATGTGTGGCCCAAGACAACTCTTCTTTTTCCACTGTGGACCAGAGATGCCAAAAGGTTGGACACCCCAATAGGGTAAAGACAAAGAGAAAATCGAAAAAGCAGGAAGAAAAAGGCAGTTAGTTACCTACAAAAGAGTTCCCTTAAAACAATGAAACTAGACTACATTGTTACACCATATACAAGAATAAATTCAAAATGGATTGAAGACCTAAATATACCACCCAAAACCATAAAACTCCTAGAAGAAAACATACGCAGTAAACCGTTTGACTTTGCTCTTAGTAACATTTTTTTCTTATACATCTCCTCTGGCATGGGAAACAAAAGAAGGAATAAACAAATGGGACTACATCAAACTATAGAGTGTTTTCACAGCAAAGGAAATCATCAACAAAATGAAAAGACAACCTACCAATTGAGAGAAGATATTCACCAATAAAATATCTAATAAGGGGTTTAATATTCCAAGTATATAAGGAACACATACAACTTATCACCAAAAAAATCTAAATAGACATGAAAAGATGGCCAACAGACATATGAAAAGATGCTCAATGTCACTAATCACCAGAGAAATGCAAATTCAAACCACAAGGAGATATCACCACATACGTGTCAGAATGGCTACCATCAATAAATCCACAAAGTGCTGGCAAGGATGTGGAGAAAGGGAAACCCTCTTTTGCACTGTTGGTGGAACTATAAATTGGTACAGCCATTATGGAAAACAGTATGGAAGGTTTCTCAAAAAATTAAAAACAGAACTACTTTTTGACCTAGTGATTTCACTTCTGGGTATTTATCCACAGAAACCCAAAACAGTAATTTGAAAAGATAATATGCATCCCTATGTTCATTGTTGCATTATTTATAATAGCCAACGTATGAAAGCAACCTAGTATTCATCAATAAGTAATTGGATAAAAAAGTTGTGGCTCATATGTACAATGGAATATTAGTCAGCCATAAAAAAGAACAAAATCTTACCATTTGCAACAACATGGATGGACCAAAAGGGTATTATGCTAAATGAAGTAAGTCAGAGAAAGACAAATTCCATATGATTTCACTTACATGTGGAATCTAAAGAACAAAATAAACAAACAAAAGAGACACAGACTCATAGATACAGAGAACAGACTGATAGTTGCTAGATGGGAGAGGGCTGGGGGGATGAAAAAGGTGAAGGGATTAAGTACAAACTGATAGTTACAATATTCAGGGAGATGTAAAGTACAGCATAGGAAATATAGTCAATAACATTATAATAATTATGTATAGTGCCAGGTGTGTACTAGACTTATCAGAGGAATCACTTCATGAAATATATATATATATGTCTAACCACTATGCCATACACCAGAAACTAATAATAAATGTCAACTTTAATTTTTTTAAATGTTTTTAATATAAAACAAAGAAAATACTGTTTCTATATGAACAATGATTAAAATAAAATTTAAAAAAAAGAAAATACTGTTTCAATGCAGTTGTTTGAATCTGCATATGCAAAACCCAGGGATAAGGAGAGCAAACTATACATTTTAAAAAATCCATCCCTGGCTGGCATAGCTCAGTGGATTGAGCGCAGGCTGCGAACCAAAGCATCGAAGGTTTGATTCCCAGTCAGGGCACATGCCTGGGTTGCAGGCCACGGCCCCCAGCAACCACACATTGATGTTTCTCTCTCTCTTTCTCCCTCCCTTCCCTCTCTAAAAATAAATAAATAAAATCTTTTAAAAATATAAATAAATAAAACAAAAATTATTTTTTTAAAAAATCCACATACAGCCCTGGATATTGTGGCTCAGAGGACTGAGCACTGCCCTGTAGACCAAAAGGTCACTGGTTCAATTCCCAGTCAGGGCACATGCCTGGGTCGTAGGCCAGGGCAACTGATCGATGATTCTCTCCTTTCTCCCTTCTTTCCCCTCTCTAAAAATAGATGAAATGAATAATAAAACATCCATGTATAAGTGGACCTATGCAGTTCAAACCCACATTGTTCAAGGGTCAACTATATTTTAAAGTCATTCCCAACATCGTAACTCTTTGAAATGAATGAATTCTTGAGCAAGTCAGCCCTTAGAGAGTAGGCTCAGCTGTAGCTGCCACACAATGTGTTCTGCTAGAATTAATGTTAAAATACAACTTACTAATGGATTTAGAATGTTTTATTTTAAATTTGCAATTTTCCTATATTTTGAAAATGTAAAAGGTACTTTTTTATTAAAACAAGTAAAAGGACTAAATAACTGTGTTATGCTATAATGGCATTAGACCCTTTAAACTTTTTAGACATCCCAGATCTTCTAGACCAGTGCTCTCAACAGAAATATGTGAGCCACATATGTAACTAAATTTTCTAGTAGCCACATTTTAAAAAAGTGAAAAGAAACAGGTGATGTTAACAGTATATATTTAACCTAATATATCTAAAGTATTATCAAACTTGTAATATATTTAAAATATTATCATTCAAATTTGTAATCAATATAAAGAACTTGGCCCTGGCCAGGTAACTCCATTGGTTACAGCATCGTTCTAATACACCAAGGTTGCAGGTTTGATTCTTGCTTGGAGTACAAACAATCAAACAATGAATGCACAAATGAATGAAACAAAAAATTGATATCTCTGTCTCTCAAAAAAAACCCAATAAATATTTTTTAAATATATTAAAAACAATAAAATATAATCATTGTTTTCTCCCTATGAAGTGTTCAAAATCCATTGTGTATTTCACATAACAGCACACCTCAATTCAGGCTAACCCATTTGGTCAGTGGCTACCATATTAGACAGTGTAGCTATAGACAATTTTTTTAAGATAACATTTACTTTATGTCTTTTCAAGTATTTTGAAATTACAAGGACTGTAGTAGACTGTCAGGTATTTTCACCATAGCACCTTTGCAGTATATATTTGTCACAAGCATTTTTGCAGTAAAACTAATTGGGTAGAAGGCAATTTTGCTATAAAAAAGATATGCCCTGGCTGGTGTGGCTCAGTGGATTGAGCACCAGCCTGCAAACAAAAAAGATAAAAATAACTGGTTGCCAGTTTGGGATTTTTGTTGCTGTTATTGTTTGGTTTCATTACTCCATTGATGAAGTTCATACTGTTACTCCCATTTTTCTATTCTATATAAATCTTAGCTAGACTTCATAATGATCTATAAAGTGACAAGTAGATGTAGTGGCATCTAAAATAGCACTTCTTTCAAGTGATGATGATGATGATGACCAAGCTGGTTTCTTTCTCTGGGAGCATATAATTGAACTCACATTTCCCACAGAATGAAGACAAGTGCTTAGTTACAATCCACAAAATGAAATCCGTTACTGGCCCAAAACTACCATGAATCTAAACACATTTTAAATGCACATAAATATTCTATATTCCACAAGTATTATTTTTTTAAGATTTTATTTATTTATTTTTCAAGAGAGGGGAAAGGAGGGTTGAAGAGAAACATCAATGTGGGGTTGCCTCTCGCATACAACTAGCTGGGGTCCTGGCCTGCAACCAAGGCCTGTGCCCTGACCAGGAATTGAACTGGTGACCCCTTGGTTCACAGGTCGGCACTCAATCCACTGAGCCACACCAACCAGAGCTTCACAAGTGTTTTTAATTTTGTTACTCATTTTTTATGTTTATTACATCCTTTTTAAGGTCCCTTTTGTTGTGATTTTATCTTTTTCATGGCAAGATTGCCTACAGCCAGTTATTTGGTGAAAATGTTTGCGGCAAAAACCCTTGCAAGGGTTTGTAGACAGCTGTCTACAGCAAAGATGATTATGGTGGAAGTACCTAGAACTGGGGCAAACAGGGTCAAGGGAGAGGTTAAAGAACTTGATCAAAATCATATAGCAATTAAGTAATGTAAACAGTGGAACTGTTGCAAACCAGCTGGCCTGTCTGACTCCAATGTTTACGTAAGCTCTTCACTCTTCCGTCTCCTGTTCTAACAGTATTGCTCTGGAATATCAAATTCAGAGTTCAACATCATGGACATAGCTGCTGTCAAAGCAAACTTAAATCACCACACCACTACTAGCCCTTATATGAGTGAATAAAAATTGTGTTAATGAAGGAAACTGATATTCTAATGAGGACTATGAACTGGTGAGGTGCCCCTCATTCTGCCCCCTGCAGGAAGTCCTTTGATTCATTCACTAAGAATGTCAAGGACTCAAGATTGACGGAGGGAAAGAGGAAGCAAGTTCACTAGCCTCAACTCCTTTCCACCGGTGGTGAATAACAGTTCCTGTTGCCCTGCTTTCTACTAGTAAATTAAGTTTTGAAAAGTTTTTACCAAATTGAAAAAGGATTTAAAAAAGTTATTAAAAAAGGATTCTGCATTAGGAAAAATACAAAAACATGTGTAATAAATGACCAAATTCAGGGTGACATTTATCTCTAAAGGAGAAGGCAGGAATGGGACTACAGAAGGACTTACAGAGAACTTCAACTGTATTTATAATTTCTCTTCTTTACTGGAGAGTGGGTAATACCAATGTTCTTTATATAATTCTTTACACAGCTTTTGAATTCATCAATATTTTACAGTTTAAAGATTTTTTAAATCTGTTTTTAAAAATCCTCATCCAAGGATATGTTTATTGATTTTAGAGAAAGAGGAAGAGAGAGAGAAAGAGAGGGAGAAACATCGATCATCTGCTTCCTGTACATGCCCTGATGGGGGATTAAAGCTACAACCTAGGTTTGTGTCCTGACCCAGAATCAAACATGCAAACTTTTGGTGTACAGGAGGATGCTCCAACTAACTGTGCCACTCAGCCTGGGCTAAGTCTCATTATTAATTGCACTGCTTGATTACTCAGTGAAACTGAGTATTTTCACTATGTTGTTTCTCTTTCGGAAACTGTCCATACTTTTTTGTGTCTGTATCTGTTGATGTCATAGTGTTTTTATCATCAATTAATTACCATGATCTGTTTACAGGTTGAGATCGAACCTTCTACTATGTTTCTGCGTATTTCCCTTGCATCTTTAAGGGATACAAGTAGAGGCTTATTTCATTTAACATCATTAAAAAAATACTTTTGAGAGATACAATTTGACCTGAATGCTTATCCTGTATCCTACATGTACACATTTTGGAGACAGAATTTCAAGAATTACCTAATACTAAAATCTTATCTCTGTGCCAGGAAATCATTTCAGTATTATCTTTAATCCCCTATAACATTTTTAATTTACATAAAACATTCATATTAATCAACACATTCTTGTACAAATTCTTCCATTACAATTTTCCTTTTATTTTGAAAGAAATGAAAAGGGCTAAAGGTTCACTGATGGCAACCCAAGAGAGTCCTTTGAAAAACAAAAATCTATTTGATTTTTTTTCTCTTTTGGGAAGAGGACTCACCTCTCAAGCACTGTCAAAGAGACACACACAAAGTACTTACACACAAGAAGAGTTTGAGAACAAAACCACAACCAATTGAAATTAGTCAGCAAAGTGAACATAATTAAACAAGTACACAAATATTTACTATTTCTATATAACAGTGATAAAGTACAAAAAGCAGATTATATATATCAGAATTAAACAGATTATAGTACTATCTTTATTGAATACTGACACACAAAAATATTACCTTGCAAATAATCTGCCAGGTCTCCACCATTGCAATACTGATATATATATATAAAAAAAAAAAGTAATTAAAATAAGGACACCAATTTAAGGTTAATTCAATCCATTATCAGTTAACTTTAATTAAAAAGTCATTTGTATATAATGTAAATCTAGTCTGAAAAACATAAGAATTATAGAATCAAAAATTTTAATACTATTTTCCTTATTAAATAGAATCTCAATCACTGAATCAATTTATTAATTCAAATTTTCAAATCTGAAAATTTTCTATTCTTAAAGGGCATATTAATCAAAAGGAATTTGAAATAAATTAAACAGGAGCTTGTATACCACCTACCTCCATCACCAGGAAGACAGAGTTGGGTAATTCCTAAAAAATATACAATATTAAAAACATCATTTAGATTAGAAAAAAATTAAGCACAAATTTAATAAATAACTTTAACAAAAATACTATTCTTTCCCATTACTAAACAAGTAAAAAGGAATCACAAAATCCATTAGTGAGTGAATTTTAAACCCCCAACACAATGACTTAAGCATCTCAGCTTCCAAGCCAAATCAGGTTTTGATGACACCAAGGTACTCATCAAGAAGTTCTGTTCTGTTTGTGGAAAGAACTCAAGAAAGCCTCATTTTTTGGTTATGGTTATGGTCCACCTATCAGTGGTGAAAAACAGCGAGGACCCTCTCCTCTTCAGGGAGCACTCCTGCTTTGGAAGTTCATGATCGGGGCAATGGCTTGACATCCTCCCCAGCAACCCGAGAGGCACACTCTGATTTCTGGAATACATGATTCAGAACACTTAATTTTTTATTGTTCTAGTTTTTGTGTTTATCTGGAAGCAATCACATTATCTGGGAATTTTTGGCTATTTCCTTGAAAATATTTCATCACATCTTGGTAACAGACTGATCCAAAGGAACTGATTTGAGGAATTTTACCCAGTCTCTCAAATTCACATAGCTCCAGTTCTGTTGCCTGGTCAGGCAATCCAACAACACATCAGCTGATTCTTCAATAACAATTTTTATAATGCTAATTAAATTTTAAATCAGGCTTCCTTACAGCTAAACTTGAGCCACTGTTCAAATGTGATTCAAGAGATAGCCCTATCAAGTATCACTTGGTTTCACCAAGATCCTAAATTCAAGAGTAAGGAATTCTACAGGAAACCAGAGGAGGACCAGGGCAGAAAGAGGACAGGTCTAGGGCAGCACTCCTCAGAGTGAGGTTCACAGCCAGTGCCAGTCAGTGAGTTATCTTGTACTGGCTCACAATGAAATAACTACAGAAATTAGGAGTAAGAATTTTTAAAGTTTTAAAGTAAACTAAACAAAATAATTTTATGTCTGCTGACCCTAATAATAAAAATGTTAAACATCTGTTTGTAGCACCTTTATTTCACTTTCATATTAATTCATTTTTATTGGATTTTATAATACAACTATCAGTTCACACAGATTAAAAATAAAAACAGGTGTCTCACAGTAGCTGGGTTACAGCACTTCTGTGGTACAAGGAGCAAACAAGGGCTGCCACTGAGTGGTGTCTCACGTCCACCAAGGGATGGGGCCACGAGTCAGGAACTGGATGAAATCATGTCTTTCAAGAGACTCAGTGACGTATGATGGCTTTTTTCACTCATTTATCAAGAGGACTGGGTAAAAAATTGAAATGTATTATGCCCAATTCTTTGACCCCCGCCCCTCAATGGCACATGCAGGTTCAGAAAAACGGCAACACCTCCAGCTCTGTGCAGGGGACATGGAGCCAGGCTGCAAACCTAGCACAGGCCTGGCTTCAAAGCAGCAGCCCTCGACCAGTCAGAAAGGAGGCAGAGAACAGTCCAAGTTCAGCAGGCTAGGAGAGTAAGTCTGTTAGAAAGAAATACTTCTTTCCTTTTCTCATAAATAAAAACAAAAAAAATTTTGTTTTTGTTAAGTCATCTCCATTGCCAACTAGTCTTAATCACAAAACCTGATCAAATCCAAACCAAACTATCCTATCATCCCTAAAAATACCAAAAAATCATTAAACATAACTTTCAACAGAATTTTCATCTTCTCAAGTATAAAGAACAAAATATTATCTAAAATCAGTATTATTTAATCAGATAATAATACCTTATTCTAACTACTGAAGAGATAAGAAAGCTAGGAATTCCTAAGGGGAGGCTAAACAGCCATGAAGAACATCTGTTCACTCAGCATGAAGAAATCAAATTTCTATTTTAGTATGCCCAATTTGGGGGTTATATATAACCACTTAGTTTCCCCCACTCATTCTATAAATAAATAAGATAGACAGAAGTATTCATTTTTTTCAATGAAATAATCACGTCATCTATAAACAGATTGAAGCTCAAATGGTACTGGGCACCAGAGAAGAGCCCTTCTGTCCCACTCCCTGACCTTGGAGAACAAAAAGGGCTGGAGGGTGAGTCCTATCACCAATGGCCAATGAATCAATCAGTTGTGCCTGTATGATAAAGCCTCCATAATTGCCCCAAAGGACAGGCTTCTGAGAGCTTCCAGGTTAGTGAACACATGGAGGTTCTATGAGAATCCCACACCCAGAGAGCAGACCTTGTTTTATGCATCTCTTTCATCTGGCAGTTTGAGTTATATCCTTTAGTAATAAACTGATAATCTGGTAAATAACATGTTTCTTTGAGTTCTCTAAGCTGCTCTATCAAATTTACTGAACCCAAGGAGAGACTGGTCAATAGTGTGGTAGACAGACCTGAGCAGAGCAGGACAATGGGCCAGGAACAGAAGGTCACCAGGGCGGAAAGCCCCCCAGTGCCTAGCAATGAGCAAAAGTGGGAAACCAAGGACCCCGCCACCTGGGTGACATTTCCTCCCACAGCATACCACTCTGGTCATGCAGTTTAGACCTTCTAACCTTTCATATCACTGATCATGCAGTTCGAACCCTCCACTGACCTTTCCTCACCTGTCATGTTGCTAGTCACAAGGGTTAGACCCTCTTAGAGAAGGAACAAATAATGGGGCTGGAGAACAGCCCTTAAGCATTAAGCCCCCAGGACAGTGAGGTTCTGACCCACATCAAATACATCTAGGCCTTAGTTGTGTTTTAGCTCCAAGCCCAGAATAGCAGCAAACAATATCACTCTGACCTCACGACCAGCTGCACTGACTAATGATCTACCCTGGCAACAACCTATCAGTGGAGATCATGAGCTAGAAAGGACACACCTGAAAAGCTGATGAATATTCTACTGAGATCCTCCCTTGGGTCCTCGCCTAAAAATCTCTGCCCTTAAAAGCCCACAAGACAGAGGACTCAGGGGACTCTCCCTCCCTGGCCTTTCCCTCCCCCTTTACCCACCTCTTCCCCACTCCTGCCCCAGGCATGTTACCCTCACTTTTCTCTCTCCTAAGCTCCAAGGGTCCTTCTTTTGCCTCTCTAACTTGCTTCCTGAGCCCATTTCTTCTACTGCTCACTCCTACCTGTGACTTACTGAACAAACTTTTGCTTACACAGGGTCCAGTACAAATAACACCCCCTTTTTATTAAAAAGGATTTAGTAATCATGCTTATGATTAAAATCATAAGCATGTGGCCCTGGCTGTCGTAGCTCAGTGGATTGAGCGCAGGCTGCGAACCAAAGTGTCGCAGGTTTGATTCCCAGTCAGGGTACATGCCTGGGTTGCAGGCCATGACACCCAGCAACCGCACATTGATGTTTCTCTCTCTCTATCTCCCTGCCTTCCCTCTCTAAAAATAAATAAATAAAATCTTTAAAAAAAATAAAAAATAAAATTAAAAAAGTAATAAGCATGTAATTCTGTAACATAAAGCACCCTCAAGCACACCATGTGACATTTTAGGTGTTCAAATTAAAATTATAAATTATTATGCCCATATTATTACCCTACCAACCACACTCAAGCAGGTGTTACTTCTGCCAGAGACTTGGCTCTGAATTCTTTCCTAGCCAGAACTCAAGTACCAATTGCTGAACCAAGGTCCAGTCTGACCCCACTGGCCTAAAACCTGGTACCATTCTTGGTCACAATCTCATTGCCAACAGAAGCACAGGCAACGACCTAAACTTGGTGATTAGTGTCCAAAGGGGGTGGAGGGCTAGTCTTGTGGTACTGAGCCCTTAACTTTATGAACTGATGCTATCTTCATATTGATGGTGTCAGAATTGGGTTAACTGCTTGGTGATATTGGAAAAAACAAGCTTTCAACCATAAAACTGACCTCAAATGAATTTGTAAATTGATAACAAAGTACCTACCTAATCTGACCCTGATTTGCCCATAATTCTTCAAATTGCTTAAGTCCTGCCCTCTTTTTAACAATCATACAGAAGATATCATCCTCTTCCACAATGAATCACCCTATCACTCTTTTACATAAATAAATTCCAGAAATCAAAGATGTAAATATGGAAAAAAATGAAATCATAAGTACTAAAAGAAAACATTGGGGATCATTTTTATAATCTCAAGGTGGAGAAATCCTAAACATGATATACAACCTGGAGATCATTAAAGAACAGATAGATAAATTAACTATATAACAACTTCCATATATCAAAAAAGAGGCCAAAATAAGACCAAAAAGAGAGAGAAAACATTTTAATAGATATAACAAAGAGCTACCGACTCTGATTCCCTCTTCCTACCTCCCACAGGCTAAGTACCAAGTCCCCAAAACCCCATCTTCTAAACATCTTGCCAATCTCTCCAGGCCTCTGCATTTGCACTGGGGCCATCACCACCCCAAAGCCTATTACAAGGTGGACCCAAATCCACTCTTGCCCATTCTCCACAGAGCAGACAGCATTTGATGTACTTCAATAAACTCTTAAGCCAGTTAATTTGTAATAGAGAATACTCCTTTCTATAACCACAGTGGTTAAGTCTAACACTCAGATATATACTCCTATATAGTCCGTTACTGACATAAAAGTACCTGGAATACTAATTCATAATCAGAAATTACCCCATGATTATAGAAAGCAAGCAAAGTGGGTACTCCCTACACCCCCCAAAAAGAAAAACTGATTTTTTCTTAATTATTAAAAAATTGTTGCCCTGGCTGGTGTAGCTCAGTGGATTGAGTATAGGCCTGCAAACCAAAGGGTCGCCAGTTCAAGTCCCAGTCAGGGCACATGCCCAGGTTGTGGGCCGGGTCCCCAGTTTGGGGTGTGTGAGAGACAACCACACATTGATGTATCTCTCCTCTTTCACCTTCCTTTCCCCTCTCTCTAAAAAATAAATAATAAAATCTTTTTAAAAATTGTTTATTGCGCCCTGGCTGGTGTAGCTCAGTGGATTGAGCACGGGCTGCGAACCAAAGTGTCGCAGGTTCGATTCCCAGCCAGGGTACATGCCTGGGTTGCAGGCCATAACCCCCAGCAACCGCACATTGATGTTCTTCTCTCTCTATCTCCCTCCCTTCCCTCTCTAAAAGTAAATAAATAAAATCTTTAAAAAAATTGTTTATTGCAAAGATTTAGGATACATAAACTTTCAAGGAAGAAAATTTTACAAATCACCTTTATTTCACCATCTGAAGTAGGCCCCATTAACATGCTAGTGAGCATGCTTTCATGAATCTGTCTATACACACACACCCAAAGGAAGTGTGTGCTTGTTTTTTTTTATTTTAATATAATCCATTTTCACCTGTTTATCTTCACCTCTCTAAGCAGCCAATTTACATCTGGCATGTATCCTTCCATACCTTTTTTCTGCTCGTACAATCGTAAGTTAAACACACACACACACACACTTTGTTTTGAAAAAGTGGGATATCATAAATAAATGTCTGAATTTTGCTTTCCTCAATAATATACTATATAAATCCCTCCAAATCAGCTATATATACCGGACTCTTTTTTAGTAACTGTATAATATTTCATAACGTGACCACTTCACTGTTTGTTGAGCCATTATAAGCCTACAGAATGCTACATTGATTCTTGCACATATATCCTAAATCTCATGCTCTTAGAGCTATGAGATAGATGCCAGAAATCCAGGTTGCTTAGTACAAGGATATTTCTAATAGTAACAGGTATATGTCTTCATTCAAGTATTTTTTAACTACCTACTATATATAAGACACTATTTTCGGCATTGAGGATATAGCAGCAAGCCAACAGAATTAAATGCCCTCTCCTCTTTAAGCTTATATTCTAAGAGGGAAGGTTTAGAAGACCGACAACAAAACAAATAAGTATACAGAATATGGTAGAGGGTTATAAGATGCTTCCAGGGGAAAAAATTATGGAAGGAGGATAAATAGTGTGGGCAAGGGGGCTGCAGTTGTATTTAGGGTGGCTAAAGAAAGCTTACTGAAAACAGTGTTTGAGTAAAAACCTAAAAAAGCTTGGGAATATAGCTGTGTACACTAAAGAGATTGAAACACATCTGCATACAGAGTCTACCTGCAAGAGGAAGAGCCTAGGCAAAAGAAAAAAAAGAGCAACAGACCACAGTGTGGAGAGCCTCAGGAAGACAGGAGCCCACGTGATAAAGCAGAAGCAGCAAGGTGCAGAGGAGGTGGAGTTGGAAACAATAGGGTTTGGCTTCCATTCAAAGAAGTGGGGAGCCACTGCGGAGGTCTGGCCAGCAGACCCTGACCTGCATTACCAAGGATACTTTACTTGCCACATGGGGGAATATTCTTCAAGGTATGGAAACAAAATATCACTACACAGCATTCCAAAAATATTCTAATAATTTTTATTTCTACAAGTGATACATGAAAATATTTTACACTTCCTCCCCAATACCACTGCGAAGAATGACTACACTCTTTAATTTTGCCAGTTTGGAGGGTAAGAAGAGGTATCTCACTGTTACTTTAATTTATACTTCTCTGACTACTTGTTCATGAAGAGTATCTCATTTTAGCCATTTTTATGCCTATGATAACCAACAATTTATATCCTTTGCATACTTTCTCTTTGGGTTACCTTTTCCTTATCAACTTGTGAGAGGATTTATATGTTTTAAATACTAGCCTGTTATGTTTGCCACACACAATATATTCTCAAACTATTATTTGCCAACTGCATTTTTATTACGGTATAATTTACATCTGCTAAAACAGACCAAGTAAAGTGTACAAGTTGTAACAAATACATACATTCATGTAACTACCCTTTCAATCAAAATATATAACATTTCCATCACCCAAGAAAAGTTCCCTCCGCCCCTTTACCCTTAATCTCAGCTTCCGAAAGGCAGCCAGTCTTCTGCCCCAATTCCTGTCACCCTGGCTGAGTTGCCTCTTGCTAAAACTCACAAAAATAGAATCAAACAGTACATATATGTAGTTGACTTATTTTTCCCAACATAATGTTTGGGATTCTTATGTCATGACATGTATTGAGTTTGCTTCTTTTTATGGCTATCAATTTGTTCATGGTATTATTTGCCATAAAATGTTTTTTAAATTTTTATATGCCCCTACCATTATAGCTTCTGAATTTCTTCTCTTGATTTAAAATAGCTCTTGGACTATACATAGTAATATAAATATTGTTATAAAATTGTTATTATGTATTTTATACATTTAAGCCTTTAATTCATTTGAAAATTATTTTAGAAAATAATGAGAATGGGGATCCAACTTTTTCTCAGATGTCTCAGTGTTGCAGCATCATTATCTATTATCTGAAGTCATCTTTTTCTCACTATGCTAAAAATTACCAAGATATGGATATTTATCCAGATCATTGACAGTCATGTATGTAAGTATTCTTAACTGACAATACTTATCTCATGCCCATATTCTCAAAGATATGTAAGAGAGATGAAATTACTCTTCTGCTTTTAAAACTCATCCATGGCCTTGACTGAAGATCACATGTGCCCCCTGTAAACCTCTCTGGCACTAAGACAACTCACTACCTCACTCCTGCATGGCCCTCTCACTGGCCTTCTTCCAGTTACTCATACTCCAATCTTTCCTGTCTGCTTTTCACAGGCAGCTTCAACTGCTTGGGAAGTTTAGCTTATTTGCTCTTCTCCCACCTACCCAAGCCTAATCTTCTCCTGCTCTTCCCTCAGGCTGTATAAACATTCTTTCTTCAGGGAGCTTTCCCTAGCGGTACAGAGTGGGCTGCCCGACTTCCTGAACCCCCATGTGTTTCCTCCAAATCTCTCCTATAGTTCTCCCTTGCAGCGCTGAGCACATTCAGAATGAGTAACTACTTGCTTCATGTTATCTTCCCCAATCTACTACTGCAAGTTCCACCAAGGCGGGGATCATGTCTCTTCTGTTCAGCACCATACCCCTCTATACCTCATTAACCAACCCAAGAAGTACTAATCATGAAGAAATCAGGAAGGAAAATGAGCACAGCATAAGCATCACAGAATAGCAACAGGAAAGTCACAGAAGAAACATGAAAAGTCACATAAAGCATAAAGATAGTCAGTGCACTACTAAGTTACGAAATAAAAAATAAAACCTAAAGTATTTTTCTCCTAAGAGATTGTCAAAAAAAGAAAAAGAAAAAAACACATGATTGTTGGTCAAAATAAATTGGTACAACCTTTTGGAAGGCAACACCGTAATATCTTTGACTAAGTAATCCCACATCCAGGAATTTATTCTGTAGGAACGTCTGAACAAACAAGCAAAGATGTATGTACACAGCTTCCCTGCAGCACTGTTTCTAATAGAAAAATAAAAGAAATAATGCAAATAGCCACAATCTGGTTTTAAGTAAATAAATTATCATTCAGCCCCACAGTATTATACTGATATAAGAAGATATCCTATAAGGAGAAGATAATCCAAGATACATTAAGTTTAATAAAACAAATTGCAGTTCTCACCCTAGCTTGTGTGGCTCAGTGGATTGAGTACCAACCTGTGAACCAAAAGGTCACTGGTTCGATTCCCAGTCAGGGCCAGATCCCCCATTTGGGGGCATGCAAGAAGCAACCACATGTTGATGTTTCTCTCCCTCTCTCCTTCCCTTCCAGTCTCTAAAAATAAATAAAATCTTTAAAAAAAATAGTTGCAATTCTGTAAAAATACTATTCATAATTTTCTCACAAGGAAAAGCTTAAAACCTAAATTACTATAGATTCATATATGTATTTAGAAAACTCTAAAAGAAATATAACCAACAGTGGTTATCTCTGGGAATTGACAATTCTTTTCCAATTTACTCATTTTGACAATGTTTAATTAATTATGGCAATATATTACTTTTGTAACTAGGGAAAATGTGTTTCGAGTGTCATGTAAGCTGAAACCTAATTTTATAAAGAATGTCAAAGGTTCTCAGTTTTTAAAAGTACGTGAAAAAACTTCAGAAGGATCTTCAAAGCTAACGACCAGTAAAAATGATGTTCAAGTTGATAAAATTACTGTACTACTCTCTACAAACATACTGTACCCCTGGATAAATAGAATCTCAAGGAAACAAACTTGAAATATTAGATCAAGATTGTTTACTCCAGAGCCAAATGCTTAACACTGTACTCCTTTGACAGACATTCCTTAGGTCAATATTTATGAACTAAATAGTTCCAGTACTATACAACACACAAAATAATAAACATTTTCATGCAGTCAACTTGAAATTCCTGACGGTGTGATAATTCAGGGTTCTGAGTACATATCTCATTCTACAGACAAGGAGGACAACACTTAAAAATACTTTTCATTCTGATAGTCAAAATCTAAGTGAGGCAGGAGATAGTCAGGAAGGAAGCTCCAGAGGCCCTGCAGGGCTGAGGTAGAAAACATCTATACATGACAAAGACCCCCTAAGATGGGTTGTTCCTGTTTTCTGGGATAACTCCAATCATGGAATGCGCCTGCACGCTACCCCTGATGCATTATATTATCATTATAATGAAATAACATTGTGGGACTCCCTTCTCCAGTAGCCAATCAAGAAAATCATGGGAAACCACACATGCGCAGTAGCTTTGAAATCCAACTCCTTGTACCTGCGCAGGAAAAGCCCGCCAAAGACTAGCAGGGGGGCTTCTGCCCCTATAAGAATAGAATCCCTCAGCCCACGTGCCCCTTCTCTGCTCAAAGTTGGCCCACTCCCGTGTCCTGTGGAGTATGCTATCACTTAATAAATCTTCCCTCTTTCTTTATGCTATAAACTTTGTGTGTTCGGTTCAATTCTTTGTCCTCGATCACTAAGAACCTGGTTACCTGTGCACACCTGTGACATAAGTACTTAGAAAACAAAGCTTACTCTCCAAGTAAATTTTCCATGCATCTTAAAAGATGGGAAATTAAGTTAATATTATTTAACAATTTTTATACTAGGCACTGCCATGTACCACTTGGTGCCTTCTAACAACAGAAACTACGACAAGCCACACAAAGAGCTCTGAGAAGAATTGACATTTCAACTAGGGATCGGGAGATCAATTTAGTTTTGACTTCAAACTTTTTCCTACTTTGTTTCTATGGTGCTTTGAATTCCTGAAACAAAGGAACAAGTTATATCAATTTAAACAGGTAATAAAATATACCCAACAGCACTCACATAGTCTGTGTATAGAGTTTAAATTGCAATTTTTCTGGAGAACAATCACACTCTACAATCAAAGAACTTTAACCCTGTGCATGCTATTTTCCATGGCAATTCCAATTCTAGAAACTGAAATTCAAAGAAAAATCAGATATGTTCAGAAGGTATACCCAGGGTAGGGCAAAAAATGGGTTCACAGTGACTTTATTCTCTCATTATTTATTAATTATTGTATTATTTTCCATACAAACAACAGTAAATCTACTTTTGCCCCACCCTGTATTATCCTCATTGCACTTTTCTATTATGGGAAAAACCTAATCTTCTTACAACATGGGATTAGTTAAATATTGTGTGAAGTGATATGACTATATGAACAATGACTATCTAAAGAAAAAAGTCCACTTTTTCTTAGCCCACTAAAAGTAAGCACACAAGAAAGCCAGGACTGTTTTGTTTTACTCACTGCTTTATTCCTATCACTTCAGGACAATACCTGGCACATAGCAGACACTCGAAACCTACAAAGTGAATGACTTTGAGTAATTAAAGTATATACAGAAAAGATTTTAGCTAGAAATATAGTATAGTAGCAGAATCACATAACACGTCTATTTTAGTGGAATTCAACTGTCCAGAATGAGCTAACAAAAAGATGAAATAATGTAAATTATGTAGCCTGGCACACTTTGCAGTGAGAGTGAAAGGAAAAGCTTTACCTGCTGTTCCCTCAGGTCTCAGATCCCTGTGACTCTCACAGGGTGAACACAACACTAGCCAAGTATGATTTGAGTATTTAAAGAAGAATTTTAAAAACACAGTAAGCCCTTTAACTATAAACTGACTACTTGCTCTGGTGCTCCATCTCAGAAACAGTAAGTTACTCTACAGATGGGCTTTTTAAAAGGATTTCCAAGGGTAACTGTGACATACAGAAATGTTACCTTAAAAGATTAACTTCAGCAACCAACTTTTCCACTTCCAAATTAAATGTGAATCTACATTATGCCATATGAATAGTCACAGATACATCTTGGATATGAACATGCCATTTCCTTTTTCTTTTAAATCCTACCCCCCAGGATGTTTTTAACTGAATATAAGGGAGACAGAGTGGGGGATAGGATAGGGGAGGGGGAGGGGGAGGGGGAGGGGGGGAGGGGAGGAGGGGAGGGGGGAGGGGAGGGGAGGGGAGGGGGGGAGGGGGGGAGGGGAGGGGGAGGGGGGAGGGGAGGGGTTGCCTACAGTAGGCCTCTGACCAGGAATCAAACCTAAAACCTAGGTATGTGCCCTGACTGGGGATCAAACCTGCAATCTTCTGGTTTGATCCCCAGAACAGGGCAATACTCCCACTAACTGAGCCTCCTGGCAGGGGCCAGTTACCTTTACATTTATTTTATTTTCTAGTATCTCTACAATTAGCAAATGTTGCTTTTAGAATAAGAAAAAAGCTCTAATTTTTTATTAGTCCACAGTAGTGTTTTTACATCTCTCACAGAAATGCTAGATCTGGTATCAGTATTCCTCCAGGTGACCTTTAAAACAATACCACTCCTATAGTATATTATCACTTATAAGTTTTTAAAAAGTAGCAATTGTTTATTTTATCCTATTGTCCTATTTATGCTATTTTAAACAACTTCTTAATATGTAACTCAAGCTATATATATTTTCAACAATAAGACAATTTTCTATTCCTATTAAGATTCACTTAAATTTCTATGAATAGATAAAAATGTAAATTCTTTATTTACAGACATGAAAGTAGTTTTTAAAAATCCAAAATAAGGTACCTGAACATCATAGAGAGCTACAATATTTTCATGTTGAAGTTCCTGTTAAGAAAATTAAGAATTCAAAATATTTGTATTTATTCTAATAATGTGAATATATTTCAATATGCAAATAAAAACTAATTTAAGTACATACACGCATATATTATACTATTTCTAATATACTACAGTTCTGTTACTAGAATAGAAAATTCAATATACTTAATAAGAAATGTGTATGATCAAAATTTACTTGGGGCCTAAATATTTTTTGGGGACTATCCTTTTTTTAGACTGTTAACAAGGTACTTACCAAAACACTCTCATCTACAAAATAAATGTTAAAGTATGACTACAGATTTTCTGCTAGTCTTTTACGTTTAATTTACAATTTCTAACAGCAATAGAGGCATAAAATTCCAAAGTCCTTCTTAAAACACATTATTTGCCTGAAAGAAAACAAAGTATAATTCTTTGCTCGAAGCGCCATCTACAGAATTGCAGCGCTGATGAACCCTGGTGTTAGATGTTGGTTCCATGTTCACATTAGTTTAGGATACACTGGGTTAATACACTTAAACCTGGTTCTTCATTGTATAATTTTCAGACTTTCTTTAATGAGCCAAGTGCATTGAGGCTCTCCAAGAAATATTTAGTAAACAGAACTTATTTGACCACAGGACTCTTTTTTTCCTCAAAGTCTCTCACTTGGATAACAATGCTTGTGAGTAATCTAAAATGACCACTTCCAAGGAAAATAACTTTCTTCAATTTACAAGGAAAATAAGATCCTGAGTTCACCCAGTTCTCCATAAACTTAACTGTACTGCAAAAGGGTGCAAGAGAAGAGGTAAATAATGTAGAAGGGGGCCTGCCTCCTCCCAAACAATAACACAATAGGGGAAAGAGGAAAAGAAATTATGAAAAACTAAAATGAGTTTTCACAGAATCCTTCTAAGCATTTGATAAGAGCCCCAAACGCTTATTTTTAAAAATAGCTTCTCAGTCAATACTCAATATTTTAGAAAACGGAGCATACAAAAATAAGAGCAAGAGGGGAAAACTCTCAAACTTGGTTCCAACTACCAAAATTACAAAGTATGTCATCATGTGTTCATTTAATTTAAAATAAGTTTTAATCCAGTATGAAATACCACATACCTTTAAGATTTTAATTTCCTTCCCAAGTAGTATTTGTGATTTTGACAAGTTCTTTTTATTAATACTTTTAATAGCTACCTCCCAATCAGTTTTCTGAAAAGGAAAAATAATGTTACTCCTGGAAATTACTTCACAGAAACAATTCAACAGGAAAAAAATCTATAAGCTTAAAGATGTTTTAACAAATGGGGGGGCGGGGTTAAAGATCCTTAATCTCCACCCACTAGAAAATGACTTCATTCATTACAGTTGTAACAGCTAATGTCCTACAAGTCAGTCACTAAAAAATACTAAGACCATATAGTAACTAGCATTAAATGAAAAATGAACAGATTACAACTATTGAAGTTATGGAGAAATGCGGATAACGAACTGGAAGGTAGTACCGTTAACTTGAAAACAGTATTTGATAGCTTTGCAGGATTAATCCGCGTTTTAACTATCTTTTCTTGAGCTTTAAGTTATTTTCATAACAAATGAAAAGCACTATTTATTACTTTATCAGATAAGCGATAAAGCCAGCCCCTTGGCAACAATCAGAACTACCCAACCCTGTATGATTATCTTCACTCCCGGGGTGACTTTCCAAATTCTTTAGATTCTAAAATCTCCTATGACCCTATTGTCGAAAAAAGGAAGGAAGGAAGGAAGGAAGGAAGGGAGGAAGGGAGGAAGGGAGGAAGGGAGGAAGGGAGGGAAAGAGAGAGAAGAGAAAAGAAAAGAAAAGAAAAGAAAAGAAAAAAAAAAGAGAAAAGAAAAAAGAAAAGGCTGAACCTGCTTTCATGTTGATTAGGGTTGGGAAATGGGGCGTCCAAACATCTTTTCCACTCGGAACCAGCCTCTGTAACCCCAGGAAGTGAAGACAGTCCAGGGCCAGCAGGGTGCAGGGGAACCAATGCCAGAAAGTGGGATCCTCCCGAGTTTGAGAAAGCCTTGGGCTAACGGAAAAGCAGCTCGCTTCCAGCTGGGTCTGCAATTACCAACCTCAAACATGCCAAGTCCTGGCCGCTCAAGAAGGGGATTCAAATCCAAGGTCCGCCCACCCTGGAGCCCCAACCTATACAGGGAACCTTGCAGTCTTCTAGGATTCGGGTAAATTTAGGTGAAAGCTTCCCCTGGCAGTCTAAGGGGTGCGTCCCTCCGAGCGCTCGTTACCAGGCTTACCGACATGGAATGGAAATCAGAGCTCCAGCAGCCCGTCGGTAGGTGGAGCCTGTCTAGCGGCTTCGGCCCCAAACAACCTCCCAGACCAAAACAAACCACACGACACTGACAGCGCGCACAATGGCAGCACTGTCACTGGCAGGCGTCCGGCGGCGAGCCCAGGCAGGGGCCTCAACGCCCGCGACTTCGCCAAATTTCAGGACCACCTAGTCCAGCTGCGGCCGCGCGGGCGGAAGAAAGGACCTGCCGCCGAGGCACCGCGCGGCCTCAGACCCAGGCCTCGCCCTGGCCCGCGGGGCTCACCTGGCGGTGCCGCCCCCGGAAGACCACGGCGAACGCCCCATGTCCCACGAGGTCCCTCTTGCTGTACTCGAAGTCGCCCACCACTTCCATGGCCGCACCCCCAGGTCTCACAGCGAGTCAAGCCGGCAGTGCAGCACGGTGGCCGGAATTAGCACCGCGGGCCCGCCGACCGGGAGCGCGCCCGCGGGCCGGCGGACTGGGGCAGCCGCGGCCCCGGGCACTGGCGGACGCTCATGCCGAGGGGCCGGGGCGAAAACGGGGAGAGACTGCTACACAGGGCCGGGGTGAGCAATGCCTGGCCCGGCCCCGACCGCTCCTCATGGCCCGGCCCGCCGCGGGCCGCTCCCTGGCGAACGGCCTCGGCGCTACTCGGCCAGGGGCGCCGCTACCGTCACTGTGCACCTCCAGAGCCGCACGCGCGACCGGAAGAGGTACGGGATCCGGTCCTCCCCATCCCCAGCTCGCGGCCGCTTCGTCCCTCTCGGCTCAGAGCGCTGTTCCTTCAGTGGCCGCCGCCCTAGGACCAACACCGCTGCGTTCCCTGGCCTCACGGCGGCGCCCAACGCACGCGCGCCAGTCGCTCCCGCACCGACAGCCTGCCGGCCCTCCGCGACGTCAGCAAGCACTGTGGAACGGCACACGCGGAAAGCACGCTCCCTCCGCCAGGAAAAGGAGTGCGCGCACCCTTTAGGGCGCGGTCTCCCCGATGGTCCCCAGGCAGTTGCTGAGTCAGAGAATGGGAGTACTTGACGTTTGGCTACTCTGTTTACCCGCTGCAGCCTCCGCGAGAGCGTGGAAAGAGATTCGAGCCTGCCCGGCCTGGGCTAGACCGGCTGGGAGGCAGGTTGTAGAAGCAGGTCTTGAATTCTGGGTGTCAGAGGGACCAGAGAAGAGCTTGTGCAGTGTAGAGCCCAGAGATCCGGTGAGGGCAAAGGAGCATCTTCTAGATGCCGTTGCTTACTACGCCCTCCAGAACTGTTACAAGAGTCTCAAAGTCTGCGTTACTGTTAATATTTTCTCCACTTTATTTATTTTTAGAGAGAGGGGAAGGGAAGGAGAAATGGAGGGAGAGAAACATCAGTCGGTTGCCTCTCGCATGCCCCCAGATAGTGACCTGGCCCACAGCTCAGGCATGTGCCCTCTGTCTGGTAATGGAACCCACAACCTTTTGGTTTGCAGGCCGGTGCTCAAGCCACTGAGCCACACCATCCAGGGCTAAATACAATTCTTGCTAAATGTTAAATGTAGAATAGCATTTTGGAAATAAGCTCTAAACAGGATAAGATTGATAGGAGCGCAACCTGATAAATGTAGCCAACTGCAAAGAAGTCAACATGTAATTGACCAAATAGTGTTTATTAACAATGGCTAAGTCTCCCTTCTTGCAAACAACTTTTGATGTGAATCCTGCCTCCTTTACATGCTACAAGTAAATAAAACTGCCTTGCTGCAACCACATTTCATATTTTAATAGAACACCCCAAGTGGTGGACCCCTTGAGTTCAGTAACAAACTACAAGTCCTGCTGCCAAACTGCAAGTCATCCCTCACCCTTCTGTCTGTACTGCTCAGGGTCCTTGAAGAAATGGTGTAGAGCAGGGGTCATGTACCTTTTGGGGTGCTTTGGCTCCTGTGAGAAGCTGATAACTCAGAAACCTCTTCCCAGGAAAACACTTACGCAGGCAGACTCAGTATTATATATATATTCAAGGGCTCTAACAAGAACCCCTGTTTCCCAGCCTCCTGGTGTCCTTCCAGTGTGACCTCTGACCAGGAACTGAACCCACAACCCTTTGGTGAACAAGACAACACTCCAACTGAGTCACCTGGCCAGGGCCTGCTGTCTTATTTTTAAGACTTCCTATAAACTTCCTCTGTGGAAGCAATGAGTATAAAATTTTTGGGTAGCAGGAAAGCAATGGGAAGTGGGCTATCACACCTGAACTAGGTTTGGCAGCTTTTCCCACGTAGTACCTGGTAGCAGCTAACATCCCAGGGAGCACAGAGGGAACCCCCCTAAGCGGCCCTGAGGCAGCCGAAACTGCTGGCCTCACAGTCTGTTCAACAAGGCACTTCCTTGGGACTCAGTACCCTGCAGGAGCCACACTTCAACCTTCCTGCATTGTCAGATGAGCCAGTGCATAATTTGTGCACATCCGTGCCTCAGAGATTTTGTTGTGGGTTATAATTCATAATCTAGCCCTGTCCACAAGGTCACATCTACTAGGAAATGAACTGTTTGTATTCAATGTCATCAAAATCGTAACTCCACACTAGGACATTATGGAGAAGCCCCTTGGCTTATTAAAACAAGAAGACCTTAATTCGGACCTACATCACAACCCATATGCACAGACCAAACTTGGGCCTCATAATCTTACCCTTCTGTTGCTTTAAAAAATAAAGTATGTAGCTTGCACACATAAGGAGTTCTGACCTTGCGGCTCGTTGTTGAAAAGAAGTGGTGATGTGGGGAAACTTGATAAGATAATATTTAGTTGGGACTGTACAGTAGCAAATAACAAACACCAAGTATGATAAAGCAAAAAAAGAAAAACAGAATGTAAATACAGATACAGGTGTGCCTGTCAGTTCACAGACAGGGCCTGACAAGCAAACTAGCAGAGGAAGCAGGGACTCAAAGTGGGTTGCTTCCCATCTGTGCCCCGATTCTTTCCCCTTTCACCTCAGCATCCCCTGAATATAGCTCAGGGCAAAAGCATTGACAGTGACCGGCCTCAAACCCAGATTCTCAAGGAAGGGATTCCAGTTGGCCCAGTTTAGGAGAGGTGCTCTGAACAATCATCTGAAGCCAGGAATTGGAGTTGAGGGAGGCAAGTTGAGTTGTATAACTAAGGCTGCTCCCAAAACATGCTTGTGGGTGCCAGAGGGAGAGAGGTGGCAATCCCCAGATGCAGGTGCTAGACAGGCAACTCAGGAAGCGTTTGCCAGAGGCCAAATTCAGGCTCAACTCAGGAATGCAGGCAGAGGGAATTTTTAGTTTGCTTCTGAAGCCACTCAAAGTTGCCAGTCTGATTCACTGTCATTGTTCTTAATTTGTCCCATTAACTATGTGTGTGTAAACATGACTGTTAATAAACTACTGAAATGTTTCAGTGTCAGTAAATTTTATAATAGTAACTGCAATGAGAGATAAAAGTAATTACCAATGTACACTTTAATACTATAAACTTAGTTTATCAGCCAAAAGCTGTAGGATGCTCCAATGATAGAGGGATCTTTGTGAGAGTAAGCATGAGAAACATTCACAGCCCAGTCTCCTGGGCAGCGAAGACAAATTCCAATTCTGAACTTTATGAGGATCACCAATTTGTTATGTTCAAATCATATCATCATTGTGTGGCTTCAATTTGGGGTCCATTCTTTCTACTGTAATTACACTGCTGATACTTTGAAATACTTGTGAATAGTTAGTGTGCACAGCTTTGATTCATATATCCATGAATTGGTAATAAAATATGGAAATAAAATATAAAATAAAGAGACAACAAAGTTTAGATATATTTCTTAAACATTTTAGAAAATAGCATAACCATAAATTTTCTGAATCATAAATAAACCTTTTGAAATTTTATCAAAAATAAACTATAAACTATTTTTCTGAAACTATGATAATATGAGAACAGCAAGGGACATTTTTTATATTGTGCAAAAATCGGTATCAAATTTTCATTTATAAAATAAAAAGTTTTATTTCAAACAAAAATAGAAGTAACTTATTTTTACTGTTGCTATATCTGTTAGACACAAACAGTGCTCAAAACTTGAATCACTAAAAGTTAAAACTGCTAAGTGCATATTTCATAGGAATGGTCACAATGCTGTGTTAATGCTAAGAGTAGAAATAAAGAATAATTACAAACATTAGTGAGATAAATTTCAAAAAATATCATGAGTCAGTTTCCCAAATAAAACAACAAAAATATTAAAACTGTTAAAAGAACTATTTTACTAATGTGACAATAAAGAAAATTAAAACATTTTTAAATTTTAAAAAATTTTTATGCAAAAATTTAAACATTCTATTGCATGGTTTAAAAAGGACACAACACCTTCAGCCATAATGGATTTATTAGAACTTTGAAAAAGATTAATCAGTATTAATGTAACATTGCAAGGTAGATTTAAGCTCCCTCTTCTAAAGCACATGCCTACTGAAAGTAGAAAACTGTCCCAGGTAAGTTCTCCAGGAACAGATGCTGACCTGGAACTGGGGTGTTAAATGATTACTGCAGATCAACGTCATGACAGGAGGGGGTTGGAAGCAAGACTGGCAGAAAAAGAACAGTAATGCTGGTTTGACCAGGCCTGGGCCACCCTAGCAGAAAGCTCTAGCAGGATTCAGCTCAGGATGGCTGTGAATTCAGCCCAACACAAAATCGTAAATTTACTTAAAACATTATGAGATTTTTTTGTGATTACATGTCCCAATGTATTTAATGTGTGGCCCAAGACAACTCTTCTTCTCCCAGGGTGGCTCAGAGATACCCAAAGGTTGGACAGCCCTGTGAGCAAAACATCAGAGTTGACCTGCATTGAGCCAGTGTCCCAGCTCACTCACTTGCCTGATGGGCCTGCCCAGGGGGGTGTTGCATCACCCTACCTTGAGCACCCTAGGCAGCTCTCTGGGACTGAGGCCCCTAAGGGGCAGAGAACTGGAGGCTGACCATACTTCTTCCCTAACTGGGCCTTATGTCTTTCTCCCACGGGGTATGGGCAGCACAACTCAGAGGCAATTGCAACAACTTTTTGGAAAACTTAGAAGTCAGGCTGTAAAATTCCTATCATTAGCTATGAATGACAGGTCTGTTGTTTCACATAAAAGTATCTTAATACTTTTAAAGTGCAAAATAGAAGATTTGGAAGATCATTTAGTGGGTCTTGCAGATTAGGTGGAGCAAGCATGAATAACATCTAAAATCATATCTTAGCCCTGACTGGTTTGGCTCAGTTGGTTGGGCATCATCCCACCAGGAAAAAGGTCACTGGTTCAATTCCCAGTCAGGGCACATGCCTGCGTTACAGATTCAGTCCCTGGTCAGGGCATGTATGAGAGACAACCAATCAATGTATGTCTCCCATATTGATGTTTCTCTCCCTCTCTTTCTCCCTCCCTTTCCCTCTCTCTAAAAATAAGTAAATAAAATCTTTTTTTAAAAAGTTTGGCTTTAATAAATTATACTATATATTATAATTGAAAAGTCACTACTTTATTTTTACAAAAGTGCTATTGAAGCTGAGATCAGTTCAGTGGTCCTAAGAGCTTTGAGGACCCCTGAAGTTATCTGAGACACTTTCAGGGATTCTGTGAGGTCAAAACTATTTTCATAAAAACATAAAGATACTAATTGCCCTTTTCACTGCGTCAATAATGGCCCTGATGTTGCAAAACCACTTTCCTCATTAAATTTGTTTTGGAAAATATAGGGTTTTTTAATAATAATGTTATTTGTGTTAATTTACTATAGCTTATTGCTGTTACTTTTAAATAAATGAAGAATAAATGTATCTTGAATTTCTTACTTTTTATTTATTTTTTTTAAAATTTTATTTATTTATTTTTAGAGATGGGAAGAGAGGGAGGAAAAGAGGGGTAGAAACATCCATGTGTGAGAGATACATCAACCCATTGCCTCTCGCACACCTGCAAACATGGGCCTGACTGGCAACGCAGGCATGCGCCCTGACTGAGATTCAAACTGGCAGCATCTTGGTTCACAGGTTGGCACTCAATCCACTGAGCCATACCAGCCAGGGCTCTTCGTTTTTATTTTTAATACAACAAATATGCTGGGGATCTTGAGACTAAAAAAATTTGAGAACTACTGGATTAATCAAGGAAATGATAAAAGTGACTAAACACATAAAGCTAAATAAGGAAAGAAAGCTAAATATGAAAAGAAAGTGAAAAAAGAAAAAACAAGATATGCTATTAGAAATAAAAGTATCAATTCTAAGAGAAACTTTTAAGTTGTTTATGAAATGAAAACGAACTTTAAATAACAAAAGTGAAAATTATAGTGAACTTTTAAATCTTTCCATTTATCAAATTCTGAAACTTGTCCAAATGATGTTTTAGCACCATGGCCTAAAGATGAACAAAAATTAATAAAATTATATGAACTAACTGAATAAAACATACCAAACAAATTATTTTATATAAACCCGATAATAAAGATGTTGACTATATCTAAAAACTCTGACATTATTACAAGAATTAAGAGGATTCAGAGCTATGAACAATATACCTAATATTAAGAGATATTCTTGGACTTCCGGCCAAGATGGAGGCATAGGTAGACACTGTGCCTCCTCCCACAACCAAAAGAAGGACAATAATTTAGAAACAAAATAACAACCAGTACTGACAGAAAATCGAACTATATGGAAGCCTGACAACGAAGGAGTTAAAGTAGACACATCATCCAGACCTGCAGGAGGGGCGGAGTCTGGCGGTGGTGCGGGAGTGGGGGGATTCAGGGCTCAAGGCAAGATGGCAGCTGGTGGACCCAGCAAGGCAGTGGATTGTGGAGGATTGTGGAGGGGTGAGGCGCACAAGGCAGCTGGTGGACCAGGCAGTCCCACACTCATGCCCGCAGATAAACCAGGCAAAACTGGGGAGTGGGATAGACCATGCAACCCAGGTTTCCAATGCAGAGAAATAAAGCCTCAAAACACCACTTGAAAACACCTGTGGGGGTTGAGGTGCAGGGAAAGATTACCAGCCTCACAGGCGAGTTCACTGGAGAGACCAACAGAGTCCTAAAATGTACACAAGCCCACCCACACAGGAATCAGCACCGAAAGGCCCAATTTGCTTGGGGAAAGTGGGGGAAGTGACTGAAATCCAACAGAGAGCACAGCAAGCACCACTGTTCCCTCTTGGACCCCTGCCCCACATACAGCATCACAACCCAGCAACTGAGTTGTCCTGCCCTGGTGAACAACTAACGCTCCGCCCCTTATACGTAACAGGCGCATTAAGACAAAAAAAAATGGCTCAAACGAAAAAACAGATCAAAGCTCAAAAAAAATACTACTAAGCAATGAAGAAGTAGCCAACCTATCAGATGCACAGTTCAAAACACTGGTAATCAGGATGCTCACAGAATTGGTTGAATTTGGTCACAAATTAGATGAACAAATGAAGGCTACGCTAAGTGAAATGAAGAAAAATGCACAGGGAACCAATAGTGATGGAATGAAAGCTGGGTCTCACATCAATGGAGTGGACCAGAAGGAAGAAAGAAACATCCAATCAGAAAAGAATGAAGAAATAAGAATTCAAAAAAAATGAGGAGAGGCTTAGGAACCTCCAGGACATCTTGAAACATTTCAACATCCAAATTATAGGGGGTACCAGAAGGAGAAGAGGAAGAGCAGCCAGTGGAAAACTTATATGAACAAATAATAAAGGAGAACTTCCCCAATCTGGCAAAGGAAATAGACTCCCAGGAAGTCCAGGAAGCTCAGAGAGTCCCAAAGAAGTTGGACCCAAGGAGAACACAGCAAGGCACATCACAATTACATTAGCCAAGATTAAAGAGAAGGAGAGAATCTTAAAAGCAGCAAGAGAAAAGGAGAGAGTTACCTACAAAGGAATTCCCATCAGGCTGTCAGCTGATTTCTCAAAAGAGACCTTGCAGGCAAGAAGGGGCTGAAAAGAAGTATTCCAAGTCATGAAAGGCAAGGACCTACATCCCAGATTGCTCTATCCAGCAAAGCTTTCATTTAGAATGGAAGGGCAGAAAAAGTGCTTATTGGATAAGGCCAAGTTAAAGGAGTTCATCATCACCAAGCCCTTATTATATGAAATGTTAAAGGAACTTATCTAAGAAAAAGAAGGTAAAAAACATGTACAGTAAAATGACAGCAAACTCACAGTTATTAACAACTACACCTAATACAAAAAAAAGCGCAAACTAAACAAACAACTAGAACAGGAACAGAACCACAGAAATAAATGGAAATCACATGGAGGGTTAGCAACAGGGGAGTGGAAGGGGCAAAGGTGGGGAAAGGTACAGAGAATAAGTAACATAAATGGTAGGTAGAAAATAGACAGGGGGAGGGTAAGAATAGTATGGGAAATGTAGATGGTAAAGAACTTATAAGTATGACCCATGGACATGAACTAAAGGGGTGGAATGTGGGGGCGAGGGGGTGTGCAGGGTGGAGGGGAGTGAAGGGGGAAAATGGTACAACTGTAATAGTGTAATCAATAAAATATATTTAAAAAAGATATTCTCTACATCACTTAATACATAATTTGTGCTACATCTTATCTCAGTTTATTCAGAGAATAAAATAGAATGTTTGAGATTATTTATTTATTTGTATGTTGACACAATATTGTTAAATGCTGTTTATATTGTTTATATAGTATTAAATATTGTTAATTTTTAAAAGATTTTTTATTTATTTATTTTTAGAGAGGGAAGGGAAGGAGAAAGAGAGGGAGAGAAACGTGAATGTGCGGTTGCTGGGGGCCGTGGCCTGCAACCTAGGCATGTGCCCTGACTGGGAATTGAACCTGCAATGCCTGGTTCACAGCCCACACTCAATCCACTGAGCTAGGCCAGCCAGGGCAATATTTATTTATTTTTAAAGATTTTATTAGACAGAGGGGAAGGGAGGAGGAGAGGGAGAGAAACATCAATGTGTGCTTGTCTCTCATATGCCCCCTGCTGGGAACCTGACCCACAACCCAGGTACATGCCCCGACTGGGAATCAAACCTGCAAACCCTTTGGTTCTCAGGCCAGTTCTCAATCCACTGAGCCACACCAGCCAGGGCAAATATTGTTAAATATTTTGATCATACCTAAATACAAGAAAGATTTGGTCTCTGCCCTCAGTAGCCCCTCCAAGATGAGTAATCTATTGCTGTTTTGTAAAACTTAGTCACTTCAAAGAAGAACCTTTTTCTTAAATTGTTCACAGTTCTGTAGGTCAGGAATCCAGGCAGAGCCTGTCAGGAATGGCTCATGCCTGCCCTACATGGCACTGGCTGTGGTTTCTCCACTGAGGCTGTGGGATCCACAACAGCTTCACTGAGATGTCTGATGCCTGTCCCAGGCCCTGGCTTGAACAGCTGACAGAAAGCCAGGCCTCTTCATGTGGGGTGGGCTGGATTTACTCAGAGACGCCCTGCTGCCTGCATCTTGTCTGATCATCACCCCAAAAAGGGTGGCATGATCCCAATTTATAGACTTACTTTTGTTTGGCTTGTGTCTGGATTCTTTTACTCAGTGTGATGCATGGGAGACTCATCCCGGTTGCTGCCTGCAGTGTCATCTTTCATTCTCATTGCTGTTCAGTATCACGTGGTAAGAAGGCCCACGACTTCTTTGTCCATGCTGATAAACACTTAGGTGGTGTCCAGTTTATGTTCGTTACAGAGAAGGCTTTTTGAGCACACTAGGATATGGATTTTGATGAATATACATATACATTTCTGTTTGTTATACACCTAGTAGTGAAATAGCTGGGTCACAGACAGCGCACCCACTCAGCACTGACTGACCCTAAGAAAATGCATTCCAAAGTGGTCATACACATTTTCATCCCACCAGCAGAGCCCAGGCATTCCTGTCACTCTGCACTCCCACAATGCTTCAAGTATGTCAGTCCTTGTTACCCACTTGGTTGGCGTAACCTTGGAGCCTCCTGCAGGGCTCAGGCTGCACTCTGCACCTCAGGAAATCCCCAGGGGCTGGTGTCAGGGGCAGAGGGGGAGCCACCTCACTTTGGAGCCACAGGCCCAGTCATCAGGCATAGCAACTTCCTGACAACTAATTGGACAGATGGTGATTTGAAAACCAGTGGAAGTTAATTTTGGGTTGTGGGTGGGTGATTTTGTTCTCTTGGTTCCCCCAGAGTCTTGTGATATTTCCCAAATCCGGAGACCTGGATCTGCATCCTGATTCCTTCCTGCTGTGTTTCTCCCGCCCTCTTCCTCACATGACCTGAATTCAGCCCCAGACACTTCAGGGCCCAGGTATTTCCCAAATATACCCACACCTTCACCCCTTTGAGGTTTTACTGCTGTTGTAATCCCTCTGCCCAGCATGACTCCATTCTTTATCAAAACCCTTCTTGTGCTTAAAGGCCCAGCTCAAATGTTACCCTCTCAATAAAACTCCCCTGGATTCTCCAGTCCTTGCTGGATCCCCTCACTCCAAGTTTCCAAGCCTTGAAATCAAAGTCTGTGCACCCACTGTCCCTGGGTCTGCAGCACCCTGTCCTTCCACGCAGCCCCTCACTGTTTTCTCATCTGTTTTACCTGTTGGTCTCTCCAGTGCCTGTCTCCTCTGTGAGGGCAAGGAGATGTGTCTGCTTTGTTTATTGCTCCAGCCCCACACCTAGATGGTGCCTAATGCACAGACAGGCTCAATTGGTTGCATGTATACATCTTATCTCTTGACTTACTTTTCACGCAGTGACTGGGGCTTCTTCCCACAAGCCAGGGTGGTATGTTGAAAACAGAACTAGAACTAGAAGCAACTGATCATATCTAGAGTCAGGTGAGGCTCAGATGGTGTTTCAGGTGAATCTGGAAAGTGAGTCAGGTGTACACAAGGAAGACAGTGTTCCCAGGCCAAGTCAGCAGCTTGTGTCCAGGTCCAGTAACTATAAATGACCCAGTGGGGCTGGAGCATGGAGACTGAGTAGGGGATGAAAATGGAGCTAGGAAGGGAATGAAGAGACCCAGCTTTCTTCATTCAGCACACACCTGTTTAATACCTGGACAAGAGAGAGGTTTGGAAGTCATCAGTGAGCTCAGTGAGGAGGGTTGAAGCAATAGACACAAGAAAAGAGAGGAAGGTGGATGCTGAAAACCCCAGAATAAATCTTAAGAGGAAGTGGGAGCCATTCAAGCATCTGGGGGGACAGTTATTTTTTTAGGGTTCCCATGCCTTCTTTTTTTTTTTTTTTTTTTTTTTACAATTATCTTTATTTTTTGAACTGAAGTAAATGGACATATAACATATTAGTTTCAAGTATACAACATAATGATTTGATTTTGGTATGTATTGTGAAATGATCACCACAATAAGTCTAGTTAACATCTACCACCACACACAGTTACAGAAACTTTTTCTTGAGATGAGAACTTTTAAGATCTATTCTCTTAGTAACTTTCAAATATGCAATGCAGGATAGTCTCCATGCTCATGAAATTTATGACATGGAGACTACCATGTCATAGCATGGTACATTACATCTTCATGAAATTTATTTATAACCAGAAGTTTGTACCTTTGACCCCCTTCTCCCATTTTGCCCATTCCCCACTCTGGTGGAAGGGTGTTAAGAAATGCTCCCTGATTTTCTAGTTTATAATATTATCTTTACTTACAATAAAAACAATAGTAAGTTCTTGTCAAAAATTCTGAAAATACAAAGGACATCCAGTCTTGTCATAAATAGTCATAGTTTTTTCCGTGATGTGTTTAAAATTTTAAGAAATGAGAGGTATAGTGCCTCTGATTTTTGTATGTTTTACTATTTTAGAGTTTATTTATGAAATCACTTATGTAGATTTTCAAAAGCAGTATGAATGGTATTGTACTATACATGCTAGGCTTTTGCTTCACTGCTCTCTTTTTTGTTTATTTTTCTTCTATTTTTGTTCACCTCCCCTGTCTTTCTTTCCCATGGGACACATGTTAACCTGTTATGGATTTACCCCATGTAAATAAAGTCATAGAGAAACACACATAAATGGTGTTTATATACCTAACATGGAAAATACCTTTCCCACACATGTCGGAGTTTGACAAACATAGGAACATATGACACACAGTGTCCTACATTTTGCTATTGTCACATATTACCTAATGGAATACCTTCAAATTAACTGGAGCAAATCTAGTTAACCATTTTTAATAGCTGCATGATAGGCCACTACAATATATTCTAGTGTGGATGCACCAGAATATATTCCATCATTGCTTGAGGTTGGACAGTCACTGTTGCCTGTTGTATGTGTGTGTGGGTGTGCTTACTTGCCACTACATTTATCCTTTATGTATTGATGCTTTTACTTCCTCGAATAGATTCCCAGTAGTGGGATGCCTAGGTCCAAGAGTATATTGATTTTTAAATGTAATGAACTTTTCCAGATGATTTTTCTAAAATGCTGTCATGGTTTCCACTTTTACATCTTTACTGTTTGTCAGTCTAATGGCAATAATATTTTACTTTTCTTTGATGTTTTTCCCTAGAAACTAAAGAATATGTACATCTTTTCATATATTTGTAGGCCATTTGGGTTTGCTCTGTTGTGATTTGCTTATTTTAATATTTGGCAATATGTCAGAGCTTTTTGTAGATGTGAAATAATAGAAAACATATATATTAGTATGTGCCCTTAGTTTCTGGCACAGAACTCCTAATATCCTTGTACTTTCCTAAATGATAAAAGCACTACAAGCATTTTTTTTAATCTTCACCCAAGGAAATGGTTTTTGATTTGAGAGAGAGGGGAAGGAGGAGCAAGGGGAGACAGAGAAGCAGAGAGAGAGAAACATCAGTGTGAGAGAGAAACATTGATCTATTGCCTCCTGTAGGCTCCCCAACCGACGGAGGACCAAACCTACAACGTAGGTATGTGCCTTGACCAGGAACTGAACCGGCAACTTTGTGGTGTACGGGACACTGCTCCAATCAACCGAGCAACCTGGCCAAGGACTCTACAGGGCCTCTTATTCTAATGAGAAGACCTTAGGTGGCTCCTGGGTGGGGCTGATCACCAGAGAGGCCAGGCTCTGATTAGAAGCTTGGGTTTCTCAGCCCTGCCCCCACGTCTCCCCAGAGGTGAGAGGGGCTGGAAATGGATTAATCATCAGTAGTGCCTGTGTGAGGAAGCTCCATGAAATCCCACCAGTAGGGGATCACAGGGCTTCTGGGTCAGTGAACACAACCACATGCCAGGAGGGTGACACACCCCAACTCCACGGGGACAGAAGCTCCTGTGCTCAGGACTCTCTCAGACTTCATCCTGCGTCTCTTCATCTGGTTGGTCATCTGTGTCCTTATCATAGCCTCTGGTAAACTGGTAAATGTGAGTAGTAAGCATTTCTCTGAGTTCTGTGAGCTGCTCTAGCAAAGTAATCCAGTCGTGGATGGGGTCATGGGAACCTCGGATTTATAGGAGAGTCAGACTGAAGCTGTGGATAACCTGGGGACCTATTCCTTTGGACTGACATCGGAAGGAGGGTGGTAGCAGTCTGGTAGGACTGAGCCCTTAACCCGTGGGATCTGACACGTTTTCCAAGTAGATAATTGCATTAACTTGCAGAGCACCCAGCTGGTGTAGCAGAGAATTGCTTGTTGTGGGGAAAACTCCCTGCACACCTGGGGCCAGAAGTGTTGTGTCAGCTGAATGAGTAGTAAAGGAGACACAAATGAGGTGGAAAATCATAGGTTTCTTCTAATACAGTAGGACAGTATAATACAACACACACACACACACACACACACACACACACACACACACACTTGTCATTTGCCTTGAAAACACTGTTTTTCCAAATCTACAATTTACCTGTCAGCTTAGTTTATGGTATCCTTCTTGGTACACTTCTGTTGGGAACCGCCCTGACTGGTATCAGAGGCTGAAACCCCCACCTAGCTAAGGCTAAGGGAACGCCCTTGGAACTGTAAGCCAGCAAGGAGACAAAAGCTTATCTCCCTGGCAGGAATGCTGCTTCTGCTGCTTTATTCATGACTGAACCCCCCAAAAGCTTGGTCGGTTAGCCAAAGACGGGTAAGATTCCCCCACGGGGAGAACGACCTAAGCCAGGCACGATCACTTTGGGAGGCCCCCCAAAGAAGGACTTGTGGGGGGCTGCAGCAAAAGGGGGTGATGGACCCTCGCTCCTCGGCTTTGACATAGCCTGAGTTCTCAGCGTCTGGGAGAAAATCTCCTTATCTCTCAGTTACCTAGTTCCCTTGCTCCACCTAAGCCTAAAACAATGACAGGGTGGTACAGCTCGGTACTGAGAAGTGCGGATTTCCCGGGGTGATCAGGCCTAAGAAAGAATATGTAAATTACTGTGAAACCTTCTTTGTTTAGAATGCTCTCAGTTGAATGAGAAGGGTCTTAGGAGGAAGTTAGTTTGTTCCTCAGTCTTACAGCTCTTTGACCCCCAACTCAATAGACTGGCAGAGTTCTTTGTTTTCTATAGTTTCTTACTTCCCCCTAATGAGTACTGTACTTTACCTGAATTATTATGCAAAATGAGCCCAATAAAAGCAGGTATGGACGGTAAATCAGCACACTCCCCACTAGGGGGGGGTGGCCATTTTGTCCCTACTTCCCCACAGAAACTAGTCTGTCTCTGTGCATGTGGTGTTTTTTCTCGCGTATTGTCGAGCCATCCACAGCGTTCCGTGGTCACTGCTGGCCGGTGACCCACGCGCAACACACTTCTGATCTTCAAACATATCTTTCTGGGTTTTTTCCCCAATTAACTTTTGGGTTTCCTGGCTTAGTTGGGAAGTTTTCTTTTTTTCATTTAATTTTTAAATCTATCTGAAACTTAGATTTTCCAAAAATACTAAATTGACACTCTTTTATTTTTTTATTTTTAAATTGTATTTTATTGATTACAGTTGTCCTAACTTTTCCCTCTTTGCCACCCTCCGCCCAGCACCCCCACTCCCTCAGGCAATTTCCACACCATTGTTCATGTCTGAGGGTCATAGTATAAGTTCTCTGGCTACTCCATTTCCTATACTGCATTTTATATCCCCATGGCTATTCTGTAACTACCTATTTGTACTTCTTAATCCCCACACCTCTTCACCCATTCCCCCACACCCCACTCCCTTCTGGCAACTGTCAAAATGTTCTCCGTACCCATGATTCTCTCTCTATTCTCCTTTATTGCTTAGTTTGTTTTTTAGATTCACCATTTTATTTTTCATAGTTTTGACCTTCTTCTTTTTCTTAAATAAGTACCTTTAACATTTCATATAATAATGGTTTGGTGATGATGAACTCTTTTAGTTTTTCTTGTCTGGGAAGCTCTTTATCTGCCCTTCCATTCTAAATGATAGCTTTTCTGGGTAGAGCAATCTTGGCTGTGGGTCCCTGCTTTTCATGACTTTGAATATTTCTTGCCAATCCCTTATAGCCTGCAAGGCTTCTTTTGAGAAATTAGCTGAAAGTCTTATGGGAACTCCCCTGGGAGTAACTAACTTCTTTTCTCTTGCTGCTTCAGATTCTCTCTTTAACTTTTGGCATTTTAATTAAGATGTGTCTTGGCATGGACCTCTTTGCATCCATGTTGTTTGGGACCCTGTGCTTCTTAGACTTGCATGTCTATTTCCTTCACCAAATTAGGGAAGTTTTCTTTTAGTTGTTCCAAATATATTTCCAATTTCTTGCTCTTTCTCTTCTCCTTCTGGCAACCCTATAGTGCGAATGTTGGACCTTTTAAGTTGTCCGAGAGGCTGCTTATACTATCCTCATGTTTTGGGGTTCTTTTCTCTTCTTCTTGTTCTGATTGGTTGTTTTTTGCTTCATTATGTTCCATATCATTGATTTGATTCTCAACTTCATCCACTCTAATGTTTTTTTCCTGTAAATTGTTCTTTATTTCAATTAGTGTGTCCTTCATTTTGGACTAGATCTTTTTTATGCTGCTGAGGTCCTCACTAAGTTCCTCAGGCATCCTTATAACCAGTGTTATGAACTCTGCATCTGATAGATTGCTTATCTCCATTTCATTTAGCTCTTTTTCTGGAGTTTTGATCTGATCTTTCATCTGGGCCATGTTTTTTTGTCTTCTTATTTTGGCAGCCTCCCTGTGTTTGTTTCTATGTATTAGGTAGAGCTGCTATGACTCCCTGTCTTGATAGTGTGGCCTAATGTAGTAGGTGTCCTGTAGGTTCCAGTGGCACAGCCTTCCCTATCACCCAAGCTGGGTACTCAAGGTGCACCCTTTGTGTGGGCTGAGTACACCCTCCTCTTGTATGTGAGCCTTGGTTGCTGTTCGCAGATCACTGGGTGGGATTTACCCAGGCCAGTCAGCTACAGGGGTTGCCTGTGACTGACCACCAACCTCTCCCCTCTGTGGAGGATCAGCTGTGCAGGGGGAGGGTGGTGGTGATCCAACATGATGTGTAGCTTTCCAGTGGGTGCATAGGCCCTGGGGTTTCCTGAGTGGTGTAGGCCAAGGTCAGCCCCGACCTGTGTTTTGTCCAGGGTCTCCCTTCCTAGTTATAAAGCAATCTGAGATGGCTGCTACTTATGCTGGGGTTGGAGATTCCCAGGGGAAGCCAAGCTGTGAATCTAGGCTGGCTGCTGCTAGTGCCAGGCCTGGGGCTCACTGAGGCCAGTTGTTGCTTGTCTGAGAGGATTTAAAGTTGTGACGCATGAGCCAAGACCAGCTATTCATATGGAACAGAAGCTTGGGCAGGTCTGTAAGTTGGGTGCGGCCAGTCTCTGGGGATCTCCAAGGTGGGTCAAACAGTGTTAGCCAGGTTGATAGAGTCTCAGATATGGCACCAAGTTGCTGGCTCTATGAGGGGATGGTTTAGAAAAGGGACAATGACCTCTTTTCACCTTGATTCCAGACACTTAAGTTTCTCCCTGTATAGCACTGATGTTTTTCAAGCTGCTACCCCCCAGAGCTGGCGCTCAGAGGGTGTGAGTCTGAGTAGGTGAGTTCCTGTGTGGGTTCTTAAAGAGGAACTGCTTGGAGCTCCAGCTGTTTCTTCTATCAACTCAATTTCCGATGGTTTTTGCAGCCAGGATTGTTGGGACTTATCTTCCTGGCACTGGAACCCTGGGCTGGAGGGCCTGGTATGGGGCTGGGATTCCTTGGTCCCAAGATATCCCTCCCAAATTTTTATCTACCTTGTGTGGGTGAGGGACCAGCCCATTCCACATCTGTGCCCCTCCTACTAGTCTGGATGTGGTTTCTTTAATTCCATAGTTGTCAAACTTCAATTCAACTTGATTTCTGATTGATTCTGAATGATGGTTGTTCTGTATTTCACTTGTAATTTTGATGTGATTGTGCTAAGAGGCAAGTCATATCTGCCTATGCTGCCATCTTAACTGGAAGTCCAAAACTCTACTTTAAAAAATTGCTCATTAGTCTTCCCAGAATAATGTATTACATGAGGCTCATCAGGCACTCAAGGCACTGGGCCAGGCACTGGGACTACTGAGACACAGTGTGTCTCATTGACATTTCACAGAAAGGTCAAAGGTACAGAATGTGGGCTCCAAGAGTCAAAGCTCAAAATCAGCACAATGTCTTGCTGCAGAGTTTATGCAAAATATTTTAGAGAAAAAAAATACAACCCCCAAGTCACCAAGATCTTAAAGTTGAGCATAAATTAAGAAGGTCTGTGTCAGTCAGAGGGGCTGTGGACCTTGGAAGACTATAAAGGTGGAGTCAAAGAGACAGTGTAGAGACCAGGGACTGATTACGATTTTAGTTGCCTTGATGTGGTAAGTGCCTCCAACACCATTAACCAACATCAGCAGATAACCTTGGATCTGATTCTAGCTCACTCAGTACCTCTGAAAATTTGGCTGCCCATGTGGCTTCGCAGTGTCGAGACATGTCATGACCTTCGGACACAAGCATTCTAGCCCATCAGATCATCACTTACTCATTCATTCAACAAGAGTTGATAAGTAAACAAAACTGACAAGGTGCCTGCCCTCAAGGAGCTAATTCTCTGAAGCAGCAATTTTCAGCCCTTTTTGTCTCTTGGCACACATAAACTAATTACCAAAATTCTGCAGCACACCAAAAAATATGGCATGTTTTTTGCTGATCTGACAAAAAATAGGTATAATTTTGATTCATTTACACCAGATGGCTATTGTGTTGGCTGTTGTCATTTTCTTATTTGACAATCTAAGGGGAAAGAAGTCAGGGCCTCTGACTAAACAGTCAGGTATTGCAAGTGTTAGCTGATGACAGTTACTACGGAGAAAACTACTCTGGGAAGGGAGGCAGGAAGCAATGGAGGGAGGGATAAAGTTTGAGAAAAGATGACCAGGGATGGCCTCACCTCACTAAAAAGGTAACCTTTGAGTCAAGATCAGAAGAAGAGAATTTCTTTTTTATTTTTTAAATGTATTGATTTTAGAGAGGAAGAAACATCAATTTACTGTCCCACTTACTAATGCATTCATTGGTTCATTCTTATATGTGCCCTGACTTGGGATGGAACCCACAACCTTGCTGTATCAGGATGATGCTCTGACCAACTGAGCTGCCCAGCCAGGGCCAGAGGGAGAGCACTTGGAGTTGAAGGGTGTCAAGTGTCAAAGCCCTGAGGCAGGAGCATTGTGGTTCGAGTCAGGGGGAGAAGGATGGAGAAAAGGTCACAGAGTAAAATAGGCCACATGCTGCAGGGTCCCATAGGTCATTATAAGGGCTTTGGCTTTTCCCTTGGGTCAGATATGAAGACTTTGTATGTTTTTAAGAAATATATATTTTTATTGATTTGAGAGGGAGAGGAAGGGAGAGAAAGAAACATTGATGTAAGAGAGAAATATTGATTGGTTGACTCCTATATGCACCCCAACTAGGGACTGAACATGCAACCGAGGTATGTGCCCTGACTCTTCGAATTCATGACCCTTTGGTATACAGAAAGACATTCCAACCAACTGAGCCATACTGGCCAGGGTGACTTTGTATGATTTTTTTAAAAAATACATTTTATTGATTATGCTATTATAGTTGTCCCATTTCCCTCCTTCATTCCCCTCCACCCTGCACACCCTCTCCCACCTACATTCGCCCTTTAGTTCATATCCGTGTGTCATAAGTTCTTTAGCTTCTACATTTCCGATACTATTCTTGCCCTCCCCCTTTCTATCTTCTACCTACCATCTATGCTACTTATTCTCCATAACTTTTCCCCCTCTATCCTCCTCCCACTCCCCTGTTGCTAACCTTCCATGTGTTCTCCATTTCTGTGGTTCTGTTCCTGTTCTAGTTGCTTACTTTGTTTTTGTTTTAGGTGTGGTTGTTAATAATTGTGAGTTTGCTGTTGTTTTACTATCCAGGTTTTTTTATCTTCTTTTCCTTAGATAAGTCCCTTTAACATTTCATAAATAAGGGCTTGGTGATGATGTATTCCTTTAACTTGGCCTTATCCAATAAGCACTTTTTCTGCCCTTCCATGCTAAATGAAAGCTTTGCTGGATAGAGCAATCTTGGATGTAGGTCCTTGCCTTTCATGACTTGGAATACTTCTTTTCAGCCCCTTCTTGCCTGTAAGGCCTCTTTTGAGAAATCAGCTGACAGTCCGATGGGAACTCCTTTGTAGGTTACTGTCTGCTTGTCTCTTGCTGCTTCTAGGATTCTCTCCTTCATTTTTACCTTGGCTAATGTAATTATGATGTGCCTTGGTGTGTTCTCCTTGGGTCCAACTTCTTTGGGACTCTCTGAGCTTCCTGGACTGCCTGGGAGTCTATTTCCTTTGCCAGATTGGGGAAGTTCTCCTTTATTATTTGTTCATATAAGCTTTCCACTGGCTGCTCTTCCTCTTCTCCTTCTGGTACCCCTATAATTTGGATGTTGAAATGTTTCAAGATGTCCTGGAGGTTCCTAAGCCTCTCCTCATTTTTTTGAATTCTTATTTCTTCATTCTTTTCTGATTGGATGTTTCTTTCTTCCTTCTGGTCCACTCCATTGATGTGAGACCCAGCTTTCATTCCATCACTATTGGTTCCCTGTGCATTTTTCTTCATTTCACTTAGCATAGCCTTCATTTGTTCATCTAATTTGTGACCAAAATCAACCAATTCTGTGAGCATCCTGATTACCAGTGCTTTGAACTGTGCCTCTGATAGGTTGGCTATCTCTTAGTCACTTAAAAATATTGGCTCTGAGGCTTTCATTTGTTCTTCCATTTGAGCCATTTTTTTTTTGCGGGGGGGGGGGGGTCTGGTCTCGCCTGTTATGTATGAGGGGCAGAGCCTTAGGTGTTCACCAGGGTGGGGCACCCCAGTTGCTGGGTTGTGATGTTGTATGTTGGGGCGGGGTCTGAGAGGGAACAATGGCACTTGCTCCGCTCTACGTGGGACCTCAGTCCCTTCCACTGCTTCCCCCTGAGCAAACTGGGCCTCTCTGGTGCCAGTTCTCATGTGGGTGGGCTTGTGCTCCCCATGGGACTTTCCAAGGACCTCTCCTGTGAGGATGGGAGTCTCTCCCTGCGCCTCAACCCCCACAGGTGTTTTTAATCAGTGCCCCAAGGCTCTATTTCCCAGTGCTGTGATCCTGGGTTGTGGGCAGAGCCTTGCTTCACAATTGCCACCTCGTTGGGTCTGAGCCAGTTGCCACCCCTCGGCTGGGGTCTGCCAGCTGCCACTTGCATGCTTGGGGTCCACCCGCTGCAGTCTTGTGTGCCCTGGATGTCTCACACACCTGGTTCCAATGTTCTCTGCTTTCCGAGCCACGCCTGGTGCCCAGCTGCCCGACTCCACCCCTCCTACAGGTCTGGATGAACGTGTCTATTTTAACTTCTTGGTTGTCCGACTTCCATACAGTTCAATTTTCTGTCAGTTCTGGTTGTTATTCTGTTTCTAAATAGTTGTTGTCTCTATCTTGGTTGTGACAGGAGGCACAGTATGTCTACCTATGCCTACATCTTGGCCAGAAGTGACTTTGTATGGTTTTAAACAGGGGAACAGCATCATTTGGTTTACTTAAAACACACACACACTTTACTTTTTGATAGCAGTTTTAGAATCATAGCAAAATTGAGGGGAAGGTACAGAGATTTCCTGTATACACTTTGCCCCCACACATGCACAGCCAGCCTTCCAAATTATCAATATCCAGCACCAGAGTGGGACGTTTATAACAACTAATGAACCTACACTGACACGTCATCACCACCCAAAGTCCATATTTACTTTAGGGTTCACTTGCTGTTGTACATTCTATGGGGTTGATGAATGTCAAAGTTGAGAGGAGTTCCTCTCTCTTCCTTATTTTCTGAATCTTTATCACAGTTGGGTATTGGATTTTGTCAAGTGCTCTTACTGGTTTACTTTTTAAAAAATGTTGATTTTTCCCCCTCATAAATCAATAACTCAGCTCTTTGGCATATACTAGTATGTCACAGCCTGTGGGACCTTGATTAGTGTTAACTCTTCTTGGAAGAACCTTGCACCCTGTCCTCTGGGTGCCATGGAATCAGGTTTGTATGAATTATCTAGAGGAGGTGCCCCTTGGGAAGGTTTAGCAAGGACTGTGACTGTCAGCTTCTCTTGGTGTCCAAACCCTCAGCCCAACCCCCAGTCAACCAGTGCTGAGGACTAACCTCTGTGCCTCAGGGCTTTCCATCTAGTTCCCCCAATCTCTGCTGCTTCTACTCTGAGGCTACACACACAGTGAGTTCTTGCCGCCCATGGTCTGCTTCTTTTTTCTTTTGAGGAAGGCCACACCCTCCATGTGCTTCCTTCCCAAGAGGCCCAGCATGTCAGCTGTGTGGTTGACCTCAGGTAGGAGGGTGTCCAGGTCAGGTGCACAAGAGGCAGAAGAGGCAGCTTTGGGTTCTCTGGTCAGGGCACAACATTCACTTCCTCTTGAACTGGGTGAAGACATCGGATCAGCAATTCTCACCACAGTGGAGAGGAAAGGAAGTCTGTTTCCCTGTATTGGCAATTGCACAACTAAAAACAAACACTCATGATTAGAGATGCAGGGTCTGCACGAATGTTGGATCTTCGCTATGACTGCAGCCTTGGAAATATGATTATTAGAAAGAGGATTTCTTTGTAATAAACCAAAGGAAACCAACTCTTCATAATACATCATCAAGACCTTTTTAAAAATATATATTTTATTTATTTTTAGAGAGGGGGGAGAGAAACATCAATTTTTTCCCTTTTGCAGACCCCCAACTGGGGACCTGGCCCACAACCCAGGTATGTACCCTGACCAGGAATCAAACCAGTTTTGGTTCACAGGCTGGTGCCTAACCCAGCTGAGCCACACTACCCATCATCATCAAGACCTTTTATGTGGTGATTGCTGGGGGGGAATGGGGTATAAGGAAACTAAATGGTAATGGAAAATAATAAAGATTTTTAAAAAGATTTTATTTATTTATATTTTTAGAAGGGAAAGGGAAGGAGAGAGGGAATGAAACACCAGTGTGTGGTTGCCTCTCACACCTGGCTACTGGGGACCTGGCCCGCAACCCAGGAATGTGCCCTGACTGGGAATGGAACCGGTGACGCTTTGGTTGGCAGGCCCACGCTCAATCCACTGAGCTACACCAGCCAGGGCTACAATAAAGATTTTTTAAAAATTAAGATCTTTTAGTCGCACTACAAATATTTCCAAGTCAGTGAACTTTTCTGCCACCAGCAGCTGCCAAAGCAATGTCACCAGCCTTTCTATGGACGGCATGAGGTCCAGGGAGGTGAGGTAGGTGAGAGAAGGGCTGAAGATCCCACAGCAAGGATGTGGCATGACACAGAACTGAACCCACTTTCATGAGAATGGCACAATGTAGACAAGATCTGGCCTGTTTGCTGTGGCTTCCACCGCTGACCTCAGGGTGGACTAGCAGGTGCTTCCCAAACTCTTTCATCTCAAAAAGCTTTCTCAGTTTTCAAATGTTTTGAAGATCTCCAAACAACTTTGGTTTGTGTGGGTTAAAACATAAAAACACTTAAAATATTTATTTAAAAAGGACCATACACATTAATATTAGCATAAATTACATATTATATGTAATTATGTAAATACCATACTTTTAAAACAAAAGAATTTAGTGGGTGTTGTTCTGCATTTCTGCAAATCTCTTTTGTATCTGGCTAAACAAAGACAGCTAGCTTCTCATTATCTGTTTTTGCATGCAATCTGTTGTTTTGGCTGAAGCATATGAAGAAATTCTGGCCACACAGATTTGTAGTTGGAAGAGGGAAGAGTGTTTTAATAGCTTTGTGGATATTTGACCCCATACCAAAACCTGACAAGTGTTTCTTAAAGGCAAGTTGCAGCACAGAATCTGAGACCACATCCATGAGTTTTTTATTCTCCCGCACCTGGATCTTTTACCTGAGTGCATGGTCTTGTACATCACACATTGGTCATCTGGGAAATATTGACACATTTCACCAAACAGTATATTTAAAAAAGCACATTTTAAAAAATATTGTATTTACTTATTTAGAGAGAGGGGAAGGGAGAGGGAAGAGAGGGAAACATCAATGTGTGGTTGCCTCTCATGTGCCCCTACTGGGGACCTGGCCTGCAACCTAAGCATGTGCCCTGATTGGGCATGAAACTTGCAGCCCTTTGGTTTGCAGGCCAGCGCTCAATCTACTGAGCCACACCAGCCAGGGCTAAAAATCACACTTGTTAATCAGTTCTCATCAGAAATGTCTAAGTATCAGGAAGCTATCAAGCTCACAGTGGTGAATGTCATTTTCCAAAATTGTAATGTTTGCTTGAAAACTCAAAGTTTATTCTTGGCAATAAATACTGTCAATGTTTTCTTCTTGAAGTGAGAGGCTCACTTCATTCCTTTACAAGAAAATGCCTGAAAACCCAGTGTGTTCTTTCATGGTTTTCCCTTCAACAGAGGCCGGTTCTGCTCACAGCCACAATTCCTGCAGGAGTGCTCTCCCTGGAGACAGCCATTATATTCCCGTGTGCAGAAGTGTTTGAGGCACGCTTCCTTTTTTGTCCCACATACTAAAAAACATGTACTGCAGGTTGAATTTGTTTTTTTAGTTTTTGAGAAAGGAAGAGATAGAGAAACAATGATTTGTTGTTTCACTTACTGTTTGCTTCTTGGATGTGCCCTGATCAAGGATCAAACCTGCAACCTTGGTGCATAAGGAAGATGTTCTAAAGGAGCTACCCAGCCAGGGTTGCAGGTTGAAACTTAATAGAATAATTGTTAGTGTTTCATCAAGGACTTTGTTATGGGAAACTGTTATTTTGTTTTTTTCCCCCTTTATTGGCAAGCACATGGTGGTGAAGAATACATTGATTACCTATAGTTTGGTGCCACTGTCCAGATTCCTGCTAAGGTGCCAAAAGTTTCACCCACCATTGCTTTTGCACTATCACTGCAAATTCACAGGGTGAAAAAGGCAGTGAATGTCTTAGTGTTACTATGAAAGTACTTTGACCTCACAGACCTGAAATGGTCTCAAGGACACTCAGGCACCTGCAAGTCACACCTCATGATAGCATGAGAAAGATAACACCAACCCATTGTTAGGAATGGGTAGGGACCCCTTTAGCCCTTAAGGCATAGGAAGGCTTAGTTCTGATCCTGGGCAGGCGGAAGGCCATTAGCTGGACCTGACTCATTTAAAGCAGACTCCCCACTCCTACCATGCCTCCTGCTGCCAATGCCCAGCCACCCTACCATCTCTTGAGCCATTCACCCTGAGTCAAACCCAGGCCACTCCTGGGAAACACTCAAATTTGTTGGAGGAAATAGGTCCTGAACGGACCCTCTCAGATGCCAAATTGGATGATGTGTGAGGTGTATTGAGACTGTAATCAGGGAAGGTTTTGGGAGGAGAGGAGGAATTAAGCCAGCCTTCAAAGACAGATGTCTTTAGGCAGATTGTGGGGGAGGACATTTTAAATTGTGGGCATTGTTTGAGCAGAGGCAGAGGCTCTGAGGTGTAGGACGGTAAGGAAAGAGTGGTGAGAGGTGTGGCTTAAGACCATGTTCCAAGGTCTAGGGTGCTTATCCATCAGGGCCTTAAATGCTAAATAAGAAATTTGGGCTTTATTCAGCAAACAACAGGGAGTTCATTAATGGTATGTGATCCTATATTTAAGGCAAATGAAAAAAGTTAAGGTATTGATCTGAGTATTTAACTCTTAGGAATGTTGACAAAGTCAGATGTCTGGTTATACTATTTATTAATTTAGTTACACATGCATGTTTAAAATAACATTATATACAATAATACAGTAATACAAAATATTGCTTTTTTTCCTCCACTGACATTTCAGGTAAAAATTTTATTCAAACTCTCTACATGCATCTTGGACATCAACATCTTCATTATCTAGAGCCACAGTTTCTTGAAGTGTATCTCCTTCACTTGCATCTAAAGTGTTTGAGATGCAGCATTTTAAAACACTTGGATATTGTCATCAATGGAAAGTTTGATCCAAGTCATGACGTCAGGACAGTCCTCCGCCACCCCAGCTCCCCATGTAGGTGCATGTTTGCAATCCTTACAACGAACTGCGTACTTATTGCTTTTGAAATTGCTCTTTAAAAGGCTGGTTTACGAAACCTAACTCTTTTATAATAGGGAGACAATACCCCCTGGAATAATTACTACATTTCTTTGCTCCCCTTTTCACTAATTCCAATAGGAGGAATCTATAAAAACTTGCATCACTGGATGTCGCTGTGGGCTACATAGGAGGAGAAACCAGAGGTAGAGCAGTTGCAGGAGACACTGAAGTCTGGCTATGGGAGTGTCTGAAGGGTAAAATGTGTTCTTGGGAGCAGAAAGGGCCAAAGAGCTCTAGTGCAGGTTGTGGTGCCATCATCATCATGGATAGTGACATGTCCTGGAGAATGAAGGAGTGACAAAAGGTGGGAGTGGCACATCAAAGACTTGGAGAGATGGGGAGGGGAGTCCTGGAGCTGAGCAGGTGGCGGAGGTGACAGGACAGCCCCCCAGACAGCTGTGGAGCACAGGGAGGCACCTAGAAGCAGCACTGGCCAGGGGTGGGTGGGCATGGACGATACTGACACAAAGCCCTGGTCCTTTGGGGAGAAGTGGCCCCCACACAACAGGAATGAAGAATTCCGGCATCTTGAGGGAAAAGATACATATAAAGGTCCTGGAGAGACTGGAATGATTGGACATCTGTGGGTTCCAAAGGGGGAGTCCACCTAGACTTTGCACACCTTCCCCACGACAGGCTCCTTGCTCACTCCCATGGCACTCATGTTTTCTAGCCTGCAGGAAGAGCAGGCAGTATGTTTGTCTTGGGCACTGCTACAACCTTAAGGTTCCACTGGGACTGTGGGTGTGACCCAGTAGCCCAAAGTCAGCCCAGAGGAGTGTGTCAGGGCCACTGTCTCCAGCGAAGGCACTGGGGTCAGGGGAGCTGAGGACCGCAGGGCTGAGACCCATCAGTGGCCTCTTCAAAGCCTTACTCCAGGGGAGAGACCTACCTCTGTGGACTCGGACCTGCCTGGTGACAGAGACAGTTGGGGTGCTCTTGGCTTTGATAAACATCTAAATACTAATAATGAATTTATGTACTTGTTTGAGTGAACCATGAGTAACAGGTCTCAAATTACACATCTGTAAAACAGGGGCTTTTCCAATAAAAAGGAATGAAAACATGTATTTCCGTATTTACAGATTTTAAGGCAGTGATTCTCAAGTGTGGTCTCCAGAGCAGCAGTGGCATTATCGGGGAGCCTGTTAAAAATGCAAACTCTCAGGCTCAACCCCAGACCAACTAACCCCTACTAAAACTCAGGGGGTTAGGCTTAGCAATCCATGTTTTAACAAGTTCTCCAGGGGATCCTGATGCATGTGAAAGTTTAAGTACCGCCTTACGGTAATGGATGGGATGTGTTTAATTTTGTGTGTGTACATACAATTCTATGCTGCGTCATCTGTATACTGCATTGTGTATTTACCAATGAAAGTCAAATCTCTTTCTGTCACATTTTACTCCCTTTACCCTTTACATAGTTACTAAATTCATGGACTTTGGTCCTAAAGAGGATTTTATAAATTTGACACCAAAGGCAAGGGAAGCGAAGGCAAAAATAAATAAATGGAACTATACCAAACTAAACAACTTCTGCACAGCAAAAGTAACTGTCCACAAAACAAAAAGATAATTGACCAAATTTGAGAAGATGTTTGCACACAGCAGTAAGGGGTTAGTATCCAAAATATATAAGGAGCTCATGTAACAGCAAACAAACAATCCAATTAAAAAACGGATAGAGGACCCGAACAGACACTTCTCTCAAGAAAATAAACAAATGGCCAACAGATATATAAAAGATAACCAACTTCATTAGCTCTTAGGGAAATGCGAATCAAAATCACAATGAGATGCTACCTCACACCTGTTAGAATGGCTATTATTGACAAGACAATTAACAGGTGTTGGAGAGGTTTTGGAGAAAAAGAACTCTCATTCTCTACTGGTGGGAATGTAGACAGTTTTCCACTATGGAAAAGAGTGTGGCAGTTCCTCAAAAAATTAAGTACAGAGTTACCATCCTTATGACCCAGCAACCTTCTTTTGGGTATGTACCTGAAAACTTTGAAAACATTTATTTGCAAAGATATATGTCCCCCTATGTTCACTGCAGCATTCTTCACGGTGGCCAAGAAATGGTAGTAAGTGTCCTTCAATAGAGGATTGGATAAAAATGTGATTGCATACACACAATGGAATACTACTTAGCCACAAGGATGAAATACTGCCATTTGTGACAACATGGATGGATCTTGAGAATATCATACTAAGCAAAATAAGTCAGACAAAAAGTCAAGAACCGTATGACTTCACTCATGTGAGATATACAACTAAAAGCAACAAATGAAAAAACAAGACAAAAACTCATACACAACAATATGGTGGTTACCAGAGGGAAAGAGGGATGTGTTTAAAGTCACAATCTCCTAAATTTGTCTTGACCCTTTGACATACGCTATAGCTGTCTTCCGTGGAACAAGAGCTGCAGGTCTGCAGGACACTGGGTGGTGAGGAAGAGGGTGGTCTCACTGCCAGCACTGGACTCCTGGATGTGGGCGCTGAAGAAATTCCTTTACAGATCAAATGAAGTAGGGCCTGACACACAGGACATACTTTGCTCTGCTGGTTACCATTATTCTCATTAAAGCAGAACTCAGAAGGAGCCAGGCACCTCAGGTAATGAGCTCAATGGCTGGCTAGGGTCTTTCCAAGGTCAGGATTTTGTATCACATGCAGAGAATTAACTTCATATTAGTTTTATTTCTAGTTCCCAAGAAGTCACATTTCCCAAAACTCTGCCGAGCCCCACAGGGCTGAGATTGATCCTGTGGCCTCCTCTAAGGCTTTATGCTATTCAGAGTGACTTACCCTATCCAGCCTTGGACAACAGGGTGCCTACCCCTTATTGTCAATGAGGTGCTGGACACTTGAGTGCCTACTCTTGCAGTGGGCACATGGAATGGCAAAGCAATGGCCCTCCAGGGCCTCTGGAGGCTCGAGAAAAGGTAAAAGGTCACAGGAGGAACCCCTCCCTAAGGGTCTCCCTATGGGCTTGGAAAAGCCTGGTGACTTCCAGCAGGACTTGGTAAGGAAAGGGTGCTGGATTACAGGCTCAAGAGGTCATCTTGAGTCAAAACCACCAGCACACATTTTTGATAAAACTTCAGACTTCATCTCCTCCTCAGTAGAATGGAAGCTCCAAAGGGCCCAGAGTTCCTTTTATCCCTTCCTGTGTCCCTGAACCAGTGTCTGGCATGTAGTAGGCATAAGTATTTCTGAGTGGGTGAACATTTGCTAAACCAGTTCTGTAATCGGAAGGAACACAGGCTACTCCCTGCCAAACCTAAGGTTTGGGAGGAGCTGGCTGGACTTTGCTGAGCCCACAAAGCTGTCTGGAGGCCCCACGCACTATTCAGCCAGAGCCGCTTCCATGAGGTTACAACACGTGGGATTCTTACTGTGACAGAGGCAAAGGCCAGCTGGGAGTCACTGAGGGCTGAGCCTAGAGGTAAAGTCAGGATAGGGCACTTACTTCTTGGCAAATCCCAGCTCCTTCAAGTTGAACTTAAGCTCACTTTTTAGGGACCCTCCCCGCCTCACCCCACACACAGGCTAGGTCCAGAGGGCCCAGCTGCACAGCCTGTGCTCCCAAGTGCTACTCAGGGTACAACGAAGAAGCAATCATGGGCACCCCAGCAGTGGCTGAGGGGTTGGATGCACTATTGCCCTGAGGCAACGGGCTGGCCTATCCTATGTGAGTTCTGACACCATGACTGTGCCCGAGTAGGAAGCTGGAAGGTAACAGACTGAGCATATGTTGGCATAAAATTACTAAGGCAGAAATACTCACCACCTTGTGTGACAGGCAAGCATATAGGCTTCTGCCTTAACACAAATGCCCTCTGGACCTTTGCTAACAACGGTCCCCCCAGTGCCTTCCATGAAACCCATGGTCCCACACTGCCTAGTCTGGGCCCATCACAGTGCTGCCCAAGTGGAGCTTCCTGTGGGCCCACAGTGATCTCTGTTAACAGGCTTCAGAGAGGGACTCCTGGGGCCTCTGCTGAGTTGTAACTTGGAGGGTTTTGCTGGGACTTACTTTCCCTCAACCAGTGGCTGGTCAGAGACCTTGCCCAGCACAAAGACATGCCCAACACTTACAAACTTTATAGTAATTACTGCCCTCCATCGTTTTAAGTTCACATTAGTTACTCATTAAGGGAAAGGCCCTCTAATTTCTGGGTCTATTACAGGTGCCAGAAGTGGGATGGCGTGTCCTTCAGGAGAGTGGGATGCACGGGAAGGCCCTGTTACAGGAGGCCTGAATGCTAATGGGGACCCTTCTGCAACAGGACAGGGACTGGCCCTTCTCCTGGGCCTCAGTAGCTCCTCCATGTAAAGACAAGGAAATGTCTTTTTATTTCCATTAGTTTAGAATTTCACCTTGAGAGAATATACAAAATGACCAAGGAAGGTTTACTAAAGAAATGTTCTCCAGAATCCTGTGGCACATGGCAAACACAGTAAGCAGACCTAGTCATTAGTAACTGGAGCAGTCTGGTAGTATTTTAATCAAGGGCCTTCTGAGTGCAGATAATATAAACTCACTTTAGACTGAGTTTCAAAAAGCCAAAATTCATTCTAGGGCTACCCAAGGGGCTCATGGTGTCCTCAACAAGGGTGTGTGACTCAGTTCACAAATCAGCTGAGTCCTCAAGCGCCCAAGGCACTGCTTCCTCAGACCAATGCCCTCTCTGCATTTCCATGTCTAACCCTCTGCTTGTGCCTCCAGGTTCCAACTTTGTGAAATGTTGGCTGGTATCCCTCGTGTGCCCTGCAAAATTCTTAAGATGAAGAATTTTCTTGGGCCTGTTTGGATCAGGAGTTCAACCTGGGGTTCAATTAACGGGTACATGGGAAGGGGAGGGTGGGGCCCATGTGAGTCAGGCAGGTACCCTGACTGTCATGAAAGAGAGGCCAGCCACTTAGGTGCTTATTAGCTACCAGTACTTAAACAGCTGCACGTGTAATTTTCTACAATTCAGAGTGACCTCCCCTCCAAATTCCTGTTTAATCAAAGTTCCAGCACAATAAATTACTCACATTCCATAAACCTCTACTGAAAATTGCAGCCAAATAGAAACAGAAAACACTGCTTCCTGTTTCATTGCTCTTTGCTGGACTTGGCTCTCATTTGTGCTTTACTTTCATTAAATCTTATAGGAGTGACAGACATACATTGACTTACAAAAGGTACCATTTTCCCACTAACATTTTGTCTAACAACTTGTGTTGATCTCAACAACATAATAGGGATGGACAGTCAGCCAACTAATTCCTTGAACCTAAAAGCATCCCGTCAGGGAGTCATAATTTGTGGGCACACTGCACAGAGCTTGGAACACGGGGTGATCCATGTTAGGTGAGTCCAATTCCAATGGAAAATAAGTACAAGGATCTACTTTAGATCAAATATTACATCTAGCTGGTATTTCAGGACACATTCTGCTTCTATGTCCCATAGCAGGAGGGTATGAAAAAACTGAGTCTCAAGCTTGCTGTTCTTCTTCTTAGAAGAACCCTACAACTACTGATATCTCTAGCTCAAAAGCACAAAATGTATACAAAGAAATGACTAAATAATACCTTAACTGAAAGCACTAATTTAAATAGCCTAGAGCTTCACAGAAATTGTTATTCCAAAGCATGCAGAGACAGAGACAGCAAGGGTCACTCGAAACCACATTTTATACTCCTCATAACACCTCAGGTCTACACCATATGCTCCAAACACAAGGCTGAGTCCAGCAGTGGCTTATGTTCTGGGTCTTTTGTAAAGCAAATGGAAATGTTTGGAAGAATTAACACATTTTAATAGAAGAGCTATAAATGCCCTGAAAGCAGAAAAGTTGACACAATTTTAAATATAATTCATATATATATATTTAAAATCAAACACAATTAAATAGAGTATGATTTAAGTACATTAATACTTCAGCTTTAGAAGAATAACAGAGGTGGTACATAGTACCAAAAACTTACACACAGCCTTTTTGCTTCTTCTGTGGATGAAACAGTGTGCCTCTCTCTACACAGTCAAATATTGCAAAGGAATAAATTCTCTATTCATTCGAGACTTCCCCAAGGACAGAGGTGACTAATAATTAAATATATGTATATATTTTTTGCAAAGTCTGAGCATAAAGCAGTGACACCTAAGACAACATTCTTTCCCCTCCAACAGCCACATATGGTGTGGAAGTGTTGGCCTCACCCAGCCAGTGGAGCATGTCTGCTGTGGGGCACCCTGCTGACTGAGGCGCAGTCCAGACCCGAAGCCGACCGAGCCTGAGTGCAATGGGCAGACTCTCCCTCTTCTGAAGACAGACAGGAAAAAGACCATAACTGCATACTTCCCAGCTCAGAGCAAAGAAAGGGGAGGCAGTCAAAACTGACTGCTTTTCCTCCCCTCAACCTCTGCCTGTTCCCCTTCCTCACACAATTTGGGAATAAACATTTTGTCCCAGGCCCCACAGCAGGGACAATGGAGTGATCATTATTATTTACTCCTTTCCACATGTATCCTGAAGGGAAAGTTACGTAAACTGAGCACAGAATTCCAGAGGAGCAAGTCCTAATGCTCAAAATCAAGCCGATGCACCCTATGGTTACCAGGGGAAGACTGGCTTTAAGTACATGGCATCTCAGGAGCAGTTAAGATGTGAGAATTGTATACTGCCAGCAAAAGGAAGGACCATGTCACTGAGACCTGACCTGTGACATTATAAATTTCTTCCAAATCAATGCCTCTGTGAAGGCAGCCTATACAATGATCTTCCGCCCCAATGCATGGAAGGAAACATCTGCTGGCACCGCACTGCCACTCGGAGCCACCTGGCTCTCAGAGGGGCTCACTCCCATTCATTTCAAGAGGCCAAAGCAAAGCCCCTTGGGTACCTGCTTTATGGTGCTGTTAAGGACTGGTTATCACTACGGGATGTGCATCAAATACCAGTGCTATGCTTGTGTGCCTGCCACAGTATGTGGTCCCTGTCTGTTCTAGTGACTAAAACTCTCCTGTAAGTGGGTTATTGCCATTGGAAAACTACCAATCTTCTATAATGTAAACAATACCACTTTGTCTCTTTATGACTGTCACTTGTGATCATGATGTGCAGCAAATATGTCTACATGTCACTCTGTTTATGGTGGAAGTCTAGGATTGTCTGCCATTCTTTCTTGGGAACAACAGTTGATAAATCAGAGAAAAGAAATACAGTGCTTTGTTTTCACTGGCTGTGTTAAGAATCCAACCAAAGGAAAAACATTCTCTTATTTTTCAAAAGCAGATTTCCTTTATCTCAGGTATTGAGTCATAGCTGAAAAAAAGAAAAAGAAAAAGTTAAGGTACATTTCTATACCAGTTATACACGATGTTACAGATTAAAGAAGGGAACCAACACTGTGTAAATGTTTACTATATGCCAGCACTGACAACAATGTGTAAAGTAAAATACCACTATTATCTTTATTTACAAATGTGTGAATGGAAGCTTCAAGAGGTCAAGCAACTCACCCCAAGGTTACATATGAAGGACTGGCACCCAATGATGCTTTAATCTCTCTATTTTTGCAATATATATTAGAGCAAAATATCCACTTTCATTTTTTTAATCTTTACCCAAGGATGTATTTTTTTTCATCACTCTTACAGAGAGAAGGGAGAGAGAAAGAGAGAAACATCGATTGATTGCTTCCCATGCACATCCCAACTGGGGATCAAACCCACAACCTTTCAGTTTACAGGACATCACTCCAACCAACTGAGCCACCTGACCAGGGCAAAATATCTGCTTTTTGATAGAATATTGCTGCTTCTTGGAATTAACCCAACAGCACACTCAAAACAGGGGGCACAGACTTACATACACATTCATTAAAGTATTGTTTGTAACAGGGAAAAAGTACAAAGCAACCTAAATGACCATCCACAGGGGACTCACTAAATAAAAAAAGAGCCATGATATGAAAGAGTCAAATGCCTTAGGAAGAAAAAAAGACCAAGCTTGTAGACAGTCCCTGTTTACTCACAGCACTGGGGAGGAAACATCACAGATGAGTTGGTCTTTCTTATTTGTGAGATGGGACATATACACATGGAACAGTTCAGTAATGCTGGCAGGCAGTTTACATTAAATGCCAAGTACAGTCTATAGGCAAAAGTGGAGTAGGAGATTCAAAGCAGAGAGGTATAGAATAAAGAGGCTGATCATTCCTTTATGGATGTAGGACTTCTCACACTCATAAAATCATAGTATGAGAATTAGAAGGGGGTCTTAGGAGATTTTCTTCTCCAATTTCTCTGATCTATTGATGAGAAAACAAGAGACTGGAGAAGGAAAATAACTTGTAAGGGGTCACACATATTGACTGAAAATGGACTAAATGAATTCTGCTAGCCTAATGCTTTTTCCATACTAGTAAACGACTGGGCCCTCAAGGACATGCCAGACAAACATCCATCCTGGCCAGCCAAAGAGAAGGCCTGGCAAGATTTAAAAAAACACAAAATATTGCAAAATATATCTGTATATCCCAAAGTGAAAAGCACAAGGTAATAAAATCTGAACATACACCTCAAACAAAAAGGCTAATTTTAAACACCTGCTTTCCAACATGGTTTCTAAAAAAACACTTCATATTCTCAAACATTTGACCATCAACATGATATGGGGGATCACAAATAAACCTTGCACTTCTTAAAACACCTTTAACTTGCCCTTTGCTATTTTAGGTTTGACCCAATAAAGCTAAATATAGGCAAAATTATCACCCTTACATAGAAAAGAAAACCAAGTCTGCAAAACTGAACAAGAGCTTTAGTAAGAATCAGTTCGGTAAAAAGATCAAAATTAAACCAAGCTTAGTATATCAACTATAATTGAAAAATATAAAATTAAAAAAAAATTAAACCAAGCTCTGGTAACAACAGGTCTTCAAGTGAAAAGCTGGCTAGAATGTTAACAAGAAAAGGGTCATATTGGACCTAAATCTAAATTCAAGTCTTTGAAACTACTGAGGGTTATATTATATAGGGTGCTATTTGAGCATATTTAACTCTGATTCCTAAGCGTTGGCTAATGTAAATGACTGAGGAATTTAATGACTTCAAAAAAACAAGAACAGAAATTCTCCTATCACATTAAGTCTTTGTGAATCAATTCAAGTTAGAGAAAGTAAGCCTGTTGAAGGAACTGGGAATGTTTGGCTTGAAGAAAACTCTGGGACGGGATTAAGTAGCTGCCTTTAATTTTCTAACCACTATTTGTGTGGCTCTTGTGGGTAAAACTAGAAGTAGAGGGTGAAGCTCTAGACAGAGTATTATTAGCTTGTGTCAAGTCAGACACTCCTAACAACTGTAGCTATTGAACTCCAGGTAAGGGTGGTGATCTCATCACGCTCATTCTGTCGTAAAATGGCATTATCAATAAACCCACAAATTCACACAAATGAAAAACCTGAAAGAAGAGGGATATTGGATGAATGGAAGTCACTTAGAAGATGCATGAAATGAAACCTCAATCCCAGAGTGAAGTGGAAAAAGCTACAAAGCACCCTGCTTGCCAATGCAGAGCCCCAGAACCTGGGAATTGTTGTCACCAGTACCTGTGGAAAAGGGACTAGTGGGAACAAATGTAAGAATTTCTTAAATGCCCATCTTTAGAAATGAACAATCTGCAGTTACTGTTCTGCAGCTCTGATCAGCGAGGTGACTGCACAGCCTGAAAACCAGCCCAAGCAGAAGAATCTGAGAATGCTTCTCTAAGCAGTTTAAAAATAGGGTCTTTGGGCTAAGATACATGAGGTGTGATCAAGGACAAGGGTGCTACTAAAATGAAAAGAGGGGATTAAGGAGGGGTCCATATAATGACTCCAGAGACTTCACTAGCTTTCTTTCCCCTTGGCTCCTAGAACATTGGTAGCCTAGTCTTTATCTGCCAGGCAGAATAAGGAGCAAGATATAAAAGAGACTGGTAAAGTTTTCTCTGGAGAATATAATATGATCAGGCCAAAAAGAAAGAACTCAGTTTCCTAAAGAAACCTGGCTAGTTTGTTTCACTTTTTAAGAAACTGCCAATGGTGTAGCTGTAGCATTTTGCATTCCCACTAGTAATGTATTAGAGTTCAATTGCTTTACATCCTTGCAAACACATGGTACTGTCAGTCCTTTTAATTTTAGTCATTCTGTTTGTATGCAGCTGTGTACCACTGTGCTCCTGGTTAATGACTACTGATGTTGAACTCTCTGCATATGAATATTTGCCATGTGTCTATCTTCTTTATGTAATGTCTGTTCATATTTTCTGACCATTTAAAAACCATCGGATTACTGTTCTTAATGAGTTTGAGCTCTTTATATATTCTGGATACAACTCCTTTATCAGAAAGATGATCTGCAGATATCTTCTCCCACTTCATAATTTCCCTTTTCATTTTCTTCACAATGTCTTTTGATGAGCAATTTTTATTTTTGATAAAATTCAGTTTATCAATTTTTTTTTTTGTCTCGTGCTTTGTGTGAACTAAGATATCTTTGCCAAGACTTCCAGGCAAGATGGAGTAGGTAAACGCAGTACTTGCCTGCTCCAACAATCACAACAAAATGACAACTAAACTACACAAAACCATCATTTGGAATGGCCATACTGAATGGAAGCCATACTACTAAGGAATTGAATAAAGTCAAACTGAGACTGGCAGGAGGGGTGAAGATGCAAAACTGGCTGGTCCCACACTGACATGTGGCAGGTAAATGCAGGGGGGAGTTATCTTGGTTGCTGAGGTCCCCCAGAGGAGCAGGGGATCCAAGCCCCACACCAGGCTACCCAGCCCAGGGTTCCAGAACCAGGAAGAGAAGTCCCCATTACATCTGGCTGTAAAAACCAGCAGGAAATCAGAAGGAGGGAATCAGAGGGCTCTGGATTTCCGGGCAATTCCTCTAAAAAATCCCACCTGCAGACTTAGTCCAACTCACTCCCTCTAAGCTCAAGCACTGGGGCAGCAGCCGAAAAAGCACCAGGACATACGAGGAGGCACTGAATGGCATCAGGGCAAGAACTGGAGGAACAGCTTTCTCACAGACAAAAGTGCTGGCAAAGGCCACTGTTCCTTTGATAAGCCCTGCCCCCAGAGCCAGCAGGTGGGTGCTATATCTCAGAGTCCATCAACCTGGCTTACACTGTTCTCTCAGCCATGGTTATCATCTGAGGCCCTACCCCACCCAACTTAGGGGCCCAGCTATCTACAAAAGCTTTTCTTTATGAATGGCCTTTCTTGGCTCATGTTTCAGATTTTCCTAAAATCTCTCAAACAAGAGGCATCTGACTTTAGTGAGCCCCATACAATTTCACTAAGTGGCCCCAGGCCCAGCACTAGCAGCAGCTGGCCTTGGCTCACAGCTTAGACTCGCCAAAGCACCTCCAAGCCCAGTTAAGTAGCAGCCACCTGCAGATCACTTTGTAGCTCATGCCAGGTGGTCCGGGACAGAACACAGGTAGTGTCTGACCTTGGCTTGCACCTCCCAGGAGGCCCCAGAGCCAGTGCAGCCAGTGGACAGCTTCAGGTCACATCAAAGCATCACCACCCAACCACCTCCACAAGCAACACACTCAAGCACAGACTGAGCAGACATCAGAGCCCTGCTGAAGGAAATTTTGCTCTGCAGAGGTAACCCTCCATGATGGTCAGTGGTCTCAAGCAGTCTTTATAGCTTAACGGCCTGGGGGTAAATCCTGCCCATTGATATGCCTACTGCAGTCATGGATCAAATGCAAGAGGAGAGTATACCCAGCCCACACAGGGTGAGGGTGAACCTCAAGTGCTCAGCTTAGGTGAATAGGGAGGCTGTGCCACTGGACTCCAGAGAAAACCTACTTTACTATGCTACTCTACCAAGCCAGGGAGATATAGCAGCTCTACTAATACATAGAAATGTATTTGGGAGGCTGCCAAAATTAAGAGAGAAATAAACATGTTCTAAATGAAACAACAGAAGAAAAAACTCCATAAAAAGAACAAAATGGAGATAAGCAGTCTACTAGAGCCAGAGTTCAAACATGGTTGTAAGGATGCTTAATGAACTTAGTGAGAATCTCAATAGCCTAAAACAGTTACAATCAGAAATGAAGGATACACTAACTGAAATGAAGAATAATTTACAGGGAATCAACAGTAGAATAGATGAAGTCAAGAATCAAATCAGTGATCTGGAATATAAGAAAGCCAAAATGCCCAATTAGAATAGGAAAGAGAAAAAGACTGCAAAGAGAGAGAGGGAGGGAGGGGGAGGGAGAGAGATAGGGAGGGACGGGGAGGGAGGGAGAGAGAGAACAGTGTAAGGAACTAAGGAACTTCTGGAACAATTGAAAGCATATCAACATTTGCATCATAGGGGTGCCAGAAAAAGGAAAGTGAGCAAGAAATTGAAAACCTATTTGAAAAAAAGAGGCCCACACCACGACACATCATTATTAAAATGGCAAAGGTTAAAGACAGAATCTTTATTTTATTTATTTTTAGTGAGAGGGGAAAGGAGGGAAAGAGGGAGAGAAACATCAATGTGTGAGAGATACATAGATCAGATGCCTCTCCCACACCCCCACCTGGGGACCTGGCCTGCAACCCAGGCATGTGCCCTGACCAGGAGTCAAGCCAGTGACCTTTTGATTTACAGGTCGGTGCCCAAACCATTCAGCCACACCAAGCAAGGCAAAGAGAGAATCTTAAAAGCAGCAAGAGAAAAGCAGTTGGTTACCTGCAAGGGAGCTCCCCTAAGACTGTCAGCTGATTTCTCAACAGAAACTTTGCATGCCAGAAGCGATCAGCCAGAAATATTCAAAGTGATGAAACACAAGGACCTGCAACCAAGATTACTCTACCCAGTAAAACTATCATGTAGAAATGAAGGACAGATAAAGAGCTTTCTGGACAAGAAAAAGCTAAAAGAGTTCACCACCACCAAACCAGTATTATATGAAATGTTAAAGGGTCTTCTTTATGAAGGAAAAAAAAAGATTAAAAATATGTACAATAAAATGGCAATAAATACATATCTATTGACAGCTGCATCTAAACAATAAAATAAACAAACAAGCAAAAAAGGAACAGACTCACAGATAGAGAACTTCTTGACAGTTGCCAGATGGGAGACAGGGTGGGAGGATGGATAAAAAAAGTGAAGGGATTAAGAAGTACAAATTGGTTGTTACAGGATACCCATGGGCATGTACAGTACAGTCAGGGAATAGTTAATAATATTCTAATAGCTATGTACAGTGTCAGTTGGGTGCAAGATTTATAGGGATGAGCAGTTAGCAAGTTATTTCATGTCTAATCACTGATGTGTACATCTGTAACTAATAATGTATATCAACTATAATTGAAAAAATGACAGAAAATAAAAAAATAAATAAAAAATAATAAAGTTAAAGTGAATTTAAAATGTTGGGCAGGATGAGGTCTGAGGGAATCACCAGGGTGGGGCCAAAAATGTGAGCCAGGTTGATGGAATCTCATCGGATATGGTGCCTACCTGCTGGCTATGTGCAGGGAGGGCTCATCAGAGCAGCAGTGGCCTCTGCCAGCACTTCTGTCTGGGAGAAAGCTGACCCATAGCTCTCACTCTGATGCTGGACAACTCAGTTCTTCCCCATATGCCTCTAGTGCCTTTTAAGCTGCTGTCCCCCACCCCCAATTCCCCTGCCGCTGGAGCTCAGAGGGAGTGAGTCTCATGTGTGTGCCCTTTAAGAGGAACTGCCTGCGACTACACAAGTTTCCATCTCACTCAGCCTCAAGCCAGAAGTTATTGGGACTTCTCTTCCTATCTCTGGAATCCTGGGCTGTGGGGCTTGGTGTGAAGCTGGCAATGCTCCCTCCTCAGGGGACATCTGCAGCTAAGATACCCCTCCTGATTTTTACCCACCATATGTGGTATAGGACCAGTTTGTTACATGTTCACCCCTCCTACCAGTCTTGATGTGGCTTTTTCTTCAATTCCCTACTTGTAGGACTTCCATTCAGTTTGATTTCAGGTGGTTCTGAATGATGATTGTTCTGTAGTTTAGTTTTAATTTTGATGTGGTTGTTGGAGGAGGCGAGTACCATGTTTACCTATGCTGCCATCTTGATCAGATTCCTCTCATTTCCTAGTTTCTTAAAATAGACTGCGACTTTTTTTCTTGTCTAGTGTATCTCATGCTATAAATTTCCCTGTAAGCTTTAGCACTATCCCCAAAATACTATGTTTTATTTTCATTTTAATTCAGTCCAAAATATTTTTCAACTTCCTTTTTGATTTCTTCGTTGGCTAATGAGTTACCTTGGAGGTATGCTGTTTAATTCTGAAATATTTGGGGATTTTCCACATAATCCTTCTGTTATTGATTTCCTGTTTAAGTCCTTTGTGGTCAGAGAACAACCGTATGACTTAAATGCTTTAAATTTATTGAAACTTGTTTTATGGCCCAGAATATTGTATACCTTGGTGAATGTTCCAACTGCACACCAAAAAAATGTATATTCTACTGTTGCTGGATGCATTGTTTTAAAAATGTCATTTAGATCCTTGAGGAACTGATCTTTTTATCATATATAATGTCCTTGTTTGTGCTCGATAACATTCCTTATTTTTTGAAGTTTACTCTGACTTATAGTAATGTTGCTATCTATATTATAGTTTTTACATGATATATCTTTTCCATCCCTTTATTTTTAACCTGTATCTTTATATTTAATGTGTTCCTGATAGTACGAGTTAACCACTAAATGAAGCTGGGGTTAGCAGCCACGACTGCTTGTGTAGCTGAAAATTGGCATCTGACTTAAGTCAGCCCTCTGCATACACGAATTTCCAACTGCCAGTTAGCCCTTAAACAACATGGGTTTAAATTGCATGGATCAACTGAACTTCAGTGAATGGAAAACACTGTGTATACACATGGACCTATGCAGTTCAAATCTGGGCTATTCAGAAGTGAACCACATATAACTGGGTTCTGCTTTATCCAATCTGACAATTTCCATGTTTCAACTAGACTATTTAAATCATTTGTGTTTAATGCAATTGTTAATATGATTTGGTTTAAATCTACCATTTTGCTATTTGACTTTTGTTTGTCCATTGATCCCTTCCTTTCCTCCTTTTATCAGAGTTTTTTTTCCATTTAGTATTTTTTAGAGTTTGTTTTCTCCTGATTATGAGCCATGTTTTTCTGCTTCGTTGCATGCCAGGTAATTTTTGATGGGACATCAAACATTGTATTTTTACAGTCAAGTGCTGAATTTTGTTGTTCATTTAAGGAGGGTTGTCCTTTGTTCTGGCATGCAGTTGTTACCTACAGAGCAGTTTGATTCTTCCCAAAACTGCTTTTATAGCTTGGTTAAGGTGCTTTATTCTAGGGCTACTATAGCTCTAGTAGTAAGGCTTGCCCAGTAGTAAGAACTACGCATGCCTTGTGTTATTACCAGATCTGTTCACACTGGCAAGTAGAAACATGACCTATCCTAACCTCATATTCCAGAAATTATTCAGCCCACTAATTTCCAGTATTCTTTCCCTGGCCATGGACATTTCACCCAACATATGTGCCCAAAACTTGAAGGGACCTCGCTAATCACCTTTGGAGCTCTCTTTCCATGCAGCATCTTTTCTGGGACCCTGTTCTATGACTTTTAGCCACCTTGGCTTGGGCTTCCCTAAACGTCGATTTCTGACTTCTCAATTTGGCAAGACTATGAGCTCTCTTAAGCTTTCCCCTACCTGTTTTGGAAATTGCTTCTCATCAGTGAGCTATGGATCATCTCAATGCTACCCTTGTTTTAATGGATTTCAGCCCTCTACTGCCTGGTAACTGGAAATGGTTATTTCCTTTAGTTTGTCAGTTTTCTAGTTGTTTAGGATGAGAGGGTAATTCCTATAGTAGTTAAGCCTTCAAAGGCAGAAGCATAAACTCTCTTATGTCTTTTTTTTGTTTGTTTTTATATATCTGGAATCCAATTCTTGTCAGTTTTAAACAAGCTATATCAGAACACAAGTCATTCTTACCTTTGTAGACTTCTCTAATGGTTGATCACATTGGGCCTGCTGCATAACATCACTAACAATCATTTTAGCAATCTTCCAAGCTAGCTCTTCTTGAGCCTAAAAGAAGTAATTGAAACTGGTGATAACAGTTGTTCATTAGAAAAATCAACACATATATTACCAGTGCTCTAAAGACAGCTGTATATGCATATCATTTCTACTCACTTAGTTAAGCACGTGGCCATGTATGAAAGAACTCAGGCCACCCTCAGCTAGGAAATATTAACACACTCTTGTTTTCCAAAGTTGGCCACTGGGTACCCAACATCACACAATTTTCATGTTAGATGGTCAAAACAATTTTTTCCCCTCCACTCATCTCTCAATGCATTTAACTGTTCAATAAGGAAGACTTTTTGAATGACAGAAGGGAAACCTTTGATTCTTTAATGATTACTGATTTCTTTAGTAATGTTGAGTTTTTGTTTCTTTAATGATTACTGATGCCTGCTGGTTGAGGTAAACTTGAAGGCATGGTTATTTTTCAGTGGCCAGAATCTCTGGGCTGAAGATACCTCCACTGCCTCCAAAGGTAATTAATAGATGTTAAGAAGGGCTCCCCCTTCTTATATCCTGGATAAGGGAGTAACAATGTGCCAAGCTGCTTCAACATACGACTAAAGAGAAATCTTGAAACCTTAGTTAGACAAGGTGCACTTAAAAACAGCAATCTCTTTACACTAAAAGTAGAATTTACCTCATCAGTATTTCCTTGCACCCATTTCTTCATAGCTTGTGAGAACATGGATCCTAGTAAACAAAGCCAAAGTTGAATGTAGACTTCATGCATAATTTTACATTAAAAATGTTCTTACTTACAAGCTACTTCCAGACATAGACTTTCTTTTTTTTTTTATACCATCTCCTCAAACAGTAAGGAATATTACGATCAATAGAAACTTGAAAAACCTTTGAAAAGCTGTTTCTGATTTCTGGATTTTTCTTTACTTCATAAAAGAAACTATCATCTAGTGGTAGATTTGCGGCAAACTAAAATCAAAAACAAAACCAAGACTTGGATTAAATTTTGGGTAAAAATATAGGAATACCTCAGGAAACATCAATTTACTTGTTATATAATCAAACCTTCCAGAGCAGCTACTTATAAAAGAGCTTCAGGTATAAATTAGGCTATGACATGTTATATAAATCAGCTGGGTAAGAGCAGAGTTTTAAATAGCCATACTCTGTCCAAGCCACAGCACACCTTAACTTCCTAGAAGACACATAAGCCTATCTACAACTGGACTCAGATGCTAAAAAATCACCAAGACAGTAGGTTAACCTCTATTTCCATGAACGAAGTACACAGCTTATCCTTTGATTAATGCAAATAAGCTTCAAGTCCTAACTTTGCCTTAAACCAAGTGGCTGGTAGATTATTTCTTAGGCAAGTTCCTGATTAATTCAAAGACTGGGATAAAACTATACATAGCATTTATGAAAAATACAAAACCTGATCCCTTTCCCTTAATATTTTAAATTTCTAGCTAAAAGTTTGAATACTGGCCTGGTTAAATTTTATGGCCAAGCAGAGTCAACAGAGCCAACATCCTATAGTCTATCTACCTAAAGTCTCAAATGTCCACAGAATTACTCAAAGCTCTCCTCTGTCAGTCATACTTGATGATCTCCTATTTGCTAATACTCTCTCCTTTTCACTTAATACCCACATTTTGCTTCTCCTTTTCTTTAAAAAAAGTTTAATTTTAATTTATTGTTTATGCTATTACAGTTGTCCCAATTTCCTCTGCTTTGGCACCCCCAACCCAGACCCCCCTTCACTCTAACACCATTGTGCATGTCCATGGATCATGCATGCATCTATATCCTTTCACTACTATATTTGCTATGCTGTACTTTACATCCCCATGACTGTTCTGTAGCTACCTATCTGTATCTCTTAATCCCTTCACTTTTTTCACCCACTCCACTACATCTCCCTCCCATCTGGCAGCCATCAAAACACTGTCTGTATCTAAGAATGTTTCTGTTCTGCTTGTTTGCCTATTTTGTTGTTTAGATCCAGCTGTCTATAGATATGTATTTATTGCCATTTTATTGTACATATTTTTAATCTTTTTTTTTCCTTCATAAAGAAGACCCTTTAACATTTCATATAATACTGGTTTGGTGGTGGTGAACTCTTTTAGCTTTTTCTTGTCCAGAAAGCTCTTTATCTGTCCTTCATTTCTACATGATAGTTTTACTGGGTAGAGTAATCTTGGTTGCAGGTCCTTGTGTTTCATCACTTTGAATATTTCTGGCTGATCGCTTCTGGCATGCAAAGTTTCTGTTGAGAAATCAGCTGACAGTCTCAGGGGAGCTCCCTTGCAGGTAACCAACTGCTTTTCTCTTGCTGCTTTTAAGGTACTGTCTTTAACCTTTGGCATTTTAATTATGATGTGCTTTGGTGTGGGCCTCTTTGGGTTCATTTGGGGCTCTCTGTGCTTCTTGGACTTGTATGTCTATTACCTTTATCAAGTCAGGGAAGTTATCCATCATTATTTTTTTCAAATAGGTTTTCAATTTCTTGCTTTCCCTCTTTTTCTGGCACCACCATGATGCAGATGTTGATACACTTGAAGTTGTCCCAGAGGCTCCTTACACTATCCTCCTTTTTTTGGATCTTTTTTCTTCCTGTTGTTCTGACTGGGTGTGCTTTGCTTCTTTATACTCTAAATCACTAATTTGATTTTCAGCTTCCTCCCTGTAAATTATTCTTCATTTCAGTTAGTGTATCCCTCATCTGATTGGTTATTTTTTATGGTTTCCATGCCTTTTTTTATGCTGTTGAAGTTCTCATGAAGTTCACTGAGCATCTTAATTACCAGTGTTTTGAGTTCTCCATCTAGTAGATTATCTTCATTTTGTTTAGCTCTTCTGGAGTTTTGTTCTGTTCTTTCATTTGAGCCATGTTTCTTTGTCTCCTCATTTTGTCAGCCTCCCAAAGTTTATTTCTATGTATTAGGTAGAGCTACTACAACTCCCTGGCTTGGAAGAGTGGGTTAATGTAGTAAGTGTCACATACAGTCCAGTGGCACAGCTTCCCCTATCACCCAACCTGGGTACTTGAGGTGTGCCCACTTTGTGGGCTGTGTATTACCTTCCTCTTGTAGTTGAGCCTTGATTGCTATTGGCACTTCAATGGGAGAGATTTAATCAGGCTGATTAACTACAAAGACTAACTGGAGCACCGACCCCCAACCTCCAACCACGGTGGAGCATCATCTGTGCAGAAGCCTATTCCACAGAGCAAGACTTAATTCAGCAGGGCTCTGGTCCTACTGAGTCCACCTCTTGAGCATACCACTTGTGGAAATGGTTAAGTGATGGTACTCCAACACAGTCTGTAGCTGTCCACACTATACAAAGGCTGTGGCGCATCCTGGTAGGTCAGCTACCACCTGTGTTTTGTCTGGGGCCACCTGATATAAGCTACAAAGCAATCTATAGATGGCTACTACTTGTGCTGGGCTTGGAGGTGCCCAAGCAAGTCCAAGCTATGAACCAAGGCCAGTTGTTGATAGTGTTGAGCCTGGGGCCACTTAACAATAGACACAGGGCATGCGAGGCCAAATGCTGCTTGTTTGAGAGCATTTTAAGAAAATCAGAAGCATGAGCCAAGACAAGTTATTTTCATGGAAAAGCCATGGGAAATAGCTGGGGTGGGCCCAAAAGTTGGGCAGGACAGAGCCTCAGGGAATCACCAGGGTAGGGCTCAGAAAAGGAACAGTGGCCTCTGCCAGTACTTCTGTCTGGGAGAAAGCTGCTCCCTCCGCTCTCACTCTGATGCCAAACACTTCAGTTCCTCTCCATATAACTCCAGTGCCTTTTAATCTGCTGCTCCTGTGCTGGAGCTCAAAGAAAGTGAGTCTGAGTAGGTCTGTGCACGGGCCCTTTAAAAGGAACTGCCAGGGACTCTAGCAGTTTGTCTTCTGTAGCCTCATTCACCACTGGTTTTTTCCAGAAGTTATGGCAACTTCTCTTCCTGGCACTAGAACCCTGGGCTGGAGGGCCTGATGTGGAAATGAAGTCTCTTGGTCCTGTTAATCCCTTCTGATTTTTATCTGGCACACATGGGTGTGGGGCCAGCCTGCTTTACATTTCTGCCACTCCTACCAGTCTTGATGTGGTTTCTTCTTTAATTCCATAGTTGTAGAACTTCCATTCAGCTCTATATCTGGTGGTTCTGAATAATGGTCGATCTGTAGTTTACTTGTAATTTTGGTGTGGTTGTGGGAGGTGAGCTGTGTTTCCACATGTTCCCATCTTGAATGGAAGTCCTCCCCTTTTCTTTTAGTATGCACATCTTTGACTCTTCTCTGTGTATTCTCTCTCCCTTTAACATGAGGCTTCTCCAGGATCCCATTCCCATCCTTCTTTTCTCCCTCAACACATTTTCTTTGAGATGTCTTACCCCCTCCTGTGGCTTTAACTTCCTTTAAAATCCAAGTCACTCAAAAACTTGTCCTTGGGTGTCAAACCCATATTTGCAAATTGTCCTAAAGGCATCCTAAACTTTACATATTCCAAATGGAGCTTATCCTCTATCTCAGAAATTAATTTAATCCTCTTGAAAATTAACATGATTTTTCATCCAGAGAACCCATTTTTAAATTCTCTATTTACCTTCGTTATTTACTCTCCATATGAAATCTGCCACCAAGTTCTACCTTGGATGCAGTCTCTAAATTCCCCCTTGGAAGTTTTATTAATCTGACATTCTTTCTAATTCCTTCTACCACTACCTACCTCAAACCCTCTTTTCCCGCCCTATGTACAGCACTAGCTAATTCTGCTATTCCACTGATTTCTCTAATACCAGTCTCTCCTCAATTGCAATTCGTTCCTACACTACTGTTAGAAAAATGCATCTGGTCGGTATTCTGCTTAGAAATCCCTGATACCTCTATGACAGGAACGGAGGTTTCTTAATATGAGACGCAAGTACTTAGACAATGTACGTACAGCTTCGTCTCCTACCACTGCATCCAGACACTAGAGGACAGTCACTACAGGGATCTCATGCTCACAACACCCTTTACAATTCCCTCTTGTTACACTTTCTCCTAGATGATTTGAACGTAACTTTTAAAGTTACCTTGCTTGCCCTGCAACCAAAGTTCTCACACACTCAGATGCCTCTGAGACACACCCTTCTCAAAACTCAATCTTTTTCTCTGTGCTCTATCAGGGTTTCAAAACCCAAACTGAAACTGTAGACTGGCAACTGATGGATACTCTCTGCAGAAGCCCTCAGCAAGGAAGGAGAGGAAGGGAGAAGTGAGGCTGGACTGCCAAGTACTGTCAAAAACCAAAGCCCTTGGGTTGCTATTAATCTGCCATGTGATCCCTAACAAATTACAGTTTCCCTCATCCTCAACTTCTTCATTTATAGGATAAGGAGGTGATATCCACAGATGTACCATCGAAGACTTGCATGAACTTGAAAATGCTAAGAAAATCTCCACTATTTTGGGTCTGAGAAGGGGGAAATGAGTCTCTGTGAGTATCCCCAAGTTAATCATCTTTAGTGTCTATGACAGTTAAAAAAATTATTTTTTGCTTAAAATAAATATGATGCATAATCTTGCCACCCAGGTAATCTCTATTGAAAGTCTTCTAGGTTAATCCAATCAACAAATATGTAATGAGTGCCTGCCATGTGCCAGGCATAATTTTTGAATCAGGGAACACAATGTCTAATAAGAGACAAAACCCCTGCATTTTATAGGATAACTACAGGTTTACCAAGTCAGTGTCATAACAAAGGGAGTAAACTGGATTAAAACAAACTGAGACTACATCCTCTTATTTGTATCCTTGGCATTTAGTACAGTGTTCGGCACACAGGAATCACTTAAATTACTTCTGAGTAAATGAAGTGAATCTGTAGGCCCCTACATTACGTCATTTACCTGCCAAAAAAGTACATGATTTAAAGAGACATCTGGACAACTAGAGGAAGTACAGGATATACAGATTTATTTAGTCAAAAGTCATTCCTTTAGCCCTGGCTGGTGTGGCTCAGTGGATTGAGTGCTGAATTACGTTGCTAGTTTGATTTCTAGTCAGGGCACATGACTGGGTTGCAGGCCAGGTCCCTGGTGGGGGGCACTCGAGAGGCAATCACACACTGATGTTTCTCTCTTTCTCCTTCCCTTCCCCTTTCTCTAAAAATAAATAAAATCTTAAAAAAAAAGTCATTCTTTTACACAGGCATGTCTCAAATTAATAATGCAGGTAATTTGATAGATGGGCTTGTGGGAGAGATATAATCCTGTTGGCTCTACCTTCAAATATAACCCCAATACAACCACTCTCCCATACCTAATCCACAGCCACCCCTGTCATCCCTTACGTAGACAGACCATGACAAGAATGCTGTTTTCCTGATTCTTAGCCTAAACCCCTAGACTCTATTTCCCAAACATCTGTTACAGCCACTGCTTCAAAACATGAATTACATCCTGTTACTTCCCTGGTCCAACTTGCAATGTGTCCCCTACACTTCTGAGTCCCAGCCTTACTCATCTTCAGCCACAGCACCTTTCTTCACTCCTCTTTAGCAACATTGGTTGCGCTCTTCCTTGATCATGCTGAGCTCTGAAGCCTCAGGGACTCTATTCTTGTTCCTTCTGCCAAGACTTACTGCCCTGTTTTGCTGGGGATGCTACTCAAAATGCTACTTCCTCAGTGAGACCTTTCCTGACAACCACTGCTAAAAAAGCACTCCCCACTACTCTCCCAGTCACTTACCCTGCTTGCATGTTTACATTAACTATATAAATGCATGCACATACACGGCATTTGTTTATTCACTGTCTTTTCCACTGTAATGTAAGCTCCTTGAGAGCAAGAATTTTATTTTCTTCCCAATACCTAGGATGGTAGATGCATATAGTAGGCACTCACATTTTAGAATGAATGAATAAATAAAATGAAGAGACTTAAATAGAATGAGCAGAGACATTGGTTTGGGAAAACGTTCTTATATGTCTTTACTTATAATATAGTTCAATTCACACAAAACAAAAACAAACTGCAAACACCCAGACCAATACAGACTCTGGAACAGTAACATTCTTAATGAGCTGTCAAAGGAATAAGATCCGCTTTAATAAAAAAACAAAACAGCTCTGAGATTCTACTAATACAGCTCTGAGATTCTACTAACAGCTCTGAGATTCTACCTGACATGGTCAGGTTCATCCCCACTGACCATGTAGACTGCTTCCTGGCCAAGCCCCCAAAGAGGCTGTCTAGTACTTCTTTTGCTCCAAGGCTACCAGTGACCTCCTCCTTTTAACCAATGAAAGACACTACACAAAACTGTGTCTTAATGGCAGGATCTATATTTTCTATCCTGCCCTGAGCATGTGAGTACACAGAGGCACTCAAAAATTATTTACTGCATTAACTGTGTAAACTTCTCTCAGTCTTTACATTTTCCCCAGCTGTGTGGCCCAGACTTCTTTCTCTGACAAAACAGTAAATAAAATCAATTACTTGGATAAACTAGTGAGGTCGAGTAGGTAACAGACCCTTTTTTTGGTCTAAATTATTTTTTATTTTTTAAAAAGATTTTATTTATTTACTTTTAGAGAGGGAAAGGAGGGAGAAAGAGAGAGAGAAACATCAATGTGCGGTTGCTGGGGGTCATGGCCTACAACCCAGGCATGTACCCTGACTGGGAATCGAAACTGTGACACTTTGGTTCGCAGCCCATGCTCAATCCACTGAGCTACACCAGTCGGGGCTTGGTCTAAATTATTTTAACAATTCCATTTTTTATATATTTTGTCAAGGTATATATAATCCAAAGGAGACTGCTGATCAACCAAAGTGGTAGGATTCATTAGCCCAACAACAGTTGCATTAAAAAATAAGATAAACATGACAGGAATGCAGCACTATTAAGTTCAATAGGAAAATTATAAACACCCATCAAGAGGGAGTATTTCCTTCTTATAAAAGGTAGTAAATTTTACTCAAGACAATACTGTCAGTCCCATTACACTGAAAAATTTCTAGGTATCATCTAAATAAATCCACATTGATTTCCAAAGTATTCCTGTGTAAACCAATTGTTCATAAGCTGAAATTAGTTACAAAAACATGCACTGTGTCACAAAAAGGATTTTTGTGTTTGATTCCTGGAATTGACCAAGTACTCTTCTGTCAATTAAACAAAGCATTTGAATTTCACCTATTAATGATTTCCATATACATTTCATAACAACTTTCAGCAATTCAGAGGAAATTTAATAAGATAAAGGGTCTCAAGATAAACCTCAAGTCCAACCTGGACTGGGTATTTTCATCATTAAATAAAAAGGTGATGAGTATTTTTTTACACAGATGTGTCTTCTGCATGGTAAAGCAAGTTAAATAACTTTTGATTCAGAGAGAAAAGACTCTATAGAGAGAGATGTGATTACATGAAGCCTTTATACTCACTTGTGACTACAAATACAGGTGAAATATAGCAATTAATTTATAAAATAAACAGTTTAAATCTGAAATGATCCTTCACTTATAATCAATGACTAATGTGAGTAAAGGCTTAATATGAAGTATAAAAACAGCACAAACCTTTTGATTTCTTTACATCAGGTTCAGGCTCAGATTCCCGGATGAATTGTCCCACATCACTGACTCTTCCGAATGTCATCTTCCTATGTAAGTATGAAAAGAATATAATTTCTAATAATCAATTTTAAATTCAAAAGAAAAATACAAATTTAAAGCATCTCATCTAAATCTAAAAAGCAAGAAATACAATTTATAGCTCTCTCATATCATTCAAAGTGAGGCTTACTTTAAATAGTACTCCCCACAAACAGCAAAATAATCTTTAATTTAATGCAATTCCATTCAAATTCCCCAAAAGGTTTATGAAACATGGCAAGTTCACAGGTAATTCACATTTCTAAGATTCAAACAGAAAACAAAAAGCGCAAAAATAGCCAGATAATTTCGTAAAAGAAGAGAAAAAATGGTAGGACAAAATGTATTATGAAAGTAGAGTAACATATAATTATGCTAAAAAGCTAAAGTAATATAAAGCAAAGTTAAAAGGTAAAAAACAGTGAAAGGTCTTATTTTTAACAGATTATTACTAACCAATAATTAATATCCAAAAACATACAGAATTCCAACAAGTCATTCAGAAATCACCCAACAAAGAAATGTGAAAAAGAGATGAAGAATCAATTCAAAGAAAGTCCTGAACAACCAACAAAGATGCCAAACGAAGCTCCATCTCATGAGCAATAATACAGGATTGCTTTAAAAAAAAATTAAAAGTTTGATATTAATTCAACAATGATGTGGGGAAAACTGGTATCTTTACTAATGACTGGTAAGAATGTAAAATGTACAGATACTTTTAAAGGTAAATTAGTAAGATCTATTAAAATTTTAAATCTGCTTCTTGAAACAAAGGAGGATATAAAAGGAGGTGCTTTGCTATGCTTTGTCTAACAGTGAAAAATTGAAAACTTAAATACTCAATATCAAAATGACCAAGTAGTGACACAACGTGGTCATTTTGCCATATGGAATATTTTGCCATAGTTATAGCTATAATTAATATTATATGTGGAATACTATCAGATAGTTGAAATGAGGTAAATCTATATAGACTAACAGAAAAATGCACAAAACTCACTATGAATGAAAGCACACAAAGCACAATACATTGTGATATCAATTACACAAAAATAAACAAAAATATACTCTATATTGTAACAATGATTATCCTAATCAGGAAGGGGAGAAAATATGCACTGGTGTGTGATCAAAGGGACGTTAGTGTTATCTACACATTTAAATTTTTTTTTTAATGTTTGAAGTGTACATCTACATTTATTTTTAAAGAATACAGTAAACACCCATGTACTTATTACTCAGGCCACAAAACAACGCATTATCCTTCTCCAAGTCTTACTATGTGCCTTTCCCTTATTGCTTCTTTCTTCTCCCAGCTAAAGGTAATGTTATCCTAAATTTTATACTAATTATTTCTTGGCATTTTATAGATTTCTTTATAATTTTTTAAAAAAATTTTTAAAGATTTTATTTATTTATTTTTAGAGAGGGAAGGGAGGGAGAAAGAGAGAGAGAGAGAAACATCAATGTGTGGTTTCTGAGGGCCATGACCCGCAACCCAGACATGTGCCCTGACTGGGAATCCAACCTGCGACACTTTGGTTCGCAGCCCACACTCAAGCCACTGAGCTACACCAGCCAGGGCTAATTTTTCTTTTTATATATCTCCAAATATGTTTATTATGTTTGTCCATTTTTTAACTTAACATAGATGGAACTGTGTTTTAAATGTTCATGTGAACTTGATTCTTTTTTAAATATATGTTTTATTGATTATGCTATTACAGTTGTCCCATTTCCCCCCTTCATTCCCCTCCACCCTGCACACCCTCTCCCACCCACATTCCCTTTAGTTCATGTCCATGTGCCCTAAGAAGTTCTTTAGCTTCTATATTTCCCATACTATTCTTGCCCTCCCCCTGTCTATTTTCTACCTACCATCTATGCTACTTATTCTCCATAACTTCCCCCCCCTCCTCCTCCCACTCCCCTGTTGCTAACCTTCCATGTGATCTCCATTTCTGTGGTTCTGTTCCTGTTCTAGTTGTTTGCTTAGTTTGTTTTTGTTTTTGTTTTAGGTGTGGTTGTTAATAATTGTGAGTTTGCTGTTGTTTTACTATCCAGGTTTTTTTTATCTTCTTTTTCTTAGATAAGTTCCTTTAACATTTCATAAATAAGGGCTTGGTGATGATGAAGTCCTTTAACTTGACCTTATCTGAGAAGTACTTTATCTGCCCTTACATTCTAAATGAAAAGTTTTTCTGGATAGAGCAATCTTGGATGTAGGTCCTTGCCTTTCATGACTTGGAATACTTCTTTCCAGCCCCTTCTTGCCTGTAAGATCTCTTTTGAGAAATCAGCTGACAGTCTGATGGGAACTCCTTTGTAGGTTACTGTCTACTTGTCTCTTGCTGCTTCTAGGATTCTCTCCTTCATTTTTACCTTGGCTAATGTAATTATGATGTGCCTTGGTGTGTTCTCCTTGGGTCCAACTTCTTTGGGACTCTCTGAGCTTCCTGGACTTCCTGGAAGTCTATTTCCCTTGCCAGAATGGGGACGTTCTCCTTTATTATTTGTTCAAATAAGTTTTCCACTGGTTGCTCTTCCTCTTCTCCTTCTGGTACCCCTATAATTTGGATGTTGAAATGTTTCAAGATGTCCTGGAGGTTCCTAAGCCTCTCCTCATTTTTTTGAATTCTTATTTCTTCATTCTTTTCTGATTGGATGTTTCTTTCTTCCTTCTGGTCCACTCCATTGATGTGAGACCCAGCTTTCATTCCATCACTATTGCTTCCCTGTGCATTTTTCTTCATTTCACTTAGCATAGCCTTCATTTGTTCATCTACTTTGTGACCAAAACCAACCAATTCTGTGAGCATCCTGATCACCAGTGCTTTGAACTGTGCATCTGATAGGTTGGCTGTCTCTCGGTTGCTTAAAAAGACTGGTTGTGGGGCTTTCAATTCTGTTTGAGCCATCTCCCCCCGCCCCCACCCCCGCCCCCTTTGGTCTGACTGCACTTGCTATGTAGTGAGAGGTGGAGCCTTAGGTGTTCACCAGGGCGGGGCAACCCAGTTGCTGGGTTATGAAGTTGTATGTGGGGGTGGGGCCCAAGACAGAACAGGGCACGTGCTCCACTCTCCGTGGGACCTCAGTCCCTTCCACTGCTTCCCCCGAGCAAACTGGGCCCCTCTGGTGCCAATTCCCATGTGGGTGGGCTCGTGCACACTGTGGGACCCTCCAAGGACCTCTCCTGTGAGTTTGGGAGTCCCTCCCTGTGCCTCAATCCCCACAGGTGTCCTCAATCAGTGCCCCAAGGCTCTATTTCCCAGCACTGTGATCCTGGGTTAGGCACAGTGCCTTGCTTCACAATCACCGCCTTGCTGGGTATAAGCCAGTTGCCATCCCTTGGCTGGGGTCTGCCAGCTGCCACTTGCGCACTCAGAGTCTACCCACTGTGGTCTTGCGCGCCCTGGATGCCTCACGAACCTGGTCTCAATGCTCTCTGCTCTCAGCACCGAGACCCATGCCCAGCTGCTGGACTCCGCCCCTCCTACAGGTCTGGATGAATGAGTCTATTTTAACTCCTTGGTTGTCCGACTTCCATACAGTTCAGTTTTCTGTCAGTCCTGGTTGTTATTCTGTTTCTAAATTATTGTTGTCCCTATCTTGGTTGTGCGAGTAGGCACAGTGTGTCTACCTATGCCTTCATCTTGGCCAGAAGTTCTTCTACACGTTTAAATTTTTATAGGAAGAGATTAATATAGTTGTAATTAAAAGTCAGTTAGAAAAAGAAAAACAAACTTTGTGATGCCTATATATTATTTCCTTTCAGGCAAAGTGGATCTGATTTTATAGATAGCCTTCCTGGTAAGTCATTTCATATATGGGTCCACTACACCAACAGATAAAAATTTGTTTCCCTTGAGAAAAATTTTAGGAAGATATTAAAATCATAAAAGTAAACACTGGAAACTACCTTTAAAGATGGGGAAAAAATCCCTTTGGCTGGTGTGGCTCAGTGGATTAAGCAGCAGCCTGAGAACCAAAGAGCTGCCAATTCGATTCCCAGTCAGGGCACATGCCCAGGTTATAGGCCAGGTACACAGTAGGGGGTGCATGAAAGACAACCACACATTTCTCCCTCTTCCTCCTTCCTTTCCCCTCTGTCTAAAAATAAGTAAGTAAAATCTTTTAAAAAATGGGGAAAGTCACCTCTATTTATGACCAAATTTATAAATTTTTTAAAAAATTATATTTTACACACAAAAAACTCTACAGAACATGTTGCAATTAATACTTAAGGTTTTAAATAAATGAACTGGCCATTCTTTAAGAATAAATATCATCTTTGGAAATTAATTCATTTAGGCTTATAGTCCGCCATTTCCTAAAAGAAGAAAGCAATGCTGACACAGCTCAAGTGTGCTTTCCAAAGACAATGTGGTCAAATAACCTTTCACTTACTTGAAAACACCTTTTAGACTCCTTGGTCTTCCAACTATCACTGTTACTTTCTGATAAAAGCAATTAAACGTGTTGAAATCCCTTTTTTATGGTACTGCTGGGACTGGGATTGGGGCTGAGTAATCAAGCCATTACAGAGGTTTATTTAGGCAGGAGGAAGTGATTTTATGATTCGATCTTTCATGAAGTTTAGTAAGTGGCATATCCTATAAATCACTGTGTTTTTGTTACAGGACAATATAAACAACCAAGTGCATTCTCAAATACAAAAGAATAATTTTATTCCTTTTTACAAGTTAGTTATACAGTAAAATGATATTGGCATCTTTGTACCATAATAAATGATATTAGCATCTTTGTACTTTAATTTATTTTTGCTTTTAAGACAGGGACTTTGAAATAATGAACATGTAGATCAAATGAAATATGGACAAAATAGCCCCAAATGTACCAGATCAACAAGACATTGCATCCATCCCATTCGTGGTGATGGAATAATGATGGTAATAACACTTGTGGAATGCTTACTAGATAGTAGGCATACTTTAAATGCTTTTATGTGTTATCTCCTTTAATCCCCTCTACAACCCAATGAAGTAATATTATGCTTATCTTACAGATGGAAAAACTGAGACATAAAGAGGTGAAGTACTTGCCAGTAAGTTGGCTGAGCCAAGACTAAAACCCAGCTGTCATTCCTGAGCCTTCACTCTTAAACATGTCCTACTGTACACTATTTGTGAAAGTGCTGGGCATGTAACAGTAGATTAAAATAGATTAAGTTAAAATATAAAAAGATGCAAAATTCCCTATACTTGAAAAAATTCCAGACACGTGCCAAACTTACCCTGCATATGTCCGTTGATACAAAGATTCTGGATCCAGACTTGCAGCATCCACAATTATTGCTTCATCAAAATTTTTCAGAATTTTAACACTAGCTTTTTTCACATTGGTCTACAAAAGAAATTGTAAAATTAGTGGTATATTATTTAGGTAACAAATGACTCCTGATTTTGGCGTATGACAGATTTTTACAAAATCTGCAGTGTTTCAAATACATTTAATTTTTCATTCAACCCCATTATTACTGAGATGCTTAACAACAATGATTCTGAAATGTATCAATATATAACTACAGGAAAAAAGCAAGATGAATTCACATGCCAAATCTGTTTTTCTTAACAACCGAAGTTCCCACAAATGAGGTGTCTTCACAGCATTAGGGTTTTACACACTAGGAAGTGTGTAAAACTGCCATCCGTACAGATACATATGCCTAATGAATGTAAAGCCCAACTTTCACAAGATAAGCATGAATGCCAGATGACAAAACAAGCCGAAGGGAACTTTCTAAGATGACCAGCGACATGAGTGTATTAAGGTCCCCTCCACCCTTCTACTTCCCCACTCCTCACCTGCACATAAAAAGTAAGTCAACATTGATGCTTTTATGAAATACAGAGCCATGGGTAGCCATGGGTTGACCCAGAAATTCCACTTCTAGAAATTTAATTACAGACTTACAGTTCTGTAAAATGACTTACATACAAGATTATTCACTGCAGCATTATTTAAAATAACGAAAGACAGGAACACACTTAATACTCATTACTAAAGTACAGGTTAAATTAATAAAATAAATAATTGTGCAGATACTTATAGAACATTCTTTGAGGGTGAAGGTGAGGGAGGGTTCTCTTAATGCAGCAAGAAGGGCATATGGTTAAAAAGAAAGAGGTGCCAGAGTAAAGAAGTGGCAGCACTTCTGTGAGGCCACTGCTATTTGGATTCCAAAACCAGACAGCACAACAAAACCACAGACCAAACTGTCTTCATTATAGATGCAAAATCCTCAATAAAGTACTGGCAAGCCAAATCTAGACACTTACAAAAATAATTATATACCACAACCAAATGGGATTTATCCCAGGAATGCAAGGCTGGCTTAATATCTGGTAATCAATTAATGTAGTGCATATACTATATCAAGGGCAAAAGCCAAAAGTTTGTGTAAATAATCATTTCAAGTGATAAAGAAAGAGTATTTGACAAAACCCAACACATTTTCTTGATAAAAAACATTCAACAAATTAGGAATACTAGGGAAGTTCCTCCACTTCATAAAGAGTGTTTATAAAATACTCACACTTAATAATTCCTAAATGATGAAAAACTGAAAGATTTCCCCCTGAGATGAGGAACAAGACAAAGATGCCCACTTTTAGCACTTCTATTCAACAATGTACTAGAAGTACTAGACAGAACAATTAGGCAAGAAAAGGAAGTAAGAGGCATCCAAAGCGGACAGGAAGAAAAGAAAACTATCTATTCACAAATAACATGATCTTATACACAGAAAATCTAAATAATCCACAAGAAAACTATTAAAGCTAACATGGATTTAGTAATGTTGAAGGCAGATCACACACAAAAAGTGGTTACATTTTTATGCATTATCAATGATGAATCAAAAAATGAGATTAATTATATATAAAATCAATGTTTTACAATGTTTTTAAAAGATTTTTTTTACCGTATTTATTTTTAGAGAGAAGGGAACAGAGGGAAAAAGAAAGGGAGAGAAACATTTATTTGAAAGAGAAACATCAATTAGTTGCCTATGGACAGAACCCACAAACCAAGCATGTGCCCTGACTAGGAATCAAATTAGTGAACTTTCACTTTGTGGGATGACGCCCAACTAACTGAGCTACACCAGTCAGGGCAGTTTTATACAGTATGTTTTTAGAGTAGAAGGATGTATAAGGTTTACTTTCCCAGACTGCAAAAGCAAACAAACAAAAACCCCAACAGACACACAAATCAAAAACACTTTTGGAAAGGAAGAATCTGATGTAATTCAAGATAAAACAAGTGACAGCTTGAGGAAAAGTTTTAAGAAAAATATTTACAAGTTCAGGGAAAACAACATAAGCACAAAAGCTGAACTGAACTGCATAACTTCAACTGCCTAGTCCTTATTAACTCCTAGAAGAAAATTTTCATTAAGAACCCTTTCAGCAATAAGCAACTGATAAATAAATATAATCACAACTTGATGTTACACAGGGACTTGATATTAAAAAAAACTTTACAGAATATTTAAACTGAAAAGGTGGGCAGATTGTGATATATCCTAGAAATAAACAGTTTGTCAATTAAAAAAATAAAATTAAGAAAACAATTCTGTTGGGTGAAAAAGGTGTAGGGGATTAAGGAGTACAAATTGGTAGTCATAAAATAGTCCCAGGGATGTAAACTACAGCACAGGGAATATAGTTAATAATATTGCACTAACTATGTATGGGGCCAGGTGGGTTAGGTGAAATATTGGGGAAGAACACTTTGTAATGCATATGATTGTCTAAACATTATGCTGTACACTTGAAAATAATATAAAATAATATTGAACATAAAGTATAATTTGCGTTTTTTAAAAAAGGTATACAACTTATACACTGAAAATTACAAAATGTTGCTGAAAGAAATTAAAGAGCCTAAATAAACAGAACGTCATCTCATGTTCATGGACTAGACAGCTTAATATTGTTAAGATGACAACATCTCCAAAGCGATCTACAGAGTCAAGGTAATCCTGATCAAAATGGAAAAGCTGATCCTAAAAGTCATAGGAATCATAAGGGACCCAAAACAGCCAAAACAATTTTGCAAATGATAAAAGCAAAGTTGGAGGACAAATACTTCTCAAAACAATGTAGTACTGACATAAGGATAGAAGCACAGATTGACAGAACAGAACTGACAGTCCAGAAATACACCCATATATCTATAGTAAAATGATTTTTGACAAGGATGCCAAGACATTCAATGGTGAAAGAAGAGGTTTTTTTAGTTAATGGTGTTGGGACAACTAGACACCCACATGTGAAAGAATCAAGTTGGACTCTACCTCACATAACATGCAAAACTAACTCAAAATGGATCAAAAGCCTAACACTCTTAGAAGAAAACAGGTGGCCATGGGGAGTGACTGCCTAATTGGCACAAGGTTTCCATTTAGGGCAATGAAAAAGTCTGGAAGCAGACGGCAGTGCTGACTGCACAAAATTGGGAATATACAAAATGTCGCTCACTTGTGCACTTTATCATGTTAAGTGAATTTTACCTCAATAAAAAATTATTTGACATTCTTACACACTTATAATAAACCTGAGTGTGAAATTAAGAAAACAATTCTATTTATAATAGCATCAAAAAGAATAAAATATTTAGAAATAAATTTTTAAAAATACAAAATTTATATTTAAAAACTACAAAATATTATTGAAAGAAATTAAAAAAGACTAGAATAAATGAAAAGACATGCCATGTTTATGGACCAGGAGATTTAATACTGTTAAGATGGCAATACCCCCAAATTGATCTTTGGAATCAATGCACTCTTAATCAGAATCCTGACTGGCTCTTCATAGAAATTGACAAGCTGATCATAAAACTCAAATGGAAACTCATGGGACTCTGAATAGTCAAAACACCCTTAAAAGAGAAGAACTAAGTTCAGAAACTTCCACTTCCTGATTTCAAAAGTTATTACAAAGCAACAGTAATCAAGACAGAGTTACCATTTGACTCAGCAATTCTATTCTTATCTATTGTATAACACACAAGAGAAGTGAAAACATACCAGCACGAATTTGTAATAGCCAAAGACAGAAACAACCCAAATGCCCACCAACTGGTGGATAAACAAAATGTGGTGTGTCTGCGCAATGGAATGTTATTTAGCCACAATAAGTAATAAAACTTCTGTTACATGCTAAACAGAGATGAACCCTAAAAACATTATGCTAAGAAAAAATGTTAAGTAAAAGAAGCTAGTCACAAAAGACCTCTTATGGTAAGGTTCCATTTATATGAAATATCCAGAGTAAGCACCTCAACAAAGACAGAAGTAAGTAGATTGGCATAGCCTAGAGGAATGGAGGACTGGGAGGGCAACAGCTAAAGGACAGGGTTCCTTTGGATTGTGGTGACGGGTAAGCAATTCTGTGAATATACTAAACACCATCAAATTACACAATGTAAATGGGTGAACTGTACGGTAGGTGAATTGTATCTCAATAAATCTGTACAAGAAAAAGAAAAAATGCATACAGTGTGCTTTCAGTTATAAAATGACAAAAACAAATAAAACACTGATTTATGCCATCAGAAGTCAGATAGCAGCCATCCTGGTGGGGGGGAGGCTAGTGACTGGAAGGGAGTACAAGAGAGTTTCTGACGTACTCTCTTATAAAGCTGTTTCTTCGTCTAGATCCTGGAGTTTCTGACGTACTCTCTTATAAAGCTGTTTCTTGGTCTAGATCCTGGCTAAGGGTTAGTTCTGTTTATGGAAAGTCTTCAAGCTGTTTTAGTTATGATATGTACATTATACTTCAACCAAAATGGAAAAATATTTTTTACAATTAGTATCTTTAAAATACCTAGAAAAGCCCAAAACATTCTAGCCTATATAAAAGAAACAAAATGGCAACCACATCCAGCAGGTTACCTATGTAACCTCCAGAGAGGGAAAATGTACCAAGAGCCTTACTGACAGCAATAAAATAGTACTGTCTTATAAATTAAGAAAATTTGTCCAAGGCCTAGTGTCCAAAATCCAAAGTGTTATTTATTTGTCAATAGATGATGAAACAATCATGTTATATTATTAAACTTATGGTGAAGAACACCAGATAGGGAAGAGTGTTCTGGTCCTAGCACTTACTGCAGGATTTTAATAAAATCGGTTCACTTAGTACCTCCTTAGATCTCTTCTCTTGAGGATAATCCACTTCATGGGATTTTGGAGAGAATCAATAAAGTTTGATATATGAAAGCACTCAAAAAAACAGTAAATGTATAATCACTATAGTTCAAAATAAAATCAAAAGCTCTTCAGTGAACTACAATATTAAGAAATCTAGCAGTTCGCTCAACCATTCTATAAAAAAGCACCCCAAATTTAGTTACTAAAATTTTCCAAGTATACAAAACACTCTTCAGAGACTACATTGATTACTTGTTCACCTTACTCATGCATTCATTGGTTGACTCCTGCTTGTGCGTCCTGACCTATAGCCCAGATATATCGGGATGACGCTCTGACCAACTGAGGTGCACAGCCAGGGCCCAAACACTTTGATCGGAATATACAGTAGAGGCTAATTTTATTCCTCCTTTGTTTCTTCAACAACTTAAAACTTACAAAGGGGATCTGTTACTGGATTTGAAGGAAAGGATTGGTACACCTTTCTAAAGGCAGAGGCAAATCGACAAGTACCTGAGATGCCAAGCTGTCAGCACCGCCTTGGGGAGGGTCGTCAGGAGGGCCAGAGCCGGCAGCAGTCAGCGAGGCATTCCCTCCCAGAAACACATCCCCTCGAACTGAGTGAATCAGATCATTCAAGTATTTATAATAAAGGTTGCTGGACAAAAAACCAGGCAAAAACACCTAAATGGGAGGACCAACATTATTTTAAAAATGAAACCAACTACAACCAAAATCTTATTTTAAAACAAAACTTTACCTACATTTCTATTAGCTAGCACAAATGATTTTCCTTTTTACACTTCAAGTATTATCCCTTTATACACAGTTCACATTGTAACTAAAATTATACACAGGCAATTTATAGGTACCCCCCCAAAAAATACCATTTGTTGAAACTATTACATAGACTTGATATTTAGACTCTTAATGACCAGAAAATAGTCTAGGCAGTGGATATATATTGAAACAAGATTTTTCTTGTTTGTTATAAATATTAAAGTCTCTGTGCATGTATTGACTTACTTTTGAACTGATTTCTTTATTATAAGTTACTAGGAGTGTGATTACTGAGTTAAACAGTATGGACATTTTAGATTTGAAATATATGGCCAATTTACCCTTCAGAAGGATGCTGTGATTTTGTCCCACTACCAACACATCAAGGGATCTGTTTTGACACAGGCTTTCCAACATGGGGTTGTGTTTTTCAAATTACTGTTAAATTAATGCCTAATAATGCATGAATGTTTTTATTCGCATTCAAAAATTATGACTGATGCCCTGGCTGGTGTGGCTCAGTGGATTGAGCACCAGCCTGTGAACCAAAGGATCACGGGTTTGATTCCCAGTCAGGGCACATGCCTGGGTTGCACGCCAGGTCCCTGATGCGGGCTGTGCGAGAGGCAACCACACATTGATGTTTCTCTCTTTCTCTTTCTCCCTTCCTTCCCCTCTGTCTAAAAATAAATAAATAAAATATTTTTTAAAAATTATGAATGATACTGAATAAGTTCTCATGTTTATTACTGACATTTGCTCTTACCAATCTTTCCTTCACTGCACTCAGTGCAACTGTACATAGTTACGCCCATGTTTAATGTGTGCCTCGTCAGACAGAGCTCCAAGAGGGCAGAAGTCACATTTCTTTTGTGTATCACTGACACTAAGAGCTAGCACAGAAATACTCACAGAAATGGTGAAGGAATTCCCTTTGTCTTTCCTATTTATCTATTTGATTCTTAAAATTAGTGTAAGTTCTTTACATATACACATTTGGTAAAATATATAATTAGAATTCATTTTCTCTGTGTTTTCATTTTCTTTATTACCCAGGAAGTTTACATTCTTTATATGACACAGACCTGGAACTTGTCCTTTAAGATCAGAAAGATTTTAATTTTAAACATGAAAAAATTATCATCCCTGGGCAATAGCTAATACTCTATTCAGTTTACCACCAGCTTTTTAATGACTGATTTTTATATTTAACTCTTCCATATTACTGGAGTTCAGTGTTTATGTGGGTATTATCTAACAGTGCTTACTTAACTCTTTCCACTTAGATACACAAGACATATGTCAGCGATGTCATCTCATGGGCTTATCCTGGGCTCTGTGCAATTACTTGCAAAAGCCATTCTAGTTCATTAAAAGAATAAACCATCCACAAACTCTAAATACTTTATTATTAATAAGCTAGTAGTGATACCCTAATAAGTGGTCATGATACTACACAAAACTAGTGCTCCAACCCTGTTGAAAAATATGGGTGAAATTTCTGGATCATTCCTAAGCTCACCTTCCCCAATACAGCTATCTAGTTATTAAGTACTTTATGCATATACATTTTACCTCATTTTTATCCTCAAAATAACTTCAAGATAAGTATCCACATCACCCCATTTTACAGTTGAGGAAAATGGCATTAAAGAATTTCAGTAACTGCCTGAAGCTCACAAAGGTTAAGAGTCAGACTCAAAGACTGCTCTTAATCATTATACTGTGCTACTTAAAATTTCCACTGTTCTGTTGCTTTGTTTTTTCTCATTTTGTATTTTCTTGGTTCTAACAGTAAATCTTACAGTTTAACACTTTCAAAGTTCTTGGTTACCTTCTCCATGGTTGTCCAGGCCTGACGTAATGGAGTTGTAAAACAGTTAGGGAGCGGCCCACCTTCCCTGCAGATATTAGATTCAATTTCTAATCTCACAGCGTCATCGAATCCAAGAGGATGTGTGGCCTGCAGGGAGAAGTACCTATGGTAGAAAGACAGCCAAAGTGAAACAAACTCCGCAGCAAATCCACACAACATCTGGCATCTATGCTGGAAACCCTTCTCTGGGGGTATCTGATTCGGCCTGAAGACCTGGACTACAGAGCTGCGTGCTGACAGCCTGGCTGCAGCCTCTATTCCCATTATGCCAAAGACAGCCAAGCCTACTTGCTACCCCTGTCTGCCTTCCCGCACACTTAGCTCTCATTTAAGATTTTCTAGGGTCAAGCTACAACCATGCAAATAAATTGATCAATCACACATATTTAATGGGAATCTATTCTCTGTTTAGCACTTGGTAGAAAGCAATGGATTTGAACGAGGGTAAGACACAGTCATTTCCCCTGGAAACAGAACAGAAAAAAATTCCTGCACAGGATTTGATGAGAACACACTGTTACAACTATGAGGCACACAAAACATACATGTAAAAATTCAAAACAAAATCATACTGAGGGTGAAGTGGATGGATTTGATGTATTTGGATAGAATAATAGGACTTGCTGATGACTGGTATTAAAGGAAAAGGAGTAATCGATGATAACTTAAAGATTTTTAACTTAATAGGATACAATGCAATTAGTGTTTTGGTAAGCTGATTGTAAAGTGGATACTAAAAAGAAAAAAGTATTCAAGGATAAAAACATGTTTATGGTCTCTACCAAGCATTCTAGTGGCTTCTAACTCTGTGATACACATACAGGAAGGTGGACGAGGCGCGATCGTGATGATGCCGACAGGTGGGTAAGGGACCCTAATGGGTGAGGGACCCTAATAGTAAACTTCACTGAGAAATGGCTCCCCGCATGGACATGGGAGCACTGGGGAAACAGCGCCTGTGCCCTGTGTGGTGACTGAGTTCCAGCCAGGACCTTGCTAGTGCCAATCTTCTGTTAAGGCAGAAAGAAAACTCTTGTTTTTTCTTATCAGTGTTTTCTTAGCAAAAAGTGAATCTTCCATCTTGTAACAAATAAGTTCATAAATATTCCTTCATGATTTGAATTTCTGGGCACCCCAGACTAAATCTCTAAATGTCTAAATACCTTCTATTTCAATGACCATATAACAATGTTTCTTACATAATATTTTCCACAAATATACAATAAACACTAGACAAACATGAAGAATTGCATTCCAGTCCAAGTGCTGCCACTAACTTGCTCTGTAACTTTGAGAAAGTCACTACCTCTCTGAGCCTTAGTTTTCTCATCTGCAAAATAGGAAAATCAGACTAGATCCTCAATCTGGCTGTTCACCACAATCATCTGGGGTGTCTTCTAAAAATAAAGATTCCCAGCCACACCTCAAGCCTGCAGAATCACCATCTCTGAGAGAGGCCTGGAACCTACTCTGAATAGAGTTGCTCCTGACTCTCAGGTGGACAGCTAGCCCCGCCTGTAGAGCCACGCTCGGCAATCACTGATCTGGAGGCTCTCTGCTTTCTTCCAACCCTAACATCCAAGGGTTCTTCTCTTCCCTGAAGCTGTCCCCTTAGCACTTGTTTGTAGATACAAATAACATTACTTTTCTTCACAAAATAAGAGAAGTTAAGTGAAGTTGGCCTCAGCTTTACCACTTGCCTGATATTTTCAGTTCTGTTCACTATAAGATTGCACTGCACTCTCCTTTCCAGTGAAAACTAATCGTTCACCGAATACTTAAGCTGGCTTAGCAGATCTGCACCAGAAAACACAACATGCCATATATATTCATTGACAACCCTTTATAACCTGTTCCAATTAGTTACATCTTCCTCTAATACTACATACCCAAGTTTCAATTACCCAAACTTAAGTTTCTTGAAAGTACCACATTCCCTCAAGCTTCTATGACTTTGGTTGTCAGTGCTCTGCCTAGAATGTTCTTTTCTGCCTTCTCAGGCTAGCAGAATTCAATTCATTTTTCAGGACCCAGCTTAAATCTTTCTTCTGTGAAACCCTCCCCAAACTCCACACCACTGTTCTACCTGCCACATACAAGACTCCCCTTTTTCTCCAGCAGAAAGTTTTGCTCTAAGCACACACACCATGTGCAAAGCTGCTCTATGCTGCTCCCTGTGAGTGAATTCATTCATCTGTATTTCTGAAGTTCATATCAAATACTAGGTAAATATCTGCTAAATGCTGAATACATCTGCAATAAAACTCACTTGTCATATAAAATCATGGCATCGTTCTGTGCCTCCTGTCCATCATACTGGCCCTTTTTGGCAGCAAGCTGAGACTGGAAGTTATCTGCTGCCAACCAAAACTGTAAGATATTCACTGCATCTTCTTTTTCCATGTACTAGAAAGGAAAAATACAAAAGAGGAAAATAAGACTACATTCAGATGTATCTCACCATCCCTAATTTATAAGCCCTAACTATTAAAATACAGGATGTGAGAAAAACAAATAAACAAACAAACAAACAAAAAACCTAACAGGTCTTCGTGTTCAATTAATGCCAATCACAATTTACAGTCACTTGAAATCGAAAAGTTTAAAAACACTACTTTGGGGGGAAAAAAACACCAAAAATCTTATAAAAATACAACCACCACACAGCTGGATGCAAACTTTAGTAAACTGGAATAAAAACTACAGTAAAGATGGATTAGTGGTTCCTTGCTGGCAAACATGTAAAGAATAAAGTAACCAGACCAATCCTTTTATACCTGATCATTTCCATCATTCTATGCAGCCATAGTAACCTGAATAAACGCTGACATAAACTTGTGGCAAAAAGAGGGAGTGAAAAAATAAAGCAACTAAACTCAACTATATTCTTGTGAAGATACAGAATGCAAGCATGTATTGAAGTTACTGCTTCGTGGGACTGGGAATCCTCTTACCTCTGCTTCACAGTCATTTACTTGCAACAAAAGAATTTCATTTGCTGAAGCCTACAAATACTGCTATACCACCATATTTTGCCGTGTATAATGTGCACCTTCTTACCCAAATTTCTGAGGGAAAAAGGAGGATGCACATTATGCATGAGTACTACCTGAAATACCTTGTGTATCTGTTCTTGTGTTTTGTAATTATTATTACATAATATGCTCAATAATAAATGCTAGAATTCCTTTCTAATACAAAAAAACAAGTATCTAAATATAAAGAAATAAAAATCTGAATTAAAAAATTAAAACAAAAGATTTTTTCCCTGAAAGTTTGAGCCAAAAGTGTGGGTGCACATTATACATCGGAGCACGTTATACACCAAAATATGGTATATAAAATGTTTTCCCCAAAGAGATTAGTATACTCACTGTGTTTTGCAGACGCTTTACTGTGCAATCCCACTAAGTGACTAAAGGAAAGGTGATGACAGTAGGAAAAAATTTACTACTTTCCTTTTTCTCTTCTGCAGTCTGGTCTGCAAATATCTGCATACTAGAATCAAGTATCAAATTCTGTGGTTTTAAAACAGCCCCAAATAATTAAAAATATGCTTCTTCTTAATTAGGTTTTTCAAAATCAGCTATTTTATACTAAATTCTCATGTTCTCTCTTTAATCTGACTAATATGTCATTAAAGTTCTCTTGCCATTACATACAACTTAAGTAGTTGTATGTTTTAAATAATAAAATTATTTAAATCCAGTTGACCTATTGGAAAATGGTTTGTCTCTTCTATGGTATTTTCTACAGACAGGGCACCAGCATTTATATTTTAGAGGCTGAAATGCTCTAACAGAATATGAAAGGAAATGCAGATTTTACCTCAGAGAAATAAAAGAGGGCTGACTCACAGAAGAGAATATCAGCCAGGTAAACAGTCCCACTGGTCAACACTTCAATCTGGTATTTACAGAAATGATGACTTCGCAGAAAATCACTAAAGTGCCTGCACATGGACAAAAAGGGACAATTTGAGGGAAGGACCAAGGGAAAGAGCTTAACTGGGAAAAATACACTCTTTCCATACTATGCCTATTGTACCTTAAAAGCCTAGGTCAACACCCCCTCCCTTCCCATGGGGCAGTTCCTGATTCCTCTCCCTGTAAGTATCTTTCCCAATTCTTGGTGACTCTGTAGCTTTCCTCTGATATTTAACACATGCTACCTCATGTTACAGTAACAGAAGAACATGCCCTATTTCTCTCATTAACCTGCAACTTCCTTCCAGGTAAGTACTATATCTAACTAGACCTTGAACAGAGAAAGCACCCTTTCACAAATGTTAAATATAAGAATGAATACGAAGATTCTTTTTAAGAGCATGTAGCAGTAAGTAATCAAAAAAAAAAAAAAAAGGCTCTTTGGAGGCAGTTTCACCAGCATGCACTAACAAATTAGGATATTTACCCAAAGACACATGTATTGTTTAAATAAACAAACCAATTCTAATAGTTACAATTAAACCAAAATGACTTCAGAATTAAAAACAAATTCTTTTACCTTAGGAAATATTAACATCACAAATGAAAACTTACATTATTTTTAATAGAGTTCATAATTTACATAAAAAATTAACCAAGATAGTCTTAGAGTTATGCCTGTGAGCTCCCACATTCAAAATACTTATATCCTCAAAGATAAATTGTTTTCAGTTAGTGAAACCCATTCCTAATACTAAACCCAAACTCTCAAGAAAGAATGCAAAATGTAAAAGTATGAAATTAACTTACTCTTGCTCCATTGCACTAAAGACTATGGACTGTGCTGAAACAAAACAGTTGGGATTCACCTGTCCATCTTCTCCACAAATCTTTGCTGTCAAAGAAATGATAAATAATTAAGTTTCTATTAAACCCCAAATTTATGAATCAAAATAGGAAATGACTATAAAGACAAATAAATGAGGTTTTAAATGAAACTAAAAGAAAATACAGAACAGCTGATCTTGAAGTACAGAAGGTTTTTCTAAACATATATAGATGCAAAAGCAGACAACAAAAGATTTACCATAAAATTAATTCTATACATCAAAACACTCCAAAAACAAATTAGGGGAAAAATTTGTGGCATGTATGACAGTTTCCTCTATGTACGACAGATTATCTTTTGTATATCAAGAGTCTTACAAACTAATAAGAAATACCCCAAAAGATAAAAGAGAAAAGGACATGAAAAGACAACTCACAAAAAACAAATATAAAATGGCAAATATGAAAACATATGCACGCTCATTAGTAATCAAATAAATATAATTACAAATTAAAATAAGAAGACACTCCACCTTTTGTCTAGTAAACCAGCACAAAAGTATCTTAACAATCCATATGTTAACATATGGGAATATAATGCTTAACATAGTGGGAATATAAATTAGTATATCTTTCTGGAGGGCCATTTGGCAGTTTCATAAGCTTTAAAAATGAACATACCCTTTCCATCAGTGATTTCATTTCTAGGACTGTAACCTAAAGGATTATGGATTTGTGTAAAGATTCATCTGGAAAAAGTTTATTAAAATGTTATTCAATAGAAATTTAAAGACATAATATGTGCTAATGTTAGAAATTGCCTAAATAAACTATAGCACATTAAGCTGTTCAGCTATTAAACATCACTAGAAAAAAACCACACAACCATGATGGCTGGTTTCACTTTAGGTCCATGACCTCAGTGGGAACTTACTGACATCTAAGGCCTGTACTACAGTTTCCTAGTCCATTTACTCTTACATTCTCCTAGACATGGCACATCTTCTCCAAACTTTAACACCTCTTCTATTCTCTTTGCTTCCTACTTCACTAATAAAATAGGAGCAATCAAAAATTATTTCTATCACTTCCCACCACGTCTACCAACCCACCTGTATCTCTACCTATCTCTCCTGTTACAGCAGGTCAATGGTCCTCACACCTGCCTGAGCAACCCTTTATATGAGCACTGGACCCCATCCTTGTCTGCCTTCTCATAACTGTTTTACCACAACTGTCCCTGCTTCTCTCCTGCATCAAATTTTTCTTTGCTATTACCTCATTCCCACCAGCTAAATACACTGTGTGTACTTGTTTGTATGCTACCATCCATCTGTTTTTAACATGTCACCTTAAAAAACAAACAAAAAAAACAAACAAAAAAACCCCCCAAAACCATTGTCCCTTGATGTAACATCCCTTTCCAGCTCACCTGTAGAGCAAAATGCCTCCTAAGAGCTGCCCGTACTTGCTGTCTTCATTCCTCCTATCCTCTCTTAAGGCTCTTCCAATTAAGCTTTAGTCCTAAAGGTCCATTCTAATTAAGATGACCACTGGCCCGATTGCTCATAGGATTGCCAAATCCATTCCATTCCTACTATTCATCTTACTTAACCTATTAGTATAACTTAACACCTTCAATCATTCCCTTCCCCCCAGACACATTTTTCAGTTCCAGAAAAATGTTTCCAGAACATTTTGGCTTCCAGAAAAAACTACTTTCTTCATACACAGTTGATGTAGAAGGGTCTACATTATTACTGGCTGTTACTTCTAACTCTCCTTTGCTAGTTCTTCCTTATCTGACAGACTCTACATGTTAGGCCTGCTCTAGAATTCAGTCCTTATGTCTCGTCTTAATTCATCACATACACTTGACAGTAATCCAGTTTCATAACTAAGCCCATCTATATGCTGATGACTTTCAAACACATATCTCCAACCTGGGCCTCTCTCATGAACTCCTCACACAGATGTACAAACTCCTACCTGACATTCATAATTTGGATATCGAACATCCAAACTTCCGACTTTCCCCACAACCTATAACACCCACTCTCCTCCTCATCTTGTAAATGGTAACTCCTCTCAGCTATTGAGTCATGCTGGAGTCCTTTCTCCCTCTCACACCACTCACTTTCAAACCAAAAGCAAATTCTGTCAGCTGTACTTTCAAAGTATTTTTAATATCCCGCCACTTCAAGGATTTGTAGAAAATGGAGGATGCTGTGGAACAGACTTTGGGTCAGTCTGAAACCCCACAGAAAAACTAAGTAATTAGACAGAAACACGAAAATCCCATGGATAACATTTACAATAAAACTACACAGGTGGGACACAATAACAATAGCTTAAGTGTAGACTTCAAATAATAACTTACTTAAAGTACAGCTGTACTAAAATATGCCAACTAAAGAGACCAATAATTAGGGCAGGATTTAGAAGAATGAGTTTAAAAAAGGAAAAGTGACTGCTCTAAAGATATATAGGTAATTAAACTTTTAAAATGCATAATAATAGGCACTGGATGGAAACTTTCTCAGACCCCTCAATCACTAGATGTTGTCATCTTGACCCTTCAGAAGATTTCTCTCCTCATGAGATTACGTCATTAATTTGATAAGGTTTAAGAAAAGAAAAATTAGAATTATAATGACAGTTTTCATTTTCAAATGTTCTATTTGGCTCAAAACGTCTTCCGTTTCTCCCCTACCCCAGCTTGGTTATCAATTGGTACAAGCATCCTAAGGAATCAATAGCCATCCAATTCTCTAACCAGCCAAGTTGTATGTGTCTCAGTTAAGACACTCCAGTTGTACTATTAGAAAGAGTCAGTCTAGGGAAGTCTTGAAGACAGTAGCAACAAATTCCCATAAAAAAAAACAGACAAACTACATAGAAAAACCAAAATCCCATGACAACTTTGCAACAAAACTGGGTGAAAATCCCAAAATACTGGTACATAAGGACAAACCGCCAAGAGCCATTAAGACCTATGTGTTACAGGTGTCTGTCAGAGAAAGAAAAGGAAAACAATGGGGGCAGCATCCGATGGACCCAAAAATAGCTAATGGCTGTTCCCTGGCCAGTATGGTGGGACGACTGTAAGAAGCACAGCTGAAACTGGGGGAGGTTTTGCTGCCTCCAATAATGAGTGAGTGCAAAGGACCTACAGTAAAGACTGAAAGAGCCTCACGTTGGGAAGAATCTGCTAAGAGCTGAATAACATGTTATATTTCATAAATAAAAAATACTAATTTATTGTAACAAAAACACAGAACTTACTATTAGAACTTGATGGAAATAGCTGTTCAATGAATAAATGAACCATTTTTATCTGTGATTACAGGTGCACATAAGGCCTTGCTGAGGCAATACAGTAAAAGCTTTCTTAAATTTTTTGTGATTTACAAAGAAACATACTTATATGGCTCAGCATACACATACATATATGTATATAAAATGGAAACAACTTCCTGAAATTATGTTTCTTTGCCTTTACTACTGTGAAGCACTTTGATTTTCTAGTCTATTGTTTTTTGGCAGTGGGATGAGGACACAGAGATTGTTCTCCATGTAGTTTAAAAAACACTGCTGATAGCATATTGGTTAATGTGTACAGGTCTGGTTCAAATCCTGATTCTGCCACGTCTGAGCTGTGTTATGTTGGGAAAATTACTTACTCTCTGTGCCTCAGTTCCCTCATTTATAAAATAATAACTATATTTATGCTGCAAGGTTCTTTAGAAGATTAAATGAGTTTACCCATGGAGTACTTAGAATGTTGTCTGGGACCCAGTAAGTACTCAAATGTGTGATATTATTGTTCTAGCTGTTGTTTTTATCCAAGTCAAAGTCTAAGAATTTGGGCCTAACATATAAGAGAGTAAGTCTGTAAATGAGTTACAGATATCTGAAAACAGATGGGAGACAGGGTGAGGGGTAGGTATGTGAAAAAGGTGAAGGGATAAAGTAGTACAGATTGGTAGTTACAGAATTGTCATGTGATGCAAAATACAGCATACAGAATATAGTCAATAGTGTTGTAATAACTATGTATTGTATCAGATGGGTATGATCTCTTAATAAGTTATGTCTAATTACTGGGGTGAACACCTAAATCTAATATAACGATGTATGTCAACTGTAATTAAAAAATAAAAATGGTTTAAGAATGCAAAGAAAAAGATTAATGTTTCTCTAAAAGGAAGCAATGTCAGATTGCATGGCAGTAATTGGAAAGGACACAGAACTGTGTTTAAGAGCCTATAAGTTATCTTTAAAATAAACATACTTTATTACACCTGGGGGAAAAAAAGATACCTGAAAACAAGCTAGGATTCCATGTTGATAAAGAGAACTTTTTATAATGAAAAATAGGCGCTTTTTTTTTTTTTGCCATAGCTTCAAGCACTGCTTACCTATGATATCGTTTCTCATTGCTTCTGTAATTGGTATTGGTTTAGCAGCATCTGGAGATATATATTTGGTAAAAGTATTCACTGCATCTTGTTCTATACCTGTAAAGGAAGAAGGGGAAAACTTCAAAACTCAACACAAACTGAACTAGCAATGGATTATATTCATGAATAGCAGGGCTTAGTCTGCTGTGAGCCTAAACACACGTGCATGTGCACATACACATAAGTGTGTGTACCTGTATGTGCACTACAAGTACAAATACACAAGAAAATGTATTTAGGATAAAACAAATCTCATCATAATATCACTGTTTACAGTTTGATTTGTGGAGCAGAGGAATTAAATGTGTATTCCCCCTCTACTAAGCTAATAAGCTCTGTAAGAGCAATGACACCTGCATGCTCTCTTTCCAGTCTCCTCTTCAAAGTCTGAACTTGAAGGACTTGCTCAGCAATATAAAGGGAGGAGATCAAAAATTATCTATAAATCTACATTTTACATACGTTACAAAATGATTTCACATTCATGAATATTACATTCATTTGACCTTCGAAACCCTAGAATGTTAACACAATGAACCTCAAACTTTGTATTCTCAGGACTTTGATATCTTAAAAATTGAGGACCTCAATTTTTGTTTATGTGTGTTCTATATACAGATGTTAAGATATCAGAAATTAAAAATGAGAAAACTGGCTCAGTTACAATTAACAATATTAAATCTGCTAGAAGTTAACACAGACATTTGTTTTAAAGGAAAATAACTTTTCCAAATTGAAAAAATTAGTTAGAAGAGGGCACTGTTTTACACTTGTCCTGATAGCAAACTACTGGATTTTCACATCTGCTTTGGCATTCACTCAGGTGTGTTTTTTTGTTTTGGTTGATGGATATTGTGACATAATGATATAACAGAAAATGTGTGTGTGTGTACATACATTTTCCATTTTGGTTCTTGGCACAGAGCTCCTAAAATCCTTGGAATTTTCTGAGTGGTAGGGACAATATGAGCATCTTCTATTATTCATAATAAGCCCCTCTCAACCAAAGAAAAGTCTGTGGTAACAAGGTGACTGGCAGAAAAGAAGCTGGTTGCCAGACCTCTGGGGAAGGTAGAAAGGATGGGTTTCATAAATTAATAACCAGTGGTCAACATCTTTTTTTTAAAGTTTAAAGTTAGTTTTAAAGATTTTATTTATTTATTTTTAGAGAGAGGAGGGGGGAGGGAGAAAAACATCAATATGTGGTTGCCTCTCCAGCACCCCCTACTGGGGACCTAGCCTACAACACAGACATGTGCCTTCACTTGGAAATGAACCGGGGATCCTTTGGTTCACAGGCCAGCGTTCAATCCACTGAGGCACACCAGCCAGGGCCAATGGTCAACATTTTAATTAGTCATGCCCATATACCAGAACCACACAAACCCTCAATTAAGTGGTTCAGTTTCCAGGTTGGTAAATGCATCCATGTGCCAAAAGGATAGCACACCAGAACTCCAGAGACAGAGGCTCCTACACTTGATACCCTTTTGGACCTTGCCCTATGTCCCTCTTCTTCTGGCTGTTCATTTGTTTACTTTCTATTATCTTTTAATATAAACCAGTAAACAAAAGTGTTTCCCTAAGTTCTGTGAGCCATTATAGAAAATTATTGAACAAGAGGAAGGTGTTGTAAAAATCCCCAATTTATATCTGGTTGGCCAGAAGTATAGGTGACAATGTGTTGTGTATCTGGATAAGCAGTTGTAAGTGGACTGACAACTGGCATCTGAAGTAGTGGTGGGAGCAGTCTTGTGAGACTGAGCCCTTAACCTGTGGATTCTGCCCTAAGTCCAGGCAGTTATTATCAGAATGAATTAAACTGGAAAATTCTCAGTTACTGTCCACAGAAAATTAGAGAACTGCTTGGAAAAGCATACATTTTGTGTCAGAAGTGTTGTGAAGAAAAAAATGGATTTCTTTTCTATATGTTAAGAAAATCTGGTGGACTGGGATGGAAGTAAAAGATAGAAAATTGTACTTGAACAATTAAAATAAAATAAAAAAAGAAAAAAAATCTGGCTTCAGATATGTACTTCAAAAAAGGAGTGTTTTTACGGCTTCTTAAGATAACTGTGGACATGGTCTTCTCTGATACTGCACCAAAGCTTGGCAAGTGGTACTTTCTTAAAGGTTAGTTAGAATGTAGACTCTGAAACTACAACAATGAATTTATATCCTGTTATATTAAAATTGACCGGTCTATCTCCCAAACTCATGATTTTATAACATCATACATTTTCACCATATATTTTGGAAACTATTGGTTTACTGGCTTATGCAGATCTTCCAAATCTATGTTGCATCATAGAGAGTAGAAAAAGAAATCACATCCTCAGTTTCACCAATGATCTCATCAGAATACTCTTTTAAAGCTGTGAAGGCACAGAGTGCCTGGAACACAAGTGTTCCAATACTGTTATGTTCACTTAAAAAGCTTAAATTTTACCATTGAGCAACAAATACTGTCAGCCGTTGTTGAAATAACAAGTTTACATCATTCATTCCCAAGAAAATGTTTGCCAAAAATCCAAGTTTGCATGACCATAGTTTGTCTATAGTCATTCTTACAAGTAAAACTTGTATTCCATTTAAAAAGCAGGTATTTGAATTCACAAAAACAATCGACTACACATGCACTTTTCCTCAACAGAAGTAATATACTTCAGTATGCAGAAGTGCTTCTGTATATTTCTCTCATGATTACACAAAAAAGACATCTTAGAATTGTTGTGAAAATCATTTTGATCACACAAACCCCCTTGAAAAAGCCTCAGGGACTCTCTCTGGGTGTGTATACCATACTCACAGAACCTGTGGGGTTAGCAGAGTAGCTTATCCCTATTTTTATAGAAAAGAAACTTATATACAAAAAATCAAAATGACTTATTTGAGTCAAAAAGTGCTGGAGTAAGGATGGGGCCAGGGAGAACTAATAGCACAAAGTTCTAGTATGTGATTAAAGTTAAGTTGTTATTAGCTTAAAACAGACTGCTATCGCTCTAAGACCTTCTATGTAAGCCCACTACATTAAGAAAAAAGGAAAACAGGGAGAGAGAAAAAGAGGGAGAAGAGACCTAAAAGACACTCAGAAAACAATAATATAACAACAGAAAATCCCACCCTATCAACAAGTACTTTACTTTTCTAATTTTTTATTTATTGATTTTGAGAGAGAGGGAGAGAGCAAAACAGAGGAATAGCAATTTGTTGTTCCATTTATTTATTCATTCATTGGTTGATTCTTGTATGTGACCTGACCAGGGGTCGAACCTCTAAACCTAACAAGATTACACAGATGCTAGAATTATAATAACCACAACAACAACAACAAAAAGTTTTAAAGAAGCTATTATAATCATGCTCCAAGAAGTCAAACACATGTGAAACAAATAGAAGACTGCCACTACAGAGAAACAGAAGATTAAAAAAAAAGGATATTTTAGAACTAAAAAACATAACAACCCAAAGTTAAAATTCATTGGAAAGACAAAGCACAGTGAAAATGATAGAGGAATGAGTCAGTAAATTTGGGGATAGATGAAAAGAAATTTTCCAAGAAAAAAATTTATAGAGAAAAGTAAATAGTCTCAGGAACTTATAGGGGAATAACAAATGTCTAAGATTTGGGTCACTGAAGTCCTAGAAGGAAAGGAAAAATTTACAGAGCAAAAAAAATTTTTTTTTGAAGAAACAATGACAAAAAGCTCCCCCAAATACGGCATGAAACCAAATGTATAAAATCAAGCAAGCAGCTCAGTGAATCTCAAATACGAAGAAACTAAAAAACTCTATGTTCAGACACTAAAAGGAAACTGCTAACATGAAAAGTAATGAAAAGTATCTTGAAAGTGGCCACACGTGCACAGACACACACAACCTCATGTTAAGTGTAAGGATTCCAAGATGGCAGATTTCTCACCAGAAACCATGGAGGCCACAGGAAGCAAACAACATTTTTTAAAAAAGATTTTATTTATTTATTTTTAGAGAGGAAAGGGAGGGAGAAAGAGAGAGAGAGAGAGAGAGAGAGAGAGAGAGAGAGAGAGAGAGAGAGAGAGAGAGACACATCAATGTGTGGTTGCTGGGGGCCATGGCCTGCAACCCAGGCATGTGCCCTGACTGGGAATCGAACCTGCAACACTTTGGTTCACAGCCCGTGCTCAATCCACTGAGCTACAGCAGCTCAGTGGATTTTTAAACATTTTTAAAGTGGTAAAAGAACTATCAACCTAGAATTCTCTACCAAGTGAAAATTATTTCAAGAAAAAGAAAAAGAAACCATTTCTCAGATGGAGGATAACTGAGAGAATTCTTTGACAGCAGAACTGCTCTAAAAAAGTGCTAAAGGAAATTCTTGAGACACTAGTGAAATAACAGAAATGAACACTGAATTTCAGGAATGAAGGAAGAGATACAGCAAATATCTGCTTTAAATAAAATAGACAATTTTTTCTTCTCTTAAATTCTTCACATATAACAGTTGAAAGCAAAATTTAAAATTGATTTTTTTTTTAACATATGTAGTTGACAACTAACAACAAGTAAATGGCAAGGTAAATGGACTATGTAGTGGTAAGGTCACTACCTTCCACTTGAAGTGATAAAGGATTATGTTTAAGCAGACTGTGAAAACTATGTATACTGCAATCCCCAAAGAAACTATTAAAAACCCTACACAAAAAGATATAACAAAGAACTCAATAAATATATTCTAAAAACATTTAAACAATCCATAACAAGCAGAAACTAGGAAATCAAGGAATGGGAAACACAAAAAACAAAAACCAAATAATAAAATGGTAAACTAAATCCAAGCATTACAATTAATACAATCACATTTAGGTTATAATAACAAATATCAATAATTATATTTACATATTACAATTCAAATAACCATACTGTAATAATTATTTAATGTAAATAATTAAAACTTACACTGAAATAAAATTACCACCACCAATAAAAGACAACATTGTCAGAATAGATTAAGAAAAAAACTGACTCAGGAAAATGCTACTTATAAGAAACTTACTTTTAAAACAATGAATGGCCCAAGCAGGTGTGGCTTGGTAGACTGAGCACCTGCCTGCAACCAAAAGGTCACTAGGTCGATTTGGGTTAGGGCACATGCCTGGGCTGCTGGCCAGGTTCCCAGTTGGGGGCATCTGAGAGACAACCTACTGATGTTTTTCTCCCTCTCTTTCTCCCTCCCTTCTCCTCTAAAATAATACATAAAGTATTTAAAAAAAAAATGAATGATAAAGGTAGGTCAAAAGTAAATACATGGAAAAAGGTATGATGTAAACACTAATCAAATGAAACTGTAGTGGCTATATAAATCTGGGAGCAGACAGTTCTTACCTCAGAACATGGAGGTTACCACAGATAAACAGCAGCATGACACCCAGCATCAGCCGAACACAAACTCTTTACATTGTACACAAGATATTCACCAAGACATACTATGTCCTAGGTCACTGAAGGATTTTTAAACATTTTTAAAAGGTGAAGTCATCAAAATACATTCTGACCATAATATAGTTCAGAAATCAATAACAAAAAAATTCTCCCAAAACTAGGAAACTAAATATATTTCTTTTTTTAATTTAATTTTTTAAATTATAGCTTACATCCAATTTTATTTTGTATTAGTTTCAGGTGCACAGCATAGCGGCAATCATATACATCACAAAGTGTTCCCCTCAATATTTCCAGTACCCACCTGGCACCATCCATAGTTATTACAATATCACTGATGATATTTCCTATGCTCCACTTAACATCCTAATGACTATTTTGTAATTCTTAATCCCCTCACCTTTTCACCTAGTCCCCCAACACCCCTCCTCCTGGCAACCATCAATTTCCTTTCTACAACTATGAGTCTGTTTCTGTTTTGTTTGTCCCTTTATATTGTTCTTTAGATTCCAAAATGATTGAAATCATAAATGTCTTTCTCTGACTTGTTTCACTTAGCATAATACCCTCTAGGTGCATTCATGCTGCCCAAGTGGTAAGATGTCCTTATTTTTTATGGCCGAATATATTCCACTTTATATATGTACCAATTCTTCTCTTTCAGATAATCTATTGATGGGCACAGGCTGCGTCCATATTTTCGCTATTGTAAATAATGCTGCAGTGAACATAGGGGTGCATAAATTCTTTCAAATTAGTGCCTTGGGTTTCTTCTAATATGAACTCATAAGTAGAATTACTGGGTCATAAAGCAATTCATTCATTCATTCATTCATTTATAATATGTATTTATCCTCAACCAAGAACAATTTTTCATTGCTTTTTAGAGAAGAAAGGAGGGGAAAAAACATCAATAGAGAATCATTGATTGGTTGCCTTCTGAACATACTAGACTGAGGATCATTCATGCTTGAACCAGAGATGTATGTGCTCCAACTGAACATCAAACCTGCAAACTAGGTATGTGCTCTGGCCAGGAATCAAACCCACAAACTTTAGGTAATGGGGCAATATTCCAACTGAGTTGCACAGTCCAAGGCTTATTTTTAATATTTTGAGGTACCTACATAATGCTTTCTACAGTAGCTGCAACAATTTGCATTCCCACCAACAGTTTATAAACAAGGGTTCCCTTTTCTCCATCTCCTCTCCATCACGTGTTTGTTGATTTGTTTATGATGGCTATTTTGAGAGGTGTGCGGTGATATTTCATTGTGGTTTTAATTTGCATTTCTCTAATGATTAGTGATGTTGAGCATCTTTTTGTGTATCTGTTGGCGATCTGCATGTCCTCTCTGGAGAAGTGTCTAGTGAAGTCCTTTGCTCATATTTTTCCTTTTTATTGAAATGTATTGGGGTGACACTGGATTTTGTACACATTAAAATTGGTTTGTGTTTTTTTGGTATTGAATAGTATGACTTCTTTATAAATTTTGCATATTAGCCCCTTACCAGATGTATCATTGGTGAATATCATCTCCCACTCAGTGGGTTGTATTTTCATTTTGTTAATGGTTTCTTTAGCTGTACAAAATCTCTTCAGTTTAATGTAGTCCCATTTGTTTTTTTCTTTTGTTTCCTTTGCCTGAGGAGATATATCATAAAAATATTACTAAGAGAAATGTCCAAACGGTTCCAGCTTATGTTTCTCCCAAAAGATTTATGATTTCAGTCTTACATTTAGGTCTTTAATCCATTTTCAATTTATTCTTGTATATGGTGTTAATAAAATGGTATAGATTCTTTTTTTTTTGCATTATCTGTCCAATTTTCCTAATACCATTTATTGAAATGACCACCTTTACCTCATTGTATGTACTTGCCACTTCTATCAAATATTAATTGACCACATAGGTATGAATTTTATTCTGAGCTCTCTCTTTCCATTGACCTATACCTCTCTTTTTATACTAGTACAATGCTGTTTTGATTACCATAGCTTTGAAGTATATTTTGATTCAGGTAGCATGATTCCTCCAACTTCATTCTTCTTTCTCAAGACTGCTGTAGATATTTGAGGTCTTTTGTGGTTTCATATACATTCTTGGATTATTTGTTCTAGTTCTGTTTAAAATGCTGTTATATTTTGAAAGGAAGTGTGTTGATTCTATAGATTGCTTTGGAAAGTATGGACATTTTAACGATGTTAATTCTTCCAATCCATAAACACAGTATATGCTTTTATTTATTTGTATCATCTTCAGTTTCTTTCTTTCTTTCTTTGGTGCCTTATAATTTTCCCAGTTCAGATCTTTTACCTTCTTGATTAAATTTATTACTAGGTATTTTTTTAACACAATGGTAAACTGGATTGTTTTTTTTAGCTTACCTTTCTGATAGTTCATTATTGGTGCATACAAATGCAATCGATTTCTGAATATTTATTTTGTATCCTGCTGCTTTGCTGAGTGCATATATCACTCCTAGTAGTTTTTGGTGGAATCTTTAGGTTTCTGTACATACAATATTATGTCATCTACAAATAATGACAGTTTTACTTCTTTTCCAATTTGGGTGCCTTTTATTTCTTCTTCTTGTTTGACTGCTGTGGTTAGGACTTCCGTACTATGTTGAATAAGGGTGGTGAAAGCAAACATCCCAGTTTTGCTCCTGATATAAAAGGAAATGGTTTCAGTATTTTCCCCATTGAGTATGAGCTTAGCTGTGGACTTGTCATATACAGTGTTTATTACACTGAGATAGGTTCCCTCTATGCCCGCTTTGCTGAGTGTTTTTATCATGAGTGCTAGATTTTATCAAAAGCATTTTTTTGCATTTATTTATTGATGATTTTTATCTTTCATTTTGTTTATGCAGTGTATCAAGTTAATTGATTTGTGAATATTGCACCAACTTTGCATCCTAAAAATAAATCCCACTTGATCATGCTGTATGATCTTTTTAATGTATTGCTGAATTTGGCTTGCTAATATTTTGTTTAGGATTTCTGCACTTATTTTACCAGGGATATTTATTGGGCTCTAATTTTCTTTCCTTGTAGTGCCTTTATTTGGTTTAGGAATTAGGATACTTCTCTCTTAAAATACACTTCAAGAGTCTTCCTTCCTCTTGAACTTTTGAAATAGTTTGAGAAGGATAAGTATTAGTTCTCTGAATGCTTGGTAAAATTTACCTGTGAAACCATCGACCCAAGACTTTGGTTTACTGGGAGTTTTTAAAATTACTGCTTTGATTTTATTACTTTTAATCGGTCTTCAAATTTTGTTTCTTCTTGATTGTTCTGGAAAATTGTGCATTTTTAGAAATTTATTAATTTCTTCTGGACTGTCAAATTTGTTGGCATGTAGTTATTCATAATATTTTCACAGAATCCTTTGTATTTCTGTGGTGTCGGTTGTTACTTGTCTTTTATTTCTGACCTCATTTATTTGAATCCTTTCTTTTTTTATTCTTGATGAGCCTGGCTAAAGGTTTATCAATCTTGTATATCTTTTCAAAGAACCGGCTCTTGGTTTCATTAATCTTTTATACTACTTTTGTTAGATTCTTTTATTTCCACTCTGTTCTTTCTTATTTCCTTTTTGGGGCCTTTTTCTGGTTCCTAATTTGGGGCTTTGTTTTTTGTTCTTTTTCTGGTTCCTATACATGCAAGGTTAGATTGTTTATTTGAGATTTTTCTTCTTTCTATAATGCTATGAATTTCTCTCTTGGGATGTCTTTTGTTCTATCCCATACATGTGAGGTTATTGTAGTTTTATATTGATTTGTCTCAAGGTATCTTTTGATTTCTTCATTGCTCTCATTGTTAAACCATTCATTGTTTAGTAGATGTTATTTAGCCTCTATGTGTTTGTGTTTTTCAGCTTTTTCCCTGTAATTTATTGGGAGTTTCATAGCATTGTGGTTAGAGAAGATACCTCATATGATTTCAATCTTCTAAAATTTATTGAGTCTTGTTTCATGGCCTAACACATGCTCTGTGCTACAAAATGCTCCATGTGCACTTGAAAACAATGTATATTCTGCTGCTTCGGGGTGAAAGTTCTGAATATGTTAACTAAATCCTTCTGGCTTAGTGTGCCATTTAAGGCCACTGTTTCCGTGTTGATTTTCTGTCTGGAAGATCTATCCATTGATGTCAATGGGGTGTTAAAATATCCTAGTGTGATTGTATCACTGTTGATCTCTCCATTTATGTCCATTAAGTCTTGCTTTATTTATTTAGGTGCTTTTATGTAGGGTGCATACATGTTTACAAGGGTTATATCCTCTTGTTGGACTGCTCCTTTTATCATTATGTAGTGTCCTTATTTGTCTCTTACTATAGCCTTTGTTTTAAAAGTCTATATTGTCAAATATAACTATTGCTACCCCAGCTTTTTTAAAATTTCTGTTTGCATGAAATAACTTTTTCCACACCATTACTTTCAGTCTGTGTATGTATGTTTGTGTTCTGAGGTGGGTCTCGTGTGTGTGTGTGTATGACTACATGTGTGTGTATGACTACGTGTGTGTGTGTATATAGTTTGTCCAGATGGTATCCAGCCATGCAATATGAAAAGTAGAGACATTTCAAAGTAGATACCTTGGGCACTCACACAGTTCTCCCAATCACCATCAGCTGCCCTGTCATATTTTCCTGAATCTTATTAGCGGTCTGAAATCTCTTCCCTTTCAAAGATGATTTTAGTTTGGGGAAAAGCCAGAAGTCACAGGGTGCCAAATGTGGGTTGTAGGGGGGCTGAGTCCCCTGGGTGATTTGATGTTTTGTGGAAAAACTCTGAACAAGACATGATGCATGAGAGGGTGCACTGCCGTGATGAAGCTGCCAATCACCAGATGCCCATAGCTGTGGCCTTCTGAATCATCAGAATAGTTTCCATGGAGGACTGTTCAAGCTTAATGCAAAACTTAATGCAGATTCATTGCTCTACTCACTCAGTCGTTTTGAATGTGATGGCCACAAAGTACACATGCTCACTCAATGGCGTCTACTGACCCCACTCACTAGTACAGTGAAATTGTCATTGTTCATGCATGCGCATTCCAGTCCACTCTCCTTGGCTACCAGGTTACATCAATGTCACCCAAACTGTTCTCATTATATTAACAATAGCTGGACTTTTTCTATTTATATTTATATATGTATACATATTTTTATATGTATATATATCTTGATCGTGTTCTGTTATCCATCAAGCTACCTGTCTTTTGATTGGAGTATTTAATATTTACATTTACATTTATTATTGATATAGGTACTTATTTATTGACCTTTTGTTCTTTTAACTATGTTCCTCTTGGAGGTTTTTGCCTTTCTTCTTGTTCTTGTAACACAACAGAATGTCCTTTAACATATCTTGTAATATTGGTTTGTTGGTAATGAACTCCTTTAGCTTTTTCTCTAGGAAACTCCTAATTTCTCCTTCAATTTTAAATGATAACCTTATTAGGTAGATAGTCTTGGCTGTAAGTCCTCACTTTTCATCACTTGGAACTTCTGTGCCAGTCCCTTCTGGCTTGAAGTGTTTCTGTTGATAAATCAGCTGACAGTCTTATGGGAGTTCCCTTGTAGGTAACTGTCTCTCTCTTGCTGCTTTTAAGATTCTCTGTTTTTAACCTCTGCCATTTTAATTATGATGTCTTGGTGTGGGCCTCTTTGGATTCATCTTCTTCGGGACTTCCTTTTCTTCCTGGATTTGTGTCTTTTTCCATCACCAGATTAGGGAAGTTCTCAGTCAGTATTTCTTCAGAAGGTTCTCAATCCTTTGCTCTCTCTTCTTCTGGTACCCCTGATGTGGATGTTATTACATTTTGTTATCCCAAAGGTCTCTTAAACTATCCTCATTTTTTAAAATTCTTTTTTTTCCTTTTAGCTGCTCTAATTCTGTGGTTTTTGCTATCCTGTCTTTCAAATCACTGATTTAAACTTCTACTTTATCTAGCCTACTTTTGATTCCTTTTACTGTATTATTCTTTTCAGATACTAATTAATTAAATTAATTTCTGACTGGTTCTTTTTTTATGATTCCTATGTCCTTTTTTATGCCATGAAACTTCTCACTCAGTTCCTTAGGTATTCTTATCACCATTGTTTTGAACTCTGTATTGGTAGATTGCTTGTCTCTATCTCACTTAATTTTCTGAAAATTTCTCTGGTTCTTCCATTTGGGACCTGTTTCTTTGTCTTTCCATATTGGCTGCCTTTGTGTGTTTGTCTGTGTGTTAGATACATTTGCTATGTCTCCCAGTCATTGTATGGTGGCCTTATCAATAGGTGTTCTGTGGGACCCAGAGGTATACTCTCCCTGATCACCTGATATGGGTGCTCTAGGAATGTCCTTGGTGTAGATTATGTGGACCTTCTTGTTCTAGTTGAATCTTGATTGCTGCTAGCCTGCTTGTGTATGGGGCCAACCCTCAGACTGGCTGATGATGAGGATCAACCCCAACCACAGTGTACTAGCAGCTGTTCAAGTGCTGACCACAGAAAGCACAATTCGATTCAGGAGATCTGGTGCCTTTCTAAGATCTCCCTTTGGATGTGTCACTTGTGGAGCTACCTGGGTTCTGCTCTGATGATGACTTAAGTCTTCCACTGGGTCTGTTGGTTCTGGAGTCTCTTGCAGGGGAATCAGGTGCCAATTAATGTCATATACTGACTGTGACTAACCCTCGCCAATCTGTTTGGAGTTACAAAGTGATCTAGTCTTGTGGCTGTCTCTGCTGGGCCTGGGCTTGTGTGGGAAGGGCCAAGCTGTGCCCCAAAACCAGCTTCCACCTTTATTAAGTCCAGGGCCAGGTAGGCAAAAGGCCTAAGGCACCTTGCAATCAGCCTCCACCTGAAGGCTGCCTATTAGGCTCACTCACTGAAAGAGCCTCTTGCAGCATGTGAGTTCTGTGAGGGTCTCAGTGAATCACCAGGTGCCTGCAAATCTTTGTTGTGAGGAAAGATCTCAGGGGGTTATCAGGGTGAGGCCAGTAGAGTATATCAGGCCCAAATAGACCAAGATTTGGCTGTGTGAAGGTAGGGTTCTGCAATAGTCAGGCAGGCAAAGGTAAACTGGCCGCCCTGCCCGCTGCCACAGAGCCAATCAGTCTGTCCCAATTCTGCCTGAAGCTCCTCAAGAGCTTTGAGCTCAGCAGAGCAGGACTTCAGAAGCCAGGAGTGTTGAGCTAGTGGATCCTCTGTGGGGATAGGTATGGGCACTGCTCAGGTTCCGGGGAGCAGTGGGGGATGGTCCCCATCCCCAGAGCCACACAACTCAGTCTATGATAAACCCAAGTGTTCTCATACCTCTAAAATGGGCCCAGGTAGCTACCTGCTCTGCAAGGTGTGAGCTCCACATTGCAGGGTGACCGTGAAGCAATTTCATCCTCACAGGCTGATGGAATACAATGGGGAGTGCTCAACTCAAGAAAGATGGCTTCTTTGGGCTATGTGGGAGAGGAACTCAGCATAGAGACACTGATGGCTATTCATCCTGCTCTCTCCCTGGAGCCATAAAACCCAGTCTCTCCTTGCATTACTCTAGTCTGCTTTGAGTCATCACCTGCCCTCTACCAGAGCCCAGCATGAGTGGCTATGAATGTGATTTTGTGCACTGGCCCTTTAAGAGGGCACCTGGGTTTGTAGAAGATTCCTGTCTCTCCCTGATGGACAGAATCCCCACTGAGTTTCACAGCCAGATGATATGTGGGCTCCTCTTTCTGGCTCTGGTGCTCTGGTGCTCTGGGCTGGGGAGCCCAGTAAAGGGCTGAAACCCCACGCTCCTTAGGAGTGGCACCTTTATAAATGAGATATCCCTCTGGTTTCTCAGCCGCTGCACATGGGTGCAAAACCAGCACTTTTTGCACCTCCACTCTTTCTACCAGTCTTGATGTGGCTTCTTGTGTCAATTCTTATGTAAAGACTTCTGTTCAGCTAGTCTTCAGTTGGTTATTCAGGCTGATTGTTCTATATTTTAGTTATAATTACAGTTTGGTCCTGGGAGGAGGTGAGTGTAACTTCTACCTCCTTTGCCGCCATCTTGGATCCTCTCAACATATTTCTAAATAATCCATGGGCAAAAGGGTAAGAACCAAGGGAAGTTAGACATTTAACTTTTGCTCAGTTCAAAATATGTGGGATGTACCTAAAGCAGTGGTTAGAAGGAAACTTATAGCATTAAATGTTTATCTTAAAAAAGATCTCAAATGGGTAATCTAAGTTTTCCACCTTAGTAAACTACAAAAAGAATAAAATAAATCCAAAACAAGCAGGAGGGAAAAACATACAGAGCATAAAATTTATTAAACTGAAAACAGAAAAACAACAGATAAAAGTCAATCAAAAGCTGACTCTTTGAAAAGGACAAATAAATCCCTACACACATTTACAAACAAAAAGAAGACATAATTGCCAATATCAGGAATGAAAGAGGGATATCACTGTACACCCAAGATTAAACAGATATTAAGGTGATGGTAGATAATTGCATACCTATATTAAAGAATTTGATTAAATTAACAATTCCTTAAAAACTAAATTCCATAAATCCCATAATGTTTCCCATTTATGGAAAACAATTCCATAAATGACTAAAATTCACTAAAAAAGATAATCTGATCAATCTTACACACACTAAAGAAACTGAATTCATAAAACATTCTGGAAAAACAAAATTCCAGGCTCTTGCAAACTCTACCAAACATTTTGTAAATATTTTGTTTATTTATTTTTAGAGAGAAGGGAAGGGAAGTAGAGAGGGAAAAAAACATCAATGTGTGGTTGCCCCTCACAAACCCCCATCTCCCGGGACCTGGTCTGCAACCCAGGCATGTCCCCTGACTGGGAATAGAACTGGTGAACCTTTGGTTCTCAGGCTGGTGCTCAATCCACTGAGACACACCAGTCAGGGCCCAAACATTTAATACCAATTCTACACAATCTCTTTTGGAAAACAAAAGAGGTGGAAAACTTTCCCAACTCATTTTTGAGGCCAGCATCACACTGACACCAAAACCAGACAAAAGCAGTACAGGCAAACTAAAGACAAACATGCATTATAAGCCTAGAAATAAAAATGCTTAGGAAAACAAATCCAGCAACATAAAAAGAATAATATACCACAACCAAATGTGTCTTGCTATGAGGATGCAAGCTTATTAAAATTAAAGTCAATGCTTTGTTAACAGACAAAAAAAAAATCACATGGTTATATCAAATGACACTATATATGACGAAATTCAATACCATTCAAGATTCAAACAGCCCTAAATAAACAATTAAGAGAAGAGAATTTCATCTACTTGATAAAGGGCATTTACAAAAACCTCATAGCTAATCTCATACTTAACAGTGACTCTGTTCTCACCACTCCTAATCAATATGGTACAGGAAGTATCAACTAGTGCAGTAAGACAAGAAGGAAAAAAAACAGATAGGAAAGGAAGAAACCATCCAGTCTCTATCCACAAATAACATGATTATCTATGTAGAAAATCCCAAGCAATCTACCCAAAAAGCTCCCAAAAGTAATCAGTGAGTTTAGTAAGGTCACAGAATAGACAGTCAACATATGAAAGTCAGTCATATTTCTATAAACCAGCATAAAAAAATCAGAAACAAAAAATTTTTAAATACCATTCACAAAAGCACTGAAAAAAATACTTAGATCTAAGTCTGACAAAACATGTAAAGAATCTTTATGCTAAAAGCTATAAAATGCTAAATAAATGAAGAGGCACACCATGTCTCTGGATTATAACACCCAACATAGTTAAATTCTTCCCAAACTGACCTATTGCTTGAATGTAACTCCAACACAAATCCCAGCAGGGTTTCTCATAGATAAAGATAAGATTATTCTGAAATTTATATTAAAATAAAATAAACGAGCCCTGGCTGGTGTAGCTCAGTGGATTAAGCGTGGGCTGCGAACCAAAGTGTCACAGGTTCGAGTCCCAGTCAGGGTACACGCCTGGGTTGCAGGCTATGACCCCCAGCAACCGCACATTGATGTTTCTCTCTCCCTCTCTCTCCCTCTCCCTCTCCCCCCTCCCTTCCCTCTCTAAAAATAAATAAATAAAATATTTTTTAAAAATAAAATAAAATAAACTAGAACAGACAAAACAATCTGAAAAAGAAAGAACACAGTTGGAAGACTCATACTACCCAATTTTAAGACTTAAACTAAGTCTCAAAATTACACAGGGTTGGCATTGGTGAAGAAATAGACACATACAATGGAACAGAGCAGAGTCCAGAAATAGACCTATACTAAGACAACCAAAGTACAAAGGCAATTCAATGTAGTAAGAGCAGTCTTTTCAATTAGTGGTGTTGGAATAATCAGGTATCCTCATGCAAAAATAAAACAAAAAACTTGACCTAACCATCATACCTTACATTAATTCAAAACAGACCATATATCTAAATGTAAAGTACAAAATCATAATATTTTCATAAGAAAACATAGAAGAAAATCTTCATGACCTTTGATTAGGCAAAGAGCTCTCAGGTATGACACCAAAAGTACAATCCATAAAAGAAGAACTGATAAACTGAATTTAATCAGAAGTTCTTTTGCTCTGTGAAAGATGCTGTTAAATGAATGAAAAAAATCAAGCTATAAACCAGAAAACATTTGAAAATCGAGGTCTTATATCCAAAACATATAAAGAATTCTCAAAATTCAACAATAATAAAATAATCCAATAAAATATGGGGAGAGACCTGAACAATTCACCAAAGAACATATATAGATGGCAAAGATGTACATGATTCAACATCATTAACCATTAGGGAAAGGCAAAGTAAAACCATAATGAGATACCACTACACATCTGTTAGAATGACTTAAAAACACCCAGATAAACAAAAAGCCAGTTATACTAAGTGCTTGCAAAGAGACAAGCAAATAGAATTCACACACTGCTGGTGAGAATGCAAAATGGTAGAGACACTCTACAAAACAGTCTGGGAGTTTCTTACATACTTAAATACACACCACATAATCCAGCACCCCCATAAGGTATTTACTCCCTAGAGATATAAAAACTTTGTCTATACAAAAGCCTATAAACAAATGTTTATAACAGCTTTATTCATAATCATCAAAACTGGAACATATCCAAATGTCCTCCAATAGGTGGATGGATAGTACCACCATACAGTGGAATACTACTTAGCAATAAAAAGCAATGAACTATTGATATAAGCTACATAGATGAACTTCAAAGCTATTATGCAGAGTAAAAGAAACCAGGCTAAAAAGCTATATACTACGTAAATTCACTTATATGACACGCTGGAAAAGGCAAAATTAGAGAATGAGAATGGATCAGTGACTTCAAGTATTAGAATACAGAGGGATTTAACTACAAAGGTGGCAAAACAGATCTTTAGCCTGCTTGTGATAACAGTTACAGGATTCTATGCATGTGTCAAAATTCATACAAGTATAAGTCAAAAAGGTCAACTGAACTGCACATAAATTTTAAAGGTAATGCAAAAAGGAAAAAACAATACTTTTAATAACTCCACTACTATTTCTATTTTTTATTGAAATAAAGTACCACCAAAACAAAGACAGTTTCCAAAAAACAATAAAGGATATTACAATTATAGAAACAGACTCTGGATCTCCATTTCTAGAAACAGCATAGGCTAGATGCTCAACAAAACTCTTCCCAACACTAAATTCTCCTGAAATGCTTTTAGAAAGTGTATCAGAGCTTGTGGTAAAGTACAGGAAATGAGAGGCAGAAACAAGTACAGGCTGCTTCCCTTATCTGAAACCTCTGGAGCTGGTAATCTTTTAGAATTCAGAACTGGGGGGAGGGTGTTTACAAAGGTCACACACTGTATTAACATATACCCCAGCAGCACGTGGACAGTACACCTCATATTCAAACATATTCATATTTCTGCAATAATACCAGTTCATACTGGTTCAGGGCAAGTTTCATTGACTTTAAAAATAACTGGTAGCAGTTGACATTTGATGGATTTCTGAATTGTAGGTAAGGAATTGTGGACCCATAGAAGCTAGTGTAAATCAAGAGTAAAAGTGTAAGACAGGAAGGGTATTCACCTGAGAAAAACCACCAAGTTCAAGAGACTTAGAGCTTGCAGTTTCAAGGGCTGTTGCTCAGGGCTCAAAAAATGCTCGAAACATTTGGTTCAGAAGATTGAACCAAAATAATGCCTAGGCAGTGTATGGGAAGTCTGTTCCTACCCCACAGTTTTGCTGTGAATTTTAAACTACTCTAAAAAAAATCTTAATAGAAAAAGAAAAAAGTGAACAAGAACAAAAAGAAAATCATCTAGCCCTTTGAGAAACCAGGAACAAATAAGACAACAAACAGAGGCTGTCTAATTAGAATTCCAGAAGGTGATAATTAAAAAATGAGTGCATAATTTCCAAATAGAGAATTAAAAAAGAAAGGTGTTATTGTCCCAGGTCTGGCTATATTCTAGCTCCCCACTTACTATATAGCCTACCTCAACTTACTTAACCTTTCTAAGCCATGGTTTTCTCATGTAAAACAGGATAATAATGCCTACCTCACAGAAGTGTTGTTACTAGTAAATGAAATCTAAGTATAGCCCTTAGCACAGAACTCAATAAATGTCACCCTCTAGCAATTAAAAAATAAATTTATCTGTAAAGTACAGTCAGGCTGTAATAAAATTAAGGCAGACAGGATGGACTAAGCCTATCTGGATAATGCTTTGATTTCAAAATCTGTAAAAGGAAAAAGCAGGATGGTAGTTGACCCTTAACTTCTTAACTCTGCTAACATTCTCCTTAGAGGATCCAATCACTATAGATATCCCTTTGGCTCCTCTCCTATACACTGATCCTATTCCAGGGCATTTGCCAAATCCTCCCGAATATGAAAGTTGATATGGGAGAAAAAAACTATTCCATCCCTTTTATTCCTTGTCTCAAGTTCCATTTTGTACATTGCTAAAAAACAAACAAAACAAAACCAGAATAAAGAGACAGATGGAAATCACATACTTACTTTTCATTAGTTTTCCTGATAATTCCTTTAGTGGAGAAGAGAGACTATTTGTCCTGGCTACTTTAAGTCTTGGGGAGGATTCTTGGGTTTCCACGGAAACTTCCTGAGCTTCTCTTCTGGCCATTTCAAGGTGGAAAGAATGGGCACTGTCACATTTCTGGGAAAGAAGCAAGTGATTCTCAGTGTTGCTAGTTCTATAATTTAGATCAGTTCCTTCTGATTGAGTCATAAGCAACTGGGCTGAGCTAGAATCCTCTAATCCCTTGTCAAGAGACTCAGTTACAAAAGATGTTGCAGTTTCTTGCTTTTTAGATGGAGAGACCGGCTCAGCCAATGAGCTCTGCTTCACTGTGTTCAGACTGTGTGCTCTTATTCGGGACCACGTCGTGGAGTGAAAACTTTCAGCTTCTAACCAAAACTTCACCAAATGCTCCATTCTCCGCAGTTCCATGAATTGAATAAAGTAAGGGAGGACAACAGTGTCATGCAACACTTGTTCAAGGGTCTTTGAAAGGCTTGATTTGGCCTCTTGAATCTGGTAGTCCAGACAAGACCTGCCTAAAAAAAGCAAAAGAATTTTAGCAGTTCAGTAACAAATAGGTAAATGACAAGTTAGTCATTTACCTTTAGCATCAAAGTTCTTCATAAGTTTACTTCTTACCAATGTAAATGAATAAAAAACTAGAAATAGTATGGTTTTGGTTTCTATACAAGCAAAGAAACAACTGTCCAAAACCTTTTAAAATTATTAAAAAGTTCTATGTTATACAAATAATCCTTACATTTCTTTTAATGGCAATTCAGATCATTTAAATCCTTTTAAAAAAATCTTATGATACTAGTCCCAAGCAAGAAAAAAAAGGCTAGTAAAATTTTTAAAAAATATTCTACCTCATTAAAAATCCCAGGAAAGCAAATTAATACAAGATAACACTTTTGCCTGTCAAATTAAAGATATTTTTTCAAAAATCAATAACAAGCACTAACAAGTGTACAACAAAACATGAAGCATTCTCAGACACTGATGATGAGACTATAAACTGGCAAAACCTTTTTGGAGGAGCATTCAGTAACAGATAAGAAACCTTAGCAATATTAATGACTGTCAATCCAATAACTCCACTTCTAGGAACTAACCCTAAGGAACAATTGTGGATGTGTAGATATACTAGAAAAGTGTTATGAACTCTCAGCATTATTTAAAACAGAATAAAGAGTAGCTCTAAAATTTTATCTTTAAAAATAAAACTAAACTTAATAAAAACAAGTTTATTTTATATTTAATTAAATTTAAATAATAACCACAGCTATTAGAAAAAAATTAAATCTTTAACTGTCACAGGATAACATAAAGAGGTTCATTTTCATAAAATTGACTGATGGCTTCATCAATTTTTTTTTCATTATCACATTTTATATTTCAGAGAAGAGGCATTAAGGATTCATGCCATAAGTTTATTTACAAACACACTAGTATGTCGAGTTCAACAGCTTGATCCATTTTTCAAAGAAACTGCACCTCTTAAAATGCTCCTCTTCATATCTGTTTCATGGATTAACTAAAACATCCTTATTTTTTAAGCAGTTGGTGTCTTACAATAAGGAATGGTGCAGCAAATACAGATCCAAAATACAAAGTCATCATAGCTAGTAACCACCACTTGTTTTTCACCGGAAATGGCAAATTCTTCCCTGGACCTTCCTTATAGTGGCTCCTAGGGACCACAGAGGTTGTGAATCTCTGAATGCTCTGTCCCAACATTTTGCTGTTGGAAGCCCTGCAAAATGGGCATAAACTGAAAGTGGAAAAAATGGCGCTATCACACTAAGACCTTTTTTCGTGACCTTGTCCCCTTTCGTGCCTTCATCAATTTTTCAAAAGGGCTTTTCTTAATCTTTTGCTATTCAAATCAGATTCTTTGAAGCAATTCACATGTCATCATCCTTGCTGACTTTCTTGTCAATGTTAACGAGTCCATCTTTGTAGACATTAGTTTCATGAACTTCAGGAAATCCTGATCTCCTGCAAGACTTACAATTTTCTCAACTAAACTTTTAATTTTGAGATATAGTTGGTTCATGTGCAGTTGTAAGAAATCTCCTGAATATCTTTTTTGGGTGGGGGGATAGTAAGTTATTTTAACACAACAGGGATGCTACTACATATACTGCTATATAACCTGCTTTTTTCACTTTAACATATCTTAGACATTTCTCCATGTCTTCATCAGACATTTAAATGTCTACAAAGTATTCCTGAGTATGGGTATACCAAAATTTGCCCACTTCTCTATTAATGGGTATTTATATGCTGTTCCTAATTTTTTCCTATCACAAGAATACTACAGTGAATAGTCTTATACATACTCATGTATATATCTTTATGAATATATGTGAGGTATCTGAGGACTAGATTGTATATATTTTGATAAATATTTCCAAATTGCCTTCTAAAAATTCTTCAACAATTTACATACAGTTCCACTAAAAAGAAGTGGCTATTTCTCTACATCTACATTAACACTCAAATCCTCAAACTTGAAATACGTGCTAATGTGTTAGGGGGAATATTAACTTTTTATTTAATTTGCATTTCCCTGATTATTAGTGAAATGAGGCATCTTTTTCACACAGGCAATGTATACATTCTTCTGAAAATGGCCAATTTTTCTATTGGGTGTGCTTTATATTTTGTATTTATAGGAACAAATGGTGCTTCCATTACACTTACAGCTGCTATTTTAATTAAAATACACTTTTCTCAAAGCTCCTTCCAATTATACAGTTCAGTATCCATTGGCAGGAGTTTCACATAATATACTCAACTCCTTCCTCCTTTGTAAGTTAACAAAAAGTAATTGTCACTTACCCAAGTCACCAAAATGAGCGGCCTCCATGTGGCTTGGCTGCTTCTTAAGTGTTGCTGTCCTGCTACTTGAAAAGGAGTCCATGTTGGCAGAAATGGCATTGATCGCAACATGACTTGGTCCTGCAGCCTCCAGCAAGGCATGATTTTTAGTGCTTTTTTGTGGGGAATGTACGGATATTGAGGCTATAATTTTTCAAAAAATTGTTAAAAATTAAACAAAAATTGGCAGTTTCTAAGCTGTCTCAAAAGAGGGCTTAAAAAGAACTTCAAGAATTAAGTTCTGCAACATTTCTCTAAAGTGAGCACACTCAACAAGACTTAAGGGGAAGGTAAATTAATTAAACAGCAGAAACGTAGAAAGAAATGCCGTATTATTATTTATAACTCTCAAAATACTGGAAACGTGAAAGAGAGATCTTTCTTCCAGAAGTTCTCTGAGGACAGACAATACCAAAGCCAGCAGCCTTTCTGAAAATGGGCGCTTTTCATTCCTTAACCCTTGCTTGCCCAAGGAACAAAACTAAAATTACAGATTAAAACCTGTAATTTAATCTATTACTCCTTGAGATGTATTTATAAAAGAATGCAGTTAAGAACATGAATATTTATACCTGTTTTCAGGTATCTATATTTATTGGTCATTCAATAAGAGTTGGGAGAATTATGCAATGAAGCTATCTTCAAATGATTTTTTTCAATTAAGTTAGGAATGCTAAGCACGGATTGTTTACTGTCATAAACAGAGTGCAAGCATGAAATTTTTTTTTAGCCTGGTATAGATTTAGAAATTAGGTAGGCCAATCCTTTCATTCTACAAATAAAGACTCTAAAGACAGTGCCATGACTCAAAGTTGTACTGTTAGTGTACAAGAGTGGTGTGCCTCAGACATCCAAGGGTCTCCTTTCTAGTACAACCAGATCTAGTCTTCACAAGGCTCTGCTTACTAAGGGCTTTTAGCCTCTATCAACGCCAATCATGTTAGAGGGTAGTATACCTAACATGGAATTCGACTGGCTTTTAATTATTAGAAATAAGCAGGAAATCATCTTACAAATCTCAAACAAGTTATAATTAGTTGCTCTGGCAAACTGAGCATATAGACTTAATATTCAATGCTAGTCACACAACATATAAACATTTGAAAGAAAAAATATAAATAAGTAGCAATCCACAGATTTCATGTAAATAAATTCCATTTATAAAATTTATACATAATAGCTATGGAAATAACTTCCATTATCAATTTCCCATTCTAATCTTTACACACTGACAGAATGAAATCAATCAAAACTACAGCAGAGAGTACAACTCAAGAAAGTCTTATGAATAGGGACAATACATTGATTCCAATAAAGTACTCAGAGTAAATTTTAAATTAAAGCCATTCATCCAAAGTAATGAAGTGCAAACTGTAACCACCCATACTTTTGGAAAAACAGAAAAACAACCTGTGCTGGCAGTGCCATCATTCATCTATAAGTTAACAGTACTTTTCATGGTTTTTAAAAAATAAATAAAGTCAACTAATCACCAGGAACAATCAAATACGTGATTAGTAAGAAAGGCACTGGTTCACTGTAATTACTAGGAAAGCCAACGGATGCTTAGTAAAAAAGCCTACCATATGCCAGGTGTTGAAGAGCATATAAAAGTTAAATGGAAATAAGTCAATCATAAATAATTCTAAGAAAAGGAAGAAATGATTAATGGCAAAAGAAGGGAGAAGATAACAGGATTAAAAAGCTCATAAGTACAAAGCACATCACTTTTTAATACAGTGGAATGCTGCTCAACTCACCTTTAACTGTCTTGGCATCTGAGGTCTTATCTTGTTCTCTGCCTTTCACTAGAAGATAAAGAGCATCATGACCAACCTTTCCAGTAAAAAAAGATACATTGTATACACTATAAAAATTAGACAAGCTTTATTCTAACAGATGAGTATTCAAAATTCTATTATACATGGCTGGAATGACTGGGGGAGGGGTCAGGGCACGCAGTCACCAGGAGAGGTTTCTCTAAGGAAGTGACCTCTGAACAGCATTCAGTCTCAAACACTGAGTGTGCTGTGGAGAGACAATGTCAGAATTCCTGGGTTCAAATTCTGGCTCTGCCACCTATTGGCCATGAACTTTATTCCTCTGGGTCTCAATTTCATTAATTTATAAAATTAGGTCAGTAATAATAATACCTACTTTAGTGGGTTGTGGATGAAAAAATAAATACTTCTAAAGGGCTTAGAGGAGTAACCATCACACAGTAAATTTAGGACGTTAACTAATGTTACCATGTACTAACCACTACTGAAGAAAAAGCTCTTTGGTTGTGTATCACATCTTATTTGTTGTGTATCCCCCACCACGGCATCAAATACAAACATTCTAAACTTACAAACATACGAAACTCCTAATACTCAAGGTTTAACAACTTGTTTCTCAAAAAATCACACAATCCCCCTGTATCACACAAAACAATGGAGCGTCTATTGCAGATGCTCTAACAACATGTCCTGGAAAGGCAGGTGCATGGCAGCCCAGGCCAAGTATGAACTCTTACAGGATCTAACATAAGACTATTTTTAACTCTCTTTTCTGATGGCTTTCCAACATACAATTTTCTTTACCCTTGCCATGAAAATACTATCAGAATGAATCCCACAATATAACCATCTCTCTACTTGTGTTCTTCAACATTGAAGGGCAGCAGCAGAAAATAACTAGCTCTCACAGTATCCGATAAATCAATCCATCAACAAATACTTGGGTGCCTATTACATACCAGACACACTCCTGACTCAGACAGGACAGTCCTGCTTCAAAAAGGCCACGTGCAAGTGTGTGGAGACAAACACAGACAAAAGTTAAGGTAATTTCAGGTACAGATCACTGGTTTTTGCAGCTCTTCCAGCATCTGCCAATGGACTTCATCCACTTGAAACACGAATTTATCTTGGCTTCCATGACACTCCACTGTCCTGGTTTTCTAGCCACTCCTTACTTACCTTGTAACTTTGGCTGACCTCTCCTCTGCCCAGTTTCTAGGGAAAAGGGCTTGGACCCCCTTCCTTTTCACCACATAGAGATGTGGGCAAAAGTAGATGTAATGTTGTAAGTACACAAAAGTTTATTCTCATATTATTATTTATTAAGTGTTGTGTTACTGATTTGTATGACAACTGTAAACCTACGTTGCCCCACTGTGTGTATGTGTATGTATTTCCTGGATAATCTTATCTATTCTCAAGGCTTTCAATACCAAAGATATGCCATGGTTCCTAAATTTATATCTCTAGTCTAAATATTTTTTTTAAAAGATTTTATTTATTTATTTCTAGAGAGGGGAAGGGAAGAAGACAGAGAGGGAGAGAACATCAATGTGTGGTTGCCTCTTATGCACTCCCAACCGGGGCCCTGGCCTGCAACCCAGGCATGTGTCCTAAGAATCAAACCCGTGACCCTTTGGTTTGCAGGCCAACACTCAATCCACTGAGCCACACTAGCCAGGGCTCTAAATCGTTTTTTGATCTTAAATTCAGTTACTTAACCACCTACCTTACATCTATCATTCCCTTTAACCAAAGCGACATGTACCATCTTTTCCTAAACCTGTTCCTACTGCAGTTTTAGTGTTCTCTCATAAATGGCACACCATCTCCAAACAGTTTCTCAGGCCCCAAATCTGGGCTTATCCTTAACATGGTCTCTCCCTTACTTCCCACACCCAAATCATTACTTATAAAACCAATTAATTCTACTACAAAAATATACCAATACAGTTCCACTTTGCCACACTCGATGCACTGTTATCTCACCCATCAGATCTTCCATTCAATATTTCAAACATGAAAGTACACACACAACCTGACTTCACCAAATATTAGCATTCAGCCTTATTTCCTTTTCCCCCTCTATATATTATATGTATAGTTAAAGGTTCTTATCACTCACTACCTGATCTGTATGTTCCTCTTTTCTTCTTGTAGATAAATATATCCTAAATTAGGTGCATTGACTGCCATGCATGTTTTTAAGCTATTACTACATATGAATGTATAAAAAAGTAAAACATGACATTATTCTGCATCTCTTTAAAAATTACCTAAATGGTTTGGGCATACCTTGTTTAACTGCACTGCACCTAATTGTACTTCACAGATATTGCAAGTTTTTTTTTGGGGGGGGTTGTTTGTTTTGTTTTTTTCCCACAAATTGATGGTCTGTGGCAACCCTGCACCTAGCCAAGCCTATAGGTGCGATTTTTCCAAAAGCTTTTGCTCACTGTGTCTCTGTATCACATTTTGGTAATTCTAGTGGCATTTCAAACTTTTCCATTATTATTGTATTTGTTATGGTGATCAGTGATCTTTCATGTTACTATTTTAATGGTTTTGGTATGTCATGACCAGCTCTCATACAAGACAATGAATATAATGGATAAATACTGAATGTGGTCCAGCTGCTCTACCAACCAGGCACTCCCATCTCTCCTTGGGCCTCCCTGTTCCCTGAGACACAACAATAATTGAAATTAGGCCAATTAATAACCCTACAACGGCCTCTAAGTTTTCAAGTGAAAGAAAGTCCTACTTTAAATTAAAAGCTAGAAATGACTGAACGTAGTGAGGAAGGCATATCAAAAGCCAAGATAGGCTGAAAGCTAGGCCTCTTGTGCCAGTTAGCCAAGCCGTGAATGAAAAGGAAAAGTTATTGAAGGAAATTAGAAGTGCTATTCCAGTGAAGACACATATGATAAGAAAGCAAAATAGCCTTATTACTGATATGAAGAATGTTTTAAGTTGTCTGGATAAGGTCAAACCAGCCACAACATTCCCTGAAGCCAAAGCCTAATCCAGAGCAAGGCCCTAACTCTTCAATTCTATGAAGGCTGAGAGAGGTGAGGAAACTGCAGAAGGAAAATTGGAAGCTAGCAGAGGCTGCTGGTTCATGAGGTTTAAGAAGGCATCTCCACAACATAAAATTTCAAGGTGGCCCTAGCTGATGTGGTTTGTGTCGGCCTGCAAACTGAAAGGTCACTGGTTTCATTCCAAGTCAGGGCACATGCCTGGGTTGCAGGCCAGGCCCCCTGCTGCGGGTATGTGAGAGACAACTAACCCATGTTTTTCTCCCTCCTTTCCCCCCTCTCTAAAAATAAAAATCTAAAAAAAAGGGGGACAAGGTAGAGCATTAAATACTGATGTAGGAGCTGCTGCAAGTTAGCCGGAAGACCTAGCTAAGACAATGAAGGCAGCAATACTAAATAACATATTGTCAATGTAGACAAAGAAGCCTTTTATTAGAAGCTGCCATCTAGGACTTTCATAGCCAGAAAGGAAAACAGAACACAAGGCGTGGCTTCAAGGTCAGGCTGACTCTCTTGTTAGGGACAAATGCAGCTGGTAAAGTCAGTGCTCATATTCCATTCCAAAAACCCTAGGGCCCTTAAGAATTATGCTAAATCAACTCTACCTGTGCTCTATAAATGGAACATCAAAGCCTAGATCTGGGGCATCAAATTCATTTCCACCAGGGGCCACATCAGCCTCCTGGTTGCCTTCAAAGGGCCAAATGTAATTTTAATTCCTTAACAGTTAAGAAGTAGTTACATTTATACAGTCCTAAAATTATTTCGGCCCTTTGAAGGTAACCACGAGGCTGATGTGGCCCCCAGTGAAAATGAGTTTGACACCTCTGACCTAGATGACAACACATCTGTTTACAACATAGTTTACTGAATCTTTAAGCCCACTACTGAGATCTACTGCTCTGGAAAAAACACTCCTTTCAGAGTATTACTGCTACTGACAATGCACCTGGTCAACCGAGAGCTCTGATGGAGGTAGGTGTATAATGAGGTTGGTGTTGTTTTCATGCCTGCTAACAGAGCCACCCTGCAGCCCAGGAACCAAGGAGTAATTCTGACTTTCACATCTTATTATTTAAGAAACACATCTTGTGCCCTGGCTGGTGTGGCTCAGTGGATTGTCTATCAGCCAGTTCAGGTTGTGGGCCAGGTCGCAACCAACTGCTGTTTCTCTGGCACATCATGTTTCTCTCTCTCCTTTCCCCTCTCTCTAAAAATAAATTTAAAAAGAAAAAGAAATATTTTGTAGGGCTATGGCTGTCACAGTGATTCCACTGATGGATGTGAGCAAAGTAACTGAAAACCTCTGGACAGGATTCACCATTCTAGACGCCATTAAGAACATTTGTGATTCATGGGAAGAGGTTAGAATATCAACGTTAACAGGAGTTCGGAAGAAGCTGATACCACCCCTTACGGATAACTTTGAGGGGCTCAAGACTTCAGTGGAGGAAATAACTGCACGTGTGGTGGGAATGGCAAGAGAACGAGAATCACAGGTGGAGCCTGGATGTGTGATGGGACTGCTGCAATCTCCCGATGGAACTTGAGCAGGTGAGCAGTCACTTCCTGTGGATGAGCAGAGAGTGGTTTCTTGAGATGGAATCTATTAGCGTGGAGATGTTTGAAATGACAACAAAGGAGTTAGAACATTACAGATGCCTAGCTAATAAAGCAGTGTCAGGGTTTGAGAGGGCTGACTCCAATTTTGAAAGAAGTTCTAGTGGGGGTAAAATGCTATCATTCAGCATCACGTGTGAGAGAGAAATCATTCATGAAAGGAAGAGTCAATCACTGTGGGAAATTTCATTGCTGTCATTTTAAGAAATTACCACGGCCACTCCAAACTTCAGCCACCACCATCCTGATCAGTCAGCAGCCATCAACATCGAGGCAAGACCTTCCACTAGCTCAGATGAAGGTCAGCATTTTTTAGCAATAAAGTATTTTTCAGTTAGGGTATATACATTATTTTTTAAACATAACTGCTATTGCTTGCACACTTCATTGACTCTAGCGTGAACAACTTTTATATGCACTGGGAAGCCAAAAAATTTGCACGACTCACTTTATTATGACACTGTCTTTAATGCAGTGGTCTGGAACTGAACCCACATATCTCAGAGGTTTGCCTTTTCCTATACTTATCTTACACTTGTATTCATACAATAATTTGACATTTGTCTATATTGATGCAATTCTAGTTTTCATGTAGCTCTAGTTTATTTGAGCTGCTCAATTCCTTTAAATAAATACACATTTATTTACCCATTTTCCTATTAGGTAACATTTAGGTTTTAGCCCTGGCTGGTGTGGCTCAGTGGATTGAGCGCTGGCCTGAGAAACACAGGGTCACTGGTTCAGTTCCCAATCAGGACACATGCCTGGGTTGCTGGCCAGGTCCCCAGCAGGGAGTGTGTGAGAGGCAACCACACACTGATGTTTCCCTCTCTCCCTCCCCCTCCCTCTAAAAATGAATAAATAAAATCTTTTTAAAAATTTACATTTTATTTTCTGGTTTTCACAAACATTGATGTGACAAACATTCTAGTACGTGTCTTCTTATGTCTATATGAAAGAATTTATCTAGGGTAAATCCCTAGTAATAAAGCTGCTAGGTAACAAATCATGTTTTTCACCAAAGTAGTTCTATCAATTTCCACAATCTTTGTGCTCATTATTTTCATACTTGGTATTTTTAATTTTTGCTAACTTAATAGTTTTCAAATGGTATTTGATGGTGTTTTTAATTCATTTCCTTGATTTCCTTCAACGTAACACCCTTTTGTGTTTGTTGGCTATTCAGGTTTCCTCTTTTATGGACTGCCTATTCATGTTCTTTATTTTTTGTAGAAATCCCATACATATTCTGGATACTAATTCTTTGTTGTTTGCATTGCAAATACCTTGGTATATTTTATTGTATGAGGTTTTTATTCCTTTTTTTTTCTTTTCCCTTCCAATCCTCACCCTGGGATATATTTACTGATTTGAGAGAAAGAGAGACAGGAGAAAGAGAGGGAGGGAGGCAAGGAGGGGAGAGACAGAAACATTGATTGGCTCTCTCCCACCTGTGCATTGAACTTGCAACCTAGGTATGTGCCCTGACTGGGAATCAAACCACAACATTTTGGTGCATAGGACTATGCTCCAATTAACCAAGCTGCACAGCAAGAGCACTTTTTTTTTTATTTTAATGTAATCCAACTTACATTACATGAAATGTATTTTCCTAGCTCATTTAAAAAATATCCTTTCCTACCCCAAGATCAGATTTTCTGCCTCCATTTTCTATATGATTAAGTTTTGCTTTTTCAAATTCTGGCTCTTATCTACCTGGGATTTATTTCTGTATATCAGGGATGTTTGTGTACCTATGATGTTTGTATAGCTATGATGTATTTTCCCATCCTTTTCCTTTTAACCTTCCCATTATCTTTTTTATATTTAAATATAAATAGCAGGGGTCCAATCTGAAGATAACCATCTTTTTTACTATGTGAGTTAGCCCATTTCTGCTTATTGTGATTACTGATCATTACTTCTAAAACAGAGTATTCTTAAAGCTCTATGAATCTGTTGATTTCTCCTGGTAATTCTGTATATTTTGCTTTATGTATTTTGATACTGATATTAGATACAAACTAGTTAAGGAGTTTATCTTCCTAGTATCCCGTTCATTTTATCATAGTGTAGTGACCTTTTGCCCTAACAATGCTTTATACTTTATAGTATAATAGTTCCTCTGCCACACAAGCTTTCTTCTGGTGAACATTTGCCTAGTGTATTTACCCATTTATTTTCAATTTCTTTATGCCCTTATGTTTAGGTTGTGTCTCTGATAAATAGCTTATGGGTAGATTTTAGTTTATCATCCAACCTGTGTCTTTAACTTTTAGTTGTATGAACTTTTACTAGAAATTTAGCCATATACATTTTTTTAAATGTTCTGAATGAGGCATGATTTTTCTTTTTTTTAAAGATTTTATTTATTTATTTTTAGAGAGGGAAGGGAGGGAGATAGAGAGAAAGAGAGAAAAACATCAATGTGCGGTTGCTGGGGGTTATGGCCTGCAACCCAGGCATGTACCCTGGCTGGGAATCGAACCTGCGACACTTTGGTTCACAGCCCACGCTCTATCCACTGAGCTATGCCAGCCAGGGCAGCCATATACATTCTAATCTATTTATATTTATTGTGATTACTGACCCACTTAGTTTCATTTCTGCCACCTTATTTTGTACTACTGACTATGGTTTTTTTATTTGTACATTTTTTATTATGAAACATTTAAAATATAAAGGTAAGACCAGAACTTAATATGAGAAATACTCAGGTTTATCAAATCTTAACATTATCATATTTGCTCCAGAAAAATTTTTAAAAGAAATAAAACATTGCAGGTGCAACTGAAATATCACCCTGATGTCATTACCCCTATCCCTAGAGAAACAAATTCATAAATTGAATGTTTATTGTTGTCACCCACATTTTTATTCTTTAACAGATTTACATTATCTATGAACAATATACAATACTGTTTGAGGTTAACTTCACAAGAGCAGTTGCACTGATTGACATTTCCAGCAGCAGCATGTCCTGAGCAATCTTGGTTATTGGCAGGCTTACTCCCTACATCATAGGTCTGTCTCCTCAAGAACTATACTCACGCCTGCAACACCCCTCTGTTCTGTATCATTTTAGCCCTGTCTAATGGATCATTCCTATCAGCATACAAACATGCTCTGGTATTTTTTATCTTAAAAACAAAACCAAAACACACATCAACCTAATATCCCCTTCCAGCTATTGACACTTTTTTTACTTTTCAATGCAAAGTTTCTTGAAAAAAGTGTTTCTACTGTTTTCTTCACTTCACATTCTTCCCTCCACCCATTCTACTGACACCACGTAAAGTGTTTGATTACTTCCACATTATCTTGATCTTGCAGATGACATTCAACACAATACTGCCTCCTTTTGGAAAAGTCTTCCCTTAGTTTCCTTGACATTGCACTCCTATATCCCTGACATTTTATTTTCAATTCTCCTTTGCCCTGGGTATGTTCCTCAACTTAACTTCTAAAAGCTGGATTAACCTCAGAGCCCTCTTCTAGGCTCCTTTCTTGTCAACAGTATGGCAGAAGATGCTACCTGGCCACTGAACTCATTCTCCCCTTTTAGCTACAGCCTGGCACATAACTGGCTAGCTACTCTTCATTTCTCAGAAGCCTCTGCAATTATCCATGACCATATGACAAGGCTCTCACAACAGAATGTAAATAAAATTGGTATGTGCCATTTTCTGGCCAAAGCTTGTCTTTCCTTTATACTTTTTCCTCTTACCATGCATGGGTCAGAGGACTGAGAAAAGTCAGAAGAGGCTACCACCTACCTTTGATAAAACAGACCACAACCCAAGTGCAACAGAAATAACAATATGGGAGGAAAATGATCCTTGAATGATTATGAAGCAAAGCCCCCTGATGACCAGGAATATAGACTGTTACACAAGAGAGAAATAAAGGTCCATCTTGTTTGAGCCATTATCCTTGTTTCTTTGCTATGGAAGCTTAGCCTTTCAACCTAACTCATATGTGTACTCCATGGGTGACCTCATCTAGTCCCTTGTCTTTAATGATCACTTTTGCAAAGTACTTTTAAATCCAGAGCCAGATCTCGAGCTCTGACTTCCTTCCAGAACTACAGACTTACATGTCCAACTGTTTCCTTGACATATCCACACGGATGTCCAAAAGTTAATTGCAAACTAACAACTAACAAAACAGAATTTCTGATTCTTCCTATCCTGAGCTCTAAGCCCAAAGCTTTCTCAGTTTTTCTTTACTCCAATCACCATTCAAGGTATGCTGTCTCTACCTCTAAAACATACCCCATTGTCCTCCTCTCCAAGTCAGTCCGGCCTCCTCTCAGTTCCCAGAACACATGGAGCTCATTCCTGCCTCAGAGCATTTGTACTACCAGTTCTCTCGGGGTAGAATGCAGCTCCTTTTATCTTGATAGTGCTAGCTCTGTGGCCTCATTCTGGTCTCAGATTCCATCTTCTTAGGCTGTCCCTTGGTGATCTGCTCCCACATTGCTATTTAAATTCCCTGCACAGAACTTACTGCTAGCTGATACTTCTTTTTTTATTTACTTACTCAACAAACATTTACTAAATTCCAAACCATATTCCAGGTACTGACCTAGACATAGATACAGCTATTTACAAAAAAAAAGTGGGCTTCCATCCTAATATGTATAGTAAAGCAAATGGTGATAAATGCTAGAGAAAAAATAAAGGCATGGGGATGGGAGTGCAGGCACCAGGGACTACAATCTTAAGTGGGATGGTCAAATAAAGTTTCACTAAGAGGCCAACTGATTAAAAACCTAAAAGAGCCCTGACTGGCGTGGCTCAGTGGGTTGGGCATTGTCCTGCAAACAGAAAGGTCACCGGTTCAATTCCTGGTCAGGGCACATGCCGGGTTGTGGGCCATGTCCCTGGTTGGAGATGTGCAAGAGGCCACTGATTGATGTTTCTTTCCTCTTTCTCCCTCTCTTCCCCTCTCTCTTAAAATAAATAAGATATTAAAGGAACAAAACAAAACAAAAAACAACCCTGAAAGAGATGAGAAAGCAGAATAGGTGGGAATATGTGGGAAGAGGTTTCCAGGCAGAGAAGCAACAAAGACACCGAACTGGGAATATATTTGACAATAAGGAGAACAATATAAATGGAAGAGTGATGGAAGAGAGCAGGACGTGAACGTAAAGAGGTAATGGGACCTAGATTACCCATGGCCACGTATACAGGAAGCCATTGGAGGAACCTGAACAGAGGTATTTTGAAAATACACTATATGGGTCAAGGATGAAAGACGGGGAACCAAATTGTAAGCAAAATAATGCTGCTTCTTCAATTTTCATAAAACCAGCCTCCTCTTGACATTTAAGCCGAAGTCAGAATGGCATCCTCTCAGAGGACTCCCCTACCCACCTGATCTAAAGAGAGGTGACTGCCTAGGGATGGTGAGAAGCAGTTGAATTTGCAGGTGTTCCAGCATAGACCTAACAGACTTGCAGGATCAGATACAGAGAGGGAATGAAAGAGAGGTCCAAGAATGTTCTGAAGTTTTAGCCCAAGCAATTAAAAGGCCAGCAATGAAATTTATTGAGATGGGAAAAGCTGATGAACATTTGAGAGAACTAAATCTGAAATCAGGTTTTAGATAGTCAGTTAAAGACTTATCTATTAGATAGTCTATTATATCTGTCAATAGAATTAACTGTCTATTAATAGTCTATTTATTAGATATTTAATAGGTATAAAGTGGACCCACAAGGGAATATGCCAGTCTGGATTCAAGAGAGATAATACAAGCTGAAGATGTAAACTTGGGAATCATAAGCATATGGGTAGTATTTAAAAATGGTATTTAAATATTGGACGGAATCCCTAAATAAGACCACCTCCAGCTTCCACTCTCATCACAGTATCCAAAAAGTATCTAGAATAATCTTTTTAAAACAAAATATAAGATCAAATCACTCCTCTTTAATATCGTCTCTGCACTGGGAATAAAACTTAACCATGGCCTATAAAGCTCTAAATCATCTGACTCATCTATCTCTCTAGGCCTGAGTCCCATGACTTTGTCTTCCTTTCTTGAAGGGCACCATATTTTCTTGCCTCCTCACCTTTGGACAGGGTCTTCTTTGCCTAGAATCCTCTTCCCTGGCCTCTATATGTTACCTCCTGCTGATCCTGCAGCTCTAAATTTCAAGGTCATCTGCTGAGGCCTTTCTGTAACATCCAACCTAAACGTTTCCTCTGTCAAGTTACCTCTTTCAAAACACCTTCCTCAACTGAGAGACTGAGACTGATTTACTGTGTGTCTGCTCCAGTAGACAGTGAAGATAGTAAGCTCCATGGGTGCGGGGACTTTGTGTTGTTCAGTGCTCTCAATGCTGAGAGCCTAGCACAGTGCCTGGCAAAGAACGGACTTCAAAAGTATTCTTTGAATAAATTGAGACAACAGTCTATTGTGCAACATGCAGTTTGTCTCATTATACATAGAATAATGACAAAAAAAACCCACTTCAAAACTGTCAAACAAATTAGACAGTTCTGGGTTTCACCCCTCAGCACTGCTTTCATTCATTCACCAAATTTTGTATGTACTTCAAAGGAATTCTTTAATTTACAGTCATAGTTTAATGGAGCCTTTAGGGAAAATTTAATTCTCAGCTGAGAGAGGAGAGCAAAGTTGGTGAACACTTTTCTGTCCTAGGTTACTCAGTGGCAGAGCTGTCATGTAAACCCAAGTCCCTGATTTATTACAGTTTAGCGCTTTTTGCAAAACCAGTTTTTGTCTGGTACTTTCCTCTGAAGCAGTAAGAAGTGATACAAGACCACTATCATCCCAAAAGACACTGTTCACTTTGTGCAGGTATTTTTTAATGAAATGCAACAATCCACTACACACATACATATAAAATCATGCTGTCTCTACTTAAAAACTGGGCAGCTGTTATTGAAAGTGAAAATCAGACATATGAGTACTGTTTACAAACGAGCATCCCAGTAGTTAGTAGTAAACTTAAGTCATCAAAAATAGTCTTCTTCATTAAGGACCATTTAACAGTAAGTAATGTGATTTTAGGAACAGCACCACTCCTCTTCCCCCCAAAAAAGGAAAACTGAAAAAGTAGCACTAATTGAAGAAAACAACTTTTTCACGTTGCTTTTAGACATAAGACCCTCAATATTCTGAGAAGCCAGAACATTTCGTAACAAGAAACTAAAGGAACTTCCTTTTACTTGATTCACAGTGTACTCCGCCCACACCGAAAAGCGTTGCTTACGCAAACAGACATTAACTCGCATACGCTTCACCAAACGATTTTGGACCAGTGGACAATCCCCCCAATGACCTCGCGTGAGGAAGCCGCCTTCTCCCTCCCTGCAGAGTCGAGGAGCAGAGCGAAGCACGCAAGGGGCGCCTGCCTCACCGGCGCCCCGTAGGAGGCCCTTGCAGGCCCCTGCAAGCCCACCAGCCCCACCACAGCCCCTGAGACCCGGCAGGCTCCCCGCCGGCGCCCCCTCTGCTACCTTTCCGCCGGAAGAAGGACATGGCAGGGCCCGGGTCGGGTCGAAGGGCGCGGGGGGAATGTCGCGGGGAGGGCCCGGCTCCCCTCATTCAGCAACAGGCCCGGACGTCCGGGTCCGCAGCGGCTGCCGCACTAGCCCGAAAAGAGACCCTTCCTCCAGGTGTGGGCCCCACAGCCTCCTCGAGATGCCCAGAAAGGCCCTGCCGCCATATTATCAACAAGCCGCCAGCCCGGAGTTCCGGTCCTTCCCCGCGCGAGGCTTCACGGGAGGCCGAGCTGCCGGCCCCGCCCCCGTCCCAGGGTGTTGGGGCGCGCGCTCCTTCCCGCGCCGCCCGCGTGCCCCTGCACTTGTGCAGCGTACGCCACTACCCACTGACCTAGGAACCTGGCGGCAGTTCTGCGGTGGCTGGCGCTAGCCCTCGGTGGAGTGGTGCAGGCCCAGTTCCTGAGGACTAATCCTCCGGGGGCGGGAGCCTCGAGCTGGGATCGCGCGCCGCCATCCCAGGGTCGAGCATTCAGCTGCAGACACCGTCCGGAGCGTACCGTCCTAAAAGAGCAGGGCTAAGACCGCCGCGCTCCGGCCAGCCCCTCCCGTTTCTCGGTTTGAGTCTGGCTAAAAGGCCCTTGCGCGCCTGAGAAGCTTTACCCTTCACCGCCTTCCCTGCTCTTCCAGGAAAGCCGGCGCCCCCACCCCCACCGCGGGGTGAAGGCGACCAGGGTCTCTGGGTGGAGACTAAGAGGCATAACCTTTTTTATGCGACTTCACTGGCTCCCTCCATCAATGACCTTGACAATGAAAAAAGATTGGACTTGTTTTCAGAACGCAAGCCCTGCGAATGCTCAGGTTCGAGAGGCACATAAAAGTCTCGCCAATATTTACCCAGCAAACTCCGGTGAATTATCCTTCAAGCCTTGTTCAAATGCCATTTTCCTGTGAATCTGATGACAGTCTATTTGCCCCTAAAACAAAGGGAAACAAGCCTCCCCAATTTTACTGCCCTTACCACCCCATGACTATACCTAGGGACCAGGTAATGATTGTATCCTTGAGTTCCTGCTGCCAAGGAGCCTGGAAGATCACAGCAGCTACATAAAGGCAGACTGGGTTTTTAAAATCTATGAAGTCCATCAGGTGGCAGACAAGGAAACTGAGGTCCAGAGATAGCAGGCAACTTATCAACATTATTCAGTGTGTCAGCGTAATTCAGTTAGTCAGTGAGACTAACTACAGCTGGGGCTCTTTTCACCATATAATTACAGCAAATTAATTGATTTGTCTACTTTGGTTTTGTTACCAAACTCAAGGGGTTCACCTCTTGGGGTGCTCTGTTAAAAAATGAGCTCTGTCTGTCACAAGGTAGTTTTTGTTACCAGCAGGAACTCAGTTCTTGAAGGAAAGACTTCCATCAAGAGGCAAAGTGCAGCGAGGCGGGCAAGGATGTGTTGGTGGTGCACTCAGAAGGGACTCCATGGGCACCTTAGAGTGGGAATTCCTCCTCCGTTGCCATACGCAGGTATTCGTGGGCTCTTTTTTCCTGGATTTCTGCTTCTGTCCTTTCAGCACCCCTCTGTCACTTGTCTGTTCACGTGGTGTGTGACTGGAACTGGTGGCCTATGTGGCTGAACAGTGTGCTGAGATTGAATCAGAAATTTGGTGACCACAAGTCTGGGTGTGGTGAGGCATGTCCAGTTTAGATTTGCCTTATGCTCTGTAGACATGCAGGAATGCAATAGGATAATCTATTCTCTTTCCCTTTTTTTGACTGCCCTGGCTCATATCTAACAAGCTACCTATCTTAACCATTTTGCTTCCTTGTAGCAAGTAAGGGAGACAGGATTTATGTCCGAAGCTCTGTCTCCCTGAAGGGAAACTTAGCTGTTGTTTCTATACTCTATGTGCTCAAATACATGCTAATTTCTTCTTGGCAGTTGGCTAGTTTACCAGGTTGGGCTCCTGTTGGTCTTATCCCTTTTACAGCTGGTCTGCAAAATACTATGCTGCATTTTACATTTTTACATTTAGCAAGAATAGCATTTAGTAAGAATGGCCCAGACCTTGAGATCTTTGTCTTAACTAACAATGCGTGGCATTTAAAGTACTCACAGTTGATATTTATTGAAAGTTTACTATGCACAGGTATTGTACTAACCCCTCCAGATTAAGGACAGTCTTTGGAGTCAGTCTTGGTATGGAGAAAACTAGGCACATAAAAATAACCTGCCCAGTGCTCTGGTCAGTGTGGCTCTGTTGGTTGGAGCGTCGCCCCATAACTAGAAGGTCATGGGCTGGGTTCCAGGTCAGGGCACATGCCCAGGTTGCAGGTCTTATCTCAGGTCCAGGCCCAGGTGCCTATAATCCCCTCTTCAGCCATGTGCAGGAGGCAACTAATTGATGCTTCTCTCTCGTGTGAGTGTTCCTCTCTCTCTTTTCTCCTCTCTCTAAAAGCAATGGAAAAATATCTTTGGGTGAGGATACAAATGATAATAACAGTAAAATAACCTGCCCAAGGTCACAAGCTAGAGAATGGGCTTCCAGAACCCAAGGTCAAGCCTGTCCTTGGGCAAGGGGAGTGCGTCTCAGCAGGAGCAAGAGACACTGGCCAAGGCTCTCCATGCCCCACTATATCCTCAACCTGAAATGGTGCTGAGAATGGATGTCTGTTTGGTTGTGCCCTCCAGGAGATGTTGCAGAGGGTTCTGAATCGTGCCCCTGGGGGTCAGAGAAGCCCCTGGAAACCAGCCTGCACAGGAGCAACCACTCTGCTGTCTGTGACCAATAAAACCACAGATCACGGCCCACTTCTCCCCTCCAACCAAAATGGAAACTTGCAATGAAGTTAAGGAGGAGCAGGGCTGGGGTGCTAAGTGGGATTTCTCTGCCGGGCCAGTGTAAGGGGAGAAATGCTATAAGCACAGGCGGTTAGATGCTCTAAGCCAAAGAGTGCAGTGCCCTTCTGTCTCTCATTCATTTCAGGAATCCAATCTTTTGGTAGTCTCTGTTTTCTGTTGGGAGGGAAGAGTGTAAGAAATGCCCTGAAAATTCCGGGATAGGAACAATGAACTAGGGGTATGGGAGGAGCACTTTAGTTTCTCTAGACTTTCTCAAGTGTTTCCTCATTCTCTCCAACTAGGTGTAGAATCAATGTAATAGCAGTGTGCTACCCACCTTCCAATATGATTGCTTCCCTGGAGCCCCTCCTGGCAGAATTCCAGAACTGCCTTTGTCACACCAGGCAGCCAGCTACATCTTAGTAGGGCACACCTCCAGTGTTTATGAAATACTTGTCATGTGCTCTCCCCTTATCACGTGCTTTATAATCACAGCCTCACTTAATCCTTTACCTTCTCCCCTATGAAAGACCCTATGAGGCAGCTACCATCATTACCCTCAAATCTCAGGTGATGACCCTGAGGTCCCAAGTGATTTACCCAGGATCCCAAGACTAGTAAAGGACTGAAACAGGATTTCAATCACTGTCAGTCTGACTCCAAAGCCATTTCCTCCCAGCTCTCTCTCCACCTCCAGCTAATACCCATTTATCCAGTGTTCCAGCATGGGGGATCTATTTATTGGGCAAGTATAAGGCAATGAGTGATATCCAGCTATGCATGTGCCTTCTGAATCATCATCCATTAAAGTGTGTATATACCTGGGGAAGCTTTAAGAGTTTAATCACTTTAATCACTTTTGAAATTTGGTGATCCACATATGAATAAAGTTAAAATAAAACAAGAATACTCCATTAGCCTGAATACCTAGTTGTGGCAAACTAATACTCTACATTGCATTTCCAAGTTAATTTGTTAGAGTCACTTTAATTTACATGTAAAACAAAATACATTTTTATGAGAAGGAGTTTCTTTAATTATGTTCCTGATTTTAAGGGAATCCTCACAGTCTTTTTATACCAATTGTATCAGTAACAACAAACCAATGAGGTAAAATCAGCAAGTCAGTTATCAAAACACCAATTAATAAAGTTAATCTGTGGCCCTGGCTGGTGTGACTCAGTGGATTGAGCACCAGACTGAAAACCAAAGGGTTGCCAGTTCAATATCCACTCAGGGTACATGTGTGAGTTGCAAGCCAGGTCCCCAATAGGGGATGCATGAGAGGTAGCCACACATTGATGTTTCTCTCCCTCTCCCTCTCTAAAAATAAATAACTAAAATCTTTAAAAAGTAAAAATAAAGTTAATCTATAACAAACTGATTACAAATCTAATGAACTATATTCTACTACAAATATTCTAACATGTAATTTCTATATCAATCATTCATAACCTCAAAGAGACTATTCAAACAAGTCTTTATGCCTTTTTATAAAACAGGTAACTCAGTTTTATGACAAGAGCCAAAATACATACAGGATAGGTAAAAGTAGGTTTACAGCTGTGAGTATGTGAAACACAGTTTATTCTTGTATTATTACTTAGTATTATATTATTTTCCATATGAGCAACTGTAAACCTACTTTTGTCCCTGCATATTGATGTCTTAAAATTCTCAACTGTCTAAACAAAGGCTAATTCTTTTTTCTGAAATGAGCACTTTATTAAGTTACTATCAATTATTTTTTATAAGTAAACATAGTCAGGCTAAATAGTTAACTGAAAAGAAGTAGAGAGTAAAAGGTGATTTTTAAAAAGATATATTATAGCTCTGGCTGGGTTGCTCAGTTGTTTATAGCGTCACTTCCATACCCCAAAACACTGTGGGTTCAATTCCCGGTCAAGGCACATACCTAGATTTCAGGTTCGATCCCCAGTTGGGGTGCATATGAGAGGCAATTGACTAATGTTTCTCTCCCTTCTCTTTCTAAAAATTAGTGAAACATATCCTTGGGTGAGAATTTTAAAAATACAATAAAATAAAAAGATGTACTAAACTTTTGTAGGCATGCCTAAATTTCAAATATACTACACACAACTTTTTATTTATTTATTTATTTATTTATTTATTTATTCATTTATTCCCTTATAACTATTTTTAATTTAAATTTTTTTCAGTTACACTTGACATACAAAATTAGTTTCAGGTGTATGATACAGTAATTACACATTTGTATAACTTATGAAGTGATCCACTGATAAGTCCAGTACCCATCTGGTGCCATATATAGTTATTGCAATATTATTGTCTAGGTTCCCTATGCTGTGTTGTATATCCCCAGGACTGTTTTTATAACTAGCAATTTACATCTTAATCCCTTACCCCTTTTCACCTATCTCTCCAACCCTGCTCCCATCTGGCAGCCATCAAAATGTTTTCTGTATCTGTGGGTTTGTTTGATTTGTATTTGTTTATTTATTTTATTGTTTAGATTCCACATATAAGTGAAGTCATATGATATTTGTCTTTCTTTGATTTGTTTTACTTAGTTTAATACTCCCAGGTCTATCCATGTTGTCACAAATGGCAAGATGTCAAGCTTTTTATGACTGAGTGATATTCCATTGTTCTTATGTACCGTAACTTTTTATCCACTTGTCTTTTGATGGGCACTATGGTTGCTTCCATATCTTGGCTATTGTAAATTATGCTGCAATAAACTTAGGCATGCATATATCTTTTCAAATTAGTGTTTTAAATTTCTTCAGATAAATATCCCAAAGTGGGACTGCTCGGTCATATGGTGGTTCCATTTTTAATTTTTTGAGGACCCTTTATACTGTTTTTCCATAGTGGCTGCACTAACCTGCATTCCCACCAACAGTGTACAAAGGTTCCCTTTTCTCCACATCCTTGCTAATATTTGTTTGTTAATTTATTAATGATAGTTATTGTGACAGGTGTGAAGTGATATTTCATTATGGTTTTAATTTGCATTTCTCTGATGATTAGTGATGCTGAGACTATTTTTATATGTCTGTTGGCCATCTGTATGTCCTCTTTGGAGAAATGTCTGTGCAGGTCCTCTGCCCATTTTTCAATCAGATCATTTGTTTTGTGGTGTTCACCTGTATGAGTTCCTTACATATTTGGGATATTAACCCCTTATCAGATGTATCATTAATGAATACCTTCTTTGTTCAGGAGATCATCTTTTCATTGTGTTAATGGTTTCCTTCACTGTGGAAAAACTCTTTAGTTTGATATATTCCCCTTTGTTTATTTTTTTCTTTTGTTTTCCCTGCCTGAGGAAATATATCTGAAGAATATCACTAAGAGTGATGTCAGAGAGATTACTGACTATGTTTTCTTCTAGGAGTTTTATAGTTTCAGGCCTTACATTTAAGTCTCCAGTACATATTGAATTTTGTATGTGGTGTAAGAAATTGATACAGCTTTCTTCTTTGGCATGTGTCTGTCCAGTTTTCTCAATGGCATGTATTGAAGAAGCTGTCTTTACCCCTTTTACCTCATATAATCCATTGTATATTTTTGCTTTCTTTGTTATAGATTAATTGAACATATGGGTATACATTTATTTATGGCTCTCTGTTTTGTTCCATTGACCTATGTGTCTGCTTTTATGCCATTACTATGCTTGCTGTTTTGATTACTATAGCCTCATAGTATAGTGTGATATCAGGTACTGTGAGATCTCCAAATTTGTTCTTCTTTCTCAATATTGCTTTGGCTACTGGGGGTGTTTTGTGATTCCATATAAATTTTAGGATTATTTGTTCTACTTCTGTGAAAAAATTCCATTGGTATTTTGATAGGGATTGCATTGAATCTGTAGATTGCTTGGGTAGTATAGACATTTTAATGATGCTAATTCTTCCTATCCATAAAAACAGTATATGTTTTTATTTATCTGTATCTTTTTCAATTTCTTTCTTCAGTGTGTTATGATTTTCTGAGTACAGGTGTTTAAGCTCTCTGGTTAAATTTGTTCCTAGGTATTTTTTTGATGCAATTGTAAATTGTAATGCTTTTTAAATTTCTCTTTCTGATAGTTGCTAATGGTGTATAAAAATGCAACTGATTTCTGAATATTAATTTGTATCCTGCTACTTTACTGAATTCGTTTATCAGTTCTAATACATTTTTGGTGGAATCTTTAGAGCTTTCTCTATATATTATCATTTCATCTGCAAAGAATAAAGTTTTATGTCTTCCTTTCCAATCTAAGCACCTTTTATTTCTTCTTATTCTCTGATTGCTGTGGCTAAAACTTCTAATACTGTATTGAATAAAAGTGGTGAAAGTGGACATCCTTGTCTTGTTCTTGATCTTAAGGAAAATGCTTTTAGCTTTTCACCATTGGGTATGATGTTAGTTGTGGGTGTGTTATCTATGGCCTTTATTGTATTGAGGTATGTTTTCTCTATTCCTAATTTGCTGGGAGTTTTTATCATAAATGGAAGCTGGATTTTGTCGGATTCTTTTTCACATCTATGGATACAATCATGTGATTTTTAGTCAACATTTTGTTTATGTCGTGTGTCACATTAATTGACTTGTGGATCTTGAACCAATCTTGTATCACAGGAATAAATTCCACTTGCTCATGGTATATGAGCTTTTTAATGTATTACTACTGAATATGGTTTGCTACTTAATATTTTTGAGGATTTTTGCATATATGTTCATCACATTGGTTTATACTTCTCTCTCTCTTTTGTAGTGTATTTGTTTTGTTTTAGAACCTCAGGGTAATGGTGGTCTTTGTAAAATATTGATTGAACATTAGGTAAAATTTACCTGTGAATCTATCTCATCCAGGACTTTTGTTTGTTGAGAGTTTTTTTTATTACAAATTCAATTCTGTTAGTAGTTATTGGCCTGTTCAGATTTTCTTCTTGACTCAGCCTTGGAAGAATGTATGTTTCCAGAAATGTATCTATTTCCTCCAAGTTGGTCAATTTGTTGGCATACCACTGTAATTTGTTCATAGTATTTTCTTATAATCCTTAGAATTTCTGTGGTGTCACTTGTTACTTCTCCCCTTTCATTTCTGATTTTATTTATTTGGGTCCTCTCTCTTTCTTTGATGAGTCTTGTTAAAAGTTTCTTTTCAAAGAACCAGATCTTGGTTTTATTGATCTTTGTATTGTTCTTTAGACTCTATACCATTTTTTTCTTTGTTAAAACTTTTTAAAATTGAATTTATTAGGGTGACATTTGTTAATAAAGTTATATAGGTATCAGGTGTACCATTGTATAATAGATCATCTGTATATTGCATTGTGTGTTCACCTATATTGTTTATTTTTACTCTAATTATTATTATTTTCTTCCTTCTACTCACAACAAAGGCTACTGCTTCAGCCAGTGTAGGTGCACTTTCAAAACCATTTGCATCAATAGTTTTATAAAATTTATCTTTTAAAAATTGTGACCTTTGATTTTAGCTTTAATCAAAGCCGAACCAAAGCAATCTGGGTTTAACATAATTTATGTCTTTTATAGTCTCCAATCATGTGAGATAAATGGGGGTTTATTGCACATTTTTCTCATCAAAGGTACTCAAAATAAATAGTCAGGATATTATAACAATAATAATATTTTAAAATTTCTATAGCAGAGACTTCCACTTCTAGGAACAGTGGAACAGGTAATTTGGACTACCCACCTGTTGAGGAAAACTAAAAGTGAACAAAATATCAATAGACATTGAGGCAATAAGAAGGTAATGAAGATAAAAAATTAATTAATTTAAAAAGAAGCTAATGAAGAATTACCAAGCAAAGACAGAAAAGATAAAAAATCAAGCAAATTAAGTACCACATTTGAAGTCTCTTGCTCTAGGATAATTCAGTATTCATGAAAAAGAGATTGAGAAACTAAAATAAGTAATGCTTTTGACAGCTTCACAGATTAGAACACAAAAATTAGATCCCACAGCCTGTTTTGGGTTTGATTCTCAAAAACTACACAAAGGAAACCAGACCTTGCAGGGATTGCAACCTGGCCTCAAGTCAGCTGTGTGGCCTAGGAAATTTAAATCCCTGCCTGTAAATTAAGAAAATCTTGATTGCTAGTGCCCTCTGGTGGCTGACGGGAGGAAATGAAAATCCTCTTGCAGTAAGATCACTCAAGTTCTCAAATTATTTCCATGAACAATGTTTCAAGCATAATGTCTGGCACACAATCACCCTCATCAGGCATATGAGGAGATAAGATGTTAGGAAAAAGAGCCACAAGAAATGACGAGCAATAGAAAGAGTCACACAGAGCTCCAGATAGTAGAATTATTAGACATAGATTTTAAAATAACTGTGTTTGTATGTTCAAGGAGATAAAAGATAAAATCAAAATTTTGACAGAGAATTGGACACTATAAAAACTGACAGAGTAGATATGGGAAAGAGGCAATTAGAAATTCTAGAACTGAATCAAAGTACTGAATAGATGAGTCTGTAAGCAGAGTTATAACTAAAGAGAATTTGTGAACTGGAAGACAGATGAGAAGAAAATATCCAAAATGAAGCATGTAGTGAGGTTAGGAGACAGGGAAAATACAATGGGGAGGTTTACCATATGTTTGATCAAAGTCCCAGAAGGGGAGAAGAGAGAGAATGAATGTAGTAGAGGAAAATATTTGAAAAATTAATGGCTAACAATTATTCCTGCCAGAAACTGACAGAAACCGACCCATTAATTCAGGAGTCACTATGAACCCCAAACAAAATAAAGGAAAATAAATCTTTACCTATATTACTAATAACAATACTTCAGGAAAGAAAAGCAAAGGAAATTATTAAAAATAGCTGGGGTGGGGGAAACTTATTACCTTCCAAGGAATGGCACTCAGGCAGGCAGCTGATTTTTTCAACAATTTCAGTGGAAGCCAGAAGCTTATGAAATTAAGTCTTCAATGTGCTGGAAAAAGTAACTACCAACCAGGAATCCTGTACTCATCAAAATATCTTTTTGTTTGTTTGTTTGTGTTTTTTTATGTTAATATGCTGCATTTTATTTTTAAATGTATTTTATTGATTATGCTATTACAGTTGTCCCATTTCCCCCTTTTATTCCCCTCCACCCTGCACAGCCCCTCCCACCCACATTCCCTGCCCTTCCTTAGTTCATGTCCGCGGGTCCTACTTATAAATTCTTTGGCTTCTACATTTTCTATACTATTCTTAACTTCCTCCTGTCTATTTTGTGCCTACCATTTATGCTACTTATTCACTGTACCTTTTCCCCTATTCTCTCCCCTCCCTGTCCCCACTGATAACCCTCCATGTGATCTCCATTTCTGTGATTCTGTTCCTGTTCTAGTTGTTTGCTTAGTTTCTTTTTAGTTTTGTTTTAGGTTTGGTTGTTGATAGTTGTGAGTTTTTTGTCATTTTACTGTTCCTATTTTTGATTTTCTTATTTTTCTTAGGTAAGTCCCTTTAACATTTCATTTAATAAGGGCATGGTGATGATGAACTCCTTTACCTTGACCTTATCTGGGAAGCACTTTATCTGTCCTTCCATTCTAAATGATAGCTTTGCTGGATAGAGTAATCTTGAATGTAGCCTTTCATGACTTGGAATACTTTTTCCCTTCCCCTTCTTGCCTGCAAAGTTTCTTTTGAGAAATCACATGGTGGTCTTATAGGAAATCCTTTGCAGGTAACTCTCTCCTTTTCTCTTGCTGCTTTTAAAGAGAAGGATTCTTTCCTTCTCTTTGGTCTTGGGTAATGTAATTATGTATCTTGGTGTGTGCTTCCTTGGGTCCAACTTCTTTGGGAGTCTCTGAGCTTCCTGGACTTCCTGGAAGTCAATTTCCTTTGCCAGATTGGGGAAGTTTGCCTTCATTATGTTTTCAAATAAGTTTTCAATTTCTTGCTCTTATTCTTCTCCTTCTGGCATCCCTATGCTTCAGATGTTGGAACATTTAAAGTTGTCCTGGAGGTTCCTAAGAAGGGGCCTGGAGGCCCCTTCTCTCTCCATTTTTTTGAATTCTCATTTCTGCATTCTGTTCTGGTTCAATGTTTATTTCTTCCTTCTAATCCAAACTTTTGATTTGAGTCCCAATTTCCTTCCCGTCACTGTTGGTTGTTGGTTCCCTGTGCATTTTCCTTTATTTCCCTTTTCATAGAACTTCACTTTTTCTTCTATTTTTCAACCATACACAACCAATTCTTTGAGCATTCTGACTACCAGTGTTTTGAACTGTGCATCTGATAGGTTGGCTCTTTGCTGCTTAGTTGTATTTTTTGTGGAACTTTGATTTATTCTTTAACTTGGGCAATTTTTTTTTTGTCTAGGTACACCTGTTATGTAGTAAGGGGTGGGGCCTTAGGTATTTGTCAGAGCCAGGCAACCCATGTTGCTGCTTGCTGTATGTGGGGAAGGGGTCCCAGAGGGAACAGTGGTACTTGTTCAGCTCTCTGCTGGCTTTCAGTCACTTCCTCCACTAGCCACAAGCAAAGTAAACCTTTCTGGTACTGGTTCCTGGGTGATGGGCTTGTGTATGTTCTAGGACCCCGTGGGTCTCTCCCACGACCTCTCCTGTGAGGCTGGGAGTTTCTCCCCCTGCCTCAACTCCCACAGGAATTTTCAGTCAGAGGTTTGGGGCTTTATTTCCCCATGCTAGAACCCTGAGTTGTGTGGTCTATCTCCCTCCCTAGTTGTTCCTCTCTGTTTATCCACACATAAATGTGGGAACTCCTGCTCCGCCAGCTGCCACCTTGCCTGCCCTGATCCTCCAGCCACCACCTTGCCGTGAGTCCTTGCCACCCAGCCACCTGTCTCTGCCCCTTCTACCAGTCTGTAGGAATGTTTCTCCTGTAACTCCTTGGTGTTTCTGTCAGTTCTGATTGTTTTTTGTTTTTAAATTTGTTGTTTTCCTTCCTTTGGTTGTGCAAGGAGGCACAGTGTATCTACCTACACCTCCATATTGGCCAGTCAAAATATCTTCAAAGATGGCAGAAGACATTTTCAGACATAGAAAAATTGTCACCAGCAAAATTCACTAAAGGATACTCTAAAGAATTTACTTCAGACAGGAGGAAAGTGATATCAGCTGGAAAGTCTAAGAAATAAGATATTATAAATAGCAAAGAAAGAGGTGAATATGTGGACTAGTGTAAAGAAACATTTAATAATAATATGAAAGTCACCAACTGTGAAATTAGGGGACACAGTCCAAACAAGATCAACTTCATCTCTGGAACCAGTTGCAAGTTGGGGAGGTCCCCACTACCAACCCTAGGTTTGATAATTTGCTAGAAGGACTTCCAAAACTCACCGAAAGCTATATATTCATGGTTACAGTTTATTACAGCTAAAGGATAAGAATAGGGACCAGCCAAGGAAAGAAAGGCACAGGGAAGTATCAAGCACAGACCTTCCCGTTGTCCTCTCCCCATGGAGTCAGGACAGCATTCCTTTCCTGGCTCTAATAAATGATGATATACATGGAGTATGGCCAATCAGGGAAACTCAACCAAACCTTGGTGCTGAGAGTCTTTACTGGGGTTCTATGCCATAACATGATTGACTGCCCTTGTGGCTGATCTCCAGTTCTTTGAGAGGTTCCTTGATACTGCATGACCCAACGCCCTCACCCCAAATCACACTGTTACTACTGTATGTGGTTGGCCCAGTACCCCCAATCAAAATGTGAACACTCCCATCAGGCATGATATCCAAGGGCCTAGAAATGACCACCCAGCAGCTGAGGGCAAAGACAAGGTCCCTCTTTGGACAAGTTTAAATTATTTTCTACAAAAATATCTAACAGGCTTAAATTTTCACCCTGGTTGGTGTGGCTTAGTGGATTGGGTGCCAGCCTATGAACCAAAGGATCGCTAATTCGATTCCCAGTTAGGGCAGTTGCCTGGGTTGCAGGCCAGGTCCCTAGTTGGGGACGTGTGAGAGGCAACCAGGCAATGTATCTCTCATACATCAATGTTTCTCTCCCTTTCTTTTTCCCTCCCTTCCCATCTCTCTAAAAATAAATAAATAAAATCTTTTGAAAAAATCTTGCACCAATATGGCAGGCTCTGAATCTTTGGAGGACTTATGTCCCACATTCTGACATGTATGTGTCTTACCAGGGTATCCAGAATACCTGCCATTTCTTGCTCACTATGTCCAATTAGCATGATGTCATCAATAGAGTGCCCCTATGTGATGTTTTGCAGAATTCCCTGACAATGGAGCATTCTTCACACCTGCACTATCAAATATGGTAGCCACCAGCTACATTTAGTTATTTGGCACCTGAAGTGTGGCTAATCAAATCAAGGTGTTTTATAGGTTAAAATACACACCAGATTTCAAAGACTTGGTCTGAAAAATAATGTAAAGTATCTCAGTATTTTTACATTGATTACATGTTGAAATAATAATATTTTAGATATATGTTGGACAAAGTAAATAAGATATATATTAATTTCACTTGTTGCTGTCTGCATTTTTTTAGTGTGGTTACTAAAATTGCATATGCCCTCTCTCAGGGGCATATGCCAGTGAATAACATGGAAGGTAGAATGGGAACCATTTCTGACTCTTTAAATCTTACAGGAGGCCTAATCTGTATTTCCACCCAGGATGCAGTATTGCTTGATCTCTTACTGAGGCTGGGGGTGGGGTTAGTTTCAGGGACTTCCAGTTGGTCTTTCTTTTTCTTTTTCCTTTATTTAAATTTAATGATTCTTACTCAACAGGTCAGGGAGCCAATGAGTGGGTTTTGTCAAATGCTAGGAAAATCCAACCTGATTACGCCTCGAAATCAGGCATGGATTATGCCCTGGGGTCGTGAAAATACCATGGGGTATGTCAGCAAACGTAACTACTGGACTATGGTGAGAGAGACTTGGGATAGGATCACCAAATGCCCCACGCTTTAACAGGAGAACAGGATACTGTTTAGCTCCCCTGGTATCGGCTCAGACCCTAAATCCCATACCCCTAGAAGGATCAGAGGCTTTTCTTTTTCCCAGTTGACAGTTGCTATGATAAATGACTAAAAGCCTGTTTGGAGAAAGAATGAGGATAATACCTACTATACTGTATTTGTTGTGACATTTCAGGATGTTTCCTCAAGGACACTTGGCCTTCTTTAAATTGTTAGATTTAGATCTTAGAAACTATCTCAGTTTGGGAAACTGATGAAAGATCATGACTTTTCTAACATGGTAGCAACATCAGCGTTCTGGTATCTTACCTTGATCTTCTGATTATATAAGTCAAACAATACTCTTGTTGGCTGCTTGTCTTAGTCTTTTCAGGCTGCTATAACAAAAATACCATTGACTGGGTGGCTTAAACAAATAACAACATTTGTTTCTCATAGTTCTGGAAGCTGGGGAGTTCAAGACCAAGGCACTGGCAGATTCAGGATCTGATGAAGGCCTGATTCCCAGATCACAGATAGCAGCTTTCTCTTTGTGTCCTCACAGGGCAGAAGGAGAGAGAGAGCCACTGGGGGTCTCTTGTATAAGAGCACTAATTCCACCCATGAGGGCTCCCTGATGGCCTAATAACCTCCTATAAACAAAGTCCAGAGTCCTTCTGAGAAATTAAAAAGAGTTTTATGCAAACCAAGGAACATAGCTCTCAGTGTAGACAAAGAATATACCCTGAAATGGGGGGGGGGGGATAGGGAGAGGTTCCTAAAGATATCAGTTGCAAGAAGCTGATAATCAAAAAAAGGGAAGATGGTGGTGTGGTAGGATGGAGCAGATTCCACGTCCCCCTACACACAGGAGAAAAACCTAGCTGATCTATGGAGGAACAGAGCAAATAGCCAACAGTACCACAGCATATATGAAAATAGGAGATCAAAAATTGTAGCGGACATTGAAAAACCAGACAGTAAGGAGAGTGCTTCAGGACAATAAGGGCATAGGGATCAGTGTGGGGACCAGGGAGGCTACCACACCAGGCCTGGGGCTTGCCGGGTCTGCCACAGGGCTCTTGGGAGAGAGCTGGGTCAACTGCTCCCTCCCTGGCCAAACAGGGTTTGAGCAGCATGGGGAGAGACCTGGTTGCTTGAAGTCACAGAGAGGGAGATAAGGACTAAGTGGAAAATGCATAGGGGCTGTGAGCACCCACGCACAGCCCTGGGAAGAGTGCCTGCCCGAACCTGTGAGCCCAGAGGTGGTCTGACCATGCATCCATGCCCACAACCCGGGGAAAGTATGCTTTGTGGAAGACCTGGAGCCCACAGCCATACACCCGGGGAAAGTGCCCACTCCTCAGGAGGCCATGAGCCCAAAACCATAAACCCGGGGAGTGTGTACGCTCCACAAGAGACCCGGGGCTCACACCTGTGAACCTGGGGAGAGTGCGTGCTTAGGAAGGCCAGGGTCCCACACCCAAGACCCTGCGGAGAGAGAGGTGCCAGGCTAGCCCTGGGGAGAGTATGCTTGAGGCTGACTGAGTGCTGAATAGGAAGGGAAAAAAGCCTACCAATAGCCCCTCAGCCTGCTGCAGCCAGCAAGGCCAGAAAAACCGATTTGGGCAGTTTGAAACCAGCAAGAGGTTTGTTTGTTTGTTTGTTTGTTTGACTGATTTTTAAAGTAATTTTTAAATTCTTATTATTTGTATGTCAGTTCCTTTTGCTTCTCTTTCCTTCTTTCTAGTTTTATTCCTTCTTCCTATCTATCCAATTTTATCTCTTCTTTCCTTCTTCTGCTTTTTTCCCTTTTTCTTTTTAAATACCCACAAGTAAGACAAAAAAAAAAACCCAGAAATGTGAAAAGAACAGAGTTGGACCCAAAGAGGTGGCATCCCAACAGCTGAGACAGTGAGACAAATTTTACTTTACTATTACAGAGAACCTGCAAGTTATTGCATATTTATATTATTATTTTTTTCATTATTCTTACATTTTTTATTTTAATAGTATTTTTGTATCCCTCTTCTTTCTGTTTAGTCTTCTTTGCTTGTATCATTTGACAGGTTTCCCCTGTTATCTCACTCATAGTCTATTGCTAATTTACTGTCCTTCACTTCACTTGTGTTCCATTAGCACATTACTCAAGGTCCTGTACTCCCTATTCTTGTTATCTAGATCTCATAGATTCTGTCATATGATTGTTGCCCTAATATTATTGTAAATAATGGCTATTCCATACAATTGTAAATACTACACAACACCCCTCCCAGATCTTAGCCCACTTCATGGTTTCCTGAAATCTGTTACTGTAGTGGTTAACTCTATTCTCTCACACACTACACCTATTTACTATCCTTTACTCTCACTTTACCTCAGAATCTGATCTCCCACAACCTCACTGCTTTCTCTATCCACCTCACATTCCTTTCCTCCCCAACAAGCATTTTATCTTCTTTCCATCCATTCTAAAAAGTGGCTAATTGAGTGGAAGAGCACAGTAAACAATATACATAGCCAAAGGATCCCTGTCTCTTCTCTACTGGCTGCTACTGTATATATCATAGAATACTCTCTTGCTGTCTTGAACTATTTTGCCTTACTCTTCCAACTTATCATAAACAAAGAGGAGGTGGAAGCTGTAAAAACCAGGATACCTGAAGTAGACTGCACCACTGAATCTCACAGGTATTCTACCACAGAAGTTCACACCATAAACACAGGGAGCCAGAACAGATCAATTTAAGAAGCTGAGGCTAACAAGAAGAGTCTCACAAACAATGGAAAGACAAAGAAACAATCCTCAAATGAAGGGAAAGGAAGAAGCCTCAGAAAGAATGCTAAATGAAATAGAGGCAACTCAACTATCAGATATTGAGTTCAAAGCAATGGTTATCAGGAAGGTCAATGAGCTCACAGTGAATTACCAGAAACTACAGGGAAACTACAATGAACTCACTGCAAACCACATCAACATGAAAAAGGAAATAGAAACTCTCAACAAGGGGCAAGAGGAAATGAAGAGTACAGTATCTGAACTGAAGAACACAGTAGAAGGAATGAAAAGCAGGATCGATGAAGCAGAAGATCGGATCAGTGAGCTGGAGGACAAAGTAGAAAAAAACACCCAGAAAGAGCAAGAAAAGGAAAAGAGGCTCAGAAAGAATGAAGAGGGATTAAGAGAAATGCAAAGCAATATGAAATGTAATAATATCCCTATAATAGGGAAGCCAGAAGGAGGAGAAGAAGACCAAGGGATAGAAAACCTATTTGAAAAAGTAATGATGGAAAACTTCCCTAATTTGATGAGATAAAAAGTCACACAAATCCAGGAAGCACAGAGAGTCCCAATCAAGGGGAACTCAAAGAGGCCCACCTCAAGACACATCATAACTAAAATGGCAAAATTTCAAGACAAAGACAGAATATTAAAGGCAGCAAGCGAGAAACAGGAAATAACATATCAGGGAGCCCCTATAAGGCTAGCAGCAGATTTCTCAATGGAAACGCTCCAAGCCAGAAGAGAATGGCAAGAAATATTCCAAGTAATGAGAAATAGAGGCCTGCAACCAAGGCTATTTTACCCAGCAAGTCTCTCAATCAAGATAGAAGGCCAAATAAGGAGCTTCCCAGACAAAAGAAGTCTAAAAGAATACACCTCCAGCAACCAGCTCTGCAACAGATGCTAAAGGGCCTGCTTTAAGGAAGGGAAGGAAGATAGAGAGAGAGGGGGGGGAGGGGGGGAGAGAGAGAGAGAGAGAAACACAGGTATGAAAATGGCAATGAATAAGTACCTATTAATAATAACCTTAAATGTAAATGGATTAAATGCTCCAATCAAAAGACACAGAATAGCTGAATGGGTAAGAAAGCATGACCCACACATATGCTACCTACAAGAGACCCACCTCAGGACAAAAGACCTACGCAGACTGAAAGTGAAGGGCTGGAAACAAATTTTCAAAGCAAACAGACAGGGAAAAGAAGCCGGGGTAGCAATACTCATATCAGACAAAATAGACTTCCAAAAAAGGACCATAAAGAGAGACCCAGAAGGTCACTTCATAATACTCAAGGGAAGAATCCACCAAGAACACATAAACATGTAAATATATATGTACCCAACATAGGAGCACCTAAATGCATAAGGAAAATCTTAGAGGACTTCATGAAAGATATTGACAGCAACACAATTATGGTAGGGGATTTTAACACCCCACTGTCAAAAATGGACAGATCTGCCCCAGCTGGCGTAGCTCAGTGGATTGAGCACGGGCTGCGAACCAAAGTGTCGCAGGTTCGATTCCCAGTCAGGGAATATGCCTGGGTTCATGCCTTGTTCATGTCAGGGTACATGCCTGGGTTGCAGGCCATGACCCCCAGCAACTGCACATTGATGTTTCTCTCTCTCTCTCTCCCTCCCTTCCCTTCTCTAAAAATAAATAAATAAAATCTTTTAAAAAAACCCCCAAAACAAAACATTAATTTCTAAAAAAAATCAATTAAAAAATTCTTTGCCTTTAACCTTTATCATTTTAAATATGATGTGTCTTGTTGTGGTATTTTGGGGGTTCATCTAGTTTGGGATGCTCTGTGTTTCCTGGACTTGCATGTCTATTTCTTTCATCAGGTTAGGGAAGTTTTCTGTCATTATTTCTTCAAATAGGTTCTCAATCTTTTGCTTTCTCTCTTCTCTTCTGGTACCTCTATGATGTGAATATTGGCATACTTGATGTTTTCCTAGAGGCCCCTGAAACTGTCACCATTTTTTGGATTTGTTTTTTCTTTCAGCTGTTCTGATTGGGTGTTTTCTGCTACCTTATCTTCCAAAGTGCTCATTTGATCCTCTGCTTCATCTAATGTACTATTGATTCCCTCTAATGTATTCTTCATTTCAATTATTATATTCTTCATTTCTGACCAGTTCTCTTTTTGTTTTCAGTCTCCACTTTTATGTTTTCTTTCTCTTTGTTGAAGTTCTCACTGAGATTATTCAGCATCCTTAAAACCAGTGTTTTGAACTCTGCATCTGTGAGATTGCTTGTCTCGTTTATTTAGTTCTTTTTCTGGATTTTTCTTCTGTTCTTTCATTTGAGCCATGTTTCTTTGTCTCCTCATTTTGGCTGCCTCCCTATATTTGTTTCTATGTATTAGATAGAGCTACTCCATCTCCTGGTCTTGGTAGAGTGGTCTTATGTAGGATGTGTCCTATGGGACCCAGTGGTGCTGTCTCCCTGGTCATCTGAGCCTGGTGTTACAGGTGTATCTCTTGGGTGGGTTGTGTGTACACTACTCTTGTAGTTGAGCCTTGACTGTTGTTGTCACATCAGTGGGAAGGAGTGATCCTCAAGCTGATTGGTGGTGAGGACTGGCTGTAACTACAGGGGAGAGCTGTTGTGCAGAGGCTGCCTTTATGGAGCAGGATCCACTTTAATGAGACTCTGGTTCCTGTCAAGTTGGCCCTTTGATTGTTTAATTTGTGGAGGTGTTTGGGTGGTGCTCTGGTGTGGTCTGAAGCTAGCCCCTGGGTATGTGGGTTCTAGGACCTATTGGGAGGGACTATGGTGTAGGCCAAGGTCAGCTACTGCCAGAGTTCTGCCTGGGGCAACTTGGTATGAGCTACCAAGTGTTCTGCAGGTGGTTGCTGCTTGCACTAAGCTTGGAGGTGTCCATGAATGGCTAAGCTACAAACTGAGGTTTGCTGCCACTTGTGATGGGTGTGGGTATGCTTAACAACAGGTACAAACATGCTGAGGGCAGTGCTGCTTGTTTGGTGTCTGTGAACCTTGGAGAGTTTTTAGGGAAGTCCACAGCATGAGCCAAAATAGGCTGTTTGTACAGAAACACAATTGGAAGTGGCATGCGTGGGACTGAGATTCGGGTGGGGTCACAAGGAATCAGCAGGGCAGGGATGAGGGTTTGGTGTTGGAGGAAGTGGTGAACAAGTGTTAGTCTGGTGGTAGTGGTAAAGACTCAGATATGATGCAGGCAAAGGGCTCACTCAGCAAAGAAACAATAGCTTCTGCTAGTACTTCTGGATGGGAGAAAGCTGTACCCCTGTCAGCCCTTGCACTGAAGCAGACAGTGTAGTGCCTAGTGACTTTTGAGCTGCTGCCCCAGTGCTGGATCTCAGAGTGAGGGAGTTTGTGAGTGAGTAAGTCCATGTGCAGTCCCTTTAAAAGAAATGCCTGGGACTCCAGAAGCACCCTGTCTTACTCAGTCACAATGTCCACTCGTTGTAAAGTTCAGAAGTTGCGGGGACTTCTCTTCCTAGTACTGTGACTTCTTGCTCCTCAGAGGAAACCTCTGCAGCTGAGATATCCCTCCTTATTCCTACCATATGTAAGTGTGGGACCAGCCTGTTCCATGTCTCTGCCCCTCCTCCAAGTCTTGATGTGGTTTCTTCTGTATATCCTTACCTATAGGACTTCTGTTCAGCTAGACTTCAGGCTGTCCTCAATGATGTTTTTTCTGTAGTTTGTTTGTAATTTTAATGTGGTCTTGGGAGGTGAGCACAGGGTTTACCTACTCCTTCCTTTGATATTTAAATCAGTCCCCTGCTCTCTGCCATCCCAGAGTGCCACTATCCACATTGATAGTTTCACCCCTTGCTGTTCATGCTGGTTAACAGAAGACTGCTACCGTTAATCATGTCAGAGAGGTCCATAGCCTTAATAATTCAGTGCCATTCAATTGGTTCTCGGGTCCTACATGTAAATCAATACCAACCCTTCTGCCTCCTTAACCCTTATGCCCTTTCCTTGATATGATGTCAAGGAAGTTCTGGTAACATATTCCTCATTTCTCTAGGCCAAGTTCCATCCCAACAGTCTATTAGGACCAGCTCAGATATTCTTGCCACGTCAGAGTTCTGGATTTTGATGTGTGGATGAAGATTCCAGCTGACAAAAAATTTCCCTCTTCCAAGGTTATATTTCACTTCTCCCTCAGTCTGACAGCTTAAAAATCCACTCTTCTGCACAACCCCTGAGTTCTTCTTATACACACTACCCAGGGCCCGTGAATCCTTTGGCACATGTACTATTTTGTCCCAGACCTGGAACTGATTTTCTTACTCAGGCATTGCAGAGACTTGACTCTGGCTACAGCTTTGAAACAATCAAGAGTGGGGAAGTAGATCTCCAGTAGAACAAGTGGCATTTTGCAGGGCACTTGCCTCAGCTGAGGTCACTCTACAGTCCCCTGTGGGTAGAAGGGGCTTGGGGATATGCAGATTCAAACTTTGGAGGGTTACCCACTCAAAGATTCCTTTTCCCAGCTCACATCCATTCTATAAGGTCAAGTATGCTACCATATTTATGGCCCTTGCATGGTCTTTTATCCCAGATGTCTCAGATACACTCATATATTCACCAGAGAACAATGCAGTTAGTGATTGTCAAAGCTATAAGGGAACTTAGCAATGGCCTCACACAAGTCTGACACTCTACAGATTAGAAAACTGAAGCTCCTTGTGGTATAATAATAATAACTACCACCACAGTGATAATGTCAGTGATCATTTTTGAGTACCTAGTAGACACACATTTTTTTAGACACATTTTTTAATCCTCACAAAATGAATCCACTCATTTTTCATTTTTTGCAGCTGAAAAAGAGTTTCAGGATGATTTAATAAGTTTGGATGGTTCTTTTTTTATTTTACTATTTTTTTAAATCATTGTTCAAGTACAGTTTTCTCCTTTTTATTCCCAATCCAGCCCACCCACCCAACCCTCCCCTCTTCCTTCCCATTACCACCCTCCCCCTAGTTTTTGTCCATGTGTCCTTTAAATTTGTTCCTGTAAACCCTTCCCATTCTCCCCTGAAATTCCCTCTTCTCTCCTCTGTGGTCACTGTCAGCCTGTCCTCTACTTCAGTGTCGTTGATTATATTTTGCTTGTTTCTTTGTTTTGTTGTTTAGGTTCCTGTTAAAGGTGAGACCATATGGTATTTGTCTTTCACCACCTGGCTTATTTCACTTAACATAATGCTTTCCAGTTCCATTCATGCTGTTGCAAAGGGTAGGAGCTCCTTTCTTTCTGCTGCATAGAATTCCACTGTGTAGATGTACCATAGGTTTTTGATCCATTCATTTACTGATGGGCATCTAGGTTGCTTCCAGCACCTAGCTATTGTAAATTGTGCTGCTATGAACATTGGAGTGCATAGGTTCTTTTGGGTTGGTGTTTCAGGGTTCTTACAATATAGTCCCAGCAGTGGAATTGCTGGGTCAAAAGGCAGATCGATTTTTAGTTTTCTGAGGAAGTTCCATACTGCTTTCCATAGTGGTTGTACCAGTCTGCAGTCCCACCAACAGTGCACTAGGGACCCCTTTTCTCCACAACCTCTCCAACACTTGTTGTTTGTTGCTTTGTTTATGATGGCCATTCTGACTGGTGTGAAGTGGTATCTCATTGTGGTTTGAATTTGCGTCTCTCTGATAGCTAGCGATATTGAACATCGTTTCGTGTGTCTTTGGATTTTCTGTATGTCCTCCTTGGAGAAGTGTCTGTTCAAGTCCTTTGCCCATTTTTTAATTGGGTTCCTTGTCTTCTTAGAGTGTAGTCATGTAAGTTCTTTTTATATTTTGGAGATTAAACCCTTGTCTGAGGTACCATTGGCAAATATGTTTTCCCATACAGTTGGTTCTCTTTTTATTTTGATACTGTTTTCTTTAGCTGTGCAGAAGCTTTTTACATTGATGAGATCCCATTTGTTTATTCTTTCCTTTATGTCCTTTGCTCTAGGGGACATGTCAGTAAAAAAGTTTCTGCATAAAATATCTGAGATTTTCCTACCTACATTTTCCTCTAGGACTTTAATGGTGTCACGTTTTATATTTAAGTCTTTTGTCCACCTTAAATTTATTTTTGTATAAGATGTAAGTTGGTGCTCAAGTTTCCTTTTTTTTGCACGTGGCTGTCTAGTTCTCCCAACATCATTTGTTGAAGAGGCTATTTTTACTCCATTGTATGCTGCTGCCTCCTTTGTCAAATATTAATTGACCATAGAGACTTGGGTTTATTTCTGAGCTCTCTGTTCTGTTCCACTGTTCCATGTCCCTGTTTTTATGCCAGTACCAGGCTGTTTTGATTACAGTGGCCTTGTAGTATAGTTTAGTGTCAGGTATTGTGATCCTTCCTACTTTACTCTTCTTTCTCAAAATTGCAGCAGCTATTCAGGGTCGTTTATGATTCCATATAAATTTTTGAAGTGTTTGTTCTATGTCTGTGAAATAAGCCATTGGTACTTTAATAGAAATTGCATTGAATGTGTAAATTGCTTTGGGTAGTATGGACATTTTGATTATATTAATTCTTCCAATCCATGAACACAGTATATGTTTCCATTTGTTTGTGTCTTCCTTGATTTCTTTCCTGAGTGTTATATAGTTTTCTGAATACAGGTCTTTTACGTCTTTGGTTAGGTTTATTCCCAGATATTTTATTTTTCTTTTTGCTATTTGAAATGGGATTTTTTTCCTTGATTTCTGCTTCTGCTGTTTCATTGTTGGTGTACAGAAATGCCTTTGCTTTCTGGATATTCGCTTTGTATCCTGCTGTTTTGCCAAATTCATTTATGGGGTTGAGAAGTTTTTTGGTGGCGCCTATAGGATTTTCCATGTGCACTCTCATGCCATCTGCAAACAGTGACAGTTTTGTTTCCTCCTTTCTGATTTGGATGCTTTTTATTTCTTTTTCTTGTCTGGTTGCTGTGGCTAAAACTTCCAGTACTATATTGAATAGAAGTGGTGAAAGTGGACAGCCTTGTCTTGTTCCTGATCTTAGTGGAAAAGATTTTAATTTTTGCCCATTGAGTATGATGTGGCTGTAGGTCTCTCATATATTAACGTTCATAAAGCAAGCCAAACAACAAGCTCTTTCTTATGTTCTTTCTTATGTTGAGGAATGATCCCTCTATTCCCACTTTGCTGAGTGATTTTTATCATAAATGGGTACAGTACCTTATCAAATGCTTTTCCACATCTATTGATATGATCATGTGGTTTTTGTCTTTGCTTTTGTTTATGTGATGTTACATTTACCGATTTGCGAATATTGTACCATCCTTGCATCACTGGAATGAATCCCACTTGGTCATAGTGTATGATCTTTTTAATGTATTGTTGGATGTGGTTTGCCAGTATTTTGTTGAGGATTTTAGCGTCAATGTTCATCAGTGATATTGGCCTGAAGTTTTCTTTCCTTGTTGTGTCTTTATCTGGTTTTGGAATTAGGATGGTGTTGGTCTCATAAAAAGAGTTTGGGAATCTCCCATATTTTTGGATTTTTTGGAATAGTCTGTGAAGGATATGGGTTAGTTCTTCCTTAAATGCTTTGTAGAATTCTCCTGTGAAACCATCTGGTCCAGGGTTTTTGTGTGTTGGGAGTTTTTCGATTACTGTTTCAATTTCTTTTGCTGTTATTGGTTTGTTCAGGCTTTCTGCTTCTTCTTCGTTGAGTTTTGGAAGATTATATTTTTCTAGAAATTTGTCCATTTCACCTAGGTTTTCAAATTTCTTGGCATACATTTCTTCATAGTAATATCTTACAATCCTTTGTATTTCTGTGGTGGCAGTTGTAATCTCTCCTCTTTCATTTCTGGTTGTGTTTATTTGGGTCTTCTCTCTTTTTTTCTTGATGAGCCTACTTAAAGGCTTGTTGATTTTGTTTATCTTTTTAAATAAACCAGCTCCTGGATTCATTGATCCTTAGAATTGTGCTTTTAGTCTCTATGTCATTTAATTCTGCTGTGATCTTGGTTATTTCTTTCCTTCTACTTGCTCTGGGCTGTCTTTGTTGTTGTTCCTTGAGTTCTTGTAGGCGTAGGGTTAGGTTGTTTGTTTGAAATGTTTGTAACTTTTTTAGGTGGGCCTATATGGCTATGAACTTCCCTTTCAGGATAGCCTTGGCTGTGTCCCATAAGGTTTGAGTTGTTGTGAGTTCATTTTCATTTGTTTCCGGAAACCTTTTGATTTCCTTCCTAATTTCATTCTTGACCCATTCATTGTTTAATAGCATGCTATTTAATCTCCATGATTTTGAGTGTTTTGTGTTTTTTTCCTTGGGGTTGGTTTCTAGTTTCAGTCCCTTGTGATACAAGAAAATGCTTGGTATGATTTCAATTTTCTTGAATTTGTTGAGGCTTGTTTTGTGTCCTATCATTTTGTCAATCTTTGAAAATGTTCCGTGTACATTTGAAAAGAATGTGTATTTAGCTTCTTTGGGATGGAGGGCCCTGTATATAGCAGTAAAGTCCATTTCATCTAGGGTATTGTTCAATGCCACAATATCTTTGTTGATATTTTGTTGGAAGGTCTGTCCATTTTTGATTGTGGAGTGTTAAAATCCCCCACTATAATTGTGTTGCTGTCCATATCTTTGGTGAAGTCCTCTAAGATTTTCCTTATATATTTGGGTGCTCCTATGTTGGGTGCATATATATTTACAATATTTATGTCTTCTTGGTGGATTCTTCCCTTGAGTATTATGAAGTGACCTTCTGGGTCTCTCTTTATGGCCCTTTTTTGGAATTCTATTTTGTCTGGTATGAGTATTGCTACCCTGGCTTTTTTTTCCTATCCATTTGCTTGGAAGATTTGTTTCCAGCCCTTCACTTTCAGCCTGTGCTGGTCTTTTATCCTGAGGTGGGTCTCTTATAGGCAGCATATGTGTGGGTCATGTTTTCTTATCTATTCAGCTATTCTGTCTTTTGATTGGAGCATTTAATTCATTTACATTTAAGGTTATTATTAATAGGTACTTATTCATTGTCTTTTATGTACATGTGTTCCTCTCTCTCTCTCTTTTCCTTCCCTTCCTTAAAGCTGTCCCTTTAGAATCTCTTGCAGAGCTGGTTGCTGGAGGTGTATTCTTTTAGACTTCTTTTGTGTGGGAAGCTTCTTATTTGGCCTTCTATCTTGATTGAGAGCCTTGCTGGGTAAAGTAGCCTTGGTTGCAGGCCTCTGTTTCTCATTACTTGGAATATTTCTTGCCATTCTCTTCTGGCTTGGAGTGTTTCCATTGAGAAGTCAGCTGTTAGCCTTATTGGGGCTCCCTGGTATGTTAGTTCCTGTTTCTCGCTTGCTGCCTTTAATATTCTCTTTTTGTCTTGAAATTTTGCCATTTCAATTATGATGTGTCTTGAGGTGGGCCTCTTTGAGTTCCTCTTGATTGGGACTCTCTGTGCTTCCTGGATTTGTGTGACTTTTTATCTCATCAAATTAGGGAAGTTTTCCATCATTACTTTTTCAAATAGGTTTTCTATCCCTTGGTCTTCTTCTCCTCCTTCTGGCTTCCCTATTATAGGGATATTATTACATTTCATATTGCTTTGCATTTCTCTTAATCCCTCTTCATTCTTTCTGAGCCTCTTTTCCTTTTCTTGCTCTTTCTGGGTGTTTTTTTCTACTTTGTCCTCCAGCTCACTGATCCGATCTTCTGCTTCATCGATCCTGCTTTTCATTCCTTCTACTGTGTTCCTCAGTTCAGAAATGGCATTCTTCATTTCCTCCTCGCCATTGTTGAGAGTTTCTATTGCCTTTTTCATGTTGATATAGTTTACAGTGAGATCGTTGTAGCTTCCCTCTAGTTTCTGGTAGCTCATTGTGAGTACTTTGAGCTTCCTGATAATCATTGTTTTGAACTCAATATCTGATAGTTGAGTTGCCTCTATTTCATTTAGCATTTTTTTCTGACGTTCCTCCTTTCCCTTCAATTGGGGATTGTTTCTTTGTGTTCTCATTGTTCGTGGGATTCTTCTTGTTAGCCTCTGTTTCTTAAATTAATCTGTTCTGGTTCCCTGTGATTATGGTGTGAACTTCTGTGGTAGAATACCTGTGAGATTCAGTGGTGCAGTCTCCTTCATGTATCCTGATGTTCACAACTTCCCCCTACTCTCTTCTATGATGAGTTGGAGGAGTAAGGCAAAATGGTTTAAGACGGCAAGACAGTATACTATGATATTTACATTAGCAGCCAGTAGAGAAGAGATGGGTTATCCTTTGGCTCCTTATAGTGTTAACCGTGATCCTCCACCCCACTAGCCACGTTTTAGAAAGGATGGAAAGAAGGTAAGACTCTTATTGGGGACAAAAGGATTGTTAGTTGGATTTAGAAAGCTGTGAGGCTGTGGGAGGTCAGATTCTAAGGTAGGGTTGGAATAAAGATTAGTAAATAGGAGTAATGTGTAAAAGAGTAGAGACAACCCCCACAATAATATAGTTCAGGAAATTGCAAAGTAGGCTGAGATCCGGTAGGGGTGTTGAGTAGTATTTACAATTGTATGAACTAGGTCTTATTTACAGTAATATTAAAGCAACAGTCTTGTGGCAGAATCTATGAGATATAGATAACAAGAATAAGGAGTATAGAACCTTGAGAGGTGTACTAATGGAATACAGATGAAGGATAGTAAATTATCAACACACTGTGACTGAGATAACAGGGGGAACCTATCAAATGACAATATAACCAGCCAAGCAAAGAAGATTATACAGAAAGAAAAAGAATACAAAAATACTATTAAAATAAAAAATGTCAGAAATGTGAGAAAAAGATAATACAAATTTGCAGTAACTTGCAAGCTCAAAAAAAAAGGGGGGGGGGAGCCGAAGATGTAGTGCAGGAGAGATAAATTTGGAGTGGAAGGAATAATACTAGGATGAATGGAAGAGAAACATAAGGGATTGAGAGATATAAAAATAATAAGAATTGAAAAATAAAAAGTCACTTAAAACACAAGGTAAAATCAATCAACCAACAACACCCAAAACAAAACAAAACAAAACAAAACAAAAAAAACCTCTTGTTGGTTTCTAACTGGCCAGACCAGTTTTTCTAGTCTTGCTGGCTTCAGCAGGCTGAGGGGTGTTTGAAATGCTTATCACTCTTTTCAGTCAAACCTCAGTAAGTCTCTCAAGTACCATCCCCAGGGCCAGCAGGGCGCTCTCACACAGAGCCAATTTGACTTTCCCCTACAGGACCCTGGGCGCTCCTGCGCATGCTCTCTGGAGCTCACTGCCACGGTCTCCTGGGCTCCAGGTCCCCGCAGGGCTCCTGCGTCTTTTCGGTTTCATGATGCAAGCTCCAGGTATTGCAAGGAGATGTGCCCTTCCCCCAAATTTCACCATGGTGGGCATTATATTCTTGGGAAGCACCTGCAACTTTTCTGGATTCTGGGTGCAACCTCTGCGGATCGTAAAAGGGTGCGCCCATCCACCAAATTTTTGAGTTTCAGGCTCTAGGAATGCTCTAAGCACCACATCCCTTCCGGGTTCACAGCGCGAGGGTCAGGATTCCCGAGGGGACGCACGCTTCCACAGTTCACCACTGCAGGCTCCAGAAACCTGAGAATGCCCGTGCCCTTTCCTAGATTGGGCCAGTGAGGTCTGGGTTTTCCACTGATCCACACTCCCACTGGGCTGGGGGTACAGGCGCACTTCCAGGCTGCCCCTGGTTGTGCGGGCTGGAGGTGCTCACTTCTCCCAGGGCTATGGGTGGGTGCTCGCAGCCCCTGGGCGATTGTCTCCCAGTCCAACTCCCCTCTCTGTGCCTTCAAGCCACAAGGTCTCCCCTGGTGTTGCTCAACCCCCGTAGTCCTGGGAGGGAGCAGCAACTCCACTCTCCTGGGTGTCCTGAGGCAGACCTGGGAGCACCAGGCCTGGGGACTGCAGCCCCCCTGGTCCTGGAGCTGATCCCTGGGTCCCTGTTGTCCTGAAGCAGTCTCCTTACCGTCTGGGTTTTTCAATGTCCGCTATAATTTTTGATGTCCTGTTTTCAAAAATGTTTTGGTAACCTAGGCCACTTGCTCTGTTCCTCCGCCGATCAGCGAGTATCCCTCCTCTTCACAGAAGCCAAGAATCACGCTGCCTCACTGTTTATATAACCAACTCTGGAGGCTGCCATGGCAGTCCTGACGCCCAACCTGGATGGGCGTTGGGCCTGGATGGTTCTAATAACTAGACTGTAGACCCTGGTTTAACTTAAAATCATTTTGTCTCTCTTCCCCAACCACCCTCATCCAAAAGGAGAGTAGTGAGCCTAAACCTCTACAATCAAGCTTCCTGTTCCCTTCTTTAATTGCCTATCTTGCATCAGCATCTAGATAAAAGGAGAGAGGGAAGAGACTAACCTCCAACTCATTTGAGAGATAGTGTTGAAGGAGAGCTCTACAGATTCCCAGGACTATGACAAAGACAAACAAGTGGGTCCTAGACCCAATGAAGCCATAAATTGCTGGAGGCAAAAATGACCAAATTGAAGCTGACTGACTTCAGGCACAGTATGAGAAGGCAGAGCTCTTTGGAAAAGAAAACAGTGCTGGGAAAAATAGAAGGCAGTTAGGAATAAAACAGAAACAGAGGTTTGGATACAAAGAACAGACTGACAGCTATCTGAGGGGAGGGAGAGGGGAGGACTGAATGAAAGAAGGGGAAAGAATTATCCACAGAACATATATGCCTGACCAATAGACACAGACAACAGTATGATGCTGGCCAGAGGAAAGGGGGTGGGTGCTGGGCGGAGGTGAGCAAAGGAGGGGAAAATGGGGACATCTGTAATAGAGTCAATAATAAAAATAAAGAAAAAAAAAGAAAACAGTTGAAAAGAAAGCAGTGTGAAATGGATTGGCTGCATGACAGAAGCCACAGGTGTGAGTCTATAGGAGCTGGTGTTTTGAGGACAGGACAAAGACATCATTCATTCAATAGGATCTCCTGGAGTTGGAGCCACTCAATGGCATGCAACACACACACACACGAGACTAACATTTGTGGAGTGCTTACTGTATGCCAGATATTGTCCAAGTAATTTTTCATTTGATTAATGTTGCTTTTAATTTTCACAACAGTCTAGGACACAGGTGGCAAACACAAGGCCTGTGAGTCGAATCCAGCCCTCCACCTTGTTTTATCTGGCCTGGCACCTTGTTTCTACCCTATGGCAGCACCAGGCTCTCACTTAACTGTTAAGGAGTACCATATCTTTTGGACTATAAGACGCACTTTTCCCACCTGCCACCAATTTGGGAGGAATAATGGTTGCTAATGCTGATGTTGAGTTCTGTTTACATTTACATTAGTGAAATATTATGTTATTTGTGTTATTAAATATTTTACCACATTTTTTGCTTTAAAATCTTTTCCTATTTTCCTTCTCTAAAACCTAGGTGCATCTTATGGTCCAAAAATACAGTAATTACATTTATACAGCCCTAAAATTACATTTGGCCCTTTGAAGGCTGATGTGGCCCCTGGTGAAAATGAGTTTGACACCCCTGGTCTAGGACGTCTACTTCTGTGCATGAGAAAACCAGTCTTCAGAGAGGTTAAACGAATGGCCTAAGACCTTTCAGCTAAGAAAAAGCAGAGCTAAGGATGGGAACATTGTTTTGTCTGCCTCTGAAGCCCCTTTTCTTTATGCCACATGGCATAAACATTTGGTTTGGCAAATCTGATAGTTCATTTCCTTTGAAAATAAGTCATATTTCACATGGGTATCTTTTTGAGAATGCAGCTGAGAGGTGTCCAGTGTTCTTTGCCCTGACTTAGGAGAGTTGGAAAACAAATATGATGCAGGAGTCTGAATGCAGAAACGAAGGAGAGCCAAGGAGAGCTTTTGTTTTCAAATCAAGCAAGGCCACATGAGAGACACAAGGAAGTAGATAGAATCCTCCTGAAGTGGAGTTCACCAAACCAAGATGGCCAGAGGATGCACTTCATATGCAGAAGACTACCAAAGCCTATGATTGCTTTTTGGCATAAATGTTTGTAAGAATTTTTTATAACAGATGAGTGTCCAGAGAAATAGCCTTGACCTTGGTGCATAGGCAACAATTAGTCACCTTGCAGACAGGCAGAGATAGCAATAAATAGTAATTCAGTCTGGTGCAGACCCACTTCGTGTATGCTTCTGGAATCAACTTGGCTGGCTAATTGTGCCACCAGGGATCTGGAAAGACTGGAGCTGTGCCACACCCAAAGCAAGGTGAGGAAAGGGGTGGTGTTTTAGGGGTAGTCTGTGCATAAAGGAGCCAGAAGGAACTTCTTGTCTGGTCTCTCCTCACTGGCAGCTTATTAATCCAGCCAATGCTGACTTCACTGCTCCTAGACAGTCTTACCTGTAGTGACACAGCTATCCACTGGATGCTTTCATGGGCAGGGAACTCTTTGTGCAGTTTCTCAAAGTCTTTTAACACCCTGAGGTATAGGTATTATAATTTTAATTTTACAGATAGGACATTGGGGCAGAGTGTTGGGAACAAGGAAATTAAGAACTAAATTTTAACCTTAATAGACAAGAACCACATTGTAGCTAAAAAGAAATGATAAAAGAGACAAAGTACAGTCAAAGCAAACATCCTGTGTCTAGCAGACGCTCTCCCCTGGGTAGGCTAGATAAGCAGTGCTTTGTAGTTTTTAATGAGAAAATAGAAAACTAGCTAGCTAGAACCAGGAGATTACTAGGTTAATGAACAAACAGCCTGCCTTCCCGCCTTATGAAAGAATGCTTGGTTTGAAATTCCCGCACGCGGTCTTTGTAAGCGAATTACTAACTGCCACGTCTGCTTCTGTATAACGCTTGCTTGCCCACCCATATATAAGAACGTAGTTGTAAGCGCTCGGCGCGGCTCTCGTTTGCAGCTCCTTGCGGGCACTGTGTCGCTGGACACTTTGAGAGTTCGCCCCTGCGCAGGTTAAACTTGGCCAATAAAGTAATATCTTTGATACCCTGAAAGTCTCCGATATTCGTTCTCGAGTTTGCTGGATGCTACACAGAGCACCTTGCCAGTATCCTGCAGATGATCAGTAGTGGGCAGAATTCAAACTCAGGATTTGGCAAACTATAGTTGGTGGGCCAAATCCATTCGCTTCATTGCCTGTTCTTGTAAGTAAAGTTTTATTGGCATCCAGTCCTACCTCCTCATTTACATATTCTCTCTGGCTGCTTTCACACTATATGAGCAGCACTGAGTGGTTTCGAAACAGTGGTTTTGAAAGTAAATATTTCCTTTAAGGCCAGAAATATTTACTCTCTGGCTTTTTACAGGAAAAGTTTGCCCAAGTTGCGCTTGGAAGCCTGTTTTCTTGCCACTTCATCTTGCTTCTCTCTACACTGTTGTGGAAAATCCACCCACACGTGGGGAGATAATGAAGCACGAACTTTATTACCCGGGGGCCCAGAGGGGGTGGCTAACATCCAAATCCTCTGAGCACTGATCCTCATTCTCCCGGGGTTTAAATAGTCCCAGGCTTCCTACCTACGTGGCGAAGCAAGGTTACAGAAGCCGAATGCGGAAGTTAGGTCCAGCTACCTTATATGGGAGACAAAGAGAAAACTCAGGAGGAATTTGCAGAAGCTACAGAGCACAGGAGCTTATCATGGGAGTCTGTGTACGACCTTGAGTAACTGGCCGTTGCTTTGGTTACGACTTGTCAGCTTCTACAGTCCTGTGTGAAACTTTGCAAGTGTTACAGTTACAGAGCATAAGAAACCTTTGGAGTTTTCTTTTCCTGCCACAACACCACTGCTGTATGCATTCACAGTTGTCAACACTCACTTTAAGCAGACAGAAGGACCTCAGGACAAGGACCTCAGCAGCACAGCTACAGGAATTCAAGGCACTTGGGGGCAGAGACCATGGCCCCAAGAAAAGAGGGGTCTATCAGTCCAGGGGTTAATGCACAAGCCCCTGTTTTGGAGGAAGGTCAGGGAAGTCTGGTAGGTTTCCTTTACCAACTTCGGCAACCTGCTTGACCATCCTCTCTGCCTCCCTGAGGTTTATTCTCTGACTCCTGGACTGTCACACTGTTCTCTGCAGGTGCCAGCAGAGTTGCTGGTGCACAACTCCAGGGGGCATCATTGGCATGCTCCAGGGCACTTATTTACTTATGTTACTCTTAGGTGCTATGATCACCTAGGACTGGCTCCCCGAGTCTGGAAAAGGTGGGAGAGACTGGTGTGGCTGCTCTTGGAGTCTGCAGTAAGAGGCTCTGTTATCAGGTTTCTGAGATAGCAGCCTGTGGTCATGGGTGTGAGGGTGGCAGCTGGAGCCCTGCAGCTCTGGGGCCCTGCAGAGCAGTGGGATTTGAAGAAGCAGAGAAGGAAATCCCTGGGCAAGAGTTTGAGGGGACTGTCATGAGAAGGGAGCCCAAGTCCCCATGCTCTTAACACCACAAAATACAAATACTGCAGTGAGTTTACTGGGGACAAAAACCTATAAGCAGAGAAGTGTCAGAGCACATGGTATGGCACAGGCAGCCTGAGCGCCAAGCACAAACCTGCAATCTGAACAAAACCAGGCCATTGCCTCCAGCACCCATGAGGTGATGAAGTGGACAAAGCACAGGGTAGAGTTTTTCCAGGTTCGAGGGAAAGGTGGGGCCATGGTGACATTTAGATGAAGCCATATTTTGGGAGGTTTAGAGCAAAGCAGGGCTGCAGGTTGAGGGTTAACGCCAGAGTCTTGTTTCTTCTGAAACAATACATCTGAAATAGCTGGGGCTGTAGATACACACTAGATGACAAAGATGGATATTAGAGGGGAAACAACGTCTGCTGCAGTGGCAGAGCTCAGATTTGGAATGCTTCTCTCTGACTGAAAAACCAGGCCTCTTAGTCTTGGCCATTCATCTAATTCCACCTGTAGACCTAGAAATGCTTTTATTCCTGTGCTGCTCTAGGATGTATATGCATCTGAAGTCACACATGTGAATGTGCCTCCATGTGAAAAAACCAGAGTCGTCCGCTTAGACCCGAGGAAGCTGCTTATTGAATTTTCTGATAACACTGTAGGGATTCAGAGCAAGTCACCCCAAAAAGTGCTTCTGTGGTGTACAGTTTATTTTGAGCTAAAGGCAAATAAGACCCTGAGGGCTCAAGAGAAACATCTGCCACCCTCCACCCCCTTAACTACCTGGGAGATTAGCAGCCCTGCTCATCATAAAAGATGATCTGAGGTAGCCTTTTTGACCTATCTGTAGAGCAGGGCAAACTACTAATTGCATATACCTGCTCTCCTTATTGTCCTGCAAGACCCTCCTTTGCTCTGAAGCCCCAAGGTGCCTTACCTGTCCTTAGCTCAGAATGCCATGTGTACACCTCATTTTCCCTTCCTGTCCCTGAACCTCTCACATGTGTGGGGTCTCCAACTCTCTTATGTGTGTGGGTTCCCATGCATACATATGTAATTAAATTTGGTTATTTTCCCTTGTGGCTGGGTCTCATGTGGATTTAATTATTAGACCAGCTGAAAGATCCTTGACACATAGAAGAAAGATTTTTTTTCTCCCCAACAATACATTCTTCCTACTTGTTCCTTAGTTTTGTTGAGAGCTAACAGTTAAGTTTAAAAGAAATGTAATCTTACATTCTCTCCTTAATTCCAAATGTATAAAAGAAACTGCAAAACTGTCATTCTCCAGAATATTTGAGGTCTTGCTTCCCAGAATTGTCATCAGTTTGGCCCAAATAAACTCATAAACATTCTTTACAGTTTTGGACATTTCTTATATCAGCATTCTTTCCCCTTCTTTATATGTCATTTTTGCTTCTACACCACAAGAGGTTTAGTTAACTGATTTCTGAGGGTCCTTCCATCCCAATCTCAAGTTTGAAGGGGGTCCTATGACCTTCAGCACCCCTTCTAAACTTTTCTTTTCTAGAAGTAAGAGTCCTGCTTGGTTCATCATATGTAGAAGATCCCACTTTTGTGGGCATCTTTTGTGTTGCTTCTTTCAATTCAACACAGAATCCTAGTGTTGAAGTACTCTGGTGGACCTTCTCAATCTGTGGAAATACCATAGTGTGTAGAGGTGGAAGCTGCTACTCTTTTTTAAAAACTGTGGTAAAATATACATAACAAAATTTATAATTTTAAACATTTAAGTGTACAATGTGGTGGCCTTAAGTACATTCACATTGTTGTGTAACTATCACCACTATCCATTTCCAGAAACTTTTCATCTTCCCAAACTGAAAATTTGTACTTATTAAACACTAACTCCCCATTCCTCATTCCACCCATCCATGGAAACCACCATTGTACCTTTTTCTTTTTTATTGAATTTATTGGGATGACATTGGTTAATAAAATTACATAGGCTTCAGGTATACAATTCTATACCATTCTACTTTCTGTCTCTATGAATTTCACTATTCTAGGTATCAAGTATAAGTGAAATTATATAATATTTGTCCTTTTGTGTTTGGTTTATTTTACTTAGAATAATGTTTTTGAGGTTCATCCATGTTGTGCCATGTCAATTTCATTCCTTTTTAAGACTGGATAATATTGTATTGTATGTATACACCCTTTCTTGTTCATCCATCACCTTTTGATGGATATTTGGATTATTTCAACCTCTTGGCTCTTGTGAATAATCCTGCTATGAACATTGGTGTGCAAGCATTGTTTAAGTTCCTGCTATCAATTCTTTTGGATACATCCCTAGTAATAGAATTGCTGGTTCATATGATAATTTCTACATTTAGCTTTTTGAGGAACTTCCAAACTGTTTTTCAAAGTGGCTGCACTAATTTACACTGCCACCAGCAATGTGCAAGTCTTCCAATTTCTCACCAGCACTTGTTATTTTTTAAAGAGTTTATTTATTTTTAGATGGTGGGGAGGAAGAAAGAGGGAGGTAAACATCTGATGTGAGAGAGAAGCATCAATCAGTTCCCTCTTGTATGCATCCTGACCAGGGATGGAACCTGCAACCCAGGCATGTGCTCTGACCAGGAATCAAGGAATCAAACCTTATGCTTTGCAGCATGATGCCCAACTAACTGAGCCACACTGGTCAGGGCTTATTTTTTGTTTTTGTTTTTATAAACAACAGTCATACTAATTGCTGTTGGAAATAGTATTGCCTCATGGGTTTGATTTGTCTTTTTCACATGGCTAGTGATGTTGAGCATTTTTTCACATGCTAATTGGCCATTTGTGTATCTTCTTTGGAGAAATGTCTATTCAAGTTTTTCACTGAGGTTGTTACCAGTAAAAGCAGGTTCTGTACTTTCTCCAAGCCAGCTATATCAGTCAGTATAGGCTAGGTTATGCTGCAGAAACAACCAACTTTGATACCTCTGTTGCTGAAGACAACAAATTTATTCCTCATTCCTTTTACATGTCCAACACAGGTACACAGGGGAGCTCTGCTCATTGTGACACTCAAGGACACAAGTTGACTGTGACTTCCTAGCCACATGTGCATCCACTGTTACCATGTCAGTGTGAAGAAGACATGTCAAAGCATATGCTACATCTCAGAGCTTCTGCTTTCATATTCAATTTACCAAAACTAGTTTCATGGTTATGCCAAACCTCAAAGGAAAGTTCAGTGGTGAAATTTAAGTAAAGCAGGGAACTGTTATCCTAACATGAGCTTGGAAAAAGAAGAAAGAGTATATTTGTGAATATACAGCAATATTGACCACTACATCTGCCCACATACTCCAGCCTCATCTGGGGGTTGGTTTGGAGTTGGAAATCTGGCCTCATGCAGAACCATGCTAATTGTTACCAGAATGTCTCATTTCTTCCCTGGCCACTAGTCTTTGAAGTTTGTTGTATAAGATTATATCTTCTTTCTTTAATTGCTACTGTAAACTTTTGACTATTTCCTTCTATATTTTATTAATTTTATTATATTTCAGGTGAGGGAGATTCTGGCACTATGGGTCAGTTGGCCATCTTTACCTGGAACTCTTTTCTTTTCTTTTCTTTTTTTTAACTTTAATATATGCTATTTCTTCTTTTTTTTAGATTTTATTTATTTATTTTTAAAGAGGGGAAGGGAGGGAGAAAGAGAGAGAGAAAAACATCAATGTGTGGTTGCTTCTCATGTGGCCCCCACTGGGAACCTGGCCCTCAACCCAAGCATGTGCCCTGACTGGGAATCGAACCTGTGATGCTTTGGTTCACAGCCTGCACTCAATCCACTGAGCTATGCCAGCCAGGGCCTGGAACTCTTTTCTCACATAAGTATTGAAGATGTAATGCAAAGGCAAGAGCTCTGTGTAATGTCCTATCTAGCCCTGCCCTGAAAATCCATCTATAGGTAATGAATAGTTAACATTCGTTAAACTCGGCATGTCCTATCATGGATTATCTCATCTCACCCTCACTCCAACCTCTGAGGTCAATATCACTATACTCACCTTGTTTCTGGAGAAACAGAGGCTGCAATCCAGTGCTACATGCAGGCATGGTACATGACCATCCGGGGTCAGCAGGGCCTCCTGCTGCTCTGGAGCAAGCAGAGGGGTCCTCAGAGTTGAACTGAAGATCAAGGAAGGTTGGCTGGGCCTGACTCCTCTCTGCTCTGAGCTCCACTCTGTTTTCTCACGTGATGTGTGCCTCTGTGTGGAACATCTCACTGGGAAGCGGAATAGTAAGTAAAACAGAAATATTTCATAAATAGATGAATTTTGAGCCTGTTTTTGAATAGTAGTTGTATTTGAAATGGAATTGAATTCTGAGGTTTTTGTTAACTCCCATGTGAAACACAGGTTCTTTTCTGTGGACTACACTTGGATATGATCTTTTGTGGTCCTGGCTCCCTAGAAGTGCATTCATTGGTTTCAGCATTTTCCTAGGACAGTATCCACTGTTTCATCACATGTTAAAGTGGGTCCATGACCCAAAGTCTTATTAATTTCTGCCTTAAAACATCTAGATGGTTTTGTTCAAAATTCCAAATAATATTTACAATTTTTAAAAATATCAATATTTTAAGTTCATTCTGTTGAAAGCAGCATCCAGTTTGGGGCTCTGAATGTCAGCACACACAGTTCAGTACTTGATCAGTCCTCTAGGAGGCAGCAAAACCTGCAAATAAACTTGATACTCTCAGGTGTTTGAATTTACCATATTTTTACACCAAGGACCGGAACTTCTTTCAGCACTTTCAGTTGTTTAGCTCAAAATGAGCTAAATATACTAAAGTGCTAGAGCTGTTGTTGTTCCACATTTTGACTGCAGACTGATTGTTGTAAGGACTCAGGTAACACAGATGTTCCCTCAACCAACTAGAGACATAGATTAAAGCTTTAATATTTTTGTGTTCTGAGTCCCTGGGGCAGAGTGGGTTGAACAAATGACTGAGTAGATTGCTATGAGAGATACTCCATGCTAGGGAAAGTTTGAAGAGAAAAGTAGTTTACTTTTGAGCATATTTATTGCACTTGAGATGCTAATTTTTGCAGATGGATATATGAGAATGGAGTTCAGAGAACCCCCAGCTAGAGATAAAAATGTGGGAGTCATCAGATGGCATTTAGAGCCATGAGATTAGAAAGAGCTCAGGAAGGGAGTGTGTGCAGAAAGAGAGATGATGTAAGAACTGCTCTGTAGGCACACTCCAAGGTCAAGAGGTTAGGAAGATAAGGAAGAACCAGCAAAGGAGACTGAGAAGCTGCAGCTAGAAGTAACAAGAAAATCAGAAGAGTACACTGAGAAAAGTACTGTTAAGTAGGGAAAAAGCAGAGTAGGAAGTGATCAGCTGGCTCAGTCACTGCTGAAAGATCAAGTAGAATTAAGACCTGAAGGTTGAGTATTAGATGTAGAAGTATAGAGGCCTTTGGAGACCTTCACAAGAGTAGTTTCATGGAATGACTTGGACAAAAGTCTGAGTGGAAGGGGCTCACAAGAGAACTGCAGGAGAGATATGGAATCAGCACATATAGACAACATTTTTGAGAAATTTTTCTGGGAATGAAAAGAAACCAATGGGATAGTAGCTGGAGAGAGGAATGAGATTAAAAGAATATTTATGAGATGGGAGAAATACCATTAAGTTTATATGCTGTAGGGGAATGATTAGTAGAGAGTGAGGGACTAATGGCACGGCAGAGCAAGGAAGAAGGGTTGGGAAGCTGTCTTGAGACACCAGCAGGTGGTGGGGTACTGAGTGCAGAGGAGCACTGGCTTTGACTAGAAGCCAGGGCCATTCACCCATCCTGACAGGAGGTGGGGGACTGTGTTTGGACACAGATTTATGGAGATGGGTAGTCGTCTTTGTCTGGGATAGTGTAGGCCCACTCTTGAATGCTTCTGGTTTCTCAGCTAGGTCAACTGAGGATGAAGACCAGGAAGGAAGTGTTGGAGGTTTGAGGACAGAGGAGAAAGGAAATAGCTTTTCAGAGGAGGGGGATACATGGAAAGAGGGAAGGAAAGAGAGGGGATCGCAACAGAAATACTATAGGATTTCCAGGAGGGCTATGTGACCTGGAATTTAGAAGTGAGACCAGCTAACAAGCTGGGTGTCTTTCTCCAAGCATGTTCAATGGGACATTGACTCTTTTTATTGGTCTTTTCACAGAAGCAATGTTTTGGTTTATTGACCAGGTCTAACATTGGTTTTTTTCCCCCCTCCCTTTAACTTCTGCCTTTGCTTTTATTAATCATTTCCTCCCACTTATATTCTTCTAGCTTCTGGTGTTGAAAATTTGATTCATTTAGTTTTAGGTTTTTCCCCCCCTTGTTCTCCTTGTTTTCAAATAAATTTACATAAGGTGATAAATTTTCCTCTAGGTTGTCTTTTGTCACCATCCTACAGGATTTGATAGTTAACTCTCATGTTAAAATTCATTTTTAGAGAGTTTGTAATTTTGATGTTTATTTCCTCTTTCCACCCTGACTTGAGCAATTTATAACATTAAGTTGTGGTTAATTTCTAATTTTACTGCATTGGGGTCAGCGTGATTGTTGATTTTGGAATTTTTTGAGATTTTTCTTTGTGGTCTAATATTTATGAATGAAATATATTCCAAAGTAGGAATCATAAAGATGTTTCTACTTATTATAGCACTGTAAACTCATCCCCTCAATATAGCAAAGAAATATAAAATAAGCAACATTTAAATTAGATAACCAGACTCAAAGCCATGAAGCATATCTTCATGGACAGCAGGTGGCACAGAAACACAATGTGGGGCACTGGCCTGAAGTTGTAGGACAGCTGGACCCCAGGTCTGGAATCCAGCAGAGACACTGGGGGTTTGACTCCATGGGTAATAGGACTAAAACTGCTTTAATAGAGGAGGGGCAGTAGAGTCTGCAGTGGGCTTCCTGGCTCCTGAAAGGTGATTAAAAAAAAAAAAGCTGCTGTCTATCTCTGCCTAGGGTTACAGCTTATGTGAAGTGGCCATTCAGGGAAGCGAGAGAACACAGGAACAGCTAAGCCAGGCTCTGGCTTAGTGACTGGGTCTGCAATATTCTTAATAAGCCTCAGGGCAGGGCCTTGAACCACCCCATCTAATACCTGCCTGGACTGGGGGTCCCAGAGTGACAGTAGAGTTAATTGTAACACTGAAGGAGAGGGAGGGAACAAGGCTGTCCAGCTGAAAGAAGCCTGAAAGTAGACACTCTACTCAGCAATGAAAAGGTAGGGTGACCATACATCCTACTTTCCCACAGATAATCCCAGTGTATAATGCAAGTACAGGATTGTATTAATATCACCCTCTCTCACACTCATAGTATCCTGGTTTGGATGATCAATGTGTGATTACCTGACATAGGTGAAATTAAAATACAACAGTCTGGAAAAAGGATTGAAAATGAATCTCACTTAGACATGGAATTTTCCACGCTACTTTCAGAAATCACCCAACAGTGATGAGAAATGTCAGATACAAACATAAGTACTATTTTTTTTCAAGGTTTTATTTATTTTTGAGAGAGAAGGAAGGAGGGAGAAAGAGAGGGAAAGAAACATCATCTGAGAAACATCGATCGGTTGCCTCTCGTACACACCCTGACCAGTGATGGAACCCACAACCCAGGCATGTGCCTGACCTGAATGAACAGGAGACCTTTTGCTCTGCAGGAGGAAGCCCAACCAAGCAAACCACACAGGTCAGGGCCATAAGCACCTTCTAGGAGACAGGTGAAATTCCAAACCTTGGAGGGCTGACAGAAGCACTTAAAATCACACAGGTGAAAGCTGGTCTGAGGAGGAGCCAGTTATGTTTACTACCAAGGTGATGGTGGAGCCTAATGTGTAAAACCCTTCCAAAGAACAATGAGAGTATGGTTCTCATATGCCTAGAATTAAAATTTGAAATATAATAGAAGTAACATAGTAAAACAAATATTTACAGAGTTAGGAAAAATGACCAGATAAAAAGAAGAGTTTACTTCAAAGCCATTTCATGGTGTCCTAGGGATATCAGCACAGAATGGTAATTCAGCCATGTATAATAGTAAAATTTATAAATTTCATAGACAAATAATAATTGGGGCAGCAAAGTACTTAAATAACTTATGAGGAAAAAGAAACCAAGCTGGTTTCAGACTTCATTACAGCAACATTCAAGGCTAGAAGACAATGAAGCAATATCTACACATTCCTCAAGAAACAAAGTATTACCCAAGAATTTTATACTCAGTTAAACAGTTTTTCTTTCTTTGTTAAAATTATATTTTATTGATTATGCTATCATAACTGTCCCAATTTTACACCCTTTGTCCTCCCTACATAGCACCCCCATTTCCTCAGGCAATCCCCCTCATATTCATGGGTCTCGCATGTAAGTTTTTTGGCTACTCCATTTCCTATACTGTACTTTACATTTCCATGGCTATTCTGTAACTACCTCTTTGCAATTCTTAATCCCCTCACCTCTTCACCCATTCCCCCACATGCCTCTCTCCCATCTGGCAACGATCAAAATGTTGTCTGTATCTGTAATCATCTGTCTCTTCTTGTTTCTTTGTTTTTTAGATTCTATTGTTGATAGATATGTATTTTTGCCATTTTATTGTTCATAGTTTTGATCTTCTTCTTTTTCTTAAATAAGTCCCTTTAACATTTCATATAATAATGGGTTGATGATGATGAACTCCTTTAGTTTTTTCTTCTCTGGGAAGCACCTTATTTGCCCTTGATTCTAAATGACAGCTTTGCTGGGTCGAGCTATCTTGGCTGCAGGTCCCTGCTTTTCATGATTTTGAATACTTTGTGCTAGTCACTTCTAGCTTTCAAGGTTTATTTTGAGAAGCTGACAGTCTTGTGGGAACTCCCCTGGGGGTAACTAACTTCCTTTCACTTGCTGCTTTTAAGATTCTCTCTTTATCTTTAACCTTTGGCATTTTATTATGATGTGTCTTGGAGTGGGCCTCTTTGCATCCATCTTGTTTGTGACTCTCTGCTTCCTGGACTTGTATGTTTATTTCCTGCACCAAATTAGGAAAGTATTCTTTCATTATTTTTTCCAATAGATTTCCAATTTCTTGCTCTTTCTCCTCTCCTTCTGGCAACCCCATGAAGCACATGTAATGCTTGAAGTTGTCTCAGAGACTACTTACACTATCCTTGTTTTTTTTTTTTTATTCTTCTTTCTTCTTATTGTTCTGATTGGTGGTTTTTTGCTTCCTTATGTTCCAAATCATTGTTTTGATTCTCAGCTTCATCCACTCTACTGTTGTTTTCATGTAGATTGTTCTTTATTTCAATTAGTGTATACTTCATTTCTAACTAGATCTTTTTTATGCTGTTGAGGTCCTCACTAGTTCCTTGATCATCTGTGTAACCAGTGTTTTGAACTGTGCATATGATAAAATTGTTGATCTCTATTTTGTTTAGTTCTTTTTCTGGAGTTTCGATCTATTCTTTCATTAGCCATGTTTCTTTGTCTCCTCATTTTGGCAGCCTCCCTGTGTTGCTTCTATGTATTAGATAGAGCTGCTATGACTCTCTGTATTGATAGCATGGCCTAATGTAGTAGGTACCCTGTAGGTTCCAGTGGCACAGCCTCCCCTATCACCCAAGCTGGGTACTTGAGGTGTGCCCATGATGTGGGTTGAGTACACCCTCCTCTTGCAGTTGAGCTTTGGTTACTTTGGAGGTCAATGGGTGGGATTTACCCAGACCAGTCAGCTACAAGGATTGGCTGTGACCACTGACCACCAATCTCCACCCTATGGGGAGGATCAGCTGTGCAGGAGCAGGGTGATGGTATTCCGATGTAGTCTGTAGCTTTTCAGTAGGTGTGCAGGCTCTGGAGTTTCCCGGGTGGTACAGACCAAGGTCAGCTCCTGCCCGTGTTTTGCCCAGGGCCACCCTGCCTGAGCTATAAAGCAATCTGAGATGACTGCTACTTGTGCTGGGCTTGGAAATTCCTAGGAGAAGCCAAGCTGTGAATTTAGGGTGGCAGCTACTAGTGTCAGGCCTGGGGCCACTTAGCAAGTGGACTGGTAACTCACTGAAGTCAGCTGTTGCTAGTTTGAAAGGATTGCGGATGTTGTAAAGCATGAGCCAAGACCAGCCATTCATATGGAAAAGCCTCTGTTAACAGCTGTAAGTTGGATGGGACAGAGCCTCAGGGGATCTCCAGGACAGGGCAAACAGTGTTAGCCAGGTTGATGGAGTCTCAGATATGGCACCAGCCTGCCAGTTCTGTGGCTCTGTGAGGGAGGGTTCAGAAAAGGAACAATCATCTCTTCCACCTTTCTGTCTGGAAGAAAGCTGTCCCCCAGCTCTCACCTTGATGCCAGACACTTCAGTTCCTTCCTGTATACTACTGGTGCCTTTCAAGCTGCTACATGGTGCTGGATTCAGAGGGAGTAAGTTTGAATAAGTCTGTGTGTGGGTTCTTTAAGAGGTGCTGTTTGGGACTCCAGAGTTTCTTCTACTGACTCAATCCCCATTGGTTTTTGCAGCCAGAAGTTATGTGGACTTACCTTCCTGGCACTGGAACCCTGGGCTGGAGGGCATGGTGTGGGACTGGGGCTCCTCGGTCCTGAGATATCCCTCCCAAATCTGTACCCACGTGTGGATGTGGGACTAATCTGTTGCATGTCTCTACTCCCCCTACCAGTCTGGATGGATGTCCTTTCTTTAATTCCGTAGTTCTCAGACTTCCATTCATCTTGATTTCTGATGGTTCTGAGTGATTGGTGTTCTATAATGTAGTTGTAATTTTGATGTGAGGAGGTGAGCTGTGTTTACCTATGCTGCCATCTTGACTGGAGGTCCACAGTGTTTTTTTTCTAAACAGTTTTTCAAGTAAAGGCAACAAAGATTTTTGAACATGAAGAGCTCAGAGAATGTATTTTCCATAAATTCTTCTTGAAGATGAGATCACAAGGTGGTGAGATGGCACCCCAGGGTGGGGGGGTTAGGCAGTGTGCAGAGTGGAGGCCCTCCCCAGCCCACTGTATAGTTTTGGAGGTTTTAGCCCTGGTGAGTTGAGTCAGTTCTTTGTGACTCCTCCCTCTTCAGTTGTGCTTCATCCACACAATGGAACAGTTCTGTGTGGGCACAGGCTACAGATGAGCTACCTAATAGATGAGACCATCAGAGACTGGAGTTTGGTGTCAATGAAGTCATTGAATCCAACAACACTTCTCAGAGAACTCCCAATTACAGTATTTCAAGCACAATTAACCCTCAGGCCCCTAAATTCATTCTTAGTTGCACAACTTCCCAAAAGACTCCTGATGACATAAAGAAGTGAACTACAGCTCCATCTACTGACAGTACCCAGGTTCCACCCATGCTGGGTGGTGGTTCCAATGCGGAGGCAGAGGTTCTGGAAAATGACGGCATCTTGGGTGGTGTTGGACCAAGGGAGCATATAGGGAAGAAAAAACGTCCACCTGGATATTATGGCTACTTGAAAGATGACAGTGAGGGCAGCATATCCAAGCAGCCCATCAATGGCCTTGAAGCCCAGCCATCTGGAACACTGCAGGCACAGAGGAATAGAGGTGGTGGATGACAGGCCTTTGTTGGGACACTGGGATTGCAGATGCCCTCGGGACTCTGATACTTGTCATACGCTGTGCCCTGTGGCTCTTTTCTTTGAGCCCTGGGCAGCAATGCTGGGGCTACAGGGCTGAGGCCAGGGCCTGCCCTTGACCGGTCCTGTTTCCTGCAGAGGCTGGTGGGGCCCACCTGTCGAGGACAGCTGTGGCTCACCCTTATGCTGGGACTGATCCTACTGGAAACCTTGGAGTGGCTAATAAATACTTGAATCCTTGGCTGAGGGCTCATCTGCCAATGGGGTGGAGTTGCACACTGTGGGAACAGGGACTCAGACTAGCTACAACCAAGAGCATCACCCCTCCTGCCAATGCCCAGCCCTTGTGGTGGGCACTGCTCTGTCAGTCAGCCTAAGTCATGGGACAGCCTAGGATGCATTGGAAAGCATGGTAGCAAAAGAATCTGTCCAAGATTATACCATAAAAAACAAACAAGAGGTTGAGATCAGTCTAAGTAAGAGTGACTCTGGAAAGACCCTCTGCTGTCCTTGTGCTGCACCCAAAACAAATTGTTCACAAGGAGTCTGGTGGGTGTCAGAAACTTATCAAAAATACTGAGTATCCTGTGGATGTGGAAATTAGTAAAGAACTGCTTTCTCCAGGAGTTGAAAATAAAAATCTTAAATGCCACAGACCCTACAGACGATTTGCAGTGGTCCACTGCCACGGCAGCAGTGCAATGGGCAGTCATGACACTGCAAGTGTCTCTCAGGTCGGCCAGGAATGGCTGGCTGTAAGTGCCCACTGCGTGCTTGTCCAACACCAGCTCTCACCGACTGCCTTCCTCTGTTTAGAGAGGAAACTCTTTCTCTTTCTGGGGATAAATGGGCTAGAATGAAAAGGAGGTGCCTTGGGGTTTGTGTGCAACATAGTTCATATTGACTTCTAACTTCCAAATCAAAATCATTTGGTTGAAACAGATTGTCACTTGACTTAAGAAAATACACACAAAAAAACATGATTCTGAAATAATGCTGATTCCTGAGTAAGAAAGGGGAACTGGCATTTGATTCCCAATCTGATTACTTAATAGAATACATTCTACACCAACAACACCACTTGTAAATTTTTGAAAATGAATTTTATCTTTCCTTGAGAAATAAATTTTAATCCATCACTCTTTCCTCCCCCACCCTTTAGTTTTTGATAAAAAATTAAAATTAGCCAGTTATCAGAGAAGAAATAGTTCTTTGAAAGAAAAATAAACAAAAATAAGTTGCTGGTTCGTAACAGGAAAAAATACATTTTAATAACTGCAATGAGAAACTACTTATGTAAACGTTATAGATCAAATATTTGGAGTTAAGGTGTTAGCATATAAACAGATGATTGTGACTTTATTGCCACTAAAAGACTTCAAATTGCATTCATGCTTCTGTGTACACAAAATGAAATATGGGCAAAATAATGAAGATTGATCTTGCCTGAAGTGTGCTCTGTTTAATTCTCTAGCCTGTTCTCCTATAATGTTATACCCCTAAAGGTACACAGTTTAATGATACATAGGCATATAAAATTGTCACTTACTGATAAAATTTACAAAGTTAGTTTAAAAAAAAACAGAAGAGATCACAAGATGTGATCTCCCACAAAATGAGTGGGGAGAAAACACTTTGGTGGAATAACTAGTAGAAATTCTAACAAAAACAAATGTGGGGATTATGGCTACAGGGCAGAATGTATAATTTTATAAATCCAGTGATGAGGAAAGTGGAAATGGTATGATTAACAAAAATTGTGATGGAAAGGGAAAGAAAAGGAAGGGATGTTTAAATATACTACTTCCCTGATTCAGACTCTGGTCCTTGAAGTCTGTGTGTTGTGGCTGTGAGAGACAAATTCACACGGATGGCAGGAGTCCTGTGGAGAAAAAAAGGATGGCATGGCCACTCTCTAAGTGAGAGAGAGGGCCCTGACCCCTGCCTGGACAGGTTTTTATTGCTTTTCTGGGCACATTACATAGAGGATGGTCCTCATTTACTATGCACAGGTTCACTGTAGGTGATTACCTTTTATAGATAACAAAGGAAAGAATGTTGCTAATTACTTCAAAAAGAAGGATATTACAGATCAAGGAGAAAAGTAGTTGAACTAGTTACACTCCATACTTGGGAGGTTTAGCACAGATTTTAGGAAGTTACTTTAAAGATATGCAGTAAACATTTGCTGCCTCAATCCAGGGTGAGGGAGTTTTAGCAAAAGCAAGTCTCATAGCAGCCTACATACAGTGCAGGCCTGATTCCCCATGGGAGAACCTATACGTAGGCATGAGTCCTATGGGCCGGACCTTGCTCCCCACTGGCCTTTCCGAGTGGGGGCTGGGCTACATTTCCCACGCCACACGGAATGGTCCCCTATACTTCCCTCATCAATTTTATATAGAAAGGGATCAAAATATCTATTAAAGGCTCATTTTAAAATCAAGAAATGGAAGTGTGTATGAATGTGAAAATTTTTAAAAAGTACATGCTAAAAAAATCATTTGACATTTGGTGCAGCAAAGGAGAAGGGGGAATGGAAAAAGAGAAAGCATGCTATGTTATCATTGTCCAGAACAGGGAATCAACTGACACAGTCTGAAGAAATAGAGGACTGAGAGTATCATATAAAGTTATGGTTATACAAGTAACTTCTTAAATAAAAACACAAACCTTCCAGCCCGGGCTGGTGTGGCTCAGTGGACTGAGTGCCAGCCTGTGAACTGAAAGGTTGCTGGTTGGATTCCCAGTCAGGGCACAAGCCTGGGTTGACGGCCAGGTCCCTAGTAGGGGACATACAAGAAGGAACCACACATTGCTGTTTCTCTCCCTCTCTCCTTCCCTTCCCCTCTTTCTAAAAGTAAATAAATAAAATCTTAAAAAAAACCCAACCTTCCAACTAATCAGAAGAAACACACCTAAAACACAGCAAAGCAAACAGGAAGCACATAATTAAAGCGTAACAAAGGATTAAAAAATCTATGAAAACATACAATAAAATAATATAACTGTCACATGAGTAGGGCTAAATTCATCTATTGCAAGAAAAAAGATTTGCAGTTTGAATCACAAAGCAAAATTTCGTGCTCTATTCAAGGGAATTACCTAAAAGAAAGGCTTCAGAAAATATGAAAACAAAAGGTCAAAGGTATAGTTGACTAACATAAACGAAATTCAGCAGGCTTGTCATACTATCACACAAGCTCAAATTCAGGGCAAAGGTTGACAACATTAACTGAGAAAAGGAAGGTCATTTTATAATGAAAAGGAACCATTTATAAGAATATAGGAAGGTATTTGTGAACAAATAACATAACATCATTATAAAGGACTCCAAAAAACTAAGGAGAAATAAAACCACAATAGTAGTAATTAATTTTAATTTACTTCTGTCAGATTACAACAGGTCAAAAACCATTTAAGGACAAAGAAGACTGATATCAAAATTAGTAGGCTGAAAACTATTCTGTTTACAGAAAGTTCCCAATAGTTTTCAGCCTACTAATGAGTTAAGAAACAGAATGACTTTCTTAAATTATTCACAAAAATTGACCCTCCTTTAGGCCACAAAGAAAACTTAAATATTTCAAAACTACAAAGTAGTACAGACAACATTGATCTCTGATCTGATCACAATGAAATAAAACTAAAAATTAATAACATAATAACAAAACAACCCTTGTACCTGGAAGCCTTTCAGCTCACACTCTCCAAACTTAAAAACTATTGCATTGGCCAAAATGTCCATTTAGTTTTTTCTGTAAAATAAAAGACATGCTTTACATGTTCACCAATAACTTTATTGATTTTAATATTTTGAGTATGTCAGCTATCTCCAGTATGGTAGAACATTGATTGTTCTCAGTTAATGTTTCAATTTGATCATTATCAACTTTAACTGGTCTACCTGACTGTGTAGCATTGTCCAGTGAGATATCTCTAGCATAAAACTTCGAAAACCACTTTTGACACATTCGATCAGTTACAGCACCTTCTCCCTACACTGCACAGATCTTTTTTGTGTGTTTCAGGCTCATTTTTAAGTTTCTTGAAATAATAAAGCACAATATGCCAAGTGTTGCATATTTTCTTCCATCTTCAATATTAAAATGTCTACACAAAAATTCACCAATTTTGAGAATTTTTTTAAATGCACACTGATACAATACAATCTAACAAAATTGTTTCAAATGAAGTTAAAGACAACTAAACACTATTAGAGCCATCCTACAGAAAAAAACAAATGAACTTTTTGGCCAACCCAATACATAAAAGCTAAATTAAAAGCCAAAATTTTGCGATATCTACAATAAAAAGTATGAAAACACTATGCATCAGAAATTATGGGATATATCTGAAGTGCGTGTCTATATCTAAGGGCTAAGTATTAACCTTAAATATTTACATTAACAAAAAATAATTTAGAATTTAAACATCCAACTCATGAAGTGAGAAAAAAGCAACAAAAGTACCCCTAAAGAAGGCAGTAAAAAGACATTAAAATAAAAGCAGAAATTTATGAATTTGGAACAACAAAAAAATGGTAGAACTAAAAAATAAATATAAAAGCTGATTCTTTGAAAAAAATTAAAGGTAAGATAATCAATAAAACCAAAATACACAAAATAACAAATTAGGAAAAAATTAAAACGTTCACAAAAGACTACTTTGTTGACCTTGTTGCAAATACACTTGGAAATCTGGATGAATGGATAATTTGTTTTAAGGAAAATAAAATTTATCAAAATTACCTCTAGAAGAGTTTTTAAAATCTAAATTGAAAAAATTACCACAGGAGAAATAAAGAAGGTTGTCAAAAATAAAATGAAGAAGGTTGCCTTTCCGCCTTGGCATTGGTTGGAGGCCACACTGCTCTGAGGACACCTGAGCCCACTGTTCTCTAAAGCAGGGATTTTCAGCCTGCGTGCCACAAGAGGCACACCGTGTGAGGCAAGACTTTGTAAAACATGTGAAACCTGACTATTTTGTCAGGGCACTGACCTCTTTTCCCTTAGATTGTCAAATTAAAAAAAAAAGTGACTATGGCAACCCAACAATAGCCATCTGGTGTGAATGAATCAAAATTATATCTATTTTTTGTCAGATTGGCAAAAAATATACTTTTGGTGTGCCATAGAATTTTGGTAATCAGTGTATGTGTGCCATGAAATGGAGAACATGCTGTTCTTAGGGCCAGAGCACACTACCCCTGGCACTCTTGTCCAAAGTCCTGTGTCCTTGAGGTTTCAATCATTCTACTCACCCAGAAGGAAGCATCAGGCCCAGACATTTTCAAATGGGCAATGATCAGACCTCAAAGGGCAGATTATTTTAATGCCACTTAAATTATTCCAGAATAAAAACAAAGAAACAAAGATTCCAACTCTTTGTGACACGAGCAGTTATGCTGATTCTGAAACCAAATAACTTTAGACATTGAAAAAAATTATAGCTCACTTTCACTTCTGAATATCAATATAAAAATCATAAATAAAATATTAGCAAACAGAATCAAACTCTGTATTTTTAAATCGTTGAATTTATTAGGGCTACATTGGTTAATAAAATTACATAAGTTTCAAGTGTATAGTTTTATAAAACATCATCTGTGTATTGCATTGTGGTTACTACCCAAAGTCAAGTCTCCTTCCATCAGCATTTAACCCCTCTTTACCCTCTTCTACCACTGCCCTTTCCCTCTGGTCATCACCATACTGTTGTCTGTGATTATGAAGTTTTTTTGCTTTTTTTTCTTAATCCTGTCACCTATTTTGCCCAACCTTCTAACCTGCCCCCCTCTAACAGCTGTCAGTCTGTTCTTTGTTAGTGTTTCTATTTTGTTTTTGTTCATAGATTCCACATAAAAGTGATATCATATGGTATCGTCTTTCTCTGGCTTATTTCACTTAGCTCAACAATGTCCAGGTCCACCCATGTTGTCACAAGGGTTGAGTTCCATCTTTTTATGGCTGAGTAGTATTCTATTGTGTAAATGTTCTACGGCTCTTTTATGCACTCATTTATGGATGGGCACTTGGGTTCCTTCCAAACCTGTTGTAAATAATGCAGTGATGAACATAGGCATCCATCTATCCTTTTGAATCAGTATTTTGGGTTTCTTCAGTTAAATTCCCAGAAGTGGAATCACTGGGTCATAACAGTGCTTTCCACAGTGGCTGCACCAATCTGTATTTCTACCAACAGTGCATGAGGATTCCCTTTTCTCCACATCCTCATCAGCACTTGTTGCTTGTTGACTTATTAATGATAACCATTCTGGCAGGTGTGAGGTGATATCTCATTGTGGTTTTAATTTGCATTCCTCTGATGATTAGTTACATTAAACATCTTCTCATATGTCTATTGACCTTTGGAGAAATATGTTCCCTTTGGAGAAGTGTCTATTCAGGTCCTTTGACTATTACTTTAATTTTTAAAAAAACTTCATTGAGTGATTTTTATTGCATTTTTACCATTACCATTTATAACCCCTATACCCTTTTCTACCTTCACCCACCACCCTCCCACTCCCACAATCACCACACTGTTGTCTGTTTATGAGTTCTTTCTTTCTCTCTTTTTCTCTCGATTCCTTACACCCCAAATCCCAACCCCAGAGCCATCTGCCTGTTCTCTATCTATGAGTCTGTCTCTATTTTGCTTGTTCATTTGGTTTATTAGGTTCCAATTATGTGAAAAATTACATGGTACTTTCTCTGATTGGCTTATTTCACTTAGCATAATGTTCTCCAGGTTCATCCGTACTGTTACAAAGGGTAAAATTTTCTTCTTTTTTTTATAGCTGAGTAGAATTCCATTGTGTAAATGTACAATTGCTGCTTCATCTACTCATGTAATGATGGATATTTGGGCTGCTTCCAAATTTTGGGTATTGTAAATAACACTGCAGTGAACTTAGGGCTCATATATTCTTTTGAATTAATGTTTTGGATTTCCTGAGATAAATTTCCAGAAGTGGAATTGTTGGATCATAAAACAGTTACATTTTAAATTTTCTGAGGTAACGCGATACTGCTTTCCACAGTCTGCATTCCCACCAATAGTGCACAAGTGTTCCCCTTTCTCCACATCCTTGTCAGCACTTGTTGTTTGTTGATTTACTGATGATAGCCATTCTTACAGATTGAAGAGATATCTCATTGTGGTTTTATTTTGCACCTCTCTGATGATTAGTGACATTGAGCATCTTTTCATATGTCTATTGGCTATCTGTATGTCTACTTTAGAGAAGTGTCTATTCAGGTCCTTTGCCAATTTTTAAAAATGGATTGTTTATTGGTGTTAAGTTTTATAAGTTCTTCATAAATTTTGTATGCTAACTTCTTATCAGGTGTATTGATGGCTATGTTCTCACATTCGGTGGTTGTCTTCTCATTTTGCTGGTGTTTTCTGTAGGGAACCAATCCACTTGGCAATGGCAAATGTAGCCCAGCCCTGTCAGAAAACTGGCAGGTGAGAGTCAGCACGCAGGAACCAGACCCACAGATCGGCTTTTCTGTGGGAAACCAGGCCTGAATTATACCTAGGCTGCTTTGAGGCTTGCTTTTGCTAAAACTCCCTCACCCTGAATTGAAGCAGCAAAAGCTTACTATGTATTTTTAAAGTAACTTCCTGAAGTCTGTGCTAATTCTCCCAAGGACAGAGTGTAACCAGACCAATCACTCTTATCCTTCCCTTGCATTTGCAACATTTTTTCTTTGTTAATCTGTAAAGAGTAGTCAGCAATGTCCTGTCCTTTGCTGTGTTAAAAATAATCACCTAAAGCAAACCTGAGCATAATGAATGAGAACCCTCCTTGATGTATGCTATTAGAAAGCAATAAAATCCTGTCCAGGCAAGGGTCAGGGCACTCTCTTACTCAGAGAGTGGCTGTACCATCCCTTTTTCTCCACAGGAATTGGTAGTCCATGTGAATTTGTTCATCTCATCCACAACACCGCAGACACTGCTGGCCAGAGTCTGCATCAGGTTTCCTTTGCTGTGCGAAAATTTTTAGTTTGCTGTAGTAACATTTGTTTATTTTTTTCTTTTGTTTCCCTTGTCCTAGGAGATACATCAGAACAAATGTTGCTACAAGAAATGTCCAAAATTTTTACTGCCTATGTTTTCTTCTCAAATTTGTATGGTTTCAAGCATAACATTTAAGTCTTTAATCCATTTTGAGTTTATTCTGATATGTGGTATAAGAAGGTGGTCTAGTTTCATTTTTTTTGCATGTATCTGTCCAATTTTCCCAATACCATTTATTGTTTTTGCCTCTTTTGTCAAATATTAATTGACTATAAAGACATAGGTTAATTTTTGGACTCTCTAGTCTGTTCCATTTATCTATATGCCTGTTTTTCTGCCAGTATCATGCTGTTTTAATTATTATGGCTTTGTAGTATAGTTTGATATTAGGTGGTGTGATTCCTCCAACTGTGTTCTTCTTTCTCAAGATTGCTATTGCTATTCAGGATCTTTTATGGTTTTATATAAATTTGTGGAATATTTGTTCCAGTTCTGTGAGATATGCCATTGGTATCTTGATAGGAATTACATTGAATCTGTAGACTGCTTTGGTTAGTATGGACATTTTAATGATGTTAATTCTTCCTATCCATGGACATGGTTTCTACTTACTTGCATTTTCTTCAGTTACTTTCCTCAATGTCTCATAATTTTCCAAGTACAGGTCTTTTACCTCCTGGGTTAAATTTAGTCCTAGATATTTTTTATGCATTTGTAAATGGAATTATTTTCTTAACTTCTCTTTCTGGTAATTCACTATTGGTGTATACAAATGCAACTGATTTCTGAATATTCATTTTGTATTTTACTACTTTACTGCACTCATTTATCAGTCCTAGTAGTTTTTTGGTGGAATCTTTAGGGTTCTCTACATACAGTATTATGTCATCTGCAAATAATGATAGTTTTACTTCTTTCTTTCCAATTTGGATGCCTTTTATTACTTCTTTTTGACTGATTGTTGTGGCTAGGACTTTAAGTACTATGCTTAATAAGAGAAATGAAAGTGGACATACCTGCCTTGCTCCCAATATTAAGGGGAACACTTGTAGTTTTTCCCCAGTGAATATGGTGTTGGCTGTGAGTTTGTCATATATGTCTTTATTACATTGAGCTATGTTCTCCCTTTTCCCACTTTGCTGAGAGTTTTATCATAAATGGGTGCTGGATTTTTATCAAATGTGTATTCTGCATCTATTGATATTATCATGCAGTTTTTATCCTTAATTTTTGTATGTATCCTGTTTACTGATTTGCAGATATTGTACCAACCTTGCATCCCACTTTATCATGGTGTATGATTTTTTTAATGTATTGCTGTATTCAGCTTGATAATATTTTGTTGAGGATTTTAGCATCAATGTTCATCAGTGATATTGGATTATAATTTTCTTTCTTTGTAGTGTCCTTACCTGGTTTTGGAATTAGGATAATTCTGACATTGTAAAATGAGCTTGGGAGTCTTCCCTTTTCTTGAATATTTGGGAATAGTTTGAGAAGTGTTAGTTCAATGAATGTTTGGTAAAATTCACCTGTGAAGCATCTGGTCCAGGGCTTTTGTTTCTTTGAAGTTTTTTAAAAAATATATTTTATTGATTGTGCTATTACAGTTGTCCTATTTTTCTCTCCTTTATTCACCTCCACCCTGTACCCCACATCCTACCAGCATCCTTCCTCCCCTTAGTTCATGTCTGTGGTTCATACATATAAGTTTTTTGGCTTCTCCATTTCCTATACTATTCTTAACCTCCCCTTGTCTATTTTGTATCTATCTTTATGCTTCTTATTCCCTGTGCCTTTTCCGCTATTCTACCTCCTCCCCTTCCCCACTGATAACCCTTCATGTGATCTTCATTTCTGTGATTCTGTTCCTGTTCTAGTTGTTTGCTCAGTTTGCTTTGGTTTTTGTTTTAGGTGTGCTTGTTAATAATTGTGAGTTTGCTGTCATTTTACTGTATGTGTTTTTTATCCTCTTTTTCTTAGATAAGTCCCTTTAACATTTCATATAATAAGGGCTTGGTGATGATGAACTCCTTTAACTTGACCTTATCTGAGAAGCACTTTATCTGCCCTTTCATTGTCAATGAAAGCTTTGCTGGATAGAGCAGTCTCGGATGTAGGTCCTTGCCTTTCATGACTTTGAATACTTCTTTCCAGCTCCTTTGTGCCTGTAAGGTTTCTTTTGGGAAATTGGCTGATATTCTTATGGAAACTCCTTTGTAGGTAACTCTCTCCTTTTCTCTTGATGCTTTTAACATTCTCTCCTCATCTTTAATCTTAGATAACTTAATGATGATGTGCCTTAGTGTGTTCTTCCTTGGGTCGAACTTCTTTGGGGCTCTCTGAGCTTCCTGGACTTCCTGGAAGTCTATTTCCTTCACCAGACTAGGGAAGTTCTCCTTCATTATTTTTTCAAATAAGTTTTCAATTTGTTGCTCTTTCTCTTCTCCTTCTGGCATCCTTATGATTTGGATTTTAATATTTAAAGTTGTTCTGGAGGTTCCTAAACTTCTCCTCATTTTCTTGAATTCTTCTTTCTTCATTCTGTTCTGGTTGAATGTTTATGTTTTCCTTCTGCTTCAAACAGTTGATTTGAGTCCTGGTTTCCTTCCTGTCACTGTTGGTTACCTGTGCATTTTCCTTTATTTCCCTTTTCATGGCCTTCACTTTTTCCTCATACTCAACCATTTTCGTGAGTATCATGATTACCAGTGTTTTGAACTCCGCATCCAATAGATTGGCTATCTCTTCATCTCTTAGTTCTATTTTTGGAGCTTTGATCTGTTCTTTCTTTTAAAAAAATATTTTATTGATTATACTATTACAGTTGCCTGATTTTCCCCCCTTTATTCCCCTCCACCTTGCACCACATTTCCCACCCACATCCCCTCCCACTTTAGTTCATGTCTCTGAGCTGTACATATAAGTTCTTTGGCTTCTATATTTCCTATACTATTCTTAACCACTCCCTGTCTATGTTGTACCTACTATTCATGCTTCTTATTCCCTGTACCTCTCCCCCATTCTCCCCCATCTGCCTTCTGAGTGATAACTCTACATGTGATCTCCATTTCCATAATTCTGTTCCTCTTCTAGTTGTTTGATTAGTTTGTTTTTGTTTTTGTTCTTTTAGGTTTGGTGATTGATAGTTCTGAGTTTGTTGTCATTGATCTGTTCTTTCATTTGGGCCATATTTTTTTTTCTCCATTCACCTGTTATGTAGTAAGGGGAAGAGCCTTAGGTACTCACCAGGGCAGGGCAAACTATGTTGCTGGGTTATGGTGCTGTGTGTAGGGGAGAGGCCAGAGAGGGAAAGATGCTGCCTGCTTGGTTCTCACTGAGTTTCAGTCATATTTCCCACTACCCACAAGCAAATTGGGCCCCTCTGGTGCTGATTCCTGAGTGGGTGGGTTTGTGTACGTTCTAGTACCCTGTGGGTCTCTCCAATGAACTCTTCTGTGAGGCTGGGAGTTTCTCCCACTGCCACCTCAACCCCAACAGGTGTTTTCAATAAGAGGTTTGAGATTTTATTTCCCTGTGCTGGAAGCCTGGGTTGTACAGTCTGTCTCACTCCCCAGTTTTCCCTCCTGGTTTATCTGCACACAAATGTGAGACCACCTGATCCACCAGCTGCTGCCTTGCCATGAGTCTTCTTGGCTCCAGCTGCCTGTCTCCACCCCTCCTACCAGTCTGGATGAATGCTTCTTCTTTAACTCCTTGGTTGTTGGACTTCCATACAGTTCAATTTTCTGGCAATTCTGCTTGTTTTTTGTTGTTAAATTTGTTGTTGTCCTTTTCTTTGGTTGTGCGAGGAGGCAAAGTATATCTACTTATGTCTCCATCTTTACTGTAAGTCCTCAAGGTTGTTTTTTTTTATTACTGCTTCAATTTCACTAGTTGTAATCTGTCTGTTCAGATTCTCTGAGTCTTCCTCATTGAGTTTTGGAAGATTGTATGTTTCTAGGAATTTATCCATTTCTTCTAGTTTGTCCCAACTTGTTGGCACATAGTTGTTCATAATAGTTTCTTACAGTCCTTTGTATTTCTTTGGTGTTAGTTATTACTTCTCCTGTTTTATTTCTGGTTTTATTTATTTGGATCTTTTCTCTCTTTTTCTTGATGAGATTAAAGGTTTGTCAAACTTGTTTATCTTTTGAAAGAACCAGCTCTTGGATTTCATTGATCTTTTATATTTTTTAAGGTGCTACTTCATGTATTTCTGCTCTGATATTTATTATTTCCTCTCTTCTACTCACCTTGTTCTTTGTTTCCTTTTCTTTTGAAAGTTTATTTAACATTAGATGTTTATTTGAGCTTTATATTGTTTCTTGAGATAGGACTGTAATGCTATGAATTTCCCTCTTAAGACTATTTTCCCCATGTCCCATAGGTTTTGAGTTGTTATGTTCTCATTTTCATTTGATTCAAGGTACCTTTTGATTTCTCCTTGATCTCATTGTTAACCCATTCATTGTTCAATTACATGTTATTTAGCTTCCATGTCATTGTGTGATTTTCAGTTTTCTTCTTGTGATTGATTTCTAGTTTCATAGCATTATTGTCAAAGAAGGTACTTGATATGATTTCAATCTTCTTAAATTTTTTTAGACTTGTTTTGTGTTCTCACATGAGATCTGCTATAGAAAACATTCCATGTGCACTTGAAAAGTATGTGTATTCTGCTGCTCTGGGATGAAATCCTCAGAAGATATCAATTACAACCATTTGATCTAGTGTGTCCTTTAAGGCTGCCATCTCCTTGTTGATTTTTTTGTCTGGAAGATCTATGCATTGATGTCAATGGATTGGTACAATCCCCTCCTATGACCTAATTTCTGTCAGTCTCTCTCTTTATGTCCATCAAGATTTGTTTTACATAGTTGTTTGTTCCTATTTAGGGTGCATACATGTTTACAAGTGTATATACTTTTGTTAGATTATTCCTTTTATCATTATGTAGCATCCTTCTTTGTTTCTTATTAAGCCTTGGTATTAAAGTCCATTTCATCACATGTCAGTATTGCTATTCCAGCTTTTTCCCCCTTTCCACATGCATAACATATCTTTTTCCATCCCTCTACTTATAGTATGTGTGTATCTTTCATTTTTTTACCATATAACTTCTTTATTAAGTTTAATACTATACTGATCAAACATATTTTTAAGAAATACTTCCCCAAGCCCTGGCTGGCATAGCTCTGTGGATTGAGCGTGGGCTGTGAACCAAATTGTCGCAGGTTCAATTCCCAGTTAGGATACATGCCTGGGTTGCAGGCCATGACCCCCAGCAACCACACATTGATGTTCCTCCTCTCTCTCTTTCTCCCTCCCTTCCCTCTCTAAAAATAAATAAATAAACACTTAAAAAAAGAAACACTTCCCCATAAGTGACAATTTTTTAATTTTAATTATTGTTCAAGTACAGTTTTCTGTCTTTTACTTCCATCCCAGCCCATTCCTCAGCCCTCCTCACCTCCCTCACATTTCCACTCTCCCTAGTTTTTGTCCATGTGTCCTTTATACCTGTTCCTGTAAACCCTTCCCCTTTCCCCCTAAAATTCCCTCTTCTCTCCTCTGGGGTCACTGTCAGCCTATCCTATATTTCAGTGTCTTTGGTTATATTTTGCTTGTTTCTTTGTTTGGTTGTTTAGGTTCCTGTTAAAGGTGAGACCATATGCTATTTGTCTTTCACCACCTGGCTTATTTCACTTAACATAATGCTTTCCAGTTCCATCCTTGCTGTTGCAAAGAGTAGGAACTCCTTCTTTCTTTCTGCTGTATAAAATTCCATTGTGTAAATGTACCATAGGTTTTTGATCCATTCATTTCCTGATGAGCACCTAGGTTGCTTCCAGCATTTGGCTATTCTAAATTGTGCTGTTATGAACATTGGGGTGCATAGGTTCTTTTGGATTGGTGTTTCAGGGTTCTTACAATATAGTCCCAGCAGTGGAATAGCTGGGTCAAAAGGTAGATCTGTTTTGAGTTTTCTGAGAAAATTCCATACTGCTTTCCATAGTGGTTGTACCAGTCTGCAGTCCCACCAACAGTGCACTAGGGACCCCTTTTCTCCACAACCTCTCCAACACTTGTTGTTTGTTGCTTTGTTTATGATGGCCATTCTGACTGGTGTGAAGTGGTATCTCATTGTGGTTTGAATTTGCGTCTCTCTGATAGCTAGCGATATTGAACATCGTTTCGTGTGTCTTTGGATTTTCTGTATGTCCTCCTTGGAGAAGTGTCTGTTCAAGTCCTTTGCCCATTTTTTAATTGGGTTCCTTGTCTTCTTGGACAAGGAACACTTCCATGTCTAGAGTGTAGTCATGTAAGTTCTTTATATATTTTGGAGATTAAACCCTTGTCTGAGGTACCATTGGCAAATATGTTTTCCCATACAGTTGGTTCTCTTTTTATTTTAAAACTGTTTTCTTTAGCCGTCCAGAAGCTTTTTACTTTGATGAGATCCCATTTGTTTATTCTTTCCTTTATGTCCTTTCCTCTAGGGGACATATCAGTAAAAATATTGCTGCATGAAATATCTGAGATTTTCCTGCCTATGTTCTCCTCTAGGTCTTTAATGGTGTCACGTTTTATATTTAAGTCTTTTGTCCACCTTGAATTTATTTTTGTGTATGGTGGAAGTTAGTGCTCAAGTTTCCTTTTTTTTGCACGTAGCTGTCCAGTTCTCCCAACATCATTTGTTGAAGGGGCTATTGTTATTCCATTTTATGTTGCTGCCCCCTTAATTGAATATTAATTGACCATAGAGGCTTGGGTTTATTTCTGAGCTCTCTCTTCTGTTCCACTGTTCCATGTGCCTGTTTTTATGCCAGTACCAAGCTGTTTTGATTACAGTGGCCTTGTAATACAGTTTGGTATCAGGTATTGTGATCCCTCCTACTTTACTCTTCTTTCTCAAAATTGCAGCAGCTATTTGGGATCGTTTATGGTTCCATATAAATTTTTGAAGTGTTTGTTCTATGTCTGTGAAATATTCCATTGGCACTTTAATAGGTGTTGCATTGAATGCGTAAATTGCTTTGGGTAGTATGGACATTTTGATGATGTTAATTCCTCCAATCCACGAACATGGTATGTTGCCACTTGTTTGTGTCTTCCTTAATTTCTTTCTTCAGTGTTGTGTAGTTTTCTGAGTGCCAGTCTTTTACGTCCTTGGTTAGGTTTATTCCTAGGTATTTTATTTTTCTTTTTGCTATATCAAATGGGATTTTTTTCTTGATTTCTGTTTCTGCTGTTTCATTGTTGGTATACAAAAATGCCTTTGATTTCTGGATATTGACTTTGTATCCAAGTGTTTTGCCAAATTCATTTATTAGGTTAAGCAGTTTTTGGGTGGAGTCTATAGGATTTTCTATGTACACTCTCATGTCATCTGCAAACAATGACAGTTTTATTTCTTCCTTTCTGATTTGGATGCCTTTTATTTCCTTTTCTTGTCTGATCACTGTGGCTAAAACTTCCAATATTATATTGAATAGAAGTGGTGAAAGTGGACAACCTTTTCTTGTTCTTGACCTTAGTGGAAGAGATTTTAATTTTTGCCCATTGAGTATGATGTGGGTGTAGGTCTCTCATATATGGCCTTTACTATGTTGAGGAATGCTCTCTCTATTCCCACTTTGATGAGTGATTTTTATCATAAATGGGTGCTGTACCTTATCAAATGCTTTTTCCACATCTATTGATATGATCATGTGGTTTTTGTCTTTGTTTTTGTTTATGTGATGTATTACATTTATTGATTTGTGAATATTGAACCATCCTTGCATCCCTGGGATGAATCCCAGTTGGTCATGGTGTATGATCTTTTTAATGTATTGTCGGATGCATGTTTGCCAATATTCTGTTGAGGATTTTAGTGTCTATGTTCATCAGCGATATTAGCCTGAAGTTTTTTTTTTTCTTTGTTGTGTCTTTATCTGGTTTTGGGATGAGGATGATGCTGGCCTCATAAAAACAGTTTGGGAGTCTTCCATCATTTCAGATTTTTTGGAATAGTCCGTGAAAAATAGGGGTTAGCTCTTCCTTAAATGCTTTGTAGAATTCTCCTGTGAAACCATCCAGTCCAGGGCTTTTGTGTTTCAGGAGTTTTTTGATTACCATTTCAACTTCATCTGCTGTTATTGGTCCGTTCAGGCTTTCCGCTTCTTCTTCATTGAGTTTTGGAAGATTATATTCTTCTAGAAATTTGTCCATTTCACCTAGGTTTTCAAATTTCTTGGCATACAGTTCTTCATAGTAATTTCTTACAATCCTTTGTATTTCTGTGGTGTCAGTTGTAATCTCTCCTCTTTCATTTCTGGTTGTGTTTATTTGGCCTTCTCTCTTTTTTTCTTGATGAGCCTGCTTAAAGGCTTGTCGATTTTGTTTATCTTTTTAAATAAACCAGCTCCTGGATTCATTGATCCTTAGAATTGTGCTTGTAGTCTCTATGTCATTTAATTCTGCTGTGATCTTGGTTATTTCCTTCCTTCTACTTGCTCTAGGCTGTCTTTGTTGTTGCTCCTCGAGTTCTTCTAGGCATAGCATTAGGTTGTTTGTTTGAAATGTTTCTATCTTTTTTAGGTAGGCCTGTATCGCTATGAACTTCCCTCTCAGGACTGCTTTGGTTGTGTCCCATAAATTCTGGGTTATTGTGAGTTCATTTTAATTTGTTTCCAGAAACTTTTTGATATCTTCCCTAATTTCATTCTTGACCCATTCATTGTTTAATAGCATGCTATTCAATCTCCATGATTTTGAGTGTTTTGGGGTTTTTCCTTGGGGTTGGTTTCTAGTTTCAGTCCCTTGTGGTCAGACAAAATGCTTGGTATGATTTCAATTTTCTTGAATTTGTTGAGGCTTGCTTTGTGTCCTATCATGTGGTCTATCTTCGAAAATGTTCTATGTGCATTTGAAAAGAATGTGTATTTATCTTCTTTGGGATGGAGAGCTCTGTATATATCAGTTAAGTCCATTTAATCTAGGGCATTGTTTAATGCCACAATATCTTTGTTGATATTTTGTTTGGAAGATCTGTCCATTTTTGACAGTGGGGTATTCAAATCCTCTACCGTAATTGTGTTGCTGTCCATATCTTTGGTGAAGTCCTCTAAGATTTTCCTTATGCATTTAGGTGCTCCTATGTTGGGTACATATATATTTACATGTTTATGTCTTCTTGGTGGATTCTTCCCTTAAGCATTATGAAGTGACCTTCTGTGTCTCTCTTTATGGTCCTTTTTTGGAAGTCTATTTTGTCTAATATGAGTATTGCTGCCACGGCTTCTTTTCCCTATCTGTTTGCTTTGAAAATTTGTTTCCAGCCCTTCACTTTCAGTCTGCGTAGGTCTTTTGTCCTGAGGTGGGTCTCTTGTAGGTAGCATATGTGTGGGTCATGCTTTCTTACCCATTCAGCTATTCTGTGTCTTTTGATTGGAGCATTTAATCCATTTACATTTAAGGTTATTATTAATAGGTACTTATTCATTGCCATTTTCATACCTGTGTTTCTCTCTCTCTCTCTCTCTCTCTCTCTCTCTCTCTCTCTCTCTCTCTCTCTCTCTCTCTCTCTCTCTCTCTTCATTCCCTTCCTTAAAGCAGGCCCTTTAGCATCTGTTGCAGAGCTGGTTGCTGGAGGTGTATTCTTTTAGACTTCTTTTGTCTGGGAAGCTCCTTATTTGGCCTTCTATCTTGATTGAGAGACTTGCTGGGTAAAATAGCCTTGGTTGCAGGCCTCTGTTTCTCATTACTTGGAATATTTCTTGCCATTCTCTTCTGGCTTGGAGCGTTTCCATTGAGAAATCTGCTGCTAGCCTTATAGGGGCTCCCTGATATGTTATTTCCTGTTTCTCACTTGCTGCCTTTAATATTCTGTCTTTGTCTTGAAATTTTGCCATTTTAGTTATGATGTGTCTTGAGGTGGGCCTCTTTGAGTTCCCCTTGATTGGGACTCTCTGTGCTTCCTGGATTTGTGTGACTTTTTATCTCATCAAATTAGGGAAGTTTTCCATCATTACCTTTTCAAATAGGTTTTCTATCCCTTGGTCTTCTTCTCCTCCTTCTGGCTTCCCTATTATAGGGATATTATTACATTTCATATTGCTTTGCATTTCTCTTAATCCCTCTTCATTCTTTCTGAGCCTCTTTTCCTTTTCTTGCTCTTTCTGGGTGTTTTTTTCTACTTTGTCCTCCAGCTCACTGATGCAATCTTCTGCTTCATCGATCCTGCTTTGCATTCCTTCTACTGTGTTCTTCAGTTCAGATACTGTACTCTTCATTTCCTCTTGCCCCTTGTTGATAGCTTCTATTTCCTTTTTCATGTTGATGTGGTTTGCAGTGAGTTCATTGTAGTTTCCCTGTAGTTTCTGGTAATTCACTGTGAGCTCATTGACCTTCCTGATAACCATTGCTTTGAACTCAATATCTGATAATTGAGTTGCCTCTATTTCATTTAGCATTCTTTCTGAGGCTTCTTTCTTTCCCTTCATTTGGGGATTGTTTCTTTGTCTTTCCATTGTTTGTTTGACTCTTCTTGTTATACTCAGCTCCTTTTTTTTTAAGATTTTATTTATTTATTTTTTTAGAGAGGGAAGGGAGGGAGAAGGAGAGAGAGAAAGAGAGAGAAACATAAATGTGAAGTTGCTGGGGTTCACGGCCTGCAACCCAGGCATGTATCCTGACTGGGAATCGAACCTGTAGACTCAGCTTCTTAAATTGATCTGTTCTGGCTCCCTGTGTTTATGGTGTGAACTTCTGTGGTAGAATACCTGTGAGATTCAGTGTTGCAGTCTCCTTAATGTCCAAGCTCACTGGTCTTGGGCTGTCATTTAAGTTGGCTCTGTGTTTGTCTTTGAGTTTTGATTGTTGTTGGGTCTTTCTTTGGTGGGTACTCCCCACCAGCTGTTTAACTGAGTGTCACTCTGTCCACCACCTCTTGTATTTTGTTGTGCTGGTGAGGGCAGGTTGTGTTGAGGCTGTTTCTTCCATATTTACGAGGTTTTGAGGATTCCCTCTTGCTCTTGTTCAGTGGTTTATACTGGGTAGTTTCTCCACTATTTAGTTGTATTTCCAGATAGGTCTTAGAGTGAGGTTTGTCTGGTTTCCTTTCCCCCCTTCACCTTCTTCTGTTGTTATCTATTGGTGGTTCCTTTGTTGTTGGGTTTCCTCTTCCAGTGGGCATCCTGATGTTCACTGCTTCCACCTACTCCTCTGGTTTTTCAGTGTCCACTACAATTTTTGTTGTCTTATTTTCATACATGCTGGGGGACTGTTGGCTGTTTGCTCTGTTCCTCCATATACCAGCTAGGTTTTTCTCCCATGTGTAGGGAGAAGTGGAATCTGCTCCCTCCTATCTCATCACCATCTTCCTCTAAGAGTGTGTATCTTTCTTTCTATAGTGAGTCTCTTGAAGATGGCATATATATGAATCTTGCTCTCTTATCCATTCAGCTACTCTATTGTCTTTTCATTGGAGCATTTAAGCCATTTAAATTTAAGATGATTATTAATACTTATTTACCACCATTTTACTTTTTGACTATGTTGTTCTGTTATTATTGTTGTTCTTCTTCTCCTTCTCCCTCTTTTTCTCCTTCTTCTTCTTCATTTTTAAGCAAGCCCTTTAACATTTCTTCTATTACTGGTTTGGTGATACCAAGCTCGTTTAGTTTTTTCTTGTTGGGTGTTGGGAGCCGCTCTGCCTTGTTTCAGAAGCTGTAACTCCCCATGGCTAAGGCTGAGTGAGAGACCTTTGGACCAGAAGCCACTAAGGAGACAAAGCTTATCTCTGTGGCAGGAGTGCTGCTTCTACTCCTTTTTCCATAACTGGGCCCCAACACTTGATCAGTTAGCCAATGATGGGTAAGATTCCCCAAGGGGAGAATGACTTAAGACAGGCATGATCACATGGAGGGCCCAGGAAAGGACTTGGGGGGCTATGGAGAAAGGGTGTGATGGACCCTCATGCCTCAGCTTTGACAAAGCCTGAGTCCTCATTCTGCCTGTGAGAAGCCTCCTAATTTCCTCGCTATCTTGCCTCCTCTGCCTGACTTAAGCCTGAAACAATGACAGAGGGCAGTGCAGCCCTGTGCTTGATAGGATGGCCTCCCCGGGTCATCAGGCCTGAGAAAAGATATGTAAAATCCTGTGAAAACTGCTTTGCTAAGAGTGCTCTTAATTAAGTGACAAAGGCCTGGGCAGGAAATGAATTTGCTCCCTTAAGTTTTGTAGCCTTTTAGGTAACAGACCCTGACTCATAATGAGCCCTAATAGTTCTTTGTGTGATATCTATCATTTGATCCTTACTGCCAGAGAGTGATTAATAAGCTGTATCTGTATTCCTTAAAAAAAAACAAACAAACAAACTAATAAAAGCCTGTCTATGCAGTGGCACAGGTTGCTCTCCCCTAGAGAGAGTGGCCTGCCCCTTTTCTTCCAGAGGACTCAGTAGTCCCTATGATTTGGTCTCGCATCCCATCCATAATGCCACGGACACTGCTGACCAGTGTCTGTGTCAGTTGGGGAAGCTCTTTATGTCTCCTTGTCAATTTGAAATGATAATCTTGTTTCATGAAGTAGCCTTAGTTATGGGTCCTTGCTCTTCATACTTTTGAATATTTCATGCCACTCCCTTCTGGCCTGAAATGTTTCTGTTAAGAAGTCACCCAACAGTCTTATGGGAGCTTTCTTGTAGGTAACTAAGTGCTTTTCTCTTGCCACTTTTAGGATTCTCTTTGTCTTTAAAATTTTTCATTTCAATTGTGATGTATATTGGTATGGACCCCTCTGGATTAATCTCATTTGGGATTCTCTGCACATCCTGGACTTGTGTGCCTTTTTTTATTCACCAAGTTTGAAAAGTTTTCAGTTATTATTTTTTCAACAAAGTTTTCAATTTTTTGCTTTCTTTCTCTTCTTCTGGTATCAATATCATGTGAATGTTGTTATGCTTAATGTTGTCCCAAATGTCCATTAAACTATCCTTACCTTTTAATTTCTTTTTTCTCTTTGCTTCTCTGAATGGGTGTTTTCTGCTATCTTGTCTTCCAAATTTCTCATTTGATTCTCCTCTTTGTGTAACTTAGTTTTGATTCTTTCACTGTATTCTTCATTTCAGATATTGTATTCTTCATTTATGATTAGCTCTTTTTTGTGGTTTTATGTCCTTTTACCTGGTGTTGAAATTGTTACTAGGTTCCTTAATCATCCTTATAACCATTTTTAAACTTTATATCTAGTAAATGGCTTGCCTCCCTTTCTTTTATCTTTTTTTCTAGAGATTTATCTTGCTTTTTTAAATATAGTTTATTGATTATGCTATTACAGTAGTCCCATTTCCCCCCTTCACTGCCCTCCACCCTGTACACCCTCTCCCATCCACATTCTTCCCCTTTAGTTCATGTCCATGTGTCATACTTATAAGTTCTTTCACTTCTACATTTCCCATACTATTCTTGCCCTCCCCCTGTCTATCTTCTACCTACCATCTATTCTACTTATTCTCTGTATCTTTCCCCCTCTTTCCTCCTCCCACTCCCCTGTTGCTAACCCTCCATGTGATCTCCATTTCTGTGGTTCTGTTCTTGTTGTAGTTGTTTGCTTAGTTTCTTTTTGTTTTTGTTTTAGGTGTGCTTGTTAATAATTGTGAGTTTGCTATCATTTTATTGTACATGTTTTTTATCTTCTTTTTCTTAGATAAGTCCCATTAATATTTCATATAATAAGGGCTTCACAAAGATGAACTCCTTTATCTTGACTTTATCTGAGAAGCACTCTATCTGCCCTTCCATTCTAAATGAAAGCTTTGATGGATAGAGCAATCTTGGATGTAGGTCCTACCTAGCCTTTCATGACTTGGAATACTTCTTTCCAGTCCCTTCTTGCCTGCAACGTCTCTTTTGAGAAATCAACTGACTACCTGATGGGAACTCCTTTGTAGGTGACTGCCTTTTTATCTCTTGCTGCTTCTAGGATTCTCTCCTTCATTTTAATCTTGGCTAATGTAATTATGATGTTCCATGGTGTGTTCCTCCTTGGGTCCAACTTCTTTGGTATTCTCTGAGCTTCCTAGGCTTCCTGGAAGTCTATTTCCTTTGCCAGATTGGGGAAGTTCTCCTTTATTATTTGTTCAAATAACTTTCCACTTGCTGTTCTTCCTCTTTTCCTTCTGGTACCCCTATAATTTGGATGTTGGAACATTTAAAGATGTCCTGGAGGTTCCTAAGCCTCTCCTCACTTTTTTGACTCTTATTTCTTCATTCTTTTCTGTTTGATTGTTTCTTTCTTTCTTCTGGTCCACTCCATTGATTTGAGTCTCAATTTCCTTCCCATCACTGTTGGTTCCCTGTGCATTTTCCTTTATTTCACTTAGTGTAGCCTTCATTTTTTCATCTAATTTGCGACCAAATTCAACCAATTCTGTGAGCATCCTGATTACCAGTGCTTTGAACTGTGCATCTGATAGGTCAGCTATCTCTCCATCACTTAGTTGTATTTGTTCTGGAGCTTTGATCTGTTCTTTCATTTGGGCCATTTTTTTTTTGTCTTGATGTTCCTGTTATGCAGTGAGGGGCAGAGCCTTGGGTGTTCACCAGGGTGGGTCAACCCAGTCTCTGAGTTGTGATGCTGTATGTTGGGGAGGGGTCAGAGAGGGAATAATTGCATTTCCTCCACTCTCTGCCAGATTTCAGTCACTTCCCCCACTTCCTCAAGCAAACTGGGCCCTTCTGGTGCTGATTCCCATGTGGGTGGGTTTGTGTGTATTCTAGAATGCTGTGGGTCTCTCCAATGAACTCTCCTGTGAAGCTGGGAGTTTCTCCCAACACTTCAACCCCCCACCAGTGTTTTCAGTTGGTGGTTTGGGGCTTTATTTCCCCCCACTGTGGCCCTTGGTTGTGCAGTCTGTCTTGCCCCCCAGTGTGGCTTGGTTTATGTGCATGCAAATGTGGGATCCCTGGTCCGCCAGCCACCTGTGCTGCGCCCCTCCATAATCCACTGCCTCACTGGATCCACCTGCTTCTGCCTTTCATGTCTGGGGTCCACCAGATGCTGTTTCACCATGAGTCCTCTCCACCCAGCCACCCAACTCTGCCCCTTCTACCCGTCTGGATGAATATTTCTTCTTGAAGTCCTCAGTTGTCTGACTTCCATACAATTCAGTTTTCTTTCAGTATTGGTTGTTTTTTTATTTCTAAATTTTTGTTGTCCTTATTTTGTTTGTGCGAGGAGGCACAGCTTGTCTACCTATGCCTCCATCTTGGCCAGAAGTCCCTATCTTGCTTTTTTTTCTTCATTTGGGTCATGTTTCTTTGTCTCCTTTTGTCTTCCTCTTGGTGTTTGTTTCTATGTATTAGTTAGATCTGCTATATCTCCCAGTATTAGTAGTTTGGCCTTATGTAGTAGGTGTCTTCTAGGACACAGTGGCACAACTTCCTTGCTCATCTGATCTGGCTGCTCCAAGAATGTCCCTTGTGTAAGTTATGTTTGTCTTCCTGTTGCAATAGTAACTTCATTGCTATTGTCCCATTCATTCATGCTGTTGGCCATCAGGTTGACTGACTGTGAGGACTGACCGTAACCAAAGTGTACATACTGCTCTTTAGGTGCTGACCACAGAAAGCAGAATTTTCCTCAGCAGTGTTTGTTGTGTGCTAAGATCTCCTTTTGGATATGCTGCATGTGAAGCTAATCGATAACCTTGTCCTTCTCTGTAAGCTAATCCTTCTCTGTTGTTGTCTGAAGCTGACCACTGGATGTGTTGGTTTTGAGGCCTCTTGAGAGGGATTCCAGTGGAGATCAATGTCAGATGCTGCCTGTGCCTGGCCCTGGGCAACCTGTTTGGAGATACACAGCAATCCACAATTTGTATCTGCCTCTGCTGGGCCTGAGTGTGCATGGGAAGGACCAAGCTATGCACCAAACCTGGGTTCCACCAGCAGCAGGTCCATAGGTAGGTCAGTAAAAGGCCCAAGGCACTCTGAGATCCACCTCTGCCTGCCTTTGCCTGCCAGCTGCTTTTTAGGCTGTCACTGAAAGAGCATCTTTCTCTTTCCCTCTCATCTGGTGCTCCTCGAGTTGTATGTGGTTAAGTTCTCAGTGAGTCACCAGGTAGGGGCGAATGGTGTACACCAAATCAATACAGGTTCAAACCTGGTGCCAGTGGTGGGTCTGAGGCTACTCAGCAAAAGCCCCAGGGTACACTAAGTCTAGCTGCCACCATCCAGGTGCCTGCAGGCCTTTGTGGTGGGGCAGGGTCTCAGGGAGTCATCAGGCTAAAGCCAATAGAGTTTATCAGGCCCAAACAGACTTTCATTTGGCTGTGTGAGGAGAAGGCTCTGCACTGGTTGGGCATGCAGAGGAAAAGTGGCCTCACCTCAGAGCCACAAAACTCAGTCTGTCCCTGATTCTGCAGGGACTTCCTGGATCAGCTGCTTGGCAGGGTAGGACCACCAGGATTTGGAAACCTGTGCTGCTGGGAGCCTGGATGTTAGAGCTAGTAGATCTCTGATTTTGGGGAGGTACCAGTCTGCTCATGGGAAGGTAGGAAGAATGGTCCCACCCCAGAGCCACACAAACCAGTCACTGACACCCCCCTGAGTCTGCCCAGATCTCTACACCTCAGGTCCAGGTAGCTGACTCCTCCTCAGGGTGTGAGTTCTGCAGGGTGGGGCAACAAGGAGATTGAAAGGCAGGCCTGTGGCATTCCCCCCAGGCTGATGCCATAGAAGGGGAGTGCTCCACCCAAGAAAGATGGTGTCTGTGTTGTAGGAGAAGGACTTAGCACTGGGACCCTGGTGGCTATCCCTTCAGCTCCCTTTCAGGAGCCACAAACCCAAGTCTCTCCTCATGCAACTCTGTTCTGCTCTGTCCTCTCTCTGATGGAGCTCAGAGATTTTTGCAAAGGACATTTTGTGTACTTGCCCTTTAAGAGGGCACCTTTGCCTCTAGAAGTCTCTTATTTCTCCCTAGGGGTAGAATCCCTGCTGATGTTCACAGCCAGATGTTATATGGATGCTTCTTCCAGCTCCAGTGTTTTGGGCTGGGGAGCTTTGCATGGGGTTGAGACTCCACAATCCTGATGGGGAAACTTTGCAGCTGAGATATCCCTCTAGAATCTCAGTAGCTGCCCATGAGAGTGAGGTCATCTCTTTTCACATCTTTACTCTTCCTACCAGTCTCAGTGTGGCTTCTGTAAATTTTTGGTTATAAGACTTCTGTTCAGCTAGTCTTCAGTTGGTTATTCAGGTTGATTGTTCTATATTTTAACCATAATTCCAGTTTGGTCCTGGGAGGAGATGAGAGTAGCTTCTACCTACACTACTACCATCTTGGATCTCCCTCTGTATTTTTTTTTAAACATGACATGTAAGCTTAATTCAGGAATAAGTTAGATTTTTATTTGGAATGTGTTATAACTAAGACTCACAAGTCTTGCTAAGATTACATTGGTCAGGATGGATGATTCCTCAACCCCTACCCTGAAGAATGAGGCAAATTCCCTGTTCTTGAGGCCCAGACTTCATTTTTCATTTCTGTTTTCATCAGTCTGCTTCCAAAAGATAAAATATTCCTCTACACACACAATCCCCCCTGCTCTGGATTTCTTACTCTTGATCTAGCTTTTGATGGCTTCCCAACCCATGCCCCTCCACATTCCTCCTGCATACCTCTGTGAACCCACCTCTCAAGCAGTTCCCATTCTGACTTAGAATGCTCTGAAACTTCTGCCCACAACCTTTGATTCCCCTCTATCCTCAAGCACTTTGAATCGTTCCACTTCTCCATCTCTGCCCTGAGTGAAACACAGACCTCCCTGAGAATACCCGAGCCCACTGTTCTCTAAAGGGCCAGACCATGCCTCCCCTTCAGTCTTGTTGAAAGTCTTGCTTCCTTAAGGTTTCAGTCATTTGACTTTACCCTCACCCCCCAGATCTCTCCACTTTCTCATTTACTGAATCAATCACTCCCAGTAATGCAAAAAGTGTCCCGCCATGTGTATGAATGGTTTTCACAACCACATACATGACCTTGGCCTCTCTGTTCACTCCATTCCTCCATCCAGGACTACACAATCCATGTAAGGGTACTTGGTGGCTCTGCCACTACTCCATGTTAGCCCTCTATGCTCACATCCTGAGCTAGGCATTAGCAACCATCTCTATTTTCTTACCAGAAACTTCTCCCCATTTTGTTTTCCCAATTACTCCAATTACTCTGACCTGCATCAAAACTCCCAGTCTGCTGAACCTACTACTTTATCCCAACCATTTAGCTTTCTCTTTCTTTTACTTCTTAATCAGTTTAGATCCCACAATTCAGCCTTACACACACACACACACACATACACACCCCTATGTATGCTCTCTTTCCAGAAAAAAACCCTTTAGACTTTTCTCTACCAAACCAGACCTTTGCCCTTCTTTTTCCTTCCCTCTTTTTATAACAGAGAGCTTGCTATTCTCTAGGCCAAAGTTTCTCAACTTCAGCACGGTTGATATTTGGGATCGCTCTTTGTTGTGGAGGCTGTTCTGTGCATTACAGGATGGTTAGCAACATCCCTAGCCTCTACCCACTAGATGCTAGTAGCAACCCCAGTTGTGACAACCAAGAATGTCTTCAGACATTGCCAAATATGCCTTGGTGGGGTGGGATGCAAATTGTCCCTGGTTGAGAACCACTAGCCTAGGTTCATCCCTCTACCTGTGCCAGGCACTGTGCCCCCTACCAACAGATGTACATTTTCAGGAATCATTCAGTGTGAAATAGTTAGCAGCTCCCTCTCAACTGGATTCTTTTCATAAATATTTAAATATGCTGAAGTTCTTCCATCTTAAAAAGTATTCTCCCTCAACAACACTTCTACTCTCAGGCACAGCACCTCTCCTTCCCCCACTACATCTTGCAAGAGTTGGTTATTCTCACTGCCTCCTCATTTGATCCTCTTTTGCTCCAGTATGACCCAGGGTCTTGTGTTCTGTTCTGGAGATTTCATTTAAGTGACTTCCATGTAAATACATGTGGTAGATATTCTTCAGCCTGACATAGGGCACAGTGGAGGAGAACCACATTGAGGGAAGTGAAGATTCTGAGTTGGGTCTTGATCTTACTGAGTTTCAGGGGTCTCAGAGGCAGCCTAGAGGAGATGATGGGTGGATAATGGGGGAAGGAGGGCTGGAGTGACAGGGTAGGTCTAGGCTGGGCCATAAGTGGCTGGGCCTCTGGCCATGTACATACGGGTATGTGTGTATGTATGTGTGTGATGATGCTGTAGGTGTGATGAAGTCCTTTGCAAAGGGAGCTATATGTCTAGAGCAGTCATTTTCAAACTTTAAGGCTCTTCAGAACCACCTCAAAGGGCTTGAAAAATGCAGATTTATGAGACCCAACTCCAGAGTTTTTAGTATGGTGAACACTGAATGGCCTGGATGGATAGGAGAATTTGCATTTCTACCTAGTTGCCAGATAATACTGAAGCTGCTGCTCTGAGTACCACACTCTGAGAACCGCTGATCTAGAGTAAGAGGAGGCCCCCAGGACTCAACGGGGTGCTCCAACGTTTATTAAGCTGTGAGCAGAAGTGGGCCCTTGAGGAAGGCAGAGGAAGAATGGAGAAACAAAGGACCATCAGCACCCGCCTGACAGCGGCAGAAGGGGAGACGCAGAGGCCGCAGGACTACAAATCCCAGACTGGCCCGCGCCAGCTCGCGCCGCCCCCTGAAGGCAGCTTGGGAGGCACTGAGAGCATCCCGGTGACTTTTCCTCGAGCATCCCTGAACGCAGGACTAACAAGGCAGGTGAGTAAGAGCTGCGCTGGCCACTGGCTGCTCTATGCCTCAGCCTTGTCATCTCTCCAGGGCGGGTGGGCAAGCCCGAGGGGCCCGGGGGTATGGGCGCAGGGTCCCAGGACTGCCCTTCCAGAGAGAGGACGGGCAAGGGTCGGCACCGCGGTGGCCTCTGGTCCCCCTTTTCCTCTCCCACCCCCGCCTCCACGACGCAGCTGGGCAGCTCCTGCCTCCAGCTCTCGAGGGACATCCAGCCTTGTCCTGCCCACCCAGCCCGGGAGCCCGGAGACTGGTGCGGCAGGTGGCAGCGGCAGGTGGGCGTCCTCTCCCTTCCAGCCTGAGGTTTGGCGCAGGAGCCCGGGACCTAGGGCCAGGGGACTCCCAACTATTGAGGCCTGAGATGCGCGCTCGGCTCTCGCCGTGGTGAGACAGGTGCGTGGGCGCGCTGGGCTGGGGCTCCCAGGAGCCTTCCGCGCCCCCTCTAGGGCTGTCCTGGGGTGCTGTGGCATATTCGCAGTCGAGTAGCCCTTGGCCGTTCTCCGCGTCCATGGAGCTCCGACCCTCTTCCTGCCCCAGGCTGATGGGCAAGGACGCACGCTGTGAGTCTCTGAGGTCCGCTGGCTGGGTCGTAGCGCAGTGCACCTGGTGAGCACTGGGGACCATTTGGATGTCACTAGTGCAATAGAAACAACCTCCTTCTAAAATATCTTGAAAGTAAAATTAGTTTTATGTGCTTATTTTTTCAAGGGAATTTGACCCTGAATGTCTTATTTTTATTCGTGGGCGCTCCATTTACTGGTATGTAAGTTTATGTAATAAGCAGTTTTCAGTTTGGAAAAAAAAATGTTACAGTGAAGGTGCTCTTCCTTGCCCTCTATCGGAAGGATTACGTTGTGCCGCTTGACAAGCTTATTCCATCCATTAGTAACTGCGAAAGCTAGGGCCAGGAGATAAAGTGGTCTGAGCAGAGTCACAAGTCAACCCTTCAGAATAAATTTTGGTTTCAGAAGATTTTTGTTATCCAGCTTTAAATACGATGTTATTTCAACATTTACGATGTGAGGCTGGGCGGGGAGGGGTGGAGAACAATAGCTTGTCAATCCTAGTATCTTGCTCTACAGATATAAAGCTTTTCCTGATTCACCCTTGAAGTAAGCACCTTTACTTGTATAGCCAAATCTAGGTGTGAGGCTGAGTTTCCATACTAAACTCTGTCGGTTTTAATAGTTTGTCAGTTGATTTGTTTGGCTGTTCTAGGTAGACAGTTCTATCTTCTGTTAAGAAACAACAGATGTGTCTCTTTCTAACATTGGTACTTATTTTTTTTCTTCCATTGACCACCCTCTCTCTACAGTGTTGACTGTTAAGATAAAATAGGACATTTTTGTTTTGGGCTTGATTTTAGGGAAATGCTCCCCACTGTATCCTCACAAGTTTATTCTTTATCATGTTAAGTAAGTTTCCTTTTATGTCTAATTAATAAGAATTTAAAAAGCCAAGGTTAGGTGCTAATTTTTTTCCTTAAATGCTTTTGCATAGCATGTATTGATATGCCGTGTAGTTTTCTTCTTAAAACTGTTACCATAGGGGATTATATAGCCAGATTTTCTGTCTATAAAATCCCAGGGTAATTTAAAATGTTCTTTTTGGTTGTCTGATACATTCAAGTAGCTAACACTTTATTTAGGGTTTTGGTATCTGGTCACCTCCCATCTGGCTTAGCTCTATCATTACTTTAACTCCAAATTAGACAGCATTGCTGTTATTATCATTAATTTTCTAGGTCAGTATTTATTAGCTTTAATTACCTGTTTACCATTTTCTTCATTCCTTCTTAATCACAGATATTCTTCCTGGATAATTTTCCTTCTCCCCGAAAAACATTCTCTCAGTGATCTCTCAGTGATGATAAATTCTCTGTTTTTATAATATCTGAAAATGCTTTTATATTGCCTGCATTCTTTTGGGGGGAAGGTCATTTATGTTGTTTCTTTTTTTTTCAATTACAGTTAGCATTCAACATTGTATTAGTCCCAGGTATACAGCATAATGTTTAGACATCTATATAATTTATGAAGTGATCCTCTCGCTATAAGTCTAGTACCCACCTGGCACTACACGTAGTTATTACAATATTATTAACTATGTTCCCTCTGCTGTACTTTATATCCCTCTGACTATTTTGTAACTACTAACTTGGACTTCTTAATCCCTTCACCATTTCTTCCCATCTGGCAACCCTCAATTTGTTCTCTGTATCTATGAAGCTGTTTCTGTTTTGTTCATTTATGTTTTCTTTAAATTTCACATATAAGAGAAAATAATATGGTGTTTGTGTTTCTCTGTATGTGTTGTTGTAAATGGTAATATTCCATTCTTTTCATGGCTGAGTAAAATTCCATTGTGTATATGTACAAAATCTTATTTAACCGGTTGTCTATTGATAGGCACATATGTTGCTTCCAGATCTTGGCTATGGTAAATAAAGCTGCAATGACTATAGGGATGCTTATATCTTTTCAAATTAATGTTTTGATTTTTTTCAGATAAATACCCAAAAGTGGAGTTGTTGGGTCATATAGTAGTTCTATTTTTAATTTTTGAGGAACTTCCATAATGTTGTCTGTAGTGGCTGCACCAATTTGCAGTCCTACCAACAATGTACCAGGGTTTCCTTCTTCCAAATCCTCACCAACACTGCTGTTTGGTGATTTATTGATGACAGGTATGAGGTGATACATCATTGTGGTTTTAATTTGTATTTCTCTGATGATTAGTGAGTATCTTTTCATATGTCTATTGGCCATGTGTATGTCATTTTTGGAGAAGTGTCTATTCAGGTTCTCTGCCCATTGAATTGTTTGTTTGGGTTTTTTGGTGTTAAGTTGTATGATTTCTTTGTAAATTTTGGATATTGACCCCCTTATCAAAGTATCATTGGCAAGTATATTTTCTTAATCAATAGGCTGTTTTTTTTGTTGATGGTTTTCTCTACTGGGCAAAACTTTTTTAATTTGACATAATTACATTTGTTTATTTACTTTTTTGTTTGTTCCCTTGTCTGAGAAGATATATCAGAAAGTGTTGGAGAACTACTGCCTGTGTTTTCTCCTAGGAGTTTTATGGTTTCAAGTCTTACATTTAGTAGATCTTTAATCCATTTTTACTTTATTCTTGCATATGGTATAAGAAGGTCATCTAGTTTTCTTTTTGCATGTATCTGTCTAGTTTCCAAGCACCATTTATTGGATAGACTATCTTTATCCCATTGTATATTCTTGCCTCCTTTTATCATAGATTAATTGACCATGTAGGTGTCTGTTTTTAAGCCAGTACATTGCTGTTTTGATTACTATATCCTTGTGTATAGTTTGATGTCAGGTAGCATGATACCTCCAACTTTGTTCTTCTTTCTAAAGCTTACTGTGGCTATTCAGGGTCTTTTGTGGTTCCATATAAATTTTAGAATTATTTTTTCTAGCTCTGTGAAAAATGTCATTGGTATTTCATAGGAATCACACTAAAGCTATAGATTGCTGAGTTCCAGTTAGGATGGAGGTGTAGGTAAACATGCTTTATCTCCTCACACAACCACAAAGAGAATTACAACTAAATCTCAAAACAAGTAATACCCAGAACAGTCAGAAAATTGAACTATATGGAAATCCAACAACCAAGGATTTAAAGAAATCACAATCATCCAGATGGGTAGGAGGAGCAGAGACACGGAGACAGAGAGGAGAGGTGAGGATATGTAGTGTGGTGTGGAAAGGTGGTGGCCATGGCAGCAGCAGTGGAATGGGCATGAGTGGTTGCACATTCATGTGTGGTGTATAAAAATTGGGAGGGACAGTGAATGATCCCAGTCCCAGGCCAGACCTCACAGCCTAGGGTTCTAGTACTAGGAATATAAATCCCCATAACTTTTGTCTGTAAAAACCAGTGGGGGTTGGGGCAGCAGTAGAAGCTGCCAGATTTTCAGGAAACTCTATTTAAAGGGTCCATATGGTCTTAAAATATACACAAACCCACCCACTCTGGAATTTAACAGCAGGACAACAGCTGGGAGGGTGCCAGTCGTATATGGGGAGTGGGTGAAGTGACTGGAAATGGGGCAAGCGCCAAGCAAACCCCAGGAAGCCAGGCAACAGCACAGTTCCCTCTCCCAACCCTCCCCCCACACAGAGCCACAAAGTGGTGAAGTGGGTTGCCCGACCCTGGCAATCACCTAAGGCTCTGGCCCACACAATTTACAGGTACCTTTTACAGGGTGTGAAATCAGCTCTACCTAATACACAGAAACAAACAAAAGGAGGCTGCCAAACTGAGGAGACCAAGAAATACAGCTTAAATGAAAGAACAGAACAAAACCCCAGAAAAAGAACTAAACAAAATGAAGATAGCCAACCTGTCATATGCAGAGTTCAAAACAGTGGTGATCAGGATGCTCAAAGAACTGAGTACAACAACAGCATAAAGGAATAAATGAAGGTTACAGTAAGTGAAATAAAGAAAAATCTACAGGGAACCATCAGAGAAGGGAAGGAAGCCAGGATTCAAATCAGATTTGGAACATAAGGAAGAAATAAACATTCAACAAGAACAGAAAGAAGAAATAAGAATTCAAAAAAAAAATGAGGATAGTATAAAAAGACTCTGGGTATCTCCAAATGTGCCAACATTTGAATCATAAGAATGCCAGAAGAAGAGAAGGAAAAGCAAGAAATTGAAAACTTATTTAATAAAATAATGAAAGAAAACTTCCCTAATTTGGCAAAGGAAATAGACATACAAGTCCAGGAAGCACAGAGTCCCAAACAAGTTGGATCCAAAGAGGATCATCTCAAGACACATCATAATTAAAATGGTTAAAGATAAAGAGTGAATCTTAAAAGCAGCAAGAGAAAAGCAGAGAGTTACCTATAAAGGAGTTCCCATAAGACTATCAGCTGATTTCTCAAAAGAAATTTTGCAGGCAAGACGGGACTGGCAAGAAGTATTCAAAGTGATGAAAAGCAGAGACCTAAACCTAGCTTACTCTCTCCAGCAAAGCTATAATTTAGAATGGAAGGACAGATAAAGTGCATCCCAGACAAGGTAAATCTAAGGTAGTTTATTATCAGCAAGCCATTATTACATGAAATGTGAAAGGGACTTATTTAAGAAAAAGAAGATAAAAAATATGAACATAAAAAAGGCAACAAATTCACAGCTATCACCAGCTAATCTAAAACAAAAAACAAACAAAAAAACCCTAAGCAAACAACCAGACCAGGAACAGAAGCATAGGTATGGAACTCATTTGGAGTGTTATCAGCTGGAAGGGGGAAGGGAAAAATGGGGGGGAAGGTGCAGGGATTAAGAAACGTAATTGGTAGGTACAAAGTAGACAGGGAATGTTACAGATAGTACAGGAAATGGAGAAGCCAGAGAACTTATATCCTCGACTCATGGACATGAACTAAGGAGAGGATTGCTGGAGGGAAGAGTGTACTGGGCAAAGGGGAAAAAATTGGGAGAACTATAGTAACATAATCAATAAAATGTACTTTTTAAAAAGCTATAGATTGCTTAGGGTAGTATGGGTGTTTTAATGATGTTATTTCTTCCTATCCATGAATACGATATATACTTCCATTTATTTGTAACTTCTTCAGTTTCTTTCTTCAATATCATAATTCTTCTGAGTATAGATCTTTTACCTCCTGGAATAAACTTACTCCTAGGTATTTTGTTATGTAGTTCTAAATGGATTTTTTTTAACTTCTATTTCTGATAATTCATTATTGGTATATAAAAATGCAACTGATTTCTGAATATTCATTTTGTATTTTGCTACTTTACTGCATTCATCTATCAGTTCTAATAATTTTTTTTTCGTGGAATCTTTAGGTTTCTCTATATACAGTATAATGTCATCTGCAAATAATGACAGTTTTACTTCTTCCTTTCCAATTTGGATGCCTTTTATTTCTTCTTCATGCCTGATTGCTGTGACTAAGACTTCCAGTACTATGTTGAGTAAGAGTGGTGAAAGCAGACATCCTTTCGTTGCTCCTGATATTAAAGGAAACACTTACAGTTTTTCCTCATTGAGTATGATGTTAGCTGTGGGTTTGTTATATATTGCCTTTATAATATTGAGGTATTTTCCCTCTATTTCCATCTTGCTGAGTTTTTTTTTAGCATAAATGGGTGCCAGATTTTATTAAATGCTTATTCTGCATCTATTGATATGATCCTATGATTTCATCCTTCATTTTGCATATATGGTACATCACTGTAATTGATTTGCAGATATTGAACCAACCTTGCATCCAAGGATTAAATCTCACTTGATCGTGGTGTATGTCCTTTTTAATGTATTGCTGAATTTAGTGTGCTAATACTTTGTTGAGGATTTTAGCATTTTATGTTCATTGGCAATATTGGCCTATAATTCTCTTTCTCTGTAGTGTCTTTATCTAGTTTTGCAATTAGGCTAATGCTGGCCTCATAAAATGAGGTTGGGAGTTTTCCCTTCTCTTAACATTTTTGGAATAGTTTGAGGACAGGTGTTTCTTCTTTGAATATTTGGTAAAATTTGCCTATGAAGCTATTGGTCAAAGGCTTTTGTTTGTTAGGAGTTTTTTGGTTACTGCTTCTATTTTGTTCATTGTAATCATTTTGTTTAGATTGTTTCTTTTTTATTCAGTTTTGAAAGTTTTATGTTTCTAGAAATTTATTCATTTCTTCTGTATTAAACAATTTTTAGCATATAGTTGTTCATTATATTTTCTTCTAATCCTTTGTATTTCTGTGGTGTCAGTTGTTACTTCTCTTTAATTTCTGCTTCTATTTATTTGGATCCTCTCTGTGTTTTCTTGATGAGCTTGGTTAAAAGTTTCTCAATTTTGTTTGTTTCCAAAGAACCAGCTCTTGGTTTCATTGATTGTTTGTATTTTTTTTACTCTATCTTATTTTCTATCTGATCTTTATTATTTTCTTTCTTCTACTCACTTTGGGCTTTGTTCATTGTTATTATTTTTGGTTCCTTTAGAGCAAGGTTTGATCGTTTATTTGAGGTTTTTCTTATTTCTTGAGGTGGGCCTTTAATGCTCCAAATTTCTCTTAGGACTGCTTTTACTGTGTCCCGTAGATTTTTGGTTGTTGTGTTATTTTAATTTGTCTAAAGATATCTTCTGATTTTTTACCTTGATTTCATTGCTGACCCATTTATTGCTTAGTGATGTTCTTTAGTCTACATGTGTTTGTGTGGGGTTTTTTTCCATTTTTTTGTAATTGATTCTAGTTTTATACCGTTGCATTCAGAGAAGATGCTTGATAGGATTTCAATCATCTTAAGTTTATTGAGACTTGTTTTGTGGTCTAACATGTGGTTAATCCTTGAAAATGTTCCATGTGCACTTGAAAAGAATGGATATTCTGATACTTTGGGGTGAAATGCTATTTAGTATGTTATTTAGGTCTGTTGTTTTATTATTTTCTGTCTGAAAGATCATCTACCCACTGATGTCATGTAGTATTAGAGTCCTCAACTAAGACTGTATTACTGTCAATCTCTCTCTTTATGTTCATCAATATTTGCTTTATGTATTGAGGTATTTAGGTGCTCCTATGTTGGATGCATAAATGTTTACAAGGGTTATATTTCTTGTTGGATTTATCATTATGTAATGTCCTTCTTTGTCTAAGATGCAATCAATTTTAAAAATTTAGAATTGCACTAAAAAGAGAAAATAAATACTTTCAATTGAACTATGACACCTGCTTTTTTATTATGTATACTTTTTATCTTAGACTTATTAAAAGATCTTTTAGATATATTTATATATGAATTTATGTTGTATACCTTTATTGTACACATATAAGAAAGAAAATATAGCCCTGGCTGGCATAGCTTAGTGGATTGAGCGCAGGCTGCGAACCAAAGCATCGCAGGTTCAATTCCCAGTTAGGGCACATTCCTGGGTTGCAGGCCAGGTCCCCAGTGGGGGCCACATGAGAAGCAACCACACATTGATGTTACTCTCTCTTTCCCTCTTCCTTCCCCTCTCAAATAAATAAATAAATAAATAAATAAATCTTTAAAAAAAGAAAGAAAATATAAATGAAATAAACAGGTTAAGATATTTCTAAAAACTCACATTCCGAGTTTTCCTTTTGAATCACTTTTTGACTCCAAGTCACTTGTGTCTGTGATTTTCAAAGATAATGTCCCTTTGTCATCCAGAACACTGGCAGTGGGCTGATTGTAAAAGTATTTCTAGGTTGCCTGCAGGGCTTTTTCTTCCTTTTTTCTCTTGAGCTTAAGACATCTGCCCTGCAAATTTGCTGCTGGCATGTCCTTGATCTTAACTAAAGATATCAACAGAAGGTGTTGACTAAGCAACCAGAACTCACTCTTCTTCAATTATCCTTACTTGGTTTGTAGCCCGAAATATCACAGGATTGCATTTATCTATGAGGCCATCTGGAATGAAAATCAAGTCACTATACTTCTTGGTGAACTTATTCTTTAACTGACCTCATTTGCACATGTGAGACATTGACCAGCTAAAAGCAACTGTAAGTGACATGCTGATTTCAGGGTTATTAAAATGTGTGCCTTATGTCTGGCTGGTGTAGATCAGTGAATTGAGCATGGGCTGCAGACCAAAGGTTGCTGGTTCTATTCCCAGTCATGGCACTTGCCTGGGTTGCAGGCCAGGTGTCCAGTGGGGGACATACAAGAGGCAATCACCCCTTGATGTTTCTCTCCCTCTCTTTCTCCTTCCCTCCTCCCCACTCTAAAAATAAATAAATAAAATTTTTAAAAAAATGTGTACCTTAGAATTGATGGACCATACTATTGTAACGGAGTATAGCCAGGTCCCCCAGCAAAAATGGGGAATTTGTAATGGGGTCCAGAACTCGGGCTGTCCAAGCAATATAGGGTACCCCTCACACAAGGTGGGCCACCATGGAGGATGAGAGACCTGAAGCAGGGCCATTGAGAGGTATTTTGCATAGCAACAGCTGGTCACCTTCATACCCGATATGCAAAAATGGTTATTTTGCATGTTAATGAGTCTAGCCAGAGAGATGGGAGTGACTTTAATCCATGATGTAACTGGGAGGCAGCTTCCCCTGGTTACAGCAGCTGCGTGAGAGCTTAAAGATGGTTCTCTCCTTGCCACAGGGTCACACCTGCCCAGACTTACTTTGACAGCCAAGAAAAGCTGGAAACTAAGGGAATGCTAGCAGTTGTAACCAACTGTGGGAGGAGTTGGAAATGGTGTTACAAAGGAAGATTCACTCCGGGATTTAAACCCAGGTGCTGGCAGCCATGCTGGTTCTAACCAGGCAGTTTTGGGGCCAGAGCAGGGCTCTCTTGACCTTGCAGTTTAGGAAGCAGGAAAGCAAGATGTAGCAGCCAAGGAGAGCTCTCTCTTAGCAGTTTGAAAGTATGCAGAGAGACAATGCAGGATGCGGGACAGTGTGAGACCTTGTGGGAAGACAAGGGGTTAAAGGACTCTAGCTTTGGGCCATGAGAAAGTGCCACATGGTTTTGGATTAAGAACTGGAGATCTTGGCGACACAGCTGATGGTTCTGGGAACCACAGGAAGCCTGCTAGCCCAGCACAGATTACTGGGAGAAACCAGGAGCTAGCCAAGCTACGGACTAGTATTTTTTTCCAGAGATACAGTACTCCTGACTGCCCTGACTGGGCAAAGGGAGAGAAGGAAGAACTGTGTGTGTTTGCGGCTGTTTTAAAGGACTTTGAGATTTTAATGGTGACATTCTGCCATTAGTCTAAACCTGTATGTATAGTTTTTGAATAAATAGTTCCTTTCCTTTTTACCAAATTCTGGCATTGAGAACCATGATTCCTAACACCTGGTGGTGGGCAATGACTCCACAGTGACAGAGAGACCCCAGGGGAGGGGGCTTGTTTTGGTAACAGCATCTGGGCCCCTCCTTGAGTCCATTCAATAACAGTATTTGTGCAGTTAATTAATCTAACGAACCTAATAAAGCTGTCTGGACCTGACTCTCACTGAGAGAATGAAGGCAATACACAGATAGATATGGAGATTGGGTGTCCCCAATCCAGTTATCCCTTAGGCCACATCTACCTCCGTGCTTCTCATGGTCTATTTATGGAAGCTGACAGTCTCTCCCCTCTTTTTTATAAGGCTAGTTCAGGTTTTTGTCTGATTTTATATTATTTCAGTTTTATGATAGATTTTATGCTAGTTCAGTTTAATGTCACTTGCAACCTAGAGAACTATGACTAATGCAGATGTTTGTGAAGTGATTATCAACAATGTGGCATGTGCAAAAATTAAAAGTATATATAAGAAGCATCAGTGAGAGAGACACTAACTCCATCAGAGGTTGTCCAGCAGGAAAAGGTGTTTAAGCTTTGGCTCCCTTGATTTTGCAATCAAAAGACCCTCCTCATAGTTGCTTCCCAGGGACCTTGTACACACTCAGGCTTTGAGTTACTCATTCCCACTCTTCCTTACCACTCTGTTTTCTTTAGGAAACAGGAATCATAGGCCCAGTAATTTACTGTTGTACCAATGTATTAATGAGTTTTGAGGAAAGAAGAGAAATAGGCACTGGTGGATTGGCATTTCAGGAAGAGAAACTAGAAAGTTCAGTGCAAAGACAAACAGGTATTATGGAAACTACACATATTTGGAAATTCTGGGAGGTGAAGCTCCCAGAGTTGAGAGGGGAAGGGATGAGGCTAGAGGGGTGGGCCAGGGCTAGAGGACAGGGACTAATATGTCCTCATACTTTAGGCCGTGGGAACCTTTGAAATATTAAAAAATTTTTAATTGTGAAATATATACAACATAAAACCGTCTTGACCATTTTAAGTGTACAGTTCAGTGTCATTAAATATGTTCACATTGCTGTGCAACCATCTACAGAATTTTTTCATTTTTCCAAACTGAAACTCTATACTCACGTAGTAACACTGACTCCCCTCCCCCAGCCCATGGCAGCCACCCTTGTACTTCCTGTCTCTGAATTTGAGTATTCCAGGTATCTCATACAAACCATGGAAGGATTTTTAACATGGTGTTTAAATGGATCTACATTTTAGAATGTTCACAATGACAACTTTTTAAATGATAGGTAAGAGGAGAAAGAGGCTAAATGTAGCAAGGACAGTTAGGAACCTGGATGATGAGTGAGGACAAGTGAGGACAAAGTTTCTGCCTGGGGTTTGGGGTGAAAGAAAGAGCCGCTTTTGACACCATTTTCCCCTGGTTTGGGTGATACCATCTGCAATAGGGAATCCAGGAGGAATTCTAGGTTTGGGTGGGTAGCAGAAGCATGGGCTCCCTGCCCACATACCCGTCCCATCACAATTTCAGTGAATGCTGACCTGACTTCCAACCTGCACTGCACTGTTCAAGGGCTTGTGGTACCCATGGGTGCCTACTTTGCAGCCCAGAACAGCATAGTGGAAGTGCCAGGGAATTAGCACCCTCCCAGCTCCCAGAATCCCTCTAAGGATAATGGAGTTAGTGTCTAACTACCCCAGCTCCTTGCATCGCCAGTGGGATAATACTGAGGCATGTATTTATATGCTGGTTTTTAGAGTCCCTTAGTGGATTATTAAGCTTCAGATGCCCACTTGCTTGATGAAGCACACTTTATCAGCTGCCTTTCATTTTCTCTCTCACCTTCTCACTCTACTGCCCAGGTTTTCTGGTATCACCTTGCAAATAAATAGTGTGCTCCCAAATCACTATCTTAAGGGGGTATATTTGGGGGAACCCAACTTAAAACAGGGTCTGGAGAAAACAATCCACATTGGGAGCAGCACCCACATGGGTGTGGCTTTATGCAGTTGGAAGTCTAGGGCTCTGGGTTAGGATAAAGATTTGGGAATATGAGCCTGTTCTGGAAGTTGAAGCCCTGAGAGTGAGTAAGGGTGCCTGGGAAGAGGCAGGTAGAGAAGGGACCTGCAGCAAGACTCCTGTCATAGCCAGAATAAGAGAAAGAGTCTGAAGGAGTGGAATGGATCAGTCAGATGGAAAGGAACCAGTACCAAGGAAAGGAAAGAATTATAGTGGAGTGGAGAGTGGAGAAGGTAGGAGCAGCACAGACCTTGAACCAGAACTCTGTACTTGTTCTCTGAGTGTGGAGGGCAAGGAGCAGGGATGGTAAACAAAGATTATTTTGCTTTGCTTTTCCTTAGTGGAGGATGCATTGTTAGCTCCTCTCAGGATTAACTATTGGCACAATTTGTGATGTGGGTGGTTTCTTTTTGGTAACCTTCCCAGATTCTTTTTTCTTTGGAAATTTCTTTCTTTTTCCTTTGCTTTCACAACATTCCCTGTCTGGAGACCAGCAACTGCAGAATTCTGTGTGTCCCAGGAGGGAGGCGGGACCCAGCTCCCATCAAAACCTAGTGGACTCTCTCATCCTCTCCAGTTCCCTCCCTGTATTTGCATTTACCTTCAACTTAAAAAATTGCAGCTTTATTGATATATAATTCAGATAGCATACAACTCAGGTATGGAAAGAGTACAATTCACCAATTTTTAATATATTCACAGTTAATTCACAAATAGTTTTTATCACCTCTGAAAGAGATCCTGTACCCTTTAGCAACCATCTCGTCTTCTTGTTGTGGACTGAATTTTGCTTCTCTCCCACCCCCAAAAGTTATGTCAAAATCCTAACACCACCCCCCAACAATTCATGTTGAAGTCTTAACTCAGGATATGACCATATTTGGAGAGAGGGTCTTTACAGAGGTGCTTGCGTTAAAATAAATTCATTAGGAAGGGCCCTACTCCAATAAAATTAGTGTCCTTTTAAGAGGAGGAAATCTGGACACAGATACACACACAGGGAGGATGATGTGAAGACACAGGGAAAAGACAGCCATCTATAAGCTGGGGAGAGAAGCCAGGTACAGATCCTTCCCTCGCGGCCCTCAGAACAAACTAACCCTGTTGACACCTTGATCTTGGATTTCTGGCCTTCAATCATGAAAAAGTAAACTTCTATTGTTTAAGCTACCCACTTACTGGTACTAAGTTACTGTCAAGCCATCCATTATGTATACTTGCAAACTAATATACTCTCAGTACTCTCCCTGCCTGAGCGACTAGTCTTTCTGTCTCTACAGTTTTCCCCATTCTAGATGTGTCACGTGGGTGGAATCATACAGTATATGGCCTTTTGTAACTGACTTGTCTCACTTTGTATAAGGTTTTCCAGGTTCATCGGCGTGGTAGCATGTAGCAGTACAACATTCCCTTTTATGGACAAATAATATTTTAGTTTATGTATATACTCCACATTATTTATTCATTCATCAGTTTGTGTGCATTTGGATTGTTACCATGTTTGCTATTATGAACAATACTGCTCTAAATACACATGTACAAGTTTTAATGTGGACATGTTTTCATTTCTCTTGGGGCTACACCAAGCAGTGGAATTGCTGGGTCATATGGTATCTTTATGCTTAATCCTTTGAAAAACTACCAGTCTGTTTTCTAAAGGGCTGCACCATTTTACATTCCCACCAGCAGTAAACAAGGGTTCTGATTTTTCACATTCTTGTCAATACTTGTTATTATCTGACATTTTTGTTCTAGCCGTCCTAATGGGTATGAAGTGGAATGTCTCTGTGGTTTTGATTTGTTTCCCTGATGATTTATGATGCTAAGCATTTTTCATGTCCTTATTAGCCATTAATATTTCTCTTTTTTTAGAAATAGACATATTCAAAAACCTTTTTCCATTTTTAGTTTCTTTTATGTAGGAGTCATTTATATGATCTGGATAATAAACCCTTATTGATAGAAATTGTTTCTCCCATTCTGTAGATTTTCTTCTCATTTTCTCGATGGTGTTCTTTTAAGCAGAAAATTTTTTAATTTTGATGTAGTCCAATTTATCTATCCTTATTTTTGTTGTACATTTGGTAAGAGTTCTTTACCAAATCTAAGGCCCTTAGGATTTACTCCTATATTTTCTTTATTTTTAAGTATATTTTATTGATTTTGCCACTACAGTTGTCCCAATACTTTTATCTCCTTTATCCCCTGTATCCCTGTACCCTACCACCCTCCAGCATTAAACACCCCCTCCCCCTTAACTCATGTCCATGGGTTTTACATATAAGTTCTTTGGCTTCTCCATTTCCTATACTATTCTTAACCTCCCCCTATTTTGTGCCTACCTATTATGTTTCTTATTCCTTGCACCTTTTCCCCCTTTTCTCCCCATCCCCCTACCCACTAATAACCCTCCATGTGATCTCCATTTCTGTGATTCTGTTCCTGTGCTAGTTGTTAGCTTTGTTTTTGTTCTTGTCCTTTTAGGTTCAGTTGTTGATACTTATGAGTTTGTTGTCATTTTACTGTTCATATTTTTTATCTTCTTTTTCTTAGATAAGTCCTCTTAACATTTTATATAATAAGGGTGTGGTGATGATGAACTCCTTTAACTTTATCTTATCTGGGAAGCGCTTTATCTGTCCTTCCATCCTAAATGATAGCTTTGCTGGATAGTGTAATCTTGGATGTAGGTCCTTGCCTTTCATGACTTGGAATACTTCTTTCCAGCCCCTTCTCCTGCAAGGTTTCTTTTGGGAAATCAGCTGATAGCCTTATGGGAACTCCTTTGTAGGTAACTCTCTCCTTTTCTCTTGATGCTTTTAACATTCTCTCCTTATCTTTAATGTTGGGTAATATAATTATGATGTGTCTTTGTGTATGCTTCCTTGGGTCCAATTTCTTTGGGACTCTCTGAGCTTCCTGGACTTCCTGGAAGTCTATTTCCTTTACCATATGGGGGATGTTTTTCTTCATTATTTTTTCAAATAAGTTTTCAATTTGTTGCTCTTCCTCTTCTCCTTCTGGCACTCCTATGATTTGGATGTTGGAACATTTAAAAGTCCTATATTATCTTTTAAGAATTCTATAGTTTTAGTTCTTACATTTAAATCTTTGATTCATTTAGAATTAACTGTCATATATGGTGTGAGGTAAGAGTCCAACTTTACCTTTTGTGTGTGTCTGTTTGTCCCAGCACCATTTGTTGAAAAGACTATTCTTTCTTTGTTGTATGGTCTTGGCTCTCATTTTGAAAATCAATTAACCATAGATGTTGGGTTTATTTCTGTACTCTCAGCTCTATTTCATTGATCTATATGTCCATCCACATGTCAGTACTACACTGTCCTGATTATTGTTAGTGTGAAGTAAGTCTTTGTCCATACTTTCCAAGATTGTTTTGGCAATTCTGAGTCCTTGCAATTCATGTGAATTTTAGAATCAGTCTGTCAATTTAAACAAAGAAGTCAGCTGTGATTTTGATAGAGATTATATTGAATCTGTAGATCAGTTTGGAGAATTATGTTAAGAGTTCCAGCCCTAGCTGGTATGGCTCAGTGGATTGAACACTGGCCTGCAAACCAGAAGGTGGCAGGTTTGATTCTTGGTCAGGGCACATGCCTGGGTTGTGGGCCAGGTCTCTGGTTGGAAGTGTGTAAGAGGCAACTGATTCATGTTTCTCTCCTTCTCTTTCTCCCTCCCTCCTTCATCTCTCTCTAAAAATAAATAAATAAAATCTTAGAAAGAGAAAAAAGAGTTCCAGTCCATGAACATAGGATACCTTCCCATTTATTAAGTAACATTTTTAATTTCTTTTAACAATGTGTTATAATTTTCAATGTTTAAGTTTTATACTTCTTTGGTTAATTTTATTCCTTTTTATTAAAGATTTTATTTTTATTTATTTTTAGAGAAGGGAAGGGAGGGAAAAAGAGAGAGAATTAATGTGTGGTTGCCTCTCACATGGCCCCCACTGGGGACCTGGCCTTCAACCCAGGCATGTACCCTGACTGGGAATCAAACCTGCGATGCTTTGATTCACAGCCTGCGCTCAATCCACTGAGCTATGCCAGCCAGGGCCAATTTTATTCTTAAGTATTTTATTCTTTTTGATGTTGTTGTAAGGAAATGTGTACTTAGTTTCATTTTTGGATTGTCCATTGCATGTGTATTAAAATACAATAGGCCTTGTATCCTCCAACCTTGCTGAACTTGTTTACTAGACCTAATCGATTTTAATAGCTTCCTTAGGATTTCTATTTTAAAGATTTTATTTAGTTATTTTTTAGAGAGGGGAGAAGAGAGGGAGAAAGAGAGGGAAAAACATTAATGTGTGAGAGAAACATTGATCAATTGCCTCTCTCACGCCCCTAACTGGGGACCTGGCCCACAACCCAGGCATGTGTCCTGACAGGGAATCAAACCAGCGACATTTTGGTTGCAGGCCAGCACTCAATCCACTGAGCCACACCAGCCATGATTGAAAGTGAATTTTCTTTTAAGAGGCTAGTTGCTCAAGAGAGTGTTCCACTTTCTGAATTTGTCTAATTCTTTCTCATGATTAATTTTAGATTTGGAGAGAAGGCTACACAAATGATGCTTCGTGACTCTTATTGCATCACCTGTGGAGGCACACAATGTCAGGCTGTCCAGAAGGTGGTCATAGTAAACTTGATCACTTTTGTCTTCCTTTTCGTAATTGGTAAATTGTCTCTGTGGTGAAACTTTGAGATCATGTGAACATCTTGTTTCCCAACAATGGCTTTAGCATGTATTGATGAATATACTAAGGTGTACAAAATGGTGATTTAAAAAAAACCTGTCATTTTCTTTGCATTTATTAGCTATATTATTCTGTAAAGAAAAGTTTTATCTTCCTTGTCCTTTTATTATTTTTAGTATAAATAAGTGTTTTCATCAATATTTTATAATTCATAACTTTTATTGTACTTTTTTGTTTAAATTGTACCACATTGAGCTCCCTCATGTTCATTTCTACCGTCTGTTTGACCTGGCCCCATTAGTCTCTGGGCACTTCTTTGATTTCTGGGCACCATAAGATGTCCCAGACTTATCTTGTTCATCTTGTACTCCTCACCTGGAATTAGCTATTTCTTCAAGAAACTCTGCTTCCTTTTTGTAGGGAATGGTATTTAGAAATGTTGATAAGTTTCTAAGGGAGAAGAGTGGGAGGATAATGTACTGTATTAAAGTAGTAGTAGTCACAACTGCTCCTACTTTCTTGGTGACTTAGATACTCAAAGTTGGGGAGGTAGAATTTCAGTATGATAATAATTTGTGTGCTATGTCTCCCCTACAAGATTAGATGTCTTGGGGGCAAGGCCAGCATCTTTTCCATTTTTATATTCATAGTATTTAGCATGGTTTCTGGAAGAGAAGAGACACTTAATAAATATTTGGACTTAAATTGTGCCAACTGAACTCATAAACTGTTAATCTTATAGTCCAGATATTTTTCTAATTTTCTGGCTCTGGTGAGACTAGTAAAGGATCTGGAAAGAAGTTGCAATGGAACTGTTCACCAGTTGTGGCCAATTAATAAATGTTTCAGAACTTGTTTTTCTTGCTGAATGGCAAGCATCTTATTGGCTTCAGCATACTAAAATGGCTATAATAAGATGTGAGGTTGTTCTTACTAGGTAGCAGGAAGGCAGTGGGACATGTTTCACTTGGAATGATTACTGAAAGTGACTTTCAAAGCTTTACAGCTCACCCTAGAGGTGAATAATGTACAGTTGGTATTCAGTCTCTTTGAAAGAGATTTAGGGCTTTTCTTTTGTCGACTGACACTCCTACTATGTTGCTTTGTGCCTTTTAAGTCAGTTGCCCAATTTCTCTTTTTATTTTCATCTAGAAAAGAGTGCAATAGTATCCTAAACAAAATGAACCAATATGTAATGAGAGAAACATATAAAACTCTTTTACATGTAGGAATTAAATGAAAGAACAGAACCTAGTCATTATAAGTAGCAACAAAGGAAGCCTAACATGCTATCTTAGGATTTGTTTTATTTAAAGGAGTTGTAGTGTGGCATTCTTTTATAGTGTGGTATTTTAACAAGAGTTCCAAATGAAAGGGTAGTTGCAGGCTGAGCCTAGCTTTGAGACCATAATGGTAATGGGACTGTAAGGTTATAGTTAAGTGGGTTTTGGCAGATGGTACATGTAAAGTAGACTTATTTATAACCTACATTTTGAGTGAAACAACAGAACCTAAAAGGAAAAACTAAAATGTTAAATACCATACTTATCAAGTCAAGGGTGTGGATATCTTATTTTTTTATGAATAAGAAGAAAAATTTCATCTTACCACCATTGGCAGAGTTAGAGGTATTCCATGTGTGTCTGTGTGTATTTTAGATATCAAAATGCAAGAAAGCTGATGGTTGAATTTGTGGGTCTGCCCTCATTTAGTTAACACCCTATGGATGGACATTGGGTTATTTCTCATTTTTTCCTGTAATAAACAATGCTTCAGTGAATGTCATTTGTTTTTATACTTGTCCAGTATTGTATTTTGGTAAAATTGATATCTAGGTGCAGAATTACTGAGACAAAAGTTGTGGATATTTGAGATTTTGCCAGTTTCTCTCTTAAAGAGCTGACCAATTTACAGTGGCTGAGAATGCTCCCCATAAGCTACATAAGGTCCTCCCTTTTCTACACTCTTGGAGCACCCTGTACTTCTCTCTCTAATATATGTCAGAATTAAATTTAAACAATTATGTACTCATTTAAAAAATTTCCCTCTTTTCCTTTATTAAAATCCTAAAAATATGTTCTGAATGCATAGGAACATTGTTTATATGATATTCATATCTTATTTCTAGTATCCAGCATAATTCCTTACACAAAATGTGTTTCAGTAAAAAATAAATATTTCCCTTTACACTGCCAACACTTGGTATTATCAGTGTTTGCCAGTCTAACAAATATATCATAGATCATTATTTTTTACTACGTATACTAAAATTGTATGTGTGAACAACCTTTCATATATATAATTTTTAATTTTTTCAAAAATAAATTTTTGCCCTGGCTGGCGTAGCTCAGTGGATTGAGTGTGGGCTGTGAACCAAAGTGTCACAGGTTCGATTCCCAGCCAGGGTACATGCCTGGGTTGCAGGCCATAACCCCCAGTAACTGCACATTGATGTTTTTCTCTCTCTCTCTATCTCCCTCCCTTCCCTCTCTAAAAATAAATAAATAAAATCTTTAAAAAATAAATAAATAAAATTTTTATTAAGTATAGTTGGTATAAAATCTCAGATTACTTAAATTAATTTCAGGTGTACAATATAGTGATTTGGCATTATATCTTATAATGTGCCCACCCCAGTAATTCTAGTAGTCATTTGTTATGAAAACTTATCAGAATATTATTATTTTGTATATTTTTAAATTTTTAAAATTACAGCTGATATATAATATTATAGTAATACAACCCAATGATTACATTTATATAATTTATGAAGTGATCACCCTGATAAATCTAATACCTATCTGACACCATACATAGTTATTACAGTACTATTGACTCTATTCTGTATGCTGCATTTTACAGCCTCATGGCTATTCTGTAACCTCCAATTTATACTTCTTAATCTCTTCATTTTTTTCACCCATCCCTGCAATCTGTCTCTCATCTGGCAACCATCAAATTGTTCTCTTTATCTATGAGTCTGTTTCTGTTCTACTTGTTTATTTACTTTGTTTTTTAGATTCCACATATGAGTGATACCATATGCATTCCTCTTTCTCTGTCTGACTTATTTCACTTAGCACAACACCCTCTAGGTCCATCCATGTTGTTGCAGATGGCAAGATTTCATTATTTTTCATGGTGGAGGAATATTCCTTTGTATATTTGCTCCATTTCTTCTTTATCCATTCATCTATTGATGGACACTTAGGTTGCTTCCATGTCTTGGCTATGGTAAATAATGCTACAATAAACATATAGATGCATATGTCTTTTTCACTTAGTGTTTTGGGTTTCTTCAGATAAATACCCAGAAGTGGTGTTGATGGGTTCTTCTTTGTTTCTTGTTATTGTCTTTGTTTTAAAGTCAGTTTTGTCCAGTTTAAGTATTGCTACCTCAGATTTTTTGTTTTGTTTTGTTTTTATTTTCATGAAATATCTTTTTTAAGTATATTTCATTGATTATGCTAGTACAGTTGTTCTGTTTTTTCTCCTCTTTATTCCCCTTTGCCCTGCACCCCTCATACTACCAGCATATCTCCTCTCCTTAGTTCATGTCCTTGGTTCATACATGTAAGTTCTTTGGCTTCTCCATCTCCTATACTCCTTAACCTCCCACTGTCTCTTTTGTACATACCATTTATGCTTCTGATTCCCTGTACCTTTTCCCCGATTCTTGTGCCTCCCATTTCCTGCTGATAATCCTCCATGTGATCTTCATCTCTGTGATTCTGTTCTTATTCCAGTTCTTTGCTTAGTTTGTTTTTGGTTTTGTTTTTTTGGTTCAATTGTTAATTGTTGTGAGTTTGTTGTCATTTTACTGTTTGTATTTTTGATCTTCTTTTTCTTGGGTAAGCCTCTTTAACATTTCATATAATAAGGGCTTGGTGATGATGAACTCCTTTAACTTTACCTTATCTAGGAAGGACTTTATCTGCCCTTCCATTCTAAATAACAGCTTTGCTGGGTAGAGTAATCTTGGATGTACGTCCTTGCTTTTCAGCTCTTTGAATACTAATTGCCAGTTGCTTCTTTCCTACAAGCTTTCTTTTGAGAAATTGGCTAATAGTCTTATGGGAACTCCTTTGTAGGTAACTGTCTCCTTTTCCCTTGCTGCTTTTAAGAGTCTTTCCTTATCCTTAATCTTGGGTAATGTAATTATGATGTGTCTGGGTGTGTGCTTTCTTGGGTCCAACTTCTTTGGGACTCTCTGAGCTTTCTGGACTTCCTGGAAGTCTATTTCCTTTGCCAGACTGGGCAAGTTCTCCTTCATTACTTTTTCAAATAAGTTTTCAGTGTCTTGCTGTTCCTCTTCTCCTTCTGGCACTCCTATGATTCAGATGTTGGAATGTTTAAAATTGTCCTAGAGGTTTCCTAAGCCTCTCCTCATTTTTTTTTTTTTTGCGTTCTTGTTTCGTCATTCTGTTCTGGTTGAATGTTTATTTCTTCCTTCTGCTCCAAACTGTTGATTTGAGTCTTGGTTTCCTTCGCCTCATTGTCAGTTCCCTGTACATTTTTCTTTATTTCCCTTTTTATAGCCTTCACTTTTCCTCTTTTTTGGGATCATATTGAACCATTTCTGTTAGCATCCTAATTACCAGTGTTTTGAACTGTTCATCTGGTAGGATGGCTAAATCTTCATTGCTTAGTTCTATTTTTGGAGCTTTAATCCGTTCTTTCATTTTGGCCATATTTTTTTGTCTTGGTGAGTTTCTTATGTTGTAAGGGGTGGAACCTTAAGTATTCACCAGCGTGGAGCAACACATGTGGCTGCATTGTGGTGCTGTGTGGGGGTGGGGGGTCAGAGAGGGAACAGTGCTGCTTGCTCAGTTCTCTGCTGCCTTTCAGTCTCTTTTCTCACTACCCACAAGCAAATTGGGTCCCTCTGGTGCTGATTCCTGGGTAGGTAGTTTAGTGTACTTTCTAGGACCCTGTGAGTCCCTCCAATGAGCTCTCCTGTGAGGCTGGAAGTCTCCCCCACTGCCACAACCCCTACAGGTTTTTACAGACAGAGGTTTTAACAATATCTTTTCCCACACTGGTACCCTGGGAAGTGCAATCTGTCTCACTCTCCAGTTGTTCCTCCCAGTTTATACACATGCAAATGTGGGACTGCCAGCTGCCACCTCACCTGCCCCAGTCCTCCAGCCACTGCCTTACTATGTGTCCTCTCTGCCCTGGCTGCCCATCTCTGCTCCTCCTACCAGTCTAGATGATTGTTTCTTCTTTAACTCCTTGATTGTTTGACTTCCATAGAGTTTGATTTTATGGCAGATCTGGTTGTTTTTTGTTTTAAAATTGGTCGTTGTCCATCTTTTGGGTGTGTGAGGAGGCAAAGTGTGTCTATGTATTCCTCCATCTTGGCCAAAAGTCTTCTTTTTCCATCCATTTACTTTCAGTCTGTGTGCGTCAATCTTAGTGAGTATCTTATAGGCAGCATATCTAAGGGCCTTGTTTTCTTATCCACTCAGTCACTCTATGTCTTTTGTTGGAGCATCTAATCCATTTGTATTTAAAATAATTGTTGATAGATATGTAGTTATTGTCATTTTGCTATTTGTATTATTTTTCTTCTTTTTCTTAAAGAAGACCCTTTAACATTTCTAATACTGGTTTGGTAGTAATAAACTCCTTAATGATTTTTGTTTTGGGTGGGAGGAGGTTGTCTTGGAAGCTCTTTATCTGTTCCTTAAATTCCAAATGATAGTTTTGCTGGGTAGAATAGTCTTGGTTGTAGGTCTTAATTTTCATCATTTCATTTTGAATATTTTATATTACTACCTACTGCCCTGAAATATTTCTGTTGTGAAATCAGTTGAGAGTCTTATGGGATTTCCCTTGTAGGTAACTAACTGCCTTTTTCTTGCTGCTTTTAAGATTTTCTTATTATCTTTAATCTTTTGCATTTTAATTCTGATGTGTCTTAGTGTGGGCTTCTTTGGGTTCATCTTGTTTGGGACTCTTGGCACTTCCTGGACTTTTAAGTCTATTTCCTTCACCAGGTTAAAAAAGTTTTCTATCATTATTTTTTCAAACAGGTTTTTAATTTCTTGCTCTCTCTCTCTCTTCTCCTTCTGGCACCCACATGATATGAGTGTTGTTCCTCTTAAAGTTGCCTCAGAGGCTCCTTACACTGTCTTCATTTTCTTTTATTGTTTTTTTTGTTCTTCTAATTGGGTGTTTTTTACTTCCTTATATTCCAATTTGCTGATTTGATTCTCTGCTTCATCTACTCTACTGTTGATTCCCTTTAATTTACTTTTCATTTCACTTTTAGTGTATTCTTTATTTCTGACCTGATTTTTTATGGTTTCCATGTCCTTTTATTTAAAATCCTCACCTGAGGATATGTTTATTGATTTTAGAGAAAGAGAAACAACGAATGAGAGAGAAACATTGATTAATTTCCTCCCATATACATCCCAATCAAGCATCAAACCCACAACCATGGTATGTGCCATGACAAGGGATTCAGCCTGCAGTGTTTTGGTGTATGAGATGATGCTCCCACCAACTAAGCACTTGGCCAGGTCTTCATGCCATTCTTTATGCTGTTGAAGTTCTCATTAAGTTTCTTGAGCACCCTTATAACCATTGTTTTGAACTCTGTATCTGGTAGATTGCTTGCCTCCATTTCATTTAGTTCTTTTTCTGGAGATTTCACCTATTCTTTAATCTGGAAACTGTTCCTTTGTCTTTTCATTTTGGTTGCTTCCCTGTATTTGTTTCTGTGTATTAGGTGGAGCTGATACATCTCCTGGATGTGGCAGAGTGGACATGTGTAGCAGGTGTCCTTGTGGGGCCCAGTGACACAGCCTCACCTATCCCCTGAGCTGGGTGCTCCAAGCCTGCCCTGAGTGTGGGCTGTGTCCATTTTGTTGTTGTGGTTGAGCCTTGATTGATGTTGGTATCATTGGAAATGATTGACCTCCAGGCCAATCAGCTGGCTGATTGCCCTGGATGCAACTACAGTGGAGGAACTATTGTGTAGAAACTGGCCCCACAGAATAGGACTTGCTTAAGTGGGGCTTTGGTTCCCTCTAAGTCTGCCTCTTGAGTGTGTTGCTTGTGGAGGTGGTAGAGTTGTAATCCAGTGTAGTCTGAAGCTGTCCAACATGTGCACTGGCCCTGGGGCCTCCCAGGAAATACAAGGTCAGCCATCACCTGTGCTCTGCCTGGGGTCACCAGTGTGAACTACAGAGTGATCTGCAGATGGCTGCTCCTTGGGTTGGGCTTGGAGGTACCCAGGAGAGGCTTAGCTGCCAACTAAGTCTGGCTGCTGCTAATGCCAGGCTTGGGGCCACATAGTGAGAAGAGGCCAGATGCTGCTTGTTTGAGAGATTCTGGGAAAGGCTGAAGCATGAGTCAAGAGAGGCTGTTTGTATGGAAAAACCACTGGAAACAGCTTGGATGGTCCTGTAAGTTGGATATGGCAGGGTCTCAGGGAATCACCAGGACAGGGAAAACAGTGTTACCTGAGTAGATGGAGACTCACATATGGCACCAGCCAGTACATTCAGAGGGAAGGCTCAGAAAAGGGACAATGGCCTTTGCCAGCACTTCTGTCTGGGGGGAAGCTGCCCTTCTAGCCCTCATCCTCTTACCAGACAATTCAGTTCCTTCAACACTGATGCTCAGAGTGAGTGAGTCTGAGTAATTCCATGCCCTGGGCTCTTTAAGAGGAACACCTGGGACTCCAGCAGCCCTTTTTGTCTCACTCAGCTGCAGTCCTCGCTGGTTTTTACAGCCAGAAGTTGTGGGGACTTCTCCTCTTAGCACAGGAAGCATGGGCTGGGGGTTCTGATGTGGGGCTGGGATGTCTTGCTCCTTAGGGACTTGTGCAGTTCAGATATCCCTCCCTATTTTTAACCACCACAAGGGTGGCTGTGGGACCAGCCCAGTTTGTGTCTCTGCCCCTCCTGGCAGTCTTCATGTGGGTTCTTTTGTGTATCCTTAGTGTTATAGGACTTACGTTCAAATAGACTTCATGCATTCTGAATGATGGTTGTTCTGTAGTTTAGTTTGAATTTTAATATGGTTGTGGGAGGTTCCAAGTACTGTGTTTGCCAATGTTGTCCTCTTGACTAGAACTCTCTTTGCATATATTTATAACCATTTATGTTCTGTGTTTTTCAACTGGACTGTTGTATTTATTACAAGAGCTCTTTATATTTCAATGTGATACTATCGGTGTTGCATGTTTTTATGTGACTTTTTTCTTGTCTTCTAAATTTACGGTGTTTGGGGCTATGTAAAAGTTTTAAAATTTTATTTAATCAAATTATAAATCTCTTTTTATGACTCTGGGTTTTATGCCACGCATTGAATGGTGTTTCCAACTCTTTGGCTTTAGATTTTCATCTGGTACTTTTTGATACTTATAGTGAAACTACATTTTCAAAATATATAACTATTTCTTACCCTACTCTTTCCCTTGTAACTATTATTTTGCTGTAGTTTTCTGGATAAATATTTATTTTATTCTAACTACCACTCCTCATGATGAAGTCTCTGCAGGTATTTTGCTTGGATAATGTTCTTCTCTGGGAGATTCCTCAGGAGGTCCACAGGAATAATTTCCCCTGAGTTTTACCAAGTTCAAAACAGTTTATATATAACCTTTATACTTGAGAACCTGTTTGGTTGGTTATAAAATTCTTGGCTTCTGTTTTGTTTTTTTGAGTTTCTTCAGTATGGTACTCTATTGCTTGCTGTCAATGTCTGATGACAATTTGATTTTTTTCTCTTATAAATGATGGCTACTTTGCTTGGATGTGGAAAAGATTTTTTTCTTTCTTTAAAAGTCTAGTAGTTTTACTGGCAGTGTTTTAGTTTTGGCCATTTTGAGTTGACTTTTCCAGGTACATAGTGAATCTTTCAATATGTAGTTTCAATATATAGTTTCTCTGGAGTGCCTTAATTGTCTGTAGGGACATTAGTCTGCTCAGTATTCTCTGATTCATATCATACTTCTGTGTGAGATGTTACCATGCTTCCCTTCCATTGCTGTCATAGGGCTCAGAGGGCCCCAGACAGTAATAATGGTTGTCATGGTTTCTCTCTTAGTCTCCCTTCCTCATAATTGTGCAAGGTGAACCAAGCCTTCTTCAGGCTGCCTCTTGCTCACCTCCCACTGTGGTCCATTGCCCAGATATGGTGGCGCTGGGGGTGCCCTTTGACATGGTGACCCTGCCTTCTTGGGACTTCTGTATCCTGCAGGATGTCTAAGTTGGTACATCCCAACTCTTGTTATGTTCTTCTATGTCTATCCATCCTCGGTGCAATTGGGCATATGTGTTCATAGTTTGTGACTGAATATACAACAATTTTCCTACTTATCTGAAACAATGCTTTTCTTCCTTGTCTGTCATTAGTATTGTTGTTTAGGTTGGAGGTCATAGGAAAGGAAGAAGCAAATAGCTCCTACTCACTTGTTTCTAGTTATATATAGATTTCTGTCTTCTGCAACATGATTTCCCCCTTCCTTCCTCCTTTTTCAGATTTTTAAAATATATACATTTATTTATTCTTTTTTAAAAAGATTTTATTTAGTTATTTGTAGAGGGGGGAAGAGAGGGAGAGAAGTGTCAGTGTGTGGTTGCCTCTCAAGCACCCCCCATTGGGGATCTGGCCCACAACCCAGGCATGTGCCCTGACTGAGAATCAAACCTGTGACTCTTTGGTTTGCAGGCCGGTACTCAATTCACTGAGCCACACCAGCCAGGTATTTATTTATTCTTTATAGACAAGGGAAGATAGGGAGAAAGAGAAGGACAGAAACATCAATTAGTTTCCTCTTGCACATGGACAGAACCCACAACCCAGGTAGGTGCCCTGGCCAGGAATCAAACCATTACCCTTCACCTTTGCAATACGTTACCCAACCAACTGAGCCACACCAGTCAGGACACCTCTGTTAATTGGAAGATATGCTTGTATGTTTTTGATCCCTCTGTTTGTTACCTTTATATCCTTAAACAATATGCTTCAAACATCTTTATAAACTTCTCAACTTGAAGAAGAAATCTCTCAACACCCATTTCCTGTTTAATCTCTAGTTTTTGTGACCCTTTGGGAATTTTTATTTTTTTGAATTAATATTTTTACATTATTAGCTTTCCATTTTAGAGTTCTAAAATCGTGTTCTGTTTTGCAGCCATCCTTAACATAGGTTATTTAGACTTAACTCTAGTTAGATTTAATTCTGTGCTTTACTGGATTCAGTGCTACCACTAATTCATTTATTGTTTTTAATGAATACCCTGAATCACAAGCTTTTCTGGGTGATTGGGACATACAAGTGAAAAAAAAAACCCAGAAAACCTTGCCCCTTGAAGCATATGTCCTAAAGAGAACAGCAAATAAGGAACCTAGTAAATGAGTAAATCAAATAGTATGTTAGAAGGAAACAAGTGTCTCATGGAGAGATAAAAACAAAATAGGGTGAGTGAGATCCAGGGTGCTGGAAGGAGGGGTTAGGGTTTTAAATAGGGTGGTCATGGAGGGCTTCGCTGAGAAGGTGACCTCTGAGCAAAGCCTTGGAGTAGGAAAGGGGGTTAAATCCTTCCAGGTGGAGGAAACAGCAGAGCAGGGATCCAGAGAGAAGCATGTCTCATGTGTGGGAGGGGGCAGTAGGGAGGTGGGGATCTCCAGGCAGAGTGGGAGACCAAGGTCCCAGGGGCTGGGAGGGCATGTGTGGGGGACTTGTAGACCAGTACACGACAGCTTTTTTACCCTGAATGAGGTGGGGAGCCACTGGAGGGCCCTGCCGTAGGTGTCCACAGGGTCCCTCTGACTGATGTTGAGAGTAGACTGAAGTGTGTACAGTGGAGGGAAGGAGGTGAGTTGGCTTATTTCAAGAAAACCAAACAAGCCATGCTGGTAGAAGGAACCAGGGTGGTTTCATGCTGTGAATGTTCCATTAACGAGTGCAGTTTTTATGTTTAACTTTTAAAAAATATATATTTTATTGATTATGCCATTACAGCTGTCCCATTTTCTCCCCTTCACTCCCCTCCACCCTGCACACCCCCTCCCACCCACATTCCCCCTCTTTAGTTCATGTCCATGTGTCATACACACAAGTTTTTTGGCTTCTACATTTCCCACACTATTCTTACCCTCCCCGTCTGTTTCTACCTACCATCTATGCTACTTATTCTCTGTACCTTTTCCCCCTCTCTCCCCTTCCAGTTCCCCTGTTGCTAACCTTTCATGTGATCTTCATTTCTGTGGTTCTGTTCCTGTTCTAGTTGTTTGCTTAGTTTCTTTTTGTTTTTGTTTTAGGTGTGCTTGTTAATAATTGTGAGTTTGCTGTAATTTTGCTGTACATATTTTTTGTCTTCTTTTTCTTAGATAAATCCCCTTAACATTTCATATAATAAGGACATGGTGATGATGAACTCCTTTAACTTGACCTTACCTGAAACGCACTTTATCTGCCCTTCCATTCTAAGTGAAAGCTTTGCTAGATAGAGCAATCTTGGATGTAGGTCCTAGCCTTTCATGACTTGGAATACTTCTTTCCAGTCCCTTCTTGCCTGCAACGTCTCTTTTGAGAAATCAGCTAACAATCTGATGGGAACTCCTTTGTAGGTGACTGCCTTTTTATTTCTTGCTGCTTCTAGGATTCTCTCCTTCATTTTAATCTTGGCTAATGTAACTATGATGTTCCTTGGTGTGTTCCTTCTTGGGTCCAACTTCTTTGGGACTGTCTGAGCTTCCTAGACTTCCTGGAAGTCTATTTCCTTTGCCAGATTGGGGAAGTTCTCCTTTATTATTTGTTTAGATAAGTTTTCCACTTGTTGCTCTTCCTCTTCTCCTTCTGGTACCCCTATAATTTGGATGTTGGAATGTTTAAAGATGTCCTGGAGGTTTCTAAGCTTCTCCTCATTTTTTTTGAATTCTTGTTTCTTCATTTTTTACTGATTGGATGTTTCTTTCTGCCTTCTGGTCCACACTGTTGATTTGAGTCCCAGTTTCCTTCCCTTGATTATTAGTTCCCTGTACATTTTCCTTTATTTCATTTACCATAGCCTTCATTTGTTCATCTAATTTGTGACCAAATTCAGCCAAATCTGTGAGCATCCTGATTACCAGTGCTTTGAACTGTGCACCTGATAGGTTAGCTATCTCTTCATTGCTTAGTTGTATTTTTTCTGGAGTTTTGATCTGTTCTTTCATTTGGGCCTTTTTTTTGTCTAGATGTATATGTTATGTAGTGAGGGATGGAGCCTTAGGCCCGTGTAATCCACATTGCAGGGTTGTGACACTGTATGTGGGGGAGGTGTCTGAGAGGGAACAATGTCACTTGCTCCACTCTCTGCCGGTGTTCAGTCACTTCCCCTGCTTCCCACAAACAAATTGGGCTCTTCTGGTGCTGATTCCCATGTGGGTGGGTTTGTGTATGTTCTAGAACCCTGTGGGTCTCTCCAACGAACTCTCCTGTGAGGCTGGGGGATTCTCCAGCTGCCACCTCAACCCCCACAGGTGTTTTCAATCAGTGGTTGGAGGCTTTCTTTCCCAGCACTGGGATCCTGGGTTGTGGAGTCCATCCCACTTCCCAGTTTCGCCTGGTTTATCTGCACAAATGTGAGACTGCCTGTTTCACCAGATGCCACCTTGCTGGCCAGCTGCAGCCTTGCGTGCTGCACACCATTCCACAATCCACCACCTCGCTAGGTCCCCCAGCCACCACCTTGTGCACCCTAGTCCACCAGCCACTGCTTTGCAGCGAGTCCTCTTCGCCCCAGCTGCTGGACTCCGCCCCTCCTACCAGTCTGGATGAATGTATCTTCTTTAACTTCTTGGTTGTTGGACATCCATACAGTTCAATTTTCTGTCAGTTTTGGTGGTTTTTTTGTTTTTAAAATTTTGTTGTCCTTATTTTGGTTGTGCAAGGAGGCACAGTGTGTCTATCTATGCCTCCATCTTGGCTGGAAGTCCCCAAATTTTTATGTTTAACTTTTAATTGGCTGGATTATAACTACAGTTTTTCAAAGGATTCTTGAATGCTATAATCTTTTAATTCTTTTATATTTTAAGTTGGATCTTTTCCACCTTTAAATATAAGTGGCATTTTAACTTGGTAAATAGTTCTTGGGTCCCTTCCTTCCCTCAACACTCCATTGGCATTACTCTTTTGTCTTCTGACTTATAATGTTGTGGAGAAGATGGTGGATAGTCTAAATTGTTTGACTCTTTGGGTAATCTGCTTCTGCCTCATTTTGGCAGGCTATTTCTTCATCCTTAGTACCAGTTATCTTTGCTAGGATGTGTCCTGTCTTGACTGCACTGTACTGATTTCTTTTGGCATAAGGTGAAACTTTCCTCTATCATATCTTTTCATTTCTTTTCTTATATCATTAGTTTTGCTGTTCCTGAGAGTTAGCAACTAGGTGTCTATCATTTCTTTATTTTCCATATTAATATCTTTCTAATCACTTTCATCCTTTCCCCCCTCTATTCTGTTTTCTCAAGTGAATCTTCTATTTCACTGTCTGTTTCAGCATTTTAGTTTCACTCCTTACTGTTCCTCATGTAACATTCATCTTGTCACAATTTTCCTATATGTGCATGCTCTTTCTCTCCTATGGTTTGGTTGTATTACTAGTTTTTCCATGATGACTTATTTTCCTTTAGTGGGAAACAGGGACCTCAGTAGGATATTCCTTGCTTCTGCCTCTCACTTAACTTAGAGAAATCTATAATGTGCTCAGGATGTAGAGAAGTGTGTACTAGTTCTTGTGAATCTCCCTTTATTTTATTCAGTAAACTCCTGTTTCTGGAAGGGAGTCTTCGTGTCTGTTGTCAGGGTTGAGGCCATTCTCTACTTTCTTTATAGGCTGACTTTCCTTACCTATTTTGATTTTAACTGAAGGGGAGCATAAGTAGATTTCTTTTATAAGAATTCACAGACATATAACAAAATTGCATTTTGTGAAAAGTAAATGACAATATACAAAAGTTAACATGTTCAAAAAAAGATATAGGAAAAAAGAAGTTTCTCTTCTGCCTCTGTTGCCTAGCTCCCAGTTTCTGACCATGGAAAGAATAGATCAATAGGATACACTGCTACAGTGGAATTGCCTTTTGCCAAAGAATATGTATATTTGTAAGCTTAATAGATATTTCAAATTGTTCTTCATAGAAATTATCAATATATATCCTACTACCAAAAAGTTCTAATTACCTCACACTCTCACCAACATAATAATATACCAAACTTTTCAAACGTTTGCTATGCCATACTGATAGGTAAAATATATTTGAAGTTCTAATTTGTAGTTCCTTTTTTAAAAGTGAGGTCGAGCACATTGTATTTTAAAAATCCATTTATATTGGTGTTGGGAGATCTGGACAGTTACATGCAAAAAGGTGAAACTCAATCACCAGCTTAACACCATACACAAAAATAAATTCAAGGTGGATAAGAGACTTAAATATAAGTCATGACACCATAAAAATCCTAGAGGAAAACATTGGCAGGAAATTCTCCACATTCCACACAGCAACATCTTCACTGATAGGTCCCCTAAAGCAAGGGACATGAAGGAAAGAATAAACAAATGGGACTTCATTGAATTAAAAAGCTTCTTCATGGCTAAAGAAAATAGCATTAAAATGAAAAGAGAACCAACTATATGGGAAAACATATTTGCCAATTATACCTCCGACAAGGGTTTGATCTCCAAAATACATAAAGAACTCAACACAACTCCCTTCCAGGAAGACAAAAAAAAAAAACAATTAAAAAATGGGCAAAAGACTTGAACAGACACTTCTCCAAGGAGGACATACAGAGGGCCCAGAGACATTTGAAAAAATATTCAGCATCACTGGCTATTAGAGATGCAAATTAAACCCACAGTGAGATACCACTTCACACCTGTGAGAATGGCCACCCTAAACAATCCAATAAACAAGTGTTGGAGAGGTTGTGGAGAAAAGGGAACCATAGTGCACTGTTGGTGGGAATGCAGACTGGTGCAGCCACTGTGGAAAACAGAATGGAATTTCCTCAGAAAACTAAAACTGGAACTGCCTTTTGACCCAGCAATTCCACTGCTGGGACTATATCCTAAGAACCCTGAAACACCAATCAAAAAGAACCTATTCAACCCAATGTTCATAGCAGCAAAATTTATAATAGTCCAGTGCTAGAAGCAACCTAAGTGCCCATCAGTAAATGAGTGGATCAAAAAACTATGGTACATTTACACAATGGAATTCTATGCAGCAGAAAGAAAGAAGGATCTCCTACACTTTGCGATAGCATGGATGGAACTAGAGAGCATTATGCTAAGTGAAATAAGCCAGGTGGTGAAAGACAAATACCATATGATCTCACCTTTAACTGGAAGATAATCAACAAAAGAAAAAAGCAAACAAAATATACCCAGAGACATTGAAATTAAGAACAATCTAATGATAGCCAGAGAGGATGGAGGAGGGGACAATGAACGGAAGAGTGTGCAGGAACTACTATAAAGGACACATGGACACAACGAAGGGAGAGGGTGGAAGCAAGGGAGGAAGGTGGGTTTGGCTGGGGTGGGAGGAATGGTGGGGGGTGGGGAATGCAGACAACTGTAATTGAACAACAATACAATAATTTTTAAAAAATTAGCCCTGGCTGGCATAGCTCAGTGGATTGAGGGTGGGCTGTGAACCAAAGTGTCGCAGGTTCAATTCCCAGCCAGGGTACATGCCTGAGTTGCAGACCATAACCCCCAGCAACTGCACATTGATGTTTCTCTCTCTCTCTCTCTATCTCCCTCCTTTCCCTCTCTAAAAATAAATAAAATAAATAAAGTCTTTAAAAAAATAAAAGCCATTTCTATTTTCTGTGAATTGTTAATCATCTTTTCACATTTTTATTGGGTTAATGGTGTTTTTCTTCTTGGTTTTGTAGACATCCTTTATGTACAGGAAAATTAACTCTTTCTCTGGATATAAGTAAACAGTTATTTCTCAGTTCATTCAGTGGTGTGTATTTTTTATATATTTTATTGATTATGCTATTACAGTTGTTCCCATTTTCCCCCCTTCACTCCCCTCCACCCTGTACACCCTCTCCCACCCATATCCCCCCTTTAGTCATGTCCATGTGTCATACTTATAATTTCTTTAGCTTCTACATTTCCCATACTATTCTTACCCTCCCCCTATCCATTTTCAACCTACATTCTATGCTACTTATTCTCTGTACCTTTTCCCCCTCTCTCCTCCTCCCACTCCCCTGTTGCTAACCCTCCATGTGATCTCCCTTTCTGTGGTTCTGTTCCTGTTCTAGTTGTTTGCTTAGTTTCTTTTGGTTTTGCTTTAGGTGTGGTTGTTAATAATTGTGAGTTTGCTGTCATTTTACTATACATGTTTTTTCTTTATCTTCTTTTCTTAGATAAGTCCCTTTAACATTTCATAAAATAAGAGCTTGGTGATGATGAACTCCTTTAACTTGACCTTATCTGAGAAGCACTTTATCTGCCCTTCCATTCTAAATGAAAGCTTTGCTGGATAGAGCAATCTGGGACATAGGTTCTTGTCTTTCATGACTTGGAATATTTCTTCCCAGCCCCTTCTTGCCTGTAAGGTCTCTTTTGAGAAATCAGCTGACAGTCTGATGGGAAGTCCTTTGTAGGTGACTGTCCCCTTATCTCTTGCTGCTTCTAGGATTCTCTCCTTCATTTTTACCTTGGCTAATGTAATTATGATGTGCCTTGGTGTGTTTCTTCTTGGGTCCAACTTCTTTGGGGCTCTCTGAGCTTCCTGGATTTCTTGGAAGTCTATTTTTTTTTGCCAGAGTGGGGAAGTTCTCCTTTATTATTTGTTCAAATACATGCTCAATCTGTTGCTTTTCCTCTTCCCCTTCTGGTACCCCTATAATTCGGATGTTGGAACATTTAAAGATGTCCTGGAGGTTCCTAAGCTTCTCCTCATTTTTTTGAATTCTTGTTTCTTCATTCTTTCCTGCTTGTGTTTTTCTTCCTTCTGGTACACTCTATTGTTTTGAGTCCCAGTTTCCTTCCCTTCACTATTGGTTCTCCGTGCATCTTCCTTCATCTCTTTTATGGTAACCTGCATTTTTTCATGTAATCTGTGCCCCAAATCAACCAGTTCAGTGAGCTTCCTGATCACCAGTGTTTTGAACTGTGCATCTGATAGATTGGCTATTTCTTGGTCGCTCAAAAGGCTGAGTCCTGGGGGACTGATCTGTTCTTCTGTTGGAGACATGTCTCTATCTCCTTCCCCACCCCCCCGCTGGGACTGGTAGCTCTTGTTATGGTGAGGGGCAGAGCCTTAGGTGTTCCCCTGGGCTGGGCACCCCAGTCGCTAGATTGTGACGTTGTATGTGGGGGCAGGGGTGGGGGCAGGAGGGAACAATGGCCATAGCTCCGTTCTCCTGGGATCTCAGTTCATTCTCTGGGATCCTGGGTTGCACTCTCTGCCCTGGTCCACAATGCCGCCTCACTGGGTCCGCCAGCCACCACTTGGGTACTCAGGGCCCACCGCTTCATCCCGGAAGGCTTATGTACTCCCAGTTGCCTTATGCACCCAGTTCTCCCCATCTCCACACACCTCAACCTGAGCCCGCTCCTCCTCTCAGCCCCTCCTACCAGTCTGGATGAATGGGTCTACTTCAACTTCTTGGCTGTACAATTTCCATTCAGATAAATTCTCTATCAGTTCTGAGTGTTATTCCAGCTCTAAATTGTTGTTGTTCTAATCTTGGTTGTGCATGGAGGTACGGTGCATCCACCTATGCCTCCATCTTTCTGGAAGTCCCAGTGGTGTGTATTTAACTGTGTTGGTGCTGTGTTTAAATATTTAGAAAGATTTGGTTTGTATGTAGTTTAGTTTTTTCTTGAATAGCTTCTGGGTTTTTGTATCATAAATAGAAAGATGTTTCCCATGCTGACTGTAAAATTTTCCCTGGCTTTTCTTCTGCTAATTATTTCTGTTTTTTTCTTTGAGATATGTGGTATTACTGACATAATTTTGGTGGAAGGATTAAAGTAGGGTGCTTAGCTACACTTTCCAGAAGCCTTTGTAGCTGTCACACACCATCCATTGAATCCATCCATCCTCTCCTTTGTTCTACCAGCTTTATAATACAGGGCTTGTCACAAATAACATCCCCTTTTTTAATTACAAAATCATAAGTATGTAATTCTGTAACATAACAATATCACATTCTAGCACACGTATTATATTTTAGGTGAAATGTTCAAATTCTTGTCCATTTCATGTGAGACTTTCACATACCCTACCAACCACACTCAATCAGGTGTTAATTCTGCCAGATCTTGTGTATTAAATGCCTGTATACGTATGGACCTAATTCTTGTGTTTTCGATTGTATTCTTAATCTGTTTGTCTGCCAGAATCAAAGTCTTTTTAAAATATTTTATTTATTTATTTTTAGAGAGAGAAGCAAGGAAGGAGAAAGAGAGGAAGAGAAACATCAATGTGTGGTTGTCTCTCTCGCACCCCTGCTGGGGACCTGGCCCACAACCCAGGCATGTGCCCTGTCTGTGAATCAAATAGGGACTTTTTGGTTCATAGGACCACCCTCAATCCACTGAGTTACAGCAGCCAGGGCCCAGTATCATAAGTTTTTAAAAATCAAGGCTTATAATATTGTTTTTAAAATACTAATTTAATAAAATTATTTTGGAGAGAAGTCATGGTAGAATATTTTAGTACTATCTTCACAGTGATGTTTTAGATGATTCTTCTGGGCATAATCTGCTTGTTGTTAGTATGTACAACTATTCACTTGCTTTGAGTTGATTTTGCTGATAGAACTAAGGACTTTGGGAAGGTCCTTCTGCCTTTTCTTATGCTAGCTCCCCAGCGATACAGGAAATGAATGCAGCCTGGCAGAGGAAATTGGGGTTTTTGTTATTGTTCTGGAACATAATGACACTAATTTAGGCTCACAGATAGCTGCACTTTAGTAATCATCTCCCTTTAGTTAAACTGGCCATGGATAATGTTCAAGGAAAAAATTGGTACTATTTTTTAGGTAAATGTGTACATGAACTGGCAAAGAGGAATTTTTTAGGCACAGTTTTAGTGTTATAGAGCACATCTTTATTGTTATGACCTTGCAGGTTTGCTGACTGCTTTGCTGAAATGACATACAACACAGGGTGACCCAGATAAGCACGTGGGTGTTTTTTTTAAAAAGTCATAATGTAAATTCTGTCTAGAACTTATCAAATACTTTCTTTTAAAATGTATATTTATATGAAGATTTTCTTTAGTGCTTTTTCTTCTTTGGAATTTCTCATTCATTTGTTAATTCAGCAAATGTTTAATGATTATCTACTCTATGCTAGATAATGTTCTAGACACTGGTAATCAATGGGGGATGAAGCAGACAAGGACACTGCTCTCCTTGGGTATATAATCTAGTGGGGAGTTAGGCAATAAGTAAGAAACTTTTGGATTGCGATCAGTTATTATGGAGAAAATAAAGCAGCATGGTATGACCATGGGGCAACATCTGGTAAGAGGTCAATGTTGCTATACCTAAACTGTGTTACCATTTATTAGAGATACAATGTGGGAAAATGGGAAAAGCATGGATGTTAGAGTTAGCTAAGATCCTGGGCAAATTTCAGGTTTTTACCCACAAGTTGTATGAACTTGAGCAAATTACATAACTTCTCTGATCCCCAGCTTCCTCAGCTGCCCTGAGGGGAAAAATAGTCCCTGGCTCATAGCAGCTTTTGAGGATTAAATGTGGCACATTAAGTTAAGGGAAAAAAACCCTAGAAAATGTTTGACCTATAATAGTTGCTTTAAAAAAAGTAGCTAAAACATTACTAACCTAATCACCTTCTTCATAACATTTCAAAAATAAGAAATGTGTGCATGATTTCATTACTTTTGCTATCTTATGCCTAGTAAGATGTTTCAAAGAAAGTGCCTGTAAATAGCCTTCATGCCCTCTGTCACCATGGTAACAATGGGGACTTGCTGGTGTCAGCTTATGAATTATCATAGTTTAATATTCATCTACTATTGGTCAAATTTTGTTGAGGTCATAAATAACAGAATGGGAACTACAATTTATTAAAATAAATTTTAGGGCCCTGGCTGGTGTAACTCAGTGGATTGAGCGCGGGCTGCAAACCAAAGTGTCACAGGTTCAATTCCCAGTCAGGGTACATGCCTGGGTTGCAGGCCATGACCCCCAGCAACCGCACATTGATGTTTCTTTCTCTCTCTCTCCCTTCCTTCCCTCTCTAAAAATAAATAAATAAAATCTTTAAAAAAATAAATAAATTTTAGTAGAGCTGAAAGATAATACATCAAAGAATCTCAACACCAAAATGGAGTTCTAGTGCAGAAACAGAACTAGCACATTTTCATCTGTTCCACACTGAGGAATATGACAGGCTGTGATGCAAAGATGTTTTAATACTTCATCCATATTACTAGGAATCTCAGCTGGGAGACTACTAGGCCACAGTCTGGGAGCTGGGCAGGGTCCCAAGGTACCAGGCCTGTCAGGGCTGCTGGTGGGAGTTTCCTCAAAGGAGACTGAGGCTGCACTAAAGTCATCCCTTCACAGATAGGCAGCCCAATCAAGCACTGTCCCAAAGAGGAGTAGGGGTTATAAGCTAGGCAATGGGAAAGGACGTAAGTCAGAATGACTGAAGCTACAACAGGTGAGGGAGATGTAGCAGGGGTCTGCATACAAGAAAAGGTAGGAAGGCTCTAGTAGCAACTAAACAGTTAGAGATGTGTTTCTCATTGTGGGGTTGCATCTATGTTCCTAACCCACACAGTTTGTTGCATATCCATTTGTACTAGAAACATGGCCACACTAACTGACACTTCTTTCTTGTTCTTCTTCTCTCTCAAGTACAGAAGTCCCTCCTGTGTCACAAATCAGTGGGTAAGATATTCTACCAAGACCTTTGTCAACTTTGTCCACCAGAATCTCCTACTCTGACTGCTGTTGACTTCCTTTCATGGCTAAGATTTTAGGAGTAGCCTGACTCTACTTCCTTACCTTTCCTTTTCTCCTTAACTCTGTGACCTTGCTCCTGTCATTCTATAGACTGTTCTTGCCAAATGCAATGATTACCATCTCGCAGTAGGTTCCTCTGCCTGCTGGACTCTTCCAATAGAGTGTGTCAGGCATTTCAGATTCAGCATGAACTGAACTCATTATCTACCTCTGTGTTGTGATGATTTTAAAAATATATTCACATATTTTTTATACTTTTCCTTTCAAGAGGTGGAGCTTAATTGCCCTCTTCCTGAATGTGGGCTGGGCTGAGTGACACCTTTCTAACAAATGGAATAAGGCAGAAGTGACAGTGTGAGACTTGCAGGTCATTAAAGATATGTGGCCTTCCTCCTCCTTGCTCTGTCTTTCTTGGATTCCTTGGTCTGGAGGGAGTCTGAAGCAGCTCTGTAGGGAGGTTCAACTGGAAAGGAACTGCCAACAACCAGTGCTTACTTGCCAGACATGTGAGGGAGTCCTGAGAATTCCAGCCCTGGTCAAGCCTTCGGATGATGTAGCCCCACCTGACATCTTGACAGTCACCTCATGACAGATCCTGAACTGGAGCAACCTAGATAAACCTCTCCTTAGTTCCTGACCCTCAGAAACTGTGAGATAATAAGTGTTGGTGGTTTTAAGCTGCTAAATTTTGTGGGTAGTTTGTTATATAGCTATGGATAACCCATACACATGGCAAACCTGTTTTCCAGTCTCAGCAAATAATATTCAAACCTTGAAGCTTTTCCTTCCTCTACAAAATCCAACTGGTGATCAAGTCCAGTTATTTCCATTAAGGTTTCTGTTGATTAAACCTCTTCAGAACTTCACTATTGTTCTCTTAGCTTATTATTTCTTAGTTTATTATTTTTAGGCTGTTTACATGGCCTTGTAACAGGTTTCTTGCTTCCAGCATTATTCCCTTATAATCTCATCTCATCACTGTGAGCAGAGAAGTCATTCTAAAATGTGAATTTGACTGTCTTCTTTGCTTAAATGGTCCTCGCTGACCAGGTTATCCAGTCTGAGCACCTTAGCAATGCAGGTAAAGCTACTTGATGTTTGATTCCTGTATTGCTTTCCAGCTTCATCTCCTGTCTCTCAGGCAGGAGAATTCAGCCGTCACGCTGATGTTGTTTATATTGTTTTGTGGTATTTCAATGTAGTTTTTAAATATGCAATAATATATGAAAAAGTAATTTAACTTGTAAAGAAAGCTGTCCACTACTGGGGAAGTGAAACTCATGGAGACTTAGCTGCATACATTGCAGTTTGGTCATATCAAGGTATCCTAATATCTTAGTATTAAAAATCATGACATTTGGACTGAAATTTGGGCTACTCCAAATGCTGATTACTGAGTTATATTATGTAAGCAAGTCACCAGAGATCAAAGAAATGGTCTTTATCAGCATTATCAATGTCAAGAGAAAATAGTTTTATATTGTTTCTCATTTTAAGTATTTGTGTGAGTGCTTCCCCCTTACCAGCCAGTATATTCTAGAGTGGAAAGCAAACCCTGGTACTCACTGTCCATACTGCACATTGAAAAGATAGATTGTCCATGACTGTAGTTTGATTCAAAATGTTTATCCTGCCCTGGCCTATGTGGCTTAGTTGGTTGGAGCATCATCCCATAACCAAAAGGTTGCAGGTTTGATTCCCTGTGAGGGCATGTGCCTTGGTTTCAGTTCAATCCTTGGTCTAGGCACATATGATCCCCGGGCCAGGCACACATGGAAGGCAACCAATCGATGTTGCTCTCTCTCCCTTCCTCTTTCTCTAAAAAGCAATGAGAAAATGTACTTGGGTGAGGATTAAAAAAAAATGTTTATCCCTTTTTCAGTACTGAATGAAGATCAGATCATTTATTTAGATCATCAACTCATCTGAAAAAAACAGTAGTGGAATAGATTGGCATTAGTGCAACATTTTTTTATTTTATGTAGCAGCTCTTTTTCTTCCTGGGGCACCCGTAACAGGTCCTGCATCAGTGTAGATCTCTGGGCTCCTCCACTGGCTACCTTGGCCCTCAAACATGAGTCTCAAACATGAATAGTGCTGATCCATTCCCTGCACAGAGGTTTCATTTAGTGATAATGTGAACTTATCTGCTGACCTGCACCTGCGCTAGCAATTCCTCTTCCACATGGCATGCCATTGGGGTTCTTTGTTGGTCAGAGTGTTAGTTGATCAAGAAATTTCACTAATACTTTGTTCTGTTTGCTTTCTTACCAAATCATGTATCATTAATTTGGGGGCTATTCTAAAAAATGTTTCATTAGTGTATGTTCTATACATGTTTTATCTCTGAAACTTTAAATGATGCCTTTGTTGTTATAGTCTTTTTGTTTGGTGATGAAATGCATCAGTTTTGCACTAAAAAACTTTATTTTGCCCTCGAGGAGGGACTTGGTTGGTTTACCAAAGAGGCCACTGTACATGGAAGGCATCGGTGGTTTTCTGCCACTGTTTCAGAAGCTTTATAAAAACAGTAAAGCACTCTAGCTTTAGGGGCAAATGGATCAATGGTCCAATAAATTCCAATTTTTGAATATTCACCATTGTCCTTCCTATTTGCCCTCCCTTCTCTAACTGCCTGACCGACATACCACTTGGCATACTAGGCATGCATCTCTCCATCTTTCATTTTAGTCCTGTGAAATAGTGATCCTTATAATTTTTAAGAGTCTTATTTATTATTTATATTACTCTCAACCTGATTTTATGCTTCATTGAGCCACTTTGCTATATCAATTTTATGAACTGATATAATGTTACAAAATAGAAAAAGATGAAAACTGTAAATTTTAACAAATGTAAATACCAGTGCACAAATATTATAAAAATTATTGTGAAAATAGTAACGGACTAAGCAAGACAAACAATATTCTTTTAACTGAAAGTTAGCTGCAGAATGACCAAGGATAGTATAAATTTCAAATTTAATAGTTACATTAAGAGTATAATAGGATTTCAGTGAAAATAATTTTACCTTTCATATTTGTGAAATATACATGCACAAAATGATTTCACTTGTTTATTTTGAAATTTATATTCTCAGAGTACCTTTTGATATACTTGAGTGCCATTTTTTCTTTCATTTTTCAACAAACACTTACTCAGTGCTCTGTGGTGGGTCCTCTGCAAGGGGCAGAGAGACAAGCAGTGAGCAGCACACAGTTTTTGCCCTTGAGTAGGTAATGTTTTTACATGTGTGGTTTTCTTCTGTATCATATTAGTCAGTACTTTGCTGTTTATTTGTCTGTTTCTCCTTTTCCTTAACTATTAGGTTTCAGATCCATAAGCTATTTTAAGTCTGTGAAATGAGTCTGTGTTCTCATTTCAAATTACTTTGTTCTCTAATCTTAAACATATAATAGCAATTATGGCTTTGGTCTTTATGAATATAGGCAGAGAAGTTTCATTTTTAAAATTTCAGATATAATACAAAAACACATTCTTATAAAAATTCAACTATAGAAATACAGAGATTAAAATTACCCCTTTACAATCTCCACTCCACCTGCCTTTTAAGGGTCATACACACAAGTACGTGAAAGTGCCTGGCTCCTACCTTTTTGCCAGCACTTTTATCCCCTTTAAAAATGTTAGTCCATTTTATGGGTTTAGATTATTTTACTAAAAAATCTCTTATTGCTTTAGTCCATGTTTGTTGGATATTAAATGACCTACTTTAATAATAAACTACTAAGCATCTTTTTATGTTTAGTAGTATTTTTCCTTTTGTGAATTGCCTTTCTGCTTTTTTTTTCCTGTGGGACTGTTTGTTTTTTAAGTTAATCTATGTTTTCCTAGAAAATTATCTGTTTTGCCTAGTTTACAACACTATATATGTAATTATGTTCTCTTTTTTGTTTCTGATTTGGTTACTTTTTTCTTCCATGATTAGATTGGCCAGAGATTCTGTCTTATTAGTCCTTTTCAGACACCAGCTTTTAGTCTTATTAATACTAAGACCATTCTAAGATATTGCTTTTTTTATTTCCTTATTTCTTCTACTTTCTATGGATTTGTGGAAGACCCTCCATGCACACAGAGGAAGGTAGGAACAGAGGTTCTAAGGTGGTTTCTGGAGGCTGGGAAAATAATTGTGGACATCATTATCTCCTCACCCACATGCCATTTGTAATCAGTGAAGAAACAAGAGTCAGGAATGAAACTGATGGAAATTGGATATCAGTCTTGGTAATGGTGAAAATCCCTGACCTGTGATCATAGTCAGTCAAATGACCTTGCATTTCTTGTTAAACCTGACCAAGAAATTCTTAGAATAAATGCCTTTTGGGAGGATCCAAGATGGCAGAGAAGTAGGTAGAAGCTATACTCACCTCTTCCCAGGGCCAGAATTACAACCAAATTATATATAGAACAATCATCCTGAATAACAAACTAAAGGTAAGTGGAACAGAATTATTATAACCAAGGATTACAGAAGAAGCTACATCTAGACTGGTAGAAAGGGCAGAGACACAAAAGGGGCTGGCCTTGCTCCCACCTGGCACCATTAAGAATTGGGAGCAATATCTTAGCTACAAAGGTGAGAGGCAAAGGGTCATAACCCCACACGGGGCTCCCCAGCCCTCAGACCAGTGCTGGGAAGAGGAGCCCACATAACATGTGGCTGTGAAAATAGTAGGGCTTTCATCTGCCAGAGATAAATGAGAGTCTCCTAGAAACCTTGGCACCCTCTTAAGGAACCAGTGCACAAAATCTTGTTTTCTGGGTCCTGGGGGAGGAAGAGTGGCTCAGAGTGGACTGGAATCATATATAGAGAGATTGGATTGCATGCCTTTGAGCAGAGAGCTAGAGGGACAACCACCATTGCCCCAGTGCTGAGTCCTTTTCTCACATTGCCCACAGATGCCATCTCTCCTGGGTCAAGCACTCCCCTCCATGCTGTGTCAGCCTGGGAGGATGCACTAGTCCCACCCTCCTGACTCCCTGGGGTCCCACCTTGCCAAGCTCATGCCCTGTGGAGGTATATGCTGGCTGCAGTCAACCTGGGCCAGCTATTGTCACCCTGGGTTGGCTGTGCAGACTTTTTTGGAAGGCTCTCAAAAGGTTAATCCACCCCCATCCACATGCCCTGAATGGCACCACCATGCCACCATTCCTGTGCAGAGTCATTCCTCTGCATCTTCAAATCATAATTTATTTGAACCAGATGGACTCCACCAGCCTCACTCTAACAACTCCCTGAGACCCTGTGCTACCCCAAAGAACTACAGGTCCCAGGTTGATGGTGGCTGACCCTGGTGTACCCTGAGACTTTTGCTGAGTGGCACTGAGTTTGAATCAGTATCAACCTGGTGAAAACCACTTGCCCATACTTGCTGATTCATTTGGAACCTACCTCACACCACTTTCATACCACCAGATACTCTTTCAATGACTGAGTCTAACAGGTAACCAGCAGTTGGAGGTGGATCTTGGGGTGCCTTGGACCTTTTGCTAATCTGCTCCCAGGCTTGGTACTAGTGTAAGCAGGACTTGGCGGCAACTTGGCTCCTTCCACATGTACTCAGCCTGAGCAAAGGCAGCCACAAACTGTGAATCACACTGTAGCTGTTAACAAGTAGTCCAGGTCCCATCACAGGCAGCACCTGACATTGACCTGCACTGGATCCCTCCCAAGTGGCCCCAGAATCAACATACCTGGTGGCAGACTTCCAGTCACATCAAAATAGGATCCAAATAGCTCCACAAGGGGCATGTCCAAAGGGAGATCTTGGCAGGCACCAGACCCTTATGGGACAAATTCTGCTTCATGTGGTTAGTACCCACACAGCAATTCATACACTGCAGTTGGGCCCAATCTGCACAGTCAGCCAATCCTACAGAGAGGGGCCAACAGCAATCAAGACACAGCTGTAACAGGAAGGCTCACATAACCCATACAAAGAACATTCCTGGAGCTCTAACTCAGATGATCAGAGAGACAGTGCCATTGAGCTCCATAAGAAACCTACTACCTAAGGCCACCCTACTGAGACTGGGAGACATAGCAGATCTACCTAATATACAGAAAATTATAGGAGAGGTAGCCAAAATGGGGGATAAAGAAACATGCTCTAAATGAAGTAACAGGAGAAACTGCTAGAAAAAGAACTAAATGAAATGGAGGCAAGCAATCTACCAGCTATATAGTTCAAAACATTGGTTATAAGGATGCTCAAGGAACTTAAAGCTTCAACAAAGAGATAGTAAGCACAGAAAAGGACATATAAACCATAAAAAGAACCAGTCAAATATGAAAAATACAATATGTGAAATGAAGAATACAGTAAAAGAAATCAACTAGTTAGATGAAGCAGAGGATCAAATCAGTGATTTAGAAGACAAGGTGGCAGAAAATACCCAATCAGAACAGCAAAAAGAAAAAAGGATAAAAAAATGAGGGTAGTTTAAGAGACTTCTGGGGCAACATCATGTGTAATAACATATGTATCATGGGGGTGCCATAAAGAGAAAAAGAGAACAAGGAATTGAAAACCTATTTGAAGAAATAATGACTGAAAACATCCCTAATGTGGTGAAGGAAAAAGACAAGTCCAGGAAACACAGAGAGTACCAAACAAGAGGAACTCAAATAGACTCATACCAAGACACATCATAATTAAAATGGCAAACATTAAAGACAAAGAGGGAATCTTAAAAAGCAGCAAGAGAAGAGCAGCTAGTTACCTACAAGGGAGTTCCCATAAGATTGTCAGTTGATTTTCAACAGAAATATTTCAGATCACTGGGGATAGACATGACATTTTCAAAGTGATGAAAAGCAAGGACCTACAACCAAGACTACTCTACCTAGGAAGGCTATCATTTCAAATTGAAGGAGAAATAAGGAGCTTCCCAGCAAGAAAAAGCTAAAGAGGTTTATCACCAACCAAACTTATAGTGCAAGAATTGTTAAAATTATTTATTTATGAAGATGAAAATAAAAGACAACATAAGTATGAATAATAAAATGGGAATAACTATGTACCTATCAATAATCACTTTAAATGCAAATGGATTAAATGTTCCAATAAAATAGATAAGAAAGCAAGACCCATATATATAAGCTATCTACAAGAGACAAACATTGGAAGAAAAAGAGCACACAAAGACTGAAAGCAGAGGGATGGAAAAAGAGATTTCATGCAAATGGAAAGAAAAAAAACTAGGATGTCAATACTTATAGGCAAAACAGACTTTAAAACAAATGCTATAATAAGATACAAAGAAAAAAATTACATAATGATGAAAGGGACTAATCCAACAAGAGGACGTAACCATTGTAAACATTTATGCACCCACCATAGGAGCATCTAAATATATAAAGCAAGTCTGGATGGACATAAAGGAAGATATCATTCCTTTGACAGTAATACAGTCATAGTAGGGGACTTGAACACCCCACTGACATCAATGGATAAATATTTCAGGCAGAAAATCAACAAGGAAACAGCAGCCTTAAATGGCACACTAGATGTGATGGATTTAATTGATATTTTCAGAACATTTCAACCCAAAGCAGAAGAATATTTATTCTTTTCAAGTACACATGAAACATTTTCTAGGATGGACCACATGTTAGGCCACAAAACAAGTCTCAATAAATTTAAGGAGGCTGAAATGATATCAAGCATCTTCTTTGACCACAATGGTATGAAACTAGAAATCAAGCACAAGAAAAAACTGAAAAGCACACAAACACATAGAGGCTAGATAAGCTATTACTAAATAGTGAATGAGTTAATGATCAGATCAAGGAAGAAATCAAAAGATACGTTGAGACAAATGGAATGAAAAACACAATTATCCCAAATCAATGGAACCCAGCAAAAGCAGTCCTAAGAGGGAAACTCATAGCATTATAGGCCTACCTCAAGAAACAAGAAAAATATCAAGTGAACAATCAATCTTACACCTAAAAGAACTAGAAAAATAACAATTAACAAAGCCCAGAGTAAGTAGAGAAAAGGAAATAATAAATAAAGATCAGATTGGAAATAAACAACACAAAGGCTAAAAAGAAATACAAAAGATTGACTTCCAGTCAAGATGGAGGCATAGGTAGACTCACTTCTCCTCCTTGCACAACCATAAGAAGGATAACAACTAATCTAAAAACAAAACAGCCAGAACTGCCAGAAAACTGAACTGTATGGAAGTCCGACAACTAAGGATATAAAGAAACATTCATCCAGATGGGTAGGGGCAGAGAGGATGTGGTGTGGCATGGTGTGGTGGCAGCCATGGTGGCCAGTGGAATGGGTGGTCTTACATTCATGTGCAGTGGAAAAAAACTGGGAGGGACACCTGGGGACAACCAATACTACCCCAAGGTCAGACCAAACAGCCCAGAGTTCCAGCATTGGTAAAATGAAGCCTCATAACTTCTGGCTATAAAAACCAGTGGAGGTTGAGGTAGCAGAAGAAACATCAGTCTCTCAGGAGAGTCAATTTAAAGAGCCCACAGGGTCCTAGAACTTATGCAGTCCCACCTACTCTGAGCATCAGCACCAGGGAAGTAGCTAGAAGGGCACCAGATGCTTATGGGAAATGGGAGAAGCGACTGAAAATGGGGTGAGAGCTGAGTAAGCACAGCTGACTACTGTCCCCCACATACAGTGCCACAAAGTGGTGAAGTGGGTTGCGGCACCTGGTGAATACATAAGGCTCTACCCCTTAAAACATAACAAGTGCACCTACTTAGGAAGTCAAAGAAACTCTACCTAATACACAGAAACACAGGGAGGGTGCCAAATTGAAGAGACAAAAAATATGGCCCAAATGAAAGAACAGACCAAAACTCCAGAAAAAGAACTAAGCAACAAGGAGATAGCCAACCTATCAGATGCAGAGTTCAAAACGCTGATGATGAGAATACTCAGAAAAATTATTGAATACGGCCACAAAATAAATGAAGAATTAAGGCTATACAAAGTGAAATAAAGAAAAATATACAGGGAACCAACAGTGAAGTGAATGTGGCTGGGATTCAAATAAACAATTTGGAATGAAAGGAACAAATAAACATTTAACCAGAACAGAATGAAGAAATAAGAATGCAAAAAAAAAAATGAGGAGAGGCTTAGGAACCTCTGGGACAACTTTAAACATACCAATATTTGAATCATAGGGGTGACAGAAGGAGAAGAAGAGCAAGAAGAAAATTTATTTGAAAAAATAATGAAAGAAAACTTTCCCAATTTGGTGAAGGAAATAGACATACAAGTCCAGGAAGCCCCGAGAGTCCCAAAGAAGTTGGACCCAAGGAAGCACGCACCAAGGCACATCATACTTAAGTTACCCAAGATGAAAGATAAGGAGAGAATCTTAAAAGCAGCAAGGGAAAAGGAGACAGTTACCTACAAAGGAGTTCCCATAGACTATCAGCTGATTTCTCAAAAGAAACCTTGCAGGCAAGAAGGAATTGGCAAGAAGTATTCAGAGATGAAAAGCAAGGACCTACATCCAAGATTGCTCTATACAGCAAAGCTATCATTTAGAATGGCAGGGCAGATCCCAGACAAGGTAAAGCCAAAGGAGTTCATTATCACTGAGTTCTTCTTACATGAAATGTTAAAGAGACTTATCTAAGAAAAAGAAGATAAAAAAGTATGAACAGTAAAATAACAACAAACTCACAACTATCAACAACAAAATCTAAAAAAAAAAACTAAAGCAAACAACAAAAGCAGGCACAGAATCACAGAAATGAAGATCACATGGAGGGTTATCAGTGGAGAGGGGGAAAGGGGAGAATGGGGGAAAACGTACAGGGAATAAGGAGCATAATTGGTAGGTACAAAATAGACAGGGGGATGTTGAGAATAGTATAGGAAAGGAATAAGGCAAAGAATTCATATGTACAACCCATGAACATAAACTAAGGGGTGAATTGCTGGAGGGAAGGGGATACTAGGCAGAGAGGGCCAAAGGGAAAAAATGGGACAACTGTAGTAGCATAATCAATAAAGTATACTTAATTAAAAACATAATACATCAATTAAACCAAGAGCTGGTTCTTTGAAAAGATAAACAGGATTGATAAGCCTTTAACCAGACTCCAAGGAAGAAAGAGAGGACCCAAGTAAATACAATCAGAAATGAAAAGGAAGTAACAACTGACACCACAGAAATAGTAAAGATTATAAGAAAATATTATGAACTACTATTTGCCAACAATTTGGACAATCTGGAAGAAATTATTAAATTCCTAGACATACAATCTTTTAAGCCCGAATCCAGAAGAGATGGAAAATCTAAACAGACTGGTTACAGCCAATGAAATCAAATCGGTAGTGAAAAAACTCCCAACAAATAAAAGTTCTGGACCATATGGCTTCACAGGTGAATTTTACGAGACATTGAAAGAACTAACATGTGTGCTAAAACTATTCCAAAAAATTCAAGAGGGATGAAGACCCTAAGCTCATTATATGAGGTCAGCATTATCCTAATTCTAAAACCAGATAAAGACACTACAAAGAAAGAAAATTATAGACAAATACTCCAGATGAACACATGCAAAAATTCTCTACAAAATGTTAGCACACCAATAGAATTTCAGCAATACATTCAAAAAAATCATACACCATGATGAAGAGGGAGTTATTCCAGGAATGCAAGTTTACTAAAATGTCTGCAAATCAATTAATGTGATACAGCATATAAACAAAATGAAGGATAAAAACCACATGATCATATTAATAGATGCAGAAAAAGAATTTGATTAAATTTAGAACCCATTTATGATAAAATCTCTCAGCAAAGTGGGAACAGAGGGAACATACCTCAGTGTAATAAAGTTCATATATGACACTAACAGCTAACATCATATTCAATGAGGAAAAACTAGGTGTTTCTGTTAAGATCAGGCATAAGACAGGGATGTCCACTTTTATGACTCTTATTTAATATAGTACTGAAAGTCCTAGGCACAGCAATCAGACATGAAGAAGAAATAAAAGGCATCTAAATTGGAAGGAAGAAATAAAACTGTCATTATTTGCAGATGAGGTATCTGCATAGAGATATGACTGCAGATACATAGCTGCATGTATGAAGAACCCTAAAGATTCCACCAAAAATCTACTAGAACAGATAAATGAATTCAGTAAAGTAGCAGGATATAAAATTAGCATTCAGAAGTCAGTTGTATTTATTTTAAATCCTCACCATAGGACATGCTTGATGATTTTAGAGAGAGGGAAAGGGAAGGAGACAGAGAAAGACGAACATTGATGTGAGAGAGAAACATCCATTGGTTGCCTCTTGTACAGGCCCCAACCGGGTACTGAACCTACAACCTAGGCGTGTGTCCTGATGGGGAAGCAAACCTGCAACTTTTTGGTTTATAGGCCAGTGCTCTAACCAACTGAGCCATACCAGCCAGGTCAAAATCAGTTGTATTTTTATACATCAATAACAAATTATCAGAAAGAAAAGTTAAGAAAATGATTTCATTTACAATTGCATTAAAATATACCTAGGAATATATTTAGCCAAGGAGGTAAGAGATTTTTTCATAAGAGACCTATACTCAGAAAATTATAAGACCCTCAAGAAAGAAACCGAAGAAGATACAAATAAATGGAAGCACATACCATGTTTATAGCTCAGAAGAATTAAAGTCATTAAAATGTCCATATTCCCCAGAGCAATCTATAGTTTCAACACAATTCCCATCAAAATACTGGTGCTGTTTTTCACAAAACTAGAACAAATAATCCAAAAATTTACATGGAACCATGGAAGACCATGAATAACCACAGCAATCTAGAGAAAGAAGAACAAAGTTAGCAGTATCACACTACCTGATATCAAACTATATACTACAAGTTTAGTAATCAAAACAGCATGATACTGGCAGAAAAACAGTCACATAGATCAATGGAACAGAATAGAGAGCCCAGAAATAAACCCATGATTATATGGTCAATTAATTTAGGACAAAAGAGGCAAACATGCAGTAGGGTAAAAAGTCTATTTGATAAGTGGTGTTGGGTATATTGGACAGGTACATGCAAAAAAATGAAGCTAGACCACCAACTTACACCACACACAAACTCAGAATGGATTAAGCACTTAAGTCTAACACTCAAAACCATGCAACTCCTGGAGGAAAAACATAGGCAATAAAATCTCTTACATTTGGGCAAGGGAAAGACACACAAAAAAATAAACAAATGGGACTACATCAAATTAAAAAGTTTTTGCATGGAGAAGCAAACCATAAAAAAAAAAAAGACAACCCACTGAATGGGAGAACATATTTGCCAATGATACACCTGAGAAGTGATTAATATTCAAAATTTATAAAAACTTTATACAACTCAACACCAAAAAAAATCCAATTAAAAAATTGACAGATGACCCAAATAGACATTTCTTTAAAGAGGACATACAGATGGCCAATAGATATATGAAAATATGCTCAATGTCATTAATCATCAGATAAATACAAGGTAAAACCACAATGAGATATCACCTCTCTTCTGTCAGAATGGCTGTCATCAATAAATCAAGTAACAACTGCTGGTGAGGATGTAGGGAAAAGGGAACCCTTGTGCACTGTTGGTAGGAATGTAGTTTCGTGCAGCACCTGTGGAAAAACAGTATGGAGTTTCTTCAAAAAATCAAAAATGGAGCTGCCTCTTGACCCAGTGATTCCACTTCTAGGAATATATCCAAAGAAACTCAAAACACTAATTTGAAAGAGTATATGAACCGCTATGTTCATTCAGCACTATTTACAAAGCCAAGATTTGGAGACAAGCCAAGTGCCCATCAGTAGACAAGTGGATAAAAAAGCAGTGGTACATATATACAATAAAATATCATTTGACCATAAAAAATGAATGAAATCTTTCTGTTTGCAACAGCATAGATGGACCTAGAGGATTTTATACTAAGTTAAATAAGTCTGACAGAGATATAAAAATACCATCATATTTTACTTATATGTGGACTTTAAAGAACAACATAAATGAGCAAACAAATGAAACAGACTCATAGATACCGAGAATAGACTGATTGTTGCCAGAGAGAAGGGGGTTTAGGGGATTAGGTAAAAAATGTGAAGAGATTAAGAAGTACAAATTGGTAGTTACAAAATAATCATGGGGATGTAAAGTACAGCATAAGGAATATAGTCAGTAACAGTGTAATAACTATGTATAGTGCCAGGTGAGTACTGGAAGTGTGCGTGGGGGGGGGGGAGGGGGTGGTTACACTTTGTAAAGTATATGATTGTCTGACCAGTATGCTATCTGCCTGAAACTAATACAAAATAATATGCTATCTGCCTGAAACTAATACAAAATAATGTTAATATAAACTTTAATTGAACATTTTTAAATTTAATTTTTAGAACAATATAAATGCTTTTCAGAGGGTTCAACAAGAAGCCAGTTAAGAGTTGAATAAATCAGTTGGTCAGAGACACTGAAGGCCACATAGCCTTGTTGGAGTTCAGTCTCTATAGTTCTGTTTGGAGACCCAGGTCAGGAACAAGGAATAATGTGTGATTTGTCAGTCCCTGGTTAGCAGCTGACTGACTGAGCAAAGCCAGAGTAAGTGTATTCAGGGGCTGGTGGGGAGCATAGTGGAAGAAAGTGACCTTGGAGTTCAAAATGGGCAAGGAGGCATGAGAATCCATCAGAGATGGAGAGAAAACCGAGGCTAAGGAGAAGCCAGGCTAAGAGAGAGCATGGTAGTGGGGCAACTAGAAAGAACAGCTGGAAGCCAGAGAGGGGTATTTTAGATTCAGAATCCTGAAAGAAGGAGAGTTGGGTAGAAGGGCACATGTCTGAAGTATGATGGAACTTTGGGCGACTGACACTGAGTCATTTTTCAGACTCTGTGGGGCTCTTGTCTTTCTCCCAAAATTAGTTTTAATATCTTCTTTAAACCAGCAGTCACTGCTTTCCTATTCCTGGCTAATTGAACAAATGCAAACATATGCATAGCCTCAGTCTTCACAGCCAGGGAGGGGGGTATGTTGTGGGTGGCAGGTGTATGGCCCTGGAAGCAGAAGGGGGCCCGTGCTGGATCGGGAGGACATTTCTCATGGCTGTGTGGCCTCTCGAGGTTCCTTTAGGGATATGAATTTATCCAGCACTAAGGTAGTGCTTTTTAAAAAGCAAGTGTATTTGTGTATTGTAACTTGTAAGCTAAGAACTTCTTGTTCCTAAACACACATTTACAGAAGAGGCTTGCCTTTTTGTTTTCTTAGGGCGGGTGCACAGAGCCTGGCCTCACAGCATGAGAAAGCATCTTCTCTAACCACAGCCGTCCCAGGGCAGACTGTGTCCCTCTGCAATTACTCCCCTCTGTATAATTTCTTACCGACATTTTATGTTTTAGAACTAAATTAAAAAGTCATCTAAAGAGATGGTTTGGTTAACATAGAAATCAAGTTCCTCTTAGTAAGAATGAATGTTTATAAGCAGGCTTTAAAGATATTTACAAAAAAGAGCAATATATTTCTATACTACATGCTTATGTGAAATTTAGTATTTTATTTGGTATATTAGCATATTCATTATGACCTGCTAACTCATCCATTTCTATTTATACTCATTTTCTGGTAATAAATCTGGATCTGTTGTTGCCTGGATGAAATTTAGCAACCCATGAAGATTTTCACTCACCTTTGCCCCAGGGAGTGTGCCCTTTCATCCTGCACCATAACACATGCTCTTGGGCACCTTGCCACTGTAGTGGAGGAATCCTGAGGACTCTTACTCTGACAGCCTTTGCAAAAATTAGTTAAACATCTGTCTGAAAACCATTTAGAGTCACTGTCATCTTTTGTCTTTGTCCTAGTTATTTTTAGATTTGATAAATTTATTTTCCAAGAGCAAAAGAACATATTTAGGCTTAGATTTTGGCTAAGATTTAGAAAGTTCTGTTCTGTGGAGAGCTGGCAGGTTTCCCAGTGAGGCAGCTATGAGCTTAGCCCACACCACAGTTTCCTGCAGCATTGCTCTGGACTCATGACCCAGCCCGAGGAGCAGGACCATACTCTCACTGTCCAGCCTCCCTGTAGATGAGTACCCCGACATGCCACTGCAGCCCATCATTGTAATCTGCTCCTAGAGAATCCACAGTAGGGATCTCATAGTCTGCAAAGGAAGTCTCTCCCGGGATTTAATCATTTCTACAATTACAAAAGACTTTCTTGGGTTGAATTGAACTGACTTTCTGCTAAGTATAAGCCATCAAAGCCACCAAAAGAGTCTGTTCTCAGGGTACATAATTGTTGTTATGCTTAAATAGTATTTTTAAATTATAAAACAGTTACATGTTTCTTGCAACTAGTATAGAAAAATCTTGAAAGCATAAAGAAAATTAAAATTTCCCATCATCCCACCACCCAGAGATAACTATCCTTTTTGGTAATTGATGTTTTATTTTTTGAAATTTTATTTTGTTGTAATAAGAACACTTAACAGGAGATCTACACTCTTAACAACTTTTTAAGTGTATAATACCTGTTGTTGCCAGAGGTACAGTATTGTATAGCAGATCCCTAGAGCTTATTCACCCTGCTTGCCTAAACTTTATGCCCATTGATTAGTGATGCTTCATTTCCCCTCCCCCAGCTCCTGGCAGCCACCATTCCACTCATTGATTCTGTGGATTTGATTATTTTAGATATCTCATGTAAGTGAAATCATGCAGTGTTTGTCTTTCTGTGACCACTTTACTTCCCTTAGCCATCATGTTCTCAAGGTTCATCCATGTTGTCACATGGCAGAATTCTCTTCTTTTTAAAGGCTGAGTGGTATTCCATTGAATGTATATAGCACATCTTCTTTATCTGTTCATCTGACAATGGACACTTAAGTTATTTCCACATTTTGGCTATTGTGACTAGTGCTGCAATGAACATAGGAGTACTAATAATGTCTCTTAGAGATCCTGATTTCAGTTCCTTTGGATAAATACTGAGAAATAGGATTGCTGGACCATATTGTAGTTCTATTTTTAATTTTTTGAGGAACATCTATACTGTTTTCCATAGTGGCTGTACCATTTTTCATTCTCACCAATAATCTGCAAGAGTTCCAGTTTTTCCACATCCTCACCAACACTTGTGTTTTGAGTTTTTTTTTTCAACAGTAGATGTCCTGATAAGTGTGAGGTGATATTTCATTGTGGTTTTGATTTGAATTTCCCTGATGATTAGTGATGTTGACTATATTTTTTATACCTGTTGGCCATTTGTATGTATTCTCTGGAGAAATGTTTATTCAAGTCCTTAGCCCATCTTTTAATCAGATATTATTATTTTTTTTACTATTGAGGTATAGGAATTTTTTATATATTTTGGAGATTAATCCCTTATCAGATATATAGTTTGCAAGTCTTTTCTCACATTAAGTAGGTTGCCTTTTCACTTTGTTGTTTCCTTTGCTGTGCAGAGCCTTTTTGAGTTTGATATATTCCTGGTTGCTTATTTTTATTTTTGTTGCCATTCTTTTGGTGTCATACTCATGAAATCATCACCAAGACCAACATCATGAAGATTTTTTCCTTGTTTTCTTTCTAGGAGTTTTACAGTTTCAGGTCTTATGTTAATTCTTTAATATATTTTGAGTTGATTTTGACTTTGTGTATGGTATAGGATAAGGGCCCAATTCTATTCTTTGGCATGTGGATATGTAGTTTTTCCAACACCATTTGTTGAAAAAACTATCCTTTCCCCATTACAGATTCAATGCAAATCCTATCAAAATCCAGATGGTATTTTTTACAGAAATAGAAAAAATTCTAAAATTCATATGGTACCACTAAAGAATCATGAATAGGTAAATCAACCTTGAGAAAAAAGAACAAAGCTAGAGGCACCACATTTCCTGATTTAAGCATATATTACAAAGCTACAGTGATCAAAACAGTATGGTACTAGCATACAAAGAGATGTATAGGGTGGCAAGAATAACCATTTTTAATATGTTGATTTTCTCTAAGTCTTTTTTCTTTGCCTAAGGTAAATATAACCACCTGCTGTATACACTATTTACAATTTATTTTCCACTAAATATATTGTCATATGGATAATATTATCCCATATTATCAAATATATTACAGTATCACTTTGAAACTAAGATATAATTCATATACCATAAAATTCACTCTTTTAAAGTACAAAATTCAGTAATTTTCTTGTATATTCACAAAGTTGTGCAATAATCACCACTATCAAATTCTGTAACATTTTTATCATCCCAAAAAGAAACCCCAATCTGTTAGTAGTCATTTCCAGCTTGTGTCCCTCCCATTATCTTGTGGCAGCCACTAATCAACTTCCTGTGTTTATGGATTTGCCTATTCTGGAAATTTAATTTGAATGTAATCATATAATATGTTGACTTTATGTTTGGCTTCTTTACTCAGTATAATGTTTTTAAGATTCATCTATGTTGTAGCATGTGTCAGTAACTCATTCTTTTTACTTCCTTTTTAGTCTTGAGTAATATTCCATTGTAAGGATATACACATTATATTTATCTGTTTATCAGTTGGTAGACATTTGTTTTGTTTTTTTCACTTTTTGTCTATTGTGAATGGTGCTGCCATGAACATTCATGTACAGGTTTTTACATGAACCCCCATTTTCTGTTCTTTGTGGTGTACACCAAAGAGTGGCATTGCTGGATCATAACAGTAACTTTGTGTTTAACTGTCTGAGGAACGGCCAAAATGTTTTTCACAGTAACCTCACCATTTTACATTCTCACAAACAATCTATGAGGGTTTCAGTTTTTCCACATTCTTGTCAGCACTTGTTATTCTGGTCTTTTTGTCTATAGCCATTCTAGTAGGTGTGAAGTGGTATCTTCTTGTAGCTTTGATTTATACATCCTTAATGTCTAATTATGGAAAATATCTTTTCATGTTTATCAGCCATTTGTGTATTTTATATTCTTTTTGAAGTAATGTCTCTTTGGATACTTTGCCCATTTTTTAATTTGATTATTTGTCCTTTTATTATCAAGTTTAAAAGTTCTTTATATATTCTGGATAATAGATCCTTATTAGATATATGATTTACAAATATTTTATCCTATTTTGTGGGTTATCTTTTTACTTTCATGATAGTGTCCTTTGGTGCACAGAAGTGTTTAATTTTTATGAAGTATAATTTATCTAGTTTTTCTTTGATTCATTGTATCTGTGATATAATATCTAAGAAAACATCACCTAATCCAAGGTTACAAAGTTTTTCACTTATGTTTTTATTTTTTTAACCCTCTCCTGAGTATATGTTTATCAATTTAGAGCACAGGTAACAAACACAAGGCCCTCAGGCTGAATCCAGCCCTCCACCTTGTTTCTACCCAATAGCAGCACCAAGCTCTAACTTAACTATTAAGGGATAGTTACATTTATACAGTCCTAAAATTACATTCAGCCCTTTGAAGGCAACTGTGAGGCTGATGTGGCCCCCAAAGAAAATGAATTGGACACCCCTGATTTAAAGAGAGAAATGGAGGGAGAAGGGGAGAGAAAGAGAGAGAGAGATTGATTTTTATGAAAGAAACATTGATCGGTTACCTCCCCATATGTGCCCCGACCAGGGATCAAACCCACAACTTAGGTATGTGCCCTGATTGGGGACTGAAGGCACAACATTTTGGTGTATGAGACAATGCTCCAACCAAATGAGTCACCTGGCCAGGGCACTTTGCTTTCTTCTAACATTTTTGTATTTTTTTTAAAATAAGGAATTCACTTTCTTTTTTTTTAATTATTTATTTTAGGGAGGGAGATAGGTAGGTAGGTAGATAGATAGATAGATAGATAGATAGATAGATAGATAGATAGAAACATCAATGTGCGGTTGCTGGGGGTTATGGACTGCAACCCAGGCATGTACCCTGGCTGGGAATCAAACCTGCGACACTTTGGTTCGCAGCCCGAGCTACGCCAGCCAGGGCTACATTTTTATATTCTTAGCTCTTACCTCTTTCAGGTGGTTTTTATATGTGATGTGAGGAAGGAGCCTAACTTCATTCTTTTACATGGAGATACCCAGTTGCCCCAGCACCATTTGTTGAAGACTGTTCTTTCCCCATTGAATTGTCTTGGCAATCAGCTGCCCATAAATTATGTGCTAATTTTTGTACTCTCAATTCTATTCTTTGATTTATACAAGGTGGGACTAAAGTAGGTTTCTGGATCAAATATTTCCGTTATTTGTATGGAAATAATACAGTAATTAATAAATAATAAGGTAAGAATAAACTCTGTTTTATGTACTCACAACTCTAAACCTGCTTTTTTCACACTCTGTTCATCTATGTTTTTGCCTTTGCCACACAGTTCTTGATTTCTGTAGCTTTGTAAATTTTGAAATTGGGATGTGTGAGTCATACTTGAATATGCCTTTTCAAGACTGTTTTGATTATACTGGGTTTGTACATTTCTATAGAGTTATGTTATAGAATTAGTTTATTTCTGCAAAAATTGCAGCTGGAATTTTGTTAAGGTTGAATCTGTAGATAATTTGAGGAGCATTGCCCCTTTGTGTCTTACAATGCAGCAACATGGGTATCTGTCCATTTATTTAAGCCTGCCTTAGTTTATTCAGTATTTTGTAGTTTTTAGTATATGTCTTACACATATTTTGTTAAATATATGGCTAAGTACTTTATTCTTTTTGATGCTTTTGTAAGTGGAGTTGTTTTCTTAATATATTTTAATTGTTCATTGCAAGAGTACAGAAATAAATTGATTTTTGTATCCTGCAACCTTGCTGAACAAGTTTATTAGCTGTTTTATTGTTGTAGATTATTTAGAATTTTATTTATACAAGATCATGTCTTCTGCCAATAAAGTATTACTTTCTTACCAATCAAATGTCTTTTCTTTATTTTTCTTGCCTAATTTTCCTGGCTAAAGTCTCCAGTATAAAGCTGACTAGAAGTGGTAAGAGCAGAGGCATCTTTATTTTGTTTCTGTTCTTAGGCAAAGCTTTCAGATTTAACCATTAAGTATAATTTTAGGTGCTAGGGTATTTTGTAGTTGCTCTTTATCAAGTTGAGGAATTCTCCTTTATTCCTAGTTTGTTGAGTGTTTTTTATCATAAAAGTGCAAATTTGTAAGATGCTTTTCCTGCATCTCTTGAGATGATCACCTGTGGTTTTGTCCTTTATTCTATTATATATGGTATTTTACATTGATTTTCATATGTTTTTCTAACCTTGAATTCCCGGATAAATCCCACTTGGTCATGGTGTATAATCCTTGATTTATGTAGCTAGATTTAGGTTGGTAGTTATTTTGTTGAGGACTTTTACATCTATATCATAAAGAATACTGATATAGTGTCACTTTTAATGGCTACATAATCTTTAATTATGTGAATGTACCATAATCTAACCAGCTAGACTTTTATTTCCTTTGTTGTCATTATTATAATCAAAGATAAGCTTGTAACTTGCACATAGAGCTTTGTATTCATTCATGATTATTTTCATAGGATGCATTCTTACAAATGGAATAACTGAATCAAAGGTTTTGCTCAGATATTTGTCTCATCTTATCATTCGTATTTACATTTTGTTTATAGTATTTTTTTATTTGCAGAGGTTTTTTACTTTCAAGTAGTCAGATCTGTTTTTTTTTTATGTATTGTGCCTTTGCATGTGGGGTTAAGAGGCCTTTTTCACCTTGTTTAGAAATAGAATCTCTATTTTCTTCTAGTTCTTATAGTGCATCTTTTTCTCCTCCCTTAAATCTTTATTTCATCAGAATTCATTTGAGTACAAGGTGTGAGGTAGGAGTCTTGTTTTTGGAAATGATTAGTGAATTTTCACAATGATATTTTAAAAAATCTACTTTTATCTTCAAATTAGTAATTTCATCTTTATCATAACCTGAATTTTTATTTTAGGGTCTTGTTATAATCCACCGAGGATATTTCTACTCCTGAACCATACCACTGTAATTATTTTACTTTTCTGGTCTATTTTTATTTCTGGCAATAGAAATCCCTTTTCTTTTTTTTTCAAGAATTTTCTTCTAGCTCTGGCTTGTGTGGCTCAGTCGGTTGGAGTGTTGTACTGTAAACCAAAAAGTCACAGGTTCGATTCCCAGTCAGGGCACATGTCTGGTGTGCAAGTCCTATCCCTGGTATGAGAGGCAGATGATTGATGTTTCTTTACCTCTCTCTCTCCCTCCATTCCCCTCTCTCTAAAATCAATAAACATTTCCTCAGGGGAGGATTAAAAAAAAGAATTTTCTTATGTAGAGAAAAGTTATTCTACCACATTTCTAGTCCTATTAGAATTTTTATTGGAATTATAACACACTTATAAAATTATTTGTGGAGAATGGATATCTAATTGAAAGCACATGGTATATTTTTTTCATTCAGCCCTCTTTTTTGTTCTTCAGTAAAATGTTACAAATTTTTTGAGGGTGACTGCCAGATTTATTCACACATATTTTTATATACTTTTTGTTTTGTATAAAGGATGTATTTAGCATGAAATAACTTATTTTATTGTATTATTTTATCACACAATTTAATATCTACTTGTTTTAGAAAATTTAGAAGCTACAATGTAAATTTAAAAAATAAAGGGCCTGATCTGACTGGTATGGCTCACTTGGTTTGGTGTCGTTCCACAAAGGGAGAGGTCATTGTTTTGATTGGGTTGCAGGTTCTGTCTTAGAGGCAACCAACTGATGTTTCTTCCTTGCATCCATGTTTCACTCCCTCCCTTCCCCTCCTTTCTACCCTCTCTAAAAATAAATAAATAAAATATTTTAAAAATAAGATAAATTACCTCACATTTCCAGACATAAGCACTGTTAACATTTTGTGTATATCCTTCTAGTAACAGATTTGCAGTCCAGTTGGAGAAGTAAGGTAAGATCACATGAAAGGCTTAATAATACAATGCACTAGTGGGTGACCAGCTTGTTACTTTTATGTCTTGCATTTTTGCCTTCATGAACTGCTCTTCTCACTACCAGTGGGGTGCCAGTCACCCAGGTACCTCTCCCTGGCCCACTGGGTTGGACAGTGTATCACTGCCAGGTTCTTTTCTGAGGAGTGTAACCCTTCTTCTGGCATCTTGAGTTCTAAAGACCTCTCCTCCTGGAATGCTCCTGGGAAAGGCTTTCCCATCCCAAGAGCACCTGTGTTTGAATAAAGCAAACTTAGGGAAGCTGAGCTGAGAGATCATGTAAAACAGACCCCCGTGATATTGGACCCTCTAGGCTTCACGGCTTACAGCCAGCTTGAATTCATCCAGGGGCTTTCTGGATAGTCAAGCCAATAGATTTGCTGTTTTGCTTAAACAAGGTTGGGCTGGAGTTCTGTCCCTTGCAGCTCCCCACCACTGCCACCTCATGTCTATCCCATGGTGCCACACTTGGGAGGAACTCCCAGATAAGTCAGATCCTTGTATGTCCTACCTCCCAACAGGATGGATATTCCTCAGTGAGAGCAAGCCCCATGCATTATGCCTCTTGCTTTCTTCAAGGCAAAGAAGGAGAGCCACCTGAGGTAGCAGCATTTGCCAGGGGCAGGAGCCACAGTCGTAATAACACCTCTGCAGGTGAAGGCCAATGCTGAGCTGCATGAGAACAGATCCTCACTGTCTTCTGTGATTGGAATGGCTGTGCGCATATGGAGGGTGCTCATGCTGAATTGAACCACAAGGGCTCAGTGTCACTGAGGTTCTGCCGACACACCATCTGCCATGTAGGAGCCACTTGGCTGCTTTACACACCTACTATCCAGTAAAATAGAAACCTATGGCAGTTACTGAGTTTAGCCTAGCCCTGATGATTCAGTTTTGGGGGAGTGTGGATATAACACATGTAGCTTATTTACCTGCACAAAATTTCTTCCATTTTTTTCTGTGCCACATGTTTGCTCTCTATTACAGATCTCATTGTCACTGGGGCTTTTGAGGGCCCCTGGCTAGTGGCACCAGACAGGACCCTAGGTTTTATAAGAGTGCTCATATAATTTTGGAGCTCTTTGAATTCAAAATTAGGCATGAAACTATTTATTTAGAATGAAAAAGAAGTTGCAACAAATTACCAGAGCCTTGGAGATCAAGATGCCTTACCCTTGAGGTCCCTTGAGTCAGCTTATGAGAATCGCCTGCTTCAAAATGCTTCCTGATTGTTATCTGAGTTCCCCATGCCACCCAGAATGTTCTACAGTTTGCAGGCCATGGCAGTGGGGGCCCTGAGGCTTCAGGGCAGACTCACCTCTGAAGTTCTCATGGCTTTTTATTCCCCTTGTTTTCTGTTTGATATCTCAGGGAGCAATCAGCAAGAAACTAAGACAGCATACATCTTAAATCCTTATGTTTCTGAGAGATACACATTACGTATTTAGGAATAAGTAGGATAGAAATGATTTGGTACTCTGTGTGTGTGTGTGTGTGTGTGTGTGTGTGTGTGTGTGAGGGGCGGGGGGAAGGGGGGGAGAGCCAGAGAGGCCACCAGAGGCCCTGGGGAGCAGAGCCCGCCTGCTTCCTGAGTGAAGTGTTGCTCCAGTGCTCACTGCTTGGTCTCCTGAGTGTGGTTTCCTTCCCGGCCAGCACCAAACCCCAGAATAGAGCACTGGGCTTGCAGATTGAGGTCATCAGCTCTGAAAGCACGAGAAGAAAAGGTTGTGCAGTAAGTACATAGCTGGTTATCATTGAAAAGGGGGATAGAAAATCTTAGAGCAGTTCTGTCAATAGAAGATATTCTTGTGCTTTAGGTATAATGTCAAACATACATTATGATATGACCAAGGCATTATTAATATGTTAATTTGTGGTTCATGGGCAAGATAAACTAATATTACATGCATATTTTGGGGGGCTGAAAGTGAATTTGAAACTCATCCTCTGTCATCTTGAAAAAATAGTCTTTTCTCACTGCCTGTTATTTTTTCATCTTGTGAAGCCAGGATAATTAATGCTAACCTCCAGTTAAATGTATAAACTTCTTTGGCAAAAAAGTCCCATCTATGGGTACTAATTACTAACAGTGTGGAGGTCTGTTTTTTACAACTAAGGTGAGTAGGGCTGCTTTTGTGCATTCTGAATTCACCAAGAGAGAATTCTAAAACCCTACAGAGAGGACTGCCCACTGGACTGGTTCTTAGCCCCGGAGGAAGTTCTAGAAAACCTTCTCTCCTTGAAGATCAGCACTTTGATGTGTGCCCTGGCATCTTGCAGAGGGCCTGATAATGTCCCATTGCTCGATATCTGGGGCAAACATTGTGCTTATGAGGCTTAGATGGCAGAATTTCAAAGCTATGACAAAGATAGAGGCTTTTCTAGGAAGTAACTTATTAGGTGGTTTCTGTGTAAGCAGTATTTTGTCCCACCCTTGTTCCCCCAGCAAGGGGATCAACTACTTTGAAATGTCTTGTTACCACTCTATTTTCTAGAAATTAAACTTCTTTTATTTCCTTTTTCCATTGAGTTAATTTCTTATTAGAATGAAATATTTAGCTCAGTCATACAGAAAGACCATATTTTAAGTTCACTCAAGAAATGGGATTCCTCCTCCTCATTAGAAGTTAAAGAAAACACATACATCTGCTGCTTTTTCTGAAGTCCTCACTAATATGGCTCCGCTTGTTCCTTTACAGCTCAGCTCCATAGATCCGTTGTTTTACATGGTTCTGGTTTACTGTAGCCGTTTCACTTCCTTTAATCTTTCTTTTGCCAAGTGAGTTTATGTGCAACTGTTGTCTGTTCTTACTAGGAGAAACATGCAAAAGTAGAGGAAGTCAAAATTAACTACTAAATTTGCAACTGAAAAAAAAACAACCCATGTGAAATATTTTTTCCCTCACTTCGATTTTGTTTTTAAAACACAGTTAATTTTTTTAATGATAAAAAGAGCATTTTGAGTGCTTGCTGTGGCAGGCACAGCAGCCAAGTTCCTCACGAGCACTCTCTCATTTGTTTTCACAGTAATCCCACGAGGTGGTTCTAGTTATGGTCTTTACTGTGTAGGTGAGGAAACAGGCATCAAAAGGTGATGGGCTTTGCCAAGCTCACTCTGATCTGTGAGTGGAATGAGTGCTGCAGCTGGGATTGGAATTTGGGTCTTTTCAAATCAAGTTTAGAAATTACAGAAAATAGAGACTCAACCCCATGCCCTAAAGCAACTTAAAATTTCTATATTTCATTCTACTTGTACAACTAGATGTTATAACATAATGTTCTTTATGTTATTGGCTTCACAATTATTTTTAAGAGTGTATAATTGTTCTAGTGAGTGATTGTTCCATAAATTACTTAACTATTCCCTGTTCTTGAAAATTGAGTTGCTTTTCTTTTTCTGTTTGCTTGTTTTTTGCTATTATAAATAATACTTCAGTAACTGTCTTACTCATATAGTATTTTTCCTGTTTTTAGATTTTGTCTGTAGAATAGATTCTCAGACATGGAATTGTTAAGTAAAGGGGCATGAATATTTTAATGGTGCTTGGTGTATGCTGCTAAGCTGCTTTCTGTCAGCACTCTGTGTGAGAGTGCCAGCTTAACTGTATCTATTCCACCTGTGACAGTACATTAAAAAAGAATAGGCAAAACAGAAGTCCTTTTTTATAATTTTGCATTTCTTTTAATATAGCTAGATTGCACATTTTTTCACATGTTTGTTTACAAGTTGTACTTTATCTTTTCCTCATTTATTTGTTAATATCTTAATGCCTTTTTATTTTTTGCTAATTTATGTGTTTTTAATATATTTTATTGATTATGCTATTACAGTAGTCCCATTTCCCCCCTTCACTCCCCTCCACCCTGCACACCCTCTCCCATCCACATTCCTCCCCTTTAGTTCATGTCCATGTGTCATACTTATAAGTTCTTTAGCTTCTACATTTCCCATACTATTCTTACCCTCCCCCTGTTTATCTTCTACCTACCATCCATGTTACTTATTCTCTGTATCTTTTCCCCCTCTCTCCTCCTCCCACTCCCCTGTTGCTAACCTTCCATGTGATCTCCATTTCTGTGGTTCTGTTCCTGTTCTACTTGTTTGCTTAGTTTGTTTTTGTTTTTGTTTTAGATGCAGTTGTTGATAATTGTGAGTTTGCTATCATTTTACTGTACGTGTTTTTTATCCTGTTTTTCTTAGATAACTCCCTTTAACATTTCATATAATAAGGTCTTGGTGATGATGAGCTCCTTTATCTTGACCTTATCTGAGAAGCACTTTATCTGCCCTTCCATTCTAAATGAAGGCTTTGCTGGATAGAGCAATCTTGGATGTAGGTTCTTGTCTTTCATGACTTGGAATACTTCTTTCCAGTTCCTTCTTGCCTGCAAGATCTCTTTTGAGAAATCAGCTGACAGATTGATGGGAACTCCTTTGTAGGTGACTGTCTCCTTATCTCTTGCTGCTTCTAGGATTCTCTCCTTCATTTTAATCTTGCTTAATGTAATTATGATGTGCCTTGGTGTGTTCCTCCTTGGGTCTATCTTCTTTGGGACTCTCTGAACTTCCTAGATTTCCTGAAAGTCTATTTTTTTTTGCCAGAATGGGGAAGTTCTCCTTTATTATTTGTTCAAATAACTTTTCCACTTGTTGCTCTTCCTCTTTCCCTTCTGGTATCCCTATAATTCGGATGTTGGAACATTTAAAGATGTTCCTAAGCCTCTCCTCATTTTTTTGAATTCTTGTTTCTTCATTCTTTTCTGTGTGGTTGTTTCTTTCTTCCTTCTGGTCCACTCCATTGATGTGAGTCCCAGTTTCCTTCCCATCACTGTTGGTTCCCTGTGCATTTTCCTTTATTTCACTTAGTGTAGCCTTCATTTGTTCATCTAATTTATGACCAAAATCAACCAACTGTGTGAGCATCCTGATCACCAGTGCTTTGAACTGTGCATCTGATAGGCTGGCTATCTCTTCATCACTCAGTTGTATTTGTTCTGAAGCTTTGATCTGTTCTTTCATTTGGGCCATTTTTTTTTGTCTTGATATGCGTGTTATTTAGTGAGGGGCAAAGCTTTAGGTGTTCACCAGGGCAGGGCAACCCACCTTGCTGCGTTGTGATGCTCTATGTGGGGGAGGGGTCTGAGAGGGAACAAAGGCACTTGCTCCACTCTCTGCAGGATTTCAGTCACTTCCCCCACTTCCCCCAAGCAAATTGGGCCCTTTTGGTGCTGATTCCCAGGTGAGTGGTTTTGTGCATATTCTAGGACCCTGTGGGTCTCTCCAGTGAACTCTCCTGTGAGGCTAGGAGTCTCTCCCGGCACCTCAACCCCCACAGGTGTTTTCAATTGGTGTTTTGAGGCTTTATTTCCCGGTACTCGGGCGCTGGGTTGTGCAGTCTGTCTTGCTCCCCAGTTTTGCCTGGTTTATCTGCATGTGAATATGGGGATCCCCCCCAGTCCACCAGCCACCTTGTGTGCCATACTTCTCCACAGTCCACTGCCTTGCTGGGTTCACCCACTGCCACCCTGAGGCTGGGGTCTGCCAGCCACCACTTTTTTCCCACAACCCCTCTCAGTGCGGCCGCCTGACTCCACCCCTCCAACGGTCTGGATGAATGTGTCTATTTTAACTCCTTGGTTGTCGGGCTTCCATACAGTTGAATTTTCTGTCAGTATTGGTTGTTTTCTTGTTTCTGAATTGTTGTCCTTATTTTGGTTGTGCGAGGAAACACAGTGTGTCTATGTTCACCTCCATCTTGGCCGGAAGTCTCTATATGTGTTTTTAATAAGATTTATCTGGCACATTTTTATCGTTTTTTTCTAAGACTATTGCATACCTTTTTAAAATGAATTTTTCAGAAATATGTAGTCATTTAACATTTTTACATGCCCACATTTGTCCATTTTTTCTCTAACTGTTCTTAATCCTCTTTTAAGGGATTTTTTCTTCTAGTTTTTTACCCTGGTGGATGGCATGAAAAATGGGTTTAAACTGACTTAAAAAAATGCTAAACAGTTTTCTAGTATCTTTTATGAGCCATCTTTGTTCTCTAATATTTCATAATTTTGCATTTTTATACCTTCAGCTTTTCTAGGTTAAATGAAATTTCTAGATTATCTGTTGTATTTATCAGAGCTAACTACATCTGTGTCATTATCACATTGCATTATTTTTGTTATTTTATACTGTGTAGAGATAATTAGTTATATTGAGTAACATGGAGTCAAAATAAAGTTTTGGTTAAGAGCATGGGCTTTGGAGGCAGATTGCCGTCCCAACTTATGTGTTCCTTAGTCTTACTGTTTGTAAAATGGGGACAGTAATGATATCTGCTCTGTGGGACTTTGGGGTGAGTAAGTAAAAGCTAAATTTTAAAAAACCAGGAAAAAGTATTTGATACATATATAGAATACTTGATATATATTAAATATATATATAAATGTGTGTTATACAAACTTCTTATATAAAGTCAATGTGTCATTCTTTTTCTTTATGGTCTCCAACAACCTTTTGTGTAATCTTGGGAGACAGAAAGAAAACACATTTGACTCTACATGCATTGAAAGACAGGCAGGTGAGAGACAGCGACACACATACTGCAGAGAATTACTTTTTATTGTAAAAGAATTCCAAAACATCAATTAGAAAAAGAAAAATACACAAAGGAAAAATGGTCTTGTTAAAACATGTAATTCACAAAAGTAATGCACTTGGCCTGTAAACATGTAATATTCAACCTCAGTATTAATGAAATATCATTTCCCTGCAACAGATTGGCAAAAACTGAAATCACAGATAACATCCAGTATCAAAGAGAACACATGGAGATGAGCATTGGCAATCACAACTAGTGGGAGCAGGAATTAGTAAAGTATGTCTGTGTGGCAATTTTACAAAATCTACCAAAATACAAAACATGCAAACCTTTAATGTGTGTTAGAAAAATACTATACATATTTTCAAGCATATAATCATATTTATATAATAAATGCCATTATTCAAGTTAATAAACCTAAACTATATATTTTTATTTGTATGTATATAAAAATTCATTTTTAAAAGTACTATATATATAATAAACTATTTAGGTTACCTCTGGATAAGGAAATAGAAATAGGTAAAGGTCTCTTTCACCTTTTGCTACATATACTTTTGTATTTGAATTTTTATGAGTTTGTACCTATTACTTGTGTAAATAAATAAATAGACTTTTTTCCAGGCTCAGAGGTAAGAAAATTCTAGAGAGCAGGACCCCAGTGTAGAGGCTCAGCATTGGAAAAGTACATGACAGATTTTAGGGAGAGTGACCATTTGAGGGGACAGTGCTTTAACATTCCTTACAGGTTTTAACTTATGTTTTAGAAAAGAAGCAAGGAACTTGTTGAGAAAACTCAGCCTGAGAAGCACAGAGGAAAAGTCGTTTCACCAGTGAGCACTGACCTCTGAACTGCTGTTTCATGTTGTGTGTGAGCCATCTCCACACGTGCAGTATGTGGACCCCACCCAGACTCACTGTGCTCTCCATCTTCCTTTTTGTCTGTGTTCCTTATCTGTCATAAAAAAAATCCATTGTCCAGCATTCATCCAGTTATTGGCCCAGCAGGTAGCTAGCACCCTTTTCCAGCCAGACAGTCCCCTGGGCCCAGCCACAAGGAGGTTGAGCAGGAGAGAGATTGTGGCAGCCTGTGGGAGCAGTGGAGACACTCAAGAGACTCATCCTTGACTATGAGCATTGCTCCACAGCTGCGAAATAGGGAGCTCTGCTGGAGGAGAGCAGACAAGGGCTCCTAGGGAGGAATGATCACAGTGTTGGGTGGAGGGGGGCACAGGGAGAGCTGCCCATATGTTCTGCAGAGAACAGAACGTTGGTGGGACAGCATCACCCTTGGTAAGGCCTCCGCCCCCTGGGCCACACCCTACTGCCTGGAGTTTTGCTGAGTACATCACTCCAGCATGTCGCCTTTCGCCCCCTTCTCTCCACTACTACTATCGTTTCTTCATTTCTTCCACTGGGACCACTGCTTCCTGGAGTTTAGACATTTAATTTCTCTTCTCACAGAGTTGTCATAGCCAACTACCATCACTTACTCATTGAAGTTCCTAAAGCTCACTTACGTGATTAACATAATTTAAAAATTTTTATTGTATTTTCCATTACCATTTAGCCCCTTTATAGTGCCCTCCCCCCATAATCATACCACTATTGTCCATATCCATGAGTCCTTTTTACTTTTTGCTCCATTCCTCCATCCCCTAACTGCCCCCTGCTGCTGCCTTAGCTGTCATCCTGCTCTTCACCTATGAATGTCTCTATTATGCTTGTTAGTTCAGTTTGTTCTTTAGATTCCACATATGAGTGAAATTATATGGTATATGTCTTTCTGTGACTGGCTTATTTCACTTAGCATAATGTCCTCTAGGTTCATCCATACAGGGTTAATATATTTTGAAAGGAAACTTTGTGACTGATTGTAAATGAGAAACAATGAAAATGAAATAATGCTAAATTAAAAATTAAAGTAAGAAATTACCAGTAATGAAGACAGACCTCTGTAACATGGTCTGTAAAGCCTGAAGCATTTCTCTGGTCACAATGGGATACTATTTATGGAAAAAAAGTGTATTAGGCATAGACAGTTAGACAGTAGAAAATGATTGCATTGTCAGTGAATTCAGAGAGGACACCATATGAGAGACATGATGGAAGAGAAGATTAGAAAGCACTTCCGTATTTTGTAGAATTGCATGAGTGAGGTAAACCCAGAACGTGTGGTAACCCAGGTGGCTGGGCACCTCTGGGATAGCCCTCAAAGCACACCTGCTGCTGTGGTAAAGGGCCTTGAAATGAGGAGCCTGAAGGAAGTCACAGAAGGAGCGGCCCCTTGGGGAGAGTCAGCAGAGAAGGTGGGGAGGGGCCAATGCAGTAGAAAAAGGATGCAATCCTAGGGTGATGGTCTGGGTTGTGAACAGAAGTCTTTCCTGAGCCTGAGGGCTTGAGAACTTCTCTGGCCCCCACTGCCTCCCAAGACCTGTCTTTGGTCTGAGCATCAGTAAAGAAGGGTTTCCAGTGTCCTGGCGTCATTTGTGCTACTTAGGAGCCTTGGCTGCATGGGAGCAGCTGTAGCACTGGGGAATGCTGCAACAGTGTTTGTGGATTGGAATGGGCTGCTGACAGTGTGGGTATCTCTGTGGCCACCACCAGGGAGGGCATGGCCCACCTGATGGGCTCAGGGCAATGAGGTATGGTCTGCAAGGGCCATCATTATGCTCCTGAGCCAGCCTGGTGTCAGGAGGATCCCCCTTGCCTTCATCCCTGCAGCTACAGGGTCTTTGAGTCAGTCCCTCACACTTGCTTTCCTGCCTCCTGTCCCAGGATCTCTTTCCCTTGCCTTGCTGTTCCCTCTACTTGTCAGTGTTCTCCCCCCTTCACCTAAGTGATGCCTGTTACCCTGGGAATGTCTTTTCCTTATAGAGCCCTCCATGACTTCATCATCCCTCCCTTAGGATAAGCTCTAGTAGCACTATGTGATTCTCCTTAGTACTTTTTCCTGGTTACAATCTTGCATTTCAGGACTACTTGATAGTTGCCTGCTCTAGATCATGAACTCCAGGTGAACAGGGGTCTTGTTGACTCATCCCTGTACATGGTGCCTCCACAGTGTCTGAGACACAGCAGTTGTCCCAGAAGTGAACTAAGGAATGAAACATCCCTCAGCTGTTTGAGTTCATGAATGAGCAAATCCCCATGATTCCTTTGGGCCTGACTTTCCTATTCTCAGCCAGGGAACGAAGGGGGAGCAGCAGGACAGGCTGGAGTAGTGGGGAGATGCAGGTTGTACATGTGAACCATGATGAGGGGGCTTGGATTTTACTGGATATGGGGGCCCACTGGAAGACTCAGAGCAAGGGAATGGCAGGATCTGACCTGTGTTTGAAAAGGAGCACTGTGGGCAGCAGTGAGCCAAAGTTGGAAGAAGATCTTGGTGGATTAGCAGTATGGCCTGAACGTAGAGCCAATGGCATGGGACCCTCTGGCTCTCAGGATCCCATTATTCGTTTGTGGCTCTGGACAATGCTCTAACTTTTTACAAAAGAGCCACAGTGCACGGTCTTGAGTCTCTACTTTAAAATACATATAGAATTTATAGCCCTGGCTCCTGTGGTTCAGTGGACTGAGTGCCAGCCTGCAAACCAAAGGGTTGCTGGTTCGATTCCCAGTCAGGGCACATGCCTGGGTTGTAGGTCAGGTCCCCAATGTGGGGCACACAAGAGACCACCACACATTGGTGTTTCTCTCCTTCTCTTTCTCCCACCCTTCCCCTCTGTCTAAAAATAAATGAAGTCTTCAAAAAAAGTTTGTTTAAAAAATGAAAAAAATAAAATACATATAGAATTTTTAAGTTAACAAATGTGTGCTGCTCCCATGGCTTGTGTGCACCAGTTTAGAACATACAGTGTGCCTGACTTCCGGCCCTTCCCTGCAGGGCCTCCCCCAGCAATGCATGCTTCTTTGATCACAGGAAAATACTGAGTTGCCCCCAAGCACATGAGGATGAGGCACTCTGACCTACAGAGTAATGTACAAACTCCTCAACCAGGCTTTTGGCCAGCCCTTATTCCAGTGCTGTTTTGTACTGTTTCCCATGATGCAGCCACTCCATGCACCACACACCCTATAATCATACCTGTCTTTCAGGGTGCTGCTCACCTGGAATGCCCTTCCTTCCAGTGTCCGCCTATCAACTTCTCCTCTTCCTTCTGAACTGTATGAGTCTGCTGGGGCTCCCATAACAAAGTACCATAAACTGGAGGCTTCAGCAACAGAAATTAATTCCAACTGTCTCACTTGTGGATGTCAAAAGTCCAAGATCAAGGTGTTGGCAGGGGTGGTTCCTTCTGAGGCCTCTCTCTTTGGCTTGTAAATGTCTGTCTCTCCCTGTGTCTTCATGTGGCCTTTCCTCATCTGTGTCTGTGACCCAGTTTCCTCTTTTTATGACACCATTCATTGGATTAGGGCCCACACCAATTACCTAATTTTATTTTACTTCTTTCAAGTCCCTATCTCCAAATGCAGTCACATTCTGAGATGCTGAGGTTAGGACTTCAACACATGAATGGGGGTGGGGGCACAGTTCAGCCCATAACAAGACTGTAGCTCACATACTGCTTCATGTCCAAGTTTCTCCTTATTCTTTTGCAGAGTCCTTTAGTGGAGTAGCACTCTGTCCTTTGGTATTCATTCATCTGAAATACCCAGAAACACTTACTAAGCACCTTCTGTGCATCAGTGATCCACTTGGTGCTGGACATCCAGAGGTGAAAATTATGGTGCCCACCCTGGATGCTTAGGTGAGAGACAGACAGACCAGGTAGAGCAACTGCAGTGCAGCATCAGATGCCAGTGTTTAGAGGAGGCATGCAAGCTGGTCCTGCATCAGGTTGAACAGAAAGCCTCCCATTCAGGGATGCCCCCTGCTCAGCCTAGGATGGTGCCTGGGAGTCAGGGAGCTGAGGAGGGGAGACTGCTGCAGCCAGAGGGGTGGCATGTGGGAAGGCCTGGAGTCACAAGGGACCACAGTGCTTCCAGTGAGACAGTGTGGAAGCAGGTCTCTGCACTGGGTGTGTGAGAGAATGGTAAGAAGTGGGCTGTGGGTTGAGTGCGAGGCCATGAGGAGCCTGGTGCATGGGATTTGGTCTTCATTCTGAAAAGGGTTGTGGGTGGATTAAAGCAGGGGAGGAACATGAGTGAGTGGGTGGCACTATGGTGGCAGACAGTGGCTGTGGCCCTGACTCTAGTCGGGAATGCAGCGGTAGTTCTGACCCCAATATGATGTGAAGCACTGGGGATAAAGAGCAGAGGAAGGTTGGGAGGGGTTTTGGAATCAGAGTAACAGGACTTAGTGACTGTCTAGATATAGAAGATGAAGGACAGCAACAGAGTCTTCATTAGCTTCCCAGATTCTGGGTCTTGATGAATGCTCCTTTTTGAATGTGTGATTTGATGACTTTTGCTAAATGTACACACCCATGGAACCAGCATTATAATCAAGCTATTGAACATCTTCATCACCACAAAAAGCTCCCTCTGTGTCCCTTTACAGAAAGTCCCTTTCTCAGCCACCACCACCCCCCACCCCCTGGCCACAGGCAAACACTGATCAACCTTCTATCACTCTACATTATTTTTCATATCAATGGAACCATATACTATGTATTATTTTGCCAGATATGGATATATTACAGTTTGATGATACATTTACGTGTGTGTGTGTGTGTGTGTGTGTGTGTGTGTGTGTGTGTGTGATGTTTATTAGCCACCTGTGGATGAATCTTCACCTTCTGGCCATTTAGGAAAGTAAGTCCTGAGCTTGGCTGCTCAGAGTCATCCCAGGAGCTTATTGAAAAGTTGGTGACAACAAACTCACAACTATCAATAACTGAACCTGAAAAAGCAAAAACAAAAACAAAGTAAGCAAACAACTAGAACAGGAACAGAATCACAGAAATGGAGATTGCATGAAGGGTTATCAGTGGGAAAGAGGAAGAGGAGAATAGGGGAAAAGGTACAGGGAATAAGTAGCATAAATGGTAAGTTGAAAATAGACAGGGGGAGGTTAAGAATAGTATAGGAAATATAGAAGCCAAAGAACTTATATGTATGACCCATGAACATAACTAAGGGGGAGGGGGGAATGCTGGTGGGAGGGGGATGCAAGGTATAGGGGAATAAAAGGGGAGAATGGGACAACTGTAATAACATAACCAATAAAATATATATATATTTAAAGATTTTATTTATTTACTTTTAGACAGAGGGGAAGGGAGGGAGAAAGAGAGGGAGAGAAACATCAATGTGTGGTGGCCTCCCACACACCCTGCACTGGGCAACCTGGCCTGTAACCCAGGCATGTGCCCCAACCGGGTATCGAACCAGTGACCCTTTGGTTCAAAGGTTGGTGCTCAATCCACTGAGCCACCAGCCAGGGCAATAAAATATATTTTAAAAAAAAAGAAAAGTTGGAAACGGGACCCACCCCAGGTGGACTGAGGCAGGTTCCAGGGAGGGAATTCCAGGCATGTGGGCTTCAGCCAGCCTTGTTGGGGGAGCACTTCTCTGAGTGACTGCAGTGTGAACAGCAGCTGCGGAGTCATAGCTACTCTCCCTTGTCCTGTGTGCTTATCACTGAGAGACCATTGTGTCCAAACCCTGGGGGACACAATTCTTTCTGAGCACCAACCTGCCACCAGTCACCCTGGCCGCTTACTTTTCCATTCCTTCATCAAACTGGAAACTTCTGAGCACTTACCACATGTAGTGTATTGGACAGTGTGCATAAATGCAAAAGCAGTCCGATTTGGTGCTTACAATTAGTTGGAGAGACATGCTCTTGACATACACAATCATACAAGAAAAGGCAGTAAATGTAAGAGACACAGATATATGCTTGGAATTTAGAGACACACCAAACAGTTTCCAGCTTTTTGTAGGTAGTGGGAGGTGGTAGATAAGGTTACAGGGAAGAAGTGACATTGACTTGGGACTTGAAGGAGGGATGAGATCTGTGCATACTGGTGTGCACATGGGAAATGCAGGCTAGGCAGGAGGACTATGGGGAAAAACAAGGAAAAAGACAGGGATGGGGAAGCCCAGCTTGACTGGAGCATTAAAAGGATAAAGGGGGAGGGGAAATGGGGTTGAAAAGGTGGGCTTGGGCTAGTACAAGGAGAAATTGCATTCTTTTGGCCCACTCGAGCTGAATGAATACATGCTGTGTGCAGCCTCCACACTCAGGACCTACACCAGCGCCATCACTCCTCAAAGTCATCCTCTTTCTACTCAGCCCCCAGGTGTACATTTCCCCACACCACCAAGAAGTTAATTCTGACCATGTCTGCCTGGACATGGCATCAGACCCCACAGGTTAAGGGCTGAGTCCCACAAAATTGTACCAACTTCAGATACCATTGTAAGTCCAAGTCATCTTCTGTGCCTCTGTCCAGCTGGCTATAGACTTGATGTTCCCATGAATTCTCCTTGGGTTCAATTAATTTGCTGCTCAGAGAAACAGTTACTTACATTTATTTACAGTTTATTATAAACGGTGGAAATGGAGAGCAAGGTCTGGAAGGGTCCTGAGTGCAGGAGCTTCTGCACCCAGAAGTTGATGAAATCTTGTTGTTCACAACATAGAGCTTGATCTGTAGCGTTCCACCGTCCCCTCCCAGAGGCCAGTGGGTTGGGGCTGACCGGTCCAGTCCTCTAATCACTGGGTCTTTCTGGTGCCAGTCCCATCCAGAGGCTCCCCAGGGGCTCCACCTTAAGCCACCTCATTAGCATAAACTCAGGTATGCTCCAAAGGAGCTCCTCCTGAATGACAAAAAAAACCTCCTGTCAACACGAGCTGTGAACCAAAGCATTGCAGGTTCGATTCCCAGCCAGGGCACATGCCTGGGTTGCAGGCCCTGGCCCCCAGTAACCACACATTGATGTTTCTCTTTCTCTCTCTCTTTCTCCCTCCCTTCCCTCTCTAAAAAATAAATACATAAATAAAATCTTAAAAAAAAACCCCTCCTATCACTGAGGACATCCCCAGGGTTTTAGGAGCTCTGTACCAGGAACCATATGTATCTCTTGCTGTACCACAGCCCCTCCTGCCCCCTCTGGCCCTGGTCACCATTGATCTATTTCCTCTCCCTGGGGTGTTGCCTTTTCCCGACTGTCATATAAATGGAATCATAGGGTATGTAGCCTTTTGAGTTGGGCTGCTTTCACTTAGCATGATGTGTTTAATGTTCATTTATTTTTGGCATGTACCAGGAGTTCATTGTTTTTTATGGGGATACTAAGAAGTATTTCACTATATAGACACACCAGTTTGTTTATTCACTTACTGTTGAGGGATAGTTAGGTTGTTTCCAGTTTTTGCTGTTATGAACCAAGCCTATGAATCGGGATGTTATGAACATTTGTATTACAGCTGTTGGACATAAATTTTGAGTGGGATTACTGGATTATATGATAAGTACATGTTTAATTTTATAGGAAACTGTGATGCTGCTTTGCAGAGCAACTGTACCATCTTCCATTTCCACAGTGGTGAATGAGAGTTCCAGTTGCTCTGTTTCCTTGCCAGCACTTGACATTCTTTCCTTTCCTTTTCCTTTTCGCCACCCTAATGAATGTATGTGAGTTCTCCTTGTAGTTATAGTTTGCGTTTACTCAGTGACTAATGACGTTGAGCATCTTTTCATGTGTTTATCTGCCATCCCAGTATCTTCTCTGGCAAAGTATTTGTTTAAATGTTTAACCATTTTTATTGAGCTATGTGTTTTGTCATTATTGGGTTTTGTGAGTTCTTTATAAATTCAGGAATCAAGTCCTTATAAGTTTTGGGTTTTGCAAATGCTTCACTTCTAGTCTATGGTTTGTCTCTTCATTTTGTTGATGATGTTTTTGTAGAACAGAAATTGTAAACTTTGATAAAGTCCAATTTATCAGGGTCTTTTAAAATTTTATTTTATGGATCATGCTTTCAGAATTGTATATAAGAAATCTTTACCTAACTTAAGGTCACAAAGAGTTTTCTCCTGTTTTCTTCTAACAGTTTTCTAATTTTATTTAGATTTCATGTCTAGGTTTGTGACCCATCTTTAAATAACATTTACTGTGGGCCAGATACCGGGCCCAGAGTGTTGGAACCACAGAGGGACAACATGAGTGCTCTGCTCAGGGATTGTCTGGGCTGGGGAGCTAGGTGGAGGAAGTCAGTAGAATGCTAGGTTGGTGTAAGGGGCACTGTGGACGCTTGTCATGGTGGAGAAGCAGGACTGGTCCCTGAACAAGGGGTCCAGGCATAGAGTTTTATGCGAAAGTAGGCTGAAAGTACGAATCAGTGGTGGGGTGGGAGCCTTCCTCTTGGGCGTGGAGTCACTTGCTGTGCTGGGGTTGCAGTGCAGGGTGCCTGGCAGAAGTGGGCAGAGCAGGCCCTGTGCTTTACCCTGAAACAAAGAGAAGGTGGGGGCACCTCCATGACATGGCTGGTGCTGTGCTCTTTGAAGGAGAAGGACTGTCTTTCTTCACTGAAAGTCATTCTGGTGAGTCTACATCACAATGCACATCCTTAGGGGCCAACCACAGTGCTGTTCCTTCTTGTCTCCACTCCCACCCTGTGGGCGGCAGATCACAGAGCTGTTGCTGTACTGCTGTTCCTTGCGGATTTGCTCCTAAGGACCATGAAATGAACTTGTAATGACAAGGTTACCCAATAAGTGGTCTGCAACATTATTCCTCGGTTTTGTGGCTAGTGTGTGTGTATACACACTTGATGTGTGTGTGTGTGTATATTGCCATTGTATATATCTAAGACACAATACTAGAAGCATTTCATGATGGGGAAAGATAGGGCATATTCTAGGCACTGAATATATTGACCCTGCAAAGCACAGCAGTTGCTTTTATTAGCCAGCTGGCACTAAATAGCTAAAGCCTGTTTAGAAAATAATATTTCAGGAATGCAAAAACAAAAAAGAAATCAGCTGCATTCAGTGATTTAACTTAATGCAGTGACACTGAGGAAACCCAGAGCAATGGCAGACTCTGACAGCCTGTGCAAAGGGATGGGCTTCACTCTACCCAGAAGGTTGTCCATGACTCTGGGGCAACGGGGAAAACCCAGGTGTGAGTTTAGGTCTCTGTGCCTATAAAAGCTCCAGGAAAGTTGTATCATTTTCCCCTCACTTTTTTGCTGGTGATTCCAGGAGCCAACACTGACTGCTGTCAGGCTCAGCTGCTATATGGCCTCTGTCTTCTGTGCCCCCTTTCCCTCCCAGGGCAGTTTCCAGGATGCCTGCCCACTGCACCCCAGTCCTCGCTGCCCACTGCCCTGCGGACACCTCTCCGCTGATCCCAGGGCCACAGATGGGAGCCTTGCCTGGCACACTGCCACTTCTCCACTGCCACTGGGCCCTACTACCATGGTTTCTTTGTAACTGGGACATGCCAGAGAGCCAAGTCTCTGGTATGTCCCTAAAGACACAGTAGATACAGTGCGAGACCTTAGAATTTCTTGAGGAAAGAGCTCTTCCATTGTTGTATTGATGGCCCAATTCCTGCATGGCTCCCTTGTCTGCTACAATGCGAGTTCTCCCATGAGCCTCTTTAGTTCCTCAGACAGACAGATTGCCCAGGCCCTCCCCAGCCAGCCTCCCAACATGCGGGGGCTGCACCACTCTGTGAGCTTGGGGTCCAGCTGAGACCAGCAGCTCCAAACTCTTCCAGCTCTCCTACCTTAGGGACTGCCTTTTCAGATGACTGCCATCATTGTAGAAAATCCTCTCCACTCATGCCTGGTGGTGTCCTTGTGAGCCTGTCGGACCCAGCAGGCCTGAAGGTCCCTGTCACAGGAGGAGACTTCCATCTTTGAGCAAGAGTGAGTAAAGAGCCCAGTCCAGTCTTGATTTTTCCCTCTAAGTTTTATATTTCTCCAAGCTTAAAATGTACTTTAGTTTGTAAATGGGTCATTCCTACATCCCATACACATACACGCTCTCAGCAACTAGTCCAAGCAGCTCAGGTCTTTGTTGGGTGCCTGTCTCTTGGTACCCTGAAGCACCATTCTCTGATGAGAGGCGCAGATGAGTGCTAAGGGGTGGGTAGGAATGGGCCCACAACTCTCAGGGGGAAGAGAAATTAAGTGGTCGTGCTTAAATGATTGAAGGCAAAACGAGCCATTGAGGAAGTCTGTGCACCTAATTGACCAAGGGCTCTGGCTGCAGAGTATGCCACAGTGGCTGCTGACAGGCTGGGACAGTGTAGAAGGGTTAATACCAGTGCTTGCACCTTGGAAATGACGTGTGTATGTGGGTGGGATCCCTTCACCACAATTCTTGAATTGCTGAGCCACTGTCCCAGCAAGCAGACATGTGAGATGACCCTCTGGGGTTACTCTGGTTGAGACTCATTTGTAGTATACATTGTGCAGCGTGTGCAGGGCATGTGACCCTCTGAGGCTGCCTCTCCAGAGTTTGCAGAGCTCGTGCTTCTTTCTTGTTTTTATTTTTCTTTGGCCAGAAGGCCAATATGACTCAAATATAGCCAGCAAAGAGGAGACAGTGGATGTGGTAAAGGGACCTACATCTGCACCTGGAGAAAGGAGCTCTTGTCACAGGAGTCCCTTTTTGCTTCCATGTTCAGCAGTGCTGGGGAAGTGGATTTGTCCCCACCCTCCTGAGTCTCAGTAACAAAGGGGCACTGAAGCATGTTGGTGGAGGGCATCAGGGTTTTGCTGGGTGGGTGGGGTGGTGCACCCTGAGGTTCTTGCATTGTTCCTAAAGGAAGTGGAACAGAATGAGTCAGAATCGGCTGGCCTGACATCATAGGGCTTTGCCTCTTCCCCACTTGACATAGAGGCTCCAGTTAGGAACAAAGAAGCAGAAAGGCTGGATGGAGCTGAGGTGCTTAGAGTAGCTATTTTAAATTATTGGGCCCTTAAATCTATGGTCACTAATGACTGCCACTTTCCCAAGCATCCCATAAATTTAGTTATTACCATGTTTCAATTAAGACATCTAAAGTCTTAAACCATAAAAATATAAAGTGTTATTTACTACTACTGTAGAAGTAGGATGTATATCAAAAATTTTAAAAGCCATCCTTCAAGAATAAATTCAGGCAATGAGATGAAATAGTGATTTTAGAGATTTGATGCTGAATAATTTTAGGAAACTCTTTCTCAAGCACTTTATAAGTAAATGAGGTTAATTTTTATAATGCTGATCTTTATAAATATATCAACATGAATATTATTTCAAGGTCATAAGGCTTGAAGGCTCCAGATGATATCAATGGGGTTCTCATCCTGAAAGCAATTTTGGGAATTTTTTTTTTTGCAATGTCTAGAAGCATTTATAGGTCTTACAGGAAAAGAACGGGCATTACTGTATGGTTCTGTTTTGTGTTCACCTATTACTTCAGCACCTGCTTAGTAAGTGCCTCCCATTTGTAGGACTCCACACTGGGAGGGACATGACCTGATTTGTGTTTTAAAATATGATTAATTTAAATATTTTTGAATTGTGGTAAAAAAAAACATACAACATGCAATTTACCATGTAAGCCATTTTTATTATCAGTATCAGTATTTATGCATCAGTATTTTTAAAAGGCTCCTCTGGCTGCTGAGTAGGGGTTAACTATTGGTAAGACAAGGCAAGAGCAGAGGTAGACTGTCTGGGTTCTGTGGCTCCAGGCGAGAGTGTGTGGCTCTGCCAGGAGCAGGCGGGTTCTCAGTGGTGTCTGAAGAGAGCTGCTGAATGTTCTAGAGGTTTGGAGGTGAGAGTATCAGAAAGCCCTGCAAGAAAGTCTTGCCTAGCACGAGCCTCAAAGGAGGGGATAGACTATTCACGGGGAGGTCTCAGATGAGGGCCTTGGGGACCCCACAATGAGGCCCAGTGGAGAAGAATCGGTTTGGCTACACTATGGGGTAGGTGGTCAGTGTGGCATGCCAAGGTCAGCTGGGCAGTCCTTCATTTGGAACAAGGAGGAGCTGTGCACCCAGACATGGGTGGCCGCTGGAGTGGGCCCCTGGATGGTGTTATAAACTCCTGGCATCATTTGTCACTGTTTGTAAAGTAATATGACATGTGCTTCAGGGGGCAGTGTTGGACCCCAGAGAAATCATCTGGGAAATTGCTGAACCTCGTGCCTGGTATGTAGGCAGTGTTGATAAATGGTAGCTTAAAAATAAATTAAATGAGGGGTTTGAGCAACGAGTGACCAACCTCAGCTGAACCTTGGAAGTCTGCCAGGAATTGGGGGAGGCATGAGCTTCAGGAGGAACTTTCAAAGGGGAAAAACGACAGCTGCCACGCACATCTTTGCTGAGGAAAAATGCTGGGGTCGCCCAGTCTGGGCAGGACTGAGTTTGAAAAACAGGAGACTCAGGGCACAGTCCAAGCTGCCACTGAATTTTGAGTCTGGAGGGTGAGGGGAAGGTTGCACTGAGACTAGAGAGGGGAGGTCAGGGGAGAAAGTGGTTTTTCAAGGTCTGAGCTGCGCATAGTGCTGCATGCCACACACTGGCAACCGCCAGGAGGCTTCCCCTAGTCAGGGCTAAACACCAGCTTTGCAGTAGGTATGTCAACAGAAAAATCCAGGAGCCCTAATGACCCTCCTAAACCAGGGCAGGTATCTGGAGGGGGGACCCTTGCATTCCCCTTGGAAGGTGGTGTTGAAGTCAGCCAGGCCAAGGGGGCAGAGCCAGTGTCCTAAGCTTCTTCTGTCTGCTCTTCCACATCTCCTCTTGTCTCTCTCCACAGCATTATCATTGGACTGGGCTGCCCCAGGAGCCAGTGAACAGCAGGCTGGAGGGAGAAGGAGAATGAATTTGAGGCATTTCTTTCCCCAGCTCCCACCCAACCTCCATGAGTTGATTGCATTTCACTACCAAAGCCACAGCTTCTGTCTCTCAGTCTAGTGCTCTCTGGGTTTCACGCTGATCCCTGAAGGCCGTGGGGTGATAATGGCCCTAACCTGGGGTCCTGCACCTTCCTGAGTTGGTCCTCCAAGCCCTGCCCACAGCCTTGTAAAGGGTTCCTTTCTGAGCTCTCCTCAGTTTCACAGCTAACAGCCCAGACAGAGGCAGGGGCCTGTACAGGGGCCCAGAACTGGGACTGAATATTATGGCTCAAGATGCTTCTGCCTGAATAGATCAAAAAGTCTCCAGTTCCCTCCTACACTACAGTTTTTGTTTGGTTTATTTTTCTCATCACATTTTTAAAAATTGTGGTAAAATACGCATAGTATAAAATTCAGCATCTTAAACATTTTAAGTGTACAGTTCACTGTCATTAAGCACATTCACACTGCTCTGCAACCATCACCACCACTCAACTTTTTCATCTTACAAAACCTAAACTCTGTCCCCATTAAATACCACCTCCCAACCTACCTTGCCCCCAGCCCCTGGCAACCACCATCCTATTTTCTGTTTCTGTGAACTTGACTACTTTTAGGTACCTCATAGAAATGGAATTGCGCAGTGTTTGTCTTTTTGTGACTGGCTAATTTCACTTACCATAATGTTCTCAAGGTCCGTCCATGCTGCAGCATGTGCCAGCATTGCCTTCCTTTCTGAGGCTGAATAACATCCCACTGGATGATGGAGCTCGTCTTGCCTATTCATCTATCAATGGACACTTGGATCACTTCCCCTCTATGGCTATTGTGAATAGTGAACATGGGTGCACCAGTATCTCTTTAAGACCCAGCTTTCAATTATTTGGGAATACACCCAGAAGTGGAATTGTTAGGTCATATGGTAATTTGAATTTTGATATTTTGAAGAACTTCATACTGTTGACTGTGTCCTTTGATGCACAAAAGTTTTTAATTTTGATGTAGTCCAATTTATCTGTTTTGTTATTGTTGCCTGTGTTTTTGGTATCATATCTAAGAATTCACTGCCAAGTCTAATGTCTCAAAGATTTTGCCCCATGTTTTCTCTTAAGAGTTATACAATTTTAGCTCTTATATTTGGGTCTTTGACCCACTTTGAGTTAATTTTTGTCTATGGTGTAAGGTAAGGGTCCAACTTTATGCTTTTGCATGTGGATGTCCAGTTTTCCAAACAACATTTGCTAAAGAAACCGTCCTGTCCCCATTGACTGGTGGTAGTTTTACTCTTACTCTTTAGTAGATCTTTTTCAACTACTCCTATTGAAAAAGCTCTTGAAGTATTTTATTCCCATCTTCTTTTCTGCTGTGGCTCATTTACTTTTAACTCTCTGATGTGAAGCCACAGTGTAAGTAAGGCAATAACTACTGATCAGTGGCCACCCAGCGCTGTGGAATGCCAGCTTGTTGGCTGAACTTTGGAGGAGGAACAATTGCGCAGGTCAGTGATTCTGAGCATTTGGCCTCAATACAGCACCCAGGTTAGAGCCTCTCTTCAGGGTCTGCATTCCATATTAGTGACCCAGCTCCTCCTTGGCAGCTTGTTCCAGATCACACCCTCTTTGCTACAGAGCTCCGCTTGGTGTCAGTGTTTCATAGTTTCTGCAAGTTTATATTTTATTTTTAAAGTTTGTGTACAGCCTTGTGGTAATGTGGTTAGTGATGTATAAAAGTTCTTTTCCATTTAGTTTTTGTTTTGTCACTGCTTGATTCTTGTTTTCTTTAAATACCCTCTGCTGATGGGATAAATGAATTTTCGCTGGCCATTTTTCTTCTGATGCTTTGTGGAAATCTTTCTTTTCCTTATTTATCAGGAACGAATCTAAGGCTAATGGGATGAATTTTCACCTTGAAACCACAGGAAATAATAAGCTTTGAAATGTTTCCTGTGGCCTCCAGCTGAAGTCTGGGATTCCCTCCATTGCTCTCAAATCAGAGCTTCAGCTTTATCATTTCAGTGTAGATAGAAAATGAACCAGTTGCTGGACTCAGAACCAGGGACCCAGGACTCTTGTTCTTCCTCTAGAACTGAGTTTCTCGACCTTGGCTATGCTGCTCCCAGCCCACCCCACCCCTGCCACCATTAGAACCACTGCTGTAGAAGAAGTCCGGAGCAAACAGGGCACACATTCTAGAAAGCTCTAGATATTTTCAGCATGTTGCTTACTTACACTCTGTTTCCTGCTGGGTCCCCTGGTAATTGAGCTATGTGAACATTCTTAGTTTGTTAGTTCTTGGACTTGAATGCTTTAGCTTTCCACTTCCTGGTGCTTATTGTGCTTGTAAGTGAGACCTCAGTGCCCTCTCCCACTCCCAAGGACTCATTATTTTGTGATGGTCAGAACAGTTTCTCAGTTGCCTTTCTCTTTTCTTGCCTTAAAAAGGTAATCTGAGGCCCCAAAGCAACCCATCCACCACAGGCTCTGAAGGCAGAGATTAAGTAAAATGTTGTAACGTGTCTGAGGCAGCAGGAGACCTCTCCATGGGCTCTGCCGCTCTCCATGCCCAAACACCTCCTTGTATTCCTGAAATAGCTGTTCCCTTTCTCCTCCTCCCCCTCTTCTTTTCTACTTTATGCCATACAGTTATGAATTACACTTTAAATGCAAATCTTACACTATTATGTAAAAGAAAGAAGCTTGGTGAGAAAATAAAATATTGGAAAAATTTAAAGAAAACACCCCATTGTGACTAGCATGGCTCAGTTGGTTATAGCATCTTCTCATGCACTGAAAGGTCACAGGTTCAATCCCTGGTCAGGACACATGCCTAGGGTGCAGGTTCAAGTCCCCAGTTGGGGTGCATAGAGGGCAGACAATCAATGTTTTTCTCTCACATCAATGCCTCTCTTTCCCTGATCCCTCTCTGCCTCCTTCCCCCTCTAGAATCAATAAGTATTAATAAAATAAAAGGAAAGAAAAGAAAAAAAGAACCAGAAAGACCCTCTTCCTGTCCCTGTGGGGGTGAGTTCCTAGATTTAACTATAATTCCTTCATCAATTTGATCCTTTGAGGTGTTTTAGGAGGATTTTCAGAACCCAGAGAATTAATCTTCAAAACTCTTTCTTTTTCATTGTCTTGGACTTGGCCAGAGCCCATCTATTAATTTTCTGTGACTAATCCACACCCATTAGAAAGGTATCACTCACAAGCATTCCCACCTGTATCTCTCAGCAGCGAGGATGAGTGAAGGCTGGGGCTGATTCTAATGATGGCAAGGTGTCTGTTCTCAGTGTTTGTTTTCATCTCTACTTTTCCTCTTTCACATTTCCAAATGAAAATAGGCAGCTCCTTCCACAAGAAGAGTGCTTTCCTTAAACCCTGTGTGTCTGTTTGGCTCCTGCCACAGAGGGCTGATTTAACTGCTCCACCACCACGTGTTGTTGCGTCAACAGCAGTGTCTGTCGGGAGGGCAGCTCACATTTGTTAAGTGCCTTCTGTGTGCCCAGTCCTTGGTCTCCATGTTCTCAGTTCTGTGAAGCAGGCATTAATAACTCCATCTGGTTGGGTGAAGAGGTTGAGAATCACAGCGCTGAAAGAGCAGGCTGAGTTCACACAGTAAATGGTGCAGCTGGAGTGGGACCAGGAGCATTGGATCCAGAAGCCCTTGCACTCCCCCATGCAGGCAGGTTATTCAGAAAGGCCATATCATCCCTGGTGTTTAAAGCCAGTTGAAACTGAGTGTCATTTCTGGCTTGATCAGTAACTGTGATTTGAGCTTAGCTTCCCTGAGCCTAATGAAGCTTCCCTTTCTATAAATTGAGGGTGACACCTCTTAGGGTTATAGTAAGGATTTTTTTTAAGATTTAATTTATTTATTTTTAGAGAGGGAAGGAAAGGAGAAAGAGAGAGAGAGAGACATACATCAATGTGCGGTTGCTGGGGGTCATGGCCTGCAACCCAGGCATGTACCCTGACTGGGAATCGAACCTGCTACACTTTGGTTCACAGCCCACACTCAATCCACTGAGCTATGCCAGCCAGGGCTAGGTTATAGTAAAGATTTAATTAGACACCCACACAAAGCTTTGCCAGGCTCAGAGTGGATTAGTGTGGTCACTCTTAGTCACTACAGTTATGTAATTAATTAGTTATCAGACAGCCAGAGAGAGGGGTGAGAGGAGGGATGTAGAAGAAATGGTGGTAAGTAGATTGGATGAAAGTCTGCAGAGAGCTAGGTGGGGGCCTGGGGGCCCCTCCTCCCTCCTCCTGGCCAGAGACCTTTCTAGAAGTGGACAGAGAGCACTGAGGGCGGACAGCTCTGAGGATGCACCTTTCTGAGTCTGCTCTAGAGAGACCAGGCCAAGCTGGACAGCATAAGGGAGAGAGGAAGCCTCTAGATTTGGAGAACTCTAGGAAGACACTGGTCCAGGCTGGGGTGGGGGAACAGGCGATGTTTCATGACATTGTAAGATGTGGAGAGCAGGAACAGAGTTCAAAGCTATCCTTCAGTCTGACCGGAACGTTCTCCTCAGTGCCAGCTCCCACCCTCTTGCCTGGGCCTGGAGCAGCATCGAGCCTGCACATGTAGGTTTCTCTTCCTGCTTCAAGTGAGTGGGAAATTAATTATTTCATTACTTTGTATTTTGAATTCTGAAAGAAGGTAGGATTTGCAGGAAAGAATCTGGTTGGTGGATGGGTAAAAAATAGGAGGTTTAGTCTGGGGGAAATAATGGAAAAGAAGAGGGAAAGGAACTAAGAGAAGATAGCATGGTAAACAAGAGGGGTCCAGATGGGAAACATTCTTTTGGTACATTAATTTGGAAATAATTTGATTGGGTTTGGAAGGTTCTAGGAGAATCAAAAGGTGTGATGATACAAATTAAGTTACTCTGAGAATTTTGCCTTAGAGCATGCAGCATGCCATCATTTGAAAAACGGTTGGACAGGTTTCAGGTACACCCTTGAGAAGATCATTAGATTTGTTACCAGAAGCTGGGAGAGGAGTTTAGATGTGAACTGGGATGGCACCTTTATTTTCAGCCAATGTCTTAGACTTCTAAAAATCAGGGCAAAAATGGTAAGGAAAATTTCCATTCTCTTTCTGCTACTTTTCATCTTTATATTCTTATCTATTTTTTGGAGGAATAAATGGTAGGCATTTCATTTCAGAGGTAACCTGGGCATATTTTGGAAAAATTAGATGCATTACAGAGTCACCTTATGTTTTCATAAAGTAAGCCCTGTAATAGTTATTTCTAAGTAGTTGTAATCATACCATGAAAGGGTGGCTTGATTAAACAGATATTTTGAGTCATCTCCATGAATCAGAGTGACATGTTACTTGTTGGTTTTGTAGTAATTGGTAAAATTATTCAGTAATTCTCTTCAAGAATCATTCAGGATGTGCTAGTTTATTTTATATTGGGAATCCTAATAAAATTTATTACTATAATATATAGGTCTTAGCCTAATAATTTTTCACTGTTGCTGTGGAAATCTGTATTAAAAATTGTGGGTCAAAAAAGAAAACTGATTGATGCTAAGGGTCAGGAAAATACACGAGAAGTTACGTTTTTAGTACAGAATTTTAAAAAGTCATGATACTTAGAATCAACCTGAGTGAGACTAATAAGGTTCTAAACTCATCATGTAGCTGAAATCATGAAGAATTTTTCTCAGAAACACTATAGAAAAAAAACTGTAAAATCTTTTAAAAATAATTTTCACCTGCAGTCAGATTCACACTGCTGCTAGGAGAGCAGTACTGCAGAATGAGTTCTAGGTAGGTTCCTGGACATGTGCCACCACGTAATCACTTTAAGTAGGAATAGGAGGGATCCAAGATGGCGGCAGAGCAGGTGGATGTTTCACTTGCCTCCTCCCAGGACCAAATTGGAAGTACAACTGAAATATAGAGTAAGCAACCTGAACAACCAACTGAAGGCTAGCAGAGCAGAAGTCTTACAACCAAGGATTCACAGAAGAGGCAACACTGAGTCTGGTAGGAAGAGTGAAAATGAGAAAAGGTCTGGCCCCACTTCCATGTTCAGTGGCTGAGGTTCCAGAGGGATATCTCAGCTGTAGGCTTTCCCCCTGAGAAACATAGGATCTCAACCCCAAGCCAGGCTCTGCTGCCTAGAGCACCAGAACTAGGAAGAGGTACCCACATAGCATCTGGCTGTGAAAATCAGTGTCTGTCCACCGGGGAGAGACAGAGTCTGCTGAGGACACAGGTGCCCTCTTAGAGGGTCAATGCACAAAATCTTGTTCATAGCCACTCACACCAGGCTCCAGTGAAGGGAGGACAGAGTGTACTAGAGTTGTGTGAGGGGAGTCTTGGGTTTGTGGCTCTGGAGAAAGAATTGAAGGGACAGCCGCCAGAATCTCTGTGCTGAGTCCCTCTCACACTACAGATGTCATCTTTCTTCAGTGGAGCACTCCCCTTCCTATAACATCTGGCTGGAGGAAAGCACTAGCTCCATCCTTGGGGTTCCTCTTGCCCCAAGCCCTGTGGGGCTTGCACCCCGTTGAGGGCTCAGCTGCTTGGGCAGGGGTATAGAGATCTGGGCAGACTCAGGATGTCAGTGAGTGTGTTGCCTAGCTTTGGGGTGGAAACCACGCCCCTCCTTTCTCATGAACCCAATTGGCACCTCCCTGTCACCAGAGATATGCTAGTGCTTCTATCTAGGCTTCCAGCTACTCTACCCTCATAAATCTTAGTGGCTCTGCCCTGCTGAGGTCTAGACAGAATTCTGGGACAGACTGATTCTGTGTGGCTATGGGGTAGGGGACACCCCCCAACTTTCACCCAAGCCTAACTGACACAAAATCCTCATGGGAGATCTACTAGCCTCATCATCCCAACTGCCAGTGGCACTCTCCTGCTGAAAGTGGCCTCCTGGAAGAATCTGAAACTGAGTTGTGTGGCTCTGGGACAGGGACTGTTTCTCCCTCACATGCCCAAGCAGTGCAGAGACCTCCCAGGATTTTACACAGCCAAATCTTGGTATGTTTGGGCCTGATAAACCATGCTGGCCTCACCCTGACAACTCCTTAAGACCTTATTCCACCACAAAGGTGTGCAAGCACCCAGTGGGTGGCAGCTCGATTTTGGTGTATCCTGGGACATTTGTTGAGTGGCCTGAGACCTAGCACTGGTGCCCAGTTCGACCTGTATTGATCAGGTGAATACCGCTTATCCCTCATGGTGACTCACTGAGAACCTACCTCATGCAACTCAAGTACCACCAGATGCTCTTTCAATGACTGAGCCTAACAGGCAGCCAGCTGGTGGAGGCAGTTGGAGGCACGTCTTGGGTGCCTGGGGACTTTTAATGACTTGCTCCTGGCCCAGTGCTGATCATAGCAGGTCTTGGTGTACAGCTTGGTCCTTCCCATGCACACTTAGACCCAGCAGAGGCAGACACAAACTGTGCATTGCTGTGTAGCTCCAAACAGGTTGCCCAGGGCCTGGCACAGGCAGCATCTGACATTGATCTGCACTGAAGTCTCTCCCAAGATGTTCAGAACCAACACACAGAGTGGCCAGCTTCAGACAACACCAGAGCAGGATCAAATAAGCTTTACAAGTGGCATATACAAAGGGAGGTCTCGGCAGGCACCAGACCCTGCTGAGGCAAATTTTGCTCCAAGTGATCAGCACCTGTATGCTGCAACAGCAGCTCATGCACCATGGTTGGGGTTGATTCTCACAGTCAGCTGGCCTGAGGGTTGACCCCACACAAAAATGGGCCAATAGCACTAAACTCAGCTACAACAGGAGGGCCCACATAACCCACACAAAAGACATTCCTAGAGCCCTGGCCAGTGGCTCAGTTGGTTGGAACATTGTCTGTTGCACCAAAGGATTGCAGGTTCGATTTTTGGTTGGGTAGCATACCTAAGTTGTGGTTTTGATCTCAAGTTGTGGTGCATATGGGAGGCAGCCAGTTGATGTTTATTTCTCACAATGATATCTCTCTCTCTCTCTCCCTCTCTCCCACCTAAAACCAATAAAATATACTCAGGTGAGGATTGAAAATCACTTTAAAAAAGATATTCCTGGAGCACACAGCTCTTGTGGGACCACTGGGTCCCACAAAGACACCTACTACATGAGGCCACCCTGCCAATACTGGAAGTCATAGCAGATCTAATACATAGAAACAAACACAGAGAGGCAGTCAAAATAAGACAAAGAAACATGCCCCAAATGAAAAAGAAAAAGGAGAAATCTCCAGAAAAAGAGGGAAATGAAAGGGAGGCAAGCAGTTTATCAGATATAGAAGTCTAAACAATGGTTATAAGGATGCTCAGTGAACTTAATGAGAACTACAACAGCATGAAAAAGGACATAGAAACCATAAAAAAGAACCAATTTGAAATGAAGAATACACTAGAAGGAATAAAAAGTATGTCAAACGAAGTAGATGGTCAAATCAGTGATTTGGAGGTGATCAGAGTAGAAGAAAATACCAAATCAGAGCTGCAAAAAGAAAAAAGAACCTTTCCTATCCTGGATTTTAATGTACAATAATGGATTTTTAAAGTATATTTTATTCATTATGCTATTACAATTGTCCCATTCTTTTTTATCCCCTTTATTCCCCTCCACCCTGCATCCCCCCACCCACCAGCATTCCCCCATCTTAGCTTATGTCCATAGGTCATATATATAAGTTCTTTGGCTTCTACATTTCCTATACTATTCTCAAACTCCCCCTATCTTTTTTGTACTTACCAATTATGCTTCTTATTCCCTGTACCATTCCCCCCACCCTCCCCCTCTCCCCCAGGACTGGTAACCCTCCATGTGATCTCTATTTCTGTGATTCTGTTCCTATTCTAATTGTTTTCTTAGTTTGTTTTTGTTTTTAGCTTCAGTTGTTGATAGCTGTGAGTTTTGTTGTCATTTTACTGTTCATACTTTCGATCTTCTTTCTATTAGATAAGACCCTTTAACATTTCATGCAATAAGGGCTTGGTGATGATGAACTTTTTAAACTTTATCTTATCTGGGAAGCACTTATTCTGCCCTTCCATTCTAAATGAAAGCTTTGCTAGATTAATCTTGGATGTAGGACTTTGCCTTTTGTGGCTCTGAATACTTCTTTCCAGCACCTTCTTGCCTTTTTTCTTTTGAGAAATCAGCTGATAGTCTTATGGGAACTCCTTTGTAGGTAACTCTCTCCTTTTTTAAAAATAGATTTTATTGATTATGCTATTACAGTTGTTCCATTCTCCCCTTCATTCCCCTCCACCCTGCACACCCCCTCCCACCCACATTCCCCCTCTTTATTTTATGTCCATGTGTCATAAGTTCTTTAACTTCTATATTTCCCATACTATTTGTGTCCTCCCTCTGTCTATTTTCTCCCTACCATCTATGCTGCTTATTCTCTGTACCTTCCCCCCCTCCTCCCACTCCCCTGTTGCTAACCTCCATGTGATCTCCATTTCTGTGATTCTGTTCCTGTTCTAGTTGTTTGTTTAGTTTGTTTTTGTTTTAGGTATGATTGTTAATAACTGTGAGTTTGCTGTCTTTACTGTTCACATTTTTTTATCTTCTTTTTCTTAGCTAAATTCCATTAACATTTCATATAATAAGGGCTTGGTGATGATGAACTCCTTTAACTTGACTTATCTGAGAAGCACTTTATCTGCCCTTCCATTGTCAATGAGGCTTTGCTGGATAGAGCAATCTCGGATGTAGGTCCTTGCCTTTCATGACTTGGAATACTTCTTTCCAACCCCTTCTTGCCTGCAAGATCTCTTTTGAGAAATCAGCTGACAGTCTAATGGGAACTCCTTTGTAGGTTACTGTCCCCTTATCTCTTGCTTCTAGAATTCTCTCCTTAATTTGAATCTTGGGTAATATAATTATGATGTGCCTTAGTATGTTCCTCCTTGGGTCCAACTTCTTTGGGACTCTCTGAGCTTCCTGGACTTCCTGAAAGTCTATTTCCTCTGCCAGATTGGGAAAGTTCTCCTTTATTATTTGTTCAAATAACTTTTCCACTTGTTGCTCTTCCTCTTCCCCTTCTGGTACCCCTATAAGTTGGATGTTGGAATGTTTAAAGATGTCCTGGAGGTTCCTAAGCCTCTCCTCATTTTTTTGAATTGTTGTTTCTTCATTCTTTTCTGATTGTATGTTTTTTCTTCCTTCTGGTCCACTCCATTGATGTGAGACCCAGTTTTCTTTCCATCACTATTGGTTCCCTGTGCATTTTTCTTCATTTCACTTAGTGTAGCCTTCATTTTTTCATCAAAATGCAACCAAAATCAACCAATTCTGTGAGAATCCTGATCACCAGTGTCTTGAGCTGTGCATCTGATATATTGGCTAGCTCTTGGTCACTTAAAAGTATTGGCTCTGAGGCTTTTATTTGTTCTTCCATTTGAGCCATCTTTTTTGGGGGGGAGGGGGGTCTGGTCACACCTGTTACATATGAGGGGCAGAGCTTTAGGTGTTCACCTCTGCTGGCAGAACAACCCAGTTGCTGGGTTCTGATGTTGTATGTGGGGGCAGGGTCAGAGAAGGAACAATGGCACTTGCTTCACTCTCTGTAAGATTTCAGTTCCCTCTGCCCCTTCCCACAAGCAAATTGGGCCCTTCTGGTGCTGGTTCCCAGGTGGGTGGCCTTGTGTACATTCTAGGACCCTGTGGGTCTCTCCAACAAACTCTCCTGTGAGGCTGGGAGTCTCTCCCGACACCTCAACCCCACAAGTGTTTTCAATCAGTGCTTTTAGGCTTTATTTCCTGGTGCTGGGTCCCTGGGTTGTGCGGTCTATCTTGCTGCCCATTTTCACCTGGTTCATCTGTGCACAATTGTGTGACTGCGGACAACCAGCTGCCTGGCACACCTCACTGGGTCTGCTTATTGCCTCCCCATGCCCAGGGTCTGCTAGATGACACCTGAGCACCTGGGGTCTGCCAGCCACCGCTTTTTCCTGCTGTGACCCCTCTCTGCTGGCCTCTGACTCTGCCCCTCTGACCAGTCTGGATGGATAGTTGTCAGACTTCTGTACAGTTCAATTTTCTGTATGTTCTAATTGTTTTTTATTTCTAAATTTTTATTGTCCTTAATTTTGGTTGTGCGAGGAGGCACAGTATGTCAACCTACACCTCCATCTTGGCCGGAAGTCTAGTAACTCTCTCTTTATCTATTGCTCCTTTTAAGATTCTCTCCTGCCTTGGCTAGTGTGGCTCAGTGAATTGAGTGCTGGCCTTCTAACCAAAGGGTTGATGGTTTGATTCCCAGTCAAGGCACATGCTTGCATTACGGGCCAGGTCCCCAGTTAGGGACATGTGAGGGGCAACCACATATTGATGTTTCTCTCACACTTTCTCCCTTCCTACTACTCTCTCTCAATAAATAAATAAATAAATAAATAAATAAATAAATAAATAAAATCTTTAAAAGAGAAAGATTCTTTCCTTATATCTAATCTTGGATCATTTAATTATGATGAGTCTTGATGTATTCCTCCTTGGGTCCAACCTATTTGGGACCCTCTGAGCTTCCTAGACTTCCTGGAAGTCTATTTCCTTTGCCAGATTGAGCAAGTTTTCCTTCATTATTTTTTCAAATAAGTTTTCAATTTCTTGCTCTTCCTCTTCACCTTCTGGCACCCCTATGATTCAGATGTTGGAATGTTTAAAGTTGTTCCAGAGATTCCTAAGCCTCTCCTCATTTTTTCTTGTTTTTTCATTCTGTTCTGGTTCAAAGTTTTTTTCTTCCTTCTGTTCCAAACTTTTTATTTGAGTCCTGATTTCCTTCCCTTCACTGTTGGTTCCCTGTATATTTTTCTTTATTTCATCTTGCTTAGCCTTTACTTCTTCCTCTATTTTGCATCTGTACTCAACCATTTCTCTGAGCATCCTGATTATCAGTGTTTTGAACTCTGAATCTGAGAGGTTGGTTGTATCCTTGTTGATTAGTTCTTTTTCTGGAATTTTGATGTGTTCTTTCATTGAGCCCATAGTTCTTGTTTCAACATACCTGTTATCTTGTAAGAGGTGGAGTCTTAGGTATTCCCTAGGGTGAGGTAACCCACTTCACTTCATTGTGGCACTATATGTGGGGGAGGGGTCAGAGAGGGAACAATGCTGCCTGATCAGATCTTGTCTAGCTTTCAGTCACTTCCCCTGCTACCCACAAAATTGGGCCCTTCTCATGCTAATTCCCAGGTGGGTGGACTTGTGTACTTTCTAGGACCACCTGTGTCTCTCTAACAAACTCTCCTGTAAGGCTGGAAGTTTCTCCCACCACCACAACCCCCACAGATTTTTACAGCCAGAGGTTTTCAGGCTTCAGTTTCCCATGCTGGAACCCTGGGTTGTGTGGTGTGTCTCAGTTGTTCCTCCCTGCTTATCTGCATACAAATGGAACTACAGTCTGTCACACAACCTTGCTATCCAGGTCTGCTGCCTTGCCATGCACCGTCTCCACCTGGCTGCCTGTCTCTGCCCCTCCAGCCAGTATGGAGGAATGTTTCATTTCTAACTCCTTGGTTGTTGGACTTCCATAGAACCAACTTTCTGACAGTTCTGGTTGTTTTTTGTTTTTAAATGTCACACTTCCATACAGTTTGATTTTCTAGCACTTCTGGTTGCTTTTTGTTTTTCAACTTGTTGTTATCCTTCTTTTGGTTGTTCAAGGAAGCAAAGTGTATCTATCTATGCCTCCATCTTGGCCGAAAGTTTGAGAAAAAAGAATTTTTAAAAGTGAGGATAAAGTCCCGGAAGCTCAGAGAGTCCCAAATAAATTGGACCCAAAGAAGAACACACCAAGACTCATCATAATTAAATTGCCAAAGATTAAAGATAAGGAGAGAATCTTAAAAGCAGCAAGAGAAAAGAAGAGAGTTACCTACAAAGGAGTTCCCATAAGAATACCATATGTGAGTTCTCAAAATAAAAACTTGATGGCGAGAAGGAGCTGGAAAGAAGTAATCAAAGTGATGAAGACCAAAGACCTACATCCAATATTATTCTATCCAGCAAGGCTATCATTTAGAATGGAAGGGCAGATTAAATGTTTCCTAGACAAGATAAAGTTTAAAAAGTTCATCATCACCAAGACCTTATTATATGAAATGTTAAAGGGACTTATCTAAGAAAAAGAAGAAAACTATGAAAAGTAAAATGACAACAAACACAACTATCAACAAGTAAATCTAAAAAAACAAAAACAAACTAAGCAAACAACTAGAACAGGTACAGAATCACATAAATGGAGATCACATGGAGGGAGATTAGTGAGAAGGAGAAAGGAGAGAATCAAGGAAAATGTACAGGGAAAAAGAAGCATAAATGGTAGGTACAAAATAGAGGGAAGTCAAGAATAGTATGGGAAATGGAGAAGCCAAGGAACTTCTATGTATGAACCATGGACATGAACTAAGGGGGAAGATTGCTGGAGGGAATAGGGATAGTGGGCAGAGGGGGATAAGGGGGGAGGGAAGAATGGGACAAGTGTAATAGCATAATCAATAAAATGTACTTTAAAATAAATAAAAAAGGATAGTTTAAGGAACTTTCAGAACAACATCAAGCATAACTTCAACTTCATCATAGGGGTACCATAAAGAGACGACAAAGGTCAAGGGTTCGAGAAATTATTTTAAGAAAACTATTTTAAGAAATAATTTCCCTAATGTGGTAAAAGAAAAAGACACAGAAGTCCAGGAAGCACAGAGAGCCCTAATAAGATGAACCCAAAGAGGCCCACACAGACACATCTTAATTAATTTAGCAAAGGCTAAAGACTAAGAGTAAATCTTAAAAGCCACAAGAGAAAGACAGTTAGTTACCTACAAGGGAGCTCCCATAAGACTATTAACTGATTTCTCAACAGAAACATTTTGGGCCAGAATTGGTTGGCATGAAATATTGAAAGTGATAAACAGCAAGGACCTACAACCAAGGCTACTTTACCCAGCAAGGCTATCATTAAATGAGAAATACTGAGCTTCCTAGACAAGAAAAAGCTAAAAGAGTCTGGTACCATGAAGCTAAAATTACAAGAAATGTTAGAGGGTATTTTTTTAAGAAGGAAAAAACACAGAGGAACATAGTTAATAGAGTAAAATGGCAATAAATACATACTTATCAATAATCAATTTAGCCCTGGCTAGTGTAGGTCAGCAGATTGAGCATGGGCTGAGAACCAAAGGGTCTCTGGTTCAATTCTCAGTCAAGGTACTTGCCTGGGTTGTGGGCCAGGTCCCCACTGGGGGCCATGTAAGAAGCAACCACACATTGATGTTTCTCTCCCTCTCTCTCTCCCTCCTGTCCCCTCTAGATAAGTAAGTAAAGTTCTCTTGAAAAATCCATTTAAATGTAAATGGCTTAAATGCTTCAACCAAAAGGCATAACACAGCTGAATGGATAAGAAAACAACACCCATATTTATATGCTGTCTATAAGAGACCCACCTCAGAATGAAAAATGCACGCAGACTGAAAGTAAAGGAAGTAAAAGGATATTTCATGCAAATTGAAATTTTTAGAAAGCTGGGGTAGCAATACTTACATCTGTTAAACAGCCTTTAAAACAAAATCTATAGTAGGAAACAAAGAAGGACACTACTTAATAATAAAGGGAAAAATCCAGTGAGAGGATATAACCCTTGTAAACCTTTATTCACTCAACATAGGAGCACATAAATATATAAAGCAACTCTTGATAAACATTAAAGAGAGAGATCAACAGTAATACAACCATAGTAGAGGACTCTAATACCCCATTGACATCAGCGGATAGATCTTCCAGACAGGAAATAACAAGGAAACAGCAGCCTTCTGTACATTGACTACAGTGATGGGGCGTTATCACCACCATTATTACCAGGGATTGGAAAATATGACTGAAATTATATCTTTCACTAAGGATTCCATGACTTAATTTTCTTGCAAGTTTAATTGATATGGGAAACAAGAAATGGTATGTTGCTTTATAATCCCATAGGCTTGCATGTACAATGCCTAGTAAAATCTGCCCAGGCTAGGTACCCTTAAATATTGATTTGGTATTGAATGAATGAATGAATAATAGGCAAATAAAATAAAGTGATTTAAAGAAAAAAAGAGAAAAGAGCAGCCTTAAACAATACACCTGACCACATGGATTTAATTGATATATTCAGAGCATTTCATCCCAAAGCAGCAGAATATTCATTCTTTTCAAGTGCACATCCATGTGCACTATGTTATTCCAATATGTTATATGGACCATATTCCAATATGTTATAGGATAGACCACATGTTAGGCCACAAAACAAGTCTCAATAAACTTAAGTAGACTGAAATCATATCAAGCATCTTCTCTGAACATAATGGTATAAAACTAGAAATCAATCACAAGATAAAAACTGAAAAACACACAAACACTTGGAAGCTAAATAACATGTTACTAAACATGAATGGGTTAACAATGAGATCAAAGAAAGAAATAATAAATACCTTGAAATAAATGAAAATGAAAATACAACAGCCCAAAATCTATGGGACACTGCAAAAGCAGTCTATAGAGGGAAATTCATAGCATTACAGGCAAACCTAAAGAAACAAAGAAAAATCTTAAATGAACATCTAACTTTACACCTAAAGAAACTAGAAAAAGAACAATAAACAAAGCCCAACATGAGTAAAAGAAAGGAAATAATAAATATCAGAACAGAAATAAATGAAATAGTCTAAAAAAATACAAAAAGATCAGTGAAACCAAGAACTGTTTCTTTGAAAAGATAAACAAGATTGACAAACCTTTAACCAGACTCATCAAGAAAAAAGAGAGAGGACCCAAATAAATATAATCAGTAATGAAAGGAGAAGTAATAACTGACACCCCCCAAAAAATACAAAGGATTGTAAGAAACTATTATGAACAACCATATGCCAACAAACTGAACAGTCTGGCAGAAATGGATAAATTCCTAGAAACATACAATCTTTGAAAACTTAATCTGGAAGAATCAGAAAATCTAAACAGACAGATTACAACTAATGAAATTGAAGCAGTAATAATATAATATAATAAAAAGCTCAACAAACAAAAACCTGGACCAGATGGCTTCACAGGTGAATTATACCAAACATTCTTAGCAGAACTAACACCTGTCCTTGTAAAACTATTCCAGAATACTCAAGAGGAGATAAGACACCCAATCTTATTTTACAAAGCCAGCTTGTCCTAATTCCAAAACCAGATAAAGACATTGCAAAGAAAGAAAATTATAGGTCAATATCCTTGATGAATATAGATGTTAAAATCCTCAACAAAATATTAGCACATCACATCTAGCAATACGTAAAAAGATCATGCAGCATGATTAAGTGGGGCTTATTTTGGGGATGCAAAGTTGGTTAAACATACGCAAGTTAATAAACACAATGCATCACATAAACAAAATGAGGGATTAAAAACCACATGATCATATCAATAGATGCAGAAAAAAACACATTTGCTAAAATCCAGCACTTATTTATGATAAAACTCTCAGCAAAGTGAAAATAGAGAGAACATACCTCAATGTAATAAAGGCCATATGTGACAAACCCACAGCCAATGTCATACTCAATGGGCAAAAACTACAAGGATTGGGAACATGATAGGGATATCTGCTTTCACCACACTTATTCAACATAGTTCCAGAAGTTATAGCCACAGCATCTGATAAGAAGAAATAAAGGGCATCAAAATTGGAAAGGAAGAGGTAAAACTGTCATTATTTGCAGATGGCATGGTATGGTGTATATATAGAACCATAAAGATTCCACCAAAAAACTACTAAAACTGATCAATGAATTTGGCAAAGTAGCAGGATACAAAATAAATATCCAGTTGCATTTTTATACACCAATAATGAACTATCAGAAAGGGAAACTAAGAAAGTGCCTTTCAAAATTGCTTCCAAAAAATTTCCTAGGAATAAATTTAACCAAGGGTATAAAAGACCTGTACTTGGAAAGTTATAACACATTGAAGAAAAAATTGAAGCAAATAAAAATAAATGGAAGCATATACTGAGTTCAAGAATAAGAAAAATTAACATCATTAAAATGCTCATACTACTCAAAGCAATCTATAGATTTAATGCAATTCCTTGATGCCAATGGCTTATTTCACAGAACTAGAATAAATATTCAAAACATGTGCATGACACCACAAAAGACCCTAAATAGCCACAGCAGTCTTGAAAAAGGAGAAAAAACTTGGAGAAATCACATTACCTGATATCAAACTGTACTACAAAACCATAGTAATCAAAACAGCATGGTATTAGTGTAAAAACAGACATATAGATCAATAGAACAGAACAGAGAGCCCAGAAATAAACCCACATCTTGATAGTCGAATTGATATTTGATAAAGGAGGCAAGACATACAATGGGGTGAAGACAGTCTATTCAATGAATGATGGAAAAATCGGACAGAAGCATGCAAAAAAAATGAAACTAGACTACCTTCTTACACCACACACCAGAACAAACTCAGGCAGTGCCCTCAGCAGTCTCCCAGGCCTGTCTCTTGCTTAGGCAGTGTTTGGATGAAACAGACCCAGGGATGCCCCTTTTCCCAGCCTCTGACCACCCTCCAACCTCTATTCCTGTCACTACCAGAACCACCTCAGCCACCCTCAGCCTCCGAGATCAGCCAACACTGTTTTTTTACCTTAAACTCATTGCCAAATAACCATGAGTTCCCAAATTCATCAGAATTACTTCACCAAGGTAGAGGCTGCCATCAACTGCTTGGCCAACCTGCATCTGTGGGCCTCCTACATCTAACTCTCTCAGGGCTTCTATTTCCACTGATGTGATATGACTCTGCAGGATGTGGGCCACTTATTCTGAGAGTTGGCCGAGAAGAAGCATAAGGGCACTGAGCATCTCTTAAAAGTGCAAAACCAGCACTGTGGCCGAGTTCTTTTCTGGGATGTGCTGAAGCCTTCCCAAGGTGAGTGGGGTGAAACTCAGGATGCCAGGGAAGCCACCTTGGCTTTAGAGAAGAACCTGACCCAGGGACTTGTGGATCTGCAGGCCCCTGGTTTTGTCCACACAGACCCTCATCTCTGTGACTTCCTGAAGAACCACTTCCTGGTGTCACCTGGTTTCACCTGGAGGTGAAATTCATCAAGAACATGGGTGACCACCTGACTCACCTTCTCAGTCCAGCCAGCCCCCAGGCTGGATTGGGCAGGAATTTCTTCAAAAAGCTCCCCCATCAAACATGACTAGGAGCCTTTGGAGCCCAGAGGCCTTTGAGGGGGCCCTGTATGTTCCCCTGGTGTCTGGCTTCTGCCTGAGCCTCTCCCTGAAACCACTAGATCTCCTTGTAACCATTCTGGAGCCCTCTCCCATGCATTAGACCAAATGGAAACAATAAAGCTTTTTGAGACAGAAAAAAAAAAGAATAAACTCAAAATGGATTACAGACTTATCAGGATGCAACAGGAGGCAAATAATCATTGTTTCTCTGTCACATTGATGTTTCTCTTCCTCTCTCTCTTCCTCTCTCAAATCAATAAGCATATCCTCAGGTGAAGATTTTTAAAAATGGATTAAAACCTTAAATGTTAAACTCAAAAACATAAAAATCCTGGAAGAAAACAAAGGCAGTAAAATCTAGGACATTTCTCATAGCAAATTTTCTGACATATCTTCTCAGGAAGGGGAAGCAAAAGAAAAAAATAAACAAATAGGACTATATCAAACTAAAAAGTTTTTGCATAACAAAGGAAACCATCAACAGAATGAAAGGACAACCCACTGAATGGAAGAACATATTCACCAATAAAACATACATCTGATAAGGGGTTAATATCCAAAATTTATAAAAAAAAACTTATAAAACTAAACACCAAAAAAAAAACTCTTATCCAATTAAAAATGGACAAAAGGTCTGAATAGACATTTCTCCAAAGAAGACATACAGATGGCTGGTAGACATATTAAAAGATGCTTAATGTCATTAACTATCAGATGCAAATTAATACCACTATGAGATATCACCTCTTCACACCTGTTAGAATAGCTATCATCAATAAATCAACAAACAAGTATTAGTGAGGATGTGGAGAAAAAGAAACCCTCATCCACTATTAGTGGGAATGCAGATTGGTGCAGCCACTGTGGAAAGCAGTGTGGAGTTTCACAAAAAAATTAAAAATGGAACTGCCTTATGACCCAGCAATTCCACTTCTGGGAATATATCCAAAGAAACCCAAAACACTGATTTAAAAGACTACATTCACCCCTATATTCATTGCACTGTTATTTGCAATAGCCAAGATCTGGAAACAGCCTCAGTGCCCATCAGTAGATGAGTGGATAAAAAAGCTGTGATACATTTACACAATGCAATACTAAGCTGTAAAAAAGAAGAAAATCTTGCATTTTGCAACAGCATGAGTGGACCTGGAGACCATTATGCTAAGTGAAATAAGCCAATCAGAGTAAGACAAGTACCATATGATTTCACTTATATGTGGAATCTAATGAACAAAATAAACTAACAAACAAAATAGAAACAGACTCATAGGTACAGAGAACAGACTGACAGCTGTCAGAGAGGAGGATAGTTGCTAGGGAGCTGCGTGAAAAAAGTGAAGGGATTAAGCAAAAAAACCTCATGGTCACAGACAACAGTATGGTGATGATGACCAGAGGGAAAGGTGGATGAGGGGAGGTAGAAGAGGGTAAAGGGGAGATAAATGATGATGGAAGGACACTTGACCTGGGGCGGTGAACACACAGTACAGTGTATAGATGATGTGTTGTAGAATTGTGCACCTGAAACGTATATCATTTTATTAATCAATGTCACCTCAATAAATTCAACTTTAAAAATGTGGCTATAAAAAAAGAGTGATTTCAGAATGAAAAGTAATAGACTTGAAGAATGGCAAGGGAGGTTGAACAGACCACCCATGTTTCTGGTGAGACCTCTTTTCAGTGAAGGAGAGTACTAGAGTCTGAGGCAGTTAAGTGATATGCTCAAGGTGCCCCAGATTATACACTAAGTGGTTGGTAACAGAGCCAGAAGAGAAACCCCACCACCCAACTGCTGGTCCTGGACTCTTTTTGCTATACCTCACTGACTCACTTAGACCTTGGAATTTTTGTAATCATCTGTTTAGCCGAAGGCAGCAAGCTTAACCCTATGAAACAACTGAATACTTAAAGGGATTTGCTATCAAGTGTACATGAGAATAGTACAGGGAAGACCTGGTGAAGGAATTTGTCAGAGAGGAAAATACTCTTTACACTATTTGAGTCAAAATTTGGAGAATGAGAAGAGAGATGGTATTCCAAGGGTGAGGACCAGCAAAGGTGCACGTTCTTATGGGAGAGTGAGAAGAGTATCGGCAAGCAAGAACAAGGTAAGAAGGCAGAGTCTTCTTGGCTCAGAGAATCTGTGTTGGAGAGTAACTAGGTTGCTGCGTGGTAAGGAGGGAACTGGGAGACATGGGAAGAACAAAAGAGGAAAGGGTTGATAGGGTCCAATTAGGCATAGATGGTAGAAAGTGAAGGGTCTGCTAGATTCTAGTGAGTAAATATAAGCTTCATGAGAGCACTGGTTTTCTTTTGTCTGTTTTGTTTGTGGTTGTATTTTCAGTGCTTAGAAGAGTGTCTAGTATATAGTAAACACTCAGTACATATTTGTTGAATGAACAGATAAATGAGTGAACAATTAAAATATGGATCCCAACAAGACTGAAGTTTTTGACCAATGGGATAATGTGATAGAAGCAGCGTCCAAGAAAGAATATTTTTGCAGATGTATAATAGATAGTCTCAATATGTAAAGGAACAGAGACAAATCTGCCAGTGTGGAGTGGTACAATGAAGACCTGAATGAAAGTCATAATCCCAGAAGGGGAAGACACAGGGATGAAGGAAAATCACCATGAAGGAGGACATAATGTGGATGTGGGTATGGAAGCACAAGGACACCTTTTATGAGCCACTGGAACTTGAAAACTTCAAAATCATTTGGATTCATGCTCAAATTTTTTTCATTAAAAATGGACACCTGTGAAATCAAGCACTAATGTTTTTATATTTTGAAATAAAAAACTGGCTTCAGAATTTGTTATAAAACAATGAACCAACTGTAAATTTTTAATATACTCAGTTATAGCTTGGGCAAACACAGAGCTGTCTTTCCACAGTATCTTTGGAACTTTTTAAATGTAGTGACTTTTCACTAAAAAATAATGTTGATGGAGAAACTGACTATATTCCCACTGCAAGCTTATAAGCATCCTGAATGGTTGGTTCTGTACCTGACTCTTCCCATGTTATCTATCCTATTTCACAACCATTGCAGACCATGCTTGTCCCCAGTGCACCCTGCTGTTCTGTGTGGAATGACTGGTGTCAGGAAATATACTGAATTGCTTTGATATGAAAAAAAATGTATGAACAGGAGCAGGGTGGCCCTGGCTGAGAGACTCTGTTGAAATGGTCTCCTCTGGCCAGGAAAAGCAGAGGAGAACAGGAGGAGGTCACAGACTGAGTAAGATTGGGGAGGCGGTCTGTTGCTGTTCTGATGGAGGGCTATGGGGTGTACTGGGATTCATCGAAGGGGGAAGAGACCCAGAGCCGCCTAATACCAGCTGTCATCCCTTAGGGACAGTTAATTAGACCCCTTGGGTCCTGTGAGTGTGGCCACTGGAATTATCTATCACCTTTTGGTGTTTTTAAAAGTGCATTTTAAAATTTGTTTCTTTGAAAGGATGGAGCATTATCTGCAGTTTTGGTGTTCTGTCTCATGGTCCTGGTAATTAGAGTCTGTGGGGATGGGCAGGGTTGGGACTGGAGCTGGATGAGATCCTAGAGGGCATTTCATTCAGTCTCGTGGTGCGATTGATGGAAGAAACAGGCTCAGAGAGGTGCAGAGATGGCCAGCCACACCTCTCCAGGAGTGGCAGCACTGATTGCTGATTGCAGGACCTCTCCTGCTTTCCATGTCTCTTTGTATGCCGATTTTCCCCATAGGTCTTTAACTGCATGCTGCTACTTTGAACAATTTTGATTTCATAAAATATTTTAGTCAGAGCAGTAACTCTGTCCTATAATGTCACGTCTGACCAATAAAAATATGCTCTAATAATTTGTAAATGTTATCCATGTTTGTCCAAAAGGAGAAAAGTTGTGCTTCTGTGAAACCCAATTTTCAAGCAATTTGTTTATGTCTATTTAAAAAGTAGGTAGGTTGTGCCATTGTCAGCCCTAAAGCTGCAAGGCTAATGGACATGGTATGTCTTGGCTCAAGCTGGCCTATTTCACATGGGGAAATATAGGTAGTGTATGGGTATATAGTAACATTGTATTAGGTGTCCCTGACTAAGAAGAAGCCATCATATGCTGAAAAGTAATGTCAGAACATCAATGATGTTGCACACATGTCTTTATAGCTTGGCAGCAACTGTTGTGAAGCTGGAAGATTAGCTTCATGCAAGGGCAGCACTTTAGGATGAGAGCCACTTTGCAGCCTAGGCAGACCCACTGGTTCTCCAGAATAACAATAGTGAATGTGGTACCTGAGTAAAGCTCTGTGATGTTACTTAGCAGGTTCAAGTAGTGGACACAAGTGTTTTTTTCTTCATTTCTTCTGCAGCAAGACAGACCCACTTGACAAACATGAGGAGCACAGCCAAGGCCTGGAGTCCAATCACCAAAGCAGGGACCCATGGGATCGACCGTGCACGGCCCCTTCCCGCTGCCTCTTCTGGCATGAAGAGTTCTAAGTCTTCAACCTCGCTGGCTTTTGAGTCCCAACTCAGCAAGGTATCAGCTGAAACACCCAGGGCCAGGAAGCTGGGTGCCCAGCAACCTGCTCAGGAGGACTGGGGAGGGCAGTAGGCAAAGCTAGTAGCCTCCCAGGGCTGGAACAGAGCCTCCAAGGAGGGTCCCAGGGGAACCAGCCTGTCCTGACCTAAAGGAGCAGAGCCAAGGGCGTGAAGCTGGGGCACCTGGGGTCAAGAAAGGAAACCTGCAAAATGGTTCACAGTGGTTCAGATCCCCTTCCCTGGACTCTGTGGGCTCTCCTGTCAGTGTCACCCCCAGCACCCCACTGGGTGGGGGTTCGGGTCACTGATGACCCTGGTAACCCCTTGGTCGTTCTTCATCCTTGTCTTACATGAGTCAGCAGAATGAACACTGTTGATGAGGTGCTGTGTCTGGGAAAGTCTTCTTTCTCCATTGTCTCCTCCCTCAGGGCAGCAGTTTGGAGCCTCCACTGCCCACTCTTCACCCTGCCCTGGGCTTCTAACTTGGGGTGGGCCGCGAGCACAGTCCTTGGGCCTTGGCTCTTTTCAAGCTACTGTGTCACATCCAACAGCTGGTATACTGCCCTGAGATGAAATCAGAGGCAGCATAACCTACCTACACACATGGTTTTGAAGAATTAGTATAATATCCTAGCTATAAAAGGACACTAGTTTATAATTAAATAATTTGTGTTTCCATCTGCATGTGGCTCAGCGTGACTGCACTGAAGCACCTGTGGCACTTCTTTGCACACTGGGATGACAGCTGCAATGCAGACCAGTTCAGGGTCCTTGTGTCTGTGAGTTGGGTGCTGTGAAGGACACTGAGGGAGGGATGGGATTGCTGGACACTCTTGGTAAAGCTCAGAACCCAATTGCAGTCTCCCCTTGTCACTGAATCAAAGCTGTGCACAAAGTACATGGTTTTTGTACATGAAATGAAGGGAACACTCTAGGCTCCGGTCATGATGAAGTATTCCACCTACATGAATGTCTATGGAATAGGTGAAAATTGTGGGACAGTCTTTATGCAGGAATGTCACATTCATTGTAGGACATCTAGGCTCCTTTTCCTCCTACCTATTAAGTATCAGTAGCACCTCCAATCATGGTGACAACTGAAAATGTCCCCACAAATTTCCAGCACACTCCCTGAGGGACAATGCTGTCTCTGCTGTTCTCACAGTAGGTGATAGCATCCATTCCCGTGAATACCATGTGTTCATTGCATCCATGTTTGTGTCTCTAACCAGGACCCCTCCTGTACACCTCAAAAATAGCACACCCAAAATTGAACCTTGGTTCTGTCCCAGGCATGTCTCAGTCCTCCCCAGACCTGCTCCTCCTGAGTCTTCCTATCTGAATCAAGAGCAGCTGCATCCCTTCAGCTGCTCAGGCCAGAGCCACGGCATCATCCTTGAACATGTCTTTTCTCACATCCTGTAGCCCATCAGCAAGATGCCATCACTTCTACCTTAAAAATAAATGTCAACTCCAACCAACTGCCACTGCCTCCTCCGGGACCACCTGGGCCATGCCACTGTCTTCCTTGTGTGCTTCCCAACTGGTCTTTCTGCTTTGTTTGCACCTACATTCCATTCTCAACAGAAGCCAGAGTGGTCCTTTTAACACACAGATCACGTCACTGCAGTGCTTAAAGCCTTCTAGAGGCTCTCCATTCACGAAGAGCAAAGCCCTTGGAGTGGGCAGTCATGCTCTGGAGACCCCGACCCTCTCTTTCTCAGGTGGTGTTGGGCTCCCTTCTGCCCTGGCTGCCTGAGCACCAGCCGCACATCTCATGGTGCTCATGGAGCTATCCCTCTGATGCGCAGGGTCCTCCTGCAGAAGCATGCTTGCTGCTCTCTCTGTCCACTTCCTCCCTCTGAGCATCCCACCCAGTTTCACACCTCTGCCCTTTCTCCTCCTTTACATCTAGGCTTAAATGTCCCCCTGTCAGATGTCATCCCTGACCACCTATGGAAAGTGACCCTTGGCCTCCATACACCCTCCTCACCTGCCTTTCGGCTCTCACTGCCATTACACACACCTGCTTGGGGGTGTCCCTCTCCCCTGGGGCTAGAACATGAGCCCTCTGAGGGTGTGTTTGTTTGTTGCACAACTCTGTCCCTCAGGCTTCGCAGAGTAGCCAGGCAGGCACTCAGGGCCAGGCAGGCAACACAAGGGGCCCTGGCTCTGCCCCTTCTGTCCATAAAACCTCAGGCAGAAACCCACTGTGGGCCTCTCACCATCCTGGGCGGCCTGGCTGCCGCTTTGCTTACTCCAGCACTCTCAGAGGCAAGTAAATGTGGGCAAAGTGCCCTACGCAGAAGCCCACTGACTATTCTATTATCCTGGATTCGACCATCATTTCCATGAATTTTGTTATTATCTTTGACCAGTAGCACACTTGGGAGACATCTTTCATTTAAATTTCAAGTAAATACATACATTTCCTCAATAACAGACCAGGAGAGCTTCTGGAAGCTCAGGAGTATTCCCTGAGGACAATGAAATGTTGGCTGCTTCTGCTGTTGATAGGTGAGCATTTTGGAGACGTTCACCAGGAGAAATGTCAGGGGAAAAGCAGATTCTCACATTAGAAACTTTGTGCACCCATTTCTTATTCTCGGGCTCTCAGGTCTAACTAAGTCCATGAAAGGAAATGACAGGGTTGAGGAAGAGTGGCAGAAAGAGTCCTTTAAACTTTTCCTTTTGTAAGCATTCATGTGCAGGTGCTTGGCAGCTTAAATATTAGTGCAACAGTTCGTGAAAATACTTACTATACATATCAGAGCAACACCAAAGCATGTACCTCCACAGAGATCTTCTATAACAAACCAGAAATCTCAGGTGGTGCTGAAGCTGCATTCAGTGACTGGGAAACAAAGCCAGACATGCAGCCATGAATAGAGAAAGAACAAGGATTAGTACCTGAGACTAGTAGCTTTCCATCTCTGATGTGGCGCCCAAGAGAATAATGATGAGGAGGAGTGGCTTCAGCTGTTTGCTTAGGAGGACAGGGAAAGCTGGGGTTTTACCTTTATGCCTTGCTTCCTGAAAAAGCTTCTATGCAATAAGTCTTTCTCAAATGGAGTTCCCTGTAGAAGATGCAGGGTAACTGCCCTATTCCCTAAACAAGCTTTTCTTACCCTACACTGAGACGTAAGGAGATGGTACTGCAACAGGGTGCAGCCAACAGAGGGGCCCCAAATAGGGATTTGGAATGGGGTCCAGAACTCAGAGTGTCCAGGAAATATTAGGATGTCCTCACCACCCCCGCAACAGGTGTGAGCTGGGGGAAGGGACACATGGAGCAGGGCCATTGAGAGCTGTTTTGCATAGCAACAGCTTTGCAGCTAATCTCTGGTGTGGTCATTTAACATATCTATAACCTTTAACTGGTTACATAGATATGTTAAATAGCTGTGGTCACGCTCTGAAGCAGGAGGATGGAAGTAACTTCCCCACCAAGACATAACTGGGGGGCTGGTCCCCCCGAGTTACGGCACCTGCATGAGAGCTTGGAGATGATTGGCACCATGACATGGGGCCACACCTCCCCAGACTCACGAAAGCAGCCTAGTAAAGCTGGAAGGATATGAGAGTGCTGGCAAGTGTAGCGAATTGTGGGAGGAGTCGGAAATGGGGCTGCAGAGGAGGATTGGCATGGATATTTAAACCCAGACGCGGCAGCCATTGGAGGGAGAACCACATGGCTTTGGCAGAGTGGAAACTCCTGCAGCCCTGTGAGAGAGGATCACCATGCAGCTTTAGCAGAGAACCCCCAGTCAGCTTTGGCAGAGTGACGACCCCCTTCCCGCAGCCCTGGGAGGGAGAACCACGTGGCTTTGCCAGAGTGGAGACTCCTGCAGCCATTGTGCCGAGAGGACCATGCGGCTTGGGCAGTGGAGAGAGAACCTCTCGACTTTGCCAGAGTGGGGACCCCTGCAAATTTAGAAGGAGAAACCACCACCCAGCTTTAGCAGAGATTCTGGTGACACAGCTGATGGTGCCGGGAACCGAGGGAGGCCTCCCAGCAGAGCATGGATTACTGGCAAGAACCGGGGGTGCCTGAGCCACGGACTTCTATTTCTTTTCCTGAGATACAGTACTCTGGACTGGGCAAAGGAGGAAGGAAGGACTGTGTGTGTTCGTGGGTGTTTTAAGGGACTTTGGGATTTTGATGAAGACATTAGGTCACTACTTTAAGTTTGTATAGCATTAAATAAACACTTCCTTTCCTATTCACGAATCTCTGGCACTGAGAGACATCTTTCCTATAGACAGCAGAAATAACGGACCTGGGGGTTTCTTTCAGTAATAGTATATCATCCCAGGCCCCCCCTTGTTGTTCTGTAACAGTACACCATTGGCCTGTAGCATTTCTGAATTATCTTTTGGCTTAGAGAGGACAGGATCAGCTCTCTTTATTAAAGTTTGGAGTCTTCCCACTGCTTATCGACTCCTGTCCTCCAGTCCTCTGTCGCTGCTGCCTGTTGCCTCTGCCTGTCACCTCATCTCTACCTTGCCTCCTCTTATGGAGGAGTGGGTGGAGGCAGGCTCTGCCCTCTGGCAACACATGGTCAGAGACTGGGGTGGAAGTGCAGAGGCAACTGGCCCAGCTGTACCTCCTCGCCCTGGTTAGATTCCCTCTCTGGTTTGTAGAGTCAGCCTCTGTTCCCTGGGCCTTGTGCTGTAATTTGAAAATTCATACTTCTTTATGTAAGACTTCCTGCTTTTAGTGATGTCAGAATTGCAGAGGAAAGCAGAACCAAGTGCATGTCATTTGCATTATTGTATTAAGAATTCCCTTAACTGCAGTGATTTCCCTTTTTTATTTGGGGTATTGTCTGGGGAATTTTCAAAGCCTAAAATCAGATTTTCCTCTGGGGATCTACAGAAGTACCTGAACATGCATCTAGACAGAGTAAATAATAGGGTTTTTTTTTTCTATTGAGAAAAAGTTGCTGACATCATAAACTGTTGTCATATAAAACATTACACTGGTGACCTGGCACATGATTTGACAGGCTGGAGAGCTTGGGTGCAGCAACCCTGTTGCTCTGAAATGGGAAATAGAAAAATAGTTATGGAGTCACTGTAAGGGTGATTGCATGACTTCTGCATCAACCCAAGGGCCATGTTCAGTCCTGTTGTTAAATTAGGGGTCCCAAAGTTGGCCAGAAAATATGATTATATTCACATCTAGTAACTAGAATGCATGCAAACCATCCTTTCAATGTTAGCTATTTGTGTTTTACTTTTTTGCATTTTTTAAAGATTTTGTTTGTTTGTTTAGAGAAAGGGGAAGGGAAGGAGAAAGAGAGGGAGAAAAATATCAATGAGTGGTTGCCTCTCACTCACCCCTACTGGGGACCTGGCCCACAACCCAGGCATGTGCCCTGATCGAACTGGTGACCTTTTGGTTTACAGGTCAGCACTCAATCTACTGAACCACACCAGCCAGGACTATTTGTTTTTTAAATTAATATTTTTTTAAGATTTTGACCAAAGTTACTTGACTAATGCTAAGAATTTTATCATCATCCCTCTTAGAAAGTAGGCTTGGGGGAGTTATTGTTTAATGAGTTTCAGTCTGGGATGTTGAAAAGCTCTGGGCGTGGATGATGGTGATGATTGCACATCATGAATGTACTTAATGCCCCTGAACTCCAGTTAAAGTGGTTAACATTAGGGTGGTCAATGACGAGGGCTGGGAAAGAATTCATAAAGAGAAGAAAGTGTAGAAAGTAAAGTTTTGTGGGGGTTTTTTTGTTTGTTTTTTAAATAAGGGATTTTTTTTAAAGGTTTTATTTATTTATTTTTTAGAGAGGGAAGGGAGGGAGAAAGAGAGAAAGAAACATCAATGTGCAGTTGCTGGGGGCTGTGGCCTGCAACCCAGGCATGTGCCCTGACTGGGAATCAAACCTGCGATACTTTGGTTTGCAGCCCACGCTCAATACACTGAGCTACGCCAGCCAGGACGAAAGTAAGGTTTTATTAACTCTCCAAGAAAGGAGAGAGGCATGGTGTGGAGGAATACACCAGCACTGAGGGGTGGGGCTTTGAGCTTTTATTGGATTATAACTGGATTAAAGGGTTTAGGGTACCGTTTTTTTGGCCCCTGGGATGTTCTAACACAAGGCTGCAATTTACTCCAATGTTATTTTCTGCCTGTGGCTATAGGGAGTAGTTAGTTCTGTTCTTGCTTTCCAGTCATTTCCTGTCTTGGGGCCACAGGCTCAGATGAATAAAATGATAGTCACATTTAACAAGGTCATAGGCCTGCTCAGCAAATGGCACCACAATAGCAAATGATGCAGATTTGTCCTTTCAGTTAAGATGGTAAATTTTATGTTATGCATATTTTACCACAATAAGACATTTAGAGGAGATGGAAAAAAATAGGTTAGACTTTGCTAGGGTGGAACCAAGGTTTTGCCCAAATTATAACTCCCTGCGATTTTCTTTTTCTTTTGTATTGAGGAGTAGCATACCTAGAGTAAAGAATGTGTAGTGCATTAATCTTAGTCTCAGCTGTACAGTTCATTGAGCTTTTACGTGTGTTTGTGTCTGTATAACACCACCCAGTCAAGATGCGGAACATTCGAGCGCCCAGGAGTTTCCTTCCTACTCAGTAACTCCCCCGGCTGGTAATCTCTGTTTTGACTTCTACTAACCAGGCAGTATAAATTCTTTTGTGTCTCCGGTTTCTTTCACTTAGGATAATGTATTTGAGATCCATCCACTTATTGGTATATTCATAATTTTTAAAAATTGCTTGAACTTTCTATTGTATACTCTACTGCTATTTAATTTACCCCCTCTCCTGTTGAGGAACAATTTGGGTTGTTCCATTTTGGGGCTATCATCAATAAAGCTTCTGTGAACATTCTTTTGATGAACCTGTGTACTCACTCCTCTTGGGTATATATCTAGGAGTAGGACTGCTGATTACTAGGGTGTAAATGTTCAGCTTTGGTAGACATTGCCTGTTTTCCAAAATGGTTTCCAAAATGTATGCACTCCCGTCAGCAGAGCACGAGAGCTCCAATCGTTCTACCACCTCACTGACACTTGCTATCAGTGTACTTTTCTCTTTTGGGCTATTCTAGGGGTATGTAGCACCCTGAGATATAAACAATGCAAAAGTAGAAACTGTCTTTTTAAATTCTGAAAATCGTTAAACTCCTAATTCTCAGTAAATGACCCTGAAGACAGTGGAGGAAGGTGGACCAGGGCCTTTGGGCACCTGCCAGTGCAGTGGGCAGGGGCTGCCCATTTCGAGTCTCAGTTGATCTGAAGGCTTTTACATATGTTTTTCTACAAATGTCAGATGTATTTGTAATGGCTCTGGGCATTGCACCTCCCTGTCTCTGGTGTTCTAGACCAGCAATTTTCAACCCTTTCCATCTCATGACACACATAAACACTAAAATTCTGTGGCACACGAAAAAAATTTTTTTTGTTGATCTGACAAAAAAAACAGGTATAATCTTGATTCATTCACACTGGACAGCTGTCATTGTGTTGACTGTTGTCATTTTTTTTATTTGACATTCTATAAGAAAAGAGGTCCATGCCCCTGACTAAGTAGTCAGATACTGTATGTTTTACAAATTCTTGTGGCACACCAGTTGAAAATCCCTGTCCTAGAACTATTCCTCTTCAGCAATATCCTTTAAAGAAGACTAACAATAGTTGGGAAAACTTATTTGTAGTTTTCTCATTAAACTTGAATGTAATTTTCCTGGACCAGATGTGTGATATCACTTAGGGGTCCCCCTCTTTTTTTTCAGCAGCAGATGAAACAATTTTATTTCACAGTTATCTTTAAAACTGCAAAGACACTGTTCTTTTTTTTTTCCTTTTCATTGAATTTATTGGGATAACACTGGTTAACAAAATTATACAAGTTTCAGGTGCACAGTTCTACAACACATCATCTTTGCACTGCATTGTGTGTTCACAACACCCACGTCAAGTCTCCATCCATCACCATTTATCCCCTATACCCTCCTTCCCCTCCCCCACCACCCTCAGCTATCACCACACTGTTTTCTATGTCCATGAGTATTTCCTTTTTCACTCAACCCCTCCAACATCACCCCAAACCAGCCTTCAGGCCTCACCCCAGACAGCTGTCAGCCTGCTCTCTATGAGTCTGTCTCTATTTTACTTGTTAGTTCATTTTGTTTATTAGATTCTATATATGAGTGAAATCATATGGTACTTGTCTTTTTCTGACTGGCTTATTTAACTTAACATAGTTAAGTTCATAGTTAAGCTCTCCAAATTCATCCATGCTGTTGCAGAGGGTAAGATTTCCTTCATTTCTATGGCCAAGTAGTATTCCACCGTGTAAATGTATTACAGCTTTGTTATCTACACATCTACTGATGGGCCCTGGGACTGCTTCTAGATCTTGGCTATTATATGTAATGCTGCAATGAACATAGGGGTGCATTTATATTCTTTGAATCAGTGTTTTGGGTTTCTTAAGATATATTTCCAGAAATGGAATTGCTGGGTCATAAGGCAGTTCACTTTTAATTTTTTGCAGAAACTCCATACTGTTTTCCACAGTGGCTACACCAATCTGCATTCCCACCAACAGTGCACAGGGGTTCCCTTTTCCCTGTGTCCTTGCCAACACTTATTGTTTGTTTATTTATTAATGGTAGCCATTCTGACAGGTGTGAGGTGATATCTCATTGTAGTTTTAATTTGTATTTGATGATTAGAGACATTGAGCATGTTTTTCATATGTCTGTTGGCCATCTGTGTATATATTCAAGCTCTCTGCCCATTTCTTAACTGGATTGTTTGTTTCTTTGATGCTGGGTTGTATAAGTTCTTTATAAATTTTGGATATTAACCCCTTATCAAGATGTATGGGCAAATATTTTCTCACATTCAGTGGCTTTTCTTTTTATTTTGTTGATGGCTTCTAAGACACTATGTTCTTCACATAAAAACATTAGTACAGATAACAATACTTTCTAGAATATCATTACATAGACCCCTTCAAAGAAAAATGCATCCCATTATATGGTTTCAGTGACATTGCTTGGGAAAAACTCACACCTGGACTGATTCCTAAAACATAGCATTTCACCACTGCCTCTTTTGGTTCAAAGTATAGACCATTGTTATCAGGACAGGTTTCTGTGTTCTTCTTCACATTGGATGATACACATAAAGACAGGGGATTATCACTTAATGCCTTTCATGCAGGCTCATCAGCAGGTTGAGCAGGCTATGCCTCTCTCTGTGGCCTTTCTTCAAGACCCAGGAACAAAGACACATTATCAACATCATACATCATAAACTCCAGGTCTTCACCAGCAAATCCAATGGAAATGTTCTTTGTAGTCAGGTCCTGTTCCGCAGGAAGTGTCTTTCTTCTTTTTTCTTTTTTTTAAATTTTTTTAAAGATTTAATTTGTTTATTTTTAGAGAGGGAAGGGAAGGAGAGAGAGAGAGAGAAACATCAATGTGCAGTTGCTGGGGGTCATGGCCTGCAACCCAGGCATGTACCCTGACTGGGAATCGAACCTGCGACACTTTGGTTCACAGCCTGTGCTCAATCCCCTGGAAGTGTCTTTCATAAAGCACAGAGACCACACTTAACCAGTTCATTCAAACTGTATTCAATAGACTCAGACACATGTCTGTCCAAGCAAGTATGGGCTCCAAAGGACATAGTTCTGCAGTCAAAACAGATGGGGAGACTTGGAAAATATGGGGATCCATATTATCATAACCAGCAATAAGCAGCCCAACACCGTGTGGTCTTTGGCCTTCTCTTTGCACTGGTATCTGGCTCTTGCTTCCAATTAGAGGTAAAAGACATGACACAGGAAGAGATCTGTCAAATACAAATCTGGAATCCAACACTCCTGGTGCATAAAATTACACAACATTCTAGCATCAGCATAAGTCCTGCAGTTGAGATACCAATATAGTTGTCAACAGGGAGAACTTTTTCTGAGGAGCTGCAGGCTCTGACTGTGCTGTCTCCAATGCCCCACTGCCTCTCTCCTGTTCAGCCCAGAGTTGCTTAATGGGTGTCCCCCTCTTAAACTTCAATTTCTTTCAACAAATGTTTGTTCTCCCTTTCCATGACAGACAAGAAAGCAGGAAAGGAGTTAGGGGTTCTGCTCTCTGTTGTTCATTAAAAGTGTTCCCTGGCCTCCAAAACAGTTCCTTCTTCCCTTTGAACACATTGTCTATATGAGATTGTATACAGGGTACTTTGCATTGAGCATAGGGTGGATATTCAGGTCTTTTCTACATCTTCCATTTGCTTCCTCCAGACATATATTTAAGTTAATTCTCTTGTCCTTGGATTTTTTTGGTGCATTGTCATGTCCTGACTTTTGTACATCTCAAAGCTCTTTTTTTATAGGCTCCTGCTTTTCTAAAAAAACAATTTCCAGGAAAGCAGGGTTTTAAAGAATTTATTATTTAAAGTGTGACATGATGGGTAATATCCACCCATGAACTTACAGTATTCTTTGAAATGATGATAGAAGATCATCCTCAGACCTGTTAATGATCACACAGGTCATGCTCCTCCAAGAGCTATTGCTGCATCTAGCCCCCAGGCAGGTGGGACTGCTCAGTCACTCACATAATCTGGAGTTCTCCTCACTGAAAGTACATCTCTTCATCCTCTCTTTTTCCCTCCATCTCTCTCTTAGCTCAAGAGGGCCAGTAGTGAGGACATGCTCAACAAACCAGGAAGTACCACCACTTCTGGTGTAGTTCGACTGAAAAAGACTTCCACAGCCGGAACCATCTCCGAGCTTGCTGAGAGTCGCCTAAGGAGCCACCCAGGTAGGAGGCATCCCAGTCAGAGGGCTCATGTTCAAAGGGCTCTGGTTGGAGAAATCCAGGCTGAAGGGACCCGGACAGGCCATTCGTCTTGGCTGTGTGGAAGTACTTCGATGATGAATGGGTCCCTTCCTTGTCAGATGTGTATTGAGCACTTGCTCAGGCCAGGACGTGTTTCAGGTAAAGACATCCTGCCCATGGGAGTTTATATCTAGTGGGGAGACAGACAAGAAAATAAAGGTCATGTGGAGTGTCATGGTTCCCTCTGTCCTTGTGGTTGTTCATCTGTTATCATAAGTGTGTGACATCCAGGCCAAGCAACATATGTTCTGGGGCTGTCTTGGTGTGACATTTATGGGATGAGTGCTGGAGCCAATCCTGCAGGCCCCTCACATGTGCAGGGCACACTGTTCTATGGCAAAGTGGGATAGTCATCACATAAAGGCCAGTCTGAGTAGCTTAGATGGCAGTGGCCACTGGAACTATGAAATTTCTCAGTGTTTCTTTTTGAGAAACAGAAAAGGTGTTTTAAACATTATATTTTAGTTCAGAGCATGGGAAATTTAAAACATCAAAGAACGGAGGAGTGACATAAAAGAAATGGCAGCATGAGAAGTTCCCCTGGTCTCTCCTCTTGAAGTCACAAAAATTTGAATAGCAATAATCCAAAAAAGGATTCCCTGTTCAAAACACAAACACATTTGAGAGGTCTACACACTGAAACATCTGAAGTTGGGCGAGTTGGAGGGAGCAGGGGAGGTAGGGAGGGAGAAGAGCGGAGACAGGTGCCACAGACACAGCCCAGAGCTCATTGCAGGTCCTGGGAGAGGGAAGTATTAGATGGCTGTCTGCACTGCCTATACCGGGAGGAGCAGAGAGGTACAGTGAGTTGAGCATTCCTGATGGAGGGATTGGTATGCATTGTGCCTGAACCCTGTCACCTGGGCAGAGATGGAGTGCAGAGGTGCAGTCATGGTTGTCTGGTGGCTGCTGCTATCGGGCAGAAGAACAAAGCCCCAGAGCCCAGCTGCCTCCTTTCACCTGCCCAGAGCTATTAGCGGGCCCCAGGAGGAACTATACCAGCAGTGAGTGTTGAGCTACAGAGTATGTTATCTGCAGCCCTGAGAACTGGAGAGGCAGAAGCAGAAGTGTTTTACTCTGAGCAGCACATACATGCTGTGGCTGATTGCAATGATTGGGTGAAAATACAAAGGGGAAGCAGCTGAGGTCCTGTAGCCACCATTACTGGGAGGAGAACAAATCCACAAATGCACCAACAAGCATCTCACAACTCACCCCATCCCCACCCATAGCACTAGAATTTCACAGTCTTGGAGCCACATTGCCCACCACATCCCCTGCACAGGTGGAGCTCTGAAACAGGCGAGCTGTCCCACTCCCAGGGCAATACAGTTCATTTTCTTCCATCTCGAAGAGATCCAGGAAGCCTGAGCAGTGCAAGGAAAACAAAAACTTGTGCTTTGGTGCCACCTACTGGAAAACAAAAGAAAGATTTCTCCTTATCAAACTACTATATAGAGAAGTGCCACTCTTTAAATAAAAAGAAAAGCACAAATTCCAGTTAAGATGGCAGCACAAGTAAATGTGGTCCTTTAATCCTCCCATAACACATCAAAATTACAACTAAACTACAGAACAACCATCATAGAACTGCCTGAAATCTAGCTGAATGGAAGTCCTACAACTAGGAAATTAAAGAAGCAACATCAACACTGGTAGAAGGGTGGAGATGTGGAATGGCACTGTCCCATACCCACAAGTAGTGGATAAAAATCCGGAGGGATATCTCTGCTGCAGAGTTCCCCGCTGCGGAGCAAGGGATCCCAGCACCACATGAGGACCCCCTCCCATAGTTCCAGTGTCAGGAAGAGATGTCCCCATAATTTATGGCTGTAAACACCAGCAGGGATCGAGGTTGAGGAAGATAAAGGCTTCTGGAGTCCTAAGAAGTTCCTTTTAAAGGGCCTGTGCACAGACTTGGACTCATTCCCTCTGAGTTCCAGTGACATGTACACCAGCCCACAGTGTCCACGGTGTTATGGATGAGATATGAGACAAATTCACGTGGACTACCAAGTCCTGTGGAGGAAAAGGGATGACACGGCTACTCTCTCAAGAGGAGAGCCCCTCAACTCTTGACAGGTTTTTATTGGGTTTCATTTTGCACAGGAATACAGGTAAAACTCATTAATCATTGTCAGGCAGTAAGATCAAACAATAGATAGCATACAAAGAACTATGAGGGCCTATTCTGAGTCAGGGTCTGTTAGCTAAAGGGCTACAAAACTTTGGGAAACAAACTCATTTCCTGCTTAGACCCTTATCATTTAATTGAGAGCATTCTTAGCAAAGCAGGTTTCACAGGATTTTATGTATTCTTTTTCAAGCCTGATCACCTGGGGAACCCGTCCTTTCCAGCACAGGGCTATACCACCCTCTGTCATTGTTTCAAGCTTAAGTCAGGCAGGGGAAGTAAGGCAGCCAAGAGATTAGGAGATTTCTTGCAGACAGAATGAGAATTCAGGCTATGTCAAAGCCGAGGGGCGAGGGTCCATCACCCTCTTTTGCTGTAGCCCCTAAGTCCTTCCTTGGTGCCTCCACATGATCGTGCCTGTCTTAGGTCATTCCCCTCTTGGGGAATCTTACCTGTCATTGGCTAACCGATCAAGCATTGGGGGCCAGTTATGGATGAAGTAAAAGGAGCAGAAGTGGCGCTCCTGCCATGGAGATAAGCTTTGTCTCCTTAGTGGCTTATGGTCCGAAGGTTGCTCACTCAGCCTTAGCCATGAGGGGGTTACAGCTCCTGAAACCAGGCAGGGCAGTTCCCAACATTCTAGTACTGAGGCAACAGCTCAAAAGGCACCAGGGACATACGGGAGGAACTGAATTATCTGGCATCAGGGCAAGAGCTGGAGGGGTGAGGGGTGGAGCACAGCTTTCTGTCAGACAAAAGTGCTGGCAGAGGCCATTGTTCCTTTTCTGAGACCTGTCCCCACACAGAGTTTGCAGGTGGGTGCTATATCTGAATCTCCTGGCAAATACTGCCCCATCCAATTTGTAGGTTCACTCATGCTGTTTCCAGTGACTTTTCCGTACAAATGGCCTATGTTGGCTCATACTTTAGACTTTCCTAAAATCTCTCAGACAAGAAGGATTTGGCCTTAGTATGCCCCATACCTCTCACTAAGTGGACCTCAGCCCAGCATTGGTAGCAACCAGTCTTGGTTCATAGCTTGGTCTCTCCTGGGCACCTCCAAGCCCAGCACAGTAGCAGCCATCAGAAGACTGCTCTGTAGCTCATGCCAGCTTGCCTTGGGAAGAACACAGGTGATGGTAGACCTTGGTTTGCACCTCCCAGAAGGCCACAGAGCCAGTCCACCCAATGGACAGCTTCAGACCAAGTTGAGTGTCACCACTCAACCACTCCCATAGGTGACACACTCAAGGGGAGGACTCAACAGGCACCAGAGCCCTGCTGAAGTAAGTCCTGCTCTGTGGGTTGGGCCCCTGCACAGCTGATATTCCACAGTGGTTGGTGGTCACAACCAGTTCTTGCAGCTGATTGGCCTGGGGGTAAATACCTCTCATTGATGTGCCAACAGCAATTAAGGCTAACTACAACAGGAAGGGATACACAGCCCACACAGAGTGGGGCACATCTGGAGTGCCCAACTTGGGTGATCAGGAAGGCTGTGCCACTGGACCCCACAGGACACCTACTACAAAAGGCTACTCTATCAAGCCTGAGAGACATAGAAGCTCTACCTAACACATAGAAAGAAACACAGGGAGGCTGCCAAATTGAGGAGACAAAGAACATGTCCCAATGAAAGTACAAAACAAAACTCCAGAAAAAGAAATAAGCAAAATAGAGACAAGTAATCTACTAGATGGAAAGTTTAAAACACTGCTTACAAAGATGGTCAGTGAACTTAGTGAGAACTTCAACAGCATAAAAAAGGACATAGATACCAAAAAAAAGAACCAGTCAGAAATGAAAGATACACTAACTGAAATGAAATCATTTACAGGGAATCATCAGTAGAGTAGATGATGTTGAGAATCAAATAAGCAGTTTGGAGTTAGGTAGCAGAAAACATCCAATCAGAACAGCAAAAATAGAAAAGACTCCAAGAAAATGAAGATAGTGTAAGGAGCCTGTGGGATAACATTAAGCATGCCAACATTGGCATCATGGGGGTGTCAGAGGATAGAGAGAGAGCAAGAAATTTTGAAAACCTATTTGAAAAAAATGACAGAAAATGTCTCCAACCTGGTGAAGGAAAATAGACATACAAGTTCAGGAAGCACAAAGAGTCCTGAACAAAATAAACTTAAAGTGGCCCACACCAAGATACTTCATAATTAAAATGGAAATGGTTAAAGACAAAGAAAGAATGTTAAAAGCAGCAAGAGAAAAGCAGAGAGTTACCTAGAAGGGAGCTCCCATAAGAATATCAGCTTATTTCTCAACAGAAACTTTGCAGACCAGAAGGGATTGGCAAGAAATATTCATAATGATGAAAAGCAGGGACCTACAACCAAGATTGCTCTACTGAGCAAAGCTATCATTTGGAATCAAAGGACAGATAGCTTCACAGACCAGAAAAAACTAAAGGAGTTTAGTTTTACTACCAGACCAGTATTATATAAAATGTTAAAGAGTGTTATTTAAGAAGCATAAAAAGATAGAAAATATGAACATTATAATGTCAACAAATACATATCTATCAACAATAGAACCTAAAAAGCAAAATAAATAAACTAGCATAACAAAAACAGACTCATAAATACAGAGAACATTTTGATGGTTGGCAGATGGGAGGGGGGTTGGAGGGACAGGGAAATGGGTAGGAAAGGTGAAAGGATTAAGATGTACAAATTTTTGCTTGTTACAGAATAGTTATAAGGATGTGAGGTACAGCATAGGGGGATATACAGTATTTTTTTTTACTATCAGACAGACTCCCCCCCCCCAAATTTGGGAGGAAAATGGGGGCACGTCTTATAGTCTGAATGTAGCTTACCTGGCTTGCTGTTGGGGGGTGGGGAGCAGGGTCACAGGTTATTAAATATTTTACCATATTTTTTTGCTTCAAAAATTTTTTTCCTATTTTCCTCCTCTAAAACCTAGGTGTGTCTTATAGTCCTAAAATATGGTAGTCAATAATAATCTAATATCTATTTATGGTGTCAGATAGGTACAAGATTTACACTTGAAACTAATTTAATATTGTATCTCAACTGTAATCGAAAAATAAAAATGATTTAAGTAAATAATGTGTGTTTTAAAAAAGTAGATTTCATTTCCATAGATGCCTAGGCAAAGAAGGATTCCATCAATTACCCTGAATAACCAAGTTAATGAGGCAACTCAGAAAGAAAATTTAAAATCTCCAGAAAATAAACTTAAAGACATGGAAACATGTGATTTAAATGACAGGGAATTCAAGGTTGCAGTTCTGAAGAAATTCAACAAGCTGTAAGGAAATATATGTACACAGTTTAATGAAGTCAGATATAAAATCAATGAACAAAAGGAATACTTTACCAAAGAGATTGAAACTTTTAAAAAGAACCACATAGAAATTTTAGAGATGAAAACCTCAATAAAAAAAAATAAAGAGTGAACTAGCATGCCAAGGTAATAGAGCTCATGAGATGCAGGAAAGAATTAGTGATATTGAAGGTAGAAATCTAGAAACGATGCATGTGGGAGAAGAGACTTTAGAGTTTAAAAAAAATGAAATAACTTTACGAGAACTCTCTGACTCCATCAGAAAGAGCAATAAGAATAATGGGTCTACCAGAAGAAGAGCAGGAGAAGGTATTAGAACTGATTCAAACAAATTGTTGATGAGAACTTCCCAAACCTATGGAAGGAGCTAGATCCTTTAATCTGAGAAGCAACCAGAACACCTAATTATCCAAATCCAAAAAGGCCATCTCTAAAGCACATTATACCAAAACTTTCAAAAATTAATGACAAAGAATTCTCAAGGCAGCTAGGAAAAAGATGAAGGAAACCCCATAGATTATTATCAAAATTTTTCAGCAGAAACCCTACAAGCTAGGAATCATATATTCAAACTATTGAAAGAGAGAAATTACCAGCCAAAAATAATATATCCAGCAAAGTCATCCTTTAGATATGAAGGAGAAATAAAGACTTTTCCACACAGATAAAGGCTGAGGAAATTTAGAACTACAAGACCTCCATTAGATGAAATACTGAAGGGGGCTATTATAACTGAAACAAAAGACAAAAGGACACAAAATTGTGAGTAAAATGACAGACAGAAGCTGGATATTGCAGTCCTTGTTTAGAACAAGGTATTATATGCTTAAATATAACATAAGGGTTAAAGTAGGTAAGAACATTTTTTAAAAGAGAAGAAAAGAGCTACTGCAACTCAGAAACAAATTCAGCATACACAGGGATACTTGGTGATGGAAACATAAAAGGGAAAGGGTAAAGCTCTAAATTTGCAAAGAGGAATGGAGATAAGATGCATTCAGAACAAAAAAAGAACTACTGAATATATGAAACTTTCTTTTGCATAAACCTAACCACGCATCAAAAAATCCAGAACTGAGACACATAATATCACAAAAGAAAGGGGAAAAAATCATAGGATACCACCAAATTAAAAAGACAGAAAAGGGAGAATAACAATGAAGACACATAGCTACCAGAAAAAAAAAGATAAATTGACTATAGGAAGTCCTCATACATCAATAATCACCATAAATGTAAATGGACTGAACTCAGCAACTGAAAGGGACAGAGTAGCAGACTGGATCAGAAAACAAAACCCAATCACACACTGCTTTCAGGAAACACATCTCAGCTGCAGGAACAGATAGATACTCAAAGTGAAGGGGTGGAAAATGATTCTCCAAGCAGATGGCATCCAGAGAAGAGTAGGTGTAGCCATACTTATATCTGACAAAATAAATTCCAAGATAAAAAAGGTAATAAGAGATGAAGGTGGACATTTTATAATGATAAAGGGGACAATACATCAAGAAGACAGAAGAGTTCTCAATACATATGCACCCAATAAGGGAGCACTAAAATATATAATGCAACTACTACCAGAACTAAAGGGGAAAAAAAAACACAATTAGGTATGTTTTTCTCATGTGTTGACAAGCCATCCACAGTGTTCCGTGCTCATTGCCAACCGGGGGAAGCTGTGAACACCAGGATACACGAAGGAGATTACACCACTGAATCTCACAAATATTCTACCACAGAAGTTCACACCATAATTACAGGGAATCAGAACAGATCAAATTAACAAACAAGAAGAAAAAAGAAGAAACCCACGAACAATGAGAAAACAAAGGAACAACCCCCAATTGAAGGGAAACGAGGAAGCCTCAGGAAAAATGCTAAATGAAATAGAGGCAACTCAACTATCAGATAGTGAGTTCAAAACAATGATTACCAGGAAGTTCAATGAACTCACATTGAGCATTCAGAAATTAGAGGGAAACTACATCAATCTCACTGCAAACTATATAAACATGAAAAAGGAAATAGAAACTCTCAACAAAGGTCAAGAGGAAATGAAGAATACAATTTCTAAACTGAAGAACACAGTAGAAGGAATGAAAAGCAAGATCGATGAAGCAGAAGATCGGATCAGTGAGCTGGAGGACAAAGTAGAAAACAACATCCAGAAAGAGCAAGAAAAGGAAAAGAGGCTCAGAAAGAATGAAGAGGGATTAAGAGAAATGCAAGACAACATGAAACGTAATAATATCCATATAATAGGGATACCAGAAGGAGAAGAAGAAGAGCAAGGGATCGAAAACCTAGTTGAACAAGTAATGAAGGAGAACTTCCCTAATTTGATGAGAGAAAAAGTCACACAAATCCAGGAAACACAGAGAGTCCCAATCAAGAGGAACCCAAAGAGGCCCACCTCAAGACACATCATAATTAAAATAGCAAAATTTCAAGACAAAGAGAGAATCTTAAAGGCAGCAAGGGAGAAAAAGGAAGTAACATACAAGGGAGCCCCAATAAGGCTAACAGCTGACTTCTCAATGCAAACACTTCAAGCCAGAAGAGAATGGCAAGAAATACTCCAGGTAATGAGAACCAGAGGTCTGCAACCAAGGCTACTATATCCAGCAAGGCTCTCGATCAAGATAGAAGGCCAAATAAGAAGCTTCCCAGACAAAAGAAGTCTAAAAGAATACACCTCGACCAAACCAGCTCTGCAAGAGATCCTAAAGGGACTGCTTTAAGGAAGGGAAGGAAAAGATCGAGAGAGAGAGAGAGAGAGAGAGAGAGAGAGAAGAACACACGTACATAAAAGAAAATGAATAAGTACCTATCAATAATAACCTTAAACGTAAATAGATTAAATGCTCCAATCAAAAGACACAGAATAGCTGAATGGATAAGAAAAAATGACCCACATATCTGCTGTTTACAAGAGACCTGCCTCAGGATAAAAGACCTACACAGGCTGAAAGTGAAGGGCTGGAAACAAATCTTCCAAGCAAATGGACAGGAAAAAAAAGCCAGGGTAGCAATACTCATATCAGACAAAATAAACTTCCAAAAAAGGACCATAAAGAGAGACCCAGAAGGTCACTTCATAATACTCAAAGGAAGAATCCATCAAGAAGACATAAATATTGTAAATATATATGCACCCAACATAGGAGCACCCAAATAATAAAAAAAAATCTTAGAGGACTTCAAGAAAGATATGGACAGCAACACAATTATAGTGGGAGATTTTAACACCCCACTATCAAAAATGGACAGATCTTTTAAACAAAATATCAACAAAGATATTGTGGCATTGAACAATACCCTTGATGAAATGGACTTTACTGATATATACCGAGCCCTCCATCCAAAAGAAGCTAAATATACATTCTTTTCAAATGTACACGGAACATTCTCAAAGATAGACCACATGATAGGACACAAAACAAGCCTCAAGAATTTCAAGAAAATTGAAATCATACCAAGCATTTTCTCAGACCACAAGGGACTGAAGCTAGAAACCAACCCGAAGGGAAAAAACCAAAAACACTCAAAATCATGGAGATTAAATAGCATGCTATTAAACAATGAATGGGTCAAGAATGATATTAGGGAAGAAATCAAAAGGTTTCTGGAAACAAATGAAAACAAACTCACAACAACCCAAAACTTATGGGACACAGCCAAGGCAGTCCTGAGAGGGAAGTTCATAGCGATACAGACCCACCTAAAAAGGTTAGAAACATTCCAAACACACAACCTAACCCTACGTCTACAAGAACTCGAGGAACAACAACAAAGGCAACCCAGAGCAAGCAGAAGGAAGGAAATAACCAAGATCAGAGCAGAATTAAATGACATAGAGACTAAGCACAATTCTAAGGATCAATGAATCCAAGAGCTGGTTCTTTGAAAAGATAAACAAAATCGGCAAGCCTTTAAGAAGACTCATCAAGAAAAAAAGAGAGAAGACCCAAATAAACACAATCAGAAATGAAAGAGGAGAGATTACAATAGATACCACAGAAATACAAAGGATTGTAAGAAATTACTACAAAGAACTGTATGCCAAGAAATTTGAAAACCTAGGTGAAATGGACAAATTTCTAGAAAAAATATAATCTTCCAAAACTCAATGAAAAAGAAGTAGAAAGCCTGAGCAGACCAATAACAACAAAAGAAATTGAAGCAGTAATCAAAAAACTCCCAACGCACAAAAGCCCTGGACCAGATGGTTTCACAGGAGAATTCTACAAAGCATTTAAGGAAGAGCTAACCCCTATCCTTCACAGACTATTCCAAAAAATCCAAAAAGATGGGAGTCTCCCAAACTCTTTTTATGAGGCCAACATCATCCTAATTCCAAAACCAGATAAAGACACAACAAAGAAAGAAAACTTCAGGCCAATATCACTGATGAACATTGACACTAAAATTCTCAACAAAATATTGGCAAACTGCATCCAACAATGCAGTAAAAAGATCATACACCATGACAAAGTGGGATTCATTCCAGGGATGCAAGGATGGCTCAATATTCGCAAGTCAGTAAATGTAATACATCACATAAACAAAAGCAAAGACAAAAACCACATGATAATATCAATTGATGCAGAAAAGGCATTTGACAAGGTACAGCACCCATTCATGATAAAAACACTCGGCAAGGTGGGAATAGAGGGAGCACTCCTCAACCTAATAAGGGCCATATATAAGAGACCTACAGCCAACATCATACTCAATGGGCAAAAATTAAAATCTTTTCCACTAAGATCAGGAATAAGACAAGGCTGTCCACTTTCACCACTTCTGTTCAATATAGTACTGGAAATTTTAGCCACAGCAATCAGACAAGAAAAAGAAATAAAAGGCATCCAAATCGGAAAGGAGGAAACAAAACTGTCACTGTTTGCAGATGACATGATAGTATACATAGAAAATCCTATAGACTCTACCCAAAAAACTGCTTGACCTAATAAATGAATTTGGCAAAACAGCGGGATACAAAGTCAATATCCAGAAATCAAAGGCATTTCTGTATACCAACAATGAAACAGCAGAAGCAGAAATCAAGGAAAAAAATCCCATTTCAAATAGCAAAAAAGAAAAAATAAAATATCTGGGAATAAACCTAACCAAAGAGGTAAAAGACCTGTATTCAGAAAACTATATAACACTCAGGAAAGAAATCAAGGAAGACACAAACAAATGGAAACATATACCGTGTTCATGGATTGGAAGAATTGATATCATCAAAATGTCCATACTACCCAAAGCAATTTACACATTCAATGCAATTCCTATTAAAGTACCAATGGCATATTTCACAGACATAGAACAAACACTTCAAAAATTTATATGGAATTATAAACGACCCCGAATAGCTGTGGCAATTTTGAGAAAGAAGAGTAAAGTAGGAGGGATCACAATACCTGACACTAAACTATACTACAAGGCCACTGTAATCAAAACAGCCTGGTACTGGCATAAAAACAGGCACATAGACCAATGGAACAGAACAGAGAGCCCAGAAATAATCCCAAGTCTCTATGGTCAATTAATATTTGACAAAGGAGGCAGCAACATAAAATGGAATAAAAATAGCCTCTTCAACAAATGGTGTTGGGAGAACTGGACAGCCACATGCAAAAAAGTGAAACTTGAGCACCAACTTACACCATATACAAAATAAATTCAAGGTGGACAAAAGACTTAAATATAAAACGTGACACCATTAAAGTCCTAGAGGAGAACGTAGGTAGGAAAATCTCATATATTTCACGAAGAAACTTTTTTACTGACTTGCCCCCTAGAGCAAGGGACATAAAGGAAAGAATAAACAAATGGGACCTCATCAAAATTAAAAGCTTCTGCACAGCCAAAGAAAACAGTATCAAAATTAAAAGAGAACCAACTGTATGGGAAAACATATTTGCCAATGATACCTCAGACAAGGGTTTAATCTCCAAAATATATAAAGAACTTACAAGACTGCACTCTAAGAAGACAAGGAATCCAATTAAAAAGTGGGCAAAGGACTTGAACAGACACTTCTACAAGGAGGACATACAGAAAATCCAAAGACACATGAAATGATGTTCAATATCGCTAGCTATCAGAGAGATGCAAATTAAAACCACAATGAGATACCACTTCACACCAGACAGAATGGCCATCATAAACAAAGCAACAAACAACAAGTGTTGGAGAGGTTGTGGAGAAAAGGGATCCCTAGTGCACTGCTGGTGGGACTGCAGACTGGTACAACCACTATGGAAAGCAGTATGGAACTTCCTCAGAAAACTAAAAATCGATCTGCCTTTTGACCCTGCAATTCCACTGTTGGGACTCTATCCTAAGAATACTAAAACACCAATTCAAAAGAACCTATGCATTCCAATGTTCATAGCAGCACAATTTACAATAGCTAGATGCTGGAAGCAACCAAGATGCCCATCAGTAAATGAATGGATCAAAAAACTATGGTACATTTACACAATAGAATTCTACGCAGCAGAAAGAAAGAAGGAGCTCCTACCCTTTACAACAGCGTGGATGGAGCTGGAAAACATAATGCTAAGCGAAACAAGCCAGGCAGTGAAAGACAAATACCATATGATCTCACCTTTAACAGGAACCTAAATAACAAATCAAAGAAACAAGCAAAATATAACCAAAGACACTGAAATAGAGGCCAGGCTGACAGTGCCCACAGAAGAGAGTAGAGGGAATTTAAGGGGGACAGTGGGAAGGGTTCATAGGAACAAACTTAAAGGACACATGGTCATAAACTAAGGGGAGGGTGGTAATGGGAGGGAAGTGGGGAGGGGTGGGAGGGGGGACTGGATTGGGAGTAAAAAGGAGAAAACTGTATTTGAACAATGATTAAAAAAAAATTATAGTAGGGGGCCTAAATACTCCCATTGACAGCTATGGATAGATCATCCAAACAGAAAATCAATAAGGAAATAATCAGCCTTAAATGACACATTAGACCAAATGAACATAATTGACATTTACAGAGCCTTTCATTCCAGAACACCAGCTTATGCATTCTTATTCAGTGCACATGAACATTCCCAAAGGTAGACCATATGCTGAGACACAAAACAAGTCTCAATAAGTCTAAGAAGATTTAAATCATTCCAAGCATATTCTACAACCACAATGCTTTGAAATTGGAAATCAACTGCCAAAAAAAATGAGAAAAACAACAAATATGTGGAGATTAAACAACATGCTACTAAATAATGGCTGGGTCAGAGAAGAAATAAAAGAAGAGGTCAAAATATACATGAAGACAAATGAGAATGACAACATGACATATGAAAGCTTTCTGGATTCAGCAAAAACAGTAATAAGAGGGACGTTTATATCATTATAGGCCAATTCCAAGAAATAAGAAAAATCCCAAATAAACAACCTAACATTACACCTTAAAGAACTCAAAAAATTAAAAAAAAAAAACAAAAGCAATCCAAAGCCAGCAGGAGAAAGGAAATAATAAATCAGAGCAGAATTGAATACAATAGAGACCAAAAAGACAATAGAAAAATTAATGCAACAAAGAGCTGATTCTTTGAAAAGACTAATAAATTTGACAAACCCCTGCTAGATTCACTAAGGAAAAAAGAGAAAAGACTCATATAAACAAAAGCAGAAATGAAAGAGGAAAAATAATCACAGACATAACAGAAATACAAAGGATCATACTAGAATATGAGTATGTGCCAACAAATTCAATAACCTAGAAGAAATGGACAAGTTCTTAGAAATATGTAACCTTCCTAGACTGAATCATGAAGAACTGGAAAATCTAAATAGACTGATAAATAGTAAGGAAATTGAAACAACTATCAAAAACCTACAATAAAGTCAAAGTCCAGGACCAGATGGCTTCTAGTGAATTCTTTCAAGCATTCAAAGAAGATTTAATACCTATCCTTCCCAAACTCTCCCAAAAAAAATTAAAGAAGAGGCAATACTTTTTAACATAGTTTATAAGGCCAACGTTACCTTGATAACAAAATCTGGCAAAAATAACACACACAAAAAAAGAACTGCAGACCAGTGCCTCTAATGATTACAGATGTAAATACCCCAAACAAAATACTAGCAACTCAAATACAACAATACATTAGAAAGAAAATATATCACAGTCAAGTAGGGTTCATTCCAGGGGCACAAGGATGGTTCAATATATGCAAATTGATCAATGTGATACACCATACTAACAAAACAGGGTAAAAATCATATGATCATATCAATAAATACAGAAAAAACATCTGACAAGATATAACATACACTTATGATTAAAACATTGAAAAAATGGGTATCGAAGGAAAGTACCTCAACATAATACGGGCCATATATGACAAACCCTCAGCTAGTAACATACTCAATGAAGAAAAACTGAAGCTTTTCCTTCAAGATCAGGAACAAGACAAGGATGCCCAATCTCACCACTGTTGTTCAACATAGTACTGGAAATCCTAGCCAGATCAGTCAGACAAGAGAAAGAAGTAAAAGGCATCCAAATTAGAAATGAAGAGACAAAATTGTCACTTTTTGAAGATGATATGTTTCTTTATATAGAAAACCCTAAAGACTATCAAAAAAGAAAAAACTATTAGAAACAAAAAATACAGTAAAATTGCAAAGTCAATGTACAAAAATCCACTGCATTCCTATATACTAACAATGAAATTTCAGAAAAAGAACTTTAAAAAATTCCTTTTGCCATTGCAACAACACCACCAACAAAAAAAAAAACCTAGGAATAAACTTAACAAAGAACCTACACACTGAAAATCAAAAGATATTATTAATGAAAATTGAAGAAGACACAATGAAATGAAGATATTCTGTGTCCATGGATTGCAAGAATCAATGTAGTTAAAATGGCCATATTACCTAAAGCAATGTAGAGTTTTAATGCAATCCCCATCAAAATCCCAATGATATTTTTTCAAGAAATAGAACAAAAAACGCTTTAAATTTGTATGGTGCCACAAAAAATCCCTAATAGCCAAAACAACCCTGAGAAAAAAAGAAAAACGTCAGAGGTATCACCCTCTCTGACTTAAATTATACTACAAATCCACAATAATAAAAAAAAGCATGGTATTGGCAGAAAAACACACTGAGGCCAATGGAACAGAATCGAGAGTTCAGAAATAAAGCCACATTTATATGGGCAGACTATTTTCAAAAAAGGAGCCAAAAACACACAATGGTGAAAAGAAGGCCTTTTAAAAAAATGGTGCTGGGAAAATTGGAAAGCCACATGCAAAAGAATGAAATTAGACTGCTGTTTGTCCCCATATACAAAAATTAACTGAAAGTAGATCAAAAACCTAAATACAAGATCTGAAAAAATAAGTTATATAAGGAGATGGACACATAGGTAGATACACCTCACCTCATTGCACAACCATGAGAAGGAACACATCTAACTTAAAAATGAGAAACACCCAGAACTGTACAGAAGTCTGACAACCAAGGATTTAAAGAAGTGATCTAAATTCATCCAGATGGGTAAGAGGGGCAGAGACTGGGAGTCGGGTGGACAGGACTTGGTGTGGCAGCAGTCAGCCAATGTTGGAGAGGCAGCAAGGCAGCTGGCAAAATGGGCAGTTCCCATTTGTGTATGGTGGATAAAAATCAGGGAGACAAAACAACCAGAACTGACAGAAAATTGAACTGTAAGGAAGTCCAACAACCAAGGACTTAAAGTAGACACATTTCATCCAGACCGGTAGGAGGGGAGGAGTCAGGTGGCCGGGCAGAAAGGGTTCACAGCAAAAAAAGCAGGGGCTTGTGGACCCCAGGTGCACAAAGCAGCAGCTGACAAACCCAGGGCACGCAAGATTGCAGCAGGTGGACTCTGGGCATGCAGGAGGTGGCTGGCAGACCCCTTGCATGGGGTGGCAGCAAGCAGTCCCAATGAGTCATGCAAGGCAGCTGGCTGACCAGGAAGTCACACATTTGCGTGCAGATAAACCAGGCAAAACTGGGGAGCGAAAGAGAATGCACAATCCATGGTCCCAGTGTGGGGAAATAAAGCCTCAAAACACCAATTGAAAACACCTGGGGGGCTGAGGTGCCAGGAGAGACTCCAAGCCTCACAGGCGAGTTTATTGGAGAGATCCACAGGGTCCTAGAAAGTACACAAGTCCACCCACATGAGAATCAGCACCAGAAGGGCCCAGTTTGCTTGGGAGAAGCGGTGGAAGGGACTGAAATCCAGCAGAGAGTGGAGCAAGCACCATTGTTCCCTCTATGACCCCTGCCCCATATACAGTGCCACACCCCAGAGACTGGGTTGACCCAGCCTGGTGAACACCTAAGGCTTTGCCCCTCACTACCTCACTAGTAACAGGCACCCAAATGAAAGAACAGATCAAAACTCCAGAAAAAATACAACTAAGCAATGAAGAGATAGCCAACCTACCAGATGCACAGTTCAAAGCACTGGTCATCAGGATACTCACACAATTGGTTGATTTTGGTCACAAATTAGATGAAAAATGAAGGCTACACTGAGTGAAATAAAGGAAAACGCACAGGGAACCAATAATGATGGGTAGGAAACTGGGACTCAAATCAACAGTGTGGACCAGAAGGCAGAAAGAAACATCCAATCAGTAAAGTATGAAGAAACAAGAATTCAAAAAAATGAGGAGAGGCTTAGGAACCTCCAGGACATCTTTAAACATGCCAACATCCGAATTATAGGGGAACCAGAAGGGGGAAAAGGTAGAGCAACAAGAGGAAAAATTATTTGAACAAATAATGGAGAACTTCCCCAATCTAGTGAAGGAAATAGACTTCCAGGAAGTCCAGGAAGCTCAGAGAGTCTCAAAGAAGTTGGACCCAAGGAGGAACACACCAAGGCACATCATAATTTCATTAGTCAAGATTAAAATGAAGGAGAGAATCCTAGAAGCAGCAAGAGATAAGGGGACAGTAACCTACAAAGGACTTGCCATCGGACTGTGAGCTGATTTCTCAAAAGAGACATTGCAGGCAAGAAGGGACTGGAAAGAAGTATTCCAAGGCATGAAAGGCAAGGACCTACATCCCAAATTGCTCTATCTAGCAAAGCTTTCATTGACAATGGAAGGGCAGATAAAGTGCTTCTCAGATATGCTCAAGTTAAAGGAGTTCATCATCACCAAGCCTTTATTACATGAAATGTTAAAGGGATTTATCTAAGAAAAAGAAAATAAAAAACATGTATAGTAAAATGACAGCAAACTCACAAGTATCAACCACACCTAAAACAAAAACAAAAACAAAAAAACTAGGCAAACAACTAGAACAGGAACAGAACCACAGAAATGGAGATTACATGGAGGGTTAGCAACAGGGGAGTGGGAGAGGAGAGAAGGGGAAAAGGTACAGAGAATAAGTAGCATAGATGGTAGGTAGGAAATAGACAGGGGGAGGGCAAGAATAGTATGGGAAATGTAGAAGCTAAAGAACTTATGACACATGGACATGAACTGAAGGGAATGTGGGTGGAAGAGAGTGTGCAGGGTGGAGGGGAGTGAAGGGGGGAAACAGGACAAGTGTAATAGCATAATCAATGAAACATTTTTAAAAAATATCAGGGAGACACCTTGTGAGTGGGTAAGCTCAGCCCTAGGCCAGACTGTACAACCCAGGGCTCCAGCGACAGGGAAAAAGAAAGCTGCATAACCTCTGGTTGTAAACCCAGTGGGTGTTGGGGCAGCAGAAGAAACTGTGAGTTTCTCAGGAGAGCCCTGAACAAATGCAAACCCACTCACCCTGAGAACCACAACCAGGACAGCAGCTAGAGTAGTGCCAGTCACATATGAGAAGTGGGTGAAGTGACTGAAAATGGGATAAAGGCCAGGCAAGCCTCCAGAAGTCAGCCAGTAGCAGCATTGTCCCCTCTTGGACCCTTCCCCCACACACAGAGCCACAGTATCGCCACCCTGGGGAATACCCAAGGCCCCTGTCCTAACAGGTATCCTAAAATGGAATCAAAGTGGCTCTACCTAGTACACAGACACAGGGAGACTGCCAAAATCAGGAGACACATATGGCCCAAATAAAGGAACTGAGCAGAACCCCAGAAAAAGAACTAAGTGATGTAGAGATAGCCAACTTACCAGACAGAGTTCAAAACACTAGTGGTCAGAATGCTCAAAGATCTCATTGAATATGGCAAAAGTATAAGGGAAGAAATTAAGGCTCTACTAAGAGAAGTAAAGAAAAATCCACAGGAAACCAACAGTGAAGGGAAAGAAGCCACAATTCAAATCAATGATTTGGAACATAGGAAGAAATAAACATTCAACCAGAACAAAATGAAGAAACAAGAATTTAGAATAATGAGAGTTTGAGAAGACTCTGGGACATCTCCAAAAGGGCCAACATGCAAATTATAGGGATGCCAGAAAGATAAGAGGAAGAGCAAGAAGTTGAAGCCTTATTTGAAAAAACAATGAAAGAAAACTTCCCTAATTTGGCAAAGGAAATAGACGTACAAGTGCAGGAAGCACAGAGAGTCCCAAACAAGTTGGATCCAAAGAGGTCCAAACCAAGACACATCATAATTAAAATGCCAAAATTTAAAGATAAAGAGAGAATTTTAAAAGCAGCAAGAGAAAGGCAGAGTTACTTACAAAGGAGTTTCCATAAGACCATCAGCTGATTTCTCAAAAGAAACTTTACAGGCAAGAAGGAACTAGCAAGAAGTATAAAAGGGATGAAAAGCAAGGATCTACAACCAAGATTACTCTATCCAGCAAAATTACCATTTAGAATGGAAGGGCAGATAAAGTGCTTCCTGGACAAGGTAAAGCTAAAGAAGTTCATCATTATCAGGCCAGTACTACATGACATGTTAAAGGGACTTATTTAAGAAAAAGAAGAAGATCAAAACTATGAATAGTGAAATGACAACAAACTTACAACTATCAACTGAACCTAAAAAAAAAACAACAAAAAACTAAACAAACCACTAGAACAGGAACAGAATCATAGAAATGGAGATTATATGGAGCGTTATCAGCTGGGAGGGAGAAGGGAGAGAATAGGGGAAAAGGTACAGGGATTTAGAAGAATAATTGGTAGGTGCAGAATAGACAGGGGGAGGTTAAGAACACTATAGGCAATGGAGAAGCCAAAGAATTCACATGCGCAACCCATGGACATGAACTATGGTGGGGGGGTGTCGCAGGAGAGAAAGGGGAAACCAGGCAGAGGGGGACAAAGGGGAAAAATCTGGGACAATTGTAAAGCATAATCAATAAAATATACTTAAAATAATAAGTTACACAGAAGAAAACATAGATAATAAACTTAGGGACCTTGATCTTTGAGAGAATTTTATGAATTTGACCTCAAAGGCAAGGCAAGGGAAGTAAAAGCAAAAATAAATAAATGGGACTAATCAAAGTAAAAAGATTCTGCACAGCAAAAGAAACCATCACTAAAGCAAAAATGCAACCTGCTGAGTGGCAGAAGATATATGCAAACAACATCTTCAATAACTTGTTCATATCTGATATAAAGAACTCATGCAACTCAACAACAAAAATCCAATTTGAACAATGGGCAGAGGTCCTGAACAGACACTTCTCTGAAGAAGACATACAAATGACCAACAGATATATGAAAAGATGCTCAACTTTACTAGCTATGAGGGAAATTCAAATCAAAACTACAATAGAATACCATCTCACACATGTCAGAATAGCCGTTATCAACAAAACAAGTCATAACAAGGGTTGGAGAGAATGTGGAGAAAAAGTAACCTTCATTCACTCCTGGTGGAAAGGTAAATTGGTACAGCCACCATGCAAAACACTATGAAGGCTCCTCAAAAAGTAAGTATAGAATTACGGCATGACCCAGCAACCCCTCTTCTGTGTATCTACCAAAACATTTTAAAGACATTTATTTATAAAGATATATGCACCCCTGTGCTCACTGCAGCATCATTCGTGGTGGCCAAGACATGGAAACAACTGAATGACCTTTGAGAAAGCATTGGATGAAAAGGTGTGATAGATACACACAATGGAATGCTACTCAGCCATCAGCTCATGCTACTCTGTAGTAGGTGCCACCACTTCTGCGAATGTGCAGTAGTGTTAGGTACTCATTTTAATATTGGGTCACATTTTCCTTTATATTACTTGCATGAAAAACAGGGAAATGAAAGAAATGACTTTGTGCTATAAAGAGCTTCCAATTGGATGCTCACTGGACTTACATTCAATCTCTCAAGATTCAACTGTAAAGAAAAAGAATATAATTAAAGAAAATGAGAAAAATGCTAGCAATATGTAGTTGATTTCCTCTTAAAAGGAACATGTAATTATAAATTATGTATAGACTCTTAGGGGACAGAATTCTCTTTATGGTTTAAGACCTTCCCTCAAGTCTTAGTTTTTGAACTTTTGATTCTGTGACAAGTTTTCTATAATACATGATATATGGTATTATCTGTGGTTTCTTTCAATTGTATTAATTTTTAGAAGGATCTTCTCATGAAATTGTAATACAGTATTGTGGTTTTAACCTCACCATAATTAAACCTGCAATCAGCTTGTATTGCACACTTTCCTAGGGATTGATCTGTCCTTAGGAAGGATTGTCAAACCTAGTACTAGCAGAAAATTCTGTTTTTCAGTAATAGTAATTATATGGGTCCTCACATTTGCATATAGTGCTAATTCACCATGTAACCCATGGGATGTGGAAACTGCTCAAATAAGGTGCATGAATCTTCTAGAAATCTTTTCCAGACTGTTTCTATGTTCTGGTGTCCAGACTTTACACCATCTCCTAGGGCTCTGCTAAAGTTTTGTTCTGCAAGAGCAGAAACACCGCAGCGGCAAAGGAGTCAAGGAGCAACTGCAGCCCTATCTGAAACCCTGTCCGCTGTCTGTCACCTCACCTCATTCTTACGCAGCCTTAAGTGGAACATGGTATTTATTCACACCAGGAAATTTGGCTTCATAAAGTTCAAATGAGTTTGGCTTTCTGTCTCTCATGCCCACCTCATGTTTCCACATCCAACATCCACTCCTCTGGTTGTTTTTTATCATTATTAACATATCTGCATTACAGCCAGATAGGTTCTTTCTCCTCCTTCTCTCTCTAAGGTATCCTTTGTGTATATCTCCTCTTACCTGATAGGTATAGATTTTTAAGGAATAGGGTGGTCCCTTGGGCATAGGTACTTGCCCTTCCTGTTTACTTCACTAACTGCTCATCTTAGGTCCAGAGAAAGGTTGAGCCCCTACAAAACCATGAAGGAGTCCAGCCACTAGGTGGCAGCCTTGTCCAAAACACGGCTGATCTTTTCCTGTGGCATCCAGGTTTTGAAGGGTTTCATTTCCAGACTAGAAACAATCCTCCTTTTAGTCATTTGTTAATTCAACAGTTATTTTTGAGGGGCTGCTATGTGCCCAGCCCTCAGAGAGATCATCAGTGAACAAGACAAAGATACCTGCTGCATTCATGGAATGTCATGAACATCACATGGATGAGATGAGGAAGTCAGCCAGGTAGACCAGTGGGTGACCCATCCAAGAACAGGACACCAGAGTGGCTGCTGCCACATAACTGAGAGGAGGAGAGCCATGGGAGAGCAGAGAATGAGAGAGCAGGAGAAAAATTACTTGACTTAATTTTGAAAGGAGAACTTTGGCTGCTTGTCATGAGTGGATGAGCTGAGTGGAGAGACCAGATCAGCAGCTCTTGCTGGACACAACCCCTGGACAGGGTTGTAGCCACGAAGCTGGGGTGTATTTCAAAGGGTAGAGCCAACAATTCTAAACCCTCTTTCTTTTTTCCTCTTTTTTAAAAAATTATTGTTCAAGTATAGTTATCTCCATTTTCCACCCACCACTACCCCCCACCCCAGCTATCCCCAGTAAACCCTCTTGATGGATTTTTATATTTGTGGTAAAACACATAACATAAAAATCATCACATTATTCATTTCTAAGTGTAAAGCTCAGCAGTGTTAAGCATATTTACACTGTTGTGCGTCCACCACCATCCATCTCCAGAATTCTTTCCATTTTGCAAAACTGAAACTCTATAATTATTAAACAGTAATTCTTTATCCCTCCCTCTCCCCAACCCCTGGTAACCATCATTTCACTTTCTGTCTCTATGAATTGACCTATTCTAGGTTTTTCATATAAGTGGAAAATTATACAATATTTATCCTTTAGGGCCTGGATTATTTCACTTAGTATACTATCTTCAAGGTTCATCCATGTTGTAGCATGTGTCAGAATTTCCTTCCTTTTAAAGGCTGAATAGTGTTCCATTGTATGGATAAACCACATTTTGCTTATCCATTCATCCATCGATGGACATCTGTGTTATTAGTGCCTCCTGGCTACTGCGAATAACCTTGCTGTGAATGTCAGTGTGCACACAGCTGTCTGAGTCCCTGCTCTCCATCTGCTTGGTATATATGCCTTGCAGTGGGATTGCCAGATCCTGCCAGACAGGTCAGAGATAGACGCAGGGTCAGCTTTCTGCTCACATTAGCAGTGGGGCTGAGAAGCGATCTGACCGGTACTCAGAGGAGGAGAGTTGAACACCTGTCTCTTTCAGAGACAGTACTTTGCCAGAGGAGTTTTCTGTAGCCACACAGATGAATCTTACAAAAACCAGTGATACACAAACATGCTCATTTTGATGATTCTATATATAATACATGTGGAGTTTAAAAGAATGTCACTATTACCCCAGTGTTTTCTAAAAGTTAAATAAATTGAATGTTCAATGCCCACTGCACATTGCCCAGCTCTGAGTTAATGCCCCTTCAGTTTTAAATTATAGCCTTGCTAGATAGAGTAGTCTTGGTAGTAAATACTTGCTTTTCATCACTTTGAATATTTTGTGCCAATCTCTTCTAGCCTGAAGTGTGTCTGTTGAAAAATCAGCTGACAGTCTTAAGGGAGCTAGCTCCCTTGTTGGTAACTAAATGCCTTTCTCTTGCTACTTTTAATATTCTCTCTTTGTCTTTACCCTTTGGCATTTTAATTATGATGTATGTTGGTGTGGGCCTCTCTGCACTTCTGGACTTATATTTCCTTCACCAGGTTAGGGAATTTTTTAGTCATTATTTCTCCAAATAGATTCTCATCCCTTGCTCTCTCTCTTCTTCTTCTTTTACCCCTATGATGTGAATGTTGTAATTCTTGTTGTTGTCCCAGAGGTTCTTTAAACTATCCACATGTTTATTTATTCTTTTTTCTTTTTACTGTTTTGATTGGGTGTTTTCTGCTACCTTGCTTTCAACTCTCTGATTTAATCCTCTGCTTCATCTAATATGCTGTTGATTCCATTGAGTGTATTCTTCATTTGAATTATTGTAGTGTTCATTTTTGCCTGGTTCTTTTTACAGTTTCTATGTCCTTTTTTATGTTTGCTGTCTCTTGTTGAAGTTCTCACTAAGTTCCTTGAGCATCCTCATAACCATGTTTTGAACTCTTGTTAGATTGCTTGCCTCCATTTTGTTTAGTTCTTTTTCTGGAGAGTTCTCCTGTTCTTACTCCAGGACATGTATTTTTGTCTCCTCATTTTGGCTGAGTCTCTATGTTTATTTCCATGTATTAGTAGATCTGCTGTGTCTCCCAGTCTTGCAGGTAGGGCACAGTCTCCTTAGTCACCTGAGCCCAGTGCTCCAGGGGCGTGCCCTGTGTGGGTTGTGTGTGCTCTCCTGTTGTAGTTGCGTCATGGTGGCTTTAGGCACATCAGTGGGTAGGACTGATGATAAGGATGGACAGAATACCTGCTGATTTTCACCACCAGATGTTCTGGAGGCTCCTCTTCCTGGCCCTAGTACTCCCGGGCTGGGAACCTGGTGTGGGGCTGCAATGCCTCGATCCTCAGTGGATCCTTTACAGCTGAGATATCCCTCCAGTTCTCAACCAACACACCTGGGTGTGGGGCTCTTGGGTCCATGTCTTCACCCTCCTATCGGTCTCCATGTGGCTTCTTCTTTATATCCTTTAGTTACAGGACTTCTGTTCAGCTGGTCTTCAGATGGTCCTCCACATTTATTGTGCTGTCATTTAGTTGTAATTTTGATGTGGTCGTGGGAGAAGGTGAGCACAGCATTTACCTATTCCACCATCTTGAGTGGAAACCCTATATGGATAATTTACTGATGAGTACATTTTGTGATAAAAAATAACACTTCAGATTCAGTATTTTCATTTTCTATTTTTTTCTACATTAACTCATTGTTTTTATTGTGGGATGAGTACTTAACATGAGACCTACACTTTTAACAAACTTTTAAACATATATGAGATTATTCTCATAAAAAAATTTCAAGCATACAACACAGTACTGTCAACTATGGGCACACTGTTGTATACCAGGTCTCTGGAACTTTTTCATCTCACATGACAGAAACTTTATACTCACTGGACAGCAACTCCTCTTATCCCCCTTTCCCTAGACCCTGGTCACCACCATTCTACTCTGCTTCTGTGCAGGGAAGATTGTGACTATTTTTGGGACTTCATATATGGGCAGTCACATGGTATTTGCCCTTCTGTGACTGGCTTACTCACTGGGCATAATGTCCTCAAGGTTCACCCATGATGTATATCACATGTAGAAATTCCTTTTCTTTTAAGGCTAAATAATATTCTATTGCATGTAAATACCACATTTTCTCTTTTACTTTAAGGAATTGGAATTTTTTATTTGGTAAAATTAAGAATTCATCATATAGCCCCCTGACTGGTGTGGCTCAGTGGATTGAGTGCTGGCCTGTGGACCAGGGGTCACCAGTTTGATTCCTAGTCAGGGCACATGCCTGGGTTGCAGGCCAGGTCCCCAGCTGGGGACCTATGAGAGGCAGCCAATCAATGCTTCTCTCCCTTTCTTTCTCCCTCCCTTCCCCTCTGTCTAAAAATAAATAAAATCTTAAAAGAAAAAAGAATACATCATATAACTTATGGGCCATAACAGAGAGGCATGTGAAAGTGATAAGTGATAAAAAGCAGAACATAAAACACAGTACACTGATGAGGATCACATTCAGAGGTGATGCAATGTGGCCAAAATCAAGTTCTACCAATTCCTTCTGTGTCAAACATTGAAGGGCACAATAAAAAATAAGACAATTTTCCTAAAAATGAAAAGGATCCTTTTCATTTTTAGACACAGGTTACTTAGAAGGGGAAAAGCCCCTAAAATACCTTGGAACCAGGTTTTTGAAGTCCCAAGTAATTTAATGAAACTTATATTCAAATAACACTTTATCATATATGATACTTTCACATGAAAATAATTCTTGATACCTTTAAATTTCCTAATTCCTATGAATACTTCAGTTATGATGATATTACAAATGGCAAGAATGATTCTTTGAGATCTCAAAGTAAGAAAACTAGAGAAAAGTATATATTAAAGGGCTTCACAAATATGAAGCATGATTGGCTGAATCTTTTTTCCCCAAAGATTTTATTTATTTATTTTTAGACAGAGGGGAAGGAAGGGAGAAAGAAAGGGAGAGAAACATCAATGTGTGGTTGCCTCTCAAGTGCCTCCTACTGGGGACCTGGCCTGCAACCCAGGCATGTGATCTAATTGGGAATCGAACAAGAGACCCTTTGGTTCACAGGCCAGCACTCAATCCACTGAGCCACACCAGCCAAGGCGATTGTTTGAATCTTGATAAAAAGTAGTTTTTCCTAGGTCCAAGGCTCAAGTTTGTTTTAAACCCTGAACTGTCCAACATCAACAAGACACCATTTGTGAATGTTCTTTTCTATAAGCCAATGAGTTCCCATCCTGTGAGGGGCCAGTGTTGGACAGAAGAGTTTTGTGATATTTGCACTGAATCCAAACTCAGTACATTGTCAGCTGTTTTCCTCCGTTCGCTTGCAGTAGGCAATATACCATGTTCTGAACCTTTCCTAGTCCAGCATTTGTGAAAAGTGTGTCCAGTTCATGTTATGTGAAGAAGTGAACCCTGGGGCTGTCACCTTTCACATAGGCATTTTCGGAGGAACACTGACCCTTTGAAAACCAAAGCTAAGCCATGTCCTGGCAGCCATCATCTCAAAGCATGACTCTCCAGGGTGCAGAAGCCTGCTCAGCCTATTGATGGCCTTCTGCATCTTGTGTGGAATAACTGCTGAAAAAACCAAATAGCATGAGGAGGAGATCAAGACTATCCCTGGGGATTGGGTAGCTCTTATCTTCATCACACAAAATGTGAACAAAGCCAAAACACCGAAAAGAATCAAATGCTGAATTTGTCTGGACCAGTTGTACTGTTGCTAGTTTGTGAAATTGGAAAGCCTGTTTCCCACACCACAGCCAACCTTGAGTATCTGGTAGGTGGCTGAGGACCATGAGCACAGATTTCCAGGTAACTGAGTTTCTGAGTTACAGCCTCTCCCACAGGAAGAGGCTGCTGGAAGAACTCTTGTGCTGTTCTTCTGCTATTAAACCAGAGCCACCCTCAGTGCTCCTGTGTTTAGGCACTTCCCTCCTCTGGTCCTCTGAGAGCAAATCTGCCCAGGGGTTCTGGTTTTGGCTGGGTGCCAACCCTGGGAAAGCAGTGAAAAGCCAGTGTCTATCCTTGAAATACACATTTTCCTGGATTTTATAGGAGTCATTCTAATAGTTGTGGGCATTGATCTCAGCATCAGCTCTGGGCAAGACACTTAGTGTCCTGGGACCCACGTTTCTTTTGCTTGCTTCTCCAGACACCCCCGCTGGTCACTGTTCTCTGGACTTTCCTCTCTGCCACAGCAGCCTGCTCTCCCGCCCGCCCCTCATTGTCCCAGGCATCATGGCAGAGACATGCTGGCTTGCTCAGGAATTGGATCCCAAACTGGTGCCTCTTCCCACTGGCCTCAGGGGGCACCCTTCAGTATCACACTTTTTTTTTTGTCATTGGTGATGAGCCAGGAATGAGTTTTAATTTTTGGTGGTGTCTGAGGTAACCCTGGCATGAGGAGCTTTTGAACTTGGTACTCATGTTAGTCAAGTCCTGGATTCTTGATGATACATCCAATGGTTTCATGTCCCTGTCCCTCTCAGTAGTGAGTGGTCAGCCAGTCAGGCATTTGGAGTGGTGCCAGGCTTTTCTCTGACTTGGTGTAGAGGCACAAGTTGCACATCTGTTTTGGGCTTCAAGGATCCTGGTTCCTTCCGGGGAGGCTGTGGTCAGAGAGCTGGGAGTGCTCCCTGCACCTCCCGGAGAATACTGACGTTTTTGCAGTCTGGCCATCCAGAAACCTGGCTGTCTCTCCAGGGCTCTGTGTCTTCTTTTTGTCTTTCCCTAAAGTTTGCTTTCTTTCCCCTCCTCCTGCTTCTTTTTATTTGTTGAATATATGCCTAGATTGTATACTTTTATTTGGTGTTGTGCATGGGATTCCTTAGTCATTGTATTTTTTAAATTATGGAATGTTTCATAAATTTGCATTTCATCTCTGCTAATCTCTGTGTCATTCCAATTTTAGTATATATGCTGCTAAAGTGAGCACTCATTTTTAATTAGATATTTTTAAAATATTTAATTTGTAACTGACTCATTCTCTTACTGGTACTAATGGTTTTCAGCTGATTCTCACATGTTTACCAAGTGTACAGTTATAGCAGCTGCAGATAGCGATGCTTTTTGTCTCCTGAATTCCGGGAATTGTACCTTTTATTTGTGATGCACTCGGCACTGTATTGTGATGGTCACCTGAGCTGTGTTAAATGCTAGTGATGCCCTTGTTCTAATTTTACTGTGAGTGCTTTTGGTGTTTCACCATTAAATAGGATGCAGAGTTGGCTGAGATATTGTTTGATGTCAAACTCTTCCTGTTTTCTCAGAGCTGTTATTAGCATTGGGTGATGGATTTATTAAATGCCCCGTACGAATTCTTTTATTACTTTGATTATTGCTTTTCTCTTTATTTTGGAGTCTCCTTCAGGAAATTCAAATACGTGTATGTTTGGTCTCCTGGGTATGCCTTCCACCACATCTCATATTTTTTTATTACTTTCATTCATCCTCTGAATTTTTTAAAGTTACTCATCTAATATGCTTTGCTTTGCCTTGTTTTATTTCCACTTTAGTCTAATTTCTCTGATCTCAAATTGGTTCTTCTTTCTGCCTTCTTGCTCTGACTTCATAGCTATAAAATCTCCCTGAATTTCATTGAGGATACAGATTAGAGATGGTTGAAATTTCCTATTCCTTCTGATAACCTTGCTTCATGCGTGAACACTTGCCAGGTTCCTCAGATGGTTCCGCTTTTATGAACAGCGCTCACATTCCATGTAGACCTAGTGACGTTTCTAGGACTGTCCACAGAGGGAAGTCTATGTCCAGAACTGGACACTGAAAGGGATTTCATGGTATAGGATTCCATTGAGGAATATCAGGGTATATCTATTATGTCCAATTAAAGGAAAAAGGAAAAACTTTTGCATTGGCCAGCATGAGAGCAGAGAGCACAAAAGCCTTGAGGTAAGTTTTGCCATCTTCTCTTTACTTTGTTGTTATTTTGGTGGATACCTGAAGGTGGTGTTATTCTGCCTTTCTGCTTGCATGACTACCTTTGCTATTAGCCCGGCTGTGGCTTTTGCTGATTTCAGCTGGTAGCTCTTGATGTTAGCTGACCTCAATAACTTCCTCATGCTTAGCTTTCTGAGTGAAATGCAGTCAAGAAGAAAGAAAAAAAAATCAATGTAATGCCCTACCTGTACACATAGAGGCAAAATAAAAGGAAAACAAGTTCTAATAAAACAACATGTTTTATTGCATGAATACTGGAGGCTGACTGCCCTAGACAGATGCTTGTAGAAAAGATAAATGCTACAAAAAAGACCCAGTGCTGGAGTTCAAATACTAGAGTAGCTGGGGGGGGGGGGTGGCAATGTCAACACCTGTGACTTCTTGTATTGCTGAAAACTCAGGGTAAATTTCTGAGCAATATAAAGGGCTGTCTTCCTTGATTAGATCACATGTTAGTTGCATTCCCTGTAAATTCCGTGTATAATTGTGTAAAGAGTGGTTTTGTGTTTCTGGGGTTTTTTGCAATTTTACCATCATTTTATTTGTCTAGATAGGTTTCTACCATTTATTTATTTATTTATTTATTTATTTATTTATTTATTTATTTATTTTTCTTTATGTATTTATTTTTAAATATATTTTATTGATTATGCTATTACAGTTGTCCCATTTCCCTCCCTTCACTCCCCTCCACCCTGCACACCCCTCCTACCCATATTCCCCCCCTTTAGTTCATGTCCATGTGTCATAAGTTCTTTAGCTTCTACATTTCCCATACTATTCTTACCCTCCCCCTGTCTATTTTCTACCTACCATCTATGCTACTTATTCTCTGTGCCTTTTCCCCCTCTCCTCCTCCCACTCCCCTGTTGCTAACCCTCCATGTGATCTCCATTTCTGTGGTTCTGTTCCTGTTCTAGTTGTTTGCTTAGCTTATTTTTGTTTTTGTTTTAGGTGTGGTTGATAATTGTGAATTTGCTGTAATTTTACTATATGTGTTTTTTATCTTCTTTTTCTTAGATAAGTCCCTTTAACATTTCATAAAATAAGGGCTTGGTGATGATGAACTCCTTTAACTTGACCTTATCTGAGAAACATTTTATCTGCCCTTCCATTCTAAATGAAAGCTTTGCTGGATAGAGCAATCTGGATTGTAGGTCCTTGCCTTTCATGACTTGGAATACTTCTTTCCAGTCCCTTCTTGCCTGCAATGTCTCTTTTGAGAGATCAGCTGACAGTCTGATGGGAAGTCCTTTGTAGGTGACTGTCCCCTTATCTCTTGCTGCTTCTAGGATTCTCTCCTTCATTTTAATCTTGACTAATGTAACTATGATGTGCCTTGGTGTGATCCTCCTTGGTTCCAACCTCTTTGGGACTCTCTGAGCTTCCTGGACTTCCAGGAAGTCTATTTCCTTTGCCAGAATGGGGAAGTTTTCCTTTATTATTTGTTCAAATAACTTTTCCACTTGTTGCTCTTCCTCTTCCCCTTCTGGTACCCCTATAATTCGAATGTTGGAATGTTTAAAGATGTTCTGGAGGTTCCTAAGCCTCTCCTCATTTTTCTGAATTCTTATTTCTCCATTCTTTTCTGTTTGGTTGTTTCTTTCTGCCTTCTGGTCCACACTCTTGATTTGAGTCCCAGTTTCCCTCCCATCACTATTGGTTCCCTGTGCATTTTCCTTCATTTCACTGAGTGTAGTCTTCATTTTTTCATCTAATTTGCAACCAAAATCAACCAATTGTGTGAGCATCCTGATCACCAGTGCTTTGAACTGTGCATCTGATGGGTTGGCTATCTCTTGGTTGCTTAAAAGTATTGATTTGGGGCTTTGATTTGTTCTTCCGTTTGAGCGATTTTGGGGGTCGGGGAGGTCTGGTCGCACCTGTTATGTATGAGAGGCGGAGCCTCAGGTGTTCACCTAGGTGGGGCAACCCACTTGCTGAGTTGTGACGCTGTATGTGGGGGCAGGGTCCGAGAGGGAACAATGGCACTTGCTCCTCTCTCCATCAGATTTCAGTCCCTTCTGCTGCTTCCCCCAAGCAAACTGGGCCTTTCTGGTGCTAATTCCAATGTTGGTGGGCTTGTGTATGTTCTAGGACCCCATGGGTCTCTCCAACGCACTCTCCTGTGAGGCTGTGAGTCTCTCCCTGAACCTCAACCCCCACAGGTGTTTTCAATCAGTGTCCCGAGGTTCTATTTCCCAGGGCCCTAGGACCCTGGGTTGCTCGGTCTATCTCACTGCCTAATTTTGCCTGGTTTATTTGTGAGTGAATGTGGCCCAGACAACCAGGCACCTTGCTCACAGTGCCTTGCTTCACAGTCGCTGCCTCGCTGGGGCTGCCAGCCGCCCCTGCGTCCAGGGTCCGCCTGCTGCGGTCTTGCGCTCAGGATGCCTTACATGCCCGAAATGTGTGAGCATCTGGTGCCACTGGTTTTTGTGCCACAACCCCTCTCCAACCCCTCTCCGCCCAGCTGCCGGACTCCTCCCCTCTTACCTGTCTGGATGAATATGTATATTTTAACTCCTTGGTTGTCCAACTTCCATACAGTTCAATTTTTTGTCAGATCTGGTTGTTATCTTGTTTCTAAATTGTTGCTGACCTTCTTTTGGTTGTGCAAGGAGGCACAGTGTGTTTACCTATGCCTTCATCTTGGCCGGAATTCCAGTTTTGTGTTTCTATATAAAATAGGATTAGATTCTGGACTCAGATCATTATGAAGAGTTTTTTGTTGTTATCTTAAGGAATGCTGGTGTCCTAAGAGAGGAGAGTGGGCTGTAGGAAGCAGGCACATGCCTGACATTTACAACACCTAGGGCAAGAATACAAATGAGTATGATGCACTATTCATTTGCAATGTTCTGATCAGTAATTAAATATACAACTAACAAATATGAAGTTTCAGGGATTTTGGATGACCTATTAGGTTATAGGTTTGATAAAAATAGTATTCTTGCTCATTTTCATTGTTTTTATCAGTAATGGATCAATTTTGTGTGGCAAATTTCATTTTTATTTTTTATTTTCAGCTTTTCTCCCCTGAGTTCCATTGTTAGCATTTTTTAATTTCTATCATTTCATGATTCATAATTATTCTCAAAGAGTAAAAAAATATGTGATGGTATTCAGAGTGAATAGTTTTTATTTAAATTTTCATCAAAATGTAAAGTCAATACATTATGCAGGTTGAAAATATATTTCATGTGGTTTTTAATTAAACTTTAAATTTTGCAATAATTGAAGATTCACATGCAGTTGTAAGAAATTCCAGAGAAAGATTTCCCTGTACCCTTTACCCAGGTTCTCAATGGTAACATCTTGCAAAAAGATAGTAAAATACCACAGCCAGGATACTGACATTAATGCCATCTGGTCATAGAACGTTTCCATCACTTCAGGGCCCCTCCTGTGGCTCTTTTACAGCCACATGCACTTCCCTCTGACCTCACTTACTCCTTAACCCCTGGCAACAACTCTGTTTTCCATTTCCACGATTTGTTGTTCAAAGAGTGTTATAAAAATAGAATCATACGGTATGTAAACTGTTGGGACTGGCTCTTCTTCACTCAGCATAATTCTCTGGACATTAATCCAGGTTGCTGTGTGTATTAGGAGTTTGTTCCTTTTTTATTTTTTTCATACTATTTCATGGTGTGGATATACCACAATTTAAGTATTCTCTATGAATCTGAGTTGTTTCCAGTTTTTTGCTATTATGGCTAAAGCTGTCATAAACACTCATGTACAGGTGTTCGTGTGGTCATTTTGTGGAAGCATTTCTCTGGGAAAGAATACCTGGGAGTGCAAGTGCTAAGTCGTGGAGTGGTTGCATGTTTAGTTTTTTTAAAAACTGCCAAAGGGTGTCCCCAGGGTGGCTATGCCATTTCACATTCCATGTTCCATCTTCCATTACATATGAGTGATCTAGTTTCTCCACATCCTTGCCAGCATGGGATGTGTTAATCACTTTTTAATTTTAGCCATTAGGATAGATGTGTAGTGATATTTCATTAGAGTTTTATTTTGTATTTCCTGATGGCTAATGATGTTGAACATCTTTTCATGGGCTTTTTTTTTTTTTTTTGTCATCTGTGTATCGACAGTGAAATGTTTGTTTCATTTACTCAGCATTTTATTTGGATTATTTGATTTTTACTTTTACTGTTGAGTTCAGTGAATTATTTGTATGTTCTAGATACTAGTTATTGAATATGTGATTGGCAAATATTTTCTCCCAGTCTGTACTTTGTCTTTTTATCCTTATCAGAGGTTCTTTCACAGAGCAAAACTCTTTAATTTTGATGAAGTTCAACTTCCAGTTTTTTTCATTTATGGATCATGCTTTTGATGTTAAGTTTAAGAACTCTTTACCTAGCCCTAAACCTTGAAGATTTTCTTCTGTGTTTTTTTCTAAAAGTGTTATAGTTTTACATCTCAAATTTAAGCATGGGATCCATTTTAGTTAATTTTTGATTAATTTGTAAAACTTAGGTCAAGGTTCATTTTTGATTATTTTATTGAATTTATTGGGGTGACACTGGTTAACAAAATTTTATAGGTTTCAAGTGCACAATTCTACAACACATGGTCTGTACACTGTATTGTGTGTTCACCACCTCAAGTCAAGTTTCCATCCATTATCATTTATTCTACCTATACCCTTCTCCAACTGCCGCCTTACCCCTCCCCACCCTGCAATCACCACACTGTTGTCTGTGTCCATGAGTTTTTTCTCTTTTTTCTCAATCCCACACCCCCACCCAACCCTCCCCGCCAACAGCTGGCAGCTTGTGCCCTATTTATGAGTCTGTCTCTATTTTGCTTATTAGTTCATTTTGTTTATTAGATTCCACATATGAGTAAATCATATGGTATTTGTCTTTCTCTGGCATACTTCACTTAGCATAATGCTCTCCAGGTCAATCTATGCTGTCATAAAGGGTAAGATTTCCTTCTTTGTTACGGCCAAATAGTATTCTATTGTATAGATGTACCACAGCTTTTTTTAAAACATGATATTCAGAACTAGATTTTTAAAAAATATTTTATTTATATATTTTCAGAGAGAGGAGAAGGGAAGGAGAAACAGAGGGAGAGAAGCATCTGATGAGTGAGAGATACACCTATTGATTGTCTCTCCCATGCCCCCAACAGGGGACCTGATCTGCGACCCAGGCATATGCCCTAACTGGGAATCAAACCAGTGACCTTTTGGTTCACAGGCTGGCACTCAGTCTACTGAGCCACACCAGCCAGTGCTTACTACAGCTTTTTTTATCCACTCATCTACTGATGGGCACTTGGACTGCATTCAAATCTTGGCTATTGTAAATAATGCTACAATGAACATATGGGTGCATATAGTCTTTTGAATGTGTTTTGGGTTTCTTTGGATAAATACCTAGAAGTGGAATCGCTGGGTCATAAGGCAGTTTCATTTTTAATTACTTGAAGAAACTCCAGGCACTGTTTCCCAAAGTGCCTCTACCAATCTGCATTCCCACCAACAGTGCACGAGGGTTCCCTTTTCTCCACATCCTCACCAACACTTGTTTGTTGATTTATTGATGACAGCCATTCTTACAGGTGTGAGGTGATATCTCACTGTGGTTCTAATTTGTATTTCTCTGATGACTAATGATGGTAAGTATCTTTTCATATGTCTATTGGCCATCCCTATGTCCTCTTTGGAGAAGTATCTATTTAAGTCCTTTGCCCATTTTTTAATTGAATTGTTTGTTTTATTGGTGTTGAGTTGTATAAATTCTTTATAGATTTTTGGATATTAACCCCTTATCAGATGTATCAGCGAATATGTTCTTCATTTCAGCAGGTTGTCTTTTCTATTTGTTGAAGGTTTCCTGTGCTGTGCAAGAACTTTTTAGTCTGATATAGCCCCATTTGTTTATTTCTTCTTCTGTTTCCCTTGTTCAAAGAGATATATCAGAAAAAATACTGCTACAAAAAATGTCTGTGATTTTACTGCCTATGTTTTCTTCTGTTTTATTTTTTCAACTATATCCCTTTGTTGTTTTTCTCTTTCTCCTCCCCCTCCTGCTCCTCCTCCTCCTTCTCATTCTTTTTCTTCCTCTTGTTCAAGAAGATGCTTTAATATTTCTCAGAGTACTGGTTTCGTGGTAACAAACTCTTTTAGCTTTTTCTTGTCATGGAAGCTCTTTTTTCCTTCAATTTTAAATGATAGCCTTGCTGGGTAAGGTAGCCTTGGTTGTAGGTCCTTGCTGTTCATCACTTTCAATATTTCATGCCAATCCCTTCTGGCCTGAAATGTTTCTGTTGAGAGATCAGCTGACCCTCCTTTGGCAGCTCCCTTGTAGATAACTGTCTTTCTCTTGTGACTTTTAAGATTCTATTTGTCTTTAACCGTTGCCATTTTAATTATGATATGTCTTGGTGTGGGTCTCTTCAGATTCATCTTATTTGGGACTCCCTGCATTTCCTGGCCTTTGACTTTTTCTTTCATTAGGTTAGGAAAGTTTTCATCATCATTTCTTCAAATAGTTTCTCAATCCCTAGCTCCCTCTCTTGATGTGGATGTTATGCTTCACATTGTTCCAAAGGTCCCTTAAACTATCCTCATTTTGTTTGTTTTTTTTTTTTAAATAGTTTTGCTGCTCTGATTGGGTGTTTTTTTCTACATTGTCTTCTAAATTGATGATTCGATCCTGTTTCATCTAACCTACTGTTTATTCCTTCCAGTGTATTCTTCATTTCTTACTGTTTTTTATGGTTTTTATGCTCTTCTGCATGCTCTTGAACAACCTTATAATCATTACTTTGAACTCTGTATCTTATAAATTGCTTGCCTCCATTCATTCAGCTCTTTTTCTGGAGATTTCTTTTGTTCTTTCATTTTAGACCTGTTTCTTTGTGTTTCCATTTTGGTTACCTCTTTGTATTTGTTTCTGTGTATTAGATAGATCTGCTGTGATTCTCAGTCTCTGTGGAGTGGCTTTACATAGTAGGTGTCTTGTGGGGTCCAGTGATCATCTGAGCTGGGTGCTTTAGGAGTGTTCCTTGTGTGGCTTATTTAGGACCTTCTGTTGTAATTAAGTCTTGATTGCTATTGGCCCATTCATGTATGAGATTGACCCTCAGGCTGCCTGACTGTCAGAATCAACCCCAACCATGGTGCATGAGCTGCTATGCAGGTACTGATCACATGATGCAGAATTTGCCTCAGCAGGATCTGGCACCTGCCAAGATCTCCGTTTGGATATGCTGCTTATGAAGCTTATTTGAGCCTGCTCTGATGTTATCTGAAGCTGACTACTGTGTGTGTTGGTTCTGGGCCTCTTAGGAGGAAGTCTGGTGCAGCCCAACTAAGACTCTGGCCCTCCACAACCTGCTTGATGCTAAAAAGCAATCCTCAGTTTGTGGCTGCCTCTACTGAGCCTGGGTGCATGTGGAAAGGACTAAGTTGCACAGCAAGCCCTGCTTCAAGCAGCACCAGCCTGGGAAAGGGCAGCAAAAGTCCTTAGGCATTCCAGTGAGATTTGAGATTTGTCTCTTCCTGCTACCACCTTCTGGCTTCCTGTTAGGGTCAGTCACTGAAAGAGCCTCTGGCTGTACTTCTCAGAAGTTTGTAAGCTCTAGGGTGAGAGGGACTACAGAGGGTGGGGCTATTGCTTTTCCCCAGGCTGTTGCCACAGGGAAGAGAGTGCTGCACCCTAGAAAGATGGCGTTAGGGGTATGGGAGAGGGACTCAGCATGGTGATCCTGGCAGCTTTCCCTTCAACTCCTTCCACAGGGGCACAAACCCTCAGCTGACTCTATTCTGCTCCTCAGCTGACTCTATTCTGTTCCTCCCTTTCCCTCCTCAGGAGCCCACGTTGAGTGGCTGTGCAGGAAATTTTGTGTGTTGACACTTTAAGAGGGTGCTGGTGTCTACCAGATTCCCATCTCTCCCTGGTGGACAGCAACCTCACTGCTTTTCACAACCTGATGTTATGTGGGTGCCTCTCCCCAGCTCCGGTGCTCTGTGCTGGGGAGCCCAGCTTGGTGTTAAGCTCCCATGCTTCTCATAGGGTACTATCCCCTCACCACCCTGACCTCTGCTAAGATATCCCTTTGGAACCTCAGCTGCTGCATGTAGTAGCAGGGCCAGCCCTTTTCATGTCTCTATCCTTCCTACCAGTCTCGATGTGTCCTTTTCTGTAAATCCTTGGTTATAAGACTTTTCTGCAGTTAGTCTTAGGTTGGTTATTCAGGGTGATTGTTTTGTAATTTAGTTATAATTCCAGGTTGGTCCTTGGAGGAGGTGATTGTAGCTTCTACCTCCTCTACTGCCATCTTGCATCCTCTCACTTTTCTGCTGTGGACGTCCAGTTGCTGCAGCACCATGTGTTGAAAATGGTATACTTTTTCCATTGGATCATTTTTTCACCTTTGTTAAAAATCAGTTGGACATGTTTGTGTGGGTTTATTTCTGCATTCTCTATTTTGTACCATTGGTCTGTGTGTCTATCCTTCTGTCAGTAGCTCATAATATTGATTATTGTAGCTATATAATAAGTTTTGAAATCAGGCAGATTCTTCAACGTTATTATTTTTTCCAAAGTTGTTTCATCTAGTTTAGTTTTTTTTTTTTTTTTTACTTTCCATAAAAATTTTAGAATCATCTCATCTACATTTACAAAAAGAATCTTCTGGGAATTGATATCTTTACTCTATTGAGGTTTTTAAATATACAAACATGGTATGTCTCTCCATTTATTTATACCTTCTTTAATTTCTTTCATTAGCACTTGGTTATTTTCAGCACACAAATCCTGTACTTCTTTCCTTAGGTTTACACTAATTGGTTCTAACAATTGTACATGTTATGTTATTATACTTTCTACTTTCATGTTCATTGCTAGAATATTGAAGTGCAATTGATTTTTGTATGTCTATCTTGTTTCCAGTGAAGTTGCTGAACTCACATATTAGTTCTTGGAGTTTTTTTCTTAAATTCTTTGAGATTTTCTATGTAGACAAGCATGTCTTCTACAAGTAGGAACAGTTTTAATTCTTCATTTTGGATATGTGTATCTTTTCTTGCCTTATTGCATTGTATAGCTCTTCTACCACAATATTGAGTGAAAGTGCTAAGAGTGGACAAATTTGCCTTGTTCTAATCCTAGGTTGAAAGCATTCAATTTTTTATCATTACCTATAGCATTAGCTGTTAGGTTTTTGTAGGTGCTCTTTATCAAGTTAAGGAATTTTCCCTCTGTCCCATTTTTTCTAAGATTTTTCTGAAGAATTTACCTCCATTTTAATATTTACCATGAATGGGTGTTGAGTTTTGTCAAATGTTCTTTCTGCATTGATTGATATGATCATGGAATTTTTCTTTTCTAACCTGTTCATATAATGAATTACATTGATTGCTTTTTCACATATCAGACTTGCCTTGCATCCCTTAAATACCACTTAGTCATGGTATATGATTCTTTTTACATATTGCTGAATTATGAGCTAATCCTTTATTAAAGATTTTTGCATCTATATACATAAGCATCAATAGTTTCCTTTTTGGTATTATTTTTGTCTGTTTTTAGAATCAGAATAATATTACTTTATAATGTGAATTGGGAAGTGTTCTCAACTCTTCTAATTTCTGGAAAGAATTGTGTAAAGTTGATGTTAATTCTTTATTGGACATTTGGTAGAATTCTCCATTGAAATTTTCTGAGCTTGGGGATTTTCTTCAAGGGAGAGAGTTTTAAAAATTACAAATTTAAATTTCTTTAATAGTTAGAAGGTTATACAAATGATTTATTTCATATTGGGTTGACATGGACACTGGCCCACAGTGTCTGAGGCATTATGGATGAGATATGAGATAAATTCACACGGACTACCAAGTCCTGTGGAGGAAAAGGGATAGCACAGCTACTCTCTCAAGGGGAGAGCACTTCAGAGCGGCCTGGCCACTCTCTCAAAGGAGAGCACCCCGATCCTTGCCTTGACAGGTTTTTATTGGATTTCAATTTGTACAGGAATACAGGTAAAGCACATTAATCATTGTCAGGCAGCAAGGATCAAACAGTAGATAGCATACAAAGAACTGTGAGGGTCTATTCTGAGTCAGGGTCTGTTTCACAGGATTTTAAGTATTCTTTCTCAGACCTGATCACCCAGGGAACTCACCCTTTCTAGCACAGGCTGCACCACCCTCTTTCATTGTTTTAGATTTAAGTCAGGCTGGGGAAGTAAGGCAGCCAAGAGATTAGGAGACTTCTTGCAGACAGAATGAGGATTCAGGCTATGTCAAAGCTGAAGGACAAGTGCCCCCTTTTGCTGTAGCCCCCCAACCCCTTCCTTGGGACCTCCAGATGATCATGCCTATCTTAGGTCATTCCCCCTTTGGGGAATCTTACCCATCATTGGCTAACCAATCAAGTATTGGGGGCCAGTTATGGATGAAGTAAAAGGAGTAGAAGCAGTGCTCCTGCCAGGGAGATAAGCTTTGTCTCCTCAGTGGCTTATGGTCCAAAGGTTGCTCACTCAGCCTTAGCCATGAGGGGGTTACAGCTCCTGAAACCAGGCAGGGCAGTTCCCAACATCTCCCCCTTTTTTGTTTGTAAAATCAATTGTAGTTGCTAAGCCTGTGAAACCTACTATTTGCTGTTTTTGAATGTGATCATGAGAAAACAGCTTCCATATACATCATAAAGCACAAATAGGGATTAACACAAAGACAAACCGGAGGGCTGCCATGACCCAAACTCCTAAATTCAGTCCATTGAAAAATGTTGCAAATTCAAGGGAATGACAAGAGTAACAGGTCTGGTTACACTTCAGTCCTTGGGAGAATTAGCACAGATCAGGAAGTTACTTTAAAGATAATGCAGCAAGCGCAAGTCACAAAGCAGCCTCGGTATAATGCAGGCCTGATTTCCCACGGAAGAACAACTTTACAGGCGTGGTCCTGTGTGCTGACTCACCCCCCACTGTTTTTCCACGTGGGTGCTGGGCCACATTTCCACCTCTTGAGAAGCGGTTCCCTACATTGGGTATCCTTTGTTTTAAAGCTATTGGTTCATTTCTTCTAAGTTGTCGAATTTACATGTCTGGAGTTATTTTTAGTATTCCCTTTTATCTTCTGAGTTGCAGGGTCTGTAATGATATCTTCTTTCATTCCATTTTGGTAATCTGAATTTTCTCTATTTTTCTTTGTCTTGTTAGAGGTTTGTCAGTTTAATTGATCTTTTTAAAAACTCCCTCTTTTTTTCCTTAACTTTTTCTATTTTTCTTCTGTTTTCAATTTCACTGATTTTTCCTCTTACCTTTATTATTTCCATATCTGTAAAATCAAGAAAAATTTACCCATCTCATAGAATTATATGAATCAAGTGAAATGACATGTGTAAGAACCTAGAGGAGAACCTGAAATGTAGATTTTCTTAATAGAATGTTTTTTTTCACCCTTCAAACTATCTTCATTAATAGGATCTCCTACTTAGGAATTATAATAGTTAAAAAAAAAGAATGTACAAGGGGGTAGCCCAAAAACCTGGAATTACCATCTGGACAGTGGGCCCCTTGCAGAACAGGCTTCCCCGGTAGGTGAGTGTTCCAGGAACCCATCTGTGTCAGTGTACCAGCTGGCATTGTTGTGAGAGGCTGCATTTGGCTTCAGTGAATTTTTTTTGAAGACTCAATGTGTTTGCCCATTTCATTGTGAATGATTTATGAACACACCTGTCTACAATACACTACGTGTTGAGCAGTTTTTGACTAAAAATAGCATAACCCCAGTGCCCCACTCTCCCTTTTCACCAGAATTCTCTCTGGTGACTTTTTATTTGTTTGTTTCCCCCAATAAAAAAAAGTCCTTAAAAGGAAATGTTTTGCCAATGTGGAAGAGGTGAAACAAAAAAATGCAGAAGCACTAAAGGACATAAAATCAATGAATTCTACCCTGGCTGGTGTAGCTCAGTGGATTGAGTGCAGGCTGCAAACCAAAGGGTATCTGGTTCAGCTCCCAGTCAGGGCACATGCCTGGGTTGAGTGCCAGGTCCCCATTGGGGCCATGTGAGACTCAAGCACACATTGATGCTTCTCTCCCTCTCTTTTTCCCTCCTTTCCCCTCTCTCTAAAAGTAAATAAATAAAATCTTTTTAAAAATCGATGAGTTGAAAAACTGTTTTGAACAGTGGAAAAAAACATCCTGATAGGTATATTGCATCAGATGCAGAGTACTTTGAAGGTGACTGAACTTTAAACATGTAAGAATAAATACATATTTTTTATAAATAAATTCTGGGGGTGTTTTGCCCCCCCCCCTTATGTGTACTAGTGTCTATAATACCTTGCCCAGAGATCCAGAGATTTAGCCTTTGATTTTTTAAGGTGTTTTTTTTCCTCTCAGAATCACACTTGACTCATGTCTGAATTTGTATATAAATACAAATTTAAGAGTAATAAGAATTGTCTAATATTGTAAAATGTTTCTTAACCACTTTGACAACCATTGCAAATACTGGGGGAATTCACAAGTACTCCAGAACCACGTTTTGGGACTTGAACAAAAGAAAGAAAATAGAAATTGAACCCTCGGCACTTCTGGTCAAGTGTAAGTATCGATTGGATTCACCCTATCTGAAACAACAGATTTAACAAGTCAATCCTTTGAGTGAGTTCTTTTCCAAGTCCTTCCTGGCTTTGCACTCTGCCCTCCAAATCAGGCTCCATTTCCATTGTGGGCAGCAGTACAACCCACAGAAGTTCACAGCATTCAAATGCAGTCCCTTTTGTTTCAAGGACATGGAAAAGAGATGTGAAGTATTTCCATGGGGCCCAAATGGTGTCATTCCTTGCAATAGATGGTTAGGGTTGCAAGTCTCACTGTGTGTTTATGTTCCTAACACAACTTAGATAGTGTTACATATTATATATACTTAAGTAGAATATTTACACTATTGCATATATATATTTTATATATGTTCCTTCTTCCTTTCTGTGTTTGTAACTATCTTCTCTGGTAGTGAGAAACATGGCTCTCATTATCTTCAATTTATATACTTATTTATTCAATATAGCCAGGGTCTGAAATCATCCTGATACCTCCACCCAACTCCCCACCTCCCACCCTCTGGGCCTCCAGGTCCTCCAGCATGACTCCCTAACCTCCTTTCCCTGCCTCATATCTCAGCTACCATGCTGACCCTTCTGCTCTGCAAAGAGAAGGAAAGATGGGCCCAGGAGATTTTCTCCGCTTTTTTTCTCATAAGTTTCCTCCCTTCCTTCCTTCCTTCCTTCCTTCCTCCCTTCCTTCCTTCCTTCCTCCCTTCCTTCCTCACTCCCTCCCTTCCTTCCTCCCTTCCTTCCTTCCTTCTTTTTTTTCTTTCTCTTTTTTAAAAAGATTTTGTTTATTTTTAGAGAGTGAGAAAGGAAGGGAGAGAGGGAGGGAAAAAGAGTGTGAGAGAAACAGATTGGTTGCCTCTCACACACCCCAAACTGGGCACCTGGCCTGGAACCCAGGCATGTGCCCTGACTGGGAATGGAATCTGCAACCTTCCAGTTAGCAGGCCAGCACTCAATCCACACCTGGTTGGTGTGGCTTTCTTAATATAGCACATTATAAAGCCAATTAAATGTGGTTGCTACTTCTAGTTGTTTGCATTCTTGAAAAGCAGGATCTCCAGCCTTCTTTCATGAAAAAGAGTTACTTCTCACTGCCTAAAAATATCAAAATATTGAATGATCAAAGCAAAGTGTATGTGATGCTGTCTGGGGAGACTCTTGAGAATGGGGTACACCCACTGCTTCTGCTGCAGGTGCTTCTCTTGCAACAAGCACCCCATCAGCTAGGAAGGGTCAGCATGGAGGAAAGTGTGGGGGTACTAAGCGCCCATCCTACCAGCTTCCTGTAAGTTATTCCTGTGGATTTTACCTTGCAAGTTGTCACACAGAAAGTGGACCAGGAAACATTCAACACATTTATCAGCTAGACTTATATTTTTAAAATGTATATGGTTGAGAAGAAATTTTGTGAAATAACTTTTTAAGAAAAATAAAGAGTAGAATTTTTTAATGTTTTAAATTTATACCCTTTCTTGTATGAAAGAATTTGAGAAGTCTTATAGAGATAAATGTACAATTTGAAAAGAAAATAAACAAGGCACTGGGGAAATAGAAAAATGAGAAGCCAGAAGGAAAAGCATACAGAAGGGAGGTGCACAGTTGTAGGCTGCTAGTTTGGGGCTGAGTTTCTTAGAAACCAAAGGAAAGAGGGAAACGTGATTTGTGGTGACAAGATGAAAAGAAGTCAGTTACTAATGAAACATACAACTCTTCCTGAGAGTGAAACATTAAAAAAAAAAAGTCTCCCTTAGGAATCTGAAAGGAACAAGGGATTCAACACTAAAGTCATATAAAACAAATAAAATATGGATGAATACCCTGAAGTGCCCAATAGGTTAACAGTTTCTCATTAATTACTCAGAAAACATTCATACATTTATATTCTCTCTACAGTATGGAGTCAAAACCACAGCATTACAGTTAGATTTCAGTGTATGTAAAGTTATGCCCATACAAGAGAGAGGATTGGACTATACATTAGAGTAATAAAACTTAAATGAGCCTCAGAGATGGTGATATTGTGTTATCAGTGATGAACGTTTATGTTAATAACTAACTGGTGTCTACTAACTGAAGTGTTGAAGATGCACTGTGAGTAAATACAGCTGGGATCAGCTTCTTTTCCCAAATGTATGTCTTTAACTTACTTTTTTCTAAGAGAATAATTGTGGGTATTGCTTCTTTTTTTTTCAGGCTGGTTCATGGTCAGAATGGCATGGCCAGTGCCAGTATCCTAGGCTTTATTGTGGAAGAGGAGAAAAGGGAAGGAAATGTAGGTTCCCACCATAGAACAAGTTTTATGTTTCAGAAGGAAGTTCTGCTTTTCTGGTGCTGTGTAATCATCACGTTAGATGGAAAGGAAACAGGAGGTCTTTCCACTGAATTCATGGAATATTAAAGTTCCAGTCCTTGAACTTGGCCATGACCTTCAGCCATGTTCAAGTCCCTCAGTGGAAAACAGGCTCAGATCTGCTCTCTTATGCTGCTTTTCTTGGCTGCCAACACAGAGGATTTTCAGTGTTGTATTCTCTCTTCCTGAAAGTTTATTTGGATGACTGAGGTTGCCATTGAATTGTCTTTGCCTGTATGTTGATTTCCATGTCAAAAATCAGTTTAATACTGTGGAAAATATTTTCCCTAAGCAATTACAGTACAGATGGTCAGTTTTGAAGTATGTAATATTGATGCCTCCCCTCTCCCCAATTGAACTTGCTCAGACATTCTTAATGCTATTTGGATGAGATACTTATTTTTATTTGATTGATCTCAAAACACAGCCCAGTTGTGGTGATTTTATGATGTGGGAATTAGTTTTGGAACATTAAGTCAAGGGATTTATAGTAAATTAAATTTATATGTATTTGATAATCTATGTGCAGGGTATTATATTAGAAACTATATGTGGGGTTGATGCTAGCACAGTGGAAAGCAAGATTTGTACACAGTCAGTGGAGTGACAAGACTGTGGGAAAGGTTGCGTGGAGAACACAGACCTACCTTTGTTCTGTCATTCCTGCCACATCCTAGCTCTGTGACCTTAGTTAATCCACCACCACTACCACTCCTATTGTTGGGAGTAGCTGTCTGTGGATTTGGAAATGAAAGCAAGTTGAAAGAGACCTTGACTTATTCTCAGCGATTTTCCCTAGTTTGTCCATACTGGCTCCTAGTGATATTGTGTGTCATTTTAGGCACTTACAGACCATTTCTTTGAAAATTTGTTCTATCGAATTCTAGTCTTTTATCAGGTAAAAGTTTTTAAGCTTTATTTAATTTTTGAATAGGTAATACAATCCACGTTGTTCAAGACATAAAGGGCACAGTGAAAAGTTTTGCTCCCAACCTTTGAGCAGCCGCCCGTTGACTGCTGTTCAGCAATCTGGTATCCTTTCAGAGCTACCCAATGTGTAGGGAAGCAAATGTGTGGCCTCTTCCCTTTCTGTATACATGTGGTGGCATAAATGAACACACCATTCTGAATGAGTGCTTTTTCTCTGCACAGTGTATTTTGGAGACCATTCCATATCAAAGAGCCTCTTCATTCTGGTGTACATCTCTCTCTGGCTTTGTTTCATCATTTCTCAGTGGTAACTGATACCATGGCCTTATTCACCAATTATCTCAGCATTGGGGGTTGTAAGTTCCTGGGCCAGGACACTTAGGCTCATTGGGTGATTTTCATGGACATCAGTTTCCCCTTACTGCCCTTTACAGGGCATAGACCATCTTGGGGTATATATGCATGAGAGAAGACAGAAATACAGATAGAGCTGCAAGGACAGCAAGCTGGCTTTTCTCTTTACCATTTTCAATACACCTCAGCACCTTTTCAGGTTTAGCTTTCCAGGCCATTTTCTGATAGGTTTCAGCCAACTTCATATTCATCCATGGCTGTGTATCCTATTTTTCAGTTATCCATGCCCTCATGTTTGCCTGAGCATGTTGAGGACAACACATACAATTGCTTTAGAAACCTCCATCAGTGTCCATTATCCACTGGGGGTCAGAATCTCCCCCTTGGCAAAGCATCATGTGTGAATTTGCATAAGCTGCTTAGCCTCTCTGAGCCTGTTTCCTTATGTGTAAGATGAGGTTAATCACACCCTTCTCAGGAGTTGTCAGGATGAAATGAAACAGCATATGTGAGGAAACCAGGACAGACCAGAAATGGAGATACTTTTATAAAATGAGATTTTCCTCTCAAACCATCTTCCTAATCTGAATCTCCTGCTTAGGCAACTAAAAAAATCCCACCTGTCTTAGACTCTGGGGCACCGTGCCCAGACTCTCTCAGCTTTGCTTTCCTAAGATGATACATTTTTTTCTCTGAAAGTTTTTATCACTTGCACTTGGTCAACCAATTCCTTTTCTGGTCAAAATTAAACTTTTCTTTTTGGTTCCAAGAGGTAAAATTAGGTCCAGGTTTTGACTTAGTATATGGAAAAAAATGTGCTAGTAACTACAGAAGTTCAGAGAGGTATGTCACAGGAAAGAATTCCGTGTTATCACTAGAGAGGTATTCATTCCATGCTGAACAACTCCTTAGTGGCGATGCTGTAGGGCAATAGGATTAGAAGATCGTTGGAGTGCTTTCTAACTCTGAAGGCATTGCTATTAAGGTCAAAGACCTTTCCTCTGATATCTTCTCTGTCTCCTTCCACGTGGGAGACCCTATTCCAGGCCCTAGGATCACAAGGTAGACAAAGTTCTTGATGACTCCAAAGATTGCACCTGTGTCCCAACTTGCACCCTGTTTTCTGGAAACACTCCAACTGTTTGCTGAAAATCAGGGATGCAGCAATTAACAAAACAATAGAAACCCCTGCTCTCCTGGATTTTATATTGCATTCTCATTGAATTGCCTAAATGAAACTCACCACTCTCCTTGTAGAGTTGCTTAACTGCTGCCATTAGGCATCTGGACTTAGGGTGACTACAGTGCCATTTTTTCCATCACCCAGATAAATTATCTTGTAATTTCTGTCAGCTTCCTTTCCTTTAATATGTAATTGTCTTTTCCAGCTGCATCTTTTCCACTTCTTTTCACTTCCTCTGGATTCTTCTGACCCCACCCAGTATACCATCTCTCTCCTAAAGCACAGAGGCTTCCCGGTTGGAATTGCGATCCTATTCATGTTCACGCCACACTCCGGTCCTTTGAGATTGGGATCAGTTTCAGTCAATTAATTGATAAAGTTGGTTAAATCAGGGAATCCTAAAAAATATAACATGTATATTTTAAATATTTTATTTTCACTTAAAACATACAAGTGTATATTTACTCACCCATTGGGCCAAGGTATTTTCTTAGAGCAGATCCATTGACTGGGGTTCTTTAACCTCTTTCCATGCTTGTAATACATCTTCCATGATTTTCAGTTTTCGTTTCTTTAAACAGGAGCAAGAATTTAGACATTTCAGAAGAAGACTGTATGCAGAATCTTTTTGTGTGTTTACATATATTTCCCTGATCTTTTATAGTTGCTTCACACACTTTAAATTTAATTTTATTATTATTATCTTTTAGAGAGAAGGAAAGGGAGGGCAGAGGGCAGGGAGAAATGTTGATATGAAAGAGAAACACTGATTGGCTGTCTCCTGTACATTCCTGACTGGTGACCAAACCCACAACCCAGGCCTATGCCCCAGCCAGGAATTAAACTGGTGACCTCTCAGTTTGTCAGCCAATGTCCAACCAACCGAGCCACACTGGTCAGGGCCACACATTTTTTAATGGCCCACCTTCACTGAGTCTTTTCAAAGCATTCAGCATGGCTTTTGAAGAAACTTTCTCTCTCTCTCTGTGCTCATTTCATTGGTTTACATAATAATTAACTTATGTAAATAAATTCACTAGTACAACTAGCATAAACAGGTTTGGAACAAATATACCTAACTTGTGGTAAGCAGACAACCCAAATGATGGAAGCAGAAGTGCACAGCTGATCTGAAGAGGAGCCTACCAACCAGGAGTATCCATCTTGCCCAGGGTGTTAGTATGTTTTATTAAAATGGGATGTATTGGTTATTTTGGTTGTCTGTAAAATGTTAGGTAGAGGGTGTATAAGAAAGCAGGGTTTGTATCACCAGAGTAATTTTGAAACCAAAAAAGACATTCGTGTTTGAGCTGCCTGTCACTACCAAACCCAATAAGCGATGACAGCGATTGAATCTTTATGGGAGCTTTATTCAGATGGCCGGTGATCTGAGAAGACAGTGGGTTCATACCCTAACAGACCATCTTGCCTTCTGTTTCCAGGCCAGACTTTTTATACCAGGGAATAAACAAGGTACAGTGAGGGCTTTGAGATTCAGGGAGGATTAGTTGAAAGGGGCTGCAACATTCCTGTCCTGGGCAGTTAGCTGTTCCCAGGGGCAGGTGGTCATCTGTCTCTCCCTGAAACACAAAGGCCCAGATGCCTCCACTGGTCCCCAGGTGGTAATCTCTAGCAGTGCTCCAGGAGGCCGCTGTTTTCCCAGGAGCCAGGGTAGGCCTTATCTGTAGTTTCTGAAACAAAAAGCTTTCAGAAACTACAGATAATTTTCTGTAGTTTCTGGAAACTATAATTTTCAAACTCTTGAGTCCCCTATCAATTTTTCTAAATCATAGCTTTCTGCAGACCTCTTCTGTGCTCTAGCACCTTGGGGCACTTTTCACTGGGTAAGGAACGGAGGGTAAACCTCTGCTTGGGGTTGGCGAGGTGCCACCGCAGCCCATCTCTATTCCCTATTCGTGCCTTGAGTTCCAGTCCTGGGCCACAGGGTGGCTTATTCTCTGAACACACTCTAGACTATTTCACAATAAAGCCCCCCGTTCACTCTGATGAACAAAGATACAGCCCCGCTGCTGGGGCCTGCTAGTCAGGGATGCACGTGTTCCCACCAGGCACCTCCCTCCCACTGCCCGTGCCCCTCCTGCCACTCTGGACACTGACAGAAAGGCTATTCACCTGGAAAGGACAACTCCAAGCAGCACCTCCTTCATAAAGCCTTTCTTGATCTCACATAGGACATGTTTTTTCCTTTTCAGAGATGTTCTGTAGCATTACATTTTAATTTCTGTTCAGATGCTTACCATATCCCACCTTGAACTGTGTCTGTTTCCAGCCTTAAAAACTCTCTGTTGCTTTGGGTGCAACCCAGTGTGTTGGCCCTGCTGGAGGCACATTCAATAAGCAAGCACATCCTGAATATGGGTGATGACTCTCTTTTTTCCCTTTATCTCCTCTTCTTCAAAGCCCTTGTCTTTCTGGCCTTTATTCTTGGCATCAAACCCCCATGCCCACCCCCCAGGTTTCATTAATGCTAATTGATTCAGAGTGAAAATTGGGTCTTTTTAGTCAGGAAGTAATATATGATCTTTGAGCCTCATCCATTTATCTCTCCTGACTTAATAAAATAACTTTATTGAAGTATAATTTATGTATTATAGAATTCACCCATTTAAAATGTGAAATTCAATGATTTTTGGTAGATTTACTGAGTTATAACTATCCACAACTAAGTTTTAAAACATTTCCATAAGCCTTAAAGGTGCCTTGTCCTATTTCCAGTGGATGCTTGTTTCAACCCCAGATCCAGGTAACCACTAATCTGCTTTCTGTTGTTATAGATCCTCCCTTGACTTTTCCTGTCACTTTCTCAGTATTGGAGTGTTTCTTAGACCAATATACATGCTGTTTGCCTGAAGTACTTTACTTTTGATTTAGTTACTAATCTTTGTTGCCCTTTGTAGTCTTTCTTCTCATGGTCAAATTTCTTTTGGTTTTCTTTGTGTGAATCTAGTCTCTGTTTAGCAAGTTCAACTTTGGCTTATTAAGAAAGTCGAGGTTCCTCCCTTCTTTTGAATGGTGTCATGTACAAAACAAATATTGAACTTTATTTATTGAATAAAGAAATCTAGGACTTCCGGCAAGATGGAGGCATAGGTGGACGCACCATACCTCCACACACAACCAAGATTGGAACAACAACAATTTAGAGGCAGAATAACACCCAGAACTGACAGAAAATTTATTTGAATGGAAGTCGGACAGCCAAGAAGTTGAAATAGACCCAGATCCTGTAGGAGGGGCGGAGACAAGCAGCCGGGCGGAGACAAGCAGCCGGGCGCAGGGTCGCGGCTTGGAGAACAGGGAGAATTGGGTGCATAAGGCAACCGGGAGTGCGTAAGGCATCTGGGGCACGCAAGATCACAGCAGATGGACCCTGAGTACGCAAGCGGCAGCTGGCAGACCCAGTGAGGCGGCAGTTGGGGAGCAGGGCAGAGCGCACAACCCAGGATCCCAGGGAAGGGACTGAGGTCCCACGGAGAACAGAGCTACCGCCATTGTTCCCTCTCGATCCCGCCCTCACATACAATGTCACAATCTAGTGACTGGGGTGCCCAGCCCTGGTGAACACCTAAGGCTCCACCCCTCACTGTAACAGGAGTGACCAGACCAAAAAAAAAAAAAAAAAAGAGAGAGAGAGAGAGAGGGAGATGGCTCAAACAGAAGAACAAATCAGTGTCCCAGAACTCATCCTTTTGAGCGACCAAGAGATAGCTAACCTATCAGATGCACAGTTCAAAACACTGGTGATCAGGATGCTCACAGAATTGGTTGATTTTGGTCACAAATTAGATGAACAAATGCAGGTTACCATAAAAGAAATGAAGGAAAATTCACAGGAAACCAACAGCAATGGGAAGAAAACTGGGACTCAGATCAATGGTTTAGAGCAGAAGGAAGAAAGAAACATTCAACCAGAACAGAATGAAGAAACAAGAATTCAAAAAAATGAGGAGAGGCTTAGGAATCTCCAGGACATCTTTAATAAATGTTCCAACATCTGAATCATAGGGGTGCCAGAAAGAGAAGAGGGAGAGCAAGAAATTGAAAACTTATTTGAACAAATAATGAAGGAGAACTTCCCCAGTCTGGTGAAGGAAATAGACTTCCAGGAAGTTCAGGAAGCTCAGAGAGTCCCAAAGAAGTTGGACCCAAGGAGGATCACACCAAGGCATATCATCATGAAGTTACCCAAGATTAAAGATAAGGGGAGAATCTTAAAAGCAGCAAGAGAAAAGGAGAGAGTTACTTACAAAGGAGTTCCCATCAGACTGTCAGCTGATTTCTCAAAAGAAACCTTGTAGGCAAGAAGGGGCTGGCAAGAAGTATTTGAAATCATGAAAGGCAAGGACCTACTTTCAAGATTACTCTATCCAGCAAAGCTTTCATTTAGAATGGAAGGGCAAATGAAGTGCTTCACAGATAAGGTCAAGTTAAAGGAGTTCATCATCCCCAAGCCCTTATTATATATAAAATGTTAAAGAGACTTATCTAAGAAATTGAAGAAGACCAAAAACTATGAATAGTAAAATGACAACAAACTCACAACTATCAACAAATGAACCTAAAAAAAAAAAGAAAAACAATGAAAACAAATACTAAGCAAACAACTGGAACAGGAACAGAATCAGAGAAATGGACATCCCATGGAGGGTTTTCAGTGGGGAGGGGGAGGAGAGGAATAGTGAGGGAAAGTTACAGGGAAGAAGAAGCATAATTGGTAGGCATAACAGATGGGGAGAGGTCAAAAATGGTATAGGAAACAGAGAACTCAAAGAACTTATATGTACAACCCATGGACATGAACTAAGGGGGGGGAATGCTGGAGGATTGGGGGGTACAGGCAGAGGGGGGATAAAGGGGGAAAACTGGGAAAACTAATAGCATAATCAATAAAATATACTTTAAAATAAATAAATACATAAATAAATAAATAAACAAATAAAAATAAGATCAATGTGAGAGAGGGAAAGTGAGTCCAAGTGAGTGGGGGAAATGTGAGGTGGGGGTGTGGGGGGTAGATTATTCAGGGCTTTGGGTGCCATTGTAAGGGTTTTGGATTTTCCTTCCAAAGAGACAGAAAGCTGTTAGAGCATTGTAAGTGGTATGATTTGATCTAGGTTTTAGAAGCATCACTGTGTTATGTGAAGATTAGACTACAGAGAGGCAGGGATGGAGGAAGGTAGACTGTTTAGGAGGTAGCTGCAGTAATCCTGATTGATGACCATGGCTTGGACCACATAGCAGTGGAAGTGGTGACAACTGCTGAGATAGGGTGGCATTTACAATACGTATTCCAGGGTATCCCATTTATGGAGATGGAGAAAACTATATGAAACATCTATGGAAAAAAATTAAGATGGTTTTTGTTCCAGTTACATTGGAGATGCCTATTAAGACATCTAAGTGGAGTGTCAAGAAGGTAGTTGGGTAAATGAATCTGGAGCTCAGGAAAGAGGACTGAAGATATATTGGTGGTGTTTAAAAGCTACGAGTTTGTTGTGATGGCCAAGTTAGAGAAGAGATGGCCAGGTTGGACAGAGATGACTGAGCTTTAGGGCACTACAAGGGCTGGAGGTCAAGGAGATGAGGAGAAACCAATAGCAGGAACTGAGAAAAGGTGACCCAGGATGTGGGGAGAAAACCAGGAGAGTGTGGTGTTCTAGAAGTCAAGTGATTCAACTGCTGTGAGGAGTCGAGGGTAGTAAATGGTGATGTAAGATGCTGATAGGTAAGACGAGAACTGAGAATGGACCACGGTGCTCAAGTGATGCGGAAGATAGAGTCACTCATTCCACTTATGGTTTTATTAAATACTTTTTCACAATAAGATTTAGTTCTAAATGATTTTTACTGTAAGATTAACTATGAAAGTTTGGGGTAATTTTCCTAAGTCAGTCATTTCTGACAGCAGCAAAACAGTTACCACTCAGGACTGGTATGGATTTTTAGTAGCGGTGGTATCATCTTGAATAATCTTTGTGAAAGCGTTCTTTTTCTTCACCTTCTGAGAAGTCGCTCGTTTGCCCATTGATTCATTCACTTCTTACGCCAAAAACAGTTAATTGCCTGTCCTGTGCCAACCCTAGGCTTTCCTTGTCCTCACAGATTTAATTCAGGGCGCCTGTCAGGTGGCGGGCGCTTGGCTTCAGCCTCCAGCAGTTGGATTTTTCCAGCCCTGTCCCGCCGCAGTGCTCAGCGCCTGCCGGAGAGGCCCAAGTCCGTCAGCGGTGCGTCCTCCCCACCCCACGCCGGGGAGGGCCTCGGGACACTTCTGAGCCTGAGTTGGGGGGCGGTATGCAGATGAGGGTGGGCGGGCCGTGCCTGGTGGGCCTTGTGAACCGGGATGGGCGGGCGGTATGCAGATGAGGGGGCGTGGCCCTCCTGCGTGTCAGTGAGCCTCTCCGCTGGCGGCAGCGAGGACTAGAAGGCGCCCTGCCTTTTCTTTGACTAGAGCGGACCCGCCGGACGCAGCTGCCTCCTCAGCCGGAGCCGGCGCGAGCTGCCGCGTGTTGGACGCTGTGTCTGAGGCCGGCCAGCCGGCAGCTGCCTAGGCGGCTGAGCATGGGCAACCACTCTGGACGGCCTGAGGATCCGGAACCAGGTCTGTGCGGTGGGCCTGGGTCGCGCCGCGCCCCCTTCCTGGCCCGGCGCCCTTCCCCCACCCGCCTCCCGGGCCGGCGGCAGCCTCGCAGCGTGCGGGCGCCGACGGGGCGAGTGGAAAGGTGAAGTTCCCGGGATGTGAGTCTTGCCTTTGGAATGCGCTAATGGGGTTGTGAAATTACCTGTGCTGTTCCGTCACAAGGAAATGCCACTCACTATAATCACGTACCTGGAAGCCCTGGGTCCGACTGGACGCAGCGATGGGGGTGGGAAGGGGCGTGTAGGCCGGGCGTGGAGAGGGTCGGGCGGGAGGGTCTTCGGTAAAGATTTTATGCTGCACTCCGACTCGGTCCTCTTGTCTGCCACCTGGAGAGGGGTCTCGTAAACCGTGTGTAGGCAGTTCTTGCAGACTTTCTAGACATTTGCAACGGCAAGCGTGCCTTGGCGGCCGTTTTCTGGTTCATTGTCTGTTTTTGTAGCGCATCATTTACATGCCACACACTTTCTGCAGTCCCGTGGAAGGTGATAACCCGCCCAGCAGACTGTTACTCATGGTCAGACCAAGGACTTGATTGCGACTGTTTCCTATTCAGAATAGCCTGTGCTTGTTCTGGGATACCAAAAACTTCTCCGGTTTATAAAATTTTTATTTTCACAGAAATTAAGCGAGTTTGTTGGAGAGTCAGCTAGGCTCTAGTTTGCATCGTGGCTTCCAGCACATATTTAGATGCTGATGCTGATAATCACGGGATCGCATTTAAAAACAGAACAGAACTTTTCTGTACTGTCACGTGAAGCAAATGAGATTTTATTTAGCCTCAAAAATTGCATCTTGACTGTCTGGGGAGAGATAGTCGACCTAATGCAGGAGTCCTGGGGTGGCAGGTGACAAGTCAGTGTTTTTTATGACAGAGCCAGAACTCTAAAAAATGTTTTGAGGGAGTAACTTTTTTAAGTTTGAATTGAATGAGGAAATGAGGTTCTGAAAGGTGGAGCAATTTGTGCAAATGACTTATTCCTTGAATTCACCTCCCAGGGCCTCAGCTGTGGGTCTTGGCAGGGAGGCAAGGCAAGTGTGGGCCATATCCCTGGGGCTGGGCTGGGCTGGGCTGAGCTGAGGCGGTGCCACCATGGCAGTTGTGGTACATTGGACTGGTACAACACCTGGATCGGAAGTTTTGCCACATGGAAATACTGTGAAGAAAAGGTTCTGAGATGGGGTGACTGCATGGATTGCATAGAGGTTACTGTCTAAATTACACAGCACTTACCCAAACTTCTTTGGAGAGAATAGCCAATATTTGCAAAAGGATGCCTTTGTCATAAACAGCCCTCTGATAAACTATTAGGTAAATGATATGTAACATTTTAAAAACAGCTTCCATTAGTACACAACTGCCCAGGTATTGTGAAAACCCCTGTGTATTATTTCCTTTGTGTCAATATTGGGAAGAGACTGTCCCCCTTCTTAGAGCTTTTAAGAGTTACTTGGGTGGTTGTGTTCCAGTGACCATGCTTTTTTAACGGACTCTGTTGGATAGGAGATGAAAAGGAGACGTTTATGTCAGTGACTTATTTTACTGCATTTTTCAAAGAGTGCATATCATATCATAGCATATCAGAATGGGAACTCAGTCTGATTTGCTGCAAATAAGACTAGAAAATCTTAGGAAGGTCTTTGAATGTTGGACTATCGTTGGTTGAATGTGTGAGTATAATTTTATTTGGTCTCTTAATGCTGCGATGAAATGCTATCGAATGCATCAGAAAGATCCTGGAAATTAGAGTTTTGGTAAAGACTAATGTATCTTCAGTCTGCTCTGTTATGGGGGCTGGAATAAGGCAGTTGTGCATTGGACTAGAATCAGAAGTGCTTCAGTGGGCACTTCTGATTCAGAGCAAGGGGCCCAAGGATTAGTGGTACAGGTAAAGGGAAAGTAGAGGGAGGCTGGATGAGGCAAGAACAACACCCCAGTTTGATTTTTATAGTTTCTTTGTTCTTTGAGACACAAACCCTTAAACAGAATTAGAAATGAATGAGGTCTATTAGAGAGTAACACTTGAGAAAGACAAATGGGGTGAGAGGCAGAACTGGGCCACGAAAACTGTACCAGGGGGTGTCCAACCTGCAGCCCACAGGCTGTATATAGCTCAGGATGGCTATGAATGCAACCCAACACAAAATCATAAATTTACTTAAGTCATTATGAGATTTTTTTTGTGATTACATGTCTCAGTGTATTTAATGTGTGGCCCAAGACCATTCTTCCAGTGTGGCCCAGAGATGCCAAAAGGTCACATACTCCTGCTCCATGATGCAATCCAGCACTTAAGAAAGGAAGAGGGGGAGGTGGCAGGTTTGGGCACGGAGAGCCTCAGATAATGATGCAGATCTGCTGAAATCTTGGCCCACTGATTAGGGAGTTTCAGAGCAGACTGCTTCCTGATCTGGCAGAAGTGGCCAATTCTGGTTGTCTTGTTGTGGTCAGTCACTGCTGGAGGCTATCTGGAAAGAATGTGCCTTAGGCTCAAAAGCCAGATTGAGTCCTGGGATCCTGGAGGCCCTGGGATGCTGGGATCCAGCTGGAGGTGTCGGCTAACTGCAATCCTTGCAGCTGAATGCTAAGTTCTTTCTCCAGTAGAGATTCAAGTGACACATCTCATGGCTGGTTTCCACAGGACCTCAGTTTTTTGGGCAGGAGTAAGGGTGGTGTATTTAAAAGGTAAATGAGGTAAAGTCCCCATCTAAGTCCTCCCCTGCTTGGCTTAGAAGAGTTGGTAGTGCCCAGTCTCTTCCAGGTGGAAGCTCCTCCTTCCCTCTGGGGCACCTGAAGTGGTAGACAGGGTCTCAGCTGCTACCTCTTTTCTAGCCCTGGAATTGGCAGTGGGAGCAGCAAGATTCCTCTTTGGCGGTATCTACGAACCTCTGAGTTGGGCCACTGTGACTTTATTGTGGTATTGCAGAATGGACAAGAGAAACGGGTCAAGTAAAAGACATGAAAATTTGCATGATTGAGGGCAGCTGGAATCAGAACACGTTGATGAGGACATCTCTTACTTAGAAGGTCCCAGTGAACAGATCTTCAATTTCCAACCAGGTTGTCCCATGTCTACATTGTCAGAGAGGGCTGCTGGCTGTCGTCATGCAGGTTGTGCACCGTTCAAGGCCTCTGGGAGAAGGGGTGAGTGGGCGTAGCTGGGGTTTTATCATTCTAGAGGAAGGGGTGCCATTTTTCACTTTTGCCTTTTTATAGTCACGCAAAGGTGCCCAGTATGCTAAATAGGTCTTAGTAGAAGGTGGGCTTAGAAGGCTTTCCCCATTGTCACTGCTAGCTCCTCACTATTTGGTTTAAATATTCATGTTTGTGTTTAAACAGTGACTTCAAATGATATGAAACAAAAGTAAAAGCTTCTTCCCATACGTCCTCAGGCCCTACTCTGATTAGTTATAATTAATGCTGTGGTCAAAGAGGGACCTCAAAAATAGGCACTAAAAGTTGATTTATTCCTCATGTCATAGTCTAGTGTGGGTTGGTGTCAGTTTGGGTAGTTACAGGTATTAGAGTTTCAGGTTTGCGAACTGTTCTTCAATGCCTGGCTCCCAGGTTGCACTGGATCTGCCAGCAGTCAGGAGAATAGAAGAGGTATGTGGAGGATCCTGCAGGAGGTGTTAGGAGCTTGGCCTAGACATTGTACAAACAGTTTCTACCCACATTCCACTGGCCTCCATGGTCATGTAGCCTCACCTGGATGCTAAGGACTGGAAATTGTATCTAGAGTACCAAGCAGAAGACAACATGGATGGATTCTGGTGAATGCCTCATCTCTTTTCAGACATGACTACTGTCAACCACATTTGTGTCAATATTTTATTACAAAAGTTTTAATCAGAAAAATTGAAAGACACATATAGAAAATAGCCACATACCCACCACTGAGATTCTGCAATTAATATTTTGCTATATTTGCTTTATTCATATATCTGTTTTTCCATCCATTTGTTCTCTCTCCATCCATCAGTCTATTTTATTTTTTAGGTATTTCAAAGAAATAGTGGTTGTCTGGTAATTCTATATCATATGCCGTATCTATACTCTTCTTGATTTATTGACTTTTGAGGCTATCTACCAGCCCTTACTCTGAAAGTTGAGGAATTAAGTGCATTTTTGCTGCTATATTCCTTTCGCCAACCCCCAATTTTTTCAGGTCATACTTAAATTTTCTAAATTTCTTCTTAGTATAGTAAAATGCTAATGATACAATACAGGTGATGGATATATAGTTGTTCACTGTAAAATTTTTTCAAGTTTGCTGTATGAAATTTTTACTTTAAAAAACTTAAAAATTTTAAGGAAATCTTGTATCACTTCCTCCCTATATTTCTTGATTAATCATCTTGCCTAGGTAAATAAGGAGATGATTTCCCTCAATTCCTTCTGCCTTTTCCCCCAGCATCCTTCACACCCTACCCCTAGTCTGCCTCTCAGCCTTTTACATGGCTAGAAAATTTTGTTCTGTAGTGAATATTATTAAATTTTCTGTGCATTGTTTTTCTAAAAATTGAAAAACAGTCAGCATTTAAAATATTAGGATCCAATAGGTATTTACTGAAGAATCAGGTAGTGCATTGAGGTTTACAGAGACGGACATGGAATCTTACATTACTTAAGTTGTGGTCTGTGGCAGACAATATTACTTTAAAAGAACTAGAAGGAGTAAGGAGATTGGAAAGGAGTTAGTACAAGTGTTATAATTATTTTCTTTTCAAATTATCTCAACATGCTTTTAACCTATTATCTACCTTCTCAATTTTACAGAATGTTAGAATTATTTTCTTCTTGAAGACAGAAAGCAAGGAGCCAGACTGCCTATTCATAATCTCAGTTTTGTCACTTTGTAGCCCTGAGACTTTGGGCAAATGATTTAAGTGCTTTGAGCCTCAGCTTCTTCATCTAGAAAAGGGGATGTTATGTAACATACCTCCTAGGAGTACTGTGGTGATTCATAGGTTAAAAGGTAAAGGGTCAGGACAGACCTGCACATGGAAGGCTGTCGATGTTACTATTCCCAGCCTTCCCTCTGACTTCATGTCTGAGTTTGGACTTGGTTGCCTTTTGGTCCTATCTCACGTTCAGGTTAGCACACTGCTTCGTGGATCCCTTTTCCCTTTTTTTACATTTCCTTTGCTTTGGCTGTAGTGTTTCCAGTGATTCCCTAGGTCACCAAACTTTCATATATTCTACCATCTCTATATTCACCATTTTCTTCCAGTTTTCGTTTTAAAATGAATTTAAATTTTTTAATTAACTATACTTTCTATTTCCAAAATATTTTTGTTCCATTTTTTCTTATTCACAGAAGTTTGGGGCTAAGTTAAGGGGGAGAGGTGTGGAGTTGGCTGGAGGACTTGAGTGGATGAGTTAGTGGCTTCTGTTGTCTGTTAGTTTCAGATTTCAAGAATTCATCAGAATTCTTACAGTATTAACTGAGAGTATAGTATGTACTTTTCTCATACATATTTTGTTCCATAGAAGAATTTCAAATACAGCTAGTGGTCTGAGAAGCATACTTTGGAAAATATGCCCTTTGGAACTTACAGCCAAGATGGAGGCATCAGTAGACACATTGTGCCTCCTCTTTGCACAACCAAAAGGAGGAAAACAACAAATTAAAAAATAAAGAAAAAACAAAACTGACAGAAAATTCCCAAACTGTATGGAAGTCTGAGAACCAAGGAGTTAGAGAAGAAATATTCATCCAGACCGGTCGGAGGGGTGGAGACGGGCAGAAAAGACTTGCAGCAAGGCAGTGGCTGAAGGACCCAGCAAGATGGTGGTTGACAGACCAGGTGGTCCCACATTTGAGTGCAGATAAACCGGGAGGAACAACTGGAGAGCAAAACAGTCAGCACAACCCAGAGTTCCAGCACAGGGAAATAAAGCCTCAAACCTCTTATTGAAAACACCTGTTGGGGTTGAGGTGGCAGTGGGAGAAACTCCCAGCGTAACAGGAGAGTTCGTTGGAGAGATCCACAGGGTTATAGAACATACACAAAACCAACCACCCAGGAATCAGCACCACAAGGGCCCAATTTGCTTGTGGATAGCTAGGAAAGTGACTGAAAACTGGCAGAGAGTGAAACAAGCAGCACTGTTCCCTCTTGGATCCCTCCCCCACATACAGAGTCACAATGCAGTGACGACGATATAGGTTGCCCCACCCTGGTGAACACCTAAGGCTCTGCCCCTTACTACCTAACAGATATGCAGAGCATAAAAAAAAATGGCCCAAATGAAAGAACAGATCAAAGCTCCAGAAAAAATACAACTAAGCAGTAAAGAGATAGCCAACCTATCAGATGCACAGTTCAAAACACTGGTAATCAGGATGCTCACAGAATTGGTTGAATATGGTCACAAATTAGAGGAAAAAAATGAAGGCTATGCTAAGTGAAATAAAGGAAAATGTACAGGGAACCAACAGTGATGGGAAGGAAACCAGTACTCAGATCAACGGTTTAGAGCAGAAGGAAGAAAGAAACATTCAACCAGAACAGAATGAAGAAACAAGAATTCAAAAAAATGAGGAGAGGCTTAGGAACCTCCAGGACATCTTTAAATGTTCCAACATCTGAATCATAGGGGTGCCAGAAAGAGAAGAGGGAGAGCAAGAAATTGAAAACTTATTTGAACAAATAATGAAGGAGAACTTCCCCAATCTAGCAAAGGAAATAGACTTCCAGGAAGTCCAGGAAGCTCAGAGAGTCTCAAAGAAGTTGGACCCAAGGAGGAACACACCAAGGCACCTCATAATTACATCAGCCAAGGTTAAAGATAAGGAGAGAATCTTAAAAGCAGCAAGAGAAAAGGAGAGAGTTACCTATGAAGGAGTTCCCATCAGACTGTCAGTTGATTTCTCAAAAGAAACCTTGTAGGCAAGAAGGGGCTAGAAAGAAGTATTTGAAGTCAAGAAAGGCAAGGACTTACTTCCAAGATTACTCTATCCAGCTAAGCTATCATTTAGAATGAAAGGACAGATAAAGTGCTTCCCAGATAAGGTAGAGTCAAAGAATTCATCATCACCATGCCCTTATTATATGAAATGTTAAAGGAACTTATTTAAGAAAAAGAAGATAAAAATATGAACAATAAAATGTCAACAAACTCACAGTTATTAACAACCAAACCTAAAAAAAGAAAAGAAAAACAAACTAAGCAAACAACTAGAACAGGAACAGAACCACAGAAATAGAGATCACATGGAGGGTTATCAGTGGGGAAGTGGGAGAGGGATAGAGGAGGAAGAGGTTCAGAGAATAAGAAGCATAAATGGTAGGTAGAAGATAGACAGGGGGAGGTTAAGAATAGTATAGGAAATGTAGAAGCCAAAGAACTTACATATATAACCCATGGACATGAACTAAAGGGGTGGAATGTGGGTGGGAGGGGGTGTGCAGGGCAGAGGGGAACAAAGGCGGGAAAATGGGATAACTATAATAACATAATCAATAGAATATATTTTTTAAAAGAAAATAAACTCTTTAAGGTTTAACATGTGCATATGTATACATAGGTGATCTGTGATAACGTGTAAAAAAATAATATTTGTTACTGTAATAAATGTGATTGAGTAATGTCTCCATTAAAAAAAAAAAAGAGCCCCTCCTTTAAAGACAGAAAGCAATAGATATGCTCCAAGAAAGTATGATCAGATGATACTTGATTTAATAAATTGTCAGTTAAAGTTGTGGCTAATAAAAGACTAGTTCTTTAGACTTTCAGGTTTAGTATTTTGTTATTCTATTTATGAACCCAGTGAAATTTAATTATCACTAATGAAGGAGATCTTTGATTAATATTCAGTCCCATTTATAAACTTAGGTAATAAGTTTTAAATATTTTAAATTGTTTTTGTGAAGTTTGATTGGCAAACAGTTCCAGTTTAGGTCTTATAAATTTCATAATTATTTTTATAAACATAATGATTCTTAAGTCTTCTCATGTATTCCAAAACACACATGTTCTCTTTCCAAAATGCGGGTATTTTTTAACACCTAATACTTATTTCATTCTTTTAACTATTTCTCCAGTTGATCTAAATCTTTTTAGGATTAAAAGTTATTTATACAAGTGTTTTAATAAATAATATTGGGATTCATTCTATATAATTTTGAGGGTGGCCTTCTCAGTTTGCTGAGGTTTTTGACAGGGATGAGGGTAGGATTCTTACTTTGGACTCCAATATCAGCTTGTGCCCTGTGTGCTGTGACTGGGGCATATTCTGAACATACTTGGTTTGGGTAATAAAAAGATAATCTGTGCATGATGAATTTTCTCAGCCTTTACCTAAGGACATTTATATTTCACCCTCATCCTTTTTGACAGCTTCCCTATAGATTTCTAAGTTCAAAATAACAATGATCTCTCTATAACATTGACTTCTAAACTTGAAGGAGGTGGTTAAGATGCTCATGTACCTTAGATTCAAATTATATTTTACTTAATTTTTGTAGCTTCTAAAAGGAGTTTGAGATATCTGTTTAAATATCATGTAGAGTTTGCACTTCTTTGGTACTTAAAATAATGTAAATATTTTCCCACCTAACTCCAAAGGCCTTTGACTTGATAGATCATTACCTGCTTATACTTTCTGTCTCCTAAGGTGGTATCTTTTTGGATAGTAACACAAATTGTTTTAATTGTGATTGTCTCTCATGGCTTTGTCTGACTTAAAGGTCATTCTGCTGAAACAATGGTATCAGTTGAAGACATACACAGCACCACAAAGGACCTTGTGTCAGGCAGAGCTTCCTATATTGAAATGAATGGAAAAACTAACAAGTTGAATGAGGGAATTCAACAGTTCCTCTCACATAAATGATTTTTCTAGATTGTTCAAGTATTGATCTGTTCTAGACTAGAAAGAAAACCTCAGTATAATATGTTAAGGGAAATTTTACTGGTCATTTTCTGATCATAATGCAATGAAATTATGGATAATAAAGGTTGAAACTTTAAAAACTTAATCCCTTTGGAAATTTTGACCCAAGTAGGAACTTAAAACTGTAGTTATAGACTAATAATTAGAATAAGAATTTTGAAGTACTTCATAAAGTTACAGATAATAAGCAAATTCATTACTCTGAAAGCTTTTGTTATCAAAAAAGAAGGAGTGAAAATAAATGAAGTAATTATTATACACAGAAAATTAGAAAATAAGCAATAAAAGAAATCTGGGAAACAGGAGTGACTTTTCTAAAGGGACAGATTAATGGGAAGTAAATTGTGACTTGTCTGTTTCACTTCCTCTCACCCTCCAGCACCTCACCTGACACAGGGTTGGCACTTAGCAGATGTGTGTTGAGTGAATGAATGAATATATGAATAAACAAAAAAGAAACAAAATGCTAGAATTTAAAAATCTAGTAGCTGTGGCTGGTGTGGCTCAGTGGATTGAGCAATAGACTGCAAACCAGATGGTCACTGGTTCGATTCCCAGTCAGGGCACATCCTGGGTTGCAAGCCTGGGCTCCAGTTGGGGGCATGTGAGAGGCAACTACACATTAATGTTTCTCTCCTTCTCTTTCTCCCTCCCTCCCCCTCTCTCTAAAAAATAAATTAAAAATATCTTTTTAAAAATCTAAGAATAAGTTCTTTCTTAAAACTTTGAAGTAGATAAGCTAGTTAGGCTAATTTTAAAAAGTAACAAAAAATATCCATAATTAGCAATGTAAGCATGTATATAATCAGAGATGTCAAGATTTTTTTTAAAGAACAAAAAATAGAAAACTGATAAAATTGAAGTATTCTACAAAAATGAAACTTCTAAAATCAATTCATGAAGAAATGAGAAACATTTGGATAAAAAAATAATCCATCATTCAGACTGATTTTCAATTTCTTGCTCTCTCCCTTCTTTCCTGGTACCTCTGTGATGTGACTATTGATATGTTTAATGTTGTCTCAGAGGCCCTTTAAACTGTCTTCATCTTTTAGATTCTTTTTTCTTTCTGTTGTTCTAATTGGGTGTTTTTGCTACCTTATCTTCGAAACTGCTGATTTGATCTTCTGCTTCATCTAATCTGTTGATTCCCTGTAATGTATACTTCATTTCCATTATTGTATTCTTTATTTCTCACTGGTTCTTTTTTCTGGGTTCTATGTCCTTTATGCTGCCAAAATTCTCATTAAGTTCCTTGAGCATCCTTATAATCATTGTTTTGAACTCTCTGTTTGGTAGTTTGCTTGCCTCCATTTCATTTAGCTCTTTTTTTTTTTCTGGATATTTCTCCTGTTCTTTCATTTGGGGGCATATTTCTTTGTCTCTTCATTTTGGTTGCCTCCCTGTATTTGTTTCTATATATTAGATAGAGCAGCTACCTCTCCTGTTTTGGAAGAGTGGCCTTGTGTAGTGAGTGTCCTGTGGGGTCCAGTGGCGCAGTCTCCCTGGTCACCTGAGCCAGGTGCTCCAATGGTGTCCTTTGTGTGGGTCATGTATATGCCTTCCTGTTGTAGTTTAGCCTTGACTGCTGTGTTATATTTTTAAACTTTTAAACTTGCTAACTCAGAGAAGTGTTTTGGGAACGGAGAAGCCTGGGATTTCACCTGTGAGTGTGTTGCCCAAATGTGCTTTAGGTATGAGATGTCTAGTCTGTTGAAATCTGTTTTGCATTTTAAAAATACTTATCTATAGCCTCAGTCAGATGAGACTGGCTGTGTGTAGTGCCCCAGAAGGAGCATGAAAACATGGAGCACATTGAAGATCTTAGCATGATGAATGCACCTAACCATGCTCAGCCAGTTGGTGCATCTTTGCCCTTGCCATGCCCCTTCATAAAATGTCCTTATTCCAGTTTGTCCGCCACCTCCCAACTCAGCCATCAAGGCCTTGGGCATCCTCCTTCTCCAGCTAAGCAAGAATTTGAGAGTCCTCATAAACCTTACTATCTCCCTGGCTCCTAATACTCTGCAGAGGCCCTAGCCGAAAAGACATTTATTGCATTGATGGCTGTTGTCCCTTGTATTTCCAGGAAATTTTTGAATGCTCAGCAGAATAGGCTTGACATTTTAAAATTAAAGTGGTTGGCCAAATATTTAAAATTGAGATTTAAAAAAATCATTTAATGTTATAAACTTCAGCAAAGCTGCTCTCACTGTTTTTCCGTATTCCATGTCACTGCAAATACAACCCCCGTATCCTGGACTGTCCTGGACCAACAACTGCCCTTGGGGTGGGCACAGGGAACGTGGCTACTCACTGTCACCTTGCACCCCTGTCTGAGAGGCTGGACACAGCCCACCACCCCTATCTTCTTCTACTCTCTCTCAGCCCCTATCTATTTGTAAATACTCGCTTACCATTATCCTCTGCCTTTGTTATTCAGAAAAATTAGGCTTTCTTCTTGATTCTTTATCCTCCCCTCATTTCCATCTACTTGTTTCAAATTGAACCTAATTATGGATAAATGGTAAAGATTAGGGGTTATGATAAAACTGGAAAAGTAGTCATAAATTTTGACCTGAAACTATATCCAATAAAGAACTAGTGCCAACAACTGCCAGAGCCCTTGAAAATCCCCTTTGTTTTGTCTGCCAAAGAATTCATCTCCTTCCTCTAATTGGTCTTGCTTTTCTCTCTAGCAACAGTAGCCAAATTAAAAATAAAATCTTGGAAGGTTAAATTATCAGCAGTCTAAATGTTCTAGTTTATTTAACAGATAAACAAAGAACCTATTCATAGTGGTCATAGAACTATTATGAAAATTACATGTATAGTTTTATTTTGGTCTCTTCTGCTTTCCTTTCAATCTGATTACATTATGCCAAAGTTATGGAATCATAGCTTGCAGATCAGACCAAAGATGTGGTAAAGTCTTCAGGTTAACAAGTGGGGGTGGTCTGGGAGAGGGTCTGTGTGTGTGTGTCCCTCACAACTTCCCCGTCATCCTAACTGGCTGTGGCATTCTGCTTTTGTGCTTTATGCCTTGGTAGGGGTTTTTAATCAGTAATTGTGATTAAGAAGGAAGAGTGAAAATCAAGAGATAACACCAATTGGATCAGTGATTACGTGTTAGTGTAAACTGTACATTAAGATGACCTCTCCTTTATAATAAATTCTGGTATCTAGAGCCTTCTGCTGGCCATTTCAGATACAAAATAGTTCTGAAAGTATCAGAGATATCCCCGTTTTGTTTACTCCTTCCCCAATCACTCAGGTCATCACTGTCAAAGTCAATTTTGTTACCATCCTTGACTCCAGGGATGCCCTGGGGGCTTCTTGATGGCTGTGGTCAGTCCACGCTGGGGTCATATGCTTGGCAGTGTTCTGGACTTCCTTCCCCATTACCTGTTGCCTCTAATTCACTCTCCGTATGCCTGGAAACCAGTCACTAAAGCTGTCAGAACTATGTATAAACCAGAAGTCATTCTTCTCATAATAAAACTGTGTGAAGTTTAGGACACAGTCATTTTTAGCTTCTCTGGAGACCTTTTGTTCTTGGTTGACAGTATCTCAGGGAGCTGAATGGCTGGTCTCCAGCTTTTGAGCTCCCCTGAGATGCTCAGGCCTCCTCTGTGTCTCGGGACCTGCACCACTCTCCCCCTCCTTGCTGTTTTTGCAGGGGTGTTCCCCACAGCAGACTCCTCTGTACTTGACCATAAGACTCATCTGGTCCAGGATAGTCCCAGTTAACATCCATTCAGGGTCAGTTTACACTTATTATTTTTACTCTTAAAAGTGCTGCCGTTTGAAAGATAAATTATACTTTCATTCTACTCATCCTTTCAGGCCTCCTCAGCTCAGTTGTTACTCCCCAGCTCAACCTTTTCCCCAACTGGTAGGTGTCCCTTTCTCCCCCAGGGGGCAAGATCCTTTGTTTGCTGCGGCTGTTGAATCACCCCTGGGCTTGGTTGGTCTGAGTCAGGGTTGGGGAAAAGTAGAGAAGTTTAGGTTTCTTTTGGCAGGAGGACCCATGCAGGCCAGAGGGGAGACTGTGTGGGGGAAGGCGAGATGAAGCAAGCAGGAAACAGGGAAGAGGAAGGTGGGAAAGGGCTGTGGGCCTGGGCTCCATGAAGGTTTGCTAATGTGACTGTGTCCTTCACCCCTTGAGAAATTTTATCTACTCAACCCCCAAAGGCTGTAAGAGTCAGACTTGACTCCTTTAGGAATGAGACAGTGTGTGTAATGAAGAGACTGATGCACAGGGAGACTTCTAATGAGGCTTGATCATAAATGGGTTACATGAAACAAGCAAACTGTTTTCCCTAGGTGACAGGTTGGAATATTAGACAAAATTGTGGATTCAGAGACAGACTTAAGGTTCGTTTCTCCTATTCTGGCCTTGATGGGTTTTCATGATGGCAGAAGGACTTTAGCTGTGTCTATAATGTCCTTTCCACTGGTCAGAAATGTAGGATTCTGTCATATGGTTTGGAGGGGCCAGACTAGAAAGCGTTTTGAATTTCTGCAGGTGACTTTTCCCCCCAAGTGTAGGACAGAAAACTTCCAAATAAGGATATAGAAGCTCTTCTGAGAAACAAAGGGAAACAATAACTAAAATATAAGTCTAGCCTTTGCCCTGGCATGAAAAGAATGCGGACTATTAAGTGACCTAAAGGTTTCTGTTTTAGTTCATATTTAGGTGAAATGGTCAACTTTGACCATTATTTCCAAAGAATATTCTCTTTAGCCTTTGAAGACATTTGTGTAATATTAAGGTGTTATATTATCCTCGAGAGTGCTGTCCCAGGAGCAGTGCTTAGAAGCTAAATTTAGAAAAATTAATGTAGGCTCACAAATGATTATGGTAGACATTTAGTAAACACCCCTGTCTGATGCTGTCACAAACATGGCTAGGTCACCTCCTAACAGTTTAGCCATCTAAACATAAAGGAATGGTTGGTTCCCTAATCACAGCGATTTGATTCATGGATGACGATACGCAGACTGCCATCCAGACTATAATTGTCAGGATTCTATCCCATGTTGAAAAATGTTTGATACAGAGGAGAACAGACAAAGCTGAATGTAAAACTGTGTGTATACGATTAAATCTTTGTAGAAGTATAGTCCAGAGGACACAGATCAGTAAACCTTATTTGTATTATGGGGTCTCTTACAGTTTTTGAGTAAGCATTTTTTTTATATTGGTTTTTAGAGAGAAACATGGATTTGTTGCTCCACCCATTCTTGGGTTCATTGGTTGATTCTTGTCTGTGCCCTGACTGGGAATTGAACCTGCAACCTTGCGTATAGAGATGATGCTCTAACCAAATGAGCTACTCGGCCAAGGCCTGAGTAGGCATGTTTTGACAAGGACTGAGCTCTCGTGGGTCGTATTTCCTACCACTCCCTTTGATTCTTTACTTTGCCTTTCACAGGCATTAATTTACCTGTCTGGCTTATAGGCAGTTGGATTTTTGACCTCTGACTTAGAAAAAAATAAGATTCATTAAAACTAACTAAGACTGAATTGCAATAAATATTATTTTAAGGTTAGTTAAAATAATTAAATTAACATACTACACAGGTGTGTTTAGGTTATAACAGATGCCCTGGGTTGCTTCCTGGGCACGTGGGCCTTGGTACAGAAATTTGTGTGCCAAAAACTCACGGCGGATGCCCGTGGACACAGTCCCATGAGGGGTGAAGGCAGTGGCAGGAGGCTGAAGGATAAGTGCAGTGTGATGCAGTCGCAGCAGCTATCTCAGTCTGTCCCAAGGGGAACTGGAGCTAGGATGGTCCTGCCCAGTTGTCCCAACTTAAGGCCAGGGGGCAGACCCTTGTACTTTCCGCCCATCAGCCATGGGGAGACTTCAGTGGAAAACATGTTCTCTTGCTTGTCTGAGCAATCTTTCATTTTCTTTATGAGTGTTACTCTGAAGAGGGCATTCTGATATCCTGAAAGCAAATAAACACCCACTCATATTTTCTTCCTTAAAAAGTTCACTTTTAGGGAGTTGTCTCCGTGGCTGACCACATGTCCTCCTGCACCCGACTGGCTGACTTGGGAGGTCAGCACCCAGGTATGACTCACTCTCCGCTCTGTGCTGCCATCCTGCCAGGGCCCGTTTCCCCAGGACCTCTGGTCAGGACCTTGTAGCCACCCACCTCCTTTGTGCCTCTGGCACGGCAGTGGAGTCTAGGCCACTGCTTGCCCTGCTGAGTTGGAGGGTGAGACTTAAAGGCCTTGTGATATTACGATATATGAGAAAGATTTGTTTGCTCCCCAGTTCCTGGCACAGAGCTCAAAATCCCATGGGATTTCTGAGGGATAGGGGTAAGAGGAACATCTTTTGTTACTCATAATAAGCCTCTTTCAACCATATTTGGGTCTATACTCTCAGAGAGTGGGGGGTGGTGGCCAGAGGCACCAACCAAGTGATTAGAGGGTTGGAACCGGCAGCCCCATCTCTGACCTCTGGGGGAAGGAAAGGGGGTTTGGATGTTGAGTTTAACTACCACTGGCCAATGGCTTAATCAGTCATGCCTACATGATGTCACCTTCATAAAAATTCCTGACAGTGGGATTTGGAGAGCTTTCTGTTTGCCTAGCACATCAAGGTGCTGGGAGGGCAGCACACTGGAGAGGGTGTGGAAGTTCTATGCTAACCCCATACTTGCCCTGTGCATCTCTTCCCATCTTGCTGTTCCTGAGTTGTTTCCTTAACCCATAATCTAGTAAGTAAACTGTTTCCAGAGTTCTGTGAGTCATTATAACAGGTTATCAAACCTGAGGCAGAGGTTGTGGGAACACCCATTTTATAGCTGGCGGGTGGGAAGGACAGTTGTCCACCTGGGACTTGTGACTAGCACCTGTCGTAGGGCAGTCTTGTGGGACTGAGTCCATACCCTGTGTTAACACAGGGAGTGGGGAGCATCAGCAATGGATGGTAGGACACCCAGTTAGTGTCCACAGAGTTGGAGAATTGGTCAGTGTGGGGAAAAGCCACACATTTGGTGTCAGAAGTTGGTGTGAATACAGTGGAGAAGCAGTTTTTCTTTCAGGCCTCTTGAAGGTCTTGATCTTCTGTGTTCTTCTGTTCAGTGCTGGCGGGAGAGCCCTGGCTAGCTGCCAGTGAAGTGCTCCTTCCAGGGTGAAGTCTCCTGTGGGACTTATTCACTGTGGGTGCAGTCCTTCTGGGTTGGAGCCCTATAGAGAGGATGGTGGAGTCCGCAGACAGTACCTAGGCATTCTGGGGTTCTTGCCTCTCAGCCCATCACCGAACTGTCAGAGTCCCTCACTTCCAGCCTCTGACTGAAGTACATCTGCTCTGAGGCAGTCTGGTGTGTGGAGTTCAGGCCTTTGGTGGTGAGTCCAGGTGAGAACCCCTCTTCGTTAACTCTGCCTGGTAGTTGGTGATCTCCTGGAAGTCTTTACACCCTTTCTTTGATTCACATTAAGTTTCTCCCATTGCTTTCTTCTTACTGTCCAGCTTCCCTATCAGTCTTATATTGGATTTTTTCATTCTTCCTCCGTCTCTTAATTTTTTAAAAAAGAGAACAAAACGATGTATTCATCACATTACACTTTTTCTCAGAGTTCTGAGTATATTTCCTTACTTGGTCATCGTCTTTACTGACTGGATTTTCTGTAGTGTTCATATTGCTGGTATTTTGCACATGAAAGCAATCTTTTCTGATGCCAAGTTTCCCCTGTGAAGATGTTTTCCTTTCCAATTTTATTGAAACTATGGGTGGGAGACTTTCTAGAGATCTGGTTAACACACTGGCCTTGCTGGGTAATGTGGGAGTGCAGGGCTGCTGCCAACCTGTGGTCACCTGCCTCTCTCCTGGCAGCATACCTGACCTGAAAGAATGCCATGGGTGCTCTGCCCAGGTACCGAGGGGCCTCTTGGCCCTGCCCAGCTGAGGTCCTTGTGCCCGGAGCATTCCCTGGGCCTTGGCAGGGGAGGGGTGGGAGCCTGTGTTGGATGCACACCACGGGTAGGCTCCAGGCAGCATTTCACAGCCTTCCAACTTCCCCTTCTGCATCATGCCACAGAATTTGAGTCCAGGTGTGAACCAGATGGCACAGAAAACAGATTCACACAGAACATGGCACATCGAATACAGCATATTCCTGTCATAAAGTCAACCTGGTTTAAGCCATGTTCAGTCCCCTTGTGTAAATGTGCAAATTCCTGCAAGTCTCTCAGTGTTTAACCCTTTTCTGCTGGAACTGGAACTCCTACATCTTATCCCAATTTCCCTGTTTACTAGCTGTGGGGTTGTGAGCTGGTTTCTGAATGCCTTGCTTTGTTTCTCTCCTCTATAATGTGGGGATAATGGGACTTCCTTAAAGAGGCTCTCAGAACAATGCCTGGAAGGTAATGTGTGAAAAATGTTAATAAACATTAACTAGTAAATTAACAATAACTATTAAATCCTTTTTATTCTCTCATTTTCCTACTTTTCAGTCATTTTCATTGAGGTAGTGACCCACAGTCCACTTCCCCACTCCCCCTGCCTCTGCCCCATGCCTGCCCCAAGTTGTTCTTGGTGTAACTAAGGAATTTATTATTTTCCTATTGCCACTGTAACAAATTACCACAAATTTACTGGCTTAAAAACTACACAAAGTTATTTTCTTTCAGTTCTAGAGGTTAAAATTAGGGTCTTGGCAGGGCTGCATTCCTTCTGGAGACTTCAGGGTAAATCTTTTTTGTTTTGTTTTGTTTTTCTTTTCTTTTTCCAGCTTCTAAAGGCCACCATCGTTTTTGTTCCTTCTATCTTCAAAGTTTATCTCTCCAGACTCTGGTTCTATCAAGTCTTTTTCTTTCTTTCCCTTCCTTTTTTTTTAAGGTTTTATACATTTCTTCAGAAGGTGATTGATTCAACTATAGAATGAAGCATTTTTAGTATTATGAAATATGTTTTCAAATCTTTTTCCCTACAATCTGTTCATTACAGTTTTTATAACCCTAGAGAGATGTTCTTATCTGAAGTTTTTCAAGCATTTAGGTATTTTGGATGACCTCTGGTGTGATCAGTAACAAAGTCTGCATGAAGTAATAGCTTCAATAGCATGAAGAAATAACCCTTCTGTAAACTAAACACACCAAGGATTTTCTTTTCTGTAAAGGCAGCTAAGAAGTTATCAGATAGTAACTGTCCATCTGAGAGAAACTGGTCAGCTGGTCATCTTTTCCTTGATCAATTAGTATGTCCAGCTGAGATCTGGATAGGCCTTTATAAGATAGGTAGAATCATAAGCCTTCCACTTATTTTCATCTGTTCCATAATATCCACTAAAGGCTTCTTTTTTTGCCCCAAGGACAGAACACCAGATTGCAAATTGGAGCAAATGCTGACACATTTATAATATTCTAGAATGCTTTAAAGCACAAGTTAGAGTTCCATGGTCCCCCATGGAGTGGCCAAAATAGAGATCCTTTTTTTTTTTAACTATCATAGTTTTAAAATTGATTGATTGTTTTGAGAGAGAGAGACATTGATTTGTTGTTTCATTTAATTATGCATTCATTGATAGATTCTTGTATGTGCTCCAACTGGGGACTGAATTTGCAACCTGGGCATATTGGGATGATGTTCTAACAAACTGAGCTACCCATCCAGGGCTCATCTTTAACATGCAGCCATGAGGGCTGGTATCTGGAGTAATGACAAGGCCATGTTCTGAGGCAGCCTGATGATAACCAGAAAAGCTCTGGTTTATCAGAGTTGCTGTAAAACTCTGTTCTGTCACATTAAACCAGACAGCCAGTGTAGTGCTGGGCATTTTTCAGTTCCTGCTGTTGGTGTCAGCAATAGAACATTTCATTTTGCAGTTCAGTTCAATGCTGTCATGTTCAAAAACTTTTTGCCGACCACAAAGCATGTGCTGCTGGACATCTGTTTCATTGCCATTCATTCTTTTCCTGTGCAGCTACAACTACCTCTTTTGTCTGCCCCAAAGGGTAATGATCCTTCAGCCCAGGCAGGGAGAGAGAAGCAGCAGTTGGAACCAGAAGGCAGGGCCTCAACATTCATGTCTCACTTCTCTGTCTTTGACCCTCCTCCCTCCCTCATATAAGACCCTTGTGATTACATTGAGACCACCAGATAATCCAAAATAATCTCCTCAATTCAAGATCCTCAATTTGCCATGTAATTTATTTACAGGTCCTAGGGATTAGGATTACGATGCCTTCAGGAGGCACTGTTCACTCTACTACAGGGAGGAAGATATGTAATAAACTTTACTGTGGCACACTCACTCCGCAGAGATTCCCCAGCCGGAGCTGTGGGGAACTCACACCAGGAGCAGTGTTACTTCCTGTGGAATTGGGAAAGGCTACCCAGGAGGGGGACATTCAAGCCAAGTCTTGAAGAATGAAGGGCCTTTGGTAGGCTGGAAGGGTTTCAGTCAGAGGAAACAACACTTGCCAAGATAAGGGGTTGTGAAAGAATCCAGCAGTTTTGGGAACCTTTAGATCTTTGATGTTGCCAGAAATTAAGGAGGGACGGCAGGAAAAGAAATGTATAGTTTAAGGCAGGGTGTGCTGTGATGTGTTTAGAATGTGTTCTGTGAAGAGAAGGAAAGTAACTGATGGAGCTGTTTTGATGTGTTTTTTTTTAATATAAATGTTTTGTCTGATTGTGTTAGTAATACATGTTAATTTTATAGAAAATTAAGAAACCAAAGAAATGTATTGAATACTTGGGAAATAAAAATCACTCAGAAAAAATAACTCTTGACATCTCTGTGTGGTGTGGTCACTGAGCATGTGTGTGCATGTGCACATGTCCTCTCACACAGTTAAATCATATGGTGTATTCAGATTCATGTCTTGACTTTTTTATTTAACAGTGTATTATAAGATACACTTCATGTCATAAAAATATTCCCAAATATTCTTAACATGTTCGTAATATTCTATTAGGTATAGCACCATAATTTATTTAAGCCTTCTGTTGTTGGTTCCAATGTTTGTCTCTATTTTAAATAATCCCAATACATAAATCTGTATTTAAGTTTCTGAGTATATCCTTAGGCTAAATTCCTAGAGAGATACTTATTTGGCTGAAATGTAAGGTTGTTTGTAAATCCCTTGGTCTGTATGTCTGTGTTCTTCCTAGGGTGTTACAAATCTGTAAGCTGTGTGGGCGAGTGTGGGTGTCAGGCAGCCTTGCCAGTGCCATCATGTGCCTAAGTCATTATCCCCAATTGGACAGACAAAAAGTATTTCATTGTTTTAATTTGCATGTTTGTTGAGTTTCATAGATTTATCTTCATTTCTCTTGTGATTTGTCTATTCCTGTCTTTTCTCAATGTGCTATTGAGGTTTTAATGGTTTTTTTTTGTTATATTAAAACTACCAATTCATTTCTGTTAAACTGTTGTGGATAATTCCTGCAGGGTTTTGTTTTTTGGGGTTTTTTTTGATAATATATAGATTGTTATGATTTCATGAAATACAGAATTCTGAAACTGTTTGGATACAAATTTATTTTTCCATTGTATTTCTTACATTGTTTCTAGGCTTATAAAGATTTTTCCCACACAAAGGTCACATATTTTAAGATTTCATATTTCATTTTTTAATGTTTGTCATTTTAATTCATTTGGAATGTACTTTGGTATATGATGTAAGAAAATGTTTTTTAAAAATATATACTTTATTGATTATGCTATTACAGTTGTCCCATTTTCCCCCTTTACTCCCCTCCACCCTGCACATCCCCTCCCACCCTCATTCCCCCTCTTTAGTTCATGTCCATGGGTTGCACATATAAGTTCTTTGGCTTCTACATTTCCTGTACTATTCTGAACTTCCCCCTGTCTATTTTCTACCTACCATTTATGCTACTTATTCTCTGAACCTTCCCTCCCCTCCTTCCCTCTCCCCCACTGATAACCCTCCATATGATCTCCATTTCTGTTATCCTGTTCCTGTTCTAGTTGTTTGATATTTTTATTTTTAGGTTCAGTTGTTAATAGCTCTGAGTTATTTTACTGTTTCTATTTTTTATCTTCTTTTTCTTAAGATAAGTCCCTTTAACATTTCATATAATAAGGGCATGGTGATGATGAACTCCTTTAACTTGACCTTATCTGGGAAGCACTTTATCTGCCCTTCCATTCTAAATGAAAGCTTGGCTGGATAGAGTAATCTTGGAAGTAGGTCCCTGCCTTTCATGAGTTCAAATACCTCTTTCCAGCCCCTTCTTGCCTACAAGGTTTCTTTTTGAGAAATCAGCTGACAGTCTGATGGGAACTCCTTCATAGGTAACTCTCTCCTTTTCTCTTGCTGCTTTTAAGATTCTCTCCTTATCTTTAACCTTGGCTGATGTAATTATGAGGTGCCTTGGTGTGTTCCTCCTTGGATCCAACTTCTTTGAGACTCTCTGAGCTTCCTGGACTTCCTGGAAGTCTATTTCCTTCACCAAATTGGGGAAGTTCTCCTTCATTATTTGTTCAAATAAGTTTTCAATTTCTTGCTCTCCCTCTTCTCCTTCTGGCACCCCTATGATTCAGATGTTGGAATATTTATTAAAGATGTCCTAGAGGTTCCTAAGCCTCTCCTCATTTTTTTGAATTCTTGTTTCTTCATTCTGTTCTGGTTGAATGTTTCTTTCTTCCTTCTGCTCTAAACCGTTGATCTGAGTCCTGGTTTCCTTCCCATCACTGTTGGTTCCCTGTACATTTTCCTTTATTTCACTTAGCATAGCCTTCATTTTTTTCCTCTAATTTGTGACCATATTCAACCAATTCTGTGAGCATCCTGATTACCAGTGTTTTGAACTGTGCATCTGATAGGTTGGCTATCTCCTCACTTGTATTTTTGTATTTGTTGTATTTTTTCTGGAGCTTTGATCTGTTCTTTCATTTGGGCCATTTTTTTTTTATGCTCCGCATATCTGTTAGGTAGTAAGGAGCAGAGCTTTAGTTGTTCACCAGGGTGGGGCAACCCATGACATCACTACATTGTGACACTGTATGTCGGGGAGGGGTGCAAGAGGGAGCAGTGCTGCTTGTCCACTCTCTGCCAGTTCCCAGTCACTTCCCCAGCTACCCACAAGCAAACTGGGCCCTTTCTGGTGCTAATTCCCAGGTTGGTGGTTTTGTGTAAGTTCTAGGACTCTGTCGGTCTCTCCAATGAACTCTCCTGTGAGGCTGGGAGTTTCTCCTGCTGCCACCTCAACCCCCACAGGTGTTTTCAGTGAGAGATTTTGAGGCTTTATTTACCTGTGCTGGGACCCTGGGTTATGCGGTCTGTCTCATTCCCTAGTTGTTCCTCCCAGTTTATCTACATGCCAATGTGGGATTGCCCAGTTTGCCAGCCCCTGCCTTGCTGTACATCCTCTCTGCCCAGTGCCCATCTCCACCCCTCCTACCAGTCTGGATGAATGTTTTTTCTTTAATTCCTTTGTTGTCAGACTTCCATACAGTTTGATTTTCTTTTGTTTTGGTAGTTTTTTGCTTTTTAATTTGTTGTTGTCCTTTTGGTTGTGAGAGGAGGCACAGTGTGTATACCTACACTTCTATCTTGGCTGGAAGTCTAGAAAATGTTTTTAAAATGTTTAGCAAGTATTCCAACATCATTTACTGAACAAGATTGCTTTTCCTCACTGATTTGAGTTTGCTTTCTTTTTTACTTTCACCTGAGTATATGTTTATTGAGTTGAGAGAAAGACAGACAGGCAGACATCGATGTGAGAGAGAAACACCAAATGGTTGCCTGGAATATGTACCCCAACCTAGGATCAAACCTCCAACCAACTGAGCTACCAGGCCAGGGATGAATTTGCAGTTTTTTATTTTATGTTAGACACTTAAATATTCTTGGATACATTTGCTTTTTTCTATATTCTGCTCCATTGATTATGTGATTTTAATGGTAACTATATAATATTTTAGTATCTGGTAAATCAAATTTGCTTCATTGTAATTTTTTTAACCATTTTTTGACATTTATTCTTTGGGTTACTTTATCTGGTTTCCAAAAAACCCCCCCAAATGAGCAAACCAAAAACCACCACCAACAACTGGCATGACTTTTGGTGAAATTGCATTACTTTAGGGGAGAATCAGCACTTTTTCCAGTATTAACCTTTTCCTTCTAGGAATGTGATACATATTTTCATTGATTATTTTTTATATTCTTTAGTAAAATTTTAAATTTTCTTTGTATAAAGGGAGAAATGAGTTAAAGGCTCTTTGTATTAATGAGAAGATGGGATGATCGGGAAAATGGTGCTATCACCGAGAGGGGAGACACCACAAAAGTCAGGAGAAGACCTTGAGGGACAACATTAAGAATACAGTTTTAGGAATTTTGAGTTGTATCCCACAGGCACTTCTGAATGGCTCTTCATCTTCTATTAAGCTGCTATTTGTAATGAGGGAAAGTGGTCAATGGAGATGTTCTGTATTTTTTCGTAGGTAAAATATTCATCCTTCTACCTCACAGGATGCTTCCTTTCCAATAGGAAAGAGTCCATAGCAGTAATATATTAATTTACAATTCTACGTTTGCTGTTATCACTGCTGCACTACCCCCAGTTGTTCTGGACTCTTTTCTGAGTTTCATCCTCTTTAACTCCTCTTTCTCAGGATGATGCTTTTCAAGATTATGGGGCTTCTCCCTAATTTTAGCAAGCCAGTATAGTCTTTGTTGTATTATCACATGCTGGGTGTTTTTTTTTAAATATATTTTATTTATTTATTTTTAGAGAGAGGAAAAGGGAGAGGGAAGAAATGGAGAGAAATATCAATGTGTGATTGCCTCTCATGCGCCCCCTACTGGTGACCTTTTGGTTCGCAGGCTGGCATTCAATCCACTGAGCCACACCAACCAGGGCACTACATGCTGTTTATTTTATTGGGTTTGTGGCTTCATCTCTCAACTCCATGTTCTTCATCCACAAGCCCATTAGCTTTGTCAGAGTGACCTGTCCTCCACACTTACTTGTCTACCTTCAAGACCCAGCGCAGTTGTGACCCCTTTCTAGACCACTGTCTCTGACCTTCTGGACTGGACCCCATGTCTTTCATGCTCCCAAGGCTCCACGTTTACTTTTTTTCACTCCATTTATTATACTGTATTGAAACTATCTCCTTGTGTACCTGTTATATACATTCCTACCTTAGTATATCTTTTACCACTGTGCCTGACACATGTAAGGTATTTAGGAAAGATTTATAAAAGTCAAAGAATCTGAATTATATTCATGCCATGACATAGCAATGGAGAAATTATAAACAGGTGGTTGGAAATCTTATAGCTAGTGATAAATATTTGGGAATGATTCACATGGAGTGGCTATTTGAAGTTTTAGAAGCAGATTAGGAAGAGGGGAGCTGCCCATCCCTCTGGTCAGGAGTCTGGGTATGTAGGAGGTGTAGCTCAAACCTGGTCCTGTCTTTTGGCCACGGCTACAACAGAATTGATTCTCAGCACAGTAGAAGCCACAGTGTGTCAGGTATGACAGATTCCTTCCCCTTCCTGCATTCAGTCCTTGGAGGGACCCTGGTATCTTGCAGATTCCAGCAGCCTGGAGTGGGGAGGATCCAGCAGCTGGGAAGGTGTGCTTCCCCTCTGCTTGTTCTGAAAGGCACGAGATCAGACTGAGACGTTCTGGTGGCTTGGTGGAAGAGGGCTCACTGCGTCCTCTGCGTGATGATCTGCTGAGACATGCTGGTATGTTTGGGTGCCAAGGGCCAAACCCATATTTAGCAAAAAAAAAAAAAAAAAAGTATGATCACCTTATGGGGGATGTAATAAGTTGAGATAGAGAGCTCAAGGTGAATGTTCAGAACAGGCATAACTACATCAAAGAGACTAAGGAAAGCATTCACTAGAAAAAACTCGAAGTTATTGTTCCTGATTTGAAACTTTTACTAGATGAAATATAAAGGATAACAATCCTATTGAGAACTGAATTCATTTTCTGGAAGGAGTATCTTGTAAAACACAAAGTATAAATATGATGAGGTAAAACACTGAGATTCCTAGAATGGGAGGAGGGGAGGATCAGATGGAGAAGATGTAATAAATAAATAAAAGGAGAAACCCTTCTAAGCTGAAGGAAATTTTAGACCAGATAAAAGGGCTCATGGAATTCTGGAGAAAGGCATAACTTAATTACTAGATTACAGCAAAGGAGACAAAAATTATCTTCTCTGACAGGAAGATAGGCCAGTTTTGAGGAGAGTTTGGATGGCATTGGAATGCTTGTGCACTAAAAGCTACAGTAGTGTCTGTAGGGACTATTGATGTTAATATTAAAGAACAATAAGCCTTCTATACCCAGCCACATTGGCCTGGGTTCTGACATGCAGGCCACATAAGCTGATTTTGGTTGGTTTAGGAAGAAAAATCCATTTCTAAAGGATGTTCAGTTGCTGTGGAATTGTCCCAAGACTGGAGAGTGAGGCTTGGAGGCTGTGCAGCCAGAAACAGTGCCTAAAGTCTCACAGGAATTGGCTCATGCCAAGCACTGTGGCTTTGCATGCACATAGACATTGCAGCTTGCTCTAGACATGCTGGCCCTAGAGCCTGCAGCTGGCACCTAGGCCACCGCTTGCCACAATCTTGCTCTTTCTGTAACCATCATAGCTGCCATTGGGTATTTCCCATCATAGTCCCTGCTTTGCAGCAGTAGTTCCTGAGTCAAAGTCTGGGACAGATGTAAATAATAGCAGGTTCAAGGGGCTACCCTAGCTGCAAGAGGTTGAGAGTAGAGGTAAGAAAGCAAATAGCTGACATTTTCAACTTAGTTAATGGCACGTGTACCCTGCCTTCAACCCAGACTAATAGAGCAGTGATGCCCCCAAGCATAGGAAAGAAAGGTTTAAGCTAGGTAGTCAGAATGCTGGATACAGATTCCTTTACCAAGATATTATTCAATGAATCAGGGCAAAAGAAGTATATTTTTACACATGAAGGGTTTATATACACAAATTGAGCAAATACTCAAATGTACAATTAGATCTACTGATTGGATCAGTAGAAGCTTGATGCTAGAGGAAGATGAAGAATGTCAGAAACTGGTGAGCAGTGAATCTTGTAGCATGAAATATTGTATACATCAATGGAGGAAACTGATATGGCTGAAATTCATAATATATTCTTGAAAAGACAGATCATACATTCAGGGGAAATCTAGGAAATACTCCAGAACTAAAAATTCTAGACTATCTCAGGAAAAGCCAGGACTACAAGTATAGGCATTCCGATACTGAGATGTAAAAGTATCTAAAAGTTAATCTTATCTTTGTTGGCAAGGGGTTGTGGGCACAGCTATTTAATTTTGAAGAAGATTTGGTTAATACTGTTAGGAATGGACAGTAACCACAAACAGAGTAGAAAAGCATAGTATTCCCAAAATAACAGCAATTAAGGATGGTAATGAGGGACAAGTAGGTCAGAAAAGAATAAATAGAAGCAATATCATAAAATCAGCAGAAGTGAGGAGAGGAAAAGAGGTGAAACAAGAGTTAATAAATAGTAAACAAAGTGAAGTACAAACAATAAAACCAGATAGTTGCACAATAAATATTCTTAAGCCAAATTCACCTATTAAAAAACAAGATCAGCAATATTAATATCAAAGCAGAATGCAAGAATGGAAGCATTTAACAGAACAAAGAGGGACATTATGTACTGATAAATACTAAAAATATTTAGGAATAAAAGAATTTAATTTAAAAAACTCTATGACTTTCCTGACTTCTGGCCAAGATGGAGGCGTAGGCAGACACACTGTGCCTCCTACCACAACCAAAAGAAGGACAACAAATTTAAAAACAAAAAACAACAAGAACTGACAGAAAATTGAACTGTATGGATGTCCAAGAACCAAGGAGCTAAAGAAGAAACATTCATCCAGACTGGTAGGAGGGGTGGAGGTGTACAGCCAGGTGGAGAGGATTTGTGGCAGGGCAGTGGCTGGCAGACTGGGCAGTCCCACATTTGAGGGTGGATGGACCAGGAGGAGCAACTGGGGAGTGAGACAGACCACACAACCCAGGGTTCCAGCACAGGGAAATGAGGCCTCAAACCTCTGGTTGAGGACATGTGTGGGGGTTGAGGTGGCAGTGGTAGAGACCACCAGCCTCACAGGAGAGTTCACTGGGGAGACTCACAGGGTCCTAGAATGCACACGGGCCCACCCACTGGGAATCAGCACCAGAAGGGCCCAGTTTGCTTGTGGGTAGCTGGGGAAGTGACTGGGAACTGGCAGAGAGTACAGCAAGCTCCACTGTTCCCTCTTAGACCCTCGCCCATATACAGTGTCACAATGCAGTGATGATATGGGTTGCCCTGCCCTGGTGAATACCTAAGGCTCTGTCCCTTACTACCTAACAGGTGTGGCAAGATAAAAAAAATGGCCCAAGTGAAAGAATAGATCAAAGCTCCAGAAAAAATACAACAAATACAAAAATACAAGTGAGGAGATAGCCAACCTATCAGATGCACAGTTCAAAACACTGGTAATCAGGATGCTCACAGAATTGGTTGAATATGGTCACAAATTAGAGGAAAAAAATGAAGGCTATGCTAAGTGAAATAAAGGAAAATGTACAGGGAAACCAACAGTGATGGGAAGGAAACCAGGACTCAGATCAACGGTTTAGAGCAGAAGGAAGAAAGAAACATTCAACCAGAACAGAATGAAGAAACAAGAATTCAAAAAAATGAGGCGAGGCTTAGGAACCTCCAGGACATCTTTAATAAATGTTCCAACATCTGAATCATAGGGGTGCCAGAAGGAGAAGAGGGAGAGCAAGAAATTGAAAACTTATTTGAACAAATAATGAAGGAGAACTTCCCCAATCTGGTGAAGGAAATAGACTTCCAGGAAGTCCAGGAAGCTCAGAGTCTCAAAGAAATTGGATCCAAGGAGGAACACACCAAGGCACCTCATAATTACATCAGCCAAGGTTAAAGATAAGGAGAGAATCTTAAAAGCAGCAAGAGAAAAGGAGAGAGTTACCTATGAAGGAGTTCCCATCAGACTGTCAGCTGATTTCTCAAAAGAAACCTTGTAGGCAAGAAGGGGCTGGAAAGAGGTATTTGAACTCATGAAAGGCAGGGACCTACTTCCAAGATTACTCTATCCAGCCAAGCTTTCATTTAGAATGGAAGGGCAGATAAAGTGCTTCCCAGATAAGGTCAAGTTAAAGGAGTTCATCATCACCATGCCCTTATTATATGAAATGTTAAAGGGACTTATCTTAAGAAAAAGAAGATAAAAAATATGAACAGTAAAATGACAGCAAACTCAGTTATTAACAACCTAACCTGAAACAAAAACCAACTAAGCAAACAACTAGAACAGAAATGGAGATCAAATGGAGGGTTATCAGCAGGGGAGTGGGAGGGGGAGAGAGGGGGAAAAGGTACAGAGAATAAGTAGCATAAATGGTAGGTAGAAGAAAGATGGGGAGGTTCAGAATAGTATAGGAAATGTAGAAGCCAGAGAACTTATATATATGACCCATGGACATGAACTAACAGGAGAGGGGGGAATGTGGGTGGGAGGGGGTGTGCAGTGCAGAGGGGAATAAAGGGGGGGAATGGGAGAACTGTAATAGCGTAATCAATAAAACAAAAAAATAATTAAAAAATAAAAAACTCTATTATACTTAGAGGTGTAAATTGTTTCTTTTCTAATTTGATGGGTCAGGAAACTCAATTGCCAGGTTGGATGCCCATGGGGACCACATGGGCAGCATGAACATGTGCATTAGGGGTGTGTAGCAGCAGAGTTATGGGCTTGCACAGTGAACCCGAGAATGTACACCTTGCCTACAGTCTTCGAGAGTCATATACTGTAGTGCATTTTGCGAGGCAAACAAAACGTATCTGTGGCTTATAGGATGCCAGTTTTCAAACTCTGAGACAAATTTAAAAAGCAAAAATTCAGAGTTTTTAAATAACATTTAACAAATTTGTAGAGTGGGGAATACACATTCTTCCTCTAGATTTACAAATTGCTTACAAAAGTCAGTCATGTAGTTTGTCACCCAAAACAAAAAGTAAATTATAGGCTGACTGGTGGGGCTCAGTTGGTTGGGCATTGTCCCACAAACTGAAGGGTCATGGGTTCCAGGTTGAGGGTTTGGTCCCGGGTCAGGGTGTATGCAGAGGGCAGCCAACTGATGTTTCTCTCCCCCATCAGTGTTTATTTCCCTCTCTTTCTCTGTCCTTTCCCCTCTCTCTAAAATAAAAAATTAAAAAGTAAAATACAAAAATTATAATTTTATATGCAATAATCTGTTAATCAATTAAATTAGTAGTAAAAAAGATGAATATTTTTAAAAAACTACTTTGGAATTCAGAGACACTTTTAAAATAATCTCTGTACCAAAAGAAAGTCAAAACAATAATTATAAATCGTTTAGAGACAAACAGAGGAAGGAGAACTTTGTAGCAAAATGTATAGAATAGAACTAAAGCTATACTCAGGAAAATGTATAATCAGATGCTTTTATTAGTATAAGAGAAGGAAGACTAAAAATATATGAGTGAAATATTTAACTTACAAAACTAGGAAAGAAAACAAAATCAAATAAATAAATCAATAATGATAAAAATGTAATGAATGAAATAGAAAATTCTAAATGGTAAAGAAGATAAAAGACGAAGCACTATTTCTTTGAAAAGGCAAATAATGGAAATTATTTCTGATTGAAGGGGAAAAAAAGGAAAAATGTTGAAAATGAGTAAGGCTCTATTGTTATGGGTATGAAAGAAATTAAAAATACAGCCCTGACGGTTGTGGCTCAGTTGATTGGGCGGGCATTGTCTGGCAAAGTGAAAGCTTACATGTTTGATCCCTAGTCAGGGCATGTGCCTGGGTTGTGGGTTCTGTCCCTCACTGGGGTGCATGTGAGAGGCAGTCGATCAATGTTTTTCTCTCACACTGATGTTTCTCTCTCTTTTTCTTTCCCTTTTCCTTTCTCTAAAAATAAATAAATAACATCCTTTTAAAAAGAAATTAAAAATTCAGTCTATAACAGTTTGAAAAACTAGAGGAAATGGAAGTATTCTCACTATTATTTAACATTGTATTGGTATTTATGCAATAAGGCAAAAACATCTTTTGGCTTGAATGGTGAAAAGAAAAAAACAAATTAAACCCAAGAATAAGGGCATTTGTAATTATATATAAGACAAATATAAAACGAACAATAGCTTTTTTTTTGTACTAGCCATAACTGGTTAACACTGGGAATTGAAAAAAAAAATCCAATTCACAGTTGTCATAAAATACCTAGGAATAATTTTAACTAGAATATTTTAGAACATAAGGTGAAAAGTATAAAATCTCATTGTAGTTTATAAAGCAAGACTTAAAATAATGGAGAAACTACACTGCATGTCCCTCACTGCATTCCAGTGATACACTGTAGGCTGATTTAATATTGTAAAAGTATTAATCCTTCTCAGATTAATATGCCAGGATACTACATTAATTTTACCCCAGAATTATTTCTTCGGAAAAAGGTAGCTCCTTACATTCAAGTCTTTCAAAGTGACATTTTTAACTGGGTGTGTTCTTAATTAATATATTCTGCATAATAAAATAATATTTGGGGAAGACATTAAAATAACGTGTTTAATTTTAGAGTTTTGACAGTTGGTTTAGAAAAAGGGAGAGAAATTTAAAACAAATTTAGTATTTATTTCATGGGTTATATCTTAAAGTTACAAGTGTTCCATATTGTTGAATTGAGGCATTGAAAGATTGTATGACAATATAATAAGTGGTTAGATTTTCTGGCTGGTATGGCTTAGTGGATTGAGTGTGGGCCTGTGAACCAAAGGGTTGATGGTTAGATTTCCAGTCAGGGCACATGCCTGAATTGTGAGCCAGGTCCCCAGTGGGGGCACATGAAAGACACCTACATATTGATGTTTCTCTTCCTCTTTCTTTATTCTCCTCTCTAAAAACAAATAAATAAATAAAAACTTTTAAAAAATGAGTTGTTGTAGAGAGCAGAAATATACATGGGGGGACAAAAGTAGTGTTACAGTTGTTTGTATGAAAAATAATACAATAAAATAAAATATTTAAAAAAAAAAATTCCCAGCCAGGGTACATTCCTGGGTTGCAGGCCATAACCCCCAGCAACCGCACATTGATGTTTCTCTCTCTCTATCTCCCTCCCTTCCCTCTCTAAAAAATAAATAAATAAAATATTTTTAAAAAAAAAGAAAAATAATACAATAATTAATAAGTAGTGATACAAAAATAAACTGTGTTTTACATGCTCACAACTATAAACCCACTTTTGCTCCACCCTGTATACCTGCAGGAAGAATTTTTTTTAATTGACCTAGTGTCATGTGAATATGTACTTCTGCGTTGGTAAATTTTCAGTGACAGCATGATACTGTCACTAGATTCAGAAAGCACTGAATCTCAAAACAGCTTAGGTGGTTCTCTAGCAAATTGGAGTAGATCGCTTAGGAGTTCTAGTAATGATGAAGACAGTGCAGGAACATGCAGGTGATGAATTTGGATTATAGTTTTCTTGAAGTAATCAAGAAATATTGAGTATGGGATCATTAATTCTAAATGAATATATTTTATATGTGATTTTAAAGATGTTCATATAAATACTGACTTACTGTATTAATATACTTTTTAATGCAATAAGGCATTATACATAATTATACTATATGAACATATATAATATAATAAATAATATGCTTTTAGTACTTATTTTCTTGTTTTATTAATCTATTGTTCAATTACAGCTGTCTGCATTTATCCCACTACTCCCCCCCGCTCCCCCACTTCCCTCCATTGCTTCCACCCCTTCCCATACCTTGGTTTTGTCCATGTGTCCTTTATAGTTGTTCGTGAAAACCCTTCTCCCCATTATCCGCTCCTACCTCCCCTCTGGTTACTATCAGATTGTTCTTAATTTCAATGTCTCTGGTTATATTTTGCTTGCTTTTTTCTTTTGTTGATTCGCTTCCTGTTAAAGGTGAGATCATATGGTATTTGTCCCTCACTGCCTGGCTTATTTCACTTAGCATAACGCCCTCCAGTTCCATCCATGCTGTCAAAAGGGTAGGAGCTCCTTCTTTCTCTCTGCTGTGTAGTATTCCATTGTGTAAATGTACCATAGTTTTTTGATCCATTCATTTGCTGATGGGCACTTAGGTTGCTTCCAGCACTTGGCTATTGTAAATTGTGCTGCTATGAACATTGTGGTGCATAGGTTCTTTTGGATTGGTGTTTCAAGGTTCTTAAGGTATAATCCCAGCAGTTCCACTGGAAAATAGTATGGAATCTCCTCAGAAAACTAAAAATGAAACTGCCTTTTGACAGTGGGTTCTTAGGGTATAATCCCAGCAGTTCCTGGGATTATATTATATTTTCCACAGTGGCTGCACCAGTCTGCATTCCTGCCAGCAGTGCATTATGGTTCCCTTTTCTCCACATCCTCTCCAATACTCATTTGTTGATTTGTTTATGATGGCCGTTCTCACAGATGTGAAGTGGTATCTCATTGTGGTTTTAATTTGCATCTCTCTGAAGGCTCATGATGCTGAGCATCTTTTCATATGTTCATATGCCTCTGGCCCCTCTGTATGTCCTTCTTGGAGAAGTATCTGTTCAAGTCTTTTGCCCATTTTTTAATTGGGTTGTTTGTGTTCCTGGAGTGGAGTGATTTTAGTGCATATTTTCTATGTAAATATGTACTACATATTATATTTTAAATATATGCAGTTGACCCTTGAACAACAGGTTTTGAACTATGTGTGTCCACTTACACACCAATTTTTTTTCAATAAATATACAGTTGGTCCTCAGTATCCGTGGATTTCATATTTGCAGATTCAACCAACCATGGATCGAAGACAGTACTTTCAGTCTTCTGTTGGGAATGCATAGATGTGGAGGGCCAACTGTAGGCATTGTTCTACACCTTATAAAAATTATAAGGAACTTGAGCATCCTCAGATTCTGGGATCCGTTTGGGGGTTTCAGTGGTCTTGGAGCCATCGCTCACAGGTACTGAGGCCCTATAGTTAAGTTTTGGGAGCATCAAAACTTGTGGATTTTTGACTGCATGGGGATTGGCTCCCCTAACACCTGTGTTGTTCGAGGGTCAGCTGCATCTATATATACATATTATGTCAATTAAGATAGGGATTTGACTATTTCTACAATGAAAGCTTACTAAAATTGATTAAGAAGCTTGTATTTTGATTTTTTCCTTTGTTTTTTGCTGTTTGGGGAAATAAGCATCACTATATTCAGGGTCACTGTCTATATTGGAATTAAATTTAGTTGCAAGTGACCAGACTCCCCAAATAATACTGGTTTAAACAAGATCCAAGTTTATTTCTCATGTAAAAGTCTGGTGGATCATCCAGGCTGGCACGGGCTCAGTAGTTAGTGTGCAGGCCTCAGCTCCTGGTGGTTTCTGGGTCCACTACATGAGACTGAGATCTGCTGGCTCCAGCCATGGTGTTTGTGGTTCAGGCAGCAGGATGAGGGAAAGGGGTGAGCAAGCTTGCTCAGAGAGCCTTCAGGAAAGGCTTTATCCAGTTGGCCAGAACCCAGACACACCCAGCTGCAAAAGAGTCTGGGAAATGTCCTTATTCTGAAACCACATGCCCAACAACAACAAAAAAAATCACAGAACTAAGGCAGAAAAAGAAAAGAAATACTGGACTATAACCGATCTCTGCTTAGAGATGTATAATCTGGGGAAAATATTGCAAACTATCCTGAATATATGAGGCACACCTATAAACAAATAAGAAGAAATTAAATGGCAAAAGAGGTGATGATACAGGTCAATTGGTAGTAGTATGATAAGCAATTCAAAGGCAAAAAAAAAGAGAGAGAGAAAATAAAGATATTGGACATCATTGTAATCAGAGAAATGGAAATCAAAAGAAACCATTTTCACCCATCAAAAAAAAAATAACAGCATCTAGTGCCAATCAGGGTCTAGAGAAGCAATCATTCCCATACGGTGCTGTGTCAATGACTGCAATCTTTCCGGAAAGCAGTTTAGTAGTAGCAATTGAGAATATATATTCTTTTGACAAAGCAGATCTCATTTGGGGGATTCTGTCCTCCAGAAATGAAAGCACCAGTATTTAAGTATGTATGGATATAGGAAAAGTTTGTTAATTGCAGTACTTTTTTTGTAGTAGCCCAAATCTAGGAACAATCTGGATATTTTTCAGTAGAAACTGGTTAAATGAATTGTAGGTCATCATTTTCATGAAGTATTACATTTTTTAAAAGAATAAGCTAGATCTATTTCTACTATCCTGGAAGGCTACAGATACTGATATTTTAACTAAAGTGATAAAATAGAACTCACAAAGGAGTGTTCATAGCCCAATGTCATATATGCAGATGTCAGATCCCAACAAAAGACCAAGCCTGTTTGTATCAACATGGAAAAATACATTCTTCCATATTTTGTATTAATATATCAGGAAAGTAGGGGATTTTGATTATTTCAGTTTTAGAAAGCATTATTTCTGTATGCACTGAGAGGAGAGTTTAGTGATTAAGAGTATGAACTTCAGAGACCAAGTTTCCTGGATTTGAGTCCCAACTCAAGCTATATAACCTTGGGCACATTTTCTGGATGCATCTATACTTCTGTTTCCTGTGAGGTGAAATATGTATAATAACAATATCTGCTCTATAGGGTTTAAATATTTGGTGAAGAATAAAGTTATACATAAGAGAGGGCTGGTTTTGTTCTTTTTTTCAATGAAAAATATTAATAAGTAAGTCAAGGATAAGGTAAGGGAAAGTTTGTTTTATTCATTCTGTGGTAAAACTCTGAGCATGTTTTCATCAATCTTAGACTTTCCTCCTTTGCACTATAGTAAAAAAATGGGAACAGCTTGCCCAAGAAAATGTGAAACATGGAGAGCTGCATATTTAGCAGGGAGTGGATTTCGCAACTGCCTTCACTGTATCCTTGGACTGGCAGTTTGTCAGGATTAGCATTGGCTTCTATGTCTAGACATTTCAATAAAGAAAATATCAGTTTGGGAAATAGAGACACAGTTAATGGCTTTATGAGATAAAAATCGGTCCCATCGACTGAGGCATGATGAGTTGTATTTTCCAGAGATGGCTGTGACTCTGTCTCCCACCCCACATGCTCTTTCACAGTGTGACTTGGCCACTTCCTCCATCAAGGACTCTGGACCTTGAAAACAGACAGCCTAGGACTGCTTCAGCCAGTGGGCTACAGTGGAAGGGACACTGTGTGACTGCCGAGGCTGGGTTATAAGAGGCTGTGCAGGAACACTCCCACTTGGCACCCTGAGCCAGTCTAGAGCAAGTCTGGCCACCCTGAGCCCACCATGCGGCAGAGGCCACACCACAGTGCTTCGCCCAGATCCCCAGCTGAGCTCCTGTCTGACAGGGTCAACCATCAGAGCCAAGAGTGAGCCAGCTGGGACATATGGCCCAGCCAAGTCCTCAGGTGACTGCAGCTCCAGCCATTCTTGGACTGCAGCCACCTGAGAGTATTTCAGTGAGAACTGCCTGGCCAAGCCCTTCCCGAATTCATGACCTACAAAATCATGAGCAAAATAAAATGGTGGTTCTAACCTATGAAGTTAGGGAAACTTGTCCTAAAACAATCGTCCCTGGAACATGAGGGTTCCTCAAGCAACATTCTAATTGGGATGATGTTGGTTCACTCACGTTAGAAGAGGCAGAGGCTGTCTCAGCCACTTTGCGCAGATCAGTGGACTCATGGACAGGAGATGCTTGCCTGGTCATAATCATAGTAGTCTTAAAATTCAGTATCCTATTTTGGTCTTTTTTTATTCAGCATTACATTTTAAGTACTATGTGTTATGCATATGTATAGTAATTGTATGCTAAACAATGTACATAATTTTTGTTTTTGATTGTTGGCTAATATCCCCCAGTGGGGTCCAAAGCCTTTGTTGTTTGTTTTAAACTAGTGTATGGTACTGTTTTCTGTATGTTGTATTACTATCCCAGTGTACTACTATACCAGGGAACCACTGTGTCAGACCACGTTAGGAACACTCTTTGTTTGATGTTTGTTTCTAGCATCTCCTTTCCTCTTCTTTCAGGAATTCTCCTTGAGTAATTCACCCTTTTCCCACTTTCAGTGGATCTGCACATCACCTTGACCTCAGTGAATCAAGGATGGTACAGACCCAATCAGAATGAAATGCAAGGAAACATTTGTAGGCACTTCTGGGAGAGACTTCACTCTCTTCATTGGATTTGATGCATCAGGCTACCATGAGATAAGGCAGATCACTGAAGATGCCCTGTTGAGGAAGTCCAGAGCAAGAGATGGAGAGAAATGGACCCTACACTAAAATATACTTCTATTGAGTGGGACCTGAAGTTGGACCCACTCCTAGACTTTCAGTTAGACGAGACAAAAACTTTTTTATTGTAGCAAGCTTGAGTTAGGTTTACTGTTGCAATGAAAAGATTTCTAACTCATAGTGAGCACATCTGCAGCATTCTTGAAATTCTGGGTAACATTTCAGAGGACCCTTGCTAAATCACAGGATCTCCAGGCCATTCATCTAATGAAGGACCCTGGGTTCTCTGAGGCCTAGTGGGAAGGATAAGCCATATTTTGCTTAAAGAATAGAAGACCAAGGGAAAACAAAGCTGCCCTCACATATTCAGATGTCATATGGAAGAAGCAATAAATTTGTTCACTGTGGTTCCAGATTGTTTCAGAACTGGAACCAACATGTGCCATGCTAACGAAGATAGAATTCAGCCAAATACAAAGGGGGATTGTCCGACTATGGGCTCTGCTCAACAATGGAAGGGGCCGTCTAATGTCAGGCTCTCTTTCACTGAAAATATTCTGTGGTAACTGGAATATGAGAGTTTAGTAAAAGGCAACAGAAGTTGAATGCTATTGATAACCACTTTGTATGAAAGATTACGCTACATGATTTCCATTTCTTTCAGTTTTGAAATACTACAATATTACACTTCCTTAGGTGTCAGAAGGCATATTTATTATGTTATCCTTAGGCAAATTGTGAAGTCTTAGACTCTCAATTTCCTTATCCATAAAAATGAAGATAATAATTTTCAAACTTATTTTTTGTGAGCCTAAAATTAATGTGTATGAAAATGCTTTGAAAACCAAAGCACTACACAAATCTAAAGTTCTATTATAATTTCCCTACATGTGAACTGCAGCTTCTTAAAGTACTTTTATGTTTTGACATATTGGTAATTTAAAAAAAAAATAAAGTTAGTCAAAATAAACAGGATTCAGCATGCTCAGTCCACTTCATTCTCCAATTTCTCCAACTGTAAATGCGGATGAATTTAATATCTTTTAATGGTGCAACTTGGAAGTTTCTCAATGACCACTATGAGACAGCTGTAACTGGGCCAATTGTTTAATTTTAGGGAGTCAGAACTAAATTGTGATTGAATAGGTCATTCTAAGTTGCATGAAGCCTCAGAAATTGGGAAGTCAATTTTTTCCTATCTCTTAGTTAGGAAGGCTGCACACAGAGAGACAGGTTTTTTAATTCACTAAAGCCCCACCACCCTCAGCTCCTCCTCATTCTTCATGTTCGCTGCCTGGAGACCATGGGAGTGCTGGGGGCAGTTCCTATGCAGAGGTGCCAAGCTCTTCAGTTAGGCTATGAGGATTTCATTTGACCCACACAATGGGCGAAGAGGCTAGCCCAGTATACAGAGCAAGTTCTGGGACCAACTGTCCCTCTGTCCACTTCAGTTTCAGTGGAAATTAGATGTCCCTGCTGACTGCTTTGCACTTTACACATGGCACATAGGGAGCTGCCCTTCCAGATCCGTTTTGCATTTTGGCCTCTCCTGAAGATGGCTAACTGCAGCCAGCTGTGTGGGCTGCCTGCAAGAAGCTGGTCAAACCATAGCATTACCTGCTCTGTAACACTTTCACTTTGTCTCCTGCCCTATCTTGTCTTTTAACTCCACACAGAACAGTCCCTGTGTCCTCCCAGGCCGGGGTCCCTTCTGTGTGTTAGTGACCTTTTGTTCAGAATCTCCCTCATTTGGAAGCACTGTTTATCGTGGCCCTGGAACAGTATGAATATTTGGGGAAAAGAAAGATACAGAATTACACATGTTTTAAACTCTAACCCATGTGGAGTATGAGCAAAATTAACTTGGCATTCTACAAAAAAAAAGTAAAATAAAAATAAGATAGAAAACATTTATCCTGTTGTGAAAACTATCTCTAAATGTGGACCCTACTGTGTGCTTTTAACAGAGGAAGCAAATGAGTAAGTACTTTGGTTCATTTATGTATGTTAGGATTATTTTGTGTTTTTTTTCTGTTTGGTTTGCAAAGAGAGTTTCCAGTAATTTGAATGTGTGCTATGCATGGATCTCTAGAAAACACTTCACTGAAACTCCCCAAAGGATGGTCCAGCCATGGAAAAAATTACTTTATTCCAGAGGCAAGGTGGGGCCCTGAGTTTGATAACAGATGTAGTTCCTTATGGTAGTACTTCTTTTATCTCAGTTCTGAGTCCAAAGGATCAGCGCTGCCTATAAAACCACCAGATTGCTGATTGCCTGCTTTCTCACTGTGTTTGCAAGCATGTATTTCTTAATTCTTATTATCCATATAGTATATGCACAGGTTAAAAAAAATGAAATAAGACAAGGCCCTTATGAAAAGAGAGATTGCTGCTACCTTACATCTTCCTATGCCCATCCCACTTCTCAAAGGTAACCCCTTCATTATGCTTACACTGCTTATTTTTTAAATAGACATTTAGAGCAGTTTTAGTACAGCAAAACTGAGCAGAAAGTACAGAGTTCCCACATGTCTCCTGCTCGACCCAGCCTCCCCCACCATCAAAATCACTCACCAGAATTGTACATTTGTTATAATTGATCAACCTACATTGACACGTGATCACCCAGAGTCCACAGTTTACATTAGGGTTCACTCTTGGTGGTGTACATTCTGTGGATTTGGACAAACACATAATGATATGTATCTATCAGTTAAGTATTACACAGAATAGTTTCACTGCCCTAAAAATTTTCTGGGCCTTGGCTGAGTATCTTGGCTGGTTCGAGTGTTGTTCTGATAAGCCAAGGTTGTGCGTCCTATCCCTGGTTAGAGCACGTACAAGAATCAACCAAGGAATGCATCAGTGAGTGGAACAACAAATTGATGTTTCTCTCCCTCCCTCCCCCTCCCTCCCTCTCTCTAAATTCAATTTAAAATTTTTAAATAAAATGTATTTTCTACCTCTTTGATTGATTTATAATTAAGTTGGGTATAAAATTCTAGGTTAAAAATAATTTTCCCTCAGAACTTTGAAGGCCTTTGCTTTATTGCCTTCTGGAACTCAGTATTGCTAATGAATGATGATGACCATTCTCATTCTCGGTCCACAGCCCTTCCCCAAATGTTAGTCATTCTTGGTGTTCTGAAACTTTATACAAGATGTGTCTGTCTCCATGTGGGTCTTTTTTTCATTTGTTTTGCTTGACATGAATACTGAATTCATTTTCTTCAACTTTGGGGAATTTTCTTGTGTCAGTTCTTTGATAATTTCCTCCACTCTGTTTCCATCGGTCTGTATTTCGGGAACTTCTGTTAATTGATTGTTTGATCTCCTGGATTGACCCTTTGTGTTTATCTTTTCTATTTCCATCTTGTTTTCATTTTCTTCTACATATTGGAAGAGTTCATTGATTTTGTATTCCATCCCTTTTATTGAACCTTTTAAATGGACAAGCTTATTTAAAATTTTTGAAGGCTTTCCCTTATATTATCTGTATTCTTTTTTCATAGCACCATTGCCTTGTTTGAATGAATGTGTATCACCTTGAATCTCAGTCAGTAGACCTTTCTTAAGTACCTTATATAAATTAGCCTACTTCCCCACTAGTCCTGTCCCTGCCGTGGTTCTCTGTACTCCAGGGCCTTTATACATTCTGTTTATGCTTTCTTAGCCTTCTGTTCTCCCTTTTATTTAATTTGAGTTATTTTGGAGACAATTCATTTATGCTTATCAAGTAAGTAGTTTGATATCCAGATGTTGCTCAGAGAGGTCCATAGAAGAGTTGAATCATCAGTATATAGGTGGTATTTAAGATTATGGGGGTGAGTAGAATCACCACAGAAGTATTTGTAATAAGAGAAGAAAAATGGCCCTGGCTGGGTGGCTTGGTGGATAGGAACATCGTTCTGTACACCAAAAGGTTACAGGTTCAATCCCCAGTTAGGGTGCATTTGGAAGGCAACTGATTGATGTTTCTCACATCAAGTGTCTCTCTCTAAAATCAACAAAAGCATATTCTTGGGTGAGGATTTAAGAGAGAGAAAGAGATGGAAAACAGCCCAGGGCCTAGATCTGAAGAATTCTAATATGTAATCTGTGAAGAGAGGAGAAAGAACAAGTGAAGGAGACAGACAGAGGGTAGCCATTGAGTTAAGAGAAAAACTAAGACAATGTGACATCAGAGGAATGTTTCAAAAAGAAGTAACTGTTTGAACTCTGCTGAGAGGATTAAAACTGTCCATTGTATTGGAAAACACAGAGATCATGAGGAAGGACCTCAGCAGGCAGGGTTTTGGTGGAGTAATGGGCATGGGTAGAGGAGTGAGAGCAGAAGAAAGGAAGACAGCCAGTGAGCATAGCTGGAGAATTCTGGAGGAAGATGTGGGTTCTAGTTTTTGGGGTGTTTTTTTTTCAATTGAAGGGAATTAAACTTGTTTAAATTCCAGTCAGAAGGATACAGTGGAAAGGGAATATATTTCAGCAAGTAATAATTATATTGGGGATATTGAGAATACTTTGACTGGACTTAAATGGGTGTGTTGAATGTTGACTACAGATTAAGTGTGACCTTGAATGCCATGGGAAGCAGTTTGACATTGCTGCAGCAGATGAGAAGAAATACTTACAGATGCTTGAACAGAAAAATGAATGAGTTTAGGAACTTGATACAAAATGTCTCAAAGGTGGAAGAGGCTAGAATCAAGAAGACCTGTGAGAGTGTTTCAGAAATTTAGAGGATCTGGGCTAGATTTCTACTGAAAGGAAGGGAAAAGTAAGGAATAATTTCCAAAAACAGTTCATAGGTTTTAGCGACTGACTGAATAGTTACAAAAGGAAAGGAAAAAGGAAGGTTAAATATGTTTTTAAGGTTTCCTGAATGGAGTAATCCAAAAGTGATTGATGCAGCTGTCAGATATGAATAAAAAGGAAGGAAAGAAGCAACAGATCCCTGATAAATTCAGCTGCCACTGAGAAGCTGAGAAGGCTGAAGATTGAGGGTGGGAATCAGATTTGACCATAAAGAAATTATTGGAATGTTTTGAGAAAAAAATTTATGTGGAGTGATAGTAAAAAAAATAGTTTAGACTCTTAGAAATAGAATGAGCAAGTTGTCTTGTGTTTAGGAGGCCAAGTAGCAATTGTGTGGTATGTGAAGATGGTGAACTTTCATTTGTATGTCCCACCTGTCTCTCCCACAGAGCAGGTACTCTATGAATTCTTTTTGAATAAAGGAAAGACTGATCATTTATTTCAGAATGTCACCACCATTCATTGGCGCATGTTAGAAGACCTACCAAAGAACAACCTCAGTAATACATTGTTTGGGTAAGATAAGGAAATTAAAAAGGGACTGAAATATTTTATTTTCAGCTCATGAAAATTACTACTTAAAATGGTCACCTGATTTATGGTTTAAATGATCATGCTGTTGTTATTTTGAATGTGCTTTTTGTTCTCTGAAAAACATTTTTTTTACCACTCATTTATCTCTCTGCATATTATTGTGGTAGGATTTTTCCCTCCTGTTTTTTTAAATATATTTTATTGATTATGCTATTACAGTTTTCCCATTTTTTTCTCCCCTTTATCCCCCTTTGCCCCACACCATCCCTCCCTCCAGCATCCCTCCCCCTTAGTTCATGTCCATGGGTTGTACATATAAGTTCTTTGGCTTCTGATTTTCTCATACTATTCTTAACCTACCTCTGTCTATTGTGTACCTACCAATTATGCTTCTTGTTCCCTGTAGCTTTTCCCCCATTCTCTCCCCTCCTTCTCCCTGCTGATAATCCTCCATGTGATCTCCATCTCTATGATTCTGTTCCTGTTCTAGTTGTTTGCTTAGTTTTTGATTTTTTTTTTAGTCTCAGTTGTTGGTAGTTGTAAGTTTGTTGTCATTTTACTGTTCCTATTTTTTTTATCTTCTTTTTCTTAGGTAAGTCCCTTTAACATTTCATATAATAAGGGCTTGGTGATGATGAACTCCTTTAACTTGACCTTATCTAAGAAGCACTTTATCTGCCCTATCATTCTAAATGAAAGCTTGGCTGGATAGAGTAATCTTGGAAGTAGGTCCCTGCCTTTCATGACTTCAAATACTTCTTTCCAGCCCCTTCTTACCCTCAAGGTCTCTTTTGAGAAATCAGCTGCTAGTCTTATGGGAATTCCTTTGTAGGTAACTCTCTCCTTTTCTCTTGCTGCTTTTAAGATTCTCTCCTTATCTTTAATCTTGGGTAACTTAATGATGATGTGCCTTGGTGTTATCCTCCTTGGGTCCAACTTCTATAGGACTCTCTGAGCTTCCTGGACTTCCTGGAAGTCTATTTCCTTCACCAGATTGGGGAAGTTCTTCATTATTTGTTCAAATAAGTTTTTAATTTCTTGGTCTTCCTCTTTTCCTTCTGGCTCACCTATGATTCAGATGTTGGAACATTTAAAGTTGTCCCCGAGGTTCGTAAACCTCTCTTCATTTTTTTTGAATTCTTATTTCTTCATTCTGTTCTAGTTGAATGTTTGTTTGTTTTTTTTCTGGTCCAAATCATTGATTTGAGTCCCAGTTTCCTTCCCGTCACTGTTGGTTCCCTGTACATTTTCCTTTATTTCATTTTGCATAGTCTTCACTTCCTCTTTTTTTTGCGACCATACTAAACCATTTCTGTGAGCATTCTGATGATCATTGTTTTGAACCCTGTATCTGATAGGTTGGATATCTCTTCATTGCTTAGTTCTACTTTTGGAGCTTTGACCTGTTCTTTTATTAGGGCCATATTTATTTTTATTTTTTTTGTCCCAGTGCACCCAGTACATAGCAAGGGGCAGGGCCTTAGGTATTCTCTAGGTCAGGGAAACCCACTTAGCTGTGTTGTAGCGCTGTATGTGGGCGAGGAGTCTGAGAGGAAACACTGCTGTTTGCTTGGCTCTTGGCTGGCTTTTAGTCACTTCCTCCATTGCCCACAAGCAGGTTGGGCCTTTCTGGTGCTAATTCCTGGGTGAGTGGATTTGTGTACATTCTAGGATCCTGTGGGTCTCTCCAGTGAACTCTCCTGTGAGGCTAGGAGTTTCTCCCGCTGCCTCAACCCCCACAGATTTTTTTCAGGCAGAGGTTTTGAGGCTTTATTTCCCTGCACTGGAACCCTGGGTTGTGCGGTCTGTCCCGCTCCCCAGTTGTTCCTCCTGGTTTATCTGCATACAAATGTGGGACCTCCCAGTCTGCCAGCTGCTGCCTTGCCTCAAAGTCTCTCTACCCAGCTGCCCATCTCCACCCGTCCTACTAGTTTGGATGAATGTTTCTTAACTCCTTGGTGTTCAGACTTCCACACAGTTTGATTTTCTGGCAGTTCTGGTTATTTTTTGTTTTTAAATTTGTTGTTGTCCTTTTGGTTGTGCAAGGAGGCAATGTGTATGTACCTCTGCCTCCATCTTAGCTGGAAGTTCCAGTTTTGTTTTGTTTTTAAATTGATTTCAAAAACAGATAGAAAAGAAATAGGAAAATTACTCAAAGTCCAACCTACTTAATGCTCACTGGTTCTCAATTTATATGTTCCTTCCTATGATGTGTTTCTATGACTATGTGGTTTGATGCACCTGTGATCAACCACAATATAATTTTTCATTTGGCCACAATATAATTTTTCATGATTGTAACATACCAATCATGAGTTTTTAAAAATAAATTATCATATTAGGTGGTACTTGCTTTTATTTTCACTTCTTGCAATCAGACAACCAGCCTTACTAGGAATAGTATTGATCTAGTATCAGGATGAGAAGGAGACAGAAAAAGTAAGGGTGCCAGCTGAGCCAGTCTCTATGCCATTGGCCCCAGACTTTCTACCACTCTGTTGTCATTCTTGCCATAGTATACAAGGGGAGACTAAAAAAAATGCAAAAGTATCTTCTGGAGGGGGAGTCCCTTGTTGTACTGGCCTCTCCCTGCTAGGTGAGTCTTTTAGGAACCCATCTGTGTCAGTGGTGGTGTTGTGAGAGGCTGCATTTGACTTTAGTGATTTTTTTTAAGACTCTTTCAGCGCACTTGCCCATTTCATGATGGGTGATTTACAAGTGCACCTGCCCACACTGCACTGAGTGTTCAGCAGTTTACAACAGGACACAGCATGACCCCTATGCCCCACCCTCTGTATTCATCCAATCTCACCCTGAGCGACTTTTTTCCCCCCTGATGAAAAAAGACCTCAGAGGGAAACGATTTGCTGATGTGGAAGAGGTGAAATAAAAAAATGGCAGAAGCACTAAAAGGCATAAAAATTGATGAGTTCAGAAACTTTTGAGCAGTGGAAAAAGCATCTCAATAGATGTATTGCATCAAATGGAGAGTATTTTTTTTCTTTTTCTTTTTTCTTTTTACTGACCCTGAAAAGCCTAAAATTTACCATCTGGGCCTTTACAGAGAAAGTTTGCCAACACCTGTGCCAGACCACTAGTGTTCCAGGATGAAACTCAGAGCTCTAGAATGGAACTCTCATACTTGTGTCTTCTAGAACCTCAGTATTCTGGATATTCTGTATTGTGGCTCTTTAAAATGTGACAATACTAGAACTTTATCATGACAGAAACTCAGAATTATTAAACTGTAGAACATTCAGATCTTTGGATTTCAGAGCTTGCAACTCTAGAAAATAGCATTTCTGTTTCTTGGAACGTGCAAATCTAGAACACCAGAACCTCAGAACCTGAGAATTCAAGATGTCTAGAAAGTAGGTACTCGATTAACTCACCGATTATCTAGTTTGGTGGTAACAAAATGGTAGGCTGTCAGCCAAGTCTGGTTCACGCACACCTTCAATGCATGGAGCTCTGGAAAAATGAAACTAGAATCTGAGGGTCCACTGGCAGGTTTGCCGTTGGTTGGCTGCCGCCCCTCCCCCACAGGTGCAAACACTCCCTATTGTTTCACGCCTGCACTCACTCTGCATGGCACAGCTGGAAAGGGGTGAACTGGAGCTCCAAGTTCAGGCAGCTCTCTGCAGGAAATGGAGAGTATTTTGAAGGTGATGAATAAGTACCCAATTTTTATAGTTAAATTCTGTTTTGGGGAGTCCCCCTTGTATTGTGCTAGGTAGCATGCCCAGTTTAGGGGTGACAGGATATATTGTTCAATAGTGAGGCTGTTGAACCCACAGTACTTGAAAGAAACTAAGGGTAGAAATACTGATTGATTACATCACAAGCTGTAGCAGTGCCACCACTTGACTCCTACCCAGCAGTGCCTGCAACACACAGGCACAAAACTGGGGAGCAGCCGAGCACCACCCCTACCTAACTTGGTCTGGTGATGAATTTTAACAACTCTGTAAACCTCATCTCTGCTAGTTGCAATTTCTGAAGTTTTGTGTACAGAGATGGGAAGAACCTTTTAGGCAATCAAAAACAATTATACTGAGGACTCTAAGTGATGATGAAATAGCAAGAACAGAAAAAGGAACAGATGTATTGATAGTAAAAAATACAACTGTATTATGTGTTTTATAATCCACAACTAGGTGTATTTAATAAATGAAATTTTGTTTGTTGTAAAAAAAAATTCCTAGGGGTTTAAATAAGGCTTAAATAACACCTAAGTGGAGAACAAACTAAGATTCTGGCAGCGAAAGGAAGGGGTTAAACTGTAGATAGAAATGATGACTGAGTTGATCTACTCATATTTTAGCTCTTTTCATCTTCAAAGCCATCAAATAATTGAAAAGGAGCCTTAATTTTGGTAGCATTATTAGGAATGGCAAATACCTGTGTGATAATTGGTCCTGGGCTCTCAGCATTGCCTGGTCTGGCTATATACAGTTATGGGGAAACTTTGATTACTTCCAGTTTTCATTACAGGCCTGGCCAAGATTACTTCACCATACAGAACTGGTGTGACTAAAACATTTTATTAGTTAGTGATTTTAATCTTCATTTAACAAGAATAATTAAATAAATCCTTTTTCATTGCATATCTAGTATGATACACATAAAGCATCTGGGCACCTGAAAGCATTCAGTGTGTTTTGTGGTACTCTTACCTTCTCAGTAATTTAACTTGACAAGTTACTATAAAACCATAGTTCTCCTGTATATTAATATGACAGTTTCACCTTTATTATGTCGACATTTTAAAAGCACTGAACTGTCAGAGACTGAGCAACAGATGCTGATATCACATCAGATTCCAAGATGCTTGGATAAGCAGTTGCTTCTGACTGCGCAGCAGTGTGGGTGGCGGGCTTAGAGCTGCTATGCAGTGGTGGACTCTTCTTCTGCCTTGGTAGCCTGGAGCTGCTGCTAGTCTGTGGCTGCAGCCCCTGCCCCAGCTTTTCCTGAACTGCAGAGGCCTAGGGTCAGTGACCTCCCACCCAAGGAGCATACCTGTGTAGTTTGTAGCAGCCTTGATTCATGAAATGGTCTTTGAGTGTGTAAAACAGGCCCTGGTTTCCATTAACATTTGAACCCCTCTGGTGGGTTTTATTTCTAGCTCACACAAGAGTGATGTCTGGGTTTTCATCCCTACAATTGTTTTCAACATTGTCTGTGATAATAGACAAAAGTATAAGATATGGTATAGATTAAAGTTTTGAAATTATTATAGTATAGTGCTATAGATGAAAATAAAAGATAATTCCTCCCTGGCGCTCAGTGATTGAGCTCCGGCCTGCCAACCAAAGGGTCTCTAGTTCAATTCCCAGTCAGGGCATGTGCCTGGGTTATGGGCCAGGTCCCCAGTGGGGGGCACACAAGAGGCAACTGCACATTGATGTTTCTGTCCTTTTCTTTTTCCTTTCCTTCCCCTCTCTCTAAAAAAATAAATAAATAAATAAAATATTTTTAAAAGATAATTTCTTACATTTCCCATTATAAGTATTCTGAATTCCATCTCATTTCCATATTATATAAATCCCTTTAACATTTAAAGCTGTACCATAGATAATATATAATATGCCCTTATCCCATTTGTTCTTGTTTATCTATGGATACACATGAGGACACTGCTTCCACATATGTGAAAAACAGTAGGCCATTGGATCAGATCAGTCTCTCCAGAGGATTATTCTGATTCCTTAATTAGATTCGTGCTCAGTCAAAATATGTTAATGATGATTTTTTAAGTGTTTTTCAGAAATTCATAGGATATCGGATTTTCTCAAAAGCCTGTTGTTTAGTTGTCAAGATTATCAGTTCAGATGTTTTAAGTTGTAGGTGACAGAAAACCCAGTTCAAGGTGAGTTCTAGGAAAGGAAGGGTCTTTATTGGGTTGTATCATTGGAAGGCCAGCAATAGGCCAAGACTGAAGGTGGATTGATTTAGCAAATCCACAATGCTAGTAAGAATTGGGTTTTCTTCTTTCTGTTCTCTGCTTCTCACCTTCTTGTGATGACCAGGTGGTTGCCAGCCATTCTCAGACATAAATGTTTTCTCACCATGTCTGGTCATCTTTTAGAAGCTCACCCAGAACACCTTTCCTGGTGTTTCATTGACCTAAGTTGAGGAACCACCAACTGTGGCTCAGATGGAATTATGCTAAGTGATTCAGGCTAGAAATCGGGGCTGCAGGAGGAGGTAGAGAAACCTCAGTTAGAACCAGGTAGTTATCTAGAGCAGGGGAAATAAATGAAGGGCTACAGCCTTGCTGGTTGCCATGTGATGCTAGTTGAAGTCCTTTGGGTTCCATTTATGAAAGTGCTTGCTTTGTTTCATTGGCTTCTACTTATGTCTTTAGGGGCTGTGACAACCAAACGGACGGGTATTCCAGCTCCTCGAGAACTTTCGGGAACTATCTCAAGAGAGAGAACTGTGCCACGTGTTCCCTCCAACACAAAGAAATCGGTGTCCAGTCTATCTTCTTCCAGCACGCCCACCCCCACTAAGCCCCTGAGGAACACTTCCATAAGACTCAGACAAGAGAGTGAAGGTGGAGAACGGGCCGTGCTTGAGTCCCAAGTTCGGGAACTCTTGGCAGAGGCCAAAGCAAAAGACAGTGAAATCAACCAGCTTCGAAGTGAATTAAAGAAATACAAGGAGAAAAGGACTCTGAACAACGAAGAAACTGACTCTTTGGATCCAAGGGTAGATGGAACATCAGTCTTACCAAGTGACACAGAACCTTTGATAAGAGCTCTTGAGGAGAAGAACAAGACCTTTCAGAAAGAGCTTGCTGATCTAGAGGAAGAAAACCGGGTCCTGAAGCAGAAACTGAGTTACCTTGAGCAGTCTCCAAATTCAGAAGGAGAAGCAAGTCACGCTGGTGATGGCAGCTGTCCAACCTCCATAACCCAGGATTCGAGCTTTGGAAGCCCAACTGGAAATCAGGTGTCAGGTGAAATCGATGAGTATAAAAAAACCATACCCCAAGATGTATTACGGACGTCAGGTTCTTCAAGTAGTGACGTTACCAAAGCTTCCTTGTCACCAGATGCCTCCGATTTTGAGCACATCACAGCAGACACCCCCTCGAGGCCCCTGTCTTCCCCGAGCAACCCCTTTAGAAGTTCAAAGTGTTCTACCACTGGGAGTTCCCCTAACAATGTGAGCGAACTGTCCCTGGCTTCCCTCACGGAGAAGATACAGAAGATGGAAGAAAATCACCATAGCACAGCAGAAGAACTACAGGCTACTTTACAAGAATTATCGGATCAGCAACAAATGGTGCAGGAATTGACAGCAGAAAATGAGAAACTGGTGGACGAGAAGACAATTTTGGAAACTTCCTTTCATCAGCATCGAGAGAGGGCAGAACAGCTAAGTCAAGAGAACGAGAAGCTGATAAATCTCTTACAAGAACGAGTCAAGAATGAAGAGCCCAGTGCTCAGGAAGGAAAACTCCTGGAACTCGAGCAGAAGTGCTCAGAGATTCTTGAACAGGGTCACTTTGAAAGAGAGAAGCTGCTCAACATTCAGCAGCAGCTGACCTGCAGCTTACGGAAGGCTGAAGAGGAAAACCAAGGAGCTTTAGAAACGATTCAACACCTTAAGGAAGAAAATGAGAAACTGAATGGGTTTCTAGAACTGGAACGGCATAATAGCAGTGTGGTGGCCAAAACTCTGGAAGAGTGTAAAGTTACCTTGGAAGGGCTGAAGATTGAAAATGGGTCTTTGAAGTCTTATCTGGAGAATGAGAAGCAAAAAGCCATAGAGACCAGTCCTGTGGGGCAGATGGTAGAGGGCTGTGCAATTCAAGAAATGTTGAAAGTAGCTCGAGCTGAGAAAGATCAGCTGGAACTGTCTTGTACTGAGCTCAGACAAGAATTACTAAAGGCACATGGTGAAATTAAACATGTGTCAAGCCTGTTAGCCAAGGTAAGGAGATACCTCTTTATCAGTATTTGCTCATCCTTGTTAACATTTCCCTCCTTTTTGATCTTTAAATTCACAGAGCACAGAGAATCTTTCACTTAGTCAATTTTATTCATGAACCCAGCATTCTAGCTTGAAGATTTGTTAGATTCCAGACAGATTGGAGACACAAAAATGAAACACCCCCATTTTCTGACTACAGGCAATTTAAAGTGTAGTGGGGATCTAGTGAATCAAATCAGGGAATGCAAGACAGGGACAACAGATGTCATGGAGGAGAGAATAGTGCACCTAGGAGGAACACCTCAAGTACGTGGGATAAAGGAGGGTAGTGCAGGAGGACTTCCTGAAAGAAGTGACAGTAAAGTGAGTCTTGAAGAATGAGTGAGAGTTAATTCAGATCTATCAGTTAGCATGCTTTGTGCTGCTGGTAACAGGAAATTAAAATCACCCCAAAGTTCCCCACCAAGGAACAATATAACCACTATTTTGGTGTTTTCTTTTATATATATATATATATATATTTGTGATTCCCATAAATTAAAAAAAAATTAGACTCATTCTAAGAATTCATTTCTGAGAATATTCTCATTATTATTCTTCAGAACATGATTTTAAAGACCAGATAGGTGCCTATTGTTGAATGTTTGTGTTCTTTTCCAGTCTTTTGGTATTGTAAATACATTTTTATATTGCTCATTATTTCCTTAGGGAAAATTCCTAGACATTGACTTGTTGTATCAGAGTATGACCTTTTTAAAGACTTTGGATACATTTAGCCACATCACCCTACAGAAATATTATCCCACTTTGTTCCCGCCAGCAGATCATGACAGTGCTTGTTGCCCTGAACCCTTGCCAACAGCTGACGTTAAGTTGTTGGATCATTCAAACCCAGTCTGCATGCCCTCTTTTTTTCCTCACCTTTTTTGCTTGAAAAGATCTTCCCCCAACCCAAGATCAAGTGAAATGATCACTTCTTTCATTTTATTTTATTTTATTTTATTTTATTTTATTTTATTTTATTTTTAAAGGAAAGCTGAGGGTTCTTTTTTTAAGATTTCTTTATTTATTTTTTAGAGAGGGAAGGGAGGGAGAAAGAGGGAAAGAGAAACATGAATGTGTGGTTGCTGGGGGTCGTGGCCTGCAACCCTGGCATGTGCCCTGGCTGGAAACCGAACCTGTGATACTTTGGTTCGCAGCCCGCGCTCAATCCACCGAGCTATGCCAGCCAGGGCCCATTTTATTTTATTTTTTAAAATATTTATTTATTTTTAAATAAAGACAGAGGGGAATGGAGGGAGAAATAGAGGGAAAGAAACATCAGTGTGTGGTTGCCTCTTGCATGCTCCCCACTGGGGACCTGGCCGGCAACCCAGGCATGTGCCCTGATCTAGGGTTCCTTGTGATTTAGGGTTCCTTGGTGAGTTAGAGTGAAAACATCCCCCAAGCTATTTCAGGGTTTGAGACTGTTTCAAGGAACAAATTATGTCTTGAACTTCCAGGGGGATTTTTCTCTACTGCTTCCTCATCTTAAGATTAGTTAGCTGCAACCTGACTCTGACATTGGGCTGTCTAATGATCTGAGTAGCTGGGTAGTGTTGGGAGTTTTATCATTGTCAGTGTCTGCAACTCACAGCATTTTATGGAAAGTTCGGAAGCAGTTCCATTAAAGGTACTAGCCAAATGCCCATTTGAACTACTGTTGGTAATTGTAGCTTCACATTAAGTTGTAACATCTGTGGAATAAGTCTCCCTTCCATTATTCTGTTGCAAAATGTTGAATCTCCCAGGTGGCCTTTTTGAAGTCCTCCTTCAGTCCTTCATCTATTTTTTGGTATTTAGATTGGTTTTACATAAAATATATGTGTCAATGAGAAATAATTTGGCATCTTAAAACAATGGCTGATTCTTTTTGATCATGAAATTACATGTTAATTACAGAAGGTTTCAGAAATACAGAAAAGTATAAAGATGAAAATATTACCTTTAATCTAACCACTTAGAGGAAAATTCTGCTAATATTTAGTTGTATGTCTTTTCAGGCATTTGCCCAGGCATTTGGGCATGCATACACACTGGTATCGATGTACAATATTTAATCTTCCTATTCAGAAGTGGAGTATGTCACTCCATGTTTTATGAATACAAAGCCCAGTTGGAGTAGCTTATTAATTCCATTGTGCATCTGTTTCTGATTAATTTGTTTCTAATTTATCTTTATCAATTCTTTCATCCTGCTTTTTGTACATTTCCTTGGTTTCTTCTGGTTTCTTGAGTAAAATTCTTTGTGTACTTAAGTTTGTCCTTTCTCAGTTAATAACAAAAGCATTTAAATGTATGAGTTTGCTCTTTATTACAGCTTTGGCTAAAGTAAGATAATAAAATCTAGAATTTGGGGGGATAAACTAAGTCAAATTTGGAGAAAAAGGAAAAGCCTTTGCATTCTCTGTACAAGGTACAACATGTTTTAAATCAAGTTGTTAATTATAGTATGCATACATTCCATATCTTCATGTATTGCTTGCTGATTAGGATGATCACGTGTGAGACAATAAAGCAGACAAGTCTCTGGTCAGTGTTTTCAGAGTCTGAGGTCAAAGGTGTGCGGTGTGATGTCATGAAGTTTCTATTGCACATATCAAGGTCCTAGGCCTGCGCTCTGTGCTGTCTTGTGAGTACAGGAACATTACTCTGTAACTGCAATGAAGTTGTAACTTGTACTAATCTTTCCTTTTCTATTACCACAGAAAAAGTAAAACCCAGACTTCCTAGGCAGACTAACAGCTTATTTTAGCCCCACTGCAGCAACCACATCAACTAATCCATCAGCAACCATGAATTCAAATATAAGGCACAAGAGACTCATGTCCAAAGGAAACAGGAACACTTGTAGCACAAAACTGTAATGAAGGATATAAAGTGCTGGGCCAAGAGGTACAAAGCCTGGGTCCACCTGACTTGGCTCATGGTTTATTCCATGGCCGTGGGCAGGCCCCTGTCCATTGTACAGTGTTGAATACAAGTGTAATGGTGGAGGGATCCTTATTTAGAGTGTGTTCACCTTTTTGTGGGCATCTGCTGTATACCATTTATTGAGGTATTGCAAGTGTTAGCTAAGAAGGTCCTTACTACTTACTGCTTTTTTTTTAAATGATGGAGACTGAATTTTTCTACGTCTACTATAGATCTTACGTATTTGTAAGATCTATACTGTAGATGGGAGTGTCAAACTCATTTTCACTGGGAGCCACATCAGCCTCGTGGTTGCCTTCAAAGGACCAAAATAATTTTAGGACTGTATAAATGTAACTACTCCTTAACTCTTAAGGAGTTGAAATTACATTTGGCCCTTTGAAGGCAACTGCAAGGCTGATGTGGCCCCCAGTGAAAATGAGTTGAACACCCTGCTGTAGATCTTGGACATAAACTATAATGTTATAGTTTTATGTAGTCAAAATGTTCTTTCTCCTTTAATTTGTTAATGAGGTGTGAATTACAATAACAGGTTTTCTAATGTAATGTACTATTAAGTCATCTTTGCATTCCTGGTGTCGATCTGATTCAGTTCTCAATTGCTTTACTTGACATGTTTGCATAAAACTTTCAGATACAACCACCTTAAGCAGATATCAGTGATTGTCCTGTTAATCACCAAAGCAAATCACGCGGTGATGAACAACTTTCACCCTTCAGTTCTGCATTTACCCACTCTAATTCTTGGCTGGAGGTGAATATTAACAAACCATCCCATAGTCTAATAGATTTAGTTCTTCTATTTCAGTTTAGTAAGTTACTTTAATGACTCATGTTGTTAGAAGAACCTCTGAAAAACTTTAAAATGTACTTTATTTATTTATTTTTTGGTTATGGGTGGATCTGATCCTCATACAAAACCTGTAGGACATTTACAATAATTGTGGGAATGTTTTGTAGCTTTTTCTTCCTCTCATTGCTTTGTCCGCATCTCTTTGCTAACATCTCCATGCTTTTCAGCCTCTCTCATACCCTCCATGTACATTTGGCTGGCAGCTGAATGTATGACTATATAACACACCTTTGTACAACTTTGAGGAAAGGTCTAGTTCCACAGCATCCTGTGGTCGAAACCTCCTGTAAGCCACACCCGCACCTGCCCTAGCCAGCAAGCAGCCTGTGGCTGCATGGGATTATTGTTTTCCAGGTTATAATGCAACTCAGGTTTATATTTTTTGACTTTCAATTTTTAGTGATTTGGGATCTTGATTTCAAGTTAGAGAATTTTTATAAGACTTGAATCCTAAAAGAAATACTGATTGTCCCCCAACCCTGAGACTGAAAGCTTGTAGGTGGTATAGCCTTAGAAATGTAGTTCTTTCATCAGAGACTCAGACGTTTCTTCCATAGTAGTAAGGAGCTTATAAAGAAATACTTGGTGTGAGTGACCAGGGAAAACTGGAGGTAAAATGATCACTGTGTGACCCATGTTGGTCACCAGGCCAAACTAGGGTAGCCCCTGGCCGCAAATGACAAAACCAGAATTTGAGAGAAGGATGTGGTAAGTAGATGAGCTTGTCACCATGACTGCAGAACAGGACTCCTGGAAGGATGAGATCTTGGAACCTGGCTTAAATAACAGGTAGCCCATGAGGATTCCCAGGCAATGCTTTGGACGGTAAGAAACAGGAGCCCCCTCATGTCGGTGGCATAAGCAAACAGATGGACTCTTTGCCCTCATAACCAAAATTCTAGGAGGTAGGCAGGTGGTAGCTATGACCCGGGAGCTGTGTAATGTCAAGACTCTAGGCTGGCAGCTCTGTGATTCTCTCAGCCTTCCTGCCAGGGTTCAGGGAGCATGGCTTCAGCATCTGGTCCTACAGTCCAGGCAGCAGGAGACTTGGCAGGTCCATAGACACCTCAGTGAACATTTTTCCCCAGTAGCCCTCTCAGCAACTCCCTTTATATGATATGGTCAGAACTGGGTTGCACACCCTCCCCCAGCCCTCTCCTTGAAATCACAGTCATATCCTAACTCCTGTACAAAATTGGGATTCTTTGTAAGAAAAAAGAAAGAATGGTTTTGGGGTAAGATAGTGCACCATTTGCTACAGCATCCAACAGGACTCCTTCCACACGTTCACTCTTTCTGAGTCCTGTTCATTCTCCATAAAGTGTTCACAGAGATCTCTGAAATGTGTGATGCCCACAGTAGTTTCCTTGTGCCCCAAACACTCCCCACCACGCATGAAGTCCCACCACCGCCCTCCCCGCCTAGGCCCAGCCAGACCGTGTTCTTGCCCTGACTCATCACATGAAGAAGGTGGGGGCTCTCTTCTCCCAGAAGCACTCTTACCTCGCTCTTTGCCTCCTTGACCCCCATTCTTCACTGGCCTGGTTCTGCCTTAAGTTTTAGGTCTCAACTATGTTGTCACTTCTATAGAGAAGCCCTCAGTTCTTTGGGGTCATGTCTCATGGACTCAACAGGCCTTCAAGTCTAGATCATCTCGACTACTTGTGTGAAAGCCACTTGCCCATCCTTGGCACCTCAGAGGAGCCCAGCAGGGTGGGCGAATGTCTTCGGTAGAGTTAAGGGGAACTTTGGGATCACTTCCCCATGAATCGTGGGTACTGTTGGGAAAGTTGGTTAAGATGGAGTTGTTTAAGCTGAAAACGTGGACATTTCAGTTATCTTCGGTTCAGACAGTTTCCCCATTCCCTCCAGTGTATTTGGCTGACATATATCAGCTCTTGGTGAAACAGAGCTCTGGGGCTTCATGCTTGGAAGAGGGCAGGGAAGGAACTTGGGTAAACGGAGCCTGTGTGCCTGCTCTCACAGGGAAGTCAGGAGAAGGCCCGTTGAGTCAGCTTAGGGAGAGGCCTGCAGGCTCTTCACCTGGAAACCTTCAAGGTGGGCAGTCGCCTCAAGAAATATGTCCGAGGCTCGGCCTTGTTGTGCAGAGCCCAAAGTCTACTATGCAACTGGAGGTGAAGCTTCAGAAGATTCAGTCATAAAACCAGAATGCTCACCCTTCCTTTTTCAGGTCAGATGTGACAGTCATGTGGCCCTGAACACACAGCCATCACGTGCTGCAAGGGTGTTGGATCACCTGTCTGGTAGGGCTGTGCTCTGAAACCATGTGAAGAGGGAGAGGGGTGGGAACTAACCCGAGGGTTTGAGATCAAGAGAACCAGTGTTTGAGAAGGCTGGTCTTGCCAGTGGAACTCCCTGGGCTTCCATGTAATTCCTAAGAGGGGGTGCACTGCTCCGCATGGACCTGGGGTCACCGCTCTTTCATAGATAGATAAGTCTTAAGGTCAAAAGTGCCTTCATGCCTAAGAGCAGCTTCTCCTGCCTGAGGTCTTCTTCTGCCCCTCTGGTATCTCCTGAAGCAATAAAAATATGTATAACTGGGATGTTCTGCTGATGCATTTCACATTTGCTGAGGATTGCAGAGAGTCTCAGTCCTGTCAGAGGAGGACACATTATTGAAGATGGCTAGGTAGGATTCTTGATTTCTTTTTACTGTTTTCTGCCCTTGTAGATCATCTAGTGGTCAGACTGGCACAGCCCTGTTTTTGTTCCCTTGCCCTGGAAGAGAGCCTGGGTGTTTGGTGTGACACTTGCCATCACAGGAATACTCTGTACTGTCTGCTGTGGTTGGGACTGCACCATCAGCCCCTCAGGACGGGCACACCCTTCCCCCAGCTGTGGGGGGTGATGGCTGCTGGCTGCCAGCTGGAGGCAGCCAGGGCCAGCCCTCTGTGAGAAGGGCCTCCTAGCCCCAGGGATAGCTGCATCCAGTGCTGTCCATTGAGAGTCTGCGAAGAGGCCCAAACCCTCACTTCAATTTGGAGCCGCTCTGAAGGGCTTCCTAGGGGCAGGGCTTCCCTTGCTGTGACTGCCTCACACTCCTCCTTCATTCTGACGGCTGGCTTCCTGCACTCACCTGCTCGGTGCTGCTCAAGAAGCTTCATGCGTGAACATCCCCGTCTCAGTCCGTTTCCCTAGGAGCCAGACCTGTGGCCACGCCTTCTCCCTGGTTCTGGTGTCTGACCGAGGGAAGGCTGTAAGACTAGCTGAGACTGTAGCCCCGCCTGTTTCAGAGCTGTCCTGCCTGTCCTTGCATCCCAAGGTCCTAGAAGGTTGTGTGAAGGGGCTCTTCCCTGCCAGAGAGGACTGACTGGTTTGTGCTGCCATCTGCCTTTGGTGGTTCAAGGACTGGTTGCTCTAACTGGCACATCTCCAAGGGAGTACTGGTGCTCCCAGGAAATTCATTTGAGTTTATTTGTAGTGCAATTCCATACACCCCCTTTCTAGAGAATGTTGGTTTTTTTTTTAAATGAGAGGTGCTTAGAATGACTTCCTTTTTTTAAAGAGAAACATTGGGAATCACATGGCTGGGTGTCAGATAGTGCAATTTTTGCACTGGAGAAGCAAGACTCAAAAGAACTGGCAGCAGAAAGGCTGGTGAAGTGGAAGGCAACCTGGAACTCTAGACAGTCTTCAAAAAGTACAGGGAGTTGGTTTTACCTACTTGATAAATTGGTTTGTTCTTTTCAAATGATTTAATTTCTCCTCTCTCTTAATTTGTTAATTTGTAAAAATGAATGTAAAGATACCTGCCTGTTTCAACCTAACAAGCTCCTGGGGAAAGAAGTTGTGAAAGTATTTACTTTAGGCTTTGTTTTTTCTTTTTTCAAATATAAGAGCTTTTTGTAACATATTGCTAAACTTGAGAGAATTACTTCACAATTGAGAAGGAAGAATGATGTGTGTAATTTGAAACAGTGTATTGACTTTAAGGGTTACTGACCCCACAGCCCATGTTGTGGCGGCCCCTCTCTATACCCCTGTGCTTACCATTTGGTGCTTGTGGACATAGAGGGTGGACCAGGAGGCAGGGGCCTCTGAGAGGCCAGCAACCCCAATTGCATGAGGAGGTTTCCTCAGGCTGCTGAGCCTCTGGGTTACTTGTTACATCCTCCAGTCTCACCCCTGACCCTTGTAGTCTTAGCAAGTAATGTGCATGTTTCTAGACTCCAGGTGAGCTGCCCTTAGCCTAAGGTTCCAATGGGGAGCCAGCCAGTTCTGCCTCCCTCACTGCTTTCCAAATGCTGTCCAACAGCAGCCTTCTAGTATCTAAAATAGAGTGGCCCTTTTCTTCTTAAAAGCTGCTTCTTTTTATAAAGTAATCATCAGATATGGGGCTTTCGGTCTTTTCCATGTTTGTAATTATCTCAGACCTGTGTTACAATAGTGTCTAATATTGTATACAGTAAGACATAAGGCAAATTATTAGAGACATAGTAAGTTGTATTGAGTGCTTACCACGTGAGGGTCTGTGATAAACTCTTTTTTAAAGGTTTTATTTTTAAAAGATTTTATTTATTTTTAGAGAGGGGGCAGGGAGGGAGATAGGGAGAGAAACATCAATATGTGGTTGCCTCTTGAGCACCCCCTACTGGGCACCTTGCCTGCAACTGACTGAGAATTGAACCAGTAGTTCGTAGTAGCCCTTTGGTTGGTAGTCTGGCACTCAATCCATTGAGTCACACAAGCCAGGGCTCTTCTAGGATTTTTAGGATTTTAAGTCTTATATATTAAAATCTTTAACTATTTTGAGTTTATTCCTGTATATGCTATAAGAACCTGATCTAGGTTCATTTTTTTACAAGTATCTGTCCAATTTTCCAAACACCATTTATAGAAAAGGGTGTCTTTATCCCATTGTATATTCTTGCCTCCTTTGTCATATATTAATTGATCATATAGTCATGGGATTATTAAATTTATTGAGACTTGTTTTGTGGCCTACCATGTGGTCTATCCAGGAAAAGGATCCATGTGCACTTGAAAAGAATTTATATTTTGCTGTTTTGGGATGCAGTGCTCTGAAAATGTCAAATCCTTCTGATCTTGTATATAAGTTAAAGCCCCTATTTCCTTGTTGATTTTCTCTCTGGAATATCTATCCACTGATGGTCTGTATCCTACTATGACTTTATTACTTTCCATCTCTCCTTTTATGTCCATCTAGATTTGCTTTATATATTTAGAGGCTCCTGTATTGGGTGCATAAATGTTTACAAGGGTTATATACTCTTGTTGGATTGATTCTATTTTATCATTATGTAGTGTCCTTTTTTGTCTTTTATTACAGCTTTGCTTTAAAGTCTGTTTTGCCTGATATAAGTATTGCAATCCCAGGGGTTTTTTTTTTTGTTTTGTTTCTCTTTTTTCCTTTCTATTTGCATCAAATACCTTTCCCAGTCTCTTTACTTTCAGCCTGTATGTATATATTTTGTTCTGAAATGAGTCTTTGATAGACAGCATATATATGTATATATGGGTCTTGTGTTCTTATCCATTCACCTACCCTATGTCTTTTGATTGGAATATTTCATTTAATTACATTTAAAATGATTATTTATAGGTACATACTTACTGCTATTTATTTACAACTATGTTTCTCTTCTTTCCTGTTCTTAAAGAAGTCTCTTTAATATTTCTTGTAATATTGGTAATGTGGTGATGAACTCCTTTAGCTTCTACTTGTCTTGGAAACTCTTTATTTCTCCTTCAATTTTTAAAATTTTATTTATATTTATTAATTATGCTATTAATAGCTGTCCCAATTTCTCCTCCTTTGCTTCCCCCACCCAGCATCACCCACTCCCTCTGGTGATCCCTGTCCATTGTTCATGCCCATGGGTCATGCATATAAGTTCTTTGGAAACTCCATTTCCCATATTGTTCTTAACATCCCCTGACTACTCTGTGTCTACCAATTTGTACTTCTTAGACCCTGCACCTTTCCCCCAATCCCCCGAACTCCCAACCCCACTGGCTACCATCCCAGTGTTCTCCATATCTCTGATGCAGTTTCTATTCTGGTTGTTTGCTTAGTTTTTTAGATTCAGTTGTTGATAATTGTGAATTTATTGCCATTTTAATGGTCATAGTTTTGATCTTACTCTTTTTCTTAAATAAGTTCCTTCAGCATTTTATATAATAGTGGTTTGGTGATGGTGAACTCCTTTAGCTCTACCTTGTCTGGGAAGCACTTTATCTGCCCTTTGCTTCTGAAGGATAGCTTTGCTGGATAAAATAATTTAGGTTGTAGGTCCTTGCTTTTCATCACTTTGCATATTTCTTGCCAATCCCTTCTAGCCTGTAAAGTCTCTTGAGAAATTAGCCGAAAATCTTATGGGAACTCTGTTATAGGTAAGTCTTTGCTTTCTTCTTGCTGCTTTTAAGATTCTCTCTTCACCTGGCTGGTGTAGCTCGGTGGATTGAGCGCAGGCTGCGAACCAAAGTGTCGCAGGTTCTATTCCCAGTCAGGGCACATGCCTGGGTTGCAGGCCATGCCCCCAGCAACTGCACATTGATGTTTCTCTCTCTTTCTCTCTTTCTCTCTCTCTCTCTCTCCACCCCCCCTTCCCTCTCTAAAAAATAAATAAATAAAATCTTTAAAAAAAAAGAATGAACAAGGAAAATCAATTTAAAAAAAATTCTCTCTTCATCTTTAACCTTTGGCATTTTAATTATGATGTGTCTTGGTGTGGGCCCCTATGTCCATCTTGTTTGGGACTCTGTGCTTCCTGAACTTGTATGTCTATTTCCTTCATCAAACTAGGGAAGTTTTCTTTCATTATTTTTCAAATAGGTTTCCAATTTCTTGTTCTCTCTCTTCTCTGGCATCCCTATGATGCAAGTGTTGAAATATTTGAAGCTGTTCTAGAGGCTCCTTACACTGTCCTCAATTTTTTGGTATTATTATTTCTTCTTACTGTACATTTTCTTCCTTGTGTTCCAAATCATTGATTTGATTCTTAGTTTCATCCCCTCCACTATTAGTTCCCTGTAGAATTTTCTTTATTTCATTTAATGTAACCTTCATTTCTGCCTGGATCTTTTTTATGCTGTTGAAGTACCCAGTGAGTTTTTGAGCATCCTGATAGCCAGTGTTTTGAACTCTGCATCTGATAGGTTGCTTATCTCCATTTTGTTTAGTTCTCTTTCTGGAGTTTTGTCCTTTTCTTTCATTTGGGCCATATTTGTTTGTTTCCTCATCTTAGCAGCCTCTCTGTGTTTGTTTCTGTGTATTAGGTAGAGCTCCTTTGACCCTGTGTCTTGGTAGCATGGCCTAAAGTAGTAGGTGTTTCCTGCAGGGTCCAGTGGCATAGTCTTTCCTATCTCCCAAGCTGTGTACTTAAGATGTACCCTCTGCATGGATTGAGTGCCCCCTCCTCTTGTAGGTGAGTCTTGATTGCTGTTAGCAAGCCAATGGAAGGGATTTACCCAGTCCAGACAGCTGTGATCCCTGGCCAGCAACCACCTCCCACCATAGCTTATGGAGGTGGTTGGATGGTGCTCTGACTTGGTTTGTAACTCTCTGCTGGGTGCACAGGCTCTGGGGTTTCCCAGGTGTTTCAGGCCAAGGTCACCCTTCACCTATGGTCTGTCTGGGTTCCCTTTGCATAAGCTATGAAGCAATTTGTAGATGGCTGCTGCTAGTGCCAGGCCTGGGGCCACTTAGCTATGGGTATGGACGGCTGGGCTCAGCTGTTGCTTGTTTGAGCAGAGTTTGGAAGGTCTGAAGCCTATACCTAGCCCAGTCCTTCATATGGAAAAGCCTCTGTTACCAGCTTGAGTGGGCCTATAAGTTGGATGGAGTGGACCCTTAGCTAATTGTCAGGGAAGAGCTTACTGCATGAACCAGGTTGATGACAGTTCAAATATGGTGCCAACACACTGTGGCTCTGTGTGGGGTAGGACTCAGGAAAGGTACAGTGGCCACTCTCTGCAGTTCTGTCTAGGAAAAAGCTGTCCTCCAGTTCTTGCCCTGATGCTAGACACTTCATTTCCTCCCAGTATGACACTGGTGCTCTTCAAGGTGCTACCCAGGTGCTGGAGCTCAGAAGGAGTGATTCTGAGTAAGTCCATGTGCACTTTTGAGTCCCTTTAAGAGGAGTGAGAATCCTGGAGTTTCTTCTGCTGACCCAGCTGCTTTTTACAGCCAGAAGTTGTAGGGACTTATCTTCCTGGCATTGGAACCTTGGACTGGGTAGTCTGGTGTAGGGCTGGCATCCCTTGCTCCCAGGATATCCCTCCATTTTATATCCACCACACCTGGGTTTAGGAACAGCCCATCTGTGCCTCCACCCCTCTGCCCCTCCTACCCATCTGGATAACTGTGGTTTCTTTAATTCTTTAGTTGTCAGACTTCCATACAGCTCAATTTTCTGATGGTTTTGAGTGATATTTGTTCTGTAATTTTTCTGTGGTTATGCAAGACGAGCCACATTTACCTATTCTGTCTTCCCTCCTTCAACTTTAAATGTTGGGTAAAGGAGACTTATCATAGGTCCTTGCTTTTCGTCACTTTGAATATTTCATGCCATTGCCTTCTGCCCTGAAAAGTTTCTGTTGAGAATTCTGTTCATAGTCTTGTGGGAGCTCCCACATATGTAACTGCCTTTCTCTTGCTGCTTTTAAGAATCTCTTTTCCCCCCACCCTGTCTGGTGTGTCTCAGTTGTTGGGAGCATTGTCCTGTAACCAAAAAGTTACAGGTTCATTCCCATATGCATGGCTTGTGGGTTTGATACCTGGGCTGGGTTCATATGATTCCCAGTCTGGGCACATTTGGGAGTCAGCCGATCAGTGTTTCTCTCTCACATCCACATTTTTCTCTTTCCCTTCCTCTCTCTGTAAAGGCAATGAAAAAATATCCTCAGGTGAGGGTTTTTTAAAAAAGAATCTCTCTTTTTAACCTTTGCCATTGTAATTATGATGTGTCTTGGTGTTGGCCTCTTTGGGTTCATGTCGTTTGGGATTGTCTGCAGTTCCCATATTTGTGTGACTTTTTTCTTCACCAGGTTAGGGAAATTTTCAGGCATTTCTTCAAATAAGTTTTGAATTTCTTGCTCTCTTTTCTCCTTGTGGTTACCCCTATGATACAGATGTCATATAAGAGGAGGTCTCTTGAACTATCCTCATTTAAAATGTTTTTCTTTTTCCTATTTTGATTGGGTGTTTTCCACTACCTTGTCTTCCAAACTGCTGATTCAGTCCTCCGCTCCATCTAACCTGCTGTTGATTCCTTCTAGTGTATTATTATTTCAGATATTGTACTCTTTACTTCTGCCTAGTTATTTTTATGGTTTTATGGGGTTTCTTATGTTTACTATTTCTTTACATTCTTGCTGAGCTCATCTATCCTTCCTCTATGTTCCTTGAACATTCTTATAACCGTTATTTTGAACTCCGTATCTCGTAGATTGCTTGTCTCCATTTCATTCAGTTCTTTTTCTGGGGATTCCTTTTGTTCTTTCATTTGGGGCCTGTTTCTTTGTCTCCCCATTCTGGCTGCCTCTAATTGTTTCTGCGTTAGGTAGAACTGCTATGCCTCCCAGTCTTAGCATGAGGTCATACGTAGTAGGTGTCCAGTGGAGCTCAGTGGCACCTGATCATCTAAGCCAGGTGCTTCAGGAGTGTCCCTTGTGTGGGTTCTGTGAACCCTCCCTGTGGTAGTTGAGTCTTGATTGCTGTTGGCTCATCTGTGGGTGGGATTGACCCCAGGCTGGCTGACTGTGAGGATTGACCCAACCACAGAGAACCACAAGCTGCCGTGCTGTGCTGACCCTGTGAAGTAGAATTCACCCCAGCAGGGTCTGTGCCTGCTGAGATCCGCCTTTGGATGTGCCACTTGTGGAGCAAATTGGGTCCTGCTCTGATGTGGTCTGAATCCTGCCAGCAGGTGTGTTGACTCTGGGGTCTCTTTGGAGAGATCCAGTGCAGGACATGTTAGGCGCTGCCTGTGACCGGCCCTGGGCTACCTGTTCGGAGCCACAAAGCAATCCACAGTTTGCGGCTGCCTCTGCTGGGCCTGGGTCTGCGTGGGAGGGGAAATTCACACCAAGGTTGGCTTTCACCAGCACCAATCCCCAGGAGCAGGTCAGCAAAAGGTCCAGGACTCCCCAGCATCTGCCAGCTGGCTGCCTGTTAGGCTCAGTCACTGAAAGGGCCTCTGGCAGTATGTGGGTTGCATGAGATAGGTTCTCGGTGAGTCACCAGGTAGGGGTAAGCGGTGTTCACCGGACTAAAACAGATTCACACTCGGCACCAGTGCTGGCACTGGGGCCACTCAGCGAAACTCTCCATGCACAGCAAGGTCAGCCTGCACCACAGGTGCCTGTGGACTTTTATGGTAGGCAGGGTCTTGGGAAGTGGGCAGGGTGGGGGCATCAGGGTTCATCAGGCCCAAACAGACCAAGATTGGGCCGTGTGAAGGGAGGGCTCTCTTTGCACAGGACCAGCAGTGCTGGTCAGGCATGTGAGGGAAGAGTGGCCCCTGCCCTGGAGCCGCACAGCTCGGGTCTGTCCCTCCTGGAGAGCATCCCAGGAGAGGCCACAACAAGGGCCAGCATGCTGGCCTGCATGCTGGCCACAGCCAGCTCACTTCTGCGTAGTGCATGGCAAGGAGGGGCCACTTGGAGATGGGAGGGTGGGGCTAGTGGATCTTCCGTGGGGGTGTGGGCGGTGCCACTGGTCAGGGCCAGAGGTGGGGGAGGGGAGTGGCCCCCACCCCAGAGCTACACAACTTAGTCTGTGATACCCGCAGAGTTTGCCCTCAAGAGCCCCTCCAAGAAAGTCCACACCACAGGCTGGGCAACTCACTCTTCCCCAGGGTGTAAGCTCAGAGGACAGGGAGATGGAGGGTGGAGCTAGTTAGTGCATTCCTGTAGGCTTATGCTGCAGGGAGGGGGAGTGCTCAGCCCAGGAGAGGTGGCGTCTGTGGGCAACATGGGAGAGGGACCTGGCACAGGGACCCTGGCACTGTCCCTCAGCTCTCTCAGGTAGTACTGGGATTTAAATTCTAGCAACCAGGCTCCAGGCTCCACCCTTACTCATTTTCATGTAGCACACTAGCTTTGAAACTTAGGACAGCAGTCCACAATGACATAGTTTATGTTGCAGTACAGAGCCATACATCTTCATAACTGAAACACAAGTTTCAGGGAGCAGTGCTTGCCCTAAGTGTAAGCAGTATTCTCGATCTTCCCCATGCTGGCACTCTCTCCTTATTCCCTCCCTCCTTCCCCTTCTTCCTTCTGTATTGTGTATCACAACCTCCCAATTGAAAGACAGTGCAGTACTGCCTTCCACTGTCTGTTCATTCATCAGACATTCATTAGGGCCTCTTATGTGTCTGACACTGTAGTTGCTGGGGATATAAGTGTGAGGAGAGAATACAGGGTCCCTGTCCCCATAGAGTGTTCAGCCTAGAAAGGTTTTGCATGTGAAATACAATTGGAAAAAACATATTGTATATGGAAACCCCTCCAAATTTAGGAAATCTACTAGGTATCGAGCTTACATTACCTGATAAATATAAAACTATATAGTTACAGTAATTAAAAGACTATAGAAAAGGGACAGTTCATAATAATTAGTATATTCAGACAATAGAATGCTATGCAGCATTTAAAGTGAAGACCTAGAGCAATGTATGTTAATATGAATACATCTCAAAAAGAAGTTAAGGTGTAATAAGCATGGTGTAATATAGGACAAAAACACATTACCATATAATATAATGCAATATAATACAGTACACTGCAAAAACATAATATAGTGTAACATCATTTGTATAAAAATTTTATGTATAAAAACCATTCAAGGGATGACCACATACCAATTTTAGGGAAATACATGTTACTCTCTAGGGTGGGAGGGAAGTTGAGGTCTTCACAAATCTTGTTAAAGTAAAAAAAAAATTACGAAATGTGGCAAAATTTAACCAGTTAAGTGTGTGTGGGTATGTGGTTATCTCATCACTTTTGGTGCTTTTCTGTATATTTTAAGTGTTTAATGATTAAAAGTTGAAGGGTCAGATGAGTGAGTGTGCTGTGCTGTGTCTCTTTGTATGGTGCATACACATTTTTGTGTTGTGTACCTTCAACAGGTGTTCCCTATGACGTTAATGTTATATACCTCTAAAAAAAAAACAACCCACTGTAGCCACAAGTGCTTTATGGTTAAAGATATTTGGGGTTTCTAGGGGATGTCAGGTCCGAGGGGTGTTGTTCCTGGATTACCAGCAGATGGCGCTGCTCCGTAGCAGACGTGAGGTTTGGCAGCCACACAGGGCACCTGAGCCTCCCAATGTGAGTGCAGTTTTACCCAAGTGCCTGAAGAAGGATATTTACATATGTGCGGCTTTCTTTGTGCCGGTAGAAAGGGGCACAGAATCCACCCGTTTGTCCTTTTATACATACCAAATTTCTGTGAGTATTTATAGACTTGCCTATGTCCAAGGCTAAGACTACAGCAATGATGACGGCATGGATTGTGCCAAGGGCTTCCCTTCTGTTGGGCTGATGAGCCTGATGCTAATGTGTGAGGTACTTTTTCCTGTTAAACTGACGAGGGAACCTGCTTTTTATTCTAGGTAGAAAAGGATTATTCTTACTTGAAGGAGATATGTGATCATCAAGCAGAACAGCTGAGCAGAACCAGCCTGAAACTGCAAGAGAAAGCATCTGAGAGTGATGCAGAGATTAAAGACATGAAGGAAACCATATTTGAGTTGGAAGATCAGGTGGAACAGCATCGAGCTGTCAAGTTACATAATAATCAACTCATCAGTGAGCTGGAAAGTAAGTGAAATTGAGCCCTGGTGAAATGCGGATCAGGCGTGACTAGGATAGGAAAGAACCAGTAGCTGTGGGCAATATAAGCATGTTTATGAAAAGTCTTTCTTTGAATCTTCTGTAATGTCCTGGGAAGAATGGCAGTTAAGGAAGACAGAATAATTAATCACCTAGACAAAGCTGGAAAATGGGTAATGTAGAAGAAAAGGTTGTTGAACGTGAGTCAACAGTGTGAGGTGATTGTAAATAGAGCAAACCCATTTCAGAGTGTTAGGTACACCGTGCATGAACCACACAGTGGACCCCACTCGTCAGGTATGACAGGGTGTCCTTATTTTGGGTCTGATGGATAAAAAGACTTGTGACAGATAAACTGATTCAAACAATGTATGCTCTTTTGTCAGGGAGAAAGCAATTTCAGCATCTGTCCCATTGATGGTAGGATATCAAATAACGGAAAAGGTGGCCTCTTTGTTACTGAAGGGGTACTAATATATGGCTCATTTACAAAATTGTTGTTTGCTTTGAATAGGGAAAGACATTTTTAAAAGAGATCAGTTATACATTGCCTGCTTTGTCCAAATAAGTCTTATCAAATGATCTCATCTAATGTGTTTTGCTTTTGTAACAAAAGAATTAACACACAAAGCTTTTAGTGACACTAACCATTGCTAAAAATAGCAGAGTTGGTAGCCTGCAAAGTTCCCCAATGTGCCTTGTTCAAACTGTCTATTCATGGAATCCATATTTGTGAACTTGCCTTCTTGCCAATATTTATTTGTAGCTTCAGAATCAGTTCTCTTGACCCTCTGAAGGTCACTCACAGACCTGTGCAGAGCTGTGGGAAGTGTGAGCCTCCCAAAGTGCATTCCCAGTACAGGCGGAACTCCGTGACATTCACTGCCTGGTTTCAGCTTGCCCACTGTAAACAGGTGTCTTTTTTATGGCTTATTTAGTGCCATGTGTTTTGCATTTTTATGCTCTGTGTGGGTGATTTCACTGTTTAAAATGGACCCCATGCACAGAAAGACTGCAATGTGCTTTGTGGAGAAAGGAGGTGAGTTAGGTCAGCCTTGTTCGAGCATGGGTTACAGTGCTATCAGCTGTGAGTTCAGTGTTAATAAATCAACAGTGGTTATTGAACCATTAACTGTTAACTAAAACCACTGGGTAAAGGAAGTGGACATTCACCAGTCTGCATCTGAGACTGCTCCTAAGAGCCTCACAGTGAAACCTGTGCTGTACGATGAAGCTGTGGGAAAGTGACTTAATTTGTGGCTTCGTACGATGACAGCCTATTAAAAACCAAAAACATATGGACAGTGTTGTTGTGAAGCCAGAAACCAGACAAATTTATACTCACATGTCTCAGGGTCAGGAAGGTGTTAAACTTCTCTCAGCTAGTGCTGGCAGAGGCCACACAGCTCATGAGGAAAGTTAAAAACTTGCACGTAAGGCAGGTGTGTAGATCAGGAAGCTATGGGAAAATTTTTTTTAAATCTCCACCTGAGGATAAAGATTTTGTTTTTAGATAGAGGGGAAGGGAGAGAGAAAAAGAGGGAGAAAAACATGAATGTGTGATTGTCTCTCACACACCCCTTCCTAGGGACCTGACCAGCAGCCCAGGCATGTGCCCTGACTGGGAATTGAACCAGTGACCTTTTGCTTTGCAATCCAATACTCAATCCACTGAGCCACATCAGTCAGGGCTGATTTTTTTTTTTAAGAGAGAGAGAGATTGGTATGTGAGAGAGAAACATCAATCAGTTGCCTCTCCTACATGCTCTGACCAGGAATGAACCCATAGCCTTTTGGTGAACCAGATGATGTTCCAATCAGTTGAGCCACCCAACCAGGGCTGGAAAAAAAATTTAAATTCCTGTTGACCATTATGCAGGAAAAGTGTTATATGGGCACCAGGTTTCTAGCACTGATGGGAAGGGACCAGGCCAAGCAGGTCCGCCTCAGGCTGGCCTGTAGTGGTAGGTTCTTGACTTTGTACAGAAGAGGTTTCACATCATGAGCCCAGGTGATTTTGAGAGTACGTTGACTAAAGCTGGGGGCAGTGAAACAAAGGAAAGACTTTGGGTGGAAGAAACAACAGGAGAGAGCCTGGGCAGTGCTCTGCTTTGGCTCCCTAGAGCTATAATAGGAAAGACGTGAGCCAAGGTGGGGCTGCTGTTAGCTCACTGGGAAGTTGAAAAACAGGCCTTGGAGACAGGATAAGGTGGTTAGCCTGGGTCAAGCTGCCTCTGCCTGCTGCTTTTCTGGTTGCAAGTCTCCTGGAGAACTGTAGAGCTTAGGGGGAAGTAACAGGTTCATGCACAAGAAGGGTCATGGGCATGCTCTAGCGTGAGCCTGCATTGGGACTTTGTATTGAGGGTTTTTATCTTCTGTGGGTGAGAATCTTAAGGGAGGGCTTCAGCAAAATATTCATCAGCTTTCCAGGTGCGTTTTTTAATATGCTGATGCATCAAAATTAGTGTATAGGGGAGTTGGGATTATTCTCTGGTCAGCTTTACTGCTTTACATTTATCTTAGGTCTCCCTGGCTCTAACTGGGTTTTGTTATTTGTTCCCTGACTTCATCTGTCCTTGGCTGGCACCAGTAACACTAACTGGGTCTCTGTTCTCTATGCCCCCGACCAGGGAGATTTAAGCTGTGTATTCTCTGGTCTAGAAGTAGCGGTATAAATCACTCATTCTCAAGTGTCCTTAGTTAGAGGAGGTAAGGTCTTGCAATTCACCATCTGGCTGTAAATTGTTCAAATTGAACAATTGGCCTGGTTTAATTATCTTGTCTCAGTTTCACCATTCCACTTGCCCAGGGATTTTCCTACTTCTTACTCTCCTGCCTCAGGAGAGTCTTTTTTTTTTTTTACAAGGACCCTGGCAAACAAACCTACTGCATAAAACACAAATAACATTTTGTTTGACAAAAATGTGACCACAGCAAGGCGCCCCTCTGCCATTGCCAGTGGTCAGTGTGTGTTTACAAACATAGCACCGCACTTGGAAAGTATAAAGTCAAAGAGGAGAAGTCCAGTTTTGCTTTCTTTTTCTTTTAATGATATATTGCTATTGAGAATTTGGTTGTTTTGTCTCCTAATCCTTAAAAGTCAGCACAGACACACCAAGAAAGAAGCTTATAATTAATGTCCAGAACAGATGTCAGGCCGACTCCCTGCATTTGTATCATAGCATATGCAGGATTGAAAATAACACAGACCGTGCATCTAGTAAGAAACATTTAACTTCTGTCAGGGATAGGAAGGTATTATTAAGATGTCTCTTAACTAGGAGGCCCAAGGACACACGAATCCAGCCAAGGATAATTACTTCACCCCATAAAATCCTTGAAAGAAAGGGACAGAAAAATAAAATTTAAAAAGTTAAAGAGCATTTTCTCATTCTGCAGCATTGACCCCAAACAAATTCTCAGGGCCCACATGCTGAATTAGAGCTGCTGGTATAGGACCTGACCCTGTGGATTTTTTTCCTGAAACTTCTCTGATCATTCTGATTCATGCAGATAACAACTGCTCTGAAGTAGATCATGAAGAAACACTGAAGAATTTTAACTAGGTTGGGGACATGATCAGATTTATCTTGAAATGACTCTGATAGCAACATGGTGAAAATTAGAGGCACAGAGAGAAAGGAACTAAATGTTCTTAATTAGGGAGCTGCAAAGTATATACACCTCTATTCCATCTGCCCTTGGAGATTCCCATTCTGAGGGCCAGAGTCTGGGGCTTGAACATCTGTGCTTTTGAAAAGCTTCTCATGTGATTCTGAGGTTAAAATGCTATTAAGAACTACAACTCTAGAAATGAGTCTAAAAGTCACTGTAGTAATAACTAGTCATATTCTTTCTTACACAGAAGCCTCACAGCAATAAAGGACATTCAGGATGATGGGTACAAACATCAGGGAGGCCCAGAGTAAGCGTAATAAGTGTGAGTAGCTATTTAGGTCTCTTCCCATAGTGCTGTGTGGTTGTACAGCCTGTCATCTGAGGGTATAACCAGACTGAAACACCACTTGTTTTCTATTCCCATTTTCTATTTTAGAAGAACCTCCTGCTTCTGGCCCCCAGTTTGCAGGGTGCCAAGAATGGAATTTATACTAGAATAGATGGATTTTAAAGTCTGGGGCCAAATCCAGAGCTGCTCCTTTCCCACCTAGCTTATCTTCTCCCAAGAGTCTCCCAACTCTTTTAGCTCTGTCTGACTTCTTTATTTCTAGGCAATGTGATGAAGCTGGAGGAACAGAAAGCAGACCTGGAAAGGCAGCTGAAGACTCTGACTAAGCAGATAAAGGTGAGATGTAGTTACAGCAGGGGATGAGGACCTTCTCCAACATTTTACTAGAAATATTCCTCTTTTAGTTTGAAAACCTTTGAAAAATACCCTGAATACTCTCTCTAGCCTGTTTTTCTCATAGTACATTTCCATGGCATGGGTCCAAATTAGTGTTGGCAGGAAGTAAAATTAAAGCAGCCTTTCAGGTTTAGGATGGAGAACTCTGATAACCCGAAGTGTGCTTCCCACCTGTACCTTTTCTCAGTAGTGGGGTACCATCAAAGTAGTGCCTCACTGAGGACAGCCCAGCCAGCCTCGCTCAGTGTTGGGCATGGGGTCTTTGTAACCCCTGGCAGGGGGCCAGTCCTGACAGCTGGGCAGGTGTCAGGACTGGCCCCCTGCCCAGTCCATGATGCTGACATGGACTCTGGCATTTTCAGGAGGAAACTGAGGAGTGGAGGCGGTTCCAGGCGGACCTGCAGACTGCAGTGGTGGTAGCCAACGACATAAAGTGTGAGGCCCAACAGGAGCTGCGCACTGTGAAGAGGAGGCTGTTGGAGGAAGAGGAGAAGAATGCGAGGCTGCAGAAGGAGCTGGGGGACATGCAGGGCCACAGCAGGTTGGTCACGAGGGGAGTCGCGCCTTTGTGCCTTTACGAGTCTAAGGGCTCCCACGGAGTGCTTGGCTTCTCACTTAGTCACCGTGCATGGCCTTCCGTGATGCTTTTATGTGTCTCTGTGCTGAAGTTCTTCTCTTTTCTCAGCTCACCCCACCACTACTACCACTGCACAGTAGAAGTGTTCCATCCAATGCTAGTCACTTAAGGTAATAAGAAAACTCTTCACTTACATATGTACAAACGCTCTAGCCAAGTGTCTCCTGGGTTGAAAGAATGAAAGTCTCGTCTATGATGCTCCTTAAACCTCAGTGCCTGTGAGTGCAGGGAAGCACTCACATCAACAGGCAGCAGCAGTACCCCTCACAGGTCACTCTTGTGCCATGGGGGAGTCAGCACCAGATAAAGGGCTCACTCCTCCTGGCCCAGGGACAGGCTTTTTCATTGGCAGTATCTGTAGGCTGCCCCAGGAAGCCCTGGAAATGACCCACTTTGTTGAAAAGGATAAGCATGGAAAACACATACCTGGCTACTATGTGGCTTTACTTTCTGTTCCTTTGTTTTTTATTTTTTTTATTTTTTAGAGAGAGGAGAAGGGAAGGAGAAAGGGAAGGAGAAAGGAGAGAGAGAAACATCGATGTGAGAGAGAAACATCGATTGGTTGTCTCTTATACATACCCTAACCAAGGACCAAACTCACAACCCAGGCATGTGCCCTGACCAGGAATTGAGCCAGCCACCTTTTGCTTTGTGGGATGGTGCCTGGTCAACTGAGCCACACCAGTTCTTACAGGAAGGAAATCACACAGTCTGTGGCCCCAGAAAGTTCCCTTAACAGTGAAATTTCAGAAGGAGGTATTCCTAAAGGTATCTCAAAGTCAATTATTACTTAAAATTTAAATGTTTTACAAACAAGATTATAAATAATTATTTTACACTTTAACTAATATTCTGCTATATATCCCCAATCAGGAATAAATGTCCTTACCTTTGAGATTCTTGGAGATTAGGAAATGATTTGAATTTTCAGGTGTCTCTCAAATGTAGCATTTGTGAACCAAATTTAGTAGGTCTGAATGCTGATTGTAGTTTGCCCTTTTTACATGTTTTCCAGGATCAAGGAGGTTGTTCATTGGCTAGATTCTGAGACTTTGGGTCTGGTGTATTGTGAATTCCATGACAATGGAAAGAATAGATTTTTAGAATTCTGTTGATTCTCTTGCCAAATTTGCTTCAGTCAATTCCTCATTCTTTTGTTCATGATTTTTCTATAAAAGAGCCTCTCATGGAAGGTTAAGGTAAGATGTGTAGCTGCTTCCATAGCTAGCTCTTGAAAATCAAAACTGTTATCTCACAGTCACACCTACACCCTCTGGCTGCTGCAGCCTGTGAATTCTAACTTAAGGGTGAAGGAGAACAGATAGTGCTTCCCTATTGAAATGTTCCTGAGGTCATTCTGGTACTCTTTTGTGTTTTCTTTATTTGTCCATTTATCTCGCTTTTATATTGTTTTTGGTAGAGGAACCAAATCATAACTTGTGTTCCTTCATTATACATTATTTTAAAGATAAATGGTAAAAGACAAGTCTTGAGTTTGTGTTAACGTACAAGATGCTGCATTTCTAACATAGGTTCTACAATACAGGCCTGGTTATACCACTTGAACTCTGATATCGTAGGAAATCTCTGCGTGCATCTTGACAATTTAGGGCTCCATAGGCTATATCCTACATCTTCAAACTAGGGTTACTTTTTTAACATGTGTTTCTCTTTTGATTTTCCAGTGATTTGCAAACCTACCTCCCACTAGCAGTTTAATCCCTTATCACAAAACATTTCATATCTTAGACTTGCCACCAAACCAGAACATAGCATATTACCGAAACTCTGTAGGCTTCAGTGTGCCCCTTGCCTATCATTGCATTGGGCAGGACTTCAGGCAATGCTGGAGCTGGTTTCCTGTCTGATTCTATGCTTTTCTGGCACACTGCCCCGTCTAAAGAGTTGACTATTTGCAAGTTACTATCCAGTGAGGGCTCAGCCACTTCCTGAACCTACCACATGATCAAGACCTGAAACCAACTCATGCCCTCAAAGGTCCTGAAGTGACATAATGTTCCCATCTTGACTGAAGGGGTTCTTGGCTGAAACTCCATTTGACTTTGACAGTCATTTGATGAGAACTCTGAAGTCATTCTTGGTTTAGACACAGCCAAAGAACTTGCAGAAATTCTCTGACAAGCTCTTCCAAGTAGCATACAACCAAGAGAAGCAGGTAAGAGCCTCTGTAAAGTACCTTGATTGTAACATGGGATTAATGGATTTAAATTCTCGTTTTGCAAATATGGGCATTCAATGGAATCTAGTTAGGCTAGTAGGAAAGCAAATGCAGTTTGCACTTATTACCAAGAACTCAATAGCTAAGACGTAGTGAACTATTACATAATGTAGTATTTTAGATAGTTTGAAAACTTAACTCATTAGTGATCATCAGTCCTGTTATGTTTTCAAAGGCTTTTTTTTTTAATTTTAGAGTCAGAATTACTAATGTTAGTGTATATGGGCTCTGATCTCATCTTTGCTACCAACTGGCAAGGTGTCCTTCCCAGGCCAAGCTCCTTCCTCTCTGGAACGAGGAGCTAAGCCGGGGTTGTTGTTTATGGCCCCTGTAAGCTCAGTTGTTTTCCAAGACCCGTTGGTCAGCCGGTCTCTCTCTGACTGGAGGGTCAGGAGCTGAGTGCCAACCACACCTTGTTTCTAGTGCAGCCCTTGAACCCTCCGTGATGCAGCAGCACTTCCCTATTTCAGCTGGGCTGTGGACCTCATCTTTCTCTTCCAGAAATCTGAACAAGCCAATGCAGTTTTTATGGACCTGAAAGTAACTATGTTTTAAAGCTGGACATGTGCAAATTAGTGAATGAGAAGATAATAAATAACTTTTCAACTCTGGCTGCTTCTCATTTTGAACTAAGAGAAAGACACTGAAATGAAAACTTTTGTTGAAATTAAAACATCTAATCTTTTTCATGAAACCTTGAGTCTGAAGCCTGGCAGACACAGAGAACATACATACAGCTTGACTTAACAACTTGATGGGCCACACTCAGTTACTCTGCAGAGAGGCATTGTTGAAGAGCAGTCATGACAGGCAGGGCCTCTTAACCAGTGGCAGGGAAAGACCTATGTGTTTTCTCAGTAAAGCCCACTAGTTGTAGGGTGACTTATTCGATTCTGTCTGCGTTTATCACATGACACCAATAAGCATCCATGGAAAACATCTTAAGAGAGAGATCATTAAAATCACTAAACAGTCTGTGCCTGATTAACTGTATTGTTTCTAACAGAATGTCTAAGATTCGAAGTGTGTGGCGCTTGTACCCCTGGTTGTCGTGTTGTCACCTCTGAAGCAAGCAGCATGGCTGCTCGTCACTGCCAGATTCTCTGGAATTGGCTTTTAAGTCTGTGTGCACAACTCTGTTCTGCGCTAACGCCAGCCATGTGCCCTGCTGCCCTGTGTTGTTCTTATAGCTGTAACACGTCATGGCTGCTCCACGGTTCTGGGGTATCACTGGAAGGCAGAGTGTGGAAGTTGGAGGTACAGATTCTTGTATCTAAGTCATCTTTTCCAGCTCTCCTGCTGCAGGTGCTTTGATATAGCATCTCTGGCTCTGGCAGAAGGGGACAGTTCTCATGCAGATTCCTAAGCAATTTCTGAGCAGTACTTTTGGTTTTCAGGGGCTTATGGCCTATTTGGTCAGTGTAGACAGTGGTCCTCGGGTATCCTAACAAGCTTAAGTCTCTCACTCTTGTACTACATAATTTTTCATAGCTTATATGTGCACTGAAGGCACTAGATACATAGCCTATAATTCTAAACACCTATGTGTGCGTCCCTGCTCCCCAACCCCGATCTTCACAGATTTGCTTTGGAGTATGTGGACGTGAGCTTCCCTTAGGTCTTTAGGATTTTTATGCTATAATAATAAAAGAAATTTTTTTTGTTTTTCTCTTTTTCGGCCTTCACTGTAGGACAGCAGAGGGAAGCACAAGCCTCTGTAAATTACAGAAAGCCTGATTTTTATCTATCTTGGACATCTCTACCAACACAGCTGTCTGTTGGTGAAGATCTAGTGGGGACTCATAATGGCATTTTGAAGTCTAGCATTTCCCTGTCTGAAGATATTTTGGCTTCCAAGAAAATTGGAACAGTAGGAATTCAAACATGTTAGTCCCATTCTAGATACTAGCTTTTCCCTGTGGGACAGTATCAGCTTTTAATACTTGCATTCGTAGACTAAGATCATGTTGCATTAAGTAACTCCTTTACCAGCCTTTCCCCTCCCATTTCTATTTTCACAGCTCCATGGTCTCTGTCAGCTAGGAGAGCATTTGATGGAAGAAAGACAGCCCAGCCCTTGTGTGACGGGAAACTACAATCATTTCTATATGAAAGGGAAAATGATGTAGAGGAGATATTAGCTCTTTATGAAGAGCTATCTCCTTATAACATCCACTGTTACACACAGAGTCATTGCAATCAAGTCTCTTTACTTTTTTCCTACATTTTTGGAATCAACTCATTGCACAAAGATGATTCTTCCCTCTCTTTTTTCTGTTTCTCAGAAGATTCAGCAGTCTTTTATTTGGAGCATAAAATGAAATTTGGGGGAAAAAAACAAAGTATAAATGGGTCATGAAAAAAATTAATGCACAGCTCGCATCTTTAGAGAGCATGGCAAAGCAAATTCAGGGAGCTGATAAGTCAAGCCATGCTTGTGTCTTAATTTTAGGAGTTTATTTTTATGATTCCTTTTAAATATGGTGTTTGATAATCTTGGAATTAACACTATTTAAGGCAAAAGAGGAAGCCATCTGTGTGACATCTCATTCTGAAGAAGTTAGACAGTTCAATTTTATTTACACCAAGGCTTCAGTGAGCCTGTTCAAATGGGGGTCTGACTTCATTACCTTATCTGAAATAAGCCACCTGCCTTCTTTCTGTTTGATTTCCAAAACTCTCTACTGGGATCAACATATATAGATGTTTCATTGGTAATAAAGGATGTAGTTAAACCAGATAGCTTAATGCGGTAACAATTCTATTGGAATCCTGTTGCGCGTGGGTCACCGGCCAGCAGTGACCACGGAACGCTGTGGATGGCTCGACGATAAACACGCGAGAAAAAACAACACATGCACAGAGACAGACTAGTTTCTGTGGGGAAGTAGGGACGAAATGGCCACCCCCCCCAGTGGGGAGTGCACCGATTTACCATCCATACCTGCTTTTATTAGGCTCATTCTGCATAATAATTCAGGTAAAGTACAGTACTCATTAGGGGAAGTAAGGAACCATAGAAAACAAAGAACTCTGCCGGTCTATTGAGTTGGAGGTCAAAGAGCTGTAAGACTGAGGAACAAAATAACTTCCTCCTAAGACCGTTCTCATTCAACTGAGAGCATTCTAAACAAAGAAGGTTTCACAGTAATTTACATGTTCTTTCTTAGGCCTGATCACCCCGGGGAATCCGCACTTCTCAGTACCGAGCTGCACCACCCTGTCATTGTTTCAGGCTTAGGTGGAGCAAGGGAACTAAGGCAACTGGGAGACAAGGTGGTTTTCTCCCAGACACTGAGAACTCAGGCTATGTCAAAGCTGAGGGGCGAGGGCCCATCACCCCCTTTTGCTGCAGCCTCCCAAGTCCTTCTTTTGGGGGGCCTCCCAAAGTGACCGTGCCTGTCTTAGGTCGTTCCCCCTGTGGGGAATCTTACCCGTCTTTGGCTAACCAACCAAGCTTTTGGGGGTTCAGTCATGAATAAAGCAGCAGAAGCAGCATTCCTGCCAGGGAGATAAGCTTTTGTCTCCTTGCTGGCTTACGGTTCCAAGGGCGTTCCCTTAGCCTTAGCTAGGCAGGGGTTTCAGCTTCTGATACCAGTCAGGGCGGTTCCCAACAGAATCCCACAGAAAACAACAACTACAACCAAAGCCTCATGAATAAAACTTAACCCCGGAAACTTAAAGACTTTTTAAATCCAGAAGCATAAAGTTCAAAGTGTGATTTTAAACTTTTGGAAGTACATAGGCTTGTGAAGATCTTTATCCAGGTCAGCGAATCCTGCAGTTCTCACGTGAGGAACTAGTGTATAGTCCACAGTGTTGGAGCCTTAGCAGCTACGTCATCCAAGGGTTAAGACAAGAGTTATTGTCTGGTACAAGGAAACTTAGGAACAGGACGACTCTTCCACCCAGGAGGAGTGCTGTGGGTGTCACATTGGAGATGTGGTGGGATAGGAATTTATATTTTGGGACATCTTTACCTCAGACATTTTCATATATAAACAATAAGAAAAATCCAACCTCAATTTAAAATTCCCAGCTGTATTTGCACCCCATATTTTGACTTGCCTTTATTCTTGGGACTATTGGATATTTTTATATGTAAGCATTTATGAAGTGCTAAATAAATGTTATTATTTAGAACAAACTGTTGCCTGATTTTTTTTTTAAATTACTGGCCATATTTCTTCAGGGCCTTTATGCCATTTTGTTCTTAATTTTCCAGTGCATATAGCTTCAGAACTTTAAAGCCACATTAGATAACTAGAATTTGAGATAGCAAGCTGGACTTTCAATACAAGTGGTAGACAGGACGTTGACTTTAAATATGAATGTCATTTTTACATAATTTTATTAGGATAGGAGAGCAAGAAGCAGAAATTAATTTAATTTTGCATAAATTAATTTTTAGAGCAAAACTATTGGAGACTCTATCACATGAACTTTGAAGTGTAGATTTGTCATTTGGTAAGTTAATGTATTGGATTTCTTCTTACTTATAAAGCAATATTTGGTAACAAATATACTGGTAAACAATACTGGTAACAAAATGGAGGTGTATAAAGAAAAATATTAATCATTCTTGTCCCCTAGGATGACCCTGTAAGGTAACCAGTGTTCACAGTAAATATTTTTCTTTACCTCCCCTCTTACTCATATAAATATATATTATACATATGTAGTTAATTTATATATTTTTTACAAAAATAGGATTATAGTCTATACATTACTCTGCATGTTCAGGTTTCACTTAACAAGTGTATCATGGGCATCCTTCCAACTCAATATACAGGAATTTAACTCATTTAATAGCTTTGTGGTGTCCCAGTGGACAGACGCGCCCTAGAGTATTCAAATATTGTCACACTGGTGAATATCAAGGTTATATTTTCAAGTGTTTTTCTTTATAAATAATACCATAATAATTCTTATCTATATAGCCTATACTTACGTTTCTATTATTGATAGACTGGGTTCCTAAAAGTGTAATGCTGCATTAGAGAATATGCACACTTTTAATTTCAACAGATAGTACCAGATTCCTTACCTGAGACTGGTGAGATTTCACTCTTGATGAGAGTGGCTGTTTATACATAGCCTTAGCAGCTGCAGGGGGTATTTATCTTAATTTTTGCCAATAGGGTAAGCAAAAAATGCTATCTCATTGGTACTTCAATTTGCATTTCCCTGAGCATATTATTATGTCTTAACCATTTACATTTTCTCTGTTGAGAATTGCTAGTTTAACTCAGAAGCTGATTGGTTTTTTCTTAGTAGTTTATAAATTAGTATTATATTAGGGATGTGTATTTATCCCAGTGTATTTTGGGGCTTTTGGCTTTATCATCTTTGCCCTGGAAAATGTTATATTGTTGTGCAGGACAATCTGTCAGTATTTTCCTTTACTGCTTCTGGGCATTTTGTTTCTGTTTATGAATTTCTCCTACCCTAATCTTGTAGAAAAAGGCTATTACATTTTCTTCATCTATTTTATACACACACACACGCGTGGGCACACACACACATATTTAGTTCTTCCTTCTTTTTCCGGTCTGATGTGAGGTGTAGGTCTTCTTCTTCTGTATGGGAGCCTGTCATGCCACCACCATTTATTACCAAAATTGTCCTTTGCCCTCTGGCTTGAAATCTCACCTTACTTTGTTCATGTCATCTGTGTTCAGAGAGACTTTTCCGTATGCCCTCATTTCCTTTTTCTCTTGAGCTCGTTCTACTTCAAGATATTTTAATGGAATTATTAGGTTGCTGATACCATTTTTAAATTCATCCTTTCATTTTAAATTGTCATCTTTTATATACTGTATTATATTCTTGAATTTTATTGTAATCTCAAGACAGATGCTGTCAAGTGTTTAATTTATTTTCCTGTCATAAATTTACAAATATCTGTTGAGTTGATTTATTCTCTTCATTAATATTATGAAATGTATTCATAGGTAAGGGCATGGTTATGCCCGTCATTTTTTCTTGCTTAAATAGGTAAAAGTGTAGTAGGGCCTGGCATTTGCCCAAGAGCAGTGTTTGTAGATTATGCTTAGATCTGTACTCACTTTGCTGACTACTTTAAAATATCTTCTTACATCTTAAACTAGAAGGAAGACTCTTAAGGCACATTTATGTTACATATCAGAGACACAGAAGTTCAGAGTGTAGAGGAATCCGGGCTCACCGAAGGAAATTCACTTGTGCCCAGTTCTTCTGTTTGGTCAGAATGAAATGTGGGAGCCAGCTTTCTAGGTCTAGTTTTGTTTGGCTTGTTAGTTTTAGGGCATGTACTGAGGCTTTCTGATCTGCCCGTTTGCTGCTGTCCTTTGTGCCTGGGATAAACCATCCATAGCCCCTTGGACAGTCATATCTCATGTTGCTGGTCCCCTGCAGGAAGAATTCTTTGCATGCTGTCTGGGTATCCTGTGCTGCTCCCAGCCCTGCCCACTAGTACCAGGGACATGAGCAGGGTTCCCACATTTTTGTTTTCTTTGAAAGGGAATTGGGGATAAACCCTTAGTATTTTCTTTCCATATTTCCCCCGTATTCTCTTTGTAGCATAAATTCTTCAAAGCCTAAGGCAAGTAGGTAATATATCTACCTGTAGTTTCCAATACTGAAGAAAGATTTTTAAGATGTACGAGATCTGTCCAGAAACTATCCAGTTGTGTACTATGAAAAATAGAGACATTTGTTGAAGATATAAGGTACAGGAAACATTGTACATAGGACAATGATGCCTCAGTCACTTTCAAAGTAGGTACTTTGGGACCTCACACAGTTCTTCCAAACACCGTCAGCTACCCCGTCGTACTGTCCTGTATCTTAGCAACAGTCTGAAATCTCGTCCCTTTCAAAGGTGATTTTAGTTTTGGGAAAAGCCAGAAGTCGCAAGGTGCCAAAACATAGCTAGCAGGACTGAATCACCTGGTTGATTTGATGTTTTGCTAAAAAAACTCTGCACAAGATTTGATGCATGAGTGGGCGTGTTGTCGTGATGAAGCAACTGAACACCAGTTGCCCATAGCTGTGGCCTTCTGAATGATCAAATAATTTCCATGCTAGTGCAAAATTTGGTACAGATTTGTTTGCTCTACTTGCTCAGTCATTTTGAATGCTATGGCCACACAGTGCACATACTCACTCAGTGGCATCTTACCATACCACTGACTAGTACAGTGAAGTTGTCATTGTTTAGGCGTGCTCATCCTGGTCCACTCTCCGTGGCTGCCAGGTTACATTGATGTCATGCAAACTGTTTTTGTTACATTAACAATGTCTGGACTTTTGGGGGGCAGATCTTGTATTTCTTCTTTGGTTCTTATTGTTGGGGTTGGAAATTAAGATGCTTGTGTTTAGATTACCACCTTACTCTGTTGGTTTTTATTGTCATTTATATGCTTATGTGGAAATTCAAAAGTGAAACTCAAGACACTGAGCCCTCGGAGACAGAATACTTATTAATTTGTCTCACTCTAGAGCTACAAACTTCTTTTAGATTTGTTTTGTAGATAACAATAAATATTTTGAAAAAATTACATTTCACGTAAGGACCTAGAATAGCAAAGGCACAAAGGAACACAAAAGGCAGGACACGAAAGGAACAGAACAGCAGGTGGGGAAGCGTAGATTGGGAGAGCTGCGTGGGTGCAGGTGAGTCCTGGGAAGTAGGTCTCTGCAGCACTGGGACAGGCCTGGCACTAGGCTTCACACACTTTGGAGAGACCTGGTGTAAACGTAATTGATATGACTGGTCTTCTTTCAAGCATTAATCTGCCAACTGAGAAGGTAGCAGGAGTGTAATATGTCATTTTCCAAAGATAGTTAGCCTTTAAATACTTTAAAAAAGAAATCACATGTTTTTGGATCAAAACGGACAACACAAAAGGGTGTCCCTTATGACGAAGTAAGTGCTGTAGTAAACCAACATTATAGACTGTTCTAGAACCACACTAGGAAGCAGTGCCTCGGAGAGATCAGGTAACTTTTAAAAAATAAAAGATATATGTGCATACATATATGTTTAAATTATAATGAAAGAACATAAGGTAGACCAGCAGTCAGTGAGTATCTGACATGATCCATGGAAACCACATCTCCTGCACCACGTGACTTTGCCTAAATGGTCTGTCATTTTCAGGTGTGGGTTGCCACTTCCTAAGAGCATATTACTACATAAAAATAAGAGCAATAAAATAAATATGGATACTATTTTTCTTAAATACATGTTACATGAAATTAACTAAGAAATCCCACCAGATTTTTTAATAACCCTTGTAGGCCTCTCACAGGACACCCATGCGTTACTGAAAATCTGAGAAAGGCGTGGTCAGAGAGAGCTGTGTTTGCATTCCAGGTTCACCATGTACAAGCCATTTGACCTTTGTGAAATTTTTCTTCTGAAATGATGGAGTTTTCTGGAAAATTCCCTTAGATAGTGTTTTTAAAACATATGGTACTTACTGTGGAGTTATGCCATACACATAATTTCTTGTGGAAATTGTCATCATTGTAGTTTTACACACTGGTAGCAGGTGGAAACATGCCTCATTTTTGTTGTTTTAAACACGGCCCCCAAACAAGGGCAGCTGCTTCCTCTGCGATGCACCTGAAGAAAGAAGCTAACTACTATAGGAAAAGGGAATGTGTTAGGCTTATCGAAAGAGTGCATGTTGGTATTCAGTTGTGTTTACCAAACACAAAAGCTGCATTTTGGGGTGATTTGGGTTGACTTTTGACCTATCAGCCTCTGTCTTAGAGGTGAATAGCCAGCTTTGAACACATGTCTACCCAACACTGGTACCTTGATGGTTTTTTAAAACATATTTGCTGTCATACACCTGTCTGTATGCTTAACAGTTTCTTTTTATTTTTTTAGATTTTATTTATTTATTTTTAGAGAGAGGGAGGAGAAAGAGAGGGATCGAAACATCAGTGTGTGGCTGCCTCTTGTATACCCGCTACTGGGGACCCAGCCTACAACCCAGGCATGTGCCCTGACTGGGAATCGAACCAGCAACCCTTTGGTTCATAGGCTGGCACTCAATCCACTGAGCCACACCAGCCAGGGCTAAACATTTCTTAATATTCTTTATAGAATACAGAGTTCTTCATCTTCTTGAACCAGAGGAAATGTAATGTGGAACCCTTGAACAACACTGGTGTTAGGTGCACATTCAAGGATCCGCGCATTACTTTTAACTCCCCCAAAACTTAACCATGAATAGCCTACTGTTGACGAGAAGCTTTACCAATAACATAGTCAATTAATATGTATTTTGTTTGTTAATGTATTATGTATTGTATTCTTATAGTAAAGTAAGCTAGAGAAATGTTTTTTCTCTATACGTACTATATGTATTTATTGAAAAAAAAATCCCTGAATAAGTGGATCTGTGCAGTTCAAACCCATGGTCAGGGTCAAGTGTACTTCATTTATTGCTGGGGTTGTTACTGGTTGATCCCAAATAATTCTAAGATAGGCTGGCGTGATGATTTTCAAACCTGTTTATGATAAAAGTACTAATAAAAACCAATAGCGCTCTTAATACCTGTTTTATATGGCTCTTCAGTTCAGGCTTTGTTTTGTGAATCTGTGCACACACTCATTTGTGCACACATACACAACTGTTATATAACATGGTGGGTATTGAGACCGGTAGCTTCTCTAATCTACTTAATGTGCAAGTTTTCTCATGCTGACTCATTGTTCTAGCAAAGCAGACTGACCAACTGGAGGCAGGAGGACTGGGAATTGGTTCTTATAATCTTGCAATTTTCTAATGGAGTCTAAACAAGTCTTCCGACATCATTTGATATTTTGATTCACAAAGAAACTTGGATAACCAAAGGGACTTCCTCAGCAGATGCAGGATTTCCGTTTCATTCTTAATCAATTATCAGGGAATGAAATGAAAATGAATTTTTGGAAATGATTTTCCTTTAAGGAAGGGGTACCCTAAGTTTCTCCAAGGCCCTTTGGTAGCAAGTTATTAATTTTTTAAAAGATTTTATTTATTTATTTTTAGACAGAGGAGGAGGGAAGGAGAAAGAGAGGGAGAAAAACATCAATGAGTGGTTGCTTCTTACACGCCCCCTACCGAGGACCTGGCCTGCAACCCAAGCATGTGGCCTAAGTGGGAATCGAACCAGCAACCCTTTGGTTCACAGGCTGCCACTTAATCCACTGAGCCATACCAGCCAGGGCACAAGTTACTTACTTTTCTTTTTAATGTTACTCAATTACGGTTTACATTCAACTTTATTTTTTATTAGTTTCAGATGTATAGCACAGTGGTTAAACAATCACATACTTTACAAAGTGTTCCCCCCAGTATTTCTAGTACCCACCTGACACCACACATAGTTATTACAGTATTATTGACTATATTCCCTGTGCTGGACTTTATATCCCCATATTCTGTAACTACCAATCTGAATTTCTCAATTCCTTCACCTTTTTCACCTAGTCCCTCAACCCCCACCCCCCTTTGCAGCCATCAGTCTGTTTTCTGAATCTGTAAATCTGTTTCTGGTTTGTTTGTTTATATTGTTCTTTAGGTTTCACATATAAGTGAAATCTTATGGTATTTGTACATCTCTGACTTATTTCACTTAGCCTAATACCTTAACCCCATAGGTCCATCCATGTTGTCGCAAATGGTGAGATTTTGTTCTTTTTATGGCTGAGTAATATTCCATTGTATAGGTGTACCACAGTTCTTTTAGCCACTTGTTTATTGATGGGCACTTGGGTCGTCTCCATATCTTCGCTATTGTAAATAATGCTGCTGTGAATGTAGGGCTGCGGATAGTTTTTCAAATCAGTGTTTTGGGTTTCTTTGGATGAATTCCTAGAACTGGAATAATTTGATCATATGGCAGTTCCATTTTTAATATTTTGAGGAAACTCCATACTGTTTCCCACAGTGGCTGCACTAGTCTGCATTCCCACCAACAGTGCATGAGGGTTCCCTTTTCCCCACATCCTCACTAGCACTTGTTTGTTGATTTTGACAGGTGTGAGGTATTATCTCATTTAAAAATGATCAAACGACCTAAGTAGACACCTCTCCAAAGAGGACATACAGGTGGCCAATAGATGTTATGAAAAGATGCTCAATGTCACTAATCATCAGAGAAATTCAAATTAAAACCACAATGAGCTAATGAGCTCTGAGGTTATTAAATGTATTGGTAAGAGGACAGCCAATTTTGTGTCTGACCTTCCTGAGAATGGCTGTGACAGAAATAGATTATTTTTATGCTCATACTTAACCTGATTGTACCTCTTTGTGTATATAACCACCTGATTTTGTACTATATAATGCAATGGGGAAGTTACGAGGGAAAATATTACAAAAATCAAGCCCATTAAATACAGAAATTTTAAAGCCCACCTTAGTAAGTTTCCGAAATTCCTACTATCTTCTTCTCAAAATGTCATCAGTTTACTGATTTTTTTTTCACTCAAAAAAAAAAAAGAAGGGGCTGTTGAGACAAGAGTGTACAGCAGTGTGATTTAAGTGTTTTAAGTTCTGTTTCTCAAATTTATTCTGTTCACACTGACTACAGATCAACAAAAACTTTAAGAATTAAGGACAAGTATATCCAATCACAGAAGCTTATGAATAACTAGATTAATTTCAAAAAGATCAGTAAGTAAATATTTTAATCTCCCACTGACCTTATTAAAATATACTGCCAGAAATAGTCTTTTTGAGTCATTCTCATAAATTAGTCATCTTGCAAAACAGTTGTGGCAATTTGATAGAATAAAGAGAGCAGTGATTTAGAAATGAGAAGATTGGAAAATCATTCACAAGAAGATTTAATGACATGCTGGAGTCCCCTGGATGAGGAAGCCATGTGTGAGAGGATCGAATCAGGTGATCTGTCTGTAAAAGACTTTTCTGTGTGTCTGTGCTCGAATTTAGAAATGAGTTCAGACTCCCCAGGAAAGTTTGGGTGAGAGGAGAAGCTTCACCTTACGGAGAATTGTAGTGTTACTTATTCCAGAATACTATTACCATTCTGTCTCTGGAAGGGCAAACAGTATATGGCCTGGGATTCTGTTGTACAAATAGATTGTAGTTTAGTTGGTTTAAGCAGACAAGCATTAAATGGCTTACAGCATTGTTGGGAGGGTTGAAGAAACAGAATCTAGCTTGAGCTTCTAGGAACAATACCCAAAGTCACAGCACAGGATCAGGCTGCCAGGGAGCCACTGCCTCTGCTATGAATAGAGTGGCCTCAGGGTCAGGAACCTGGCCCCTCAGGTGGAGAGCTGCCCCCACAGTGTGGCAGAACATCTTTCCTTTGCCACTGTCTGTCTCAGCGTAGTGAATGCCCCTTGCCCTGCCTCCCCTCCCCACCTTGGGTCCCACTCCAGGCCTTGCCCCCATCTTTCTGGTTGGGGACAAAAAAGACCCTAAATCCCATCTGGACTTCTAGTTGCAGGGGAGTCCTGAGATACCACCTTTCCCACCCCTGTTGGGGGCTGGAATACACACTGACAAGCCAATTTACTGTAGTCACCACAGATAATGGGCTAAATATTTTTAATGAATAACATTTGTATATATTTTTTCCAGTTTGCAGACTAGAGTCACATTCTTTTTACTTAGAGCTAATGTCACTCTACATATTAAAATACTATTTCTGGTGATTCCCAAGAAAACAGCTCTGATAAAAATTGAGAGCAGCACCTACATTATTTCCTAAAGATGTGAAGCCGATACAGAAAACAAGATTTTAAATTTGAGGTTCTCCCTCCAGCTGTGTGTTTTCTGCCTGTTGGCTCTGTTTCCATCCATGTCTTTTCCCTATGGAGCACCTCACGCCCCCCCCCCCCTTTTCAATCTGATTTGCTCTTTGCCCTGCAGACCTGTTCATGAAGAGTCTGAGCCCTTGGAGGTCGATGCTCCTGGCCGGTGGCATGGTATCTGTGTCAACAGAACATCTTCAACACCTTTGGAGCCTGCAACCACCGTCAAGTCTCTTATCAAGTCATTCGACTTGGGACGCCCAGGTATTTAATCGTTTTGTTTTATAAGCAAAACTCAAATTCAGACCAGGGCCCCAAATATCACACCTATCTCTATGCCACACTGGCCCCAAATTGCTGCAAGCACAAGGGTTCTTCTAGACCATTCCACATGAAGCTGCCATGTACAAGAGACTGGCCGAAGCTTCAGTGGGGCAACAAGGGGACTCTGTCTCGCATGTAATGCAGCCTCCTCTTTCCACCTCATCTTGCCTTGCCCCCTTCCTTTTCTGCCTCTCTACCCAGTATATTCAGGTTGCTGCTATTTTATTTGCCTCTGCAGTCTGATGAGAATTATCAGAGTCAGTCATAGGCCTCATCTCCTAGGAAATGAGGGACCAAGTCCTTGCATTCATCGCTCTTGTTGCTACCCCCAGCCTACTTCATCTTGCAACAGGCAGTTAGACTTTTTTGTGCCTGGTCCTGTCTTACACCTAAGCACCTGTGCTGATCTGTCATTCTTGAACTTAGTACAGTTCCATCTTTTTCTGGAAATGTCTGGCTGACTGACAGTCACCTTTATTCACTGTTATCTACATATATAAGAAAAGCGCATATCTATACTGTATACGCATAAATATAGTAAACAGAAAAAACACAAATGTGCATCTATCCAAATAACAATATATTTCTTCACCTGACTACAACAAATATGCCTTTTGTTTTGGAAGACTGTAGTACTAGCTAATCTTAGGATGTACTTGGTTATCTCTGATAAAATAGTTTGCAGCCATATTAGAAGAAGAGTAGGCTACAGTTATTGAAAGACATGAAATCTCAATGACTGCATTCAATCTATGAAGATGGGAAATGAATTGACAGTAATGTTTTGTGCAAGAGTTTTCTTGCTCCTTATTGCTGTAGGAACCTTATCACACATCTTTTCTTTTTCTTTGTGTGTCCTATATATAAGACCAGCCCCATTTACTTAATTCCTGTCCTCTCATTCCCTAATTCAACACTAATCCAGAGAAGAAAATGGTATGCATACTATTAAAATATTATGGATAAACAGCATGGGATACTTTTTTAGTCACCAAAAACTAACAAATCAGGAAGTATTGCTATTTTGAACTCACTGACATATAAACGTTCCCGTCCCTTGGCAGGTGGAGCTGGACAGAGCATTCCTGTCCATAAGACCCCCAGAAGCCCCCTGAGCGGAATACCAGTGAGGACCGCCCCAGCGGCCGCTGTTTCTCCTATGCAGGTATTAGAAGAGCATTGTGCACGTGGCTAGTGGGCAGTGCCACCCCACATTATACAGTGTCCAATACACAAGCAACTTCTACCCTCTTGGATACCAGCTATGATATAAAAAAGTCAAATACACTATCAAAGAGAAAAGCCCACATGGACAGAGAGAGGGCTACCCAGCCCCAAGCCCTCCCAGCCACCCCAGCTGGAATCCTGGGAGTTGAGTCCTAGCTGAGCTGCCCTTGTCAAAACTCCATGTGGCTGAGAAGAACGGTCACTGCCAGCCTGTTGGGAGGCTCCACCCACAGAGCCCCCCAGTCACCATAGATGAGAATAAGTATACCAAGACATGATCTGCTTGGAGAGGAAAGGCTGATCAGTCTCTCAGAGGAGAAATGTGTCAATTCTCTCTCTCAGTGAGCATTTATTGAGTTTAGCTTGCATAGGGATGCATATCAAAGAAAGGAGGTATGGTTTACAGATAACATTTCTGGGATCATGGGGGTCCTTTTCAGTCAGGGTCTGGTAGACAGAGTCTTGGTGCCAATTGGCTGTAAAACCTTGGGAAACAAACTTATTTTATGCTTGGACCCTTAACATTTAAATTGAGAACATTCTTAGCAAAGCAGGTTTCACAGGACTTTATGCATTCTTTCTTAGGCCTGATTGCCACTGCCCCCCACCAGGAACTGTCAGTTCCAGCACAGGGCTGCAGCCCCCTTCAGCATTGTTTCAGGCCTGAATCAGGTGGAGGGAGCAAGGCAGCCCAAGGATTAAGAGACTTTTTGCAGATAGAATGAGCACTCAGGTTATGACAAAGCCAAGAGGTGAGGGTCTTTTGTCCCTCCTCCACAATCCCCTAAGTCTTTCCCTCATGGCCCCTTCTCGACTGTGCTTGTCTTAAGTTGTTCTTCCTTTATGAATCTTACCCATCATTGACTATCCAGCCATCCTCCAGGGGTCAAGCAGGGAAAAGGAAAGGGGGCAGAAGCTGTGCCCTTGCCAAAAAGATAAGTTTTGTCTTCTTATTGGCTTATGGTCCCAAGGTCCCCTGGCCGGTAGGGTTACAGTTCCTGAAACCAGGCAAGTTGTTTCCCAATACCAGCCCAGTTCAGGTTGCAGAATCATGGGCAAATGAATAATTGGTTTTAACCCACAAAGATTTGTGGGTTTCTTGTTAGGCAGCAATAGATAATTGAAATAATTTGTTTTCAATTTAAATAGTCAGTGCACTTTTAGTACTTAATGAAACTAGATAAATATACTTTTTTAATCCCTTTATCTGTTGGTGGACACTCATGCTATTTCCATGTCTTGGCTGCTGTGAATAGTGCTGCAGTGACCCTGGCCAGGCAGGTGTCTCCTGAAGACCCTGTTTCCAATTTTTTTGGATATATACCCAGAGGTGGGATTGCTGGGTCATATGGTAATTCTATTTTTAATTTTTGGAGGACCTGTTCTTTTTCATTGTGGCTGCACCATTTAATATACCCACAAACACTGCACAAGGTTTTCAATTTTCCATGTCTTGCCAGCACTTATTATTTTCTGTTTTGTGGTTATTGTTTTATAATGACAGCTGTGAGGAGGTAACTCGTTGTAGTGTTGATTTGCATTTCCTTGATGATTGGTGATGTTGAGCATCTTCTTATACTGGGTTGGCCAAAAAGTCTTGTTTGTTGTTTTCTGTAAAATAAAAGACACATTTTTCATTTTCACCAACAACTTTATTGATTTGAATGTTTTGAGTTTGTCGACTCTCCCCCTTGTGGTATGATCGCTATGAACTTCAACTGGTCTACCTAACCATGGAACATCATCCACGAGAAATCTCCATGAAAATTTACAAACCACTTTTGACATGTTCAGTCAGTCACAGCACAAAACATTTTCTTTTTTGCATTTTAGTTGCATTTTTACCTTTCTTGAAATAATAAAGCATAATTATGCCAAAGATGTTGCATGTTTTCTTCCATCTTCAATATTAAAGTGACTGCACAAAAATTCACCAATTTTGGTAAGTTTTTTTTAATGCACACTGATATGACAGCTGTCACAATACAGTCTAACCAAATTGTTTCAAATGAAGTTAAAGACAACTATGCCCTGCTAGAGCCATCTTACAGAAAAAAACAATCAACCCAACATATCTGTTGGCCATTTAAAAACAGTATTTTTATACATATCCTTGAATATACACAGACTATTCCAGGAAGATATTCACAAAGCTGATCAATAATGATTACCCACAAGGAGAAAAACTAGGTGATGGAAATGAAAGGGAGACTTTCTTTTAATTCTGTGTCTTTTCTGGCCTTTTTGAGAATTGTGCCAATTTCATTTATTATCTATTCAAACTAATAAGTTGTTTTCAAAGCTGCCCCCAGTGAGTCTAATGAGCTTGAGAACCATTGTACCTACATGTGTGCAAGTCCACCTATGTATGCTGGTGTGCCCTTTGGTTTTTAGAGGCATTCAACTTACAGCAGCATGCGGCCTGCCAGCAGAGGAGTGACTCAGCGCTTGGATCTTCCAGACCTTTCCCTCTCAGGTAAACTGTCTTAAGTATGAAGTACTTTGGCTTACTTTTTTGTGGGGTTAACTTTTCTTTGTATGAAACTGAGCATAGGAAAAAATCAGCGGCCCTCATTCCAAACTATTTCAAACTCTAAATGTATGTGTGCTATGAACATTATTAGATCCTATTTCCTGCTGGCTGCACTTCTCAGTGTGCATGTGTGTGGGAGAAATGACAGACTTTGGGACTTTTTTGTTTGTTTTTACTGAATCTCAGGAGAATATCTTTAAAAGTATTTTAAGAAAAATATCTTAATTGATTCTGAAAGTCTTTGCTTCCATAATTTCTAAAGTAGGCTTCTTATGAGATATTTTTGTCTTTTTTGAGTATAAGCCTCTTCCACATATTTTTAAAATCCCCTTCTTGGAGGTGATGTGGAGGCTGTAATCCATAGTCCTTACCGCGTCACCTTTCCACTCCCACTGGGCCTCCCCGTATGAGGGCCAGTGTGAAGTGGCAGCTAAGGGGGGACACAGGAGTGGGACGACTTGGGTTTGGATCTTGGCCCCACCACCTACAGTCTGGCTTTGGCCCAGTTATTCCACCCTCTGTACTATGCTTCCCTCATCTCAAAAATGCAGATATGCCATCTACCTCAGAGGATGTTAACAGCTTTGGAACAGCTTGAGGACCAGGATAGGATTTTTCCTAATTTTTTTACAGTGTGGCCTTTTGGTAAGGAGGCTGGAGGTTGCTCCGATTAGTGGCTTCATAAGGAAGTGATAAATGTTCAGGTAGGACTTTGAGTCATAGTGAAGACCTCCAGGAAGAAGGTAATGGTAACTGAAGACCATTGGGTAGTCTGAGGTCAGCAGAAGAAAGAAGAGCACAGAAGGGGTGAGTGTGGCCTTGAGCAGGTCGTCACCCTGTGCAAAGGAGTGAACCTTCACTAGAAACAGAGGGGACATCAAGCAAAGCACTGAAAACCACCTGATTTGAGTTCTCCACACTTGCTCTGTAGTGTAAACTTGGGAATAACTGGATTACATGCATAGCATAGTGCATCTAGGCATTTGTGTTTTTTTTAATTGTAGTAAAATACCATATTTTTCATATTATAAGACACACACCCCCTAATTTGGGAGGAATAATAGTCGTTAATGCTGCTGTTGAGTTCTGTTTACATTTACATGGGTGAAATATTATGTTATTTATGTTATTAAATATTTTACCACATTTTTTGCTTCAAAAATTTTCTCCCTATTTTCCTCTAAAACCTAGGTGCATCTTATGGTCCAAAAAATATGGTACCTAGGATATAAAATTTATCTTAACCATTTTCAAAAGTACTAGGTGATCTTTTAGTCATATTTGTGCCTCCTCTATTCCTCCAGCTTTAAAATTTCCCTTGCTGTAGAGAAACCATTCTTTTAACTGGCAAGGTCAGAGCCATTGCTGAGACTGCAATAGTGATTGCCTTGAAGTAAATAGTTCATTGATGATGCACCCTCTCTGCCCTACCAGGCACCTGTTTACTGGGGCAATTCTGTTTACTAAACTGAAAAAGATTACCTGAGAAAATCGCTTGTTTTCAGACTGCCTCAACAACACTGAGGTCATCAGAAGCTGCAGAAAGGGGATTGATGTGCTGTTTTTGTTGTTTTCTTTAGTGATGTAAACTGTTTTTCTCTGCTCCTCTGAGCTAATTAGCCTCACTCCCAATTTTACTACCCATAATTGGTGGCTATTAGCAGGGCCAATATTATTTTCTTCCATGACAAGTTTTGGTATCCTAGAGGGTGACTCTGGGCTCTGCCTGTGGCACAGAGCAAGTTGCTTAATTCTCTGAGCTCCCCTTTCCTTTGTGAAGACAAACCAGACAATCCAGAAATTACCTTCCAGTCTATACTTTTGTGGTCCGTTAAGAAATATTATCAGGAGGTCAACCAGTTTCATTACTTGTTTTGACTTAGGTTAATATGACAGCAGAGAGGAGCCTTAAAGGAATTATGTTTAATTTTTTTTAATAAGTCAGGCCCTGTGATTGTAATGATTTCTTTCACTTGTAAAATAGTTATCATTCTTGGTTCCCAGCTTTTTGCCTGCTACCATCTGTGACCTGATAATCCCTTTAGGCATCTTCCTGCTGGCCCTCTGTCTCAGATGCCCATCAGTGAAAACAAAGTATTTGACCTGAGGACAGAGCTGGCTCTGTGGGCATGTGACCTGTGCAGTTGCACAGGCTCCTAATAAGGGCATAGGGTGGATGCTCGCTGGTGCCATCTTGAAATTCATAGTAGTTTTTGAACACGGGGCTGATTTGGTGTTAGTCCCTTTGAATTATGTAGTTTATTCTGCCTGAAGAATCCTTTCTAGAAAATACCATTTCCCTATTAGTTTGTATTACTTATTCACCACCTATATCTCTATATAGCTGTGCCTGTTAACTGTTTGTACTAGGGAATAAAATGAGAATTGTATTATACTTGAGAAAACAAGTACAATGACCAGTAACATTTCTCTTCTTCAGGAGATGAAGCTTATGTTGTTGTTCACACAGATCTTCTAAAGGGACGAACTGAGGACCTGAAACCAGACCCCTATCTCCACAAGAGTCCCTCACTTGAGTCACTGAGCAGACCCCCCTCTCTGGGTTTTGGGAACACTCGACTGCTGAGCACTTCTCCCAGGGGCCTGAAACCACAAAGCAAACTCAGGTACCACATTTTCAACAGTGAGAAATCAGAAACACCCTAGGTGATAACCTCATAATCTTTCTTCTGTTTTATTCCTTATGGTCAAATACACTTCTGCATATATTTCCTGAATGCAAAGGGTTAAGTTACAGTAGCCGCCTGCAACAGGAGGGGACAGTAGCACTGTATAGAGTGAAAGAAAAGCTTCAGGAAGAGCAGTGGAGGCAAGCACTTGAGGGGGTGGTTATGGGTAGAAAAATCAGGAAGGCTGGAGAGAGGAAGCAGCCTTTCTGCCAGCGGGCCTGCTGGTACCATTGTGTGGAGCACTGGATCCAGGCTTGGGGAAGGGTGGCTGGTGTAGTTTGGGTAGACTAGCCTGTGGGCTTCATTAGGGCAGGAACTCTGGCATGTATACAATAGGCATCTAGTCAACATCGGCTGGGAGGTGGACAGCTGGGGTGTCACAACTGAAAGGCAGATTGGAGCCATGTTGCGAATGTTCTTCATTGCCAAGGTAAGATGTTTGTCCTCGTTTTGATGAAGTGGTGGGAACCACTGAGTCTATAGAATTCTGTTTCTGATTTGTGTGGTGGTGGTGGTAAACGATGGCATGTAAGAACGGTTGGAGGAGCGCTTCTAGGTCAATGTTCAGAGAGTGCTTCAGCTGTGTGCAAGGGAGGAAGTAGGAGGTGGAGCAGACAGAGACTGCAGAGGCCTGTCTTTGCTCTCACATCTCTGCCCCCTCCTCCCTTTCCAGTGCTCCTGATGCCCTCTTCCAGCTACCTGTCCACCCTCCATGTTGAGTCAGTCTTTTAAAGCACCACGTGCTTCCTGCACAGGCCACATCACACACCTCCCACTTCTGTGTCCATACTTTGGTCCATACTTTTGCGGCCAGCTCTTCCTTCATCAGAGCCTGTTCTGTTCAAGGCCTTTGCAACATAACACAAGCATTTATGACTGCTTACATGGTTCTAGCCTGAATTATCTTCCTTTTGTCCTTTCACTCCTAAATACCATTTCTCCCTCAAGGTCAAATGATGCATGAGGTCTTAGCTAACTACCCTGGTAGCACCAACAGCGCTTTTCTTTGCCTTTGGTATCTTACACTCATTTGGGTAATTATTGGGTTAGCCAAAAAATCCATTACATGTTTTCTATACAATGGCTCTAGTAGTACTTACTTGTCTTTAACTTCATTTGAAAGAGTTTGGTTTGATTGTATTGTGATAGCTGTCACATCAGTGTGCATTTAAAAAAAAAAACATCAAAATTGATGAATTTTTGTGTAGTCATTTTAATATTGAAGATGAAAGAAGATACCCAACATTTTCGGCATATTGTGCTTTATTATTTCAAGAAAGGTAAAAATGCAACTGAAACACAAAAAAAGATTTGTGCAGCGTATGGAAAAGGTGCTGTGACTGATCGAATGTGTCAGAAGTGGTTTGTGAAGTTTCTTGGTGCTATTGACATTCTGGCCAAATAATCCTTTGCTGTGTGGGGCTGTCTTATTCATTAGAAGCTGTTTATCAGCACCCCTGGCCTCTACTCACTAGAAGCCAATAGCAGTAGATAGCAACATACTGAAAATATCCAATAAAGTCATTGGTGAAAATTAAAAATGTGTCTTTTGTTTTATGGAAAAAACTAAACAGACTTTTTGGCCAACCTAGTCATTCAAGGTTGCATAGTATGCATGCCTCTGCCCTGCCCTCATTTAGGTTATAATTTAGCAGACATTAGATACTTCATCTTACATTTTTATATCATTCTCAACCAGTGTTATGCTACACACAGCATTTCACTCAATAAACACTAAGAATAGGTAGGTACATGAGTATACAGAATTGGCTGTTTTAGGAGTAATGGCTTTATAGTAGACATTATAACTGCCATTATGAATATTATAAAAGGATTTTGTAAAAGTCTGCAAAGTTCAGCTGTTTTCATATCTTTGGGTGTAGTCTATTTTGGGCCCAAAGTGATGAAGTCCTATCATTCATAGGTTTAATTTAAAGCTCCAGGCATTACATACTGGTCTTGTTTATGTGCAAGAGATTCAAATAATCACAACAAGTTTTAAGGACCAAAATTAGTGCTATTCTGAAATTGTTCTTTGCTTTATGCCAGAAATGTATACAAAAAGGCTATGTGTGTGTTAACATGCTATTTATATTATACCCTTAATCATGAAAGCTTAAATTAGTGAAATTAGTTTGTTACTTATTTTTATATTTATGTCAGTGTGACCATGAATATAACCAATGGCAGGATAGAAATTACTTTGGAAGTTCTCATCCTGTCATTATTAATTTAGTTAGCTCTGTTCTTTAAAGAAAACTGTTCGGTAAATGTTTTCGTCATCTATTCACACAGAAAGTCTTTCCCAGACATTCATCTCCGTATCCCCTAACTTGTCAGGCTAGAAATTCCACTCTAAGAAATGCAGCGAGAGCAGGCCTGGCACAGTGCACACAGGCAGAGTTGCCACAACTCCGTGGTTAACAGAGCTCTGACCACAGAAACTCCTGGATTTGTGTTTACAGATTTGTCAGACAAAAAGAAAAGCATTTATTAGATTACACAAGAAAAATTTTAGTTCAAGCATAAAGTTTTTCTTAAAATCTCTCTACCATAATTCAGATTGCCAAGGGTCTAAAATTATCCCATTACTCCTTTTAAAAATCATTTTAAATATTTTTATTAAATATTAGATGGATACAAAATAATAATAAAATATGTATAAGGTATAAGGAATATTGACACAATGGAGATCCACCTGGATACCCTACTTCCAGTTTAAGGAAAATTATTATCACTTTTTTTAAAGACTTTGTTTCCAGAGAGGGGGGAAGGGAGGGAGAGAGGGAGAGAAGCATGCATCAGTTTCCCTGTCACACACCCCCAGTTGGGGGCCTGGCCTGAAACCCAGTCATGTGTCCTGACTGGGAATCGAACCAGCAATCTCAGTTCATAGACCAGTGCTCAATCCACTGAGCCACACCAGCTAGCACTGTTAGCACTGTTGAAATTTCCTACCAGCCCCTTCCATTTGCATCCTTCCCTGCCTGCCTCTTTTTAGCCCCCCTCTAAGGTCACTACCATTCTGAATTTTATATATGTTTCCTTGCTTTTCTTTACAGTTTCACCATCTATTTTGTATACCCAAATAATATAAACAATATATTGTTTAAATTGCATGTTTACAATTTTGTATGAATAGAAACATTGTGGGGTTTTTAATTCAAAATTGTTCCTGCTATCATTCAAGTTATTGCATACATCTGCAATTAATTGGTTTTTATTGCTAAGTATTCTATTATATACACCACAGTTTATATACAACCGTTTACCCATTTTCCTGATGTTTTGGTTGTTTCCAATGTTTACTATTATAAAAAGTGCTGATGTTGGCAGGAAAACAGCAGCAGTTGTTACTGGCAATTGGACCTCAGTTCCTCTATACTTGAGTTCTGGCTAGGAAAGAATTCAAAGCCAAGACTATGAGATAAAAGTAATTTAGAAAGTCACAGAGGTAGAAGAAGTGAATTGTAGAAGAAATGGGCTCAGGAAACAAGTTACAGAGGCCAAAAATGGCCCTTGGAGCTTAGGAGAAAAGGAGAGGCAAGAAAAACCTGCCTGGGGTGTGGGCTGCAGGTGGGGAAAGTCATTGGTATGCTCCCCCTGGAGAGGGCTTTCAAGGGCAGGGAATTTAGGGGGCCATCCCAGGACAAGGATCTTAGTATTTAATATTCATCAGCTTTCCAGTGTGTCCCCTCAGGGTCATAGTCTCCACTGTTTGGTTAGGGCAGGGGGTCATTAGTCAGTGAGGCTGTTCCTGAGATCAGCATGCTGTTGCTTATCTGGTTTTGCTGCTTTTCTGGGCCTGGAGCTGAAACACAACAGAAACCTGGATGTCATCCCTCGGGGTTAATGCTTAAGGGGGTGGTCGTGCCAGGGCCCACCTGGTAGTCACATAAGGCTACTCTTCAGCCCCTTGTTCCTCCTCCACGGGGATCTACCACATGACTAGCAACATGTCAGGAGAGGAAAGGTCAGGGGATGGTTCAAACTGCTTGACCAGTGATATGAAAGGTCAGGGGGCCTGAATTGTATGACCAGGGATATGCTAGGGGAGGAAAGGTCACCCTCAGGATGAAGTTCTTGTTTTCCCAGTGTTGCCCATTGCTAGGCACCCAAGGCTTTCTGCCCTGGTGACCTTCTGAAACTGGCCCATCATCCTTACTGTGCTCAGGCCTGTCCACTGCCTGCCACACTGCTACGAACATTCTTGTGCCCTGATGATGTGTACATCTAGGAGTAAATCCTGCTGCTCTTAAACTGTTGCCTGCTACAATTGCTACTCCAGAGACATCCTGCCCCCTGCTCTGCTCTAGCACTCCTGCACACTGAGCCGGTGGTGGAGAATGTTCCACTGGGGCAGAAGAACCATTGCCCTCTCCTGCATTCTTCATGGAAGGAACAGTATTGTCTGAAGTCCCTTTCTAGAATTTGGATAATTTTAGGTAGCATAAAAACTTACACATTAACAGAACTGTTATAGAGAAATTGAAGAGGGGGCACTTAAACTCTTATTCTCAGAATGCCATGGTATTGGGTAAAATCACTTCTTTTGGCTAAATGGGAGATCAACATTCAGTTAATGTACCATGAACTGAGGACTATGCCACCGTTAGACTGTGAATCATCTTGACTGATTTTTGCCTTTCACCTCCATTCCCATCACCTCCCCAAAAGCAGCCCTTCTAACCTACCTTTATACGACATGTAGCTGTGGTGTGGCCTGAAAACATGGGAAGTGCTTTTTCTTTAGGCATCTTTCATTAAAATGATCTTGTACTTAAGTAAATAAATAAAAGGCTAGATGACTAGAGCAACAGATAGATTTAAAAATAAAAAAATCTTTCTAGACTTCAGTAGCCAAGAAACATAATTTAATTTTTCTTTCATACCATGAGACATTATAACAATGTATTGTTAATGTGACCGATTTGGTTGTTTTTCTTGAGTCTCACTGGAATGACCTAGATTTGCTTTTCTAGTCTAATTATTTATTTATCTATTTATTATGTATTTGAAGGTTCTGATGATTAACATCTTCTCTTTGTTCTGTGCTTTTCTTTCTTTCTAACTAGTGTGGAAAGAAGAGATCCTCTGGCTGCCTTGGCCCGGGAATATGGTGGCTCTAAGCGCAACGCTCTGCTAAAGTGGTGCCAGAAGAAGACAGAAGGCTACGAGGTAAGGGGCCATGTCAGCCAGCTCCAGCCAGCTCCAGGCAGGGGTCGTCTGTGCCAGGAAGTGCTCTGTGGTGTGCATAGGCTTGGAGCGGCCAGTGGCCATGTCATTGTCATCTTTCCGGTTTCCTAGGTGGGGCAGCCAGGTAGACTTTCGCTGTCTTTGCACTGTGCAGATGTGTCTAGACAGAGAGGCAGTGGCACCAAAAGCCAGTCCACACTGCATCCGGCCCACCATGCTGTGAAATGCCATGCTCCCTGTCCTGTGGGAAGGGCTGCCTTCCCTTTGTGAGAGGAGAACCAAACCCCCAACCAGGGCGCCCAGCAGCCTGCATCTGCCTAAGGAGACAGCCTTGCTGAAGCATCTTCCCCAAAAGGGTGCCTTTTCCTAACTTACCTAAAGGTCCCACATACCTGAGCTTTCAAAATTTCTCTACTTTGAGTTGCTTGCATTTAGTTTAGGAACTTCAGTTTACCAGAAAAGTATTTGTTTTCTGTGAAAGTAGACAAGAAAGTAGTATCTGATACAAGTTTAAGCTTTTTTACTATGAAGTATCATATGTACACAAAGATGAAAGTGCATCAAATGTAATTAGTTTCATGAATTATGAAATGAAAACCATGTCGTCGGTGCTCCCATCTGGAAACTGAGTCTGTGACCATACCACCCTGAACACGCCCGATCTTGTCAGAAACTGAGCATGGCCAGTTCCCACAGATATGCCTGCAACTCCTCAGTCACAGCCCTCACTACATTCAATGACAGCTGTCCCCTTGATGCTTTCCCTTGTGGTTTTCTATAAAGTCTGTAATGTTTGCAGCTGGCTTGTCACACAATATTAAGATTTATCCGTGGAGCTCATTGCCTATAGCTGTAGTTTTAGCCATATAAACCTATAGGTTTATCCATTTGTATTGCGTATAGCCATAGTTTATTTTCTTTTCCATTGAGTAACCTATTATATGATCATAACATTATTTATTTATCCATTCTGTTATTGATGGCCAGATGCATTATTTCCAGTCTGGGGCTATTATAAATAGTGCTGGTATGTTCATGCACATGTCCTTTGGAACATGCGTGTGCTCATTCCTCTGGATCAGTAACTGGTGAAATTACTGGGCTACAGGGTAGGTATGCAATCAAGAACATACATTAGACAGTGCCAAACAGATTTCTGAAGCAGTTCTACAAGTTTCCTCCCAGCAGCAGTGTGTGAGAGATCTGTTTTTACATCCTTGTCAGCCCTGGTGGTGTCAGTCCTGTTACTCTTGGTCATTGGCTGAGTGTGTAGTGGTATCTTGCTGTGCCTGTGATTTGCATTTCTCTGCTGGCTAATGAGGTTGAGCACCTCTTTACAGGTTAATTGGACAGTTGGGTAGTTTCCTTTGGATGTTCCTACTCAGGTCTTTTACCCATTTTTAAAATCAGGTTGTCCCTACTGCTTTCAGGAGTCCTTCATATATCCTGGATACTGGTCCTTTGCCCAGTAGATGTATAATTGCAAATATCTTCTCTCAGGGTGTTTTAAGTTTTTGTTGACCAAAGTTCTTAATTTTGGTTAAGTCTAGTTTATCAGTCTTTTCTCTAATGGTTAGTGCTTTTTGTATCCTGTTTAAGAAATTGTGTCTATTCCAAGATCATGAAAATATTTTTCTATGTTTTCCTCTAGAAGTTGATTGTTTTACTTTTCCTATTGAATAGACACCCTCTTTATTTTTTTCATTTAAAGGTTTGTTTGTTTGTTTGTTTGTTTGTTTGTTTATGGACAGAGGGTAGGGGGAGGGACAAAGGGAAAGAAACATCCATGTGACAGAGAAAAATTGATCTCTTGCCTCTTCTATGAGCCCCAACCTGGGACCAAACCTGAAACCCAGGCTTGTGCCCTGACCAGGGACCAAACCAGTGACCCTTCACTTCACAGGGAACACCCAACCAACCGAGCCACCCTGGTTAGGGCTAGACACCCCCTTTAAAATTGTCAACTCCCGCGCACACCGTTCTACTTACTCAGTCCCAGCTTTCCTATACCTTTTCCCTATTTTGTTAAAAATTCTGAAGATGCTGACACCACAAGACCCCTTTCCCAGCCTCAAGACTTTAGACAGAGAGTGAGAAAGAAACAGGCATGAGAACAGACCTCAGCCAAGACCCAGCTCAGAAGGTTAAAAAGCAGTAAGGCAGGGAGTCTCTTTGTACCAGCAGCAGCAAAGCATCTTAAAATCAGACTGTATCACAAGAGTAAAACAGTCTTGTATCTGTACCTTTTACATTATCTTCTTTTCATTTTCTGATAAAAAAAGAAGAAAATTAGTCATGTTAATGACTAGTAATGGAGGCTCTGAGAGGACAAACCTGCTTCTGACCCATTGCTTTTTCTTTTAGCTCCTCCATCCACTCTCTACTTCAGCCTATTCTAAGGAAGATATTTCTTTTTTTTTTTTTAAGATTTTATTTATTTATTTTTTAGAGAGTGGTGAAGGGAGGGGAAAGAGAGTGAGATATATTGATTGGTTACCTCTTGCACGACCCTAGCTGGGGACCTGGCCTGCAACCCCAGGCATGTGCCCTGACTGGGAATCAAACCAGCGATCGTTTGGTTTGCAGGCTGGCACCCAATCCACTGAGCCATACCACCCAGGGCTAAGGAGGACATTTCTAGTCTAACAGCAAGAATAGTATTTCCAGCTGCTGTGATGTTTTGTTTTGTTTTGTGAACATCTTAAATGGGTTTTCAAAGCATTTTATGTTTCATGAAACCCAAAACACATTTGCCTGGAGTATTTTTCATTCATTGTTAAATCTCTGTAAATTTAGAGATAAGTAGAGATCCTATGTATCTGATTTACTTACTCTTCATAAAATATCCTCTGTTTAGACCTGCTCACCTAAGAAACTTCATAAGCCTTCTAAATCTTGTTCTCTCAGACTCAGGAAGCCAAAAACAAATTGTAGAAAACTCAGATAGTTCACAACCCTTTTGAAACCCAGTAGCAATGTGCATTTCTTCTTAAAATAATTTCTTTTTATCCTACTAGTGAATAGCGTGATGGATTGTGTCAAAACTCTTCATCTGTTAACTGGATGAATTTTTACTGAGGGGCCTGTTCAATGCCAGGTAATAAATAGTTCAGGTGCTGGGAAGTTGGTGGTGAATGAAATGAAAACAGGCAAAAACCTCTGTGCTCACAGGATGTACTTCTCACAGGGATAGTTGGTTAATCACAATAAAAAAGTGGAATAGGCACTGTATAAGGAGGTGGTAATAAATGCCTTGGAGAAAAGTGAAGCAGGGAGGAGGACTGGTGTGTTTGGTGCGCAGATGGAATTTTAACACAAATTGAGCGATGGCTTCCCCATTGGAGGAGGTGAGGACTTTGTGTCTTCATTAGGTTTGTCTCACATCAGGAACTAGGCCAGGAAGGTCAGAAAGAGGAGGTCATCACTTTAGCGATAATATCAGTTGGAATTTTACTAACACAAGGTGGCCTGTCCAATTTAGCAGCACTGAAAACTGCGACTAGCGGGCCAAACCCACGTACTGAGACCAGATGCAGCTTTGCGGCATATTGAGGTTGTCCTGGGACTGAGATGGAGTGAAAGGCCACAGGCATGCACTCACTAGGTTGAGAGGTCCACATTGCATTGACATGGCACTTTTCAGAGGGGAGATCCTTCCCAACATTCTGCTCAGCTCAGATTTCCTTGAATCTTTTTTGGAAAAAGCCAGATTTCCAGGAAGTCCCTGCAAATTGCTCTCAGTTCTGCGCTTTGTGCTTGTTATGCCTGTTAGCTCTATCTCTTTTTTAAAAAATAAATTTTTATTGATTTTTAGAAAGGGAAAGGGAGAGCAAGAGGGAAAGAACCATCTGGGTCACAGGCATGTGCCGTGACCCAGATTGAACCGTCAACCTTTGGTTTGCAGGATGACACCCAACCCACTGAGCCACAACGGTCAGGGTTTGTGTTAGCTCTGTCTCAAACCAGGGGTAGACCTCACCCATGGAGCCCCTACATCTCCCTTTCTTGTCTGCTTTTAGTTCCCATCTGAGGTGTGGACAGAAAAATGTCCATCTCTAGTGTAAAGAGAATGAGGGTTTTGAAGGGACAGAAAGCTGGGATGGTAGATGTGATAGGCAGAATTCTGAGAGACCCCGAGCAGCCCTCGCTCTTGTGTAATCTTCTTCCTACATATAGCAAAAGGGAGATTACTGGGAAGACCTGACTCATGAAACATGTAAAAGCCAAGCATTTTCTCTGATGCAGAAGGAGGGCTCAGTGCACTATTGGTGGGTGTGAAGTTGGAGGGAGCATGTGAGAAGGAGCTGGGAGGGGTTCTTGGCTGATAGCAAACCATGACTTTCTAGCACAGAACCATCATTACTGAGGCCCTACTGTCACCCAGGAAAGGCCATGGGGGGAAGGGGGCACTTTGCAGTTGTGAAGCTGACAGTGACTAGTGTGGTGCTGCAGTTCCTTGTCATTTCTCTCCTATCCTGGTGGCCCGTAACACACTCTGATGAAGGGGTGGAATTTGGTATAAATCTCTGCAAAGTCCCCCAGGGAACATGGCTAGATACGGCCACCCCAGACCTCACAGTGGTACCTTGCTAGGCTGCCCTCCCTGGAACACATGGCCACACTAGTGAGTTATTTGGTTGAGGGCATAGGTAGGGATTACGTACATCTCGCCTACCTCCACAAAACTAGAATCCATAACTTTTAGCAAGTTTTAATAAACTGAATTTTAAACTTTTAAAGGTTTCAGATTTCAAGTGTTAAAAATTAGAATGTCAGAGCAGTTTTGTAGCAGAAAGACATATATAAAAGGATAACCAAGTTGACTCTTATGGGAAATATAATTTTTTAATTATATTTTATTGATTATACTATTACAGTTGTCCCAATTTTACCCCTGTGCCCCCCTCCACCCAGCACGCTGCACTCCCTCAGACAATCCTCACACCATTGTTCATGTCTGTGGGTCATGGGTATAAGTTCTTTGGCCACTCCATTTCATATACTGTACTTTACATCCCCATGGCTATTCTGTAACTGCCTATTTGTAATTCTTAATCCTCTCACCTCTTCACCCATTCCCCTATACCCTCTCCTATCTGGCAGCCATCAAAATGCTTCCAAATCCATGATTCTGTCTCTGTTCTTCTTGTTTACTTAGTTTGTTTTTTAGATTCAGTTGTTGATAGATAAATATTTATTGTCATTTTATTGTTCATAGTTTTGATCTTTTTCTTAAATAGGTCCCCTTAACATTTCATATAATAGTTGTTTGCTGATGATGAACTCTAGTTTTTTCAGCTCTGGGAAGCTTTTCATCTGCCCTTCAATTTTAAAAGATATCTTTGCTGGGTAGAACAGTCTTGGCTATAGGTCCCAACTTTTCATGACTTTGAGTATTTCTTGTCAACACCTTCTGGCCTGCAGTTTCTCCTGAGAAATCAGCTGACACTCTTATGGGAATTCCTCTGTAGGTAACTCTCTGCTTTTCTCGTGCTGCTTTTAAGATTCTCTGTTTATCTTTAACTGTTGGTATTTTAATTATATGTCTGTCTTGGGGTGGTCCTCTTGGGTCCAACTTGTTTGGGATTCTCTGTGCTTCTAGACTTGTATGTCTATTTTCATCACCAAATCAAAGAAATTTTTTTTATTATTTTTTCAAAAGATTTCCAATTGTTTGCTTTTATTCTTCTTCTGACACCCCTATGATACAAATGTTGGAATACTTGAAATTGTCTGAGAGGCTGCTTATACTATCCTCTTTTTTTTATTCTTTTTCTTCTTGTCTTTTTTTAAATATATATTTTATTGATATTGCTATTACAGTTGTCCCATTCCCCCCCTTCATTCCCCTCCACCCTGCACACCCTCTCCCACCCACATTCCCTTCTTTAGTTCATGTCCATGTGTCATAAGTACTTTAGCTTCTACATTTCCCATACTATTCTTGCCCTCCCCCTGTCTATTTTCTGCCTACTGTCTGTGCTACTTATTCTCTGTGCCATTTCCCCCACCTCCTCCTCCCACTCCCCTGTTGCTAACCCTCCATGTGATCTTCATTTCTGTGGTTCTGTTCCTGTTCTAGTTGTTTGCTTAGTTTGTTTTTGTTTTGGGTGTGGTTGTTAATAACTGTGAGTTTGCTATCATTTTACTGTTCATATTTTTTATCTTCTTTTTCTTAGATAAGTCCCTTTAACATTTCATATAATAAGGGCTTGGTGATGATGTATTCCTTTAACTTGACCTTATCTGAGAAACACTTTATCTGCCCTTCCATTCTAAATGAAAGCTTTGATGGATAGAGCAATCTTGGATGTAGGTCCTTGCTTTTCATGACTTGGAATACTTCTTTCCAGCCCCTTCTTGCCTACAAGGTCTCTTTTGAGAGATCAGCTGACAGACTGATGGGAACTCATTGTAGGTGACTGTCTCCTTATCTCTTGCTGCTTCTAGGATTCTCTCCTTAATTTTAATCTTGGCTAATGTAATTATGAGGTGCCTTGGTGTGATCCTCCTTGGGTCCAACTTCTTTGGGACTCTCTGAGCTTCCTGGACTTCCTGGAAGTCTATTTCCTTTGCCAGAATGGGGAAGTTCTCCTTTATTATTTGTTCAAATAACTTTTCCACTTGTTGCTCTTCCTCTTCCCCTTCTGGTACCCCTATAATTCGAATGTTGGAATGTTTCAAGATGTCTTGGAGGTTCCTAAGCCTCTCCTCATTTTTTTGAATTCTTATTTCTCCATTCTTTCCTGTTTGGTTGTTTCTTTCTTCCCTCTGGTCCACTCCATTAATTTGAGTCCCATTTCTTCCCATCACTATTGGTTCCCTGTCCATTTTCCTTCATTTCACTTAGTGTAGCCTTCATTTTTTCATCTAATTTGCAACCAAATTCAACCAATTCTGTGAGCATCCTGATCACCAGTGTTTTGAACTGTGCATCTGATAGGTTGGCTATCTCTTGGTGGCTTAGATGTATTGGCTCTGAGGCTTTGATCTGTTCTTCCGTTTGAGTCATTTTTTTTTTTTGCAGGGGTGGGGAGTGTGGCCACGTTTTGTACATAGTGAGGGGCGGAGCCTTAGGTGTTCACCAGGGCGGGGCAACCCAGTTGCTGGGTTATGCCGCTGTATATGGGGGTGGGGTCAGAGTGGGAGCAATGGCACTTGCTCTGCTCTATTTGAGTCCCTTCCACCACTTCCCCCAAGCAAACTGGGCCTTTCTGGTGCTGGTTCCCACCCGGGTGGGTGGGTCTGTGTATGCTCTAGGACCCTGTGGGTCTCTCCAACGAACTCTCTTGTGAGGCCCCTCCTGGCACCTCAACCCCTGCAAGTGTTTTCAATCGGTGCTTTTAGGCTTTATTTCCCAGCTCTGGGGCCCTGGGTTGCATGGTCTGTCCTGCTCCCTGTTTTTGCCTGGTTTATCTGCCCCAAAAATGTGTTTGCGGTCAGCCAGCGGCCTTGTGTGCCTCATTGGGTCTGTCCATTGCCACCCCGCACCCAGGGTCCGCCAGCCGCCACCTGTACACCTGGGACTGCCAACCACTGCTTTTTCCTGCCGAGACCCCTATCTGCTGGCTGCCGACTCCGCCCCTCTTACCAGTCTGGATGAATGGTTTTCAGATTTCCGTACAGTTCAGTTCTCTGTCAGATCTGGTTGTTTTTTTGTTTCTAAAATTTTGTTGTCCTTAATTTTGGTTGTGCGAGGAGGCACAGTGTGTCTACCTATGCCTCCATCCTGGCTGGAAGTCTTCTTGATGTTCTAATTGGTTGTTTTTTGCTTTTTTATGTTCCAAATCATTTTGATTCTCAGCTTCACCCATTCTACTGTTATTTCCCTGTAAATTGTTCTTTATTTCAGTTAGTATATTCTTCATTTCTGACTGGATCTTTTTTATGCTGCTGAGGTCCTCACTAAGTTCCTTGAGCATCTTCTAACCAGTGTTTTGAACTCTGCATCTGATAGGTTGCTTATCTCCATTTTGTTTAGTTATTTTCCTGGAGTTTTGATCTGGTTTTTCATTTAGGCCATGTTTCTTGTGATTTGAGATGAAAAAAATGCCTTATTAAGTTAAGAACTTTGACCTTTTCACTTAAAGCACTTTGTGGCTTCTCTTTGGTCCTTGGGCCCATTGTTAACTAAAATAAGGGTGACTGAATACAGGCGCTGCAATACCACGACAGTCATCTCATAACCCAGGTGGCTACATAATGACTAATGACCATTAGTTTCTTCAGTGTGAATGCACTGGGCAAAGAGATGGTTCACGTCCCACCCTGGGGCATAGAGCAGGGTGCCACGAGATTTTACCCTGCTGCTCAGAATGGCATGTAGTTTAAAACTTATGAATTGTCTATTTCTGTAACTTTCCATTTAATATTTTTCAACTGTGGTTGACCACAGGTAACTGAAACCATGACAGGCAAACCACTGATAAGGGGGCCTACTGCTAGAGAGGTCCTGGTTACCTCACACATCCTGCAAGGCTAACCCAGCAATGCTGAAGCTCTGTGATAGACAGCGAAGCCCTACGCCACACACACGTGCAAACAGAGAGCATGCCAGGGTGACTTACCTCAAGGCTCTTGAGTTTATTTACCACTTAAGTGCACATAGATTTTCTTATAAACATGTTCTGTAGATTAGTAAATAAGTGCTATTTCTTCTAACAAACCTGTTTTACAAGCTTTGTTGTCATAGTATGCTTCATAGTTAAAGGCTTCATTCCTGAAAGATTAAACCAAAAAACCATGGTGATAGTTGAAGAGTCCAAGGAGCTCCTTGCTCCTCCTCAGGAAACTTTTAAACAGAAGAACTGTGCTTTATGATATGTAATAGAAGCTCCATGGTTTAAACTCACACAAGACCTTTGTCCTCCCTGACTAGTGCTTTCCTTCACAGAGCTTCTGTAGTCACTGGTATATAAATATCCTGTAACCATCTCTTCTTTATCTTTCTCTTAGTAAGATTATTTAAGTAAAGTAATTCAGTAAAGATCATTTAGTAAGAAAATATAATTTTCAACAGCTTTCTTCCCAAATCATCCTGTCACATAACATTGTGATTCATATTTTATCTCTTAATTTTAACCAAGGATGAATCAAAATTTGAGGACTTCATCATTTTCTCTCCCAAGCCCTGAGGTCACAGGAAGTGAGAGACAGAGAGCCCAAGCAGGACCGACCCTGGTGAGGCTGCAGTGACAGAGGTGCTGGGACTGGGCACCACTGCCACTCAAGAGCAGGGCTGTACATGGCTGCAGCCAGCAGTGGGTTTCCCAGCCATTCTGATGCAGGGCATTTCCAACCCTGACTTGAGACTCTCAGTTAGGTGGGTTGATCACAGAATGACCAAACTAGTTTTAGTTCAAGGTTGAGGTGTAGTCACCAAACTAGTTTTATTCGTGCATCCGTACATACACTTAACAAACATACACTGGGCAGCTGCTGGATATTGTGCTCCACAACCAGGTCTAGACCTTCTGGAAGAGGGTGGGTCAAGGGTCACAGAACAGATAACAAATGAAAGAGAAGGGCAGGGGAACAGGCCCACAGGCTGTGCAGGGAATTAAGCAGGACCATGTGGCAGAACCTGGGGGAACTCCAGATGAGAAAGGCTTGTCTGAGGAGGCGGGGCATTCACTTAGGCCAGAAGGACAGGCAGGGGCAGCCCTGTGGAGACGGGATAGAAGTTCTGCCAGTCAGAGGGAACAGTTAGTCCAAGGGGTTGGGACACGAAGGTGCTTGATATGCTGGAGGGATGGGATGTAGGTCGGTGTGGCTGGGGACATTGGTGAGCAATGTACAGAGTGTGTTGGGACAAGACTAAGGAGTTCAACATTTAGAATGTGGGCCTATTTCAAGTGAGTATAGGACTCCAGGCTCCTGGGTTCCCAGCCAGAGAGTGGCCACGCCTAAGGTCACACACCCCTCCCCAGCTGTGCATCATTGCACCCCTCACTGGTCTCCAAGGGATGCAAAGTGATAGTCCTGCCTTCCACAGTTTTGAATGTCTTGTCAGCAGCACGGCCATCTACGGGTGTAGATCCTTGAGCTTATTGTGAATCCCATGTAAATGGAAATGTTCTTTTAATCTCCAATAGGCATGATAGGTAATTATAAATAGCCAAAAATATTAAAATTGTTTTTTAAACTAAACTAAACTAAACTAAAATTGTTCAATCTCACTGTAACCAAAGAAATACAAATGAAAATATGATACCCACTTTGGGAAGGTTTTTAATGACGAAATGGTCGAAATGAGATTTCTGCTCCACGGTTGGTGGGAGTGTGCATGAATACCGCCTTTTGCGGGGGAAATATGTGTCAGGAATCTCAAAAATGAGTGTGACCTTCAACAGAGGAATTGTGTTTCAGGAAAGTAATCATGAATGCCTATGAAGATACAATTTTGAGCAAGTTTATTATAGTTTTATTTACTTAAAGTTATTTTAAAAGACCTGGAAATGATGCAAGTTTCTAACAGTAGGAGAATCGAGCTTAAAAATCTTGTTTTGTACAAATATATTTAAAGGAACTAGAAAAAGGTGTGCCCAGTATATTTAAGTCAACAGATTCTAAAACAATCTGTATAGTGATTCCAGTTCTGTTAAATAATTTATACAGATGTTATACCAACATTAACAGTGGTTAACACTGGATAAGTACTTAAAATTTAATCATGCTTTCTTACGTATTTTTCATTTTATACAGTGAGTGTGTAAATTTAAAAAAAAAATTTTAATTGCATCTTTTTAAAGGAAGGAAGCCAGATGGAAAAGGTCTCCTATTATATGATTCCCTTTACATGAAATGCCCAGTGTAGGCAAAGTAGTAGAGTCAAAAAGTAGATTAGTGGCTGCCGGGGGCTGAGGGAGGGAGACTAGTGAATAATGGGGCCAGGCTTTCATATGGGGTAATAAAAACGTTCTGGAATTAGTGTTGGCTATACAACCTTGTGAATGTGCTAAAAGTTACTGAGTTGTTCATTTTAAAAGGGTGAATTTATGTTAGTGAAATGTATCTCAGTAAACCTGTTATTTCTTTAAAAGGCAGTTAAAGCGTAGAGGAGGTGGAAACTGCTGTTGCTTTGTGTAATAAAGAATTGAGCCCTGGCTGGCATAGCTCAGTGGATTGAGCACGGGCTGCGAATCAAAGTGTCTCAGGTTCGATTCCCAGTCAGGGCACATGCCTGGGTTGCAGGCCACGGCCCCCAGGAACCGCACATTGATGTTTCTCTCTCTCTCTCTTTCTCCCTCCCTTCCCTCTCTAAAAATAAATAAATAAAATCTTCAAAAAAAAAGAATTGAAGTCAAAGTCAAAGAGAGATGCAAGGTATACTATGCTGGTTTTTATTTGGTAGGTGGGATTCACAGGTATTCACCTTATTATGATGATTCAGGATCCAAATATATTCTTTGTGTCAAATGTTATATTATGACATGTAATTTGGGGGCAAAAGTCTGAGGGAAAAGGTCATAAAAGTATATTGCAGTCAATAATTAAACCAGATCCTTTCTGAGAAAAATTTTAAAGTGAAAGAACAGAGCACATAAGGAGTTACTGTATAAAGAAGGGGCTTGGGGAGCCTGTGGGTCAGGCCCCATTCACACCTCTCTGAGGCCACTTTAGAGCCTTGTGACAATGAAGTCAATTTTTTAAACCACATCTTTTTAATTAAAATATAAACATACAAGACTGATACATTTTTTTCAGGAAAAGTGACATTTTTTAGTAGTATACCTAAAATGTCCTTACCCTGAATTGCACATAGTATAACTCAGAATTTTTCATTTTGGCTGGCCACATCTTATTTTTAAAAACAGTAAAAGCAAACATTTTATGTCATCAAAACTTTTGCCATTTGCAATAGCAATAATGCAGGTCTGATCCTGTTATGCTAGATTTAAGTCTCAACTCAGATCAGTCCAGCATCTCACCTTTTTATCAAGTTTTATTGGAACACAGTCATACCCAATCATTTACTTATTGCCTGTAGCTGCTTTATAGTACAACTGTGGGGTTGTGTAAAAAATCCGAGCTAGAAAACCAAAATTATTTTCTACTGGCCCAAATTGGCTAATTCCTCCCTTAGATGAAAATGCACCCAAGTATCTCCTGTTATTAAAACCACCTTTGGTTCTTGCATCTCACATAGCAAGAAACGGGTGTTCAGATAGCAAGAGATCTGCATCTGCTCAGTTTCTGAATTTGCCAGAATTCAGCTGGCAGGGAGTAGCTATGCTATCACAAAGGCACAAATAAGATCTCTTTGAACCTGTTTTTAACAAGTTAGCTAGAAGCTACACATTCTTCTCTGTTAGAGGAAAAAAGCAGTTTTTGTATTGTTCAAAACAAATCTTATTTTGCATCTGTAAAGAGCACCCATGGTGCTGCCAAGGTCTGGTTTTTTTTTGTTTTTGGGTTTTTTTTGGTCTCTGAATTCCCACAGACAAGCACTAGCACAGGCTTGTCCAATAGCAGGCAGCCTGTGCACATCGGGCTATTTGAGGCTCTAGTCGTTTTCTTTTCTTTTTTCTTTTCTCTTTTCCTTTCCTCTCCTTTCCTTTCTCTTTTCTTCTTTCTTTCTCTTTTCTTCTTTCTTTCTTTTCTCTCTCTCTCTCTCTCTCTCTCTCTTTCTTTCGAGTCTATTGAGGGTTACTGCACAACTCAAAGAATGTAAATGGCTTTGACTTATTCATTGTCATCAAAGTGGTTCTTTCCCTGACCTCATTATAAAGACAGCATCTCAATAGCAAGTGAATGTTAGTTTTGGCCTGTACTCTGGTGAGGCCCCTTTTCACCCACTGTCTCAGTTTCTGTAGCTGTTGGGTTGGCCAAAGAGTCCATTTAGGTTCTTTTCTGTAAAATAAGAGACACATTTTTCATTGTTACCAACAGCTTTATTGATTTGGATGTTTTGAGTATATTGGTTAGCTCTCACATGATATTACATTGATCATTCTCAATTAATGTCTCGATTTGATAGCTATTAACTTCAACTCATCTACCCAACTGTGGAGCATCATCCAGTGCAAAATCTCCAGCACAAAACTTCGAAAACCACTTTTGACAAATTTGATCAGGCACAGTGCCTTCTCTATACATGGCACAAATATTTTATTGAGTTTCAGTTGTATTTTTACCTTTTTTTTTTTAAACAGAATTCTTCTTTTTAGATTTTATTTATTTATTTTTAGAGAGGGAAGGGAGGGAGAAAGAGAGAGAGAGAAACATCAATGTGTAGTTGCTGGGGGCCGTGGCCTGCAACCCAGGTATGTGGCCTGACTGGGATTCGAACCTGCGACACTTTGGTTCTCAGCCCGCGCTCAATCCACTGACCTATGCCAGCCAGGGCTATTTTTACCTTTCTTGAAATAATAAATCATAATATGTAGAAAATGTTGCATATTTGCTTCCATCTTCAATATTAAAATGGCTACACAAAAATTTACCAATTTTGATAAATTTTTATTTGAAAGCATGCTGATGTGACAGCTGTCACAATACAATCTGACAAAATTGTTTCTAGTGAAGTTAAAGACAACTAAGCACTACTAGAGCCATTATATGGAAAAAAAACACAAACTTTTTGGCCAGCCACACAGTGATTTGTGCAGACAATTTAAATGGTACCAGCTATTGTCTTATATTCTGAGGCAAGTAGAATTTATATGGAAAATAGGGAGGAAAAGCTACATTTCCCACGTTGTGGTAGATATGCAATTCACTCTTGCAACCCATACTTCTATCTGGCTCTGTCTCCTGAACCAGCATGCTTAGGTGCTCCCTTTCCCAGTCTCAGTTTTATGTGTATATATGAAACTGTGAGTAATATGGAACCATAAATGACCCCAAATAGCCATAGCAATTTTGAGAAAGAAGAACAAAGTAGGAGGGATCACAGTGTCTGATATCAGACTGTATTAAAAGGCCACTGTAATCAAAACAGTCTGGTACTGGCATAAGAACAGACACATAGACTAATGGACCAGAATAGAGAGCCCAGAAATAGACCCAAGTCTCTATGGTCAACTGGTATTTGACAAAGGGGGCAGAAGCATAAAATGGAGTAAAAATAGCCTCTTCAGCAAATGGTGCTGGGAGATCTGGACAGCTACATGCAAAAAAATGAAAATCACCAATTTACACCATACACAAAACTAAACTCAAGGTAAAAACTTGATAAAACTTAATAAAACTTGGTAAAAAACTTAAGTATATGTCATGAAACAATAAAAGTCCTAGAAGAGAACATAGGCAGGAAAATCTCAGATATTCCACACAGCAGTATTTTCACCAATATGTCCCCTATAACAAGGGACATAAAGGAAAGAATAAACAAATGGGATCTCATCAAAATAGAAAGCTTCTACACGGCTAAAGAACACGGCATTAAAATAAAGAGAAACAACCATATGTGAAAACATATTTGCCAATGATACCTCAGACAAGGGTTTGGTCTCCAAAATATATAAAGAACTCACATGACTCCACTCCAAGAAGGCAACCCAATTAATAAATGGGCAAAGGACTTGAACAGACATTTCTCCAAAGAGGACATACAGAGGGCCCAGGGACATGAAAAGATGCTCAACTTCACTAGCTATCAGAGAGATGCAAATTAAAACCACAATGAGATACCACTTCACATATGTGAGAATGGCCATCATAAACAAATCAATAAACAACAAGTGCTGACAAGGATGTGAAGGAAAGTGAGCCCTAGTGCACTGTTGGTGGGAATGCAGACTGGTGCAGCCACTGTGAAAACAGAATGGAATTTTCTCAGAAAACTAAAAGTGGAGCTGCCTTTTGACCCAGTAATTCCACTGCTTGGATTATACCCTAAGAATCCTGAAAAACCAATCCAAAAGAACCTATGCATGTCAATGTTCATAGCAGCAGAATTTGCAGTGGCCAAGTGCTGGAAGCAACCTAAGTGCCCATCAGTAAATGAGTGGATCAAAAAACTATGGTACGTTTACACAATGGAATTCTATGCAGCAGAAAGAAAGAAGGAGCTCCTACCCTTTGTGACAGCATGGATACATCTGAAGAGCATTATGCTAAGTGAAATAAGCCAGGCAGTGAAAGACAAATACCATATGATCTCACCTATAAGTACAACCTAATCCACAAAACAAACAAGCAAGCAAAATATAACCAGAGACAGTGAAATTGAGAACAAACTGACAGTAACCAGAGGGGAGGTGGGAAGGGATAAGTGGGGAAAAGGGGGAAGGGTTTTCAGAAACATGTATAAAGAACACATGGATAACACCAAAGGGGGGGGGGTAGGATCGAGGATGGGAGGTGGGGATGGTTGGGGTGGGGGGTGTGGGAGGACAATGGAGACAACTAACTGCACTTGAACAATAAAAAAATTAATAAAATGAAACTCTGAGTAGAAAAAATTATTTTTTAACAAAAATACCAAATTAAAGCATGTACAAATACTGGTGAGTTTGTTTATGTAGCAGATGGGTTGAGACCTCTACCCCTTCATGTACTGTATATGGCTGATCAGGAAGCAGTGGGGCAGTCACAATCACTACTGATGTGTCCAAGGGCAGGCACCCAGCCTGAGCTCGGCCCAACATCCCCTCCCCAGTAGTCTGGGAACTAGAACTGAGAAAAAGATGATTCCAGAATACAGAGCACCCATGCTGTTGCCAGCCATGTTTTGGCCACTGTGCAGACAAGAGTGAACATGACAGGCCCTTGATGGCTGTCTACACAAAGGCTGTTTTCAGGGTTGGCTCTTGATTGGCATCTGCTAAGTTGGATTTCAGGAGGGTTCCCACCATTCTCAGAACTGATAAGGGAGACTTACTCTGCCTTTTCTTAAATTTTATTTTAGAGATAGGTGAAGGGAGGGAGAAAGATGGAGAGAAACATTGATGTGAGAGAGAAACATCATTCAGTTGCCTCTTATACATGCCCTGGCTGGGGATGGAACATGCAACCCAGCCATGTGCCCTGACCTGGAATGGAACTGGCCACCTTTTGGTTTGCAGGATGATGCCCAACCAACTGAGCCACACTGGCAGAGGCCCACTGTGCCTTAATAGGTGGTACAGATACAGTGGTTTATGTAGAACACTTGCTTTCCTTCTGGGAGCCTGGAGTTTTGGTATATGCTAGGTATGTGTCACTAATTCAATCCCAAACTCTTATGAAACATCTCTATCCACCATAGGTGTCAGGGATTTCACCAGCCTGGCGCTGTGTGCTAGTGCACAACTGTCAGACCAGGATATCCCTTTACTGTTACATCTTGGTTTCTCTCTTTTTTTGATCCTCTGTGTCCCAGGTCCTGTTCTTTTCTTTGCATTCTTTTTTTCGTTCCTTCAGTATCTTCCTGAGAAAAAGATCATGGAAGGTAAAATTTTTTGCTTTACATCTTTATCTTACCCTGACACTTGATGGATTCGTTGGACAAAAAAAAATTTAGGTCATGAAGTATTTTCCTTTCAAATTTTGTAGTAGCCATTGCCTCATTACCTTGTAGTTTCCGGTGTTGTGGGGAGAACAAAATAGTTATGTCATGTTTTTCATCTGCAGAAGCTTATCAGAGCTGCTGGTTGCAACTTTCTCAAATTTCAGGGTGGCATGCCTTGCTGGGTTCCCGCTGTACCTCTTCATGATGTAATCTTCTTAAATCATTTCTTTGGTAATGTTTGCTCCTCTGTTTTCTTTCTCTGGTACTCCTAGCCTGGTCCCCTAATTATATCTTTTTTGAACTTTTTCCCATCTCTTTGCAGTTCTGTTTTCTGGCATTTCCTTAACTTAATCTTCTAAAATCTATTAAAGTGTTTCATTTCTGCTATAATTTTTTGTATCATTTCAATTTTCTGAATGTAATTGAGTAAAATATATATAACAAAATTTACCATCTTAACCATTTTTGTGTGCAGTTCACTAGTTTTAAGCACAATACACTCACATTGTTGTGTAACCATCTCTAGAACTCTTTCATCTCGTAGAACTGACACTCTATACCCATGAAGCAACAGCTCCCCACGCCCCTCCCCACCAGGTCCCTGGCAGCCATCCTACTTTCTGTCTCTATGAGTCTGACTGCTTTAGGGACCTCATAGAAGTGGCATCAGATAGTTTGTCCCTTTGTGACTGGTTTACTTAACTGAGCAGAATGTCCTCAAGGTTCACCCATGCCGTATCACATGTCAGAATCTTTTTTAAGCTGATTAATATCCTATTGTATGTTTCTGCTATCATATTTTTAAGTTCCAGGGCTTCTCTTTTGGACCCTGGACTTTTTATAGCATTCTGATGTTTTTTCACAGATATGACATCAGTTCGCCTTGCTGAGAGTCATAAGTTGTGTGTATCCCCAAATCTTCTTTCTGCCGTGGCTCTTTACTGCAGGTGCCTCTGTTCCCTTGGTGTCTCTGGCCACTGGCAGTGCTTTGAGGACTTCCTCAGAAGACTCATGCATGCTGGGCTCCATGGGCAGCTCCCTGCAGTTGGAGGCTGGCGCCTGTGCGCATCCAGGAAAGACTCCTAATGTCTGTCTTCAAGGCATTCCCCTTGGACTGTCCAGATTCTCCTGAGAAGGACCTCCTAGGACCTTCCCGTGGGCATCAGCCTGGCAACCAGGACTTGGGGAGCAAAGCAGAGAAGAAACTGGGGGTAGGAGGGGCTGTCGACCGCTTGAGTCCCAGTACCACCCCTGATGTGTGTTTTCAGGCCCCCACTCATGGCCCACCTTGAAATGCTCTGATAACTAAAAGAAGCTTGCTTCTGTTTTGTGTTCACAGAGAATTTGTTTTTAAACCCAGAAATAGATAAGTGCAACTTAACATTAAGTGCAACTTAAAATGGGCTCCCTGTCTGGGGACCCCATTTTACTTCCCAGGCTTCAGGTAAGGGGCAGGGCCAGCCTCTGTCTGGGCAAAACAGAAGGAGCACCTGCAGCCCAGTCCTGCTTTTGATACCCACCTCCTGTCCACTTCCCAGAGCACCTCCTACCACCAGTTTCTTGAGCTTTTGGGAGATTGTGTGGTGAAATCAGATAAGGTCTCTGCTCTTTCCCATTGCCAGCTTGACATTTAGTTTTCTTAGGTCTCTCCTGTTAGTTTCTTCTGGTCTATCTGCTTTTTGGCTGCTAGAATTTTATTCCCTCTTTTCCCATCAATTAATGCCTCTGGGGCAGGGGAGAAATCTTTCAGTGGTTTTGGTTGAGCTTTAAGTGGGCATGAAAGTACATGTGTTCAATCCACCATCTTTACCTTAAAGTCTCAGAGCTTGTTATACCTTAAAAATATTAATCTTCATCTGTCACTGGGGTGTAAATCATCATTTTTGAGTATTTAAACCTTTTCTTCTTTTGCAGTTTGTGTTTATTTTACTAGATGGTATTGTAACTTTTTTCCTGAATAGGGTCATTTATTTTAGCATCATTGTTTAACAGTCTTTGTTTAACCACTTGATAGATCTTGGCATAAATGGGAATTTAGTAGGTGTCTGGACTTTCTAGACCCTTCCACGGATCTGTTAGTTTGGTCCTCTGCCACAGACTGCTACTGTGCAGAGAAATGAGAAAGTGACCAGTGGGCATCTATCAGTGTGCTGGGCCACAGGACGGGGCCATAAATGTTTGCTGTCATTATTATTGATATTTGTTATAATTTTCACATCTCAACATTTTTCATTATTTGATTATATTTGCTGATTTCCTAGGGTTTTCAAGCTAGACTATTGCAAATAACTTCTTTCCAATATTTATGCTTCATGTACCTTTTTTATTGCATTCATGAAAGTCCAGAAAATATTGAATGTTATTGATGATGGATAGTTTCCCATTCACAGTAATATCTAATCTTTACATGTAATTTTTGTATTGTTTCCTGATACTCTGTCAACTAAAGGAAACTTCAGTTTTGAGTTTAATGAGAGTTTTTTAAATCCAGAAATAGGAAAGAGTTGTATTAAACTCCTTTTGTCATTTGTTGAGCAACTATAAAGTGTTTTCTCTTTTAAGCCATTTATATAATTAATATATTTTGTATTATATTATATATTAGTTTCCTAATTGGGGGAAACATTCTTATATTCTTAGGGATAAAATTCTAACTTGGCCATAGTATATGCATATACTATGGTATATTATACCTGGGGGGAAATTCTGCTTGTGGTTATTCTTTGATACAAAGTATATTATTTTTTATACTCTATTAATAATAAAGGAGCATTTGGCTTTTTGCTTGGTTTAGGTACAAATGAAATTGATAACACCAGATTTTTTATTTTGATGTTAGCAAGCACAAAAAACGTATCATGTTTTGTCTGAGTAGCCCAGTTGGTTACAGTGTTGTCCTGATATGCCAAGGTTGGATCCTGATCAGGGTACATACAAGAATCAACCAGTAAATGCATAAATACATGGAACAACAAATCGATGTTTCTGTGTGTGTGTGTATGTGTATGTGTGTGTGTGTCCCTCTTTTTCTCCCTCTCCCTCTCCCTTCTTCTTTCTGTCTCTAAAAAAAATATCAATAGAAAACCCTATGATATGTACATGGTCAAAAAATGCAGTAAGTATCTTGCTGCCTTCTCCAGTAGGTTTGTGACAGAGTAAATTCCTGGCCAGAAGGAACATATTATGCTCTGGGGCACAGGACAGACCCATGCAAGACTCTGACTTGGCTTCCAACAAACAAAAACCTGGTTTTCCGGAATTTTGTTGGGTAGAAGTTGGGAAGCCTCTCCTTTAGAATTTTCAATTTTCCTGTTCTCCAGAAGTGAAGGCTTAAATTTTCCTTGGGACTGGGTGCTCTCTTCTGTGGATAGCAGGCCTTGCTAGGACCTATAGTTACACAAATGTAAGGCAGGTCCCCTCACTGGTTTTGTGGGCTTTGCTGGAGCCCAGACTGGCCCTTCAGGGTGGGGCCCTCTATTCACTGAAATTTGAGTGAGGTACATTGAAGTCTCTTTCTTTGACTGTGGTTGTTATCAAAATATTTGATTTCTAAGAGTTTTTGCTTTAGATAGTTGAAAAATAAATTTAAGGTTTGTATCTCATATTTTCTCTGTAGATTTTACCTTTTTTTTTCAGTTAAACATTTTGACATAAAAGTTTACATGTTATGATACTAGCATTGCTGTTTCCATTTCTGTTCAGCTTTTATTTATCTTTATATGTTATGTACAGTCTTCCCTGAATTGCCTGCATTAGGTATATTTCTTATAGTTGAGCTTCATGCATGATCTGAAAGTTCCTCTATTGGGGTCCACATTTCTGGTAGCTTATTTGTGCATATTGGGTCTTATTTCAGCTACCTTATTTTATGTGTTTAGTAACCGGTTTTATGTTTTTCTAACCAGTTTTCTTTTTCCTAATTCCCAGTCACCTAACAACACACATGGTGAGGCGTGTGGGTGAAAAGGTGGGAAGGGCTGAGACATTCTACCTGAGAATCTGAGTAGCATAATGGTGTAGTGAATTCTCACCAAATTTAAGTAAATAGTCCTTTTTCATCAAATTAAAAGTTTTTCAATGTAGAGCTAAAGAAAGCCAGTTGGAGTCATGAGAAATGGTTCAGCAAGCCCCCTGAGGGACTGACGTCAGGCAGAGCCGGTGCAGCTTCTCGGGCCTCCTGCAGAGGTCACACACACAGGCCGCTCACCAAGGGAGCGCAGTCCAGAGCTGTCCTCATGCCTGGGAGGAAGAGGGGCTTGGGAGACCCTGTAACAAACCTGGAGCCTCATGAGCTGGAGTATGGAGCAGATGGGCCAGGTAGCAGCCTGGAAGGGACAGGGTGGTGAGAAATTCGGGCAGAAGAGGAAGAACAGGTGCTGCATATCTCGTGGTGTCGGATTCCCATAAGGCTGTGATGCTTCTGCCAGACTGCATGGAACTGGGGTCCCCAGGACAAAACCACAACAGCACAGCCACACAGAACCACGGGACAGTGATTTAAAGGAATACCTGGAAACTTCTCATTCAGATGGAGCGAAATTATTTTGCAGTTTGCTGAGGAGGGCAGGATATTCTTGAAAATTTAATTATACAGGGAGGGTTCATCATAGTCCAGTGAAATCCACAGAGCTAATTTTATCGGTGTTTGTGGGGGCATAGAATGAGATCTGTCTCATTTGCTCAGCTGTTCTTGGGGTCCTGGATCTCTTCTTTTTATCGTAATAACATACGTAACATAAAATTTACCATCTTAACAGTAGTGCTAAGTTCCGTGACATTAAGTACATTCATGTTGTTGTGGTGCCCTTTGTGACAGTGTGGACGGACCTGGAGAGCTTATTTCACTTATGCTAAGGATAAGGCAAAAAGGATAAGGCACTCATAGGCAACAGAGGGGTGATTGCAGGGGTAGGGATATTAGAAAGATAAATTTTAATGGGAAAAAATATAATAAAATAAATGATTAGGTATGGAACCTATTCTTCCAACTAAAGTTTCTGCCATCTTCAGAACTTTTTCACTTTCTCAAACTGACACTCTGTCCCCATTCCCCTCCCCCAGTCCGAGGCAACCTCTCTCCTATTCTCTGTCTGAATTTACCAATTCCAGGCACCTTATGTGGACTTGTGCAGTGCCTGGCCTTCTAGCACCGGGTTTTTTGACTTAGTACAGTGTCTTCAAGGTTCATCTGTGTGGCAGCCTGTCATTCATTCTGCTTTTCTGTCTGTTTGCCTTCATCCCGGGGGAACTCAGTAGGGACCCTGTGGTCTCCTAGAGCTGTAGCTCTAGGGAGCTCTAGGGACCCTAGGGAGTCCTAGAGCTGTAGCTCTAGGGAGCTCTAGGGACCCTAGGGAGCCCTAGGGACCCTAGAGGGTAGCTCTAGGGAGCTCTAGGGACCCTAGAGCTCACACCCCACCGTGGCTTTAAAACCTTTAACAGCTCTGTGGGCTGAATTAGACCCATATTTGTGTGGGAGGGTCTGCCTGTCTAACATGGATATTTGTTGGGGTTTTTTGTCCCTTTTCTCAGAGGTATGGAATGTAGCCCCCACACACCCCCAATCCTAGGCAACATCTGGGGAGACCAGAAGCCAACTGCAGGGCTCAGCTCAGCAGCCTTGGGATCCCAGGGAGTCACTTCCTGCTGAATTCCAACGAAATGCAGGAGAAAACAAGGGGGCGAAATCTGGCAGGCTGTTAGAGGGAGAACTAGACTCCAGTTAAAGGCTCTTGATTGCGAGTGAGTGGAGTCTTGTGCCTCTAAAGGATTGTTGAAAGAAAACATCTGCATCCAGATGTTGCCAGTGCACACATTTTTTCATAGGTATAGAAATGCTAGATGTGCTGCCAGCTTCAGGAAGTAAAACAGGATTTTCAAGGTAAAACCTGTGAGAATATTTTCCCCCTCTGGGCTGAGGGTGATATAAGGAGCCTTTGTCCTCCCTCCTCCCTATCCATCATTGGTCCCAGCAGGGGGCCGTGTAGATCAGATGTGCCAGCCACTGGTACTGCAGCATGGCGCTATCTGCACCAGAAATGATCATCTTGCCGTCATTTAGAAAAATGAGGCTTGATGTTCACCGCCATCCCCTCTCTGTCCCCCAGGACAGCATGGGAGTCTGTTTAGACAATTACAGTCCCAAGTGAACCTACAGAGTATTTTTTCTGTTCTCTTATTCATAAAATGTTCATCTGGGGAAAAGAAGTAGTCTAGCCACAAGCAGTGATTTAAGAGGCTAAATCCAGTCTTTCTGGGAGGTAGGAGGTGAAGATTGTCTAGTATAAATTAAACTTGGTCTTGGAACTAAATTCTTCAGAAGAAATTGTTCACTTATTACGTGTTATGTTCTTAGTAAGCACATCCAAAAATATGGAAGTACCATTTCCCTTAAGAAAACTTTTCCCCTCACTAAAAATATTCTATTTGGAGTGCTAGAGCATCATAGTGTGGAAAAAAATTATGTAGTTCTCTGAAACTTGTGGATTCTCTTAAGAATGCATAGGTAAGTAAGTAGTCTTTTATGTTGTGGGGCAAGGAGCATTTAAGATAGAAGGTGGAAGAACCTCTTTAAGGGCAAGTCGGTAGAATCCAGCATAGTTCAGCCCACGTGTGTGCAGAGTAAATACAAAAAGCTGGACACACCCTAAACAGACTGTTTATCTGTTCTACAATGAGCCATACATAGCCATTAGAAAAGAACAAAGTAGCTATTGGTGATGAAAAGGGGGCTGGTATTCACTGACTATTTGCCACATAACAGGCCTTGCTCTAAAGGCTTTGGAAGTTATCTGTGCATATACCGTAATCTGATTACAATCCTCTTAGATATCTATTCCAGACCCATTTTAAGGATGAGGAAACTAAGGCATAAAGACGTTAAATAAATGACCACAGCTGTACAACTAGTAAGTGATCAGCTGGAATTTAATGCTTGTCTGGTTTCATAATCCAATCTCTTAGTCTCTGCACTGTAACTATGTGTTGTGAAAGGACCTATATCATTAGCTATTAGTAAGTGGGGGGAGGGGTGGAGCAGTACAGAGCAGAGTGTATAACATGCTATCATTTGCATAAGAAGAGGGGAAATGTATAGATATGTTTGTGGAAGTACAGAGCTGTGCTGTCCACAGAACTTCCTGTGAAGAGGAGGATGCTCTAGGTCTGCACTGTCCAAAAGGGTGGCCACTGGCCACATGTGGCTAACATGACAGAGAAACTAAATTTTAAATTTTATTTAAGCTAATTTAAATAGCCACATGTGGCTAGTGACTATTGTATCAGACAATGCATGATAAATATATATATATGGAGGAATGCAAAAGAAGCTGGTAAAAGGTCATTTAATCTTGTGGTTTTCAAACTGTACTTTAGAAAAAGCTCTGCAGGAACTTTAGTAGGACAAACTAGGTTCCATACCTAATCATTTCTTTTTTGTTGTTATATTTTTTCTTTTACCATTTGTCCCTTTTATAACCCCCACCACAATCACCACACTGTTGTCCATGTCCATGAGTCCTTTTTGTTTGATCCTTCTACTCCCTATCCCAAGCCCCCAGAGCTGCGAGCCTGCTGTTTCTGAGTCTATCTCTTATTTTGCATGTTAGTTCAGTTTTCTCATTAGATTCCACATATGAGTGAAATCATATGGTATTTGTCTTTCTCTGACTAGCTTATTTCACTTAGCTTAATGTTCTCTAGATCCATACACACTGTTGCAAAAGGTAAGATTTTCCTCTTTTTCATGGCCAAGTAGTATTCCATTTTGTAAGTGTCCCATAGTGGTTTTATCCACTCATCTACTGGTGGACATTTAGGCATCTTCCATGTCTTGGCAATTGTAAATAGTGCTACAATGAACATAGGGGTGCTTATGCTCTTTCGAATTAGTGTTTTGCACTTCTTCAGGTATATTCCTAGAAGTGGAATTGCTGGGTGATAGGACAATTCCATTTTTAATTTTTTGAGGTATCTCCATACTGCTTTCCACAGTGGCTGCACCAGCCTGCATTCTCACCAAAAGTGCAAAAGAGTTCTCTTTCTCCACATCCTCACCAGCACTTGTTGTCATGGCCAGTCATTTCAAAACCACTGATACAATCCAACGACTTCATTTGAGATGAAGAAACAAAAATTCAGAAAAGTTGAGTCACTATAGTCTTAGTCACACAGCTGCTCTAGTGACAGAGGAACATCCAGGACTAGGAGCTAGTCAAAATTTGGGTTGGGTTTTTCCTCCTTACAGTGATTTACATCTTAATTTTCCAAGGCTTTATTCAGTCATATTATCAGCTTTTTTAAAAAAGACAAAAAACAGACTTTTGCCTACAGTGTTTTCAGAACCACACCGTATCTTCAGTGCACTCTCTCTCTGCAGCCCAAACCACATCACACCTCCATGGTCCAGGCACAGAGTTGGTCTTGCTCTGCCTGCCCCACTGTGTGGTGAATCATACAGGCCAAGGACCGGGCTTCCTGTTTGTCTGCCCCTCAGCACGGTGCACAGAGAGGGCTTTGATGAACATTTGCTGGTTCTAATTATAAAGAGCCATGGTTGGGCTCTACTTTCAGCCTGGAGAGTTGACTCATTAGTGCAAATGGTTCATAAAATGGTTTCTTTACCATTTCCTAGGGTGACTGGTGCTATAGATAAACACTCAACTAGCTAGGAGAAGGGTGAGTTTTAGGGGTACTAACATAATCTGGAAAGTGGGTGATGGGGTAATTCTAGGATGAGTGGAACCACCAGATCTGGAAATTACCATTACCATTTTTAGAAAAAGTAAGCCAAGATAATGAGTGAAATTAATGAAAATGCAGTAATCAACTCAAGAGAAAGGCAGTAGAGAAAAGGAGGGGGAGGAAATTGTAGAAGAGTGTTTCTCCAGGAATCCGGAGCGTGGTCTGGGTCTGGGGGTGGAACCTGGCAGAGAATCTAGGGAGCTGAGCTGAGGGCAGAGACGCCTACTCACGGAGCTGCAGTGGAGGGCCCGAGTTCCCCTGCTCCATGCATGGTGCTGCGTCTTCAGTCCATATCATGGGCTGTGCTAGACCACAGAATGGCACCGGCATGGGTGTGGGCCCAACTGGGTGGTTCAGAAGGTGCTGGGCAACAGCAGAGTTGGAGTGATACTAGACCAGCCATCACCAGACCTAGGCCAGAGGCCCTTGGGGAGGAAATGTTGTGGGTGGGGGCTCTGTAACGTTACATGAAAAAGGAAGAAGCAGGAGAGATGTAGCTCCAGCCACTCTTCTGATGTCAGTATCCTTTTGAGTCTGTGTCCAGGAATAGGTTGTGCCATATCTGCCTGTGTGTTTTTGCAGACAGAGCAGCCCTCTCTCATTGGAAAGCTGTCATCTGTAGAGCATATTCCTGCTCTCTTCCTCCTTGTGCCTTACCACTCTGGTCTTTGCTGTGTATGCAGAGCAAAAGGTGGTCCTTTTATGGCCTTCTGGCCCACTCTTTCTCAAGTCTTAAACCTTCAGTTCTTTCAACGGAAGTACAAAGAAGGAAGAATTGTTGTTGTTTTTTGTTTTTTAACCCTAGAATGCACACCTTTATTACATGATCTTTTTTAAAAAATATATTTTATTGATTATGCTATTACAGTTGTCCCATTTCCGCCCGGCACACCACCTCCCACCCACATTCCCCCCCTTTAGTTCTTGTCCCTGTGTCATACTTATAAGTTCTTTGGATTCTACATTTCCCATACAATTCTTAGCCTTCCCCTGTCTGTCTTCTACCTACCATCCATGCCACATATTCTCTGTAACTTTTTCCCCCTCGCTCCTCCTCCCGCTCACCTGTTGATAATCCTCCATGTGATCTCCATTTCTGTGGTTCATTCCTGTTCTAGTTATTTGCTTAGTTTGTTTTTGTTTTTGTTTTTGGTGGGGTTGTTAATGTGAGTTTGCTGTCATTTTACTGTGCATGTTTTTATCTTTTTTCTTAGATAAGTCCCTTTAACATTTCATATAAGAACTTGGTGATGATGAACTCCTTTAACTTGACCTTATCTAAGAAGCACTCTATCTGCCCTTCTATTCTAAATGAAAGCTTTGCTGCATAGAGCAATCTTGGATGTTGGTCCTTGCCTTTCATGACTTGGAATACTTCTTTTCAGCCCCTTCTTGCCTGCAAGGTCTCTTTTGAGAAATCAGCTGACAGTCTTATGGGCACTCTTTTGTAGGTAATTCTCTCCTTTTGTCTTGCTGCTTTTAATATTCTCTCCTTCATTTTAATCTTGGCTAATGTAATTATGATGTGCCTTGGTGTGATCCTCCTTGAGTCCAACTTCTTTGGGACTCTCTGAGCTTCCTGGACTTCCTGGAAGTCTACTTCTTTTGCAGAATTGGGGAAGCTCTCCTTCATTATTTGTTCAAATATCTTTTCCATTTGTTACCCTTCCTCTTCTCCCTCTGGCACCCCTATAATTCAGATGTTGGAATGTTTGAAGATGTCCTGGAGGTTTCTAAGCCTCTCATTTTTTTGAATTCTTATTTCTTCATTCTTTTCTGATTAGATGTTTTTTTCTTCCTTCTGATCCACTCTATTGATGTGAGTCCCAGTTTCCTTCCCATCACTATTGGTTCCCTGTGCATTTTCCTTTATTTTACTTAGCATAGCCTTCATTTTTCCATCTAATTTGTGACCAAATTCAACCAATTCTGTGAGCATCCTGATTACCAGTGTTTTCAACTCTGCATCTGGTAGGTTGGCTATCTCTTCGTCGCCTAGTTGCATTTTTTTCTGGAGCTTTGATCTGTTCTTTCATTTGGGCCACTTCTTTTTTAATCTTGACGCGCTTGTTATGTAGTGAGGGGTGGAGCCTCAGGTGTTCACCAGGGCAGGGCAACCCAGTTGCTGGGTTGTGATGCTGTATGTGGGGGCGGGGTCCAAGAGGGAACAGTGGTGCTTGCTCTGCTCTCTGCCAGATTTCAGTCCCTTCTGCCACTTCCTCCAAGCAAACTGGGCCTTCCGGGTGCTGATTCTCAGTGCGTGGGTTTGTGTATGTTCTAGGATCCTGTGGGTCTCTCCAAGGAACTCTACTGTGAGGCCGTGAGTTTCTCCCGGTTCCTCAACCCCCCACAGGTGTTTTCAGTTGGTGTTGTGAGGCTTTATTTCCTCGAGCTGGAACCCTGGGTTGCACTGTCCGTCTTGCTCCCCACTTTCACCTGGTTTATCTGTGCGCAAATGTGGGACCACCCAGTCTGCCAGCTGCCTTGCACGCTGCACCCCTCCACAATCCGCTACCTTGCTGGGCCCGCCAACTGCCGCTTTGCCTCGAACCTTGTCTGTACGGCTGCCTGACTCTGCCCCTCCTGCTGGTCTGGATGAATGTGTCTACTTTAACTCCTTGGTTGTCGGGCTTCCATACAGTTCAATTTTCTGTCAGTACTGGCTGGTTTTTGTTTTTAAATTGTTGTCTCTATTTTGGTTGTAGCGTGTCTACCTATGCCTCCATCTTGCCCGGGAGTCCCGTTTTTTTTTTTTTAACATGAACTTTAAAGGAAGGAGGGTGGAGGATTTATTTGCCTTTCTGGGCCTTAATTTTCCTCAGGTAGAACTCCAGCTCCTTGCCTTGCAGCACGTAGCCATCTGCTTGGCCACACTGGCTTGCTCTTGAAGCAATGCATGCAAGAGGCTTGCCCTGCTGGAACTGCTCCTCCAGAAGACAGCTGATTTTGGCATTCTTTTTCCTTTCATCATATTTCTTCTGAATTTACTTTGATCTTTTTTGTTTGTTTAAAATCTTTTCCTCTTCAAGAGTCAACTTGGTCCTCTTCTTGGGGCCCAGGGGATGTGCACAGTGGGGTTCGTATCACTGTTGGTGCAGTGTGGTGTCAGTGAGCACGTGCAGTTCTTTATAAGTGTCTTGGTGTGGACCAGTTCATTGTTGGATGCTTTGTAGACAACATCAACAATCCTTGTTGTGTGTGTACAACAATCTAAGCCCCAGGAGAAGTTGCCCACATCCAGCCTCAAGGTTCAGTACTTCTTGCTGCTTCCTCACACATGAACAGTGTGTATGCATCAGGGGCCAATCTTAGTGTTGGCAGCAGGGCACCCCGCTCATGTTTTCACTTCTTGTGATAGGGCTTCCTCTTGCCCCGGTCTCGTGGCGCTTTTGCCAGTTGTTCCAAGAGATGCCCATGGCTTGACGCTGGCTGGAAAGAGACAGAAGAATCATTTTTAAAAAGTAAGTTATTCCACCTGGCTGGCGTAGCTCAGTGGATTGAGCGCGGGCTGCAAACCAAAGCATCGCAGGCTGGATTCCTAGTCAAGGCACATGTCTGGGTTGCAGGCCACGGCCCCCAGCAACCGCACATTGGTGTTTCTCTCTCTGTTTCTCCCTCCTTTCCCTCTCTAAAAATAAATAAATGAAATCTTTTTTAAAAAGTAAGTTATTCTATTAAGCTCTGTTCCAAATTGGAATTTTAATTAAATTCCAATTAAAATCCCAAGAGGATTTCTTTCTTTTTGAACTTAATTTAAAATTCATTTAAAACAAACAAGAATGGCCAAGAAAATTTTGTAAAAGAGTAATAATGAAGGTGATTTGCTCTAGTAATTGTGAATATGCTATGAAGCCAGAGTAGAAAGTCTCCTACCTCATCACCCACTCACCCCCTCAGGTTTTCCAGGATGGACAACCCAAACAGTGCATTAGACCTGAACGTGGTTCCTGTATTTAAGAGTGTTAAAGATATTTCATTAACTAGATTGAGTAGGGCCATGTTTTTAAAAAATCTTAATAGATAAGCAAAAATTTTCAGATTTGATGAAATAAATGATTAAAGCAGTAATACAATAGGATCCTAAGAGGAAAGGAATTTCAAAGCAACTCCATAGTTTTTGCTTGAGGATATAAAAGAAGTAAAGTGAAAGTGAAGTAGCTTGCCTCAGAAGTTAACTGTAGCTGTGTAACAAACTACAGCCCTGTCTGTTTTGTTCACATGTCTGCTGTTGAGGCCTGACTCCTCCTCTCTGCTCCATCATGTCCAGGGCCTCACATGGCTAGAAGCTAGACCAGTCAGTCTGGCCACTCTCTTTTCAGAAAACCTCTGCCCTTGGCTAGCATGGACTCCCACACACTTCAGGAGCCTGAAGTTTCCCAGGGAGTGGGTTTCAGGAGCTCTGGGAAGATGCTTAAAGTTTCCCATGACTTAGACTTGGGAGACCCAAGTTACTTCCTCTACCTTCATGCAAATTATTACAGCCAGCTCAGATTCAAGAGGAGACTTAGATTCCACCTCTCAACTGGAAGATATCAGAGAATCTCTAGCTATCTTTAATCTATCACACAAGGAAAAACATGTTAAGATTTCTTGCCTGCCCTCCTAGCACATTCTTCTTTTTTCCTCATTGGTTTTAGAGAGAGGGGGGAGGAGGGAGAGAAACATCAATGGAAGAGAGAAGCATCAATTTGTTGCCTCCCATAGGCTCCCAGACCAGGGATCACACACATCTGCGCCCAATCTGGGGATCAAACCTGTAACCTTTCAGTTATAGGATGACACTCCAGCCAATTGAGCCACACTGGTCAGGGCTGTAGTGCCTTCTTAATTGCAATTTCTTCCCTTATCTATAACCAAGTCTTCACTCTTCTTCCTCAGAAATTTTTTTGGGAAAATAATACCCAAGAAGGCATTACTCCAGGATCTAGTCCAAAATAGAAACATACAATTATTAAGATTCTTATTTACTCATTACAGAACAATGTGTGATGTCATTAATATTTTTAATAATATATTATTTTTCCTAATTGTAAAAGTAATACATGGTCATTGTGGAAAAATTGGAAAATATGCCCAAAAAAGAAGATGAAGAAATAAGTTAAATGTTATGTCACGTAACTGGGCCCCTGTTTCTGGCCTACTGAAGTCTTGTTCTGTTCTGAATCTGTCCATTGTTGTTCTTCACCCCACCCGGATTGCCTCCACTTAGCTGGTGATAATGTAGAAAAGAACAGGACCAGCCTTCTACGTTGACATTTATCCAATAATGAGTGAAAAGCATCAAGTATCTGAAACATATGCATATAGCAAACTCATCAAAATCAGAACATCAGTTTTTCCATCAGCTTCATAAGATTTACAGATTAGAAACCTGAGTTAAAGATTTTTTTAAATGAAAATTACCCGCCCCCCGCAAAGGTTTACTTAGTTTAATTGATAGACAAGTAGGATGTTTTTAGTTCTCCATTCTGACTAGTGATGGCTACAGTAAACATTCTTTTTTCAGACATATTTTAAAAAATGTATTGATTTAAGAGAGAGAAACATTAACTTATTCCATTTATGCATTCATTGGTTTGATTCTTTTTATTTTATTTTATTTTATTTTATTTTATTTTATTTTTTTAGAGAATAGGGACAGGAGAGAGGGAAAGAAACATCAATATGTGGTTGCCTGTTGCATGCCCCCTGCTGGGGACCTGGCCCACAGCACAGGCATCTGCCCTGACTGGGAATCAAACTAGCAACCCTTTGGTTTGCAGGCCTACACTCAATCCACTGAGCCACACCAGCCAGGGCCATTGGTTGATTCTTGTATGTACCCTGACCAGGGATCAAAACCTCCACCTTGGCACATGGGGATGGTGCTCCAACCAACTGAGCCACTTGTCCAGGACCAAATAAACATTCTTATAGGTATGTCTTTGGGCAGATGTATGATGGTTTTCTCTAGTCTAGATACCCAGATATGAAATTATTTGGTCAAATTGTGTTTTCTTTAAAAAATGCACCCAGTTGTCTTCCTAAAAGTTTATACAAATTTATATTCCCATCAGCCAATATAAGAATATGTATTTCCCCACATTATCATTAACTCTGTGAATTAACAGTCTTTTTAATTTTTGCCAAGCTGTTGAGTTTTGTTTTGTTTCTGGTGAGACTGAACACCTTTTTATATGTTTCCAGCTACTTGTGTTTCCCTGCAGGGCATCACTGGTTCAGTCCTCAGGCAGCTTTCACCTGAGTTGTTTCTTTTCTTCTTATTGGTTGTAGAAATACATTTTGGTATTAGTAATTTGCCATATATACGTATATATATTACTTTTAATTTTTTGTCATACAGAAATTTAACTTTATATGGTTGATTTTCTCAATCCTTTTCTAGTGCTTTTTTGCATTTTATACCTGAGATGGCTTTCTTTTCTCAAGATTATAAACCTATTTATCTATGTTTTCTTCTAATCATGTTTAACTTCAGTTTTTAAATTTATCCATCTGGAAGTTATCTCTAAAATAACTGGTAGCACAGGAGTAATTTTCAACAGAAGGGAAGCCCACAAGGTGGTCCCCCTGGTCACTAGCTCTCTGCTTGGGAACAATGTGCATATCACGGTACAGGGACCTGGAGTTTAGTCTGAGCCCAGCTGTCCACTGAGCAGAGGAGGTATGACCACAGTGGCAGGCTGTGGGACCGGGTGTCAAGAAGGAAGAAGCAATGCAGAGAGAGGGCCCATGGTCCACATGTGGGTCTCTGTGAGTCCATGGGGAAGGGCTTGCTGGCTGTATGCAGGGATGCACTATTCAAAGTTTACCAGATAGCCTGAAATCAGGTTGCAGATACTGAAATTGGGTAGGTGCAGATGGCTGCCCTGGGCAAGGAATGAGCACTGAATCCCTGTCCAGAGAAGGTTGAATAGGCAGCATTAGCTAAGATTCTAAGTGAACAGATTTATATGTGCATGTGCTCTGTATTTTTTCTCACCATATCAAAGTAAGTTTGGTCCTTCCAGGATTCTCCCTACACATGCTGAACTGTAATGAAGAATGAGCTACTTTTATCCTCTATGATCTTCACATTGTTATGTTGCCCCTAAATAAAAAACAGGGTCTGTTTCCACAGCAGTGACTATAAAGAACCAGCAAGAAAAGCTCCAAAGGTCCTGGGAATGAGCATGTTTAGGTCACACTGTGCCCATGACTGACTTCCCAAGGAGTGAATGGACTGCATTTTCTAAGTAGTCTCCTGCCTTCTTCCCAGAAGCTTTTCTTTTTTCTTTTTAACTTTTTAAAAAACTTTTGCATTCAGTGCACACAGAGTCAACCTGTTCATAGAAATCTGATGGAATAACCCAGCAAGCCTCAGAGGAATGGAAGAGGTGGTAGGAACGAGGTCATACCGTTGCAGAGTCCCGCAGAGGTCTCCGTGCAGTGCAGCACAGGACGCAGTTCAGTGTGCACCCTGCAGCTCTCTCCCCAGCGCTTAATGTTTCACCAGATGTTGGTGTTGCCAGGCAACAAAGGCAAATGAAATGGACTTTCTAGAAGCAAACATTGTGGATGGTTGAGTTTTGCTTTGCTCCGTCCCACGGTCTTAGTTGAAAATGCTACCTCTGCATTCACCCCTTAGAGCTTTATTTGTCTACAGTCTCAACCTTTCCAAGAGAATATTTTTAGATGTTCGCTAGAGTTGGGGCTTTTAGCTTCCCATGGACTCTCCAAGGTATTCGCTTGTGTCAAATTCTGCACCAAGGAGGACAAAATTCTTTCTTACAAAATTTTCTTCTAAGTGTTCCTAGATACTTAACTTATTTTGGAGATGCCTGGAATGTTACCTTTTTTATTTCTAAGACTTCTTTCCCCCAGAACGTTCTCTCACTCAGAAATATCTCTGAAGTATTTATATCCTAGAGAAAGGTAAAGATCATTTTCAATGAGTAATCACCATCTCCCTCGGGAAAATAATGGGTAAGTTTCTTTTCACTGTTCCTCTGCTTTTTCTTCCAAGGAAATCTTGTGCATGAATTCCATAATGTTTTCACTCTTTTTAACAGCCACAGTTCAGTCCCTTGACACAATCAGGGTCTGTCAATCTATCTATCTCTTTTCTGCTTTCCCTCTTCCCTTCTTCTCCCTCTCTTCCTTCATCCCTCTTTCTTTCTTTCTCCCCCCTCTCTGTTTCTTTCTTGCTTTCAACATGCAAGTGCGCAGCTCACTGAAATTTCAGAAAGTGAATAGACGGCTGCAATCAGCGCCCAGGTTTAGAAACACAGTATTGTCAGCACCCAGAATCCTCCTGCCCCCTTCTTGGTGTGAACCTCCAGTCCAGGAAAACGATGGTCCTGGTCAGTTTCATTCAGGAAAATAACTGGAGACATGTCCTGTAGAATGCTTTGTTGGCCTTATTTCACTTTCCTCTAAGTTATTCCCTTGATGAGCTCCTAAGATTCAGCTGAATGATAACTAGGAAAAGAAGGATATCGTATTAACACCCTCGGGTGGGGGTTTGTGTTTCTCACCTTCATTTTTGTCCTGTGTTAGAAGCTGCAGCTATGAGCATGGAGGACTGTTGCCCACCAGCTCAGTGAGACGACACCACACATTAGCATGTGAGCACCATCCTGCCATGGTTTCCTTTACCTCTCTGGTCATCGTGGTGTTGTTACTGGACAGGGGCCTGGCCAGCAGTGGGTCTGTCGAGGCCAGCTGTAGTGTGTGGGTTCTTGACTTCGCGTCAGAAAGATTTCTCAACACAAGTCCAGGTGACTATGACGATACAGTTACTGAAGCTGGAGATAGTGAAACAAGGAAGGACTTAGCATAGAAGAAGCAACAGGGAAGCCCAGGCAGGGCTGGCTGAGCTCCTTGGGAAGCCAGAGAAAAGAGGGCCTTGGGGACAGGTTCAGGGGATCAGCCTGGGACAAGCCACTGCTGCCCACTGCCTTAGAGTTTAGGAGATACGTGCTTGTGAGCAAAGAAGTCTAGGGCTTGGGGGTGGGGAACGGGTGTTGGAGAAGAAGGGAAAGGAAATAGCATGGTTCTGGCTGCTCCCCAGAAGGAGAGCACACACACTGACTCCTTTGTCTTGAGCCTTTTATCCCCTTGCAAGCAGGAATTATACGGGAGGTCTCAGGGGAGGATTTCAGTAGAACATTCATCACTTCTCCAGGTGTGTCCTTTTAGGGTCCTGGTCTCCACTGATGGGTCAGTGACTGGGCAGGGGTCTTCAGTCATGGCATCTGATCCTAGTGTTGCCCACCTGATTTTGCTGCTTTTCTGGGCCTGGAGCTGAAACACAACTGAGGACTAGATATTGTTTCCAGGGAGGAGAAGCCTGGAGAGGGGAGATTGCCCTGGGGCTGAGGTCCTTGCTTTCTCAGTTTTGCCCCTGCCAGACACTGGGGACCTTCTGCCCTGATGATATCTGCCCTGGCTGTGAATTACTCAGCCATTGTGTTCAGCTGTCTGTCTCAGTTTCCCTAGTCCACTGGGCAAGGAATTTCAGGGTCTTCTTATAGTCCTGTCTCAGTGGGACTGGATTGTAGCCCACATTGCTGGGACCCACACACCCCACCTGGATGCTTTTCCAGTCCAGGGAAACCAGCCTCCCAGTACATGGGTAGATAGCACTGGGCTGCTGTTCACACTCCTGAACTGCCACATGGCCCTGTCTGCAGGACCTTCTGGGAAAATTGCTGGCCCTGATGAAGCCCAGGTTTCTTTAATACTTGCAGCCCCTTCCCTTGCTCAGTGGCTGTCTACTGCCATTCGTGGCTCCCCATATCTTCCCTGGATCTGCTGCTGAGAGTCCAGAGCACCACTCAGGCTCTGGCTGGACAGGTGCACAGATAAGCAGTAATCGAATGACATGAAAGGAAGATCTGATAAAGCAGGAGTCAACTCACCTCCTTACTGACTCGTATGAAAAACACGAGCAGTGTAAACCTGTGCTGCCTCCCCAGCTCCTCTTTCACTCCAGTGCACCTCCCAGCTCCTGGATGGAGCCTAGTGAGCAGTAACAAACCACTTTATCATAATGATAGCAGCAAAAGCAACCACGGAGGCTTGTACAGTGCTTTGCAAGTTGGTCTTCATCATCTTATGTGAGGTATCATAAATATACACACATTTCAATTGTTCAGCCAGCTGTGTTGTATTGGGAATTACTGATACTCCCATGTTCAAATAGGATTATGAACACTTTCAAATGACACCCAGGGAACTAGAATTGGGATTGTTCCACTCAGAAGTAAGAAGGGCACATTTTTTATTTGATAGCAATATGTTCTTGGAATGACTATAATATTACAAATTATAGCTGGCTGCCTTCCATCTCTACCAGTGTCCGAACAATTTAAAGTCTGAAACATAGTGAATGCAGGTTACATGGAAGAGAGGTGTTTCCTGCCCTAGATGTTAGATTTGATGACCAAAGTAGCTTGGGAGTGTCTCTTTGTTCTTACATAGCTTTGCTTGGTCTCACTGCAGATGCGAGTCTGCACTGCAGTGTGTCTGTCCTGATGTGTTGGGCTCTCTGAGCTCTTCTGAGCGCTCCTCAGCTTGTAGGTCATTTTGATTGATCTTTTCAACCCTGGCTTTTATCTCACCAGATTTTATATCTGAGAGAGTAATTTTAGCCTATTACTCATTTATACTTACAGATCAAAAACTATTCTTAAGTGGCAGTTAACTAAAATATTGGACTCTCCTTGGGGTCCTTTTGGCCTCTTAAAGTGCCTCTAAAAATTGTGCAAGTAAAAAAATGATGTCTTATATCCTACATAGTGCAAGAGATACATGTATAAAGTGTTTTCAACTTTAGAAAAAAAGATTTATCAAGCTATAAGCTTTAGGTATAAATCTGTGAAGGAATGAAGGCAAGGGGGAAGAGGAAGAGAGAGAAGAAAGAAGTAAGGAAGGACATTTTTCACAGGACATGCACTTTTCAAGTTTGACAAGACTGGACCTTGATCCTAACTCTCATACCACTGCTATTTCTTTTTGCTTCAGCTTCCTCACCCACAAGCTAGGTACAACACCACTTCTCTGTGCAGTTCTGAGAATTAAATGAGAAAATGCACAGTATCAAAGCCACAGCATTGATACTCAACAAATGTCACTTCCTGTATTACCAGCACCATTTAAGGGAGAGTTACTTAAGGGACCTTGATCTTGTCCCTGGAGCATTTGGCTTCCTGTCTAAAGTGTGGCCTTCCTCTTGGGCATGGCATTGCCTGTGCCTACGTTGCCTTTCAGAAGAAGGCTGTCTGGTTGGGGCCGGGCCTGTCCATGCAGGTGCCCAGTCACCATGAACGGTAACCAGATATAAAGTCTTGCTCTCCTTCCCAAAAATCACAGGCACTATAGGTCTGGATGGGTTTGGAAATGGGCTCGGTCTCTTAAGAGCAGTGGAGCCAATTCCCTTGGCAGCCTGGCCTGCTTCCCACACCCCCAACCCAGGCTCTGCTGTCCACAGTGTCTGGTTCCAGTGCTCAGGACTGCGAGCAAACTGGGCATGTTGTAGCCCCCACCTGGTATTTCCTCTGCTTTTGTAAACATACAAACCTCTTCAGAAACTAGAAAATGAAAGTGTTCCCCATTTCCAAAGCACCCTGTAGGCCTCATCAAATAGCTGTTGGACCAAAAGAGACTTTTGAAGCCAAAATTCCAGATGATCAGCTTACTAGGAAGCCCAGCTCTTATACATTCACTCTGACACTGAGCCAGGCCCCTTCCAACAAGGTCATTCTCAGGTTTTTATGTAACGCAGATGCTTAGCAACTCTTAAAATTTGGTTGTGCTTGAGTCATGAAAACTGTATGAAGGGACGTTGTTACAGTTGTATGTCTCTTCCTGCCAGGTAGCCTCCCCTGGGTAAATGTGGTTGCAGCAGGTTAGAGAACAGGCACATTACTGCAAGCAGGTGCTTTAGGGAGGTTCTGTGGTCCACAGGATCATCGTGAACCCAGGTGGAAGCGAAAAGAGGTTTGATAGCAAAGACCCTAATGCCCATGGGGCCTGGCTTCTTGGCGTGTCTGTTTTTTAGGTGAGTGGTGTGTGCGACGTGCAGCACCACCCCTACCCCCTCTGGCCTCAGTTTCTTTACTGTAAGCTGGAGCTTTTGACTTCATCTTTCTGGGCCATAATAGCTCAAACTGATGCTGAGGGAGCCTAGATAAAAAGCTCATACAAGATTAGAGGCTATTTGCATCTAAAACCCTCAGGAAACCTCACAGGAAACACATTGTATCACATTTCTTATTTCACATTTCTGTCTGCAGTTTACACGCACACTCAGGGAATTCTATAACGTCTCCCCTGAACCCCCTTGCAGCTGAACCTCATGCCCTGCTCCTCTTCACACTTCCTTCCGCCCATGGCTTCTGGTACAGATGCCTCCCCGCCTTTTCAGGGCAGTGAGCATTTTACCGAGGAGTGCTGCATGTGGCTTGGGCACAAGGAGGGAGAAGCAGTCAGTGTCCACTGCTCCAGAAAAGACAGGCCGTTCACCACCTCTCTGCACCTTGGCTGGCTTTGCCAGCTTCCTGCTTCCCAGGATGGGGTGTCCGGAGGAGGAGGAAGACCTCACTGCCTCCCAGCGCCCAGTGGCTGTGGAGAGAGTAGAGAAGGAGCCCCACACTTTCCCATGTCCTCTGACCAGACCAGAGGGGCTCCGACTCAGCCCTAAGTGGGTGTCACTTCTGCAGGCTCCACCTGGCCCTGCCCAGACTGTGTCAGTGCATTTACACAGCCACGATGGCACCCTGCCTGACTATTAAAGAGTTAGTGGGCTTTGGAACTGACATTTCATTTGGGACATTATCATTTGGGACAAGCTCTGTGAATCAGGGAAGAAACTCCTGCTGGGATAAGCCAAGTCAGGGAGAAAGAAGCAGGAGGGGGAGGTGTGCAGATGTGAGAGGGGGAGGTACACTAGAGCCACAAGGAGCCCAAGGCACTGGCAGGATCCGCCATCGCCATAGGCTGCCATATAAAGTTGGACGTGGGTTTCTTCCTCATGATTTACCAAGTAGCTTCCAGCGTCCCTGCCTGTCCCAAAGGGACAGCTCCTTTCCCCCAGTGACCCTCATGACCCCAGTGTTAGGGGTGCCAGCAGGGTTTTCTCCTGCTGAGAAGCCTTCACACTGTGGACAGAAGAGGGAGGTCAAGGGGCAAACCATGAGAACGGCCCCGTAGGTTTTCATGATCTTTTTGTTTTGGTCCAACTGTTGTTGATCGGCGCTGTACCTGATGATGATGGTGGTTATGATGATGGTGATGATGATGAGTCTTCCTTGGTCAAATAAGACTGGGAAATCCTAGACAGAGCTTATCAGATGGGTTAATTTGATAATAAGGCTCCCAGAGCCTTTAATATACCAGCCAGAAATTCCTTAGTGTTTTGAGGTTTAAAGGCCCCTTTTCAAGATTTGGGCAACACCAGGCTGTTCCTGGTTCCAAAATTAAATGTACGCCCTGCAGACTTGAGTAGTTTCCTGTCTTGCATTACAGCAAGCCCGAAGATGGATACCCATTTTCCCACAGTCTCATTCCTATTCTGTTACTGTGCACAATGGATAATTAACACTGCTTTCCCCCCCACAGAACATTGACATTACCAATTTCAGCAGCAGCTGGAGTGACGGCTTGGCCTTCTGTGCTCTCCTGCATACCTACCTGCCCGCTCACATCCCGTACCAGGAGCTGAACAGCCAGGAGAAAGTGAGTCCCTGCCCGTCACCCTGAGTGTTCTCCAGAACTCGGCCTGGTGGGGTGGGGATTAGAGACAGAAAGTAGAAATGAGGATGTTGGTACCAGGTACAGATAACTGCTGAGTGTGTGGCTGTACTACAGGGCCCCACCCTCAGTAAATGCTTCTCAGGGTCACTTCTCAACAGAGACCTTTGTTACCTAGGAAAACATAGTGAAGACCCGCTTACATGGCCACTGAGAAGTTCCTGTCGCTCGTTTTCCAGAGAAAGTCCTAACGGAATCTGACCTTCATGGTATGGAGACCTTGGCCCCCTTTTTCCAAAGTCTTCAAAGAACCAACAAACATCACGAAAGAGTTCCCTGCTCAAATACACTTGGGAAACAGTACTTTCTGTCATATTTTTAGAGATTGGCTGTGCTCGTTGGTGCAGTCGGGGCTTTAGGTCCTTCATTAAAGACTCTTTGTGGCCCCATCTGCCCTGGCATAGATCACATCTACCAAGCCTTCTTTTTTGAAGTACCTGCAACAGGAGTTGGCAGACCTGTCCTGTTAAGGGCGAAATAGTGTACTCCGTGGGTCTCAGTTATGGCTCAAGTCTACCATTGGAGTGCCCAAGTCATCATGGGCAATGTGGGCAGGCTGTGTTGCAACAAAACTTTATTTATAATAACAGGCTGCAGGCCAGATGCAGCCCACAGGCTCAATTGTCAAAACACCAACCTGGAACACCTTGAAGAATCCTGTTGCACAGTGTGCTTCGGAAAACGCTTGGTGGTCTCTGCACTCATTCATCCAACGCGCATTTCCTGCTGAGCTTCATGAGCAGTAATACAGACAGCAGGGAGCAATGCAGACATATTCTCCACCCTCATGAGACAGTCAATCAGCAAGTGAGAAACCTGTAAGGAACATGATAAACACACTTATAAACCATGGGAGGGCCATGAGACAGTGCGGTAACAGTGAACAGTGGGAGGATGATTCAGATGAGGAGCTTGAGGAGGTCTTCCTGAGGAGACATGACTTCACCTGCATCTAAAGAAAGAACATGAAGGGCCCAGCAGTGCTTGGAGCTAAGGGGAGCTTTCCAGGGTTGGGAAGCACAGAGCAAGAAGACACCTTGATGCAGTCCAGGCCACAGAGGCAGGCCAGCTGCCTGAGGTGCATGAGGGTGGGCAGGGTGTAGGTAGACTAGAGCCTGCAGGGCTCCTGGGTGTCACTCTGCTGCTAGAAGTTAGCATTTTGCTCCAGGTACTATGGGAAGTCGTTGAAGGAGTCCAGTCTATGAAGAGACACTATTCCTATTTTTCAAAGATCTCTGGCTGTTTTGTGAAACAAAATGAATTGGAAAGAAAACAAGATTGAAACAAGCTACCAGCTGGGCAGCTGTTTGGAGTGGTCACTGTGAGAACTTGGTTTCTCCAGCTTCACCCATTAGCTGGGGTGGTGATTTTACAGCAGGTCTATCTGTGGCCCACTGTAGTGTGTGGTCTCTTAACTTCATGTAGGAAAGATTTCACAACATGAGTCCAGGTAACTATGAGGGTATGGTTATTAAAGCCGAGCACAGTGAAACAAGGAAGGGCTTAGTATAGAAGAAGCAACAGGAGAGCCCAGGCTGGGCTGCCTGAGCTCACTGGGAAGTCAGAGAAAAGGGGCCCTGGGAAGAGCTTCAGGGGGTCAGCCCTGGTTGAGCTGCTGCTGCTCATTGTTCTAGAGTTTGGGAGACAGACAGGTGTGCCTGTGAAGAAAGAAGTGGGGGAAGAAGGGAAGTGAAATGGCACCGCTGCTCCCCATAGAGAACACATGAGGGCTGGGTCCTTTGTCTTGAGGCTTTTATTTCCCTCTCACAGGCGGGAATTTTAGGGGAGGTCTCAGCAGAACATTCATCAGTTTTCTAGGTGGGACCTTTTAGGGTCCTGGTCTCCACTGATTGGTCAGTGCCAGGGCAGGGGGTTGTTAGTTATTGCATAGGTTCTGGCATCGCTCACCTGGTTTTGCTGCTTTTCTGGGCCTGGAGCCGAAACACAACTGAGGTTGTGTTTCAACCTAGATGTTGTCTCCAGGGAGGAGAGGCCTGGGGAGGAAAGGTTACCCTGGAGCTGAGGTCCTCATTTTCCCCATTTTGCCCCCTGCCGTGCACTCAGGGGCCTTCCCCCCGTGACTGTCTGCACCTGGCTATGAAATGCTTGGCCATGCTGTGTTCAGCTCTCATCTCAGTTTCCCTAGTCCACTGGCCAAGGAATTTTCCTGTCTTCTCGCTACCCTGTCTCAGTGGCAATGTGTATAGGAAGATATTCGAAATATGTCTTGGAAATAGAGTCAGCTAGACTTAGTGACTGAGTGGTTGTAGGGGAGGGTCCGAGGAAAGAGTCAACAGTGACTGCAGGTGTCTGGCTTGACAGGACCATTTTCTGAGATGGAGAAGGAATAGGTAGATATCTTTAAAAGTTCTATTTTGATTATCCCACATTAAAATAAATAGTCCAAAGAATGGTTATGGCACTGATGGTGAGAATAACTAAACAAAGGGATTTAATTTTTTAGAGTGTGTGTTAGGATTCTCCATAGAAACAGGAATTGCCTCACATAATTGCAGAGACAGAGAAATTCAGAATGTGCAGGACAGGTTGGCAGTCTGGAGACACAGGAAAGAACCGATGCTGCAATTCGAGTGTGAAGGCAGTCTGCTGCCGAATTCCCTCTTCTGAGGGAGAGATCCATCTTTTTTATTAAGGCTGTGAACTGATGAAATGAGGCTCACCCACATTATGGAGGGTATTTTGCTCTACCCGAAGTCTACTATTGTAAACATCAATCTCATTTTTAAAATACCTTCACAGATTGTGTCTCAGCCTTTGGGCTAAGACCAAGTATAGTATCTGTTGTTATCAGTTTAAAAATACCTTCACAGAAACATCTAGAATAATGTGTGGCCAAATATCTGGATACCGTGGCCTAGTTAACCATCACAGCGTATTAAAATTTCACAGCACTTTTCTATGTGGGTTATTAAACATTTGGAAAACAACAAATGAATTCTGTTTTGAACTGTGTTAAGATGTCTATGAGGTGTACAGGCAGCAAGGTCAGGCAAGCAATTGGATAGCAAATTGGGAGTTCAAAGGGAACTCAGAGCTGGAAAGACAGATTTGGGGTCTTCAGTGACTAGATCCACAATACCCGAACTTCATGAAATGCTGGAAATGTTCTGTATCTGTGCTGTCTAGTCTGGTCACTACTGGCCACATGGACTCTTGAGCACATAGAATGTGGCAAGTGTGACTGAAGTTTTGAATTTTTTATTTTGGTTACTTTTCATTTAAATAGCCATATGGCTACTATATTGGATAGGATAGACATAAGCAATATTTAAAGCCTTGAGACAGAATGCACCAAGCCTCTAATCATGCAGTTGGTTCCCCTGGCCACCACCCCATCCTGCAGTTTTCTAGGGGTTTTCCAAAAGACACCTGCCTCACCTTGATCACTCTGAAGTCATCCCTAAAGACAAAACCCAAGTGTTATAACAAAAGATGCCCCTGTGGCTCTAATATAAGAATTTACAAGGGCTTTAGGGGCTTCATGCCAGGAACAGTGGACAAAGACCAAATAAGATTTCTTATAACAAATCACAGTACCACAGAGGCATAAAGAAAAGACCAAGGAAGAAACCTTGAAGATTCCAGTGCTCGTTTCAGTGGAAGGTTTGACCCAGCAAAGAGAGGCAGAAAGGAGCAGTCAGCCCAAGCCCAGCAGTGACCTTGGCCTTCCTCTCCTTCCTGCCCTTTCCACTCTTTGGTCTCTGCCATTTCCATCTGACATTACCAAGGTAATTCAGTAAACAATGGGCATAAAACAATTCAAAATAATCAGAAGACCTTACTAAAACTAGTAAGTGTAAGTCTCTGCACTGATACACACCCTGTCTAAAGCAGGTGTCTTTGTGAGAGTGTGAAGTATCTGTCTACACTCATGCAAATACACCTGGGCTCTTTGTCCTTCAGTCAATAAGGATCTGTTGGAAAATAATGAGCCTAAAATGTTTGTTTTTACACTTTGATGTTGTGAGCATGCTTTCCGGGGCCTAAAGCTGCACCGTCCTGCTCTGCATGCCCAGTGATCCCTGCACACCATGCACAGCCAGCTTCCAGGGACCTGCTGCAGCCATGGAAATGTTCTGTTAGCACAAACAGACCACACAATTTACTCACTTCCCATTGTCCTCATGGTACCAGCAGGGTTGAAATTCTTCTCCATTGTCAGTAATGTTGTCATCAGGGAGCACCTAAGTCAGATTGTGAGTCTGTGAAGAGGTGAAGGAGTCAGATCCAGATCGCTGGAATTTCCATTTTCAGGCCTCTATGGCTTCATAGCCTCCTTGTTAGCTGGAGTTGGGTCTATGTCCTAGAGCCTTGGACTCTGTCTGCTGGTTACCACCTGCTCCCACCCCACCCTGAATGCCCCCCTCCCCACCCCCAGGGAGCACCTGCTTCCTGCACGCCCCTGTGTAGATGCAATCGGGTGGAATGAATCTTCACTGTTTCCTGATGTATGATGAGCATGCTTGAGCAACGCTTCCAGTCAGTGTGCTGAGAGAAACTCATACATGTCAGAGTCATAGATAAAGGTTTTCAGAATGGCATGTAAGCAGTGTCATATGGAGCTTGTGCAAGAGGCAGCACAAGGTGATCTACCCTGAGAAGAGAGGGTGAAGGAGGGCAGCTCTTCCTGAAAGAGGCACACATGAGGTCTGTTTTAAGGGGAACTAGGTAATTTGAGGGAAATGCACCCCTTTGCCATTGTTAGGGTGAGTGAAACTGTCACAGGTGTGCACAGGTGTGCACAGGTAACCAGGTTCTTAGTGATCGAGGACAAAGAATTGAACCGAACACACAAAGTTTATAGCATAAAGAAAGAGGGGAGGTTTATTAAGTGATAGTACACACCACAGGACACAGGAGTGAGCCAGCTCTGAGCAGAGGAAAAAAAAGGGACACGTGGGCTGGGGGATTCTATTCTTATAGGGGCAGAAGCCCCCCCTGCTAGTCTTTGGCGGGCTTTTTCCTGCGCAGGTACAAGGAGTTGGATTTCAAAGCTACTGCACATGTGTGGTTTCCCATGACTTTCTTGATTGGCTACTGGAGAAGGGAGTCCCACAATGTTATTTCATTATAATGATATTATAATGAATCAGGGAGTAGCGCGCAGGCGCATTCTATGATTCAGAGTTATCCCAGAAAACAGGAACAACCCGTCTTAGGGGGTCTTTGTCATGTATAGATGTTTTCTACCTCAGCCCTGCGGGGTCTCTGGAGCTTCCTTCCTGACTACCTCCTGCCTCAATGCCTAGCCCCTGCCTCAAGAGCCTTGTTCTGGCAAGATCTCAGTGTGGGGCGGGGTACCAATACATCAAACAGGGCACCAAAAAAAGAGGCCTATGTGTGTAAACACCCACTCAAGTCAAAATCTAAAAATTGCATGATGCAGCCCAGAAAGTTCAGAAATCATGATCTCTTCCTATCACTATGGACATAATTAAACCAAGTGAGATTGACATCAGTATTAAGTAGGGAATCTCTGGTAAAACTAACAAGGATATCTTCTAAGACACTAAAGAGATACACAGTCAGAGGTTGTAAGTTACAGTCAGTGGAAATTTTGGGCATTTTTCAATAAAAAGATTTATCTGTCATCCTGTGAAACTTCCACTCACTCACACTAAACAGGTTCAGGTGGTAGAATGAAGTGTGCTTGGGGCAGTGTCTGAAATGAAATGCTGAGAAGTTCTGGACTTGGGATTCCTACTCCCAGCAGTTGCAGGTGAGATCCATGCTGGCCAGGCCACTGGCCAAGTTCTGAAACCATGGGTTGGGGACTTTCACAGTTTTAGAGCCTGGAAGGTTCCAGGCCTGTGCTTGTCCCCCAACCAGTACACCCCTGCCTGGCTGCCACAGGCACTGTAACCGGAAAAAACACCGGCGTTCGGGCTGCCTGTCACCACCAAATCCAATAAGCAATGACAGCGATTGAATCTTTTGTGGGCACTTTATTCAGATGGCTGGTGACCTGAGAAGATGGTGAGTTCATACCCTAACAAAGCCATCTTCCCCTTTCTTTCCTGGGCAGATCTTTTTATAAGGGGGTGGGGAAGGACAAACAATGTGCGGTGAGGGCTTTGAGATTCAGCAGCTGCAACATTCCTGTCCTGGGCAGTTAGCTGTCTCCAAGGGGGAGGGGTGGTCGCCTGCTTCTTCTTGGTATGGATGTCTCCAGGCGGTAATCTCTAGCCAGTGCCCCAGGAGGTCGGCTGCTTTTCCCAGGAGTCAGGATGGGCCTTATCTGTAGTTTCTGAAACGAAAGCTTAACATACACATTACCTGCTAGATTTGTGGCTATTTACCTTAAGCTAAAATTTTCCAAGTCTTAAGCCCCCTATCAGCACCACTGCAGGTGCCGAGGACGGGAGACCATCTGCACTGTTCTTCGCTGCTCTCTCTCCCTGCAGTGGTCTCCTCCTCCCGCCAGCCTCCTCACAGGGACTGTGAAGCATTGTCACTACAATGCTGGTCACCACTGTTCTGCTGCCACCAAGATGGATAAGACTCACTTTTGTTAACCAAGAGCCACCTCTCTAAGACTCTGTGTCATATGGCACACTATTTCAGAGTATTTTGAGGCAATTTTTCACTGTGAATCATTTCTTTGTAGAGTATCTGCTTAGAAAACACCAGCAGTTTCATTAGAATCAGGCTACAACAGTCTTGAGGGAATACTTGGTAAATCCTTAGGTTCAGAACTGCCTTTTTCCTAGACCTTCCTGATAATCAAAGAATATGCATTAAAACAATAAAATATGATTTTTAGCCTGCCACATTTGGCAGAGACTTTTTAAAACTAATGTTCTGTGCAGGTCAGGGTATGAGAAAATGGACATAATTATTGCTGGAACTGAAAATTGGTGTAACATTTTAGAACACAATTTCACTTTACATACCAAAAGCCATAAAAAATATTTGTATCTTGACTTCTAAATAATGGTAGCCTAAAAACTGGCCTACAAAACCCCTCCTCCCACAAACTAAACAAAAGGCCTTTTAGAATAAGGACAAAGGGCTCATTAGCACCAAAACAGGAGAACTGCCTTCCATAGTTTGGGCTAAATTAAAGGAAGCCAGGAGCCAATTTACAGCTCCTGTCTCAACAGAACAGAGAGTACTGTCATGGAAACATGAAAGGTTTCCAGTTCACCCCCACTCATTTCCCTTAATTTGGAAGAAGATGGCTGGCAGCTTGGGCAAGTTCACTGAAGACAGCCAGCTTTGCAAGACCGCGGCCCTAGACCAGCAGAAAACGTGCATCGCAGTGTCTCAGTGTTTCCCCATGACCTGCTACCTAGAGCCGAGGGTTTGCTTCAGTATCAGGACAGACCCCTTAATTTTCAGGCACTATGTATGCTGGCAAGGACAGGCTGGAAGCCTGGGCCGGGGGGGATGGAAAATGTATAAAATTATTTATAAAATCTAAGTAGATAAAATTACAAAATTCTACTGAGGAACATAAAACATAAATATGTACAGAAACACTTGGCTTGCAACTAAATTTACTAACTTAATTACATTTTAATATAATCCTAATGACTTTCATATAAATCATGGAGGGGAGGAGGCATGACCAAATGATTCTTAAATGTATTCAGATGAAGAAATACCAGAGAACAACCAGAAAGAGTCTCAAAAAGAAGCAACAAATTAGGAATAAATGATTATGGAGCAGTATCTTTCAAATTCTAGGGAAAATAATATTTTCAATCTCAAGTCATAAACCAAGTGTGATAGTACAAAAGACATTTTCATATATGAATGCGTCCAGAAAATGTATCTCTCCAACACACATTCTTAACAAAGAAGCCTATGAACCTACCCCAGTGGAGCAGGGGTGTTATGCAGAAACCAACATGAGGTTCTGAAAAACCCTAGGGCTGAAGGACTTCATAGAACAGTGATAATGGCTGGGTCACCAAGAGGAAAATCCTTGGGAAAAAGGTTTGTAGTGGCACAGCATCTTGACAAACTACAAAGAAGGAAATGTTACTGTAGTGCACTACTTTGTAATTGCTGTTCATTGTTTTCAGTTCAAAATCGTCCTCTTAAGGGAGGACAGAAGACTTAAATGTGGTTATAGAAAAGGAAGTGAGTATTACAGGTTTTAATAATCTAAAAGTAAAACTTGAAAGGTGGAGGAAAGATGAGGGGAACTTCTTCCTTATCATATACAGTGGATTCAGGAAGTACTGTCGATAATTGCTGGAACAAGAAATGGAGATATAGGACTTCCGTCCAAGATGGAGGCATAGGTGGACGCACTGTACCTCCATGCACAACCAACATTGGAACAACAACAATTTAGAGGCAGAATAATACCCAGAAATGATAGAAAATTTATCTGAATGGAAGTCGGACAGCCAAGAAGTTGAAATAGACCTGTTCATCCAGACCGGTAGGAGGGGCAGAGACAAGCAGCCCGGCGCGGGCCGAGGTGAGGAGAGCAGAGAGAGTTGGCCACATAAGGCAATCGGGAGCTTTTAAGGCATCTGGGGCACGCAAGATCACAGCAGGTGGACCCTGAGTACGCAAGCGGCAGCTGGCAGACCCAGTCAGGTGGTGATTGTGGAGCAGGGCAGAGCGCGCAACCCAGGATCCCAGGGAAAGGACTGAGGCCCCACAGGGAATGGAGCTACCACCATTGTTCCCTCTCGACCCCGCCCCCACATACAACATCACAGTCTAGCGACTGGGGTGCCCAGCCCTGGTGAACACCTAAGGCTCCACCCCTCACTGTAACAGGAGTGACCAGACCAAAAAAAAAAAAGGAAAAGAAAAGAGAGAGAGAGATGGCTCAAACAGAAGAACAAATCAATGCCCCAGGACTCATCCTTTTAAGCCACTGAGAAATAGCCAACCTATCAGATGCACAGTTCAAAACACTGGTGATCAGGAAGCTCACAGAATTGGTTGATTTTGGTCGCAAATTAGATGAACAAATGCAGGTTACCATAAAAGAAATGAAGGAAAATGCACAGGGAACCAATAGTGATGGGAAGGAAACTGGAACTCAAAACAATAGAGTGGACCAAAAGGAAAAAAGAAACAACCAAAGAGGAAAGAATGGAGAAATAAGAATTCAAAAAAAGGACAGGCTTGGGAACCTCCAGGACATCTTTAAACAATCCAACATCCAAATTATAGGGGTACCAGAAGGGGAAGAAGCAGAGCAACAGATTGAAAACATATTTGAACAAATAATAAAGGAGAACTTCCCCATTCTGGCAAAGGAAATAGACTTCCAGGAAGTCCAGGAAGCTGAGAGAGTCCCAAAGAAGTTGGACCCAAGAAGAAACACACCAAGGCACATCATAATTACATTAGCCAAGGTAAAAATGAAGGAGAGAATCCTAGAAGCAGCAAGAGATAAGGGGACAGTCACCTACAAAGGAGTTCCCATCAGACTGTCAGCAGATTTCTCAAAAGAGACCTTACAGGCAAGAAGGGGCTGGAAAGAAGTATTCCAAGTCATGAAAGACAAGGACCTATATCCCAGATTACTCTATCCAGCAAAGCTTTCATTTAGAATGGAAAGGCAGATAAAGTGCTTCTCAGATAAGGTCAAGTTAAAGGAGTTCATCATCACCAAGCCCTTATTTTATGAAATGTTAAAGGGACTTATCTAAGAAAAGAAGATTAAAAAACAAACAAACAAACATGTACAGTAAAAGGACAGCAAACTCACAATTATTAACAACCATACCTAAAGCAAAACCAAAAGAAACTAAGCAAACAACTGGAACAGGAACAGAACCACAGAAATGAAGATCACATGGAGAGTTAGCAACGGGAGTGGGAGGGGGAGAGGGGGGGAAAGGTAGAGAGAATAAGTAGCATAGATGGTAGGTAGAAAATGGACAGGGGGAGGGTAAGAATAATATGAGAAATGAAGAAGCTAAAGAACTTATAAGTATGACACATGGACATGAATTAAAGGAGGGGGAGTGGGTGGGAGAAGGTGTATAGGGTGGAGGGGCATGAAGGGGGAAATGGGGCAACTGTAATAGCATAATCAATAAAATATATTTTTAAAAAATGGAGATATAAGGATGTTATTTAAAGTCACAAACACAACTAATGAAAGTACTAAAATTAGCCATGTGGCTATAGAGAAGAGAAGAGAGACGCGCATGGATACTGGAATCCTCATTCTGTTAGGAAACTAGTAGGAAATGTTTTCGAAATGGAGACGCAGTCATGGCAGGCTGTGGCAGAGATGTGCAGGCTAGTCACCTGGAGAACCAGAGACAGAGGGTAAAGAGTGGTTCTTCCAATGACACGGGATTGGAGGGGGGCGGGTTTTTTCTTTTCATTTGATTATATAAACTATGTGCACATTTTGATACAGCATCATGATTAGATAATCAACTGTTGATACACGACAGGAGTAGTGTATGTTCTGTATCTAGACAAAGTAAAAAATAACAGGGCTAACAAAAGTTTATCTTGGATACTCAAGAGTCAATCAGCAATACTATTTCTAGTGACAATTAAAACCTGTCAATTTCTTTTCTTATATTGAGACCATTGTTTGTGTATCTGACTTAAATTTTTAAGTGTTTTATAGATTTTCTATATGGAGTGTCAGTTGGTGTTCTTTCTTAGCAAAAGCTTTATATTTTTAGTTGGTAATTCCCGTCTTTTTATCTTTTCAACTTAGAAAAGGAATCTCTTGTTGGCATTTGAAGCAGCCGAAAGTGTAGGCATTAAACCCAGCCTGGTAAGTAACCCCATTTTGTATCCTTGCCACACTTTAGTCTAATTATACGAGGAAGAGCTTTATGCTACCTACTGACAGTGTCTTACAGAACACGAAAATCCATTTGTTCAAGGTGTGTTACTCATGATCCTGAATATACAATGATCCAGTTGGTCAGACCCCCTATGATTTAGAGTTTTTTCCATTAAGATTCATTGTGGGCTTTTTTGCAATGGGTTTGCCACCAGAACACAGGTGTCGAGAAAACCACCACTAAATCAAAGCCAAAATGGGAAAGGAAAAGACTCACATCAACATTGTGGTTATTGGACACGTAGATTCCAATACGTCTACCACTACTGGCCATCTGATCTGCAAATGTGCTGGGATCGACAGAAGAACCATAGGAAAATCTGAGAAGGAGGCTGAGATGGGAAGGGCACCTTCAAGTATGCCTGGGTTTTGGATAAACTAAAAGCTGAACGTGAGCGTGGTATCACCATTGATATCTCCCTGTGGAAATTTGAAACCATCCAGTATTATGTGACCATCATTGATGCTCCAGGACACAGAGACTTTATCAAGAACATGATTAAAGGGACATCTCAGGCTGACTGTGCTTGCTGCTGCTTGTGCTGTGCTTGATTGTTGCTGCTGGTGTTGATGAGTTTGAAGCAGGTATTTCCACGAATAGGCAGACCAGTGAGCATGCCCTCCTGACTTACACACAGGGTGTGAAACAGCTGATTATTGGTGTTAACAAAATGGATTCCACTGAGCCACTCTACAGCCAGAAGAGATACAAGGAAATCATTAAAGAAGTCAGCACCTACATTCAGAAAATTGACTACAACCCTGACAGAGTAGCATTTGTGCCAATTTCTGGTTGGAATGGCGACAACATGCAGGAACCAAGTGCTAATATGCCGTGGTTCAAGGGATAGAAAGTCACCCATGAAGATGGCAGTGCCAGGGGAGCCACACTGATTGAAGCTCTGGATTTCGTCCTGCCACCAACTCATCCAACTGACAAGCCCCTGCATCTGCCTCTCCAGAATGTCTATGAAATTGGTGGCATTGGTAGTGTCCCTGTGGGCCGAGTGGAGACTGGTGTTCTCAAACCTGGCATGGTGGTCACCTTTGCTCCTGTCAACATTACAGCTGTGAAGTAAAGTCTGTTGAAATGCACCATGAAGCTTTGAGTGAAGCTTTTCCTGGGGACAGCGTGGGCTTCAATGTCAAGAACATGTCTGTCAAATATGTTCATCATGGCAGTGTGGCTGGTGACATCAAAAATGACCCACCAATGGAAGCTGCTGGCTTCACAGCTCAGGCGATTATCCTCAACCATCTGAGCCAAATCAGTGGTGGATATGCACCTGTTCTGGATTGTCACACCGCTCATGCTGCTTGCAGATTTGCTGAGCTGAAGGAGAAGATTGTCACTCTGGGAAAAAGCTGGAAGATGGCCCAAAGTTTTTGCAATCTGGTGATGCTTCCATTGTTGATATGGTTCCTGGCAAGCCTGTGTGTGTTGGGAGTTTCTCTGACTAATCTCCTCTGGGGCACTTTGCTGTTTGTGACATGAGACAGACAGTTGCTATTGGTGTCATCAGAGCAGTGGACAAGGAGCCAGCTGGAGCTAGGAAAGTCACTAAGTCTGCTCAGAAAGCTCAGAGGCTAAGTGAATACTATCCCCAATACTTGCCACCCCAGTCTTAATCAGTGTTGGAAGAACGGTCTCAGAACTGTTTGTCTCAATTGACCACTTAAGTGTAATAGTGAAGGACTGGTTAATGATTACAATGTATTGTAAAACCTTCAGAAGGAAAGGAGAATGTTTTGTGGACCATTTGGGTTTTTTGTGTGTGTGGCAGGTTTTTTTTTAAATATATTTTATTGATTATGCTATTACAGTTGTCCCATTTCCTCCCTTCTCTCCCCTCCACCCTGTACTCCCTCTCCCACCCACATTCCCCCCCGCCCTTTAGTTTATGTCCATGTGTCATACTTATGAGTTCTTTAGCTTCTACATTTCCCGTACTATTCTTTCCCTCCCCCTGTCTATTTTCTACCTACCATCTATGCTACTTATTCTCTATACCTTTTCCCCCTCTCTCCTCCTCCCACCCCCCTGTTGCTAACCCTCCATGTGACCTCCATTTCTGTGGTTCTGTTCCTGTTCCACTTGTTTGCTTAGTTTCTTTTGGTTTTGCTTTAGGTATGGTTGTTAATAATTGTGAGTTTGCTGTCCTTTTACTATACATGTTTTTTCTTTATCTTCTTTTCTCAGATAAGTCCCTTTAACATTTCATAAAATAAGGGCTTGGTGATGATGAACTCCTTTAACTTGACCTTATCTGAGAAGCACTTTATCTGCCTTTCCATTCTAAATGAAAGCTTTGCTGGATAGAGCAATCTGGGATATAGGTCCTTGTCTTTCATGACTTGGAATACTTCTTTCCAGCCCCTTCTTGCCTGTAAGGTCTCTTTTGAGAAATCTGCTGACAGTCTGATGGGAACTCCTTTGTAGGTGACTGTCCCCTTATCTCTTGCTGCTTCTAGGATTCTCTCCTTCATTTTTACCTTGGCTAATGTAATTATGATGTGCCTTGGTGTGTTTCTTCTTGGGTCCAACTTCTTTGGGGCTCTCTGAGCTTCCTGTATTTCTTGGAAGACTATTTCTTTTGCCAGATTGGGGAAATTCTCCTTTATTATTTGTTCAAATACGTGCTCAGTTTGTTGCTTTTCCCCTTCCCTTTCTGGTACCCCTATAATTTGGATGTTGGAATGTTTAAAGATGTCCTGGATGCTCTTAAGCTTCTCCTCATTTTTTGAATTCTTATTTCATCATGCTTTCCTGCTTGGTTGATTCTATCTTCCTTCTGGTCCACTGTATTGTTTGGAGACCCAGTTTCCTTCCCTTCACTATTGGCTCTCTTCCGTGTATCTTCCTGCATCTCTTTTATGGTATCCTGCATCTTTTCATCTAATTTGCTCCCAAAATCAACCAATTCCATGAGCTTTCTGATCGCCAGTGTTTTGAACTGTGCATCTGATAGGTTAGCTATTTCTTGGTCGCTCAAAAGGATGAGTTCTGGGGCACTGATTTGTTCTTCTATTTGAGCCATCTCTCTCTCTCTCTTTTTTTTTGGTTTGGTCGCTCTTGTTCTGGTGAGGGGCGGAGCCTTCGGTGTTCACCAGGCTGGGCACCCCAGTTGCTAGATTGTGACGTTATATGTGGGGGTGGGGGCGGGGGCGGGAGTGGGGACGGGAGAAAACAATGGCAGTAGTTCTGTTCTCCTGGGATCTCAGTCCCTCCTCTGGGATCCTGGGTTGCGCACTCAGCCCTGGTCCACAATCGCCGCCTCACTGCCGCAGCTTGCGTACTCAGGGACCACCACTGTGTTCTTGCGCACTGGATGGCTTTCACGGTGATTTCGCTCCAGGTTTTCCCCGTCCTCCACACGCCGCCTACCCGCGCCCGCCTGGCTCATCCTCTTGGCCCCACCTACCAGTCTGGAGGTACGGGTCTACTTCAACTTCTTGGCTGTCCGACTTCCATTCAGATAAATCCTCTATCAGTTCTGAGTGTTATTCTGGCTGTAAATTGTTGTTGTTCTAACCTTGGTTGTGCAAGGAGGTATGGTGCATCCACCTATTCCTCCATCTTGCTGGAAGTCCTGCAGTTTTTAAGTCATTAGTTTTTAAAATCAGTATTTTTTAATGAAAATGACCAAAATCTGTCACAGAATTTTGAGACCTATTAAAACAAAGTTTAATGAGAAAAAAAAAGATTGATTATGGATGTATTTCAGTTCTGGAAACAATGAACTGAATTATCAATAAAGCCCTCTTGTTCAAGTCACCTGGAAATCTGAATGACGTGTAATTTTTAAAATGTCAATACATATCCGAGCTCTGAAGGAAGAGTGGGAAAGAACCAGGTGCCAGACATGAGAAGAGAAGTACAAACCAGAGCCATGAGGCCTGAGCTCACACTGTGCCAGCCCCAGGCCAGGGCTAGAGGCCATGGCTCTAGACTGTCATGATGGATGTTACTTCACACCCACCCAGGAATAAGAGCATTACTATGGAGACCCCTGCACAAAACCAAGGCTCACAAAATGCAGCTGTTCTTATGAAAGAGGATATAAAAAAAAAACACCTGCTAGTCCAGGGAGGTGATAAGGAAGTTTGCTTTTCCCCTGTAAGAAAAGAAAACAGCCAGGTGAGGTTTGGAGTCCATAGTTGTGATATTTGTGCCACAAGAGGCCCCTAGTTTATACTATTATACTTCTGGTGCAGAAACCCCTTGGCTAGTAGTCCAGTGATTGCTGGAGAAATGCTCACAAGCCCAAATTACAGAACACCCAAAAAACTATCTGAGCTTGTCAGCAGACACCACAAACAAGAGGATCGTCTCCCAGAACTAGAGATAATAAAACAGTCAGAAAGAGACTACAAAAAGTAGGTTTAAACATACTAAAGAGATCAAAGGAATAGGAAGGACCATGTTATTATAAAAAAGATTTGGAAAAATAATCCAGTAAAAGTTCTGGAAATGGAAATTTAGAATTAAAAACACCAGTTGGATTGAAAACCTGATTAGATACAGAAGAGGAGAACTGGAAAATAGACCTAAGGAAATTACTCAGAACATAAAACAGAAACATTGAAAAATGGAAAATACAATAGAGGGGTTTTATGAGTCAGTGAATATTCAACTTCAAGAAATGGAAAACCCAACTAACAGTTGCTTAAACCAAAAAGGTGTTATTTTGAAAAAAGAAAATAAAAATAAATCCAGAAGTGGTTTCAGGCCCAGTTCAGTGTTGAACCCAGGACCCGGAGTGCCTCTTTTCTGTACTTCACCATCTCTGATCTGCTGGCGTCTTCTCTCCGCCTCAGCTGCTTGTTCTTCTGTGGTTGAATGTGGCTGCCAAGCTCCACACATCACTCCTTTCACCAGGGCAGGAAGGAGGAGAAAGGGGTAGAACAAGTTCCTCACATTTTCCCCCTTTGGTGAGGAAATCAAAAGACTTCCCAGAGTCCCCCCAGCTTGTTGGCATTACTCTGTCACAAGGTCACTCCAGCAGCAGGGAAGTCTGAAAAAGTGAGTGTACATTTTCAGCCTCTTTAGTGGGAAGCCTGCAAGGGAGAAGGGAGTTGGGAATGACTGTTGCGTATCACAGAGCTTAAGAGACATGGACAATGAATCAGATAGTGACTGTGTCCCATGTCAAGTAGGAATTCCAGAAGAAGAGTAAAGACAGAATGGTAGAGAGACAGTATTTGAAGAAATGGTGCCTGAAATTTTTCCAGAATGATGAAAAACTGAAGATTCATAGTGAATCTCAAACAGGATAAACTTGAATCATAACTAAACTTCAGAAAAAGTGAAGACAGATAATCTACAAATAATTTCTACTAACCAAAAATTTAAAAACAATCTAGTAGAAAATTGTCAAAGGCTAGAATAGGCAACTCACAAATCACCAATGAACATTTCAAAGAATGTTCAATCTCATTAACAATTAGGAAAATTGAAACTGAAATTTCACTGTAGTAAGACAAAATTCCATAACCCTCTGAGGTTGTAGGGCATCCAAGAAATGAAAAACTGAAAGTAAAGCTGTCACAGAAATTTCAGTACAATGAACAATGTTATACCAATATGTTTGAAATATAGCAGTTTCCTAAAGAAATATAAATATATTTCAAAGGCTCAATGTAAATATGTGTCTAAAACTTTCTCAGACATAAATAGAATTTTAACGATTAAAAGGTTGAATTCATTGTGTAAAATATAGTCACACACACACACACACACACACACACACACACAACCAGTAAGCCCAGATTCTACTAAACCTTCAAGAAAAAGATATCCGTATTATGTGTGTCTGAATCTAGAGAATTTAAAAAGTAATGAGAGGACTTACATATCTGGGCAGAATGGAGCATTAAAGACAGAGTGAGAACTTGCTAGAAGATTGTATTATATATAAGAATATACAAGAATACATTTTTCTTTGTTGTGTTACAGTTAATATTTGCTTTTTAATTTAACATTTTTCCTAATTTTCATCTAATGTACTTTAGCAAAAGCTGGGGAGACAATGAGATCATCTGTAGACCTCATTGTCAGAGCCAGCAATTCCATTTTTACAAATGTCTATGAGGATCTACTGACAAGCATAATTAATTTCAAAAGCACTTAGGAATGCTTGTGAAACATTTAACCAGTTTATGTCATCAACAAAACAGAAACTTCCTACATTATTAAATTTGCTTTTCAGCTCTGGCTGAGTGACTCAGGAGGTTGGAGCATTGTCCTGTAACTGAAAGGCTGTGGGTTCGATGTCTGATCAGGGCACATACTTAGGTTGTGGGTTTGATCTGAGGTCCAGGTACATGTGGGAAGCAGCCTATCAATACTTCTCTCTCACATGGATATTTCTCTCTCTCTCCCTCCATCCCCCTCTAAAAGCAATGAAAAATATCCTTGGGTGAGGATAAAAAAAATTTGCTTTTCAGTATCTTGATGTGGATTGAAAAATAGTATATTTAATTATGCATGATACTCTGAAAATACTTCCAGTCAGAATTGACAGCAATAATAATCCCAAGCTTTTGATCAAGTTCTATTGTTAAATTAGGAAAATAGCCACTTGTATGTGTATATTCAAGTAAGTATAAGTTTCTGGGTGTAGCATATTCATAAGGATTAAATTTTTTACAAGTGAAAGATCTACAGTGTCCCCAAAATTTTAGTAAGCGCTGCATGTCCACTGCAGTGTGACTCAGAGGGCTGGCTCATCATGGCGCATCTGTGGGCAGCACCTCACAGAGAGAACAGGTGAGAGGGATATTGTGCTGTTTCTGCCACTGTAAAAGCAGCCATAGTGTGTGCCCTGCAGGGTTTGGTGCATCCTAATGCGGGGACATTCCCACACCGGTCATCTGTCTGCTGGTGTTGGTGACTGAGTAAACCAAGGTGTCCACCAGAGCAGCCACTGCACACCCACGTCCAGGACTTCAGGCCTCCTGTGGGGAGATGCTTACACCTCAGGATTGTAGGAGGGGTCAGAATGTGTCCTTAGGCATAACTGGGCCACTCCATAGTATAAACCTTAGAAAGGGCACTTACAGGGTACCTTCAAGCTTGATCACAGGAACAGCACGTGCTTCACATCTCTGCGCCAGGCATTTATGTGTGCACACTCCCTGGGCCCACAGAGCCAGGTGCCCCTTACCAGTGGACAAGAGGCACGTGCAGGTCGAGAGAGATGAGCAGCCCCTGAGTGGCAAAGGCAGGCACTGGCCAGCGCTCTGACCCACTCAGGAGCCTCGCAGCCAGTACAGCCGAGCCACCTCTGGGCCCTTAAAGCACCATTTACTCGAAGCCCTGTGTGTTGCCCACAACACATTCTGCTGTAATTTGCCTGATTATAGAGCTTCTGTCCACCTCCACCCCAAGGCCATGCACTGCCAAGGGCAAGAAGGCTTCTCTCTCTTTTTTCTCAACTTTTTATATTGTAATAAAATACAAGTAACATGATCTAAGGGCCTATTTCTTGGTCTAAGGGCCTGTTTCTTGGTCACACTCTGCTGATTAATACAGCTTTATATGTCAGGAAATCGAATCTTTCGAATTGTTTTAGCTGCTTAGTACCTGTGCCTTTAGAATCAGTGTGTTGATCTCTCCCAAAAAGTTTGTTGGGAATTTTATTTGGATTATGTTGTAGCTGTAGATCAGATAGAGAAGACTTGACATTTTAACATGTCTTCATTATTTAGATTTTAAGTATATTTCATCAGTGGTTTGTAGTTTTCTGTATATAGATTCTGCACAGGTTTGGTCTTTTGGGTTTGTTTGTTTGTTTGTTTGTATATTTGTTTGTTTATACTGTTCTTCTTGTTCTTGTCATTCTTTTTCTCTCCTCCCCAGTCTCCTTCTTCACCTCTTCCACCTCCTGCTCTTTCACTACCTCTGCCTTCTCTCCCTCTTTTTTTAATCTTCTCCCTCCTTCCACTTTAAATTTGTCACGAATTCCAGTTGTTCATTGCTGGATAGGTAGGAAAACATTTGACCTTTGGATGTGGACTTTGTATCCTGAGACCTCACTAAACTTACATTTTAGTTCCAAGAGATTTTATTGTAGACTCTCTGGAGTTTTCTTCATATACAATCATGTCATTAGCAAATAAGGACAGTTTTATTGCTTCCTTTCTCATTTGTATGCCTTTTGTTTCTTTTTCTTGCCTTATTGCACTAGCTAGAACTTCCAGTACAGTGTTGAAGACAAGAAGTGAGAGAGACATTTTTGTTTTGTTCCTTTTTCCTGATCTTAGGGGGAAAGTTTTCAGTCTCTCATCATTAAGTGTGGTGTAACTTTTGGGTTTTGGTGTATTTTCTATAGTAGGTGAAATAAATTCCTTTCTATTCCTAGCTTTTTAGAGTTTTTATCATGAATGGTTGTTACATTTTATGTAATGCTTTTCCTGCATAAAGCATTGGAGGTAAGTTCACCATCTGTCTGTCTTGCATCTGTGGGCCTTCCTTAATTTCTCAGTGCTCGTGGTATAGAATTGAGCACCTAAATAGTTTGCTCAATTCTTGACTACTACTTTTTTGTATTGTCACATTAACAATTCCCCTGTTAATAAGATTTTTAGCTTTCCATGCATCAATCTGTGTGCACAGCCTTGACTACTGTATTTGAGGTAGGAAACTTTTTAGCTTTGTATTCTGTGAAAACTTTCTCTTTTTAAATTTTTCTAGATATGTGTGTGTAGAATGTTGCACTTACTCCTTCTCCATCCCTCTTGCACGACCAGTGATATGTGGGCCATTTTTTACTATAACCCAGGACCACCCTCAGTGGAATGTATTTCAATGGTATTGAAATGGGGGACAAATGTCTGGCTACAGCTCATTCTGTTGCTGCCCAGGAGCAGATGTGCTGGTTAGTTCAGCCTTATTCCTCCACTGTGTTTCTGTTTCTGGCTCTACGTTAGGGTCCTTTCCTATTGTTTTCTTGGGACCACAAAAGAATCCAAATGTAATCATAAGTGGATTATGAAATACATTAAGTAGCATACATTTCAGGAAACTTGACTGTTGCCTGGCACTTTCTGGCCTCTACTTTCTGCCTGCTTTGTTGCCTACTAAGTTAACGTTGAGTGATAACACCTAATTCTGGTGAAACAAATGGTTGCGTTTCAAATTGATTCAAGAAGTTGAGGTGTTTGCATTCTTGGGAACATCTTAAGGCACTAGTTCCACAGAAGGAAACAGTATGCACCAAAATGCTTATTGCAAAGTCTGTAATGTGAGGTGGACACACACTGCCCGCCTCGTCTGCCAGTGAGGGGTCAGCCGTTCCCTTGGAGAGTGCATCCACTGAAGGGACAGCCAGCGACACAGTGCTGCAGTGTGGGGATTATGTATGAAGATGCTCATGAGAAGCACAGAGCGCACAGGGTGTCCATGGTATTGGAGACAGACTGGGAGTCATAGGGAACTCAGAGAAGCAGAAATCCCTTTACAATAATGGAATTATGGGTGACTTTGTCTTCACACTTTTTTTAATGCTGCCATGTTGTTAAAAGATGCAGGGTGGGAGGTCATGTTTAATATTTTTTAAAAGAATGGTATCTCTAAATAAATAGGAAGAAAACACTTTTCTTTTAACTAATCACATTCCACACTGTGTTGGTGTTGCCTCCACCTGCCTCCTCGTGGGTGGAGTTTTTTGTGGCAGCACCAGCCCTGCCCTCAGCCTGGGCCCCTCTGTGACCCTTTCTTTCTCCTGCAGGAGCTCAGCGAGATGCTGCACACTGACCGTCCCGACTGGCAGAGCGTGATGCAATATGTAGCCCAGATATACAAGTACTTTGAGACGTAAACCCGAGGACCGAACAGCAGCTGCTGCCGCCGCCTGCAGTTTGTCCTGGAAGCGCCTGGTCACTTTCCACAGGCCCTGCTCCGCCTTTCAAGGGAAGGTCCAATCCAGCGGGTACCTACACATGAGCAGGAAATAGAGCTGGGTTCCCTGTGTTCCCACCTTGAATCTGGACACATTCAGAGGGAAGTTGGGGAAGCTTTGCTCTCCAGGGTGGACATCTCTAGTCACACTGAGTGATTTCCCAACAAGCTGCACCAAGACTTACAACAGACAGCAATGGACATTGGCCACCTTTTTACTAACAGTCCCAGCTTTTGCCTTTATAAAAACTTTGCCCCTTCTATCTATCACCTCCATCCAAAAAAGAAAAAACAACAAAAGACAGACGTGTGCCTTCAGGCAGCATGGGAACACACGGACCTGCCTTCTGGGAAAATGTGCTGATGTTCTAGGTGACAACTTCAGCACCCAGAACTTGGTTACATTTTCAGGTCTTTCTGTCACTCACTGGACTCAGTGGAAGGAAGGTGAAACATGTGAGAATTAGAATGAGCCCCTGGGTAGGTGGCCCCCATCCCTGTGGGGTGGCCGGCAGACAGAAGTGTGTGCTTGCGCATGCGCTGTGCTGGGATGCGGGCACCTGGAACTTCCGCACTCAACCTTCCGTGCCAGCTCTTGGCCTCCTCCACTCGGTCTGGCCTCCTGTTTACTCACACTCCAAGCACACCCAAGCACACTCACCCCATGTGTGGAATGGACAGAAACTGCTCATGTGCGGAGGCTGTGTCTGCTGGGGTCTTCGGGTATTTGTGCAATGAAACAAGCTGAAGATGCGTATTTCTTGGGATACTGGGCAGATGGCAAATTTAGACAATATTTCAATTTTAGACTTACATGGCATTCAGTACTGCATCAGGCCTTTCATGTTCTCATGGCAAAAGGAAGCCCTTGGGGATGGGCAGAGATGACTCTGTTTATAATTGAATAAGGACAGTGCAGTTCTCTACTGTCCTGCCATCACCCTAAGCGACAGCAGAATCCCCCTAGTGGCCCCATTCACTTCGGGAGTACTCTGTGCAAGTAACCACCTGGTGATTCTCTGTTCTTGGTGGGAAATAAGTGCACCTTATATAGAAGTGGGGTGTGGCTCACATAAGTGAGTCTGAGGTGAAGTCGTCTGAGGTGATGTGCGCACTGTGATGTGAAGGGGCCCATTACTCTGGGTTTGTGCCCCTCAGACAAAGGGTTGTTATTACCATAAGTCCCTGAGAGTCACAGTACTGCTGTCATTGCTTAAAGTAACACTCACATGGTGGTGGCCCTTGAGGGGCCTGGTTGCTGCAGGCCCAGCCACTGTCTGAGCTTGGCCCCTCCCTCCAGGCCACCTTTGTGGACTGGTCCTAGGGTTCTTCTGGTACATCCATCTTCCATCCTTCATGTCCTGCTTGTGGCTCTGCACTACAGTCTCCTGGCCTGCCCTATCAGTTGAATCCAGGTATCTGTATGGGACCAGGGACGTGTCCTGTGCATTGTCCAAGTTCCCAGATACACTGAGAGGCATGCAGGGTGGGCCAGGGCAGCATGGCACAGGGAGTGCTGAGCACTCTGGGGCGAGGATTTCCTAATTGGTCCTTTGTGTTCAAGGAGAAGTTGGAGGCACAGGCTGAACAAATTCCCCTGACTCCTCCTTTATGAATGTACCCAAACGAAAGTTACCGCTTGTGCTGCTTCTTGCATCTGTCTTGTTGATGTAACTGATATATTTCCCGTGCTTCTGGGTTGCTCGCCATTACAGTGGGGGAAAGGAACATGCCAAGTAGTAGGGTGGGGGTGTTGGTGGCTGTGTTTATCAGGAATTACTATGAGTCTTTGTGTGTGGGAGACACTGAGGTCTTGGATGCCTGCACGGGCATTTGGCACGATCAGCGCCCTGTTTTTAGTGGTTACCATGAATGATTCAACACCAGCTCTGGGTCAGCAGTCTGGGCCTGCCCCCTCCCTCCCTGCTGGTGCCTGCTCCCTTCAGGTTAAAAAGAAGGAAAGAAATGTCCTACATAAGGAAGACCATGTGGCGATTTATTTTTATAATTCAAGGGAGTTCTTTTACTGCCATTTTCTTTGCTGGTGGGCATGCAAGGAGAGGAAGCATGTGTCCTGTAAGAGAAATACAGGTGGTGTGGGGTGAGTCTGGCCCTGCTGGGTCCTGAGAGGGGACTGAGGTGGCCAGAGTGCAAGGTCTGGCCTTCTAGCCCTGGAGGGTTGGGGAGCAGCTGTTCCAGACCAGGCTAGGCCACAGAGTGGGGTTTTTAGGTCCGTTTGAAATTAGAGAGCCCAGCACAGAGTGAAGGTGGAAAATTGACATGCTGAGAAAATGAGGTAGTGTCAGCAAGCTATAAGCTGTATCCTTTCCAGTTTTCTTTCCTGAGGTTTTCAGAGGCTACATGATTCTCCCCAACTTCCTTCAGCCAGTACTAATAATTTAAAACTGTTTGGTGGTTCTGCAGATCCCTTTTTAATGTATTGTTTTTCTATAAAAGACACGTGCAAAGTGCAAGACCCAGAAGAGTGGAATTTTTAAAGGATGTAAAGAGAAGTCATGGATGGGTCCATGCATTGCAAGTTGTTTCATGAACTTGAACTTTTAATGACCTGTGATACTGTGCCAGCCCCTGTCTCCCTGGGCAAATTCACACTTCTTGCATCTTTGTCCCTTCTCACTTCACAAATGATGCTAGCCTTTGGTTTCTGTTCTTCATTCTGTTGCTCTGCTGTAGCTTTGTTGAGACCATCTGAAGTGGATGCGCAGGTGTTACACAAAATGCACTTCCCAAAGTAATTAGCCACCTGGCCATAAGGTCTGTCTGCAGCTGCCTGTGTGTTCTCTTCCCCTCCCACTTCCCCACCAAGGGCAGGGCAGGCCTTTGCAGGTGTGTGGAATTAGAGGATCCAGGTCTGTAAATACAAACCCATTTACCAAATCCAGCAGCAGTTCTTCCCATCCCAAAGCTTTAGTGCCATGTTGAGATGAACTACCAAGGACATGCAGTGAAGCGTGTAAACACAACCTTTTAAAGGTGTTTTTAATATCTCAGTTGCCCAAGTTCATCTGGTGTTTCCCTTCTCTGACCCAGGTTAGAGTCTGGCTGTAACATCCTGAGTAGCTCACTAATTTTAACTACATTAGTTGAATGCCATTGATACATCTGTAGCCTTGTTTCTGCACAAAGCACACCAGACTGTACCAAGCATTCTCAGGATACCATGTGCCAACAGCTGTATTTAACTATTGACATGAAAGTGTATGAAAAAAAGTGTATGTATGACTGTAATATTTCTAATAAATATATTTTGTCTGTGATTATGACTTTTTCACAGTAACATTTATTAGTATTTTCTCAAATTGCCAAGTTTACCTTCAGTCTGTTTTCAGCCAGTATCTTTCTGTCCTTATTCCTCACTGGGCAGTGACCCCCAACCCCCTGCAGCTGTTCTTTGCTGGCATTACTACAAGGTACCCGAAAGTACTGGAGTCCTGCCATTCCTCAGCCTCCTCCTATTCACAGCCCTCTTGCTGTGACTATGGCTTCTTGTGAAAATCATCCTTCCGGGCCCAGCAGGACGCTGCAGAGGTGCTCACGGCAAACACCCATGCACAGGCCACCCTACTCAGGGATCAGATGCTCACGAACATTGGAAACCACACTGTGAGGTGTTAGGCTGGAGGGGATTATGTCAGGATTAAAGGGGCAGCCCTGGCCAGGTGCCTCAGTTGAAACGTCCTGTACACCAAAAGTTTGCAGGTTCAATCCTCAGTCAGGGCACATACCTAGGTTGTGGGTTCAATCCCTGGTCAGAGCATGTACAAGAGGCAACCAATGGATGATGTTTCTTTCTCTTCTTCCTCTAAAATCAATAAATATATTCTTTAAATTTTTTTACAAAAAGACTGAGGCAGAGTTGGTATGAATTTCAGTGGATAGGGGATGCCTGTGTGTTCTGACACCAGTGTGTTGTACATACTGATTGATCAGGGAGTATGGCTATTGAGGGGCCTCTCAGGGGCTACATTCACTGGGGTCTTAGGCAACTAGCCATGCTGGAAGCTGCCTGTTCTAGAATCATTACTTCTCCCTCCCCCTTGAAGGGAAGCAACACTGTCCCTGGTCTCTCTCCTCAGAGCTCTGCATTTTATCGGAGTGGCCCAGTCTCTGCCGAGAGCTTAGCGCACTGGCCAGGGCATGAGTCACCATTCCCTTTCCTGGGTGGGCTGACAGGTGGTGGCACTGTACCCAGGCAATGACAGGCTTTATTGGTCCAATATCTGATTACCTGCAGCTGTGTTCAGCTGCTCAGTCTGTGCACATGCATGCACACACAGTCACGTTCACACATGCACACACAGACACTTGGTGGGCAGCCAGCATCTCTGCACTTGCACATGGATCCCTCCCATCGTTTCCCGTTGTTTAGGGCCCATCAGGGAGGTCTGGACCCTCTGAACAGCACATGTCTCCAAACATTCGTGTACCACGTATTTTCATGGTTGATACACGTTCAACCAGGTATCAGTCAAGAGATTCCAACAGTGCTGAAGCACTGTGGTGTCTGTTGCCACGTCTGTGGATGGGCTCTGAGCTGTGATGGAAGACTGGCAGTTCCAGGCCATGGGCCTCAGCCCCTCAGCCCATGGTGTGCAGCTGGCCCTTCTCCTAGTGCTGGGACGCCCCCTTGCTCCCACACCTCCTCGCTTCACTCCGCTTCCTGAAGGCAGGGCCAACATCTTCACATGCTCACTATACCTCGGCCTTCTGTATGACTGTTGCTGGATAAATCATTGTTGCTTAATTGGTGAAAACATCCAGCGACACTGAACTCTCATTTTGAGTTGAAATTCCCTATTTAACTCTGGGGAACAGACACCTTGGCACCCAGCTCAGGCTCAGTGCTGAGATCAGTCTGGTGGTCAGTCGTTTCCAGCATTTTCCAGCTTGATAGTAAAAATCCTAGAACTGCAAATGGAAAGACCGTTGGAAAGAAACTTGAAGATCTTTATCATTGTTTCCTTCTGTTTTAAAAATATTTGTATTGAATTTATTAGAGTGACACTGGTTAATAAAATTATATAGGTTGTGGGTATACAATTCTACAACACATCATCTCTGTATTGTACTGTGTGTTCGCAATTCTCAAATCAAGTCTCCTTCAGACATTTGTCCCTCCTTTACCCTCTTCTACCTCCTCCCACCCCGCCTTTCCATCTGGTTATCACCCAACTGTTGTCTGTGTCTATGAGTTGTTTGGGGGGATTTGTTTGTTTGTTTTTTTGGGGGGGTTGCTTATTTCCTTCACCTATTTCATGCAGCCCAGCCCCCCAACCTCCCTCCTCTCTGACAGCAGTCAGTCTGTTCTCTGTATCTATGAGTCTGTTTCTATTTTGTTTGTTAATTTTGTTCATTAGATTCCACGTACAAGTGCAATCATACGGTATTTGGCTTTATCTGACTGACTTATTTCATGTAGCATAACACCCTCTAGGTCCATTTATGCTGTCACAAAGGGTAAGACTTTATTCTTTTTGTGGCCAGTAGAATTCCTTTGTGTAAATGTACCACACTTTTTTATCCACTCATCTCCTGATGGGCACTTGGGCTGCTTCCAAATCTTGGCTATTGTAAATAATGCTCATGAACCTAGGACTGCATATATTCTTTTGACACCTGAGTCTTTCAGGTTCCTTTGGATAAATTCCCAGAACTGAGATCACTGGGTCATGAGGCAGTTTCCATTTTCAGTTTTTTTTAGGAAACTACACTGTTTCCCACAGTGGCAGCACTAATCAGCATTCCCACCAACAGTGCATGAGGGCTCCCTTTTCCCCACATCCTCTCCAACACTTGTTATTTGTTGATTTATTGATGATAGCCATTCTGACAAGTATGAGGTGATATCTCATGGTGTTTTTAAGTTGTATTTCTCTGATAATTAGTGATATTGAGCATCTTTTTATATGTGTATTGGCCATCTGTATGTCCCCTTTGAAGAAGTATCTATTCAGGTCCTTTGTCCATTTTTTAATTGGATCATTTGTTTTTTGGGTGTTAAGTTGTATAAGCTCTTTATAAAAATTTTGGATATTAACCCCTTGTCAGATGTATTACTGGCAAATGTGTTCTCTCATTCAGTGGATTGTCTTCATTTTGTTGATGGTTTCCTTTGCTGTGAAAACAGTTTTTAGTTTGATGTAGATCCTTTTATTTATTTTTTCTTTTGTTTCCCTTGTCCAGGGAGATATATCAGAAAAAATTCTGCTATAAAAAATGTTTGAGATTTTACTGCCTATGTTTTCTTTCAGGATTTTTATGGTTTCAAGTTACAGTAAAGTCTTTGATCCATTTTGAGTTTACTCTGTTGTATAGTGTAACAAGGTGGTCTAGTGTTTTGTTTTGCATGTATTCAATTTTTCTAACATTTCTTAAATAGAAGACTATCTTCACCCCATTGTATGTTCTTGCCCTTTTTTGTCAAATATTAATTGAACATCAAGGTGTGGGTTTTATTTCTGAGCTTTCTATTCTGTTCCATTGATCTATATGTCTGTTTAATGCCAGTATCAGGCTGTTTTGTACTGTTGCCTTGTAGTATAGTTTGGTATCAGGTGGCATGGTACCTGAATTTTTGTTCTTCTTTCTCAAGACTGCTGAGGCTATTTGGGATCTTTTCTGGTTCCACGTAAATTTTTGGAATATTTGGTCTAGTCCTCTAAAGTACGCTATTGGTATTTTGATAGGAATTGCCTTGAATCTATGGATTGCTTTGGGTAGTTTGGACATTTTAATGATGTTAATTCTTCCTGCCCATGGACACGGTATGTGCTTCCACTGATTTGCATCTCCTCAACTTCTTTCTTCAGTATCTTATAATTTTCTGAGTACAGGTCTTTTACCTCCTTGGTTAAATTTATTCCTAGGTGCCTTTTTGTTGTTGTTTTGTTGTTGTTGTTGCAATTATAATTGGATAGTTTTCTTAGTTTTTCTTTCTGATAGTTCATTATTGGTGTATAAATATGCCACTGAATTCTGAATATTCATTTTGTATCCTGCTAGTTTACTGAATTCCTTTACCACTTTTAGTAGTTTTTGGTGGGCTCTTTAGGGTTCTCTATATACAGCATCATGTCATCTACAAATAATGACAGTTTTACTTCTTCCTTTCCAATTTGGATGCCTTTTATTTCTTCTTGTCTGATTGTTGCATCCAGGACTTCTAGTCTGTGTTGAATAATCAAGTGTTGAAAGAGAACACCCCACACTTGTTCCTGATCTTAAGGAAAACACTTTTTGTTTTTGCCCATTCAGTATGATGCTAGCTGTAGGTTTTTCATATATGGCTTTTAGTATGTTGAAGTATATTCCCTCTATTCTGAGGAAATAGAGGGTTTCCTCTATTTTGCTGAGAGTTTGTTTTCTTTTTATCATAAGTGGGTGCTGGATTTTAACAAATGCTATTTCTGCTTTTATTGACATGATCATATGATTTTTATGTCTCATTATGTTTGTATGGTATATCATATTTATTGATTTGTGGATATTGGACAAACAAGGTTAGCTAGGTTGATGGAGACTCAGGTATAGCCTCCACATGCATGTGCAGGCTTGGTGGGAGTGGGCTCAATGAAGAAACAATGGCCTCTGCCTGTACTTTTGTCTGGCAGAAAGCTGCCCCCCACCTCCTGCCCTGATGCTGGACACTTGAGTTCCTCCCCGTGTGTCTCTGGTTTCTTTTACACTGCTGCTCCTGTGCTGGAGCTCAGAGGGAGTGAGTCCATGTAAGTCCACACATGGGCCCTTTAAGAGGAACTGCCTGAAACTTGGAGCAGCCTTCTGTCTCATTCAGCCATCATCCCTGCTGGTTTTCACAGCCAGAAGTTATGGGGACTTCTCTTCCCAGCCCTGGAATTGTGGGCTGGGGAGTCTGGTGTGGAGCTGGGACCTCTCACTCCTCAGGGGGGACTGGGACCTCCACAGCCAAGATATTCCTCCTGGTTTATATCTGGAGGCCACAGCCCATTCTGCATCACTACCCCTTCTACCAGTCTGGATGTGGCTTCTTTTTTTCCTTAGTTATAGGACTTCTGTTCAGCCAATCTCTGGCAGTTCTGAATGATGATTGTTCTGTAGGTCAGTTGTAACTTTGATATGGTTGTGGGAGGTGGTAAGCACAGTGTTTTCCTACCTGCCATCTTGGCTGGAATTCTGGAAGAGGTTCAATAATTTGATCAAGATAACTTAGGCTGGAGAAGGCAAATCAAGATTTGGAACCCAAGCCATGACCAGTGTGCTTCAGTGGGTTCATCATCACCCCACAAAGTGAAGGGTCGCTGGTTTGAATCCTTGTCAGGGCATGTGCCTTGGTTGCAGGTTCGGTGCTTGGTTGGGGCTCTCATGAGAGGCAACCAATTGATGTTTCTCTCACACATCAATGTTTCTCCCCACTCTTCCCCTCTCTCCAAAAGTAAATATGTAAAATATTTTTTTTTTAAAAAGGAGGGACTAGGAGCCCAAGTAGTCTGGCATGAAAGCCTGCCCTTCCAGCCACCATTCAGTGAGAACCTTCTGCCACCCACTGCCTTGAGGAAGGAGGAGCGTGCTGGAGGGCATTGCCCAGCAGCCTTCCTGGGAGGGAATGACATTATCTAATGAATTTGCAGTGATTTCCTATTTGAAAAAATAACTAAGTGTTCATGTCTGGTGAAGGTTAGAAATAAGTTCCTGCATCCAGACCTCAAATGCATCTTCACCGAAAGATGAGTTTGTACGTAAGTTCCCTTTTCTAAGGGCAAACTAAACAAGGTCACAAGACCTATGTTCAGAACATCTGTGCTCAGAGGCAGGTCCAGGGACCTGCCTCCAACCCCTCAGATTCCACCCCACTGGCCAAGATGGTGTCACATGTTCCCACCCAGCCAGTGTTGACAGGCAATAGGGGACCCGCTGTGACTTGTCTGAGGGACAAGGAGGGGCCCACCCTGGACAAGCTGGGGCTCAGTTAGCCTGGCATGTTGGAGAACATGGGATGGGTGACCAGAGGTGCCTGCCACAGTCACTGCAGGTGTTTTCTTCAAGAACACAGCCAGTCAGTGCAGACCATGATATCTCTCAGGGTCTTCAGATTCCCAAGGGATGTGTTTTTGGGATTCCACAGAGCAACCTTTCTGGAGGGGAGTAAGTGCAAGCAGTAGGAGGGCTCTTCAGCCCAGTGCAGCCTGAACCTGCACAGGAATGTCCTCTACAGGCCTCACCACACTCAGGAAGTGGGGCCCACTTTCAGAGGGATCCAGAGGGGCCAAGTGCCCTGCCTCCCCCAGACTGTACCTGGAGGGCCTGGGCTGTGGACGCCAGGTCTACACCTCAGGCCTGTAGGCCCCCCACCCCACATCCTCCCACTGGGCCTGCTGGCCAACAAGAGACACTCTGGTGGGAAATGGCCCTTTCTCTGAGAGACCCCTGCATCCCATGATGGCTGGGGGGCTCAGTGTGGCCCACAGGGGCTGTATGCAAAAGGGTCTCCACTTCCTGGATGGCCTTCCTTGGAAGTCCATGCTGATGGGGGCACCCTTATTTGGGGATGACTCTACTCTTTTCCACAAGAATCGAAAAGAAGGCTGCTCTTGTGGCTATGGATGGTCCCTGGCTACCAACCAGCATCTGCCTCTCCCACACTCCTGCTTTGAGTCCTCACTTCAGGTCTTTCTGACAACTTGTCTCAGAGTCCAGCAAAAGTTGAGGGAGAGCTGCATGGACAGAGTCGCTGCTGCAGCTGCTGCAGCCTCTGCTCAGGTTCCGACACCCTCCTTGCTCAGGTCACTCAGGCCCAGCCCAGCTCAGCCCCCACGTGGTATGCAGCCCCCCTGGCTGAGGTGGGCCTTCGTGTCTCTGCTCTCCCAGGTTTCCTCCTCCTCCTCAGTCTCCTCTCCAGTCCTGCCTCCATGCCACTCCAGGTCCCTTAGAAGCCTTAGCTGGTACCACTCCTCAGGTGGGCACTCCGAGGGTGAGCCTGGGAGTGGGCACCCCTGACTCCCCTGACAGAGACACAAGGCCCGGAGCATCTAGGGGCTGCAAGACTTCCAAAAACTTTTCTTCTGCCTGCTCCCATGAAGGGCCGGCTGACCTGGTCTGTCGGCCAACTCAGCTCACAAGCCAAAACACAGATGCCCATGAGGTTTGAAATTTTAGATACACAATTGGATAATCTTTTAGTGTAAGTACATCTGCTGCAATGTTTAGGACATACGTATATTTAAACATTATTTGTTGTTTATCTGAAATTCAGAACTCACTGGCTATCCTGCACTTTTATCTGCTGGGTCCTGCTGCCCTCTGAAAGTCCCTGGAAAGACAGACAGACAGACAGATAGCTACAGTGTGGCAGCTGAGGCCCTGGCAGTGCAGGGCCTGGACGAGGAGGGCCTGGTCCTGCCGCAGAGGCTCCACCTAAACCAAGGAGAAGCCCCGAGTCAGCCAAACCAGCCAGGGCCTGAGTTTGCACCTGTGTCCAGTCCGAGTCCCTCCCAGGTCCTCCGAGGGGAGATGATTTCTTCCCCATCCCCTGGGCAGAGACGTGGCTTCGGAGCTGGGCCTCACGGCCACCATGAGCCCAGTGTGGTTTTCCCAGCTTGGCCACCTCATCATACAACCCCCTGGCGCCTGGAGGTGTCTGCAGACACCTCATTCGGAGCTGGGCCTCACCACGTGTAGAGCCAGTTTGGGTTTTTGACCTGAATTGTCCAGCCAAAGCTAATGATGGTTCACCTCCCAAACCTGAGAACCGCAAATCAGCTGAGTCTGCTCTGCCTCCACGGTCTACCTGCAGGCTGCTTGCTCACCTGTAGGGTCACTTTTAATAAGACTGCCATGAGCAGCATCCCTTTACTTCCCTGACCCTAATTAAATTGTGTCCCCCAGAAATAACCTCTCCATGAAGCCTCCACTTTTCCTCCAGGGTCGCTGTCACATGTATGACTGTCCAGTCACGGGTTTGACTTTTGGGTTAAAGTCTGTCCCTGTTCCCCTATAGACTATGAGCTGTCCCCTGCTAGGGACCTAACTCCATGGCCTGCATGAAACAGGGGCCTGGGGGCCCGCTAGCTGGCACACTGGGGAGGTGAGTGCAGGGGTCAGTAAGTGGCCAGTATGAGCAGGAGGGAGAGGAGGAGAGAGCAGTGAACCGGTGTACCAAGGGAAGGAGGACCTGCTGTCTCCATATGCCTTTCCTAAACACGCACCTTTCTTCGTAAACGCCTGGGGTGAGTCGACTAAACAAGATTGGCTGTAGTGCAGTGTCAGGACTACTTTCCATTAGTCTGAGCTTGAAATCTTTTCAATCAGAAATTTTTCAAAAGCATTTCTTCTGCTAGTCTGCTGATGAAGGGACTAGACACCTCTACGGGCCGAGTAGGTCCCTGCCGCCGGCCGCCCTTTGCCCCAGCTGACGCGCACTCAAGGGAGACCCAGACCACAGTGTGAAGCTGTGCACTGTAAGGCATTTTCGATGTCTTTTGTTTTGAAGGGTTAAAATTTTTATTTGAATTTTTAAAAAGGTTTAGAATTCTATGTTCTCTTTATAACATATCACTGGTAGTTTAATATAAAAAAATGATGACTTTTCTCTCCCAAAATCTTTAAGTAAAATTGGCATGCCAGGAAAGTGCCTCACACCATCATAATACTGTGTCCTGGTGGTGCTGAGCACCCGCAGGGGGGCTGGCCCCCTCAGGCCCGTAGGGACTGAGCCCAGCTGATGACCACCGTAGTGCCAAAGGGCCAGTCCCGATCACACATCTGCAGGCATCTGGGGAGAAGAAATTGGGGGGTGCTTGGCAACCCGCCTCCCCAGCCTCCTTTCAGCAGGTCTCTGGGAAGGGCCCGCCTGGAACAGCTTGCACGGGGTCACAGGGAGCCAGCCCTGGATTCAGGACCCTTGGCCTGCCCTCTCGTCCTCCTGGGCTGTCAGCAGGAGCCCAGGCCACGGAGGATCCCCCTGACACCTTCTGCAAACGTGCAAACTGCTTCCAGCCTGTGGGACCCTTGGCCCACCCTCTCGTCCCCCCGACACTTCCTCAGCTTGGCCCACAGAGTGTGTTATTAGACCTTTGGATTTATGCTGACCTGGTAGGTGAGAAGCGGTATCAGAATTTAGTTTTAATTAGCATTTTCTTATAGTGAGGATGAATATGCTTTAAAATCCTATATGTTCCTTTTCCTAAATCACCCATGTTTCTTAGAGTGTTTGGAAACCTTCTCCTGGGGTTCTCTCTACATTCGAGAAGTGGCGTCTGTGATTCAAGACGCAGTTTCCTCCGCTGGTTGTTTGTCTTCACTTAGGACAACCAATTTGTTTTTGCCACACGGAAGTTTTTATATTTTTAGCTCTTCTTTTATGCCTTTGGATTTTAAGTCAAAGCTAGAAAGCCCTTCCCTCTACCAAAGTTATAAAGAAATACTCCGAGGTTTTCTTCTAGGACTTTCATGCTGCTATTTTAAATCCTTGGTGCGTTTGGGATTTATTGTGGTGTACATGTGGGGAATGGATCTATATCCTTTAAAATAAGTATATTTACTTTTTTCTATAGCAATACAAGTTCATAAAAAAATCTAACTGTATCGAAGCAGTCTCCTGCTCTGACCCCCTCTCCCCCATCAGCCATCTTTCAGTTTTTCCAGTTTCACTTGACCTTTACCTCCTTACTTGCAGGTGATAACGTGCCCGGCTCGGTCCACTTGATCGATTTCAGGCAGGCTCTGCTGCCACGTTAGCTGAGCAGTGGCGTCTCCCACCCACTTGCGGCCCTGGAAGAACACAAGTGCCAGCAGCAGCGTCTGCAGGATCAGCAGGGTGGTGCCTGGCAGCTGGTGCTGGAGTCTGCCGGTCTTCTAGTGATAGGGGGGACTCAAGACCTGGAAAATTTTAGCTTAAGGTAAAAAGCTGTAAGTCTAGCAAGTAATGTGTATGTTAAGCTTTTGTTTCAGAAACTACAGATAAGGCCCATCCTGACTCCTGGGAAAAGCAGCCGACCTCCGACCTCCGGGGGCACTGGCTAGAGATTACAGCCTGGGGACAAGTTGGAGGCATCCTGGCCTTTTGTGTGACCACCCCCTCCCCCTTGGGAACAGCTAACTGCCAAGAACAGGAAGGCTGCAGCTTCGCTCACCTAGTCCTCCCTGAATTTCAAAGCCCTCACCACACCTTGTTTGTCCTCCCCCACCCCCTTATAAAAGATCTGGCCAGGAAAGAGAAGGCAAGATGGTTTGTTAGGGTATGAACCCACCATCTTCTCAGGTCACCAGCCATCTGAATAAAGTGCCCATAAAAGATTCAGTCGATGTCATTGCTTATTGGATTTGGTAGTGACAGGCAGCCCAGACACTGGTGTCTTTTCTGGTTGCACTAGTTCTTTTCAAAAAAGTTTTTTTCATTTTTCAATAAGTGATTTGATTTAGTAATAATCACCTCCTTTTCAAAAGTATAAAAACCAAATAGGCTTGGAATAAGACATGGGAGTGAGGCACTCCTTATTTTTTTCTCCAAACTATTTTTTCTAACCACTCCAATCTCACTGTTAGGCTGGTTGGTGAGAGAGGTAGGAAAGAATTCACAAAGAGCAGTACATGCCTAGAGTAAAGATTTTATTTTACTTTCCCAAGGGAGGGAAAGGGCTGGGTGCAGAGACGTGCACCAGCCCACCCTTGCGCAGGCTGCAGCTCTTCCTACGTTATTTTTGGGTGCAGGATCAGGTCAGGTCCTTGTGGTCTGGCACTTCCTGTTTAGTAAGTTCCTGGAGCCTCTGAGCCTTCAGGGCACTTCCAGTAATTTTCTAGTCCTGAGGATAAAGGCTCATAAAACAATTAGGGTCAGTCATGCTTTATAGGGTCCAGCCAGATCCAGGAAAGAGGGCCTGAGAAAGGGGCTTTTGTCCTACTACTTACTGTTTGAAATAGCTGCATTTGTCTGTGAAGAAGTGCCCCCCCCCCGCCCCGGGCGTTTATTTTCTCTACTTCAGAGCTTTCAGCCTAGGATTTCTGGGCAACCCCAGGACTCATCTGCAAATAATTAACAAGGTTCTTCCATGCCAGGCAGCATCCTGGGTGCTGGGGGCATGATAGTGGGTGGTCACATTGTGGTGGGGTGGGGACCAGAACCAGAGGAAGATACAAAATGACAGTACTGGTAAGTGCCAGGAAGAAAAGCAGAGTGGGGTGGGGGTGGGGTAGGAAACTGAGTGACCAGTGAGGGCAGATGCTGTTCTAGGTAGGATAGTGAAAGAAAGCTTCTTTTGAGTAGGTGACAGATTAAACAGATTCCTGAAAGGTAGGAGAAGGGGCCATATGAAAATGTGGGGGAGAGCCCAATGGGCTGGGGGACAGAATGTGCAAAGTCCCTGCAGCAGGAAGTGCCGGTTGTGGCCAGCGGCCGGCAGCTGTGGCCCGTGCTGCACACCTGGCAGGAGGCCTGCGCACAGGGAGAGGCAGACAGATGAGAGCCTCTGGCCACACGGAATGAGCCAGAGGGTTCCGAACAGTGTCTCTTTATGTTCTTCAACATTCTTTTTGGAAGTCAAGCAGAGAATTCATTGTAGAGAGACAAGAGTGCAAACCTAAAATAAAACAAAAATAATAAAGTTTGGTGAAGAGGGCCGTGCGATAGGTCAGATGAAAGGCAAGGGTGCCCAGCAGGATGGCAGCAGGGAAGCTGGGGAAACAGGCAGACTCAAGGCAGGCTCCCAGCAGAGCCAGCACACCCAGGGAGTGACAGCAGAGGAGCCAGGGTGGTGCTGGCGCTGAAAAGCAGCATCTGCTGAACTCAGGCCACTTGCTGAACAGGAGGAGATACACAAGTAGGGAGGGTTGGGCATCTGGAGTCAGGTTTCAGATGCCTTCACAGCCAACGGGGGAGCTGAGTAGACAGAAAGTCATAGGAATCTGGAGTGCAGAAGAAAAAAGAAACCGTGTGAAGATGACCCCTGGGTCCTCCACCACAGGGCAGCTGGCAGAGCAAGGGACCTTGGCCCCAGAGCTGCTGGGAGTGGCAGGGGCAGCCAGCCAGGGCACCATGGACTGCAGCGGCACCTCTGAGCCAGCGTTTCAAAAATAAGGAAGCAACAGGCTATGACAGCCACTGCTGAGAGGGGTTGAATCAGCTGAGCACTGAGAAGTGACACTGAATGTGGCAAGATGTGAGCTGCTGGTGACTACCAGATGGTTTTGGAGGTGGGGTGGGGACCCAAGGCTGTAGAGGGGCGGAAGAGAGAGTGTGCTAGAAGGAAGTGGAGGCCGGTCCTGGCTGTGGAGGGGTGTTGTTGTAAAGGGGAACAGAGAGAAGGAGAAACCCCTGGAAGGGCTGTGGGGTCAGGGAGTATCTCTCATTTTCATATTCTTGGAAGGATATGGCACACTTGCCCAGGACAACGGGGATGTGTGGATGCAGGAGGCCAGGGGCAATGGAAATAGCAGATTCCTGAGAGGCGAGGCCCAAGGGTCGGCAAAGCTGGACATGGGGACAGAGCAGGCTGTGAAATCCCACAGGAGGCTCCCAGAGGCCCAGGCAGTGGGAATGCTGGGGACCGGGGACAGTGGCTGTTTGTGCACATGGTATACAGTGCCTCTATTTTCACAGCTGATGCAGCTGCACAGGGGCTCAGGGATGAGAACCCAAGCTGGGCAGGGTGGGGCTGTCTCAGAGGGAATGGGCCTCAGGGGAGGCAGTGGTGGGACAGCAGTGCCTGCAACATATGTGCTGCAGCAATTCGGTGACTGGCAGGGACTGTCACGTGGATGTCAGTGTGAAGATGGTGCAGGTGGGTTGGAGGGAAGAGCGCAGACCAGGACATTGAAAAAAAAGCAAGAGGACTGTGGAAAGACGTTGTGGGAGCTGCCAAGAAGGAGGACAGAAGCGTTTGGTGAAAGAGAGGGGGAGGGGTGGTAAAAACATTCCAGGGAAAGTGGGTGGAGTAACGGAAGGGTGAGAGGTGACTGTGGTGAGAAATGCAGGCGGTGGTGTAGGCTGAAGGCTCCCTTCTTGGAGAGAAACGCTGCAGTGTTATGCGAGGAGAATGGGGAGTTATTGCAGAAGACTGAGGAGAGGCCCGCGGTCAGCTCCAGGTCCTCAGGACGCAGAGCCCTGGAGGCTGACTTGGCCTCCTTTGGAGAAGCGTGCAGGGGAAGCAGCCCCAGAGGTGGGGTGGGGGCAGTTTCAGAGCGAGAGGGTAACTGAAAGGTCTAGCAAAGAGGCCAAGGGTTTGGGTCATTTTCTGGTGACACCATCAGTTCCCAGTGGCCCAGTAGAAACCTGGGGTCAGGAAGAGGTGGACACGGGTCAGATGAAGGAATGTTTTGGGCCATATAACACTGTGTACGAGGAGGCGGAATCCAGTCCAGACCTGGAGAGTCCAGAGCACTTTCTAGAGCAGTAGGCAGCCTGGAGCCCATGGTGGGTCCCAAGGTGAGCTGGCCTGGAACCCGAGTCACCAAGGAAGGTGCTCACTGAACATGCCGTTCTCTGCACAGCTCTTGGGGGCCTGGTCTGGTGGGGGTTTCCTCCGCATGGAACGAAGCATGTGCTCATCTCCATCCTGTCTCAAAAGTCACCTCGATGCCTGCCCCCTCCCAGCAGCATGCATGGCTCTGGCCAGAATGTGGGAGTCTGGTCTCTCCACAGAGCAGGACAGTATTTAGCCTTAAACAGGAAGGAAATCCTGATGAGTGCTCCAACATGGATGAACTTTGGAGAAGTCATGCCAAGAGAAATAATCGAGACACAAAAAGACAAATTTTGTATGATTCCACTCCTTCGAGACTCCTAGATATGTCCAGTTCAGAGACAGAAATTGAAGTGTGGCTGCCAGGAGCCGGGGTGGCGATTGGGGAGTTGGTGTTTAATGGGGACAGAGTTTCGATTTGGGGAAATGAAAGTTCTGGCAATGGATGGCAGCCATGTTTGCACAAAGATGTGAACATATTTAATGACACTAGACTGTACACTTAGAAATGGTTAAAATGGTTTCTTTAAAAAGTCAACGTGAGGAAACTGAGGTTGCTCTATGGTCTGATGGCGACACACTGGACCAGGGACTCTGGTCTGGGAGGCGGGATCGAGGTGGGTTGTCATTTGAGGAGATGCCAACCCCACGAGCTTCCCCAGTGCAGGGCCTGGACTGGAGGCCTGGGGGCCTCGCAAGCAGGACATCTGCACACTTGTTCCCACACTCAGTGCTCACACAGAGACCTCTGAGTCCCCAAGGGTGGGGACTTGCCTCGTGTGCAGCTGGATTCCCTGGGCTTAGTTCAAGCTCAGCAACAAAATGCTCACCAAGAGCAGACCTGGCACTGGGATTATTTTCCTGACCACAACCTCAAGTGCCAAGTCTCAAAGCTATCATTAAATGCCCAGATTTCTTCACTTAAAGAAAATAGAGTCTGCTGACCTCCAGACCCTTCACCTGCGCATTGGCTAAGGGCCGGCGTCAGGAGGGCTTGTTGGACCTGACAAGGCTCCTTGCGGAGAACCTCACGGAGAAGGCCGAGGCTGAGAGAATTCTGAACAAAGATAACAAAGGGGGGCACAAGCTGCCAGATGTCAAAACACACCAGAAAGATGCAGGACTTTTCGACAGTGCAGCACCAGCCAGAGAAGAGAGAAAAGAGATTCATGAATCAGCCCAGAGCATAGCCCAGAAATGCATCAGGCCTGAGACAGGGCCGGGGGATCTGAGCAAGGAGTCATTTCCGCTGCAGAAAGGGGACCCTGTCACCACAGTGGCCATCCCCATGGCAGAGAGAGTCTTGCCTCCAGTCCCGCAGCATGGCAGGACAAAAGACGGATTAGATTCTTATTCTCTGAGTAAGACATAAAACCTAGAATGGGAGCGAGGGAGGTTGGCATTCTTAACCACATAAAATGAAAAACTTCTGTATGACAAAAGACACAAACAAAATTAAGAGATTAAACACAGACTGGGGAAAAACAGACTGGGAAAAACATTGGCAATACATAGTATTCACTACATAGTAACTGATATACAAAGAGCTTCTGAAATGGATAAGACAAATCAGTCAAAAAGTAGATTCCCAGACAATTCTTAGAAAAAAATCCAAAGTGTTATAAAATGGAAGACAAGCTTGACTTCTTTAGAAAGTAAAGAAATGTAAATTAAAGCAATGACGACATAAAATCATTTACTTAGCAGATTAGAAGAAATTAAAAAGTTGATGATGTAATGTGTTCACAAAATTACCCAGAAATGGATGTTCTCATACACTATTGGGGATGGATAAATAAGTAGTATCTTTTCAGAAAGTGATTTTTTTAAATATATTTTATTGATTATGCTAATACAGTTGTCCCATTTCCCCCCTTCATTCCCCTCCACCCTGCACACCCTCTCCCACCCATATTCCCCCCCCCCTTTAGTTCATGTCCATGTGTCATAAGTTCTTTAGCTTCTACATTTCCCATACTATTCTTGCCCTCCCCCTGTCTATTTTCTACCTACCATCTATGCTACTTATTCTCTGTACCTTTCACCCCTCTCCTCCTCCCACTCCCCTGTTGCTAACCCTCCATGTGATCTCCATTTCTATAATTCTGTTCCTGTTCCAGTTGTTTGCTAAGTTTCTTTTTGTTTTTGTTTTTGGTGTGGTTGTTAATAATTGTGAGTTTGCTGTCATTTTAATGTACGTTTTTTATCTTCTTTTTCTTACATAAGTCCCTTTAACATTTCATAAAATAAGGGCTTGGTGATGGTGAACTCCTTTAACTTGACCTTATCTGAGAAGCACTTTATCTGCCCTTCTATTCTAAATGAAAGCTTTGCTGGATAGAGCAATCTGGGATGTAGGTCCTTGCCTTCCATGAGTTGGAATACTTCTTTCCAGCCCCTTCTTGCCGGCAAGGTCTCTTTTGAGAAATCAGCTGACAGTCTGATGGGAAATTCCTTTGTAGGTGACTGTCTCCTTGTCTGTTGCTGCTTTTAGGATTCTCTCCTTCATTTTACCTTGGCTAATGTAATTATGATGTGCCTTGGTGTGTTCCTCTTTGGGTCCAACTTCTTTGGGACTCTCTGAGCTTCCTAGACTTCCTGAAAGTCTATTTCCTTTGCCAGATTGGGGAAATTCTCCTTTATCATTTGTTCAAATAACTTTTCCACTAACAAGTGGTTGCTCTTCCTCTTCTCCTTCTGGTACCCCTATAATTCAGATGTTGGAACGTTTAACAATGTCCTGGAGGTTCCTAAGCCTCTCCTCATTTTTTTGAATTCTTATTTCTTCATTCATTTCTGGTTGGATGTTTTTTTCTGCCTTCTGGTCCACCACTGATTTGAGTCCCAGTTTTCTTCCCACAACTATTGGTTCCCTGTACATTTTCCTTTATTTTACTTAGTGTAGCCTTCTTTTTTTCATCTAATTTGTGACCAAATTCAACTAATTCTGTGAACATCCTGATTACCAGTGTTTTGAACTGTGCATCTGATAGGTTGGCTATCTATTCGTTGCTTAGTTGTATTTTTCTGGAGCTTTGATCTGTACTTTGGTTTGGGCCATTTTTTTTTGTCTTGATGTGCCTGTTACGTATGAGGGGCAGAGCCTCAGGTGTTTACCAGGGAGAGGCAACCCAGTTGTTGGGTTGTGATGCTATATGTGGGGGAGGGGTCTAAGAGGGAACAATGGCATTTGCTCAGCTCTCTGCCGGATTTCAGTCACTTCCCCCACTACCCACAAGCAAATTGGGCCCTTCTGGTGCTGACTCCCATGTGGGTGGGCTTGTGTACATTCTAGGACCCTGTGGGTCTCTCCAACGAACTCTCCTGTGAGGCTGGGAGTCTCTACCTGTGTCTCAACCCCCACAGGTGTCTTGAGGCTTAATTTCCCCGAGCTGGAGCCCTGGATTGCACAGTCCATCCTGCTCCCCAGTTGTTTCTCTAGGTTTATTTGCACATAAATGTGGGACTGCCCTGTCCACAATCCACTACCTTGCCGGTCTGCCTGCTGCTGCCTTGCTGGCCAGCTGCAGCCTTATGTGCCCCGCTCGACAATCCGTCACCTCATTGGGTCCACCAGCAGCCACTTTGCCCACTCAGGTCCTCCAGTCACTGTCTTGCCGAGAGTCCTCTCTGCCCTGAGTGCCCAACTCCGCCCCTCCTACTGGTCTGGATGAATGTGTCTTCTTTAACTCCTTGGTTGTTGAAATTCCATACAGTTTGGTTTTCTGTCAGTTCTGGTTGTTTTTTGTTTTTAAATTGTTGTTGTCCTTCTTTTGGTTGTGCGAGGAGGCACAGTGTGTCTACCTATGCCTCCATCTTGGCCAGAAGTCCTCCAGAGAGTGATTTGATATTAAATGGCAAGCATAAAAAGTTTTGATACAGTGTTTCCATCTCTGGAAATCTACCCCACAGAAGTACTCACAGACATTCAGGGAGATCTGTGGACAAGTATAACAGCAAAAACCCTGGCTGACAGGGCTCAGTTGGTAGGACATCGTTCCACAAAGTGAAAGGTCACTGGTTTGAAAACCAGGGGGCGTGTGCCTGGATTGTGGGTTCCATCCCTAATCAAGGTGCATGTGAGAGGCAATCAATTGATGTTTCTCTCCTTCTATTTCTCCCTCCCTCACCCTCTCTAAAAATAAGTAAATAAAATATATTTTTTAAAAGGAGTAACAGCAAAAAATAATGGCAATAGACTAGGAATTTCCATGAATAGAAGAGTTGTAACAAATCAATTGTGTCCCCAGGGGGTGTGGCTCAGTTGGTTATAGTGTCATCCCGTACACCAAAAGGTTGGGGGTTCAATGCCCAGTCAGGGTACATGCCCAGGTTGCAAGTTTAATCACCAGTCAGGGCACATACAGGAGGCAACCAATCCATGTTTCTCTCTCACATCGATCTTTCTCTCTTTCTCCCTCCCTTCCCCTCTCTCTAAAATCAATAAACATTATTTTAAATTTGTAAATAAATAAATGAATAGTGTGTTCCCAATGGTATAGAACACTAGACATCTGCCAGAAAGACTGGGGCAGAGGTATTCTTAGAAAGATGTCTACATGTTATAATACTTGTTAAAAACAGGTTTCTTGACAGTGTAGGTAAAGTCTACTTTCGTTTTTGAAAAACCTGTATATGTGTAAATCTGTATGCTCCATTTCACTAATCCCAGACCATAACCTTTTCATGTTTTAATAGAACATGTCATCACTAGCATCTTATTTTATAATATATGGCATTATATTTGCATAAACACAGAAAATATCTGGAACAATATTCAAAACTGAGCTGTGGAGGGTAGGAGCAGGGAGGTTGGGAGTGGCACTTTTACTATCTTAAACATTCCTGTGAGTTTGCGTTCATACTACGAGCACATGTCATTTCTGCAATATATAAAAAACGCCAGGCACGTCAGATCTGGCATAGCCAGCACCACCAGATTTCATCCCAAGTCCTGAAAAGCCAGTCTAACTTTCCCACAAGACAACATTTATCCCTAAGGGGATGGCAATTCTTCTTCCCTAGTTTCATCATTTTTCCCAGAATCCAAGCTGCCCCCAGGTACTGAGAAGAGTGGGCAGAGCTGAGTCCCTCTCCCCTTGCCTGGGCTCTGGTGACTGTCGCCCTCGTTCATGAGGGTCTATCTAAAAGGAGGAGCCAAGGAGAGCTTGACCTAGATATGTGGGCAGTGCCAAGTTCTGTAGGATGCTTTGCTGCATGCTCCAGAAAAGATGCCCAACAATGGTTTCTCCCTTAGAGACATCAATAGTGTGACTGAACAAGAAGTTCAGAGTGAGCTGTCCTTGGGTGGTTGGGATGTTTAAAGATGGGATTGGGAACACAAGTCCTTTCCTCCATCTTTTTCCCATCACCCTCCACGCATCGGTATTCACATCGGATTCGTCATTTTGTGGTTGCACAATGGCTGCCACAGCCTAGACGCCTGTTCTCACAGGCGATGGCCAGAGCAGGAAGGCAAGGAGGAGGGCCAAAGCTCCCTGTATGATTATTCTTCCATCTTGTTGGCTAGACTGAGTCACACGCCCATTGCTTAGACCAATCACTAGCATAGGGGAAAGGGTTGTCTGGCTGTCCTAGACCAGTCAGGAGCCATCCTCTGGGTGTCCTGTTCCTGCTACACTGAGGTTCCATGAGCAGCCTAGAGAGAGGTTACTGCTGGGGAGCCAACAAGTCCAGGTCCTAAGTCTTAGTAGTGACCACTCTGAGTACGTGTTATGCGTAATGTCCCAGCCTCCTCATGGGAGCAGTGAAGGGGCAGTTATAAATGTAGAGTGAGTAGCTCAAATGTGTGGGCTATGAGCTGGTGGAGGGATTCTGAAATTTCCTGATGACTCCTTCACCCGTCTCCAATGTGTTTACAAACCACACTGGTGAAAAAAAATGACATTTTCCACCTGAGGTCTGTGAAATCAGCTATAGAAACAAGGGCCTTATGGCAAATGAAGGATAACAGCCATCCCCAGAGACAGCACAGTGACTGGGGCTTGTAAGCGTAAGCATTTGGTGGGAACCAGGACAAGATTCCCAGAGAAGACCTGGGATTTGCTTTCCCGCTGTGGAAGTGGGAGAGGCAACGGCTGGCCTGGGCCTCAGATGGTACTCTCAGCCTGTGCCTGTGGCCCCTCCACGGAGGAAAGGCACGAGGCTGGAGGGCACACTGGGCCACACCCAAGCAAAAGGAGAACTCTGCACAGTCTTGGTGAAAGTTTTTACACCACAGAAACTGGCAAATGCTACTACAAAACCAGGGCTTTTTCTCCGACAGCTGGTTCTTAAACATTGACCAGCCCACAACCAGCTATAACGTACATAAACAAAACTTAATTTTTAAGTGTGCAAAAGAATTACAAGAACCACTAGGCTAAAAACTTGCCTTTGTCAAGCTAGAAAGTATTATTAGGGAGAAAAATAAAAAGGAAGATACTCTCAGACAAGAAATTCTGCCCTGACTGGTGTGGATCAGTTGTTTGGACGTCATCCCACAAAGCAAAAGGTTGCTGGTTCAACTGGGGGCAGTTGCTGGTGGGGGCGCCTGTAAGGGGCAGCTGAGTTTTGCAAAGACATACATTCGCTGCCTGACCAAACACTGCCGCTGCCCTTCTCCCACAAGGCTCACTGCTGACAGTCTTTCTCCCAAGACCAGAGAGTTTGGGACTGACTCCCTAGCTCCTTCCCATTGGCACCACAGGACCTGCCACCTCCTCTAGCAAACGCCAAGGATCCATCTCCTTGCTCCCTACAGCTGCTCACAGACCAAAACAGTAACTTTAAGCCACTGCTGGAATATGAGTGTACTGACCAAGTTTTCTACATAATGGATTTCAATTCTGGCAATGAGATAAGAGGTTTATGACATAAACACATTTGTACCTGGTGAATCAACTACCAAAATAGCCAAGTCTGATACTTTTACCAACTGCTTGGAGGCAGTTCCAGTATGGACTAAAGTTTAGAGCCACCCCTCCTTCTGCTCTTCATTGGCAACCTGAGTCCTTTTTCATTGTCTGATATGGTGTAGGGAATATCGGTGTGCTGAAGCTCCATGACAGGGAGGGAAAAGGCTAGCATTAAAAAATAAAAAGGATCCCCATTAAAGAACTCAACAGGGAGCTGATGTTGTAGAGAAACACATCTTCCTAGGAATCATAAACTTTAGGGCTTTCCCACCTCCACTTTATGGAGGTCTAATTGCTTCTGGCTAAAAATGGGGATTTGCAGGTGTATTGCAGCCTCCTTCTTCATGACTGTGTCTGAATATGCCATCGTTTCTTCAGGGCCAGCTTTGACGAGGACTGTCACCCAAGCATTCACATCAGTGCTGTGTCTGCAGGCAACATAAGAGGCTCTGTCGCCCCCGGCAGGAGAGGCCATGGCCACATACACCCGACTATCGACAGCCTGGATCACTGAGGCATCACACAGCAAGCTGGTCCAATGGTTGAGTTCAAAGCTGGAGGATATACACCAGCTGGCAGCCTCTCTGTGCATAGATTTGTGCAGGTTCTGCAAAGCAGAAATCGTAGCAGACACCCAGGCTCATGCTGCAGGAAAGAGTCTCAAATATGGAGACTATCACCAGGACCCAATGTTTTAGATCCTTGAAATGTAATTATCCCAAGAATATCAGTGTCAAACACATGGAGCTTTCTGTGCTTTACCAGGGAAGTCCCATCAGGCCCAAACCCGGCACAGGCCTCATGTGATGTGCCAGTGTCCTCCTCAGGGCTGGAACCTCCAGTGAGATACTGTGCCCCAGTGAGGGCTGCGCTCCTTTGCTACCTCAGAAAACTTTTGTGTGCATTCATTGGGCATTTTCTCTGCATTTTCAGGAAAGTAGCTCGTGCCACGTGGAGAATTAAAACATCCTGGCAAAGAACCTATTCTGGCTCCTTGTGGGCTGCCTTCTAGACAAGGCCAGAAGCTCGAGTGAGATTGATTTGATGGAAGAAACTTGAATTTGGATGACGGCCGAGCGGGAAGGAGCCATGGCTCTCCCTGGGAGCGCTGGGCTCCTGCACGTTTGAGCCGAGGTGTCTGGACTCCCCCAGCCAGTGCCCAGCAGGGCGGGAAAGGCTGTCAGAAGCCGTTTTGTCTTTTCACTCCCTTGATGTACAAAAAGTTTTAATGTACAAAAGTTTTAAAAGTTGATGAAGTACAATTCATCTATTTTTTATTTGGTTGCTGGGGCTTTTGGTGTCATATCTTAGAAATTATTGCCTAATCCAAGGTGACGATACTTATGCCTATGTTTTCTTCTAAGAGTTTTATAGTTTTAGCTCTTACATTTATGTTTTTGACCCATTTTGAGTTAATTTTTGTATATGTTATGAAGGTAGGGGTCTAAATTCATTCTTTTGCATGTGGATATCCAGTAGTCCCAACCTCATTTGTTGAAAAGGCTATTCTTTTCTTCACTCAGTTGTTGCAGGACCTTTGTTGAAAATCTGTTGGCCATAATGTCATGGTTTACTGCAGGATTCCAAATTGTACTCCAGTGACCTCTATGTCTGCCCTATGCCAGTACCACATTGCCTTGATCACTGTAGATTTATAGTGAGTTTTGAAATCAGAAAGCATTTGTTCTTCAACTTTGTTTTTCTTCTTCAAGATTGTTTTGTCTCTTCTGGGTCCCTTGCATTTCCATATAAATTTTAGGATTACCTTGTCATTTTTTTGCAAGTCAGTAAGGATTTTGAAAGAGATAATATTGAATCTGTGATCAATTTGGGTTATATTGTCATCTTAACAATATTGAGTCTTCCAATCCAAGAACATGGAATGTCTTTCCACTTATTTAGGTGTTCTGGATTTCTTTCAGTGATGTTTCATAGTTTTCATTGTATGCCTTGCTCTTCTTGGTTAAATTTATTCCTAGAACTTTATTTTTTTGGATAAATGAAATTGTTTTCTTAATTTCATTTTTGACTTGTTCATTGTTATTGAATAAAAATACAATTGATTTGACTTTTGACCAAGATGGCAGAGTAGTAAATGTGGTGCTCACATCCTCCCACAACCACATCAAAATTGCAGCTCAACTGAAGAACTATCATCATTCAGAACTCTTGAAGTCTAGCTGAACAGAAGTCCTATAACTAAATATCTACAGAAGATGCCACACGAAGACTTAGAAAAGGGGCGATTACACACGGACACTTGGCAGTTAAAAATTGGGAGGTATATCTCAGCTTCAGATGTCCCCCCTGATTAGCAAGGGTCCCAACCCCACACCAGACTCCACAGCTCAGGACTACAGTACTGGGAAGAGAAGCCCCCATAACTTCTGTCTGTAAAAACCAGCAGGGATTGAGGCTAAGTGAGACAGAGGGCTGCTGGAGTACCAGATGTGCTTCTTAAAGGGCCTGTGCATAGACATACTCAGACTCGCTTCCTCTGAGCTTCATCACTGGGCAGCAGCTCAAAGGGCCCCAGGAACATTTGTTGAGGAATTGAAGTGTCTGGCTTCAGGACAAGGGCTGGAGGGGCAGCTATCTCCCAGACAGAAGTGCTGGCAGAGGCTATTGTTCCTTTGCAGAACTCTCCCCCATAGGGCCAGCAGGCAGGTGCCACATTTGAATCTCTATCAGCCTAACACTCTTTACTCCACACTGGTGATTTCCTGAGGCCCCACCCCACCCAAATTGTAGCAATATAAGAGCTGCTGTAGGAACTTTTCCATACAAATGACCTGTTTTGGAATTTCCTAAAATTTAACAAAAATCCACAAACATCTTACAAGAAACACCTGGCATCAATGTGTCATATATCTCTTGCTAAGTGGCCCCAGGCCTGGCACTAGCAACAGCTGGCCTTAATTCACATCTTGGCCTCTCCCAGGCACCTCCAAGCCCAGCATAAGTACAGCCACCTGCAGATCACTTTGTAACTCAGGATGGGTGGCTCCAGGCAGGGCACAGGCAGTGGCTGATGTTGACCTGACCCTCCTGGGAGGCCCCGGAGCTAGTGCACCCAGTGGACAGCTTCAGATCATGCCAGATCATGCCAGAGCACCACCCAGACACCTCTATGAGTGACACATTCAAGGGGCCAACTAGTTGGGCAGCAGAGCCCCAGTGAAGCGAGTCTTGCTCCAGGGCGTCAGCCCCTGCACAGCAGCTCCTCTGCTGTGGTCACAGCCAGGCCTCACAACCAATTGGCCTAGAGGAGATAAATCCTTCCTGTTGATGTACCAACAGCAATAAAGGCTCAGCTACAAGAAATTGTACACAGCCCACATGGGGAGCATACCTGAAGTGTCCCACTCAGGTGATAGGAAGCTATGCCACTGTGCTACTATGTAAGGACACTACCAAGACCAGGAGATGAAGCTGCTCTACCTAATACATAGAAACATACACAGGGAGAAGACAAAGAAGCATGGCCCAAATGAAAGAACAGAATAAGACTCCAGAAAAAGAGCTAAACAAAATGGAGACGAGCAATCTACTAGATGCGGAATTCAAAACACTGGTAATAAGGGTGCTCAGGGAACTTAGGGGAAGAGTGAGGACTTCAACAGAGAGAGAGGAAACACAAAGGACCAGTCATAAGTAAAGGAAACACTAACTGAAATGAAGAATACATTAAAGGGAATAAACAGTAGAGTAGATAAAGCAGATGATCGAGTCAACAATTTGGGAAATAAAGTAGCAGAAAACACCCAATTAAAACAGCAAAAGAAAAAAAAATCCCCCCAAATGAGAATAGTTTAATGGGCCTCTGGGACAACCTTAACTGTACCAACATTCACATCATAGGGGTTACCAGAAGGAGAAGAGAGAGAACAAAAAATGGAAAATCTATTTGAAAAAATAATGATGGAAAACTTCCTTAACCTGGTGAGGAAAATAGACATACAAGTCCAAAAAGCACAGACAGTCCCAAACAAGATGAACCCAAAGAGGCCCACTCCAAAACACATCATAATTAAAATGCAAAAAGGTAAAGATATAGAGAGAATCATAAAAGCATCAAGAGAAAGCACAGAGTTGCCTACAAAGGAGCTCGCATAAGACTGTGAGCTGATTTTTCAACAGAAACATTTCAGGCCAGAAGGGATTGGAAAGAAATATTCAAAGTGATGAAAAGCAAGGACCTACAGCCCAAATTACTCTACACAGCAAAGCTATCATTTAGAATTGCAGGGCAGATAAAGAGCTTCCCAGACAACAAAAAGCTAAAGGAGTTCAATCACCAAGCCAGTATTATATGAAATTTTAAAGGGACTTCTTTAAGAAAAAGAAAAAATGGTGGGCCCTGCCTTGGTCATGATAATCCATAGCTTCCAGAGCAGCCACCAGGACTTCTTCCTTTGGGCCTGGAGGTAGGCAGCAGCTGAGGCTGATATCATGAAATTAGCAGATGTGAATTTATAGCTGACTAATTGCATATGCCATTTCTCTCCAGATTGATATTTGGAGACAACATGGCTTAAGAATGCAGCATGGTTCTGGCCTTGGATTTGAGTTCAATGCTACAGGTGCATGCAGATGTGTAAGCAGCTACTGAGGAATGTTTGGAGAACCTGTCTTCACAAGTGACCTGGAGCAGGTCGGAGCAGGAATACTGCAATGAAGTTATTAAACCACATGACTGGACCTATACAGTAGATTATAACAGAATGTTACTTGGAGAGTCTCTTAGGTTAAATGTTGTACCTACAACAGATCATACAGATAAAAAGAAATTTTTAAGTCAGAGAACAGATTACGTTTTTGGAAGAAGTTCTCCTGTTTGAGGATGAATTTCACAGTCATGGAGTTTTAAGCCTAAGAGTGAAAATTAGAGTCATGCCTTACAAGGTTTTGTTTTGTTTGTTTTTGCTATTGTAGTTTTTCTTGAGAATTGGTGGAAGGCTTATCGGAATATAAATGGAGTAAATGTTCCAAATAAAAGGTATAGGGTGACTGAACCGATAAGACAACAGAATGCATATGCTGCCTACAAAAGACTCACTTTAGGTTGAAAGATGTACATAGACTAAAAGTAAAGAGATAAGAAGATATTTTTTTTTAGTGGGAACAAACAAAAAAAGCTGGGGCAGAAATACTTACACCAGACAAAATAGACTTTAAAACAAAGGCTACAACAAGAGACAAAGAAGGACCCAGCAATTCCACTTCTGGGCATTTATCTGAAGAAACCCAAACACTAACTCAAAAAGACATATACATCCATATGTTCATTGAAGGATTATTTATAATAACCAAAGTATGGAAGCAACTTAAGTGTCTGTGACTAGATGAATAAATAGATAAAGAAGAAGTGGTGCATATATACAGTGGAATATGACTCAACCATAAAAAAATAAAATTTTGCCATCTGCAACAATATGGATGGACTTGGAGGTTATTATGATAAGTTAAATAAGTCAGAAAGAAAAAGGCAAATGTCATGATTTCACTTATATGTAGAATCTAAAAACCAAAATAAATGAACAAGTAGAACAGAAATTGATACAGTTTGATTGATACAGAGAAAATTTTGACAGTTGCCAGATTGGGGGTGGCTGTTGAGGAGGTGGGTGAAAAAAGTGAAGAGATTAAAGAGTGCAGATTGGCAGTTACAAAATAGTCAGGGGGATATAAAGAACAGCACAGGGAGTGCTGGCCAAGATGGAGGCATAGGTAGCCACACTGTGCCTCCTCGCACGACCAGGATAAAGACAACAACAATTTAGAAACAGAATAACAACCAAAACTGACAGAAAATTGATCTGAATGGAAGTCGGACAACCAAGAAAATAGACGTGTTCATCTAGACCGGTAGGAGGGGTGGAGTCTGGCAGCTGGCCGCGGGGCGTGGCACGGAGAGCAGAGAGCGTTGGGACCAAGCGTGTGAGGCATCCAGGGTGCACAAGACCACAGTGGGTGGACTCTGAACGCACAACCGGCAGCTGGCAGACCCGGCTGAGGGGTGGCAACCGACAGACCCAGCGAGGCGGCGATTGTGAATCATGGCACTGTGAGCAACCCAGGATCACAGGGCTGGGAAATAGAGCCTTGGGGCACTGATTGAGGACACCTATGGGGATTGAGGAGCAGGGAAGGACTCCCAGCCTCTCAGGAGAGGTCCTTGGAGGGTCCCACAGTATGCACAAGCCCACCCACACGGGAATTGGCACCAGAGGGGTCCAATTTGCTCAAGGGAAGCAGCAGAAGGGACTGAGATCCCACAGAGAGTGGAGCAAGCGCCATTGTTCCCTCTTAGACCCCATTCCCACATACAACATCACAACCCAGAGACGGGGGTGCCCCACCCTGGTGAACACCTAAGGCTCCACCCCTCATATGTAACAGACCTGACCAGAACAAAGGAAAAGAAAGAAAGAAGAAAAAGATGGCTCAAACAGAATTGAAAGCCCCAGAGACAGTTTTTTAAGCAACTGAGAGATAGCCAACCTATCAGATGCACAGTTCAAAGCAGTGGTGATCAGGATGCTCACAGAATTGGGTGATTTTGGTCACAAATTAGATGAAAAAATGAAGGCTACACTAAGTGAAATGAAGAAAAATGCACAGGGAACGAATAGTGATGGAATGAAAGCTGGGTCTCACATCAATGGAGTGGATGAGAACGAAGAAAAAATGTACAATCAGAAAAGAATGAAGAAATAAGAATTCAAAAAAAGGACAGGCTTGGGAACCTCCAGGACATCTTTAAACGATCCAACATCCAAATTATAGGGGTACCAGAAGGAGAAGAGGAAGAGCAACCACTTGTTAGTGGAAAAGTTATTTGAACAAATGATAAAGGAGAACTTCCCCATTCTGGCAAAGGAAATAGACTTTCAGGAAGTCCAGGAAGCTCAGAGCATCCCAAAGAGGTTAGACCCAAGGAGGAACACGCCAAGGCACATCATAATTACATTAGCCAAGGTAAAAATGAAGGAGAGAATCCTAAAAGCAGCAACAGACAAGGAGACAGTCACCTACAAAGGAATTTCCCATCAGACTGTCAGCTGATTTCTCAAAAGAGACCTTGCCGGCAAGAAGGGGCTGGAAAGAAGTATTCCAACTCATGGAAGGCAAGGACCTACATCCCAGATTGCTCTATCCAGCAAAGCTTTCATTTAGAATAGAAGGGCAGATAAAGTGCTTCTCAGATAAGGTCAAGTTAAAGGAGTTCACCATCACCAAGCCCTTATTTTATGAAATGTTAAAGGGACTTATGTAAGAAAAAGAAGATAAAAAAACGTACATTAAAATGACAGCAAACTCACAATTATTAACAACCACACCAAAAACAAAAACAAAAAGAAACTTAGCAAACAACTGGAACAGGAACAGAATTATAGAAATGGAGATCACATGGAGGGTTAGCAACAGGGGAGTGGGAGGAGGAGAGGGGGTGAAAGGTACAGAGAATAAGTAGCATAGATGGTAGGTAGAAAATAGACAGGGGGAGGGCAAGAATAGTATGGGAAATGTAGAAGCTAAAGAACTTATGACACATGGACATGAACTAAAGGGGGGAATATGGGTGGGAGAGGGTGTGCAGGGTGGAGGGGAATGAAGGGGGGAAATGGGACAACTGTATTAGCATAATCAATAAAATATATTAAAAAAACAGCATAGGGAATACAGTCAGTAACAGTGTAATAACTGTGTGGTGTCAGGTGGGTACTAGACTTATCAGGGTGATCACATCGTAAATTACGTAAATGTTGAATCACTGGATGTATACCTAAACTAATATAATATTGTACCTCAATGGTAATTGAAAAATAAATTATTTTTTAAAGTGCAATTGATTTTATATTTTGTATATTGATATTGATCTTATATCCTGCAACCTTGCTAAACTCATGTATTAGTTCAAGTATGTTTTTGTTTGTTTGGTTTTATTTTTATTTTTGTGTATCCATTAGACTTTTCTATATACAAGATAATGGCATCTGCAAGTAAAGGCCGCTGCACTTCTTTCTTTTCAATTGTATGCCTCTTAATTCTTTTTATTTTTCTCTTTGCGTCATTGTCCTGGCTAGAACCTCTCATCCAGTGATAAAAATTGCAATAGCCAACACCCTTGTCTTGTTTCTGACCTCAAAGGGAAAGCTTTTAGTCTTTCATCATTAAGTATGTTATTAGCAGTGAGTTTCTTACAGATGGCCTTTGTAGATTGAAAAAATTTTCTTCCATTTTTTTTATCATGAAAGTGTTAGGTTTTTATTAAATGCTTTGTATGTGTCTATTGTATGATAATATGCTTTTTGTTCTTTATTCTATGAATAAGGTATACTACATAAATTGATTTTTGCATTTTAAACCAACCTTGCATTCCTCAGATAAATCCCATTTCATCATAGTATATAATCTTTGCTATATGTTACTGGATCCGGTTGTGGGCTGAGAATTTTTGCATCTATATTCGAGTACTGGCCTGTAGTTTTCTTGTTACATCTTTTTAAAAAAAGTTTATTTATTTATTTTTTAGAGAGAGCAGTAGGGAGATAGAAGGGAAGTAGGGAGGTAGGAAGTAGAGAAGTAGGAAGTAGAGAGGTAGTAAGGAGGTAGAGAGAGAAGCATCAGTCGGTTGCCTGTCCCTGGAGTCCCGACCAGGGACCACACCAGCCACCCTCCTGTGTGCAGGGTGACGCCCGGCCATCTGAGCCACACCAGTCAGGGCTTCTTGTTACACCTTCCTCTGGTTTTGGTATTAGGATAGTATTGGCCTCATAAAGTTATGTGGGACATATTTTCTCCCCTTTTGTGTGGAACTCCACAAGAAGAGTTTGTGAGGATTGGTATTCATTCTTCCTTAAATGTTTTTAAAAATTGACCAGTGAAGCCATGTGGGCTTGGTTTGTTCTTTGTGGCAAGTATTTTTTATAACTAACTCAACTTCCTTACTTGTTAGAGATTTGTTCGTATTTTTATTATTTCTTGAGTTAGTATTGATAGTTTTCATTTTTTTCTAAGAATTTGTCCATTTCATGTAGATTATATTATTTGTTGGCACACAATTGTTCATAGTATTTCTTAATACTCCTTTTTGTTTTTGTATGTTTGGTAGTAATGGCTCGTTTTCATTGCTGATTTTAGCAAATCATCTTCTCTCCCTTGCCCTTTTGATCAATCCAGCTAAAGTTTTGTTGATTTTATTGTTTTCCAAAAAGACAAATTTTGGCTTTGTTTACTTGTTCTATTTTTCTATTCCTTATCTCACTTGTTTTCCATTTTAGCCTTTATTCTTTCTTTCCTTCTTCCTACATTAGGTTTAGTTTGCTCTTCTTTTTCTTGTTTTTTGAGGTGATAGTTTTAGTTACTGATTTGATCTCTTTTGTCCTTTTACAACGGTAAGTTTTCCTCTAAGCTCTGCTTTCACTGTATGCCATATATTTTAATATGTTGTAGTTTTGTTTTCTCAAAATGTATCAAAATATTTTCTAATTGCTTTTATGATCTCATCTCTAACTCTTTGATTACTTATGTGTGTTATTTAATTTCAAAATATTTGTAAATTTCCCAACTATCCACTTGTATTGATTTCTAATTTTATTTCGTTTAGGTAAACTACACACATTGTACAGTTCCTTCATGTTAAGTTCAGTGAATGTTGTTTTATGGCCTACACTGTCACCTGCTTTGGAGAATGCCCCATGTGCACTGAGCACATGTGTGTTCTGCTGTTGTTGGGTGGAGTGTTCTCTGGATATGCCATTAGGGTTAGCTGGTTTGCGGTGTCACTCAAGTCTTCTGTTTCCGCAGTCTTCTGTCTAGTTGTCTAGTTCTTGCATCCATCACTGAAAATGGAATACTGACATCTTCAACTATTCTTGTTAAATTGTCTATTTCTCCCTTCAATTCTGACATTTTTTGCTTTATGTATTCTGAGGCTCCATTACTAGGTATGTGTGTATATATATATAAGAGATTGATCCTTTTCTCATTTGTCTGATGTTAGCATAGCTGCTCCAGTTCTCTTTCGGTTACCCTGCATGATATATCACCTTCCATCCTTTCACTTTCAATCTGTTCCTGTTTTTGCATCTAAAGCGTGTCTCTCATAGGCAACATATATTTGGGTCTAGTTTTTCAATCCATTCTATCAACGTCTGCCTTTTAATTAGAATGTTTAATCCATTTAAAGCTCATGGTATTCTGATAAGGTAGGATTTCTATCTACCATTTTGCTATGTGTTTGCTATACTCATTCTTATGCCTTTTTTGTTCCTCCATTATGCCTTTTTTTGTTAAATAGATATATTCTAATTTCACATCAGTTAATTTTTTTAGTTTCAGAAATTGTATTAAACATTTTTTATTTTCATATTCCATCCTTTACAAAGAAGATAAGAAATTTCTAAAGTCCATCTTTCAGTTCTTTTGGGATTCACTGACTCAGCAACATTTTTAGTTGAGGGAAGTTTTTTTTGTTCATACTTTTTAAATAAAGATTTTATTTATTTTTTTTTTCTGGAGAGAAGGGAAGGGAAGGAGAAAGAGAGGGAGAGACACTTTAATGTGTGGTTACCTTTTGGGCACCCCCGACCAGGGACCTGGCCTGCAAGCCAGGCATGTGCCCTAACTGGAAATTGAACTGGCGACCCTTTGGTTCACAGGCTGTTGCTCAATCCATTGAACAAGCCAGGGCCTGCTCACACTTGTTGAGAAGAAGTGGGTGTTGACTGTCTGATGTAACTGTTCTGAAAATCAATGCTGGGCTCTTGCCTTTGGAGGCAGACATACTATGAGTTAGGTCTACAGAACTTGGAGAACTTGTCTCTGGTGTCATGAGGCTGAGTTTACTCGGAGGAGCAGCAGGGTTGGTCTTCAATGCTGACAGCGAGCTTCGACCTTTACCATGATGTTTAACTATTTTGTTGCATGTTTTAAAAGTAATAACAATACACTTTTGGAGTCTTTGTACTTTTCCACAATTTTTGCTTCTTTAAAACTGAGTGTAGCCATGAGGCTGCTGGGGCTGGGGGGGCCTGGGTCCCCTCCCAAGCAGTTTAAGCAAATCCAACAGAACCACCTGCTCCATCTCGAGGCTCTGTGAGGAACACAGGACAGGGGTGGAGGGGGTGGTGGCGCCGGGGGCCCACTTTCCGTCAGGCAAGTGGGCGGACCAAGTGCTTTGCCAAGATTTTTTGTTTTCAGGGGTTTTTTGGGGGGTGGGGGGGATAAAGCAAAAAAGTCCCAAAGCTCCTCCCCTTACAGCATTGGCTTTGGCAGCACTGTGTTTTCTCAAGGACCAGTGTGTGCTGATTTGCATATATAGGTGAAAAAACTGGACTTCTCACTAAAAACCCCAAGATCTACTCACAAAAAAAACAAAAAACAAAAACAAAAACTGAGTGTAGCCATGGCTGGATAACTCAGTTGGTTAGAGAGTCCTTCAGATGCACCGGGGATGTGGGTTACATCTCCAGTCAGGGCACATACAGCAATCAGCCAATGAATGCATGAATGGCTGGGACAATAAATCAGTGTTCCTTTCTCTCTTTCTCCCTCCCTCTCTCTCCACCCCTCCTCCCCATTCCTCTCTCTGTCTCTAAAATCAATAAATAAAAAAAATTTAAAAACCGAGTGTATAATTTCTTGCTTTTCAATTAAGAAGTTTCTGTATTTTGGGTGTTGGTTTGGGCTTGGGTTTGAGGTGTACTTGAGAATTATCCAGCAACAAGACTGGAAACAGTATGGATATGTTCCTTCGAAAGTGCTGTTAGCATCACTAACTGTAGGCCCAGACGAGACAGCAGGCCTGGCCCAGGCAGCTGTCTTGCAGTTTCTTCGAGGTAGTGCTTCTGTCTCATTGCCACCACCGTCCTCACACCATTAAGATCTGGTGACAAAAGGTCATATCAGTTCTTTTATTAGATTCTTAGAGTATGCAATGATATACAAAAGCTCTGCTCCTATACAACTTCATTCTCCCTTTTTCCTGTTGTCACACAAACCATATCTTATGTGCCTGTCAACACAGATTTATAATTTTTGTTTCCTCTGCCTTTAATATTTGTGTTTGTACTGTCTTTTTAAATTTATATTTTATTTTTTTTTATTATTTTTATTTTTAGAGAGGGAAGGGAGGGAGAAAGAATGAGAGAGGGAGAGAAACATCAATGTACTGTTGCTGGGGGCTGTGGCCTGCAACCCAGGCATGTGCCCTGGCTGGGAATCGAACCTCCGATACTTTGGTTCGCAGCCCGTGCTCAATCCACTGAGCTACACCAGCCAGGTTTTTTGTACTGTCTTTTATATTTTCCTGCATAGTTACTTTTACTGGCAGTTTTATTTCTTCATGCAGACTTGAGTTACTGACTACTGTCCTTTAGGATTTATTGTAGTAACTGCTGTCTTCTAGCAGTGAATTTTTACTTACTGTCTTTCCTCATTCAAGGCCTGTGATATGCCACCCTCTTTGTGTACAAGCCAGTGAGACCTGGGACACTCAGGCTTGAAGCTGGTCTCTCCCTCCAACTGTCGCACAGACAGTGAGGGACAGTGTGCGTTGTTCTCCCTTCCTGTTTAGTTTACAGAACCCAGGATTATTTAGGTGACAGCATATTTGGGGCAGGTGAGCCTGTTTGTCTTCCCTATGTATTGAACCATGTTTGGTCTGAGCTAGGCACAGTCCCACTGCCGGACTGTGCCGGAGCTCAGTCAGTGTAGAGCAGCAGGTGACCTAGGACTTTGCCCCACAATAAATAATGGTAGAGGCCAGCCCCCTTCTGCTTGCAATGTAGTTGCTTGAGCAAAGGATGCTTGCAGCTGCGGCTGCTTTCTTGTGACCATGAAGTGATCAGTGTAAGATTAAAGATGGCAGAGCCAAAAGGCAGAGCCAGGCTGGGTCTTTGACTGCATCTCTGAGTACTACACCTGGGGCAGTGCCATCTGGACGCCACCTGGATTCTCCTCTGGCAGCTTAGGCAAAATGGACCAGGAGTGGGAGATGAGAGGATGGATGCCGGCCATTTGGAAGAGGTCCACAGAGGGTCCATTGGTTCACGAAAGATGCTCTTCCAGCTTTATCACTTAGAGACCCATTCAGGTTTCTAGGGCTCTGACCTGATTCATCCAAATGCTCCCAATCACTGTAATAGGTTACATGGCAGATGGAATTAGGAATCAAATCTGGGTCCTCTACTCATGACTTTCCTGACTAAACCTCCAGACTCCACCTCTTCTTCTTGTGTTTCCTCAACAATAATTGCCTGTTGCCATTACTGCCATCCCTATGGGTCCTGTGAGTCCTGGTTAAATCCCAGTGTGAGTTCTAGACCAGGGACTGGTGGAGTCAGGATAACTCTGTTGCACATGAACTTGGAGAATACAAGAGCACTGTGCTAAGTGGAGGCTGGTTGGGGAGAGGACAGAGAGGAGGGAGGCTCTGCTGGCGGGTGCCCAGAGGTGGGCACCAGTCATGTGGAACTCAGGGGCTGCAACAAGGCGGGGAGGGCACAGGTTTGCAGTGGGGACCCTTTATACTCAGGTGACTTGGTTTCCCTGAGGAGGTTGGGCTCTAGTAAAGAGAGATGGGGATCCCAGGCTCAGGAAGGTGTGGAGCTGGGGCCAGGTCCCTGGCTACAAGTGTGCAGGAAGCACTCGCTGCAACCACTGGCTTCCATCCTGCCACCTCTTCTCCCTCTGCTGGCTCTACAGCCACTACTGCCAGATCCCTCATCACCCAGCTCAGAGACCAACCTCGGTTCCACCTTCCCTTCTCTGCTCTCCTTGGCAAGGCTTTCCCTGAGAGCCCCTTAACCCACCTTCGCCCAGCATGGTTCCCTACTCAATACCTCCCCACTGCCGAGTCTAGCCCACTCTGCAAAAATTACCTCCCTGGGAAGCCTCACTTAACTGTTCACCATTCCATGGACGAGGCACTTAATCTCTCCAAGTTTCCAGTTTATCACATATGTGCTGATGGTAGTTTGTACCACATGCTATGGAAACATGGGTGGTGGAGAAGATGATATCAAACTCAGCATGGAATTTGTGGGTTTGCCAATATTTTAACATAGAATCAAGTTTCTCTATTATAGAAGTAAATGCACACACATACACATACACAGAAAATGGAGAGAGAAAAAAAATCCCCTATAATGAGCTCACCAGATAGACCTTCTACTGTGAGTGTTTTTTGGAGACTTTACTGCCTTTGTTGTTACAGAAACAGATTATTACTGCTGGGCCTGTTAGAGGCTGAGGGGTTTTGTTGTTATTACAGCTACACTGAGATATAATCCACATACCACACAATCCACTTCCTTGAAGCATATAATTGACTAGTATTTAAGTATATTACAGAGCTGTGCAACCATCACATTTAAAATATTTTTGTCACCCCAAAAAGAAATCCTATCCCCTTTAGCGGTCATCTCCATGTTTTATTTTTACTTAACATTATTTTGCGAGCATCTTCCTGTTGCCCAATAGTCTTCTTAACTACCTTGTCTGGTGACTGCTAGCAAAGGATTTTGGGGGAGGGAATGGCACAGCAGGGTGTTCTAGAATGATAGTGTTGGGGAGAACGCAGGAAGACTGAAGGAGCAGTGACTGAGCGCAGCCAGAGGGAGAGCTGAGGGAGTGACAGGAGCCGACTGCGGGGAGCAGGGACCTGACTTTGGGATGGAGAGAAGCAAAGCTCTGGAATCAGAATCCACAGCACTACGGACTGGAATGTCGGGAAGGATGAAAGAGGAAGGGAGTCCGCACCCTGGTGGGGGAGGGGTGGAGTGAGAAGTAAGGTTAACAACTGAGTACCACAAGGAGGAGAGGGCCACAGGTTTGGAGAAGGGTTAAAAATGAGCTTGATTTTGGACTTGCTGGATTTGGGGGCCTCCGGGTCTTGTGGCGGAGTCACAAAGTTGCAGCCGTGGGATGCTCACGTCTGGGCCTCAGGAGGCGATTAGGACCACAGGGAAAAGGTTTGGGATTGAGGGTGTAAGGCCACGTGTGAGGCCTGAGCTGATGCAGGATGGGCCCGAAGGATAAAGAGAACACCTGAAGAGCACTGGCACTTTGAGGGGTGAGGGTGGTGGGCGAGGATGCGGAGCATGTCACCAGGTGGGAGAAGCCAGAGCTGGAGGCGCTGGGCTGTGGCGGGGAGGCTGGTGCGCCAGTGCGGGGTCGGGGCACAGAGCTGCAGCCTCACAGAGTCGTCCTCACGTGAAGTGCCTAGCGCCTGTCCCTTGGCTGCCTGCGAGTTTGGGCTTCTCCGTCCGCTCTTGCAGCATCTCATCCAGGTAGCAAGGCGAGCCCTGCCCGTCCAGCGAGGTCCGCAGGATTCGGGTCGGGAAGCCTCCAAAGGCTTCGGGTTCTTGACCTGCCCCTCTAAGCTGTGGAGTGGCTTAGGGGGCGGTCCTCGGGCGGTGGGCTGGCCGGAACACGGGGCGCCACCCGCAGAGTCCGATCTAAGTCCCCAGAGAGGCCCCGGCTCCGCGCCGCCTGGACTGAGAGCGCGACAACTCAGGACATACCTACCGAATTGGAGCATTAGGGAAAGTTGGGGAACTTGACTTGGTTCGATATTGTCACCCCTGGACACCTTGGAGGCCGACGACTGCGCCGCTAGCAGCAGAGACAGCCTAAACCCGGCGGACAGGGGCTGGGGGAGGGGCGGTGCTCCGCGGAGCCCGAGAAGGGCGGGCGCACGGGCCAATGGGCGTCCCCACCCCTCCGCGGTCCCGCCTCTGGGTCCGGTCTCGAGAGCTCGAGCCTCGCGGGTCAGACGCAGTCGGAGGACGCGCGGTCCTGGCTCTCCGGCCATGCTCCGCGGAGCCCACGCTATTGCCCCGCGCGCGGCGCCGTCCGGGTAGGCGACGCCGCCGGCCATGCGGCTGGAGGCGCAGGACGCGCTGTATGTGGCGCTGGAGCTGGCCATCGCCGCGCTGTCGGTGGCGGGCAATGTGCTGGTGTGCGCCGCTGTGGGTACGTCGAGCGCGCTGCAGACGCCCACCAACTATTTCCTGGTGTCCCTGGCCGCGGCCGACGTGGCCGTGGGGCTGTTCGCCATCCCCTTTGCCATCACCATCAGCCTGGGCATCTCAACGGATTTCTACAGCTGCCTCTTCCTCGCCTGCTTCGTGCTGGTGCTCACCCAGAGTTCCATCTTCAGCCTCTTGGCTGTGGCCGTCGACAGGTACCTGGCCATCGGTGTCCCGCTCAGGTGAGGAGCGCGGCGGTCCCGAGCCCCGTGGAAGCCCCGCCAATGACCGCGCGCTCCAGGCCCAGGTTCCTGGCGTCGGGAACCGGCCAGGCACGAGCACCGGGTGCTCTAAGCTCGGTTCCCACCCTGGAAGACACGGGCCATGATCACGATAGACGCGTGCACCCGGGCTGGCCAGACCCTCTCGGGGTCCCGGCCGAGTTCTGGAGACCTGGGCTCCCCGGGATGCGTGCCTCCTTATAAGAGAATCTGCATAGGGACAACTCTAGGGGTACCGGGCAGTGCGGTCCCCGGGAGCCGGGCCTGTCACGGAAACTCCCGGGGAGGCACCACCCCCGCGGGCGGGTGGAGGCCCAGAAGCCGGAGGTTTGCTGATAGTATCTCCTTTTTTCGGCGAGAACTGTTTCTTTCCTTCCACCCCTCACCCGTGGCAAACGCGGGGTGGGGTGGGGTGGGGGAGAAATCTTGGGGCAGAGCAGCAGCACTGCGAGTGCTGGGGATCAGGAGGCCAGTCTGGGTAGTTCCCAGGGCAACTTTGGACGCTGGGACTTCGTGTTATCAGAATGGACCCTACACACAACCCAGCTTCAGAATGTTCCTGGAGCAAAATGAGAGCCAAGCCTCCCTGGGCAGGAAGGAAGGCGTCAGTTAACTTTGCAGAATGCTCGAACATGTGTCCCTGCATGCTTGATGGTGACTCAGATCACCTCCATATACTTTTAGAAAGAGGTCAGCTGTTTCTCCCCTTCATGCTGGTGTATAATCTTGTTTATCCCCGCTACCCTGTCCCAGCAGGCTGCGAGAGGGCCACCAGCATTTCAGAACTGAAGTTAAGGGTTCTGGCTTTCTCCCACACTGAGAAAATGTAGGGTTCAGGGGATGGAGCCAGCTAGCAAGAGGAGTGGAGCCCAGCTGTAGCTGACCCAGGGCCTGAGCTGCCCTGGGAGGGCAGGAGTGCCTGGGAGCCTCGGGGCTTATTGAAAATATTTATGCCCTGTCAATGGTGTCTGGGACCCTTGGGCATTTCTGAGTTGGGTGAGTTTGGGATCTCTTTGGATTCCGGGCTGAGACAGGGAACTGTCACAGGACAAGGAAGGAAGGAAGGAAAGGAATTGAGTGCCAACTCTGTGGGGCAGTTTGTATTAAACTTACATCCTTTAATTCTTTCAGTAATTCCAGAAGGGAGTCACTGTTCCCTGTGCCTGGCTGGTAGGTGAGGGAGATTAGAATCTTGCCCAGAATGGTGCATTTGGAATGAGTCTCCAAGCTAGGACTTGAATCCAGGGCTGGCAGTGTTGTCCTGCTGTGCCCTCAGGCCGTCTAGCAGGGCTGTATGCAGCATCAGTGTTGGGACATGGGCAGAAAGCCTACTTTGACGTCTAGAAACAGATCCTGCATCCAGAGAATTGGCAGTTGGAAGAGAAACGTGTTTGAGGGAACTGTCCTGGAGGATGCTCCCAGCAGCCTTTTTAGCAGATAGACATGTTGAGCTTGTCCCTGTGGGTTGTGTCCTGGTACCAAGCTCAACGGAAAGCTCCTGCTTTGTCGGGCTGTGAGCCTGATCTGCGTGCCTGGGCCTTTCTATGTGCTGCTGCCCTTGGCAACTAACCAGGAGGCCTCTGCATCCCATCAGGTGTGACAGGGCACAGAGATTTCCAGGGTTTGGGGTGGCATGGCACATTCCTCTCTCAGGGTCCCTTTCCTGCCTCCTGGTCCTCCTGGCGGTTACTTGATGACCTTTTGGGTTGTTTGCACCCAGCAGGTAGTCATAAGCGCCACCCTGAGAAACCTGTATAATAGAAGCCCAGGGCTTGCCCCTGGCAGGGGTCCAAAGAGGCCCCAGCTCAGTGGGAGTTACTGGGAGAATCCCCTGTGTGGAGCAGGAATTCCATAAAAGTTTAAATCTGTTAGTTCTTGTCCTGGTTTATGCTGGGTGGAGACTTGAAAAAAATGGGTGTGGGTGTGTTAAGAAGAAAGAAATATGAATCACTGGCTGGTAACTTCTTCTTTGCAATTGCCAAGGCCAGGAGATGGTAAGTAGAGAGGGCAGAATGCCCATTGGAGAGCTACCTCGGGGCTGGTCCGTCCCTGCCGCCCTCCTGACCCGCCCATGTGAGTGTAAAGGTCTAGAAGTGGTGTGTACAAGCAGCAGCAGCTCCCTGCCCCAGGAAGGTTTGGGCATCTGAGCTGTCCCCCTCAAGGTTGTACCAGGGACACTCAGGGCTCCCGAATTCTCCTGGGGCCTGAGGGCCCTTGTCCCTCAGTGGTTTCTCCCTGCTTCTGAAGACCGTGGCCCCTGTGTGAAGGCTAAAACGCTGATTTAGGGCCCCACCAGGCCCTACTGAGTCCATTTGTGGGGTGGGGTATGTGTGTGATTCCTGTGTCAGTGTCTTTAACTAGGAACTTCTGGTCTTACCCGGGTTTGAGAGCCCTCTTGGGGTCAGGAAGCCTGGAGGTTCCCCTTCACTTTATTGACATGGGTGGGTGAGGCCCAGCTCCCAAGTGGCTCCACGGCCCCTCTTGGGTCATAGACCTCCAGGTGGGAGTCAAGTTGGGAGTGCCGAGGTGTCTCCCTGGTAAAGCAAGCAGTAACAAAGGCGAGGTCCAGGCACTGAGGGCAAAAGCAGTCCTTGGACTGGCCCTGGGCTCCACTCGTTCACTGACACTGTGGGCTTGGAGGCATTTGTGCCCCAGGGCTCCAGGCCACGGACCCTGCAGCCCCTCCCTGCCTGCCACCCAGCTGCCCTTGTGTTTACCAAGAAGGGGAAGATGACAGTGCAAGAGGAAAGGGGAGCCCTGAGGTGATGCTGATCACAAAAATGACAACTTGGGCTGGACTTGAAAATGAGTGTCTGCTCAGACCAAGGCACTGCCCTTGGCCTTCAGACTGGGGGCTGTCCACAAATGAAAAGAGTCTGCTGCCTTGGGTTCAAGTCTGTACGGTACCTGGTGTTCCCGGCAGAGGTTCCAGTCAAAGTGGTGCCATGGGGACTGGGCGGGGACCGGGTGGTGCACGCAGCAGAGCCAGGTTTGCGGATTCCCGTGGGAGCTGGGGTTGTGTGTCTGTAATGAGTGTGACTGTCCGGGCTGCTCCGAAGCTCGCTTCACCCTCAGGCTGTTTCCGGTAGGAGCCCTTCCTCCTCCCTATACTAATCCTAGTTCCTGGTCCCTTTCACACCACACTCCCAGCTGAGTTGGGACACAGCGGTGGCTGTGAGAGTCACCTCTGTCCAGCAGCTCTCCCGGCCCTGCTCGGAGTGCTGAGTCTCCTGGGGAGCTGCGGAGGGTATTTTCCAGAGCTTTACTGTGTCGAGAACAGACTGGAAGGGGTGCATTTGTCCAGGGACCCTGACCCCGCCCCTGGGTCCCTTAGGCACTTTTTCTTTCTTAAAAAAAAAAAAAAAGAGATTTTATTTATTTATTTTCAGAGAGAGGAGGAGAGAGAGAGGAAGAGGGAGAGAAACATCGATGTGTGAGAGATACATCAATCGATTGCCTCTTGTACATCCTCAGCTAGGGGACCTGGCCTGCAACCCAGGCATGTGCCCTGACTGGGAATCGAACCTTTTGGTTTGCAGGCTGGTGCTTAGTCCACAGAGCCACACCGGACAGGGCCCTTAGCTGTTTTTCGTCATGCCTCATGTAGCCAGGCTAAGATAGGTACTGAAGACTTCTCAGCAAGAGGTGATGTCTTGAGTGAAAACACAGCCTCCACTTATCAGACTAAGCTGTATGTTGGGGTGGGAGTTGGCAGGGGGTTTTGAGTGTTTTTTCAAACGTTTTTCCCACCTTTTTAAATTTTTGAGCTACTGTTTTCATATGATAAAATTCACCTTTAATGTTGTTTTGAAGTAAAGCTAGCAGAGAAGTTTTTCAGCTCTGGGTCCTACCTGCCCCCTGCGTTTCCAACAACTCCCTCCTTGGGTTCTCTCTTCTCCACACCAGTATTGTCGTTCTTGGGCTGGTCATTCCCATTGTCTTGGGTTGAAGGGGGGGCCCTGAACCTGTGAATAGGGCCTTATCTGGGAAAGGAATGACTGCTTCCTTACGTGGATCTTGAGTAGAGGAGCTTATCCTGGGTTGACTGGTGGTCCTAAATGCAATCGCATGGTTACAACACAGGCAGGCAGAGAGAAAGGAGGCAGAAACTGGAGGGGCTGGGGCTGCTACTAGCGGCTGGGAGAGTGGCAGATTCTCCCCTGGAGCCTCTGCAGGGAGCTGGGCCCCACCCACACCTTCCTTTCAGGAGTCTGGCCCGCAGAACTCGGAGAGAAGTGATCTTTTAAGCCACCAAGTTTGTGGCACTGTTGCGGTAGCCCCGGGAAACCACCATTACGACATGAATATGCTTCAATCAGCTGCGTCGACTATGCACCCTCTCCACGTACTGGCCTGTCCTTCGTTTCTCTCCACAGTAAACTTTCCTGACAAGTTGTCCAGTTTCACTGCCTCCCCTTCTATGGTCCCCATGACCCCTGCCATGACCCCTTTTTGGTCGAATCTCATGGTCACTTCTTGGATGTCATCGCACATGTCCTCTTAGCAGCTCTTGGTCACCTCCCGCTGGGTCACCGTGCCCCCCGCTGCCACTCCCCTGTGACCGTTCTCTCCACTGCTGCTGAGAGGAAGATGTGAAACGTGAGTCCGAGCGCTTCCTGCTCTTGTATAGAACCCGAGTGTCCCACTTGGGCCTCGGGCTCTGAACGGCCTGGCTGCTGTCCTCCTCGTCTCGCTCCCTGCCCCACCTCGCTCACCAAGCACAGCCGTGCTGGTCCAAGTTCTTTCACCAGCCACAGTCTTTGTTCAGCATTTCCTCAGTTCTCCCACCACTGCATTTCCTTATCACTGGCTATGGTTAAGTTGCATCTTTACTAGGTTATGGTCCCTTTCAGTTGGAGTGTGGACTCTGAGAGAGGGGCTCCGTCTTATATTCAAGGACCCAGTACTTGGCACCATGCAAGGCCTGGGGTAGGGAACCACATTTTGAATAAATACATGAGTGACTGGTGAAGCATGTGTGTTTCAGTGTGTCAGGCCTTGGGGGAAAGCTAGGCAGTGCGGGGGGAGGGGGGGGAACACTGTGCTGAAAAAAAAAAAAAAAGACTTGGGGAGGGAGGGTCCAAGACGGCAGATCCCAGTAATGGGTAGAACTCTCTGGTGAAATGATGTCAGAAAAAGATGGTCCAATAGGGGAAGAAAAGAGGGGACACCCTCTTCTGGAAGGGTCTCTCACAGGCTTGAGGATGGTGGGGCAGAGAGGCGCTCAGCAAGGCAGCAGGTGCTGGGGGTGCCCACAGGCCCTGACTCCCAGCTGGGGCTGCCTTCCCCCTTCGGAAGGGAACGTGCCCTCAGGCCTGGAGAAGAAGTCTCAGGACTCAGGAGGAGGGAGGGGCCTGGGTGCCCGTATGCTGTTGTTTTACCCCACAGTTAGCATAGCATTCTTTGCACTCCACCTCTCAGCCTGGAGCTGTGACTGTCAGGCACAGGGGCTGTCGGGCCCAGGGCTGTGTTAATGGGAACCTCTAGTGGCCCCAGCATGCTGGAGAGCAGTTTAGTTCTCCGCTGGGCACACAACGTGCCTAGGCAGAGTCTAAGGTCTGGTCTGGTCTGGCCAGTGGGGCCCTCCAGCACCATCTGAGGGGGAACCAGGGTAATCCAATCTGGATGGTTTCTGGAGGTCCCGTCCTGTCACAGGGGGTGGAGTGCAGCCAGCTGGTCAGTCATCAGGAGCCTTGGGAGCCTGCGGCTGGGAGGAGGTGACAGTGGGGGCTGTGAGCATTCAGGCCTGTGGCGGGAGCACAGGGCTCTTCCTGAAGGTCAAGAAGAAGGGTCCACCAGCCCAGGGACTGGGGCCCACAGCAGCCCACCCTCAGGGCAGCAGAAGTCCCCTGCAGGTATGCCGGAAGGTGTCGAGCCTGCCCTGGGGCAGCACTCGCCTGGGAAGCACCTGGCCAGGCTCAGCACTGTTCCCAGAGAATTCTGAAAGGCACAGATGGCTGCCTTTGATCACCTGGAGAACAAGCGTGTGTAAAGGGACAAAAGTTAACGTTTTCACGTGGCAGGCCATCTGCTTGCCTTCCTCTGTAATGGCGGGCACAGGTCTCCTGCCTCATGGGGCCGTCCCTGCCGGGCACGTTTTCATCTCTCAGCTTGGGATCACAGTTGTGGGGACAGATATGAGGAATTGTGTCCCCAGCTGCTCTGGACATTGGAATTTTTAATCCTGGGAAGAGCACTGCTCTTTTAAAGCCTTTTCTGTGTGCCTGGAACCTCATGTACCTCATCTTGTTTAACCTTTACACCAGCCTTGCGGGAGCAGATGTTTCCCTACTACTTCACAGACGAGGAACTCCGGGCTCTGGGAGCGAGGATCCATTCAGGGTCACTCTGAAGTCAGCATTGGGTATGCCTGTCTTCCAGGATGTGAACAGCTGAAGGTCATCCCAAAACACCTCCTTAATGAGTGGTCCCTTGTAGGAGTAGATAAGGGAGGACAATTACAATTGGGACAAAGAAGACTATAGCTAAATAGTAATAAGACCAAATGAGGAGGAGAAAGCGAACCCTTGGCCAGTGTGCATGAAGTGTCCCTGAACTGGACTAAGAGCTGCAGGGACCTTGGAGGACCTCCTCCTGCCCCTCCTTCCTGGGGGGTGGGAGGGGAACAGGCCCAGCCTGTCCTAAGGCTGCAGATTCCTGGCTGACCTTCCGAATAGGGTTTCAGAGGGGTTCTTCTCCCCTCCAGGCTTTAAGAGGTGTGACCTCTGAGGCTGAGAGGCTGGAGACAACTGCCATCAGCAGCAGGAACTTCAGGGCAAATAGCAAATATACCTTCTTCAACCAGATGAAAGTTGAGAGCAGCCAGTCACAGGCTCTGGGATGGCTTTCTGGGGGGAGGAGAGTGCTTTTTCTGTGGGGCTGGTGCTGAGTTTGCATATGGGATAAATGGGAGGCGGGAGCATTTTGAGCTAAGGTGGAACACGTCCACAGAAGCCAAGCAGGGGAGCCAGTCTGGGCTCCCCAGCCATTGGTGTGGCTGAGGGTTTGAGAGTAGGCAGGTCAAGGAGGGCTCAGATGCTTGCTGAGGAACATGGGTATTCTTCTCAAGGCACTGGTAAGTCCATAAAGAGATCTTTTATTTTTTTATCCTCACTCAAGGACATTTTCCCCGTCACTTTTGGAGAGAAAGGAAAGAAGAGAGAAAAACATCAATATGAGAGAGAAACATCGACTGGTTGCCTCCAGCACATGCCTGGATGCGGGGGTCAGACCCACAACCTAGGTGTGTTCCCTGACCGAGAGTTGAACCCACAACACTTTGGTTATGGGACGATACTCCAACCAGCTGAGCCACACAGGCCAGGATGAAGGAAGTTTTTTATTTTTGGGTTTTTAAAAATTATTATTGTTTTTTTTTTGACAGAAATCAGTCAGTCTGCACATAAGTAAGTATTCAAAAGTACAGAAGGGCACAGGATGGAGAGCGAACCTCTGCTGTCTTTGCCCCTCTGCCAGGCAGCCCTCTCAGACTGTTCCTGACGGCATGTCTTCTGAGGGTCATGCCACCCTTTCTGGCAACACCTGGGTTTGTGCTGCCATCTTTATTTATTTCCTACTTTTTCAGATTAATCATTTTTATTTTTCAATTACAGTTGACATACATTATTATATGAGTTTCAGATGTACACCCCAGTGATTAGGCATTACACAACTTACTAAGTGATCATCTTGGTAAATCTCGCACCCATCTGACACCACACACAGCTATCAGAATACTACTGATTACATTCACTATGCTGTACTTTACATCCCTGTGACTATTCTGTAACTACCAATTTGTGCCCCGTAATTCCTTCACCTTTTTCACCTACCCCCCTTACCCACCCCCATCTGGCAACCATCAAAATGTTCTCTGTAGCTGTAGGTCTGTTTCTGTTCTGCTTGTTAGTCAATTTTGTTTTTTTAGATTCAATTGTTGATAGATATGTATTTATTGACATTTTATTATTCATATTTTCTTTCTTTTTTCTCCTTTTTTAAAAAAAGGTTTTATTTATTTATTTTTAGAGGGGGAGGGGGAGAGAGAGGGAGAGAAACATCATTGTGTGGTTGCCTCTCTCACACCCCCTTCTGGGGACCTGGCCTACAACCCAGGCATGTGCCCTGACTGAGAATTGAACCAGCGACCTCTTGCTTTGCAGGTTGGTACTCAATTCACTGATCCACACCAGCCAGGGCTTCTCCTTCTTCTTCAAGAAGACCCTTTAACATTTCTTGTAATGTTGGTTTGGTGATGATGAGCTCATTTAGCTTTTCTTGTCTGGGAAGCTCTTTATCTGTCCTTCAAATGCTAGCTTTGCTGGATAGAGTCATCTTGGTTGTGCAACCTTGCTTTTCATCACTTTCAATGTTTCTTGCCAATTCCTTCTAGCCTTCAAAGTTTCTCTTGAGAAATCAGCTGACAGTCTTATGGGAGCTCCCTTGTAAGTAACTAACTGCTTTTCTCTTCCTGCTTTTCAGATTCTCTCTTTGGCTTTAACCTTTGGCATTTTAATTATGATGTGCCTTGGTGTAGGCCTCTTTGGATTCATCTGGTTTGTGACTCTGTGCTTCCTGGACTTGTATGTCTATTTCAATTTCACCAAGTTAGGGAAATTTTCCATCATTATTTTGTAAATGGGTTTTCAATTTCTCTCTTCTCCTTCCAGCAGCCCCTGATGTGAACATTGGTACACTTGTAGTTGTTCCAGAGGCTCCTTACACTATTTTCATTTGGGGGGGGGTCTCTTTTCTTTTTGCTGTTCTGATTGGGTATTCTTTGTTTCCTTATATTCCAAATCGCTGATCTGATTCTCTGCTTCATCTACTGTACTATTGACTCCCTATAAATTATTCTTCATTTCAGTTAGTGTATCATACACTTCTGATGTTTTTTTGTTTTTGTTTTTGGTGTTCTTTAAGTTCTCACTAAGTTCATTGAGCATCCATCCTTATGACCAGTGTTTTGAACTTGGTATCTTGTAAATTGCTTATTTTCAACTTGCTTAGTTCTTTTTTTTTGGAGTTTTGTTCTGTTCTTTCATTTGGGACATGTTTCTTTGTCTCCTCATTTTGGCAGCCTCCCTGTGTTTGTTTCTATGCATTAAGTACAGCTGCTATGTCTCCTAGGTAGCCTAATGTAGTAGGTGTTTTGTGGCATCCAGTGACACAATCCCCTCAATTACCCAAGCATTGCACTTGGGGTGTGCCCACTATATGGGCTGTGTACACCTGCCTGTTGTCATTGAGCCTTGATTGCTGTTGGCATGTCAATGGAAAAGATTTATCCTCAGACTGATCAGCTGCAAGGACTGGCTGTGACCACCATTGAGGATCAGCTGTGCAAGGGCCCACCCCACATAGCTGGACTTACTTCAGCAGGACTCTGGTGACCTCTGAGTCCTCCCCTTGACTGTGTTGCTTGTGGAGGTGGTTTGGTAGTGATGCTTTGATGTGGCCTGAAGCTGTTCACTGGGTGCACTGGCTCTAGAACCTCCCAGGGGAAGTGCAGGCCAAGGTCAGCTGCTGCCTGGGTTTTGTCTGAAGCCACTCAGCGTGAGCTACAAAGCGACCTGCAGATGGCTGCTACTGGTGCTGGACTTGGAGATATCCAGGAGGGGCCGAGCTGTGAACCAAGGCTGGCTGCTGCTAGCATAGGACCTGCGGTTGCTGCGGTGAGAGGTATGGGACCCACTGAGGTCAGAGGCTGCTAGTTTGAGAGATTTAGGAAAATCTGAAGCATGAGCCAGACAGTCCATTTGTATGGAAAAGCTGCTGGAAACAGTCTGGGTGTGCCTGAAAGTTGGTGGGGCAAGGTCTCAGGTAATCACTAGGGCAGGGCAAACTGTGAGTGAAGTTGATAGAGTCTCAGATATGGTGCCCACCTGCTGGTTCTGTGGGGTGCAGTAGGGGATCTCAGAAGAGGAACAGTGGCCCCTGCCAGCACTTTTGTCTGACAGAAAGCTGCCCTCCAGCTTTCTCCCTGATGCCAGACACTTCTGTTCCTCCCCATATGTTTCCAGTGCTTTTCAAGCAGCTGCCCCAGCACTGGAGCTCAGCAACGAGTCCAGGTAAGCCCATTTGCAGGCCCTTTAAGAAGAACTGCCAGGGAGTCCAGCAGCCCTCTGTCTCACTCAGCCACACTCCCTGCTGATTTTTATAGCTAGAACTTATGGGGACTTCTCTTCCTGGCCCTGGATCCTTGGGCTACGGGGTCTGATGTGGGCCTGGGACACCTTGCTCCTCAGTGAGGGACCTCTGTAGCTGAGATATCCCTTCTAATTTTTTTTATATCCTTACTTAAGGATATGCTTATTGAATTGAGAGAGAAAGAGAGAACCATCAATCATTTGCCTCCCATACACACCCCAACCAGAGATTGAACCTGCAACCTAGGTATGTGCCCTGACCTAGAATGGAACCTGCAGCTTTTTGGTGTAAGGGACAGCACTCCAACAAATTGAACCACCCGGCCAGGGCTCCCTCCTGATTATTATCCACCACGAGTGTGTGGGACCAACCCATCATTCTGTGTCTCTACCTCTCCTACCAGTCTTAATGTGGCTTCTTCTTTAAATCCGTCCTTGTAGGACTTCTGTTTAGCCAGATTTCAGGTGGTTCTGAGTGATGGTTGTGTGGTAGTTTAGTTGTAATTTTGATGTGGTGTGCCGCCATCTTTAAACAAGACCTGTTGACTGACTCTCTGCCATGTAATAGGAGGATTGAGTTTCACTCAAGCCCATATCCTAACCCTGCTCTTTCCAGTTTTTGTTATACAGTATTTTTATTTTATTCTGTGGATCATATTTCAGCCTCCATTTCTAACTCCGTCACTTGTAGGCAGTATCTATTAACTGCTGAGAGAAATGAGGAAAGCATACTGCCATCATCCCTTCCACCTCTCTCCGCCTCTTGCTATCAACTCTATTTTTATTTTAGCACACTGCCTACCTAGTCAAGGTTTTACTTTCAAAAAGGCAATTTGTATTGTTCTACAGAAATTGAAGCCATATAAAAGGGTAAATGTAAAAGCAGCCACCAAGCTCTCACCTCTGGTTTCCCAATTGCCTATCAAAGGCGACTGCTGTTCCTTGTGGGTTTTTTACCTACACAAGTTATGAACTGCACACATTTATGTTGTACCATTACTTTACGCTGTCAAGGTTAACACCATTTACATTTTATTCTGTAGCTAGAAGAAAGCTTCCTGAATTCGGAGAGTTTCTGAGAATTGCAAACTGAGTAATGCATTTATGATGTTTCCGTGTGTGTATCTTACTCATCCCAGAATGGAGCACTATGGTTGAAGTAGGACATGCATTCTGTCTCTAAACACATGCTTCTCAAGAAGATGGTTCTAATGGGTTCTATTAGAACCCAGGTCAAGCCCTGAGTTCTATATTTAGGTGCTATCCATGGCTCAAAATTACACCACCTTTCTGTCTGCTTCATGTTTGGATCATGATTTTCTCATCAAGAAATTAAAAGAAAGCCAGAGGAAGAACATGGCTTCCCATATGCTTATGAAGAGCCAGCTTCTTCATCATCCTTGCTGCTGACTGTCTGAATGAGCCTTCTGACTGGGGGCACTCGGTCAGCTGTGCCTTCTTTGTACTCCTGGAGTTGCTCCGCCATGTCTTGCATTCCATGTTTTCTTTTCTCTTTCTGGATTCCATGTTTGTTTCTGTACACATCCTTAGGTAACCTTTTAAGGACATGGGAGATGAACTTTCTGGGTGCTTAAATGCCAAAATGTTTTTATTTCTCACGTGTGATTGATAGTTTGAATGTGGTTCAGAAGTTTTATGGCATTGCTCAAGAAGTCTGATATGCATGTGATTATTTTTTTGTGAGAAGAGTAGCACTGTTTTATTTTTATTTTTTAAAATATATTTTACTGATTATGCTATTACAGTTGTCCCATTTCCCACTTTATTCCCCTCCACCCTGCACAACCCATCCCACCCACATTCCCCCCCTTAGTTCATGTCCATGGGTCATACATATAAGTTCTTTGGCTTCTACATTTCCTACACTATTCTTAACTTGCCCCTGTCTATTTTCTACTTACCATTTATGCTACTTAATCTCTGTACTTTTTCCCCCTCTCTCCCCCTCGCCACCCACTCCCCTACTGATAACCCTCCATGTGATCTCCATTTCTGTAATTCTGTTCCTGCTCTAGTTGTTTGCTTTTTTTTTTTTAGGTTCAGTTGTTAATAGCTGTGAGTTTGTTGTCATTTTACTGGTCATATTTTTTATCTTCTTTTTCTTAGATAAGTCCCTTTAACATTTCATATAATAAGGGCTGGGTGACAATGAACTCCTTTAACTTGACCTTATCTGGGAAGCACATTATCTGTCCTTCTTATTATAAATAATAGCTTTGCTGAGTAGAGTAATCTTGGATGTAGGTCCTTGCCTTTCACGACTTGGAATACTTTCTTCCAGCCCCTTCTTGCCTGAAAGGTTTCTTTTGAGAAATCAGCTGACAGTCTGATAGGAACTCCTTTGTAGGTAAGTGTCTTCTTTTCTCATGCTGCTTTTAAGATTCTCTCCTTATCTTTAATCTTGGCTAATGTAATTATGATGTGCCTTGGTGTGCTCCTCCTTGGGTCCAACTTCTTTGGGACTTTTGGAGCTTCCTGGATTTCCTGAAAATGTATTTCCTTTGCCAGTTTGGAGAAGTTCTCCATTATTCTTTCAAATAAGTTTTCAATTTCTTGCTCTTCCTCTTCTCCTTCTGGCACCCCTATGATTCAGATGTTGGAACATTTAAAGATGTCCCGGGGGTTCGTAAGCCTCTCTTCATTTTTTGGAATTCTTGTTTCTTCATTCTGTTCTTTCTTCCTTCTGCTCTAAACCATTGATTTGAGTCTTGATTTCCTACCCGTCACTGTTGGTTCCCTGTAGATTTTTCTTTATTTCACATAATGCAACCTTTATTGCTGTCTGGGTCTTTTTTATGCTGTTGCAGTACCCAGTGAGTTCCTAGAGCATCCTGACAACCATGTTTTGAACTGTGCATCTGATAGTTTGTCTATCTCTTCATTGCTTAGTTGTATTTTTCCTGGAGCTTTGATCTGTTCTTTCATTTGGTACATTTTTTTTGTCGAGTGCACCTGTTCTGTAGTAAGGGGCAGAGCCTTAGGTTTTCACCAGGGCAGGGCAATACACATCAATTCATTGTGACTCTGTATGTGGGAAAGGGGTCCAGGAGGGAACAGTGCTGCTTGCTCCACTCTCTGCCAGTTTTCAGTCACCTCCCCCGCTACCCACAATCAAGTTAGGCCCTTCTGGTGCTGATTCCCGTGTGAGTGGGTTTGTGTAGTTCTGGGACCCTGTGGGTCTCTCCAGTGAACTCTCCTGTGAGGCTGAGAGTTTCTCCCACTGCCACCTCAACCCCCACAGGTATTTTCAATAAGAGGTTTGAGGCTTTATTTCCCTGTGCTGGAACTCTGGGTTTCGAGGTCTGTCTCACTCCCCAGTTGTTCCTTCCAGTTTATCTGCACACGAATGTGGGACCCCCAGTCCACAATCCGCTGCCTTGCCAGGTCCGCCAGCCACCACCTTGCCGCGAGTCCTCTCCACCCGGCTGCCCACCTCTACCCCTCCTACTGGTCTGGGTGAATGTTTCTTCTATAAGTCCTTGGTTGTCAGACTTTGATACGGTTCAATTTTCTGGCAGTTCTGGTTGTTTTTTGTTTTTAAATTTGTTGTTGTCCTTCTTTTAGTTGTGTGGGGAGGCACAGTGTGTTTACCTTTGCCTCCATCTTCTGATTCTTGTTTTTAACTTGTATTTCTCCTCTGAAGGCCTTTGGGGTCCCTTTCTTTTGCTTGATGTTCTGAGATTTCATGAAGTTGTGTCTCCATGTTGACTTTCAGCTTTCCTCCTTCACTGGGGATGGTACATCTAGGCTATCTTTTCTAAACTGAAGACTTTGGTTTGTCTTCAGCTCTGAAACTTGACAAAAGAATATTTTCTTGATTATTTCCTTACCTCCATTATCTCTATTCTTTCATTCTGTGACTTAAAAAAAAAAAGATTTTATTTATTTATTTTTAGAGAGAGTGGAAGGGAGTGAGAAAGAGAGGTAGAGAAACATCACTGAGGACCCAGCCTGTAACCCAGGCATGTGCCCTGACTGGGAATCAAACCGGTGACCCTTTGATTCACAGGTCGGCACTCAGTTCCCTGAGCCACACCAGCCAGAGCACCTTCTGGGATTTTTAATAGGTAGATGGATACTTACCCTCCATGACTGGCTGTCTTTGTCTCTTAAGTGTCCTCTAATATGTAAGTTTCTAAAACTTTAGCTTTTTCTTCTCCTCTGGAAAAATTCCTTGACTCTTTCCCTTTAGTTGTTCTTTTTTTGTTTTTAAATTTAGCATTCATTTTACTTTATTGATTTAAGGTTAAACATTTTTAAATTTTTGAAAAATCTTTTTTGGATTCGCATGATTCAGATTACTTCATGTGGCACAGGGTGTATCTAATCACCTCTTCCTCCAACTGATCCTCCATCACTAGGACTCACGGTTCAGCCTTGGGAGAGGGCAGGAGGTGGGAGTAAATGCCCAGCTCCATGGGAGGTGGGGAGACAGTGGCTGGGTGGGCAAGGCAGCCCACAGAGCTGGTCCACGGGCTGTCTTTCCCTTGATTTCTGTTCCTCTTCTAAATCCTGTTCTGGAACCTGATGTGTGCGAGACGGGAGCCTCTCTTCCTGGCCATCCTGTTTCTGATTTAGGGCTTTGTATCCCATCCTAATGCTCCTGTGTGCCTTCTGGTTTCTAGAAACTCACCAAAATCTCTGGTTTGCTGATGTCACCTTTCACTTCCATATTTAGGATGGTATGAGTTTGTTTACTTTTGTGTTTTTCTACTTTCATTTCAGTGTGATTTCATGAAAAGGGATAATTAGGTGGAACCTGGCAGGCCAATGTAGGATCTTAATCAAGAGTTTGACATGGTCAAGTTTGCATTATTAACCAGTCATCCTGGTGGATAGTGGGCAGGATGGACTAGGGGGACGAGGTTCTGTGGAAGATCTGGTTCTCCTTCAGGTGAGAAGGAGACAGTGTGACCAGGGTGGGGGTGGTGTAGGGGGAGGCACATCTAGGGATGTTTGAGACATGTAAAATCTAAACGTCTACATCCGGGTAGGTTGATACCTGATGTCAGCTAAGGGATTTGGAGCACAGGGGCCACAGGTAAAGCCATGTAACCAGCCAAGAGACCAGGATAGGAAAGAATCCTGAGACCTACAGGTGGGCCCAAGGATCAGTGAACAAGGTCAAGGCCGTCCAGGGTGGGGCCGCAAGCGGTGAAGCCTGCAGTGCCGGTCCGCCTGTGTGATGGGTGAGTATGTCTGTATTTGTGCTACACGTATTGCATGGTGTGCTGAGGCTGGAAGATGGGATCCTAGGGCACAGGTCCTAGAGGACTTGCTGACTTGGTTGGATGTTGGGCACGAGGGAGAGGGAAGAGTCCAGGGTGACTCCCATATTTTGGGGCAGCTGTGTGGTGCCATCTCAAAGACAAGGGGGAGCTTTGGTCAAGTGTTGTGTAGGTTCATTTAAGGGACCTGCCGGTCAAGAGATGCAGTGGGTGTTTGAGTTTGGGGAGTTTGCCGGTCAGTCCTTCTGCCTGGCTCTGTCCCCAAGCCCTCCCACTCTGCCGGAGCCCAGCCCTGAGCCCAGCCCTGAGCCCAGCTCTGTTCATTCTTCCTGGCCTCCTGCCAGGCCCTTTCCTTAGCAAGTTAAACATATCTTGGCTCCTCTTGCCTCTCTCGGCCTCACCTTCTCTGGTTTTACTGCCTGTTTTGCTGCAGTCTGGCCACTCGCAAACTTCCCAAAGCAGCTTTCTGTATGTGCTGTCTTGATTTCCTATGCTGACTTCAAGACCTCTGCCGAGTCTGCCTTTTTAAAAAAATGTGGACAACTATAAAACTGTATTAGGGGACATCACAGAACAGGTTCTGGCAGTTGTGCTTCTTGAACCCGCCCTCCAGTCACCTCTCTGTGGTTCCATCTCTACTTTTGCCCTGTCTCAGAATGCCAGTCTCCTAACAAGCAGTCTCTCTACACCACGCTACTCCATTTAGCCCACTTATAGGGCAGCAGTAGTGTCCCTCCTTCCTTTACCTAACGTGTCCGGTGCCTCAGGGTAAGGCCTTAGCTCCCTCACTGGTTCTGGTCCCTTCTCCTGCAGCTTCATCCTTGCTCCTCCCTTTCTTTGATTCTCTGCTCTGGCTTCTCAGGACTCCTCTAAATCCTTGGGTCATACTGAGGTCCACCCTTGGCACATGCTGTTCTTGCAGCCTGGAATGTCCGTTACCTGCTGACTCTTCCTGATTTTCACTCCACTGTGTCTGGGAGGAACCCAGGATCCCTTTGCAGCTCTCTGTCAACTTGCAGCTGTTTTCTTAATTATTAGTCCTTTGTTTAAGGCCACCTTCCCTTCTCCATTGTAAGCAGGGCTCATGTTGTTCCCTCTTTATCTCCAGTACTTAGTCCAGTTATGAGCCTGTGATGTAGGAGTCGGCAGTATATGTGTGCACACACGTGTCTGTCTGTGCGGGGTGGGTGTGCACTGTAGGAGACTGGCCCTCCCATGGACGGATGAAATCATTGCCTAGACAGGAGAAACTGCAGAGCCATCAGGAGACTGAGAAGGAGAGGTAGGAGAAAAACTATTGATTGGCTTTGCCAAAACCAGCAGGGAGATTTCAGTAGGGAGAGGTTAGCAGTCTTACAGAGGAATAAAATAGTTCCTAAATTTGGCATTTTCGGGAATCTTTAGTAACTTAGTTTGTTTTTTAAAGGTTGTATTTATTTATTTTTAGAGAAAGGGGAAGGAAGGGAGAAAGAGATGGAAAGAAACATCGATGTGTGAGAGAAACATCAATCATTTGCCTCTTGCTCTCCCCCAGCCAGGGACCCGGCCGCAACCCAGGCATGTGCCCTGGCTGGGAATCAAGCCGGTGACCCTTCAGTTTCTGTGATGACGCCCAACCCATTGAGCCATACCAGTCAGGGCATAACTTAGTTTTTTAACAACAGGGACATTTTTTAAAATGACAAAACAAATGAAGTAATGCATGTGTTTATATTCATACATAAGTATACACACATTGCATTCATTTTGTAAATGTTTCTGCTATTACAATATATATATACATATGAGCACACTTGTATCCATCTGCCTAATCTCATGTGGCCTGTGGTTTCAGAAAGAATGAGTCATTCTGAACTAGTGTTTTTTTCCCCATAGCTTCTAAGTTGCAAAGCTAATATAATGAATCCTCAGATTCTCTTCACTTAAGTATACAAATTGTTCATATTTTGATATCTTTGCTTTCTGTCTCATATACACACTTAGATTATACTCAGGAATTTTAACAGTACAGCCAGTCTGTAGTCAGATGTCCCCAATTATCTCAATCATGTTCTTTATACTTTTTTTAAAAATCCATGTTCCAGTTAAAAATCACACATATCCTTAATTCCTTTAGTTTCCTTTAATTTGGAATAGTTCCTTAGTCTTTTTTTTTCCTCTTTCAAGACATTAATGTTTTTGAAGAGTCCAGGTTATTGTTTTACAGGAAGTCCCTTAATGTGGGTTTGGTTGTTTCCTCATGATTAGTTCCACGATGAACATTTTTGGTTGTTGAATGTTGGAATGCTAACTGCATAATGTCGTGTCCACTCTGGTGCCTCCCATGAGAATGGAGTGTCGAAATGCCCCATTGCTGTTGCGTTGGATCTGATCGCTTGGTTGCAGCCGTCTGCTGGGGCTGCTCACCGTACAGGCATGTGTCCGCATTGACGGTTCTTGCCTGAGTCCGCTATTACCATGAAAACAGTAATTTTCTTTTTTTTCTCATTCTTTCCACCTTTATCAATGGACATTCTTCTATTAAAAAAGAGGTTTACCTTTTCCCTGCTCTTCCTAAATTTTTTTTAGTATCAGTATGGACTTACAGAATTTTAATTTCATCCCATGTGTTATTATCCATTCCTGTTACTCCTTTTGATGCCCACATTTGGCCAGTGGGAGCCCATTCAAGTTCACTTGTATTTACGTGTTTCCCTCAATTTTTCGATCACTTCCTTACTTTTGGTACAGAAAGGTTTTCCAGACTCACAGTGTATTTTCCAGCTTTGGAATCAGCTGTTTCTCCATGGAGCCCTGTTTCCTTTCAGTGGAGAATGGTACCTAGAAGCCAAAGTTTGGGTAGACATGCATAATTCTTTTAGGCCCTTGCAATGAACAGAACTAGGAGATCTTTTTCTTTTTAAATAATGAACTGGAACAACTGTTGCTTTCGGTAGAGTGCCATCTAATTAACAAGTAGGGATGACTCGATGAAGCAGACCATCACTTGGTTTAGGCAAGAATCAACAGGTGCTAAAACTCACTAGTAAAAGTCCGATGAAACGCAAGATATGTACAAAGTCTCACAATATCTGCCACAAGCTACCCACTGACTCCAAAGGGAAAAGCAGTTACCTTGGAGAAAGGTGGCAGGCCCGATGATCACCGAGCCATCAGAGTCCACCTCACCAGCAACGGGGCGCCACGAGAGTCTGCTCCTCCTGATGGCTTCCTCCAGTTGGCCCTTGTGTGCGTGGAGGCCGCTGCTTCTGTCAGTGAGCATGATGTCTGAAGCGGCAGGTGCTCAACACTGCCGTGGTCTCAAAAGGGTGCTCCTCGGGGAAGACGACGAGGTGCCTTTTTCTCCCCTGGTCTCGTTTCAGGCAGTGGTCCCTTCTGTCAGGGCTCTCATTCCGTGTGAAGGCGGTCCCAGTCGGGGCCCCGGCTCCCTTGGGCTGTCTTTGAGGCACACCTGACATATGAGACCACACCATGGGACTCACCAAGAAACAGCCTCAGATGTGAACCCTGGGGGACATAGTCCTGCCCACCATCTCAGTGGGGTGACTCATGGTCAGTGTGCTCTAATGGCCCCCTGCCAATGTAGCAGGGTGCAGGGCAGTGCCACATCACTCCTCAGGCCTGGTTCCCAGGTGACTGTGAAGGACAAATGGCACCTCTTCCAATCCCCTTCCTGTGTGGCCGGAGGCTCAGCTCAGGCCCCGACTGGATCTGCCCCTAGGGCTCAGACTTGTCTGAGCTTGGGGGAGTAGATGAGAATGTCTCAGGAGCCAGGCACCAAGGGTCCTAGCCCCTCAGGATAACTGAGCCTGAAGGTAAACTCAGATCACCGAAGGTTGGTATCTAGTGGGCAGGCAGGGACTGCCCCTTCCTGAGGCCACCCTGAGACAAGCTGGTGCTGTTACCCTCTCAGACCGTGCAGACAGCACAGACCTGAGCTTCATGTGAATAGGACCAAACAATGTCTACCTTTTTTGTGTCAGGGTGGTCTCATTTGTTCGTTAAGTGTTTGATAGAATTCATTAGTGAAGTCCTGGGGGTCTTGTTTGCTGTGTGGAAAGGTTTGGTTATATATTCCATTTCTTTAATAGATACAGAGTGCTGTTCAAATGCTCTGTTCCTTCTTTTGCCCATGACAGTTTTTAAGGAGCTCTGGGTGATGCCATGAGAACTCTGAGAAATGAGAAGCACTACTCAGTATAAAAATGTCCCTCGCATACAGATAGCCTCTTGTGAACTAAACGCTGAAGCTCAAGACACACTTGCTGCCCCTGCCTTGTTTCGTTCAGAGCCACCAAGTCCTCACTTGTGAGGACTTAGCAAGTCCTCACTTGCTAAGCACGCTTGTGTGATTCAGAAGCCAGTGCTCTGCTCCTCTCCCTCCTTAGAAGTTCAGGCTTTCATTCAGCATTTGTGTTAGGTGTTTTGGATACAACAGGGTGTTGTTCACAACAGGTAGAGTGTGCTATTACAGAGTGCATGACTCGTGGAAGGAGACGGAGAGGGTAGGAGTGTGGGAGGGCCCTGCGGGGTGTGCTGTGGGAGTTGTGGGACCCCGTGGGGGCACAGCGGCAGATTTCAGTGCACACAGGTCTGTCTCTGTGTGCATTTATAATGGCAATGAGTGCATGTGTAATAGGTGGGTAGGGGAAAGACTTTGGCACAACACAGACAACTGCTTCAGTTCATCTGTGGCTCCACCCAGGCAAAAAGGGCTGGGGTAGAGGGAGCAGCACTCCAGTGTCAGCAGGGAAGGAGAAGCCCTTGCTTTGATGGCGCAGCCCAGCCGGCATTTGGGCTCTGGGGAGGAGGAGGAGAGGACACTTTGTTCCTCAGAAAGCTGCATGCCAGGCCACCAGCCTTGGTCCTGGCAGGCCACACTGCCTGTTGGGCCCACTTAATAGCTGCCCCTTGGTTTGGAACTCTTCTCTCATCTGCATTGTCTGGGTACCTATCAGCTTAGCTCTAAAGTTTTGCCAGGATTTCCCTTAGGCTTTTTAGGTACATTTTTAATAGTCACTGTGGCCGCCACTGGCCCTGCAGAACTGCCTGCCCTGGGGATGGTCTAACGTGTGTTGTTAGTGCTGCAGTTACAAATGTTTGAGTGGTCTGTCCTAACCCCGTTGTCACAGAAGTCCCGTTACTGCTTGTGTGCAGTTTTAGAGAATATGAGGTTTTCTAAATATGTACGTATTGCTTTATAGCAGAAATGTTTGTATTCCAGAGGAACAAAACTTGTGAGCCTAGGCAGAATAGAATGAAAAAAGTCCCTAAATAAAGCATTTGAAGAAGCTGCGACAGAACTCCATGGGCATTTACTTAGTGATCTGCATTTATAAAGTGCTTCATATGTGTTATAACTATATTAAAAGCCCCAGCATGGAGGCGGGTTCCACAGCCACCCTTATCCCCATTCTTCTGATGATGAAGCTCAGGCTCTCTCCAGCCCCTGGCTGGCCCGGCCACACTCTGTCTGGGAAGTCTGGCTCGGGAGGCTGAGATGGTGGCCTGGTCCCAGCTGAGGACTGCTGAGCCAGAGAAGACCCTGCCCAAGAAGTAGGCCAGTAGTTGCTCTGCAGGACTTAGTGGGTCCCTCTTTCATTATGTAACCTCAGGGTTCATGCTGTTCCCCTTTGCCAGTTCCCTCCATGCAGCTGTTATTCTGTTGATCATCAGAACTAATGGGCCTGGTATAGAGAAAGGGTGTGTCTAAGCTGTGCACAGCAGCGGGGCACAGCCACTTACCTGATGTGGACTTCCGCGGAGCATCCCTTTTGTGTGGGCTAACATTGTTCCTGCTTGTTGGGGGTAATACAGCTGCCTGCATTTCCTTTATTCATTTCCATATGGCCTTTTATTTATTTCTTCTACACTTGGGACAGATGCCTGGCTTCCTTGGCCGTACCGCTGGGGTCAGGGCCCTCCACAGAAAGGCAATGACTGGTATAGGGGCAGAGGTAGAAGAGGTCACGGCCCCACCTTTCACAAATCTTTTGGACACATACACAGATGTGTGCACATATGCGCAAATGTTCTAAGAGCTGGTGTACAGGGAGCAAGGGGTGGCATCTGCAAGTAAGAGGTGGGGCCAGGGAGAGAAGGGACAAGGGCACAGCTTGAAGTGGGACATGAGAAGAAATGGCAGGAGGTTACCAGAGCCTGCCTAGGATGCCAGAGACCCCAGGGGTCATCTCTTCCAGCATCCTGCTCAGTGCAGGGAGACCTATGGGCCTTCTGCAGCACCCGACTATCTGTGCCCTGTCCCAGGCGTGGGCCTCATGGATATGGTTCTGCCACTGCAGAGCTGGAGCTCCGGTGTTGAAAGTACTCTGTCTTTGGAGCTCACACTTCTCCTGTGGGTCTGGTTGTGACCTCCAATGGGATAATGAGTCTCTTTGTTGTCTACTAAAGGGTAGCAGAAGCTTCTTCCTTCAAGCCTTCAATTCCCATGTGGCTGGCTGCAGCTGGGGCTCCATGGAACATGCAAGAAGCTTTGGCAAGGGCAGATGTGGTCTGGGGAAGAAAGTGAAGTGGCTGGCTGGTGGCCAGGTGACCAGGCAGAGGGCGGAGCTGGGGTTTGTGAGCAGAGCTGTGAATGGCAGCTCTCGGCAAATCAGAGTCAGATTGGACTGGGTTTGTGCCCTGACTACAGTTTAGGGACAGCAGGGAATCATTTAACCTCTGTGAGCCTGTTCCCATGTCTATAAAATGGCAATTTTGGCTCTGACCTCAGGAGGTGTGGTTTGGGTGCGCTGTCTAAGCCAGCAGCTGAGTGCCTCCCAGAGCAAGAGCTCAGGCGTGGGGAGCTCCATGTTGTGTGACACGTGAGTGTGTTTCTGTACAGCTGGTAGGGGTGGGGTCTTCAGGCATGTGTCTCCAGAACCTGGCACCTGGCCATGTGGCTCAGAGGCTGTTAGAATGGGGGGCTGTCTGCACATTGGGAGGAAATGAAGAACTTGTTTTAGATGAAGAAATGGTTGAATATTTTTTACTTAAAGTTTCAAGTACCATTAGTATATTAAAGATGGAAATGGAGACATGGGTTGGGCCTATCAGCTTTAGCTGAGACTTCAGGTCCTCAGAAAATAATTCAGTTAATTTCAGCCTCATGGTGCTCGCCTCGGGCTGGTTGGACCCAAGGTCCTGCCTCACTTCCCAAGCACTGTGCTCTCTGAGACATCGCCAGGTCTCAGTTATTCCCACCTCTTGCCCAAAGGTTCCTTCCACCCCTGTCCCTGACGAGACCTGCCTCCTCCCTTCCTGCACCAGGGATACACCTTCCCTTATTGCACCCTGGGCCTCAGGTGGGGTTGGGGCCCACTCTTCCCTTTAATACTGTTTCAGTATTAATTAAGTGTTACTACATCAAGGAAAAAGCCCTAGGAATTATCCTTAAGTCTTCATCTTCCTACATACAATCTACCTTCAAGACCTGTTGTTGTACCTCCAAAGTGTACATCTGTCTGCACCATCTTCCTTATCACCCTGGTCCAAGTTAACATTTTCTGTCTCTTTTTTTTTGTTTCCCCTATTGTATTATGTGTTTTGTCTTTTTAAAAATATTTTTTATTTTATAATTACAGTTGATGTACAACATTATATTAGTTTTAAGTGTACAACCCAGTGATTAGACATTTATGTAACTTAGGAAGTGATATCTCTGATAAATCTAGTATCCATCTGACATCATACATAGTTATTACAATTTAATGACTATATATCCTATGCTATACTTGGCATCCCCGTGGCTATTCTGTAACTACCAATTTGTACTTCTTAATCCCTTCACCTTTCTCACCCATACTCCCAGGCTTCCTCCCATTTGGCAACTGTCAGAATGTTCTATCTACAAATCTGTTTCTGTTCTACTTGTTTATTTATTTTGTTTTTTAGATTCCACACATAAGTGAAATCATATGACATTTGTCTTTTTCTGTCTAATTTATTTCATTCAGCACCATACTCCCTATTGCAGATAGCAAGATCTTATTCCTTTTTTAAAAAAGATTTTATTTGTCTATTTCTAGAGATATGGAAAGGGAGAGAGAGAGAAGGAGAGAAACATCAATGTGTGGTGGCCTTTTGTGTGCCCCCCACTGGGGACCTGGCCCAAAACCCAGGCATGTGCCCTGACTGGGAATTAATCCAGTGACCCTTTGGTTCGGAGGCCAGCACTCAATCCACTGAGCCACACCAGCCAGGGCGATTTTATTCTTTTTTAATGGCTGAATCATATTCCTTTGCATATATGCACCACTTCTTTATCCACTCATCTATTGATGATACTTAGGTTGCTTCCATATCTTGGCTATTGTAAATAATGCTACAATAAACATGAATGCATATGTCTTTTTGAGTGTTTTGGGTTTCTTTGGATAAATAACCCAAATGTAGAGTTGCTAGGTCCTTCTTTGTCTCTGCTATAGCCATCATTTTAAAGTCTATTTTTGCTGGTATAAGAATTGCTACCCCCACCTTTTTATTTTTCATTTCCATTTTCATGAAATATCTTTTCCATCTCTTTACTTTCAGTCTGTGTGTGTGTCTTTTGATCTGAAGTGAGTCTCCTGTGGGCAGCATATGTAAGGGTTGTGTTTTGTTACCCATTCAGCCACCCTATGTCTTTTGATTGAAGAAATTAATTCATTTGCATTTAAAGTAATTGTTGATAGGTAATGTATTTATTGCCATTTTATTATTCATATTTTTTAAATCTTTTTTCCCTTTCTCCTTAAAGAAGTTTAACATTTCATATAATACTGGTTTGGTGGTGATGAACTCCTTTAGCTTTTTCTTGTCTGGGAAGCTCTTTATCTGTCCTTCAATTCTAAATTATAGCTGTGCTGGCTAGAGTAATCTTGATCGTAGGCCCTTGATTTCATCACTTTGAATATTTCTTGTCAATCCCTTCTGGCCTACAAAGTTTCTGTTGAGAAATCAGCTGACAGTCTTATGGGAGCTCCCTTGTAGGTGACTAACTGCTTTTCTGTTGCTTCTTTTAAGATTCTCTCTTTGTCTTCAACCTTTTACATTTTAATTATGGTGTGTCTTGTTGTGGGTCCCCTTAGGTTTATCTTGTTTGGGACTCTCTGAGCTTTCTGGACTTGTGTGTCTTTTCTTCCCCTCATTATTTTTCAAAAAGGTTTTTAATCCCTTGCTTTCTCTCCTCTTTCCGGCACCCCCATGATGTGAATGTTGGTATACTTTTTGTTTTCTCAGGGTACCCTTAAATTATCCCATTTTTGGATTTTTTTTCTTTTTTGCTGTTCTGATGGGGTGTTTACTGCTTCCTTATCTTCCAAATTGCTGATATGATCTTCTGCTTCATCTACTCTCTTGGTTTCCTTGCAATGTATTCGTCATTTCAGCTATTGCATTCTTTATTTCCGACTGTTTTTTTATGTTTTCTGTCTCTATTTTTATGTTTCCTATCTCTTTGTTGAAATCTTCACTAAGTTCATTTAGTCTTTCTCTAAGTTCATTGAATGTCTTTATAACCAGTGTTTTGAACTCTGCATCTAGTAGATTGCTTTCTCCAATTCATTTGTTTCTATTTCTTTTCTTTCATTTGGGCCATGTTCTTTGTCTTCTCATTTTGGTAGCCTCCCTGCATTTGTATCTATGTATTAGGTAGAGCTGCTGAATCTCCCAGTCTTTGTATAGTGGACTTATGTAGTAGCAAAGTGGCACAGCCTCCTGTCCCGAGCTGGGTGCTCCAGTTCAGCCCTGTGTGGGCTGTGTGCAACCTCTTGTAATACTGAGTCTTTCTTGCTGTTGGAACATCAGTGGGAGAGATTTAACCACCCCCCACCCCAGGCCAATTATTTGTGAAGATTGGCCCTGACTATGGTGGAGGATCTGCTGTGCAAGGGCTAATCCTATGGAGCAGGACTCATTTCAGCATGGCTCTTGTGCCTGACCAGTCTGCCATTTGAGTGTGCTGCTCATGGAGGTGGCTGGGTGATCCTTTGGCATGGTATGAAACTGTTGTCCCCTGGTTGCACTGACTCTGGATCCTCCTGGGGGGTACAGGCCAAGGTCAGCCACCACATATACCCTGCCTGGGGTTACCCAGTGTAAGCTACAGAGCAATCTGCATCTGCTACTTGTGCTTGACTTGGAGGTACCCGGAAGAGGCCAAGCTTTGAACCAAAGCCAGCTGCTACTAGTGCCACACACAGGGTCACTTAGTAAGATGTAAGGGGCCTATGCTGCTTGTTTGGTGTTTATGAACCTGCCAAATTTTAGGAAAGACTTTAGCATGAGCCAAGACAGTAAGTTTGTGTGGCAAATCCACTGGAAATGGCTTAGGAGGTCCTGTAGGTTGAGTGGGATGGGTCTCAGGGAATCACCAGGGCAACTGAACAGTATGAGCCATGTTGATAAAGACTATAGCATGGTGCCTGCCTGCTGGCTCTGTGTGGGGAGGGTTTAGCAGAAGAACAATAGTCTCTGCCAGCACTTCTGTCTGGGAGAAAGCTGTCCCTCTAGCCCTTGCTGGACAACTCAGTTCATCCCCATATGTCCCTGGTGCCTCTTGAGCTGCTCTCCCAGTGCTGGAGCTCAGAGTGAGGGAGTCTTAAGTAAGTCCACATGCCAGCCCTTTATGAGGAATTCCTGGGACTCCAGCCGCCCCCTATCCCACCACCATCTCACTCAGCTACAATCCCCACTGGTTGTCACAGCTAGAATTACAGGGACCTCTCCTCCTGGCTGGGGAGCCTGGTGTGGGATGGGAGCCTTCACTCCTCAAGGGAAGCCTCCACAACTGAGATATATTTCCTTCCCCCTGCCCCCCTGCATCACTGAGTGACAGCTGCCATTGGCACAGTCCCAGGGCAAGGATGCATTGAAAGGTTTTCTTTCAGCACCGGCTACCAAATCCTGGCCCCACTGCCTAGGGGAGGACCTGTGAAAGTGCTAATCCCTCTGGGTTTTTAACTGTCATGCGTGGGTGTGGGACCAGCCCATTCCACATCTCCACACTCTCCTACCAGTCTGGCATGGCTTCTTCTGTATATCCTTAGTTGTAGGACTTCTGTTCAGCTGGATTTCAGGTGGTTCTGAACAAAGGTTGTGTAGTTTAGGTGTAATTTTGATGTGGTTGTGGGAGGATGTGAGCACCGCATTTACATACGCCATCTTGACTGAACTCTCCAAGTCCACATTTTGTCTTGAATTAACCACAGAAAATAGTTTCCTAACTGATCTGTTTGTCTTTTTGCTCTTCTAATATTCAATCACCATGCTGTGAGCTTTATAAAACAAATTGGTACCATTGCCCTGCTTAAAAGCCTTCAGTACTTTTCATTGAACTTTGAATATCAAAATCCAGATTCCTTCCTGTGCTTATGGGCTGGCCCTTGCCTCATTTCCTTTTGTTTCTTTAGGTAAATAAAATCCTTTTCTGTCTGAGAGCCTTGCATGTTCTGTTCTGTCTGGAATTGTCTTCTCTCCACCTTTCAAATTTTTTACTCCTTGACCTTTAGCTCTACCTAAAGACCTTCCCAAACATCCCATGTCCAAGGTCTTCTTGTTTTTCTATGTGCCTCCTGTTCACTTTGGTTTGGCCAAATTCATTCTAGTTTGTAATTATACATTTGTGTGTTTACTTGTTTATTTTTCTGTCTCTTCCATTACCTTTATAACACACAAGGGCTGTGATCATGTTTATTTTGTCTAGAGGGTGCATGATACAAAGGAAGAACTCTGAATGAAATTGTGAACCAACAGGAGAGAAAGGCCGTGCTGGGGACTTACAGAGAAAGTTGTGACAGCTGCTCCCCTGATGGATCAGCTGATTTTCCATATCTAAGGCAATTTAGCATAAAACTGTAGTTTTCACATGCGCAGGATCCAGAAAGTTTGACAAGTTCAGGTGTGGATGGGTTCCAGTTGCTTTGAACTGTGGTGGGAAGCCCACCATGACCCCTCTGTATACAGAGCACTCGTGTCTAATGCTGCTTTAAAAAAAAAGGGCAAGTGAAATAAGCAGCAGCATAACATGGTCCAAGGCACACAGGCCTGAGCGCCCTGACTTAGCTTGGGTCTTTGGATCTCATATTGCCTTTTCTACTCAAAGACTCTGTACCTTTGTTTCCTTATTTGTAAAATAAAGGAGGTGGCACCAGGAGAAAAAGTCCCTTCCAGTTAGTATGTGTATGCTTTTAGCTGCCGGTGACAGTGGCTTAAGCAATCAAGACATTTACTTATCTCTTGAAGTAGAATATGGAGCCATTGTGGCTCTAGGGCTGGTGCAGTGGTTCAAAGATATCATCAAGGACCGACCCGGGTCATTGCTCTCCTTGCTCTCCTCCTGCTCTGCCAGTCGCTTTGTCTTCAGTCTCATCCTTCTTGGTCACAAAATGAATGCTGTTGCTCCAAGCCTCACAGCCTCTTGTAAGAGCATCAAAAGCAGAGAGGGAAGGGCATGGGCAAGAACTCTCCTCATGGCTCTCCTCTTCTATCAAGAAGTAGACCTTCTCCTAGAGCCCCGGCGTCCCAGCTGGTTACAAACCTAGTCCTGCATTCTCCTGCTCCTTCTTTTGTTTCAACACGACAAATGATGCTGTGTCCTTTGCAAAAGACTTCCTGGCAGGTGGAGTGGCCACGGCCATCTCCAAGACAGCAGTAGCACCCTTGAGGGGGTCAAGCTGCTGCTGCAGGTGCAGCATGCCAGCAAGCAAATCACCACAGATAAGCAATACAAGGGTATTATAGACTGTGTGGTTCGTATCCCCAAGGAGCAGGGAGTCCTGTCCTTCTGGTGTGGTAACCCGGGCGATGTCATCAGATACTTCCCCACCCAGGCTCTCAACTTTGCCCTCAAAGATAAATACAAGCAGCTTCCTGGGTGGTGTGGACAAGAGAACCAAGATTTGGCACTACTTAGCAGGAACTCTGGCATCAGGCGGTGCTGCTAGGGCCACCTTTTTGTGTTTTGTGTATCCTCTTGATTTTGCCCATGCCCATGTAGCAGCTGACGGTGGCAAAGCTGGAGCTGAAAGGGAATTCAAAGGCCTCCGTGACTGCCTGATTAAGATCTACAAGTCTGATGGGATCAAGGGCCTGTACCAAGGCGTTAATGTGTCTGTGCAGGGTATCATCATCTACCTGCTGCCTTTTTCGGTGTCTGTGACACTGCACAGGGAGTGCTCCCAGATCCCAAGAATACTCACATCTTCATCAGCTGGATGATTGCACAGTCCGTCACAGCAGTGGCTGGGTTGACTTCTTACCTGTTTGACACTGTTTGCCACTGCATGATGATGCAGTCAGGGCACAAAGGAACTGATACCATGTACACAGGCATGCTCAACTGCTGGAGGAAAATTGCTCGTGATGAAGGAAGCAGAGCTTTTTCAAGGGTGCATGGTCCAGTGTTCTCAGAGGCATGGGTGGTGCTTTGGTGCTTGTCTTGTATGATGGAATCAAGGAGTTCACATAAATTATTTCGTAGTCTTCCTCCCCCCAACCCCGTGAACAGGCATGTTGTATTATGTAACACGTCTTGAGCATTCTTGACAGACTGTTGTTGGCTGTCTAGTCATCAATGGCAACTATTTACTGGTTGAAAATGGGAAGCAATAATATCATCTGACCAGGTTTCTCTTAAAGTCATTTTCATGGTGATGATGGGACTCTTATATTTTTTATTTCGGTCACTCCTGATAAACAACAACTCTGAAGAAATAAAAAAATCTGAAAAATAAAAAAAATCTGAAATTTAAAAAAAAGTAGACCTTCCCTGGGAGTATCCTGGCAAACTTTCTTTGGTGTAGTTGCTCAGAACTCTACCATCAAGCATTACCGACAAGAGAATTTGCTTGCCCCACACAGAATTCATTCCCCAGGGCCAGCCTGTATTCCAGCTGTACTCAGTTCAACACAGGTGAGTCCTGTAAACAAGAATTAATGCAGGGCTGTTGATGGGTTGTCTCCTGGATCTGAAGTCCTTTGATTCTAAGTGCTTGGCCTTTATGAGGCTCCTGTGTTATCCTGTGGGACTCATTGCATTCTTCACATCTCAGCTGAGGAAGTAGTCAAGAGTAACATTTTTTTAAAGGAATGGCTTTACATTCCTGAATGAGGAAGGAAGCAGAGAGGGTTTGGAAATGGGTGGATTTATTGGCCAAGAAACAATGAGCCACTAAGTCCAGTAGATTGTCTGTAGCAAAGTTCCCACCACTGACCTGCCTGCTGTTGCTCTGACAGGGAGCACAGGAGATTAAGGATCACTTCCCCTTCCAATTATGAGGTCAGATGCCTGTTAACTTCCTCAGCAAATGGTGTTACTTCTGCCTGTCCACGCTACAGCATCAGGTTATTCTTAATATGCAGAATCTGTTTCAAAGCAGTTTGATAAGATATCAGATAACAAATAAGGACTGCATTAATAATGGCCATGTTATTCAAAATACACTACGTGCTAAGCACTGAGCCAGGTCCTGGGGAATACCAATACAAAGCAACAAGGCCCTAGCCATTATGAGATTGACATTCTGGTTGAGAACAAATGAAACAAATAAAACAAGCTCTAAAACAGGTGTGTGTATGGGGCCAAAGAGTAGGCGTGGCCACCCTGGCCTGAGAAGAGATCAGGGGAGGAGGAGAGCCTAGAAACAAGAACAGGTGTTTTGTTCAATGTTCTGAGCTGCATGAGCCAGGAGAAGCCATTGGTTAGGAAGGGCAGGCACTGGGGGTATGGTGCTGAGTGTGGAGGGCTCTCTGGGTCATGCTGAGAAGTATGGACTTTATCCTGTTGGCAAAGTAAGTTGGACATTTTCTAAAGACAAGTCTTAAGATCATGTGTATCAAATTGTTTCTAAATTTTCCTCTCAGAGGTGAAAGATTTCACTTTTTCAATACATTGAATACATATTATGAATGTTATTAATAGCTAAATTACAGCTTTGCTGTAAACCACATATAACCTAGTTTATAGCAAAATGTCTAAAATGCATATTCTGATTTCTAGCGATTTTAAATAAGATTTAATGGTTTAAAATATTAAAAAATTAATATTTGCTAAGACATTTCCCAATTTGTATCAACTTTTCTGCAAGCAGAGACAGGGACTTTGCCAGAACTCTTGTTCTCCAATAGTTTACGGAAGTATTTGGGGATGATTCTTCCCACAGTCCCAGGCAGACCCCTTGTGTATCTGTGGGAAACCAGAGGGAATCTTCTGACCCGAGCCAGCAGCTGGTGCTGCCTGACTCCAGGAGCCAGTCCTCACTTCTTCAGGCTTTTGTTCTGGTGTCACCTCATCACTCACTGGGCCTCCTTCAACTGACCTCTTTAACCCTGCAGCAGTTGTGACTGATCTGAGAAATACAAACTCTTTTCTTAAATATTACTACATGTATCAGGCGCATAGGTTCAAGGTCAGGACTACCCACACATTTGTACATGACTAACACAAATTGAAAGAAATTCTAATGGTGACACAGATACAGCTCCCTCGACAAGCAGAAAAAGATGTGTTAGGTGCAATACATCCAAAATAAGTTATCAAAACATTTTTGCAAGTGTTGTGAAAAGTGTTTATGCCTTGAGCACAGCAATACTGTTTGTGATGACTGTTACAAACATTGTGCAGAAACAACTATTGAAGATCCTGATGAACATTAAAGACATTTTTTGCTTGTATTTTTTAGCAATATCTGTTTCCGCAGTTTGAAAAAAGTTTGTTTTTATATTTTATTCATTTCTACATTGTAACTGAAATGTTTTATTATATAAATATGATAAATGCAAATTTGAAGTTTAAAAAAATTTCACATTTCAGCACATACGAGTAATGAGTCTATCTATCATATACTCGACCTATGATACATTGTAATTTTTTCAACCGTGACCTCTGCAGGGTTAAAACTACAGTCCCTGCTGGTTCTAATCTTCCTTACACTGCTTTTTTAAATACTTACATATATTCTTCTATCATACCATGTAATTTACCAACTTATGCTTGTTTTTTATTATTGCCTGTCTCCCCATACGAGAATGTCAGTAGGGGTCTTGGTGTGTCCTGCTCCCTGGAGCATCTCAGCCACCTAGGACAGGGCCTTAGAGAAGGCCTAAGTTCAGAGGCCAGTGTCTGAGCAATCAGAAAATATGCTCCGAGACTTCTACACTTGGTCTCATTGACCACACCTTGTCACTTAACAGAGGTGAGTTGTTAAGTCAGCAGTGACAGTCTTACTGAGCTTCTTAGAGCAAAGCTGTTCATACCTGTTGATGTGTCTCTAGCATTGAGAGTGAGAGGCCATGGCACCCTTTGAGGGTGACCCTGAGAGGCTGTTAGGAGTCTAGGCCATGGAACAGCAGCAGAGGAACGCTGGCCTTTGGTTGCAGAGGACCATAAACTGACAGTAACACATGGTGTTCTTTTGAACAGATACAAGAGTTTGGTCACAGGGACCCGAGCGAGAGGAGTCATAGCTGTCCTCTGGGTGCTTGCCTTTTGCATTGGACTGACCCCTTTCCTGGGGTGGAACAGTAAAGACAGTGCCATCAACTGCACAAAGCCCTCAAACAGCACCATGAATGAAAGCTGCTGCTTCATGAAGTGCCTCTTTGAGAACGTGGTTCCCATGAGCTACATGGTGTATTTCAATTTCTTTGGCTGTGTCCTGCCCCCACTGCTCATAATGCTAGTGATCTACATCAAGATCTTCATGGTCGCCTGCAGGCAGCTTCAGCGCACTGAGCAGCTGGACCACTCACAGACCATTCTGCAGCGGGAGATCCACGCCGCCAAGTCCCTGGCCATGATCGTTGGGATTTTTGCTTTGTGCTGGCTACCAGTACATGCCATCAACTGTGTCACTCTTTTCCAGCCAGCTCAGGCTAAGAATAAGCCCAAGTGGGCCATGAACATGGCTATTCTCCTGTCACATGCCAACTCAGTTGTTAATCCCATTGTTTATGCCTACAGGAACCGAGACTTCCGCTATACTTTTCACAAAATCATCTCCAGGTATGTCCTCTGCCAGACAGATGTCTTCAAGAGTGGGAATGGGCAGGGGGTTGCACAGTCTGCTCTTGACATGGGCCTATGACCTAGGCTCTGTCCTCTTCAAGAAGGCACAAATTCACAATAAACCAAGGGACAGGACACAACTGGCTGATTCTCATCGTGAAAGACAGGCAGGCCTCAGGAGCACATGGGCTGCCTCTTGAGCACCCCCCCGGAGTTACCACATATCTAACATATACGTGTTATCTGTAGGGCTGACAAATACACTCTTACTGTGCGGATAAAACTGATGGCTTGACTGGATTGTAAAAGAACATTCTGTTTTGTTTTTAAAGTCTGCCTCTCATGGTAGAAAACAAAACTATTTTACTGTGAAACACTGAAATATTATAATACATTTTTTAAACTTAGAGGCAATGGAAAAATAAAAGTTGGATGTAACGAAAAACATATACTTATTTCTAGGAAGGAGACCAGAAAAATTAAATATAAATCTTTTTAATTTTTTAAATTTATTGTCGTTCAAGTACAGTTGTCTCCATTTCCCCCAGCCCCACCCATTCCCACCTTCCACCCTTGATCCTACCCTCCTTGGCTTTGTCCATGTGTCCTTTATACATGTTTCTTGATAAGTAAAATTATTTAATCAAGAAACTACTATGTCAATTGATGGAAATGATACTCTCATAAGTTCTTAAGTAGAACATCAGATAATAATTTTGGTAACATTCTTTTCCATGTGTATCAAACTACCCTAGAGAAACAACTAGAGAAATGGGACTCTTCTTCTACCAGATTCCATTTCCCTCTCCTGGAGTGAGTTCTGAATTTTACTTCTCTCCCAACTTCAAGTTTTACCTATTCTCTGGATCTCAAAGTATGAAATTTTTATTACCGGTAAGTAAAATTACAGAACTGTGTATGATAAATGAAATAAAAGTTAAAAAGAAAACAAGCTTAGGGAACTGCACGGGCTTGACATACAGAGCTGTTAAGTACCTTCCTATTTTTTTTGAAAGATTTTATTTATTTATTGTCAGAGAAGGAAGGGAGGGAACAAGAGAGGGAGAGAAACAGCAATGTGTGGTTGCCTCTCACACGCCCCCTATTGGGGACCTGGCCTGCAATCCAGGCATGTGCCCTGACTGGGAATTGAACCAGCAACCCTTTGGTTCTCAGGCTGGAGCTTAGCCCACTAGGCAACACCAGCCAGGGCTGCATGTATTTTCTATTCTTTATCCAGCCCAAGTTTCCCAAGTAGCGTAAGTCTTGATAGCTTTTGTCAAACTTCATTGTAGCAAAAGGTTCTGCCAACCACACAACACTGCACCATCTGTGGCCTTTTCACACAGCATTCATTCACTGGCACCTTTTGTTTCAGGGACCCAGGGTTGGGGGTTTCCTGAGCTGTAGAATCATCCTTTTCATCTGTTTGTTCACGGGGCTTCAATTGCTTCTGCAATGTCCCTGCAAAGACAATGCAGGTCTATGAACCCTCACAGAGATAGCAAACTCCTGCCTTTCTATGATCTCATTCTGGATGGTCAGCTTTACCTATTAAAGAGTTCTTGTCCTGTGCTGAAATCTGACATTTTCATGTATCATAACTCCTGTACATTCTCTTAGGGTCCAAACAAGTCCCATTTTCTACCTTCTAACACTCCTCTTGGTATTGCTTTCGCCTTTTCTCTTTCAGACTAGACATCCATAGTAAAGCTGCTTCCAGGACATGTGTTTTGGTCCCTTCCTTCATTTGGCTTGTTATATAAAGCCCAGAAATGCACGCAGAGCAAAACCAGTACTTCCTCTGGTCTAGGCACTACTGCTCTAATAGCCTCCTTAAACTAGTTTGGCACCAACACCACAGATAACCTGAAGCTCTGAAACCAGAACCCCAGCACAGCAAGTGTTTTCATAGTTGCTGCTGGTTAGTCACATCTCTACTCCGATCCATTTTTGCTGTGAAATAATTTTTCTGAATCCGAGCTAAAGCACTAACACTTACTCATCTGAATTTCATCCTACTCGGTTTTGTCTACCCTTTCAACTTCTTAAAAATTACCGTATTTTTGGACCATAAGACGCACCAGATTTTAGAGGGAAATAGGAAAAAAACATTTTGAAGCAAAACATGTGGTAAAATATTTTATAACATAAATAATATTTCACCAATGTAAATGTAAACAGAACTCAACAGAAAAGTATTAACAACCATTATTCCTCCCAATTTGGGGGGGGGAGTGCATCTTATAGTCTGAAAAATACAGTACTACTACTTCAGTTACTTAATCTAATTGTGAACAAGACATATATTAAGCATTGAGTCTAAAATGCTTGATTCCATCTAAAAATTTTTTTTTACCCATGGAGGTGAGACTGGTTCAGATTTTCCATGGACACCTGTAAAGGGCTTCAAACCATACACACATATTGGGTTCTAACCCACAGTGTCTTCTACAGTCCAGAAGGAAAAAACAGACCAAAAAGTCTGTTCAGTTTTTTCCATAAAATAAAAGTTGCATTTTTCATTTTCACTGATAACTTTATTGATTTGGTATTTTGAGTATGTTGGTGGCTATCTCCTGTGTGGTATAATGTCGATTGTTCTCAGTTAATGTCTTGATTTCATCGCTATCAACTTCAACTGGTCTACCTGGCCACGGAGCATCGTGCAGTGAGAAATCTCGTGTTAAACTTCACAAATCACTTTGACACGTTCAGTCAGTCACAGCACCTTCTCCACACATAGCACAAATCTTTTTCTGCATTTCAGTTGCGTTTTTTACATTTCTTGAAATAATAACGCATACTATGTCAAAAATGTGTATTCCATCTTCAATATTAAAATGGTTACACAAAAATTCACCAATTTTTTTTCTTTAAATGCACGCTAATATGACAGCTGTCACAATGCAATCTAACCAAATCAGTAATCTAACAGCTTAACCAAATTGTTTTGAGTGAAGTTAAAGACAACTAAGCACTACTAGAGCCATCTTATGGAAAAAAACAAACTTTTTGGCCAACCCAATATATCTATTTTACCTCTCTTCCCTGTGAACCATAGTAAGTTAAATACACCTGTTTTGGGGACTTCTATTTTATAAGATAATGATGCTCAATCTGTACCTTTTATGCTTCTTGTTTCTTCTCCATCAATATGTCAGTCAACTGCTTGTCTGAGACGCTAAGCTGCTGACAGGTCCCCATAACCTGACTGAGATAAACTGCCAAGAGATGCTTGCACTGGAACACAAAACACACAGACCTGCTGGACACCGGCAGAGTCAGGCAAACCAAGCCCTCACTATCGTCACACCGAGCAGGGAAGGAGTGGGCACACAGATTCCGGGCCTCGAACTCACTGCTTAAAAACTGCAGATAAAGAGGGACAGATGTACCCTTTCTAGAAGTCAGAGGGCACAAAGAAGTCTTACTTGGCTGTTTTGGGAAACAGCCTGGCACAGGGTATATAACCAACACAGGCTCCTCATTTTAGTCCTCAGTTGTTTCTTTACCCCTTGCCTTCAGAAAGCTATTACTAGCAACATTCCTTGAGGTACTGTGTGGTTGGGTGCTTTACAGAGATTATTTCTTTTAAATCTGATGAGTCACCTATGAGAACAGCTCTTTGCCTGTTTTAACCAGGTGCTCACAGCCTACAGTTGACCCTTTTCACCACCATTATACTCCTGGGGGACGGGATGGGGTGAAGGGGTGAGGGTGGTGGAGCCTTCACATACACTGACCTATATACACTCTGGGGAGGGGCTCCAGGCCAGACCTTGTATCACAGGACACACAGCTGTACATACTGAAGGGGCCCTGGTTTAATCGTGTCATTTGACAGGTGAAACAAACCTATGGCACATAAGCTATGAATGTGGCCTCTCATAAATGGGATACCCAACTGGCCACCCAGTTCCCAAGATGTTTAACAAAGTTAACAGTATAAAAAAAATGGGAAGAATGGAATGGATGCTATAATTTTCTTCTTTGGCAAGATTTGGAAACAGCTGCCCACTCTCAGGTGGGCAGTGCTTTCTCCTCAGGATCAGGAGCTGCAGTATGTCCTTTTCCTTGCTTGATGCTCTGGACTACTGTGAAATTGGCAAAAGCATCAGCGTGCCCTCCTGTCTCATGTAAAAGTCAAGCAGGGTGGCGTGCCAGGCGGTCTAACAGGCAGTGAGAGGGAACACCTTGTGACTGGAGTTGGGGATATGCAAGGCTGTCGACATCACATTTAGTTTATACTTTTATTGGCCTATCTAATTCTCCAGTGCAAACTTATTAGTTCCCAGCCTTATGGGATTACTTTGTCCTCCCCAATGCTTCATCTATGACCATTTATTTATTTATTTATTTATTTATTTAATATCCTCACCCGAGGACATGCTTATTGATCTTAAAAGAGGTGAAGGGAGAAAGAGAAGGAGAGAACCACTGATCAGCAGCCTTTTGTACACACCCCAACCAGGGACTGAACCCACAACCCAGTCATATGCCCTGACCAGGAATTGAAACCATGACCACTTGGTCTAGAGGATGACTCTCCAACCAAGTGAGCCACACTGGGCCGGGCTTGTCTATGACCTTTGAAATAAAAAATTGGGGTTCATGTATTTCTAAAAATGATAGCATTTTGGGAGGGTAAACCCAAAAGAGATGACTAAAGTCAAGGACAATAAACAACTATCTGTTTCAACATGTAGTAAAGTTCCCATTTTGTACAACTGCTAAACAATGAAGTAGGAGCCAACAATTTCTCTCCTGCCTGGAATACTGTGGGCAGGGCCTCCCCCCTCACCAGCAGGCTGTCACTCTTCCGCAGCACTGAGAAGGCAAAGGCAGGACAGGAGCAGTAGTGGCAGGAAGCCAAGCATGTGTACATTTTACCAGAACTTCCAAGTACCTAGAAAGAAAAGGACAGATGGGATCAAACCTCCAAAGGTGTAACTGCCTCCTTCCCTTGAATTGATTTGTGAACATTTTTTTCAAGTTCCCTTGAATTTATCTGGTGACTCATTACTCTGCAAATTGCACTGGGAAGAACTGCAGTATTGTTTTACAAAAAAGTGGAAACTACTTCCCTGTATGCAGACCCTTCCCTCGTCTCAGTGCTTTGCCTTTGAGTACTTCATACAATGAAACTGAGGAGTTTCAGTCCAAACTGTCCACACAAAGCATTTTGTTTCTTTGGTTAGTGACTTGAAGGGCTGACTCTGTGGGATCACTACAAAGAGGCTGGGGGTGGGGCACTCTCCTCCCTCATTTACACTTTACTGAGGTGTTTCTTACTTAACCTGGTATTTCTCACTGCACGTGTGCAGATTTCTAACGCTTCCACCAACACACCTGAGAGTATGAAAACAGGTGAAGGGTATGGAGAGAGACAGAAAGGTCTCTGAAGGAAATGGGAAAAGTCTTTGAAAAGCATTTGAGAGCAGCAGGGAGAATAAAGAACTTTGCAAAAGGGATGACTCAGCTGCTTAGGATGGAGGTCTCAGAAAAAGAGGCAAGCCCAGATCTGCCTATTCATCTAGCAGGATGGAAGGAAAATACAGATACATGAGGGGCTGGGAAGAGGCCCAGTCCCAAAACAAACAGCCTTGTTGGCAATCAAGGAACAAAAAAAAGAAGACGGGTAGGGAAAACATGGTGTATCTGTGACAGGCTTATTGGAGAACTTGCTTAAGTCTCTATCACAAAACAGCCCAAAACAAAAATGTTGAGTGCTTCGTTCCTGAAGTTAATTTCCAAACTTGAATGTAAAATGAGCATCCAAGGGAAGTAGAAACATCACAAGGGTTATTTTACAATGAGCTGCCATTTAGGAATCTGCCACAGCACTTTATAATTAATTTTAGGCTCAAGATGGCAACCTAAAATGAAAAGGGCAGGACTTTTTTTTATTTTGAAAAATATTACAATGCCAGCACTCCAAGGATTCCTTCCTCTGTTTCCTCCACAAAAAATAAAGCAACAGGTGAGGCTTCAACCAATGAATCACACTGTACAAGCATGCCTCTGTCAGTTGCCTGGTGGTTCACAATGTGGCCATTCACTATGATTTTTGACCAACTCAGTAGAATTCCTCAGGGGTTGCTAGATTACCAGAAATGGCCAGTGACTGGGTAAGGAGGATGCCTATTATACCCATTCAAAATTTCAGCCTTAGTTACAAATTAGGTATCAAAAAACCCCTGCATCTTACATAATTTCCATTCTCAAGGCACTGATGTTTTAAAATATCACCCACACCACTGAGTATCGGTGAAGGAATTTCCCCAGTGTGTCTTGGAAAACCTAAACTTAAGGGAGAGTATTAGACTATTTTCCACTTAATCCTAGAAGAGAACCCATCAACATCCAACAGTGACATTAATCCTTGGGTTTCCAAATTATTGCCAACAAATGACTTTAGTTATCTCCTGATCTCTCTAGATACAGAGTTAAGCAGGCATAAGCCCCTGGAATTCCACATTGACTTGACTGGTCCACTGGTTCCTTCTTATCATGGGTCCTCAAACTATCAGAATACTCCCTGGATTATGTTGAATAAATAAATGCCTAGCGACTCAGAGATGGGGAGGAATTCTCGTTTCCCTTGCCTGATCCTTTCAAAGGTCGGCTAAGACTAAAAAGACAATGTTTAACTACCTGAGGCAGTAAATACCATAAAGAGATAGCAAATTATGAATTTGCTCCTTCCTCATCTAGCAGTGGACACCTAATGAACCCAATAATCAGGAAAAAATCTGAGTCAGAAATGTTCAAAACTGGAAATTGACTTTAGGGACCATCTAATTTAATTCCTTTATCCTTCAATAGAAAAATGACCTCTTACAGGAATTGCTCCCAGCCCTCCCACTCAGAGTCTGGAATATATCCCAGGAAAGAGAGCTTTTTAAAAAAGAAACATGCAGGGAAGAGGCCACCAAGGCCCATGATTGGACCTGTAGGAATGTCACTTGGAGGAAGTCCGCTGTGGCTGCAGTGAGGTTCTAAGGAGGGTCACCCACCTTAGATGCCATCCACTCAAAGTACATTGTTTAAAACCGTCACCCGAGGATATGTTCACTGATTTTAGAAAGTGGGGAAGAGACATTGACTGGTTGCCTCCTGTATTGTCCCTGATGGGGTGGGGGGTGGGGGGGCAGGGGATGGAGCCCACAACCTTTTGGTGTACGGGATGACACTCCAACCCAGTGAACCACCCTGTGCCAGGGCACAGTACAGTTTTATGACTGCTTCAAGCCTCTCAGGGCCAACCACAGTAATAAACTGCATTCTCTATTGTTCTCCATGTTCGGTGCCTCTCTCTGAAAAAGGATTATACATTCCTGCCCTATTATATACAGGCTAATTATGTGACCTACTTTGGCCAGAGAAATGTGAGTAGCCAAGCAGAACATTAAAAACTGGTGCATACTACAACCTCTTTCCCCTCTGTTCTGAGATCCACAAAGAGCTAGACAGGGAGGGGTTTCTCTGCGAATGGGGACCCCTGAGGACAGATGTTTTAGAGCAGAACTGCAATGGACTCTTAACAGACATGCACCATGAATGACATGTAAAATGTTGTTTTTTGTAAACCTTTGAAATTTGGGGGTCATTGTTACCACAGCATAATGTAGACTCTCCTGACACACATCTCCATTCCTAGGTGAATCAAAAAAGGTTTATAGGAAAGCAACTCAGGTGACAACAACATAATGGTGACTTTCCCATTTCACATAATGACCACTGTCCCTGGGGGACAGTGAGGATGTGAGAAGGCTGACCTGTGGGAGATAACCAGCAGGGTGGCGCAGCACCGTCTGCCACAACTTTATCATCTCGAAGGACCTCTGCTTTAAGCCAAATTCTTACTATATTACAATACAGTGAAACCATTATGGTTAATTTGAGGGTGCATGTAAGATTTCTACAGCCTCATTTAATTCAAAATCCAAGCTGAGAGCCATAATTTTAGGAGGTCAGCATTTTTATTTCAATTTGCCATCTTAACCATTTCTTTAAAAAGATTTTATATTTACTTTTTTTTTTTTTAGACAGAGAAGGGAGGGAGGGATGGAAACACCAACGTGTGGTGGTTGCCTTGCCTCTCACAAACCCCCTACTGGGGACCTGACCGCAACCCAGGTCTACGGGCTACGGGCTAACGGGCTACTGGGTAGCCCGCAACCCAGGCATGTGCCCTAGCCTAGAAATCAAAACTGTGACCCTTTGGTTTGCAGGCTGGCACTCAATCCACTGAGCCACACCAACCAGGGCGGAAGTTAGCATTGTCATGATGAATAAAGTGATGTAATATAATACAGGACGTGAATGATAAAAACAAGTCACGGTATCCTGGGAGGAACAAAAAGTCAACAATAAGTGAAATATTTCAAACACAATCTTTCAGATTTTAACTAATAACTAGATAATACAACTAGAGAACAGTTGGAAGTCCACTTGGGCAGGTCAAGTGTTATGCTGATACTGGAACTGGGACAAAAAAATGTGCAATTGAAAGACATGGGAAAAACTCAAAGGTCCTTCTTGTTCAGGATATTTTAGCTATGTAAAAAAAAACAACCCAAACAAAAATAAAAACACAAGGAAAGAAAATGAAAATACTGTGGCAGGGAGAGGTATCAGGGAGCTGGGACTTCCCCAGGGGTGCTTGCTTGTCCTCCAACCCACCTTGGCCAAGTGCCTGCCTGCCCAGGGTCTGCGGACAAGGTGCTGGCCACAGGCCTCTGCTCTCCACACTGATGGAGGTCCCACCGTGGCCCAGCAGAGAGCCCTGCCGCAGCACAAAGGGATATTGCTGCAGTCTTACAACAAGCTGCTCAAGGATGACATCAAGTCCATTGTGCACATCTTCACCAAGATCATCTGGACCACTGAGGTCTGAGCTGGCAAGTCCCTGATGAAGCTTCAGTCTGACCTCAAGCAGTTCCTCATCCTGAATGACTTCCATGCAGTGAACCAGGCCACTGAACAGCACAACCAGCAGCTGCCAGCACTGCAGGAGTGTGACTGACTGGAAGCTCATCACCATGCTGAACAAGATTGTCATCAACCTCTATGAGCTGGAGGAGAAGCATTACTCAACCAGGTACAAAGACTGCACCTGGACCTGCAGATGGGGGCCTGGCCCAGCCCAACCTGGTGCCCCAAAAGTCCTGTTTACCCAAGCCTGGTGTACACCACAGAACCCCGTGCCCAGTTTCAAGGCAGAGCTCCCAGTCAGAGCATCTGATCCAGACACTTTATATGTCCAGTGGGCTCCAGGCATTGGGATCAAACTCACAGAACTTCAAGGGTTGGGAGGTCCAGAGCCAGGGTTCCTGCTCAGGGTGCTGGCTGCCCCCTTTTGAACTGTCTGCTCCTTTTAGCTTAAAAAAAAAAAAAAATCGGCCCTGGCTGGCGTAGCTCAGTGGATTGAGTATGGGCTGCGAACCAAAGTGTCGCGGGTTCGATTCCCAGTCGGAGTACATACCTGCATTGCAGGCCATGGCCCCCAGCAACTGCACATCGATGTTTCTTTCTCTCTCTCTATCTCCCTCCCTTCCCTCTCTAAAAATAAATAAGTAAAATTAAAAAAATCAATCTTTTAAAAAAATTTTTTAATATAAATTTATTTATTTATTTTTAGAGAGGGAAGGGAGGGAGGGGGAGGGAGATAGATAGATAGAGAGAGAGAGAGAGAGAGAAACATCAATGTGTGGTTGCTGGGGGTTATGGCCTGCAACCCCGGCATGTGCCCTGACTGGGAATCGAACCTGCGACACTTTGGTTCGCAGCCCACGCTCAATCCACTGAGCTACGCCAGCCAGGAAATCAATCAATCTTTTAATCAATATCTAATCACACATTCCAGCCAAGGCTGTGCTAGCTCCTCTTGGCCACCCCGGCTATGTCCAGGATGCAGTGTTTGCCCAGGGAGGCAATTCCATGCGGGCATCACCAAACCCCCAGTCAGTGAGTGAGTGTGTGTGTGTGTGTGTGTGTGTGTGTGTGTGTGTGTGGTGGGGAGCGGGGGTCCTGGGAAGGAGGTGGTAAAATCCCAAGCAGAGGATGACCCTGAAAGCCAGAGCCCTCTTCTATGCCAGGCCCATGCTGGGCCCAGGGATACCGCAGTGGACACAGCCCATCACCCCAGCCCTCATGGGGCCACTTAGAATCCTGAAACCTGAGGCCTTTGAGTGAGAGGGGCCCTGAGAAAGCTCAGTCCAAGTGTAACTTACATAGTAGGAAACAGGCTACAGACTGGGAGGCTGTACACCTTCATCCCTATTAGCTTGGAAAATCCAGACTTGGCCCAGCAGACACGGAGCCCATGACCCCTGGTGCTTTCACCCAGAGGAGGCTGTCCGTCCTATGGTGGCTTTAAAGGCTCCTTTTTGCCTCACAGGAGCCACCCAGGAGCCACAGGAGTGGGGTGGGTGGAGGCACAGATACCCAGTGCCAGCATGGCCTGTGGTCTGGGGCTTGGATTCAGTGCCACCCCTCATGATCCCTGCCCATCTTGGACTCTGTGGGGATGCTATGTCACTGCCCAGCTGGAGTGGTTCTAACTTTTCCAGAGTATTCTGGGGATGCCTCTAGTCCCTAATACCCACTGGCTCAGCAGCCACGTGGTGATCACCTCCTCACATGCCAGGCCTTCAGAGAAGGATCCTGAGTGGGTTCCTGGGGGGTTCTCAGACCCTGCTGGGGACACTGATCATAGTCCCACTGGTTTTTAGCATCCCTTCACATTCCCATGTTTGTCCCCATCACCCCCAAAGGCCAGGCCTCTGGCCTGAGCAACTACAGGACAGCTATTCAGCCCTGCCTCTTAGGGGGGCAGTGGGGGCCAGGACAGCCACGTGGCAGGGCAGACACCTGCTAGGTCAGTGGAGGGACCAGCGGAGGCCACAGACCTGCATCAGCTGGTCCTGCATGGCTCCTCCCTTTAGGTTGCTAAAGGGCCTAATGCAGGGCGTCCCCACGTGCCCCCTGCTCAGCCAGGCCTGCCTGACAGTGCGCCTGCACAGAGGGGAGAGGCCAGGGTGGAGTGCCGTTTTCTTCACTGGGTTTCTGTCTCACTCTCTCCCCCGGCTCCCATCTCTCCCTGCTCCTGTCTCTCCCTGGGTCTCTGGCGGTGGAAAAGCTCAAGTCTTTGTGAAGCTAATGATCTGCCTCTGTGAGGAACTTACTGGAGGCTGGGCCTCGACACGAAAATTGCTAGTGACTTCTCCACCCCTCTGCTGGGACCCCCAGAGCCCAGTGCTGGCCCCTGGCAGGCCACTGCCCCTGCTCACTCCCATGCTAACAGCCCAGCCTTACAGAGCATGCCTGAGCCTCTCCAGGTACCCTCCCCCAGCCTCTAAGATCTTAGGAACAAAATCGGGTGCCCCTTTCTGCTGCCACAGCCTCACTCCTCTCTGCCTTGGCCCCCACTTGGGGAGCCATTCAGGCCTCCTTGGGAACCTTGCTGGCCCAGGGACAGCCAGGAGTGTGGAGGGAAAGAGTTCCTCCAATCATTTCCAGGGAGGCCCACTCTTTGTCCAGTCCCCTATGTTCACTACCTTCCTGGGCAGCTGGGTGGAAGAAGTTTCCAGAGCAGTCTGGCCTGTTGAGGACCTAGCAGCAGTACAGAGTGTGCCCAATGTCAGGCGACCTGACCTGAGCCTGCTGTTTAATGTGGGGAGGGGGCTCTGCAGTGCTGGGGGTGGGAGGCTGTGGTTCACACATAAGCCCAGCAAGCGGGGATCCTTCCTAGTCCTGCACACACATTTTGGTTATTTTTTTCATAAGAGAATGTTGAATAAAAATAGCACTGCCCTTTAAAAAAAATGAAAATACCTCTTGAGTTATAAACATTATTTAATAGCTCTGATTATTAATCTATAAATTCACCAGGAGAAAATTCTAACATACAGCCTCTTTTAAGTAAACACAATGCAAAAGTTATAACTGCAGCATTCAACACTAATTACCCCATTATCTTCAATGAAGAAATGCATGAAGACTTTGCCAGGTCAGCTACATTATGCTACAATGTTGAATGGCAAGTTAATTCACTAAGTAAAGGCACCTATTGCCCAAGCAAGCTTCACTTAAGTCAATCACTCACAAAACATTAACTGACATGGTCTCAGCTCTGACAAGTTCAATGGGAATAAGTCAGAATTCAAACACTGAATTATTTCCCCCTTCCTGGTCTTCATCAAGGCCTGAATTACATTTATAAGAGCTGACAGCTTCTTTTTAACCCCTTCTGAGCCAGGCACAAAATTTTGGAAAATAAAAATAAGTATTTTTATTTCCTTCACAACATTCCTGCCCCTCAATCCCAGTTTCATTTACCATTGTCTCATGTAGCTAAACTGGGGGGTCGTGGGGTTGGGTTCATGTCTGGCTTACTGTTGATATAAAGACCAGCAGTGTGGGATAGCAGTTACAAATCCCAGCTGCCTGCTGTGACTTAGTTTACCTTTCTGCATCTCAGTTTCCTGAAAGATGCATTGTTGGGCTTTTGAGGAGAATTTAAAAAAGCACATGAAAATAATTCAGAGCCTGATAAGAGGCTGTTACTTTACAAATCTACCTGTGTTAAACCCTAGACTCTAGGGCACAGGTGGCAAACACAAGGCCTGTGGGCCGAATCTGGCCCTCCACCTTTTTTTTTTCTGGCCTGGAACTGTGTTTCTACCCAGTGGCAGCGCTGAGCTCCTTGCCTCTAGTTAAGGAGTAGTTACATTTATACAGCCCTAAAATTACATTCGGCCCTTTGAAGGCAACCACAAGACTGATGTGGCCCCCCCGTAAAAATGAGTTTGATACCCCTGCCCTAGAGGTTGGGCAAGATTCAGGTCCAAGCAGACTACATTCAGTGTAGTTTGACCCTTAGTAAATATACCCTGAAAACAATTGTAAAAGATCATGTCTGATGAATATGAGCGTATGGAAGGACCTCAAAAATGCATTTTGGCTTCTGCTTATAAGCAAGAAATTATGAACAAGATGAAGATGTCAGCACATTTTCAGTGGGGAGGGGTTGGGGAAGTACCTCTACTATCAAATAATGGCAAACCGGAAGTCACCTGCAGTCCGTCAGATGGGCGAAAAGAGCCCCTCCACACCATTGGTGGTTCTATACAGTGCTATTGCGCAGAGTTAACAGGCCATACCTATCTTATCTTAATTACGAACACACTAATTTTACTATGTGGGGTCAAATGCTTTTCAACAGTGCAGGAAATAACTTAAGGCTGGACACCAACTTCCATAGAGAGTTTTGGAAATATTCTGCACCAAGGGGTTTCTGCTGTGATTCCCCCACCTCTAGATTTCTACCTGGTAAACATGCCTTCCACTGGGCGATGAGATTAAAGTGATGGACTGTCGGTCAACAAGGTCCAAGGCCTGGAGGGCTGATGAGCCAAAGACAAACTTCAGCCTGGGAAATAGAAAGGTTTTAGGTCAGACTGCCTGACTCTCAAATTCACTTTAGTAACTTGACCCAAAGGATGACCAGCAACACTTTAAAGAAGCCCCTTTTATGCCTCATAGTGCTTCCTATTCTTCTGAACCTTCCTTCATTCCTGAGACAGCCACAAGCATTTGTTGGTTTCCTTCCTAATAATGTCTTTGTATTTTATTACATTTAGTACGTATGTATGTATGTTTACACACATACACACAGGCATTATACGTATGGTATTGTTTTATAAATTTTAAAACAAAAGTGTATTGTAGGGTTTTTGGTAACTTTTTCCCTACTCAACATGCTTTAGAAAATGATGCATACTGATATATATATATGTGTGTGTGTGTGTATATATATATATTTTTTAATTAACTTGTGAATAATGTTTTATTGTATATATAAAAGTAATAGGTACACATTCTTCAGTTTAAGAACTCTACCAATGGGCATTCTGATGGTTTCCATTTTACTCTAATATAAATAATAATTATCCTTGTGCCTGTCCCTTAGTACACATACATGAGAATTTTTTCCTGGTTTAAGTAAAAGCGGAATTGCTAGATCTTAGGATATATGCACTTTTCAATTTCAACAGGTGTTGACAATATCTGTCCACAGTGGAAACAGCATTCCCACCAGCACGTGAGAGAGTTCTATTTTCTCCACATCATCACCAACATCAGTATTAGACTTCATGTTTGACCATCTGATGAGTGTTAAATTTGTACTTTCTGATTAGTAATAAAGGCCATTCAGCTGTTAATGATCTATGAAAAAAATATGGGAAAATTCTTAGGTTAGATGAGTAAGGTCAGACACAAAATTGTAAATTTAGAAACTCTTAATATTAATTTTTCTTTAAAAAACTATGATTACTTCAAAATAAAACTTTCAAAAAACCCAGAAGGTAATAAACCAAAATGTAACAGTGATTATCACTGGCTGGTATGACTGTTGAAACTTTTCATGTTTTCTTTATTTTATAACAATTTTTTTAACAAGTATGGATTATTTTTATAAACTGGAAAATAAAATAGTTGGGTTAAATCAAAACTGAAAAGTGCTTTAGAGAACCCATATGATTTGACACAGACAACAACAGTACTACTAAGACTTCAATTAGCTTTAAAAATGGATCTAACAAAAATTTTTCAACCTGCCTTTTCCACCTTGTAATACACTATAAATATCTCTTAATGCAATATTTTTCTCTATCACTTTTAACAGTTACAAAGAATTCCACTGTAAAGATGGATTACTTTTATTTTTCCCAAACTCTACTTTGGATAGTTTAATCTAATCTGAATTAGACTGTTTTCAAGTTTGTTTGTTTTTTTGCTACCATAGACAATATGGAAGAATATGTTCACTGCAAAATCTTTATGAACATCTATGATTACTTCTTTCGTACACATTTTTATGAATAGAGTTCTGGGTCAAAGAATATGAGTGTTTTTAAAAAGATTTTTATTTCTTTTTAGACAGAGTGGGAGGAAGAGAAGGAGAGAAACATCAGTGTGTGGTTGCCACTCGTGCGCCCCCCTCTGAGGACCTGGCCTGCAACCTAGGCATGTACCCTAACCAGGAATCAAACTGGTGACCCCTAGGTTCACAGCCCGACACTCAGGCCACTGAGCCACACCAGCCAGGACAGAATATGCGTGTTTTAAAGCTCCTACTGCCTAATGCCAGCTTACCTTCCAAAGTACACTTTTATCACCACAGTATCAGTTATCCTCTTCTCCCTGCTCTAGCCAACATCTGGAACATTCTTACCAACATCTCTTTTGTGGTAGCCAGTTTAATTTGTATTTTTATGACCACCAAGATTTACCTTCCTCCCCAAAGTTTTTGGTAATATGCATTCTTTTATTATTTACCTGTCTTCTTTGTTTTAAAAGTAGTAATTTTTTAATTAGTAATGTATTATTAGAAAAAACAGGGGATTATCTATGGATAATTCTGTGTGAGAACACATGGGTTCTTTAAAACATAATCTTTGTAAAGAAGATTGAAAAAACAGACAAAAGGTTAAAGTCCTTCTCTAAATCCTACCTCCTTCATTTCCACTATGGTAATCACTAGTATAGGCTGGTGTACATTCTTGTGGACTTTTAAATATAAGTGTATTTATGCAATGAAATGCTCTTTGTTCCTAGGTAGCTTTCATTTTTTTGTTGCTATTGAGAATGTAATTCTATTTTTGAACTATTTGTATGAAACAAACACATTTTAAATTTCTATATTAAAAAATAACTTTATTCTCTTGGTTTAAAAAAGTAGTTATATCACCTATAAATAACAACAATTATCTTTAGTTACAGTTAGGTATACTTCTAATTTCTTGTAACAGCTACACTTCTAGAACAATGTTACACAAAAGAGGCACACAGGACAATGTAAGAATGCCTTGTACAATCAACCATGGTTTTGGCTATTCACTTGAAAACAGGTTTTTAATAATCATGTCAAGAAAATACTGTTCCTAAATATAGTTTAGTAAGAATATTTTTAAAAATCAAGAACTGATGTTAAAAGGATTTGGCTTTTAAGACACATTAATGACTAAAAACCCCCACATACAACAGAATATATACTTACGATAATAGATGCTCATCAGGAACTGTAAAACAGGGATGGAAAGAAAGTTACTCATTAACTGCAAACATACTGCATTTTTGGACGGTAAGATGCACCTGCCAAATCTAGGAGGGAAATGGGAGGTGCGTCTTATAGTCCGAATGTAGCTTATCTAGCTTGCGGAGGGTGGGGTGGGGGGTGGCGGCAGTGGAGCAGGGTCACAGGTTATTGAATATTTTACCACATTTTTGGCTTCAAAATTTTTTTCCTATTTTCCTCCTCTAAAACCTAGGTGTGTCTTATGGTCTGATGTGTCTTATAGTCCTAAAAATGCAGAAACCATTGACTGCAAACATAAAAATCTTAAAAACAGCCCTGCCTGGGTAGCTCAGTTGGTTAGAGCATCATCCTGATACACCAAGGTTGTGTGTTCAATATCTAGTCAGGGCGCATACAAGAAACCACCAATGAATGAATAAACAAATGGAACAACAAATTTCTTTCTCTCTCTCTTCCCCCCCTTTCTAAAATCAATGAATAAGATGAATTTTAAAAAAATCTTAAAAAGATTGTAACCAAAAAGACTTTTGTGTAAGATAGTGAATTGAGCCTATGTATCTAATTGTACTCCTTCCCAATATTCCACTAAATAATAAGACTTTTTTTAAAAAAGCATAAACTCCCACTATGGCTGGTACGGCTCAGTGGATTGAGCGCCAGTCTTGGAACGGAGAAGTTGCTGGTTGGATTCCCATTCACAGCACATGCCTGGGTTGCCAGCTGGGTACCCAGTTGGGGACATGTGAGAGGCAGCCAATGGATGTACCTCTTGCACATTGATATTTCTCTCCCTCTTCTTCCCTTCCCCTCTCTGTAAAAGTAAATAAATAAAATCTTAAAAATAAATAAATAAATAAACAAAACTAAGGTGAATAAATAAAATCTTAAAAAATAAAATAAAAAGCATAAACCCCCAACAATACTGACAGGGAGAAACAATACCTAAGATATGTTGGAAAATAATTTATAAGACCTGACAAAAGTGAATCCTAGGCTAGCAAAGATGAGATCCAAGAAACAATCTGATTTACACTCCAGAGTCCACTATCTTCCCCTCAACCGTGCCAAGAAAACCTCTCAGAAACTGGTAGCACCTGATAGCTCTGGAGGTGGGGAGGAAGCAGGGGGATTAAAATAAGACTCTTTGAAAGTAAGTTTAAGAAGCTGGAAGTTGACAAACTGATACTTTCAGAAGCCTGAAGAAATATTATTTCCAACATAAAATTTAATACTTTGCCTATCAATTAAGTGTGAGGATAGAAAAAGAACTTTTCTCAGACATATAAAGTCTCAAAAAGCACATCTCTTATTTTTCTCCAGGAAGTTACTACAGTATGAGTTCTATAAAATAAAGCAGCAAATCAAGAAAAAGAAAATTGTAGAAATACAAGGTTCAACATTGGTGATGGGAATTCCCAGGATAAAAATAGTGAAGGGAAATCTCAAGAGGCAGCTGGGGGAGCAGCCAGTCCCCCTATCAAAGCTAGTCAGAGGGCTCTGGGAGGGACTTCCACAGAAAATGAGATTGATCAAACCTCTCCTTCAGCTGAGCATCTTGAACATAGATTTAGAACAGTGATAATAAATTTGAGGTTGAACTAGGGATACAAAGACAACTAAACAAGCACATATACACAACTACAGCAGCTGTGACTCCAGGGAAAATGGAAAGTTTCACATGAAAGGAAAAGTAATCACAGCTTCCTACATGGCTCAGTTGTTTATATCATCATACAAATGTACTCAGAATCTTGTTCTAAAAACATTATCACTGAAGGATGGGGGTCAGGAAGAATGTATGACTATCTAGCACAAAGATCTTTAAGTAGCAGAAAACAGTTCTGCTGAAAGTAAACACAACAGTGGCAGTGGTCCATCTGTCTGAGCTGTCACACCACCAGGGTGGGTCTTCAAACTTTCCACAGGGGTGGACAAACACGTGTGACACAGCCCTGTCTGGCAACCACAGTTTGGGCTGACAACACATTGACTTTTTCCTTGCCTTTTGGGGGATCAGAACGTGTTTGAATAGCTGGCTGGCCTAATCTTCTAAGTGTGTGTGTATATATATATATATCTCCTTAGTTTTAACTGAAATGAGAAAAAAGATTGGCTTACTCCTCTTAATTCTTTAAAAACAGTGCAGTCCATAGGCCCTGGCCAGTTAGAGTATCCTTCCAATGCTCAAGCTTGTGGGTTTGATCCCCGTCAAAGCACATACATATAAGAATCAACCAACGGATGAATTCATAAGGGGAGCAAATTGATGTTTTTCTCTCTTCCCCTTCCCCTTTCTCTAAAATCAGTAAGTTAAAATTTTTTTAAAAAACCTGCTGTAGTGAATAAGTAATGGCAATTGAGGACTACTTTGCTATTTATTAACTGTCCATTTTTACATAAGTTGAGTAGTTCTAACTAGCCGATGCATTTGACCGCAAAGTATCCTCTTCGTACTGTGTCCTGAGGTCCTCGCGGTGGTTTTGGTGACACAGTCACAGAGCGGGGTCTGTCGGTCGGAGGGGAAAAAGGCACTCTCACAAAAGTCCGACTTACCCCAGTCACTGCCTGTGCACTTGGGTTTTGTGGCCCTAAAATATTTATTTGCTAAAGAAAGTGTATGAGGGGATTAAAGTTAACCTAACATCAAGAGAAAAAGAGTACCGTCCCATTTAACAACTTAATTTGCCTTTCTATGAGCCCCTGCAGGCTTCCGTCCCTCTTCCACCCTCCGGGCCCTGGGTTCTCCCCTGGGCCGCTCACTATCCGATGGGGGGTGCACCCAACAACTACACTGATCCCTGGACACATTTAGCTTTTCTCTTTTCTCCCCTCGCCCACCCCATCCTCCTCCCTTTTTTATTCCTTTCATTTTTTTACGAACCAGGGGATTTGGAGGCAGAACCGCACGGAAAACAACCTGCAGGAACGGGAGGGGAGCGCGGAGGCCAGGACCCGAACGCGGCGCCCCGCGGGCCAGCAAACCGCTGGCTCCCGGCTCCCGGCCCCTGGCCGGACGGGGCCCGCCCACAACCCGCCAAAGAGCCACACGCCTCCGGCCCTCACTTCGCGCGCTGTTCCGCACTGCCGCGGCCATCTCGCTCAGGAGCTCCTCCACGACAGCCGGCAACGTGACCGCCGATGAGGCGACAGCCATGGTTCTACCACCCGCGGCCTCCGACAGCGCAGGGGGAGCACCGTCACTACCGACCCATGGACAGCTAGCCCCCGTCGGGGGCGGTGCCTCGCGGCGCCGTGGCGTTTACTTGCGTCATCACGCAGACGGCCGGCAAGGCTGTCGTTTCTTGGAACGTCACGGCCCTACCACCGCGGCGGGCGTTGCGCTGGGACTGGACGTCTCGGGGTTTGGCTGGTCCTGCAGTGCTCAGAGGACCGGGCGCGGCCATGTACCGGCTTCTGAGCCATAGCGTCGGCCGAGACCTTCTGCGGGCCGCGGGGCGGCGGTGCCGGGTCTGTCCGGCGCACTTGCTCCCGGTGCGGGCCCGGGGCTGGGCACCTGAGGTGGAGGTGCGGCCATTCCGAGTCGCGCCGCAGGGCAGGGGCTCCGGCCTGCTGCCGCTGCTGGCAGGTGAGGGCTGCGGGCCGGGCGGGGCCGGCAGGGCGGGCGGGAGGGGACGGCGTAGGCCGGCCTGGTGACCTCAGAGCCCCTTTCCGCAGCTCTCGCGTGGTTCTCGAGGCCCGCAGCGGAGGAGGAGAAGGAGCGGCCGGGTTCGGCCACCGAGGGTGCGGCAGATGAGGCCGAGGCGGAGATCATCCTGCTGCTGAAGCGGGCCAAGGTGAGGCGGCCTTAGGGATGCGCGTTGCTCTGCCAGTTTGCCGAAGACGAGGCTCCGAGGGCACTAGATGGGTTATGGGTGAGCCGGGCTGTGTTGGAACCCGTCCAGGCTTGTCACACTCGGCGGGGTGCAGTAGAACGCAGCAGTCTCAGATACAGATGGCAGTGGCAACACAGGCATCGTTCTTTTAAACAAAATTAGCAGAAATGTTTTGTAGTTTTGTCGGTGAACCAGCTATCCTGACTAGACGAGCATAATTTTTATGTACAGTATGTGACGTCCTGAAAATGAATTTTAGTGCTGGTTATGAGCTGTTTCGTTATCTGATTTCTAAACTTTTCCTTTTCACCACATTCTTCTATTTTCTCATATCCTTCTTAGGTTATCCCAGCTCTTTTATTGGGTTAACTACCGCCTTGATGCCAACAACATCCAAATTTATATTCCCACGCTGCGCTACTGACATGCCATCTCCCCTTTGAGGCTCTGTCTACCTCTCAGACTTAACTTGTCCCAAACTAAACTCTTGATTTAAAATTTCTCCCCAACACATTTCCTTTACCGTCTTCTCTTTTCTACCATCTACCCAATTTTTCAGCCTGGAAAACTCATAGTCATTCTTAAAACTTCTGGAGCCTTACCACTGCATCCCAATTCTCTTACAGTCCAGCAACAATTCCTTTTGCCACCAAATCCAGAAAGTCAGGCCCCTTTTTTCTATCTTCCCTGCTGTCACCCAGCCATTTTGTCACAGCCTACTGCCTTTGAGTCTCACCTGCCCTATTGACCCTCTACATTTCCATTCTTTGTGCAGCAGCCAGAGTGAGTTTTTAAAAGTAAATTACATCATATCACCTTCTTGCCTAAACATCTTGAATGACTTCCCACTGCATTTATGATCAGATTCAAACTCCTTGCCATGGCCTGCAAGACCCTACGTGGTATCACCCTACCTTGCCAACCCATTTGATAATAATCCTCTGGTTCACCATTTTCCCTTTCACATCTGTTTCTTTTCATTTCTTGAATGGTTTTTAAAGACTCATACTCTTGCCCTGACTGGTGTGGCTCAGTGGATTGAACATCGTCCTGCAAACAGAAAGGTCATTGGTTCAATTCCCAGTCAGGGCACATGCGTGGGTTGGGGGTTATGTCCCAAGTTGAGGGCAGAGGCAACTGAGAGGCTCCTGTGTCAACGGTTCTCTCCCTTTGTTTCTCCCTCCTTCACCCTCTCTATAAAAGTAAATAAAATCTTAAAAAAAAAAAAGAATCATACTTTTCAGCCTGTAAGGCCTTTGCTCATTCCTCACTCTCTGTTTGGGTCATTTCCCCTTACAAATCCTTATTTGGTTGACTCTTTCTCATCCTTCTCTGGCCCTCCCATTTAAAGGAGACCCTTATTGTTCCTTCTTACTACTTTTTTCATAGCTTTTATCATTAGTTGTAATTAAGCTTATTTGTTGTACAGGGTCACTTCCATCCTGCAGAAAGAGAGAAAGAGGATGTAGAGCAAGGAGCTTTTTTACAAAGTATAATGTAAAAATTGCTCACATTCCTTTTGTCTGCATCTGTTGGCCAAAACTTTGTCATATGGCCACACATAGTTGCAAGAGGCTGACCTCCCTGTCAGCATTGCAGACATAATGCTTAATGTACTGTAGGAATTCAGTAAATATTTGATAAAGGAATGAATAGCTTCCTTCTGTGTATTGAGATATATAGCCATATGTTCTTCTCTTTGGTAGGACATGCATGTGCTTTCTTTACCTTTCATTTTCCATGTTTTTCTCTTTTCAGTTGAGCATCATGAAAGATGAGCCAGAAGAGGCTGAGCTAATTTTGCATGACGCACTTCGTCTTGCCTATCAGTGTGATAACAAGAAGGCCATCACTTACACTTATGACTTGGTAACTCACAATCTGAGCCACTGAGAAGGGTATCTGTGGGGGAAGAGTTCTTACTCTCCTTTCTGTCAGGAATGTAAAGCTCTTGGTTTTTGTTTTCACTTTTTGTTTCAATTTTTATTACCCTTGGGGTGTCCCTTAGGAGAAGTTTCAATCCCAGACTAAAAAGAAATAATATCACTAACATTTGTTTCTTCAAGAATGAGTGGATCTATGTTTGGTTTGACATCCACAAAGTATATGCAAGTATTTATTGTCATACCATTGCTGTACTTTGCTAGAGTCTTTAGCTTAAAGGTTAAGAACACAGTGCTCTAAACTGAAAAACAATTTGTAATTTGCTTTCAGATGGCCAACTTAGCATTTATACGGGGTCAGCTTGAAAATGTAAGTAAATCACTTTGTAATATCTTGAATTTGTAAAGGACTAGTTTCACGGGAATGCTATTAGTAAGGGTACAGGCTAAGCCACTATAACAAAGAGACCTCAAAATAGAGTGACATGTGAAGGAGGTTTGTTTCTTTTTAATGTATTAGTCCAAATATCATTAAAACACTGAAGAGGCCCGTGTACCTTTGTCCCGTGCAGTGGTCCAAAAGCCCAGGTTCCTTCTTAGATGTGTCCTCATCTGCATAGATGAGTTTGCTCACCTCCAGCTCGCAGGAAGGGAGAAAGAGAGGATGGAGGGCAAGCAGCTTCCTTATAAAATATGATTTAAAAATTGTTCACATTCCTTCTGTGTGCATCTTTTGGTCAAAACGTTATCGTACGACCTATTCCTAACTGCAAAGGAGGCTGACCTACTAAAAATTGAGGAGATTCTGTAACTGAAAAGATGGAAAGGAGAAGGAATATTAGGGAATAGTTTGCAGTCTCTGCCACAGTAGGTTTGGATGAGAAGTTAATTTCTAAAGTTTCTACTTACAACAGACTAGTTTTTAAGGTGCACGGAGGATGTGGGGTCCAGGTCTTTTAAGTCTGTTTTCCCATCACAAGGATACTTTTCTCTGTGTGTATGTGAATGTGAGTGTGTGTGTTGTGTTTAATAAAGAATGATGCATCAGACTAGTACTTAGAATCCAGGGTCATATAGAGAGTGTGGCCCAAAAAAGTAAAAGAGAAATCTTTTCCTTATGGTTTTAGGCGGAAAAACTTTTTAAAGCAACAATGAGTTACCTGCTTGGAGGGGGTATGCAACAGGTAAGGACATTACCTAGGATTGGGCCCTCCCTAAAGGAGGTTTCAGAATAGTCCTGCATCCTGAAAAAAACTCCACCCAGCCCCAACATTGGCTTTGGCCAAAAAAAGGTAGATTTTCCCCACCTAGGACTTGTATAAAAACTGCCGGTCTTTCACTCACGCAAAAGCATGGTAGCTGAGGAATTCATAGTTGCCTAATTCTTCTGAAAAGATAAAGACTATGGCTTTCAGGCCAAAGTCAATCTGAAGATTGATCTGAAATATTCCATGAGGAATTTTTACTTGTCATGTATTTCCTTCATTTCTCTTTTTCCCAACAGGAAGACAATGCAATCATTGAAATCTCTCTAAAGTTGGCTAGTATCTATGCTGCTCAGAATAGGTGAGTATAGTCAGAATCTAGGTGTGGTGGCAGACTGAGCAAGACTGCAGGCAGAAAACACTTTGACCTTGGGATGTTATATAATTTTCATTTATCTGATAATTATCCCGATCTCAAAAAAACTGGTATCACATTCAAAGTGTTCCCTTCCCTTGTCTTTGCAAAATCTTCAGTCTTTCCTAGTTTTGCCCCTGCTGTTTCTGTTGGCCTGCTGAGTGGGGCATATAGCCCTCAACCCTGGCTGCACAGTGACAAGGCTAATCAGGGACATTATAGTTAGAACTTCAGTTTAGCTCTTGGTAGAGGGGAGGGAGCAACTAAAAGCTACTAGGGATAATAAACTTTGAAGAAATAATTTTGACAGTATCAGTGAATGAGGAAGTTCAAATGAGGAAGAATGAGTGAAGCCTGGTGCCTTTCATTCTTTCTAGGTGTAGATCAAAGAAGAACCACTTAGGATGTAAGCAGAGAACTCTAGAGTGTTACATTTTGGGGTGAGTTTACAGGAAGACCTTACACAAGCTTTTCCTTACGTTGTTAATTGCCACAGAAGCTGGGTCCTGGAGGTTTGGAATGACCTCAAGCCTGGTGCTATAGATTGAGTGTTCACTGAAATAAGGGGCCCTGACCCTGGTCCCCGCTGCCCTGCTCAGCAGCTCCTTCATTCTCAGCAGGAGCAGCTTAGTCTCCCGACTTTTGGTTGGTTGGATATGTGGTAGGCCAGAGCTGCCAAGGGCTTTTCACTTTAAGTCTGTTTTGGAGCTGTGAAGTTGACCCATCTGAGGGAGCATTCCAGCTGAGATCAGTCTCCCTTGGAGGAGTAACAGGACTAGATGTGACTTCCTAGGATGAAAAGAACGCCAAAACTGGTAATACTGAAGAAGGAGACAAAGTCATGGTCTTGTGGGGTGAAAACTTGTGTGGAAACCACTAATCATTTTATAAATTACTCTGTACTCAAGAGTGATTTTTGTTCTGTTTTATTAAGACAAGCATAAGACCAGAAGTTGTTTATAGACACTTAGACCAGGAGCATCTTGTGGCCAGCCTCCCCTGCTCTGTGTTCTGGCTGGGTATCAAGCCATGTCTGCCAAGATGTGGGCCTGGGGAAGCTTCTGTTCTTTTGGGAACAGAGCAGAACAGTGGGGTCATCTCTTCTCCCCGGCAAGGCACCAGGGGGGAGGGGGTGAGCTTTATAGTCCTGCTTCTGGTAAGAAACTGGAGCCAAACAGCAAGAACCAGGATTGAACTTCTGGATGGATAGGGAATTTCCATCATGTTTCTGTGCATGTCTTTACAGAAACCAGCAGTTGACGCTTGCTCTATCCAGAGTCAGTCTGCCTGCTGCTTGGGCGAGGACACAAGGGCTAGAGGGTCCAGGGCTAGAGTCAGGCTAAACGCCTTCTAGTGCCATTTCTGTAGGAGAAACTTGCATCAGAGACCAACAGCTTGGAAGAAATATAAAGGTAATAAACCTCTCCAGAAGTTGTATGAGACCATCAGGCCCCTGGGGCATGCAGGGTGGCCTCAGCCTCCATTTGTGGTGTTACTCTGAGCAGGTGCACGCTTCCAAAGGGGAGAAGTGGACTCGCTCGGAACTGTTAGAGGGAGAGGACAAAGGCTGCTGGTTGTATGGGTTACAAAACTACCGCTGTGGTCCCAGCTCCTTATGTCTTAAGTTACACTAAATGGGTGACTTGGAAAAAATACAGCTTTTGAGAAAGGGCAGATTGACATCGCTCAGAGACTTGAAACAAAATTTCTCTTCCCATCTCACTTTCTTGATAATATCGAAACTGCAGCTGGGAAAATGAGGATAAAAGAAGAGTTTGTGAAAAAACAAATAACAGATTGCTGATCTTTGCTTTACAGACACGAATTTGCTCTTGCTGGCTATGAATTCTGCATTTCAACTCTAGAGGAAAAAATTGAAAGAGAAAAGGAAATAGCAGAAGATATTCTGTCAGGTAGGGATTTCTGGCTCTTTTGCCCAAAAGGATTTCACCATCAGTCTGTGGGAAAGGGAATTGGGGGACAGAAAGTCATCTATTTGGGAAATTAAGTGCTATTTTTAAGGTCTCAGCAGAGGATTTGGAATAAGATATTTTGGTTAAATGACTTGATCACTGTATTTTTTTTAACCCCTTGGTTACATGTTCAACATTTATCTGTTGACTTTTATTATATATAACCTCTGGAAAATTGAGGAGCAGAAAGGGAAGCTTCAGTTACCAGTCACAATTCTAATTAATTGCCTTTGGTCCCAGATAAACACCAAGTTATGTGGTTTTGCAACTCATCCTCAGTGTGGAGGGAAGAGCATAAAGAGTTAAACTAGGAATAGAAAGGGATGGGCCGGAAGCTCTCCAGCTCTAAACCATTTGGGTTTTTTAATATGTTTTAAAATATTGGGAGTTTTCAGATTTGACATTCCTTCTTTCATTCATTTCACACTCTATGCCAAGAGCTTGTAAGATGTTGAAGGGTTAGCAGTCAACTATAGTCTCTAAAGCAATGAGTATGCCTTGAAAGAGTTGTCTCTACTCAGTTGCCTTCTAGTTTTCTCTTGAGCAGAAGCCATTTTTCCATCACTCTACTGAAGCTCTTTTTATGGTTACCAGTTCTCATTCCTTATCTTCCCTGCTGTCCTTACTAGCAGCTCTGACCCAGATGATCACTGTTGCCTGTTGGAAATGTGGATGCTTCCCTGGCTCCTTGCCTTCCCCTTCGCCACTCTCTGAAGTTAACAGACGTCAGGGCTGTCTTCGGCCCTCTTCTCAGTTTCACTCTGCCTCACACCCTAGAAGGTAACATTTAAGCCCCGTAACTTTAATATCAGTTTTACACCTTTAGCCCCAACTTGCGCATGAACTACAGACTCGTGGGTAAGATTGTCTACCTGACATCTTGAATTTCTAAATGGTCACCTCACACTTACCATGTCTGAAACAAACATGGTTTTGGCCATTCACAAATGTGTTTCTCTACCAAGCCTCAGTTTAATAAGTGGTACCACCATTCACCTAGTTGCTTTGGCCAAGAACCTAAGAATCATCTATGATTTCTTCCTTGTTTCTTATATATAATTCACCAACAAATTATATTGTATCATCCCCTTCTCAGACCATGCCTCATCTCATCCTCTCGCCTTGCTGCTTTGGTCCAGGCCATTGCCCTCTCCTGCCTGGATACCTGTAATAGTGTCTCATAGGTTTTCCTGCCTCCCTTTATTCCCTCACATGGTCTGTTTGTGCAGTAGGCAAAGTGATCTTTTAAGAAATCAGTGCTTTTGCATCACCTTTAGAATAAATTCAGAATCTCTGTGTGGATCTATAAGGCCCTACATAATCTGACCCATAACTGCCACTTCTTCATCTTTTGCTCTGCCTCCACTTATTCCATGTTCACCACACAAGTCTTTCTTGCTGTTGTTCATTTCAAGCTCAGTGCTGTCTCCAGCCCTTTTTCCTTGCTGTTCCCTCTGCCTGGCCTGTTCACTTGTACCTTCGCATGGCTGGCTCTCTTCATTTAGTTCTGTGCTCAGATATCACTTCCTTAGGCAGCTTACCCTGATGAAGACTGTCATCTCTTCACACCTTATCATTCATTTCTTCTCTTATTCACACTTAAAAGCAGGTCTGTGTTATGTGCTTGTGTTTGTATTACCACTAAAAGTATATTTTTGTTCAAGTGCTTTTAGTATTTGTCTTCCCTATCAAAGAGAGATAGAGTTCATCTGTTTTATTAACTGCTATATTCTTAGTACCTACAGCTGTGCCTGGCACATAATTGGGACTCAGAAATTGTTGAATGAAAGAATAAAAGACTCAATGAAACAAGTGAAATTTTCTGTGCAGTGTGGAGTGCTTTGAGGAAGTTCACAAAAGATGTAAAAACAAATCTGGCTGTCCATACCCTTTTTGTCTTTCATTTGTTGCATCCACTAAAGACAGTTTCTTAAGACTGTAAAGTTATCTTTTCGGATTCCAAAAGTAATACTAGTGCATTGAAGAAAATTTGGAAACCATTAAGAATAAAGATCATCCATAATCACCCTACTGTTTTTTGTTGTATATCTCTGTAGGCTTGCTTTTGCCCTATGCTATTTACATTTGAAAAAAACTCATTAGGGATCATATTGTATATACTATTTGTAACCTGATTCTTTAAAATTTAGTGATATATTTCATATAAATGACTTACACAATATGACTTGTACCAGTCTTTAATCTTTTTAATATTGCATAGGAATTCTTTGTTTATTTTCTTTGCTTTTGTTAATTTGTAATGAATATTGAGTAGCTGTTTTATGCCAGCTATTGTTCTAGGATTTTCAGAGAGGCAAGTGAGGCAACAGTCCCTGCTCTTGCAGAACTTAGTGCTTAGGAAGGCATTTTCCAGTGTTGAAATCAGATATTTGCTCATTTTTCCTTCTAACTTTTCTTTTTATTTCTATAGAGATAGTCAGTCACCATTATGTGCTTACATATTAAGTATATGCTTGGCTTTCTCTTGGGATTTTCCATTTAGATTATTAATCTGATGAAATTTATAACAGTATACATTGCTTGAGTTATTAATATATGGTATTATATGTTTGAACTATATGGTAATACAGATGCTACTCACAAATGCTACTTTTCCTTTTTATTGAATTTATTGGTGTGATACTGGTTAACAAAATTATACAGGTTTCAGGTGCACAATTCTGTAATACATCATCTGTACATTGTATTTTGTGTTCATTACCCCAAGTTCACAAATGCTACTTTTGCAAAATTTTTTTCTATTTTTATTTTCACATGAATTTGAAATTATTTTGTCAAGTCCCCAAGTGCTTTAAGACTGAGTTGTTAGATTTACATTATATTTATGTTAGTTTGAGGAGCTTGACATCTGAATAAATAAGTTACTGTTTGATTACAAATAGCAGAGAATGTCAAATTAAGTTAAATAGTAATGACACTTATCTTTTGTAACTGGCAAGTGTGCAGAAGGGGCCGGGCTGCTGGGCCAGTTGATGTGTGTATTGCTAAGGTAGGACGGAGGTCCTGCAAGGCTGTCTCTTCCCTCCCCTCCTCACTGGCACACCCTGGGTGTTGGTCTTCTGGTCACCCTCCCACCCCCCTTCCTGTGGTTGGAAAGTGTCCCAGGTCCCAGGCGTCTCACCCAGAAATGCCAACGTCTGGGGGAAAAGGAGACTTATTTGTTTCTTATAGAATGCAGGTCATCTTTTCTGGAAGTCCACAGGTAGATTTATTCTTCCTTTTCATTGATGAGAATTGGGTTTCTTGATATTTCTAACCCAGTCTTTGGCCAGAGAAATGGGATTACCATGATTGGCTAAAACTGGTCCGAATCCATTCCCAATAGAGAGTGGAAATGCCCTCTGCTTGAAAGGAGTGAATACTGGGACAAACTGCAGCATGCTAGCAAGAGAAGTCCCTTACTACACTGTGCAATATTGAGTCTTCCCATTGAGGAACATGGTGTGGTTCTTGCTTACAGATTTATTCACATAGATTTAACATCTATTTAAGTACCTTTGATTCCAAGTGGGTACTTGACTAAACTATTTGCTTTTCATTTGATATTCACATGGTTCCTAGATGTAATTATACATTTGGGAAATCATGAGAATTGTTTCCTTTTAGATGTACTTCTGTGTCTCTCCCCCTTCCCCCATTAAATTTAGTTCATTGGCAATAATCGCAGAACAACATTGAATGATAGTGGTGATGGAAAACTTTGTCTTATAATCTAGTTTGGTGACAACTGTATGAACAGATTTATTATCATACATCTGTAGCAAACCAGGCTTGCTAGTAATTGGTTAATTGTTCAGTATACTGCTGGATGTTAAGTGCTGAGACTTTATGTAGAACTTTTGCATTTATTTTCTTATGAGATCCATAGTTTATTGTGCTTGTCACCACAGGACTGTATTAATGTGATAAGATGAATTGAGATGCTTTCTATGTATTCTGTCTGGGAATAGGTATGGGGTTTACATAGGAATGCTCTATTCCTTCAGAGTTATAGAATCTATGAAACCATATGGGCCAGATCTTTAGAGTTCATTATCCGGCAACTTTTTTTCTTCCTTCCTCTATTACTTCCATTTTTCTTGATTTGATTTCAGTAGCTAGGACAGTGTCAAGAACACAGTGTTGATAAATATCTGTTGAATAAGTGAATGAGTGGGTAAAAGGATTTTGGAGAGCTGTATTTTTCTAGAAGAACTTTTCTTACGGGATTATATTTTGAAAGCATAATTCACAGTATTCTCTATGTACCTGAGAACATACTCCTTTCCCAGTTTTTAGTTTTTAACTAAAAAAGTTACTTAACTTTTCTCAGTTTCCTCATCAACAAGATAATAGTAGAACCTGCCTTATGGAGTTGTTATGGGAATTAAATGCTATAGGACTGTGACTAGAGTTCATTAAATACTATGTAAAAGTTTGCTGGAATGTGATATATTAATGTAATTTATTAAATGAGTTACCTTTTCTATATTATGTTTACCAGTCTGTTTATGAAGGATCATCCTGATTATTTTATTCAGTTTCTCCTTGTCAATTTTGTTAATATTTTAAAAAAGAGCCAATTGGTGGTTTCATTTTCTATATTATTTTACTATTTCATTTATTTCCACTCTTAATCCTTATTATGTCTTCTGCTTGCTTTGGGTTTATTTTGCTCTTTTCTAGTATATTAGGTGGAAGATTTTAGGATATTGATTTAAGATCTTTCTAGTATATATAGGTATTCACAACTATAAATTTCTCTGCTACATCTATACACAAATTTTTTTGTGTTTTCATGTCTCAAAGTATTTTCTGTTCTTAGGATATTTTGGAGTATGTTGATGAATTTCCATATATATGTCCATTCTTCAGATTTTCATCTGCTGATTTCTAAGTTCATTCTCTTGTGGTCAGGGAACATGCTCTGATGATTTCAGTCCTTTTACTGAGACTTATTTTATAGCCCAGTATATGGTTTTTCCTGGAGAATGTTGCATGTGCATTTGAGAGGAAAATGTATTCCGTTATTGTTGGGTGATGTGTTATATATGTCTGTTATGTTTAGCAGGATTCTAGTTTTGCCCAAGTTTTGATGATTTTGTTGTTCTAGGCATAATTTTTGTTTCTGTGATCTTTACACATGTATCTGTGCTGTTTAAACAGTCCTAGATATATCTTCATTGAAGAGATATGTATATACATCATTGACAATATCTTCATCATCTCTTCATCAGAAAGTTTTTTGTCCTATTTGTCACAAGTTTAATTTTACATTGTTGACTATATCTTGCCATTTTTAACTGAGTCATTTGTTATATGTCTTTTGTAGAAGGCTTTGTTTAGATTTTTTAAAAAATATCATTGTCCTGAGATAATCTTAAAACCTTTTTACATCAGTACTAAACGTGATGTTTGGCCTAATTGTTGCATTTAAAAAATATTTTCTATTTTTGTTATTTCTTTTGTTTTCAGGTCCTTATGTCCCTACAGGGATGTTTTCCTCACTAAATCTCCATTTATGTATTTTGAAAGGAAGGCATATGAATGGTTTTCAGTTCTGTTAAGGCTAATCTAAAAGTTTCTTCCAAACATACTTGACTCAGAAAAAAACATTGTTTTCAGTTTCTTCTGTAAGATGAGTACAATTTAACATTCTTTTACCTTTCTCCTTCCCTGTGTGTCTTTTATTCTGTGACCTAGAATTTTAAATTTTTAAATGATTTGGAGAACACTGATTTGTTGTTCCACTTATTTATGCACTCAATAGTTGGTTCCTGTGTGTGCCCCAACTAGGGGCATATCAGGACAATGCTCCACCCAACTGAGCTATTGTACCTAGTATTTATTTTTTAATGCGGTAAGAGGTGGCAATATAATTTTTTCTTCCCCTTATGGACAAGTTTTAGCTCAGAACTGTTCTAGTGGTCTATCCTCTTCTTACTGATTTGTAATGACAGCTCTGTTGAGTTTTCATAGATCAATGAAGTGACTGTTTAATTCTATTAATTTTTAGTTTCATTACTGGTATACCTTTTCCATATTTAGTTCAGTACCTTTTTTTTAATTCATTCAACCAGTCAGTCAAGAAATACAACTGAATGCCTGTTATATGCCACACACATTACTGGGCAGTGAGATACAGCTATAAGTAAAACAGAGTCGCTGCCTCTTAAGAGCTTGATCTGTGTTCTCCAGTTCTACAGGGCATTTGGTGCTTTTACCAGACATTGTGTAATTAGTTTTGTAATGTGTGTCAAGAAGTGCTATATCATTGCAACCTTTATTATTCTTCAAAAAACGGATCTTTAAAATTGTTCTTGAAATTTGGCTTCTGACTTTCCATTTCAGGATACAAATGGCCTGTGGATTATTACTACATTGCTTTTTTTGCACCTTAAAACTTCCTCATTTGCCCTAGACTTGCTTTGCTGTTAACTCATTCTACTTCAGGTCTTATTTTCACATGTATATGCTAAATATTAGTTTCAAACTAAAATAATATACCACATTTTAGTCAATGTGTGGACTCAATTAAGTGGGGAAAAGTTTGTCATTTAATTGGGTGTTGCAGTATTGACCAAATATATATTTCTTATGGGTATTCATTTGGTCTTTGTCCACAGTTCCTGGCTCCCAAACCCTTGGAATTTCTTAAGTGTTGAGAGTAAGCTGGATGCCTTTTGTTATGATAATGAGGCAACTTTTGGAAAGCACCTAAACATTGGGGCTGTTCCGCTAGTGCAGCCAATCTCTGGATTAGCGGGATGGAACTTTTCAGTCACACCAAGTGACCTCTAGGAAGGGGAGAGGGGCTGGAGGTTGAACCAGTTGCCAGTGGTCAGTGTTTAATGCCACGCCTGTGGGATGAAGTCTCCATAAAACCCCAAAATAACAGAGTTTGTAGCACATCTGGGTTGGTGAACTTACAGAGGTGTTGGGACAGGGATGCACCTGATCAGGGCATGGAAGCTCCTCAACCCTTTCTACTGCCTTGCCCAGTGCTTCTCTGTCTGGCTGTTCTTGAGTTATATCCTTTTATAATAAACCAGTAATCAAGTAACATGTTTCTCTAAGTTCTGTGAGCTGCTCTAGCAAATTAATTGAACCCATGGAAGGAATTCTGGGAACCTCTGATTTATAGTCAGTCAGAAGTACAGGTCAACAATCTGGTCTTTCAATTGGCATCCTGAGTTGGAGGGGGTAGTTGGAAATTTGTAGCTACTCTGTCTGAAGAACAGGTAACAAGCTGGACTTGTGACTGGTGTCTCAAGTTGGGGAGGGAGGAAGGCAGTCTTGTAGGACTGAACCATCAACCTGTGGAATCTGATGCTAGCTCTGGGTAGATGGTGTCAGAAGTGAGTTGAATTCTTGGATACCTGGCTGATGCTGAGAATTGCTAGTTGGTGTGGGGAACCCTGTACCTGTCTACACACAAGTTGGAACTGGTTTCAGGAACCGATTTAGATGTTAATTGACCTCAATTGTCAGGCTAGGAGTACTTACGTGACGTGAAATGTTCAGGGGTCCTGTACTGTTAAATATTTGTGGGTCTTGGTAAAAAGAAAAATGTTTAGGGTAGGTTGGCCAGTTCTGACTCACTTTCTGTACTCTACTTGCTATATCACAGCAATGCTCTTATTTCCTTTTTAGTGGATGAGAAAGCCAATACCCACCTCCTCCTTGGCATGTGCTTAGATGCTTATGCTCGCTACCTTCTATTGTCCAAGTATCCGTCACAGGCACAAAAGATGTATGAAAAAGCTTTGCATATTTCTGAAGAAATACTAGGAGAAACACACCCACAGGTAAGCGAGGAAAACAGGTTTCAGAATTTATAGGTGTGCAATGCCACACTCGTTGGGAATAGATAGTCAGCAGATGGTCCCCCATATACCCTCCTCCTTGTGCCCCTAGTCCATTTATTTTCCTGCCACCACTCCTCACCACCCCTAACTACTTGTTTCAGAAAGGATTTGAGACTGCTGATCAATTACTGGATCTGTCCAGAATATTTTGAATGAGTATGAGTTCACACATCAGAGCAACCTTTCTAAAAGGCAGGTCTAGCCAGGCACCTGTGTGCTTCTGGGGTTTCAGAGTACACCGCGCTGTATTTCAGAATGTTGAATCTTATTAGGAACAGCTAAACTCCTGAAGGTCCTTGCCTCCCTTGCCCCATAGGTAAAATGACACGAAAGTGGGGAAAAGGAGGAGAGACTGCATTAAAAAAGTTAGAAACCACTGACAGAATTTAAGTACAGTGTACAAACTTTCTGTTAGAACACTAAACACATTGAATTGAATTGAAATCATCTTGTCTCTCCTTCCAAATTGTTTGTAGAGGTAACAGGTGGATCACTTTGTGAATGCTTGGTATTAGCAACAAAAGAGACAAAAATTTTAACTGGACTGAACATTTCCTAAGGCTGGGGTAGATGGGTGGGGTAAGTAATGGGCTATGAATTATCTTCAGGAAAGGGATGTGTAGGACTTTTTCTAGAGTCCTGTTAATGGAGTATCACTGAGGAATAAGACAAACATGGAATTCAAATCACCAAGTACTATAACTGGGGGCTTAAAGCATGACTTAATGGAGGAGATAGGACCTACCTCTCTTAGTACCAACATTTAAAAACCTCTTAATGGGAGTCACCCTAAAGTGGATAATGGATTTCTTCTTGATGCATCTCAGGGTCACCAACTGGAATGAATTACACTACAGTATGGCTCCAGGGGGCAGCTTTTTAAGATTGCTGAACCTTAAATGGAATATTCTAGCTTTGTGTTGTTATTTTTCATGTTTCTGATATGATAATTAGTTATATTAATAAATAATGTTTAATCTGTTCCCTCGTTTCTGGATTTGTACCGTTTTTCCAGAGGGTCAAAACTAATGCTATCCATTATACACTGTGAATGCTAGAGGCACATATTTGTTACAGGCTGATATCCCTCCCCTTTTGTGGAATGCTAGGAAAGATGAAATTTCAAGTGTATATTCAGTTTATAAAACTCCAAATTGACATTAAATCTGTGTAGGTGTTTTTTTTTTAAGCTCCCTGTGTTTTCTTCCTTGTGTAGACCATTGTGCTGATGAGTGACTTGGCTACCAGCCTGGATGCACAAGGCCACTTGGATGAGGCCAGTTTTTACGTACAGAGGGCATCAGATCTGGCAAGACAAACAGAACATCCTGAGCTACACATGGTGCTCAGTAATCTGGCTGCAATTCTGATGCACAGAGGTAGGGAGGCTGTGACATCTTGATTGACTTGCTTGACTGACCTACCTATAGGGAGGGGTGCTACTGGATTTATAAATTGTGAAATGGTATTTTGGGAGGGCAAGGCTGGGCAGTGAGGAAACTATACAATTAAAACTTAGAGTCCTCTAATTAAAAGGCTGCCTGAATAATACAAAAAAGGATGTGTGTTTGGCTGAAATGCTATTGTGCTCAGTTTACATAACTTTTGTACTCCTGCCTCAGCCTGTTGAACCCACATCATTATAGAGAAAGCTTTGCGATGACAGTGCTTCATTTCTGTAATGCTTTACAGATTTCTAAAGTTTTCACATGTACAATTGAGTATATTCTTACCAGTGTAATTATGAAGCTGCCAAGACAGAATATCAGTTTGACAGACATACTATGCCACAGCACTCAGGGCCTCAACCTACAACTTCCAGAAACCAGGAGTGACAGGTCCTTTTTCAGCAATAGGAAATTTCTTGGCCAGTGAAGTAAGGGCCCCAGGGGTGTGTTGGCAGTCAGGAGTCCTAGAGCACTCACCAAGGTAAGTTCCCAGCACCTGCACCAGCTTACAACCTCTCTCAGTCAGCTTGTCACCTGGGGATGAAATGAGGCAGGACCGGCCTTTTACTTATTAAGTACACAGTAACTTAGGCCTGTATTAAACTAGTGCTTTCTCTTCAGAATCACTTTGAAACACTTTTTTTATTATGTTCTTCCTTCTCTCTGGGTTATTTTAGAACGATATGCACAAGCAAAAGAGATCTACCAGGAAGCACTGAAGCAAGCAGAGCTGAAAAGGGATGAGGTTTCTATACAGCACATTAGGGAAGAATTGGCTGAGCTGTCTAGAAAAAGTAGACCTTTGACTTAAATTTATCAAGCTCTAAATCCCTTTTTGTTCTGGGAATTTTCAATAACAGCTTATAATTCCAGTCTCAGTAGCACCCAAATCAATGGCTTAAATCAGCGATTCTCACCCAGTGTGCCACGAGAATTTTTAAAACAGGCACTAGCTGCCTGTTTAGTCAGGGTCACTGACCTCTTTCCCTTAGACTGTGAAATTAAAAAATGACAATAGCCAACACAACAATAGCTGACTGGTGTGAATAACTCAAAACTATACCTACATTTCTGTCAGGTCGGTGAAAAATAAATTTTTTGGTATGCTGCAGAATTGTAGTGGTTGGTTTATGTGTGCCACAAGGGGGAAAAGGGTTGAAAATCACTGCCTTAAATCCTTTGTCCTTGATAGTTTCTCAATTTAGACTCAGTGAAAGACAAGTTAATACACTGCCACTTTGGTTTTTTAAAGGCCAATCAGCTTTCACCCTGGCTGATTCTGACTTCTGAGGATGTCAGGTGGCACCCTCAGCTGTAGCGTATGGTTGGGTGCTGGCTGTGCTGCCCTAACTGCAGGCCTCTCTGACATAAGCTTTCAGTCTATTGATTTGTTGCCCTCTTTTCTCTTATTTTATCAACATCTGGCAGACCAGAGCTACCTATCTCATGGGAAAAAGGGGATTATGGTGAGTTATTTCTCTTAAAATGTATTTCATGAAGCACAATATGAGATTGAATGCATAAAGGAGGAGGGACAGTAACATCCCGGTTGTCAAATCTGAGCGTTCCACTTCCTTTGCAACCCAGGTCATGGAACAATCATCTGAGGAGCTCTTTTAAGAAATACGTGCCTAGGCTGCACCCAAAACCCTTCTTCCTCAAGGTAGTGCCCTACAAGTATACAGTTTAAAACCTGCCCAGTAGTGCTGATAACGTACTGCAGGTACAGAAGAATCACTGACCTGGATCCTAGTCCTGGTGTTCTGAATTTGGGTCTCAGTATCCTCATTTGTAAAGTAGGGAACAAACAAGAGTCGCGTGTGGCCGTAGGCGATTGTATTTGATTAAATTACCTTAAATGAATAGACTGTCATGCTGAAAGAGCTTTATCATTTTTTCTCAGTGTCTAGAAAATGTGTACAGGTACTCCTCAACTTACTATGGGGTTATGTCCTGATAAACCCATTGTATATTAAAAATACTGTTAAGTCGTCAATGCTTAGGTACACCTAACCCGCTGAATATCAGCTTAGTCCAGCTGGTTTCTATTGAGCACATACTGCTTTTGCAACATCATAAAGTTGAAACATTATTAAGTCGAACCACTGTTAAGTCAGGGACTGTAAATACAAGACTCATAGATGAGGGTTTTAACCTTTGCAGTCTCACAGAGAGACATTTGCAAGGGAAATGCAGTTTCTCTAAGTACCGTGAAGAAACACTGTTACTATTGGTGTTGTGAGTGGGAATGATAAACCTGATATTTTTGGTTCCTGTGTACATACCAGAAAAATCCTTTCACAATAAACTAGATACTCTACCACAATATTGTATGTATTCCATACTCTGTTTTACTAGAGTATGTATTCCATACTCTAGTTTATTCCATAATAAACTAGATACTCTACCACAATATTGTATGTATTCCATACTCTGAGTTTCTCATAAAAAGTAACTTACTGAAGACTTAATAAAAATAAAATACTAGAAACCCTGAGGTCCAAATCCTCAGGGATTAGACTAAAACTGCAATTTCATATTTTGCAGATACAAATTTCTTCCTAGTGTTTAAGTTCATTATATGCATTTACCACTCAGCTAATTCCTTTAATCATCTTAACTCAGAGAGACCAACTGTAATATAAATCAGACTTAAGTTTCAGTGCAGCCCATTCTTCATTTATTGGTGATTTAAAAAAATTATTGTCAACTACTCACCTTCTGCATTGAGAATGTTTTTACCTTTTCACAATTGCAGGGGTTACTGAAAGTTAGGTTTTTCACTTCAGGTTTTATTTGAGAATTTTTGATCCTCCACAATGATTCAACTTGTGGTCCTGGTGCTGGAAAAACTAGGAGTTTTCAGAAAGACAGTTTCTTCATGTGGGTGTTCTCATTCAAGTTCATTCACAATGTAAAACAAGGTAGCAAAGCAGGAGGGCTGACCCATTTACTCATCATGGACTAGCTGTTCAGGGCATATTTTTAAAACAGAATCATTCAGCATACTGAAATTAAAGCATTATGAAACTTTCAGTTATAAACATGCACTGGAAATTGGGCTGTCAGAATATTTCTATGAACAGTATTGGGAAGACTTTAAATTAGGTCTGGATGCTAAGAAATCATGCATAAAGATGTAGCTTCAGAACACTGAAACCTCAGCCTGCAAAAGGCTACACTTTGATTTACAGCTGACTGCAACAGGTCATCACTCACTCCCTGTGCTGTGCTTGCTGCTTTCAGTCATGCTGAGGTGGCCCTTTGTCCCTCCTGGGTTTGTTCCATAGGTAAGGCATGTGTGAATTCTGTCCTTTCATTGTTCTGAACTAAGCAATAGTACTGCATTTTACCTCCCAGTCTGAAACCTCTTCTCTAGGTGAGGTGCCGGTAGATGAAGTAACACACGCATTGTGATAAGGTTTGGGTGAGGGATTAACAAGCTACCCACTTTGGGGCCTTCAAGTGAAACTGCAAAAGTTATCAGGTTAGGCTCTGATTTGACATGTTCCCAAAAACGATTCTGATTTGGAAGAGGTTAAGACCCTCAGGGTCATAAGAAAAATACCATCATAATCTCTTCTAGGTCAGTTGATAATATAAATTATTAATGATGTCAGCACCTAAAAAATTTCAGCAGAACACTTACGAAGAACATTGTTATTGTTGTTTCATTCTCATTAAAATGTATACGATATATATCTATAATAAAGTGATTCCAGCTTTCCTAGTAGTAGGAATCTGTTTGCTAAAATCCGATCTAAATTTTATTTTGAGGACCTCAAGTATACGAGAGTGGAACAGTAACAGGAGCGAAGGCTTTAACTTCAGGCAAACAAATTTATGGCCTATCTTTGTCACTTATTTAACTTCATGGGCAAAGTGTTGAACCTGTGCCCTTATCTGTGAAATGGGGACTGGACACCAGTGCTACTGGGCTATGTGAAGGTTGCGATCACACACACAAGACACTTCATCACAAAGAAGGCAGTCAGTGGTCACCATAGATCTGTTTTCTTTAGAGGCTTGAGTGCTCTTGTTAAAAAGTTTAGGTCTATTTAGAAGTCTGTAAAGTGCTGATTTTTACCTTCCTGAGAGACCTCTATTTCTCCCCCTTCTAAATCAGTGGCATTCTCCCAAAACTGTTTAACATCTATATGCTACAGCAGGAAGCTTCAATGCTAAGTTACGTTGGGAAAAAAATCTAAAAATTCTAAAAGCAATAATTAATGAATAAAATTGACCTTCTAGTACCATAATCAGTTTAAAATTCAGTCTTACATTATTTGCTCCTTGAGATTCAGTGAAATGAAAACATTCAACAACAAACTCTTGCCAACAAGGAATCAAAGTGAGAGGAAGCACTGGCACACAGAGAAGGGGAACGGACCCAGAAGGTTCAGGATGTGCAGCACAAAGTGACTGTAAGTGACTGAGGCTCTATACAAATCATTATCTTCTAACTCAGCCAATAATATATAAACAAAACTAAATAAAAGTATAAGTTTTTCCTTTGAGACCTGAGACAGCAAGAGCCTTAAATCATAATCTACTATACCCATGGACAGGGTAGTCAAATTCATTTCAAAGCAAAAGCTTTGTTGTGCTGCATCAAATGCAGGATAAAAAGAATACTTAGGGGCATGGTTAAGTTACCAGTGTGTATAATAGTGAGGTATGCCTCAAAAAAGCCTTTAAAACTTAAAAAACTGAACTATAACATACCCATGCAGTAACAGTTATTAAGTGCTGCTAATTAAAAAAAATTTAAGCCTGCACTGGAAATTTACAATATGGTAGAATTTTGTTTCTTCTACCTTTTGACCATAACATGTCAATATACAGCTTTTATGACAGGGTCTGGCTAAAAATCTTAACATTTCCACAAGATTTTACATATCACCTGGGAACCTGAATTTAGAGGAAACAAAATAGAATAAAAGTACAATGCCCGTGACAGCCAAAATTATGTAACTGGTCTGTTTGAGGTTGTTTCGAAGGCAAGAGTTAAAAAGATTTTTAAAAATTACCCCCAAAGTTGATGCTGACTTGAACATAAGTACACCAGATACTACAGCAAGGGGAACCACTGCAAAAGATAATCTATTTACAGAAGAGTGATTTAAAGACATTATGGTTTTCTTTACAGATGTAAGAACAAGAATTGTCCACTTTTAAAAAATTCGGCCTTCTACTATTACAATCCACTGAACTCCCTGTATCAAAAGCAGTTTTTCTTCATTTCTCTCTGTATTTCCATCATTTCATCAATCCATGGTCCAGGCTCTCCTGAAAAGTCTCTGGGCATAAGTCATGGGAAGGCAGGTTTTTGACCTGCAATTAAAAATAAAACCAGCAGAAACTAGATCCCTCCCCCATACCCTGGCCCCACCAAGACCCCCTTTCTGCGCAGTTCAATCATCACTATCTGACAGTGTCTCATACTGTGCCGAGAGCAGTGGGGCTGGCTCTCGCTCCCAGATCCTGTTCTGTTGGTGAGGAGCTGCTGGGTTCACAGAAGAGGAGGCGCATGCAATCGATGTCGGTGGTGTGCTGCTGAGCATCCGCATGGTCAGAGGGTTATAAGGAAACTGAGTTGAGCCTGGCAAAAATAAAAATTAGGTTCTCATTGTCATGAGCATAGTTGCTATTTCACCCAACTTTCACTGGAGGGAGGAGGACAGGGTTATACTGAAATGGTCTTGTGAAACTAAGCAAAATGAAACAATATAGAAGGGCCAAGGATTCACCACTTAAACAGTAGCCAGTGATAATGCAACAGTCAGTCTAGACAGGACAAATAACACAAACACATGAGGTGAGGGTTGCTGAGCCCAGAAATAAAAGCTCAGGCCTGGATTTTTAGTTGTTATGTCTAGAACTAGGTGTTTCCATAGAGAATCCAAGTAGAATTACTGGATATTACGCTCTAACCAAAAGACTCTGGTTGTACTAAGAACTTGACTCTTAAAGATAAATTCAGGGTACAGTTCTCACAGGATGACAGGGAAAAATACCCAGGAATTTCAGCAGGTCAAGGGGCAGCAGGATGCATGTCACCTGGTGGATCTCACTGGGCAGGTTTATAAATGTACAAGATTAAGAAGGAGGAAACATAAACCTAAGGACAGCACTGCTACCAGTTGTCAATTTCTAGATTTTTTTACTGTCCCCAGAAAGCCTCCTACAGCTTAAGAAACTCTTAACAGGAAACATACCATTTTATCAAGTGATTTCATGAATGGTTTAATAATTCCTTTTCTAAAAGACATTTGAGAACAATCACTGATCTATGTTATAAGTTTTCAGACTAGTACATAACCACTTTACATGTGGTGTGAGAACTTTAGAAACCAGAAAGCCTTAAATTATGCTGATATAACATCTGTATGAAATTTGTATGTCTTAAGAAGGGGGGGAAATCTCAGATTTTTTCATTGACATTTACGTATATTTAACCCCTAAGAAAAGTATGGCTTATAATTCTCTGAAAACTTAAATCCACAGCAAACATCCTAATTTTATTTTTATAAAAATGAGAAGTCTGTTCCTTTTTTAAGACTACATTATGGTTATTATGTTTTAAAAGCTTACAAACAGGTACAAAATGGGAAGCATTTACTAAATATCCTAGATATTTTCCTAGATATTTAGGAAATATCCTAGATATTTTCATCCGTCTGTATAGACATAGTGAACCTAAAGAAAGATAGTGGCTTTTTAAACTATTCTTCCCATTTCTGACTTTAATGTTCTAGTGTTCCCTAAGAACCTATTGGGATGTCCAACCTTTTGGTGTCTCTGGGCCACACAGTAAATACATTGTGGTACGTAATAACAAAATCTCATAATGTTTTACGTAAACTTATGATTTTGTGTTGGGCCGGATTCACAGCCATTCTGAGCCGCATGCAGCCTGTGGGCTGTGGGTTGGACGCCCTGTATGAAAGGGTAAAGGTGAAGCTGCTGTGGAAGTGGCACTTTACAGTTAGGTAGAGTTCACAGAAGAACTGAACCCATAGACTTACTTGTTTTGCAAACAGCAGATGATGGCTACCGGCATAATACAGAAAAGAGGGGGGTGGATACGATATTTTTTTCATAACTCTTCCTTTGTTCATGGTAATCAGACCTTGCATTCTTAAAATTTTTAAGGTTATATGTATTCAATTTCTATTATGGAAAGTAAACCTATTGATGATATAGTAATGGAAATAATAGTTTCACAAGCAAAGTTTCTGATTGGTTAGAAGTACTAACCAAGTACTAACCATATAAACTACATTAAGACTAATTTTCTAGCAGTGAGCTCCTCACCTGTTGAGGAGGGCCTGTCTTCCCAGGCCCATCCTGGCGTCTGCCTGTGGTAATCCCCTTCGGAATGCACAGAGGAGACTGAAGAGGGTCGCTCAGTTCCCAGGTAGCCTTGCCCAGGGATAGGAGATTTAGATTTCCTACTGTTTGACTTGCTGATCAGCTTTGGTTTGCACACTCCTCCTAAAAGTGAAATAAGTTATTAATTGTTGATCTATAGTAACTATGTTCTCAACTTAAAAACCTACCAAAACACTGACAGTTACATAATGCTAAATGAAAGAAGAACCTAGATCCTACTATCCAGTGAAGTAAAAATATAAGCCGGAATATACTTATGGGACTAAAGCAAGAAAAGGGGTAGGTCCTCATGCTATAAATTTAAAAACATGCAACCAAGGAACTAAAATTTGCAGAATATTTCTTTCCTGGCCTTGGGGCACAAAAACTGCTAAGGAAATTAGAACAGGCTGACAAAATTCTTAAATCTGCACTACCTCCTCCCCCACCAACTTACAGAGAAGCATACAGAGGAGTTATTACACTGACCTGGAGAAGACAGGTCAAAGGAAAAAACCTAGACCAGAGAATCCTTCTTGGTACTACTGGGCCTCAGCAGAAAGAAAAGGTGCTTCCTATACTGCACTGAAGAAAAACTTCAAAATATATGAATACAGTTTATAAAAAAACTTGATAAGCCAAGAATGAGGTGAAAAGGCTTAGGAAACAAAATACAGCAAGGATCAGACCAGATATAATAAAAGGGAATTATAAGTATAAAGGAAAAAAACAGATACAGGAAAAGCAACAGAAAGAGATGAAGATAACAAATAATTAGAAAATAACAGACAAGGAGGACGGAGACTATCCAGCAAAAAGATAACCATTTCTGAAAAAGAGAAAGTCTAACCAAAGAAACAAAATGACTAAGAGGAACACTATTTCCCTGAGTATAAAAATCTACCTGAAACTGCAGATGCCCTCCTGTGATCAGGAAAATCTGATACAGAATGATGAATACCAATACATGCTGATAGTTAATTTATTAAATTGAGGAAAAAAGGATTCTTTAGACAGAAAAATTGTCATCCACCAAAAGTAGGGGGTGGGGTGGGAGAGGGGAGAAACATCTAGCCTTATTTCTTATATGACAGTGAGTGCCAGTATAAAAAAAGTAAATCGTGTTTTGAAAAATGTGTTAAAATTATAACCTGCATGTTTTGAGAAAAGTATGTGCTAAGAAAATTATAACCTGCCAAACTGTTTTTTTCAAATATAAAGGCAACAACAAAAAAATTTATCAAGCATTAGATTTCTTGGAATATAATATCCTTTGTGAGAAAATGGAGTGTGAAAACCTTACCAAAAAGAAATGCCATAATAAAAAGATCATACAACCAGGATAATTATAATTGTGTAACAGTCACTAATATTATAACCTTGAAATACACATGCACTTAAAAAATCATTAAAAATTGGAATGTAAGAGCAGAAAGGGGAAGGCACAGCTCATCTTTCAAAGCAGGAAATGAATCCATATTGTCCTAAAATTAATGTATATAGGTAAAAACAATATTTCTAATCTCTTTACCTTTTTCTTAACTTTAGTGCAGTCTTTTGCTTGACAATAACAGGAGAATTAAACCTGAAGTAATGCTGACCTTCAGGTAAATTATTTCATTCTTTATCATCCTTTTATGTGTGTCTGTCAGTGGACATGTCTGGAACAATGCTCATTCCTCAAACAATAGCAGAAGCTTTCTGGATAATATGATCTCTGAAGGGCTCCCCCCACTTTTTTCCCCTTACTGTTTCTTCAAGGATAAAATTCTTTTATTCTGAACCTATCATTTTTATTACAATAGCCACTTCTATTCAAAAGCAGAATATGAAATTGTACTTGTATTATAATTATAATGTATAATTATCCTTATACATAGAGATAAGGATTAGATGCAAACAAAAGTAAAAACAAATATGTGGGAGGCTGACATTCTGGGGGGAAAATTTTTGTCCATATTTATTTCTGTTCATGCTACTAAAATGAGCAGGTTAAAAAACTTTTTTTAAAGTAACTAAAATCCTCAGAGGTTATTCTGAACACAGAAGTGAGTAGTTGGCTTTTTCTTGGGAAAGCAAACATAAGAGCATGAGAAAAACCTTACCTGAGTGAGGTGACGGGTCCTCCTCTTCTCTCCGAGTTTCACCACTGGTCATGACGGAAGTGTTAGCACCACCAGGCACTACTCCCACAGTCTGGGACATGACAATGCCGTGGTCCTCTACCTTGTCATCAAAGCTTCCCATGAGAGCCTTCCTGATAATGTCTTCTAGACCAAGGTTACTGGCAGGATCAGCAAAAGAATGACCTCTAGTGCTAACTGAGCCTGAAGAGATAACCATAACATTTCTGCTTATTTCTGAGAGGTTGATTGGGAAACAAATGAACAGACTACATACAGTCCTTTGGTTCACTAGATACACACAACACAGTGGTACCTCAGTACTTGTCATTAATTCATTCCAGAACTTGTGATGAGTGCCAAAACCAGTGAGTACCAAATGATGAAGTATTTTCTCTTGCGGGGTGGCATCATGACTCACACAAGTTCTAGCAAGTGTGATGAGTCCTGAGCAAGCGCCCAGTGCTGAAACATTTTTTTTTTCTTGCCAAAATATGACGATTACAAGGTTTGACAAGTTCTGAGGTTGACGAGTACCAAGGTATGACTATACCTGACAAGCTACCTAAAACACCACTAAGAGCCCACATAAATACCATGTAAATTCACCAATAATGCAAGGAAGTTTGTTTTTCTTGGCTAATTGAATCAGTCACCTACTTCTGTTAAATTTACTAAAACAGTTTTCTATTTTCAGTTTCCTAGTTTCTGCACTGTTAATAGTTTTGCTTCTCTTTGTTCACTTATCTTTCTAACATGTATTTATTGAATCTCAATTCACTATTTTAAAAATGCTCACCCAAGAACATGCTTATTGCTTTTAGACAGAGGGAAAGAAAGGAGGAGAGGGAGAGAAACATCATTGTGAGAGAAAGACATCAATCTGTTGCCTCTCCTATGTGCACCCACCAAGGACTGAACTGCAAATCCAGGCATGTGCCCTGACTGAGAATTGAACCCACAGCCCTTCAGTTGATGATGGGATGATGCTTCAACCAAGGGATCCACACAGGCCAGGGCTTATTCACTTTTTATTGATACTGTCTCCTTGATTAAGTTATGAGCTTTTATTCATTTTTCTGTACTGGAGTAGTCCCCCCACTATGCAGTCAGTACTCAATACTATCTGTTGGATTGACTGCTACCCTACCGATTTCATATTGCAAATAATGTATTTTGAACCTTACCTGAGGTAGTGACTGCTGGCAGATTAAATATCTCAGTTCCTGGTTGAGCAGCTGCTGTATTTAAATAAATAGTCAAGTTAATTGAGATGTGATAATCATGGACATAAAGAGAGATCAGATCTCAAAAAATTCTTTAATAAAATTAACCATTTTTTCTTCATGACCTCAACTTTATATTTCACCCATTAATATAAAGTGAAATAAATAATATTTTTTTTAAAGAAAGGAAATCAGGAAATTTTCCACTGGGTGAGGTGGAAAATCAGAACAGGACTAATATAATCCAGAGGAAGAAAAGAAACTTTGTACTGCTGGAGAAACACAAACAGGAAGAAGTTGGTCTAAGAACAGGAATCCAGATTATTTAGAAGACAAAGCTTGTATTTGAAGATGACCCCTACAAAAATATAAACCAGGTTTGAGGAAACCTGAGATTAGATCAAGGGTAAAGACAGCTTAATGACTAGTATGAAAATGACTTTGTGTTTCTCTACCATGGTTAACTGGAAACTATTCATACGAAACCAAGTTAAGACAAAGATTCTGCATGTTGATTCTTTTCATTCCTGCCAACCGAACAATCTTAATCTGTACAATTTGAATGACAACAGCTGGGACAACTGGGGACTACTTATAAAGCACTGTGCCAGAAATAGAAGGAATTTGGGGACATAAATGGTGTTTTTCAGCACGTCTTCCAACTTTATGTAGACGATTTGAAAAAGGAAGAATGTAAGAAGTGGGTGTTGAAACAAATGATATTCCAAAGACTATATTTTAGATGAGACCACAGAATGATGGGTTCTTACCTAGGGATGAAACCTACTTGTGAAGATGGGGAGTACATGTGCCCAGAAATGAACTTTCTTCATTAGGGAAACTTTAAGCTGGCAAGAGGAGAAAAATCTTCAGGAAGAACTATAAAACAATAACTATGATGACAATCTCCTTACTTATGTAACACTCAACCTGAAATAACATAAATTTGTGGGATAGGACTCATTCATTCATTTTACAGATATTTATCGAGCTATTATTTTGTTGAATCATAATAAAATCACTTTATTGATAAAAAATGGCCAGGTGAAAACAATTTCATATCCTACAGCCAAAGATAATACTGTAAGATAATGGACTTACAAGGCACTTCTTTTACCTATGGAGCTTACAGTTAAGTGGTTCAATGTGGTGTTAGGGCCATCAAATCAGAATCACCTGGCTAGTTTAGTAAAAGTACTTTCCTAGATTCTCGGGACCTGTAATTCACATATTTAACAAGCAATCCAGATGGCTGCGATGGATATGATATTCAAGCTTGAGCACCTCTGGTTTAAAGCAGATGGGAAAACTCCCCCCCCCCGCCCCCGCAAAAAGCTTTCTTGTTTCCATTTAGTCCAATGCATGGGAGAGGGAGGGCTCCAGTGTGGTTACAAGGAGACCTAGTGGTTTCAGGGAGAGGCTTGGGCAGAAGCCAGACACCAGGGGGACACATAAGGGCCCCTCAAAGGCCTCTAGTTGTGCTTGAGGGGGAGCCTTTTGAAGAGACTCTCACCCATCCAGCCTGGGGGCTGGCCGGCTGGCCTGTGGAGGTAAGTCAGGTGGTCATCCATATTCCTGGATGAGGAAGTGGTTCTCCAGAAAGTCACAGAAATGAGGGTCTGTGCAGACAGAACCCAGGGCCTACAGATCCACAAGTGTCTGGGTCAGGTTCTTCTCTAAGGCCAATGGCTTCCCTGACATCCTGAGTATCACCCTACTCATCTTGGGAAGGCTTCAGCACGTCCCGGAAGAGAATGCAGCCACAGTGGTGGTTCTGCACCTTTAAGAGAGATTCTCAGTGCCCTTGCGCTTCTTCTCAGCTGACTCTCGGAAGTGGCCCACACTCTGCAGAGTCACAGCACATCAATGGGAATAGAAGCCAAGACAGAGGTAGGTGTAGGAGGCCTGCAGATGCAGGTTGACGAGGTGGTTGATGGCATCCTCCACCTAGGTGGAGTAATTCTGATGAACTTGGGAGCTCATGGTTGTTCGGCAATGAGTTTAAGGTCAAAAATGGTGTTGGTTGGTCTCGGAAGCTGAGGATGGCCTAGGTAGTTCTGGCAGTGACTAGAAAAGAGGTTGGAGGGTGATCAAAGGCTGGAAGAAGGGGCGTCCTAGGTCTGTTCTGTCCAAATAGGATCTGTTGAAGTGAGAGAGAAATCCCTGGTATGCTGAGGGCACTCCAGATGGGCAAACTTGTGAGAGTATGTAATTACTCAAAAAAGGGGAAAGATAGATATTTGAGCTGTTTAGGGGGCAGACCTGGAGGAGGTAGTACCATCAGCAGGTACGGAAAGCAGGAGAGGGAACTGCCAAGAAAGTAACTTAGTGGAGCCACCATAAAGGTGAACTTGGTAGGGAAAGGAGGAAGAGCAGATTTTTTCATGCGGAAAGGTACGTTAATTCAGTGTCTAAACATTGAAGGAGACATTTATTCAAGAAGAAGTGAAGTCTGCAAAGTAGAAAAAGTTGAACTCCAGATAGAAGTTGGGGAGTTTTCAACATAGTTTAAACTCCCAGAGTTGATGAAATAAATCAGAAAGGTTAGTTGCCTGAGGAGAAAACTAGGAAAACCAACATTCAAGGACTAGGCAAAGCAAGACTGAGCTTCTAAGGAGACATGAGAAATGGCCAAACAAGTAGGGAAAAAAAAACCCAAGATAAAGTAGTATCTGAAAACCAAGAGAAAAAGACTCCTGAAGAGGGAAGTGGTTCACTATTATCAGCAGGCACAGAGAGATCGAATAAAGTATGGGTCAAAGCCATGGCACCGGGGTCCTCTGTGGGAGCCCTGAGCTGAGGCAGGAGCCTGTGGGGGTCAGATCAGCAAAAAATATTTTTCTTGGTGCACTGCAGAATTTTAGTAAATAGTTTATATGTGCCATGAGATGAAAAAGGCTAAAAATCACTGTTTAACCCAATTCCTTAACTGTCCCCTTCCATAATCAAAATGACTTGCAATCAGAAAACCCCAGACTTAAGCAATTTTGTTAGTACTTTCCTTAAAACATTAATACACTTTACTTTCTGTTAAACTTAGATACTTGTTTCATTATTTTCAGAGATTAGAGACCATCTATCACCCTGAAAGCATCCAACATACTAACCTGCTCAATAAATAAATTAATGAATGAGAGAGCTAAGAACAATGGAAAATAAGAGAAAACTATAGGCTTAATTCATATGTGGCATTTTCCTGTTAATTTTTTCCCCACTGAAATGGCAACACAAAGACTACAGAGGATGGGGTCAAACCATACAAAGGTGAGACAAGGCTTAACCACTGGCTGCTCTGAAGCCTCTGTGTCTCCATGCTCAGATTCCTCTCTGGGTTCTGAGAGAATCTGAACATGACAACTCCAGATTTTTTGCTGGTGACATTTGAGGAGCTATAAATAGATGAAACCATTGAACTGAAGACAGATAAATGTAATGACATTTTTTAAAAAGAAGAAGAAAAAATACTATATAAGCCTGATAGCAGTTCTGGTCAACATTCTCAACAGGTATCTAACCTTGTGGCATTTCTGGGCCACAATGGAAGAGTTGTCTTGGACCACATATTAAATACATTATGACACATAATCACAAAAAAAAATCTCATCATGTTTTAAGTTACTATTTTGTGTTGGGCAGCATTCACAGCCATGCTGGGCTCCATGCGGCCTGCGGGCTGTAGGTTGGGCACCCAACCAACCCACGCCCTACAATGGCTATGAATGTGGCCCAACACAAAACTATAAATATACTTAAAACCTTTTTTTTGCTCATCAGTTTTTGTTAGTGTTTGTTTACTTGCTCTATCTATCATCCATCTATCTATCTATCTATGGCCCAAAACAACTGTTCTTTCACTGTGGCCCAGAGAAGCCAAAAGGTTGGACACCCTTGTTTTCCATGATTTGTTGCCACTTAAGATAACCTGGTAATTAAGAGCTGGGGTAAGTTCACAAATAATAAGTGACACTGGTCTCATTCTTTTCCCCCTTTGCCACTCAACATTTATTAATCACCTAGTGTCACAGATCCACACACCCACCTGGCAGTTAAAAGTGCACAGGCCACAGTTTCTTTGGACAGAGTCAGGAGACTAAATCACAAAAAGAGGAGAGTGTGGTGTACCCAGATTTCTGCAAGGCATCCAACAAAGCCTCTGCAACACTGGATATACTCGAGTAAAAGGTGGGTAAGTTAAGACTGGGTGATAGCATTGGATTGCCCAAAAGGTCCATTACATTTTTTCTGTAAAATAAAAGACACTTTTCACCAATAACTTCACTGATTGGGGTATTTTGAGTATGTAGGCTATCTCTTGCTATTGGTTTACAGTGGGTAGAGGCCAGGGATGCTGCTAAACATTTTCCAATGCCTTAGACAACCCACAGCAAAGGATTATTTGGCCAAAATGTCAGTAGTACCAAGAAACTTCGCAAACTACTTTTGACACGTTCAATCAGTTACAGCACCTTCTCCATACGCTGCACAAATCTTTTTTGTGTGTTTCAGTTGCATTTTTACCCTTCTTGAAATAATAAAGCATAACATGCTGAAAATGTTGGGTGTCTTCCATCTTCAATATTGAAATGGCTGCACAAAAATTTACTTGTCTTAAGAAGTATTTTTTAATGCATACTGCTATTGACAGCTGTCACCACACAATCTAACAAAATTGTTTCAAAATGAAGTTAAAAACAACTAAACACTATATTAGAACTATCATATGGAAAAAATGTAACGGACTTTTTGGCCCACCTAGTAGTGTAAGTGAATGTACTAAATAACAGTATGAAGAAGATTCTGATTAAGGCATATTTACCAACCCAAAGGAAAGGTTGGGATGCCACAAAGCTTTATCCTAGTACATATTTACCAAAGATCTGGGTAATGATGATGCTGTAAGTACAGAACTGTGGAAGCATGGACTCAGCAGTTGGAATGCCTGAGTTTGAACCACAGCCCCTTACTTACTGATTCATAACCTGCACCAGTTATTAAATCACTGAGTCTCAGTTTTCTCAACTACAATATACAGATAATTTGAATTTATAATGTGTAGGGGTGTTGGGAGGATTAAATTACTATACATGTGCACATGCTTAGAGTAGTGCTGACAGCACAGTGATTTTATATATATGTGTGTATACACACACACACATATATACATATATATACATACATATATATACACACAGACACACACACATATATATAAACTGTTTTCTGCCAATACCAACTATTATTGATATTTTCAGATGGCGGGTTTATGAGATTTGCAGACAGATGCTGAATAACTGAACTGAGATGAAGACGCTAGTAGAGTAGAAAAAGAAAGAATAATGCAAGCACAGATTGCGTCATCCTATACTTGGAGCAAGTTAAGTACAAAAGTGCAGCAGGGGGAAGGGTATGGATCAAGAGCAGCACAGATCTTGATATTTATATTGGTGCTAAGCACACTATAACAACAGTAGGTAGGTTGCTAAAAAACCCTAATATAATATCAGACTTCCTCAATAGTGATGAATCTTAGAGCCTATGAAAAGGCTAAGCTACATAGAATGTTTTTAGTGGAGAGCAATTAAGATGTATGAATACTCAGAACCAGGCCAGTTGCAATGATAAACTGGGAATATTTACAGAGATAAGGCTCAAAGGATCTGACTTGTCTTCAAATGGCTGAAGAGATGTTCTATAGAGATGGCCTAAATGGATAAAACCAAGACCAGTGGGGGAAAAATATGGAGAACTAATCCAGCCCCACATAAGAAACAAGTTTGTAGACCCAGCATTTATTCAAAGAGAAAATGGACAGCTTCAGAAATAGCAAGTTTCTACTCCCTAACAAAGAGTCTTTGTATACCAGCAAATGTGAGAAGAAACTTTAGGATCAGGTGTAGTTAGATGCCTATAAGAGCCTTTAAACACAAGGATTACACAAGAGGCAACACTGGAGATATTATTATTAATGCATGCTTTATTTGGAGTTTATGAAAGAAATCCCACTTACCCATATCAGAGTCACCTCCACCAGAGGAGTTCAACTTACGAAAAATCTCCTGCTTCTTTGATTTAACCATGGGTGACGTGTTTTCAAGCTTGGTGAAGAACGAAGGCAAGTAGCTTATACTCCCTGGTGAGCGGGAATCACTCCTGTCAGGAACACAGTTATGTCTATTATCATCTGAACTCCTAACCCAAGAGACTTTCCTATCCATAATAACAGTGATAGAGTATTTGAGAAAACTACTACCTACCCATCTTGTGTGTGGTTGTAACTCTTAAGGAGCAATGTGTGACCATAAGCCAGTTAGTATATTATATTTGAGGACACAAACACTTTAACATTCAAAGGTGAAATCATAAAATGAGGACTGGAATGGAGATGATCTAGAACAAAGATTCTTAGCAGAATGAATAAGCAGCAAATATATTAGCAGAAAAACTAAGAAACAGCTCATAGCGCTACATGCATAACCATCTGTTTATGGTTATCACACAAACTATTTTACTAGCAGAATTACTTTGAAGTACAATATAATTATAATCAATAGCACTCTGGTCTATAAAACAACAAGAGTTCACATGTAAGTAATCAACCATTGGACTTGAACAGAGTATAACAGAAATTGTTACAATCATTTCAAAGCCTCCTACCAGATGAGCTAAGTTTCATGTAAAGAGTTTCATATTTCATTGGCAGCTTCCTATATAAACACATTAAAAAAAAAAAAAAGATTCCTTTAACAGCTCAAGACTACCAAGCTCTAACTGGAGCCAGAGATGATAATGGAGCAGATAGAAGACTGCGGGTAACATAATCCAGTCACGTGGATCCATTCATCACTCAAACATGAGAACGTGTGAAGCTACCATTTAAGAAAGATGAATAAGGAGACATAAAAATGTGTAATTACATTTAACATCATTACTCTTCAAAAATTTTCTTCCTCATTTTGTTGAAAGGTATCAATGTCTATTTGATTGCTTAGGAATATATCTAATAAATAAATAACACATTGAAAAAAACACACTAACAATTTGGGGTGAAACAGACCTTGGTTTAAGGCTGGGCTTGCTCTCTTACTTTATTTGACCACGGGCAGATCATGTGTTCACCTCTCAGAGCATCGGGAGAGGGTGTTCCACACCAAGAAAACAGCATGAATATGGACTGAAAGGAATTCAGGGAACAACAGGCAACTTGATATGGATGAGAATAAAGTAAAAGGGAAAAGTGGCAGAAAATGAGATGAGCAGTATAAGCCTGTTCCTAACTCAAATGCCATGCTAATGACTTAGTGCTTGATTCTCAGAGTTTTAGACAAATCACTCTGGTGGAAGAGGACTGGAAAGGGGCCAAATCAAAGATGTCTATGTCTAATCCACATGGGAATTCTAATAATTCATAGGGTTGGGTTAGGGATAGAAAGAGGTAAGAAAAATAATGTAATGTGGCTCTGCACAGGTAAGTCATCATTAACTTCCCTTCCATACACAGTCCACAATACTTGGTACATGGTAAGCACTCAAATGGTGGCTGAATTCAGAGGGGGACCCCATGGCAAAAAACGTTTAAAGAAAGATCTAAAATCACTTAATTTCAAGGAGAACAACAATTCTTTTCTATAACCTGTAAGTATTACAATTTTTTCATTAAAATCCACTAGTATCAGATCACTAGGAAAACAAACGGAATGATCCTCTGAGAGTCCTATCCTGACATACAACCCAAAATGGAAAAGGCACCGACTTTTTAAGGAAAACGGAAAAGCACTACACACACACAACACACACACAACTCACACACACTCACTCTCTCTCTCTCAGACGGGAGCTGTCAGTGCAGGCGGGCACCTTGCTCCTCACCTCTGCTCTGCAGGCTCTGCTCCTCTCTGAGACAATAGCAGCAGGCTATCCTGTTTCTCATGCACAACTGGAACCTGGGGTGGGGAGATGGGTTCGTAGGGCTCTGAAGAGACATGACTTCTCTCTGGGGATTTTCCAGGCCTAATAATATAACACACAAAATATTAGATTGTACTCCTAGGGCTCACCTGCAGTTCACCCTAAACCCATTAAGTTACCCTGGTTAACTCATTTCTTCATTCAGGAGAAAATGAACAAAAGTTGCCAATTTATATCAGTAAAAAGTTTCCTCAAGTACTCATTATATATGTGGTTATCAAAAAAAGTCTTTCACTCCTGGTTTACTCATGCATGCCTGCCAGACAGGGAAGTTGCACCACACACAAAGCAAGGGCAGAGCCAGCCAAGGCCCTGATCTGTCAGGAGGCTCCTCTGTGCTCCAGCATCAGACCCTGACCCTGGGCCAGCCACTCAGGTGAGCCCTCATGGGTTTTAAGGCTCATTTTGAGTGATGACTTACCAGGTCTTTCCCCATTAAGTTAAAAGATAAAGTACTTGAGAACTAAACTGAAACCTAAGGAGTTTGTCCAGTGAGTCAAGATAGGCTCTGATATATCATTGTAGGGCTAAGCAGTTCTTCACAATTTAATGTTCTTCCTTTGCATACCATGTTGGTAAGGAAAATATGAGAGAAACACACTGTTTAGACCAAAAAAATAAAAGTTTTTGGCTTAGTGGTTATTCATGTTAAAAAATATTTATGACCTTTAACATCTGCTTTTATTACTGTTATACTTAAATACAATTTGTGATTTCCTTTCCCAATCAACTCTACCCAATTCTCAGAGGTGGCCATTTTTGACCATTTATTTTCTTTTAGTTCTTTGGTGGTTACCTCTTAAACTAAATAATCTTATACCTTTCTTGATTTATAAAACTTGAAACTATCAACTCCCTTCCATGACAGATGAACTTGACTACCTTCCCTATGTTGTTGCCCATTTTAATCTTTAATTTGTCTATTTCAACTTTACATAGCATATTCAACCATTTTTTTTTCTGTGATTTACAACATTTATATTTTGTCTAGAACTCCAGAAAAACTCCTGTGTGTTGTTTTGCTTATAGATTGAAAAACCCATTAATGGTGCCTTATAATACTATAAATTGTGTCAACATTTAAAACTGTAAAACCAAGAATTTGACTAAAATCCAATGAAAGAAATGTGACAATCCTAATTCAAATGCACAGTTGTAGTGATGTAGAAATTACAAGTGAAAAAATCAAATGGAATTTTCACAAACACCATCAACTGCTCAAAATCTGCTACATAAAACTCTGTATCAGGAGTGAACCATGACTATTATACAAGCTTTGTTCTTTAATAATTGAAATTTTTTTTGTTAAAAGAAAAATTGTGTTTTTACCTTATCTTTAACATCACCCAGTTTCTTAACCTGATTATGTCTGAGATATGCTTCAAAATAATCCAATTTGAATATGGGCAAGTAGGAATAAAAATAAAACAAAATTAGCCTTATACTCATGAGTACTGAAGCTAGGCAAGAGATAATACAGGCATATTATACTATTCTCTCTACTTTTGTAAATGTTTGAAAAATACCACAACAAAGTATTTTTGTTTTTGAATGAAGATCACTCTGCTTCTTAAATTTTCTTACTTCTTCATGTTCTTGGCTAACTGGAGGGTTTGGTAGGCAGGCTGCAGAAGCACTGCTGCTACCAATTTCTCTTTTTCATCCTCTGAATAAGGGCCTCCACTACTTAGGTTCACCAACCCACTGTGTATCTTCCAGATATTTGCCATTATCTTTGACCTGCTAATACTCAAGACTTGTTCTCAGTATTTCTATGAATTTTATGAATGTTCATGCTACTTTACTGTAATTTAACATGTCCCCAATGCTTAGTCTACCTACCACCTTGAACCAAAAACCTGCCTCCATTAAAAAGAAAAAACACAGAGAGTGTGGCCAGGCAGCTCAGACCGAGGAAGGCTTTTCCTGCTAGTGGATTGTGTAGAATACACTGCCAGACTCTTGTCTTCAGTTCACCATTGCTTCTTCGGATATCCAGGTGAAAGAACTGGAAAAACATACCTCAGGCCAGGCTTTTGAGCTGATTCTCAGCCCTTGATCAAAAGAATCTGTCCCAGAATTCCCCCTTTCCCCTCCAAAGAAGAAGGATCTTTCTTTGGAGGAAATTCAGAAGAAATTAGAAGCTGCAGAAGAAAGGCACTAGTCTCACAAAGCTGAGGTTTTGAAGCAGCTTGCCAAGAAACGAGAGCATGAGGAAGAGGTGCTTCAGAAAGCAATAGAAGAGAACAACTTCAGTAAATGGCAGAAGAGAAACTGACCCACAAAATGGAAGCCAACAAAGAGAACCAAGACAAAGATGGCTGCCAAGCTGGAGCGTTTGCGAGAGAAGGACAAGCACACTGAAGAAGTGCGGAAGAACAAAGGATCCAAAGATCCTGCTGATGAGACTGAAGCTGACCAATTTGTTCTGAGAACTGACTTTCTCCCCCTCCCCTTCCTAAATATCCAAAGACTGTACTGGCCAGTGTCATTTTATTTTGCCCTCCTGACAAATACGCTAGGAGCTGATGTAGGACCATAGGTAGAACCAGACTGTATGGTGTTGTTTTAGGGGATAAAGGGAAGAAACTGAAAGTGTTTTACTCTTTTTCTAAAGTGTTGAAGTCTTTCTAATGTAGCTGTTTTTCTTGTTGCATCTTTTGTACTTCAGTGCACGTGGTGTGCTGGGTCAATGGCTAGTACTGTATTGGCTCCATGAAAACATGTATGTGAAAGCAGTAGGTAGTGGCTTCTTTCAAATTGTTAGATGCTGAACATCTGTTTACTTTTAAATCCTGATTCTGTCCCTGTCTTACCAGATGCTACTGTACTTGAATGGTTAATAAAACTGCACAGTGCAGGAAAAAAAAAAAAAACCCCAAGTGTAGAACATTATGGAGAAGACTGTTCCAAGATACGGCCGCTGCCTGAGCTGAAAGAAAGACCAGGGCCAGAGCAGAGAGACTGCTTCCTGAAAACCCCCTTTAGAGACTGATTGTAATCTATATTCACTCTTACATAAACCAGCACCCCTCCTCTGCTTCCCACTACATGCTGGTTTCTTGAACAGGCCATTGTCCTTGCTAGGTCGAGCATGTAAAATCACTTCCCGTACCTGGAAACATTCATGTACTAGTACCCTATGACTATCAGTCCCCCTGCCCCCCACTACCCTATATAATTCTTGGCAGGTGCCAAAGAATTACATAGGTGCAAGGACCCACTTCATCTTGCAGCGGCCTAAGTATCCCTTAATAAACTGTTAATTACCAGACTGAAATGAGCAGCCTCTTTCTTCAGTCTTCCCCTGCCCTTTGCTATGGAGGTAGATTTTCAGTCCCCAACCTTTCCCTGAGTCTGCTTGTACTAACAGTTGGTGAGCCAGTCGAGAGACCAAACAAATGGGCCTTGAGAAAGAGGCATCTGCAGGAGAATTCCTAGGCCAGCCATCCACTTCTATGTGGGCTGCCATGTGAGTATGGGACAACATGAAAATGCCAGCTGGTCTCTTGCATTTGTTTGAAGAACTATGCATTGTACACTGCAGCAGGGAAAGAAAGCACTTGGGCATAGCTTCAGGCTGGCCCCTTGTCTGACCACTGACACCCAGCTAGAGGCAGAAACCAGAGTTATGAAATGGGAGGCAGACTTAGGGAAAACTGACCAGTCATGAGAGAGCACATGAAGTTGTGGGAAAGACTCAGAACCTGGGCAGAAGGAAAGACAGGGTAGGAATCAGGACAGCAGAGGAGAAAGGGCCTGTGAGGATAACCCAAAAGCCCATATAGGATGAAGGCCAAGATCGTCCTTGGGTGAGGGCCATAGGGGGCATTCAGAGGCCTCATGTGGAACTCACCATTCAGAACTAAAGAGGGTAAATGTTTTGGCTGACACACACTGAGTGTACCCAATACATGCTAATCCATAGAGAGCTATGGAGGTGACTATAATGGTCAGAAAGTCCCCTTTGTTCTGCAAATTGGGTGTTCCCACTGCCAGGAGTATGAAGTCTTCATCTCCCCAATCCCAAAAACATACCAGGCATTGACATCTTGCAAAGACAGACTTTACAAACCTCTATCAAGAAATTCTACCTTCAAGGACAATTAATCAAGTTAGTACTAAGAGACCAAGCCAACTGAGAGCCAGTTAGTTTACCACCACTGCAGAGAGTTACTGGGATGACTTAAGGATGGGAAAACTATCCAAGAGCTCCACCATATGGGCATCGTGCCTGACACACGGTGCCTTTAACAGACCGGTGCAGCCAGTAAGACAGCCAGATGTCTCTCGAAGAATGGACAATAAATTATAGAAAACTAAATGAGGTACCATTCCCTGTTCATGTAGCTGTGCCCAATACTGCCACTATATTAGATAATGTGGCTATGGTCTTAGAAACATATGCTATGCTGTACCTGGCTAATGTCTTTTTTAGCATACCCCTGACTGTTGAGTCCCAAAATCAATTTATCTTTACCTGGGCGGGTCAACAATGGACTTTCCAAAGTGTTTCTTCAAGGCTATCTACATAGCCCCACTGTATGCCATGGCATGGTGACCACAATTTGTCATTGTTTTCTTTCCCAACTTCAGTGAAATGGGCCCATTACATTGATGACATAAATGTTAATCTGTGAAGATTTGCCTCTGCTACAGAAAACCCGGTGGGCTTTACTGGATCAACTACCACAGAGATGATGGGCAGTGAATCCACAGAAAATTAAAGGTCCAGGCACTGCTATAAAGCTCTTGGGAACTGTTTGGTCCGGTAAGATCCATGATTGTCCCTGAGGCCATCACAGATACAATATATGCCTACTCCATACCAAAAGACATGAAAGAGGTACAGGCTTTTGCAGGGATTCTGAGGTATTGATGAACACTCATACCCCATTTAGTGCATTGCCTCCGCCCAGATTCCTACACTGAGTAAATGGCATGACTACCTACAACAGAGCACACTGTCAAATAGCCCTCTGTTTAGAGATGCAACAACTATTAGGCCCCCTTGGGTATACAGATCCTTCAAATACCCCTGCTCCTATTTCCATGTTGGCTCCTGTAACCTATAAAATAGGAAGAGGCATTCCTCAGCTGAAGCCTGGTGTACCAACTGCTCTGGTCAGGATGTCCACCTACTTGGACAGCAGTTGCCATCTAACCATCCACTGATACTATCTGGATGGAAAGAGGAATAAACTTCACTAGCCAGTGGGCTAAGGTAACAGCTGCCTGGTTAGTAATCACACATGAACCCTGCCACTAATCCTATCCAATGACAATTGGGCTGTTTTAAAAGGATTGAATCTGTGGCTCAGACAATGGACAAAGGAGGGGTGGATGATGATGAACAAACCTTTATGGGGCGAGAGATGTGGAAAGATATTTGGGCTCGCCTACAAGAGCCTGAGGTAGATCTCACTGTCTTCCAGGTCCCTGCCCATAGGGTATCCACACCCCGAGATAATCAGGAAGCTGATGCCTTGGCAAAAATATATGCTTTAGCAACCGACTGGTCAGTGGACATGGCAAACTGGGGACACCGTAGGACCGGGCACTGTAGTGCCCCAACAGGCTGACACATATATAAGGAGGCAGGTTGCCTTTACAATCCAGTGACCTGGTTAATGCAGTTGTATCCTATCCTGTCTGTTCCAGTAATACCCTGGACAACCACCATGAGACTCTGGGGCTATCCACCAAAGCCCCCCAATGGGTAAGTGAATGGCAAACTGACTACATGGCCCATCCCCTTGAGTAAAGGCTCCAAATATGCTCTGATGTGTGTCCACACTGAATCTGGTTTAACTCAGGCCTCTCCATGTGAGCAAACTAATCATGTTGCCACTGTAAAGGAACCAGAAAAGTTAAGTGCTATATATGGGAAACCCCAATGAATAGAGAGTGATCAGGGGTCACATTTCAAAGGATGTGATGTTCAGGAATGGGCACAAGAACACAATATTAAATGGAAATTCTACCTCTGATAAAACCCAAAGGCAGCCAGCCGGGCAGGTGAAATGAAAAAGATAGTGTCATTAAACAACAGATAAAGTTACTAATTAGAAAACCTACTTTGGCTGGGTGGACAAAGATAAACACCTCCTCTGGCATTAATACATTGAAATGACCAACCCATGGGACCTATTGCCCCATATGCCAGATTAGGAACTCAGGCTAAGGTACCCAATACAATAATGATTTGGACAAAAAAGGACACAGTGATAGTCCAGATGCCTGCAGTGGATCGAGCGATGATATTGTGGACACTGAGCCCTACTGTCCCTGAGAAGGTGACCATTTATTGGAATCTGCAATGGGCCACACCACTGAGGTGGGGAGGAACTCATAAACCTCTGGTGTGATCTTGCTATTCCAATGCAATTAGGACCTGTGGAGACACACTACACATGGACAGAGATGTGCACCATCAAAACAGGGGAAAACCTAGGGGTCCTATTCACCTCTTTACACCAGACAGCACTATCCTCCCCTTACCAGCATGTAGTATACACAGCCTGGCCAGATTCCTGGCCACGTTCTTAAGGAGGGGGCTACATTAACATCTAAAGATCAGGTTACAGGGGTAATGCTCATAGAAGGCTGTTGGGAACCACCCTGCCTGGTTTCAGAAGCTATAACCCCCCCATCACTAAGGCTGAGTGAGCGATTCAGACCATAAGCCACTAAGGAGACAAAGCTTATCTCCCTGGCAGGGGCATCAATTCTGCTCCTTTTCCTTCACCCTGCCTGGTCCCCAGTGCTTGATCTGTTAGCCAATGATGGGTAAGATTCCTCGAGGAACAACCCAAGACAGGCACAATCACAGGGAGCTCCCAGGGAAGGACTTGGGGGGCTATAGCAAAAACTGGTGATGAATCCTCGCCTGTCGGCTTTGACATAGCCTAAGTCCTCATTCTGTCTGTGAGAAGTCTCCTAATCTCTTGGCTGCCTTACTTCCCCTGCCTCACTTAAGCCTGAAACAATGACAGAGGGCAGTGCAGCCCTGTGCTGGAAAGGGCGGGTTCCCCGGGTGATCAGGCCTAAGAAAGAATGCATAAAATCCTGTGAAGCCTACTTTGCTAATACCCTCAATTTAAATAAGGAACCGAGCAAGAAGTGAGTCTGTTTCCCCAAAATTTCATGGCCGTTTAGCTATCTGACCCTGATTCAAAATAGGCCCTCAGAGTTCTTTGAATGTTATCTATTGTTTACTCATTTCTGCTGACAATGATTGATGAGCTTTATTCCTGTGCAAACTGAACCAAATAAAAGCTTATTAAGGCAAGGGTCGGGGTGCTCTCCTCTTGAGAGAGTGGCCGAACCGTCACTTTTCCTCCACAGGACTCCGTAGTCTGTGTGAATGTATCTCATCTCATCCATAATGCCGCAGACACTGCGGGTTGGTGTCTGTATCAGAAGACAACCTCCCAATTCAAGTCCCTACTGAATATTGGTCTTTCTGACCTTATACTTCTGTTGCTCCTGTGGCATCCAGTTACAGGGGGCAGGCATAAGTGCCATCATCCAAACTGAACACTGTGCTTTTAATAACACATGAGTCTGACAGTATCTCTTCTTTAGGACCCACATAAAAACAAGTGAATACTTTAAATGACTTACCCCTAGGCCTAGGAGATATACTAACACACTGGCTTGGATCTCGGGTGCCATGGTGGGAAAAAATGTTACTAATACTTAGAGTGTTTCATTTGTCTTTTTTCTTGTATGTGACTATGTTGTTGCTGTGGGCTGTGTCTCCAATGTGTCCCATCGTCCAATTGGCAACCAAGCAAGTTACCTCCATACTAAATGAAGTGCCACACTGACCACTTAGGGTACATGGCAGAAAAAGGGTATGTGTCAGATTATAAGAGCCAGCCACGAGAAGTGGAGTATGGAAGAGAGACTGTTCTAAGGCATGACCACTGCCTGACCTTTGAGCTGGACCTGAGAGGGGAAAATTGCTTCTCTCAAACCTCCAATGGAAACTGTTCATCATCGATGTTTGTTGTGATATAAACCAGTATCCTCCTTTGCCTCCTACTATATGCTGGGTCCTGGAACAGGCTATTGTCCTGACCTGGTCAAGCATGTGAAGTAATTTCTAATCGCACTCATGTGACTAGCCCCAGACCTTACACTATGTAATTCTCTGGCACTTTCCAAGCAGCATAAGAATCCATTTCATCTTACAGATGGCCAATGTATGTTTTTTATGTAAGAAGTCTACTAATTACCAGACTCTTTCTTCTGTCTTTTCCTGCCCTCTGCTTACAGAGGTGGATTTTCTGTCCCAGGACCTTTCTCTGGGTTTGGTGCACTAACAGCATTGGGTAAGCAGATATGCCCTTTACCTGACAGCCCTGCCACATAAAATGCGTTGCCTCTCATGGTACATCTGTTGGCCTCATTTTCATTATTAAATGTCAACTTCCTAAACATCTATTGCTGCTAACCCAATAGAAACCTTGGGGAGAGAAAAATGTTTTTATGATTCTGAAGGACCAAAGGTCCTTACACTACCACCAAACTACACAATCTTTATAATTGCCTTTGCAAACCTACAAACAGGATATAGCAATTGTCCACACTTTCCAAGGAATGAAGGTAAACTTCAGAGTTAAGAAATGAATCCTCTGTCTTGTAGATATATTAAAATTGTTTTACTGTAGGCAATTTTCATATGATCTGAAATAAAGACCATACCTTCCCCTGGATTTGTCCGTAAGATTTTCTGGAGAGACCCTTGAACCTGGTCTTTGATGATGGACAGACTGAGACTGGGATTCTGGGCTGTAGTGATTTGATGTTTTAGTCCTCACAGGTGTAGCAGATGGTGAATTTTGGAATGTTGAAGTGGGAGGCTGCTGGGGAGGCTGTGAGGAAACTTGATTCCTAGCAAAATCTTGTGTGATAATTTGCTGTGAACGAGAAAAGAATTAAACCCATTAAGTACTTGCAAAGAAAGTGTAGCCCCCCCAAAACTAGATATCTTTACTGTGATTCTATGTGAAATGTGCCTTTGGCGTGATACAAAAATTAATAAGAATAATGAAAAGCTCACACAGATGTGATCAGCAAGTGTGATCAGTCGATGCGTCCTGGGCACTTGCCCCACCCCCTCAGCCTGTGAAGAAGGGGGCAGCTGCTGCTGTGGAGACGGTGACTCCTGCTGTGGTCGATAGTGATGCGATGATCCTTCATACTGTCTGGTGGCTTCAGCTAACAGAGGAAAGATAGATGTCATACTGCAGAGATGCCCCACCTCTCCCCCATTATCAAAGATTAAACACAGCTAACAGGAACACATGAAAGGGATACAGCATATCTCTTTAAACAGAACTCTTATCTTAGTTTTGAATAAAAGTATTTATTTACAGAATAAAGAAACTAGAGGACTAATATAAAATAAAAATTCAAATCATAAGTGAGCAAAAGAAAACTAATAACTACCTTCTCTACCATTAAATGAATAATAGGCAAATGAATAATGAATAAGCAAATGAATAAGCAAATAAGAGCTTAAAATATAATAGTTTTTCATTAATGCAGATTACTTTAAAACAGAACTAATAAAACAAATTATTTCTTACCATGCTCTGGACAAGTAATTAGAAGAAATGATAAATGCAAATATCAAAACATGTAAACTAGTGGCTAAAAAAGACATACTTTCTGCTTGATTTGCCTTAACAACCTCTGGTTGATAGGGCTGTAGTTTCTCCTGGGGCGGTGCAGGTGAACTGGCTGGGCTTATGACCTCAATAGCATCACTAGATGTTTCATACCGGTGAGAAGATACTTTAAGAAAAGAGAAGAATCTTATTTTAAAACTAATCCTATGGAAAGTCTCAAAAGTCTAAATTCTTCAAACCTATTTGCATATTTTTATTTTTTATTCTCAGAAATGTCCAATGGCACCTAGATTAATGATAAAAATATTGAGCTCAATAAACCATAAATGCTTCCTTGGTACTTCTGATTTTGGTGGATACAAAGTTTTCTGGAATTTTGGGCTCTAAGACCTTTAGGTGAGGCAGAATAAAAAACAGATTTGTGACAGTCTCCTGGGAGCAGGAAAAGAAAATCACCAGGAAATAAACACTTATCAGAACAAATTTAACAAATAAGAGGGTAGAACTCTATAGTTTATTTCAATATGTAATTTCAATTCTGTGTGACAGTCAGCTCATAGAAAAACTTCATTACCATGATGATCTTAAAGCTTCAGATTAAGTAACATTATATAATTAGTTTCTCAAATCACTGTAGCATTGACAAAATTACTCCACACAATTCTTAGCACCATGTCACATTGTGAAAGTGAACCAAAGTGATAGGAACTGTCAGAAGGGAAGCCCCCAACAGAGAAGGGCCCCTCCCTGTGACATGTAGGTCCCAAGGACACTGAGGGTCTCTGCAGCAGGGGTCCAGGCAGCTTGTCAGAGCCCTGCCATGGCCTCAGAGCTGAGAATGTGGGAAAGGCAGATGCAGCCTCCTATTCAGGGACCTTCTGACTTAACAGTGCTCTTTGCATCTACATGCTGCACCAAGGAGCCTGAGAAAACTGTCAGAAGCCTAAAGGATATATGATCCTGGCTTGATCAGCAAGTGTGATCAGACAATGGATCCTGGACACAGGTACAGAAGATGGGAATGGACTCTCCTACCAGGCCACCACCTGTTCTGCCAGTGCTCAGCTGCACAGCCCTTTCCTCCAACCCTTTACCAGGTCATGGAAGTTTATAGTTACCTAACTTCTAGTACACTCAAGAGAACAGAAACCTGATAATTGGGATGAAAATTATCTTTAGGGAACTAAAATAAATCACTATAATCAAAGTAATTTATACTACTTTGCACGTTTTGTACCCACTGGTATATATTACTGTTTATGCACCCAACATCCTAATCTGCTTACCAAGTCAGAGAGTCAATAGAAAGCCTGATGCTTACGCCATGTTCATTGCTTTCAAAGCTTTAAGAGTAAGGTGAAGGCTCTGTGCTTCACTTTCAGAGGAAGGGAGGCTCTGAAGATAAAAACTGAAAACCACACTGAGTAACTGTAAATAGCATATGGGCTTTATGAAAGTAATTTACCTAGTGATTTAAAAAACAAACCCCAAAACAAAACACCACACTCAGAAACATGAACTCTCAGAAAAGAAGCCAGACTTTTTATCCTCGGACCTTCTGAAAGTCAAGTTCCTGAAGCGAGGTTTGGTTTGTGATGCAAACCGAAAAGCAGTGTCACCCAGTGTCTATAGCACTCAATAAGCCACAGGCGGGGGATCACCATGTGTGCTGGTGACTCCCCTCCAAAGGGCCCTATTCACATGGCCATAGATCTCCCTTGGCTAGCAATTTCTGCATATCTAAATCTGTTCTGCAGACTGTCATAATTCCTGGCTAAAAGGAAGTCTTTTGTTTACACAACTACTAAGCTGTCCCCACCTATCCCAAAACCTCAGGAATGAGGGTGTTATTTACCCAAATTATAATTAGGTATGAAGGTAAAAAAAATTGCACATTGCATGCTGGTGCACCAGAAATCATTTTTTCCCCATTATCTCCAACTCTACTCAATTTTGTTAATGGAAACAACAGAGAGATGGCTATATATGGTTAAATTATTTCACATATTACAGATGCTTGTATGAATACCTGCTTGTTCCTTCAGAAATTCTATAGAGAATTTAGGCAATACATAAAAATAATTTAAAATAACTTTTGTAGCATTTTACTATAGATTTATGAATTCTTATAGACCCAAAAGGTTGCAAGAAGGGTGCAATGTAAATACTAATTACCAATAATAAGGTGGTCTCCCTTTTAAAAACTCTGTAACTTACACAAAAGATATGAAGCTTTGGGGTACCAGCCTAATACTGAACCAACTATATCCCAGAAAACACTGCTTGAAATTAGGCCTCAGTAACACAGAGCTTTAATGAGACATCTATTACCTTTCAGATACCTGAAAAGAGTAATAATCTCTGCACTCCATCTAACCACTTTCCAACTTTAATGAAGAGTACTTTTCTCAACCTGGCTGGCGTAGCTCAGTGGATTGAGCGTGGGCTGCGAACCAAAGTGTCGCAGGTTCGATTCCCAGTCAGGGCACATGCCTGGGTTGCAGGCCATGACCCCCAGCAACCACACATTGATATTTCTCTCTCTCTCTCTTTCTCCCTCCCTTCCCTCTCTAAAAAAAAAAAAGAGAGTACTTTTCTCATGAAATATAACCTGAAAGGTATATGTAAGAAATGCTAATATTTAAATAATCATAAAAACTGCAGAAGAGGCATTATTGCACTAACCCAAAAACCTTTCTTTACATTTACTATCAAGATTAGAATTTTCTTTATACCATTATTGATCTGCTTTGCCTAAAGAATATAGTCATTCTTTACTCAGATATCACATTGCGAAACTCAGATTGAGATACATACAGCTACTAGAAGAGTCTGAACTTTGAGAGCCACGTTCCCTTGCATCCTTGTCCGAGGCAATTTGCCGGGTGATGATCACGTCTATGAAGTTAGCTGCAGTAATGGTAGTCTTCCCTCGGGTTCTTAGCTCTTCCTCATATCTGGATTTTGGAGGAGGCCCTTTATCTTTCCCAGCCTCAGAATAAACTACTGAAGAATGAGGCTGGGGCTTGCCACTTGGAAAGGCTGAAGAAGTGTACAGACACTGAACAGATCTCTTCTCCACCTCCAGGGTTTTCTGCTCTAGCTGCTGTTGTTCACTAACTGCTGCTGACCTGCTTCTCAAATTTTCTTCTAACCTGGCAGCTTCATGCTTACTCTCTTTTGTTTTGGAAACATCCATCTGGGGGGCAGAAGCTGCAGCATCCACGAGAGCAGCCAGGGCATCTGCAGCTGTGTTGTAACGGGAGGCTGGCAGGCCTTGGCTTATTGAAGGACCCCCAGCAGGAAGTGGCCTGTAAACAAAACCAAACCACAACTGTAAAGGGAGACTCTGTACTGGGGGTGTGGTGGGGAGATGAAAGGACAAACTGCAACAACAACAAAAAATGTTTAGTGAGTAGTAAATCATTACTAAGATTACTGGAATCACAAACTAAAAAGTGTGTACACAAGAAACTTTGTTTTTGTTTTTGTCAAAATGTATACAACTGACTTACATGATTCGTAGCTGAGCACTAGGATCCAAAGGGGTAATGACACTGGTTCCATTGGGTCCCTGGAAGACGCTGGGTCTCTGCTGCAGCATGGTCTCCTGAGCTCTGACGGAAGGGGACGGGGAGCGAACGTATCCATGACTGCCAGGCCGGCCAGGCTGTTCTGAGCCTGCAGGGGGCAAGAAAACAAAGCAAGACAAAACAAAACAAAAAACCACAGGTAATAAGGAAGAAGCTCGAGATAGCAACATTTAGGGACTATTAATTTCCTAATATTCCTAAATAGGTAAAAGGGAAATGAGATAAGGAAAATGATACCTTACTTTCTGGCCTTTCTACAAATATGTTCTATAAAAATTTCTTAATAAAGATACAAGAAAACTACACTAGTAACTCGAAACAAAAACTCCAGCTATCATTTACTGTCATTGCCAATTGTGACAAGTTTCTATCTTGATTCTAGAGAGGGGGAAAAAAATAACACCAATAATGAAGTACTAACACAAATCAGATCAGTTCATCTTTCAGATTCCCTCAAACACATCCTTCAAACTCGGGTGTGTTTATCATTTCCAAAAATCAAATTTGGTACAACTTTCTAAGTATTATAACAAAAGTAATATACTACTGCTACCCCAGGTTTTGAGGCTGTTTCACCCACCCACAGTTCTTCCTGCTCACTTCGTTCCTGCTCTCCACAAGTCACTGTTTCTCTCCACAGGCTCTCTTTTGACGTGAAATCACTTACACTGCCCTTCCCAAAAGTGCGGCTCTACTAACTACACTTCTTCAATATTTGACACATTTTTGTTCACTTAACTTTAGCTCTCCGACAATAAAGCTACAACTTGGACCTGGTCAGAACTACTTCACTCAGAAGATCTCAAATTTCTTCTCTAATCACTTTCTTTCTTGCCTCCTCTTGTTCTACGCCCTCACTCTGACTTTCTAACTTGTTTTTTGCCCTTCATAAGAGCTAGCAGTTTTAGTATATACCCCTATTCTCATAGCAGGTAGCACCTATGGGCCTTTTCAGCAATTTTATCCCTTCTGACCATGTATCAGCTTAGGTGATTTTTTCTATATGGTATATTCCTAGAAATGGAATTGCTATTTAAATTTTTGTATCTCTGAAAAGGCTATCTTCACTTACACTGCCACTGACAATGTCTGCGAGCCAGTATTTCTTCAGACATGCCAGCACCAAGTATTTATCAACCTTTCACACGTGATAAAGAAAAATGGTATTTTATTGGGTTAAATCTGCATGTTATTTATTAGTATTTTAAAATACCATAGAGATTTTAAAAATACAGTTACTACTAATGTTATATATCATTTGTACATGGCTTTCTATAATTAAATCAACTTCCATGTTTTTATAGTCAATATATAATCAATATTACAGAGCTACCTACAATTTATTAAACATGTCTTATTGTCAGACGCATACTGATCTTTTTTTATTATATGTAGATAATAGGGTACATCTAAATTTAGGCTTTGCAGTCATTGGATTGTTTAAGATAAATCCTCTGAAATAATAGTACCAGGTCAATATGATAGCTAGGTTTCAGTCTCCTCCTCTATAGTGCCATCGCTTTGATTTCAAAGGCTTTATCTCCTGTGACCTTATAAATATGACAACCTCCTTGCACTGAGACCTTCGGTTCTGTACCAACCTCTCTAACCACCTCTCTGGCTTCTTTGGCCTTGACCTGTAACATCCCTCCCAGTAACATCTAAGGTCTGACCTATTCCTCTCCACATGTGCTTGCCATGGAAATCTCAGTCAAGCCATTTTTAACTCTTACAGATGACTCCTAAGTCACAATCTCCAACGTTCTGTCTTTCCTCCTAAGTGCCTTTCTTTCTTGCCTCCTCTTGTTCTATGCCCTCACTCTGACTTTCTAACTTGTTTTTTGCCCTTCATAAGAGCAAAAAACAAGGGCAAAGGAGATCTATATATCTGACAATATGAACAGAGTGAGTGATTTGATGTCACTGAGGGAACAAAGTATACCATGCATAAAACAAATATTCCAAAGACAGATTAAATACATACAAAATAAAAGACCTCTGCCTTTGCTTTCATTAATCCTGTCTGGTCTGTCTTATGTGCAGACAATCTAGTTTCTCACCTCCTCCTTATTCCCCATTATCTAGTTATTAAGTCCTTTTGATTCACCTTAACCATATAGTTCCTGGCAGTTCCTTTCTGGCCACTGCCAGTGTCAATGTCATGGTCTTACTGCCCTCCTGGCACCAGCCCATGTCCAACTTCAGGATTCTAACCCATCTCATGCCACTCTTGTGTAACTCTGATCATGTCACCTGCCTACTACACCAAATGGCAGCAACACTTCACTTATAATTCAAACTGTCACAAAACTTTCTAACCGTATTTCCCATTCTTTAAATTATGGCTCAATAATACACACATTTTCCTATCTATGAGCTTTTTGCTTGGGCTACTTTCAGCTCCAGTGAGATCCACAACCAGTATCTTCAGGCCCAATTGTAGCCAACTACAGGGGCCAAATCAAAATGATACCTTCATCATGAAAATCATTGTCCTGTTGAAAATTCATCTCCATTCCATTTTAACTTCTATAGTATTGTTAACCTGCACAAGTCCCTTAAGGCATTTAATTACTTTCTCTCTTATAATTCTTATTTGTAAGATCACCTTGACATCTCCCACAACATTTAACATAATACCCCATCATTCAAGATTACCAAGAAATGTCCACAGTGTGAACAAAAGCCATCTCGCTCACCTGGCCGAAGGTAGAGGTCTGAGGAGGCTGCAGCAATCCGCTCCCGCTCCTTCTCCCGCTCTCTCTCCCGCTCCCGTTCTCTTTCAGCACTCGCAGCTGCTGCAAGGTGTGATGAGTGTCCTGTAAAACACAGAAATCTGACACTTAAAGACAAAAATCTTAACATATCAGGTATAGGTACATCAAGCTATTTAAAAATTCTTAAGTGACTGAAAATTTTTCAAAAAGTTTCATATTTGAGATGTAGGAAGTTCATTTTATTAAGTCTTAGATGACAAATGGAGCATAACACAAGCTTTTAGGATATTTCTAGAGTGTCTAGTGACAGATGGCATATAGGAACTATTACTAAATATTAAATGAAAAACCGCAGACCAAATGGGAAAAAAAAGTGCCCAAAATACCTTCAAAGGCTATGTCATACACACTTGATCGCGCTGGTCATATCAGAGAGGGATGTGACTGTAGGGACTCTTACCTGGAGACATGGAAGCAGAGTTGTATGGCCTGGGAGGAAAAGTAATCTGTGTGCCAGGGATGTAAGTGATTCTTTCCATGGGAGGAGTACTCGTTCCCCCTGGATGAGGCACTAAAATTGCTGGAGGCATATTGGTCAGATCAATGATTCCTGCTCAAAAGACAAATAGAATAAAATTATGTTAACTTTAAGTGTTACTCTAAAGATACAGAACTATGCATGGCTTTTCTGGGGCAGGAGAAGAGTTATCTCTATGACCCAATGATACTTAGTATACAGTACAAATAAAAATGTTTAAAATCATCATCACTTTGTAAGACTTTTAAATCTACAAAAGGATATGAAATAATCTGCCCCATACCAGTAACCTAAGAGCATGGACTTAAGAGAAACAGAAAACTGGTAAAACAATGATTTCAAATACCTAGCACACTGACTTGGTTTAGTTATTTCAATGTTTACCAAAATACCCTGTTTCAATACATTACTTTGTTTGCTCTCAAAGGGTAAAGGCTATAGAAAGAAGTATGGGCCTTCTTTCTTTCTTTGCATCACTCATTCACCAAATATTTACTGAGTACCTAAAAAACCCTGGGTAAACATAGTAAGTTCTATGAAATCTGCACTGCAAAGACACAGACCCCTTGTTGCTGGGTATGGGAGACCCAGCTGTTGCTCTCGTGGGGAAAGTCCTCTGGCCACATCTGGGCGCAAGTTCACTTGCATCTGCTGTGAGGTAATGTAATCATTTAGGATTGTCTGTCTGGTGTTCTCCATTGCATAAAGCTGATATTGACTTGGGTAACCTGGTGTTGGTGAAAGCTGTCTCTGAAACAGGTACGCGGCAGCTGCTGATTGAGAGAACAAGAGAAAGGCGTTTCATTTATAGTCTAGTCAAATTCACTTGCTAAATATCACCCACAAAATGAGTAAGGAAAAAACAATCTGTTGAGCTAATGTGCACGTTCATCTTTTATTTAGTGTGGGGGCAGCACTTTAGAGATTAAGGTAGATTCTTTAGAATCTTGATATATCAAGATTCTTGTGTAAAGGGCCAAATGGCAAAAAATTTAGGCTTAGTGGACCATGTGGTGTCAGTCATCGGAGCCACAATATAACAAGCCCACACTGCAGTGTGCATTAGCACTATTTGAACTATGTGCAAACTGGCAGCAGCAGAGCTTTGCCTCCAGGCCACGGTTTGACAACCCCAGGTTAGAGCACAACACTAGATATCAGGAAGGGGTAGGCATGGTAAGAAGAAAAAGATAATGTCTCTATCCTCAAAACATTTGTGATCCAGCAAAAGGTCAAAATTGACAGGCAAATGGAACTGCTATAAAATAAAGGACTATGATAAACACTAAATGAAAGTCTAAATATTCAATTTGGTCTGACAACTTGACTAAACTATCGTGTGTGTGTGTGTGTGTGTGTGTGTGTGTGTGTGTGTGTGTGTGTATGTGTGTGTTCTACATAGAACAATGTATCACAAATGTTCTGGAATGTTCGCTTCCCATTCATCTAGAACTCCAGACAGGTAAATCTGTCAACTGACTCTGGGAATTTCTGCCTCAATTCCGGACAGTGCCTAATGAACTAGGTGTGGACTTGTCTGAAACTTACTGTTCTCAATCAACAAACAGTTCAGATAAAGTATTTTTTATACACACCATTAGAAATCTTGGAATACAGGTAATGAAAATCATGTCCCTAAAGACCAAGGTGAAACATAAGTGTTCTTTGTCCCAATTTCAACTTGAATGTTGTAACAAGCAAGCAGAAGAGGCATGAGCGGAAAAAAACATTCGAGGGCACTGGAGCAGGCCAGAGGAGCAGGGCTGCGACCTGGAAGGACAGGGTGGAGCCCACACAGCAGGAGGGTCATGACAGACAGCCCAGCGGAGATGCTCTGCCAGCCAGCCACCTGTGCTGCCTGGACCCCTTTTCTGTCCTACAGAATGCCACCCCGCCCCTGGTGGGAAGCAGCACCACGTTCAGTGTAGACTGCTCTCTAGGAAACCTACACCCTTCTGTACCTACCAGAATTATATTTACCCACAGTGGTAGTGGGTCTGTTCAAAAGTTCCTTCTAGCTATACTTGCTACTGTAATTATGTAACTTAATGAAATAATCTATAAATCAATGAGAGAAAAATGAAAAGAGTTGTTTCTCTGGAAATTAAGTTGACTGCTTTGGAAAGACTCAATATAGAAGTTGAATCAAGTATGATCTAGACCATTTTAAAAGATGGGAAAAAAATCTAGAACGGTATTTAGATTAATTTGAAGTATCTATATTCTAGTTTCACTCAAAAAACCAAACCTGGAAATGTAAATATTGTTTATGTAAGACAGACATAGTGAGGTTTAATCAGTGGACCTTTACCTTAGGTCAGGACATTGGTTAATAAATGCCTAAGTTATAAATTAAAATGTTTAAGCTATGCCTGTGCCATTTAAAATAATTCTTCACATACATTAAGCAACTTTTCCAATTACCTTAAACAAATGCCATCAGATAAGAGGGCTTTCATATACCTATTATTTGCAGTTCTTTAAGGGGTACTGGCAATATTTTGTTTCCTGAGTTAGATCCTTGTGCTATGGGGTGGTACAGTGTATGAAAATTCACCAAGCTAGACACTAACAATATGTACAATTGTCTGCATACTGTACTTTAATAAACAGAAAGTTTAAAAAGTCATACAGGTATATTATTTCTTTGCCACAAGTTAGCACTACAAGCTGCTTACCAGGATCCAGAGCCCTGTGAAATGGCATGGCCGGGTCCAGGTGCGCAGGAAGGTGGCTCCGGTAAACCTCTCCTGTGGTACTGCCTCGGTGATGGGGGTCAAAAGGGCTGTGGCTCACTACAGGGTCTACCCCAGGGACTGGAGACTTGGCTGGTATGCTTTCCCTCTGGGTAGGAGTCAATGTTGATTTTCTTTCATGATTGATAGATTTGCTAGAAGAAATTGTAACTGGAAAAAAGAGCCAACACCACAATTTCTTAAGAACACTTGCTATTATATTTAACCATTTCTCAACCAGTCAAACACAGACCTATAGTCATATAATATTTTGATCTTCCCTGTCCACTAACCATTTAACATTCATTCTTGCAAAATATGCAAATGTGAAGAGCCAGCAAAAGATTCTGAGGTTTGCAGAAAATTACCACCTTTCATAGTATAGCACCAGCATATTACGACCTCATGTTGATTAAAATGAAGTTCAATACTCTTCTTTACATCCCATTATAAATGATTTTGTTTTCTGTGTGACTTGAACATAATCAATTCTTTTGATCTCACATATATCAAATCTCCACTCCCCCTGTGTTACCCAGCCTCCTTGCTGCCTATCAGTTGCTAAGTTATACAGTAGTTCCCAATCCCCCTTTTTTCTCTTTTGTATCCTAAGATTTCATTTGTCTGCCCATTTGTCACTTAGTAGCTATTTTGGTCATCTATCCAAGTACTGCAGGGCTTATGTATTCAAGTAAGCCTTATTTTACTTCATAATGGTCCCAAAGCACAAGAGTAGTGATGCTGGCAATTCAGATATGCCAAAGAGAAGATGAAGTCTGCTTCCTTTAAGTGAAAAGGTATGTATAGGGAAAAACATGACATTTAGGGTTTGGTACTAACCTCAGTTTCAGGGATCCACTGAGGGTTTTGGAATGTATCCCCTGCAAATAAGTGGGAACTGCTGTACTATTTTCCCTTGCTCTGTACTTTCACAAAGACTCTTATTTTACCTCCTCCCTACTCAGCCTCTTCTTTATAAGACACAGAGGTGAGATGATCCCACCAATGCCTATCATATCCAAACATCACCCTAAACTGTTTTAATAACTGTGGGAAAACACTGCAATATGTAACTCATAACATGCATGGCCCTGACCAATGTGGCTTGGTTGGTTGGGCATCAATGCAAAAATCAACATAGGTTACCAGTTCAATTCCTGGTCAGGGCACATGCCTAGGTTGCAGGTTCAGTCCCCGGTAGGACCCCATGCCAGAGGCAACCTACTGATGTTTCTCTCCCTCCTTCATATATAGTCTTCATCCACAGTTCCTAATTCACAGCTCCCAAAACCACTGGAATTTCCTAAGTGTTAGAGGGATGAAGCTGTCTTTTGGTACGTTAATGAAGTGACTTTTATAAGGCACCTAGGGAACAGGGATGATTGTGAGGAGAACCAACCACGTGGTTAGAAAGTTGGAACTTTCAGCATCATTCACTCCCTGCCCTCCAGGGAGGCTGGAGTTTGAATTCAATTATCAATAACCACTGATTTAATCAATCATGCCTACATAATAAAACCTTCATAAGAAACTAGAAGGACTGTGTTCAGAAAGCTTCCAGGTTGGTGGGCAATGGAGGTGTGGGGAAAGGGGCATGGAAGCTCCACACTCCTTTCCCCATACCTTGCCCTGGGCATCTCTCTCATCTAGCTGCTTCTGTGTTATATCCTTTTAAAATAAACTGGTGATCTAGTAACTAAAATGTTTCTCTGACTTCTGTGAGTCATTCTAGAAAGTATCTGAACCCAGGAGGGGGCCATGGGAACCTCTGATTTATTGCCAGTAGGTCAAAAGCACAGGTAGCACTCTGGACTTGCAACTGGCACCTTGTGTTGGAGGGTGTCTTTAGAACCTCCGACCTGCAGCCAGTAGGTCAGAAGCAGAAGTAAGAGCCTGACTGTTGTCAGGAGGGTGCAAAGTCTTATAGGCTGGACGTGTAACCTGTGAAATCTGATGCTATCTCTGGGTAGGGAGTGTTGGAAATAAGTTGAATTCTGGGACACCCTGCTGAAGTTTGAGCATTGTCCGCTGTGTGGAGAATCTTCCCTGCCTCCCTCCCGCCACACCATGTTGGAAACTGGGTCTCAAAACACCCAAAATAAACACACAAAAATTAAATCTACTATTTTAGCTATTTTAAAATGATTCAGTGGCAAAATACCTCACAATGTTATACAACTGTCATCACTATCTAATTATTACTATTTTGATACTATTAACTTTACCATGATCAAACAAATCTGCCTGTCACAAGCCAGAAACATACTCTAGTTTATTCCATCCCCTTCCCAGGCTCACCCTGCTCACACAGAGAGTGCATTTTCCTTATGCAGGGCAGTTCTTCTTCAAAACTATAGACAAAAGGTTTTGGATTCACCACCCTACCAATAGGCAGGCACTTCCCTTATCTCCTCCTCCACCCTACTACACCTCTCCCTATGCCTAAAACACTTTTCACCTTTAAACTCTCAGTGTCTAGCCAAGAGCCTTCCACATGAGCCTTCAATAGGTACTTCAAAAACATTTAAAATGATAAGTGGATACATTATTAAAGGTCTCATTGTTTCAGGAACCACCTGACAAAAATCTATGTCCCTTACCTTACTGAGGTACACACCAGTAAAACAATAACAGTGCACATTTACTGAGTCCTTTAAACACACCCAGGACTATTCTTTGAAAGTTCCTTAAACATACTACCTCATTTTATTTTCTCATATACACACACTCTAAGACTATACTTATTCTAGAGCATTTCTGGACTCTATCCTACTCTGCACTTGATTAAAACATTGTGTATTTTACTTACAATTATGTCTACTTTTAATTTGGCAGTCCTCCATAGCCTTAGCATCAAGCACAATCTGTGACAATGTGACATTTACTACTTGCCAGGTATGAAAAAGTACAATAAAAATGATTAGATGAGGATACAAGAGTAACATACCATCGGAAGTCCTGTTCATCATGGGCGAGCCTCTGGACATGGTGTTTTGATAACTCACAGGTGTCCGCCGTGCACTGGTGTCATCATAAATCCCAGGGCTCACCTGTGCTTTGGGAGTTTCATGAAGAGTTGACCTAAGAACTGAGGGACCAGAGCTTACCACCGATGTATGGCGGGAACGCACTGGCTCGCCTGCTTTCACATCCTCATATTTTCCCCGTTCTATCACTTTTATGTTCTCTGGTACAATTTCCAGTGGAGGCATTCCACGGGCTAGTTTGCTAGGTCCTGTGATTAAGGATCTGACATTGTGTTTGATGGCAGATTGACCTGAGCTGCTGTCAAACTTTATTGGTGTACCCTAAAGGGAAAGAAACAAATATTACAGGTAGCCCAAAGCACCTAAATATTTTTTTATCTAAGATCTATGTTTGATTAATGGAAATTATAGTTTGCTGTAGTAATCTTTTTTTTCAATTACAATTTACATTCAATATTATTTTGTATTAGTTTCATGTGTACAGCATAGCGGATAGCCCATCATATACTTTACAAAGTGTTCCCCTAATATTTCAAGTACTCATCTGGCACCATACATAATGATTAAAATATTACTAACTGTATTCCTTATGCTGTGATTTATATCCCTGTGACTATTTTTTGACTATCAATTTGTACTTCCTAATCATTTTACTTTTTTCATATAGCCAGCCCCTCTATCCGCTTCCCAGCGGGCAACCCTCAGTTTGTTCTCTGTATCTATGTTTGTTTCTGTTTTGTTTATTTATTTTGTTTTTTAGGTACTACATATAAGTGAAATTGTATGGTATTTGTTTATTTCACTTAGTATAATACCTTCTAAGTCCATCTATGCTTTTACAAATGATAAGCTTTTTTTTTAAATGGTCAAGTAATATTCAATTGTATATATGTGCCATACTTCTTTAAATATATTGTTTTTTTTAGGACAGGGAGAGAAAGAAACATCAATTTATAGTTCCACTTATTATGCATTGATTGGTTTGCTTCTTGTATATGCCGTGACCTGAGATCGGACCCACAGCTTTGGTGTACTGAAATGCTGCTATAACCAAATGAGGTACTCAGCCAGGGCTAGTACCATAACTTTTTTATCAACTCATCTATTTATGGGTACTTGTGTGCTTCCATTTCTTGGCTACTGTAAATAATGCTTCAATGAATATAGGAGTGCATATATTCTTTCAAGTTAGTGTTTTGGGTATTGTAATCTTTATCGTCTATGTGCATGTCTCAATCACAAGCCCACCAATTCTGAGTTGCATCCTTTCCCACATTATACACTCCACATTATGGACACGATAAAAACTAATGATACAGCATACATAACACTTTCATGTTTACTTCCAAAAGATCTGACCTCATAAGAGCTACTTATCATTATTAAAGTGCACTTTTTAAAGTGCTTCGTCTAAAGTAGAATGACTATCAAAAAGAACCAGGATCCCATTACCTGGGAGATGGAACCCTCAATTATGGGCCTTGTGCTCTGGACCACTTCTGGGGTTTTCCGACTTTCCTGAGTTAAAATGTCTTGTCGTGGAATCTCATGAATGGAGCGCCCCATTTCTTTGATGGTGGTGATGCCATCATATGGTTTTCCTTTGGTAATGGCACCTTCGAATGCTCGTATGGGAGGACTCTCCCTCTTAATCTGTTTGGGATATTTAATTCCATCTTCAAAGCTTTCAGTTGTTGCTCTTGGTGTGCCTTTAAAAAAGAATTCAAGATATATGCTTATTAAAACAACACCCACAGTTGCATAACAATGGCACTGAACTGTACAATTAAAAATTGTTAAAAAGAGCCCTGGCTGGTGTGGCTCAGTGGATTGAGTGTCAGCCTCAAAGGGTGAACCAAAGGGTTGCCAGTTCAGTTCCTGGTCAGGGCACAGGCCTGGGTTTCAGGCCAGGTCCCCAGTTGGGGGCGCACAAGAGGCAACCACACAATGATGGTTTTATTTCCTCTCTTTCTCCCTCCCTTCCCCTCTCTCTAAAAATAAATCAATATTTTTAATTGTTAAAATGATAAATTTGTTGCATATCTTTTACCACAATTTAAGAAAACTAATGCCTTTTCACCTTGCAGTTTCTAATCAATTTTCTGTTTATAACAGATCCTTCAATAAATATTCATCAGTCATTTTTTTAGAGTTGTTCAAAATTTAAGACATCATTCCTTACACTCACACATTGGTTCTTATATAGTAAAGATGTCTCTAATTCAACTATTAGGCAACTATCATCTACAAATAAGAGTATACAGCTCAGAAACAGAAGATTTATAATCAAGACTTAAATATCTAACATTTCAAAAGGGAAAATATCTTGAAAGGCAGGTTTCACACACTGCAAGTTAATGTCCAACTCCTCTGCCAGTAAGGCAGTCATGACAGACAGACAGACAAACAAACAAACAAATGGTTACCCTGCATTATGGAACCAGACAGCACAGTCCTTTCTTTTAGGTCAGAATGAGGACTTCCCCTGGGTAATGCTCGGCATATCAGCCCTTTCAAAACAAGAAAGCAATTCAAGCATTAAACACAATGGATATGTCAATTCACATATATTTTATATTATCCTTAGAATATGTATTTATGATAAAAGCTCTATGGAGAAAGGGGTATCATTTTAAACTATGTACAGTGCCATGTGGACACTAGATTTGTTGGAGCGGTCACTTCTTAAATTATGTAAGTGTCTAAGCACTATGCTATATACCTGAAACTAATATAGTACTGAATGTCAATTATAATTTTAAAAAGGGGGGAAGGATTTTTGATCTGTGAACTACTCAGAAGAATGCCATGAAATAAAAGTTGGAAGTATCAAACATGACCACTACATTTTTCTAAATAAAAAATTGACCACAAAAGACATCTATTTTGGGTCAAAAAAGAAAGAGCGAGCCCTGGCCAGGTGGCTAGTTGATTGGACTGTTATCCTGTACACCAAAAGGTTACGGGTTCAATTCCTGGTCAGGACACATGTCTAGGTTGTGGGTTCAATCCTTGGTTGAAGTGTGTATAGGAGGCAACCAATGAGTCAGTCTCTCTCTCTCTCTCTCTCTCTCTCTCTTCCTCCCTCTCTAAAATCAATAAACATATTCTCGGGTGAGGATTTTAAAAAAAGGAAAGAAAGACACTTTCAAAGCTAAATCTAAAATCCCAATGGTTCTTTACCATGGTGAGAGAAAATACAAAGGGACTGAAAATCACTGTTTAGCTTTAGAATATATCTGTGAGAAAAGGAAAACATGAAAAATGAATAACTTAAAAATAGACAAAGCAAACATGAACATCAAAATTAAAGAGTTATAAATAACCTCAAAAAATTTCATGCTGTACAATATATGTACAGGGTGAGGCAAAAGTAGGCTTACAATTGTTCAGATGGAAAATAAATATAAGAATGAACTCTGTGTATGAGCATACTCACAACTTTTGCCCCACCCTGTACTGCTGGTAATTTTGAATCAAGGATTGGAAATAACCACACCCATTTACCCTTAAATAAAGGGGAGTAAGATTATTTTTAAATACAAAGAAAATCCAAAATTAGATAGGACTTCTAAGATTGATAAATCCTTACCCTGGTTTCATCTAGATTAAAATTAAACTATTGAGGCAGGTTAAGATTTAAAGAAAGTCATTAAAAAGAAAAAAGCCACACTATCATTTACTGAATGTATATCATATAATCAGCACAAATTCACCAAGAAAGAGTAAAGTTCTAAATCAGATACATGTCTTTGCACCATCCATTACATCACCTTCTCTGCCTCACAATAAAAACAAAGTTCTCATAATGAATTTCACATTTTTAAACTCTATCTATTTTTATATTATACATATTAACAATATATTAGTATGCTTCATTTCTATATTAATATAAATTCCAGGTAGAAACAACAGTTTGAATATAACCTAACCCAACAATGTAAACTTACTATACAAAATTAAATGTATTTAATTATGTTCTGGAAACCAGATTTTACCCTCTAATGGTGCTGATACAGGAGACTCCCTCATTGGCAATCCTTGTTTTATACTTCCTTCCACTGACTCATAGCTTCTTTTTAAACTGATTTCATGAGCTGTTCTTGGACTCCTTGTCCCTTCTCGGACATTTTTAATATCTGAAGAATACAGAAACAAGACTTGCTCAGACAGAAGTCAAAGCCTATTGTACAGTAAGGAAGTTATTGTAATTTCATAGTCTATCTTATAAAAACAAGAATATAAAAACTAGTCTTAACCTACTAGTCTTAGCATACAATATAAATATGTGCAAATGGTATTTATAAAAATGTCTTTGTTCATTCCAACATATTTACTGAGTTCCAGGCTTAAGCTAGGCTTACACATAAGGTTAACTTTAAGTCTCTTTGCTCATTAAACTTACCCAATAGTGACAGACACAGATAAATTAATAGGCAATTACTATAGAGCGTAATAAGTACTATGAAAAGAGAAGTACAATGTGCTATGAGAATGCCAGAAGGGGAACCTAACACTTTAAGGTACTGATGAGGCTGCTAGAAGTAATATTTAAGCTTAGAACTGAATGATAAATAAGAGTTGCTTAAGTCAAAAGTAAAGGGAGGAAGAGGTGACACAGACCAAGGGGCAATGAACACAAAGACCCCAAGGCAAAACAGAGTATGGCACATTAAAATAACTTAAACTTGGGAGTTAGGGGGTAGAAGGATTGAGCAAAAAGGAAAAAGGACTCATGGACATGGACAACAGTGTGGTGATTGCGGGGGGGCGGGGGGGGGCGGGGGAAGGGATATAAGGGGGATAAATGGCAGTGGAAAAAATATACAATTAAAAATATATTTTAAAAATCCTTAAACTCAGTTAATGGCCCATGTGTACAGTGAATCTAGGAAAAAAGAATGTAGGGCGAGTAAATGCAAGGGGGCTAAAGGGAAAAGTAAAAAGGGCCCTGGCTGGTGTGGCTCAGTAGAGTAAGTGTCGGGCGGATGAACCAGAATCGCCAGTTTCATTGTCAGTCAGGGCACATGCCTGGGTTGCAGGCCAAGTCCCCAGTAGGGGGCACCGGAGAGACAACCATACACTGATGTTTCTCTCCTTATTTTCCTCCCTCCCTTCCCATCTAGAAATAAACAAAATCTTAAAAAAAGAAAAACCTGGGAAGGGAACAATCTGAAGAGATAAACTGGAAGCAGATAGATCATAGAGGGGTGATTAAGCCAAGGTAAGGAGCTTACAATAACCCTAAAGGCAATGGAGAACCAAGCAAGTGACATGACATACAATTCTGACTATGGGTTAATACTGAAGTCAGGGAGATCAGTTAGGCAGCTACTGAGCTTTCTAGATGAAATATGGCGGTAACTCTGGAGAATAAACAAAAATGGAAGGATTCCCAGGACTTTAAGAAAGAGAACAGAAACAAGTTTAAGTGACTGACTGACTGGATGTGGAAAGCTTTAGGAGGAGTCAAAGATGACACTGAGATTTCTGGGTTAGACAATGTACATTAAGTTCTTTCAACAGAAACAAAATGCAAACCAATATATGACAGGATGTTAAAACTATAAAGGAGGAAGGAAATAAGAAAGTTACCACATATTTTGCATCAGGCACTCTGTGCTCACAAATTTTATTTCTTTGTATTTGAGGAGAAAGATAAAACACAGCTAATAACTACTCAGATCACAAAAACATTTGCAAATGAGAACTCAAATCCAGTTCATCACTTGGCTTTTAAACCATAACTGAGTCATTCTTATAAAGTAATATTAATGGAGAAATATAAATTAAGAGTATACCTAAAGAAATGTTTTCATATAGACATTAAAAGAGTTATATTTATGAAGAATTTAAATTCAATACTTTTTCTAGGATTATCAGACTATTACCTACACCCTAATGCTTAACTCATAAAATAAGAATCTTTCTAAAATGAAAGTGGTTCTGTTAAAGTTAACAAAGATTCTTTTCCTAGGCTAAATTGACAGACTGTAGTTCACGTTATATACCATTCACACTACACTATGAGGTTTGCACTGTCACTTTTTATTGACTGCCTCTCTTAGTTTTTCTCAAACATTTCAGGAGAAAGCACTATTATGAACCCTTTTTACAGAGAGGGAATTTGGGCTTAGAGAAGGGAAACTAACTTCCCTAAAGCAAGTATGTGGGGAACCAGACGCAATGTTTTCAGTGTACAGACATAATACTTACTATCATAAGATAAAATGTGTCCACTTTTGCCTTCATAAATAACATGGCCTTTGGATGCAGTCTCTTCTCTGCCTTTCTCAGGACTGCTCTCTTCAATGGGTATTCTAGAAATGGGTCCCTTCACCAAAGCCTCAGCTGGTATGCCAGCCTGGGACAGAGCCGGGGTACCCTGACATCAAATCAAACACAAGTACCAGAAAAGTCACTTGAGTTCCATGGAAATGCAAGCCACTTAGAAAATTTAACCTACCTCGCTGAGTCAGATCAACCCATATCTTTAAAGCAGAGAAAACAAGCATAGGGGAGGAAATAAGACATTAAGTTTTTATGACATTAAATATAAAGAAATATTTTATTTTCATCTTTCAACAATGACACACAAAACCTCTTTAAAATGCTGATAAATACATGAGTTGAATCAGCTTTCTTCCCTACTGGGAATTCAAACTTTTATGAAGGCACTTAGCTGATGAAAAAAATTGTTTTAAGGACTAAAATCATGTAAATATAATAAAGCTTTTTCAAAATTTCTAATAAAAATACATCAATAAATTAAGCTGTAACTTTTAGAGTACCACAACTTTCTCTCATAATGTGATAAGAAGAAGAAAGAACAATTCAATTACCAAACTGTCTGCTCGATTAGAGCTCTAGTCATCAATAAGAGAAGGGTAAGAAAACTCTGATGCCTCCATTTTGTAATGTGGATTCCATTTAGGCCATATCATCTGAATTTTCACCACCATTAAGTCCTTTTCTGGGTTGGTCTTTTTACCTTTCTTTTAAGCAGTAAACCCTTCCTTCAAAGAAAATCATTCATGAAACCTAATATGTAGAATACTTTGTACAACTGAGCTGCCTGGGTTGAAATGAAAGTGGAAAACCCAGACTTACCCCATTCACACATTTAAAGTCCCCAAAATTCTAGACAGGACAATGTGAAATGACATGCTTACAGCAGGAAGAATAAGAAGACCAATATATTTACTCAATTTACCTACTCTGAAAGTATCCATGTTAGACTGATTTGAAATTAAACTGATAAAGACTAGCCTCAGCTGATCTAGTTCATTTTGTCTTCCTACGCACAGTGTGGATACCAGAGCAAAAATGAAAAAGAGAAAATAATGCACACAGACCATTTATTTTTCTTCTGTTTAAATTAAAGTGCTGGCTGATTCTACAAACTAATTTCAGGGGAACATATTTAGTCAAATGTGGAAGGAGAGACCTGAAGAGTTAGTATGTAGCTTTCTAGATCACTGTATGCTATATACTATAAACCGTATCTTAAGGAGTGAACATCGGGGAATCTTGTTAAAATAGAGATTCTGGGTCAACAGGTCTAAAGTGGGGACTGAAATTTCTGCATTATTTTAACAAGCTCCCAGGTAATGCTGATACTCTGCGGCACAAAGTATACTCAGTCAGCAAAGTCTTAGAGCATGGTTCTCAAATGGGTATGCAGCAGAATCCTAGAGGGCTGAATATCCGCATAGCTGGGTCCCATCCCCATGGGTGAGATTTTGGTACATCTGCAGTGGGGCCTCATATGTCTAACAATTTCTCAGGGGACACTGATGCTACTGGTATAGGGACCACACTTTAACAACCACTGTCCTAGGAAAGAGAAACAACAAGGAAGAGGAATAGAAAAGAAAACCTATGACAGGCATAATGTGCAAAAGCACAGGACTCTGTTTATAATCATTTCCCAACACAGAATTTTCCTCTCCTAGATCTATATTAATAAAAAGGCTAAGGCCTGTTTTACACACCAAACTACAATTAACATCTGAGGAAAAGACCTTTCATTGCTCAAAATTAGCAATTTATTTAGCCAAAAAATTGGAAGAAGATTCTTGATTTTTAGTGCATCTATCAATGCCATCCACGCTTCCTAGTTTAGTATTGATTCTAGCAAGGCAGTTCACATACTAAGATTGTGGCCCTTCCTTGTCACAAGAGACAAAAACAAGCAAATAATCTATAATGATTTTCTTCCGATTTCTATTTAAGCTACACATGTGGTAAGAGCTTTGCCAGGAAGACAGTGAGAGCTGAATCAATTAGAACTTGTTTCTTCTGCCAATTTTCAAATAATTGACCTTTTAAATGAACCAAGTGTAGATAATACAGCTTGAGGTCAAAATAATCACATTAATGTCTTTATGCAGTTTACGGATATGGGATTTATCACCACTAAAATCCAGTCCCATAACTCAGAACAATCAACAAATTAATCACAAAACTATAATATATAGCTGGAACAGCCAAAGCTCGAGATTTGACCTCCAGTGTTCACGGTATCTCAGAAATCATTACAACGAACCTGAGTGATTGAGCCCCGTAGGGATGGGATACTTTCCATGGAAATTTTGCTGGTTGGAGTTCCGCGAGTTATACTTCCTTCTTGAGTGGTTCCTGTGGTACCTGAATAAAAAGAAAATTGTTTGCAATTTACATCCCCTGCCCCTGCACAGAAAACAAGCAAACAACAACAAAAAAATCAGCCCCTACTTGGGAGAGGGATAAGGAGAGGGAAACAGCAGCACAAAGAAACAGTTTTTGATTTACTGAGATATACTTTTAAAATAATACTGCAATTACTACAAAGGACTGCTGAAATACAGAATTTCAAAGTTCTTAAATAAATTCGACATGGAAAGAAACCATTAATCTAGAATTTAAAAGCTCTAACTTAAAAAAACCCACCATTAAAACATATCAATTACTTACTTTAATAAACTTATTGGGGACAAAAGTTTAATATTTCTGCCGAACAGCATATTTTTACCTCTGACCACTCCTTCATGTTGTGCCCTGACCAATAAACCCTCAGGTTGTGAATTTTGGCTTCGGGGAGAAAATTCTTCCTGCTTGATGTAGGGCACAGTAGCTATGAAGCAAAGTAAGAGAAAAATGAAGAGATCAAGCACTGAGTTACTGACTATGATGCTACAAATGCAGAAACACTCTGAGTTTTACTCACTGACCTGACTTGGCAGACTCCTGTTGCCGTGGTAGTCCAAGAGAGATAGAGCCCACTGAGGGCTTAGCTGCTTCTTGATTGTAGGAAGCCTGATTATGAGAAGTCAAATAAGTGCCCGGTGTTCCCTAAAAATAATTTTAAAAGACTAAAATAACACTGCCTTTTTACAAGGTCAACTATAAATTATAAATTTAATGCTCACATTTCTGTTTATAAAAATTTACATCTCCACTGCCCAAAATTTGAAGTAGGTATTTGTAAATCAAGGAAATCCTTATACAGTCAGGTAATCTATGCTTATATGGTCAATTAATAAAGTGTCAACTAATATACAATTAATAAAATGGTCAATTTAAAAAATGTCAATCACTCTACACTTATATGGTCAATTAATCTATGTTTACACGATCAATTAACCTATGACAAAGGAGGTAGGAATATCCAATGGAGAAAAGACAGTCTCTTCATAAACTGGACAGATACATGCAAAAAAAAAAAAAAAAAAAAAAGCTGAACTGCCTTCTTACATTGCATTCAAAACTAAACTTAAAATGAATTAAAGACTTAAATGTAAAACTGAAACCGTAAAAGAAAGAAGAAAACCTAGGTAGTAAATTCTTTGATAACAGTCTTAGCAGTAATTTTTTGGATATGTCTCCTCAGGCAAGGGCAACAAAAGCAAAAATGAACAAATGGGACTATGTCAAACCAAAAAGCTTACACAGCAAAGGAAACCATCAACAAAACATCAAAAAAGACAACCTATTCAATGGAAGAAGATATGGCTTTTGTCTGTAATATGTAAAGAACTTCTGCAATCTACTTAACAAAAAGACCCAATAAAAACAGGTAAGACTTAAACAGTCACTTCACAATCAGATGTACAAATAGCCAGTAAGTATATGAAAAACTGCTCAACCTCATTTGCTGCCAGGAAAATGCAAAATAAAACCACAAAAATATTACACACCCATCAGATTGACTAACATTAAAAAAAAATAACTGCCAAGAAATGAAGCAACCTGAAGTAGCATTGCTGGTGGTAGTATAAAACTGTAGAACCACTCTGGGAAAATATAAAGTAAAACATACGTATACCCAGCAATTCCACTGTCAGAATTACATATGAGAAAGGAAAGCATATGTCTATAAAGAACCCAGTACAAAAATATTCCTATCAGTTTTAGTAGCCAAAAACTAGAAACAGTTCAGGTTTCCATCAACAAGGAAATGGATAAACAAACTGGTAAGTTCATACAATGGAGAAGCACTCAGCAATAAACAGGAAGAAACTATTGGTTACACAAAAACCTAGGTATATTCCTAAAACCACTATACTAAGTTAAAGGCAGACACAAAAGAGTATGCACTGTATAATTCAATTTATATGAAGTTATAGAAAAGGCAAAACTAATCTACACTATCAGAAAGCAGAACAGTGGTTGTTTCAGACACTGGAAGAGGTCTGCTTAGAAAAGGGCATGAGAAAACATTCTGATGTGACGGAAATGTTCTACTCAGTATAAACCAACAGGAATGTGGTCACTGGCTATGAACAATAGTCAAAACTGATCAAACCATTAAGACCAGATGATATTTAAAAAAGAAAAGAAATATAGTAGCTAAAGTCAGAATAAACTAGGGCCTGACAATCATCTATAATTTAATATGTAGAGTCTTTATAATAACAAATATTCTTAATATATCAGATTTTCTAGTTACTTGAAAATATTCCATTTTCAATTACACTAAACTTCAGAGTACACGATTAAACCAGATGGTATGCCACGGTCACTCAATCTGGGCATGTAACTTGCACAAACTTTCTCCATGGCATGGAGTGCAGTAATTGCTGCATTTTCTGGGCACTGTTCCTTCATACTTGTTCAAAGATTTTTATTTATTAGGATTCTGACAAATTAGTATGAGAAGGAAGGATAATTTTTACCAAAGCCATATTCAACAGGACAGCTACTGGGAACAGAAGCCATTTTACCTGTGAGATGGAGCCTCCCAGTATAAAAGATGGTTTTTCTGAAGCTACTGTGGTTTTGGATGATGGGATGAGAGGAGGAGGTGGCCTAGTGGGTCGAGTTGTCGGAAGCCGAACCCCTTCAGGGAGGTTAGTTATCACTTGATGTGGAGCAGGCTGGAGGGCTTTTAAAAGGAAAAAAAAGAAAGATTTAAAACAGTCAATTTCCTAGTTTGAAACATTTTACTTATCTTAGTCATTCCTACATTTTTAAATCAAAAATTAAACTATAAATGCAAGATGAAGCCGAGGATGAACATATCTATTTTAAATTTCCCTGACACTTGAATTAAACCTGTATATATATATATTCAGGTCACTAATGGTATTTCCGAAGTTAAAATATTTAACTCCCTGTCAAACCAGAGCTTTCGAAAAAGTTAATGTTCATTTCAAACTGTTTTTGCTCAGCATATGTAAATAGCAAGCTTTAATACCATATTTTGCCATGTATAACATACTCCTGTGTATAATGTGCACCCACGTTTTGTGTGCATTATACACAGGATTGTTATACCCATTATTATGCCCATGGCATGTAATGATCATACCCATGTGTAATGCACATGCTTATTTTTCCCCTCAAAAATTTAGGCAAACAAGTTTTTACCATAGGCAAAATATGGTAATTTTTTTCTCTCTTTCCACCACTCTTTGGACCTTACCATGGAAGCGAGATAAAAGGGCACTCCTTAGGAATACTTGATATCTACTGACATGATTCACAACCAATTATTCGTCCTCTTTGTATCTCATATAATTTGAGAAACATTTACTGATTTTAGCTCTCTCGGACTCTTGAATTTCTGCAGTAAATGAGGGACAATGGAGAGCTCAAGAGTACTTGTACTCTTAAGAGGAAAGCCAGTCAATGTCACAATAGATATGTTGTCAACATAAACTTCCCAGTGGCCCAGTGAATCTCAGTTGAATATAACTAATGATGTAATGCAGAGAAATAAAGTTATTTAAAAACAAACAAACAAGGACAAGTCCTGAAAGAGCCCTTAGTTCACGAGATTAAACCACCCATGTCTAATATCTGTAGGTAGATGGCCAGCAGCCACTGCACAGAGGAACAATATTTACCTGGCGGGACACTAGAGCAAGCTGAGCTCCTATGGGGCTGCGGCAGGACTTTACTGACTTCTCTCCGGGAAAGCCTATACAGTGATGCTGACCTGGCTACGGTACTGCACCTCTGTGCTTCCTGTTCTAGAGCACGTCTGACCTCAGCATGAGGCATAGAGGCGACTGATTTTCCTACAAAAGTTAAAGTTACCAAAATAAGGGAAAAACCCCAAATTAAAAGAGTTAAGTGTGAAAGGACCAAGCCCACACCATCCAGGGGCAGATCCAACTGTATACTGGTATCAAGGCCTAAAATTCCTCCACAGAGAGGTGAAGAAACCCTATAAATCTAAATTTCCTGTGGATACACCATCACTATAGCCTAATAAAATCCTCAGAAATTCAATTATAACTTTTCCCTTCAATAGGAAAAAGAACTTCTCTTTCCTCTCATTAGGAAAATCAAGTGTTTTCACATGCAATAAAGACCATAGCAGGCAAACACCAGATTATCTAGCCATTCTATAAATTCAAGCCCGGCTTGAATTAGAAGTCACATCTCTGAGGATTCCAAATCTTATAATTAGCCTGCTGAAGCCCACTGCTTAATATGCAGAACAATAAATGTAATAAGAAATGGAAGAGGACTTCTGGCCAAGATGGAGGCATAGGTGGGTACACTGTGCCTCCTCGCACAACCAAAATTAAGGACAACAAAAATTTAGAAACAAACAAACAAACAATCAGAACAGACAGAAAATTGAACTGTATGAAAGTCTCAACATCCAGACTGGTAAGAGAGGCGGAGTCGGCGGCCTGTGGAGAGGGGTCGTGGCAGGAAAAAGTGGTGGCTAGCAGACCTGGGCTAGCAGATCTGGTATACTGACCAGATTTGCTCTATCCAGCAAAGCTTTCATTTAGAATGGAAGGGCAGATAAAGTGCTTCTTAGATAAGGTCAAGTTAAAGGAGTTCATTATCACCAAGTCCATATTATATGAAATGTTAAAGGGACTTATCTAAGAAAAAGAAGATAAAAAATATGAACAGTAAAAAGACAGCAAACTCACAGTTATTAACAACCACACCTAAAACAAAAGCAAACTAAGCAAACAACTAGAACAGGAACAGAACCACAGAAATGGAGATCACATGGAGGGATACCAACAGGGGAGTGGGAGGAGAGAGAGGGGGAAAAGTTACAGAGAATAAGTAGCATAGATGGTAAGGAGAAAATAGACAAAGGGAGGGCACTAATAGTATGGGAAATGTAGAAGCTAAAGAACTTATGCCATATGGACATGAACTAAATGGGGGGAATGTGGGTGGGAGGGGGTGTGTAGGGGAGAGGGGAGTGAAGAGGGGTAATGGGACAACTGTAATAGCATAATCAATAAAATATATTTAAAAAATAAAAATAAAAATAAATGGAAGAAGAAGCCTTTCAAAAGATGCAGATCTAATTAATCCAAAAAACCTATCAAAGCTTATAATACTATGAATTTTACTGAAATAATACTAATTACTCCATGGAATTTATCTCCACATAAAAGTATAAAAAAAGTTTAGACATTTAAAGGACATACATGAGACTCATAGTTAATTTTAGAAAATTAAAAAAACATAGAGAAGTGAAATCACCCATAACCCAAACCACTTAGATTTGTGGCATTTTAATGTCTGCCAGAACAAATTCCTGTTCACTTATTATTCTTTGCTTACCTAGTCTTATCTATTTATTCTTTCAGATAAATCTAAATTTAAAATAATTCTGAGTAGTTCCTCCCCAAAGCATCACTGGAATTTTCACTGGACTTGCATTAAATTTATGAATATAGGAGGAGGCTTGACATTTTATAATGAGTTTTCTAATTAAGAAACCTATATATTTTCACATAGATCTTATACATTCTTTGCTAAAAATTGTTTACACTTATTTTATATTTTATTGCTAGGAAAATTACTTTTTTCATATATGAGTTTATAGATATACAGGACAGAAAGATGCAGATATCTGTATTTTAATTTTTTCTTAAAATCTTAACAAATGTTCCCTTCAGCTCTAATAACTTTTCAGTTTACTCTTATTAGGTTTTCTATGTAGGTAACCTTAGCCTGTGAATAAAAAGTCTTCTCTCTTCAAATAGCTAAACCTCTTCTTTCTCTTTTTTTACTGTACTACAGAAAAAATTATAGAAATATCAGCTAACATTTAGTATGTACTATGTGCAGAGCACTGTGTAGTACATGAATTATCTCATTTAGCCCTCATGACTAATTAGATTATTAACACCATTTTACAGATGAGGGAACTGAGGCTCAAAGAATCAAGCCTAACTGCCTAACTAAGGTCACATTACCAGGGATTTTTCAAAAGCAATATAATTCCTGATGCTCACCTCTAAAGCACAATGCACTAATGTCTCTCTGAAGGACTGGGTGTGGAATTTCAGATGCCTCTGGGACATCCATCAGGATAATGGTACTCTTCCTTCTTTGACGTATTAAAATAATTAGTAAGTGTTCTACCACTGAGATTTATGAAATAAACCAACTACAAAATCACTTCTTCCTCTCCGGAGAATTTAACATGATATTGTATTATAAATCAGTGTCTGATTGTTTTGCCATTTCCAATAGATTTATAATTATATGGAAAACTCCACTTTGCCATAGTAGTTGTTAAAGAAAAAGAAACAATCAAAATTTATATGGTTCTAAATACAACTACTTAAATCACTATGTATTCAGAGCTGAAAAAATAAACAAAAACAAAATAAACAAACTAGATTCGGTTGCCTGAAATAATTAACTCTTATTTCAATTAGATTTGGTTAACCTGCTTTAGAAGTGCAATTCTAACTCTATCTCTACATTTGGAAATTTGAATTCCTTCACTATAGAAAAAAGGTTTCAAACTAAAGCAAAGTCAACTTGTGTAAATATTACTGGAAAGTGAAAACAATGCTTCCCTAAAATATTTTTTCAAGCTTTCTATAGATAGAAAGGCTTTATGCTACTTAAAAAGGGCACATTTACAGTAATTATTTGTAGCACTGACATTAAGAGAAAATGAATACAATCAAACAGGTAGACAACAGGTGGTGCCTGTTACTTTTTATAGGAGACCATGAAGGAAAAAATCAAAACCACGGTCCTAATTCAGGTGGATTATACCAGCCTGTTTATATAACCAGTGATGGTTTATATATAAATCCACATTCTCACTTTCTTTCTTTCTTTCTTTTTCTTTTTTTGCTGCAAAAGTCTTTATTGTTTCCATTTGATCCAATGCATGGGAGACAGTTCCAGGGTGGTTAGAAGGGTGACTAGTGGTTTCAGGGAGAGGCTCAGGCAAAAGCCAGATACCAGGGAAATGCAGCTGACCCTTCAAAAGCCTCTGGGCTCCAAAGGCTTCCTAGTCGTGCTTTGCTTGAGGGTGAACCTTTCAAAGAGACACTTGCCCATCCCAGCCTGGAGCCCAGCCAGCCTGTGGATGTTAGTAAGGTGGTTACCCATCTTCTTGATGAGTTTCACCTCTTCATCCAGGAAATGGTTCTTCAGGAAGTCACAGAGAACAGGGTCTGTGCAGGCAGAGCCCAGAACATGCAGATCCAAAAGAGCCTGGTTCAGGTTCTTCTCCAAGGCCAAGGTGGCTTCCATGGCAACCTGAGTTTTATCCCACTAATCTTGGGAAGGCTTCAGCACATCCCGGAAGAGAACGTGGCCGCCGCACTGGTTTTGCAGCCTTAATAAATGCTCGACGCCCTCGTGCTTCTCCTTGGCCAACTCTCAGGAGTGGCCATGCCATGCAGAGACACACTGTCATAGTTGAAACAGAAGCCCAGGTAAGTGTAGGAGGCCTGTAGATGCAGGTTGGCCAGGTGACTGATAGCAGCCTCCACCTCAGGGGAATAATTCTGACAAATGTGGGAGATCATGGTTCTTTGGTAAGTTGGCTGGTCTCAGAGGTTGAGGATGGCTGAGGTGGTTCCAAAGGTGGTGACTAGAAAAGAGGTTGGAGGGTAGGTGGAAAGAAGGGGTGTCCCTAGGTCTGTTCCGTCCAAACCCTGCTGAAGAGACAGATCCCAGGACTGTGGAGGGTACTGCCTCACATTTTCACTATTTTTAACATTCTATAAACTACCCTGTGATGTTGCATTAACAATATTTGTGTCAAACATTCTACATAGATGCAATTTAACTGTGATGTTATTTAGAAGATTATATTTTACAATGAACTATGGGATAGCTATAAACTCAGGAAAGACCTGTTAAATAAATTACTGGATGAACATACCAGGTAGATTATTTAAAACAAAACTTAACCTTGGAATAAAATGTAATCAACTGTCCCAGTTTGTAGAGTAACCTTGAACCAAATTGGTGTCATATTAATAAATACCTTGATGTCATATTAATAAATTAATGTTACTGACCACAGAGAAATGCAGTTCACAGTTTGGAATCTCAGAATTTGGGGCTCTACTCTGTTTTGGTCTTTGCAGCTCCCAATAGAACCCATTTTGTAAAGTAGATCAAGAAAAAATATTGAGGCCCTAAAATAACTATATTACTAACTGAATAATGTTAAACTTTAGCATAAGTTCCACAAACACCATTTGAATATCATTTTTTGTTTTAATTCCTCCTCACAAAATTTATTCTGAATCATTCATGAAAGAAATAAATCAAATCCCTGGCCAAGTGGCTCAACTGGTTGGGGCATTGTCCCATACACCTAAAGGTAGCAGGCTCCATCCCTGGTCAAGGTGCAGACAGGAGACAACCAATTGATGTTTCTTTCTCACATCAATGTTTCTCTCTCAAATCAATAAACATATCCTCGGATGAGGATTTAAAAAGAAAGAAACTGATCAACAAACTTTAATTATCCTATAATTTATCATTCTCATAATGACATTTTCTCGTAACTGGAGTGCTCTTAAGCACATCTGCTAAATCCATTTATATTCTGTGGTTCATTTAATTCGTTCCTTCAACATGTAATTACTGAGTACACATTATGTCAATTATTGAGTTAGGGATTAGGATTCTCTAAATGTAATATACTAAAAACCTGAAAGTTATCAATATTTCTACCTTTACTCAAGAAATATTCATTTAGTTATTTATTATACACCCAGCTTCGGCGGGTATTATGAATGTGGTTCTCATTTTTACTATAATAAAGTTTATGTGTAAAACACTAACAATCTTCTATTTAAAACTCTAACATAAAAGGTTCAGTGCATCATTTATCTACTAACTCATTATTCACGTGCCTGGGGTGGGGAGTCAGCAGGATCAGTTAAATACCATAGTTCTTTTATTACCCTTGAAATGCATGGCATTCTACAGCTAATAGCTGTTATCTATAAAAGGTACTGCAAAGAGTCTTCTGAACCACTGCAAAAAAAACTAAGCCATAATCATAGAAGACCACATCAACCAGAACACATGCACCATCTTCTAACCACACCAGAACTTATTAAAATTTAGAAATCACTCCCTTTCATCTTTGTTTAAAAGAAAAAAGTGTATCATGCACCAACTAAAAAAAGCATGCATAACTCAAATCTGTCACTTGAAATAATAAGTGATGTAAACAATGATAATAGTACCTTCATAGTACCTATTTATAATATATATATGCACATACTAATATACTAATTAGTATGCACTATTATATATTATTTATAAAATAAGGCTGAGCCATGTGTTATTAAACAATACTGAATGTTCATTCTTTCTCATAGGTTGTAATCTCAGCAAAGTAGGTAGGTAGGTAAGTTGCACTTTACAAAGGAGAAAGCTAAAGCTCAGAAAGGTTCAGTGACTTAGCCATGGCTGCACACTGGTAAAAGATGGGGGGAGGGTTAAGTCAGGGTCTGAATGGTTCCACACAGTACACAAAGTTGTCTCTCATCACATCAGAGAATTAGAATATCACCCTGTTCACAGTGATTTGCTTGGAGGACAAGACACTCATACTTTGAAAACTCAGACAAAGAGCATAAAGCATGGCTTTTATACAGTCTTCCAGCATAAAGATGAAATAGCAGAATATTCAATAATACTAACATTACTTAACAATTTAACTGCAATCAATTTATCTGTTTGGAAAAAGTATAATAAAGCAACTGATATGCTGATAAATTCAAAAGCACAAAGGACACTACCTTTGAGTATATAGCTTTGTTTCCTTTCAGGTAAGTTCTTTGTGGTAATAGCTCCACCTACCTTCCCACTCTCTGTTTGGACTTTTGGAGGTGCTACATGGACCTGGAGAACTTCTACATTCCAAATCTATCTGTTCTTGCCTCTGCTGCTGTTCTTCAAGGAGTGCCGATTCATGCATTGCTTTAATGTGCCGCTGGTAGAGGGCATAGCCACTCACTGGGGTTCCAATTGGTATATTACATGGGGTACAGGAAACCTACAGGAAGGAAAAAAATCTAAATATGCCATAACCAAAATAATAATAATTACCATCTGTTGCAACTAATACTTATTTCTGGAATATTACTGCTTGAATTGATTTTGCCATTATTTAATCAAAGCAATCGTCAAGTATAATGTCTACTTCTAACTTATGACAAATCCCTGGTGGCTCAGCCCTGTGTCCTTACCCCTCCCTGTGTCCTCTCACCAGGTGATCATATCCACTCCTGTGGATTTAAAGGTCATCTATATGTTAATGACTCATAAATTTCTATTTCTAAGACATTTTTCTCCAAAGTCCACACTTATAAAAACTACCTACCTAATGACTCCACTTTAGATACTTCAACACTTATATTCAAAACTGAATTTTTCATTTTCTGGACTCAATGCTTCTCCTTCAGTGATCTCCATTTTAGAAAATAGAACCTCAGTAGCTTAAACCAGCACTGACAGTCATCCTTGACTAATCTATTTCTTTACCCCCCAAAACTAATTCATTAACATGTCAATTCTCCAGCTGGAAATTAAATGTTACTTCTTCAGACAGGCCATCCCTAATCATTCAATAGCATACAGGGTGGAGCAAAAGTGGGTTTACAGTTGTGAGTACAGTTGTGAAATAGTTTATTCTTGTATTATTACTTATTCTTATATTATTTCCCATATGAAGAACTGTATATCCACCCTATTTATAATTCCCTCCCCATTTTCCTTCTTATTGTAGCCAGTTCACTTCATTCACAGTACATAGCCCTTATGAGAACCTGCAATTAGATGTTTGTTTTCTTTATTTTGTATCTCACACTTCATGAAAGACCCAAGCTGCTATGTCTAAAACTATTTAAACAGCCTCTTATACAATCCATTATTTCATGGATACAAAACTATCCTGGGAAGAACAGAGAGCTGGCCTCTTATAGAACTTGTTATCTAAAGATTTCCATGTTTTTTTCTGCTACTACAAGTAGAATTTTTTCTCTGAACATGAACACACATAATTTTCTTGCTTTTGTGCTTTGGTTTATATGTAAAAATGGCTCTTCCTCTTTTTGCTATAAAAAGCCAAATGAACTATTCTGGTCTAACCAAAGTATTATTTCCTAAGTGAAATCATCATTAAATGACTCATTGAGATGAAAGCTCTCATTTTAACATTTATAATGATTTTTTTATGTCTTATTATCAAGACCAATCTCTATGTTTTTTGAAGTCACAGACTGTAATATGTATATATTCCAAACAACATTAAAAATGTTGTCTTGAACTGGGCGGACATTCAATAAATATCCACTAGAATAAATCAATGAATAAACAAATGTTTATCTTTTTTGTGAGGCTATCATAAGCACAAAGTTAACTTTTCCCAATTACCAAGGAAAGAAACAAATTTTTATTCTCTGAAATAAAGCAGAAGCTAAAATATAATTAAGTAAAAAAAAATACCCAAGACTGGAATTCATTATCAAAAGATACTCAAGCTTGTAGACATTAAGATGAAATGTAAATAAAACTAGGTTGGAAATTGTATATTGAAATTAGCCACAATCTATATACTTCATTCTAAATATTCAAAACCTAGTTACCTGTTTATTCTTCTACTGTCATCAGGTGGGAAAAAAAGAGCAAAATGTTACTAATATTTATGACTAGAGCACTGTATTTCTCTTGTCCGCCCCCTCCTTGGAAATAACCATGTCAATCAATCATCACAATGAATCTACTTACCCAGCAGATAAATAAACAAAATGGGGTATTATCAGTCTTAAAAAGATGCTGATGTGTTACAACATAGATTAGCCCTGAGGACATTATGCTGAGTGAAATAAACCAGTCATAAAAAGATATTGTATGGTATGTAAAGTAATCAAATTCCTAAAACAGGAAGTACTGTAGAATAGTGGTTACAAGGGGCTGGGTCAGGTGGGAAAAGGTAGTTAATGGTTTAATGGGAACAGAATCTCAGTTTTACAAGACGAAAAAATTTTGGAGATCTGTTTCACAATAATAGGAATATACTTAACACTAATGAACTATACACTTAAAAACAGTTATGATGATAAATTTTAAAAAACATTTTTTGAATTTATTTTTATAGAGAGAGGAAGGAGGGGAGAAAGAGAGGTAGAGAAACATCAGTGCAAGAGAGAAACATAAATCAGCTGCTTCTCATAATGCATTCCCCATCTAGGAACGGAACCTGCAACCTGGGCGTGTGCCCTGACCAAGGACTTGACTCGGCAACCATTTGCTTTGTGTCCTCCTAACCAACTGAGCCACACTGGTCAGAGCTAAGATGATAGATTTTATGTCATGTGATTTTTACCAAAAAAATTTTCTTTTTCAATCAAGAACTACTTAGCCCTTACTGGTGTGGCTCAGTTGGTTAGGGCAACATCCCCTAAAAAGAAAGGCTGCAGGTACAGTTCCCAGTCAGGGCACATGCCTAGGATGCAGGTTCGGTTCCAGTCTGGGTGCATGGGAGAGGCCACTGATTGATGTTTCTCTTTCACATTGATGTTTCTCTACCCTTCTCTCTCCCTCCCTTTTCCTTTCTCTAAAATCAAAGAACAAGTCCATGGGTGAGAATAAAAAAAAAATTAAAAAGTACTCATTAAAGAACAGAAACAATGTCTCTAAAGGTCTTTGTTTTTCAACTTTACTGTTCTTACTCATACTGAAAACTTACCATTGGTGGGATAACAGCAGCTCGATGCTGAAGCTGTGGCAGATCCAGTGGATTTGGTTTCATTTGGGATGACACCAGTATAGATCCAGTGGGGTTTAGCATTGAAGGCTTTGAGTCCATAGGAAACATTCTATGATTGGCAATTATAAAAGGATAAGTTAACATAGTCTTAACTAAGACTTTAAATACAGGGTGGGGCAAAGGTAGGTTTAGAGTTATGAGTTCCTGAAATACAGAGTTTATTCTTGCAGTATTATTTATTATTGTATTATTTGCTATATAAACAACTGTAAACCTGCTTATGCTCCACCATGGATACAATCACCATAATTCCTTCTAACTCAATATGTACACATACATATCACATTAACCTTATAAGATATTTGAATCTATAATGCTAAATTTCCTGGTAAAGAGACCTAATGTTGATTTACAGATTGAAATTTATCTGAATTTAATCATCTGCATCTAACCAACAAAACAGTCTGAGCAAATGCCATCATAACATGTTAGGTACTAATTTACCAACATAGGTTACAAACTAGTTACCTTTACAAAATGGTTTGCAAGCATCAGAATATTTTTAAAATATTTGAGTAAACCACTGCCATTCTAAAACTGAGAATTTCACCCAGAATCCCATACACCTGGTTTCTTATGACAAAATGGAACAAAATGGCAACATGAAACCAGCATTCCTGCATAACAATAACAGGCTGGACCTTCCAGACGGACACGTGCTCCTCTGTGCACCAGTATCTGCCATCTTATACTCCATTGCGATCATTCATTTTCAGTATGTGTACCTGAGCTTGGAACACCCCATATATGGAGAGGGAAAATTATACAATAGTGCCATACATTAACAGACTTGATTATATTTCCCAATGTCAATTATTGGGGGAAGGTCCATTTTAAAAGGTATAAATTGATAAGAAAATTAAAATGTATGAAGAAAACAATTTATATTTTATATAAAAATAAAGATATTAAAGATTTAGAAAATGGAAAGTGTTATTTTGCTAATTTGAAAATAATGTAAAGTTTAGAAATGTCATTCAGAGACTGCCATGTATTTTCAAGGAATTTCTAAATTTCAAGAGGACTGTCATGTTCATCTTGTAGAATGCTCCCTCATTTAAGATAAACTTATACCCTAATTTTTCCTTCATTTATAAATATAGTTACCAAAACCACCAGTGCAAAACATAGATATCTTTATTTTAGATGAGATGTTTCATTAAAGAATGCCTAGAACTTCCAGTCAAGATGGTGGCATAGGTAAATGAGGTACTCAAATCCTCGTACAACCACATCAAAAGTATAACTAAACTACAGAACAACCATCACTCAGAATTGCATGAAATCTGGCTGAATGGAAAACCTACAATGAGGGATTTAAAAAAGAAGCCACATGAGACAAGGAATAGGCTGGTCCCACACTCACATATGTGGCAGTTTAAAATCGGGAGGGATATCTTAGCTATGGAGGTTCCAGTCCCCCCTGAGGAATGAGGTTCAGGCTTCACAATGGACTCCCCAGCCCACAATTCCAGGGCTGGGAAGAGAAGTACCCATAACTTCTGGCTGTGAAAACCAGCAGGGATGGTGGCTGAGTGAGGTAGAAGGCTGCTCCAAGTTTTAGGCAGTTCCTCTTAAAGGGCCCATGTGTGGACTTACATGGACTCACTCCCTCTGAGCTCCAGCACAGGAGCAGCAGTGTAAAAGAAACCAGAGACACATGGGGGAACTAAATTTTCAGATATCAGGCCGGAGGGTGGTGCAGGGAGGGGGAGCGGGGTACAGCAGCTTTTTGCCAGGCCAAAGTGCTGGCAGAAGCCACTGTTCTTTTTCTGAGAACCTCCCCTCATCCAGAGCTAAGAGGTGGGTACCATATCCCCGTCTCCATCAACCTGGTTCACACTGTTTGCCCCACCCTAGTGATTCTCTGAGACCCCACCCCACCCAACTTGCAGGCTCATCCACCCATTTCCAGTGGCGTTTCCATACAGCAGGCATCTCTCTCTTTTTCTAAAATCCTCACCCAAGGATATGTTTGTTCATTTTAGAAAAGAAGAGGGAGGGAGGGGGGGAGGGAGAGAGAGAGAGAAATATTGATCAATTGCTTCCCAACTAGGAACTGATAACACAACCTAGGTATGCACCCTGACTGGGGAGTGAACTGCAACCTTTTGGTGTAAAGGATGATATTTCAACTAAGCCACCTGGCCACAACACACTGGCCTTTCTTCCCTCGTGCTTCGAAATTTTCCTAAAATTCCTCACACAAGCAGCATCTCGCCTCTGCTTGCCCCCAGCCTCTTGCTAACTGGCCCTAGGCCCAGCACTAGCAGCAGCCCTCCTTGGTTCACAGCTTAGACTTTCCTGGGCACCTCCAAGCCCTACACAAGTAGCTTCGGACTGCTCTGTAGCTTGTGCCAGGTGGCCCCCAAAAGGGCACAGGCAGTAACTGACTCCACACTTTCTGGGAGGCCCCACAGGTATTGCATGTGGTGAATAGCTTCAGACCACACCGGGTTACAACTCAACTACCTCCACAAGCAACATACTTAAGGGACGAACTCAGTGAGCAGCAAAACTCCACTGAAGCAAGTCCAGCTCTATGGGGCTGACTCCTGCACAGCAGCCCCTCCACTGTAGTCGCAGCCAGTCCTCACAGCTGATTGGGCTGGGGGTCAATCCCTCCCAATAACACCAACATAAATCAAGGCTCAACTACAACAGGACAGTGCACACAGCCCACACAGGGGTGCACCTGGAGTACACAGCATGTGAGGCTGGGGAGACTGTGTCACTGGGTCCTACAGGACACCTACTACACAAGACCGCTCTGGTAAGTCCAAGAGACATAGCAGCTCTACCTAATACATAGAAACAAGCTCAGGGTAGCAGCCAAAATGCTGCTAAAAAATAGTTAAAAGACAAAGAAACAAATGAAATGAAAAAGAGTATAGGCCCAGGTTGGGCCTATACTCTTTTTGAGAGTATGAAAGAACAAATGAAAGAACAGGAGAAATCTCCAGAAAAAGAACTGAATGAAACGGAGGCAAGACAACTATGAGATATAGAGTTCAAAATAATGGTGATAAGGATGTTCAAGGAAGTTAGTGAGAACTTCCAACAGCATTAAAAAAGACACAGAAACCATAATAGTCATCTGTGGTTTAGTTTGCAACTTTGGCAGCTGAAATCTCCCTTTCTGCTATCATATGGAACGCATGCAGCAACTAATGTAAACAAATATATAATCTTTTTCTTTATAAATTTATTGATTTTATAGCGAAAGAGGAAGGGGGGAAAGAGAGACAGAAACATCAATTTGTTGTCCCACTTATTCATGCATTCATTGATGCATGTTGATTCTTGTATGTGTTCGAACTGGCAAAAATCACCAGTAACCTTGGTGCGTCGAGAGGATGCTCTAACCAACTGAGCTACCCAACCTGGGCCTATACTCTTTTTCATTAAAAAAATAATAATTTGCCCTGGCTGGTGTGGCTCAGTGGATTGAGCTCTGGCCTGAGAACCAAAAGGTTGCTGGTTTGATTCCCAGTCAAGGCACATGCCTGGGTTGCAGGCCAGGTTCCCTGTGGGAGGTGCACGAGAGGCAACCACAGACTGATGTTTCTCTCCCTCTCTTTCTCCCTTACTCCCCGTCTATAAATAAATCTTTTTTTAAAAATGATTACACAATTCTTCTTGGTTAAAAAAAATAAACAGCATCATAAACTAATATTAAAAGCATACACACTACCTTTAACTTGTTGATATTTATACAAGAGTACTTAGCCGGCACCATTCTGTGATATACTCAGTGGTCAACAGAGTGAAGACAGAATAACATTAAAGGAGTGAGTCTCACCTCTGTCTCTCTGGCTCTCCATCCACATCTTCATCAGCACTGCAGGTGGCACTGGAATCATTGTCTGACTGGGGCTCAGGCCTCTGGACACTTATCTGCTGAGCAACTACCAAATCTTCATCTCGAGGCTCTATCTTCTCACTGGCTCTCTCCACATCTCTTTCTTTGGTATCACCTTCACCTTGAGATGGATTGTTTTCTGGCACCCCCATTTCAACATCTACAGAGGCTGCTTTGGTAGTTGTAGGGAGATCAAGAACAGAAGTAACTTCAGCACTTGGTTCCTGATGTTCGATATCCATTGGTTCTGCTGTCTCAACAGTGATGCTGCTATTCACCTGGGTCTCCAAACTTCTATTTTCAGCTGGTTTTGTACTTGGAACTGAAGAGGAGGGAGATGCACTGGGAACAGTTTCAGTGGTACTCTCATGCTCAGCCACAGGGTCATTGTTTCCTCGAGAAGTCAAATTTTCAGTGCTTTCTTCACTGGGCTTCACAGCTTCAACTGGTGAAGGAGAAGGAGCACTTTCTGTATCAGAACTATTTTCAGCACCTTAAAGATAATGATACAGCATAAAAATCTAATAATAAACACATTTCAGGTGGTGACAGAAACCATGCTTGAAAATAGTTGTTTAGGATGAATAATACTCCTTCAATGAACTTACTGAAGTATAACAGCCACTGGGAAAGCCAGTTTTTTACAGAGTATGAAAGAGAAAGATTAAATTATCTTGATCTTCTGAAATTGAAAGTGTAAAATGCTTTTAATAAATGAAATTAATATATATGAAATTTAAAAAATGAAACTAAACAAAACCATTCCCATAAATGGTATCATTCTGGTTTATTTCCACTAGCCTGTTTCTGTGCTTTTCTTTTTACCACGAAAATTTACACCCTAGAACAGCAACTTGGGACAGAAACACAATGCAAGATATATCTGCATTTGTAAGTTTTCTGGTGGCCTCATTAAAATGTGAAAAAGAGACTGATAAAATTAACTTTAATAATATGTTTTATTTATCATTTCAAAACATCATTTAAACATGTAATCAACACAGAAAACTAGTAATAAGATATTTTACCTTTTTTTGGTACTAAGTCTTCAAATTCAAACTCTGATTATAGTTTACATTTTTAACACATCTCAAATTGCACTAGTCAACATTTCAAGACCTCAACAGCTACCACATTGGATAGCAAAGCTCTATAATAATATTACAGAATTTTAATGTAAGGTCACAACACTGATCTTTCTCCACATCACTTGAATAATTTTATAAGTATACTTTTAATGCTTTGATATTTCTAACTAGATATCTCAAACAAATCACAAATTCAATGTTTGACACTGGACTGTATCTGCTCTGAAATCAGGTTCATTTCTAGTGTTTATTAGTCATTAAACAAACCAGAAACTTTGTATTTTTATTTTTTGAAATTGCTTTGGAGAGAGAGGAAGGGTTGGGGAAAGAGAGAGGGAGAGAAACATCAACATGAGAGAGAAACACCAAAGCCTCAACTCAAGTATGCGCTTTGACCAGGAATCGAACACACCACCTCTTTGTTGATGGGACAATGCTCCAACCAACTGAGCCACACCAGACTGGGCACAAACCATAATGCTTTTAAATGTTCCTATCACATGTTCCCATATCTTGCCTAGTCAAGTCTCACAGGTTTTCTTTCTAAAAATATTCCCTGAATCTATCCATTTCTATTCAACTTCACAACTGCCATTCTAGTTCAAATAGGACTTTTCTTCTTGCCTTCCACCTCAGATCATTCTCTAAAATAATGCTTTTTAAAAGCCAAATCTTACCCAGATTTACTCACACTCTCTCCTACCCTTTTCCACCCTTTTTTATTACCTCTTAAAACATTTCAAGGAAACGTCATTGCTCTTAGGATAGAGTCCAAAAATTCTGAGTATAGTCTTCTTACAAGGCCCAGGCTGGTGGGCCCCTGCCAACCTCATATGCTTTAACTTCTATACTTTCCTCAAAAAAGTTAAATTTTGCTACTATGGCTCTTACAACACATAATACTGGTTACAGTTACAATCTTACATTTATTCCCAATTACTTGATTCCTGGCAGAAATAATTTATTTTGCTTATCATTTAAATCCTAGTGACAAGTACTGTGCCTGGCACACAATAGACTCAAATAGTTGCTGAAGCATAAAGTGAATAAAGGGCCATGAATATGTGTTAAATTTACTTCACCTTTCCTCCATTATTGTATTCAATTTGTCACTGTTGTAAATAGTATATAGAAATGTTCACTGGAACATTACATTTTAAAATTATTTTCTTAAACTACAAGACAACATAAAAATTTCAATCTCTCTAAAATTAATATGTACCTCAAATGAGAATCCCAATAGTTTTAAGAAAACTTTCTTAAGCTAGATAAACAAACTTACAGCTTATATGAAAAAGTCCCGCCCTGCATAGCTCAGTGGATTCAGCGTGGGCTGTGAACCAAAGTGTCGCAGATTCGATTCCCAGCCAGGGTACATGCCTGGGTTGCAGGCCATAACCGTCAGCAACCACACATTGATGCTTCTCTCTATCTCCCTCCTTTCCCTCTCTAAAAATAAATAAATAAAATCTTTAAAAAAAAAGAAAAAGTCCCTGAGAAAATCCAAAAAATTTATGAAAAGTACCAGAACAGAGATTTGCTTCTCCAGATGTTCAATCTTATTATAAAGCCAATGTATCACAACATGTTTGAAACTGCCACAATATAGACGAAATAAATCAGTGGTACAGAAGCTAATGTGTAAGCTTAGATCCTAAAGTATATGGGAAATTAGTATACACCAAAAGTGGTATTTCAAATCACTGGGTAAAGAATGACTTATTTAACAAATTAGCTCTCTCTTTGGAAGAAAAAATACAGGTTTCTATCTTGCACTACACATAAAAATAATTCTAAATGGAATAGAGTTTTTAAAACTTTTAGAAAATAACTTAGGATAAATGAGGATAATTTATAGCTGTTTGAAATATTGGGGACAGAAGCAGTGAAAAAATCAAACTACATTTTAATGGAGCTGACATTCTAGTATAAAAATACAATAATAAATAGAAAATATATTTTATTTCTTATATATTTTATTTCAGGAGGTAATAAGTACAGTGAATAAATAAAAAAACAACTGGGGAACCAGTTGGTAAGGAGGTAAAGTGACATTTCAACAGAAGCCTGGAAGTAAATGAGAAAACTGCGCCATGGGCACATTTTGGGGAAGAGCACTCCAGGCAGAGGATTAGCACACACAAAAGCCCCTGAAGTGAGGTTGCTTTGCTCAGGAACAGCAAAGAGAACATAGAAAAGAGCAAGTGATCACCTCACACCTATTAAAATGGCTACTATCAAAAAGATAAGAAATACTGACATTGGCACTTAAGTGTTTGAAGTTTGACTGCCATTTTCAAGATGTCCCATTTGTAGCACTTGGGCCTAAGACGGTCCAAGTGCTATAAATATATGTTGGTTGAATAAATAACTCCATTCAAGTTTAAAGTCTCTGTGCCATGAAAACACTGATGTACTATTTTTTGTTAAAGATTTTACTTGTTTATTTTTAGAAAGAGGGGAAGGGAAGGAGAAAGAGAAGGAGAGAAATATCAGTATGTGGTTGCCTCTTGTGCACCCCCTACTGGGGACCTGGCCCACAACCCAGGCATGTGCCCTGATTGGGAATTACACTATCGACCCTTTGGTTTACAGCCCACGCTCAATCCACTGAGCTACAACCAGCCAGGGCTGCCGTACTATTTTTCTTCATGAAGCAATTCCTAACTAGTCAAATCACTAAACTAAAAATTACACATTTGGGCTAGCAGAAGTCACAATTATATTTAAGATTTTAAGATACCTTCACTGTCTTCTGGATTTTCTTCTTCATTGGAGGCTTCAATATCTTCATCTTCCTGAGCAGAAACAGTGGAGGCTACACTTTCACATTGAGACACATCTCGCTCTTCACGAGGTTTTCGTGAAGTCTAGAGTAAAACATATTAAAGTAAGTTATTTATGATTTAAACAACAAAATAAAATTACATTTGAAATCACAGAGAACACTAATATACACACTCTAAAAGAGAATGCTGCATGTTTGACAGCTGCTCTGATTAAAGTTCTCTAGGACAAGGGAAGCCCAACCTCCCAGCTTTAGACTAGTATGTGGGCCAGGCCGTTAGGAACCCAGTCACACAGCAGGAGGTGGGCTTGAATGTAATGCACTTGAATCACCCTGAAACCACCCCCTCACCCCTAGTCTATGGAAAAACTGTCTTCCACAAAACTAGTCCTTGGTGCCAAAAAGGCTGGAGACTGCTGCTCTAGGGAACCACTAACTGGTCCTTTGTGTAAATGAACTGCTTTCATCAAGTTGATCAAAAGTAACATCTGAACCATTTTTAAATTACCACTACACATGAGCAAATAGCCCCAAATCACAAAACTCCTTTACTCCTCTCCCTATTAATGTATTGTTCTAATAAAAATAATAAGTTAAAATGTGGAATCTTCACAAACAATAATCTATATCTCTAAGCATTTTCTTATCTATGAAAACTAGAGACATTTATTGAAGATATTAGATATCCTGTACATAGGACAATGACACCTCAGTATCCTTAAAGTAACCATCTTGGGACCTCACACAGTTCTCCCAATTGCCATCAGTTGTCCCGTCATATTTTCCTGTATCTCACCAACAGTCTGAAATCTCTTCCCTTTCAAGGTGATTTTAGTTTTGGGAAAAGCCAGAAGTCACAGGGTTCCAAATCTGGGCTGCAGGGAGCCTGAGTCACCTGGGTGAGTTGATGTTTCAACAAAAAATCCTGCATGAAAAGTGATGCCCGAGCAGGTGCATTGTCGTGAAGAAGCTGCCAATTACCAGCTGCCCATAGCTGTGACCTTCTGAATCATCCATATAGTTTCCATGGAGGAATGTTCAAGCTTAATGCAAAATCTGATGCAGATTCATTGCTCTATCGGCACAGTCATTTTGAATGCTACAGCCAGACAGTACACATGCTCACTTGACAGCATCTATCACCCCCCTGACTAGTACATGAAGTCATCATTGTTCATACATGTGCATTCTAGTACATTCTCCTTGGCTGCCAGACTACGTTGATGTTGTGCAAATCATTCTCATTATATTAACAATGGCTGGACTTTTTCTGGACAGAACTCATATATCTTCCACTGACTCTGAACAGACACTAGACATTTCGTTGTTTTTCCAACATCTTTTTTAAAAGACAAGACACTCTAGACCAATAAATGAAGCCTACTGCCCTATTTCAGCTGTAATTAAAATGATCAGGCTCTGGCTGGTATGGCTCTGTTGGTTGGAGCATAGTCCCATGAACCGAAAGGCTGCAGGTTCCATTCCCGTTCAGGGTGCATGTCTTAAGCTGCAGGTTTGGCCTCTGGTCCAGGAGTGTATGAGAAGCAATCCATTGATGTTTCTCTCTAACACAGATGTTTCTCTCACCCCCTCCCCCACTCTGTAAAATCGGTAAGCATGTCCAGGTGAGGATTAAAACAAACAAACAAACAAACAGTATAAAATGATTACAACAGCCCTGGCCTAGTAGCTCAGTTGGTCAGATCATCATCCCAATATGCCAAGGCTGTGGCTTCGATCTCCAGTCAGGGTACATGCAAGTACCCTGAATAAATAAGTGGAACAACAAACTGATGTTTCTCCCTTTCTCTAAAATCAATCAATCAATAAATAAAAAGAACAAGACATTTTAAAGACCTTTGTGATGGTAATTTCATGTATCAGCTTGGTTGGGCCATAGTACCCAGATATGTGGTCGAACATTTGGATGTTTTTGTGCACATGTTTTTTGAATGAAATTAGCATGTAAATCAATAGGCTTCTGAGTTAAGCAGATTACCTTCCATAACTCGGGTGAGCCTTTACTCTTAACAGAACTAAGACTGACAGCTCCCTTCACCCTACTCTCTAGTACATACACACTACAGCAAGAAGGAAATCTGCCAGCAGACTGCTTTTGTACTCCAACTGCAAGTCTTTTGAGTATTCATTCTATCAGTCTATCCCATAGGACTTTGTACACGCTGAGCCTCCAAAATCATGAACCAATTTATTAAAATAAATCAGTCTCACTCCCACTTCGTTTCTCCTGCTTTGCAATACACCACGCCGCTCCCTGTTGGTTCTGCTTCTCTGAAGAGCCCTGGCTGATAATACAAAGTATATCTTTTAAAAACATGTCTGATTCATTCTTTGATTTTTTCCCCCAAACCATTTCAATGGTTTTGAAGTCAAGTCTCTCCTCAGATTTTTTTGTTGTTAGTTTATGTTTTAGTTGCTACAGCACACTTTTTAACAGAGCTTGCATTTGTTATTAACCTAAAACCTCTTTTGTATGTAACTTTTTAAATCAATGTTATACTTCATGTACTCTTACTATAGCTCAAATCTTAATCAGTTTAAGCATATGCATTCTTGTTACCTAATATATCATTCTTATTTTTCTTCTTAGTTTTTATTATGGAAATAGAAAAACACATCCAGAAGTTAGGGGCAAATCCTGTTTCATCTACACTCAACCCACTTTCCACCATCCCCATTCTGCATTGATTTATTGTTAAGCAAATCTCAGACATATTACATGAACATATTAATAATGTAAAATATAACTTGCAAGAATGGCTCATCTCTAGAAGTAGTTGCATTTCAAAAGTAACACTGACAAAGGTATTGACAAACCAAATATACTGACAAACAGTCTTCTTAGAAAATATTTCAGAATGTCAAATCATTCAGACCAGATGAACATAGTTAAGCTATTTGTATTTCTCAAACATGTTTATGATTAAATTACAAAAGTAACAACTGGTAAGAATGCTATTAAACAAAGTGTATTTTATACCTCCATCTTACTCAGATTTTGTTAATCTTGTGTTTCATTAAAAAAATTCCTAGCTCTGGCTGGCGTAGCTCAGTGGATTGAGCATGGTCTGCAAATTAAAATGTCGCAGGTTCGATTCCCAGTCAGGGTACATGCCTAGGTTGCAGGCCATGACTCCCAGCAACCACACATTGATGTTTCTCTCTCTCTCTTTCTCCCTCCCTTCCCTCTCTAAAAAATAAATAAATAAAACCTAAAAAAAAATTCCTACAAGGAATATACCCATTTAGTATTTCTAATTCTAAAAGATGGCACTAAACAGAGAAATTACATCAGTAAAAGTTCTGTTCTTCTCTCATTGTATTCTCGTTGGTAGAATTTGTCCTCACTGTATTTTTTATATGAGTTTGTTAAGCAACTCTCTACCTGATATGCAAAAGCTTATGTTGAGTTGTCAATTATTATAGTTTTCAAAGATCTCTTCCAAGGATATTGAAGTCGTTTACATAGTTTTCTTGTACAGAAACACAATGTTTGTGGAAAAACTGGTGCTCCATTCTCTGTGCCAGCCTTTTCTTTGCTGTCTCTTGAGTTGGTTCAGTGACCCTATCATGCTTCCTAGTACTCCACTCTCTCTGGGACTGTGGCTTTTCTGAAGAACCTACCTGCCCTGAGGGACAGACCCAAGGCATTCTACCATTCTTAATGATTCTCATACTTTTTGGTTTAAGAACATCACACGCCTTGAGAGTATTCAAGACCCTTGCCCTGGCCAGTGTGGCTCAGATGGTTGTAGTGTCGTCCCGTAGACCAAAGGGTTTCAAGTTCCACTCCTGATCAGGACACATACCCAGGGTATGGGGTTTGATCCCTGGTTGAGGCATTTATGAGAAGGTAAGCAACTAATGTTTCTTTCTTGCTTGCTTGCTCTCTCTCTGAAAGCAATGAAAAAATATCCCCACATGAGGATAAAAAAATTTTTTTTAAAGTATTCAAGACCCTAAAGAGTTTTTCTTCAATATAAATATATATTGATATTTACTACATTTGAAATAAAAAATGAGAAACATTTAAAATATTAATTTGTTTAAAAATAACAATAAACACATTGCATGTCACCATAAAGAATATATTTTAAATAAAAAAACTACTTTCCAGTTGGCCTTTTATAACCAAGTGGTGGTATTTTCACATTACTGAGGCTACTGAGCTATTTTCCAGGGCACTGCTAAAGCAAGAGAAATCCTTGCTGTATGTTTTATAATTTGGACACCATTACAGTATCTTTTGTGTCCGTCTTGTAACAATTCCTGATATTCAGCAAACTTTTTTATATTTTTCCTTCCTTGTACATTATTCTTACATATTTTTTACTTCAAAAGAATGACACCTTTATACCTGTTTCATAGCCACTGGATGGTAATTGCTTAAGATAATTATTATAGTATTCTAAATAGAACTATATTATTTTGAATTCAAATAAATTTATATGCTGATAACACTTAAAAAATTACTTTCCAAAACAAAACAATAACTTAGAGAAAAAGTAGCATTGTTTTTGGAAATCTCTAATGTCTGCCTTACTAGGAAACAGCACAACTCTCAAATGTGCTTCTACATGTAATCTAATCTGTGGAGATATTACTGCTTTGATTAAAGGAATTTTAAGCGTTCTGACCTCACAGAGATATGTAGTTTGAAAATGAAAGCATATTTTAATAGTGTTTTCAGATGAGTGTGAATGCTATTCTTTAATATTGCACCAAAACTTGGCAAGCAGCCATTTCTCAAAACTTAGCTGCAATGTGAAATCCAAAAACATGTCCATACATTTTTATACTCTATTAAAAACCATTCATTCATCTTGCACTTCAGTGTATTAAACATTCCATGAATCTGATATCCATTGTGACATCATGAACTGATCTCATTTGGAAAATACTGAGTAAGGCAGATTTTTATAATTAAAAGTAACACATTACTAATTATTACCACTGAGCTCATGAGAGAAATCTGAGTATTTGGAATATGTTAAGTTCATGGTGAGAGATACGCAGTCTCCAAAATTCTAATTTTTGTTTGAAAGCTCAAAAGTTAAAAGTGGCAACAAATAGTATTGGTTGTTTTCTATGAAAAGGCAAATTCATTCATTTTTAAGACAACATCTTCAAAATATCCAGTCTGAAAAACCATAGTTTGCCTGTCATTCTTTCAACTAAAAATGACATTCCATGAAAAATGAGAGGCTTGGAACTCAATTTTCAGAAGTGCTTTTCCTTGAGAAAGCCATCATACTTTGGTAGCGAGTAGAAGGGCTTTATGTGCACTTCTCATTTCACCACGCAGATATATATGTACTCAATGGTCAAGATGTATTTAGTAAAGCTAATTTTTATTGCTTCATCAAGAACATTCTTTAAGTGTACTTTATTGATTTTACTACTACAGTTACCCCATTTTTTTCTCTCCCCTTTATTACCCTTCGCCCTGCACCCCACCTCTCACCAGTGTAACCCCCCGCTCTTAGGACACGTTCATGGGTGACACATTCAGTTCTGTGGCTTCTCCATTTCCGATCCTATTCTTAATCTCCCCTTACTTTCTACCTACCACTTATGCTTCTTATTCCCTGTACATTTTCCTCCATTCTTCCTCTTCCCCCTCTCCGCTGATAACCCCCCATGTGATCTCTATTTCTGTGAATCTGTTCCTATTCTAGCTGTTTGCTTAGTGTATGTTTTTTTACATTCAGTTGTTGATAGTTATGAGTTTGTTGTCACTATACTCTTCATATTTTTTATCATCTTCTTTTACGTAGATGTAGCTTTAACATTTCATATAGTAAGGGTGTGGTGATGGTGAACTTCTTTAACTTGACCTTATCTGGGAAGCACTTTATCTGCCCTGCCATTCTAAACGACAGCTTTGCTGGATACAGTAATCTTGGATGTAGGTCCTTGCCTTTCATGACTTGGAATACTTCTTTCCAGCCCCTTCTTGCCTGCAAGATCTCTTTTGGAGAAATCAGCTGACAGTCTTATGGAAACTCCTTTGTAGGTACCTCTTTCCTTTCCTCTTGCTGCTTTTAAGATTTTCTCCTTATCTTTAATCCTGGGTTATTTAATTATGGTATGTCTTGTGTTCCTCCTTGGGTCCAATTTCTTTGGGACTCTCTGGGCTTCCCAGACTTCCTAGAAGCTTATTTCCTTTGCCAGATTGCGGAAACCTCCCTTTGTTACTTTTTTTTGTTGTTGTTGTTCATTATTTTTTTTTATTTTAATCATTGTTCAAGTACAGTTTTCTCCCTTTCACTCCCATTCCAGCCCACCCACCCAACCCTCCCCACTTCCCTCCCATTACCACCCTTCCCCTAGTTTTTGCCCATGTGTTCTTTAAATTTGTTCCTGTAAACCCTTCCCATTCTCCCCTGAAATTCCCTCTTCTCTCCCCTTGGTCACTGTCAGCCTGTCCTCTATTTCAGTGTCTTTGGTTATATTTTGCTTGTTTCTTTGTTTTGTTATTTAGGTTCATGTTAAAGGTGAGATCATATGATATTTGTCTTTCACTCATATAAAGTTTCAATTTCTTCCTCTTCCTCGTCTTCTGGCACCCCTATGATTTGGATGTTGAAACATTTAAAGTTGTCCCAGAGGTTCCTAAGCCTCTCCTCATTTTTCTGAATTCTTGTTTCTTCATTCTGTTCTGGTTGAATGTTTATTTCTTCCTTCTAGTCCAAATCATTGATTTGAGTCCTGGTTTCCTTCCCTGCACTGTTGGTTCCCTGTACATTTTCGTTTATTGCAGGTTTCATAGCCTTCATTTCTTCCTCTATTTTGTGTTTGTACTCAATCATTTCTGTGTGCATTGTAATTACCAATGTTTTGAACTCTGCATCTGATAGTTTGGCTATCTCCTCATTGCTTAGCTCTCTTCCTGAAGTTTTGATCTGTTCTTTCATTTGGGCCTTATGGCTTTGTCTCAATGCACCTGTTACCTTGTAAGGGGCAGAGCCTTAGGTATTCTCCAGGGTGGGGCAACCCACTCCCCTGTGTCATGGTGCTGTATGTGGGGGAGGGGTCAGAGAGGAAACAATGCTGCTTGCTCTGCTCTTACCCCATTTTCAGTCATTTCCTCTGCTACCCACAAGCAAATTGGGCCCTTCTGGCGCTGATTCCTAGGTGGGTAGGTTTGTGTACATTCTAGGATCCTGTGGGTCTCTCCAACAAACTCTCCTTTGAGGCTAGGAGTTTATCCCACTGCCACACCCCCCACAGGATTTTATAGCAAGAGGTTTTGAGGCTCTATAGTTTCCTGCACTGGAACCCTGGCTTGTGTGGTCTGTCTTGTTGCCCAGCTGTTCCACCTGGCTTATCTGCACACAAATGTAGGATCTGTAGGTCCACCAGCTGCCACCTCACCTGGTCCACTGCCTTGCCGCATGTCCTCTCTATCCCAACTTCCTTCTCCACCCTGCCTACCAGCCTGGATGAATGTTTCTTCTTTAACTCCTTGGTTACTGGACTTCCATACAGTTCAATTTTCTGACAATTCTGGTTGTGTTTTGTTTTTAAATGTGCTGTTGCCCTTCTTCTAGTTGTGCAAGGAAGCAATGCCTATCTACCTACGCTTCCATCTTGGCCGGAAGTCCATCAAGAACATTCTTAAGTTAGACTAGCTTAAAAAAAAAATGCAAATACTTGGAGCTAAGAATAAGTTGAGTACTTAGTACAATGGTGTCCTGGTTTCAACCATCAATGCAAATGTCAATATAGTGTTAAAAATAAATAACATCTTAAGATTTTATGAAAACAGTCTTGACATCATAGAACCCTCAAAGAGCCCTACAGACTCTGAGAGCACTGAAGTTTCCCTGTTAAGAAAGTTTCAATAATCTTATACTTTCTGGTTTTTACCATTTATCCCATGTAACCTTTCTAGGAAAATGTTTTGTAATATGTTAATCAACTCATTCAACATTGTCAAAAGCATTCCAACTCTAGTTTTCAATTCAAACTCCAAAATGCATCTATTATTGAAATCCAATTTACAATAATTCAAGAGTACTGAATTCGCATTATTACTAACCAAGATTTTATTCCTTTGGTCATAAATAAACAGCCAACTTGTGCTAAGAAACTATTTTTTACAGGTAAATACAATAAATAAAAATATAAGCTACACAAGTTTCTCTCAAAACCAAACTTTAAAGCTCAAAAAAAAAAACTTTAGGCAAAAAAATTGTAAGTAAAAGATTCACCATCCTAATATACTCACTTTCTGTTTATGCTGCTGCAAAAGATTGTCAAGATTGTGTCTCCTTTTATAGTTAAAATAGAAGTTTTTACACTGAGCTTCACTTTTAGTTCCCACCATTTTGGCAATTGCTGCCCAGTTACGACCATGTTCTACTAGACCTGTATTTTAAAAAAGACCAAATGTTAATGAACAGTAACCCACTAAAGCAAACAAAAGAAATAACAAAATCAGCCTAATCACTGTATTCACAATCATTAACAGTAAAAGTGTTTTTAATTATTTATTGATATAGTTCAGTACTTACTGAAATATGTATTGATAGAAAACTCGGTAACAGTTCTATTTTTCTACCCAAATTAAAACATGTTCATTAATGAAAAGATTCAATCTTATCTTTATGTATCTCCCAGAGGGCTAGGACAATGCTGGACCCATAGCAATGGTTCAAACACTTGTAAATTGATTAAGGTACTCTAAATCTTTGAAAACAGTGTATCAAGTTACTAATGTAATCAAATATAAGTGATTAACAAAGATATATACAGGGTGGAGTAAAAGTAGGTTTACATTTGTTCATACAAAAATAATACAATCATTAAATAATAATGCAAGAATAAACTTTTGCATACTCAAAACTGTAAGCTTACTTTTGCCCCACACTATATGAGTGAGAGAGAGAGAGTGTGTGTGTATGCCTCCACAGATAATCAGCATGACTTCAGTTCATTCACAATCATGGAATGCCCTCAAAAAATTAAACCAGTTTAAAAACACCTATTGTAGGAGAATGCATCACAAACCCTATGGCACATGATACTTCTTTCATCAAATAATACATATATGCGCACGCACACACATATGGGCAAGGAACATGGGTATATAAATGCATACATACATACATAAGAGCTATACAGCCAAAGATATACTTTAGATACAGATGAACCTAAGTAAAAACTTCCAGTTTTTCAAGGTTAACACCCATAGCTTCCTTAATAATTGAAAGATCACTCCTAAATCTTGCTCAACACATGAGTAAGAGATAAAAAGAATGGTGACTAAACAGTCATATATAAATATAAGTACCTGAAAAAGATTATGATATAGCCAATATCTACTTATTTCACTATGACATTTTGATGATCAGCCAAGAATAAATGTGAATCTTTTAAAAAGTTATACATATAATCATGAGAGATCACAAATTTTCTAATCATGACAAGTTTCAAATAAAAGAACTGCTGTAATTTTGGTAAAGTTGGTTTATATGATTCTGAAGTATATCACTCACTACCCGCTTAACAGAAAGTAAGTCTAAAATATGTCACTAAAAGTCAAGCTATTTATAATAACTTCTCTTTAGAACTATAATATAAATGCTTACCCCCCCCAAAATCAGGTCATCTTTCTCAAAATTATTTTATTTAAAAAGTAAATTATTTATTTATAACCCAATTTATCCTATTAGAAATTTTAGTTCATTAGAAATTTTTATATTACATTAATAAGCAACAGCAACAACAAGATACATAATGTTCCAGGATAAGATCAAGGGCACACAGCTATGAAGTGGCAGAGACAGGATTCAACCTTTTGTCTGTCTGGTCACAAAGTCCATGCTCTCTTCTCTGAACTGCAGTGTAATTTCTTAGTAGTTTATAATCAAATGCCTTACCAAGTGGAAACTAAAAAAATATTTACCACTCTAGTGAATGAAACTTTTTAAGTAACAGAAATACAGACTTTTTCTATGAAAACCTTCCAAAACAACTGTAACAGCATTTAATCACAACTATTCTGGAAAAGTGAAAATAGCCTACTTGTTCTCTAAGGAAATGAGAACCTTAAATCCCTCAAAAGTGGGCCTCTTCAAGAAGGCACACCTTGGGTACCTTACAAGATACAACATGGTAAAAAAAAAACTTGGTAAGTTTACCTCTAAATTCTATTTATCATTGTGGAAAAACTATTTTGTTATTAAAAAATTAGCACTATCTCACTCATTATTAATAATCCTAAAACAAACAAGCAAAAAAACCCCAAAGGAATCTGAACTATCACTTACCTTTCTTAGCAACTTCCATTTCTTCTTCTGTCCATCGAGAGGTTTCTACAGGCTCTGTAGAAACTAAAGAGAAATAACCCAGTAAGAGAGAGAAAAATTAAGCTAATTCCTTCATTCATAGATTATATGGCACCAACAACATAATCTATAACCTATTTATGTGACATAAAGCCTGTTTAAAGCATTCGGTTAAACAACTATGGAAATAGGATGGTATCAGCTTCTTCCCCCATCAAATTAAAGGGGAAATTTCAACACATTGGTGATCCTTCTCACTGTTTTTTAAAGTTCAGCCCTTATCTACATGTTTGAACACATAGACACGTGAACCATTACTTTATTTTCTAAGAAGTCCCATCTCACTCAGTGCCTTCCTACTTACTAGAGTCCACCTTCCTCTCCTGAAGTGTCAAAGAAAGGAACAGTACTCCACCTTCTGATCCAGGAATAGTTCTCTCCTCCTCTCTGATTCCTCTATCTCTCCCAACTTTTGGAAGCTCTTTTTTTAAAATCCTCACCCGAGGATATATTTACTTTTTTTTGTTTTGTTTTTACAGATAGAGACGGGCATCAATGTGATAGAGAAACATTGATCAGTTGCCTCCTGAATGTGCTCCAACCAGGGATGGTACCTACAACCGTTTGTTGTATGAGACGACACTCTGAACAACTGGACCACTCGGCCAGAGCTTGGAGGCTATTATGTTCACCCCTAGTGCCTGACATCTAGTAAACACAGATGGATCATGACCCGAACACTTTCTCTTTTACTTTAGAAAGAAAATTGGGACAATCAGGCCTGAAATGAGCTTCTGCTATATTCCCCTTCTCAACTAATAGTACTACAATCCACCTAGTCACTTGAAATTATTAACAGGATCCTCAGTGTAATTTTTGAATCCTTCCTTCCATTTACCAATCACATCCAATAACTGTGTCAATTCCAATCTGAAAGCTGGTCCCTCTTCTACCTCCACAGCTGTCATCAGTTATCTGTCTAAACACTGGCCTAATCAAAGTGCTCCTCTATTTAAAAATATTTGTAAGCTCCCTCTTCATTAGCAAAGCAGGAGTGAGTTCAAATACAGCCATTTGTAATCTCCCCCATCTGCTTGTCCAGTTATTTCCGCACATCATTCTTACCATTCTTAAAAAAAACAGAACTTGTGTTTTTTTCCATACTTAATGTTATAGTGAAAGTGGTAACACTGAATGACCAAATGGTGGTATTCATCATTAACATAATCCTAGAGAGGAAAATGCTTGGACTCTTAGACCCAATATTCCCTTGTCTAAGAATTTATTCCTATGAAAAACAATTTAATGAAAGGAAAATGCTACGTAAAATTTTTTTTAATTACAGTACTATCTCTCTGGCTGGTGTGGCTCGGTGGATTGAGTGCTGGCCTGCAAACCAAAGGGTCATCAGTTCAATTCCCAGTTGGGGCATGTGCCTGGGTTGTGGGCCAGGTCCCCAACAGGGGGCGTGCGAGAGGCAACTGATTGATGTATCTCTCCCACATCAATGTCTCTCTCCCTCCCTTTCTCCCTCCCTTTTCCTCTCTCTAGGAAGTAAATAAAACTTTAAATAAATAAATGGTATCTTTTAAAAAATTACTGTGCTATATATAAAGTTCAAGAGGAAGGGAGGGGATAGCCTTGTCACTCAGCAATAGAGAACTATTCAGGAAATTGTGCCTCAGGGGACAGCACAATGTCAATATTTCACAGCCATCAAAAAAGTAAAATTGGAGATCGTTTAGAAACCAGAAAATATTCATGATATATGCCAAGTGAAAACATCAGAAAATAAAGTAGCATGTATACTAGGATTATAAATGAGTCAAAAGAAATATAGGTCCATTAGAGTAGCCAAAATTGGGACTGTTGTCCTTTTACGAAAGACTTTCATATAAAAAGTTTGGAAAATGTAAAGGCCTGACTTGAAAATTATTTCTAGGTCACAGGTGGCAAACCCAAGGCACCTGGGATGAATACAGCCCTCCACCTTGTTTTATCCAGCCTGGCACTTGGTTTCTAGCCGGCAGCAGCGCCGAGCTCCTTGCCCCTAGTTAAGGAGTAGTTACATTTGTACGGCCCTAAAATAACATCTGGCCCATTGAAGGCAACCATGAGGCTGATGTAGCCCCCAGTGAAAATGAGTTTGAAACCCCTGTTCTAGGTTGTTAGTTTCAGAGGTCCCTCCTGCCCCACCCTAGCACTGAAACAGAATCCCAAACAAACAGTATAGCCTGCTCACTCCAATCTGACCACTCACTGGGTTCTGGTGGCGGTGGCAGAGGTGGAGGAGGTTCCTCTGTGGCTGCTGCAGCTGCAGCACTGGCAGCAGCAGCTTCATTTGTCATGGACCTGGTGATGCGGCCCTTTCGGCGGCCTTGACTATTGGCAGTCTTTCGCCCCCGTGGTATAGCCTGCTCTCTTTCCTCAGTTTCTTCTGCTGTACCTTCTGTCTTGTCCTTTTCCTTGGTATTTTCTCTGGATACAAAAGCAAATAAAAATTTTGTGTGATTTAAAGTATAAATATACTGAAGGAGGCAGCTTTGAAAATTCTTTAAATACAAATTGAATAAAAATAACCAATCCCTTAGTTACTAAAACAAAATTTATGAAAAATTCTGTCATGCCCCAATTTTGAGGAGTTGATTCATTCAAATTAAGATATTTCACAAAGGCTTGTTTTATTCATTAATGGACTTAAAATTTAAAAACATTTCAAATCACCTCACTTGGGTACAAGAACACTCTCTCCCAGGAAGTAATGAATGGCTACAGAAAACCCTTAACACCTACACTCCAGAAGCAATGGGGTACACCCAAAGGCAGGACTTCTAAATCTCTGGTCTCTGCTCCAACATAAGCTTTCTGCTTTGTGTAATGAAGAATCTGAAATGGATTCTCTCCATGACAGATACCCATTCTGCAACAATAATCTATAATATTGTTTTATTAAAGAAGGCTCAATATTCTCAATGGGGCAGTTTGGCCTAGTAGTTAGGAAAACGGCCTCTGGAACCAGACTGCCTGGGTTCATACAGAGGTCTGTGTGATGACTAGCCCCGTCATGATTTTGGACAAGCAACCTTACCTCTGTGAACCTCAGTTTTCCTCATCTGTAAAGTGAGGATAATAATACTATATCTCATAGGGCCATTGTGAGAATTAAGGAAGTAATTTCTGTAAAATGCTTGGAATAGGGCCCAGAACATAGTAAGCACTGTAAAAGCTAAACCTCCTTCTGGCTATAAAGTGCTTATCATAGTCTCAGGCACTTAGGAAAAACTCAGTAAGTGAACATTACTATTAATAGCAACAGTATTACATGTACTAGTGGAAAACCATTCTTTGCACTACTTATCTCCCAGGGTTGTTATATTTAAATGTAAGGTGCTTAAGATTTTTCGGAGTGATCACTTCATAGGTTATATAAATGTCTAATCACTGGGTTGTACACTTGAAACTGATATATTGTATAGCAACTCAATTTTTAAAACAAACACTTTTTTAGAAAGCAAGGTGCTTAATGTACGTTTTTGCAAATGAACAAGTAGATGGTAATATTTAAACAATCAACTAACTGTTCCTGCTTAATGGAAGGTATTTCTGGTTTTGTTTTTTCTTTTTTCTTGAACTACTTCAACTAAAGACCTATTGTGGCTTACAAAGTTAGTTTTTTCCTCTAAGTTAAAAAAAAAAGACCTCAAGAACAATTCTTTCCCCTTCAATTCTAAATTACCCTTGAAATTACCATGTAGTTCTCTCTCCCTTCACTTCTTTATTCCCTCGCCAATCTGGCTGCTACTACATCCTCCCATTAAAATGGTTTTGTCAAAAGTCACCAATAACTTAAAAACTGCAAAATCAAATGACCTTTTCTTAATTCTCTCACATTACTCTTTCTCCTGGAACTGACACTGTGGACAATTCTTTTTATATCCTTCTCAACTTTGCTTTTAGGACTTTACACTTTCCTAATATCTCCACTGCTATTCTGCCTCTCCTTCTGGGGACTGCCTTTTCCCCCTCATCCTTTAATATTGGGATTTCCCAAGACTCATTCTGGCCTTAAAGCTCTGTGAGGTTACCCATATGCATCTCTGCTACCCCATCTCCTAAATCTCTTAAGATCCAGACTTGTATTCCCAATGATCCGCTGGAATAACCAACCACCTGAATCTACCATCAATATCCAAAAACATGCTCATACTTACTGCCCTGCTTCTTGCTCCACCTCACTCTCTACTTATTTGTGAACAGTACCACCATATTCATAATCACTGAGGTTCACAGATTTGACATCATCTTTTGCTCTTTCCCTTTTTCTTTACATCCTGTATGTAATCTAATGCCAAATTTTGGTTATTTCATCTCTAATATTTCTCCCACTAATTCACCATCTCTATTTGTACTACCACTGTATTTATGCAGTACCTCAGTACCCCCAGCCACGAACTTTTATAATAGCCTCCCTGACTCTTTTATCTCTAATCCATCTATTCTATACTGTTAATAGATCAATATTCTATCAGAATACCTTTGGTAATAAACCATTCCATCCATTCCAAACCCTGCCTATTCCTACACAGCCTCCTAAATGAAGTCTACATTTTAGCTTTCATTAAGTCTTTACATAATCTAACCCCAATCCTTTTTCCACTGTTCTTTTTCAGGCACCCTATATTCCAGTTTAATGAAATCGTTATGCACCATTGCTCAAAGCAGCATATCTATATGTGCTGTTCCTTTTACCTACTTTAACCACTAGCTCCTACATACAGTCCTCTAAACTATCCAGAGAGAAGTAAACCTCAACCTTTTCTCAATCTTTCAACATAGTTTATTGGTTTTGCTCATTTCTTCCAGGCTCTTCTCCTTTTCCTAAGTAGTGCTAGTATCTTGCCTAATTTTCTCCTACTAGGTCATAAATTACCTGGGAATAGTGGATACCTTACACATTTTTGCCTCCTCAAGACCTAGCTCACATCAATAATAAATAAAAGTTTGTTAAATACATTAAAGATTCTAATAAAAGAGTAAAATCAAAATACAGGAGTTCCATGCGAGCAGAACCAATGACCACCTTGGAGTATAAATGTGATACTGGGAAAACTAAAGAAAAAAATTTTTAAATAGGTATCTTCTTAACATAGAGTACTAGAATGGCATTGAGTATTCAACCTTTAAAAACCATGTCAAATGATGTAAGGTCATGAGGCCAACCTATGTTAACTGGGCTGCTAGGTACACTGGTCATAAGGCCAACCTACACTGGAAAAGATGTCAAAGTCTGCTATTCATGAGGCCAATTTATGTCGCCCGGAACACCAACATATGCTGGTCATGAGGTCAACTTACACTGCCTGGGATGCCAGTGTACTCTGGTCATTACACCAAACTATGTTGGCTAAGTGGCAAATATATGCTGGTTGTGAAGCCAACCTACATTAACCAGGCAGCCAACGTATACTGTTTATGAGGCCTACCTACACTGATCATGCTACCAAGGTATGCTGATCATGATGCAAACATACACTGGCCTTGCTACCAGCATATGTTGGTTGTTGAGGCCAACCTATGTTGGTCAGACGGACAATGTATGCTGTTCGTGAGGCCTACCTATGTTGGGCAAGATGTTAAAGTCCACTATTCACAAGGCCAACTTACCTAGTCCGAGATGCCAACATCTGCTGGTCATGAGGCCTGCCTACATAGGTCCCACCACCAAAGTATGCTGGTAATGAAGCCAAACTACTTTGGCCATGCTGCCAATGTAGACTGCTAATAAGGCCAACCTACACTGGCTGGGCAAACATCATACGCTGGTTGTGAGGCCAAACTGTATCAGCTGGGCAACCAACATACACTGGTCATGAGACAACCTATGTTGGCCGGGCAGCCCCCCAACACTGAGCTTGAGAACACCTACGTGGGCTAGGCTGCCAACGTACACTGGTTTTGAAGCCGAACTACACTTCAGCAGTGTTGCCAACCTACTCTGGTTTTGGCTAGCCTTCTTTGGCCAGGCTGCCAATGTAGGGTGGGGATGAAATTGAGCTACATTGTCCCAGCAGCCCATGTACACTGGTTTTGAGGCCCACCTACGTTGGCTGTGATTTCGAGGTACAGTGGTCATGAGGCCTACCAATGCTGGTGGTGCTGCCAATGTACACCAGACGTGAGGCCAATCTATGTTCGCTGAGAGGCCCACCTAGGCTGGTATTGAGGACAATCTATGTTAGCAGGGCTGCCAACATACACTGGTCAGGAGGCCAACTTACACTGGCCTTGCTGCCAACATATGCTGACCGTGAGGCCAAACCACGTTTGACAGGCAGACAACATACACTGACTGGTTGTGATGCCAACCTACATCAGTCTGGTGGCCAATGTACACTGGTGATGGGGCCTAACTAGGTTAGTCTGGCAGCCAACATACATTGGTCATGAGACTAACTTATGCTGCCCAGAATGCCAACATATTCTGATCATTAAGCCAACCTACATTGTCCAGGTGGTAAATGTATGCTGCTCATGAGGCCAAATTACATTGGCCAGGCTGCCAATATATGCTGGTGATGAATTTAACCTACTATGGCCTAGTGACCAACATACACTGGTCATGAGGCCTATCTACGCTGGCCTTGCTGTCAACATATGCTGGTTATTTGTCCAAACTACATAGACCATGTTGCCAACATATATTGGTTGTTATGCCAAACTACGTTGGCCAGGCAACCATGGTGCACTGGTAGTGAGGCCAACCTATGTTTGCCAGGTAGCCATCTGACACTGGGCTTGATACTACCTACACTGGTTGGGCTGCCAATATACACTGGTCAGGCTGCTAACATACTCTGATTTTGAGGCCAAACTATTTTGGCCATGCTACCAATGTTAATGGTCATAAGGTCAACCCTTGCACATGGTCAGGCAATCCAAGTACACTGATCATGAGGGGCCAACCTATGTTGGACAGACTGCCAAAGTACAATAAATATTAAAAAGAAACAAACTACTAATATGTGTATTATGCATGTATCTCAAAGGCATGTTAAGTAAATGAAACCACATACAGATTATATTCTGTATGATTCAGTTTCTATAAAATTCTAGAAAAGGCAAAACAAATTAGCATTTGTCAGAGGCTGGAAAAGGGGGGAGAAAACTATTTAAAGGAGCATATCAGAACTTTTGGGGGTGATGAAAATATTCTATATACATCACAATTGTGTCCGTGGTTATTTCACACCAATGCACACATATTTGTAAAAATGCACCAACACATATAACCTAAAATTGGCAAATTTTATTTTATGTAAATAATGTTTCAATAAAGCTGATGCTTGGGGAGATACAAACAATCCAGCTGCTGAGACCCTGCCCTCACGACCCTCTGCCTAGTGTGTCAACAGTAGCTGTCTCAAAGTGGCAGAATCACAGGTTAAGTTTCTTTATATTTTGCTCTTTTCCTAATTTCAAGTAATGAAAATCAAGTAATGATTTTCAGTAATGAGCAAGAATTATTTTTATAGCCTGGAAAACAGCAACTACGAATGAACCAGGAACTCTATTTTATATAATAAATAAAATCAATAATGCTGGAATACATGTAGTATATAAATAAACCACTTACCAGCATTTTAACACTAATGTACACTATCTGAGGTACAAAAAAGGATCCTGAGGTACCTTCAAAGATTAAATTATTTTTGGCACATCTCACTAATAAGAGTATATTATTGTAGCCTATCCCTTCTGAAGTAATATATCATGTCTAGGAAATAAGTCCATTAAGTCAAAAGTTCTATTTACTGAAATACTCCATTCTTTAATTATATCAAATAATTATGATGATTAAAGCATACATCCTAATGATTCTTTTATCTAAAATTTTATACCTTCATTATTTAAAAATAACTATAATATTTAATTATTTAACTAATTATTTTACTTACTTAGAGTCCTCCTTTTCATCTTTTTCTTCTTCATCTTTTTTGTCCTCTTCTTTTTTTTCTGTTTTTTCTGCTTTATCTTCTTCTTTTTCTTCTACTTTTTCTTCTTGTGACGGTCGGGCAATCTGCTGCTAAAATAAACCACCGTTTTATAAATTCAAAGATAAAAGAACCAGCTCCTCAAATTCTGATGATGAATTTTAATAAATATGCAAAAAAAATAACAAATGATTAAATCTGATTAACTTATTAATCAATTACAATGTAATTAGAGATGATGTATTAAAAATTAGCCCTGGCTGGTGTGGCTCAGTGGGTTGAGTACCAGCCTGTGAACCAAAAGGCAGCCAGTTCGATTTCCTGTCAGGGCACATGCCTGGATTGCAGACCAGGTTCCTGGATGGGTGCATATAAGTGGCAACAGATCTATGTTTCTCTTGCAAGTCAATGTTTTTCTCTCCCTGTCTTCCTCCCTCCCCAGCCCCATCTCTAAAAAATAAATAAAAAATCATTAAAGAAATTAGTCTAATGTTCTTTAATATATTCTCAATATTTTGTTTAAAAGGTCACACATACACAAGCACAAATGCCCATAGTGTTTGAACTTATCAGGGAAGTGAAAATGTTGGATTTTACTTAGAAATCTGAGGTTGGGCCCTGGCTGGTGTGGCTCAGGAGGTTAGAGCATTGTCCCGTACATCAAAAGGTTGCGGGTTTGATTCCTGGTCAGGGCACATACCTATGTTGTGGGTTCAATCCCTGTTCAGGGAGCCTATGGGGTGCAACCAATGTATGTTCTCTCTCACATCTGATGTTTCTTTCTCTCCCCCTTCCACTCCCTCTAAAAGCAATGAAGAAATGTCCTCAGATATGGAGAAAAAAAAATCTCATGTCAGTTCTCTCTCTTTGTTAACTCTTACATTTAATCTGTTATTCAAGCATTTCAACTCTACCTTAAAAATATGATAACCTATAATTTATCAAACTATCCCTCTAATATTCGATATTTACTATGTTCTCAATTTTTTTTATCATATGGATAACACTAAAAGAAACATCTTTATGCTTTTACCCTTTGGGAGGAACATTGATTTAATGGAATAGCAGATAACTATGGTCATTATAAAGACAAATAGTTAAGGATATAATAAAGGTGAAAAGTACAGCACAAATATTTCTAAGCTGTAATTCCAACTATGTAATTGAAAATATGTATATGAACAAAGATTGAAAGAGAGTAAGAGTATTAACATCTCACTTCCTAAAATTGTGACTTTCAAAGAAAAAAGTAAAATTAAGTTTGTGTTGAGCATTATTATTTGTATTTAATTCAGAAATCAAGACCGTCTAAATTAATTGGAATGGAAGTCCAACTCATCATCACAGCACACAGCCTATGCCCCACTGAGGAAAATTCCTTGGCAAGTAGAATAGGGAAACTGAGACAGAGCGCTGAATAAATTGGCCAAGCAATTTACAGCCAGATACAGAAGGCCACCTCTGTAGAGATAACATCTAGGCCTCAGTTATATTTCAGCTCCAGGCCCAGAAAAGCAGCAAAACCATGTGGGCAATGCCGGGACCAGCTGCAATGACTAAAGGATACCCTGTCACTAACCAATCAGTGGAGACCAGAACCCTGAAAGGGCACACATGGAGAACTGATTAATGTTCTACTGAAACTCTCCCCTGAGACCTCCCCTAAAATTCCTGCCTATGAGAGAGATAAAAGCCTCAAGACAAAGGAACCAGTGCACTTTATCCCTCTGGGGAGTACTCCATGCCATTCCCTTTCCCCTCTTCTACCCTCACTTCTTCCCCCACAGGTACACATCTAAACTCAACAGGGACCTCAAGACTTTCAATCAGCGGGGGCAATGGACTGCTGCAGCTTGTCCCTGGTTAATCTCCTGAAGCTGTCCCCAAGGCCCCCTTTTCTCTGGCTTCCCAGTGAGCTAAGTCAGCCCAGCCTAGGCTCTCCTGTTGCTTCTTTTATGCTAAGCACTTCCTTGTTTTACGGTTCCCAGGTTTAAAAATCGTACCCTTATAGTCACCTAGACTCACGTTGTGAAATCTTTCCTACACAAAGTCAAGAACCATGGCCCTACCTGCTGGCCCTAGGCAGACCCACTGTGAGCCAGGCTCCTGTCTGGTAACAACATGTGTACTTCTTTTCAATCCTCCTACCTTCCTACATTGTTTGCTGCTCTAGAGTCACATAAAACACCCACCATTTTCTAGGCAAGGGAACACCCTTACCTAGAAAATTCCTTCCTTGCTAGAAAACCCTTACACATCCAGTGAGATTTAGTTCAAAATGCTACATCTCCTGTGAGGCTTTTCTAGATTTCCACAGAAGCTGCAGGCCCTGTCTCTCCACCTTTCCCTTGCATGTCCACATCAGCTTGAAGCACTAATCACAGGGTGGTATAGTATCGGGTTATTAGGGTCTACCAGGCTCACTATGTTAAGAAACTAGGAAAATCCCTTGGCTACTGGAATGAGGAACTGTGACAAGATGATTACACTAGATCAAGCAATTTGATGAATTTACAGGCAGCTAATGAATCGCAACACCTTATCTTCCCTAACCAAGAAGAGGTTTATACCTCTCCTCCCTAATAGTTTAAATCATGCTAGTCAGGGAGATAGGTAATAGACACCAAATTAGTGCCATTTATGCCAGCCAAAACCAAAGGATGGATGAAGTTGGGGAATAAAGATCAAAACAAAACAAAACAAAACATGTATTAGAGCCAGACAGTCCCAGATAAAAGTAAAGCAGTAAAGCTACTAGAGAATGATCCCAAACTCCCCTACACACTCATTTTGATGCATTAGCACATTAAAGAACATACTTGGAAAGCTGATGAGTATTCTGCTGAAATCCTCACCTGAGACCTCCCCTAAGATTCTCACCAAAAGAAAAGATAAAAATCCTCAAGACAAAGGAAGCCAGTGTGCAAACCCCTTGGAACACTCCTGCTCAAATCTCACTTTTTAGTATACTTTTGCTTTCTTTTCTTCTAAACTCTAAAGGTCCCCATGACTTGCAACCAGTGGAGCAGCAAGCAGTGGCAGCTCAACCCAGACGAACCCCCTGAACCTGTCTCTGACAGGTTTTCACTGACTTTTTAGCGAGCTAACAGCAGCCCCACCTTGGCTCACTTTTTTTCTATAAAGTTTCTAAGGCAGCCAAAGCAGAACACCACCTGGGCTCTCCCGTTGCTTCTTCTGTCTTAAGTCTTTCATTTGTTTCCCTGTCCCCAACTTTAATAAATGCACTCTCAGAATCGCCTGGACTCATCTTGTGAAATCTTTCCTGCACAAAGGCAAGAACCCATATGCTACAGGCCAGCCCTAGGCAGACTCACTCCAATCTGGTCCCTGTCCAGGAACATGAGGACTCAACACTAATCATCTAAGTATCTCCATTTCCTAGCAGAACATCGGGACCATGGAAGCATCTACCATGTGTTAGGTATAGCAAAAATCAAATTCCTTTATTCTGGTTAACTGAAAAGTTGTTGCCCTCCCACCTAAATATTTCATGCTGATCCAGATTAATGTCAATCTTGCCTCAAAAAATAACCGCCTGTGTTCACTTACCTGTACCTTTCACCAGATATGAAGTACCTACTTATTTGCAGTAAAATGTTCCTTAATTCTTAATAACATCTCAAAGTCTTTTACCTACTACCAAAAGTAAAATCTAGCTCTTTTCTTAAGATAACAAAGGCCTTCCTGACCACTCCACAACAGGTCCCACATTATGCCTTCTTCCAACCACGGTAGAAAGAAGAACCTGTATTTTTGGTGTTCCTTACTGCCACTCCCAGGACACTGCTAAAATGTAGTACTTTAAAAATACTTGCTTTTTTAGATTTTACAAAACTTACCTATGATCCCTTTGTTCCTCTTTTTGTGTTACATATTGAGTTCTCAAATACTCCCAAGAACAGAGATGGTTTTATCACATGGTTCATTATGCCTGGCTATTATTCTTCAGATTTCAACATGTATGTCAATGCCTTTGATCCCTTTATTCCATGAAAATATCATGGTCCATCAGGAAAATCTGCCTCAACTTTCCACCTGGAGCCCCGGTTAAATTGTTTCAATACCATCATTCCCTCATTTGTTTTATGTGACCTTCCCAATTTTTCACACTGGCTAACTGCCCATTACCATTTCGTCTTGAATATTTATAATTTACCCTTGTGGGTGAAAAGGGGCCACATACTAACCCTGAACACCTCAAGGAGGCCTGCATTGGTGACCTTACAAACTCAAAGTAAGCACAAAGGATGGTCTGAAATTAAAACTTTTTACATAAAAGCAGGTCATGGGCAGTCATGTCCTAGGCTAGAATCTTCTCTGTCAAAAGTCGATCTTTACCTTAACTGAGCCTGTCTATTGTCTTTTTGCATCTACACTAACATACACCTTTGGAATGTCAAATTTTCTTTCCTAAACCCCTCAAAGCACAAGCACAGCACCAGAGCTGAAACCACAAGTCCCCTCAGTGCTGTTATCCTGTTAAGTGTTGACTGTTAACTATCCATTATCCACCTCTGTAAAAGAAGTATGTGTCTATCATTTTACTTTTTTTATTCAATTCCTTTTATTCAATTTCCCTGCTTTGCTTCCCCCCACCTCCCTCATCTATCACCAATGAATTCCATGTGACCTAAGTAGGTCTTATCTTTTGATTGTAACATATAAAATAAGGTGCAAAACTGTTATTTCTCTGGAACATTTTGTCAATCCATTGAGGTTTTGCTTCCCTGAAATTGCTGATAGTTTTGCTCAAACTCATAAGATTTCTTACAGGTTTGGATGTTCCTTATATTGAAAATTAAAAAAAAACTAAGAAACCAGATTTTTCAAATGTATACTCTCCAACCATGACTAGATCTGCTTTACAGACTGGGATGTTTTATTCATGTCTGAGTCCCTATCACACCGCAGTGGTCACAAGACCTATTTCAAATATTGATAACTTCACCTGCACCACAAGTGCAGCATCCATCATTCTGAACCAACAAAATAGCACCCCAATGGCAAACACTGCCCTTTGCCTAGCAAGTAGGATGTGTAACCCAGAAAATGGTTTGCAGCTCTAAGAAACAATGGGGAGGTATCAACTCAGCAGAAGGTAAGTAAAGAGGTTCACTGTTCCCTCACACTTGGACTGTATAAGTTTATTCCACTAATGGTTTTATCCTTCTGATGCAAACCAGTTCTGAAGAAGGGAAACAATTCCACCAGTTCCCCGCTGTCACCCAGCAAACAGCTGACTTTACTCTACCTGCCATAGTGCTGGGAACTGAGATGTAACTGCAGCACCTGCATCAACCAATCAATGGGAAAATTAAAAAGGATCCCTTCTGAAACACAGCTCATAGTTCTTCAGAGGGTATAAAAATGATCCAAAGAAACTCATGGAGTTGCTGAACAGAGCCTACAGAAGTGTATGACACCTCCAAAGCAGAAGCTCTTACACTCCATCCTGCAGGACCACACTGACTAGGTGGCAGTGAAGAAAAAGGGAGTGCTAAGGAGGCCTGAGAGTGCAGCCAGCACTTATCTTTAGGTGATAAGCATTAAGACCCACTGAATGACTGCCACTGGCATTAAAGTAAGGAATAACCTCTGCTTTTTTACAAAAATGAAATGTTTCCTCTCTCTGTTGGCCTGCAGGCTAAGCAGGGCAATAGTTCCTGCTATAAGTTATGCTAATTAACTACAGGAATTCTGCTTGAGGCTTGAGCAGCTACTGGTCAGCAAAGAGGTGGGAAAATATGCACAAAGTAATGAGTGTTTTTCAAAGATATACAGGAGTCTCCATAATAGGACTCAGATCAGTGGGGATCAATGGACCAAACAGGAAGAAAGGGAGTAAGAAATTTTGCAGTCTTCCTCAGATCCCTTTTGCTGCCTACCTAATCTATGGCCAATACCGGCCTTTGCCTCACGCCTCCTCCCTCCTTCCCTTACCAATAAAGGGTGCCTGGATTCCAGACTCTCTTAAAATGGATTTGATCATTAGTTCTCCCACCTTGTCCAGCTAGACCTTGTCTTATCAATAAAACTTCCCGTGTCCCAAATTCTGACCTATCGAATATTCGCCTTTCTTTAGTAGCAGCTGGCACATGAACATTGGGCCTGTAACAGTTTAAAGAAGTGGCTGGAATTGCTTTTCTTTCAGGCAAATCTGTAAAGAGACATTCCCCATGGTCTAGGATGGAAGTTTCAGGTTACATCACCCAAGCCTTTACTGGCTGGCATGCCCAGTGCTTCATATCTAGGTTTCTTCTACCTTAAACCCAATAACTGATAGTGAATAAAAAACTTTCATTCTGTTAGGGAGGTTCTTATAATATGAAGTATTTCTGCCAAACAACAGGGTATTCACTATAGGTACAAGAACACATTATAAAACAAAATGAAAAACATGAAAGTTATATGTGTTTCATAATGATAAAAGAAGAACAAGGTCAATTTTGGGAGAGTCCTCTATGGTAACATTAAAAATAGTTTATGTTGAGATTTATTACTATTGTATTTAACTGGATATCTAACACTCATATACATATTATATTTGTATTTATTAAAATGTTCACCTTTACAAAACAGATAAACAAATTCCGACTCCTCAGACACTGAAGTTATCAAAAAAAGAGCTAAGACTAAATTTAAGAACAAGCAGCTACAGTTCTTATCAGTGAAAACGGAAGTGGGATTCTTGTGAGGAAAAGAATTTCTTGAGACCCACACAGGAGAATGGGGCTCCGTGGTAAATTTTACTGATGATGTAAAATTAAGGAGGTTACCCTCCTGACTCTGCAGTGTCCCATCTCCATCCATCTCACCATGGAAAAGATCCAACCTTGTCTTCAGTGGGGCCAGGATGAAGGCCACTGACCAGAGTTTCTACTCCATATTATATTACAGTCCAGTTGAACATCCTGCTAGCTTACTTAGTGTGTGTTTCTAGCTGCAGCCCTTTGCTATGCTGCCATATTCAGGCTCCCTCCTGGAGCCTACCCAGAGAGCCATAAAGCCATGGCCCACATGGCTGCTAAGATCAATGACTATGAAAGGAGGATGTGCAAGGGCACAGTGAGAGTGCAGGTCATGGGGGAGAGGGTCAGAGAGCATGTGCATGCACGCTTCTTTGTTCCCCTGGCATTATAACCAAAAGCATTTTCAAAATCACCAAATCCCCAAGCTTTTGTAGGCTTTGGATGAGTTTATAGCTCTTAGTTACACTGACAGGCCTCTGGTCCAGCCCTTCCTCCTGCACACCAGCAACAATCCAGGGAGAAGGAAGGAGTGGTAATTCCCTTAATGGAGCAATGCTGTAATCCCCTGGGGTTTAAAGATTCAGCTTCCTAGCTAAGCAAGCATGCTTATGTTCCCCAGCTTATTAAGTTCAATGTCTAATTCTCTGCTCCCCTTTCCTGCTAATAATTAGTTAAATACCACTGGGGGGATGCAGGAGGAGGTATTGGATCATAGAAGTCTGTCAGTCTAACTAGGGGCTGTAAACCCATCCAAAGCCTGCAAAGCTTGGGAATTTGATTGGTGATCTTGAAAAAAGCACTTGGTTGTTCCCAAGCCTAAGTTAATATAATTCCAGAGGAACAAAGAAGCGCTCTCTCTCCTTTGCCCGATGACTTGTACTCACACAGTACACACTACTGTTTTTCTCCATGGTCATGTGGCCCTAGCAGCCATGTGGCCCATGGCCATGCAAACTCCACACACAATCTCCAGAGGTGTGGCTCATCACCACAGCAGAGCAGTGGACTGCATCTGGGAACACATGCTAAGCTAGCCAGATGCTGGACTGGACTGGACTTTAATATGGAACAGAAACTCTGGGTGGTGGCCTCTGGACCTACTGAATACAAGGTTGGACTTTTCCCATGGCAGGACTAACTGAGATAAAACATTGGGAAGTCAGGAAAGGAACCTCCTTAATTTTACATCATCAATAAAGTGACCCTCCAATGTAAGTCTCACGACATTCTTCTCCTCGTGATACCGCAAGACCTCATTTTCCACTGATAACATAGTTAACTAAAAGTGTACAGGAAGCAGAAAGAAAACAGTACTGCTTTAGCCACTAACTTTTTCCTTAAGACGTACTTCAAGCAGTAAGTAGAAAATATGCTGATCTTATCAAAATATATTAATTACTAATGCCTTTAAACCAAGAGCTTTCCTGATGAGTATAAGCTCTCAATCACCAAGAAACACCATCATGAAGGCAAGAAAGGTAATAGTAATTATCCAAGATAAACACAAATATAAAAACATCCTCCAAAAATATAACTAAACAATTCAGCAACACATTAAACAGATCATAGACCATGATCAATCCCACTGGGGAAAAGTCTGGTTCAATATCCACAAGTCAATTAATGTGATATACCACATAAATAAAATGAAGGATAAAAATCATATGATCACATCAATGATCACAAATAGATGTGGAAAAGCATTTGAAAAAATCCAACACTCATTTATGATAAAAACTCTCTCAAAGTGAGAAAAGAGGAAAGATACCTCAACACAAATAAAGGCCATATATGACAAACCCACAGATAACATCATACTCAACAGGGAAAAAGCTAAAAGTGTTTTCCTTAAGATCAGGAACAGCCCTGGCTGGTAAGCTCAGTGGGTTCATTGTCAGCCTGCAAACCAAAGGGTCACCATTTCAATTCCCAGTCAGGGCACATGCCTGGGTTGTGGGCTAGGTCGCCAGTAGGGGGTGCATGAAAGACAACCACACATTGATGCTTCTTTTCCTCTCCTTCTCCTTCCCTTCCCCTCTGCCTAAAAAAATAATAAAATCTCTTTAAAAAAATATCAGGAATCAGACAAGTGAAGAGGACCTCCCTTTAGAGATGCAATGTGGTTCCAGCAGCAAAGGAGTCTGAGCAATGTTGAACTCTCTACAACCTCACACTTGGCTAACCACCCAGAAAGCCAGAATGCTGCCCAAAGACAAAGGTCATGACCCCAGGAAGGAGGTTAATGAATATATGTATAAAGTATAGTAACTGCCTGATGTTATCTTTTAACTTTTATTTTAATTTAGTAATATATTGTTCTCTCAGGAGGTCTACACAACTACTGGTCATCTGGTTTTATTATTAACCCCTACTATGAACCCAATTTAAAAAGGACCCTACTAGAAGGGGTGTTGATTCTTCCCAGTCCGCCACCAGTGGGAGCAGCTGCTTTATCTGTGTATGTAAGTTCTTCCTATTAAAGCTCTTAAGAATTTAAATAAGGCTATGTGTCAGTTTTTCAAAATTAATCCTGAATTTAGGCTTTGGGGGCTCTCCTCAACAACGAGATTGTCCACTTTCATTGCTTTTATTCAAAATAGCATTGAAAGCCTAGTCACATCAATCAGACAAGAAAAATAAATAAAAAGCATCCAAAATGGAAAGAAGAAAAACTTTCATTTGTACATGACAAGATACAGTATATAGAGAATCCTAAAGATTCTACCAAATAACTATTAGAACTGATAAATGAATCCATTAATGTAGCAGGATACAAAATTAATATTCAGGAATTGGTTGCATTGTTATACAACAGTAACAAACTATCAGAAAGAGAAATTAAGAAAACTGAAGGAGACATAAATAAATGGAAGCATGTATCATACTCATGGACAGAAAGAATTAACATTGTTAAAATGTCCATACTACCAAAGCAATGAAATCCCTATCAAAATGCCACTGGCATGATTCACAGAACTAGAACAAATAATCCTAAAATTTATATAGCACCATGAAAGTCCCCAAAATAGCCCAAGTAAACTTGAGAAGGAACAAAGCTGGAGGTACTATGCTACCTGATATCAAACTAAATTGCCAGTCTATAGTAATCAAAGCAGCACAATATTACCATAAAAACAGACACATAGATCAATGGAACAGAAGAGAGAACCCAAAAATAAACCCACACCTATATGGTCTACTACTCTATGACAAAAAAAGGGCAAGATTATGCAATGGGTGGCAGGCTTATTAAATGAGAATTTATGCTGGAAAGTAAGAAGAAATTCTTACTTCTAACAAAATGTTACACATAGAATCAAATTACTGCTTGGCATATTATTTATAATTCTAGATCCCAAATAATAGTACTGGGTAGTTTTTGGCTTCCAATCTTTGATATGTCTTCATGGCTTCAACTAAAATTTATAATGAACCACACTTGTTCTCATCATGGGAACAAGCTAGTTAGATGAATGCAAAACTAGGCTGGGTAGTATGTAACAGCATTTTGAGAAAAAGAGTCAAAATGTTTGCCAACAATGATCTCTGAACACAATTTTAACAAAAACATGATTATATGTCTCAATTTCCTATGATCTAAGATTAAAACTGGTTTTTATAGTAAATAATATGCAAGGTACCCTATGGCAATAATAGGTTAAAAATCAAAGGTCACAAACTTAGAATCGCTCAGTTAATAGCACATTACAAATTCACTGACCAAGTAAAAATTACTTCCTATGGGTAACAGGATGGGAATGGGGGATGAGAAAAACAATAAAAAACTGAAAGAATCAAGCAGAACTCCAACAAAATTCTACCATCTGGAAATAAATTTGTTTTAATCACTCTGGGATTACCTGAGGTAATTCCCAGTGATTCAAACTTGACTGGATAATAAATAAGTAAAGTGATTTTCAAATTAGTTGGATCTCTATGATATATCCACCAGAGTAAAATAAAAAAACATACAATAAAATCAAGTAACATGAATGCAGAAGTTCTTAACTTATAACTAGATGTTTAAAAAAGTGTTTCTAAACTTTTTTCTTTCTATATAGGAAATTCTATTATTTCTAAACCAGATCTTTTCCCTAAACTCTAGACTTACATATCTAACTGTGTATTCTAGATCTCCATTTGGACATCTGATGGGTATTTGAAATTTAGTATGTCCCATTTTCCCCCAAAATCTGCTCCTCCTTCAGTCATGGCTACCACAGTAAATGGCACCTCCATAGTCCAAAACCTGGATTATCTTTAGTAATTGTTTCTCTCACATTCTCCCACAATCAATCCATCAGCAAAGCCTACTGGCCTTACCTTTAAATATATATCCAGAAACAGATCAGTTCTCCTCACCTCCCCCACTGTAACTTACTCCAAGACACTAGGATTATTAAACTAATCTCCTACCTGTTTTCCCTGCTTCTTCCCTTGCTTCACAAGCTAGCCTCAATAGAGCAGCCAGAATAACCCTGTCGCAACTAAATCTGATATTCCTCTCTGCTCAAAAGTCCAATGGCTTCTCTTCCCATTCAGTATCAGCGCTAATGTCATTCAGGTCTATATTAAACTAACACCACATAATTTCTGAAAAGACTGTCCATCTATTTTGACACAAATGAAATGAAATACACAAGCAATTAAGAAACAGAAATAAGATGGAGGTAGGTAGAGACCTTTTACTTCTTAGCACAACCAAAAGGGGGATAACAACCAATCTGAAATCAATAAACAACGAAAAGCGCCAGAAAATCAAATTGCATGGAACTCTGACAATCCAGGAATTAAAGAAAAAATCAACCAGAACAACCAGACCCTTAAGGCAGAAAAACTGCAGAGATGCGGCAGACCTTGGGGGTGGGGCTGGCTGCCAAGCTGGGTGGGCTGCCCAGGAGGGGCTCACTTAAGGGGACCGACCCCCCCCTTAGAGGTGACTGTGGGCTATGGTGGCTGCAGCAGTAGGAGAAGCTTCCAATCTCACACCAGAGTCCACTGAAAAGGGCACTAGAGATGAGCAGGCAAGTAGCACTGTTCCCTCTCTGCCCCCCACCCCCACAGGCAGCTCACAGCACAGCAAAGAGAGTTGCCCTGCCTAGGTGAATACCTAAGGCCCCTCCCCCTTACAACCTATCAGCTCCACCAAAACAATGAAATATGGCGCAAATAAAAGAACAGAGTAAAGCCTCAGAAAGAGAGCTAAACAAGGAGGAGATCGCCAACCTATCTGATGGGGAATTTAAAGCCCTGGTAATCAAAATGGTAACCACAGATCTGGCTGAGCTTAGTTGAAAAATTAAAAAACAAATGAAGGATACCCAAAGTGAAATAGAGCAGAATGTTCAGGGAACCAACAGTGACAGGAAGGAAACCAGGAATAAAAGCAACAATTTGGAACAAAAGAAAAAAATAAGCATCCATCCAGAACAAAATGAAGAAACAAGAATTTGAAAAAGTAAAGAGACTCTTACAAACCTCTGGGACAACCTGAAATGTTCCAATATCCAAATTATAGGGGTGCCAGAAGGAGAAGAACAGCAAGAAATTGAAAACTTATTTGGACAAATAATGAAGGAAAACTTCCCCAATCTGGAGAAGGAAATAGACTTCCAGGAAGTCCAGGAAGCCCAGAGCGTTCCAAAGAAGTTGGACCCAAAGAGGAACACACCAAGGCACATCATCATTTAAGTTACCCAAGATGAAACATAAAGAGAAAATCCTAAAAGAAGCAAGAGGAAAAGAGTGAGTTACTTACAAAGGAGTTCCCATAAGACTATCAGCTGATTTCTCAAAAGAAACCTTGCAGGCAAGAAGGGGCTGGAAAGAAGTGTTCCAAGTCATGAAAGGCAAGGCCCTACATCCAAGATTACTCTACCCATCAAAGCTTTCATTTAGAATGCAAGGGCAGATATAGTGCTTCCCAGATAAGGTCAAGTTAAAGGAGTTCATCATCACTAAGCCCTTAGTATATGAACTGTTAAAGGGACTTATCTAAGAAAAAGGTCAAAACTATGAACAGTAAAATGATAACAAACTCACAACTATCAACAAATGAACCTAAAAGAAAAGAAAAACAGTGAAAACAAAAACTAAGCAAAACACCAGAATAGGAACAGAATCAGAGAAATGGACATCACACAGAGGGATTTTAGTGTGTGTGTGTATGTTGGCGGTGGGGGGGGCGGGGTTAGGGAGAAGGAGAGGGAGGAATGGCGGGAAAAGATACAGGGAAGAAGAAGCATGGTTAACAGGCATAAGATGGATGGGGAGAGGACTCAAAGAACTTATATGTACAACCCATGGACATGAACTAAAAGAGAGGAATGCTGGAGGGTTGGGGGGACAGGGCGGAAGGAGGATAGAGAAGGAAAAATTGGGAAAACTGTAATAGCATAATCAATAAATATTTTTAAAAATCTTGGAGAGGAAAAACAAAAACAGAAATAAGATTATTTTGGTCTGTAATGGTGGTATAAGTCCATCATTTAACCCCCTCCTTTCACAAGCTCCCAGTGAAACAACCAAAAAACTATAAAACTAAAGGTACAATCTTCAAGGTAATCTAAAGGTGAATGTGGACAGGACTAGACCATTGGGAAGGCCAACCAAACCAAAACTGAACCTACCTGGGAGCAAACAACCTAAGGGTCAGGTCAAGGTGAGGATACATTTGAAAAATCTCAGTTTGGCAAATGCACTGGGGATGTGCTAAGGGTGCTGTAACAAAGAACAAGAATGTGCACAGGAAAACACTAATATGGCTGAAATCTAACATGGGCAAGTGTTCCAGAGAAAAGAAAAATGGTTTATAACCCAAATAACTTTAGAAGACAAATGTTTCAGAATTAACAGAGACACTCCCTATCACACAAAACTTCCTACTAGAGCTTTCTCCTCTATCATCACAAGCATGGGACTGCTAATTCAGCAAATGTAAGGCATAATAAATATCAAATTATCCCTTTACATTATCTGGGATGGCAAAAATTGAACAGTAAGATAGATAATTTCTAAAAATGAAATTAAAGTTATAAATACTAGTTTGTAATTAGGAATAAAGCTATTTTTAAAAATCTATAGTAGAAACTTGTTTAAAACATAATTGAACTCAAGCATCTCAGGTAAAGGACCCAGGTTCCACTTAGCCTGTGTGAAACAGGGGAAAAGCCCCGATTCCATTAGTAGAACAGTATTTGCTGCCTCACTATCAACATTCAATTTGCTGTCCTAGAATTTGTAAACCTTAACAGAGCTCTACAATCATCCATCTCTTTCTCTACACGACTGGTCCCAACAATGTACATCATGCTCCTTTCCTCTCTTTTGATCCCCATCAGCCTTGCCACCCATGTGCCTTTTATAAGCAGATCTTACAAACAAGGCTACACTTATACTATTGCCACTTCCATACCTTCTATATCCCCTTCAACTCACTATAATCTTACTTTTCACTCCCTCACCAACCCACTGAAAACACATGTCAAGATCATCTCAGTGACTCAGCCTCTAGCAGCAATTTACACAGCTGACTCAGAAATTACTCCCTGTATTTTTTTGATCAATAAATACTGTTTTCAAAGAATATGTAATCACATCTCATGAAATGAAGTGATAAGAAACAATGACCCAGAAAACATAAGAAGTTATACTATAAATAATTTTTAAAACTATGTCAAAAAACTTGCATCTCATGACCAAAGAGACCAAGGGAAGAAATGGTAGCTGTGTACTGAAACAAAAAAAATTTCAGAAATGCTAATAAACAGTCAGCAGCTGTCCAAGTTCATGCATACAATTCCATGCTGCCACTTGTATCTGGGTGTGGAAGGTAACAGGTGATTGTGTTATCCCAGCAGTCTCAATGCTAAAGCATACATGAGCTATGACAGCTGCTGAGTAGCTAGTTTGGAAGAAGTAACTGTGCTGCAACTGTAAAAACATATACTACATTGTATTAAAAACTATCTTTTTAGGTCAAGTGTTTTTTAAGACTTAAACTACATAAATTCCCAAAATGAAGTTAATCTAAAACAAAATAAGGCCCTATGTATTTCAGCACACAATTCCATAATGTCATTTCCATGCTGTATTTCCTTACCTTACCTACCTGTCCCCTCCTCAGACAAAAGGACTGGTAAAGATGACATATTAAATAAGGTGGTTAAATGTCTGGTATTTAATTACATTATTATTGTTAACATTGACATGCACAATTTAGATAACATGGAAATATAAAACTTTTCTCATTAATAGAAACTTAAAAAACATTCCAAATAGAAAATATGACAAATTACATATATTACCTTCAGAAAGATCATACCATGTTCATAGTATCCTAATTAATTTAACAAAAGCGCCAATCCCTAAGGTACACATGATTAAGTACAAAGCTCCTGTTATATCAAATGTATCTTCATTTTTACACCAACCCTGACACATCTTCCATATAGTATTAAAACACACCTGGTTTCAGCCCTGGCTGGCACAGCTCAGTGGATTGAGTGCAGGCTGTGAACCAAAGCATCACAGGTTCGATTCCCAGTCAGGGCACATGCCTGGGTTGCAGGCCACGACCCCCAGCAACCACACATTGATGTTTCTCTCTCTCTCTTTCTCCCTCCCTTCCCTCTCTAAAAATAAATAAATTAAATCTTAAAAAAAAAAAAAACTTTTAAAAAACACACCTGGTTTCTTCCTCGGCGTTTTCCATAATTCCTTCTTACTAGGGCTTTATAATTCTCATTTTTCTTGGTTAAGTAGTAATATAAAACACAATCGGGAACACTCTATATAAGTAAAAAAATATATCTGTTTGAGGATCCAATGAATCGAGTGTTTAAAAAATCAAGTAACAATTTCAAGGAAAACCTCTGGTTTTCAAAGTATAAATTGAGAAGAAACACACATGAGTAGCATTTTAAAGCATAGCTAGTCTCTAAAATTCTACACATTATGTCTACTACTTTAATGGGCAATCCAAATGATGTAAAAAACTACCAGTAACAATATCAGAAAAAATATCAGAAACTTTCAATAACTAAATTCCCTTTCTTCCTGTATATATGTAAACATTTGAAATGTCTCTTCAAATATGTTGCCCCAAAACACTACATTCAACTCACTGTGAAAAAAAAATTCAGAGAAAATCAGGATCCTGATATTTTAATTAGAAACTTAATGAGGTTCAAAAAGCACTGTAATCTATATGTAGATTACACATAGGTTAATATCAGATCATTTTTCATTGACCATATTAGTCTGTGTTCTGTGCTTAGGAGTTGTGATCATAATTATAAATATCACTATACCCAAGCCCTTATTATATGAAATGTTAAAGGGACTTATCTAAGAAAAAGAAGATCAAAACTATAAACAGTAAAATGACAGCAAACTCACAACTATCAACAACTGAATCTAAAAAAACAAAAACGAACTAAGCAAACAACTAGAATGGAACAGAATTACAGAATTGGAGAGCATATGAAGCGTTATCAGCAGGGAGGGGGAGAAAGGAAAATGGGGGAAAAGGTACAGGGAGTAAGAAGCATAACTGGTAGGTACAAAATAGACAGGAGATGTTAAGACTGGTATAGGAAATGGAGAAGCCAAAGAACTCATACATATGACCCATGTAATGAACTAAGGGGGACAGGATTCCTAGAGGGAATAGGGGTACCAGGTGGAAGGGGGCAAAGGGAAAAAAATGGGACAACTATAACAGTATAATCAATAAAATATCTTAATAAAAATAATAACAACAAATATCACTATACCAGTCACATGAAAATCTTTTCTGTAGCAAGCCCTTTGCAAAGATCAATTCTCATTAACTGCTTTTGGGCATTAGAGCATAACATTTCAAAGTAGTAATAATCACAAACTTATAAACATTCTCAATGAAAACCATTTCTTACCTTCCTTTCCAAGTAGGATGCAATTAGTCCAAAGTTTTTTGGATGCTGGATAAACCTGTGGGAGGGGAGTGGGCATACACACACACAACAAACATTTTAACAACTCAAAAAGAGGGGTTAAAGAAAGCCTTGAGAATAGAAGTATGTACCAGCTAATTCCCAGTGATTCCTAGCTGCCAACCTGAGGAACAACTGTAAAATCACTGGAGTCTTTTAAAGGGCACCGATTCCTGGGAACTATCTATCAGAACTGACCAGACTGGGCTATGGTAGAGCACAGAAATCAGTACTTGTTTAAAAATCATCCCCAGGTGACTCAGACACCACCCAAGTTTGGATATACTCTTAACATGACTTTGTAACCCCAGTTCTTATTTGTTACCTATATTTTCATCTATAAACTTACAGGAAGATCATGTCAAACTTATATTTTGTACTTTCCAGAGTATCCATTCAAATACCAAAACAGGGCCAAGATTTTTTTTACTAACTTATGTAAACTTCTATTGGATAATAATTTAAAATTTAAATTACTTGTCCTTAAAGATCTCCTTCTCATGGTCAGTCCAAACATTCATAAACTGCCTATCTTTATAAACCTTCATGGGATCCTCCATAAGCCCATTCATGTTAATGAACTTGACCCGTCTTTGTTCTGCATCAAACATCATAGGTGGGATCACAGAGAGCTGCCGCATTTGCTTCTCATTATTCTGCAACAAAAAGAAGTGCGGTTTATACAAAATAAAATTTGAAGAGGGCCATAGACCAACTGTCTTACTGTATACTAAAAACAAAGAAAAACCCACACAGGTAATTAACAGTACTGGTGCATACCATAACATCTAACACATAGTAATAAGTCATATATCTAATAAATATCCATTCAATGAATATATAGCCAGAGAGTATACACATTTTTAAAAAAATAATCCATTACTTCAATTACTTAAACAAAGCTGATACTTCAGATAATGGAATTTTAAAATCAGAAGAAACAGAGTTATGTCAAGTTCATTAATGTAATGACCCTTTGAAACACTTTAATTATATTTAGTTTCATTTTTAAAAGTCTTAACACCATTTTATAGAACAAATCTTAACATTATTTTAGAGAACAATAAACACAAAATTAAACAAACAGGCACCAAAATCTTAAGATCATTGACTTTAAAGTAACTAAACTCACTTAAGTATTAAATACTTGGCAAACTTTCCATTAAAAATTTAAGACTATTATCCACCCTGGCTGGCATAGCTCAGTGGATTGAGTGCGGGCTGCGAATCAAAGTGTTGCAGGTTCGATTCCCAGTCAGGGTACCTGTCTGGGTTGCAGGCCATGACCCAAGCAACCTCACATTGATGTTTCTCTCTCTCTCTCTTTTTTCTTCCTCCCTTCCCTCTCTAAAAAATAAATAAAATCTTTAAAAAAAATTAAGACTATTATCCTTAGAAATGCAACTAAAACTCTTTTACATCTATACAGTTTATTTTCCCAAGGTTTAATTTAAGTTTATAAATACAATCTTTCATGAAAAAACTTTTAACAAAATTACAGAATTGACTCCAATACAAGGCTAGGATTTTCCCTAAAATCTTTCCTCAGAGAAGTAAGTATTACAAGTTCTTACAAAGTCTATACTTGTATGAGGAATTCTCAATCAGTCTGGACACCAAAGTACTGTTTGGGACAGACATTAGTTTGAAATCACTTGAACTGATACTAGTTTTAGATGCTTACATGGAAGTGATCAAAAAGCAAGCTAAGAAATTTAACGCAGACTTAGTCATTGCAGGAATTATGGCCACAGATTTTAAAATATAAAGCGATGTGATAACTGTCTTTAATCATTAATTAAGGGACTACCATGTTCAAATGAACAAGACCTTCAGAATTTACAGATGAGGCTTTAAAAAGCCATATTATAAAATCAAGACTAGCAAAACTCAATAGGTCCAATGGCTTTGAAAGAACTTTGAGAGATAGTTTGAACATTTAGCTACAAAGACTCAGTGTTCAGGACTGAAATTTATTCTTATTCAGCACTGATTTATTAACATCATATCCTATCTCTCTGCCAGACTCACCTCGCTAAAGAGCACCCTTTGAAGATCCAATCTCAACAAGTGAATACACAAACATCTGCAAAATATATACTCTTTTGCTGGTTTATGAAATGGCACTACCAGCTCTGTCCTCTAACCTAGAAACAGGGAGTCACTTTCCATTTCTCTTCTTTCTCACCCCCATATTTAACCCACCACTCTTGTCCTGTCCACTACTGTACCTTCTATTACTCTTTCCTATCAGTCTCTTCCTATACATCCCTAACAGTGTTGTCCTAACTCAAGTTCTTATTTTTATAACAGCCTCCCTGTTGCCAAAACCATATTTGTAAAATACCAATATGATCATGTGATTGCCTTCTTTAAAATCTCCAATGGTTAGCCACAGTCTTCGGAACAGTCCAAACCCCATAAATGTTCTCTCACTTAATATACAAATAAACCCTTAGTTCCTTAGGCGTGAAGCTAAAATTCCTAAATAATGAATTAAATTAAATCAATTGTCTTACCTCCTGCTCAGAGAGCCCATCAATAATCTCAGAAATCTCATGCTCACTTCTGGCAATAGTGGCTGAAAGACCAGCTCCCCTCTGCCCAACTCTAAATATGAGAAATTATAAATATAATTTAAAGGCCTTTTATAAAGAAGACATATAAACTAAATTACTTTTATATAGATTATTTTTCTGAATAAGATTTTTTTTCACAACCAGAAGTCAGAGATGAAACCTAAATTACTTTTAAGTAATTTGCTTCAATCATATAAAATTAATAATTTAAATGCTGAGATTAAGATTTAAAAGTTACGTGTCCAAGTTTAAATGGCAGAACTATTTTATGGGAAACTTCTGGAAAACCACAATTATTGGTGCCATCACCATTTAACAGTCCTTTGCCTACCTTCCAGAGAACAGAACAGTAGGCTTAGAAAAATACATCAAATGTTTTTTAAAAGGGAAGAAAAAACACAACCGTCATCCCACATGAAAACTTATTCATGTTTAAAAGGGCTTACATGACTCTTACATGAGACAGTGGAGACAAACACTAAAGTTTTCACCTTTGCAAAATACTTGTTTTCTAAAAGTAAAAACAAATAATATAATATCTTTCCAAGATCAAAGAATTTTATAATTAGCAACCAATTTAATACTGTTTCACTACGTTGGTAGGTATGAAAAACTACAAAATATTCAAATCTATTCTTATTAACTGTCATTTCCAAAGAAATGAGTATTTTTAAGAACTGACAATTTCAAAATATTCACTTAAATTTAGATGCATCATGATTAAATATAAAAATTAATATTAAATTCACCAACACATATTCAAAACAAAAATTCTTTATAAACACTCTTAATGATCAGTCAAGTAATAATAAATATTGTAAAAGATCAAAAGTGTGATTCAAAGGACATAGTACAGCCATTAAATACCAAACTACTTACCGCTGAAATCTTTCTTGCTGTTCTCTTTGTTTTCGAATTTCTGGAAACTGCTTTTCATAGTACTCTCTTGTTTTGCTTTCTTTAGCTTTCCTCCGAGGATTATTTTCTATTCTGTCCACTTTTTTCTCCCATGCCTCCATTAGCTGATCATAACGTTGGCAGATTTTTTGTTCCTATTAAATACCCGTAGCAAATTAATAAACAAAACTGTGATTCTAACAAACCCAATACTTTAAAGTATATGCTACTTCTTAAGGCTAAGTTAAAAGTACGTTTGACCTATAACTCAATTGTGAATGAAAAGCTGTCCTCGATCTGAAAGAGGAAAGAGAAAGGAAGCTTCGTCGCCTACAAATGGTTTGACATATAGAACATATTTTGGTGGAATTTCTTTAGTTAACATGAAGACTACACAAATTAATCAATGAACTGATGAGCTACTAATAGTAGCAGATCAACTACTTTTATTATTTTTCTGATAACATCTTCATTGTCAAAATATTTTTTAAAAAACATATATATAGTTCATAATCCCAATCACCCAAAGAAAACTATATTAACATTTTGTTGTTATCCTTCCAATGTGTCAGAACACACACTTTAATCATTCCTCTATTGATGGAGGTTTTGGTTACTTTCATATTTTTGTTTTTATAAATAATGTTATATAATAAACATTTTGACAATCTGAAAAAGAGAAATTTGTTATACTTTATGATAAAAATTCAGCCAATGATATGAAATCAAAGACACTTTTAGAAAAATGAGTAATGCGTGATCTCATTTTATAATACGAAAGAAAAGAAAGACGAACCCTCCCACACAGAACTGTGTACATGTCTGATGACACATGGATAAGAAAAGTATAAGGACTCATGAAGTACTGTTAACACTGGTCACCTTAAAAAGTGGCATTAGAGAAGAGAAAATTATCTTCCCTACACTCCATACCACCCCCCACAACTTCCCAACACTTCTTTTCCACTCCAATTTGTCTTTTTTATCCTTCCCCTCTGCTCCATCTCTACTGCTACCTCCTCAGTACAGGCTAACATCAATCCTCATTTGATTAAAGAGCCTCCCAATGGTTCCCATGCACTCTTTTATTTTATTTTTCAATTACAGTTGACATTCAATATTATTTTGTATTAGTTTCCAGTGTATTGCATAGTCATTAGACAATCATATACTTTACAAAGTGGTCCCCCACTCAAGTATTTCTACTACCCACCTGGCACATTCTTAATAGTGTAGCCAGATGCAAATTCTTAAAATACAAACCTGAACATTTCATGTCCTCAATTCAAACGCTTAACAGATACTCCCAGGATGTAATCCAGAGTCTCCTAGGAGACCTCCAGGGTTATGTAGGACTTGGCCCTGGCTTCCCCCAGCAGCCTCACTTCTCACCACACTCGCAGCTTGGTCTAAACCCTAGCTATCTCTGAACCTGCCACACTCTCTCTATTTCTCACATCTTCATTTAGGTGCTCCCTCTGCTTGTTCAAGTTTACAGAGTACTAGTTTTCCTGGGAAACTTCCTTTCATGATTCATAGCTATATTACCTATCCCTCTTATATGCTCATAGTCATTTGAATGTCCTTTACTACAGTCTGATCACAGTACTGTTCATTGCCTGCTCAATTATCTATCCCCAGTTACATATGGGCTAAAACCATATGGCTATCTTGCTCACCTTTGTAGAATGATACATGGGATAGAGCAAACAGCCAATGAATATTAATAAAGGGAGTGACCACATAAGCTTTATTACTCTATGAAGTACGAAAACAAAATCTGTGCTTCTGTGTTTACATCACCAGATAGCAAATTCAGCAATTACCATAATTATAACAAAATTACTAGATAGAAAAAAATACTTCAGCTAATTTCTTATCTAAGATTTGTATGTTCTTGGCACACAGACAAAAGAATTCAAGACTGAAGGACTGGACTGGCCAATTAGAACACCGGAAGTTATGCACCAAATAAAAGCTGCTGACTCTTGATCATTGTAATTCATTAACTGTCAGGTCATTAAATATAAGGTACAAAGTTCACTTACGATGTGAATTAAAGAATATCACTTATTTACTAAACAACTGAATTTAAATAAATCAAAAGTTTTTCTAAAACCAGTATAGACAGACATGTTATGAAAATAAGAATAGAGGCCTATTTTCTGTAACTTTATTTCCACGAAGACTATACCTACAAAACTTTTGGACTGCAAGTCATATAATAAATATGAAAAACAAACTATTTGAATTTGAAAAAGTTGAACTTTAGCTGACCCAGTTTCTAATGAGAGAAAAACAATATCTAATCAGCATGACCACAACTTACCCACATTTGTTTCAGGGTTAAGAGAATGTAGATCATCCAATTTCTCTATCACATTTGTAAACTACTCACCATTTTCTTTATTTTGGCCAGATGAAAATTTTATACATAGACCACCAAAGAAATTAATTTGATAATGATATTAAATGTGAATTATGATACCAAAATGTTGCTAGAATTAAATTTATATTTAAATCACATCATTTTTATTTTCTAAATCAGAATCTTCTCTTAAATATAATCAAGAATCATTCTCATTAATAATGGAAAGGTGAATGCCTACATGAGCATGAATGGAAAAGCTGTATAAATTTCAGTTAACAAGGATAGGGCCTCACCCTTTGTTTTCTTGCATGATTTCTTCTTTTAAAAAATAAAATGAGTTTTTTCCTCATCACCTGGTTTCTAGAAGAGAAAAATATGGTTGTATGACATTAAGAAAAAAAGTACAATTTAATAATGCATTGACTTTCATTTTTCACAGACACTGGAAAACAAGCAAAAATCACTTAACATATGATGTAATCAAAATTAATTTTAATTTTTTCACGCTGCAAAGTAAGACTTTTGCAATAATTAGAACTGACTAAAGTTCCTCCCATTCTACAAGACTTTATATAAATAGTTACTTTTCAATCATTATATCCAATTATAAGGTAAATATTATTTTCAAGTTATAATTGCACAGCTCTTCTTATGAACCCTGGTGATATGGATATCTTCATACACTCTGGAGGAAAGGAGGCAGGGGAAGCAGGAGAGAAGGAAATGCTTTTAGGTTACCTCCCGACCTCAGGACTGGCACTGACCTCCCTTATATGAGAATGTATACAACACAGAGAGGTGACTTCTGCTTTAAACAGAAGATTTTCCTCAGTCATAGAAATAACACTATCCACTCTAAGAAGTAATGGAGGGCTATGTGACAAGACAGGAAAACTTCTCTTATATCTTAATGTAAGTTTTACTTCTTAAATCTGAAGCATTGTGACCTTCAAAAACAATAACATGCAGGTTCAAATATAAATATTTATACCCCACCTACTTCCAGAAAGGATTTCAAGCTGATTATTCAAATATAAATACAAGGCCAAGGCAAGGAGAAGTAATTTTTTGGATTATCTGCCACTCAGGACTAATAGTGACACTGGCTCCACTCAAATAAGCATGGACAATCAGGAGCTGGCTATACGGGAAAGTAGCCAAGAGATGAAAAGAATTATTAAAAGGTACATTTGCTATTTCATACAAAGCAAATGGTGCTGATGAAAGAATAGATACTAAATGATTCATAATGGGTACATGCAGCTGAATAAATGATAGTTCACAAAGAATTTCACACATATAGTAGAAGCATTACCACATATTCAGTTTGCTCTAATTGTAATTATGTGCTACTCGAAAGCGAATGACAATCAATAAATACAATTTAAAGTATTTCCTAAGAATTAAACGAAGAAGCCAGTCAGTAACCCAGCTCAGGACAATGTGTTAAGCATTATAGATAACAAGAAATAAGTCAGACACAGCTGCTCTCCAGCTCATATTGGGGGGCGGGGGGGTGGGGGGGAACAGAACACAAACATAACTGAAGCTTTATGGGGAACAAAAAAGTCATTAAAAGCAGCCAACTATATTTTATCCACTATTCTTTTAAAAAATGTTAAAACAGCTAAACAACTCTAAAACAAGTTATATTTTATACGAGTTTTGCCTATCCTAAGGGTTGCCAAGACCAGAGTAGCATCTCACAGAAAAATTCTAAGTATATCACTTTTATTATGAACTACTTTTTTAACAAAAGTTAAAATTATTCAATTTTTTTTCATGCATACTACCATGCAAATTTTATCTGCCACCAGTTCTGCAAAGTAGTTAACTACTGCACATACTCTCAGTAAGAAATTTTTTAAAAAGAAAAAAAAGATATAGATAAATGTATATATAGCAATGTGCTCATTAGTAACTGTACTAGTAAATAATTATCATTTCTGGTTGTACTTAATAGAACATATAAAGTAGAAATACCACATTTTTGTTACAAACTAAGAATAATTCACCTGAAATTCTCTTAAAGTCTAATAATTTTTTTAAAAGATACCTATCTAGCCTCCTCTCTTCAATCAGATCAAGAAATTAGGTTTTCTTTTTTACTTATTTTCTTATTCCAAAATCCACATCCATAAAGGCCTGGTATCTAGGATGAGCAAGGCTAAGCAAACTACACTCTGGAGCAGTCTCCTCACCCAGGTGAGGTGACTGAGCGCTTCCAAGGCACCAGGACATTAAATGGCAGAAGGATCTACAAATACCGTCAATAGCAAGAGTCATGGAAGGGATTTCCCTAGAATAGGATTTTGAATAATGATAAAATGATCCGTGGCACTTCTACTTTGCAATGGCAGATGTGGCTTGGTGGGGGACGGTGTCATCACTAGTCTTAAATGAAAAAGCTTCATTATCTTACTTCATCATGCGCCTTGCAGGTACTCCACTGAAAAAAAGACAAAACAGGAGGCAAAAAATTCAAGCCTCAAGGTAAGCCATTTCAATGTTAAGTATCCACCTTTTTTTTACTAGCAGATTATAAAACCAGCTAGTTTTATGCAATAATTTATTTCATTTTTTGGCCTCGGAAACTCAAGCTGTTACCCCAACCCCCAAAAAGCCAGAGGAAGATAACATATAGTAAAACGACAGCAAATTACACAAATCTAAAACATACTAACACTATATTATAGTAATATGTCAGAAGATAACATAATAAAAACAATGCTTTATAGAATACATGGTCTTTAACTGAAGAACTCCAGAGACAACAAATACTTACGTCTTGATGTTCTCATGGTACACCTTGGTGTCTGATGGCTGGTTATAAAGTGGCTACAAAATAAATCAAATATTTATATATAAATGTTGTACATATGCCTATAAAGAGACAAAAATAATTTATATTTTGCTGTAAACCTAGATAAAGTATTAATGGGTCTACACAATATCTAGACTTTTGGGTTCCCTGAATAACTCTCCCTAAACAATGAATGCCACTCCTGTAAGAAAGTTTATAAATTCATTGTGTCCCATAATGAATACATTAATTCATTTTAATTTTAAATACAAAGAAAGGTTAAGCACCATCATCATCCTAACAGTATGATTCAAAGAGCTTTCTATTTTGGTTATTACTTCTTCCTCTTCCTATCTGGAGTGAGTAAGGGCTGCTCAGGATAATGCTTCTTCAAAGGTAACCAAGTCCATGCACCATTATTTTAAACTTTATTACAAGCTTACTGCCTGGCTACATTCCTCTTGCCCAAAAAGAAATAGATTATATTCCATCTTATGCCAAAAAAAAAAAACCCACTACAAATAAAGCACTAGAAACAAAAAACAAAAAAGAAATTTCTTACTTACCAGTTCAACTTTTGGGCCAAGACCTTCAAATATTTTGTGAGCTTCTTCTGCTTTTTTCTACAAAGACAATATTATATTGCATAATTAAAAATTATATTACCTAAGTGCAAAATCACTACCAATTTAATAATATTTACTTAAAGACCAGTCTATATTTAAATTTATCCTTACTTCCAAACATTCTTCTTTCATGAAAGGCTAAAACACTATTTTTATTTTCACAGTTCCCTCAAAATTCAGTCAAAGCTTAATATCTGTATTGAAAGCACTACATAAAGAACTGGTAAATTCTTAAAAGCAAACATATATTAAATCTAAGATGAGGGAATAGAGAGCCACAATTAGAAATGAACTCCTCAAACATTCTAAATACTTCAACTTATAAGGTTTTTAGTGAAATTTAAATACACATAACACCATAAAGTTGCCGATCTTTACTGCGGTAATAAGCCAAATTAATCTCTTTGAAAAACAACTTATAATAAGGTTACTTTCTAGTTACAAGAAAACCCAAATAACAGAGGAAGCAAATAGTCTGAATTACTCAAGTGCTCAGTAGTAAATGATGAATTATACATGTATATATTTTGCATGCTATTTTCAAAAGTAAAATAAATGCTAATAGAAATTGTCCTTTAAAAGGCAAATGAAATATAACAAAATTCAATACTGAGGATATCTAAACTACAATTATATAACTAGTAAATGTCTCGGTGGTTCTCAAATCTCTTGCTCCCAACAGGGTCACATTACTGGTTAGGCTCATGGTCTGCTGCAGACCCTACCTCACTGCACTTGCCTGAGGGAGCTCTCCAGGGCTTCTGATGGGAAATATAAATGGAACTGGATTGTCAGTCAGTATTTCCCAAGTGTAAAGGAAGACATTCCCTTAAAATAAATATTCCCCTTTTCATCTTATTTATCAATCACAATCAATGAGTCAAATATTTATTTAAATTATGTGAAAAAAGATATGTTTAAACTGCTAAGGAAGCACAAAATAGTATAATGCACTTTCCAAATTCTAAGAAACCCCAAGGAACATATATAAAGGACCCATAGGCAAAGCCAAAGGTGGGTAGGATTGTGAGACAAAGCTAATTAAGAAAAAAAATCAATCAATTAATAAATATCACTGAATTCGACTTACTTGAAAATTAACTCATACTAAAAAAGAATTCAACATTTTATTTTAGAAGATTCTTTTCCATTGTTATCACCTCTAATCCCTATTTACTTTATCTTTGAGGTCACCAAGAGACCATGAAGCTCATTAGCCCACTATAGAGGTTTCTTTTTAAATATTTTATTTATTTTTAGAGAAAGGGGAAGGGAGGGAGAAAGAGAGTTAGAGAAACACTGATGTGTGAGCAATACATCAATCAGTTTCCTCTCACACATCCCCAACTGAGGACTTGGCCCACAATGCAGACATGTATGTGCCATGGTTGGGAATCAAACTGGTGACCTTTCGATTCCCAGGCCAGCACTCAATCCACTGAGCCACACTGGCCAGGGCTAGAGTATCTTTTTAAAGCAGGAAATTTCACATAAAACTCCATGTTCCTGGCTTTTCTTAAATAAAGGAGTATCTGTCAACCCTGGGCCACATCCCTGCATGACCACAGAACACTATTCTCCTCTAGGATGCCAGGAGGTAGTCCTACAACCCTTCACCCTCACTGGATAGATCTTGATGTACATAGCTCTGTCCATTCAATAAACTGGACAATTTTGAGCTCAGCCAAGAAAATAACATTAATTTCCCATATTACCTGCCATGACACTTCCAATTATCTCAAATATTACATATCTGATGACTTTCAGTTATTCATATAGATAGATACATGTACATGAGTCCAAGGTCATTCCTATAAATGTTTATTTAATGACTAACTCACAGCTGCTTTCCTTAAGGCTAAGTTCCTTTAGGATCTGGGCTATTATAAAGTTATAGGTTGCCTATAAGATGTACTACTCCACTGACTACAAAGAAGCAAATTGAAACAACAATACCAACTTCTAACTATGACCTACTTCAGCTAACAAACCTATTCTCTCCCACAGTACTTAAAACATGCTATTCATTTTTGGCCTGAGGACTTCTGGAAGCCCACTGTTTAAACAGCTCTGTGTAAAGTTTTGTTTATATTAAGATGAAATGTTTCCTTTTAACTGCTAGTTCCTGGGCTGGATTCTGGCCAAAAACTAACTTTGACATCACAAAATTATTCATAGAATTGAGGCCTGCCTTTCCTAAACCCATAGACACTTTTAATTATGAATATAAAAATTATTTTAAGCCCTGGCTGGTGTAGTTCAGTGGTTGAGTGCCAGCCTGCAAACCAAAGGGTCACCGTTTTGATTCCCAGTAATAGCACATGTCTGGGTTGCAGGCCATATCCCAAGTAGGGGGTGTATGAGAGGCAACCACACACTGATTTTCTCTCCTTCCCTACCCCTCCTCTCTATAAATAAATAAAATCTTTTAAAAAATAATTTAAATAAATCTAAAAAAGCAAAGTCTACCCAAAAATCAATGGCCTCACACTCAATAACTAAGATTCAAACCACAGCCTGGCTATTAATTCTGGAGATGATAATGTAAGTCATTTTCACATCTAAAGACCCATCTATATTAGAATAGTATCAGTATTTGGCATTAAATATCCCTCATAAAATGAAAAACTACAGAAAAAGTGTTTTGTATTATTTGGTACAAACTTGCTTGCTAGTATTTACATGAGACACAGCTGATAAAACTATGCTCTCATTAAATATTTAAATAGTGTAGCATGTATATAAAATATTAAATAATTTAAGACACAACTGTCAGCTTTTTTTCAATCTTAAGGAAAAAAAAAAGAAAACACCAAGCTTCAGTTAATCAAAATCTAAGACCATTAAAAATTAAAACAGAAACCAGGTTTTAATTCAATTAACATCACTACAGAACACACTGACCACTTAGAAAAGGCAGTTGAAGAATTTTAAATGCCTGTGCCATCAGGAATGGCATGAGCTTACCCGATTCTCATCATAAATAATTTGGACAATACTGCGGTGTTTCTGTTCCACAGGAGGAGGAGACACAGGCTTCTCAGGCTCAGGAGGTTTAGCTGCTTCTTCTTCAAGCTGTTGCTAAGAGACCCAGAAAGGAAGAGTCAGGCATCTGCTGCATGTCACCCCCCCACCAGTAATTAATCACCAGAGATAACACATGCTCCTAAGCAGTGCTATGCTGACTCTATAGGGTAATCATTTAATCTTCTAGGGTCTAATAGACCCAAGGGGTCTAACAAATCCAATCAAATTTATTTTAACAAATAACTAAACAACATAAATCACCATTAGATAAACGTTTTTATATTGAATCTTATAAATGAAGCAAAATAAGAGAAACTAAACATATAAATATATCCCTATAAACCTCTATCACAATGATCTTTTGTGGCACTGGAAAAACACCTTCATATGTTATAGATACACAGTATGTGTTAATGTCTGGTGGGGAGAGTGCATGGGAGTGTTTAAGGATAATCCTTAGCTCAGCATAGCACCATTCCCTACCCTTCCTACCAAATTGTATACTTGGAAGTCAAGAGGCACTGGCAAAACCACAAGAATATGGACTGCTGGTGCATGTGATTAAACACAGAAAGCTATCTGCATTACTCTGACTGGGTTGTAGCCTTAGGCTTACCCTTTTACAAGTGGTGTGTTCCTAGGACCCTTTCTAAGTCCTTACTTAGATTGGGGAATCTTGAGCAAGAACATAAACCACTCATGTAAAGTAGGGATATTAACCCTACTTATCACATAGCTTTTTCAGAGGACTGAATGACTCAAAAACATATTTGAACTAAAAGTGTTCATTTAATACAATTTTATTACCTACAATTATTACTGAAATAAGCAGAGCCTTGTTCTGCTTGGCTCACTGTTTATTTTTCCCCCCAACACCTCAACAAGTGATACCTAGTAAATGCTCAACAAATACTCATGTGAATATAAGTTCACTGCCCAAGATGATAAAAAAAGACATTAGGTAAAGATATTAAGTCTACTTAAAGCCCAGAAGAAAAAATTATCAGTACTACTAAAATAAGACTAACAGCCAATGCTCCTATTAACATAAGTCAGATCACACCCAAATGAAAGGATAAAAATCCTACAAGAAACCTAACCAAGGAGGTAAAAGACCTGTATGCAGAAAACTACACAACAATGAAGAAAGAAATCAAGGAAGACATAAATAAATGGAAACATACCACGTTCATGGATTGGAAGAATTAATATCATCAAACTGTCCATACTACCCAAAGCAATTTACACATTCAATGCAATACCTACTAAAGTACCAATGGCATACTTAACAGACATAGAACAAACACTTCAAAAATTTATATGGAACCATAAACGACCCCAAATAGCTGCTGCAATTTTGAGAAAGAAGAGCAAAGTAGGAGGGATCACGATACCTGATACCAAACTGTATTACAAGGCCACTGTAATCAAAACAGCCTGATACTGGCATAAAAACAGGCACATGGACCAATGGAACAGAACAGAGAGCTCAGAAATAAACCCAAGTCTCTATGGTCAATTAATATTCGACAAAAGGGGCAGCAACATAAAATGGAGTAACAATAGCCTCTTTAACAAATGGTGTTGGGAGAACTGGACAGCTACATGCAAAAAAATAAAGAAAAGAAAAGAAACTCAAGTACCAACTTACACCACACACAAGAATAAATTCAAGGTGGATAAAAGATTTAAATATAAGCCGTGACACCATTAAAGTCCTAGAGGAGAACATAGGCAGGAAAAACTCAGATATTTCACACAGCAACATTTTTACTGATATGTCCCCTAGAGCAAGGGACATAAAGGAAAGAATAAACAAATGGGATCTCATCAAAATAAAAAGCTTCTGCACAGCTAAAAAAAACAGTATTAAAATAAAAAGAGAACCAACTGTATGGGAAAACATATTTGCCAATGACACCTCAGACAAGGGTTTAATTTCCAAAATATATAAAGAACTTTCACAACTCTACTTTAAGAAGACAAGCAACCCAGTTAAAAAAATGGGCAAAGGACTTGAACAGACGCTTCTCCAGGGAGGACATACAGAGGATCCAGAGACACATGAAAAGATGTTCAATATTGTTAGCTATCAGAGAGATGTAAATGAAAAACACAATGAGATACCACTTCATACTAGTCAGAATGGCCATCATAAACAAAGCAACAAACAACAAGTGTTGGAGAGGCTGTAGAGAAAAAGGAACCCGAGTGTACTGTTGGTGGGAATACAGACTGGTACAACCACTATGGAAAATAGTACAGAATTTTCTAAGAAAACTAAAAATGGTTCTGCCTTTTGACCCAGCAATTCCACTGCTAGGATTATATCCTAAGAACCCTGAAATACCAATCCAAAAGAACCTATGCACCCCAATGTTCATAGCAGCACAATTTACAGTAGCCAAGTGTTGGAAGCAACCTAGGTGCCCATCAGTAAATGAATGGATCCAAAAACTATGGTACATTTACACAATGGAATTCTATGCAGCAGAAAGAAAGAAGGAGCTCCTACCCTTTGTGACAGCATGGATGGAACCGGAAAGCATTATGCTAAGCAAAATAAGCCAGGTGGTGAAAGACAAATACCATATGATCTCACCTTTAACAGGAACCTAAACAACAAAAACAAACAAGCAAAATATAACCAAAGACACTGAAATATGAGGGAACAGTGTCTAGAGGGGAGAGGGGAGGGAATTTCAGGGGAAAGGGGGAAGGGTTTACAGGAACAAGTATAAAGGACACAGGAACAAGGTGTGGAAAGGGGAGGCAGGTAGGGAGGGCTGGGTGAATGGGCTAGGGTAGGAGTAAAAGAGAAAACTGTACTTGAACAATTAAAATAAAATTTTAAAAAAGTATAATTGGTAGGAATTAATGGGGTGAGGTCAAAAATGGTATAGGAAACAGAGAACTCAAAGAACTTGTATGTACAACCCATGGACATGAACTAAGGCAGGGGGAATGCTGGAGGGCTAGGGATGGAGGGGGGGCAAAGGGGGAAAATTGGGAAAACTGTAATAGCATTATCAATAAGATATACTTTTAAAAAGTTTTAAAAAATCCTCCAAGAAAGAAGCTTCAAAAGGACCACTTCCACTTTGAAACTGAAAGTACTCTTTTGCAGTCTACTAAATAGCTAAGTGAAAGATAGATATTTGGAGTTGTGAGATCAGATTTATGGCAAAAACCTCTTCAAGGATGCCCTTTCTTTCCTTTGCCCAGAGGGTCTTCTTTTAGGATCCCTGTTAAGTGGGTGTCGAGAATGGAATAAACAAGCTTCAGAAAATTACATTTTATTTTTAGCACCTAAGTAGCCCTGGGACAAAATGATTGTAACAGATAGGTTAAAACAAACAAAACCAAAAAATACACCTTCTTTCATATTAACTTTACAATAATTTTGTAAAAACTGAAAACTAAATTTAGTTGGGATTTTATTGAAAAATCTATAAACATATGAATTAACATGAACACACAACATTATTGATCTTGTTTCTATCCATCTATGGTATATTTATTTACTCAAGTTTATCTTTGATATTCCTCAATAAAATTTATAGCTATTGTACCTCTCTTGATCACACAATATATTTCATTATTTTTAATTATTATAAGCGGTTACCTGTTACTGAGTACTCATGTGCCACATATTATTCAAAATATTCATTGTCTCAACTCATAAACAATAACATGATTTAACTGGTATTATTAGTAGTATTACCATATTATAAGTGAAGAAACTAAAGATAAGACCAACTTGAGCAGAATCAGATCCACAAAACTTAAAATAATTGTAAGGCATGTTATCATAAATTTAACATGATTCAATAAATAAAAAAGTCTTAACATATTTTTAAAAATCAAGGGAATATTTTTAAAATGACCAAGCAGATTTTAAAATGAGCCAAATAGAAATTTCAGTAATAAAAACATAATTATTAAGGTATAACAGATTAAATATTTAAAGTGAAGACAGAAATGCATATTGAAAGACAAAAATTTAAAAACTGGCAATGATGAGGCCCAAAGAAGCAATAAGATGGGGGCGGGGGGAAGCAATACTACACATAGAAGACAAGAGTGATATTACATCTAACAGGAATTTTAGAAGGACATGAAAAGAAACTGTAGGAAAGGATTTGGTAAAACAAAGATAATGGCTTAAAATTGTCCATTACTGATGAAAAACTCTAACACATACAGGAAGCCCAATGATTCTCAAGCTGGATTAAAAATAATAATAAACCCACTCCCAAATACATCCTTGTAAAACAATAATACCCAAAGAAAAAGAAAAAGCAGCCAGAGGAAAATCTTTCAATAAACAGGCATTAAATAAAAGTTAACATTTAAGTCATAAAAAGCAAATACTGAATTTGCCAACAAATCCTAACTAACAGAAGTTCTAAGTATGTTTTTCAAGAACAACTTAAACCCCCAAATGGAAGATCTGCATTTCAAAAAGGAATAATGAGCGAATAAGATGACAATTATGTGGATAAACCTAAATAAACACGACTATATAAAATAATGTCTCAGATGGTTTAAAAAGAACAAAGAACTAAAATATATAACAACAAAGGCATAAATGTTGGGAAGAATGAAAAAATGAAGTAGTATGCCTTCCTACTACAAAAGAACATGGCTAATATACTACTTAGTTTTAGGATTCAAGTAAATAGGCTGTTAAATTTTTCTGGGGGAAAACTATAAACAAAGAAATAGTGTATAAAATCCAAACTAGTGGGGCAGAAGAAAATTGAAATGACAAAAAGAAAACAAATCCAGAATAATGTCTGAAATAAAACAAAAATACCAACATTAGCATAAGAGAGAGCAACTAGAAAGCATAAAATAAAATAGTTTTAAAATTTCAGATATTACCAATCATGATTATCAGTTTAAAAGAACTAAATTATCCTGTGGAAAGACAGGTTGTCGGACTGTATATAAAACAAAATCTAGCTATATATCTTTATAGCAGACACAACTTAAATATGAGAGTACAGAAAGGAAAGACAAGAAAAAAACATAAGCTAATCAGTATCAACCAAAAGTGCTGATCTAATTATATCACTATCAGGCAAAAAAGACTTTTTGTTAGAAAGCATTCCAACAGATAATATGACATTATCTTATAATAAAAGGTTTCACTTAACAGGAAAAGTAACAATTATAAACATGTATATGCCTAAAATAAGAGCCTAGAAATACACAGAATAAAAATTAAGAACTGGAATATTTGCAAATCATGTGTCTGATAAGGGGTTAATATCCAAATCATATAAAGAACTCACAAACAGCAACAAAAAATTAAAACTTAAAAAAAATCAATTCAACTTAAAAAAGAGGTTCTGAAAAGCCATTTTTCCAAAGAAGACATACAGATAACCAATAGATACATAAAATGATGCTCAACATTAATCAAGACGGAAATGCAAATCAAAGCTACGATGAGATATAACCACACAACTGTTACAATGGCTATTATGAAAAACACAAGAAATAAGTGTGGGTGAGGATGTAAAGAAAAATGAACCCTTGTTAGTGGGAATGAAAATTGGTGCAATCACTATGGAAAACAGCATGGAGGTTCCTCAAAAAAATCAAAATAGAACTACCATATGAACAAACAATTCCATTTCTGGGTATTTGAGCAAAGAAAACAAAAACAATAACTCAAAAAGATATACACACTCCTATGCTCACTGCAGTATTACTTACAATAGCCAAAATATGGAAACAACCTAAGTATTCACTGATAGATAAATGGGTAAAGGAAATGTTATATATATAAAGGCATATTATTCAGCCATGAAAAAAAAGGATAACTTACTATTTGTGACAACATGGATGGACCCTCGGGGAATTATGCCAAGTGAAATAACTGAGACAAAGAAAGACAAATACCATACGATACTACTTATACATGAAATCTAAAATATAAACACCACCACCACCACCACCACAACAAAGTCTACTAACAACAACAATAACAACAAAGGCTACTACCAAAATAAAATAAAAGACACACAAGGGAAAAGGAACAATGGAGATACACAGCTTCCAGAAAACAAAAGACAAAATGACTATAGGAAATCCTCACATATCAATAATCATCCTAAATGTAAATGGACTGAACTCATCAATTAAAATGCACTGAGTAGCCTGATGGGTTAAAAAACAAAACCTAATTATATGCCACCTTCAGAAGACAAACAAAGAACTCAAAGTGAAAGGGTGGAAAATGATATTTCAAGCAAACAGCATCTGGAGAAAAGCTGGTGTAGCCATATTAATATCTGACAAAAAATGATTTCAGGATAAAAAAATGTAAAAAGAGACAAAGATAGACATTTTGTAATAATAAGTGGACAATACATTAAGAATAATACTTATTTACATACATTTACCCAACCCAGGAGCACCAAAATATATAAAGTAACTACTAGCAGAACTAAAGGGAGAAAATGACAAAAATATAATTACAGTAGAGGCCCTAAATATCCCATTGGCAGCTATGGACAGATCACCCGAGCACAGTATCAATAAGGAAACATCTGCCTAATGACACATTAAACCAAATAGACATAATCAGTATTTACTGAGTTCTTTATTCCAAAGCATCAGAATATACATTCTTCTCCAGTGCACACTGAACACTCACAAGGAGAGATCATATGTTGGGGTACAAAAGTGGCCTCAACAAATTTAAGAATACTAAAATCATACCAAACATATTCTCTGACCAGAATGATTGAAAACTGGAAATGAACATCAAAAAAGAAAGCTGGAAAAACCATAAATATGTGGAAATTAAATTAATGCTACCAACCATTACTAGATCAAAGAAAAATTAAAAGAGATCAAAAGATACACAGAAACAAATGAGACTCACACAGACATATCAAAATCTCGGAAAGATTATCACATTACAGGCCTACTATAAGAAACAAAAATCACAAATAATCAACATAATGTTTCACCTTAAATAACTACAATAAGAACAAACAAAGCCTAAAATCAGCAGAAGAAAGAAAATAATAAAATTTAGAGCAGAAATATATGAAATAAAGAACAAAGGAGAAACTGCCAGAAAATCGAACTAAATAGAAGTCCAACAACCAAGGAGGTGAAGAAGATACATTTGATGGGAGGGGTGGAGTCGGGCAGCTGGGGCAGAGAGGGCTTGCAGCAAAGCTGCGGCTGGTGGACCCAGCAAAGTGGTGGATTGTGGAGCGGGGTACACTTGTGCCAGACAGTTGGTGGACCTGGCCATCTCACATTCGCATACAGATAAACCAGGCAAAACTGGGGAGTGAGACAGGCTGAGCAACCCAGGGTCCCAGCAGAGGGAAATAGAGCCTCAAAAAACTGATTGAAAACAAACTCCCAGCCTCAAGCTCACAGGAGAGTTCACTGGAGAGATCCACAGGGTCTTAGAATGTACACAAACCCACCTACACAGGAATCAGCACCAGAAGAGCCCAATTTGCTTGTAGTTGCTGCAGTGACTGAAATCCGGCAGAGAGCAGAGCAAGCACCATTGTTCCTTCTCAGACCCCTTCCCCACCAGACAGCATCACAATGCAGCAAGGTGGGTTGCCCCGCGCTGGTGAACACCTAAGGCTCTGCCCCTTACTACATAACAGGCGTGCGCAGACCAAAAAAAAAAAAAAAAAAAAAATGGCCCAAACGAAAGAACAGATCAAAGCACCAGAAAAAATACAACTAAGAGACAAAGAGATAGCCAACCTCTCAGATACATAGTTCAAAACACTGATAATCAGGATGCTCAGAGAATTGGTTGAATCTGGTTGCAAATTAGATGAAAAAATGAAGACTACGATAAGTGAAATGAAGGAAAATGCACAGGGAACCAATAGTGATGGGAAGGAAACTGGGGCTCAAATCGATGGTGTGGACCAGAAGGAAGACAGAAACATCCAATTCAAAAACAATGAGGAGAGGCTTAGGAACCTCCAGGACATCTTTAAACATTCCAACATCCAAATTATAGGGGTAAAAGAAGGAGAAGAGGAAGAGCAACAAGTAGAAAAGTTATTTGAACAAATAATAAAGGAGAACTTCCCCAATCTGGCAAAGGAAATAGACTTCCAGGAAGTCCAGGAAGCTCAGACAGTCCCAGAGAAGTTGGACCCAAGGAGGAATACACCAAGGAACATCATAATTACATTAGCCAAGATTAAAATGGAGAAGAGAATCCTAGAAACAGCAAGAGATAAGGAGACAGTTACCTACAAAAGAGTGCCCATATGACTGTCGGCTGATTTCTCAAAAGAGACCTTGCAGGCAAGGAGGGGCTGGAAAGAAGTATTCCAATTCATGAAAGGCAAGGACCAACATCCAAGATTGCTCTATCCAGCAAAGATTTAACTTAGAATGAAAGGGCAGATAAAGTGTTTCCCAGATAAGGTCAAGTTAAAGGAGTTCATCATCACTAAGCCCTTATTATATGAAATGTTAAAGGGACTTAACTAAGAAAAAGAAGATAAAAAACATGTATAGTAAAATGACAGCAAACTCACAATTATTAACAACCACACCTAAAACAAAAACAAAAGCAAACTAAGCAAACAGCTAGAACAGAAACAGAACCACAGAAATGGAGATCACATGGAGGGATATCAACAGAGGAGGGGGAGGGAGAGAGAGGGGGAAAAGGTACAGAGAATAAGTAGCATAGATGGCAGGTATAAAATAGACAGGGGGAGGGCAAGAATAGTATGAGAAATGTAGAAGCCAACAAATTTATAAGTATGACACGTGGACATGAACTAAAGGGGGTAGAATGTGGGTGGGAGGGGTGTGCAGGATGGAGGGGAGTGAAGGGGGGGAAATGGAACAACTGTAATAGCATAATTGATAAAATATATTTTTTAAAAAAGAACAAAAGAGAATAAAACAATCCAACAAAGAGCTGGTTCTTTGAAAAGATTGATAAAACTGACAAATCTCTGGCTAGACTAAGGAAAAAAGAGAAAAGACTCAAACAAAATCCGAAATGAAAGAGAAGTTACAATGAACAGCACAAACAAAAGATTATAAAATAACACTAAGAAAGGCTATACACCTAGAAGAAATAGGCAAGTTCTTAGAAATATACATATAAGCTTCCTAGACTGAATCATGAAGAACTGGAAAATCTATAGACTGACTACAACAGTAAGGAAATTGAAATAGCCATCCAAAACCTCCTAAAAAGTAAAAGTCCAGGACCAAATGACTTCACTAGTGAATTCTACCAAATACTAAAAGAAGTTTCAACACCCATCCTTCTCAAACTCTTCCAAAAAACTGAAGAAGAGGCAATACTTCCAAACTCATTTGATGAGGCCAACATTACTGATATCAAAACCTAGCAAGGACAATACAAAAAAGGAAAATTATAGACCAATATCTCTTGAATACAGATGCAAAAATCCTAAACAAAATAAAGGCAAATAAACATTTAAAAGATAATGCATCACAATCAAGTGGAATCATCCCAGGGACACAAGCATGGTTTAAAATTACATAAATCAGTCAATGTGGTATACTATATTAACAAAATAAAAGACAGAAATCACATTATAATCATACCAATAGATACAGAAAAAGCATTTGACAACCATTTATGACTAAAACACTCAATAAAATGGGTTCAGAAGGAAAGTACCTCAAGCATAATAAAGGTCATATATAACAAACCCTCACCTAAAAACATACTCAATGGTGAAAAACTGAAAGATTTTCCTCTAAGATCAGGCACTAGACAAAGATGCCCAATCTCACCACTGTTGAACATATTGGGTTGAATAATAGCCAAAAAGTCCATCATGTTTTTTCCATAAAATAAGGCACAATTTTCATTTTCACCAGTAACTTTACTGCTTTGTATATTTTGAGTATGTAGGCTATCTCCTGCTATTGACTTCTAGTGGGTAGAGGCTATGAGACAACCCACAGCAAAGAATTATTTGGACAAATGTCAACAGTACCAAGAAACTTCACAAGTCATTTTTGAATGTTCGATCAGTCACACTACCTTCTCCATACACTACACAAATCTTTTTTTATGTTTCAGTTGAGTTTTTACCTTTCTTAAAATAATAAATAATACGTCAAAAATGTTGCATATCTTCGTCCAACTTCAATATTAAAATAGCTACAATGATTTTAATAAGTTTTTTTAATGGATGCTGATATGACAACTGCCAAAATACAACCTAACAAAATTGTTTCAAACGAAATTAAAGACAACTAAGCACCACTAGAGCCAACGTATGGAAAAACTGTAATGGACTTTTTGGCCAGTCCAATACTACTGGAAGTCCTAGCAAGAACTATCAGTCAAGTGAAAGAAATAAAAGGCATCCAAATTGGGAATGAAGAAGTAAAACTGTCACTTTTTGCAAATGACATGATTCTATATATTGAAAACCCTAAAGAATCCACCAAAAAATATTAGAAACAAATAAAAAGGGTAAAGTTGCAGGATACGAAATCAATATACAAATATCTATTGCATTCCTATATACTAACAATGAAATATCAGAAAAAGAAATGAAAACAACTTCATTTGCAATTGTAACAAAAATAATAAAATAGTTAGGAATGAATTTAAAGGTTGTGGAGGACCTTTACACTGAAAACTACAAGACTAAGAAATTGAAGAAGACATAAAGAAATGAGAAGATATTCTGTGTTCATGAATTGGAAGAAAAAACATGATTAAAATGGTCATATTACCCAGAGCAATACACAGATTTAATGCAAATACCCATCAAAGTCCCAAGGTCACTTTCAAAGAAATTAAATCAGATGTGTATAAAACCACAAAAGACCTTGAATTTATAAAGCAATCTTGAGAAAAAGAACAAAGCCAGAGGAATTATACTTCCTGTCTTCAGATTATGCTATCAAGCTACAATCATCAAAACAGTATTGTATTGGCAGAAAAACAAACATAAGATCAATGGAACAGAACTGAGAACCCAGAAATGAACCCACATATATAAGGGCAAATAATTTTTGACAAAGGAGCCAAAAACATAGACTGGAGAAAAGAAAGCCTTTTCAATAAATGGTGTTGGGAAAATTACAAAGTCACATACTAAAAAAAGAAACTAGACTGTTATTTGGCATTATACACAAAGATTATCTCAAAATTCACTAAAGGCTTATAAAATGTAAGACCTGAAACAATAAAACACATAGACAAAAAACATACATACTAAATTTAAGGACTGTGGTCTCAGAGAAGATTTTATGAACTTGACACCAAAGCCAAGTAAAAGCAAAAATAAATGCAACTACATCAAACTAAAAAGATTCCAAACAACAAAAGAAACCATCAACAAGACAAAAGGGCAACAACAAAAGGGGAGAAGATATTTGCAAACAATACCCAAAATATATAAATAACTCATAAAACTAACAAAAAAAAAACAAATAAAAAAACAAAAACACCCAATCCTATTAAAAGGTAGGCAGAAGACCTAAACAGACACTTTTTCCAAGAAGACATACACAAATGGCCACAGATATATAAAAAGATGCTCAAGTTCACTAGCTATAAGGGGAATGCAAATCAAAACCACAATGAGATACACCACACAACTGTTAGAATGACTATTATCAATAAGATAAGAAATAAGTGTTGGAAAGGTTGTGAAACAAAAGGAACCCCATCCATTGCTGGTGGGAATATAAATTGACACAGCCACTATGGAAAAACAGTATAGATGTTCCTCAAAATTTTAAGAATAGAGCTACCATATGACCCCACAATATTTCTCTGGGTATCTTCCTGAAAAACTTGAAAATATTTTTTCAGAAATATGTATGTACCTCTATGTTCATTGCAGCATTATACACAGTAGCCAAGTCATGGAAACAACTTAAATGTCCTTCAATGGATAATTATTCAGCCATAAGAAAGGATGAAATACTGCCATTTGTGACAACATGAATGGATCGAGAGTATCATGTTAAGTGAAATAAGTCAGACAGAATTTAAAAAAAAAAGAGAAATGAACAAACAAAACAAACAAACCCATAGACTCAAACAATAGAAGGGTAGTTACCAGAGCAGAAGGGGGTTGGAGAGAGGATGAAGAGAGTAAACGGAGTCAAATATATGGTGACAAAGACAGACTAGACTCTGGATGGTAAGTACACAGTGTAATATACAGCTAATGTAATATACAATTGCAAGCTTGAAACTTGTATGCTATTAACCAATATCACCCCTATAAATGTAATAAAAAGAAAAAAGAATGTGAGAAACATCACTACAAAAGTTTTAAAAAGACAATACAGTAAACTATTTTAATGATGTCAGGGTAGCCACATACGAAATCTAAAGAAATACTACTCACCAAAAAGCACTATCAGGCTCAAAGACCTAAATTTAAGTGGTAAAACCATAAAACTGTTACTGGGTGCAGCCAAGAGGGGGGACCCAAGTAGGCATTTGAAATGGGGTTCAGAACTCAAGGTGTCCAGGAAATTTTAGGATGTCCTCACCCCCTAGTCCCCAGGCATGGGTTGGGGGAAGGGACACATGGAGCAGGGCCTTTGAGAGCTGTTTTGCATAGCAACGGCCTTGTAGCTAACCTCTGGTTCTGGTGTGGTCATTTAACATATCTATAGCCTTTGGTTGGTCACTTAATGTTAAATAGCTGTGGCCATGCTCTGAGCCAGGGGAATGGAAGTAACTACCCCACCAAGACGTAACTGGGGGGGGAGGGCAGGTTCTCTGAGTTACAGCACCTGCGTGGAAGCTTGAAGGTAATTGGCTCCATGACATGGGGCCACACCTGCCCAGACTCATGATGGCAGTCCAGTAATGCTGGAAGGATATGAGTTCTGGCATGTGAAGCCAAGTGTGGGAGGAATCAGAAATGTGGCTGCAGAGGAAGACTGGCGCGGGGATTTAAACCAAGATGCAGCAGCCATTGAGGGAGAGAGAACCACGCAGCTTTAGCAGAGTGACTCCCACAGCCCTGCAAGAAAGAATCACCAGGAGGCTTTAGCAGAGAACTGCCACTCAGCTTTGGCAGAGTGGCGACCTCCCCTCTCCTTGCAGCCATTGCGCAGGGGGAGAAGCATGTGGTTTTGGCTGAGTGAGGACCACGTGCCTTTGCCAGAGTGGGGACCCCCACAGCTTTAGAAGGGGGAACCACCACCTGGTTTTAGCAGAGATCCCAGCGACTCAGCTGAGGGTGCCGGGAACCCAGGGAGGTCTCCCAGTCGAGATGGAGTACTAACTGGGAATAACCAGAGGACTGCCTGAGCCATGGACTTTTATTTCCTTTCCTGAGATACGGTACTCTGGACTGGGCAAAGGGGGAAGGAAGGAAGGACTGTGTCTGTTTGTGGGTGTTTTAAGGGACTTTAGGATTTTTGATAAAGACATTAGGTCACTACTCTAAGTTTGTATAGCATTAAATAAACATTTCCTTTCCTTTTCACAAATCTCTGGCATTGAGAGACGTCTTTCCTCTGGCGGTGGACATAATGGACCTGGGGGCTACCTTCAATAATAGTATATCACCCCAGGCCCCCCTTGTTTGTTCTGTAGCAAAACCAGTAAAAGAAAATACAGGCACAGGAAAAAAGTGGTTCAAAATGGAGACAAAGGAAGATCCTAAACTCACAACCTCTCATACACACACTGAAGCTACAGTTTACCTGTGGAACAATTTCCTCTGAAAAAGACCTGAAAACTGAGCAATTCCTTCACAACAGGCAAACAAGGAAAATGCCATGTCAAAGTGTAACAGGGTATAGCCAAGAGGGTGGCCCCAAATAGGGATTTGGAATGGGGTCCAGAACTCAAGGTGTGCAGGTGATTTTAAGATGTCCTCACCCCAGCCCCAGGTGTGGGTTGGTAGAAGGGACAAATGGAGCAGGGCCACTGAAAGCTGTTTCGCATAGCAACAGCCTTGCAGCTAACCTCTGGCATGGTCATTTAACATATCTATAGCCTTTGGTTGGTCGCTTAATGTTAAATAGCTGTGGCCATGCTCTGAGTCGGGGGAATGGAAGTAACTTCCCCTCCAAGACGTAACTGGGGGGCAGGTCCCCCGAGTTACAGCGCCTGCATGGGAGCTTGGAGATGATTGGCTCCATGACATGGGGCCACACCTGCCCAGACTCATGATGGCAGTCCAGTAAAGCTGGAAGAATATCAGTTCTGGCATATGAGGCCGAGTGTGGGAGGAATCGGAAATGGGACTGCAGAGGAAGACTGGCGCCGGGATTTAAATCCAGACACAGCAGCCCTGAGAGAGAGAGGGCCACGCAGCTTTGGCAGAGTGTGGACTCCCACAGCCCTGCGAGAGAGAATCACCATGCAGCTTTAGCAGAGAATCTCCACTCGCTTTGGCAGAGTGGCAACGCCCCCTCCCCTGACCATGGCCCTGAGAGGAGAGTAGCACTCGGTTTTGGCTGAGTGGGGACTCCCGTGGCCCTGGGAAAGAGGACCACGCAGCTGGAACGGTGGAAAGAGGACCACATGCCTTTGCCAGAGTGGGGACCCCCGCAGCTTTATAAGGGGGAACCACCACTGAGCTTTAGCAGAGATCCTGACAACACAGCTGATGGTGCTGGGAACCGAGGGAGGCCTACCAGCCTAGCACAGAGTGCTGGGAAGAACCAGGGACTGCCTGAGCCATGGGCTTCTATTTCCTTTCCTGAGATACGATGCCCCAGACTGGGCAAAGGGAGAAGGAAAGACTGTGTGTTTGTGGGTGTTTTAAGGGAATTTGGGATTTTGATGAAGAGAGTAGGTCACTACTTTAAGTTTGTATAGCATTAAATAAACATTTCCTTTCCTTTTCATGAATCTCTGGAATTGAGAGACATCCATCCTATAGGTGGTGGACATAACGGACCTGGGATTATCTTTTGGTAATAGTACATCACCCCCGGTGCCCCCTTGTTTGTTCTGTAATAAAAGCAGAAAGCTCCAAGATGAAGAATAAAGAGGAGTGAAGTGCTCATGGATGGAGAGGGAGAAGGCATTATGGAGCAAAAGAGAGCAGGTTATTAAGTGCTTTGTTCAAACTCTGAGAACCACAAGAAGCCAAGGAAGCTGAACACAGAGAAAACAAATGGGTCAAACAAATGAAGGCATTAGGAGGGAAAAAAAGGAAGGAAAAAAAAAGAACAGGGTGAACAGAAGAGAATTTTAGACATGAAAATGTTAATGATACATGGAATATAAAGTTTGTGCCTACAAAAAAACCACAAAGGTATAAATATTTGTAACGCTGTATTATGCAACAGTTTCTTAGCTAGGACACAAGTAATAAAAGATTTGACTTCATCACAATTTAAAACATTTGGCCCTGGTGTGACTCTGTACTGCTTAGTTATTACCTGGAACACTGGCCATTTATCTCCATCCACCTTCTCCCCCACCACCCCCATTAAGCCACTAAATTCATTAATTAAATACATTAAATTCTCAGTGGGTTTCTGTGCATATCTAGGCAATTCCTTCTGTTTTCCACGCACTGGGTTCACACCATTTTATTTATTGAGGCTTAACATTTTTTAACATCTGTTAGAGCCTGTTCTGCTTAGCACTCACACACTACTTTTTGAATTGTTAAAGTTTTTCTATTGTTTAACTTTTTTTTTTTTGGCAAAGTGAAGTTTCTGGCTCCAAAATAAATATGTGAGAGCCATTTATATATAAGAGTCAATGGACACGGACATGAGCCCATGAAGGTCCCAGAGCTTTCTTTTCAGTTGTGAACTAAAAGCCAACAAAGATTATCACTTTAAAGTGGATAACAATGAAAATGAGCACCAGTTATCTTGAAGAATGGTCAGTTTAGGGGCTAGTACAAAGTAATGCACATTGTTGAAGACAACGGATTATAAATTTGTCTGTTCAATTTAAATAACACTGGCAACTGAAACCATCTGTACAGCCAATGTTTCCCTTAGGATCTTTTAAGTAACACCACCTGTGGTCTAAATGTGCTTTTGGGCCTGTGCATATTAGTGGACATCACTTAGTAGTTGTGGAGGAATACGTAGAATTGGAAGATGATAACGAGGAGAATGTGAAACTCCCACGTATATCTGGGAAGTAATCTGCCCCTAGAAGTGGTAGCAAGTTACCACAGGAAAAAGTAAAACTTAACGATGAAGATAATGTTGAACATAATGAAGAGGAGGAAGCAGAAGAAAAACTTCCCTAGTAAAGAAATCTACACAAGATAATTCCAGCCCAAAGATCGCAAACATCAAACTAGAATGAAAATGACTCAAAAAACAGGAAAAACTCCAGAAACATCAAAAGGTCCTAACTCTTTAGATAACATTAAATAAAAAATTCAGCAAATCGAGGAAAACCATGTTGAACAGTCCTGGTAAACTGAGCCCAAAAATGGAAGACAGGAAAAGGAGAAACGAATAAAGCTCATGCTGAGTATCTATCATCCATAATCCAAACTGAAATCTTCTATTTAAATGTGAATCCCCTTTCCTGATCTGCCACCCACCCACACCCTTTTCTAGGATGGAAACCACCTCACTCTTAACACTCAAATAAAAACCGTGTACATGAACAGTACAGCAGCATTATTCACAACAGCTAAAACATGAACACAACCCCAATGTCCATCAACTAATAAATGAATAAACAAAACACAGTATATCCGTGTAATAAAATTTTATTCAGCCATAAGGAGAAATTAAGTGCTGATACAAGATACAGCATGGATGAATATTGAAAACATGCTTAAATGAAATAAACCAGACATTAAACATCATATATTGTACAATTCCATTTATCTGAAATGTCCAGAATACGTAAATCCATACAGACCAGAAGAGATTAGTGGTTGTCAGGGGCAGTAGGGAGGGGCGACACAAGAGAGTAATTGCTAAAAGACACGTGGTTACTTTTCCAAGTTATAAAAACATTCCAGAATTATATAGTGGTGGTAAGTTGCACAACTTTATGACTACATTAAAAGCCACTGAACTACATACTTTAAAGGTGTATGTAGTCTGTATTTACATACAGACTATTATGGTATGTAAATTTTAAATCTCAATGAAAAAAACACCCCTCCCCCATAAAAGCAGAATGACAAGCCACAAAGTAGAAGTTATCTGCCATACACATAAATGACAAGAGACTTTAGGAAATACTAGAAATAAGAAAATTACCAAAAAATATAATTCCCATGAAGAACACAAATAGCCCTGACTGTTGTAGCTCAGTGGGTTGGGTGTCCTCCATCAAAAGAAAAGGTTCCCAGACCAATCACATGCCTAGGTTGCAGACCAGGACCCCAGTTATGGGTGAGCAAGAGGGAGCAGATATTTCTCTCACACATGTTTCTCTGCCTCTCTTTCTTCCTCCCTTACTCTCTCTCTAAAAATATAAACAAAATCTTTATAAACACACACACAAATAAAACCAAAAACAATTAAAAAATAAGCTCTATCTCATTCCTGATGAAGGCAGTGCAAATTAAAACCACAGTAAGAACTATTCCATATCCATCTGAAAAAAATTACAAAATGAAGGCAAGGATATACACAAAAAGAAACTTGTACATGCTACCAGTGGGAATGTAAAATGGTACTGCCATTTCAGCAAATGTAGTATTATCTAGTATGCTTACCCTCTAGCCAAGCAATGACATTCCTGGACACATGTCCTAGAAAATCTGTTTACATGTGAACCAAAAAATATAGCACCACTGTATGAAACAGCAACAAATTAGAAACAACCCATCCAATAAAATAAAAAATAGAATGGACAAACAAGGTTTGTTATTTAATATCATATAATCAAACAACACACCAGAGGAAATTAATGGATGAAACTAAGGAAACTAATAGCAAAAAAAAAAAAAGCAAGTCACAGAATCATAGAAAACTATTGAAATGTATGGAAAACTCAACATTATCTTCTTTACGGAAAAAATATTCATTCTTAGAATACATTAAACAGTAAAATCAAACACTTACTTGCTTCTTTTTCAGTTTAAGGATCTGCTGCTCTACTTTCGCAATTTCTCGATCTACACGATCCATACTCTGTATTAACTCTTCCTTTGAAAGTTTTGAAGGTGAAGCATTTTGATCATCTCCACATGGTTGCCCAGAGATTGGAGAGGATGGAGCTTCATGTTTGCCTCCAAATGCTGGATCCTTTAGAGAAGAAAATCGAGAGCAAGAATTTATTCCTCACTAGCAGCCAATGTTAGTGCCAAGATTCTTTTAACTGAAAAGGTCAATTTTGAAACCAATGCCAACCAGTGGTCACTGGCACCAATTCAATGCCAACAGGAATCCCCAATTTGTGGTGCAGTGAAGAAGAAAACTTTATCCGGTCAAACATTCAGTGCAAATAGCTCAATAGTGCTAGAATGGCTATGAAATGAAAACAGTACTGCTGTGAGGTTGCGCTGGGGCCAAGCCCTTCTTCAGCTGGACACATCTGCTCCTGCATGATTCAGAGTCCCAGCTCTAGCAGGGGAAACAGGGTCTTCAGTTGAAAGTGCACTACCCAAACCAAGAGGGAGCAGGCTAGTATAGGCAGAAGTCCCTACCCTGGTCTATGACTGTTCCATTCTCATGCTAATGAGGACTCTGAATCTTCACAGTTTGATTGCTCCAAAAGCACTGTCCTGATTGGTCAGAACAGAGCCACTCTGATTGGTTGGTTTCCCCAAGTGGCTGGGGAAAGCCTCAGTCCTATTGTTTGAAACTCCAGTAACTCCTTTATAAGGCCTCACTTGGATAGCAGAAACACAATGTAGGCAGGCATTCCAGCACAGAGGCAGGTAGATCAGCAAGGAGGCAGGCAGTTTAGCACAGGGGCAGCTTCACAAAAAGCAGTTTCCATGAGAGGATCCTGTGCCCAAACAGCTTCAAGACTGTACTTTTTTGAGCCCAGTTTGCCACCAGGAGCCCTTCTTAGTAGGTGCCTTTCTTTCCTTTCAGGGTTCACAAAAACATAGTAAAGCCATGTGTACTATTTCTCTACATGGTAGTCCTACAGTAGTAATTTTTATATACACAACCCCCACTGGTATTTATACCACTTTTGTAATTGAGATATATCATTCACTATTTTGAAGATCCCAAAAGCTATACAGAATAAGGTGGCAAACTGGCTGACTAACCTTCTGTATAATAATACTGAGACTATAGAGAATTTCTGGGGAAATAATACAATTGTGACAAAGAAAGATACCAATTTCTTAACCATTTCTTCACAATGGTTCTTGAAAAGATCAGAACATGCAGGCTGAAAAACAGTATAAACTCCAGGTAAAAATTTGTGTGCCCACTCAAGTTAACAACTATGGAGAGTTCCTATCAAAACATTTTCAGGGTTTCCAAGGGCTAATACTGAGGCACAGAAGTTAGAAAAATGGCCTAGAACTTCTGTTGCTATGATCACCTAGGCCTATGCTCATGAAGGGCAACTAACCCTGCCACATGACAGCATATATCTCTTTAGTCAAAAAAATATCCCATTCCACCTCAAAATCAGCAGAAGCAGAATAAAAGCCCCTCTACCCCAAATCTACCACCCTCTACATACATACACACACACACATTCACACACACTCTCTCTCTTACACATACACACCAGTCTAGGCTCAAGATGTAAGTAATACTGTAAAAGCAGATGAATTACAGATTAAGGTACTAGTTTTCTTTAGGCTATAAGACGTCTAGAATAAGCATAATTCACAGAACTATAGTTGTTCTAATTCTGAGAATGTCATTGGTATTTTAATGGGGACTGCATTGAATCTGTATATTGCTTTAGGTATTAAAGACTTTTTTAACAATAGTAACTCTTCCAATCCATGAGTAAAGTATACATTTCCATTTATTTATTCTTCAGTTTCTTTCCTCAATATCTTAAGAATTTACAGAGTGCAGATCTTTCACCTCTTTGGTTAATTTATTCCTAGATATTTTATGCTTTTTGATGTGATTATTTTTCTAATTTCTCCTTCTGATCACTTGTTACTGGTGTATAGACATAAAACAGATTTCTGTACATTAATTCTATATCCAGAAACTTTAATGAAGTAATTTATTAGTTCTAACAAGTTTTTGATGGAGTGTTTAGGTCTTTCTAAATATAATATGTTATCTGCAAAGAGTGTTACTTCTTCCTCTTGAATTTGGATGTCTTTTATTTATTTTTGTTTGATTGCTGTGGCTAAGACTTCTAGTACTATGCTGAATAGAAGTGGTGATGGTTAGCATCCTTGTCTTGTTCCTGATCTTAAAGGAAAAGCTTTCAGCTTCACCATGAGGTGTGGGTTTGCCATACATAGCCTTTATTATGTGGTTATGTTCCTTCTATGCCCACTTTATTGGGAGTTTTTATCATAAAAGGATAGCAAATTTTGTCAAATGCTTTTTATGCATCTATTGAGATGATTACATGGTTTTTACCCTTTATTTTGTTAATGTGATGTAGCAAATTGATTAATAAATGTTGAGCCATCCTTATATCCCTATGAATAAGCTTTTAAGATCCCTTTTTGCTAAAAATTCTGTAACTAGATATATTTGTGATAATATATTCAGTCAAGGATAAAGATCTTTATTCAACATATTCTTTCTTTTTTAAATACTGCAAAATACTTCTTTTATACCCATAAACTATAATACAGATGTTTCATACAGTGAGAAAGATATCAAAACTCCCTGAACCTTACTTAGCTCATTTCTAGCTCATCACAAAGAGCTTTTCTCCACCCAATTTATTTTGTAAATTTTCAAATTTACATAAAAGTTGAAGGTTGATGGTCATTCATCCATCATCTAGACTCACTAGTTAAAACATTTTACTTTGTTTTCTTTCCTCACATACAAACACCTACTTTTTTTTCTTGGCTCAACTATGTGAAAATAAACTGCAGACATTCACTATCTCTGAAATCACTTCAATTGCATAAAAACTCAAAGAAAATACACAGGTATGTATCTAACATGAGGTTGGGAAGGGCTATTATTCATAAAGGTAAATAAATTACAAGAAAGAGGTTTGATAATAAAAAGAGGGGGGGAGTAAGATATAAATGTATGACAGTTAAGGGGTTAACACTGTATTGTCGAGTTTTCAATAATTAGTTTATTTTCTCTAAAATAATTATTTGTTCAGTTCCAACAAAGTGCCAGATTTAACAATAAGCAAAATGGACAGTTAAAAATGATAAACTTGCTTAACCCCTTCACTTTTTTCACCCAGCCCCACAACACTCCTCCCCATTGGACAGACATCAGTCTGTTCACTAACTTATGTGTATAAGTCTGTTTCTATTTTGTTAGTTTATTTTGTTCATTAGATTACACATGAGTGAAATCATATGGTACTTGTCTTTCTTTGACAAGCTTATTTCATTTAGCATAATACCCTCTAGATCCATCCACGTTGTCACAAATGGTAAAAAAACAAAAACAAAAAACTTCATTGACACAGACAACAGCATGATGATTACCAGAAGGGAAGAGGAGTATGGGCAGGTACAAGAGGGTAAAGGGGGGGGTAAATGGTCATGGAAGGAGACTTGACTTGGGGTGGTGAACATACAATACAATATACAGATGATATATTACAGAACTGTAAACCAGAAACCTGTAATTTTATTAACCAATGTCACCCCAATGAGCAACAAAATAAGGGCATAATACACAAACATACATTAAAGGAAAACAAATAATAATAAACACAGGAAAAGAGGTTGGACCTTAATAGAACTTTCTCATAAATACACAGTGTTTGAAATGTCAAGAAATATAACTACATATTAAAAGTGGTAAGGAATGAGGTTATTTTCAATGTCAATTGCTTATTACTTAATATTTAATAAATATTTTTGCTTCTTTTATATTAAAAATAAATAAATAAAAGTAGTTATCTCCAAGATATAGAATTATGAGTAACTTTGTTCCTTTGCATTTCCAATTTTCCTAAAGAACATATCTTTTACATAAATTAGAAAAAAGTATTTTTCTGTATAAAAATTACAGGCACAGTTAAACCTTAGCTAAAATGTGTATTCTCCCACATAGAAAGTTAGTAAATTACAACTGAATTACAGGGGATTACTTAAAATTTAATTTAAATTTAATAAAATTATGGTAGTCTTGAGTATCTCTGACCACATTTTATAGCCCAGTAAGCTAGTACAAAATTGCTATTGAGAATTTTTCAATAGCATTTTTTCTTTATAACAGTCCTCAGGTTGTTTCATTTACCAAAAAGTAAAAAGTGCTGACATTAAAAGTCTGTAGTTTCTAGTTTTAACAAGATTTTCACTCTCCCACAGCACTAACCTTTAGAGAGTGGTATAACTAGACTTCTTTTAGGCACAGTGCCTGAATATGGTTAAATAAACTACAGAGACCAACAATTCCACAGGATAAGAGAACAAATATTTACCTTCTTAGCATCTGCAGAAGACCTCAACCCTTCTGGCAGCATGTGCACTAAAGGTAAGACTGCAGCACTGACACGCTGGAAATGGGAATCAGAAACCTGCTCCAAACGTGGTCGCTTGGATTCCAGTGAATCATGATCCACTGGGGACGGGCCTGGGTGAAACTGTTCATATCCAGGTCTCCTTTCTTGAGGCCTAATACATACAAAGAAAATAAACACTTACAATTTTTAAGTGATGTACAACTTCCTGCTAATATCCCTGGCTGGACTTTGAAATAAATGAAATAATTATGCCTATTTTCAAAGTCAATCCCTCCCCCTGCCTCCTCCACTCCAGAAAAAAATATATCTCACTATAAAGTACTATCACATTTTGAATTCCAATAGAAAAATTTTCTTAAGGAGGGGTGGGAGTGCTAGTGGTAAAGAAGGGAAAGATGTAACAAAAGATTTCAATTTGCAGAAAATTTAAAGTTGCTGAAGAATATCCATAAAATAATATTTTTAAACCTATGATATAATTATTGAATTCAGTAATAATTCAATATATATAATATATTATATATTATATTATATATTATATTATATATTAGATTAGATTATATAATTCTAGTATAATCTAAACTAGAAGAACACCGTTTTTAACTAATAGTAAAAACAATCAGAAAGGTAAAACCTAGCAATTGCTACATGAACAAATGAGTTGTGAGGTATTACTAAGACTTAAAGTCTCTTGAGTGGAAATGCAACATTGTTTTGAAGACATAATTCTGACCCCCAAAACATGTATTCTGTCTAGTTTCCCCAAGTATGTAGAAAGGTCAGGAATCTGTCTTTGCTTCCTTTAGATGATATACTGTACAGTGTACTATATATGAGTAATTTGTTTACTTGACTTTTCATTTTCTACCAAGATATTTATAGAATATTTTACTTTATGGCCAAAACTGATCAATGTTTCTCTCTCACACTGATGTTTCTCTCCCTCTCTCTCCCTCCCTCCCTCCTCCTCTCTTTTAAAAAACAAAATAATTAATTATTTTAAAAAACATTTCATTGAAGTGATAATCAGTGGACTTAGTTTTTAGGATAGATGATGAAATAAACTCTGAGGTCTACAAAAGTATTACACTTCAAAAATTTGAAATCTCAAGACATAAAATCCCATTGTCTTCTTAAAATTCACAATGATGCTGCAACAAAATAGTGGAGTAGGAAGCTTCAGGAACAAGACAAGGATGCCTGTCTGCTTTTGCTACTTGTATTCAATATAGAATTGGGGGCTGACAGAGCACTTGACAAGAACAAAATGGGGGCACCCAATTTGAAAGGAAGAAGTATTTCTGTTTGCAGATGACATGATCTAATATCTAGAAAACTCAATAGAATTCACACACACACACAAAAAGTCAGAGCTAATACATGAGCAAAATTACACAGGATACAAAATCAACAATGCGAAAATCAGTTTTGTTTCTATATCCTAGCAATGAACAACTGAAAATGACATTACAAAAATAATTCCACTTACAATAACATCCAAAAGCACAGAATAGAAATAAATTTGACCACAGAGGCTCAACACATACTTTGAAAAACGCAAAACACTGCTGGAAGATATTAAGGAAAACTTAAATAAGTAGTAAGACATCCCACACCATGTATTGAAAGATTTAATATTGTTAAGATGACAATACTACACAAAGCTATCTACGGAGTCAATGTAATCTACACCAAAATCCCACTGGCGTTTTTTTTGGAAAAAGAGAAAAACCCATCAAGAAATTCGCATAGAATCTCAAGGGACCCGAAATACCCAAAACAATTTTGGAAAAGACATACAAAGTCAGAGAACTTACATTTTGCAATTTCAAAACTTACTTCAAAGCTACAGTAATAGAAAGTGTGTACTACCATAAGGATAGATACACAGACCAATAGATTTGAAACTGAGAAATAAACTTTCACATCTGTAGTCAGTTGACTTTCAACAGGGTGGCAAGACAACTCAGTGGGGAAACAATCTCTTCTCTTCAATAAATGGTGCTGGTGAAACTGGGTATCCTCGTGCAAAAGAATGAAGCTTATCTTAACACCATAAGCAAAAAATACCTCAAAGTAAAGACTTAAACAGTAAGACTGTTTAAAATACCTAGAAAAAAAAAAAACAACGGAAAAATTTCCTGACCTTGAATTTGGCAATGAATTACTGGATATCACACTAAAAGCCCAACAACAAAGAAAAAATAGGTAAGTTGGATTTAATCAAAATTAAAACTTCTGTATAGCAAAGGGCACTATCAAGAGAGTGAAAAATCCACAGAATAGAAGAAAATATTTGCAAATCATGCATTTGATGTTGTTTTAATATCCAGAATATATAAGGAACTTCTACAACTAACAATAAGACAAACAACCCCCCCAAAAAATGGAAAAAGGATTTAAATATACAGTTCTCCAAAGAAGATATACAAATGGCCAACAAACACATGAAAAAAGCATCATCATTCATCATTATGTAAATGCTAGTCAAAACCACAGTGTGATATTATACCATACCCAGTAGGGTAGCTTAAATTGTTTTTTAAAAATAATAATGAGATATGGAAAAACTGGAACTACATGCACTATTTGTGGGAATGTAAAATTGTACAGTCACTTTGGAAAAGAGTTTGGCAGCTCCTCAAAAAGTTAAAACAGGCCCTGGCTGGTGTAGCTCAGTGGATTGCTCTCGGGCTGAGAACCAAAGGGTCACCAGTTCGATTCCCAGTCAGGGCACATCCTGCTTTGGGGGCTAGGTCCCAAGCAAGGGCCACGTAAGAGGCAACCCCACATTGATGTTTCTCTCTCTCTTTCTCCCTCCCTTCCCCCCTCTCTAAAAAAATAAATAAAATCTTAAAAAAAAAGTTAAAACATAGAATTAATATATGACCTAGCAATTTCACCTAGGTATATACGACCAAAAGTATTGAAAACAGAGGCTCAAACAGGTATTTGTACAGCCATGTTTATAGCAGCATTATTTACACAATGCAAAATGTGTAAACAACCTATGTCCATTGACAGATGAATGGATAAACAATATTTGTATACTCAAACAAAGAAGAAATAAAGTTCTGACACATGCTACAATATAGGTGAATCTCAAAAACATGCTAAGTAAAATAAGCCAGACATAAAAGGAAAACTATTCCATGATTTCATTTATGTAAAAAAATCTATAAGAGGCAAATTCATAGAGAGAGAAAGTAGATTAGAGGTTACCAGGGACTGGGAGAGAGGAGAATGGGGAATGATTGCTTAATGGGTGAAGAGTTTCTCTTTAGGATAAAGAGAAAGTTATGGAAATAGTGCTGATGGCTGCACCACAATGTGAATGTTATTTAATTCCAACAAATTAGAACACCTAAGAATAAAGTGGTAAACTGTCTTATGTATATTTTACCACAATAGAAAAATCCACACCTAACTTAATTCTCAGAATCAATATTATTAATGACTAGCCTAGGAAATAGAGATCTAAAATTCTGGCATTAAACTTTATATTAGAAGATTACTACTACATGAAAGAATGATTTAGACTCTTTTTTACCAGTTTCTCTCCCAATGCACTAAACTGACTGAACTCTGACTTAATTACCCATCATTTTATTTTATTCCAGCAGCTCACCACTATGAATGACCTCCTCAAACAGGAAATGAAAGAATATTTTTAGACATATGCTGGCCTCTCTGCAACATTTTATAATTCACTTACTCCTTTCCTCCTTGAAACTTCCATCTGTTGATTTTCAGGACACCTTCTTTTCACAGGGGATACCAGCATTGAAAATTTTAAAATAATTAACTTCCAGAGATTCTGACCTTATATATACACTCTTTAAATTGACCTACCTTGAGAGGGAGTGTGGTAGAACACATGGTGCATTATGTCATGGTTTTGAAGTGCTCAATTCAAGTCTTGGGTCTGGCATAAACAAGCTCATGTGACTTTGGCACCCATTAAATATATCCAAACCTCAGTTTCCTCATCTATAACATTACTGTTATTATTATTTTAAAAACCCCTGACCTACCAGATAATAAATTGTAGGTCTCCTTTCCTTATTTCTTTTTCATAATTGCCCTTCCATTATTTCATAAAGAAAAGCTTAAGTTAAAATAAAATTTAAAAAAAAAAAAACAAAGAAAAGCTTAAATCTCCTTCTGCCTATATCCTATAATGGAGCACTGACCATCAAAGGGCAGACACCTCCAGAGCAGCAAAGAAACAAACCCTTCTGCAAGCTTAATGGTTCCCAAATTTTTAATTTCAAAGAAAATAAAGAACTTAAGTTTTAAACTGTTCTTTTCATCTTAGATAAGCATGTGATTTGGGACATATACCTCATAAGAAATTATTTGTAAACAAGGTTTCTTGATACTTTCATCAGAATAAAAAATAAGAATAGATTAAATGCTACCTTTATTCTTCCAATAAGCAATATTTTTTAAACAGCCCCATCTATCACATTAGACCATGGATGCATTTCCACTAAATTTTATTCATATTTAATAAATTTGTATTTCATTTTCTTAAAGGATTATTGTTTTGATCAATTTTACAGTAATTACAACATGCACCAGAGTCAGTGGAAGTTACACTCACCTCCTCCCAGGAGCAAATCAGAATTACAACTAAATTATAGAACATCAACCTGAATAACCAATATAAGGCTAGCAGAATAGAAGTCTTATAACTAAGAATTTACAGAAGAGGCCACATGAAGACTAGGTAAGGAGGTCAAGGATGCACAAAGAGTTGGCCCTGCACCCACATGCAGTGGAAGGGTATGTCAGCTCCAAAGTTCCCACCTGAAGTCAGAGGAGTCTCAAACCCCATGTCCAGTTCCCCAGTCCAGAGCACCAGTACCAGGAAGAGGAGCCCACATAACATCTGGCTGTAAATATGCACAGAAATTCCGACCACCAGAGTGAGACCAGAAACTGCTACAAACCCAAGTGCCCTCTTAAATGGCCAGTGCACAAAATTTTGTTAATGTATACTTAACCCTAGGCTTGACCAAAGGGACAGTGGCTCAGAGTGGAGAGGAATCATATAGGGATACTCTGGGTTGTGTGGCTTCAGAGGGAGGGCTAGAGAAATAGCCACCATTGTCCCCACACTGAGTCTCTCTCCCACACCACCCCCAGAAACCAATTTTACTGGGTGTAGCTCTCCCCTCCATACAGCATCATCCTGGGAAGAGGCACTAACCCCACCCTCCCAACTCCTGTGGCACCACTCTGCCAAGTTCATGCCATGTGGAGGAATCAGCTGGCTGTGGCCAGCCTGTGCCCACTGCAGTCTTTCTTGGAAGACTCTTGAAGATGTCCAATAGACACCGGTGCTGTAAGAAATGCAGAGAAAGAGACTGAGTGGCATGACTTTAGGGCAAGGGCCATTTTTTCACATGCTTCAGACTGACTCCACCCCCTCCCCCATATCAAAGACCTGAGGAAATGCACTAGCCACACAATCCAGTCTACCTGGGACCTGCCATGCCAACCTTGCACACTGTGAAAGAATCTGTTGGCTGTAGCCAGCCTGGGCCAGTACAATATTTCTTGAGAAGTTCTCAAGGAGATCCAGGAAGGTTCAAGGAAGACACTAAGTACAATGGTGTTAGGGGAAGGGCCATTTTCCCAACCAGCAATGCCACTCCATGGCATCAGCCTGGGAAGATGTACTAGCCCTACCCTCCCAAATAGCTGAGTCCCTGCCCAAGCCTGAGTTCCCACCATGTAAAGGAGTCTGCTAGCTGCTGACCAATCTGCGCCTGCACTGCATTGTTTCTCAAGGAGATCCAGGCAGACTCAAGGGTGTATGAGACACATAAGGAGAAACAGAGCTGTGTGGCTTTCTGGTGAGGACCATTTTCCCCACATGAGCCAACCAATGACACCATTCCTGCACACAGCCCTCCCTCTACACGGCCAAATCTTAATCTGTTTTAGCCTGATGACTCTACTAGCCTCATCCTAACGTCTCCCTAAGACCCCACCAGACAGACCACAAAGGTCCTCAGGCCCCAAGCAGGTGGAGGCTTGCCTTGGTGTGCCCTGAGACTTTTGCTGAATGGCCTCAGACCCAGGACTGGTGACAGGTTTGAATCTGCAGCAATCTGGTGAACAACAATCACCCCTTCCAGATGACTCACTAAGAACCTGCCCTAAGCAAGTCATGGACTGCCAATTTCAGTGGCAGAGCCTAACAAGCAACCAGCAGGCAAAGGCACATCACAGGATGCCTTAGGCCTTTTGCTGACCTGCAACTGGCATGGTACTAGTGGGAGCCAGTCTTGGATCACAGCTTGGCCCCTTTGACTAACACCCAGGCCCAGCAAAGGAAGCCAACAACCATGGATGATTTTACAGTTCCTAACAAGTAGCAGAGGGCTGGTCAAAGGAGTGTCTGACATTGACCTACACCACAGTCCCTCACAATAGCCCCCAGAAACAACACACCAAGTGGCTGACATGAGACCATTTCAAAGTATTATGCGATTAGTTCCAACAGCTGTACAACCAAAGGGAGATCTCAGCAGGCACCAGATGCTACTGGGGACAATTCCCACTTAGTGGGGTCAGTCTCACACAACAGGTTGTACACTGTGGTAGGGTCAATCCTCACAGTCAGCCAGCCTCAGTGTCAACACCCACAAATATACCAACAGTAATCAAGAATCAACTACAACAGACTTCTGGCCAAGATGGAGGCGTAGATAGACACACTGTGCTTCCTCGCACAACCAAAATAAGGTCAGCAACAAGTTAAAAACAAGATAACAACCAAATCTGACAGAAAATAGAACTGTATGGAAATCCAACAACCAAGGAGTTAAAGAAGAAACATTTATTCGCCCATCCAGTAGGAGGGGCGGAGACAGGTAGCCAGGCAGAGAGGATTTGTGGCAAGTCAGCAGCTGGTGGACCAGCAAGGCTGTGGTTGGTGGAGTGGGCAGTCCTACATTCACATGCAGATAAACCAGGAGGAACAACTAGGGAGCAAGATAGACCACGCAACCCAGGGCTCCAGCTCGGGGGAAATAAAACTTCAAACCTCTGATTGAAAACACCAGTGGGGGTTGAGGTGGCAGCAGGAGAAACTCCCAGCTTCACAGGAGAGTTTGTTGGAGAGACCCACAGGGTCCTAGAACATACACAAGCCCACCCACACGGGAATCAGCACCAGAAGGGCCCAATTTGCTTGTGGGTAGCCGGGGAAGTGACTTAAAAACCAGCAGAGAGCAGAGCAAGCACCATTGTTCCTTCTCAGACCCCTCCCCGACAAACAGCATCACAACTCAGCAACTGGGTTGCCCTGCCCTGGTGAACACCTAAGGCTCTGCCCCTTACTATGTAACAGGTGTGCACAGACAAAAAAAAAAAAATAGCCCAAATGAAAGAACAGATCAAAGTTCCAGAAATAATACAACTAAGCGAAGAAGAGACAGCCAACCTATCAGATGCACAGTTCAAAACACTGGTGATCAGGGTGCTCACAGAGTTGGTTGAATATGGCCACAAATTAGATGAAAAAATGAAGGCTATGCTAAATGAAATAAAGCAAAATGTACAGGGAACCAACAGTGACAGAAAGGAAACTGGGACTCAAATCAACAGTGTGGACCAGAAGTAAGAAAGAAACATTCAACCAGAAAAGAATGAAGAAACAAGAATTCAAAAAAATGAGGAGAGACTTAGGAACCTCCAGGACATCTTTAAACGTTCCAACATCCGAATTATAGGGCTACCAGAAGGAGAAGAGGAAGAGCAAGAAATTGAAAATTTATTTGAACAAATAATGAATGAGAACTTCCCAGTCTGGCAAAGGAAATAGACTTCCAGGAAGTCCAGGAAGCTCAGAGAGTCCCAAAGAAATTGGACCCAAGGAGGAACACACCAAGGCACATCATAATTACATTAGCCAAGATTAAAAATAAGGAGAGCATCCTAGAAGCAGCAAGAGATAAGGAGACAGTTACCTACAAAAGAGTGCCATATGACTGTCAATTGATTTCTCAAAAGAGACCTTGCAGGCAAGAAGGGGCTGGAAAGAAGTATTCCAAGTCATGAAAGGCAAGGACCTACATCCAAGATTGCTCTACCCAGCAAAGCTTTCATTTAGAAGGGAAGGGCAGATAAAGTGCTTTTCAGATAAGGTCAAGTTAAAGGAGTTCATCATCACCAAGCCCTTATTATATGAAATGTTAAAGGGATTTATCTAAGAAAAGAAGATAAAAAATATGAACAGTAAAGTGACAGCAAACTCAGAGTTATTAATAACCATACTAAAACAAAAGCAAACTAAGTAAACAACTAGAACAGGAACAGAACCACAGAAATGGAGATCACAGAGGAGTAGGCATGGGAGAGGGAAGGAAAAGGTACAGAGAATGAGTAGCATGGGTGGTAGGTAGAAAATGGACAGGGGGAGGTTGAGAATAGTGTAGGAGATGTAGAAGTTGAAGAACGTATATGTATGACCTGTGGACTTGAACTAAAGTGGGAAAGTGTGGGTGGAAGGGGGTATGCAAGGCAGAGGGGAATGAGGGGGAATGGGCAACTGTAATAGAATAATCAATAAAATATGTATTTTTAAAAAAGAGAGACACATAGATCAACAGGACAGAATAGAGAACCCAGAAATGAACTCACACCTATCTGGTCAATCAGTCTATAACAAGGAAGCAAAAACATACAATGGGGTAAAGACAGTCTATTCTACAAGTGGTGCTGGAAAAATTGGGCAGCTACATGCAATAAAAAGTGAACCTATACCACTTTCTTATACCATATACAAGAATAAACTCAAAATGAATTAAAGACCAAAATGTGACACTCAAACTATAAAACTCCTAGAAGAAAACATAAGCAGGAAAATCTGACATTTCTCTTAGAAGTATTTTTTCTGATTTATCTCCTCGAGCAAGAAGGAAAAAATCAAATGTGATTACAAAGTAGGAAATTTGCAAATCAAAGAAAACCATCAACAAAACGAAAAAACAGCCTATTAATGGAAGAAGATATTTGCCAATGATGACATCAGATACATCAGTTAAAATCCAAAATTTATAGAGAACTCATACAACCCCAAAAAACAAACAGTCCAATTAAAAAAAATGAACAACCTGAATAGATATGCAAAACATGAACACTAATCTTCAGAGCAATGCAATCATCTCACACCTGTCAGAATGGCTATCATCAATAAATCAACAAACAAGCGTTGACAAGAATGAATGAGTTCCAAGGAAAAAAATGATAAGGAACCCTTGTTCACTGTTGATGAGAATGCAAATTGGAGCAGACACTATGGAAAACAGTATGAAAGTTCCTCAAACATTTAAAATGGTACTACCTCATAACCCAAAAATACCATTTCTGGGTATTTATCCAAAGAAATCCAAAACTAATTCAAAAAGAAATATACAGCCCTGGTTGGCACAGCTCAGTGGATTGAGTGCGGGCTGCGAACCAAAGCATCGCAGGTTCGATTCCCAGTCAGGGCACATGCCTGGGTTGCAGGCCACAGCCCCCAGCAACTGCACATTGATGTTTCTCTCTCTCTCTCTTTCTCCCTCCCTTCCCTCTCTAAAAATAAATAAATAAAATATTTTTTTAAATCTTAAAAAAAAAAGACATATACACTTCAATGTTTACTGTAGCATATTTTATAATAGCCAAGGTATGGAAGCAACCTAAATTTCCATTAATAGATAAGTTGGTAAAAAGGTTATGGTAGATATAGACAATAGAATTGTATTCGGCCAGAAACAAGAAGGCAATCTTACCTTTTGTGACAGCATGGATGGACCTAAAGGGTACTATGTTAATTGAAATAAGTCCAACAGAAAAAAACAAATACCATATAGTTTCACTTATATATGGAATCTAAAGAGCAAAATGAATGAACTTACAAAATATAAAAATATACAGAGAACAAATTGATGGCTGCCAGAATGAAGGAGTGAGAAAGAACTGAGTAAAAACAGTGAAGGGATTAAATATACAAATTGCTAGTTATAAAATAGTTCTGGAGATATAATAGTACAGCATAAGGAATATAGTCAATAATATTGTAATAACTATGTACAGTGCCAGATATGTACTTGAAATATCAAGGGGACCATTTTGTAAAGTATACGATTATCTAACCACTAAGCTGTATACCTAAAACCAATACAAAATGATACTGAATATAAACTGTAACTGAAAATAAAGTTAAAATGTTAAAAAAATTATAACGTAATGATTGTATTTAAATCCAGATTTTTTTTTAATAGAGCACCTTATGGATAGATACTTTTATATATTTTTATTGTTGGACAGAAATGTGATAGGTTGATCAATATAAGACTTCCTATAATAAGAACATATCACATTGGAATAAATTTCATGTGAAGAATGAATGAATTCCAAGGAAAAAAATGCATAAAAAAGAAGCTCTATTAAAGATAAGTTTGTTCAAATAGAATGCTGTTTCAAGGAGATCATGGTATCAAATTACTATGGTATTTAGATTCCATTGGATAGTTTTACAAGCATACTGCAGCAGTGTTATTTCAAAATGTCAATATTTTCAATATGAGAAATTATATTCATCTTTTAAATTTACTCTAAAGAATTTTCTGTCAATTTAAAATACAAGGCAATAGCTTTCCAATTTTAAATACAATAGCGCTTTTCAAAATTCTTTTGTAGAATATGGAAGTAACAAGTTTGAAGGTCACTGTTTTAATGATTTTCCTCTCTCTCCTTCAGATGCTTCTGTCTCAGTGTCTTCAGATGTTAGAAATCTTACAGATTCATCTGTAAACTATTGCTCCTCTCAGTTTTCACAGTTCCTCAATCACATATACCAATCTGTATCTTAAATCCAGCCCCTCCCCAAGCATGCTAGATACACCTTCACCTGGAGGTTTCATGGGTACCCCAAACTTGATTCACACCAACTCAAGGTATCTTAACTACACTGTTGCTCTATCCTTATTCTCCATCACAGCTGTTGGAACCAACAACACACAACAATTTAGAAACCTGGAATTCATCCAGGCTTCTCCCCTCACTTTGCCAACTGCCAGGTCTTAGAAGCCTTATCTCTTAATTTACTCATCTATCTCATCTCCATTTCAATTACATCACCCTATCATATGCCTATATGCTCTCCTTCTCTTACAGATCCCTTATGTGTTCTCTATTGCCTCTAGTCTTTACACCCTCAAGTTCACCTCCACAAAACAATCAGAGGTAATATATCAAAAACAATCATCCAGCATTAGGGTAAAGGCCAAGCCCCTCTACACAGCACTGAGAACCAGGGCCACTCACTGCTGGCCTGCATGGAGGTTTTGTGTGAAATTTCTCTAAGTACATGCAACCTTCTGGTGTACAGGGACGGTCTGGCTAGCAGCCCAAACTGCATTTCAGCCCTCAGCTGGCCCCTCAAACAGGTACCATTGCTCTTGACACAACCTACAAAAGCTAACTTTCAAATATGACATTTTATCTCCAGTGACTCTGCCTGTGAGATTTACCAAAGCCAGAAGGTGAAGCATACCCAGTGCTGGAGACCTAAAGCAGCTAGGACACAGGACAATTAAAAAACAAAACACAAAACCTTAGTATGGAAAGCTCTTTCCATAAAAAATCACATTTTCCCCATTTCATCTTGCTAATCCTTTTTAGAACAAAACCACTGATATATTAATAAGTAAATATGTAATTTAATATTTAAAATTTAAAAAAATTTGAAAGAGGTACAAAAATCTTTGTGAAAACAATTACAATTATATATTGGGAGTCCTGATGGAGCTAAGCATGAAATTTGCATTCTAAATTACCTATTTTGCCATGCAGAATGCATACATTTTGACCTAAGTTTTTGAGGGGAAAAATAAGGATGTGCATTATTCATGAGTATAATGATTACATGCCATGGGTATAATAATCCCATGTATAATGTACACAAAAACGTGGGTGCATATTATATACAGCAAAGATACAGCAACATATTTGCCTTTTAAAAATTAATACCCAGCGGCCAGGTATTGGTGGTTCAGTGGTAAAAACTAATACCCATAGAATGGTGCAGCCACTTTGGAAAGTTTGGTAGTTTCTCAAATGCTAATCTAAGAAACCTTACAGGTTAATGTTTACTGTATAATCCAGCAATTCTACCCCAAGGTAAATTACCAAGAAAAAGAAAATTATATGGCCACACAAAAATTTGGGCATAAATGTTCATAGCAGCATTATTCATAAGTCCAACAGTGAACACAATTCAAATACCTATCACTTGATGAGATGAATGGATAACATCCCAAAAACAGAATAAAAGAAGATTTTCATAATAAAAATGCTATAAACTTTTAAACTTAGAAATGCCTACCTTATACTGACTTTCATCTCTTAATACCATCTTTAAATACCTTTAAAACAAATTAAAATTATCAGATGGACTTTTTACTGCAATATATACCTAGACTTTATCATTTTAATTTTAAAGAAAAGATAACCATCATTTACTAGAAATGCCATAAAATCCACAGCTATTCAAAATAGTGGCCCACAAAGATCATCGAGAATTACATCAACTGATTTCACTTAGTTCCAGCTAAGGAAGGTTGTTCTCTGAAACAAATTGATTTCACTTAAATTTAAAAATTTACAATTGTCTTTTGGCTCCTTCTATTGCTCAAGGGAAAACCAATTTTCTCCATTTTAGTGAATCTTTTAAAATATATGAAACTACTTCAACTGTTTGATATCTTTTTATCTAAATATCCAAATACTCTGGGTGGGTGGGGCAGGGGAAAGTGGTGGCAAAGAAAATGGAGACAACTGTACTTGAACAACAATTAAATGAATGAATGAATGAATAAAAAGAAATATCCAAATATTCTGAGTAGTTATGTGGGCTAATTTTTCCAATAAAATCTAAAAAACATGATGGATAATATTCACACAAAAGTGACTGACTTTTTATGAACATTTGCTAACAAAAAAATTCCAGGAATACAAAACAGAACTAAGCAGCAAATCATCCCAAAATCTCACCAAATACAAACAATGCTAAAATTACATGAATACTGTTCTCAGACCTTGCTTTATTTTTGTACATGGATGAATAAAACAAAAGAATCAATACAGTATGTTTTTAAAAAGAACATTTGGTTTATTTTTATACATATATAAGAGAAAAATAAAATGTCATAAAGCTTAAAATGGAAGAAATTGTTACTATACACTAGATAAATGCTCCTTTATCACAAGAAAAGTAATTCCTAAGAGAAATTCCTGTTAAAGAGTAAGGGAAAAAAATGTTAAAAACCATTAAAAAGGTAGAATTTCATTTAACTTACATTTTTAGAAATACCAAATCACTCCAGCCACACTTTTCAAATTCATACCTTTAAACATTTTTCCAATACTTACTGTACCTCTGGGTAGGAAGTTTTATTATTTTTACTTTGTCCAGATTTACTATTAACATTCTGTCATGAAACCATAATTCATCTGGGTATCTCATTTCGACTTTTTACTTAAATGGGTTAATGGCATCCATTCTTTGTTTAGCTGGATTCCATCACCAACTAGAAATTCTTTAACAAGCTTCAGATATTCAGTGCTTTCATGTCTAAGAGAGTCTGCCTGTTGCTTTTGTTCTTAAACATGTCTAGTATAAAATTCTTGGATTCTTTTTCTGAGAACTTTGTACCTATTGATCTATCTTCTGGCACTATCGAAGTTTGAGGCCAGACTGTTTTCTCCCCCTGTCGAGGATTTATTTTGCTTCCTGGCCCCGATTATTTTACTTATCCTTGAACTTTAATAACTTAACAGGATCTGTCTTGATATTGATCATTCTGTGTAAATTTTTCCTGGAGACAGGTATGGTTATGTCCTATCAATCTATAGAGTACTTCCTTAAGTTTACAAGGAAAAAAAAAAGGATGTTTAAATTACAAATACTGTTTTCTTTCCTCTACCAAGCTCTCCATCTCAAAAATGCATGTTCACATGATCTGCTGGATGATTTTAATTTGTCCTCTACATTTATCAACTTCTTTCTAATTGCTTTAATCTTTGTCCTTTTCTTCTGCATTCATTCTGATTATCTCCACTTTCTTCCATGATAAAGGTCTGGCTTTTAGCCACATCTATTCCTTGTTTCTCCTCTTTTTAGGTTAAATTTATAGTGATAGGTTTGGGGGCACTGGAATGTCCAATCCTTCATTTTCCCTAAGTTGGCTATTTTGGTTTTTAAATACTTCATCATTAATTTTAAGTTCTTCTATAGTGCACAGCACTCAGGTGGCACGTTCTTTGTTTTTCATCTTCTTACACAGAGGTCTTTGTTTTGGGCATACTGTACTGCTTATTAATGATCTTTTCTAAGAGCATGTATGCCCTGTTCATGGCACCCCTTACCCTCCTGCTTATGTGCACCATGGGCAGTCCATCCAGATTTTCTCTTTGGTGTGAAACAGTGTACATAGGCTTTCCTTGGTCATCCCCAGTTTGCCTGGCATGTGTCTGTCTACAGATGGACTGGGTACAGCTTTGTAGGTAAGTTTTTTACAGCCTGAGGGATGGGGAAATGGGACAAAGTAAGGGAAACATTGGCTCAGGCAGTCACAGCCTTGCTAAGAATCCTGGCCCACTCCACCAGCCAGACATGTAAACCAGTTCTGAGAGTTCTGGCTCACCAATTTGGAAAACAACACGCCACAATAGCCCTTCCTGCAGTATGGCATATGGACATCCCCAAGCAAACCATTCACCACCACCACTATCGCCCACACTTACATTTTCTCCAATTAAAGAGTATTCATGAGAAATCCTAGGATTTTACTGACGCTCTTTCTTTCTTGAACACTGTATCTTTGAGTGCAGAAGCCAAGTGATCCAAGATTCTTCTAACTCCTTTCTTAAATTCCAATTTTCCAGGTTTATGGCAGTGGCTGCATGCCTTTCCTTCTTTATAAAGGGTGCATTTTAGCCCCCCTTTTAAAAAACTATTTGTTTGTATTTGCTAAATATTAAGGAGAGAGTGACCTGAATTCTCTCTATAACCTTCACCAAGAAATATATTTTAAACATAACCAAACAATTTCAAACCTTTTATCACCTTAAAACCTAAACAGTAAACATTTTTAAAAATAGGAAATCAGGTTCTTTATAAAAGTGCTAAAACCAGAAAGGCAATTTAATAAAGGTAATTACTGTATTTCAAAATATTTTATATCAAGAGTGAGAATGGAGTCAAAGATAGCAGAGATGGTAAAGGCACAAGGGAAAATGAGTACCTAACATGAAATGGACCAATATTATCTGATCAAACACTAAATATTCTTTGAGGGCAAGCCATTATTATCCTCATTTTTATAGCTTAGAAAACTAAGGTTTTAAGAGCCTAAATCAGTGATTTTCAATCCTGACTGCAAATGAGAATCACCTGAGAAACTTCAGACATAACCAAATGCCTGAGCTTAATACTAGAGGTTGATTTAATTGTACAGTTCACCTTTGAATAGTGAAGAGGTTAAGGGTGATAACCCCACAGACAGTATAAAATCGACTATAACTTAAGTCAACAGCCCATATACGAAGAGTGCCAACAGCCAGCTGACCCTCAAACAAAGGGGACTTCAACTGTGTGGGTCAACTGAACAGCAGTCAATTGAATTGTGTCAACGGAGAAAAAATCTGTGTATAAGTGGACCTGCCAAGTTCAAACCCACATTGTTCAAGGGTCACCAGTGTTCTGAAATGGGACTAAATCAAGAACACCAATTTATATAGGGTGGGGCAAAAGCAGGTTTGCAGTTGTGAGTATGTGACACCTAGTTTATTCTTGTATTATTATTTATGAATTATTGCATCATTTTCCACATGAATAACTATAAACCTACTTTTGCCCTGCCCTCTATCATGTGATCAGGGCCACACTGCTGACCAGGATTCAAAAGTAGGTCTATCTGACTTCCCAATACATACCATTAACACTGAACACTGGGAATAAGTTTTAAAAATCTGTTAACTATTAATAACTACTCCAAAAGATAAACAAATATAAATGAGTTCAAAATGTAAACTATAAATGACCAGTCAAGGCTTGGTTAATAAAATTTTAAAATTAAAAAATTAAAAACAATGACACACTTGTGAAGTATGCACACTTCACAAGTTCAGTCCTAGAGAGAAACATAAAAGAAATCCCATTACCTGTCAGATCCTGGGTGAAATTCTGAAAGCAAGGAAGGTCGTCTACGGAGCTGTTGTTGCTGCTGTTGCTGCAAGAGCTGTGATGCTTGACTGACTTCAAGATGAGAAGAACGATAATCAGGGACTGCAAATTCCTAGTATTAAAATAATCATAAATTAATTATTAACCAAAAAGTGAAAAGTATCATAAAATCAAACCATGCATAAATGCATGAAAGCAGTCATGGGCTACTATGTACGGAAAGAAAAAGCAACGATGATTTCAACCCTTTACTTATCTAATTCCTTCCATTAAACCTAAAACAATCAACATTTTAACTATATATCATTCAAAAGAATTCAAATTAAATTCTGTGTTCAATTCTGATTCATTCTTCTAATACCATATTATAATAATTTCCAGTCTATATTACTTATGTAGTAAGTTCTCAAACTCATGTGTTCCAAATGAAATCCAAAAAAGCATGACAATCCTAAATTCAAAGTTAGGAAGCTGGAATGGTCACAGATTCCATCTAGTTAAATTCATCTATATTACAAATGAAGAAAAAGAAGACCAGAGAACCAACATGCTAGTTAAGGGTTTTCCCATCATTCCAGAGTGAGTGGTTTTATGTTTGTTCTCCTACTTTTCTTTAGTTGACTTTCTGCTGAAAATGCAAAGGCTCCTTGTCAAAAGAAATTTAATAACACTAATAATCATAAACACAGAATTACCAAACAACCCAGGAATTCCACTCTTAACTATATACATGTGATAATTAAAAGAATATATCACCCTGACTGGTATGGCAGTTGGCTGGATGTTGTCCTGAAAAGTGAAAGGTTACAGGTTCAAGTCCTGGTCAGGGGACATGCCTGGACTGCAGGTTTGGTCCCAGGTCAGGGCAAGCGTGAAGGGGCAGCCAATCAATGTTTCTCTCCCTCTTTCTCCCACACTTACCCTCTCTCTAAAAATAAATAAATAAAATCTTTTTAAAAAAGAATATGTCTATACACAAAAATCTGCACACAAATTTTCAAAGCAGCATTATTCACAGCAGGGAAAAGAAACCCAAAGATCCACTGACTCATGAATGGACAAACAAAATGTGGTATACAGGTATCCCCCACCACTTTTCAAAAGTTTGAGTTGCATGCTCCCTTTGGCAGCACATGTACTAAAATTGGAAGGATACAGAGAAGATTAGCATGGCCCCTGAACAAGGATGACATGCAAATTTGTGAAGCATTCCATAGTTTATTTGGGAAAAAAAAGCTCAAGTTATGCTACTTCACTTTACAAAAGAGCTACATTAGTAACTATTGTCACTAACCAAAAAAATCCAAAGAGGATTTTCACTTTTACAAAGCAAAAAGTGAAAATAGTGTTCAGTGTTTGTTTTGCTGTGAGCCGTTGTAGAAGCAGTGCACACCAAGCAGCAAGACTGGTTCCTCCAAACTCCTTCCCCAGGAACTACCTTCAGCATCTCAGCATCAAGCCACCATAGCTTTGAACTGTGTGTGTGAGCATCTACTTTCACATATTGGGAGGACGCTCCAACCAACTATCAGCCATGCCATTATCTTACACTTAAGGAGAAATCAATCTTTTTAATACGTTAAACTACACTGTATATTTCTACTTTATAAAGGCTATGTATTTATCATATCACTCCTGCTTTTACTATATGTTAGTGTTACTTTAGATTTTATGTATTAGGTTATTTTGAAGATCTGGGAATGCTCAAAAAATTATCCATATAAGTTAATGGTAAGTGCTTCTTTGCTTTCCACCATTTCAGCTTATGAAAGGTTTCATAGGCACAATCTACTACTGGATAGGAGGGGAACCTGTATCTATCTATACAATGGACTATTATTCAGCCATAAAAAAGGAATGAACTACTAATATGTGTTACAACATAAATGAACCTGGAAAACAAAATGCTAAGTTAAAAAAAAAGAGACATAAAAGGCCATATACTATATGAACTGTCTAAAAAAGGTTAACCAACAGGGAGAGAAAATAGATCAGTGGTTGCCAGCGGCTGGAGGGTAGAGGAGAGTTGGAATTAACCACTATTTGGTATGGGGTTTTATTCTGGGTGTTGGAAAAGTTCTGGAACTGATAATGGTTGGCCAACATTGTGAATATACTAAAAACCACTATATTATACACTTTAAAACAATGAATTTTATGTCATATAAATTGTATGTCAACAAAAATATTTTTAAATCATAAACAGATAAAACTGAACTATCCAGACTGAAATATGGGGTAGATCCAAGTCCTCCTAATTGTTCCAAAATTAAGTGATCCAAAGCCTGTCACTATAAGCAGGTAACAAAATATAGTTCATACATAGTAAGCAAAAATAAGATACATTGTTGAAAACATAACCAAGAAAAGAAACTGAAGAAAAGACACCACTATCCAGAATTACATTCCCATAGTAAACAGCTAAAACATTGGACAAAATGTAGTGACTATTTTCAGATTTTGGGCAGTGGACTGCATAGGACTTGACCTCAAAAAAATTATGCAAATGGATGAGTCCTACCATACTTCAAACGTTCTTCCTGAATGTGATTTCCAAACTGCATCCCTGGGAAGGGAACCCAGAAAGTGCCCCACAATCTTGGTTAGTGAAGAAACAACCACAGAAGTTTGGGTAAGCCAGACGAACAGATTTTCTGAAGACTTCCAGAGAGAAAGACGTTACATAGAGAATGACTTTCTGAAATATGAATTTGAGTTCCCTTAAATCTTTAGCTGAATTCCAATCTGTAAATGTATAAGAAAAGCATAGCCTAGTCTTTAAAAGCTGGGCTAAGAACAGATTCTGGTGAAAGAACAATTAGGAGGACATATAAAAAAAGCAATTCTCAAAGCTCAGGTAGGGCCAGAACTCATTAAAATTTGCTCTAATCAGAAGGAAGAAACTTCACTGAATACACCAGACATTCAGTAAATACCCACCAAAAAACAGTTTGGAAGTGGAGGATAAATTAGAGCTACAACATCGATAGCAGGAGAGGAGTTCGGGCCCCAGGTAGCACAGGCCCCAGCAAGTATTGAGCAGCCCCATAGTTGTTACTTGTCTAGTTAGTTATCACACTCCAGGAGGAGCCACAGCTGCTGCAGCGGACCCCACTCACCCTCATCACCACAACCATGACCCAGCAGCTGCCCACCGCTGCCCCTACTCTCAGCACTGCCAAACACCAAGCCTGAGGCCATGGAGCAGCAATGCAAAAAGAGGGGTCCTAGGCAGCCTCACAATGACATCACCTGCTGACACGGACAAAAAGGTCATCACAGCTAAGGTTCTGGGAACAGTGAAATGGTTGTAAAGAAGAATAATGCCAGGAAGTATTGGGTTAGCTAATAACTTTGTTTAGCTTTTTCCATAAGATGGCTCCAGTGGCACTTAGTTGTCTTTAACTTCATCTGAAACAATTTTGTTAGTCTGCACTGTGACATCATATTAGTGTGCATTTTTAAAAAACTTACCAAAATTGGTGAATTTTTGTGCAACCATTTTAATATTGAAGATTCAAGAAGATACACAACATTTTCAGCATATCATGCTTCATTATTTTAAGAAAGGTAAAAATGCAAAAAAAGATTTGTGCAGTGTATGGAGAAGGTACTGTGACTGATCAAACGTTTCAAAAGTGGTTTGCAAAGTTTCTTGGTACTACTGACATTTTGGCCAAATAATCCTTTGCTGTGGGGTTGTCTTATGCATTGGAAAATGTTTAGCAGCATCCCTGGCCTCTACCTCCTAGAAACTAATTGCAGGAGATAGCCAACATACTCAAAATATCCAAATCAATAAAGTTATTAGTAAAAGTGAAAAATGTGTCTTTTTATTTTACAGAAAAAAAGTAACGAACTTTTTGGCCAACCCAATACCTTCACGGTGTAGGCAATGGAGAGACTATGGTGTTTGATGGAGAAAAAGGTGAAGAGGCAGCAAATGTTATAGACCCTGGTGGACGTAACAGTGCAAGGCCATAAATATGCAGCAGACTTTAACCATTATAGACACTATCCACATGGTAGGGATCCTCCACACAATTATCAGCAGAATTATCAGGATAGTGAAAGTGGGGAAAAGAATGAGGAATCGAAGAATGCTCCTGCAGGCTAGCCAGGCCCAACAGTGCCAGTCCTACCACAGGTGACAATCCCCACCTTTCTACATGCAGAGATTCTATGGTAACGACCACAGTATCCCAAACCTCTGGGTGCAAAAAGAAGTGATGGAGAGTGCTGACAACCAAGGGTGCAGGAAAACAAGGACTCAGGACACAGACTATATATGTATTGGGGCTATACACCACAATTTGGCAGGGACCCTCCTTGCCAAAGACAGCTAGAGAGGATGGCAATGAAGATAAGGGAAATCAAGATGAGCCACCTCAATGTTGGTACTACAGCAACTTCAATTACCAATGCAGATGCCCGGTAAACCCTAAACCACAGATGGCAGAGACAAAAGCAGATGATCCACCAGCTGAGAACTGATCTGCTCAGAGCTGAACAGGGTGGAGTAAATGCAGGTTTATCACTGGCTCTCTACCATCATGTACTTTAGTCATCCAACAAGAAAAAAATGAATATGAAATTTCAGCAATAAGAAATAAACAAAAGATTGCAGTTGAAGAACTTAAGTACTTGCTTTTTGCCTGTTGGCCAAATAACTAGAAGTAGCTGCATCATCTGTGCAGCATGGAATTTTTTACTATTTTTACCTAAAGACATCTCTTTAATAATTATAAAAGTGCTTCTCATTACGCCTTTAAAGGTTTTTAAATTGTTTCATATTTGGTCAGGTTGAGATTTTTAAGAATCTCATTTTTAACTTATACTAAAGTTTACAACCTGATTAAAAAAAAAAAAAGTCAATGAACTGCAAGCACCTGTTAATAAAGGTCTTAACTACTTGGGGGGAAGGTCTACTTTAGACTTGCCCTAACAGCATTTAAAAAGTAAATCTCAGAAGTAATTTGACTGCCTACCAGAAGGAACCCAACTTTTTTTAAATAAACACAACAGAAGCCAGCGCTAAAAAGTGTAAAATGCAGTGCTCGTATGCCAATAAAAAAAATAAAAAATTAAATGTCTGCAATAACAATTTCACTGGATAAAATTACAATAAGTTGGAAACTGCTGAAGATAAGGTCACTGAACATGAAGCCATGGCAAAATGAAGCAAATAGATAAAAAACAAAAAATAACATGAACAGAGGTCCAGGGACCTGTAGAATAATATGAAATATGAGTAATTGTCATCTCAGAAAGATATTTGGGGGAAAGTAGACAGAAAAATATATCTAAAGAAATAATGGCCAAAAATGTCCCAAATTTTATGAAAGTTATAAATCCACAAAAGCAGAAAGCACACTGAATGCCAAAGACAGTAACGTATATATTCAAAAAACACCAAAAAGGCACATCATAACCAAATTGCTAAAAACCACTGATAAAGAAAAAACTCTTAAAAGTAACAAGAGGAAAAAAGATGCTTATATATGAATACACAAAGGTAAGAACAACCAAAGACTTCTAGTCAGAAACCATACAAGCCAGAATACAACAAATGACATCTTTTATTTAAAGTGCTAAAAGAAAATTGCCCTGGCCAATGTGGCTCAGTTGTTTGGAGCATCATCCTGCAGACCAAAAGGTCGCAGGGTTTGATTCTGGGTCAGGGCACATATCCAGATTGCAGGTTCAATCCCTGACAGGGGCACATATAAGAAAGCAACCAATCAATGTTTCCTTCTCTCTCTCTCTCTCTCTCTCTCTCTCTCTCTCTCTCTGACCCCTACCCCTTTCCTCTCTCTCTAAAAGCAATGAAAAAAATGTTCTCAGATGAGGATTAAAAAAAAGTGCTGCATTGGCTGGTACAGCTCAGTGGATTGAGGGCGGGCCTTTGAACCAAAGGGTTGCCAGTTCAATGCCCAGTCAGGGCACATGCCTGGGTTGTGGGCCAGATCCCCAGTAGGGGGCATGCAAGAGGGAACCACACATTGATGTTTCTCTCCTTCTCTTTCTCCCTCCCCTCTAACAATAAAAAATCTTTTATTAAAAAAGTGCGGAAAGAAAATAATCATCAACCAAGAATTCTGTATCCAGTAAAAATATTCCTGAAAAATGAATTTGAAATAAACTTTTTCAGATAATTATAGCTGAGACAGTTCATTACCAAATTCGTGAACTAAGTGAAATGGCATTCATTCTTCAAGCAAAAACAAAATGATACCAAAAGGAAACCTGAACACATATGGAGCAGTGAAAGGTGAAGGAAGAAAAAATAATATGGAAGCCCTGGCTGGTGTAGCTCAGTGGATTGAGCGCAGGCTGTGAACCAAAGTGTCGCAGGTTCGATTCCCAGTCAGGGTACATGCCTGGGTTGCAGGCCATGAACCCCAGCAACCCCACATTGATGTCTGTCTCTCTTTCTCCTTCCCTTCCCTCTCTAAAAAGAAATAAAATAAAATCTTAAAAAAAGATCGTTTTAAAAAAAAGAAAAAATATGGAGCAGAAATCAGTATACAGAAAAAAAGGAGTGAAACTAGATAAAATCAAAGCTTGTTCTTCAAACAAAAGAATCTATTAAATTGGTAAACAACTTCTAGCTAGACTAATAAAGAAGAAAGGGGGAAAAACACTTAATATGAAAATGACACCACAACACATCTTAAAGACACTGTATAAGGGAATAATATAACTTATGTAAATAAAATTAACATCTTGAAAAACAAAATCTACCCCAAAGTGAAAAAATAAAGACTATAAATTATAACTATTAAAGAAATTGAGTTCATAAGATAAATACTTCCTACAAAGAAAATTCTGAGCCTAGATGGCTTCACTGACAAATCCTATCAAACATCTAAGGAAGAAAAAGTATCACTTCTACATAAATTCTGTAAGAAGATACAGAAGTAGTGAATACTTCCCAAATTAACATCATTCTTAACGGTGAAAGACGGAATGTTTTCTTCTTAAGATCAGAAACAAGCAAGAATGCCCACTCTCACCCATTCTATTCAACACTGTACTAGACATTCTAGCCAGTACAATAAGAATGAAAGAGAAAGGGCACCCAGTTTGGAAAGGTAGAAGCAAAACTGTCCTTAACTCAGATTACATGATCATCTGCATAGAAAATCCTATGGAATCTATAAAAAGCAACTTGAAGTAACAAGTAAGATTGCAGGATATAAAATCAATGTTTTTATATGTTGTAGCAATGAACAACTGAAATCCAAAAAGCAATACCCTTTACAATAACATCAAAAATATGAATTATTTAGAAATAAATGTGACTGAAGATGCATATCTGTACACTGAAAACTATAAGACATTACTGAGAAAAATTAATGAAGAGATATCCCATGTTCATGGGCCAGAAAATTCAAAGGTCTTAAAATGTCAATTCTCTCAAATTAAGCTCTAGATTCAATACAGCCCCAGTCAAAATATCAGCAAGGATTTTGCAGAAATCGACAATCTGATTCTAAAATGTATATAGAAATGCTAAAGACATAAGATAGTCAAAACAATTCAGGAAGGAACCATATATTTAATTTCAACTTCTAAAGCTATAATAGTCAAGACAGTGTGAAGTGCTTTATTAAAAGATTAAATGTGTACATGGAAAATATATCAACAAAACAGTGGGGAGAACAGAAACAGACTTGCATATAATAGAGTCAACTGATTTTCAATAAAAGTACCAAAGCAAATCATTGGTAAAAGAATAATCTTTTCAACAAATGGTTTCTAGAACAACTGAATATCCACATAAAATTTCAATACAAAATAAGTTCAACAAAAAACTTAAATGTAAAATGCAAAATTATAAAAATTAGGAGAAAATGTTAATGACCTAAGTTTGGCAAAAACTGCTTAAATATGACACAAAAAGCAAGAAATATGAAAGACAAAATTAATAAACTGGACTTAACAAAAATTAAAAACATAACCATACAAAGGATACTAATAAGAAAATACAAGAATAGTTTATATGCCCTAAATACAACAAACAAAGATACATTTTTTCTAAGTAATTCTATTTGAAATAACCAAAAACTGGAATAGGTAACTACATAAACAAATTGTGGTATAATCATATCCAGCCAGGTAGGTAAAAAGAAGTTAACTACTCCCCCAGCCGGGTAGCTCACTTGGTTAGAGAAGTATCCCAATACACCAAGGTTGCGGATTCTATCTCAGCTCAGGGCATACAAGAATCAACCGCTGAATGCATGAACAAGTGAAACAACAAAACAATGCTTTTCTCTCTCTTCCCCCTCCGCCCCAAAAATCAATAAATAAAAATTGTTTTTAAAAAGTTAACTACTGAAATATGCCAAAACATAAATAAATCTCAAAAAAAATGTCATGAGAAAGCAAAAGAAACCATAGATAAAAGAGTTCACGTGAAACTCAAAACAAATATATGACAAGACAGCGGATCAGTGGTTTCCTGGGAGCTAAGGTTTGTGGGAAGTGGGGGAGGAGGCCTGATCCGGATGAGGAAAAAAGGGAATTTTCAGGGGTGACAGAAATACTCTATATCTTCACTTTGGTGGTGATTTTGTGGGTATATACATATACATTTTGTCAAAATGTATACATATATTTAAGTTTTATTATATATAAGCTAAACCTCAAAGTTGATTTAAAAAAATAAAGAAGCAACAATAATCAAGGAAATTAGTAATCAGATGAACAACATGGGGGAGGGAGGACATGCAACCAAAATTCAACATACAATCATGATAAAAATTCTCAATCTAGAAAACAACTTCTTCGACCAAAAAGGGGCTTCTACAAAAATGTGCCAGTAATATTATACTTAATGGTGGAAGATTAAATGTTTCCCTAAACAGAAACAAGGTAAGAATGTCCATGTCCACTCTCACTCTACAACCTCACTCTATGACCACACTTCAATAGAGTCCCCAGTAGAATTCAGCAGTACTCAACTATATTTTGCGGATAAATTTTCTTTTTTTCCCTCTGAATGACCATTTCATTCCTTCCGTTCTATTTTTTCTTCAAATCTCTTAATCCCTATGCCTGGCCCACACTGAGATAAGAGCTTCATCTCATATTTTATTTCTCATGAGGTATATCAATCATACAAACTTTCATCTTCCTACCATTAAATCTCTCAAGAAGAGCGAGACCTTATTCTGACCATCACTCAAAGGAGGCTAAGTTATCTATTAGAGGCCAGCTTAATACTCAGCCAAAACTTGGAGCATAAATACAGGTCTTAACCTAGAAACTCTAGGTAACTGATAATCTTCTACCAACAAATGCTATAATCAAATACACTAATCCTACAACAAAATCCTAAAAGGTCATCCTATCACATATCTGTCATAAAGCCTTTAGTTCTCCATCTTTGGGATTGGTTCTTACCATTAAACATATATCCATATATATGACCAATTATATTTGGTTTCTAACCAACAAATATATTAAATAGGAAAAGTAAAGAAAAACACAAAATACACATAGTATTTGTTCCTTACCTGCTGGTGCCGGGTGCTGGGAAAGGTGTACTGAACAGAGTGGGAAGGATAACGACTTTGTTCTGTGCTGAATGCTCCTTGGTTGGGAGGATAACCTGAACTTGACATTATCAGTAAAGAAGTCCTCACCAGGCTGTGAGATCAAGTCCAACAAACAATCATGTTTCTAGGAAACCACCTAAACAAAATGGGAAAAAATAGAACTGATAAGAACTAAAGCACCAGGTGTACTTCTAATAAATTATAACTATAGCTACATAAATAAAATGACAATTACCAGTAAAAGGTTTCTCTCATGTGTTTACTTAACAGGAGTTATTGACATTTAAAAAATATTAACAGATCTTTCCCTTTACACTGAAAAAAGGTTCTTTAATATATCACAAATATCAGAGGCTATATGAAGTTGTTAACACCTGGGACCTGGCACATTAGCAACTGCTCAGTAATTGTCTGTCTTTCTGTAAAAGTTTGAGAAACAAATATTATATACTATAAAAACAAAAATCTGATTGTAAATTTGTGTTTGTGAAAAAGTCAACTGTTGAAAGGATTCAAGAGTATTTATAAAGTAGGCATTTGTGCAGAGGAAATATTCTTTTTGTTAAATAATTCTGCCCCAAAAATGATGGCCTAAAAAGGCACTCATGGGAAAGTTTTTAAGAAAGAACAAAGTAAGACTATCACTTCAAAGAAGACAACTGTCAGTATTTGCAAAAATTAGAAAAAACTTTTACCTGACACGCTGAACTTGACAGTTTCCCCACATTTACAGATTTTCCTAGCAAAACTGGTAGTGACTTGAGTGTCAGTTTTTTATATAATCTTATAAAATATTCCAATATTTGATATATCTGCATAACTTAGTAAATCAGTATTTTCCAAATGGCTAATACCAAATGTTACAACATTGTGCACAAATACTTACTTAAAGTATAAGATATTTTACCACAAATAAAGTACATGACAAACCAATAAATGTTTACTGTGACAGAATATGAAAGATTCATTGATATGGTTTCAGATTCTACACAGCAACTAACTTTTGAAAAAGTACTTATCTGATTTAGATGTGGTATCAAAGAATATCCACAATTATCTTAAAAAGCTTTGAAAATACTCCTACCTCTTCCAAAAATATATCTGTGTGAGGTGAGTTTTTCTTTATAAACTTCATTCAAAACAACACATTGCAAGACAACGCAGAAGCAGATATGAGAATCAAGCTATTTTCTCTTAAGCTAGATATTAAGGAGGTGTGCTAACAATGCAACTCTTCTCAACAAATTTTGTGTTTTTTTTTAATTTTGGAAAATAGTTGGTTTCTATTATTTCTAAATGAATAAATATCTTTAAAATTTCCCCCATTTTCACCCTGGATGGTGTGGCTCAGTGGACTGAATGCCAAATGGAAAACTGAAGGGCCGCTGGTTCAATTCCTAGTCAAGGCACATGCCTGCGTTACAGGCCAGGTCCCCAGCAGGGGCGCTCGAGAGGCAACCACACATTGATGTTTCTCTCCCTCTCTTTCTCCCTCCCTTCTCCTCTCTCTAGAAATAAATAAATAAAATCTTAAAAAAAATAAAATTTCCCCCATTTTAATGTCTAATATGTTACATATCAAAAATATAAAACCCACATAAAACAAAAGCTCCTGGAGTTCTAAATTTTTAACAGTATAAATGAGTCTTGAGACCAAAATGTTTAATGACCACCAGCCTAGAGAATTAGGTTAATCTTTAGGTTGAGTAGCATAAGGGTCTTACACAGGCCAGTGACACCCAAGTACATATATGCACACTCCTTCTAGAGAACCTGCCCTAAACTTTTTTATTTTATTTGATTTTGACACCAAGTTTGTACAAGTGAACTACTCTACTGGATCAGGGATGTACCAATCAGTTCCCTCTTCAGGAATATGAAATTAAGAACATCGGCTACAAAGAACCAAGTTGCAAAGTAAGAATCAAAATAAACCAAACCATGTGCCACAGAAGTTACAGAGGAAGCAAGAATGCCAATCTAGACAGACTAGAGTAGACATGCACAGAGAAGTGGAGCCAAGAGAACTTGCAAACCCGAGACACTGCAGCAGTTGCCAGGGCTCCTCACTCTTCATTCCAGGGTCAGCCCCCACAAGAAGCTGCTGTACTTCTTTCCTAGTCCTTGGATATGTGTTCAACTGCCTACACAGTCTTACAGCAAGTCCTCATTTACTAAATATAAGAAGAATTTTTATTTCTTAGAATTGTAAGATCTCAACTTAAGTCCCAAAATAACCCTGCAAACAGCCCAAGTGTCATTTCCATCACCTGCTATAACTGGGATGAATCCTGAAAACATTATGCTAAGTTTAAAAAAAAAAAAAAAAGAAGCTGACTTCTGGCCAAGATGGAGGCATAGGTAGACACACTGTGCCTCCTCGCACAACCAAGATAAGGACAACATCAATTTAGAAACAGAGTGACAACCAGAACTTGAAGAAAATTTAACTGTATGGAAGTCGAACAACCAAGGAATTAAAATAGACATGTTCATCCAGACCGGTAGGAGAGGTGGAGTCGGGAAGCCAGGTGGAGAGAGGTCTATCGGCACAAAGAGCATTGGGACCGGGCACGTAAGACCGCAGGGCAGACACTGGGTGTGCAAGTGGCGGCTGGCAAACCCCAGCCAAGGGGTGGCAACCAGCAGACCCAGCGAGGCAGTGATTGTGAAGCAAACCACTGCGCACAACCCAGAATCCCAGCACTGGGAAATAGGGCCTTGGCGTACTGATTGAAAACACCGGTGGGAATTGAGGCGCAGGGAAAGACTCCCAGCCTCATAAGAGAGGTTGTTGGAAACACTGACAGGATGCACAAGCCCACGCACATGGGAATCAGCACCAGAAAGGTCCAGTTTGCTTAGGGGAAGCAGTGGAAGGGACTGAAGTCCACAGAGAGCCAAGCAAGCTCCATTGTTCACTCTCGGACCCTGTCCTCACATACAGCATCACAACACTGCAACTGGGATGACCAGCCCCGGTGAACACCTAAGGCTCCACCCCTCCTACATAACAGGTCTGACCAGACCCAAAAAAAAAGAGAGACAGAGAAATGGCTCAAACAGAAGGACAAATGAAAGCCTCACAACCAGTACTTTTAAGCGACTGAAAGATAGCCAACCTATCAGATGAACAGTTCAAAGCACTGGTGATCAGGATGCTCACAGAATTGGTTGATTTTGGTCGCAAATTAGATGAAAAAATGAAGGCTACACTAAGTGAAATGTAGAAAAATGCACAGGGAACCAATAGTGATGGAATGAAAGCTGGGTCTCAAATCAATGGAGTGAACCAGAAGGAAGAAAAAAACAACCACACAGGAAAGAATGAAGAAACAAGAATTCAAAAAAATGAGGAGAGGCTTAGGAACCTCCAGGACATCTTTGAATGTTCCAACATCAAAATTATAGGGGTACCAGAAGGGGAAGAAGAAGAGCAACAAGTGGAAAAGTTATTTGAACAAATAACAAAGGAGAACTTCCCCAATCTGGCAAAGGAAATAGACTTCCAGGAAGTCCAGGAAGCTCAGAGTCCCAAAGAAGTTGGACCCAAGGAGGAACACACCAAGGCACATCATAATTACATTAGCCAAGATTAAAATGAAGGAGAGAATCCTAGAAGCAGCAAGAGATAAGGAGACAGTCACCTACAAAAGAGTTCCCATCAGACTGTCAGCTGACTTCTCAAAAGAGACCTTGCAGGCAAGAAGGGACTGGAAGGAAGTATTCCAGCTCATGAAAGGTAAGGACCTATACCCAAGATTACTCTATCCAGCAAAGCTTTCATTTAGAATGGAAGGGCAAATAAAGTGCTTCTCAGATAAGGTCAAGTTAAAGGAGTTCAACCATCACCAAGCCCTTATTATATGAAATGTTAAAGGCACTTATCTAAGAAAAAGAAGATAAAAAACATGTATAGTAAAATGACAGCAAACTCACAATTACTAACAACCACACCTTAAAAAAAAAAATCAAGCAAACAAGTAGAACAGAAAGAGATCCACAGAAATGGAGAACACATGGAGGGTTAGCAACAGGGGGGTGTGAGAAGAGAGGGGGAAAAGGTATGGAGAATAAGTAGCATAGATGGCAGGGAGAAAATAGACAGGGGGAGGGCAAGAATAGTATGGGAAATGTAGAAGGTAAAGAACTTATGACACATGGACATGAACTAGAGTGGGGAAATGTGGGTGGGGGAGGGTATGCAGGGTGGAGGGGGATGGAGGGGGGTATTGGGACAGCTGTAATAGCATAATCAATAAAATATTTTTTAAAAAGAAAGAAAGCACCAAACTTTGAAAAATACTTACTAATTTTTAATTTTAAACTAATAATTGATAATTGCTACAGCTGTCTTTTGGATCTTCATAAATAAAAATCTATGAAAGGAAAACATAAAAAAAAGTTGACCATAAATGTACTCATTTTGTATGCTTTCCATATGAAAGTCCAGAATAGTCAAATCTATAGTGATAGAAAGTAGATCAGTGGCTGCTTAGGAGTGGTAGGATGGAGATGAAGGAATGAATAGCAGGTGATAGCTAAAGGGTCTGGGGTTTCTTTTATTTTTTTTATTGTGGTGAAATACACACAACAAAATTTACCACTTTAGCCATTTTTAGTGCACATTTCTGTAGCATTATGTACATTCATATTGTTGTGCAACTATCACCAGCATCTATTTCTGGAACTTTTCCATCTTCCCCAATGGAAACTCTAAAAACTAACTCCCTGCTCTCCTTCCCACTGGCAACCACCATTCTACTCTCTGCCTCTATAAATCTGGCTATTCCTCATGTAAGTGGAATCATACAGTATTTGTCTCTCTGTGACTAGATTATTTCACTGGGCATGTCTTCAAGGTTTATCCATATATCAAAATTACCTTGCTTTTTAAGGCTAAATAATAGGGTTCCTCTCTGAAGTGGTGAGAATGTTTTAAAATCTACTATAGTAATGTTTCTACATATCTCTGAATATACTAAAAACCATTGTATTAAACATTGTAATTGGATGAACTGTATGGTACACAAATTAATCTCAATAAAGCTGCTTTTTAAAAATTAGCAAGCTAAAACAAACAAAACTATACAAAGCAACCACAAGACTTAAAAATTATTGTGCTGCAGTCTAAGTGAATATATAACATAATAATATCCCCATGTTCATATCTTAAAAACTCTGAAGTCAACATGCATCCTACAATCAATGGCAGTTTATGGTTTAATTAGCAGCATTTTTTCTTTAATCTTAAGAGGTAAATAACATTGTCTTATAAGCAAAGACATCTTTTTGCTGAATTAAAGTGTTAAGAGTTTCTATGTCCAATAATTTTGGTTCTGTCCTAAACCTTTCCCTGGAAAGCTCAAAGAACAGAAATTACCATTTGCTTTTCTTCTCTTTGTTTCCTGACCCTTAAAATAAGACAAGAAAATTAAGGACATTAATATCCCCAAAGTGATTTCCAATCTGAAGTCCTTTAAAAGACCAGGTAACATCTGCAGTACTTTGAAAAAAGGCCTAACAGAACCACTGAATTGACCAAAAAATTCTTTTGGATTTTTTCTGTAAGATGGCTCTAGTAGCCCTCACTTGTCTTCCACTTCATCTGAAACAATTTCGTTACATTGTATTGTGACAGTTGTTACATTGTATTGTCACAGCTATTGTATCAACACGTATTTAAAAAAACTTATCAAAATTGGTGAGTACATGTATAGCCATTTTAATATTGAAAATGGAAGAAAATATGCAACATTTTTGGCATATTATGCTTTATTATTTCAAGAAAGGTAAAAATGCAACTGAAATGCAAAAAAGATTTGTGCTATGTATAGAGTAGGTGCTGTGTATGATTGATCGAATGTGTCAAAAGTGATTTGTGCTGGAGATTTCTTGCTGAATGATGTTCCACAATTGGGTAGATCAGCTGAAGTTGACAGTCATCAAATTTAAACATTAACTGAGACCAATCAACTTTATAACACATGGGAGACAGCCAATAAACTCAAAATACCTGAATCAAGCATTGAAAATCATTTGTACCAGTTTGATTATGTTAATCACTTTGATATTTGGGTTCCACATAAGCTAAGCCAAAAAAAAAAACCAAAACAAACACCTTCTTGATGGCATTTCTGCATGCAATTCTCTACTGAAATGTAATAAAAATGGTGATTTTTAAAAACAAATTGTGACAGGCAATGAAAAGTGGATACTTAAGTTGCCATTCACTATAATGCAGAACAGAACAAATTAAGGGGCAAGCAAAATGAACCACTACCAACCACACCAAAGAAGGGTCTTCATCCAAAGATGATGTTGTGTATATGATGGGATTGGAAGGGAGTCCTCTATTATGAGCTCCTTCCAGAAAACCAAACAATTAATTCCAACAAGTACTCCTCCCAAACACACCAACTGAAAACAGCACTCAATGAAAAGTGTCTGGAATTAGGCAAAAGAAAACTCAAATTCTTCCATTAGGTTAATGCAAGACCACATGTTTCTTTGACAACCAGGCAAAAACTGTTACAGCTTGGCTGGGAAGTTCTGATTCCTCTGCTCTGTTCACCAGACATTGCACCTTTAGATTTCCATTGATTTCAGTATTTACAAAATTCTCTCAATGGAAAGCTTCGATTCTCTGGAAGACTGCAAAAGGTACCTGGAACAGTTCTTTCCTCAAAAAGTTTAAAAGCTTAGGAAAGATGGAATTATGAAGTTGCCTGAAAGATAGCAAAGGGCAGAACAAAACAGTGGCTGTACTGTTAAATAAAGTTATTGGTGAAAATGAAAAAATGTCTTTTATTTTTATCTTAAAACTGAAAGAACTTTTTGGCCAACCCAATACACATATAAACGAGGGACAGAGAAGAACATTTTACGTATAACCCAAAAACACATATAAGGTTGGTATCTTTGATTTATTAAATATATACTTTTTTTTCTGTACAGCAAAGACAACTTTAAGTGGCAAACCACAAAACAGAAAAAGTGCAATAGCAAAATTTTGATACAGCAAATACGCATATATGTAGATACATTTTTTCTTACAAATAAATAAGAAAAAATTATCACAACAAATACATAAAACACACACAAGAATATGGGATTAACAAGGGAAATAAAATTAATGAAGTCAACCCTATAAATAATCACAGAAAAGTACAATAAAATCACTCCCCAAATTGAGAAATATTAATAATGTCTACTGTTATTGAGAGTTTGGTAAAAAGGCACTCTTTTACACACTACTGGTGTATAAAATGAGTACAAATTACTTTCTAAATAATGGCAATAGACACCGTAAGCCTTGAAAATATGCATATCCTCTACAACAGCAATTCCACTTCTAGAAATTCATTTGATTATTCAATACAGAGATACCCAAAGATGAGTGCCTGAGGCTGTTTCTCAAGGAATTGTCCTAAACACACAGTATATGAGCTTAGAAAATTGTCTCTTAAAAAGTTTAGTTAAAGGGAAATTTTATTTAGAGTATGCCACAAAAAGTCTATATAAGAACATTTGGTTTTACAAATATATAATTTGTATATACCATTAGGATTCAATTTTTCACATGTCTGTCACATCTTCACAAGATTTTAAGACCAAAAACAGAAACATCATATATTCCACAAATATTTATTGAATGGTACATACCACTATGTATAAACACTGTAACACTTTTATAAACACTGGCACAGAATGGTGACCAAGTCATCTTATTGTGAGAGGACATAGAAAACAAAATTCATGAAATAGTATGAAGTGCTATAACTAAAACAGAATCAGAGAGGAGGGGGAAGAGAGACATTTCTGATGGGGTGATCGTAGAAGGTCAATCTCAACGAGGATGACCGGATGACTTGATGCCCCGACTTCTTCAAACAGACCCAACTTAAAACTACTGTCCCAGTGCAATTAATTATGCTCCATTTCCTTCTCAAAACTGTCCCAGTTCTAAGATGACTTTTGAGTCAATCTTGAAAGATGACCCAGCTGACCTGGAAGATAACAACATTTTCTGAAGGTCTACAAAAGCCCCAGGGCAAAGCAAGAAGCCTAAAGAGAGGGTGTCAGGGGGCAAGGCCTGATAATTGGGGGGGCGGGGGGGAAGAGTGATGGAAGGGATTTTTGCTGGTGTATATTCAGAAATTGAAATATCTCATTGTGTTCTAAATATAATCCTTTTCTATCTTTATGTTACAAATACAGCAGGTCCTCAATTTAAGTCATTTCCACTTAATATCATTCTGTTATAATGTTGATGAGATGTCATAATCTTGTTTATTTCAATTAGCCTATGGTAAAATTGGTTTCCTTATACATTTCACTTAAAGTCACAGAACCTACTGAGGAACTCAGGTAAGGACTCAATATACTTTCTTCCAGAATTCATAACTTGTTTCATCTTTCTGTAGACCTTCTCCACCCCACATTTAAAAAATATTCTTCTACATTCTCCTCTTACACTTCTTAAAGTTTTGTATTTTTAATATTAGCTCCTTAAACACCTAAATATTTTTTCTAAATACTGAAGTAGAAGTCTACCTATATTTTGATAGGTAATTATCTTAACAAACTCTTACTGAACATGTCTGCCTTTCCACACTGTTCTGAAATGCCATTCCTATTACAACCCAGCAATTTTACTATGTACCCTACAGAAACTCACATACTTACATACAAAAGGATACTTATTGCAGCAATGCAAAAGGCAAATTTGAACACAACCTAAATTCCATAATATAGTATATTCATATGACAAAATACTACACAGCAATTATAATGAAAAAAAAAAACAAGAGCTATGCTTCAAAACATGTAAACCTCAAAAAAACTAAAACTGAGGAAAAACAATTTACACAGTGATACTAGCATGTAATACTAGAAAATAAAACTATTTTTATATATGCACATAACAAAAGTATAAACATATCAGATATATATCTACTTTAGGATAATAATTACAACTAAGGAAGGAAAAAGATCTAGGAAGGGGATACAATCTTAAATACTTTCATTTTTTAGTTAAGTTCTTTTTATAATTTTTATTTACTGATTTGAGAGAGAGAGAGGGAAGAAGGGAAAAAGAGAGAGACATGAATTCATTGTCCCGCTTATTTATGTATTCATTGGTTGATTCTTTTAAGTGTTCTGACTGAGGATCAAACTCCAACCTTGGTGTATTGGGAAAACATTCTCACCAACTGAGATACCCAGCCAAAGCCAACACTTCATTTCTTTACTTTTTAAGGTTTTATTTATTTACTTTTAGAGAGGGGGGAAGGGAGGGAGAGAGAAACATGGATGTGTGAAACATGGACTGGTTGCCTCTCACATGCCCCCAACTGGGAACCTGGCCTGCAACCCAGGCATGTGCCCTGACCAAGAATCAAACCTATGACCTCTGGGATTTCGGGACACCTAACCCACTGAGCCACACTAGTCAGGGCCAACCAATACTTTATTTCTTGAAACAGAGGGTGAATCAAGTACAATAAAATACTATTTTCTTAAACACAGAAAGTAGATGCATGGACATTTATTATGTTACTCTATGCATGTTTCTATGGGTTTCAAACAGTTCATAAAGAAAAAGAAAAGTCATCTTTATTAAAAAGTAAATTTCCATATGCCCATGATTATAAATTCACTAATTTGACTGCCCCTTCCTATGTCAATGCCACACTTTTTAAGTTACTATATAACATTATGAAACTTTTATATCTGATAGGACAAGTTTCCCCTCACTGTGCTTAGTTGTTGCTGCTACTTTTCACGGCCTTCAGAGTGCTCTTTTAGCACTTTTACTCTTTCACGTGAATATGAGAGTCAGCTTGTCAGACCCCATAAAAAAATTATGGATGAGAGCATATAAATATTGAATGCACAGACTGACTAAAGGGAGAACAGATAACTTTATACTAGTGAGCATTCTCATCCTAAAACATGATTATGTATCTTTATGTTTTAAGATGGGAAATAAAGTGTGTGTATGCAATTAATATGGGAATATTTTACATACACGAGGTGGAACCAAAAAAAAAAAAAAGGAATTATCCTCTGGAGGGAAGGTCCTTGTAGTACAGGCCTCCCCCCACTAGGTGAGTGTTCTAGTAACCCATCTGTATCAGTGTTCCAGCTGGCGTTGTTGTGAGAGGCTGTTTGGCTTCAGTGAATTTTTTTTTCAAGACTCTTTTAACACATTTGCCCATTTTATGATGGGTGATTTACTAGTACACTTGCCCACACTGTGCTGAGTGTTCAGCATTTCTTGACCAAAAACAGCGCATGACCCCTGTGCCCCACCCTCCCTATCCATTCAATCTTACCCTGAGTGACTTTTTTTTATTTCTCTGATGAAAAAAGTCCTAAAAGGGAAACATTTTCCTGATGTCAAAGAAGTGAAACAAAACAGACTAAAAGTCACTAAAGAGACAAAAAAGCACTAAAAGGCATCAAAATCCACGAGTTCAAAACCTGTTTTGAGCAGTGTAAAAGCATCTCAATAGGTGTATTGCATCAAATGGAGAGTACTTTGAAGATGACTTAAGTTTAAACATGTATGAATAAATACACAATCTTTTATAAATAAATTCCGGTTTTATATCCCCTACAAATATGAAGACTATTATATATAATGGAAAATGTGTAGGAGATATAATTCTTATGTTAATTATATATAAAATATGTGAAGTTACCATAAGAAATATTATGTACATGCACACACGTGCATATATACTCCTAACAGAAATTATTTATATACAGGGTGAGGAAAAAGTAGGTTTGCAGTTATAAGTACACAAAACAGAGCTTATTCTTGTATCATTATTTATTATTTATTATTTTTCATACAAATTTTAAACCTACTTTTGCCATACCCTGAATAATAAAAATTACATATAACTATATATAAATATGTATGTATATATATGAAAATTCACATTCACTTAATAATTTATATAATTTAGTAAAGTTTTAGTTTTGTTTCCATTACTTTAAGGAATTTGGGAGTAGAGCAAATTAAAAAAAATTCAGTGTGCCAACTTAATCCAATTTTCTCCAATTTTAATCAACAAATTCTTTATGAACTAGGTTTAGAATATAAAATTTTCTAGAGAACCAAAATTCAATATAACCTTAAAACAAAACTTAGTCCTGGTTGGAGCATCATCCCATAAACCGAAAGGTTGTGGGTTCAATGATCAGTCAGGGTACATGCCTAGGTCTGATTCCTAGTCCGGGTGCATACAAGAGGCAATGTTTCTCTCTCACACCCAGGTTTCTCTCCCTCTCTCTTTCTTTCTTGCCCTATGAAATCAATGAGCATGTCTTCAGGTGAGGATTTAAAAAAAAAGAAAACTTGATTATTGACCTCCAGTAAGATGGAGGAATAGGTGGATGCACCGTACCTCCTCGCACAACCAAGATTAGAACAATAATAATTTACAGATAGAGTAACACTCAGAACTGACAGAGGATTTATCTGAATGGAAGTCGGACAGCCAAGAAGTTGAAGTAGACCCGGACATCCAGACTGGTAGGAGACGACGAGCCAGGTGGGTGCGGGGCCGGCACGGTCGGCGGTACACGGAGGTCGGGGAAAATTTGGCGTGACAGCCATCCGGGGCGCAAGAACACAGCGGTGAACCCTGAGTATGCAAGCTGCGGCTGGGGGGACCCAGTGAGGCAGCGATTGTGGACCAGGGCAGAGCTCACAGCCCAGGATCCCAGAGAAGGGTCTGAGCCCAGGAGAACGGAACTACCACCATTGTTCCCTCCCGACCTGTCCCCGCTCCCGCTCCCGCCCCCACATATAACGTCACAATCTAGCGACTGGGGTGCCCAGCCCCAGTGAACACCTAAGGCTCCGCCCCCCACCGTAACAAGAGTGATCAGACCAGAAAAAAAAACAAAAGGAGAGACAGGGAAAGACATAAGACATGTTTCCAACAGAACAGATCAGTCCCCCAGGACTCATCCTTTTGAGTGACCAAGAAATAGCCAATCTATCAGATGCACAGTTCAAAACACTGGTGATCAGAAAGCTCACAGAATTGGTTGATTTTGGGCGCAATTTAGATGAAAGGGTGCAGGTTACCATAAAAGAGATGCAGGAAGATACGCGGAGGAGAGCCAATAGTGAAAGGAAGGAATCTGAGTCTCAAAACAATACAGTGGACCAGAAGGAAGATAGAATCAACCAAGCAGGAAAGCATGATGAAATAAGAATTCAAAAAATCGAGGAAAAGCTTAAGAGCATCCAGGACACCTTTAAACGTTCCAACATCCAAATTATAGGGGTACCAGAATGGAAAGGGGAAAAGCAACAAACTGAGCACGTATTTGAACAAATAATAAAGGAGAACTTCCCCAATCCGGCAAAGGGAACAGTCTTCCAAGAAATCCAAGAAGCTCAGAGAGCCCCAAAGAAGTTGGACCCAAGAAGAAACACACCAAGGCACATCATAATTACATTAGCCAAGGTAAAAACGAAGGAGAGAATCCTAGAAGCAGCAAGAGATAAGGGGACAGTCACCTACAAAGGACTTCCCATCAGACTGTCAGCTGATTTCTCAAAAGAGACCTTACAGGCAAGAAGGGGCTGGAAAGAAGTATTCCAAGTCATGAAAGACAAGGACCTACATCCCAGATTGCTCTATCCAGCAAAGCTCTCATTTAGAATGGAGGGGAAGATAAAGTGCTTTTCAGATAAGGTCAAGTTAAAGGAGTTCATCATCACCAAGCCCTTATTTTATGAAATGTTAAAGGGACTTACCTAAGAAAAGAAGATAAAGAAAAGACATGTATAGTAAAAGGACAGCAAACTCACAATTATTAACAACCACACCTAAAGCAAAACCAAAATAAACTAAGTAAACAACTAGAACAGGAACAGAACCACAGAAATGGAGGGTACATGGAGGGCTAGCAGCAGGGGGGTGGGAGGAGGAGAGAAGGGGAAAAGGTATAGAGAATAAGTAGCATAGAATGTAGGTTGAAAATAGATAGGGGGAGGGCAAGAATAGTACGGGAAATGCAGAAGCTAAAGAACTCATAAGTATGACACATGGACATGAACTAAAGGGGGGGAACGTGGGTGGGAGAGGGGGTACAGGGTGGAGGGGAGAGAAGGGGGAAAATGGGACAACTGTAATAGCATAATCAATAAAATATATTTTAAAAAACATTTTAAATAATAAACAATTGATCAAAAAAAAAAGAAAGTCTCCTTCCCCTACATAAATGGTAGCATAGAAGATACATACTGTTCTATATCCTGCTTTTACTACTTAGCAATATATCTTAACAATCATTCTCATGAGTCCACAAAAACCATTTTTCTCTTTCCACTGCTGTAAAGTATTTCCCTGTATGAATGTTCACAAATAGTTTATGAAAGTTTTCCAAGTAATTCTGATTTGGACTGGTAAGAAAGGCTTTCGTGATCTATCTCTGAACTCTCAACCCAATTCACACATGCCAAGTAAATAAAAGCTATAAAAGGAATGGAGAAGCAAAAGGAAAGATAATAGCTCAAGGTCATCAACATTTTTTTCCAACATTGGCCTACATGACAAGAAATCCATGTAGTATGGTGGTGTTTGTGGGGTCTTTTTAACTATTCAGAAATGTTGAGTCCTGAGTTCAACATCTGCATTCAATGTCACTCAAATATGACTCACACAATTTGCCCATGTTTCCCTTTTGTCAGTAATCCTTCAAGTTGTCCTAGTTTTGTGATTTTAGTGAGCTTAACTTGAATTTTTTTCCAAAATAAAATAAAGTCAGATACTATCAGCTCAACACAGGTTGCAATAAAACATCAGTGAAATAAGAGATTAGCTCTTATTGGTATACAAATTTACCAGTCAAAGCAGATACTACCCCTGATCACAAGAGCTACACTTGGAGACCACTATGACCTTCCTCAAACCTTCAGCATGATACATATAATAACAGTTCAGACCTTTTGTTTTTAAATAGGGCTCTCCCCTCAACCATGTACATGGAAGCCAACTGCATTAATGTTGATAAAAAGGAGAAATATTCTGACTCAGTGAGAATGGAGAACCTAGACTCTATCATTTTCGGTCTCTCTGCCCAGTTCTGCCTTCCACCCTACCTCCAGCTCTGGTGCACCAAGACACCTCCACAGAACACTTTATGGTTTTGAAACAATTGAAATAAAAAAAAATCCAGTTTAAAATTAAGGCTGCAGGGAAAGAGAACACCTCAAATGGCATTTTCAAATTTTAAGTTCTTTATGCCAGTTAACTCAGGGTTAGGTGCATGCCTAATTCATGAAATGTAAAAATTCTGTGAAATTTTTAAGAAACCTGGTCAAAGTTAGCTCTTTCTTTCACCATGTTTGAAATTTGAACTGTTCTAGCTATATCTGGGCCATACAGTTCTTTCCAGGCTACTTTGTAGCATTTTGAGAGTTTTGTGCATCATCTTCCACTTGAACCTTTTGGGGGAGGGATCTTGGAGGAGTTTCAAGCTGTGACTAGACTTCCAACGGACTCACCAAAAAGGTTAATCCAATCTTGACTTTGAAGTCTTCTCAGATGCTCGTTCTCAAGCTGTCTCAGAAGTACTAGAAAAGACCCTTGGTAACTTGACTCTCAACCCAAGCACCAAATTCCCCTCCCTTCTACCAGGATGTTCACCCCAACAGCAGGGCAGAGGAAAGAACCTTCAGGGACTTGGACTGGGGCTGGGTCAAGGCACACTCTGCAGGAGACAGGGAGTATGAACATTGGCAACTGCTTGGAAAGAAAGGATGTTACAGGTTATTAGATACTGCAGCACCCTGTCTCTATTTCGAAAAGATCCACGGGAAACGAGATTAAATCAAAAGTCAGAAAACTCAGATGTAGCTATCATTACTGCCTATTTCATGGATATTTCTCTGATAATATTAACATAAAGAATACTTAAGATATTATGCCCTGGCTGGTGTGGCTCAGTGGATTGAGTGTCAGCCTGAGAAGCATGGGTTCGCTGGTTCAATTCCCAGTCAGGGCATGCTCCTGGGTTGCGGGCTGGGTCCCTGGTTAGGGAAGTAAGCAACCACACATCGATGTTCCTCTCCCTTCCCCGCTCTCTAAAAATAAATAAATAAATAAAATTTTTAAAAAGAATAATTAAGACATTTACCCATAAACTTTACTTTTGTACTTTGTGCTCCCTTGCTGGTAATTTCAGGGTCATTAGGACAGACCATATACCAATATTTTGATAATCTATGATAGCAGTTCTGTGATGTCTTATTTTTTGCATCTCTTTCTTGAAAGTCTGTCTTGATGCCAGTAACTTATAAAAAATCGGTAGCTTTCATTTGAACGACTTCAATATACTTCAGTTCCACTTTCTTATTTGACCCAAAGAAGCACTAATAGATCTTGAGTGTTGTTGGTGTATTTCAGAAGCCTGAAGTAAGTACAACAAAACCCAATATCAAGAATTAGCCCTGACCAGCATGGCTTAGTGGGTTGGACATCATCCCTCAAACTGAAAGGTGACTGGTCTGGTTCCCGGTCAGGGAACATGCCTGGGTTGCAGGCCAGATCCCCGGGTGTTTTTCTCATACATTGATGTTTCTCTCCCTTCCTCCCTCCCTTCCCTTCTGAAAATAAATAAATCTTAAAAAAAAAAAAAAAGACTTAGGAGCAAGTGCCCTGGCCAGTGTGGCTCAAGTTGGTTGGAGCATCATCCCATAAACCAAAAGGTTGCAAGTTTGATCCCAAGTCAGAATGCATATGAGGGGCAATTAATTGATGTTTCTCCCTCTCTTTCCCTCCCCTTCCACTCTCTAAAATCAACACACATATTTTTCAAAAAATAAGTATAATCAAGTAACTTGTACAAGAGGAATGTAAAAAAGAAAGCACTGGGTGATTTGGCCAGAGACTAATTTAGCACAGGGTACATTAATTAGAATCTCTGGTTTTGAAAAATTTGAATTGTAACAGAATTTTCTGATGTGCTATTTCAATTTTTAGTAGCAAAAAATACATGTGTAAAGGACCTTATTAAAATTCGATGCACATTTGGGTACCTAAAAGAAACCTGGTCAAGGTCTTTTGTGCAACCTCTTCATATCATAAACATATATAATCATATTTTAGAATAGAAATAATATGCTAAAGTTAAATGTCTTTGTTATAAGTGACAAGAGCATATTTTATCTGAATTTTAGAGATTAACTAAGAACTAACCTCCTATATTTTACAAACAGGAAACAAAACATAGTAAAATGAAACTGCTGTACTTAAATTCCTTTTGCATCTTCCCACATTGAAGTACAGTAGTTCCCCCCAACCCCCAGCAATTGGTTTCACTTACTCATGGTCAACCACAGCACAAAAATATTCAATGGAAAATTCCAGAAATAAAAAATTCATAATTTTTAAATCTCCCACCATCCTGCCCTGACGTAAATCATTCCTTTGTCCAACATATCTATGCTGTATATGTTACCCGCACATTAGTCACTTAGTAGTTATCTCAGTTATCATATGAACTGTAGCAGTATCACTGTACTTGTGTTCAAGTAACACTTATTTTATTTTACTTAATAATGGCTCAAGGCACAAGAGCAGTGATGCTGGCAATTTGGATATACCAAATTAAGTAAACTGGTTCCTTTAAGTGAAAAGGTATGTATGTATAGGAAAAAAAACTATATAAATGGATCACTAGTATACATGGTTTTAGGCATCCATTGAGGGTCTTGGAACATATTCCTGAGGCTGGTGAGTAAGAATTCCCTGGCAAGTGGAAGGAGGAAACTGAGACAAATGACTGAACAAACGGATGGAAGAGCTGAGCAATTAACAGCCAGCTGACAAATCACAAGACTACCCTCACTAACCAAAGACACCTAAGAGCAGGTGGTTTAAACCTATCCCCACTAACCAAAGATATCTAAGAACAGATGGTTTAAATCACCTTAGGGAGATAGATAACACACACAATAAAAAATAAAAAATAAACCCACAATTAAAGCTAGACTAATCCAAGATAAAAGTAAAACTAACCAGAAAATAACCTCATACCCCACTATAAGCTCATTTTAATATGTCAATATACTACACAACATACTCAGAAATAGGACTATTCTGTTGAGATCCTCCCCTGGGACTGCCCCTAGAAGTCCCACCTATAGAAAACATGAATGGATAACCCCTCAGGACAAAGGATGCCTGCACACTCCCTTTGTTAAGCACACCCTCACCCCCCTTTTCTCAGGCGTGTACATCACTTCTATCCCAAGCTTGAAGGGTCCCAAAGAGACCTGCACCCAGGGGAACAACAGGCAATGGCAGCTCATTCCAGGCTTATCCCCTGATCCTGTCTCCAGGGGCCCTTCCTTTGCCTCACTGTCTCAAACTTTAATAGATTTACTCTCACTTTCACATGGAATGTATCTTGAAATTTTCCCTGCCCGGGTCAGGAACCTAGAGGTCACCTGACACACAAAAGTTTTCAGACTGTGCAGGCACAGGGCCAGCTCCTGGCATGGAAGTAGTCTGGTAACATCCCCTGCAGATAAGGAGGGACTACTGTAATAAAGACACACACACAAATTTACTCAACAGGAAACGTATCTTGCAATAAAATTTCAAAAACAATCATAAAAAAAAAAGAATCCAATCTCTTCTCACCAGGAATTCCTGGCTTTTGGCCTAGAACCTTTGCATAACTAAAATGTACTTGAATAGATTTTCAAGGTGGCCTAAGCTACCTTGGGAAAAGAAAACTAAAAATGTACTTCACTGTGGTAGGACTGCAGATGCCTCTTTTGATGAGCAAGAATGAACCCACTGATGTTCACACAAAAGTGAAGCCCACAGTTCACCAAAGCAGAAAAAGAACCCTACAAAATATACAATCTAATTTTATTTTAGATGATCAAATTATAAAACCTTTTGATACAAAAGTATGGAATAGGGGAATGGCCTCTATAACATTACAGATGCCAAAATATTAGTTACTAAACTGAGGCAAATCAGGTCTCACTAATTCTCACAGAGAAGCCCAGCTCTCGTCCAACTCCAAAGTTACATTAGGAAAGGAGAAGCTAAAAAAAATCATATGCACCCCTATGTTCACTGCAGCATTATTTATAATAGCAAAAATATGGAAGTAACCTAAGTGTCCACTGATAGATAATTAGACAAAGAAGATGTGGTACATATAGACAATGGAATATTACTCGGCCAATGGAATATTACTCTTTTTTATTACTATTAAAAAAAACAAAATCTTGCCATTTTCAATATAGATGTAGAGGGTATTATGCTATGTGAAATAAAACAGAGAAAGACAAATACCACATGATTTCAACTATATGTGGAATATATCAAACAAACAGAAACAAACTGAGATACATAGAACATTTTGATGGTTGTCAAACAGAAGGGGACTTGAAGGGTGGGTGAAAAATGAAAAGGGACTGAGTAGTACAAATTGCCATTTATAAAAACAATCATGGGGCCTATTCTCTCTGGATGCTTGAAGATGATCCACCACTATGAAGGACACAGTAACTGTACAGACCAGGAAGTTCATGACCAACAGACTACTTCATTGGAAATAAATGGTTATCAATATCCCTCACCCTGAAAAGACAACAATACCTAAGACAGAAATTCAGGGAAAACTAGCCAAAATGTGTAAGACTACAACAGATGTGTTGTTTTTAATCCTCACCCAAGGATATGTTTATTGATTTTAGAAAAAGGAGTGAAGGAAGAAAAGAAACATTGATGTGAAAGAAAAGCATTGAAGGGAGTGGAGGGAAGGAGAAAGAGAAAAAGAGACATCAATGTGAAAGAGAAACATTAATCTGTTGCCTCCTGTAAGCACCCTGACTGAGGATCAAACCCACAACCTAGGCAGATGTCATTTTTGTGTTTGAATTCAGAACCCATTTTGGTAGTAGCAAGACAACTAGGTTTGGCATGATTTATTATTCCTTGGATTATCCAAAGAAAAATGAACCCGCACATAGACTTGCAAGATGTGGCCTGTATGATGACGGCCTCAAGAAAGGAATACAAGACGAAAATTAAGAAAATTAGAGAGCTGCAAATGCTTACAGTGGTGCTGACAAAAAGTGAGCTAGCAATTGGACAACAGAAGGAATAAGATTCTTCAGTGACTTTATCTGTGGTTATTGTGCAAATTTCTCGTAAGAAGATTAATAAACTAAGAACTTCAAAAATATCACAAGGATGTAGCCCTGGCTGGTGTGGCTCAGTGGATTGAGCACCAGACTGTGAACCAAAGGTTTGCTGGTTCAATTCCCAGGCAGGACACATGCCTGGGTTGAAGGCCAGTCCCCAGTAGGGGATGCTTGAGAAGCAATCACACACTGATGTTTCTCTCCCTTCTTTCCCCTCTCTAAAAATAAATAAAATCTTTTTAAAAAGTCATGAGGAGGTAAAGTACAACATAAGGGGTATAGTTAATGATATTATAATAACTGTATGCTGTCAGATGGGTGCTACACTTACCAAGGGGATCACCTCGTAAGTCATATAAGTATCTAGTCACTATGTTGTATACTTGAAACTAATATTGTACATCAACTATAATTGAAAAATAAAAAATAAAGTTTTAATAAAAAAAAAATAGGAATTGATTTCCAGCCGAGATGGAGGCATAGGTAGACATACTGTGCCTCCTCGTACAACCAAAATAAGGACAACAACAATTTAGAAACAAAATAACAACCAGAACTGACAGAAAACTGAACTGTATGGAAGTCCGACAACCAAGGAGTTAAAATAGACACATTCGTCCAGACCAGTAGGAGGGGCGGAGTCGGGCGGCAGGGCAGAGAGGGGTTGAGGCAAAAAAAGCTGTGGCGCTGGGCGCAAGGCAGCTGATGACAAACCCCAGGTGCAAAAGACAGCAGCTGGTGGACCCTGGGTGCACAGGTGGTGGCTGGCAGACCCCGGGTGCAGGGTGGCAACAGGCAGAACCAGCAAGGTGGCAGATTGTGAAGCGAGGCACTGTGCACAAGGTAGTTGGCTAACCGAGCAGTCCCACATTCACACACAGATAAACCAGGCAAAACTGGAGTTCGAGACAAACCGTGCAACCCAGGGTCCCAGCACTGGGAAATAAAGCCTCAAAACACCAATTGAAAACACATGTCCCAGCCTCACAGGAGAGTTTGTTGGAGAGACCCACAGGGCCCTAGAACGTACACAAGCCCACCCACATGGGAATCAGCACCAGAAAGGCCCAGTTTGCCTGGGGGAAGTGGTGGAAGGGACTGAAATCCAACAGAGAGAGGAGAAAGCACCACTGTTTCCTCTCGGACCCCACCCCCATATACAGCATCACAACCCAGCAACCGGGTAGACCAGCCCTGGTGAACACCTAAGGCGCCACCCTTCCTACGTAATAGGTGTGACAATACAGAAAAAAAAAAGAAGGCCCAAACAGAAGAACACATCAAAGCTCCAGAAATAATACAACTACGCGATGAAGAGATAGCCAACCTATCAGATGCACAGCTCAAAGCACTGGTGATCAGTATGCTCACAGAATTGATTGAATTCGGTCACAAATTAGATGAAAAAATGAAGGCTACACTAAGTGAAATGAAGAAAAATGCACAGGGAACCAATAGTGATGGGAAGGAAACTGGGACTCAAATCAATAGAGTGGACCAGAAGGAAGAAACAACCACACAGAAAAGAGGGAAGAAACAAGAACTCAAAAAAGTGAGGAGAGGCTTAGGAACCTCCAGGACATCTTTAAATGTTCCAACATCAAAATTATAAGGGTACCAGAAGGGGAAGAGGAAGAGCAACAAGTGGAAAACTTATTTGAACAAATAATGAATGAGAACTTGCTCAATCTGGCAAGCGAAATAGATTTGCAGGAAGTCCAGGAAGCTCAGAGTCCCAAAGAAGTTGGACCCAAAGAGGAACACACCAAAGCACATCATAATTACATTAGCCAAGATTAAAATGAAGGATAGAATCCTAGAAGCAGCAAGAGATAAGGAGACAGTCACCTACAAAGGAGTTCCCATCAGACTGTCAGCTGATTTCTCAAAAGAAACCTTGCAGACAAGAAGGGGCTAAAAGGAAGTATTCCAGCTCATGAAAGGCAAGGACCTATATCCAAGATTGCTCTATCCAGCAAAGCTTTCATTGACAATGGAAGGGCAGATAAAGTGTTTCCCAGATGAGGTCAAGATAAAGGAGTTCACCATCATCAAGCCCTTATTATATGAAATGTTAAAGGCACTTATCTAAGAAAAAGAGGATAAAAACCATGTACAGTAAAATGACAGCAAACTCACAATTATTAACAACCACACCTAAAACAAAAATAAAAGCAAACTAAGCAAACAACTAGAACAGGAACAGAACCACAGAAATGGAGATCACATGGGGGTTAGCAACAGGAGAGTGGGAGGAGGAGAGAAGGGGAAAAGGTATAGAGAATAAGTAGCATAGATGGTAGGGAGAAAATAGACAGGGGGAGGGCAAGAATAGTATGGAAAATGTAGAAGGTAAAGAACTTATGACACATGGACATGAACTAAAGGTGGGGGATGTGGGTGGGAGAGGGTGTGCAGGGTGGAGGAGAAGGAAGGGGGAAAATAGGACAACTGTAATAGCATAATCAATAAAATATATTTTAAAAATAAAATAAAATAAAATAAAAGCTGATCTCCTTAGTCTGTCTCAGAGCCCAGCCCCCAGAAGAGAGACTAGAAATCATTAAGTGAATTCTGTAATTTGTACGAGATCAGAGTGGTGCTAAACTAGAATAAAATTTCTCCTATGAAATAAACTAAAGCATTCTTCCCTTTAAAAAAAAAAAAAGAGCTCCTCTGGGGAAATGACATTAACAAGGTATTTTACCTGTAGCCTCTTTTTACATTATGATAACCCACTTATATGACAGATAAATGGAAGCTAAGGAAAAGGCCTTTTAGGTTAAACTATCCTACATCAATAAAGTATCATAATTGAAAGAAGCACATTATTTAAGGGCACAATTATATAATTAATCTAAGAATACAGGCATGCAATAAATAATTCATGAATTTCTTTAAAAATGCTGCTTTATCCCTACATAAAATAAAAAAGAACAAGTTTCTCAAGACAGCAATAGACAACACACAACTGAGAACTTGCGGGTATAGCTGCACTATGCTGAACTAATTCTCTGAGTTGGGCAATATTCACCCCTTCAACTATAAGAATATATTCATATTTTTTTCCAATGGCAAAATGGACAACTAATAGCTAATTCTCTCCTCCATTAACACAAAAAATAACAGTGTATTGAAATAAAAAAAAACTTGAACTTTGGATGCTTGGCCAGAATTAACAGAGAGGATATTAGCTAAGGAGAATAATAATGTTACCATAATACTAACAGCTCGACCATGCATGAGCTCACCTAAAACATTAGTTCCATTATTTTCCCTAATTAAGGCTTTAAAAAAGCTAAGTAACTTCCCCTACGTAATATTTTTAAAATATTATGTCAATGTCAATGATCAATGATCATGTTCTGCTGCCTCCCCTTTGATCCACTAACAGAGACAGACTGCTAAAAGTTATGAAGCAAAATAAAACAAAATTAATAAACAGCCTCTATTTCCAAGTGCATACCAAAATAGAGAAAAGCAATTAAAATAAAATTTATTGAATTATATACAAAAAGTAAAACCACTAGACACCTGTGAGGTGCTCATATGGCCTCCCTAACACCTAACAGTGCCTAATTCAAATAATACCCATTCCAACTACTAGTCCTCTTCTTCCTTTCACATCCCACCCTACCCTCAAGCTTCCCATGCTTCTCCATCTCAACTATCCCTTCTACATCTCTTGATGCAAGAAACTCCTAACTGGACTTCCCACTTCAATACTTTCTCCATTCAAAAATCAAAATGATCTTTTTAAACCATAAGTCAGAACATGTCACTCTCCAGGGTTATCATGCAACTTCAAATAAAATCCCAGCAGTCACTATGGCCCACAAGGCCCCACCTGATCTGGCCTGTGTTCTCTCCCAATTGTTCAGTAGGTTCCAAGAACAGACGCTTCCTTACAGCTCCTTCACCTTGAGGGGTCGGAGGAAGAAGGCTTTCTAGCTTCAGGCCTTTGTCCTTCTTTACTCTAGGTATTTCCAGCTTATTCAAGTGGCTGACTCCTCAAACTTAGGTCTCAGTTCAAATGTCATCTCAGAAAAGCCTTTCCCAACCACACTATAAGGCGGGCTCCCACCAGTTACTCTCAATCACATCACCTTTTTTGTTCCTTTACAGATTAATCATAATCTAATGAATCAGTTTGTTTTACTTGATTATATGTACTGTCTTCCCCCACAAAACGTAAACTCCTTATTTGATTACTACTATATTTGTTGAACAAAAAAAAGTAAAAAACTTATTTAAAGATTTATTTAATTAACGTTTGAAAATCTACTGAGAAGTCTATTTGAACAAAAGGACAGGAAGTCCATAAAAGTGTCAATTTTCCCAAAATTAACCTTTAAGTTCAATATTCCCAATTAATAGTCAGTATTCCCCATAAATATCTCAGCAAGATTTCCTTTCAAATTTCACAGAATGATTCTAAAATTTATCCAAAAGAATACATATACCAGAATTGTCAAAAGCTGAAAAAGAAAAACAAAACATAACAGAGTCATGAACAGGTGACTAACTCTATCAGTATTACAATTATAAAACAAAAATAATTTTTAAAACATGATAATATACAACAAAAGATCAAGAGAACATAACAGTTTCAAACATATTTGTAATAAATGATAAAAAGTTGCAAATCTAAAGGATGGATTATTCACTAAATGGTACTGACAACTTCTGGTTATTTGATAGAAAAAAAACATGCACATATATCCCTCACAAAATATATCTTTACCTCATTTCTTACATCAGAAATAAATTCCAGATAGATCAAAAGAATAGAAATTAAAAAAAGATGCTAACCAGTCACCCAATAAATTCAATAAAAGCTAGGAAAAGATGAAAAAAATCATAAAAATATTAAATTGAAATCTGAGGACTTCATTTGAAAAATACAAAAAGGTGTATGTTCAAAAGTCTTTCTCTTACTCATGTGCCTCAGTCTCTCAGTTCTCCTTCCTAGAACAACTAATGTTAACAGTTTCTTGGGTTTCATTTCAAAAACATCCTATGATATTCCAATGTATGTATACATTATTTTCCTCTTTAAAATAAGCAGTAGCATACTCCACATAATATTCTTCACTTTGTATTTTCAATTTAATAGATTGGTAAGTATTAAATTTTACAGTAAAGAAAGGTCTTTATAAAATAGAGTATGAAAACCAGAAGCCATATATAGACTGAAAACAGCCAGCATTTCTTGATTATTTACTTATTATGTGACAGCTACTGTGCTAAATGTTGTTTACATCATCTCCATTCTACAAATAAGGAAATTAAGGCTTAGAGAGGTTAAGTAATGTGCCCGAAGTCACACAGACAGCACAGGACTGGGTTGGTATCTCTGGCTATAATAATACTACAAAAAAATAGCTGTAGGGGGGAATATGCATACATATGAAAAAAGTAAATGTTCTAGTATGTAAAGAACTCTTCAAATTAATCTGAAAAGACCAATAACTTCATCAAAAATAACCAAACAAAAGCATGCCATTTATAAAGGAAATACAACCACCCCCCGCATTTAAAAATGTTAAACATCAAAAGTGATTGATTTTAAAAAAAGTGATTGATAAAAAGCCAATTAGAATCACTTTTTTTCTACTTCTTAAATTGTCAAAATGTTTTAATTTGTAATATCTGGTGTTGGCCAGGGTTTAGGGCATAGAAATATACTTGTATTAAAATCAAATTTACATCATGTATACAACAGAAACTCCACTTTAGGAATCTATCCTATAAAGCTGTTTCTACAATTATACAAAATAAACACACACACAAATACTTCACTACAGCTTTGTTTTTCTGACAAAACAAAACATTAGTGGCCATAAACTGATTAAACAAATTACAGTATTTTCATAAGTGGAATACTATGTAGCTATTACTGATAGAAATAGCTCTAAATATAACAACAAGAACAGTAGAATACAAAAGAACAGTATAGTATAATCCCATAATACAGAAAATTACCTACATACACAGAAAAACTCTGAAAGAATGTGTAACACTTAGCAGATTATATCCAGGAAGTGGAACATCCAAGAATTTCTTTATATGCTACTATACTACACTGCACTTGTGTAAAAATGTACTACTTATAATAAACAAGATAAGATTTTAAGATAACATATCCTCCTTCATTCATTAAAATGATTTTGTGTGAACAGAGTAACCTCTCCTTCCAACCCTCCCCTCCCCTCTGTTACCCCCATACACACACATACAGATACACAGACACACACAGAAATGCATACACACAGATACACACATGAGCACACACAGAGAGACATAGCTGATGAACTATATACTACCTATATCTGGTATATTTACACTGAATATATTTTAAGCTGTTAACTCCTAAAAAGTACAAGTTTTGGTTTCATTCCAAATACATAAAGTTAATATAAATCAAACTGAAGAACTTAAATCAAAAGCAATACCAAGTTAAATGTCTTTCAATAGAGACATGATGATTACTAGTTAAAACAAACATTTCAAAATTATACAAATCTATATGTTATTCCAAGGGAAATGAATGGCCCAAAACAAAAGGGGGAAGACGCAATCTGTGACTCTCATAAGTCTTAGAGTCAAATTTTCTAGAAAAATGTAACCTCAATTTATTTTGCTTTGATATCAATTTATACAAGTATACAGAAAAACAAACAGCCCAGGTTTTACTCCTCAAGTAGACACTGGGGAGGATAATAACCAAAATAATTTGGTAATTTTGACCATTCTCTTCCTTTGTGCTTAACTAATCTACTTAAAGATTTAATTTTTTTAAAGATCTTATTTATTTTTAGAGAGGGAAGGGAGGGAGAAAGAGAGAGAGAGAGAAACATCAATGTGTGGTTGCTGGGGGCCGTGGCCTGCAACCCAGGCATGTGCCCTGACTGGGAATCGAACCTGTGACGCTTTGGTTCACAGCCCACGCTCAATCCACTGAGCTACGCCAGCCAGGGCTAGATTTAATTTTTTTAATCCCCACCCAAAGATATGTTTATTAATTTGAGAGAGAGAGAAGGATTGGGGGGGGGGGCAGAGACACTGATCAGCTGCCTCCGGTAGTGCCCCAACAGGGAACTAAACCCACAGGTAAGTGCCCAGATCAGGATGGAATCCACAACCTTCTGGTGTCCAGGACAATGCTCCAAACAACTGAGCCACCCAGTCAGGGCAAAGATTTAATTTTTGATGTAAAACTTATCAGTACTATTCTTGCAAAGGGATTCCATATAATCCTATAAACTATTCCACATTCCTAATTCACAATTTTTTCCTAGTACTGAAACTACTCTCTAAATCCCTGCACAGGTATATAAATTAACATTCTTGCTCTCATATTACCTTGAAAAAAAAATACAAATAATCTGGGATGAACCAATCCCATGTTTACTTTCTCTTTCTCAAAAATCCCAGTAAACTGACAAACATTTTTTAAAGCAATGCTTTGAGCCCTGGCTGGTGTGGCTCAGTACATTGAGCACCAGCCTGCGAACCAAAGAGTCACTGCTTTGATTCCCAGTCAGGGTACATGCCTGGGTTGTGGGCCAGGTCACCAACTGGGAGTATGGGAGAGGCAACCACACATGATGTTTCTCTCCCTCCCTTTCTCCCTCCCTTGACTTTTCTCTAAAAATAAATAAAATCTTTAACAGAAAGAAATGCTTTGATACTTCACTGATTACAGACATTTTGCCTGACACTGGTGAATTCCTGTTTTTTAATTTTCAAGAACTACTCACCATCAAGTTCCCACATGCGTATCAATCAGCTTCTATAATAAACATGCCAAATAACTCTAGCAGTTAGGCTCTATTTTATGAACTCAAAAATTTCTACAAAATACTTTCTGGGTTGCAAAGTGTTATTCAAAGAGTGAGGGCAGAGGAAGGATTAGAAATTACTGAGATAGAGGCATGCCCACAAAGGGCTTATGGTCTAGTGGGGACTAAATGAACATGTACGTAAATAACTATGATGTTATAGTACAGGTATAAATAAAGCATTAAGAATTTTCAGAATGAAAAATATACAACTTTGGAGAAGGAGTAAGAGGGAGACTTCCTGGGTGAAGTGATATGTAATCAACCCCTAAAAAAAAAGGCAGGATTAAGATATGGTAGAGTTTGGAAGAGTCAAGTAGGGAAATAGCATTCCAGAAAAAGACATAATATGGGAAATAACAATACTTCTTAGTGCAACATAAAATAGGCATATTATTTAACAACTCAAGGAAATAAAGAAGTGTACCATACTTCAGTATTTATGTGAGGATATCAGTTTTTCTTTAAAATAAATTCTATGGCCTGAGTACCTACAGAAAATTAATATTCTATATGAGCTTTTCAATATAGCAATATGAATACAGTTCATGCTCATACTATTTAGCTAAGCTTTACATAACAAAGTCCCTCATAATTTAAAAACAATCTGGAGATTTTAAAGTTAGTGAAGCAAGCAATACCTAAGGTATAAAACAATTTTATCTGTTTAGTTCTCAGAGGTAACCATTGGCACAATAAATTTTCTTGTAATGCTTTAATTCCATGAAATATCACTAGGTCCATATAACCTAAAGACATTTTTGTCTAATCATAGCAGACTGACATTTAAACAAAGTAAATAATTCCCAGTGATCATACTACAGATGTGGAGCAATACTAATTTTTTTCAAAATATATTTTCATTGAAGAAATTTTAAAGAAATACCTTAAATTCAATACCTAAACTGAATACATTATCTCTCATTCCATCCACCCCTATTTTTGTTTTAAGTAACTGTCAATCATCACAGTGAATAATCCCATAGATCAGCAATTTTCAACCTTTTTCATCTCATGGCCACATAAACTACTAAAATTCTTACCAAAAAATAGTATTTTTTACTGATCTGACAAAAAAATGGTATACTTTTGATTCGTTTACACCAGGCTGCTATTGTTGTGTTGGCTGTTGTCATTTTTTTATTTGACAAGCTAAGGGAAAAGAGGTCAGTGACCTGACTAAACAGTCAGGTATTGTGTGTGTTAAAAGTTCTTGCAGCACACTGGTGGAAATTGCTGCCATAGACGACATGGTGTAATGAAAGGAGTACCACAGTGGATGTCAAAAGATTGGATTCTGCTAGTTCCCAAATACAATGGTTTAGGCAGATCACCTCATTTCTGTGACCCTAGGAAAACAAGTTATGACTACAGACAGCCCCCAACTTACATATGTTCTACTTAAAACTTTTTTTGACTTTACAATGTTGTGAAAGTGATAAGCATTTAGTAGAAATCATACTTTAAATTTTGATCTTTTCCTGGGCTAGCAATATGTAATATAATACTCTCTGGAGATGATGGGCAGCAGCAGTGAGCAAGACTCCCAGTCAGGCACCAGATCAAAGAGGGCTGCTCGGGTAAACAGAGGATACTCTGCAATATACTGTGTTGCCAATGTTATTTGGATACTGTGTTTTGTTTTCCCATCACAGCATGTCTACAATAGGCCCATCTGTATCTCTTGTTTCTGGCAAGAAAAGGAAAGCAATTACTGGTGAGATGAAACTACATCAACGCAACTGTAAGCTAATGTATGTGTTCTCAGCATATTTAACTAGGCTAGGCTATGATGGTCCTTCGGTAGGTTAGGTCTACCCAGTGCATTTTCAACTTACGATATTTTCAACTTAGGGTGGGTTTATCAGGATTGTAGCCTCTGTGGATAATCTATATGACGCTACATTCTACAGTTCTATACATAATTAGCATTTTGTTTCAACAATTTAATTTTTTTAGATCACCTTTAAGTAAAAATATTAGCAGCACACAAGGAAGAATTAAACTGAGGAATTCCACAGAAATTCTTACAGAGGTTTGTATAGTCTCACCCTCAAACGCAAAGGACTCGGGAGAAAAAAAAACAAACTATGCTGTATCTGAAGACTATCCAAGCAATATAGTATTTTGACCACACTAGCTCCTGGGGTAGAAAAAATGGTAGTAAAACAGTAAAAATATTCAAGGAAAACCACTACCACAAGAATACCAAAATAAAAAACAGATGCTCTACACAGTTACTGGTACATACCAGAAGCTTTTCATAGCTTTCCAATACTCCTAATAAGTCCTGATAGAAAAAGAAACAAACAAAATGTTTTCTTAACCATATATCTAAATGTACTTTTTTTTGCATCCTCAAGCTTGAAAAGTACAAAACACCAGGCAATCTACAGTTATTTGTACACACATTAATCTGTTCAACTTTATACAACACCTTTATAGCATTTAGTAACATGCACTCAACATAAAAGGCACTTAACATTGGTTGCACAAGGCAATGAACTATACATGAATCTCTAATCAACAAACAATAAATTGTGATCAACATTTAATATCCTTTGTGCCATATTCTAGTAAAATCCAAATCTGAAAGTAAAAGAACAGCTGGCAGTAACTAAATATGGAGACTTCTAGCATTTCCAGGCATCAGTAAGATTTGAAACTGCAATTAAGACATTACAAAATACAATTAAAACTGAGTAACAAAACACAAACACACACACAAAACAAGTAACAAACAGCTTGAAATTTACCTATATCAGAGGTTTTTTAACCAGTGTGCTGCAAGAATTTTTAAAACACACACTACCTGCCCTGACTGGTGTGGCTCAGTGGGTTCCCACCATGGCACATACCTGGGTTACGGGCCAGGTCCCTAGTTGGGGACATGTGAGAGGCAAGCGATCTATGTTTCTCTCGCACATCAATATTTCTCTCCCTCTCTTTCTCTCTCCCTCCCCCCTCTAAAGATAAATACATAAAATTTTTCAAAAAAATGTGTAAACAACAGGGACACTGACCTCTTTCCCTTTATTTTATTTTTTTTAAAGATTTTATTTTTATATTTTATTTTTAGAGAGGGAAGGGAGGGAGATAGAGAGAGAGAGAGAGAGAGAGAAACATGAATGTGCGGTTGCTGGGGGTTATGGCCTCCAACCCAGGAATGTACCCTGGCTGGGAATCGAACCTGGGACACTTTGGTTCCCAGCCCGTGCTCAATCCACTGAGCTACACCAGCCAGGGCTGACCTCTTTCCCTTTAGATTGTCAAATAAAAAATAACAACAGCTAACAACAGCTGTCCATTGTGACTGAATCAAAACTATATATAATTTTTGTCAGATTGGAGAAAAATGTATTCTTTGGTGTGCCATCAAATTTTAGTAATTGGTTTATATGTACTATAAGATGAAAAAGATTGAAAATCACTGACCTATATCAATTCCTGGTCTATTCAAAGGCCTTTGCTTTCAACTGCAGATAACAACAGCAAGAAAATTTCACCCTTTAAAAAGCTTTAAATACCTTAATCTAAATTTGCCTAGTCTTGGAACAAACTTTTAAAGAATTAAATTTAAAGGGACAATTAAATTTTTAAAAAATAAGGTAATTTCAAGTATTTTGTGCTTTTTTAAAAAAATTAAGTGGGAAGGCCAAAGACTTAAATTTTAATATATAATTAAATTCAACAAGACATTCAGTTAAAAATATGTATTCCTCAGAGGCCATGGAGACTATCACAGCTACACATCGACATATATGTCACAGCAGAGACAAGTGTATTTGGATAAGTTGTAATGTGAAATACATTTTTCTACCTAGAGCACAATGTTTACTTGTTCAATAAATATTTGCAGTGTCAATATTCTACACAGTGCCTTAAAGATAACATTAGAGAAGGATCTATCCTGCCCTCAAGAGGAGATAAAACATGTCCGTAAAAACCTAAACACAAAGTAGAAAGTGTAAATGTCATGAGATGTGTAAATAAAGTATTTTACAAGTGCAGAGGAAGCTGTTACTACCTCACAGGAGTACAAACATTTTAATCTGTTTAAGTAATTTCATAATTATTAACTTTCTTAGGAACCCTAAGACAGCAGATGTTTTCTTACTATCATAGGTGAGGAAACTGAAGCACAGAAAGATTGATCATATTCCAAAATGCCACAATGTTCATTAAAGAAAGAATCAGGACTCTGTTTTACATTTTCTGTGGGGCAGTAGTTCAACATATGGCAAGCCTTTTGTAAAAAGAAAAAGTATATTTTCGTTTTGCAGATAATCACACCCTTATGTATATGTATGTGCATATTTTTATATATGCATGTTTAACCTTGATTCCATTATCAGATATGCTAAAAGCAAGGGAAAGCAACTGTAAATATTAAATGAACAAATAAACTTCCACTGGGTTTTAACAAAATAAGAAAATAAAGACAATATTTCTTTTTCCAAGAACTTGTGGTTACTTCTTCTATAATCATTACTTATTTAAACATAAGTTTCTAAAATTGGTCTGCTCCTGAGCCCAGGCAAATTGGTTCATCCAATAAATATCTTTATGAAAAGGTACATGAAAACATTTTCAAAAAGCCATTAAAAATTAAATGTCACCAACCCTTCAGTTATCCAAGGGACAATCACATGTGACCCCTCAGCAACACCTATTGATCAAGGTATGTTGAAAGAACGAATGAATATTTGTTGGCATTTTAAAATCCAGGGCCTGTTCTTTGCACAATGTTCTGCATCCCATCATTACCTCACCAGTGTGCACACAGGGAATGTAAGTTTCAATATTATTAGGATATGTTTAGTGACGCAAATCTGATGCAGGTGAATATACTAATCCCAAAGACTGGAATTACCCATACCACACTATCTCCAAGGTTAACCCTACTGAAGCAGCACTGTGGCACACAACATCAGTACAGAAAACTGACACTGATGTTTCAGAAACATGACTTTTTCCCATCCACACTGTTAATACACGACTGCTCCTAATCCAGTTAATTCGAAGAATTCAAATTCAGTTTCCTCTCCATTAAGACCGAATTCTCTATTAGTTTCTCAAATCCCTCTTCCCCCGCAAAAAGAGAATGCACAGACTACGCATATTAAAACACCAACAACAAAAGGCAGAAGGTACAGTTCCGATCTTTGCAATCTCCACCCTTTCGCCATTACACTTCTGAGAGATTTGGTTAGAAAGTCGAACTAGTTCAATCTTCAGTCACTTGTCCATCGCTGTCACCCTCCCTAATCCTTTCGACACTCTCGACGGCCACCAGCTCCGCCTCAGAGCCCCGGGGCAGCTTGTGCTGGCCCCGCCCGGGATCCCCCGGCCCACTCGGTCTCCCTCGGGGGGGGGGGGGCCCTCCGCGCCGCGCACGCCCCCTCCATCCAGCGCACCTCTCCGCCGGCCCCGGCCCGGCCGCAGCCCATTCTTCCGCCAAACTCCCTAAGCCTACACTCGTCCCCGGAGCTCCCCGCCGCGCACGGCTCGGCCTGGGCGGCCGAGAAGAGGAGACCAGACGGCTGGGGTGCGTCCAACATGCCAGGCCCGTGACGCCCCACCGCCACGCAGTGAACCGGTCCCTGCGGCCGGTGCCCTGAGAGTCCTCGGAAGCTCGCGACCGAGCGGGGGCCCGGAGGCCGGGGCCTACTCACCCGGAGCTGTAGGAGTGTGGTAACCGGCGCGCCCCTGGTTCTGAGGAGCTGGACGCAACTCCGACACGGGTCCCTACCTCGGTACCTCCTTTAACGCGGCGAGCTGGGCGATCACTCCAGTCACCGCCGCCGCCACCGCGGCTGCTGCTGCTGCTTCGCCACCTTGGCCGCCATCTTGACTCAACCCCGCTCCCTCCCCACGCCAGCCCCAGCGGCCGGCTAGGGCTGCTCTGGCGCCGGCCCCTCCTCCTTCCGGAAGGTTGGAGAACCAACTCCCTCCGCTGGCGTCGCGCGTCTCCTACCTCGACCGAGCTTCCTGGGTTGCCCAGGGCCTGGTTCCTTATCGCGCATCGGCCTGGCGGCGGCGGCGGCCCTCTCAACCGGAGACACGCCTGGGTAGCACCTTGCCCGACCCGGACCAACGCACTGCCATCAAGCACCGGCTGGGGAGTCCACCCGAGCCAGCCGGCTTCCCGCGCTAGGGGCCTTCACCGGAGCGTGGGAAAGAGGGGCGCAAGCCAGCCTCTAGCTCTGCGACCCCAGGGCGACGCAGCGGGACGGCGGCGGCCTCCTCCGGCCGCGGGCTTCGGGCAGGGAAGCGGGCTCTCACGTGCTGGGAGCCGAAGGGGTGCACGTCGACCTACTCAAGATATTTCCCAGAGCTCCGGCTGTAATTCGCACTAAAACGTCACTGAAAGGCGGCCGATGCCGATTTGTCTATGATGTCAGTCCTTAATCTAAAAGTCACTCCTCGGGAGCCGGTGGCCCTTGAGACAACTAAGTGCGCCCTCAAGTCTCACTTCCAGTGAAATGACTGGACTGTGTAAGGACAGGGCTAGAAAACTTGACAGGAAGGGGTTCGGTTCAGCTTTCAACCCGAGCAGTCACAGTCCTCTTAAATGCTACATAAAGTAGAGAGAAATCGATAAAGAATTGTTGGGAGGCGTCAGTGTAGAACCACACAGGAACCCGACATTTAAGGCCTCAAGCCGTAAGAGCTGGCTAGCTGGGCGAAACATTAATTCGGAACGCAATTTCTGCACAGTGCAGTTTTCCCGCCGGAGTCAGGGTGGGCAGCACCTTTCCGTATTGCGCATGCGCAGTGCCACTTACCTGGCATGGAAGCGATAGGCGTTCTGTGCTTGGCTGTGGTGGCCTTGGCAAGGATCGTGTTCTGGGTTTGGGACTCCTCCGAACGAATGAAGAGTCAGGTGCAGGCTGGCCTGTTGGGAAACGGAAGTCGGACCCTCCTGGTGATCGCGCACCCCGACGATGAAGCAATGTTCTTTGCTCCCACTTTGCTAGGCTTGGCCCGCCTGAGGCACCGCGTGTTCCTGCTCTGCTTCTCCGCAGGTAGGAGACTGCAGGCAGGGCGCTGGGACCCGAGGCTGTGAAGGATATTTAAGTGCCAACTTATCTCAGTCTACTTTTTCCCAGAGATTCTCTGTTGTAGAAAGCTAAGTGAATAATACTCCGAAGGTCCCTTCTCTGGGCGCCACAGAGAATCGGTGGCTCCAACCTAGGGTGTGTAGCGGCCAGCTTCCCAGGTTGGTTGGAGGACGTCCTCAGCTTTCTCACAATACTCTCTGCTAGCAGGATTAAGCACAAGAAAACAGCTCACGTTTGCTTCCATTCAATACCGACATTTTCGTTGGGAAATGGGACTGTACTCATTATTCTGTGCAACCTTTTTATTTGCAGAAGGACCAAGAATAATGATCTTAACATAGCATGCCTGCTCAAGCCTGAAAGTTTTACTTCTAGCGATAGCAAAGGATTTTCCTGCTGCTTTTAAAATTCATTTTGTCCTAAAAAGATGCATATGTCAAGTTAAAGAAATAGATTGAGATCATCAGGCTAAAAAATAATTTTATAGTTCAGTACCGCCCAACTTTCATGTTAGGGTGGTCAGTGATGCGGGATGTGAAAGAATTCATAAAGAGATGAAAATGCAGAGAACAAAGCTTTATTTTTACTTTTCCAAAAAAAGGAAAGGGCTGGGTGCAGAGAAATGCACCGGCCCTGAAGTGTAGGGGCTTTGAGTTTTTATTGGATCAGAAAAGGGGGAGGGGGCTGTAACAGGTTAGTCGTGGCGATTAGTTGTAAATAGGAGGCTTCGGACTGATATTGCAGACTTCAGTTTGTTTTGCTGTTATCTTTGGGTTCAGGGTCTGGGCGCTAAGGTCTGGTAAGCCCTGTTTGTATATATTTTAAAGCACCTGCACAAGGGATGCTTTCCATCAACCTCTCCAGTCCTGAAAACAGAGGCTCAGAGAAACAGTAGTTAATTACGCCTGACAGCCTCAAAGGGAGAGAAGAAGAGCCAGCTCTGGTAAAGAGAGCGTGAAAGGGGCTTTTGTCCTTGCATTTCAGTGAAGGGGACTTTAAAAAAAGTAAGTCCTCCTTTACCATACAGAAAAGATGGAATGAGAAAACAAAATTGGCCATGATACTGGATTATAGTGATAATTGCACAAGTGTATAAATGAAGTAATTGAACTCTACATATAAAAAGGGTGGACTTTTATGGTATGGAAAATTTTACCTCAATAAAGCCATTTTTAACAAATGTACATGACCTCTTTTTCCCACTTGGTGGTATGTCATTCCAGTTTTTCTTCTATACAGATTTTCATAGAAGTAGCATTACACTTTTTATTTTTTCACTGAACCTTATTTTTTCATTGATTTAGCAAATATTTAAAGATTTATGTGCACTACTCTTAGAATGGCCAAAATCTGGGACACTAACAACAAGAAATGCTGGTGAGGATGTGAAACAACAGCAACTCTCATTTATTAATGATAGGAGTACAAGATGGTTCAGGCACTTCGGAAGGTAGCTAGTTTGGCAATGTCTTACAAAACCAAACACCAAACCATCCAACAATTACCCTGTTCTGTATTTCTTTACCCAAAGGAGTTGAAAGCAGGTGCATGTAAAAACCTGCACACAAGTATGTATAGCAGCTTACTCATCATTGCCAAAACTTGGAAGCAATTAAGATGTTCTTAAGCAGGTGAACAGATGAATCAATTAGTACATCCAGGCAATGAAATATTAGTGCTAAAGAGAAAAATAAGCTGTCAAGCTATGAAAAGACATGGAGGAACCCTAAATACGTATTACTAAATGAAAAGCCAAACTGAAAAGGCTACATACTGTATGATTCCAACTACGTAGAAAATGCAAAACTATGCAGACAGTAAAAGGATCATTGTTTTCCAGGGATTCAGATGGAGGAAGAATGGATAAATAGGTGGAGCACAGAGGACTTTTTATGGTAGTGAAAATATTGTATGATATTTTAATTATGGGTATATGTCATTATACTTTGTCCAAACCCATACAATCAATGTACAACACTAGGAGTAAACCCTAATGTAAACTATGGGCTTTGGGTGATAATGATTGTACGTTCATCAGTTGTAACAAATGTACAACTCTGATGAGAAATGTTGATAAAGGGAAGGCTATGTATATGTGGGGATGGGGTAAATGGGAAAATCTCTACCTTCTCCTCAATTTTTGCCACAACCCTAAGATTGCTCTTAAAAAAATAAAGTTTTAATAAAAAAAATTTAGTTTAAAAAATTTACACTAGGCATTATGCCAGGGGTGTCAAACTCATTTTAACCGGGGGCCACATCAACCTCGTGGTTGCCTTCAAAGGGCCAAATGTAATTTTAGGACTGTATAAATGTAATTACTCCTTAGCAGTTAAGCGAGAGCTCTGCTAGGGTGGGCCAGATAAAACAAGTTGGAGGGCCAGATTCAGCCTGCAGACCTTGTGTTTGCCACCTCTGTACTATGCCCTAGAAATAAACAGTGAAGAAAACAAGCTAGAGAAGGACTGTGTCCTTGTGAAACTTATAACTTAAATAATTACCAATATTAATAATAACATGTGTAGCCTTTTAAATGGTCTTACAGAGATAAATCTTAGTCATCTCTTATTTATGTATATTTAGGGTTCTTTTTTTCTAGTTAAGCGATTACGAGTAAGAGTAAACATCTGTATGTATTGCAGAGTATTCATTAAGAATGACTCCTAATTTAGCTGTTTTAAGGCTTTTCATGTAAATTGCATTCCCAAAAACATACCAGTTTACTTTCTCACTGACTGGTAGTAAGACTCTGTCTTAATATAGTACCATTCTTAGCATTGACTAATGTTTTTTAATAGTGTTTCTTGATTTAACACTTATTTCCCCTAAGATCTTTGGTGCCAGTAAGATTAAATCATTTTTCATATTTATTGAGAATTTGGGTCTAAGTACTTTTCTTCTGTTTGTGCTATTAAGGATATCAATTGCAAATAAATTCACTTAAACACCTCACTTTTGTTTGCTTTTAATTTTATTTTTATATTACAACTTATAGGAGTCAAATTATAAGTTAATTTGTTTTAAGATCTGCAAGAGAAGTCTGGATTTTATTTACAAAGTATTATAGGTACACTGGATTCTTTTATAAATTTCTCCTATTTTTTCAATAGGTTGGGACCAAAATTCAAAATTGTTTCAAATTTAAAAATATAATGTGTTCCCTTGGCATGTATTAAATACTTAGTATCCTTATTGTTGTCTTTCATTACTTCCTCTGAATCCAACTTGCTATTTAGATTGTTTTCTCTTTTAGTTTTTAGAGTTACTTTCAAAATTCCCAATTCATGCAGAAATGTGTGTATTGAACATTACCCCCACTGCTGACTTATTCTAATATGAAAAATGGGAAGCTAATAACTTGTGATACAATGTAATGAAAACTGTAATGGTGTGATAAAATACTATATATACCAAGTGAAGGAAAGTGTGGATTCTCATTTCAGGGGTTTGGATTAAGGAAATTTCTCCAAAGAAGTTTTCTTTTGAGATAGTCTTTAAAAATAGGACAAGGTATATAGTAAATGTGGTGAGTCATGATAGGCAGTAGGAAAAACTTAAGTCTTAGACTTGTATGAGTAAATCATTCTAATTACATCTCCAGTTTTAAGGGGTAGGGAGAAGCAGGAAAAAATGGAGTATTTTGTTATTAGCAGCTCATTTAATTTCAGTAATCCTATGTATGATAGGCATCATGATATATGCATAAAACATTATAAATGTAGAATTTGTTATTCCCACTATACAGATATGAAAATTGAAATCAGGAAGAAGTAAGTAACTTGACCAAAGTGACCATCTAGAATGTAGAGGAGCCAGGACCCTGTACCCTTATCTGTTCCAAACCGTTACAGTATAAAAGCCACCAGTCTGCACCCAATCTACCTCTTGCATTGCTCTGTATACTATGTCAGTTGAAATAACTATTTTGATCCCCAGTGCATGATCCAAGAAACCCTAGTTCATCAAGTTGCTATTTTTAAAAAAAAGCTTTGGCCTGACAAGATTGGGGAAATTAGCCAGATGTGCTTTCCCACATTTAGAGGTTCAAACTTCTTACTAGCATTTTAACATCTTTGAGAAGTTTTGTAAAAAAATTCCTATTTAACTTTATTTAGTCTAGCATTTCTCCCAAATTATGTAACCTGTTAATATACACATGGGAGAAAACTACAGTTGATGGTAGAGCATTATTGGATACATTTGGTTGAAAATTAACACAACCAGTTCTGTGTTTGAGAAAGCTCATTCTAGTGGCAATTGAAGTATGGTTTGGAGGAAAAGAATGGAGTCAAGAAAGCAAATTTAGCTCTTCCTTTCCCCTCCAGATTGCACTGCCGGCTCTCATAAATCAAATTTTCATGCATTTCCAGTCTATATACTGTTTCTTGAATCAGTTTGCCATCCCTGTGCCAATATCATGCTCTCTTAATTACTGTAGCTTTTATGGCAATATTATCCGATATGGCCAGCCCTCTGATTTGTCGTTCTTCAGGATGTATTTGCTGTTTTAGACCTTTTTTCCTCCAAATAGTTTTTAATTAGTTTGGTCACGTTCAAGGAAAAACCTTGCTGGCATTTTTATTATAATTTCACTGACTATTGATTATTATAGGGAAAATTGATTTATTTCTAATATAAAGTCTTTCCAGCTATGACTTTATAGTACGTCCCTTCATTTATATTGGCCTTCTTTACTGTCTGTCTTCTTTTAGTCTGCTAATACTACCTATGTAATATTGAGATAGTAATTTTATTCTCTAATTTGTTTCTCATATCTAGGAGTTCTTTTTTGCAAATATTATTGTCTCATAACTTTTCATAGTGTAATATCCTCTTTCTTAAATATATTAAAAACTTATATGTGCTATAATAATTCCAGTTCTTCAGTCTGTGTGTCTGATTCTGTTTGAGTAACTCATTCTGAGTGACTTGTTTCCATGTGTGTTTTGTGATTATTTTCACTGTAAGCACATGTGTCTTGAAACCATATTTGTGATGATATTTTGATGATTTATGTTTGCTTCAGCCAGGCAGCAAAGGGCAGTACTAAAATTTTAGATTGAGATTTTTTTTTTCAGTCCACAGTAGTAGTGTAAATTCAGGGTCCAAACACAAGTGCATTAGTTGTCTAATGCTAAGACAATTTGAGACAAATTGTCTCAAAACTAATGGCTTAAAACTGTAATAAACTTCATCTCTCATGGTTTCAGATAGAGCACAGTTGTCTCTGCTCCAGGATGTCTAGTATTTTGGCTGGAGGATCCAAATGTTGGGGCCTGGAATCACCTGACTTAGCTAGAAATATTGACCAGAACATCAACACAGAGTCCACATATAGTAAATCCACACAGCTTGGGCTTCCTTAATCTAATGGCTGTGTTTCTGGGCAAGAATCCTGAGAGGTAGCCACATTACCTTTTATGACCTAGCCTTGGAAATCAGGCAGTATCACTTTCACTGAATTCTGTTTGTGCAGGCAGTCACAAGTCACATCCAGCTTCGAGGAGAGAACCAGACTTCCTCAGAGAGAGCAACAGGGTTCTCTAAGTATGTGTGGGACTAGAAATACTGCTGTAGCTATTTTTGGAAAATATAATGTGCCACACCAAGTGAAGGCAAGTGTATCATTAACAATCCTTATGGGGGGACAATTTCCTTACTTTCCCTTCCCCTAACACCAACTCTGAGACAAAGATGTGGCCCCCCCATCTGTGTTTAGAATGGGTTTTTTTTCTGGTTCACCCACTGTAGGTATAGCCTTTGGAAGGTCCTGACTTTGTGTGCATGTCTCCTTATTTGTGTCCAACCTTTATCTTCTGCGCTAACTTTAGGCCACCAGGCAGAAGCAGATACTCCAACTTCAGCTCCACCCTACTTGTCTGGATTTGTACTTACCTATGTTTAAGACTGGCAAAGATAGCCCTTACTTTCCTGCTAATTCAGACATACATTCTGATATATGTTTCCCTTGTATTTTACATTAGGTGTACTATGCTAAGAGGGTTCTCCAGACATCTAATTCATCATTTTTGCTAAAACAGAACTTATCAGATTATTTTTAATAATGATTTTTAGTCATAAATAAAGCTTCAAAGTTTTACTGATTGAGAGATATTTAGATCCATCCTCAAAAGTATTAGTCTCATCTGTCTCTTTTGTTCTTGACCGAAACATTTGGAATTTCTTTTTTAAAAAATCAAATATTGACTATTAAGAATGGAATAAATTACTAATACTTAAAAATATTAATTACTTTTCTTTAAGGGAGCTATAAAACTTCACAACATGACTCTGGTTATACATCTGTGGTCCTATTTTATAAATATACATACATATATAAATATAAATACTTAGGCACTTTTCTCTAAGGTTGATAGAATTTTGATGTGATATACCAACTAAACAATGCATAAGGATTCAATGATTAACTGAAAACAATACCTATTCATAAATCTTGACGCTGATGACAGGTTAACTGCTTATGACTATTATATATTTCTAAGTATATTAACTTACTAGGTTTTTATAATTAAGCTGAGAATTTATGTTAGGTAATCTCATGCACATCCCCTATTTTGAACCTAATGTAGTGTATTAGGTGTTTATAAAAATGTTTTTTTGTTGTTCAAGTACAGTTTTCTGCCTTTTACCCCCATCCTAGCCCAACACCCCAGCCCTCCCCTCCTCCCTCCCATTTCCACCCCTCCCCATTGTTATTGTCCAGGTGTCCTTTATACTTGTTCCTGCATACCCTTCCCCTTTTCCCCTGAAATTCCCTCCCCTCTCCTCTCTGGTCACTGTCAGCCTGTTCTCTATTTCAGTGTCTTTGATTATATTTTGCTCATTTGTTTTGTTGATTAGGTTCTTGTTAAAAGTGAGATCATATGGTATTTATTTGTCTTTAACCACCTGGCTTATTTTGCTTACCATAATGCTTTCCAGTTCCATCCAAGCTGTTGCAAAGGGTAGGAGCTCCTTTCTTTCTGCTGCATAGAATTCCACTGTGTAAATGTACCATAGTTTTTTGATTAATTCATTTACTGATGTGCACCTAGGTTGCTTCCAGCACTTGGCTATTGTAAATTGTGCGGCTATGAGCATAGGTTCTTTTGGATTGGTGTTTCAGGGTTCTTAGGATATAATCTAGCAGTGGAATTGCTGGGTCAAAAGGCAGATCTATTTTTAGTTTTCTGAGAAAATTCCATACTGTTTTCCACAGTGGTTGTACCAGTCTGCAGTCCCACCAACAGTGCACTAGGGTTCCCTTTTCTCCACAACCTCTCCAACACTTGTTGTTTGTTGCTTTGTTTTTTTAATATAGTTTATTTATTATGCTATTACAGCTGTCCCATATTTCCCCCTTCACTCCCCTCCACCCTGCACACCCTCTCCAACCCACATCTCCCCCTTTAGTTCATGTCCATGTGTCGTAAGTTCTTTAGCTTCTACATTTCCCATACTCTTCTTGCCCTCCCCCTATTTTCTCCCTACCATCTATGCTACTTATTCTCTGTACCTTTTCCCCTACTCTCCTCCTCCCTCTCCCCTGTTGCTAACCCTCCATGTGATCTCCATTTCTGTGGTTCTGTTCCTGTTCTACTTGTTTGCTTAGTTTGTTTTTGTTTTTGTTTTTGTTTTAGGTGTGGTTGTTAATAATTGTGAGTTTGCTGTCCTTTTACTGTACATGTTTTTTATCCTCTTTTTCTTAGATAAGTGCCTTTAACATTTCATATAATAAGGGCTTGGTGATAGTGAACTCCTTTAACTTGACCTTATCTGAGAAGCACTTTATCTGCCCTTCCATTCTAAATAAAAGCTTTGCTGAATAGAGCAATCTTGGATATAGGTCCTTGCCTTTCATGAGCTGGAATACTTTCCAGGCCCTTCTTGTCTGCAAGGTTTCTTTTGAGAAATCAGCTGACAGTCTGATGGGTACTCCTTTGTAGGTGACTGTCTCCTTATCTCTTGCTGCTTCTAGGATTCTATCCTTCATTTTAATCTTGGCTAATGTAATTATGATGTGCTTTGGTGTGTTCCTCCTTGGGTCCAACTTCTTTGGGACTCTGAGCTTCCTGGACTTCCTGCAAATCTATTTCGCTTGCCAGATTGAGCAAGTTTTCATTCATTATTTGTTCAAATAAGTTTTCAATTTGTTGCTCTTCCTCTTCCCCTTCTGGTACCCTTATAATTTTGATGTTGGAACATTTAAAGATGTCCTGGGGGTTCCTAAGCCTCTCCTCACTTTTTTGAATTCTTGTTTCTTCCCTCTTTTCTGTGTGGTTGTTTCTTCCTTCTGGTCCACTCCATTGATTTGAGTCCCAGTTTCCTTCCCATCACTATTGGTTCCCTGTACATTTTCCTTTATTTCACTTAGTGTAGCCTTCATTTGTTCATCTAATTTGTGACCAAATTCAACAAATTCTGTGAGCATCCTTATTACCAGTGCCTTGAACTGTGCATCTGATAAGTTGGCTATCTCTTCATCGCTTAGTTGTATTATTTCTGGGGCTTTGATCTGTTCTTTCATTTGGGCCATTTTTTTTTGTCTTGACGCGCCTGTTATGTATGAGGGGCAGAGCCTTAGGTGTTCACCAGGGCGGGGCAACCCAGTTGCTGTGTTGTGATGCTGTATGTGGGGGCAGGGTATGAGAGGGAACAATGGCACTTCCTTCGCACTCTTTCACACTTCAGTGCCTTCCACTGCTTCCCCCAAGCAAACTGGGCCTTTCTGGTGCTGAATCCCAGATGGGTGGGTTGGTGGACCCTGTGGGTCTCTCCAACGAACTCTCCTTTGAGGCTGGGAGTCTCTCCCTGCGCCTCAACCCGCCACAGGTGTTTTCAATCAGTATTTTGAGACTTTATTTCCCAGTGTTAGAACCCTAGGTAACACGGCCTGTCTCACTCCCCAGGTTTGCCTGGTTTATCTGCAGGCGAATGTGGGACCACTGGGCCCACCAGCCACCTTGCGTGCCGTGCCCCTCCACAATCTGCTGCTTCGTTGGGTCCACCCGCTGCTGCCCTGCATGCCCAGGGTCCACCAACTGCTGCTTTGCCAGGAGTCCTCTCCACTGGGCTGCCCGACTCCACCCCTCCTATGGGTCCGGATGAATGTTTCTTCTTTAACTCCTTGGTTGTCCGACTTCCATATAGTTCAATTTTCTGTCAGTACTGGTTGTTTTTTTGTTTCTAAACTTTTGTTGTCCTTATTTTGGTTGTGTGAGGAGGTACAGTGTGTCTACCTATGCCTCCATCTTGGCCAGAAGTGTTACTTTATGATAGCCATTCTGACCTGAGTGAAGTGGTATCTCATTTTGGTTTTAATTTGCATCTCTCTGATAGCTAGTGATTCTGAACATCTTTTCGTGTGTCTCTGGATCCTCTGTATGTCCTCCCTGGAAAAGTGTCTGTTCAAGTCCTTTGCCCATTTTTAATTGGGTTGCTTGTCGTCTTAGAGTGGAGTCGTGTGAGTTCTTTATATATTTTGGAGGTTAAACCCTTGTCTGAGGTATCATTGGCAAATAAGTTTTCCCGTACATTTGGTTCTCTTTTTATTTTAATATTGTTTTCTTTAGCTGTGCAGAAGCTTTTTATTTTGATGAGATCCCATTTGTTTATTCTTTATGTCCCTTGCTCTAGGGGACATATCAGTGAAAATATTGCTGCGTGAAATATCAGATTTTCCTGCTTATGTTCTCCTGTAGGACTTTAATTGTGTCATTACTTATGTTTTATCCACCTTGAATTTATTTCTGTGTATGGTGTAAATTGGTGCTTGAGTTTCATTTTTTTGCATGTAGCTGTCTGTTTCTAAAAATGTTTATGTCCTGCTAAGTATTTATTTACTTAATTGAGGAATGTTAATGTTTTTCAGAGCTTTTATTTACTTAATGAGTAAAGAGTTTTAAGTGTAAAAATAAAGGACTTGCTTAAACTATGAGAAACCATAAAAGAAATGCTAATAAACATTAGGGAAGAGATCATGTCAGAAACCAAAGAAAAATTCCACACTGACATAGACTGCCTGTGAACAGTGGAAAAAAAGAAAGACACAAGTGTGAAAAATAAAGTAAATGCAGCAGGACTCATCTGATAGAAGTAGAGAATAGGAATAATCAGCAAAATGTAGTGAGTCTAGAAGAGCTTAGTATTGGAAAAACTTTTTTAACTGCTCACTGCAATGAGTTGAACACTGTTTTCATGCAGTGGATGCTTTTCATTCCATCTGATACAAATATACCTGCCATATTCAGAAAAAGACTGCTTCCAATATGTTTGGCCTTGTTAATGACTATCCATAAGCCACAGATCAGAGAAACTAATGAAAAGTAGTGTTTCTATTAGTAAAAATAAATATTAATGCACTGCTTTTGGAAATAATAAAAAAAACATGTACTTACAAGTATGGGTATGTTGGTTGATAATAACATGTGGTAGTGTTTCTTGATCTTGGCTGCATACATACATGTTCAGTATTTTTTTAATGATGTTTTAAAGGATTGTTTTGCCAATTTTAAAGACATCATTTCTGTTTTACAGCAATAACTTTTAACTAAAAGATTTTTATGCAATGCAAATATAATTTTTTAAATATTTTTATTGTGGTAAAATATGCATAACAAAATTTACCATTTTAGACATTTTTAAGTAGTCAATTCTGTAGATGGCATTAAGTACATTCACAATATTGTATAATCATCACCACTATCTATTTCCAGAACTTTTTCATCATCCCAAACAGAATTCTACCTGTTAATCAATAACTCCCATTCGTTCCTCTCCCCAACCCCTGGCAACCACTATTCTATTTTTCTTTTAACCTATGAATTTGACTATTATATATACTTTATAGAAGTGGAATCATACAACAATTGTCCTTTTTGTCCAGCTTATTTTAATTTGCATTTTTTCAATATTTATCCATGGGGTTTTTTTTTAAAGATCTTATTTATTTTATTTTTAGAGAGGAAGGGAAAGAGAAAATGAGGGACAGAAGCATCACTGTGTGGTTCCCTCTCACATGCCACCCCCTAGGGACCTGGCCTGCAACCCAGGCATGTGCCCTGACTGGGAATCGAACCAGCAACCCTTTGGTTCTCAGGCCATTGCTCAATCCACTGAGCCATACCAGCCAGGGCTCAACATTTATCCATGTTGTAGCATATATCAGAACTTTATTTCTTTTTAAGGCTGAATAATACCCCATTTATGTATATACCAGATTTTGCTTATTTATTCATCCATTTGTGAACACTTGGATTGTTTCCATTTTTCAACTCTGAATAATGCTGCTGTGAACATGGATATACAAGTATCTGTTTGAATCGCTGTTTACAGTTCTTTTAGGTGTATACCTAGGAGTAGAATTGCTGAGTTATATGGCAATTCTATTGTATGCTTAAATTTTTGAGGAATCACCAACTTTTCCACAACAGCTATACCATTTTATGTTCCCACCAGCAATACATGAGGGTTCTAATTTCTCTACATCCTCACCCACACTTATAATTTTCTATCTGTTTATTTGGGGTTGTTTGTTTGGTTTTATACTCTAGCTATGCTAGTGGCTATGAAACAATTATCTCATTGTGGCTTTGCCTTGCACTTCCCTAGTGACTAATGAAAGATGTTGAGCATCTTTCACATGCGTATTGGCCATCTGTCTATCTTTGGAGAAGTGTCTATTCAGGTAATTAGCCCCCATTTTTATGCTAGTTTCATTTTTAAATCATGATTTCTCCAGCTGGGTTCTGGGGATACATTCTAATAGAAGAGGGTTCGCCCTTTTGGTTTCATCTTCCTTTGGGGAGCCCAGGCCTCTGGGTTCCAATAACACTGCCTTCTTCTTTTATCTCTCCAACCACAGGTTGGTAGACACTGGCTGTCCTAATCTTGGGTCACTTCACTGTTCCCTGTTTTACCCTCAAATCCTCCATCAGTTATATATCAAATTCTTTTCATTACCTGATGTAAATATTTGATATGGTTCCTGTTTTCCCAGGCAGATCCTAACTGGTACAGAACTTAAACACCCTCCTTTTAGAGTTGAGAAAATGTTGACCGTTTTTCCTTCTAAATACATTTTAGAATTAACTTGGTCGTGCTCAAGAAAAAACTTTGCTGTCATTTCTGAAATCAGGAACTTTAGAAATTTCTTCAGATTCATGAAGTTAGTAAAAGGCCAGGTACTGGGACCATAATGCCTTGATTCTCAAACTTCCAAGTAGGGACCTGGATGACTAAAGGAGTGGGAGAGAGGTTTTATTATTATTATATTTGCTATATGTAGCCTTATCCTTTTGATTTTTATTAGTCACATAAATCTTTTACCTATTTAGAATAAATAAATTTTAAATCTTTAAAATGAAATGTCTACCTTTACACATTTGCTATATAAATGTGGGTCTTTACAAAGTGTCTTTAATTTGTTTTAAATGTCATTATACTTGCTAGTTGTTAGAAGTATTACCATGATTATCACAAAACAGGAGACTTCATTAAGCATACAGTTATTCATAAGCTTATACATACACAAAATGTAGTTCTATATAATTAATCCCATTTGTATTCTGTTTTAAAAAATAATGACCTTCAAATATTTTTGGTCATATTTTCCTATTGGTAAAAACTTTTGAGCATATACCTCCATTATATGTACTGCATATTTATTTATAATTATAGTAAGTACATGGACCACCAAACTAATGTGTACATTATAAAACATTAACAAAAGTTGACATTTACAAAAAAACAAGGTAAACAAATTAAGAGGACAAATTCTAAAGCTATCCTCCACCCCAGTAAATTAGTCTTGTGCCCCCTGGGGTGTACTATCCCCCTCCAATGGGACAGTGTTTGAGAGGGTTTCAGCTAAGAGATGCTAAGGGATCTCAGACACCTAATCTATGGAAGTGCGTACATGTTCACCAAACTTAGTGAAAATATTTAAAGTGATCTCTGACTTCAACTCCTTAATTTAAACACAAAGCAATAAAACTTGTTCCATAAACACATTAGCTTCAATTCTAAGCAGTTTCTCTGAACTGTAATAAGAATCTGACTTGCACAGCCTCTGAACTTAGCAATCACATCACTAGTATACATTAGACTCTTTATCATCAAAGATCAAGCAGCCTTGAGACAATGGGAGAGGGTATGTGTATGGATTTGAGAGGAACCTAAAATAGTAATAGTAACCATTACAAAATTCACTAGTTTCTATCTGACTTATAAAAATGAGTGTTAACAAAAAAATTATGATGAAAACAATACAAAAGTAAGCTGTGATCTGGAGTCTTTTTTAAGGCCATTCCCTTTGTTAGATGCAATGTAATGACTGCCTTACCTACCTGGATTTAAACAGCTCAAAACTAGCACTCAGGTAATCCCTGCAGAGCTGAAAGGCATCCTGCCAATGGAGTCTTTCTCTGAGTTACCTGGAACATTGGGCAGATCCTCTCTTTGGCCAGTTTCACAGAAGTCTGCAGTGTGCTGGACACCAGGATGATATAAAGTTGAATGAGACCATGACTTCTTAAGTCAATGACATTTAGGAATGAATCATTTCTTCATGGAGAAAAATTCATAAGAGCAGAATACTGGAAATGATTACTTCTCAGGGAAAATAGGACAAAGCTTCACAGAGGGAAGGCCATTTGATTTGGACAATGAAGATGAACTGCAGTTGAGAAAGGAAGAGGAGGAGTGGGAAGGTAAAGATAAACAAGGCAAGGAAAAAGAAAATGAACACTGAGTACCCAGCTGGGTGGACATGTATCTCCTGTAATCATCAGGAAAGCCTTCTGAGATGACCTTATCCCCTTTCACACATGGAGAAACTGGCTCAAGAAAGTAAAGTAACTAGCACAAATCACCGTGCAAATTGCCTTCTGCAGTTTAATATTAACTGTTCATATTAAAGGGTGCATTAGCTAGATAATGAGTGCAATTTAGTGGTCCCAAAATTTCACTGTATGTTATTTGTAAGGGTACAGAAGAGTTGCACTTACGAGAACTATTCTTAGGAAGTGCAGTACATCTATTGGGAAAAATAAAGAATACCTGAGCTATTTGGGATGCTGACGTGGTCAAGGTCCCGTAGGGCATGCTGGCATAGCTGGTTGCTATACTCTTCAAAGGAGGATGTTTTCCTGTAATACTCAGGAGCCTCTTCTTTAAGTAAATCTTTAACAGATATTTGAGGACTGTTAATCTGCAGGTGCTCAAACTAATACTGTGCTCAAGGACCCCACTTGTTCTGAGTGGTTACAGAAGGGTTCTCTGCTTAAACTCCAGAGCCACTGCTCTCCAAGATGCACAATGGCTCCCTGTAGCATGAAACTACATTGCAGACAGACAGGCAGCTAGGCAGCCCAACAGACAGAGAGGTACAGATGGGAAAGAATTAGTGGTGATTTAAAGATTGTGCTGCTGATGATGCCCTGGCTGGTCTTTTCTCAGTGGATTGGGCACCAGACTGCAAAATGAGGAGATGCTGGATCAATTCCCAGTCAGGGCACATGCCTGGGTTGCAGGCCAGTCCCCAGTAGGGGGTGCTTGAGGAGTAACCACACATTGATGTTTCTCTCCCTTCCTTCCCCTCTCTAAAAATAAATAAATAAAATCTTTAAAAAACAAATTGTGCTGCTGGTGGTCTTCTCACAGGAGAATCTGATGTAATCTTAGTGTTGTATTTTCTTAAACTTTTTATCATAACCACAAAATTTTCAGGGAGCTTAAATCCTCTGGGGAACAAGTTGTGGTAAGAATGAGTGAACCCATAAATCTCTACTGTTAAATCTTCCATTGTATATTTGTTGTCTTCAGGAAATTACTACAATCAAGGCAAGATTCGTAAGAAAGAACTTTTGCAGAGCTGTGATGTTTTGGGGATTCCAGCCTCCAGTGTAATGATTATTGACAACAGGTAATTCAGCTGTATTAGTGATTTGATTGAAAACACATCTAGTGTTTCACTGTTAACTGCTGGCTGCTGGTTATGTAAGATAGTCTCTTTTTTAAAGTATTTTTATTGATTATCTATTACAGTTTTCCCAATTTTTCTCCCTTTATACCCCTTCCACCCTGCCCCCCCTCCACCCTCCAGCATTCCTACCCCCCTTAGTTCATGTCCATGGGTTATACATATAAGTTCTTTGAGTCCTCTGTTTCCTATACCATTTTTTATCTCTCCCCATCTATTTTATGCCTACTAATTATGCTTCTTCCCTATTCCTGCTATTCCTTTTTCCCCCTATTCCTGACTTCGCCCTTCCCATTTCTGTGTGATCTCTATTTCTCTGACTCTGTTCCTGTTCTAGTTGTTTGCTTAGTTTTTGTTTTCATTGTTTTTCTTTTCATTTAGGTTCATTTGTTGATAGTTGTAAGTTTGTTGTCATTTTACTGTTCATATTTTTTATCTTCTTTTTCTTAGATAAGTCCCTTTAACATTTCATATAATAATGGCTTGGTGATGATGAACTCCTTTAGTTTGACCTTATCTGGGAAGCACTTTATCTGCCCATCCATTTTAAATGAAAGCTTTGCTGGATAGAGTATTCTTGGATGTAGGTCCTTGCTTTTCATGACTTTAAATACTTCTTTCCAGCCCCTTGCCTGCAAGGTTTCTTTTGAGAAATCAGCTGATAGCCTTATGGGAATTCCTTTATAGGTAACTCTCTCCTTTCCTCTTGATTCTTTTAGGGTTCTCTCCTTATCTTTAACCTTGGGTAACTTAAATGATGATGTGCCTTGGTGTGTTCCTCTTTGAGTTCAACTTCTTTGGGACTCCCTGGGCTTCCTGGAAGTTTATTTCCTTCACCAGATTGGGGAAGTTTTCCTTTATTATTTGTCCAAATAAGTTTTCAATTTCTTGCTTTTGTTCTTTTCCTTCTGGCACCCCTGTAATTTGGATATTGGAGCGTTTCAGGTTGTCCCAGACGTTTGTAAGACTCTCTTCACTTTTTTGAATTCCTGTTTCTTCATTCTGCTCCAGTTAGATGTTTATTTCTTCCTTTTGTTCCAAATCATTGCTTTGAGTCCTTGTTTCCATCCTGTCACTGTTGGTTCCCTGAATATTTTGCTTTATTTCATTTTGGATATCTTTCATTTGTTTTTAATTTTTCAGCCAAGCTCAGTCAGATCTGTGAGCATTTTAATTACCAGGGCTTTAAATTCTCCATCAGTTGGTTGGCTATGTCCTCATCATTTAGCTCTCTTTCTGGAGTTTTGTCTTTCTCTTATTCAGTCCTATAGTCCTGTGGCCACCAGTCCTATAGGATTAGATCTACCATTATGACTTTACTTAACCTGAATTACTTCCTAAAGATCTTCCTCCAAGTACAGTCATATTGGGGGTTAATTCTTCAACAGATGGGTTTAGGGAAGATGCAATTCAACCCCTAGCAACATGCAGCCTGTAGTCTTTCAATCTCTTACTTTACAACCCAGAAAAGCAGACCTTCAGAATTTTACTTTGGGTGATTCAGATGAGTCAAAGAGAAGAATGAAGGGTAAGAAGAGAAAAGAAATTTTATGGAGAGTCTATACTCATAATAATAACAGTAAATAATATTAAACCATTATTGTCAGTACCCAAAACCATCTTATTTAATCATTAAAATAATCCAGTTTTTTTCTGATGTTATAGATAAGAAACCATTTTACTTAATCCTTTAAATAATCCAGTTGATTTTCTGGTGTTATAGATAAGAAACTATATATATTAGTGAGAGGCTGGGCAATTTGCTGCACGTCATACAGCATAAGTGGTGGAGGTAGCATTTGAGGAGAAGCAGTCCGGCTCCAGAACCTGTGCTTTAACCACTGTGTTTTATGCCTACTCCATGCCTGACACAAACTTTCACAAAGGCCACCTCATCTAACCCGTCTACCAACCGTGTAAGATAGGTTTTCTTATCCTTTTGTTTCACTTAAAGAAACTAAAGCTCAGAGAGATTAAGAGACTTCTCTGAGGTCACATGTTTAATAAATGGCAATGCTAGAATTCAAAAACAGAAAGGAAGACAGAGTCGATTCCTGGCTTCCTGCAGGAAAGTAGGTCACCACTTTGTTACTGTATTTGAAAGACCAGGATATGTTTAAGTACATATTACTGACCTTGTGTGTGGTCAGTTTTTACTTCCATTATTGTGAACTCCATTGCTAGATTTCAGGAAAACATTTAGCCAGAAGAGCTTCCCCAAGTACACCCCTTATCTGATCACTTAAAGATGGGGGAAAAAATTAGTTCTGAAGGAAAGAAGGTATAATGTCAGTCATTAGATGCCTAAATGGAAACTTTCAGTAACTCCACCCAGTTCCTTAATATCTATGAAGTTCTGTTAATTTAATGAGTCATATGATGTTAAAATACATGTTGTTAACAGATACACAGTAAATGCCTGGAATGGGCGAGGTGCTATAATAGGTGTTGAGGAAAGAGAAGAGCAGTTTCAAGACGTAGGAGCTGACTAATCAGAGCTGGCAGGACAGGCACCAAGGCTGCCCTTGTGGAAAGCTCTTCATTACGCCTATGCTCATTTGTAGGCCAGGGAGAGTGGTTAGAGGCTCCCAGGGCTCTTGGGAATTAGATGTGACTAGAAATGCAACCTGTGGATTTAGTACTCATCTGTCGCTTGTGTGCTTCTTAATATATCCGGAAGAATCCATAGAATTATTTCACTTATATTTCAAAGTAAAAGAAAACGAAAAGTGCCCACACATTTTTATATGCATAGATAATTTCTAAAAGGATACATACCAGACTCCTTCAGAGTAGCTGTTACTAAATTGGGGCCAGGAAGAGCAGAACACTTTTATTTTTTAATTTCACAGAATTCTGTGCAGTTTGATTTTTTAAAGGAAGCTTTCATTACTTTTTAAATTTATATGTGTGTGTGTATGTATATACACACATATATGTGTATGTATATGCATATATATACATATGCATGTGTGTATATATATATGAGAAAGACTACCCCACATATCTAATAAAACATTCTTCCCTCTCTACTCAGCTTCTATCCATACAAGTGAATGCTAAATTAGAAATATGTACATTTTGCTATTTGACTTGATAAATTCAAAGAATAGAATAGAGTTCATTGAAAAAATAATAATGTTTTTAAGCCTTTTTATAAACACTATGGTCTTCTCATAGGCCTCATTCTGGAGTGTGGGTGGGAAGAGGCTCAGATACACTGCTCCTAAGCACTCTGACTAATCATGGTAAGGCCTCAAGAGAGGCTGAATATGATGAAATAACACAAAGCACATTCCCCTATTGTAATCCATGACTATTAAAGTACGCTGGGGCCCAATGACCTATTGTTGGACAAAACTCAAAGCTGTTCATGGTCTGATCTCTGTTTCCCTGGTCAGCCTCATCATCTAGGCCACAGGTGGCAAACACAAGGCCCTCAGACCTAATCCAGCTTCTACCTTGTTTTACTGGCCTGGCACCTTGTTCTTACCCCGCAATAGTGCCAAGCTAAAGTTTCACTGTTAAAGAGTAGTTACATTTATACAGTCCTAAAATTACATTCAACTCTTTGAAGGCAACCACAAGACTGATGTGGCTCCCGGTGAAAATGAATCCGACACCCCTGATCTAGCGCATTTTACTCACATCACATCCATTCCTGTAACAAAAATAGGTAGGACTGCCCAGTACCCCAAACTGTGTCTCCTCTGCATCTCTTGTCTCCTATTTGAACTGGGCTTCAAATACACCATGCTTGCTTTTTCCCCCATCATTTTATTTATTAAATATTTCCATCACCATTTATCACCACTATATTCCCACCTCTACCCAGTCCCCAGCCCCTCTCATACCATCCTTTCTTACATGTGTACACCTTTGCCTGTGCTTGTGCCTGCCTCTCTCATGCTTTCTCACTTCTCAACACCCCTTACCTGTCTCTTCAGCAAGCTTCTATTCATACTCAAACCTCAGTTCAAGGATTACCTGAGACTCTGGCACCATCCTGATTGACCCAGATTTTCTTGGACATCTTACATTCTCATTGTTCAATTATATCCTACCATGCACACTAATTTTAGTCTATGCTAATAAACCCCTCTATATTTTTTATTCCTGTATCCCCAGCATCTATCATAACCCTTGATACATAGTAGTTGCTCGGTACTTATTGGTTGAATAAATGAATGACTCCACATACACTGTGAGTTTTCTTTCTGTGGCCAGCATCTAAATGTGTGGTCTTGAAGAACTTAAATGGGTGCCTATGCATCTCAACCTTTTTTTTAAATTTAATCTTTATTGGGTTTTTTGCCATTACCTTTAGTCTTCTTATACCCCACTCCCCTCATCAACCCCCTTTCATCACTTTTTCTTCATTTACCCAGAAATGGTGATTAGCAAACCATTTTCCAAGATTTAAGTGAAATTGTTTTCACATTCTTAAATAAATCAGTCTAGATTCCTGATTTGCATAGCTATTTTTAACCCTTTGGAAAGTTCTAAATGAGTATTCAGTTTGGAAGGATTTTTCTACATCTATTTATTTTGCCATTCTACAGATTTGGCGACACTGTCCTAAGATTTCAACACAATAAAAATCTCATTCTTTTTAGTGCTTGTCTTAACATCAGTTTGACATTAACAAGCCCAAGGCTTTTATAGATTAATTTTAGCTAACAAGGAAATAGAGTCCAGTAACTACTAGGAAACATAAATGAGCCTGGCTTGCTAGTGGTTCCTGAAAATCTTTCTGTTTTCCAATAAATCCATGCAAGTCATATTGTGAAAGAGAAGCCACAAAGCAGATGCTGGGTCTGTTGGGGTTATGTTAGTAATTAAACCCCCTCTCCTTTTGAGGCCCAAGAAGAGCTCTCCTCTGAAAAAGCAAAACAGATTGTATGCTGGCTGCTGAAATGGATCTGACCAAGTGTCCTCTCACTGTAAGAGATGAAAATAAAGCCTCCTGCAATCTTCTCCAAATACAAAGGAGTGATTCGGCCAAGGCTACAGGGCACAGTTCCAGCCCTAGTTGGCAAGAGCAAAGCTGGGCTTCCATCCTCCCACAAGGTGCAATGGACAAGAATGTTTCCTAGAAAAGAAACCAGGGAAAGAGACCGAGGTGGGCCTAGCTGATGTGGAGCCAATATGTGAAAATTGAAGGCTGCTTCAAGTACTGCTTCAGAGGCAGATTACTCTGGGAACTGAAGGCAGGCTGGGCCTTTAAGAAGCATGACTGGGGGAGTCAACGCAGAGAAGTAAAGTGGGACAAGGGAGCAGTGGTCTTAACAAAACATGCATTTGTGGCTAATACTACTCCTTAAAATAAAATGGTTGCAGATACCACAAAAGTAGGGTTCAAAGTGACCCCATATTGTGATATTCATTACAATACTACTTATGATAGAAAAAAAATGGTAGCAAACTAAATGTAACAGTAGACAATTATATGGCCATGGTCCAGAACATTAAACCACAATTCATAGTTTCTTCTGTGCATGTTTAATAATCCAAGAAGTTGTTCATGATATAATCATTGAGTTTTAATGATTATATACACTTTCTTCTTTGTACTTTTCTGTGTTTTCCATAGTTTTGAGAATGAGCATTCATTAGGTGTAAAACAAAAGTTTTATTAGCTTTATTTTAAAATATATTATTTCTAAGTGCATCTCTTTCAGTACTTTAAAAAAACTTTTAATGACTTTTTTAGAGCAGTTTTAGGCTTACAGCATAATTGAGGGGAAGATACAAAGATTTCCCCTATATCCCCTACTACCCCCACACATGCATGGTCTCCCCCATTATCCACATCCACCACCAGAGTAGGACATTTGTTACATTATAATCACCTGAAGTCTGTAGTTTACATTAGGGTTCACTCTTGGTATGCAGTTGGACAAATACATAATGACATGTATCCGTCATTATAATATACAGAGAATTTTCACTGCCCTAAAAGTTCTCTGTGCTCTGCCTATTTGTTCTCCCCAACCCCTAGCACCCAATGATCTTTTTACTGTTTCCATAGTTTTGCCTTCCCCTCATATAGTTGGAATCATACAGTATGCAGCCTTTTCCAATTGACTTCTTTCGCTTACTAATATGCATTTAAGGTTCCTTTTAGCACTAGTAATGTACCATAGTTTATTTACCTATGCATCTCTACTGAAGGAAATCTCAGTTGCTTCCAACTTTTGGCAATTATGAATAAAGCTGCTGTAAATATCTGTGGGCAGATTCTTGTGTGGATATAAGTTTTCAACTATATATATATAATTAATGAAGAGAATTGAACAAATAAACAAGATGGTCATATTATGTACATAATGTATTTCTAACAATACATAGTTATAAAAAGTAAAAAGGGCCCTGGCTGGTGTGGCTCAGTGGATTGAGTGCCAGCCTCAAACCAAAGGGTTGCCAGTTCGATTTCCAGTCAGGGCACATGCCTGGGTTGTGGACCAGGTCCCCAGTGGGGGGCGCACGAGAGGCAACCACACATTGATGTTTCTCTCCCTCTCTTTTTCCCTCCCTTCCCCTCTCTCTTAAAATAAATAAATAATTTTTAAAAAATTTTTTTAAATAAAAAGAAAGTAAAAATCTTCTGGATGCTCTCACTTGGAAATAACCATTGTCAATCCTCAGTGCTAGCCTTACTTCTGCAGACAGATAGATGAATATATAATTTTATTTTTTATTTTAATTGTTCAAGTACAGTTTTCTGCCTTTTACACCCATCCCAGCACCCCCCCATGAATATATAATTTTAGAAAAATGGAAGTAATTCTATAGATGATATGGTTTTAACAAATAAAATTAAATGTTACTTGAAAAGAAATTAAGTGCCCTGGCTGGTATGGCTCAGTGGATTGAGTGCTGGCCTGCAACCCAAAAGGTCACCAGTTCGATTCCCAGTCAGGGCACATTCCTATACCCAGGCCAGGTCCCCAACTGGGGGTGTGAGAGAGGCAACCAATCAATGTATCTCTCACAGATCGATGTTTCTCTCCCTCTTTCTCTCTCCCTTCCCCCTCTCTGAAAATAAACAAATAAAATCTAAAAAGAAAAAGAAATGGAAGTGAAACTAAAGAACTTTAACTTGAGATAAACTTCACATAAATGTTTTCATCTAATTCAATTTCAGTGGATTAATTCTAGAAATATCTATCCAAAACTGAGTGTGAATTGTTTGGAGTTTGCAGTCAGTGAGTTGTTGTTGTTGTTATTGTTGGTGGTAGGATTTTTTACTAACTGCCTAGAGGAAGTAAGTGTACTTAGATTTTTTCCCCAGAAACCCTCCCCAAATTCCTTTTTATTACTTCTGCTTTGTCAAGGTTTATAACACATTCTTTTCAAAAATCATAATTACTGTACCTGTTCATTCTTAATCCTGTGTTCAACCACAGGCCAGTCAGTCTGCCTTACCAGGGTTTGTCCAGTCCTGCACGCTGCCTCTTTCTAGGACAGATTTCACAGTTTTAGGCAGGTATGTTTCACATGTAGTGGTTTTCTGATATAGCAGTTTGTTTGCCTTATCAAAGTTGATTATGTACAACCTTTATTTCTTTTGTTGTGTTTTCAGTGGAGTTTGAGGGAAGAGAGTGAAGTGAAAATGTTAGTAGCACTATAACTAGAAGTCCATACTTCCATTTTAGACAGATTCCTACTGGCAGCTGAAGGATGAATGTGAGGAAAACAAGATTAGAGAAAAGAAAGTGAGGAAAGTACATGACGATGGAAAGAGCACTTGTCCAGGAGTCATGAAATGTATGTGCAGGTTGTAGCTCTGCTACAAATAAGCTGTATGTTCTTTGGCAAATAATTTTCTCTCTCTGGTCTTGTCTCTTTTATATGTAAAATGATGAATGGTGATTTTACCTAGATCTTCTTCAGGAACAGAGTCATATCAGTCATATCAGTCATATTAATACATCTGATATTAGCAATATATCTGATATAAAAAGGCTTTCCATTTTATTAATCACTTCGACAATTTTTATGCCATCTACAGTGTAATATGCATATAAAGACCTTCTTTAACCAAAATAAGGTTAGCCAGCTCACCTTTACCTCTACTGTCATAGTTCACTCAGATTGCTATAACAAAAATACCACAAACTGTGTGGCTTATATACAACAGAAATTTATTTCTCACTGTTCTGGAGGCTAAGAAGTCCAAGATCAAGATATCAGCAGATTTGGAGTTTGGCGAGAGCCTGTTTCTGGTTCATATCTTCTAGAGGTGTCCTCACATGGCAGAAGGAGCAAGCCAGCTCTCTAAAGGTCTCATTTATAAGGACACTACTTCCATTCATGAGGACTCTACGTATTCACCTCCCCAAAGCCCCACCTTCCAATACCATCACAATACCATTACCATTGGAGTGTGTCTTAACATATAAATTTGGTGGGGACACAAATATTCAGTCTATAGCATCTACAAAAATTGTACTAGGAACCAAAAACTTTGGATAGGAGGCAACTGATTCTCTAAAATGCAAGTCTTACAGACAAATAATGTGTGTGTCCTAAAGAAAGGTTATTGGGTTGATCTTTCAAATTATTTCTCCATAACCCTAAGTTCCAAGAAGTAATTCTTAGTTATTTGTAGGGTTTTCTCTAGCCTTGGACTAAGAAAATTTGTGGCTGCCTGTGTGTGTTGCAGTTAAAGATGATGTGGCATTACATCTGCTAGTTGGGTAAAACTGTCATAGTTAGATAGACCTATTTCCTCAAGGCTGAACCACAGCTTAACTAGGTAGTTTCTGTAGCAAAAGAATTTACAGGCTTTATTCTTTTTTGGATTTTCTTTTTTTTTTTAATCATACATGCTTACCCTCATATACAGTCAATTAATCTTCAATAATGACTCCAAGACAATTCAGTGGGAGACACTCCTTTCAACAAATGGTGCTGGGATAACTAGATATCCCATGCCAGATAATGAAATTAGACCCCTTCACAGTATACACAAAAATTATCTCAAAAAGACCTAGATATAAAAGCTAAAACTATGAAACTCTTAAAAGAAAATAGGGAAGTAAATCTTCATAAGCAGGTTAGACAAAGCCTTCTTAGATATGACACCAAAAGCACATACAAGCAACAAAAGGAAAAATAGACTAATCAGGCTTCATAAAAATCAAAACCTTTTATACATTAAAAATCAGTATCAATAGAGTCAAAAGATAACTCACAGAATGGGAGAAAATATTTGTAAATCATATATCTAATATTCCACATATAGATATATATTGTATGCTATATGTTACAAATAGAATAATATATAACATTATATTAACTAATATACATAATACATAACATATCATTAATAATAAAATAACATACAGTGGTACCTTGGTACTCATTATTAATTCGTTTTGGAACTCATGATGAGTGCTAAAACCAGCAAGTACCAAACGATGAAGTATTTTCTCTTGCAGGGTGGCATCCTAACTCATACAAGTTCTAGCAAGTGCCAGGAGTTCTGAGGAAGTGCTGAGTACTGAAATATTTTTTTCTCATCAAAATGCAACAACTACAGGGTTGGCTGAGTTCTGAAGCCAATGAGTACCGAGGTATGACTGTATTTTAAAAACTCCTCCACTTAACAAGAAAAAGACAAACTAATTTAGAAATGAGCAAAGAACTTGAATAGATGTTTTTCCAAAGGAGATATACAGATGGCCAATAAACAGGGAAAGATGTTCAATATCAGTAACCATACAGGAATGGAAATTAAAATCACTGTGAAACACCACTTCACATCAACCAGGTTGACTATATTTTTTAAAATAAAGTAAAAAGGGAAATACCAAGAATTGGAAAGGATGCAGAGAAATTGCAAGCCTCATACATTGCTGATAGGAATGTAAAATGATGTGAAATGATATAGTCACTGTGGAAAACAGTTTGGTGGCTCCTCAAAAAACTTAAACATAAAATTGCCATTACCCAGCAATTCTTCTTCAACATAAAGGCCTAAAACAATTGGAAGCAGATATTCAAACAAAACTTGTATGGATGTTTATAGGAGCACTATTCACAATAGCCCAAAAAAAAAAAAAAAAAGGAAACAACCCAAATGTTAATCAGCTGTTGAATAGATAAACAAAATGTGGTATATGCATATGCTGGAATGTTATTTAACCATAAAAAAGAATGAAGTACTAATACATGGTACAGCATGGATAAACCTAGAGAACAGTCTACTAAGTGAAAGAAGCCAGACACAAAAACCTACATCTTTTGATTCCATTTATCTGAAATGTCTGGAAGAAGCAAATCCATAGAGACAGAAAATAGATTAATGGCTGCCAGGGACTAGAAGGACTGAGAAATTGGAAGTGATTCATAATGGGGTTTATTTTTGAGGTGAATAAAATTTTCCAAAATTGATGGTGGTATTGGCTGCAGAACTCTGTGAGTATATAAAAAAAAATTGAATTGTATACTTTTAATGAATGAATTGTGTAGTATATGAATTATATCTCAATAAAGCTGTTATTAAAATGATAATATCCCTGGTTGGGTAGCTAATTTGGTTACAGCAGTGTTCTGATATGCCAAAGTTTCGAGTTTGATCCCTAGTCTTGAGAGAATTAGAGTCAACAAGCTCGGATCAGGTAGTCTGGGAGGGTGGGATTATAGGATTTTTGCCTTGGAGTACAGGCATGTGAGCAAGCTTCCTGATAAAAATGCAAAGGCAGAAAGGACTGTGAGAGTAATGAAGAAATTACTGGACTCTGTGGTAGCTGCTGGTGGAAATTGTGTTCTTCCATGGTATCACAAGGAAAACATTCTATGGGCCCATGAACAGGACAGTGTTGTGTGGCAAGATTTATTCTGGCAGAAATAGAAGGCTGCCCCAGGATTTCAAATGTCGCATCTCTGTCCATCCCACCATGGAAAAAAATTCATTCTTGCCTTCATCAAGGCCAAAATAAAGGCCAGTGTTCAGAGTTCCTGTTTTGTATTAAAGGTTAGTCATTTGGAGCCTGTGCAGTCTGCCATGGCCCCAGCTGGTTGTCAGACCCACATGGCTGCCATGGAGAGAATGTGAATAGACAGGGAAAGTATGTGTTACTGGTGAGAAAGAGATGGGAATGTGAGTGGGGAGGAAAGAAGGGCTTTGTTCCCTGGGATTACATGGGATTATGTTACCTCAGGCTTGGGAAAGACCAGGTGATTATTCAGAATAACCAGCCAACTTCCCAAACTTTTGTGGGCTTATACTGGGCCGAACTTCTAGTCAGTTCATTTTTTCCCCGGGCTAGACTGACAAGTCTCTGTGGTTACTATCTTGGCTTCTACTGCCTATGTGCTTACCTCTCCCTTTAATGTTCTATCCCTTCCCCCAATGGTCTATGGGAAACAGACCAGTGGTTACCTGAAGAGTGTGTGAAACTGTAACTTCCAGGCTCATGGTCCCCTGTTGATTATGCTTAATGTCTAATTCCCTTTGCTTTCTTCTTTATTAATATCTAGCTACCTGTGCTAACATTTCTTACCATCCCCCACAAAGACCACAGGCCTTGTAATCTTACAAGGGTAAGTAGATGAAGGTATCATCTTCTATAGCTGCTTCTTGCTGTCAGGAGCATAGTACTGCCTATCCCCAGGTCCTGAGGGTCTTCCTATCTACTAAAGGAAGAAAGGAGCAAAAGGGAAGGGGAGTCTTTATGCAGCAAAGAGGGATTTTGCAAAGTCTAGGTCAGTCTGGTGTTGTTAGTAGGAAGCTGCATACATGATGTCTAGAGGTAAATAAGATCATAAGTAGATAAGGTCATAGAGATATACCCTATGAAAATAGAAGGAAGAAAGCAAAACACAAGGGTTAATGAACATAGCAAATCATAAATCAGTTTTTGAGTGTGCAAGGTTATTGGTTGAGAAGACTTCCAAATATAAGTCTTTGCTGGAATGAAAGCAAAGACTCATTTTTTCATTCTTCAACAGTGATAGTCTGACAGGTCCTCTTTGTCTTCAGTTTGAACATCTCTGATGATTCATCAGGTGCCGAGGTAAATTCTGTGTGGTGTATACAGTCATAGCCTTAAAAAAAAGTTTAGTTCTCAATAATTCCTAATCCAAAGATGAGAAGAAAAAAATGAAAACTAGTTTAGAGAGTTGAACAAAAGTAGAAGAATTTGGACTTCGGCCAAGATGGAGGTGTAGGTAGACATACTGTGCCTCCTCGCACAACCAAAATAAGGACAATAAAAATTTAGAAGCAAAAAAACAACCAGTGCTGACAGAAAATTGAACTGTATGGAAGTCCAACAACCAAGGAGTTAAAGAAGAAATATTCATCCAGACCAGCAGAAGGGGCGGAGTCAGGCAGCCAGTTGGAGAGGAGTCACAACAAAGCGGCAGCTGGCGGACCCAAGTGTGCAAGGTGGCAGCGGGCAGACCAACGAGGTGGCGGATTGCACAGTGTGCAAGGCAGCTGGTAAACCAGGCAGTCCCACATTCTTGTGCTGATAGACCAGGTGAAACTGGGGTGCGAGACAAACCACGCAACCCAGGGCTCCAGCTCAGGGAAATAAAGCCTCAAAACACCAGTTGAAAACATCTGTGAGGGTTGAGGTGCTGGCAGAGACTCCCAGCCTCATAGGAGAGTTTGTTGGAGAGACCCACAGGGTCTTAGAACATACACAGGCCCACTGACATGGAAATTAGTACCAGAAAGGCCCACTTTGCTTGGGGAAAGCAGCAGAAGTGACTGAAATCTGACAGAGAGCTGAGCAAGCATCATTGTTCCCTCTAGGACCCCTCCTCCACATATAGCATCACAGCCCAGCAACTGGGTTGACCCGCCTTGGTGAACAACTAAGGCTCCTCCTCTCACTATGTAACAGGCATGACAAGACAGAAAAAAAGAATGACCCAAACAGAAGAACAGATCAAAGCTCCAGAGCAAATCCAACTAAGCAGGAAAGAGATAGCCAACCTATCAGGCACACAGTTCAAAACACTGATGATCAGTATGCTCACAGAATTGGTTGGATTTGGTTGCAAATTAGATGAAAAAGTGAAGGCTACAATAAGTGAAATAACAGAAAATGTACAGGGAATCAATAGTGATGGAATGAAAGCTGGGACTCAAATCAATGGAGTGAACCAGAAGGAAGAAAGAAACAACCAAACAGAAAAGAAAGAAGAAACAAGAACTCAAAAAAATGAGGAGAGGCCTAGGAACCTCCAAGACATCTTTAAATGTTCCAACATCCGAATTATAGGGGTACCAGAAGGAGAAGAGGAAGAGCAACAAGTGGAAAACTTATTTGAACAAATAATAAAGGAGAACTTTTTCCTTTGCCCAATCTGGCAAAGGAAATAGACTTCCAGGAAGTCCAGGAAGCTCAGAGTCCCAAAGAAGTTGGACCCAAGGAGGAACACACCAAGGCACATCTTGATTTCATTAGCCAAGATTAAAATTAAGGAGAGAATCCTAGAAGCAGCAAGAGATAAGGAGACAGTCACCTACAAAGGAGTTCCCATCAGACTGTCAGCTGATTTCTCAAAAGAGACCTTGCAGGCAAGAAGGGACTAGAAAGAAGTATTCCAACTCATGAAAGGCAAGGACCTATATCCAAGATTGCTCTGTCCAGCAAAGATTTAACTTAGAATGGAAGGGCAGATAAAGTGTTTCCCAGATAAGGTCAAGTTAAAGGAGTTCACTATCACCAAGCCCTTATTATATGAAATGTTAAGGGGACTTATCTAAGAAAAAGAAGACAAAAAACACGTACAGTAAAATGACAGCAAACTCACAATTATTAACAACCACACCTAAAACAAAAACAAAAACAAACTAAGCAAACAAGTAGAACAGGAACAGAACCACAGAATGGAAATCACATGGAGGGTTAGCAACAGAGGAGTGGGAGGAGGAGAGAGGGGGGAAAGGTACAGAGAATAAGTAGCATAGATGGTAGGTAGAAAATAGACAGGGGAGGGTAAGAATAATATGGGAAATGTAGAAGCTAAAGAACTTATAAGTATGACACATGGACATGAACTAAAGTGGGGGAATGTGGGTGGGAGAGGATGTGCAGGGTGGAGGGGAGTGAAGGGGGAAGTGGGACAACTGTAATAGCATAATCAATGAACTATATTTAAAAAATTAAATAAAAAGATGTAAAAAAAGTAGCAGAATTAGGGAACAAATTCAGTTCACAAGTGAAAAGCAAAACTTTGAAGACAGTTAACTGTACTGGAGTCCAGTATCCACAGTTGGGTATTGTTATTTCCATTGAAACACAATTTCTGTCCCTGAAATTACCCTCATTTTCATCAAAGAGACTCCATTAAGTCCAGTTTCAATTTGGTCTGACTATTTCCCTAAAGACAACAAGAACAGCAATTGATTACATAGGCTCTTTTAATTCTGTTTTGCTGGAATCTTAAAAGGAATTTTAGGTTGGATTTCAGTCAGCCCCTCAGGGCAAAGAAGCTAAGTTACACGGTCGCCATTAAGCTTTGCTTGCAATACCTATAGGTTTGGGTAAACTTGAGTTCTTGAGTTCCCCCAAAATGTCTTAAGGTTCCTTTCTTGCCATCTTTTAAGAAACTTCATTCCTTACCTGGAAAGATTGCCATGAACAACATGACCATGCAAGGTACCAGGCTATTTCCTCAATGAGCTATTAGCTTTGGCTTCCTTCTTTTATTAACATCTAGCTACCTATACTAACATAGTCACTTGGCATTCTTGGGACAAAACTCTGTGTGTAGTCCAAAGTAAGGTGTATCCCCTTACCTAGTGTACAAGATAATACAGCCTTAGCTCTGATTTCACTTATTTCTTACAAGACCACAGAAGCAATTAATAGTTTTTTTATTCTGAGTCATTGGGAGTGGCTCCTTAGACAGGGCCTCTCACCTGCATCTCAGCTTCCTTCTGCCTAACAGATGAGAATATAGTTCCTTTATTTTCCACAAAGCTGTACTACAGATCTTTATCTGTCATCTCTTCCTCCTTCTTACCCTCCAATTCAATGTCTTCCTTAACTTTGGAAATCGCTATTTTTCAGAGGAAAGGTTTTCATGTATAAGGTAAGGCAGAGAGAAACATCTTTCATTGGTCCTAGCTGAGCCAAAGAAAAATCATGTCTGTCCTTACTCCTATAAAGCCATCCCGAAGAAGTGTCTGTAGAGCAAGGGTGTCAAACTCATTTTCATTGGGAGCCACATCAGCCTTTTGGTTGCCTTCAAAGGACCAAATACAATTTTAGGAGTTAAATAAATGTAACTACTCCTTAACAGATAAGTCAGAGCTCAGCACTGCTGCTGGAACTACATAAATGTAACTACTCCTTAACAGATAAATGAGAGCTCAGCACTGCCGCTGGGTAGAAACAAGGTGCTGGGCCAAATAAAACAAGGTGGAGGGCCATATTTAGCCTGTGGACCTTGTGTTTGCCACCTATGCTGTAGAGCATGGCTGCAGAAAGGGAGCATTAGGTGACAATGTGGCCATTTTTAATCCCTCAGCCTCCAGGTGGGACTGGAATGGCATTCTTTAGTAGCCAAAGTTAGAAAAGGGCCTGTCAGATGCCAGGGCCTGTCAGATGCCAGGGCCAGAGGCACTCACAGATCCAGAAGCATGCAGGAATCCAAGTTCCCAGTGTTCCAAGGAGTCAGGATGGGCTGGAGGGGCAGAGCTAGGAGATATGATCTTGGGAGTTGAGATCAGCTGAGAATGGCTGTAGAGGGGCGGATGGTTCAAGCATTCCCAAAGCTTGTCTATCCCTGAGCTGTCCAGTAAGACAGAGTAAGTCAAGGATTTGTTTTAAAGAATGAGTCACTGAATCTCTCAAGTAGTCACCTAGGTTGTCTTCATAATCTCAAATTTCATTTATCAGTCTTTACAGTTACAGAACTGAATCCATACCTTAATGGAATTTTCCTCAGCACCAATCTATACTTTTAAGGTTATAATCATATATGTCAGCTATACCTCAATAAAAATTAAATTAAAGTAGACATATATAAAAAATGATAATCAAATGCCAGTCTCACTGCTACTCTCCATCTTCCCATTACAACATATTTAATCTTTCCTCTAGCCTCATCATCCTGCCCGTGCTCTTACTTCCAAGTTGGTTTCTTGGACTGACCGTCTATGATCCCACAATAAGTTTCAAATTACTAGATAGAATTTGAGATAAATTTATGTGGCATGTATTTCAATATATGAGTATCAGTCACCTTTCTACAGATATGCTAGATCACCTACAGAAGTTACCCCCCAAAACATAAGGAGATAGAATAACTTCTCCCTTGCATTTATGCCCAGTATAAACTATTTCTCAACCTTTTTATGGTTAGGAAAAATTATGCATGATTGTTCAATTTAATCCATCTTGAATAGATCCTAAAGATGTCATAGAACAGCCCTGGCTGATATGGTTCAGTGAATTGAGCACCGGCCTGCAAACCAAAGGGTCAATGGTTTGATTCCCAGTCAGGGCACATGCCTGGATTGTAGGCCAGGTCCCCAGTAGGGGGCACATGAGAAGCAACCACACATTGATGTTTCTATCTCTTTCTTTCTCCTCTCTCTAAAATAAATAAAATCTTTAAAAAAATTTTTTTTAATGTCCTAAGACATTTATTGAATTTCTTTTTAAAATAAAGTATATTAAAATTAATATGATTATAAGTTTATTATATCTCCTGGAGCTAGACTCAGAAATAGAATTGGGAACTTCCCAAGGACTATGGCCTCAGGCCCTCTTCCTGTCTGACTAGGTGACTGCTGGCAGGCATATCTGTGCTCTGATCCTCTTCCTCTCTTAATACAGTAAGGGTGTTGAATTAGATAATCCCTAAAGTCTTTTTCACAACTAACATTTTGTGATTCAATAAGCAAAATAATTGCCCTACAAAAAGTTAATGTACCCTAAACAGGGTTGTCAGATAAAATACAAGAGGCCCAGAATGCCACTCCTTGTCATCTTATTTTTGAAAGTCGATTTCACCACTTCCCTATTGTGAGCCACCTTGTCTTCTGTCCTTAGCCTGAAACAGGTTGTAATGTCAACTTGTTGCTTCATCCATTGCCTTAGCTACAAAATAAATTCCCAAAATTTAGAGAGGATAGTTTAGAAATTAGAGAAAATAATAAACAATGATCTTTTTCCTAGAACTAGCTGCCAGGACTACACCTCAACATGTTATTTACAGCCTCATTACTGACATTTCATCAGTAATACTGACCTATGCTACGTAAGTTATTATACGCATAGCATGCTTTAGTGGAAATTTTCATTAACCCCTCTGTTCTTGTTTTATTTTGGGGAGTTCTTACCATATGTTTGTTGAGTATTCCCTTAACATTCAAACAAACACAAAAACCTCCACTTAACTCTCCTCTGGCCCATTACCACCCTACTTCTCTGTCTTCTTTGATAATCTTACATTATCTTTACACACCATCTACACACACTTACCCCTTTATTCACTCCCCAATGTAGTAAAATCTAGCTTGCCCATCTTTTCTCTTCCTTCTGCCATTGAAATTCCTCTTCCTCAGGGTTACTGGTAACTTCCAAATTGTAGGATAAATCAGATAGTTTTCAGTCCAAACCTTACTGGCCCTCTTAGCAGCTCTGGTCAGTGTTGACCATTCTCCCCACTTCTGAAAACTACTTCCAGCATTCATAACAATACTCGGCCCTAACTGTCCTCCGACCTCCTTACTTCCCTGGCCACTTAGTGCCAGTCATCCTCAGCCACTCTTGTTCAAATACCTGGTCCTTAAATATTACTGGTTTTATATCAAGTCCATTTCGACTTTTCTTTACTCTCCCTAAGCCAATGGTTCTCAATGTTTGATGCACATTCTGCACTTGTGAGGCTGCTTGCAAAAACACCTGTACGCCACTCAGCCAAGTTCACGTGGAAGTCAGGAGGAAACAGAGAACTCATGATAGGCACCTGGCTTTCAGTTTGTTTGTTTATTAATTTTGAAATGTGTTTATTCATTTACTCTTCATTCAACACTCATTTTTTTAGCATATGCTAAAAAATTAGCATATGCTGAGGTCTTGACCTCAGAGAGCTTACATGCTAGTAGAGAAGGCCAACAAACCAACTAATGATATGAGGGCAGAACAGAAGGGCTACTCCAAAGGCCAGCCCACAAACACTGCCCTGGACTCTCACGCAGGAGTCAGGAAAGGTGCCACAGCCAGGTTACTGTGATCTGAATCTTGAAGGACAAGTAGGAGGTAGCTACATGCATTCTATACACAGTGGTGCTTCTGGATAGCTGGAGAACAACATGCTTTAGGGAATGTGATAGAAGAAGCCCTTAGCTAGCTAGGCAGGTGCAGATTATGAAGACTGTGTGTTAGGTTAAGGTTAAAAACTTTCAACAATTTTTTTAAACTGAGGAGCTTTAAAATATATTAAACCAGGCAATGACTTAATCTAATTTGCATTTTAGAAAGCTCTCTCTGACAACATTCTAGATAGCAGCTTGGAAGGAAGGGTCTAGACTTGGTACACTGGAACCAGTTAGCATAAGCAGGCAAGAAATACAAGTGACTCTTGAACAATATGGGTTTGGAGTTCACAGGTCTACATATATGCAGATTTTTTTCAATAAATATACAGTTGGCCCTCATATCCACCAAGTTTGCATCCATAGATTCAACCAAACACAGATGGAAGAAAGTATTTTTCATTTCGCACCTGGGAATCCACAGGTATGGAAGGCCAACTATATGCATTGTTCTGTACCTTCTACACCATTTTACATGAAACTGGAGCATCCACAGATGTTGGTATCAGCTGGGGTCCTGGAACCCATCCCCCACTGATACTGAGGGATGACTTAGTTTTGGAACAGTCAAAACTTACACTCGAATTTTAGCCTGTGTGAGGAGTCAGTCCCCCTACCTCTACTTTTTCAAGGATCAACTGTGTCAGAGTCAGAAATAAAGCAGTGGCAGAGGAGACAGAGAGAGGAGATGGTTTCTAGTGCTGTCACAGAAGTAGTGTTTCTAGGACTTGATGACAAATTGGCTGTTAAAGATCAGAGAGAGAGGAGGCCAAAGGGGGATCCCACTGTGTGGATTTAGTGACTGAGTATATACATCACCTCCACTAAGACTCATCTTCTCACCCTCCCTGTCAGACTGGACGTCAAAAATTTTACCCTACTAAAAGGGGAAAAGAACTAGTTTGGAAGGCCTGAATTTTCCCTTCTGCCCTACTGCAAAACTGAGCCATTGAACACCTGTTGGGACAAGGGTGTTAGAGCTATGACCAGAGCATCTGTGCAAAAGGAGGACCCCAGGTCTTAGCAGCTAGTGACAGGCTCATACTCTCACTAACGAAGTGGTGGCCCCTATTGGTGACACCTAGGCACTCAAAGGGCATGGCTTAAAGTCCCAGCCACCAGGGCTGCTATGCTGGGCTCAGTCAGGAAAGGTGTTTGTAAGTGTTGCAAAGCAGCCCATCATAAATGGAGGGCCAAGGCTATTGTCAGAGAGCTAGTGTCAACTGTCAAGTCTGAAGTCCAGACAGGTTAGAAATAGGAGATCAAGAGCAAGGCTAGATGTGATGAGCTTGGAACATGGGTCAAGACACGCAGTGAGGATATGAGGCCAAGAGAGAAAAAAAGCCACACTCCTCTTGCACAACTCTGTTGGAAAACCTTGCTGCAAAACATTTCACTTTACATTCATTAATACAAGCTAGATTTTTTTATGGTTTCAATGCTCATTTTATCTGTGTTTAGAGCCTTTGTGTAAGGCATAAGATTAGGCTTGTTGGCATCAAAAGTACTGTGTCTTCTAGATGGATGCATAATAATACAAAGATCTTTTGCCTAAGAGACCAGTGAAACCTACATAGGATGGTCTCAGGCTCAGCATTATTCTTTAACACATTCATGTATATTTCTAACTTTTAAACTTTCATTTACATCTCTTTTATTTTGCTGCATTTCCCAAGAGAGGATTTTCTATAAGTTTTTAAAGTTATTGCTATCAAACCTAAATTTAGTTTCTGTTGTATCTCTTTGCCCTCTAGTTTGTCATATCAGACAGATATGTCTGCTGGCAGTGCAGGGACTTCAGCAACACTGGCCAGTGAGTCAGACAGCAGATTAGAGCAGCCTGACGATGAGGTAAATGCAGGTGTGAATTGGGCTTGTGTCTGTTTCCAAGGAGGCCCAATGTAGTGGGTAAGATACTGCAGCAACAGTGTCTACCTCCAGAGAAGGTCAAAGTCAGGCAAGTGGCCCTGAGGTGATTGTGAGTTGACCTTGTTTGGAGCTAGACCATAGCCAGCATCTAGGACAGGAAACTGGGACAAGTCACCAGCTTTTATCATGTGGTTTCACCAGACCCTCATGAGGTCCTGACAAAGTGTGCTGGCTCTACTTTCAGTAGAGAAGCAGCACATGGACCTGGAAAAAACAGGCTGTTGAGGAAAAGACTGGAGCTTGATGCCCACGCAGATGCTTAAGAGTCATCACTGGCCCTTTGGATGCCAGGTCTAAATTAGGTCTTCACATTGGTAATTCCTGTGAAGGGTCATAGGCTGTTCCTAGGGAGGGTCCCCTCACATGCTGCCTGCCTGGGTCCTTGTTAACTCCACACACAAAGGGGCAGGGGTCTTATGAGGCTGGGGAAGGAGAGGGTTGGTACAGATAGATTCACCTTTATTACCTAGAGAGCATGGCTGGTTTTCAACCCACAATTCTATGGGCAGGGTTTGTTCACCTCAGGTAATGTATGGATCTTTTTTCTTCCTAATTTAATTTTTTGTTCATATTTAGCTTACATACAGTATTGGGTCCTGTTTGAAAGAAAAAATTCAGGTACTTTGAGAAGACTGTGTTCAACAGACTGGTGTCACTGTTTGTGTACTTTCATAAAGCCTCTATTAATTCTCCCTGAAAAGGGGTGGTATTTTCATCCTTTTCTTGAGTAACCTCTTTTAGTTTGTCATAATTAATAGGCTTAATAGCATATACTTATTTATCCCTTCTATAAAACAAGTAGCCATATGGGTCCAGCAGTCCCTTCCCTCTTGTCCTTCATCTGTCTCAGTTTGATGGACTCAATTAGGGTCCTGATGTAGGAATGCATCTCCCCCTGGTCCATATACATGTAATGTTGAGCATGATGACCACCTAACTCATCAGCATAAGCCCTTGCGGTTCCTAATGTGTATTATTTTTTTTTAATCTACAGTGTAGCAGTGGGAGAGAACAATCTGTAAATTATTCTAAATTAGGTCATAAATCAGTATTCAGTGATTAAACCTCTCTGTGAATTTGCTAAGGTCTTTGGAAAACTGACTGAGTTTTTATTTGCAAAGGGCCAAGTCAGACGTAGAAAAGGGAGCACATACCTGAATAATCTCCTCACCAGGCTCCCAATTTGCCACTTTCCTCAGAGGTAACACGTTAGGGTTTGGGTGATAGTTCTGTTCCTGGAGTGGTAGGACTGTAAGCAGGGGCAGGTGCCAGCAGTTCTGAGCAGAAGAGGGATTAAAGAGTGGCTGCTGCCCTTTGAGGGGCGGCAGGGGAGTAAGCTAGGAAGCAGGCTGTTCCACCCTCAAATCAGTTTTCTTTGATCCTCTAGAGACAGAAGAGGCATCTTGCCAGGACTATGAGGTGTCCTCTAAATCATCTGACATTGTGGCTTCGCACATCCTACAGGATTCCCTTAAATCTCTATCTTGGTGTAAAGGGCCATAAACGTCTAAATATAAAGTATTTTACTCCATTTGCCTTCATTTTTGCAAAGCAAATCTAATTGGAGAATAGTGTTATAATTCAGAGATTCATTTTCAGGCAGAGACTACAGCCATGGTGAGCAGGAAGCAGTTACTGAAGACATAACCTCACCCTCATCACCCCAGAAACATTTCAGGGATGGAAGTCTTTAAGGAGGGAATGAGGTAGGATAGTAAAAAGCTAGGAAAATTCCTGGGAAAGTGGAGTGGAGAAGCTGAGATAAGATAATTAAAGAAGGCCAAACCATTTTAACAACCTATAGCCAGCTAGTGAATTATAAGACCTTTTTTCCCTAACCAAGGACACTTGAGAGCAAATGGTTTACACCTCTTCTCCCTGACCAGAGAATATACAACTTAAATCACCCTGGCTGGGGACATAGAGGACAGACCCCTCAACAGTAGGTGCTGTTGTCATCAAGACCTAGCCAACCCACAGGAATTCAAGGCCCCAACAATGTGGCTTCCTGTCTTGTCTTGCTTCTTGGCTTATGGCAGTGTTTCAGATGCTTGCCAAAATCAGGGATGAACCTCTTCTCTGAATTAACCCTAGTTTGTTAAGGAAGGAAGGAAGGAAGGAAGGAAGGCTGGCCTGCCCATGTAGCAGAAATTTCAGGCACCTTTCTACTGCCCCTTTCTCTATGCTGCTCAGGAGGCTCCTTCTCAGTCTTCATGTGTCCACAAATATTTATGAACCTACTCCCACCACCATTCTCTGTCAAGAGTGGGGTAAGGAGGAGGGGTTTGGATACAGGCATCTGCCTCTTAATGAACCACCTCTTTTGAGGCTACTGGAGACAAGCAGAGCTGGATGACTTTTTGGAAGTGAGTTTAGTGAACGGATTCTTTTCTGTTTTTCAGCAGCCACAGAAGACAGCAAATTGGCAATTTTTGCAAAAAGATTCTTCACATAAACTTTGCAAACTCTATAGAATTTATTTCTGCAGTAATATGAAATGCATCTATCCAAGAAGAGTGGGCACAGGTAGTATAACTGATTTCAGTATAATACCAAACAGCCATGATTTGAAAGTTCCTTTTATGTCCTACGAGAAAGGAAAAATCCATTTTATGCTTAGGGTTGGAAGCTTTAAGCCTTATGGGGACGAGGGTCTCTGGAGACATTTGGTATTTGGGCTCCTAAACTGCTTGAGGATGGGGCCCTTCTTAGAGTAGATGCCAAAAAAAAAAAAAAAAAAAAAAGATTGCTTTTTATACATGCACTTCTTTTTTCATCCATCTTTTTCTGTCTTTTCCCTTCTCCTTTACTTCTTTTGCCCAAATATTTCTTTTCCTTACTGTTTATCTTAAGCTAGTCATCATGACCCTGAGGCAGGTCCAGAAATTGCCCGCTCTGCTTTAGAAACAGCTTCATCATTCCTTCAGCATCTAACTCCTTCTAGCTCTTGTGGCTCTAGCTGCGCTCACAGCCCAGCTCCTGGGACCCGGAGTTACCCGCCGCAGGCCCACGGGCGGGAGGGAGTGTGCACCGGAGGCCCTCTGGGACTGCCAAGCCCCAGGCACCAGGTCCCAGACCATCCTCCTGTTCCCCTCCCGATTTGGTTCAGTGAACTCAAATGACCTTTGCCCGCCTGGGATAACAAAGGAAGTGATCAAGTTTAGAAATGTGCCTGAGGTGGTGGGGGAGGGACTGGCCGCACCTTCCAGCTGGGCTGCGCCAGCCACGAGACCAAATTAGGATGTGCGCGCAGCCTCCGTCTGTGCAAAGGTTCAGAGGGCCGTGTGCAAGAGTGGAGCTCGGTTTCCAGAGAGTGGCGCTTGCCCAAGCCTGGCGGCCTTGCGGCAGCGCCTCTTCCTGCCCGGCTGTGGTGAGCAGGGCGGGCCGGACCGGGGCTTTCCCCCATGGGGAACATAGAGGAGGGGTCTTTCCTCGCCAGCAGGGCCTGTGGCCATGGGAACTGATCCCCGCAGACTTTCACCCAAGCCTCTCCATAACTGCACTGGCTCCATCCTAAACAAGCCCGCCGGGGCGAGTCATTCGAACATGCAGACAAGATCCTCACTTGAGCCGGTCGGAAAACAAACGTTGTGTTTATGAGCCCTGGGCTGAGAGATCTGGCCGGTTTACTGCACGCAAAGGTCTGAAGCTGGCCAGGTTCAGGACGCTGCCCAGCGGTGTTTTAACGCTGTGTTCGCCAAATACACCCCAGGGGAGGGGTTGTGCACACCACAGTTATCGGACCACAAGCGAGAGTCAGCTTCCTCTGTGGTGTTTGATGGCTTCCAGAACACCTCGTTCTCCTCAGAGGTCTTCAGAACCCAGCGCAGTGCCATTGTCTTCCTAAGGTGCTTCATGAGCTTCAGCAACTCCAGCCTGATGGCTGGGCGGTGAGCAAGGGATGCCGCAACCGCCAGGCCCTGTTTCCTTCTGCCCTCGCCCCTCTCCTACTGTGAGCCCCTTCTCACTCTCACTCCACAGCGAAGCAAACCGCACCCGGGCTGAAGCCTCCTGAGGCTGTGGGTCGAGATTCCAGGCCCTCAGTCCCAGGCGGGGAGCCAGTGTGTGCTGGGCCCGGTGGGTTGGAAGAGTGATGTCGTGTTCTCTCAGAGCCCGCCCCGGGGTGGGGGGTGTGCCGCTCCGGATGCCTCCTCGGCCGTGGGCAGGGCTGTGCAGTGGGGGGCGGGGGGAGGGGCGGCCCACAGCGCACCCCTTGCTCTCTGCCCTAGGTGTTCTCTGCCATGGCTCAGAGGCTCAGGTGCCCAAGCCTGCTCTCCCTAAAGTATTGGAGAGTTAGCATCCCACGGAGGTAAACACTTTCCTCTTTCACCTCCTGGTCAGACGAGCTTCCATACAGCATTTCAGACAGTCCCAGATGAGGCGTCAGGTGGATAAGTCATCCTGTGTGAGCCTCCCTCCCTCTACCACTCTCTCCTGCTTCCCAGGGGCATACACCCCAATCCAGTGCACGTGTGTTCTAGGCTCTGCTCTGGAGGGGCGGCGGGAGGGGGGGACCTAGAGTAGGATATCTGCAGACTTGGATTCATTCAGAGCCCTTTATTTAGAAGTTCTCTCACAACTTATTTTACTTTCAAAATTCAGTTCCTCTGAGTACATTTCTATCCGTTTTATATGTCTCATTATTTTAGACTGAGAAGTCAAAAGCAAAATTAGACTTGAGTAACTTGAGGGGGTTTTCTGTTTTGTTTTGCATTAACATTCCTTACTTTGGGGATATCTATACTTTCTTTGAACATGTGGCACTCATATTTTGCTTTGAATATGCCCCTGATACTGTTGTTATCTTTAGCATTTTCATAAGCTGCAAAAGAGGAAGTTAGAGAGATTGCTCCCTGGAGGCAGAACCAAACTGGGGGCCTTCTTCCGCTTTTAGTCACAGAGAAAAGTGATGTTTCTGCTGGAGCTGACTGAGACTTGAAGGCTTCTCTAATTATTTCCTTAGTGTAAATTTCGAGAAAGTGAAAGTCAAAGGGCACAAATAATTGCATATAACCAAATTGCCATCTCATTGAGATGTAGCAATTTAAACTCACAGCAACATCCCTGGCCTGTAGCTCAGTGGGTTAGAGCATTGTTGACATATGCCAAGGTTGTGGATTTGATTCCCTGGTCAGGGTACATACAAGAAAACCAATGAATCCATAAGTAAATGGGACAATAAATCTATGTCTCTCTCTCTCTTTCTCCTTTCCTCTCTCTCTTTCTCTCCAAAAAATCGATCAATACCCTGGCGGGTGTGGCTCAGTAGACTGAGTGCTGGCCTGTGAACCAAACGGTTGCTGGTTTGATTCCCAGTCAGGGCACATGCCTGGGTTTGGGCCAGGTTCCCAGTGGGGGGCATGTGAGAGGCAACCAGACCTCTCTCACATATTGATGTTTCTCTCCCTCTCTTTCTCCCTGCCTTCCCCTCTCTCTAAAAGTAAATAAATACAATAAATCTTTTTAAAAATCAATCAATAAAAATTTTTAAAAAACTCACACCAATAGTATAGAACAGCACCTTTCCCTGTGCCCTTCTCCACACAGATGTCCTGCTTTAATTTAGCATTTCTTTGATTCTTAGTGAAAATTGGAAGAATATATGCTAGCAGCTTACATTTCTTGCTTTGTAAAATACCTGTTTCTTTAAACAATCTTTAATAGACCTTTTTAATGTTTTAAACAGTTCCTAGTTCTCTATTGCTGGCTTCTTAACAGGATACACCACCTGATTGATTATAGACGTAGAGTGAATGAAAGCTTTATGGAAAGACCTTGTGTCTGTAAATTAGAAAGTAGGTACAAGGTATGACTTTCCATATATTCAGAGATTTCGTTTTATCATTTCCGAGCTGAGAGTGCTCTGTAGACTGGAATTGTCCTGAGACGAGACAGGCACATCAAGTAAGCACCATACCACTCACTGCCTGCTTCAATCCCTGATTTTCCTGGTCCTCAGTGCTTCAGGTGTCATCTCTACTTTAGCTGGTCAAAATGTCTTTCAGCTTACTATATCAGTCTGTTTCAGCCAGAAAGGGTTGCTCAGCTTTACATCTTAAGAGACTTACCCAGGCATGTCAGCATCTGAGAGATTGCCATACTCTTTCATTCCAGTTGCAGTAAAAACCATGAAGGACCTTGCTAATAAAGAAAGACTCTAGGAACTCTAAACTCTGTAACTTTATTGCCGTTCCCAGTAGGCCTGTACAGATCTGGGAAAGTAACAAGCTGCAAAGTAGCTGCTTTAGAATACCTGTCCCTCGCTGAAGCAAGACCAGTTGCATGGTTTACATATCAAGTCCATGTGACTATTGTTGGTATTTTCAATTTCCAAAATGATGCCTTGATACATTTCTGTGGACTTCTGCACCAGGAGGATATATGTAGCTGTTTTCACACCAAGGTATTTTCCCTGATTGCTGTATCTGTTTTTCCTTCAACAGTCAAGCTCAGCAGGTCATGTGCTACATACCATATTTAGGTCTATTTCCAGGGAACAAAGCTGGACTGTACTGGACTGTACTCTTTCCCTACCTATTCCCCACCAGCTGAGCTGTCTGTCCTGCTTACTGCAGAAGCAGTATGAGAACCACACAGAGCGGCTAACAAGATATTGCTTTGAAAAGTCTAAAGCTGCCCTCTGCTGAAGACGCCCTAGGGGCTTGGTAGAGATAGCAGTGAAGCAATAGAAATAACTATATTATTTAGTGTCATGTCATTTTCCTGCTGAAAAACCTTCAGTGACTCTCCTTTGACCAAAGTCCTAAGAGGGTCAGTTAATGGCCTTTGTCTGTAGAGAGGTGATAGCAGCCTGCCAGATGGGAAGCAGGGAGCCTATGCCCTTGAGGCACATTGTGGGGGTGGCCACAGGACCTGAGCCAAAGAAGGATGGGTATCTATTTATAATACCTTCCAAAAGGGGTTCAAATTGAGGCCTTGGCCTCATATCAGGTGAGGTCATAGATTCATACACCAAAAAGCAACAGAGGAAGAGATAGGTCTGTGATATATTAATGGAGATGCAGATACCGTGCAGATTAACTGGCAGAGGCCTCTGTGCCTGAGACATGTGACTTGCTGTGGCCTCATTGGAGGTGCCAGCTCCCTGGTGATAAAATATCTTGGCTTTGCAGTCACAAACCCTGGATTCAAATCCAACTTTAACAGGCTTTCAAACAAGCTACTTAACTTTATCTGTCAAGGCTCCTTAAAGGTGTTCATGAAGTTAAATGAAGTAACAGATTTTTGCACTTTTTCAATGAAAGCACTATTACTATTTTATAAACATAAATATCATTCTGCCTTTGTGTCAGGTTTGAGGTTAAATCTGTCTCCCCAACATGTAGACAAAGCCTGATCTGTTTGATGTCTTTTTTCCCCCTCAACAATGACCCCAAAGCTCCCAAAGTGTGTTGTGTGGAATTGTCCATCAATATCTAGTGGTGTCATGTTTCTAAATTTTACCTCTTTCAATAGAAACCTCCATATTAAGGGTAGCCCCAGCCACCCCCTACATTCCTGTCAGGAGACTGGCACACACCCAGCAGAGCTTAGGGAGAAGTTGCCACCAATGAGAAATGGTGCTCAAGTTGTGCTTCTTCCTTCCAGGGACTTCCCAGATGACCCAGGTGTGCAGTGGGACACAGAGAGTGTGGCCGGCGTCCTGCTCCAGCACATAGAAGTGAATAACATCAACCTGGTAAGGGGACCCGCTTACAGAAGGCAAAGCTGGGCCCAGTCCCACCTTTCCTGTGGCTGCTCTCCCATGTGCAGCCCTCCTCCAGGGCCATGCTGAAAGGAGGCCAGAGCCTCCTGATGACAGCACACCTTTTGTGAGGCTGAGTAACTGTGGTGGCAGCACTCAGAAGCACAGGTTTTTTCCAATGTGTCCTCTTTTCCTTCTCCCACCCCCACCTCTGTCCCACCACCTAAAAACTCCTGGACTCTGTGCTGTAACTCTCATTTGTACAGAACTTCACCTTTCACCAAGCATTTTCACAGTTATATCGTTTTAACTTTAGAGGTAAATGTTGTAATTCTCATTTTATATCAAGGAAATTGAGGTTTCCAGAGGTCAAGCAGCTAGCCTGAGTTCGGCAAGTGGTGAAACTAGGATTTTAAACCTCAGTTCCAAAAATCACAAGGATAAATTCATACCCCCTACAGGGAAAACATCTGGGTCACAGTTAGGGCAGCAGTGGAGGTTCAAGTTACTTGCAGAGGTGGACAAGTCCAGGAAAGCCCCTCTCAGCTCTCCTAGGACCCACAGCAGTGGCCTTGCCACTGGTCAATTTTAAGCCTGCCTAGGAGGCTTGCTGTTCACTTCTAAAACAACAGTAATCTTTCATGAGATAATACCTAAAATTTGACCATTTAAAGCCCCAATCATATAAAAATTGGATATTGATAAATCCTCATTAAAAGATGAATCCTTCTGGCAGAGAAACATGTTAGGCTTTTACCAATGATGAATTTGTGGAGTGAATTGATTTATTAGACTTTTCATAAGAACAGATTTTCATTGACTTATTAGACCATCTTTGTTTTCTAATGACAGAAGAGCACCTAACTGGCTCACTCCAAATCACATGCAAGTGGTGATGCAGGTGGACCCATGACCTGTCAGGGCTCATCTCTTTCTTACTCTGTGCATTGACTTTATTTTTTTTTCCTCTGGCTGGAAAAATGGTCACCAACAGCTTGCAGGTCCACACCTCCTACCTATACCTTACCAGGGAGTCTGAGTGTGAAAAATGGAGGGTTCTGTCCATCAGTGCAGGGGTCACACTCCCTGCCCATTGACTGTGCCAGATGTTTAAAAAGCTGTTTAACATACACTGCTGTTATTAGGGAAACTCAAATTCTCACAGTGCACTGGGACTAACTTCCCTGTGCTGCATTTCATGCAGTAGTAGAAGCGTAGGGCCCTTCTGACCCTGCGGCCAGTGTGGGCCTGAGTGGCCACAATGAGCTAAGTATGGGTTTTCTTTCACACAGACCCATGGTCCCTGCACGAGGAGGGTTAATACTGGGCAGACGGGAAGTCACTCCATGGCAGTGTCCTGTACCAGGCTGAGTATACAAAGCTTGGAAGGGTCCCAGTGCCACATCCAGACTGGAAGTGTCAACTGCACAATCAGAGAAGATGAAGCACCAATAGGGAAGCATAGACAGATGTGTGGAACACAGAGATAAGTTCATGGGAAGGTGGTTTCTCACCTGGGCTGTGCTGGGAAAATGCCAAAAGCTTTCCTTTGTCCCAGGCCAAAGCTGGCTCTGCAGCCATTAGAACAGTGTGATGGAAGAAATCTGAGCTCTGTTTGGCCCCAGCTCTGTTGGGTGCTGAGCTGTCTGTCCTACTCCCTGTGACAGCATTGAGAGAACCCCATAGAACAGCTGACAGGACAGAGCTTTGGAAAGCACACCTCTGCCCTCTACTGAAAACAGTCTGGGTGCAGGATCCAACCCCTCCCTGTATCTTTCATTCAACAAATATTTATTGAGCACCTGCTATATGATATTCACTATCTGTTGTGAACAGGGGTTGCAGCAACAAGCCAGATACACCTAGTTCCTGCTCCCTTAGGACAGGATGTCTCAATAGTGGCATTATTGACCTTTGGGGCGGGATAATTTTTTGCCCTAGGGGCTGTCCTGGGCATTGTAGGGTGTTTAGCAGCATCTCTAGACTGGGTCCACTAAATATGTCCCCCTCTACTCAGTAGCAACCCCCCATCATTCATCACAATAAAAATGTCCCTAGACATTGCCAAATGTCCCTGGGAAAAAAACTCCCCCCAGGTGAGAACCACTGTTTTTGAGAAACCAGAGCAGTCCCACTATTGTCTCTTGTTTGTTGGGGACTGGGTCAGATTTTGTTTGAACAAAGATTTCTGCAACTTCTACCCCCAAAGAGGGGTAGAAGATGGAGTCTATAAAGAACTACAGGAGCAATGCACGAGTCTGCAAATGTCCAGGGAGCTGGACACAACTCAGCTCAGCCCTCCTTGCAACGGAAAGAAAAGGGGGACTTTAAGAAGATGTGGACAGCTTGCTTTATGAATCACAAAATGGTCAATTTTTAGAAAAAGACCTATGTCTTTTTTACAGAAATTCTGCAGTTTTGGATACAGCCCAAATTGTGATTTGTTAATCATTTTTAATTCTATGTCTTCACTGATTTTCTTATCTATATGTCCTATCATTTATTGAAAGGGGAGACAAGAAAGTGACTTCAGAGAAAATATTTCAAGGTCTATAGCTGGTAATCTTCCAGAATGAGAAAGACCTTAACCTACCATTTCAAGAAGCCCAATGAATCCCACACAGGATAAAAGGAAATCCATACATCGGTATATCATAATGAAACTGCAACATTCCAAAGAGAAAGAAAATCTTAAAGATAGCTAAAAGAAAAGTCAAATTGCCTGCAAAGGAGGAACTTTTTCTTATTCTTGATCTTTTCTCTGGTTGTTGAAATCTAGAGAAACATTTTTATAAGTTGAGGGTAAACTTGACAGTTTGGAAAGAACTAGGCTTTGTTTGAGCCTTTGAAAACAACTAAAATTCGCGCGCGCGCACACACACACACACACACACACACACACAGAAAGGTGTGAAATGAAGAGGAAACAGACCTTGGAGAATTTAAAAATGCCTAAGTCAAAATTCTCTTGTTCCCAAATCCGTTAACCTAGGGCATGCCCTTGGGCATGCCTATGATAATAACCTGGCCCCAACCTGCTGCTTTATCTGATGGCAGAGACTTAGAGCTGAGACCCTCTAGCCTTTATTGCTGTATGGTTCTAAACACCTCCACAGGCTTTATTTGATCTTCTCATACCAGTGAGCAAAGTAGGGCAGTAGGGGGTGGAGGGGGCAGGGTGTGGGGGACATGCTGCTCCAGCAGAGCTCTCTTGATAGCTGCAGGTGAAAAGAAAGAAATTGTCCCAGACACAATCTGTTGTTCTGGCAGGAGAGGGGATGGTGATTCCCTCTAGTGGAGAATACCCCAAGCCCTTCTCCAAAAATGGCTTTTATTAGGGTCAGAATGTGCAGGGGAATACAGCATACAGGCATAGCTTATCAATCAATGTCCAAAAAGCTATAGTCATAAAAAACTGACACTCTCTGTAGATAACAATTGAAGAAATGCAGAGACCCTATCAGGGGCTGTAAGACATGCTGATGCCAGGTGGTCAGTCATTAAGGCGTGTTCATGAGATAAGGAGTGAAGGAACTCCTTATCCTTTGAACTCAAACATCTGGCTTATACCAACAGGGCTATCACTAGGCAGTGCAGGCTTCAAAGAATACAATGTATATTTCAGGTCTGATTTCCCACGGGAACCCTCAGTGAGCCCTCAGTGTTAGTATTGGGTCGTGTCTGCTAATTGCTTTCCTGGTTTTCCAGGGAGACTTATTGGCAATTTCCAAGGCTTTGCTCAGCGGGGCTACAGTCTCCGAAACCACATGAAGTAGTCCCCAACAAGGCAGGTATTATATTTCTGACCTCTTAGATGAGGAAACCAAGACATTGAAAGTTGAAATAACTGCCTTGGCTGGTGTGGTTCAGTTGGTTGCATCATTCTGTACATCAATAGGTTAGGGGTTCAATTCCTGTTCAGGGCATATACCTAGGTTTCACGTTCCATCTCCGGGGTACATGTGGGAGGCAACTGGTCAATGTTTCTCTCTCATATTGATTTTTTTCTCCCCTTCTTTCTCTCTCCCTAGTATCAATAAACATATATATGTTTTTAATATTATATATTTTTTATTTTTAGAGAGAGGGTTGTGGAGGGAGAAAGAGCGGGAGAGAAACATCAATCAGTTGCCTCTTTCATATGCCACAACTGGGGACTGTCATGCAACCCAGGCATGTGCCCTGACCAGGAACTGAACTAGAGACTGTTTCTTTGCAAGACAACACTCAACCAACTGAGCCACGCTGGTGAGGGCAAACATATTTTTTTAAAAAAAAAAGAAAGTTGAAATAACTTCCAGTGGTAAAGTTCTGTGACTTGCCCGACGGGCTGGGGTTAGCTAATGTTGGAGAGAAGAGCAGCTGCAGTTTCTCCCCACACCGCCCCTCCCCACTGCGTTGCATGGAAGCATGGTATCAGTACTTGAGTTATATGGTTAACTTTTTTTGTAGACTGTATTTTTAAAATTTCTTAAAAAATTTTTAAATACAGTTGACATACAATATATCACTTTTAGGTGTACAAAGTAATACACTGCTGTTTCAGGTTCACAGAAAATATTGAGCTGAAAGTACATCTCTAACCAACCCCACCCTCCACAATTTATTACAATAAGTGAACATACATGACACATCACCATCATCCAAAGTCCATAGTTTAGGGTTCAAATTTGGTGTCGTATAACATGGGTTTTCACAAAGGTGTAAAGACCTATATTCACCATTATATTATTTGCTTTTTATAAACCTTTAACTCAGATTTTTAAAACATCCTTATGGAGAATTTTAAGCATACTAAAGTAGAGAGAATAGTTTAATGAACCTTTGTGTTCCTATCCCTCAGCCTCAATAATTAGCACACAGTCAATACTATTTTCATTTAAATACCTCCCTGCCTGCTGTGTTATTTTAAAGCAAATTCTTGCCATGGTATTTCATATTTAAATACAAATTTAAGTATGCATTAGTATGCAATTCTATTTATTTTTAGACAGAGGGGAAGGGAAGGAGAAAAAGAAGGAGTGAAACATCAATGTGTGGTTGCCTCTCACACACCCCCTACTGGGGAGCTGGCCTGCAACCCAGGCATGTGCCCTGACTGGGAGTCGAACCAGCAACCCTTTGGTTTGCAGGCTGGTGCTCAATCTATTGAGCCATACCAATCAGGGAAAGTATGCTGTTCTAAAAGACATTGAATCTTTTATTAACATAACTATAATATTGTTATCACACCTAAAAATTAATTAATATCAATGTTTTGCATTTCCAATGCTCTGATGTCATAAATGTGTTTTATTTTGTTTTTATTCTTGCAGCTTGTTTGAATCAGGATCAGTTGATAGGACATTAAATTTTCTTTTAATCTATAGCCCAAGCCTCCAGCCCATGTTCAATAAAAGTTAGCTGCTCAGAATTTTCTGTAAAGGAAGTCAACATGTTTTACAGTCTAGTATAGAAAGACCAGCAGTGAATCCCTTCCCAGCCTCCTCCAAGCCTGGTTCTGGGCCCCTTCGTCCATGCTGTGTGGTCACCTTCATTCCTTGGGGATAGCTTGCCTCTTTCCATCACCCTTAGCCAACCACTACTATTCCTTTTTCTGAGTCCTTGATTTCTTTAAAATATTTATTTTATTATTCAAACTATCCTTTTAATATTATTTTTTTAATTGTTCCCTGGGCTTTTTTAAAATCCACGTGTGTAGAAATGAAATGCTGGAACCTAGACTAAGCTTTTAGTTGATAAGCAAATCTATATTTGTGAACATGGCAGCAGAGACAGTCTATGAATAAACACATTTCTTCTGTAAATTTAATCTCAGGATGTGGTGGAAATTGTCCCCTAAAGCTTTTGTGCCCTCAGTAAGGCACAAGGAAAAGAGACCCAGTTAATCAGGTAGCAATTCCGTGAACAAAGTTCACATGGCAGCCAGCCAGGAAAAGTAAATGTGCTCATCACTGGCTAGGCAGATAAGAAACAGAGATATTCTGAGCCCAGGGTTCTACCAAGGCCAAATTCCACTCTACTCCACCAGTAAGGAACAAGAATAAACAGGAAAATCCCGCAACGGAAAAGTCTCCCTACAATCGGCCAAACCGATAGTTGCACACCATTGATCTGAGCCAAAGTCAGTTCATGTGAACTCAAAATGTGAAAGGTTTCATGTCTCTGCCCTCTTCTCTCCTTCCTCAAGGTATGGGGGGACAGCTGGCCTGGAGCCAGGCCTTAGTGGAGCCCCATGTTTCCCTGCAGGTGGTGACCTTCGATGCAGGGGGCATCAGTGGGCACAGCAACCACGTGGCTCTGCACACAGCTATGAGGTACAGTTGGGGTGGTCGAGGTGGCAGGGTCTTGCTCGTTTGCTCAGGGGCAGGTGGTTTCAAATGCGCTGCCCCCTCAGTATCTGAGCCCCAGGAAACTTTATTATCAGATAGCCAGTGTTGCTCATGATGCTCATTGCACCTCACTACATCCTCCCCATGAGAACTCTCTCTCCAGTCTCCTAAACAGCTGAGAATTTGTGTTTTTTACCCCAGGGACACAGCAAAGGAGTAACTGATTTAATTCTTTCTTTGCTTTGGCCACAAAGCTATAGGGCCAAATTTGCTACCCTTCGTAGCAAGTGTAAGGGACTTTAGGGATTGAGCTTTGTGAACCAATGTGTCTCTTGGCTCCATCTTCTTTTTCCTCCCCTGATTCTCATTTATTTTGTTATCATCTGTTGTATACTTTATACACTGTCACAAATCTTTCTTTGGAGAAGAATATACATACCTAATAGAAAATCTCATTTGTACTTCACAGTCACCCTATTTTACTGACTTGAACCTCAAAGACATTAGGGACTTACTCAGGGTCCTACAAGCATATGTCAGTTCCCTACCCTCAGAAGTACTTCTCCTGGACACCAGGAGCAGCAGCTGGTGGACTTGGCCCAGCGACTAAAGAAGGAGTGGGGGCGACTTGAAGTGAAGGACTTACCTTATCACCTTTGTCTAACAAGCCCAACATTCTCAGACTGGGTCAGAGAAATATGTGAAGACAGAAGTGTCCAACCTCTTCATTTCACCAAATCTGTCAGGCTGAACAATGGCAGAGGCAGCGCTGAATCCAGGAATCCTAGATGTACCTTCATTATCTTCTCTGCTCCCTGTGAAGACCCATCCAGTATTAGGGCCTTCCAGCTGAGTCCCTAAACTATGTGCTACCTACTGGAAGACCTATAAACTGTTACCCACACAGTCTTTCCACACCTACCCTCCTGCTGGCTTGACTGTGGAACTACAGAAGGCAGGAATGCTGCCTCCTATAAAGACTGTTCACATCCTGTCCCAGCCACTTGTACAGAAGACCTGAAATTGCATTATAGTCAGAGATGCTATTCACAAAAATTTTTATTGATTGATTTTGAGAAAGAGAAAGGAATGGACAGAGAGAAACATTGACTTGTTGTTGCACTTATTTATACATTCATTGGTTGATTCTGGTACATTCCCTGACCAGAGATCGAACCTACAACCTTGATGTATCTGGACGATGCTCCAATCAACTGAGCTACCCGGCCAGGGCCAGAGATGCAATTTTCCGTGAAAATGCAAGGGAAAGTGAGGTAGCCCAAGAGTAGTCTTTCCAACCAACTGTGTGATGACTCTGAGGCCTTGGGCTTCCAAGACTGGAGTGGACAGTTAACCCCATGGAGAACTGAAGTAGTGTCTCCACCTCATTCCGGACACACACTGAGCCTTACCACTTTCCACAAAGCTGCCCCAGAGAAAAGACTAGATTGGGTCTGTTGCAAACAAACCAAGAACACCTGGACTGAGTTTCAGGGCACTTTAGGCTAATTTGCGCGGGTCCCCTTTCTGGCCCCCCACTGAAGTGGGGAAAGTGGGAAAGGTGTCAGCCTGGGCCAGGTACTCCAGGGGACAGCTTTACAGCTTTATGGAGACAGGACTGTCTGGGGCCATTTTCCTTGGAAGAGGCTGGAGTGCCACAGCTTTTTAATACTTCTGAGTCCTCAGTCACTGTGCTTGAGATAAAACAATTTCCTGATATGCCTAACTTCATGCTCCTTTGAAAATAACCTTGTTGCAGTCCCTCTCCCCCACAGTGACACTCCTAGGGAAGTTCATAGTCAGTTCTCCCTCATCCCCCTAAAAAAGTTTCCCTATACCAGTGTCTTACATTGTTTCCAAAAAAGCTTCTGAGTCCTTATTCCCATGTGTTCAAGCTCCCCACATTCCATATGCTTTTTCCTCAGACTTGATTTGGATTCGTAGTTTTCTCAGGAAGCTTCCAGACCGCAGGCTCCACAGCTGCTTTGAGGCTGGTGATGCCCCACTGAGAAGCAGAGATCTGCTTCTGCAGTTTGATCCTTTTACTCTTCCACCCTTGGCCCTGACTGCTGCTAGGCCCTCACCTCCCAGTCCCTCTCTTCCTGGGCTTGTCCCTTCTCTCCCCCACCTCGTCCAGGTATGGGCCCTTCCTTATCTCAGCCTCAGTCAGTTGCATCCTTCCTGTATCTGAAACCAGAGTGGCTGGCCACTTTACCCAGCTGTGACATCCATCTGCGATCACCTAACATCATGGCACAAGGGAAGGCTCCAGAGTCATTTCTTGCAGTCCTTGCTAAATGAGCACAGTCCAAAAGGAGGAGTGATTTGTCCAGAGATGAACAGAAACTAGAACTTGGATCTCCTGTCTCCTTTTCTAGTGCTGTACAGGGCACCTCACTGCCACTTTAATAAGTAAGCCTGTGTGAATTGGAGTAAATGACCTCAGGGGCCTTACTTTTGTCAACTAAAAGATGAGAATCTTCACACCTTAACTGTCAGGTTGTTCTGAGGAAATAAAATAAGATATTGAATCAAAACATCTAACAGAACAGCATCCAGTACATAATCAGTACTGTCTTCCTAGTCCACTCCTTCCCAGGAGCCTTTCCTGCCCTTTCTTTTGTTTTCTTCTTGCCATACACAGTTGCTTGTGGAAGCTGCCAGAAAAACCAAAGAAGCCTCACAGGAGGGGAGACCCTGGGGAAGGGAGGGGACCACACAGCGGCTATGCAAATTACAGGACACACTTCCTAGGACAGGCAGCCCCAGGATGGCAGTCCATGCCCAGACCCAGAGCAGTCTCATAGTGTCACTGCTACTGGTGCCCACCTTGATGGCAGGCCCCGAGTCCCCATTCCACCTGCTGTTCTGCTCCTTGGGCCTCTCTACCTATCCCCTAACACTGCCACCTACAGCTACATGAGCCCCTCAGTTCCAAGCAGAAATGCTGAGGAAATAAGCTTTGTCTTCTGAACTTCCCTTCTTTCCCATTTCTGGGGCTGGGTTCCATTTGTGGCTGGAGGACCCTCCTCAGTGAGGGCTGGTCCCCAACCCCAGGCACTAATGCTCCTCTGAGCAGATAATGAGTCCTCTCCACTTTCGTCCTTCTGTCCCTCTCCCTGCCTTCTACTCCCACCAACCTATGAAAACTGTTGCCTCCACCATCACCCCCGGCTGCTAAACTCCCCAGGTTTATTTCAGTCCTCAGCTGTCTTGAAGGTTTTTATGGCATTTGACCTTGCCTGTCACTCACTGAAATGCTGCTTTGACCTGGTTGAGCCAGCTGATCCTCCTTCCTCTGGCCCCTCTGGCCCCTGTGGCTACTCCTCAGCCTCTTCCTGGCTTCCTCCCACCACAAGCTCTTCCATGTACTGTTCTAGAGCTACCCACCCCAGCACCAGCTCCTTCCAGTGCAGGTCCCTCCCTCCGCAGCACTGTGCGACTCCGCATGGGTGTACATCTCCAGTGCACGGTCTGCCCTGCCTTCCCAGCCCTGTCCCTAGAGACCCTGACTGCCTCCAACTCAGGATTTCCCCAGAGCTCTGTCTAGACTGCTTCTGGATGAGTTGCTTCTGTTCACAGGATCCCAGAACCCTCCTTCAGATTTCTCTGCTTCTCAGAGCTCTGCTAGGAGGTCAGGCCCATAGTTTATCAATTCCCTTTCAACCTCTCTTCCTCTACCTCTGCTTCTAAGAACCCCTTTTTGTATGCACATATGTGCCTGGGTATTGGACTTACTTCCCTCATCCTCTTATGGCAGGAGAACAGGATGGCAGATGACATCACTGTCAGAAGTGGGAGTGGGGTGGGTCAAAAAGGGGAAAAGGAACTATCAGGGAAGAAATGTCAGTATTTTAAAATATTCTCCCACCATATCATATTACAACTTCAAAAGAGGAGGAGCCTCAAGGAGTCTACTGCAGCCACCTTCATCTCTCCCAGGCAAAGCCCTAGCCTGAGCACTTCATAAGCTGTGGCCAGCCTTCACATTGGCTGTCCTTGTGTAAGGTGCCCTCCACGGTCCCTTCAGCTGTAGCCCGGGCAGGGAATCCCATAAGTCTATGTGGCAATTTATGCAAAAGAAACTACTTAGAAATTTACCTGGAGGGACCATGGAGTGTGGCAGGCCTTGCTCTGAGGGCCCTTCCTGTTACCTGCAAAGGGGATCTTACTCCTCTCTGTCTTGTCCTTTCCTTCTCCAGGACCCTACACTCGGAAGGGAGGTTACCTGAAGGTAAGGCCTGTCCCTTGTGCCAAAGGCTGCTAGATAAGGTAAAGCCATGGTCTGCTAGAAAAATTAGTATGAAATCTGAAAATATGTATGCAGAGCTACCCTAGGCCAAGCAGAGTTAGGGTGGGGGTGGGGAAGACTGGCCACCCTCTTCCAGACTTGGCTGGGTGTTTCTGTCAATGCAGGACCCCAAGTCCCAAAATCAGTTTGTATCTATTGAGATGTGCCCTGCCAGCCAGGCAGCCTCCAGGTGCAGGGGGAGATTGAAGATGTTCATGTGGGTTCTCCAGAGAAACACAACCAAAAGAACCAATAGGGGATTCTTTATTTATTGCTTTATTATAAGGATTTGGTTTGTGCAATTATGGAGACTGAGAAGCCCCATGATCTGGCTGCCTGCAAGCTGGAGACCCAGGAAAGCTGGTAGTGTAATTCAGTCTGAATCCGAAGGTCTGAGAAGCAGGGCAGCTGATACGTAACAGTCTGAGGGCAGGAAATGACCATATCCCAGCTCAGTCGGCCAAGGAGAAGGAGTTCTCCCTTCCTCAGTGCTAGTCAGGCCCTCATCTGTCCGAGGAGGCCCCCAGTCTGGGGTGGGCGGCCTGCTGTACTAACTCAGATGTGCATCTCGTCCAGAAACAGCCTCACATGCACCCAGAAATGTGTCACCAAATATCTGGGTACCAGGTAGAAAAATTGACACAAAAAAAACTCACACCAGGCCTTTCCCACTCACCTGCCCAGCTCTCACCGAGCAGGTCTATCCCACCTCTACTGTTCTTTCCTTCTGTCCATCCTAACTCACTTCCTGTCCCCTGGTCATTTACCACATTGTAAGTGACTGATAGGTGCTCAATGGGTTAATCTGCTCGAGTTAAAAATTCTTCCTAAGTCAAAGAATGGTATTTGACCCACTTGCCCATTTATTGTATGACACAGGTGCTTAACCTCGCTGAGCTAGTCTCTGGTCTGTTAGTGGGGATAACATACATCCCCTACAGGGATGATAGGAAGATGAAAAAATGAAAACATAAGTAGTGTTTGCCCTTTCTGCATGGGCTTACTGAACTTACCAAGCCATGAGGCCTTTGGAATAAGACTGTAGTTCATTTGATTCGTATATGTCAACCTTGTGAGACAGGCAGGTCCCATGCTATCAACATCATTTCACAGATAAGAAAAAGTCTGTCAGTTCTTTTGTGACAGAGCAGGAACCAGGTCCAGAGACAGGTCTCACCTCTTTCCCTTGGCCCTGATGTAGCCAAATCCCAACCTCTAGCAACCTACCTTTCCTTGCTAGGACCTGTAGCAGGGAGAGGGCAGCAGGGCAGGCATTCTATGGACAAAGAGCAGCTTCGGTGCCGGGTCCAAGGAGCAAGCCCTGCCCACTGCCCTGCCCACTGCCCTGCCCTGCGACCCAGGGGACAATAGGGTGCTCAAGGGAGAATCTGTAAGCAACAACACTCTTCCCTTCCTTCTCCCTCCTCACCAGGGTGCAGGGTACTCACCCTTCAGTCTGTGAGCATGCTGCGCAAGTACATCTCCCTTCTGGACCTGCCCTTTTCTCTGCTTCACACCGGTGATGTCCTCTTCGTGCTCACCAGCAAAGAAGCAGCAAAGGCCAAGGTGAGGACTGTGACTTCCTGGACCCCCACTCCAGATATGTGCCCCGGATTCCTGGCTCCTCAGAGCCCTGGCTCTGCAGAGGCCTGACCAAAGACCTTCCACAGAAGTTCACCTTCTGTCTCTGAGTGTTCATACTGCTGCTATTCCCTGGTAGTCATAGATTTTCAAGAACTTCTACCTTTTTGGGGGGGATTATAAAAATAATACATGCTACCCTGGCTGGGTTGGCTAGAGCATCCTCCCAAATCATCAAGGTCAGGACACATACAAGAAGGAACCAATGAACACATAAATAAGTGGAACAACAAATCAGTATTTCTGTCTCTCATCAATTTAAAAATACATCTTAATACTATAAATTTCCCTTGAAGTATTCCTTTAGCTGCACCTGATAAGTTTTGATATATAGTTCTTCTGTCATCATTCCATTATAATTAATTTAGAGTTTCCATTGTGAGTTCTTTTTTATTTTTTTTATTGATTTGAGAGAGAGAGAAACATGGATTTGTTGTTGCATTTACTGATGCATTCATTGGTTGTTTATTGCATGTGCCCTGACTGGGGATCAAACCCACAACCTTGGTGTATTGGGACATTACTCTAATCAACTGAACTACCTGACCAAGGTGTGAGTTTCTTTTTAATCCATGAAGTTTTAGGGGTGCATGTATTTTAGAGTTTACAAGTGTGTGTGTATAGTCAATCTTTATTATCCACAGATTTCATATTTGCCTACTTGCTAAAATGTGCTTGTAACCACATGTCAATACTTGCAGTGCTTTTAGGGTCATTTATAAACGTGGATATTTGCAGAGCAGTGAGAAATTTGAGTCATTGATGCACACATACATGTTCCCAACTGAGGTTGAAGGTGAACCTCTGTCTTCTTGTTTTAGCTCATACTATAAAAAAGTCTTTTCCTTGGAATATTCAGTGCCACATAGTTCTCACTTCTGTGCTTTTTGTTGGTAAGTTTACTTTTTAAACTGGACTCTAATTATGGTGCAGGAGTGCTGTCCAATGGTGTTGAACACTGGACACAAGAATCTAAAATGTGCCTTATGGAAAACATACATGTGTTTTAATGTATTTGTATTCATTCATGTATTGTGATGTTGGCCATGAGTTCAGTGTTGATGAATCAGTAATGTATTAAATAAGGTGTCTTTACACAGAAACACACATAAAATACATACATAAAAGATTATGTATTGATCTTTGCTGAAAATGACATGACCAGAGGCTAAACCTTTATATGCCCTAGGAACAGCAATGCAATGTGGACTAATGCGGATGTTTACAGTAACTGTACAGAACATGACTACTGTGAATAACGAGAATCATATATGTTCTGATAGATAATATTATATATCATATGTGATAGTGATATATTGATACATATGATTATGATCATATGTGATTATTATATATGAGAATATATGTAATCTTTTTATTGCTGGTTTATAATTTAATTGCTTTCTAGTCAGTAAATGTGACTTGTATAATAGTGATATTTAAAGATTTATTGAAATTTAGCATGTTTGGACTGACTGGTCAACCCTGCCTCACTCTGTTACTGTAGTTTAGAATATTATTGCTGATACATATTGATTCCTGGCCCTTTATTGTTGTTGTTTTTTAATTGACTGGAGACAGAGAGAGAGAAACATCAATTTGTTTTCCCACTCTTTGATGCATTCATTGGTTGCCTCTTGTATGATCCCTGACTGGGGATCGAACCTATACCCTTGCTGTATTGAGACGACACTCTAACCAACTGAGTCACCTGGCCAGGGCCTTCATTGTTTCTTATATCCCACACTTTCTAGGTTCACTTTTCTTTGTGTTGATGTATGTTCTTTAGCAATTCTTTAGTGAGGGTCTAAAGAAGGCAAATTTACTTAGCCTTTAAATGTTTGCATGTCCTATCTTTTGGGAAAGTTTGCTAAAAATAAAAGTTTGTTTGCATTATTTTCCTCCCAGTGTGTGTTAGGATGTAACTCCCTTATGTTTTGGTACCATCTATTGCTGATGAAGAGCCTATAGTCAGTATAATCTTTTTCATGTGCAGTTAGTCTCTTTTATGGTTTATAGCTTTTTAAGATTGTCCATGTATTTCTGGGTTCTGCAGTCTTATAATATGTCTGGGTGAACTTGTTTATATTTGTCCAGCTCAGGACTCACAAACTGAGGGCCCCTGTCTTTCAGCAGTTCTGAAAAATCCTCACCTATTGTCTCTTCAAATATCCCTTGCAGGAAGTTCTCCATTCTCTTCATAGACTCCTGTGAAATATATATACATAGTGGGGCCTCTTTCTCTATGCATTGTGTCTCTTAATTGTTCTAATTTTTTTCTCTATCTCACATATCATTTTCATTTTTGAGATTTCTAATTTTTTATGCCCACCTATTGTTTCACTTCCTGCTTTTTATTTCAAAATTCCTTATTCTTTAAAGTTGTTATTCTTCTGTTTAGCTCCTTGAATGTCCTAAATACAGTTATTTTAGTCTCTAACAAATTATATATAAAATTATTATTTTTAAGTATTTTTATTGATTATGCTATTACAGTTTTCCCAATTATTTCTGTCTTTATACCCCCTCCACCCTGTACCCCCCAATCCTCCAGCATTACCCCCCACTTTAGTTCATGTCCATGGGTTGTACATATATGTTCTTTGAGTTCTCTGTTTCCTATACCATTTTTTATCTCTCCCCATCTATTTTATGCCTACTAATTATGCTTCTTCTTCCCTGTACCTTTTCCCCCCATTCCTCCCTTCCCCCTCCCTACTGAAATCTCTCCATGTGATCTCCATTTCTGTGGTTCTGTTCCTGTTCTACTTGTTTGCTTAGTTTGTTTTTGTTTTTGTTTTAGGTGTGGTTGTTAATAATTGTGAGTTTGCTGTCATTTTACTATACATGTTTTTTTATCTTCTTTTTCTTAGATAAGTCCCTTTAACATTTCATATAATAAGGGCTTGGTGATGATGAACTCCTTTAACTTGACCTTATCTGGGAAGTACTTTATCTGCCCTTACATTCTAAATGAAAGCTTTGCTGGATAGAGTATTCTTAGATGTAGATCCTTGCCTTTCATAACTTTAAATACTTCTTTCCAGCCCCTTCTTGCCTTCAAGGTTTCTTTCGAGAAATCAGCTGATAGCCTTATGGGAACTCCTTTGTAGGTAACTCTTTTCCTCTTGCTTCTTCTAGGATTCTCTCTTTATCTTTAATCTTGGGTAACTTAAATGATAATGCATCTTGGTGTGTTCCTCTTTGAGTTCAGCTTCTTTGGGATTCTCTGGGCTCCCTGGGCTTCCTGGAAGTCTATTTCCTTCACCAGATTGGGGAAGTTCTCCTTCATTATGTTTTCAGATAAGTTTTCAATTTGTTGCTCTTCCTCTTCTTCTTATGGCACCCCTGTAATTTGGATATTGGAGCATTTCAGGTTGTCCCAGAAGTTCCTAAGCCTCTCTTCATTTTTTGAATTCTTGTTTCTTTCTTTTCTTCTGGATGGATTATTATTTCTTTCTTTTGTTTCAAATCATTGCTTTGAGTCCTGGTTTCCTTCCTGTCACTGTTGGTTCCTTGAATATTTTGCTCTATTTCACTTTGGATATCCTTCATTTGTTTTTTCATTTTTCAACCAAGTTCAGTCAGATCTTTGAGCATTTTGATTACCAGGGCTTTAAATTCTCCATCAGACAGGTTGGCGATCTCCTCCTCGCTTAGTTCTCTTTCTGAGGCTTTGCTGTGTTCTTTCATTTGGGCCATATTTCTTTGTCTTGGTGAAGCTGATAGGTTATAAGGAGAAGAGGAAGCAGGGGGCAGGGCCTTAGGTATTCACCCAGGCAGGTCAACCCTCTTTGCTTCTCTGTGGTGTTGCCTATGGGGGAGGGACCAGAGAAGGAACAGTGCAGCTTGCCTTTTGTCTCTGGAGCACTTTTCAAAGAACTCTAGTGTGAGACTGGGAATATCTCCTACTGAGGCAACCCTGGCAACCCCAGCCGTAGCCCACAGTCAGCTCTGAGTCTCAGTTTCCCCCTTAAGTCAGCCCCTCCCTTCCAGCCGGTCCTGCCCACAAGGCTTCCACATCATGGTGGTTTTTTTGAGTCAGCCCTCAAGGTCCGCCTTACCAGTCTGGTTGTTCTAGTTGATTTTTTCTTTATTTCCTTGGTTGTTAGAGTTCCATGCAGTTTGATTTTCTGGCACTTTTGGTTGTTTATTGATTCTAGATATTCTAGATTGGTTGTTTTCCTCCTTTTGGTTGTGCAAGGAAGCAAAGGATTTCTAACTAGCCTCCGTCTTGGCCGGAACTCCCTATAAAATTATTTTTATCTAGATATATTCATGCTCTGAGTGCTGACTTCATTAGCTTTCTTTCTTTGCATAAATATCATTCCTGTCTTCAGGAATTCTGATTTGCCAACTAGGAGGAAGGTCTTTTTATTGATAAATTAGGGGATCGTGCCCCCCTCTTCCTATGTGCTCTCCTTCCCTGTCTAGCATTCTCAGGTGCTTGATGGCCAGAATCAGGTCCTCTAATGGCAGTTCCAGGTATAGAGCTAGCAGGTAACTTGGTTCAATGCTGATTTCAAGACATTCAACTTGCTGTGAGCTATATAACTGGCAAATGTTTTTTGCCAGTACCTTTTCACAGATGAGGGAGCCACCAGCCCTGGCTTCAAGCAGCGTGCCTGAGCTCCCTGTCCCAGAGTCCCTTCAGTGAATGCCCTTCAGGAGCAGAATTCTCAGCCACCATGGTGCTCCCGGGCCCGCGAACAGCCAGCCCTCTGCTTTGACCCCTGTGTGTGTTCTTAGTGTTCATGGTGCTGTTGGTCTTAGTTTTGACCCAGCCTTATTTTTTTTGTCTTCTCTTTGCACTTTTCTCTTTTATTGCTGTGTGTTTGGAACAGGAAGCATAAATTATTGCTTCATCAGAATAGCTGTCAGGTGGATGCCACCCAAATACCCACAATAGGTGGATGGATAAAGAAAATGTGGTAGATACCTACAATGGAATTTCAGCCTTAATAAAAAGAAGGAAATCTTGTCACGTGTTACAACATGTATGAACTTTGAGGACATTATTCTAAGTGAACTAAGCCAGTCATAAAATGACAAATACTATGTGATTATACTTCTCAGAAATATGTTTACTAGCCAAAATTATGGAAAAACAAGGTAGAAGGGTGGTTGCTAGGGGATAGGGGAGGAAATGGGTAGTTGTTCAATGAGTGTAGAGTTTTATTTTTGCAAGATGAAAAAGTTCTGAAGATCAGTCATAACAATGTGACTGTGGTTAATGTCACCACACTGTGCACTTAAACATGGTGAAGATGGTGAGGTGAGTTTTATATTGTGTGCTTTCTATTTCAATTAAAAATAAAAGATAAATTTAAAATAATAACATTTTGCTAGCAAAATGGAAATGATCAAATTATAGAACCTATTATCAGAGCATTAAATGAAATAGGTGTGTAAACTGGTATAACCTTTCTGGGAAGTAATAGTACTAAATGTCAGAAATCTCAGAAATTGTTGATACTCTTGATACACTAAGTGAAAACAAATAGGTTACAGATATATATATATATATATAGATATATATATATACACACACACATACATATATGTATATATATATATATATACACACACATACATGTATGTATATGTATATGTATATATACACATTTTACACACATATACACGTGAAAAAAAGCCAAAGAACATGCAAAAATTATCAATGTTGATTATCTCTGGGTGGCGGGATTCTAGGTGAGTTTAATTTTTTCCTTTAATTTTTCAAACTTTATAAAATAATCATTATTACTTGTATAATACAATAAATTTATACTTACTCTGACCTAATAAATTTTATCTTTAGAATTTTATCCTAAAGAAATGAACAGAGGTGTGTCCAGAGATTTATGGGCAAGATGCTCACTACTGTTCTCTGTGATAGCCAAAAAAGGAACTAATAATCAGCAGGGGAGTGATTGTATTGTATAACAGGGGAGGGAAAGTATTGTATAACCAGTAAAACTCATAGTTTGAAAGACATGTAATACAAATGCTAAAGTGGAGAGGGGGAGTAGAAACAACTTTGATACTATGTAGTATTCCCTTGGAAAATTGAACAAAAAGTAATAGAAAAGTTAAGTTTGTAAAAACCAAATTGGCAATAAATATATAATTCCTGTAAGTACCTATCTTATTGAATGGATGCTGAAAAGTCATTGAAAGATTGGGGGGATCCAACACTTGAGCAGCGTGATGTGGAAATTCTTATAGCTTGGAAACTATTATAGGCACAAAAAACCAATATATTTGAATCACAAAGGTCATCCCTTCACTCAAGGTTTTTCTAAAATGAACATTTTATTTTTACTATGGTCTTCAAAATTTTAACACTATCCTGTGAGTTCATCCATTTGTTTCTGCAAATAACTTTTATTTAAAAATGTAGTTGAACTTCCTGTTGAAACAATACTGTATAACATTTTGTCTGAATATATTCTGTGATGATCATTCCCTTTACCATGTACAGCTTATGGTTACTATAGTTGTACTTACTTACATCTTTAAAGCCATGTGTGTTCTGACAGTAGATATAAAATGAGTTCTCCAGACACAGGTTTGTAATGATATCAACTTAGACAGGAAGATTCATTTTAGTACTTAGAGAAAAGCAGGCAGGGACCATTTATACTCGTATATGTGTACATGTAATTAAATCAGTTGCTGTGATCTATTCTGTTTAAAACCTGAACCACAGCACATCTGAATAATAAACATTTCTTCCACTAGGTGGTAGAGAGAGCCTATACCTACATGCACCATTGTTTCCTCTAATAGTGATTTGTACCTTCATGACCTACTGAATTCAGAGGATAGTATTTTAGCTTGCTTCCCATAATATATCCGTGAATGTGTGATATATGTGAAGTACTGGAGCAAAGTGATCAAGAAAGAAGGTGGCTCTGGGTTCAAATGGCAACTCTCCTACCTATTAGCTATTTGAGATTGATGAGTTTCCTCGTCTATTTTTTTAAGCAATAATAATGGTACTTAACTCACTGGGTTGTTAAATTGAAATAATGCTTGGAGACTGAGCATTCTAACAGCCAGTAGCATCGTCTGCTATTATCACAGGGGAGTAAGTAGAGGTGGGGGAGGGGAGCGAGTTCAGAGAGTTTTGCGGGTCATAGGAAGAAGCCAGATAAAGTTGGCTACTGCATGAGGTGTGTTACTGAGAGGAAGACAAAACTGCAAACAGCAGAAACTGCTCCAGTGCAAGTGTTTCACAGCTGGTTCTCTGACTCTTCCAGAGAGCCATGTCCTGCCACCGCAGCCAGCTCCTCTGGTTCCGCCGGCTCTACGTGCTCTTCTCCCGCTACATGAGAATCAACTCTCTGCACTTTCTCTGAAGTCTGGAAGCCTTTACAGATCCAAGGAATAAGGAGTAAGAAGACTAGGAAGCCCGGGCCCTGGTCTGGAGCTGGCTCCTTTCCCAAAACCAAAGGAAACCCCAGGGTGGGGTGGCCCCCAGAATTCTGCTCGTCAGAGCTACAGCCCCTAATGAAAGGGAGGCCATGCAGGCCAACAGGCTGTCTAAAGTTCACTCTTCCCTCTGGGGAGAAAAACAACACCGAAAACCAAATAAACCCAAGGGTAATAATAGGTCCCCTGCTAGCTTCTCAAGTTCTTATGGAAAACACTATACATGAGAGCACAATGTACTTCAGACACCTAGCACAGAGCCTGCACTTACTGTGAAAGTATGCTAAAATCACTTACAGTGTGATGCAACCCACTGAAACGGTTTCCAAAGCAGGCTCACCAAATACACACACACACACACACACACACACACACACACACACAAAGAAAAGCCTATATTGAATTAGTTCAACCATATTTCCATTGATTTATCTTTGTGGGCTGTATATTGGATTTGAATCTAGAAAAAACCTGCTCTATCTAACACCACGGTCACTGACGGGGCATCGAAGCCCCGATCCCTGTGCTGAGCAGTTTCACAGAGTTGCGTAATTCGGGCCCTGCCCTCAGGGCACTTATAATCAAAGATTCAGCTCTCAACCTTTTGGAACAAGCAGGAAATAGGAAGAGAAATCTGGACATTTTAAAACACACACACACACTCAAGAACCTGATGTTTTAAAAAATTGTATTACAAACAAAAGCATTCTGAAAGATCAGGCTTGGAGGCTACTCACAGAATCCAGCTAATAGTCCAGGGAAGTGGCCCAAGGCAGGGCAGCTCCACAGACTGGTGACCCAGGTGGGAGGCCAGAATTGCCAGCAAAGTAACCAGAGGCAAGGTGCTTAACCTCTCTCTGCCTCAATTCTCTCATCTGCAAAACGGGGACAATAATGTGCCAACCTCAGAGGAAATGGTGCCTGAAAGCACATAGCAAAGGGCCTGATGTACAGTAAATGCTCAGAAAGATGAGCCACAGCTATTCTGAGAACTAAAGAGTAAGCAGGTGTTAAGCAGAGGGAGTAGCATAAATCAAAGGCCTGATACAGAAGAAACCTTGGTGTGCATTGTCCTTGTGTATTCTCTCTGCGTGACAGATGAGAATTTCTGCCTGAATTTCTGTCTTCATAGTAGCAGGTTAGAGAGCTGCTTCTTGGGCCTCTTCACCCACACTTGCTTCCTGGTTCTGGGGCTTGCCAATGTCTTGAATGCCTCCTAGGGGCTAAATGAGGCTGACAGAGCTATCAGGCCCCTAGGCTGGAATTGAAAATGCAAAACTGGCTGTTACCTGTCTACTAAAGATGTGTCACTAGCTCCTAATGGCCTTCATGTGAAAGTGACAAAAAATAAGGCACTAACCCTGCTTAGAGTTTGGGGACTTGTTTGACTCCTAACCTGCTACTAGGAAGACAGACACCCACCGGCCTTTTGGGACAGCAATTCTCAATACATGTTAAGAGCGTTTAAAATACACATACTCGAACCTAAGGAAATATTTAAAACATCAAAATTGTATACATAAAGATCATCACAGTATTATTTAAAATAGCATAATGAGGAAAATCCAGCGATGTAATCATATTTGGTAACAAGGAAAAATGTTCATGATATATTAAATTTTGAAAACCAGGTTAGGAATGCTAAAATTCAACAATGACACACATATATATAAAAGTATACAAACAAATATACATATCCGTGTGTGTGTGTGTGTGTGTGTGTGTGTGTGTGTGGCTATGTATCCATAAGGTCATCTTTCTACAATAAACATTTATAATTTTAAAGTATTTTTGTTCATGAATAGCCTTTTATTGTTTAGGCTTTTACATTTGTCCCCAATTTCTCTCCCTTTGCCTACCTCCACCAAGCCTCACCTCACCCCTCCTCCAAGGAATCCCCATATCATTGTTTGTGTCCATAGGTCATGCATAAATATACTTTGGCTAATCCCTTCACCATCTTTCATTGTGTACAAATAGTTTTTATGTGAGAAAATAGCTTTTGAGAAAATGTGAAGTTTTTAAAGATGTATAGTCAGTATAATTTTAATTATGTAAAGTGCTAGCCATTTATATACTGCTGGTAGACATAAATGGTATCTACATACTCTTTAGTTCTCAGATTACCTGTGGCTCATCTTTCTTGAGCATTTACTGCATGTCAGACCCTTTGCTATGTGCTTTCAGGTACCATCTCAACTGCTGCAGAGGACAACTTGGCAATTTCTAGTGAAGTTCTATATCCTCTGATCCAGCATTTCCACTTCTGGTAATTTACGCTATAGATTTACTCAGGTGCCAAAAGAGGTGTATAAGGGATAGACATTGAAACACTTTATAATAGTAAAATACTGGTCCAGTCCAAGTGTTCATCAATTAAGGATTGTCTAAGTATATTGTAGGTAAAACAGTAAAATACCACAAAACTATTTTTTAAAATAATTTTTTTAAATAAAAATTTGCCTTTATTTTATGTTCACTGGGTCAATTCAAGCTCCTATCTATGTCTTGTGGGTTGGGTGGTGGGGGTTGGGCTGTGGTCAACCATGGCCCTTTTCAAGTTGCAAATCAGTAACAGTGGTCCAAAGGTGGCAACATGTCTTGAGTTATTGCATCACTGTAAACAGAAAATCTTGTCTCCTGATCAGGTACCCAAAAGGTTATAAAAGAAATATAACTTAGCTCCAATTTGAGCATTTGTACTACAGAATGTAAGCTTCACCTTGGCATTTTTATTTTTATTTTTTATTTTCAAAGACTTTATTTATCTACTTTTATAGAGAGAAGAAGGGAAGGGAGAAAGAAAGGGAGAGAAACATCAATGTGCGAGAGATATATCGATCACTTGCCTCTCTCACGCCCACAGCCAGGGACCCAGCCCATAACCCAGGCTTGCGTGCGGACCAAGAATGGAACTGGTAACCTCAGTCCAGTGAGCCACACCAGCCATGGTTCACCTTGGCATTTTTAAAGGCATTTGTTGTGATCCTCTATAAGGCCTTCTGTGTCATAAAAGTACTCATCCTACCACATCTACATAAAAAGGCTGTACATTCTCATTATATCTGTAGTGCCATCAAAACTATGAGATAACAAGTTACACTTGCTGGAATCCAATCTGACTTCCAGCTACCAGGACAGTCCACCCTAGCACTGTCACAGAGCGTGTCATTACCAGATGACACCCAGGACCAGCCACAACTTCATACTGAACTACTTTGTTCTACAATTATGACCATACACTACCATACAGTTGACAAATTTTACCCTTTATTTTCAGAGTTTCTGATAAAACAGGCAATTATTCCATTTGTGTCCTTTCCATGTTTTAAAATAAGAAAGTCCTATATTTGTATTCTCTAAGATTCATAGTAAAAACATTATACAAATGTACACATCCTTGAAAACTCTAGTATTTCTAGTGTACATTATTACCACTTGTAATATAATTCTACCAGTCAGAACTCTGTAATACCTAAGCTGTCGCACAATCCAGAAGACACATTGATTACCCCAGGACTATAATCCCAAACCAGAACTCAAAGTGGTGCAATCACAAGTGAAGGCAACAGGGAGTGCTGAGAATGGAGAAGAGTCCTCAAGTCCCACTTGGCAGCTGCTAGGGAGTCTCCAAATCCGCACCCCAGCCACACCCCCCATGCCAAGTCCAGGCAGCCAAAGGGACTCCATGCCAGAATTACTGGAGAGTCCTGAAAGTGTCCCACCAGAGTCACCAGAAAATGAAACCAGAAAAGCGTTCCTGCTGCCTGTCACTACCAGAACCAATTAGTAGATATAGGATTGAATCTTTACGGGCACTTTAATAAGATGTCAGCGACACCTGAGAAGATGGTGGGTTATACACCCTCAAAAACCATCTCAAATCACCTCAGGCCAACCTTTTTATTTTTTATTTAAGCTTTTATTTATTTTTATAGAAAGGAGGAGGGAGGAAGGAAAAGAGGAAGAGAAACATCGATTGGTTGCCTTTCTCATGCCCCCAGCTGGGGACAGGGCCTGCAACTCAAGCATGTGCTCTGACTGGGAATTGAATGGGTGACCTTTCGGTTCTCAGGCTAGTGCTCAATCCACTGAGCCACACCAGCCAGGGCAAGCCAACCTTTTTATCAGGAGAAGAAAGGGTAGGTGAAGGGTTTGGAACAAAGGTTAACTATAGTGCAGAGGCCATTTTCCTACTACTTTATCCATTAACCTCTCAGGTACCATCTCTATCCCTTGCAGACCCTCTGGGGCACAAAGGTTGAATTGCTCTGGGTTATGTATTCCAGTCTCTGGAATAACAGCTTTCCACATTCATCAATCACTGAAGCCTACCAACTGGCTAAAATCTTTAACTCTTGAGTTCCCCTGTCAAAAGTGATTCTTAACGGCAACAAGGCCTTAGCCTGCTGAGTTCCCAGATGCCTCTTACCCTGGTCAGATGAGAAGTCAGTAAAAATTCAGTGGTAACTGCACAGGCTTTCAGCCTTTTGTCTTCAGGCAAAAGGCCTTCAGGCTTTTTGTCTTTAGGGTAAAATGTCATTTCCTATGCCACTCTGGTGACAATGTCTTCATCTATGGCAGAACAGCAGGCCCTCATCTGTGCCCACACACACATCTTCCCATGTGTGTATTTCAGGGGCAGAAAGGAACTAAAGTAATCCTGAGGTTTCTGTCTGTCAGTCTGCTGCACCACAGGCCACTGTGCTTATTACTGAAGACTCCGACAGACTGCATGTGTTCCAAGTTGTTCAGCTGAATGTCTTCCCACTTTCTTCCTGCCCGCCAAAACTCAAGGTCTGTCTTGGTTATGAGGTCCCCACCTGCCATACTGAGAAAGATGAAGATCACCTCCCGGTAAGACACGCCTCCAGCCTGCTCGTAGTAGTCTAGCAGCGGCTTGATGGCCATCTGATCCTGGGGTTCAACTTATCCATCTTGTCAAATATGAACACGGAGCTTACACAGGCACTCACGTTACCCTGGATCCACCTCTGTAACTGGTCCTGGTACAGCTTTATCTGGTGTTCATGAGGGAAGTGCAGAGTCGATACAAACAGGTGAACAAAGTTATTCTTAGGCCTTTTGAATGGAGATTTTCAGCCACAATTTGGCTCACAAAATTCTTGCCTATGCCAGCCCAGCCACATAAGGAAAGAGTCCATGGTTCCTTGGGGTCTTTGTTGCTCTTGAAGCCAGTCAGTGCCTTGAGGATCACCTCTTTGGCCAGATGCTCTCCTAACAGCTTCTCCTCCAAATGCAGCTTGAAGGTTAGATAAAAGGCACAGCTCTCAGGGCTGGCAGCCAAACAGAGGTCCCATCTGCCCTCTCTCCCTCCCCTCACCTGGGGTGAGCTGTGTGCCAGATGTGAATGTCCACTGAGGCCTGTCCCTTGTGTCCCTCCTGCCCCTCCAGGCAACCCGAAGTACTGGACACATTGAGCGGTTTCTCCTTGCCACAGAATTCGGCAAAGAGACAGTACAGGGCCGGGTGTTGGTAGGCTAGGTAGAAGGATGGCGAGGGACATGCTGATGGGCTCGATTGCTGCCAGCACCTGTGTAAGAGGGTACAGCCAGGGGGGCCCCCAAAGAAGGATTTGTAATGGGGTCCAGAACTCAAGGTGTCCGGGAAATACTAAAAATATGGGATATCCTCACCCTCACAAGTCTGAACTGAGAGATGGGACACATGGAGCAGGGCCATTGAGAATTGTTTTGCATAGCAACAGTTTTACAAATAACCTCTAGAATGGTCATTTAACATATCTATAACTTTTGACTGGTTTCATAGATATGTTAAACAGCTGTGGCCATGCTTTGAGCCAGGGGGATGGGAGTGACTTCCACCCATGATGTAACTGGGAGGCAACTCCCCATGATTACAGAGCCTGCACGAGAGCTTGGAGATGACTGCCTCCACACCACAGGGCCATGCCTGCTCGGATTTATAATGGCAACCCAGAAAAGCTGGAAAAATATGGGAATGCTAGCAGATGTAGCCGATTGTGGGAGGAGTTGGAAATGGGGCTGCAGAAGAAGATTGGCGCTGGGATTTATACCCAGGTGCAGCAGCCACGACAAAAAGAATCACAGGGGGCTTTGGGTCTCCCTTTGCCACGCAGCTTTCTGGAAGCCAGAAAGCAAGATGTAGCAGTGATGTGGAGCTCTCTCTCAACAGTTTGGAAGAATGAAGGAGAGACGCTGAGGGAAGGAAGGGGGTGAAAGGACTTGCTGGCGGGCCATGAGAAGGTGCCATGTGGTTTTGGGTTAAAAACTGGAGATTCTGGTGACACAGCTGATGGTGCTGGGAACTGAGGGATGCCTGCCCGCCAAGCACAGATTACTGCGAACAACCGGGGAATACCTGAGCCACGGACTTCTATTTCTTTTCCTGAAACATGGTACCCCGACTCGGCAAAGTGGGGAAGGAAGGACTGTATGTGTTTGTGGGTGTTTTCAGGGACTTTGGGATTTTAATGAAGACATTAAGCCATTACTCTTAAGTCTGTATAACTCGAATAAATAATTCCTTTCCTTTTCACCAATCTCTTACATGAAGAGCTATAATTCCCTGGTGGCAGGCAAGGTGAACCTAGTACAGGGGGACCCCAGGAGAATGGGGGTCCACTTGGTAACATCGTGCAACTCCTTCTGTGGTGGCCAATCAGGGAAAACCATGGGAGACCACATGTGCAGTAGCTTTTAAGCAATACAACTACTTGTACATGTGTAACAAAAGCCCACCAAAACTAGCCAGGAAGGATCTGCCCTATAAGAATAGAATCCCTCCAGCCCATGAGGTCAATCTCTGCTTGGAGTTGGCCTGCTCCCATGTTCTCTGCTATAAACTCTGTGTTAGGTTCAATTCTTTGTCCCGATCCCCAAGAACCTGGTTACTTGTGCCCACCTGTGACACCTTGGCCACCAGCATCAGCCACAGCACTGTGCCGGTGCCATGCTGCCCCAAGCTGCCTGGCTGCTGGCATCTCCATGTTGCAGCCTGCCTCTCCTCTGCACCCTGGGCCTCACCACAAAACTATTTTTTTTTTTTAAGAAAATAAGGCATTACATTGATATCTAAGGCACACTACAGAATGGAAAAAGCCAGCTGCAGACAGTGTTAATGATGCAGCCAGCTGTGAGGGAAAACATATCTAATCCCCAAACGCATGTGAGCAGATAGGTTGTCTCTGGTAATGGTGCTTTGTCTCTGGAAAGGGGGATTGAGTGGGAGGAGGGGAATGGATATTGTTCATCCTTTAGCATTTTATTCCAAGTGTATATGATGAGTGAAAGGCTCTGCCGAGGAATAAATGCTAATTAGCCACAAAATTAGGCAATATAGAGCTTTATTGGGGTTTGCGTGCCTGGGCGAGATTCCTCAGTCCGCACGGTGGGGCTGAGAAAGCCACGAGCAAACAGGGAATTCGGCGGGGTTTTATTTTGGCTGGCCCTCTTTGTGAGGGCTGGGGATTGGTCCCCTCCAAACAAAGCGGCAACATATCATTGGTGGTTCTCCTCGTGCCCTGGTTTGACATCAGCCGTCTTTTCCAGGTTGTAGTTCAGCCACCACGTTTGTAGTTCAGCCGCCGTTTTGTCCTACCCCACCCATCCTGACATTCTGACCTCTTTGATAGGATAAGGGGCTCCATGTTCTATCCAGCTACTTCCTGCTATCAGAGGGGAGGGGCTAGAGGTTGGCTGTTTCTGGTTCATCAGGGAGGGGCAAGTAGGTTTGGGCCTGAAGCAGCATCTGGTTAAAGGTAACCAGGAAGGCTTCGCGAAATTTTTCCTAGAGGAATCTCAGGAAACAGGGGCCAAGCATTAATAGTATGCAGATTATTATGACTGGCCCTAGGACCGGGGCCAGGGTGGTAAAGAGTAGGGAACGCCACCACGGGGTTATTGTTTCAAGAGAGGTGGGGTCTTGGCATAATTTGTCCCTGAGGTTCTGTAAGGTATTAACATTCTCTTCTACTATGCTGTTCTCATTCACATAGAAGCAGCACTGTTCCTGCAGGAAAAGACATGTTCCCCCTTTTTCTGCTGTTAGTAGGTCTAGAGCTCTGTGGTTCTGGAGGGCAACCTAGGCTACCGAGGTTATCTGTCTCTGCAAAGATGCTAAAGAGGTGGCAGAGGCATTAAGGGCCTGCTCCAACTCAGCCCATAGTTGGCGAGTGGCTTAGAGACTGTGTGTTAACCCAGCACTGCCTATCCCAGCTGCTGCCAGGGTTGTGGTGAAGGTTAGACCTACTAGTATGGGCAGGAAGATGGCTTGTTTTTCTTTATGCCTGGTTAGTTTGTCCCTGACTTCTCCTTCTCCATAATGCATAAGCTGTGGGGTCAACACAGTCAGGAAGCAGGGGAAGGCAGAGGAGGAGTTGATGGTCCATAGCAGCACTCCATTGCACCAAAAAAATGTGCCGGGGGGCTGGTGGTGGTTCCTGATATGGGTATAGTTTGGTTGCAGCGGGAGGTGCTATCAGTGGCATAACATACCTGCGGCTGGCGTTCGGGATCTTGGAGAAGAGGTACATCCTTTAAGAGGAAAGGTGTGGGGGAGTTGATGACCTTGAGAGGAGTGGGAATGGGGACCACTGTGATAGGGGAACAGTCGAGATAAGCACATAAGAAACAATCAGTAATATTTCCTATATCAGTAAGGTTTAGGAGGGAAATATCTTGATGTACAAGGCCAAGCCAAGAGAAGGGGGTATTTTCTTGTTTTTCTTGCTGGATTTTTGTTAATAGAGACTGTTCATGTGCTAGGATAGTATTTGCCAGTATGGTTTTATTCCATGGGCCTGGGACAAGGGCTCGGTAAATTTCAATCAAACTCTAGGAGGTTGAGTATGAAAAGTCTTGGTATAATTTTCCTTTTACTCCCTTTTCCCATTTGTAATCCCACGGATCTGTGATAGTTAAGGTCCATGGTTGTTTTTTGGGCCATTTATGATACCTGCAGGAGTAATAAGGGCAGCCTCCATATGTGTCTGGCCACCACTTGCACCTTTCCTTTGTCTGATCGTAGAGGAAACACATAGTGGGGAAATTATCTAAGTGTCCAGCACTGTCTAGTCCTCTAAAGCTACTAGCTGGTGCAGAGAGAAGGATGTATGTAGGGCACCCAGAGGGAGGGCAATCCACAGAAGTGACTAGGTGAGAAACCACCTGTCCACCTTTGTTATAGGTTTCACATATGGAGAATCTCCAAATGTATCTGCTTTATAGTTTAGGAGTGGTTTCTGACAGGCATGGGTGAGCAAGAAGGACGAGAAGGAGGATCTGTAGAAACTTCATCGGGAGAACCTGGTGTTCGAGTAAAGCAGACTCAGGTATCTCCTATGAGCTGCGTTGACCACTTTTCTGAGGCAGAGACTGGCTTAAGGCGGGAGAGGTGGACCCACACTGGCTGACCCACTAATTTTGCTGCTGTGGAGGTGGTTAGAATGACAGTATGGGGTCCCGTTCACTTGGGCTGGACCGGTCCAGGTCGGAGCTCCTTGAGTAATACCTGGTCTCCAGGCTGTAGGAGAGTGGATGGGCCTATCTCGAGACACCCCCCTCCTGGAGGGAGAACTCTGTCAGCGTGTTTACGGAGAAGATGCTGGAGGAGAGAGAGATAGGGCAGATAGGAGGCCAGGGGGGGAGTGTGTACTGGCAGGTTATGGTTAATTAGGAAAAGGCGGCTGTACAGTAATTCAAAAGGGCTAAATCCTGTTGGTTTTTGTGGGGCTGCCTGTATTTGAATGAGGACTAGAGGGAGCAGAGAGGGCCAGGAATTTCTAGTTTTTAGGGTAAGTGTGGTTAGGTGGGTTTTCAGGATGTCGTTAGTCCGTTCTACTTTACCAGGAGACTGGGGATGATAAGGAATGTGCAGCTTCCAGGTGATGCCGAGGGAGGTGGAGACCTGCTGGACGATTTGGGAGATGAAGCCTGGGCCGTTGTCCGACTGGATAGAGGAGGGCAGTCCAAATCGTGGGATAATGCGGTTGATGAGGAAGTCGGCTACCGTATCCGCTGTTTTCTGTGTCATGGGATGGGCCTCAATCCAACCTGAAAATGTGTCAACAAAAGTTAAAAGGTAGCAGAATGTTTTGTGTGGAGGCATGGGAGTGAAGTCGATTTGCCAGTCCTGGCCAGGGAGATGTCCTCTCATCTGATGAGTTTGAAACCGGGTTTTAAGGCCTCCCTGGGTTGACGTTTTAGAGCAGACCGAGCATTCAGCATGCACCTGCTTGGTGGACTGGAGAAGATTTGGGAAGGAGAAGAGGGGATCTAGGAACTTGAACAGAGCCTTGGGGCCAATGTGCAGTGACTGGCGGATTTCTGAGAGGAGGGGAACAGCCTGCTGCTGAGAAATGGCAATTTTTCCATTGAGGAAGATCCAACCTCCGCTGCCAATGCGGCCACCCCGGGCATACAGGGAAGAGTATTCCTGAGGAGTATAGGAAGGAGGTACAGGGGTGGACAGGAAGAGTATGGGGGTGGGAGAAGCTCCAGTGGTCAGTTTTTGTGCTGCGGCATCAGCCCGGGCATTGACCTGGGAGACAGGTCTTGTGAGGTTTGATGCCCCTTGCAGTGAACAACAGTTACTTCTGCAGGTAATTGTAAAGCTTGGAGAAGTTCAGAGATTAGAGATGCATTAATGATGGGACAACCTTTAGATGTGAGAAACCCACGTTCCTTTCAGAGAGTAGAGTGACTGTGAACAATGGGAAAGGCGTATTTGGAGTCTGTGTAGATGGTTATTCGCTTGTTTTTTGCCAGAGAGAGAGCTCGGGTGAGAGCGATGAGTTCTGCTTTTTGTGAGGTGGTGCCCTCAGGCAGCAGTTGTGCTTGTAGGGTGGAAGCAAGGGTGACCACTGTGTAGGCCGCCCTCCGCCTTCCGTTGGCCCCCACCACAGAACTGCCATTGACGAACACAGTGAGGTCAGCACTGGGGAGTGGAATGTTAGACACCCTGTCCAGGGGCTGCCCGAGAAAGTCAAGAACTTTGGGGCAAGAGTGAATGGGTTTAGGATCGATGGTAGGCGCTGATAAGAGGGTGACTGGGTTGAGCCGACGGGAGAGGCAAAGGGATAAAGTGGTATTCTCTATAAACAGAAGGTGCAGCTCTTGGAGGTGTGAAGGGCTCAGTAGTGAGAGGGCCCAGTGTGAGAGCAGATCAGTAAGGCAGTGGGGCGAGAAAATGACCACCGGCTGGCAGCGAGTCAGCTTGAGGGCCTCCTTGCCTAACTCTGCGGCACTACTCAGGGCACAGAGACATGGCTGCCACCCCCATAAGGTTGGATCCAGCTGCTTGAAGAGGTAAGCAACTGAATGGTAGGAGGGGCCAACAGGTTAGGCCAAGACACCAATTGCTATGCCTTGGCGTTCATCAGTGAAAAGGTGAAATGGATGGGTGGGACTGGGAAGGCTTAGAGAGGGGGCTTGCAGGAGTGTGTCCCATAACGTGGTAACGGCTGTCTCTACCAGCTTGGGAGAAGTAAGGGGTCCCATAGGAGTTTCTTTTGCAGCATCGTACAGGGGCTTGGCCATGAGGGCAAAGCCGGGAACCCAGTGTCTGAAGAGCCCCACTAATCCCAAGAAGGAGAGAATCTGATCTCCATTAGTGGGGGGTTGGAGCTCACAGAGGAGGCCATGAGGGCAAAGCCGGGAACCCAGTGTCTGAAGAACCCCACTAATCCCAAGAAGGAGAGAATCTGATCTCCATTAGTGGGGGGTTGGAGCTCACAGAGGAGGCGAGTGCGGTCTGCAGTGAGACTCCGTGTGATAGGGGTTATGGACAGGCCTAAGTAGGTGACGGTCTGTGTAGAAATCTGAGCCTTGGTGGGGAAACCCGATATCCTTTGTCTGCTAAAAAGTTAAGGAGGAGGGCTATGTGTTGTTGAGACTCTTGTAACGAGGGACTGCACAGGAGGAGGTCATCTACATACTGGAGGATAGTGCTTGAGCCTAAGTTTCAGGTGGCAAGATCCCAGGCAAGAGCCTGCCCAAAGAGATGGGGGCTGTCTCTAAAGCCTTGGGGAAGGACTGTCCATGTCAGTTGTTGTGAGAGGTTGGTGTCAGGGTCAGTCCAGGTAAAGGCAAGAAGAAAATATGCATCCTGGTGGAGGGGGATAATAAAGAAGGCGTCTTTGAGGTCCAGAACAGAAAAATGGGTGGTGGTAGGTGGGATGCGGGAGAGGAGAGTGTAGGGGTTTGGGACCACCGGCTGGATAGGGACTACTGCTTCATTAATGAGCCTTAGGTCTTGGACTAACCAGTATGCTCCTGATGGTTTCCGAACTGGAAGAATTGGGGTGTTACACGGGGAGTTGGCCAGAATTAACAGTCCCTACCCCATAAGGCGGGAGATGATAGGTTTGAGACCTCTACGATGGGTTTCAGAGATTGGGAACTGGGGTCTAGAAGGAAAGATGGTGGGGTTTTTCAGCGTGATGGTGACTGGGGTGTGGTGAGAGGCTGCAACAGGCTTGGAGGTGTCCCATACCGGAGGGTTGACTGGGGTGGGTGAGATTGGAGGTTGGGTTAATAGGGTAGGGCTTTTGGGCAGAGGAAGAAGAAGGTGAGAGGAGGGGATTAGGCTGGCTGTGATCTGTAAGGAGGCCCCTAGGAGCTGCAAGATGTCTCTTCCTAGGAGTGGAACCGGGCAGGGGGGTATGACCAAGAAGGAGTATGTGAAGGGAATATTATCAAGGCTGCAGTTTAAAGGAAAGGTACGAAGGAGGCATGATGGAGTTCTGTCAACCGCCGTGACTGAGATCTGGGAAGGGGTAAGGGGACCAGAATGTGATGGCAAGACTGAATAGGTAGCTCCCATGTCCACTAGGAATGAGATGGACTTACCCACTACCTGTAGCGTTACCCTGGGCTCAGTGAGGGTGAAGAGGATCTTCAAGTCTGGGCCGTGTCAGTTGCCCATGAAGCCAAGGAGCTTTAAGGCCAGAGGAGTCCTCACCTTGGCCAGCTGGTCCCCTGCATGCAGGCGCCAGGAATGAGCCTTTAAGGGGACAGGCATCTCTCCAATGGCTGAGCTGCCAGCAGTCAGAGCACGGTTTGGTGGGCAGTTGAGGGTTTGGACATTGGCAGGCCCAATGTCCTTCCTTACCACATTTGAAGTGGGCTCCTGGCGGCGTTCCTTTTGGTGGCCCGGCCTTTGACTTGGCCCCTGGGCTGTGATGTCTTGAGTCTTCAGCCGGCCTCAGGGCTGCTACTATAGCCTGGGTCTGCAGGGCTACTTTCTGCTGCAGGCATGCTTGGCGAGCAGCCTCAGCATTTTTGTCTCGGTGGTTAAAAACTTTAAATGCCATGTTTACCAGATCTCAGATGGGGGTTTGAGGACTGTCCTCTGCCTTTTTTAGTTTTTTTTTTTCCCCCGAATGTCTGGAGCTGACTAAGAGATAAAGTAGGTGGCCAGCACAGTGGCCCCTGCATTGGATGTAGGATCTAAGTGAAGATGGAAAGACACAGCCTCAGTGAGGCGGTTAAGGAACTGGGCTGGGTTTTCTTCTGGGCCTTGGGTAATCTTTCTGAGTTTGTCGTAGTTAACTGCTTTCTGAGCTGACCATTGCATTTCTGCTAACAGGCACTCAACCATTTGGTTACAGCGCCGTCTCCCTGCCTCCCTGCCTCCCTACCTGTCCCGTCTGATAATCCCAACCCAGGTCGGCTTCTGGCACAGCCTCAGCTCCTACCGGCATAGTACAGTTTGTAGCATGGGTTTGGTCTGCATGAGCTCTAGCGGCAGTTCAAACACAATCACATTCATCTGGAGTTAGAGTAGAGGTTAAAATAATATGTAAGTCGTGCCATGTGAGATTGTAATCCTGGACTAGGTACTGGAATTTCCTGATAAAATTGGTAGGGTTAGTGGAAAACAAGCCTAGGCATTTTTTAATGGAAGAGAGGTCAGTTAGTGAAAAAGGGATATAGATTCGAGCGACACCTTCTGCTCCCGCCACTTCCCGGAGGGGGGCAAATACGGGAGTCTAGGGGCTCTAGATTCAGGTGGGAGCAAGTATCTGAGCTAACCAGGGAAGAAAGGTTTTCAGAGGGAGGGGGAGAATCCAGTTGAGAGGGGAGGGCCGGGGCTGGAGTAGTTGTTGGCGGGAGCTGATAAGGAGGGGGAGAAGGGGGAGAAGCAAGATTTTCAGGGGAATCAGAAAAGGAGGAGGGAGATTCTGGGCAGTAAGCTTAGGAGGCCATACGGGTTCAGAGTTTCCTTGGGCTAGGAGAACCTGAGCTGTGGAGCATTGAGCACACAGATCAGAGCAGGAGCGTGAGGCCCAAAAGCCTTGAATGTAGGGGACCTCAGACCATTTGCCAGTCCGTCTGCAAAAATTATCTAGGTCAGTAAGGGTAACGAAATCGAAAGTACCTTCAGGAGGCCAGGTTTTTCAATTATTGAGCTGATATAATGGCCAGGCTATCGTGGACAGAAAAATCAGCCATTTCTGCTTGAGGCCAGGCACACTAGAGGTGACTTAGGGTCTGGTTTGGACCCCTGCCCCCCCATTCCTGGTCCCAAGGATGGAAGATCGGTGACTGAGAATTGGCGTCCCGCAACTCAAGTCACCAACCAAGTTGGACAGAAATGGAGTTCAAGGCCAGGGGACATCTCCACCTGTTCTTGAATCCCAGAGGGAGAACAGTTTCTCCTGGGAGGGCTACCCCCAACATAGTGCTACAATTTTCGGTAGGAGAGCAGCCTCTCTGGCAGATGGGGACCCAGAATCGGAGTCCAAGGACCAGGAAGTTGAGGGGCAGCGGCACTTACCCTGGTTCAGTGTTCGGACTGGTGGGGTGGCCACCAGGCCTCCTCAGAGAGTAGGGAGAGGAGGAGTGGTCTCAGCAGACAGCAACTCCTCCTGGGTTTCAGCACCAAATGAAAGGTTTTCTTAGGCTCTGCCGAGGAATAAATACTAATCAGCCACAAAATTAGGCAGTATAGAGCTTTATTGGAGTTTGCCCGCCTGGGCGAGATTTCTCAGTCTGCATGGTGGGGCCGAGAAAGCCACGAGCAAACAGGGAATACAATGGGGTTTTATTTTGGTTGGCTCTCTTTGTGGGAGCTGGGGATTGGTCCCCTCTGAACAAAGCGGCAACACATCATTGGTGGTTCTCCTCGTGCCCTGGTTTGACATCAGCCGTCTCTTCTGGGTTGTAGCTCAGCTGCCATGTTTGTAGTTCAGCTGCCATTTTGTCCTACCCCGCCCATCCTGACAATGGGGGACTCAAATACTGGAAAAATTTTAGATTCAGGTAATGGCTAATAAGCTTAGTCATCAATGTATGTAAAAACCTATTGTTTCAGGAACTGAAGGTGTGACCCGCCCTGACTCCAGGAAGATATAAGCAGTTCCACCTTTGTGCCTCAGGAGGACTGCAAGCAATCAAGATAGTATCTGAGCCATTGTATTCCAGGGTGAGACACCCACTGCCAAGGACACAGATAAAGATTGCTGCAGCTTTTACCTGATTCACTTTTCCCCTGAATCCAAACCCCTTAACCTATGCTTTTCTTCTCCTCATAAAAACGGTCAGTTTAAAATGGAACTTAAGACAGTCTGTTAGGGCCCAAATCCACTGTCTTCTCAGATCACCAACCAGCTGAATAAAGTGCTCATAAAGATTCAATCCCTGTCCCTGCTTATTGAGTCTGATAGGTGACAGGCAGTATGAATGATGGGTTTTCTGGTTGCACAGACATTATTGATTCAAAATAGTTTTAAATCTTAGAGGTTAGATGTGTAGAATTATCAATGGCAGTTGCTACTGGGTAATGGGATTTGAGACTTACTTTCTGCTTCTTTTGTTTTTACTGTACATGCTATTTTTAAAAATAAATTAAGTAAAAGTTTGCATGGAAAGTGAAAATAAACTAACATTTTTATTTGCAGATTTGCTTGAAGCTGCATTTCCCATTGGGAACAGAATTAGGCTGTCCTGGGCGAAGAGAGGAAGGGGCAGCAGCACAGGCAGGAAGAGTGTGCTCAGGGCTCTGTAGTGTGACTGCACTCCAGGGTAGGAAACGTCCCTTCCTGGTGGAATACAGCCGCAGGGACACTTGTCTAGGCAAGAAGAAAGCCTCATTCAAATTATCAGAAGGAGCCCCTGCTGGGGCAGATGCAGATGCCCAGAGCACAATGGCCTGGGGACAGACAAACAGATTATCCTCTCTAGCCCACTTAGCCACACCCTTGTGGAGTTAACAACCTGCAAAATTGTGTAACAGCCCTGAAGCCTGGAGCAAAGATCAAAAGTTCCTGGTTTCCTCAAGGAGCACAGCAGAAGAAAAAAAGAAGAAGAAAAGAAATGAATGGCCTTACACAAACAAGATCTCAGTTAACTAAGAATTCCCTGGGGAAGAGCTGTATCCATGTTCCAGAGTCCAGGGATGCCACCTGGTTAGGGACGAGGGTTGGTGTACAGCTCCAAATCCCTGAGGTTGGGAGAGTTACTCTCCTACATCAGAGAAGCCTGCCAACAGCCTCTCCCATGGCTTTGGAGCAGGCTAGTATTTGCAAGTTCTCACCCCTGGCCCAAAAGAGCAGAAACTGGCTGGTCTCCCACCCCTCACTGTTTTACCACTACTCAGGACCAAGCATGACCTGACACAGTACAAAAGGGGGAACCCTCCCTGAGGAGGCTCACAGGGAGGGGAAATTCTACTCTATGGAGTGGACAGCCCTCACTGAAGGAACATTTAATGTAAGAGACATCATTAAAAATAATAATGGGGCAGTGTTGCAACAGGCAGTGCTCACATTCTCCCAAAATCATGTCAAAATTACAACTAAATTACACAATAACCATCATTCAGAACTGCCTAAAATCTGAGTGGAAGTCCTATGACTAGGTCTTTAAAGAAGAAGCCACATGGAAACTTCAAGGAGGGGCAGAGTAGCAGAATGGGCTGGTTCCGCACCGAAGTGTGGTAGATTTTATTGGTAAAACCCAGCAGGGATTGAGACTAAGTGAGATGGGGGGCTTTGAGAGGCCAAAGGACCATCATTGGGGCAGCAGCTCAAAAGGCACCAGAGACATACAAGGATGAACTGAACTGTCCGACATCAGAATGCGAACTGAAGGGGCAACTTTCTCCCAGACAGAAGTGCTGGCACAGGCCATTGTTCCTTTGCTGAGTCTGCCCCCCACAGAGCCAGCAGGTGGGTGTCTTCATCGACCTGGCTCACATTGTCATTGGGTATTTTTTGCCATGCCCTGGTGATACCCTGATACCCTGTGCCAACCAAATTTTAGGCCAACTCAAGCTGTTTCCAGTGGCTTCTCCATACAAATAGCCTGTCTTGGCTATTGCTTCAGACTTTCCTAAAATCTCTCAAACAGCAGCATCTGGCCTTGGCGTACCCCATACCTCTGACAAACAGGCCCAGACCTGGCACTAGCAACAGCCAACCTTGGATCACAGCTTGGCCTTTCCTGAGCACCTCCAAGCCCAGCATGAGTTGCAGCCATCTGCAGATTATCACTCATACTGGGTGGCCCCAGGCAGAACACAGGTGGCAGCTGACCTTGGCCTGCACCTCCTGTGAGGCTCTGGAGTCAGTGCAACCAGTAGACAGCTTTATACCATGTCAAAACATCACCAAACTACCTGCACAAGCAACACACTCAAGGGGAAAACTCAGTGGACACCAGAGCCCTGCTGAAAAGTAAGTTCTGCTCTGTGAGGTAAACCCCAGAACAGCTGATACTCCATGGTGTTTGCAGCCACTCCTTGCAGCTGACTGGCCTGGAGGCAAATCCCTCCTATTAACATGCCAACAGCAATAAAGCCTCAGCTACAACAGGAGAGTGTACAGAGCCCACAGGCAGGTGAGAGGCACCCCACGAGTACCAAGCTTAGGTGAATGGGGAGGCTATGCCACTGGACCCTACAGGACACCTACTACATTAGGCCACTCTAGCAAGCCATGGAGAAGTAGCAGCTTTACCTAATACATAGAAACAAACACATAGAAGCAGCCAAAATGAGGAGACAAACATGTCCCAAGTGAAAGAACAGAACTCCAGAAACAAACAAACAAACTAAACAAAATGGAGGCAAACAATCTACTGGATGCAGAGTTGAAAATGCTGTTTATAAGGATGTTTAATGAACTTCGGAAGTCAGTAGATGAACTTAGTGAGAACTTCAACACCATAGAAAAGGACATGGAAACCATAAAAAATAACCAGTCAGAAATGACAGATACAGAGATTTCCAGCCAAGATGGAGGCATAGGTAGACACACTGTGCCTCCTCCCACAACCAAAATAAGGACAACAACAATTTAAAAACAAAATAACAACCAGAACTAATAGAAAATTGAACTGTACGGAAGTCTGACAACCAAGGAGTTAAAAGAGACATTCATCCTGTAGGAGGGGAAGAGTTGGGCCTCTGGGTGGAGAGGGGTCACAGAAAAAAAAAAAAAAGTGGTGGCACCAGGCACCCAAGACTGCAGCAGGCAGACCCTGGGCACACAGGCAGTGGCTGGCAGGCCCTGGGCGTGGGGTGACAATGGGCAGACCCAGCAAGGCAGAGATTGTGAAGCAGGGCATGGTGCGCAAGGTGGCTGGCTGATAGGGCAGTCCTACATTCATGAGTACATAAACTAGGTGAATCTGGGGAGCAAGATGACTGTGCAACCCAGGGCTCCAGCACAGGGAAATAAAGCCTCAAAACACTGATTGAAAACACCTGTGGGGGTTGAGGTGCCAGGAGAGATTCCCAGCCTCACAGGAGAGTTCGTTAGAGAGACCCACAGGGTCCTAGAATGTACACAAGCCCACCCACATGGGAATCAGCACCACAAAGGCCCAGTTTGCTTGGATGAAGCAGCGGAAGGGACTGAAATCCGACAGAGAGCTGAGCAAGCGCCATTGTTCCCTCTCAGACACTGCCCCCATATACAGCATCACAACCTAGCAGCTGGGTTGACCCATCTAGGAGAACACGAACACTCCGCCCCTCACTATGTAACAGGTGAGACAAGACCAAAAAAAAAAAAAAGGGCAGAAACAGAAGAACAGATCAAAGCTCAAGAGCAAATACAACTAAGCAAGAAAGAGATAGCCAACCTATTAGATGCACAGTTCAAAGCACTGGTGATCAGGATGCTCACAGAATTGGTTGAACTTGGTTGCAAATTAGATGAAAAAGTGAAGGCTACGCTAAGTGAAATAAAGGAAAATGCACAGGGAACCAAGAGTGATGGAATGAAAGCTGGGTCTCACATCAATGGAGTGGACCAGAAGGAAGAAAAAAACATACAATCAGAAAAAAAGGAAGAAACAAGAACTCAAAAAAATGAGGAGAGGCTTAGGAACCTCCAGGACATCTTTAAATATTCCAACATCTGAATTATAGAGGTACCAGGAGGAGAAGAGGAAGGGCAACAAATTGAAAACTTATTTGAACAAATAATGAAGGAGAACTTCCCCAATCTGGCAAAGGAAATAGACTTCCAGGAAGTCCAGGAAGCTCAGACAGTCCCAGAGAAGTTGGACCCAAAGAGGAACACACCAAGGCACATCATCATTACATTAGCCAAGATTAAAATGAAGGAGAGAATCCTAGAAGCAGCAAGAGATAAGGAGAGAGTCACCTACAAAGGAGTTCCCATCAGACTGTCAGCTGATTTCTCAAAAGAGACCTTGCAGGCAAGAAGGGGCTGGAAAGAAGTATTCCAGGTCATGAAAGGTAAGGACCTACATCCAAGATTGCTCTGTCCAGCAAAGCTTTAACTTAGAATGGAAGGGCAGATAAAGTGCTTCTCAGATAAGGTCAAGTTAAAGGAGTTCATCATCACCAAGCCCTTATTATATGATATGTTAAAGGGATTTATCTAAGAAAAAGAGGATAAAAAACACGTACAGTAAAATGACAGCAAACTCACAATTATTAACAACCACACCTAAAACAAAAACAAAAACAAACTAAGCAAACAAGTAGAACAGGAACAGAACCACAGAAATGGAGATCACATGGAGGGTTAGCAACATGGGAGTGGGAGGAGGAGAGAGGGGGAAAAGTTACAGAGAATAAGTAGCATAGATGGTAGGTAGAAAATAGACGAGGGGGGCAAGAATAGTATAGGAAATGTAGGAACTAAAGAACTCATGACACATGGACGTGAACTAAAGGGGGAAATGTGGGTGGGGGAGGGTGTGGAGGGGGATGGAGGGGGGTATTGGGACAACTGTAATAGCATAATCAATAAAAAATATTAAAAAAAAATGACGGATAAACTAACAGAAATCAAGAATAATTTACAGGGCATCAACAGTAGAATAGATAAAGTAGAGAATCAAATCAGTCATTTGGAATATAAGGAAGCAAAAATACCCAATCAGAAGAGTAAAAAGAAAAAAGAATCCAAGAAAATGAATAGAGTGTAAGGCGCCTCTGGGAGAAGTTCAAGTGCATCAACATTCACATCATGAGAGTGCTGAAAGGAGAGAGAAAGAAATTGAGAACATATTTGAAAAAATAATGATGAAAATTTTCCTAACTTGTAAAAAATATATACATAAAGTTCAGGAAGCCCAGAGAGTCCCAAAAAGGATGAACCGAAAGAGGCCCACAGGAAGACATGTCATAATTAAAATGCAAAAGGTTAAGGACAAAGAGAGAATCTCTTATAAGCAGCAAGAGAAAAGCAGTTAGTTACCTACAAGGGAGCTCCCATAAGACTGTCAGCTGATTTCTCAACAGAAACTTTGCAGGCCAGAAGGGATTATCAAAAAATAGTCAAAATAATGAGAAGCAAGGACCTACAACCAAGATTACTCTACCCACCAAAGCTATCAAAAAATATGTACAATAAAATGGCAATAAACATATCGATCAACAAATGAATCTTAAAATAACCCTGCAAAAGTAAGGGGGAAGAAAGAGGAAACAAAGTATAAAATGTAATAAACATAATGGGAATGATAAGAAAAGAATAAAGTCAGAGTGAGATGGACTTCTGGTCAAGATGGTAGCATAGGTAAACATGGTTCGCCTCCTGACACAACCACATCATCAAAATTACAACTAAAATATGAAACAACAATTACTCACGAACATCAGAAATCCAGCTGAATGGAATTCTGACAACTGCAAACTAAAGAAACCACATCCATCTAGACTGGTAAAAAGGGCAGAGGGGCAGAACAAGCTGGTCCCACATCCGTGTGTGGTGGATAAAATTTCGGGAGGAATATCTGAAGAGCAAAGAGTCCCAGCCCCACACCAGGTCCCCCAGCCCAGGGTTCCAGTGCCAGGAAGATAAGTCCCCATAACTTCTGGCTGCAAAATCCAGCAGGGATTAAGTCAGTGGAAGAAACTGCCAGCCTCAAGTAGTTCCTCTTATAGAACCCCCACACAGACTAACTCAGACTCATTCCCTCTGAGCTCCAGCTCCAGAGTAGCAGTTTGAAAGGCATCAGTAGCATACAGGGAAGAACTGAAGTGGCTGGCATAAAGGTACGAGTTAGAGACCGCTTTCTACCAGACAAAAAGGCAAGCAGAGGCCATTGTTCCTTTTCTGAACCCTATCCCAATAGAGCCACAGAGCCAGCAGGCTGGTGCCATATCTGAGACTCCATCAAACTGACTAACACTGTTTTCTCTGCCCTGGAGATCCCCAGACATTCTGTTCAACCCAATTTACAGGCCCACCAAAGCTGCTTTTCCACATGAAAGGCTGGTATTGGCTCATGCTTCACAACTTCCTAAATCCTATCAAACAAGCAACAGCCAGCCTCAGTGAGCCTCTAGCCCAGGGGTGTCAAACTCATTTTCACCAGGGGCCAAATCAGCCTCAAGGTTGCCTTCAAAGGGCTGCATGTAATTTTAGGACTGTATAAATGTATCTACTCCTTAACTAGGGGCAAGGAGCTTGGCACTGCCGCTGAGTAGAAACAAGGTGCTGAGCCAGAAAAAAAAAACAAGGTAGAGGGCCAGATTCAGCTCTCAGGCTTTGTGTTTGCCACCTGTCCTCTAGCCCCTGTATCTTTTGCTTAGTAGCCCCAGGCCTGCACTAGCAGCAGCCACCCTAAATTCAGAGCTTGGCTTCTCTTGGGAACCTCTAAGCCCATCACAAGTAGTGGCCATCTCAGATTGCTTTATAGCTCAGTCAGGGTGGCCCTGGTGAAACAATAATCAGGGCTTCACCATCCAGGAAACCCCAGATCCTGTGTACCCAGTGGACAGCTACAGACCACATCAGAGCACCACCAATTTGTCCCCACACAGCTGATCCTCCACAGAGGGCAGAGGTTAGTGGTCAGTGGTCACAGCCAATCCTTGCAACTGACTGGCCTCAGTAAATCCCTCCCATTGACCTGCCAAATGCAACCAAGTCTCAACTACAACAGGAGAGTGTACTCAGTCCACATGAAGGGCACACCTCAGGTACCCAGCTTGGGTGATAGAGCAGGCTGTGCCACTGGAACATACGGGACACACCTACTACGTAAGGCTTTTACAGAACAGACCCGAGGGGGGCTTTTACATTCACAATAGTATATCATGCGAATGATATACTCTTTCCAAATGGATCCACCCTTGTGCTCTGGAGGCCCCCCATCCTGTACTGGGTTCACCTTGCCCGCCGCCAGAGAAAGACATCTCTGAATCCTGGAGATTGGTGAAAAGGAAAGGGATTATTTATTTAAAGAGTTATACAAATTTAAGAGTAATGACTTAATGTCTTCATTGAGATTCCAAAGTCCTTTAGAATGCCCACAAATGCACAGTCCTTCCTTTCCGTTCTGCCCAGAATGGAGTACCATTATCTCAGAAAAAAGGAAATAGAAGTCCGTGGCTCTTCTCTGCCCAAGCCACGTGGTCCCCCAAAGACCCCACATGGCTGCCATGCCTGGGATTAAATCCCAGCACCAATCTTCCTTTCCTGCACCATTGCTGACTCCTCGCACAATTGGCCACAGCTGCCGGCATTCCCGTATTTTTCCAGCTTTTCTGGGCTGCCATAGTAAGTCCAGGCAAGCATGGCCCTGTGGTGTGGAGGCAGTCATCTCCAAGCTCTTATGCAGGCTCTGTAACCAGAGGGACTTGCCTCCCAGTTGCATCATGGGTTGAAGTCACTCCCATCCCCCTGGCTCAAAGTATGGCCACAGCTGTTTAACATATCTATGAAACTAGTTAAAGGTTATAGATGTGTGAAATGACCATTCTAGAGGTTATTTGTAAAACTGTTGCTATTCAGAACAACTCTCAATGGCCCTGCTCCATGCATCCCATCCTCCAGCTCAGACTTGTCGGGGTGAGGACATCCTATATATTTTTTTCCTAATATTTCCTGGACACCTTGAGTTCTGGACCCCATTACAAATCCCTAGTTGGGTACCCTCCTTGGCTGCACCCTGTTACAAGGCCACAGTACCAAGACAGGGAATCATAGCAACTCTACCTAATATGTAGAAACAAATACAGGGGGACTGTCAAAATGAGGAGGTGGAGAAACATGGCCCAAATGAAAGAATAGATCAGATTCCCCCAAAAAGAGCTAAACAAAATGGAGATAAGCAATCTATCAGATGCAGAATTCAAAGCACTGATTATAAGGATGCTCAAGGAACGTACTGAGGACTTCAACAGGATAAAAAAAGATCCAGTAAAAACTGAAGTATACACTAATTGAAACAAAGAACAATGTACAGGGAAACAACTGCAGAGTAGATGAAGCCAAGAATCAGATCAATGATTTGGAACATAAGAAAGCAAAAACAACCAATCAGAAAAACAAGAAGAAAATAGAATCCATAAAAACAAGTATAGTATAAGCAGCTTCTGGGACAACTTCAAGTGATCTAACATTTGCATCATAGGAATGCCAGAAAGAGAAGAGAAAGGCTCTGGCTGGTGTTGGTCAGTGGATTGAGCACCAACCTCTGAATCGAATGGTCACCTGTTCAATTCCCAGCCAGGACACATGCCTGGGTTGCAGACCAGGTTCCCAGTTGGGGGTGCATGAGAGGCAACCACACATTAAGGTTTCTTTCTCTCCCCGTCCCCCGCCTTGATCTCTAAAACTAAAAATAAATTCTTTAAAGAAGAGAAGAGAAAGAGCAAGAAATTGGAAATCTACTTGAAAAAAAAATGAAAGAAAACTTTTGTAATTTAGTGAAGGAAATAGACATGCAAGTCCAGGAAGCACAGAGAGTCCCAAACAAGATGTATGCAAAGAGGTCCACTCTAAGACACATCATAATTAAAATACAAAAAGTTATGAATAAAGAGAGAATCTTTAAAGCAGCAAGAGAAAAGAAGTTATTTATCTGTAGGGGAATTCCCATAAGACTGTCAGCTGATTTCTCAGAAGAAACTTTGCAGACTAGGGATTGGCAAGAAATATTCAAAGTCATGAAAAGCAGGGAACTACAGCCAAGATTGCTCTACCTAACAAAGATACTATTTAGAATCGAAGGACAGATAAGGAGCTTTCCAGGCAAGAAAAAAACTAAAGGAGTTCATCATCACCAAACCATTATTATATGAAATGTTAAAGGGACTTATTTAATAAATAGGTCAAAATTATGAACAATAAAATGGTAATTAATACATATCTATCAACAGTTGAATCTAAAAAACAAACTAAGCAAACAAGAAGAACAGAGACAGAATTATGCATACAGAGAGTGTTTCGATGGTTGCCAGATGGGAGGGGATTTGGTGGAAAGGGTGAAGAGGTGAGGGATTAAGAAGTACAAATAGGCAGTAACAGAATAGCCATGGGGATATAAAGTACAGTATAGGAAATGGAGTAACCAAAGCACCTGTATGCATGAGCCATGGACATGAACAATGGTGTGGGGATTGCCTGAGGAAGTGGGGGTGCTGAGTGGAGGGAAACAGAATGGGAAAAATTGGGACAACTGTAATAACAAAATCAATAAAATATAAAGAAAAAAATAAAAAAAATAAAATCAGGTATCAATTACTTTAAAAAAAAATGAATGGGCTCATTTCCCTACAAAACAGAGTCTTCTACCAAGTTAAGTTACAACACAAAATCTAGCAACATCTAAAAATAACCAAGGCTCAAATAAGAATATTTACCAGACAAAGAAAGTGACAAATGACATACATCCAGACATGAAAAAGCATTAAGTCTTGTACAACAGGAAGTAATTCACAATAGCTTCACTCTGTGAGAAAATAGGCACCAAGTATCACAGCAGCCAGATACATGAAATGAAACCTCCCAGAAATACAAGTTCTTTATTTAAAAAAAAATAATAATAATGTAAGGCTTTCATATTCTTTCAGAATTTTGACAAATCAAGTTGAGAAAAAGTAAAGACAGATCATTTGAATAATACAAGGAACTTAAAGTCAACATTCATTTCTTATGTGATAGAACATTCACAAAAGAAAAATTATTTATCCCTGACTGGTGTAGATCAGTGGGTTGGGCATTATCCTGTAAACCATAGGGTCGCTGGTTTGATTTCTGGTCAAGGGACATGCCTGAGTTGTGAGCCAGGTCCCCAGTTGGTGGCCTGCTAGAGGCAACTGATCAATATTTCTGTTACACATCGATGTTTCTCTCCCTTTCTCCCTCCCTTCCCCTCTCTCTGAAAATAAATAAATGAAATCTTAAAAAAAAAGAACAATTATTTACTGGCCACTGAGAAATCCTTAATAAATCCCCAAAGTGTTTTTTGGTAATAATCAAATAACTTTCAAGAAACTTATAAAAATTACCAAAACCCAAACCATAGAAATCAGGAAAACTCCTAACTCACCCTTAGATCAAAAAGCAATGACGCATTATCTAGTAAGTAATAAAAATTACACTTAGATAGGACCTGTATTCAAGTAATTTGTAGTTTTAAATACTTTTATTTTTTGTAAAAGGACTGAAAAAACATTCACTGCATGATTCAATTTAAGAAAATCAACACTATAAGCCAAGAAAAAAGCAGGAAAAAGGGATTAAATACAGCTGAGAGATAAAAATAAATGAAACAAAAAAAAGTAGATGAAAGGATAAGTTTTGTTTCAAAAAATCAAATAAGCCAACACCCAGCAAGTCAAATTCAGAAAGAACAAACAAAATTGCCATTACCAGTAATGCTATATATCACAGCGAGAAAAAAAAAAAGACTGAAAAAATTAGATGGTGTGCAAATTCATAGGAACCAAACTGAAAATCTAAAAGAAATGGATAACATTCTAGTAAATTTTGGACTTCCACAAAACCATACCATAATGTAAAAATGGTGTCTAAATATTTCAACCCCCTAAAAAATGCAGGGCTGCATTACTGCAAGATTAATGAAAACCAGTATTTTTTCATCTTGCCATGACTTGGCATCAAGCTAGTACATCCAATACACAAAGGTGGTGCTGCCCATCTTCAGCAATCTTCAGACACACTATGCCTCCTTGCACAACCAAGAAAGGGACAACAATTTAGAAACAGAATAACAACCAGGACTGACAGAAAATTGAACTGTATGGAAATCGGACAACCAAGGAGTTAAATAGACATGTTCATCCAGACCAGTAGAAGGGGAAGAGTCAGGCAGCCTGGCTCGGGTCACGACGCAGAGAGGAGAGAGCAGAGAGCACTGGGACGGGGCACATAAGGCATCTAGGGCACGCAAGACCGCAGCAGGCAGACCCCAGTAGAGGGGTGGCAACCGGCAGACCCAGCGAGGCAGCAATTGTGAAGCAAGGCACTGAGCACAACCCAGAATCCCAGCACTGGGAAATAGAGCCTTGGTGCACTGATTGAAAACACCTGTGGGGCTTGAGGCACAGGAAGAGGCTCCCAACCTCATAGGAGAGGTTGTTGGAAAGTCCTACACCATGTGCAAGCCCACCCACACTGGAATTGGCACCAAGGGGTCCAGTTTGCTAGGGGGAAGCAGCGGAAGGGACTGAGGTCCCACAGAGAGCCAAGCAAGCGCCGTTGTTCCCTCTCAGACCCCGCCCCTACATACAGCATCACAACCCAGCAAACTGGGGTGCCCCACCCTGGTGAACACCTAAGGCTCCGCCCCTCATACATAACAGGCATGACCAGACCAAAGGTGGGGGGGGAAAGATGGCTCAAACAGAAGATATGAAATCTCACAATCAGTACTTTTAAGTGACCGAGAGATAGTCAACCTATCAGATGCACAGTTCAAAGCACTGGTGATCAGGATGCTCACAGAATTGGTTGAACTTGGTTGCAAATTAGATGAAAAAATGAAGGCTACACTAAGTGTAATGAAGAAAAATGCACAGGGAACCAATAGTGATGGAATGAAAGCTGGGTCTCACATCAATGGAGTGGACCAGAAGGAAGAAAAAAACATACAATCAGAAAAGAATGAAGAAATAATTCAAAAAAATGAGAAGAGGACCTCCTCATTTTTAGGAACCTCCAGGACATCTTTAAATGTTCCAACATCTGAATTACAGAGGTACCAGGAGGAGAAGAGGAAGAGCAACAAGTGGAAAACTTATTTGAACAAATAATGAAGGAGAACTTCCCCAATCTGGCAAAGGAAATAGACTTCCAGGAAGTCCAGGAAGCTCAGACAGTCCCAGAGAAGTTGGACCCAAAGAGGAACACACCAAGGCACATCATCATTACATTAGCCAAGATTAAAATGAAGGAGAGAATCCTAGAAGCAGCAAGAGATAAGGAGAGAGTCACCTACAAAGGAGTTCCCATCAGACTGTCAGCTGATTTCTCAAAAGAGACCTTGCAGGCAAGAAGGGGCTGGAAAGAAGTATTCCAGGTCATGAAAGGTAAGGACCTACATCTAAGATTGCTCTATCCAGCAAAGCTTTCATTTAGAATGGAAGGGCAGATAAAGTGCTTCTCAGATAAGGTCAAGTTAAAGAAGTTCATCATCACCAAGCCCTTATTATATGAAATGTTAAAGGGACTTATCTAAGAAAAAAGAAGATAAAAAAAACATGTATAGTAAAATGACAGCAAACTCACAATTATTAACAACCACACCTAAAACAAAAACAAAAACAAACTAAGCAAACAAGTAGAACAGGAACAGAACCACAGAAATGGAGATCACATGGAGGGTTAGCAACATGGGAGTGGGAGGAGGGGGAAAAGGTACAGAGAATAAGTAGCATAGATGGTAGGTAGAAAATAGGGGGAAGGTAAGAATAGTATGGGAAATGTAGAAGCTAAAGAACTTATGACACATGGACATGAAGTAGAGGGGTGGAGGGGGGGTGTACAGGGCAGAGGAATGAAGAGGGATAATGGGACAACTGTAATAGCATAATCAATAAAATATATTTTTAAAACCTTATGAAGTGATACTCTGTTAAGTCTTGCACCCATCTATAGTTGTTATCATATTATTGACTATATTCCCTAAGCTGACTTTACATCCCCTTGACTTTTTTCAATATTATTTTATATTAGTTTTATGTGTGTAGCATAGTGGTCAACTATATAACCTACAAAGTGATCCCCCGATAATTCTAGTACTCATCTGACACCATACATAGTTGTTACAATATTATTGACTACCTTCCCTATGCTGTACTTTACATCCCTGTGACTATTTTTTAACTACCAATTTTTACTTGTTAATGCCTTCACCTTTTCCACACAGCCCCCAACAACCCTTACATCTGGCAACCCTCAGTTTGCTCTCTGTACATGAGTCTGTTTCTGTTCTTTTTGTTCATTTGTTTTTTTAGGTTCCACATATAAGTGAAATCATATGGTATTAGTCTTTGTCTTATTTCACTTAGCATAATATTGTCTATGTCCATCCATTCTGTTGCAAATGGTAAGATTTCATTTTTTATGGCTGTGTCATATTCTGTTATATATATGTACAACATATATACATCCCTTTTTATTCATTCCTCTTTGACTAGAGCATTTAAGCTATTTACATTTAAAGTAATTATTCATAGGTTATGTCAGTATTGCCATTTTATTATTTTCTGATGGTTTTTGTAGTTCTATTCCTTGCTTATTCTCTTGGTCTCTTCTATGTTGATGACTTTCTGTAGTTTTATATTTGGATCCCTTTCTCTTAATTTTTTTCAGTGGCACCTTGGTACTCATTGTAATTTGTTCTGGAACTTGTGACAAGTGCTGAAACTGACGAGTATCGAACTGTTCACCAGCTACCATGAGACTGACACATCAACATCTGTTTCATCGGGAGAGACGGGCACTGAGTGGCAAGCAAGCACCAAGATTTTTTTTCTCATCAAAAGCAATGAGTGCAGGCTTTGATAAGTTCTGAAGCTGACAAGTACCAAGGTATGACTGTATATCTCTTGTAGATTTTTGGTATATGATTACATGTGTTTCATATTGTGGACCCTGAGAAAGAAGACACTGACTAAGAAGGCTCCTGGTGGCTAACTAGGCTCAAATTTTTAAAAACAGAGGCTAGCAGCCATTTCTACACAGGACCTCTCACGCAAACTGTTCTTCACAGAGAGGCCTGCACTGCCTGCACCATGTCCCTAACAATCTGAGCAGCCCTTATAAAGGAGTTTCTGGAGTTCTATTTCAACCAATAGGACCGAGGCTTTCCCCATCTAATTGAAGTTGCACAACTATATCCCCATCAACATCTTCCCTGACCAGAGTAGCTCCTTTCTGCCCAATCAGGAAAGTGTCTTCTAGACCAATCAAACTGCAAGGATTTAGAATCCTTATTTGCATGAGAACAGACCAATCAGGAACCAGGAGTGAGGACTCCTGTCTATATAAAAAACCAGCTCCCCTGGGGCTCTGAGAACACACTTTCCCCCTATGACCTAAGGCTGTGTTTCCTGAGCTGAACTCAAACATTGAAGATGTCTCACCAGAGCAGAGCAGAGAGGAGCAAACAACACAGGTCAGAGCAGACCATCCTGGAGCAGAGCAGAGGTGTTTAGCCATAAAGGGGCCTGGCCCCAGGGCTGCCTCATAGAGGTCCATTGCTGTGCTATGTTGCATTTGACCTGTTTTGCACTGAGTAGTTTCCTTTACCACACCCCAAGTTGGGGATACCTGTTAGCATTAAATTGGCACCAATGACTGTAGGTTGGCAATATATACCACACTATGTTTATAGGAGTCTATTTTAAGTTAATGATCACTTGGTTAAGTTCAATCACACTCTAAAACCACCATCATTTCTACTTACCCCCTCAAGTTCAGGTTTTTGTCAGTATTTTTTACTTCATTTTATAATTACACATGATTTTTCCTACTTTTGTCTTTCACCCTTTGTACTAGCTTTTTTTTTTTTAAAGATTTTATTTACTTATTTTTAGAGAGGGAAGGGAGGGAGAAAAGAGAGAGAGAGAGAAACATCAATATGCGGTTGCTGGGGGCCGTGGCCTGCAACCCAGGCATGTGCCCTGACTGGGAATCGAACCTGCGACACTTTGGTTCGCAGCCCGAGCTCAATCCACTGAGCTACGCCAGCCAGGGCTGTACTAGCTTTAACATTAGTTGATTCGCTGCTTTTATTGTGTTTGCCTTTGTCAGTAAGAATTTTTTCGTGATATTTTCTTACTCATAGTTTATTTTTTTATATAAGGAAATTCCTTTAATATTTCCTATAATACTGGTTTGATGGTAATAAACTCCTTCAGCTTTTTCTTATCTGGAAAGCACTAACGTATTATTCAAATAAAGTATGTATATTGGGGTTTTTTTAGACATAGTTATTGCATACTTAATAGACTACAGAATACTATAAACATAACTTTTATATGTACTGGAAAACCAAAAAAATTCTGTAACTCACTTTATTGTGACATTTACTTTATTATGGTGGTCTGGAACCAAACCCACATTATCTCCAATGTATGTCTACACTAAAAACCACTGAATTCTACAAGTTAAAAGGGTGAATTTTATAATATGTGAATTATATCTCAATTCAAAAAATAGTTTGAAAGTAAGATTACATTATAATGTGCTAGTTTACCTTAAGGATATACATGTGATAAATTTGGCATCCTACAATCAAGACTACTAAACCCATGAAGACTACATTTAAAATTGAAGGAAAAATAAAGAGTTTCCCAGACAACACAAAGCTAAAGGAGTTCATCACTGCCAAACCAATATTATAAGAAATGTTAAAGGGACTTCTTTAAGAAGAAGAAAGAGCCCTGGCTCGGGTGGCTCAGTTGGCTGGGACATTGTCCTGTAACCGAAAGATTGTGGGTTTGACTCCCAGTCTGGGCACATGCAGGAGGCAACCAATTGATGTTTCTCTCACATCAGTGTTTCTTTCTTCCTTCTTCTGTCTAAACACAATGAAAAATCTCCTTGGGTGAGGATAGAAGAAACAGAAATGTGAATAATATGGAAACACTACAAACCTATCAATAATCACCTTAAGGGTTATCATTACATAATGATAAGAGGATCAATCTGACAATAGGACACAACCCTTGTAAACATTTATGCACCCAACATGGGAGCATCTACATATATAAAGCAAATCTTGATGGACATAAAGGAAAAGTTCATGAGTAATGCAGCCATAGCAGGGGACTTTAACACCCCATTGACCTCACTGGATAGAGCCTCCAATCAGAAATTCAACAAAGAAACAGTGGCCATAAACAACACATTAAACTGAATGGATTAATTTCTATTTTTAGAGCATTTCACCCCACTCACCCTACCCCAAATAAATAAATGTAGCATAGCTTTCTGAACACTCATCTGACATGCTAGCCAAATAAATACAAAGTTAATACCACAGAGTACAAATATTGTATTTTAATCCAGTTTTAGTGCTTACTGCTTTTCTTTTAAATATAGTCTTTAAAAGTTAATTTTAAAAATGTAATGCAGGACCTAAAACAAGAACTGAATAAATGGAGAGGATAACATATTCCATCATAAATTTAAAACAAAAATCCTTACAAAGTTAATAAATAGACTACCAAATATATATAGTATATTAATTCTAATGTAGAAATTTATATATTTATATTATATTTAAACACAAATTAATGTAATTATAGCCAGAATCTCAATGGATTATTATCTTTGAACCTGCATAAATTATTATTATTTAAAATTTTCACCCAAGGACATATCCTTCAATTTTAGAGAGAGAGGAAAGGAGGGAGAGAGAGAGAGAAACATGAATGTGAGGAAGAAACATTGATTGGTTACCTCCTGCATGCGCCCCAACTGGGGATGGAACCCGCAACACTTTGGTGTATGGGACACTGCTCCAACCAATTGAGCCACCCAGCAAGGGCATGGATAAATTATTTTTAAAATATATTAGAAAATAAAAAATATATATTAGAAAAGGAAATATCCAAGAATAGCCAAAATATAAATATTAAAGAGGACATAGATGTGAAACCTGCCTTTCTATATATTAAAACATAAAGCCATTGCAGTAAGATACAGGCATCAAAGTAAAAAGATGTTGAACAGATGAGGAAATCTAGCCCTGGCTGGTGTGGCTCAGTGGCAGAAGTGCCAGCCTGCAGACCAAAAGGCTGTTGGTTTGATTCCCAATCAGGGCACATTCCTGGGCTGTGGGCCAGGTCCCCAGTTGGAGGTATGCAAGAGGCAGTTTCTCTCTCTCTCTTTCTCCCTCCCTTCCCCTCTCTCTAAAAATAAATAAATAAAATATTTTTTCACAATTATATTTTACTTAAGGATCTATCTGAAAACAAGAACATTGTAGAGCACATATTTTTCTCTCATATAATTTTTGGAACAAATGAAAATGAATCATGTCTCCATCATGCAGAATATAAAATGTTACAATGCCTGATGTCTTGTCTATGCTTTGCCATCTCCTAAGGAGACATTTGGCAATGTCTAGGGACATTTTTTTTGTGGTTACCCCCAATACGTTTTTAAAAATTTTATTGTTGTTGAAGTACAGTTTTTTGCCTTTTCCCCTCACCCCAGCCATCCCCACTTCCCTCCCTTGATTCCACCTGCCCTTGGATTGTCCATGTGTCCTTTATAGTTGTTCCTGAAACCCTTCACTCTTTCCCCCCATTATTCCCTTCCCTCTCCCCAAATAAAATATTTTTAAAAAAGAATAAAAAGGAAGAGAAAATCCAGAACAGGACCAAATTACCTGATAACTTTATGATAAAGTGGTGTTTTAATTTAGGAAGAAAGAAGTGGATTCAGTAGGGCTGGTTCAGCATTTGAAGGAAAACAGACTTTCTATCTTATACCAAATACAAAAATACATTCTAGATGAATTATAGATTTATATATAAAAATCAGAACAATTAAAATATCATTTAAGAAATCTGGAGTGGGGAAGACCTAACCAAGCCAGCCTGGAAACCCACTAGATGTAAAGAAAGAGACAGATATTTTACAAGCTTTCTAAATGTTGCAACAGGTATAACAGATGTAATATCCCTAAAAATGCATATATAGGTTGATAAGAAAACATACCCCTAAAATGGATTAAGGATTAAAGTTCATAAAAGAGGAAATCCAAATGGCCAATAAGTATGAAAAACTATTCAACTTCAGTAGCAGCCAGGGCATGCAAACACCCCAAAGCAAAAATGAAAACCCATTTTTCAGTGAAGCTGGTGCCTGAACTAGGGTAGGGGAGGGTTTCAGAGAAGTTTGGCTTTGAGGACAGTCAGGCTGCAGAGGACTAGAAGAGGACTCCATCTCTCTCTGGCAATCTCTCTCCCTCTGCCTTCACACACACACACTAAATGTGGAAAGTAAAACACACTGATAAATAAAGAAAAACTAGTCAACCTTGACTAGTGTAGCTCAGTGAGTTGGGTGATATCCCTCAAACCAAAAGGTCACCGCCTGGGTTGCAGGCCAGGTACCTGGTTGGTTGAGTGCGGGAGGCAGCCAATCCATGTTTTTCTCCCTTTCTTTCTCCCTCCCATCCCCTCCCTCTAAATGATAAATAAATATAATATTTAAGAAAAAAAAGAAACACAAATTAAACTTAAAATACAATTTTCACTCATCTAATTTGTAAAGAATTCTATAAATAATTCTTTAGATGAGAGAATAAACACACACACACACACACACACACACACATATATATATATATATATATATATATACATACTGATGGATGAAACATAAGATGGTATAATCTTCTGGAAATCAATGTGCTAAAAATCATGAAAATGCACATATCCCTTGGCTCTGCAATTCTATGTGTGTGCATTCATCCTCAGGAAACAGAAACTAGCTCTGAGATGCACAGAAAGATGTTTGATGGGTAGTATGGATCTGAGGGGAGACAGAGAATCAACAGGCTAGAGCAATGATCTCTGGACTTTGATTTTTCAATAATACATTTGTTCTGAGTGCTAATATATACAGTATAAAGCATACACCCCAAAAATATATTTTAAAAAAGATATTTTACAAGGATAAATAGAAATTCTAACATTTTCTTCCCATACATCAATGGATCATTTCCGGGAGGACACACTGCTTACCCTGTGGACCACAGGCAGTCTCTGTGGGAAAAGTGTCTGAGGTTAGTTGGGGCAAAGGGAATGTGTGAAGTCAGTGAAAAGTGAAGCAGTCAAACCTTACAGAGAGACAGGCTGACCAGGCTGGAAGAACTACAGAACGTTTAAGTTCTTGGGACCACAAGAGGTGGGGGAATGAAAACATAGATCTAGTTTGATCAGTGTGTTAAGGTCTTGGTCACGGCCGAACCCTGCATGCATCCTCTCGCTCTTCTCTCTGCCCCACCTCCCCACTTGAAGGGATCTGGTCCCATGATGACAGTCTGAAAAAGAAAAGCAACATAGAAGTGAAGCCAATGATAATTAAAAGATGAAGACACGTGGTCCATTTAAGAGGACCTTGGGGGAAGGTCTTCACACTTCGGAAGAGACAAGATCATAAGGGAAAGAATCCTAGTTGTCTTTAAAGAGTTAATACGAGCCTGTGAGCTGGGAATTAAGTTTTATTTCTCCTGCTACCCATGCATTAGCCTGGGACTGGAGCAACTGCAGCATCCTGTCACCCAGGTTGTTCTCCCAGTCCTGGAAGGGATGATGGAGAAAGAACAGGGAACATTGAATAAATCATCCTGGAGCTTCCCATCAGCCACAAAAGCATGCACTATCCTTGGGCCAAGGCCCAAGGCTTTAGATAAGTGACAATTGAAAGGACTTGGGTTTCTACTAACTATAGTTAGTTGAGTAACTTTGGGAAGTTTGCACAGGCTTTAGAATTGCTTCTTTCCTTTATGAATTCAGAAGATACAAAACAAAGGTGTAGCAAATACCCCCTCAAATCCCTTAAGAGAGAATGAACACGAATATCGTGTGAGGTAGCTTCTTGTTTGACAGACCAACAGGGAAAGTGGTGCCATGTGGAGGGATGCCCACTGGTCTGATACCTAGATGCCAGCTCACTCCAAGGGCACTAGGCTGCCATCGATGGCATCTGATGCCCACTCAACCTTAGTCAGAGATGCACAGCTGGTACAGACCCTTGCTTCCTCTGAAACAAGTGTGAAAACACCACCCTCTGAGAGGATGGCTGAGGAGACTCCACCTGGGAGTTTCCACTCAGCCCATTATCTGTTCCGATTTCTGCCAGTGACCTCCTGTCAAGGGATACTTTCAATAGACTAGTTTAGGAAGTCACTGGAAATTCAATGAGTGGCTGGTTAAAAGTTTAACACACCATGAAAATAAAAGTCCTCTGTACCAGCAATAACCAATAACAAAGTGCAGAAATAGATCCCATTTGCAAGAAAAAAAAAAGCCAGCCAAAGTCATCACAAACTGTACCATTTATACTGCTTCCGTATGGAGAACAGCATGAAACGTAAATGAGGAGCATTAAAAGAACAAATCAAATTGGTTCGACATGCCACTTTCCTAGATGATAAAGCTCAGTACTATAAAAATTTATTCTCCTCAAGTTAATTTATAAAGTCAATATGCTCTCAATCAATACCCAAGCATGATCATATATCCCACTTGATACACTAATTCTAAGTCATCTGGAACACAAAATGAATGATAAAAAATGAGGGGGGTTTACTCTCTATAACTTTTTATACATTTTATTAAAATGTATATAAATTTTTATCTATAACAATTTATTGATTTTTTAGAGAGTAAGAAAGAGAAACATTGAGTTGTTGTTGCACTTATTATATATTCACTTGTTGATTCTCATATATGCCCTGACTGGGATGGAACCTGGAAAATACAACCTTGTAGTATCGATGTTACAGGAGAAATTCCCAGAAACTTGGTTCTTCTTGCCAACTCAGTAAAGAATTACAGGCCAGTGAGCCTACTAGTATGCAAGCAAAGTTTATTAATGCTAAGTTCAAATAGGAAAGCAAAAGCAAGGGTGGCTAGAGCAAGGGTAGCCAGAGGCCAGGTGACTGGCACCCAGGTGGCCAGAGGTGACAGAGGTGGCCAGGGGCCCCCAGCCAGAGGCCCCCTATGTGGAAAGAAAGCTCCAAGAGAGTCCTTTCATATATAGTTGGGAGGGTGGGGGTAAAAAAGTTATATATTGATTGACAGGTAAAGGTGGTACCTACTTTCCCAGGGAGATGTGACTATCTAAACGTAGTTATGGGTAGGAGTCTGTTAGCCTAAATCCTTATCTTGATCTAGAGTCTATTTGTTCATTTTGCATAAATAACAGGAGGCAGGCAGTTAACCAAAGTTGTTTTATGGGTTTTTTCTTGGGGGATTGTGGACCCTCTTCCCTTCCCCCTTCCAGCCTTTGATGAACACAGTCTCAAGGTTTCCCTTTTCCCAGCTAGTGAAGATGATACACACGGACTTTCAGGGACTCTCCCCTCTCCTACACTATCATAGTTTTGCTTGTTTGGGATGTCTGGAAGCCTTATCAGACCAAACTCAGGATTACTGAGTCAGTGGGTGAGCTTTTGCTTTTCACCCCCTGTATTAAGTTCTTTGCTAAATTACAATGGTGAAGGCCCTTCCTTTATTTTCCTCCTGGCCACTCATTCCACCTTAACTGGACAACACTCTAACCAACTGAGCTATCTGGCCAGAGCAATTTTAAAGCACATCATAAAGCTTGAGGGATTTAAAAATCGTGTGGTATTTGTGGAACTACAGAAAAATGAATTAAAAGAACAAATGAAGAGTTCACAAACAACCCCACTTAGTACACACAGCATTTTAAACCTGTAAGGAAGGGCTGAATTTGTCAATAGAAAAGTTGATGCAATGGTTTTCCATTTTGTGCGTGGGGATCTAAACCCCTACTTCCTCCCACTGACCAAAATAAAAATTAAAAACTACCTGGAAATAAATCTAGGTAAATTAAAGGGCTACATGGAAAAAAAAAAGAAAATACAAAACTATGAAAGTAGTAAAAGAAAATATAGGCATATATGCTGATACACTTCCAAAGGAAAGTATTCTCAAATAAGACATAAATCACAAGAAAACCAGAAAAAAGTAAGAACACCATAATGGTAAAGATGACCGATTAAGTTTGAACCCATCAAAATCTAAAACTCTAATAAATAAAATTAGAACAACTGAGTTTGAAAAAGAATGTTTGTAAAATTTATTAACAGCAACATAAGGAACTCCAAAAATTAATTTAAAAGAATAGTATCTGAAACACTTTATTTTATATTATTTATTTTTAGAGAGAGGGAAAGGAAGGGGAAAAGAGATGGAGAGAACATCAATGTGAGAGAGAAACATCATTGGTGGCCCAAAACCCAGGCATGTGCCCTGACCAGAAATCAAACCATGACTTTTTGGTTTGCAGGCCGAGGCTCAATCCACTGAGCCACATCAGCCAGGGCTGAAACACTTTTTTTACTACTATTTTTAAATTCGTAGATGAAAAATAGCCCCAAAGAAAAATTGGCAAAGGACATGATCAAGCAACTGACAGGACAGGAAATAAAAATGGCCCCAAAACATAAAATGATGCTTAATCTCACAGGTAATCAGAAAAATGGAAACTTAAAAAATGAAATGTTTTGCTCAACAGCTTGGTCATAATTAAAAAGATTAAAAACATCACGTGTGGGTGAGGGCACCAGGAGGGCTAATAGGTATTTTAGAAGCTGGTATACACTCTGAGGGCAACTTAGCAGTGGTTTTTTTTTTAATATATTTTATTGACGATGCTATTCGTTGTCCCATTTCCCCCTCTTCACTCCCCTCCACCCTGCACACCCCCTCCCACCCACATTCCCCACCTTTAGTTTATGTCCATGTGTCATTAAGTTCTTTAGCTTCTACATTTCCCACACTATTCTTGCCTGCCCCCTGTCTATTTTCTACCTACCATCTATGCTACTTATTCTCTGTAACTTTTCCCCCTCTCCTCCTCCCACTCCCATGTTGCTAACCCCCCATGTGATCTCCATTTCTGTGGTTCTGTTCCTGTTCTACTTGTTTGCTTAGTTTGTTTTTGTTTTTGTTTTAGGTGTGGTTGTTAATAATTGTGAGTTTGCTGTCATTTTACTGTATGTGTTTTTTATCCTCTTTTTCTTAGATAAGTCCCTTTAACATATCATATAATAAGGGCTTGGTGATGATGAACTCCTTTAACTTGACCTTATCTGAGAAGCACTTTTTCTGCCCTTCCATTCTAAATGAAAGCTTTGCTGGATAGAGCAATCTTAGATGTAGGTCCTTACCTTCCATGACCTGGAATACTTCTTTCCAGCCCCTTCTTGCCTGCAAGGTCTCTTTTGAGAAATCAGCTGACAGTCTGATGGGAACTCCTTTGTAGGTGACTCTCTCCTTATCTCTTGCTGCTTCTAGGATTCTCTCCTTCATTTTAATCTTGGGTAATGTAATTATGATGTGCCTTGGTATGTTCCTCTTTGGGTCCAACTTCTTTGGGACTGTCTGAGCTTCCTGGACTTCCTGGAAGTCTGTTTCCTTTGCCAGACTTGGGAAGTTCTCCTTTATTATTTGTTCAAATAAGTTTTCCACTTGTTGCTCTTCCTCTTCTCCTCCTGGTACCCCTATAATTCAGATGTTGGAACATTTAAAGATGTCCTGGAGGTTCCTAAGTCTCTCCTCATTTTTTTGAATTCTTATTTCTTCATTCTTTTCTGATTGTATGTTTTTTTCTTCCTTCTGGTCCACTCCATTGATGTGAGACCCAGCTTTCATTCCATCACTCTTGGTTCCCTGTGCATTTTTCTTCATTTCACTTAGTGTAGCCTTCATTTTTTTCATCTAATTTGCAAACAAAATCAACCAATTCTGTGAGCATCCTGATCACCAGTGCTTTGAACTGTGCATCTGATAGGTTGGCTATCTCTCGGTCACTTAAAAGAATCGGTTCTTGGGCTTTCATTTCTTTTTCTGTTTCAACCATCTCCATCTCCCTCTCTCTCTCTCTCTTTTTTTTTCCCCCTTTGGTCTGGTCATGCCTGTTATGTATGAGGGGCAGAGCCTTAGGTGTTCACCAGGGCGGGGCAACCCAGTAGCTGGGTTGTGATGCTGTATGTAGGGGCGGGGTCTGAGAGGGAACAATGGCGCTTGCTCGGTTCTCTGTGGACTTCAGTCCCTTCTGCCACTTCCCCCAAGCAAACTGGACCTTGCTAGTGCTGATCCCGTGTGGGTGGGCTTGTGCACCCCATGGGTCTTTCCAGCGACCTCTCCTGTGAGGCTGGGAGTCTCTCCCTGTGCTGCAAACCCCCACAGGTGTTTTCGATAAGTGTCCCAAGGCTCTATTTCCCAGCACTGGGATCCTGGGTTGTGCGCAGTGCCTTGCTTCACAATTGCTGCCTCACTGGGTCTGCTGGTTGTCACCCCTTGGCCGGGGTTTGTTGGCCACTGCTTGCACACCCAGGGTCTGCCCACTGCGGTCTTATGGGCCTGGTCCCAATGCTTTTTGTGCCTCGAGACCTCTCTGCACCCAGCTGCCCAATTCTGCCCCTCCTACTGGTCTGGACGAATGTGTCTATTTTAACTCCTTGGTTGTCAACTTCTATACAGTTCAATTTTCTTTCAGTTCTGGTTGTTATTCTATTCCTAAATTGTTGTTGTCCCTATCTTGGTTGTGGGAAGAGGCACAGCATGTCTAGCTATGCCTCCATCTTGGCTGGAAGCCCCTCAACATATTTTCTGATCTCTTTTAGTCTTCCCCTCACAAGTACCCAGTTCAGCCTGGCATTAGCATGTGCCCCTACCTATTCACAGTTCCTTCTCCCTTGCTAAATCTGGCTTCCTTTAAAAATATACACTCAAAATGTGTTGTTTAATGGGCACAGGGGTTAATTTTAGAAGATGAGTTCTGGAAATTGGTTGCACAACAGTGTGAATGTACTTACTACTACTAAAAAAAGTACACTTAAAAATGATAAAGATGGAACATTTTATGTTAGATGTATTTTACCACAACTTAAAATAATTGGAAGCTGATTTACGTTAAGACTTAAATCACACCATTCCCACTCCCCACATCTTCTGTAACCAGCCTGCTCCCTCCTCTGAAGCCCTGGAGCTTGTGGTATATCTTTACAGTTCACAAGGCTTCATCGTCACCCACGTTCTCACACTCCCAATAACTGTCCACTGGCTTATCTTCCCCTCCCAATTTGGCTGAAGCACCTTACTCAGTAAACATCTGCTATTGATTGGCCTCAGAAGCAAAATCAAAGTGCAAAAAAAAAAATGATAAATCATAGTAACTGCTTTAATATTAAAATATTTATTTTTCTAAAAGATCACACAAAAGTTGGGAAAGGAAAGAAAGATGTTAACTAGCCTGCATCAAGATCTGAGCTGACGAAGGACAGAGAGCTGCCTAAAGAAACTGGTAGCTGGAGCAAGGGGCAGAGCTCAGCACAGCCGCATCCAGGGTCAGCCAGGTTCACGGCACCACCAAGAGCAGAGGGGACAGCAAACTGCTGGCCCCAATCACCCTCCTTTTCAGAGAGAAAGCAGGAGATCACTCTTTGGACATGTTCTTGATGGTCTTGTGCTCCTTCATGGCCTTCTCCCACTCACTGCCGTTGAACTCCTCAATGACCACACTCCGCACGGTGCCCTCATCCAGGCAGTGTGGGGCAATTCCTGGAGGGAAGTGGCACAGAGAAAGGGGTCCCCAGGATGCGTGAGACCAGGTGCTGTACTGGGTCTGGGTCAGTCCTCACCTGCAGACATAGCTGTATTGCACAGGAGGCTTTCCGAATGATATACTGGAGTTTACAATGTCAGCCTCGGGGCTTATCATCCTCATCTCCTGGCTGGGGAGTGGGCTTCCTGAGCCAAGGGGTGGCCAAGGCCAGACTTCAGTCAGCACCAAGCTGAGAGCACAGAAGAGTAGAAAGATAGCCTACAGCGATCTTGGACTGACAGGCCTTTTCCAGGGCTAAAACAGGTAACTCTCTAAGCCTTAAATACCTCACATCAGTATAGGACATGACATTTTCCAAAAGCTTTTCCTGTGCCTCAAGGGAGGTGAAAAGGAGTTTCTGTGTGACACATGAGGAACACACAGGGGCTACTAAAGAAATGGGCCAGAAAGACAAGGGTGATGTGGGACTGCCTGCCACAGGAAGGTCATGACCACAGCTGTCCCAGCATAGCTCTGGAGGGGCTCTATACAGGGTCTAAGATGCCTCAGGAGCGTTCTCAATGCTGCTTTCCACTCAATTTGCCCTGCAGTTGGCTTCATTCTGAACAAATGTTTAAAGATTGTTCTCTCCCTCCAGATCCAAGTCAGACTTGAAGAGGGACTTGTGGTGGGGAGTTCTCCTGTTTGTGTTGTGAACTAACCAAAAATTTTTAATGGCATTATCAGTGCTCCTCATTTTTACTTTCTTTATCCCTTTAGCCACTGTTGTTAAAATTCCCTCCCCCTTTCCACCAGCCCACCCTCTCGCCATTCTTTCCTACCTCTCAATGTCGGCCAGGTGGCATACAGTGCTGGCAGCACCAGTAATGAGAATCAGGATCTGGCTGGTACCTGAATGACCAGAGCCAGTCTTACATCCCATTGTTTCAAAAAGGCTCCACCAAAGAGCTCTGTTCATCCAAAACATGCATGTGGAAAAGCCTCACCAAGCAGGAGGCCAGCCAAGGGTGCCAGTGCCCACCTTTCTCAGCAGCATGCCCACCCAGGGCGACCCCAGGCGACTGTGTACCCCTGGGCTATGGCCGAGGCCCGCACTCACCGAAGCCACCAGGGTTGGAGCGGGGTGTGTAGAAACTCTGCACACCACACCTCTTACAGAAGGTGTGCTGCGCCTTGTGGGTATTGAACGTGTACGTGGTTATGCTCTCGGCTCCCTGAAGGGAAACAGACAGACGGGTGCACTCTTTACAAAGAGATTTTTTTGGGGGGGTCATTTAAAAAATATATCTTTTAAAAGGCTCAGTGGGTTGGGAATCCCTTCTGTAGGGCTCTCAGGACAATGAGGACATATCCAATCTCCCAGAGACTAGAGGCTTCTCTGGGGCAGGTAACTGCCCACACGGCCTGGAGATGCATCAGTGCAGGTGGGTCCCGGACCAGAGAAGTGGCAGCTCACACCTTTTCTTGGGTCAGTTGCACACAGAGCAACTCAGCTTCGTGCCTTCTCTGGCCCATGGGAAGACAGAGTGCCCTGTTAGTGGCAGGCAGAGAAACGTCTGCTCCCTAGGGGCTGCGCTAAGGGCTGGCTCTCCCTGTCCACACACAGCACTGCTCAAGGTCTTAAGAAAACTGTTAACTGTATTTGAATTCATCTACAAAAGACAAATTAAGAAAAGAATATTTGCCAGACATCACAGACAGAGGGCTAATTTCCTAAATAGATAATAACAAATGGGAAATTGGGGAAAGGATGTGACCAAATAGTGAAAAGAAAAAACAAATGGCCTTTAACCTGTGAAATGATGTCTACACTCATAAACTGCAATGAGATACTTTTCAGTTTCATGGCCAGGGGAACAAAAATAAAAATGTTGTTTAACCCAGCACTGAGGCATATGAGGAGAAACATGCACTCTTGTGTATCAGCTGTGGGAATATAAACTGGTGAAATCTGGTATCTGCCAAAACTTTAAATGAACATATCCTTTAACACAGCAACTCCACTTCTAGAAATTTATCTTTCATTTAAAATTCCATATGTATCCAATGTCACATGTATACAGATATTACAGTACTGTTTGTAAAGGCTTAAGATTGGAAAAATTGAAAATGTCCATCAATAGAAGATTAGTTAAAGCAATTATGGGCACTCATAAAATGGAATATTCTGCAACTTTTGAAAAGAATGTGGTAGTTCTATTTACAAATACTAATATGGAATAATCTACAAGGTTACAAAGTTAAGTGAAAAAGCAAAGCATAAAACCATTTGTATTGTATAAAACCATTTCTATTTTTTTAAGATACACAAAAAGAGGAAAATAAATAAAATAAAAAATAAAATTAAAAAGGGCACACATGCTGGTGTGTGTGTGTGTGTGTGTGTGTGAGTGGTTGGGCTGCAGGCCTTTGCATTCCTCCTCCCTGCCACCAGAACTCCCTTGGAGCCTTGTACCTTCCAGAAACAGAGCTCCCCAAGGGGCCTGGTCTCACCCCATAGCCACTTCACCACAGAGAAGCAGCAAAGAACAATTGCCAATTGGTCTGGAACTATCCAGAGTTTTCTGAGCATGCACTTTGCCCCAAGAAATTACTGAGAGGAACTGGGAGCTGCCTCACACCCTGCTTTACCTCTTTTGTTACTGGAGGTCACCCAGTGATGTTCAGACCCTCATTCCCTGGTTATTCTGTGTGTCCACCAACCTGACCACAGCCTCCTGCTCCTCACTAAAATGCCTGGCCTGTCATCATCCAATTGCTATGTTCTCAATGTCTCTGGTCATGTCTTTGTGCCAAATCAGAAATCACCACTGTCCACCATGATGACAAATGTAACAGTCACATCTCTTGACCATTGTATTCTTATTCTTCCTAACATGACCTCTCAATGCCACTCCATCCATTTTGGAACACCTCCCCGAGGACACCACACTCTCCTGTTTTTTCCTCCTCTCAGGGCTCTCTCTGACTGCTGGCCTGCCCCAGGGCTCTGTCCTCAGCTCCTGCCCTCTGGCTACATCTCTGCCCAGCTGACTAGTCTGGCTCTATACTCCATCAACAAGGCAACAGCCACCAAACCAAAGCTCCTGCTCTGATCTCTCTCCACAAACCCAGGCTTTAGCACAGCTGCCCATTTCCCCTCTCTGTATAAATGTCCAATAGGCCTCTTCAACTGAACTTTCTCAAAACAGAGCTCTTCATTCCAGCACCCCCACCTGTGTCTCCCACAGGGTCTGGTATCTCTATTCACCTGGTCGCTTAGGCCCAACACTGTGGCTGTGACTGACTCCTCTGTCCTCCTCATCTGCACACCCAACCCTTCAGAGTTCTAGTCAGTGTTTTTCTAGAACAGTGGCTCTCAGAGTGGGGTCTTCCAGCCAGCAGCATCACCTGAACATGTAAGAAATGTAAATTCTTATCCCCCCACCCTGTCCCAAGACCCACAGGACCAGGGGTGGGGCTCAGCTGTCTGTTTTCAACAGGGACTGTGTACACATTAGGTCTGAAAACCACAGCTGTAACACATTTGTCCAGTTACCTATTCAAAGCATAGCTCCAATCCTCTATGTTCTTTCCATCTCCACGACCGCCATCCTGTTCCAAGCTACCATCACTTCTCACCCCAAGCTGTCCCCATCTCTGCATTCACCTCCTTACAGCCCATTCTCCACACGGCAGCCAAAGAGAGCTTTGAAAACACTGATGCAGGCTCCTCATGGCCCTGCTGAATACCTCCACAAGCTTCACACTACAGAAAAAATAAAATCTACTTTCTTGTCTGCTCCTGCCTCTCTCCAACTTGCTCTAGTCTCCTCCATCACCTCCACCCCACCAGCCGTGGGTCAGTTCCTCAGACACTGAGTCTGTGCTCCTCACACCTTCCACACTGTGTTCCCCTTGGCTGGGGCATTCCTGCACATGGACCCATCTTCACCATTCTGATCAGAACACCAGAGGACCTTCCTGACTGGTCTACACCAGCCACCTGGCAATCTTCTAGCATGTTGCTGTCCTTTAACTCCCTATACAGCACTACTGGATTTTTTCTTATTCGTTTTTTTCTGCCTCCCTGCTATAGAATGTAAACTCTAAGAAGGGCCTTGTCTGTCCTGTTAATTGCTGAGCTTCAGTGGAACAGTGCCTGGCACACAGTAGGTGTCCTATAAATACCTGTTGTATGAATAAGTTTTATACTTACTTAAAAAAAAACAACAAATATATATGTTTTTTTAAAAACTAAGTACTATATATATTTGTACAAAGTATATATAATATGTATATTTTGTTTATATACAATATATAAGTACAATATATAAATATATATTTGTTTTTAAAACGAAGTGTAAAATATATATAAATATATAACTATATATCATGAATCATTATACTGTATATCTGAAACTAATATAAATGTTGTATGTCAACTATATCTCAATTAAAATAAATGAATAAAAACAAATAAACAGCTGAAACTTGCTCCTTCAACAGACTGGAGCCAAAAATGAGAATATTGCTCTAAAGCACAAAAAAATACATTGATAAGCAGGACCATAAAGAAAAAATAAGGAAAAAAATATCAATTCCAAGACCCTAGAGTCCAAGGCTGCACTTGGTGGTGTCCAGAAACCATCTGTCCTGGGTGCTCGGGAGCAAAGGTGAACTGGGGCCACAGCCTCCAGCAGGCATCTCAGGAGAGCACACTGGCGGTCCTCTGGGCTTATGGGAAAGATGAGACAGGCATGCTGCCTGCCTGTCCCACCTCCCCTAACTGTCATATGGAGGATCAAGGAACTGATAAAGAATAGGACACAGGCCCTGGCCAGGTAGCTCAGTTGGTTAGAGCATCGTCCCAATGTGCCAATGTTGCAAGTTTGATCCCTGGTCAGGAAACATATAAGAATCACCAGGAGAGCATAAATAAATGAAACAACAAATTAATCTCTCCCTCTCTCTCCCTGTCTCCCTCTCTCCCTTTCTCTTTCTCTCTAAAAGCAATATTTTTTTCCATTTTTATTTAAAAGTTTTTTAAAGGAATAGAAGACAAATCAGCCCAAAGTATCTGGGATTAAGTCTCTCACTACCTAAGAAAGACCATTACTCACACATGCATTCACTTAGTCTTTCCTGAAAGACACTGAGTATCTCCTTAATGTCAAGCCTATGAGGTCAGGAGCTGTGCAGACCCGACAAATGATGGTGTTTGGAGACCCTCACAGTCTAGTAAAGGAGACAAACGTGGAAGCAGATGATTACCCCAAAGCACAGATATGTCAGACCACAATGGGGGCAACCAAGGGGAACCAAGGATGGAATGAAAGCCCCGCCTCATGTTAGCAACGGTGTGCCAAAGCCCTTCTAAAAGAGTGCCTACTGCTGGACCACAGATTTTATTTTTAAGAGAACTGAGCCTAAAAAAATATTTTCTAAATTATCAAAAATTTATACACAGGAAGATTCACCACAGTGTTGTTTATGATTGGGAAAAAATAGCACTTAACCTCTAAGTTCAAATACTGAGATTCGTTTATGGTAGATCCATATAACGAAACATGGTGGGAACACAGGAACAGTGGGGTGGGTAAACTCGGACACAGTGGGGGAGGAAGAGACTGAACAGTGGAGGGAAGACTTTTCACTGTATATATGGCCTTTTGTACCTTCCAAACATTGTACCGAGCACAAAAAATTTCCCACAATAATAAAGTTTAAAATATATTTTTCATTGGAAAATGCTAAAGCCAATTATAAAACAAAAAGAAAGGTAAAATCCTACTTTGATAAAAAAATATATAGATGTATTTATCTGTGTAGAAAATAATGCACAAAGATATACAACAAAATATTTTTAATGTTATTTCTTTTCTTTTTAAAGATTTTATCTATTTAGTTTTAGAGAGAGGGGAAGGGAGGGAGAAAGAGAGGGAGAGAAACACTGATGTGTGAGCAATACATCAACCAGCTGCCTCCTCCAGACGCCCTGACTGGGGACCAAACCCACAACCCAGGCATGAGCCACACCAGTCAGGGCTATACATCAAAATGTTAGCAGTGGTTACCTTTGATTGATAGGGTTTGGGTGATCTTACTTATTTGAAAATATTTCCTCAGTAATATCAAATAGGCATCCAAAATATAAAGGAAAAAATAATACAACCTTTTAAAAATAAACATGACACCTGGTGTCCAAGAAAATTAAAGCCCCAGAGCGGCCCTGCTGTGCTCCTTTCCCGCTGCACTCCAGGGGGTGTGCTGTCGGTGGGGGACTCACCCATGGGCTCTGCATCTTCAACCCTGCTCTTAGCACTAACCTTCAGGAGCTTGAAGCGAGAAGCAGGAACAATGAAGTGTCTATTTTGCTTCTTCTTGCAAACACTGCAGCTACAGAAAGACAGAGCAAGTCCCAGGTTGTGAACAGCCATTTGCACCCTCTGAGTGCCCGAGGGGCCCAACCTGATCGGCTTTGAGAGCCTGCTGACCCCAGAAGTGAAGCTCCTTTCAACACTATCCAGTGAAGGGGGAGCTCAGGCAGATGCATGGGCCACCTGGGGTCTCTGCCACAGGTCTCACAGCAGGCAGTTGAGACATGCAACTTTGGAAAACCAGGGCCAAGAGTGCCACCTTTCTGCCTCACCCACCCTGACCCCCACCCCGCCCTGCCTGCCCCTGGCTCACTGCAGTGAAGGAACCCACTGCGTTCTAAAGACACCTATATCCAGCACAGCACAGCCTGATACCTCTAGGGCAGCCACACCACAGGTGGACAAGGAAGGCTCTGTCTCCCTCTCTCCTCATCCACACAGCACAGAGAGCCTAGCTCCAAGGAAAACAGGTCCTGGGAATCGCCATCTTTGGAATTCAATCTAAACCACCTCTTTTCAGTCCACCTTCAAAAAAATTCTAATTTAGTACAGAATCTTCTATCTAGAGGATCCTCTAATCCTCTTGTATAGAATCCATGGTGCTGTCCTGGCCAGTGTGGCTCTGCTGGGCATCGTCCCACAAACTAAAAGGTTTTTAGTTCAATTCCAAGTCAAGGTACATGCCTGGGTTGCCAGTTTGGTCCCTGGTCAAGGCACATACAAGAGGCAACTGAGCAATGTTTCTCTCTCACATTAATGTTTCTCTCCCTCCCTCTCTTTGTAGAATAAAAAGAATCCATGGTGCTTCTCCAATCTGGACTCCACTCTTAGTAGCCTGGTCAGTTCCCCATTTGAGTAATTCAATGGTGTATTTTTCATACATAATTCAGGTACCAGCTAGGGGCAAGAGGTACAGAGGCCAGAACCTGTAGTCCTGGTTCTGTCACAATGCCAGGGCAGGTGCTAAAAAGCAGGCCCCCCTCCCCAGAGCCTAGAAGTGCTGTCTGCCTCACCTGGAGGATAGAGTGAGAAGGCCTAGAGAATGGAGAGCTCCAGGTGCACACACCCATTCATTTACCATCCTTATCCCCCCTACACTGAAGACTGCCCAAGGCGTTTCACTCAGTGCCCAGACTGACTGACCTCCAGCTAACCGCTCCCTCACCCACCAGCAAAGCTGTCTAAGGGGTGACCCTCCCTGGCACAAGCCATAGGACCCTGCTCTGTGTCACCTGGAAATGAGCTCTCTCCCCATGTCTCTCATGCACACACAAAATAGATTCAGTTATTTTTAGCCTCCATCTTTTTAAAAAAATGTTACTATTAAAACTTCTAGTATATGCTACAGGAGAAAGAATAGAACAATGAGCCCTTAAATACCCATCACCTGACCCCAACAATTACCAGCTGTATGTTGATTCATCTATACCCCAACCCCCAGCTGATGTTGAAGTTCTTTTCCACTAGCTTGGGAAGAGAAAACACTCACTTGCAATCAAAGATGTGTAAGTCTGCCGAGGCCCAGACTTCAAAGCGAACTGCTCCACAGTGGCAGCCTCCTGTGTGTTTCACCAGGCCCTGGTACTCACTACATAAAACAGAACATCAGAAGGGTAAGAATTCCTGAAGACTCCAGCAGGTCCCCACTGCGCAGTGCGTGCTTCTTCTCTCTTCTGTTGTGGAAAGAAAGCAGCAAGATGGACAAAACTCTTCTCCACATGACAACAGATGCCCCTGCTTTTGAGGAGGAACTGTGTGTGAATTCATAAAAGAAAGGTTTCGGTGCCTTCTTTGTCCATGAGCTTTCGGCTTATACGAGAACTCGCATGAGTTCCATGCCTTACATGTTAAATGGCAAAAGAGAGCATTCCAAAAATCTGGGACAAGGCAGGGTGGGAGCACTAGTGGGAATTCTAATCCCACCACTCAAACATTTTTATTTATATGTCAAATATTTACTAAAAATTTTTACAAACCAAGTGTACTGCACTGAAAAGAGCAGTAACCGACATACAGCAGGCATGGTTCCTGGCCTTGAGGGCCTTAGGTAGCCATCAAACAAATTACCCAAATAATATTCAAATGATTGTGATAAAGGTGGTCAGGCCGCAATAAAAAAGAAAGACACGGAGACCCAACCAAGTCTGAGGGTTCAGACAAAAGCCTTCTGAGAAAGTTACAACGGCCCTTACAATTTTGCTATATTCCCCTCCAGTATTTCACATATACATTATTTTTTGCAGAGGTAAACATACACACGACATACAACTTTAATCCTTTTAAAACTTACTATATATAAGCAAGCCCTTAAATGAACATGACTAAGATTTGATAAATATCATCAAAATGCTTTCCAAAACAGCTAGACACTCTTATCAGTCATCAATGAGAAAGCATTTCACTCTACCTTTCAAGTAATAATTATAGGAAAAACAGCTTGCCGTGGTTTTAATCTGCATTTATTTGGTTATTAAGACTACATGGGGGAATGGGTAAAAAGGTGAGGGGGATAGAGAGGTACAAACTTCCAGTTATTTTATAACTGGGATTTACGAAGCTGCTGCACGGGGAATACAGTCCACAAGAACCCATAACCCTGTGTGGTGACAATTACTGGACTTGGGTCATAAGGCGTACAAACGTCAAATCGCTATGTTGTACACCTGAAACTAAGATAATGTATATCAGTTATAATCTTTTTTAAAAATTTAAAGACTGAATGCTTTATCATGTTTCTTTACAAGCTGAATCAATTAATTTGACGTAAATTTTTTCTGCACATACAACTAATGCTTCCTGTAAAAACTTAAAACATCACAGCATGTGGTAACATTAAAAATGATGGTGAGTTTCGGTTTCTTATAGGTAAAAAATATTCAGTCTATAGTCCAAAGTGATAAAAAGTGAAGTACACAAAAACCCAAACAGTGTGTCTCTGAGGAGCAATTCTCACTAAGAGAATTTCTTCTGGAACAAAGACAAGGAGCATTTTTATTCAATTGGTAATCCTCAAGTTGTTAGGCAATTGCTAGGTTGTTCTTGTTTCCTCTAGGGTTTCAATTGTTCTTTCCAATTCATAAAATAATCGACACTGAGAGATATTATTAGGGAGCTAAAATATTTCTCTGTAGCACAGCTGTTCTCCAGAGCAGGGATCTATATGCTATCACATTTGGAGAAAACAAGGCCGACCTTGCCAAAGATAATATTAATAGCCCCTTCCCAACACCATGGACACTCTGTAACCCTCCTTTGGCCACCTAAGGAGCTGGAGGTGTTTTCCTGCAGTATCAAAGCTGTGGGAGCGCAGGGAGAGTGCGCCGCCCAGGAGCATCTGTGGTGGACAACAGAGAGGCTCCCCCACCTTAGAGACCCCGCCACGCTCCTGAATTCCAGCACCTCTTTGTGCGCGTTCTAATCCGGGATGCAGCAACCCCTCCCCGCCGCCCCGCTCCCTCCCAGCGAGCGCCTGGAACAAAAATGGGATCTCGCATCCCAGTTGATTCAAAACTTCTATTAAGCTTTTCTCATCCCCATACCTTTTCCCTCCCACACCTTCCAAAAACACCTGTGTAAATATAAAAAGCAACTCAGGTATGAGGAAAGACGTGGCATTTATCTTCTTTTCACTAGGAAAGACCCGAGCACCCTTTGACCGCCAAGGCAAGAGATGCGATGGCTGTCCAGGGAAACACCCTTCGTGTCCTAGGGCGCCGCTGAGACCCTGTACAAGATCCAAGGCGGCACCCCAACCTTTCCCGATGAGAAGCCCCTACTCCAGGCAAGGCCGCTACAATTAGGAACGAGCCTGGTGCCACCGGGGAAAGCGAAGCGATCACATCACGGGTAAAACACAGAACCTAAAATCTGCCCCAAACCCGCAAGTAGGCAGAGGCGCACGGCAGGCCCACTACCCGATTCCCCGGCTGAGGTTGTCAGCGTGGCCCAGGCTCCCCCGCGCCCGGCCCAGTAGCACTCACAAGGTGTCCAGCAGAAGCTTAGCGGCACCCTCAAAGGTGAGCTTCTGCCGCTTCTGGAACGTCTCCCAGCGCTCCCTCTGGTCGCCCAGGTCCAACGTGGCCCCTGAGGATGTCGGAGTCACCGGGGTCGGGGGCGGGGGCGGCGGCAGCAGCGCAGGCTCCGGCTCCCCCGGATCCGCCTCCTGGGCCAGCAGCGACTGCCTCGGCCGCTGCTTCGCCGACGACTTCCAAGTCGCCGCCAGGCTCCTGCTCTCCGCTTGGCCCGCGGGACGCCGTGCGCGGGTGGCACCGGGAGTCGAGGCAGCGGCGGCGGGAGCCCTTGAGGCCCCAGGCCTCTTCTGCCCGCGTGGCTCAGAGGACGCATTCCTCCTTGTCTGCCGCATGGCTCCCGCAGCCCCGCGTTTAGGCCTCACCGCCCGCGCGTCCCCGCTGCCCCGCGCGCGCCCTTACCCGCAGACCAACCTACACGCCCAGGGGGCGCTGCGCCCGCCAGCCCCGGCCCTGGCCTCCAGCTTCGGTCTTTGTCCCTGGCCTGCCTCACCTGGCTCCTCCCCACCGGCTGCGTACTAAACGGAGTCTCAGCTCGCCTGCTGGCCTGCCTGCTGGCCTGCCTCCGGGCCTGCACCTGCCAGCTGCAACATGCAGGCCGAACAAGACCGCGCTTCAGGCTCGGTTCCCGACACCCAGAACCTGTTTGCACCAGCAGAGGTGCCTCCGCCTCTGAATCCAGAGGGCTGCTTCTTTCCTTCCTGACCTAAGGGGTCGTGGGTCAACCCTGAATTCATAGCCACATCCCAGTGGGGAACCTGCAGTAACTTCGACTCCAAGACGAGGACAGTACTTAATCTAGAGCCAGCGTGCGCCTGAAATGAGCTAGTGTGTGTAAATGGCCTGGCACCGGCTACCTGCTGGACAAAGAGCAGCCGAAACCACAGTTCTTAAACTTCGCCTTTCCCACTTTACATGAAAACTCTGTGTGTGCGTGTGTTTTACAATTTATTAATTCTAAAAAAAAAAACTGTTTACCATGGACAACAGGTTTTTTAGAATTAATGAACGAATGAAACCCTGACCAAATTACATGATTATGGTTTTATTGAACACAACACCAAAGTTTGAAGCCAAAAATCACAAGAACCAGTGATGAAACCTAGATATTTTATTCATATATTCAAAGAAATAACATTTTCTCTAACTCACTCTCCTTTTTTGTTTTCTATTTAATTTCAACTTTCTTCCTTATTGTGTTTATCTTTAGTTTAATAGTTTACTGAATTAAATACATAATTCATTTATTTTCAGTGTTTTAGTAATAAAATATTAATAACTATAAATTTTCCTCTAATTATAGCTTTAGCTGTATCCATTAGGGTTTTATATGGTGTTCTCTAAGAATTTTCTAGATAAGCTGTCTTAATTGCTTTCTTAATTACTCAGTCATGAAATCAGAGTTGTCCAGATTTGTTCTTCAAGATTATCTTTGTCCTTCTAAGTCCTGTGCATTTCCGTAAAGTATGGAATCAGATATTAACTTCTACAAAGCAGCCTGCTTGATATCAACCATACTTCTCAGACCCTCTAATTTAATATTCCTAACTTCATTCCTTTAATTTTTGTTTTTGCCATGCCAATAGCTTTTTCTAAAGGAAATGTTTTAAATTTAAAAAGAGAGGTTTAAAGAAGAGCAAAGAGAAAAACAAAAATAAATAACTGAAAACAACAAAAAATAAAATGAAAATGAAAAAAATATTAAAAGAGAAAAAAAAGAGTTCCAAGAAATGTAATAGGACTCACAGCAATGATTATTTCTGAGATCTATGAGATTTGAAACATAATTATAAAAGGCTAAAACCAAAGAATTCATTCCTACATTTTCCTTTGTTAAAAAATTCAGATGATTTATCACATCAAGAAAGCTTAGCCCTGACTCCTATGGCTATTGGTTGTGCCTAGTCTGGCAAAGAGAAAGGTCACAGGTTGGATTCCTGGTCAGGGTAATCCATGCCTGGGTTTCGAGTTAAGGTTCCCTGTCAGCTCTCCCTCTCCATCTCCCTCACTTCCCCTCTCTCTAAAAATAAATAAATAAAACCTAGGAAGAGAGAGAGGGAAGGGGAGGGGAGGGGAGGGGAGGGGAGGGGAGGGGGGAGGGGAGGGGAGGGAGGAAGGAAGGAAGAGGGAGGGAGGGAGAAAGGGAAAGTTCAGGCTCTGGCCAAGTAACTGAGTTCGTTAGAGTATGACCCCCATAATGCGAAGGTTGGAGGTTCCAACCCCCAAAGCATGTACAAGCATTAACCAATCAATGCATAAATAAGTGGAACAACAAATTGATGTCTCTCTCTCTCTCTCCCTCCCTCTCCCCCCTTCCTCTCACTTTCTAAAATTAATCAATAAATAATAAATCTTTAGGGGGAAAAAATGTTACTGTGGCCACCACCTTAGTTGTTCTCTGAATCACTGCCCTTCCTCATGGTATGAGCACCACACCAAGGACAGAAATATGTCTTCATTTGGTGTCTTAGGGTTTTCCTGCATGTCTGTCTTGATTGCTCTATACTCAGATAATTCCCATTCCAACCTATCTATTGTCAGGTTCGTGCCAGCAAACACCAGAGGTCCAATAAATTGAGCCTGATATCACCTTCAAGTTAAACAAATATTGTGGGGAGATTTCTACCAGGATAATTGGGTATATTGGTTGTTGAAATGGCTTTGATAGATTTGACCTCAGGAAACTTCCTGGCAAGTCCACTGGCATTCTGATCGATCAGCGCACAGACGGGAATCCCTTGTTTTGTAAAGGTTCAAGATCACACTCAAGCCCTCTCCAGCTTTGGTAACTTCCTGAACACAATCCTTTCCTGAAATCTGCAAAACTTTTCCAGATTTGTCCTTCACTTCAGTTGCTTTCCATTCAGCCAGTCTCTGCTGCCTGTACATTTCAATAGTTCCTTGGTCTTCCTCATTAAATTTGTCTTTACTATCCTCCAGTTCTTCCAAAGTCGTGTCATCGTTTTCACAACTGACTGCTGAAGGGCTCGTTGCTCTTCCTCTTCTGCCTCCTTTTCCAGTTCATTTAAACTTTCCTTTGTGGGCAAGATGCCCTATTTTTTGTATAAGATGTCATTCCACTCACTGTCTGCCCTGGAGTTCTGAATTTTGTCTCAAATAGCTCGTGCCAGCCTGGCCGAGGCAAGCCCCTCTCCACTCCCCCTAACCCGCCGCCTGTACCAGCTCTCTTTTGCCCATGCGCCTATTCCTTTAATTTTTTTTTCATTCTTTCACTCCTCCTCAGAATTAGACCAACTAATATTTTTCATATTACTCTAGTTACTATTTGATGGAATCAGGTCAACTTAATTCCTAGAATCATACTGTTCAGGCACATACCTTTTTAGTTGCCTGCTTGGGTTTGGGGTGTGCAATAACTTGATTCAGCTGTTTTCTTCACTTCAAGCCAATTTAACAGTATAATACCTTTAAGATAAAATTCTAATTCATGTTTTCCATTTCCAAATCAGGCTGAACCTTACATAGACTGAAGTGTTTTTACATATATGCACAACTTCACAACCACCACCCAGATCAAAACAGAACATTTCTAGCATCATAAATGGGTCCTTCGTCCTCCTCCCAGTCAGTCCTCCGCATGGATGCCCACTCTTGCTTCACCACCATGATTTGAACTTCATATAAATGCACGTATACAATATGTACTCTTGCGTATGACTTTAGTCAGTGTCAGGTCTGTGAGTTTCATCCATGTTGTTCATGTACCTATGGTTCATTTATTTTCATTGATGTGTAGTATTTCAGTATATGAATATAGTACATTTTATTTATTCTTTTTATTGTCAAAGGACAGAGTGTTTTCAGTTTTGGACTATTATAATAAGGGTGCTATGACTTTTTTCAATCAACCATTTTATTTTCCTCAAGATCTTGTGTGACAGGAAAGAAGGAAGAACTGTCCAGCCAAGGAAGAACTTGGCTGGACAGTTCTTGCTTGGGGTCTCTCATGCAATTTCACTGCGATGTCACTGAGACCACGGTCATATGAGGTGGCAAACGGCTGGCCCTCTAAGATGGCTTCGTTTCCATGGCTAACAGTTGATACTGGCTGATAGCTGGGAGATCCATTGGGCCCTCAACTGGATTACTACCCCGAGCCTCTTCATATGGCTTGACTTCCTTGGGTAGCCTCAAGAGAATTGACTTTTTTTTTTAATAATTGGCAGCTCAGAGTGCCAAAAATGAGAGACCTACTCTACAAGATGGAAATTTTGCCATTGTGTTTTTGTTGTTGGGTATTTTTTCTTATAAAAATTTTAAAATCTGCTGGGATTTGGGCTTGAAGTTGCATTGAATCTGTAGATCAACACAGAGAGAACTGACTTAACAGTATTATGTCTTCCAATCTATAAATATATCTCTCCATTTATGAAATCCTATTTAATTTTTCTCAGCAATGTTTTGTAATAAATGTAATATCTTTTGTTATCCCTAAATATTTGATATTTTGTTGCTAAAATTGTATTTTTACATTTTATTTTTTCACTTGTTTGTTGCTAATACATAGAAAACAATTGGTTTTTGTATACTGACCTTGTACCCACTGACCTTGCTAAATTCACTTTTTTGTCCTAATAATTTTAATTTCCTCTTAAATTGGCATGTTAAACTGTTTCCCATTTCCAAGCAAATTTTTAAAAAAATCTTTTGGTGGTTGATTTCTAATTTTATTGAGCCATGTTTGGTGCAAAACATCAATGACTCCTACATTGTCTTCATAGATTATATAAAATTATGAATTTTAACTACAAGTATGGAAAGTATATATTTACATTATACATAAACATTAATATTATGTGTTTTATATAGAATAGTCTCTTAGCACTTTTTAATGTATCTGGCCTTGATTTCAACTTTATCTCATGACAATACCCCATTCCTGCTTTCTCTTTGTATTTATATAATCGATAGCTAACTCTATCCCTTTGTTCTCATTTCTTCTTTAACTTCCAAATGCAAATGATCATAGGTGGATTTTTAATACCTCAATATATCTTTTTGTTTTTAAACAGGGGAATTTAGCTCTTTTGCAATTATTAGACTGGAACCTTTCTGTTTTTGTCTGTCCATTAATTTATGTTTATTTTCTACTTTACCTTGATGTTGATTCTTTTTCTTTGTATTGGCTTGGGAAAGTTTCTCTTCACTCCTTTGTTGCCCTCCTGTTAATTTGGAAGTTCTAATCTGTCTCCATACTGCTGGTATTTCTCTTCCCATACCTAGTAGTTATGATGAAACCTGTATCCTTCTACTAATATTTCAAAATTGACCAATAAACATGTTTCCCAAAACATTTCACCTGCTCACACACCTATCCCTTCACCTAGATATAATTTTAGAAATTGTTACTTTACTTCCCCACTTTCCTATAGACCCCTATGCCCAACTCCTCCAAAGCATATCTTCTATATGAAGTCTCCTTCCTGAACATTTACACCATGTATTCCTCTCTCTCTCTCTCTCTCTTTTTTTAAGATTTTACTTATTTACTTTTTAGAGAGGGAAGTGAGGGGGAGAGAGAGAGAGAGAAACATCAATGTGCGGTTGCTGGGGGCCGTGGCCTGCAACACAGGGGCCGTGGCCTGCAACCCAGGCATGTGGCCTGACTGGGAATCAAACCTGCGACACTTTGGTTCGCAGCCCATGCTCAATCCACTGAGCTACACCTCCTCTCTCTTTTTAAAAAGATTTTATTTATTTCTTTTTCAAGAGAGGGTAAGGGAGGGAGAAAACATTGATGTGACAGAGAAATCCATCAGTTGCCTCTTGCACACCCCCAACTTGTGACTATGCCCACAACCTAGGCATATGCCCTGACTGGGAATTGAACCTGTGACCTTTCGATTTGCTAAATGATGCTCAGCCCACTGAGACACACCAGTCAGGGCTATACCATGTATTTCTTACTTCATTAGTGTCATAACCATACTTGTCAACTCCAAAAGTTGCTGCTGAGCCTGGTGCTCAATATGTTTATTGAATTAAGATATAACTATATGTATTAGAAGGTAAATTATTCACACAAAAGCACTTTACTCTTCATCTACCCAATACTGAGGCCTTTTTTCTCTAATATAATTATCAATTGATTAAAGGTGTCTGAATTTTTTCCTCAGCTAGGATCCATGGGCAATATATAAGCCTTAGAGTGTCTATAATTTTTTCTTTTGCCCTGGAAAATGAATGACACTTTGTCTAGCAATAGGATTCTTAGCTATTAGTTGCAGTTTCTCTCTTCAGTTTGTAGCTATTGTTCCATTGTTTTTCAGTTTCATTGTAGCAAATGGGAACTCTAATGCTAGTCTTATTTTCTTCGCTCTTTAAATATAGTCTCCTCTTTGTCCTGGCCCAGTAACTCAGTTGGTTGGAGTGTTGTCTCATACACCAAAAGGTTGCAGGTTGGATACCCAGTCAAGGCACATACTCAGGTTGGGAGTTCAATCCCCAGTCGGGGCATGAGTGGGAAACCACCAATGGATGTCTCTCTCTCGCTTTCTCTCTCTCTCAAATCAATAAACATACCCTCCGGTGAGGGTTTAAAAAAAAAAAAGAGCCTCCACTGGCTGACGTGGCTCAGTGAATTGAGTGCAGGCCTGCAAACCAAAGGGTCACAGGTTCCATTCCCAGTCAGGGCACAGGCCTGGGTTGCAGGCCAGGTCCCAAATAGGGAGTACGTGAGAGGCAACCACACACTGATGTGTCTCTCCCTCTCTTTTTCCCTCTTTTCCCCTCTCTCTAAAAAGTAAGTAAGTAAAATCTTTTTAAAAAGGATTCTCGCCCTGGCTGGCGTAGCTCAGTGGATTGAGCGCGGGCTGGGAACCAAAGTGTCCCAGGTTCGATTCCCAGCCAGGGTACATTCCTGGGTTGCAGGCCATAACCCCCAGCAACCGCACATTGATGTTTCTCTCTCTGTCTCTCCCCCTCCCTCCCTTCTGATGTTTCTCTCTCTGTCTCTCCCCCTCCCTCCCTTCTCTCTCTAAAAATAAATAAATAAACTCTTAAAAAAAAAGGATTCTCGACTTATCTTTAATGTTGGGTTATTTAATTATGATGTGTCTTGACACCAAGACAAATTTCTCCTTGGATCCAACTTCTTTGGGACTCTCTAAGCTTCCTGAACTTCCATATCTATTTCCTTTGCCAGACTGGGGAAGTTTTCCTTCATTATTTTTTCAAGTAAGTTTTCAATTTCTTGCCTTTGCTCTTCTCCTTTTGGCACCCCTATGATTCAGATGTTGGAATGTTTAAAGTTGTCCCAGATGTTCCTAAGCCTCTCCTCAATTTTTTGAATTCTTGTTTCTTCCTTTTGTTCCAGCTGAATGTTTATTTCTCCCTTCTGTTTCAAATCATTGATTTGAATCCTGGCTCCTTTCTCTTCACTGTTGGTTCCCTGTGTATTTTTATTTCACTTTGTGTAGCCTTCACTTCTTCCTTTATTTTGTGACCATACTCAATCATTTCTGTGAGCATCCTGATTACCAGTATTTTGAACTCTGCATCTGATAGGTTAGTTATCTCCTCATCACTTAGTTCTTTTTCTGGAGTTTTGATTTGTTCTTTCATTTGGGCCATATTTCCTTGTCTCAGTGCACCAGCCTGGATGATTGTTTCTTCTTTAACTCCTTGGTTGTCAGACTTCCATACAGCTCAATTTTCTGGCAGTTCTGGTTGTTTTTTGTTTTTAAATTTGTTGTTATCCTTCTTTTGGTTGTACAAGGAAGTGAAGCACATCTGCCTATGCCTCCATCTAGGCTGGAACTATAAAGGGAACAATTCTTTATCATTTGTGCAGTGTGTACATATAATATAGCAGCAAATTTACATTACAAAAGCCCTCTCATGAAAATCAAAGGTGGGCATTTTTGTACCTAGAGGAGTCAAATTCATAGAGATGAAAGTAGAATGGTGATTGCCAGGGCCTGGGGGAAGGGAAATGTGAAGTTAGTGTTTAATGGGTACTGAGTTTCAGTTTGAGAAGATGAGAAAGAGTTCTGGAGATGGATGTTGGTGATGGTGCACAGCAATGTCAATGTCCTTAATGACACTGAACTGAACAATTAAAAATGACAACAGTGATACATTTTATGTTATGTAAATTTTGCCATGATTTTTAAAATTTTAAAGTAGGTATTTGGTTCCAGTTAAGACCCCTAAAACTAACATGATGAGGTCTCTGGTGACTCAGGATGTGGATAAATAGATCAGTATGCAAAGTGCTCACAGAAGGAGAAAAAATGCAATACTCAACTCTAAAAGGAAAACACAAAAACCCTGGCAAATCTGTATAGGATTTTAAGAAAATGGAATCTGAAAATAGTATAGTGTGTCCAATCTGCTTTTTGATCCATTTGAAATATGGTGTTCGAAAAGAGCTCTACAGATAATCTGGACCACCCAAAAGGTAAAGAACTGGGTGGGTCTGTCACCAGACTAATTCTGCACCATGTCCAGGCATGGTGAGGGGACCTCCATGCTCTTGACTCATGCAGGAAAAATTCCAAGAACAAGTCCAAATAAGAGTGAAAGCAAGTTTTATTCAGGTAGAGGAAAAAGAGGCTCGGATGCACTAGTATGAAAGAAGCAGAAATACATGTTGGAGTGGATGTAGGCAAACTCATGAGTTGCACATTGTGTCAGTCAGTTCTTGGGATTTTATGCATTTCCAAGGGTATCATTTCTCTCCTTTGTGGTGCCAAATTCTGACTCTATCTGTTGGTTGGGGGAAAGGCTCTTATTCCTAATATAGTTTGCTCAAGAAGTGGCTATAGACCTCCTTGGCCCTCTACTACTTGTGGTATCAGTTTTCATTATAATGATTGTATAATGAGCTTTCAAATCAGTCTGTGGTCAGTTTTTCCTCCATCTTGGATTGATCTGGTTTTAGCCAGTCCTAGTTGTTGTTGACTTTGGGACCACTGCAGGGGTTTTCCTGCCATAAGCCGTTTCCTTTTGATCATGCTCAAAGATGAGGGCTCTGGTAAGAGGACCTACCTAGCTTACTGGCCTAAGATGTCCACTCCTTCCTCATTCCCCTTGCCGGGAGTTTTTCTTAATTTCTTTCTATTCTGCCTCAGATCCTAGAAAATTTAACCTGAAACATTGCTTGAGACAAAAATGACCAAACTAGACCTGACCAGGTAGTTCAGTTGGTTAGAGCATCATCTTGATATGCTAAGGTTGTGGGTTTGATGCCCAGTCAGGGTGCATACAGAAATCAACCAATTAATGCATGGTGTGACTCAGTTGGTTGGAGCTTCATCCCGTAAAGTGGAGGGTCTTGGTTTTGATTTCCAGTCAAGGCATATGCCTAGGTTGAAGGTTCAGTCCCTGGTCAGGGTGTGTATGAGACACAACTGATTGATGTTTCTCTCTCCCATCGATATTTCTCTCCTCACTTTCTCCCTCCCTTCCCTTCTCTCTAAAGTCAATGAACATGTCCTCTGATAAGTATTAAAAAAATAGTAAGTGGAACAACAAATTGATGTTTCTCTCTCTCTCTCTTTCTCTCCCCCCTCCACTTCCTTTCTCTCTCTCTAAAATAAGTAAATAAAAAATATTTTCTTTTTGTAATGACCAAACTGAAGCTGTTCTTCTTCGGGCACATCATGAGAAGGCAGAGCTCTTTGGAAAGGACGATAATGCTGGGAAAGCAGAAGGCAGCAGGAAAAGAGGAAGACCAAATATGTGACAGACTGACTCCATAAAAGAGGCCATAGGCATGAGTCTACAGGAGCTGAGCAGAGCTGCTAAGGACAGAACATTGTGGACATTACTCACTCACAGAATTGCCAGAAGCTGGAGCCAACTCAACTGCATGCAACACAAAGCATTGTATGTAAGTTACCATGGTTTGGGACAGGACTGCTAGAAATATGGAAGCATAAGAGAGTAAACAATGGTACCTTCCTATGTAAATGTGATTTTCAGATGAGTTGTCTCTACTTGAAATGCATAGTACTTGGTACTGCTCCCAACAGACAGAATTCTGTGTTTAGCTCCTGGGGGTGTGCAGAGTCCAAATTGACCACCAGGGGGCAGGAGCCCTGGTGTCATACAGATCCTGTGGGAGCAGAAACAAGTTCAAGCTCTTCAAGGCACCATTTTGTACCCTCCAGCTTGAGAGGCCTATAGAAACTCCAGCTACTTCTAAGTAAGGAAAGCATTTGACAGAGGTCAGGGTGGGCTGGCTTCCCTGTCCACAGGAGGCGCCCCCAAATTTCTCAGCTCATGTGAAAGCCCTGATTTCTTCCCCTACTGATATCATTTATCTTAATACCAACATCACTACTACCAACAGGCTAGGGGTTAAATCTGTTTTTTGAGCATTTGTAGAGGCACCATTAACTTTTGCCACTAATTCTAGTGTAGTGGAATTTATGAAAGATTTACCAAACCTTTTTACTTTGGTCATAAAAATATTGCCTACATTTTCTTCTAAAAAATACAAAGTTTTGGCTTTGAAATTTCAGGCCTGAATCCACCCAGAATTTAGTTTTGGGTGTGGTGCAGAGTAGAGATCTAGTTTGACTTTTTTAAAACTGTCCTGGGACCATAGACTCTCCTTTCCCCACTCCTTAGATATTAGATTTTCATACATACATGGCTCATTCTCTGAACTCTCTACTGTGTTTCATTAATCCCAAGCCAACCACATTGTCTTAATTACTATAATTTTATAATGTAATAAGCTCTTGATGTTTTGTTTTTTTCCAGGAGTGTCCTGTCTATTCTTGGCCCTTTGCACTTTCATATAAATTTTAGATTTGCTTTTCAAGTTCCCCATATAATCCTGTTAAAATTTTGATTGGCAGCTGTTGCCCTTACCTAAACTGGCACAGAGGGCAGGTGAAGCTGCTGGCTGTCAGGGTTTCTGCTTCTGCCACAAGGACAGGGGCTGCCATCAAGAGGACCAAGAGGGCCTCCAGCTGATGCCCAGGTCCTCCCCTAGCCCAGTCCCCTCCTGTTCACTGCCCTGCCAGGCCTCCCTGGGTCATTAATATCTATCTACCAGGGGTGAGGGGCTTACAATCTTTTGGCATCTCTGGGTCACAATGGAAGAAGAAGAGCTGTCTTGGACCACACATGAAATATACAAACACTAACGAAAACTGATGAGTGAATAAATGGTTTTAAGAAAATTTACAATTTTGTGTTGGACCACATTCATAACCATCCTGGGCCCATGTGGCATGTGGGCTGCAGGTTGGACACCCCTGATTCTAGACAGTCAGTCAATGCCCCCAAACAGGGCCTTCTCTCCAGGCTGCCCATGGGAAGGGCACAGACTGGCCTTTCCCAACAGCGCCCTCACAGCCCTCTGCAGGTATCAGTTAGATGTCAAGAGGCACTTGGGCAACCAGAGGTCACAGCTCTAAGTGCCAAGAGTGTCTCTGGAGTCAACACAGAGAAATTAGGGAAGGGCAGGAAAAGGACCATGATGCTAGGGGATCTCAAATTCTCTCCCCAATTATCTGGTCTCTGCCCCCAGATGCCTTGTCCTACCCCTTCCAAATTAGGACCCCTTTGCCCTTGACGTTTCATTCCTGTGACTGACCTCGATGCTTCCTGCAGTGGCTCAAGTTGGTCTGTTCTTGTCCTTGCTGAGGAAGAAATGGGACTGGGAGAGCTGTTCTACTGCCCTCTAACCTACTGAAATGCCACTGAGTGAAACTGCCATCTGCTCTGTTCTTTTTCATTAGTCCTACTCAGCAGTGTGAGGGGATTCTTATTAACATGCTGGCTTGCCCATATACTTCTCCCTTTTGTTGGCAATGAGCTTCTACCTTGACACACACACAGCACAAACAATTAAAAAAATTTTTTTTGATTGGTGATGCATTAAATCTACAGATCAATTTGGATAAACTGATATCTATATGTTAAATACTATGCATGGCTCTGGGGAACAGTGAGCAAGACAGACAAAGGACCTTCCCATCAACATTAAAATAAAATCTAACCTATTTACTATCGCCTTTATAAACCATTCCACACATAAATTGTACTTGTCCCCACCCTCAGCTCATCTCCAACTGTCCCCTTTCTCTGTGCTCCAATCACACCATCTTTCACATTCCTAACTCCCCAAGCTCTCTTCCAGTTGTATTTTTTGCTGGAATCTGTCTCCATATCCTGTTCTGAATTTGTATAACAGGCTCCCTCACTTAAAGCAGGTGTTTAGTCAAATAGTCACCTTTTCAGATAGGCCATCATTCTACCTAAAATAGTGGCAACAACCCTGGCTAGTGTGGCTCAGTGGATTGAGCAATGGCCTGCTAACCATAGGGTCTCCAGTTCAATTCCCAGTCAGGGCACATGCCTGGGTTGTGGATCAGGTCCCCAGGAGGGGGTACATGAGAAACAATCATAAACTGATGTTTTTCTTCCTCTCTTTCTCCTTTCCTTCCCCTCTCTAAAAGTAAATAAAGTCTTTAAGAAATTACTTTTTTTAAATAGGTGCAACGCATCTCTCTAATCTTTGCTTTATTTTTCTCCATAGCACTCATCATTATTTAACATATAATGTTTGTTTCTGTTTTTGTCTTTTTAGAAAAATAAGCTCCATGAACCAGAAACTCTGTCTTGTTTACTGTTATGTCCTCAGGGCCTTGATATATGCCTGGAACACAGTAGGCACTTAATGAATTGGTTGAATGAAAGAAGCAAGACCAGACAAATGTAGAGAGGCTTGAAAAAAGTCAGCCAAGATCTCTGGGTTGGTAAATGTAGTCACAGCTGTCTAAAGTCTTAGAAATATTTGGCTAGTGCTTAACCATTATAATAAAAACTCCATTCAAATTGGACACAATCCTCAAAGATTTCCCAGGAAAATAGTATTTAATCACCTAATGAATTTAGAATCTTATTTGCAAATATGTTATCTCATATTTCTCTGAGGGTTTGAGCAGATTGATTTTAATTAATTCAAATCTATCAATATTTTATTATTGCATTTGTGTGTCATAATTAAGAAGTCTCTGCTTAACTCAAGGTCACAAAATTTTTTGTTTTTATTTACATTTATAGTTTTCATTATATTTAGTTTATGCTCCATCTTTAGTTAATTTTTGTGTACAATGTGAGGCAAAGGTGTAGGTTTATTATTTATTTATTTTGCATACAGATATACAATTGCTCAAGTACCATTCATTTAAGACTATCCCAATTGAATTTCCTTAGTACCTTTAAAAAAATCAGTTGTTAATAAATGAGAAAGGTCTGTTTCTGCACTCATTTTATGTTGATCTACATGTCTGCCTGCATGCCGGCACCACACTATTTTGATGATTGTGTCTTTACAGTAAGATTGAAATCATGTCAGTATCCAATTTTGTTCATTTTGTTTCCAGGAATAGCTCTGGTTATTCTAGGTCCTTTCCATGTTCATATAAATTTTGATCAACTTATTAATTCCAATTTAAAAAAAAGCCTGATGAGATTTTAATAGTGACTGCATCAAATTTAATCAATTTGGGGAGAACTGCCATCTTAATAGTATTGAACACTTCAATCCATAAACATGGTATGTTTCTCCATTTGGGGATTAATATATATATTTGTCTTATTCCTATTCTACTTTATTTAGGACCTAATAGGTATGGTTTAGTGGGCCATAACTGTTTCTGTTTTCAGCCCTAACCTCAATAGATGTCTAATAACGAATGTTTGGTTTTGTTATTTAAAAAAAAGAAAACCTCGAAACAGGCCAAAGTTTCCTTTTCCTCTGGAAACACCTTGTTTCTTAGTGCTCTCGGAGTCTCTCTGGAGCCATCCTGGGGCCAAAACCTCTACTCTGCCCCTTGGTGATCCAGTCTTTTTCATCCCCAGAGCCTTCTCTGGGTATCTGCTTCTCTACCCCACAGTAATCCATTCAGACACCATGGCCTTCGATGCTCTTAGTACTGTGGAAAGTGTGCTTTAAGCCCTTCTGTTCACCATCGTGCCTTCAAATATCCATCTTATTTGTTCACTGTTTCTTTCATTCTGGGATGCACGGGGATGGGGGGTGGGCAGGACCTTCCAATGAGCCAGATAAGGGCTACAACTGATAATGGGCAAGATCTGTCTCCTTGGAGTAAGGGACAGCCTCTCTGCACCAAAAGGGTCCCTGTCTTCCTTTGATGTCCTCTGGGGTCTGAGGGAGAACACCTCTGTATTGGAGGTCTCCTCCAGCATAGTCAGGAAACCTTACATTGTCCTGTGTCACAATGTCCTGTGCCACAGCACCCTCTCCTGGAGCCCAACACAGACCCATTTGCTGAAGGAACACTTTCTGCTGGCAAGCCTGGGAGAGGGTTCTGTTAGCCAAGCACCTACCCTGTGCTGGGCATTGCTCTGGGCAGCCATGAATAACATGGAGTCTCTGACCTCATGGACTTTCCAAAGCACCGGGGATAAAAATATGAATAAACTGAATAATATCAGATAGGTAAGTGCTCTGAAGGCAAGAAAAGAATAATTCAGCGCAGTATGACAGGACAGTCGAAGAAGACCTCTCTGTGGAAGGGACTCCTGGGTTGAAACTTGAATGATGAGGAAAAGGGAAGAACAGTCGAGCAGAAGGGATAGCACAAGTCCTGAGACCAGCATGAGCTTGCCATGTCTGGGAGATGTGTTGGTTCAAAGCTCTAGGGGTTCCCTGGGTGAAATTCAAAAATGGCCCCTATACACAGAGGGCAGGGAAAGACCAAAAGAAGAGGCAGACCATTTCAGATTGGTAGATGGCAGTTTTAATAAGCATGGGAACTTACATATGAGACTTGTGTTAGGTGCAGCAAGACCAGTAGATCTCTGCACTTGCCTGCCTGAATTTTCAAAGTTTATGTAGAGGCTTAAACTGGGTTCAGTCATGTATTTAGCCCAAGGTGTCCTTGAAATGGCTCCTAGAGCAGGAACAGTGTGTGGACCATACATTTCAAAGACAGGGATTGAGGGAGGAGCCTCTGATTGCTCTGGTCCAGCTCAAGGATCAACCAAAGGTCACATCCTCTTGATGACCATCTCCAACAAGATGGTCATGCAAGATTCAAGTGACTAAAGGGGAAGTGGAGGGCGTTGAAGTTGAGAGGGAGGCATGTGTTGACCATGCTGGACTAGTAGGCCATGGTAAGGAATCTGAATTTTATTCTAGATGTAATAGGAAGCAGGGAAATGACAGGTGGTGAGTGATGTAATTTGAGTTCCTGGATTCCCCAGCAATGGAACATGCCCATTTTAGATTGCACTATGTTTGGCTTGAAGCTGGGAGGCCCAAATGCAGAAGAGACATCAGAAAAACTATCACCTACATGGCTGTGACATCCAACAATGGTGAGGTGGGGGTGGCCTCCCAATAAACAGGGAGACCTCAAAGCCATGGCTACCTGTGTGGATCTCAGCATACATGAAACTGAGTCTTTAAACTAGGAGATTTAAACCTTACTTTGGCATTCTGTTGAATTCAGCTCATAGGTCTTCCCATGGAAAACTTCCCCCATACATACCAGCTAGGGCTGAGCACACCGTTTACACCACCATTGTTTCTTACAAACTCCTCTTTTTATAATGTTTCCCATATGGCATTGGAATTATTATTTACATGTTTCTTATTTAGTTGAATAATAAGCTACTTTGAGACAGGCACCAAGTCGTTCAACTTGGCTGTGTGCTGAGGACACAGATAACTGGCTAGGTGAGATATCTGTGTGGGATACAACAGAGGACAAACTTGAATGCCTAAGGCATTTGGATTTTTTCCTGGAGCAACTCACTGCTGTTCCACCCTTGACAAAGACTGCTTTTGAGACAAAGTATTAATGGTGGATTGACCACTAATGTGAATGTGGCCCATCTAGTTTAGATATTTTTACCCATGTTCCAAGCCATGCCATCTGAGATTTTGGACAAACTGGGTTGGATTCTCATAGAACAGCTGGGCACAAGTCTATATCATGGGTCATTACGGGAAATAGCTGTAGTAAATTTTCCCCCATCTTTAAGATATAGCTGACGAATTACATAATGTAAGGTATACAACATAATCATATGTGTATATAGTATAAATACATATATATACACACACACATACAAATGATTAACACAATAAGGTTACTTAACACATCCATCACCTCACATAGTTATGTGTGTGGTAGGAACATTTAAGGTCTATACTCTTAGTAACTTTCAAGGGTACAGCACAGTATTGTTAACTACAGTTACTATGCTCTACATTTGACCCCAAGTTGTTATTCATCTTATTGTAGTAAATTTCCTGATTCTCTCCACAGGAGGGATGTAGTGGTGGGCTTTTTCCATTCACCATAGAACATACTCTTTGTAAGAACAAGCCATTTCTCTCAGAAAAAGTTCTGTTTCTCTTGAATAGTCAATCAACTTCTCTGTATCTTAGGGACAGTATATGTCTAATCATGTTTTCCTCTGTTTTTACCACTTAAGTAGCTTACCCCTAAGTTTGCAGCCTATTTCTAGTAGCCATAAAGGGACCACTGGAGACGATCAGCATGTGGATTGAGACTCTGGGCTTTGGAGTCAGGGAAACCTGAGCTGAAATCTCACTTTTCCCACTTCTTGGCAGTGACTGTAGACTACTTACCTAGCTTTTTCCCCCAAGTATTTATAAAATGGGCACAATCACAATATTTACTTTGGGAAGTTACTTTGTTGGGAAGATGACAGGATTCAATGCTAAGGGAAGTCCTGACACAACAATCAATACAATTATAATAATTTTCACTTTATGATAAGTGGTTCTGCGTGTTCAAATTCCTCTGACCTTTATTATTTTCTAGTCCCTAAGATACACACACACACACACACACACACTTTTCTGCTTCAGAATTGTTGGATTAGCTATAATTTTTTTTTGAGAATCTGCTATACTCAACCAATTAATGCATAAGTAAGTGGAACAATGAATTGATTTCTCTCTTCTCTCTTCCCCTTCCTCTGCCCCTCTAAAACCAACAAATAAAAATAAATTTTTAAAAATCTGATTTATTTGCACTACAGATAAGAGCCTCTGGAAAGCTTGCCATAATGGTAATTAAATTGGCATCTGAGAGATTCTCCCTCTCAACACAGGATAGCAAGGGAGCATAGTTTCTATGCCTGTCAGGATTAGGGAAGCATAGAGATGTGCATCCTGCCAGAGGCATTCATCTTTAGGCAATGAATTTACCCTGTGACTAGCCTAGGTCATCACAGGTTCATTACTATTAGAGTCTTCTGATACACCCTCTGACAAGATATCTGTTTGGACTCAAAGGGCAGCATTAAATTCCAAAGTAATTAAGGAATCTGTTCTTTGGCTTCCATCTGGTTTCAAATAAATTCAAAGGGGACCTCTTAAGGTGATACTAATGTCTGGTACACAATTTGAGAAGTCTCAAATTGTGTAAAACATGTCTTTATATTTTATAAAAGGAGATTATGATATTTATCTTTAAAAAATTTTTAAAAAATTTTTGGTGAAGTAACTTTACTTTCACTTTCTGAGATACCTTCATGCTCATCAAAGACTTACCTGAGCTATATTAGGGCAAATGTTTGTCTACTTCAACTTTTTAATAGCTTTATTGAAATATAAATGATACACAATAAGTTGTACACATTTAAAGTATATAAATTGATGTTTGGATATACGCTTATACCCATGAAATCATCACCAAAATCCAAAATAAGAAACATTCCCACACACACCCCCAAATTTCTCCTCTTATAATCTATCGCACCTCATTACTTCTCTCTGCCTCCATCCCCAAATGACCATTGATCTTCTTTGTCTCTTAATAGATTAGTTTGCATTTCCTAGAACTTTATATGGAGCAAAATCCTACAGATTGTAAGGTTCCTTTCTGTCTGGCTTTCCATCAGCATAATTGTTTTGAAATTCATCCATGTTGTTATGTGCATTAATAGGTTACTTATTTTTATTGCTGAGTAGTAAGCATTCCATTGTATGTATAGACTGCAATTTTTACATGAACTTATTATGTAACCGATTCTGACTCTCTCCATGCTGAGAAAAACAGAATACCAAAACATAGATTTTATGGCCCACCTCTAGCAAAAGGACAGATTTCAAAGCCAATCTCATTTCCAACTTTGTCTTCTTTTTCCTCTCCTTTTGTTGTAAGTTCCTCATCCATTTGTCTTTCATTTTTGTTATATTAATTATACTATATTATACTATTTACACTTAAGTCAGTCATCTTAGGTATTTTTTAAAAATTTTATTTATTGATTTGAGAGAGAGTAACTGAACACAGGTTTGCTGCTTCGAAAGCCAGTACTCAGGCGGCAGGTGCTGATGTAAAAAAAAGTGGTTTTATTCAGGTACTGGACACCTGAAAGATGGGGGACTCATGTCTCAAAGCCCATCCCCACACCTTAGTGCAGACAGGGGTTTTATAAGGAGCAAGAGGGACAAGGAGAACAAGGAGACCAGGGGGAGAGACTGTGGACATGCAGGCACTGTCCTTGCTGGTCCTGAGATGGATTTCTAATGTCAGCTTCCTGGAGCTGGTCAGTGCCAGCCAAGCTCCTACACAGGCGGGGGATCTGTGTCACCCAAAGTCATGGTCACAGCTGTTTCTTGTATAAGCAGGAACTAGAACTGCTGGTGCCTGCAATGTGGTTACAAAGAAACTGTCAGTGTGTGAGTTCTTTTTATCAATTTGTCAGTACATTTTATTCTAACTCTATTTCATGATAAGTCAAAGTAATATAAAGCTTTTACTCCCTGTTACAAGAAACATCAATTTGTTGTTTCATTTATTGATGCATTCATTGGTTGATTCTTGTCAGTGCCATGACCTGGGATTGAACTTGTAACTTTGGTATATCAGGATGACACTCTAACCCACTAAGCTACCCAGCCAGGGCCTTGGATATTTTCTGAAACAAGGACCAAATACAAGTAAACAATGCTCTGCTTTAATCTGACTTTATTAGTTCTTTCCTTCTGCTTGCTTTAGGGATGTTGAATTTTGTTGACCTGGCCGCTTACAGATGTTCATCTTAACCTTCTTGGACAACTGCCACCATCTCTGGAGATTTGGTCTCTAATTTCATCCCTCATCTATTCACCTGCTGTGATGTCACCAAGTTATCATTCTACAACAGAAATCTAATCATGACATTGTCATGTAGAACACCTACAGGAACAGCTGAAGGTACTTAACAGAGCAAGGCAGATCCTTCATTAGTCATTCATTCTTTCAACAAGTATTTACTAAGTGCTGATTATGTATCAACCTCTATGCATCCTGACTAAGTGTGGAGGTATGATGATAAATCAGAGAGACATGGTCTATACCTTCATGGAATTTATATCCTAGTGAGGGAGACAAAGAGATAAACCACCACATAAGCAATATAATTATGGATTGGATAAACATGAAATTGTTGCTAAAGAAATAACCAGAGTGCTTTGATCGAGTCCTAGAGCAGGGGTGGATGTCAGAGAAGGCCTTTCTGAGGAGGTGACATTTATGCTGCCCAAAAGATGAGACAGAAGTGGTCATGGGAAGAGGTCTAGGCAAAGGAAACATCAAGGGCAAAGATCCAGAAGTCAGAAAAAGCACGGGTGGCCAGTGTGGCTGGAGGTAGTGAACATGCAGAAGAGTTGAGCTATGCCTACTTCTCCAGCCTTCTTATGCAAACCACAGGCCACCATGTAGCCACCCTAACTTGCACACATATAGTTACTCACCATTCCTTCACACACCATGCCTTCACACTGTTCACTGGCTCCTTCCTCCTGGACAATCCTACTCCTGCTTGTGGTTGGGTTTCTAAACAACACCTTCACTGCAACTTTTGGGTTCCTCTCCTACCCTCCTCCAGGCAACCAGACTGCTGCTTCCATCTCTGTGCCTCCACAGAAGTCTGTAAGTACTTCTTTTTTATACAGCTAACATTTATCGAGTGCTTTCTATCTGCCCAGAATAGTTCTAAGCACTTAACCTATCTAAACTCAATCATATGAGGCAGGTTCATTTAATCCTCAAAAACTCTTATGAGCTAAGCATTATTATCTCTACCATATAGATGAAGAAACTGAGGCCCAGAGAAGTTGCCCACAGTTATACAATAAGTAAATAACTGAGTCAGGATTTCAACCAAGACTGTCCAGTTTGTACTTTCACTACTAAGCCCCTTTTTATCTTCCAAGATTGATAATAGTGACTAACATTTATTTATCAAGTACTCCCTACATGCCTGGCTTTCTTCTTAACTCTTGACACAAATTAACACATTGAATCCTCCAACAACTCTTTGAGGTCGACCCTCTCAGTCCTCACAACAACCCACTTATTGGTGCTAAGACCATGACTTTCTCGGGTGGGGTCCATGCCCATCCTAGTCAGCCATCCCAACACCTCCCAAACCCGGAGCCGTTCCATGAATGTCTGGTGAATGAATGAATAAGCCAGCAGACATAGTGTCTTTCCCTTGGCTCAGGATTCGAACTTCAAGAGTATACAGTGACCAAGAATAGTTGGCTTGGAGAAAATTATGGTAATGGATAATAAACCTGTTGTAAATACATACTGAGAACTCATTAATATAAAGGCTGGCTTAACACGCATAGTCTCTGCATTTCAAATGTGAGATAAGGGAATTCAGGGATTGTATTATGTATTAGAAGATGTACAAACCAACTCCTCTGACAGCAAAATACAAGCAAAGAACTGCTTTCACAACAGCTCCTGTAATAAACCTAATCTATGTTTAAATGCAACACAGCTAACAAAAATAACATATTGATGTATAAAACCATGTTTTGCCTAGCTTTTCTGGTCCTTCACTTTGACAGAAAATATTAGACACAATAAATAAAAGTTTAAAATATTTAAATATCAGAATAAATTCAATCAGAAAAAGAATAACTCCTTTAAGACTAAGGGAATGGTACAAAATTATTTATCCAAGCAAATAATATCTATTATTGCCTTATCAGTTCTGGATTCCTTCTTAACTCTTGACACAAATTAACACATTGAATCATACAGAATACAGAAAATTCAACATAATTTTCTGTATGTTGAAAAAAAGTTGACACGGTAACCCTCAGTTTCTTAATCCATTGACCAGGTTTGAGAATTTCTTAGAAAGGTAATTAACTGGAAAAAAGAAAACATCAGTCTCTCAAAGGCCGGCTTTAAAGGCAAAGACTGAGAAATGGAAGTGACATTTGTTCAACATCTACGAAGTGCCAAGTGATTTAACTAGATTTAAGACAAGTTGACAAAGTGGGATGACACCTGGCCCATATTTTTTCTTTACAGACAGGGAAATTAACTCTGGTTATATCTAGGTATGTCAGTTAGTTACAGTATCATCCCAATATGCAGGTTTGACCTCTGTGTCAGGGCACGCACAACAACCAGTAAATGCATAAGCAGAACAGCAAATTGACATTTTCCCTTTCTCTTTCTCTCTCCTCCCCCTGCCCCTTTTCTCCCAAATCAATAAAAATAAAAGATCTGAAAGTACAGCCTTTAACATATATTTGTACACCACTGTTCACAGCACCGATATTCACCATAGTCAAAAGACAGAATCAACCTAAGAGCCCATCGAAGATGAGTGGGTAAACAAGATGTAGTATATACATACAATGGAATATTATTCCACCTTGAAAAAGGAAATTCTGATAGATGCTACAAGATGGATGAACCTTGAGAACATTGTGCTAAGTAAAATAAGCCAGTGACAAAAGGACAGATAATGTATGATTCCATTTATATGAGATACCTATAGCTGTCAAATTCATAGGAACAGAAAGTAGAATGATGGTTGCTGGGGCCTGGGGTAGGAGGGAATGGGAGTTACTGTGTAATGGGTACAGAATTTCATTTTTGCAAGAGGAAAAGAGTTCTGAAACTAGATAATGGTGATGGTTCCACAAAAATGTGAAGGTACTTAATGCCACCGAACTATACACTTAAAAATGGTTAAGATGGAAATTTTGTCTTTTACTGCAATTTAAAAAAATAAAATAAATTTAGAAGAAAAGTTTAAGTTTTTTTAAAAAAAAAGATACTGAGACCTCAAAAAAATAAGATAAAAATGTTTTTAAAGCAGTTTTTTTTTTTAAGTGAAAACTCGGGAACACCTTAACATTAAATTGTGGTTCCTTTACATAGCAAAATACCATACAGAAGCTAATGCAGTTGAACTAGATCTACCGCCAACACAGCTAAATCTCAAAAACAATATTAAAACAAAAAGGAAGTTGTAGAATGACATGCAGAATATATCATTTATATAAAGTCTAAAAACATGTGCCTTGGTCTGTTCAGGCTGCTTTAACAGAATGCCACATATTGGGTGGCTTGTAAACAGAAAATTATTTCTCACACTTCTGGAGACTGGGAAGTCCAAGATCAAGTTGCCAGCAGATTCAGCATCTCGTGAGGGCCCACTTCCTGTGTCCTCACATGGGGCAAGGAGGCTCTCAGATATCTTCTTAATAAGGGAACTAATCTCATTCTTGAGGCCTGTTCTCATGACCAGATCACTTCTCCCACACCCCTTTTCCAAATACCATCACATTGGGGATTAGGTTTCAACATATGAAGTTTGGGGACACATTCAGTCTATAGCAACTTGGAATATTTATGAATCCATAAATGCATATTATTGGTTTTATTTTTTTAAGTCTAATTCCTTTTTCTCTCTTTCTTGTTTTTTAAAGATTTTATTTATTTATTTTTAGAGAGGGGGAAGGGAGTGAGAAAGAGAGGGAAACATCAATGTGGGGTTGCCACTCATACACCCCCTACTGGGGGCCTGGCCTGCATCCTAGGCATGTGCCCTGACTGAGACTCCAACCGGGCAACCCTTTGGTTCACAGGCCAGAGCTCAATCCACTGAGCCACTCCAGCCAGGGCATATTATTAGTTTTAAAAGGTGCCTAGGTTGACAAATATCAAATTCAACATTGTGTTAACTCTAGGAAAAGAAAGGACTGGTATTAGAAAAATAATACTTTAAAAAAACAAAAACTCCTGGCTGGCATAGCTCAGTGGATTGAGCGCGGGCTGGGAACTAAAGTGTCCCAGGTTCAATTCCCAGCCAGGGTACATTCCTGGGTTGCAGGCCATAACCCCCAGAAACCGCACATTGATGTCTGTCTCTCTCTCTCCCCGCCCCCCCCCGCTTCCCTCCCTAAAAATGGATGAATAAAATCTTTAAAAAAAACAACAAAAAAACTAACAGAGCATGTAATTTACATTTTTAACTTTATTTTTCAATTACTGTTTACACTCAATATTATTTTGTATTAGTTTCAGGTGTACAGCATATTGGTTAGACAATCATACTTTACAAAGTGACCCCTTCCATATTTTATTTCCAGTACCTACCTGGTATCCGTTATTACAATGTTACTGACTATATTCCCTATGCTGTAATTTACATCCCCATGACTATTCTGTAATTACCAATTTTTATTTCTTAATCCCTTCACTTTTTGCACCCAGTCCTCCATCACTACCCCCCTCCCTTCAGCCAATTGAGTTTTGACAAAGATGAAAAAGCAATCCAATGGAGAAAGTATAGTATTTTCATGGTGCTGGAGCAACTGATCATCCAAAGGAAAAAAAGGGAACCTTAACTTAAGTCTCACATCTTATACCAAAATCAACTCAAAGTGAATCATAGTTTAAGTGTGGAGAAAACACAGGAGAAAATCTTTGGGACCTAGGGCTAGGTGAAGTGTTCTTATACAAGACACCAAAAAGCACAATCCATTAAAGAAAACAACCAACAAATTGAACTTCATCAAAATTTTAAATTTTGTGAAAGATGTTAAGAGGAGAAAACAGAGAACTGGAGAAGTGGAAGTCTTAAAAGGTTTACAAAGCAGATGTGGTAGAAACAAGGTAGAAAGAAGCTGGAAGGGAGGTTGGACTCTGAGAATAGAATAATGGGGCTTAAGAAAGCAGAGTTCAATCACCTTCTGGTGATAGCAAGACTCATTGCTGAAGTGAAATGGAGGTGATGGTTGAAGAGATCAGGAAATAGCAGTGTGGGACAGAAAATTGAGACTTCATCAAAATAACAAACTTTTGTACTTCAAAAGATGCCATCAAGGAAATGAAAAGACACCACACAGAACATAGGAGAAAATATTTGCAAAACACACATATCTAAGAAGTTATATCTGTAAATATATAAAGAATTCTCAAAACTCAACAGCAAAAAGCCAGACAATCCAATTATAAAATGGGCAAAAGACATGAGTAGACATTTCAGCAAAGAGGATATACTCATGCCAAGTAAGGACATAAAATATATGTTCAACCATCTATCATTAGGGAAATGCAAATTAAAAGAACAAAGAAATATCACCACATATGAGGGGGGAACCAAAAACCCCCAGAATGTATTTATTAAAAGTTGTGTATTTATCCTTATATGTTTCAACTTCAGTCACCTTCAAAGCACTTGCCATTGGATGCAATACACCTATCAAGACTTTTTTTTCCCACTAGTCAAAACAGTTTTTGAACTTGTCAATTTTGATGCCTTTTAAGTGCTTCTTCCATTTTTGTTTCTTCTCTTCCAAATTGGTAAAATGTTTCCCTTTGAGTATTTTTTTCATATGGGGAAGCAAGAAAAAGTTGCTATGGCTAAATCAGGTAAATAGGGAAGGTGGGGCATGATGGTCATGCTGTTTTTGGTCAAAAACTGCTGAACACTCAGCGCTGTGTATGCACTCATAAATCACCCATCAGGAAATGGGCTAACATGTTGCGTTGAAAGATTCTTAAAAAAAAACTCACTGAAGCCAAATACAGCCTCTCACAACTCCAGCTGGTACACTGATGCAAATGGGTTCTCAGAACACTCACCTAGCAGGGGAAGCTGTATTATGAAGGGCCTGCCCTCCAGAAGATAATTCCTGTTGTTGTTGTTGTTGTTGTTGTTGTTTTTTGGGGGAGGGGTTCCCTGTGTATGTTAAAACAGCTAAAAGAAAAAAAGTAACAATACAAATGCATAAAGATGCAGAGAAACTGTATCTCTCATACACTCGAGGAGGGAATATAAATAGTTCACCCACTCTAAAAACCAGCTTGGCAGTTTCTTAAAAACCTAACCATATACTTACCATATGACCCAGCAATTACACTACTGGGTATTTATCCCATGGAAATTAAAACACATTCACACACACAGAGAAAATGTGTACATGAATCTTCATAGCAACTTTACTTGCAACAGCCAAAAATTGGAAACATCCCAAAAATCCATGTACAGGTGAATGAATAAACCAACTATGGTCCATTCACACTATGGAATGCTACCAGCAACAAAAAGGAATAAAAATCTATGCAACAACTTGGACAAATATCAAAAGAATTATGCTGAGTGAAAAAAGCTAATATCAAAAGTTTATACATTGTATGATTAAATGTATACATCATACAATGTTTAAACATTGTATGATACCATTTTTATAACATTTTCAAAATGACAAAGGTATAAAGATATTGGAATAGATAGTGGTTGCCTGGGCTTGAAGAAGCTTGTGACTACAAAGACATAGTACAGGGATCCTTGTGGTGAAGAAACAGCTCTGTGTCTTGATCATGGTGGTGGTTATGTGAGTCTACCCATGTGGTAAAACTGCATAGAACTATACACACACACAAGTGCATGTAAAACTATTGAAATCTGAGTAGGTCTGTGGATTATACGATCGCTAATTTCCTGGTTTTGATATTTTACTGTAGTCATGAAAGATGTTATCATGGGGGGAAACTGGGTGAAGGGTACAATAAAATCTCTCTTACTATTTTTACTACTTCATGTGTACCTATAATCATTGAAAAATAAAAAATAAATCATTATGGGAATGTAAATCAAAACCACAATATCATCTCACACTCTTAGGATGGACACTATATAAACAAATAAAGAACAGAAAGTAATAAATGTTGGTAAGGATGTGGAGAACTGGGACACTTGTATTGCTGTTGGGAATGTAAAATGGTGCAGCTGCTATGTGAAACAGTATGGATATTCCTAAAAAGACTAAAAATAGAGCTGATCCTACTTCTGAGTATATATCCAAAAGAACTGAAAGCAGAATCTTAAAAAGATATTTGCATACCCATGTTCACTGCAGCACTATTCACAATAGCGAAGAAGTGGAAGCAACCCAAATATCCAGACAGATGGATGAGTAACACGAAATGTGAGATTTTATATATATAAATTGTATATATAATTTATATGTGTGTGTGTATATATATATGTATTATATATAACCATAGTATCAGTGAGCCTTTGAAAAGGAGGAAATTTTGTCAAATGCATGGATGACTGTTGAACATTAGGCTAAGTGAAATAAGCCAGTGACAAAAAAGACAAACACTGTATAGTTCCATTTATATAAGGTTAAAATCAGAAAATAGAATGGTGATATCAGGCTCTGAGGGGAGAGATAAAAGGGGAGTTGTGATTCAGGAGTATGGAGTTTCAGTTTTGCAAGATAAAAAAGTTCCAGAGATTAACATTGTGAATACAGTTAACATCTCCTGGACTTAAAAATGGCAAGATGGTTAAGTTTTTTACTGTATTTTTTACTATACTAAAACACTTTTAAGCTGAAGCAAAATAGCAAACGTTAAGCCTTATTAAAGTGGGGTGGTGGTTTTATGGTATTTGTTATATCTCCAACTTTCACATATGTTTGTGATATTTCATAATAAAATATTTTTAAGTACTGTATTTTTCTGACTATAAGATGCACCCCCCTCCACCAAATTTGGAATAATGGTTGTTAATGCTGCTGTTGAGTTATGTTTACATTTATGTTGGTGAAATACTATGTTATTTATGTTATTAAATATTTCACCACATTTTTTGCTTCAAAATTTTTTTCCTATTTTCCTCTAAAAGCTGGGTGCGTCTTATGGTCCGAAAAAATGTAATAGCTACTTTTAAATGGGTAGCTACTTTATAATTTTGAGGCCCAATATAAAAACAACATGGAATTTTGCTCTGTGTTCATTTGGGCATTCAAAATTAAAGTTTCTAATTTGCTGGTAACAAATTTATCTTATAATTCTGTTGAAATAAATAGACAAATGAGGAAATGACAAACCACAAACTAACTCCGTATATTAAAATTCAACTGATAATGTTAAGACAATTTCAAATTTGAATTGGAGCCATAGTTTTCTCAGTTTTTTACTGGAGGATTTGTCTGTTGATTTTAGAAAGAGAGGAAGGGAGACAGTGAGGGATTGAGAAACCTCCATTCACATCCTGACCTGGGATGGAACCCCAACCTTTTGGTGTATATGATAATGCACCAACTTAGACACCCTGCCAGTTGCTTCACAGATTTTTATTAAGACATCTAGTCAAGCCCTAGCTGGCGTGCCTCAGTGGATTATGTGCTGGCCTGCAGACCGAAAGGTTGAAGGTTCAATTCCCAGTCAGGGCACATGCCTGGGTTGTGGGCCACCTGGTTGGGGTGTGTGAGAAGCAACCAATCAATGTTTCTTTCTCGTATCTGTGTTTCTCTCCCTCTTTCTCCCTCCCTTCTCCTCTCCCTAAAAATATTAAATAAAGTCTTTTTAAAAATACATCTAGCCAAGTAATATCACTTAAAATCTCAGAATCAAAACCTCTTTGTTACTTTGAAAGGACCTACCAAGGCAAAAACTATTTGCCTATGGAGATTAAGTACTTTTTGCTTTGCAATTTAGGCCCTAATGCTGTCATAAGCTTGTGGGGGGTTTTCCCAGTTGAACAAAAGGGAAAATTGCACTTCATTCACTGAACATTTGAGCACAATGTCAAATACTGTGCTAGATTACCAAATTCCTGACCTCTGGATTTTGTTTCTGTCACCAGACATGATAGTACTAAGTTTCATTTATAAACAGACCACAAAAAATTCCTCTTGTACAGCACATACCTTCCTTCTGAAAACATTTTGCTTTGTTGAGGTTACCAAATGACCCACTTTGGCAAAATATTAAACCAGGAAGCTGTAAGACTAACTTCTGGGAACTGCTGTAACTCCCAGCAAAATCATCATCATCAATCATGAGTGTCCACTCTAGATCATTCTACCAATCAACAGATGTGACTCAGGAGAGGCTAGGAGAAACAAGGTCCGATTCACTGCTGGGTTTACAAACATGAAAATTCATACTTTGTAAAAGTAATATTTTGTCAACTACCTTGAAGTCCAAAAATTGTCTTAAAGAAATTTTATTTCCATCTCCTGCTTATTCAAGCAAGTAGATCTTACCAAGTTTTTATAAATTTAACTTAAAGCTGTCTAGGTGTTAACTCACATACCTGTCTATATTGGACAGTTACCGACATCATTTCTTAATGGTATGCTTAGAAATGTTGTAATTTAATAGCTAATGACCTTTTCTCATATCTAACTGTATTAATGCAAATCTTTACACTACTTCTCACTTAGGAAGGTAGGTATTATTTGACAGCAATTTGCATGTTATTTCCACGCCCACCTCCAAGACTCCGATGCGGGACCGCTGGCAACCAGACCCAAACAGCGAGCTTTACGAAGGTTCTTCGGATTATCTCTCGGAGGCACTAGTGGCCACACCCAGGGTCAGGAAAACGAGCTGGTCCTAGCTGGATAACCCCGCCTTCAGCGTCGCACAACAAACTCATTAATGGTAGAAGTATTATTTACTTTCTGGTACATGAACCCCCCGTTTCTCGAAGAACGTTTTCAGATCCCTACCAGGAATCTTTCTCCTTACCAGAGTTTCTTTCTCCTTACCAGTTTGGAGAAACAGCAAGGAGGCAAAGGGACTTGCAGGTTTTGCCGGAGCCAGATCTAAGCCCCGTCGCCTGGTCATCGGCAGCCGGAGCCACGCAGCTCTGAGCCTGAAGGGCCAGGTGGGGGGTTGGGGCCCCGCAAAGGGTGCTACTACTAGAATCTAGATCAACTGACGCTCTCCGGGGCTCTTACAAGTATCGAGTACGACCAAAGTACTCTGATTATAAAGAAGCGTGATAAAAGCTCCATAACCAAGAGCAAAAATAAAAACCTGCCAGTGTGTGAGTGGCACACGTTTTTCGAGATCTGGGAGAGGTGGATTTGTGCTTCTCCGCAGAAGACAGGAAATACAGCTGCCGGCCACGCCGCCCCGCTCCTAAACACCTCCAAACGGGGACTGGGACAGCCTTCCCTGGAAAGTCGCCCCGCAAGCCCCTGCTTCCTTTTCTTATTAATACACGAGATGGTAATGTTCGCGTTGCAAGGCAAGAACCGAAGACCCCTCCCCATCACCGGCCGGAAACACCCTTCACTCCAGAAAGCAAGCCTCTCCGGCGCACGCGCATTCAGTCACTTAGCAACGTCAGCTCTCCTAGCCAGGAGCCCAGCAACAGACGAGCCACCGCGCCCCACCAATCACCGCAGACCTCGCCTTCACGCGCTTCACCAATCAGCGCCGGCGCCGCAAGGAAGTTTCCAGAGCTTTCGAGGAAGGTTCCCTCAACTCGAATTCATCCGCCTGATAACTTTCCTACTTTTTCCTGAAGGAGGAGAAGGATAGCCTGGAATAGAGGGCAGATGAATTTTTAAGATCCTTTCTTCCGGCTCTGAGGAATTTGGGGCCTGGAGGAAAGGTCTAACTCATCGCGAGAGGTGGGGGCCGGCCGAACTACTTTCAGCGGCGCATGGACCTGGCGGCTACGTAGAAGTGATGGGTTACGCAATAGACGTTGCATAAATTTCAGTTGTGCGGAGCCGGAACTTTCAGAAGCGACTGGCATTGTTAGAGTGTGGTGTGGTTTCTTTGAAGTGATTCGACGTGATTGGAGTTTTTTTCAGTTCCTTAGCAGGTACTGGTTCACAGCCTTCGAGTCTTGGGAGGGTTATGGGGGGCCTAAGTAAGATGACACTGGCTAAGTCCTGTGGCTGGGTGGGCCTTTATGAAAGGATTAAGGGGGAGGGGTAGGCGACGTGACGCCCCGCGGGGAGTTTCCAGAAGAGTGGGCCTTGTTTACGTGTGAGGAGCGGGGGCGTTTCGCGCGCGCGCCGAGATTAACGGACGCCTAACAGATGGAGGTCCCGTCGTGTTTGTTTCAGGGGGGCAAGGCGGGAATAAGGTAGGGCGTCTTGTAAAAATCTTTTAATTTGGAATCGCAACGTACAGAAAATGGCGCCTCCCACTTCCATTTAAACGGAAATGTTTACTCCTCCGAGTCCCGTAGGATTTTCTTACTTCATTATTCCTAGGCATTGGCGAAATTGTTACGGTTCGCAAAGTAGTACAGTGAAGGAACAAAGTTTTGACTGGTAAATTTACAAAACACATTTGATCCTTCAACCAGTGTTAAATTGAAGCCTTGACTAAAGAATTTAGTATTGGGCCCTGGCTGGGGTGGCTCAGTTGGTTGGAGCGTTGTTCCCTACACTAAAGGGTTGGAGGTTGGATTCCTGGTCAGGGCACATTCTTGTTTTGGTTCTGTCCCCGGGGCTCGTGTCGGAGGAGACTGATGGATTTATTTTTTTTCTCTTAAAATCAATAAACATAGTCTTGTTTTGTTTTTTAAGATTTTATTTATTTTTAGAGGGGAAGAGAGGAAGAGAAACATCAATGTGTGATCGCCTCCCAGGCGCCCCTCACGGGCGACCTGGTCTACAACCCAGGCATGTGGCCTGACCAGAAATCGAACGGGCAACCCTTTGGTTTGCAGGCCGGCACTCAATCCCCCGAGCCACACCAGCCAAGGCCATGGCTTTTTTTTTTTTTTTTTTAAAGGAATTCTTCATTAGTCTAGTGAAAATGGAAAGGTGGTCAGAGATATAGATAGTTAAAGGCATTTTGGAGAATAATTAGATGTAAAAGCAATAAATGTGAAAGTCCTGAATAATTTTTTTGTCTTTTAAACGCTGTAGGTCAAAATGCAGATCTTCGTGAAGACCCTGACCGGCAAGACCATCACCCTGGAGGTGGAACCCAGTGACACCATTGAGAATGTGAAGGCCAAGATCCAGGATAAAGAAGGCATCCCCCCTGACCAGCAGAGGCTCATCTTTGCAGGCAAGCAGCTGGAAGATGGCCGCACTCTTTCTGACTACAACATCCAGAAAGAGTCCACCCTGCACCTGGTCCTGCGCCTGAGGGGTGGTATGCAGATCTTCGTGAAGACCCTGACTGGCAAGACCATCACCCTGGAGGTGGAGCCCAGTGACACCATTGAGAATGTGAAGGCCAAGATCCAGGATAAAGAAGGCATCCCTCCTGACCAGCAGAGGCTCATCTTTGCAGGCAAGCAGCTGGAAGATGGCCGCACTCTTTCTGACTACAACATCCAGAAAGAGTCCACCCTGCACCTGGTCCTGCGCCTGAGGGGTGGTATGCAGATCTTCGTGAAGACCCTGACTGGCAAGACCATCACCCTGGAGGTGGAGCCCAGTGACACCATTGAGAATGTGAAGGCCAAGATCCAGGATAAAGAAGGCATCCCTCCTGACCAGCAGAGGCTCATCTTTGCAGGCAAGCAGCTGGAAGATGGCCGCACTCTTTCTGACTACAACATCCAGAAAGAGTCCACCCTGCACCTGGTCCTGCGCCTGAGGGGGTGGTATGCAGATCTTCGTGAAGACCCTGACTGGCAAGACCATCACCCTGGAGGTGGAGCCCAGTGACACCATTGAGAATGTGAAGGCCAAGATCCAGGATAAAGAAGGCATCCCTCCTGACCAGCAGAGGCTCATCTTTGCAGGCAAGCAGCTGGAAGATGGCCGCACTCTTTCTGACTACAACATCCAGAAAGAGTCCACCCTGCACCTGGTCCTTCGTCTAAGGGGTGGCTGTTAATTCTTCAGTTTTGGCATTCATAGTGCCCAGTGATGGCCACTACTCTGCATTCTAGCCATTTTTCCCAGTTTAAGTTTAGAATTACCAGTTTCAATAATAACTGAACCTGTTCAAAGTGTTAATAAAGGTTTCATTGCATGGTAGCAACTTGGTGTCTGTTATGAAATTACCTGATGTGGGAACTCCTAACTGGTGAAAGATGTTCAAGGAAGGGCTTTAATTTTGAGATTGTTAAGGTGACCGACATTAAGTCTTTTGACTTTGGTAAATATCGAGCATGCCAAGATATGGGAATTTTGTCTAAGTCTTGTAATCACCAGTTTAGTGTTGTGCTTTTCTTGCTAGTGCAAGTGTTTAACCTGAAGTAGTGAAGTGGGACCCTAATCGTGTCTGTATGTGAACTCCATTTAATTGTGGAGTCCTTGTCAAATTTGAAAGAAGACTGGCTGGTGAGAGATTGTGAAAGAACTCAGTTAAAAGGGCATTCTGATTTTAAGTAAGTTGCGGACACTGGTATATTGGGCAGCAAATGAAGGTGGTTTCTAACAGCAGTCGGATCTTAATGACTTAACAGGTTTACATTATTTTAAGGAGAAAGATAAGATTGCAACAAGGAATGAAATTCTTCATTGTTTAAACCTAACACAAGGAGTTCTTACACTGTCACGTTATTAAAACTAGGCAGTATTCAATATCAGAAGAATTTTGAGGGACTAAGAATCTATTTGGATTTGAGTTACCATTACAGTGCAGTTTTAAGTTCTCAGTCTCTTTCCCCATTGCAAACAAGTTTGGTGTGACCAGTAATACAGTGATTTTTCAACTTGGGGCAAAAGTGAAAGGAGTGGGGAGTGTATAAGGGAGAAATTGGAAGCTCTGGTTTTCTCAGTTTATACTGTAGGTAAATTTTTGGTATTAACAGTGGTATAATCACAAGTGTATCTCCAGGTGTACATTATTAAAATGAAAACAAAGTACCAGGCATCTAGAAATATGCCATTGATATTCCAGGTATATTTCAGGATGGCTTGGTGCATAATTTTAGGAATTCTGCCTTAATAGTCCCTCAAACATCTATTTTAGAAATCCTCTTAAATTTAAGCATAAATTGAAGTACTTAACTGGGTTTCTTAAGTTGAATGTTGGAGATAACACTTTAGATTCATACAGTGAACTATGCTTCAACTCCTTGAAGGTGGTAAACTTTAAAAATTTAAAAAGTTCCTTGAAGGGAACACGTTTCATTGTTGAATTGGAAGGTGGCATCTCCAATCCCACCATTTCAAGTTGATTTGGTCAAGGCTTGTTGGGGGCAAATCAAGGACTGGGATCCAAATGTCCTATCAACATAGAGCTTAGATCATAAAATCTATTAAGTTATATTAGTTTCCTTGCCCTTTAGGATGTTCTCAAACTAGTGCTCTTATTAAGCAGGTCTTTAGCTGAGTATACAATAGGATAATTTTAAAATAGTTCTTTTGATAGTAATGCTGGGTTTTAAAGAGTCACTTTTTTCCCCACATTTTTCATTACATTCAATAAATGCCTTGGTTAATAAACCTGAAGAATAAATGCATTTGACTGAAGAGTGGGTGGTTTGGGCAAATTATGTTATTTCTACCACATCTTTACCGTGCTTCCTTAACAGGTTGGTCTGGTCTGGAAGCTTTTGGAAAGAGGTTTCAGCTGTTTGAGTCTTCTCAAGATCTCTTCCATAGGGATCCCCAAAGGTATTTCTCAATCTTGGCAAATTCACCCTGCACACCCTTGAAATTTGAGCAAGGAGAAGGGTCTGCATGTGTTTTCAACCTGAGCTCAATTAGTTTTTGGAAGTGGATTAACCTTGTCCTCAAACCTTTTTCTACACTGAATATAACAGGCCAGTTATAGTTCGTGGTTCCTGCTCACTTTTGGCCAGCAGTGCCATGGGAAAACATGATTAGGAGTGGAGCTTTATTTTGGGATGTTTTAGGAATGGGAGAGTTGATAATTTTTTCATGCATCCTATCACCTATCCAACTTAAGTTCATTTTCCAGCTGTTTGTCATCTTAACAGCCAGGGATCTGAATTGCAGTGTTGGTCCAGATGCTAAAGAGCCAAGCCCATGGGAGGGAAGAGACATACATGTTGTTAACAGCCTCTGGTGCAAATCCCTCACCACCCTTCTTTAAGGAAATGTCTCCCTGGACCTCCCCACCCTTACAAACACAATGCCACATATGGTTACTTACGGGATGGACCTTTTTGACTTGCTAGAGTGGTGTCCAAAGTACATGTGGGTCAGTCTTATACAAACTTAATTCTGAACCCATTTTATTTTGTGCCTATATTATCTCCAAAAAGCAAATTCCATGTATTTATCACAACTGCTTGTACATCATTAGTTCTTGAGAACCCAAAAGTTTGCAGAACAAGCTGCAACTTAACCATCTTCAATTGTAATCTTCATTGTCTACCTTCTACTTAGGAATTCATTAATACATCTGTATCCTGTGATCTTTCCTGAAAGAATATTTGCACCTTGTGCCAAGGTGTGTTAACAGGATACTTGGTTTGGCCTACTGAAAGCAAGTCCCTGTAGCAGATGCCACTCCAAGATGGTTTTTGCCAGTTTTTACTGAAATGGGGAAAAAGTGAGAACTTCAGAGTGAATTATACATCAAAGCAAGTGCATTCAATTTAAAGGATTACCTTCTATATAAAAATGTTGCAGTGTAATATAGCGATTAAATACAACTAATTGAGTTTGAATCTGGTTCCACTTAACTGACCTGAAACCTTGGGCATACAAAAGAGTGGGCCCCTGTTTAACATTGGTCACTTAAGGGAGATAAAAGGTGGTTTTGAAGGGAAGTGTTTTAAACTCCATTGTAGATATTTTCATATCTGTTACTACAGGCCTCCAGGAGGCTTGAAGTCATTTTGCAACTTAGCATCTGCATTGTTCACAAGCAATTCTAACAGCCATTATATAGTACTTATGCCCTGAAGTCAAACTGATCCCAAATGGGTAGAGTCTGGTTCATTCTCTGCATCTCTGAGGGACTCTAGAAACTACATTTCATGAGTCTTCCGGAATCACAAGATTTTTCATTTTAATTGTACTCTGCTCATTCCTCATCTGAAGGGGCAAGCCATGCCTCCCTTGTAATTAGGCCCAGCCAACTCTTAAGGTGTTGATTCTGGGAAAGAATATAACACTTAGTGCAACAATACAAAAAGGGAAGTAAGTTTTGAGATTTTACTGTTTCATCCTTTTTTTAAATTTTTTAAAAGATTTTATTTATTTTTAGAGAAGGGAGGGAGAAAGAAACATCAATGTGCGGTTGCTGGGGGCCGTAGCCTGCAACCCAGGCATGTGACCTGACTGGGAATCGAACCTGCGATGCTTTGGTTTGCAGCCCGCACTCAATCCGCTGAGCTACACCAGCCAGGGCATTTTTTTATACTTTCTTGATCCCATTACTATTTTTATTCTTCTCTAATTTTATTTTTTTCCCGTTACAAGAAGTTGAGTGGTGAAGTTTATTTCCAGCTAGTAGATCTCAGTGAACCCTTGTAATTTGTTCTAGCACGTACTCCTGGAACTATGCAGCACCTACCAGGACTCCTCTAAAGGAACAATGTGCCTTTAGATATTTCTAAAATCACTGTTTCTGTAACTTTGTCCTCCAGATGTAACCACTGTAAAAAGGATGCTGTGTGGTCACAAGGGCTCAGGAAGTTGTGACCTCCCTCCTGGAGACTTAACAATGTGCACTAGCATATTAATGGCCCCAAGAAGTTGCTCCTTAAAGGACCTTGTTTAATGTTCAGTGTTTTCCAATTTCACTTATTTTTAACCTTTTCTGTTAATGTCTCACATTTTTTATCCTCACCCAAAGGTATGTTTATTGATTTTTAAGAGAATGGGGCCAGAGGGGAGAGAAAGAAACATCAATTGGTTCCCTTCCCTCAATCCAAGTATGTTCCTTGATCAGGGATCAAACCTGCATCCTTTTGGTGTACAGTACAATGCTCCAAGCAACTGAGCCACCCAGCCACAGGGAATGTCTCATACCTTTTGGGAGGTAATGTTCAAGCCATGACCTCTTCTGTGTACCTGTCTAGCACTGTGGATCGCACATGGTTACAGGCCTCTTTCAGGGCATAAAATGTTTTGCGTACTCACAACTCTAAACCTACTTTTGCCCCACCATCTATTTTTTAGTATGGGTATCTCACACTTTACCCATCTTACTGATGATTATTTAGATTGTTTTTAATTTTTCACTGTCAAAATAATGCTGTAATGAACATTCTTGTGAATGTCTCATTGTTCTATCAAAGAATATGGCATTTTAAAATTTGTGATTACTACAAAATTGCCCTTCAAAAAGATTGTACTACACACAGTGGAATATTACTCAACCTTAAAAAGGAAGGCAATTCTTCCCTGGCAGGTGTGGTTCAGTGGGTTTAGCACTGGCCTGTGAACCAAAGGTTCGTAGGTTCAATTCCCAGTCAGGGCACATGCCTGGTTTGTGGGCCAGGTTCGCAGCTGGGGTCACAGAAGAGGCAACCACACACCGATGTTTCTCTTGTTCTCTTTAAAAAAAAAAAAGGCAGTTACGACACAAATGCTACAATGTGGATGAACCTTGGAGACATGATGATAAATGAAATAAGCCAGTCGCAAAAGGACAAATACTATATCATTCCAGTTATATGAAATACCTAGACTAATCAGAAAGTAGAATGGAGGTTGCCAGGGGATAGGGGGAGGGGAATGAGAGGTTGATGTTTAATGCATATGGAGTTTTAGTTTGGAATGGTAAAAAGTTCTGGACATTATAGTGGTGATAGTTGCACAACAATATAAATGTTCTAATGATACTGAACTGTACACTTAAAAATGGTTAAAATGATAAATTTTATGTACTTCATACCACAATATTTTTTTGAAAAACTACACCAACGTAAATTCCCATCAATACAGCATAAGTATAGTATCTAGCATTCCATACCTTTATTAACATACATTATGAGTCATTTTAATTATGAATAATTTGAAGGGCAAGAATGTCACATTGTTTTAACTTACATTTTTCTAATTAAACACATTTTGTATGTTTTAACATTAATCTGTATTGAGGATTACCTTTTTACATCTTTGCCATTATTATTATTGTAGGAACCTCTATGTATTCTAAAAAGCAATAATTTAATCTGTTCTAATTGCGATAAATAGTGTCTTTCAGACTATTATTTCAGTTTTTGTTTAGGGTATCTTTTATCAAAACAAGTTTTGAATCTGGAAGAGAATCTGGCAATCTTTCTCTTTATGATACTGGACAAAAGAAATATGTACAAGTGTAAGACTTGTTCATAACTACAACACTTTCTTTTTTTAAAAGAAAGGGAATCATACAATGTTTCTACACTCCTCTGGGTGAAGAGTGTTCCAGGAAGAGAAACCTGCCATCGCTATAACTCCCAGATCATAATAGCATTCTCTCCCCACAGCAACCAACAAAACTAGTGACAGAGACTCTGGAGCCATTGACTATCTATTGATTAATTCATTGATTTTCAACAGGTATGCTGCAAGAGACATACTGGTGTTCTGCAAGAATTTTTAAAACATGTAATAGGTGACAAGTTAGGGGCACTGCCATCTTTCCCCTTAGCTTGTCAAATTAAAAAATAACAGCCAACAATGCCATCTGATGTGAATGAATCAAAATTATACCTCTTTTTTGGTTTGCAGGCTGGTGCTCAATTCCCTGAGGAATTATACCTATTTTTTTGTCAGATCAGCAAAAAATATATTTGTTGGAGTGCCATAGAATTTTAGTAATTTATGTGCACCACGTGATGAAAAAGGTTGAAAAATCACTGGATTAATGTAAAGTCTACCTTAACTCCAGTATCAGTAGTAGCTCTGATAAGCACTTTTTATATCACATAGAGTTTGCCAAGCATACTGAACACTTATCTTTGTTTTCTGTCACTCATATGATAGCCCCATGCTTCTTCATAAGTTAAATATGTTTCAAAATAACAGACTCAAAATACATTGGTATTACAATGAGGACATATCAGGGTGCTCTAACCAACATAATGATTTAGGAGTTACCACCAACATTTTAGGGTGGGGGGAGTGCAGTCCTTTATTAGTAAAACTGATCAATTTTGCCTCATATTGATGTTTTGGGTTTAAGTTTTTACTTTTGTTTTTTAATGTATTGATTATGCTATTACAGTTGTCCCATTTCCGCCTTCACTCCCCTCCACCCTGCACACTCTCTCCCACCCACATTTCCCCCTTTAGTTCATGTCCATGTGTCATAACTTCTTTAGCTTCTGCATTTCCCATACTATTCTTACCCTCCCCCTGTCTATCTTCTACCTACCATCTATGCTATTTATTCTCTGTACCTTTTCCGCCTCTCTCCCCCTCCCACTCCCCTGTTGCTAACCCTCCATGTGATCTCCATTTCTGTGGTTGTGTGTTTGCTTAGCTTTTGTTTTTGTTTTAGGTGTGGTTAATAATTGTGAGTTTGCTGTCATTTTACTGTACATGTTTTTTATCTTAGATAAGTCCCTTTAATATTTCATATAATAAGGGCTTGGTGATGATGAACTCCTTTAACTTGACCTTATCTGGGAAGCACTTTTTCTGCCCTTCCATTCTAAATGAAAGCTTTGCTGGATAGAGCAATCTTGAATGTAGGTCCTTGCCTTTCATGACCTGGATACTTCTTTCCAGCCCCTTCTTGCCTGCAGGGTCTCTTTTGAGAAATCAGCTGACAGTCTGATGGGAACTCCTTTGTAGGTAACTGTCTCCTTATTTCTTGTTGCTTCTAGGATTCTCTCCTTCATTTTAATCTTGGCTAATGTAATCATGATGTGCTTTGGTGTGTTCCTCCTTGGGTCCAACTTCTTTGGGACTCTCTGAGCTTCCTAGACTTCGTGGAAGTCTATTTCCTTCTCCAGATCAGGGAAGTTTTCCTTTATTATTTGTTCCAATAACTTTTCCACTTGTTGCTCTTCCTCTTCTCCTTCTGGTACCCCTATAATTCAGATGTTGGAATGTTTAGAGATGTCCTGGAGGTTTCTAAGCCTCTTCATTTTTTTGAATTCTTGTTTCTTCCTTCTTTTCTGTTTTGTTGTTTCTTTCTTCTGGTCCACTCCATTGATTGGAGTCCCAGTTTTCCTCCCATCACTATTGGTTCCCTGTACATTTTTCTTCATTTCACTTAGTGTAGCCTTCATTTTTTCATCTATTTTGCAACCAAATTCAACCGATTCTGTGAGCATACTGATCACCAGTGCTTTAAACTGTGCATCTGATAGGTTTATCTCTTCGTCACTTAGCTGTATTTTTTCTGGAGCTTTGATCTGTTCTTTCATTTATCCATTTCTTTTTTGTCTTGATGCACCTGTTACATAGTGAAGGGCGGAGCCTTAGATGTTCACCATGGTGGGACAGCCTAGTCACTGTGCTGTGATGCTATATGTGGGGTAGGGGTCCAAGAGGGAACAATGGTGCTTGCTCTGCTGTCTGCCGGATTTCAGTCACTTCTGCCACTTTCTCCAAGAAAGCTGGGCCTTCCTGGTACTGATTCCTGGGTGGGTAGGCTTGTGTACATTCTAGGACCCTGTGAGTCTCTCCAACGAACTCTCCTATGAGGCTGGGAGTCTCTCCCGGCACCTCAACCCCCACCGGTGTTTTTAATCCGTGTTTTGAGGCTTTATTTCCCCACACTGGAGCCCTGGGTTGCACCATCTGTGTCGTTCCCGTTTTGCCTGTTTTATCTGCGTGCAAATGTGGTACTTCCTGGTCAGCCAGACACCTTGTGCACCATGCCCCTCCACAATCTGCCTCCTTCCTGGGTCTGCCCACTTCTGCCTTGAGTGCCCGTTGCCACCGCTTTTTTTGCTGAAACCCCTCTCTGCCTGGCCACCCAACTCAGCCCTTCCTACCGAGCTGGATGATGTGTCTACTTTAACTCCTTGGTTGTTGGACTTCCATACAGTTCAATTTTCTGTCAGTACTGGTTGTTTTTTTTTTGTTTTGTTTCTAAATGTTTGTTGTCCTTATTTTGGTTGTGTGAGGAGGTACAGTGTGTCTACCTATGCTTCCATCTTGGCTGGAAGTCCTCAAGTTTTATTTTTTTCAAAATGGAAATAGCTTGATTCATATTTTTCTCTTATTAAAGTAACAACACATGTTAATCATTTTTTAAAAATCCAGGTAATACAGAATGGGAAAAAGAAGAAAGTAAAATGACCTGAATTTCCACCAACTAGAGGCAACTATTGACAACATGTATTTTTTAAAATAGAAGCTCATAATGTTTTGTTTTATATCTTGCTTTTTCTACTTACTATACATAGACATTTATTTTATATTTTATTCAAATATAAATCTTCATTTAAATAGCTGCATAGCATTCTATTGTATGTATCATAATTTATTTAATCCATATTAATGGCTCATTTGTAGACAATTTCATGATCAATACCTTTACAAATTCATCTCCTCATGTTTTTGTCAAAAGATAAATAAACCAGCCCTGGCTGGTGTGGCTTAGTGGACTGAGTGCTGGCCGGCAAACAGTTCAGTTGCCAGTCAGGGCACATGCCTGGGTTGTGGGCCAGGTTTCCGGTTAGGGATGTGCCAGAGGCAACCAGTTGATGTATCTCTTACATATCAATGTTTCTCTCCCCCTCTTCCTTCCTTCCTATCTCTCTGAAAATAAATAAAATCTTTTTTTTAAAAAGATAAATAAACCAGAAAAAAATATTTACAACACATGTGCAGAGAGGTGGAGGAGGGAGGGTATAGAGGGATCAATGGTGATGGATGGAGACTTGAGTTGGGGTGCTAAACACACAATACAGTGTACAGAAGATGTCTTGTGGTATTGTGCACCTGAAACCTGTATAATTTATTAACCAGTGTTACCCTAATGAATTCAATAAAAAATATTTACAACACATATAAGGGTTAATTTCTTTAATATATAAGGAGTTTCTACAAATATATAAAATACAGATTAGTTAATCAAATAGAAAAATAGTCAAGGGATAGGAGCAGACAATTTACAAAGAAGAAAACAGTTCTTAAACATATGAAAAGATGTGCAGCTTTACTTACTGTAAGAAAAATGACCAATAAATGCATGAAATACATTTTAAAACATCTTCCAGATTAACAAAGATAAAATAAGACTGTTAATACACTATTTCCAAGGGTGTAGAGAAATACATCCTTATGCATAGTTGGTCAGCATAAACTGGTAAAACCTCTTTGGAGAGTAGTTGGTAAGTATCTATGAAGATTGGAAATGCACATACCCTTTGACCCAGCAATTCCACTACTAAGAATTTTTCAGATATTTTCACAGGTGAACAAAGAAACATGAACACAGATGTTAACTGCTGTCTTCTTAATAGTAGCAATATACTAAAACAACCTAAATGTGAACAGCAGAATGCGTTAATACTAGTATGAAAAGGGGATTATTTATATTTTAATGATTTTGCATAGACATAGGATGATTCTAGAAGAGTACCTAAAAATTATTAATGTTATCTGGCAAATATATTTGAATAAAAAAGACACAAACAAAAAAAGAAATGACTAACAATGGTTGGTTCCAAAAAAGGAAGTGGGAAGGGATACATCCTTTTCAAAATATAATATCATTTGAATTGCTTGTATTTTCATCATGGGCTAATATTATCTATTCAAATAATTAAGTAATTCAAAATTTACATTTATTTGATGAGTGAGGTTTAGCACGTTCTTCTCTCTGTGGACTCTTCCTTCGTAACTTCAGTTTTTTTAAATTTTGTTCAGTTGTCTTACGGGTTTGCTAAGAGCTCATTATACGTTTAAGAACATTTGCCCTTTGCTGCAGACACTGCAATTTTGTTCAGTGGTTAAATTTTAGAGTTTCAGAAATTTCCCTGTAATTAGGAAGCATTAAGGCAGTTTGCCAGGATCCAAATTACACAAGCCCATCCTTCTGCGCAATTTTCCATCCACACTAGTTTGTGCAATTAGGTGTCATTTACTAGCTCCATGGGTGGTCCTGGAGCTGCAGTTTCCTTCCTGCTACTGGAGCAAGGGTCTAGGCTCCAGGTAAATTAATAGTGGGCACCCAAAGGAACCTGAAGGTAGGGGAAGCTTAGCAGAACCAGGCATCCATCTGCCTTGGTCCCAGTGCAGCTGTGGAGATGGAAGTGAAGTTGCTGGTATGAGGCGCTGGCCAGGTTCTGGGGCCAGGTGGCTCTGCAGGCAGGGGCACCCCACCTTGACTTCTTCAATATGTGGCCCATGCCTCCCAAACACTGGCCTTGGGAAATGGAGGTAATGTTCCCAATTTTCAGAACTGCTCTGCTCACCCTGATCAGAGTGGAAAATACTGACCGTTGTTGCATCCAGTAAAGGGGATGCTTCAGCATTTGGGAGAGAAAAAGGCCTTTGGGACTTATCAGAGGAAGACTTTACTTCTAGGGCCAAATACACTCTCCAGATCATGTTACACCTTTCGACAAACCAGGCTTCCACCCCCCACTTTGTCGATAAGCTGGCAGCTTCCAGCACCTTCTGCTTTGCCTTGGCTTCCTGTGAAACAGCACCCCCTTTCCCATCCACCCCCGTGAAAGTTGTTTTGCTGAGCATCAGGCCTGAGTGTAATCTCCTTTAGAAGCTAAAATGGACTCCCCTTTATAGCCAGTACTTTAATGCAGAAGCCCTGATGGCCTTTTGAGCAATCCCACTCCTTCCTCTCCTGTCCTGAGCTTCTCCTGGAAGCAGCTTGGCAAAGTTTCCTGGAGCAATATGGCTACTTGCCCCCACAGTGGCCAAGATCTAGAGAAAGGAGAAGGTCCTGAGCTACCTGAAAGCATGACCTTCAAAAAACAGAGACCTCTAGAGACAAGAAGGGAGAGGTTGAAGAGGCAAAGGCAGCAGGAAGGGGGCAGGGGGGTGGTACACTTGGAAGAGTCTGCAGAGTGTGCACAGAGCTGTCTCCTCTGCTTCTCTGGGCCTCAGGCTTCCCTGAGTAGCTGGTATCTCTGCTGTTTCTCCTCTTCTGCAAAACCACAAGAATGGCTTTTGGTAATGTGCTGATGATTTCTTCTAAATAGCTGCTTGCCTGCAGACTGATTTCACCCACCTAAAATAATTCACTTGTTTCACTTTCAGCTCTGTCCTCTCCACTTGTATTTCAGACCAGAGCAGTACATCCTGGCTCCAAGCTCTGTTCACTGGGCTCATGTGAGTAGTGCCTGAAATGGGTCTTCTAACATGGAAATTTATACTGAAATAAGGAACCTGTGCCTAAAGACATGTTGCAAAGTAAATAGAACATCTGTGCAGGCTCTCTCTGGCAACCCCAAACCACAGAATGTAAGGAAGAAAAAGATAAAGACCCAAACTTTCTGTGGAGCATGGTTTGGGGATACCCAGAAACTGACAATTATCATCCCTTCCATTCTGGAAAGGTGGGGCCAAACGGTTCTGTGTGAATCAAGGCCCAAAGAGGTAATGAGGGATGTGCTAGGTTTTTGGTTTTGGGTTTTTTTTTTTTTCTCAGAGAGAGAGGAAGGGAGGAAGACAGAGATGGAGAGTGCCCTGACCCACTGGAACTGAACCCGTAACCTGGGCAAGTGCCGTAACTGGGAATCAAACCTGCAACCTTTTGATTTATAGAAAGAAGCTCCAACCAACTGAGCCACATAGGGTGGCTAGCGTGTGCTGTTTGAAATGGGGAAGATAGAAGAGTGGAATTCTACTCTTTCTTCCCCCCGCTCACTGCCAACGAACACATGGTGCCTGCCTCCCTATCTGCAATGACTCAGGGCTCTGCTCCAGACACACTTGGAGTCAAATCAGGGCCACTCAGGCCTCCTGTGTTTGGGAGATGCTAAGAAAAACAGGTGGGGACTGACTGACTCTTGGCAGTTGCCTACTCATTCCCTCTCAAAACACCCAGGCCTAGGGAATGGCGGTTTAGGGGTGAGTCATCCTCATGCTGCTGCTCTCTGGAGAGCCAAGTGTGAAAACGTAACTAGTGGGGTTCTTTTGTGGGGTGAGGAGTAACTAGCTGTGTTTTTCTAGCAAAAACCCAAGCCTGGATGAGTCCTTCTCCTGCCTTCTCCCTACTTGCACTCAGCTGCCGGTGGGGGAAAGTCACAACTAAGGAGACTAGTTTCATTTTAAATTCATGATTGCAAAACTCAAAGGGATTCTGGACACTGCCAGGCAATTAATTACATTAGTCTAAGAGGTGATATGCTTTATTTCTTTCTTCAACCTCCCTACTGCCTCTTATTCTCAGTTCTGACTTTAACCTCACATTTTCTTGAGAAAACAGAAGTCATCAGATTGTCCCACACTTGTTCTGAAATCTGTCCACACTTGCACTTGGCTTGCCATCTTGTCTTCTGTTGCAGGAACGGAGAATTCTCCCACTTGGGCCATCCTCTCACCTTCTTGAGGACCTTGTTCTTTCAGGTACTCTCCTTCCTGCATTACCAGTCTCTCCCTACTACTGGATAATGCCATCACATACAAATAGAATCTTTCATTTCATGTATCTTTGATCTTGAAACAAACAATCTCCCCCCACCCAGATCTTTCAGTTAGGGCCCGACGTCCCTTCTTCCCTGTATGATGAAACACCTCCAAAGGATTGTCTCAGCTTCAGCTTCTTCACTTTTTCTTTTCTAGATCCAGATTGTCTTTAAAAATATAAATAAATTATCACAGTTATGATTGGGCTTACAGTTAAAAAATGGTTTTGTCCTCAACTTCCTCTAAAAGATCATAAAAGAATAAAAAAGATGTAAACCCTCAAGGACAAAGAGAGTAGGAGAGGAGACCAAGCAGAGAGGCATGGCCAGCAGTGTTTGCACCACAGATGGGAGGGCCACTTGTCACTTAGGAGGGAAGGTGAGATCTTAGTGTCTTGGGGACCCACAGACAGACGAGACCCAGCTAACCAGGAGAAATGAAGTGGGTGTCTGTGTACTAAACTTTGGGAACCATGACAGCACCCTAGGGGAATGCTCAAGCAAACCCCATCCAGGTACTAGGCATCTGAGGAAAGCCTCTACCAAGAGGAAATGGAATTGACTGAAAAAGAGAACACAGAGAAACAAAGAAAACTGTGATGCACGCATTTCCTGTTCTCTCTGACTTTGGATCCTACATGCTACTTCCAGGTAGTTCAGGCCTGAGGCATCCAAGTCTGGAGCAGCCACCACCACCAACCCTCCTCTTCAGAGAAAGCTTAGTAGAAAGGAGTCAGGTTCCCACAACCATGGGGCTCTGAGAGGGGGTCTACACTCAAATCTAAATCATTCTTTGTTATTTACATGATAAAGTTTAAATGAGTGATATTTCCTAAACTCTTGTTCCAAATTCCTGTCCCTGGATCTTTATGCAAGTTGTCATCTCTCAGCTATGGCCTGAATGTTTGTGTGCCCCACCCCCAACTTCTAATGTGGAAATCCTAATGCCCAGATGTGATGGTGTTAGGAGATGGAATGCAAAGGGAAGTCAGAATGCCTGGGTTCAAATCCCACCGCCATCATTTGCAATGTGCTGTAGTCCAAAGCAAGCTATCTAACTGAAGACGGGTCTGGCTGCCTGCCACTATGAAAGCCAATACTTGAGAGGCAGGTGCTGATGTAAAGGAAAGTGGTTTATTTGCAGATGCCAGCAATCTGGAAGATGAGGGACTCATGTCTCAAAGCCCATCTCCACCTCTCAGTGGAGGCAGAGGTTTTTATAATGGAGAGGAACAGAACAAAGACATCAAGGAAGGGGCAGCAAAGTTATCTACGTGCAGACAGCTCAGCTCATTCTGATAAGGCAAGTGATAGTCCAGTTTGCATCATCCTGGTTTAGTCATCCTGGCTTCACAGTTGAAGGTCAGCAAATCTCCCAGAGCTGGGATGCCTGAAGGGGTGAGTCCTTATCTTTTGCAGCTAGTTCCTAGGATTCTTATACAAACATGCTGTTCAAGCTACACATTAGTCAGAGTCAGCACTTAGAGACGCAAGGTCAAAAGAATGGTGGGTTGGTACAATTTCATCTCTGACTCTCCTCTTTTCTGAAGTGGAGATTCCAACGGGCTCTACCTTCCAGGGTGGAGGTAAGGATTTAAAATTTAAAACAAAAAAACAAATGCTTATAAAGCTCCTGACTGACAGCTCAAGCGCGGTCTTCTAGCTTTGCCCTGGAGCCCAGCAGGCCTAGGGAGGTGCCGCCTGTTCCCACCCCTTGGGTGCAGCCCTCTGAAGGGTACCACTGCTCCTTTGGAGGGAGGCAGAGGGCACAGGCTGACACCCTCACTGCCCTGTTCTGTGATGTGGAGAGAACAGTGGGGCATGAAGAGCGCGGTGACCAGTCGAAGCACAGGTCCTGCGGTCTTACCACCGCCAGCCCTGCAGCCTCATCAAGGACTTGGGACACCAGGTGGCCCAGCCCCAGGAGGGCGTGTCCGGCTCGGGGCAGCGGTTCCACCTCGAGGGGGGCAGGGCCTGGGGGGGCGGAGGCGGGAACGGGGCGAAGTGGGGAGTGGGTAACTGGGGGCGAGGCTGGGGGGCGGCTGGCAGAGTCCCCGGTGAGGGAAGACGAGGAAGGGGCGTGTGTGGGGCCGGGGTGCTGAGGGGCTGGGCCACGACCGCGGAGCCGCGGGGGCTCCCTGGTGCGATGCAGCCGGGCCCAGGCTGGGGCTGCCTGCGCCCGCCTTCCTCCGTGCCCCCCGGCGCGGGCTTCAACCCGCCGAGTCTCCACGTCCGCAGGCCACAGTCTGGTCCGCGTTGACTGTGTCTGTGCGACCCGTGCTGCAGCTCTTTGCCCCATCTTTACCTTAGCTCAGCCCTCCGCTGCCTTTCTTCTGTTCTGGTTCCCAGACGGTAGAACGTCCCTTGCTCCCGGTCTTTTCGGTAGTTAAGCCAGACATTCATTAACCAACAGCAGGGGCTGCTGCAAACCGTCCTGGTCCCCGCCCAGGATGGGGATTCTCCTGGGGCTCTGGGCTGGAGCCCGGGCTCGCGGATTTGGCCTGAGGCCTGGCGGCCGCTATTCTGGGTCCTGGGACAAAGTCTCCTCACATCCGGGCCTGGCCGAGCAGTGGCTCTGGGACTCGGAGTGCTCCCTGGGGCGCTGTGGGAAGGGGCAGCGCACTTTCCAAGAGCACGAACTCTCTCAGGACCGCAGGCAGTGCCCGCACCAGTAGGACTTCGGTCCCCTTTTCCTTCAGGAGGCGGCCTCCGCCTAGGCAGCTCCCTGAGGCCCCGCCTGTCTGAGAACCAAGGCCACCCCAGCGCACGTTTTTTTCTCCCCACTAGGAATGAGCCTGCTCATCTCTGGTCTCTGTCTCCCTTGTTCCAGGAAGCCCATCAAGCCTGCCGAGCTATTTCTAGCTCCTGTCAGTCTCGGAGGCTAACTCTAGCCAGGAAATACCGGCCAGTGCACGCTCTGCACCAAGTGTTGGGGTTGGTACAAGGAAAAGCAAAGGGTTTAGCTTGGCCACCTCCAACTCCCCAAGCCCCACCCTTCCTTCCCTCCAAGGCCAGAGCAATACCCACCTTCCAGACTCTGAACCCCTCTCTCCCACCTCTCTTTAGAATTTACTTTAATTATGCACAGGCTTTAGACACCTCCTGCAAAATTGAGTTGAATTGGGATAGTGGTTTCCCACACTATTCTAATGTAGAGTTTCTATAAAAACTTTTGTAACCTGAGATGTGTAAATCCAAGAAGCAGTTCCTATAAATTCATATGGAAAATCTTTTGAGGGTTCCCAGATCCAAAAAATAACCTGCCAAATCATAACCAAAATATGCTTAATTATGTCCAGTTTTATGCTAAGCTTAAACTTAAACACGTTTACAAGCTCTCTTAGGCTTTTCTGATACCTTAGGACACATCTTGTTAACAGACGCACAAAATAAATGGAATAAAGCACAGTCGCTCACAGACAAAGCTCAAGCTATGGCACTTGATGCTGAGATGCTTTGCAAGTGCGGCTCTGTGACTGCTGAGGGTGGGCTCGCTGCCTCTACAGTAGCTTGCTGCAAAACTGCTGAATGCTATTTTCGCTTTTGCCTTTTTTCATAAAGGCAAAAATCTTTGGATTTCTTTTGGTTAGCCAAAACTTGTACAAATGTAGGTCTTCTGTAAAAGCAAAGTGGTGTAATGAAAAATTTCAAAAAGCAGGGATACCTGTATTTGTTGGGTAAAAATAAAATTCAAATAGTACAAAGCTTACACACTAAAAAGAAAGTTACCTTACCATCCTTGACCCATAGTTCCCGTCTCCAAATTGCATCTCTGACAAATTTTTGTGACCTCTCTCTTGTTATTAAAATTGATTCTGCAAATAAATTCAAATTGAAAAGAACACAGCTTTACAAAAAGTTACTAAGTGTGAAATTAAGCACATAGGAAAGATACCACATAAAGGCTGGGAGAATGGACTGGGTGAAGCTTCTCAAAATAAGGTTCTAATGGGAACCAAAATATGGTTCCATTGGGATTGAGGAAGCCATACTTCTCTACTTGATTTGTTTCCCCCTAAAAACACAGGAATTTTTCCTTATACCGAGGCCTTTAAAAAATATATAATTCACATAAAAGTCATCCACTTAAAGTGTATAATTTGATGGTCTTTTGTATTTGTTTAGGAACTAAAGAGGGAATTTGTTTACTGAGGGCAAGAGGATGCAAGCAATATAAACAATCAAAAGTTTTTTGACATTAATTGACTTTTTTTCTCTTGTCAAATGTGGGTAGAATTTCATTTGCACATTTTCTAAGAGTCCCAATCTGCTCATGAAATCCTCATCCACACGAAGCTGTGGGGCAGAAATTCCTTAAGTGACCACTGGGGAGCACTTTTACCTGGGCAGGGGTAAGTGGTCTATGCGGCCCACTTCCTCCCCTTTGCCCCATGTGCACTACAGAATAGTCACCGCCTGTGATAGGGAGCCCAGCAGCTAGTGAACAGGAGCTACGGAAGCCCACTCTGCTGTCTCAGCACTGGTCCAGGTAACTTCATTATTTTATCCACAGACACAGGGTCTTTTTGATTTTCCAAAAATTCAGGAACCTCTGTTACAGAATACAAGGGGCCAAGGGGGAGCCGATATACTACTATTGAAAGGAACCCCCCAGGTTAGTTATGTCCACTGCCTTATAGGAAAGACATCTCTCAATGCCAGAGATTTGTGAAAAGAAAAGGAAATGTTTGTTTAATGCTATACAGACTTAAAGTAGTGACCTAATGTCTTCATCAAAATCCCAAAGTCCCTTAAAACACCCACAGTCCTTCCCTCCCTCCTTTGCCCAGTCTGGGGTACCGTATCTCAGGAAAAGAAATAGAAGTCTGTGGCTCAGGCTGCCCCCGCTTCTTCTCAGTAATCCATCTCGGCTGGTAGGCCTCCCTCAGTTCCCGGCACCATCAGCTGTGTATCCAGGATCTCTGCTAAAGGCAGGTGGTGGTTCCCCCTTGTAAAGCTGTGGGGGTCCCCGCTTTGGCAAAGCCACGTGGATCTCCTTTCTATTGCCACAGCCACATGGTTCTCTGCAGTGCCATAAGTGAGTGGTCCTCTCTCTGCACTGACACAGCTGCGTGGTCCTCCCCGCACAATGGCAGTGGGAGTCCCCACTCTGGCAAAGCTGCATGGCGATTCTCTCTCACAGGCTGCGGAAGTCCCCACTCTGCTAAAGACCAAATGGTTCTCTCCTCCTGCACTGGTTGTGGTCCTTTCTTCAATGGCTGCCGAGTCTGGGTTTAAATCCCCACGTCAATCTTCCTCTGCAGCCCCATTTCCGACTCCTCCTGATAGGGGACTCAAGACTTGGAAAATTTTAGCTTAAGGTAAAAAGCTGTAAGTTTAGCAAGTAATGTATATGCTAAGCTTTTGTTTCAGAAGCTACAGATAAGGCCCATCCTGGCTCCTGGGAAAAGCAACCGACCTCTTGGGGCACTGGCTAGAGATTACCACCTGGGAACAAGTTGGAGGCATCTGGGCCTTTTGTGTGGACACCCCCCCCCCCCACACACACACTTGGGAACAGCTAACTGCCGAGAACAGGAATGCTGCAGCTTCGCTCACCTTATCCTCCCTGAATTTCAAAGCCCTCACCACACCTTGTTTGTCCTCCCTCACCCCCTTATAAAAGATCTGGCCAGGAAAGAGAAGGGAAGATGGTTTGTTAGGGTATGAACCCGTCATCTTCTTGGATCGCCGGCCATCTGAATAAAGCGCCCATAAAAGATTCAATCGCTGTCATTGCTGATTGGATTTGGTAGTGACAGGTAGCCCGAATGCCGGTGTCTTTTCTGGTTATAGTCCCACAATTGGCTACACTTGCCAGCATTCCCTTATCCTTCCAGCTTTACTGGGCTGCCATTGTGAGTCTGGGCAGGCGTGGCCCCATATCATGGAGCCAGTCTTCTGCAAGCTCTCATGCAGGTGCTGTAACTCGGGGGACCTACCCCCTAGTTATATAAGTCTTGGGGGGGGAGTTATTTCCATCCCCCTGGCTCAGAGCATGGCCACAGCTATTTAACATATCTATGCAACCAGTTAAAGGTTATAGATATCTTAAATGACCATGCCAGAGGTTAGCTGCAAAGCTATTGCTGTGCAAAACAGTTCTCAATGGCCCTGTTCCATTTGTCCCTTCCCCCAACTCACACCTATGGGGGGAAGGGGTGAGGACATCTTATATGTCTTTCTAATATTTTCTAGACACCTTGAGTTCTGGACCCCATTCCAAATCCCTATTTGGGGCCCCCCTCTTAACTACACCCTGTAACACCTCTTTTTCCATGAATATTTTTAGGTCTTCCTTTGTTAAGTAGCCTTTATCCCCAGCAAATTTGTGAACCATTAAAACCATGGTTCCCATGGTGTGCCCCATTTGAAATGGCTTTTAGTGAAGTCTGTTAAAACCTTGGCCAGAGGCATGACCAGAAGGTCCAGTTTGGCTGGGTTGGGATGTGTGGCTGGTGGAGTCTTTAGTATATTTACAGAGTTGTGCGACCACCAACACAATCAAATTTAGAACATTTTCATCATCCCCAAAATAAGCCCTGTACCCATTAGCACCCCATTTCCCCATAATTCCCTTGTCCTAGGCAGCCACTAATCTGCTTTTTGTCTTCATGGATTTCCCTATGATTTCTGGACATTTCGTATAAATGGAATGATGCAATATGAGATCTTTTGTGACTGGTTTCTTTCACTTAGCCTAATTTTTAATTTATTTTTATTGTTTTTTAAAAGATTTTATTTATTTATTTTTAGAGAGAGGGGAAGGGAAGGAGAAAGAGAGGGAGAGAAACATCAGTGTGTGGTTGCCTCTCAAGGGCCTCCTACTGGGAACCTGGCCTGCAACCCAGGCATGTGCCCTGACTGGGAATCAAACTGGCAACTCTTTGATTCATAGACAGCACTCAATCCACTGAGCCACATCAGCCAGGCACTTAGCCTAATTTTTTTAAGTTTCATTCATGTTGTAGCATGTATCAATAATTCATTCCTTTTTATGACTAAATAATATTCCATCATATGAAGAGACCACATTTTATTTATCCCCTTGTCAGTTGATGGACAGTGGAAAAGCAAAATCTTCCCCCTTGGAGAGTTTGGTGGGTAAGGGTGGTTTCTTTCCACTCAGTTATTATAAATAATGCTGCTGTAAATATTTGTGTATGAGTGTTGTATGGATATATGTTTCCATTTCTCGAGTGATACCTGAGTAGAATTGCTGGATCATATTGTAACTCTGTTTAATCTGTTGAGAAATAGCCAGACTCTTCCCAAATGGCTTCACTATTTTACAATATGCTAGCAGTTTATGAGAAATTCCAATTTCTCCACATCCTCACCAATACTTGTAATTATCTATTTTTATTATTATTTTTTTTATTCTGGCCATCCTAGTGAATGTGAAGTGGTATCTCATAGTGGTTTTGGATTTCCTTTATGGCTACCAATCAGAGAACTTTTTATAAGCTGCTTTTGCATATTGGGTTGTCTGCCCAATCATCATTGTCACCTGATGTGGTGATGCCTCTGAAAGACTTGACAGTCTCCACTTAGTCTCCAGTTTCCTCCCAACAGTATGGTAATCTCCTCCACATTATGATTAGCCACTCAGTCATTCAAAGCCTTGTGTACCAACTGGGTACTGCTCTGGGTGCTGGGACACATTTAAAAAAAGCAACATCTTATCCCTTGGAAAGCTTGGTGGGTAAGGGTATGGCTCTGGATGTGAATCCCAGCCATGTGGCCTCAGAAGTTACCTCACCTTGCCCAGCCACAGTTTCCTCACCTGTGAAATGAGGCTACTCTGAGAGTTCAACGTAAAGTACTCAATATAGTGTCTGGCACATAGTGAGTAGTACTCAATAGGCACTTGTTATTGTTAAAGGTGAAGCCAGACAATAAATGTTAACAATATGGATAATAAGTTATGATCAGAGAACTACAAAGTGCACGAGAACACATAGTGTGGACTCCCGACCCAGTCCAGGGTCTAGGACAGGCTACCCAGGGAAAATGATGTGTGTTTTTGTTTGTTTGTTTTGTTTTATTTTTTATAGAGGGGAAGGGAAAGAGGAAGTGGGGGAAAGAAACATTGACCCATTGCCTTCTATATGAGTCTACAATCTAGGCATGTGCCCTGATGGGAAATCGAGCTGGCTGGTGACCTTTCATTTTGCAGGACAATGCCCAACCAACTGAGCCACACCAATCAGGGTGGGAAAGTGATGTTTTAAATGGAGAGGTGACAGATGAGTAAGAGTTCGCTGGAGCAAGGGTAGTATTTGTGTGTGTGTGTGTGTGTGTTGGGGAGGTGTTCCTGGAAGATGGAACAGCTCGTGCAAAGGCTTGGAGGCCAAAAAAGAGAGACTAAAATGTGTTTAGAGTATCTAGGACAGTGCTGTCCAACAGAGTTCTCTGTGATGAAGACTTCTGTATCTGTGCTGTGCAGTGTGACAGGCACTGACTGACCACATGTCACTATTGAACATTTGAGGAGTGGCTAATGTGACTGTAGAATTTAATATTTTATTTTGTTCTAATTAATTTAAATTTAAATTGCCACTGTGGCTAGTAACTATATATTTTTTCCATCCCAGGGACACACTGGAGGACATGCTTATTGATTTTAGAGAGGGGGGAAGGGAGGGAAAGAAACATTGACTAGTTGATTCTCATATGAATTGAACCCATGACCTTTGGGTTTACAGGACAATGTTCCAACAAACTGAGCCACATGGGCAGGGCTAATGACTATCATATTGGCAGCAAAGGTCTAAAGTATAACACGGTTGCAATGAGAGATGAAGGTAGAGTGATGGAGAAGGGCATCCAGATTGTACAGGGTGGTGGTGACTTTGCATTTTATTCTGATCATCCAGGGAAACCATTGGTTGGGAGTGGGGAAGTTAAACTAGGGAGTGAGCTGATCTGGCTTTCAGTTTTGGAAGATCACTCCAGTTACTGTAAGGAGAATGGATAATGAGGGTGAGGGTGGGGCAGGAGTGAAGCTGGGACACCTGTTTGGAGGTGGCTGCGATCTCCCAGGGGAGAAATGATAGCCCCAACGTTGAGTCCAGACCAGGACAGTACATGCGGTCCTCCCTGTCCCCCCCTGCTGGCTGGTGCTGAAAGTGCCTTTAATTAAGGGAAGTCTGGAGTCGAATGAGCCCTGGCTAGTTGCCTTAGGGGAGACTCCAGGAGGTGGGAAATTCCCCTCAAACTGTTCGGTGGGCCGGTGGATGCATTCCCAGGGACATGTACTGGGTTGAGCCTCTCCTCTCCTGTCCCTGGAGGCCATGCACACCAGCTTTCTCTGCCCTGCGACGGATCAACCCATTCCCAGACAGAGCCGTAGAGCTGTTAGGAGACATGTGCAGAGGAAGGGGAGGGGTAGATGTCAGTGCACGAGGGCTAGACACCCCACCTATGACAGCCCTCCGCAGAGGTAAGGCCCCAGCACCCAGGGTTGCCCCTGACTGTCCCCATCCCCACCTGGGACCTCAGTAGCTAGGCGATAGGGGTGGGGGTGGGGAGTTGGGGCGTGTCTCCAGGGGGGCAGGGTGTGGCCAGTGGTCCAAACGTCAGTCCCTGATGGCCAGCCTGCCCTGACAGGGGAGTTAACCAGGATTCCCACCAGCAGGCTGGTGGGAGCTCTGGGGTGTGGACCCCCAGCTGCAGCTCGGAGCCTGCAGGGGAGGCGCTGCGGCTCCCCGGCTGTCAGCGCTCGTGGCCCCTCCCGGTTGCACTTCCTGTCGCAGCCCGGCCCGCCGCCGCCGCCGAGGCTCCACAATCCCCGAACGTGCAGCCGGCGGGGCGGCACGCCCTAGCTCAGCCGGCCAAGGTAAGTCGGGGCCAATTCCGGGACGTCTGAGGCGCCGGGTCCCCAAGCCTGACTGATGGGGGCGGGTTCCCCAAATGGGCTCTTTGCTCCTTCCTTCCCGGCCAGGTGGGGCTCCAGTGGGGACAGGGTGGGGACAGGGCTGGACAGACAGCTGTTGCTGCTGAGGTTTGGGAGTGGTGGTCTGTGTGGGGCATCCAGGGAGGCAGAAGGGGGTGGGGTGGGGGCATAAGCCAGGCTAAATGGTGTCTGTCCCCGGAAGGACGCCGAGGGTGGGCAGAAAGATTGTGAATCAAAGCTGCATGTCGAAGCCTTCAACCAAGTCCCAGCCTCCCCTGCTCCCATGGGGAAGTTCCCCAGGACCTTGGCTCCTGGCCTGGACTGGGTGGTTCCCCACCACCCACCATCCCACTCTCTCCACTCCCCTATCTTCTGTTCCCTTTCGGTGCTCTGTGTGCTCCCTGCCCCACTTTCCCACCCTGCTGTCTCCCCACCCATCTCTGACTCTTTTTTTCCTTTCAACCCTCCCCACTGTGGCTTACCCCTTGCCTTGCAGCGGAGGCTGTGGTTTAGTTCTCCGGAGAGCATGTGATGGTGTTGTCAGCTGAGCTCCCAGAGCTGGCACAATACCCCTCTCTGAGGGGGCCCTGCCTGTGACAGGGAGGTTGGGCAGCCATTGAGGGGTCTCCCTCCCCACTCTGCAGCCCCTAGAGACCCTAAGGCACAGAATGGTGGCATCCAATGCCTTCAGAGATGAGTCATACCAAAAATATAGGTGGGCCCCAGAAGATCTGAGAACTGAAGAGGAACCTCATGGTAGGGTGAGGTAGATTTAGACCAGGTTCTGCCAACAGGTAGTGACCCTGAGGAAGTTACTTCCCCTTTTTGAGCTTTAGTTACCCTGGCAGCAAAACGAGGGGTTTGATAGACCAGTGGTTTTCCAACGGTTTTCCCCAGAGCACCCCTCCTGTGGCAAGAGACTGAGTGCCCTGCCCCCACCGCACAACTGCGCTTTGATCTGTCACTGCGCAAAATGGCACGTGGAGAAAGGGTGTGCTGTCAACACAAACATTCGTTACCCCTGACAAGGGGCTGTGGCCTCTCAATATCAGGAAGTCCTTGTGGGAAAGTCAGGGACACTCAGGGCCCCTTCCTGTGGGACAATGTCAAAGTGGCAGGCCTATTGAGCCCCTTTCCCCACCCTGTTCCAGGACACTGTGCCATCTTCAGGCCAGACACTCCGTTCCTCTCCTCACCCTTGGCCTTCCTCTTTCCTTCACCCCCCACCCCATTGGGCAGAGCTCCACACAGTGGGTGGGCCTAATTGTACTCAGCTTCTAAATCTCTCTTCAGCCCCAGCCAGACCTCCTACTCCTACCTGGGGCTGGGAGGAAGGACTGGCCTCTGATGTTTCTGTCTCCATGGAGGTTCCAGCTGGGTAGAGCAGCCTTCACCCATTAGGATGACTGCGCCCTCCAGCCCTCCTGCCTTCAGGCTGGAGACATACGATGGAGATCAAGAAGATGGTGCTGATGTGGACAAGAGACAGCCAGGCAGTGGATATGCGCCACCCCCCATGGAGTCACCATTCCAGGGCGAGGACCGGAACTTCCCCCCTCAGATCAAAGTGAACCTCAACTACAGAAAGGGAGCAGGTACCAGGTAAGGCAGCAAGTGGGGGTACAGCCAGAGGTGGTCCCTCACTTCCACCACAGGTGCTGACTCAGTGCTCCTTCCCCACAGCCTGCGTGGTCCTCAGTCTGGCTCTGCTAGCTCCTGGGCCCTATAGGCTGGACTCTGCTCTGCTCTCTGGGGTTGCTCCTTCCAGAACCTTCCTTATTCTTGGCCTTCCGCCTTCTGAGGTCCTGCTTTTCTTCACAGGGACATACTCTATAAGCTCCAAGTACTTGATTGATGCTTGCATCCCCCAGTTTATGCCCTGACCCCCACCCTGTGAAGGTTCCTGTGACAGATAGTAGCAGGATCCATGCTCCAGTTCAAGGAGAGAGGCAAGGACATGTGAAGATGTCCCAGGAACTCCTGGGTTCTGCTCCAAGACTGAACCTGTCTTCTAGTGGGTGTGGACTCTGGGGACTGTGAATGGTAGGCTTCTGCTGGGAGTCATTTTCACTTTGATTTTCCTGTGATCTCTACCACCGCAGACTGAGTGAGCCCCCTCTTGCCGGGAGTGACATTTCCAGCCCTGTGTGGGGGTGGTGCACTCCAGTGTGAGGTCTGACCAGGAAAATCCTCACGGTCCAGGCGGGACTGTGCCAGGCAAGCCACTTCTGTCCTTCTTATGACTGGGATGTGGCCACCAGCCATGGCCTCCCAGCCCAGTGCCCCCATACAGTTTGTGCTGGAGGACAAACCAGCACAGGTTCATACTATGTGGCAGGTTCAAACCACGGCAGGAGAAGATGCGTAAAAGGCTTTGAGGAGCTGGGTAGAATGGGCCCTTTGATGCCCTTCAGGGTCTTGATCTGTGCCCTTGTGGGACTTCCCTACCCCAAGACTGTGTTGTCATTCTGAGAAAGGAAATACCTTGTCCAAATAGACACTTCTGCTGGGTGGACTCCCCACAGGACTCCCTAGTCAGCCGCAAAGCCTTGTTGGTCATGCTGTGGCCACGTGGTCTCCTGGGCAGATGATGGTGGATCGGGGCAGGCCAGGCAGATATGCAGCTTCCTGGTGTGGAGGAGGCAGGGAGTGGCCTCCGGTCATGTGCATATGGCTTAAAAACCAACTGATCCCAGCACTCCCCTCACTCATCAGAGTCACCAGCACTTACTAGATTGGCTCATTCTACAGGAGTTGTGAAGCTAGGATCTGAGGGTCCCCAAAGTGTCAAATAGTCCTTGCTGTCTGTCTCTTTGTATCTGCTGGTCATGGTGTGAGGGTCCCAGGGATGAGCTTGTCTCTGTGAATAGCGACATGCCCTTCCTCTTCCCCTTCCCTGTCACCAGACACTGATAGATTCTAAAGAATTGTAAGGCCCATTCTGGGCCTTTCCTGGAACTGTGCCTTCTCAGCAAAAGTCCAGTGAGCATCTGATAGGTTTCAGTGCTGGGCCCACATGTCTCTGAGAAACTCTGTTTGCCTGGCCTAGAGTCTCTCTGGGGTCAGAGTCAGGGTCTGGAGTTAGTGAGACGCCCCAGGACTTTGGGGAAGTTGCTTTATTTCCTTGCTTGTCTAAAAGAGAAAGTAGTGATTCTTGACCCTGGGGCCAAAGTGAGGGTTAAAGGTGAACATACTCCATTATCAGTCCACAAATGGCTTCTGAGAGCATGAGGGGCTTTTCTTGATTCCTTGTGGAGACCAGTGGGATGGGGGGCTCTGCCCATAAGGCTCCCCCATCCACCATGGATGAGAATAAGTCTACCAAGACATGATCTGCTTGGGGAGAAAAGGTGGCCAATCTCTCAAAGGAGAAGGGCCAGAAGTCTTTTCTTCAATGGGCTTTTATTGGGTTCAGTTTGCTCAGGAATATAGGTAAAGCTCATCAGTCATTGTCAGGCAGTAAGGATCAAAAAATAAGTAACATTAAAAAAAGTATGAGGGCTTATTCTGAGTCAGGGTCAGATAGTTAAGGAGCCATAAAACTTTGGGGAAACAAACTCATTTCAGGCTTGGACCCTTATCATTTAAATTGAGGATATTAGCAAAGCAGGTTTCACAAGATTTTATGTATTCTTTCATAGGCCTGATCGCCCCAGGGAACCCGCCCTTTCCAGCACAGGGCCGCACCCACCTCCGGCATTGTTTCAGGCTGAAGTCAGGCAAGGGAAGTAAGGCATCCAAGAGATTAGGAGACTTCTTGCAGACAGAATTAGGACTCAGGCTTTGTCAAAGCTGAGGGGCGAGGGTCCATCACCCCCTTTTGCTGTAGCCCCCGAAGTCCTTCCTTGGGGGCCTCCCATGTGATCGTGCCTGTCTTAGGTAGTTCCCCCCTTTGGGGAATCTTACCCATCATTGACTAACCGACCAAGAATTGGGGGCCAGTTATGGATGAAGTAAAAAGAGCAGAAGTGGTGCCCCTACCAGGGAAATAAGCTTTGTCTCCAGGGAGATAACCTTAGTGGCTTATGGTCGGAAGGTCTCTCACTCAGCCTTAGCTATGGGGGGGTTACAGCTTCTGAAATCAGGCAGGGAGCTTCCCAACAGACCAGCAGTATGTACAGCCCCTAACAGTCTGTGGGCACCTCCTGCAGGCCTGTCTTGACCTGGTCCCCAGCTCAGGAGCCATGACAAGTTCCTGTGCTGAAACCTAGCCCTGTGTGATAATGAGCCTGTTGTGAGTTCTTCAAGGCATCTAACAAATAAATAATAAGCCTCCAATGCTGGAAAACATCTGTGATGTTGGAGCCATGGAGATGCTGTGGACTAGTGCCGGGGACAGTTCCCCCAACCCTGCTTCTGGGGCTCTGAGCACTTGGGGTCTCCTTGGTTTGCTCTGGGGGGGCAGAGGCCCTTACGAAGACTCCTGTGGGACTCCTGGAACTTCAGGGTACACAGTGCTCACAGGGCTTCCAGAAAGGGTTCTGTGGGATGGGGAGCTTTCTGGGCGGCACGTGGCTCTTTTATAGCATCAGTCACAAACCACATTCCTACAGCCAGCTGGACCCAAACTGCTTTGACCGTGACCGTCTCTTCAGTGTGGTTGCCCGGGGTGTCCCTGAGGATCTGGTTGGGCTACCAGAGTACCTGCGCCGTACCACCAAGTACCTGACTGACACAAAGTACACAGGTAGGCCTGCCCTTCGGCCAGAGCTCTGTGTCTGCCCACTGTGCTGAGACTGTACAGGCTGGGTGGTACTTGACCATGCTTAGGAGACAAGGGGCAAGTGTTTTCTCTTATTTATTTATTTATTTATTTATTTATTTATTTAAGAATTTATTTATTTTTAGAGAGGGGGAAGGAAAGAAGAAAGAGAGTGAGAGAAGCATTAGTGTGGGGTTGCCTCTTGAACACCCCTCACTGGGGACCTGGCCAAAAACCCAGGCATGTGCCCTGACTGGGAATTGAACCAGCGACCATTTGGCTCTCAGCCTGTGCTCCGTCCACTGAGCTACACCAGCCAGGGCTTTCTCTCTTTTTTTGAAGGGATATGTTCTTAGCAGTGGATATTCCTGCTGAAATAGCTACGGGGGCCCTACTGACAGAGCCAAGAGCTCCTTCTTACCTCACTGTCAGGGCTGTGCCTGCCACTTCCAACCAGCCCACCAGCTCCTGGCCTGCCCCTGCTCCCCCACACCAAGCCTGGGCTTGTGGGCCTCCTCAATGCATCCCCTTTCTTTATCTTTTCCTCTCTTTCTTTCTTTCTTCCAAATATTCATCTCATATATTTAATATTTTATCCATCTCAGAGCATTCTTTTCCCCAAATATAAATATCTTTATTATTTGTGCTGATTAGAAAAATAATGTGTGCATTTTAGAAGATTCAAAGAGCAATGAAGTGTATAAAGCTGAGGGTAAAAAGTCTGTCATCCTGGATCCCTGTGAATACATCTTTTCAAACTATTTAAATGTGTTAGGTGTATATTTACATAAATGGGGTAGCGCCATGTACCCTAATTTGTAATGTGCTCTCCCCCCACTAACTACATCTTGTAGCACTTTCCGCTTCAGTATATTTACCTGTAACTTAGTCACTTTACAACTGCAGAGTTTTCCATATCATAGATCTGCCATAATTTCATTAATTAATTTCTTATTAATGGCCATTTAGGTTGTTTGTAGTTTCTTGCCTCAATATACTGTGTGCCAGGCCCCCTGTGTGCTGAGCATTTTGTATATAATTTCATTTGATCCTTACAATGACCCTGGAGCATTCCCATTTTACAGAGAGGGAAACTGAGCTGAAGGGAGGCTAAGGGAGTGACTTGACTGTGGAGACAGAGACATTAAGTGGTGAAGCCACTTAACAAACATCACTCCAAATATTATTGTATGGATGGCTTTGCATGCATGGCAAATTATGTCTTAGGAACAATTTCTAGGGCAGAAATGGTAGTCACTGGAGCCTTAATACCCCACATCATGATTGCGCAATCTTTTTTTATCCTCCCAAGGAGCATTTTGGAGCCTGGGCTTAAGTACAAGCTGGCAGGCAGCCCAGCTGCTCCAGGCCTGAGCACTCTCATGCCCCTTCCCTTCCCCCTCTCCCACAGAGGGCTCCACGGGGAAGACATGCCTGATGAAGGCTGTGCTGAACCTTCGGGATGGGACCAATGCCTGCATCCTGCCGCTGCTGCAGATCGACCGGGACTCTGGCAATCCCACGCCCCTGGTCAATGCCCAGTGCAAAGATGAGTACTACCGAGGCCACAGTGCCCTGCACATTGCCATTGAGAAGAGGAGCCTGCAGTGTGTGAAGCTGCTGGTGGAGAATGGTGCCAATGTGCATGCCCGGGCCTGTGGCCAATTCTTCCAGAAGAAAAGCCAAGGGGCTTGTTTCTATTTTGGTGAAGAGTCTTTCTTGATTAAATTGAGGCATAGAGGGCAGGGTGGGGGGTGTTACATGGTTAAGGGGTGGTAGAGCTGGCCCTTAAAACCAGTTCTGTCTGACCCTGAGGCCCATGCTTTTAACCACTAGGTTGCCTGCAGAAGAAGTTTGTCTTAAGAGATGTTTATCTTTGTCTGGCCAAGGAGCCCTGACCAGGGTTAGGGAGTGGTTGCTAAAACTGGTGTGTGACAAGAGTCAACCAGACAGGGACTGACTGAATGAAGGCATCTGTGTCAGGCAGCAGTGGGCCTGGGCTCTGTTGAAGAGGAGAAAGAGGGGAGATGGAGACCCTGGGGGCTGGCCCCTGTTCTGCTCCCTTAGGAGAAGGCACAGTGACCTTAAATGGGGCGGGGGACCCCGAGGCAGGGTGCCATCCTTTCCCATGGGTACCTGACTTGCTTGGAGGAGGCCTGGCCTTCTGTCCAAGGAATGTGAGGAGTAAGCAGGTGAAAGCTCAGAGACCTGAGGCCCAAGCTGCCCCCTTTGCCCCCAGGTGAGCTGCCCCTCTCTCTGGCGGCATGCACGAAGCAATGGGATGTGGTCACCTACCTGCTGGAGAACCAGCACCAGCCTGCCAACCTGCAGGCTGCCGACTCACTGGGCAACACGGTCCTGCACGCGCTGGTGATGATTGCAGACAACTCGGCTGAGAATAGCGCACTGGTGATCCATATGTACGACAGGCTCCTTCAAGCTGGAGTCCGCCTCTGCCCCACCGTGCAGCTGGAGGACATCCCCAACCTGCAGGGCCTCACGCCCCTGAAGCTGGCTGCCAAGGAAGGCAAGATGGAGGTGAGCGGCTGGCCCCCTTCCCCTCCCCACCTGTCCAGGAAGCAGCAGGGCTCACCCTTTGTTTTCTGCAGAAAGAGCCTGGCATGTTGCTTTAGATCAGTAGGCTCCCCACTTTTCACTCAAATACTCCTATCAGTAAGAACATTTTCTAAAATGTGTGTTTATTTTTTAAAGGTTTTATTTACTCATTCACTTATTTAGAGAGAGGGGAAAGGAGGGAGAAAGAGAGGGAGAGAAACACAGATATGAGGAAGAAATGTTGATTGTTTGCCTCTCACACACCCCAACCAGGGACCTGGCCGGCAACCCAGGCAGGTGCCCTGACTGGGAATCGAACCAACTACCTTTTGGTTCACAGGCCAGCACTCAGTCCATTGAGCCACACCAACCTTGGCTTAATATGTGTGTTTATTGATGAACTGTATCTGAACTACTGAACTAATATATCCTATTATAAAATACAGGGATCTTTTCTATTTTATTTTTATTTTTTAATTGAACTTATTGTGGTGACACTGGTTAATAAAATATATAACTTTCAATAAAACACAAGGATTCTTTTTTTTTAAAGTCTTGATTAAGAGACAATCTTTTTCTTTTTTAAGCTTTTTAACATTTTTTTTTCACTTATTGATTTGTTTTAGAGAGAGAGGAAAGAGCGAGAGAAACATCAATTTGTTGTTCTACTTACTGATGCATTCATTAGTTGATTCTTGTATGTGTCCTGACCAGGGGTTGAACCTGCAATCTGGGTGGGTCAGGATGACACTGACCAGCAGAGATACCGGCCAGGGCAGGAGACAATCTTTTCACACCCTTGTCTATTCTGCTATTAGACTTGCTATTAGGTTTTCTTCCTCTTGATTAGTAAGTGCCTTTTATACTGAACATACTAACATTTTGTTTACTCTAACAGTTCAAAATTTTCTCCCAGTTCAACATTTAAAAAAAATTTATAGTATTTTTTGCCACACAGAATTGTTATATTTTTATCTATGCAAGTTGTAGTTATCCTTTCCTTTAGAGTTTTGCTATTATTTAATCCTTTGCAAGGTTATGTATCTATAACCTTGTGTGTGTGTCCCATATCCATATTTTCTTCCAGACTTTTGCAGCTTCATTTTTAGTGCCTCAAATTTGAGTCATTTTGGTATAAAGAGTAAACATGATCCAGCTCTACCTTTTCCCAAATGGCTTATCAGCTTATCCTTATTGTCAGGGCTGTGTAGCTTACAAAGCCCTGAGAGAAGCTTAGAACAGAAGAGTTTTTAAAGTCTAAACATAAGTAGAAGTTCTGCTATTTTATTCCTGCTTAGGTCCCTGGGGTGTGGGAACTTCCCCGTGTTGTCTGGAGGCATGGCTGTGTGGCTGCTGTGTGCACTCTAACAGCTGTTCCCCGGTCTGGCCCTTCCTTTTCCCCAGTTTTCATTTGTGAATACAAATTACTTCTTACCCTGTTCAGGTTAGTGGCCCTTTCTGCTCTGTTGAAAGCCCTGGACTCCAACCACTTGAGGGCACACATGTGCATAGGTGAGAGCCTCTGATCTGTACTGTGGTCCCTCAGCCACGTGAGGAGTTCAGGAAAGAGGCCAAGGGCAAGAGTGAGGAAGGAAGACCCAGGCTGGCTGGCAGGCCTGGGCGTATGTGAGTGGATGGGAGGGAATGTCTACCCTGGCTGAGCATGTGTGGATATACGGAAGAGTTTATACACAGAAGGACCCGTGTGTACAGGGCATGTGCCAGTGTCAGCCACAGCTCTGCAGGATGCTGAGTATTTCCCAGACTCCCAGTCAGTGCTGGGAGGTGGCCAGGCAGGCCAACCTCACGTGACCCACCCTGCAGATTTTCAGACACATCCTGCAGCGGGAATTCTCAGGGCCATGCCAGCCCCTTTCCCGAAAGTTCACTGAGTGGTGCTATGGGCCTGTCCGCGTGTCGCTGTATGACCTGGCCTCCGTGGACAGCTGGGAGGAGAACTCAGTGCTGGAGATCATCGCCTTTCATTGCAGGAGCCCGGTGAGCCTGCAGGGGCCACAACTCAGGCTGTCGATGGGACCTCACCTGCCCTATTCTTGTCCAGTGGGGTTGTGACTGCACATCCTGCCCCTGGCCGTTGGGACCACACTCATTCCACACTCTAGTCCCAACCGACTCAGGGATCATGCCAGGGTCCTGGTGGCTACTACTGAGGGCCTTGCTGCCTAGCCATGAAGGTGGGGGGAGGCAGGTGGGGAGGTGTCACTCAGGGCTCCCCCTTCTCTCTCTTCCATTCCCTCAGCCCTTGCACTGAGCCCGACACATGAGTGGGTCCCCTGTGTGTACCTGCTGAATGTACCCTGACTCTCACATTCGCACCCCAGCACCGACACCGAATGGTGGTTTTGGAGCCGCTGAACAAGCTGCTGCAGGCGAAATGGGACCTACTTCTCTCCAGGTTCTTCTTCAACTTCCTGTGTTACCTGACCTACATGTTCATCTTCACTGCTGTTGTCTACCACCAACCTGCCCTGGAAAAGGCAAGGTTGGGGTGGGGGCAGGGCAGGGGGGGGGCGTATCCTCGGAGATTTCTACCCAGCTGGTGACAAGGACGGGGGGGGTGGGGGGGGTGGTGGGGGGTGTTGGCAGCCAGCACTGCAGGCACGACAACAGTAACAGTTAACACTGAGTGCCAGGAAAAATAAAAAAGAACAAACAACAACAAAAATACTTAGTATGCACTGCATGTGAGGAGGTATTCTGATTTATTGGCATGTCTTACTGAATTCAGCTCCACAGCAACCCTCTGAGATGATGAACTGTCATCCCAGCCCACAGCTGAGGGAGGGAGGCCCAGAGAGGCTCAGACACGTGTCTGGCCTTGCAGAGGCTGCACGTGGTGGAGATGGGACCTGAGCCCAGGCAGTCTGGCTCCCGCTCCCATGCTCACTACTGCTAGACTCAAGGGGTCCTGCCAGGGAGTGCATGTTCCCTCTGCTGCTCCGCACAGCCCTCAGCTCTGGCTGTCAGAAGGTCAGGTGTTGGGAGGGGACACTAGGTCCTACCTGAGAGTCTCTTCACAGGCTGTCCTCCCCATGAAAGTGACAGCTGGAAACTCCATGCTGCTGCTGGGCCACATCCTGATTCTGCTGGGGGGGGTCTACCTCCTCGTGGGCCAGGTGAGGACTCCTCCCCTTCCCCCACTCCACATGGCTCCCAGCCAGCCCAGGAGCAAACCTGGAACTTGGCTAGGAGGAGCCATAGAGAGGGCAAACAACAGCACCTTCACTCGTGGCAAAGCCAGTAGTGGATCCCATCCTGCCCTGCCTCTGGGCAGCTGAAGGCCTTACCTGCAGGGTTGGGTACCCTCCTTACTATGCTTCCTGGGTGCCTGTGTGGTGGCACATGGCTCTGATGATTCCTTGGCAGTGCCTGCTCTGCTCTCAGGGAACTGAGCTGGAAGCCCTGCCCCACGTCCCAGGGCTGGGGCGCAGCATGGAGACTCTCTCAGAGGGGGCAGAACCTGGGCACCAAATCCAGGTTGGCTGGAGCACAGAGTAGTCCCTGAGGGGCCAGGGAGAGGGAGGGAAAGGAGCTCTCCCCCTTAACCACATGCAGTGTGTGAGTTCTTCATCTGGATCCAGAGGGAGTCAGGAGGCCCCTGGCACTGTCTCTGTGTCTGTGGGAGTTGGTACTTTTCAGAAATAGGGTCTTAATTTTTCTTGGCTATCAGCAAAATTTATGAGCTCCTGTGACAAGTTGCAGCTGGCCCCCAAACAGCCAGAAGACAGGGAACAAGTGGAAGCCCTGACCCAGGCGGTGAGGGGCAGCAGCTTGGGGCTGTGGCCTGAAGAACAAGTTTCACACGTCCCTCCTTCCCTGCCATCCTTCTCCCTCCCCACAGCTGTGGTACTTCTGGAGGCGCCGGCTGTTCATCTGGATCTCCTTCGTGGACAGCTACTTTGAAATGCTCTTGTATGTGGGGCCTCACTCACCCTTTACCTCAGGCCTGGGAGAGGTGGTTGTAGCAGAGGGCACCAAGTGGACGTTAGAGGGGAGGACCCAGGGCCAGAGAGCTCCAGGGTTTGGGACCAGAGAGTAGTTCAGCTGTCCAGTTGGGGTCTCTATGCTCCCATCCTTATAGATTGTTTATTGAGCCTTCCCTGTACACCAGTGGGGCCTCACCCCTTTACATGTCTTGTCTCACTGAATCCTCACAAATGCTCTATGAGTCAGGTGTGATTACTGCTACCCCCATTTCCCAGGGAAGGGAACTGAGGCCCACAGAAGTTAAATAACTTGCCTGGGGTGCAGGTCAGGACCTGACTGGGCCTAGCCCCAGAGAGGTGGGGAACTTCTCCCTTCAGTCTGCAGTGAGAGAGACAGTGGTGGTCATCACTTGCCAGTGGAGGCTAAGGGGGCCTTGCCAAATGGCCTGCAAACTAACCCATACTCTGTCCCCACCCAGCCTGGTCCAGGCCCTGCTCACAGTGCTGTCTCAGGTGCTGTGTTTCCTGGCCATTGAGTGGTACCTGCCTCTGCTTGTGTCCTCGCTGGTACTGGGCTGGCTGAACCTGCTTTACTATACACGTGGCTTCCAGCACACAGGCATCTATAGCGTCATGATCCAAAAGGTGAGAGGTCGGGGTGGCCTCACTGCAACCAGACTTGGTGGGCTGGACATCACGCTGTAGCAGGACTCCTTTTGGCTTCAGCAGGTAGGTGAAGCCAACCTGGGCAGCTAACCTGGGCAGAGGAGAACATGAGTATGTGCATCACACACCCAGATGCTCGATGAATATAAGCAGGAGTATGAGTGTGCACATACCTGCTCTCAGCAACCTGCGCTCTGGGTGTGCAAATACCTGCCCATGTGTGTTTGCAAGTGTCCACATGGGAGCACACACATCCTTGCCCACTGAAGAAGCAGAGATTATGCACACAAGCTCACCTATGTGCCTGAGCCCTGGGACATCTGGGCATATTTATGTGTCTGTATTTATTTATTTACTCAACAAATGTTTAGGAGGTACATACTATGGGCCAGGCTGTGTTTGAAGTGTTGGGAATATACTATTTTGTTCATTAACAAAATAGAGCAGTCCATGCTCTTTCGAAGCTCACATTCTAGTAGGGAAAATGAAGACACTGAAAAAAACAAATGAGGACATCATAGGCTGTATGAGGAAGAATGACCTGGGCAGTGGGTACTTTAGATAGTGGGGTCTGGAAGGCATCTCAGAAGAAGTGACAACTGAGACCTGAAAGAATGATTCAGCACAGACTCAAGGAAGAAGCATTTAAGACAGAGAACAGCAAAGGTAAAGGCCAGAGGTCAAAGCACATTGGAGTGCTTCAGACAGATTGAGGAGGCTGGGGAGAGTGAGGGAGAGGAAGTTTGGAGGGGGGAGGTAGTTGTTGGCCATAGTGACAGATCTGGAGGCCCAGGAGGTTTTAAAATATTTTTTAAAATATTTAAAAATATTTTTGAATATTTTATTCAATATTTATGAATATTTTTCATAAATAAATTAAAAATAAAATATACATAACAAATGTATCATTTCAACCATTTTTTTAAAGATTTTATTTATTTTTAGGCAGAGGGGAAGGGAGGGAGAAAGAGAGGGAGAGAAACATCAATGTTTGGTTGCCTCTCACACGCCCCCTACTGGGGATCTGGCCTGCAACCCAGGTATGTGCCTGGCCTGGGAATTGAACCTATGACCCTTTGGTTTGCAGGCCAGCACTCAATCCACTGAGTCACACACCAGCCAGGGGCATTTTAACCATTTTTAAGTGTACACAGTTCAGTGGCATCAGGCACAGTCAGATTGCTGTGCAGCCCTCCCCATCCTTCATCCCCAGGACCTTCACTGCCCCAAACCGGAACTCTGTCCCCAGGAAGCACTCCCTCCCCCCAGCCCCTGGCAACTAGCCTACTTTGTGTCTCTGTAAATTTGATTATTCTAGGTACCTCGTATAAATGGGATCACACAGTATTTGTCCTTTTGTCACTGGCTTATTTCACTCAGCATAATATTCTCAAGATTCATCCATGCTGTAACATGTGTCAGAATTCCCTTCCTTTCTGAGACTGAATAACATCCCGTTTTACGGATATACCACATTTTGTTTATCCTTTCATCTATCAGTGGACACCTGGGTTGTTTCCACCCTTTGGTGTTGTGAACAATGCTGCTATGAAGTTTGGAGTGTACAAATGTCTATTTGAGTTCCTACTTCCAATTCTTTTGGTTGTATACTCAGACATGGGCTTACTGAATCATATGGTAACTATGTTTAATTTTTTGACCTGGAGGGTTTGAAGCGGGACAATTATGTGATCTGATGTAGATTTTAAAAAGATCCATTGGCTCAGTATAGCTGCACAGGGCCCTGTGTATGCACACACACGTGTGTATGTGTCATATGCATGTAGGCCCTGAGCATGGGCTCAAGGCCAAGGCAGGGGTCTGGTGGCCCAGTCACCCACCCCAGCTCCTGGTGCTTGTGTTCCAGGTTATTCTGCGGGACCTGCTTCGCTTCCTTCTCGTCTACTTAGTCTTCCTCTTCGGCTTCGCTGTAGGTAAAGGCTCCCCTCTGGCCCCTGCACATCCCTTGCCTGCCCTGCAAACCCTTAAGTCTGCCCACTGGTCTCTGAGGCTGAGGACCCCCTTCTACCCTCCTACAGCCCTAGTGAGCTTGAGCCGGGAGGCTCAGGGCCCAGGGGTCCCCACAAGTTCAAATGCCACAGAGGCAGTGAGGCCCGGGGCAGGACAGGAGGACGAGGAGGGCAACTCGGCCTCATACAGTGGCATCCTGGACGCCTCCCTGGAGCTCTTCAAGTTCACCATCGGCATGGGCGAGCTGGCCTTCCAGGAGCAGCTGCGCTTCCGTGGGGTTGTGCTGCTGCTGCTGCTGGCCTATGTGCTGCTCACCTACATCCTGCTGCTCAACATGCTCATCGCCCTCATGAGTGAGACTGTCAACAGTGTCGCCACCGACAGCTGGAGCATCTGGAAACTGCAGGTGTCCCTGGGAGGTTCCCCTCCCTGTCCCCAAGTTCTGGGCCCAGGGAGGAGTGGGTAGGACCCTCCTGAGCTGGTCCCTTACAGCAGATCCAGGGTCCTGGGTTCCTGTGAGGAATGAGTAAACTCATACATCTAAAGCTCTTAGAACAGTGTCTGGCACACAGTAGGTGCTCAATGTGTTAGTTATTATCATTAAGTGTTTCTTGAGTGTCTTCTATGGGGATAGACACAGTTTTAGATTCTAAACACACAACAGAGAACAAGATAAAGTCTGCCCTCATGTAGCTCCCATTCTGTGTTCACTGCATGATAAATGAGTCGATTTGGTGGGTGAGGCAGGCAGGCTGTGCACTCTTGGGGCTGGCTCAGCTTGAGGAAGTCGGGGGACCAGAGGTCCCTGAAGTTGGGGGCTGATATGACACCCACTTACAGGGGAGGAAGCAAAAGCTGCTTCTTGGCCTGGGCAAGGCCACGTGTGGGTTTGGACAGTTTCTGTAGGGAAGGCCTTGCCCAGGTGGCTGGACTGTATTCCCACTTCACTGTCCACCTTGGGTAAGCCCATCTTCTCTGAGACTCCGTGTCCTCACCTGCAAACTTCTGCCCCCACCTGACTCACACAAGTGGGCAGGCACACATGTAGGGTGGAGCAAATGAACTTGTGCACCTAGAGGTGTGAAATTCTGGGACCTGTAATGATACAATAGCAAGTAATTGTTGAGCTACACAGTGACCTCCCCAAACCACCAGGCACATTATCCTCAGACTGTAAGGCAGGAAACTGAGGCGCTGAGGGCCTAACACCATGTAGGCAATCAAACACTGGAGCCTGATTCCAACCTGCGTGCTTAGTGGATTTGGGGTTATACTGTCAAGTGCATGGCACAGCTTCCTGGCTGCTCTGTCTCATGTGTCCTTTGTCCCCAGAAAGCCATCTCTGTCCTGGAGATGGAGAATGGCTACTGGTGGTGCAGAAGGAAGAAGCAGCGGGCAGGTGTGAAGCTGACAGTTGGCACCAGGCCAGATGGTAGCCCAGATGAACGTTGGTGCTTCAGGTGAGTGAACGGCCAGGAAGGGCGGCTGGTGAAGACCAGCCTTCTCCTCTGAAAGCCAGGGGACAGCTGCAAGGGCAGGACTAGGGGCATGGTGGGGGATTCCGTGTCCTGTGGAGAAGGGCAGAGAACCCCATCCTCCTTGCAGTCCCTGTGTCTCCCAGACTGTCTGTTGAGTCTACCCACTCAGGGGCCAGGGCACTCCTTGGGGCCAAGCAGACTGCACTGTGAGGGCCTGGCTGCCTCAGAGCTGCTTTGTTGCCCTCAGGGTGGAGGAAGTGAACTGGGCTGCCTGGGAGCAGACGCTGCCTACAGTGTTTGAGGAACCTACAGGGCCCAACCTTGGTGAGTAGCCCTAGTGAGACAGTGTTTGTGTTCTCATGTGTATGTTCACATGCACGTGTTTGCATGTGCATTTTCACGTGTGTGTGTGTGTGTGTGTGTGTGTGTGTGTGTGTGTGTGTGTGTTTGGTTGGCCACACAGCCACGGAGGTTCTGGGACAGGGCCTCTGCTCTGGCCACTCCCCAGTTACACTCATTTAAAGAAATTGCCCCCCTTAAAGTGGCGCTTCCCCACTGTCTGTTCTGCCCTCACCTCTTAGCTGGCCTGGGAAAACCTCTGAGGCTGTTAGTGCTCTTGCTGGTTTAGCCTTCAGCTTTTCCTCACTCCTGCCTCTTCATCCTCACCCCTCCTCCCAGCAGGTTTCAACCTACTGCACCTTGTGCCCATTCAAGTGTCAGGCCTGCGCTGAGCCTGGGGACCCAGCAGGGCAATAAGTTAGGGAAGGTGCCCTACCCAGCTCATAGCTCAGGTGGCATCTCTGGGAGCCCCGACCGGCTCTGTCCAGGTCAGCCTTGCTGATCCGAGGACCCAGCCTCTTCCTACCTCCAGCCCCCCATACCTGGGAGGGGAAGCCACTGCCTGTGCCCCTCCTGCCCCTCAGGGCCTGTATCCTCCTCATGCCAGTGTGGTAGTATCCTGCCTTGTCCTCACCCTGCTACTTCCCACCGTGAGTGACTCCTTCCTCCCATCCAGAGGCCTGTTCTGAGAATTAGTTCTGTCTACAGCATACCCTTCCTGGAACCTTCAATAACTCCCACCTCATTTTCTGCTAGCTCCTCCTCCCCTTTCTCATTCTCTTTCAAAGACACTCTACTTGCTTGTGCCTCTGGCCCAACCCCCTCCCACAATGGCCTCCTGCACCACCCATGACTCCTTGTGGTGGGGACTCCTCTGGCCTCCTGCTCCAAAGCCCACTGGTTTCCCAGGTTCTGGTCCCTGACCCAGGCCCTCACAAACCCATAGGTTTCCTGCACACCCTTGCTTTGTTCTTAATTCTGAGCCCTGTTTTCCTGTCGATTCACTGCCAAGATTCTGAAAGTCAACTTGCTCCTCATTCCACACCCCAATTCCACACCCCACTACCTGCTGGGGCCTCCAGCTGACATCCCCAAACAGGAGCAACCTTGGGGTTGCCCTACCAGGTAACTACAACTCTACCCCCTCCTCACCCAGGCGGGAGGCCTTGAGGGTTTCTTGTTCCCCCAGCCCCCAATCTGTGCTGGGTGTCCTCCAGACACCACGGGCAGCCCCTTGACCCTCTGCATCCCCCATTTCTCCTGATTCTGCACCACTGTAGGGCTGCTCAGCCTGCACCCCGACCTCCAGACAAGTCTCCCTGCTCCAGGTTTATCCCCTTCCTCTTCCTCTTCCTCTGTGTAGACAAAAGTACACTCAGCCCCTACTCCCTGGAGGGCTACACTCTTCAGCATGCAGGTCAAGGAGCAAGGCCACTGTCCTACCCGTTCCCCACACCCCTCTCCATGTGTCAGCTAGTCCGTTGACAGTGCTCCTTGTTCTTTGCGTTAGCTCTTGTATCTGCCACAAGTGCCCTTCCTGTTCCTCTGGCTGTCCAAATCTGCTGCCTCCCCTATGGTTTAGGTCCCTTATCTCCTTTTGTGTCCCTTCTCTCCTATGAGCTCCCTGAGCACTTAACTCTCACTTCCCTCCAGCTCTTCAGCAAGTTTTAGGTGTTCTCACTTCTAATGAAAAAGCCTGTTACCTCCAGAGACTTTAAGCTCCTGGGAGGAGGCCCTCCACTGGCACAGGGCAGGGGTTCAGGAATGCTTGTGGAAGGAGGGAGGCAGGGAGAAGGGTTGCTGGGGACCTCAGGATCCCCTGATGTCCACAGGGCATGATGTGGCTTCATAATTGTGGCCTTCTCCTGTTCTCCTAGTGCCTGCCTCCTGGGGACATACCCCTAGGGCCAAGTCACAGTGCTCTTTCTCCTATTTACAGGCACCATGAAGAACCCCACCCTGGCCTCCCAACCCGAGGAGGACAGTACCTTGGAGGAGGACCATCTTCCCCTTCACGTCCTGCAGTCCAGCTAATGGCCTGGATGCAGCAGGAAGCTGGCAGGACAGACCTAGGACATCTTTCCAGCCCTACCTGATGGCTCTGGGGCCCTAGGGAACTTTGGTGGCAAATCAATAAATATGGCTTTCTCATGGCTAACTCTCCTGAAAACATTTTTGAGCAGTTTCAGGGCCCTTAGGCTGACTGACATTTGCATAACTGTGAGCACAAGCTTATGTCCAGGGCTGGACTGCTCTGCGCTCACCTGGCACAGGGGACCCTCATCAGCGGTGTCCTGGCCAAGGTGTCCGGCTTGCTATTATGGCAGGTGGGAGGTGGTGGACATGGGCAAGCATAGCCAACTCTCCTCCCCTTCCCACAGCCTCCAGACCCCCCTTAAAGCCACCTCCAACAGGTCTCTTCAAAGCCTTTGAGCAGTTCAGCTTAGTTTAGACTCTGGATTATTGCTTTCTGTTCCTACTGGGTTTCCTGCTCAGTTTACATACATGCAAGCCATTCTCTGCAGAGCAGCCAGAGGGGATGTTCTGACACAAACACGGTACCTCTATGCTCTGAAGGCTTGAGGGGGTCCCCAGTATGCACAGGACACACCGGATGGCATCCTTAGCCCTCTGCAGTTTTGCCTGAGCATTTCTAGACACTGCTTCTCCCATACCTCTGCTACCTGCCCCACTCCAGCCCCCTGCCCGGCCAGCTCTTTCAGTACATTCTCCACATAAGCCAATAGACCTCAAGCATGTCTGATCCCTTGGCTTGGCTCTCTGAAATTCCCTCTCTCCATAATTACTCTAAGACCAGCTCAAGAATTGTCTCATGATAGGCTTTCAAATTTACTTCAGTCAAAATGAGTTGCTCCCCCTTGGGGGTGATGTGTTCATATAATGTGCATGCACAATTGCATTTTTTTTTTTTAAGTGGGAAAGACATGAGCATGTTCCTATGCTGAACGGAAGGCAGAGGTTTCCATTGCTGTTGAGATAGGAGTGAGACAGGATAGTAAGAGGACAGGAGAAGTCCTTGGCCAGTGGACTAGGGAAACTGAGACAGACAGCTAAACACAATGGCAAAGCAATTAATTACAGCCAGGAGCAGACCCTGGGGGGAGGGGAAGGCCTGGCAGGAGCAAAACTGGGAAACAAGGACCCGCACTTCCGGGGTAACCTTTCCTCCCCAGGCCTCTCCTCCCTGGAGATAATATCTAGGCCTCATTTGTATTTCAGCTCCAGACCCAGAAAAGCAGCAACACGAGGTGGGTGCTGTCAGAACCTATGCAATAACTAACGACTCCCTGCCCTGGCACTGACCAATCAGTGGAGACCAGGACCCTGAAAAGTCCCACCTGGAAAACTGATGAATGTTCTACTGAAACCCTGCCCTGAGACCTTCCTTAAGAGTCCTGCCTGCGAGAGAGATAAAAGCCTTAAGGCAAAGGACCCAGCATGCCCTGGGCCATTCCCTTTTCCTTAGTCCCCCATGTCTTTGCCCACAGGCACGCATCTCCTAAACTCTAAGGCAGTGGACAGCTGGGCAGCTTGTCACAGGCTGATCCCCTGAAGCTGTCCCCAAGGCCCCTTTTTCTCTGGCTTCTCAGAGAGCTCAGGCAGCCCAGCCTGGGCTCTCCGGTTGCTTTTTCTATGCTGAGCATTCCCTTGTTTCACTGTGCTCAGCTTTAATAAACGCACCGTTAGTCACTGAACTCATGGCGTGGTCTTTCCGATACTAAGTCAAGGCACACATGCTACAGTCGGCCCTCGGCAGACCCACTCTGGGCCGATTCTTGTGGGGTCACGGGAGGATGGGGTGGAGAAGCCCTGGTGAATCAGCAAAGGGGAGGGGGAGGCAGGATGGCTGCCCTGTCCTCAGAGGCCATTCTATAGAGATGTGAGCAGTGAGTGCGCGCAGTTGCGAGGCTCTGTGTGTATTTTCAGAGTTGTGAATTGGAAGCAGACTGGCTCGCTGTATGCCCTGCCAAGGCTCTGCAGGGTTTCAAAGATCTTATCTTGTGTGATCCTCACAACAACCTTCTAGGCCGCGGTTTCTCCACTTTCCTGAAGAGCAATGGGACCCTCACAAAAGACAAGCGAAACACTCAAGGGCACGCACCAGAGTGACGGCACACCCAGACGACTACACGCTCGGCCGCAGCGCGCTGCAGCTTGCGCAGGCGCCCTGGGCGTCGCCGCGCATGTGGCCCAGAATTCCCCAGGCCGAGGAGGAGACCATGACTGTACAGACAGGGGAGGCCTTGCGGCGGTTGTCTGGTAAAACGAGGTGGAAGTTCCCGTGAGTCTTTGCCGGTATCACCCTCCCTTCTGGGAAGAGTGGAATGTCCCAACTCCTTAAGGGCCTCGGCCACCGCAGGCACCGCCTCTTTCACTGAAACCTGTTAATGAAGAGGACTCATTGCATATGGCGGGTCGTAGCTGGTGGGAAGGGCGAATGGCCTAGTGCCTTTCTAACTTTGGGAGGATGTTTTCGGGAAGCCTAATCAGAGAGCGGCTGCTCGCACGTGGGCTTCGGGGTGGGCGTTGTGGCTGCCGCAGCCCACCAGGGCCGCGCCACGCTGCCGGCGTGCGAGGAGAGCAGAGGGGCGCGTGCTTGTCCCGCAGGGTCCCCGCCTCCAGTGAGCCTGAGGTCCCTGAAAGCCAGGACCCCTTTCCGTGGGCTCGCCTTTGGGAATGATCAGGTCTGAGAACAGGGTAAGTGGGGGACTTCCTGCACTGGGGACCACGAGGAAGACTTGCTTGACTGTCCTGATGATATTAACATTAGGAAGTGCCGTCAGATGCGATAACTGACGATTTTTATATTCATCTGATTGCAGTCGCTGAAACCTCAATAGTTTAGTTCCTTGTAACTGCCGGAATCTACCCTAAATGCATGTCCGTCTTCATATTTCAGATGACAGACCCACTGACGAGTACGGAAGACGGGAGCAGCATCCCACTTTGAGGTAAGACTTGGTCTAGGTAGGAAATAACATGGAACTTAGCTGTATTGCTACCTTAGATGCACTGAAATCGCCTGATATTACAGTTGTATTTTTATGTGTTTGTTATGCACTACATCACTGCATAACTGCAATGGCTAGGAGGTGGCAGCCCCCAACCTGAAAGTATTTAAATCGCGCCTATATGCATAAACAAACTGCATTCAAATGTCTCCTGGCTGTTCAGGCATTGTTAAATTACGGGTAACTTGCAGAGCCCTGGAGCAGACCTGAGAGTTGTGGGGAACTTGGCTGCTCTGATGAGATCACTAACAGGAAGTGCCGTCAGAATCGATAAATGACGATAACTCCTGACTGACTGCAGTCTACAAGTCCTCAGGCTGCTGGTGCCCGGGAGTGAGTTCTGAACTGTGACCCTTAATGTTTTTATGTACCCAGGTTGCAAATGAATGAAGGACTGGCAAGAGCTGAGTGTTAGAGTGAGAGGCATTGGCCTGGCCTGAGGTAAGCTTTGGTCTGGCAGGTAGAGGTTAGTGGTTGAGCATGGACCTAGGAGTTCCTTTTTACTTTATGGCTATATAGTCCTGAGCAAACTGACTGTCTGCTCTAAGATGTGGTTTCTCTCATTCTAAAAATTGGGTTTGTGATGTTTAAAATACTGACTAAATGGCCATTCAATGCCCAAAAAGCCAGTTAGAACTAAGTTCTTAAGGACTCTTGTTAAAATGGACTGACTTTAATTCATAGTTGAGGCTATTAGGATCAGAACTACATCAGCTAACTATGTTCTTTATTCAGTCCCCTAGATTTTGAGTGTGAAGGGTGGTGATCAGCAGTGCACTTTGAAAGCTGGTGATGGTGGTAGCGGCAGCTCCCCTGGGAAGAGGTAAGAATTCATCTGGATAGTGATTGCCCCATAGTAGAATGAATGAGCAGCTAGTTCTGTTGCAATTTAATAAAGGATATCAAATGATGATATCACCCAAAATAGCTGGAATTACCGGCAGATTGTGTGGTGGTGAATCTACCGTTTTCTGAGGATGTCCTAGGCTGTGAATGACTGTTGTTGGGAGCAGAGAGTATGACTGACACTTAAGTTTCTTTGCAGACCACGTTTCCAGAGGATGGTCAGCCGTGCTGCAGCAGGGGCAGCATTTGAAGTCGCCAGGACCAGTACAACCTAGACAACCTTGACTCGGAAACCCTAGGCTTCAACATTCACAGTAGAAACATTCTCACCTTATGTTAAGCATCAGAGAGGACATTCTTACCAACAGTAGGGCCAAGAAATGGATTTAGCAACCTTTGCATAGGACAAGCACTTTGGCATCATTAAATTCATGAGTTTTCTGGTATTGATTGTCCCGGTCAAAAGGAGCTTCTGTACATTTTAATGTTGTATTTGTTATATTGGGCAAGGGTCTGAGTTGTTTAAGCTGGAAACTTCCTCCTGATATCCATGTGTGGTTACCATAAACTAACATCCATAATAAAGGATGGCCTTTGGTATTGTTTCTTAAAATGTGTATTTGAAGGAAGAGTTAGTTTGACCACTGCTGTCAAATATCAGCATTCCACTTGTCAGCTTTCCTGTGGTCTAAGTTCTCTTTAGACTTGGAGGGCAAAAATTCCAAAGCATTTAAGGCATCCATATATTTCCAGTCCAGTCCCTAGCTCCCCTGGGCTCTGTCCCCTCTGCCTAGCCTTCCTCTAGTAACTCCTGAAGTTGTGTTGTCTAGCCTGCCTCTCAGCCTAGCCCCCATGTTGCTGTTAGTGGTGGTTTTTTTAATAATGATAGGCCATAGGTAACAGTGGGTGAAAACCTTGGCTTTTGGGGGCCTAGTTTTCCTCCCCCTAGCCATCTTTGGAGGCAGGTCTTCAGTGAATTCATAGGAGTGCTTTTAGCACCATTTTGGTCCTTGGTGTTTGATAACAGCCTTCCATAGTAGGTTCTGGGAATGTGCTCAAAGTGCCAAGGATACTTAGGACTCATGGAACTTTATGGGAAAAGCATCCTTAGACCCCATTTAAAGAGGCAGTGCTCTGGCTTGCACGGGGCAACACTGGGAATGACAGTCTGGTCATCTGTGGTGGTGTGTAGAGTGATTATGGCATAGGGTTTTGCAGTGGCCTTTGATGCGTCTGTCCCAGCCACCTTGGGATACTCGAAAGGTGGCTGGTTTCACAGGCAGACCTCTGGAATCACGGGTATGAGGGCAGAGACTGACTGCAAAGTCAGTTAAAAGGAGCCTATGGCTCCATGAGGTGGATGGCTTTCAGTTCATAGTTTACAGGGAGTCTAAGCTCCTGGAACCTGGTGGCCAGTCCCCTACCCCAACCTCCTTCACTCAGAAGCGCTGCTAAGATTCCGACATGCCTGGAGCAGGGGCACAGTTAGCATCTACCTGCCTGGAGTTTGCTACCCTGAACAGGACAACTGTAATGTAGAATTTGGGAAGTCCAGGGTTGGATGTAGGGTCCCAACTACACTCCTGGGAGAGAGCTTTAAACAACCCATTCACATCTTAGGCTACCAGCATACCCACTCCCTAAATCCTGGAATGCTGAGGATTGATTCTTTTGAGCCAAGGATAGCTTCTCAGCAGCCAAACAAAGGTAACAAGGGGGAAGAGGGAAGACCAGTGAGAAGCATTACACAACCTGCCTTTTCCAGGTTCTGCAATTTGGCTTTCCCATGGGTGGGTTGCCGAGGCCTGTGTTAGGTAATGGCCTGAGTGCCCTGGTAGGAGCTGTTAGTCTACTTCAGCCACCCTACCCCACAAGGCCCCACTTCGTGTCACGTCTGAGCTGTACCTGTGGTCTCCCTGCCCTCATAGTCCTCGGCAGGAGCCAGAAGCTCCCCTCCAGGGTCCTCTTTGCCCACTGTTCCGTCCCGGACTTCCTCTCCACAGCCTGGGCCCTCGCCCAACTCCAAGATGGTGGGTAGGTGGCCCTGCTTTGGGCAGCGCTTGCGCAGGCTGAGCAGGAAGGGCTGGGGCAATGAGAAGATGTCCACGTTGTTGCCCAAGTCAATCCACGTGACACTGGGGAACTTGCTGGGGTCCTTAAGGGTGTCAGTGAGGTCACGCAGCAGGGCTCGGGTCAGCCGGTTGCCATTGAGGGCCAGCGTGGTGAGGTGGGGCAGTGCACTGAGTGCTGGCAGCAGCTGTAAGACCATGTCATCTGTGAGGCCTGTGAAGCCCAGCTCCACACTGTCCACCTGCTCCCCACAGCGCTGCAGGTAGCTGCTCACCCGTTCCAGGTCACGGGAGGTCAGTGGGATGCCCGATAGGTCTACTGTGTTGTCCAGTGGGCTTCCAGCTAGGACAGCCTTGAGACTGGAGGGGAGAAGGGACAAACAGGTTCAGGTAGGTGGGGCAGGGCTTTTCTCCCAGTGCAGCAGAGCTAGCATCGTGGTCTCCGCTCCAGGGATGGGCGGGAACAGCCCTGGTCCCCTGGCTCTACCCCACATCTCAGCCTGGCCAGGCCCAGCTGGCCAGAGCGCAAGGGGCCACAAGGGAAACACCCAAGTGTTTCTGCAGTGATGAAGGGTACATTCTGGGTCCATAATGCCTGGGTTTGCATCTTAACTCCTTCCTACTCAGTGTGACCTTTAGTTAGGTCCTTAACCTCTGTGCCTCAGTTATTTTCCTGGAAAATGGAGCTATTTGAGTGCAACAGGATTGTTATGTGAAGTAAATCAATAAATGCAAAGCCTTTAAAACAGTGCCTGGTTTCGGTGAGTGATGGATAAATTGCTGTTGTCCTTAGTAATCACCTGGGCTGAGCTTCCTGCTTCTGCAAGAGGGACAAGATTTCTGATGCATCCTTTTCCAAGGCCATGTTCCCCACCAGACGGGGATCCTTAGGCAGATCCCCCCAGGACGGCGGGCAGGGGAGGGTCAGGGAGCTCCAAGCCAGGTGGGAGCTGCTGACTCCTGGAGGCGGGGTGCTCTTTGCTCCCTGCCTTGTGCCATCCCTTGCTTTCTTCCCCTGCTCTTTGTTCTGGGGCCACAGCCCTCTACTTTCAGGTATCACAGGCAAGCCCAGAGGGCCAAACGCTGGGAAGGAGAGGGAGCAGGAAGGGGCTGTTAATAGCCTGAGCTGAGCAAACCCCTACCCTGGGATCTCCTGAAGCTGGAAGGCCACCAATAGTTTGCTCATCTTGCCCTGCCCCAGGGAGTATAAGGTAAAGCTCTCACGGCATGGCATCTAAGGGCTTGGAACACTGCCTGGTATTTGTCTAGCGTGATTTAAGTGCTGGCTGTAATTCTTGTCTATGTTATTAATAAAGCAGGCCTATCGCACCAGGGAAACAAGTAGTGTGGTGGTTAACAGCCTGAGCCTGGGGCTGGATTCCAGCCCTGCCACTTAGCAGTTGACTGATTGTGGCTAGTCAGATGGCAACAGTAATAGCCCTGATCTTGGTCAATCCTTGAACAAGTATTTGTTAAGCTCCCACTAGGAGCCAGGGGCTGCCCTAGGCACTGAGGCCACAGTGCTAAACCAGGTGGACAAGACTCCTGTTTTCATTCTGCCAGAGAGGGCCTGGCCAACAAGCAGACCAATCTGAGAGTAAAGCCAGAGAAGCTTGGGGGTATGGCCACTTGGGAAGGCATCTTTAAGGAGACAGCTTTTGAGGTGACAGTCAAAGAAAAAAGTAGGCCTTCAGGGTTTGGTGAGAGTTCTAGTGAGGGAGTGCAGGTGCAAAGGCCCTGAAGTGGGAACGACCTTGAGGTGTCTGAGACCAGCAGGATGGAAAGAGGGGCAGGGGACATAGGAGAGTGGGAGCAGAGAGAACAGAGGGACTGAGGACCCACCACATAGGGCCCTATTTGTGTTTCACTCGACATGCCAGAAGCAATTGAGGGGAGCGAGGTTTCTGAATAAAGAATGGACTGAGCACATGTGTGTGATGGGGAGACAGGAGAAGAGGCCCCTGGACTCCAACAGAGCTCTGCTTTTCGATCTTGAAGAACTAGCTCTCAAAGTCTCCTTGTGGCCTTCTAGGTCCCATGGGTTCTCCTGTCCTGCTCTGTCCCAAATATGGCCCTGCCCTCAGCTCAGCAGGAGCCTCGCTTCCTCCACTTGGGGAGGCCTCCCCAGAACCCACCTCCTCCCTGGCTTGTGGGGCAGAGCTGTCCATAAGGAAAGAGGGTCAGCCTGGCCTCTCCCCAGCTACAGGACCTGGGAGGATGAGCCCACGGCAGCAGCAAGGCCCAGCCCATCTTTCAGAAGGGAAGGCTCTATGCCCCATGGCACTCACAAGAGAGGCAGGGGTGCTTCCTCCTCCAGAAAGTCCTCCTTTCAGCTTCCTCTCCACCTGCTTCCTATCATATCCCACAGGTTCTGTGTCCCAGGTGCTCCCCCAGTCTTCAGGGGGCCACAAATCCCCTGAGGGTTCTCACTGCTGCATGGACCAGGGATATGCCTGGGTCTGGGTACCCCTGGGGGAAAACCAAGAGAACTGGGGGCAATCAGTGAGCATGCTCACTTTCAGTGCAGTACACCAGGAATCAGAAACTCACACCCACCCTGCCCATTCTTCAGAATGGGCCCATGTCCCCCAGCCCCCACCCCACAGAGCAGGGCCCTGCCTCCAGGGCCTTACATGGCTCATGCTCACCTGGAGTGCTCTCCTGGCTGCTTTCCCCACCATAGAATTGTCTTTCCATCTCACCTACTTCAGGCAGCATTCCAAGACAACCCCCTCTGGTGCAGCTCTTGCCTTTGCCCCACTGTCCTGGGAGGGGGTGCTGTGTATCAGACACCCAGCCTGACATAGGCTGTCTTTGGGCTGCAGAGGGAGACTGGCAGAGGGGCAGGGCAGACCCAATGCAGGTGACTGTGACTCACCAGGCCTGTGGCTTCCTCTTCACCAGCCCCCGGTGCCGCCGCCACTGGGAGTGGGGGCTGAGATGGTATGTCAGCTGCCGGCACAGCTTCTCCATGGCACCCAGAGCGTCACCTTCCTGCAGAGGCAACAGAGGTGGGCAGCAGGGGTAAGAGCCCAGTTCCCCACCTCCAGCCTCCTGTCCCTATAGGAAGAGCACCGCACCCAGGCTGAGCTGGGGGAGGCCCACTCTGCTGGCTCAAGGTGAGCGCCCTCGGCAGAGAACAGTGGTTACAAACTGATCTGCATATTTTTAGTTCTTGTGAATTAGTTGCTATGATAAAAAAAACTGGAGATGTATATAAAAGTCTGGATTCCAGGTGATCTGACAACAATCGACTGGAGCCGAGTTGCCTCCTGATCCCTCAGCCAGGGTTCACTATAGTCCCTGCCACCCCCCAACATCCAGGGCCATTCTTCTCCTTCAGTGGTTCAACAAACATTTATGAGCGCCTAGTAGGTGCCAGGCACTTGTAGGAGCTGAGGACACAGCCATGACCAAATGTCCTTGCTCTTGTATTTCTCATGGTAAAGAGGGAAGTAAAATACTTTTACCATGTCTTATACCCATGTCAAAAGTTGGGGGAAAAAGAATGAAGGAGCCACGCCTCTCCCAGTTTGATTCATCTGTTACCTGTCTGGCCCACCAGTATTTGAATTGAGACCTTGGGTCTGAATTGTGTCCCCCCAATTCTTCACAAACTCAGAATGTGACTGTATTAGAAAACAGGGCCTCTAAAGAGTAATTAAGGTAAAATGAAGTCACTGGGGCTGGCCCTAGTGCAGTGACTGGTGTCCTTATGAGAAGAGACTGGGACACAGGCATGTACAGAGGGAGGACCATGTGAGGACACCATGAGAAAACAGCCGTCTTCAAGCCAAGGAGAGAGGCCTCAGAGGAAATGAACCTGAAGACACCTTGATCTTGGAATTCTGGCCTCCAGAACTGTGAAATAATTTCTGTTGTTTAAGTAGAATTTTGTTATGGCAGCCTGAGCAAACCAACACTCCAGGTTGAAGGGTGCAGCAGGGAGACACTAGACAGACTCCCACTCCATCCCAAGGGAAAGCTGCCCAACAAACAGTCACTGCGCAGCCCTGAGGGAGTGAGCGGCTGAGACTGTGTGCTCCCACCAGATGGTCCAGTGCCAGGGTCAAGAGCCAGAAACCAGGGCTTAGCTGGAAACGCACTTGTGACAGAAGTGTGGATGTGGTCAGGTTTAACTATTAACCCACTCCAGCGCTCAGCAGAGCACCTGGCAGAGTGAGCACTCAGTAAAAGACAGCTTGATTCTTATTACCATTATCATCATCAGTCTGCTAATAGGGGAGCAGCACATTGAGTAATTAAGAGAATGAACTTGGCACCAAACTGTGGATTTCAATCCTTGCTTTGTCTCCTCTTGTGTATGCCTCTGATCCTCATCTGTGCCAGCCTCACAGGGGATTTTGTGAGGATTAAATGAGTTACTACTTGTAAAGTGCTCTGAATATAACTTGGCATACAGCAAGCTCTCTAGGAATGCTCACTGAATCAATGCCGTGCTGTATTGTAAGAGCGCAAACACACAGAACTCTGGCAGGCTAACGAAGAAAGATTACTTCTGCCCAGGCTCAGATTTGACCTGGGCTTTTAAGAGCAGATGGATTAGTGACAACAACTTGTCCAAGGGCTTGGGGGTGTTACAGCTATGGGGGCAGGTGACAGTCTGGAGCCTGACTTCTTGCCACTTCCATGTACCACCTTGGCCCAAGCCACTATTGTCTGTCACCTGGATTAGTGAACACACACATTATGCTAGGGCCCCTTTATGGAATTCCCACATCATCCTACTGTAGTAACTGCTTTCATCATCCCCATTTTACAGAGGAGGAAACTGAGGCTCCGATGGCCAAGGCTGTTGAAAAGGCAAGAGCATGAGACTCTGAAGGAGGGAGACAAGAGACAGTGGGGGTAGGCAGGGGAGAGCTGAGCGTTCAGAGGTGAATATATGCAGAAGGAGCCAGCAGAGAAAGGGAGGCCCACACTGAATGACAATGATCTAGAGGAAACCTCTGGTCTCTAGTTCTCCACAAACCTCACCACTTCCTGTTGCCTAAGATTGCCCAAGAGAGAATGAATGTCACCTGTCACTCCTGACAAATGCATTTACAACCCCTGGGGTTCACACCTTTCTTGCTGAGCCTGGGCTTAAGGGTGTGCGTGGTGAGAAACAATAGGCGGTGAAGCAGGCAGGGGTTCCATCATGGGGGCAGCAGGGGAATGGCAAAGAGGGAGCAGCAGAGTCACATTTGCATTTTAGGACTGTCCCTCGGGCTGGGAGATGGAGAAAGGGGTGAGCTGGAGGCAGAGAGGGTGACTCAGGGTCAGGCCCATCTGTTTACATGTGGTTTGGGGAATCCCTGCCAAGCCCACGGAAAGGGCTGCCAGTGACAGGCTACCACACTGGGTGGGCCATGCACAGGAGAAGAGGGTATAGGCAGGGAGGGGTGAAGAGGGGTCTAGGCCTTTGGCTTAGGACAGGGGCAGAAGGATCTAAAAGGCTCTGGGTGAGAGGCAAGTGAAAGCAGGACAAGGGAATGCTAGCTCATTTCCAGCTGGGAGATGGGAACGGATTTGTGGAGCCAGAGCTCAAGACAGGTCCGGGCTGGACCTTCCATTGGCATTTGATTAAAGCCCCTGGCCAGGAAATGAGCTGAGGGGAAGGCAAGGGGAAGCAGCAACATCAAAGGGGCAGACATACTGGATAGGCAGGGACTGAGAAGGCATAGTCAGAGACAGAATGCTGCCAGTCTCCTACTACATCTGCTCCAAAGCTGAAGCTTCAGCTCCTCCTCCAATCACTCCCAAGGTTTCCAAACCAGGGGCCCTGGGCTCTCCTTCCATCCTGTAGGCCTGGGCAACGGGGAAAAGAGGCAAAGCCGCCGCCGCAGTGTGCCGGCGCTGTCACCAGGGGGCAGCCCTGTGCAGGATGAGGCACAGGGTTAGACTTCGCGCCGCCGCTCCGGACCTGGGAGACTGCGTGGGCCTGCTTCCGCGTTGACTAACCCGGAACAAACAACATAGCCACCTAAGGTGGTTGACCCAAGACCAAACGTAAGCTGGTGTCCTCACAGAAGTGAGGGCTGTGAGGGCTCCCCTCCACTTGTTTCGACCAAATAAGCAACTGCTGACGTTTCTTGAACATCCGCTATGTACGTATGTTAGGCATTGCCTCTGTGTATCGCATGCCTGAACTGATCATAAAGCTGTAACAACAATTTTATGAAACGAGCTACTATTGTCTTGTTTACAAACGAGGAAACTGGGGGATAAAGATGTGGAATAGACTGGCACGCTACACAATGTGTAAGATGGCATCAGGATCCAAATCTCCAAACCTTGGCAGGCTCCCAACCAGCCACCCCGCCCTGTGCTCTGCTCTGCCCTCTTGTAGATAATCTTGTGCTTAGGTTAGTTCAAGGTGGTTCTATCATTTGCACCCAGAAAAGACTTAATCAGGCCCATCTAAATTTTTTCTCAGCTCCATCACTTTTTGAAAGCCCCTTCCAAGCCTTCCTCCTGCGGAGAACAGGACAAAGCAGGGCAGGCCCAGAGGAGGGGGAGTAAGGAGAGCTCGAGAAGGTGGGGAAACAGCGGGTGGAAGGGGAGGGAGGAGGGCAAAGTGCCGTTTCTGCGAGGTTTCAGCAAGGAGAAACAGCCGCCCCTCAGGCCCTTTGTGAGACCTGCAGTGGTGGGGGGTGGGGGGTGGGGTGGGGAGCTCCTCACTATAGGCCGCACATTTAGCAAGGCTGTGCACTCTGCTGGTCTCCACTGAAGATTTCTTCTTAAAAGTGCTGTTACCCAGCAGCCCTTTTGGGCAACCACATGCCACTCCCAAGCCACAGCTGATTGGTTCAGAACTGGCAGAGCGCAGCCAATCAGCCCTTTCCCTGGAAACTTGACTTCTGTAAATCGGGAGGGAAAGAGAGAGAAGAGTGGGTTTGGGGGAGGCAGGGGTCGAGAGGTGTGCACTGTTTGTCTGTAGTTCTAGTCCCTCTTTCAAGCTTGGCTGCCTTAGGCCCGACAAGACCCCTCAGTATCAGCATAAATTCTGTCCCTAGCCTGAGGCAGCCAGAGTGGACATCTGGCAGTAGAGTCCTAACTCACACAGGAGGCTCGAAGGCAGTTTGTGGAATCAATTCTGTTACCTGTGGGAAAGAAAGGTGAAGCAGGAGAGGGGCTGGTGCATCAGGGGTGACTGGGTACGGTAGGGCAGGGTGTGGGTCACGTCGGGACAGTAGCCTCTTGGGCCCGCCCAGTGCTGGAGTCCCTGGATTAGAATCTATCTGAGGGGCTCTCGCGGGCCTGTCAGGAATGATGCTCAAGGCAGACCTGCACTCCCCCCAGGAGGGGGTACAAGCGCTAGGACCCTGCCCCATCTCTCAACTGTCCAATAGCGCCACTTGCCTGACACCCTCACTTCCCTAGGCACCTTTGCACGCTGCGCCCAGGCAAACAAGCATAGCCCTGCACTGCTGTATGCCCAAAGGCTCCCTCGTTCCTTCATAAATTCATTCATTCATCAAACACCATGCTGGAGACTTTGTGCTGGGTTTTCTGTTTACCGCCCCCCCACCCCAGCTCCACAGATGGCATCACCCACCCCTCTTGCCCATGGCTCCCAGCTGGGTTAAGCTAATGGGAGCAACTGGGAGAGGGATCAGAGGGCAGGAGGAGAGAAAGGTCAAGGGATTTACTTTTTTGGTTCCCTCCCTGCTCCAGCATGTGTGGCAGCCAGCCTCCAAGACAGCCCTAGTGACCCTGGACTCCTCCTCTTTGTGCCCTCAGATAGCTTCCTTCCATGCTGTCTCAGGGTGGATCAACACACTATGGCAGCAGTGGTGGTGTATCACTTCTGACACTAAGTCATAGAAGATATGAGGCTTCTGCCTTGCTTTCTCTGGGATCGCCTGCTCTGGGTGGAGCCAGCCGCTGTGATGTGGGGACACTCAAGCAGTCCTGTAGAGAGGCCCCTGTGGCAAGGAACTGAGGCCTCCTGCCCACAACCATGGGATGTGCCATCCAGGGGGGGTGGGACTGCCAACCTCTGTCAAGCTTTCAGGTGTTTAGGCTTGGCCATTCTCTCGAGAGACGCTAAGCTAGAACTACCTGGCTGAGCTGCTGCAGAATTCCTGACCTACAGAGACTGTATAGCAATAGAAAACATAACACAATTCTGGAGGAGACATTCTCAGCTTGGCTTCAGCCTCAACACAGCTGCCACCGGCCATTCCTTCCATGGTAATGACTTCCTGTGGTTAGTCTCTGGGGCCTCAGTGTCCCCTGTTCATTTTGTTTATCCTGCCACAACCCTTAATAAATGCTCTTAAAAATTCATAATGGAAAGGGTCTCCTGCTTCCTGCCAGGGCACTGCTTGCTGTAGGATGTAACTGTGAATGGGATAGATGCTGCCTCTTGCCCCTGTGCAGCTTATTTTCTAGTGGAAAAAGCAGATGATATGTTAGTCAACAAATAAAGAAGCAAGGTAATTTGGGAGGCTGGTCAGTGAGATGAAGAAATAAACAGAGTGTGAGGGAGGCTGATTGGGAGACTGGTATGAGGTAGGCTGATCGAAGAAGTCCTCTGAGAGATGACTGTCAGGCTGAGTCTGGAGAAGAGGAACCTCAGACAGAGGCGGCAGGTGTGGCCAGGGGTGGCAGCATCTGGATGCTCCAGGAACAGAGAAGAGGCCCATGTGGCTGGAGCAGTCAGCAGGGTGGAGAGTGGGACAGATGAGATGGGAGATTCTGGCAGGGACAGGTAAGGAGTGTGGGTTTTACTTGAATTACAACACAAGGCTGTGTGTAAGGTTTTTAAGCAGGTATGTATGTGATCCAATTTACCTTTGCAGATGGCTCCCTGGCTGCTCCCAAAGCATACAGAGGAAGCTGAAGGTTCAGCGGAAGACTACTGCAGTAGCCCTGGGGAGGAGGACATGGCCGGGATTGGCCAGGCCCCTGGGCCTCCAGCAGGGCTCACTCCGCTCTGGCTGCTTTGGAACTCTGGCTCAGAGGTCAGCTTGGTCATTTCCAAGCCTCTGAGCCCACAGGGGCTGGGGCCTAGGGCCATATCTTACTTGCCACCACATCCCACAACTGAACCTGCTTGGTACCTGGTTGGTGCTCACTGATTAGTCACACCTCAACTTCTGTGCATGGGGTGCTTAGCTCTGCCAGGCACGGGCCAACATTTCTCAAGAACCATCTCCCTGAACTTTCCAAACAGCCCTGCAGGAATAAGTTTCATGCCCACCTTAGTTGAGAAAAACAAGGTTTGGCAAATTACGTGATCTGAGAAAGGCTGCATCCATGCAATGGACTGAATGTTTATGTCCCCCCCAATTCATATGTTGAACCCCAATTTCAATATGATGGTGTTTGGAGGTAGGTCTTTGGGAGTAATTAGGATAAGCTGAGGTCATGAGGGTTATAAGAAGCCAGAGTATTAGCTTTCTTTCTTCCCACCAGGTAAAGACACAGTGGGAAGGCAGCTGTCTGCAAGCCAGGAGGAGGGTTCCCCCTCAGAACCTGGCATGCTGACACCTTGATCTTGGACTTCCAACTTCCAGAACTGAGAAATAAATTTCCGTTTTTTAAAAGTCACCCAGTCAGTGGTAATCTGTTACAGCAGCCTGAGCTAAGACAACCCAGGTACAGCCCCTTTTGTCCCCATCCAGACGAGGGGACAGATTGCAATGCAGGACCCTTGGCCTTCTGTCCTTGTCGTTAGTCCAGTCCTGTCTCCTGGGGTCTGACTTGAGAGTTAACTGCCTGTAGTCCTTCCTGTGTGGAGGGAGGCATGAGCTCAGCTGCCCCCACACAGGGCCCCACCCCCCGGGGCTGGCTGCAGCCATGGGAGCCCCAGTTGAGCCCTGATAGTACAGAGACCCAGCCCTGAACACTTGGACTCAACTCCCCACTGGGGTTCTCACCTGCATGTGGCCTTTCTCAGATCACTTCATTCCCTGAACTCCATCTTCCTCAACTCTAAAATGGGCATAAAGGGCACTTCTCTCCTACTAGCTGCTCTGAGTGCCCCAGTACAGCCTGCCCCCTTTCTTACCACTGTGTAACTACATCCATACTTTAGAAAAGGCAGGGTTCTGACACCTGCAAGGCTTCCTACAGGTCCGGTCTCCTCCACATCCCCAGGCTGAGCCAGGTGTAACTCCCAGGAGCAGAGAGGGTGGTCTAGCCCTAGCTGGCTCCCTGTGGCTCCTGGCACCAGCTCCTCTTCCCTAGGCCTTGAGGTTCCCACTCCACCGAACCTCACTGCTGGCCTTTTCTTACCTGCGAATATTTGAGCCCAGCATTCCCGCCTTCTGCTGCAACCTGCCACCAACCCACCCCCTGCACTGGCCCCCAACTTGTTCCCAGCCCTCCACAGTTACACCAGCCTCTGAGTCTTGGCATCAGACAGCCCCAGAGGCCAGAGAGGAGCCCTAGACAAAGCCCCAGATGGAGGGTCAGCCCAAGGCAAGGTTCCAAGCCTCTGGTGACCATGTTCAAGTCTGCACCCAGGCCACTTGACGGTGGCTTTGGAACCACCACCTCACTCTTATCTCAGATCCTCCTCTGAAAGGGGAGGTGTCCCTCTGGTACTCAGACCTGGTCTGGCTTCCCGCCCGCCATGACTTCTTGAGGAAACACTTTTTTTGGAAGCTGCCGGAAATTGAGGGATGGAAGAGAAGGAACCAAAACAACATAAAGAAATGCCCAAGTGTGGAGCTGCCTCAGCCTGGCCCTCCCCTTTCCCGCCAGCATCTAAGTGGGCAGGTCTGGGTGAGCCAGCCTGGCGCCCAGCAAGGACTGTGGTCCAGCAGCCAGGTGGAGGGCAAACCCTCCCATCCAGAAGCAGTGCCTGCAGAGCCTGGAGAACCCTGGAGCTTCCCCTGCTCAACTCCCTAAGCCAGGGAGGAAGTGGATGTGGGTCAACTGCAGGGTGGGGGGAGGACTGGGGGGAAGGATTGCATAAAATGACAGCCTCAGAGACAAGCACCTGGGGGTAGTGGGGACTGAAGCAAATTGGAGAGCACCATGCAGGGCCACTGCTGGACTTATATGGCACCTTTGTGCAAACAAGAAATAGCTTATCTCTTGGTGGACAGTCTGGCACCAGTGCCCATGGCTTGCTGGGCAGAGAGAGGGCTGGATTAGAACTGTCTCCTAATTCCCCTAACCCCTGCCGCCTCTGTTTGCACATCTTTGTGCAGGGCCCAACCTACACAACTGTACCTGATGGCCCTGGTGCCGCATAACAGGGGTGACCACTCAGTTCCAGCCCTGCAGAAACGAGGGCTTCTGGTTGCTGGAGCTCCCCATTTTTCAAGGGCAACTGAATATAGGGATTGTGTGAAATATTCTGATCTTTAAATGTTGACAATAAATCTAGATTTAAAGCACTTGTGTGCCAAACAAAACCTGTCCTGATGGTGCCAGCGTGCAGCCTCTGCCATGGATGCTGGGTCAGGGGACAGATGGGCACCTCAGGCTTACCCTTCTGGTGCCTGCAGTGGGGCCCATCTCCCTGGGTCTGGACACTGAGCTGCTCTGCCCAGAAAGGTGCCCGCCTCACACCCCAGACCTGGCTAGCTTAGACCACGCCACCCTACCGGCTTGGGGCAGTGGATGTAGCGAGCCAGGCTGATGATGAGGTCATGCGTGATGGGGTCCACCAGGTTCCGGAAGCTGGCATAGCGGTATAGAACGTCGTCCAGCGAGGTAGACTCCATGCCCAGGTCCTGTAAGAATGAGGGGGCCCAGAGGTCAGGGTGGTCCTGCCCTACCCTCCAGTCTCACCCAAATGCCCAGAGCAGCCCCTGGAGGCAGCTCAGCTGCCTCCAGAGCAGAGTGCTGGCAAGGCAGGAAGGGAAGAGACCACCTCCAGGAGGGTTCCTAACCTTCAGGAAGCATCTACAGAGCTCCTTCCCCTACCCCGCCCCCGCTCCACCCTGCCCGGAGCCAGACAAGTTCCTGCAGAGCTGGCCTGCCTAGTTCAGTCTCTTTCCCGAGACAGTCCCGGCTACCACCTCTCAGGTTCCCCAGGACGAAGCCAAGGGTTGCTGGCCAGGTGGTCAGGTGAGGGCATGCAGCTGTTTCTCCATCTAGGATGAATTTTGGAAATGGCACGTGTAACAAATTCCCCAGCCTTGTGACAGAATCATGCATTGATACTTGTTTTTATCTTGCCCCTGAGGTCATTTTTACTGCTTCTTGGGCAGGAGACCCAACCTCAGTGTTCCTTTACCTTGGGAGGGGGGCAGTTCCTGAGTTGTGGGTTTGAAGAAAGAAGCTGCCAGGCCCCAGGAAGAAAACCCCACCAGGGCTCCCAAAGAGAGGGTATCAAGTGGGTCCGCCTAATCGGAGGGGTGGGAGCAGTGGCAGAAACCACAGGGACAGACATGCCACACGCCTGAGGAGAGACAAGGATTTGGGAGGTCCCCCACACCGAGAGCTTCATCTGGGAGCCTCTGCAGAGACCCCTGGCCACCAGCAGTGGTCAGTGTGGGTTAGCACTCAATGGCCCTGCTCCAAATGCTCTGGATATTGGAAGACCCCCCCATTCTCGCACAACCCCAGATAAAAGGCAGACCCTCCAAATATGACTAAGCTTGAATTTCCCACCAGCCAAGGCAGTGGGAGCTGGAAATGGAGTTGACTGCGTTAGAAAAGTAAAGAAACATGGTCTTCTACCCTAGAGTGTTGGAGACGCTTGATGCTCTCCCTGTGTGAAAGAGCATGCGTGTACCTTCTGCCTTTCCTCAAATGCCTCTCCCCAGTTTCTGTTGTCCTTGGGAGGGAGCCCTGATCTCTGCTCCTAGCTTGGTACCTTCCACAAACCAGGCTTCCACCTGGGGACTGCCCCCACCCCACCCTACGGACCAAGGGGTAACTGAGGGGGGGCAGAGAAAGCAGGACCACCCACTTTTGCTGCCCTCACCCTAAGCCCCCTAGGCCCCAAAGCCACATGTGGTGCTGCCCAGCACAGCCCAGAGGAGGCTCCCAGCCTGGACTGCCAGGGTCCAGTGACCAGGGGACAGGAAGTGTATGGGTGACGGGTGAGTTCCAGTAGGGGTTTGCTGTCATCTCAGTGGCATAGCCGGAACCTTTCTAAATGCCTTCCCTGTGTGATTCTTAGAAATCCCTGTAAGGCAAGTGGGCTGGGCATCATCATTCCCAACTTACAGATGAAGAACCTGAGGTCCAGAGGGGCTGACTTCTTCAGCTGTCTGAAAATTCTAGGAATGACTACAATTGATACTGCTGTACAGTACATTTGAAAGTTAGTAAGGGAGTAGGTCCTTATTTAAAAAAAAAAAAAGAGAGAGAGAGAGAGAAACAACAGGCCAGAATGGAGTTACTTTCGCTAAGGTACAATAGCAAACAAAACCTTAATAACTAACATAACTGCAGTTCCAGCTTCTCCCAGGAGTAGAATTTTAAACCACTCAGTCTGGAATTTTCCATCAGCACTAGTGAGGTGACTTGCTTGATAAGACATTCTGCCTTTCCCTAAGGAAAGGAAAACTTATTTGAAATAATTCACTGTTTAATTTTTTTTCAATTATAATTTACTTATTGATTTTAGAGAGAGGGAGAGGGAGAGGGAGGGAGGGGAAGAGAGAGAGGGGAATTAATTTGTTGTTCCACTTACTGATGCATTCATTGGTGGATTCTTGTATGTGCCCTGATTGGGGATCGAACCCATGACCTGGGTATATCAGGATGACACTCCAACTGACTAGCTACCCAACTATGGCTAATTCATTCTTAAAAACAAAAAAACACACCAGATTTTATTTATTTTGAGAGAGAGGGGAAAGGATGGAGAAAGAGAGGCAGAGAAACATCAATTGGTTGCCTCTCATACATGCCCTGACTGGGGACCAAACCTGCAACCCAGGCATGTGTCCTGACCTGGAATAAAACCAGCAACTCTTTTAACTTCTTAGGGCCTCTCTTTCTGCCTATAAAAACCTTCCCCTGTGACTCACTGAAGCACCTTTCTATCTTCTAAATGGGATGCTGCCCCATTCATGAATCACATAATAAATTTTATTCAGTTGAAGTTTGTTCTTTAACATGTTAAAAAGTTCTCATCACAAGCATAAAAACACGTTTTTCCCCTTTTTTTCCAGCTATATGAGGTGATGGATGCTAACTAAATTTATTGTGGTAATCACTTACAAGTCATTATGCTATGTACCTGAAAATTTACAATGCTGTACCTCACATTTCATTAACACTGAAAAAAAATCACAGGTAATAAATATGTTAGAAAAATGAAGTTCAGGAATGGTGGGGGTGGGGGGCCCACACCCAGCCTCGGGCCTGTTTTGAAGGACTGCTCTGATTTTTCTACCCCTGGGAAGGGGGCGATGAGGAGGAGACAGGCTGGAGGGCAGAAGTGCTGTTCTGTGGCTTGGTGGTGGACATTTCTAAGAGCAGAAAAAGAAAGGGTCGGTGGCTGATGGATCTGTCTCTTCGAGCCTTGCTGAGCCAAGCACGCTCTAGCCAGGTCCTGCCTGTGAGGATCAGGGGCACTTTCCTCCTTCCTCTTTGTTAGAAAAGGATGGGGCAGCAGTGGCCAGTCTGGGGGCTCTGTTTTACATTCAGCAGGAATAATCAGAGGACAGCTGCCTTGCCCTTCGCCAGGTTCTCTGGCTGCTGAAATAATTTACTGGCAACCCTCATCCACCTGCATGGATGCAGGCGGAGGGAGGTTCGGCTTGCCCGCTGCCATGGTCTAAGAGCTGAGGGCCACGTGCAGCACTGCCTTGTACCTCTGCCTGATTGAACAGGACAGAGGCTCCCTGTCCTGTTCAATCTCTCAGTCGGGCTGCATCCTGGGCCAGCCCCCTAATGGCAGGGAGCCTCTGAGTTTTTTCATCGGTAAAATGGGGACAGTGATCTGGCATCACAAGTATGTGAGGGAAATAAAACCAAGTAACACATGCACAGACTCCCACAGGGAAGAGAATTACTAACGTAGCCCTTTCCCTCGCACCTTTCCCTTGTGAAGTCCCTCCTCCCATCATGCAGTGTTTCTGAACCTCTTTTGGACCACAGACCCACTTGAGAATGTCACAAGCCATGACCTGTCTTTCTAGAAAAACTTGAGAGTCAGGGCAGGACAGGGGGCTTGTTGCATACAACTCACCCAGGCCCCCTGGTCAGCCGGAAAGGAGCCTCACAACCTCAGGACACAAACTATTACCCAGAAATGTGCAGAACATTGGGCCCATCCTCTCTGGGGCAGGAGGAGGCTGGGAATGTAGGGAGGGGAAGTCCAAGGGCATGTGTTCTTGGGTGGAGGACAGGCCCACGTGTAAAAGGTCAGACTGCCCTTCCCTGGGGCAGGCAAGTGGGGTGGAGGGCAGAGTCTGGGGTGGAAATAGAGGGGTGGCTGTTCTCATGGTCAGAGGCTGGATTTGTGGCCCCAGGAGTTGGCCAGAAGATGGGTGTATCTTTCCTTTTCTGTTGTGCAGGCTGGGCATGCTGCTCCCGGTGGGAGACTTGATGCCAGCCCCTGCGCTCCTGCATTTTGCCCACGACTCTTCTCCTTGGGGTGTACCCCTGCCCAGGACGCACACCTGGAGGTCTCCTTTTACAGTCATCCCTGCTCCCTGTCTCTGAATGTCCCTGGGAGGAAGCACTGAGTTCTAGGCTCTACCCAACCCTCAAGTCCTCCTCTGTGAAATGGGCACAGTTACCAAACTGTGTCCCAAGGTCTGGCGACAAGAGGTCAGAAAAATCTGCAAGGCTGCAGGCGGCCAGACTCTTAGCAGAGCAGCTCCACTAGCTGCTCCTCCCTGTACACACACACACACACACACACACACACACACACACACACACACCCCAGTCTGTAGCCAAAGGAAAGTTCGAAAACCCTGGACCAGAGCACTGTTGGGTCTACTGGGTTCCTACTGGCCCTGCCCCATCTTCCCATTTGCTCTTCTTTCCAGGCCAGGGGAGGCTGTCTCACCCTAGAAGGACCGAGGAGACCCCAGCTGCTAACCCAGGAGGCCAAGATGGTTCTGGGAAGGTGCAAAATGTCTGACCCCAGAGGCCCCTGATTCCTTGTCTCCCCACCACACTGAGTGACCAGCTGCTGACAGTGGCTCTACCTCTCCAGGTGGCTGCTGCGTAGGTTCACTTAGTCCTTGCTTGGGAAGGAGCAGGGATTGGGAAGATGGGAAGGAAGTGGGGAGGAGGGTCTCCCCAGGAAGGCAGAGGTGGCCCTGTTCACCGTGCGACTGTGAGTCATTGCCACTGCCCTCCCAGTGCACTCCAGCTGGGGTGGGGCTCCTGGAGGCCCCAGGGCTCCGGATTACAAGAAGCTGCACCAGGGAAAACAGGATGGGACTGGACAAAGCCTGCTGAACATTTTATTGCTTTATTTCTTTACTTTGACCCTGACATAGGCTCACTGATGGCTCCTGCTGCTTTAGGGTGCTCCATGTGTTCTGAAGACCTTGGGCCACTCTGGACTTCTCCTTGTCCTTTCTCTTTTTCTTTTTTTTTAAGAGTTTATTTATTTATTTTTAAAGAGGGAAGGGAGGGAGAAAGAGAGAGAGAGAGAAACATCAATGTGCGGTTGCTGGAGGTCATGGCCTGCAACCCAGGCATCCTGCAACCCAGGCACGTGCCCTGACTGGGAATCGAACCTGCGATGCTTTGGTTCGAAGCCCGCACTCAATCCACTGAGCTACGCCAGCCAGGGCTCTCCTTGTCCTTTCCATGCACTGCCCCCACCTGCCACCCCCAGGCCAGTTCACGGGGATGACTGTGTCACAACTTTGCACTGATAGCCTTGCCGATGCTGCCTAATTAGGGGCTTCCAAAGCCCTGCTCCACTCCATCCGAGGGTTACCCACTGTGTGCCCAGGCACGGGGCGTGCAACAATCAAATTCTCATGTGGCCCCTCCATACAACCCTACAAACAGCCTTGGCCTTGGAGGAGCTGGTCTGCTTTGCAAACACCAGGCAGCGAGGAAAATGCTAGCTTCTTCATGACGGGTTTCAACGGTACTATCTCTAGGAACTGTGCATATGGATGGTTCCTCAGCAGAAAACCTGGGAATAAAGCGGGTGTGCCTGAGTCACCACTTGGCTTGGACAGTGCCACTGGTGTGGGACCAAGGAGCCAATGGCCAGCATGGCCAGCACATGTCCTCTCACAGGAGTGGAGCTTGAAGAACCAGGTTTGGGGACTCGTTCCAAGGACAAGTGGAGATTCACACAGGAAGGTTAGAACATTTCTCAAAGTGCAGAGAGGTCCCTTGAGACCCTTTCAGGGGCTCTGCGAAGTCCTCTTTCCAATGACATATCAGAGTCATGCTATAACACCTTTGTAGACTTCAATCAAAACAACTTGTTGCAACAGACCAAAGCAGAAGTGGTAGGTGTGAGAAACTGCAGCTGTCTCCTTTAAGCCACACATTAAAGAGATTTGCAAAACCATGAAACAATGCCACTCTTTTCACTAAGTTTTTATCTAGTTATTTTTGTAAAAAATTCTTTCAGACAAGCTAATTAATTTTAAATGAATAAATAAATCTTTTAAAAAAGATTTTATTTATTTAATTTTAGAAAGGGGAAGGGAGGGAGAAAGAGGAGAGAAACATCAATGTGTGGTTGCCTCTTGAGTGCCCCCTTCTGGGGACCTGGCCCACAACCCAGGCATGTGCCCTGACTGGGAATCAAAGTGGCAACCCTTTGATCTGTAGGCCAGAGCTTAATTCACTGAGCCACACCAGCCAGGGCTGAATAAATAAACATTTAAAATATTTTTGTGTTGCTTTCTAATATAGTAAATACCATTCATTGGCTATAGCCCACATACAGAAAGATTCCTTGAAAAACTAAAACTAGAACTGCCGCACAGTCCAGCAATTCCACTTCCTGGTACGTATCCAGAGGAAGTGAAAAGGCTATTGAAGCAACATCTGTACTCCCGTGTGTGCTGCAGCACTGTTCGTAATAGCTAAGATACAGGAACCACCTAAGTGTCCATCAATGGACAAATGTAAAAAGGAGACGGTCCCACGCCAGTGACACTATCCAAGCCAAGTGGTGACTCAGGCACACCTGCTTATATTCCCAGGTTTTCTGCTGAGGAACCATACATATGCAAAGTTCCTAGAGATAGTACCATTCAAACCCGTCATGAGGAAGCTAGCATTTTCCTTGTTGCCTGGTGTTTGCAAAGCAGACCAGCCCCTCCAAGGCCAAGGCCATTATGGAAAGTGGCCTATACACAGATCATAGAACACTATTCAGGCATGAGAAAGAACATCCTGCCACTGCAGCAACATGGTCAGACCTCGAGGACTTTATGTTAAGAGAGAATTCAGACAGAGAAAGACTGTATGTTTCTTATAGTATATATAATCTCAGAAGAACCAAACTCAAAAAAGGAGTGTCACCAGGGGCTGAGGGAATGGGTGAGGCATTGCTTCAGGGCACACACTTGGAATAAGAAGGTAAGCCCTGGAGACCTGCCGCAGTACAGTGACTGTGGACAACAGAACTGTATTCTACACATTCCACTTGCTAAGAGACTCGCTCTAAGTTTCTCCTGCCTCTAGAAGAGATGGTGATGATGTGGCACAACGGGGCTGTTAGATGGCACTGCGATGGCAACCAGACTGCAGTGTAAATAAATGTATCCGATTAATATGTGGTACACCTTAAACTTGACCAGTGTTAGATGTCAGTTATATTTTAATTTAAAAATAGTATAAATACATGTTTTATAAGCCAGTCTTTAAAAATTTTTTTTTGTAAATTCCATGTTAATGCCCAATGGTAACTGTGTTATGCAGTCAGGTGCCTCTTGTATGTAAACATTAAATAATTGCTCTTTTTGTCCTTATAAATCCGAAACTGTGAACATCTACCCAGAATTCTGATGTAGCAGAACCTATACTAACATTAATATCGTCTGATTTTTGTATCTTACTGCTGTTCCAAGCATATCCTGCTTTATTATAATCGCTGTACATTGTGTATAGTGAGAGTGTGCGGTTTTCCAGGACCACATTACCATAATCCTTGTCTGATTGTCGAGTTTTCTCTTCATAATGACAAAGAAGTGGTTACTTACTATGATATTATGGTGAGTGGGTAAGTCACCTGTGCCAGTATAAAGAAAGGAATTGCTTTCTGAAAAGACTGTAGATTTTCATCCTGAATTTTAAGTGGTAACTTTGGAACTCAGCTGCCAACCTATGGTCTCAAATATATAATTCTTACTACGATGTTAAATTGTAATTACAAATGGATAAATGTTAATTGATTTTCCTAAAACAAACAATTAAGCAAAAAGAGTATAAAGAGGGATCCTGACACCAAAGTTGGAAAACTGCCAGGTCAGAAGAACTGTCACAGAACAGGGCCAAGGGGGTATGATATACTATTACCAAAAGGACGCCCCCACTAGGTTCACATTGTCCTCTGTCAGAGGAAAGATGTCTCTCAATGCCAGAGATTTGTGAAAAGGAAAGGAAACGTTTATTTAAAGCTATACAGACTTAAAGAAGTGACCTAATGTCTTCATTAAAATATCAAAGTCTTTTAGGATACACACACACACACACACACACACACACACACGGTCCTTACTTCTCCCTCTGCCCTAGTCTGGGGTACCATATCTCAAGAAAAGAAGTAGAAGTCTGTGATTCAGGCTTTTGGCACCACCAGCTGTGTCACTGTCAGGATCTCCAATTAATCCAAAGCCATGTGGCACCTTCTCATGGCCTACTGGCAAAAGTCCTTGCATCCCTTTTTTTCCAGGTAAAGTATCTCTTATTTCTTAAGCCATATGGCCAAAGAGAGCACCCCAAAGCCACATGGTCCTCTCCCTGGCAAAGCTGCAGGGGTTCCCACTCTAGCTAAAACCATGTGGTTCTCTCTTCAATGCCACAGCTGTGTGGTCCTCTCTTACAAAAGCTGCAGGGGTCCCCACTCTGGCAAAACCACATGGTTCTCCCTCACATGGCTGCTGTGTCTGGGTTTAAATCCCCGCACCAGTCTTCCTTTGTGCCCCCATTTCCAACTCCTCCTACAATCAGTTACACCTGCCAGCATTCCTGTATTATTCCAAGTTTACTGGGCTGCCATCGTGAGTCTGGGCAGGTGTGGCCCCATATCATGGAGCCAATCTTGTCGAAGCTCTCATACAAGTGCTGTAACCAGGGGGACCTGCCCGCCCCCAGTTACATCTTAGGGGGAAGTTCCTTCCATCCTCCTGGCTCAGAGCATGGCCACAGCTTTTTAACATATCTATGCAACCAGTTAAGGGTTATAGATATGTTAAATGACCATGCCAGAGGTTAGCTGCAAAGCTGTGGCTGTACAAAAAAATAGCTCTGCATGTTCCCGCTCCATGTGTCCCTTCCCACAACTCACACCTGTAGGAGGAAGGGGTGAGGACATCCTATATCCCTTTCTAATATTTCCTGGACACCTTGAGTTCTGGACCCCATTCCAAATCCCTATTTGGGGCCCCACTCTTGGCTCCACCCTGTTTCAGAACAGGGTATTGTGGGGTCTAGAAAAACTACTCGACACACAGCCAGCTGCCTATGTTCCCCCTTCCAGCCCCCAGCCCTCAGTGAGGCTCCCCACTGATGCAGAGCCAGCTCTGTGTGGTGGTACAGAGAGGCCCGGGAGGGGGCAGTGGGCTCTGTGCCCGCAGCTGGTCTCTGGGAGAAGGAGCGATGTGCAGTCCGAGGCACTTCCCTGGACTTGGAGAGGGCACTGCAGGGGCCCAGCACCGGGCAGTGTCTGAGAGGATAGCTCCACATCTAGAGAGCAGCTTGGGTGGAGGGTCACCAGGTTATTTCGACATTTGCCTGCCTGCCAGCTCCTCTCTTCTTGGCATAACTGGAGATTTTAAATCCAGGATACCACTCATTTTTTTAAAATGTTGAAACAACTCTATTACTAGTACAATTTGGCATTTTAAGTTCAGGTTTGGACAGATTTGCAAGCCACTGGGACTGAGCTGGCATGCTGGCTGCCGCTGCTCAGTCCTCTCCTGAGACTGGGCGCATACCTGCACCGTGTGTTCGTGTGCTGCTGCGGAACATCCAGGACCAGTCCTCCCCTTGGGATGCACACCGGAGGGCCTCCTTCTGAGCTCTCACCTACCTGAAAAGCCTGTACACTGAATTGCTCCTGAAGACAACTTGGCTTGAGGGAAGTCCCTTTCCAAGGCTAAAAAGGCAGTTCTTTGTTACTCGGCTGCCCTTGGTATTCAGCACCGCATGCCACCCTGAGGCTGCCTGATTTTTGTGTCTTTAACTTCTCTACCCAGGCGCCCATAGGATTGTCTTTGCCACAAACCTCACACTGCCTCTCCTGGACAGTCCCAGCACACTGTTCCCTTCCCAGGAGCATCAGCTCAATACCCGGGTATGAAATAGATTTTTGGTCTCTGTCCCATTTGAAGAATAGAAACCCTAAGCTCTCTGGAATTTCCTAAGTGAGGAGAATGACAAAAGCATCTTTTGTTACATCAAGAGGAGACTTTTGGAAAGCCCCGATCACCTTAAGATGGGGCTGGTGGCCAGGGAACCAACTGCTGGTGGAGTTCATGAAAATCCGTAATAGTGGCAGCATTTCAGGACTTTGCTCATCCCTGGCCACGACCACCGGCCATGCTGGACATCAGGCACCATGCCTCAGGTGACCTTTCTCACACCTGCCTGGCCATGGTGGCTCCTGAGAGGTGCTTTCTCTGAGAGGAGAGAGAAGCCCCAGCAGGGTGTGGTGCGGGGAAGGTGGAATTAGCACTGTTTCTACCCCCAAATCACCAGTTACATCAAAAAAGGGCAGTTGCCTGATTTTCCCATTGGTGAGGTCCTCAGACTGAGGAAGAAAGGGGTTCTTCCCTTAGTGTAGGTAGTTGGTCAGTATCAATAAAAAGAGGGAACAAAGGGAATCAGACATTAAGCATAATAAATGAGGCAGCTGAGTTGGACAGTGAACTGCCTCACTAGGAAGCTGCAGCATTCACAGGCTCCTAAGGGATGGCTGTGTCCTCCTCCGGCCTCGGGACCCAATCCCAGAAGTGGGCAAGAAGGACTGTTGCTGATGAAAGAATGAAAAAAGCAGGAGAAACTCCTCTGCTGGGCACATGCACAGCAGGAGTCGAGATGGTGCCTATAAAAGGAAGGGGTCCCACCTGGGAAAAAGACTGGATTGGTTGGAGGCTGGGCCAAAGCATTTGAAAGTTGGGTTCATTTGAAAGAGCACTTAGCCCTTCCCAAGCCTGAGATAACAGGACTAGAGGCTAACAAAGGCCCCTGGCTCAGTGACACACATTCGTTCACCTGTTCATTTGTAGTCACCTGGGCCTCGCAGCTGCGTGGGCTTCAGGGGGGATCCAAGCACAGACTGGATACTGGATATGGCAACACAGCTGCAGCTAAGTGTAGCCAGGAACAGAGGCTGAATTGGAGTGAACCAATGGCACAGAATTTCTGGATCTGGTACTCTGGGCTCGATGAAGACAAGACTGGAGTTCTTCCACAGTGGGATGGACAGAGATGAGACACTGGGAACCTGGGGGCAGTCTTTTCTCTCTAGTCCAATAAATCTTACTACCCTCAACCTCCCATGCAGGAGTTCCCGGAACTGTTTTTCTTGCAATTCCGTGAAAGGACCCCCTTTCCACTGGCAACATCTGACGACCATGGAGGAATGGGATGCACCCCGGCTTGTGGTAAGAGCTGGGACCTCATTTACCCTGCACTGGGAGGCTGGGAGGTCTTATCTTCACTAGTCTGTCTGTCTCCCCTCTGCTGCTGCCTGTGTATGTTTTTTGGTTCCTCTTCTCTATTTTCCCTCCCTGACCGTTTCAGCTCCAGATCCAAAATTCCCATTGGCCCCACCTTCATGGGCGTGGGCTGACTGGCGTTGCCTAATGACCTAGCACCCCCTCAGCGGCTGCCACCCACCAACCAACAACATTCCCATGGCCTGCTTGGTGTGCAGTGAGCGCAAGGCCCACTGCAGTCTGCCTGCCCTGGGGACCCTATGTCCTTAGTGGCCTGAGGGGCTAGGCGCCTCCCTCCGGGCAGCATGCTCATGTCCCAGGAGTGGCCACTGGCAACCCTGTGGCCCCGTGAAATGGAGGCCACCACCTGCAGGCTGCTGGTGTGTACCCAGCTCCTGTTGCAATCACAGCTGCTTGCCTGCGCCCTGGGAGTCGTGCCAGCGCAGGGCGGCCACATTCCCCTAGCTGTGCAGCATACAGAGGAAATGGTGCCTCCAAGGCTGAAAATTCCCAGAGCCCAGTCCTTAGTGCTCCTACAGATGCTCGGTAAGCAGAGGGCCTCAGATACAAGTACTCACGGAAATAGGAAAGTTTATGTTAAACTAATTGGAAAGTGATGATTTTTAGAAGAACCTCCACAAGGAGAAAATAATCTTAAGACTGATTGAATGTTAATTTTTCCCACAACTCTGGTGCCCTCTCATACCCAGGGCTACCCCGAATTTTATGATCTTCCTGGAGAAGGCCGACAGGATTTTCCCTGAGGGCCAGACATGCTGTCTTGTCTGGCCAGTCCAACTAATCCTTAGGAAGGCTTAACAGAGAGCTGCCCAACCTTACTAGGCCTCTTGAAGGATGGGGCTGCTGGGAATAGGAAAGGCAGGGAAACAGTTACTAGTCCAACTACTAAAGGCCAGAATTTTAGGGTGAGGTTTCCTACCGGAGATAGCGGAGGTACCGTCCAGATCGCCCATATGGAGTTAAGGCCACCTGAATGAGCGGAGTGAGCCCAGCTGGTAGTGCCTGATCACCACTGCAACTGTTGGTAAATGAAGTTGCCTGCAGGGGACGGGGTGACACTACACCTGGGCATACTGTATTGCCGTCTTTGGGAGGGCCTCTGCCCCTGTCGGGGGAGGTGCAAGGCTCAGGCTTTGGGACATTGGAGCTGCCACCAGGTTGCAAGTCCACACAACGTGGTACTAGAAAAAACTGAGGACACCCATCTCTTCCCTTAGTGACCCAGCTTCTTCCCCTTCTGCAGGAAAGGAAGTCTCGCTCCCCAAAGACAATAGGCAATACCACCTCCATCCACAGTGCCTCCAGAAACCCCGGTTTGGGGTGCACACTTGTCAACCGGAAAAAATTTAACCCTGGGTCTCTTAAGGAAAAGGCTTATAGATAATTGGCTTTATGAAACCAAAGTCTGTACTTCTGTACTGCAAATACCTGGTCTTTAAGAACTCTACCTAGGCCATCTTTTAAAATGCAAATTTCTGGGAGGTAAATCTTATCAAGAAATCAAAAGAGAAAAATAGCCATTGGAACAAACCAATTTAACTTATTTCAGCTGTTCCTTTCTAAATCAGTGAATTTTGCTTTATAATACTAGTCTCATAGAAGCACATCTCTTGAAAGTGTGAGTGTGGCACCAGCTGCTGTGGCTCGCAGATTTCGTTCCTGGTCAGGGCAGGTGCCTAGGTGGCTGGTTCAGACCACGCGCTCCCCACCCACCTTGGGAGTAGTGCAAGAGGCAGCCCACTGATCTGATGATTGATGGCTGTTTCTCTCCCTCTCTCTCTCCCTCCCTTCCCTTCTCTCTGGGGTCAATGGAGCATGTCCTTGGGTGAGAATAAAAAAAAGTGTGAGTGTGTTTCTAGAAGTACCAAAATGTGTTTGCCAATCTAAAGAATGCTAATTACTTACTTTTTTAGGTAATACAGAATTGGAGTTTGGTCACTTTCACTCTGTTAGAGGGAAAAGATTTTCCTTTTGCTTTATATTATCCTCCCTACCTGATTCCTCTAGAATCTGGCTATTCTTTTTTTTTTTAAATATATTTGATTGATTATGCTATTACAGTTTTCCCATTTTTTTCTCCCATTTATTCCCCTCCCCCCACCTTAGTTCATGTCCATGGGTCATACATATAAGTTCTTTGGCTTCTACATTTCCTATACTATTCTTAACCTCCCCCGTCTATTCTGTACCTACTATTTATGCTTCTTATTCCCCGTACCCTTTCCCCCCATTCTTCCCCCTCTCCCTCCCCGCTGATAACCCTCCGTGTGATCTCCATTTCTGTGATTCTGTTCCTGTTCTAGTTGATTTTTTTAGGTTCAGTTGTTGATAATTGTGTTTGTTATTTTACTGTTCATATTTTTTATCTTCTTTTTCTTAGATAAGCTGCTTTAACATTTCATATAATAAGAGTGTGATGATGATGAACTCCTTTAACTTGACCTTATCTGGGAAGCATTTTTTCTGCCCTTCCATTCTAAATTAAAGCTTTGCTGGATAGAGTAATCTTGGATGTAGGTCCTTGCCTTTTATGACTTCAAATACTTCTTGCCAGCTCCTTCTTGCCTTCAAGGTTTATTTTGAGAAATCAGCTGCTAGTCTTATGGGAACTCCTTTGTAGGTAACTCTCTCCTTTCTTCTTGCTGCTTTTAAGATTCTCTCCTTATCTTTAATCTTGGGTAACATAATTATAATGTGGCTTGGTGTGTGCTTCCTTGGGTCCAACTTTCTTTGGGGCTCTCTGAGCTTTCTGGACTTCCTGAAAGTCTGTTTCCTTATCTAGATTGGGCAAGTTCTCCTTCATTATTTGCTCAAGTAAGTTTTCAATTTCTTGCTCTTTCTCTTCTTCTGGCACTCTTATAATTTGGATGTTGGAACATTCAAAGTTGTCCTGGAGGTTCCTAAACCTCTCCTCATTTTTTTGAATTCTTGTTTCTTCATTCTCTTCTAGTTGAATGTTTATTTTTCCCTTCTGTTCCAAATCGTTGATTTGAGTCCCGGTTTCCTTTCCTTCACTGTTAGTTTCCTGTATATTTTGCTTTATTTCACTTTTCATAGCTTTCACTTCTTCCTCTATTTTGTGAATGTACTCAACCATTTCTATGACCATCCTGATTACCAATGTTTTGAACTCTGCATCTTATAGGTTAGCTATCCCTTCATCGCTTACTTCTGTTTTTGGAGCTTTGATCTGTTCTTTCATTTAGGCCATTTATTTTTTTTTGTCTCGATGCACCTGTTACATAGTAAGGGGTAGAGCCTTAGGTATTTGCCAGGGTGGAGCAACCCACATAGCTGCAGTTGTGGTGCTGTATGTTGGGGAGGGGTCTGAGAGGGAACAATGCTGCTTGCTTGGCTTTTGGCAGGCTTTCAGTCACTTCCCCTGCTTCCCAAAAGCAAATTGGGTCCTTTTGGTGCTGATTCCTGGGTGGCTCAGTTTGTGTATGCTCTTGGGTCCTGTGGGTCTCTCCAACAAACTCTCCTGTGAGGCTGGGAGTTTCTCCTGTTGCCACAACCCTCACAGGTTTTTACAGAGGTTTTGAAGCTTTATTTTCCCGCACTGGAACCCTGGGTTGTGTGGTTCTCACTCTTCAGTTGTTCCTCTGGTATCTGCAGGTGAATGTGGGACTGCCTGTTTCGCCAGCCATTGCCTCGCCCACCAGCTCCTCTTCACCCCTCCTATTAGTCTGAATGAATGTTTCTTCTTTAACCCCTTGGTTGTCAGACTTCCATACAGTTAGATTTTCTGGCAATTCTGGTTGTTTTTTGTATTTAAATTTTTTGTTGTCCTTCTTTTGGTTGTGCAAGGAGGCACAGTGCATCTATCTACTCCTCCTTCTTGGCTGGAAGTTAGAATCTGGCAGTTCTTAATGGCCTAAAGACTCTGTTCCAATTGTGGTTTCATGTACCAAGAATTTCACTAGAATGTTATGTCTGAAAAAGTCAGGCCTGGATTCTGGATGCCACTGGAAAGGAATTAAAATGAACTTTTGAAGCCGATAAAAGCCCTTTAGAGAAATAACCTGGTACCTTGCTTAGTCACATGATTCACAGCAGTCTTTCCAGGTAAGGAACAAAGGTTGCTTTCCTGACAGATGGCAAGAAAACAACCTCATTACATTTTTGGAGACCTCAAGAACTTGAGTAATTTGCCAAAACCTACAGGTATTGCAGACAAAGCCTAATGGCAACTGTATGGCTTGGCTTCTCACCCTGAGGGCCTGACTGAAGATTCCTTATGAGAACCTGTATAATCAATTGCTATTCTTATTGTACTTATGCAAATAATCAGGCCAAATTAAGACCAAGCTTAATGTAGTCTCTCTGATAAAAATGAGGGTGATTTTAGGGGGGGAAACTATGTTTTAATAGAAATCATAATGCCCAATTGTAAATATTAGACTCTAGTTCAGTTAATTGTCTTCAAAGTTTTATTTGTCACCTAGAAACTGAACTGGTTTCTGAATTCTTCTAGTTTTCTTCAACCCTCCAAAATGCTTCATTTTTTAACCTGTCCTTAGACTAGGAATCATTGAGAACTAAACTTTTTTCTCCAAGGGTTGTATATGTTGCACAGAATTCACTCGAGCACCTGGTCACATCACCAGAGAAGTTCAAACTGCAAATAAGGAGGACCTGTTAGACCATCACTGCTTGCCTTCACTCCAGCAAAGCCTTACATCTGGACGTCTTCTCAACGGACAGTCTCACAGTCTCAAACACTGGTTTATGATTTGCCGTGTTCATTGACCTTTGTGTTTTTTGTTTTCATAGACATACACCTTATTTACCTGATTACTTGTTCACACAGGACAGGCCTCACTCTGAAGCCCATCTGCATCACCACCTCCTGAAATGAGACTCAATGGTTTAGTGGAACTGACTTGTTTTCAGGACTCGATGGCTGAGTCAGTAAAGAATGGAGTGGTCTATCAGCTTTGCTTCCAGAATGTAAAAGTTAATTAATTAATTAATTTATAGAGAGGGGAAGGAGGGAAAAAGAGAGGGAGAGAAACATTGACAGGTTGCCTATTGCATGCCCCCAGCTGGGTACCTGGCCCACAACCCAGGCATGTGCCCTGACTGGGAATCGAACCATCGACCTTTTGCTTAGCAGGCTGACACTCAATCCACTGAGCCACACAGACAGGGCATAAAACTTTATTATTTAAAAAGTGGGGCTGAAGGGGCCGACCAAAGTCTCACTACCTTGAGGCTGCTTTCTTTTTTCTGCCCAAGTGTTTCAAACAGAAAAGGCTTGCTTTAGAGGAAAATCTTGGAATGTTCCCCTTAGCCTAGTTTGAATTAAGTATGGTAAACAAGAGGGCTTCAGCCAGGTGTGACACACCTTTGTCCAGGGAAGCCCCTCCTCCAACTTAATTTGAGACACTGAAGTTAGTCTCAACCTTTATCACCTGGTCCTTACCTTTCATCAGATCTTTAGTTGCTGTAATTCTCCTCATTTCAGGACCATGCTCTTTTCAACCTTCTTGCCAAACTGTCACCTCTAGAGAAAAGGACACCTACTTGTCCAGCAGTGCGAACATCATATATGTCACCTCCTAAGAACAGCAGGTTGACCCAAACTTTACAAAACCCCTTTCCCTCACATGAAGGCTCCCTTTCTCTTTTGCGCTCCTCTTCCTTTGGCAGATAGCAAGACTCTCTGGGCCTGGGGACAGGCAGGACTATAGCCCTTGACAGCAGGAAGAAGCTATAGAGAACTTCAACCATTTACCCTTCTAATATTACCAGTCTCAGGGATCTTTGTGGAGGAAATGCTAGTTCATTATAATAAAAGGAAGGGAGCAAAGGGAATCAGACATTAAGCATAATAAATGAGGGAGCTGAGTTGGACAATAAACTGCCTCACTAGGAAGCTGCAGCATTCATTGGCTCCCTAGGGGGATGCTGCACCCTCCATCCTTGGGACCTAATTCCCAAAGTGGGCAGGAAGGACCTTGCCAGCCATTAGCTGGGGTCACCAATGAAGGAATAAAACCAGCAGGACAAATTCCCCAGCTGGGCACTGCAGAAGCCAAGATGGCGCAGGGGTGTGTCCTTCCACTTTGAGGCATGTGCAGTAGGAACCAAGATGGTGATCAAAAAAAGGTTTCTAATCTGGGGGGAAGACTGGATTGGTTAGGGGGAGAGCCCAGCACAAGCCCATGAAGAACTGGAAAACTGACTGGTTGGTTTGAAAGAGCACCAAGACCGAGATAATATAATCAGAGTTTAATAAAGGCTCGGCCCAGTAACACACGTTCATTCACCTGTCCATTCCCACGCTCTCTCTCTGTAGCAACCATGTGGGTCTAGCAGCTACACAGGCCCTGAGCACAGGCCCCAAGTGTGAGCCCTGCAACCACACAGGCTCCATGTGTGCTCCAAGTGCAAGCCTGGCTGGAGCACGGGCAGGAACAGAGGCTAACCTAGCTGGATGGGGACAGAGATTGAACGGGACCGAACCAATAGCACAGAATCTCTGGACCCTGGCCCTTCTCTGGGCTTGATAAAGACAAGACTGGATTTCTTCAACAGTGGATGGACAGAGATGAGACCCTGGGTACCTGGGGGCAGTCTTTTATTTCTAGTCCAATAAATCTTACCTCAACCTCCCATTCGGGAGTCCCTGGAAATACCTTTTCTGCGACTCTGTGAAAAGATCCCATTTCTACCAGCAAGGCTCTATTTCCACGGGCAATACTCCCTACCTTTGGGAGGTCTCAGATTCCCGGGGGGGACCCAGAACCAGCTCCAACTGTCTTAGAGCTGGTGGAGGTACCTCCCAGACTGTCTGCTTGTGTTTGTTTTCAGCATTTTCATCTTTTTTTGGTGTGTCTTTGGTACTTTTGGGGAAGGCACATAGGAGCCTGTCATACTATTTTAAACCTCAACAACTCCCCTTCTCTTTTAAACTTAAGGTTTTAAACCCATTCTCAGAAGTAAGGCCCTTCAGGAAATTAGCTTGCATCTGTTTCTCTCCTCCAGGCATAACTCCACAGTTTCTGCAACACAGCGAGGCAAGGAGGGAGGCAGCAAACTCTGAATATTAACCAGCAAAGGTGGATAGCCTCAATGTTGAAACCACTGGAGCCAGAACGCACAAAGCTGCTTATGAGGTTGTAATCAAACACAGCCCACCCGAAGGAAGTTAATTAGTCCAGAGGGCAAGAAGGAGGCGGAACAGGCTGCTTTTTCTCTTGGTGGTTCTAGAACACCACAGGCAGCTCCTCCTGAGGGAGGCACAGTCTGTAGAATACTGGCCTTAGCTGAGTGACTCAACTCCGTGTCCACTTCCCCATGACATTTTGGCTTGCCTGGGGGTGGGTGGGGATGGGAGGACTCCCAGGGGAGGGAACAAAACTGTCAGGTGCTGTTAGGGCGATGCAGCCCCAGGAAGTGACCAGGCGGAGAAGCCAGACATCTCAGAATGAAGGGGCCTGGTGCAGATTCTAAGCAGCTGCTTGCTGAGTGAAGACAATGGCCTCTTAGGAAGGAGAGCAGAGTGTTTTTTTTTTTTTTAAGATTTTATTTATATTGAGAGAGGGGGGAAGGGAGGTAAAAAGGGAGGGAGAGAAACAGTGATTGGTTGCCTCTTGCATGTGCCCTGACCGGGGATGGAACCTGCAACCCAGGCATGTGTCCTGACAGAAAATCAAACCAGCTACATTTTGCTTTGTGGGATGGTGCCCAACCAACTAAGCCAAACTGGTCAGGGCAGGAGGGCAGAATCTTAAAAGTGCCCCAGGGAACAGAGGGGATGTCTGCAGTCAGCATACACACTGAGTGCCAGAAACAGGTATGGGAGGCAGTGGGCTACGTGGTGGCCCCCAAAAAGACATGTCTGAGTCCTAGTCCCCGGAACCTGTGCATGTCACCTTATTTGGGAAAGGGTCTTTGTAGATGTGATTAAGTTAAAGATCTTAAAATGAGATCATCCTGGACTGTCCTGGTGGGCCCTAAATCCAGGTGTCCTTATAAGAGGCACACAAAGAAGACACAGAGAAGGCGGTGATATAAAATCCCCCCAGAGACTGGAGGGATCCAGCAGCCATAACCATTAGGAGCTAAAAAGGCAAAGGAAGAAATCTCCCCTACAGCCTCTGGGGGGAGAGGGGGGTCCTTCTGGCACCTTGATTTTAGACTTCTGGCTTCAGAACTGTGAGAGATTAAATTTCTGTTGTTCCATAGCACCAAGTTGGGGGTCATTTGTTATGGCCACCCTAGGAAACTTATATGCCAAATGGAAATAGAGGAGGCATTACCCCAGGGAATACACCAGGGAGAAAAGGTCAGGGCAAGTGGGCTTGGACCCCTGCCCTCTGGCAGTGCCGACCTCGGCCAGGAGCACAGCTGTGGAAAACCAAGAACCGCTATTGTCAGAAATGTACGTGCTGTCTCATTGGCCCTGCACTTGTTAAAGGCGTGTAGCCCTGTCACACTCTCCTTCTCTTGCTGCTCCTGGAGGCGGGTCTGGGCTAGTCAGAAAGGTTTCCTGTAGGGCCACCTACCTGAAGATGGTTCCCAGCTCAACACAAGAAAGAACATTTAAAAACACGTGGTAAAGGGAATTCTGACACATGCAACAACAAGGATGAACCTTGAGGACATTAGGCCAAGGGCAATACACCAGACACAAAAAGACTAAAACTATGATTCCACTTACATGAACTACCTAGAGTAATCAAATTCACAGAGGCAGAAAGTAGAGTGGTGGCTGCCGGGCTGGTGGATGGGGAAAGGGGCGTTAGTGTTTAACAGGCACAGTTTCAGTTTGGGAAGATAAAAAGAATTCTGGAGATGGATGGTGTTGGTGATGGTGCACAATAATATGAATTCACTTAATGCCACTGAACTGCATACCTAGAAGTAGTTAAAATAGTAAATTTTATGTTATATATACTTTATCACCATTAAAACAAGTGGTGAGCTCACAGTCATTGGAAGTATGTAAGCAGTGGAGAGATACCAGCGCTCAGTTCTGCTATGGCAGGGGATTTCTGTATGAAGAGGGAAGGTAACCACTAAGGCATCTTCCTTGGACTCCCTGTGATTCTTGTCATTAGCATGGCCTTGGGCACACATCCCAGAGCCAAGGGTGTGGGGGTGTACACCATGCAAGAGAATGCCCCTGAACAGATGCAGGAGGTAGGGCCCTGAGGACAGGAAGAACAGGGAAAGAACTGAGAGAATCAAGAAAGAAACAGAACCTAACTCAGCTACCTGGGTGCAGGAAGAGGAGGAGAAGTTTGGGGGTGGAGTAAAGTGAAGTCTGGAGAAGAGGAAAGGTCACTTGTACCAGAGGATGTGGGCTGAGAACATCCACTGGCAGTTGACGCTTGGCGTTCAAAGGCCCAAACAAGCATCTTCCTGGGCTCTGTGGCTCTGAAGAGCAAAACTGCTTCCTTGGTTACAAAGTGTCCAATTCAGAAAGGGGTGAATTAAACTAAACCAGGAGATACTGAAATAAATCAAGCTCAGATAAAGTTAGGAATGTATAACTCTGGTATTTCATACATGTGTAACACTTAAGGGAATTAGGTATATCAGAGTTCCCACAGATTAGCCTTGCAATTCCAATTTAAAATGGGTAATTGAGTCATCCACTTCAGACTTATGATTTTAGGCAGAATGCTGAAAGAGGATCTGGCTGAGTTTGTGACAGTTTTGAGATGTCTGAGAGAACTTAATATTCACCCTACTTATACACTTAATTTGTTAGATTTTAAGAACTGTTTTAGGAACTTGGAATTTTATGATGGTTATTTATAAGCTTAAGGAAACAACATACATTAAATTTGTAAAAACCACTAAGATATTTAAAGAAATTTAGTTAAAGTTATAAACACCCCCACCCTTAAATGTAATCATTGAAATGAACTATATTCGAAAACAGAATAATGAAATTTGTAGGTTAAACTTAAAATCTTGGGGGAACATTAGGTTTCAAAATTCTACTCCATACCAATTAAATTTTAAAAAATCCACTTCAGTATGCTGAACAGTAACAGAAAACCCAAGCTGCCCTAAGGCGTCTGTGTGAATGTGCGGTGCGTGTGCACACAGACACCGCCCCCCACGCCCCGCCTCCCCCAGGAAACCTCTCAGGGACTCAGGGATGCAGATGAGGCCCCAGGGGCAGCTCCGATTCTGTGGGTGGGGAGCACACTGTGCCAGGGCAGGCAGGGCCGCTGACTTTAAGGGCTCGTGGCCTGAAGTTCACGACAACACCAGGCAGTGAAGCAAACTTGCAGAAGTCAGAAAGCAACCCCAGCCCTGCCCTGCAACACCAGAGCAGGGCCTGAGGAGTCCAGGGTGGACACTGCTCTGCCCTGGGCCGCAGCCTTGGATGCTGCTTTTCGAGGGCAGGCTGGCTCAGCGCCCTCCATCCCTAGGCCCACAGAGCTGGTGGTGCCCATGGGGACACCCAGGGCACACGGATGGAGAGGGCGGAGTTGAGGAGCTCAGGTCAAGAACTGGCTGGTGGAGGTGACTGGCCAGGCACTCCCCGCTGCCTGATCTGCCCGCTGGAGTAAGGGGCACTGGGGTTTGGTGGTCACATCTAAAGGTTGCTGTCCCCCTAGGGACTGCCTCTACTCTCAGGCGCCTCCAAGGTCACTGAGCCCCTGCAGCGTTTTGAAGCCAGGCATCCTGGCAGGCTGGCCTGCCTTTATTTTGACAAGCGCTTGCACCGGACCTGCCCTCCCTGCCAGGACATGGCAGCTTTGCTCAGTGAGGGGCTTCATGGCTGTGTGTTGTTTGTGTTTCAACTTTGAAGTCTTTAAAAATGACATCCTCTGAAAGAAACAGGCTTTTGGAAACAGATGCCTGGCTGTTGCCAAGTGTGATTTAATTAAAATCCAAGAAACAGCACCAGCAACAAACAAACACCAAAAAGATGCTTTCTCTTAAAAAGAAAATAAAGTCAGCCGGGAGGCTCAGCAGCCTGAGGAGGGTTTGGTCTGCTCCCCTGGGACCACAGCTCCACCCCAACTCCACTTAAGTCACTGTGTGGTCCCGGGCAGCCACTCCTGCAGATGAGGATGTACAAGCTCATTGTTCCTGAAGAGTGAGCAGAAAGAGGGAGAAGGGCATCTTGGACCGCAGAGGTTTGGAACACTGGAAATTCAACCAATATCCATTTCCTTTTTTGTCTCAGACTTTTTAGCTACTGTGCTTTATGGCTCAATGAAGAGGTGGTGGCATCTGCAGTACTTCCCAAACTTACTCCTTAAGCCCACCCGGAGCCCCTCGTCAGAGCATCTCGTAGGGCTGGCACTCTCCTGCAGGAAGTCCCCAAGGTCCCTCCGCTCCTACATTCCACGGATTCTCAGCACTTATGATCCATCCCAGAGCCCTCCTGATTGCTCTGCTTGGGAAAGAACCGGAATCTGTTGTTTACGCCTTCCAGTGAATGCACTTAGGCCTGTGTGTCCCTCTCTGTGATAATTCTGTCCATTTCAGATGAGACGTTTGGTTTCCCTGTCAGAGGAACTCTTGGGTCATGACTACGAGGTGGAACAATGACTTTGGGGCTCCTCTGGCTCCCCAGCAACCTGCTTTCCAAGAAGAAAAGCCATTTCTTGGAGTGAGAAGCTGAGGACTTGAGGGCCATCACGTACAGTGAGCAAGTGGTGGGGACAGGAGGGCCCAGAGCTCCTAGAAGTTCCTAACTCCATCTCCCCCAGCTGCCAGGCCTTGGGGACAAGCATATTATTAGTCAGGGTTCTCCAGAGAAACAGAACCGAGAGAGAGAGAGAGAGAGAGAGAGAGAGAGAGAGAGAGAGAGAGAGAGAGAGAGAGACAGGGCGGGGGGAGGGGGAAGGAGACTGATGTAAGGAATAGGCTCATGAACTTGGGATAGGGCGAGTCTGAGCCTGAGGCCTGCAGAGTGGAGACGCAGGGAAGAGCTCACCGTGCAGTCTCAAATCTGGAGGCACTGGGAGCCAGAACTCCTTCCAGCCTCTTCTCTGAAGGCCTTCAGTTGATTCAGGGGCGAGGCCCCCCAAATTATGGAGGGTCATCTGCTTTACTCAAAGTTCAATGATTTAAATGTTAATCTCATCTAAAACATGCCTTTGCAGTGGCACCTAGACCAATGTGTGAACAGAAGCTGGGTACCACAGCCTGGCCAAGCTGACACATAAGATTAACCATCCCAACAAACGAAGGGTCTCTGCCACTTTAAATCTCTAGGTCAGAGGCAGGCTCAGGCAAAGCCTCCACGAGTCTGGGTGAGCAGAGATGAGTCACCCTGGAGAAGGGATCCAGCTTGCTCCCTACTCTGGGCAGGAAGCCGTAAGGGAGGGGGTGGCGGGGGGCAGGGCAGGAGATCCCCAGGATCCCTGACTGTGGGCAAGGCCCTGCATGTGCATGTGCCTCTGGGTCCAATTAATTTCCCCAAGACCTTTGGAGTCAGAACCAGTGAGCACAATGGCCTGTCACTAAGGAGCATTGTGCCATTCTCCAGGCAGCGGGGCAGGCAGGAGCTGGCCCAGGAAGGGAGCCACAGTGACACAACCCAGGCAGGTGGCATCTTCCCCATCTTCAAGCCTTGTTCTTCAGGGCCTCGTTCTCCTGCGGTTGGAAAAACAGGGGCCACACCAGCAGCAGCAAGGAGAAACTAGTGAGGCTTAAAGAAGGAACAAGAGGTTGAAAGCGGTGTCCTTGGGCAAGGCAGGGGCCTCTGCCTGGATCCTAGAAGGTCATTGAGTTTGTCCACAGATTCCAGGGACCCTGGGAGGGAGGGGGTGGGGGTGGAAGTGGGTGAGATGCAACGAGCAAAGCCATAGGCTCAGTGAGGGCCCAGGGCTTGCGGCCGGGGTCCTAGGCCTCTCTTTCCACCCCAGCACCCCTGCTTTCTGCCCACAGGGTCTCCCTCGGTGGACCTCTCCCCTCGAGAGGCTGTGCAGGTGGAGTCCACCAGGAGCACTTTGCCCCACACCCGCTCTCATGTGCCCCACCAGCTGGCCTTACACCTTTGGGTTCCTGAGCAGTCTTTTGCCAGTTTTCTAAATCAGTTTCCCTAATTCCATCCACATTCCCCCTCTCCTTTTCAGGCCTGCCTCTCCTGACCTCCCCTGGGTCCCTCTCTTTAGAATATCTCAGCACCAACTGCAGCATGCCTTCTCAGCAAAGAAACCCAGGAGGCCTTTTCCTTCCCTCCCATTCCACCAGGGAGGCAGGACGGGCAGATCCAGGCCCCCCGGACCTCTGCGGACATGAAGCCCCAGCACTGCCTATCTTCTGGTGTCTGGGACCCAGACTGCCAGGACTGAGCCAGTCAGACCGCCACGTACAAGGTGGTCAGGTAGCCCACTGAAAGGTGGGATGGCTGGCGCAGCACCTGGTACAGGTGGGCCTAGCGCTCATCCCGTGCTTATCCCTCTGTAGCTCTTGCTTTCTCCTGCTAGCTCCCACGCCTGGTGGGAAGTGACGTCCCTACGGGAAGGCCATTAGGTACCTTAAGTAAGAGGTTATAAATCATCTCAGCCAGCACCTCCTGGACACGCTGAGTGTGCTGTAGGCCTTTTCCCCAGAACACAGGGCTCAAATCTTCAACAACTGTGTCCTGCCAGGTGCCACAGAGGAGGACAAGCCCAAGGCAGCCATCTCAGCAGGTGTCTGAGTGTGGGTGGGGACAGCCACTGCTCATGGGTGGCACCACTGACCAGATAGGCTGGGCTTGGCGAGGCAGCCTGGTGCTCAGCAGAGGAACGGAGTGGCCACTCCAGCCTTGCAGGGAACTTGGGGAACAGGCCCTTGGGCGGTGGGGCAGGCAGTTCCAGCTAATCCCCCACAGGAAGTGGAAATCAGGAAGACAGGTTTCATTTTCCAGCGAGGATCCCTCTGGGGCCACAAAGCCCTCCCTTCCTGGCAGCACCTGCAGGCTCTGTCTCCCTCCACCCCCCACCCCGCCCCCAAGGTCTATAACACAGCTTTTTCCAAGGCCTGCCCCGCCCTCCTGCACCCCTTCCAGCCGCCCTCCCCCCGTGCCAGCAGGGTGAGGCAGAGGTAGAGGCTGAGGGGCCAGGCCAGAGGAAGGGTACAGTGAGGGTGGGGCTGCCAGGTGAGCTGGGACTAGCTGGCTGTGGTGAGGCTTTGTGGGACTGCACAGGTGTAGGTGTGGGCTGTGTAGGCCCCTGCCTGTCCCCAGCACCACTGTTACTACTCTGTGGGGCCTGAGTCCTGTGTGCCAGGAGGCAGTGACTGTCTTTACACAGCTCAGAGCAGCGGAGTCCCAGGCTGCCAGTCCCTGCTCCCTGCAGGTAGATGGTGTGCTGGAGTGAGGAGGGCCTTGGTCTCCCCTCAGGGTCCTGCCCCTAGCCTGGTGGCCCTCAGTTGTAGGTGGGCACCCTGCAAGCCTCCTTGGACAGGCTGTTGCTACAGAAGGCTCCATGGGGACAGCGGCTGAGGCAGGGGCAGAAAGGCCTGCTCGGGGCACAGAGAGAGCTGGGGCTTCCTGCAGGGCATGGGGGAGCCCTGGGCTGAGGGTATGGGGAGAAGAGAGACAGGTCTGATCATCACAGCAGTTGAGAGGGACCATGCAAGGCAGTTAAGACAAAGTCCCCATGGGGGTGGGGGGGTGACTCTCTGTAGCTCCCACGCCCAGCACCTGTGCCTATTTAGGGGGGTGCATAGTAGCTAGCATGTGCTATGTGCCTGCACGCTCCCTCCAACCGCTGTCCCCTACTGCCACTGTCCTGGCTGTCTGCCCAGCCTGGCCACTTGGCATCCGTCAATGGCAGAGCCGGGAGCTGACCAGCCACGGCAGGCTCTACACTCACTCCCGTCTACAGCACCAGCTGCCACTCGGATCCATTCTAGAGAGAGCACCATGATAGGCTCTGCTTTCTCCACTTCTTCCTGGTGCCACCCACCCCTCGGGCACCCAGGAAAGCCAGCCAAGTGAGAGAACCAAGTACTCCTGCAGCCAGGCACCTGCAGCCCTGAAGCTCTGCCTGCACGGGAGGTCTGGGTCTCTGTGGGCAGGAGAGGCTCGGAGCTGGGGTGACATGAACACTGAGTGAGCCCTCAGGGCAGGGGACCTGGAAGAGGGGTGAGAGCTGCAGCCTCCGCAGGTGGGGGAGGGTCATGAGGCAGGCAGGCAGCAGGGCTGTGGACAGGTCTGTTTGCCCCAGACACCCACGTGAAGGACCCATGGCTCCTGGGACGACGCAGACCTCTGTCAGTGCCAGCTCTCGCTCTTTCACTGTGGCCTGCAGCGCCATGCAGGCCTCCCAGGTCTTCTGCTCTGGCCTCTGCCCCCATGTCCTGTGATGACACTCCTCTGCCAGACAAGGGGCAAGTCGCTAGGGCTGCTGTCAACAGGACGGGCTGGCCTCTGTAGTGGCCAGTATGTGGGGTATGTGGTGGGGGGTGGCCACAGAACCCCTGGGGGCCACGTCCCTGTGAAGCCCCTCCTGTCATCCTAGCTCCTGCACTGGCTGGGGGCTAGGGAGTGACCTCACAGCACGAATGTGAATCCAGCTCAGAGCCTGGAAGAAATAACCAACTCATCCAACACAGAATCAATGCCTCTTTCTGAAAACAAGGCCAGCTAATGGGACCTGCGTGGTGGCAGGGAGCTCAGTGGTCATCCTGGCCACCCTCCCCTTCAATTTTTAGATGGGAAGCTGAGGCCAGAGGAGGGAAGGGCTGGGCAAGTTCAGGGTTGAGCTAGTTCCCAGTGAAGGCAGCCACAGCCACAAAGCCCTCACTGTCGGCCACGTGGAGCTCAGCCACTGGCTCTGGCCGCTGGAGCCTCGCAGTCCCCTCCCTGTATTAAGGGACAATGGCTACCAATGCTCTTCCTGCTGGTTGCCGGCTGCCTCCCCAGAGCCTGGAACAGTGCCTGGAAGAGCAGGCACAGGACTGTGGATGCATTCACTGAATTCCTGCAGTCTTAGTCTCACTCATCTGTATTTTCTCATTTTCCTATAGTTGTATAATGCTTTTATATTACAAAAACCTGCCACTTTTTACTTTAAGAAATATCCTACCAACCTCACAAGACTATTTAAGGAGCAAAATACACACAAGAAAATGCTCTGTAGACCGGAAGGCAGCTTGCAGATGGGAAGGGCATCTCCAATGACTGCTCTTCCCCAAGGCGCTGGGCCAACACCAAATAACCAGGATGGGCAGGGGCCCCTTCCCACCTCCCACTCCTTCCACTTCTCAAGGGCCCACTGCTCCTCCAGTCTTTCCACTTTGGAGGCTGGGGCAAGGGGAGTGGTGGGCAGAGTGTACAGGGAAGCTGACCAAGGATGGGCAAACTAACAAGAGATGAAAAGTTGATTCTCACCCAAGGGAAGGGAGAGACACAGAGAGAAACACACAGACACCAAGAGAAGCCGCAGGAAGTGGTGGGAAGACAGGCAGAGCGACAGGCGTGGATGTGGAGGACCAAAAAGGGGCAGGGTAGGGGCATCTCTCGAGGTGGGCACCGGCCTCAGACCCCAGGCAGCATGGCCCGCTCTGCAGGCAAATGCACCCTGACCCTCTCCTGGTGAAGATAAAGTTGGAAACATCAAAATGCCACATCCCTTAGAGCAGCAGCCATTGGCAGGGCTCCACACGGCTGCAGCAACCAGGAGTTCGAGCTAATGAAAGTTAAAAAAATAAAAATAAAAAGCTGGGAAATGCTCCCGGAGAGGCACATGGCACCGCTCAGGGCCAGTGGGTGGGGTGGGGAGGACAGCAGGCACTGTGACAGGGAGAGGGGGGTGCCAAGGTCACCATTCTCACTGGAACAGCCGACTCTTCAGTGACAGTGAGTTCTGGATGCAGCGACTGAGTCTGCTGTTTTAAACAGGGGTCCCCTCCTACACTCCTGCTTCCCCCAGTGAGAGGGTGTGATCCAGACAGAAGGGAGGGGGCAGAGAGAGTGTGTGTGTCGTTTTTCTCATAGGTCACCCACAGTGCTGCCCTGGTAGGGGCAGGTGGCTGCCCCAGAACCTCACTCTGGGGAGGAGATCTCAAATGTTGACCCTACCCTTGGGTGTCCTGATGGAGAAGCCAGAGAAAGGCCCTAATCACCTGCATAACCCTTCTGCCAAGTGGCTCTGCGGGCAGGAGGTGTGTGGGGTGCAGAGAGGAGCCGCTAGAACACTGAGCATGGGGAGGAGTGACGACACCCACTCTGTGGACTTCTGGAAGGCTAACCTGGTCTGGGGCTGGGCGCAAAACGTGAGTCAGTCTGAGCCAGAGACCACTGGCTCCTGAGGGGCAGAGGCAGTGGTTCCTGAGAAGTTTAAAACCATCCAGTAAGGATTTTCTGAAAACCCACTGTGCCCAGCATGGAATCCAGAGCCTCTGCCCTAGAAAAGTGTGCAGAGAAAGGACACAGCATTAGGTGAAAGGGGAGGGTGTGCAACTCTCCACCAAGGAGCATGCATGGCAGGGGTGTCCATGGAGAGACCCCACTTTATTTCAGGAGCTCTAAAGAAAGAGCAAAGCAGGTTCTGGTCATCCCTGAAGAGGTGGGCACTTGTTCCAACAGAAAGCCCCACCCACCAGACCTAAAGCCAGGAGAGCTGGCCCAGCACCAGGCCACACGGTCACGCCTGGCCACACAGAGCCTGCTGTGTCCCTGGCCTTAGAAACCAGTGAGGCAGGTCCTGGCCCTGTATTCCTTCTGCATCTTTATCACTGGAAACTCCTGTGCCCAGCCCGGTCAGAGAGTGGTGGACTTTAAAAAAGGCTTCTTTCTGTGTATGGAATGAACATGATTCCACGCAAGCAGCAGATCAGGAACATTGAGGCCAGCCCCTCCCAGTAGGCTCCTGCCCCTCCCGCCGCCTCGGCAGAGGCCCCAGACCACACCTGCCAGATGGGATCCCCGAGGTGCCCACGGAGGCTGGGCACCGTGCCATCTCTCTATCCAAGAACACCACTACCTGACAGGCTGCCGGGAACAGCCAAGCCCCTTGGACCTTGCTCCCAGAAATCCAACCACACCGTGGATAAACGTGCCAGGTGCCATGGCCACACTGACTTGCCTGGTGAGGGCACCCCCTGGCACACAGCAATGGTCTGGGAGCCGAATGCTTTCTGAGTGCCCACCCTGACTACGATGGCAGACACACATCTGCACAGCTCAGACTTACTAAAGACTGTTACAGGCCTGTGGGTGTTCAATACAATGCCAGGGACAATGGTGGCCATGGTGTCTCCACCCTCAGGAAGCCTAGGACCTAGCCTGACAGACCAAACGGGCACCAGGGGAGTCTATCTGTGGATAACAAAATGCTACCCAGTGTGATAAAGACCCAAAAGGCAACTGGCCTCCGAGCTGGGGGCCAACATGGCCCAGAAAGGCAGCCTTGGAAAGGTAAGGGGCATTCAGCAGAAAAAAGGAAATGCATTCTGGGTGAAGGAAGACTAAGATGAAGGCCAAGGCTGGGGGGCTCCCTGCTTGCTGTCTGGTGGCCTGTCAACCTGTTTGCCTAAAGAGCTTTTCATAGGTGAGGTGTCAGAGCAGAAAAGATGACCTCAAGGGCCATTCCACTCATTTTTTGTCTCGGGGTAGAAAAGACCCGCCCCATCTCCAGGTCCCCAGGGAGCTTCAAGTGCTTGCCTGTTATCCAGCCCCCTTTGGGAAGCAAGATACCCTGGATCCCGGGGGCAGGGAGAGGTTCTTGTTTGTATTAGCTGATGTGGCTCCTGCTCCCACATGCAGAGGGAAGCCAGTCCACCCACCCTGGCTATGGCAGACTGAACCAGGAGTCCATGTCCAAGCCACACCACTGCGAGGGGCAGGCGGGCTAATACTGGGCAGCTTTGCCCACTAGGGCTGTGCCATACTGAGTGGCAGTAAACCAACCCAATCACACCCCCTTTACAGGAAAGGAGGGAGACTAGTGAACAGGAAAAGTGAGCCACTTCAGCTCAGTGTATGCTGGGAAAACTGACCCCTTACTCTGGTGCTGCATGAAGCTGGCTGACGTCCCAGTCTGGAAACTTTGGGACTCAGAAAAACTGTTGGGCTGGCTCTCACCCCTCTTCAGGACTAAGGGTTACCTCTTCCCCAGGGATCCTCAGAGATGGCAAGCCTGATCCCAAGACTCAGGGAGGGACATCTGGGGAAGCCTGAGGCCTGCAGTGTTAGGGCTGGAGAAGGGGAAGGGCGCGGCCTCTTCCATCCTCAGCTGGCTTCTCTTATCCCCACGAGCGCCCACTCCAGACAGCTTCAAATCTGCAGTGAGCTTTGCATCCAGACTGAGCCCCAGCCAGGCAGACAGAATCCCAAAGCTCTGTGAGCTTGGTCTGAGAAAGGATACCAAGATCTTGGTTGTAGCCTGGCCAAACCCAAAGAAGCGCTGGTTCTTCTGTTTCTTATCATCTTTGCTGTAAAAATGTGTCTTGATTTGCAGAGCCAATGCAGTTTCATACAATCTGTAGCATTTGCTCTGCTCAGTATCCTGGATACCCTTTGGGGAATGAGGAAACAAAACTCAGATTATCTTCTGGGTCCAAGGTCAAAGCAGACTGAGGATCAGGAGGCAAGCCTCTGAGCTGACCCTCGGCCCAGGCTCTTTTCATGATTACATTGCTCCTAAAGGGATGGGGCCATGCTCTGCTCCTTCAAGGCAGCTTCCGGGCATCCTGCCTGCATCACTGGCCACAGCTCAGGATCGCTAATGTTAAGCAAGTGACAAGCACGGACAGCTGGAGAGTCTCCAATCATGGACCCCCTGATCTTAGAGTTGAATGAGGGGCATTCAGAAGCAGCAGCAGTAGTCATCATGAATTGCCACACACAGTCCTCAGTCTCTGCTTCCATAGTGGGTGGAGGCGCGGTACCAGACCCAGGCATATGCTGAACTTGGGGTTTGTGAATCCTCTGAAATTCTTGCAAGCATGTGTATGTTGGTATATTTGTCTGGAAAGAATGTCTTTTGAGACCTCAAAAAGCTCAAGGACTTGAGGTTAAGATTGCAGGGATTAAAGATTTCAGTCAACTTCCAACCTTGGGGCTCTGGGCACACACAAACCCTGCAGCCAAAGGGACACTCAAACACAGGAGCAAATGCCCTGCAAATGCGGGAGGCTGTTACTGTCCTGGCTGTCATTACTCCTGCCTGGTCCCCAATACCCACCCTGTAGGTTTGAGACAACACCACAGTGGGACTGACCACCCTGAGCTCTGGACACACCCGTCTTTGCCTGTTGCGTTATGGAAGATGCTCTCCCTGGCCGACCCCCAGTGAGGCCCTGGGTGTTTTCCTGTCTCCCAGTGACTGCTCATACCCTGCTCATCCCCCTTCTGAACATCACCACCTTCAGGCTAGAGAAGGAAACCAGACAGAAAACCACAATTTGGGAGAAAGGACCACTTTAGCACACAGCACAGGCCCAGCGCAACATTGCCCTGAACAGCCTCAGGGTCCTAGAAAGCCGTCTGTCTCTCATGGACACATGGACACCAGGCTGCAGGGCCACAGGCATGCCCGTAGCTGGCTCTGGAGAGGACTATGGGTGCTGCCCACAGCTGGGGGATGAAGAAGCCAACACACAGGGATGGGGGAGGGGGCAAATTATTCCTGTTTACACAAAAAAGGGGAAGTCTGATTACACCCATCCTGCCCCCCAGTCCTGCCACTAAGAAGGCCATCAGGACACCAAGAAGACCAGTGTTTCTCAGGAAATGCTCCCTGTCTCAAGGACCCTGTGGGGCCACAGGAACTTAGCTATTCTTCACAAACCAGGGAGAAGGTCAGCTTTAGCATGTGGAACCACACTCAGCCCAGATGAGCCAGAGGCACCCACAGCGTTGGTCTCCTGTGACCAGTCCTAAAGAATGCTGACTTCACTTCGTTCTTCTCCCCTTCAAGAAGGGCTTGTCTTGTCCCCACCTGTCAGCCCCCTCCCCCTTCTGTTTCCCCAGAAGCACCCACCCTAGTGCTGGGGGAACAGCATGTGATCAAGTAGAATCTTCTTACTGTCTGGTGTGCAAATGAGATATGATGGTCTGGAAAATCCATTATTCTGTTTGAGAGCAAAAGAGTTTCTACAGAGGCCATGCACTGGTCTCCAATTTTTGAAAGACAAAAAGAAATACACACAGCTAAAGTTATGTGGTGCATAATGCCATGTTTCTTTGATGATTCAATTCAGAGAACGCACCTGGGAATCTAGTGGCAGCTCAGGCCTCATTCTGTTTGGAATAGCTTGAGGCAAGAGCTGACCCCCACCCATCCCTGCTCCAGGTCTCTGCTTCCCTTTCCCTGTGCAGTGTGCACCTTGGGACCACACACTCCAGGGTCCCAGCAAACTAGATATGAGGGGGGTGAATGTCACAGAATCAGGAGGGACATGGATCTGAGAAGGTTTTGGAAGCTCCTCCCAGGAGGGTGCCTCTACATCCTCTTCAATCAGTGATGGTTAAACTTCAGAAATGCCACCTTCGATCCCCTCTCCCAGCCACATAAACCCCACCACTGATGGGGTCAGTCTAGCAAGAATATGGGCCCTGGACTCAATCCCCCCAAAGCTGGGTGAAGACAATCTATCTGGTGATGCAGGGGGTACAACCTCCTGCCTCTCTCCCACTCAACAAAGTCCAGGCCACCCTTCTCTCAAACGAAATGACGGAAGGAAAACAAGCCAAGGAGAGGTGGCTGACAGGGCGGGCCCCAGGGTGGCCCTGGAGCAGAGGGGAGAGCCAGATCTGCAGGCAGTCGCTAACCAGTGGGACAGGGACAGGCAGAGGGCAGGGCGCTGGCAGCTTCCTGAAGTTTCTGTAGCCAGACAGTCCTACAGGAAACCAATCCAATTCCCCTCTCCCCTCCAGTGTTCAGTAGGGGCTCATGGCTGAGCACCTGTCAAAGTTATTCAGGGGAGATAAAACACCGTCTCCCACCTTAAGCGCAATCTAGAATGCCTCCAGGTGGACAACGACCTAGGGACTGGCATCTCAGCAGCCCCAGGGTCGTGCCCTTGGATTCCCTGGGGACGCTGACAACTACGAATTCCTTAAGGACCCTTGGCAGAGAGTGACTGTCAGTGGGTAGAGAGGAGGAAAGGCACCTTGGCCCAGGCCAGGCAACCCTCCCTGCGTCCCCTCTCCACAACCATTCCTGGGATCAGCCTCCTCTGCCTGAGGAGGAGAGAAGCGGGAACATTATTTCAACAGGTCCCCGGCAGCCCAGCCTTGCCCTGCCATCCTTCCTCCGCTCAGTCCTGAGGCCTCAAATTCTGCGGGAGCACCGTGGCACCTGCTGCCCGACCGGGTTCCATCCCCGCGACAGGGGTCCCTGGGCGGTGCCCTTCGGTGTTCCCAAGCCACGCCGGGAAGGGGCGGGGCGCTCTCGCAGCCGGCGCGCCCCCTCGCCGCGCCCCCTGGCCGCACTCACCTGGCGTAGGTGCTGCAGCAGCGTCCCTGCCTCCTCCCTCCGGCCCTGGCGCACCATCCTCAGCAGCTCCTGGACCATGCTAACGCGCCTGTGGTAGGGGGGTAGTCCCGCGCCGGCGCCCGCGCGCCCCGCCTTGTCCCCGGCGCGCAGCAGCAGCGACGCCCAGAAGTCGGGCCGTTCGCGGCGGGGACCAGGCGCCGCGCCGGGGCTGCCTTTCTCCGCCAGGCTGCCCTTGGTCTGCCGGGTGCCCATACCTTGGCGCCCACGACCGGCGGCCCGCCTTGGGGCTGCAACTTTGGGGGAACTGTTGCGCGCAGGCGGCCCAGGGCGGGGGCGGTGGCGTTGGTGGCCCGCGCTCCCCTCGCTCCGCCCTCCGCGCTCCCCGAGCGCGCTCCCCTAGCGCTCGCCGCCAGCCGCGGGCCCCGCCCCCGGCTGGGCTTTGGCTCCAGCTCCAGCTCCAGCTCCAGCTCCAGCTCCAGCTCCAGCTCCAGCTCCCGCCCTTGAGCCTGGGCTCTGCGCCGCCGCGCGCCGCTCTCCTCCTTCCCTCCTAGCCTCTTCCCTCCGTTCCTCTCCCCTCCCTTCCCTTCTGCTTCCCTCCCCTCCGCTCCGGGCTAGGGGCAGGCAGGACCCCCCCTCTGGCGTCGGCTCCAGCACAGCGCCCCCTGCGGGCCACAAAGCCACTGTGCCTGCAGGGCAGCAGTGGTGCGGTGGCTACCGGGGCGGGCAGGCCCTAGGAGCCATCGCTTGTCCCCACTAGGTTTCCCAGATGCTTCCACTACCTCGCGTGAGGGTGAGGCCCGCGGGACGGGAAGGGAGACAGTTCGTGCATCCCGGACGAGGAAAATTTAAAGCACGGGGCCATCTCTCCGCCCCAGAGTCGGGTTTCTCAAAGTGGGCTCCGCTGAGCATCAGCACCCAAGTCCTCTGAAGAGCTGGTTAAAAACGTAGACTCCCGGGCCTTGTCCCAGATTCACTAAAGGAGAATCTCTGCGGTGGCATCTGGGCATCTGCGTTTTTAGCCACCTCTTCTGCTGATTTTGATATACCCTCCTTTGACACTTGGCTGCTGGTGGTGGTGGTTGGCGAGTGGACCCAGAAACTGTGCAAGGTTGTGTTTTGTGTGTGTGCCCTTCTATGCAGAGAGTCCATCTTTTGCTTCTATAAGTCTCTCAAAGAGTCTAGACCAACGATTTTCAACCTTTTTCAACTCATGGCACACAACAAATTAATTACTAAAATTCTTTAGCACACCTAAAATATTATTTTTTGCTGACCCGACCAAAAAAAGTAGGTATATTGTTGATGAACTCACACCGGGCAGCTATCATTGTGTTGGCTGTTGTCATTTTTTTTTTAATTTGACAATCTAAGAGAAAGGAGGTCTGTGATCCTGACTAGATAGTCAGACATTGCATGTTTTAAAAATTATTGTGGTGCACCTGTTGAAAATCGCTGGTCTAGACCCTCAAGGTATAAAGAGCTGCTGTCTTCTGTTCTCATTCTCACACCCCTAGAGAGGGTTCCTGGGAGTAATCCCTCCCCACCCTCCCGGCCCTGCAAAAAAGCAGAGGCATGTTCACAGGTAAGCCCAGCTGCACACTCCTGCTGGCCCTCCCTCCCTGGCCTCCTCTGCCAGGCCCAGGCCATAAGAGATCAGACCCCCTGGGGTCTGATGTTGCTTGGAAGGCCAACCAGGGCCCCTGAAGAGAGAACACTAAGTAAGTACCTGGAGCCCCTGCCCTGTCACAGGCCACAGATCACCCTAGCAGGCTGAGGTGGCTGTCCTGGACTCATCCAGAGGGCTGCAGGGCAGCAGTTGTGTGTGCTTGACTCTGGCCCAGGCCCTGGGTGCTGTATTGGGAGGGAAGGACAGTGTGGGCTGTAGGGGCAGAAGAGCCAGATCCCAAATCAGAGAGAGCTGGGACCCACCATGTGCTGCCTGCTAAGCACCAGGCCAGTCCTAGTTACTTCCTCTGTCAAGTCGGGGTAAGAATACTGTCAAGAATCAAAAGAGTAAGGTGAGGGGATGCAGAAACCCCAAGCAGAACACAGGTGTTCCACCAAGGAGAGTTCCTTTTCCTCCTTTGGGACTAATCACTGGGTCTTCCCACAGGGCTTTCCTCTGTCAGTCCTGAATACCAGGGGGCTGAGGTGTGTGTCTCCCTCAGCAAGTTCTCTCTTTCCTCTGGATGCCCACTTTCAAGTGACCATCCATCTCTGCTGGCAGAAGGCACTCAGTCTCCCTGCCAGCTGGCCTCACAGGGCTTGGAGTATCACCTTCTAAACTTGCCTGGGCAGGGAGAGCTGCTGGCCAAACCCCTCTCTAGGGACAGTGGGCTGAGCTAGCCTGAGCTAGCAGGTTGGCCTGCTCGAGGGGATGGGGCTGGGGCAAATGCCATCTCTGTGAAGAGGGCTCAGGCCAGCCTCTCATCTGGGACCTGAATGTCACCCTTCTCCTCTTCACCTCATTTTATCTTTGTTCCCCAACTTTCCCCACTTTTCTGGCTTGTTCTCCTCAGTCTCTTCCATCTATTTAGAAAGAAAACTTTCATTTGTCTGATACCCTCCGGTTACCAATGGCCCACCTCTTTGTCCTTTCCAGTTGAGCTTTTGGGAAGTGCCTTATATTTTATGTCACACCTTCTTTACCTCCATTCATCCCTTACCCACACCAATTTGGCTTCTGGCCCCACCACTTCACTGGAAGGACTCTTGCCAGTGACCTAGTTGCTAAATTCATTGGCTATTTTTCAGTCATCATCTTATTTGATTTTTAAGCATCAGTTGACTCCATTGCCAACTATGTTTTTTAAAAATCTGTATATTCTTTGTTAAAAATTGATTTGAGAGAGAAACATTAATTTGTTGTTTCACTCATTTATGCATTCATTGGTCATTTTTGTATGTGCCCTGACTGGGGATTGAACCCGCAACCTTGGTGTACCAGGACCATGATGCTCTAACCAACTAAGCTACCTGGCCAGAGTACCAGCTCTGTTTTAATTTAAACTCTACTTCCTGGGCTTGTAGGGAACTACTATTCACCAGGTTTCCATCCTGGGGTCCCCTAGGAGCTTCCTTTCCTACCCTCATCCTTTACTTTTTAGTGTTACCCAGGGCGTGTCCTCAGACCTCTTCCTAGGCGGTGTTGTTTATATGCAGGGCTTTATCAACTACCACACACTGATGACTCCAAGTCTCTCTTTCAAATTTAGAAGCTAATAAATTAACCTGTCACTGACACATGGTTGCTGGCAAGACATGAGACTCCTGGGTCAGAGACACAGGACTTTGTTCTCTGGGCACACAGCATGAGTGTCGGCATATTTGCATCAGTTCCCTTGGCCTTGGAGTCCCACAGGGGTAGTGTGATGGGCCCAGATGGATGCTCCACATGCAGCAGATTTGTATTGCAGCTGTGGGATACTGAGCTTGGGAATCTGCCGCTTCTCAGGAAGCAGTGAGCAAGCCTGGAGAAAGACAGTACCTCATTGTGACACAGCCCTGAGGAGTGGCCCAGGTGACAGTAGGTCAGGGTCTTGTGTTCTTGCCTCACACAGTGAGAAGTGAAGCAGTGAGAGAGCCTCGTGGAGGACTGTGTCCTCCAACAGTGGGCACTGTGTACCCAGCTAGTGAGCGCTGCCTTCCCAACCTGCCTTTGCTGTCCTTAGTAAGGGCAGGACAAAAATGCTGGAGTGCATCATTGTGTGCTCTGGTCTCTCTTAGTATCTGCAGCTGGTCAACCAAGTCCAGTTAATGATACTAAGAATGGGAGCTCTCATCTGTGCTCATTCACCATCTGCTCGGTCTTATGCTCTGTCTATTGTGTATATTACACTGTCTCATTCTTTCAACAACAGTGAGATCAGCTCTATGATTGTCTTGATTTCACAGGTGAGGAAATGGGATCTTAGAGAGGCCAAGTGATTTGCCCAAGATTGCACAGATAGTAAGGGGCAGAGCCGTGACTCATGTTTTCCAGTCTGTGTGTTGTTAATATTACTTTATGTCATTGATCCTACTGCTTAAATGTTATACCCTACAGCAACTGCCTTATGGAGGAGCTGTCATTCTTTCATCCCAATCATTGCATTACAATTGCTCTCTTCCCAGCTTTTCTCCCCACCTTTCTGATGTATCTTTCATGCTGCAGTTGGAGTGATCACTGTAAACAGGGAACACAAACACACACACACTCCCCTTCCCTCCCCTCTTCAGTGATTCCTATCACTTTTATTTTTTAAACGATTTTATTTATTTATTTTTAGAGACAGGAAAAAGGAGGGAGAAAGAGAAGGAGAGAAACATCGATGTGAGAGAGAAACACTGATTGGTTGTCTCTTACACACCCCCTACTGGGGACCTGGCCTGCAACCCAGGCATGTGCCCTGACTGGGAATCCAATCATCGACCTTCCAGTTTCCAGGGTGTTGCCCAATTCACTGGCCAGCCAGGGTGAGTCCTATCGCTTTTAGTTCACACTATGTAATGTGACACTGCTCTCCCCAGCTGCTACACTGCCCTCAGGTTCTGTTCTGCACTTTAGTGTCACCCCATGTTACTTATACCTCCCTCAAGATGTGATATTTTGTGCCTTTGCTCCTACTGTACTGTCTTCCTGGGATGCCCTTCATCCCTTAACAGATGCCCACTTGTGCCACCTCCTTCAGGAAGCCTCACCCCAGTGCCTCCCGTGCCATCCTCCATGTGCTTGTGATACCCTGCGAATATGATAGAACGTCTTGCACTATGTTCCTGCTGATTGTTGGCACATGCTGTTCCTCTGCCTGGAGCATTCTTCTTCATCCCCTTACTGGTCAATCCCTCCTCATCCTTTACTATTTTTTAAAAGATTTTATTTATTTGTTTAGAGAGGAGAAGAAAGGGAGAGAGAAAGAGAGAGAGAAACATCGATCAGTTGCCTCTTGCACACTCCCCAACAGGGTACCAGCCCTTAACCTAGGCACATGCCCTGGCTGGGCATCGAACTAGCTACCTTTCACTTTGTGGCATGACGCTCAACTGAGCCATGCCAGTCAGGACCCCTCCTCATTCTCTAGACCAAACTCAGGTGTCACTTCCTCAGCGATGGCTTCTGAGATTCACTTGCCTTCCCCTGGCTGAAGTTAGGTGTCCATCTGGTGTGTTCTCTCAGTTTTGCTGCCCGTGTTTCATGCCGCTGTGATGGCCTGTAAACACCCCCGGGGCAGGCTGTGCACCAGGGCCTACAGAGCACAGTGCCTGGCATGCTGGAGGAGCCAAAATAAAAACACAAACACTTGCTGAATGAGGAAGCCCATGACTACTCTATGTATTAGCCTAGTGCCAGGAGCCCAGGACATGCCCGGAGCTCGAGAAGAGGACTAAGTGAACAGGAACACTAAAATGCCAGTTGGGTTTGTGGACATGGAAGCTTCTGATGATCGCTAGGGAATCAGTTTGCAGGGAATTAAGAGGCAAATGGGAGGCAAATAAGACAGTAGAGAGATCCATTGTCGCTTGTTCTTTAAAAACTCTTGGTCGTGAATGGGACGGGTGGTTTTTGTTGTTTGTTTTTTACATGGGAGATAGATCATTTCATTAAGAGGTACTCATGTAATTTATGCTTTTTGGTCATTCTTTCATTTATTTTTTAATCCTCAATGCTGTATTTATCGATTTTAGAGAAAGGGGGAGAGGAGAGAGAGATAGAGAGAGGGAGGGAGAAACATTGCTGTGAGAAAAAAATTGATCATTTGCCTCCCACATGCACCCTGACTGGGGATCAAACTCACAACCTTTTGGTGTATGGGACAATGCTCTAAGCAGCTGAGGGCTCTGCTAGGGTTTCTTAAGGCAAATAGGTGGTAGTAAGTCCTGGAAGCGAGGGCCTGTGGAATACTCTCAGGGAAGGTGGTGAAGCCATTCAGAGTCCAGGGATGGGGAAAATGGACTTCAGTTAGTGGCTCTCAGACTGGAGTAGGCATCAGAGCCCCAGGAAGGGTCGGCTAAAACTTACGTGCCAGGACCACCCTCAAGGTTTGAGATTCAGTAAGTCAGGGGTATTGCATCTCTAATGAGTCTCCAGGGATCCTGCAGCTGCTAGTCAGGTTTGTCTGGGGACCATGATTTGAGCAGATCTGGAAGAGCTGGGGTGAGGAGAGGAGGGGAGCAATAGTTTTTCTCTCCTAAAGGCTCATCATGGCTGCCAGGGGGACAGAACCATTTCTGGACTCAGTGGGACTCAGAGTAGCACAGCCAGACCCAGCCCTGAGGGAACACTGCAACCCTCCCCCCACACACACACGCATGAGAGCACGGGAAAGGTCCCTGACTCTCAGTTCATTTCCTTATTGAAGGGCAACCCACCCCCTTTCTAGGAGGCCCATCAGCCCACCCTCTCAGCATACCTGGGGCCTTCCTTCAGCCACCAGGTAAATGGGTCAGTGTCTCTGAATGTTGATGTGGGGAATGAGTGTCAACCCCCACATTTTAGTCCAAAAGCCCATCCGTAGGTACCAGTATGACATTCCAAATATCCAACCAGCTTTTTTATCAGGAACCTCGAAGCCCTGGGATGCCTCATCCAGGCCTTTGGTCATGCGCACAGATGAGAGACAAAGCGTCTCCCGGGGAGGAGAACCTAAGGTGGGCAGGGGACCTAGCATCCAGGTGGCCTTGACTTCCAAGGTCTCTCCTTGCACGCAGAGCACCAGAAGACTTCAGTGCCTTTTCTCCCTCTGTGTCTTAATTATTTCTTCATTGCTCCATGCATGGCTTGCTTGAATTCAGTTGTTTAGTTATTTATGTAATAAGTGCCCATGAACTCAACATCCACCACCAAGTGAAGCCGAGCGATAACCGACATTTCATCACTAGGGTGCAGTGTCTCTGCCTACTGAATCCTGTGTTCGTCACTCCTTTTTATATTATTAAAAATTTTTTTTTAAATAATTTTTTTATAATGGAGAAACTGGTGTAGTGAATCCACATGTCCCTATGGTCCAGATTTTAACTTTTGAAGTCATGTTCAATCTTGTTTCATCCAAACCCCCACCCGTGTCCTCTGTTTCCACATTCCTTACAGTTGTTTTGCCACTTACATGTGTTTCTAAAGGTTATCTGTTTTTTATTCTGGTCGTCTTTAACTTTATAAGAGGGTATCTTGCTCTATGGAATTTTTTTGGAGCTACTTTTTCCAAAAAATAACTAGTTCTTTTTAATATTGTGTTGGTCGGAGTTGTCCTTGTTGCTGTGTGTCACTGTAGTGCATTCATTTCCCTGTGTATAATAGTTCATTGTATGAAAGTAACTTGGTTTATTTCTCTGCTTTCCCACTGACATCCATTCAAGTTGTTTTGGACTTTTGCTGTCGGCAAGAGCACGCGTATGAATGTTCCTGCACATTTCTGCTGCACATCTGGTGTGGCCCTGGGAATGGAATGGGTTAGCTTTATGATAAATGCTGACTTGTTTTCCAGCACATGGCCGTCCACACCCAGCTTTGTATGAGAGATCCTCCCCCAACCTGTACCCTCTTCTCTCCAGTGCTTGCTCTTGGTAGTCTTATTATTTTTTTCCAATTACTTTGCTAATTAAAATGGAATCTTATTGGAGGCCCTAATTTGCATTTCCTCAATAGCTGATAACTTAGTCAGTTTAGACCGCCATAACAAAGATGAGGTTTTGGGCTTGCTTGGGACCTGTCATCCCTTCCTTTTTTCCTACACTTCCTTTTTGGAATGGGAATGTCTGTACTAAGCTGCCTAGTGGCAGCCAGAAGCTGGCTAGGATGGCTGATGGTGCTGACTATCTCCGTGTTTACTGACCCATGCACTTCCTTTTCTGGTAAAGGCCTGCTCACTTCTTTTGTACACTTTCTATTGGCTATTCATTTCTATTGTTGCTGTAACAAATTACCACAGACTTAGCATCTTAAAAGAACATAGTTTTATTAACTTACAGTTCTGGAGGTCAGAAGTTCAAAATGGGTCTTACTGGGTAAAAGCAAGGCGTTGGGAAACCTGCGTTCAGTCTGAAGATTTCAGGCGAGTCCCTGTTTCCTTCACTTCTCCAGCTTCTAAAGGCTGCCCCTGTCCCTTGGCTCATGACCTCCTTTCCCGCCAGCACAGCACCCTGACCTCCGTGTCTGTAGTCACACCTCCTCTCTCTGACCCTCCTGTCTCCCTCTTATGAAAACCTGTGTGATTACAATGGTCCCTCCCAGATTTTTCAGATAATTTCCTAAATTAGTGTTCTGAGACACAGTTTTCCATGGGGGAGGGGCTCCCCACACTAACAAACAAATCTTGGACCCTCTCAGGTTGTCTGAAAATTCAGCTTAGTTCTGACACCATCTACTCAGAGATAGTATCAGATTCTACAGGTTAAGGGTTCAGTCCTATAAGACTGCCCCCACACCACATGCATCCTTCATACACCCGACACAAGCCCAGGTTACCTTTGTTTCTGACTGACTGGCCACAGATCAAAGGTTCCAACAACCCCCTTCCATTCGGGATGTCAGCTGCAAGTCCAGGTTGTCACCTGTACTTCTGACTGACTGTCTATGAGTTGGACATCCCCACAAACCTCTCCCTGGGTTTGATTACACTGCTAGAATGACTCACAGGACTCAGAAACATGTTACTTACTAGTTCACCAGTTTACTGTAAAAGGATGTAACTCAGGAACGGCTAGATGGGAGAGATGCGCAGGGCGAGCTACGGGGAAAAGGCGAGAAGCTTCTGTGCCCACTCCAGGTGGCACTGTCCCCTCATCTCACAACTCTTGGGTTTTTTTATGGAGGCTTTGTCACATAGACATTATTGATTAGATCACTGGCCATTGGTGAATAATTCAACCTCCAGGCCCTCTCTCATCTGGGAGGCAGGGATGGGGAGGGGTGGGGGAGGGCGTGTGGGACTAAATTTCCAACCCTCTAATCACATGGTTGGTTCCACTGGCAACTGGCCCCCATCCTTACATGGGATCCACATGTCACCCTGTTCATGTAACAAAAGACACCTCTTCTCCTCTCATCATTTAGGAAATTCCAAGAGTTCCCAGAGCTATAAGCCAGGAACTGTGACCTGAGACCAAACATAAATCGCAATATTGCATCGCCCCACTTGAAGATTTGTAACTCAATCATACCGCAATGTCCCCTTTGTCATGTGTGAATGAAGGGGCCACATGGCAGACCTGACAAGCTCAGTGACTGAGAGTGACCCCACAGGATGTTTTCACAAATTCCTAGCTGGGCAGGTCATGGTGGGGAGTCATGTCCCAGACCTGTAGCTTCCTTAGTAAAAGGTCTGTTTGTACTTAAGAGAGCCCTGTCCATTGTTTGTGCATCAAGGATAACACACCTTTGAAATGTCAGAGTCCTCTTCCAGACCCATATCTGCAGGCACTAGAGCATAATGACTATGAAACTTTTCATTGTTACCTTGTTGCCAGCATTCCATCTCTGTTTACTGCAAATGTTAAATGTTAAATGTTAACTATCCTGAACTCACCAGTGTAAGGAGATTCTCCCTTCTCTGTAATCTACTACCAATAGATTTCTTGTGACTCTCCTATGTTTTCTCCTTTGATTCTAAATGTATAAAAGAACTGCCATTCTCCAGAGCATTTTCTCAATGGGTGAGTATAAGAACAGCCACATAGCAGAAAACAACTCTGCCTCCTGAACCTCTTGGGGCAGGGGAGGCCGGTCCGCCCAAGAGGCTAGTACCAGCTGCAACTGCCCCCACCTTCTCTGCTGGGTACCCATGGGTGTCTGAGGAAAGACACACAAGAAAGCAGGATTGCCACCACCCCAGACTCTCAGTGAGCTGCTGGCCAGGAAAGAGTTCAGGTTCTGAGGTGGTGAGAGCACAGGCCTGGCTCAGGCACCAGCCTTGTGAATCCTTTCCGTGCTTCACTTCTTCCGGGTGTGTTATGACTTTTCAAAGGGCTTTCCTGCTCATGACCTCTCTTTACTCTCAGTGCTGTCACAGCTAGGACAATGGGGTGGTTGTTCTGGAAGATTCCCAGCCAGTCAGAGCAGGGCTGTGACCAGCAGAGCCCAGGCTCCTAATCCCCAACCTGGGACTCTTCCAGGCATGCTGGTCTATGGGAGAAAGACCCCTGGGACTGATGGGGGGCCATGGCCCAGCCTCCCTATCAACCTGCCACAGTGATGAGAGGGGTGAGGACTCCGGGGTTAGGAGCCAGGGCTTGGAGTCATACAGGCCTGGACCGGCTGTGTGAACTCGGGCAGGAGGTTTAACCTCTCTGGGCCTTGATGCCTCTTCTGTGAAATGCAGGTATTGAATTTACCTGCATTTCAAGGTTGTCATGAGGATAAAGTGAGATTGTGTGTGTTATGGCTTTACACAACACCTAACATATACTACTTTATAAATGGCAAAATCAAAAGCCAGATGGAAAGCTTAATAGACATACACAAAAACAAACAACCTGATTTTAAAAAATGGGCAAAGGATTTGAATAGACATTTCTCCAAAGAAAATATCTGAATGGCCAATGAAAAGTTGCTCAGCATAACTAATCGTTAAACCACCATGAGATACCTCTTCATGTCCATTAGGATACTAACTATCAAAAACAAAAACAAAAACAGCTCTGGCTGGTGTGGTTCAGTGGATTGAGTGCTGGCCTGTGAACCACAGGGTCACGAGTTTGATTCCCAGTCAGGGCACATGCCTGGGTTGCGGGCCAGATCCCCGACGGGGGGTATGTGACAGGCAACCACATACTGATGTTTCTTTTCCTCTCTTTTTCTCTCCCTTCCCCTCTCTCTAAAAATAAATAAAAAACAGAAAATAACAAATATTGGTGGGGATGTAGAAAAATTGAAACACTTGTGCATGGTTGATGGGAATGTAAAACGGTGCAGCCACTACTGAAAACAGTGTAGTGGTTCTGCCAAAAATTAAAAATAGAATTACAATATAGTCCCGCCATTCCACTTCTAAGTAGATGCCCCGTTGAAAGCAGGGACTTGAACAGATATTTATATCAATATTCCCACTTTACTCTGTCAGGCCTGAGTGTTCACATTGTGCCTAGTGCCCCCCAGGCAATTCACCTGGGTCCTTTCTTCCTTGGGCAGCCATTAGCTGCCCCTTCCATGTAGAGCATGCCACGTAAATGGGACACCGGTAGGTCTCTACCTATTGCAAAACTTGCCTCCAAAAAAAAGGGCTGTCCCTTCAAAGGACTTGAAGAGACTTATCTCCAAAGAAGACATACAAATGACCACATACAAATGTCGCTAATCATCATCAGAGAAATACAGACAAAAATAATGAGCGTTCACCTGCACCTGTTAGGGTAGCCATCATCATCATCATTGCCAAACAAAAACAAACCCCCACCCCGCCCAGAAAAAAGAACAGAAAATAACAAGTGTTGGTGAGGATGTGGAGAAACTGGAAAACTTGTGTGCTGTGTTAGTGGGACTGCAAGATGGGGCAGCTGCTCTGGAAAACAGTCTGGCACTTCCTCAAATAATTACAAGTAGATTTACCATATGACCCAGCAAGTCTGCTTTGGAGTATTTATCAAAAATAATTGAAATTAAGGTCTTGAAGAAAAATTTGCATTCTTACATTTTAGTATCATTATTCACAAAAGCCAAGAGGTGGAAACAACTTAAATGTTCATCAGTGGGTGAAGCAAATGTGGTATGTGCATACAATGGAATGTTATTCAGCTTTTTATTTATGTTTTATTTTTTAAATATATTTTATTGATTATGCTATTACAGTTGTCCCATTTCCCCCCTTCACTCCCTTCCACTCTGTACACCCTCTCCCACCCACTTCCCCCACTTTAGTTCATGTCCATGTGTCATGCTTACAAGTTCTTCAGCTTCTACATTTCCCATACTATTCTTGCCTTCCCCCTGTCTATTTTCTACCTACAATCTATGCTACTTATTCTCTGTACCTTTTCCCCCTCTCTCCTCCTCCCACTCCCCTGTTGCTAACCCTGCATGTGATCTCCATTTCTGTGGTTCTGTTCCTGTTCTAGTTGTTTGCTTAGTTTCTTTTGGTTTTGCTTTAGATGTGATTGTTAATAATTGTGAGTTTGCTGTCCTTTTACTATACGTGTTTTTTTTTTAATCTTCTTAGATAAGTCCCTTTAACATTTCATAAAATAAGGGCTTGGGGATGATGAACTCCTTTAACTTGACCTTATCTGAGAAGCACTTTATCTGCCCTTCCATTCTAAATGAAAGCTTTGCTGGATAGAGTAATCTGGGATATAGGTCCTTGTCTTTCATGACTTGGAATACTTCTTTCCAGCCCCTTCTTGCTTGTAAGGTCTCTTTTGAGAAATCAGCTGACAGCCTGATGGGAACTCCTTTGTAGGTGACTGTCCCCTTATCTCTTGCTGCTTCTAGGATTCTCTCCTTCATTTTTACCTTGGCTAATGTAATTATGATGTGCCTTGGTGTGTTTCTTCTTGGGTCCAACTTCTTTGGGACTCTCTGAGCTTCCTGGACTTCCTGGAAGTTTATTTCCTTTGCCAGATTGGGGAAGTTCTCCTTTATTATTTGTTCAAATACATTTTCAATCTGTTTCTCTACCTCTTCCCCTTCTGGTACCCTATAATTTGGATGTTGGAACATTTAGAGATGTCCTGGAGGTTCCTAAGTTTCTCCTCGTTCTTTTGAATTCTTATTTCTCCATTCTTTCCTGTTTGGTTTTTCCTTTCTTCCTTCTGGTCCACTCTATTGTTTTGAGTCCCAGTTTCCTTCCCATCACTATTGGTTCCCTGTGCATTTTCCTTCCTATCTTTTATGGTAATGTGCATTTTTTCATCTAATTTGTGACTAAAATCAACCAATTCTGTGAGCTTCCTGATCACCAGTGTTTTGAACTGTGCATCTGATAGGTTGGCTATCTCTTAGTCACTCAAAAGGATGAGTTCTGGGGCACTGATTTGTTCTTCTGTTTGAGCCTTTTTTTTTTGGGTGGGGGGGTCTGGTCGCTCTCATTACAGTGAGGGGCAGAGCCTTAGGTGTTCACCAGGGTTGTGCACCCCAGTCGCTAGATTGTGACGTTGTATGTGGGGGCGGAGTCAGGAGGGAACAATGGCGGTAGCTCTGTTCTCCGTGGGACCTCAGTCCCTTCCCTGGGATCCTTGGTTGCATGCTCTGCCCTGCTCCACAGTCGCTGCTGCACTGGGTCTGCCAGCTGCTGCTTGCGTACTCAGGGTCCACCACTGCGATCTTGCGTGCCCCAGATACCTTACTCACTCCCGTTTGCCTTATGCACCCAGTTCTCCCTGTTCTCCGTGCCCGGCTGTTTGTCTCTGCCCCTCCTACCGGTCTGGATGAACGGGTCTACTTCAATTTCTTGGCTGTTCGACTTCCATTCAGATAAATTTTCTGTCAGTTCTGGGTGTTATTCTGCCTCTAAATTGTTGTTGTTCCAATGTTGGTTGTGCGTGGAGGTACAGTGTGTCCACCTATGCCTACATCTTGCCGGAAGTCTGTTATTCAGCTTTAAAAAGAGAAAGAAATCCTGTAAACATGCTACAGCAGGAATGAACCTTGAGGACTTTAAGCTAAGAGACATCATCTAGTCACAAAATGACAAATACTGTGTGACTGCTCTTATATGAGGTATCCAACACAGCCGCACTTGTAGAGACAGAAAGTAGAATGGTGGTTGCCAGAGACTGGGGGTAGAGGGAAGTGAGGAGCTGTTGTTTAATGCAGGAGTCCCCAACCTCTGGGCCATGGACCAGCACCGGTCTGTAGTCTGTTAGGAACCAGGCCACACAGCATGAAATGAATGCAATGTGGTTGAATCATCCTGAAACCGTGTCCCCCACCCAGGTCTGTGGAAAAATTGTCTTCCATGAAACTGGTTCCTGGTGCCAAAAAGGTTGGGGACTGCTGGTTTAGTGAACATTAGAGTTTCAGTCCTGCAAGATTAAAAAGTTGTGTGTACGCACACAAAGCACAGCTATGTGTGCGTACTACCAGCACTGTCCTACACACTTAAAAATTTGTGAAGAGGGCAGACTTCATGTTATTTTTTCCACTACAAATTAAAAAGAAAAAAAAAAGAGCTGTCCCCTTTCTAGTGTGAGGAAAGCCACACCTTTCCCTGGTCCCACCGCTTCACTGCTTTCACCTAGAATCAACTTTCCTCCCCTTCCCATCTGTGGCCACTGCAGCCTAATTCTTATTCTTATCCTGAGTCCTCTGTGGGAGCTTCCATCAGGTACCCCTGTTAGCCAAAAAAAAAAAACTGTTACTTGCCTTTTTCTATTCCCCCAAAGGAAAGCTGAGACTGGCCGTTGTTACAGGTGCCAGGAATAGGGGAAATTGCCTTTTCCTTCTTCTGAGTTGCTTCTAGTTTGTGCTTTATGTATTCAATAAATGTTTGCTGAGTTTCTACTATGTGTTAAGCACTGTGGTGGGCTGTGGAGACATAATAGTAGATAAGAAAGGACCCTGCTTTCAAGGAGTTTACTTCTTAGTAAACAAACAATGGGAATAAATAGATGGATCTAACAGTCATGGAGGTGCCCTGAAAAAGTCTCACTGAAGAGAGAATGTTTGCCTTGAGACCTAATATGAGAAGAATCAAGCCAGGATGGATGGCATTCCAGGCAGTGGAAACAGTATGTACAAAGGTGCTGGGATAGAAAAGAGCTTGGCGAGTCTAAGGAATAGGTTAGGCCGGTGGGAGAGAGAGTGGAGTGGAGAGGTAGCTGGAACTGGTCTGGGCAGGGCTTCATAGAAAAGTAGGAGCAGGAAACTGTTAGCTATTAACATGCAAGTAACTCAGTGAAGGATAGCACCTAAGGACATCCTTGGGTTCTCGCCCAGAGACTGTAGCTTGCTACAGTTCCTGGGTGAGATTCTAAGTCAGTGGTTCTCAAACTTTGGCATGCATTTGAGTCACCTGGAGGGCCTGTTGCAACACATTGCTGGGCCTCAGCCCAGTTTCTGATTTAGTACATCTGGCCGGGGCCCAGAATTTGCATGTCTATTAAGTTCCTGGGTGATGCTGATGCTGCTGGTCCTTGGACCACTTTGAGAATTGTGCTGTAAGCAAGTCACATATTCTCTCTGAGTCTTTTTCTTTTTTTTATTATTCTCTCTCTCTCTTTTTTATATCAGTGTGTGGTTACCTCTCGAGCACCCCGTACTGGGGACCTGGCCCACAATCCAGGATTGTGTCCTGACTGATGCACCCCCTTCTGGGGACCTGGCCCGCAACCCAGGCATGTGCCCTGACTGGGAATCAAGCTGGAGACCCTTTTTTTTTTAAAAGTTTATTTATATTTAGAGAGAGGGGAAAGGGGGGAGAAAGGGAGAAAGAGCAACATCAACGTGTGGTTGCCTCTTACGCACCCCCTTCTGGGGACCTGGCCCACAACCCAGGCATGTGCCCTGACTGGGAATCAAGCCGGTGACCCTTTGGTTTGCAGGTCAGCACTCCATCCACTGAGCCACACCAACCAGGGCTCTTTTGAGTCTTTTTCATTAGTAAATTGCCCTTCTCTCCTGGTTGATATTATCATCAAATGAGATAAAGTATGGGAAATCCTTTTGTAAAAAGTAAAAAAGACACACAGAGGAATTACAACATAATAATGTTTAACAATCACTACTCCCATGTGTGTTTCCTTCACAGTCTACAAAGAACATTCATACAGCACATGAACAGCTGACTGCTTAGGAGCAGTGGCTACTTCACTTGGTTTACACTAAGCTTGTCTGACCCTCTGACTCTGATTGTTTGATAACTACTGTCGCTGGAGGGATGGATACCTGTCTTGTCCTGCCTGGGAGAAACCCTTGGATTCATCCCTGATATTCACCCATAGACAGAGACTTGATGATGCTTCAAGCGTCTGTGGTTATTTTTGTCAACCATCACTCCCACGCGTCCCTGAGGAAGCGCTCCTGAGTCATCGGGAGGCCTGGGAGGAAGCTGACAACTGCGCAGCTGGTATCTGGCTGCTGAGGGGAAGGAGGAGGAGTGCTATCCCGCTGTGCTTGCTTTGAAGATCCCTGGGATGTTCATCTATAGAATACGTGTATAAGAAATACATTTGGTGTGTGTATTATTATTTGTATTCGCTCACAGATTCAATCAATATTTTTGAATATCTGTTATGCAGCAGGTATTGTTTTAGTCTCTAAGGATATAGCTGTGTAGAAAACAACAAAGTCTCCCTATCATGGAGTTTTTATGTTACAATACATACTCTTGGGACATGTATTGAAAGCCTACCATGTGGCATGAAATTTATAGTCTGGCAGGGAAGGTAGACTTGTAATCAAATAAGTGAAGTGTTACAGGGCTGGTGGGAGAGAAACACAGGATAGAGTGCAGTGACTCACAAAGGAGGAAAAAGGTCCTGAGTGGCATCCAGCAACCTGATACTGAAGACAGTGGCATTTTCCAGGCTGACTAAGGGGGAGGAATCCTGCAAAGAGGAAGCAGCATGCTGTAGCTTGCCACATTGGGTACCTGCAAGTGGTTCCATAGAGCTGGTGCAAGCAATGGAGGGGAGGCTGAAAAGGTGCAAGGGGCCTGGCCATAAAAGGTCTTAGGTGACAGTTCTGCATTCATGATATTGAAGTGTTGGAAAGGTGAAGTCAGAGAGTGATATGACAGTGCTATGTTGTGGGCATATTACTCCAGAGGGGCATGGAGGTAACTAATAGGAGTAAAGAACTGGAGGCAAGGAGACAGAGAGGTGACTAGTAGACATAAAAAATAATGCAGGCTGAAATCAAAATAAGGGTGGTCAGGGTGGAGAGGTAGGGTTGGTAGCATAGGTAGCTAAGTTAATAAAGGAAAGGAGCGAAGGGAATCAGACATTTTTAAGCATAATCAACTAGGGACCATACGCCTAATCTGCTAGGAAGCTAGAGCTTCACACACTCCCCAGGGAATCACAGCATCTCCCCACCAAGGGGATTAACACCCCTCCCTCCCCCGTGTAGGGAGAAAGGACCAGTTTTCCAGTCTCCCAAGGGTACATCTGGTCTGTTCCCAGCAGATGCCAGGGGAGAGGTAAAACAATAAAGGGGAGATTCTTCTGTTGGGCACATGTCCAGTAGAAGCCAAGGTGGTGAAGCAGGAGGGGAGGGCTGGCTTCTGCTATGAGGCATGCGCAGTAGGAGCTAAGATCATGACTATAAAGGCCTGTCTGTCTAGCCTGGGGAAAGGATTGGGTTGGATAAGGGACACAGAACCGGGGAAAATCTAGGAATGGGATTGGTTAGGGGGTGATCCAATACTAGCCCATGAAGGATTGGGAAGTTGATTGGTTAGTTTGAAAAAGCACCTGGTCCTTCCCAAGCCTAATATAACCCAACCTTAACAGTAACACATGCTCTTTCATTCATTCACATGTTGTCTCTCCATAGCAACCATGTGGCCCGAGAAGTCACGTGGGTTCTGGCAGCCACGCAGACTCCAGTTGCAGGCCTGGGCACAGTGCTAGCAAGGGTTTGGCTGGGAACAGACTACACTGGCTGGATGGGGACAGACATGGACCAAACTGGACTAAGCTTCAGCATGACATGGAACTTTTGGACATTGGCCTTTGTACTGGACTTGAAGACCAGTTTGGATTTTTTCACAGCGGGATGGATGGCGAAGAGACACTGGCAACTCAGGGGCAGTCCTTTAATTTTGCAACTTTTACCACTCAGCCTATCCTCCCAAATGTGGGTCCTGGGAATGCTTTCCTTGTGACTCTGTGAAAGGACATTGTTTCCACCAGCAACAGGGTCAAAGGGACATGTTGAGGATTTTGAATTGACAGGACTTGGTTTCAAGTTTTTCTGAGGGCAGGAAAATGCTGAGGGAAAGAGGAAAAAAAAGTTAAAGGAGCCAGAGTGTAGGGAGAAAAGGACTGCTGTGCTGCATATGCAGAGTTGGAAATGCCCATTGCAAAAGTACAGGGTGTGGCTGGCTCAGTGGATTGAGCACCAGCCTGTGCACCAAAGGGTCACTGGTTTGATTCCCAGTCAGAGCACATACCTGGGTTGCAGGCCAGTTCCCCAGTAGTGGGCATGTGAGAGGCAACCACACATTGATGTTTCTCTTTCTCCCTCTTTTCCCCTCTATCTAAAAATAAATAAAATATTAAAAAAAAAGCACAGGAATGTGTTCCAACTAGGCATATGCAGTTGAGAACTGACACATTTAGACATAACTGAACCCAAGTGAGTAGAAGAGGTCACCAGGGATGAGAAGATGAACGAGGACAGATCAATGGGGCATGTACTGTTTAACATGCTGGAGGAGGAAGGGGAAGCTATGAAGAGAACCTAGAGGTAATGTCAAAGAGGAAGAGGGCAAACTAAGAAGTGTTGGGGTCCGCTCTACCTGGTTTCAGGAGCTATAACCCGCCCCCCCCCCCCCCACCGCCTAAGGCTGAGTAAGAGACCTCCGGACCAGGAGACACTAAGGAGACAAGCTTATCTCCCTGGCAGAAGCGCTGCTTCTGCTCCTTGCCTGGCCCCCAGTGCTTGATCAGTTAGCCAATGATGGGTGAGATTCCCCAAGGGGGGAATCACCTAAGACAGGCATGATTGCGTGGAGGCCCCAGGGAAGGACTTGGGGGGCTGGGGAAAAAGGGGGTGATCGCCCTCACCCCTTGGCTTTGACAAAGCCTGAGTCCTCATTCTGCCTGCGAGACATCCAAATCCCTACTGCCTTTGTCTCCTCTGCCCGACTCAAGCCTGTGACAATAACAAGGGGCGGTACAATCCGCACTGGGGACTGGGGACTTCCCGGGATGATCACACCTGAAAAAGAAATATGTAAATTCCTGTGAAACCTGCTTGCTGAGGATGCTTTTAATTAGATTATGAAGGCCTGGGCAGGAAATGAATTTAGCTCCTCAAGTTCTGTAGTTTTTTTAGGTGATAAGACCCCAACTCAGTGAGAGCCCTTTTTAGTTCTTTGAATATTATCTGTTGTTTGATCCTTACTGCCTGACAGTGATTGATGAACTTTACCTGTATTCCTGTGCAAACTGAAACCCAATAAAAACCCTGTGAAGGGAAGGATTGGGGTGCTCTCCTTTGAGAGAGTGGCCAGGCCGCTCTGAGGCACCCTCCCTTTGAGAGGTTAGCCAGGCCATCCCTTTTCCTCCATACAGGACTCGGTAGTCCGTGTGAATGTCTCATCAAAGAAGCATCCTGGAAGCCAATGGTGGAGAAAGCCCCAGAAACAAAAAAGTGCATTCAAACTTCTGGCCAAAATGGACACATAGGTAGACACATTGTGCCTCCTCGCATAACCAAAAGAAGGACAACAATTTTAAAACAAAAAGCAACCAGAACTGACAGAAAATCGAACTGTATGGAAGTCTGACAACCAAGGAGTTAAAGAAGAAATATTCATCCAGACCAGTAGGAGGCATAGAGTTCGGCAGCCAGGCGGAGAGGACTTGCGGCAAAGCTGTGGCTGGCCAACCCAGCAAGGTGGCAGATTGTGGAGTGGGGCATGCAAGGCTGCAGCTGGCCGGTAAGGTAGCAGCTGGTGGACTGGGTGGTCCCACATTTGTGTGCAGATAAACCAGGCAAAACAAAGGGGGAGTGGGACGGACCGCACAACCCAGGGTCCCAGCATGGGGAAATAAAGCCTCAAGCCACTGATTGAAAACACATGTGGGGAGACCCGCACAACCCTCTAGGACCCTGTACTGTGTGGGTCCTAGAACATACACAAACCCACCCACACAGGAATCAGCACCAGAAGGGCCTAATTTGCTTGGGGGAAGCAGGGGAAGTGACTGAAATGTGGTAGAGAGTGGAGCAAGTGCCATTGTCCCCTCTTAGACCCCTGCCCCACATGCAGCATCACAACCCAGTGTTGTGGGTTACCCTGTCCTGGCGAACACCTAAGTCTCTGCCCCTCCCTATGTAACAGACACACGGAGACCAAAAAAAAAAAAATGCCCAAATGAAAGTACAGATCAAAGCTCCAGAAAAAATACAACTAAATGATGAAGAGGTAGCCAACCTATCAGATGCACAGTTAAAAACACTGGTAATCAGGATGCTCACAGAATTGGTTGAATTTGGTCACAAATTCGATGAAAAAGTGAAGGTTACGCTAAGTGAAATAAAAGAAAATGTACAGGGAATCAATAGTGATGGGAAGAAAACTCAGACTCAAATCAATGGTGTGGACCAGAAGGAGAAAGAAACACCCAACCAGAAAAGAATGAAGAAACAAGAATTCAAAAAAATGAGGAGGGGCTTAGAAACCTCCAGGACATCTCGAAATATTCCAACATCTGAATTATAGGGGTATTAGAAGGAGAAGAGGAAGAGCAACAAATGGAAAAGTTATTTGAAAAAATAATGAAGGAGAACTTCCCCATTCTGGCAAAGGAAATAGACTCCCAGGAAGTCCAGGAAGCTCAGAGAGTCCCAAAGAAATTGGACCCAAAGAGGAACACACCAAGGCACATCATAATTGCATTAGCCAAGATTAAAGATAAGGAGAGAATCCTAGAAGCAGCAAGAGAAAAGGAGACAGTTACCTACAAAGGAGTTCCCGTAAGACTAGCAGCTGATTTTTCAAAAGAGACCTTGCAGGTAAGAAGGGGCTGGAAAGAAGTATTCCAAGTCATGAAAGACAAGAACCTACATCCAAGATTGCTCTATCCAGCAAAGTTTTCATTTAGAATGGAAGGGCAGATAAAGTGTTTCTCAGATAAGGTCAAGTTAAAGGAGTTCATCATCCCCAAGCCCTTATTTTATGAAATGTTAAAGGAACTTATCTAAGAAAAAGAGATAAAAAACATATACAGTAAAATGACAGCAAACTCACAATTATTAACAACCACACCTAAAGCAAAACCAAAAGAAACTAAGCAAACAACTAGAACAGGAATAGAACCACAGAAATGGAGGGTTAGCAACAGAGGAGTGGGAGAAGAGAGAGGGAAAAGGTACAGAGAATAAGTAGCATAGATTGTAGATAGAAAATAGACAGGGGGAGGGTAAGAATAATATGGGAAATGCAGAAGCTAAAGAACTTATATGTATAACACATGGACAAGAACTAAAGGGGGGAATGTGGGTGGGAGGGGGTGTGCAGGGTGGAGGGGAGTGAAGGGAAGAAAATGGGACAACTGTAGTAGCATAATCAGTAAAATATATTAAAAAAAGAAAAGAAAAAGGAAGAAGTGCAATCCTGGCTGGTGTGGCTCAGTGGATTGAGTGCGGGCCTGTGAACCAAAGAGTTGCTGGTTCGATTCCCAATCAGGGCACAGGCCTGGGTTGCTGGGCCAGATCCCCAGCAGGGAGCCTGCGAGAGGCAGCCACACATTGATGTTTCCCTTTCCCTTCTTTAAAAATAAATCAATTAAATGACTAAAAGGATATCGCAAGGTAGTAGGAAATTACAAGAGAAAGCAGCTGCCTAGGTCTCAGGACTTCGAGGAACATCTGCAAGGGGCAATGCCAGCAGAAATAAATTCAGTTCCTGCAGATATTTAAATCAATACACACAGAGAAAAAGTGGAATGGACCCTCAGCAAAATACCAGAATATTCTGTGCTTTCAGTATCTTGCACACATCACAAGCAGTGGCACTCCAGGTGCTGTGCTGCACCCAAGGGGCACTGGAGGGAACAGGACAGACAAAATCCCAGTCCTCGTGGAGCTTTTTTCCTAGTAGTACATATGGGCAACAAACAAGCAAATAAACCAAGTGACTGCAGAGTGTGGTAAATTCTGTAAATGAAATAAACTAGAATGAGCCAGTAGAAACTGAAGGATTGCTTGAGATATATAGTATCAGTTTATCTTGCTGAAAAATTTCCAACTTTACACACAGATTTTATGTGCCATCATGGTGTATGATTTACCACATCTTGCCCGGTTAGAATTTTCTCCTGTTACATTTTGGACAACCCTGGCTGCTGAAGGTGCAAGTGGTGGGGGAGGGGTTGTGGGGGCAAGAATCCTGTGATATGCTTCCTGAGGCTACACTTTGGTTCCCTGGCTTGGAGCAGCAGGAACTGGTGGCAAAAATGGGTCACTAGGAAGCTGGAAGGGGAAGGAAGGTCTGTAGATCTCACTTTGTTGAAATGCACGTGTGGCTATTGTTTCTGTTGGAGCAGTACCCCTTCCTCACTTCTGATAACACCTCCTGCTCCAGCCACAGAAGGAATGCTCAATCCAAGGCCCTCCTGGTGCTTTTCGAATTGGGGGCATGGATACAAACTCAAGGATGAAGGTGCCTTTAATGTTCTGTGTGAAGAGGCTAACTGCAGAAAGCAAAATGAAGCCAAAATACCCAGAAGGGTGGAATAGGACGTGGAGAAAGAGAGTCATGCGGTTCCAGCCATCCCTGTAGCCAGGTCTGCCCCGCTGTGTCTTGCGGTTTGGTTATCTGAGCCTCTTCTTTCACCTAAGCTGATTCTGATTGAGGTTCTGACATTTGCAACTGAAGTGTCTTCATCATTATGATATAACTGAAGTTGCACAGAGCTGGATCGTATCACAGTTTAGTCCTGAAGTGGAGGTTATGCTGAGGTTATGTGAGGGGTCAAGGACCCCTCACAGTGGGCTTTAACATGTGCAGCACTACCAGTTAGAAGAGAGGGAACCCCATACTAACCTGGGGCAAAGATCCCTGCTGTGTTTGCCTTATTCGGAGGTCTTAGCTCCTCATGGCTCTCAGGGCCAAAATGGACTTTGGGGAATGGCTGCTTATTAGCTAGGATGAGCTAAGCTGCTGTGACAAAGAGACCCAAAAGATGTATACTAGCTCAAACACAGACATTTATTTCTCATTCACATAACAGATGGCAGCATGTGCTCTCAGTGGGTAGGTGGCTATCTCCCGTATGATGGTTCAGAGATCCAGGATCTAACCTGTGGCTCTACCATAGCCTAGTTCTCATCTATATCTTTCTAGCACAAAGGGAAAGATAATTCTCAGAAGCCTTGGCCAGTAGTGGCACAAGGCACAAGGCACTTCAGATCACATTCTACTGTTGAGAACTATTCTTATGACCATATTAAATTGCAAAGAATGTTGGGAAATGTAGTCCAGGCTTGCATCTTATTATAACTCCCATCGCTACAAAAGAGGAGGATAATTTTAGTGGGGAGAAAAGTTTGACTTTCTGAGAGGATTAAGTGGTAGGTACTCAGCTGCTTGGACTCTAATTCTAGACCAGGGTTTCTTAATTTTGATACTACTGACATTTTAGAGTGGATACTTTTTGGGGGGTGAGAAGGAGCTGCCGTGTGCATTGTAGGGATATTCAGAGAGTTGGCTCATGATCTATTCAGACAGATGAGCATCACAGAGTAGCCACTAGACATAAAAACTCTGGCCTCTGTCTACTTGATACCAGATGTACCCCTTAACCTACTTCCCTGGTCCCAGTGAAGAAATGAAAAATATCTCCAGTCATTGACAACTGTCCCTGGCACGCAAAATCACCCCTGACTGAGAGTCATTGCTCTAGACAACGAGGGCAATGGTTGAAATCTTCTGTCAGTTAGGGATGGAATACAGAGTGTGCTCTCGGTCACCAGTCACTTGGGAGGCTTGTGGTGTTGCAGCTAGTTTTTGCTCACAAGGTTGAGAGACAGCTTAACTAAGGTGTTGAAACTTGCAGTTTCAGAGACACCAGAGTGACGCAAACTCCAGCCCTCAGCCTCCCGAGTACATGACTCTGCAGAGGTTTGTCACAGCCAGAGTCTTGTGCTCAGAGATGCTCTGCCAAGTCTTTTCACTTCACTCAATGCAAAACTCAAACCCGTACTGGGTCATTTGCAAAGGACCAACCTTCTAAGGGATTTGGTGCCGATTTCCTGAAATTCATGAGAAATCAGATTTTTTGATCCCTTACCTACCACAAGCAATATTTGTGGGCACCTGGTGAATTCTTCTGCGTGGACATGATGAACTAGAGGGAAATGGGCTGTCCTGGGACAAACAGTGAGAAATCCTTGCAGCCTGGAGAAAACCAGGGGGATTACCGTCCAGCAAAACATTGGGATGCTAATAGTTTGCTTCATTTTGTGGAAACCCAATAGCTGTTTTGACTCTGTAAGAAAGTGGTTTTCTGGCTAGAACTGATGGCAATTTTTTCATATTCCATGAACATTTTTGGTATAAGCTTCAGGATTTGGGGGGTTGTCCCTGACAATGAACTCAATGAAACTCTAGGTTTCTGTTAGCTGCCAGGTAAAAGTCCAGCTGACTCTTGAACAATGCAGGTCTTAGGGCACTGACTCCCTATGCAATCAAAAATCCAAATGTAACTTTTGATTTTTCCAAAGCTTAACCACTAATAGCCTACTATTACCTGGAAGTCTTGCTGATAACACAGTCGATTAACATATATATTATATGCTTAAACATATTATATACTGTATTCTTACAGCAAAGTAAACTAGGGAAAATAAAATGTTAAGAAAATCATAAGGGCCCTGGTGTGATTCAGTGGATTGAATGCAGGTTTATGAACCAAAGGGTAGCTGGTTCAATTCCCAGTCAGGCCACATGCCTTGGTTGGGGGCTACATCCCCAGTAGGAGGCATGAGAGAGGCAACCACACATTGATGTTTCTCTCCCTCTCTTTTTCCCTCCCCTCCCCTCTCTCTAAAAATAAATAAGCAAAATTTAAAAAAAAATAAGGAAGAGAAAATACATTTATAGTACTGCACACATTTATTGAAGAAAATCTGTGTATAAGTGGACCCACATAGTTCATACCTGTGCTGTTCAAGGGTCAACTGTATTAGTTTCCTGATTCCCTGGGAATATGCAAGATTTTTTAACATTAAGTAAAATTAGTTACATAAGTCTTTTATTTGTATTAGAAAGTTACTTGATTGAAATGAAATACAAGGTCAGAAACCATAAAACTCAATTTGAAATCCTGCCGAGAAAAAAGGATAGAGAAATTTTCTGTGCTGCTGGAGTTGCAGGAAACCACAGACTCCTGTCAGATAGACTTGAGTGCAACTAGGGAAGTACTCCTGATTATGAGCCACATGGGTCTGGGTGAGCATTTGCTGTCTCATAGGCCCATGTATGCCATTCTCTCCCAGCATGCCCCAAAACATTAGATTCTTCACCAGTTGCTGTTTAGTCTGGAAGCAACAGTGAAAAATAGGATAACTAACTTGTGTTGCTGAGTTGTGGCTCTTGTGAGGCTCAGAAGCCTCTGTGGTCTGGCCTTTGCCTCCTTCTCGAGCTCCATCTGCTCCTGTGCCAGGTGACTCTGTCATCCAGAGCCCAGTACAAGGTCAGGAATGCACCAGGGATGCATCAGGCGCTGGCATTGTTTACATTTCTATCATCCCCAACTCCCAAAGCATGATGACTACTTTCCCAGGTTTCAGAATTCAGATCACATATTACAATTTCCAGAAAAGATTCCTGACTTTCACTGTGGCCTTTCAAGAACTGGCCGCTTGCTCCCCTGTGCCCTTGTGTCATCATTAGGCCTTTGTCACCCAGAACACTTTATAGCACTTTATTTCACAGGTTGTTTAAGGTGTCTGTGTCACTTCTCTTCTCAAGGCAGGGACAGGAGCTCCTTCCTCTCAGGAGCAGCAGGCCTAACACAGGATCTGGGGAATATTTTTCTTTTTTTCTTGTTCTTTTTAAAGTACAACTTCCATTTTATTTTTTTCCAGAGAACTTTTCTTCAGTTCTTAAGGGCTCCTTACGTGGGCTTTGGTGGAGGTCTAAGGGCAGCACCTGCAGGTCTGAATTGGGGGGCAGTGTTCGGTCCTTCAGGGCTTCACGAGCACGATCCCTGACCACTTTGCTGTGAATGACCCAACTCCCACAGTAATGCAGTTCCACATACAGCTTGGGAAGCACATAAGCATCCAAGACAATTGCTTCTGAAATGTCCCAGATGGCTGCGGCCTCTACTATGTTTCAAATGACGAACTTCTTAATGGACTTGTTCTTGGTCTGGTGCATCCAGTGCAACTGGTGCCATGAATAGGCTGCACATGGCCCCAACCTTTTCTGGCATGACCATTGTTCCTTCTTTTCTTTGTCGTCTTGGAAGCAAGGATCCGAAAAAAACTGGTGAATATTTTTTTCAATAAAAGTTTATTGAACAAAGAAATAAACAGTGATTTTACAGCAAATTCAGATGTTCTCATGTGGCTCTCCTTTTTAAAAATTGTGGTAAAATAAACCTACCATAAAATTTACTGTCTCAGTCATCAAGTACACAATTCAGTAGTGCTAAGAACAATCGTATCGTTGTGCAGCTGTCACTGTCCCTCATCTCCAGAGCTCTTTCATCTTGTAAACCCCGCACCCGTTAAACACTAACTTTCCACTCCCTTCCTCTCACCCTCCAGCTACAGGAGGCCACTATTCTACTTTCTATCTCTATTCTGTCAAATTCAGGACAGATCCATACTCTACATCCCTCACATGAGTGGAATCACACAGTATTTGTCTCTTTGTGACCAGCTTATTTCACTCAGCACAATGTCCTCCAGGTTTGTCCACATTGCAGCATGTGCCAGAATTTCCTTCCTCTTTAAGGCTGGATGATATTTCACAGTATGTATATATCACATTTTGTTTATCTACTCATCTGTTGATGGACACCTGGATTGCTCCCACCTTTTGGTTGTTATGAATACTGCTGCTGTAAACATGGGTATAAAACACCTGCTAGAGCCCCCACTGTCAATATTTGGGGTTTGTGCCCAGAAGTGAAATTGCTGGGCCATATGGTAACTCTGTGTTTATTAATTTTTTGAGGAATAGATGGACTAGTGCAGTCCAGCATTTTATACACATCATTTCGTTCAATGCTCGTGGTGGTTCTAGGAGGGAGGACAATTGTTATTCCTTTCTCCACAGATGAGGAAATAAAGGCAACGAGAGTCAACTTGCCCAGTTTCACAGAGCCAGCCAGTGGCAGAGCCAGGAGTAAATTCACAGTTAGCTTCCCAAATGCATGCTTTGGAGCCCTGTGCCATATCCGCTCTCTTCCAGAAGGGAGGTGGGCTCCTTTGCTCTGATGGATGAAGGCCCACACTGGACTGGGGAAGAGGAACTTTCTGAATAGGAGGATCAGCAGGGTTGTTGGCTGTGTCCAGCTGCACCCCAGCCCATCACTGGCAGGGATGCTCTGTAGTGAGGCTGTAACATGCTTCCCAGGGATACATATCCTAAGACACAATGGGCTTATGAGCTCATAGTCAAGTTTGGTTACAAATTCACTGATTCAAACTCTAAAAAACAACGTGGTTGCTGTGCATTCCTCTTAAGTAATATCTTAATGGGAGGTCCTTTCAATCTGGAGAAGACCTCTGATTTTTGAAATTCAACATCTTTTTTAGTGCTTCCAAGCATGAGGGAGGGAGTTGGCTCATAATCCTTTCAGTCATTCCAAAACAGAGCCTTCACCATCTATCACGTTAAAGATTGGGCAGCTGATGAAACTATCTGGAAAATGGTGGCTTGAAAACACAGAACTAGACACACCAGAGTGTCAGTAGACGCCAAACTTCCCTTGTGTTGGGAATTGCCCTGTCTGGTTTCAGAAGCTTTAACCCTCCATGGCTAAGGCTGAATAAGAGACCTTGGGACCATAAGCCACTAAGGATACAAAGCTTATCTCCCTGGAAGGGGCACCGCCTTGGCCCCCTTTTACTTCACCCTGCTTGGCCCTGGGCAGATGACAGGTTAGCCAATGATGGGTAAGATTCCTCAAGGGAAGGATGACCTACGACAGGCACAGGTGAGAAGGGGCACTCAGGGAAGGACTTGGGGGACTATAGAAAAAGGAGGTAATGGACCTTTGCCCTCGACTTTGACATAGCCTGAGTCCTCATTCTGTCTGCAAAAAGTCTCCTAATCTCTTGGTTGCCTTACTTCCCCTGCCTGACTTAAGCCTGAGACAAGGAGGGTGGTATAGCCGGTGCTGGAAAGGATGGGTTCCCTGGGGCAATCAGGCCTAAGAAAGAACACATAAAATCCTGTGAAACCTGCTTTGCTAAGAATGTCCTCAGTTTTCTGATATGGGTCCAAGCATAAAATGAGTTTGTTCCCCAAAGTTTTATGGCCCTTTAGCTAAATGACCCTGACTCAGAATAAGACCTCATAGTTCTTTCAATGTTATCCATTGTTTGATCCTTACTGCCTGACAATGACTGATGAGCTTTACCTGTATTCCTGTGCAAACTGAACCCAAAAAAAGCCCATTGAGGAAAAGGCTCTTGACCCTTCTCCTTTGAGAGATCGGCCACCTTTCCTCCCCAAGCAGATCATGTGTTGGTAGACTTATTTTCATCTGTGGCAGATGGGGTGGGGGGCACTCTGTGGGCTGAACCCCCGCCCCCAACACCCTTGCATACTAGTAGCCACCAGACATAAAAACCTGGGGCAGATGAAACAGGTGAGTGGTCAGATGGAGAGTTTGTTCATTGATGTGCCATCTCTGCTTCAAACATACAGCAGTGACAGAAAAAGTACTGAAATAAAAAATCCAAAATATTTAGATAGACTTGGAGGTAAGATGAATACTTGAAAGTAGAAAAGATCAAGCAGATATGTAAAGCAGGGGACTGCAGCCTTGGGTTTCCTGTGTGCTTGTCCAGAAGTTGGTAGAACTGGCTGGGAGTTTGAATCCTATGGGATAAAGGACTAAAAATGTTCCACACAAGGCTCACTGCTCGAAGTGAGGGGAAGAATAGGTCATGAAAGTAAGTTGGGAAAAATAAAACAACTACTGTTGATCATCACCCGGGGAAATGACATTTCATAAGCTGCAAGAGTAGGGAGGCAGAAAGACAGATGAGCATCACAGCCAAGTCACCAGTTGGCATAGTACTTGACTCTGTGAAACTCTAAAACCACCAAGGGGCAGGAGAGTCCCAAAATGTCATTGTAAGATTGTGGCTGAGCCAGGGGTCAGACAGAGCAGTGGCAAAACCACTACATAGAAAGGGGTGAGAGCAGTGTAAAAAAGAAAAAAAATTAAAAATAAAAACTTTCCACCCTGGTTGGTGTGGCTCAGTGAATTGAGTGGTGGCCTATGAACCAATGGGTCACCAGTTGGATTCCCAGTCAGGGCACATGCCTGGGTTGGGGGCCAGGTCCCCAGTAGGGGGCGTGTGAGAGGCAACCACACATTGATGTTTCTCCCCCTCTCCCTCTCCTTCCCCTCCTTTCTCTCTAAAAACAAATAAATGAAATCTTTAAAAAACTCTCCAAGAAAATAAAAATTAGTATGTGAATCCACTCCAAATTCACACTTCAAAACAGACTGAGGAAGACTTCAAAATAAGTATGCGTGCCATGCACAGAAAGACTGAAAAAGTAACTTCACTTTTAAAAAGAGCAAAAAAATTATTGAAAAAGCTGAATTATTGGAAAAGTCAGAAACAAAACAGGAACAGATGATCCTTAAAAGAAACAATTTAAAAATCTTCAAGTTTTGAAAATAAGAAAGTAGTCATTGAAATTTTTAAAATTACATATGGGATAAACTTGACGTTGGAGAGGCTCAGAGAGAAAATCAATGAATTGAAAGAGAAACAGTGGGAAAAATGGATAAGGAGACTAATTGCATCTACCTTTTGGAAAAAATCAGCATACTGTCCTGAGCCACATGGTCGTGGTCCTTGTGGATGACTCCCTCCTCAGACCACTGTTCGTCCACTGGAGGGGCGGGCCCAAAGATGCTTTGGGTCAGCATTTCTGCTTACTTCCTAGTGGAAGCTTCTCAGGGCTTAGGACCACTTCCCTTTCCACAGAACCATCTCCCTTGGATTCATGCTACAGTTTCTCGGGTAAACTGGGGCCTGCAGAAGGCATCAGGAAGTGCAGGCGTGCAACAGTGAGTCCACCAAGAGATGTGCCATCTCGGATCAGGTGCACCTTCCCATCAAGTGGGTCTAAGGAGACTGCTTACCCCACTTCTGATATTAAAAAAACAACAATGTATTTGTGGTGCCTTTTTAATCTTTTCCTAAGTCTTGTTGGTTTAGCAGTGTATCTAGAGTAGCCTATGAATCTTCTCTGTCCATGAGAGAAAAACCTCTAAATATATGAGCAGAAATAAGGTAACTTCTAGTTCTTTCCTGCTCATGGGTTCTACCTCATACCAAGAAGCATGGAGGAGGAGCATTTAGGATATTCTAGATTCCTCCTGGGTGTGGAAGTGTGGAAGCAGGCTTGAGTGCATGGATGAACTGTGTAATATAAGCAATATATAATGTATATAGAAAGTGGGTGCTCAGAAGATATTTTTACTAATAGAAACATATGCTTAAAAAGGTCTTAAGACCATTTCTCTAAACATCCCACTAACTAGTGGTTGTGCATACGTCATTGTGTTCAATATTGTTGTCTCTCATATTTCTCTTCCTCTAGCCTGACATGAAGCACATGATTGCACATGATGAAATCTACTTCTGACGACAACAGGGGCTGTGTGGAGCTGTGGGGCAGTCGTTAACTACGTCTTTAGGTCATTTCTTCTGTCATGTGCGTGTGCTAAGGACTGGAAGTTTATGTTTGGTAACTGGGAATTTTATATTTTCTACTTTCATCAAATTGTATCCAATAACTTTAATTTACTTTTCTCTTCTTTGTTTTTGCTCCTATTCTGAAAATGAATGCTTCCTGAAGCAATAAGATAATAAAATCTGTAAGATAGAATAACGCCCTTGACTTTATTATATTATAGTCTAATTCTGTTCACATTTTTGTTCGCTTTTCAACCCAGCAAAGGCTTAGCTACTATGATGACTACTTAAAAGTCTGTGGGCTTTAGCTCCATCTGTAACAGTACAGAGAGTTTTTCTGTAATGCCCACATTGTGTTCCTAAAAACCCGCCATGTAACATTGTGCCCTAAGAATCACAGGGCTTATGGGAAAACTGGGATTGGGTAACAGTGCTCAAAAATTTTGTCAGTGACATATAAGAATAGAGGCAGGAGCCGAAGAAAAATGGCAGCACAGTTTTATATTAAATGTTTAGGAAATTAATAAATGTTGCGATAAATGGTACTTTACCTTGAAAAAGCTTGCTTGTGGGAGTGAGCACTATAGCATTGCAGGTTTTGATTTTTCTTAAAGTGGTGGGGTGAGGTTATCTGAAACTGGGTGGAAAGTTGTAACATCAAGTATGGATGGACATGTATGTGCATATCTTGCACATTCCTGAATGGTGGTGTCGGGTGCAGCTTTTTTTATTCATCTCATGATTTTCATGGATGAAATCTCACGTAATCAAACTTAAAAGTTGCATTATGGCCAAACTGTTTTCTGAGACAGCAATTTTCGTGGCACAAATCTATGCTTTTAAAACAAGCATTGTAGAAGAATGGGCTGTATTTTAAATTTTGAAATGTTAATCAATTCTAGAATTTTCATTAATATCTTAATTAAAATTTTGATTCAATGTACCCAAAAAGATAATTTCATGAACAAATCATGTTATACCATTTAGGAGTTTAAGACACTAAAATAAAAATGTGATTATAGAATTTGAATGGTTACACACACACAAAAGTTCTGAATAGTGATTCAGGAATTCCTCATAAATTTCCCAGATTTTGTGCCCACATTAAAAAAAAATCATGACTAGCTTGATGTTGGAGAACAAAGAAGAAATAGGTAAAAATTTAGACTACTATGTTTTAGGACCAAACAAAACTTCAAGGCTTACTGTGAGATTAAAGGATATGTATTTATTCATCAGAATACATAGGTTTAGTTATTAGATTTGGAACATAATTTAATGTTAGAAACATGGTAATAGGTTAATGTGTGTGTATACTTTTTTCACTAAAAGATTATTTTTACACTTATTAAACTAAATATTATCATCTTAGTTTTAGCAAATACGTTTCTGATTTTACAGAAAGCTTGACTTTTCATGACTATGTATTAATAAGTAGCCCCCTTTTCCTTGGACTTATTCAATTTTACAAACATCTGGGAACACACCACAGGAGAGGGTTTCTCATACCAACACCGTTTTAGATCTTTCTTCTGCTGTGCATATGGCGATAGCTAAGCGATGAGGACACCCATAAGTTCATCTTCAGAGATGCACTGAGATACAAGTCGCAGCTGAGAGTTGTTGCACAGACTCCATGAGATTTCTCTCTGGTAAAAATCTTCAGAGGTCAAAGTGGACCTGAGTAATCACATCAGTGTTTGTACATTAATTGATAATCATAAGATTTTTCTTTATTGTCAATTTCCTATTAGTTACAAAGGTGTGTACTTTGGTGAAAAGATTTCCTCACAGTTTTTATACTGATAAAGTATTTTTCTGCGGCAATTACCTGATCTGATCTTTACAATTGTCCTCCAGTATGTGCGGGGACTGCAGTTGAAGACGCCCCAGTGGGAGCCCAACACCGTGGGTAGCACCAAGCCCTATATGTCCGTGTTCTCCTATACATACACACATATGATAAAGTTTAATTTATACAATGGACAGTTTCACAGATAAGAGATTTATTTTTACTGTAGATCTTAGCAACCTCAGCAAAAGATTTTAAAAAATCTTTTCTTATTAAGCTGAGAACTTCCACCATTTCACTTGAAGGAAGCACTTTATAACTTCTTTTTGGCATATTCAAATTGCCAACATCACTACTTTGTGCTTTGGAGCCACTGTTAAGTAAAATAAAGGCAACCTAAACACAAACACTGTGACACCATCACAGTCATCTGATCATTGAGATGGTTCCTAAGTGACCAGTGGTCAGGGAACGTATATGGTGTGGAGATGCTGGGCAAAGGGGTGATTCACCGCCTGGGTCGGGTGGAGCAGGACATATCAAGATTTACTCATAACAGCACGACATTTAAACCTTGTAAGTTATTTATTTCTGGAATTTTCCATTTAATATTTTCAGGTCGTGGTTGACTGTGGGTAACTGAAGACACAGAAAGCGAAACTATGGATAAGGGGGGCTGGGGGGGGGGGGAACCGCTGTAATAAAGTATCTACTTTGTTTGACAACGGTGCCACCTGCAGGACACTAGGGCTTCGTCCCATATTAGCCCCCTCTGGTGGCAACAAAAGATGAGCTGTGATTTAACACTTCACAGTTACTATGTTTATAGGGTTCCTCTCTGGTGTAAGCACTCAATGTAGAACACATTTAATGCTCTGAGTGAAGATTTTCTCATATATGACACATTCATAATGTGGTTTTCTTTAGTACACATCTTCTAATGTTTAAAAAAGATTTTGTAATTATGGAAACACATCCAAAATTCATGATATTCAGAGTTTTACCCTAGTTTGGACACTCTGATGGGAAGGATGAGACGATCTTCTGTTGACACACCTGCATCTGGTACACAGACAGCCTCTCTCTGTAGGAATTCTCTGAGTCTCTGGGAGGGATGATCTGGGATTGAGGCATTCCCGTGATCCCTACACTCATCCTGAAATCATCTATTCCAGTGTGAACTCTCTGACGATGCGTGAGAGGCGAGCTTTGGCTGAAAGCATTTCTTCATTGCTCACATTCAAAGGGTCCCTTGATGGTTTGAATTCTGTGATGTAGTATAAAGGTCTGTATTCTGCTTATTTTGTGTTGAAAAGATTCTTTGCAGAGTAAATTTCCTGATGTTGAATAAAATATGAATACAAGTATTTTCCACATTTATTACAGTCATAGGATTTGAAAAATTTGCTAGAATGACTCAGAGAATTCAGGAAAACATTTACTTATGCTTCCCAGTTTATGGTAAAGAATACAACTCAGGAACAGCCAAAAGGGTAGTGTGTGGGGTCAGTGAGGTGTGGGGAAGGGGTGCAGAGCTCCTAGCTCCATGCTGGGCACATCATCTTCCCAGCACTTCAATATCTTACTAATCCAAATGATCTCTGAATCTCTGTTGTTTAAGGTTTTTCTGGAGGCTTTGTTACTGTGAGATAATAGAAAAAAAATATATGGTCTCTGCTTGACACAGGGCTCCTAAACCCTTGTAACTTCCTAAGTGATGAGCATGCCAGGAGCATCTTTTGTTCTCATGAGGAGACTCTGGGTGGGCTCCTGGATGGGCTGGTCACTAGAAAGAACAATCCATGATTAGAAGCTTGGGATTTTCAGGCCCGCCTTCCACTTCTCCCCAGGGGGAATAGGGCTGGAAATGATTGACCATACTGGCAGGAGGAAGCTCCATGAAATCCTAATAGTAGGGGGTTCAGAGAGCTTCCAGGTCTGTAAACACAACCACAAACTAGGAGGGTGAGTCACCCCAACTTCACGGTGACAGGAGCTCCTGCGCTCGGGACCCTCCCAGATCTTGCCCTATGTACCTCCTCATCTATCTGCTCATCTGTGTCCTTTATCATAGCCTTTAACAAACTGGTAAATGTAAGTGATTGTTTCCCTGAGTTCTGTGAGCTGCTCTAGCAAGTTAATTTCACGTGGCGGGGTCTTCGGAACCTCTGAACCACAGCTGGTTGGTCAGAAGCGCAGGTGATGACGTGGGCTTGCGGTTGGCATCTGAAACACTGAGTGTGTGTGTTTGTAGGGAGCAGTCTCCTGGGACTGAGCCCTTACCCTTTGGGATCTGACAGTCTCTAGGAAGATAGTGTCAGAATTGCGTTAAAGTGCAAGATATCCAGCTAGAGCTGCAGAGAACTGCTTGGCGTGGAGAGAAACCCCCACACGTTTGGTGACCAAAGCGAGATATTTTTTGTGAGTAGTGAAGGTGTTGCACAGGAGAGAAAGGCATAATAGGGAAGAACTGGGGTTTTCCTTACACAGAAGGTAAACTATGAGTTTTTTCTTTACAATTACATAGGCACAATTGCCTAAACCTTTGATGACTGGTGATGAAGTCCATCTCCAGTCCCTCTAAACTCTCCAGAGGTGCTGAAAATTCCACACTTCTAATCACATGGTTGATCCCCCTGAAACTAGCCCCCCATCTTTAGGGGCTTTCCGAAAGTCATCCCATTAAGGTAAACTCAGGTGTTATAACAAATGTTACAGTCTATAGGGGGTTCCTCCCCACGTGTCTGGGTTCGTTTTGCCCGCCACCTGAGAAAAGATGTCTCAATACCAGAGATCAGTGAAAAGGAAAGGAATTTATTATTCATTTGAAATAACACAAACTAAAGTTCCCCACAAATGCACGCAGTCCTCCCAGCACTTTCCACGTGGCAAAAGGGAGCACTTCCAAAACCTCGTTATCCTGACTCTCACCCAAGCCTCATGGCCCCAACCAAGACAACAAAGCTGTGAGGTCCCCAAAAGAGAGACCCCCAATGGCTGCTGTGCCTCCGTTTAAATCCCAGTGCTAATCTTCCTCTGCAGCCTCATTTCCGGCTCCTCTCACAATTGGCCAAAGCTGCCCACATTCTGGGCAGGTGTTGTCCTGTGGTGTGGAGCCAATTATCTCCAAACTCTTCTGGACCCTATTACAAATCCCTATTTGGGGCTCCCCTCTTGGCTGCACCCTGTTACACAAACAGTGCCCTCTTCACCTTTATCACTCATAATACCCAAATATTGCAACAATCGATGCTCCCAGCCTCTTATTACTTAGGCAATTACAAAGGTTTCAGGGGCTCTGGCCAGGAGATAGGGATGAAACCCAATATATGTATTTCTTATTATACCTCAATACCACAGACATTGTTTCATTTAAGTCTATGTGGTGACCTCTGTCTACCAGCCCAGGCAAAGCAGCAGCATCCCCAGGGACGCAGGCAGCTCTGAGGGCGGGAAGGGAGCAGCCTGGCTGCGGGATGAGCAGGAAGGTGCTCTAGTTCTGGGCTGAATTTTTGTACTGGAAGTTGTAGTCACAAAGCCTGGAAATGAGGCCAAATTAAATCAATAACCACATTATTTGTATTCCCTATTCTTTCACTGGTTAGCAGCAGCAAGGATGGGAGCAAATCTTTACTTAGTGAACGTAAAAGGTTTGAACAAAGCTGCTCCTTTGAACACCGTTGATTTTTATTTGCTTCTTTTACTCTTTGAAGTTATCAGAGACATTTTCCCAGAATGTCCTATGCTTGACTTGGTAAAAAGATTTTTACAGACTTAAACATTTGTTTTTCTCTTAGATGAGCGATTGGCTAAACAATGATTCCAATGTACTTTAGTTCCCTAGCTTATAGACATTTTAAAAATACAAAATTGCATTTTAAACATTCTCTTTATTTTCTTACAAGTTTAGATATCTGATATATGAAAAATTACAAATATCTACATTCATTGCACACTATAAATATGTTGTTACTTCTTATACTCTTTATTTCTCTGATCCTCACAAGAAAAGTACATTAAGGATAGGACAGCATGATAAGACAGCTTAATCAAAGTTCAATATGAAAATATTTTGCTTTATTTTCCTTTAAACCTCATTGCATCTAGGATTCAGCATCATGCTTACTGTGTTATCATTCACTGGCAAGCCTGCTGGTCACCTGGCCACCCCTCATTTCCTGAAGACTTGCTCACAAACTCTCGACCCCAAGTCTTAGCTTCGTGTCCAGTAAAGTCAATATCTACAGTAAAGAAAAGCAGTCCCTGAATTTTTAAAGAAAAATGAAATAAATGAACCTGTGTGTAGTTTCTTAGGACCACTGTGACAACCCACTACAAACTTGGTGGCTTGAAACAACATAAATTTATTCTCCCACAGTTTTGGAGACCAGAAGTACAAAATTAGTTTCAGTGGGACCAGGTCAAGGCAGGGCACGCTCCCTCCAGAGGCCCCAGAGAAAGTCCATTCTTTGTCTCTTCTAGCTGCTGGTGGCTGTTGTCACTGCTTGGCTTATGACTGCGTCTCTCCCCCCTCTGCCTCCACAGTCATGTTACCTTCTCTTCTTTTCTGCCTTCCTCTTAGAAGGCATTTGTGATTGCATTTAAGGCCACCCAAATAATCCAGGATAATCTCCCCATTTCACAATCCTTATTATTCACATTTGAAAAATCCATGTCTGCCATCTAAAGTAACATTCACAGGTTCCAGAGATTAGGATATTTCTGGGGCCATTATTTAGTCTACTACACTGTGTATTGATTGAGTTGGTGTTAAAGCATCCACACAGGAATTTTTCCAAGTTACTTTAAAACATATCAAATTGACTGCAGGGTATGCCCTACAGACAGAAATAATTTTTTAACAAACCTTAAACTTTTCAATAATATATATTGTTTGTGGTAGAGTTATGGTGGTTCTGAGACTTGTTTATGTATTGTTTGATAAAGAAAATTAGTACTTATATTGGTAGCATTGAGAATTTGGGTTTTCAACATGGGTCAATAGAAATACAGATCTAAGACTGATGCATTAAGTAAACATCTTGTTGTCCTGAATTTCAATTGGAAGCATCAGTTTGAACTATAGCTCTGTTTGGAAAAGGCCTAGAAATACCACTATTCATGAGTGATAAACACCTCTAGCACTTAGACTGTGGTCTCTAAATACAATTTCCACTAAAAAGGACCAAGGGCTCCTTGAAGAAATGGTCAAACCCAGGTCTGGAGAAGAAACTGTGCAAATGAGCCTGGTACACTTATTTCAGAAACAAAGAAATATCAGAGATAACCAGTTATGTAATGGGCTCAGGAACCAACTTAAAAAGACTTCCATAGGTTGAAGATGGGACAATTTGAGCATTAGTAAGAATAACTGCAATAAATTGGAAACACATTACATAGTTTAAATGCATGAACCCACATGACACTTAAGAGGCAAACAAGCTTGAAGTATCCAATACACTCTTTGCTGCCACTCACTGCCGTCATTCTTTCTCGAGTCCTTCTCGGACACTGGTTTGGTGCCGAGATGAGCATATCTGCATTAGCTGAGTCTGGTGGAACAAATGCCCAGTTGTATGACCTTGCATTGGTAGTTGTTGCTCTGCCACTGCTCACTCTTTGAAATCTGTCATTAAAGAGAAATGTCAAGCACAAAAGGGGATAATTCTTAGAACATTTAGTTGTAAATAGATGGTTGGCCAGAGCCCAGGGTTTGAGCCAAGGTTGTAAATGTGAATGATATCTGTGCAAAGTCTCTTAACCTGACTTAAAGCTGATTTCCTAACTTTGTAAATTATTAAGCACTAAGTCACAGCCAAATAATCTTATTTCTAGTTTTAAGTTATTTACAAAATAGCTTCTTTTTGCAAAAACCTGTTAAACTCATACTTTATGCCATAATAACTGCAGATTTATGTACCTGCTAAAGGTATCCTTTTGTCTGTTGTGGATTATAGAAATAAAAAAGGTCATTTTGTTAGGAAATAAAAGCAAGTAAACTAAATAAGCAAAAACCTCATTGGTTACTTTTGGAGTACCCTAGGGAACAAACTTACTTTGAAAGTCACTAAGTAAAGGCATAAATCACACATTTGTCACTTTCCTATATATACTGTAATATATATTACCCAGGGTATATATATATATATATACCCAGGGTAGCCCAATATTTGATGACAGGGAGTTTATAAACAATTTGTTTTAAAACATTTTACTTATTTATTTTTAGAGAGAGGGAAAAGGAGGGAGAAGGAGAGGGAGTGAATCATCAACTAGCTGCCTCTTGCACATCCCCAACCAGGGACTTGGCCCACAACCCAGGCATGTGCCCTGATCAGAAATTGAACCAGCAACACCTTGGTTCACAGGCTGGCACTCAATCCACTGAGCCACACCAGCCAGGGCAATAATTATATTAATAAATGAAGAAGGAATTACAGATTTAGAATATTACTATTTTGTAACCCTTCAGAATGAATAGATTTATGTAATGATCATCAATGATTGCTTACATCACAAAAAGAAATCCAAACATCATGTGCCTCCTAATAGAACAGAAGTCTCCTATGAAGTATTTTTGCCAAAAAATTGAACTTCAGTGGGACCCAGTTTCTTGTGCTATCAGTGTGTAGGGAACACATGGGGTGGAAGAGCATGTAAGATATCACCCCAGTTACCCAGCAAAGTCTGGATTGTGAGAAATGCTACAGGACAAAAAAAGTAGCTTCTCCAAGAAACACACTGAAAGAAATAAAAGAGAAATGTCAAAGGAGTTTATAGAATGCAAAAGAGATAAGTGACATGGCAATTAACCTCAAAGTATTCAACCTTCCTGGATCCTAACTCAAATAAAGCAGACTGTAAAAAATGCAAAAATTTACACCAAGCAGGAAAATTTAAACATTCAATTTTTGCTATTAAAAACTAGTTTTAAAAAAATGCAAGAAAGATGTGTCACTATGTTTAAAAAACATCTCTATCTTTAGACATGTATACTGAAATGGTTACGGGTAGAATAACATTACGCTGAGATTTACTTCACAATAACGGACATGTGTGGGTGGTGGAAGTGTGCTGGGAGGTACAGTGGAAACGAGATGGGATGACTGTTAAAGCAGGTCGTCAGGTACTCGATTCATTTGCAGAACAACAAGAAGGCTGCTGCAACCTTCTTGGAAGGAGATGATGGGAGCTCCTATAATGGGGGCCAACACGGCTACCCGAAAAAACCCAGTCAACAGTTCCCTTCATCCCTGGAAGCCAAGCTCCCGAAAGTAGCTCAGTTGCTGTTCCCGAGTGCGTCGCCTTCCGCTCAGCTCGCAGTGGCCGCCTTTCCTCCCGGCCCGCTAGGGCGCCTGCAGGGACTAGGAGACCCGCTGGGCGGAGTCACAAAAAACGCGCCCGAGCGCCCAGGCTGCAGCTTGCAGTTCTAGAGTGCTGGAGCTTGTCTTCCTGGGCCTGTGGTCTCACGCCTAGGGCTGCAGAGCTGTCAGTTCTGAAGACTCCGGAGTCAGTTGCGTGAAGGGTAGCTCTTGTACCTAAGACCTTTTTGAACGAGGTTTAGGTCCGAACCCCTCCTGCCGGACGTGAGCTGGGTCCCTTGGCTGTTCTCACCCATCCAGACTGTGCGCTGCCTCTGGGGAGAGCCGGTAGGGTGTCACCCTGCCACGTGGGGCGACTGGCAGCCCCTCGGAGGCAGAGGTAGTTGAGCATTGATGAGAAGTGGGGGCTACAAAGAGTTTCATAGTTAAGAGTGAAAAGAGGACTCACTTCCGAGCAGCTACCTTTCCTGCAATCTTGGAGTGAGCGACTAAAGTTAGGGAGCAGAGAGGGATGTCGGCGTGAAATGCGAGTTAGGAACACTGTGCTAACTTGACTGTGTTATAGGGCTTGTTAGGAACATAGTGCTAACTTGAGTCCGCGTTGCCTCGGGCAAGACTGGAAAACGAGTACGTGAACCCCGGTGACTCCAGAAAGGGAAACTATCTTCTCTGAATCCGCTCAGAGTGCTCTCAAAAGTAAGCCCATTCCTCGCCTACTGCCTGCTTCCACTCTGAAGGGAGGCAAGCATGGTAGGCGCACAGGCGTGGGGTGGGCGACAGAGGGCGTCATTGCTCGTCCAGACTTCTTTCCGCAGCCTTGACCGCTGGCTTCCTGAACAAACTTCACCTCCCTTCCCTTCCGAAACCGGATTTCTGGTGATGTACCCTTTCCTTTCATGCATCAAAGCCTCTGACTCTAAACCCCTAACCGGTTGTGTAGATGCAGAGCCGGCCAACTTGTTCTATGAAGGGTTAATACTAAACATTTTAGGCTTATCGGTCTTTTTTTATGGTCCACAACTTTGCCGTTATAGCAGGAAAGCAGCCATAGACAATGAACAAATGAGTGTGATTGTATTTCAATTAAACTTGGATACTGACATTTGAATTTCATGTGCCAGGAAAGAATCTTTTAATTATTTTAATAATTTCAATCTAATATATTATACTCCGGTGTAAAGTATAATGCTCAGAATGAATACAGTATTCCTGGTATAGCTTTTGTACAGGAGTGAGATAATTAGTTTTCAGCCTCTGGGTATACCTCTGATTTGGGATGACCTGAGATTTTTCTTTAGGAAAACATCTACACTGTATGCTTGAAACAACTTTGTTTTGCTTCCTATATTCTCTATTTATAAGCCAGAACGTTCCCTGAATTCTCGGAGGAGAAAGTCTACACAAGAAAGGGCTCTTTGGGGAGAGGCAATATATCATGGGCCCTGAGCATCCCTACATGTTTGTTCTGGGTATGTCAAGAATGCAAGGTCTTAACCATTCTTTACCTAGGCCATTTCTCAGGCTTGTGTTTACAGCAAGGAAACATGGAAGGCAGTCTCCTTGGAACGTAGACTATGCTTGCTTACTATTCAATACAAAACTAGTGATTCCTTCAGGCTCAGGGCTGCCTTCCTGTAATGCAGCACTCTGTGCTGGGATCTGTCTGGGCCCACCTGTCACCCTCTTGTTGGGGGTCGAGGGGTGGAGTGGGCTAGGGTAATCGGCTTATATGTAAAGCCTGGATACTGCTTTTGTCATGAGAAATAAAAGTTCTTTGGCTAACACCCAGGAGTCTCAGGTCTTCTGTCAGCATCCATGAAATACTAATAGGACAGTTTATCTTTTGTCAGGTGAAATCCAAAACCTCTTAACCCTTTACAATTTGATACACATATGTGAAATATTTTTTCTGAGAGTACAATTTTTATTTTGCAAAAGTTCCTGAAGACATGCACTACTATAACACTTACTGAGGGCACTGTGCTTGGTATAGGTGATACAGAAATGACTATGACATTGCAGGGGCACATTCTCCAGTAGGAAAGGCAGTCAGCCTTAATTCCTCTCTCACACTCCAGTCCAGTTCATTAGCAAGTCCTATGGACTCCACCTTCACAATATATCCAGCATTGGGTCACTTTCAGCACCACTGTTTCTGTAAATCCCTGAAATCACTTCCTAACTGGTTTCTCTGCTTCTGCCCTTGTACCATTTTGAGCACTAGACTCACTGGGGAGTTGAAATACTGATATCTAGGCCCCAACCCAAATGAAATACTGTATTTTGTTGTGTATAACATGCACCCACATTTTTAGCCCAAACTTTCAGGAAAAAAATCTTTCATTTTAATTTGTAAATTCAATTATTTATTTATACTTAGAAACAAAACTGATTATCATATTCCAAGGTATTATTTTGCATATAGATATCATTATTGCTTTCTAGAGTTACACTTTTAATGCATAAGCATAAATAAAAGAATTAAAAACATATAGATATGGAATTAGCACTACTCATATATAATGTACATCCTTCTCCCTCAAAAATTTGGGCAAAAAACTGCACATTACACATGGAAAAATATGGTAATTCAACATTCCTAGAGGCGGGGCCCTAGGCATTGGTACTTTTAACAGCTTCCCAGCTCATTCTAATGTATACCTAAGAGTAATATCCACTGCTGTTGACAATGACCAGATAGATATGACGAGTTTTAAGCACACTGTGACTTGTATGGCTACATGTAGTGGTACTAGTTAGAAGTTTTCAGATTACTTCAGCAAAGATGTGCAAAATACATTGAAAAGGTAAGATTAGGGGCAGGGTGAACATTTACCTGCCTACAAAATAATCTAAACAAGAGCTGGTTAAAAGCCAGAAGTGAAGTAGTGGCAATGGGGATAATAAGCATAGTGAAATATAGAGCCATGAGGAAAATAACAGAAATAAGAGGACTAAGCAGACTACATTTGCAGGCACATATGCAAGTGAATTCGTACCAGCAGGTACAAAGAATGAAATCTAATGGCCTTTGAGTTTTAAAGACCAACAAGAAGTTTAGCAAGCAAATGAACAAAAAAACCCCCAAAACCCCCAAAACACCTCTTTGTATTTCAATTTGCATAAAACAGATTTTCAAATTTAGATCAGAAACCTGCTTAAGGAGTATGATGGTGATGCAGACACTGGCCTGCAGTGTCCACATCATTATGGATGAAATGAGACATTCACACAAACTACTGAGCCTGGAGGAGGAAAAGGGACAGCATGGCTTTTCTTTCAAGTGGAGCAAAAGCTGTGGCCTGCACCATGACAGGCCTTTATTTCTATCTCTCAGCACATTACATGATGGTCTTCATTTACTATGCACAGGTTTGCTTTAGGTGGTTACCTTTTACAGAAAACAAGGGAGCCAATGCTGCTAATCACATCACAGAAGAGGGATATTTGCAAATGAAAAGGCAAAAGTGGTTGAACCACTTACACTCATCTTTGGAAGGTTTAGCATGGATTTTAGGAAGTTACTTTGCAGTAAATGTCCTCAATTCAGGGTGAGGGAGTTTTAGCAAAAAGCAAGACTCATAGCAGGCTAGGCACATTGCAGGCCTGATTCCCCATGGGAGAACCTATCCATGGGCGTGGGTCCTGTGCATCTCCGAGTGGGAGCTGGGCCCATGCCACACAGAACTGTCTCCTACAGATGGGAAAGAAGTGTGATTAGCTTATAACAGTAAATTATCAAGACATGTAACAGTTAAAGCACAGCATAGTAGGCATCATACATTTAGCGCTGCTCTTTACCTGCTCGCCAGATCAACTGATGATCTTCCTCCTCTGTAAAATTTTGTAATGGCCTCAGCACAGACCTTTTGTCGTTAAGTTTGCTGCTTTCTGGTACACTTAACACTTCTATTCTCTCCTATTTAGTTGAATATTTAACAAGACTTAGTTGTTGGCTCCTAAAAGTTTCTCCCAGTATGTAATTATCTCTCACTACATAATTAGGGATTAGACAAGTAGGGCTGTCTTTATGAAAACTAAATTGAATGCTTGGAAAGTCTCAAAGGTTACTTGCTAATCATACCCCTGTAGCAATGAACATGCCTAGTGCCCAGATATTGGTTTCTAAACAGATGCTTATTAAAGAGAGCCAGGAATGCCTGGAGAAATGGCTCATGTCTGAGGCATTGAAAGTACAAGGTGAACCTGAGGTATCTTCTGTCAGAAGGCAATTAAGTGCCCAAAGACTGCAGAGGGAATGTCGAAGGACTTAACTACCTGAAGGGTTCCAACTGCCAATGTCGGGATGATTTGAGCATTGGAAACAATGATCATAATTTATCATAACACACTGAATAATTTGTCACCACTGCTGATTCCTTACTCTGACAATTCATAACTTAAGGAATTGAGCCTGATCCTGCCAAGTGTATTGTAGATGATGGAGAAACTATTCCTTACGGAAGCATGCCAGTCAACAAATGTAGAATGATAGAATTAGAAAATCACCATTTTGCAAATCTGGAGGAGATAATTGATTCAGACAAGAATGATTATCAGTGGATACCAAAACCACCAGGTGAATGTTGTGGGTAAATAGGCTCCCTGTATGCTGCCAAGGTTTCAGTCACAGATTCTCTAATTGCAACAGAAAAACACACCTTTGTGTTGGGAAGCTAGGGTGGTGATCACCTCAACAGAGTGATCTGATTTTGCACTGCTGACAGTGAGCCAACCATGTAAAACTTTTGATATGATGCAATATGACATACATCTGTGAAGTGTTAATGCTAAAATGTATAATCTGAATATATAGACTTTGGCCCTAACTGCTAATTTACAGAAAGTACAGGAACAAGATAAACAAACCAGTGATCTGTTAACTGATTTGAAAAACAAACTGCAAACAATCAGTTAAATCCTGAATGTGAGATATTCTACAACTGACCTGCTCTATTTAAGACAAACAAACAAAAAAACTCTGAGGAAAAAATAAAAAAGTTGGGAGACTTTTAGATAGATGAAACAGACATAACAATCAAGTAAAGTGTGGAATTTGGCTGGATTAACAGGAAACATTTAAATATGGGCTAAGCATTAGATATTAGGGAATTACTATTCATTTTTTGAGGTATGTAAAGGTATTGTGGTTATGTAAAAAGACTCTATTTTTTATGAGATGCATGCTTAAGGGTGAAATATCATGTCTTTGCTTTCCAACTGTTCAGAAAAATATGGCAAAATGTGAATTTTCAAATCCAAGTGGCAAATATAGTTTATTATTCTTTACCTTTCTTTATATTTGAACATCTTCATAATAAAAAGTTGTGGGAAATAAAAAACTTGAACTATACTTGGGCCAGGCATCTGTAAAAGTGGAAAAAGTACACAAAGGTCTAGGATTCTTCACTATTATTATTGTATTATTTTATAAGAGCATCAATTGCTTCAGTGTATCAGTGGAAGACCTTATAAATGCATTATTTACATAAAACACAAAAAAGCAGGAAATACAAATTAATGCAAAGGAAGACAATACAGACTATAATACTCCGCACATTCATTCCAAGAGGAAAAAGTGTAATGTAAGGTATGAAGTTCCATCTTAAGTACAATGGTTATTTTTTAACCTAATAACTATGGCATAAGCATAATTTGAGTATAATGCAACCTAGGACAATCTGTACTTTGTGAACAGTGATCCCATGACATCAAGGTTAATGAAGGTGAGGACAAGGGAAAGCAACAACTTCTTGAAGAAAACACTCAACAAGAAAGCTTTCAAGATGTCTTTCCTTCAGCAACTCTTTGTAGAATGTTTATATAAAGTCACATCCACATGAAGCCACATGGTCAACACATGTTTAAATTGGTATTTTTGGTGGCAGAATTTATATAGACTTTTCCTCTTCTAGTTCAAGAAAATTTCCTGTAAAAAGAAGTCCCACGATTTCTTAGGAATATCCCCACTGTTAATATCTGGGGATTCTGGTTTTTCATTAAGTAGTTCCAATGAACTAATCAATGACCAGTATTTGGTAAATATTTCTTTGCAGGTATGTACAAAATATTCTACCAATTTCACTCCATTTCAGTTAATTCTACCTTATCACTCAACTTATTTATTCATTAATTCAACATATATTGACCACCTGCTATATATGCAAGGCACTGAAGAAACCGGAGTGATATGAAACCTCAACTCTTGGAATATGGTCTTATATTCTGAAAGTGGGATGCTGTGGATATTAAATGCAATAGTATTTTTACTTATTTCTACTTGCATTTCTGCCAGTTTTCCTTTTATGCTGTTTAGGATTATGACAAACTCAGTTATTACTGTTTAATGATTACCACACCAATGACAGTTTCTGTATCCATGCTTTTTCCAATGAATTTTTTTTCTGGTGAAAAAAATTGGTTTCTTCTTACAGAAACAGGATGAATTATGCTTTGTATCCCATCAGTTACTCATTTATTTTTAGGTAAACCAAGTCCAATAACATTTCATGTTATAAGTTACCTATGTATTCTTTCCTCTCTTCACCTTGATTTTCTTCCCTGACCCACTTTCTGCACTGAAATCATATCTATTTTTCATTACTTTTTTCTCACACTATTTAAATATTTTTATTACTCCTTAGGATCTACAGGGTCAAATTTGGCAACCCATTTTAGGTTTTCTATACTCATTCATTCACAACACACTTGTTATAGTTAAGCTCATGTCCTTACTTTCATTATGTCCTAATTTTTCATTAATGTAGAAAGCTTTTATAGCACTACAGGAAGCCTGGGAAGGATCAATTAGGAAGTTTGGGCCCTGAGCACAGTAGGCACTCAAGAAATATGTGTTTCAATGGAAGAAATGGACTTTCTACAGTAAAACAGTATCGGGAACCTTAAGTTATACATCTCAGTGTCAGGTGAAAAAAATGAAAACTGTATTATTATTTTTTCCTACAGGATGACAGATATCAAAACCTAGTGAAACTAATGTAATAAAAAGTAATAAAAATATAATAAAAATAAATAAATAAATAATAGGAAAAAACTAATGAAACTAAGACTGTTCTAAAAATTAATTTAAGCGTGGGTGTTTAATTTTTGCCCATTTCACTAAATTTGTACATGTCTAAGGGTTATGTACACATTAGTTTGTCTATCCAAACATCATCTTTCATTAAGGTTTTCCTCCTTGAACATTTCAGTATTTAAAACAAAGTATAATTAAACAGTGGCCACATAGAAACCTTTAAGATACTTTCAATTTTTCTCAAACCTACTAGCGCCACATAGCAGTTATGGCATATGAAAAGGGAGGTGAAAAGTGGGAGGAACCCTTTACATATTTAAGGCTTTGAAGCTGGGAAGAAGTAAAAGCCCAAAAGTAGCTTTTCTATCTCCCCAGGATTACTTTTTACTTGATGGAAGCTTTCACAAGTTACATTCATAAGGCCTCACAGAGTACTTGAAATACAGTAAGAGTTGGTGAGTTACAGGTTTCTGAGTACTCTTTTCACAGGGTTTCTTTCTGGAATAAACCAAATAAGGGTTAAACAGTGAATGTTCTCAAATTTCACATTAAATTTAAATAAATTATATCCACATTATGAATTTGGCTACTTCTGTTCAGTGGTATCTGACATACAAGCATATTGCACTTCTTCTGATAATGTGTTAACACTCAGAGTACAGAATAAAATTTAAATGATTAAGTTGTAACACCTAATAGTCTTGTGCATCCATTAATTACGATGTTTGGCACCTGTATGAACACGCTGATGCTGAATAAGGTTTGTACTCTGAGTGAAAGTTTTACCACAGATACGGCATGCATAGGGCTTCTCTCCTGTGTGAATTCTCTGGTGTTGAATAAGGCATGTTCTCTGGCTAAAATCTTTATCACATTCATTACATTTATAAGGTCTTTCTCCAGTATGAGTTCTCTGATGCTGATTAAGTGATGAGGAATAAATAAAAGCTTTCCCACATTCATTACATTTATAGGGTTTCTCTCCAGTATGAATTCTTTGATGTTGAGTAAGATTTGCACCCTGTCTATATGCCTTCCCACATACATTGCATTTAAAGGGTTTTTCTCCATTATGAATCCTCTGATGTTGAGTAAGGTGTACACTCTGGCTGAATGCTTTTCCACACACACTGCATTTATATGGTTTCTCACCAGTATGTGTTCTATGATGTTGAGTAAGATTTGCACTCTGGCTAAAGGCTTTCCCACATATTTTACATATGTAGGATTTCTCTCCAGTGTGAGTAGTTTGATGCTGAATAAGAGTTGAAGAATGAGCAAAGGCTTTTCCACATTCATTACATTTGTAACACTTCTCTCCAGAATGAATTCTCTGATGTCGAATAAGGTACGTACTCTGACTAAATACCTTCCAACACTCATTGCATTTATATGGTTTCTTTCCAGTATGTATTTTTTGATGTTGAAGAAGGTGTGTACTCTGACTGAAAGTTTTCCCACACTCGTTGCATATATAAGGTTTTTCTCCAGTATGAACTCTCTGGTGATTGATCAGTGATGAACTGTGGCTGAAGGTTTTACCACATTCCAAGCATTTATATGGTTTCTCTCCAGTATGTGTCCTTTGATGTATAGTAAGGTGTGCACGCTGACTAAAGTCTTTCCCGCAGTCATCACACTTATATGGTTTCTCTCCTGTATGAATTCTCTGATGTATAGTAAGGTGTGCTCGCTGGCTGAAGGCTTTACCACACTGGTGGCATTCATATGGTTTTTCTCCAGTATGCATTCTCTGATGTGCAATAAGGGATGAGAGGTGCCTAAACTCTTTTCCACACTCTTCACATTCATAAGACTTCTCTTTGGTATGGGTACTTTGGTGTTTCATGAGGGATGGGTATTTCCTAAACTTTTTCCCACACACATTACATTTATAAGGCTTCTCTCCAGGATAAATTTTCCTATGTACAATACCATATGAGACATGACTGAAGGTTGCCCTGCCTTCACTATATATAGAAGTTTTATCATCTGACTCAGTATCAAACTGTATTATTAGGTTTGAATGCCTTTCAAAATGATTCCCATATATACCATATTTACTAAGATACTCTTCTGTAGGATCATCTTCTTGTGAAAAAACTGACTTCAAACTGAAATTACTTTCTTCAGTGGGAATTTTCCTGAAGGTATCTGGTGCTTGCCTCTCCAATCTGTCACCATCATCATATGGTTCTTCCAATTTGACGGTCTGGGTTCCATCTGTTGTGAATTTAGGAATGTTTTTAACTGGATTACAATCTTGAGCTTCTGTTTCCTGTCCTGAAATAAAAATAATATAAAAAGTTTTCTGTATTTGGAGAAAGGAAATTGCCAAAATAGAAACAAAATAATGAAAATGAATAAAATGCTTAAAAAGCTATGGTTCTGACAACCTCATAACAAGGTCCTTAAAGCTTAGAAAAGGAGAATAAAAAGGAAGAAAAACAGAAGACTAAATTGAAAAAAGGAGAGGCTTCTCACTATCCCACATAGGTACAGACTAAATAAAATAGGTTAGTCAGGTGACAGCTAACACTGTATAGGATAACTTGGGATGACTTCAATTGTGCAATTATTTACAATTATATAACATTTAAATGACATGTTCAAAGTAGGCATGCTATCATCACCCCTTCCAATCTACTCTGCACAATCCTACCTAATGCTACAAAAGTAATTTCATGGAGTGCTCTTCATGCCTAAATATGTCTAGTAAGTCTCCTATAGCCTGAAACAGTGCATTTCAAAAGTGCAGCCCCCAGACTACTGGTGTAAGTATCACTATCACCTGGGAGCATGTTAAATTATTGCACTTCACCCAGACATACTGACTCAGAAACTCTGGAAATGAGGCCAAGCAATCTGTTTTTTAGCAAGCCCTCCAGGGTATTTTGATGTACACTAAATTTGAAGATCAGTGGCATGAAGGATAAAAGTTAAAGAGAGCAAAAAAAGTTCAAAATATCTCCAACTTGGCATTTCATCCCCAAAATAATCAAGCCTTTTCTTTTTTTAAAAAAATATTTGATTTATTTATTTTTAGAGAGGGAAGGGAGGGAGAAAGAGAGAGAGAAACATCAATGTGTGTTTGCTGGGGGTCATGGCCTGCAACCCAGGCATGTACCCTGACTGGGAATCGAACCTGCGACACTTTGGTTCACAGCCTGCACTCAATCCACTGAGCTACGCCAGCCAGGGCTTCAGGCCTTTTCTATTTTGTGTCTTCTAGCACGCTTTGTATCCTGTTTAACTTAAAGTTCAAAGGTGTTCACATAACTTAAAATTACTTCCTCATAATCTTCTACAGGTGCCACGCTAATTCAGAACTCGAGGCCTTCTCTTATGCTACCTTCCCCATCTATTAAAAATGCTCATATTCTTTCCTTCTTAGAACCCTAAGTACATATTGGGTTGAATCATATAAAATTGTGTTTTTTGTAAGTCAACATGGTGGAATGTCGGCAGTTTCATATGGTTCAACCTAATAAATGATGGGGCCATGACAGAAGTTGGCCTTACATAATTATTTCACAATTTTGTGTGTTTCTTATATTTCTAACCTAGGTGCAAACTCTGGAACTAACTTATGCTTCTTTTACATTTCCTTCAGAAAGTGGCCCAAGACTAGATATGGTGGCCACTCAACTGAATTGGTAAAATAAGACAGTAACTTGTTGTAAAAAGATGGACTCAAATGAAAGCAAACACATACATAAACACACATCAAACAAACAAAAAACCCTGACCCCAAACCTGCCTGCAGGGCAGTCAAATATATACAGGCATACCTTGGAGATACTGTGGGTTCAGTTCCAGACCACCGCAATAAAATGACTATCACAATGAAGTGAGTCACATGAATTTTTTGGTTTCTCAGTGCATATAAAAGTTATATTTATATTATACTATAGCCTATTAAGTGTGTAATATATGATATCTAAAAAATGTACGTATTTTACCTAAAAAACACTTTATTGCTAAAAAAAATGCTAACCATCATCTGAGTCTTCAGCAAGTTGTAATCATTTTGCTGGTGGAAGGTACCTTCAATTTGTGATAACGCAGTGTCTGCGAAGTTCAATAAAGTGAAGCACAAAAGTGAGGAATGCCTGTATTTGTTGATGCTTATTATGTTTCCATTATGATAGTTTAAATTTAAGTTAGAGTACCTTTCTCCTTTGACAGTAGGTGGGAAACATATAACTTGCAAATATTAAGAATTATTTAAGGAAATGTAATTAAATATGAAGTTTATAATATAGCAAAAATGATACAGCAACTTTCTAAGATGCAGATCAAAGTATAATAATCACAAATATAATCATTCAATAGAATCATCCATCAATAAAGGAGTAGCTAGGATAGAGAATAAAGGAATACTGATAACTGATAAAAATTATAGCTAGAGCTATACATTGATATGAAAAGGTGTACAGGACATATTAGTAAGTGAAAAAAAGAGGTATGTAACAGTATGTAGAACAAGAACCTGTCTGTGTAAAGATCTGCTAAATGTCTTACAGATACACACAAACACATGTTAGATGCACATACACATATTACACACTGTAGTGATAACCTAAGGGGAGAAGGTCCTAGTGTGGGTATGGGGAGGGAGACACATTTCCTTTGGCTTATTTGATTTAAATAAAAAAATCAGAGTAACACTAGAAAATGCTTAGGAACAATGTTAAATGAAATAAGCAATATCACAACTAGCGTGAAAACTCATTAGAACTACACAAATCTCAAAATGCTAACAATGAGATTATAGGTTTAAAAATATTTTCTAATATTCAATAAATTGGCTATGACTTTTATGGCTGTTTAACACTAGGAATGTAGTTATATTACTTTTACAGAAAAAAAATAAAAACTTTTTTTAACCAGATTTGTTACTACCCACCCCCCCAACAAAAAAAGAAAATGAGGATGTTAATTGACTGTGTAGGTAAATGTGTGTGTGTGAGAGATACACTCACACATACAGTAAGATAATATCAGAAGCTGAGTTTAATTTCTATGTAATCAGAATTAGTTTATGACAGAATTTCATATACCTGAAAAAGTTATAATTAACAAGCTTAAAGTAACAAGTCTGAATAATGACCATGAAGAAACTGCTACTATAAAACATACATTTTTAAATCAATCAGTTTATGGGAAATTCAGAAATTGACATAATTAAGTAGGCCTTAAATATGTATATATAACTAACCAGAAAGGACTGGTTAGAAGCAGTAAGTATTTATTGGTCAATAGGGCCAAACAAGGGTATATAGTTCTGATAAAACAAGGTGAGTATTGAATCAGGTAATGAAGGACGGCTTTGAGGATGGCGGGAGGTATGATCAGAGTTGAACCTTAAAGGTCAAACTTCTGAGACAGGAATGGCCATAGAAGACCAATCAATATTCCTACTCTATTAGTGAATTACCAGTTTCCATTTCCTGAAATATGACTGATGTATCCTAACCAGAGGTTCAACTTACTAGGTACTGCTGAGATGGTAAGAAAGCAAAATCTTCAGAGGTCAAAAATCAAATAAAATCAAGAAGACAGGAAATCAGCTAGAGCTCAAGTTGGCTGCTTGTGACAGCTCCTCAATCCTGCTGATAACCTTAAGCTTTCACTTTGAAGGCACAAGGGGCTCAGGAACCAGAAGAAAAAGCCCAGGGTCCAACCAACGAGGGAAGGCTGACAGGAGTCTATTATATACTCTGTATAAGGACAGGCTAGAAAACAAACAAAACTGAAAAAAACCTCACCTCTACAGTGAAAAAAAGAAATGTGCCTTTTTCAGTGTTGGTGCTCTTTGGCAGGAGAAAAATTCACTCTCAAAATACGGTGACCATAAACTGCTCCCTCTGGTAGATTTATAGCCCTAATTCATGCTATCTGAATAATCTAAAGGACTCCTCATGCTGAGAAGTCAACCTGAAATGCTTTCAGACTGGCAGCACTGCTCAGAAGTCTATCCTGATTCTAGTCCAGGCATATTTCTATTACGCCATGCACGTTTTCTCATTGTTTAGGGGGTGCTGAAAACATTCCCCAAAGAACTTAGTGTGTTACAGGTATATTTTTGTGTCATTCTGCTGACCAAGGCAAATAAAGCCATAAATTATGAGAACAAGCTTTTTAATTAGTGTGACCCTTAAAATACTCCATGACCAGATAAAGTTAAAAAAGGGATAAAATTTAAATCAGATAATTTAAAAAAGTGAAGCAAGTCATTTTAAGGTAGTCACTTGAATGTTATAGTCTGTCACTATTGTTTCTTTTACTGTTAATGCTGTATTCTAGCATCAATATTGGCAGACATACTAAAAGTCAGTGTCTTCAAAAGTAGGAAAGCAAAATGCAAAAGAATACAGTACACTTCTTTTGTATACAAAAGGAGGTATGACTGTATTTGTGATTTCTGCAAAGAGAAACACAGAAAAGAAAATCAGTAACAAATGAACATGGTTAACTACATGGAGTGAATGGAAATAGAACAGAAGAGATGAGAGTGAATACCTTTCTAAATAGTTTTGACTTTTGAACCATATGAATGTTTTTATATACTCAAAAATGTGAAGTTTAATAAAAAAGAATCACAAACGTGGAAAAGACTAAAACTGGGCACAAACAGAATCAAACAAACTTAACAATATATGTTAAGATAACCAGAAAAAAAGAACTCAACTAACTTTTGAACCCAGTATTCTGGATAGCCTTAATGGAATAGAACAAAGAAGGGAATTTGAAGGAACTTTGAACCTAGCTAGTTTATTATTGGTACCGATATTGATATAATTCTCAAACTATTTCTGTGTGTATTATATGATACAGCAAATGGATCAATATACTGACGTTGTTGGGAACCAGGTTATTATGTGGGAAAGGAAAGATAAAATGGAGTATGGGAAAAGTTAGCAGTATGAATTCATGAGTCCTGAAACTACATACATAATACATATGTACATATATGTGGATTGGCAAAGTAGATTTACAGTTGTTCATATGGAAAAAGACAAGCAGGTTATGATTATTACAATAGCTTTATCAACTCAAAAAGAATGTCACAAGGGCATAATACACTTAGGTATAATCTCGTGAGTGTTCAAATAGCCAGCCTTCATTTTTATACCTTCTTATAGTCTACTTGCTCTACTCAAGTACACTTTGGCATGCCTTTTTCCATTTGAATAACTGTAACCTTCTTTTGCCCATGCCTGTATTTCCCAGCTCTATCTACTGAACAGATTTAGAAGCAATGCTACCCCATTGTACTGAGCACACTTAGTGCCCAGATCCTAGTTTCTAAGTACTATTTCTCCATTAAAATGAACCTCGGTTCCTTAGGCAAATTCCAGGTCCAAGGAACGCCCAAGGTGAGCCTAAAGAATACCTTGTGCCAGAAAGCAAGGACATGCTCAACTCAAAGACTAACAGGGACATCTTGAAAGAACACCAGACCTGGTTTCAAAAGCTCCCACTGAGGTAGTCCAAGGTGATGTTAGAAGATACAGAACCCATTTGTTTCCATGGACACACTAAATCTATACACAGAAATGTAACATTCCTTCTGAAAAAGACCTGAAATAGCTGAACAGCTGCTTCACTTCAAAGAAGAAAAGGATCACATTGCGGTGGGAAGGAGAGGTTGAGATGCGGTCTCACCAAAAACCCCATCCACGGCATGGTGACACATAATTGGGAAGGATATTACAAATCTGGAGCTTCTCCCTGAAGAGCAAAGAGTTTGTACCCACCTCAGGCACCCTAACTCTTAGGACCAGTCCCCTAAGAGGCTTTAAATAATCTGGCTTTAAAACCAATGAAGTTCGCATCCACAAGGCCTGGGGGACCGTAGCAACCTGAGAGACTGATCTTGAAGGGCTTCTGCACAAACTCACTTGTCCTAAGGCCCAGCGCAGAGGCAGTAACTTGAGAAGCACTCAGACTATACGTGAAGGAGATTAATTTGCTAATCTTAGAGCATCTGCTACAGGAACAGGGGCCTGTAGGAATTCTCTTCGGGGACAGAGGCACTGGTGGGTGCCATTCTGCCCTCTCCCTCTGCCATGCTCACAGTGCCAGGATCTCTAGGAGGGGAGATTTTATACATGTTTGATACCCAGGTTTTATTCTATTTGGTACCCCAGTTTTTACAGTGGCAACACAGGGGACATCCCTTGAGTATGTGGTTCTGGAGGGAAAGGGCACTTGCGTTCCTGGGTCCCATGGGATTGTAACAATCAGAGGGACAATTCCTGGCAGGCTACCACCCCCAGGGCACTGCACAGACAGCAAACTGAAACATGATCCCAGTCTTCCTGTGAAAGACACCTATTTACTGTCCTGAAGCTTCAGCCTGAAGGACAGGTTGGTTGCAGGTGTGCCACACATTGAGGCTACAGATGTGTTCCCAGGGAACTATGTTCCAGGGGGGCCATCTTTGTGCTCTTCTGCTGTCTGTCACAGCTTGCCAGTTCCTCCCAGAAAGGATCTTCTACACTCATCTTGAGCCCTGATTTTTGCAACTGCTGCATGGGGACATCTCCAGATCACCTGCAATTGTGGTCCCAAAGGACTGTACACATTTGTATACTTTAAAAGCTGCTGCCTGAGGATCTGGCTTCAAATCATCATGTAACTAGGAGCTGACTGAAATCCCTCCCTCTGGAACACTGACAGGTCTTGGCATAGTCCCCAAAACTGGAGCTATTAAAAATAAATCAGAGAACTGTAATTGAATAATGATAAAATAATAAAAAAAAATAAATCAGGCTGGGTCCTGGCTAGTTAGCTCAGTTGGTCAGAGCATTTTCCTGATATACCAAGGATGCGGGTTTGATTCCTGGTCAGGGCACATACAAGAATCAACCAATAAAGACATAAATAAGTACAACAACAAAATGATGTTTCTTTCTTTGTGTCTCTATCTCTCTCTCTCACACAAAAATCTATAAATAAAAATAAAGAAAAAAATAAAACAAGCCAGGTTGCTTAGACAATCACAAAAGTTCAAGAGACAACCAAGAACTAGGGTAAGATGGAACAATAAGATTCATCTAATACACGAGGCCACTCCTTTAAGACAGGAAGAGGCTATTGTTGTGCCTAATACATAGAAGCAACATAGAAAAACATGAAAAAAATGTGGAAACAAAGAAATATGTTCCAAATGAAAGAATAAGACTTAAAAAACCCTCTGAAAAAAACCTTAATGAAATGGAGATAAGTAATTTACCATATACAGTTCAAAGTACTGGTCATAAAGATGCTCACTGAACTTGAGAGAAGAATGGGTGAACATAGTGAGAACTTCAACAAAGATATAAAATACAAGAAAATTCCAAACAGAAGTTATAGAGCTGAAGAATATAGTAACTGAACTGAAAAATACTCTATAGTGATCTCAAAACAGGGCAGTGGAACTCACCCAAACAGAGACCCCATCAAAAAGGGAAAAATATTTAAAGTAAAGATAACTTAAGGGACTTACGTGACAACATAAATAGAATAACACTCACATTGTAGGAGTCCCAAAAGAGAAAGGTGCAGAAAACTTATTTGAAGAAATAATGGCTGACAACTTCCCTAACCTAGGGAAGGAAACATATCTAGATCCAGGAAATCAAGAGAATTACAAATAAGATCAGCCCAATGAGATCCACACCAAGACACATTATAATTAAAATGTCAAAAGTTAAAAATAGAGAATCTTAAAAGTAGCAAGAAAAAAACAACTTGTTACTTACAAGGGGACCCCCACAAAACTACCATCAGAGTTTTCAGCAGAAACTCTGCAGGTAAGAAGGGCCTGATATACTTGCATTCTACATCCAACATGCTAAAAGGAAAAAACTTCCAAACAAGAATACTCTACCCAGTATTTTCCAGATAACTCAAACTAAAGAATTCACCACTAAACCAGCCTTACAAGAAATGTTAAAGGGATTTCTTTAAGTTGAAATGGCACGGCACTAATTACTAATAAGAAAACATATAAAAGTATAAATTTCACTGGTAAAGTTAAATATATGGTAAAGGTAGTGAATTAATCACACAGAAATCTAGTATGAAGATTAAAAGACAAAATAGTAAAAATAACTATAATTACTATAATTAGTTAAAGGACACACAAAATAATAAGATGTAAATCTTATTTATGTCAAAAACAAACATCAAAGGGAATAAAAATTTAAAGTTTGGAATGTGTTCAAATTTAACTTATCAACATAAAATAGACTGTTATAAATATAGGTTGTTATATGTAAGTCCCATGGTAACCACAAAGAAAAAAACCTGTAACAGATAAAAACAAAGATAATGAGAAAGGAATCTAAACATAACACTAATGAACCACATCAAACCACATCACAACCACAAAGAGCACAAGAGAAGAAGAAAGGAACAGAGAGAACTATAAAACAACCAGAAAACAATGAACAAAATGGCAATAAATACATATCTATCAGTAATCATTTTAAATGTAAATGGACTAAATTTTCCAATCAAAAAACATAGTGTGGTTAAATGGATAAAAAACCCCAAGACCTACTATATGCTGTCTATAAGAGACTCATTTTAGATATAAGGACCCATACAGACTGAAAGTGGATAGAAAAGATGTTCCATACAAATGAAAACCAAAAGAAGGCTGGGGAAGCTATACTAGTATTAGATAAAACATACTTTAAAATAAAGACTATGACAAAGAAGCACATTACATAATGCTAAAGGGGTTGATCCAACAAGATATAACATTTATAAGTAGTTATGCATCAAAAAGCACCTAATTACATAACACAAATATTAACAGACCTAAAGGGAGAGATAGATAGCAATATAAAAATAGTAGATGACATTAATACCTTACTTAGATCAATGGATAGATCATCCAGAAAATGAATGAGAAAACATCGGCTTTAAAGGGCACATTGGAGCAGATGGACTTGAAATGTACAATACATTCCATCCAGAAGCAGCAGAACACACATTCTTCTCAAGAGCACAAGAAACATTCTCCAGGATAGATCATGTTAGGCCACGGAACAAATCTTAATAAATTAAAAAAATTAAAATTATATCAAGCATCTTTTTCAACAACAATTGTATAAAATTAGAAATCAATTACAAGAAGAAAACTGAAAAAAATCACAACTAGGCATGGATTAAACAACATGCTAGTGAACAACCAGTGGGTTAACAAAGAAATCAAAGAAGAAATCAAAACCACCTTCATACAAAAAACATACTAAAATTCTTGGGAGGCAGCAAAAGCAGTTCTAAGAGGGAAGTTCACAGGGATACATACTTACCAGGGAAAAAAAAACTTAGGAAAAATCTCAAATAAACAATTTAACTTTAAAAACTGTACCTGAACAACAATAAAAAATAAATTAAAAATTAACAGATCAAATTAACATTTAAGAGAAAAGAAAATTAAAAAAAGAAAAAAGAGGAAAAAAAGAATAAAAAGAAAGAAAAAGACAATCTAACTTTACACTTCAAAAAATTAGGAAAAGAGGAAATAAAGCCCAACATTAGTAGAAGGAAGGAAATAAAGATCAGAATAAAAAGAAATGAAATAGAGACTGAGAAGATAACAGAAAAGATCAATGAAAGTAAAAGCTGGTACTCTGAAAAGATAAATAAAAAAAGACGAACATCTAGTTAGACTCACCAAGAAAAAAAGAGGGCTCAAATAAATAAAAATCAGAAATAAAAGATGAGATATTACAGCTAATACCACAGAAATACAAAGGATCATAAGAGACTACTATGAGCAATTATGCACCAAGAAACTGAACAATCTAGAATAAATGAATACATTCCTAGAAACATGGAACATTTCAAGACTATATCATAAAGCAGAAAATCTGAATAGACAAATTAATAAGGGGACTAAATGAGTAATCAAAACCTCCCAACAAACCAAAGTCCAGATGGTTTCACTGATGATTTCCAAAAAATAAAAGAGGAAGAAATGCTTTCAAACACATTTATGAGGACAGCATTACCCTCATACCAAAACCAAACAACACACCACAAGAAAGGAAAAATATAAGCCACATCCCTGATGAACACAGATGCAAAAGTCCTCAACAAAAAATTAGCAAACCCAATTAAACAATATATTTAAGGGATCATTTACCACAATCAATTGATATTTATTCCACGGATTCAAGAATGACTCAACATCTGAGAATCAACTGTGATACACTACATTAACAAAATTAAGTATAAAAATCATATGATCATCTCAAAAGATGCAGAAAAACTATTTGACAAAACTCAGCATCCTTTTATGATTAAAACTCTCAAGTATGTGGGTATAGAAGGAACATACTTTAACATGGCCATATAAGACAAGCCATCAGCTGACATCACACTCAATAGTGAAAAGCTGACAGCTTTTCCGCTAAGGTCAGGAACACAATCAGAATGCACACTCTGCCACGGTTATTCAACATAGTGTTGAAAGTCCTAGCCAGAGCAATAAGGCAATAAAAAGAAATACAAAGCACCCAAATTTAAAAGGAAGAAATAAAACTGTTCCTATTTGTAGACAACATAATTTTATACACAGAAAACTCTAATGACTCCACCAAAACTGTCAATTCAGTCAAATTGCAGAATACAAAATCAGTATACAAAAAACTGTTGTTTCTATATACTAACAACAAACTATCAGAAATATAAATTAAGAAAACAGTTCCAATTATAACTGCATCAAAAAGAATAAAATATCTAAGAATAAATTTAGCCAAGGAGGTAAAAGACCTGTGCATTAAAAACTTTTAAGACACTGCTGAAAGAAATTGAAGACAACACAAATAAATGGAAAGATATTCCATGCTCCCAGACTGAAAGAATTAATACTGCTAAAATGTCCATACCACCAAAGCAATCCATAGATTCAATGCAATCCCTAGCAAAATTCCAATGGCATTTCTTACAGAAATAGAAAAAACAATCCTAAAGTTTGTATAACCACAGAAGACCTCAAATAACCAAAGCAAAATGAGAAAGAACAATACTAGAAGCATCACACTCCCTGATTTCAACCTATATTAAAAAGCTATAGGCAATCAAAACAGTATGGTACTGGCATAAAAACAGACACAAATTAACAGAACAGAACAGAACAGAGAGCCCAGAAATAAACCCATGCATATATAGTCAATTAATCTATGAGAGAGGAGGCAAGAATACACAATGGGGAAAGGACAGTCTCTTCAATAAGCACTGCTGGGAAAACTGGATAACCATATGCAAAAGAATGAAACCAGACCACTATCTTAAATCACACATAAAAATTAAATCAAAATGGATTGAAGACTTGAATGTAAGACCAGAAGCAATATAAACTCCTATAAGGAAACACAGGTGATAAGCTCCCTGAGTTTAGTCTTGGCAATGACTTTTTTGGATCTGACTTCAAAAGCAAAGGAAACAGAAGCAAAACTAAACAAGTAGGACTATATCACACTAAAAAGTTTCTGAACAGCAAAGAAAATCATCAACAAAATGATAAAGCAACCTACTTTTTTTAGAGAGAATGGGAGAAAACATTTGCAAATTATGTATCTGATAAATATATAAAAAAGTCATACAATTTAACAGGAAAAAAAACAAACAAAAGAAACCAATCGATTAAAAAATAGGCAGAAGACCTGAATAGATATTTTTCCAAACAACATGCAGATGGTCAATGCGTACATGAAAAAAAACTCAGCATCACTAATCAACTCAAAACCACAATGATATCACCTCAAATGTTATAATGCCTATCATCAAAAAACACAAGATATAACAAGTGTTGGCAAGGAAGTGGACTGTTGGTGGGAATTTAAATTGGTGTAGCCCCTATGGGAAACAGTATGGAGGGTCCTGAAACAAAAATGGAATTATTATATGACCCAATTCCATTTCTGGATATATATCTGAAGAAAATGAAACCACTAATTAAAGAAGATATAATGTACTCCCATGTGTGTGACAGCATTATTTACAATAGCCAAAACATGGAAACAACATGAGTGTTCATCAATGGATGAATGTATAAAGAAGATGTGGTCTACAGATAAAACAGAATACTACTCAACCATAAAGAAGTAACCTTGTTATTTGGGTTTTGAGGGCATTATACAAAGTAAAATACGGAAGACAGAGGAAGACAAATACTGTATGATTTCACTTATATGTGGGATCTAAAACAACAACAACAAATCAAAGAAAAACAAAAACCAAAACACCAAACTTCTAGATTGAAGAGCAGATTATTGGTTGCTGGGGGGAAGAAGGGGTAGGTGGGGGTGGTGGTGGGAGAAGTGGGTGAAGGAGGTCAAAAGGTACAAACTTTCAATTATAAAATATGTAAGTCCTGAGGATGTAATGTACAGTATGGTGACTACAGTTAATAAGACTATATATAATGCGTATTTGAAAGTTTCTGAATATTTGAACGTTTCTAAGAGATGAAATCTTAAAATTTTTCATCACATACAAAAATTTGTAACTATGTATACAGATGGTAACTATGCAAATTTATAACTATGTATAAGATGATAATTAGACTTATTGTGGTGCTAATTTTGTAATGTATACAAATATCAAATCATTACATGGTACACCTGAAACTAATACAGTGTTTTATGTCAATTATACCTCAATTTAAAAAAAGTCTTGTACCGCCCAAATTTGAGACAATCGAGCATCAAAAACGGAACCCTCTCAAACTGGAATGAGCTAATAACACATTAAATTTTAAAAAATTCCACTAGTCTATAGTGCTACAGACACATAAAAATGGAGTGGGAAAAGGGACAGTCATTTTCTACAAAAGAGTGCTATTAATCATTTAGAAGAGATGGCTGAATTAGAAAATCACATTTTGTAACCAGCTATGTAATAAAGCAAGGATCATCAGTGGATAAGAACCTTAAATAAAAGGTTATCAGGGAATAGAACAGTCATGTGGTGTCTAAGTATCAATCCACAGATTTCCTACTAATTAGAAAGAAAAAAAATGCACCTTTAACTTAGCACCTAAGTGAAGCACCTAAAACAGAGAGATCTGGTACACGGCACAAACTGAGTATCACCAAATGAGACAAATGACATTACGTGTCTCCTGAGGAAATGCAATGGAAAGTACATTCCTATAAAGTACTCTTGGCAAAAAAATTTTTTAAAAAGATTTTATTTATTTTTAGAGAGAGGGGAAGGGAGGGAGAAAGAGAGGGAGAAATATCAATGTGTGGTTGCCTCTCGCATGCCCACTACTGGGGACCTGGCCTGCAACCCAGGCATGTGCCCTGACTGGGAATGGAACCAGGGACCCTGTGGTTCGCAGGCTGGCACTCAATCCACTAAGCCACAACAGCTGGGGCCTCTTAGCAAAAATGTTTAATCTGAATCTAACCATGAGGAAACAATCAGATAAATGTGGATTATTTTTTTAAAAACCTGGCCTGGATCCTTCAAACAATGTCAATATCATGAAAGATTAAAGAGAAAAAAAGGCTGGGGAAGAGTTCTGGATTAAAAAGGACCAAGACAAAGGATAACCAAGTGGAGCATGTGATTCCTGACTAGATCCTGGATTGGGGAGAAAAACATCTAAAAAGGATATTTTGGGAGAGTTGGAGAAATATAAGTATTTGACTATACATTAATAGCATTTTTGTATAAATGTTACATATTTGGAGAGAATGGTGTTGTACTTATGTTAGGGGAATGTTCATGTTCTTAGAAGACATATATAGAAATATTTAGGGGTGAGATTTTATGATGCCTACAACTAATTTTCAAATGGTTTAGTGCAAAAACAAAGTATGTGTGTGTACTTATAAAAAGATAAGGCAAAAGTGGCTGAATGAGGATAAATGGTGATTCCAGGTAAAAAATATATAGGTGTTCAATGTACTGTTCCTGTCAACTTTTCTGCAGGCTTGAAATCTTTCAAAATAAAGTTGTGAAGGAAGAAAGGAATGGGAACCACCAAAAAGTCCATCACTAGGGAACAGGTTCAGTAAAATATGAGACACACAATAAAATCTGATGCAGATGTTTAAGCTCTTTACATACTCATTTGGAACACTTATCAAGATAGACTTTTTTATTATTTATTTATTATTATTATTTTTTTTAGAGAGGGAAGGGAGGGAGATAGAGAGAGAGAGAGAGAAACATCAATGTGCAGTTGCTGGGGGTCATGGCCTGCAACCCAGGCATGTATCCTGACTGAGAATCGAACCTGCGACACTTTGGTTTGCAGCCTGTGCTCAATCCACTGAGTTATGCCAGCCAGGGCTCAAGGTATGTTTTTAAGTAATGAAAACAAAGTACAAAACTGTGTTTGTCTACATATAGACAAATATTTTCACATTGACTTTCTATGCAAACCAAATAAAACAAACACTTGTAGGAATAAACTAGAACCAAACAACAGTGATTGTGTGTTGGGCAGATGTAGGAACTGGGTGAATGTGGTACACATATGAAAGACTTTTGTTTGGCTTTATATAAAATTTAAAAACATATTTTATATACGAACATTTCTGTTTTGTGAATAAATTGTCTTTTTAAATAATTAGAAAATAAAAAAGAAAGAAATGAGTTAGGGAAGTGGAGGAAGAGGGCTATGGGGTTTTGTCAGTAAATAAAAGAAACTCAAAAAGAAGGTTTGAAATTAAGATTTTAGATGACATTCATGCATACTTGGATAGAATGGTGGCACAATCAAAGCCTCAGAGTGCTAGGGTGTGGGACTCAGGGGTCATGGGGAAAGATACAAGATACAGGGAAAAGGTATAAAAATGATGTTTGGGAAATCTTTTCCCGAGGATGGCCTCTCTGAGGAAGTGATGCCAAATAGCTCAGTGCTCTTGACAGACTGGGATGTCCTTCTGGAAAATGATTTGGCTATATTTAAAAACATATCTAACCACACTCAGGGCAATATAGGCTAAGCACAAAGCCTCTCATCTGCCAGTTCTTCTCTCACCTGGACTAGGGCCTTCTAAGATTTCTTTTATCACCATCCATGGTTCTTCCAATATGGGAATCACAGTTGGTCTGTACACTGTCAGTCCTGTTCAGAAGATATATAATGAGTTTTACCCTGAATATAAACATTTGTTCAAATTTTATTACTTGGCTTTTTATCCACGTGGATAGACCTTTACAGGAAAACAAGAGTTCATGGCTATGACCGAATAAATTATGTCCTTGTCCTTTTCAGAGCTAGGACAGAAATTTCCTGGCACCCTGGAGGATATGTGCACAGAGATTATGTGGGACGGAAATCGCAGGGCAGTGGGGAATGAGCAAGGTACAGCACTGGTAACAGCCCTGTGAAATTACACATCAGTTTTCAATGATCTTCTATTTAGAAACCTTTCACTTGGGAAAAAGGGAGTAGAACATAGGCACTTCTGTGCCCAAGTGGGATAAGCACAGCTGATCTCTAGGCCCCATTTTTGGCAAAGTACTTCAGAGACCCAACCCATCTTTAACAACAGAAAGAGAAAAAAAAGATACTCTGGTGGATATCCTGGGAGGTGTGGGTAAAGATGATGCTTACCTAGAGAAACCATGTTCCAATAGTTCTGTAACGTCACAGTCTTGTACAATTCCTTCTGTACAGGACGCATTAGCTCCCAGTCTTCCTGGGTAATATCCACAGCCACATCTCTGAATGTCATTGATTCCTAAAACAGCAAATATAGCTTCATTCAAGAACTAATAGGAAGGGGATAGTGTTAACACTAGGTGTGTGTGTGGTGGGGAGAATCATAGAAACTTGATCTTTAGTGGGATCCTAAAGGTGTCTAGTCAAAACTTTTACCCAGCATGTAGATGAGCATACCTTAACGGTCTTAAAAGAAAAATTGAATATAAAGTAGAATTTATTGTTTTCAGCTGCCACTAGTGCATACATTGGTGGTTCTATCTTAAAGAAGAAAGGGTTTTAAACATAGATGACACAGAGTTGAATGGTTTTGCTGCAGAGGGGGAGCGGGGCAGGGGAGAGCAATGGGGGCAAATTGGGACAACTTTAATAGAACAACAACAAAATAAATTAAAAAATAAAAATAGAGATCCACTGTTATCTGCAACAACAACAAAAAAGAATAAATTTGCTGTGTTCTAAGTGGAAATTTTAAGCTATTTTGTGTGCTCTGTGATGAAGGGCAGAGGCCTTCCTCTTTTCCATCATTGTTGAACTAGTGTACTTTTTAGGTACATTTTGCATCCCTCTTGTTCTTCTTCCTTTTGTTAAAAAAATTTCTTGATTACACTTACATGCTTTTCAAATAAACTTTAAGTTTCTTTAAAAAATTGTATCAAGACTTTGAAATCTCATTAAGTTTGTAAGTTAGGGATAACTGATGGTTTTACAACATTCAAGACTTCTTTCATATCCAACAGAATTATACAAAACATGAAGTTACTGCAAAATTTATACTATGTTTAGTCCTAGCTATTTTAAATTTGAGGGGGGGTAATACTGTGAATGAATCTTTAATTTCATTCTATCATCTGTCTGGTTTTTATATATAGTTAAAGTGATTAATTTTTGTATGCCATTTTTATAGAAGTCATTTCAAATTTTTATTACTGTTTCTAACAGTTTTTTCCTTTATTTTCTTAGTTTCCTCAGGTAAAACATTCATATTACCCATAAATAATTTTACACTGGTTACCAATTTCAGATATATTTGTACAGTAAACCTTTCTCTTATGGTGGCCCGAGTTGCTCTCCCTTAAAATGACAGACTCATGATAAAAAGTAATACTATATGTAATACATGGCTTTTAATTACTTGTTAATGAGGAAAAATGATGTTAGTAACTATTGTTTATCCTACTGTGATCTTACTAATCACTTACTGTTATTGAGGGTAACAAGTCTCATAAAATTTAATCCTCATAATTTATTAGAGTCACATAACCCAGGCTGAGTGGTTAAGTGTCTTGCCCCAAATTATAGGTTCAATGGCAGAACCAGGAACCAAACCTATATCCATTTGGCTGTGCAGGTCAATCCCTTTACCTCAATGCAATAATGCTGCATTAAGGTCAGAACATGAGAGAAAGCAATGCCATTTCCTATACAGGGCATTCACCTACCCTAACAGGCCAAGGTGACTTAAGGAGAAAAACTGAGGGTTAGGTCTTTGATGGAACTTTTGGGGTCAGTGAAGTTAAAGGGCCAGGATAAAAAATGTCACCACACATGGTGAAGGCATTTTAAAATCACACAGGATACTAAAACTCACTTTGGTCACCAGATTATTTAGCCACCCTGCCTGGAAAGCATGTCTTCCTTTGGGGTCTTCCTCTTGGGTCTCTCGGGAAAGGGCAGAGTTCTGAGGAGCAGCTATGGAAGAGAAAGAGACCATGATGGAGATCAGTCTTGTTTAAATTGCCCAGGGAACTTATCACCAAATAGATGCCTACACTTACTTAACACGAGAAGTCAGAAGGAAACCAAACACAGGACCTCTGCTCCAAAAAATGAGCGGAGCCCTAACTGGTGTGGCTCAGTTAACAAGCGTCATCCTGAAGGGTGAAAGGTTGCCAGTTTGATTCCCAATCAGGGCACATGACTGGGTTGCAGGTTTGGTCCCAGGTTAAGGCATGTGCAAGAGGCAACTGATCAATGTTTCTCTCTGACATTGATGCTTCTCTCCCTCTTTCTCCCTCCCCCTCTCTTAAAAAAAAAAAATCAGTGGAAAGAGGCAATAACTTGTCCTAAAACATCCGTTGCAGGCTTCAAAAATAAAGAGTGCTCTGAGACTCTTGTATCAAATTCATAATTTTCTACTAATCCCTCATGTGATATAAATTTTGAGTTATGTGTTCACTAAATAAGGAAATGCTCTCTGGACTGGACCCTTTTCTACCAATTTGGAAGTATGTTACTATAGACTCCAATTCACAAAGCAAATGATTTGTTGGCAGAATGGTCCAAACCTCTGCAGGTAACCCCCGTGAGGACTCACCGGGGGTAATTTAGTTGTGTCTGGTCATTGTTTTATGACACATTTCCTCTGGGTTTAGATAACGTGTATTTGGTTCCAAGAAATCTGAAGAGGAATACCACACAGGATGGGGCTCATGTTAAATAAAGGCTGTTCTCACTCACTCACTGCCCTTCCTTTTCCCTACTGCTCTAACAGGCTGCTCTCATAAAGATATGTTTGTCGTCTTCTCTAAGCATCCAGGATTCCTCCCCTCTCTGCCCTATAATTCTCACCTTCATCTTCTAGAATCTGAGTCAAATCCTCCACCAGAGTCACCACTTCCTCACTGCTTCCTGGGTACTGAGACTTCACCCAGGTCCTAACCTCCCCAGGCAGGATGGTCAGGAATTGCTCCAGCACCAGCAGTTCCAGGATTTGTTCCTTTGAGTGAATCTCAGGCCTTAACCACTTAAGGCAGAGCTCTCGGAGTTGATTCAATGCTTTTCGAGGACCAGCCAGGTCTGGGTATGGAAAATTCCTAAAATTCTGTCGACAAGTCTCACTGTCACGCAAGAGTCTTGAAGCAAGGGTTTCCTTTTCAGTACTGTGCGGTCCACTCTGAGCCTTGTCTGGCTTCCACATTAGAAAGATTTGGGAGCGTGAAGAACTGGTCATCCTCTTACTTGAGGCTGACATCGCAGCTGAGTCAATCTGGCAATATCCTTTATTTCTCTAGTAGTGAGCCAACTGCTTGAGTCTCATCTTACAGCCACAAAGACAAGGGCACAAGAGACTCAAGGTAGAGTCATCAGCTTTAGTTACAAATTCTGAGCCTAGAACTTGTAGGGATGGTTAGGAAACCCTGAAACACAAGAACAGACCACAAAATCAAGAATTTCTGGTGCTCTCTGGTATACACATGCACAGAGACTAGCCAGTGTGCACAAACACATATGCAGGGATGTCACACTCATTTTCACCAGGGGCCACATCAGCCTCGAGGTTGCCTTCAAAGGGCCGAATTTTAGGACTGTATAAATGTAACTAACTACTCCTTAACAGTTAAGGAGTTAAAATTACATTCGATCCTTTGGAGGCAACCTCGAGGCTGATGTGGCCCCTGGTGAAAATGAGTTTGACACCCCTGACATACAGAATTTACCTTGGTCTCCTTCCCTCATATCTTTAGACGCATAAAAGGGCTAATCATTTACCTGTTTTGCATATTAGTGTCACTCAATCCTAGCTTTTCACTATCTGAGGGTGGAGGAGACAAGCAGGCAGGGTTGGAAAGAAGTAGAAAAGGCTGGTATGATTTGAAGCCCTTTATGTGTTTCTAACGGAGACAATTCTGTATGAATAAATTTGAAGCCAGGATTCCCGAAGAAAACCTCCAACAGGCCTGACCTGGAGAAGAACCCGTAACACCTGTCCACGGGTTCCAGCTCTGAGCCCTACTCAATCAGTCTTGTCACCAAGGCCAACAGTTTACAAGGTCCTGCACAGCAGGTGCGCAGGCCTCGCCTCCGTCGCCTCCCTTTTACAGCGGGTCTCCCTAACTCCTCTTCACTTGGAGGGAGAGTCGCAGTCAGCGGGAGTCGGAGCAAGGCAACACGCCGCTGTATTGGGGCTGGACACCCCACAGCAGCCTTCACCCTACGTTCACCTCCTCGTAGGCCGCGAGCACGGGCGCTCGTGCCTGAATCGGCTACGGCTCGGGCTCTGACCGCGCGGACACTCGGCCCCAGCGTCGAGACATCATTACCTGCCGCTGGGACCCGGCGGATTCGCAGCCAGAGCGGCCGGGAGGCCCCAGGCAACAATGGCGGCGGGGGCGCGTTCGCGGGCGCCTGCGTGGCGGGCTCAGTCCGGCGCTGCAGAGGGGCCTCTAGCTCCTCCACTGCCTTTCCCCGGAAAGCACAACGTAGGTCGGCCAGAAACAGCGCCTTCCAGCCCAGTCTTGAGAAGCCCGGCCCGGAACCCAGGGTCCTCAGCTTCGCCTGGACCTCTCCTCGGCGCCACTGCGCATGTGCGGGAGGCTAACGCAGCGCGTACGCTAAGCCAATCGGAAGCTGCGCCCTAGGCCTCCAACGCTTCTTTCTTTTGACTTGTCGCCTTGGCAACCTCCTCCGCCCAATCACTGCGACTTGCTCTTTCGCCTTCTCGGCTGTGAGTGGAACCTTCAAGTTTCGCTGGTCAGAGTCAGATCTGCTTGATGACTTAGAGACTGAGATGCTGCCAGCATTTTGCGGGGATGGAGGGAGGATACGGATGGGGAGGGTTGGAGTCCCGCGCAAGTTAATGACGGTAAATCTGGTGCCAGAGTTCCCAGAGGAAGGATGAGCAGAGGGGTTGCGGGTCTAAAGACAAAAAGACTCGAAATGCTGGTTCGGGCTTTACTGTAAATAAACATTCACTGCTAAAGCCTCTGACTTACTCCTCAGGAAATTGATTCCGAGACTCTCAGATTAGAAACAACAACATCCAAAAACAAGTTGAGACTCAAAACACAAAATGCTTGACAATAAAGACATACAAATGCTAGAAAAACATATTCTAGGGGTTCCTGTTGTCTATTGATGTTTTGGCAAACTACCCCCAAACTTAATGGTTTTTAAGAAAAACCATTTAGCCCTGACAGGTCCTGAAAACGGAAAGGTCGCTGGTTCTATCCCTGGTCAGGGCACAAACCTGGGTTGCCAGCCAGGCCCCGCCCACTGGGGGCGTGCTAGAGGCAACTTGTCAATGTTTCCCTCCCTTCTCTCTCTAAAAATAACTAGTTAACTAACTAACTAACTAAATAAATATAAAAAAACTATTTATTATATTCGCTTGCTCACCCACGATGTCTTGTGCATGGGCTGACATGGCCTAAGGATGAGCTCAGCTTGGAGTTGACCAGAATGCTCTCATGTGGCCTTTTCAGCATAGAGTACTAGGGTGGTGGTACTTTTTAGCTAGTGGGACCGGGCTTTAAGAACTGTGTTCTAGTGAACATGGCTGATTATGATATAACCTTGGAAGTCTCCTGGCATCACTTCCATCATACTCTTGGTCAAACCAGTCAGAAGTCTGCAGAATCAAGCAGAGGCAGATGGACACCCCATCTCTTGAAGGCAGGAGTGTCAGAGAGCCTTAGCATGACCGCACTAGGCAAATGTATCAACTTGGGTAGGCTACAATCTCCCACTATTCAAATACTAATCCAGGCTTTGTAAAGGTATTAAAAAAAGATTTTATTTATTTATTTTTAGAGAGAGGGAAAGGGAAAGAGAAAAAAAAAGGAGAGAAACATCAATTGTGCTTGTAGTATGCTCCCCAAACCCATGACCCAGGCATATGCCCTGACTGGGGATCCAACTGGTGACCTTGCACTTTGCAGGACAATGTCCAACCAACTGAGCCAAACTGATCAGGACTGTAAAGGTATTTTGTAGATGTGGTTAAAGTTCATAAATTCAGTTGAATTAAGCAAAGGAGATTACTTTACATAACTTGAGGGGGCCTGATCCAATCAGTTGAAAGGCTTTAAAAGTACAATTGAGGCTTCCTTGATGAAGAAACTGTGGAAAAGCTTTTAGCAGGCCCTTTCTGACAGACAGCCCTATGGGCTTTGAACTTGCCTAATTGGCCTCCAGAATTGAATAAGCCAATTCCTCACCAAAAAAAAAAGAAAAAGAAAAAATCTTTTAGTATGTACTATGTCCTACTGGTCTGCTTCTCTGGCTGAACCCTGATTGATGCAGGCAAAAGTCCAAATATTTTATAAAGTGGAAAAAATTTTAAAAGACTATAAGAGGAAAATAAGCATGTTACCCACTTGTAAAAGGAAAACTTGACAGCAAAGATATACCCAACAAAAATATATGAACATGTCTCTAACAATAGGCCTCAAAGGATATCAAACAATAACTGACAGAACTGCAGGGAGCAAAACATAAAACAACTGAGGCTGGAAACTTTAATATACTCTATAGAGTACAATGTGATGGGCCCATAGGGTGGGGTACTCATTCCCCAAGCTGCCAGTGTGCTTGCCTGCTGACAGCTCACAACTAAAAACCTCCCTGGGAATTGTCCTGGCTGAAGAGAGTGGCCTTGAAGGTTATGTCTCACCCCCAGGGGCAGTCCACATCCAATGATGCTCACTACAGTGCTTCAAAGACCTTGTCCCTTTGCCTTAACTGGTAACATCTCTAAAGGGCCATCCTAGCATGAGTTCTCTGTAGTCAAGTGAGACCTCTGCCTGAATTGTACAGCATTTTTAACATTTCTATCTGCCTAATTTTCCTTACAGGTATCATTTATTTAAAGGTATTTTTCTAGAGAACACTATCCAATAACACCTCTGCAGGTAATCCTCCACCATCTAGTCCATCCAGAATCTGTTTCCAGGGTATCTGCCCTATAACAGTCTGTTCTAGCAATGGTCCTAGGAAATTTGACTCTAAACAGAGATTTTGGCTCCCAGTCACCTGTTAGCTTGCTGGTAATGAGGACACTCCTATTTGTGATTGGTGGAATATTGACAGTGCATGTCAGGCTGTAGCAACATAATTATTAAAACTGTCACTGGTGTTGAACTGGGATGGGATACTGATGGAAGGGAATGCACTTGTGGATGCTGTATCTCAAGGCTTTGTGAAACTGGGGAGTTAGCAATTTTAAGGACTATGAAATTGAATGGCTATTACTGAGAGTGATTGAAAAGGAAAGGCTGAGAGGGTGGTTAATCTCCAATTTGAGGAAAAGTGTGAAAATCAGAGGGTTTCTTGAAGGCTGATGGAAAATATAACAGCAGCATAACTTCAGATAAGGTTGAATTCTCAACCCCAGAAACTTTGCTATGCCAAGGTCAGGACCTGTTTGGAAAAGAATAGAACCCTGAGACTCAGGATGGGAACACTTGGATTAATGTAGGCAAACATCTCAAAACACTAACCCCCCTAAATTCCCTGGGCCTGCAAAAGTGGCCCACACCTCCTGGTCTTGTTTGAAGATGATGTAGATAGAGGCCTCTACTTTGCAATAAAAACTGTGCCCCTCTCATAATCTATTCTTTCCTTCCCTCCTGGTCACTGCCAATAACTTGGGTCAAGTCACCACAGAATGCAACAGGGGAAATGCTGGGCCTTATCAGGGAGGAAAAGAAGCCCTGACTGATGTGGCTCAGTTGATTGGGTGTTATCTCCACAAAGTAAAAGCTTGCAAATTCGACTCCCAGTCAGGGCACATGCCTGGATTGCGGGTTTGGTCCCCAGTTGAGTTGTGTGCAAGAGGCAACTGATCAATGTATCTCTCTCACATTGATGTTTCTCTCCCTATAGTTTTCTCTCCCTTCCCCTTTCTCAAAAAAAAAAAAGTAAAATAAAATAAATCTTAGGAAAAAGGGAGGAAAATAACTATCTTTTGAAGTTGCTGCAGACCCTAGAGAATCTGTATCTGCAGGAACCAGGAGAATACATGGATCTGGATCCTGAAGATGCTGGATCAAGGAGGGCAGGGCATACAGCTGAGTACTGGAAAGTTAATTAAGAAGTAGTGTACTCATAAGGATTTAATAACTCTGGCAAGAATGCCAGGAGATGGTGCTAACATATTGCTAGGGCTTTTGGAGGCTTGAAGAAATAGATGGCCCTACACTGAGCAGTAATGCTAGAAACTCCTGGCAGATAGTGAAAGAAGGGGTTAAAAACTTAGGGAAGTGAGCACCCAAGAACAGGCAGAGTATGTAAGGCTGGAAAACAAATCAGCTATGTTTCATTGGAAGGCTTGGAAGACCTTCTGCTGAGGTACACAATGTGTTGGTGAGAAGTTCAGTGGTGGCTGTCCTCCACAGGCTGAGGCTGACAGTAGGGGATTTGTTATGGAAATGGGCTCCCTGGGGGTGGCACTTAACTTTCAGAAACAAGCAAGTCAGTTGAGTGACATGTGCAGTAAGATCAAAGTGGAAAGTGGTGGTAGGAGAGTGGAGGGAGTACGTTACCTTCAGAGAGCCATGGAGACAATTAACAGAACAAGATGTCTCTACAGACACAACATGTGGGAAGACAGCTTGGGTGGTGTGCAATCTATACAATCAAGTGAAATAAAGGATGGATGATCAAGAGGTTGTGGTTAATAAAGCGTCACAATCTTTTGCCCAATTTACAAACCCTAGTCATCTTTTAGACCCATAACCTGTTGACTGAAGAAGCCAAATTATTGGAGGGAAGGTCCCTGTAACACTGCATTGAGTGCATGTGGCAATGATTTCCCAGTCCTTCCCCCAAAGGAACTTATGGCTACACTGGGAAAGGGGGATACCCACAAGTTTCAAGGCTGTATTTAAGTACCTGAAGCACCATGATGACCTCTGTGCTAGAATGGAGGAATACGGGAGCCAGGTAATAAGTAGAGTTCTGTTTCATGGCAGGTCAACAGGGCTCACTGTCTTATTTGGTGGTAGTTTCCCAAGACCTTGAATATACAATTGGAATAAGTATACTTGTAATTGGCAGGTCAAATGGCTCCTCAGCCTATAAGGTAAGAGCAATCAAAATGTGGAAGGCCAAGTGGAATGCTCTGAAACTGCCTCCATACCCCATTCCTAGTTAAGATTCAAATAAAAAAAAAAGGAAAAACAAAACAGCATCATATCCCAGAGGGAATAGTAGAGATTCATTCCTCTCTTAATGACCTAAAGGGTGCAGGGTGGTGGTCCTCAGCATTACAATATTTATTCAACAGTCAAGCACCTCCAAAAAACAGATGAATCTTGGAGGATGACAGTGGATTGCTATAAAAATCATAAAAGTCACTCCAATTGCTTTGCTAGAGCAGATTTAGACAGCACAAATATATGGCACTTATCCATTGATCTGGCAAATGTGTTCATCTCCCTGATAAGTAAGAATTGCCAGGCATGTTGGAAGTCTTGGTAAAACTTGGTTAAAACTACAGATGATGGAGGTAAATTCTACAGAGTTTCAGGAGCTGCCACAGTAGTAAAATTTTAGGGGTCCAGTGGTATGATGCATGTCTGGAATTCCCTCCAGTGTAAAAGGTGAGTTATTGTATCTTACACTCCTACTTCTTAAAAAAGAAGGATGATACCTGGTAGGGCTCTGTGGGTTCTGAAAGTGGAATATTTCAACTTGGCAAGCTGATTCAACTCATCTACTACATGGAGGCTGTCAGCTCTGAGTGGAGCAGGAAAAGGTTTGGTAGCCAGTCCAGGCTGCAGTACAAGCAGCCATCTCTTGGACTATATGACCCAGTATCTGGTCTGGAAAAGAGACCACGTGGCCATGATGACAAACCTCACTGTGAGAATCACAGCACAGCTCCCTGGCTCCCTGGTGCTGTGGAGCAAGGCCTTGACATCTTCAGTAGAGAATGATACGTCATTCAAAAATCATCTACCGGCATGACACTGGGTCTGATCATAGGATATCATATGAAATGTTCATTATGAGCTATGATCTGTCAGACCCTCCAAGTCATAAGTTTTGGTGGGCTTAGGAGTAATCCATAAAAAGGGTGGAAGTGGTATATCTGAGTTTGGCAATGCTTTAACATAGGTAATACTCACAGATCCAAAGAAAATGGGGGTCAGGTCATGGCACTGGGGCTGCATAAATAAGTACCAGTGTTGGTCAGGAGGTAGAAAGAGAGGGGGAAACTGCAAGAGCCTTGATTGTGGTTTCTATGAGAAGTAACAGGAGAGGCAGGGCAAGTGGGTTTAGGAATGGCTACTTTCAATAATTTAGGCACACTGTCTGGAATAGAAGCTGTACCTAGTTGTCTGGTGCCTGGCCCAGGGTGGTTAGGACAGGTGGATAATGGCGTGGAGAGATAAAGAAGGAGGTTGGGGGCATGGGCTCTGGACTGGCTGGTTTTCTTTTGAAAAGCATATTGTTTACTATTTCTAGGAATTGTTTACTATCTCTAGGAATTGGCTAATTCTGAGAATGACAGTCTCTCTAGAGTCAGAAAGGTCCCAGAAGTCAAAGCAACAGAATACAGAAAATGAAAGACATGGTTGATACAGGGCATGAATACTACCAAAGGATACAAGTAAGCTGGGCAGACAGGTGACCCAGACCTTCATGTTGTCCAACAATGATGCACCAACACCCTCTCTCAGTGCATGTCTATGATCCATGCTGTGGTGGTGCATTTATTACCAGGTAGCGAAGGAAGAAAAAGCCCAACTGGGTTCATGGAAGAGTTGGCTTGAGATGTGTGGGTGCTAACTGAACATAGACTGTTCCTGCATTATGCTGTGAATAGGGGTGGCCTTGAAGGACACTGATGAAAAGACACTGCTCCAGTGGGCAGAGCTTCTGATGGCACACCTTGTCCTCCATTTTATGTGGAGAGAGAAGGGGACAGAGGTAAGGATATACATGGACTCATGGGCAATGATGACTGGCTTGGATGGTTACTCAAGAGCTAGAAGATTGGAAGATTGGAGATGAGGAGGTGTGGGGATGGGGAGAGGCAAGCAGATCAAACCATAAGAAGGGTTATGTAATGTGATAACCTTTGTACCACATGTTAATGTTCACCAGAAAGAATCCACTATAGAAGAAGCACTAAGTCACCAAGTAGACAGAAAGATTTGTCCAGCTGTGATCAGCAAATCTTTTTCGTTAGCCACCCCAGTGCTGTCACAATGCACTCATGAACAGAGTACCCATGGAAAGAGGAATGGAGGCTATGCATGAGTATATCTCCATAAGCTCCCATTAACCAAGGATGATTACATTAATGCTGCTTCAAACATTCAGTCTACCAGCAAGAGATAACAGTGTTGAACACCTGCCATAGCACCATCCTATGAGGAGCCCACCAAACCACTTGGTTGCAAGCTAATTACATAGGGTGCTTTCCAATCTGGAAGGGTCAGAGATGGATACTGATTGGAATCTCTATACTAGAAAATATCAGTATAATAAATCACAAAGAGAAATCATGAAAACATTCCAGATTGAAGGAAGGTAAACATGCTTTGCAATTAAATGGCTAACTGACTGTAGACTACATCCTATAATTGAAGGGCAGAAAGGACATTTGAGTCATTTGAAAAGTTACACAAGGGACAGTAGACTAGATTAAAGTATTATATTAACTTTAAAGTTGCAGAAGTTGATACCAGTACTGTGGTTGTGTGAGAGAGTATCTTCATTCTTAAGAAAAATCTTTGGAAGTATTTAAGAGTAAATGGTCATAACACATGTAACCTAACCTCACACAATTCAGAAAAAAATATTATCTGTTTATAAATGTGTGTTTGTATGCATCTGCATTTGGAGAAATGAGAAGTTAAGCAGGCACAGATAATAAAGAAAATGGAGAAAAATGTAAAAAATAGGTGAATCTGGGTAAAGATTATATGAGTATTCTTTGTACTATCCTTATTTTTGCAAACTTTTCATTGCATAATATCTTGTTAATGCATTTCTGGATGCTTCAATATTCTTTTGATTCTTTACCTTTTCCTGGGAATGAAATTTCAATCTGAAGAAAATGTTATAGAATGAAAACAAAAATAGGAATCTAGAAGCACATGAATAAGGTGCTGTATAGGGAACTGATCAGCATGGCAGTGGCAAATGTAGCCCAGCACCGAACTGGAAAACTGATCTAGTGTGAGGTGGCACACAGGACCCAAGCGTGCAGACCGGCTTTCCCATGGGGAACCAGGCTGGCATTGTACTTAGGCTGCTTTAAGGTTTGCTTTTGCTAAAACTCCCTCATGCTGAGTTAAGACTGCAGCTATTTAATGTATATCTCTGAAGCACTCCTTAAAGTTTGTGCTAAGCCATGCCAAGGACAGAATGTAACCAGATCGATCATTGTTATCATTCCCTTGCATTTGCAACATTTTTTTCTTTGTTATCTGTAAGAAGTAATCACTTAAAGTAAACCTAAGTATAATGAACGAGAACCTTCTTTGATGTAATGCTACTGGAAAGCAATAAAAGCCTGTCCAGGCAAGGGTCAAGGTGTTCTCTTTCTCAGAGAGTGGCCATGCTGTCCCTTTTTCTCCACAGGACTTCTGCAGTCCATGTGAATTTGTTTATCGCATCCCCAACACTGTGGACCCCACTGTCCAGAGTCTGCATCAATACTGTATATGCAAACACTTTGTAGAGAAAGTGAGAAAACATTTTTGAGAAATATTAAGGATTGTAGGAGACCGTTGTGCATGGCGTGGGTCTAGCTCCCACTTGGAGATGCACAGGACCCACGCCCATGGCTAAGTTATCCTGTGGGAAATCAGGCCTGCAATGGGCCTAGGCCTCTTTGAATCTTGCTCTTCCTAAAAAACTCCTTCACCCTGAATTGAGGACATTTATTGCAAAGTAACTTCCTAAAATCCATGCTAAACCTTCCAAGTATGAGTGTAAGTGGTTCAACAACTTTTGCTTTTTCATTTGCAAATATCCCTCTTCTGTGATGTGATTAGCAGCATTGGCTCCTTTGTTTTCTATAAAAGGGAACTGCCTAAAGCAAACCTGTGCATAGTAAATGAGGACTATCGTATAATGTGCCGAGAAATCCAATAAAGGCTGGTCACAGCAAGGGCCAAGGCTTTTGCTCCCCTTGAGAGAAAAGCCATGCTGTCCCTTTTCTTCCTCCAGGCTCAGTAGTCTGTGTGAATGTCTCATTTCATCCATAATGATGTGGACACTGGGGTCCGGTGTCTGAACCAAAGGATAATCTAAATAATGGAGAGTAAATGTATAGGGTAAAAATTTCCCCCTAAATATACCCATTTTACTTTTAAGTATATTTTATTGATTATACTATTATGGTTGTCCCAGTTTTTCCCCCTTTGCCTCCTTCTACACAGTACCCCATTACCACCAGCAATTCCCCCCTCTTAGTTCATGTCCATGGGTCATGCATAGAATCTTTGGCTTCTCCATTTCCTATGCTATTCTTAACATCCTCCTGTCTATTTTGTACCTACCAATTTATTCTTGTTAATCTCAGCACCTTTTCCCACATTCTCCCTCTTCTCCCTCCCAGCTGATGACCCTCCAAATGATCTCCCTATCTATGATTCTGTTCTTATTCTGGTTGTTTGCTTAGTTTGCTTTTTAGATTCAGCTTTTGATAGCTGTGAATTTATTGCCATTTTAATGTCCATAGTTTTGATCTTCTTTTTCTTAAATAATTCCCTTTAACATTTTGTGTAATAGTGACTTGGTGATGATGAGCTCCTTTAACTTTACCTTGTCTGGTAAGTGCTTTATCTGCCCTTAGATTATAAATGATAGCTTTTCTGGATAGAGTAATCTAGGTTGTAGGTCCTTGCTTTTCATGACTTTGAATACTTCTTGCCAGTCTCTTCTAGCCTGCAAGGTTTATTTTGAGAAATCAGCTGACAATCTTATGAGAACTCCTTTGTATGTAATTCTCCACTTTTCCCTGGCTGCTTTTAAGATTCTCTCTTTATCTTTAATGTTTGGCATTTTAATTATGGCACTTTAATTATGATGTGTCTTGTGTGGTCCTCTTTGGGTCCAACTTCTTTGGGACCCTTTTTGCTTCCTGGACTTGTATATCTATTTCCTTCTCCAAATTAGAAAAGTTTTCTTTCATTATTTTTTTCAAATAAGTTCAATTCCTACCTCTTCCTCTTCTCCTTCTGGCATCCCTATGATTCAGATGTTAATATGCTTGGAGATGTCCCAGAGGCTCCTTATACTATCCTCGTTTTTAAAACATTTTTTCTTCTTACTGTTCTGGTTGAATGTTTATTTCTTCCTTATGTTCCAAATTGTTGATCTGAATCTCAGCTTCATCCCCTCCACTGTTGGTTCTCTGTAGATTTTTCTTTATTTTAGTTAATGTAACCTTCATTTCTGTCTGTGTCTTTTTTTTTATGCTGTTGTTATACTCAGTGAGTTCTTTGAGCATCCTGATAACCAGTTTTGAACTCTGCATCTGATAGGTTGGTTATCTCCATTTTGTTTAGTTCTGTTTCCGGAGTTTTGTTGTGTTATTTCATTTTGGCCTTATTTCTTTGGCTCCTCAATTTGACAGCCTCCTTGTGTCTGTTTCTGTGTATTAGGTAGAGCTGCTTTGACACCCTGTCATAATAGTGTGCCTATTGTAGAAAATGTACCTGTAAATTGTATGGGGCAGAGCCTTAGGTAATTGCCAGGGCTGGGCACCCTGCACCATTGCTTTGTGGCTGTGTGTGTGGGAGGGCTTGGAGAGGTGACAATGCTGCTTCCTGGCTTCTGGAGGTTTGCATGGCACTTGTCCTGTTTCTAGTCACTTCACTTTCTCCCCATACACAACTGGTGCCCTTCCACCTATTGTTCTGGTGGTGAATCTCAGAGGGGGTGGGTCTGCATAAGTTCTAAGTCTGTGTGGGCCCTTTAAGAGGAGTCTCCTGAAAGTCTGGCAGTTTCTTCTACTTCCCCACCCCCCACTGGTTTTTACAGAAGAAGTTGTAGGTATTTATCTTCCTGGTGCTGGAGAACTGGGCTATGTGGTCTGGCCTGAGTCTGGGATCCCTTGCTCCTGAGGTATCTCTCCCAATTTTTATCCACCACACATGACTGTGGGACCACCCGTTCCACTACCTTTCTTTGCCACACTGCATCTTCTCACCTTCCTACCCATCTCTACGTCTCTGCCCCTCCTACTCTTCTGGATAAATGTAGCTTCTTTAAATCCTTGGTTGTTGGACTTCCAAACAGCTTGATTTTCTGACAGGTGGGTGTTATTTATTTTGAGGTCTAGTAACTTTTTCTGTAGTTGTGTGAGGAGAAGCGTGTTTACCTATGCCTCCATCTTGAATGGAAGTCCCAATTTTTTTCTTTATTTTTATTGTTGAAGCTATTACAGATGTTCCCATTCCCCAACCCCTTGTCTGGCCTCCACCCAGTCCCCTTCCTTCTGGCCATCACCACATTGTTGTCTGTGTCTATGGGTTATGCATATATGTTCTTTGGCTGATACCTTCACCTTCCTTCATCCAGTTTCTTGCTCCCCCACCCCCCGACAGTTGTCAGTCTGTTCTATGTGTCCATACCTCTGTTTCTATTTGGTGTGTACATTTATTTTGTTCATTAGATTCCACATATAAGTGAGATCATATGGCATTAGTCTTTCTCTGACTGGCTTCTTTCACTTAGCATAATACTCTCCAGGTCCATCCATGTTGTTGCAAATGATAATATTTTCTCCTTTTTTTTTTTACTGCTGTGTAGTATTCCATTGTGTAAATGTGCCACAGCTTTTTTATTATTCACCTGTTGATGGGTACTTGGGCTGTTTCCAGATATTGGCTATTGTAAACAATGCTGCAGTGAACCTGAGGGCTTATATATTATTTTGAATTGGTGTTTTGATATTGTTAGGATATAGTCCCAGAAGTGGGATGGCAGGGTCAAAAGGCATTTCCATTTTTTATTTTTTGAGGTGACTCCATACTATTTTCCACAGTGGCTGCACCAGTCTGCATTCCCATCAACTGCACTAGGATTGCCTTTTCTTCACATACTCACTAGCAGCGGTTGTTTGCGGTTTATTAATGGTAGCCATTTTGACAGGTGTGAGTTGGTCTCATTGTGGTTTTAATTTGCATCTCCTTGATTATTAGTGATGTTGAGCATTTTTTTCATATGTTTATCTGCCATCTGTATAACCTCTTTGGAGAAGTGTCCTTCGTCCAATTTTTCATTGGATTTTTATTTTGGTGTTGAGTTTGAAAAGTTCTTTATAAGTTTTGGATATTAAACTCTTATGAGATGTATCAGCAAATATGTTCTCCCATTCAGTGGATTGTGTTTTCAATATGTTGTAGGTTCCTTTGCTGTGCAAAAATTTTTAGTTTGATATATTCCCATTTGTTTATTATTTCTTTCATTTCCCTTGTCCAAGGAGATATATCAGAAAAAAATGTTGCTATGAGAAATGTCCAAGATTTTACTGCATATGTTTTCTTCTATAATTTTTATGGTTTCTTTGTTTATTTTTTAATGTATTTTATTGATTATGCTATTACAACTGTTCCATTTTTTTCCACTTTATTCCCCTCTGCCCTATACCCTCTGCCACCAGCATTCCCCCACCTTAGTTCACGTCCATGGGTCATACATATAAGTTATTTGGCTTCTCCATTTCCCACACTATATTTAACATCCCCCTGTCTATTTTGTACCTACCTATTATGCTTCTTATTCCCTGTACCTTTTCCCCCACTTGCCTGCCCTGCTCCACACCACTGATAACCCTTCATGTAATCTTCATTTCTGTGGTTCTGTTCCTGTTCTAGTTGTTTGCTTAGTTTGTTTTTTGTTTGTTTGTTTGTTTTAGGTGTGGTTGCTAATAACTGTGAGTTTGTTGTCATTTTACTGTTTATAGTTTTGATCATCTTTTTCTTAGATAAGCTGCTTTAACACTTCATATAATAAGGGCTTGGTGATGATGAGCTCTTTTAACTTGACCTTATCTGGGAAACACTTTTTCTGCCCTTCCATTCTAAATGAAAACTTTGCTGGATAGGGTAATCTTGGATGTAGGTCCTTGCCTTTCATGACTTTGAATACTTCTTTCCAGCCCCTCCTTGCCTGCAAGGTCTCTTTTGAGAAATCAGCTGACAGTCTGATGGGAACTCCTTTGTAGATAACTCTCTCCTTTTATCTTGCTGCTCTCGAGATTCTCTCCTTACCTTTAATCTTGGCTAATGCAATTATGATGTGCCTTGGTGTGTTCCTCTTTGGGTCCAATTTCTTTGGGACTCTCTGAGCTTCCTGGACTTCCTGGAAGTCTATTTCCTTTGCCAGATTGGGCAAGTTCCCCTTCATTATTTGTTCAAATAAGGTTTCAATTTCTTGCTCTTCCTCCTCTCCTTCTGGCACCCCAATGATTAGGATGTTGGAATGTTTGAAGATGTCCTGGAGGTTCCTAAGCCTCTCCTCACTTTTTTGAATTTTTGTTTCTTCATTCTGTTCTGGTTGAATGTTTCTTTCTTCCTTCTGCTCCAAACCATTGATTTGAGTCCCGGCTTTCCTTCTCTTCACTGTTGGTTCCCTGTACATTTTCCTTTATTTCACTTTTGATAGCCATCACTTTTTCTTCTATTTTGTGGCTACATTCAACCAATTCTGTGAGCATCCAGATTACCAGTGTTTTGAACTGTGCATCTGATAGGTTGGCTATCTCTTCATCACTTAGGTGTATTTTTTTTCTGGAGCTTTGATCTGTTCTTTCATTTGGACCATTTCTTTTCTTTTTTTTCCCCTCAGTGTACCTGTTACATAGTAAAGAGAGGAGTCTTAGGTGTTCACCAGGGCAGGGCAACCCACAACGCTATGTAACTCTGTATATGGGGGAGGGGTAAGAGAGGGAACAATGCCTCTTGCTCTGCTCTCTGTGGGTTTTCAGTCACTTCCCTGGCTACCCACAATCAAATTGGGTGCTTCTGGTGCTGGTTCCTAAGTGGGTGGATTTGTATATGTTCTAGGGCCCTGTGGGTCTCTCCAACAAACTCTTCTGTGAGTCTGGGAGCTTCTCCTGCTGCCGCCTCGAGCCCCACTGGTGTTTTCAGTCAGAGGCTTTGAAGCTTTATTTGCCTGCACTGTAACCCTGGTTTGCGCAGTCTATCTCACTCCCCACTTGCTCCTCCCAGTTAATCCGCACACGAATGTGGGACCACCTGCTCTGCCAGCCACCCCCTCACCCACCCTGGTTCATCAGCTGCCGCCTTGCCATGAGTCCTCTCTGTCCAGCTGCCCGTCTCTGCACCTCCTACTGGTCAGGATGAATGTGTCTTCTTTAACTCCTTGGTTGTCAGACTTTCATACAGTTTGATTTTCTGTCAGTTCTGGTTGTTTTTTGTTTTTAAATTTGTTGTCCTTCTTTTGGGTGTGTGAGGAGGCACAGTGTGTCTACCTATGCCTCCTTGTTGGCCAGAAGTCCTGCTGAATTTCTTAGAATGGCTTAGGAAGGAGAGGTGTTAGGTCTCTGAATGCTTACTAAATTCACCTGTGAAGACATCTGGTCCAGGGCTTTTGCTTGTTGTTGGTAGGTTTTCTTTTTGTTACTGCTTCAATTTCACTAGTTCTGATCTGTCTATTCAGATTACCTGATTCTTCTTGACTGAGTTCTGGAAGATTGTATGTTTCTACAGATTTATCCACCCCCCCCCCCCCGGATTGTCCAGTTTGTTGGCATATAGTTCATAAGATTTTCTTACAGTCCTTTGTATTTCTTTGGTGTCAGTTGTTACTTCTCCCTTTTCATTTCTGATTTTATTTATTTGGGTTCTCTTTTCTTGATGAGTTTAATTACAGGTTATCATTATTGTTTATTGTTCAATGAACCAGCTCTTGGATTCACTGATCTTTTGTATTATTTTTTCTATTTCATTTATATATACTCTGATATTTATTATTTCCTTCCTTCTACTCACTTTGGGCTTTGTTTGTTTTTCTTTTTCAAGTTCCTTTAAGTGTAAGTTAGATTGTGTATATTAGCTTTTTCTTGTTTCTTGAGATAGGCCTCTAATGCTATGAATTTCTTGTTTAGGACTGCATTCCCAGTGTCCCAAAGATTTTGGGTTGTATTCTCATTTTCATTTGTTTCAAAGCATCTTTTGATGTCTTCCTTGATCTCAGTGTTAACCCATTCACTATTTAGAAACATGTTATTTAACTTGTGTTTTTCAGTTTTCTTTTTGTGATTGATTTCTAATTTCATAGTATTATGGTTAGAGATGATGCTTGATAGGATTTCATCTTAAATTCATTGAGACTTGTTTTGTGTCCTAACATGTGGCCTACTCTAGAAAACGTTCCATGTGCACTTGATAAGAATGTATATTTTGATGCTTTGGGGTGAAATGCTCTGCTTTCGCTTAGATTCCAATACTAAAATGATTATTGAATCACATTTAACCTCTCCTGTCATCCTGTTGTAAGACAGGTATGGGGTGAAATAGGGATTTGTGCCATGAGAAGCCCCCAAACTGAGATTATTTATGGGGGACTGTTTTATTAACTTCTGAACCTTCACCTGGATGGTAAAAAATTTGTTTGCAGCAGACATTTTTGCTTTCAAAATGAACAGTTTTCTTCTTGTGAACAATAAATAGGACTATGAAATGTTTCATTAAGAAAAAAGAATACTGTGAATATATCTAGAGGAAATGGAAAATTCTTTTCCAATGATTCAACAGGTAGCCAGCAGGGGGCATAAAGCCACCAGAATGAGCACAAAACTCTCTGCACTGCTCCAGTGGGTTACAAAAGGAAGCTTGAATCACTCTTTCTGATTTGGGTAGAGCATGTTAGAAGGCCAGCAGATTTGGGTTGGGCAGGTTCCCTGGGGAAAAAAACACTCATATCTGAGGCCCATGGGCTGAGTGAGATTTGTCCCCAGCTTCTTTAGAGATGTTTTTCTTAAACAGCTAACTCTGCAGCAACAGCTGCTTCCATTTTCTGAAATGTTCGTGTGTTTTCTTTTTTACCTTCTCATGTAATATTTTATCAAGACTTATTTTACAATAGCTATTCATTGAGGCATTTGAACATAGTGTTCATAATGTGAGGAACTATTTTGCAAAATTCAGAGAAAGAAGAAACACAGGCAGTGGTGAGACGAATGGACAAAATACGGGTTCCTTCCCATCTGTTATCAGCCTGAAGTGAAAGGGGAAAGGAGTGCTACCAGAGTATGTTTTCATTAAATATTTTAAGGTTTCGTTTTCCCTGTAACTTCAAAGTAGTTGAAAACAGACTGAAAAATTGCAAAGTAGGAGTGTTAAAAATTCTTTCTTTTTAGAACTGGGCTATTATTATTACTATTTTAGAGAGCGGGAGGGAAACAGATTTGTTGTTCCACCCATTACACATTCATTGGTTGATTCTCGTATGTGACCTGACTGGGGACCAAACCCACAACCTTGTAGTATCCAAAGGATGCTCTAACCAACTTAGCTATCCAGCAGGGCCTAAAAATCTTTTTTAAAAAATTTAATGTATAACAAAAAATGTATTATATTGTACATTTACTCTCTTGGCTTTAATGGTAGCAAACTTATCAATAATATTTTAAAAATATAATTATTTCATTTCGCTTGAGACAAGTGACATGTTATATAATTTCTCATGACCCAGTGACAATCTTAAATAATTGTTCATTAATTCAGTTTTCTCTCTTGCAGGTCTCCATTTGTAACTGGTGGTGTGAAAAATTACATACCAAGTCTGCTTCTTTATGTGGAAAAGAGCTCAGCAAAATTTTTAATCAGTGTTTGGAGACTGAAACATTATCTTTTAAATTGCAATACCAATGATTGTACTATCGAAGGAACTGAGGTTTAAACTGAGACTGAACATTGAAACTATGGGGTGGGAGTATTTTGTGGGTGTTGGTGTGGAAATTAATGGTTTATAATAGAAATAACAGCAATGCTTGACTGTATTTGTGTAGTGTGAGAGATTGGTTAAAGATTAATTACTGGATATCTAGTAGAGCTATTGTTTAAGATTGGAGATGAGAAGAAAAGTAATTTTTATTTGAGGAGGAAGTTCTGGGCTTCAATTTGAGATATACAAATTCTGGCAGAGGTTACACCTGCTTGAGTGTGGTTACTAGGGTAATATGGATGTAATAATTTATGGTTTTAATTAGAACATTTCACCTAAATGTCATATGGTGTGCTTGAGTGTGATATTGTTATGTTACAGAATTACATGCTTATGATTTTGTTACAAAATATTTTGTAATAAAAAGTGGTATTATTTGTGCGAGACCCTGTATTTTGTTTTAACTTCCTGTAGCACTTGCAAATAGAATAAATTTTAATTTCTATTTATTAAAAAAATTATAGTTGAGATTCAACATTAGTTTCAGGTGTACAACATAGTGATTCAACCTTTATATCTCTTATGAAGTGGTCATCACAATAAGTAGACATGAGTCTTCAGGCATTTTCACCACAGAGATAACAATGAAAAAAACTGAAGCAATTGAAGAAATGCATCAGATTTCCAAGATAGTGTATAGTCAAAGGAGAGCACAGGGGCTAGAACTGAGCCATGGGATATTTCATCTAGTGCTTTTGAGAACCTTGCAAAGGACACTGGCAAAAAGTATGTATAGTAGTTTGAAGACAGTCAGGAGCCTGAGATGTCAGAAGACCCTGGGAAAAATAGTCTCAAAAGGAGGTCATGGTCCAATTAGCCTTTGTCCCCAAGTAAATGAAGACCAATGAGACCCAAGACAATGAGTATGTGGAAGCTGCATTAACCTTCTCTTGGGACCAAAGTGGAATTACAACTAAATTATAGAAAAATCATCTTGAATAGCCAACTGAACAGACAGAAGAATCCAGATCACCACAACATGACTGGTAGGGAGCGCAGAGGAGGCATGAGGGCTGACTGGGCTCCCACGGGTGGCCGGCCGCTGAAGTTCTGGAGGGATATTTTAGTGGCTGCTGGTGGTGGGGGTGTTCCCCCTGAAAAGTGTGGGTTCTAAACCCCAAGCTGGACTCCCCAGCCTACAGCACCAGAACTGGGAAAGGAACCCAAGTAACACTGCTGTGAAAAGTAGCAGAGTTTCTGCCCACCAGGGAGAGAGAGCGCCTCTTAAAGGGCCAATGTGCAAGTAAATGAAGACAAGCACTCACAGGATATATTCATGGAATGATTGAGGTTATCACGGAAAGATTTGCATATAAGGAGATGGTCAGTGATACTAGAAAGTCAGAGGCTGGAGATGTGAGGAAAGGAACTGAACATTCAGTTTCCTTATGAAAGGGAAGAAAGAGAGCTGTAGAAAGACGTGCAGAGGAATTTTTTCTTTCAAGATCAAAGATACTTAGTGAGTTTAAGACGGGAAAGCAAGTGGGGCAGTGATGGAGAGGTTGCTGATAACAGATTTATTTTATAACCAATGACATGAAGTTTTTAGGAATTCAGGCATAAATTTGAAAAATTGAACTGAGCTAGGAGCTGACATAACTTCAGTTTTAATGAGAAAATTAACAAACAGCTATATTGTAGGAAAATCTGTATATTTTATGGCAAAAACTGAGATATTTTGTCAAATTATTTCATCTGTGTAGTGAAAAAGTTGAGTGGGGGGGGGAGATGAGAGTACATGAAACTGAAAATGCTCAGAGCATGTTGGAGATATTCATGGAGCCCATTGGTGGAGCTCAGTGGAGCTCACCTGGTGTGCTCGAAAGACACAGAGATTTGTGACTCACTGTGTAGAGCAGGGTGATGAGCCCAGCTGTGAGTGTGTCAGAGGCAACGACGAAACAGGCAGGCAGTTGGGATCACTGGGATTGGGTTGTGATCAGCAGATGGGGTGAAAAGTGGGAGGGACATGAGAATTGTTGGTCTTGGTGTGCACAGTAGTCTCCCCACCTGAGGTTTCACTTTCCACAGTTTCAGTTACCTACAATCAATGGCAGTCTGAAACTATATAATGGAAAATTCCAGGAATAAACAATTCACAAAATTTAAATTGTCCACTGCTCTGGGTAACGTGATGAATGTCTCACTGTCCCATGGGGATGTGAATCACCCATCCCTTTGTCCAGCCCACCCATGCTATCTGTATATGATACCTGCCCATGGTCGCTTAGTAACCATCTCTGTTATCAGATGACAGTCTGATACTGGCAGATACTGGCAGTGATACTGGCAAGAATAGTGATACTGGCAATTCAGATCTGCCAAAGAGAAGCTGTAAAGTGCTTTAAAAAAAAAAGAAAAGGTGACTAAAGTACAGCAAGATATTTTGAGAGAGACCACATTCACATAAATTTAATTACAGTACATTATTATAACTCATCTATTTTATTATAAGATGTTAATTTCTTACTGTACTTAATATATAAATTAAACTTTATCATAGTTATGATGTATAGGGAAAATATGGTATAAATAGGGTTTGATACTATCCTAGGTTTCAGGCATCCTTTGGTGGTGTTGGTATGTATTCCCTGCAGAAAAAGGGGAATGACTGTATATTAAAACTAGGAACTGGGAATTCACCTGAGGTCTCATACAAGAGAAGTGGATTCAGTACTCTGAGTTCCCATGTGCTAAGAGAACCAGAGATGGAGAGTGATTGTGTGAATAAGCTGGAAGGAGGTTATAATAAGAGGGTGGGATCCAAGATAATTGATTTGAGAGGCAATAATCCAGGTACTATAATTTAGTCTGATGTGTATCCCCAAAGACAAATATGTTTAGGAATTTGAACTTCAAAAGAAAACAGAGTGAGGTTCTAATTCTAGCCATGTTTTAGTTCAGCCATAGAATTCTATTATACTGTGAATCCTCTCTGAATCATAGTTTTCATTTGTAAGTGGGTGGGTGGCTAATCCCTATGCAGCAGGTTTACTTTGAGGACTAGATGAGCAAATGTATATACAACCTTCATGAATATGGTCTAAATAAATAAAATATTTTTAAGAGTTTTTCTCCTGTTTTGTATCTGAGGTTCAAAGGGTTGACTGAGTTAATCCTGCTTCTTATTATGGCACTTGACCACACTGGCCAAACAAAATTGCTGTTAAAACTTTGCTAATTGATTTTTCTTTTTAAAAAATATATTTTATTGATTATGCTATTACAGTTGTCCCATTTTTTCTCCCCTTTATTCCCCTCTGCCCTGCATACCCCCTCCTGCCAGCATACACTCCTCCTCCTTAGTTCATGTCCATGGGTCATACATATAAATTCCTTGGCTTCTCCATTTCCTATACTATTCTTAACCTCCCCCCCTGTCTATTTTTTTGTACCTAGCATTTATGTTTCTTATTCCCTGTATCTTTTCCTCTATTCTCCCTTGTGCCCCTCCACACTGATAACCCTCTATGTTATTCCATGTCTGTGGTTCTGTTCCTGTTCTAGTTTTTTTTTTTTTTTTTAGGTTCAGTTGTCAGTAGTTGTGAGTTTGTTGTCATTTTACTATTTATAGTTTTGGTCATCTTCTTTTTCTTAGATAAGCTGCTTTAACACTTCATATAATAAGGGCTTGGTGATGATGAACTCTTTTAACTTGACCTTATCTGGGAAGCACTTTTTCTGCCCCTCCATTCTAAAGCTTTGAATGATAGCTGTGCTGGATAGGGTAATCTTGGATGTAGGTCCTTGCCTTTCATGACTTTGAATACTTCTTTCCAGCCCCCCCTTGCCTGCAAGGTCTCTTTTGAGAAATCAGCTGACAGTCTGATGGGAACTCCTTTGTAGATAACTTTCTCCTTTTATCTTGCTGCTCTCGAGATTCTCTCCTTATCTTTAACCTTGGCTAATGCAATTATGATGTGCCTTGGTGTGTTCCTCTTTGGGTCCAACTTTTCTGAGGCTCTCTGAGCTTCCTGGACTTCCTGGAAGTCTATTTCCTTTGCCAGATTGGGCAAGTTCCCCTTCATTATTTGTTCAAATAAGGTTTCAATTTCTTGCTCTTCCTCCTCTCCTTCTGGCACCCCAATGATTAGGATGTTGGAATGTTTAAAGTTGTCCCAGAGGTTCCTAAACCTCTCCTCATTTTTCTGAATTTTTGTTTCTTCATTCTGTTCTGTTTGAATGTTTATTTCTTCCTTCTGTTCCAAATTGTTGATTTCAGTCCCAGTTTCCTTCTCTTCACTGTTGGTTCCCTGTACATTTTCCTTTATTTCACTTTGCATAGCTTTCACATCTTCCTCTATTTTGCAACCATACTCAACCATTTCTGTGAGCATCCTGATTACCAGTGTTTTGAACTCTGCATCTGACTGGTTGGCTTTCTCTTTATCACTTTGTTTTATTTTTGGAACTTTGATCTGTTCTTTCATTTGGGCCATATTTTTTTTGTCTTGTTGTGCCTGTTACATTGTAAAGGGTGGAGCCTTAGGTATTTCCAGAGCAGGGCAACCCACTTTGCTGTTGTGATCCTGTATGTGGGGAGGGGTCCAAGAGGGAACAATGCTGTTTGCTTGGCTCTTGGTGGCTCTCAGTCACTTCCCCTGCTACTTATAAGCAAATTGGCCCCTTCTGGTGCCAATTCCCATGTGGGTGGCTTTGTGTATGTTCTAGGACCCAATGGATCTCCAACCAACTCTCTTATGAGGCTAGGAATTTCTCTTGCTGCTGCAACCTCCATAGATTTTTACAGCCAGAGGTTTTGAGGCTTTATTTTTCCACAGTGTAATCCTGGGTTGCGTGGTATGTCTTAGTCCCCAGTTGCTCCTCCAGGTTTACCCACATTTAAATATGGGACTGCCTGGTGTGCCAGCTGCCCCTGTGCCACTAAGTGATTTTTCAATTGTACCATAATTGTTGCAGAATTACCTCCCAAAATTCAGGTTCATGTACCTGATGTGCTAGTAGGTCAAGACATTAAGACACCAATGCTTGGAGGTAGAGAAATATTTATTGGATTGGGCTAAAACAAGAGGACAGGAAAGCAAAATCTCTCAACCCCCTCTCCCAAACAAAAGTAGGGAATTTTTGTGCAGCTAAGGAGTAAGGGGAGGGGAGCTCCTGGGAACAGAGAGAAGGCTGTGTTTTTTTAGTCACAGATAATGCTTTTTCCAATCAGACCCCTGGGTGTCAGCAGCTGGTCATAATTACCTTGAAGACATTTTTTTTCTTGCAAAATAAATTTATAAATTTTTCTTGTGATCCTGAAGTTATCGCCTCCTATTTGATGAAGAAACAGTCCATTAGCAGCATAAATTCTACTGTGAGAACAAGGGGTGCTGGGTTGAAGAAACTAAATTCTGCAAAATAATTGTGTGTCTGCAACACAACCTAATTGTGTGTTATGAATTATTTTTAAAGCAGAAAGTAGCCATCTTACGATACACCTATTGTTTGAACTACCATTGTTTTGTGCTTAAGTAGCTATATTTTTCTAGTTTCTTTTTTTTTCTATTTTTCTTTTCGAGCAGAGTACTTTTAGACATTTCTCCTGGAACTTGCTTTACAAGTAAGCCTTTAAAACATGACTAACAATACTTTCTTAATCTTTGACTATAAGCTATGTGACAACCAAAACAATTGAAACCTATTTAATTAACACCTATAACTATATCTTAATTAAGAATTAAATTATTTCATTCTGGCTGGCAAAAAAACTCGGAGAATTAAAATCCCAAGGGTTCGACTACACAATGAAGCTGGTGGTGGTGGTGGGTGGGTGGGGGACAAAAAAAATAGATAAAAACCTTTGTTAAATGTATCATTAATGTAGTCTGTGTTAAGATGTCACAAAATAATGTTTCAAATTAACCATCTGTCCGTGGATGAATATCAAGGTGTTTTCCCACAAGGGACTTGTCCGTTTGGCTGGCCCCGCGTGTCCTGCACATGATCCGCACAGATGAAGGCGAAGACTGAACCGGCCTATCCGGGCTATATCAGCCTCTCCTGTGTAGCTTCCTGAAGCCCCTTCTCCCCACGCTAGCTGGTCTCCTGGGAAAAGAGGGTGCTGGCTGCGAGGGGCAGAATCAGGCAGCGCGCCACAGGGTCGCAGGCTCTGCTAGGACGCCCTCTCAAACCCTGTTTTCTCCACCAAGACCTCGTCTGCCTTCCGGCCGATCCCTCCCAAGGCTTAAGGAGGCCTGAGGCCCCTAGGCTGCTGCCGGTGCGGCCCAGGGCAGCCGGGGGAGGGAGCCGTCAGAGGTTTGTTCGCAGCCACCCGCAGGCTTCCCATAATCCTTTCCAGCGCTGGCCGCTGCTCCCTGAGCTGCGCCGGGCTTGCTCGTGCCCCCCAGCACCACTGCCACCTAGCTTCTGTGCCAACTTCCAGGGCAGCTTTGCCATCACCGTCCTCAAGGACCAGAGTCCTGACCCCGGTTGTCCTGCCCTTCAGCGGGACCCTGGGTGCGTCCCAGTGACAAGACGGGGGTGGGGGCGGTGGGGGGTGGGTAAAGAGTGCATTGTCTCTGCTGGCGGGAGTCGCTCGGGCTGGGAGGGGTTATCATGTGTGAGGACTTTGAGGACTTTCTTAAGGCCTAAGGGAAGCGTTTAGCCCCTGGAAGGGGGAGGGGCTGCCTCGGGCCCAGCCCCACCTCCGGACACACCGGGCAAGTCTGAGCCGCAGGGAAGGCGTCCGTTGGCTTAGGGTCCATCCCGCCCGGGACAGGGCCCAGGGGGTGGGGTAGGTCCCTCTCCCACTCTGCTGGCCTCGCAGGCCTCGTCTGGGAAGGTCCGATCCCCTGAGAAGATCCTGGTTCAAAAACCCGATGCGTGGAAGTGCGAGGCAGCTGCCCAGGGTCCCTGCGGCCCCTAAGTCTGTGTGGCCGGGTCTGCAGGGGCCTGGCGGGGCCAGTCCGGCTGACGCAGAGGCGACTATGCAGAGGCTGTGCCCTCGGGCAAAGGCCGAGGGAACCTGGACGCTCACGAGCAGAGTTCTGGACTGCGCCCTCCGTGTGGGCGGGAGACACCCCACAAGCCTGTGTCCTCCGAGGGGCGGGAGCTCGAGGCTGGGCTGTCTCCTCCGCCGGAGCTCTGCCGGGGAGTGCTGATCCGACAGAGGGCAAAGCGGGCGACGGAAGACGATGGACGAGGCACGACGCTGGCAGAGCCAACTAGGAGGGCCTGTCAGGCGTGCACCCTTGGGGAATCCACTCCTGGCACGTCCACTGCAGCCCTTCCCTTCTTTCGCTGAAGTGCAGCACGGTGTTTAAGTGGAAGTTTCTCCTAAGACTCTAAGACAACAGGCATCAAATACCTAAACTGAGTTGTGAGGCAGGCCACCATACAGAATTGGCCAAGGGAAAAAAACTGGAGCGGCTGAGAAACTATTAGTGAATGTTAAGCCTTTCACCCATATTGAGAGTATCAGAGATTGAAGAGGATTTCTAAACCTTTGGAAAGAGCTCCAAGAGGAAAGGGGGGGTGAGGTGGTTGTTTGCCCCATAGTTCAAACCCAGTAAGAGAGGCTTCAACAGGCCATCTGGGGAGCTTGATATGTGTCCCCTGGAGTTTAAGGACTCAGTTGCCTGATGTACAGTTTTGCTGAATAAACCTAAGGGGCAAGAGGTGGCCTGACAGCTGTTCCTGGTTAAGTTGAAAGAAGGTGTATGCATACCTTTGGAGCACAAATTTGGGGGCAAAAGATGCATGAATTCTTGCCATGGTCAAGACATGATCTGTGTGTGTGGGGTCCTCTTAGATGCTATCCACAGGGCTGCCTGAAGGGCTAATCAGATGTCCTAGAAGATAATCCTAAATGTTGACTAAGTGAAAACCAGTTGAAATAAACTATCTACCAGGGCTAAGCCAAATTTAGGAGAGGATCCCCAGCACTCAGTGAGTCTTTCAAAATTCCACCCAATTCCTAGAGAGCAGGGTCCTTGCTTGGCAGCACTCCTGAGACATAGGCCCTCCCCTGCCTTTGGTTTACCTGCTCTCCCTTGCTCTGCCTCAGAAAGGGTCAGAGGCACAGTTAGCAAGCTGTGAGGGGAAAGGTAGAAGTGGAAGACCAGGGGAGAAGGAGCCCCAATTTTATTTTCAGAGACTTGACTATGACACAGGAGAAATGTAATCATAGCCTGAGGAGCATTTCTTACCACAGAGTGACCAAGAAAGTCATGTCATTGTCCCTTACACTCTTTACCTCCCTTACCTCCTTCATCCATTAGAAGGCAAATTAGGAAACTGAATATATTCTTAAGGGATGATAGGAAGCAAAGTCACTTTATGATCCCACCCTACAGTTGTTCAATTATAGAAAAATCAACCTGAATAATCAACTGAAGTTTAGCTGAGCTGAAATGTAATAACAAAGGATTTACATAAAAAGTCACATAAGCGACTAATAAGAAGGGTGGAGGGATGGAAAGGGTTGGCCCCTGCACCTACATGTGGCAGCTGAGAAGCTGAAGGGATATCTCACCTGCAAAACACCCTCCCCCCAGTAGTGGGGGTCTCAACCCCGTGCAGGTATCTCAAACCCAGAGCAACAGAGATGGGAAGAGGAGCCTGCATAACATCTGGTGGTGAAAATCAGTGGGGATTCAGTCCACCTGGGAAAGAAGAGCGTCTGTTAGAGATCCAGACACCACCTTTCCAGGTGAGTCCTTCCCCTCCTATTGTTACAGCACCAGCTAGGGGAGTGCACTGCTTGACCATCACCTACTGGTACCACTGCTCTGCTGTGCTTGGGTCCTGCAGAGGGGTCTCCTGGTGGCACCCTTTGGGGATATTTGGGGTGCTCTTTTTCTGGACAAGTTCTTGGTGGAGACTCAGACAGTGATTGAACTGTGTAACTTTGGAAAGGGGACCATTCTTCACCACTCTGAGCACATAGTACCTGCCCCACCCCTCCCTTCCCATATCTGTTGAATCACTTGGCCTATGGTTCTACTACCTGTGACCCTACCCTGCTGAACTCAGTCCTGTGGTAGGATCTGAGTGCCATGCAGAGATGGGACTTTCAGAGTGCTGTCTCCCAGTGAGGCTTTTGCCCAGGAGTCAGATGGGTGGGCGTTGGGTGGCATCATAGAGGGGGTCACTCCTGTCTCCCCTGCAAACTCAGTCTGTGCTCTTCCCCCAATGGGGCACTCATTTGACCTGCTTTTTTGACAGCCGGGGCCCCACCCTGCTGGGCTTAGTCCCATGGGGGGATCAGAGAACTGCTTTAAGCTGGGAACTTTGGTGCTTGTCTTCCTCAGAGGATTTTGCCTGGGAATGGTGGCCACAACCTGCTGAGTTCAGCTCCGTGGGAGGAAGGGAGCACTGCTTGGAGCTGAGACCTTCAGAGTGTCTCCCTTGGAGGCTATTGTTCGAGACCACAACAAAGTGCTTGGCCCTCTCCAACAAACTTGGCCTCCACTACTCCCAGTGGGAGACTATTTTGATCTGTTTCCCAAGCCCCTAGTGGCTCTTCCCTGCTGAACTTGCTCCTGCAGAGGGGATGGCTGGCCGCACCCAACCTGAACCTGCTGCGGGGAGCTAGAGTTGGAGACTATCATAGAAACTGAGTGGTATGGCTCTGGAGTAGGGGCCACTTGCCCCTTAGTGAGTACCTGAATACATGGCACCCAAATAGGGGACACACTATCCCCCTTCTTATGACCTTGGTTGTGCTGTCCTACCGAGCTTGCAATCTATAGATGGGTCTGTGAGTCTTGGCCAGCCTGTGCCCACTTTAGATTCCTTTTTTGAGAAGGCTCTGGAGGAAGACCAGGCAATCTCAGAGGGAGGCAGAGTGGCTGACAGGTGGAGGTGGACCTCAGGGAGCCTTGGACATTTTATGGCTCTGTCCCCAGCTCTAAGTTGGAGAAAGCTGACCCTTGTGCACAGATTGACCTCTCCCACACACATCCCACATAGATGCAGCCACAAACAGTAAATAGCATGGTAGCTCCAGATGAGCCACCCAAGGCCAGGTACACACAACATCTGACATAGACTTGTATCTGAGCCCCAGCCAAGTGGACCCAGAACGAATACAACCAGTGGTAGATTTTAGAACACACCAGGACTCCACCCAACTAGCCATACAAGTGGCACACCAAAAGGGGGATTCCAGCAAGCACAAAAACCTACTGGGTACAAATCTAACTCGAACTGCACCCCTGAACAGTGACTCATAAATGGTGATCAAGGTTTATCCTTAAAATCAACCATCCTGAAGAGTTAACTTCACCCATGAAAAGGCCAAGAGTATTCAAGGCTCAACTACAAAAGGAAGGTGCATATGACCCACACAAACAATTCCAAAGCACTGAGCTCAAATGATCAGGAAGATTGTGTTACTGAGCCCAACAAGACACCTACATCATAAAGCCCTCATAACAAGTTTGGGAGTCATAGCAGATCAACCTAGTACACAGAAATAAAATGGGGAGACAAACAAATATGCCCTGAATGAAAGAACAAGAAAAAGCACCAGAAAAAGTTTGAAATAAAATGGAAGCACCTAAGATGCTAGATGCAGAGTTTAAAACACTGCTTATAAGGATGCTCAAAAAAGTTTTGGGGAAGAATGGATGACCTCAGTGAAAACTTCAACTTAAAACTTAAGAGGTGGTAAGCATTAAAAAGGTCATAGAAACCATAAGAAAGAACTAGTCAAAAATGAAGAATACAATATCTGAAATGAAGAATACACAAAAAGAATCAACAGCAGATTAGATAAGTACAGGATCAAATCAGTGAATTAGAGGACAAGAACAGTAAGCACCCAAGCATAGCATCAAAAAGAGAAGAGCATTTTAAAAAATGAGGAAAGTCTAAGGAACCTCTGGGACAGCATCAAGCATAACAACATCTTCATTACAGGGGTACCAGAAGGAGAGGAGAGTGAACCAGAAAAAGAAGAGAAGAGACTTCCAAAGGAATCGAAAACCTGTTTGAAGAAATAATGACAGAAAATTTCCCAACCCTGGTGATGGAAAAAGTCACACAAGTTCAGGAAGTACAGGGAGTCCCAATCAAGATAAACCCAAAGAAGCTCACAAGAAAACACATCATAATTAACAAGGCAAAGGTTAAAGACAGAGAGACTCTTAAAAGCAGCAAGAGAGAGACAGTTAGTTACCTACAAGGAAGGTCCCATAAGGCTGTCAGCTGATTTCTGAACAGAAACACTTCGAGTTACAAGGGAGTGGCACAGGCTTTTCAAAGTGATGAAAAGCAAAGACTTACAACTGAGTCTACTCTATCCTGCAAAGCTATCATTTAAAATTGAAGACAAAATAAAGAGCTTCCCAGACAAAAAGATGCTACAGGAGTTTATTATCATGAACCAGTAATGCAAGAAATGTTACTGGGCCTGTTTTAAGAAGGAGGAGGAGAAGAAGAAATATATAGAGAGAAGAGCACAGGCATAAAGAATCAAATGGCAATAAATAAGTATCTATAAATAATAACCATAAATGTAAATGCATTAAATTCTCCAATAAAAAGACATAGGGTAGCTTAATGCAGAAGAAAAGAAGACCCATATTATAGGAGACCACTCTGCGTGGTGTGGGCCCAGCTCCCACTCAGAAAGGCCTGTGGAAAGTGAAATCCAGCATACAGGAACCACACCTATGGATGGGTTTTTGCATGGGGAATCAGGCCTGCATTGTACCTGGGCCACTTTGAGACTTGCTTTTTGCTAAAACTCCCTCACCCTGAATTGAGGCAGCAAACTTTTACTGCATATCTTTAAAGTGACTTCCTAGTATCTATGCTAAGCCTTCTAAGGACGAGTGTAACCAGTTCAACCACTTTTCCCTTTCATTTGCAAATATCCTTCTGTGATGTGATTAGCTGCATCCTCTCCTTTGTTTTCTGTAAAAGGTAACCACCTAAAGCAAACCTGTGCATAGTAAAAGAGGACCATCCTCAATGTAATGTGCCCAGAAAAACAATAAAAGCTTGTCAAGGCAAGGGTCAGCATGCTCTCCCCTTGAAAGAGTGGCCATGCCATCCCTTTTCCTTCACAGGACTTGGTAGCCCATGTGCATTTGTCTCATCTCATCCATAATGCTGTGGACCCCATGAGCTGGGGTCCACATCACCATATGACCCATACATATGCTGTCTACAAGAGAAGCACTTCAGAACAAAAGATACAAACAAAAAGTGAAGGAATGGAAAAAATATTCCATTCAAATGGAAACAACAAAAAAAGATGGGGTAGAAATACTTATATCAGACAAAATAGACTTCAAAACAAAAGCCACAACAGGAGACAGAAAAGGTCACTACATAATACTAAGGGAAGCAATCCAATAAGAGATATAATCTTTGTTAACACATATGCACTCAACATAGGAGCACCTAAATATATAAAGAAAATCTTGGTGAACATTAAGGGAGAGATCAACATCAATACACTCATAGTAGGGAGTTTTTAACACCTCATTCTCATTAATGGGCAGATCTTCCAGACCAAAAAAAATCAACATAGGAACAGTGTCCTTAAACACCACACTGGACTGGATGGATTTAATTGATGTTTACTTCATCCCAAAGCATCAGGAAATACATTCTTCTCAAGTGCACATGAAATATTCTCCAATACCACATGTTAGAACACAAAATAAGTTATATTAAGTTCAAAAAGATTAAAATGATACCAAGCATTTTCTCTGACCACAATTGTATAAAACTAAATATCAATTACAATAAAAAACTGGAAAACATTTGAACATGTAGAAGCTAAATAAAATGTTATTAAATAATGAATGGGTTAACAATGACATCAGGGAAGAAGTCAAAAGTTACCTAAAGATCAGCAAAAATGAATAGAGAAGAACACAAAATCCATGAGACACAGTGAAGCAGGTCTAAAACAGAGCTCATAACATTACAGACCTACCTCAAGGAGCAAGCAAAATCTCAAATAATCTAACTTTACACCTAAAAGAACTAGAAAAAGAAAAACAAACAAAGCCCAGAATAAGTAGAAGGAAGGAAATAATAAAGATTACAGCCAAAATAAATAACATAGAGAATAAAAAAGTAATACAAAAGATCAATGAAACCATGAGCTGTTTCTTACAAAAGATAAACAAGATCGATAAACCTTTAATTAGACTCATCAAGAAAAAAAGAGAGGACCCAAATAAATAACATTGGAAATAAAAGAGAAGTAGTAACTGACACCACTAAAATATAAAACATTATAAGAGAATACTATGAACAACTATATGCCAAGAAATTGGACAACCTGGATGAAATGAATAAGTTCCTAGAAACATAATCTTCCAAAAATGAATCAGGAAGTATCAGAAAATCTGAATAGACCAATTACAATGAGTGAACTTGAAGCACTAATAAAAAAACTCAGAAAACAAAAATTCTGGACCAGGGATGTCTTTGCAGGTGAATTTTACCAAGCATTCAAAGAAGAAATATCTCTCCTTCTCAAACTATTCCAAAAAATTCAAGAGGAGGAAAAACTCCCAATCTCATTTTATGCATTATTCTATTATTCTACTCAGCATTATTCTATTTCCAAAACCAGATAAAGACCCTTCAATAAAAAAAGAAATTATAGGTCAATATCCCTGATGAACATACATGCTAAAATACTCAACAAAATAATACCAAACCAGATCCAGTAATACATTAAAAAGATCATACACCGTGATCAAGTGGGATTTATCTGGAGATTCAGGCATGGTACAGTATACACAAATCAATAAATGTGATACACCACATAAATGAAATGAAGGATAAAAACCATGTATCATATCAATAGATGCAGAAAAGGCATTTGATAAAATCCAGCACCCATTTATGATAAAAAATTCTCAGCAAGGTGGGAATAGAGAGATAATACCTCAACATAATAAAGGCCATATATGTCAAACCCACAGCCAACATCATATCCAATGGGCAAAAACTACAAGCATTTCCTTTAAGATCAGGAACAAGATAGGAATGTCTACTTTCACCACTATTATTCAACATAGTACTGGAAATCCTAGCCACAGCTATCAGAGAAGAAGAAACAAAAGGCATCCAAATTGTAAAGAAGGAAATAAAACTTATTATTCACAGATGACAAGATATTGTATATAGAAAATCCTAAAGAGTCCATCAAAAAACTACTAGATGTAATAATGAACATGGCAAAGTAGCAATATACAGAATTAATATTTAGAAATAAGTTGCATTTTTATATACCAAAAATAAACTATCAGAAAGGGAAACTAAGAAAAAAATCCCATTTACTATTGCAACAACAACAACAATGACGACGACAACGATGACAATTATGACAATAACAAAATAATGTACCTAGGAATAAATTTAACTAAGGATGTGAAAGGTCTGCATTTGAAAAACTATAAGATACTGGAGAAAGAAACTGAGGAAGATACAGTTAAGTGGAAGCAGATACTGTATTCATGGATAGGAAACATTAACATAATTAAAATGTCCATATGACCCAAAGCAATCTACAGATTCAAAGCAATTCTTATTAAAAAAATGACCCATAGTATATCTAACAGATCTAGAACAACTATTCCAAAAATTTATGCAGAACCAACCATAAAAGATCCCAGATAGCCTCAGCAGTTTTGAGAAAAAAATAACATGGTTGGAAGGATCACAATACCTGATATCAAACTATACTACAAGGCCATAATAATAAAAACAACATGGCATTGCCACAAGGACAGGAATGTAGATCACAGGAACAGAACAGAGCCCAGAAATCAACCCATGCTTTTATGGTCAAGTTATATTTGACAAAGGAGATAAGAACATGCAGTGGAATAAAGACAGTCTCTTCAATAAGTGGTGTTGGGAAAATTGAACAGATACATGCAAAAATATAAAAGTAGACCACCAACTTACACTATACATAAGAATAAACTTGAAATGGATTAGATACTTAAATATAAGTTGTGAAACTATAGAAATCCTAGAAGAAAACACAGGTAATAATATTTCAGACATTTCTCATAGCAATATTTTTGCCAATATATCTCCTTCAGCAAGGGAAAGAAAGGAAAAAATAAACAAATGGACCTACATAAAACTAAAAAGCTTTTTACACAGCAAAAGAAACCATTCACAAAATGATAAAGGAACCCATTGTATGGAAGAACATATTTGCCAATAATACATCTGATACGAGGCAATTTCCAAGATATATAAAGAACATATACTACTCCATACCAAGATGACAAACAACCCAATGAAAAAATGGGCAAAGGACCAGATTAGACAATTCTCCAAAGAGGACACACGGATGGCTAACAGACACATGAAAAAAATGCTCAATGCCCCTAATCTTCACAGAGGTGCCAATTAAACTTAAATTTTTTTTTCTAATCCACACTTGAGGACAGAGGAAGGGGGTGGGGGGAGAGGGAAATGATGTGAGAGAAAAACAAGGATTGCTTGACTCCCATACATGCCCTGACCAGGAATTGAACCATGACCTAGGTATGTGCCCTGACTGGAAATCAATCTTTTCCAACTGAGCCACCTCGCTAGGGCAGAGAGATGCAAATTAAATGCACAATGAGATACCACCACACATATGTCAGAATGGCTATCATCAATAAATCAACCAACAATAAGTGCTGGTGAGGATGTGTAGAAAAGGAAACCCTAGTGCACTGTTGATGGGACTGCAGGTTGGAGCAGCTACTGTGGAAAACAGTATGGAGTTACCTCAAAAACTTAAAAAATGGATCTGCCTTTTGACCCAGCAAAGCCATTTCTGGGAATATATCCCAAGAATCTTGAAAAACCGATGAAAGCAATATATGCATCCCAATGTTCACTGCAGCATTATTTACAATAGCTAAGATCTGGAAACAACCCAAGTGCCCATCATCAAATGAGTGGACAAAAAAGCTATGGTACTTTTACATAACGGAGTACTACTCAGCGGTAAAAAAAGAGAAGGAAATCTTACCTTTTGTGACAGCATGGATGGAGCTGGAGATTAGTATGCTAAGTTAAATAAGCCTGTCAGAAAAAGACAAATACCATATGAACTCACAAATATGTGGAATCTAATGAACAAAAACTGACGAACACAATAGAAACAGAGGTCTAAATATAAGGAACAGACTGACAGCTGTCAGAGGGGAAGGAGAAATATATATATATTTCACATGGACACAAACAACAGGGTGGTGATAGCCAGAGAGAAAGGAGGGTGGGAGTAAGTGACAGTTAGGAAAGGGGTGACAAAGGAAGACAATAAGAGATTTTGCTTGGGGTGATGGGTGCACGATGCAGTGTGCAGATGATGTTTTAGTGAGTTGTACACTTGAAACCTATATGGTTTTGTGAACCAAGGTCACCCCAATAAATTCAATAAAAATGTCTTAGTAAAACCAACCAAAAACAATTGGTGCATTAACTAAAGAGAAAGTACATACACATCTATATTTGACTATGTGCAAAAACTGAACAAAATATAGAGGAAATGAAGGTTACTATTTTTCAAACTTCCTGCAATGTAATATTAGTAATCCAGTAAAAATCCTTACCTGGAAAATAAAAACAACTTGAGCAATTTTTGATACTGAAGCACATTGCTGAATATTAAATACCACACAAATGAAAACAGTATCCTCTGAACATTTAAATCTGGTTTACAGTTGAGGCAGAAGACAAAGGTCTGCGAAGAAGTTTGCCCATCTTACCTGTATTCTTTCATACCTTCTGAAGTGTAAGCTTCAGGAGAAATGATCAATCCCCCCAGAAGAGTTTTTCCTTCCATCCATGAAATAGTGCTTAGGAGCATCCATTTTTGTCCACAAAAGAATGTACAGGATAATTTTATGTGGTATTCAAATAGTATTGTCCAGTTGGTAATGCTGGATGTAAATCACATTTCTTCTCTATAAGACATACCTTACGAAAAGTAGGTAAAGCTGCAATATGCACCCAGGCAATAAAATCCCCATTTATGAACTCATTATTATCTTGGTCAGAATCCAAAGTGTATCCTGGCTAAAGCCAGTTTACTGGCTTGTTGTACCTTTGAATCTTTCTTTTAGGTGGGCTTCTCCATTTCTGAATGTCACATTTTTATCTGTCTACTAAGCAATATTTTTCTTTTTCAGAGAAATAGACGTCAAATAAAGTTCATTGCCAACCAGAAACAACTCTCGTGTCTCGTTAAACATACTGTTGGCAATCATTCCACAAGAAACAATTGGTTTGTCCTCATGTCTGTGATAAGGCTCTTATTCCTTACTGGGATCGAGTAAAGCACCAGAATCTCCATTTAGTTGACTATCATCTCGAGATTTCACATAACAATGATGGTTTTGATAGAATTTCAGAATCACATTGCCCTCAAATGACTGTTCAGTGAGGTTAACAGACAATGAAAATATATTCTTTTATTTTAATTACTTCTGTTCCTGGACTTACATCCCAGCCTGTTCTTCACAGCTGTAAGGCTGTGAATAATGCAATTTAATATAATATTTATGATTAAAGGTTAACCAATCTCACAGGGTAAAAATTGCTCATTGAAGTTTACTTTTAATTTGCGTTTCTCTTATTATGAAGGTTCCTTCCTCCCACCCTCGGCTTTGGTAGTGAAATAGTGAATGGGAGGGTCGCAGTGTAAGCTCATCCCTCTGACTTCTTGTAAGGACAGTGAATCCTGAACGCTGTTGCAAGGACGAAATTAGAACAGAGGACCAACCTAGTTTTTTGGTTTAGTGGTACCAGAAAAATGGACACCTGTGACCCCGACGTGACTTGAACACTCGACCTTCTGATCTGAAGTCAGATGTGCTACCATTACGCTACGAGGTCATTGAAACGAGAAGACTAGGATCTCATAACTCTCTCTCCTCCAGCACATCCACACCGCTTCCCTACGTAGCTCACTGGCTTTCTGTTTGACCTTCAGGTCCAACGGAATAAGTGAAGTGGCGGCGCGGAGAAAGGGACTCGACTGCGGAGACTGAGGAGCGCCCAGCTCGGAGCCCGAGGCTCGGGCGCCCTCCACCGACAGCTGTGGCGAGAGGCACAGCGTCGGAGGTTCAGGGAGGGCGGGTCTCTGCGGTCCGAACGCCCAGACTGCTGTCTCCAAGGGCCACCAGAGTTGGGCTCACGGAGAGGCCACAGCGCTGACGAGGACGTGGCTGCGAAAATCCGCAACCCGTATCTGTGCACAGAGGGGAGGACGCTCGTCCCCCCAGGAGTGTCTGTCCCACGGAAATAATCACCACTGCGGTCACACGAAGTGACTTGAAAACAGCATAAGAATGGCATGATCATGAGTTGTCCCCCTGCCCCCTTCAGTTATAAATCTAAAACTCATTTTTGGAAATGTGGACATCGTACAGCCGTGTAATATCGATACAAATTAAAATCAAGCATTTTGATGGATTTCTTTCCAGACTGTCTTCCCCCTAATTATACTCAAGTGCTCACTACGTCTGTTGTAGCTTTTTTTTTTTTTTTTTTTACTGTGAAGCACAGCACGGAAACTAACAGATTTTTTTTTTCCATTTTAAAGATATTTGTCTTCCACCTGCCTTAGTTTTTAGTCAATAAGATAATGTGTCTTTCCGATTTTTATTTTCAGCAGTTTGCCCATGATATGCTAATGATACTGATCTTTGTATTAAGTTTTTCAGGGATAGCTGAACTTGCTGAATTTGTGAATTGAAAGTTTTCAACAAATTTGGAAGTTCTCAATATTGGTTTTGCAAATATTGCACCTGCCCATCCTGTCTCTTCCTGTTTTTCTTGGATAGCAATTAACAATAAATTAGATTTTTTGACCGTGCCCCATAGTCGTCCATCTCCTCCTCCTCCTTCTTCTTCTCCTTCTTTTGTTCTTGCCATTCTTATTTCTCTCTGCTATTTAGTTTGGATATCTTTTTTTTTCTTTTCTTAATGCCTGCACTGTCTTTCATCCACCTGCACCCTACCCCGTTCCTTGTTTTCATGCCTCTGTTTCTATTTTGTTCATCAGTTTATTTTGCTCATAAGATTCCGCATGCAAGTGATCATATGGGATTTGTCTTTCTATGACTGGCTTATTTCCCTTAGCATAAAAATCTCCAGATATATCCATGCTGTCACAAAAGGTAAGATTTCCTTCTTCTTCTTCTTCTTCTTCTTTTTTTTTACAACAGAGTAGTATTCTATTATGTAAATGTACTACAGCTTCCTTGTCCACTCATCTACTGATGGGCACTTTGTTTCAAGATCTTGGTTATTGTAAATTACACTGCAATGCACACAAGGGTGCATATATTCTTTGGAATTAGTGTTCCAGGTTTCTTTGGACATATTCTCAGAAGTGGAATCACTGGGTCACAGGGAAGTTTCATTTTTAATGAAGATTTTATTTATTTATTTTTAGAGAAAAGGGAAGGGAGGGAGAAAGAGAAGGAGAGAAACATCCATAGGTTACCTCTCTTATGCCCACTGACCTGGGACTGAACCCACAACCCAGGCAGTTGCCCCAACTGGGAATCAAACTGGTGATCTTTTCCTTTGTGGAATGATGCTCTATCAACTGAGCAACACCAGTTAGGGTCATTTTTAATTTTTTTAGGAAACTCCATACTGTTTTCCAAAGTAGGCTGTATCAGTCTGCATTCCCATCAATAGTGCACAAGGATTCCATTTTCTCCACGTCCTTGCCAGTACTTCTTGTTTGTTGATTAACTGATGATAGCCATTCTGACAGGTGTGAGGTGATAATTCATTGTGGTTTTAATTTGCATCTTTCTAGAGAGACTTCCGGCCAAGATGGAGGCATAGGTAGACACACTGTGCCTCCTTGCACAACCAAGATAGGGACAACGATAATTTAGAAATAGATTAACAACCAGAACTGACAGAAAATTGAACAGTATGGAAGTCGGACAACCAAGAAGTTAAAATAGACCCATTCATCTAGCTTGGTAGGAAGGGTGGAGTTGGGCAGCTGGGCACAGTGCGGGTGGTGGGGCATAGAGCAGAGAGCTTTGGGACTGGGCGTGTAAGGCATCTGGGGCACACAAGACTGCAGCAGGTGGACCCTGAGCACACAAGCGGCAGCTGGCAGAACTCAGCCAAGGGGTGGCAACCGACAGACCCATCAAGGTGGCAATTGTGAAGCAAGGCACTGGGAAATAGAGCCTTGGGACACTGATTGAAAACACCTGTGGGGGTTGAGGCACAGGGAGAGGCTCCCAGACATACAGGAGAGGTCATTGGAAAGTCCCATGGCACGCACAAGCCCACCCACACTGGAATTGGCACCAGAGGGGCTCAGTTTGCTTGGGGGAAGCAGCAGAAGGGACTGAGGTCCAACGGAGAGTGCAGGAAGCACCACTGCTGCCTCTCGGACCCCATCCCCACATATAGCATCACAACCCAGCGACTGGGGTGTCCTGCCCTGGTCAACACCTAAGGCTCCGCCCCTCATAAGTAACAGGTGTGACCAGACCAAAGGAAAAAAAAAGATGGGTCAAACAGAAGAAGATATGAAAGCCTCACAATCAGTACCTTTAAGCGACCAAGAGATAGCCAACCTATCAGATGCATAGTTCAAAGCACTGGTGATCAGGATGCTCACAGAATTGTTTTTTTTGTCGCAAATTAGATGAAAAATGAAGGCTACAATAAGTGAAATGAAGAAAAATGCACGGGGAACCAACAGTGATGGAATGAAAGCTGGGTCTCACATCAATGGAGTGGACCAGAAGGAAGAAAACAACATACAATCAGAAAAGAATGAAGAAATAAGAATTCAAAAAAATGAGGAGAAGCTTAGGAACCTCCAGGACATCTTTAAATGTTCCAACATCTGAATCATAGGGGTACCAGAAGGAAAAGAGGAAGAGCAACAAGTGGAAAAGTTATTTGAATAAATAATAAAGGAGAACTTCTCCAATCTGACAAAGGAAATAGACTTCCAGGAAGTCCAGGAAGCTCAGAGAGTCCCAAAGAAGTTGGACAAAAGGAGGAACACACCAAGGCACATCATAATTACATTAGCCAAGATTAAAATGAGGAGAGAATCCTAGAAGCAGCAAGAGAAAAGAAGACAGTTACCTACAAACGAGTTCCCATAAGATAATCAGCTGATTTCTCAGAAGAGATCTTACAGGCAAGAAGGGGCTAGAAAGTATTCCAAGTCATGAAAGGCAAGGACCTACATCCAAGATTGCTCTATCCAGCAAAGCTTTCATTTAGAATGGAAGGGTAGATAAAGTGCTTCTCAGATAAGGTCAAGTTAAAGGAGTTCATCATCACCAAGCCCTTATTATATGAAATGTTAAAGGGACTTATCTAAGAAAAAGAGGATAAAAAACACATACAGTAAAATGACAACAAACTCACAATATTAACAACCACACCTAAAACAAAAACAAAAGCAAACTAAGCAAACAACTAGAACAGGAACAGAACCACAGAAATGGAGATCACATGGAGGGTTAGCAACAGGGGAGTGGGAGGAGTAGAGAAGGGGAAAAGGTACAGAGAATAAGTAGCATAGATGGTAGGTAGAAAATAGACAGGGGAGGGCAAGAATAGTATGGGAAATGTAGAAACTAAAGAACTTATGACACATGGACATGAACTAAAGGGAATGTGGGTGGAAGAGAGTGTGCAGGGAAGAGGGGAGTGAAGGGGAGTAATGGGACAACTGTAATAGCATAATCAATAAAATATATTAAAAAATAAAAATAAAAAATTGCATCTTTCTGAAGATAAGTAACATTAAGCATTTTTTCTTAATTTTATTTGTCATCTCTATGTCCACTTTGGAGAAGTGTCTATTCAGGTCCTTTGCCCATTTTTAATTGGGTTGTTTTTCTCCTTGGTGTTGAGTAGTATAAGTTTTAAAAATGTATTTTGGATAAATGTACCACAGTTTTTTTTATTCACTCATTTACTGATGGGCACTTTGATTGCTTCCAGCACTTGGCTATTTTAAATTGTGCTGCTATGAACATTGCGGTGCATAGGTTCTTTTGGATTGGTTTTTCAGGATTCTTAGGGTATAATCCAGGCAGCAGAATTGCTGGGTCAAAAGGCACTTCCATTTTTAGTTTTCTGAGGAAGTTCCATACTGTTTTCCACAGTGGCTTTATCAGTCTGCATTCTCACCAACAGTGCACTAGGGTTCCCTTTTCTTCACAACCTTGCCAGCACTTGTTTGTTGATTTGTTTATGATGGCCATTCTGACAGGTGTGAAGTGGTATCTCATTGTGGTTTTAATTTGCATCTCTCTGATGGCTAGTTACACAATGTAATACTATGCAGCAGAAAGAAACAAGGAGCTCCTACTTGGTGACATCATGGATGGAACTGGAAAGCATTATGCTATGTGAAATAAGGCAGACAGTGAAAAAGAAATACCATGTGATCTCACCTATAAGAGGAACCTAATCAACAAAACAAATGAGCAAGCAAAATACAACCAGAGACACTGAAATAAAGAACAAACTGACAATAACCAGCGAGGAGTAGGGAGAGGGATAATAGGGGATAATAGGGGAAAGGCCTTTAAGGAATATTTATAAAGGACACATGGACAAAGTTAAAGAGGTAGGGGTGGGGGGGTCTAGAGGGGTGAAAATGGAGACAACTGTATTTGAACAACAATAAAAATATATGTATCTTGGATATTAAACCCTTATCAAATGTGTCATTGACAAATATGTTATCTCATTCTTTAGGGTTCCATTTTCATTTTGTTAATTGTTTCTTTTGTTGTAGAAAAGCTTTTTTGTTTGATGTAGTCTCATTTGTTTATTTTTTCCTTTTTTTTTCAGCCAAAATACTGCTATGAGAAATGTCTGAAATTTTACTGCCTATGTTTTCTTCTAGGATTTTTATGATTTTGCAACTTAGATTGAAAATCTTAATTAATTTTGAGTTTATTTTTGTGTACGGTGTAAGTTGGTGGTCTAGTTTCATTTTGTGTGTGTGTGTATCTGTCCAATTCCCCAACACCACTTATTGAAGTGACTGTCTTTACTTCATTGTATAGTCTTGTCTCCTTTGTCAAATATTACTTGACCATAAGGGCATGAGTTTATTTCTGGGCTCTCTATTTCATTGATCTATATGCCTGTTTTTGTGCCAATACCATGGTGTTTTTTAAAATTAATTATTATTATTATTATTATTATTATTTTTTTTTTTTTTTAGAGAGAGTGAAAAGGAGGGAGAAAGAGGGAGAGAAACATCGAAGTGTGAGAGAAACATTGATTGGTTGCCTCTCATATGTCTCCAACCAGGGATGGAACCCTTGCGTGTGCCCTGACTGGGAATTGAAAAGGTGACCTTTTGGTCAGTGGGACGATACCCAACCTACTGAGCCACAGCAGCCAATACCATGCTGTTTTGACTACTATGGCCTTGTAGTATAATTTGATATCAGGTAGTGTGATACCTATATATATATTTTTTCCTCTGGATTGCTGTGGCTAGTCAGGGCCTTTTTGGTTCCAAAAAAATTGTGGAATATATGTGTTATATCTGTGAGATATGCCACTGGTATTTTAATAGGAATTGTGTTGAATCTGTAGATTGCTGTAGTATTGACATTTTAATGGTATTTTTTTGAATCCATGAACATGGTATATGTTTCCACTTATTTGTGTCTTCTTCAATTTCTTTCTTCAGTGCCTTATAATTTTCCAAGTACTGGTGTTTAACATCCTTGGTTAAATTTAATCCTAGGTAAAAATTTTTTGATGCAATTCTAAATGGAATTCTTTTCTTAGTTTCCCTTTCTCAGAGTTCATTATTAGTGTATAAAAATGCAACTGCTTTCTGGATATTTATTTTGTATCTTATTACTTTATTGAATTTATTTGCCAGTTCCAGTAGTTTTTTGGTGGAATCTTTAGGGTTCTCTATATACAGTATCATGTCATCTGCAAATAATGACAGTTTTACTTCTTCCTTTCCAAATTGGATTTCTTTTACTTTTCTTCTTGTCTGATTGCTGTGGCCAGGACTTCCAGTACTACATTCAATAAGAGTGATGAAAGCAGATACACCTGTCTTGTTACTGACTTAGACAGAATGTGTGTAGTTTTCCACACTGAGTATGATGTTGGCTGTGGGTTTATCATATATGGCCTCTATCATGTTGAGGTATGTTCCCTGTATTCCCATTTTACTGAATGTTTTCATCATAAATGGGCATTAGATTTAATCAAATGCATTCTATGCATCTATTGATATGATCATGTGGTTTTTATCCTTCATTCGTTGATGTGGTGTATTACATTTATTGATTTGCAGATATTGTACCAACTTTGCATTCCTGGGTTAAATCTTACTCGATCATGTTGTATAAACTTTTTGATGTGTTGTTGCACTTGCTTTGCTAATAGTTTGTTGAGGATTTCAGCATGTATGTTTATCAGAGACATTGGCATATAATTTTCTTTCTTTGTAGTGTCTTTATGTGGTTTTGAAATTAGGATAATAGTGGCCTGAAAAAATGAGCTTGGGAGTCATCCTGCCTCCTGAATTTTTGGGAAGAGTTTGAGAAGAGAGGTCTTAGATCTCTGAATGTTTGTTAAAATTCACCTCTGTAGTCATCTGGTTCAGGACTTTTGTTTATTAGGAGTTTTTTGATTAATGCTTCAATGTTATTAGTTGTAATATATCTATTCAGATTCTCTGATTCTTTCTGAGTTTTGGAAGATTGCATGTTTCTCAGAATTTATCCATTCATCCATAGTGTCCAATTTATTGGATATAGTTGTTCATATACTTTCTTACAATACTTTGTACTTCTTTGGTATCAGTTACTAATATTCCTCTTTCATTTCTGATTTTATTTATTTGGGTTCTCTCTCTGTTTTTCTTGATGAGTCTGGTTAAAGGATTGTCAAACTTGAATATCTTTTCAAAGAATCAGTTCTTAGATTCACTTATCTTTTGTATTTTTTGACTCAATTTTATTTCTTTCCTCTCTGAGCTTTATTATTTTTTCCTTCTAGTCTTTTTGGGCTTTGTTTGTTGTTCTTCTTTAAGCTCCTAAATGTAAAGCTAGATTGTTTATTTAAGCTTTTTCTTGTTTCTTAAGATAGGCTTGTATTATATGAATTTCCCTCTTAGGACTGCTTTTTCTGTGTTTCACAGATTTGGGGTTGTTGTGTTCTCTTTTTCATTTGTTTCGATTTATCTTTTGATTTATTTTTTGATCTCATTGTTTACCCATTCATTGTATTTGTTGTTTTTTTCTATTATATTTTATTGATTGTGCTATTACAGTAGTCCCAATTTTTTTCCTGATTTGCTCCCTTCCACCTAGCAACCCTGCTCCTTCAGGCAATCCCCACACCTTTGTTCAGGTCTATAGGTCATGCATAGGATTCTTTGGCTACTCTATTTCCTATATTGTACTTTACATCCCCATGGCTATTCTGTAACTACCCATTTGCAGTTTTTAATCTTATCTCTTCACCCATTCTGCCATCCTCTCCACCAATCTGGCAACCATCAAAATGCTCTCCATATCCATGATTCCATCTGTGTTCTTGTTTGCTTAGTATTTTTTTTTAGATTCAATTGTTGATAGATAAGTATTTATTTGCTATTTTATTTTTCATGGCTTTGTTGATCTTCTTTTTCATTTATTGAAGAGACTGTCTTTATTCCATTGTATGCTATTGCCCCCTTTGTCAAATATTAATTGACCATAAAGATATGGGTTTATTGCTGGGCTCTCTGTTTTGTTCTACTGATCAATGTGTCTCTTCTTATGCCAGTACCAGACTGTTTAAATTACAGTGGCTTTGTAGTATAGTTCGATATCAGGTATTGTGGTCCCTACAACTATGTTCTTCTTTCTCAAAATTGCTGAGGCTTTTTGGGGTCTTTCTTGGCCCCATACAAGTTTTTGGAATATTTTTTCTAGTTCTATGAAATATGTCATTGGTATCTTGATAGGAATTGTCTTGAATCTATAGATTGCTTTGGGTAATATGGACATTTTAATGATGCTAATTCTTCTAATCCACGAATATGGTATGTATTTTCACTTATTTGTATCTTCCTTAATTTCTTTCTTCAGTGTCCTAAAGTTTTCCAAGTGCAGGTCTTTTAATTCCTTGGTTAAATTTATTCCTAGGTACTGTACTTTACTTGTTGCAATATTAAATTGGGTTGTTTTCTTAGTTTCTCTTTCTGACAATTCATTATTGATGTGTAAAAATGCCATCAGTTTCTGAATACTGACTTTGTATCCTGCTACTTTGCCAAATTCATTTATTAGGTAGAGTAGGTTTTTGGTGGAGCCTATAGGGTTTTCTATGAACAATATCATGTCATCTGAGCATAATTACAGTTTTACTTCCTTCTTTCCAATTTGGATGGCTTTTATTTCTTCTTCTTGTCTGATGACTGTGGCTAGGACTTCCAGTACCATGTTGAATAAGAGTGGTGGAAGTGGACATCCCTGTCTTTTTCCTGATCCTAGAGGAAACACTTTTAGTTTTTGCCCATTGAGTATGATGTTGGCTGTAGGTTTTTCATATATGGCCTTTATTATGTTGAGATATGTTCCCTCTATTCCCACTTTGCTGAGTTTTTTTTTATCATAAATGGGTTTGGGTTATGGATTTTATCAAATGCTTTTTAGGCATCTGTTGACATGATCATGTGATTTTTGTTTTTCATTCTGTTTATGTGATGCATCACATTTATTGATTTGCACCCCACTTGGTTATGGTGAATAATCTTTTTGATGTATTGCTGAATCTGGTTTGCTAATATTTTGAGGATTTTATTGTGTTGGCCAAAAAGTTCATTTAGTTTTAGTGTGATGGCTCTAGTAGTGCCTAGTTGTCTTTAACTTCATTTGAAACAATTTTGTTAGATTGTGTTGTGATAGCTGTGATATCAGCATACATTTAAAAACATCAAAATTGATGAATTTTTTGCAGCCATTTTAATATTGAAGATGGACAAAGATATGCAAAATGTCGGTGTATTATGCTTTATTATTCCAAGAAAGGTAAAAATGCAACAAAATTGCAACAAAATTGCAACTGCAATACAAAAAAAATATGCAGTGTATGAAAAAGGTGCTGTGACTGATCAAATGTGTCAAAAGTGGGTTGTGAAGTTTCTTGATATCATTGACATTCTGGCCAAATAATTCTTTGCTGTGAGTCTGTCTTATGCATTGGAAGATGGTTATCAGCACACCTGGCCTCTACCCACTAGAAGCCAATAGCAGGAGATAATAACATACTCAAAATATCTAAATCAATAAAGTTATTGGTGAAAATGAAAAATGTGTCTTTTATTTTACAGAAAAAGCTAAAAAGACTTTTTGGCCAACCCAATAGCATCTATGTTTATCAAAGATAGTGGCCTGTACTCTTCTTTCTTTGTCATATCTTTAGCTGGTTTTGGAATTAGGATAATACTGGCTTCATAAAAAGAGTTTGGAAGTCTTTCCTCTTCTTGAATGTTTTGGAATAGTTTGAGAAGGATAGGTGTTAGTTCTTCTTTGAATGATTGGTCAAATTTGCCTATGAAGCCGTCTAGTCCAGGGCTTTTTGTCAGGAGTTTTTTTATTACTGTTTCAATTTCACTAGTTGTTATCAGTCTGTTCAGGTTTTCTGCTTCTTTCTGATTCAGTTTTGGAAGATTGTATGTTTCTAGATATTTGTCCACTTAGCCCAGGTTTTCTAATGTCTTGGCATATAGTTGTTCATAGTATTTTTTTTTGTAATCCTTTGTATTTATGTGGTATCAGTAGTTACTTCTCTCCTTTCATTTATGACTTCATTTATTTGAGTCCTCTCTCTTTATTTTTCTTGATGAGTTTGGTTAAAGGTGTGCCAATTTTGTTTATCTTTTCAAAGAACTATCTCCTGGATTCACTGATCTTTAGATTGTTTTTTAGTCTCTATGTTATTTATTTCTGCTCTGCTCTTGATTATTTCCTTCATTCTAATTGCTCTGGGCTTTGTTTATTGTTGTTTTTCTATTTTTTTTAGGTATAGGGTTAGGTTGTTTATTTGACATTTTTCTATCTTCTTTAGGCAGGACTGTAATGCTATGAACTTCCCTCTCAGGACTGCTTTTACTGTGTTCTTTGGGTTTTGAATTGTTGTGTGTTCATTTTCATTTGTTTCCAGGTGCTTTTCAATTTCTTCCTTGATCTCATTGTTAACCCATTAATTATTTAATAACATGTTATTTAGCCTCCATGTGTTTGAATGTTTTTTTTTCCTTCAGGTTGATTTCTAGTTTCAGACCATTGTGATCTGAGAACATGCTTGATATAATTTTAATTTTCTTGAGTTTATTAAGGCTTATTTTGTGTCATACTATTTAGTCTATCTTTGAGAACAATTCATGCGCATTTGAGAAGAAGGTATATTTTGCTTCTTTGGGGTGAAATGTTCTGTAGATATCAATTAAATCCATTTGCTCTAGTGTGTTGTTTAATGCCACTATAATCCTTGTTGATTTTTTTTGTCTGGAAATCTGTCCATTGTTGACAGGGGAGTGTTAAGTTTCCCTACTGTGGCTATATTGCTGTCAATCTCTTTTTAAAGTTCTCCAAAATTTTTAAAAAAGGTTTTATTTATTTATTATTAATTTATTTATTTATGTAGAGAGAAGAAGGGAGGGAGAAAGAGACAGAAATATCAATGTGTGGTTGCCTCTTGTGCAACCCCCACTGGGGACCTGGCCTGCCCACCATTGGGAACCTGGCCCACAACATAGGCATGTGCCCTAAATTGAGAACTGAACCAGTGACTCTTTGCTTCTCAGGCGAGCACTCAATCCACTGAGCCACACCAGTCAGGGCCAAGATTTTCTTTTTATATTTAGGTGCTCCTATATTGGGTGCATAAGGCTTATAAACTCTTGTTGGACTCAACCCTTAAGTGTTATGTAGTGACCTTCTTTGTCTCTTATTATGGCTTTTGACATAATGGTTTTGACATATGGCTTCTGTCTGTCAAAAGTCTCTTTTGACAGACAGAAGTATGGACACCCCAGCTTTTTTTGTCCCCATTTGCGTGGATATATTTTTTTCATCCCTTCACTTTCAGCCTGTATAAATCTTTTGTTTTGAGGTGAGTCTCTAGTAGACAGCATATTTGTGGGTCATGTTGTCTTATCCATTTGGCTACCCTCTATCTTTGCATGACAGCATTTCATCCACTGGACAATAGTCATTTTTCTGAAGAAGACAAACAGATGGCTCATAGGCATGAGAAAAAGTGCTCAGCATCACTCAGTGCCAGGGAAATGAAGATCAGAGTCACAGGAGCTATCACTTTACACTTGTTAGGACAGCTATTATGGATACTCTCAAAAAAAAAAAAGCAGAAAGCAAGTGTTGCTGAGGATGTGGAGAAATTGGAACCCTTGTGCACTGTTCGTGGGAATGCAGATTGGTGCAGCCATTGTGATAACAGTGTGGAATTTCCTCAAAAGATGAAAAGTAGAACTACAGCATGACCCAGTGATTCCACTTCTGGGTATATCTCCCAGAGAGTTCAAATAGATAATTATATGCTATCATTCATAGTATCATTATTTATAATAGCAAAAATGTGAAAGCAACCCAAGTATTGCTCCACAGATGAATGATTTCAAAATGTGCTTTATCTACAGAGTGAAATATTAGTCAGCTTAATTGGAAGGAAATTCTGACACTTGCTAAAACATGGATGAACCTTGAGGACACTATGCTCAGTGAAATAAGCCAGTCACAAAGGACAACCACTTTATGATTTCAGTTGTATGAGGCATAGACTGTTGTCAAATCACAGAGATAGACTTTGGAACTGTGGGTGCCAGGGCCTGGGGGTGTGGTAGGGGGCTAGTGTTTAATGGGGACAGAGTGTCAGTTTAGGAAAATGAGGAGATGGTGGTGATGCCACTGAATTGTGCAGGGAAATATGATTAGGATGGTAAATTTTGTTATGTATATTTAACCACAATAAATTTTTTTTGAGAAAAAATAAATAATGAAAAATAAAAAGTGGCTGCCCATACTTGTATACAAAGATATTTAGTACCAAGAATTAACTGGTCAGACACAACCTCATTATGAAACATGACCAATAAGATGCAGTTCTATTATATCACCTATATATTTATAGTTCAAGACAGATCATTTACACCATGTCTATTGTTGTGTTGACTGTTGTCATTTTTTAATTTGACAACCTAATGAAAAAGAGGTCAGTTCCCCTGACTAAATAGACAGGTATTGCATGTTTAAAAAATTCTTGAGGGCACACTATAGGGAACCAGTCCTCATGGCAGTGGCAAATGTAGCTCATCCCTGGTTCAAAAAACTGACAGGTGTGAGGCAGCACAGAGAAGCCAGGCCCACAGATGGTCTTTCCCATTAGGAATTAGGCCTGCATTGTACCTAGGCTGTTTGAGGTTTGCTTTTGCTATAACTCCCTCATCCCTAATTAAGGCAGCAAATGTTTAATGCATATCTTTGAAGTAACTTCCTAAAGTCTGTGCTAAACCTCCCAAGGATGGAGTGTAACCAGTTCAACCACTTTTCCCCCTTGCATTTGCAACATCCTTTTCTTTGAAGTAATTAGCAACATCCTTTCCTTTGTTATCTATAAAATGTAATCACCTCAAGCAAACCTGTACATACTAAACAAGCACCATCTTTGATGTAATGTGCCCAGAAAAGCAATAAATGCCTGTCCAGACAGGGTTTGGGGCACTCTCACTCAGAGAGTGGCCATGCCATCCCTTTTCTCCACAGGACTTCTGCAGTCTGTGTTAATTTGTTCGTCGCATCCACAATACCACTGGTTGGAGTTCACATCAGCACACCAGTTGAAAACTGCTGACTTAAAGCAATCTACAGATTTAATACAATCCCCATCCAAATCCAAATGGCATTTTCCACAGATATAGACCAAAAAAATCTTCCAATTTGTATGGAACCACAAAAGATCTTGAATAGCCAAAGCAATTCTGGGGGAAAAAACAAAACTGGAGGCATCAAATGCTCTGACTTCAAACTGTACTATAAAACTACAATAATGAAAACCATATGGTATTCATAGAAAAGCAGACACATAAACCAATGGAACAGAACTGAGAGCTCAGAAATAAACCCACACATATGTGGGCAACTAATTTTCAACAAAGAAGCCAAAATCATAGAGTGGAGAATGGTAAGTTTCTTCAACAAATGGTGGTGTAAAAATGATGCAGACACTGGCCCGCAGTGTCCAAGTCATTATGGATGAAATGAAACATTCACATGGACTACCAAGTCCAGTGGAGGAAAAGGGACAGCATGGTTTTTCTCTCAAGGGGAGCAAAGGCTGCAGCCTCCACCATGACAGGCCTTTATTTCTCTTCTATGTACATTACAGATAGTCCTCATTTATTATGCACAGGTTCACTTTAGGTGGTTCCCTTTTACAGAAAACAAAGGAGCCAATGCTGCTAATCACATCACAGAAGAGGGATATTTGCAAGTGAAAAGGCAAAAGGGTTGAACTGGTTACACTCATCCTTGGAAGGTTTAACATGGATTTTAGGAAGTTACTTTGCAGTAAATGTCCTCAATTCAGGGTGAGGGAGTTTTTTAGCAAGAGCAAGACTCATAGCAGCCTAGGCACATTGCAGGCCTGATTCCCCATGGGAGAACCTATCCGTGGGCGTGGGTCCTATGCATCTCCGAGTGGGAGCTGGGCCCATGCCATGCAGAACGGTCTCCTACATGGAAACTGGAAAGTCATAGACAAAAGAATAAAAGTAGACTGTTATTTGACACCATACATGAGTATTAACTCAAAATGAATTAAGAACTTGAGTATAAGATATGAAACGACAACATACATACATGAAAACTTTGTCACCAAAGTTATGCACCTTTGTCTCAGAGGAGTTTTTGTGAACTTGACTTTAAAGGCAAGAGAAATAAAAGCAAAAATAAATTAAAACCAAAAAGCTTTGCATGGCAAAAGAAACCTCATCAAGATAAAAAGGCAACCAACCAAACTGGAGAAGATATTTGCAAACAATACCTCCAATAAGGAGCTAATATCCAAAGCATATGAAAAAGTCATACAGCTTGACAACAACAAAAAGAAAAACAACTTGATTTTAAAAAATGGGCAGAGGACCTCAATAAACACTTTTATAAGGAAGATATACAGATATCTGAAAAGATCAATATCATTAGTAATGAGAGAAATGCAAATCATAAAACTGCAATGAGATATCACTACATAACTGTTAGAATGGCTATTATGAATATGCCAAGAAATAATAAGTATTGAAGAAGATGTCGAGAAATGAGAACCCTCACACACAGCCATTGAGAATGTAAGTTATTGCAGCCACTGTGGAAAACAGCCTTGAGGTTCCACAAAAATTTAAGAATAGTGCTACCATATGACTCAGCAAATACTTCTTTTGGGTATCTACCCAAGAAATTTGAAAACACTTAATCGTCAAGATTATATATATATCCTTATGTTCACTGTAGCACTATTCAGAATAGCCAAGACATGAAAACCACCTAAGTGTTCCATGATGAATGATTGCATAAAGAACATGTGGTACATATATAAGATGGAATACTACTCAGCCATAAAAAAGAAATATTGCCATTTGCGACAACGTGGATGGATCTTGACAGTATTACGCCAAGTGAAAAAAGTTAGATGGAAAAGGACAAGAACCATTTGATCTCACTTGTATGTGAGATACAAAACAAAAATCAACAATGGAATAAACAAAGAAAAAACCTCATTGGTAGAGGCAACAGAATGGTTGTTCCCAGAGGGGCATGGTAAAGAAGATAAAGGAGATCAAATACCTAGGGATGGGAAACAACTTTGGGTGGGGAGCATACAATAAAGTATATAGATGTCATATTCTAAATTTATACACCTGAAATTTATATAATGTTGTTAATCAATGTTACCCCAATAAATTTAATTTTAAAAAGCACCAGAAAATAAAAGGCCATATTTTAAAAATAAAAAAGAAATTAATCTATGTAAACCAAATATAACATGCCTGGAACATGGCATGTTACATACACATTAGCTATTATTATTACTACCACCATCACTAATATTTGTGAAGTTATTTAGAAAAAAATGGTACATGGTTTTTAAGAGATTCCACTGGTGGGTTGTCTAGGACTTGTCTCCTACTTCCTTAGGATCAGAGACACCCCACCTCCAGGTGATGCAGAGATACACCCTGACTAACCTGGGCTAATCATAGAAGTACCCTCTTCCTCTGTTGGACTTGTTCAGAGTGTTCTTGTGAGGTAGCTCTGCCCATGTGACCTTTGTGAAGATTCTGTGACACTTGTGGGGAAAGGTTTCCTATGCGATTAAGTAAATTATTTATTGGACTGTTGTGTGAAAGAAGGATTATTGTGGTTTCTTTATATGTAAAGACTAATAGAGTCTATCTTTCTAAACTCTTTTCTCCATAATTTTTATATTTTGATGTTTTCAAATTTATGGAAAAGCTACCAAAATGACGATACCCTTCACACTGAATTCCCCAAAGTTTTATCATTTTACTACATTCACTTTCACTTTCACTTTCTCTTTCTCTCATGTAGATGGATGGATTTGTGGATGGGTAACTGGTTGTAGATTCATGATTTTTACTGAAGTATTGAAGAGTAAGTATAGTATGATGTCTTTCTAAGCCTAAAGGCATCTGTGCATATCTCCTAAAAACAAGGATTTCTCTTATATAACTTCAGTATATTTATCAAAATCAGGAAATTACTATTAGTAAATTTCTCTTATGTAATTATCATTTGGTAAAAGAATATTTAAGTTCATGTGTTACATTCTGTTGTCATATATATTTAGTCACCCTTAATCTTGGACAGCTCCTCAACCTTTGCATTCCACAATATTGGCATATTTGAAGAGTTTGGTGTGTATATGATGTTGAATGCCCTTTGGTTTGGTTTGCTTGGATGTTTCCTCATGATTAGGTCTAGGTCATGCACCTTTAGCACTGATACCACGGAAGTATGAAAGTGATGCTGAGTTCTCAGTATGTCACAGCAGGAGGTACGTGCTGTCACCTATTCCCAGGACTGGTGATGTTTGCTAAGTTTCTCCATGAAGTCACCTTTTTTAACCTTTTATAATAATTCATATATTGTGGGAAGATACTTTCAAGCTATAAATATCATTTGAGGTGACAATTTCTATTTATTTATTTATAAATAAAAATTTGAGTTGATCCTAAAGTTTTCACCCACTAGTTTTGCCATTTATTTATGCTTCTAGCCCAAATCAACTTTACTATGGATACAAAATAGTGATTTTTAAAAATTTCCATCATCCCTTCTAACTTTATTAGTTGATTTTCTGTGTTCAGAAAAGGTTTTTGTTTCTCCTTGTCGTAGTCTGCTCAGGCTGCCATAATAGAATCCCACAGACTGGGTGGCTTAAATGACAGACATTTCTTGCTGTTCTAGAGTCTAGAAGCCACAGATCAAGGTGCAATAAGAGTTGTTTTCCAATGAGTCTACTCTTCCTTGTTTTCAGATGAAAATACCATTTGTTGAAACCAAAGTCCAGAGACTGGTAAGATAGGTCCACCAGGCAGTGAGAAGGGAATGAAACTGGAAAGGACTGGCACTTGGGCTGCCTGTCTCTACCAAACCCAATAAGCAATGACAGCGATTGAATCTTTATGGGTGCTTTTTTCAGATGGCTGGCGATCTGAGAAGATGGTGGGTTTATACCCTAAGAGACCATCTTGTCTTTTCTTTCCAGGCCAAGGTTGTTTTTTTTTTAACAAATATCTTTTTTTAATTTAAGATTTTATTTATTTACTTTCAGAGAGAGGGTAAGGGAGAGAGAAAGAGAAGTAGAGAAACATCAATGTGTGGTTGCCTCTCACACACCCACTACTGGGGAGCTGGCCGACAACTCAGGAATGTGCCCTGACTGGGAGTCAAACCAGCAACTTTTGGTTTGCAGGCCTGCCCTCAATCCACTGAGCTACACCAGCCAGGGCTCCATGGCAATGTTTTTATAGCAGGGAATAAACAAGATGCAGTGAGGGCTTTGAGATTCAGGGAGGATTAGGTGATAGAAGCTACAATATTCCTGTCCTGGGCAGTTGGCTGTTCCCAGGGGTGGGCAGTCATCTGTCTCTCCCTGGAACACAAAGTCCCAGATGCCTCCAACTTGTTCCTAGATGGTAATCTTTAGCAGTGCTCCAGGAGGTTGGCTATTTTCACAGGAACCAGGATGGGCCTTGTCTGTAGTTTCTGAAACAAAAGCTTTAACATATACATTATTTGCTAGGCTTACAACTTTTTACCTTAAGCTAAAATTTTCTAACTCTTGAGTCCCCTATCAAAAGGTGACACATTATTTTATCCCACTGTGCTTTCATTGGTGCTTCTGTCTTTGGCTGGGGTTTTCCCACTCCACCCTATGGAGAACACCTGTCCATCATTAAGCATTCATTTCAAATGAAAAGTCCTTTAAAACGTATAATACTTCTACAGGGTAAAATGCTGTGTTCAAGCCACTGATTGTAGGGCATACAAATGCTTTGTTAAATGTGAGTTCTGTGTTAGTCAAAGCTTGAAACCAGAGATACAATATGAAGATATGGAAAAGGGTATCTACTTTTTCAAAACAATGGTTCTGCTTTCAACTGACTGCAGCCCCTACCCCACAGCCTGTTAGGGGGAGGAGCTGTGTGGTGGTTTGTGCTTTCTCTGCCCCATAGGATGGTTTGAGGTGAGGGATCTGCTCTCAGTACTGCCTCTGCTGACCCAATTTCTAGTAAGTGAGGAAAAACAAATTTTAGGGTCTTTTGTCCTTGTGGATAGCCCAGTACTCATTTCTCTCTATTTGCTTTGATTTGAATAAAAGTATCACCATGTAGAAAAATATGTAACAATTAGCCTCATTTCTTCCATTTTAAAGGAAAATAGAATGAAAATACTGAAAGTGCCTTATGTATTCATGAAACTTCCCATGTGAGCCTCTAGCACTGACTGGCGAGCCCTCTCCAGGGCTGCAGCTTTCTTTGAAGAACAGGCACCCAGCTGATTTACTTGTATCATTTCAGATGCGACCTGTGTTTCTTTGGCTTCCTTCTGTTTTCTTCACCAAGTCTAACATGTTCACTTTCTTCTTCCTTATACTTTTACTACTAATACTTTTAAGTCATTTTAAAAAAATATTTTATTGACTATGCTATTACAGTTGTCCCATTACCCCCCTTCATTCCCCTCCACCCTGCACACCCTCTCCCACCCACATTCCACCCCTCTAGTTCATGTCCATATGTCATAAGTTCTTTAGTTTCTACATTTCCCATACTATTCTTGCCCTCTCCCTGTCTATTTTATACCTACCGTCTATGTTACTTATTCTCCATAACTTTTCCCCCTCTCTCCTCCTCCCACTCCCCTGTTGCTAACCGCCTCCCGCCCCCGCCCATGTGATCTCTATTTCTGTGGTTCTGTTCCTGTTCTAGTAGTTTGCTTAGTTTGTTTTTGGTTTTATTTTAGGTGTGGTTGTTAATAACTGTGAGTTTGCTGTCATTTTACTGTTCATACTTTTTATCTTCTTTTTCTTAGATAAATCCCTTTAACATTTCATTTAATAAGGGCTTCGTGATGATGAACTCCTTTAACTTGACCTTATCAGAGATGCACTTTATCTGCCTTCCATTCTAAATAAAAGCTTTGCTGGATAGAGCAATCTTGGATGTAGGTCCTAGCCTTTCATGACTTGGAATACTTCTTTCCAGTCTCTTCTTGCCTGCAACGTCTCTTTTGAGAAATCAGCTGACAACCTGATGGGAACTGCTTTGTAGGTAACTGTCTTCTTTTCTCTTGCTGCTTTTAAGATTCCTTATTTTTTTAAAGATTTTATTTATTTATTTTTAGAGAGGGAAGGGAGGGAGAAAGAGAGAGACAGAGAAACACCAGTGTGTGGTTGCTGGGGGTCATGGCCTGCAACCCAGGCATGTACCCTGATGGGACTTGAACCTGCGACACTTTGGTTCGCAGACCACGCTCAATCCATTGAGCTATGCCAGCCAGGGCAAGATTCCTTATTTTTAATCTTGGGTAGTGTAATTATGATGTACCTTGGTGTGTTCCTCTTTGGGTCCAACTTCTTTGGGGCTCTCTGAGCTTCCTGGACTTCCTGGAAGTCTATTTCCTTCACCAGATTGGGCAAGTTCTCCTTCATTATTTGTTCAAATAAGGTTTCAATTTCTTGCTCTTCCTCCTCTCTTTCTGTCACCCCAATGATTAGGATGTTGGAATGTTTGAAGATGTCCTGGAGGTTCCTAAGCCTCTCCTCATTTTTTTTTTTTTTTTGAGTTCTTGTTTCTTCATTCTTTTCTGGGTGAATGTTTCTTTCTTCCTTCTGGTCCACACCATTGATTAGTCTCAGTTTCCTTCCCATCACTATTGGTTCCCTGTACATTTTCCTTTATTTCACTTAGCATTGCCTTCATTTTTTCATCTAATTTGTGACCAAATTCAAGCAATCCTGTAAGCATCCAGATTACCAGTGTTTTGAACTGTGTATCTGGTAGGTTGGCTATCTCTTCGTCGCCTAGTTGCATTTTTTCTGGAGCTTTGATCTGTTCTTTCATTTGGGCCATTTTTGTTTTGTCTCAGTGTGCCTGCTGTGTATGAGGAGCAGAGCCTTAGGTGTTCACCAGGGCGGGACAACCCACTTCTTTGCATTGTGAAGCTATATGTGGGGAAGAGGTCTGAGAGGAAACAGTGGTGCTTGCTCTGCTCTCTGCTGGATATCAGTCACTTCCCTGGCTACCCACGAGCAAAGTGGACCCTTCTAGTGCTTATTCTTGGGTGGGTGGGAGGCTTGTGTACATTCTAGGACCCTGTGTGTCTCTCCAACAAACTTTCCTGTGAGGCTGGGAGTTTGTCCCGCTGCCGCCTCAACCCCCACAGGTGTTTTCAGTTGGTGGTTTGAGGCTTTATTTGGGACCCAGGGTTGTGAGGTCTGTCTCCTTCCCCAGGAGGTCCTCCTAATTTATCCGCAAGTGAATGTGGGATTGCCCCCTCCTCCAGCTGCTGCCTTGCCCACCCCGGTCCTACAGCCACCGCTTTGCCGAGAGTCCTCTCTGCCCAGCTGCCCATCTCTACCCGTCCTACTGGTCTGGATGGATGTTTCATCTTTAACTTCTTGGTTGTCGGACGTCCATACAGTTCGATTTTCTGTCAGTTTGGGTTGTTTTTTGTTTTGGAATTGTTGTTGTCATTCTTTTGGTTGTGCAAGGAGGCACAATGTGTCTGCCTATGCCTCCATCTTGATCAGAAGTCCTGTTGTTTGTTTTTTGAGGTGATGGAAATGTTAGTTCTGAAGGCTAGGATGTCCAAAATCAAGGCACCAGCAGATTCAGTATCTGGTGAAGGCCTGCTTCCTGGCTCCTAGATGGCTGTCTTCTTGCTGTGTCCTCTCATGGTAGAAGGGCCTGTTCTGTGTTTTTTGATGAATTCCAGTCATGATGGTTTTTCTTTTTCTAGGTTCATTAGCCTCTCTCTTGTTTGATAGTTGTGCATTCTGATCACATCTCCAAAACTCTGGTTGTAAAAAAGTATTTACACCCGGGTTGTCTCCAATGTGGCCATGTCATTTTTAATATGCAGTGCTGTGTAGGCCCAGGAATAATGTACTCTCCTCCTTGTGCAGTGATGTTCCTGCTAAGCCACTGTAATAGAAGATGCAACTGAAATGGGAAGTCTGATAGAGAGTAGACAGGGAACTCACTGATCCAGAAATCCCTTGTCCCACTCCACTAGCTAGAAGCTACCCTGAAGTGAGAGGAGAAAGAGAGATCTAAAGATACAGTGTGGGGAGAGATGCACTGGAAGAAGAAAAGGCAACCACAGAGATCAGCGTCCTTGTTCCGATGCTTAAGTCGGAACAAGGAAATGCTTAACTTGTCCATCTCCTGACTTCTCCAGGCTTCCTTCTGGCCCAACACCAGTATCCTTTCTGACTCACTGTCTTTCTCACTCTAAGCTGACAATGCCTTTGGTAAAAGGTGATTCAGAAATTAGAAATCTCAGAATATAAGTTGTACAATAGAACTTAGAGATGGGAAGAGGACAAACTGGGGAAATGGCTGGAATGCCAGATATTTCATATTCTTTCATGGCTCTTAAACCTCTTAACGTGTGTCTAGAGAACCCTAAAGATTCCACCAAAAACTACTAGGACTGATAAATGAATTCAGTAAAGTAGCAGGATACAAAATTAATATTCAGGTATCAGATGCATTTTATACTCCAATAATGAATTATCAGAAAGTGAAATTAAGAAAACAATCTCATTCCCAAATGCTTCAAAAAGAATACAGTACCTAGGAATAAATTTAACCAAGAATATAAAAGACCTGTACTGGGAAAATTAGTAGACACTAATGAAAGAAATTGAAGATAGAAATAAGTACAAGCACATACCTTGTTCATGGATAGGAAGAATTAACATCATTAAAATGCCCATACTACCCAAAGCAATCTACAGATTCAACACAAGTCCTTTTAAGATACCAGTGGCATATTTCACAGAACAAATATTCCAAACATTTATATGGAACCACAAAAGACCCTGAATAGCAACAGCTATCTTGAGAAAGAAAAACAAATTTGGAGGAATCATGCTGCCTAATATCAAACTATGCTACAAGGCCATAGTATTTAATACAGCATAGTGCTGGCAGAAAAACAGGCATATAGACCAATGGAACAAAATAGAGAGCCCAGTAATAAACTCATGCCATTATAGTCAATATTTGACAAAGGAAGTAAAAAATACAATATGTTAAGGATAGTTTATTCAATACATAGTGTTGGGAAAACCAGCCAGATATGTGCAAAAGAATGAAACTAGACCACCTTGTTATCACACACACAACAATAAAGTCAAAATGGATCAAAAACTTAAGTGTTAGACTCAATACCATAAAAATGCTAGAAGAAAACAGGCAGTAGAATGTTGGACATTTCTTGTAGCCACATTTTTTCTGATATATCTCTTTGGGCCAAGGAAACAAGAGAAAAAATAAACAAATGGGAGTACACTGAACTAGAAAATCTTTGCACAGCAAAAGAAACCATCGACAAAGTGAAAAGACAACCCCCTGAATGGGAGAACATATTCACTGATACATTTGATAAGGGTTTACTATCCAAAATTTATAAAGAACTTTTAAAAGTCAACACCAAAGAACCCCCCAAATAACCCAATGAAAAAATGGGCAAAGGACCAGAATAGACATTTCTCCAAAGAAGACAATAGACATGAAAAGAAGCTCAGTGTCACTGATTGGAACATTTAAGGCATTTACATTTAAAGTGATTATTGATAGATATGCACTTACTGCCATTTTATTTTTAAAGTATATTTCTCCTTCTCTTCTTTTTCTTTCTTCTTTTTAAAGAAGTCCCTTTAACATTTCTTGTAATGCTGGTTTGGTGGTGATGAACTAACTCCTTTAGATTTTTCTTGTCTGGGAAGCTCTTTATATCTCCTTCAATTTGGTATGATAGCCTTGCCGTGTAAAGTAGTCTTGGTTGTAAGTTTTTGCTTTTTGTCACTTTGAATATTTCATGCCAGTCCCTTCTGGCACGAACTGAATCTGTTGAGAAACCAGCTGATGGTCTTATGGGAGCTCCCTTGTAGACAATTAAGTATCTGCTTTTCTCTTGCTGCTTTTAAGATTCTCTCTTTGTCTTTAACTTTTGCCATTTTTATTATAATGTGTCTCGGTGTGGGCCTGTTTGGGTTCCTCTTGTTTGGGATTCAGCACTTCCTAGATTTATGTGTCTTTTTCCTTCAATAGGTTAGGGAAATTTCAGTCATTATTTCTTTAAATAGGTTTTGGTTCTGTTGCTTTCTCTTCTTCTGCTACCCCTATGATGCCGACGTTGTTACACTTCCTGTTGTGCCAAAGGTCCCTTAAACTATCCTCATTTTAAAAAGTCCACTTTCTTTTTGCTGCTCTGATTGGGTGTTTTCCTCTACCTTGTATTCCAAATCACTGATTCCAGACTCTGCTTCATGTGACCTACTGTTTATTTCTTACAGTATATTCTTCATTTCAAAGATATTGTATTCTGTATTTCTGACTGGTCCTTTTTTATGGTTTCTGTGTCATTTTTCATGCTTTTCAGCATCCTTATAAGCATTTCTTTAAACTCTATATCTGAGTAATTGCTTGCCTCCATTTATATAGCTCTTTCTCCTATTTCTCCTGTTCTCTCATTGAGAGCCTGTTTCTTTGTCTTTCTTTTTGGCTGTCTCTTTGTGTTTGTTTTTATGTATTAGCTAGATCTGCTATGACTGCCAGTCTTAGTGGGGGTGGCTTTATGTATTAGGTGTCCAGTGGGGTCCAGTGGTACAGTCACCTTGACCACCTAGCTGGGTGCTATAGGAATGTCCCTTGTGTGGGTTATGTGTGTCCTTCTATTGTGATTGAGTCTCCATTGCTATTGATCTGTCTGTGCATGGGATCAACCCTCAGTCTGCCTGACTGGGGAGCTCAACCCCAACCATTGTGTGTGACTGTTGTGTGCATGCTGACCACTCAGAGATGAATTTTTCTCAGCAGGATTTGGTGCTTGCTGAGATCTTCTTTTGGATATGCTGCTTATGAAGCTTATTGGATACTGCTCTGATGTTGTCTAAAGATGGCTACTGGGTGTGTTGGTTCTGGGCCTCTTGGAAGGGACTTTAGTATGGTCCAATGTAAGACACTACCTGTGACTGGCCTTAGGTAACCTGTTTGGAGGTAGAAGTGATCCAAATTTGTGGTGCCTCTGCTGGGCAAGGCTGGCTTTTACCAGCACTGGGCCCAGGGGAAGGCCAGCAAATATCCAAAGGCATCCTAAGATTGCTTCCACCTGCTTTTGCTTGGTAGCTACCTATTAGGCTCAGTCACTGAACGAGCTTCTGGTTGTATTCTAGCTGCATGAGATAGTTTCACAGTGAATCACCAAGTATGGGCCAGGGGTGTTCTCCAGATCAGTACAGTTTCAACCTGGGTGCCAGTGCTGGGTCAGAGGCCACTCAGCAAATGTCCACAGATATACCAAATCTACCTGTCACTCTCTGGGCGAATGCACCCCTTTGTGTTTGGTGGGGTATCAGGGACTCATGAGGAGGAGGCCGGCAGAGTTTATTAGGACAAAAGAGACCAAGATTTGGCCATGTGAAGGGAAAGCTCTGCTCTTGTTGTGTATATGGCTGGGATTGGGGGTGGAAATATCTACTCCTTTTCAAGATTAGTATATTTTTTCTGCTGTGCAAAGTACGCAGCTAAAGTCATTTAATGTGACTTCTGGCCAAGATGGAGGCATAGGTAGATACACTTTGTATCCCTGCACAACCAAAAGAAGGATAACAACAAATTTTAAAACAAAAAATAACCAGAACTGCCAGAACATCAAACTGTATGGAAGTCTGACAATGAAGGAGTTAAAGAAGAAACATTCATCCAGACCAGTAGGAGGGCCGGAAACAGGCAACTGGGACCAAGAGGACTCATGGCAAGGTGGTGGCTGGAGGACTGGGGCAGGTGAGGCAGTGGCTTATGGGAAATCAGCTGATTTCTCAAAAGAAAACTTGCAGGCAAGAAGGAACTAGAAAGAAGTATTCAAGGTCATGAAAGGCAAGGATTTATATCCAAGATTACTGTATCTAGCAAAGTTATCATTTAGAATGAAAGGGCATATAAAGTGCTTTCCAGATAAGGTTCAGTTAAAGGAGTTCATCATAACCAAGCCCTTGTTAAATGAAATTTTAAAGGGACTTATCTATGAAAAAGAAGAAGATCAAAAATAAAAATGGTAAAATGACAACAAACTCACAATTATTAACAGTGAAACCTAAAAAAACAAAGAGAAACTAAGCAACTAGAACAGGAATAGAATCACAGAAATAGAGATCACATGGAAGGTTATCAGCAGGGAGGAGAATGGGGGAGAATGAAGAAAAAGGTACAGAGAATAAGAAGCATAAATGGTAGGTACAAAATAGATGGGCAAGGTTAAGAATAGTATAGGAAATGGAAACGCCAAAGAACTTATATGTACAACCCATGGACATGAACTAAGGTGGGGGAATGTGGGTGGGAGGGGGTGCAGGGTGGAGGGCAATAAAGGGGAGAAAAAATGGGGCAACTGTGATAGCATAATCAATAAAGTATATTACAAAAATAAAGCCATTCAAAGAGATTCAGATATAGTACTTTGCAGTTCTAGAATCCCTACTGAATTTTGTTGTGTATTTTAATTATTTCTAAATACTCTATCCATTTTTTAAAAGACTTTATTTATTTATTTTTAAACAGGAAAGGAGGGACAAAGAGGGAGAGAAACATCAGTGTGGTTGTCTCTTGATTGCCCCCTACTGGGAGCCCGGCCTGCAACCCAGGCATGTACTCTGGGAATTGAGCCAGTGACCCTTTGGTTCTCAGGCTGGCATTCAAACCTCTGAACAGCAGCAACCATGGCTCTATCCATCTTTTTCTCAATTGTCACCCACTTCAACTTTTAAAAACATATGAGTCATAGCAATTTTGAAGTGTGTGGTTGTTAATATCTGGATCATTTCTGGTTTGTTTTTATTGGCTGTTCTCTGTCATTCATTATCAGTCACCTATTTGTCCGTTTGTGCATGTCAACTTTATTTTATTTCTGAGCAATGTAGATGACAAATATAAATTTTAGAAGCTATTTTTCTCTAAAGACTGTTGAGTCTTATTTTGGCAGCCAATTCAATTACCATTGGCCGAAATCTGGCCAAAGATTGATTTTAGGTTTTATTAAGTTGTGTCTGTTGTAGTTTTGTCTTTATCCTTTGGGCACAGCTGTTGTTACTGTAGAATGGCCTTACTCCTGTGATGTGGGCTGTCTGGTGTCTTAATACCCAGGGTGCTCAGAAAGGTCTATTCATTCCAGCTGGGTCGAAATTGCATCATATTTCATCATTGTATGTTCTCCAGCATCTCTACACACTTCACAGACTCCCAACAACTGCTTTCTGTCAGGCCTCCTAGAGTCTAGTTCTTTAGATGCAGCCCAGCAGTTAGTTGGCCAGGGACCAAAGAGCAGTTTTCTATGCACATTTCCAAAGGCCTTTCTCTGTAGCTCCCCCTTCTCTGTCACCATGCTCCTTAAATCCAAATCACAGCTCCTGAACTTGGATCTCTCTCCAGTGAGATTCTGTTCCCTTTTGGGCTCCAACTCCCTCACTGGTTCAGAAAGTGTTACCAAGTTGAAAGCCTATAAAAATATGGGGTTCAACATATGTGTTTTCTGTCTACCAAGGATGGCAGTATAAAGTGGTTGCCAGGGGCTGGTTGGAGAGGGGTGGGGAAAATAGGGAGAGGTTGGTAAAAATGTACAAACTTTGAGTTGTAGGATGAATAAGGTCTGAGGATCTATTGTATAACATGGTGACTATAATTGATAATAGTGTATTGTATAATTGCAATTTGCTAAAAGAGTAGAACTGAAATGTTCTCCCCCCAACAAGTTAAACATGTGAGGTGACAGATGTGTTAATTAAGTTGATGGGGGATCCTTTCACAATGCATATGCAAATCAAGTCATTGTGTAAACTTTAAATATCTTACAACTTTATTTGTCAGTTACACCTCAGAAAGCTGGGTGTGGGGGGAAGGATTACAGCTCTGAATTAATTGCTCAGGGCCTTCAATCAGTGCTTTTCTTATTATATTTTGTCCAGGTGTTACAGTGGATATCAGCTACTCCATTGTGGCTAGCAGCAGAAATCCCTCATTATAGTTTCCAACATCTTATGAAAAATTTCTAACATACATCTAAGTTGAAAGATGTACAGTAGACTCCTATATATGTAGCAGCTAAATTCTACTTTTAACATTTTATCACTTAATTTTATCACAATTTTATCTGTTTCTAACAACAGAAATATACCCACACTTGGTGATCATGTCATTTTCAACAAAGACACCAAAGTAATCTAATGGGAAAAGGAAAGTCTAGAGTAAAAAATATTGAAATAAATGGAATATTCATGTGGATCTTGATTAGAACTCACACTGTACTAAAAATTAATTAATTTGACATGTATATATTTAAACATAAAAGCTAAAACATAGGAGACCGTCTTCATGACTTGAGCATAGACAGTTTTCTTAGGCTACAGAAAGCAATAGGTATAGAGAAAAAAATCCATCAGTTAACCCCCCCATCAAAAGTATAATCGCACATTCAAAAGGCACCATAAAGAACATAAATAGGCAAACTACAGATTTGGGGGAAATATTTATTAATATATATTTGACAAAGATCCAGTATCTTGGATGTATAAGGAACTTCTATAGATCGACAAAAAAGAAAATTCAATAAAAAACGAGCAGAAACATAAAATAGACCTTTCACAAATGAAGGTATATGAATGACCAATGAGCATATAAAAAAGTGGTAATATCAAGAAAATAAATATTGAAAGCACAAGCTCATTAGAATAGACTGACAATTAAAAAGAGTGACAATACCAAATAGTGGGGATGTGGTGCAAGAACTCTCAAACATACACTATTGTAGAATGTAAAAATGTAGTTTCTTTTATACTAAGCATACACCCACCCATACAGCAGCAATGCCGCTCTTAAGTATTTCTCTATGATAATGTCCACAAAATAGTTGTCCACAAATAATCATGTAAGTTTAATTATTAATGACTTCTAAACTCAAACAGGCTGGATGTCCACACACACTTTTACTCAAGTTGTTTTTCCTATTTTGACTATTAAAATAATTATAGTAGTTGCATCTTGTTTCTTATAAATAGGAATCAGTTATATTTACCCAATAAATAAAATGTTTAAAAGAGATACTGAACTCACATGGGCTTTATATATACCCTAGGAAAGCGTAGCAGAGTGGAACACAGTCTGGGCCTGAGGAGCTTTGATGGAGGAAAAATGTAGGACTAAGCTCAGGCCATGATGGGGGACAAGGGCAGTTCTTTCTGAGGCTGCTGTGGTAACACTGTCCCACCATCCCACCCACCCCATTCTGAGGCCTGTGCCTTGCCGAACATGAATGAAGCCCACTTTGACCCCAGGCCATTTTGCCATTTGCCACCCACTGTGTGTGGAGCTGTGGCGTGGCCACTATGGTGCTGGTAGAAAAGCAAGGGCCAAGAGATTGATACTTGTCCTTAGAGAGGTAACCTAGTTGAGCACAGGGTCTGATTAAAAATGCAGTTCCAGGGAGCTTAGCAGGTGTTGCATCTTGTATCCAGTTCATTCTGAATGTGTAAATGGAGAGTCTCAAGTGAACATAACTTATGTACAATGGGGAGTCACTTTGTTCCTTTTGTTCCAACTCATTAAGTCCTAATGCCCTTATAAGATAACCCTGATCACCACTTTGAACTTAGAAGCATTTCTGCTTATAAGGTTATATATAATTAGAGAAAAAAAAAGAGAAATTGCAAAATTATGAGAATGTGGTTATAGCATTGGTTAAGGGGGAGTGGAATTGATGAGAGGACATAAGTTATATATGGAGTCATAAAATCTTTATAACTCTGAGGTTGAATCTAGGACATTATCCTGTTTCCATGAAGCAGGGTAGATCATGTGGTCAGCTATACCTTCTGAGATCCTGCTGGTGAATGCCTCCCATGTGCTTATTTATCACCATGCTGTATTAGTACAGAGAAGCTACTGGGGTTGTCTTGGGAATGACTTGCTGTTTCTAGTCTTGTGACTTCAACAGGAAGAACATGCTAGCCATGCTGACCTTATTGTACAAGTCAATCCTACCTAGAGGTGTCCTAGGTGGTGGCTCAAGAAGGAAATCTGAGAGGTTTAAATAAATTTTCTCTTTGCTCCAGTATATCTCACACCAAAAATTCCTGTGTCTGAAATCCTGCCATTTGATCAGATTCCTTTGACTCATGAAGATGTTTTTCTTCTCCAAAAGGCTCTGTAACCGGAAAAGATACCAGTGTTCATGCTGCCTGTCACTACCAAACCCAATAAGCAATGACAGCGATTGAATCTTTATGGGTGCTTTATTCAGATGGCTGGTAATCTGAGAAGGTGGTGGGTTCATACCCTATCAGACCATCTTGTCTGTTTTTTCCAGGCTAGACCTTTTATAAGGTGGGTGTGGGTGGATAAACAAGGTGCCATGAGGGCTTTGATATTCAGGGAGGATTAGATGAGCCAAGCTGCAGCATCCCTGTTCTGGGCAGTTAGCTGTTCCCAGGGGTGGGTGATCATCTGCTCTCCCTAGAACACAAAGGCCTGGATGCCTCCAACTTATCCCCAGGTGGTAATCTCTAGCAGTGCCCCACTAGGTTGGCTGTTTTCCCAGGAACCAGGATGGGCCTTATCTGTAGTTTCTGAAACAAAAGCTTTAACATACATATTACTTGCTAGACGTATAACTTTTTACCTTAAGCTAAAATTTTCCAAGTCTTGAGTTCTCTGTCAGCTCCTGGTAATAAGAAAGTGGTGATCTCACTGCCACTATTCACTTTAGAGAAGGAGCTTCAGTATAATGGTAATTTCAGGAATGTTCTGGGGGATTTTTCAGTTTCAAGCTCTTATAGAATTGAAGAACATGGGCTACAGGCATGTCATTTTCTTATTGCTTTTACCGTAACTACCCTGGCTTCATTGGTCACTTATCCCCACCAGACAGAGAATTCCCAGAGAATAAGAGAGGAATTAAAGGAGCACAAGTCTGTGGCTCATTTCAGCTTTCACCTGATTACACTCTAACTTCCTTCCCTTCCACCTTGTAAAGCCATAGCCCACAGAAAAGTCACTGTGAAAGAGGCAAAAGCTTTTCATTGCCTCAGAAAACAAGAGTCAGAATCTGCCTAGGAATTTCTCACTTAAGGAAAAGCAATGATCATGTCACACCAATACTCTTCTCACATTTCTAGATATATCTGGTTTTCTCTAAGAGACCTACTGCCTGGTTGTGGAACATCAGGATATTCCACGGTAATATCACCGCCTTAAGAAACAGTGTGGTGTTCTCCTGTGAAGAGAAACTCCAGATGCAGAAGGGATGGTAGGAGGTGAAAGTTTTCTCTCAAACATTAGAATCTTGCCTTAACCTCAATTATTTTGCCATTCTCAAAAGCTCATTTAGAGATTTTACATGGAAAGAATAAGGCTCCTTTTCCAATTTCTATGGGATGCAGAGGTTCTCAAACTCAGAGAAGAAAATGTCAAAATAGCAATTATTAAAAAGAACGTGATTGCCCATTGCCAACAGATGTGGGGGCAGGAGGCACATTCATATACAATCAGTGAGAGTCCAAAGCTTTTGGAAGGCATATAGCATGTGTATATTAAGAGTGTTATCAGTATGTGTGCTTTGCCTCAGATATTTCATTTTTATTATCCCATGGAAACAATTAAGGAGATTTGCAAAGGCTTTCCTGTAGAGTTATCAAAATTGTATCTACAATAGTGGAAAATTAGAAGCAATCTTAGCTACTCTAATCCTAGATTTTGAAGACATGAGAGGCAGGAAAGGAGACTCTCTCAGGTTGAGTTTCTCAGAAAGCCAACTCTGAGATGGACATTAGCCTGGAGGCCTTTGGGATCACACTGTGGAGAGAGAAGTTGGGCTGCTATGCAGTCTCAGTAAAGGCATCAGCTGACCCCACAAAGAGCTGCAGAGCTGAGATTGTCCTTCAAAATTGCCACAGTGTGGAGTGGAAGGGCCAGATCTTTGCTTTGATGTTAACTAGTCATTGGATGTGGGCTGTCCCAGAAATGGATATGCTTTTGGGTAAGGTGACTCTCTTAAGCTGAGGAAAGCCTGCCAGCAACACTTCTAGCAAGTGGAGAATACATTCTTCAATTCTGAAAGGGGGGACTGGGTGGCATAGGCAGCATCCATTATAGTCCATAACTTTTACCACCTACATTCACTTCTTATCAGCTTTGCAAGAAGCAACTCCAGGATTCTCGTGGGCCTCTTTCCTGGAAGAAATTTATAAGAGGGATGACTCCTCTATCATGCAACTGGCTTTAGGCTTACAAATTAAATTCATTTCACTCGTGTAATACTCATTCTAGGTGCTCCTCAACTTAAGTTAGCACCTCTGCTGGTCTTGGTAGCTTTCTAGGTAGTGTGACTCAGACACTTATCTTTGAGGCCTTGATCAATATGGGCTACTCAGGCTATGACCGCTGCACTTATCTATTACCACTCAAATGAAGTAAGATAGTACCAAGAGGTACTCTAGTATTATAGTGAATTACCTAGGTGTCCCACATCTTCCTCTCATCTCCTATAGTATAACAAGAGCCCTGCCTTCTCAAGTATACCAGGATCAAGTATCCCTGTCATGATGGTGACTCTTCTTTTTGCTGGCTTGTTCCTTGGCAGCAACTGTAGTGCATGGCTTAAAAGGCATACTGACGTGTTTCCTGAATTAACTGTTTTGCCTTGGGAATCAAGCCCTTTAAAGTGGAGTACCCAGGTTTCCCAGATAGAGAAGTACATATTCCTCAACTGAGTCACTGGGAGTGATGGTAAGCAAAGTCTCTGCTGCTTTCATGTCTTGGTCCACCAGGAACATAACCACATAAAGGCTGTTGACTTAAAAGGAATGAAGTGCTAATACACACATGAAATGATCTCAAAATTTATGCTGAGTGAAAGAAGGTAGACACAAAGCAGTATATTCTATGTAATTCCATCTACATGAAAGTATAGAAAAGATCATTCTAATGCATAGTAATAGAAAGGAAATAATTGGGTTTCTTGGAGATAGAAGTATGGAGAATTGTCTGGGAAAAGTATAGGAACTTTTCTGGGTGATGAAAATGTTCTATATCTTGATTTTGGTGGCAGTTATATAGGTGTGTAAATTTGCTAAAACACTAAAATATAAAGTTAAATTTGATGCAGTTTATGAGCCCTGGCTGGTGTAGCTCAGTGGATTGAGCGCAGGCTGCGAACCAAAGTGTAGCAGGTTCGATTCCCAGTCAGGGCACATGCCTGGGTTGCAGGTCACGGCCCCCAGCAACCACACATTGATGTTTCTCTCTCTCTCTCTCTCTCTCCCCCCCCCTTCCCTCTCTAAAAATAAATAAATAAAATCTTTAAAAAATTTGATGCAGTTTACTATATGCGAATTATGTCTCAATAAAGGTGACAAAAACCTCCACTGGATAAAGCTAAATAGGTATTTATAGACAAATTTAGAATGTTAAATACAAATAATAGTCAAAAAAGAAAGGTTGAAAGTCCATTATCTAAGATTTCATTTCAAGAAGCTAGAATAAAGAACAATGAATCTAATCCAAATAAACACAAGAAAATAAAGGAGCATGAATCAATGAAAAATACTTGAGCTGTATAATACTTGAGGTTGTTTTTTGAAGATTGCCTATTCAAGAAAACAAAAGAGTACGCAAATACCAATAGTAAGACTGAAAAGGGAATATCATGTTAGATCCTACAGACATTAAAAATTTAATGAGCTGATATTAGAATTTAAGCCAATAATTAGATATTTCAATAAAATGATATGGACAAATGTTTAAAAAACTTACCAAAACTGACATGAGATAGGAAATCTCAATAATCCTATATGTCTACCAAAGTAATTGAATCTATAATTTAAAACTTTCCTACAAAGAAGGGGAAGGGTCATCAAGGAACATGTATAAAGGACCCGTGGACAAAGACGACAGTGTAGGGAGAGAACTGAATGTGGGAGGTGGGGGTGGGTAGGGTAGAAGACAGGAATGTGAGGGAAATGGGGACAACTGTAACTGAACAACAATAATAATAATAAAAAAAACACCCAAACCTTTCCTAAAGAGAAAACTCCTCATTCAAATGGCTTCATTGGTGATTTTTACAGAAAACATTTATGGGGAAAAATAATACTAATACCAATTATACCAATCTTATACAAACCCTTCCGGAACACAGAAAAGGAAGTAATTCTCAATTCATTTTATGAGCCCCACATTATCCTAATACTAAAGCTTAACAAAGCTACTATAAGAAAGGAAATATACAAAACAATATGGACATAAGCATAAAAGTCTGAAAATTTAGTTCAATATATTTAAAAGGTACTATAATGACTAAATGGAATCTATTCCACAAATGCAAGATTGCCTTAACATTTAAAAAAAATCAATCCAGACAGATGAACTTTGGAGACATTATGGTAAGTGAAATAATCCAGTCCCAAAGAATAAATACTTATATGATGTCCCTAAAGTAGTCAAAGTCACAGAGATATGAAGTAGAATGATAGCTTCTAGGGAATAAGGAAAGAGGGAAGGAGAGTCTCTGTTTAATGGGTATTCAGTTTGGACTTAGAAAGATGAAAAGAATTTTGAATATGGATGCTGGAGATAGTTGTATAACAACTGTACACTTAAAATGTTAAGATGGTAAATTTTTATGTTATGTGCAATTTTTAAAATTAAAAAATTGATCCACATAAGAAAATCAACCACATTAAGAGAATAAGAAAAATCATATGATCATCTCAATAGTTGCAAAAATATGTATTTGATGAAATTCAACACTTGTCCATGACAGCAGACTATGCTTTGAGGCAGATTTCATTGATTTGATGGTGATTATCTATAAAAAACCCCCTTGTACCTTATGTCATACCTAATGGTATAACGTTTAGGGTTTTTCTTTAGATTCTGGGAAAAAGGCAAAGGACGTCCATAATCACTACTTATGGAGCTCCTAGCCAGCACAATAATGTAAAAAAAAAAAAAATACAAAGATTGGAAGCAATGAAATACAGATTTTACTTTACACACATGACATTTTGTACATAAAAAGTTCAAAAGAATGAAATTATTATAGTTACTAAGCGAATTTAACAAGGTCATTGGATATATGTTCAATTTAAATCTACTATATGCAATATCTTGTAACATAATACATATAAATTTAATATGCTATTATAGCGTTGGGAGGTGCTGGGAGGGGAGGCAGCCAGCTTGCAGTGGGGCCCCGACGGGAGGGCGCTTGTGTGCCCAGGCGGACACTGCCCAGCTGGTGGCTCCGGCGGTGGCCAGACATGCTGGGGCAGCGGGCGGGGGGCGGGGGGGGCGGGGGTGGGGGGGGAAGGTGGGAGCTCAGATAGAAGTACTGCGTGTACTGCCTAGTTGAGGGCTGAGGTGAGCTCAGGGCGCTTCTGCAGCACCGACTGCCGGGACATCCAGCTGTGCCCCGAGTGCTTCTCAACTAGCACCGAGATCAGCCACCACCACTGCTACCAGCTGGTGAATGGCGGGCGTTCCACGCTGTGGGGGCCCTAAGCCGAGGGCGCCTGGACCAGCCGCGAGGAGTGGCTGCTGCTGGATGCTGCAGAGCAGTTAGGCTTTGGAAACTGGGTCCCAGTATTGCCTTTATTCCTTTGCCTTCAGGTCCATCCTCAGCACCCGGGCGCCTGGTGGGAGGGTGCCTGCAGGGTCCAGCATGCCCCGCCAGAGCCCTAGATGAAGGGGTCTGGTAACTGCATCACGAATACGTTCCTCCCCTCTGTGCCCGTTTTGTCATAGCCCTGCCTGCATAGACTGGCTGGCTTCAGGGGTTCCTGTTTGGCTTTTTGGGGTGCTCTTGCAGAGGAAGACATGGCTGCTCCTGTGGAGCTTCCCTGGTCTCCCCAGGAAGTGGTGGAGCATTATGTAAGCATGTACATCCTCGACAACCTGGGAAAGGCCTGCATCCCGCGCATCATCCCCAACCGGGTGACAGACCACACCCGCCCCAGTGGAAGGCCCCTCTCTCCGGGCCTCACCATTCCCTAGCTTTTCCTAGACATCTCGTGGCTGAGCAGCAGCTGGGCTACTTGCCGCTGCGGGAGGACTACAAGGTTGAGTACGACTAGGACAATCAGTGGGCTCTTGGTCAGCTAAGACAACGATGAGCTGGAGGTCGAGCTCAAACGCGCCCATGTGAACATGTACGTGCGGAAGCTCAGGGAGAAGCAACGGTGCAAGAACACTGCCTGCGACTACAATCTGGTACCGGCCTTCCTGGGGAAGGACAGGGAGATGGCGGCCAAGTGCAAGATCACAGAGGAGCAGGAGCTGCGGCTGAAGCTGAGGCCGTGGCTGCTCTACCAGTTCATGTCCTGCAAGGAGTTTGATGACCCGTTTGAGAACTTGTCCAAGGAGAAGATACTGCGTGCCAAGAGCTGGAAGCTGCAGCGCTACAGATGGAACCGGATCACCAAGATGGAGGTGTCGGCCGAGTACGTACGAGATGGCCTGGCACTAGCGAGAGAAGCGGAAGGAGGACTGGGGCTCAGGAGGACGCCAAGGATGGTGAGTTCGACGCCATCAAGCACCTGGTGGGCTTCAAGTTGCTGTCCCACTACGAGACGGCACTGTGCAGCTTCCTCAGCCTGAGCCCCCTGCACTACGCCAAGACCATCATCATCATCAAAGACCACCTCCAGAAGCAGGATGGATTCCCTCCAGGAGTCGCCTGCCGAGTTACTTGGACAAGGTCCTAAAGAAAAGGATTTTGAATTTCTTCATGGAGGTTGGCTGGGTATCCAGGGATGCTTCCTGAGGCCAGTGCTCCAAAAGCTGCAGCCACTGACATGCTCATGAGCCAAAATGACTGTGAGGCAAGGGCAGGAACAGCTCCTTTGCTCCCCTTATTTTTTTCAGCAGTTTCATTTTTTTAGGGTACAAATTCTTTTCATGGTCCTCTGAAAGGAGCAATAGTAATCTTAGATCATGGGGGAAACAAGCACATGTACATTGTACCTTAGTCCTAAAAGTAATGCGTGAAAAGGACCATCTTGCCTTTCTGTGTTGGGTTTGGAGATCTGACCGTTGCCTTCTGTGAGCCCTTCCCTTTGGTACACCATGTGTGCTGGCTCCCTGGCTGTTGGCCTCACCCAGTGACTCAGGCCCTGGCCTGGCCCTGGCACACGGCACATTAGATGGGGGACAGCAGGGCAGGCAGGGAGGCCAGAGGAGGTTGGGATGAGGTGTCCTTGGAATTTCAGGAAGAGGTCAGTGGTGAACACATTGATCAAATGAACTTCCCCTTACCTGTTGGCAGCGGCTGAGTTTTGAGCCTGCAGTTCCCAAACCCTGAAAGCGCCCCTGGCCTGGACCCTGCTGGCTCAGTTTGGGAATGGACAGGGCCATTGGCAGTGCCCCCTAGTTCAGAGAGGAAGCTGTGGGGAAGCCTGGCAGCAGAAGGACAGGCACCATTGCCAAGACTCAGAGCACTTTTTGAGGGCAGCTGCAGGCTGCTCTTGTACTTGCAGGATCTTCTTTTAGAAAATTCATGGCTGAGAGTACTGAGTCAGTGTAGCATCCTCCAGGACTTCTGTCACAGTTGCAAGTGCCCTCTTCACTGAAACCCTGACCAAGCTAGCCTGGCAAAGCATCTGAACTTTGGATGGCCCGAGGCGCTCTGCAGACCAGCCAGGCAAGATGGGGCAGCCCATGTGGCCAGTCTGGGCTTAATGTGCTGCTTCTCTGGGTCACTGTGTTGAACCAGACTCAGAGGTGGCTCTGCCTGGCCTTATTTCATTTTTCAGGTGCCCTTTTACAGGTTACCTTCCTTTGGAACTTGGGTTAGCCACTTGTCTTCTGGGCTTCTCAGGGCTCTCATGTTCAAGACCCTGCTTTAGAGTCGGTGGAGTGACCACAGACCCAGCAGGGCCAGTGCTCCTGGAACTTGGCTTGCCTCTCCAACAGCAGGTACTTGAAAACTGTCTACCACCCAGAATGTTTGAGCTTGAAGTTACTTTAAAGTGAAGTCATTTGAAAGAAAAGACATTCTCATAATTTCCAAGGACAACTTAATTATGGTGCCTTTTCCTTTCTTTTTACATCTTTCTGTCCCTTAGGGTCAAGTTTTCAGCATTAAATCATTTCAAATGCAAAATAAAATGCTACTATATACACTTTACTATAATAGCATATCATTTAAATGTTTAATAGACAGGGATGGGTAGAAGTACAGTTCAGAAGTTGGGAGTATACACAAAACACAGTTTATTCTTATATTATTATTTGTTAATTATGGTATTATTTTCCAAACAACTGTAAATCTACTTTTCCCACCCCTATATATGATTAAAAATAAAAAAGAAATTAAAATAATATTTATAATACCTAAATATCAAATACACATGACTAATTCAACAAAAATGTTCAAAACTTCTACACTGGAAAAATACAAAAATTGCTGAAATGATAAAATGTATATAATTGAAAAGGTATAGTATGCTCATAGTCTGGAAGCCTTAATATTGTTAAGATGCCCTTTCCTCCAAAATTAACCTATATATTTAACAATATCCATGAATATCCCAACTTTTTCATGTGGAGTAATTTTTAAAAATCATTAAAAAATGAATATGAAAATGCCAAGGACCTAAAATTGCAGTGAAAATTTTAAACAAGAACAAAATTAGAAGATATATTCCACTATATACCAAGACTTACTCTAAATCTGTTTTCACTAAGAACTTTTGGTATTTAATAATGCAACAGAATAGATGATCTAGAAATGGACCCTCACATAATATGATCATCTGATTTATCGTAAGTATAACCACTTCAACCCAAGGAGGAGGGGAGATGGTCTTTTAATTAAATAATGTTAAATAAATTATATATTTTAATGGAAAATATTATTTTTGACCTCTATCCTATCCCATAAAAATTAATTTCAGATTTTAGATATAAAACACTTTTAGATATAAAAGTAAAAACAGCAGATATGCATAATAAAATACAGGAAAATACCTTTATGACATTGGATTAGAAAAAGATTTCTTAAACTCAGCATGAAAATCAGCACTAATCATAAAAGAAAGTTTGATGAATTACTCCATCAAAATTAAAGACGTCTTTTCATCAAAGGACATCATTTAGAGAGAGAAAAGGCAAGCGGTAGATGAACAGATATTTGTAATGTTACAAATATCTAATGCCTTATATACAGAATTTTAAAGAAAACTATAAATGAACAAAAAGAGTTCCCAATGAAAATATGAGCAAAAGTCTTGAACATACACTTCTCAAAAGAAGATATTAAAAAAAACAATAAACACCTAAAAGGGGACTCAACATTATTAGCCAGCAAGAAAATGGAAATTATACCTATAATGAGATACCATTACCCACTAGAACCAGGCTTTGGAGTCTTACCACTCCACTGAAACTGCTCTAGTAAAGATGCCCTGTGTCATCTCCATTCTCTAACCCAATGGACACTTTTCAGTTCTTATGTCATTTGAATCTGCTAACTCTGTTCCTCTTCTTGAAACGCTTGGCTCTAAAGCAGGGATAGGAGGCAGGGCTTGGGTGTATATGTTAGGAGGTAGAAATCAGCAGCCAATAATAGAGTCAGCATCATCATCATGTCAACTGTTTGACAGCAGAGGGTTTTAAAAATATTTATTTTTCAATTACAGTTGACATTCAATATTATACTAGTTTCAGGTGCCATGCACAGTGGTTAGATATTTATATACTTATGAGGTGATCTGCCAATAATTCTAGTTACCTGACACCAAACAGTTATTATCATATTATTGACCATATTTCCCATACTGTGCTGTACATGCCTGTGATTATTTTGTAATGACAGCAGGGTTTTTTGAGTAGCATTTCAAGGTCTAATCCTCAAACTTTCTGATCAGAAACTGGTACATTATATCCAAAGAAAGTAAGTCTTGGTAATAGTTAATAAATCTCACTATTAAAATTCAATCAGAAATGGTCATTTTAACCACAATGTCAAATTATTCATTTATAATGGGAGATAGCACATATCACTTATTCAATATTCCCTCCATAATATTAAATATACACTTATCTATAGTATACATCATTAAGAGAAACATTTGATTTTCTTTCCTTCAGTCTCCACTCAAGCATAGCTCATCGTCTTGTCTTACTCTTTTTGGGTATCAGGTTCATGATCTGTTAGAGCCTTCTGGTATCAGATCCTTGGCTTCTGGATTCCCACTTTGACTTCAGGTTTCTTGTAGTATTCCCAGCCTTCATTTTTGGACTTGGGAGTCCTTGGCTATTTCCACTCTCTGTACTCCAATGTTCTGTGAGGCTATACCCAGAACTTTTTACCACTGTGGCCTTTACTTGGCACAATGTTGAAAGTGGAACTTCTGAGGCTTGGAGTCTTCTTTTCTACAACCTGAACATGTCTAGATATTCTTGGATGTTTTCCATCTATATACAACTTATATTACCTTCTCTAAATGAAACACATGGGGTGGGGAGGTGAGGTGCTGGGTAACCTTGGAATTTAGGCAGCCATCAAAACCAATTCCTGTGTCCTTAAATCCATGACCACCCTCCCCCACCAATGTATATTTAGCACCCAGGATGATTTCTGGCATAACGTGTCCAAAATATTAGCTTCACAAGAAAAAATAGGTTTTTCATGCTCCCTGTAAAGAAAAACTTAAAAATATAGTGAAGTGCAGAAAAGTCAAACAAAAAACAGCTGATACTCCACCAACTGTGAAACAACCATCATTAAGTTTTGGAGACCATCCCTTCGCTTATGGCTCCCAAAGTTCACAGAAATACTTAATTTTACAATTTATACCATACATGCTGCTCTTAACATTTCTCTTTTTTCCCATCTTTTCCCTTACTTACCCTCCTACTTCTTTTCTCCTCCAAGTTAACCAATATTAACTGTCTGGTGTATATTTTTTCATACCTGTTTCCATGTTCATCTAATCACATACACACATAAATATATAAATTTGTGTTTAACAAAAATGAAATAGTATACATACACATATCTGTATTAAAGCAGTGATTTATCAAAAATTGTGGGGAAAATGAGGTCAGCTTGTAGATATAACTCACTTTAAAAATTACTCTCATGCTATTACATGTATCAGGGTACATCACAATTCATCCAACCACTCCCGTTAGTGGCCTTTCATTTTGTCTCCAGTTGGGTTTCTTCTTTGCTTCCAAAACTATACTTAAACAAATACCCTTATTTGTGTACTCTTGTTCACTGATGCTCTTATCTCTGTGGGACAGACTTCTGAGTCAAAACATTTTTTATTTCTCAAATATTAAATATTTTAAAATTGGATTGCTGGTGAAAATAGAAATTGGTATAACCTTTTGGTGAGAGTACATGATTTCCTAAACCTCACTAGTAAAAGATCTCTTAATTTGGCTAACTCCATGAAGTGAAAGTGATGATATCATTGGATGTTTTAATTTGCATTTCCCTGAGTACTACTGTTTAGGGTCATAATATTTCATAGGTTAATGGCCATTTGGAGTTGCTCTTCTATCAATAGCACTCAAGTCCAGATGGGTTAAAGACTTCAATGTAAAAAATAAAATGATCAAAATCTTAGAAACAAATTTAGGACACTATGTATAACCTAGGAATTAAGAAGACCCTTTTAACTAAAATAGTAAGAAAAAAGGAAAACAGAAAAAAAATGTGGTAAATTCTTTTACTATATAAAAAATTATAAAGACAAATGCTAGATTAAGAAAAACATCTGCAAAACACATGACAAAAGAATTAATATCTAAAATATATAAAGAGCAACTCCAAATTTATTTGACAAACAATAGAAAAATAGGCAAATATATATATATAGGTAATCCATTGAAAATAATCTGTTAAATGAATAAAGTGTGAAATCTGGGTGAAGGCTTTCATTTGTCTATTACTGCACTCTATTGTGAATTTTTTTTACAACTTCTAAGATTTAATATGATTAAGTGCTTTTCCACATTGATATGTTTATAGAGTATCTTTTCTGTGTGTATTTCCTGGCAAATTGATTCTGAAAGTCACACATTCATTAAACACATAGATTATGATTATTCTTGAGTAGACATCTGGATGAATGATTTATTATTTACATTAGCTGAGTTTCTCTCTGATGAATTCTCTGATGTACAGTAAGGCTTGAGCTACTCCTAAAAGTTTTTCCACATTCATTACATTTATAGGGTTTTTCTCCAGTATGCATCCTCAAATGTACAGTAAAATCTGAGTTAGTTCTGAAGGCTTTTCCACATTCTTCACATTTATAGGGCCTCTCCCCAGTATGAATTCTCTGATGTAGAGTTAGCTGTGATAGAGTAATACAACCTTTCCCACATTCTTTGCATGTATAGGGTTTTTCTCCAGTATGTGTTCTCCAATGCACTGTAAGGTATGAACCCCTCCTGAAGGCTTTTCCACATACATCACATTTATAGGGTTTCTCCCCACTATGGATTTTCTGATGTTCTGTGACATGTACCATCTGGCTAAATGCTTTCCCACAGTCATTACATTTAAATGGTTTCTCTCCAGTATGTGTTCTCTGATGGGTATTAAATCCAGAGTTACTTGTAAAAACCTTCCCACATTCATTACATTTATAGGGTTTTTCTCCAGTATGCCTTCTTTGATGCACAGTAAGCTGTGATGTGTTAGTAAAAGCTTTCTCACATTCATTACATTTATATGGTTTTTCTCCAGTATGGGTCCTTTGATGTACAATAAGGTATGACTTAGTCCTGAAGGATTTTCCACAGTCACAGCATTTATAGGGTTTCACTCCAGTATGAATTTTCTGATGCTCCTTGAGATTCACCATTTTGGTGAATGCCTTCTCACAGTCAGTACACTTATATGGTTTCTCTCCAGTATGAATCCTCTGATGTACAGTTAAATGTGATTTTATTCTGAAAGATTCCCCACATTCATTACATAGATAAGGTTTCTCTTCAGTATGAATTCGCTGATGTATAATTAGAGATGAAGAACGCATGAAGGCCTTTCCACATTCACTACACTTATAAGGTTTCTCTCCTGTATGCATTCTATAGTGTACTGTAAGGCATGAATAATTAATGAATGCTTTCCCACACTCATTACATTTATAAGGTTTTTCTCCTGTATGAATTCTCTGATGTTCTGTGAAATTTGCTATACGATTGAATGCTTTCCCACATTCATTACATTCATAGGGTTTTTCTCCAGTATGAGTTCTTATATGTACAATAAGGCTTGAATTACTTCTATAGGCTTTTCCACATTCATTACATCTAAAGGGTTTCTCTCCAGTATGAATTCTCTGATGAACATTAAAAATTGTGGTATTCTTAAAGGATTTCCCACACTCATTGCATTTATATGGTTTCTCTTCAGTATGGGTCTTCTGATGTACACTAAGATATGCCTTATTCCTAAAGGCTTTCCCACAATCATTACATTTGTAGGGTTTCTCTCCATTGTGAGTTTCTTGATGTCGTGCAAGTTTTGATTTATCACTAAAAGCTTTCCCACATTCACTACATTTATAGGGCTTCTCTCCAGTTTGAATTCTCTGGTGCTGATTAAGGCGTGCACACTGGCTAAAAGATTTTCCACAGACATTACATTGATAAGGTTTCTCCTTAGTATGAGTTCGCTGATGTACCATAAGTGATGAAGAAGCAATAAAGGCCTTTCCACATTCATTACACTTATACGGTTTTTCTCCAGTGTGAATTTTTTTATGTTGACTAAGATAAGAAGGCTGGCTAAACATTTTCCCACATTCATTACACTTATAAGGTTTTTCTTTAGTGTGAGTTCTCTGATGTTGAATGAGTAACGACCTATAACGAAAGGCCTTTTCACATGTACTACATTTGTAGGGTTTTTCATTATCATTGAGTATTTTCCCTAAAGTAAGTTCTGAAGTAGGCCTTATTTCTTTGTGGCCTTCTGTATCCTTGCAATTTTTCTCCCCCAATTTATCTTTATTCAAATCTAAATTTCCTGTGAAATTTCCCTCATGTGCTTGGCACTTGCTTTGGAGCTCTTCTGGACAAAAAATAGACCCAAATCTAACACCTCTTTGACCAGTGGGAATTTTCTTATGTGTAACTATTCTTTGGCTCTGACTCTCCTGACTATTTTGCAGTCTCAATATCCTGTCATTCCATTTCCACAATCCTCTCATTCTGAAGTCCCATAGACCATTTTCTGTGAGTTTCTCCATTATTTTCTCCTGTGATAAATCTTCAGAGTTATCTTCTGTTAGTATAGCATTCTTGGTTGCTAGTTTGGTCTCCAACTCTGGGGAGGGGGAAAAGGAAAATCAAATGACTCCATTTCCTAAGTTAGGGAGAACTCACTAAACTGAATAATAAAAGGAAAACTTGGGCTGACAATGAATATGTGGTTTTTAACTGACTGAAAATTGGCCTTTTCCTGTTTTTGAAGAAGTAGCTAAAATTAAGTCAGTCTGATTCAGCAAAAAGCCAAAGTAGTAAATTCAAGGAATTTTTCCTGTATTAAAAAAATTCATTCACTTCACTCTTAAAGGACCCATAGACAAAGACAATGTGGGGCAGGATTGAAAGTGGAAGGTGGGGAGTGGGTAGGGCAGGGGACAGTAATGGGGGGGAATGGGGACAACTGTAACTGAACAACAATAAAATTATTTTTAAATAAAAAAATTCATTCACAGCAGCACTCAAAAGAATCTAAGTCTCTCAAATATTTTTCTCATTCTTTTCAGAGCCAACTTCTTTAGAGAGCATTCTTTATAAATTGTGACTAATTCCTTGCTTCTCATTTACTCCACAAACCAGGTATTTGATCTCAACCATACTTTCTATTTGTTCTCATTCTTTATTGACTAGCTATTTTTTAATTTTGTGAGGGCTTTCTCAAATTTCCCTGTCATAGTAGCTTATTCAAGTCTTTGTACATACTTTTTAATAAAATTCTTATGGAAAAAGACTGGTTTTTCAGAAGGTAGGATGAGCTAACTACTCAAAATTAATGTTTATGATTATTGATATTTCACATAGTGAAAACTATTATCAAAAATAGTTTTATAACCTTTTTATGGATCTTAACATTTCTGATAGTTTGTCAGAATTCCTTTTTTTAAAAAATTATTCTGTGTGGTGGCAGTCGTAACAACCTGTTTGTATACGCAAGTTAATATGTTACTTTCTAAAATCACTTTTATACTTCTTATTCATTTTAGGATAATCATACCTAAATTTAAACATTTAGGTAAATAATTTTAAATAAACAAACTGCATGTAAATCTTTTGTGGTCACTAGAATGGTGTATGACTTTAAAACTCAAGGTAAGTAGAACTTTCAATGGGTACACATGGCTGGACAAAGATCGGAATTCAGAGCCAACAAAGAAGAAAGCCCTATAACTCAAGGACTAAAACCCAGCTCATTTAAATGTCTAATTAAAGCAAGATGACTGAGGATTGTTACAGGCCTGTATCCTAGCAGCCTTCCAAAAGTAAACAATCCTCTATGAAAAAATTACATAGTCCAGAACCTCAAAGTATTGTTACAGGTTTTCATATTCAATGCCTGACAATGAATAATAATAGGCATATAAGAACATAAAAAACATGAGACAAATCAAGAAAAAACAGATAATACAAACCAACATAAAAGGAATCCAAATAATTGAGGTCTCAGATATGAACTTTCAAATTAATTAGGATTAGTTTATTCAAGAAAATAAGACAAGATTAATAATTTCAACAAATAACTGAAAAGTATAAAATAAGAACCAAGTGATAATTCTAGAATTGGAAAATAAACAAATCAAGAACTCAAAGGATAGGCTAAAAGTAGATATGGCACATGTGAGTGTAAGGAAAATTGGTCAGCAGAAAATATCCATATTGAAGCACAGAATAATGAAAAACCTGAAAACATTATTTTAAAAAGCATATGATGTACTACAATGACAGAATGGAGCAGTTGCTACAGAGACACTACAGTCCCACAAAGTCTAAAATATCTACTGTCTTGCCTTTTACACAAAAAGTTCACTGACTCTTGAATTAGACAGATGGTTGACTTCTCAACAGATTCTATGTAATAAGAGAAAACAATGGAATGATACCATTAAGAGCTGAAAGAATAAAATGCCAACCTAAAATTTGAAACTTATCAAAAATTTTATTAAAAATGAAGGTTAAATAGCCCATAGTCAACACATTTATAATCTTATTTCTGTTTTTGACAACAACCACAGGTGTTACGGAGATATAATTCTCACTTAATTATTCATAAAGTGAAGTTCAACACGGTTAACTAAAGCTGGCAAATGACAGATACAGGTTTGAGTCCAGGTGTTCAAAGTGAGAACTCTATTCTCTATTCTCTTTACAATAATCCTTCCTCCTCCACAATTGAGTATCACCATGATTCCAAATACCTATGCTCACAAGGCCTCTTACTTGATAGTTCTTGTGGCTAGAATCCAGTTTCTTCCTAGCTTCTAGCCTTCTTTACTTAAGTTCCCAGGTCCTGAAGGTTCTTATTCAGTTTCCCTATCTCTTTTCCTCTTAGAGACAGGCCTTTTGCTCCAAACATAGCCCAACAGTTTGAAATATACCACTTATTCAGACATCTTGCCTTGTAGGATCTCACTGTTAAGTCAGACACCCAGGGGTAGACTTTTTGTTCTTCCTGGACTTTCTTGAAGCCTGTGCCCTTGGGATCACCCCTTCTTCAACCTATTTCCAAGCTTTGGTCTCATCTCCTTTTCTCTGGAGCATAGTGACAAGAACATAGATTTAGTTACACGTACTAATTTTCAAATACCAGTTCTGACAATAACTAGATGTATTTAACTTCTTTGATCTTTAGTTTTTTTTGTTGTTAAACACATACATATTTACTATGCAGGGCTATTTTAATGGTTACACCCAATGAAATTATATAAGTAAATTTCCCAGCAGAATGCCAGTAATGAAGTAGATATCTAATAAATTTTGACTGTTATTGTCATTGTTATAATGTATTTTTCTTCATGTATGGACCTAAGTTACTCAGGGGAAAAATGTGTCTCTTGACCAATGTATTTGGCATGACTCCTTGAGATGTAAGAAATAGAAGCATATGAAAGATATTCTTTGGTAAATTTACTTTAAAATTATATACTAATATCCCTACATAATACAGCATAAACTTTGGGAAGCCTTGCCCTTAGAGAAGTCATTCACTGTCTTCCATTTGATCTCTTGAGTAAGAAGCCATGTCACAGGCATCAATATTCCATTAATTCAGAGTAGCACTAGAAGTTACCATTAACCAAACACCATCGTCAAACTAATAAGACATGTCTGTTCAAAGTCAAGAAGACTGACTAATGATGAATACCTAAAGCAAATATATTTTGATAAAAAATTATTTCAATTTTAGAACATGACAAGGTAAAAACAAAGTTAAAGACTTTTTTAGGCAAAAAGAAAAATGGAAAGAATATGACATCAGCAGATCTCAATAAAACATTAAAGGGTATTTTTTAAGCAGAAGAAAAATAACCCTAGGTAGAGGCCCAGAAATAAAGAAAAAAATGAAGAGGAAGGTAAGGTAAAAATACAGGTAAATCTTAATGAATACTGACTGCACATAACAATAATGTCTTATGAGATTTGACACATATATAGAATTAAAAATATACACTTCAATAATATGTAAATGAAATGAGATTAAATGGAATAAGTTGCTCTAAAATCCATGTATTATTTGGAAAGAGGGGAAAAAAAATCTGTTGAGTTGGCCAAGATGTTTGTTCTGATTTTCTCATAAGACAGTTCTAGCTTAGCTGTTTTTAACTTTATTTGAAACAATTTTGTTAGACTGTATTGTGACAGCTGTCATATCAGTGTGTACTTAAAAAACTTATCAAAATTGGTGAATTTTTGTGTAGCCATTTTAATATTGAAGATGAAAGAAAATATGCAACATTTTGGCATATTGTTTTATTATTCCAAGAAAGGTAAAATGCAACTAAAAAGCAAAAAATACTCGTGCAGTATACAGAGAAGGCTCTGTGACTGATCGAATGTGTCAAAAGTGTTTTACCAAGTTTTGTGCTGGAGGTTTCTTGGTGGATGATGCTCCACAGTTGGGTAGACCAGGTAAACTTGATAGTGATAAAATCAAGACATTAACTGAGAAACATCAATATTCTACCACTTGGGATGTATTATACTCAAAATATCCAAATTAATGAAGTTATTGGTTAAATAAAATTGTGTCTTTTATTTTATGGAAAAAAACATATGGACTTTTTGGCCAACTCAATACATTCAACTGCTAAATCAAGAATGTATGGTTTAATTTCAAAGTTAACCACTTAACAAATAATTTAAAATTTATAATTACCAAGTGTTTAGAGGGGGAAAGAGAAAAATAAATGATAAATCTAAAGAGCTAAATGGGAAAAAGAATACAAAACAGGTAAGACACTTGCAGTTAGATGATAAATTTAAACATGATGTAATTGTATTATGCACAAATAAACTAAATATTCCCAAATACACAAATGTCGGATTAGTTAAAACAAATGTGCTACTTACAAGAGAAACAAAATAAAAGTATTACAGTGAGCAGATGAAAAGTGATGTACCATATAAACATTAACTAAAAGAATGATGCTATAGTTATATTAATTATCAGACAAAATAGACACTAAGGCAAAAACCATTAATAGAGATAAAGAAGACACTTCATAATGAGAAAAGTTCCAATTTTCCAAATAGATATAAAAGTTCTACCTTTGTATTTAATAATGCAATTTCAAAATACATAAAGAAAAAATTAAAGAACCTAAAGCAAGAAATAAATCTACATTCACAGTGGGATACTTTAAAAATCTCCCTCAATAACTAATAGAATAAGTTGACAATTAGTAAGTACATAGATTTTAGCAACACAATTAACAAATAACATATCTAGAACTGCACTGGATACCTATCCATTGCACATTTTTCCAAGTGCACACGAAATGTTTACAAAAATTGGCCATGTGGTAAAGCAAGTTTTAAGAAATTTGCAAAGATTGCAATCATACAGAGCATTTCCTCTGACCACAGTAGCATTTCAGGTAAAAAGATTACTAGAAAATATCCATATGGTACAAAATTAAGAAAAATACTTCTCAGTAGCCTGAAGGCCAATGACATAACACTGGAAATTATCAAATACTTTGAACTCAGTAATTATGAAGGTACTACATAAAAAAGGTATGATGCAGTCTTGTTTATTTTTATTTTAATCATTGTTCAAGTACAGTTTTCTCCCTTTTACTCCCATTTCAGCCCACCCACCCAACCCTCCCCACTTCCCTCCCATTACCACCCTCCCCCTAGTTTTTGTCCATGTGTCCTTTGAATTTGTTCCTTAAAACCCTTCCCATTCTCCCCTGAAATTCCCTCTTCTCTCCCCTCTGGTGTGATGCAGTCTTGATTGCCTTAAATACATTAAAAAAAATGGCTGAGAATCAATGATATATGTATCCAATGCACGAGGTTAGAAAAGATCAGCAAATTAAACACTTTTTAAGGAACAAAAAGTGAAAGAAGGGAATAAAACAAGTCAAACACACAATAGAAATGATAAAAATTCTTTTTTAAAAGCTAAATAAGATTGATAAACCCTAGTAAGACTGATAAGATAAAAGAGAGAAAACAAAAAAATTAATCTCAGAAATGGAGGAGGAGACATCACTTCAAATCCACATAGAGAGTTAAAAGGTTCAATAGCCCTGGTGGTGTGGCTCAGTGGAATGAGTGCTGGACTGGGAAATAAAGGGTCACTGGTTGTACTCTCAGTAAGGGCACATATCTGTTTTTCAGGCCAGGTACCCAGGAAGGGGCATGCAAGAAGCAACCACAGATTGATGTTTCTCTCCCTCTTTTCTCCTCTTCCCCCTCTCTAAAAATAAGTAAATAAAATCTTTAAAAAGAAAAATAAAACAATAAAACATTAAACAGAATAGTATGCCAAAAATTTTAAATTTTAGATTAAACAGATCAATTCCTAGATAAACCTAATTTACTAAACTGAAATAAAATTTTTTTAAAAGCCCCAGCTGGTGTGGCTCAGTGGACTGAGAGGTTACCGGTTCAATTCCCAGGCAGGCACATGCCTGGTTTGCAGGCCAGGCCTCCAATTGGGGACATGAGAGAAGCAACCAATTGTTTCTCTCACACATCACACGTGTCTATCCCTCCCTTCTTCCTTTCCTCTCTCTCTAAAAATAAATAAATCTTTAAAAAAAGAAAGAAATAGGAAATAGTTCTATAACTACAAAAGAAATAGAAGCTATAATTAAACACCTTGCACAATAAAAGCTTCAGGTCAACATGACCTCACTGGTGAATTCCATGTACCATAAAATATATAACTTTCCCTCTCTCACCACTCTGTATTGTCATCACAATAAGCTGATGGCCTCACTTTATACTTTATTGAGAATCCAGATGCTACCATAAGATGTGTCCATTGTCCTACTACCAGGTGACCTATATCTGTACCATCTTCTCCAGGTGGCCTCCGTATCTGTCAAAGGTAAATTCCTCCTTTTCCATTCTAGATTTCCATTCCCTTTCACCTTTCCAGACACTTTAGTTCTTCAGTGATCCCATCTTTGTCTTGCAACATCAATTTCTCCCTTTCCATTGGGGCATCATTCTGATCTACACTAGAGCATGCCATAAAAATTCCCATCTCAAACACAGTTTTTTCTCAGTTCTATACTTTTCTCTAGTTACTGCTGCATTTCTTTTTCCTTCTTCATGGTGGGGAGGGAATCCTTTTCTAAAGATTCATCTAAAACTATCTCCAATGTCTACTTTTCATTTACTCTCTTTAAAATATATATAATAATTGACATATGAAAACAATATAAGTTAACACATATGCAGTTATGGATGGCATCATAATAAAATGAATGCTCAAATGAACTAGAATCCACTTCTTTCCTTTTCTACTACTATATCATACTAATACAATTTATTATCATCTCTTGCCTAGACCATTTTTAACAACCTCTTCACTGATTATTTGCTTTATGCCTTTAAATTCAATTTCCATAAACAGGGTTATTTCCTAAAAATCCTTGATTAAAATCTTTCAATACCTGCAAACTCACTTTGATCAAAATCCAAACTCCTTACCATCATCTACAAATTCCTGAACAGGCAGTCACCTGTCTCAATAATGTTATTCTATACCAGTCTTCCTCTCATTTATGTTTCGATCACAGCAGCTTCCTTTAATTTCTAGAATACATTATGTTGTTTTCTGTATCAGGTTATTTGCCTGTTATGCTCCTCTTTTCCTCTTCCTATGACTGGCTTCTTCTCATCCTTCAAGTTTCAGCTTCAAGTCATATTCTCAGAAGCCTTCCTTGACCATACTGTGTGAAGCAGGCAGCCTCATTCCCCATCCCAGTCACTCCTTCATATCCTCCACTTTATCTTATAGCTAGAAATTATTCCAATCACTACTTAGCTTGTTTTTGTTTATTTACATGTTAATTATCTATTTCTCAAAAATTAATCTTCATGAGGGCAGGGACTTGGTCCATCTTACTGCTGAAGACCTTCCATCTAACTGTGTGGGTGTGTATATAACTGTGTATACATAACTTATTCCATTTTAATACTAATCCTCCTGAACCCTTAACCCCTTCCCATTTCCCCCGGGGTGGACTATGAATGTGTATAGAGACTCCAGGTTAATTATGAACCATCATTAATCCTTTGTCTACCATTAGTCTTCCTTCTATGCAAAGTGCCCTCAATGTTATCTTGCTCTGGCACCAGAGCCCCAGTATCTGGTCCCTTGGTTCCCCTTGATCACCATGCATTCCTTTCAGAGTCCTTAGGTCCACTTCTTAAGGGGAATATAAAGCCAGTGGTCTGCCAATAAATGAGGCAAGGATCCATTTTGTCCTGCTTCCTGCCTCCAGCTGCCCAGTACTATGTTTCTGTAAGTTCCCTATTAACACTCTTTAAACTGACAAGCTAGACTTGCCTGCCTCATTCTTGAGCCTCTTGAATCCATTGGCATTTGGAGGCTACTTTTGCATACACGGCCTTTTAATGAAACACTAACCCAGTTCACAGTATACAAATATTTAACAAACATTGATTAAAGAAATACTGTATTTTGATTCTGAACTGATTTCTTGCTTGTATCCTCAATTAGTCAAGAACCCCCAAAGTTTTAGCAGGTTTATAGATAAAGTTAGATAGTGACCAAGTAAGTTTAGCTTAAAAGAAATCAAGCTGATTCTCAAGAAAGCATTTTTGGAAAAATTAATGACAGAAAAAGATGTCAGAAAATGGCTCAAGAAAAAAATGTAAATTTCACTGCAGACAGCAGAACTGAAAGGGATATTTTATGCATGCTTAAATGAAGAAAGAATAAAGGAACAACAATTAAAATCATGAATCCAAGAAAGCAAAGTGGGATGGGACAGGAATCAAAAGTAGAAGACAGAGAGAGGGGGAGAGAGGGGAAAAAGGGAGGGAAAGAGAAGGAAGCAATGAGAGATGGAGGTAAATATAGGGAGAGAAGAAGAGGGAGAATCTTTTCCTCTGACAGCTTTGAGAAAAAGATACTCTCCAAAATATTTCAGGTATTTTGATTCGGCCATGGAATAAATCCCATCTTCCTGGTTCTTATTAACTCACCTGGATAGGGGCTTGTTGAAATTTCTCTCACTACTACCCATAGTCCTTTTCCATCCTCCAAATGAGATATCATATCTGGTTTGGAAACTGCAAGCCCTGTTCAAAGGAAAATGAATAGGGTTTGACTATGTCTATGGACAAGAACTATTGCCAATTTCAGTCTATTCTTGATCTCTTGTGCAGAGTTGCTATTATAGGAAGTTCTAGAGGTGTGCTGTCCAATACACTTGCCAATGGCCACAGGTAGATGTTTAAATTTAAATGTAAATTAGTTAAAGTTATATGAAATTTAAAATTTAGTTCTTTAATTGGACTAGCCACATTTCAAGTGCTCAAGAGCCACAAGTGCCTAGTGTTTGCCATATGGGACAGCATTGATGTAGACCATTCCTATTACAGAAAAACCTTCTATTGTACAATGGATGCCATAGAGAACTACAAGTGTATCTCAAAGAATCTCAATGCTATGATCCCAAGTTTGCTGGGATAATAGATCATGAGCATATTTTTTTTAGAAAGAAAAGGAACAAATATATTTGTTCCTTTTATTTCTGAAGGCACTGATAATTCATTTATAGAAGTGACTAGAAAAAACTTTAGTCCTAAATCTGAGGGACTGTCAACAACTTTCAAGACTCCAGTGAAATATGTATTTCATATTCTACAGTGGGTAGACTAGTTAGTTAAGAGTAAGGAACAGCATAACTCCCAATAATACTCTCCTATGATTATGAGATTTTAATGCCAAAATTCATATAAGTACTTTAGAGGCTCTATATCCTCAGCAAGTCTGGTCCAGTGGGTAGATACATGAACACAGAAGCTATTCTTACCCAGGGATACAAGATTCCTGTAATTCTCTAGCATCACATCCTTGTGCAGGTCCCTCTGTGTAGGGTCCATCAACCTCCATTCTTCCAATGTGAAGTCTATAGCCACATCTTTAAATGTCACTGAATCCTAAAATAAATACACTGTAATCACCCAGGGACCAAACATTAAGACCTGTTAGGCAGAATAATTTATACAAAACTGGGGAAGAACTAGAAATCAGAATCACCAAATGACTAAAGAAGTCAGTCCGTTCAACTCTTAAAGGATGTGTGAGTCTCCCCAGGGACAAGAACTTAAAACCACAAGAGGAAGCCCATTCTATTTTCAGTTTTACCTAATAGCAGGATTTTTCCCAGACTAATTAAAATCTGGCTTTCTCTAACTTCTAAATATTGGTCCTACTTTATTATCTAAAATCAAGCAGCATGGTCTCCTCCCTCCCTAGAAAGTCCTTAAAAATATTTGGTAACAGCTAGTAGTTTCCACGCAAATCATCTTTTGTCAAAACCCTTTCTTATGTATAATATCAACTGTTTTTCAGCTCCAATATATAAAATATAGCTTACCAAAAGGTAGTTTATAATTCAGATAACAAATTAAGAATATTACAAGCCTGCTATTTGAGAAATAAAAACAAGAAACCATAGAATTTTATGGAACTTCTTTAGTTAGGATATGAAATATGTATGCAATTGTGTAAAAAATGGAAGAATTATCCATTAAAATGTTAATGATGACCTACTGGAAGAAGAAAACAGGGAGCAGTTTTTTAAAAAAACTGATGTATTATTTTTAAAAGCTCTGTTTCCAACAACAACAGAAGCAATCCCTAAAAATTAAAAGTAAAATGAAACTAGTTGGTAGCATACACATTCATCAAAAAGAAACTATTTTGAGTGATTTTAAAACACTGTAACCTTTCTGAATATCCCTTGTGAGACACACCCCAAGGAGAAAAAGAACCACAAATAGCCCATTTCAATGAAAAATCATATTGTTGGTGGTAGTGATGGAAATGCTATTTTGTAACTGTTGTTTGTATAGTGTTATATAAAGCAAATTAGTATACTGATGTCATTGAGAAGTAATACATTTGGCATGGGAAAAATAAGACATAAATGTAATATTGATGAGAATATATATAAAACTCTAGATCCAAATCTGAGTTGGGAATATCAGTTTAAACTTATATTTTATTTTTTATAATTGTTTTATCCTCATGTGAGAACCTTTTTGTCATTGCTTTTTAGTGAGAGAGGAAGAAAGGAAGAAAAGAAGAAAGGTGGTAGGGAGAGAAAAAAAAGAGGGATAGGGAAAGAGAGAGAGAGAAGGGGGTGGGGGAGAGAAATATATATATATATATATATATATATATATATATATATATATATATATGAGAGAAACATCAATTGGTTGCCTTCTGATATGCGCCCCAACCAGGGATCAAATCCATCACCTTGGGTATGAGCGCTGACAGGAAATCAAATCCGCAACCTTTTGGTCTACGGGATAATGCTTCCACCAACTGAGCCAAACTGGCTAGGGTTAAGGATTTTTTTTACTTTTAAGGAAAAAAACCCCACATATTTCCCAGCTTTATCCTCTGAAAAGGCCAAGAAACAATACCCAATAAAAGCATTATGGAGGCCAGATTGTGGCCTCTAAATATTACTTTCCACTGAAAGGAATCAGGGCCTGGAACTTTCTGTCACACTAAAAAGCAAAGAAGCTACCAAAACTGCTAGGATTATGTCTAAGACATGAGACAATTTGAAGAGGCTTCCACTGGTTGATGGTGGGACAATCTGAGCATTAGTAAGGGTAATAACTGTAATGGCTTTCAAAAATACATTTAAATTCATTATTTCATAATAAAATTACAAAAATACTCATTGACTATCTTTGGAGGGTGCTTGGAAACTGGTAAATAAGAAGAAAGAATCTACCTCTTGTCCTTTTTCTATGCAAAGTATATATAGTTTGTACAGTATTCAAGCGTGATCAAATAATTGATATGGGGAGGTTTCTCCTTATAAAAGTACTCTAGCTAGTATATGAAGAGAAACTAAAAATGGAGATATCTTTTGATCCAGTGAATCCAGTGATTCCACTGGAAAGTCACATTTCAAGTGCTCAATAGCCACATATATGTGTGGGTTGTGTATGCTGCTGCATTGGACAAACCTTTGACGGTTCCTAAGGATCCTAAAACACCAATTCAAAAGAGCCTATGCACCCCAGTGTTCATGGCAGCATTATTTACAATAGCCAAGTGCTGGAAACAGCTTAAGTGCCCATCAGTAAATGAGTGGATCGAAAAACCGTGGTGCATTTACATGATGGAATACTATGCAGCAGAAAGAAAGAAGGAACTCCTACCTTTAGCAAAGGCATGAACTGGAGAGTATTATAAGTGAAATAAGCCAGGCAGTGAAAGACAAATACCATATGATCTCACCTTTAAGTGGAACTTAATCAACAAAGCAAACACACAAGCAAACTAAAACCAGAGATGTGGAAACACAGAACAAATTGAGTGACCAGAGGGGATGAAGGAGGGGCATATCAGGGGAAAGAAGGGGAAGCAGCAAGTCAAGGAACATGTATAGAGGACACATGGGCACAGAGAGCAGTATGGGGATTGACTCTGGAAGCAGGGATGGGGGGTGGGGCAGTGGGGAGCAACAGGGGAAAATGTGGGACAACTGTAAGTGAACAACAATAAAAAAGAATTAGAACATCAACATTTTGCAATCTTTAATGAATTAAAAATTATTAGTGGCTGCTGTAATATTAAGATACTTTATTTTTATACTATGTTATTGAAACATAGTATTTTAAATTAACAGTACATCTATAGATGGAAAGTCACATTTCAAGTGCTCAATAGCCACATATATGTGTGGGTTGTGTATGCTGCTGCATTGGATAAACCTTTGATGGTTTCTTCAACAAACGACCATAAGGGGAGGAAAAAGAGGGAGGTGGAAATCTCTAGATTAAAAGTGACCGAAGGAACCGCATGCAGCAGTACATTAAAAATATCATATGCCATGATCAAGTGGGATTCATCCTAGGGATGCAAGGATGGTACAATAATCAGTAACATCACATAAACAACAGGAAAGACAAAAATCACATGATCATATCAATAGATTCAGGAAAAGCATTTGATAAGGTACAGCTTCCATTTATTATAAAAACACTCAGCAAAGTGGGAGTAGAAGGAGCATTTCTCAACATAATAAAGGCCATATACGAAAGACCTACAGCCAACATCATACTCAATAGGCAAAAACTAAAAGCTTTCCCACTAAGACCAGGAACAAGACAAGGTTGTCCACTTTTACCACTTCTATTCAACATAGTATTGGAACTCTTAGCCACAGCAATCAGACAAGAAAGAGGAATAAAAGGCACCCAAATTGGAAAGGAGGAAGCAAAACTGTCATTGTTTGCAGATGACATGACAGTGTGCACAGAATACCCTATAGACTTCCACCAAAAAATTACTTAACCTAATAAGTGAATTTGGCAAAGGAGTGGGATACAAAGTCAATATTCAGAAATCAAAGGCATTTTTGTACACCAACAATGAAATAACAGAAACAGAAATCAGAAAAAAATCCCATTTGATATAGCAACAAGAAAAATAAAGTATCTAGGAATAAACCTAACTAAGAAGGTAAAAGACCTGTACTCAGAAAACTACAAAACTCTGAAGAAAGAAATTAAGGAAGACACAAACAAATGGAAGAATGTACCATGTTCATGGATTGGAAGAATTAACATCATCAAGATGTCCATACTATCCAAAGCAATTTATAGATTCAGTGCAATTTCTATTAAAGTACCAATGATATATTTCACAGATATAGAACTAAAATTTCAAAATTTATGTGGAACTATAAACAACCCTGAATATCTGCACCAATTTTGAGAAAGAAGAAAAAAGTAGGAGGGACCACAATACCTGGTATCAAACTGTATTACAAGGCCACTGTAATCAAAACAGCATGGTACTGGCATAAGAACAGACATATAGACCCATAGAACAGAATAGAGAGCCCAGAAATAAATCCAAGTCTCTATGGTCAATTAATATTTGACAAAGGGGCATAAAATGGACAGAAGCATAACAGAAGCATTTATGACAGAAGCATAAAATGGAGTAAAAATAGCCTCTTCAACAAATGGTGTTGGGAGAGCTGGGGAGGTACATGCAAAATAATGAAACTTCATCACCAACTTACACCATACACAAAAATAAATTCAAGGTGGATAAAAGACTTAAATATAAGTTGTGACACCATAAAAGTACTACAAGAGAACATAGGCAAGAAAATCTCTGATATTCCACACAGCAATATTTTCACTGATATGTCCCCTAGAGCAAGGGGCACAAAGGAAAGAATAAACAAATGAGTCTTCATCAAAATGAAAAGTTTCTGTACAGCTGAAAAAAATATCAGCAGAATGAAAAGGGAACCAACCATATGGGAAAATATATTTGCCCATGGTATCTTGAACAAGGGTGTGATCTCCAAATATATAAAGAACTCACAGGACTCCACATTAGAAACACAAATAACCCAATTAAAAAATGGGCAAAGGACCTAAACAGACAATCCTCCAAGAAGGACATACGGAAGGCCCAGAGACATATGAAAGGATGCTCAGCATCATTAGCCATCAGAGAGGTGCAAATTAAAATCACAAAGAGATACCACTTCACACCAGTAGGAATGGTCATCATAAACAAATCAAGAAACAATAAGTGCTGGTGAGGTTCGGAGAAAAGGCATCCCTAGTGCATTGTTGGTGGGAATGCAGACTGGTACAACCACTGTGGAAAACAGTATGGAATTTCCTCAGAAAAGAAAAAATGGAACTGCCTTTTGATCTGGCAATTGTACTACTGGGCTTATACCCTAAGAATCCTGAGACATCAATTCAAAAGGACCTATGCACCTCAATGTTCATAGCAGCACAACTTACAATAGCTAAGTACTGGAAGCAACCTAAGTGCCCATCATTAAATGAGTAGATCAAAAAGTGTGGTACATTTACTGAATGGAATACTATGCAGCAGAAAGAAAGAAGGAGCTCCTACCCTTTGTGACAGCATATGGATCTGGAGAGTATTTGTCCAGGTGGTGAAAGACAAATACCATATGATCTCACCTATAAGTGGAGCCTAATCAACAAAACAAATGAGCTAGGAAAATATAACCAGAGATATTGAAATAAAGAACAAACTGACAATAACCAGAGGGGAGGGGACAGAGGGATAATGGGGGGAAATAGGGGAGGGCTGGTCATGAAACATGTAGGAAGGACACATTGACAAAGCCAAAGGTGACAGGATCAAGGGTGGGAGGTAGGGAGGGGTGGGGCAGGAGGAATAACTGGTGGGCAAAAAATGGAGACAACCATACTTGAACAAGAGTAAAATAAACATGTAAATAAATAAATAAAAGAAAAAACAAACAGGAAAGGGTAATAAAAAACATAATAAAAAAAACAAACGCGACCAAAGAGATAATATTAAATAATTAAAAATAATCAACTAAGGAAATAAATACTAACTCAAATTTGATAATATTAAGGCTTTTAGTTTTTTAGCTGTTGATCCTAGAATAACACAGGTTTGAACTGCACAGGTCCACTTATACATGGATTTCTTCAATAAACACATACAATACTGTAAATATATTTTCCATACAATTTTCTTAATAACATTTTCTTTTTTCTAGTTTACTTTGTTTTAAGGATACAGTGTATAATATATCTAACATATCAAATATGTATTAATTGACTGTGTTATCAGTAAAGCTATTAGTAGTTAAGTTCTTGGGGAGTAAAGGTTATGTGCAGATTTTTAACATCATGGGGGTTAATGGCCCTGACCCCTGCATGGTTAAAGAGTCAACTGTAGGACTTCCGGCCAAGATGGAGGCATAGGTAGACACATTGTGTTTCCTCCCATAATCAAAAGAAGAACAAAAGTTTAGAAACAAAAAACAGCCAGTACTGACAGAAAACTGAACTGCATGGAAGTCCGACAACCAAGGTGTTAAAATAGACACATTCATCTAGACTGGTAGGAGGGATGGAGTTGGGCAGCGGAGCGGAGAGGGGTTGTGGAGAAAAAATGGTGGCTGGAGGAGCTTGGGTGCAGAGTGGCAGTGGGTGAACCCAGAGAGGCTGCAGACTGTGGAGGGGTGTGGTGCACAAGGCGGCTGGTGGACCTGGCGGTCTCACATTCGCACGCAGATAAACCAGGTGAAACTGGGGAGCAAGACAGACCGCACAACCCAGGGCTCCAGCATGGGTAAATAAAGCCTCAAAAACTCTGATTGAAAACACCTGTGGGAGTTGAAGTGTTGGGAGACTCCCAGCCTCACAGAAGAGTTCATTGGAGAGACACACAGGGTCCTAGAATGTACACAAGCCCACCCAAACAGGAATCAGCAACAGAAGGGCCCAGTTAGCTTGGGGGAAGTGGTGGAAGTGACTGAAATCCAGCAGAGAGCAGAGTGAGAACCATTGTTTCCTCTCGGACCCCTTCCCCACAAACAAGGTCATAACACATTAATGTGGGTTGCCCCGCCCTGGTGAACACATAAGGCTCTGCCCCTGACTACATAACAGGCACATTAAGACAAAAATGGACCAAACAAAAGAACAGATGAAAGCTCCAGAACAAATTCAACTAAGTGATGAAGAGGTAGCCAACCTATCAGATGCACAGTTCAAAACACTGGTGATCAGGATGCTCACAGAATTGGTTGAATTTGGTTGCAAATTAGATGAAAAATGACGGCTACACTAAGTGAAATAAAGGAAAATGTACAGAGAATCAATAGTGATGGGAAGGAAACTGGGACTCAAATCAATGGTTTGGACCAAAAGGAAGAAATAAACAGTCAACCAGAACAGAATGAAGAAACAAGGATTCAAAACAATGAGGACAGGCTTAGGAACCTCCAGAAGACCTTTAAACGTTCCAGCATCTGAATTATAGGGGTACCAGAAGGAGAAGAGGAAGAGCAACAAGTGGAAAAGTTATTTGAACAAATAAAGAACTTCCCCAATCTGGCAATGGAAACAGGCTTCCAGGAAGTCCAGGAAGCTCAGAGAGTCTCAAGGAAGTTGGACAAAAGGAGGAACACATCAAGGCACATCATAATTACATTAGCTAAGATTAAAATGAAGGAGAGACTCCTAGAAGCAGCAAGAGATAAGGAGATAGTTACCTACAAAAGAGTTCCCATCAGACTGTCAGATGATTTCTCAAAAGAGACCCTGCAGGCAAGAAGGGGCTGGAAAGTATTCCAACTCATGAAAGGCAAGGACCTACATCATCCAAGATTGCTCTATCCAGCCAAGCTATCAGTTAGAATGGAAGGGAAGAAAAAGTGCTTCTCAAATAAGGTCAAGTTAAAGGAGTTCATCATCACCAAGCCCTTATTCTATGAAATGTTAAAGGGACTTATCTAAGAAAAAGAAGATAAAGACATGTATAGTAAAATGACAGCAAACTCACAATTAGCAACCACTCCTAAAACAAAAACAAACTAAGCAAACAAGTAGAACAGAAACAGAACCAAAGAAATGGAGATCACATGGAGAGTTAGCAGCAGGGGAGTGGGAGGAGGAGAGAGGGGGAAAAGGTACAGAGAATAAGTAGCATAGATGGTAGGTAGAAAATAGACAGGGGGAGGGCAAGAATAGTATGGGAAATGTAGAAGCTGAAGAACTTGTAAGAATGACACATGGACATAAACTAAAGGGGGGAATGTGGGTGGGAGGGGGTGTGCAGGGTGGAAGGGAGTAAGGAGGGGAAAATGGGACAACTGTAATAGCATAATCAATAAAATAAAAAATAAAAATAAAGCTAAAAATTTTTAAAAAGTCAACTGTACACTTAACATTTAAAAATAATCTGTTATAGATTATATAATGAAATGTTTATAGATAAAGTTGTATGTCTTTTATTTGCCTCAAAATATTTAGTGAGGGAGTATACAGTTACAGACAAAATATGGCTGTCCATGTGTTGAAACCTGTTGAAGATGGGTTCAACAAGATTCATCAAACTACTCTCTCTACTTCTGTACGAGTCTAGTACATTTTACTTGTCAGGTACTGGTCTAAGGACTTTTTATGTAATGACTGAATCCTCATAATAGGAAGGTGCTATCTACAGATAAGGAAAGTGAGGCTTAGAGAAGTTAAGTGCTTTGCCTAGGTTCACAAAAGAGGCAAAGTCTAGATTCAAATTCAGGCAGTTTGGCTCTAGAATTCAAGCTTGTAATTACTATACTTAATGATCTATTAAATTAAGAGCCCTTATTAGCTGACTAATCAGGCAAAGGTCTCAATTTGCATAATATTTGGCTAAGTTCTGCTCTATATCACAAGATACATTTCCAGTCCTGGCTGGTGTGGCTCAGTGGATTGAGCGCTGGACTGCCAACCAAAGGATTGCCAGTTCGATTTCTAGTTAGGGCACATGCCTGGGCTGTAAGTCAGGTGTCCCTAGTAGGGGTGCACGAGAGGCAACCATACATTGATGTTTTTCTCACTTCCTTCCCCTCTCTAAAAATAAGCAAGTAAAAAAATAAAGAAAAAGTTTAAAAAGAGAAGATATATTTCCTCAGCAGTATTTCCCTGCTGGCTGCCTTGTGGCAGGAAAAGAAACTGCTCTCTGTAACACTTGCAAGTTTTGTCAGACAAAAGCTGAGTAAAAGTTATTTTTAGGTAAGGAGCCGGCTAGCAGGGTTGCTAGGTAACGATATCTCAAGGTCACTAACCTTGCCCCTGCTTCTGAATGCTTGCTTTCAGCAGCTGGTCCCCCTCTCTTTCTGCCTGTGTAACTGGTATATAAAAATGACCTCTAACCCAGCCTTTTCGGCTCAGGATTTGGGAATTGACTCCCTTGAGCCCCGCGCACGTAATAAAGTTTGTGCTTCATTATCTCCCAGCGTGTGGGTGGATTTTCCACAACAGCCTGTCAAATTGTTTAAAGCTTTCTTTGGGACCTCAAAATTTGTTAAGCATGTTTTATACAATCCCGCTAATAATAAAACATGGGTAATGTGGGAAATAATAACAGTTTATAAACTTTATTGCTAATCACTTCACACATAAATTATAATAAATTTACTGGGTTTGTTTTCTTTTTCCACCAAGAGCTAAGCCTCAGGAAAAATCCAAAAAGGCCCTCAACTCTCATCTCTGGCTTACCTTGAAGTTCTCTGCAAGCAGGAAGTAAAGGAAGGATAAGGCAAAATTGTAAACTGCCTACTTAAGAATAGAAGGTATGTCCAAAACAAACAAAAGCTTTTTGGCAAATGCTAGAAAACTTACTGGCTTAAGATTTAAGGAAATCTATGTCTATTCATTAATCACTACATTAACCATAGATTAACAGTAGCCATATGTGATAAAGAATACAAACTTTACTGAGTTAGTCCAGGAAAGTCACTAAATAAACAAAATAGTAGCAGTAATAACAAAAACAACAAACTGCAACAACAAACCCTGTGGAAGGGAGAATCTGATTTCCAGAGTTGCCACATTGTATTATTTAAAATACCATGTTTTCAACAAAAACTACAAGACACACAGAAAAACAGAAAAGCATGGACCATAAATAGAAAAGTAAAATTCAATGGAAACTGTCCTTGAGGAAGGCAAGAAGTAAATCACCCATTATAAATATGTTCAAAAACCTACAGAAAACCAGGTCTAAAGAATTAAAAGAAATTATGAGAATGTTATGTCATTAAATAGAAATTCTGGAGTTGAAAAATAACTGAAATAAAAAATTCAATAGAAACGTTCAGTGGAAGAAAATAGCAAATTTGAACAGTATTATGGTCTGAATGTTTGTGGTCCCCAAAATTGATATAGTGAAATCTTATTGCTCAATGTAATGGGATTAAGAGGTGATACACCTTTGGGAGGTGCTTAAATCATAGGGGCAGGATGGTCATGAATGAGATTAACGTCTTACAAAAAGAGAGCCTCCAAAGAGAAGTCTTAATCCTTCCACTATGTGAGGATAAGATGAGAGGTTTGTGACCTAGAAGAGACCTCTCATCTGACCGTGCTGACACTGTGATTTTGAACTTCAGTCTCCAGAACTGTGAGAAATAAATTTATTCCCATTGAGGGAACCTTCACATGTCTTTCCTCCTGTCTTAGTCCCAGAGCCTGTAGAGAGGGGCCCAATGGGGCTGGCTGAGGTGGAAGAGGAAAATTTGTTCCAGAAGGAACTACCTGAGGGGTCATAAGAATTTCTAAACATGGAAAAGGGAGGAATAAATCACTTGTTGAAAAAGGATTCTATAGTTTTCCAAATCTAATGAAAGAACAAAGCATGCATAATGTAATCCAACAACTGGAGGATATCAAAAAGGGAATTTTCAAGTCATTTCTTTTACAAAATAGCAGTTCAAATTAGCATACAACAGTTTCAACCTTTCTGTCAGTAAATAAATGTTATTTTTTAACCTTCAAAAATGTTTTGTTGTTTATAGGCCATCCAGTCTGCTGTGTTTTGATAAAGAAGCCTGAACAGACTAAGCAGGAAGAAAAAAATTGGTGACCTTGAAGACAAGTCATTTAGATAATCCAGACTCTAGAACAGAAGCAAAAAAGAATGAAAAAAAAAAAAGATGAACAGAGATTCAGAGATCTGTGGTTAAACAAGAATTCCAATATATGCATATAGAGAATCCAAGAAAAAGAGAAAAGATAGAGGCAGAAAGAATATTTGAAGAAATAATGGCTCCAAACTTCCTTAATTTGATGAAAAACATTAATCTTCACATAAGAGAATCCCAATGAACACCAAGTAGGATAAAAATCAAAGAGATCCATGCCTAGCTACATCATAGTCAACTGGTAGAAGACAAAGAGAATCTTCAAAACAGCAAGAGAGAAGGGATTCCTGATATACAAGGGATCCTAAGTAAGACTGTCAGCTCATTTCTCATTAGAAACCGTTGAGGCTAGGACACAGTAATATAACATCCAGAATGCAGAAAGTATTGTAAAAAATGTCAACAAGGAATTCTGCATGCAGCAAAACTATCCTTCAAAGATAATGATAAACAAAGACTAAGAGACTGCTAGCAGATCTGACCTACTATAAATACTAATGGGTATCCTTCAAGTGAAATGAAAGGACAACTAGACAGTAACAAATCCACATGAAATCCACATGAAGAAATAATACCAATAAACATAGTTAAATAAAATATAAGTATATTTTGCTTGTAGCTCTTTCTTTTCTTATTTAAAAGACAACTGCATAAAGTAATAATTATAAAATTGTGTTGATGGAATTACAATATATAAAAGGTGTAATTTGTATGACAATAGTAGGAGGGAGAAGGGAATGGAGCTATGTTCCATAAATCACATCATAAGTAAAATGGCAAAGGTTAAAGACAAAAAGAGAATCTTAAAGGCAGCAAAAGACAGGTAGTTAGTTATCTAAAAGGAGTTCCCATAAAGCTGTTAGCTGATTTCTCATCAGAAACATTACAGGCTAGAATGGAATAGCATGAAGTATTCAAAGGATTCAAAGAAGGAAAAGCAAGGATCTGAATCCAAGATACTCTATCCAGCAAGGCTATTATTTAAAATTGAAGGGGAAATAAAGAGCATCCCAGAAAAGCAAAAAGACTAAAGGAGTTCATTACAACCAAACCTGCATTGTCAGAAATGTTAAAGGCACTGCTGTAAGAAGAAACAGAGAGAGAAACACAGGCATAAAGTATAAAAATAGCAATATATAAGTACCTATTAATAAAACCCTTAAAGGTAAGTAAATTGATTAACTGCTCCCATCAAAAGACATAGGGTATCTGAGTATATAACAAAACATAACCAATATATATGCTGCCTACAAGAGACCCACCTCAGAACAGAAGATTCACACAGGCTCAAATGAAGTGATGAAAAAAATATTCCATGCAAATGGGAACAGACAAAAAAATCCCTGGGGTAGCAATACTTATATCTGACAAAATAGACTTCAAAACAAAGGCCATAACAAGACACAAAAAGGGTCACTACATAATACTAAAGGGATTGATCCAACAGGAGGATATAACCCTGATAAACATATGAAGTCTGCCCAGAAAAATCTAGCTACTGTTAATATAACCAGAATGATTTGCACAACATTGATGTAACCTGACAGCCAAGGACAGTGGACTGGAATGCGTAAGTGTGAACAATGACAAATCCACTGTGCCAGTCAGTGGGGACAGTTGATGCCATTGAGTGGGCATGTGGCCATCGCATTCAAAATGAGCAATTAGAGCAACAAATCCACATCAAATTTTGTGTTAAGCTTGAACATTACTCCATGGAAACTATTTGGATGACTTAGAAGGATGCAGCTATGGGCAACTGGTGATTGGCAGCTTCATCACAACAATGCGCCCTCCCATCCATCGTGTCTTGTGCAGAGGTTTTTGGTGAAATATCAATCGCCCAGGTGACTCAGCCCCTCTACAGCCCAGATTTGGCACCCTGCAACTAGCTTTTCCCAAAATTAAAATCACATTTGAAAGGGAAGAGATTTCAGACCATCACAGAGATTCAGGAAAATAAGATGGGGCAGCTGATGACCATTGGGAGAATTGCGTGAGGTCCCAAGGTGCCTACTTTGAAGGAGATTGAGGTGTCACTATCTTATGTACAAGGTTTCTTTTATCTTGTATCTTCTTCAATAAATGTCTCTATTTTTCATATTACATGGCTGGATACCTTCTAGACAGACCTCATATATTCACCCAATATTGGAGTACCTAAATATATTAAAAAAACAACTCTTGGTGGATTTTGGAAAAGAGATTGACAGAAATAAAATCATAGTAGGCACTTTAACACCCCATTAACATCAATAGATAGATCTTCCAGACCAAAAAAGTGAACAAGAAAGCAGTGACCTTACATGACACACTAGATCAGATGAATTTAATTGATACTTACAAAACATTTTATCCCAAAGCAGCAGAATATACATTCTTCTCAAGTGCACATGGAACATTTTCAAAGACAGACCATGTATTAGGACACAAAATAAGTCTTAACAAATTCAAGAAGACTGAAATAATATCATCTTCTTGGATCACAATGGCATGAAAGTAGAAATAAAAAAACCCCTCAAAAACATTCAAACACATGGAGGCTAGTAAATACATGTTATTAAACAATGAATGGGTTACTAATGAGATCAAAGAAGAAGTAAAAAAAACTACCTGGAAACAGATGAAAATGAACACATAACAACCCAAAAGTGAAAAGCAGTCCTGAGAGGGAAGTTCACAGCATTATAGGCCTACCTCAAGAAGCAAGAAAAATTGCAAATAAACAATTTAACCCTATACCTAAAAGTATTTGGAAAAACAGAAAGGAAAGCACAAATTAGGTAGAAGGAAGAAAATAAAAAATATCACAATAGAAGTAAATGATATAGAGGCTAAAAAGCAATACAAAAGAGCAAGGAAACCAAGAGATGGTTCTTTGGAAAGATAAGCAATTGATGAACCTTTAGTCAGACTCAACAAGAAACAAAAAGACAGGACCCAAATAAATATAATCAGAAATTAAAGAAGTGAAGTAACAATGGACATCACAGAAATACAAAGGATTGTAAGAAAATACCATGAACAACTAATTATATGCCAACAAATTAGACTACCTGGGTAAAATAGACAGATTCCTAGAAACATACAATCTTCCAAAACTCAATCAGGAAGAATCAGAAAACCTGAATAGACTGATAACAACAAATGAAATTGAAACAGTAATCAAGAAACTGCCAGGAAACAAAAATCCTGGTGAATTTTACGATTCAGAAAAGAACTGACACCTATCCTCCTCACACTATTCCAAAAAGATTCACGAAGAGGGAAGGCTTCCAAGCTCTTTTTTACTAGTCCAGCATTATCCTAATTCCAAAACCAGATAAAGACACTACAAAGACAGAAAATTATAGGTCAATATCCCTGATGAACATACATGCTAAGATCCTCAACAAAATATTAGCAAATCAGACCCAGAAATACATTAAAAAGACTATACACCATGACCAAGTGGGATTTATTCTGGGGGTGCAAGGTTGGTATAATATTTGCAAATTAATAAATGTGATACATCACATAAACAAATTAAAGGATAAAAATCACATGTTCTTATCAATAGATGCAGAAAAAGCATTCGATAAAATCCAGCACCCAATTATGATAAAAAAACTCTCAACACATTAAAGGCCATATATGAGAAACCCACAGCCAACATTTTACTCAATGGGCAAAAACTACAAGCATTTCCCTTAAGATCAGGAACAAGGGATGTCCACTCTTATTCAACATAGCACTGAAAGTCTTAGTCACAGTGACTAGACAAGAAGATGAAATAAAAGACATCCAAATTGGAAATGAGGAAGTAAAACTATCATGATTCTCAGATGATATGATAATGTACATAGAAAACCCTAAAGATTCCACCAAAAAACTACCAGATTTAATAGATGAATTCAGCAAAGTAGCAGGATACAAAATTAATATACAGAAATTGGTGGCACTTTTATATACCAATAATGAAGTTCCAAAAAGAGAAACTAAGAAAACAATTCCATTTACCATTGCAATAAAAAAAAGTACCTGGGAATAAATTTAATCAAGAAGGTGAAAGATCTAAACTTGGGAAATTATAGAACACTAAAGAAAGAAACAGAAGAAGACACAAAAAAGTGGAAGTGTGTTATATGTTCATGAATTGGAAGAATTAACATCATTAAAATGTCCATGCTACTATAGGGGACCGGTCCACGTGGGAATGGTGAATGTAGCTCAGCCCCAGTTTGGGAAACTGACAGGTGTGAGGCAGCACAGAGGAGCCAGGCCCACAGACTGTCTTTCCCATCAGGAATCATGCCTGCATTATATCTAGACTGTTTTGAGGCTTGCTTTTGCTAAAACTCCCTTACCCTGAGTTAAGGCAGTGAATATTTAATGCATATCTCTGAAGTAACTTCCTAAAGTCTGTGCTAAACCTCCCAAGGACAGAGTGTAACCAGTTCAACCACTTTTTCCCTTACATTTGCAACATCCTTTTCTTTGTTATCTGTAAAAGGTAATCACCTAAAGCAAACCTATGCATAATGAATGAGGACCTTCCCTGATGTAATGCTCCCAGAAAAGCAATAAAAGCCTGTCCAGGCAAGGGTTGGGGCACTCTCTAACTCAGAGAGTGGCCATGCCATCCCCTTTTCTCCACAGTACTTCTGCAGTCCATGTGAATTTGTTCGTAGCATCCACAACACTGCAGATGCTGCTGGTTGGAGTCCGCATCATACTACCCAAAGCAATCTATAGATTCAACACAATTACTATTAAATGGCATATTTCACATACAGGGTCCAGTAGAATTAACTCACCTTATTTAGGAGCGTTTATTATTTTTATTACAAAATCATAAGCATGTAATTCTATAACAACATTTGTACATAGAACAAATACTCTAAAAATGTATATGGAACCAGTCGAGATTTGGAATAGCCTCAGTAGTCTTGAGAAGGAAGAACAGTGTTGGAGGGATCACAATACCTGATATCAAACTATACTACAAGGCCACTGTAATCAAAATAGTCTGGTACTAGCATCAGACAGGGAAATAGATCAATGTCATCTATTAAGCTTGATCACTTCTTAATGGGTAAGAAAGAGGAAATTACTGAGAGTGATTTCTGCAGAAAGGGAATAATCCCTATGAATAAAGAGTGTGAGTGTGTATACACATATATTTTTCTCAAAATTTCCTAAGTGAAATTTTCCAATTGAAAAATATACTACTTCACTACCCTATAAATAACTGAAATTTCCTGGGAACAATATAAATGTAACATTATAAGTAAATTTCCCAGATTGCCTATCATATCTAAAGGTAGCCCTGATATTTTTGAAAGATCTTGAAATTTGGTTCAATATATATAGTGAATCTTCCTATAGATTATAGCCTTTATTCACAAATCAAACAATTTGATTCAGTTTCCAGAAGGGGTGTGGGTAAGGTAGAGAAGTCACAAGACTTCAGGAAAAGATATGTCCTCAAACCAACACAGCAGATCATAAACAAAGGAATTCAAACTTACCAGAGGTCCAACTGAAGAAAGCACAGCAGCCATTATATTCTCCTCCTTGTTCCCCTCCCTAGGAGGAGTGGAGTTCTACAAAGACATCTGAGAAAGAGAAATAAGCCATGAAAACCAATCCTGGCTTGGTAATCTCAGACTCACCAAGTTGGAATCCCAACATGCAAGTAAGTATGACTTCCAAAGAATATAAGAGTAACCCCCAAAATCAGGGAGAAAAAAAGATTCTTGCTCCTGGAAATCTTGAGATTTTTAATACAATTAATTATACTAACAGCCAGAAGGCCAGACATTGTAAAAGGAGCTTTAAAAATACTTTCTCATTTGATCCTCACATCAACCCCATGGGAATTACATAAATAGATGAGGAAGCTGAGGCTTAGAAAAATTAATCTATTTATCCAATACCACCATGACTCCAACTCAGTCTAAGTCCAATGCCCAGACCTTGTCCACTAAATCAGCTTGTTGTGAAATGAAAAGTTAACGTGCAGAGCCCTTTTTAAAAGGGAGACAGAGCAGCCATTCCAAAAAGCTACCTTGGCACCTCTTGCTCCTTGAACCTTCAGAATATTTGCACTGGGTAAAATAACCTTCAGACTGGGCCACAGCAACATTTACAAACAATTGTTTGTAAAACCAACAGGAAAAGCAGACATCCTTACCACAAAGACTGATGATTATGGAGTCTCTTTTTAAAGACAGAATCTGTAACCAGCCATGCGGAGCTGAAGAGCAACTCAGCAGTTCCATGGTCCTCAGATGGAGACTTTGCTATGCTTAATTAACATGCTGAATCTGCTCCTGCCCTGAATGGGCACCTTACTTCCCATAAGATACAGTATAGAGATTTTGCTCAATAAACATAGCAGATTTTAATCTAATTTTACAGTTTGTGTCAATCAGCAGCTCATCTGAAATGATACTATTTACTATCTTCTGAAAACAAGAGTTATAATAAATGAAGCAAGGCTATTATAAATTCGAAGAACATCAGTGATACAGAATTTAAATAGATATGAGTATATTGAAACTTATACTCAAAAGTTATTTTCAAGCATTCATGGAGCATTGATTAAGTTAATCATTTACCACAGACCAAAGAAAATATCAATAGAAAAGAAGAAATTGAATACACTACATTCTCTGACCATGATGTGGTAGAATTACAAATGTAAATGGAAGTCTGAAGGGCAGGGGGAAAACCTATCACCTGGAATTAAAAAAACTCTCCTGAGTAGCTAGTAAGTCAAAGAGAGGACTTTAAAATATAATTGCCAATAAATTAGAAAATAAGAATATTATAGATTTAAAATTCATGGGTTGTTGTCAGGGTTTTAAAGAGAATAAATTTATAACCCTAAATACTTTCAAGTAAAATTTTTAAAAATAATGAAAATATTAAACATTTGACTGAAGAAAAATAATTAACAAGCCATAAGGAAGAAATAATAAAGGAAGAAACTAATGCTAAGAAAACAAATCAAAACAGCTGTCAAAGGCAGTAGCTGATTCTCTAAATAATGAAATATACACAGCAGAGAACAACAAAAAGAAAAAATACCAATAGTTTATAAGATGGAAATAAGAAAGGGGCTTTAACAGGTAAAACATCTTAAGACTGTATAGCAAAAAAAATAAAATTTCCCAAAGAACAATTTTTGTTTAAAATTTTTCCAAAACTGAGTCAAAGAGCAGAAAACTCAAGTAAGCCAATGTAGCAGAGACTGCTTGTTGTCTTCCAACCTCTAGTTTTCCCTTCTACTTGACAGAAGTTTGAAGTCTCAGCTGGCCACAGGGTCACCAGCCACAGATATTTCCCAGCCTACTAGCAGGCAGGTGTGCCATGTCACTAAATTTCAGCAAAGGGGATCGGAAATAAAAGAGATGGTATGCAACTTCCAGGTCATATCTTTAAAAGGGGGATGCTTGCCCTCTAGTTCTCAGTCTCCCTTTTCAGTGGCCTGAAATAGACAGTGTAAGAGTGATCCAGCTTTCACCATAGGGAAGACAACACCCCTAAAGTGTGGTACAGTAAAAAGATGGACCAAACTTGGGTTTCTAGATGATCTAATGTACCAGAGCTGCCTACTCCTACCCACCCTCAATGCTACCAGCCACCTACCAACTCAGACTTTTATATGAGAAAGAAATAAATAGCCTTTCTTGTCCAAAGCAGTTGGACTCTGTTAAAGCTGCAAAATTAAATTCCTAACTAATAGAGTGAATGATCATAAAAGAAAAATTTAAAAGTACTAGGTAAGCAGGACAGACAGAGCAGGACTAAATTAAATCAAGAAAAAATGTGACTATCTTAAGAATGTAGGCTTCTGGTCAAGATGGAGGACTAGGTAGATACACCTTACATCATTGCACACACATAAGAAGGAACACAACTAACTTAAAAATGAAAAACACCCAGAACTGCCAGGAAATCACCCAGAAAAATACCCAGAACTGTACAGAAGTCTGACAACCAAGGATTTAAAGCTATATTCATCCAGACGGGTATGGGGTGGACATAGGGAGTTGGGGTGGAGAGGACTTCATGTGGCAGCAGCAGCCATTGTATCAGGCAGCCCCACAACCATGCCTGGTGGATAAAACAGGAGGACACCTTGTGAGCTAGTGAGCCTACCCCCAGGCTAGAGTGCAGCCCAGGGCTCCAGTGCCGGAAAAATAAAGCTGCATAACTTCTGGCTATAAACCCAGTGGGGTTTGGGGCAGTGGAATAAACTACTAGTACATATGCAAATCCACCCACCTTGGAACCACAACCAGGATAGCAGCTGGAGTGGCACCAGTCACATATGGGAAGTGGGTGAAGTGACTGGAAGCAGAGTGAAGGCCAGGCAATCCCCCAGAAGTCAGGCAGCGGAGGCACTGTCCCCTCTTTGACCCTTTTCTGACACACGGAGCCATGATTGCCCATTCCTGGTGAATATCCAACGCTCTGCCCCATATGACTTAACAGGTTTGCTAAAACAGAATCGAAGTGGCTCTACCTAGTACACAAACACAGACAGGCTGCCAAAACCAGGAGACAAAGAAATATGGCCCAAATGAAGGAACAGAACACCAGAAAAAGAACTAAGCAATGTGGATATAGCCAACCTATCAGATGCAGAGTTCAAAACACTGGTGGTCAGAATGCTCAAAAATCTCATCGAATGTGGCAAAAGCAAAAAACAAATAAAGGATCTACTAAAGGAAATTAAAAAAATCCATAGGAAACCAACAGCGAAGGGAAGGATGCCAGGATTCAAATCAATGATTTGGAACATAAGGGAGAAACAGGCATTCAACCAGAACAAAACAAAGAAACAAGGATTCAAAAAAAAATGAGGAGGGTTTAAGAAGACTCTGGGGCATCTCCAAAAGGGCCAACATCCAAATCATAGGGATGCCAGAAGGAAAAGAGGAAGAGCAAGAAATTGAAACCTTATTTGAAAAAATAATGAAAGACAACTTCCCTAATTTGGCAAAGGAAATAAGATACAAGTCCATGAAGCACACAGAATCCCAAGCAAATTAGACCCAAAGAGGTCCATACCAAGACATATCATAATTGAAATGGAAAAGGTTAAAGAGAAAATCTTAAAAGCAGCAAGAGAAAGGCAGAGAGTTAACTACAAATGAATTTCCATAAGATTATCAGCTGATTTCTCAAAAGAAACTTTGCAGGCAAGACAGGATTGGCAAGAACTATACAAAGTGATGAAAAGCAAGGATCTGCGACCAAGATTACTCTATCCAGAAAAGCTACCATTTAGAATTGAAGGACAGATAAAGTGCTTCCGCACACATGGTAAAGCTAAAGGAGATCATCATCATTAAGCCCTTATATGGAATGTTAAAGGGACTTATCTAAGAAAAAGATCAAAACTATGAACATTAAAATGACAACAAACTCACAACCATCAACAACTGAATCTAAAAAAACAAAACCAAAACAAACTAAGCAAACAACTAGAACAGGAATAGAATGATAGGTATGGAGATCATTTGGAGGGTTATCAGCTGGGGGGGGGAGGGGAAGAATGAGGGAAAAGCTATAGGAATTTAGAAGCATAATTGGGCAGGTGCAGCATAGACAGGGGGATGTTAAGAACAGTACAGGGTGGGGGACGGTGAAGGCTGGCGTCATAGCCAAGGTTGAGTTTTTAACAAAGCTGCACTTGACTGCTTGCAATCTGCAAGGTGGATCAAGCCAGCAGCCAATGACAGCCCGAATCCAGAGGAGTTGAACAGGAGATAGATAACTGCAAGCTTCAGCTGTATGCACTGTAACTTTTGCAGAAGACATATGTATTGGTTAGATAGCCTGGGAATGGAACAATCTGTGCCTACAGTATCTGCCTGGGTTTGCAGAACATCCTTGAGCTTTATCTAACCAACCCCTATAAAATAAACACGAAACCATGTTCAGGGTTTATTGTCTCTCCATCAAAGGACAATGTCCCACCTGGTCCCCACTTTTCCTTAAACTATCTGTGTTGTGTCTTTCTTCATCTCCCATCTACTCCACTAAGGTACCCCCATTCCATGCTGGTCACAGCAGGTGGTACCCAATGTGGGGCACTGAGTACAGGAGAATTCAGCAGCCCAGGTAAGGAGATGCTCCTGAGTGTGGCTGCAAGTCTTGAAGTGAGGTGACAGTGATTAGAGTTTTCACCAGGTGTAAAACATGAGGTGTGCAGGATCCACTGAGAGGTGGCTTTATGTGCAAATGCTTAAACCTATGCTTATAGTAAGGGGAACTAGAGTGCGTAGTACTCCATTAGAGCAATTCTTGGACTTTGTTCAGCAGACCTGCCCTTGGTTTCCAGATAAGGGAACTGTTAATAAAGTTACATGGGTAAGGGTAGGTGAAAAATTGTAGAATGGGTATACTGCTGAGGGGCCAGCACAAATGCCCAGTTTTACTTTCACTTTTGTGGGCTCCCATTCATGATGTGTTCAATCTGTAGAAGGAGGAACTGAAAGTAAAGAAATCAGTAGCAGATACTTTGGCCTCAACAACGGAAGGGTACACCTCCCTCCTGCCAAAACCAACAACGGCTATGCCAGCACCCCTGGTCAAGCGTGATGATGAACCTTTTCCACCAGATTATGCTAGGGAGCTCAAGGAGGAAGCTCAGAAGACAGAGAGAGAGAAAGATAATTCTGAGGAGGAAAATAATGATTTTCCAGACCCTGAAAATTCCCACATGCAGGGACTGGTGTGCCAACTATCAGTGCTGTGCGTGAAGGACAAGCGCCTCCTTGAGGCTGCTGTCAGGCCACCCCCTACGGGGCTCGGCACCTGACCTAAAAGGCCAAGGAAGAAGACTAGGTCTGAGGTTCCTATTTGGGCTATGCCATTTCAGCCTTTAAAAGTTACTCACTGTACTGGTTAATGTGAGATAATGTCTCTGATATTTGAGCTTTGCACCATTTACATCTTGTCAGGGCATTTGTAGCACCAGGTGGTCTAAAGTAAAATTCTAAAGCTAGTGTCTCACTCCCTCCTCTTAGAGGATTTAATTTGAAAATACTGGTTTGCTTGAATTTTGTCTTTGCTTCAGGTTTTGTTTTTGTTTCTGTTTTAACAGGAACAGCTCAGTCTCAATCTCAAATGTTTTGTTAAACCTCTAGTAAATGGAATGAGATCTCTAATGTTATTATATTAGAGATGTTTAAATTCTCAGAAAGAATTTAAATTGATTGTTAAAAGAGGAAAAAAGATATTGTTTCCCTCTCAGACAGTAAAAACCTCAGAAAGAAAAACAATGAGAAAATGTGTCTTTTAACCACTGTAAATTCTCCTTCTAGAGGCCCAGAAACTGCTTTGGTCCTGGGAACAAGCCCTGCCAAGCTTAGTATCCCCCCTCCCTCTTCTCCAGCCTCCCTAAAATGTCAAGGGCACTAGATAATGAGACAGCTCACTTTTAAGCACACTCAAGGAATGCAGTCATCACCAAGAATAGGGGAAAAAATGTAATTGTATATGCCAGTAGGAAAAAAACTGTTTCTGAAAGTTATGAAATGTATTCATAAATTTGTCAATCTAAAGCATGCTAATTACTTTTGATTGTCACTAAAAGTTAAGAATTTTATTTAAATTAGGAAAAATATATGATTTTAATAATGAAGGGTATAAATTATGGCATTTTATCTTAAAAATAGAATTAAATGTGGGTTATTCTAAAGTTGGTTATGTTTGAATAAGTTAAAAGGGCAAACTAAATAGGGCTAGAAGAGCTGAAAAAGGATTGTGTAAGTCAGAGGGTCTGTGTAAGTCAAGATAGTCTGTGCAAGCTAGAGGAGGATTGTATAAGGGAAAAAGAAAAAAGAAAGAATCAAGAAAGTGATAGAAAAGAAAGAAGGAGTTAAAAGAAAAAAAATTACTTTAAAAAAAAGCCTCCTGCTGGCTTCAAACTGGACAAGTCAGCTCTGCTGGGCTTCCTGGCTGCAGCAGGTTGAGGGGGAATTGGTTTTGCTTTTCTCCCTTCCTGAGATGCAATATTCACAGCTGCCCAGCCTTCAGCCCAGTTCCTCAGTTTGCTGCCAGATCCCAGTGCCCTTCTGCACCCACCCAAGGCCTTCAGGCCACCAGTCGCGCTGTCCTTGAGGTACACCAGTAAGGGGCAATTCACACACCACCTTCTCGCTCTTTGCTGTCCTAGATGCTAGGGACTCCCCAGTTCCCTTCACTGAGTTAAGTCTTTCTGCGGATTGCTGATTCCGTGAGCCCTGTGGTTCTCCTCTTGGGGTGGCTCAGGGCGGAGGGACGGGGACGGGATGGGACACGTCTCTGCCTTCCTCTTAGAGAGCCAGTTGGCCCTGCAGGTCAGTGCTGCCTCTGGCGGCTGCTGCGGATGCAGGTATGCACCTCCTCTGCTTCTGGTGCGCTCCACATGGGGCCTATGGGTGTGGCGGGATGGGCAGCTGCTGGTCCTGCAGGTTCGTGTGCATGCTCTCCTTGGGGCTTCAGGTGTGAGTGCAGGGCCTTCTGTGCCACATCGGGAGTGCCACACATCTGGGCAGGGTTATGGGCGCAGAGGCTGGTGGGGGACTGCTGCAGAATTCCCCAAACAGCAGCCGACTATCTCTTTTTTTACTTTTTCCCTTTGAAAAATTCCTCCTGCTCAAGCCTGCTGCTCCATACAAGGGCCTGGCCTCTCACACAGGCCAATTCCCCAACCAGACTGGGGACTATCTGGGTCAGGGTCTGTCACTGCTCCACTTTCCCCAGCTGGTGTCCACAGTCTCAGTGGCTTCACACAGCCCCTGTGTGTTTACCACTTCGCCCTTATTGTAGCCCCCCCGCAACTTTAAGCAACCACGTCTCTCCTGGTGCTGCTCAAACCTTGTTTGGCAGGGGAGGGAGCCACTGACCCGGCTCTCTCCCACAAACCGTGCAGCAGACCTGGAGGGCGCAGGTCCTGGGGCTGCAGCTGCCCTGGTCCCTGAGCTGGACCCAGGGACCTTATTGTCCTGAAGCATTCAACCTTGGCTATAATGCCAGCCTTCACCGTCCCCCACAGTACAGGAAATGGAGAAGCCAAAGAACTTACATGCACAACTCATGGACAAGAATTAAGGTGGGGGGGCTCCCTGGAGGAAAGGGCGGAACTGGGCAAAGGGGAGAAAAGAGGGGAAAAATGGGACAACTGTAGTAGCATAATCAATAAAATATACTTTATAAAAAAAGTATGTAGAGTAGTTTATCCCATGACACTAGGGGGTTTCACTAGACACAATAAAGATTTTGATGGAACAGAAACAATAAGTTGAGGGAGGAAAAAACAGTGTAGTGTGGAGGTTAAGACATGAATAAAGGAAGAATAATCTGGGAGGATTCCTATATTGAAGCCTCAAGGTTACCAATAAAAGAGGTTTTTCTTTATACCAGTGTTTCTCTACCTTTTTTCAGGTAATGGATTCCTTTACAGATCTAATGAAAATTATGAATCTCCTCCCAGAAAACTCTCACATATAACTAGAAGGGTCTCAAATCTCAGGACTGAAAAGCTCATAAGCCATGATTATTAAAAAGGAAATTATTTGGCTCCACCCAAGACCTAAACCAGGATCTCTACTATAGGTGTGAGGCACAGAAATCTACATTTTCAAAGTGTATTGAGAAATACCATTCTATTGACAACTCTTCAATCCCAAATTAAAGACTTTTTTTACAAACTTGAAAATTCAATTGAAATGTTTTACCAGGAGGGTTCTTGAGTCTAGGCAAAGCTATGGCACTGCATTAGTGCCCTCTGGTGAATTTCTGCTTCATGCTTGGTATTTCCTGAAACATTCTTCATCTCACAGTGCAGAAGCTATACTTGTGCCATGTTTAAACACAATTTAAAGCAATAATTGAAGCTGTTCTAACAAATATTAACAATGACTACATATTAACAACAGTAGATCTTAACTTTGGGGAGATCCATCTGAGATTTTGACCTTGTCCACAGAATAATGCACGTGAATGTATGATGTTGCATATTATTTTGAGGAGTCTGACCTTTCCAAACCCATACACTGACCTCAAATTAGGAAGTCCAGTTTTACAAGGTTGAAAAGAAAAAAATGGCTAAAGAAAAAATAAGTGAAAACTAATTTTTTCCAAAACGCAAAAGCAGACCTACAAAGAGTGACTTAAGACATTTTCGCATCTTTAAAACTTAGTAAGACTGGTCTGAGTCATCATTTCTTTTTAAATTTGTAAAGATTAATAAATTCCTCGGCAATATGCTCTGTAGATAATACTAGTCTGTTTAACAACCAAACTGTACAATAAACATATTTTTAATTTTATAATCAAAATAAATAATGCTATTTAAAATTTAATATATTTTTTGATCTCCATTGTGTAAAATAATGCACAGAGAAAAAGACGGCAAATCAGTAAGCCAAAACTACTGATACCTCTGTGTCCTGAGTCAGTGATGTTTACCCGTATTTCTGTTTTTCCATACTCTCCAAGTAGACAATAAAAAGTGCTTATATATACATAGGAATTTTGTATTGGAGTTAAATTCCAGAGTAGCTGTTCACACTCCCAGCTCCTAATGTTAGCTTTACTACTGTGGAATTGTGACTATAAGCAAGTAATTTAAGCACAATGAATCAAACATTAGCAAATGAGGCTAACCACATTGTATGTTTCTACCTTTGCCTTTGACATTATGCAGAAGATATCCAGAGAGATATCATAATTTCCTAGACATTTTTTTCTGGATGTTGTGACTTTATCCAAGCCCTGTCTTCCCAACCACTGCAGAAGTACCAAAGACTTAAGGAGAAACTTCACTTGCTGTGGTTCCTAAGCCAGTGCAGTTATTTAAAAAATAATGAGAATGTCAGCGCCAAGGCCCAGACAAACATTTCCCAACCAAAGCAATAATATTGTCCTGTCAGGGAGAGAGGAGCGACTTCAAAGTGATTATCTGAAATCCCATAAAATAGGCCGTCAAGGAAAAGCTGTCTGGGCTACCCAAAGACGGGAGAACGCCCTCTTGTTCAGTCACCAGAAGGGAAGCCCAATTCCAGCCCTACGGGAACGAAAGCCCAGACTGGGGACAGTCCCTCCGCCAGCTCCGCTCTTTCCCTGACTGCCCTCCTCTGCCCAGTAGGGGGACTGTAAAGAGCGGGAAGGTCAGACTGAGCCCCCAGCACCAGCTCTGTGCCCGGTTCTCCCTAACCTAGCGTGGCCAAGCCCGCTATGGAGGGCACCGATCGCCTCCCGAAGGAAGCCGAGGGGAGACCGAGGCGGAAAGCCCAGTCGGCCTGTGGCCCAGCTCCAATCGACTCTCGGGGTGGGGTGGCTCAGGGACTGCACTGTGGAGGAAACAGCCACGCCCCGGACGCAGGGGGAAGTCACACGCCCTGGGAGGTGCAGAGGGAAACTGGACCCTGACGCCTGGGGCAATGAGTACCTGGCTGCGGAACTGTGGACAACTGAGGGCACTCGCAGAGCAGGGCGGGAACACATCCAGCAATGGCGCCGGTTCGGTGGGGCCGGTCGCTGGCACGGCAGTGCGCCTGCGCAGCTTGGCGTCGGAACTACAATGACCAGAGTCCTCAGCGCCTGAGCTTTTTCCTTTTCTTTGCATTTATGAGGGAATTGGCTGTGTTTGTTGTTGACTTGGGTGCCCTGAAAATTTAGATTGAATAAATTTGCCCTGAGAGGCTACAACTATGGGTCAAGCTCTAGCGTCACAAAGAAGAATGACACAACCCTTGCCTCGGAACATTTCCCTGTGACTAAAGAAATAAAGCCATTGAGAGGACACGTAGGGCTCCTGTGGCTTAGTTGAAACCCCAGACGCCTGCAGGTGGGTGTCCAGGCCCTTGTCTTTCACTCAAGTTCTTGACTGAAAAAATCGGTAATGCCTTCATTATAGTTTCTGGGTCTTTGAACCAGAGCTTCTTTCTTGGTTCAACTAAGTAATTTTAATATACAAAGTAATTAGTTTATTGTATCATACAACTAATAATGCCAATAATATATAATGTTATTGATGATTATGTAGTATATGTATTACATAGGTATTATATGATTATTTTTAAAAGCATGTTTTCCTTTGTTTCAGGCCATATTCTCCACAAACAATCTGCAAGTACTCTAGGGCAGCTTGCTTCCTTCAACAATGAGACTACTTCCTCTCTAATCCATTCCTACTCCATGTGTCTTGGGTTCTTGTGCTGCTTTGATTGTGTGAGGCCCCTTCAGGATGCGCCTCCTCAAGGTGGAGATTTGCAGGGAAAAAGAAAGCTCAGTGAATCTGAACACAGTGTAAAATGGCTCTTGAGATCTCAAAGAGCCAGTGGATAGATAACTTTGGGGAAAGTGTGACATCACTTTGAACTATCAGAGTGGAAAGAAATGCAAATGGGAAATCAAATTCCTGGAGATAACAAATATGATATACAAAATGAAAAATATACTGGATTGGATTAAGAGCAGATTATTAGACACTACTAAAGAAAAGGTTAGTGAAGTCAAAGACATAGAAATAGAAACTTCCCAAAATAAAACAGCAAGAAAAAAATTGGAGAATGAACAGAACACCAGTGAGTTATGGAAAACTATGAAATAGCCTATGTGAAATTAGAATTCTGGAAGGAGAATAGAGAGAGAGTGAGGAAGTAGAAAAATACTTGAGGAAATAATAGCCAAAATTTTCAAAATTTGACGAAAATTATAAATCCACAGATCAAAGAAGCTCAATGAAATTTTAAAAAAGACATTGAGAAAACCAGACCAAGGCATGTTATAATCAAACTGCTGCAAAACTAATAAATAGAAATCTTAAAAACAGGAACAAAGATAATGTACCAGGTGGGAAAAATGTTTACAGTTGTAATACAAATAAATAATATAATAATAATAATACAAGAATAAACCATTTCACATACAACTGTAAATCTACTTTTTCCCACCCCTGTATATACTGGGAAACAAAGACAATTACTTCTTGTAGAAAAGAAGTAAGAAGACAATGGAACAACAGTTTTAAATTACTGAAAGAAACCCACCAGCCCACAAATTTATACCCATCAAAATATTTTTATGAATGGAGGTGAACTGGTAGTGGAATAAGATGAAGTAAACACACTTCTGCCTAAACTTGCCAAGTACAGCTAACCCCCCTCAATATTATATATAAAGCAAATATAAGAAGACTCAGAAAGAGAAGGCAGTCCAAGTAGCAACCTTGCAACCTGAGAAAAATTACAGTGGTGAATTGCCTAGGTTTTCTTTTTCCTCATATACCCCAGCCTGGGTACTGGAGAAGCTGACAACCCAAAATGTCAATGGGTGCCAATTTTTTAAAAGCCCCAAGAAAAGCCTGCTCTCTCCAGCCAAGGGGCCAAGAAAAAAGCAGTCTAGCATAACAGAAAACTTGAAACTAATCATTCTACTCCAGGCAAACACTACAGAAAAAAACTGGTCCCACCTCATCATCAGCAAAGGCTGACAGGGGAACTTAGATTTCTACCCTTACCTAATGATCTGTCCCTCTGTCATTGTATAAGTGGTGTCAGAGAAGGCTGTGTGGGGAGCTGGGACTTTCATTTATACCTTGTACTGTTAAGCCTCCCTGCCCCACACAATGTCACTGATGGCCATGTAGAAGTAATAGAATGCCTCTACCCTCCAGACAAAGTGTTGTCAGTGGTAGTGGCCTAGTAGGGAGCCTGAAATCCCACTCCTTCCCAGCAGTAACAAGAAAATTCCTTCCCCAGAGCTGTCAATAGAGGCTGAGAAACTTGAACTTTCATCCCCACTGAACAATAACCAGGTGGTGGTGACTTTCATTCTCTCACCAGGTGGTGTCAGAAAAAGCCTGCTAAAATATAAGATTTAAATAAAAACCCAGAGTACCATATCATAATACTCAAAGTGCCCCTAAATTTGGCACAAGACATAAATCTGCAAATTCAAGAAATAAAGAAAATGCCAAGCAGAATAAACACAAAGAGATCCAGTTTAAGAGAGAAAATAAAACTCTGGAGGATGAAAGAAAGACTCTTGGGAGCAGAAAAGAGGACACTATACCAGTAGTAGAAAAACAATTCGAATGACAATGGGTTTCTTATTAGAAATTGTGGAGACTAGAAGGAAGTGGAACATTTTTTATTTTTTCAAGTGTTGAAAGTAACTGTCAACCCAGACTATGAGTTTAATCAGTAACAATGCAGCAAAAATTCTTCCCATCATAGTTCCTCACTTGTGCTGCAATTTAAAGATATGTTGGAACAAGAAAATACATTATTTTATATAAACTGTGCTAAAATTTTTCCTAGAGATGAGCCAATAACTATGTGCTAACATTTAATAATTTAAAACAGGAAAACTGGAAGAAAAGCTAAAAGTGAAAAAACAAGAAAACATGGGATAAAATAGATGATCTAGTAAAAGAACAATCCCCAGTATGCAGTGTATAGTCAAGCAAGTGCCTTCTGGTTGCAATGGTGACAGATGGGTCTTTATTTGAAGATATACAGAAGCTGAGACAGTGCATGAAGAGGCTTATTGGGCCAGAGCTGGATCAAAATATCTATAATCAAGAAAACCCTGGACACTCACAGCAGAGATGAGCTGGTGTCCCAGGACTGGTACTAGCTTTTCAGGGTGGAATGTGTCAGGGGATGGGGATGCATTGTTTTTTGGATTCTGCAAAAAAATCTATACTTTTTATGCCAGACAAATCAATTGCATGTACTCAAAAGTCAAAGCTTTCTCCATCCCAGGTTTGTAGTTGATTGAAAACTTCCATACTACCTCAAGAGTAAGTGTCCAAACAATAATGAATTACCAGATTCCATTTTCAGAATATTTGTCAGAGTTGTTGGGTAGTGGTGTCATCCCAACCCAAGCATATCTTCAGGGCAGAATATTTCTCACAATGAGAGCTGTAGAAAGGTGACCTTGTCATCATCTTTATGTTCTACCAAAATGGAATCTGTGACCCTTTAAAATAGGTGGTTCTATATTATGATAATAATATCATATTTTTCAAATCAAAGGTACATCTTAAAGTGTTACAAGTTTAAGACTTTATAGTCTTGAAATTGTTTATACCTGATTATTACCAATATTTTAAAAGGTAATCTTATAGAAATTGTCCTTTGCTTTTTATGTTCTAACACAATTCACTGAAAAAAATGACAAGACAATCCTCAGCCCCTGTTATTTACTTTTGTTAATGACATGTATACCATGTCCTGCTCCTTTTTATGTACTACTGAAATACTTCCAAGTCTTTTGTATAGCACTATGATTCCAGGAGTAAGGTACTAGGAGAAAATTATTTTAAAAGAAAGATCTTTTAGATCTTAGAACTGGGATTGGAATTTAAAAATTATGTTTATATATATATTGTTTATGTATATACATTGTTGCCTTTAACAAGACTGTAATAAAAATAGGTTCTAAGGACTCCATATTTTTTGTAGGAAGTAAGAATGAGGTTATTTTAAGTTATATCAGTTCTTGGCCTAATATAACTTGAAATTGCCTTTAGGCATAATTTAACAACAAAAAAAATCTTGTGTGTGCTGGGCATTACCATGATGTTCAGTTATTGATTAAATATGTTCTAAGACCTTAAAGGAAGCAATAGTGAGGATGATTTTAAGTGAATATGTTACCTTTTTAAAGAGTACACGTGTTATGAACAATTCATAAGTAGAATAGTTCTCATTGATATTCAAATGTGGCTTTATGCAAGTTTTACAAACTTGTATGCATTGAGATTTTGTTTTACATGAAGTAGCACTAGGAAAATCTTTTAGTGCTTTGCCTCTTCTTTATTTTCCCCAAGGTAGCCATTATTTCTTATTGAAATAATGACTTATTGAGAACTATTTGAGATGTATACTGCTATTCTAAGTAAGTGGTTCTAACATCCTTTGTTTCTGGCATAAGGTATATAACAGTGTTAAGTGTCTTGATGTATAAATGATAATATGTGGCTTCTTTTAAGATATGTTTTTTAATGATCTCCTATAACCATTAAAATATTGTGAAAAGTAGACAGTTTCTTATGCAGCTATAGTACCTGCTGTGAATTGATTTCATTTTAATCCATTGACAATGTTTATTTCCTTGTGTTTTGGAGAAGATCATTTTGAGGGGATAGTTTATTGTGTTAGCAAGACTGAGTACTAAAGAGATTGCTACAGTTCAAAGGGGAAAGGTACACTTTGTGTGAAGAAACACTTCCTGACAAGTACATATCCATTTTACCATTGCTAAACCTATAATTTAAAAAATTTTAGGTGCCTTATGCTTTTGAAGGACAAAGAGTACTTTTTTATATAAAGTGGTGTCTTGTGTGTTTTGAAATGTTATTTTTTGAATTTCATCTTTAGCTGATAAGTTTTCAAAGATCCTGATTTTGAATGTTCAGTACGCTTGAGGTATTTTTGAAAAGGATATTTTTTCCTAGGTAATGACCAAAATGTCAATGTTTACTTTATTGTGTAAGGTTATGAATATTTTTATATTCATAATTTTTTTATTTATTTTTTATTTATTTTTTATTTATTTTTATTTATTTTTTATTCTCACCTGAGGACATTTTTTCATTTCTTCTAGACAGAGAGGAAGGGAGAGAGTGAGAGAGCAACAGAGAGAGGGGAAATAGAAATAGACTAGAAATAGAAGTAGAAATAGAAAGAGAAAGAGAAAGGAAAAGAGAAAGAGAAACATCAATTGGTTGCCTTCTTATAGGCATCCTGACTGGGCATTGAAGCTGACTATGTGCCCTGACTAGGAATTGAATCTGTGACCTTTCGGTCTATGGGGCAATGTTCCGACCAACTGAACCATACCAGCCAGAGCATTTATGCTCTTTATTGAAGACAGATTCATTTGCCAAAAGGAAAAAAATTTTAAGAACATTCTTTGACAAAAGGAATACTTAATATTGTAGCCATTTAAGGTTTCTGCCTATTAACTAATTTGATTTTTGTAGTAATTGTTCAGTATACATATCACATAGATGTACTGTTTAATCTGTACAAAACTTATTTCAAAAGTACTACATTAAAATACTTTGATGAGTATTTTTTCATAAAAATCTGTATTTAGCACCTTCACATTTTCTAAAATGTATTGGGAATGTTGCTATTCCAAGTGTGTTTTTAATGTGACTTTATATTGTATTCTTTAATTTTTTTTCCCCTCAACTGAGGACAATTGTTCATTACATTTAGAGAGAGAGGAAGAGAGAGGTAGAAGGAAGAAGTGGGGGGAAGGAGGAGGGGAGAGAGAAAGAGAGAGAGAGTTAGAAAGAGAAACATTAATTGGTTGCCCCTTTGTATGTTCCCCAACTGGAGATGGAACCCACAACCTGAGTATGTGCCCCAACTGAGAATCAAACCCATGACCTTTCCATCCACAGGACAATGCTCCAACCAACTGAACCACACAGACCAGAGCATATATTGTACTCTTTTAAATATTGTACATACATCGTATCTTTGTTTAATGGTAATGGTAAAAATGTAACTGTCATATTTTGTATAAAATATATGTGCACAGAATAGAAAAATTTTTATAGAAACAAAAGACTAAGTGACACAATTATTTTTCTTTAGAAGACATCTAAATATCCAAAATTTATAAAGAACTTATAAAACTCAACATAAAAACTAAACAATCCAATTAAAAATGAGCAAAGTACCTGTGTTAGGTCGAAGTTGCTCAAGAAACTGGACGGACATGCAGCAAGCTAAGGAGAGCAGGGTTTATTAGTGGGGAATAAGGGAAAGTGGAGCTGATGGAGGGAGGTTAAGAGGAAAGTGGGGCCAACCAAGGGAGGTTTAGGAGCCAACCGAGGGAGGTTGAGACTCATTTGGTTGTCCTTAGATCAGGGTTTTTAAACGCAAAAATCTGTGGTTAGGGTATTAGAGTCTGATTGGCTAGAGCTGGTTGCTGGGTGAAAGCTGCATCCTGTTATGCAAGATAAACTGACCCCAGACCCTAATCTTCATGGGTAGGGTCTGTAGGCAGCTTCCCACAATGCCATTTTCTTGCCTAGTGATTTTCATTCCTCCTAGGCCTGCCTAGATCTAACACCTGAATAGATACTTCTTGAAAAAGGACATACAGATGGCCAATAGACATATGAAAAGATGCTCAATGTCACTAATTATCAGAGAAATCCACATTAAAACTACAATGAGATATTACCTCACAATGGTCAGAATAGTATCATCAGTAAACAAATGCTAGCAGAGAAAAGGGAACCTCCGTGCACTATTGGTGAGAATGCAGGTTGGTGCAGCCACCATGCAAAACAGTACAGAGTTACCTCAGAATATTAAAAATGGAACTGCTTTATGACCCAGTAATTCCATTTCTGAGAATTTATCCAAAGAAACCCAAAACACTGATATGAAAGAATATATGCACCTTTATGTTCATTGTAGCATTATTTACAATAGCCAAGATCTGGAAACAGCCCAACTGCTTATCAGCTGATGAGTAGATAAAAAAAAGCCATGGTAAATTTACACAATGAAATACTACTTTGCCATAAAAAGGGACTCTTACCCTTTGTATCAGCATGGATGGACCTGGAGAGCACTGTGCTAAGTGAAATAAGCCAGTCAGAAAAGGACAAGTGCTATTTGATTTCACTCATACATGAAATCTATTGAACAAAATGATCTAACAAGCAGCATAGAAACAGACTCATAGAGACAGGTTGACAGCTGTTGGGGGAGGGCAGATGTTGGGGGCTGGGTGGGATGTGGAGGGATTGAGCAAAAATGAAAAAGGAAAAACTCATAGACAACAATGTGGTGATTGTGGGGTGGTGAGGGTTGTGGTGGCAGTTGGAGAAGGGTATAGGTAGGATAAATGTTGATGGAAGGAGACTTGACTTGGGGTATGAACACACAGTACAGTGTACACATGATGTGTTGTAGGATTGTATGCATCTGAAACCTGTATAATTTTGTTAACCAGTGTCACACTGATAAATTCAATAAAAAGGAAAGAAAAAATCTATAATATTGTAGTGAAACGTTATGTATGTATAATTTTTTTGTTTTGACATTGCATATAATACTTAGTAGTACTTGCCATTTAATATGGATAAACTCTTACCTAGTTTTTCAAGTTCTAAAATCAATGTGTTGTATGCACTAAATAAAAAAATGTGAATTTTAAAAATCAAGTAACTTGAATAATATATGTTATGTCCTCCTGCTTTCTAGGCAAATATATTTTTGTACCTCATCAGAGTTTTGTGACAGAACATGGTAGTGTAGTGAGACCATATTGTAGCCAACTCAGTTATGTTACCCCCAGTATGGCTCACACCTCAAAAGTTTTGCATTTCCAAACTGAAGCTACTTCCCTTGCCCACTCAAGAAAAGAATATGCTCCTTTACAATGCTTCAGAACTATTGATGTGTATGCTAATAGCAACTCTCATGGGGATAAACCCGGGTGCTGGGTACCTAGGGTGTTATCTAGAAAAAGGAAGAATGGGTTCAGGTTGACATACTCAAATGACCTCATAGACTTCTCAGTACATGGAGACAGTGGCAGATGGAAGAAGGGCAGAATGGGTCCTTGCCAGACTCAGCTCAGACAGCAGTCCTTCTTGCTAGATGCAAAGGCACTAGTGCCAAGGAGTGGAGAACAGGTTATGATCAAAGTGCAGCACAAATGTCTTCTGGAGTTTTGGTAACATACTATTTTGTGTCCTAGATGGAGTTTTCATGAGTGTTTGTTTTTAAAATATTCAGTACATTTTACGTAGTTTTATGTATGAAAACTTTCCATTATGTATTTAAAAATTGGACTACACTGAGATGCAAATATTCCATTTACATAACATTTGCTTTTTGTCTCTAGTCCAGAACTAGGTTTTGAGTGGTTTCCTGGGTTCCTTTTGTTCCCTTATGACACACAATTGTCATTATTATACCACTGAAGACATTAGCACAGAATACTAAAAACATCAGCCAATGAGTTTGGATGGAACTGAGTTGTAATTCTTAAGTAATCGAAGCAGAATAGAACAACAGATCCTGAGGGCTGCAGGAAGTACTGTAGGTTTATATGCAACTGTGACACACCCATAACCTAATTAGGTTATGAGTGTGTTATAGTTAACCACTCATAACACACTCATAACCTATCACCTATTCATAGTTAGTTAACCTAGTTAATTATGAAACTGGCTATAATCAGGGAAATATAGCATAGATGGAATAATATGGCAAATTGGGTATATCTAATATATGGGAAGTTATATAAGAGCTATAAGAACTACAGATGAAAAAGCATTCTATGCTCCTATATAAAGAGGCTAAATATATAGATATTAAGAGGAGGAAAAAATGACAACACAAAGGCAAATATAGGCTTATGAAAAATATTTGTAATAACTGTTATGTGGTTATTGTTATAAACATTTAAACAAAATAAGAAAAGTATTAATATTTGAATACAATAAATGGGAAATCATAGGAATAATTGAGAGCAAATGAAAACTCAGGAGCATGTGGGGTTTTCCCCCTGCCTGCAAATTCGTGTAACTAGGACTCCTCAGGCCAGCATTGTGCTCTCAGTGACTAGTTCATGTCTTCACAAAAAGAAATGTGAAAAGTGGAGCCATTTTAAAATAAAGAAAAAGCTGCATTCCAGAGTAACTGCCTTGTACCTTACTACTCCTTGAAGCTTTGACATTTTTCAACTGGGCAAAAGACCCTTTGGACTGGGCCAAATTAACATGTCTCACAAACAACTGTTTGTAAAGCTAATGAGGCAGCGGAACATCCTGACCACAAGGACTGATGATTATGAAGTCTCTTTCTGAAGGCAGAATCAGAAGCCAGTCATGTACAGCTAAAGAATAACTAACCTAGCCTGTTAAAAAATATAAATTATTCCATTCATGTAATGATTCTTTTCCTCTTCTCATAAAACCCCTTGCCTTCACCCCATAATTGGTACCTAATTTGGGTTTCTTCCTGAATCTATACCCTCAGATTGCAATTCTTTTTTTTATCTTAAATAAGCACTATTGGCTGTAATTTTGGCCTTTTATTTTTTGGTTAAAGCAAACAACTTAACCTAAAAAAAACCCCAATGAAAACAAATACTAAGCAAACAACTAGAACAGGAACAGAATCAGAGAAGTGGGCATCACAGGGGGGTTTTCAGTGGGGAGGGGGAGGGGAAGAATGGGGGGGAATATACAGGGAATAAGAATCATAATTGGCATAAAATAGATGGGGAGAGGTTAAGAATGGTATAGGAACCAGAGAAGTCAAAGAACTTATATGTACAAGCCATGAACATGAACTAAGGGGGGTAGGGGGAATGCTGGAGGGTAGGAAGTGTAAGGCAGAGGGAGGACAGAGGGGAAAATATTGGGAAATGTAATAGCATAATCAATCAGATATACTTAAAAAAACAAGTAAACAACTAAATATATCTCCAAAACACGGGTGATCATTTTATATAGTTACCTAAATACTTTTGGGGAAGGGGTTATATCAGACAATGAAACACCTGAAAAATTGGCTTTAATATCTTTTTCTCCAAAATTTGCCTTTGGAAGCTGCTTTTACATTTTGCTCCCCCCAAATAAAAGAACTTCCCAGCCCCTAAGATTCATCAGGAAAGAGGGCTCTGCTGTCCTCATCCAATACTTTCTCTTCAAAGTTATCTACCTATATAAGCCATTCAAGAAGGCAGAAGTTCAGTGTCCCAGGTTTGATTCCCAGTCAGGTCACATGCCTGGGTTGCAGGCCATGGCCCCTAGCAACCACACATTGATGTTTCTCTCTCTCTCTTTCTCCCTCCCTTACCTCTCTAAAAATAAATAAATAAAATCTTAAAAAAAAAAAAGAAGGCAGAAGTTCAACAACTTACAACAACAACAAAAAAAACCCTGGGACATAAATGCCTTCACCTAGTGTTCTCAAACATACTATTGGGGACCTTCAATTCAACGGTCTATGTTACACTTAAAAGTGAAGAGTTATCATTCTAGTAGGGTGAGAGGCATTGTAAAATGGCACAGCTATTTTGGGAGGCAGGTTTAAATGAATCATAAAAATCCCATATTTAGCACAGTTATTTTAATTTGTCTTAAGAAAAGAATTGATAAAAAGTAAAACAACCGAAACATAGCAAGATGTATGTGCACAAAGATATCCATACTGATATTTATTGATATTTAATGAATCCATGATATCCATTACTAGAAAACTAGAAGTAAGCAAACATTGAATACGAGAATATAAGGGATGATATTTTAAATAAGGCATATGTTTTGGATTTCATGAGTTTTGTAAATCTACATTTATTGCATATGCAACATTTTTCCAAGAGAGTAGATTCTAAAAAAATTTTGTGAAGAGTATCTAGAGCAAATTATTAAAATGGAAATATGGGAGAAAATCCCAAGATGAAAGATAATCAAATAATAAAGTACCCCCAAAGATGCAAAATTTTAAAATAGGAGGCCAAGAATTGATTAGATAATTTCTAAATTTTTCGTCCCCATTAAGAGTATAAACTGGTTGAGGGCTAGAGAATATAAAAAGACTTTTGAGTCTTTTTGCTGTAGCCTAATTGGCAGTGAAGCTACTGAAGTTCACACAGTCTGACCTCCTCTTAAGAAATCCAGAGGATAAGAAATGAAAAGTCTAATTGCTGATAGAGATGAAAGAAGTGGTAGAATGAGTGACTCACTCTTGCAGAGTTCCTTGAGGCAGTGTGCATTCCATGACCGTGGATCAAATGAGGGCCATGTGTGAGAGATGAATATGGGGTCATCTTGAATCCTGTCTCTAAGGGCTGCTTGGTCTAGGCACCTTAAGCACACAGGTGGCAAATGCAACGCCCACGGGCCAAATCTGGCCCTCCACATTGTTTTATCTGGGCCTGGCACCTTGTTTCTACCCCATGGTAGTGCTGAGCTCTCGGTTAACTATTAAGGAGTAGTTACATTTATACAGTCCTAAAAGTACATTTGACCCTTTAAAGGCAACCACAAGGCTGATGTGGCCCCTGGTGAAAATGAGTTTGACACCCCTACTTTAGCAGAAGCATCTGAAATTTCACCAGCTTCCTAAGAACCCAGTAAGGAATAAGCAATTAGGATTCAGATGCATTAGCATACATTAAAAGAATTCCAGAGTGATGGTATGAACAGAAACATCTAAAGTGGAGTCACTAATGTCAAGGGGCTCTAAACTTGAGTCAGGAGGTAATTAAGGAAGTCGGGTTTCCCTGCACCCACATCCAGATGAGATTTGAACTTTTGGACTTTCTGCTTGCACATCCTGGAACTTTCTTCCCCACTGCCATGCCAAAACCTACCTTAGAGTTTCACCACCTGGAGCAGACCACCTTCCTGAACTAGTAATCATATCATGTTAGACAGCCAATAAAAAGTTTCTTTTGTTAACAACGTGTGGTTTTTGCCTTTATAAGCTCTGGTTGTCTTCCTTGGAGTATTTTTCTCTTGAATCTGTGTCTCCCAGGTTCAACTCTCAATAAGACCCCCAAATAAACTTTTATTTTGCAGACTCAGTTCTTTCTTGTTTGACAATGGAAAGATTGTGTAAGAGCCATGTAAGTATTGAATCATCTTTAAACCTCTGCAAAGTCTAAAAAACACAATGCCAGCCCACAATAGTACCAGTCAAGGAAGGTCTTTGCTAACTCTTCCCCCTCTCTTAGCTCCAAATCTGAAGGAGCTGTAGGCATCTTATATTCAGAGAAGTGGGGATGAAGTTGATCATGCCCTCCTTTTGCATGGTAGGCTTCCCTGTATGAAACAATGAGCTGGAGAAGAGATTATTTAACTTTAAATCAAATCCAGATTTGATTTGGATTAGATTCTTAGATTCTTAGATTATTACATGGAATTAGGCATTTTAATTTCTAAGTTGTGACTGAATTTTTACAAACATAATCACAGAAATTCTTTTTTCCAACATGTTATGCAGCTTGCCTAAATTTTCACCCAAAGGAAGGAGCACTAGGCCTTTATGAGATTTAAAATCAAATTGAAACATAAAGTTGCTTATTCTTTTGTCTCATGGGTTGTGTTTAACATATCACTTACACCACACACAAAACAGGATAAATATATTTATGGTGTAATGTTACATAAAACATCTGTGTAATAAGATTAAAACTACAAAATAGGTGTATAAATATAAAGCCCAGAATAAACATGTTATAATGCTTATTTCTGGGTGGTAGGATTTATGTTGTTTACTTCCTTAATATTTATTTAGATTTTTACACATATTACAATAACAATGTTATTTATTCAATAAAAACACGAAGCTATTTTATTTTGTAAAAGATGAAATAAATAAGCAAAAATTATAAATAATAGTTATTAAGGTGGCTGGATTACAGGGGATGTTTTCTCTTTTTCTGTACTTCCTTAGTATTTTGTAATGTAATTATGTAGGTTTTATAAAGCAAAATTAATTAAAAAATTTTGCATATCTTATTTTCTGTAAATGCTAGGTTATGTTACTGATTTTTCATTTTGTTAATATAATTATTTTTATTTTTAAGATATTGTTGAGTCCATGGCTTTTATTTTATTCTGAATTTTGAAGTTGAATACTTACTTCTACAATTTACTTTCCTACATTTATTGTACTATATGATTGCTTTACAAAATTGTTTTCAAAGTATTCAGTGAAAACTAAAAGAATAATCAAATATGATATCTGAAAAACATTCCATGTTAACTATGGTTAGTCTATTAAGTGTAAATTTTCTGATAAAGCCATAAATGATATATAAGTAATCAATTTCCCATATTTGTTATAGATATAAGTTTTCACCATCCTAATGCATTCTTTGATGAACACTGAGGTACAAATAATTGCTGAAGGTTTTTCTTGCCACATTAATTAAATATATAAAAATTAATTTTGTATGTACCGTCTGGTGTTCTCTAAGAATTGACATCATACGACATCTTGCATTCTTCATGTTCATCCTCTTTGATGTGTTCTGTGATGTGTAGTAAGGCTTGAGCTACACCTAAAAGCTTTTTCACATTTATTATATTTATAAGGTTCTTCTTTAGTATATACTCTGTGATGCAAATGAAGTCAGAATTAGTCCTGACTAATTCCCCATCCTTTACATGTATAGGGCTTCTCTGCAGTATGTGTTTGCAAATCATAATATGGTAAGAAACTCTTCTTCTTGGAATTGATTTTAGAGAGAGAGAGTAAAGGGAGAGAGAGAAAAATAGAGACAGATAAAGAGAAAAAAAGAAACACTGATTTATTTTTCCCCTCATTTACGCATTCATTGGTTGCTTCTTGTATATGCCCTGACAAGGGATCGAACCTACGTAGTTTATACTGGGATGCTCTAACCAACTGAGTTTCCTGGCCAGAGCAGAACCTCTTCTTAAGACTTTTCCACATTCCCCATGTTTTATGGAGTTTCTCCCAAGTATGCATTTTCTGATTTTCTGTAACAATGTATCATCTGGCTGAATGTCTTCCCACAGTCATTACATTTAAATGGTTTCTCCCCTGTACTATTCTTTGAATGGTATTGAGACCTAAATTACTTGTGAAGATTTTACCCCATTTGTTGCATGTGTAAGGTTTCTCACCAGTATAAGTTTGCTTATGCAGAGTAAGCTGTGATGTGTTAGTGAACACCAACCTTCATTACATTTATGTGGTCTTTATCCAGTAGGGTTCTGTGATATACAAAAAGGAACAAGTTACTATTGAAAGATTTCTCACAATTTGTACATTTACATGGTTCAATCCAGTGTGAACTTTATTATGTTTTTGTGAGATTTACTATTTGAGTGAATGTTTTCTCACATTCAGTACATTTGTATGTTTTATCCCCAATATGAAAATTCTGACAATTAGGTATGATTTTAGCCTGAATAATTTCTTGCATTCATTGCATGGTAAGGGTTCTCTTCTGTATGAATTTGCTGATGAATAATAAGAGATGAGAAATGCAAGGTCTTTTCACATTCACTGCATTTATATGGTTTGTGACCAATATGAATTCTCTGATATACAGTAAATCGAGCAATTTATTTCTAAAGGCTCTACTATATTTTTTACACTTACATAGTTTCTTCCATGTATGAATTCTTTGATGTTCTATGAAATTTACTATATGACTAAATGATTGGCTACATTCATTTCACTCATAGGGGTTCTCTCCAGTATGTACTCTAACCTGCAAACTATGGCTTGAGTTACTTCTGAAAGCTTCCCCACATTCATTACATCTATGGGGTTTTTTTCCAGTATGAATTCTCTGATGTATTGTATAATCTGGGATACTCCTGAATGCTTTCCTACATTCATTGCATTTATATGGCTTTTCTGAAAAATGGATCCTCATTTGCACAGTAAGGTGTGAGTTATTACTAAAAGCTTTCCCACAATTGCTCCATTTGCAGGGCTACTACCCAGTGTGAATTTTCCTTCAGTATGAATTCGCTGATCTATAATTAACATTGAAGAAGCAATAAAGACTTTCCCCATCTATAAGGTTTTCCTCCACTGTTATTTTTTTATGTTAATTAAAGTATGCAGATTGACCAAATCCTTTCCCAGTTTTGTCATATTCATCTGATTTTACTTTAGTATAACTTCTCTGGTGTTGAATAAGTGACTATCTAAAACTAAAAGCTTTTCCATAAATAATATATTTATAAGATTTCTCTTTACCATTAATTTTCTTATCTATTTTAACAGGCCTCACAGCTTTGTTGCCTTTAACAGTCTTCCAAGTTTTCTTGCCCAGGTAGGTTTCTGATTGAACAATTAGCTCTGAGTCTTCTTTGAAACTTTTTCCATATAGATTATTTTTGTGATTACTATCTTTTGTAAGAGTTCTCTGTACTTTAAAGAGAACAGACTTCAACAAGAAATCACTTTCTCCAGTGAGAGTTTTCTCATGAGTAATTATTCTCTTATTCAAATTATGCCAACTAAATTGTCTCTATAACCTGCTATCTGTTCTCCAGTAGTCTCCTAAAGTAGAGTCCTGTGGGTCACTTTTTGTGTTCCTTTTATAGTTCCCTGGCATGTTTATTTTCAGAAATATCTGTTGTAGGAGCAGGTTGATTAGTTTCAGGTTTGATCCTCCAATCTGAAAGAGGCTGGAAAAAAAAGATTATTTCTAATGAAAGGAGGAAAGTAACTGTTATAATGTTAACCTGATATTGAAAATAAAAAAGAGTTAACTTTTTATTGAAAATTGGCGGGGGGGGGCGGATATTTTGGCTACAGAGGTCCTCTTGGAGAAGGGAAGGGTCCTAGCACCACACTAGAACACCCAGCCCAGGGCTCCAGAGCAGAAAGAGAAGTCCCCGTAACTTCTGACTGTAAAAACCAGTGGGGATTGTGGCTGAGTGAGACAGAAGCTTCTGGAGTCCTAGGAAGTTCCTCTTAAAGGGCCCACACACAGACTTACCTGGACTCACTCCCTCTGAGCTCCAGCACTGGGGCAGCAGCTTGAAAGGCACCAGGGACATATAGGGAGGAACTGAATTGTCTGGCATCTGAATGAGAGCTGGTAGGGCAGCTTTCTGCTACACAGAAGTGCTAGTAGAGGTAGTTGTTCCTTTTCTGACATTCCCCCAGCAAAGAGCCTGGGCAACACACTTGAGGCTTCATCAGTCTGGCTCACACTATCTGGCTTCATCACACTGGCCCTGCCCTGGGACCCTCTGAGACCCTGTCTGACCCAACTTGTAAGCCCACCCAAAACCTTTGGCTTTTCCATATGAATGGTTTGTCTTGCTTCATGGGTCTACTTTTCTAAAAAATGAACAAGTAGCATCTGGCCTCTGTGTATCCCGTACCTCTTGCTTAGTGGCCCCAGACCCTACACTAGTGGCAGCTAACTTTGGTTCACAGCTTGGCCTCTCCTGGGCACTTCTAAGCCAAGCACAAGTAGCAGCCATCTGCAGGTCAGTCTATAGCCCCGTGGCCCCAGGCAGGGTACAGGTGATGGCTGACCTTGTATATCCCAGGAGGCTACAGAGTTAGTACACTCAGTGGACAGCTTCAGAGCATGACAGATTGAAACTCTACCACTTCCACGAGTGATAAACTCAAGGGGTCAACTCAATGAGCACCAAAGATTCACTGAAGCAAATCCTGCTCCTTAGGGTTAGCTGCTGCACAGCAGCTCCTCCATTGTACTCACAGCTGATCCTCATAGCATATTTGTCTGTGGGTCAATCCCTCACAGTGATGCCAACAGCAATCAAGGCTCAACTACAACATGACAGTGCTCACAGCCCACATAGGGGTGCACCTGCAGCACCCAACTCAGGTGACTTGGGAGGCTATACCACTGGGCCTATAGGACACCTACAACACAAGGGCACTTTACAAGTCCAAGAGATATAGCTGTTTTACCTAATATATAGAAACAAAAATAGGGAAACAGCCAAAATGCAGAGACAAAGAAACAGGTCCCAAATGAAAGAACAGAAGAAAACTCCAGGAAAAGAACTGAATGAAATGGAGGCAAGCAAACTACCACAGAGTTCAAAATACTGGTTATAAGGATGCTCAAGGAACTTAGTAAGAACTTCAAGGAACTTAGTGAGAACTTCAACAACATGAAAAAGGATGTAGAAACCATAAAAAGAACCTGTCAAAAATGAAAGATACACTAACTGAAATAAAGAATAATTTACAGGCAATCAACAGTAGAGTAAATGAAGCCAAGAATCAAATCAGTGATTTGGAACATAAGGAAGCAAAAAACAACCAAACAGCAAAAAACAAAACATAGTAAAGAATTTTAAAAAATGAAGATAGTGCAAGAAGCCCCTGGGACAACTTCAGGCATTATAGTCACATAATGAGGGTCCCAGAATGAGAAGAGAGAGCAAGAAATTGAAAACCTATTTGAAATTTATTCATTAAATGGTTTTGGGAATATTAGGCAGATATGTGTAGAAAAAATGAAACTAGACCACCTTCTTACATCACACACAAAAATAAATTCAAAATGGATTAAAGACTTAAATGTTAGACCCAAAACCATAAAAACTTAAGGCAGTAAAATCTTGAACATTGTTCATAGCAATATTTTATCTGATATATCTCCTTAGGCAAGAAAAACAAAAGAAAAAACAAATGGGACTACATCAAACTAAAAAGTTTTACCACAACAAAGGAAATCATCCACAAAATAAAAAGACAACCCACAGAATGGGAGAACATATTTGCCAAAATATCTGATAAGGAGTTAATATCCAGACTCAAAACCAAAATAAAAACCCAATTGAGTCTTTGTAAGACTCAAAACCAAAATAAAAACCCAATTAAAAAATGGGCAAAGGACCTGAAAAGACCCTTCTTCTAAGAGGACATACAGATAGCCAACAGACACATGAAAAGATGTTCAACATCACTAATCATCAGAGAAATACAAGTTAAAAGCACAATGAGAATTAGATATGGGAAGATGGCAGTGAGGTAAGTGGGAATGAAGCCCACTTCCCCCTGCACACAGGTGGAACACTAGCTGATCTTCTGAGGAACAAAGTGAACAGCCAATAGAACACCAGCATATGTGAAGGGTGGAGGACAAAATTGTAGAGGACATTGAAAAACAGATGGTAAGGAGATTGCTTTGGGATGGTAAGGTCCCTGGGACCAGTGTGGGGTCCAGGGCTGCTGCAGTCCCTGGCCCAGCACCTGCTGATGCCTGCCACAGGATCCTTGGATGAGAGCCAAACCAACAGCTCCCTTCCCTGCCAAACAGGGAGGATAGAATGGCACCAGGATGGACCTAGATGCTTGAAGTTGCTGGGGGGAATAAAGACAAAGTGGGAGATGCACAGGGGCAGTGTTCACCCACTGGGACTGTAAATGCTGGCTGGGTCATTACCAGAGAAATCAGGGAGCCAGGTGACACCTGGAGAAGGGAGAAGAGGTGAGCTATGACAGAGCCTGACCTGGATAGCCTCCAGTCTGATTGGAAAGTTGGGCTGTGTGAGAGGCTGGGCATTTGTTAAAACTGGCAGGCTTGAACAGAAGGATTTTATTCAAAACAAGGCTCTTGGTCACTGTTTAGGCAACTCTCCCACAGTGGCTGCCCCTGCTCCCCAGCCATACTCCCGCCGCCGCCACCACCACGACCACCACCACCACCACCACCACCACCACCACCACCACCACCACCACCACCAAGGCTGTGCCTCTGCTCCTGGCAGGGTACCCACTCCTGCATTGCAGCTGGGCTGACTCCCTAAGAGGAAGAAAGAGGAGCCACCTGCAAAGGAGAGCAGCAGGGCTCAGGGAGTTAGTAGTCTGCAGAAAGACTTAACTCAGTGGGGGAGCTGAACTACCCTGAAGAGACTTTGAGAGTACCTAGCACCTAAGACAGCAAAGAGGCCTAGGTGGTGTGTGAGTTTCCCCTCATTAGTGCACCTGAAAGATGGCACAACTGGTGGATTGAAGGCACCAGCCTGGAGAAGCTGGGCGGTGGAGGCCCAGCAGCGCATGGAGGACCTGGACTGGAGGCTGGGCAACTGTGAAGACTCTGGCCCAGACCTGGCCCCAATCCTCACAAAACCATAAGAAGAGACTAAAGCAAAGCCCATCCCCGCTCAACCTGGGGCATATAGGAAGACCAGTAGAACTCGCTTGGCAGGTTTGAAGTCAGCAGGAGGCTTTTTCTCCCCTCTTTTTTTCCCCAAGCAAGACAATAAAATCTAGAGCTGCAAAAGGTACAGAGACAGACCCAAAGAGGGAACATGAGGCTAATGCCAACAACTGAGAAACTGAGACAAATTTCACTTTTCTATTCCAGAGAACTTGCATGTTATTGTTTATTTGTATTATTATGACTTTTTCCATTATTTTTACTTCTTTCATTTTATTAGTATTTTTTTATTTACCTTCTTTCTGTTTAGTTTTCTTCATTTTATTTGCTCTAAGCCACAATATATTGGCAGCGAATATTCCGAGTAATGAAAACCAAAGGCCTGCCACCAAGACTACTCTATCCAGCAAGTTTCGCAATTAAAATGGAAAGCCAAATAAGGAGTTTCTCAAACAAAAGAAGGCTCAAAGAATACACCACCTCCAAACCAGCACTGCAAGAGCAGCAAAAGGGTCTGATTTAAAAAAGGAAGAAAAAGAGTGAGAGAGAGGGGAACACAGGTACAAAGGAAGTAAAATGGCAATGAATAAGTACCTATCAATACTAACCTTAAGTGTTAATGGTTTAAATGCTTTAGTCAAAAGACATAGAATAGCTGAGTGGATAAAAAATCATGACCCAACATATGCTATCTACAAAAGACCCACCTCAGAACAAAAGACCTACACAGACTGAAAGAGAAGGATTGGAAAATATATTCCAAGTAAATGGACAGGGAAAAGAGAAGCCTGGGTACCAATACATATATTACACAAAATAGACTTTAAAACAAGGGCCATAAAAAGAGACCCAGAAGGACCCTTCATAATACTCAAGGGAAGAATCCATCCAGAAGACACAAGCATTGTAAATATATATGGACCCAACATAGGAGTACCCAAATATATAAGGACAATCTTGGAGGACTTCAAGAAAGATATTGACAGCAACACAATTACAGTAGAAGATTTCAACACCCCACTGTCAAAAATGGATAGATCTTTCAAACAAAATATCAGCAAAGATATTGTGGCACTGAACAATGTCCTATATCAAATAGCCTTAACGGATATGTAGAGAGCCTTTTATCCCAAAGAGGCAAACTACACATTCTTTTCAAATGCACATGGAACATTTTCAAAGACAGACCATGTGATAGGACACAAAACAAGTCTCAACAAATTCAAGAAAATTGAAATCATATCAAGTATTTTCTTTGACCACAAGGGACTGAAAATAGAAACAAACCTTAAGGTAAAAACCCCCAAACACTCAAACTCATGGAGATTAAATAGCATGCTATTAAACAATGAATGGGTTAAGAATGAGATCAAGGAAGAAATTGAAAAGTTTCTGGGAACAAATGAAAATGAACTCACAACAATACAAAACTTGGACACAGTGAAGGCAGTCCTCAGAGAGAAGTGTATAGTGATACAAGCCTATCTAAAAAAGATAGAAACATTTCAAATAAACAACCTAACCCTAACTCTACAAGAACTGGAGGAAAAACAACAATGACAGCCCAGTGAAAGTAGAAGGAAGGAAATAACCACGCAGAATTAGATAACATAGAGACTAAAAGAACAATTGTAAGGATCAATAACTCCAGGAGCTGGTTCTTTGAAAAGATAAACAAAATTGACAAGCCTTTAAGCAGGCTCATCAAGAAAAAAAAAGAAAGAGGGTCCAAAAAAAAAATCAGAAATGAAAGAGGAGAGATTACAATTGATACCAGAGAAATACAAAGAATTGTAAGATATTACTATGAAGAACTATATGCCAAGAAATTTGAAAACCTAGGTGAAATCGACAAATTTCTAGAAAAATATAACCTTCCAAAACTGAATTTAGAGGAAGCAGAAAGCCTGAACAGATTGATAACAGCTGGTGAAATCAAAGCAGTAATACAGAAACTCCTGGCACACAAAAGACCTGGACCAGAGTGTTTCACAGAAGAATTTTACAAAATGTTTAAGGGAGACCTAACCCCTATCCTTCACAGACTATTCTAAAAAAATCCAAGGAGACAGAAGACTCCCAAACTCTTTCTATGAGCCAGCATCATCCTAATCTCAAAACCACATAAAAACACAACAAAGAAAGAAAACTATAGGCCAATATCGCTGATAAACATGGATGCTAAAATCCTCAACAAAATATTGGCAAACCACATCCAGCAATACAGTACATTAAAAAGATCATATGCCATGATCAAGTGGGATTCATCCTAGGGATGCAAGGATGGTACCATATTCACAAATCAATAAATGTAGTACATCACATAAACAAAAGGAAAGACAAAAATCACATGATCATATCAATAGGTGTGGGGAAAAACATTTGATAAGGTACAGCATCCCTTTATCATAAAAACACTCAGCAAAGTGGGAGTAGAAGGAGCATTCCTCAACATAATAAAGGCCATCAACAAGAAACCTACAGCCAACATCATACTCAATGGGCAGAAACTAAAAGCTTTCCCACTAAGGCCAGGAACAAGACAAGGTTGTCTACTTTCACCACTTTTATTCAACATAGTATTGGAAGTCCTAACCACAGCAATCAGGCAAGAAAAAGGAATAAAAGGCATCCAAATTGGAAAGGAGGGAGCAAAACTCATAGTTTGCAGATGACATGATAGTGTACATAAAAAATCCTATAGATTCCAGCAAAAAAACTACTCAACCTAATAAGTGAATTTGGCAAAGGAATGGGATACAAAGTCAATATTCAGAAATCAAGGGCATTTTTGTACACCAACAATGAAATATCAGAAACAGAAATCAGGAAAAAAATCCCATCTGTTATTGCAACAAGAAAAATAAAGTACCTAGGAACAAAACTAACCAAGGAGGTAAAATACTTGTACTCAGAAAACTAGGCAACACTGAAGAAGACATTGAGAAAGACACAAACAAATGGAAGCATATACCATGTTCATGGATTGGAAGAATTAACATCATCAAAATGGCCATACTATCCAAAGTGATTTAAAGATTCAATGCAATACCTATTAAAGTACCAATGGAACATTTCACAGATAAAGAGCAAACACTTCAAGGATTTATGTGGAACTATAAACAACCCTGAATATCTGCAGCAATTTTGAGAAAGAAGAAAAAAGTAGGAGGGATCACAATATCTGATATTAAACTGTACTACAAGGCCACTGTAATCAAAACAGCATAGTACTGGCATAAGAACAGACACATAGACCCATAGAACAGAATAGAGAGCCCAGAAATAAATCCAAGTCTCTATGGTCAATTGATATTTGACAAAGGGGACAGAAGCATAAAATAGAATAAAAATAGCCTCTTCAACAAATGGTGTTGGGAGAGCTGGAGAGGTACATGCAAAATAATGAAACTTCATCACCAACTTACACCATATACAAAAATAAATTCAAGGTGGGTAAAAGATTTAAATAGAAGTTGTGACACCATTAAAGTACTACAAGAGAACATAGGCAGGAAAATCTCTGATATTCCACACAGCAATATTTTCACTGATATGTCCCCTAGAGCAAGGGGCACAAAGGAAAGAATAAACAAATGAGTCTTCATCAAAATGAAAAGCTTCTGCACAGGTGAAGAAAATAGTATTAAAATGAAAAGAGAACCAACTGCATGGGAAAACATATTTGCCAATGATACTTCAGACAAGGGTTTGATCTCCAAAAATTATAAAGAACCCACACAAGCCCTGGCTGGTGTAGCTCAGTGGATTGAGCACAGGCTGTGAACCAAAGTGTCGCAGGTTCGATTCCCAGTCAGGGCACATGCTTGGGTTGCAGGCCACGGCCCCCAGCAACCGCACATTGATGTTTCTCTCTTTCTCTCTTTCTCCCTCCCTTCCCTCTCTAAAAATAAATCAATAAAATCTTAAAAAAAAAAGAACCCACACAACTCCACGCCAGAAAGAGAAACAACCCAATTAAAAAATGTCCAAAGGCCTGATTAGACACTTCCCCCAAGGAGGACATACAGAGGGTCCAGAGACATATGAAAAGATGCTCAGCATCACTAACCATCAGAGAGGTGCAAATTAAAACCAGAATGAGATACCACTTCACACCAGTGAGAATGACCATCATAAACAAAGCAACAAACAACAAATGTTGAAGATGATGTGGAGAAAAGAGAACCCTAGTGCACTGTTGGTGGGAATGCAGACTGGTGCAACTACTGTGGAAAACAGTATGGAGTTACCTCAAAAAATTAAAAATGGAACTGCTTTATTACCAAGCAATCCCACTTCTGGGAATATATCCAAAGAAACCCAAAACATTAATTCAAAATCATAAGCACCCCATGTTCATTGCAGCATTATTTACAATTGGCAAGATATGGAATCAGCCCAAGTGTTCATCAGTGATGAGTAGATAAAACAACTATGGGACATTTGCACAATGGAATATTACTCAGCTGTGAAAAAAAGAAGAAAATTTTGCCCTTTGTGACAGCTTGGATGGACCTGGGGAACATTATGCTACGTGAAATAAGCCAGTCAGAGATAGACAAATACTATATGATTTCACTCATATGTGGAATCTAATGAACAAACTGAACTAACAAGCACAATAGAGACAGACTAATAGAGAGAGAGCAGGAAGACAGCTATGGGGGCGGGGTTAAAGGGTGGAGAGATATAGCGAAAAGGAAACGAGACTCATAGACATGGAAAACAGTGTGTGGAAAACAGTTGATTGTGGGGGCAAGAAGGGTATAAGGGGGATAAATGGTAATGGGAAAATATTTAAAGTTCAATATATAAAAAGAAAACCACCTAAAAAAAAAGATAGAAAACCTGGTTGAAAAAAATAATGACAGAGAACTCTCCTAACCTGGCGAAGGAAATAGACATATGATTCCAGGAAGTGCAAAAAGTCCCAAATAAGATGAATCCAAAGAGGCCTGCACTAAGACACATCATCATAAAATGCACAATATTAAAGACAAAGAGAGAATCTTAAAAGCAGCAAGAGAAAATCAGTTGTTTACCTACAAGGGAGCTCTCATAAAAATGTCAGCTGATTTCACAACAGAAACTTGGCAGGGCAGATGGAGTGGCAAGAAATATTCAAAGTGACTAAAAGCAAAGACCTACAACCAAGATTACTCTACCCAGGAAAGCTATCATATAGAATCAGAGTACATATAAAGAGTTTCCCAGACATGCCTTCTTCGAGAGGAAGAAAAAATAAATAAAAATATGAATACAATGGCAATAAATACATAACTATCAACAATAGAATTAAAAAACAAAATAAGCAAACTAGCAGAACAGAAAGAGACTCATAGATTCAATAAACATTTTGACAGTTCAGGGGTTCTGGGGATGATGAAAAAGGTGACAGGATTAAGAAATACAGGTTTGGTTGTTACAGAACAGTCACAGGGATATAAAGAACAGTATAGGGAATATAGTCAATAATATCCTAATAATTATGGATGATTTCAGATCGGTATAAGATTTATTGAGATGATCACTTAGTAAGTTATATAATGTCTAATCACTACAGTGTATACCTGAAACTAAGATAATATTATATATCAACTGTAATTGAAAAATAAAAAGTGATTTTAAAAACAACCTTTAAGATTGTACTTCCAGCCAAGATGGAGGTGTAGGTGGATACACTTTGCCTCCTCAGACAACCAAAAGGACAACAACAAATTTAAAAACAAAAAATAACCAGAACTTCCAGAAAACTGAATTATATGGAAGTCTGACAACCAAGGAGTTAAAGAAGAAACATTCATCCAGACTGGTCGGAGGGGCAGAGACAGGCAGCTGGAGTGGGAGAGGACTCTCCACAAGGCGTTGACTGGAAGACCATGATGAGTGAGTGAAGTGGTGGCTGGCAGAGCGGGTGGTCCCACATTCGTGTGTGAATAAACCAGGAGGAACAACTGGGGAGCGAGACAGACCACACAACCCAGGGTTCCAGCGTGGGAAAACAAAGCCTGAAAATGACTGACTGAATAAACCTGTGGGGGTTGAGGCAGCTGGAGAAACACCCAGTCTCACAGGGGAGTTTGTTGGAGAGACCCACAGCGTCCTAGAATGTATACAACCCACCCTCCTTGGAATCAGCACCAGAAGGTCCCAGTTTGCTTGTGGGTAGTGGAGAAAGTGACTGAAAGCCACCAAGAGATGAGCAAACAGCACTGTTCCCTCTTGGACCACCCCTACCCAGTACAGCACCACAACTCAGCAATGTGGGCTGCCCTACCCTGATGAATACCTAAGACTCTGCCCCTTACCTTGTAACAGGCACACTGAGACAAAAAAATATGGCCCAAATGAAAGAACAGATTAATGCTCCAGAAAAAATGCAACTAAGCAATGAAGAGATAACCAATCTATCAGGTGCAGAGTTCAAAACATTGGTAATCTGGATGTCCATAGAAATGGTTGAGTATGGTTGCAAAAGAGGAAAAAGTGAAGGCTATGAAAAATGAAATAAAAAATGTATAGGGAATCAACAGTGAAGGGAGGAAATGGGGACTCAAATCAATAGCTCAGAGCAGAAGGAAGAAAGAAACATTCAACCAGAACAGAATGGAGAAATGAGAATTCAAGAAAATGAGGAGAGGCTTAAGAACCTCCAGGACAACTTTAAACATTCCAACATCTGAATCATAAGGGTGCCAGAAGGAGAAGAAGAAGAGCAAGAAATTGAAAACTTATTTGAACAAATAATGAAGGAGAACTTCCCCAATCCGGTGAAGAAAATGGACTCTCAGGAAGTCCAGGAAGCTCAGAGAGTCCCAAAGAAGTTGAACCCAAGGAGGAACACACCAAGGTACATCATAATTACCTTAGCCAAGAGTAAAGAAGAGGAGAGAATCTTAAAAGCAGCAAGAGGAAAGGAAACAGTTACCTACAAAGGAGTTCCTATAAGGCTAGTGGCTGACTTCTCAAAAGAAACCTTGCAGGCAAGGAGGGGCTAGAAAGAAGTATTCCAAGTCATGAAAGGCAAAGACCTACATCCAAGATTACTCTGTCCAGCAAAGCTATCATTTAGAATGGAAGGGCAGAAAATGTACTTCCCAGATAAGGTCAAGTTAAATGAGTTCACCATCACCAAGCCTTATTATAAGAAATGATAAAGGGACTTATCTAAGAAATTGAAGATCAAAAACTATGAACAGTAAAATGACAACAAACTCACAACTATCAACAACTGAACCTAAAAAAACAAAAACAAACTAAGGAACCAATCAGAACAGGAACAGAATCACAGAAAAGGAGATCCCATGGAGGGTTATCAGCAGGGTGGAGGAGGGGAGAGAATGGGAGAAAAGGTACAGGGAATAAGAAACATAAATGGTAGCTACAAAATAGACTGGTGGAGGGTTAAGAATAGTATGGGAAATGGAGAAGCCAAAGAACATGTATGTATGACCCATGGACATGAACTAAAGTGGGGGAATGATGGTGGGAGCTGGTATAGGGCAGAGGGGAATAAAGGGGAGAAAATATGGGACAACTGTAATGGCATAATCAATAAAATGTACTTAAAAATAATTTTTTTAAAAGTGGGAGTGTGATCAAAGTGCCAGCATTATTGTGAGAGCAAGGAGCACATTATCCAGTCATAACATTGAAGTAAACAGAAGGTAGAAGAAAAAGGTGGAGTAATAAGTTTGATATACAGAATGAGCTGCATTTAGTAATTATCTGATTCAAAATGTGCATATGTGAAGGGAAGTAGAGATTTGTTGATACTAACTAGTGACTCTTTGGCTAAGAAGGGCAAAAGTAAAATCATTATGAAGATGCTAAGTGCATTATGGAGACCTGAAAATACTGTGCTAACAGTGGGAAAAAGGGTTATGACTAGATGAGGAGGAATTCATGATTGTGATAGAACAATAATCTATGGAAGCATCTGGGGCAAGAGGTAGGCTAAGATTGAGGCTTCTTTCTTCAAAGATGGAAGGCAAACTCAGTGAGCAGGGCTTTAGGAAAAACATCCCAAAGAGTTACATGTGAGTCAGAAAGAAAACAATGTAAGGGCAAAAAACTAAAGGAGGAAGAGGTACCTATGAGTAAAAAAAAAAAAAAGATGGAAAAAAACTACCATTTCCCTCTTTCCCAAATAGGAAATATCATTAGAAGGATTTATTCACCAAATATTTACTGAGTGCCTGTTATATGCCAGACAGTATCTAAGTGCTAGAGATAAAGCAATGACCAAAATGAAACAGATCCTGACCTCATGAACTTACATTCTAGTGGAGAGAGTTCAAAAATAAACATACAAACAAGAATATATCTACTATGGCAGAAGTGAGACAGGCTGAGCCTCTTTAGATGGATAGGAATGTCCTTCAATTGCTTCTTGAGCCTCTTCTAGGTAAAATTAAGGTTTCCTTTCTGGTACTCACCATATCAATGCGTTTACATCTTTGCCTGTCAATTCCTGTACACAACAAGAAGCAGAATAAAAAGATCCACTCAGAAATCCAGTGCTATAGAAACCAGACTCCAGCAGCAGTTCAGGGAGACAGAGTCTCTGTTAGTGTGTGCTCCCTTGACAGATCAAGCTCCATCCCTTCCTCCTTTCCCTCCATCATGTTCTCAGTAAACCTTTTGAATCTGGGGCTTCCTCTTTTGATTTCTATCTTGAGGTGGGGCAAAAACTTCTTAGCAGGTGGCAGAAGGTGATAAGGGGATGATGAAAAATAAAGAAAGATAAGAGAATGTGGAGTGGCAGGCATAAAAGAAATAAGGCCTGGATAATGGAAGTAGAAATATAAGTAAGGAAGAATCCAAGATAGATGTTTAAAGACTACAAAGAAATTGACTAACGGAGTGAATTCAGGTGAGGAATGAAATGAGATCTAAAACCAACAGTGATGGGAAGGAAACCGGGACTCAAATCAATGGTGCAGACCAGAAGGAAGAAATAAACATTCAACAAGAACAGAATGAAGAAACAAGAATTCAAAAAAATGAAGAGAGGCTTAAGAACCTCCAGGACATCTTTAAATGTTCCAACATCTGAATCATAGAGGTACCAGGAGAAGAGGAAGAGCAAGAAATTGAAAACCTATTTGAACAAATAATGAAGGAGAACTTCCCCAATCTGATGAAGGAAATAGACTTCCAGGAAGTCCAGGAAGCTCAAGAGTCCTAAAGAAGTTGGACCCAAGGAGGAACACACCAAGTCACATCATAATTACATTAGACAAGAGTAAAGAAGAGGAGAGAATCTTAAAAGCAGCAAGAGGAAAGGAAACAGTTACCCACAAAGAAGTTCCCTTAGACTCTCAGCTGATTTCTTAAAAGAAACCTTGCAGGCAAGAAAAAGCTGGAAAGAAGTATTCCAAGTAATGAAACATAAGGACCTACATCCAAGATTACTCTATCCAGCAAAGCTATCATTTAGAATGGAAGGGCAGATAAAGTGCTTCTCAGATAGGGTCAAGTTAAAGGAGTTCATCATCACCCAACCCTTATTATATGAAATGTTAAAAGGACTTATGTAAGAAAAAGAAGATCAAAATTATGAACAGTAAAATGACAACAAACTCACAGCTAGTAACACCAAACCTAAAAACAAAACAAAAAAAAAAAGCAAAAACCAAAAGCAAACTAAAAAAAACAATTAGAACAGGAAGAGAATCACAGAAATGGGGATCACGTGGAGGGTTATCAGTGGGGGAGTGGGAGGGGAAGAGAGGGGGAAAAGGTACAGAGAATAAGTAGCATAAATGGTAGGTAGAAAATAGATAGGGGGAGGTTAAGAATAGTATAGGAAATGGAGAAGCCAAAAAACTTATATGTACAACTCACGGACATGAACTAAAGGTCGGGGGAATGTGGGTGGGAGGGGTTGTGCAGGGAAGAGGGGAATAAAGGTGGGGAATGGGGCAACTTTAATAGCATAATCAATAAAATACATTAAAAAATAAAAATAAAATGACACCATGATTTTTAGTTTTAAAGAGTAAGACAAAATGGTTTCTCTGATAAAAGAAGGTATTAAGCTTGGACCCAGGTGTTTCTTGCTTTCTTTGTTTTTTCTTTAACCCAAAGTGGGAGGGAGTACAAATGAAAGAAGTTATACTTAATAAAACCATATTTAAGTATTTTGAGTTTGAAGGAACAGTTAGAAATAAAAAAGGGGTGCTCAATAGAGAATGTAATTGGGGCAAAGAGAAAATAACTGAACTTTGACATTTTCAACACAGAAACTGTGATGAAAAACTTCTGAGTACATGGCCTTGGTGAGTGTCTTTAGAAAGGTGGTGTGATATGGCTGGTAGGAGTATGAACTCTAGCCCTGGCTGGGTAGTTCAGTTGGTTAGAACATCACCTGATATACCAAGGCTGTGGATTTGATCCCCAGTTAGGGCAGGGACAAGAATCAACTAATGACTGCATAAATGAGTGAAACAGCAAACTGATGTTTCTCTCTCTCTTCCTGCCTTTCTCTAAAATAAATAAGTAAATAAAAAAAATTTAAAAAGAGTATGAACTCTAGGTCCAAATTACCTGAGTTTAAATCCCATCTACCCTCTAATTAGGCAAGTTAATTTTCTGTGCCACAATTTTCTTGTGTATAAAATGAAATACAGTAGGAACAGTACAGTGTTTTAAGGTATATATCATTGAAATGTTCAACAATTGGAGAACAGTACATATGGAATTTTTACAACTTTTTAAAATAACAGAAAAATATTTAATTACACAGGAAACTATTATATAAAGTAAAATATAAAATTTGAAAAAGGAGAGGTATGCTCCTATACTTCCTAATACTTTCTATTAAGCAGACATTTATCTCTCTCTATATATATCTACAAAGTATATATTTTTATTGGTGTCTGTTATTTGTGGATAGACAAAGGTATGGAAATATACACATCATACTTTGACAAACAGGTTATTGTTGAGCTGAGAAATTATAAGTGATTTTAAAAAGTTTATTATTTGCATGTATGTGATCACATAAAGGTAGTTAAAAAACGAAGGGGCAGCTCTGGCCCTGTGGCTCAGATTGTTAGAACATTGTCCCATACACCAAAAAGTTGTGGGTTCGATCCTGGGTCAGGGCACATACCTAGGTTGCAGGTTTGATATTCAGTCAGTGTGTGCATGGGAGGCAACCGATTGATGTTTCTCACATTGGTGTCTGTCTATTTGTCTGCCTCTCTCTCTGCCTTCCTCTGTCTGCCTTCCTCTGTCCCTAAAATCAATAAATATCTCCTCAAGTGAGTATTAAAAAAAAAAAAAAGAAGGGGCAGTAAAACACAGGATGTGAGAAGTTGAAAGAGAATGTTAATAGCTTCTGGTTGAAAAGTGATGACATTTAATACAGAAGTATAAACAGTTGCAAAGAAAAATTAAATACAGGCCAAGAAAATGAATAGGAGCACAGTCACCAGAAATGTGGGTATAAATTACAAGCCTAAGAACTTGGATGTTAAAAGAAAATTTAAATATAGCTAGAAAAGTCAGATCAATTAGAAAAAAGTTAAATTTTAAAAAACCCCACAAAATGTATATGCATGTCTAAATGCATAAGGGAAAGTGTCCCAAGAATAGGATGAGACGGAGGATTCTGACTGGAATCAAAGACCAGAAAATAGCTCAGGATGAAATGAGATACAGACAACAAGCAAAGCATGTCAAATGTAAAAAGACGTATCTTTTTTCTTGTGACACAGCTTTGGTAAGAGTTAACTAAAACAAAAATATCAAAAGGTAACTTAAAAATACCAAGTGAAGGTGTACTTGAAATGAATCTCAACATCTTGGTTCTCATTCACTTACCTGGATAGAAGTTTCTTAAAATTTGCCTCATCACCATCCAAGGTTCTTTCCCTTCCTCCATCCAACTGGGAAAGCATGTCTGGGTTGAAAGCAGCAAAAAGGAAATGGGACTTCTCCATGGTGGTGACAAAAGCCATTCTAGAATTCAATAAGGTCATCAATCTTTTGGAAGGTGAGACTGAAAGAGAGAGTTGCATATGATTACAAAAGTAGCTGGGGGACATCCCAGGTGCAGTTTTCAAGATAGGCCAATGAAAATATAAATTTTTTACTCTACAAAGAGCAGAGATTTTATTTGAATATAGGGATATAATTAGTCCATGAAGTGTCCATAAGAAATCACAAATCTCTGAATCATCAGCTCCATTTGATCTAAAAGAAAGCTGGAGAGTCACAGGAGAGAAGATGTTTTTATCCAGAGAGACCGGGTTCCTGCAGTTCTCCAGTGCTATGGCCCTGTGCAGGGTCCATTAAGTTCCGTTCTTCTTGGTAAAGTCTCCTGCTACGTTCTTGAATGTCATTGATTCCTAAACATCAAACACACGGGATAATGCAAAAATTATCCATTACATAGCCTATTAGGAAACACACACACACACACACACATATACATATACATATACATATACATATACATACACTAATGGCAAGGAGATTCACGTAGACAGAAAATCCTTAATTTGGAAGGGGGTTTGCAGGTCCACCAGTGTAACTCCTAAGAGGATATTTTAATATTTTCAGCAAGGAGTCATTTAATCTCTGCCTGAACTGCTTCAAGAATTAAGACATTATTTTACGAGACTTCCAGCAAGATGGAGGAATAGGTGGACGCACCGTACCTCCTCACACAACCAAGATTAGAACAACAATAATTTACAGATAGAATAACACTCAGAACTGATAGAGGATTTATTTGAATGGAAGTCGGACAGCCAAGAAGTTGAAGTAGACCCGTACATCCAGACTGGTAGGAGACGACGAGCCGGGCGGGCGCGGGGCTGGCGCGGGTCGGCGGCGTGTGGAGGTCGGGGAAAATTTGGCGCAAAATCGGCGTGACAGCCATCCAGGGCGTAAGAACGCAGCGGTGACCCCTGAGTACGCAAGCTGTGGCTGGCAGACCCAGTGAGGTGGCGATTGCGGACCAGGGCAGAGCTCGCAGCCCAGGATCCCAGAGAAGAGTCTGAGCCCAGGAGAACGGAACTACTGCCATTGTTCCCTCCCGCCCCCGCCCCCGCCCCTGCCCCCACATATAACATCACAATCTAGCGACTGGGGTGCCCAGCCCCGGTGAACACCTAAGGCTCTGCCCCCCACCGTAACAAGAGCGACCAGACCGAAGGAGAGACAGGGAAAGACATAAGACATGTTTCCAACAGAACAGATCAGTCCCCCCAGGACTCATCCTTTTGAGCGACCAAGAAATAGCCAATCTATCAGATGCACAGTTCAAAACACTGGTGATCAGAAAGCTCACGGAATTGGTTGATTTTGGGCGCAATTTAGATGTAAGGATGCAGGTTACCATAAAAGAGATGCAGGAAGATACGCGGAGGAGAGCCAATAGTGAAAAGAAGGAATCTGAGTCTCAAAACAATACAGTGGACCAGAAGGAAGATAGAATCAACCAAGCAGGAAAGCATGATGAAATAAGAATTCAAAAAAATCGAGGAAAAGCTTAAGAGCACCCAGGACACCTTTAAACGTTCCAACATCCAAATTATAGGAGTACCAGAATGGGAAGGAGGAAAGCAACAAATTGAGCATGTATTTGAACAAATAATAAAGGAGAACTTCCCCAATCCGGCAAAGGGAACAGTCTTCCAAGAAATCCAAGAAGCTCAGAGAGCCCCAAAGAATTTGGACCCAAGAAGAAACACACCAAGGCACATCATAATTACATTAGCCAAGGTAAAAATGAAGGAGAGAATCCTAGAAGCAGCAAGAGATAAGGGGACAGTAACCTACAAAGGAGTTCCCATCAGACTGTCAGCTGATTTCTCAAAAGAGACCTTACAGGCAAGAAGAGGCTGGAAAGAAATATTCCAAGTCATGAAAGACAAGGACCTACATCCCAGATTGCTCTATCCAGCAAAGCTCTCATTTAGAATGGAAGGGAAGATAAAATGCTTTTCAAATAAGGTCAAGTTAAAGGAGTTCATCATCACCAAGCTCTTATTTTATGAAATGCTAAAGGGACTTATCTAAGAAAAGAAGATAAAGAAAAGACATGTATAGTAAAAGGACAGCAAACTCACAATTATTAACAACCACACCTAAAGCAAAACCAAAAGAAACTAAGTAAACAACTAGAACAGGAACAGAACCACAGAAATTGAGGGCACATGGAGGGCTAGCAGCAGGGGGGTGGGAGGAGGAGAGAGGGGGAAAAGGTATAGAGAATAAGTAGCATAGAATGTAGGTTGAAAATAGACAGGGGGAGGGCAAGAATAGTATGGGAAATGTAGAAGCTAAAGAACTCATAAGTATGACACATGGACATGAACTAAAGGGGGGAACGTGGGTGGGAGAGGGGGTACAGGGTGGAGGGAAGAGAAGGGGGGAAATGGGACAACTGTAATAGCATAATCAATAAAATATATTTTAAACAAAGACATTATTTTACAAGGCAGCCTACTCCATTTTCAGAAGCTTTTTATAATTTACCATACATTTTTACAATTTAAATATAAATCTGTCCACAAGTAACATCTAACCATTGGTTTATTATCTGAAACCAAGAAGTCTAAGTTACTTCCTTCACTAGTGAGTTCTTAAAGAATTAAAACACTTATTTTATATATATATTTATATATATATATATATATATAATGCACATAAGAATGTCTATACAAAAATCACTATAAATTGAACAACAGTGTACCCCCACCAGCTTAAGAAATAAGACATTGCCAATACCTTTGACATCTCCTGTGTTTCTTTCCTGAATCTTATCCTTGCAGGAACAATAACCTATATTAAATGCTGTATTAAGTACGTTCTTGCTTTTCTAAACAGTTTAACCAAATGTATATGTATCTCTAAACAATACACTGATTAATTGTGCTTCTTTTTGAATATTGCATAAATAGATTATATTATATATATTTTTGCTTGCTTTGGTAAATATGTTATTTAGATTCATTCATGCTGATGTATGAAACTATGGTTATTAATTAATTTTTACCTCTCAATTGCATTATATTTTATGAATATACTGTAATATATTTATTTATTTTACTATGATGATAGTTGACTTTTTTCCCAGGTTTCTGATGATACAAATATAGCTGCTATGAACATTTGTGCTTCCTTTTCAGTGAAATTCCCATGAGCTTTGCTTTTTTTTTCCTATTGGATTCCTTGTCTTTTTCTTACTGATTTGTGGGAGTAGTCTTGGAACCAGGCTGCAGGTGGAGTTGTAAGGATTTTGAGGAGTCAGTGAAAGTTTAATGTCATCTTGCAGAGTAATTAATAGAAGTAGCATAGCCTTTGAGGAGGTTCCTGCTGATGCTCAAAGGAAAGTGAGGAAAGTGTTTTTGAAAACTGGTAGAAAGGATATCCTTGCTATGTAGTGGCAAAAAAGTTCAATAACACTTGCTAGCAGTAATGTGGCAAGTAGAATATGTATCTAATAACTTAGTGACCTAGAAAAGAGATTTCCAGGCAGAATACTGAAATGTCTCTTGGTTTCTTCTTGTTGCTTACACTAAAATGCAAGGAGAGAAAGAAACTAAAGGAAAGATGCCAAATACGAGGTAGCCATAAACAGAAAGTTTTGAAAACTAATAGCCTTCCCATGCAGCAAATGATGTTAACAGTAAGGAATGGGTTCTGGGTAAAGATAAAATCCAGGACGCTATCAGGAAGGCACAGCGTAAAGATAAAGCCTAGGGGTGACTGGAAAATCCTTTGCTAAGACCTCAGGGAACTCTAAAGGTAGTACTTCAGAGAATCAACAGGACTTCTAGTAAGTTTTAAGGGTGTTGCCCTCATCAATTTCAGTAGATACTCATGGTAGAGAAGGGGTTATCTTGAAGAGATTTGTGGATGTGGCTATGGTCTAATGTGAATCCCAATGCAACTCAGAGGAGACTCAAAAACTTTGAAGATAATTACATTTGTAGAAACTTCACCAGAGAAAGAGACAACTAGTGTCCCTGTGGTCTATCTCTGGGAAGTGTTTTTTTTTTTTTTCTCCTCTATGGTTCATCACTGGGTATGTTGCTCTTCAGGGGTTCTTGGCTTTTTATGGAAGTCTTTTAAGTCCTGGGTTTTGTGCCCTGTCTCCTGTTCTCTGTTAAAACTCAGTTTGTAGACCATGAGGTCCTGGCATATACTATCAGTTTCAATGCTTACTGATTCTATCAGGTTCATCTTTCTTTTGAGAACTTACTTTTATATGTATTTCTTTCATGAACCTCAAGAAGATTCATTTGATGTGAATCCCAAGAAGAAATTTATCTGCTGAGATGGAATCCCCATGGTCAACTAAGGGCCCAAATTTTATGAGTAGTAAGAGTCTAACAGACATTTGCTGACAGGCACTCATCATGTATTCTCTATACTAAGAAGAACCTCAGACTGAACTCTCCAATTCAGCACTGTGCTCTCTTGTTTACCAAAGTGGGAACCGTGGGTGGGAAAATTCTCTACAAAAGGTGACCTTCCCTTTATCTCTGTGGAGCACAGTTTAATTTGCAACCTGAATCTGTGTCCTTCATCTTTTTTTGAGGCTCCTTTTTCTCAAATAAATGCTTTTTATTCCTTATTGCAGTCAAAAGTAATTTTGGTTTGTACTTATATACATTTCATGAAGAATTTTTAGTCACACTGTATTTAAAGGAGATTATATAAATATCAAAGCTGCTATGTCACCTTCCAAGAGAGCCTTTAATTTGAAGATCACTATAAATTTTCCTCCAAGTTTTCTTTTTATTGCAAAATGTAGTTCAGGTCTACTGCCAGAATTCTTGGATTGCTGGTCTTCAGGATAAACTGGATGTATTTTCATTACAAATGTTGTACTGATTTCAGGTGTTTACTTCCTCTCCCTCCTGTACATCCATTAAAATGACAGTAAAAACATAAATGGGAATCAACTCACAAGGACTGAAAGAAGAAAAAATAAGACAAACATGGAAAAAGTTTCTAATCTGGGAAAAAATGAGTAGTAAGTAAATTTTAAAAAGTCAGCAAATAATTTAAGGTGAATAAAATGATGCACAAGAAAGGAAACACATATAATCACAGTACTTATCAGAAGTTAACAATAAATACAGACATAAGTAAGTGCCAACTAATAATTTATTCCCCAATTGCGATATAGCTATGTTGAGAAGATTGGAAAAGAAAGATTACCAGTAAGTGAAGTACTGTAAGAGGTCTAAAACTGATGTATTAAGAAAGAATGGCATAAGTATATTAGTTAGAAATACAGACATAAATTTCTTTTTTTAAAAAAGCTGAAGGAGTGATAAATGCTGCTAAAAGTATTTAATTATGGGGTACCAAAGAATTCTGTTTTTTTTTTAAATTCATAAGCCGTTTAGCAGTATTTGAGTTTTCAATTATGTGTATAAGTTATTCAGTGCAAATAAAATTAATTTAAACAAGACATTCCACATATATTTATTGAGTCCCACAATGTGCCAAACACAGTGCACAGCAATGGGGATACAACATGATCTACCATTAAGGGGCTCACAGTTCAGTGATGAGGGAGGCAGAAGAACACCCTGACTGAGGGAAACTGGCAAGGGACTGGACCGGTCCAGGGGTAAAACTTGAGGGCAAGAAAGCAAGAACACAGACAGAACAATTCAAGTTTGGAGTCACTGATGGTGTCTGATGTCGAGAAGATTGAGTAAAGTAAGAAATGAAAGGCTTCCATTGGCTTTAATAAAAAAGAGATGGCTGTTGACTTTAATATATAATTTTGGTGGTATAGTAGGACTGGAAAACAAACTGCAGATGGCAGAGGAATGAATGGGGATAAGGAAGGATAGACATCTTTCTAAAGGTTGGCTGGGAAGGAAAGAAGAATAAAATAGTAATTTACAATTTACATTCACTAGTGGTAAGAATGTAAGTTGTGCTATCTTTTGAAAGGCATTCTTGAAGAATATATCAAAATCTTTAACTGAAATTCTTATGATCTATATGACATTAACATGAGTTTATAAAATATTTGTGCAAGAATTCTTGCTGTAGCACTGTGTGCAAAAGCAAGTAAGTCATCCATCACATCATAAGGGGAATGGATGAAAAAATTATGTTACAGCCATATGATGCAATGTATAATTATTTAAAATAACAAGGATGCACCTTCTCACACACATAATTTCTAATGTTTGTAGCTTACTAAAGTTTTGGGCTAAATATGTAATAAATTTTGTGTATGCTCATGAATGCTCAAAAAGAAAATGTATTCTTGTCCATGCATTACAAAATTCAAGATATACATTTATATTTACAAGTTTGGCCTTATTAAAAAAACTAACTTATGTTATAGATAGAAGATAATTAGTCTCCCATAGTAACTATGCCTTTCTATTTTCTTTGTATGTCAGACAACTTTTGCTGTATATATGTTGAAGTTATTCAGTGGATCTAAGAGTATAATATCTTCATTATTGGTTATATATTCTATTAATAGATGCCTTTTAATTTAGTATATTGTCTTAAATTCTACAATGTATGATATTGCTGTTCCAAAATTTTTTTTGTTCATGTGTTTGGCTGATAGAGAATATCTGCAGCTACCATTAAAGTTCTGGGGAAGATAGGAAAGGAGCTATGTTTAGCTATTTAAATTCATAACAGAAAAGAAAAATAAGCAATAAATATCTAAGAAATGCTAAATATCATTAATAATCAAATATATGCAAAGAAAACAAAATTTCATTCACTGGCAAAATTAGAAAGTTTGGTAACACCAGGTTTAGCAAAGGAGTAGGCAGCTACTCATTCTGTAAATTGGTTAGTCATTTTAGGGGAAATTTGGTAATATTTATTAAAACCAAACATAAGTATATACACTGTGAATTTTCAATTCTACATCTAGAAGGACATTATCTCCACAGAAACATTATCTAGTGTTCATTGTAGCTTTGTTTGTACCAGGGGAAAAGAGGAAACACCTTCGATGCCTGTCAATAGGTGAGTGAGTAAATAAGTGTGGTATAGTCAACAGTGAAATACTATACTGTACCTGAAAGAAATAAACTAAAATTATATGCCACAACATGAAGAGGTCTCAAAATATATCAAAAAGAAAAATAAATTATAAATTACAATACCATTTTGTAAAAATATCCTTATGTACTATGTGATATTACCTGTTTTATAGTTAGTTGTTAAATATTTTTAAAACTTTTTATTATAGAAAACTTTAATTTTGTACAAGAGTTGAGTAAATAATCTAATGAACTTCCATGTATCTACCCATAACCCAGCTTCAACAATAACATTCTGTTTTCCCACTATTTTTGTAAGACATTCTACCATTTCACTTGTAAATAACTGAGAATGAATTTTTAAAGACTAAAAATTTTAAAATATAATGACCATGCCATTATCACACCTAACAGCATCAATAATTCTTTCTATTGGCTTTTTTTTTTTAGTTCCACAAATAGAGAAAGAGAGAGAGAAACATCAGTATGGGAGAAATATTGATTGGTTGCCTTCCATACATGCCCTAGTTGGAGACCAAACCCATAATCTAGGCATGTGCCCTGATCAGGAATCAAACCTGTGAACTTTTGATTCATGGGGTGACTCTCCAACCAACTAGCCACACCAGCCAGGGCCAAAATCAATAATATCATTAATATCACTAATATCATCAATATCATTGTCTTAACTATCTTAATATCTTTTCCTGATTGTCTCTAAAGCTATCTTTTTTATAGTTGGTTATTCAGACAATCCAGACAAGGTTCACACATTGAGTTTGTTTTTTTATGCCTCTCAAGCTTCATTTCTTCTCTAATCATCCCCTCCTCCTTTCTTCCCTCCTTGACATTGATTTGTTGGAGAGAGCCATTTGTACAGTAGAATGTGCCAAATTCTGATTTGGTTGATATTACTTTTTCTTACTGTTTTATCTGTTCCTTTGCTTTCCAATATTTCCTGTAAAGTTGTAATTGTTCTAGAGGCTTGGTTAGATTCAGTTCAATTTTTTTAGACAAGAATACTTCCTAGGTGCTACTGTGGGCTTCCTACCGAATATCATGAGGTTCATTTCTGATTGTCTTTCCTCAGTGCTACGATGGATCAGTGGGGTTCAGCCTGTAAAACTACTTTTGAAAACTCTAAAAATATATATTCCAGTGACAACAGTGGTTATCAGTGAGGAAAGAAGAGGAAGTGATATTAAGGTTGTGAGCAAAGGAGTTTTTAGCTTTATCTATAATGTATGGTGTTTTGTTTTTTATTTAATTGAAAATTGATGTATGTATTATTTGTATCTTGTACAAAATTTAATAAGAATATGGGAAAATGTACAATTTCACAACAGGAACACAGTGACCAATAAATATAAAAAGATATTAGCAATCATCAGTGACATGAAAATAAACCATTAATGTCATTAATAATTGATTAATTAAAGAATGACAAAATAAAAAAGTCTGCCAATAGCAAATGTGGCAGGAATGTGGGGACACAGGCATTCTCATGCATTGCTGATGAGTATGGTGACCCACTCTTATGTCTTCAACAATGGTTAATGACTCCCAAATGCTATCTATTAATAGTTCAAACTAAACTTGTGAGCTCTAGGTACATAATAATGATTGACATGTATAATATTTATTATGGGCCAGGCACAGTTCTAGGCAATTTATACACATTCAATCATTTAAACTTCACAACCTGTGAAGTATATGTATATTTTCATTTCGTTTTTTTTTTCAGATGATGTGGTACAGACAGACAGGTGTCCAAGGCCCCTCTGACCACCTCAAATTAAAGCTGTCCCAAAATGAACTTAGTGTCTTCCTCTACCATACATGTTTACTCCATTTTATTAATTGCAGTCAATGATATTATCTCCTGGGGGGGGACTTGTTTTTATATGAATGTACCTACTGGATGACTGTGAACAATATGCTATATTCTGAAATGGAAACTCTACAAAATTTGTTATATGGTAGGGTTCTAGAATCACAGAAAAGTTTTTCACATTTATTATATTTGCACAGATTTTGTCCATATTTTTTTATTTTATATGTAGAGAGACTTACATGTCAAATGTAAGGTTTTGGTTTTAATTAGGTTCTCTAGAGAAACACAAACAATAGGGTGTTAAAGTTCCAATAGGAACATATGCCACACAGACATAGGGTGAAGTGTAGGGGAAAGAGAGAGAGACTTTATAAGAAATTGGCTCATATAATCATGGGGGCTGAGAAAGCCCAAAATGTAGTTAGCAAGCTGGAGTCCCAGTCCACGTCTAAGTACCAGGGGAGACAATGGTTTGAATGCTAGCCTGAAAGTGGTGGGCTCGAGACTCAGGAAGACCTGATGTTTCAGTCCATGTTTCAAGGCTGGAGATGACCAACATCCCAGTTCAGTCAGGGAGGAGGAGTTATCTCTAGCTCAGCCCTATTGTTCTTATTCAGACCTTCAGTGGATAGAATGAGGTCTACTCACATTAGGGAGGGCAATCTGCTTTACTCAGTCTATGGGTTCAGGTTTTTTAATTGAATCTTTTTTTTAAAAAAAGACGTTATTTATTTATTTTTAGAGAGGGAAGGGAGGGAGAAAGAGAGAGAGAAACATCAATGTGCGGTTGCTGGGGCCGTGACCTGCAACTCAGGCATGTACCCTGACTGGGAATTGAACCTGCAACACTTTGGTTCGCAGTCCGTGCTCAATCCACTGAGCTATGCCAGCCAGGGCTGGGTTCAGGTTTTAATTGTATCCAGAAACATCCTCCCAGACACACCCAGAATAATGTTTAACCAGAAGTCTGTAAATTGGACACCCAGTAAATTGACACATAAAATTAACCATTACAGTTTCGAACATGAATGTTCTTATATGAAATAAAGTGTCAGTACTAGTCTAAGTTTAACATTAATTAAAACTATTATTCTTAAGTAACTTCTCTGATGGGTCATTAAGTCAAAATTCTTTTGATCTTCATTCCATGTTTATTCATATGTGGACTTTTTCTTGCAGGCTCTGTAGTAACATGAAGATAAACTTCCATCTGGATTTTCTTTTCTTGTATAAAATTCACCTTTACATCAGATGATACCACTTATCTTGCTAGTACCTTTTTAACAAGTGTTCATGTTCCTAGGATTTTTTTATAATGGGCTAATGATAGCATTATTTATAAATTTTTCCATTCTTGCCCTCTAGGGTTTTTTTTCCTGTCTTAGAAAGTTCCTCAGATCAGATCTCCATTGGATAAAATAATAGGGAATCAACACATTCTCTGATGTGTGTGGTAGAAGGTAAAATCTCTTTTTTAAAAAGTGTTATTTCATACAACTCCAGAAAATAGCTCAGATCTACCAAAACGGAGAACAATCCTATAAACCTGCACAGGTGAGCTTTTGTACTCTTTACTTTGGCCTGTGGTTAAATTTGGTCAAATGAAGCTGCAAGTTATCTGTGTATCTGTGTAAATGAGACATAGTATTTATGTGCTTTTCAAATATTTTCCTACAGTTGGAAGGGAGTAATAATTAGCTTATAAAGACTCTTACAGCAAAAAGGTTCAGATTAATTTCTAGAAAATAACGGTTTCTATAAATCTAATATAAGGAGACTCTCAGATTCCTAGAGAAGAAAGAAACTAAACTTTTAATACTCCAAATGCAGCAAAAAAAGCTGCATTTCCTTTTAAGGAAAACAAAACTAAAACTTCTCATAGAAACACTAATTTAGAGGTATTTTTATATGAGAATTCAAGTGTGTGCAATCAAGATGGATATGTGAACAAGTCAGACTGGCTTGATAATGTTAGTTTAAAAAGAGACAGACATTTCTTCCTGAATTTTATCAATATGCATTCTATTTTTGGTAAGATTTGGTATGTTTTTGACTACCAATTCTGATGTATGTGAGTTTACTCTCATACATCCAATTAATTCTTGACACCAGCTGGGTGTTCTATTATTTAACTCAATTTTGACACTGTCAGAGACAGTGTCAAACCCTAGAGGTTAAGGGATCATTCCTACAAGACTGCCACTCCCCACTTCAGACCACAATTGCAAGTTCTGCTTGTCATCTGTACTTCTGACCCACCAGCTATAGATCAGAGGTTTCAATGTGCCCCTTCCCACCCTTTGGGTTCAATTAATTTGCTACATAGAGTCACAGGACTCAAAGAAGCATTTTACTTACTAAACCACTATTTTATATAAAAGAATATAATTCAGAAATAGCCAGATGGAAGAAATGCATAGGGCAAGGTATGAGGAAGGTGTGTGGAGTTTCCATGCCCACTTTAGGTATACTACTTTCCCCAAATTTCCACATATTCACCAACCCGGAAACTCTGTGAACCTTATCCTTTTAGGTTTTTATAGTCTTCATTACAGAGGCATGGTTGATTAAATCACTGGTCATTGGTTATTGATTCAAGCTTGAGACCCTCTTGGACTGAAAGTTCCAATGCTCTAATCACATAGTTGGGTCTCCTGGCAACCAGCTCCCATTTTTCAATGAGGTCTTATTTAACCTAAGCTTCTAGTTTTACTTATCAGCTAAATTATATTAATCCCTTATCTTTAAGATTACAAAAAAATTAACACTATGTATTTAATTGCATTGAATTATACTTGTGATAGATTTGTCAATATCAAAATTTTATTGCTCTGTAGTTAGCTTCTACACAGTACATAATTTCCAAAGGAACATACTTAACTTTAAGATCTAGAACTGATAGCCCTGGCCAGGTAGTTCAGCTGGTTGAAGTGTTGCCCTGAACAGCAAAAGGTTGCAGTTTGATCCTCCATCAGGTTTCAACCTCTCGTTGGGGCACATACTGGAGGCAAATGATCCATACTTCTCTCTCACATTGATGTTTTTCTCTCTCCTTTCCTCCCTCTCTCTCAAATCAATAAACATGTCCTTGGGTGAGGATAAAAGAACTCCTGAACTGATAATAAAATCAAGTACTGTAATTATATTTTGTAGCAGAAGCACACATATGCATGCAATTGTTGCTGATCTGCTGACAACTCACTGGCATGGAGTAGAAGCTGGACCTACAGTTGCTTTACCTTCCCCTGAATTTTTCCTTCAGTTTCTCTGATTCCTGGATTACAAGTGTGTGTTTTGCTCCATGACAAAGGTTCCTGGCTTCTGCAGGACACATCAAGGTCAGAGGCATCAAGAACAGACACGGGTTTCAGTCCACCTTTATCAGATCTAGTTTGTGCTCATGGGATCTCAGCTTGTTTGTGATCTCCCTTTGTTTACTGCCTGCAGACTTCAAGCATCAGGCACAGACAGCTTTGCAGAGACTGTTACACAGCCCCCACAATTCCTAGAGCAGGCCTCTTTTCAGACAGTAACCCAGCCTCCCCAACAGAGGATCCATTTTTTTGGTTGATGGCAGATTTCCCCTCCACTACATCCAGGAAGGCTTATTGCTGGGATCTTGGGAATCATGTGTCTTGTTTTGATGGCCATGGGGGTGACCATGATAGTCATACTTGTTCCTCTTTGTAGTACCGGAGCATAAAGTTATTTTTTGATAACAAAATCATAGAAAGTAATGAACACAACACTTGAAGTGAGAGCTTGATGGGCTGTGCTCCTAAGAAATGTGATGTTTTACATAGAGGAAGAAATAACTTTTCTGAAGTCTCTATCAACTGTCATGGGTCAGATTTTTCATGAAAGAAGTTTGATAGGTGTGGATAACTAGTTCATCTTTCATCTAATAGATTACAGATTCAGCTAACTGTAAATATAATTGTGCTTTTCTACACTTAAAACTTAATCTACAATTAAATCAGATAGTGTGGCTCTACAAAAATTACATATATTTGTAAATATAAGCTCTATAGTTGAAGCGCTTAAGTTTACATTTTTGGGGTATTTTTCATCAGATGGAAATAATATTTAGATTGCAAAGTCTTATTTAATTTACACTATTTGTCTTAATAGCAAAAACATATTCAAATGCATCTATTGAAGTTTAACATACACACCAAAAAGAAATCACAACTTTACTACTCAATGATTTATCACAAAGTGAATCCACCCTTTTTTAAAAAAGATTTATTTACTCTTCTTTAGAGAGAGGGGAAAGGAGGGAGAAAGAAAGGAAGAGAAGTATCAGTACAATCGTTTGCTTCTCATACACCCCCAGCTGGGGACCTGGCCCGCAACCCAGGCATGTGCTTTGATTGGGAATCAAACTGGGGACCTTTCACTTTGCAGGCCGGCACACAATCCACTGAACCACACCAGCCAGGGCTGAATACACCCTTTTAACTACAACATATTTCAAGAAAATCAAATAAAACAAAACTAGTAACCCAGAAGCTCAGTTCCTGATAATCCCCCATCACTACCCATTGCATCTTACCAAAGTTAACAATCCAGTTTTTAACAAGTTAGTATCACCTGTTATATGTAAATTTGTGTATTTAGAACCATACAGTAGGAATTATTTTGTGTCTGGCTTTTTCCCCTTAATGAATCTGTGACATTCATCTATTTTGTAACTGCTCCATCATGGAGAAATTCATTCATTTTTGTGGCTCTGCAGTATTCTTTGTATGAATATACCACATTGATCAATTCTGCTGTTGATGGGCATTTGGTTTATTTCCAGTTTGGGGCTATTAGCAATAATGCAATTATTACCCTTCTTGTTAGTTTCTTCTGGTTCACATGCACAGATATTTTAGTTGAGTATGGACCTACAAATAAAATAACTTGGTCATAATGACTGCATATGTTCAAATTTAAAATATGTCACTAAAACGTTTTCCAAAGATGTTTGACCAATATGCAATTCACCTACCAGTTTAAGAGAGTTCTAATTGTTACATCTCTTCTTGTGTTGCTGGCCAAAGTAGAAACCATAATAGTCATAGTTATTCCTTCCACACAATACTGGGAATTACTTAAAAGTAAAATGAGATTAGTTTCTCATTTTATTTTTTATCCTTATTTTATTTTTATTGTTGGCAATATTACAGATGCCCTACAATTTTCCTCCTCTTGGCTCCCTTCTATCCAGCCTTCACCAAATAATTTGCCTATGTCCACGGGCCTGGCTTACATGCATATACGTTCTTTGGCTAATTTCTTCCAGTCCCCCCACCCCTTCTTTGAGATCTATCGGGCTGTTCCATGTATCCATGCCTCTGGTCTTATTTTGTTGTCAGTTTATTTTGTTCATCAGATTCCACATATGAGTGAGATCATATGGTATTAGTCTTTCTCTGATGGGCTTATTTCACTTAGCATAATATTTTCCAGGTCCATCCATGCTGTCGAAAAGGATAAGAGTTCTGTCTTTTTATAGCCATGAAGTAGCCCATTGTGTAAAGGTACAGTATCTTTTATGTCCACTCATCTATTGATTGGCACTCAGGCTGTTTACAGATCTTGACTATTGTAAATAATGCTGCTATGAACATAGGTTGCATATATTCTTTCTGATTGGTGTTTTGGGATCCTTAGGACATATTCCCAGAAGTGGAATTGCCTGGCCAAACGACAGTTCCATTTTTAGGTTTTTTGAGGAAATTCCACACTGTTTTCCACAGTGGCTGCACCAGTCTGCATTCCCACCAATGGTGCATCAGGGTGCCCTTTTCTCCAAATCTTTGCCAGCACTTTGTTGATTTATTGATGGTAGCCAATCTGGCAGGTGTGAGGTGATATCTCATTGTGGTATTAATTTGCATCTCTCTGATGATGTGATGAGCATTTTTCATATGTTTATTGGCCATTTATATGTCCTCTTTGAAGAAGTGTCTATTCAGGTCCTTTGCCCATTTTTCAAATGGGTTTTTTTCCTTCCTGGTGTTGAGTTGTATAAGTTCTTTATATATTTTGGAAATTAACCCCAATCAGACGTACATTGGTGAATACATTCTCCCATACAATGGGTTCTTTCCACTTTTCATGGTTTCTTTTGCTGTGCAGAAGCTTTTTATTTTGCGTAGTTCTATTTGTTTATTTTTGTTGTTGTTGTTTTCTTTGCCTGAGGAGATATATCAGCAAAAATATTGTTATGTGAGATGTTTGAGATTTTACTGCTTATGTTTTCTTCTAGGATCTTTATGGTTTAATTACTTACATTTAAGTCTTTAACCCATTAAATGTAAGTTTACATTTACATTTACTAAATTTAAGTTAAAGTTTAACCAATTTTGAATTTATTCTTGTATATGCTGTAAGTTGGTGGTCTATTTTAATTTATTTTGCATGTACCAGTCCAATTTTCCTAACACTATTTATCAAAGAGACTGTTTTTACTCCATTGTGTCCTCTTGCCTCCTTTGTCAAATATTAATTGACCCTAAGGTATGGGTTGATTTCTGGGCTCACTGTTCTCTTCCTTGATCTATTTGCCTGTTTTTGTACCAGTACCAGGCTGTTTTGATTACAATGGCTTTGTGATATAGTTTGGTATCTGGTATTGTGATCTCTCCAACTTTGTTCTTCTTTTCAAGACTGTTGAGGCTATTTGGGGTCTTTGGGGGTTTCATACGAATTTTTGGAATATTTGTTCTAGGTCTATGAAATATGCCACCAGTATTTTAACAGGAATTGTGTTGAACCTGTAGACTGCTTTGGGTAATATGTTAAATGTTAATTGGTAGGATTGGTAAAATGTTAATTGGTAGAATTAACATTTTAATGATGTTAATTCTTCCAATCCATGGACATGTATATACTTCCAAAATTGTGTCTTCTATTTCTTTCTTTAATGACCTATAGTTTTTCAAGTACAGGTCTTTTACTACCTTAGTTAACTTTATTCCTAGGTACATTTTTTTTTCTCTCATTGTTGCAATGGTAAATGGGATTGTTTTCTTAGTTTCTCTTTCTGAGATTTCATTATTGGTATATAAAAGTGCCACCAATTTCTGAATATTAATTTTGTATTCTGCTGTTTTGTTGAATTCATTTATTAAATCTAGTAGTTTTTAGGTGGAATCTTTAGGGTTTCCTATGTACAAAATCATGTCATTTGTGAATGACAGTTTTATATCCTCCTTTCCAATTTGGGTGCATTTTATTTCATCTCTTTGATTGCTGTGGCTAGATTTCCAGTACTATGTTGAATAAAAGTGGTGAATGCAGACATCCCTGTCTTCTTCCTGATCTTATGGGGAAATACTTTCAGTTTTTGCTCATTGAGTATGGTGTTGGCTGTAAGTTTTTCAAATATGGCCTTTATTTGTGTTGAAGCATGATCCCTGTATTCCCACTCTGCTGACAGTTTTAAAATCATAAATGGGTGTTGGTTTTTAGTAAATACCTTTTCTGCATCTATTGATATGATCATGTGATATTTTTCCTATTTGCAAATATTGCACCAACTTTGCATCCCCTTGATAAATCTCTGTTAATCACGGTGTGTGATCCTTTTAATGAATTGCTGGATCTGCTTTGCTAATATTTTGTTGGGGATTCAGCATCTATGTTCATCAGGAATATTGGCCTATAGTGCTCTTTCTTTGTGGTGTCTTTATCTTGTTTTGGAATTAGGATAATGCTGGCCTCATAAAATGGCTTGGGAGTCTTCCCTCCTCTTGATTTTTTTGGAATAGTTTGAGGAAGAGAAGTGTTAGTTCTTTTTTGAACGTTTGGTGAAATTTACCTTTGAAGCCATCTAGTCCAGGACTTTTGTTTGCTGGGAGATTTTTTGATTACTGTTTCAATTTCATTAGTTGTTGTCAGTCTGTTCAGGTTTTCTGATTCTTCCTGATTGAGTTTTGGAAGATTGTGTTTCTAGGAATTTGTCCATTTCACCCAGCTGGTCTAATTTGTTGGCATACAGTTAGCTGATCATAGTGTTTTCTTACAATCCTTTGTATTCTGTGATGTTCATTGTTACTTTGCCTCTTTCATTTCTGATTGTATTTATTTGGGTCCTCTTTATTTCTTGATGAGTCTGGCTAAAGGTTCATCAATTGTTTATCTTTTCAAAGAACCACCTCTTGGTTTCCTTGATCTTTTGTGGGTTTTTTTTTTTTTGGCCTCTATATCATTTATTTCTATTGTGATATTTATTATGATCTTCCTTCTACTTAACCTGCACTTTCCTTGTTATTTTTCTAAATACTTTTAGGTATAGGATTAGATTTTTCTTGCTTCTTGAGGTAGGCCTGTAATGCTATGAACTTCCCTCTCTGGACTGCTTTCACTGTGTCCCATAGATTTTGGGTTGTTGTGTTTTCATTTTCATCTGTTTCCATGTAGTTTTTTATTTCTTCCTTGATCTCATTAGTACCTCGTTCATTATTTAATAACATGCTATTTAGCCTCCATGTGTTTGTATGTTTTTGAGTTTTTTATTGTAGTTGATTTATAGTTTCATGCCATTGTGATTCAAGAAGATGCTTGATATTTCTAGTCTTCTTGAATTTGTTAAGACTTTTTGTGTCCTAATATGAGGTATATCTTTGAAATGTTCCATGTGCACTTGAGAAGAATGTATATTCTGCTGCTTTGGGATAAAATGTTCTGTAAACATCAATTAAATCCTTCTGACCTAGCATGTTGTTTATTGTTTAAAGTTGCTGTTTCCTTCATGCTATTTTTGGTCTGGAGGATCAACACATTAATGTCCTTTGGGCGTTAAAGTCCCCTAGTACAGCTGTATTGCTGCCAATCTCTCCTTTAAAGTCTATCGGTTTTTTTCTTTCATTTTATTTTATTCAAGTACAGTTGTCTGCATTATCCCTCTACCACTCCCCCCTGACCCCAGCCATCCCCACCTCCCTGCCATGATTCTACCCCCCTCTCCGTTTTGTCTATGTGTCCCTTATAGTTGTTCCTGAAAACCCTTCACTCTTTTCCCCCCCATTGTCCCCTCTCATCTCCCTTCTGGTTACTGTTCATTTGTTCTTAATCTGGTAATAATTTGTTTGCTTGTTTGTTTTGTTGATTAGGTTCCACTTAGAGGTGAGATCATATGGTATTTGTATTTCACTGCCTGGCTTATTTTGCTTAGCATAATGCTCTCCAGTTCCATCCATGCTGTCACAAAGGGAAGGAGCTCCTTCTTTCTTTCTGCTGTGTAGTATTCCATCATGTAAATGTACCATAGTTTTTTGATCCATTCATTTACTGATGGGCACTTAAATTGCCTACAGCACTTGGCTATTGTAAATTGTGCTGCTATGAACATTGGGGTGCATAGGTTCTTATGGATTGGTGTTTCAGGGTTCTTAGGATATAATCCTAGCAGTGAAATTGCCAGGTAAAAAGGCAGTTCTGTTTTCTGTTTTCTGAGGAAATTCCATATTGTTTTCCACAGTGGCTTCATGAGTCTGCATTCCCACCAACGGTGCACTGGGGTTTCCTTTTCTCCACATCCTCTCCAACACTTGCTGTTTGTTGCTTAGTTTATGATGGCCATTCTTACTGGTATGAAGTGATATATCATTGTGGTTTTAATTTGCATCTCTGTGATGGCTAGTGATGCTGAGCATGTTTTCATATGTCTCTGGACCCTTTGTATGTCCTGCTTGGAGAAGTGTCTGTTCAAGTCCTTTGCCCATTTTTTAATTTTCTTTTTTGGTCTTCCTAGAGTGGAGTCTGTGAGTTCTTTATATATTTTGGAGATTAAACCCTTGTCTGAGGTATCATTGGCAAATATGTTTTCCCATATGGTTGGTTCTCTTCATTTTAATGCTGTTTACTTGTGCAGAAGCTTTTCATTTTGATGAGATCCCATTTATTTATTCTTTCCTTTATGTCCCTTGCTCTAGGGGACATATTGGTGAAAATATTGCTGTGCAGTGTGGAATATCTGAGATTTTCCTGCTTATGGTCTCCTGTAGCACTTTTATGGTGTCACGACTTACATTTAAGTCTTTTATCCACCTTGAATTTATTTTTGTGTATTTTTGTGTTTTGTGTTTGTGGTCAAGATTCATTTTTTTTTGCATGTAGCTGTCCAGATTCCCAAAACCATTTGTTGAAGAGGCTATTTTTATGCCATTTTATGCTTCTGCCCCCTTTGTCAAATATTAACTGACGATAGAGACTTAGGTTTATTTCTGGGCTCTCTATTTTGTCCCATGGGTCTGTGTGTCTGTTCTTATGCCAGTACCCGACCGTTTTGATTACTGTGGGCTTGTAATATAGTTTGATATCAGGTGTTGGGATCCTTCCTACTTTTTTCTTCTCTCTCAAAATTTCAGGAGCTATTCAGGGTTGTTTATGGTTCCTATAAATTTTTGAAATTTTAGCTCTATATCTGTGAAATATTCCATTGGTACTTTAATAGGTATCTTATTTCTTATTTTAGAGAAAGGGAAAGGGAGTGAGAGAGAAACATTGGTGTGAGAGCAGAACATTGATTGGTTGCCTTCTCTAGGCACCCCGACCAGTGACCAAACTGCAACACAGTCACTGTGCCCTGACTGGAATCAAACTGGTGACCTTTTGGTTTGTGGGATGATGCCCAACCAAGCCACACTGACTGGGGCATGGGTCATGTTTTCTTATCCATTCTGCTGTCCTATGTCTTTTGATTGGAATACTTCATACATTTACATTTAAGGTTATTACTTAAAGGCACTTATTTATTGCTCTTTTTATTCTTTAAGTCCATGCTTGTCTGTTTCTTCTTCTTCTTCTCACAGCATCTCCTTTAACATTTCTTGCAATGTTGGTTTGGTGGTAATGAACTCCTTGTTTTTTTTGTTTCGTTTTGTCTCAGACATGCTCTTTCTGGTTTTGTGTTTTTTTTTTCTTTCAATTTTAAATGACAGCCTTGCTGGATAGAATGATCTTTACTTTCTCATTTTAGCTATTCTGGTTAACACATGATGGTATTTCATCTTTATTTATTTTGACATTTTAATTATTAACATGCCTGAGCACACAGTTATATGTATTTATTAAAATTTCTTATATACTACCACCTGGCTGGCGTAGCTCAGTGGATTGAGCATGGGCTGTGAACCAAAGTGTTGCAGGTGCAATTCCCAGTCAGGGTACATGCCTGGGTTGCAGGTCATGACCCCCAGCAACCACACACTGATGTTCCTCTCTCTCTATCTCCCTCTCTTCCCTCTCTAAAAATAAAACAAATAAATAAAAATTTCTTATATACTGTTTTTAAGGGTTGGTTAATTTTGTTTGCATTTTCTACTGTGCTGTTAATCTTTCTAAATGATTTTGAGAAATTTTAAACAAATTCTTGATATAAATTCTTGTACTTTTTTCAGTTAAATGTGAAAATATCTTCTCCCTTTTAAAAAAGTTTCTTTTTAATTGATTTTAGAGAGAGAAGAAGAAGAAAGGGAGGAGAGAAATTGAGTTTGATTTGTTGGTCCACTTATTTATGCATTCATTAGTCATTTCTTATATGTACCCTGACTAGAGATAAAACCTGCAACTTGGCATATTAGGATAATGCTCTGAGGCAAAAACATTTTTTTTCTTAATAGATAAGCTTTGGATACCTGGATGGGTTTTAAGTAAAATAGAAAAAAAAGAGTCACTTAACATATTTGTATTATGTACACCTTTGCCTCTCATTTTTACATGTTATATAGAATGGGTCTAACTTGTGATCATATTAATGTATCTGTTGCCTTAAAACTTTTATTTGAAAATAACCTGAAACTTACAGAATATGTGATTTGATAGCTATCCATGTTCCCATTAGATTCACTTGTTAGCATTTATTGTTTTACCATTTGTCCTCCCTCTATATACACATACATTTTCTCGATCTTTTGAGAAAAAATGCATATATTATACATTTATACCCCTAAATACTTCAATGTACATTTCTCAATAATAATATTTTACATAACCATGATAGTTATAAACTTCAGTAAATTTAACATTGATGCAATACTTTTATCCACTCTACTGCTTGCATTATAATTTTGAAAAACTAAACCAATAGTGACCTTTATAGTATTTTCCTTCTCATATAGAATTCAGTCAAGGGTCATATTTGTATTTAGTTCTCATCTCTTTATTCTCTTTTCATGTGGGACAGGTACTCAGTCTTTGTCTTTTAACACATTACTTTTTTTTTATTAAAAAAAGTCATGAATAGCATTTATTATATTGGCATATTACACTGGTCTTGTTGCTGTTCCTTCACATTTAACTGGTTTTCTGTCTTCCCTCCTTCTTCCTACAGTCTGGCTACACAGTGCATCCTTGAACCATTAGCTCACAGCAACAATATGCTTATTCCACATTTGTAACACCATTCATTCACACAGTTGAAGTTCTAGTCCACAAACCCTTCCCTGCAGGAAGTTCAATACTTGTAGAAGAATCTGTTATAAAGCAGGCCTGCCAGAACAGTTACCTCTAGTAAGATGACAATGGAAAGTAGCAGTTTTTGGCTGTCACTTTTATGGACATTGACTGAAGAACCTTCTGACTTTTGATCAAGTTTTCACATGTGTTTACTATTCTATTCTTGGTATGTTCCAACTGGCCACGTTGTTCCCCAACTCTTCCATGATTTCTGAGCCAATCTGGCCAGCCTCTGTGGCCATCCAATGGGAATGCTAAGTACTCTGGGTGGCCCGGCTCAGGCTGTCAGTGCCTTGTAAAAGCAACACCCTTTGAGACAGTAGCTGAGTTATATGCTCATTCCCTACAGTGTATGTGCCAGAGTTCTCCAGGTGTGGCTGTCAAAGATGTGCTTCTCACATTCCAGTGGTGTTTGGCAAGGTCCTTTTGGTACGTTTGAAGCTTAGACATTACAGGGCTACAGAAAGATAGAGGTGCATAAGTGGTTCCTCTTCCATCTCTGCCAGCATTTCATTTGCTTCCTGTTACTTTTCATAAAAAAAAAAAAAAAGATCAATTTCTTCTCTTTTGTCTCTCCAGTCCCCATGAGCTGCTCTGGCACTCCTCATAGGTCTACATGGAGGCGCAGAAAATTTCCTGCAGTTTCTCAAATTGCTCAGAGGAGGTGGCCACCATGCAGGCTGCGCTTAAGCAGCATTGGCTGAGATGCGAGTCCCTGGGCTCACAGCTACCTTGCTCGTCAGCCATTGCCACAGCCTCATATGACATTAACATTTTTGAAGAATGCAGTCCTTTCGTTTCTAATAGTCCTCATTTTGGGGTTTGTTGAATGTTTCCTAGTGACTGAATTCTAGTTATGCATTCCCTAACATCACATTACGTTGTGTCTTTCTCATGGGATCAAATCTGAGGCACACAATGGCCACCTGACCCTTGTTCATTATGTTAAGTTTGATCATGCAATCAAGGTTTTCCCTATGTATTATTATTATATAATTATTTAAAAATTATTACATAATTATTTTTTCTTGACGATTGACAATTGTAACAAGCAATCTATGAAGATACTTTAATAATATGCACACACCCTGTTTCTCATCAAAATTTCCCCTTAGGTTTATCATCCATGGATGATTCTTGCCAGGATCTTTACTGTGATGGCCAGAAAATGGTAATTTTCCAGCATCATTTTTCCCAGTTTGCATCCAGTACTCTGCTGCTCTAAGCAAGGGCCCTCTATTCTTCCTTATTTATTTTCTTCTAATTATCAGTGTGAACTCATGCACTCTTTTTTTCAATGTTTTAGTAATTCATTACTGCCTTAATTGTTTTGGTGCTCAAATTGTCCTAGCTTTGGCCAGTTAAGTCTACTTCAAGCTGGTTCCTTTGCCTTTGTGACCTACTCTAACCATTTTTTGAGTACTATCTGATTTTCTGGAATGAGATGTTTCAGGCTCTTACTGCAACTGCAATTACCTGGAATTAGTCATTTCTCTGAGGAACCGTGGCTCCTTTTAGTGGAGAATGGTATTGGAAATCAAGATCTCAGCTTATTGCAACTCAAGCATTTGATTCTAGCCCCTTTCTGTAGATAGAGCTAGGGAAAACAAGTATGCATATACATGTACACATACAAATATGTGTTCACCTTTGCCATGTCAAGTGTAAAAGGGATATCTGTGACTGATGTCATATTATGCATTTGTGATCTTTACTCATCTGCTAAATTGTTTGTGTATAAGAGTTCTCAATCACATATGTCCTAGTTAATTACTTTGGCTAGCAAAGTGTTGTGATTAATATGAGTGGTTGAGAGACTATTTTGTAACAGTAGTGGCAAAAAAAATTGTGCATAAAAGAATTAATATAGCAAGCCTACAATTGCTATTTAGAAAGGCTTGCTGAGGAGGTTGAACATGGCATCTAAGAGCTTTGACTTTGGATGTTTCCCATTCCCAGAACTGATAGAGAGTGGTCACTGTGCCTAAACTGTTTGTACAATGTGGTTTTTGCTAAACACCTGCTTTCCTTCTGGAATTCTGCAGTTTGGGTACATTTTAGAGAGAAGATGCCTATGTGACCAGCATTTAATAAAAAGATGGATGAGTGCCTGTGATTTGTTTTGGTGTATAAAATTGTGAAGTGAATTATGTAAGGCAAGACACTCTAGATCTTTCCTTTCCTTCTAGCACAGTGGGAGCAATATTTGAGATGATGCTGCTTCACCAGCTTGGGTCCCTGAGCAACTATGAGAACCTTTCTGCCAATCCACAATAAACAGGTCACACAAATGAGCATCAAGAATTGGAACCCAGTGAGAGGGCCAAGGTAGATGACATTGTAGTGGTTTGCTAACTTCATAATCTTTCTCTAATCTTACTGCAGGGGAAAAAATTCACATACCACCTTCTGTTTCTCACATTTTTATCTCCTCTTAGGACTCCTACTACTTCAGAATATCTGGGCACTGATGTGGCCAAACTCCCCCACCATCAGGTAGACTTTAGAGGATTTCCCTCTCCTACTTTCACTTATGTCGACTACAGATGACAGAATGGGAATGAAACTGAGTTGCTACATATACCTGGCCCTAAATGTAAAGGAGATGGAAATTAAGGACTTAGAAACTAAAGAGGGGCTAAAATCCTCTTTTCCAGAAGGCTTCACAGATCTTGTTTCAATGTTTATGTTCATGTGCACATGAAACTTTGAAATGAAATCCCTGGGAATAAAGGGCAAAGTTCTTATTACCCTTTTGGGTTGCTATAAATCTGTGAGAAACTACAACTCCTGAAGATGGATGAATAAGTAATTCATGTTCAAATTATTTGTTTTCTCACTCTACTGTTTTCCAGGTCTATAGAAGGCATGCCTTCATTCTGTAAGATCTTAGTAAGTACAGTCTCCATCCCTTGACTAGGTAGGCATAAATTCTCAGGGTTGTTTTTTTTTTTCCAGCTCAGCACGTTTTCTCTTCACCCCTTCTTTTCTACCCTTCTCAGAGTACCCAATTCCCTTGGCCATAGTATTGGTTTAAAGATGGGTATGGGGTGCAAGTCGTTTAATCAGAATCCATCCTGCAACTCTCAATAGCACTATGAACAATGAAATAGTCTTTACTTTGGAATCAACAGTTGTCAGCATAACTCAAGTCAAAGCTGCCAGTGACTATCTCTGCCATTATGCCTGCCTGAAAATAAAAACAATTTGGAGGAAGAGTCAAGCTAGCAAGAGAATGATCTTGCGACATCTTTTGAACACCTAAATGCAGTCATATCTGAAACTTACGCTCTTTAATCATGGTAACCTTTTTGTTTAAGCTTGCCTGAAATGGGTTTTCACAAACTAAGAGTACTGGATACAACAAGTTTAAGTCACTACAATATGAGATACATGGATCATAAGATTGGGAATTGAGTCAACTATACATAAAATAATCATGGCTTTGGTATGGCAAAAGTAATGTTTAAGACAGCGGCTGCTCTGTATCACATTCGGAATATAACTATTGAGCAAAGACTCCTTGCCAACCTACAATGGACAGATAGCATAAGTTAGTGTTAAGAATTGGCACTCTGGTGAGAGATATATACTTTTTGTACATATATTGTACAATACCAGACGCATGACACTGAAGAATAAATTCTAACTCTGCAACATGCTTTACAAAGCATTTTCATTATCTCTTGTAATCCCCACAGAGACCCTGTTGTGTCAATGTTGTGAATATTTTCTTAGATTTTGGCCTTCTATCAGTTTATCACTGATTTTTGGAAAAGTTTTTTCTTTTTTTTTGAGTAATATGGGGAGATTGGATATTTTTATTTATGCTGTTTTGCCATTCAATTACAGTTGACATGATTATTTTATTTGCCCAGCAACCCTGGATTTCTTTTAGGGGTGGACTTTACCCTCCCTGGGGTTTTAAATGGAGGCAGGCCTGGTCAATGAGGACCCCAATTCAAGGCAGTAAATGGTTCAATGATCAGCATTACTCAAGCAAAGTTGGGAAGTAGTCTTAAGAGATTTTGCTGGAACTATTTACAAAGAAGTATTCTTGAGATTGCAAATATTAAGAACCATACTAACCTGCAACTGCCAGTAGAGGGATTTAACATCACTGGAGGAGACTGATGAAAATATAGCTAATACAGAGGAAACCACAGCAGAGATGGAGGTAACCAGTCCTTGATCTAGCATTGTCTGAGTGTCAGGCTTCACCCTTTAGGTTTCTCAGATATGTGAACTTCCTGACATGATGACAATCTGTTTACAGGTGAATGGACTGTACATTTTATGTATAGTCAACTCAATGTAAGGACAAATTATCTGGTTTATGGATGAACAGAGGTTAAAAAACAACAGGTTATAGTGTGAAAAATGTAAACAACAATTCAGTGAAAATATGTGATTATCTGATGACATTAACTGGAAGAAAGTACAAGGTAATCCATGTGTCACATTATACATATTACCACAGGATAACACAACTTGTGCCTTGCCAACAATACCTATGGTAAGGACAGCTCATTTGGCTTTGTATTCCAAGACTGTCCCGTTGAGGCTTAGAAAAGAATTGGGTAAGGAAAGGGAGAAGGCAGGGACGAAGAGCTTCCAACCTGAGTCCTGTTGTAACATATTTTTTTAAAAAGTGAAAACTTACCTGAGAAAATAAAACAATTATGACACTTTTAATAGATAATTGAACTAGTTAATTGCCAAGAATCTGAATGTTTGGTATTCTTATGTTACCACTTTGTACTTTTCAGTGATATGATATTGTTCTCCTGAAAGCCAGATATAATTTAAAATTTACTAGATCACTTTTTTACCCTATCTTGCCTAGCTTTAACTGTATGTTTTACATGAAGTTCATTCTTCCCTCCTTTCCTCCCCCACTATTTCCCCTAAGTGAGGGGTGCTGTACTTGGCCCAAGGACTCTTTCATAGAAATATCCTTCCTCTACTCTAACCTTCTCACAGATACACGGGTTGTAGAGGGTATTCCCCAATCTATGTCTCAAGAAGTTGTGAAGTTCATATGAATAATTAGAAATGTGATTGGTTTCCTGAATGATATGAGAGTATTTTCATGGTTGGTCTTTTTTTACCTCTTAAAATATGCTTAAATTAGGAGAACTTAAGAGCAATTTACAAAAGTTTCTGACAATAAATATGTAAATATCTTTATTGACAGTGGGCTAATATGAACAGTCAAATTTGGGTTATAGGTAACCAAAAACATTTGAAAAGCAGACTGCTAAAACTTCCAGGATTCATGTCAATGTACAAACCCATAGATTTAACACCAGGTATAAAAAGAATACTGAAATGTAAAGGGCCAGAGTTCTCAGTAAAACTAACAGCAAATCCTTTACCACCACTTAAACTATAATTAAATTACAAGAATGTTTGTGTTCCCCCAAAATTCAGGTTGAAACCTGATCCCAATGTGATGGTATTAGGAGGTGGGGCCTTTAAAAGGTGATTAGGTCACGATGGCAGAACTCTCATGAACAGGGTCAGTAACCTCATCAAAGAGGACACAAAGCTCCCTTGCCCTTTCAGGATGTGAGTATACAGTGAAAAGATGGCCATCTTTGAGGGGAACCATGAATCCCCTCATCAGACAATGAATCTGCTGGGGCCTTGATCTTAGACTTCCTACTCTCCAGAACTGTGATAATGTTGAATAAGCCACTCAGTCTAAGATATTTTGTTATAGCAGCCCAAATGAACTAAGATAACACTTCATTAAAATACGTGTGTATACATACATTAAGAGAGAGAGGGAGAGAAAAGGAAGGGGAAGGGGAGGGGAAAAGACTCTATATAATTTATTGTGTACCAGGTACTTTACTTGCATTGTCATATTTAGTCCTCACAACCACCATATGAGGGATGATTTATTCTCATTTTGCAGGTAAAAAACTGAAGCTCAGAAAATAAGTAGCCTTCCAAGGTCACAGACTTGCTAAACAGAGGTGGCAGTATTAAAACCCAGCTTTGAAAAGTCCATGCTGATGTTATTTTATTAGTCAAATTTTGGCCCCCAAATGATGCATTTACTGTCATTCAAGCATTTGGCACATTAAGAAATAGCAAGTACCTTAGGCTTTTCAGGATATATATATACTCTCTGCTGCAACTACTCATCTCCGTCATTCTAGTATAAAACAGCCAAACAACATGTAAGTGAATGTGTGGTTGAACTCCAATTAATCATTACTTACAGAAATAGCAGTAGACATACTTGGTCTACAGGTCCAGCCCACAGTTTGTTAATTCCTGCTTTAGACCATTATTGGTTAAGGTGATGAAAAGAGTTGAGCTCCCTTTCCTTTATTTTGTTCATCAGCCATTCTCCTACCCTGACCTCTCAGACCTTGAGCCTTCCCAACCATCTCTACCCCTTTCAATTTGTTTTTAAAAATTCTTTACAAAACCTTTTCCAAGTCCTTTCAGCCCCATTTCTTTCATACTGTTGGATTTCAATCATTGCTGAATTTATACTTGATCCATCCTTAATGATCTTGCTCTCCACTACCACCACTTTAAAACTTTATTCTACTTTTCTTCAATAATAGAACTAAAGTCTACAGAGAAGGAATTATAAGTCACAGGCATATCAAGAAAGGAGCAAAACATGGACTGGTGCTGAATGTTCATAAAAGGTAGAATTAGAAGAAGAAATCTATAACTACTGTTTCTCTCTACTTTTTCTATAATCTTTTCACATAATATGTATTAATAGAATAACAACAACAAAAAATCTTAACTTTTATATAATGTTTTGCTAAATATTTATCTGAACCTTTGCTTTTGTGTTCCCAATCACATTACTGGTCTTTGGTCACCCATTTAAGTATATCAATATATCATGTGGTTTCATGCCTTTTCAATCTTCTTTATGGCTCTGGGATATAGCAAAGACTAACTAACATACAGAGAGAACAAGAACAAAAAATGTGGGCATACATGAAGGTCAAAAATGGCAACTTCTTCACAGAGAGAAGCTGCTTATTGTCAAGTGAGTCACTATTTAACCTATCTGACAGGAAGATATTTCTCTCATTCCTTCAGTTCCTTTTCTATCTTATAGTTGCTTCAGTTATTTTTCTGGACTAGGATCCTAAATATGGTAACACATTAAACCCATCAACTTTCAGATCCTCAACATCCCAGTGACTTTTTCTCAAAGTGACAAATCATCGATTACAGAAAGCAGAATAATGTAAAGAAATGAAATCTCACTAATACTGTCATTATAGAAAACCAATGATTTATTCAATGAATGCCATGGATAAGAAAAGAGGGACTTGATCAAAACTATATTTAAGATTCTGACCCATACTACTTCAGGGTAACTTCCAAGCAAGTAGAAAATGAAGTTATACCCAGCAATTATCTAAATCTATGACCAGCATAACCCATGTAAATGTAATGTACAGCCAGCTATAAATACATTCTATTTCTGTTAATCAAATTAGAGAACAGCCTTTGTGGAGAGAGAGGAAATTCAAAGCATATTTCAACTTTTAACCTTTAACTTTCTATAGCTAATATTAAAGAAATGACACTGGAGAAATGAAAGTATCTGTAAATGTAGATTTCTACTTTGGATTCAAAGAGGAGCAACTCTGTATTTCTGATGATAAGGATATGAACCCTCTGCCTAACATACCCAATAAGAATTTCCTTGCAAAGTGAAAAGCTTTAACAGGGCTATAATGTGAAAAAGAGAGAAAGAAACTGGATTCCAGATTTATTATATTGCTACTCACTACTAAGGATTTCTTGAATTTCACAAAAGGGTATTGGGGAAGGGTTAGGGATCAAAACCTGAAATATCTGGAAAGTATCTTTCATAATTATCAAATCAATGGATATAAGGAACATTTTGTTTATGGCTCAAAAATACATACTATGCAAGTAAAACTAGATGCATACAAAATTGGTCCATAAGCAGCATTTTAAGGGTCACTTATAACTCCTATATTTAACACAGTGATAAAACCAACTTACATTTCTTCACATTTAGTAATTTTCAGGGTTGCTCTTCTGTATGAATTCTTTGATGTCTAATGAGGGATGAGCTACACTTAAAGCTTTTCCCACATTCATTACATCTATAGGGTTTCTCTCCAGTATGAGTTCTCTGATGTTGAATAAGAGCTGATGAATGAATAAAGGCTTTTCCACATTCATTACACTTGTATGGTTTCTTTCCAATATGAATTCTTTGATGCTTAGCAAAGTTTGAACTCCGGCTGAAGGTTTTCCCGCATTCATTACACTCATAAGGTTTCTCTCCAGTATGAATTCTTTGATGCTGAACAAGATGTGTGCTCTGACTAAAGGTTTTTCCACATTCACTACATTCATATGGCTTTTCTCCAGTATGAACTCTCTGATGTTTAGTAAGGGATGAGCAATGGCTAAAAGCTTTCCCACATTCCTGACATTTATAGGGTTTCTCCCCAGTATGAGTTCTTTGATGTTTGATGAGTGCTGATGAATGAATGAAAGCTTTGTCACATTCATTACATTCATAAGGCTTCACTCCAGTATGAATCAACTGATGCTGCACAAGATGGGTACTTCGATTAAATCCTTTCCCACATTCACTGCATTCATAAGGTCTCTCTCCAATGTGAATTCTCTGATGTATTGCAAGGGAGGAACTTTCTGTGAAGGCTTTCTTGCATTCACTGCATTCAAAGAGAATTCTAGTATGAGTTCTCTGATGTTTAGTTAAATTAGCTCTGTGGCTAAAAGATTTCCCACATTCACTGCAGCTATAGGGTTTCTCTCCAGTATGAACTCTCTGGTGTCGAATAAGCACTGAATGGTAAGTGAAGAGTTCACCACAGTCATTACATTTATGAGGTTTTTTCTCTTTATAGATTCTCTGCTTCTTCCTTAAGTTTGGTTTCTGCTTCAGTCTTTTTTCGAGCGTATGAAAGGCATAGGTTCCTTTTGGAACTCTGTCCTGATGGAGAAGGACAGATTTCTGACTAAAGTTTTTCCAATATATATGATGCTCATGAGCTCTTTCTTCAGGGAGTGAATTCATGTTAGTGAACATTTCTCTCAAGTGTCTCCCCTGATTTCCTTGCTGATTCTCTAACAAATTTTCACATTCAAGAGTTGTTTCCAAGTTGGTGTCATAGACACTATTCCCTGTCAGTCTGTCTATTATTGCAATTTGGCACGATTCTTCTTTGGAAAAATCTTGCTCTGAAGTTGAATCTTTGCTCTCAGGTCTACTTTCCAACTCTGAAAAAAACAGGAAATACATATTTCCTTCATTTCTGTGCTCAACAAAAAGGTGGTTGTGTAATAGGTAAGAGCTAATGAAGGTGAAAAGCATGCCTTCAATGAATAATTGGATTTGACTCATGAAATGATTCACAAAGAGGGATAAATGGAGGGAAATTAAGAGAAAATAAACAGACCATATCTAGGAAAGTGAATAGGGGGAGAAAAAAACAGAAATAAAGGAAGGATGCAGATAAAAAAATCTATCACTGGGTGAGCAGGAAATGAGCATACTAAAATACCACTGTAGTAATAAATATCCAGCCAGTTACCACCTTAGTATTGAAGACAACTATAAATTATAAACTTTCAGTCATCCAATCCTATTTATATCCAACTCTGCATTCCATTTCCAGTTTCATTTTCCCTAACAATGTTTTAATAATATGCCCCTGGTCAAAATCTCCTATGAGCTCCCAAAGACACAATGGTAAATATATGAGATTATATATGCACAAGATTATCTATTACTACACTAACTAGGGAAGCAAAAACTGGTAACATTATCAAATATCCTACTCTAGAGTGCTGATTAAATAAACAACGGTATATACATACAATGGAGTACCTTGTAACTTTTAAAAAATAAGAAAGATGTCTAACTGCTATAATCTTCAGGATACATTAAATTAAAAAACCCAGCAAACTTCAAATTAATGTGTATTGACTGCTACTTTTTGTGTGGAGAAAAAAGGGGAAATAGAAATATATAGACATATTTGGTTATATTTACCAAAACCAACACCACAAATAAAATATTAATAAAAATGGTTACCTATGTAGAAAGTAACAGAACAGAGGAGGGCAGGGATGGAGCTAGACTTCTTTAAATATATCCAATATAAATAAATTAGAATTTTTATATCCAATATAAAACTGTAAAGCTAAAACAATTTAACAAGTGTGGTTTAAAGGAATAAAGAGATCAATAAAACAGAACAGTGAATCTTTAGGTCAAGATGGCAGCGTAAGCTGACATGGCTAGCCTCTTCACACAACCACATCAAAATCAGAAGTAAAATATAGAACAACCATCACTCAGGAATGTCAGAAATCGAGCTGAATGGAAGTCTAACAACTATGGAGTTAAAGAAACCACATCCATCCAGACTGCCAGGAGGGGTGCATACATGGAACAGGCTGTTTACACATCCACATGTGGTAGATGAAAATTCAGGAGAGGTATCTCGGGAGTGAGGAATCCCAGCTCCACACCAGGCCCTTCAGCCCAGGGTTCCAGTGCCAGGAAGATAAGGGTCCACAATGTTTGGCTGCAAAAATCAATGGAGATTGAGTCGGTGAAAGAAACTGCTGGAGCCCTAAGCAGTTTCTCGTAAAGAACCGAGACACGGACTCACCTACTCAGATTCCCTCTGGGCTCTGGCAATGGAGTGGTGGGTTGAGTGCACCAGTGGTCTGCAGGGGGAGGCTGAGGTGTCTGGCATAAAGTCGACCAGAGGCCATTATCCCTTTTCTAGGCCCCACCCCCACCGGCAGACTGGTGCCACATCTAAGATTCCAACAACCTAGCTAACACTGATCCACCTCAGAGATCACCAGAGAATCCACCCCACCCAACTAATGGGTCCACCCAAGCTACTTTTCCATATGAATGGTCTTAGCTCCTAAATCCTACCAAATAAGCAATACCTGGCTTCAGTGAGCCCTAGCAGTAGCCAGATTAGAGTCACAGCCTGGTTTCACCTGGGCATCTCCAAGCCCAGCACAAGTAGCAGCCACCTCAGATTGCTTTACAGCTCTGGCAGGGTGCCCTGGACAAAACACAGGTGGGGGCTGACCTTGGCCTGTACCAGCTGGGAAACCCAAGGGCCAGTGTACCCAGTGGACAGCTACAGACTACATCAGAGCACCACCACTCTGACCCTACACAGCTGACGCCCCATGGAGGGTGGAGGTTGGTGGTTAGTGGTCACTGCCAGTTCTTGCAGCTCACTGGCTTGGGTAAATCCCTCCCACTGATCTGCCAACAGCAACCAAGGCTTAACTACAAGAGGGTGTACTCTTGTAAAGGGTGCACCCTGAGTACTCAGCTTGGACGATAGGGGAAGCTGTACCATGGGACCCTACAGGACATGTACTACTTTAGGCCACACTACCAAGACACAGGGTCAAAGCAGCTCTACCTATTACATAGAAACAAACACAAGGAGGCTACCAAAATGAGGAGACAAAGAAACATGGCCCAAATGAAAGAACAGAACAAAACTCTAGAAAAAGAGCTAAATGAAATGGAAATAAGCACTCTATCAGATGCAGAGTTCCAAATGCTGTTTATAAGGATGCTCAAGGAACTTAGTGAGGACCTTAGCAACATAAAAAAGATCCCAGTCAGAAGCAAAGGATATAAATTCAGAAATAAAGTCAAGTATACATAGGAATTAAGGACAATATAACGATGGTATTTTAGTCAGTGAACTAAAGATAATTTGTTTTTCCAATAAATGGAGCTATGACTGATTACACATTTAGGAAAAATTAAGTTAGATCTGTCCCTCATTCCATATAGCAAAATGATTCTATTCACTCATCTCTATACTATTCTATCCATTTATTCAGCAATTATCTATTGAATACCTACCATCTACTAGGCTCTATTCCGGGTACTGGGGAAAACACACACAGTCCCTATGCACATGAGAGAATTTAATCTAACATTCACAAATACATATAAAATTGTACCTGTAGTAAGTAGTAAGAAATAAACAAGTGATGCTATGAAAGAATGTAAGAATGGGAATCTAGAGGGATGAGGGAAGGCTTCCCTGAGGAAGTAAAAGTTTCACTTCAGCTGTGGTTCAAGGGAGTATTCTAGGTAATAGGTTTAAAAGCACTGACTTGAGTGCTTCTGGTAGAGGGAACAATATGTACAGAAGCCCTGAAGCGAGAGGAACATTCAAGAAAAGCACAGTTGTTGAGAGCATGGATTCTGGAATCAGAAGGCACAGATTTAATCTCAGCTCTGCCCCTTATTAGTTGTATATTTGGGACAAGTTATTTAACCTCTCTACTTCAGTTATCTGTAAGATGAGCAATAACACCAACCTAAATAAGCCATAAATGAGAATATTTATAAAGCATTTAAAACTGACACAGCGTAAGTGCTACACATAAAATATTCACATGAGGTTTGTATAAGTAGATAGAGAACTCAAAGTGTGGTCCATGGACCTCTAGGACTGTAAGTTAAACACTATTTTCTTTTTTTATTATTATTATTTTTACCAGAGGACATGATTATTGATTTCAGAGAGAGGAAAAGGGAGGGAGAAAGAGAGGAAAGGAACATAGGTGTGAGAGAGAAACATCAACTGGTTGCCCTGTTTGTACCCCCCAACCAGGGATACCAGCAACATAAGCATGTGCCCTGACCGGGAATCAAAAACCATGACCCTTTGGTTTGCAGGATGATGCCCAATCAACTAAGCCACACTGGCCAGGGTCAAAACTATTTTCAAAATAATATTTAAATGTTACCTTTTTCATTGTCATTACATTTGCACTGATGTTACAAAAGTAATCGTAGTAAAATTGCTCATGACTTAGCATGATTCAGGACAATGCCACCAAACTTATTAGCAGTTATTGTATTCTTCCCACTACGTACTCTTAGTTTAAAAAGAAAAGCCAGTTTCACTTAAAAATGTCTGAGTAAACATTATTAATTTTATTAAACTTCAAACCTTGAGTATATTCCTTTTTAATGTTCTGGACATTCATAAAACAATTCTACCCATATCACAGTATGATGGTGGTTTTGAAGATAACCACTCATGAGATAGTCTGAGTTGTAAGCTGAATTAACCACTTTCTTCATGCATTGCAATTTTTCTTGAAAGAATGACTAATGGACAAATTATGTTATTCACGTTGGACATTTGCCATATATTTTCTTGAAAATGAAAAGTGAGCCTGTCACTTCAAGAAAAACGACTGACAGTATTTCATAAAAGTTGAGCTTTTGGGAAAAAATTAGAATTTTGCAAAACCTAACTACCATCAATAGTATGATAGCTATTCCAGGGCCCAATTGCTGGTCTTCCTAATACTTAATGACTTTTCTGACAAAGTCAGTGGTGATATTAAAAATTGTTATTTTTAATGTTGTGTAATATAATGTATCCATTTTGGAAGATCTGCATAACTCAGTGAACTACTATTTTCCAAACTACTTAATAGATTTTAATTTAAGGCTATGAAAAACTCATGGATTTGCTTTTGGCTACCACAGTTATTTAATCTTTAAGAAACTACCACTTGCCCAGTTTTGCCCAGAACACCTACAAGTGCAGGAAGAGTCTACAAAATACTCCCCCTTTTCCAACTATTTTTTGGTGTGAGGCTGGATTTATTTCATACACATCAACCAGAACAATATATCATAACAAACTGCATTCAGAAACAAATGTGACAATACACTTGTCTTCTATTAAGCCATAAAGAGACTTGTAATAATGTAAAACAATGCAGTTCTCTTCAATAGCATCTTTTTATTATAGAAGATGCTGTTTTATAACAACTGTTGTCAGTATTAACATGTAATGGATTTATAACGAGTATTTAAAAATGAATTATCTAATGGCTTAAAATAATTCTCAGTTTTAATTTCTAAGACAGTTAAGTATTGTTAGATCTAACTCCCATGAACAAAAGCCCATTAGGGTCCTCAATAATTTTTGGAGTTAAATTAGGTCCTATGATGTCAAAACTTTGAAGAACCACTAAGACAGAGTACAAAAACAGGGGGAGGATAGGTATAAGATAAGGTTGGAATAATTAAGTAAAAGATTTTTCAAGATATTGAACATATCAGAGATGTTGGCTGTTATCTTAAGAGCAATGGGAAGCCATTGAAATGGCTTTTAAGAAATGGTGTTTAAGAAAAAAGGTACTATCATTAGGTCTGTATTTTGAAAACATCACTGTAATGATATAAAGAATAAAGTACATGGAGGCAAAGGTGGAATCAGGGAGATTATCACTGTCGTCCAGGTAAACAAAAGGGAGATGGAGGCATGTTAACAACAAAGAAATAGAATTAGACAAATACAATGAAGAACTGGGTAAAGGAGAGGGAAGTGTAAAGACTGTTCATACATTTATGGCTTGTAAAATTTGATAAGACAGTGAATGTCATTAAGACAATTATCGGCAAAAAGATCCTACTGGGCAAGGAAAATGTGGGTATATATCAGGCATTCAGTTTTAAATATGCTTCAGTTTTAAAGTGTCTTTGGTATAAGCAAATGGAGCCATCAAATAGTTGCATAAATGTTCAGAATAGGAGCCCCAAGAGAAGTCTAGGATAGAAATACAAATTTGGGATTCATCTCGATAAGAGATAATAATTTGGCTATGGAAGTAGATGAGACTGCTGAAAAAGAAAGCCAAGGCTGCAAAAGGTGACTAGCTGGATAAATCTGGCCCTCAGACATGTTTAGCCCACATTGTTATACAAATTTTTGAGATTAGTTGCCAACAGTTAAAAATAGAAAGATTTCATATAAACATTCAAATTTTGGGTTTCTCTTGGAAAAGACCTAAAAAACTAGATGCATACTGAATGAGAACCAATTAGAGCACAGACTGGAAACTACAGCCCACTGCCTATTTTTCTAAATAAAGTTTTATTGGAACAAACCCATACCCATTCATTTACAAACTGTCTATGATTGTTTTCATCCTACCATGGCATATTGAATGGTTGCAGCAGATAACATATGTCCCACAAAGCCTAAATTATTTACCATATAGCTGTTTACATAAAAAGTTAGCCAGCTCTTGAGGTAAAGCTAATGGAGTGATGGCTACCCCTTTCAGTTGAGCCATATGCTCCTCCAGTTTGCTTGCTTCACTCAATTATATTACCTTGGCCCATGCAGGCACTCAGGTTTACAATCCTAGGTTATAGAGGGAAGGGAGATTCAAACCAAACATTGAGCAACCCAAACTTAATTGTTCAGAATAGAAAAGCTAAGAAGATACAGTCAGAAAAGTAAGAGGCAATTCCAAATGGATTAAAGATTTAAAGAAAAAATTAAAAGACAAATATACTAGAAGAGAAGAAAAGCGAGTATTTCTATAATCTTGGAGTGTTTCTAAAAACGAATCAAGACAGAAAATAAAAGATTGTACAACACAAAACTAAAAGGCAAAAACTAGAAAAATATCTGTAACATAACAAAGAATAAATACCTCATAATATGGAGAGTTCTTATATATTACTAAGACAATGGCAATACCTTCCACAAAAAAAAAAGGATAATGGAGGTTAGTAGGCAAATAACAAAAATGAACAGGCCTACAGGGCAAACAGACATACCCACCTCACAGGGAAGATTTTAAAACTCTCTCTATATTCAATAAAAGAAAATTAAGGTAAGATTTTCTTTGATATACATACTATAAAGTATAATAATTAAAACAGTACATTTTTGGAACAGACAGACAAGTATACCAGACAGCCTAGAAACAGACACAAGTTTATATGGGACCTAAATTTAGCACAGAATTAGCATTACAAATCAGTGATAAGAGATAAAATTTTAAAATAAATAATGCTGGACTATTGGCTGTAAGCATGAAAAAAAGATAAAATTTGTTCCCTATGACACTACATATAGAAAAAAAATTACCTGTTAAACAAAACTTGAACATTTTAGAATAAAGTACAGATTACCTTCAACACTGGAATAAGGAAGATAATTCACAAAGAGCACAAAGTATTAAAAATTGATAAATTTGCTAACATTAAAAAATTTAAATTCTGTATGCATAAGATACAATAAAATAAAAAACCCACGGAATAAAGAACCATTTTTTTCTCACTGATTTATAGTGGTACTTCTGTCATTTATCAGCACCTAAAATATAAAGAACCCAACAAATCAAAAAAATATAAATGGCCCAATTTAAGAAAACAGGCAAAGGATATCAAAAGATAACTTACAAAGAAACCAAAATAGTTAATACCCATATGAAATACTCAAATTCCCTCATAACCAGAGACACATAATTAAAAAGTATGAAATATATAACATCCATTGGACTGGTAGGTGGGGTGGAGATGTGGACAGAGATGTGGATACGTGGGATGGGCTGGTCCCACACCCATGTGTAGCAAATAAAAATCGGGAGGGATATCTTGGGAGCAAGGGGTTCCAGCTCCACACAAGGACCCCAGCACAGGGTTCCAGTTCTTGGAAGATAAATCAGTGGCTTCTGGCTATAAAAACCAATGGAGATAGAGTCAGTGGAAGAAACTTTTGGATTCCAGGGCAATTTCTATTAAAAGGACCACAAAGAGACTTACTTAGACTCACTCCCGCTCAGCTCCATCATTAGGACAGCAGCTTGAAAGGCAGCACTGGACCTGGCTCGCATAGCTCAGTGGATTGAGCGTGGGCTGCGAACCAAAGTGTCGCAGGTTCGATTCCCAGTCAGGGTACATGCCTGGGTTGCAGGCCATGACCCCCAGCAACCGCACATTGATGTTTCTCTCTCTCTTTCTCCCTCCCTTCCCTCTCTAAAAATAAGTAAATAAAATCTTAAAAAAAAAAAAAAAGAAAGAAAGGCAGCAGTGGAATGCAGGAAGGAACTGGCATCAAGGTGAGAGCTGGGGAACAGCTTTCTCCAAGACAGAATTGCTGGCAGAGGCCATTGCTCCTCTTCTGATCCCTCCTCCCACAGAGCCACAGAGCACATATCTGAGACTCCATCAACCTGGCTCACACTGCTTGCCTCACCTTGGTTATTCCCTAAGACTCCATCCCACCCAACTTATAGGCCTACCGAAGTGGTTAACAGTGGCTTTTCCTTATGAATGACTTGCCTTGATTCATGCTTCTGATCTTCCCAAATCCTCTCAAACAAGCAGCAGCTGGCCTCAGCAAGCACCCACACCTTGCTAAGAAGCCCCAGGTCCCGCACTAGCAGCAGCTGGCCTCGGTTGGTATTTGTCCTCGCTAGGACACCTTCAAGCACAGCATAAGAAGCACCAGTTGCAGACTGCTTTATAGCTTGTGTCAAGTAGCCCCAGATGGAATACAAGCGGCCACCAGAGCCCCACTGAAGTAGGTCTGGCTCTGTGGAGTGGGTGCCTGCATAGTTGATCCTCCATGGTGGTTGGAGGTTGGTGGTCAGTGGTCACGGCCAGTCCTTGCAGCTGACTGGCCTGGCTAAATCCCTCCCATTGACCTGCCAACAGCAATCAAAGCTCAACTACAAGCTGAGCCCACACAGAGGGCACAGCTTGAGTACCCAGCTTGGATGATAGGGGAGGCTGTGCCACTGGACACCATAGGACACCTATTACATTAGGCCACAGTACCAAGACAAGGAGTCACCACAGCTCTACCTAATACTAGAAACAAACACAGGACAGGCTGCCAAAATGAGGAGGCAAAGAAACATGGCCAAAATACAAGAATGGAACAAAACTGCAGAATAAGAACTAAACATAATGAAGATAAGCAATCCATCAGATGCAGAGTTCAAAACACTAGTTACAAGGATGCACTTACAACTTAGTGAGGACCTCAACAGCATAAAAAAGATCCAGTCAGAAACAAAGGCTACACTAATTGAAATAAAGAACAATTTATAGGAAATCAACAGTACAGTGGATGAAGCCAAGGATCAAATCAATGATTTGGAACACAAGGAAGCAAAAAACAACCGACCAGGAATGGCAAGAAGAAAAAAAGAATAAAAAAAAAATGAGTATAGTATAAGGAGCCGCTGGGATAACCTGAAGCACACCAACATTCACCTCATAGGGGTGCCATAAGTAGAAGAGAGACAATAAGAAATTGGAAACCTATTTGAAAAAATAAGGAAAAACTTCCTTAACTTGGTGAAGGATATAGACATACAAGTCCAGGAGGTACGCAGAGTCCCAAACAAGATGGATGCAAAGAGGATCACACCAAGACACATAATCAAAATGCCAAAGGTTAAAGAGAAAATCTTAAAAGCAGCAAGAGAAAAGCAGGGAGTTTCCATAAGACTATCAGCTGATTTCTCAAAAGAAACTTTGCAGGCTAACAGGAATTGGCAAGAAATGTTCAAAGTGATGAAAACCAAGATCTTACAACCTAGAATACTCTATCCAGCAAAGCTATCATTTAGAAAAGAGCTTCCCAGACAAAAAAAAAAAAGCTGAAGGAGTTCATCATCACCAAACCATCATTACCTAAAATGATAAAGGGACTTATTTAAGAACAAGAAGATAAACTTAGAAAAATAAAATGGCAATAAATACATCTCTATCAACAATGGGACCTAAAAAACAAACTAAGCAAGCAGAACAGAAACAGAATCACAGATTCAGAGAATGATTTGTTGGCTGCACATAGGAGGGGGTATTGGAAGAAGTGAAAAGGTGAAGGGATTAAGAGGCACAATTTAGGATTTCTGGCCAAGGTGGAGGCGTAGGTAGACACATTGTGCCTCCTTGCACAACCAAAATAAGGACAACAAAAATTTAGAAACAAAAATAAATAAATAAACAAACAACAACAACAAAAACAACCAGTACTGACAGAAAATTGAACTGTATGGAATCTGACAACCAAGGAGTTAAAGTAGACACATTCATCCAGACCTGTAGGAGGGGCAGAGTCAGGTAGCTGGGTGGGGAGGGGTCGAGGCAAAAAAAAAAGCGGTGGCTGGTGGACCCAGGCACACAAGGTGGCAGCCGGTGGACCCAGCAAGGCAGCGGATTGTGGAGGGCGGATTGTGGCGGATTGTGCAGTACGCAAGGTGGCTAGAAAATTGGGTGGTCCCACATTTGTGCACAGATAAACCAGGTAAAACTGGGGAGTGAGACAGGCCCCACAACTCAGGGTTCGAGCATGGGGAAATATAGTCTCAAAACACCAGTTGAAAACACCTGTGGGGGTTGAGGCGCAGGGATAGACTCCCAGACTCACAGGATAGCTCGTTGGAGAGACCCATGGAGTCCTAGAATGTACACAAACCCACCCAACAGGGAATCAGCACTAGAAGGGCCAGTTTGCTTGGGAGAAGCGGCAGAAGTGACTGAAATCTGGCAGAGAGCTGAGCAAGCACCATTGTTCCCTCTCGGACCCCTCCCCCACATACAGCATCACAGCACAGTGACTGGGTTGACCCACCAGGGTGAACACCTAAGGCTCTGCCCCTCACTACATAAAAGGCATATCGATACAAAAAAAAATGGCCCAAATGAAAGAACAGATCAAAGCTCCAGAAAAAAATACAACTAAGCAACGAAGAGATAGCCAACCTATCAGATGTACAGTTCAAAGCACTGGTGATTAGGATGCTCACAGAACTGGTTAAATTTGGTTGCAAATTAGACTAAAAAATGAAGGCCACACTAAGTGAAATGAAGGAAAACATACAGGGAACCAACAGTGATGGGATGGAAACTGAGATTCAAATCAATGGAGTGGACCAGAAGGAAGAAACAACCAACCAACCAACCAGAAAAGAATGAAGAAACAAGAATTCAAAAAAATGAGGAGAGGCTTAGGAACCTCCAGGACAACTTTAAATGTTCCAACATCCGAATTATAGGGGTGCCAGAAGAAGAAGAGGAAGAGCAACAAGTGGAAAAGTTATTTGAACAAATAATAAAGGAGAACTTCCCCAATCTGGCAAAGGAAATAGACTTTCAGGAAGTCCAGGAAGCTAAGAGTCCCAAAGAAGTTGGACCCAAGGAGGAACACACCAAGGTACATCATAATTATGTTAGCCAAGATAAAAACGAAGGAGAGAATCCTAGAAGCAGCAAGAGAAAAGGAGACAGTTGCCTACAAAGGAGTTCCCATCAGACTGTCAGCTGTTTTCTCAAAAGAGACCTTGCAGGCAAGAAGGGGCTGGAAAGAAGTATTCCAAGTCATGAAAGGCAAGTACCTACATCCAAGATTGCTCTATCCAGCAAAACTTCCATTTAGAATGGAAGGGCAGATAAAGTGCTTCTCAGAGAAGGTCACGTTAAAGGAGTTTATCATTACCGAGCTCTTATTATATGAAATGTTAAAGTGATTTATTAAGAAAAAGAAGATAAAAAAATATGAACAATAAAATGACAACTCACAATTGTTAACAACCACACCTAAAACAAAAACAAAAATAAACTAAGCAAACTACTAGAACAGGAACAGAACCACAGAAATGGAGATTCCATGGAGGGTTAGCAACAGGGAAGTGGGAGGAGAGAGGGGAAAAAAATACAGAGAATAAGTAGCATAGATGATAGGTAGAAAATAGAAAGGGGGAGGGTAAGAATAGTATGAGAAATGTAGAAGCTAAAGAACTTATGACACATGGACATTAACTAAACTGGGGGGAATGTGGGTGGGAAAGGGTGTGCAGGGTGGAGGGGAGTGAAGGGGGAAAATGGGACAACTGTAATAGCATAACCAATAAAATATATTTTAAAAAGAAGCACAATTTAGTTACAGAACAGTCATAGGGTTGTAAAGTACAGTATAGAAAACAGAAAAGCTGAAGAACTTATATGCATAACCCACGGACATGAACAAAGGTGTGGGGATTGCCTGAGGGACTGGGGGTGCTGGGTGGAGGGGGGCAAAGGGGGAAAATCTGGGACAACTGTAATGGCATAATCAATAAAATATAATTAAAAATATGATATATCATTTCATATCTATGAGACTGACAAAAATTACTAAATCTAATAGTGCCAACTATTGGCCAGAATGGTGGTGGAACACTGGCAGTTTCTAATAAAGCTAAACGCATGATACATTAAGACCTAGCTATTCTTATTCTGTTATCCATCTTAAACCAACTCTTAAGATGAACATAAGGAGTCAATAGAAGGACAATCACTGCAATTCTCTTATTGATGGCAAAAAACTAAAATTAAACTGTTCAGTTTATTCACACAATGGACTTGTTCCATAGTAGTTAAAATGAATAAACACAATTCATATGTATTAACACAGATTAATATCAAATACAATGTGAAATTTAAAAACTGAATTATTAAAGTATAATGTACTATATATACATTTTCGTACATATGTATATGTGTATATATACATACATACACACACACAAACATTAGGATGTTTTATACCAACTGTACAAATTGACTATGTCTAGGAGAAAAATAATAAAAGAAGTTCAACTAAACCTGTAATGTTTCTTATTTCATAAAGAGTAAAAGATACCACACACCTATAAGAATGGCTAAAATTAAGAAGGCAGACAATATTAAGTGCAGATAAGGATGCAGAGCAGCTAGAACTCACATAATCTGCTAGTGGAAATGTAATTGGTATAATTATTTTGGAAACCTTATGACAGTATGTACCAAAAGTGAACAAGGACCTACCCTCTGACCCAACAATTCTACCTAATGTATATATCCAACAGAAATGCATATATGTGTTTTTTAAAAGACAGAACAAACATAGCAGCACTACTCATATAAGTAAAAACTGGAACTACCCAAATAACCATCTTAGGGGAACAGGTAAACTAGTATAATGACATAATGAAAGACTGTAAAACAATGAGAATGAATGAGCTGCAACTAAATGTAACAACATGAATGTATCTCATAGTAATCTTCAGTGAAGGAAGCCAGGCACAAGAATACATACAATATGATTCTGTTTACATAAAGTTCAAGAACAGTTAAAACTAATCTGAGGTATTAGAAATTAGGATAAGGTTACTCTAAGAAAAAAGGTGACTTAAAGAGGGCATAAGGGTGCTTCTAGGGGTGCTGGTAAGGTTGTTTCTTGATTTGGGTGCTAGTTACACAAATGTATTCAATTTGTGAAAATTCATAGACCTCTACAGTTATAACTTTATTTATTTTATATTGAAAAAAAGAAGAAAAAGAGGCAAATGAAGCAAAATATTAGCATGTATTTAATGTAAAACATATGTATATATTTTTTCTTGACTTTTGTATATATTTAAATTGCTATGAAATTTAAAATATTTTAAAAGTAAAAGCATGTAGGCACTTCTAATAGTCTTACTTAAGCACTGAAAAGTGACAGTTTTTCACTGTCCTGAGGGGCTTTTATTTCTAAAGATTCCCATATACCTAACTCACCTGAATAGCTGCTTTTGGGTACTTTTTTCTCAAGCATCAATGGGTCCTTTCCACTCTCCAAATTGTAGTTCTCAGGCTTGGAAACTGGAAGCCCTGCTCATCAAAAGTTAAAAGAAAGAGAGAAAGAAGTGGGACTTAGTTTTTGTGGTGGGCACAATCATCTATCCTAGAGCATAAAACCCCTGATATGCAAAGAGGACAGAGGATTACAGGAAGACATGCAGTGAAAGAAGATGGACCTCTCCACGAAGCTTAAAATATCTGCAGCAGAAGTCTGTTTTTGCCTGTCAAAAAGAAGAGAATTTATCTTTCTTTACTGAGGAAGTTCCAGGGAGACACTGCAGATCAATCCCTAGCTTAGGGAAGAAGCTGGAGAAAACAGGACCTCAGTGGCAGCACCACAAAGTTGTGACTGTGGTGACTAGAACTGTCTTCTGCTTTTTCCTCCTTCCTTCTTTAGTTACTAGAACTTCCCATGCCCATACAAACACACCCATACACATCTGCACATGTGTGCACACACATGCAGGTGGTCACAGGGTCCAAACTGGCCAGAGTACCCTATTTCCCTGGCTCTAGTGGTTGTGTTTCACTGATCAACATGTGACCCTATCTGCAGAAACTCCCAGGACAGAAACACTACCTTTTTTTCCTTAGTTTTCTAACTGGAAGGAGAATGTAAGCATAGAGCTGCCAGTGGCCATCTCTGCCACATGGGGCGGTCCTAGGAATAAAACCAATTCAGGGCAAAGTCAAACCATGTGATTAAAATAAATAAATTCCTGATAATATATATGATTCCCTGAATGAAGATTTTGTTCCCCCTGAGAAACAGAATCTAGCATCTACCTAGACCCATCTCTCTTAATTAGCAGAAGCCTTCACTGCCAGGGGCTGGACTGCCAAACTGCTACCTGGGCACAGTGGCAGAAACCCAGGGCAGCTGGGAGAAGGGAATGGAAAAATAAAAGAAGTATTTACCCCTGTGGGAAGGGTAGGAATACACACTAAGCCCAGCATTATGACTGAAGGAAGAAAGAAATATTTATAAAGTCCACACCTTCTAATCTAGATTCACAATGCTCAGCTAAGAGAGAGCTTAATCAGATAAAAAAACACTCCATTTTTTCCCACCTCCCATCAACATACTAACAGATTAACTCTTTTGTGGAAAGATAAGTAAATAACCAAATTAACTTCATAAAACCACATTTTGAAGGCATAAATGGGCAGTAACTGTTGGGCTACAGTGCTTGACAGAAGCAAACATATATAGTATTCACATTCACCTTGATATTTCCAAATCATGGTGTAGACAGTACAGTTCAAGTAAAAAGCAACAGTCTTACTGCTGCAGGGAGAGACTGCAATGTAGTTCTATCAAATGACTGTGATTTAAGAAACACAGCCAACACAGGAAGTACCTACAGAGAAAGACCACTAAAATCTATATGCAAATACCATTTAATTTTTTTGAGTCCTGAGCTGTACATACAAAAATCACAACTTTACGTTAGCCAGTAGAACACAACAGTTAGGGGGATAAAATGCTAAAGAGAGAATTTAGAAACTAGATTTCTAGAAACCGAGGTTGTACTTTATTCCATATCAATATAAACTGCTAATGTGGGCTTTTAGTTGAAAACCCGTAAAGTTGAACAAAATTTCTAAGAAGAGAAATACCTTAAAAGTAATTTCCCCTCCCTAGGGCTAAGCACTGTACCTTAGAAATAAGGGGAACGCTGAAACAGAACCATCTCAACAACAATCAGGTAGGATCAAGGCCAGCAACTGTTACTCAATTCCAGAAGCTAGTCGGGAAAAAGCTTATCTTTCTTTAAAAATAGATAAATTTATTTAACTTACAATAAAGAGTTTTTTTTAAAAATCAGTGAAAAGAAAGATTTTTCCCTCCTTGAGCTAATGTGAATTAGGTTTCTGTCACTTGAATCCAAAGAATCCTAATACAAAACAAGCATAGTCAGTTCACCAAGAACCTAGTACAGCAATAGATTTTCTCTGGGGCCAAGGGATGAACATTTATGACTCCTGAACAGAAAAGTAAAGACTCTGTTATTTTACTTCCAATAAAGTAGTATGTCCCCATTAGCAGACTGCAGAGTCACAGAAAAAAACCCATCCTTACACAGTGAGACCAGGTTCCTATAGTTCTCCAGCATGACATTCCTTTGTGCAGGATCCAGCTTCCCCCACTCCTCTGGGGTAAAGTCCATGGCCACATCCTTGAATGTCATGGATGCCTACAACACAAAACATACTTTCATTCACCATCTTTCACTCAGCATCCCTTTCACGCCCCCTTCCTTCCCCGTTGCTGGTGGCCCTGGAGCAGAGGGATTGAATACATTCAAAAGTAAAACAACAAGTTTTCTAACAGTATTCAGATTCTAAATATTCTCTATAAAGTCACTGGCTATCAGTTATGTGCCAGGCATGCTGTGGTTCTCAATATGAGAACCAAAAGAAATACAACTATAGTTTTTCCACTAGACACTATAATATTTCTGGGGAATAAAGAGTTAAAACATGAACCAATGACTCAACAATATAGTTTGGTAAAGTAAACAAAATACAGAGAGGAGGAAAAAAGACATGTCTGTATACCTTTCCTTGTGAATCCTCACTAAAAACTTGTAGAATCAATGTAACTAATCAGAAGATGAATTGCAGTACAAGTGCTGTCAATGGAGAAGTCATGGAATGAAAAGACTGACACTGAGCACCACATCCAATTATGCATGGAATGAATTCAAGGCCAAAAACATTAACTGAAAAATGATGACAACAAATTGATTAAGGGGACAGGTAACACTCACACATGTTTATGTGTAAATATCATAGAATTAAGTTTACATAAGACAGAAAAAATACAAAACTGTAAGGAGGCAGATACATATAAATATTACATGCCTTTTAAAATAAAACCACAGAGAATGGGAATAATATTCTAAGGTTGTTGAAATGAATATATATGAAATGTTATAACTGGATAGAAAACACCTATTTAAAAATTCATGAAGCATTTGCAAAAGTAACAAAGTAAATTTAAACTGATAAGAACAGATACTACACTTGATCTTAGCCAAAAGGCCGAGAAGCGATACAAAGTAAATTTAAATAAATCCCAAAATATAATCAGAACAAAGCAATAACTGATTATTTAAAACACATCAGAATATCAAAATAATAAAATAAAATGCAAAACCAATGACAAACTGCTAAAACCGTACTCATAGGTAGTATTACAGCTTTAAACACTTCCATTTCATTAAAAAATAATGTAAATAAATGAACAAAGCATACAAGTCAAGTTAGAAAAAAACAAACAACTAAGGAAAAAAGAAAGAATTACAGGATAAAATCAGAAATTGAAGGAGGGACAAGAAAAATAGCACTATATCAATGCTAATTTCCTAATTTTGGAAAATAAGAATAAAGCAAGGTAAAATGTTAACTTTTAGAGAATATGAATGGAGAGTATATAAGAAATCTTTTTAAGATTTATAACATCCTTTAAGCCTTAAATTATTTCAAAAACAGTTTCCAAAAAAGGAAATAATCTGAAACTTAAAAAACATACAATAATCATCCATGGAAAATAAAATGTAAATTACTAAGTAGCCACTAAGTGGGCAAGAAATTTTGAGGAAAAATGACTGTGATCTTACAATCTGCACATCTACAACTAAACTGACACTCAACAGAAATTTGACCACTAGAAGAAAAAAATCAGAAAAATGCAAACGATTGCACAAAAGGCAGAGAAAATACAAAGAAAGAAAGCATAGTAAACAGAATTATAAAAATCACATGACAAGAAAAATTTGAAACATACAAGGAATCATATTAATGTGAATGAGTTAGTTTCCCTTTAAAAACTGGAAAAAAAGCCAAATTCTGTTTACACAAAGACACTCTTAAAAATACCCCAAAATTGGTGACAGGGTGTGGGAGAAATTAAAGGAAATATCACATGTCTGAATACAGTAGTGCAAGTTCAACAAAAGCATATGGAACAATATGCATCAAACTGTTATCCTCAGGGAAAGGCAGGGGAGTAATATTACTTTCATACTTATCTATGTCTATGCTGTTCACTTGGTTATAATAACCAAAAATTAAAACTTTAATATTTTAAGAAGTCAACAAAAATAGTCCAGGAAAATCTAATAAGGTAGTTGTAATATTAGCATAACACCAAATCTAATGCAATGCAAAAAAGACAAAGAAAATTTTTAAAAATTTCCATAAAAGGTTTTAACCTACCCTGAGGTTCTAACGGTGTTGAATCCAGTATCAAAGTGTCCTCTGGTACTTGTATTCTGCTGCCATGCCTGGCCAGTGTAGTTCAGATAATATTAATTCCATCTCTGACTCATGGGTGGTGTGTGTGTTTCTATCTGTGTGTGCAGGTATATTCCATAGGTCTGCCCAGTTAGAGAAATACACTTAGATCTGGACAATAACCAGCCCAAGAATGGCCTAATACCCATTAAAGAGTTAATCCCTGGACTTTTGCTGGAATGATTAGGAGGGAAGCTGGCTTTTGTCTCTGATCTTCAATGTGGGAAGGTGGAAGCCTAGATTTGGTAAGGGCCAGTGCTAGGAGAAAAACCTACTTAAGAGGAAAACCCATAGAGAGAAAAGAAAAGGTCAGTGAAATCGGGAAAATAGGTTCTGTTACTACTGAGAACTACTTCCAGTGAGACCTGGATTTTTCAGTCATGTTAGTCAATAAACACCTTTCTTTGCTTACATCAGTTTAAACTGAGCTTTTATCAGCTGCAACTTAAGCTTCTTGACTAATACAGTCTTCAATACTAATGTAAAGCAGCTAAGAAACATGAAGACAAGCAAGTATATAAGGATCCTGAGAAGTCAATTTTACAAATGGTACCAATGTTCAATGTGTATTTTTTACACTTGGGATCACAGTAGCAAAGAAAAAGGCTAATTCAGGAATCTTTGGGTTGTAGCATGCCATACACATCATGAAGAATCCTTTCCTCTTACCCAACTTCTTTTAATAAAAATTTCAAACGTATAAATAGTTAAATGAAATGAATAATATATTAATCACCCATATAGTACAACCAGAACTTAAATTAAAAATTCTTAATATTTGTTCTTGTAGGACAGATTGGAAAGTAAGTTGCTTCAATTCTAAACTTCAGCATTCATCATCTTGAAGAGCTGGATTTTAACTATTTAAATTAAGCCTTCCATAGGCTTTCCTTTTTAAGCACTCCTTTGAACTTTTGAGTATTTATTATTTTCATAATTCACTTCAGCACAAAAGGTGCTTTCTCAAATTCTTACTTAACAGTCGTGTGTATGTTGTTTCCCCTAGAGAAAAATAAGTTTTAAGATGTCCATTTTCTTTTAAAATAGTTTCCTAAGTCACCAAGCTCAGAAATCAGCGTAATAGTCTAAAGAAGGCTAATGGCTCCTTACATGCCTGTTATACTAGATGAAGAAGACACCATAAGTCAGTAGAAAACATTTTCTAGTGAGTCCATTAGCCGCCTGATGGGCTCTGGTGGGCACAGAAACTCCACATCAGAGAGAAAGGAGTGTGTTTGTGCTCTAAGAAATAGGGTGGAATTTCAACAATCAGTAGCCTCCCACTCACCTGGGATCTGGCTGTGAGGCGCAGAGCTGCCACTTCTCCTTTCTCTGCGCTCTTCTCTTGTGAAAAAGAATCCTGGGAAGACAGAGCTAAGGGCAAGAAAGCAGTCCTTGTGAGATCCAAATGTACCTTGTGATTCAGATTTACAAGGTAAAAATCACTCCACCATACTGATGATGCTCCCTACAAACACTGCAACTTGGAGGGAGCCCAAATGCATCCTTGAGAATGTCCAGAAATGTTGTTACTCAGGGGCTTAAATTCACTGTTGCTATAATCGTAACACCCACTTGTAGGCAGTACTCTAATCTACAAATTAGAATAAGTCAATTTATTTCCAAACTTAATCTACATTAAATTAAGAAAATAGGCTCACTTCTCAAAAAACACCCAGCAAGCTTATTTAAACATGGATTACTGGATCCCACTTCTAAATATTATTAAGTCTGAGGTGCAATCCATACATCTAATAAGCACCCAGGGGTAATTCTGACATGAGGTCACAGACCAAACCTCAAGAAAGACTGGGCTAGTCAGTTACTGACTTTTATGCCTGTTTTCTACTACACAAAACAAAAATACTTGCACTTCTGAAATTATAAGATTATTGTGCCAAATGAAATAACAGTTGAGGGAATTTTTTTTTTTTTTTGGCCAACCAAGAAGCTAAATGCTCAGACTCACTGATAGTTTGACAAAAAGAACGTGTGAGGAACAGTAATTGAGGCTTTGCTCATGCCTTAGAAGCTAACATTTCGCTCACATTTGGGGGTGGTTTTGAAGGATCACTGTGCACTCAGCTGCAGTGGAAAGGGGGATGCTCCCATACCAAGCCCTCCCTTCTCACTCAAGGAGCCCATCCACGTCCCAGACAAAGGAGACTGGCAGGGCCGTCTGCCAAGAGCCACCTCCCTGAGGCAACAATTTCTCTTCAGGAAGAATTTCACCCTGCCACAACACGAGTCAACACTCCAGCAACTCTCACCTCTCTTCTCCGGAATTTCGGCCAAATCTCTCTCCATGATCACCAATCCGCCTGGTTCTGAAGATTCTGATCTCCTCAGAATCCCCTCAGTTCAGACCTGCCTGGACAGGGGCCTCCCAGTCCTCTTTCCCGCCTTCCCTCTGGGGGCTCTGCGGAGAGGCTTGGATCAAGTCGGATCCGGTTTCTCCTCGGTACTACGAGGGTGGCACCTGGAAGCCCGGGGACAGCATCCCTGAGACTGGATCCTCAGATGGCTGTTTCTGCCGCTTGGAGCTGCACCTGAGGGAACCGAGCTGCTGGGAGAGATGGTGCTGGGGCTGCCGCGGAGGTGCAAGGCGCGTAGAAAAATCCCGCCGTGTTCGGGGCTCTTTGCAAGGCCCGCGACAGCCCCGCGCCCCGCCCATCGTGCTCAGCCGGCACCGCGCTCGCACCCGAGTCCCCAGGAGGCGGCACCCGCAGGAGGGATTCCGGCCGGAGCGTAAGGGGGGAGGGGCTCATGATCCGCCCTCGAGGCCCCTTTTACCATTGTGCACTCCAGCCCCGACTCTGCACGGATCGATGCCCAGGGGCCACTACCGAAGCCAATCGGAGAAAAGCCACCTCAGAACCACCAACTCACCTCCCATCCACGCTCAACAAAGACTACGAACTTCTCCGGCCAGCTTGTTGTCGCGCCTGCGTAAGGAGGGAGCAACTCTGGAGAGCCTCCCGAAGCCCCAGAACTACGATTCCCAGAAGTCTCTGGGAATTGCCACACTCCGTTTCGCGGCAGGTGGGAGTACACTTGGCGCTATGGGGGGGGTGGGGGGGTGCGAACGAGCAGCTGTCTCTTTCCTTCTCGCGAGAGTATGTGCCTCATCCCCTGTGAGAGATCCAAGAAACCCGAGAGCGCGCTAAGATCGGAGAAGGATCGGAGTGTAAGTGCGAGTAGCCGCGCTTCTCTGCACGTGGAGACTACAGCCCAGTGCTCAGGGCTGCTGAAGAGTTCAACCTAAATTAATGTAAATGTGAGATATATTAGAGGAGCTTTGGCTTTTCCATATTTTTTACCTCCCCAAATTCCTTTGCCTTCAAGTGAAGTGGAAGGTGTGTTTTTAGGAACATCGGGGTTGTATACGCAAATCGATGTAAATGCATCCATCCATGGACTACTGTAATACTGAAAATTCACTTATGAAATAGGTAAGTTGAAAAGATTCAACCAGTTTCAATAAATTTGAGCAAGAGATTCTTTTTAAGCAGGCATAACCATTAATTTAAATGAAAGAAAAGAGGTGGTTTTCTCAAAGGAGCATAGTCAGTCTCATCCTGTTAGTGGACAAATGTACCCCCCTCAAACTCATAGTGTTTCAACTGCCCCTCTTCACAAACCCATTTTAAAAGCAAGAATGAGAATACCCTTAACTCTTCTCTGTCTCAATGTCTATTTATCACTAAGTCCTATTTATTATTTCTTAAATAACTCCAATTTGTCCATCTTCCTCTGTTCCCATATTAGCATTATCTTAGTTCTGGCCACCATCATTTCACTAACTGATTTCTTTAACTCAAGTTTTCTTTCCCACCAATCTATTCTCCACACTTTCTGACCAGTGGTCATTATGCAACAAGAATATAATGTTACTTTACTGCCTAAAACCCTCTAATGGCTTTCAAAAAATTTAGGTAAAGATGATTTTTAGTTCTCATGAGATGCCACCCCTTATCTAGTGCCCATTATGTGAGCCTCCTGGTATTCACACCCTTGTTTAATTTCACCCTGCGCCCCCATCCCCTTGAGTGTGGGTAGGATCTTTGACTCATTATTTTAAGAAAAAAAAATTAAATTGATTTTGGAGGCGGGGGGAGAGTGCTGGAGAGAAACAGACAGACATGCATTTTTTTTCTACCCAGCGTGATGCTCTGAGCTACTCAGCCAATGTGCATCTGGCACTCACTTTTGACAATAGGACACAGCAAAGGTGGCATATTCTAATGCTTGTTTTGCTAGGAGACTTCTTGCTGGTTTTGATGAAGGAAGTGGTGAGGTTTGGGAGGCCCACATGGCAAGGAGCTATGGGTGGCCTTCAGCAAACAGCCAGCAAAAGCCTAAACCCTGTCAACAACCCACAGGGGCTTGGAAGTGGATCATTCCTACTAGAGCCTTTGTATGAGAACCCAATCCTGGCTGACATCTTGATAGCCAGCTTCAGTGGACCCAGTTAAGCTGTGCTCAGACCTTTGCTCAGATACTGTGAGATAATAAATGTGTGCTTTTTTGAGCCACTAAGTGTATAGTAATAGTTATGTAGAAAAAGATAACTAATGCAGTATCCTAACTTAAGTTGCCACCTCCCTTCTCCAAACCCAACCCAGAGATCTTCTAGAAGGGAGAGGTTGTTGGATTGCAAAACTGTTGAAAAATTCATTGGAAACTCTGGGACACATGGCTACAGTTGGTCCTAGGGTGTATGTGTGTGTGTGGGTGTGGGTGTGTGTGTGTATAGATTATAAGAGAATGACAACCACAGTGGAAGACTCCTAGATGCCACAAAGGGACTGTGGGGAAGTGCTATAGGGAGTGCGGGTTTTTAGCATTTTATTGTGCTACTTTCTGTTCATTCCTGCATTGCCTTAGGTACATCTTTCCCACTCTAGCACCATCCCAGCGTAGCCTTAGAGCTGGGCTGGGAGAGGAATAGATACTAATAGATAAAAGTGGACCCTTTTCAAAGGGTTTTATTCACCTTTTTCACACTCTGATACACACATATTCACACATACTTGCAGTGAGTCAAATGGTCAATGCAAAAAGGAGATAGTGATGGAGAGTTCCCTGAGGGATAAAATCACCTGGTAGAAAGAGGATGGTAAACGGGGTGGCATGCCAAATTCTAACACCACAGATTCTCTGCTTTGAAAACAACTAAAATCTCCCTAAGTTTCTCCTCCTCTCCCCACATACATACATATATTTCACCTACAGTTGGTGCCCTTCCTGGTAAGTCAAAGGAAGTACAGGAAACACCTTGAGGTTTTTGGTTCCCTTACCTCCACACATTACCAGCTTATAACCTGGGCATAGGGAATATGGACTCACAAGGAAAAAATATCAGAAGAATTCTATTATATTAAATAAAAATAAACTGAACAATTTACAACAGGTGAATAAAATGTATTCTTTTTTCATTTCAGATTTTTTATTTGAATTCTATTACAGTCATCCCAAATTTTCCCCCTTTGCTTTTCTCTGCCCATCCCACCCCCTACTCCCACAGTCAGTTCACACACTGTTAAGCTATCTTAAAAGAGACAAAGGAGGACATAAGAGACATTAAGGAAGAACTTATAAAAACGCTATGAAAAATATAATGGTTGAATAAGTCATTTAATACTTCATTGAGTAGCAGAATGGGTAAAACTGAATAGTGAATTTGAAAGCCAGACTATCAGTCAAAAAACACTGTTTAATCAGATATCAGGAGGGAATTTCAAAAAGGTGAAAAGTGTAAAAGGAATGTTAAGCAATATGGAAACATACTAGGTATTGAGAGTCCTAAAATGAAATAAAGAATAAAAAGAGGAGAAAATATTTTAAGAAATAATAACCAAGAATTATGGAGAAATAAAAAAAGTTAAAAAACTTAGATTGAAAGTGCTCCTAGAAAGTCAAACAGAAACAATATGAAAAGACACCACAAATGATAAAATCCAACAATGTAAATATTGGTTCAGAGTCTTGAGAGTTCCCTGGGTGAATTTGGAACCTGGCTCCCACCTATGGGTGGCAGTGAGAGACTGCAGAAAGAGGCAGAACAATCCAGATCGGTAGGTGACAACTTTAATAAGCAAGGGAACTTACACACATGGCTTGTCTTGGTAAATCTGCACATGTCCACCAGAATCTTAAAAGTTAGTTGTCTTTATTAGAAAGGATGTACATAATCACAAGTTTAACAGATGGATGAGGGAGGGCAGGGAGAAAATATAGGTGTGTCTTTTAATAAGTTAGGTACAAGTATCATGAGAATAAACATAGGGTGTATAACATTCAAACCAGAAGAAAAGGACTAATTATTCAGTGGAAACCCAGACAACAGGAAAACAAGAAACAACAAGAAATAATGGTAAAGAAAAAACAGGCTAAGACCTGTTATATCATTTATCACAATAAATGTCAAACCCACACATCAAAGTCAAACAATCTCTAAATGAATTACAAACAAGCAAACCAAACCAATCCAAGCAAAATCACCAGATGCAGCACTATGTTCTTGACAAAGATATATTGTTAACCAAACAACACAGAAAGGTTAAAAACAAAGTGACACTAAAAGACATACCAGATAAATATGCACTAAAAGAATGACCAGATAACAATGTTTTATTAATAAAATTAGATTTAGGATAAAAACAATGGACTAAAGAGGTATGTTATGTACTTGTCAAACTCATGAGAAGTATAGTCTCTTTCATTTGGCCATATTTCTGCTTTTTTATTGTTCTGCCTTCCTGATGCTTCATGATTGCATCCTTCATCATTTCTTTTTTGTTCAAAGAACATCTCTTAGCCATTCTTTATGGGCAGGTCTGCTAAGCGACAAATTCTTCTAGTTTCCATTCGTCTGAAAACGTCTGTGTTTCCTTTTCATACACAAAGGATAGTTTCACTGGTTATTAAATTCATGGTTGATAGATTCTTTCCTTCAAGTTGAAATCACTTGAAAACAGGCTATTTCCTTCTGGGCTTGAAATGCCACTCACAGTTTTTACAATGCTACTGGCTCCATTTCTTAGGCTACACTTTACATCTCCTTGACTAATCTTATAATGGGCACTTTCTTTGTTACTGCTCAAGTCCTTCACCTTTTTCATCCATTTGCCCACCCCCAACCCAAATCTGGTAACCATGAATTAGTTCTCTGTATCAATGAATTTGTTTCTGTTTTCCTTGTGCATTTATTTTCCATTTTACTTTCTACATGTAAGTGACCCATATGGTACTTGCTTTTCTCTGTCTGACTTATGTCACTTAGCATAATACTCTTTATGTCCATCTGTCCATGTGTCACAAATAGCAAGATTTCATTTGTTTTTCTGGTGGAATAATATTCCATTGCAAATATGGACCATGTTTTCTTTATTTATTTGTGCATTAATGGAAGTTCATGTTTTGAATGGAGCATTTCACCCATTTACATGGGAAGGAATTATTGACAGGTAACAAGCTGGGTGGGGGAGGGTCAAGAAGAAAACAGGGGCTCTGCCCGCACTTCTCTCTGGGAGAAAGCTGCTCCTCCTGCCTGTGCTCTGAAGCCCAACAATGCAGGTCCTCCCTGTAAATTGCTGGCATTCAAGCTCTTGCCCCAGCGCTGGAGCTCAGAGCAAGTAAGTGTCAGTTGAGTAATCTGTGCATCAGCCCCTTAAGGGGAGCACCTGGGACTCCAGCAAACAGCCCTCCCTTTCACTCAGCCGCAGTCCCTGCCTGTTTTCACAGCCAGAAAGCATAGGGAGTGCTCTCCCTGGCACTGGGATCCTGGGCTGAGGGTGTCCAGAGGGGCTGGGGCCTTTCTCTTCTTGCTCTTCCATTGGAAACCTCTGCAGCCCGGATACTAACCTTTCCCACCATTTCTTAACTGCCACACTGAGTGTGGGGCCTGCCCGTTCCCCCTTCTCCAAACATCCTACCAGGATCAATGCAGCTTCTTTTGAATATCCTTATAGGACTTCTGTTGAGCCAGTCTTCAGGCTGTCCTCCAGGGGCATTGTTCTGCAGTTTAGCTGTGATTTTGGTGCATTGCTGGGGGTGGTGAGCATAGCATTGACCTACTCTGCCATCTTGAGGAGAATTTGTTCCTTGCAATGTTTTTGTGAAAACATTACAGCATTTGTCCTGTAGCTTTGTTTTGGAATTTGCTGGCTGCATCCCATGGTGTTATTTTGTAACAGGGGGGAACTTCTTCCCAGAAATGGCAAAGGGTGAAGATGCATGGAAGATGGGACATGTGTGTTGCTCTGGGCACCAGGATGCCACTCGCATAACACTAAAAAGGGGCACACTACTCTGGTGACAAAAGCCAGGCAGGTGATTAAATGGGAGGAACATACCCTCCCACCCACTTCTGTTATGGTGGAGATTCTGGGGAGATCCTTTAAAAGCAGAGTGTGCAGAAATGCCCGTCTCTCCCTCTCCCCTCCCCCCCCTTCCCCTCCCCTCCCCTCTACCCTCTGGACCGGCACAGACTGGAGTTCCTGGGCCCAGAGATTGTGTCCTGGATACCTGGGGACATTACTGCAGCACCTCCCTGATTGCCCAGGGCAGGCCTGGAGCACAGAGAGCTAGGGATAGGAGGGTGGGGTTGGCTGCAAAGGCTCTGGCTGATAAGTCTTAAGACCCTCCCCGAGGTGGGAAATCACTTGGCTACAGCCCTCCTACAACCCAGATGTGTGAGCCAGCGAGTCTGTGCCCCTTCCCAGCTGGGAAGCTGTGGTTGCTGCTGTCTGTATGGGTCAGGCCCCACGCCCCTCCCTGAGCTCTTCAGGCCTGACTAGGAACACTGCCAGTGCTTGGAGCAAGGCCAGTAAGAAGGGGATCTCGGGGTGGGGTGAGGAGATTCTCATGGATAGGTCTGGGGAAGTGGTTGACGACAAGCCCTGCACCCATTCCCCTGTAGGCAAAGCTGTGGGTGAAGCTGGGGTGGCCACCAGCCAGCAGCCTGCTCACTCCTCCAGTCTCTTTGGGGATGGGGTAAGCATCAAGTAACCTATTGTGTATATATAAACAAAAATTACATTTTCCTTTTCACCAGAATCTGTCTGTAGAGTTATTGCCTATGGATGGCAGGCAATGGGACCCCACTGGTTGTTTGGTTACAGCAGTGGTGCCCAATGTGGGTCCCTAACTCCTTGTGGCAGGTCAACCCCCACCATGAGGGAGTGGGATGGTGGGGCTTCACAGTTGCTGAGAGTTCCTCTACACACCCACTGGGGCGTCTGTGGCTTAAACACACCTGGTGGTGAAAATGAAACTAGTCTGGGAAGGGAATGGGCTCTGGAAAGGAGGAAGGATCAGCTGAGTTTTATGACTGAGAACTGGGGTCTGAGTGAGGATCGGCCAAATTTGGGAGAAGCACTGAAGGTAGTGGCGGGGGTTAGAGCCTCAGCAGCTCCCAGACCTGCTGAAAATGTCAGAATATAAACTTGTGGTAGTTGGAGCTGGTGGCCTAGGCAAGAGTGCCTTGATGATACAGCTGATTCAGAATTGCTTTGTGGATGAATATGATCCTACAATGAGGATTCCTAAAGGAAACAAGTAATAAGTGAGGGAGTAACCTGTTCCTTGGATATTCTCTACATAGCAAGTCGAGAGGAGTACAGTGCAATGAGGGACGAGTACACAAGGACTGGAGAGCACTTTCTTTGTGTGTTTACCTTAAATAATGCTAAATCATTTGAAGATATTCACTGTTATAGAGAAGTGAAAAGAGTAAAGACTCTGAAGATGTCCTCATGGCCCTGGTAGGAAATAAATGTGATCTGCCTCCTACAACAGTAGACACAAAACAGGCTCAGGACTTAGGAAGAAGTTATAGGATTCCTTTTATTGAAACATCTGCAAAGACAAGACAGGGTATTGACAATGCCTTCTATACAGTAGGAAATTCAGAAACATGAAAAGGAAATGAGCAAAGACAGTAAAAAGAAAAAGAAATCAAAGACATAGTATATGATTATGTAAATACAATTTGTACTTTTTTAAAAAAAGTATAGTTAAGTAAAAGTGGCAATTTTTGTATATTACACTAAATTATTAGTATTTGTTTTAGCATTACCTAATTTTCCTTCTCCAACACCCAACCTGTTAGCTTTTATTTTGAATGTTTATTTTTAAATGGCAATGGAAGATTTGTTTTCCTTTAAGTGCCAGTATTCTCTGAATTTTGGTTTTTGAGCTAACAATACCTGTGGGGTGGGGGGAGAAAAGAACTGAATACCTGAGATTTCTTTCTTGGGGTTTTTAGTGCATGCATTTGATTACTTCCTTACTTGAATATGAGAAACAGAAACATAATGTCTCATGTTTATTGGTTGTTCCTATACTATTTTAAAATAGTAAACAAATTTAAATGTTTTGCAGCAAAAAAAAAGTAAGTTTATGTAAGGGAGTGTTATTATTTCCAGTTGGTGTTCTGTGTTGGTCCCTGAACCATTCATAACTTTGCATTTAGACATATGTTTGTTATAAGCATCCACTTCTGAATCATTTTAAATAGGCCATAAACTGGCAACACCAGTGATCATGCTCTTTGGTCATCCTCTTTTCTGGGGGAAACTTCAAAATATGTGTTATAACTTGGCTGTAAATACCCTTCTGGCTATATTTGCTATTGAGATCAAATGCTGTTTTGTAAATATATTCCTCTATGGGAATGGTGTTCCAGTGGACTGTCTAGTTTACTTACAAACTTTGAAAGTGAGCCACTTGAGTTGAGGTTTTTCTACCTTTGGAAGTGCTGAAGAATATAGATACAGGTCAGGTCAGAGTCACTCTCCATGGTAAATCGAGTGAAGGAGGAGCCCAAACTTGAAAGAAAGAGACTTCTTTTCTGTGACTTGGACTGAACACAAGGAGAAATCATACAGGATTTTTTAAAACTGTGATTTGTGATTACTATGAGAATAAGTTACTACAATGATACTGATTTTCTTATTTTTGTAGGATGGCAGAAAATATGTGTCATATTTTTCTAATAACCTTTTGCACCATGTGTAACTCTCCAGTGAGCTTGACTGGATGCCATGGCTTTGTGTTTTCTCTACTGAGTGGATTACGGTTCTAAGTGATGTCAGAGTAATAATAGAACTATCCCATCCCTCAAATTACTAAAGTCACAGTGAAGTAACATTCATAAAAACCTTGAGTTACTGAATAATACTTTTCTTTGTCTAATATTGGAAAAGTGGTTACACAAAGGAATAGACTGAATTTTCTGATAATCTTTTATAGGAAAAAGAAACATTAATGATTCATCATTGGCCTTGATGTCATTATTACTGTTCTTGCAAGCCTACTATAATAGTTGGCATCTAGTATGGATTTGATGCATAATGAATAATTTTGCTGTATTGGTATATTGTTACCGGTTATTGGTAGAATCCATTTATGAATGATTCACACAACAAAGAAAACCCTGGCAAAAATGTGCCAGGAAATGCATTTGAAATGGGACCAGGCACTTCCCATTGCTTTGCTCCAGATTAGGATAACACCCAGAAGTAGGCTTAAGTTAAGTCCTTTCAAAATACTTTATGAGACCCTTCCAAATCTCGGTTCTGGGAATGCCCCCCCCCTCCGCCCAGATTTGGAGCATGAGTGGAAAATTAAGCAATATGCACAACATTTACGGCAAACACTAGCCATTTTGCACAGTTTGCTCATTGCAGGTCCACCTACCATCTGATGAGCCCTTACACCCAGTCCAACTGGGGGACCAAGTCTTACTAAAGAGTTGGAAGACTCAAGGACCTGAATGGCAGTTAGACAAGCAATGGACTGGCCCCTATGATGTCCTACTGACAACACTTTTTTCCCTGAAGCTCATGGGAATTAAGCCTCGGATCCAACACACACGAATGAAATGGGCACCTCCTGAGGAGAATTTGAACCCTGCTGCTGTGGTCGATGCTGAAAAGGAAAGCTGGCCCTGTACTAGAAGGAGATACAAAATTTCTATTTTGGAAGAAGAGAGCAGGCCCAAATGCAGAGTGAAAAATGTTCCTTTCCTTTCTTAATGTGTTTGTAGATTTAGGGACTTATAGCTGCCAAATCCTGAGTTTGAATGTGGTTTGTTCCATCATTAAAAAGCACAAGGATTGAAAGTGAGTTTTGAAAAATTGTTGTGGCTTCCAGTCAAGATGGCAACATGGGCAGACATGGCTCACCTCTTCACACAACATCAAAATTACATCTAAAATATAGAACAACCATCACTCAGGAATGTCAGAAATCAAGTTAATGGAAGTCTGACAACTACAGAATTGAAGAAACCAAATCCATCCAGACTGGTAGGAGGGGAATGGACATGGAATGGGTTGGCCCCACACCCACATGGACAAAAATTCAGGAGGGATATCTAGGGAGTGAAGAGCCTGAGAACCACACCAGGACCCCCAGCCCAGGATTCCAGAGCCAGGAAGATAAGTCACCACAAGCTGTGAAAATCCGTGTGGATTGACTTGGTGGGAAAAGCTGCTGAAGCCCTAAGCAGTTCTTAGAGAACCCACACAGACTCACCTACTTAGGCCTGCTCCATCTGAACCCCAGCACCAGGGAAGAGACTGAAGTGTCTGGCATTGGGGCCAGCAGGGGTCATTGTCCCTTTGCTGAGCCCTCTCCTTCCCCATAGAGCCGGTAGGCTGGTGCCGTATCTGAGACTCCATCAACCTGGCTAACACTATGTGACCTACACTGTTGGAGATCCACAGAAGCTCTGCCTCACCCAATTTACCGGCCCACCCAAGCTGTTTTTCCAAAAGAATGGCTGATCTTAGCTCCTAAATCTTACCAAACAGGCCACAGATGGCTTCAGTGAGCCCTAGCAGCAGCCAGATTAGTGTCACAGCTTGGCTTCATCTGGGCATCTCCAAGCCCAGCACAAGTAGCAGCCATCTCAGATTGCTTTACAGCTCTGGCAGGGGTGCCCTGGGCAAAACACAGGTGGGGGCTGACCATGGCCTGCACCACCTGGGAAACCCAAGGGCCAGTGTACACAGTGGACAGCTACAGACCACATCAGAGCACCACCACCCTGCCCCTACACAGCTGATCCTCCACAGAGGATGGAGGTTGGTGGTCAGTGGTCACAGCCAGTCCTTGCAGCTCACTGGCCTGAGTAAATCCCTCTTGTTGATCTACCAACAGCAACCAAAGCTCAGATACAATAGGAGAGTGTACTCAGCCAACACAAAGGGTGCACCTCGAGTACCCAGCTTGGGTGATAGGGGAAGCTGTGCTATGGGACCCTACAGGACATGTACTATATTAAACCACACTACCAAGACAGGGAGTCAAAGCAGCTCTACCCAATACATAGAAACAAACACAGACAGGCTGACAAAATGAGGAGACAAAGAAACATGCCCCAAATGAAAGAACAGACAAAACTCCAGAAAAAGGGCCAAATGAAATGGAGATAAGCAATCTATCAGATGCGCAGTCCAAAACAGTGGTTATAAGAATGCTTAAGGAACTTAATGAGGACCTCAGCAGCATAAAAAAGACTGTGTCAGAAACAAAGGATACACTAACTGAAATAAAGAACAAATTTGCGTTCTGGCCAAGATGGAGGCATAGGTAGGAACCCTTCACTTCCTCATACAACCAAAAGGAGGATAACAACCAATCTAAAATCAATAAACAACCGAAATCGCCAGAAAATCAAACTGCATGGAACTCTGACAACCAAGAAATTAAGCAAAAAATCAATCAGAACAACCAGACCAGTAAGGTGGACCACATGGGCCGACTCAGAAAAACTGGCAAGGCAGCTGGGGGGCAGGGCTGATCTTGAAGCTTGGAAGAGCTGTGTGGGAGGGACTGACTTAAGGGGAAAACTGAGACTCGGAGCTGACTGTGGGCTAGGGCTGGGGTTGCTGCGGTGAGAGATACTTCCAGTCTGACATGAGAGTCTGTTGGAAAGGGCACTGGAGACGTACAGGCAAGCTGCATTGTTCCCTCTCTGGTCCTCCCACACAGGCAGTGCAGCAAAGAGGGTTCCCCTGCCTGGGTGGACACCTAAGGCCCTGCCCCCTTACAACCTATCAGCTGCGCCAGATAAAGAAATATGACCCAAATGAAAGAACACAGCAAAACCTCAGAAAGAGAAGTAAACAGTAAGGAGATTGCCAACCTATCTGATGGAGAATTTAAAGCCCTGGTAATCAAAATGCTCACAGAACTGATTGAGCTTGGTCAAAAAGTGAAAGAACAAATGAAAGATACCCAGGATGAAATAAAGCAAAATATTCAGGGAACCAGCAGTGACAAGAAGGAAACCAGGATTTCAAAGCAACAATTTGGAACAAAAGGAAGAAATAAACATTCAACTGGATATTTCCGGCCAAGATGGAGGTGTAGGTAGACACACTGTGTCTCCTCGCACAACCAAGATAGGGACAACAATAATTTAGAAACCGAATAACAACCAGACTGACAGAAAATTGAACTGTATGGAAGTCGGACAACCAAGGAGTTAAAATAGACATGTTCATCCAGACCCATAGGAGGGGCAGAGTCAGGCAGCTGGGTGGAGAGAGGTCAAGAAACAAAGAATGCTGGGATCCCAGGCACACAAGATCGCAGCGGGCAGACCCTGGCTGAGGGCTAGCAACCGGCAGACCCAGCGAGGTGGCGATTGTGAACCAAGGCACTGTGGGCAAGGCGGCTGGCTGACCAGGCAGTCCCAGGGTCCCAGCACTGGGAAATAGAGCCTTGGGGCACTGATTGTAAACACCCATGGGGGTTGAGGTGCAGGGAGAGACTCCCAGCCTCACAGGAGAGGTCATTGGAAAGACCCACAGGGTGCACAAGCCCACCCAATGGGAATTGGCACCAGAAAAGCCCAGTTTGCTTGGGGGAAGCGGCGGAAGGGACTGAAGAGCAGAGCAAGTGCCATTGTTCCCTCTCGGACCCTGCCGCCACATATAGCGTCACAGCCCAGCCACTCGGTTGCCCTGCCTTGGTGAACACCTAAGGCTGTGCCCCTCATATGAAACAGACATGACAAGACCAAAAAAAAAAAAATGGCTCAAACAGGAGAACAAATGAAAGCCCAGGAACCAATACTTTTAAGCAACCGAGAGATGGCCAACCTATCAGATGCACAGTTCAAAGCACTGGTGATCAGGATGCTCACAGAATTGGTTAAATTTGGTTGCAAATTAGATGAAAAAAATGAAGGCTACAATAAGAAATGAAGAAAAATGCACAGGGAACCAATAGTGATGGAAAGAAAGCTGGGTCTCACATCAATGGAGTGGACCAGAAGGAAGAAAGAAATAATCAAACAGAAAAGAATGAAGAAATAAGAATTAAAAAAAGTGAGTAGAGGCTTAGGAACCTCAGGACATCTTTAAATGTCCCAACATCCAAATTATAGGGGCACCAGAAGAAGAGGAAGAGGAACAAGTGAAAAACTTATTTGAACAAATAATAAAGGAGAACTTCCCCAATTTGGCAAAGGAAATAGATTTCCAGGAAGTCCAGGAAGCTCAGAAAGTCCCAAAGAAGTGGGACCCAAGGAGGAACACATCAAGGCACATCATAATTACATTACCCAAGATTAAAAATAAGGAGAGAATCCTAGAAGCAACGAGAGAAAAGGAGACAGTCACCTACAAAGGAGTTTCCATCAGACTGTTAGCTGACTTCTCAAAAGAGATCTTGCAGGCAAGAAGGGGCTGGAAAGAAGTATTCCAAGTCATGAAAGGCAAAGACCTACATCCAAGATTGCTCTATCCAGCAAAGCTTTCATCTCAGAGAAGGTCAAGTTAAAAGAGTTCAACATCATCAAGCCCCTATCATATGAAATGTTAAAGGGACTTATCTAAGAAAAAGAATATAAAAAACATGTACAGTAAAATGACAGAAAACTCACAATTATTAACAACCATACCTAAAACAAAAACAAAAATAAACTAAGCAAACAAGTAGAACAGGAACAGAAACACAGAAATGGAGATCCCATGGAGGGTTAGCAACAAGGGAGTGGGAGGAGGAGGAGAAGGGGAAAAGGTACAGAGAATTAGCATAGATGGTAGGTAGAAAATAGACAGGGGGAGGGCAAGAATAGTATGAGAAATGTAGAAGCTAAAGAACTTATAAGTATGACACATGGACAGGAACTAAAGGGGGGGAATATGGGTGGGAGAGGGTGTGCAGGGTGGAGGGGAATGAAGGGGGTAATGGGACAACTGTAATAGCATAATCAATACAATATATTGGAAAAAATCACATATAGAATAAAGACCATGTATATGTGGCAGCTATTTGCTCCCCCCCCCCCCAAAAAAAAACTCCATGAACATCCAACTGGATCATATCAAAGAAACAAGAATAAAAAAATGAAGAGAGGCTGAGGATTCTCTGGGACAACCTGAAATGTACCAATAGCTGAATTATAGGGGTGCCAGAAGGAGAACAGCAGCAAGAAATTGAAAACTTATTTGAACAAATAATGAAGGAAAAATTCCCCAATCTGGTGAAGGAAATAGACTTCCAAGAAGTCCAGGAAGCCCAGAGAGCCCCAAAGAAGTTGGACCCAAAGAGGAACACACCAAGGCACATCATAATTATGTTAGCCAAGATTAAAGTCAAAGAGAAAATCCTAAAAGCAGCAAGACATAAGGAGACAGTTACTTACAAAGTAGTTCCCATAAGTCTATCAACTGATTCCTCAAAAGAGACCTTACAGGCAAGAGGGACTGGAAAGAAGTATTTGAAGTCATGAAAGGCAAGGACCTACATCCAAGATTATTCTATCCAGCAAAGCTTTCATTTAGAATGGAAGGGCAGAAAAAGTGTTTCCTAGATAAGGTCAAGTTAAAGGAGTTTATTATTACCAAGCCAATATTATATGAAATGCTAAAGGGACTTATCTAAGAAAAAGATAAAAAATATGAACAATAAAATGACAACAAACTCACAATTATCAACAAATGAACCTAAAAGAAAAGAAAAACAATGAAAACAAAAACTAAGCAAACAACCAGAACAGGAACAGAACCAGAGAAATGGACATCACACAGAGGGAGTTCAGTGGGGAAGGGGAAGGGAGGAATAGAGGGGAAAAGGTACAGGGAAGAAGAAGCATAATTAGTAGGCATAAAATAGATGGGGAGAAATGAAAAATGGTATAGGAAACAGAGGACTCAAAGAACTTATATGTACAACCCATGGACATGAACTAAGAGGGGCGGGGAATGCTGGAAGGTTGGGGGGCAGGGTGGAGGGGGGATAAAGGGGAAAAATGGGAAAAACTGTAATAATATAATCAACAAAAAATACTTTAAAAAATAAAGAACAATTTACAGGGAAACAACAGTATGGACGAAGCCAAGAATCAAACCGATGATTTAGAACATAAGAAAGCAAAAAACAACCACACAGAACAATAAGAAGAAAAAAGAATTTAAAAAATGATGATAGCATAAACAGCCTCTGGGACAATTTCAAGAGGTCCAACATTCGCCTCACAGGGGTGCCCGAAGGAGAAGAGAAAGAGCAAGAAATTGGAAATTTACCTGAAAAAAAATAGAGAAAACTTCCCTAATTTGGCAAAAGAAATAGACATACAAGTTCAGGAAGCACAGAGTTCCAATTATGATGGATGCAAAGAGGCCCACTCCAAGGCACATCATAATTAAAGTGCCAAAGGTTAAAGATAAAGAGAGATTCTTGAAATCAGCAAGAGAAAAGAAATTAGTTACCACAAGGTTGCCAGATGGGAGTGGAGAAGGGGAGGATAGTTGAAGGGGTGGGGGGATTAAGAAGTACAAATAGGTAGTTACAGAATAGTCATGGGGATATAAAGTACAGAATAGGAAATGGAGTAGCCAAAGAACTTATGTGGAATGACTCATGGACATGAACAATGGTAGGGGGATTGAGGGAGTAGGGGGTGCTAGGTGGAGGGGGCCAAAGGGGAAAAATCAGGACAGCTGTATTACAGTAATCAATAAAATATGATTAAAATAAAAAATAAAAGACAAAAATGTCCATTTTTTAAAAAGGAAGTGAGTTATGATTATCCCCAAGTGAGTAAGAAGGTTTATGAAGGTTGTAGAGGACACAGAAGAGTGTAGAATACTTTTTTGTGAAAGGAAAGAAACCTCAATGATTGGGTTGAGTTGTTCTTTGCTTTGGGTTTTGTTTTGTTTCTTACCTTATTATCATTTGGGGACTTAGGAACCTTAACTTTTTGTTTACACTGGGAATCCTGTATCTCTGCCATTTGGGACTTCATGCCATTTGAGACCTAGGAAAGGTTGTCTGGTGCCAGTTGGAGCCAGCTGGGGTGAGAGAATGTCTATGTCATTGGGGCTTCGTGCTATTTGGGACCTGAGAAAGATCATCTCTGTGATCAGTTAGTGGGACAGGTTTAAGGCTAGTTTCTTGGCAGACAAGATTCTAAGGCTAGTTTTTGTCCCCTCTTATTTTTTATTTTTTACTTTTGGAATTCTGTTTTCCTCTGGATATTATTTTGTTTCTGTTTTTAAAAGAAATTGACATTTCTCAGGGAGAATTAAAACTTCACACCAAGTCATAAAGTAATGAAAGATTTAAAGCATGGAAATACAATTTTGGTGGATATTGGAAGGACAAGGATTTTCCTTTTTGTTTTGTATTTTTTTGTCCCTACCTGGGCCCTTTAGAATTTGACATTCTTAATGAGTAAGGATATAAAATTTATTTTGCATGAAATCAACAAGACCAGTTTCAAATCATGGTTTTAATAACTAAGACTGACTGGGGAAGATGACAGTGAGGTAGGTGGGAGCAGATCTCAGTTCTCCCTGTACCCTGCTGGAACACCTGGCTGATCTTCTGAGGAACAGAGTGAACAGCCAAGGGAATCCTAGTTTATATGAAATTTGGAGGCCAAAAATTGTAGAGGACATTGAAAAACACACAGTAAAGAGATTGTATTGGGATGCTGAGGTCCCTAGGATCTGTGCAGGGACCAAGGCGCCTGCCTCAGGATACTCAGAAAGTTAGATCACCAGCTCCCTTCCCTACCAAAGCAGGGAGGGCAACCCAGCACCAGGAGGGACCTGGATGCTTGAAGTCACTGTGGGGAATAAAGAAGTGGGAGACACACACAGGTAGTATACACCCACCGGGACTGTGGAAGCTGGCTAGGTCATTACTAGAGAAACTGGCAAGCTGGGTGACATCTGGAGAAGGGAGGAGTTGGGCCGTGTTGGACCCTGCCCTGGATAGTCTCTGGTCTGGTTAGAAAGTTGACTGTGTGGAAAGGTGGATGCTTGTTAAGAATGGCGTCCTTAAACAAGAGGCTTTTACAAAAAAAAAAGAGAGAGAGAAAGAAAGGAAGGGAGGGAGGAAGAAAAGGAAAGGAAAGGAAAGAAGAAAGAGAAAGAAGAAAGAAAAAGAAAAAGAAAGAAAGAGAAAGAGAAAGAAAAAGAAATGAAGAAAGAAAAGAAAGAGAAAGAAGAAAGAAAGGAAGGAAAGAAGGAAGGAAGGTAGGAAGGAAGGAAGGAAGGGAGGAAGGAAGGGAGGAAGGAAGGAAGGGAGGAAAGAAAGAAAGGCTCTCAGCTACACTTTAAGGAACTTTTGCACAGCGGCTGGCTCTCACTGCTCCACCTGGCAGCTAATTTAAGCCACTCACCTGGAGTCTGATTCAAGTCCCTTGCCCAGTGGCTGACTGGTACCACTTACCTAGCGGTGGGCTCAACAAGAGTCTTATCTCTCTTTCACCTTTTATAAAAAATGGCTAGTTGGGAGAACAATCACAGTTAATTTTACAGTAATATAAGTATCCAAAGTATCCTTATACTTTGGATAAGTATAACATTATACTTATCTAAAGGATCTCCTATCTCTTCTCTACTTCTTGGTACTTTAAATCCCATAGAACACTCTCCGGCTGTCTTAATCCATTTTGCCTACCCACTGCCACTTATCACATACAAGATTAGGTGGGAGCTGTGAACATCAGTATACCTGCTGGGGTAGAGAACCCACAAACAAAGGAACCACTGAAAGGTAAAATCCCAAGTACTATAAGAGAGTCCACACAGGCAGGAGAAAGGGCAAACCTAGAGCATCCAGACAAGGAGATCAAAGACACCACATCACCGAGTCCCATAGAATTCCTACCATAGAAGTTCACCCTACAAAGATAGCCAGCAAAGCAGAACATCAGGAAGCACAGAATCAAACAAAAAGAGTCACCTAATGATGGGGAGACAAAAAAAAAAAAAAAGAAACCCTGCAATTAAAAAGAATGGAAGACTCCCCACTAAAAGAGCTAAGTGAAATGGAGGTAAGCAAACTATCAGATATAGAATTCAAAATAATGGTTCTAAGGATGCTCAAGGAGCTCACAGACAACTACAAGGAACTGAGAACTACAACATATGAAAAAGGAAATAGAAACTATAAACAAAACCCAGGAAGGAATGAAAAATAAAATTTTGGAAATAAAAAACACACTAGAAGGAATTACAATCAGGCTGGATGAAGCAGAGGACTGAATTAGTGAACTGGAAGACAAGGTGGAAACACCCAGTACAGCAGCTGCACACACACAAAAAAAGACTAAGAAAATATGAAGATAGCTAAAAGGAACTCCAAGATAACATGAAACAGAACAACATTCAAATAATAGGAATAGCAGAAGGAAAAGAAAAGGAACAAGGGATAGAACCCTGTTTGAAAAAATAATGACAGAAAACTTATTAAACCTGGAGAGGGAAAAAACCATACAAGTTTAGGAGGCACAGGGAGTCCCAATCAAGATGAACCCAAAGAGGCCATTTCCATATCGTAATTAAAATGCCAAATGCTAAAGACAAAGAGAGAATATTAAAAGCAGCAAGGGAGAAACAAGAAGTAACATACAAGGGGCTCTGATAAGGCTACCATCTGACATCTCAAAAGAAACACTCCAATCCAGGAGAGAATGGTGAGAGACATTCCAAGTAATGTAAAACAAGGGCCTGCAACCAAGATTATTCTAACCAGTGAGGCTCTCAATTGAAATGGAAGGCAAAATAAGGAGTTTTCCAGACAAAAGAAGGCTGAAAGAATACATCTCCACCAAACCAGCACTACAAGATTCACTAACAGGACTACTATAAGAAGAGAAAGGAAAAGAGTGAAAGAGAGAGGAACACAGGTACAAAAGGGAAAAATGAACAAATACCTACCAATAATAACCTTAAATGTTAATGGATTAAATGCTCCAATCAAAAGACATAGAGTAGCTGAATGGATAAGAAAACATGACTCACACATATACTGCCTACAAGAGCCCCATCTCAGAACAAAAGAACTACACAGACTGAAAGTGAAGGATTGGGGGAAAAATTCCATGCCAAAGGACAGAAAAGAAAATCCAGGGTAGCAATATTCATATCAGACAAAATAGACCTCAAAACAAGGGCCATAAAAAGAGACTCAGAAGGACACTTCATAATACTCAAGGGAAGAATCCATTGAGAAGGCATGAACATTATAAACATTTATGCACCCAACATAGGAGCACCTGAATACATAAAGAAAATCTTGGAGGACTTTAGGAAAGATACTGACAGCAACACACTTATACTAGGGGATTTTAACACCCCACTGTAAAAAATGGATAGATCTTCCAAACAAAATATCAACAAAGATATTGCAGCATTGAACAGTGTCCTAGATAAAATGGACTTCACTTATATATATATAGAAACTTTCATCCCAAAGAGGCAAACTACACATTCTTTTCCAATGCCCATGGGACATTTTCAAACATAGACCACATGATAGGATACAAAACAAGTCTCAACAAATTCAAGAAAATTGAAATCATATCAAGTATTTTCTCTGACCACAAGGCACTGAACTAGAAACCAACCTCAAGGAAAAAACTCAAAAACATTCAAATTCATGGAGATTGAAGAGTATGCTATTAAACAATGAATGGGTTAAGAATGGCATCAAGGAAGAAATCAAAGAGTTTCTGGAAACAAATAAAAATGAACTCATGGTAGTCCAAAACTTGTGGGACACAGCAAAGGCAGTCTTGAGATGGAGTTTTGTAGTGATACAGGCCTACCTAAAAAAGATAGAAACATTTCATATAAACAACCTAACCCTACCTCTACAAGAATTGGAGGAAAAACAACAAAGACAGCCCAGAGCAAGTAGAAGGAAGGAAATAACCAAGCAGAATTAGATGACATAGAGACTAAAAGAATTGTAAGGATCAATAAATCCAGGAGCTGGTTCTTTGAAAAGATAAACAAAATTGACAAGCCTTTAAGCAGACTCATCAAGAAAAGAGAGAGGATCCAAATAAACACAATCAGAAATGAAAGAGGAGAGATTACAACTGATACCACAGAAATAGAAAGGACTGTAAGAAATTACTATGAAGAACTATATGCCAAGAAATTTGAAAACCTAGGTGAAATGGACAAATTTCTAGAAAAATACAATCTTCCAAAACTCAATGAAGAAGAAGCACAAAGCCTGAACAGACCAATAACAGCTGACGATATTAAAGCAGCAATCAACTCCTGACATACAAAAGACCTGGACTAGATGGTTTCACAGGAGAATTATACAAAACATTTAAGGAAGAGCTATCCCCTATCTTTCCTATTGCAAAAAATCCAAGAAGACAGAAGACTCCCAAACTCTTTTTATGAGGCCAGCATCATCCTAATCCCCAAACCACATAAAAACACAACAAAGAAAGAAAATTTCAGGCTAATATCGCTGATGAACATACATGCTAAAATTCTCAACAAAATATTGGCAAACCACATCCAGCAATACATTAAAAAGATTATATGCCATGCCCAAGTGGGATTCATCCCAGGGGTGCAAGGATGGTACAATATTTGCAAATCAATAAACATAATACATCATATAAACAAAAGCAAAGACAAAAATCACATGATATATCAATAGATGCAGAAAACTCATTTGATTAGGTACAGCACACTCTTATGATTAAAACACCCAGCAAAGTGGGAATAGAGGGAACATTCCTCAAACTAATAAAGACCATGTACGAAAGACCTACAGCCAACATCATACTCAATAGGCAAAAACTAAAAGCTTTCCCACTAAGATCAGGAACAAGACAAGGTTGTCCACTTTCACCACTTCTATTCAACATAGTATTGGAAGTCCTAACCACAGCAATGAGACAAGAAAAAGAAATAAAAGGAATCTAAATGAGAAAAAAAGAAAGCAAACCTGGCATTGTTTGCAGATGACATGATAGTGTACATAGAAAATCCTATAGACTCCACCAAAAAACTGCTTGACTTAATAAAGGAATTTGGCAAAACAGTGGGATACAAAGTCAATATTCAGAAACTGAAGGCATTTTTGTACCAACAATGAAATATCAGAAACAGAAATCAGGAAAAAAAAATCCATTTGATATAGCAACAAGAAAAATAAAGTACCTAGGAATAAACCTAACCAAGGAGGTAAAATACCTGTACTCAGAAAACTAGGCAACACTGAAGAAGACATTAAGAAAGACACAAACAAATGGAAGCATATACCACATTCATGGATTGGAAGAATTAACATCATCAAAATGGCCATACTACCCAAAGCGATTTATAGATTCAATGCAATACCTAGTAAAGTACCAATGGAATATTTCACAGATAAAGAACAAACACTTCAAGAATTTGTGTGGAACTATAAACAACCCCAAATAGCCACAACAATTTTGAGAAAGAAGAACAAAGTAGGAGGGATCACAATATCTGATATTAAACTGTACTACAAGGCCACTGTAATCAAAACAGCCTGGTACTGACATAAAAACAGACACATAGACCCATAGAACAGAATAGAGAGCCCAGAAATAAACCCAAGTCAATTGATATATGGTCAATTGATATTTGACAAAGGGGACAGAAGCATAAAATAGAATAAAAATAGCCTCTTCAACAAATGGTGTTGGGAGAACTGGAGAGGTACATGTAAAATAATGAAACTTCATCACCAACTTACACTATATTCATCACCAACTTACACTATACACAAAAATAAATTCAAAGTGGATAAAAGACTTAAATATAAGTCACGACACCATAAAAGTACTACAGGAGAACATAGGCAGGAAAATCTCCGATGTTCCACACAGCAATATATTCACTGAATATGTTCCCTAGAGCAAGGGACATAAAGGAAAGAATAAACAAATGGGCCCCCATCAAATTAAAAAGCTTCTTCATGGCCAAAGAAAACAATATTAAAATGAAAAGACAACCAACTGAATGGGAAAACATATTTGCCAATGATACTTCAGACAAGGGTTTGATCTCCAAAATATATAAAGAACTCACATGACTCCACTCCAGGAAGAGAAACAACCCAATTAAAAAATGGCCAAAGACCTGAATAGACACTTCCCTCAAGGACATACAGAGGGCCCAGAGACATATGAAAAGATGCTCAGCATCACTAGCCATCAGAAGGATGCAAGTTAAAACCATGATGAGTTACCACTTCATAATGGTGAGAATGACCATCATAAACAAATGAACAAATATCAAGTGTTGGAGAGGATGTGGAGAAAAGGGAATCCTAATGCACTGTTGGTGGGAATGCAGACTGGTGCAGTTACTGTGGAAAACAGTATGGAATTTCTTCAGAAAACAAAAAATGTATTATATCCTAAGAACACTGAAACACCAATCCATAAGAACCTATGCACTCCAATGTTCATAGCAGCACAATTTACAATAGCCAAGTGCTGGAAACAACCTAAGTGCCCATCAGTAAATGAATGGATCAAAAAACTATGGTACATTTACACGATGGAATACTATGCAGCAGAAAAAAGAAGGAGCTCCTACCCTTTGCGACAGCATGGATGGAACTGGAGAGCATTATGCTAAGTGAAATAAGCCAGGCAGTGAAATACAAATACCATATGATCTCACCTCTAAGTGGAAACTAATCAACAAAACAAACAAGCAGACAAAATATAACCAGAGACATTGAAATTAAGAACAATTTGACCGTAACCAGAGGAAAGGTGGGAGGGGATAATGAAGGGAAAAGTGTGAAGCGTTTTAAGGAACAACTATAAAAGACACATGGACGAAACCAAGGGGGGATGGAATCAGGGGAGGGTGATGAGTATGACTGGGTTGAGGATGAGTAGTTGGGGGGAAAAGGCAAACTGTACTTGAACAACAATAAAATAAAATAAAATAAAAAGAAAGAAATACTTTGGGATGTCATGCCTGAAGGAGGCATGCCTGGGCTCTGGTTGTTACAAGAAAGCCTTGAGAAACTAAGATTGACTTTGGAAGCTAAGAAAAGTCCACTTGAGGAGTGGCCTGTTACCTTGTTTGGTTTTATGGTTCATGGCAGTCTTTCCAGGAAAGAATGAAGATTGCTCTCCTGAGAGATGGCAAGGAGGAACCTTAAGACACAATGGAAACCTCAGAGACCTAAGGAATAGAGGAACTCCAGGAAAGCTAGATGGCAATTGTTGGACTTGGCTTTCATTTCCTGAAGGGCTGTCTAGGGGTAAATCTGAACATTCCTGTGGAAGTTCCAGCAAAGCATTTTTAAAAAGTCTATGTGTTCAGTGCTGCTCTTGTTTTTATGGAAACAATGAGACAAAATTGAAAACTAGCAGTCTTTTTGAGGCCATGGGGGCAATCTTAGGGAAGAGAGTCAGGTTTTAAGGAAAATCACAATACTCAGTCATGATCATTGGACATAGTGCAGCTATCTTCAAAATTTGATTCCACTTGAGAGTCGAACTGGTTTAACCAGATGATATTAAATTTTCATTGCTTAGTATCATTTCAAAAAAGGCCTTGTAATTGAACATCTTCTCAAAAGGCCGTCTTTTGGACTCAGAAAAGATGAAGGCCCCACCTGGGAAGCCCACCTGGGACTCAACAGTTTGGCTAGACTAAATGGCTGAGTTAGTGAGGTATGGGTGGCCTACTGGCATTGCTTAAAATTGCCTTAAAAGTTTGGACAGAAAGGGTCCAGAAGTGTTAAATGGGGGAATCTCAGGATATGCCCTTAAGCATAATTTGAGTATAGTAGGCAGTAAGCCTTCAGACAGGTGTGACATGCCTTGCACACCTGCCTCCAAGGAAGCCATTTTTCCCCCTTCATCAGGGACACTGCATAATTAGTTCCTACCTTTTGTTATAGTTTTGATTATGCCTTCTAACCCTCTTGCCAAATTTGTCATCTCCAGAACATAAGGATAACAACTCATCCAGTAATGCCATCCTTTGGACATCACACACAATGCTTTCCAGGGACAACCAACTAACCTGGACTTTGCAAGAGTCTTCTCCCTTGCATGGAGGCTCCCTTCCACCCCAGATCCCCTTTATTAGGGACCTCTGGACCAGGGGATAAGTAGGACTGTGCCCCTTGGTCAGCAGGAAATATTTACAGAAAAACAAGACCTTCATCCATCTTCCCTTGTAAGCTTACAAGTGTCCAGAGTGTTAAATGGGGGAGTTATAAGCGGGGCAAACTTCCCCCAGCATTGGGGAGGGGTGGAGGTGTGCTGAACATGGCTCATGTGTATGTCACCTTAGCAACTGAAACAATGAGCACATAACACACAAAAAGGGCATACAACGCTGCACCAAAAACCAGGCAAGTGACGGGATGGGAGGGACATACCTTCCATCCACTTCTGCTGCTCAGAGGATTCCAGGGAGAGCCTTTAAAAGAAAAGCATGAGGGAACTCTGTGACCTGTTGCTGGGATTCTCTCTGCATTCAGACTGACGCAAGCTGAAGTTCCTGGGCCCTAGACCTAAGGTTCTGGGTGGCCTAGTAATGTTCCCCAAGGCTGTCCCTGGGAGCTCCAGGGAAGGCCTAAAGCAGGAGCTTGGATAGGAGAGTGGGGAGGAGGCTTGGGACTAGGGGAAAAAGGCAGGAGGGAGCCTACCCGGGCCAGGCCTCAGGCTGTGACTGATAAGCCTATGACACTTGCCCAGGTGGGAAACTGCAGTGGTTGCCTGCTTGCAGCCCTTGCCTCCAGCATGGGCCCAACAAGCTTTGTGCCCATTCCCCATGTGGGAAACAGTGGCTCCCTGCCCATGGGCCATGCCTCCGGTGTGGGTCCAGCAAGCCTGTGTCCCTTCCCAGCCAGGAAGCCATGCTAGCCATTTTGTCCACGTGGCCCATGCTGGTACCTGCCAGTCAGCTCCAGACCCAGTGTAGCAGGGGAAGGTCAGTCCCCGCGCCCCTTCCTGACCTCTTTAGGCCTGACCAGGAACACTGCTGGTGCTGGGAGCAAGGCTGGTAAGAAGGGGACAACAGGGTGGGGAGACAGGGTGGACAAGTCCCAGGAGGTGGTCAGTTGACAAGCCCTGAACTCATCCCCCACATGTGAAGCTGTGGGAAATTGCCGTGGCCACCAGCCAGGAGCCTGCTTGCTCCTCCAGTCTCACTGGGGGTGGGGTGGGCATCAAGTAATCTGTGGTATATGTGTAAATTAAAATTCCATTTGCCTTTGCACCAGACTCTGTCTCTAGAGTTATTGCTTATGGGCAGCAGGCAGTGGGACCTCACTACTTGTTTGGTCACAGTTTCACATGGCCCTCTGTCCCTCATATTTCCTACAAACTGGTAGCTATGGGAAGCTTTTAAAAGTGCACATGTCCAGAACTCACCCTAAAACTGTATTCAATAAGATTGGTGTGGGTGCTGGGAATCTCTGATTTTCCTAAGGTCCCTGGGTAAGTCTGAGTCTGTTTATCTCATGTTTGGGAATTGCCAACCCATATGACTCTTCCAGTGACCACAAGTCAGCCTCAGTCACAGCAAGTGTCAGAGACAGACTCGAAGGTTCTGGTCTCCTGTGTGGGCAGTGGAGGGTGGTCACTGCAGGAAGAGGCATTAGCAGTTTTTTGTGTGGGTTAACTGAGACTCACAGTAGGAACTTTCTGGGTGCCCCAGTGCATGGGCCTCCCTCCTCTAACCCAGGTTAGGGAAACTTCTTTTGTGATCAGGATCTTCCCTAGCCTTGAGGGTATGTGTTGGGGGAAGAGCAAAGGTCTTGCTGTTGTGGCCTCTGAGGACAAGTGTGCTGTCCACAGGGTGGGTGATTTCAGCCTGCCCAAGGCCCACAAGCTGCTGACAGTGCCAGCTCCTGTTCTGGGAGGCTGAGGCAGTTGAACCTGGGACACAGGCCCAAAGTCTGTGCTCATTCTTGTCTAGTGCTATTGCTCCTCACTCCCCAGAACCAACTGTCCCCTAATTGCTGAGACACCCACTAGTAGCAGCCAGCACCTCATTGCCATGGCCCATAGCAACCAGAGTGATCTGTTGTTTCCATCACGTCACATCACTACCCTGTTCTAAGCCCACCCAGGGCTCCTATCCCACTTTAGGAAAGATCCATTCTCCTCAACATGGGTGACAGAGCCACTACAGTCTGGCCGTACCTACTTCTCCCATCACGTATTCATTCTCTTCTCCTTCTACCCCTGCACCCTGGTCTTTTTGCTGCACCCAAACATGCTGGCCTCATTCCTACCTCAGGATCTTTACATTTGCCATGTCATCCTCCGAGGATGCTCTTCCTCCAGCTCCACACATCACCCATCATTCACCTCTCCACGGAAAATGCACCTCTTCAGAGAAGTCTTCCCTGACCACCTCATGTCACCTAGTTCCCCATCCCTCCATCCCCTCATCCCATTCTAGTTTTCTTTAGAGCAATTACGACGATGTGCTATAAGCAATTACCGTAATATTGCTGACTTGTCCCTTTCATAGGTAGCTGCTTTGAGGGGATGGACTTCAATCACCCCAGTCACCAAAGTGTTTCAAGCAACAAATAACAAGTGGCTCAGTAAATGTTTGTTGAGTAAATTGATAGATGGAGGGATGAAGTCATCAATGAGAACAGCATTTTCTCAGTTCTGCCTCTATGTACACCCCCCCTCCCACATACACACTTGCCCCACAGGAAAGTACTTGTTGGTTCAGCCTGAATTGTGCCCCAACTTGCACAGGTGTCTTTGCAGGGCCACATAGAAGCTGCACTCAAGGTTTCCTTTCAGAGGTAGAAGGTCTTATAGGACCAGGTACACCACCACATGGGAATGTACTTTGCAGTTTGGGGAGTCACACTGGACAACTGGATTTCAAGGCAAACACTGGCTCTCACAGAACATTATTGTGTTGATCAGTAAGGTACTCACCCTGCTGAGGACAGACAGGCTGGTATTGAAGAAGCAGCTGAGCCCTTTGGAGAGGGGTTGCTGCTCAACACTTTCCTGGAGTCAGGATTTTCTAAGTCTCCCTATTTTCCCTTTAGACCCTGACTGGGGTCACCGCAGACTGCTTCTTTCAGTTTCAAGAAGCCTCCCAGTTCTTGTTGGTGGCTGCTGGCAATGACTCAGGGAAGGAGCCCATCTGCTAGACTGGCTGGCCCAAGCTAAGGCCACTCAACATTTTCTCTTTGCTCCCAGAAGCTAACTGGCTCACAGAGTGCAGACTCTTCTCTCTTCTGCCCAACAGGGGGCTCTAGAGCATTGAGCAGAGGAGCAGCAGGTTTTCTGCCCAGGCAGCTTCAGCCCTGGTGTTCGCAGCATCCCCCCATTGGAATCCCCAGTGTCTGCAGCTCCTTTCCTCTGGATGTTTAGGATGGAAGGAGGCTCCTGGCTGAGGTAGACTCAGACAGAATGGCTCAGGTTGTAATCACTAATGGTGGGCAGTGGGGGCCACTGAAGGAAGAGGCATTGGGTGGCTTAGGTTGGTAAACATTTGTCCTTTCTGAAGAGTGTCTCAGCCAGCAAGTTACTGTGGGCTTAGCCTTTGCCACCATGCTCCAAGCACTGATTTTGGGGCCAGAGCTGAGGATCTCTTCATCCAATTCATCCCTTGGATGAAGTCTCTTGAGTTCTCATCTGGGGACTGGCTTTTCTGCTCCCATCTTGGCTAAGGTAAGCTTCTGTGGGGTAGCCTCTTGGCACCATGCTCAAATCACCAAATTTGGGGGCTGGATCAACCGAGGTCTTCATTCAACTCTTTTCTCAGATGAGGTCTGTTAAACACTGGTCTGGAGACTGGCTTCTCTCCTTCCACCTTCACTGGGATGACCAAAGGAGTATCCCTGTAGGACCAGTAGCCACCGACCAGGCAGTATGTGTCCCCATACCAGCCCAAGTGGGAGTCTCCACTCCTTCATCAGGGGGTATGTTAGTGACCAAGTTAGAAGGAAAAGTGGGAGCCACAGTTGCTAGCAAGAAAATAAGAACTGATCAGTCACTTGTGCTGTATGTTGTCCTGCCAGGCAGGATATTTCCTCTCTCCTGTCTCTCCCAAGTCCTTCCTGAAGCCTTTTAATCTGTGTGGCATTCAAAACATAGCCCTCATCCATCACTTCTATGAGTTACCCAGAGAGGGGATTTTGCCTGAAAAAGCAATTCTGTGGGGCACTTGGGCAGCAGCACGAGACCAGATTTTCCCCATTCCGAGAGAAGACAGAACCTAACAATAATTGCAATCAGAATCCCCTCCATCTTTCCTGGCACAGAGAAGAGATTGCTTGCAGCCCATCACTTCTGATACTGTAAGAAAATGTCTTTCAAGTTTTGGGAAAAAATAATTCATGATAAATTGGCTTCAGAACCCCTTCCACCTTGGGAACTCCTCTCAAGCCTGATTCATGCTGCTTTTTTCCACCACACTGAACTCTAGTCCCCTGGTACTTTGCTCTAGGTCAGAAAAAAGCCAAATGTGGAGTCAGAATGACCAGGAGGCTCAGAGCCAGATTCTGGGTACCATGTGCAAGCTTCCATCAACCCAGCCTTCTGGGATCCCATTTCCTCAGCTCTCCAGTCTCAGAACCACATTATCACTCTTTGTGGCTGCTTTTTCTTCCCATGGATCGTATTCCCCTTTTCCCCAGCAGCTCAGTCTGGGACATGTGTGGGGGACTTCTGTGGATGTCTACATGACAGCACAGTGAAAGTGATTGGGTCGGAAAGAGTTTTGTGAGCAGCGCTTAACAATGCAAAACTTGCTTGTGTTCTTAACTAAGGCACCAAGGGTGAGTGTGAGGATGCTGGGCAGGCCAAACAAATGGATGTGCCTTCTTTAGAAGTCTAGATATGTTTGAACTTGCATTTTTTCTTCGTTATAATTTTTTCTGAAATTATGCCCAGGCCTTCAGTAAAGAAAAACCTAAATTTGTACAGCCTGGTGTGCAAATCTTAGAGATGCTGAAGGGAGTAGGTGGCAGAAGAGAATGAGGGTCACTGCTGCCTGCTCTTCACCCAAGCACGGGCAGGGGGCAGTGAAGACCCCATGGTGCACGCTGCCATTTGGAGCTCTAGGCTGTGGCAGTGGTGCCGCCCACCACACCAGGAGCAGCAGAAAGATCCAGAGGCTAGTGAAGCACGCTGGAGAGAAGGGAAGCAAGAGGGAGAGAAAGCCTGTGCCTGCCCAGAGGCCAGGGTCACGGGTTTCCCCTCAGAGCTGCTCTTCAGTGTTCTGCACCATGTCAGCCCCGTGAAGGCTGGTGAACAGCCTCTGTTCAGAGCCTGCTGTGTGACCCCCTACTTCACTGACCCTTCCCAGATCCTTGCCATTTCCTCAGGAGCCAGTGCCCTGCTGAGCAGGGGTCCTCTGGCCAGCTACTGGTTCATTTGTTTTCTGTGCTGTTAAATATTTGTCTACTGCTAAATATTTGAATATCATCATTGGTAATAATGCCTATTTCACAAGAAATAGGAGTGGAATCTAAGGAACAGGAGCTGGAATCCTAAATTAGAGAGTAAATATAAAGTTGTCAATCAGTACAAGACACAATAAGTGGTCACTATATCTGACTTTTCTCTCCTTATTCTCTGATCTGTAAGTTTGTTAACAAAGAGACTTTGCGTTGAAACATTTTTCTACCTTCAAGTCTCTCTTATATCCCCTAATTTCACTCTTTCTTGCCTTCATTTCCTTCTAAAGCATGTGCCTGCTACTTCATTTCTAAGTAAACATTAATTCCCATTTAACTTCGAATCTCTGGAAAATTCTCAGTTACTCCTTTTCCCTGGCATTGTGACAAGTCCACATTTTTCCTCCCCCCACTGTTTATTTATAGTTTTCCCAATTTTTGCCATAATTCCTACAGAACACTCAAAAACTGCAAAGAGAAATTTTGTGCTTAGGGAGAGAATTTGCATAAGCACTTTGTCCAGTCATCGTCAATATGTCCTCCTCCTTATCCTGTCCTGAGCTATTGGACTAAAGCAGCCGAACCTGCCAACAGCAACTAGAGTCACCCTGTTCACTGCTGCAGGGGAAGCAGATTTCCACCTTTCAGCCCATCACATGCTCACATTGGGGGCTATGTATGTGGTCTCACAGTCCTTGGTTCCAAGAACATGGCAACCCTGGGTGTGGGGAGGTGCGGCGAGGACCTGCATCATGGTCAAGGCTTCCATCCCAACTCACAAGGAACCAGCAGAGCCATTGTGACAACTTCTGTATTTTATTTATTCCTTCTTCAATCCAGAGTAGATTTGAGGTGATTTGGTTTTATCCTCAAATATTTCCCCTTCCATATAGAAGACATATTAATCCTCAAGGGTCCCAAATTTCTGTCTCATCTCAGCAATCAATTAGTTCTTGAATTTAGGTATGGTAACCCAGGAATATACTTCCATGTTTATTTTTTCACATCCCAAATAATAGAAATGGCAGGGATAATTCTTTTTTTTGGCAGCATTTCAGGTAAAATTGTGAAATACATTGACATGAACCTAAAAGTTTAAAAAGTCTTATAAGGAAAAATAGGCGTTGTCTAGTGCATATTTCTGGGCTGATCCTATGGGGTATTGTGTGCATGTCTTGTCTTTGAGCTATATTACAATTCTATAAATGGTAGATAATTGATATCAATGCAAATGATTATTGTGATAGACATACAAATGAAATTTGTCCACTGGAAGAAAAATTGTACCCCTCTTTCCTTTGGAAGGAGCTAGTTTTCCATCTATTTGCATATCTATTTGCTTCTATCAAAGAAAATTCATTTCACCATTGCTGATCATCTGTGTGTCTATTCTTTGGATTCTTCCTTGAAGTGGTGGTGATATCTTCCTAGTTCCCTTGTAATTGATGAATAAAATAAATATTTTATTATTTGTATGAAGTCATGATTTTATATTTTAAAAAATTACCCCCTAGCATCATTTAAAATCATAAACCATGATAGGATTCTAGTAAGTGCAAATGCAGAGAAATCAAGTCAGAGTGAATGTTAGAATTACCTTCTGCATGGCCAGCACTAGGCTAGAGGCTGAGAATGAATGAATGAAGCTAGGACCTGGCATCTGGCCCCAGGAGCTATAATCTGCTGAGACATTGTCCCCCACAACAGTATCTATGACTCTTTCCCATCATTGTTCCTCGGGCTTTGGTTAACTCTCCTCTCTGTGCCACTGCCCCATTGTGACCTCACTGAAGCCCATCCTCGGGCTCACACCTCTCTCACTGCATCTCCACCACTGGCTGCCATGTTCCCTGCCAGGGAAGCAATGACCTGCTGTCCCCACCAGCACCCCTAACTCAGCATGCTCAAAACTTGATTCATCATCTTCTCTGAAAGACCTTTGTGTGGTTTCTCAATAAATGGCTCCACCAAATGCCAGAAACCCAGGAGTCAGAACCCAGCTGAGCCAACCTGCTGACTTGAAAATAATCAACCATGCACCTCATATGGGTGCTCAGCACTGCCGCCAACTCCCTGTCCGTCCAATAGGGTTGCCTTCCTTCTAATGGAGAGGAGACTGGTCTCAACACTGTCCCCCTTTTCCTGAAAAATGTTCCCTTACAGCTCATGCCCTAGGACCACACTTTGAGAAAATAAAAGGAAACTATGAGGGAATTCCCTATTCTTCTCACCATCAGATCAAATCTATATCTGTATCTGCATCTATTTTTTTTTATCATTTATCCAACACAATTGAGCACTTATGTCCTAGGTGCTTTCCTGAGTGTTGGTCATTGGGTGGGGAACAATGCAGAAAAGTCCTCGTCATCATGGAATTTACATTTTAGTTGAGGAAATGTGCCATAAACAAGGAAAAATCAAATGTTAGCTAAACATAAAAAGGGTTCATAGGAAGAGAACAGGGGAGCATGTGTCTCAGCTCCCACCTGCTTGGGGTTCCTTCCCTCCAGCCTCTTCAGGATTCACTCCACTCCCAGAGTTTGCACCTAGGACTTCTTTCTCACAGACCATTCCCCTCATGATACAAACAAGCTTCCATCTTTCAATAGAAGGCTTCTTTTGACCCTGGATCCTTCTACAGAAATCTCTGTTTCTTTCCCCTCCTTTATTTGTAGTACAACTTCTGAAATATTAGTCTACACCTGTGGTTCCCCAATTGGGGTACCATGGCCCTGAGGGCACTTGAAAACTCTACAGGATCGGTGTGCACACATCATTCTAAGGGGGTCCATTTCCAGATCCTCTACATGCTCTGTGTGCTCTTTAGTCAAAGTGAAATGCCCCAGATGAGGCTGCTGTCATAACACCTCTCTTCTCACTTCCTAAAGGGTAGCATACCTCTTGGCCCCCAAGCCTTCTGTCTGCTCATGCCAAGGGTGATTACAAAGTAGAAATATGGGTTTCAGTTCAAGTAACCTCCTTCAGTGGTTAATTCTGGTCCCTCCACCCTTAGCACTTCCTCTCCTTGTCAAGGTTGAAGGGGAGCTCTCAGAAAAAGGGTATTTGGGCTAATGTTGAAATGCTCCAAAATCAGAAAAATGAAGTCAGTTTGGGTTAGTGACACTGACTCTCTTAAATTAAACTAGCCTGAGGGGCTACCAGATGTTTTCAGAAACAAACAAACAAACAAACAAACAAATCTACAACAACCCACAAAAATAAACATTTAAATTCGCTGCTTTTAAATTCAGTGTGCTTTAATAAAGTAGTAGTAAACTAGGTTGTTACTTTTTAATTGTATCAGAAAAATGTCATTCCAATGAAGTCAATCTTTTCTTATTCCACTTTTGAAAATGTTTAATATTTTCAACCTCTAAGTTAAAAAATGTAGACTTATGAAAAATTTCAGGTGTCAACTCAAAAATATTTAATGTGGCACACAAATTCTATTAGGAGCGTGTGAACAAAAGCATCTATTGCTTGCAAACTCTACCCTGAGCTCACAAGATCAGGGTCTCCAGGGTCTCGCTTCGCATTTGCTTCTTGGCACACTCTAGTCACATGGAGGCTCTGCCGCTAGGTGTGTTATGTACTAAATTTCAACACATTAGAGACTACCACCACGTTAGCTCATACAGCCATGAGTCTTGGATCTTTGTACAGACTATTGAATAAAATTTTCTCTGGATTACTATGTATGTATCTAACCTTCTAAATTATCAATTAATGACCAAAATTTAAACTTGAATATACTCCTCTAAAAGATTTAGGCCTGTGCACATAAAACTGAGTTATTCTTGAATTCATAGGTACCTCTCACACTGCTGGCTGGCTGGAGCCTCATTATCTTTGTATGGTGCCTGTGTGGAGGCAGGTGCAGCTCAGTGCAGGGCACATGGCTTGGGGAACAAAGCACAGGCTAGTTTTTAGCCCCACTCTCCACCTGCCCAAAGTCTCCTTCTGGATTAACCTGTAAAACCTTCAGCAAACATGTTAAATGTACACTTGCTTAGCTCAAGTGTGTTTGATTCAGTTCATGTTCCTCCCTGGGATTCTCCTGCTCTACACAGCATGTGAGAGCTAGTTGTGAAATACAGTAGTCCTTCCTCCCTCATCATGCTTTTGTTTTATGTGATTTCAGTTACCCACAGTCAACTGCCACTGAAAAGTATTAATGGAAAATTTCTGGAAATGAACAACTTATATGCTTTAAATTTCATACTCTATTTAAACTGTGTAGTGTGATGAAATCTCTCTTAGTCCTATGCATGACAGGAACCCTCCCTTTGTCCAGAGTATCCATGCTGCATACACTACCCACTATTAGATGCTCATTAGCCACCTCTGTGTTCAGACTGACTGATATTGGATCTCAGTGCTTGTATTCAATAACCCTTGTTTTACTTAATCATGGCCCCCCGAGTAGTAATGCTGGCAGTTCCGGCATGACACCAAGAAGTGGTAAAACACTGACTTTAAGGGAAAAGGTGCACGTCCTTCACTTAATATGGCATTTTATCATCTCACATCATCACAAGAAGGGTGAGCACAGCACACTAAGATATTTTTAGAGATTGAGAGAGACTACATGCACATAACTTTTACTACAGATTATCGCTATAATTGTTCTGTTTTACTATTAGTTATTGTTGTCAGTCTCTTACTGTGCCTAATTTATACATTAAACTTCATCATAGAATGTATGTGTAGGGAAAAACATAGTGCATTATAGGGTTGGGTACTATCCATGGTCTCTGACATCCACTGGGGGTCTTGGAATGTACCCCCAGAGGATAAGGGAGGGGGATGTTGTAACAAGTGAGGGACTAACACAACATGGTATAAATTTTGCCTGCTTCCTATAACACTTTTGTTTGTGCTTAGGAATGTGAGCATTCTTAGCAATTCAACTTTGAAGCAACAGTTTTCTAACAACTATTTTTCAAGCTTTTGTGTCAGTTAAATTAAGGGAGTACAATTACTTATTTCTGTAAACAAAAATTTACTCAGAAACAATACAGATAAACACAAAATAAAACACAGATATAATCTGGATGCTCACTCTCAAATCATAAACCCAACAATAACTTCTGATTGCATATTTTTATTACCTCACGGTTCTTAGTCATTGACTGCATTAAGTAAATATTATACACCTGCAGTTATAAAATAAGTTGATAGCAATGAAATGTACTTTTATCAGTTTTACATATAACAGATTTCATTTCTTTCCCATTATTGAAAATAGAATTTATTTTTTAGAACACTTTTAGGTTCTGCTATGCACTGAACTTATATGCTGGAGCCCTAACCCCCAATGTGATATTCTTAGAGATGGGGCCTTTCGAAGGTAATTTAGCCATGAGGATAGGACTCTCACAATGGGATTACTAGGGAAATCCCTCATAAAGAGGGTTTTGAGAGAATATTTTTCCTCTTTGATCTCCCCCATTAGTGCTCAATAACATTCTATTGTCTGGTACTAGTTTATTTATTTGTTCACCTACTGAAGGACATTTGGATGGTTTCTAAGTTTTGGCAATTATGAATAAAGTGCTATACATCTTCATGGGCAGGTTTTTGTGTGGACATAAGTTTTACTTCCTTTGGGTAAAAACCAAGCAGTATGACTGCTGGGTCTTACGGTGAAGGGGAATAAATGTCGGGGGGATGGTTCCTCAGACAGAGGTCACTGCCTGTCCGAGGAGGCCCTCAGGGTAGGGGACCCAGGCAGTGACCTCACTTCCTGATAACAGAGCGCAGCAGAACTTGGAACCCTGGTAACCAGGCAGCCACATTCTCAAACTGCCCCTCCCCAGCTCACTTAGGCAGAGGAGCTTCATCCAGCAAGATGTTTGCTTGTTGTCTGCCCATATCCCAAGGCCAAGGCATCAAAATAAGAGGAAGGGATGGTAAGTTCCACCACAGCTGCCACTAGGTCCAATCACAGCACAGACACCTGTGGCCTTTTTCATGATGAAACAGAGAGGTAACACACAGAGAGCCCAGGGTAGTTTTGTTCGGGCCAGGCCACCACTCAGATCCCATTGGAACAACCCTATGTCACCTACCTGTGTGTGCATGTGTGTATGTAAGGGGATTCCCCATGCAGGAACAGGCTGAGGATGGTGAGAAGCCTGGTGAGCCGGTCATGTTCAACCCCAGGTGAAGGCTGCCTGGGTGCATGTGGAGCACAGATGTCCTCTGCCTGAGGTTCATCCAAAGGCCAGGAGGTGAATGTCATTGCCCCTGGGTGGAGGTCTATGCAGACACAGGGCTGGCCTGTCCTGGACCAGAAGGTACAGTGGGCAGAAATAGCGGCAAGTAGGACCCACCAGAGCCTGAAGCCTCAGGGCCAGCTACCAGTCATTTTCATTGCAGAGCTCAAGGAAGATCCAGGAAAATAAACAGGTGGTTGAGGAAGACCCAGGCCCCATCTCCTCCACTGAGGGGCAGGTGCACCCCACCAGTGAGGGCCACAGCAGGCCCAACATGATAGTAGCCATGCAGGGGTCTGGGGATCCAGGGCCCATGGATGGGCAAAAAAGGACTCCTCCTCCAAAGCCACCCAGGCTCCATAGGCCACTCAAGATTTCAGAATCCATCTTGGAGCTTGGTGGCCACATTACTGCAACTGGGTGCAATGACATGGAGACCAAGGAGGCTGAGCCCAAGGGTGAGAATGTGGAAAAGGTGGGTGGTGGGTGGAGATAAAAGTAAGGTTACAGGGAGGGGTTGATGCCAGACACACAGGGAGAACCCACAGGGTCTGCCCTGGAGCGAAGACCAGAATCAGACCACCCATCTGCTGGACTGTCTACAGGGAGGACATCTGGGATGGCCCCTGGGCTGCGGCTTCTCTGGAAGGCTCTGGCTGTGTTCTGTCTGTGGGGGGCAGGGGGAAATGCAGGCACATGGGTGATCTTTTCTCCTTTCCCACCTTCAGCACCAGCCAAGCAAGAGCAGCTTATTGATGAAAAACCCTGCCCCAAGTCTACCAATGAAGGGCAGGTAGGCCACATGCCAGAGGGCTGTAGAAGGCCATTGCGACAGTGGCCATGCAGGGGTCTGTGGAACCTGTGACCTTGGTTGACCGAAAAAGGACACCCCCGAAGAAGCCGCCCAGGCTCCACAGGCCACTCAAGTTTTCAGAACTCATCTTGGAGCTTGGTGGCCACATTCCTGCAACTGGGTGCAATGACATGGAGACCAAAGAGGCTGAGCCCAAGGGTGAGAAGGTAGACAAAATGGGTGTGGGGTGGTGGGTGTAGGTAAAAGTAAGCTTACAGGGAGGGGTTGATGCCAGACACACAGGGAGCACCCACAGAGGCTGCCCAGGTGTGAGACCACACTCAGAGCACCTATCAGCTCTACTGTCCATGGGGAGGACATCCTGGGGTGGGTCCTGGGCTGTGGCTTCTATGGAGGCTCTGGCTTGTGTTGTCTGTTGGGGAGGATATGGAAATGCAGGCACCTGGGTGATCTTTTGTCCTCTCACAACTCTAGTAGGAGTCCAGGAGGCAGAGCAGGCTCCTGATTCAGCCACTGTCCAACATCTGGAGGAGCTGGATGCAGGGTCAGACCAGGATGACATTCCAGGCCAGGAGGGCTGCCCATTGCAAGGGGTCATTCCACATCCAGCAGCTGCTCTAGCTGCAGCTGTGCAGTCACGGCAAGGCTATGTAGCATCTGCTGATCTGAGGGAGGCCCCATCCTGCCTGTTTGAAGAATCCTTCCTGGAATCTGGCCTGGTTCCCACCACAGGGGAGGAGCTAGTTCTGTAAAATGCACTTGGGCCACTTCTAGAGCAGGGTATTGTTCCTCTGGCTCTCCCTCTCCCATGTGAAGTTTTTTTTCCCACCTCTGTTTGCCCTTATCCCTTTATATTCTTCAATTATATATTCCCATCTCCATGGCAAGATTAACTTTAAAAATTAAATATTATTGTTTATATTGTAAAGTGTGCTACTTTTGAGCATGATGTATATTCATGACACTGCAAGCCTCACCACTGACCAGCTACAGGATGTTCCATTTCCCCTAAAGGAAACCCTGCACCAAAAGTACTCACTCCTCACTACTCTGCCCCTGGCATTCCCTCATGTGCCTTCTGTCTCTCTCTTTTTTTTTAACCTGTTCTGCACATCTCCTATAAGTAGAATGTTAGAATAGGTGCATTTTTCTGTTTGTTCACATATTTTTGTTATTTAAGAGGAAAATCCCTGAGGGATTAGTGATCAGATATAAAAGAGGATCCCTTTTGGTAAGTGTGTGCATAATCTTGGGGTAGAGACCTCAGTGATAAGTTTGACCTGAGGGCCAGAAGCAAGTCAGGCAATGGCTGGCTCATCCTGTGCCCAGACAAAGTGAGAAAATGCAGATCTGGAAGAACAAACCACAAAGTGGATGGCATTCCTCACCAACACAAGGCCAGAGGGAAGTGCCACATGCCTGTGGTGCAGCAACCTCTTGAGAGTCCCTGTTTTCTAAAAGGATGAGGGTGCACATGTACTTCCAGTCTCTATAGATGCCCAACCTCTCCAACAGGAACACGGGCACTGTCAACACTGGGGACAGAGCACTGTCACCCTCAGGCTGGCAGGCTTCTGGTCTGGTGGTGACCAGCCATGGGGACACAGCAAGGAAGCAGAGGCCCCAGCTGATCCCCTGGAGGGAAGGGGAAAGGCCCCTCCTCTGGGAGAACAGTGTGCAGGACCCATCCTAGTTCCACAGGTGCACATGTGCCCCTGGCAGTGCACATGCTAGGAGGTCCCCCCCTGCAGCACTTCCTGCACAATTTTTCACAGACGTATTTTCCTGGCTACCCATCAGAGCACTGGGGAAATTGTCTGGACCTGGGAAAGACACCAATGTCCATGGAGAGAGTATGCGATCCATCAACCCTGGTCCACATGGATGAGGGAAGCTGAGTAGCCACTAAAGTGGGTACAGGTGTCTCTATGTGCTGACAGATAAAGACGTCAGGAGTCTTCTCTGGGGAGACACATGCACCAAGGGTGTGCATCCAGGGTCCTACCTGTGTAGGAAAATCACACACGTGTAATTTTCTCAGGCAGATACACACATGTGAAAATTATTCTTCCTGTGAGAGAGATTGACAAACAGAAGGAGAAAGGCAGAGCCTGAGAGAGCCACCAATCCACTTGTGCATGGGGCCTGACTCTCAGCTCCTGTTGGAAGCCCTGAGCCAGGTGAAGAACCAGGATTGGCCTAGTAAGTCCTGGAGACATGTGCCCAGTTTCTGCCACTGTACCAGGAAACCATAACTCAATCCCTTCGGAGTATGACCCAACACCTCCCAGACAACTCTGTCAAAGAAAATATAGGAATCAAGCCCTGGCTGGCGTAGCTCAGTGGATTGAGCGTGGGCTGCGAACCAAAGTGTCGCAGGTTTGATTCCCAGTCAGGGTACATGCCTGGGTTGCAGGCTATGACCCCCAGCAACCGCACATTGATGTTTCTCTCTCTCTCTCTCTCTCTCTATCTCCCTCCCTTCTCTCTCTAAAAATAAATAAATAAAATCTTAAAAAAAGAAGAAAAGAAAATATAGGAATCAAAACTGAGCATCTAGTATAGCCACTGGCTAGGGGAGTTTGATAATTTGAGAACTATGAAAGTACAGACATATTATATTTATTTTCCTGCTTCAATTATTTTCTTGTAGAGACATTAACATTTGTATTTATTTCTTGCTTCAATTATGAAATTCTAGGGGCATATCTTTGATAAAACAAAGGGAAGAAGATATTGGAGGCATACAATCAAATAATTAATCAGAAAATTAATCTTAAATTTTTGTTGTAATTTTGGCCACTCAAGCAAGTCATTAAAGTTTAGGCGCAACCTGCTAATTGGTTTCCTGGCCATTAATCTTGGTCTTTATTTCATAATCCACAAGGACTCCCAAAGACATCTATTTAAAATCTAAATCTGATTATAATAATCCTCTGGTTAAAAAGAAGTCTAAAAATGACAATAAACTCACAGTTATTAACAACCAAACCTAAAACAAAAACAAAAACAAAAAAACAAGCTAAGCAAACAACTAGAACAGGAACAGAACCACAGAAATGGAGATCCCATGGAGGGTTATCAGCAGGGGAGTGGGAGTGGGAGAGCGGGGAAAAGTACAGAGAATAAGTAGCATAAATGGTAAGTAGAAAATAGACAGGGAGTGGGGGTTAAAAATAGTACAGGAAATGTAGAAGCCAAAGAACTTACATGTACGACCCATGGACATGAACTAAAGGCAGGGAATGCGGGTGGGAGGGGGTGTGCAGGCTGGAGGGGATTAAAGGGATAGAGGGGAATAGGACAACTATAATAGCATAATCAACAAAATATATTTAATTTTTTAAAAAATCTGGCTCCTTACTATATATACCATAAGTTTGAATTTTTGGTTTTAGCTTCAAAAGGCTTTATGTAGGCTCTGGCTGATATGACTCAGTGGATTGAGCACCAGCTTGCAAATCAAAGGGTTGCTGTTTCGATTCCCAGTCAGGGCACATGCCTGGGTTGAGGGCTGGGTTCCCAGTTGAGGGTGTGTGTGAGGCAACCATCACACATTGATATTTATCTCCCTTTCTTTCTTCCTCCCTTCCCCTCTCTCTAAAAATAAATAAATAAAATCTTTTTTTAAAAGGCTTTACAGAAAATATTAGGTGTCAATGTAAGTAAATATCAGCAATATAAATATCAGTAAGTAAATATGTATATAAAAATCTATAGAAACTGAGCTGCTTTAGTTAAAGAGATGCAGCCAGAATACAACTTACTAGTTTTTGAGTCTTTGGAGTGGTCACCATAAGGCACAATTTAAAAATAATTTGTCAAGACATTATATTTCAAGCTATTTAATAGAGCCAGTGACTTTTCTAAAACTCCCAAGTACCTCATTCTAGCAACACTATCGAATTTTCTGTTTTAGTGATGGCAAACTACTTGTAGATCCTGGAAGGCAGCATGTCTTTCAGAGTTTTCTATCTCTGCTTTTGCAGTATTGATTTTTCCCTTGGACAATCTTTCTTCTCTTTGCATTAGTTTCTGTCTGCCTTTCAAAATCAACTTCAGGTGTATTTACCTACGAATCTTTCCCTAACCCTAGCCTATAAACCTAACCCATAGATAGCACACCTATGTGTTTTATCCTTGCTAAACCTGAGCCACATCTCTGTCACACAGTTTTTGAGTAATTTTTTACATATATGTACATAAAAAATATGGCTGTATGCTACATATTCTCAGCACATGTCATATTGTAGATATCTATTACATAATTTTTGAGACTCCAACTTTGAATTACAGCAGAGAAAGCCTTATAAGAGAATAAAGTGATCTAAAGAAGTTTGGGGAATAAAATCTCATCGAAAAATATTTTCTCTCTCTGCTCCAACTAGCTGGCCATTGTAAAGTATATTCTAGAATATGGAGACATAAGAAAACACAGTACCTGCCTCCTTGTACAACCACATCAAAATTATGACTAAACTACAAAGCAAACCACCATTCAGAACTACCAGAAATCAAGCTGAATGGAAGTCCTGCAAGTAGGAGGAGTAGAGGAATATCTTTGGAACAAGGAGTCCCAGCCCTAGCCAAAGGTTGTAGTGCCAGGGAGAAAAGCCCCCATAACATCTGGCTGTAAAAACCATCAGGGATTGAGGTTAAGGAAGAGGGAAACAGAGTCCCAGGCAGTTCCTCTTAAAAGGCCCATGCACAAACTTACACTCACTAACTCTGAGCTCCAGCTCGAGGGCAAAAAATAAAGGCACCAGAAGCATCTGGGGAGAAACTAAATTTTTTAGCAACAGGGTGAGAGCTAGGGGCAGCTTTCTCCCAGACAGAAGTGCTGGCAGAGGACATTGTTCCTTTGCTGAGCCCTGCCCTTCGCAGAGCCAACAGGCAGGTGCCATATCTGAGACTCCACCAATCTGGCTCACAAAGTTTGCCCCACCCTGGTGATTCCCTGAGGCCCTGCCCCACCCAACTTTTGGAACCACCCAAGTTGTTTCTATACATATACATGTGTATGTGTATGTCCATACACATGGCTAGTCTTGTCTCATACTTCAGATTTTCCTAAACTCTCTCAAACAAGCAACTTCTGGCTTCAGTAAGTCCCTTACCTTTGGTTAAGTGGCCCCAGACATGGCACTAGGAATAGCTGGCCTTGGTTCACATCTTGGCCTCACTTGGGCACCCCCAAACCCAGCACAAGTATTAATAGCAGCCATCTGCAGATTTCTCTGTAGCTTATACCATATGGATGTGGGTAGAACACAGACAGTTGCTGACCTTGGCCTATACTTCCTGGGAGGTCCCACAGACAGAATATCCATTGGACAGCTTCAGGCCACATCAGAGCACTGCCGACCAAGTACATCCACAAGGGACACACTCAATGGGTGGACTCAGTGGACACCAGACCCCTGCTTAAGTCTGGATCTTTGGGGTGGAAGCCTGCATAGCTGATCCTCCATGGTGGTTGGAGGTTGGTGGTCACTGGTCTCAGCCAGTCCTTGTAGCTGACTGGCCTGGGTAAATCCTTCCCATTGATGTGCCAACAGCCATCAAGGCTCAACTACAACAGGTGGGTGTACACAGCCCACATGGTGGGTGCTCCTTGAGTACCCATATTGGGTGATAGGGGAGGCTGTGCCACTGGACCCTACAGGACACATATTACATCAGGACACTCTACTAAGCCAAAGACATGTAGCAGCTCTTCTAATACATGGAATTAAACACCTGGGGCCTCCAAAATGAGGAGACAAAGAATCATGTTCCAAATGAAAGAACAGAAGAAAACTCCAGAAAAACTAAAAAAATGGTCAGTATCAGAGAGACAGATGTGCTCCTTTATCTCAAATGTTGCCTTGGGTTACAGACTTTTTTCCCAAGCATCTTTCATGAAGACAACAGAATTGTAGACATAATTGGTCTATTTCAATTAACTTTTTACTTCACATTCTCAGGGACAGAAGAAAGTAATGCAACACCACTGTGATAGAGTTGGTGACCACCTACACATTTTTTTTGCAATATTTCAAATGTTTTCTTTCTATGCACACACACTTTCTCCCTTAGCATTTTAGCTTTCAGAGAAATTCAGTTCTATTAAAATAAAGGAAAATGATAGAAAAGTGTTATAATTATTCATTTTTTCATTAAATTGTCTATATATTTACTCTTATGCTTCCCATGCACTCTAATTGTATTTCATTAAGTTGCATATGTTTCCTATTTTTTATAACACTGCCCAATTGCACTCTTCCCCCATCAATTTTTAAGCATTTATCTTCCCTCTGCAAACAATCATATTATTTCATTAACATACGGGAACACAGTGAAAAAACTTGATGTTTTTATGTCTCTTCTTAATATCAGAATATTATTTGTTACATATATACACACATATGTATATGCATTTGCACATTTTTTCAAATGTATCCAATGGATTTTGAACATAACACTGATATTTAATTCAAAATTTCAAAATGAATTTTAAAAATGCTTACATTGGAATAATACATAGTGCTTAGGTGGCATGACTATATGAGTATATCCATACATAATATCTTACTACTGTTTTCATTAGTTTGTTAAGTACAGTGGTAAATTGATAAATTGCACAATGGCCCTGAAAAAGTCCATTTTCTTCACCCTTTCTCTCTTTGTTGAATAAATTGCCATAAATAACAAGAAATGTGGATCAACACTTTAAAGAAATGAAAGCAGTTAACCTGCTCTTGGTGCTATTTATTACTTGAATTTATAAATTTTGTAAGATAGAAATTTCATAATAAGAATTTCACACAAAACTCAAAGCATTGATAATGAATTTTCTCTACAAATTCTTCTATCTGTTGGCACTCGAGTTGGTAAAGACAAAAACAAACTACACCTATGCTTGTTATATCAAAGTCCAAAGCAAAAGGGATATCAAAGTAAACCAGTCTCTGAAGGTAAGAGGGTTGTCACAGAGGTTCTGTGTATGGGGACAGGGTGGCCTGTGCTGAGTGAGCGTCCTCACCATGAAAGACCCGAAATGGGGGATCAGACTATCTGCTCTGTTGGCACTCAGAGGACAGGGGGGAAATGAAAGGTCTGCGCAAAGCCTTCAGTGAAATATCCAGTGACCTCACTAACATAAAGGCTCCTATATAAATACGTGCACCTCCTAAGGAGAGCCGTCCTTTGGCTTTGCAAACGTGGATACCCAACAGCTTCAAATACACTTGCAGACAAGTGAGTGTTTTGAATTCCTGAAATCCGTTCATATAGATGCAAGTTCTAGATTCCTAACTCCTTGCCCCTTCCCATCTGCTTGCTGCCCAAAGAATCACAATCCAACAGCACAAGGCAGACAAGTGAATCCCGTGTGTCTTACCTGTCCCCGACCACACCATTTGAAAACACTCAGAAACTGTAGCTACTGTGAGGCAGCTGAGCAGAGAGCAGACCCCAGGTAGTCCACCACCTCAGGTCTGTAAGTGTGGGCTCTTCAGGTCAGTAACTATGCAAACCTGCCCTGGTACCCTGCCAGGTGCTACACTAAACTCTAGATTCGCTTCTTCGCTCTGAAATGCACTGAAAACCACTGCCCACTGCAAGGTCCATGTTTGCTTTAGCTTCTCAAAACCTCAGGGCAGCACACAGCAGCGCAACATACATCAAACCCAGCTACTGCTTCTCCCTGTCTACACACTTTGTGCCTGGGATCAGATGTGGAGGAGGAATCGGAAAGCAGGAGCTGGGGGAACATGCCAGGGTCCCCAGCTGGCTACTGCTGGCACCATTTCCAGGACTTTTCTGACAGTTTGTGTCACTCTGGATGCCTAAGCTCATTCCCAGAGCTCACCCCTACACCTGACCCTGCTCTCTCCAGGTTCATACCCCTGCCACTCCCCACCCCCAATGATAGACCAGCTTCCTCCTTGCTCTCCAGAATTCACTTTAAATCCCCAAAGTAAAGCCATTTCTTACCCAGTTGAAAACTTTCTCCTCCCTCTGCAATGTGATAGGTAGGAGACAGGGCTGCCAGTGAGGGTGTCCTCACCTGGCCAATGCATCCTAGGTGCCCTCCCTTGCTGTGGTTCCCAGTCATGGGGGGAAGTGTGGAGTGGGCTGCTGGGCAGTGGTCCCTCAAGGCCTCTTGGAAATCAGGGAGCTAGTGTCCTCAGAATGCACACCTACACCCTGACCTGCCCTTTGGTCCATCACCCCTGCCTCCAGAGGCCCTGCCTATAGCATGCACCAGGAGGTGGTGCCCCTGGGTGGCACCAACCCACCTCCCTGTGAGCTCAGGGTCCGTGGTGCACTCCTGGGCTGCTAGGGCAATGCGCCTGTGACACTTGCCGCCCAGAAGCGCTCTCTGTGCCTCGGACTCCCTGCAGCTCTGACTCTGGCAATCCGAATCCTTTATTACTCTGTCTCCCCCTCACTTCTTTTTCTTCTTCTTCCTAGCTCCTCTTTTATCTCCTCTCTGTTCTTCATTGATTTGCTTGTACTGCTTGTAAGTGTTGGAGGAAGTCTATTCTTGGTTACAACATATTGATAAAAGCACTCCAGCTCAGCTAAAATGTATAGGTTGGTAGAAAACGTTCCACTAGACAGCAGCCTTATGCATTTATTTCTTGACCTCTGGTGAGTCTCCAAGCAGCTGAGAGAGAAGTCTTGGTGTTACCTCTTCTGGAAGGTTACACCTCAGGAGTAAATGAGACAAACATGTGTGGAAAAAAGGGGCATGCATACCTGCACACACACAATTTTGGGAAAAGAAAATAAAAGTAAGGATCTTGCTAACCACATACTTATATTTCACCTATAACTCAAGAGTAAGGAGTGGTATGGGGGTGGGAAGAGGGAGGAAGGCAAAAATAAATTTCTTTACTGCTTTCAATGAACTAAGGAAAAAGCAAAAGATCTCAAAGTTGCAGAGTTACCAAGGAGGCTGCCCCACAGCCTCTAAAGCTTTTTAAAAGAATGTGAGGAATGACTAAAGGACAATCTCATAAGGAAATACCACAGACAGCCCCAGCCTGGCCACTCAGTTGGATGGAGCAATGTCCCAATTCACCAAAGTAGCAGGTTCTATCCCTGGTCAGGGCATATACAACAATCAACCAATGAATACATCAATGAGTAGAACAACAACTCAATGTGTGTGTGTCTTTCTCTAAAAATCAATACAGAAAAAGAGGCAGAGTAGAAATGAATAATTTTAAAGTACTAATAGAACATGGTTTTGTTAGTTCTATTTGGAGCTAGAAATAAACAGGAAAAGACAATTCTTTGTTGAGAAGATAAGTAATGGTAAGAGAAGAAATATAAGTACACAATTTCTTTTCTGAGTCTATACACTGTTCTAGGTAGGACAATCTTGAGAGCAGAAGAGACAAAACATTGCTTAGAGACAATTACAGTCATAATAGGAAATAAACTAATGAGAAAACCTATGGCTACTTAAATTAATTCAAATATCCACGCTCAGGTGACTCCATGCAGAGACCTGGGATGTTGTTTGGAAACTGCTCTGATGGAATGCAGTAGCTGCCTTCATACATTCCCTAATCTTCAAGACAAACATTCCAACAAGTATTTTACTCACACTTAATAAAGGAGAAAGACAGAAATTTAAAGGATTAAGTAACCTGACCACTACACAGCCAGGAAGAGGATCATGACTTTAAATTGAAACATGTTTCCCTTTACATAGAATTGCTGTGTTTCCTGGGGAAGGGAAGTGCCTTTGATAATACTGTTTGATACATCCCTCAACTACAGGCAAGGGGTCAGGAGAATGGGCATATAAAAATATTCTAATTTTCTATAAAAACATAGTCTGGTATCTATACAGTGATTAAGTTTGAGATCAATCTCTGGCAATATTCCATAGAAGATCATGAAATAAATCATGTGCCGTTGCCAGAAAAGGAAACAGCTATAGGTAGAGGTGTGTGTGTGTGTATCTTTCCAGGCCATCTTCATTTCTAGAGAAAAGTAGCCATCAAACTCATATGTATGGTATTTCCAGATCGCAACTAAGCTTCCCCCATTACCTTTATGGACACGATACATGTAAACTGTGCATTAACATGAAGAAACTAAAAAGTAGCAGTGTGGACAAAGTTGCCTCAAGTGTGTTGGCAAGTGGATTCATGCTGGAATAGACTAAGGCTTTTGATTCTGAGCTTGGTGCCATGTTGCTCAGCCAGTTTAGTAAATTATATTTAAGAGGCAAATAAAAAAGGGGATTTACTAAATTGTCTGAGCCAATTTATATTTAAGAGGCAAATAAAAAAGATAGATATGAGAATGAACCAAATTAGAGGCAAAAATCAAAACCTAAAGAATCCTTTACTTAGGATGCTGATCTGTGACAAAGGAGATAAACCTGAGCTATAATTCATTTTGAAATCCTGTATTTTAGGGTTTTTTAAGGGGTAAGCATAGGATTTACTCACTTATTCAATTATTAAATGAGACGTTGGTTATAGACAAGACAGCTAACAGTACATTGGCCTCTCTACCCTAAGATAACTACAAACCGTGGACAAAAATATGGAGAACAGCGTCAGTTATGGACAGCAACCAACACAGGGGAGGCCCATAAGGAGTCCATTCCCATCATCTTTTTTTCTTACTGGCCTTTTCTTTTGTCGAGCAGGATACCTGGGAGTCTGAGACCAAGCAGGGAGCTGCAGTGCATCTAGGCAGAGGGCACACTCTGTACAGGGTTGGAAGGGATCCAGGGGACACGGGGAGGAAGCCCCAGAAGTCTGTGTGGAAATACCCTGAGTTCCTTGGCTGAATTCCTAGGCTGCATGGCCCAAGGGAACAGTTCTGGAGTCCTGATCAAGTGCAGTGGCTACAGGTGGAAATGCGAGTCGAAATCACGCAGTCATGGGAAGATACTGAAGTTTGGACCCAGACAGAGTGAAAAGACTTTCGTAAACACCTTGGATACTTGGGTGACAACCCCTGAAGATGCTTTCAAGAGGTAAGAAGGATGCCTCAGGAGAAAGAATAAAACCAAAAGAGATTTGCCTAATGAAGCCTTGGAGGCTGAAGGTCATCCATCACCCATCCAACACCTGCTAGAGCTCAAAGCTCACTGGAAGAAGAACTCATAAGCTAGAATGTATATGAATGCAGTGTGCAATGAAAACTCATCAGATGTGCAAAGGAGCAAAAAAACAGTGATTGTGACACAAAAAGATAATACAGTCAGGATAGAGTTCAAGAAATGATCCAGATTTTGGAATTAGTGGCCAAAGACTTATAAATGGTCATAATTAATAAAGTAAATAAACTCTTCTGGTAATAAGGAAAATGAATGGAAAGATAGAGCATTTCAGCAGATTATCAGATTCTGTTAAAAAGTTAACTGACCTTTTGAGCAGCAAAATAAAGAAATAATTAAATGGAAATAATAATTAAAAAGAAACAATCACTTCTCACAACAGTAGACAGGGCCAACGGTACCAAATAGAAGTCAATAGAAAATGTCCAGGAGAAGACAAGACCAAAAGCAACATTTGAAGAAATCGTGCATTAGAACTTTCTGAAGCTGATGGAAGAATTCAACCCAGAAATTAAAGAAGTTACAGGAACCCTGAGCAGAGAAAACCTCAGCTAGGTTCACAAGAGTCAAATTGCTGAAAACCAAAGACAAAGAGAAAATGTTAAAAGCAGCCTGACAAAAATAGAAATATTACCTTTGGAGGAACAACGTGAATGAATACTGCTTCCAGTGGGCCCCAAAGGAGGGGACCCTGGGCGAGGAGACACACGGGCTGTACCTTCAGTGGCCCCGATGTAACAGCCATGCCAGGTGCCTCCGGTACCCCGGGGTGCTGACTGCCCAGCCGGATTCACGGAGCCCATCTGCCTGGTGGAAATCCAGGGTCCAGTGCAAGTGCTGGGTGGTGTGTCCGGTGTCATGAACAGATAGCAGGGCCACATCTTTGAGGAGTCCCGGTGGCCGGCACCACCATGGTTAGGGTAAAGGCCTACCTGGCGGTTAAGCCCCTAGGCTTCAGTACTGACCTGGGGTCCAACTGGGCACTCAGGCCTTGCCGCAGGGTCAGTTTGAGCACTGGCAGGTCCTGCTCACAGACAGACCCCTTCGACCACACCAGCCTCCCCAACCAGGGCGTGGCCGGACTCCCCAGTGCAAAGGCCTAAAGAAGGCCCCTAGGCCCTGAACGTCCTCCCGGACAAATAGCAGGTTGGCCCCCTGCAGCCTGCCATTAGGGGCCGCAACCGCAGCCGCTCAGTTCCCAGGGACCACCACCAGCAATCATTCTCCAACATTTCAACACTGTCCACACCCAGCGCTGCTCGCCTGGCTGCTCTGTGCGGTGGCTCCACGTGAACTCTTGATGATGTTTCTTCCGATAGTTATGTCAAGACTTCAGAGGAAATGGAAATGCCCTGGATGCAGGGACTTACAGGGCTGGTGGGGGAGCTGAGATGGGACACCTAACGCTTTCTTTTTCCCCTATTTCTAAGGGAAACTCAAATGTCTGAAAAAGAAGTAAACACTTTAAGAGGTTTATTTGGGTAAGTGGACAGTAGCAGATTTCCCCCAGGAAGGGGGAAGGAGCGAGTAGGGAGATGTCTCTGTTTGGACAGAAGCTGGAAGGCAGGAGGCCCTGTGCAGTGGGACTGTGAGCACCTCCAGCTGCATCGGAGCCTCTGGAATGAGAAGTTTGATTATGGTGCTGAAAAGAAGCCATGGAAGCAGAAAGACTTATTTAAGGCACTGAAAGAAACAAATGCCTATCAAAGTGGAATTCTGTATGCACTGAAAATATCTAAAATTGATGTTGGGAAAACAAACTCAGACAGACAAAAGCAAGAAAACTAACTTTAACTTGGAAGTTAAGACAATGTCACTTCTAGAAAAAACAATATTCTGAATAACACATGTAACATTTCAATACATTAAAAACTTTTATTTCTGTTACTTTATTCTCTCCATAAAACTCATAGGGGTGAAAACAAACTAAAATGGGCAGAGGTGTCTTTTTGAATGTGACAGAAGTGAACAGATGGCAGAAGGGGGACTCTCACTGACTTCCCATCACCCCTGAAATCACACAGGGATTTCTGCCTACAGTGACATTGTTCCAGTGATGGGGACAAGTGTTCCTAAGGAAAACAAAAACAAACTACATGGCTCTTGTTACAAATCAAATGACTGCTCTCATATGCTTTATGATATGTCAATTAAAATTTTAACATGTGTCTCGTTTATTTGGGTTATCTGTGGTTTTATTTTAACTCATGAATTTCCCTCTTGACCTGAGTTTGGGAGTCTGTGTACTCTAGGAGCATGTGCCAGGAATACAAAATGATTATAGCAGTTGTCAAAGTAAGAAAGGCATAATCTCAAATTCAATATATTTGTAAAAATAACAAGGAACCAATTAAAGTATATTGTTTCTGATTGTCTGTTGAACTATTAAGGCTTACAATTCAGATGATCACATTTCATTCAGTGTATCTGTTGATGCTACCAGAGCTTATAGACACGTAACTGAGCTAAACTGACCACAGACTTTTCTCAATAGTGTGAAGAGTATATTTTGACTTGTGAGTAAAATTTATTTTACTGCTTCAGTCTCTATCTGGAAACCTTTCATGTGGTTTTGAATTTTGGAGTTTTCTTTCCTCCACCTCCTCTTTTTTTCTGACATACCTCAAAGATATTCTGGGGTCTTGAATTTCCCTCTATTCCTCCATTTTTCCCTCCCTATTCCTCTTAACTTTATTTACTACTTTCCTCTTTTTTTCTTCTTTTCTCCCTAGTCTTCCAAGTTTCATAATTCAGTAGTCCTCTCTCCAACATTTGGTAAGTACTTCCTAGCACAATTCTAAGTACCACAGAGGTGTGAATTGGTAAGCAAGCGCTATAGGCTGAATGGCTTATGAACAACAGACATTACTTCCCACACTCTAAGGGGCTTGGAGTTTGGGGTTTGGGTCCCAGCATGATGGGTCAAGCCCCTGGCAGAGCCCTCTTCCTCACTGCAGCCTGTGGGCTTCTCCTGGGATCCTTGCCCAGAGGAGCACAAGGCATAGCAGCTCTCTCCTGACTCGCAGGAGAGTCCTGATCCCAGTTATGAGGACTACCTTTCTGACCTCATCTAACCCTACGCATTTCCCAAAGGCCCCACCTCCTGATGCCATCACATTGGGGGTAGAGCTTGCTCATAGAACTTCTGAGGACACAAACATTCAGCCCATCACTATGTGTCTGCCCTGAGCATCCCTTGGTCTGGTTAGGGCCTCTGTAGGAGGCAGCCTAACCACCCCCTTGTTGATCTAGTTCTCTCCACCTCTTCTTCTTCTCCCTAAACACCTGTTCTTCTCTCCTGAACTTTTAGGGGAAGCCCTCCCAGTCACTCTCCCAACTTCCATGTTTGGTCCTCCCCTCTGCAGACAAAATACTATTTTGAGGTCTTTTAATAATGTAAATCATTTTGTTCCCTGGGAGAGGAGAATCCCTTAAAATATGGACTTTTAGCATAAAGTACAAATCCCTTAACATGACTTAAAAGCCCACCATTCGGTGGTCCCTGCTCACCCACTCATCCTTTGTCAGTCCCCAACCTACCCCACTGTCCCCTGCTCCATTTTATAAGCCCACTCTTTTTCTCCACCACATGTGCTCCAGTATCAACAGAGATGCTCTGCAGTGCACTGTGTGCCGGTGTTTCTGGACACTCTAGTCAACAAATGATGTGATATAGTCAACATTTCACTGTTAAATGGGCTTTGGGTTAGATGATTTTTCCCAAGTATAGGCTGATGTAAGGGTTCTGTGCCCAGTTAAGGTAGACTAGGCTAAGGTTACAGGTAATGAAATGCATTTTCTTTCATTTTTTTAAAGATTTTATTTATTTACTTATTTTTAGAGAGAAGGGAAGGGAGGGAGAAAGAAAGGGAGAGAAACATCAATGTATGGTGGCCTGTTTTGTACCCCACGCCTGACACTGGGCCCACAAACCAGGCATGTGCCCTGACTGTGAATCAAACCAGTGACTCTTTTGTTCACAGTCCTGAGCTCAATCCACTGAGCTACACCAGCCAGGGCAATGAAATGCACTTTCATCTTAGGATACTTTCAACAGACATGGGTTTATCAGGCTGTATCCCCATCACAAGTCGAAAAGGATTTGTAATACTGAGTGAAAGAAGTCAGTCTGCAGAGACTGCACACTGTGTGGTTCTGGTTCTATGACAGTCTAAAGAAGGAAGAGCCATGGACACTGCTGACAGGATCAGCAGTTGCATGGTACTGAGGTGAGGGAGGGTTGGACAGGTGCAGCACAGGGGGGGTTTAGGGAAGTCACAACTCTCTGCATGAGACTGTGAGGATGGAGACATATCATTATACATTTACAAACCCAAGGTATGTGTGGCACCAATACACTGTCATGTAGACTATGGACATTGGGTGACCATGATGAGTCACTGTAAGTTATTAATTGTAACACAGGTACTATCTGGTGGAGTATGCTGATAAAGAGGGAGGCTGTGCCTGTGTGGGTGCAGGAGGGTAATGGGAAATCTCTACAGCTTCAGCTCAATTTTTCTATGAATCTAGAACTGCTTTAAAAAAGTAAAATTTTAATCAAAAATGATGGCCATAAATTTTACTATTTACCTGTAACCCAAGAAATCTCATGAAATACAATTGTTTCATTTTGTATTTTATCAAAATGTAATACTAAATTAATTTAATAAAAAACTGTTATGCCATTTGTTGTTAAAGATACTTTTAGCCTGTGTTCTAAAGGTTAAAATACCTTTTTACTACAGAAAAATCTAAGATTTCCCCCCCACTCACCTGTAGTGTATGTGTCCTTGCAGAGGTTTAATAGTAGCACAAATATTTCTTAGTTGTGGGAAGAAAATGTGTTATTTTATGATCCAAGGATGCCTACCCAGATTATCTATGTGAAAAGAAGCAAAATATAACGTGTTAAAAGCATAGTTTTATTTCTCATAGATTAAAATGTAAGTATTAGAGCTTTCCTTCAAGAGGAGCTTAATTTTTGAAACTTTCCCAACTTATTTTATTCTAATGTTATTATTTACTTCTTACATAATTTGCAGAAAAGTAAGCATATTAATTGCAGGAAGATTTAAGAATACAGACATAGGGAAAAATTGGTCTTCTCATCAACTATAAGTTACTATGTACTATTTCATTTTACATGTAGCATTTGTGGGATCATACCCCTAAGTGTTGGACATTTCTCCCCTGTTAGCTTTTATAATGAATGTTGCAATAAATAACTCAGTTCAAGTACAGCATGACCCTCCTCTGAATGTTTCAGAAAGGTCCTGCCACTGCCTGGTGCCCTTAGCAATGGTTAGGAATGATACTTTCTACTCAGAATCACATTTCTCCATGGACTAGTCAATAAATAAATGAACACATACTTTTTGTTAATATGTAATTATTTAGTTGGCTAGTAGGTAAAAATGTCCTATTTTTCATATACTTACCACCTATTTGTATTTCTTAGCTAATAATTTACTAGCTCACACCTTACCTTCATTTTAAAATTACTGGTGTCCCCTGGCCAATGTGGCTGGGTCGGTTGGAATGTTGTCCCAAATCCAAAGGCTGTGGGTTTGATTCCTGGTCAGGGCACATACCTAGGTTGCAGGTTTGATCCCTATTCCAAGTACCTTTAATCCTTGGTCTGGGCTCAGAAAGCAATCAATGGTTTTCTCTTGCATTGATGTTTCTCTCTGTTCTTTTCTCTCTCATCCTCTCTCTCTAAAAGCAACAAAAACAAATAAAAATGTCCTCAGGTGAGGATAAAAAAAATATTGGTGATATATTTTTTGAACTTTGGATACACTGAGTTAATTGTACTCATTAATGGTATAGCTCATTTATACCATTGATCTCAAAGTCCAATCCTGTTTGGATTCTTTTATTTTTGTTTTATATTTTTATGTGTTCCATTCCTCTTGTTCCATTGATAATCTCCTCCCACACAGATATCTATTCTAGCATTTAATGTACATATTTTGCTTGAATGTTTCCCTATTTGTGTTGTTCTTTTGTTCATATGTGAATTAGGTATACATAATTTTCATATGATGTTAAACATCCATTCTATTTTATAATTTTCTCACTCATCACCACATTCTTTAAAAAAATAAATCTGACAACTTCCAGCAAGATGGATGCATAGGTGGATGCACTGCACCTCCACACACAACCAAGATTAGAACAACAATTTAGAGCCAGAATAACACCCAGAACTGATAGAGAATTTATCAGAATGGAAGTCAGACAGCCAAGAAGTTGAAGTAGACCCATTCATCCAGACCGGTAGGAAGGGCGGAGAGGAACAGCTGAGCGCGGGTCATGGCACGAGGAGAACAGGGAGAACTGGGCACATAAGGCAACCAGGAGTGCGTAAGGCATCTGGGGCGCACAAGATTGCAGCGGGTAGACCCTGAGTACGCAAACGGCAGCTGGCAGACCCAGTGAGGCGGCGATTGTGGACCAGGGCAGAGTGCGCAACCCAGGATCCCAGAGAAGGGACTGAGGTCCCAGGAGAACAGAGCTACTGCCATTGTCCCCCCCCCCACCCCCCGCCCCCGCCCCCACATACAATGTCACAATCTAGCGACTGGGGTGCCCAGGCCTGGTGAACACCTAAGGCTCCGCCCCTCACCATAACAGGAGCAACCAGAACAAAAAAAAAAGAGAGAGAGAGGGAGGGAGAGAGAGACATGTCTCAAACAGAAGAACAGATCAATGCCCCAGGACTCATCCTTTTGAGCGACTAAGAGATAGCCAATTTATCAGATGCACAGTTCAAAACACTGGTCATCAGGAAGCTCACAGAATTGGTTGATTTTGGGCGCAAATTAGATGAAAAAATGCAGGTTACCATAAAAGAGATGAAGGAAGGTGCACGGAGAACCAATAGTGATGGGAAGGAAATGGGACTCAAAACAATAGAGTGGACCAGAATTAAGGAAAAAAACAACCAAACAGGAAAGAATGGAGAAATAAGAATTCAAAAAAAAAAATGAGGAGCAGCTTAGGAACCTCTAGAACATCTTTAAATGTTCCAACATCAGAATTATAGGGGTACCAGAAGGGGAAGAGGAAAAACAACAGATTGAACACATATTTGAACAAATAATAAAGGAGAACTTCTCCATTCTGGCAAAGGAAATAGACTTCCAGGAAATCCAGGAAGCTCAGCGAGCCACAAAGAAGTTGGACCCAAGAAGAAACACACCAAGGCACATCATAATTACATTAGCCAAGGTAAAAATGAAGGAGAGAATCCTAGAAGCAGGAAGAGATAAGGGAACAGTAACCTACAAAGGAGTTCCCATCAGACTGTCAGCTGATTTCTCAAAAGAGACCTTACAGGCAAGAAGAGGCTGGAAAGAAATATTCCTAGTCATGAAAGACAAGGACCTATATCCCAGATTACTCTATCCAGCAAAGCTTTTATTTAGAATGGAAGGGCAGATAAAGTGATTCTCAGATAAGGTCAAGTTAAAGGAGTTCATCATCACCAAGCCCTTATTATCTGAAATGTTAAAGGGACTTATCTAAGAAAAGGAGATAAAGAAAAAACATGTATAGTAAAAGGACAGCAAACTCACAATTATTAACAACCACACCTAAAGCAAAACTGAAAGAAACTAAGCAAACAACTATAACAGGAACAGAACCACAGAAATGGAGATCACGTGGAGGGTTAGCAACAGGGGAGTGGGAGGAGGAGGGGGGGGAAAGGTACAGAGAATAAGTAGCATAGATGGTAGGTAGAAAATAGACAGGGGGAGGGCAAGAATAGTATGGGAAATGTAGAAGCTAAAGAACTTACAAGTATGACACATGGACATGACTAAAGGGGGGAAAATGGGACAACTGTAATAGCATAATCAATAAAACATATTAAAAAATTAATCCATGTTGCTGGGTATATGTCCAGCTGACAGTGTGTGACATATTCTGTGCTCTTTATTAGTCATTATCTTATGAGTCCTGTCTTGGGAATAGGCACCCAAATTGCCCCAAATGCTCAGCAGTTAAAAAAAAGAAATTGGGTATAAGATGGCAGAGGAGTGAATGGAAGCCACACTAACCTCCTCCCAGGACCAACCTGGAATTAGGACCAAATTGTTGAGAAATTACCCAGAACAAACAAATGAACAATAGTGAGACAGAAGCCTCATATCTTTGGACAAATAGAAGAATCAGCTTTAGCACAACCTGACTGATTGGAGAGCGGTGGAGACTGGAGAAGGCTGGCTGGGTGGCCCACAGGTGACAGCACTGGAGGGATAATTAAGTGGTTGGTTGGATCTCCCTGAGAAACATGGCGTTCAAACCCTAAGCAGGAATCCTCAGCCTATAGCAGCAGAACCCAAAAAGTACAAAGATAACAACCAGTGGCAAAAAGCAGCAGGATAGATGTCTGCCAGAGATAGATGTCTAGAGAGCCAAAGAGCCATTTAAACGGCCAACACACAAATTTTCATTTGCAGTCACTTACCCTGGGTTCCAGCAAAGGCAGGGACAGAATGGGCTAGAGACACCTGAGGAGAAACTCGGAACAGAACCTCTGGGGAGAAAGCTGAGAGAATAGATGCTGGGATCCTGGGATCCAGGTGCTGGGTCATCACCCAGATGGCAACAGCCATCCTGCTCAGGCAGACCACTCCCCTCCAAGCAGCAGCAGCCTGAGGGGACACAATAGCTTACCCCAGGAGGGACCCCACCCCAGCTTGCTGGTGCTTAAGCCTGACTGCTGAGTGCAGAGTGACTAGATTAACAACTGAAGCAGACAGCCACAGACAGTAGATCCCTGGTAGTCTGGGAGCAGGCTGCCTAAGGTCAGACAGGGTCAACAACTGACATCACTAGAGATGGATCCAGAAATTAAAAACAGTGGTAAATACTAAAGACTACCAAGATGAAATCCATTTTGGTCTCCTCCATGATTTGTGATAATCTCTGTTCTGTATATCTTTTTTAACATTCATTTGTTGTCCATCAATTTTGTACATATTAAGTCACTAAATTTTATACTATAGTTTATTTCTCCTTAAACTCTTATTAATACTGGTTCATTTGCTATTGATAGTCAGATTGAGAGAGGGAGTTATTCTTGTGGATGTGGGTTTGTTTCCTGGGCTTTGTGGTTTTGTTCGGGTAGCACAACAGCATACAAAGCATGTTGAGTGGAGTGTCCCTCAGTCAATGAGCTGGAGGAAGGACTCACCAAAAAATGACCCAACAACAATGAAAACCCAATTATCCAGAGAGCCAACATAAATGGCATCAAAGGCATCCCAAAAACCAAGTTTGGGAAATCAAGAAGATGGCACTACTGAATCTCACAGGTCTCCTACCAAAGAATTTCACACCACAAAGTCAGGAGTCAAAACAGATCAACTTAAGAAGCAGAAGAATACAAGAAGATTCTCACAAATAATGGAAAGACAAAGAAACAATCCCCAATCAAAAGGAAAGGGGGAATCCTCAGAAAGAGGGCTAAATGAAATAGAGGCAAGTCAACTATCAGATATTGAGTTCAAAATAATGGTTATAAGGAAGCTCAATGAGCTCAGAGAGAATTACCAAAAACTAGAGAGAAGCTACCAGGAACTCACAGAAAACTATATCAGCATGAAAAAGGACATTGAAACTATCAACAAGTGCCAAGAGGAAAGAAGAACACATTTTTTAATAGAACAAAGTAGAAGGAATCAAAAGCAGGCTTGATGAAGTAGATGACTGAATCAGTGAGCTGGAGGACAAGGTAGAAAAAAACTCCCCCCAAAAGCAAGAAAAACAAAAAAGACTAAAAAAGAATGAAATGGCCTTAAGGGAACTGCTGGACAACATGAAATGTAATGATATCCATATAATTGGGATACCAGAAGGAGGAGAAGAAGAAGAGCAAGGGATAGAAAACATGTATGAAACAGTAATGATGGAAAACTTCCCTAATTTAAAGAGAGAAAGATACACAAGTCCAGGAGGCACAGAGGGTCCCAATCAAGAGGAACCCAAAGAGGCCCACTCCAAGATATATCATCATTAAAATGGCAAAATTCAAAGAAAAAAGAGAGAATGTTAAAGGCAGCAAGGGAGAAAAAAGAAGTAACATACAAGGGAGCCTCAATAAGGCCAGCAACTTCTCAGCAGAAACACTGCCAGCCAGAAAGGAATAGCAAGAAATATTCCAAGTAATGCAAAGCAAAGGCCTGCAACCAAGACTACTCTACTCAGCAAGGCTCTCCATTAAAATGGAAGGGGGAAATAAAGACTTTCCCAGACAAAAGAAAGGTGAATGAATACACCTCCAAACCAAAACTGCAAGGTAGGAAAAAGGGACTTCTTTAAGAAGAAGAAGAAAAAGAATGAGAGAGAAGGAACACAGGTACAAAGGCAGTAAAACAGCAATGAATAAGTACCTATCAATCATAACCTTAAATGTAAATGGATTAAATTCTCCAATCAAAAGATGTAGGGTAGTTGAATGGGTAAAACAACATGAACTGAATGTATGACCCCTACAAGAGGCCCCCTCAGAACAGAAGTCCTAGATAGACTGAAAGTGAAGGGTTGGGAAAAAATATTCCAAAAAAAATGGACAGGAAAAAAAAAACTAGGGTAACAATAGTTATATCAGACAAAAGAGACTTCAAAACCAAGGCCATAAAAAGCAACACAGAAGGAAACCTCATAATACTCAAGTTAAGAATCCATCAAGAAGGCATAAACATTATAAACATATATGCACCCAACATAGGAGCACCCAATATATATAAGGAAAATTGTGGAGGACTTTATGAAAGATATAGACAGTAACACACAGTTATACTAGGGGATTTTAGTTCCCTACTGTCAAAAATGGATAGACCTTCCAAACAAAATATCAAAACAGGTATTGCAGCATTGAATAATGCCCTAGATCAAATGGACTTAACTGATGTACATAGTACTTTTCATCCCCAAAGAGCAAAATACACACTTATCAAATGCACATGGAACATTTTCAAAGATAGATGTAGGGTAAGTGGAAGCAGTCTGGCTTCCTCACCAAGATGTCTGGGTAACTAAGGGGAGCAGTACTCCCATAGCCTTGGAGGGGCCTGATAACTAATGTTTTCATGGCCTTGAGACTGGGTCTGATAAACTGTTCCTATAACATGAAGTGGGCTTGAGTGCACAGAATTAAGTTATGTTATGTAAAGTTCTGGAAGTTTTCCGGCTTTGTTCCACTTTAGTATTTAAAGAGGTAGGGACTCCCTGCTGGGGGTGATGATGAGAGACACATGGAAGGGGACAGGAGCCACGATGGGTGCCACGCTGGGGAGCAGGAACCACGACATGAGACATGTAGATAGACATATAATGTGCAGCGTGTGTGGCTCACCCACTCATGAATAAAGGCATGCCAGACATCCCAACAGCTCCATGAATATTTCTCCATCTGCATGAATACCATGCACCTGTCAGGCCTTGAAGGGTGGCAACACAATAGACCACATAACAGGACACAAAACAAGCCTCAACAGACTTCCAGCTAAGATGGAGGCATAGGTAGACACACTGTGCCTCCTTGCACAACCAAAAGAAGGACAACAAAAATTTAGAAACAAAAAAACAACCAGAACTCACAGAAAATTGAACTGTATGGAAGTCCAACAACCAAGGAGTTAAAATAGACATATTCATCCAGACCGGTAGGAGGGGCAGAGACAGGCGGCAGGGCAGAGAGGGGTCGCCACAAAAAAAAAAGTGGTTACTTGCAGAGCTCGGGTGCGCAAGGCAGCAGCTGAGGGACCCTGGGCACTCAAGATTGCAGTGGGTGAACCATGGGCACGCAGGCGGTGGTTGGCAGACCCCGGGCACAGGGTGGCAGTGGGAATACCCAGTGAGGAACCCAAGGCTGCTGGCTGACCAGGCAGTCACACATTCACACACAGATAAACCAGGCAAAACTGAGGAGCAAGAGAGACCATGCAACCCAGGGTCCCAGAGCCAGGAAATAAAGCCTCAAACACCAATTGAAAACACCTGAGGGGATTGAGGTGCCAAAAGAAACTCCCAGCTTCACAGGAGAGTTAGTGGGAGAGACCTGCAGGGTCCTAGAATGTACACAAGCCCACCCACATGAAAATCAGCAACAGAAAGGCCCAGTTTGCTTGGAGGAAGCGGGGGAAGGGACTGAAATCCGGCAGAGAGAGGAGCAAGTGCCATTGTTCCCTCTCAGACCCCTCCCCCACATATAGCATCACAACCCAACAACTGGGTTGACTCCCCCTTGTGAACACCTATGGCTCCACCCCTTACTACAAAACAGGCGTGACAAGACAAAAAAAGTGGCCTAAACAGAAGAACAGATCAAAGCACCAGAGCAAATACAACTAAGTGACAAAGAGATAGACGGCCTATCAGATGCACAGTTCAAAGCACTGGTGATCAAGATGCTCACAGAACTGGTTGAATTTGGTCCCAAATTAGGTGAAAAATGAAGGCTATGCTAAGTGAAATAAAGGAAAATGCACAGGGAACCAATAGTGATGACAAGAAAACTGGGACTCCAATCAATGGAGTGGACCAGAAGGAAGAAAGAAACAATCAAACAGAAAAGAATGAAGAAATAAGAATTCAAAAAAAATGAGGAGAGGCTTAGGAATCTCCAGGACATCTTGAAACCTCCCAACATCTGAGTTATAGGGGTACCAGAAGGGGATGAGGAAGAGCAACAAGTGGAGAAGTTATTTGAACAAATAATAAAAGAGAACTTCCCCAATCTGGCAAAGGAAATAGACTTCCAGGGAGTCCAGGAAGCTCAGAGAGTCCCAAAGAAGTGGGACCCAAGGAGGAACACACCAAGGCACATCATATTACATTACCCAAGATTAAAATGAGGAGAGAATCCTAGAAGCAACAAGAGAAAAGGAGACAGTCACCTACAAAGGAGTTCCCATCAGACTGTCAGCTGATTTCTCAAAACAGACCTTGCAGGCAAGAAGGGACTGGAAAGAAGTATTCCCAGTCATGAAAGGCAAGGACCTACATCCCAGATTGCTCTGTCCAGCAAAGCTTTAACTTAGAATGGAAGGGCAGATAAAGTGCTTCTCAGATAAGGTCAAGTTAAAGGAGTTCATCATCACCAAGCCCTTATTATCTGAAATGTTAAAGGGACTTATCTAAGAAAAAGAAGATAAAAAACATGTAAAGTAAAATGACTTAACAACTATACCTAAAACAATGACTTAACAACTATACCTAAAACAAAAACAAAAACAAACTAAGCAAACAACTAGAACAGGAACAGAACCACAGAAATGGAGATCACATGAAGGGTTAGCAACAGGGGAGTGGGAGGAGGAGAAAGGGGGAAAAGGTACAGAGAATAAGTAGCATAGATGGTAGGTAGAAAATACACAGAGGGAAGGCAAGAATAATATGGGAAATGTAGAAGCTAAAGAACTTATGACACATAGACATGAACTAAAGAGGGGCATGTGGGTAGGAGAGGGTGTGCAGGGTGGATGGGAATGAAGGGGGGAAAATGGGACAACTGTAATAGCATAATCAATAAAATATATTTTAAAAAAGCAAGCCTCAACAAATGCAAGAAAATTGAAAGCGTATCAAGCATTTTTTTGACCACTAGGGCTTGAAACTCGAAACCAACTTCAAGGAAAAATCTCAAAAACACTGAAATTCATGGAGATTGAAGAGCATGCCCTTAAAAATTAGTGGGTTAATAATGAGATCAAGGAAGAAATCTAAAAGTTTCTGAAACTAGTGAATATAAACACACAACCATCCAAAATCTATGGGACACAGAGAAGGCAGTCCTGAGGAGGACATTCATAGCAACAGGCCTACCTAAAAATAATAGGAACAGTTCAAATAAACACTGTAACCCTATATCTACAAGAACTAGAGGAACAATAAGAAACAAAGCACAGAGCAGTAAAAAGAAGGAAATAACCAAGATCATAGCAGAATTAAGTGACATAGAGATTAAAAGAACAATTTAAAGGATCAATAAATCCAGGAGCTGGTTCTTTGAAAAGATAAACAAAATTGACAAGCCATTAAGCAGACTTATCAAGAAAAAAAGGGAAGGACCCAAATAAACAAATCAGAAATGAAAGAGCAGAAATTACAACTGATACCACAGAAATACAAATGATGTAAGAAATTACAATGAATGGCTGTATGCCAAGAAATGCAAAAATATGAGTGAAATGGAAACACTTCTAGAAAAATATAATGTTCCAAAACTGAATGAAAAGGAAGCAGAAAGCCTGAACAGACTGATAACAGCCGGTGAAATCAAAGCAGTAATACAGAAACACCCGACACACAAAAGACCTGGACTAGACAGTTTCACAGTAGAATTTTACAAAAGGTTTGAGGAAGAGCTAACGCCTATCCTTCAGACTATTACAAAAAATTCAAGAAGAAGAAAGACTACCAAACTCTTTTTATGATGCCAGCATCATCCTATGATGAGAGAAGTCACACAAATCCAGGAAACACAGAGTCCCAATCAAGAGGAACCCAAGGAGGCCCACTTCAAGACACATCATAATTAAAGTGCAAAATTCTAAGACAAAAAAAAAAAGTTAAAGGCAGCTTGGGAGAAACAGGAAGTAACATACAAGGGAGCCCTGATAAAAATAGCAGCTGACTTGTCATGGAAATGCTCTAAGCTAGAAGAGAATGGCAAGAAATATTCCAAGTAATTGAAGCCAGAGAACTTCAACCAAGATTACTCCACCCAGCAAGGCTCTCAATTAAAATGGAAGGCCAAATAAGGAGTTCCCAGACAAAAGATATCTAAAAGAATACACCTCCATGAAGCCACATCTGTAAGAGATCCTAAAGGCACTGCTTTCAGAACAGGAAAAAAAAAGAGTGGGAGAGAGAGGAACACAGGTACAAAAAAATAACAAGAAGTAAGTACCTATCAATAATAACCTGAAATATAAATGGATTAAATGCTCCAATCAAAAGATGTAGAATAGCTAAATGGATAAGAAATCATGACCCACACATATGCTGCCTACAAGAGACCCATCTCAGAACAAAAGAATTAAATGACATAGAGACTAAAAGTACAAATTTAAGGTTCAATAAATCCAGGAGCTGGTTCTTAAAAACCAAAACAAAATAAAACAAAACAAAATCAACAAGTCTTTAACCATAATCATCAAGAAAAAAGAGAGGACCCAAATGGACACAATGAGAAATGAAAGAGGAGAGATTACAACTGATACCACAGAAATACAAAGGATTGTAAGAGACTACTATGAAGAACTATATTCCAAGAAATTTGAAAACCTAGGTGAAATGGACAAATTTCTAGAAAAATGTAATCTTCCAAAACTCAATGCAGAAGAAGCAGAATGCCTGAACAGAACAATAACAGCTGATAAAATTGAAGCAGTATTCAAAAGCTTCTGACACATCATAATTAAAGACTGGACCAGATGGTTTCACAGGAGAAATTTACAAAGTATTTAAGGAAGAGCTAACCCCTATTCTTCACAGACTATTCCAAAAAATCCAAGAAGACAGCTCTTTTTATGAAGCCAGCATCATCCTAATCCGAAAACCAGATAAAGACACAACGAAGAAAGAAAACTTCAGGCCAATATTGTTGATGAATATAGACACTAAAATCTTCAACAAAATATTCGCAATGGCATCCACCAACACATTAAAAAGATCATACACTATGCCCAAGTGGGATTCATCCCAGGTATGCAATATTCACAAATCAATAAACATAATACATCACAAAAGCAAAGACAAAAATCACATGATGATATCAATAGATGAAGAAAGAGCATTTTATAAAGTACAGCAACAATTTACATAAAAACACTCAGCAAAGTGGGAATAGAGGGAGCATTCCTCAACATAGTAAAGGCCATATATGAGAGACCTACAGTCAACATCATACTCAATGGGCAAAAACTAAAATCTTTCCCACTAAGATCAGGAACAAGACAAGGTTGTCCACTTTCACCACTTGTATTCAACATAGTATTGGAAGTCCTAGCCACAGCAATCAGACAAGGAGAAGAAATAAAAGGCATCCAAATTGGAAAGAAGGAAGTAAAACTGTCATTGTTTGCAGATGACATGATAGTGTACATAGAAAATCCTATATAGTTCACCAAAAAACTGCTCGACTTAATAAAGGAATTTGGCAAAACAGTGGGATACAAAGTCAATATTCAGAAACCAAAGGCATTTTTGTACACCGACAATGAAATATCAGAAACAGAAATCAGGAAAAAAATCTTATTTGTTATAGCAACAAGAAAAATAAAGCACCTAGCAATAAACCTAACCAAGGAGGTAAAAGACATCTACTTGGAAGACTACACAACACTGAAGAAAGAAATTAAGGAAGAAAAATAAATGGGAGCATATACTGTGCTCATGTGTTGGAAGAATTAATATCATGAAAATGTCCACACTACCCAAAGCAATTTATAGATTCATTGCAAGCCCTATTAAAATACCAGTGACATATTTCACAGATATAGAACAAACATTTCAAAAAATATATATAGAACCATAAATAACCCTAAATATTGACAGCAATTTTGAGAAAGAAGAACAAAGTAGGAGGGATCACAATACCTGATATTGAACTATATTACAAGGCCACCATAATCAAAACAGTCTGGTACCGGTATAAGAAGAAACATATAGACCAATGGATTTTTCCCTGTATCATTATATAGTGTCCTTTGTCTCTAACTATAGTCTATTTTGTCAGATATAAGTACTGCTACCCCAGCTTTTTCTTTCTTTACATTTGCATGAAATAGCTTTTTCATCCCTTCCCTTTTAGTCTGTGTGTATGTTTAGATCTGAGATGGGTCTCTTGGAGGCAGCATATGTATGGATATTGTTTTTTTATCCATTCAGGTACCCTCTGTCTTTTGGTTGTACCATTTAAGCTGTGTACATTTAAGGTGATTATTCATAGATACATATGCAGTGCCATTTTATTGTTAGACTCTTTTCCTCTGAAGTTTTTTTCCTTTCTCTTTTTTTCTTCTTTTTCTAAAGCAAGCCCTTTACCATGTGTTGCAGTGTTGGTTTGGTGTAAACAAATTCCTTTATCTTTTCCTTGTCTGGGAACCTCCTTATTTCTCCTTGGATTTTAAATGATAGCCTTGGTTGTAGGTCCTTGAATATTTGATGCCACTCCCTTCTAACCTGAAATATCTCTGATGAGTCATCAGATGACAGTTTAGTTGGTGCTCCTTTGTAGGTAACTACCTGCTTTTCTTTTGCAGCTGTTACAATTCTCTCCTTATCTTTAAGAGTTGTTATTTCAGGTATGATGTGTTGGCCTCTTTTGGTCCAACTTGTTGGCAGTCTCAAGATTCCTGGACTTGTGTAACTTTTTCCTTCACCAGATTCCTGGACTTGTGCAAGTTTTTCCTTCACCAGATTAGGGATGTTTTCAATTGTTATTACTTTAAATAGGTTCTCAATCCCTTGCTCACTCTCTTCTCCTCTGGTATTCCCATGATGCAGATTTTGTTACACTTCATGTTATCCAATATGTTTCTTAAGTTCTCTTCATTTTTTCAAATTCCTTGATCTTTTTATTGCTCTTGCTGATTGCTTTCTTCTACCTTGTCTTCTGAAACAGTGATTTGGTCCTCTGTTTCATCTAACCTACCATTTATTCTCTCCAGTGTATTATTTACATCAGTTATTGCATTCTTTATTTCTCACTGATCCCATTTTATGTTTTCTACGTCCTTTCTCATGCTATTGAGTATCCTCATTATCATTACTCTAAATTCCCTATCTAATAAATTGCTGACTTCCATTTCACTTAGTCCTTTTGTAAAATTCTCTTATTCTTTCATTTGGGGCCTACTTCTTTTTCTTCCTATTTTCACTGCTTCTGTGTATTTTCAGCCTTAGATGTTAAACTAATCAGCCAGCAAACCCATCCATTGATAATCTAATTAATCTGTGATCAGCAGTCAGGCTTAAGCTCCCCAGGATGGGACAAAGTAATTCCTGAGGGCTGGACTGTTGCTTCCCCTGAGACTGATGCTATTCAGAGAGGAGTGCTCTGCCTGAGAGGTTCCTGTAGGTTGAATGATGACTCAGCACATGGATCCTGGCTGCTGTTCCCTCAGTTCTCTCTCCAGAGCCACCAAGCCTAGACTCTCTCAAGCATCTCTAGTCCACTTAGCTCTCCCTTTGCTGGCACCCAGCATAAGTGGCTGCAAATGAAATTTTGCTTTTTGGCCCTTTAAAAGGCTTTCTGCTTCTCCAGCTGTCTCTCCCTGGCTGACAGATCCACTGCTGCTTTTCACAGCTGGATGTTATCTGGGTTCCTTCCCACACCTGGTACTGCAGGCAGGGGAGCCTGGCTTGGGTTTAGACCCCACACTTCTCAGGGGGAACTCCCTGGCCACTGAAATATCCCTCTGGTAGTTCAGCTGCTGCCTCTGGGAGCCCAACCAGCCCTCTCGAGTCTCCTCCACCCTGCCTACCTGTCATGTTGTGCTGAAATGTTTTCTTCTGTCTGTCAAACTTGTAAGCCTTCTCTCCAGCTATAGTTCAGTTGGTTATTCAAGATGATTTCTCTACAATTCAGTTGTAATTCCAGATTGGTCCTGGGAGGAGGTTAGTGTAGCTTTCACTTACTCCTCTGGCATCTTGAATCTATCTTTTATTTCTTTGATACACTTTATTATGTATATTCACTCTTTTCTTTTTTTTATGGTTAGTTCTCTCTCCATTTCACAATGCTGATTTCCTCAGATATGTGGAGATTCTTTCGTTGTGTTGCTATATTTAAAAGTAAAGGTCTATATTAAACAGTAATGGTAGTTTGAGCCCAGTTCCCAAACTCATATGAAATTCCCTGGGGCTGCACCTGTCACAGGTAGCCTAGCCTCCATTCTTGCATTTCAAGTACATAACACGTGACCTGATGCTAGTCTTCTGGTATCAGATTAGCTGGTTGGGCAGTAAAGCAGCTCTTGGTTTCTGTGGGGGCTTTAGCTCTGAAGCTAGCTTTTCTCTGCTCCCACATGTCCTCAGAAAGTGATCGGGTCAGGAATTCCTCTTTCATGTGAAAAGCTGTGATGGATATTTTCACATCTAGATCCACTGAGGATTAATTAATTGAGATGCATCATCTTAATTCCTGAAACTGATGAGGCTACATGCCCTGTTTCCTCTCCCATTCCCTCCTTTCATGAATCCTGAGGATATCCTGTTTTTCTTCTGACAGGACTCACTATTTTACCTTATTTTATTTATTTCACACTTTTATTTCTTCATGTCAGAGGATTCTGATGAAGTCTAATAAACCATCAAAGGTTCCCATAGGAATTCTGATGAAGTCTAATAAACCATCAAAGGTTCCAGACATCCCTCGATGGGTTCTGATCAGCCCATGGTATCCTTCATGGCTGTTCCACATTATGCATTTGCTCTGTAATTTTATTTGTTACTGTAATTGTTCCTAATAGGCCTTTAGGGTTTACAGTTAGTAGTTCAAATCAGAAATGCTAGCACTTTATTGTTGCCTCACTTGTGTGTTCACTAGAAGAACCAATTATACAAACTGAGGGAACCATGAAAAGATAAGGACTTTGAGTTAGGTATCGACTCTAATGTTGTTCTGCAGTCTCCTGTATCACCATGAACAGGTAATTTAAACTATACCAAACTCAGTTCCCCTTTAACTACACTAGGATATTACCATTTTACAGGTAGAATTTATGAGAGAAGTTTAAAAAGAAATGTATAAATTAACAAACATAATCTCTGATAAAACAGAATACTGATTTCACACACCTTTAAAACACTCATTTTTATTAATTTTAGTTTTGCAATTTGATATGTAAACAATGCTGACATTTTAAAGTTTAGCGTATCAATGGCTATTATCAAATTTATTCTGAAAGCTAGAAAACATAGCCTTACCAGTCAATAACATGTGAAAAAAAAGCTTACTTTTCAGTCTCTTCTAGTTGATTTTAGCATTTTGGACACAATTTTTTTTTAATTTTATTTTAATCATTGTTCAAGTACAGTTTTCTCCCTTTTACTCCCAATCCAGCCCACCCACCCAACCCTCCCCTCTTCCCTCCCATTACCACCCTCCCCCTAGTTTTTGTCCATGGATACAATTTTTTAAATTGTATATTTAAATCTACAACACATTCTATTTATGGTTTCTTTCTTTTTTTCTCTGAAAGTTAACTACTTTGATATTAAATGAATAAATACTATATTTCTTCCACATATTTTATGCATAATTTTTTTATATTTCTACACTTAAAAAATAATTGGCAAATCCAAAAATTGTATTATATGATGTGAATAAGAATGTCACTTTATTTTACTTAATAATTCACTTTCTCAACCATTGATTGAAACTACAGTCCAGATTTTTGCACTTATTTGAAAGGCTTCTTTTTTCTTTTTTAAAATATATTTTATTGATTATGCTATTACAGTTGTCCCATTTTCCCCCCTTCATTCCCATCCACCCTGCACACCTTCTCCTACCCACATGCCCCTCTTTAGTTCATGTCCATGTGTCATAAGTTCTTTAGCTTCTACATTTCCCATACTATTCTTGCCCTCCCCCTGTCTATTTTCTACCTACCATCTATGCTACTTATTCTCTGTACCTTTTCCCCCTTTCTCCTCCTCCCACTCCCCTGTTGCTAACCCTTCATGTGATCTCCATTTCTGTGGTTCTGTTCCTGTTCTAGTTGTTTGCTTAGTTTGTTTTTGTTTTTTGTTTTAGGTATAGTTGTTAAGTCATTGTTTTAGGTATAGTTGTTAAGTCATTTTACTTTACATGTTTTTTTATCTTCTTTTTCTTAGATAAGTCCCTTTAACATTTCAGATAATAAGGGCTTGGTGATGATGAACTCCTTTAACTTGACCTTATCTGAGAAGCACTTTATCTGCCCTTCCATTCTAAGTTAAAGCTTTGCTGGACAGAGCAATCTGGGATGTAGGTCCTTGCCTTTCATGACTGGGAATACTTCTTTCCAGTCCCTTCTTGCCTGCAAGGTCTGTTTTGAGAAATCAGCTGACAGTCTGATGGGAACTCCTTTGTAGGTGACTGTCTCCTTTTCTCTTGTTGCTTCTAGGATTCTCTCCTCATTTTAATCTTGGGTAATGTAATATGATGTGCCTTGGTGTGTTCCTCCTTGGGTCCCACTTCTTTGGGACTCTCTGAGCTTCCTGGACTCCCTGGAAGTCTATTTCCTTTGCCAGATTGGGGAAGTTCTCCTTTATTATTTGTTCAAATAACTTCTCCACTTGTTGCTCTTCCTCATCCCCTTCTGGTACCCCTATAACTCAGATGTTGGGAGGTTTCAAGATGTCCTGGAGATTCCTAAGCCTCTCCTCATTTTTTTTGAATTCTTATTTCTTCATTCTTTTCTGTTTGATTGTTTCTTTCTTCCTTCTGGTCCACTCCATTGATTGGAGTCCCAGTTTTCTTGTCATCACTATTGGTTCCCTGTGCATTTTCCTTTATTTCACTTAGCATAGCCTTCATTTTTCACCTAATTTGGGACCAAATTCAACCAGTTCTGTGAGCATCTTGATCACCAGTGCTTTGAACTGTGCATCTGATAGGCCGTCTATCTCTTTGTCACTTAGTTGTATTTGCTCTGGTGCTTTGATCTGTTCTTCTGTTTAGGCCACTTTTTTTGTCTTGTCACGCCTGTTTTGTAGTAAGGGGTGGAGCCATAGGTGTTCACAGGGGGAGTCAACCCAGTTGTTGGGTTGTGATGCTATATGTGGGGGGAGGGGTCTGAGAGGGAACAATGGCACTTGCTCCTCTCTCTGCTGGATTTCAGTCCCTTCCCCCCGCTTCCTCCAAGCAAACTGGGCCTTTCTGTTGCTGATTTTCATGTGGGTGGGCTTGTGTACATTCTAGGACCCTGCAGGTCTCTCCCACTAACTCTCCTGTGAAGCTGGGAGTTTCTTTTGGCACCTCAATCCCCTCAGGTGTTTTCAATTGGTATTTGAGGCTTAATTTCCTGGCTCTGGGACCCTGGGTTGCATGGTGTCTTGCTCCTCAATTTTGCCTGGTTTATCTGCACATGAATGTGGGACCACTGGGTTCCGCAAACCATCTTGCTGCCAAGCCCCTCCACAATCCGCTGCCTTGCTGGGTCTGCCAGATGCCAGTAGCGCACCTGCTGGGGACCATCAGCCACCGCTTTTTTTTTTGTTTGTTTCAGCCCCTCTCTGCCCAGCTGCTGGACTGTATCCCTCCTACAGGTCTGGATGAATGTGTCTACTTTAACTCCTTGGTTGTCAAACTTCCATACAGTTCAATTTTCTGTCAGTACTGGTTGTTATTTTTTTTATAAATTTTTGTTGTCCTAATTTTGGTTGTGTGAGGAAGCACAGTGTTTCTACCTACACTTCCATCTTGGCTGGAAGTCAAAAGCCTTCTTTAATATTTACTACAGTTCCATGTACCAGGCACTTACACATTCTTTCCATTGCCATGCTCTCTATGCCCTCCTTGCAGCCATGACCTATTCTTTAATTTATTATAGTTACATAAAATAATCAATATCCATACATTAGTAGTTTTCAGCATTTCTGTTTTGCTCTTTTTACCTCTTTGTATTTGTGTCTATTTCTTTCATTACCTCTAAGTTGTTTTTAGTTGATCCTCTTGAGTTTTCTAGAGTTATCTGTATGTTGATACTATTGTATTTATTCTTACAATATACAAAACCCTCTTTTTCATTATTTCTTCCATAATAGTCATGAGATAGATTTAATATTTTTTAGATCCTGGCTTCACTGGGGAAATCTCTATTAATTTATTATCAAGTACTAAATAGAATCTTTTTACTTTAATTTCATTTATTTATTTTTATAGAGAGGGGAAGAAAGGGAGAAAGACAGAGAGAGAAACTTCAGTGTGTGGTTGCCTCTCTCATGCCTCCTACTGGGGACCTGGCTGGCAACTGTGGCATGTGCCATGACTGAGAATTGAACCTGAAACCATTTGGTTTACAGGCCAGTGCTCAATCCACTGAGCCACACCAGTCAGGGTACATAGGATCTTTTTAAAGATATTCTTTATTTTGTTTAAGATATTTTATTTTGTTTCCATTTCTGCCCTGATGCATTTTATATCATTTGGGTTTCTCTTTTCGCTTTTTTGAAATTTAAATTTAAATATGAAGTTTGTTCAGCCTTCATAAAAATTAGTATTATTTCTCTTCTGAAGGATAGATATATGAATTACATTAGCTTCTTAATTAGAATTTGTTTAAAAGTTTAGTAAAATATCTTTTGGTCATGGTTCACCATGATTTTAATTATTGCTAATTTTATTTACATATCGCTTATATTATTATATATATATATAAACTTTAGAAATCAGAATAATTTTTATTTGTGAATATGTCAAATATGCACTATTTTGCCTAGATCTAACTTTACAACTTTTATTACTTGAGGAAATGTTCATCTATTATGGTAGAGAATAACATGTATTTCATAGACATTATGGGTTTATTAAATATATAGAGACTTAACTGCTAAAATTGTTGAATTCTACAACTACTATTTTATTAGTTGTTATCTTAGTAAATATTCTAAGGAGCTTTTGTAGGCTAGATAGAGATGCTTGTTTGCTTGGAGTATATCTTAACATTTTGAAATTATATTCTTGATTTTTTAAATATATCCTGCATGTGTGTGTGTCTATATCTATATCTATGTATAATTTCCCTAAAAATATACTCTCATAGAATAATGAAGCGTATCATATGAATTCATATATATTTATGTCTTGCTGGGGAATGTGTTATATTAATTATAAAAAACATTAGCCAGCATTTACTGTCCCTGTCAGTCAAAGACAACTCTTAATACTGTTTTTTTCTTTCACTGAATGTATCTGAATTCATCTACCTACTATTAAATTATTTATAGCCTTCATTTCTAGTTTTCAAAAGATTTGTTTAAAGTACCTGTGTACCCCTAAAGTAATTTATTTTCTTAGCAATAATCATATGAATAAATTCTGAGTTAACAATACTTTCCTAATTAGGAATATTTATCATCATTTTTCTTAATAGCAAAAAATTAAAATTAATGGAGCTGTTGAACTTCTTGGCCATAACCAATGATCAATCCTAAAATGTATTATGGGAATTACTATGTTGGTACGTTACTAATGGGCATCATGTCTTTTTTCACTAGATTTTATTGCTACAGCTTTATAATCTTATGTAATGTTTATTATTATTGCATTACAGACAAAGTAATTTTGCATTGCTTAAAATTAGCCTTATGACACATTTATATTAATTTGTTAAATTAAAGGGCATATTGATTTTAAAAGGCTATAAAAGCTATGTAGATAATTTTTTAAAAATATTCATTTCCAGTTCCATCCATGCTATCGCAAAGGGAGGAGCTCCTTCTTTCTTTCTGCTGCTTAGTATTGCTTTGTGCAAATGTTTCATAGTTTTATGACCCATTGCTAAGTGAAATAAGCCAGGCAGTGAAAGACAAATACCATATGATCTCACCTTTAAGTGGAACCTAATCAACAAAACAAACAAGCAAACAAAATATAACCAGAGACATTGAAATTAAGAACAATCTGACAGTAAACAGAGGGGAGAGGGGGTGGCATAATAGGGGGAAAGGGGGAAGGGTTTTCAGGAAAAACTATAAAGGACTCATGGACAAAACCAAGGTGGGGGTGGAATCAGGGGAGGGAGGTGGGGATGGTTGGGGTTAGTTGGGAGTGGTGGGGGTAAATGCAGACAACTGTATTTGAACAATAATAAAACAAAAAATATTTATTTCATTTTATTTAACTACCTCTGTTATTTTATTTTTAAAATTTGTTTATTTTTATTGTTGTTCAAGTAGTTCTCTCCAATTTCCCCTCAATATTCTTTCCCAGCCCAGGCATCCCCACCTCCCACCTTGGATCCTACCCCCCTTTGACTTTGTCCATGTGTACTTTATACATGTTCTTTAATGACTTCCCCTTTTTCCTCCCATTATCCCCTCCTCCTGTCCCTCTGATTACTGTCAGTTTGTCCTTTATTTCAATGTTTCTGGTTATGTTTTGCTTGCTTATTTGTTTTGTTGATTAGGTTCCTGTTAAAGGTGAGATTATATGGTATTTGTCATTCACCTCCTGGCTTATGTCACTTAGCATAATGCTCTCCAGTCCCATCCATGCTTTGCCAAAGGATAGGAGCTCCTTTCTTTCTGCTTTGTAGAATTCCATTGTGTAAATGTACCATACTCTTTTGATCTAATCATGAACATTGGGGTGCATAGGTTCTTTTGAATTGGTGTTTCAGGATTCTTAGGGTATAATCCCAGCAGTGGAATTGCTGGGTCAAAAGACAGTTCCATTTTTCGTTTTCTGAGGAAATTCCATAGTGTTTTCCATGTAGGCTACAGCAGTCTGCATTCTCCAAGAAAGACATACAGAGAGCCCAGAGACATATGAAAGGATGCACAGCATCATCTAGCCACCAGAGAGATGCAAAATAAAACCAAAATGAGATACCACTTCACATCGTCAGATGGTGATCATAACCAAATCAACAAGCAACAAGTGCTGGTGAGGTTGTAGAGAAAAAGGAACCCTATTCCACTGTAGATAACTTTCTAATTACTAACAGAGACCTTTGGAAACCTTATTCTCTGTTGTTTATAATTTAAATTCTGTGCTTTAGGAGTCTTTTTTTTTTTTTACTTAACCATTTTTCCGAAGTCAACTTGGCCTCTTGCAGCAACTGTCCTGCCCAGTATAAGAAAAAACTTATTGCTAGTTTCATAAGAAAAATCGATATAGTATGTAAATTTTTCCTGGCTTGGTAGCTAATCTTAGAAAAGTAAAGGGCCATAGATTCCAACTGATGGACGCCCCAGACATTCATAAGTGCAGGCTTTAAGCACAGCTATTTCATCATATAAATTATTTCATTTTCCATAAAATGTTTATACTTAAACTTATACCCATTTTAATGACTGTCTTATGTATGTAGCACTTTGTGAAAATTGGGAAGCTTTTTTAGTTACTGAATTTAGTCTGAAATAACTGTCAGCTCTGTGCACAAGGCAATCAGGTTTGGAAGAGAAAAACTGCACTGCAACACTTGAGTAAAACCCAAGAGGCAAGGCACAGGGCACATGTGTGTAACACCTCATTTTGGTTATTTTTAATGAAGGTCTTCAGCCCTTGGAACCTAAATCTCCATTTAGGAGATCTCCATTTAGGTCATTTGTTTTCCTTCATTCTTTGTTTTAAAGATGAATCTTAGAAAACTATTAAAATATCTATGAAGGTGTGTCTTACCTGTGCAAGCTCTCTTGAGATGCTTCTTTATAGAGGGCAAATGAATAACCAACATTACTGGGATACTACCCAGTGATTAAAATTACTTATTTGTATAAAGTAAATCTAGAATGCCACTTATAAAACCATACCAGATTAATTAGACATATCTCCTCTGATTTTAGAACTTGTTCTGCAAGGAATCATTGTCAGTTGCGATGGGCAGTAGAGATTCAAGGTCAAGTTTAAAACAGTGTACTCCCAACTAACAAGATGGTTTTTCTCTCTTTTTCTCCACTTCTGTTTTCTCTCAGACAACCCAATTGCAGACTCTGGAAAGTTAGTTAAAGGCTAAATCCTAGAGGGAATGAGAAATAATGAGCAGTAAAAAGTATATATTACTATGTCTATTTTAAATATTGAATTCATCGTAAAAACTTTATTGATAAAGACTATTTCATGGCCAGTATAATTGTACTGATGAATTCTATCCAACTTCTAAGAAACAGTACCCATTTCACAAATGCTCCTACAAAAATATAAAGGAATGAAGTATTTTTCAAACTCTTTTTATTAAATCAATGCAACCTTGACACCAAATTCTGGCAAAAATATTACAAGATAAAAATTAGAGACTGACATTCCTCATGTACATTGATACAAAAACTGCAAACAATGTATTAGCAAATGGAACTGAGAAACACATAAAAATTTAAGACATAATGACCAAGTAGATTTACCTTAGGAATGCAAGGTTAGTTTAACATAAAAAAATCAACAGAATAGATGCATAGTGATGTAATAAAGTTAGGAAAAATGGCATGGTTGTCTTCAAATATAGAAGGGAACTTCTTTAGAAAATAGAGTCAACATGCATTGAATAGTGAAATATTGAACTTTTATTCCTTACAGGAACAAGGCTAGGATATCTATTGTTATCATTTCTCATTTCTAATTGACAATTATATTGGAGGTTCTACCCAGTGTAATTACAGCAAGTATAACAGGGTGCAGCCAAGGAGACCCCCAAATGGGGATTTGTAATGGGGTCCAGAACTCAGGGTGTCCAGGAAATATTAGAAAAAATATATATATAGGATGTTGTCACCCCACAATTCTGAGCTGAGGAATGGAGCACATGAAGCAGGGCCATTGAGAGTTGTTTTGAATAACAACAGTTTTGCAGATAACCTCTAGAACAGTCATTTAACATATCTATAACCTTTAACTGGTTTCATGAATACATTAAATAGCTGTGGCCATGCTCTGAGCCAGGGAGATGGAAGTGACTTCCACCCATGATGTAACTGGGAGGCAACTCCCCCTGGTTACAGCGCCTGCATGAGAGCTTGGAGATGATTGGCGCCACATCATGGGGCCATGCCTGCCCGGACTTACTATCGCAACCTGGTAAAGCTGGAAGAATACAGGAATGCTGGCAGGTGTAACTTATTATGGGAGGAGTCGGAAATGTTGCTGCAGAGGAAGACTGGTACTGGGATTTAAACCCAGATACAAGCAGACATGCTGAGGCTTTTTGGGACCATGCAACTTTAGGGTGCTCCCTTTTTGCCCTGTGGCTTAGGAAGCAGTAGAGACTTTGCCTGGAAGAAAAAGAGTGAAAGGATTCTTGCTGGTGGGCCATGAGAAGGTGCCACATGGTTTTGGATTAACTGGAGATCGCGATGGTGACATAGTTGATAGGATGAAACTGAGGGGCTGCCTGAACCACAGACTTCTATTTATTTTCTTGAGATATGATGCCCCGGACTGGGCAAAGGGGAGAAGGAAGGACTGTGCATTTGTGGGTATTCTAAAGGACTTTAGTATTTTTAAAAATATTTTTTAAAGATTTTATTTATTTTTAGAGAGGGAAGGGAGGGAGAAAGAGAGAGAGAAACATCAATGTGCAGTTGCTGGGGGCCGTGGCCTGCAACTCAGGCATGTGCCCTGACTGGGAATCGAACCTGTAATGCTTTGGTTCGCAGCCCGCACTCAATCCACTGAGCTACGCCAGCCAGGACAGGACTTTAGTTTTTTTAATGAAGGCATTAAGTCATTATTCTAAGTCTGTATAACTTTTTAAGTAAATAATCTCTTTCCTTTTCTCTAATCTCTGGCATTGAGAGATGTCTTTCCCCAGTGGAGGGCAAGGCAAACCTAGTATTGGGGGGGAACCCCAGAGCACAAGGGAGTAATTCCATTCCTTAATAGTATATCATTTGTCCCCCCACCAGGTCTGTTCTGTAACACAAGTAAATTACATAAAAGTATAAGATTTGAGAAGGAAGCAGTAAAATGCCTTCAATTTCATAGAACAGCATTGTCTATATACAAATCACCACCAAGCCAATGAGATTCCCAAGACCACTTACCATGCTCCTCTCTCTCTCATTCTCCCTCTCACTCTAGCTCTCTTCATCACTCCCCATATATGTATATGTATATATGTGGGGAGAAATTATATTTTTTTACAAGGGAGGAGGTCTTTCATCTGTTTGCTTCACTAATGTATCACCGGTGCCAAGAAAAGTACCAGGTAAGTGGTAAACACACTGAATAAATACTTGTTGAATTTAAATGATTTAGTTATTGTTTTAAAAACAACATGATAATAGAAAGGAATAGTGTTATCCTCCCAGAGAGACTTGAACTGATGAATGAATTACACCAACTCCTATTATCCTGGTGTTCTTTTGCTAGGAATCATTTTTACAAGGCTCTAAAGTTAATTATAGCTGCCATGTTGAGTACAGACTGCTGGTATTCACAACAGTGCTGAAAAGTGGTCACAGGGAGAAAACTCTCAAAGCAAATCATAGTCATAGTTTCTTCATAGAATAAACCATCTTATACTTATTGGCTCTACAATTTCAATTGGTCTTACCCATATTTTCTATTGATATTTTTCCACAGTTCAAAAAGACTGCTAAGGGGTCACAGAATGCAAAAGCTTTTCAAAAGAATGAATACTCAAATAATTTCGTCATTTCCTAAGTGGTCTTGGATATACTGAGTTTTTTAAAGACAAGGTCTCAGTCATTTTTTAGTATCTATTTAAAGACAATGTGTACACATAGCCACACACTGTGTGTATGCATATATCTGTGTGTGTGTGTATATATATATATATATATATATATATACACAAAACAAATGGATGCATATGTAAAACAAATGACTTTCTTTTCAGGTTAAGTTGTCAAAAATCTACTGCTTTGCTATAATGATCTATGTAATTAAGATTGCTAATTAATGATTTTTTTTGTATTTACAGTGAAGAGTCTCAGTGACTACACAGCAGTTACAAAATCTGTATTGAGAATGGTTGAGAAAAGAATATTTTTTGAAGAATATATATCATTGAGAATGACTAGACTTTTCTAGATGCATGCATTATTTAAGATAGAAAAGACAGTGATAAAGTTATTTGACTCTTGTCAGAGTGATGAATTTGGATAATAAAGGAAAAATATGTTAAAATGACATGGGAAATATTCAGAAAGTTTCAGCAATGTAGTAATAGAGGCTTATAAGTGAACATCAAGTATAAGTGAACAGCACGGACAAGTTTACGTTCATGTTCACAGGAAAATGTTATTTTTCCACGTGAAGCCAATTTTTCACATTAAATATAGTTCACCTGTATCATATAAAAAAATTCTTTTCAACTGACTTACACTTCCCTGACCCCTTGCCGTTAGTCCCGTTTACACTGAAATGCTTGCAAATTAAATGGCTCTTAATTGGAAGGGCACTTACCTAAAATTATAGATCTATGATTTACTGGTAGATTTATGAAGCTGACTCAAACAATGTTACTTACCCAAAGTGATAGCTGTGCTTTGGGATTATTTGTTTCATCATATCTAACCAGATATATGAAGTTATACTCTCTATTGAATTCCCAAAAGTGGTTTGCTAGACTCTGAATTTAAATTACCTTCCCTCAGGCAGATTCCAGATATCAAGTATAGGCTATAGTTTTGTTTTTAAAACCAAGACAAAACAATTTTTACTACAGAAATTGTCAATAAGTGAGGTTTGAGGGGAAAATGCCTTACAATCAAGTATTTGTAAATAGAAGGAATGAGAAAAAGTATTTTCCACAGCTCTGCGTACATGCATGCAAAACATGTCTGCATGTCTGTGAATCTGTTGGTCTCCTCTTCTTGCTGATATGCTGGCTCAGTATCTAATTCCCAGGTCTATTATCTACAATGTGGTCATCCATTTCCTTGGAATGAAAACCTGATACCATTAAAATTTACTTGTCATTCATGATATTATTTATATGGTAATCTTTCCTCTACCTCATGAGGGTTGTGTACCTTCCTTTCTGTTACATTGAGCAATTTGTTCAAAGAAGGTAAGTTTCAAATCAATTTCTTTTTAATTGAAAATAGGTGTATTCTAGCAGATATTTGACAAAAGTAGTATTAGTGGGTTTTCACTAGGTCTCTTGCCTTTTGCTGAACTGTCAGAATCTGCCATCAAATCATGAGACAAGCAATGATAGGATGTAGTTCTGTTTCATTACAGGTGCCCCGCAGTCTTGGTGGAGCGAGGGTCAAGGACCTAGGAGATTAAGCACTCTTAGAAGAGAGTTCATCTCTATGGAATTGACGACTTGTGTTTGTTGAAACTGTTGTGTCAGTGACCAGTATCCATCTCCAGGTTCCAGTGTGGCCTGGGAACTCTGCTGGGCCCCCACGTGAGGCTGTCATCCTCCTTTGTGTGGTCACCTCTCTAACTGGGGTGTGCCTGCTCCACCGATGGTGGGCTGTGTGCCCCTGGGAAGAAATGGACCTATGGCCACTCTGAGTGGGACAGCTGCATTGGAAAGAAAGCTTTCAACCCAAGGACTGTGGGTTCAATGGAGTTATATTCGACTCTCAATCCCAGGTATAGCTCCCATCAAGTTGTTACTGAACAGCACTCCAGGTTCTGCTGCTTGCCGCCACCCTCTAGGCAAAAATTCCAGAGGTAATGTTTGGTGATAAAGGAAGAAAGCCTTTATTCTAAAGCAGTTACTGCAGTCTATCAAGTCACAGCTTTAATCACTTAAGCCTATCAATTAAGGCTGAACTCTAACATTGGAGTTCTCCTAGCTTTTCCCTGTTATTTTTTAATTATGTTTTTTCCTATGAGATTAATTTACAAACTAAAACAACATAAGATACAAAAGGTACACCATTTCGGAAGAATGGCTGGCTTCTGCCTCAGGGTCTGTTCCCTCTAGAACACCCAAAGAATAAGCCTGCCACCCTCTGCCAGGCCAGCCTGATCCTAGGCTGTCCCTGGAGTTCCTTCCCGTAGAAAATACTAAATTTTGCAGGCAGCTGCAGCAGGAAATGCAGGCAGCTGCAGCAGGATCATCCAGGCATCCTCGAGGAAGAAGCGCCTGAGCCTGAGAGGCTGCTCAGGAGCCAGAGCACCAGTCCTGTCTTTATTTCCGTTGGCTCTGGAGGTGTTCCATTTCCCAGCCAATCCCACCCTACACTGCCCACAGTTGCCTCCACAAACTCCTCCTAGGGCCCTTCCCTCTTCACCCCAGTGATCTGAGTTATCTTGATCAGATCTCTCTGTATCAAAGTAATGTTAACCCTCTATTGCAAAGGGGGCTCCAAATACAAAATCCACACTTTAACTCAATCAGATCCAGTTGTTTTTTTTTTAAGATTTTATGTATTTATTTTTAGAGAGAGAAGGGAGGGAGACAGAGAAAGAGAGAGAAACATCAGTGTGTGGTTGCTGGGGGTCATAGCCTGCAACCCAGGCATGTACACTGACTGGGAATTGAACCTACGACACTTTGGTTCACAGCCCTTGCTCAATCCACTGAGCTATGCCAGCCAGGCAGATCCAGTTTTGATTCTTCAAATTATAGGATAATTGGTTAATGCTGCCAATGCTTCTTCCTGTAATGCATACATTTTTTATTATATTTTTTAATTAAATTTATTGGGTTGGCATTGGTTAATAACATTATATAGGCTTCAAATGTACATTTCTATGATACAAGATTGGTATATTGCACAATGTGACCTTCACCCAAAGTGAAATCATCTTCCATTACCTTATATTTGACCCTTTCACCTTTACTCCCCTCCCACCCCCTTGTCCCCCATAACCACCATATGGATATCTGTATATATGAGTTTTGTTTTTCTTGTTTATTCATTGTTGCTTTCAGTTTAATATCCCACATTTGAGCGAAATCATATGGTTCTTAACTTTTTCTGTCTGAACTTGTTCACCCCGCTTAGTGTTTTATTCATTTAGTAAATGATTTAGTAAAGTAATAATTATTAATTGAATGACCACAAAGTTCTAGGTAATTGTTAGGGTGGCTGGTGATGTGAGCTGTGAAAGAATTCACCAAGAGAAGAAAGTGCAGAGAGCAAAGGTTTTGTTTACTTTTCAAGAAGGAAAGGGGTTGGTGTGAAGGGACACACAAGCCTCAAAGTGCAGGGGCTTCCAGTTTGTATTGGGTGATAAAGGGAAGGAGGGTGGAGCTGGGAGTCATGACAATTAGTTGTAAATCAGGAGGTTTCAGGCTGACCATCAGGCTTGAGTTTGTTTTGCTGTTTTCTTTGGGTTCAGGGTCTGGGTGCTGGGGTCTGTTAAAGACTGTTTGTGTAAGTCTTAAAGCACCTGCACGGAGGATGCTTTCCAGCAACCTCCCCAGTCTGAGGATGAAGAGGCTCAGAGACACAGTAGTTAATTATGCCTGACACACTCAAGGGAAGAGAGGGCCACCTCTGGTAAAGAGGGCCCGAAAGGAGCTTTTTCCTTAAAAGGTCTTTCTTTTTTTTCCTTTTAGTACCCCCTCTGGTTTTAAGTGGATTTATTCTTAATGACCTGGCCCAGTTCTGGTTCTGGGGAGTAGGGACAAAGTTCTCTTCTTATAGCTACAGCCTGAGTGTTATGGCCATAGAGTTGTCCCTGCCTGTGAGTCTGGATAAGGGCTATTAAGAGGGAGAGGGTGGAATTGGACAGCAGGAAAGGCAGGAGCCTTTGCTGGAGGTCATTTGTGAAGGGCGTCCCCTAGAGCCTGAATGCTCTGGCAGATAAAAGATGTGAGGTATTGCAGGAGATCTGGCCCAGAAGCCAGGATAAAGAGTAAAGCTGTGATGGGTCCAAGAAAAGGACTTAGCCAGGAAAACCAAGAGCAGATATTGTTTTTTTTAAAGTTATATTTCTTTGATTATGCTATTGCACTTGTCCTGATTTTCCACCTTTTCCCCCTATGCCCAGTACCTCCCTTCCCTCCAGCAACCTCCCCCTTTAGTTCATGTCCATGTGTCCTGCATATAGGTTCTTTGGCTTCTCCATATTATATTATTTTTAACCTCCCCCTGTCTGTTTTATGCCTACCTATTATACTTCTTATTTTCTGTAACTTTTCCCTCTATTCACCCCTTCCCCTCCCCACTGATAACCCTACATGTGATCCCCATTTCCATGATTCTGTTCTTGTTCTAGTTGTTTGCTTAGTTTTTGTTTTAGTTTTTTAGATTCAGTTGTTGATAGTTGTGAGTTTGTTGTCATTTATTGTTCATAGTTTTTGATCTTCTCCTGCTTCTTAGATAAGTTCCATTAACATTTCATATAATAAGAGTTGGTGATGATGAACTCCTTTAACTTGACCTTATCCAAGAAGCACTTCATCTACCCTTCCATTCTAAATGATAACTTTGCTGGATAATGTTGGATGCAGGTCTTTGCCTTTCATGACTTCAAATACCTCTTTCCAGCCCCTTCTTGCCTTCAAGATTTCTTTTGAGAAATCAGCATATAATCTTATGGGAATTCCTTTGTAGGTAACTCTCTCCTTTCCTCTTGCTACTTTTAAGATTCTCTCCTTACCTTTAATCTTGGGTAACTTAATTATGAGGTGTCTTGATGTGTTCCTCTTTGGGTCCAATTTGTTTGGGACTCTCTGAGCTTCCTGGACTTCCTGGAAGTTTATTTCCTTTGCCAGATTGGGGAAGTTTTCCTTCATTATTTGTTCAAATAAATTATGAATACCTTGCTCTTCATCTTCTCCTTCTGGCACCCCCATCATTCAGATATTAGAATGCTTAAAGTTGCCTCAGAGGTTCCTAAGCCTCTCCTCATTTTTTTGTATGTGTGTTTCTTCATTCTGTTCCAGTTGGATGCTTATTTCTTCCTTTTGTCCCAAATCATTTATTTGAGTCATGGTTTCCTTCCCTTCACTGTTGGTTCCCTGGATATTTTCCTCAGTTTCACTTTGTGTAGCCTTTACTTTTTCCTCTATTTTGCGACCATATTTAACCATTTCTGTGAGCATCCTGATTACCAGTGTTTTGAACTCTGCATCTGATAAGTTGGCTATCTCCTCGTCACTTAGTTCTATTTGTGGAGTTTTGATCTGTTCTTCCATTTGGGCCATATTTCTTTGTCTCAGTTCACCTGTTATGTGGTAAGGGGTGGAGTGTTAGTTATTCTCCAGGGCAGGGCAACCCTCTTTCCTGCATTGTGACACTGTCTGTGGGGTGGGGTAAGAAAGGGAACAATTCTGCTTGCTCTACTTTTGTCCCACTTTCTGTCACTTCCCTTGCTCCCCACAAGTGGATTGTGCTCTTTAAGGTGCTGATTCCTGGGTGGGTATATTTGTGTATGTTTTAGGACCCTGTGGGTCTCTCCAACAAACTCTTCTGTGAGGCTGGAAGTTTTTCCCATTGCCACAACCCCTACAGATATTTTACAGCCTAGGGTCTTAAGCTTTCAGTTTTCCAAGATGAAACCCTGGGTTTTGGGGTCTGTCTCACTCCCCGTTGTTCCTCCTGGCTTATCTCAGGGCGAATGTGGGATTGCCCCTATGGTCTGTTGCCTTACCTTGCCTCCTGTTTTCTCCACATCATCTGCCCATCTCCACCCCTCCTACCACTCTGGATGAATGTTTCATTAACTCCTTGGTTGTTGTACTTCCATGCAAATGAGTTTCTGGCAGTTCTGGTTGTTTTTTATATTTTAAATTGCTTGTCATCCTTCTTTTGATTGTACAAAGAATGGAAGCACTTCTGCCTACACCTCCATCTTGTCCGGAACTCCCTAATGTTCATAGGTTTGGTCTTCTTATTTTTCTTAAATAAGTCCTTTTAACATGTCACATAATACTGGCCTGGAGATGATGATTTTTATCTTTACCTTGTCTGAGAAGCACTTCATCTGCCCTTTCATTCTAAACAATTGCTTTGCTGGATAGAGTAATCTAGGTTGTATGTCCTTGATTTCCATCACTTTGTATAGTTCTTGCCAGTCCCTTCTTGCCTGCAAAGTTTCTTTAGAGAAATCAGCTGAGGCTTATGGAAACTCCTTTGTAGATAACTCTCTGCTTTTTTTATTGCTGCTTTTAAAATTCTCTCTTCATCTTTAACCTTGGGTATTTTAATTATGATGTGCCTTGGTGTGGTCCTCTCTGTGTCCAACATGTTTCAGACACTCTGTGCTTCCTGGACTTGTATGTCTATTTCCTTCACCAAAGTAGGGAAATTTTCTTTCATTATTTTTTCAAATAAGTTCAATTTCTTGCTCTTCCTCTTCTCTTTCTGGCTCCCCTATGATTCAGATGTTGGCACTTTTGGAGGTATCTCAGAGGCTCCTTATATAATCCTCATTTTTAAAAATTCTTATTTCTTCTTTCTGTTCTGGTTGAATGTTAATTTATTCATTATATTCCAAATTGTTGATTTGATTCCTGGCTCCCTTCCCTTCATTGTTGGTTTCCTGTGGATATTTCTTTATTTTACTTAGCATATCATTCATTTCTTTCTTTATGTTGTAGCTGTATTCTGTGAGTTTTCTGAGCTCTGATCACAGTGTTTTGAACCTGTACCTGATTGGTTAGCTATCTCCATTTTGTTTAGTTGTTTTCTGGTGTTTTGTTCTGTTGTTTCCTTTGGGTCCTATTTCTTTGTCTCAGCTTGGCAGCCCCCCTGTGTTTGTTTTTGTATATTAGGGAGAGCTGTTTTGCCTCCCTGTCTTAGCACACCTGTTAAGTTGTATGGGGTGGTGCCTTAGGTAATTGCCAGGTGGTGGTAACCAGTTCACAGCTTTGTGGCTCTGTGTGGGAAGAGGCCTCAGAGTGAGGACAGTGATATTCCTGTCTTCTGGAGGTTTGACCTGCCTCCCCCTTTTCAGTCACTTCACCAACTTCACATGTGCCACTGGTGCTCTTCCAGCTTTTACCCTGGTGGTGAATCCGGGTGTGGGTGTTTTTGCATACATTCTAAGTTTGTGTGGGTCCTTTAAACAGACTCTCCTGAGAAATGGCTCATTTTTTTCTCCTTCCCCAACCTCCACTGGTTTTTACAGGCAGAAGTTATGGGGCTTTATCTCCCCAGCACTGGAACCCTTGGATGTGCAGTCTGGCCTGGGGCTGGGATTGCTCACTCCCAAAGTATCCCTCCTGATTTTTATCTACCACACATGAGTGTGAGACTGCCCATTCCACCACCACCACCCCCTCTCTGTCACACTGCATCTCCTCTCCACACTGTCTCCTTGTTTCTACCCTTCCCACCCATATGGATGGATGTGGCTTTTTTAAATTCTTGATTGTTTGACTTCCATACAGTTCAATCTTCTGACTGTTCTGAGTGTTATTTGTTTTGAGGGGAGTTGTAATTCTTCTTGTAGTTACATGAGGAGTTGGAGTATCTACCTACGCCTCCATCAGGACTGGAAGTCCCAGATAATGGTTTTAAAGTCCCACCGGTCAAATCCTCCTGATGCCCCCTCCTTATAGATGGAATTCTTTACCCCTGTAGGCTATGCCCCTTAGTTTGATTGTAAAGAAACAGCAGTCTTTGATAAATATGGCACAGGTTCCTCCTTGGTTAACTGTTGGTAAGTCTAGAGCCCATCTGTTCTGTAGGACTACTACCGCCAGTGAGGTGGTTTGTTCCTCTAGGGTACTAATTTGGTAGGGTAAATGAATTATTTGTTCTATCTAAAGAAAGATGGTGGATCATGAAAAGGGAGTTTAAAAGGCCCCCAGTGCCAGCACCAGTTTGGGCCAGGATACCCATTAGTCTCACTGTAACTAGGCCACCTCTTTTGACTTTTGTGGATTGCGAACATATGGGAAAGGGTATGTTGTTATAGAAAAGGGTGGCTTTAGGAATAATATAAATGAGAGTGCATGTGCCTGTCCAGTTAGCTGGCAAACAGAGATAGGCCTTATCTCAGCAGAGAAAATAAGTGTGGCTTTGTGAGTTTATGCAAGTATCTATAGCAATGGTGAAGTACGGCTAGGCTAGGCTTGATGAGAATGCCCCAATACCTTTGTGGGTGATGGCTAGAGCTGTCCCAGCTAGTGGGGGAAGACAGGCAGTGTGAGCTGGGGTGGAGGAATCACTGAAGGCCCAGCTGAAGGAAGGAATGGTAGGGTCCCAGCCTACAGCATAGTTTTGGGGAGTGGATAGCATTCTGCAGTGAACACATTGTCCTGTGTTATGTGAATGACACTGAAAAATCATGATATTTAAAGGGACGGCTGTTATTGGGGCCAGGGCAGGTAGAGGTTCCAAAGTAACAAGCCCATGCCCAGGTGGTGGTTCTATTGGGTGGTATAGGGATATAGATAGAGTAGAAAGGAGACTTGTAGTAGTAAGTAGGGCTAGTTGATGTCACGGTATCTAAGGAAACCCATGTTCACCTCTGGGACAAAATAAAAGATTGCTTAAAGACCTTGGAATTGTTGGGGAAGGATCCAACTGGAGGTCCTGGCCTAGTCTCTGCTTGGCCAACAAGATGAGGAAAATATACATTCTGGGAAATTAAAATGGGCTTATGAGTGTAAATGCCTGAGAGATATGTGATCTACCGTGGGCTGACCCATTTATTAACAACCCATGCAGGTGGATCTAAATAGGCTGGGACTGGGTGGGTTTTCAGTTGACTCTGTTCTGAAGTAGGGACAGGAATGGCTAATAGTCCTTCCCTAAGTGAGGTGTAGGCTCAGATCCAACAATTCTTAGAGGGCTGAGTGGTTTCATTATTTAGAATATTAAGAGTCCCCTGTACAGCAGGAAAGTAAGGATTTTGGAGAAAGGCATCATCTGAGGAGAAAATATCAGGAGAAGGAGGAGAGAGAGAGCGATTATATATGGCTTCCAGCAGGGACAAAGGAACCTGCACCTAGGGCTGTAAGCACTGCTGTAATGACACCCGTGATAAATAATAAGGAGGGGGATGAGGAAAAGAAGAAAAATTATGATGTAGTAATACCAGAGCTACATTGAAGTATAGTTTATAAGGGACTCAGGTGTCTGTCTGCTGGAGCCTGGTGAGCCAGAGCTTGGTGTTGGTCAGAGTTTGACTGGAGCACAGAGGCAGATTCAGAGCTGGAGGTTCAGGCTTGCCTGCAGGCCGATCTGTGTTTTTTAGGCAAGAGAGATGGATCCAAGATGGAAGCCCAATGAGTTTTGCAGCTTTGAGTTTTGTAGGAGTAGTAAGGATGACCTGTACCAAGCCCTTCCTAGGAGGCTGAAGTGCTTTGGTTTGCCCAAGGAGGCCTCTGAGTAGGACCCAGGCTGTAAAAGGCTGGGCTGTGATAAATAGGTGTCTGCATATCGGAGGAGGGGATGTCTGGTTAGCTCCAGGACTGGAAGGCAATTACCTCGAACTGGAGGTGAGGTGGATATGAAGGGAGATAAAAGTGCTGGGTGGATATACATGAGTTCAAAGGGGCTGATGAAGAGAGGAGCCCTGGGGGTGTTCGGAATGTGGGACTGCAGAGGGAAGAAGCTCCATTCAGCTCTGATCAAGTTCAGGTGAGTTTGGTGAGTTGTTGTTAGAGACTACAGTGTGTATTTTCAATCTTACCATAGGATTGGCAATGCCAGGTAGCTTGTAACAGATGTTTAGGACCTGGGAGATTCGTTGGGTGATCTGGGAGGTAAAAACTGTACTGTGTCACTCTGGAGTGAGGTTGGAAGTCCAAACCAGCTGATTATAATGCAGAGGGGGACTTTATTGACCTCAGACACCTATTCAGTAGTGGCAGAGAAGCCTTCTATCCACCGGAGAAAGTGTCAGTAAGAGTGAGTGGGTGTTTGTGTTTATGACAGTGGGGCATGTGGGTGAAGTCTAGTTGCCAGGCTTGTCTGGGGAAGTATCCCCACAGCTGGTGACTGACCTGTTGGCAGATGCAGCAGTCTTTGGTGATTTCTTTAGTTTAGTATGTAAATGGTCAGAGTGTAGGAGGGGGAAAGGAGTACCTTAAGGGGCCAACAGCCAACGTTGAAGGAGTTGTGCAGATGCCATAAGGTGAAGGTCTCCTGGAGTTGAGGCAGAATCCACAGGATCCAGCAGAAGTAAGGCCTGCTTGAGTGTGGATGATAGGGTAATAATATGGGTGTAATAATTTATAGTTTTCATTTTAATATTTCACCTAAAATGTCATATGGTATGCTTGAGTGTGATATCATTGTGTTACAGAATTACATGCTTATGATTTTGTAATAAAAGATTTTGTAACAAAAAAGGGGTGTTATTTTTACTGGACCCTGTATTTTCCTCCAGTGTACACCAGGGTCCCTCCCAGGTGGCACCCAACTGAGCGTGTCTCAAGATTTTCTTGGGGGTCTAGCTGGTGTTTGTCCCAACAGTGAAAGAAGGGAGAGAGCCTGTGTTGCTGGGAAGAGTAGAGAGGCTGGTAATTTGGCTTTCTGATCTGCCCCATTGTTTCCTAAGGCCTCAGTGGACTGAGTGTGCTGCTGTGCCTTGCAGTGAGTAATAGCTGTCTGGGCAGGCAGCTGTGCCGTTGGAATAAGCTCCAGGATGAGGTTGGCATGCTTCACAGAGGACCCTCGAGTACTGAGGAGGCCCTGTTCTCTCCAGATGGCAGGGTGAGAAGGAAGGATGCGGTGAGCATATTTAGAGTCCGTGTAAATCTTGATTTTTAGGCCCTTTCCTAGTTTACAACTAGGGCCTTACAGGCCCTAATGTGGGCAATGAGCTCAGCCTTTTGGGCTGAGATGTTGGGTGGTAAGGGGGAGCTTTCTACTGAGTGGTAGTAGCTATTGCACATCCTGCCTTCCTCTGTCCATTGAGAATATCACTGCTGCCCTCTATGAACCAATTAGGTCAGGTGAGGACAGGGGAGTATCTGAGAAGTCAGTGCGAACTGCAGTGGGTGCTCTGGGGCCTCTTTGAAAAGTGTTCAAGAGGAGGCTGTTGGGGATCTGGAAGCAGAGTGGCAGGGTTCAGGCCTGTGCAGGTGGAGAGTGTGACAGAGGGATTATTTAGGGGTAAGGTCTAATATTCAGTAATGTGGCTGGAGGTGAGGAAATGATAAGCTATGTTATAGAGGAGATCAATAATCTGATGTGGTTCATGGCCCGGATTGCCTGAGCAGTTTGTCAAATGCTTACTAAGAACGTGTCTCTGGGAGAGACTCTCCAGTTTTGTCAGCAATTGCAGAGTTAATGTAGGAGCAGTAATGTGGCTGGAGGATGTAGGATAAATGTTGGATAAATATTTCTCTTTGGTCTTTTAAAACTAATAGGCTTCCTCTTTGAGGCTCGAAGCTTACCAAGCCTGCTGTTTCCTTCAGTTGTTCTCCTGACTCTCTCCTTCCATGTAGAATGAAACATGTACAATTGGAGGCTTGTGCTCTGTTTTTATTTTTTTCTCTTCTCATCACCTTCTTTTATTAACTTCCTCTAATTTGTTCTCCACCATGTATCGTCTTCCTCCATTGCCCTCTCAAAGTGTCTTAAGTGACTGGGATATGTGTCCTCTTGCCAATATAATATGCAAAACATAAATTTTATTTTATTTATTTTTTGAAGTTGTTATTTATTTTTAGAGAGATGGGAAGGGAGGGAGAAAGAGTGGGAGAGAAACATTAGTGAATGGCTTCCTCTTGCACGCCCCCTACTGGGCACCTGACCTGCAACCCACACCTTTGCCCTGACTGGGAACTGAACTGGCACCCTTTGGTTCACAGGCTGGCACTCAATCCACTTGAGCCACACCAGGCAGGACACAAAACATAACTTTTAATAATATGCAAAAATAGCTTTTATTTTAATTTATTATTTCTTTATGCTTTACTAAATTTATTGGTTGGCATTGGTTAATAACATTGTATAGGTTTCAAATGTGCAGTTCTACAACACATCATATTTTTATTGTGTTGCGTGTTCATCACCCAAAGTCAAGTCTGCTCTTAATCAGTATTTATATCCCCTTATACTTCCCTGTGATGCTCCACCTCCTCTTCCCTCTGATGATCACCACTGTTGTCTGTGCCTATGAAGTTTTGTTTTACTTTGTATTGTTTTGCTTAATCCCTTCACCTACTTTACCCAGCCACACAGTACCCCTCTGCTCTGAAATTTGCCAGTCTGTTCTCTATATCTATGAGTCTATTGCTCTATTGTTTGTTGGTTTATTTTGTTCAAAGGTTTTACATAAATGAAATCATGTAGCACTTCTCTTTCTAACTGGATTATTTCATATAGCATAATATCCTTAAGGTGCATCCATGCACCTTACCTTGCATCTATCGCAAAAGGTAAGCCCCCGTCCTTCCTTCCTTCCTTTTCTTTTTTTTTGTAATGGCTGAGTAGTACTTTTTTACTCTGTAAATGTACCACAGCTTTATTATCTGCTCACTAGTGATGGGCTCTGGGGCTGCTTTCATATCTTGGCTATTATAAATAACAATGCCATGAATCTCGGGCTTCATATGTTCCTTTGAATCAGTGTTTTGGGTTCCTTTGGGTAAATTCCCAGAAGTGGAATCACTGGGTCATAAGTCAGTTCCATTTTTAATTTTTTGAGGAAACCCCACACTGCTTTCCACAGTTGATGTGTGCTCACTGACCTGCAGTGATCACAGAACACTGTGAATGGCTCGTTGAAACACGAGAAAAACACACAGAGACAACCAGGTCCTGTTGAGGCAGGAGGTAGTCAGGAAGGAAGCTCCCGAGGCCCCGCAGGGCTGAGGTAGAAAACACCTATACATGACAAAGACCCCCTAAGACGGGTTGTTCCTGTTTTCTGGGACAACTCTGAATCATAGAATGCGCCTGCGCGCTACCCCTGATTCATTATAATATCATTATAATGAAATAACATTGTGGGACTCCCTTCTCCAGTAGCCAATCAAGAAAGTCATGGGAAACCACGCATGCGCAGTAGCTTTGAAATCCAACTCCTTGTACCTGCGCAGGAAAAGCCCGCCAAAGACTAGCAGGGGGGCTTCTGCCTCTATAAGAATAGAATCCCCCAGCCCACGTGCCCCTTTTTTTTCCTCTGCTCAGAGCTGGCTCACTCCCGTGTCCTGTGGTGTGTACTATCACTTAATAAACCTCCCCTCTTTCTTTATGCTATAAACTTTGTGTGTTCGGTTCAATTCTTTGTCCTCGATCACTAAGAACCTGGTTACCTGTGCACACCTGTGCACACCTGTGACAGTTTTTGGCGAGCCAGCTCAGGAGAAGACACCGGAGTGGTAAGCCCCCCTTTGCTGCTCTGACACCCGGGATGCCCTTTTCCGTTATCACCTATTCTGTTTCGGTGACTCTGATGTTCCGTGATGGAAGGTCGGCCGCTAATTTGCGGGCACAGGTCGGGCAGTTAAAAGCCACAAGGGCGCCCGCCGCTTGAAGACTCCTGTGATAGGATAACTTGGATGCGGAACGGGGTTAGCCTTAGTCCCCGCCAGGTACAAGAAAATGTCCGCACAACGGTCAGGCACACTGTGGAAAGCACAAAACACTGCCCCCACCCCCGCGGCCACTCCCCCAGCAGGCATAGTCGGACCTTCCAAGCGGGATATCAGTCACCACCGCACCTGCACTGTGACTTCCTTTTGCATTCTTTTCATCAGGCCCACGGACAGTCTTTTATGCTTTTCCTCCCCAACTGACTTCTGATCTTTATACCTTCACTCACACCCCACTTGCCTTTTTATGTATGAAGGGTTCCTGCTGTCTTTGTACTAAGATATCTACCTTGGGGTCATTGTTAGGCTAGCGCTAAGTACAGTTGCAGGAATGAGCCACTCCCATCTTTGCCACGTGTATACTATCATTGTAAGCAGCAACATCGCTCAGAACTGCACAACAGGTACCTGCTGGTCGCTGGTTACTAGAATGGCTGCATAGAGCCACTTTTACCTAATTAATTTGAATTTGGAATTCTAAGGTGGTTTACTTGTTTCTATAAGGGTATTTTAATTTTCCCCTCTCAGTTCATTGTCCCTCCATGAGATACGCCTCCAGTATGAAGGGTGGTGATTTAGACATCGCTTGAGGTCCCTTCTGGGAGATTTCAGACGCAGGTACAATTTCTTAAAGCTCTGGAAAATTACATAGAATATTTAAGGGTCTTCTTTGTGATCTGGAAAGGAGTCATTTTATAATAAGGTCATCTTGGTGCTCCTCTTAATGGTTTACAGGGCCAGAAATTATTTTTCTAGTAAGGCACTTCCTTTGCCCCAGATCTTAAAGCTTACAGGAAAATGAGGGTCCCCGTAGATGAAGAATACAGAAATGGAAATGTACTAGGGCCACAAGGGTAGAGTCTGGGATTTTCAGGATTATAGGCAATTGCTCAAGAATGCAGGACTGGTTCCTTCCCAATAGTTAGAGACAAAAGTAGACTGTGGTGATTCTCTCAAGTCTTTTTCGATTTCTGTCGGCCGACACTCACTAGGATTTCTTTCGCCAGAGACGTCTGGTAGTTCGGTGGGATCCCAGGGGACGCCCTGTGGCCCACTAGGAAGCTCCTGAGGCAAGAAAAGGGGGGACGCCTCTTGATTGCAAGGGAGTATTTTTCTCACTAGAATCTCTTTCGCCAGAGACGTCTGGTAGTTCGGTGGGATCCCAGGGGACGCCCATGGCCCACTAGGAATCTCCTAAGGGCAGCAAAGAGAGGGACGCCTCTAGTCTGCAAAGGAGTATCTTTGTGTTTCTTCTCTCTTAGGATCACCGCAGTCGAGATGGGAACTACATCTTCCATCCCTTCCAAATCACCATTGGGTTGCATTCTTAGCAACTGGGATAAATTTGACCCCAAAAATTTAAAAAAGAAGAGATTAGTTTTCTTTTGTAACACTGTTTGGCCCCAGTATAAATTAGGGGGTGGAGAGATATGGCCTGAGAATGGGAGCACAAATTATAATACTATCCTACAGCTAGATCTATTCTGCCGGAGGGAAGGCAAATGGTCTGAAGTTCCTTACGTGCAGGCGTTTATGGCTCTGTACCGAGATCCCTCATTTTGCTCCAGCCCCACCCTGACAAAACCTACAGGCCCAAGTGTTGATCAATTAGAAGATACCCTCCTTAGCTCCCCCACCTGTCTCTCAAGGGAGATTAAGGGAACCCCAGAGTTCTGAAGTCTCTGCCCCTACCTTAGAGGGAGCGACCTCTCCACCACCTTATGCTATGGATAACCTAAAGCCACCAGCTGAGGAAAAACCCAGCCCTGCAGGACATACTAGAAGTGGCGCTTCTTATCTCCCTACCACCTCTGCACTCCTACCCTTGAGGGAGGTAGCAGGCCCTGAAGGTGCTATAAGGGTACAAGTGCCATTCTCTATAACTGATTTACAACAATGTAAAGACAGGCTAGGGAGTTTTTCAGAGGACCCTTCACGTTTCACTAGTAATTTCCAGACTCTTACTCTAGCATTTAGTATGTCGTGGAGGGATTTGTACATAATTCTGACCACCTGCTGTTCCCCAGACGAGAAACAGCGGATCTGGGAGGAGGCTCGTAAGTATGCAGATCAGCTGCATACCCAGAACCCTGGCACTAACCAGCCAGCTGCCCAAGCTGTCCCGGACCAGGAACCTAACTGGGAATACAATACTCAGGCAGGGATCCGGAGTAGGGATGCAATGATAGATTGCTTACTGGCAGGAATGAGAAACTGCATCAAGAAACCTGTGAATTATGAAAAGGTTAGGGAAATCTTTCAGGGCAAGGAAGAAAACCCAGCTCTCTTCAGAAACAGACTAGTAGAAGCCTTCCAAAAATATACAAACTTGGACCCTTCATCCCCGGAGGGTCGAATCTTGATAGGGCAGCATTTTATAATTCAATCTGCCCCTGATATTCGCAGGAAGCTTCAGAAATTACAAATGGGCCCGCAGACCCCCTTAGATCAGCTCATGGATACAGCCTTTTCAGTCTTTAACAATAGGGATTTGGAGGAAAGAAAACAGGGAAAGAAGGAAAGGGAGAGGCAAGCAGAGCTCCTTGCACTAGCCTTTAGTAGTGCCATTGGCGGAAACCAGCCCCATCAGGGGAGCTCGGGAGGCCTCAAAGGAATCAGGGGCAAAAGGATCAGACCTGTTATAAGTGCAAGCGCCCTGGACACTGGTCAAAGAACTGCACTCAGCCACCTCCGAGGCCCTGTCCTCTATGCAAGAACTTCAGTTCTGATCCCTGGCACTGGAAGGTAGACTGCCCCCGTTCCCATAGTGGAAAGGGGTCATCTCCCAAGGCCATGGCTACTCTTGAGGACTGAAGGTGCCCGGGGAACAGGTCGGCCCCAGGGAATACTCATATTCCCATCTCTACCGAGGAGCCCCGGGTAACTCTAGATGTGGCAGGTAAGAAAATCGACTTTCTTGTTGATACAGGGGCCACTTACTCTGTCCTTAACTCTTACTCTGGACCTCTTTCCTCCAAATCAGTTAAGGTAATGGGGGGTCGAAGGAAATCCTAAGGCATATTTTTTATACATTCCCTATCACTTGCCAATTTGAGAGTCGAATATTCAAACACTCCTTTTTAATTGTTCCTCAGTGCCCTATTCCTCTGTTAGGCCGGGACCTTTTAGCTCGGATGGGAACCATCTTGTTGTTCCCTGAAGTGCCATTTGAGTTAAGTAAGGTGATGATAATCAGTAGTGTTCGAAATCAGGAAGAAATCCCAAGTTCAGTTCTGGATGCAGTAAACCCACTAGTTTGGGAGTCAGGGATTCCTGGAAGAGCAAAGACTGCATTACCGGTTAAAATCCAGTTAAAATGAAAATGTCTTTGTTGTTTCTATTAACCATTCTCTACTCGCCTGCACCCTGTGTAACGGAATGGGATGAAAATTTTCTAGTGAATGCTTCTCGAACCTTAGCAGCAGGAGAAAACCTGGCCCAATGTTGGATATGTCATCCTAACCCGGAAACTCCTTCCAGATATAATACTCATATAAAAGCCTACCCAATAGCTAATGAATCTTTAATCAGTGCTTTGAATTCCTCTGCCAATTACACGTGTTCCTCTTTTTCTTTAAGAGTCACATGGGAGCAAAATCCTCCTTTGTGTTTCCGTATGACCCCACTAGAATTAAAGCCATTTAATTACTCCAGCACCTCTCTTAAGTGCAACAGTACGATGGGATGTACCCCATGTTATAATAATACTCATACAAGGGCCATTGACCCATTTAAAGCCCTGGCTTCTCTTTCAAGTTCCAGCTTTCTAGAGAATCTTTCTGAGGAAGAAATTTTCAAACCTTTAAATTGGTCACATATAGTATGCTACCCGAATTATGATTCTAACTGTATTCCTAATAGTACCCATTGTTGCTTTGACAAAACTCACAATGCAGATACAAACGATACTTCTAAATGTGTTACTTGGAAATTAAACCAATCTCTTCAAGGAGTATTAGCAAAATTTCTACCACCTCCTGCAGGGGGGAAAGATCAAGGAAATAACTTAGGCCCTTTTAAGGACTGCCTTTCCCCCCTTGCCATATGCCCTCCTTAACAAATATAACTCCACTAATGCCACAGTTATTGCAGCACCCCCGGGGCTCGTCTGGCTATGTGGGACTCCCAATAACTGGCTAACGGATCATTCAGAACTTCAAGAAGCTATTGCTTATACTCATCTCAGCAACTCTAAACATGGGGGTGACTGTACCTTAGGGACCTTGGCACCCCAAGACCTTACTGTTATAAATATAACCATGGGTCCTGGGAGTCCATCTCTCAGCAGAAAAAAAAACGAGCTTTTGGTCTAGTAGTGGCTGGAGCTGCTGCCACTATAGCCGCTGCAGCCCCCTGGGGAGGCTTTGCCTATCATGAGGCCACTCTAAGGGAACTCACTAAGATTATAGAAGAAATCTCCAAAGATACTGCTGGTACTCTAGCTGGACTCTCAAGATCAGTAGACTCACTGGCAAATGTAGTCATGGATAACTGCCTTGCCCTTGACTATCTTCTAGCAGAACAAGGAGGGGTATGTGCTGTTATCAATAAAACCTGCTGCACCTATGTAAATAACTCTGGAATGATCGAAACTAACATAAAGAAAATTTATGAACAGGCAGAATGGCTACATAAGTATAATCAACAGGGCCAAGGGATTAAGGAAGCCCTGACCTCCTGGTTCCCTGGCTTAACATGGTTATTACCCTTCTTAGGGCCCTTAATAACACTGCTGGTTTTACTACTTTTAGGACCTTGCTTATTTAATTTACTTGTTAAATTTGTTTCTTCTAGACTTAAGCAGTTCCACGTCAAACTGATGACGCTCCAAGGTTTCCAACCAATCCCTGAGAACGATGTTGAAGCTGACCAACATACAGCATCTGCGGTGGCCTCAGGAATTCCTCTTCAACCCCTAGATAGAATAGGGCGAGAGTTCCGTGGTTCTCAATAGGCAGGGTCTACTGTCCAATCTAAGCCTGAAGCAGCTATGGAAGACGGATCTTCATCCTTCAACAACCCCAAAAAGATTTTTGAGAACCATGTCTCTCAGGGGGGAAGTTGAGGCAGGAGGTAGTCAGGAAGGAAGCTCCCGAGGCCCCGCAGGGCTGAGGGTAGAAAACACCTATACATGACAAAGACCCCCTAAGACGGGTTGTTCCTGTTTTCTGGGACAACTCTGAATCATAGAATGCGCCTGCGCGCTACCCCTGATTCATTATAATATCATTATAATGAAATAACATTGTGGGACTCCCTTCTCCAGTAGCCAATCAAGAAAGTCATGGGAAACCACGCATGCGCAGTAGCTTTGAAATCCAACTCCTTGTACCTGCGCAGGAAAAGCCCGCCAAAGACTAGCAGGGGGGCTTCTGCCTCTATAAGAATAGAATCCCCCCAGCCCACGTGCCCTTTTTTTTTCCTCTGCTCAGAGCTGGCTCACTCCCGTGTCCTGTGGTGTGTACTATCACTTAATAAACCTCCCCTCTTTCTTTATGCTATAAACTTTGTGTGTTCGGTTCAATTCTTTGTCCTCGATCACTAAGAACCTGGTTACCTGTGCACACCTGTGCACACCTGTGACACTGTGGGGAAGTAGGGACAGAAAGGGCCACTCTCTCTAGTGGAGAGTGCCTTGTTTCCATTCCCAAGCAGATTTTTATTAAGAATACAGACTTAGTTTGTGGATTCACAGTCTGGCAGAAAAGATCAAAGGAAGTAGGTGACTTTCAAAGGTGCAGACAGAACCCCCACTGTGATTCTGGGCAGAGTTTGGAGTTTTAACATTTGAAAGGACTAACAGGGCTCAAAGGGCTAGTTTTGGTTCCCTGTCTGTGCCTTCAAATTCTAAATCAATAACATCCTCCAGCAAACAGATCTCACAGGATCTTTCATATTTTATGTCCCAGGCCTGATTACCCCGGAAGTCTGCTGTCCCTGGTCTGAGCTGCACCATCCCTGCTATTTCCGCAGGTCTGAGTCAGGCAGAGGAGACAAAGGCAGCCAGGAAACTTGGATTTTTCACATCTAAGAACAAAGACTCAGGCTTTGACAAAGCCAAGGGGGCAGGGGTTGATGTCCATCACCCCTTCATTTCCATAGCCCCGAGTCTCTTCCCAGAAGCCTCCTTATGATCATGCCTGTCTTAGGCGATTCCCTCCATGGGAAATCTTACCCATCATTGGCTAACTGACCAAGCCTAGGAGGCCAGGCACAGAACAGGCAGCGTTCATGCCAGGGAAATAAGTTTTGTCTCCTTAGTGGCTCCTGGTCCAGAGGTTTCTCACTCAGCCTAAGTCACGGGGGTTACAGCTTCCTGAGACCAGGCAGGACAGTCCCCAACACACAGTGGCTGCAACAATCAGTATTGTCAAAAATATGTGTGAGGGTTTACTTTTCTCCACATCTTTGCCTGTACTTATTGTTTGTTGATTTGTTGATAACAACCATTTTGACAGATGTGAGGTGATATCGTGTTTTTAATTTGCATTTCTCTGATAATTAGTGACATGGAACATCTTTTCATCAGTCTGTTGGCCATCTGTGTGTCCTTTTGGAGAAGTGTCTATTCAGGTCCTTTGCCCATTTTTAAAAATTATTTTATTGTTGCTCAATTACAGTTGTCAGCATTTAACCCCCTCCCCACCACCACTTCCCATTTGCTCATTTTTTAATTGGTTGGGGTTTTTTAAGCATTTTTAAAAGATTTTATTTATTTATTTTTAGAGAGGGAAGGGAGGGAGAGAGAGAGAGAGAGAGAGAAACATCAATGTGTGGTTGCTGGGGGCTGTGGCCTGCAACCCAGGCATGTGCCCTGACTGGGAATCAAACCTACGATGCTTTGGTTCGCAGCCCGCACTCAATCCACTGAGCTATGCCAGCCAGGTAGTTGTTTGTTTACTTGGTGTTGAGTTTTACTAGTTTATAAATTTTTTATAGTAACCCCTTATCAGATAGATCATTGGTAAATATGTTCTCCCAGTGAGTGAGTTGTCTTTTCATTGAGTAAGTTGTTGACAGTTTCCTTTGCTGTGCAAAAACTTTTTGGTCTGATATAGCCTTATTTGTTTAGTTCTTCTTTTGTTTCCTTGCCAAAAGATATATATGAGAAAACATATTGTTACAAAAAATGCTTGATATTTTACTGCCTATGTTTACTTCTAGGATTTTCATGGTATCAACACTTACAATTAAGTATTTAATCCATTTTGACTTTATTGTGTGTGGTGTATGAATGTGGCCTAGTTTTATTATTTTACAGACATCTGTTTAATTTTCCCAACATAATTTATTGAATAGACTGTCTTTACCCCACTGTATGTTCTTGCTTTTTTGTCAAATATTTTTTGACCAAATAGGTGTGGTTTTCCTTCTGGTACTCTATTCTGTTCCATTGATCTATATATCTGTTTTATGCTCTAGAATTCATTATATTACTATAATGAAACTTTTTTGTCACAAATATTTTCAAAATGCAAAACCAAATAATACACTTTACCCCATAAATGAGTGATAAATGGATAAGATTGAACCTATGACTGTGATATTTTGAGGACTGTCAGTCACACATGTGTTATAAAAAAATCTAGACATCACCTCAAGGAGAAGTAAGAGATGTGCATGTCCCACCAGAGGTGACCATCATGAGTGGATTGGTGGCTCTCTCAGGGTCCACTGTTCTCATTCTGTTTGTCTGTCTCTCTCACAGGAAAAATTATCGTCACATATGTGTGTCTGCCTGAGGAAATCACATGTAAGTGGTCTACCAGGTAGGACCCTGGATGCACACCCTTGGTGCATGTGTCTCCCCTGAGAAGACTTCTGACGTCTTTATCTGTCAGCACATAGAGACCCTTCCATCTGCTTTAGAGCTGTTCAACTCGCCTTGTCCGTGTGGACCAGGATTCGTGGATGCATCCTCTCTCCATGGACATTGGTGTCTTTCCCAGGTCCAGGCAATTTCCCCAGTGCTCCAATGGGTAGCCAGGAAAATATGTCTGTGAAAAATTGTGCAGGAAGTGCTGTGGGGAGACCTCTTAGCATGAGCACTGCCAGGGGCACGTGTGCACCTGTGGAACTAGGATGGGTCCTGCACACTGTTCTCCCAGAGGAGGGGCCTTTCCCCCCTTCCCTCCAAGGGGTCAGCTGGGGCCTCTGCTTCCTCGCTGTATCCCCATGGCTGGTCACCACCAGACCAGAAGCCTGCCAGCCTGAGGGTGACAGTGCTCTGTTCCCAGTGTTGACAGTGCACGTGTTCCCATCATAGAGGCCGGGCATCTGTGACATGTAGACAGGTGTGCAGTGCCTCTCTCCGGAAGTACATGTGCATACTCTGTCCCTTTAGAAAACATGGACTTGAGAGACTTTGCTGTACCACAGGTATGAGACGATTCACTGGCCTCCTGTTGCTGAGGAATGCCATCCAGCTTGTCTTTGTCCTTCCAGATTGCTGCATTTTATCCTCTTGTCTGGGCACAGGATGAGGCAGCCACTGCATGACTTCCTTCTAGCCCTCAGGTCACACTTAGCAGTGGGGTCTGTATCTTGAGATCATATACATGTTTACCAAAAAGGCTTATTTTTTTGTTTGTATGTTTTTTTTTAATTTTAAGATTGTATTTATTTATTTTCAGAGAAGGAAGAAGTGAGGGCAAAAGACAAGCAGAAAAACATCAATGTGCAAGAGAAACATCGATTGGTTGCATCTGGTTTGCCCACAAAAGGGGACCAGGCCCACATCCCAGCATGTGCCCCAACAAGAAATCAAACTGGTGACTGTGTGGTTCGCAGGACAGTGCTCAATCCACTGCCCACACCAGCGAGGACAGAGCTTAATTTTTTATATGTGATCTTATCCTTCTGGGAATTTTCTCTTAAATGACAAAAATATGTGAGCAAACAGCAAAAGGCACCTGTCGTAACATTCCACTTATAGGAAATGTCCAGAATAACTTAAAAAAAAAGACACAGAAAGCACATCAGGGGTTGCCAGGGAAAGAGGTGTGGGGAGTGAGTACTTTTGCTGCAGGTTTCTTTTTTGGCAGATGGAACATCCTGCACCTGGTCAGTGGTGAGGCTTGCACAGTGTCATGAGTGTATATCATGCTCAGAAGTAGCACAATTTACAATTTAAAGAATAAAATTTATTTAACACTTTAAATTAACCATGCCATGGAGAAAGGGAAAATGCAACAATTAAACAGTATAAAAGGAGAAGGTCAAACAGGGGAGGTAACACAACTTCGGGTGGGAGTGGGAGAACCGGAGGGATAATACGCAGCTCCAGAACTGGCCCAGGTGCACTTTGCAGAGCCAGCTCCTCCCCAGTGGTGGCAACCAGGGCAGGTTCCAGGGAGGACTCTTCAGGCAGGTGGAATGGGGCCTCCATAAGGTCAGCAGATGATGCAGAGCCTGGCCCGGGCTCCACAGCTACAGCTAGAGTGGTCACTTGAGGTGGCACCACCCTTGGCAATGGGCTGCTCTCCTGGCCTGGAGTGTCATCCCTGTCTGACCCTATAGCCAGCTCCTCCAGGTGTTGGACAGGTGCTGAATCAGGAGCTTGGTCTGCCTCCTGGGCTCCTACTGGATTCATGAGAGGAGAAAAGATCACCCACATGCCCGAATTTCCATGTCCCCTACCCAACAGACAGAATACAGCCAGAGCCTTCTGGAGAAGCCACAGCCAGGACATCGTCTCTGCGGGCAGTCCAGCAGATGGGTGGTCTGAGTCTGATCTGCACTCCAGGGCAGCCTCTGTGGGTGCCTCCTGTGTATCTGGCACCAACCCCTCCCTGTAAGCTTACTTGTACCTCACCCACCACACACACCCACCTCTTCCACCTTCTCACCCTTTGGATCTTCCTCCTTGGAAACTGCATCATTGAACTCAGGTGTGGTAACCAGGCCACCGTGCTCCAGGACCAATTCTGAAAATGTCAGTTCCATGTAAAGCCTGGCTGACTTCAGGGGAAGAGTCTTTTTCCCATCCATGGGCCCTGGATCCCCAGATCCATGTGTAGAGACAAGGCTGGAGACTTCATCTACCATCTGTTGGTCCTCAAGGACCTTTCTTGACCTCTGCAATGATAATAACCGGCAGCCGGTCCCAAGGCCTCAAGCTCTGATGGGCCCTAGTAGCTGCTATTCCTGACCACTGTACCTTCTGCTCCAGAATCAGGCCCAGACCTGTGTCTCTCAGACCTACACACAGGGGCAATGAGGTTCACCTCCCAGGCTTGGGATGAACTTTGGGCAGAGGATGCCATCCATACTCCACATGAACCCACCCAGCCTTGACCTACAGTTGAACGTGACCGGCCAACCAGAATTCTTTCCTGTCTCAGCCTGTACCTGCTCAGGGAACCCCCTGACACACATGTGCACACACAGGTAGGTAACATATAGGGTTGCTGAGGTGGAATCATAGTGATGGCCTGGCCCGAACAAAACTGCCCTAGGCTCCCTGTGTGTTACCTCTCTGTTCCCCTGTGAAAAGGCGTTGACGCTGAGTCTGGACCCAGCAGCAGCTGCGATGAACCACACTATCACCGCCTCTTCTTTCGAGGCCTTGGCCTTGGGATAGGGGCAGACAACAAGCAAACATCCTGCTACATGAAATACATCCATCTAAGTCAGCTAAGTGAGAACGTGGCTGCCTAGTTACCAGGGTTCCAAGTTCTGCTGGGCTCTATTATCAGGGAGTGAGGTCACTGTCTGGATCCTCTATCCTGAGGGTCTCCTCAGACAGGAGCACTGACCCCTGCCTGAGGAACCCTCTCCCCCACAACTGCCCCACTTCCAGGCACAGCACAGGGACTGACTCAGACATGCCTCAGGGTCACCTCTATAGCCGCTTATTGAACCAATACTTTCTGTCCTACCAGAATTTGTTTGTTCCACCTCTATGACATTTTAACGTATTTTCTTTACAGTGTGATTTGTTATGTTATCACTGAAAGTTACTGTTTTTATTTTAAATTGTGCCACTCCAGAGCATGATGCACTATCAGATGCTGTGCAAGCGTCACCACTGTGCAGCTGCAGGGTGTTCCATCTCCCCAAAAGGAAACCTGCCCCACAAAGATACAGTCCTTCTCCTCCCCACCCTGCCAGCCCCTGATGTGCTTTGTGTCTCTGCTCCATTACCTACTCTGGACAATTTGATGAACAGGATCTTACAATAGGTGCCTTTTTGTTTCTGGTCACATATATTTGTTATTATCTGAAATACCATTTCTGTTATTTAAAGGGACTTTCCAGACAGAATAGAGAGCAGTTGAAAGAAAAGAAGCCCTTTTGTAAGTTTGTGCATAATCTCAGGGTAGGGATGTATGTTCTAAATGAGACACAGGGTCAGAAGTCATTTAAGACTATTCCAAGAATTTCAAGAGGTTGGAAGATTCCAAAGCTAATTTTACAAGTTCAGCATTATGCTAATTTTAAAACCAGATAAAGATGAAGAAAAAATTATAGGACCATATTTTGGATGACCATAGATGCTATAATCCTCAATAAAATACTTGCAAACTGTTCAAGCATTACATTAAAAAATCATACACCCTGACCAAGTGGGATTTATTCTGGAAATGCAAGGTTGATACAATATACACAAATCAAAAATTGTGATACACTACATAAACAAAATGAAGCATCAAATTAAAATGATCATTTCAATAGATGCTGAAAAGCATTTGATAAAATCCAGCACCCATTTATGACGAAAACTCTCAGCAAAGTGGGAATACAGGGAACATACTTCAACATAGTGAAGGCCATATAAGATAAACCCAGTCAATGTCATACTCAATGGGCAGAAACTAAAAATATTTCCCTTAAGAGGAAGAAGTCAAGGGTGTCCACTTTTACCACTCCTGCTGCACTTAGTACTAGAGTGCTTGACACAGCAGTCAGAAAAATAAAAGTCATCCAAAATGTAATGGAAGATATAAAACTGTCATTATTTGCACACTACATGACATTATATATAGAGAACCCTAAAGGTTCCACCTGGAAACTACTCAAACTGACACATGGATTGGATGAAGTAGCATGATATAAAATAAATATCCAGAAATCAGTTGAGTTTTTGACACCAATAATAAACTATCTGAAAGGAATATTAAGAAAACAGTGTCACTGACAATTGTTTAAACAATAATAAAATAAAATACTTAGGAGTAAGTTGACCCAAGGAGGGAGAGCATTTTGCTCAGTCTATTGAGATCAGGTTCCCAGGTGTACCACTGTTTGGCTCAAATAAAGTTTTGTAGAAATTCCAAATAAAATTCACCAATGTGGTAAATAAAAAATATGTGGTAAAAGAAGATAGAAAATTCTGAGACACTGAGGAAAGAAATTGGAGCTACAAATAAATAGAAATATATCCTGTGGTCATGAACAGGCAGAAACATTTGTTAAAATGTCCATATCATCCAAAACAATGCAGAGATTCAAAGCATTGCTTTTAACACCTTAAACTCAGAAACACTCCAGATAGCAGGCTTCAGACCACAGGAGAGCAGGACTCAATGAGCTCCAAATGTGGAACACCCAAAGGTACATCTTTGGCTGGCACCAGACACTGCAGGGCCAAATTCAGCTTTGTGAGGTCTGCCCCAGAGCAGCAGCTCATCACACACTGTGGTCGGAGCCAGTCCTCAGAGTCAGCCAGTCTGAGGGTCAGTCCCACCCACGGATGGGCCAACAGCAATGAAGACTCAACTACAGCAGGAAGCTCTCATAACGAACACAAGGGACATTCCTGCCACACCTAGCAGTGAGCCCCACAGGGCACCCACTACATAAGGCCACCATACTGAGACTGGGAGACTCAGCGGAATTACCTAATGCACAGAAACAAAATCAGGAAAGCAGCCAAAACAAGGAGACAGAGACAAAGAAAGATGCCCCACAGGAAAGAACAGGAGAAATTCCCAGAACAATTACTAAGTGAAGTGGAGACAAGCAGTCAAATAGATACTGACCTTAACATAGCAGTTAAAAAGGGCCATCAAGAAACTTAGGGGAACTTCCGGCCAAGATGGAGGCATAGGTAGACACACCGTGCCTCCTCGAACATCCAAAATAAGGACAACAATTTAGAAACAAACAAAAAAAACAGAACTGGCAGAAAATTGAACTGTATGGAAGTCCAACTGTATGGAAGTCCACTCCTTTCACAACCAAGGAGTGAAAATAGACAAATTCATCCAGACCAGTAGGAGGGGTGAAGTTGGGCAGCCAGGTGGAGAGAGGTCTCAGCAGAAAAAGGGGTGGCACCAGGCATACAAGGCAGCAGCTGACAAACCACAGGCATGCAAGATGGCAGTGGGCGGACCCTGGGCACACAGGCAGCGGCTAGCAGACCCTGGAAGTGGGGTGGCAACAGGCAGACCCAGCGAGGTAGCGGATTGTGAAGCAAGGCATGGTGCACAAGGTGGCTAGCTGACTGGGTAGTCACACATTCACGCACAGATAAACCAAGCAAGCTGGGGAGTGAGACAAACCATGCAATCCAGGGTTCCAGCGCTGGGAAATAAAGCCTCAAAACACCTATTGAAAACACCTATGGGGGTAGAGGTGCAGGGAGAGACTCTCAGCCTCACAGGCCAGTTTGTTGGAGAGACACACAGGGTCCTAGAACATACATAAGCCCACCCACACTGGAATCAGCAACAGAAAGGCCCAGTTTGCTTGGAGGAAGCGGGGGAAGGGACTGAAATCCAGCAGAGAGAGGAGCAAGTGCCATTGTTCCCTCTCGAACCCCTCCCCCACATACAGCATCACAATCCAGTGACTGGGTTGACTCCCTCTTGTGAACACCTAAGGCTCTGCCCCTTACTACAAAACAGGCGTGACAAGACAAAAAAAAAAAAAATGGCCCAAACATTAGAACAGATCAAAGCACCAGAGCAAATACAACTAAGTGACAAAGAGATAGCCTGCCTATCAGATGCACAGTTCAAAGCACTGGTGATCAGGATGCTCACAGAACTGGTTGAATTTGGTCCCAAATTAGGTAAAAAAATGAAGGCTACGCTAAGTGAAATAAAGGAAAATGCACAGGGAACCAATAGTGATGGGAAGAAAACTGGGACTCCAATCAATGGAGTGGACCAGAAGGAAGAAAGAAACAATCAAACAGAAAAGAATGAAGAAATACAAATTCAAAAAAATGAGGAGAGGCTTAGGAACCTCCAGGACATCTTGAAACCTCCCAACATCTGAGTTATAGGGGTACCAGAAGGGGATGAGGAAGAGCAACAAGTGGAGAAGTTATTTGAACAAATAATAAAGGAGAACTTCCCCAATCTGGCAAAGGAAATAGACTTCCAGGGAGTCCAGGAAGCTCAGAGAGTCCCAAAGAAGTGGGACCCAAGGAGGAACACACCAAGGCACATCATATTACATTACCCAAGATTAAAATGAGGAGAGAATCCTAGAAGCAACAAGAGAAAAGGAAACAGTCACCTACAAAGGAGTTCCCATCAGACTGTCAGCTGATTTCTCAAAACAGACCTTGCAGGCAAGAAGGGACTGGAAAGAAGTATTCCCAGTCATGAAAGGCAAGGACCTACATCCCAGATTGCTCTGTCCAGCAAAGCTTTAACTTAGAATGGAAGGGCAGATAAAGTGCTTCTCAGATAAGGTCAAGTTAAAGAGTTCATCATCACCAAGCCTTTATTATCTGAAATGTTAAAGGGACTTATCTAAGAAAAAGAAGATAAAAAACATGTACAGTAAAATGACAGCAAACTCACAATTATTAACAACTATACCTAAAACAAAAACAAAAACAAACTAAGCAAACTACTAGAACAGGAACAGAACCACAGAAATGGAGATCACATGAAGGGTTAGCAACAGGAGAGTGGGAGGAGGAGAAAGGGGGAAAAGGTACAGAGAATAAGTAGCATAGATGGTAGGTAGAAAATACACAGAGGGAAGGCAAGAATAATATGGGAAATGTAGAAGCTAAAGAACTTATGACACATAGACATGAACTAAAGGAGGGAATGTGGGTGGGAGGGTGTGCAGGGTGGAGGGGAATAAAGGATGGGGGAAAATGGGACAACTGTAATAGCATAATCAATAGAATATATTTCAAAAAACAGGGGAAGAATGGATGAACTCAGTGAAAACATGAACAAAGAGATAGTGAGCATGTAAAAAAGGACATAGAAACTCTGAAAAAAAATAGTCAGGAACGAACTGTACAATATCTGAAATGAATATGTAGAGAGAATTGGCTACACATTAAATGATGCAGAAGCTGGAATCAGTGATTTGGAAAAAAAGGTAGCAGAAAACCCCCAATCAGAGCAGCAAACAAAAAAAAAGAATTTTAAAAATAAGAATAGTTGAGAGACCTCAGGGACATCAAGCATAACAACATCTATATTATAGAGGTCCCAGAGGGAGAAGAGGGAGAGAAGGGCATAGAGGCCCTATACAAGGAAATAATTACTGAACACTTTCCTAACCTGACAAAGAAAATAAGCATCCAAGTTTAAGCAGCACAGAGTTCCAAACAAGATAAACCCAAGAGGCCCACACCAAGGCACACCATAATTCAAATGGCCAAGTTTAAAACCAAAGAGAAAATTCTTAAAAGCAGCAAGAGGACAGGAGTTAATTACTTACAAGGGGGCTTTCATAAGACTGTCAGCTGATTTCTAAACAGAACCATGTCAGGCCAAAATGGATCCACAAGAATATTCAAAGTGTTGAAAAGCAAGGACCTGCAATCAATACTACCCAAGAAGCCTATTGGTTAAAACTGAAGGAGATATAAAGAGCCTCACAGACAAGAAATAGTTAAATAAGATTGGTACCACCAGTCCAATATTACAAAAAAAAAAACCAAAAAAAAAAAAACCTGTTAAAAGGACACTTGTAAAGTGTGGGGGAGCTCTGTCCCACTGATGAGAATAAATCTACCAAGATATGATCTGCTTGGGGAGAAAAGGCTGACTAATCTCTCAGAGGAGAAGGACTTTGAGCACCTTTTTCTCTGGGCTTTCACTGGATTTAGTTTGCATAGAAATGCAGGGCGTATACATAAAGCTCATCAATCATTGTCAGGCAGTAATGATCAAAGAATAGATAATATTCAAAGAACTATAAGGGCTTATTCTGAGTCTGGGTCAGATAGATAGAGTGACCGGGCAAAGGACCATAAAACTTCGGGAAACAAACTCATTTTATGCTTGGACCCTTAACATTTAAATTGAGGGTATTCTTAGCAAAGCAAGTTTCATAGGATTTTATGCACTCTTTCTTAGGCCTGATAGCCTATTCTGGCACAGGGCTGCACCACCCTCTGGCAAGGTTTCCAGCTTGAGTCAGGCAGGGGAAGCAAGGAAGCCAAGAGATTAGAAGACTTCTTACAGATAGAATGAGAATTCAGGCTAAGACAAAGCCAAGGGTGAGGGTTTTTTGCCCCTCCTTCATAATCCCCTAAATCCTTCCCTGATGGCCCCTTCGAGACTGTATCTGTCTTAGGTTGTTCCTCCCTTGAGGAATCTTAGGCATCATTCACTGTCCAACCATCCTCCAGGGGCCAAGCAGGGCAGAGGCTGCGCCCCTGCTGGGAGGATAAGTTTTGTCTCCTTAGTGGCTTATGGTCCCAAGGTCTTTTTACTCAGCTTTAGCCATGGGGGCGTTACAGCTTCTGAAACCAGGCAGGACAGTTCCCAACAGTAAAGACAATGAAAAAAAAAAAGTGGAACCCAATGATAAAGTAAAATGGCAATAAATCTGTACCTATCAATAATCACTTCAAATGTAAATGGATTAAATACTCCAATCAAGGACATAGGATAACTGAATCCACAAGAAACAAGACCCACATATATACTGTCATACTGTCTACAGGAGACCCACCTCAGAAGGAAATACACATTGAAAGTAAAGAGTTGGATAGGGATACTTCATGCAATGGTTACAAACAAAAAAACTGAGTTAGCATTACTTTTATCAGAAAAAAATACTTTAGGTAAAGGCTATAATAAGAGACAAATAAGGACTTGGCACAATGAGAAAGAGATTCATCCAACAATAGAATATAATCTTTATAAACATTTATGCACTCAACATAGGAGCACCCAATAATATAAAGCAAGTCATGATGGACATAAAAGGAGCAATACAGTCATAGTAGGGGATGTTAATAAAGCCACTGACCTCCATGGGTAAATCTAGGCATAAAATCAACAACAAAACAGGTACCTTAAATAACACACTGGACCATTGGTTTGAATTGATACTTTCAGAGCATTTCACCCCAAAGTAGTAGAATATTCATACATTTCAAGTGCTCACAGAACATTTTTCAGGATTGACCACATGTAAGAATACAAAATAAGTCTCAATAAATGTAAGAAGGTTGAAATCATATCAAGAATCTTCTGACAAGAATGGTGATACTAATAATCAATTACAAGAAAAAATAATGAAAAACACACAAACACATTGAGGCTGATCAGCATGGTACTAAACAGTGAATGGGTTAACAGTGAGATCAAGGAAGAAAGTAAAAGATACCTTGAGACAAATGAAAATAAGAATGGAGCAACTCAAAATTTTATGGGACAAAGAGAAAAGCAGTCCTAAGCGTGAAATTCATGAAAACATAGGCCTGCCTCAAGAAACAAGAAACACCTTCAATAAACAATCTAAACTTACACCTAAAGAAACCTTTCTTCTTTCACACCTGAAAGTGTGAAGAAGAAAGAAAATCATAAATATCAGAGCAGGAATAAATGAAATAGAGTCTAAAAAAAATACAATTTTTCAATGAAACCAATAGCTGGGGTCTTTAAAAGGATAAACAAGATCGATAAACGCTTTACCAGACTCATGAAGAAAAAAATAGTGAGGACCCAAAAAAATAAAATAAGAAGTGAAAGAGAAGTAACAACTGACACCAAAGAAATACAAGGGATTGTAAGAAAATATTAAAACAATTATAGATCAAGAAGTTGAACAATCTGGAACAAGTGGATAAATTTCTGTGCAATCTTCAAAAACTTAGTCAAGAACAGATCAACTACAAGTAATGAAATAGTAATGAAAGTAATAACCAAAAAATTTACAACAAACAAAATCCTGTACCAGATGGCTTTACAGGTGAATTTTACCAAACATTTAAAGAACTAACACTTAGTCTCCTCAGACTATTCCAAAAAATTCAAGACGAAGGAAAACTCCCAAGCTCATTTTACAAGGCTAGTCATTATTCTAATACCAAAACCAGATAAAGACACTACAAAGAAAGAAAATTATAGGCCAATCTCTCTGATAAACCTGGATGCTCAAATCCTCAACACCATATTAACAAAGCAGATGCAGCAGTACTTTAAAAAGAAAGGAAACCTGCTCTGCATTCATCAGACCTGTGTAGGTATTTTCTCTTGACCTCTTCTTGGCTGTGTGAAATTGTGTGGATTATTCAAACTGTCTGGTGTTTGGTTCCATATCTCTAAAAAACAGACATATAATGATTCCTACCTCATAGAACCGAATGAGGTAGCTTATGTAAATTGCCTGGGAAAATGCCAGGTGCATAGGAGGTGCTCAATAAATGATGGTGGAGAAAAAGCATAAAATCTTTATAACTGGAAAGCAGTCACCCAGAGGGTGTGAAACATTAACATAAATGAAGCCATTTTAATATGGAACTAGAGCAGCCAGTCCACAGGCACTGTTTGCATGTCCTGCTCCTTGAAACTTTGGAATGGTTGAACTGGGAAAAATAACTTTGGAATGATCCAAACCAACTTTGATTACAAACAACTGTTTGCAAAACTTAGAAGAAAGAAGACATCCTGACCACAATGACTGATGATAATGGAGCCTCTTTCTGAAGATCACGAGTAACCAGACACGCATAGCTTTTTAGCATGAACAAAAACTCCTTTCTCCCGTTCATGTCATCATTCTCTTCCTCTTCTCACAAAAATCCCCTTGCCCTCACCCTGTGATGAGAACATTATTTGGGTTTCTGCCTGAATTTGTACTTCCAGAATCGCAATTCATTTTGATCCCAAATAAACTTAGTAGGTTCGAAAAAAAAAATCCCACACCATGATCAAGTAGGAATTATTCTTGGGATGCTATGTTAGTACAATATCTGAGAACCAATAAACATGACACATCACATAAACAAAATGAAGGATAAAGATCACAGGATCATATAAATAGATACAGAAAAAGCTTTTGATAAAATCCAGCACACATTCATCATAAACACTCAGCAAAGTGACAATAAATGGAACATAATTTAACTGTATATAGGCTGTTTATGTCAAACCCACAGCCAAACAACCTACTCATTAAGCAAAAAGTAAAATGTTTCTGTTAAGATTAAAAACAGGACATGGATATCCACTTTCACCACTCTTATTCAACATAGTACTAAAATTCCTAGTCACAGCAATGAAACTAAAAGAAGATATAAAAGGCATTCAAGTAGGAAAGGAAGAACTGTCATTATTTGCAGATACATGATACTGAATACAGAGAAACCTAAAGATTACACCAAAACAAAACAAAACAAAAAAACCCTACTAGAACTGATATATGAATTCAGAAAAGTAGCAGAATACAAAATATTGAGAAATCAACTGAATTTCGACACTTCAATAATGAACTCTCAGAAAGTTAATCTAAAAAATTCCACTTATAATTTTATCAAAATAAAAATAAAATACCTAGGAATAAATTTAATTAAGGATATAAAAGACCTGAACTCACAAAATTATGACACAGAAAAGAAATTTGAGAAAGATTCAAATAAATGAAAGCATAAAGCATGTTTATGGATAGGAAGAATGAACCTCATTAAAATGTCCATCCTACCCAAAGCAATTCATAGATTCAACCATAATTCATATTGACATAACCAATGGTGTATTTCACAGAACTAAGACAAATACTCCAAAAATTTATAGAATCACAAAAGCCCCCAAATAAGCACAGTAACCTTGAGAAAGAAAAACAAATTTGGAGGAATCATATTAACTGACAACAAAGCATACTACAAGGTCATACTAATCAAAACAGCATGGTAGTAGCATAAAACAGCTATAAAAATCAGTAAGACAACAGAGAACCCCAAAATAAACCCATGCTATTATGGTGAATTAATATCAATTAATATTTGACAGAGGAGACAAGAACATACAATGAGGTAAAAAATATATTCAATAAATCTTGTTGGGGATATTGGACAGATAAATACAGTAAATGAAACTAGACCACTTTGTTACACCATATGAAAGGTTAAACTGAAAATGAGTTAAATACGGAATTGTGAGACCCCATACCATAAAATTGGGATGAGTCAGGGAAGATGGGGAAAGTGTGAGAAATTGCGGGAGAGGGGTTAACTGCATCAATACTGGGCACAAATACAAGTTGTCTATTTCTGGTCTTGATTAGCAACAAATACACACATGCACACATATCTGTCAGCTGGGTTTGCCTACGCAGGTGGTGAGACATCCTTTAAGAGCCTGGAAGGGCCACATTGGTGCTCAGAAGCCGCCCGGCCTGGAACTGAGCCCTCGGTGAGCAGGGAGCTCCCCAGCTGACTGCCTTTTGTTCTGGACAGCTCCCTGGAACTGAGTCCCTGGGAGGGAAGGCTACACTCGCCAGTGTGTGGCTAGGCGAAGGGCGGAGGCGCAAGTCTCCCAAACAGGCCTCGGCTTCCAAGAGGCCGCTACGCGGCCGTGCACGTGGGCAGACAAGAGGGAGGAGCTGGTGATGGGCCCAAGCCTGCAAGCCTGAGAACCAAAGGGTCGCCATTTGGCCTGGGCTCTTCCTTGGCGGAGCAACGCAGGGAGAAGACTGCAGGAGCACTGCAGGCCAGCACTCCCCAGTGGAAACGGTGGGGTGGGCAGGGAGCCCCGCTGGCCCCTAGGCCGGTCCCTCTCCCGGGCTCAGCCCTGTCTCCCCGGAGCTGGCCCCGGCAGGAGCGGACGGGCGATGGTGTCTCAGTCCTCTGCAGGGGGCAGCAGCGCTTATCCGCGCGATCACCGTAGTCCCCGCGCCCCTCCGGGCATGGAGGCGAAGACCCAGGACGCCCTAGCTCAGTAGCCGTGGCACGGTGGCTACCTTGTCGGAAGAAGCGGGGCCCTTTTGTGCGGTGGAAATTGGTCGTCGCTATTGCTGCCGCTGTCGCTGTCGTTGGGCGCCGCCTCCCACGTCTTCTACTTGGTGTTTCGGCCCTGAGAGGAGGCGGCAGGCTCGTTGTAGAAACGTAGGATGGTTCACCAAGGTGCGCACCGGACTCCGCCCAGGGGAGGCAACGGCTGTGTGTAGTCTGCCCTCCTTGGCCCCCCGGGGCTTCTCCTGGGCCTTCTCGTGCCTGTGTCCCCTGGGCGCAGACCTTACAGCGCTTCTCAGAGTGTCACTTGGCCTTAGGTTTAGCAGGGGCCGCCTGTAGAAAAGCACTTCTGTGAAATCGGGCTTATTGAGTTAAAAGGCCAGAAAGTTCTGGGCGAGGAGTTTCGAGCTCAGTGTAAAAGCCTGTTATTCCCGGACTCTGGTACCATGCGGGGAGTTCATATTGTCAGTCACCTTGCAGGACAGAAGCTTGGTAACCAGTGCCTGCCTCCTGAAACCCAGGGATTATGTACTGTACAGATCTCTAAACCCAGGTACCTACCCAGGACTGGCTCAGAAAAAAAGGCACTTAGTTTTAAGTTTTTGCCTAACATTTATTTGAACGCTGTATTCTGGAGTGAGACATTTAAAAGATTCTAGTATCTTACTGGTTTTGCTGCGGTACAACAAAACAAGCCATTCTCCTTTTCTAAAGTTGCCCTGCTTCTCTTGATAAGGTGAACCGGAAGTTGGTGTGCAGGTATTTATAGGACAAACTTAGAGAATAGAAATATAAAATGAAAACATTTTATTGATAAATGTTCATCAGGTACAGCCTTGAAAAAGTCCAAGATTTGAATCAGGGCTAGGAGGAACTTTGCCTAGCTACTTGGTGTATCCTTCTGGGTCCGCTGTTAAACAGGAGTATATGTGTGTTTTAATTTCTAAGGATTTAGATTTTTCACACCACTTAGTAGCTGGTTTCAGTGTTAAAAAGTCACAAGTTTTGGTTTAGTAGACACCTAAAATTTTGAACACGTGAGTTTAAATCTCTTGATTTGTGTTGTTTTGTTAAAATATATTTTATTGATTATGCTATTACAGTTGTCCCATTTCCCCTACCCTTTATTCCCCTCCACCCTGCACACCCCTCCCACCCACATTTCCCCCCTTTAGTTCATGTCCATGTGTCATACATATAAGTTCTTTGGCTTCTACATTTTCTATAGTATTAACCTCACCCTGTCTATTTTCTACCTACCATTTATGCTACTTATTCTCTGTACCTTTTCCTGCTCTCTCCCCCTCCCACTCCCCTGTTGCTAACCCTCCATGTGATCTCCATTTCTGTGATTCTCTTCCTGTTCTAGTAGTTTGCTTAGTTTGTTTTTGTTTTTGTTTTAGATGTAGTTGTTAATAACTGTGAGTTTGTTGTCATTTCACTGTTCATATTTTTATCTTCTTTTTCTTAGATAAATCCCTTTAACATTTCATAAAATAAGGCTTGGTGATGATGAATTCCTTTAACTTGACCTTATCTGAGAAGCACTTTACCTGCCCTTCCATTCTAAATGAAAGCTTTTCTGGATAGAGTAATCTTGGATGTAGGTCCTTGCCTTTCATAACTTGGAATACTTCTTTCCAGCCCCTTCTTGCCTATAAGGTCTCTTTTGAGAAATCAGCTGACAATCTTATGGGAACTCCTTTGTAGGTAACTGTCTTCTTTTCTCTTGCTGCTTTTAAGAATCCTTATTTTTAATCTTGGTAATGTAATTATGATGTGCCTTGGTGTGTTTCTCCTTGGGTCCCACTTCTTTGGGACTCTCTGAGCTTCCTGGACTTCCTGGAAGTCTGTTTCCTTCACCAGATTGGGGAAGTTCTCCTCCATTATTTGTTCAAATGAGTTTTCAATTTCTTGCTCATCCTCTTCTCCTTCTGGCACCCCTATAATTCGGATATTGGAACATTTAAAGATGTCCTGGAGGTTCCTAAGCCTCTCCTCATTTTTTTGAACTCTCGTTTCTTCATTCTTGTCTGGTTGAATGTTTCTTTCTTCCTTCTGGTCCACACCATTGATTAGAGTCTCAGTTTCCTTCCCATCACTATTGGTTCCCTATACATTTTCCTTTATTTCACTTAGCATTGCCTTCATTTTTTCATCTAATTTGCAACCAAATTCAAGCAACCCTGTGAGCATCCTGATTACCAGTGTTTTGAACTGTGCATCTGGTAGGTTGGCTATCTCTTCGTCGCAAAGCTGGAGCTTTGATCTGTCCTTTCATTTGAGCCATTTTTTGTTTTGTCTCAGTGTGCCTGCTATATATGAGGGGCAGAGCCTTAGGTGTTCACCAGGGTGAGGCAACCCACTTCTTTGCATTGTGAAGCTATATGTGGGAAAGGGGTCCGAGAGGAAACAGTGGTGCTTGCTCTGCTCTCTGCTGGATTTCAGTCACTTCCCTGGCTACCCACGAGCAAAGTGGACCCTTCTCAGCTGATTCCTAGGTGGAGGAGCTTGTGTATGTTCTAGGACCCTGTGTGTCTCTCCAATGAACTCTCCTGTGAGGCTGGGAGTTTCTCCCAGTGACACCTCAACCCCCACAGGTGTGTTTTCCATGGGTTTGAGGCTTTATTTGGGACCTGGGGTTGTGGGGATCTGTCTTCCTCCCCAGGTGGTCCTCCCAATTTATCCACAAGTGAATGTCAGACTGCCCTCTCCACCAGCTACTGCCTTGCCCACCCCGGTCTTACAGCCACCACTTTGCCAAGAGTCCTCTCTGCCCAGCTGCCCATCTCCACCCCTCCTACTGGGCTGGATGGATGTTTCATCTTTAACTTCTTGGTTGTCGGACTTCCATACAATTCAATTTTCTGTCAGTTTGGGTTGTTTTTTGTTTTTACATTGTTGTTGTCATTCTTTTGGTTGTGCAAGGAGGCATAGTGTGTCTACCTATGCCTCCATCTTGGCCAGAAGTCCTGCTTTTTGTTTTTTGAGGTGACGGAAATGTTAGTTCTGAAGGCTAGGATGTCCAAAATTAAGGCACTGGCAGATTCAGTATCTGGTGAAGGCCTGCTTCCTGGCTCCCAGATAGCTGTCTTCTTGCTGTGTCCTCTCATGGTAGAAGGGCCTGTTCTGTTTTTTGATGAATTCCAGTCATGATGGTTTTTCTTTTTCTAGGTTCATTAGCCTCTCTCTTGTTTGATAGTTGCATTCTGATCACATCTCCAAAACTCTGGTTGTAAAAAAGTATTTACATCCGGATTCTCTCCAGTGTGGCCATGTCATTTTTAATATGCAGCGCTGTGTAGGCCCAGGAATACTGTACTCTCCTCCCTGTGCAGTGATGTTCCTGCTAAGCCACTGTAATAGAAGATGCAACTGAAATGGGAAGTCTGACAGAGAGTAGACAGGGAACTCACTGATCCAGAAATCCCTTGTCCCACTCCACTAGCTAGAAGCTACCCTGAAGCCAGGGGAGAAAGAAAGATCTAAAGATACAGTGTGGGGAGAGATGCACTGGAAGAAGAAAAGGCAACCACAGAGATCAGCGTCCTTGTTCCGATGCTTAAGTCGGAACAAGGAAATGCTTAACTTGTCCATCTCCTAACTTCTCCAGGCTTCCTTCTGGCCCAACACCAGTATCCTTTCTGACTCACTGTCTTTCTCACTCTAAGCTGACAATGCCTTTGGTAAAAGGCGATTCAAAAATTAGAAATCTCAAAATATAAGTTATACAATAGAACTTAGAGATAGGAAGAAGACAAACTGGGGAAATGGCTGGAATGCCAGATATTCCATATTCTTTCATGGCTCTTAAACCTCTTAACATGTGTCTAGAGAACCCTAAAGATTCCACCAAAAACTACTAGGACTGATAAATGAATTCAGTAAAGTAGCAGGATACAAAATTAATATTCAGGTATCAGATGCATTTTATACTCCAATAATGAATTATCAGAAAGTGAAATTAAGAAAACAATCTCATTCCCAAATGCTTCAAAAAGAATACAGTACCTAGGAATAAATTTAACCAAGAATATAAAAGACCTGTACTGGGAAAATTAGTAGACACTAATGAAAGAAATTGAAGATAGAAATAAGTACAAGCACATACCTTGTTCATGGATAGGAAGAATTAACATCATTAAAATGCCCATACTACCCAAAGCAATCTACAGATTCAACACAAGTCCTTTTAAGATACCAGTGGCATATTTCACAGAACAAATATTCCAAACATTTATATGGAACCACAAAAGACCCTGAATAGCAACAGCTATCTTGAGAAAGAAAAAACAAATTTGGAGGAATCATGCTGCCTAATATCAAACTATGCTAAAAGGCCATAGTATTTAATACAGCATAGTGCTGGCAGAAAAACAGGCATATAGACCAATGGAACAAAATAGAGAGCCCAGTAATAAACCCATGCCATTATAGTCAATATTTGACAAAGGAAGTAAAAAATACAATATGTTAAGGATAGTTTATTCAATAAATAGTGTTGGGAAAACCAGCCAGATATGTGCAAAAGAATGAAACTAGACCACCTTGTTATCACACACACAACAATAAAGTCAAAATGGATCAAAAACTTAAGTGTTAGACTCAATACTATAAAAATGCTAGAAGAAAACAGGCAGTAGAATGTTGGACATTTCTTGTAGCCACATTTTTTCTGATACATCTCTTTGGGCCAAGGAAACGAGAAAAAATAAACAAATGGGAGTACACTGAACTAGAAAATTTTTGCACAGCAAAAGAAACCATCGACAAAGTGAAAAGACAACCCCCTGAATGGGAGAACATATTCACTGATACATTTGATAAGGGTTTACTATCCAAAATTTATAAAGAACAGTTAAAGGTCAACACCAAAGAACCCCCCAAATAACCCAATGAAAAAATGGGCAAAAGACTGGAATAGACACTTCTCCAAAGAGTGTAACAGGGTTCAGCCAAGAGGGGAGCCCCAAATAGGGATTTGTAATAGGGTCCAGAAGAGTTTGGAGATAATTGGCTCCACACCACAGGGCCACACCTGCCCAGAGTGTGGGCAGCTGTGGCCAATTGTGAGAGAAGTCGGAAATGGGGCTGCAGAGGAAGATTAGCACTGGGATTTAAATGGAGGCACAGCAGCCATTGGGGGTCTCTCTTTTTGGGACCACACGTCTGTTTAAGACCACGCAGCTTTGGTGTCTTGGTTGGGACCATGAGGCTTGGGTGAGAGTCAGGACCACGAGGCTTTGGAGGTGCTTCCTTTTGCCACGTGGAGGGTGCTGGGAGGAATGTGTGCATTTGTGGAGAACTTTAGTTTGTGTTATTTCAGATGAATAATAAATTCCTTTCCTTTTCACTGATATGTGGTATTAAGAGACATCTTTCCTCAGGTGGTGGGCAAAACAAACCCAGACAGGTGGGGAGGAACCCCCTATAGACTGTAACAAGAGGACATACAGATGGCCAATAGACATGAAAAGAAGCTCAGTGTCACTAATTGAAACATTTAAGCCATTTACATTTAAAGTGATTATTGATAGATATGCACTTACTGCCATTTTATTTTTAAAGTATATTTCTCCTTCTCTTCTTTTTCTTTCTTCTTTTTAAAGAAGTACCTTTAACATTTCTTGTAATGCTGGTTTGGTGGTGATGAACTAACTCCTTTAGATTTTTCTTGTCTGGGAAGCTCTTTATATCTCCTTCAATTTGGTATGATAGCCTTGCCGTGTAAAGTAGTCTTGGTTGTTAATCTTTGCTTTTTGTCACTTTGAATATTTCATGCCAGTCCCTTCTGGCCCGAATTGAATCTGTTGAGAAGCCAACTGATGGTCTTATGGGAGCTCCCTTGTAGACAATTAAGTACCTGCTTTTCTCTTGCTGCTTTTAAGATTCTCTCTTTGTCTTTAACTTTTGCCATTTTTATTATAATGTGTCTTAGTGTGGGCCTGTTTGGGTTCCTCTTGTTTGGGAATCTGCACTTCCTGGATTTATGTGTCTTTTTCCTTCAGTAGGTTAGGGAAATTTTCAGTCATTATTTCTTTAAATAGGTTTTGGATCTGTTGCTTTCTCTTCTTCTGCTACCCCTATGATGTCAACGTTGTTACACTTCCTGTACAAGAACTCTCAAACATATACTATTGTAGACTGTAAACATGAAGTTTCTTTTAAACTGAGCACACACACACCCATACACCAGTGATGTTCAGTGGTGTCCGCAGTGTTGTGGATGCAACGAACAAATTCACATGGACTACCAAAGTCCTGTGGAGAAAAGGGGACAGCACAGCCACTCTTTGAGTGAGAGAGCGTCCTGATCCTTGCCTGGACAGGATTTTATTGCTTTCTAATAACATACATCAACGAGGGTTCTCATTCATTATGCTCAGGTTTGCTTTTGGTGATTACTTTTTACAGATAACAAAGGAAAGGATGTTACTGATTACTTCTTACCAATTAACAAGGAAAAAATATTGCCAATGCAAGGGAACGATAAGAGTGATTGGTCTGGTTACACTCTGTCCTTGGGAGAATTAGCACAGGCTTCAGGAAGTTACTTTAAAGATATGCAGCAAGCATTTGCTGCTTCAGTTCAGGGTGAGGGAGTTTTAGCAAAAGCAAGCCTCAAATCAGCCTTGATATAATGCAGGACTGGTTTCCACAGGAAAGCCAATCCATGGGTTTGGCTTCCTGTGTGCCAACTTGCACCTATTGGTTTTGTGATAGGGCGGGGCTACATTTGCCATTCCATGTGAAGAGGTTCCCTATAATTCTGGGAAAGTTCTCTTATTTCCCAAAGAGTCCAAGACAGAGATTTGCATGTGGGTGTTGTCATGGGGGATGGGATGCTCCAGCTGTGGCAGCGGCTCGAGATCAGGAAGGAAAAGCCCAGGAAAGAGAGCTCAGACACTGGGGAGCTGCTAAGTTTCCAATCCTGGCTGGTCATTGGGACACCTAGGGAATGCTTTAAAAATGTGGATGAATACCAAAAAAAGTAAATAAATAAACAATCCAATTAAAAAATGGGGGAAAGACCTGAATAGTCATTTCTCCAAAGAGGACATACACATGGCCAATATACACCTGAAAAGATGCTCAATGTTACTAATCATCAGAGAAATGCAAATTAAAACCACAATAAGATATCACCTCAACTTGTCAGAACGGCCATCATAAACAAATCAACAAACAAGTGTTGGCAAGGATGTGGAGAAAAGGGAACCCTTGTGCGCTGTTGGTGGGAATGCAGACTGGTGCAGCCACTGTGGAAGGCAGTATGGTGTTTGCTCAAAAAATTAAAAATGAAACTCCCTTTTGAGGCAGTGATCTCATTTCTGGAAATATATCCAAACAAGCACAAAGCACTAATTCAAAAGAATATATGCCCTCTTATGTTCATTGCAGCACTATTTACAATACCAAACTAGGGAAGCAAACCCAAGTGCCCATCAATAGATGAGTGGATAAAAGCATAGTGTATGTATACAATGGAATTTTACTCAGTCATAAAAGAGAATGAAATCTTACTATTTATAACAGCATGGATGGATGTGGAGGCCATTATGTTCAGTGAAATAAGTAAGTCAAACACAAATATCATATGATTTTACTTATATGTGTAATCTAAAGAAAAACATAAGTTAAGAAACAGAACAGAAACAGACTCATAGATACAGAAAGCAGACTGATGGTTACCACAGGGGAGGGGTGTTGGGGGACTGAATGAAAAAGGTGAACAGATGGAGAAGTACAGATTGGTAGTTACATGACAGACATGAGGAATAAAGTACAGCATAGGGAATAGAGTCAGTGATATTATAATAACTATGCATGGTTCCAGTTAGGTATTGGAAATATTAGGGGATCACTTTTAAAAATTGTATTTATTGGGGTGACATTGGTTCAGAAAACCATACAGGTTTCAAGTGTACAACTCAACAAAACATCATCTTCACACTACATCATACGCCCATCACCCCAACAAAGTCTCAAAGTCTCTTTCCATCTGCATTCCCACCCCTTTGTGTTCAGGGGCTCCACCTGCAGGGCCACCCCAGCCACCATGGATGAGGATAAGTCTACCAAGACATGATCTGCTTGGGGAGGAAAGGTGACAGATCTCTCAAAGGAAAAGGACCAGGAGGCTTTTCCTCAATGGGCTTCTATTGGGTTCCATTTGCACAGGAATACAGGTAAAGCTCATCAATCATTGTCAGGCAGTAAGGATCAAACAATAGATAACACTCAAAGAACTATGGGGGCTTATTCTGAGTCAGGGTCAGTTAGCTAAAGGGCTATAAAACTTTGGGAAACAAACTCATTTCCTGCTCGGACCCTTATCAGAAAATTGAGAGCATTCTTAGCAAAGCAGGTTCCACAGGATTTCATGCATTCTTAGGCCTGATCACCCCCCGGGAACCTGCCCTTTCCAGCACAGGGCTGCACTGCCCTCTACATTGTTTCAGGCTTAAGTCAGGCAGGGGAAGTAAGGCAGCCAAGAGATTAGGAGACTTCTTGCAGACAGAATGAGGACTCAGGCTATGTCAAAGCTGAGAGGTGAGGGTCCATCACCCCCTTTTTCCTATAACCCCCCAAGTCCTTTTCTGGGGGCCCCTTTGTGACCATGCCCATCTTAGGTCATCCTCCCTTGAAGAATCTTACCCGTCATTGGCCAACTGGCTCTGAGCCAATCAGGGTGAAGTAAAGGGGGCAGAGGCAGTATCCCTGCCAGGGAGATAAGCTTTGTCTCCTCAGTGGTTTATGGTCCCAAGGTCTCTCACTCAGCCTTAGCCATGAGGAGTTACAGCTTCTGAAACCAGGCAGGGCAGTTCCCAACACCTTTGCCCACCTATACCTACCCTTAACCCCCTTTCTCTCTGGCTATCCCCACATTGTTGTCTGTATCTATGTGATATCCATATATCTATTGATATGATCATGTGAATTTTGTTCTTAATTTTTTAGATTTGATGTACCATATTTATTGATTTGCAAATATTGTAGCAACCTTGCATCCTCAGACTAAAGCCTACTTGGTCATGATATATGATCTTTGTAATGTATTGCTGGATCTGGTTTGCTACTATTTAATTGAGGATTTTACCATCTGAGGTCTATAATTTTCTTTCTTTGTATTGTCTTTGTCTGGGTTTGGAAGTAGAATAACACTGGTCTTGTAAAGACAGTTTGGAAGTCTTCCCTCCTTTTGAATTTTTGGACTAGGTTAAGAAGGATAGGTGTTAGTTCTTCTTTGAATGATTGGTAAAACTCACCTGTGAAGCCATTTTGTCCAGGACTTTTGTTTGCTGGAATATTTTTCATTACTGCTTCAATTTTCTTATTTGTCATCAGTCTGTTCATGTATTCTGATTCTTCCCAAATTAGTTTTGGAAGTTTGTGTTTCTAGGAATTTGTCCATTTTTCCCAGATTGTCCAATTTATTGGCATATAGTTGTTCATAGTAATCTCTTACAATCTTTCATATTGGTTTGCTTGTAACTTCTCTTTCATTTCTGATTGGCTCCTCTTTATTTGGGTCCTGTCTCTTTTTTTCTTGATGGGTCTGGTTAAATTTTCATCAATCTTGTTGATCTTTCCAAAGAAACAGCTCTTGGTTTCATTCCTTTTTTAGTTGCTATGTCATTTATTTCCACTCTGGTCTTCAATATTTCCTTCCTTCTGTTACAGGGTGCAGCCAAGAGGGGGGACCCCAAATGGGCATTTGAAATGGGGTCCAGAACTTAAGGTGTCCGGGAGATTTTAAGATGTCTCCATCCCCCAACCCAGGGTGTGGGTTGGGGGAAGGGACAAATGGAGCAGGGCCATTGAGAGCTGTTTTGCATAGCAACAGCCTTGCAGCTACCCTCCGGGCATGGTCATTTAACATATCTATAGCCTTTGGCTGGTCACTTAGATATGTTAAATAGCTGTGATCATCTCTGAGCCAGGGGAATGGAAGTAACTTCCCCACCAAGATGAGACTGGGGGCAGATCCCCCAAGCTACAGCGCCTGCGTGGGAGCTCGGAGAAGATTGGCTCCAGGACAGGGGCCACACCTGCCCAGACTCATGATGGCAGCCCAGTGAAGCTGGAAGGATGTGAATTCTGGCATGTGAAGCTGAGTGTGGGAGAAGCTGGAAATGAGGCTGTAGAGGAAGATTGGCCGCGGGGATTTAAAACCCAGACGTGGCGGCCATTGAGGAGAGCCATGCTCAGCCATTGAGAGAGAGAACCGTGGTGCTTTAGGAAGGAGAACCATGCTGCCTTGAGAAGGAGAGCCATGCGCAGCCCTGAGAAGGAGAGCCATGCGCATTCCAGAGAGAGAGAACCATGTGTCTTTAGCAGAGTGGAGACTCCCGCAGCCCTGAGAGAGAGAACTGTGCTGCTTTAGAAGAGAGAACCACGCGGCCTTGACAGAGTGGAGACTCCCGCAGCTTTAGAAGGGGAACCACCACCTGGTTTTCGCAGAGATCCCGGCGACTCAGTGGAGGGTGCTGGGAACCCAGGGAGGTCTCCCAGTCGAGATGGAGAACTAACTAAGAACCAGAGGACTGCCTGAGCCGTAGACTTCTATTTCCTTTCCTGAGATACGGTACTCTGGACTGGGCAAAGGGGGAAGGAAGGAAGGACTGTGTGTGTTTGTGGGTGTTTTGAGGGACTTTAGGATTTTTGATGAAGACATTAGGTCCCTACTTTAAGTTTGTATAGCATTAAATAAACATTTCCTTTCCTTTTCACAAATCTCTAGCATTGAGAGACGTCTTTCCTCTGGTGGCGGACATGACGGACCTGAGGGCCTTTTAAATAATAGTATATTGTCCCAGGCCCCCCTTGTTCTGTTCTGTAACACTTCTACTTACTCTGGGCTTTGTTGTTGTTCTTTTTGTAGTCCTTTTAGGTGTAGGGTTAGATTTTTTTTTTATTTGAGGTTTTTCATGCATTTTGACATTGGCCTTTAATGCTATGAACTTCCCTCTCAGGACCGCTTTCACTGTGTCCTGTAGGTGTGGGGCTGTTGTGCTCTCATTTTCATTTGTTTCCAGATAATGTTTTATTTCTTCCTTGATATCACTGTCAACCATTCATTGTTTAATAACATGATATTTAGCCTCGATGTGTTTGAATGTTTTTCATTTTTTAAAAAATATTTTATGTATTTATTTTTAGAGAGAAGGGATGGGAGAGAGAGGGAGAGAAACATCAATGTGTGGTTGCCTCTAGCACACCACCAACTGGAGACTTGGACTGCAACCCAGACACATGCCCTGGCTGGGAAGTGAACCAGCAACCCTTTGATTTGCAGGCCAGTGCTCAATCCACTGAGCCATACCAGCCAGGGCTCAGTTTTGTTTTTTTTTGTTTTTTTATTGTAGTTGATTTACAGTCTAGCCTTGTGATCTGAGAATATGCTTAATATGATTTCAATCTTCTTGAATTTGTTAAACTTACATTGTACAGGGGAAGCACTTTGCAAAACATGTGATTGTCTAACCCACAGGTGGCAAACACAAAGCCCACAGGCTGAATCTGGCCCTCCACCTTGTTTTACCTGGCCAGGCACCTTGTTTCTACTCAGCAGCATTGCCAAGCTCTCACTTAACTGTTAAGGAGTAATTACATTTATACACTCCTAAAGTTACATTCAGCCCTGTAAAGGCAACTGTGAGGCTGATGTGGCCCCCAGTGAAAATGAGTTTGACACTCCTGGTCTAACCACTATGCTGTACACCTGAAATTTATATAAAATAATATTGAATGTAAACTGTCATTGAAAAGTAAAATTTTAAAAAACAAATAAACAAAAAATAAAGATGCAGATGATCAGGCCATACCCATAAATTTTAAAAAAATCTTTCCAAGTGATTCTGATATGCAGTCTGCTTTACTGAGGTGGAATCATCCACAACTACTGTGTGGACCTCCAACTTCCGGAGCTAGTGTAGTACATGAAGCTTGTATTACCCAGTATGTTCTGTCACTTGGATCTTCACTCTCTCCCCAGGTACACTGCATTTTTTCCATGGAGGGCTTACCTCCCACAGTGGATTTACACACTATAGGCCCCCTTCTGCTTCCTGGCCTGGACTCCCTTGGTGTGTCCTTGAATGAAGGTAGAAACACAGTCCAGATGGGCTGATAACACAACTTTGGCCACCTCACAGCGGGGGAGGGCTGCCCAGACTCCGGTTGTCACAGGCTTTGGGTCTCTGAGTAATGAGAGGTTCCCCACCCCCTTTTCTGGACTGTTTTAAAATGTGGATTTCATTATTATTCAGGTATGGCAAAGCCAATAGATAAGGAGACAGCTGCTATTGAAAAGGCAGCTTCTTGCACAAAATTCCCAAGAGGAAGGGTACTCCCTGACTCTGGGGGGCCACATGGGGAAGCCCCAGGTCAGTGCGGGGGGGAGGGGTTGTAGGCCAGAGCCAGAGTGTGCCTTCCAGGGAAGGAACAGGTGGGGCAGGCAGGTTTCAGATGGACCTGTTTGACTAATTTCAGCTGGCTCTGGGCACAGGGCTGTCCCTAGCTGTCAGGTGGGTGGCTCTGGGGTAGTCCCAGTGGAGGGACAATGGCCTGAGTCGGAGAGCTTGGAGTGGAGGCATTGGGGTGTGAACACCCCTGATGGCTGGTTTGCATGTGACCCGGGCAACGCTGCTTGTATCTCTAGGAATTTGCTAATCCTGGGAGGGGCCGTCCCTCCAGGGTCAGCAAGGCCTCCGAGATGTCAGAGTGTAAAAAATACAGAATAAAAACACACAATTAACACCAACTACCTCTCTCTTTGTTTAAAAAATTTGCTAGAGGCTTACTGGGTTAGCCAAAAAGTCTGTCTAGATTTTTCCATAAAAACAAAAAACACATTTTTCATTTTCACCAATAACCTCATTGATTTGGATATTTTGAGTATGTTGACTATCTCCTACATGGTAGAATATTGATTGTTCTGAATTAATGTCTCAGTTTGGTCACTATCAACTTCAACTGGTCTACCCAACCAAGGAGCATTGTCCAGCAAGAGATCTACAGCACAAAACTTCACAAACCACTTTTGACACGTTCAAGCAGTCACAGTGCCTTCTCCATCCACTGCACAAATCTTTTTTTGCATATCAGTTGTGTTTTTAACCTTCTTGAAATAATAAAGCATAATATGCTGAAAATGCATATTTTCTTCCATCTTTAATATTAAAATGGCTACACAAAAACTCACCAATTTTGATGTATTTTTTAAAATGTGCACAGTTGTCACAATGTAATCTAATAAAATTGTCTTGAATGAAATTGAAGACAACTAAGTGCTACTAGAGCCATATTATAGGAAAAAATTAATGAACTTATTGGCCAATCCCACAGAAACAAACTAAGTAGACAGTATTTATGATAAGTTGGTAGCAATAATCAGCAAATGAAACTCTCCAGCAGGATGACTGTGGCATCTTGGAAAGATTATTCTGGAAATTGGGGTGCAGAGAAGGTACAGAGACTTCAGCATGGAAATCTCAAGGTCAGCAGAAGAGGGTCACACTGACATGGCCCTATGTCCACCCTTGGCCACAGTGCATGGCAACTGTGAGGGTTCATTGAGGTGACTTGCTTGGGTGCAGGTTGTCCCTGGGAGGACGGGAGGGTGGACTGAATGTCAAGAATGCCCACCATACAGGAAGTAGGCCACACCGCTCACCCTCAAGAAGGCCATTTGGATTCTAAGGCTAGAGTCACTTTTTCCTACTCTCACAGCACGCTTTCTCATGTGGAAATCCAGAGATCAGCAGGCCTGGGGGTGCAAAGCTCAGAGGCCAAAGGCAAACTCAGTAGCTTCAGGCTGGTGATGTGTAACCAAGTGTACGGAGTGAATGGAATTAACAAGTAACCAGGTTACCAGAGGCCCTGGCTCCCACAGTGCCTGGCAGGACCCTGGGCAATGTTATCTAAGGGCAGGGTCTAAGCACCAGTCCCTCTGCACAGTAGAATTATCCTAGTGCTGCAGGACTTGCAGCTGGGGACAGTGTGTTTTGGGGCTGGCTCTGAGCTGGTGGGAAGCCAGAGGCAGCCTTGTGGTTGCAGGGCCACTGAATTGGCCTAAGCCAGTGGCTTCTGGCCCAGTTCCCTGCTTCGTTACCTCATGGTTACTGAGCCCTACCCAGCATATCAAATGTCTCATGGCACAGTGATGCTGCCAAATGTGGGGATCCAGCTACCCAGGAAGGCTCCCTCTCTTTGGTTGGAAACCTCCAAGATGTGTTGGGAGCCTTGCAATGACTCTCTGTGCCCCCTTCCCCCTCACCCCACCTCCTACTGCTGCAGATGGAGACAGGGTCAGGTGCTTGGTGGTTGTGAACAAAGAATTAGACTGACCACACATATATTGCAAGGCAAAACAAGTGGGGAATTTAAGGAAACTACACTTCCCAAGACATGGAAGCAGACCATCTCTGGCCAAGGAATGGAGACTAGGGAATGGCCCTCTTCTATTAAATGAATACAGACTTATAGGGTTTTTACTTAAGCTTCTACACATGTGATTTCCCAGAATCCTCCTTTTTTAAAAAAAGAATGTATGTATTTTTAAGATTTTATTTATTTATTTATTTATTTATTTTAGAGAGGGGAAGGGAGGGAGAAAGAGAGGAAGAGAAACATCAATGTGTGATTACCTTTCCCACCCCACCTACAGGGGACCTGGCCCACAACCCAGGCATGTGCCCTGGCTAGGAATTGAATAAGTGACCATTTGGGTCACAGGCCAGCACTCAATCCACTGAGCCAGGCCAGCCAGGGTTCTCACAATCCTTCTTGATTGCCCACCCAGGGAGGAAACCACAGTGCTAATTATTATGAGGTGTCACATGGCCATTCTCAGAAACCAGAATGCTTACTGAGGACAGCTGCAGTGTTTCAGAATTTCCTGTTCTATCTTCTGCCTCACTACTCTTCCCGGGACTTGGTAGCTTTGGATCCTTCTTCCCTGTGAGGGTCCTGAGCCCCCTCACCAGTAGGGCCAGAGACTTTATCACTTTGCCCTTGTCCAGGGCTGGGCGCTGGGAATGAGCTGGACAAGAGGCAAGGGAATGGATGTAGGATGAAAGTGGGGACCGTGCATCTGTTTGTGCTGGAGGGCAGGACTGCAGAATCTCTGCCACGTGTCCCTTTGGAAGCAGAGCTGAGTCCTCTTCCTTCAAGTCTCAGCCAGCCTGCATGGAGCTCTGGCCAACTGAACAAGGCAGAAGTGACCTCTGTCACCTTTCAGGCGGGGTCCTGACTTGGATGTAGCTCCCGCCTGAGCTCCTGGGATGGCTCCTCTTCAGGCCAATACCACACTCGGAGAAGCCCTCGCTGCACAGAGAAGCCCGGTGAAGCAGGGGCATGTGTGCATGTGCCGGTTTCCGCAGAGCCCCGGCCAACGGGAGGCACCCCTGCTGGCCACCGCAGGCCCCTGGGTGAGACTTCGGATGCCCTCCCACACACACTCCACCAAGTGGGAGCAGCGGGGTCCACATAACAGACACCCCCCAGGCTCAGGCCCTGGGAGCAAAGGAAAGTTTTTCAGTTACCCTTTCAGAAGAGGAAGCCTACCCAGCTGAGAACCAGGCAGAGATGACAAAGACATGGAAGAGGACACTGCACCGGAGGATGACATAGTGAATACTGGCAACGACCTTGTAACCAGAGCGTTGTAGCTTTTAATCTGGATCCCTCCATTTTTGTGTCATACACTAGTGATAGTTCCAATGGTAATAAAACTTCTTCCCTTTTTCCTTCGTCGGTGGTAAAGTTACTATGAGTGCACAGGCTGTGGAATACCCCAGTTGGAGCTTGGCAGGACAGGGAACAGACATTGCCCAGGTAACCCAGATGCCCAAGCCAGGGGAGCGCTTTGGAACTCTGTGTGAATGAGGGAGGTTGTGCGTGAATGTGGGGAAGGGCGTGGTGCGAGGCAGCCCTGGAGAGGGCTGGAAAGAGCACCTTCTGCTTGTTTTTTGTCCTGACTCACTCCCTCCATGCAGCTCTGGGGGCTGTGCCAGGGGATCTTCTGGCCACCCTCTCACTGCAGGGTTTGGGGGTGGGAACCAGCCGAGCATATGGGAGAGACTGGAGCCCAGCCCTCCCAGGGCAAGGTTCTTGAGGCAGCCCCACTGCGTGGAACCTGGGATCTGCTGCCTGGCTCTCTGAGCCTCCATTTCTTCATCTGTGAAATGGGAGACATCTGGGCACAATCCTGCTGAGGTGTAAAACTCCCAGTGTCCCAGCCCACCCCCAGGCCCTGCCCCTCTGCACAGCTCTCATCCTGCTCCTCCTGGGGCTGTGCTGCTGACCCTTGGGGAGAGCAGGCACAAGGCACCCACAAACATCAGCCTGGGTGACTTCCACGTGTTCAGGGCTCTATGCTATCTCCTCCCGTGGCTGGAGCCAGTAGGCTATCCAGGGAGGCAAAGCAGACCTTCCACCCCTACCCCCCACACTTACTCATTAGCCAGGGCACAGGGCAACACGGGCTGCGGCCGGCCAAGGCTGCCTGTGGGAGTGCTCAGGCGAGCAGGTGGCCAGCAAGCAGAAAGCTTGGAATGGACAGTCTCCAGGACACAGTTCCCCTGGACCAAGGGGGCCGTGGCCCTGCCCTCTGCAGGCTGGTCCCCGTGGGCTTTAGGGCTGAGGCATGGAAGCTCTTTGTCCTGTCCGGACCCCTGGTAAGGAGGCGGAGGTGAGGCTCGGCGCTAGCGGCTGTCCAGGCACCATTTGGGGTGTGTCGGGGTGGCTCATAGCCCTGCCCCAGGAACTTCCCACATTGACTGTGTTCAGACTGCACCTGGGGCTGCTGCCCAGAGCAGGTGACAGCAGGACAACTGTCCCTGGACAGTGCCGGGGGTGGGGGCCTGTGGGACCTGGCCATGCTCAGCAGGGACTGGTGTATCCTCCTTCAGAATCCCACAGGAATGCGGGGTTGAAACATCTCATGATGACAGGTGATGTGGGATCCATTGATGTGGGAGCCTACAGATCTCCCCAAAGAGTCGTTTGCAGGGAAGAATGGGCCCTCTGCCCTTTTTATTGCCAAAGAAAAATGGCTTTAGGTACATTTTGTTTTGACCAGAAAAGCTAATAGATATGTGCTCCCTGTAAAAGTTTTAGACAAAATAAAAATTGTAAAGAAGAAAGAAATTCATCTCCAATCTCACCACCTGGACATATCCATTGCTAAGCTTTTGATGGATTTTATCCCTCCTCTTATTTGTGTGTGGCCTGGCCAAACGGTTACAGTAACGACATCACTGCAGGACTGGATGCCTGCGTTGGGCTCGGGATCCCAGGCTCTGAGCAGGTGTCCCTGTGCATTCCTGCATGGTCAGGCAGGGGAACAGCCGCCTGGAGTTAACAGGCTGCTGCCAGTGCAGGAGGAGCAGCACTCGGGTCACTCTCTCCCAGTCCTGGTTGCTGTGTCAGCCTCAGCCACATTATGGGGCCACATGCCTGGTGGCTGATGCAGATCACCGGTGTGAATGCCAGGCAGCAGGCTACGGTGCAGTGGAGCAGCGCCCCTGACCCAGGCTGTCCCCTCCAGGTTCTGTTTCAGGTGCTGTCCTTCATGATCTATGTCGTGAGCTCGGCGTTCTGCGGGCATCTGGGCAAAGTGGAGCTGGCATCGGTGACCCTGGCAGTGGCCGTGAGTACAGCCAGGACTGTGTAGGACTGTCCCTCCCGGGTTCCTCCCCCAAGGTTCCAGGGAGAAAATACTGCCTGAGGGCTGACAGCTGCATTCACAGCTGGGACCTGAGGCCTTCACAAGGTGGGACACAGCACACGCGGGCAGGACCTCAGCAGAAGGGGGTGTCTGGCTCAGATGCACATCACAGCTGTTGCTCAGTGAACTTGCCCCACATGCAGGGTCCCCTCCTTGGGCTCTGCCTGACAACCCCTGTGTTCTCTCCTGTGTGGCTTCAGTTTGTCAATGTTTGCGGAGTTTCCATAGGATTCGGCTTTTCTTCAGCATGTGACACCTTGATGTCCCAGGTAGGTGAGCCTCCTAGAGCTAGGCAGGACCAGAGCCAATCCCTCAACTGCTGCAGAAATGGTGGGTGCTGGGGACCCCCTCCCAAGCCCCTCAATGCTCCCTGAACCCGACGGGGCAGCTGTCTTCTGTCCACGCAGCCCCTGAGGATCAGGTGCTGTCAGAAGACTGGACCCTCCCCTTTGAAAGAGTCTGGATAGGCAGGCTAGAGAATCCTGGAAAGGGGCGGGGGCAGTTCTCTGCCCTGCTCAAATGCTGAGGGTGCATACAGGGGACCCCTTGCCCTCGGGGACCCAGAGTTCTTGGCTTACGGTGGACCTGGGAACCTGGGTCGGCCCTGGCTGCCACTTCCTAGCAGGGTGACTTGACAGTGCTCTCGGAGCCTCGTTTGCTTCCACTGTGATGTGGGGAAATAACACTTTCCTCACCAGGTGCCTTGGAGAACTGGGGACAGTGGGTGGACAGAGGTTGGCACTCAGCAAATAGCCGCTATTGTAATCCTGTGAGCCGGCTGAACCCCTGCAGAGGCTGACAAACCTCTGCCCCTGAGGGCACTGCATGGTGCCTATTGTGAGCAGGAGCCATCCAACGGCTCTGGCACCGCGGGCCAAGCACCCGGGGACGGAGGAGGGGCTCAGCGCGGACTGCTGTTTTGCAGAGCTTCGGCAGCCCCAACAAGACGCAGGTGGGCGACATCCTGCAGAGGGGAGTGCTCCTCCTGCTTCTCTGCTGCTTCCCCTGCTGGGCGCTCTTCCTCAACACCCAGCAGATTCTACTGCTCCTCGGGCAGGACCCAGACGTGTCCAGGTACCGCCTGGCTCCTGCTGGGAAGCCAGGGAAAGAGCCCCCAAAGGAACCCCCCTCCAGGCCCCGCAAGCAGTCGTAAGCATCGGGAGGTTCCGGCTTAGGTTTGGGGATTCCTCCGCGCAGTGTGGTGATCTAGCTGTGACCAGCAGGGGGCAGACGAACGGCCAGTTTTAATTCACAGCAAAGAGCAAGACGAGGATTTGCACGGTATTTCCGTCTGTGTCCCAGCACTAGTTGGAGCTTCACCGACGTTTTAGAAAAAATGAAGTGCGCACCACCCCACATTCCAGAAAGGAGAAAGAGAACCGAAACAATTTCTGATGAATTACACGGTTTTTATTACCTTTAGAAAGGTCCCTCAGAGGAGTGCCTTGCTCATTTTATATTATGTGCACTTCATCTGGTTATTTCTTGAAAAGAGAGAACCTTTTTTACCCCCTTACCACGTTTTACTCCAAATTTAAGTTCCCTAGTTACGAGGCCCCTGAGGTTGGGTCCTTGCTTCCTCCTCCTGGCACCTCCCCTAGTACTTACTGAAGCTCCCGGGTCTGGGCCGAGACCTGCCCGGGGCCTGGGGAAGCCTGTCCTCAAACCCGGGTTCCTGCAACGCGCCCCCGCCCCCGGGCCCCCCTGACAAGGGCACCGCCGGTCAGCCTCCGCTCCTCTTGCAGGCTGACCCAGGAGTACGTGCTGATCGCCATACCGTCACTTCCGGTAAGCGGGCTGCCTGCCAGCCGGGCGGGTGCAGGGGCCCTCTCCGGGTCCCGGCTTTCTGCCTTCCCACTCCCACCCCCACCCCCACCCCCCGCTGGGGAGGGTCCTGGCCCTGCAGCGACTTCCTCTGTGCGGTGAGGATGCTTGGAGGGGTGGGAGAGAAGTTCCCCTTCCCACCGGTGCAGACCGGGCTTTTAAAAGGTAACAGAATGTGTTTTTCTGGTTAGAAAACCATTTATTGGAGAAACTGTAGAAAGCCTGGGGAAGAAAAATTCCAAATCACCTATAATCCTACCACCCAGAGAGAACATAGGTTCTCTTTTCAGGTTACTTCTATTCATGAGTTGTGGTTTCAAGCACACACACACACACCCCGTTTGAAATGAGGCCAGCGTGTGTATATTGCATTATAATCTGCTTTTTCCCTTTCAAATATGTCATTAGTCTCTTGACATGTTTGAATAGCTCACGTAACAGCCATTTCAAAGGCTACATAGCATCCTATTGTGCCATGACTTATTAACCAATCTCTACATGTTAGGTATTCAGGTTGTTTCCAATAGTCGCTATTATAAATAATCATTCTTATAGAAAAACTTTGTGAACATTTGTGATGATTTCCTTAAGATGCATTATTGGAATTAGACTCATTCTGTCAATGGCTTTTGATACCAATTTGTACCAGTTGTACTCCCACTAGCAATGCCCTCATCAGCAGAGCATTATTAATGTTTTCCAATTAGAAGTAATTTTAACATGTATTTTATTGCCAATGAAGTTGAACATTTTTTCATGTATTTATCGATCATTTGTTTTTCTTCTGTGAATTGTTTATATACCCTTTGCTTATTTTAGTGGGTTAATCTTTCTCTAATTATAACAACATGTTAAATAATAGCTTAACTCTTTGTCATATATGTTGCAAACACTTTTCAGTTTGTCACTTGCCTTTTAATTTTTTGATATATTTGACTTAAAGAATTTTTAATGTATATGTAACAGTCCATAACCTAACTTATTCTTTATATCTGTCTTTGATGAGCTTAAAAACACTTAACTCATATCAATATTATCTAAAATTTGCCATATTCTCTTTGAATCTTTTTATGGTTTCCATTTTTATATCTAAGACTTTAATCCATTTAAAGAACTCTTTCTAAGACTAATTATTGACTATTCCCTTCTTTCTTTTCTTCATGAGTTTACGGAGTACTAAATAAGCAGTGTGTCCACTTGGGGCAGTTCCTGAGATTTCCGGCCTGACCCAGTGGTCTGTGCATCTACTCTGGAATCCACTGCCCACTATTAGATTTGTCCAAGCTTGGTGACACGTCACTTACTCTCAGGCAGTTCTGAATCAGGCATGGTCTTGCCAGCTGGAGTTGTCTTCTGTCTCTGGAACTTCAGCACCCCTTTGTCCTCCCAGGCACCAGGGGGCGAAGTTCTGGAGGAGAGACCTGGGAAGGGAATAGGTCATGTGACTTCAGATTGCACTAAAAGGTGCCCAGGTCTGGCAGGGTGATCCCCAGCTACACCCACACTGAAATCCCAGTGTCCTGACCTCTTTGGGGCCCGGCCAGCTCCATGGAAACCATGTTTTGGCTCTTCAGACAGAGATGATGGTACCTTGTTCAATGGGGCCATTGTGCCCGGGCAGGAAAACACCTATAAAGTTATCACTCTGGCAACTCCTTTATCAAATGAATCAAGTCTCTCCCACAAAATGCAGCCACAAAATTTAATTAACAATAAAAATACTTACACAATGCTTATCTAACACTTGGAACGCTTAAATATGCCAAATACTGTTTTGTGAGCACTTTACACATATATATGTATATGTATAAATATTAAGTATACACACATTCACACATTATTATACTCATTACAGATGAGGAAACAGGCAAGAAAGGTTATGTAATTTGCCTGGAATCACACAGCCCCTAAGAGGTAGAACCAGTATTTAAACTCAGGCAGTGTAGTTCTAGCTTCATGCTCTTAACCCCTGTGCTACACTAAAAAAGAAGCAGAGGGCTAAGGGAAGGGAGGGGACAGGATGGCTTTGACAGAGTACAGAAGGGCAGTAGCCAGACCCTAGGGTAGTCACAACCCATGGGCTTGGGCTCTGGCGTGTCCTGTGCACGGCCCCTGGGGCAGCCCTCCTAAGCTGATGGAAGGCCAGGGTTGGCAGCCAGAAACCCTGCTGGGCCCTGCCTCCTGCACAGGCCTCTGAAGTGCTCGCTCTCTGAGCCAGCGCCTCCTGCCTGCTCACCTCCCCCTGTGGCCCAGCGGGGCCCTTGGGTCCTCTCTCCCATAGGTAGGGCCAAGCGCACACCCAGGTGAAGCCTACCTGCTGGGTGTCAGACATACTTTGATGAAGTAATTGCCCCCAAACTCAGATATCTAAGAAATATCTGTTAATGTTCATCTGGTTGTTTTTTAGTAGTTGTTGTTTATTTGTGTGTATATATTTTATTTTATACAGGTGGTTTTTCTTTACAACCTGCTGGCAAAATATTTGCAAAATCAGGTACAGGGTCCTGGCTGGAGGGGTGGCCAGCACACCGCCCTGTTCCAGTGGGGAGGGGTGCCTGGGGCTGTCTCCCCTCTGTACCACCTGTGAATCCACAGTGCCATGTCCTGCACTCTGGTATAGGGGCCAGTGAGGAGCTGCATGTGTCCTAGATGTGCCCATGCTCGTCCACACTCCCCTGGTCCTGTCCACCCCTTAGCAAGGCCAGTTTTCATTTATTTCAGGGAATCGTCTGGCCCCAAGTCCTCAGTGGCGTCGTGGGCAACGGCATCAATGGCTTGGCCAACTACATCCTGGTTTCTGTGCTGGACCTGGGGGTCAGGTGAGGCCAGTGGGCTGCAGAGGCCTGGTCGGGGAACACTGCCCACCAAGTTCCCCACCCCTCACTGGGGCAGGCCAGTTATCATCCTTGTCTCTCTCGTGGAGGCTACTCGCACCATCCAGAAGTGGGGTGTCCTGAGGAACTTGATGGGGACTTGCCACCAAAGAGAGAGGGACCCCTCCCCAACGGTGTGCCTGCCTTCTGTGAGAGGCTGAGAGGGGTGCCTGGCAGGATAGGGTGGTCGTGGTGCCGGCAGCGTCAGTGGCTCCTGGGTGGGGCCAGCACCGGGACCAGCTGCTGAGCGAGCCTTGCCTGTGTCCCTCCATGCCCTGCGGGCTCCAGCATGGGAGCACCTTCCCCAGGGACAGAGCTGGCCCAGGTCCAGCCCTGCTCTCCCGGCTTCCCCAGGGGCTCTGCTTATGCCAGCACCGTCGCCCACATTGTGCAGATGACCTTCCTGTTCCTCTACATCATGCTGAAAAAGCTACACATGGCTACATGGGCAGGTGGGGAGACTGCCCTGCTTTCGGGGGTGCAGAGCATCAGGCAGGCCAGTCCAGACACAGGGTGTTCCTTTGGCAAGAAGAGGGCTCAGCTGGAGTCCTATGGAAGGAGCCCCATCCCCCACCTGCCTCTATTTCCTTGGGGGGGGCCCTTCCCTTTGCTCCATCCCTCAGAACTCCCACCCCCAAGTCCCAGGATCCCCTCATGCCATGTGCCACAGTGCAGAGCCCTGCTGGAGACAGGCCCAGGAAGCTGTCTGCTGGGTCCTTGATGCCAGGATGACAATTAGAGTAAGAACACAGGTAAAATTCCAAGTGTCAGCCATGGCCTTAGTGCCTGGACACCTGGTACTCATGACACCTTATTATTCTATTTTATTTACATGGAGGAAATTGAGGCAGCGAGAGGTTAAGTAATTGGCCCCAAAGATGGTCCATGGTGGGGCCTGGACTCCATGCTTGTCTCCTCCCAGGCTTCAGGCTCCAAGCTTTCCTGCCTCCGGAAGCCTGGCTCTGTAACCTGTGGGCTCTGTTCCCAGGCATCGAAGGAGCAGCCCTGGGGCCCCCAGCGAGTCCCGTAGGGTGGAGCCCTCTTGAGTCACCACTGCCCTCTGCCTGTAGCATCCTTCTGCATCCTTGAGCTTGTGCTGTCCTCCCAAAAACACTTCCGGGGAGGCAAGGCAAAGATAACTCAAATTTTCAGATGACGAAACAGAGCCCAGAAAGGGCAGCGTCCTTGCCCACGGTCCTGTGGTGTCACAAGCCCAACGGGAAGCCCTGCTGTGCCTGAGGCTCCTGTCTTGAGCTGCTCCATGGCACTGGCCAAGGGAACTGGTGCCCTGTCCCTGAGTTCTCTGCCCCCCACCCCCATCCCCCACCAGCATTGGACCAGCTGGCATGCTCTGTGTACAATACCAAGTGGTTGGACCTGCTGAGCTGAGCCCAGGAGTGGGCAGAAGGTAGGCTCATAGGGTCGCTGCTGCTCAGCTCTCAGAGATTCTGTTCCTAGGCTGGTCCATCCAGTGCCTGCAGGACTGGGGCCCCTTCTTCCGCCTGGCCGTCCCCAGCATGCTTATGCTGTGCATCGAGTGGTGGGCCTACGAGATCTGGAGCTTCCTCATGGGTATGTAGACGAGCAGGACCAGGGGACCCTGTGGGCGGCTCCCCCAGCTCAGAAGCCCCCTCCGGGGCTGGCCCAGGCCCAGGTTAGGTCCATTGCTCACTCACCTCCCCATCCTTCTGTGAGCTCCCAGAAGGCACTGCCACAGCGCCCCAGCAGAGGTGGTGGAGTCAGTGGGGGAGGGGAGGTTGAAGGGACCAGCAGGCAGGCACGAGTGGGTGGGGCAGGTGTGGGTATTTGGTGCCCAGTCAACTCAAGGCCAGCGCTGCAGTCACCCCAGAGACCTTCTCATCCAAATGCTGCCCTGTTTACAGATAGGAAAACCAAACCCCAAGAACAAGAGAGACTGTCCAGAGTCACACAGTGGCAGAGCAGAGACCTGAACTTGGGTTTCCTGGTCCCGGGCTAGCTCTTTTCATGCCATGCCATATCCTTCAAGGAGTTCAGCTTGAGAGACAAACCACACCAGGAAACAGACTGCAGCAAATTCTATAACTGGGCAGGATTTTCCTAGAAGGCTGAAGGCCAAGCAGGAACATTTTTGTAATGAATCTGCCCTGCAAAATCATTTACCCTTGGCCTCCTGAGCGGAGGGGTATTCTGTCAGCCCAGGGCCCCTTAGTCTCTGTCTCCCACAGGCCTGCGCAGCGTGCTGGACCTCTCGGCCCAGGCTATCCTCTACGAGGTGGCCACAGTCATCTACATGGTGAGGCTCTGGGGCTGCCTTTGCCATGCCCACCACCCTGGCCCACACCCCCCACTGCCCTGGGAGCATTGTGGGAGGGGGGCAGGCTGCCACTCCTGGGGTCCCTCCCCGAATTCCCATGCCCACCAGCAGGCCCAGGCCCTGCATACTCACACTCAGGCAACCCGCAGCCTCCGCCCTGCAGGTAACACTGAACTCATATGATGCTACAATTTTTTGGACCTAATTAACACCATTTAAAAACTGAGAGATTTCACATCATCATCTGGATTTTTGCATTTTCTTGAAAAATGGACATTCTGCCTAGTGGTGAGCCCTTGTTCCTGCACCCCCTTTGGAGAGAGCTAGGTGACAGCATACCCTGGTGGGGCATTGCTCTTCTCCCACTCAGTCCCCAGGCCCTCCTTTCCCTACAGCAGCATGGGCTGTCCCTTGTCACTCATGTAAAAATCTGCCAGGCTCCTGGGGGCATGTAATCTGTGAGCTCCTGTCTAAGCAAAGGATTCACAAATGTATACAGTTACAAAACTCATTTACAAGGTGATTCTTATTTTTATAGATTCTTATTTTTACCAATTTTTTCCATTTAAGAAAAAAACACACTTTTTTTCCTTAAATGGAGCTTTTATGGCATACTTAGGGCCATATTCACCTTTAAAAAATTCATTTACACAGCAATTTTGACTGTAGCCAGTCTGCCTGTGATGTTTAACGGAATGGATGGAGTGGATGGGGGGCTGGCTGGCTCACTTGGGGTGTCCCCACCCATCTCCCAACCTCAGATGCCACCCCCTGTTTCCAGCAGCCATGAATACCCTCTCCTCTCCAGGGCCTCCCTGGGCTCACACTGACCTCCTGCCCTCTTGCACCAGGACCTGGGCCACAGGGCCATTGCTGGCCCGGGAACTCCTTCCGGCACAGCAGTTGCCTGCCATGGGGCAGAGGCTGGCTCCACTGACAGTGCCTCCTTCCCCTGTTCCCAGGTTCCAGCGGGGCTCAGCATCTCAGTCTGTGTCCGAGTAGGGATGTTCCTGGGAGCTTCAGACACTGTGCAGGCAAAAAGATCAGCTGTCTCAGGCGTGCTCTGTGTAGGTGGGTGGAGTCCTCTCTTGGGTGGGTGGGGGGCAGGGCTTGGAAAGCCAGGGGAGAGCCTGGCCTGTGGGAGGCGGGGCTAGCCGTGGGAGTGGACAGGTTTACCTTCCAAACCTGCAATACCTGGATTCGGGCCCAGAGCACTGCCTGCCAGTAAGTGGATGGTGCCCCAGCCCTCGACCCAGTGAGCAGCAAATGCCTCCCTTGCCTGACATGTCCCTTCTCTCCTCCTCTGTTGCTGGGGCTCCTGGGCCCTTGCAGGGACAGCTCACACTGCCACTCCCCTTAGTGTGACCCTTTGAAGGCTCCTCTTCCCTGAGCCTTGCCTGCCAGCTGCCCAGGGTTCTCTGCAAGCTTGCCCTCCCAGCATCCCCAGGAGCTTAGGACCTGGACATCCTACCCTCAGAAGGAACCAGTCTTGTGTCCTCCACCAAGGCTCTCTGCGTCCCGAGGCTGACAGGGTCCAGATCAGCTCCTTGATGGAGAGCAGCAGTTCTCAGGCTTCTGCATGCTCTGCAGTCCCCTGGAAGCCAGGGCAAAAACCACAGATTGCCTGGCCTCACCAGGTGGAGTTTCTGGCTCAGCAGGTTGGGGATGGGGATCTGAGATTCTACATTTCTAACATGTTACCAGGTAATCCTGTTGCTGCTAGTCTAGGAAACCCTACTTTGAGAATCATGGGAGGAAAGGCATTTTAACATTAAAAAAAAAATCCTCACCCAAGGAAATTTTCTTCATTGCTTTTAGAGAGAGGGGAAGGGGTAGGGAAAGAAAGAAATAAACATCAATGTGAGAGACAAACATCAATTGATTGTCTTCTCATCTAAACCTTGACCACGGTACAGTCATCTGTGCCCTGACCAGGGATCGAACCCACAACCTGGGTAGGTGCCCTGACCAGGAATTGAACCCACAAACTTTTGGTCTGTGGGACAATGCTGCAACCAACTGAGCTACACCAGCCAGGACAAGAAAGGCATTTTATATGTAGTCCTTTCTACAGGACGGCAAAAGAATGCCATAGTCCAAATGAATTACTCTAAAGCAGGGGACATTGGTGCTGAGGGTGGGGCTGACTTGTACTTACCGGGGCAGGAACTCCCCCATCCGGCCCCCCACCTGCCGTGGGTTGTTTTTAGCCAAATGCTCTTCTTTTGTTTCTTTCAGTTGGCATCTCGCTGGTTATCAGTGCCCTGTTGAGCATCCTCAGAAATAAACTGGGGTATATTTTTACCAATGATGAGTAGGTAATCGGTTTTCTTCACTGACTTCTGGGAGATGTCAGAGGGACTTGCCGCCAGCCCTCAGTCCTCAGAGATTTGTCACACACCTGGCTCGGCCCTGGTGTTGTCCTCACAGAGAGGAGGCCAGTGTCTGTGCTTGTGCCGCAGGCCAGGGCCTCCACCTCCTGCTCGTCCAGAGACAAGATGCTCATCGAGGGACAGCACAAAACTGGGGCTCTTCTGGAGCTTAGGAAGACCCACAGACATGCAGAAACCCAGGGCTAGGGGTGTTGGGTGTGTGAGGGGCAGCAACCTCAATTCCCAACATTTTGGGGAGGTGGTATAATAAAGGGATATAACTGGGTCCCTAGAAATATAGTCATGTCTTCGTGCTCCCAATGAACGCTCTTTTCTGTTCTTCTGCAGAGAAGCCATCGCCCTGGTGAGCAAGGTCTTGCCCATTTACATCATCTTTCAGCTCTTTGAGGGCATCTGTGTGAGTACTGCTGATGCGCCTGCCCTTCCTGAGGCCTCACAGTAAATGCCCAAAGTATTTGCTCATGTCACTATTGTGAATTTGTATTCACAATAGTGACTCCCCCTTGCCTTCTGCAATTCCAGCAGCCCAAAAGACGAGTACAGATTAGCAGAGCACTGAAAAATTGTACCAGTGCAAACTCTCAAATCCTCTTCCTTCCTTGTTCCTCATGAGCAGGGCCACGGACACTGACTGGTGCCCCTGACTGGCAGGAGCTCAACAGCAACCCTGCCCTGGAGCTAGGGCATAGGGACATTTCTGAGAAAGGGAGTGAACCCAGAATACAGAGTGACTTGAATTTTCTGTCCCTTTGACCATGAAAGGACAGATCCCATTTAGTGCAGATTTGAATTATGTGAGTTTTTAAAAGCATGGCATAAAAAAATACTGAAGTCTCACTTTAGACGCCAGATTTGAAATCCAGTGTCCTCTCCTTTGCATCCTGGGTTGAGTGAGTCCTTCAGGAATGCATCCCTTACATAACATCCAACAGCTCTATGTAGGATGTGTGGGCTTAAGTAGTGACACAGAGCTCCTGCACTCAAAAAAATAACCCACTGAAATTGTATTTATGGGGGTTTTCCCATAGGACTCGGGGCATACTATCCAGTCCGCTACATATTCTAGAATTCACCTTGGGATCTAGCTGGGCATTCAGGAGACACACTCGGAACACATGCTCTTAGCCTCGGCGGAACTGCTTCCCCTGGGCTGTGTTCTGTCATCATACTGTAGTTTTTATCATGGAACATTGAAAGAAACTATCTTATGGAATCTATTATTGCTTTCTTCAGGATGCTGTTAGGATACTATTCATGTTTTTTCTCCTGACCACTGATAATGGTTGGGAACAGCTTTGCAGTTCTCAAGAAATGAAGTATGCTTCCTCTCCGGTGGGCAGCACTTCTCTGCTGGCTCTGGAGCTTGGAGACAAACCGGCAGCTGCCAGTCGTAAGGGGCCTGAGAGCTCGTGTATCTGCATTCTGTTGTCTTTCTGCCTATCTATGTTGACATTATTCTTAATTCATGTTTTCCACTAACCTTATTTTTATTTTTTGTTCTTTTATTGAGTTATAATTTATATACCATAAAATTCATGCATTTTAAGTGAGTAATTTAATGATTTTAAATAAACTCAGAGGTGTGCCACCATTGCTGCAATCCGGCTTTAGAATCTTTCCATCAACTCCCCTGAATTTCCGGGGGCGTGTTCTGCAGTCAGTCCCTGGCCAGCCCCAGACAGCCCGCTGATGTGCTTTCTGGGTGTGTGAGCTTTGCCTTTTTTGAACATTACATACAAAGGAAATCATACATAGTCTTTTGTGACTGCCCCTTTTCTCTTAGGATAATGTGTTTGAGGCTTATCCATGTGGCAGCATTTTTCAGGACTTCAGTCCTTCTTATGACCAAATAACAGTCCATTGTGTGGATGTAACACATTTGCTCATCCATTCATCAGTTAGTGAACATGTGGGTTGTTTCTCGTTTTTTGGCTATTATGACTAAGGCTGCTGGGAACAGTCTTGTACAAGTCTTTCTGTGGATGTATGTTTTCCTTCCTCTTGGGAGAGTCCTAGGAGTTGAATTGTTGGGTTGAATGATTAGTTTATGTTTAACTTTCTAAGAAACTGCCAAAGTGTTTCCCAAAGTGGCTGTGATGCAGGCATTGTGGGGGTCCAGGGACCTGAGGGTCCAGGCATGACTGTGGGTTCTTGGCTTCATGCAGGAAAGAATCCGAACTATAGCCAGCACAGAATTTGAAGTGGAAGAGAGTTTGTTAGTGAAGCATTGAGACAGGGAGTGGGCTACTCCACAGAGAAGCGCCCCCACACCTTTAGCAGAATTTGCTTCCTTTCTGAGGTTCATTTAAGTAAGGGAGGTCTTCAATAAGGGTGAGAAATATTCAGGGTCTTCCTGGAAAAGGGGTGATTTCTCAGAGGGTCTCTGTTGGCCAATTTCTGTCCTTCTATGTAGACTTTTCATTTCTGATCAGGAAAGGTGCCAGGTGTGTTGATTAGCATGATAACATATTACAATGAGCATATAATGAGGCTGGGGTGACCATTAGGTAAAATTAGTTGCCATGTTGGATCAAACTGGTCTCTGTCAGTATTAAGCCATACATCCGATGTGGGGTGATCTTCCACCTTCTTGAGAGCTCTCGTAGCTTTGATGGATCGCAGCTGTTCGTGACATACCCATCTCAGCTCTACCGTGTTACATCCCCACCAGCAGTGTGTGAGAATTCTACCTTTGCTGCTTCTTTGCCAAATCTTGGCATTGTTTGTCTTTTAAAGAAGTTACAGGTTTTATTTTTAAGAGCAGTTTTCAGTTCACAGAAAAATAGGGCAAAAAAATCAGAGTTTCCATTGTTAAAAAACAAATTCTGTTTGAAATCTAGTTGGATTTATTAAGTGATTCATGAAGGCAGCATCCCATCTAGCAATGAGAAGGGTGCTCAGAGGGGTTGGACAAAGTGGAAGGTTTTTATAGGAAATGGGTGAGGCAAGGATATAGATCAAAAGAAAAGAAAGGATTATTTCTGGGCCCCAGACATCTTTTCTTTGGGGGAAGAGAAGGGCAGGGTTGTTATCATGCGGGTTGCCTCTCCTTTCTGTGGGGGATGGAGAGGGCCCCTGTGACAGATGACCTTTCCAGTATTGATCAGAAAATTCCAGACTGGTCGATTAAGATTATATTTCTGGGAGAGGCTGAGACTGCAACTAGATCAAGTGTGAAATCTAAGTTTACTCTCATGGGTTTTAGCACAAGTGCTGCCTTTTTTGGCCCGTGGTTTTCTCTTTATGACCATAAACCACCTCCCTCCCCTCAATTTTCTCTATTATCAACAGTTATGTTAGTGCGGCATGTTTGTAAAATTGATGAAAGACTATCGATGTGTTATTACTAACTGAAGTCCATGGTTCACATTAGGGTTCAGCTCTTGGTTGTACATTCCATGGGTTTTGACAAGTATGTAATGAAGTGTACCCACCAATATAGTATAGGAATAACCTCATTACATAGAACTCCTCTGTGTACTACACACTCATTTCTCCCCTTCGCCCTGGGGACCCCCTCCCTGAACCCATGGCAGTCCCTGATATTTTTACTGTCTCCATGTTTTGCATTCTGGAGATGTCTTATAGTTGAAATTGTACTGTATGTAACATTTTCACATCGGCTACTTTCACTTAGCAGCATGCACTTAAAGTTCCTCCTCGCCTATTCATAGCTTGAGAGCTCATTTCTTTTCAGCACCAATATTCCATTGTCTGGATGGACTGCAGTTTATCCACTCATCCACTGAAGAACATCTCGATGGCTTCTAAGTTTTGGCAATCACGAATAAAGCTATAAACATTCTTGTGCAGGTTTTTGTGCAGACATAGTTTTCAACTCTTTCTGCCTGTACCTGGGAGCACAATTGTTGAAGGGTATGGTACTATTATTATATTTTTAACTGTATAAGAAATTGTCCATCTGTTTTTTGAACTGGCTGTACCATTTTGTTTCCCCATCAGCAGTGAGAGTTCCTGTTGCTCTACCTCTTCATCAGCATTTGGTGCTGTCAGTATTTGAGACTTTAGCTATTCTGATAGGTGTGTAGTGGTGCCTCACTGTTGTAATTTGCAGTTCCCTGAGGACATATGATGTAAAGCATCTTTTCATATGCTTATCTGTTGTCAGTGTATCTTCTCTGGTGAGGTGTCTGTTCAGATCTTTTATCCATTTTTACATTGGGTTTTTTGTTGTTGTTGTTTTAAGAATTTTTGTATATTTTGAATACCAGTCTATCAGATGCAGGTTTTGCAAAGAATTTTCTGCCAGCCTGTGGCTTTTCTTTTCATTTTCTTAACCAAGTCTTTCATAGAGCAGATGTGTTTAACATTAATGAAGTCCAACTTCTCAATTTTTTCTTTCATGGATCATGTTTTCGGTATCATATCTAAAAAGTCATCACCTTCACCTAGATTTCCTCTTATAGCATCTCCTGAGAGCCTCCCAGTTTTGTACTTTGCATTTAGGTGTATGATCCCTTTTACTGTTTATGAAAGGTATAAGATGCATGTCTACACATGTGGCCCCTGACTTATGATAGTTGAGTTAACGAGTTTTTGATTTTGCAATGGCATGAGAGCTATATATATAAGTTACATGAGATACTTACTATATTATAAATAGGCATTAGATGATTTTGTCCAACTCTTGGCTAATGTAAGTGTTTTGAGCACATTTAAGGCAGGCTAGGCTAAGCTATATGAGGTTTGGTAGATTAGATGTATCAAGTGCATTTTGACTTATGATATTTTTAACTTACAGTGGATAGGTAGGTCAAGGGGCATCTGTATTCATTCTTTTTGCCTGTGGATGTCCAGTTGTCCCAACACCATTTCTAGCAAAAACAACAGCAACAAAACAAAACAAAACAAAACCTCCTTTCTCCATTGAATTGCCTTGTTCCTTTGTTAAAAATCAGTTGCGTGTTTGCACAGGTCTATTACTGAGTGCTCTGCTCCATTGATCGTTTCGTCTATTCTGGTGTCAACACCACACCGTGTGGTTACCGTAGCTTTGTAGTTAAGTCCTGAAGTTGAGTAGTGTCGGTCCTCTGACATTGTTCTCCTTTAACATTGTGTTGGCTATTTGGGGTTTTTTGCCTTTCCACATTACCTTTAGAATCAGTTTGTCGATATCCACAAAATAGCTCTCTGGGATTGTCCCTCATTTTCACTGTAGCCATCCTAGTGGGCCTGTACTGGTTTCTCACTGTGGTTTAGCATGCATTTCTGTTATGACTAATGTTGAGCCCTTTTTTGTGTGTGTTTATGATCCATTTGTATGCCTTTTTCAGTGCCTATTCAAGTCATTAGCCCACTTGAAAATTGGGTTGTTTGTTGTCTTAGCTTTCTAGGGCTGCTGTAGCATAGTACCAAAAGCTGAGCGACTTAAAATAGCAGAATTTGTCATCTCCCAGTTCTGGAGATCAGAAGTCCTAGCTCAAGGAGCAGGTTTCCACTGAAGACACCAGGGAAGGATCTGTTCAAGGCCTCTCCCCTGGCTCCCAGGATCCCGAGGGCTCCTCAATTGCTGTCTTCTCCCTGTGTCTCTCCACATTGTTTTCCTCTGGGCGTGTCTGTCCACCTCTGTTCAAATTCCCCCTTTTTATAAGTACACCTGTCATTCCGGGTTAGGGCCCACCCTGATGACCTCATTTCCACTCCATCATCTGCAAAGCCCCTATTTCCAATTAAGGTCACCTTCCCAGGTCCTGAAAACTGAGACTTTAACATCTTTTGGGGGGACACAATTCAACCCATAAATAATATAGGGCTGGCCAAAAAGTTTAACTGGTTCTTTTTTTCTGTAAGATGGGTCTGGTAGTATTTAGTTGTCTTTAACTTCATTTGAAACAATTTTGTTAGATTGTATGGTGACAGCTGCCATATCAGTGTGCATTAAAAAAAACTTACCCAAATTGGTGAATTTTTGTGTAGCCATTTTAATATGGAAGATGGAAGGAAATATGTGACATTTTCAGCATATTATGCTTTATTATTTCAAGAAAGGTAAAAGTGCAACTGAAATGCAAAAAAAAGATTTGTACTGTGTGCAGAAAAGATGATCAAACATGTCAAGAGTGGTTTTCTAAGTTTCACGCTGGAGATTTCTCACTGGATGATGCCCCACAGTCAGGTAGACCAAGTGAAGTTGATAGCAATCAAATAGAGAGGTTGAGAACAAACAACGTAATACCATGCAGAAGATAGCTGCCAACATAATAAAAATATCCAAACCAATGAAGTTATTGGTGAAAATGAAAAATGTGTCTTTTACAGAAAAAACTAAATGAGCAACCCAATATTTACCTTCTTATTATTATTGAGTTGCAAGAATTCGCTATATGTTCTACATGCAAGTTCTTTATCAGAAGTATGATTTGCAAGCCCAGGCTGTGGCTTGCCTTTCATTTCCTTACCGGTCTCCTTTGAGCTGCAAAAGTTTGCACTCTTAACATAGTCAGTGCCTCAATTTCTTTTCTCTTAAGGCTCATGCTTTACTGTCATATCTGAGAACTCTTTGCCAAACCCAAGGGCACAAAATTTTTCTCCTACGATTTCTTCCAGACATTTTATAGTGTTAGCTCTTATGCTTAGGTTTATGGTTTATTTTGAGGTCATTTTGTGTATGGTATGAGATAAGTATCTAAATTTATCTTTTTGCTTACCCATGTCCAGTTGTCCCAGTACTATTTACTGGCGTGTGCAAGGCTATCCTCTCCCCAGTGGATTTTCTTGGCATCTTTGTCAAAAATCAATTAGTCATAAATGTACTGGTGTATTTCTAGATTCACAATTATGTTGCATTGATTTGTATATCTATCCTGTGCCAGTATCACACTGTCTTAATTACTGTAGCTTTAGTGTGCATTGAAATCAGTTATGAATTTTCCAACTTTGTTGTTTTCTTTTTTTATTGCTTTGGCTCTACTAGATCTTTTACATTTCCCATGTATTTTAGGATCAGCTTTTAATTTCTACTAAAAAGCCTACTGGGATTTTGGAAGGAATTATGTTGAATCTATAGCACACCTTGGGAAGAGGTGTCATCTTAACATTCCGTGGACAGGAACATCTCTCCAGTTAGCTAGACCTTCTCTAATGTAGCAATAGTTTGTAGGCCACTGGTCAGTGGACAGATCTCACACTATTTTTGTTAAGTTTATCCCATAATATTTTGTTCTTTTTCATGCCCTTGTGAATGGAACTTTTTTCTTGGTTTTTAGCTTGTTCATTGCTAGTTTATAGAAATATAATTGATCTTTGTTTATTGATCTTTTGCCCTGTGACCTGGATAAACCCATTCTACTAGTTTTTTGGTGTGTGGAGTCCTTAAGATTTTTCAACTTATAGGATCATGTCATCTTGTGAATAAATAGTTTTACTCCCCCTTTTCTTTGGCTAGAACCTCCAGTGCAATATTGAATGGAAGTGGCAAGATCTTTCATGTACACCTGTGCCCAGTGTAGGGGGAGTGTGCAGTCTTTCAGCATTAACTATGTGATCTGCAGGGTTTTTATAAATGCCCTTTATCAGGCTAAGAAAGAGCCCTTCCACTCCTAGTGTGCTGAAACATTTTCCCATGGATTTGAAGAATACTTTCATGCATCTGTTGGGATAATCATTTATCCATGGTTTTTATCCATAAAATCCACCATTTATCCGTGGTTTTTGTCCTTTATTCTATTAATATGGCATAATTATACTGATTTTCAGATGTTATACCTTGCATTCCTGGGAAAACCACCCCTGATCATGGTGTATATCTTTCCTATATATAGCTGAATTTGGTTTGCTAATATTTTCTTAAAGATTTTGCATCTACATTCATGATGGATACTCGTCTATAATTTTTATCTTTTCATCATAATATCTTGATCTGGCTTTAGTATCAGGGTAACATTGGCCTCACAGAATAGTTTTGGAAGCATTGTCTGCTCTTATGCTTTTTGAGTTTGTAAAAAATTGGCATTATTTTTTCTTTAAATATTCGATAGAATTCACCAATGATGCCATCTAGGCTAAGACTTTGACAGATTTTAAATTAATTCAATTAATTTATTTGTTATAGGTCTATTCACCTTCTATTTCTTGTTGAGTTCATTTTGGTAATATATGTCTTTCCAGGAACTTATTCACTTCAACTAAATTCTCTAGTTCCTTGGCATGAAGTTGCTCATAATATTCCCTTACAATCCTTTTCTTTATAGTCAGTAGTAACATCCCTTTTTTTGTTCTTGATTTTGGTCATTTGTGTCTTTACTTTCTCATTTTCTTGGTCTTACTTACCAACATCAAATCCCTGGTAAGTGTTTGTCAGCTTTTCAGATCTTACCAAAGAACTACAATTTTTGGTTTCAGTGATTTTCTCTGTTGTTTTTCTCTTGTCAATGATTTCCACTCTAAATGTCATTATTCCCATCTTTCTGCTTTATTTAGGTATAGTTTGCTCTTCTTCTTCTTCTTCTTCAAAAAATATATATATGGCCCTGGCTGGTGTGGCTCAGTGGATTCAGTGCTGACCTGTGAACCAAAATTGTTGCTGGATCAAATCCAAATCAGGGCACACACCTGGGTTGTGGGCGGTGGGGGGGGGGGGGCGGTGAGAGGTAACCAACTGATACATCTCTCACACATGGATGTTTCTCTCCCTCTCTTTCTCCCTCCCTTCCCATCTCTCTAAAAATAAATACAATTTTTTAAAAGCAAAAAAAAAAATATGTGTGTATGTATGTATATATATATTCCAGAGGAAGGGAGAGAGAGGCACACACACACCCCTCAACCTAGGCATGTGCCCTGACCAGGAATCTAACCCATAACCTTTTGGTTTATGAGATGATGCTCCAAGTAACCGAGCCACATCAGCCAGAGCTAGTTTGCTCTCCTTTACTAGTTTCTTTGTAAAGGAATATTAGTCTATTGATTCGGGACACCTCTCTTCTTTTCTGATGTAGGCATTTATAACTATGCATATCACCCATAGTACTTACTGCTTTAATTGCATCTAACACATTTTGATATGTTCTTTCTTTTCATTCAGTTTAAAATATTTCAAATGTTCTCTTGTGAGTTATCCTTTGACCCAGGAGTTTAGAAGTGTGTTGTTTAATTTCCAAATAGTTGGGTTGTTCCCAGATTTCTTTCTGGGAGGTATCTCTAACTGAATTCTGTTGTGGTCAGAGAACATACCACATTTTGCATGAGTGCAGTGTTTCTAACTGTCCCAAGACCTGCCTGGAGCCTAGCACTTGCCCGCCTGGGAGTCTGTTGCGTGCAGCCCTTCCCCAGGCACTGCTGTGCATTCATTCACTTGCCTGGACTATTCTTGTGAGTCCTGCCTCCAGTCTGCAGCTGCTATCTCTGCTTAGTTTTGTTGTTTGGTTTCTTTCTTGTTTATTTTTACACTTAGGTTCCTAGGAGTCACTCCTACGTCTGCATAGCTCAGTGTTCAGCCAGTTACTGACTGTGGTTGACTATGGTGTTCGGACATCTCCGATCAGCGGAAGGCTTCCATTTTCTGCTGAAGGCTCCTCATGTGGATTGGGGGCACTTTCCAACTTCAGGTTGTTTCAAGTCTGTCCAGCTTTTACTTCCTTCTGGGTCCCCCTGCATCTCTTCTGTCCAAGCACAAGCTCCACCATCTGGGCTGTGTGGGTGGCATGGGTCTGCTCCAGTCTCTGCTACACCTATGCACAGCCTCCAGCCAACCTTCGGTACATGGAGAACTCACCAAGCTCCCCACCCCCAACCTGCTGCTTTACTTCATGGAGCGCTCCACTGAGTCCCTGTCTGTCTACTGGCTCACTGCTTCTCCAAAATAGATCTACAACCTAGGGCTGGCAGGGCTACTGGCCCTTCCTGTGACTGCTATTGAGATGGTTATTGTGCGTCACCATGCTCTAAAGGGCCTCTCCACCTTGACACTACTGGCATTTGGGGCAGGGCCATCCCTTGTTGAGGGGCTGCCCTGTGCAGTGTAGGATGTTCAGCAGGATCCCGGTCTCCACCCACTAGATGGCAATAGCAGCCCCAGTTACAACCAAAGCCATCACCAACACCTCCTGGAGGGCAAGGCTGCCCCCCGGGGTAAGAATACTGGTCCACAGCATATCAGTCATAATTTTGGAGAAGTTTTTTTTATAACCAAAATCATCATCTTCTGTGTCATGATATATAATAATGAGAAATGTGTGCACCATATTTCAAAGTTCAAGAGGCACACACCTCCTACCCCCAATGTGTAACATCTTTGCTTCAACTTATAAAAGCAAACCACAAAAACTCCACATTCATCATCGTAACAAAATAAAGACCATAATGTATCCATTGATCAACAGTGCTGACAGAGCATGAGTTATACCTGTGTCCCCCAGTTCATTTGGTCTGGGGTCAGTTTGGGAGGCCGAGACTGGTAAAATAAAGCAGCATCTGTACTTTCTCCAGAGCGGGCAGGGGCTGCCCATCTTGGATGGAATAAGACAACCCCTTCACTTTCATGTAGTAGGCGGAACAATGGCCCCCAAAGAAAGCCTGTTTTAATCCTGGGGCCTGTGAATGGTAGGCTGTTTGGGAGGAGGATTTTGCAGATGTCACAAAGGATCTGCAGATGGAGACCTTCCTGGATTGTCCAGGTGGCTCAGAGTAATCACAAGGGTCCTCATGAGTGAGAGAGCAGGGCAGAGTCAGAGATGTGACTGCAGAAGCAGAGGGGCAGCGAGGCCCTTGTGGTCAGAGATTGGGAGCCAGGGGAAGCAGGCAGCTTCCAGATGCTTCAAAAGGCAAAGAAACGTTGTCCCTGGGACCTCCAGAAGGAAGCAGTGTTGACTTGAGCTCAGTGAAAACCATTTTGGACTTCTAATCTCCACAACTACAAAATAATAAACATGTCTCATCATAAGCCACTCCATTTGCAGCAATTTGCCACAGCAAAAATAGAAAACCAATGCATCACATCTTTGTATGGAGTTAGTCCAGCCTCCCAGACCTGCACTCTCTCATGAGGCAGTGGTGGTGTGGAGGTACAGGCTGAGGCTCTGCAGTTGTGTTCAAGACACAGCTGCTTTGTGTGATGCTGGGCAAGTGGCTTGACCTCCCTGGCCCAGTCTTCTCCTGGAAGAAAGGGGGCTAAGTGCACCCTCGTGTCATGAGATTACAGTGGGCCATGTGATGGGACTTGCTTAGCAAGTGTCTGTCACATTAGACCGCCCTCTGTCTCATCACCGCTAACCCCCTTCTGCCTCCCTCCCAGTGCGTCTATAGTGGAGTCCTGAGGGGAACCGGCAGGCAAGCCTTCGGAGCCCTGGCTAATGCGATCGCCTATTACATCATCGGACTCCCACTAGGCATCGTTCTGACCTTCCTGGTGGGAATGGGGATCGTGGGTACGTGGTGAGAGGAAAAGTCAGGGGAGCCTGAGTTGTCCCTGGACACTCTCCCCATTGTCACTTGTCTCCCATAGGCCTCTGGCTGGGCATGCTGGCCTGTGTCCTGCTGGCAGCTGCTGCCTTTGTCACCTACACTGCCCGGATAAACTGGAAGCTAGCTGCAGAGGAGGTGAGTCTACAGCCCCTGGCCTGGAGACACGCTCACCTGGCCAACCAGGTGAAGTGACCGCTCAGCGGAAATCCCCAGAGCACATTAGGCCTCAGCAGCAGTGATGGGTCAGGCCACAGCCTCAACATCTGCTCCTGTCACTGGAACTGGATCCAGACAGTGCCCATGCAAGCTGCACACCCTCCGACTATGGAGAAACACATGCCCAAACACCGCCCTTGGCCAGCCGTCTGAACCCACGTGTATCTGGGAGTGTGCATGACTTTGGGGGAGGTAATACATTATTCTGTCCACCCTCCTCTGGGAAAGGCTCGAGTTTGCTCCTCAGACACAGAAGTGGCCTGGCTCAGCCTGAAGGCAGAGCACAGAGGGTGTGTTTTCTTGAAGACCCCGATTCCCAGCAGGGCAGTTTTGCCCTCAGGTGGGAAGCAGGTTCATCTCGGCATGTAAGATAATGGTAAATATGGATTTAAAATAGCACCACTTTAAAGCACACGCCCCACCCACCAACTACAAGTATATGAGTGTGTTCTGCTTTAGCGTGCAGTTTATTTTTCATTTCTTATTTTAATTGTTGTTCAAGTACAGTATTCTTTTACTCCCACCCCAGCCCACCCCCCAGTCCTCCCCACCTACCTCCCATTTCCACACCCCGTAGTTTTTGTCCATGTGTCCTTTATACTTGTTCCTGTAAACCCTTCCTCTTTCCCCCTAAAATTCCCTCCCCTCTCCCCTCTAGTCACTGTCAGCCTGTTCTCTATTTCAGTGTCTTTGGTTATATTTTGCTTGTTTGTTTGTTTTGTTGTTTAGGTTCCTGTTAAAGGTGAGATCATGTGGTATTTGTCTTTCACTGCCTGGCTTATTTCACTTAGCATAGCATGCAATGTTTTAAAGGCAGGAGGTGGATGCATCACAACATCCAGTCAGGGAGCTTCTGGGGTGTAATCAGAAACCACCCCCAGTAGGCGGAGGGCAGGGAGAGACCACAGAAAGAGGGAGGCCACTTCAGATTGCCAAGCAGCAAATTCAACAAGCAAGGGAACCTACATAGGAGGCTTGTCTGAGGTGATAGCTAGATGACTCTGCACCCACCTGCCAGAATCTTCAGAGCTTATACAGAAGCCTTATAACTGGGCCTCAGTCATGTGCCTAGTGTGGGTCATCTCATCAGCACATCGCCCTCTCGCGGCTGTGTCCCTACACACCTTGGAGGGCAGGGAAGGCAAGCAGAGCACTGGTTACAGGTACAGGGGAGGGAGTGGGAGCCTCCAATTCCAGGTCCAGCTCCCAGTTGAACCAGCAGTGACATCTTCCTGATGGCCTTCCCCAGCAAGGCCAGCAGTGAACGGGAGGGCTGGCAGGCTAACCCAGGCCAGCTCTCTCCTTTAGGCCCAGAAGCGCATGGGGTTGCCACAGCAGGGCAAGGCGGGCACAGCGGATGAGGCGACTGAGGCCAGTGAAGCGAGCACGACCCCCAGGCTCGGGCCTGACACAGCTGCTGCAGCTTCAGGTAACGCTGCCAGGATGCTTCCACGGGGCTCCTGTGAACATGCCAGGGGCACGCTGCTCCGGGCTGTCCTACGTGTCTCAAGTGATGGGGAGCCAAGCAAGCCCAATCCTCACCACATGAAAATGATACAGTAAGCCCCAGGAAGAGGACACTAGCATCCTTCATATCCCTAGCCTAGTGAGGCAGCAAGCTATAGCCCCATAGTCAGATGAGGAGGCGAGGCTGAGAGCTTCAGCCTCTTCCTCACCGACCCTCAACTGGCAAAGGCAGGAGATCAGATCCGAGCCTGGACCCATCGGACTGAAGTGTGTTCTCACCATTCAGCTCCAGCTCAGGGCAGGAGGCCACGACCTGGCCTACCACTGCTGGTCTGGGCACCTCCCCTGTCTCCCCTCTGCACCTGTCAGACAGACAGGCACCTCTGCTTTATGTCCAGTATCTCTGAGATGAAACAAGGGCCGCAGCTCAAGGCACAGGCGCCCTCGTGCCTCAGGGCTTGCACTGAGTGCCAGGCTGCAGCATGCAGCCCAAAGCCCTTTGTCATCCAAGTGGCCGAGTCTCAGCCAGGGATGCCCAGACCGGCACAACGATGAGCCAGCTGAGACTCTGGGAATGGCTCGGTCAACTAAACACTTAATATGCATTCTGAAGTCATATGTGAAAGTTACATTCAATGTGTCATATGTCCTGACAAGGAAAGGCTGAGACAGAACATGCTCCATCCACTCTCTTAGCAGTAACTAACTTCATCTGTCCCTCAACTTCAGTTTCAGATGCTCTCCTACCTGCTCCCCTCCTCTGACCCTGCTACAGAATAGCAGACGTGTTTCTATCACACAGGCATTTTTATTGTCAAGTGCAGAGGTCAGCTAACCAGTCCCACAGCAGGACGCACGCAACCAGGCAGTTAGCTTTGGCTTCCTGCCTCCAAGGATCTTCACGCTACCACCAGCGTTGCTGAATTTGCTCCTGTTTGTCTCTGCAGTGGCCACGAGCAGCAGCCCTGGCATTACCCTGATGATGTACTCATGGCCCGAGTGCCATGTGGACCTCTTCAGGACTCCAGAGGCAGCCCACACCCTTCCAGCTCCTTCCCGCAGACTGTCAGGGAGACAGCTGGCCCTCCGCCGAGGGGCCGCTCTGGGGGCAGCAGTGGCCACACTTACTGCGGGGCTCATCGTGAGGATCCTGACCCACAGGCACTAGGGAAGCCAGGAGTGGCTGCCTCCACTGCATCCCCACAGGTCTGCCCTCCCAAAGCACCAGTGAGGTCCACTGCATGTGGACCCTTTGGACCAGTCCTCAGAAAAGGGCCTTCAGCAGGTGCCTCCTGTGACAGAGGGGCCTGAATTGTGCAGACTGACAATCCTGTCATGGTTAAATGGCTTTCTCTCCTCTGACCTGGACTGCCCTTTGGAAGACACCAGCTGACCAAAGAGTGAGGAAACTGGGATCACCACTATGATTCAATAATGTAAACAGCTTCAGGTTGGACATTTCAAATCAAAACAAAACCATGACATTAAAAAGTATGCATTTCCTAGCCATGGTCTTCTGCCCAGGTCTGTTCACAAAACCTTTAGGAAGCTCTGGAAAAGGAGGTAGTGGGCCGAGAGCCCCATCTGTTGCCGGCTCCCCTAACTCCTACTGTGAGATGCATCCCCCTCCCCCGCAGCCTGGGAGGCTATCCACAGACTCTTCCTTGCCTTTCCTCCAACCCTTTCATCCCACTGACATTCCCATCACAGGCCTTGAGAAGCCCTCATTCTTACAGGAGCGATGTGAGACAAACAAGGGCAGTGAAACCCAGATCATTCTGCCACAGGGCCTCAGGGTGAACTCAGTGTTGGGCCACATCCTAGGATGCCTCTTCTGAGACTGGTGAATGTTTCTGGGCTCCTTGCTATCTCAGGCCGCATACCTCCATGGCAAGTGGAGGGCAGACTGGCCTCCACTGCCAAGGTGCCTTCGCTATAAATAGCTATAAACACACTAACACAGAGAATGGATTTACTGATCAAGGACAATAGGAAAAAGAATGCGAAGAGTTTAACTCCCTGTCTTGAAGCACCAACATGCTATGAATTCAGCTTCATGGTGTTTTCAGTGCCCGTGGAGATATCCCAGGCCTCCTGCTCAGCCTCTGTCCTTGTCTGTGATGTACCCCTTTCATTAGTGAGCTTCTAGCACCAAATAAAACACCAAGGTACAGGGCATGGCTAAGTAATACTGTTTCTCCAGCTGTGCTCTACAGCTCACAGGTATTGAGGACAAAGTATTCCCCAGTTGACTGAGTGTGGGAACCACACTGGCACTTCACAGGCTCCACACGAGCTGGGCCTTTAATGCGCAAGCAGACTGGACAGACCCCACCAGGCAAGATGGGCAGTGGGACCACTTTCAAGTAAAACCTCATGGAGTCAGATCAGTGAAGGGGGCCTGGGGAGAAGATCCTGACACCGATTCTGGTGTGTGCTTTCTCCATGCCACTCAGCAATTCTGACACCCACTGACCGTCCCTGTCTACCTGGAGGCAACATAAGATCCCACAGGTGAAGGGCTCACCCCCACAGGACTGTCCTCCCTTCTCCCACCCTCAGCTCCAACTTCAGACCCCAGTCACAAGTCCAGGTTGTCACCTGTGCTTCTGACCAACCAGCTGCAGATTGGAGGGTCCAGGAACCCCTCCTGGGGTTCATTCAATTTGTTAACAGTGGCTCACTGACCACAGATGACCAGTTCACTATAAAAGATATATAACTAAGGGACAGCAGCTGGAAGCAATGCACAGGGCCAGGTGTGGGGTTGGGGTCCTGCCCTCCACACGCTGTCCTTTGGGGTTTATGAAGCCTTCATTCTGTAGGCATCGATCAACTCATTGGGCCTTGGTGACATAACTCAACCTCCAGCATCCCTCCCCCCACCCCGAGGTCTGGGGGTGGAACTGAATGTTCCAACCCACTAATCACAAAGTAGGTTTCCTTGGCAACTAGACCCTGTCCTTAGGTCCTGTCCAAAAGTTGTATCATTACAGTTAACAAGACCTCTATCGCTCTCGTCACTTAGGAAATCCCAAGGATGTTAGGAGCTCTGTGGCAGGAATAGCTATAAAGACCATACATAGATTTATTCTAAATTACCAGAACACAGAGGATGCAGTTGGAGAAAGCCTAGTTACTACACAGGTACACCGAAGAACTAAGGGAGCCAAAGCGGCACGCTGGGCTCTCCTGGCGCTGCCTCTACGCCAAGCCCGCCCTTGTTTCCCTGTCCCAGCTTTAGGAAACGCACTCTCGAAACAAAAAAACAAATAACAAAAAGCCAATGACAAAGTAAAACGTGAAAACTATCTTCTTAGCTAAGAATTTAAAATGAGAAAGCATGACTTAAAAGTTGACAAATAACTGCCTTTGACAAAAACAAAGTAAAATTGGAGAAAATTTATGACCAAAGAATTATCTCCAAATGATATTTGAGGCTCCACACGAAGAGTATTATTGAAATCATGCCAGTTTTATCAAATATAATATGTTTATTTTGAAGAACATACTCGCAGACAAGTCAATAATTTGGTTTAACTAGGAATTATAGTAGTGTACAATATGCTAAATGAGAATGCTATATTGAAATTGTGTCTAGGACTTTTTAATAATTGATTATTCTGATAGTTGGAGACACAGTTGAAGCATCTTTTTCCTAGTCTAGTGATTAATTCTTGACACTTCATCTTGTGATAAAGACTAACATACTTTAGACAGCTTTAATAGAACAAATTCATTCAACAAAGTTGATTATACATTCTATAAAGTACATTCTCACTGTGTGGGTGGAGTCTGTTTTCAAAAGGGAGGAAGAGTAGGGCACCCTCAGCCAGTCACACGGCCCTGCCCACAAGTGGCTACCCTCCTCCAGACTCCTCCTTAGCACTGCACAGTATCTGGGTCTTGTCAGTGGTCAGGAGAACTCCCTCCATTTTCCATCCCCTTCAGCACCGCGAGCTGCTATGATGTACAGAGTTCTTCTGCAGCCTTCTCCAAATAATCACCATCAGCCCCAGGCTCTCAAGCTCCAAAATCCTGAATATTCAGGGCTTCTTGTCCATGACAGAGAGGAAATGGTTTCCCCACATTAAGTTCTGTAGGTTATATTTATTTCAGAAGGGGCCTCTCTGAAGTTTAAAAAAATGAAATTGAGTTTCATTATGCTATAGAAATAAAAAACGTGAAGATTTGTCCTTGGAGGTCCACTCATTAGCAACTTCAGGGTCCTGACAGAGGGTCAGTGCTGTTATAAGTACAGTACTGTTATTACTACATTTAAAAATGCCAGTTAGGTTCTGTCAGAGGTTGAAGTCTACAACTCCTACATCATAAGAATGACAGGTGACACTTGAATGAAACTGGCAACTGTCCTCCAGGAAGTCCCAGGATTTACAAGATGCTTCGGGTGTGACTGGTCACAACGAGCCCTTGTGGACAGGGAGAAGAGGCTGATACAAACCAGACACAAGGCAAGGCGGTGAGTGGTTGAGAAAGGATGAAAAGCACTTGTTAGGTGGCACGTTTGATGGAAGGGCCAACTCCTGGAGGTCAGGTCTCCAGTCCCAAGGGACAAGGGACAAGGACTCTCCTGCATCCCACCCCGTTCAAGTGCCTGGGAAGATCTGTCTCATCTCTGTGGAGTGCAGAGGACTGGTGGTGACCCCAGGTAGCGCTGAGCTCTTCGAAGTTTCCAGAGTGATGGAGGCAGCAGCGGGGACAGACGGGGTGTCCCTTGAGCCATGAACTGGAGTGAGACAGTCACTGAGAGGTTCTGAGACTCCATCTCCCAGGGAGCGCGGTTTAGCCTGAGACACTCTCCTCCCCTAGCCCAGAGCGCTAAGATCTGGGTACCACAATCCAGAGCAGGTTTTCCGAGTCTCCTCACTTAGGGGGCAGTGTGGGCTTGGGCTGAAATGGCAAGTTTAATCAGGGTGCTTGGCAATGACTTTTAGGGCTGATTACAGTGCTGTATATTTTCTTACTGTTTCTGGTAAGATGTTAACATTACTGGTTCATTTACTATTTGACAGAGGAAGAATTCAGTGGAGGCACCTAGGAAGGAGGTTGAACAGGATCACTCTTCAGTAGTATCCAGCCTGGACAGAGGAGAAAGGGGTGCAGGTCACTCTGCTGGTTTAGAAACCCACCGAACCGGCTCTGGAGCGTGAGCTGGGCCTGGGGCTCTAAGTGCGTTATACAGGAAAGTGTGTCACCCCTGTCCCCAAGAAGTCCAAGTGCGATTTGAACGGAGGATAAAAGATTATGCTCTCCCCTCAAAACAGGAACAAGACAGCTGATGAGGGAGGCGGTGTTCTGGCCGGTATCACCGGGTCAACTTAGAGTAGAGACAGGAGTTTAAAATGCTCATTTACTGTCCTCACATTGTCAGCAGGAAGCTGAAAGTCTCTACGTGAAATCTGAAAACTGGTGAGCAGGGCCAAAGCCACTAAAACGCCAGAGCAGGACGGAACCCAGCCCACACCCACTGAGGCCGAAGAGGCGCTGCCACAACACGACCTTCGAGTTCAAGTGGCATATTTGATTTCCAAAGGCCGAACCCACACCCTCCACGACCAGTGCTTTCTGTCGCTTGTGTTAAGTTTCACTGGAACCTTCTCTTGTGTACTTGTATGTACACACTTACGTGTACAGAGAAAACTGCCTCCCGCTCTGAGATTCTGACATGCTCCCTTTTGATTTCCCATTTAAAAGTGTTTCAAATCCATCCTAATTCTGGCAAAGTGAATAAAATCACATCCACACATAAACAAAACAACTAGTACAGGAAAGCAATTTCAGAAAAATGTTCACAATTACAATAAATAAAGATTCCTCCAGTAAAATATGTGAAATAAAAGGTGAGTCAATGTTTTAAAAAATGGATAAAAGCTCCAAGCGAAGAGCAGAGCAGCAGCAAGAGGAAAAGAAAACCAAACCTTTACCTAGTCTCACGCTGAACCCAAACCAGTCCAGACAACTCACACACCCGCTCACAGCTCTGGGAACTGGGGGTGGAGCACAAAGGGGCCGGCCGCCCACTCACGCCCACTCCCTCCCTCTGTCGGTGGGCGAGCCGAGGCCTACGGGCAGGTAGGCTCAGAAAGGGCCTTGCCCAAAGTTATCTCAGTTGATCTCAAAGCCACATTTCTCGTTCCCAGCTGAACATGTTTATACATTGCTGCTCCTCTGGTCCCTTAGGGAGAAAGGCCTGTCTGCCAAACCCTTTGGGAACTTTGGGCAGAGCCTGCCTGGCCGGTCCCAGCCTGCCTGGCAGGTCCCAGCCTGCCTGGCAGGGTACCCTGCCCCGTGGGAGTCTTCCGAGAACCACGGCCGGCCTGGGAGCACGGTGAGGACCACCAAGCGTTTCACGAGGCTAAGGAGTCCATCCCGACCAAGAGGACACGTGTTGAGCCGGGGCTGGTGTGTCAGGAAAAGCGGAGAGGCATACACTGACTGGAGACCCAAACGCGCCTCGGACCTCAGGAAGATTGAAGAAGAATGGCAGAAGGCTCCTAGATTGCACACACTAATTTGCTACCACGGACTCTAAAGGCACATTTTTAAAAACCAAAACAACTACTCAAAACAAAAAGGGACTTAGAGGTTTTCAGAAGATCCTCAGACTGTGAAACAAAGAGCTCAGTGTCTGAACGGCGGAGACTGGGGGCTGGCGCTGCTCCGGGGAGCCCCCTTGTGGAAATGACGTGTGCCAGACCCTGCTAGGCCATCGCCTCTACACTTCTTTAGACTCCAGAAACCCACCCTCACCCTTTTCAAATCGTGGAGAAGTTTTTACACCCTGATACTCTGGGACAAAGTCCTAAGTGCCTGAAGACAACTTAAACCTTCTTTTCCCAATAACCCCTAAGCCTCCAGCTGTAGAAAAACAAACGCCTAAAAGAAGACATGCCCCACAAGGCCCACTTCATGTGAACAAAAGGAGGCGTTCCTACCACACTCTTGGCACATAGAGCTGGGCTCTGAACTATGCTGCTCACTGCTCACTGCTCACCACACGGCCAGAAAAACCCACAGGGCCTTTCTCCCCAGCTCGGCTCGGAATTTCCGAGAAAACCCAGATGATTTCAAAGGCAGCTGGTATCTCCAATTGCACCAGCTGTGATACTACGAGCCAACCCCCTTTCAAATTAAATTTACACAAAATACGGATATAAACACAGCTATTTTCCAGCCCATTCCTCATATGTGTTGTCAATAGGTTCCCTCTGGTGTCACAGACAGCTGGCTGAGAGTCCCGAGAGACCACACCTTGGCCTGTCCTTCCTCACTGTCCTTACCGTGGATTTTCTCCTTCCCCGCAGGGACGCACAAGCTGCCTTGGGAAGCCAGCAGTCGGGAGGGCCTCTCAGCAAGCCCACGTCTATAAGAACTAGTCACCAAGGACAGGCTTCACATGGCGGTCAAATTCAGAGGAACAGCCTGCCAACTTCCCTCCCAGAAGTTGTTTTCCCAGCACTCTCATGCACCACAGGACTCTCTGCCTCCACAGCCTGGCCCACCGCTTTCGTGCGCACTCAGAGCAAAACCGAGACTGAGGCGCCAAGAATGGAAGGTTCCGAGGGCCAGCTGGCTCGGAGCTTTGTCCACAGCTCCCGTGGTGATGGAGGCCCTGCAGCCACTGGGGCTCTGGGCCCAGAGCAGCCGAGGTTCCCAGCAAGCAAGGGGGGGTGGCTGTGCCCCCGTGAGACCATCTTACAAAAGCAGGTGGCTGGCCAGTAGGCCCGAGTTCGCCAACGGAGTTAATTCAGAAACTAGAGGAGCCCCCAGGACACAAGCAGTGCAGCGCGCAGCCACTCAGGTGGGTCAGCACGACTCACCTTGACGAACACAGCGGCCATGATGCCCAGGAAAGCAAGGAGCAGCAGGCTGAGTTTTCCTTTGTTGAACCGTTTCAAGAGGAAAAACTTGGCCCAGTTCACCTTTGACTGGCTGTTGGGAGGATATCTGAGTTTGTTAGCACTTTCTCTCTTTAAACTCTTTAATAAACAGGCACGATGATGAGAAAAAGTATCGAAACTATGTTGTCCGTGATAAGCTCCCATCCCGCTTGAACCTGAAACAGGGAATTGACAAAGGAGGCTCCGCTGTAGGTGACACCAGCTACTTCTCTATGTAAACGCTCCCCACTGCCTCTCGCCCCTGCCCTGTTTATCTTCTTGGCCAGCACACGTGGCTCTTTTCAGGGAACCTTTCCAGAGCCCCAGCAAGCTGAGCCTCCCTGTGCAAAGAGTGCTCTGTAGAGTAGGGCCAGCACGTTCAGCTCTCCGGCCAGGGCCCTCACTGAGGCCAGGGACAGTGCTATGCGTTCTCTGCTCTCCCTCTCACAATCCCACGGGGTCACAAACTATCACCACCCCCAATTCCAGAGAGGGAAAGGGAGCTTAGCAGGGTCAGGGGACCCACCCAAGATGAAAAATGCAAAGCAGAACATAAACCCAGACTGGCTGCACTTAAGTGCTGTGTGTGTGTTCTGTGCCCGCCATCCCACGCAGCTTTAGTTACCCACAGCTTCCTCTAAGCTCCCGGAAAGGAACCAAGTCCAGCAGGACAGGGTCATGCAGCTGGGTGACAACAAGTAAGTGTGAACCTCTGCCCTCCCAAGGAGCCCCGCTCTGTGCAGCTTTCACTCCTCTGACCCAGGCTGTGTGCGGGGCAGACCCTGGGGCGGGGCGCACTGGCACCTGCACCGGGCAACAGGGGGTCAGGAGGCAGTTCACAGGGCCAGGCTGCCAGCCCACCACTGAGATGACAGCTGGAGTGGCAGGGAAATTTGGCAATATATATCAAAAGATAGGCATTTTGAAAAGCATTTTAAGGGCATACACCAGAGATTATCTTTAGATACAAAAATTTAAATTTTTTTGCTTTGGGTTCTAGTTCTACCTTTTCCAAGTTTTCTTAGTAAGCCCAACTTCCTTTCGCACTTAGGGGAAAGAGGTTGGTTTTGTCACACAGAAGGGGTCAATGGTGCCCAATGTCACCTGTCAAAGACAGGTCTGTGCCCGGGCCACCATGTCTGCGCTCCGTAGGCGCCTGTGCCCTTACAGGGAGCAGTGTCTGGCCGCTGCTGTGGGTGCGAGCAGGATCCTGTGCGTGTGGAGGAACCAGACACCCAGAGGCTAATGTAACCCTTTAAGAATGGGGGCAGTGAAACATTAGTGACTGCAGCCCAAATCCTGCTAATCAGCCCTTCTTTCATTCACTACCTCTCCATACCCAAACACACCTGGTCCACCAGCAAACCGTGCTGCTCTACACCCCAAAACCTCCACTCCCTTTCCACCAGCAACCCTGCCACCATCTTTCCACCAGCAACCCTGCCACCATCAAGTAACCACCAGTGCCAGTCTCAACCTTGCAATGTCCCCCAGCCCAGCATCTCCCCACCTGTCCTTTATGTGAATCACTGCGCTGGGTGCTGGCAATACGTTTATGTCCCAGACAGGGACCTGTGGCAATCTGGAAAGCAGCCCAGGGTTTCCTGAGACAAGCTTGCCTTAAGCAGGAAGAGGTGGTTAACAGGCAGACCAGGCCACCACATTCGCATGGAGTAGTTTGTTTATGCTGTCACGGAGAGGCAAAGCAGGAGCTTCCAAGACAATGGCTTTTACTGTTTGCTTTTTGCTATGCGAGTTCTTATACATTTGTTCATTTGTAACATCTCTAATAGATAATAGATAATAGATAATAGAGAAGCTTAGATTCCAAAGCAAACAATAAAAAAATGAGGTCCGTCATCCCAGGTGAAAAAGAGGCGGGTAGGTCACAGCCCAGAGGGAGCAGCAGGCTGTGCCCACAGAGCTCAGCGGAGAGGGGGCCCCTTTAGGCCCAGCCTCTCTGGAACACGGGAGGCTCTTCTCACAGTGCAAACCAACTCAGGCAGTGGCCATCCCCGGGGCAGAGGGCTGGGGAGCAGCCCAGAGAGCACCACTTAACGCCACCCCTGCAGACACACAGGGACCTGAAAATGCTTGGCCGGCAGTCTGCTCTGGCATTCTGAGCCTCTCGTATGCTACTGCCCTTCAACCAAAGACAGGGGCATTATTATTTGAGACCTGACTGTTGGCCCCCCTAAACCCCTAAATCTGGGAGAAGGACAGTAGACAAGCAATGAAAGGAGCAAAATAATGACAGACTGGTAAGTGCTACCAAGGATGGGAGGGGGGGGTGACAGGGCAGAGACGGGTCACGCAGCAGAGAGCCTGGCAGGGCAGGGACTCCCTGCGAGGTGGTCAGGAGGGGACCGTGGAGCAGAGCCACCCCAGCAGCAGATGTCTGTGAGAGCCTGAGGAGGGCCTGCTGTGGGCAGGATAGAGGACACTCACCCACGCCTCCAAAGGGCAGAGAGCTGAGCATGAAGTGCATGATCACGTCGTTGGCTGTGACTCCGCCACTGGATGTGCTGTCAATCATCTGTCGGACAAGCTGAGCAACAGAACATAGGTTCCGAGTCAGGAGCGCCACAGCGGGCTGGGTGCTGGAACACACGGTCTGCCTTCAAGTGCTGGCACAGCTATTTGAGTTTGTAGACACCGTGCCAAGAGCTTCACCAAAAATAAGTCTTTCTGCCATCCTCTCTAGAACACCGGAGTCTCTTGCTCTTCCCAAGTCATGGAACAACTCAAGGAGAGGCAGATCCCCAGACCAAAGGACAGACAGCAAACACGCTCACTATTTAACCTCTCAGACGTACATCTAGCGCTTTGAGGGAAGCAGCCCCGAATTGGTCCTATTAAGTTAGACTACCCAAAATGGCAGCAAAAGCATTTTTTTAAAGTAAGAGACCATTCAAACTACACTCTGGCTTTTAAAAATTGTTAGTATTTCTCTATCTCTGCTTTAAACTACAGAATATGACTTAAGTTGTTTTGAAATGCAACAAATATTTAAGATTTAGTGCCAGTTTCTGAAGAACTAGATTGCTGTCCTAAGCCCCTGACAGGGAAAAAGACACTTGCCGAATGGTACAAGTCACCCGCCCTGGGTGCCAACAAACCTGAGGGTTCTTCCTAGGCAACAGCAGGGGACTACTCACCACAGATCACCCAACTGCTGTGCACCCAGCAGAAGCACTCCCCTCAAGTGCACCCTGGCCAGGAGACTTGAGTTTTAGGGTCCCATCCACTGCATCACCTAAGGACATTTAAAATGCCAGACCTCCGCTTGTGCATCATCCCTTCTTTACTGAGCTGTATTCCCGTCTCACTTAGCACACCTACAGTGATCTGCACCTCAGCAGCACCACCAGCTCCTGAAGCTGCAACAATCCCACCTGTCTACCACCACCAGAGGCTCACCGATACATTTGAATCGTAAGCTCAAACCTCGACTGTCCCATCTTCCCCTTTAGATCTCGCTTTTCTTCAGAGGGCTCTTGAACCTACTTGCCCACCTTGAGACCACTGTCCCTGAGCAGCAGCCAGTACCCTTGTGATGCAAATAAATCAGCCACACTTACTGCACCTTTCCAGTGGCCATGCTGCTGTCACATGGCATAAAATGTTCCCCTATAGGTACAGTTATACCATCATCACAACAAAGCAATGTAACTGGAGGAACTGAAGGTGTCACAGAGGTCTCTGTCCCACACAACCCCGCCCGAGTGGCTGTGAATACCATCTGGGTAAAAGGAGGTAGGGAGCTCTTACACAGAAACGTACAGCAGATTCATGTCAGAAAAGCTCCTAATGGCAGTACATGAAATTCTTCCAACAACAGGGGAGGTACTTGAGTTAAAAAACTTGTGACAGTCACCCGTGGAGACACAGATCTTTCCCAAGGAGCATAGGAAAGGTTACAGCCAGAACCCCAGGGTCTTATTACCCAAGACAGCAATCTAGGAGCAAAGCCTCAGTTGGTGGATTCTGGTATCACACATAATACACCATCATTTGCTTTACCACAAAGAGGGAACCCGAGTTACAGTAGTGGCTTATCACAGTTTGCTGTTCTCTACAGTTTACCTTATTGTTATGAGAAAACACATAAAGAGCCAAGGGCTTTTCACGTTCATTTATGAATTTTATGGCTTCATCCTCATTCTTCACAGGCACTATTGGAAGAATTGGTCCAAAAATTTCTTCTTGCATCACCTTGGTTTCAGGATCAACGTCAGTAAGTATTGTTGGGGCTAAAAAGGAAATAGGCAGTGAAAATGTTACAGAAGACAGAAATGCAAAACGCTCACCTTACACTTTTTTCATCAGGTCATCAATCCGTCCTGTCTCTATTCCTACCCAAGTGCCATCCATTGGGAAAAAGTCCTGAGTGTGTGGTCAAACTGTGCAAATTAAATGACCACAAGCACATGAACCAGAGGATCCTCATGCAAACCAAAATAAAGATATATACCTGGATATAAGCTATACATGTTTAACACATTCATAGCCATATTCATATTTATGTTCATAGCAAGAGATTATGTTCACATCTTTCTGGGAGCAGACAGACCCTCTATGGATGAAATCAGTAATTCTTTTTTTTTAATCCTCACCCAAAGATATGTTTACTGAATTTTTTAGAGGAGGGAAGAGGGTGGGAGGGAGGGAGGGGGAGAGAGGGAGAGATTGATTGGCTGAGATGGATATTGATCAGTTGTCTCCTGTACCCTATATGCGCCCTAACCAGGGACTGCACCTGCAACCCATGTATATTCCATGACAAATCAAATCTATAACTGCTTTTTAGTGCACAGGATGTCACTCCAATCAACAGAACCACCTGGCCAGGGCGTTTCTTAATTCAAGTGCTTTCTTTCATAGAATCTCATTGACCTTTATTTCCATTCCATTATAGATTAAGAAAGCATATTTAAATGGTCAACAGTCCCTAACCCTTAGTTCAGTGTTCCAGCCACTATGGGGAAGGCGCACAAGAAAGCAGGGTGGTCTGGATGTTGAAGAAGCTTTGCAGAGCATCCCAACACTCACTCGAGTCAGTCACCTCTCTCAAAAAGAGTCTGTGATCGCACTGGATGGTCAACCAGAAAGGAAGACACCTGACAATGACGAGGCGGCTCTTTCCCTTTGCTCTCAGTTTCCTACGAGGCTTCAGCAATGTGGTGGCAGCTCTTGCCAGCACACTCCACTAATGTAAAAGCTGCTTCCCTCGTCAGAGGACTGATTGGTTCGGGTGTCCACCCTCCTCTGCATAGCCATGTGCTCAGGTAAGATGACCCTGACTCTAGGTCGGAGGAAAGCCCCTAAGTAGTCTGAGCTAATCATGATAGACCTTTAGTCCTGCTGTTAATTAGCCTAGAAGTGGGGAAAGTCAATATGCTGAGGATGGGGTTTTACGAGGCTATTCCTGAGCCAATGAATTCACAGGCCAGAAGTACTGTGGGACTGCTCATTATTGGAGAATACATTTTCCTTATTGCTTAAGTCCTTTAAGTTTGTTTTAAGTTTCTTTTTTTTTTTTTTTTGTAATTCACAGCATCCTATCAGATAAAAGAAGATAAGTAAAGCTAGTTGGGGCAGTTTTTCTGCCAACTAAATGTGTAATTCTTCTTTTATGTTTATTTAGAAAAATGTGCTTAAAATTCAAGCTAATACATAATTATGGCAAAGGGTAAAAAACACAGAAAGATAGTAAACAAATAATGTCAAACACAACAGAGCAAAAAAGTTATTTCTGCAACAGCTCTGGCAGCAGCTGCTTGTGGAATCATGGCTGAGCTGCTTCTTCCTTTGTGCTGTTTTTCCACCCACACACTGGGACTAATCACACAGAGCTCTATTCTGCTTCTCAGGGCACTAAGGAAGAAGAAAATTAGATAACATATGTGTAAATATAAAAAAACCTATCACAACACAGGTGATATCATTAAACAAGTGCATACACGTGACCATCTTTTAAGGGTTTATAAAAGTACACCAGAAAGCAGTATTTAATAGTTTTTTAAACACTAAATATCTGTTTGTCGTCAGTAAACAGTGTCAATAAAACTGTCAAATTGCCACTGCCCCATGAGAAAAGGTGGATTTCCATTACCTATGTAGCGGGTGGCTTCATCAGTGTCCCCACCAAAAGCTATCTTTTGTCCTTCAAGCAAACTTAGTAATCTCTTAAAATGACGAAGATTGATGATTCTTTCATAATCAGGAGATTCTTTTATGTTTTCTCCATAAAATTCCTATGAAAGCAATAATGTTTAATTGTCACAAAAGATCCTGATTTCAATTTAATAAGTATAAAATCTACTCATGCCCCCAAATCAAATCAGCTTTATGCCATCACACCCACCCCACCAAGTACTTCAACAGTGCAGACTGTGCCTGACTTACAGGGTTCAACTCCTGATTTCTGGATTTTATGATGGTATTGAAGTGATAGGCATTCAGTAGAAGCCATACTTCGAAGTTTGATCTTTTGCCGGACCAGTGGTACGTGGTACAACGCTATCTCACATTGGGCAACAGCAGCAAGATGACTGCCCAAGTGCAGGTGAATGTAAGTGTTCTGAGCACATTTCAGGTAAGCTAAACTAAGCTATGATGTTCAGTAGGTTAGGTGTACTAAATGAATTCCAATTTACATATTCAATTTATAATGGGTTTATCAGGATGTAGCCCCACTGTATGTCAAGGGGAATCTGTACTAGCTATGAACTCCTTGGCATGTCAAGGATGAGAATTAAAGCACGCACACACACTTATCATGTTCCATGGTTTCAGGGGTTCAAGTAGATCTCATGCAAGAGCAGGTGCAGAAGGAGGCCTCACTCTATTCCAGGGTCACCCTGGTTTGCCCCTCCTCTGTGGCTGCTCTCTCGCACAGAGCTGTCTTACTGCAGCAGAGACCCTCTGGCCTGCAAAGCCTGAACTGTTCACCAGCTGGCCCTTTACAGAAACAGTTTGCCAAGCTCTGTGCTATCTCATTGTTTTATAACTTCTCTAGACTGGTATTTCCTCCAGGCTCAGATAACAGGGAAACCACTCAGAAGATCAAAGTACAGTTTTGGTAAATTAAAGTAGTAAAACAACCCCAAAGGCCATATAATCAATATTTATTATGTAAAACAAACACAAAAATCATTGAATTGCTGCATCACTTCAAAGCCTTATGAAAGCTCTCAGCTTACTCTCAGACCACGAGGAGCCCTGCTCCCCTACTCTCCACAAACAGCCTCCGGTCTGGGCGGTGGAAGATGTCTAAGCTGCATGCTGAAATGCAAGTCCCTGGGCCCCAGCTCCAGTGCCAACAACCATGGTTTTCAATGTGGCTGTGCCTCAGCATCACCAGGAGACCCCAGACCACCTGAATCCCAGTCTGGAGGGCACAACTGGGAACTTCTCTTATGTGGCTCCCTAGCGACCTCAGTGGAGAACTCCTGTGTTAAATGTATGAAATGCCTCAAAGAAAGACTGCAGGCTCACTCCTATGAAGACGAGCTTGTCACCCTACCCTGCTAAGCATGTCCTCTCCCATTCCCACGTATTTCCAGTCTACGGAAGTCTTTAAGCTGCTCTTTGTCAGCCCACATTCCCCAAATCTAGCCACTTTCCCTCTCATGTTCTCCTTGTCTGGCATCGTCTTCAGTCGCATCACTTCTGCCCAAGACCCCTGGTGCTCAGGCCCACAGTCACCCTGTCCAGAGCACCGTACTTCTCTACCTTTCCTGGTAGAGTTTATAGTCTCTGCTCACAATGTTATTCTTTGGTGCTCTTGATGCTTTCTCTCAGTGCTCAGTTAGCACCTGTCAAGTGGACAACCATTTCAATTCTCTCTCCCACCCAGTGGCATAATGGCCCACTGGTGAACTCTGTCACACTGGCTCATCCCATTCCTTGCCTCATTCCAAATTATACGTATCTTCGAGGCTGAGCTCAGGACACCACCAACCAGCCTGCCTTGATTCGCTCGCTGAAGACCTTTAAATGCACTAAAAAACTGATAACCATGCCAAGAATATACAGTAAATAGGTATTTGATTAACTCACTCCTCCAAACTATTGGCTTTCCTAAACACTCTACATACACAAGAACTGATCACCTTACCTAGCAATGACCACTATGCCAAAGAACCCTGATTATACTTCCAAGCATTAGCAACATTCTCTCGAAACCACAAAACTTGGTTACTTACTTTATTTTAAAGCACTGATTTTTCACCCAGCATGCTGCAACAATTTGTAAAACATGCAGTACCTAACTATGTAGTCAGGAACACTGACCTTTTTCCCTAGACTGTCAAATAAAAAGTGACAACAGCCACACAACAGCAACCACCCAGTGTGAATGACTCCAAATTATACTGTTTTTTAGGGGGGGCAGAAATTGTCAAAAACTGTATTTTTCAGTGTGCTGGATTTTAGTAATTAGTTTGTATGCGTGGCATGCAATGAAAAAGGTTGAAAATTCCTGTTTTAAAATATATGCCACAATTAACCAGTTGTTTCATCAACAAATCAATTAATCTAAGTGGGTTTAACACCAGCCTAACCTTGCTCTCAGTAGGCATTCTATAAAAAGGGCACAGAGCATTTTTAATCAGCCAATAGTTAAATTTAGTCACACTGGAATTTTCCTGGGAAAGGGAGGGAATCTATAAAGAGTTGATTTGAACCACCTTAATGAAACCAATGAAATCAGACGTATTAAGCACAAACCTTCACATTGTCCTTAATCTTCTGCACAACTTGATTCTGGATAGATGGTTCACAGAGGATGTAGTCAGGAGCAATGCAGGTTTGACCGCAGTTCATGTACTTCCCCCAAGCTATGCGTCTGAGGTGGAAAACCAGAAGCCCTAGAATTAGGTCTATGATTCATCTGTTACATAATTTTGCATTGTTTGACTGTTTCTAACTAGCCTGTAGCCATAAACTTACTTGGTAATCTTTATAAAAAAATATAAATGTTTTAAGAACTCATCTCTAAATCAGCTGACTGGAACTTAGAATGCATTTTCCAAACTGTGGGAAGTACTTGAAAGGGCAGGGAAATTCTCATGCCAGCTCATGGGAAATGGGATTGTAGAGCAGTGAAGCCATTCCTTGCTACAAGAAAAGAGACAGCCTCCCCATACCCACTTCCTCCTCCCACTCCAGCCAAGAGAACATCAGAGATGACAGGAGTTCCACAAAGACTCAGCCTCTTCTGGCTGCAGCTTTAGGTCCTGCTGGCAAGGCGTTCAGGCTTGCAGAACAAGAGCCCCTCCCTGCACTGGCAAACTGTACCCATGTAGAGACCAAAGTTCATGACGTAAACATTAACCAATGGAAGGTCCCACCCTCCGTTGTGGCAAGCAGACTTCTACTTACGAAGCCAGCGTCACCCCGGCCCAACCCTCTACATCTCGTCCTTGCTGCCCATCTCTGAAGGGGAGAGAAAGCCACAGCACCCTGAGCACATGGTCAGTTCTGGGTTTTGGAACTTTCTGATAGCTAAACCTGATTTAGCAGAGAGAATCTGAAACCTTTTGTTTTCTAGTTCCTTGATGCAAGATGCTAGTCTAAGTTAAAAGAAAAGTAATACTGGTTTTACCAACAAAGGAACTCAGTTAAGAGATCAACATAACAACCTTTCTATTGAAAATTTAAAGATTTTTATTAGGCATACACAGTGCTTTGGATTACCTACTTCCTGGATCATCTAGCAGCAAAATAGTACCATTTCTTACAGATCTATAATCTAAAGAACAGAAAGCACCTTCTCCACAACTCCTAAGGGAAATCTTGTCATGTCATGACCTACTGCTCATCTCTGTAGGCAGTGGCACAAAGGGAAAGACTCCTGCTGCCCCTGAGGACATCAACCACCGAAGCTGAACAATACTTCTTGCTCGGGGTCAGGAGGCATGGGTTCCAGTGCAAAGAGGACACATTCACCTATTTGGAAAAGTCTCCACTCTGCTAGGCCAACCCCAGATGACCAGAGAGCCAGGCTCACCTGCAGGCGATGTCCAGGTCACAATCTTTGTCAATGTAACATGGACTCTTGCCTCCTAGTTCAAGGGTCACAGGAGTCAGATGCTTGGCAGCAGCTTGCATGACAATTTTTCCAACTGCAGTGTTTCCAGTATAAAAAATGTGGTCAAATCGCTGCTTCAGAAGCTCTGTGGCTTTGTCAACACCGCCATTAACAACAACATACAGGTCCTTAAAGAAAGACAGACATAAACACTCACACTGCCAGATTAACCCAATTGTGTGACATGAGCAGTTTCTTCACCAGAAACTCGTAACATTGAGTAAAACCACGAAAAGTTGGAGGCCAGCCCCTGCGAGGACAGAAAGGGAGCAGACAACGGAAAAGGGCAGAACAGAGTCAGATGGCATCTGAGAGCCATCAGCCTTCTGTGGAACTGACTGGAGGGCACAGTGTTTCCAACATGAGCTCATCAATGAAGACAACAAAGAGAAGAGAGCAGATGGGTAGACTTGACCAGGGAAATGTTTAAGACGGGGGCTGTGCAGGTTGGAGATTTGGGTAAGAAAACAGTGGCTGCTGTGAATGACCACAGGATAGGCCCCACCCTCATGTCTTAACCTGAACACTCTCTCCCTACACAACACAGCGCAGGGCTTAGCCTGTGGTAGGAACCAAGCAAACGTCTGCTGAATGAATGGTCTGCAAAGCATAACAGGCGAGAATACTTGCTTTTGAAGTCAGGTCTGGGCTAAATCTTCGCTCTGTGACTTACCCAGCTCACAAGACCTTTGGCAAGCACTGAACATCTCTCAGCCTGAGTTTCTTCATCTGTCACCAGGAAGCAGTCACACAGCTTGGACTGAACCCTCGCATGACTGTGCTACTATTAAAACTATTATGAAAGAGGAAACATCTTGAAAAACAACATGTAAAGTAATGACAGAATAGATGGCAAAGAAGACAAGAGATGAGTTCAAAAGATTCTGAGGTGCAGGCATGAAGTAAAAGTTGGCTTGTGGACCTCATGCTCCGCTTGGTCTCTCGCTAATTAGGAGGGCTAATTAGTCCTCATTCACTTCACAGTTCAACTGCCAAAAAAATGTTTCAAGTTTTAACTTGCATATGACTGAATCAGCAGAGCATGTGTGATCGATCCCCACAACAAGCTAAGTGAGGTGGGGTGGGCATTACTCTTATCCATCTGGACTGTCAGACAGTGAAAAATTTACTCCCAGCCAGGGGCAAAGTAGGACCTTCAAACTCTATCTTCTGGTTCCAAGTCCTACTCAATCCATGACATCTCACTGTTTTTATCCTTCTTCTGAGCTAGACAACCACAGCCATCAGAACAACATTGTTCTGTGGGCTGCTGTAACAGCGCTTACGATGACAAAGAACAGTATTATTCCAAGGGCCAGAGTTGGCCTCTAGATTATTATATATTTGCAGTTACAAGTATGACATTTTAAAGCCATCTGTCAATGAAAATGAGATAAGGACTCCTTCCTACAGCAAGTCCCCGTGGAACTAACAGTCCCAACTCCATGGTGGGGCCTCCTGCACCCCCTCCCGGGGAAGGTGTGAGGACCTCGGATTTGAATGGAGGGGTGAACCACCTGTGGTTGAGATCATTCCCATCATTTGGCTTTGATACTCTCAAATGCCAGCACTTTAACCCGAGTGATGGTCCCCACTCTGGCTCAGGAGGCCATTTTCCTTCCATAGTTTCATGCCACACACAGGCTCACTTTAAAAACACAAGTGTTGTTACACAGTCGTGCTCCACTGAGACAAGAGAGGTCGTCAGCCCAGCACAGCACTAGTTCCTCATTAAATAATTCTCTCTCTAAATGAATACATCTAAAACCATGTTAGACACGATTAGATAAATACATCTAAAATCAAACAAAGGTCAATCCAAAATGCCAGATGGCAGAAGAGGATCTATACATAGCAGGGGTGCCTATGAAGCCAGGGGCCCAAATGTATTTCCCAACCACAGCAGCTGAGCTATTCCACAGTTTATTTTGGAGCTTAACTTCTTTTATTAAACCAGCTGCTGGAAGCTTAAGGAAACGCAAACAGATCCCCAGCTATCAATCACACACACTAGTAGAGAGGTCAGATGGGTGCTCCCCACAATAAGCAGATGTGCTGAAAATGGTCAAGACATTCTTACCTGGTCTAAATACTGGGGAAGGAGCCTAGCCAAGATGTTGGCTGTATTTTCACTTACTTCAGAAGGCTTGATAATCACAGCATTCCCTAAATAAAGCAAAATGCAGGATATTATCATCTAATGCTCAACTAAACTTTTTAATAGCTACCAAAAGGGTGTTCATGTAGGGAATTCAGGCTAAGTATTCCAATTATTTCTTTTGCTCTTCATGCTGCTCTTTCTTCCTCATCATGAGCATAAGAGCTTGTCTCGGTTTTTCAAATGCTAACTTCTTGGTTCTCATTATTTTCAGGTATCTGACAATAGGCTCCATCAGCCTCCCCCACTCTATCTTTCCATCACTTTTCTCCCACTCCCACTCTTGGATTTTATTCTCTGTCTTGCAATTATTGGGCAAAAAGGCCTTGTCAACATAAAGCTATTGACCTGAATCCTGCAGAAGTGAGACGTAATCTCTTGGCATTTACTAGAAACCCAAGCTAGCTTTACTACCAAAGCCCTTACCTGAATGAAGAAATGGTCAGACTGAATCAAATGGTTTATCCAAGGCCAGAGCTGGCAAGTGACACTACATTAGAATATGGATGCCTGATCCCAAATTCCTGAGGCTATACTTATGCCTTTATACCCTCATAAGTTTATTTCCTGGGTGCTACGAAAAATAGTTATGCTGTCCCTGACCAGTGTCATTCAGTTGGTTGGGTGTCATCCTGAGAAGCAAAAAGTTGCGGGGTTGATTCCCAGTCAGGGCATATGCCTGAGTTGTGGGTTCTGTCCCCAGTTTGGGGCACATTCCAGAGGCAGATAATCCACGTTTTTCTCCATCTTTCTCCCTCCATTCCCCACTCTCTAAAAATAAATAAATAAAATCTGGGGGAAGAAAGTTACTCTGCAAATCTATGGAGCCCATTTTTAAAAATATATATTTGTGAATTCTCAGTACACTGCTGGTGTAAACCAAGGCATACCATCAAAGCAAATGTATTTAATTAGCCACCATCCTTAATTTATAATCAACGAGAGAATAAGACCCTCTAAAATGGTATAAAGACATAAACTGACATCAGACCTGCAGCAATGGCTCCTATCAGCGGCTGAATGCTGAGAACAAAGGGGTAGTTCCAAGCTCCTAGAATCAACACTACTCCCAAGGGCTCTGGTTGAATGTAGGCCTCATCCAGCATGGTGAGCAGGTTCTTCTGGGCTGGTTTACCAGTGACCCATTCAGGAAGCTTCTCTAGCACAAGATCAATTTCCCCAAGAATGGTAATGACTTCTTGACTGTATGCATTAAGTTCACTCTGTTAGGAGAAAATCACAGTAAACCTTGCATGAGTATGACACATTGGCCCTGATGTCAAAAACTTCAGGCCAGGTACACCTGTGGGGAACACTGGTGTTATCAGACTAGCTGATTTGCCATCCAGATTTCTGTTGCACCCTCCAAACTCTCAATCAAGACTTGCTAACTTCCTCTCTAATATATTCAAGCCCTCTAAATCTTTCTTTAGTGATCCAAGCCACTGAAAAGCAGGCTTAAACATACCTTTCAGGATGACTTCCCTGATTAATAATGGCTTGCTTTGATCACCATAGCAACTATGCTTTTAACCTGTACCTTAATATTTCACCCTTAATACAATGGCTTATAACTATACTCACGTTTCGTCTGTGTGTGTTTTGTTTCCCAACCAAATTTAAAACTCAAGGTCAAGGAACTTACTACATTCCTTTAGTAATTCTATATACGCCTTTATTCACACAAACATTTGATAGTTGTAGAATAAATGATTTTGACCTTTAAAAATCTTAATGATCCCATCTTGTTTATTTGATACTACAGACCCTCTCCACCTAAAGTACACTAAAGGATATTTTATACTGTTGTTACTATTACTATTAATGTTATTATTCTTCAAAATAATCTTTGATTGGGGGACATGAGGAAGTAAGCAGGAGCCAGAGCAATGTCTTGTTACCCCCGGAATAAAGATAAAAAGTAAAAACAAAATGACAATATTATTAGAAAATATAAAGGAATATTTTTATGACCTAATACTACCCAAACCCTTGCTACTCAAAGCTTGGTTCCAAAACAGGCAGCAGGGCATCACCTGGACCTTATTAGAAACTTAGAATCTCAGACTTTCTGAACCATAATTTGCATTTTAACAAGATTCCCCAGGTGATTTGCCAATGCACTAGAGCTGGAGAAACAACGACCTAAAACGAAGTCATGGAGGATAATTTAATTGCAAAACAACCAAAACCCTCGTCTACAAAGAAACAGTAAACAAAGTTGGAAAACAAGAAATAGGGAAAAAATACCTGCAATATATTACAATGACAAATTACCGAAATCCATGATATACAAAAAATTTCTATGGGAAAACAATCATAAATGCAACAGAAAACAGGCCAAAAAATATATATATGGCATTTCACAAAAAGCCAGAAAATGTAACATTTCTGTGTTTGCTGACACGCACAACAGGGCTGTCGCTAAGCAAGGTGGGAGGGTCGAGAAAGTCAGGGGAATTTTTGCTTCATCTTAACTGCTGGAAATAATACTCCCACCGTACCTGCAAAATCAAAAATAATGAAAAGCAAAAGCTCAGGAGCAGTGCACTCTCCAAGTAGGGCGTACCTTGCACAAGTCGGAGGCGATGGCCGCCAGGATGTCCTTCTCATGTTCCTGCACCATCCTGCGCAGAGCCTCCAGCTGCTGCAGCCGGAACCGCAGGGGTCGCGACCGGCCGGTCCCGAAGGCGTCGCGAACACGCTGGACGTGGCGCTCCATGGTTTTCCTCCTGCTAAGAAGACAGGAGATGTCGCGGGTCGCCGTGGCAGCAGGAGCGTGATGGACGCCAGCGGCGGGCGGGCGCCGCTGCCGTCTGCCCCTCGCCCCGGGTCCCGTGAGCCCCGCAAGACCGACCCCCAGCCGCGTGACCCCACAGTCATCGGCCCCGCCCACTCCCTGGGGCCAGCCCTGGTGGGGGTGTTGGGGTTGCGGCCTGCTGACCAGACGTGTCCTTGAGTGGTTCTGGGGCCGGCCACGAAAGGTCCGAGAGAAGAGGCTTGGGGTGACAAGGAGAGTCGGACGCTAGGCAGGATGCGCTCACCAGCAGGAAGCTCACCAACAGGAAGCGCTCACCACCAGGATGGACGCTGGGCTCACGCCTGGCGGGGGGGGGGGGGGGGGGGGGGGGCCCTTGCTCCTCCGGCCTCCGATTGGTGGCGGCCGGGGGGGAGGGGGGCGTGACGAACGCGGGAGGCAGCCCCTGCCGCATCCCGCGCAGCCGCAGCACATCATCAGTATTTTCTGAAGTTACCCTGGCTTGTTTCCTGCCACCCTGTGCTCCCTGGCTGGGCCCTCTGGGTTCTCTTTAGGAAGACCTCTCTCCCTTTCCGTACTTCTAAGGCTGGGGTGTCAAACTCATTTTCACGGGGCCCACATCAGCCTTGAGGCTGCTTTCAAGGGCCAAAATAATTTTAGGACTGTATAAATGTAACTACTCCTTAACTGTTAAGGAGTTGAAATTACATCTGGCCCTTTGAAGGCAACCGCCACGCTGACATGGCCTTGGTGAAAATGAGTTTGACACCCCTGCTTAGGGCTCAGGTGCCCCAGGGCTGTGTCCTTGGCCCTCTTCGCTGTTGACAGTTGCTCCTCATCCAGTCCTGAGGAGGTGGTCAGAGAGGTTTCAAATTCCACCTGCGGTCTCACCCTTTCCTCTGAACTCCAAGGGGTACATCTGTTCAACTACCTCTCATTCACCTGTATTTGAACTTCCAGTAGGCATCAGCAAGTTTGCTTCAAGTAGAACTTTTGATGTATCCTCATCCATCAAGCAAAATGCACACATCCTCCAGTGTTCCCAATCTCGATAAATGGTAGTGCCTTTCATCCCACTCAGGCCAAAGGCCTTGGAATTGTCCCTGAAGCTTTTCTTTGGCCCTGTCTTCAAACAAATAGATTGAAGCCGACCACTTCTCCCCAGTCCAAGTCAGAATCATTTCCACCTGCACTGGAGATACATCAGCATCCTACCAGCTTCCCCACTTCCCTGCACTCTGGAGGTGGTCTGTCAGGCCTCAGATCTGCATGTGCCATTCTACACTTTGTAGTGCAGGGGCCCAGCTCTCAGACCACCTGGCTCCTGCCAGTGGGAGGCCTGAGCAGGTAGTAAAAAGGCAGGGAGAGGAAAGTAACTTTTGCTCCTGGATTCAATCGTGTGCCAGTTGCTGGCCATTTCCATAGTGGAAGTGGAGGTGGGATGATTCCTGACTTTAGCAGTTCCTTCCTTGGTCGAGGTGGCACATCTAGTACATCAAGGAGGGTGGTGACAGCATCTCCAAATGGCACAAAATCAGGTCCCCCTCCTGTGGGTTCCATCCAGGGGTATTTGGAACAGCGTCTAATCTACATCACCCCAGGCTTCCTTTTGATGTTTATTACTCTTAAAATTCCCTGCACCTAAAATAACTATAGAGCAGTTTCTCTTTTCATGGCTGGATCCTGACTAGTACAACTTGCTATATATACAGCCTTTTCCCCACCTACCTGTCGGCAACCCTTTCAGAGAGTACCTTGACCATGTTACTTCCCTGCTCACAACTTTCTGCTTACTATGACATTTAGAATGAAGTCCAAAACTACTCCATATTCTTCAAGCCCTATATGACCTGGCCCCCGGCTTCCTCTCAGACTTCATTTTGTATTATTCTCTCACTTAGTTGGAGTGGTTTTCTTAGTTTCCTTGCTGTTCATTGAATGCTAACTGTGTTCTCACCTCAGAGCTTTTGCACTCTGCTGTTTTCTTTGCCTGAGTGCTCAGCTAACTTCCTCACTTAGTTCAATCTCTGCTTAAATGCTACATCCTTAAAGAAGCCTTCACTGACCATCATGTCTAAAGTAGCAAGTTCTGCTGCTCTGTCCCTTACTCTGTTTTAGTTTATTTCTTTATGTCTCTCTTCCCCACTGAATGTCTTAAAAGTCAGGGACTTTTTCATGTTCACTATAATATCATTCTTATTATAGAACAAGGCCAATAGTAGGTACTCGAGAAAATGAGTAGTAAACTCTCAAATACTCTAGTTGTCACAGGTGTGCACAGGTGTGCACAGGTAACCAGGTTCTTAGTGATCGAGAACAAAGAATTGAACCGAACACACAAAGTTTATAGCATAAAGAAAGAGGGGAGGTTTATTAAGTGATAGTACACACCACAGGACACAGGAGTGAGCCAGCTCTGAGCAGAGGAAAAAAGGGCACGTGGGCTGGGGGATTCCATTCTTATAGGGGCAGAAGCCCCCTGCTAGTCTTTGGCGGGCTTTTCCTGCGCAGGTACAAGGAGTTGGATTTCAAAGCTACTGCGCGTACGTGGTTTCCCATGACTTTCTTGATTGGCTACTGGAGAAGGGAGTCCCACAATGTTATTTCATTATAATGATATTATAATGAAGCAGGGGTAGCGCGCAGGCGCATTCTATGATTCAGAGTTATCCCAGAAAACAGGAACAACCCGTCTTAGGGGGTCTTTGTCATGTATAGGTGTTTTCTACCTCAGCCCTGCGGGGCCTCGGGAGCTTCCTTCCTGACTACCTCCTGCCTCATAGTCTCAGTGTCTTGGCACTGTCCCTCAGTGTGGTTTTCTCAGCAGCCTGTAAAATTTGAGGCTTATTTAAAGAGAGATTCTTTCCCTGGCTGATGTGGCTTAGTGGGTTGAACATCATCCTGTCAAGTAAAAGGTCTCGGGTTTGATTCCAGGTCAGGGCACATGTCTGGGTTGCAGGTTCAGTGGTGGAGCTTACAGTCAATGTATGATAGATGTTTCTCAAATCAATGTCTCTCTCCTCTTTCTCCCCACCTTCCCCTATCTCTAAAAATAAGTAAATAAAATATTTTAAAAAATAAACAGATTCTTGGTAAAGGAAGGAAGTAGGCATGACCATCAAACTCTTCATTACCTCCACTTCTCCATTGTGTCCTTTTGGAGAGAAAAAAAAAGTCCACCAAGAGATGTCATGGTTAAATGGGAGACTGCAGGTGAGCAGTCTTCTTACATTTCAGGGGAAAGTCGTAGCCTTCAACAGCACCAAGTCTTAAAAGCAACTCCATAACTAACTGCATGGGCTACCTGTGCATAGCAGGCCAACTGTCCAATGTCAATATCTAGAACTGTGTAGCAATGTTTTAAATCAGCTCAAAGTTCACCACAGAGTTTACCCAATTATTTTTTTAATCTGATCTGAGTGGCCATTTGTAACCCAAAGCTAATAAACATTATGTAAGAGACTAGAATAAATTGAGGTATGAACCATGCCAAAATTTTTTAAATGTAAGTAATGAACAGATTTTCAATAGAAAATAGAACACAAATCAGTATCATCTAAAGCAATTAATATCTGAGTAGCAAAGGGCTATTCCTGCTGAGGATAACATGTGAGGATAGCTTTAAAATAATCTATTTTGAGTCTAATGGCACAATCAGCAAGGGTTTGGCTCCTTATCAACTCTTGAACATTCATTAGCTGTAGAAATCAATTGGTGACATTTTTTTTCAGACATATTTTAAAACCACATCCAAATGCTTAGCAGAAAAATGTATTATATTTATAGAACCAAAAAGGAGCCTGGGAATTCTTTTACCAAATTTTGAAGTTGAAACATTCTCCTGGCTTTTGAATATGGTATATGAGGGGGTACCCCCCCCAAAAAACAGAATTTATTTATTAAAAATTGTGTGTTTATTCTTTCATGTTTAAGTTTTGGTCACCTTCAAAGAACTCTCCATTTGATGCAATACTACTATCCAGATGTTTTTTCTACTGCTCAAAACATTTTTTGAACTTGTTGAGTTTGATGCCTTTTAGTGCTTCTGCTGTTTTTTGTTTCACCTCTTCTACATTGGCAAAACACTTCCCTTCGAGGGCTTTTTTTATCTGGGGAAACAAAAAAAGTAGCTTTGGGCAAGATCGAGTGAATAGGGAAGTTGGGGTACAGGGATCATGCCATTTTTTGTCAAAAACTGCTGATCACTCAGTGTGTTTGGAATATCACCCAACATGAAATAGGCAAATGTGTTTGTAACAGGGTGCAGCCAAGAGGGGGGACCCCAAATAGGGATTTGGAATGGGGTCCAGAACTCAAGGTGTTTAGGAAATATTAGGATGTCCTCACCCCCTTCCACAGGTGTGGGCTGGGGGAAGGGACAAATGGAGCAGGGCCACTGAGAGCTGTTTTGCATAGCAACAGCTTTGCAGCTAACCTCTGGTGTGGTCATTTAACATATCTATAACCTTTAACTGGTTGTATAGATACGTTAAATAGCTGTGGCCATGCTCTGAGCCAGGGGAATGGAAGTAACTTCCCCACCAAGACTTAACTTGGGGGCAGGTCCCCCGAGTTACAGTGCCTGCATGGGAGCTTGGAGAAGATTGGCTCCAAGACAAGGCTCCACGCCTGCCCAGACTCACAATGGCAGCCCAGTAAAGCTGGAAGGATATGAGAGTGCGGTCAAGTGTAGTCAATTGTGGGTGGATTCGGAAATGGGCCTGTGGAGGAAGATTGGCGCGGGGATTTAAACCAAGACGCAGCAGCCATTGGAGAGAGAATCACGCGGTTCTGGCAGAGGGAGGACCTCCGCAGCCATTGCGGAGAGAGAACCACACGGCTTTGCCAGAGTGGGGACCCCCCGCAGCTTTAGAAGGGGGAACCACCACCCAGCTTTAGCAGAGATCCCAGCGACACAGATGATGGTGCTGGGAACCAAGGGAGGCCTACCAGCTGAGAGGGATTACTGGGAAGAACCGGGAGCTGCCTGAGCCACGGACTCCTAATCTTTTCCTGAGATATGGTACCCCAGACTGGGCAAAGGGGGAATGAAGGACTGTGTGTGTTTGTGGGTGTTTTAAGGGACTTGGGATTCTGATGAAGACAATAGGCCACTACTTTAAGTCTGTATAGCATTAAATAAACATTTCCTTTCCTTTTCACAAATCTCTGGCACTGAGAGATGTCTTTCCTATAGGCGGTGGAAATAATGAAGCTGGGGGGTTCCTTTCGGTAATAGTATATCGCCCTTAGGCCCCACCTTGTTATTCAGTAACAACATTCCCCCAGGAAAGCTGGTACCACATTTACTCATTAACCAATATGTAACTTTTTTTCCTTCTATCCCACCAACTATATAAGTCCTCAGAACAAAGGACTTGCTCTCTCTCGGGGGCTCAGGGTGCTCTTGACTCTTGGGCCATCGGCCTCTGGCCACTCGGCCTCAGGCTGCCCAGGGGCTTGCCACCCTGGTCTTCAGCCTCTCTTGCTTTTCTCACCCCGCTTTGCCCTGAAACTTTGTCTTTTATCCCCTGTTCTACCCAGTCCTGTTCTCTTCCATGGGAATGCACCACTAATAAACTGATTTCATACTACTAGATTTGCTGAAATGTAATTCTTTACATCCGTCAGCAAGAAGAACCTGGTGCCTCCCGTCAACACCACCAGTACCATACGACAGTCTGGTAGCTTACCTCTTCTCTGCTTAATGCTTGATAATGCAGGGGTTTTTTTTTCAACTTAACCATTCTGGTGGGTATATAGTGCTGTCTTGTTGTGATGTTAATTTGCATTTGCCTGATGACTAACCATAGTAGTCACCTTGTCATGCATTTATTGACTATTTACATATATTTCCATGGCAGGGAATAGCAGATTTTATGAAAGGTGTTTAAGACAACAAACCTGAACTGAATCCTCAGACTGCCTTGGACACCTGTCCTAACTCTGACCACACTCTTCAGCAAATACATGCCTAACATAGCTGCTTGTGTCCACAGATCAGGAATAGAAAAGAGCAAACACAGGACCCATGCATAGGTAGCACACACATGCATACATATACCTCTAGGAGAAAGGAGATAAAAGTCTTCTACAAAAGAAGAAGTATCCAGATGTGTAATTCTCACAATCTCTTGAAAGAATGAAACATAATCTTTGAAAAAAAAGAATAAAAGCCCAAAGAAATACTGTACAAGATTGAAGGATAGAAAATAAGACTATAGAAGAAGAAAAACAAGAATTAAAACTCAGTAAAGACTTCTGGCCAAGATGGAGGCATAGATAAACACACTGTGCCTCCTCGCACAACCAAAATAAGGACAACGACAATTTAGAGACAAAAAACAACCAGTACTGACAGAAAATTGAACTGTATGGAAGTCTGACAACCAAGGAGTTAAAGTAGACACATTCATCCAGACCGGTAGGAGGGGCAGAATCGGGTGGCCGTGCAGAGAGGACTCAGCAAGGTGGCAGCTGGCAGACCCAGCCAGGTGGTGGGTTGTGGAGGGGTGCAGCGCACAAGGTGACTGGTGGACCAGGCAGCCCCACATTTGCACGCAGATAAACCAGGCAAAATTGGGAAGTGAGACAGACTGCGCATCCCAGGGTCCCAGCGTGGGGAAATAAAGCCTCAAAACACTGATTGAAAACACCTGTGGGGGTTGAGGTTCCAGGAGGAACTCCCAGCCTCACAGGAAAGTTCATTGGAGAGACCCACATGGTCCCAGGGTGTACACAGCCCACCCACATGGCAATCAGCTCCAGAAGGGCCCAGTTAGCTTGGGGGAAGCGGGGGAAGGGACTGAAATCCGGCGGAGTGTGGAGCAAGCACCATTGTTCCCTCTTAGATCCCTCCCCCATGTACAGCATCACAACCCAGTGACTGAGTTGACCCACCCTGGTGAACATTCCCCTTACAGGCACGTCAAGACAAAACAAAATAATGGCCCAAATGAACGAACAGATCAAAGCTCCAGAAAAAATACAACTAAGCAACGAAGAGATAGGCAACCTATCAGATGCACAGTTCAAAGCACTGGTAATCAGGATGCTCACAGAAATTGTTGAATTTGGTCACATATTAGATGAAAAAATGAAGGCAATGCTAAGTGAAATAAAGGAAAATGTACAGAGAACCCATAGTGATGGGAAGGAAACTGGGACTCAAATCAATGGAGTGGACCAGAAGGAAGAAAGAAACATACGGTCAGAAAAGAATGAAGAAATAAAAATTCAAAAGAATGAGGAAAGGCTTAGGAACCTCCAGGACATCTTCAAATGTTCCAACTTCCAACTTATAGGGGTACCAGAAGGAGAAGAGGAAGAGCAACAAGTAGAAAAGTTATTTGAACAAATAACAGAGGAAAACTTCCTCAGTCTGGCAAAAAATAAATAAATAAATAAATAAATAAATAAATAAATAAATAGACTTCCAGGAAGTCCAGGAAGCTCAGAGAGTCCCAGAGAAGTTGGACCCAAGGAGAAACACACCAAGGCACATCATGATTACATTAGCCAAGATAAAAATGGAGAGAATCCTAGAAGCAGCAAGAGATAAGGAGACAGTCACCTACAAAGGAATTCCCATAAGACTGTCAGCTGATTTCTCAAAAGAGACCTTATAGGCAAGAATAGGCTGGAAAGAAGTATTTGAAGTCCTGAAAGGCAAGGACCTACATCCAAGATTGCTCTATCCAGCAAAGGTTTCATTTAGAATGAAAGGGCAGATAAAGTGCTTCTCAGATAAGGTCAAGTTACAGGAGTTCATCATCACCAAGCCCTCATTTTATGAAATGTTAAAGGAACTTATCTAAGAAAAAGAAGTTAAAAAACATGTACAGTAAAATGACAGCAAACTCACAATTATTAACAACCACACCTAAAAAAAAAACAAATTAAGCAAACAACTAGAACAGGAACAGAAGGACAGAAATGGAGATCACATGGAGGGTTAGCAACAGGGGAGTGGGAGGAGGAGAGGGGGAAAAGGTACAGAGAATAAGTAACATAGATGGTAGGTAGAAAATAGACAGGGGGAAGGTAAGGATAGTATGGAAATGTAGAAGCTAAAGAACTTATATGTATGACACATGGACATGAACTAAAAGGGGGGAATGTGGGTGGGAGGGGGCGTGCAGGGTGGAGAGGACTGAAGGGGGAGAATAGGGCAACTGTAATAGCATAATCAATAAAATATATTTAAAAAAAGAATTAAAACTCAGGAAAGAAATGAAAGAGAAAAAGAACACTTTAACAGAGATGAAAGCCAAATAAAAACAACAAAAGGTAGAGTAAGTAAGAAATATAATAAAGGAAGTTTGACAAAAGTACATAAAGTGAACTGGAGACAGATACTGCATGATCCCAGATACATGGGGCACCTAGAGTAGTCGAATTCACAGACACAGAGAGAATGGTAGTTACCAAGGCCTGGAGGGGAATGGGGACAACAAGAGGTCACAGTTGAAGGTTTCCATTTGGGGTGATGAAAAAGTTCTAGAGATGGATGGATGGTGCTGATGTTACTGAATACCTCCCCAAAATCAGGTTCGAGTACTGGATGTACTAATAGGCCAAAACATCGAGATGCTGGTGCTTGCAAGAGAGACCGGTTTATCTGATTTGGCTGAGGTGAGGGGTTCAGAGAGTGAGATCTCTCAAATCCAACTCTCTCAAAAACTAAAAGCAGGGAGTTCTGTGCAGTTGGGGAGTAGGGTTGAGGCAGGTTCTGGGAACTGAGAGAGAAGGCTGTGTTTCTTTAGTCACAGACTCTTGGGTGGCAGCAGCTGGTGCAGCTACCTTGAAGACATCTTCTGTTCAATAAAATAAATTCATCAGTTTCCCTCATGACCCTGAAGTTATCTCCTCCTGCTTGACCGAGGGGTACCACATCAGCAACTTGTGACTACATTTATGAGAACAAAAGGGGCAGGAAGAGGGGTTAACCTGTGAACAAAGGCCTAATTCAGAATTAAATTACTTAATTCTAGCTGCCAAAAATAATAGGGGCATTAAAATCACAAGGGACTTGGGACAGTGACTGCACTTAATGGCATTCAATTGTATACATACTTTAAAATGGTAAATTTATGTTATATACATTTTACCACAATTTAGAAAATGAAATGGGAGAGAATAAGTTATAAAAGTAATTTTAAAATGATGAAAGATTCTTCAACATGATAAAGGCCATATATAAACTGACAGCCCAAGTAATATTCAATAATGAAAGACAGAAAGCTTTCTCCTAAGATCAGAAACAAGACAAGGACATCTTGGAAGTTGGAGATCAAGCAATTAGGCAAGAAAAAGAAAATTTAAAGGCACGGAAGAAGGAAAGTTTCTCTGTTATTATCTTGGTCTGAGACGGGTGCTACTCTGATACACTCAACATTTATGTTCAAATATCTGATGAATATTTTGGAAATGCTAGCTTCTGCTCAGGCATGCTTTTATCATTTCTTTGTAAAGCTTTTATGTGTTTCCTGTTAAGTATATTCCCAGACAATTTATTCTTTTGTTGTCATTGTAAATGGGTCTTCCCTTTCATTATATAATTTAAGTGGCTGTTGCTAATTACTGTATATGAATTTTATATATCATTACAGTTCTGAATTCCTCATATAGTTTGCACTAGTTTTCAGTTGATTCTTATGGGTTTTTCAAGGACATAATAACATTATCTACAAATAATTTTAATTTAAAGTTTCCTTTTCAAGATTTTATACTACCAGCCCTGGCTGGCGTAGCTCAGTGGATTGAGCACAGGCTGCGAACCAAAGTGTTGCAGGTTCGATTCCCAGTCAGGGCACATGCCTGAGCTGCAGGCCATGACCCCCAGCAACCACACATTGATGTTTCTCTCTCTCTCTCTCTATCTCCCTCCCTTCCCTCTCTAAAAATAAATAAATAAAATCTTTAAAAAATAATAAAAAAAGATTTTATACTACCATTGATTTCTTTTTCTTGCCTAATGTCTCTAATGCTACAACAGATTGTTGTGGTATTAATGGAATTAATATTGTAGTGTTAATGGTATTAGTGTCTTTGTCTTGTTCAGAACTTTAGAGCTAATGCTTCCAATATTTCTCTTTTATGTATATACTGGGTTTGGGGCTCACATGTGTACACACACACAAATACACACAAGTCTATGTGTGCATACTTTTAAAAATCCTGTTCAGAAGGTATTTATGGAGCCTATTTTATTAAATGTTTCCAACAAGAATGGTTGAGCACTTTGTCAAGTGACTTTATTGCCTCTAGACATGATCTTATAATTTTTCCTTTAGATCTACTATGATGACAAATGATATTGTTTTCCTCATATTGAAAAATTCTGATTATATGTACTATTCTTATATTGAGCTGTTGGATTCTTGTTTTACATAAGTATTTTGCAAAGATATTTACAAGTAAGATCGGCCCGTAGTTTGATTTTTGTGTAATCTTTCTTAGGGTTTGATATTAATGACATTAATATTACATTCACTTCATAAGGAGAATGTATGTAGTATAGGAACAACTTGTTTTATAAAGGTTTGGTGGAGTTGTATTGCCAGACAGGGACTGAGCTCAGAGCAGGGCTGCCTGGGGCCAGCCTGTAATGTATGGGCTCTTGACTTCATGCAGGAAAGATTTCACAACAAAAGTCCAGGTGATTCTGAGAGTATGTTTACTAAAGCTGGAGTCAGTGAAACAAAGGAAGGACTTAGGTTACAAGGAGCAATAAGAGGGAGCACAGGCAGTGCTCCGCTTTGGCTCTCTAGAACCATTACAGGGAAGAAGTGAGCCAAGGTGGGACTGCTCACTGGGAAGTCAGAGGAAAAGGGAGCCTTGAAGACAGATTCAAGGGGTTAGCCTGGGTCAAGCTGCCACTGCCTGCTGCCTCCCTGGTTGCAAGTCTTACAGGGACCCTTAGAGTGTAGGAGAAAAGCAGCAAAACGTTTATGTCTAAGAAGGGGCATGGGCATGCTCTAGAGTGAGCTTGCACTGGGTCTTTGTCAAGCATTTTTATTTTTCTTCTGCAGCAAGAATCTTAGAGGAGAGTTTCAGTAGAATATTTGTCAGTTTTCCAGATGCATTTTTAATATGCTGAAACATCAGCATATATCAGGGAAGTTTGGGATTATTCTTTGGTCTGTTTTACCATTGTACTTTATTTTGGGTTCATCTGGCTCTAATTGGGTTTTTGTTATTTGTTCACCTGAGTTCATCTGTCCTTGGATTTAGCTGGCATTAATGGTATTAACTGAGTCTCTGTCCTCTATGTCCCTGAAGAGGGCAATTTAAGCCTTGTGTTCTCTGGTCAGGGAGGAACAGTGTAAACCATTTGCTCTCAAGGGCCCTTGGTTAGGGTGGGTAAGGTCTTGCAATTCACTAACTGGCTGTAAGGGTTTCAAATTGTTTGGCCTTGTTTAATTTCCTCATCTCAGTTTCTCCATTCCACTTGCCTAGGAATTTTCCTAGCTTCTTTCTTTCCTGCCTCACTTCTATGACCTGGTATTTTGGAGCAGTTTATCTGTATAGTTTTCCCAATCTTTTCTCTGAAAACCAGTCTATTTAAACTTTGTCTTTTGGGGGGTCAACTTTGGCAAATTATATACTTTTTAAAAATTCTCTATTTATCAAGATTCTAAATATATAGGATTATACAAATAATCTATTATGTGCTTGGGGGAGTAAGTTGTCATGCACTGTATGTATTCTGCACATATACTCACATCTTCATTTTCTATACACTTCTTTCAGTAATGTCAACCTTAAAAATAAAACCACAGGTTATTTGACCAGAAATGGGTTTACTTGGGAATAGCAGAGGAATTACAATTCAGGACATACAAACTATGGCAAAACCATAGGCAAGTCCTGAGAACAAATGAGAGGAAGCTTACTTTCCAGGGAAAAAGGGGGCCATTGAGAAGGGCCATTATAAACAAAATGCCCATTGGAGGAAACCCGGAGTTCCAAGTGCAGTGTCTTTCCACTGGCTGAGCACAGAGATTTCTCATTGGCTGGGTGTGTTGCTAGTTGAGGAGAAAATTTTTCTTCTGCTGGAGTAGCAGAGGTGCTTCCTGTTCGGAATGCAAGGTGCCCTCTTTTCCTGTGGGGCTCTGTAACTGAGGTGGTAATGCATGTGAGCTCCCCCTTCAGACCTCTTGACTCCATTTTAAATGGGGTTTCCCTTTTTTATACTATTTTCATAGTAGCAATTTTATTTTCTTTGGAAAAAATAGTCTATCAGATTAACTGAATGTTGTAGTATATATTCAAATAACTCCTTTTGTTTTATATCCTACTAGTACATGTTTTGCTATTTAAACATTTTTTAATCTGTTCTACTTCTCTGTGAAATTTTAGTCTTGTGGCTGTCACAAAAGCTTTCTTTCATCCACACAAACAGGATGCTTAGCTTCTTATCTTGACTTTTTTGGAAATGTCATTTAACGGCTTAATGAGTAACTGTCTTCAATGCCAACTCTCTTTTTAAAGTTCAGTACAGGCTGACAGCCTATGCAGTATTTGATTAATGTCAAGCTGGACTGGATCATTCTCTGTTTGGGACACAGAGCTGCCAATTATTTGTTACTGTCTCATCTCTACCAACTATTGTCCTAGACTTGGGGAAATACCATTTAATCAAATAGCAAGAGCCCCTGCCCTAATAAGCTGCTGGGGTTTTACAATTCAACTGCACTTTAAAAAAGTAAAAATTGGAAAACTCTCCCCTACTAGACTCTAAACTCCTTCAACATAAAAGCATGTCAGACTTCTGTCCTTATCTGCCATAGTGCTTCTTGTTAGTGTATTTAGTAAGTGCTCAGATTTGTTAAATAGCAATTTAAAATTTTTAGTTATACATTAACAATATAGAATTTTTTTGAAAATACATAAAATATACAGAAAGTTAAATTTCTATAATTTCAATTCTAAGATATAAAAGCTGAGGCAGAGTATTTTATTTTATTTTATATATATATATTTTTTTTTTAAGATTTTATTTATTTATTTTTAGAAAGGGAAGGGAGGGAGAAAGAGAGAGAGAGAAACATCAACATGTGGTTGCTGGGGGCCGTGGCCTGCAACCCAGGCATGTGCCCTGACTGGGAATCGAACCTGCGACACTTTGGTTCGCAGCCTGTGCTCAATCCGCTGAGCTACACCAGCCAGGGCTTTATTTTATATTTTTAAATTATTTTATCCCAGTATTTATTTTTATGATTTACAAATGTGGAATTATAGTGAATATGTAATTTCCCCCTATCCCATGCTAAAGACATGGTTTTTAGTAACTGTATAACATTTCCTTATATCATTTATTTAATGCTTTCCTAACAGTGGACATTTAAATTGCTCTTCCTTATGAATCACATTGTGATGAGCACCCTAGGTATATGAAATATTAAGGACATTCCTGAATCTTTCCTTAGGATGGATTCCTAAGAATGGAATCACTTGATCAAAGGTTATAAAATTGTCAGTCCACTTACTTCTCAACAAGATTATTCTCAACAAGTTTATTCCAGTTTGTCTACTTGCCAGAAGTCTGTAGGAGGTCCAGTCCTGTTGTTCGCCTGTGCGGGGCCCCAGACACGTGATGAACGTTTATGTACCATATCCCATCTCCAGTCAAAGCAGCTTGCTCTCTGGTAAAATTGTTAATGTATAAGTGTATGTAAGTACAAAAGTAAAAAATATATTTTATATCTGCTTTGATATATAATTGATATTTAAGTGGCCTAAATAGTTTCATCTCATAAGTACACAGGCATTTTTACGTTTTAAAACGGGGCCCTTTATATTCTCAGTAACCTTTTCCCCTCAGCAGTTGGAGAGATGGTTTTCAAAGTGGCCTTTGAAAACATAAGGCCTCGTATACATAAATGGGCACACCAGTCTAAAACCCTCCAGCAGGTGCCCATGAAGACTCCGAATCAAACCGGGATCCTTTCAGGCTTGAATGCCCACCCTGAGTGTCCGTCTTCCCTGAACCTCTCCCCTCCATGCCACTTCACCCCTACCCTTCCTAACAGGCCTTTCTGCTCCTGGGACAGGCGGGCTGGTTTCCTCTGGGCTCAGGCCTGCTCTTGCCTCTGCCCAGGGCCTTTCTCGGAGGAGGGGCCAGCACATCTGGCTGCTCACTGTCTGGCTTCCGTCCACCAGAGAGCAGCGCACTGACATGCAGCTGCACAGGTCATTAGGACAGCACTCTGCCCAATAGCTTTCATGCACTTACCCCTCTTAAAATTATTGAGTTTCCTTGTTTATTGTTTGTCTCCCTCAGCAGAATATGAGCTCCATGAGGGCACTGACCTTGTTAGTCTGTTCGATTCTGTGTCTCCAGCACTAAAAACAATACCTGGCACAAAGCCAGTATTTGTTAAATCAGCGTATAAAGCAGCAGTTTGGGTTTTTTTAATGATATTATTTATCGACCAATTAATTACCATCGATAGATCCATAGTAGGCTTGGGTCTAATCCTGGACCATAACTATTTAAAATTTTAGGGACATTAATTCAACTGAAGTGTACCCTGCCAATAAGTAGTTCGGGAAGAATTTTAATGATGAAGGGAACAGCAATGAAGAAGATCTAAATTGATATTCATTTCACATTCATAGGTTTCAGGTCTGAAGTGAGATTTGTGTCATTCAAGGTGTGTTCTATTTCATGTATGTTTGGGATACACTAAAATGGATTCGCAGAGCAGGTAACAGGTTGTCCTTTTGGAAATGTTGCTGAACTGATCACGGGGATGATGAGGAATCTTTTAGGTTGACAATGGTACTGACATTGGTGACATGACTTACTTTGAACCATGAAATGTATTTAATGTGGGGGTTGGGAACAGAAGAAAATCATATTTTCAGCACATTCTCCTTTTTGTTTGACTTTCTTTAGCATATACTAATTGGAACTCACCAAAAAAATTACCTTAGAAAATATTTTGTTGTGGTAATCTTAGAAAAATAGCAGTTTGTTTCATATTTTTACTGATTTGTTGTCTGTTTTTAGTCCTCTTTCTGTAAATCTTTTTGTCCATGGCTTCCTGAAAAGCAATGTTAACTGCCTGTGATCAGTGGGAAGTACGCAGGGCAGAGCCATGCCTATGGGCACAGGATTGAGGTCTGTATCAAGTGTCAGCCTTGTTTATTGTGTTGAGGCTTGAGAGGAGATGGATGGGAAGTTGGCTTAGGGGAAGTATTACTCATAAAGAGACAGGAGTATGTACACAAACTGTCACAGTCTAAGTTTTGACCATCCTCTAGTTTCATATCGCTTTTGATTTTTCTAATTGTGAGGTATTGGGTTGGCCAAAAAGCTCATTTGGTTTTTTCCATGTGATGGCTCTAGTAGTGCTTAGTTGTCTTCAACTTCATTTGAAATAATTTTATTAAACTGTATTGTGACAGTTGTCATATCAGCATGCATTTTTTTAATTTATTTTTTTATTTTTAGAGAGGGAAGGGAGAGAGAGAGAGAGAGAGAGAGAAACATCAATGTGTGGTTGCTGGGGGTCATGGCCTGAAAACCAGGCTTGTACCCTGACTGGGAATCGAACCTGCGACACTTTGGTTCGCAGCCCACGCTCAATCCACTGAGCTACGCCAGCCAGGGCAGCATGCATTTTTAAATAATATCAAAAGTGGTCAATTTTTGTGCAGCCATTTTAATATCGAAGATGGAAGGAAATACAAAACATTTTCAGCATATTATGCTTTATTATTTCAAGAAAGGTCAAAATGCAACTGAAATGCAAAAAAAGATTTGTGCAGTGTATGGAGAAGGTGGTGTGACTGATCAAAAGTGTCAAAAGTGGTTTGTGAGTTTCATGTTGGAGATTTCTCACTGGACAATGCTCCACAATCAGGTAGACCAGTTGAAGTTGATACTAATGAAATTGAGACATTAACTGAGAATGATTAATGTTATGCCATGTGGGAGATAACCAACATACTCAAAATATCCAAATGATTAAACTTATTGGAGAGAATGAAAATGTGTCTTTTATTTTACAGAAGAAAACCACACAAACTTTTTGAACAACCCAAAAGTATATCTGTCTTATCTTTGGTTTGATTTATGGAGAGAATAAAGTGTATGGGACATTAAGTTGGACCAAAGACTATCCATTAGATGGTAACACCATTTATCTTTAGCCTTTATTCCTTTTCTTGGTGTTTAGTGACACTAATGGGCACAGGTGCAAAAAGATATGTTAATTAGCAACTATGGCAACTAGCAGCTTTTTTATTATTATTGTGAGCTGAGTATTGGGGAGAAGAAAAGTGGTTGTCTAGTGTAATGTTCCATTGGTATTGTCATTTTCAGGATCCAAAAACACTGTGCCAGATGTTGTAATCCTTTAGCAGTACTTTCAGCAGTAGCTGAAATGAAGTTTTAACAAAAGACTACTAGCCTAACTTGATTTGCATTTCATTTACCTCTGTGACAGTTGTTTTAGGCACAGGTTTGAGCTGGGCTGAAAGGGGTTGAGGGTCTACCCCAACAACAAACAGCAAACATCCTCTTGTGCACTCTGTTTCCGTTGTACAAGGTGACACTTGGTGGAGCTGGAGTTGCTTGTTTCATGAGATTCTGCACTTTAGTTCAGTAAAATTGTCTCTGCTGTAACAAGTGGGAGATCAACTCTGGGTTCTCCTATGAAATGTTTTTAATGTAATTTCACATATACCAACCAATGATTGATGATCATGGCTTACAGTGTATTTCATGTTACCTTTATTTTTTTATTTTTTTAAAAAGAAAAATCTGCATTTAAAAAAATATTTTTATTTATTTATTTTTAGAGAGGGGATGGAAAGGAGAGAGGGAGAGAAACATCAATGTGTGGTTGCCTCTCGAGCACCCCCTACTGGGGACCTGGCCTGCAACCCAGGCATGTGTCCTGACTAGGAATCAAACCTGCAACCCTTCATGTTACCTTTAGTAACATTGTTTTAACTCACTCCAGTCCATAACTAAATATTGCATTGTCCTAAGCAAACAGATGGAACTATCCTGGAAAATGAAGGAATTAGTGGAGTGGTTTTGCCTGATACCATCTGAACAGAGCCATTAACCTGACGATAATGCAAGAATACAACCCGTAGGCAGTATCCACTGTTTGGGAATGCTTTGACAGTGACACAGTTGATTTTCTATCATGAAATCACTTTAGCTGTTGCTGTCCTTTTAGCAGGAATTTTAATGACAGTTCTCAATGGTCATGGCTCAAATAGAAGAATTATCCACAGCCCACAAAGTAGAAATGATCCTTATATTCCATACAGGCACACCTCATTTTATTGTGCTTCACTTTATTGCACTTCACAGGTGTTAAGTTTTTACAAACTGAAGGCAAGGCCCTCCGCTAGTTAAAAGATTATGACTTGCTTTATGGTAGTGGTCTGGAACCAACCCACAATCTCGGAGGTATGCCTTGTGTCTGGGAAGCGACTTTGTCATCTGGAAATTGGTTTTGCTCTCAACTGTTGATGAAAAGAATATTAGTGATGCATTCTTTGTTATTCCAAGATTCTGTACTATCCTACTGAAAGTCAAGAAAGGGATTATAATTTTATTTATTTACCTCACCCGAAGACATTTTTTCATTGCTTTGAGAGAGAGAGAGACGTTAATGTGAGAGAGAAACACCAATTGGTTATCTTCTTGTACATATCCCAACTAAGGATTGAATCCTCAGCCTGGGTGTGTGCCCTGACTGGGAATCAAACCCGTAGTCTTTCAGTCTATGGAACAATGCTCCAACCAACTGAGATGACATGGACCAGGGCAGGAGTTAAAATTTTAAGTAAACTTTTCTCCCAAATGTGAACTCTATCATGGTTTTTAAATCTATACATTTAATTTTCCCTGCTCTTTACTATTCTTATAACTGTAAAGTGTCCTTTACTATTTCTTATAATTGAATATCTTTCTTCTTTCAGGAGAGCATTTCATTGTCCTCAAAAATTAATTGCTGATCTAGTTTTATTTATATTTCTGTGTTAATATATTTACCTTGTTAGTGAGTGTATACTAATTGCCTGTTTAAGTCCTATCCCAGGTATTGCTGTATAAGGTTTTTCTTAAAATTTAAAATGTTGTATTGATAATATTTGGGGCTATAAAATCTATCTAAATAGTAATTTTTAGTTTTTTGCTTTTTAACAAATTTTTGTGCAACTTTCATATTGATTAAAAAATAAATTTATGTTTCCTCTGCTACCCAGCTCCCAGAATGCTGGCAGCTAGGGCTGCACCGTCCTGACAGGAGATATTTAGAACATTTCATCAGGGATTTGCTTAGCCTAAACATAAAGATGCTGGGTAACTGAGAGTGTAACGCCCAGTGCAGAGCCCACCAAGTAACCAGTGTTCCCACTAGCCCTCCATCTCCCTCTCTGAAATGTGAGAAGGCAGCCTAGGATGATCAGATAGCTGTGACAAATGAATTATGCAAAGAAACAACTAAAAAGAAAGAGAATTTATTAGGAGAAGCAAACTTATATCCTGAGAAGGATAAAACCAAATATTGCAAACATGATACAGAAAAGTATACCATAGAATAAAACATTTAGAAAAAAAATTTGAAGTAAAATCCACATAACATAAAATTTCAAGTGTACAATTCAATGATATTTAGTACCTTTAGTATACCTATGATTTTTTTATTGTTTTTTTTAACCATCTTAGTAGGTGTAAAGTGTTTCACTGTTGGTTTTAATTTGTACTTCTAATGCAAATTAAGGATGCCAAGCATCGTTCCATAGGTTTTTTTTTGCCATCTGTGTATCTTTTTTGGAAAAGAGTCTATTCAAGTCCTTTGCCCATTTATAAATAGAGCTGTTTCTCTTTTTTGTTGTTGAGTTGTAAGAGTTTTATTGTATATATTCTTAGGTCTGATACTTAGACCCTTATCAGATGTATGGTTTCCAAATGTTCTCTCCCATTCAGTAGGTGTCTTTTCACTTTTTTGATACTGTCCTCTGTTGCACAAAAGTTTTGTCAACATTCAAACCTGTAGAGAATTTTTGTGATTTTATTTGATCCAAACTGACAATTGCTAGGAAGAAAAACCTCAACAGATTGAGAAAATGCTCTGGAAAAATGGAGTTCTGCACCCTGCTCTACACATTACATCAAAAGGGAGGATGTAAGTGAAATCCACTGATGATAGATTAGGGAGGTGGGAGAAAACAAAGTGGGGAAATTTCTGGGACTGGATGAAAAGTGAAATGATGGACACACACTTCTTTTACATAGGTGGGTACAGTACAGTTAACAGCCAACAATTAACTCAATAATAATGAGGGGGGTTGTAGTCTTTGCTCTAGTTCAGTATCCGCGTTTTGAAGGGTCTGGGAAAAGAAAAGTATTTAGACATTCCAAAGGCATGTTATTGTAGATGCAAAAAAGGCAGTGTATAGGCTCAGTTAAGGTAAAGATCAACTTTTGTCAGGGAAGATTCTAGTCTAGGACATGACTGTCTGACAGAAACTGCTTTAAATTACTGAGTTTTAATTTCAGACTTTCCCATGTGGTTACTGTAGGTCTCTGAGTTAAGGCTGCCATACAACCTCCCCTGAGTTTGTCAGGTTTACTATGTGGCCCCTTTCTTCCACACATCCCTCTCTTGGTTATAAATCAATCCAAAGGATGCACTGCTGACCCACCATTTGGTTGGATAACAAGGTCCCATGCTGCTGGGAAGGCTCATACCTAGGCAGTCTCAGAGACAGCATCAGTCTTGCTGAACAGGGCAGACGCTGGGGATGGGGCAAGACTGTAACCTCAGATGGCATTCGAGGTCAAATGGTTACTATTCAAAAAGGCAGCTGACTGGGAGGCACTCAGATCCTCTCTGTCCTCGTTCAAAAGTATTCTGCATCATTTGTCGTTCTTGAGCTACCATGATCCAAGTTTGCTGCTTGTCTTAGGTTTTGTTTTTCTGCATCTAGTATAACATTTACATACTAGGAACAAGAGCAACAGTAGTAAACCGATTAGGACAGAAAGCGTCTAATACTAGACAAGGAAGTGTCTGAGGGAAACAAGCATCCCAGCCAACTGAAAACCCTTCACATGTGTCATCATAGCGTCTTTCATAAGCTAATAATGTTTTCCTCCTTCGTCCACTGTCATTTGTACCTTATATGTTTGGCCAGATGAATTAAGACTTCTTACTATTTCATTATCCAGAAGCTCTATTGTTTTTTCTGGCCACTTGGTTTCCATAAAAATGACTCCATGGAGAGGACTAAGTTCAATTTCCCAAAATATTGAATTTTCAGTATCAATATTATCATAATCTCTTTTTTAACCTCAGATAAAATTATTTTGCCTATAATTTCAGTATTACACCATATTCCAGTAGTCTTCAACATAAACTTGGTGTTATTACAATAAAAATCACTTGGTATAACAGAAGAATTCTCTAACCCTCCCTAGCAAAAACGCCCCTTTCCCATATACCAGATATTGCTATTTGCTGGGGTAGATACAATAGGCCAGGATTGGGTGAATTCGGTACTCCGTGTAGATTAGGGGCATAACCATTCGCCTTTTTGACTTTCACAAATACTGAGATGGGTTTCCATTGTTTATTATTTTTAACTATGGCCTACCTCCTTCCTCTAGGGCACAGGTGGCAAACACAAGGCCTGTGAGCTGAATCTGGCCCCTCACCTTGTTTTATCTGGCCCAGCACCTTGTTTCTACCTGGCGGCAGCACCGAACTCCTCACCCCCAGTTAAGGGGCATTTGTACATTATACAGTCCTAAAATTACATTTGGCCTTTTGAAGGCAACTGTGAGGCTGATGTGGCCCCCTGTGAAAATGAGTTTGACACCTCTGCCCTAGGGAGTATTCTAGTCTTGTTGAAAATGCTCTCTAATGCCAGCCTGTTGAACTACTGAGAATTTAAGCTTCAAATTTAACAAGATGCCTGGGCTTTTAAGACACAGCATTGTAGATTGCATTTTACATCCAAAATTTTCCAAAACCCAGATGATTTAAATGAGTCCCATAAATGTCTGGCCTGGGTGTTCACACCCACTATAGATGGCAACTGTTTCAGAGCTACTTCAGATTCATTTGCACTGGCATAGACGATGGGCCCTATAGAGTTAGGCATACAGCACGTTCCCATTGTTGGGTTTGTGCATGAGTTTTATAGTCTGTTGAGTCCGTTCTATTCATTGAGGTAAGGCATTACTGTCTCTCCATGCTGCTTCCCACCCTTTCCTTCTCAAAACAGTGTTCCCTCTATATGACCTATTTTAGATAAAGTCTTTTTCTAATGAATAACTTTCTTCTTTAATTGGAAGTTCAGCTTGTCCCAGAATCCTAAGGCCAGCCCCTAATCCTCCAAGTATCCCTTTTATTTCTTTCAGAGGACCAATGTTGTTGGATCCACTAGGAATGTTGTTACCATTGGGTAGCTATCACCAGGGCACAGTTGGGGTATAATGAATGGCCCCAGAAATGTTGAGTTTCCCATGCCATAGGAACCCCCAAATGAGCTAGAGTTTGAGTATTCCATAGGGCTTCCCATAAGCTTCCAGGATGCAAGAAGGGTGGGCTATTTACAGACATAGCAACCCACCAAGTAATCCCAATAATTTCTGAAATGAGAGCCCATTGATTTTTTTTTTCTTGTTTCATAGACATCCATTCACAAGAGCATGGCTGGTGAGTTCAAGGATGAGATACACTGTGACATATAGGTCAGGTCGCTGCAAGCCCTTCCCCATAACATCCAGGTATTTTTCTTAGCTTTTCATCACCCATTGCTATAGCTACACAATAGTCAACTAGGTGGATCCACATTTGTTCTACCAGTAGAATTATCAGGGAGGTGTTTTTGGAGGTATTTGTCCAGGATGGGTCCTTTATAATACATATATTCAGAAAAAATGTACCAAAGCTTATACTGATGATAGGAGAAGACAAATGAGTGGCCAACAAAGTATTAACTTTATTATCATAACTGATAATTGGAATATCATTATCTAGTAGGTGGGAAAGATTAGCAGGTATGCATATTAAATTTTTCATGTCTAATAAGGAAGTGGGTCTGGGGAGACAGGTCTTGTGTCCACTAGGAAACCATAGGGAGGCTAATAACCATATAAAAAATCATTTTATATACATTCTGTCAATAACAAGTAGGTGATATAAGAACAAGGCTTGAGCAGCATCAACTTGTGAGCATGTAAACCCTTGTTGCTGTCTGGGATAGCTGTCTGCCTTCATGGTCAGTGGCTCCTAGTCCTTGAAAATTCTTTGGTCTCTGCTGTAGATGGAGGCAAGTGTCAGAGAGAGGAGTAGGTGTCCATTCACAGACAGGCACCCTTTTAAATGAGAAACGTGAGTCCATGAGTTAACTCCTTTGAGTTTAGCGGCACATAGATTAGTTAGTAATACCCGCTAAGGTCCCCTTCAATGAGGTTGGAGAAAGTCTTTTATTTGACGTCTTTTCCAAAAAATGAATCTCATGGATTAAGACATAATCTTTGAAATCTTTGTCCCCTGGGAGCAGACTGTGAATTGGATTGGTTACTCATTCTTTAAGCTGGTTAATAAGCCCTCTATAATAATGTAGAATTTCTCCTTTTAGCAAAGTTGGTTCATATGCTCCTTCTTCCAGATGCATGGAACAGCCAGCGACTATTTCCAAAGGAGAAAGTTTATGTTTACTGAAAGGAGTGGCTCTCCGGTTGAGGAGCACTATAGGGAGAGGTTTTGCCCAGGGGAGATGAAGGCTTCTGAAATTTTGGCTGCTAGAATTTTGATAATGCCATTGGTGCATTCTACCAGTCCAGAGGCCTTGGGGTGATAGGCACAGTGAAAATCCTGCAGAATAGGCCAAAGGTTACAAACAGATTTTATTATTTGCCCACTGAAGTGAGTCCCTCAGTAACTATGTAACTCAGAAGGAATTCCCCAGTTGGAGATTATTTTTTCTAATAGCAATTTACCAGCCGTTTAGGCTGTTGGCCTCCTGCAAGGGAATGCCTCAACCCAGAGAGGAAAAAACACAAATCATAACTGATATATACTTATATCCCTGAAATGGTGGCATTTGGACAAAATCCAGCCTCCATACCTCAGATTGACCTACCGGGAGAGGAAATGTCCTTGGGACCCACAGAGTGGTTTTCCTGGGCTGTATTTCAGACAGAGAGAACACCTGTACTGCACTTCATGAGCTACAGTAGGAGAAGGTTTCTGGCAATATCATTTACTTCTTGAATTCAACCTTTCAGACCCCCAATGTGTTAGCTCACGTACGTGTTGAGTACAGGGAGTTGGGCCCTTATAAATAAGATAGGTTTCTGACTGGGTCCAAGTTATCGCTTTCTGTCAGGGTCAAAAGTTCTCCCTTTTTGTTGCCATATCTTCTTTTCTTCCTCTATGACTATCTGTTGAAACTATAAAAGATAATCTTTTATTGATTTAGTAGAAGGTGGAGAACATTCTCAGATCTAAATAGTTTGTCTGTTCAATGCTGCCTGCGTAGCTGCAGCATCAGCAAAATGATTTCCTTTCGTTTCCATGATGGTAGCTTTAGAATGCCCTGGAATTTTGATAGTTGCCAATTGTTTTGATTGCCGTATGGCATCTAATAACTCTGCAACCAGTTTTCCATTTTTTTGTGGGCTGTCCTGAGGAAGTTAAGAAGTCATAACATTCCATAGTCACAAGCTACACCAAATGCATAGTGACTATCAATGTAAATACTGGCTACTTGATCTTTGGCCAATTGACAAGCCCAAGTTAGAGCAATTAGTTCAGCTTGCTGGGGAGATTTTATTTCAGGCAGATAAGGACTTTCAGTTATATCTACGGTGGAAGTTATTGCATATCCAGTTTAGTAATGTCCTTGTTCATCTTTCAGATAAGATTCCACTGCTGGGTTTATACCATAAGAACCCTGAAACACCAATTCAAAAGAAGTTATGCAAGCCCTACACTCATAGAAGCCCTATTTACAATAGCCAAGTATTTGGAAATAACCCAAGTGCCCATTAATAGATGAGTGGATTTAAAAACTGGTACATTTGCACAATGGAATACTATGCAGCAGAGAGAAAGAAGTCCTACCTTTTCTGATAGCATGGATGGAACTGTAGACTATTATGCTAAGTGAAATAAGCCAGTTGGCAAAAGACAAATACCATATGACCTCACTTATAACTGGGATCTAATGAACAAAATAAACTGAGAAAAATAGAACTGGAGTCATAGAGACATTGAACAGACTGATAGCTCTAAGAGGGGAGAAGGAAGCGGGGGGAGGTGGAAGGTAGGGGAAAGGATTAGTCAAAGAATGTGTATGAATGACTCATGGACATGGACAACAGAGAAGGGATTAGTTGTGGGAGAGGGTGGTGGGCTGAGTGGAGGGGGGCAAAAAGGAAAAAATTGGGACAACTGTAGTAGAATAAATAATAAAAAAATAAAGTAGAGAAAGATCCACCTGTAGACCAAATTAAGTCAGCATTATCAATAGGAGTTTCCTGTAAATCATTCCTAGGAATAAGAAGGTGGTTAGTAAGTGAAACACGATTGTGGGTTTCTTTATCATGTACAGAGGTTAACACAGTTGCAGGGTTAGGACAATTACATTGGGGTAAAATAATATCAGGTGCAGAGATAAAGTAATATTAGGCTTCTTCAGAAGCCAATCAACTGACAGAGAAGAGTTGAGTGTGATGAGAGCTCCTTAAAGATTCAACAGAAGGAGAACTGTAAAGCAAGGAAGGTGAGCCCTTAGCTTTCTCTGCTAGTGTACACACAGCGTGCCTGGCGCACATGCGGCAATGGAGCCCTTTGGTGGCTGAGTCTTGTTGCTGACTGTGATACCCTATATGTCTATGACAATCTCTAGGTTGCTGAGTTAGAACTCCTGAAGCACTTCCTTTATTTTCCTGTGTGAAAAGGAAGAAGGGAAGGTTATAATTAGGATGTCCCAGGGTAGGAGTTTTAGGTAATACTGACTTTAGAGCCTCTGCAGCTTGTTTCCCTTCAAGGTTCTATTGACTTAGATCAGTTGATGTCACTTTAATAGGACATATAGAGGCTGGGCTATTAATGAAAAATTTGGGACCTGGTACTGGCAATATCCAGTCAAACCCAGGAATCCTCTAAGCTGCTTTCCTGTTTTGGCAGAGGGAAATACAGGATTCCTCCAAGAGCCTTTCAGGATTAACCAGTAGCCCATCTTCAGGTAGGAGGTGGCCAAGGTATTTTGCTTAAGGTAAGTAAAATGGAAGTTTATCCTTTAAGACCTTATGTCCTTTTATAGCTAGCCATTGTAATAAGTAAATTGTGCCCTTTTGGGAGTCTAGTAATGTCCTAGAGCATAAAAGTAAATTGTCCATATATTGGATTAAAGTGGAATCTCTAGGAAATTTAACATCATTTAAGTCAGCTTTTAATATCTGGGAGAAATATGTGGGACTTTTTGTATACCTCTGGGGCAACACTGTCCAAGTAAATTGGCAGTCTTCGCAGGTGAAGGCAAAGAGCTATTAACTGTCTTTTTCTACTGGAATGCTGAAAGAAGGCACTACATAAATCTATTACTGAAAAATATTGGTAGTCCACAGGAATGGCTGATAATAAGGAATGCGCACTTGGAACCACAGTATGTCTGAGAGTAACTATCTTATTTACAGCTGTGAGATCCTGTACAATCTTCATCCTTTTCCATTTGGTTCCTTTACTGGAAGGATAGAAGAATTACATAGTTTTGTACACGGAAGCATAAGTGCCCTTTTAAAATAATCTTGTATAATTGGCTTCATTCCAGCTAGTGCATTAGGTCTAAAAGGATATTGGCAGACATTAGATGAAGGCCAAGTATTACAGTTGTTTTAATAGGAGTGGCTGACTTGATCCTTCCCATATCTATACTGGAAAGGGCCAAAGTTGCATTGGAATGTTCTGCAATGAATGTTCAGTTTCAAGATTACTTTCATCTGGTGGAATTTCCTTTAAAATCATTATTTTTCCCAACTGGTTCAGTGCCTGATTCATTTAGTTCTAAATACATTTTACCCTTCCAGGAAAAGGATATGTGGGCATCATGGCTTTCATGGAAATCTTTCCCTATAAACTGAATTGGGGCCAATTTGACCAGTAAAAATATATTTTGCCCCATAACATTCCCTAGTTCAAAGGGGATAGGTTCTGATTTAAAAACAGTCATTGGTCGGTGAGATATCCCTACCATTTGCACAGAAGCTTTACTACAAGGCCAGGCAGCTTAGTTGGGTAGGACTAAGAACAAACAAAGTAGCCCCAGTATCTACAAGGACCCTGGTAATTTCCCATTTTATGATAATTTCAATTTCTCCTAAGGCATTAGTAAGGAGAAGGGGGAATGCCCTCACAGTCCTCAGAGCAGCCCTGTGCTTGTGTCTCTTTGCTTTGACTTTGTAAATGCCATTTCAATTTTCTACACTTCTTTTCGTGGCCTTGCTTTTTACAGCAAAAACAGATTCCTCTCTTCCCTTGTTTAGAAGACCTTGGAGTAGATTTGACTTGACTGCTTAATTGTCCGAGCTGTAAGTTCATGTTTTGGCAGCTTCATCTTTTTCCTGAATAGTTTTGGATAGTCGATCAGCCAGAATAGCTAGTTCGTCAGCATGTATGGTCTACCAGTTTAATTAATGTTGTTTGATCAAAGTTACAAGCTCTTCATCTAGTGTTTCCCAAAATGCCAAATTTACTAAGTGATCAGTTTGATGCTCTTTAAAACTGTCTGGAGACAGACCTGAGTATTGTTTGAAAGTTTTTCAAAACATTTAAAGAAATCAAGCACTGGGGTCATCAGGCTTTCTTTTACATCTCTGGATCTCGGTCCAGTCCATTTTCCAGGGAAGAACCTCAGATATGGCTTGGTGAAGCTGGGGAGGTGATTCCCTGCATTTTTTCCAGTCTGTCTCTCTCTATTTTAGAAAAACTTTTACAGGAGTATGCCAGCGATCCTTATCCAACCATTCTGTTGTCTTGCTCTCTGAAACCAGTAGGTGTATTAATTGGAATAGGTCAGAATAGCCAGGATGGTATGTTCTAACAGTTAAGTCAAATTCCTTTGCAAACCACCCTAGCTGGCGTAGCTCAGTGGATTGAGCTCGGGCTGTGAACCAAAGTGTCGCAGGTTTGATTCCCAGTCAGGGCACATACCTGGGTTTCAGGCCATGACCCCCAGCAAATGCACATTGATGTTTCTCTCTCTCTCTGATGTTTCTCCCTCCCTTTCCTCTCTAAAAATAAATAAATAAAATCTTTAAAAAAATTCCTTTGCAAACCCACTGGGGTCCTGGAGAGTGTCAGGGAAATCTTTAGTTAGATTTCCAAATTCTGTTCTAATCCAAGGAAAATATACAATTGCTGGTTCCCCTCTACCCAAGGCAGGCCTTCCCCTGAAAGGACCTGCTAGAATTCCTGGATTATCTTTCTCTTAATTTCTACTCTCTTTCCCCTAAATCAATGGGGAGTGGTAGTGAAGGAGATAAAGGAGAAAGAAGGAAGAAGGGGGCAGGGAGGCAATTCTGCACAAGGAAGCTCAGAGAGCAAAGGGTACAGTGGGGGAGCTGTAGGAGGGGAAGGACTGGGGTCTTGGTGTTTATTGGTCCCAGGCACCTTCTTTAGTGCAGAAGATCTTACTTACTTCCTGTGGAGAAGATATTTTATCTGAGTCTCTTCTAGAAGTTTCTCATTTCCAGTCAAGATAGGCTTCCCATTCATTCAGTTTAATTTTAGAGCCAGCTTTTTCTAATTGAGGACACAGAAAAATCAATATGGAGGTGTCAGTGTTACAGAACAGAGCCAAGGGGGGTTACATATACTATTACCAGAAGGACCCCCCCCCCACTAGGTTTGCTATGCCTGCCACCAGAGAAAAGACATCTCTCAATGCTAGAGATTTGTGAAAAGGAAAGGAAATATTTATTTAAAGCTATACAAACTTAAAGTAGTGACCCAATGTCTTCATTAAAATATTAAAGTACTTTAGAACACCCACAGGTGCAGTCCTTCCTTCTCCCTCTGCCCTAGTCTACGGTACCATATCTCAGGAATAGAAGTAGAAGTCCGTGATTCAGGCTCCTGGCACCATCAGCTGTGTCACTGCCAGGATCTCCAGTTAATCCCAAGCTATGTGGCACCTTCTCATGGCCAACCAGCAAGAGTCCTTTCACTCCTTTTCTTCCAGGCAAAGTCTCTCCTGCTTCCTAAGCCATGTGGCAAAAGGGAGCACCCCAAAGCCATGTGGTTCCCAATCTCTGCAAAGCTGCGGGGGTGGGGGGGGCACCCTGCCAAAGCCTCATGGTTCTCTCTCTTGCATAGCTGCCGAATCTGGGTTTAAATCCCCATGCCAACCTTCCTCTGCACCCCCATTTCTGACTCCTACAATCAGTTACACCTGCCAGCATTCCTGTATTATTCCAGGTTTACTGGGCTGCCATGGTAAGTCTGGGCAGATGTGGCAGCATGTCGTGGAGTTAGTCCTCTCCAAGCTCTCACACAGGCACTGTAACCAGGGGGAGCTGCCCCCCAGTTACACCTTGGGTGGAAGTCACTTCCATCCCCTGGCTCAAAACATGGCCACAGATATTTAACATATCTATGAAACCAGTTAAAAGTTATAGATATATTAAATGACCATGCCAGAGGTCAGCTGCAAAGCTGTGGCTGTACAAAATAGCTCTGCATGTTCCTGCTCTGTGTGTCCTTTCCCCCAACTTACACTTGTGTGGGGAGGGGGAGGACATCCTATATATCTTTTAATATTTCCTGGACACCTTGAGTTCTGGACCCCATTCCAAATCCCTGTTTGGGGCCCCCCTCTGGGCTGCACCCCATTACAAAAGGTTCCCCACTTTAACCATTTCAAGCTGATATCATTTTTAGTTAAATTTTCCCATTTCTGTAAATACTTGCAAGTTGAGAGTTCACACAAATTGTATATGTACCCTGTAGGATTAGTAATGGGGGGCTGGGATTCTTGCAGTTCATTGACCTTAGATATACAATTTCCATTTTAATTTTAGTCTTTCTTTGCATATCTGCAGAGTCTGGACAAAAGTTCCTAGGATTTGTGTGATGAGACAAAGCATGCTGTCGATGGGCTGAGCTCCACAAGGGACTCACCCCTTGCATGGCATCAACCCTCTGACTTGCCTCAGTTTTTCTCCCTGGCTGTCTCATACAGCTGTGGGTACTCAAAGCACTCAGTGAACAGCCTTTAAGTGTGTCTCCTGGATGAGTCAATTGTTCAATCTCAGTTGAACTAGAATTCCTCTGTGGGACTCTTGCACTTGTGGGGGATGCCCCCTGACACCTCCACAAAGACTCTTAGTTGCCTGAGAACAACTGAAATTTGGGCTGGAGGGAGGAAGCAACCCCTGTCTTTGGAGCTGAATGGGTTCGGCGTGTCATTTCAGCAAGAGGCTTTGTTCAGACTTGCAGTTAAATAATTCCAATTGAAAAGCTGAAATTAAAACCAGTTGCCTGTCTCAACTCCTACACTTTAGTGCCACCTCAAGGATCTTCTAAGAACAGCTCAAATAAAGTCAGACCCTCTTAGAGTTTACCATAAGCAAAGGAAGGTCCTGGATCCAAGAGACAACTCACCCAAGTTTGCTCAATGTGGCACGGGCCCCTTGCTGGATCCTAGCTCTGGGTCCGGGTCTACAGGGTGGTGCTGGGGGAGCTTCCATGGAGTACTGCCACACTGCACCAAGTAAACATCAACATAAGACACATCCAAACCTGTAAAGATATTTTGTGAGTTTATTTGAGCCATACTGATGGAAATTGCCAGGAAGAAAAATCTCAATGGATTGAAGAAATGCTCCAGAAAAATGGAGTTCTGCACCCTGCTTTACACATTACATCAAAAAGGAGGATGTAAGTGAAATCCATTGGTGATAGATTAGGGAGATGGGAAAAAGCAAAGTGTAGAAACTTCTGGAACTGGATGAAAAGTAAAATGTTGGACACACACTTCTTTTACATAGGTGGGTACAGGACAGTTAGCAGCCAACAATTAACTCAACAATAACGAGGGGGTTGTGGTCTTTGCTCTAGTTCAGTATCTGTGCTTTGAGGTGTCTGGGAAAAGAAAATTACTCAGACATCCCAAAGGTATGTTATTGTAGATGCAAAAAGGCAGTGTATAGGCTCAGTTAAGGTAAAAAATCAACTTATGTCAGAGAAGATTCCAGCCTAGCACGTGACTTTCCACCATGACCTGCTTTAAGTTAATGAGTTTTAATTTCAGACTTTTCCATGTGGTTACTGTAGTTCTCTGAGTTAATAAGGCTGCCATACAACCTCCCCTGAGCTTGTCAGGTTAATATGTGGCCCCTTGTCATCCACAGTTTGTTATTTTGATTAAGCCCAATTTATCTACTTTTTTCTTCTGTTGCTTCCACTTTTGTTGTCATATCTAAGAATTTATTGTCAATCATCAGGAAAAAAATTAAGTACTGCAGGAATCAGAAAATACTATAGAAGAAATTAAAAACTAATTAGAAGACTGCGTTTTCACTGTGACATTGAGGAAGTGTGGAAATCCTCACCCTCATCCTCAAGCCAGGAATACTGTGACTCAGCCCCTGTGACACCAAATGGCGGGGCTGAGGGGCGGGTTTCCACACCAGCAACTGCTTCTCCCAATTTCTAGATGAAAACTGGATGACCAATGATTCCACTCAGTTCTGACACTAACTATCTTGAGTTAGTGTCAGACCCCATAGGGTAAGAACTCAATCCCACAAGACTGCCCCTCCCCACTTTAGAAGCCAATCGTGAGTCCAGGCCAACTGTACTTCTGACTGACTATGAGTTGGTGGTTCTCATGACCTTCTCCTTGGATTTGGTAATTTGCTAGAATGGCTTACAGGACTTAGGGAACTGCTTTACATATGATTATGAATCATTACAAAGGATGCCACTCAGGAGAGATGCCTGTGGGTTGGTATAGTTGTTGTGTGGAGAGCTTCCATGCCCTCCTCACCTCAATGTGTTCACCCACCCAGAAGTGCTATAAATCTGTTGTCTAGATGTTTTTATGGAGGTTCCATTACATAAGTATGATTAATTAAATCACTGGCCATTGGTGATTTAACTCATCTCCAGCCCCTTTCCCCTCATTGGATGTTGGGGGTGAGGCTGAAAGTTCCAACCCTCTAATCATATGTTGGTCTTTCTGTTGGCCACCCCCATCCTGAAGCTATCAAGGGTTCCCTGCCTTCAAGAATTAAGCTAAGTTTATTAGCATAAACTTAGGTACGGTTGAAAGGGCCTCATCATGAATAACAAAAGATGTTTCTCTCAGGAAATTACTTGCAAAACTTGAAGTAATTTAGAAGTTCTTGTATTAGGAACTGTGGACATGAATATCACACTATCACCAAGAAAAAAAGCTGAACACACTGAATGTCATCCACTCTTGTTAGATCCATCAGAGATTTGAGGTCACAAGGATGACTACTGCTAGTTGAATTGGACAGACAGGCAGAGCCAGTGCCAGGTAGGAAAACTTAAGCTGCAGTTGATAATTTGCTGAAGGTTTAATGTGGACAAACTTGACAGTTAAGCATTTCAGCGATGTCTTGGCTTAGGTGGGTCCCATACTTCCATGAATTTTATCTTCTGGATCCCATGAGGCTTTCAGAGTGTAGATCAAAGAAAAACCCTTTCACCCTTCCACAGAGGGTAGGGAAAGTTGGACCATTTAAAAAAAATACATCCAGATCATTCTGTGCATTTTAACCAAAGCCTACCCTCAAGGGAAATTATCTTACCAGAGTCTGACTACCTCAGGTTTCATCAGAGCCTAACCTGGGATATACGGGGTCCCATCAGCCTTCCACAAGGAAGAAGCAGCTCCATCTCCTCTACCCTTCATCTCTCATCCTAAGGGATGGGGCAAAACTGAGAAGCATTCAGTAACGGTGTGATGGTAACAGTTCAAGACTGAAACCTACTTACTGGACTATGGAACACTTCCCCTCCCCCACATATTACCATCAAATCAGTAGAGCTCCTGTATAATACCAGGAGATTGCAATGAAATAACTAAATGTCTCAGACCATACTTAAGAAGTTTCAAGGGAAACCCAAAGATAACAGGTAAGACAAAAACAATGAATACCAGAGGAAATTTTAACCTCTGAAATCTACAGCCACAAAAACAATAAACCTAGCCTACCTCTGAGGAAGATAAGCATAAAACTTCTCACTGAAGACCTACTGAGTTCAGTTCCTTTCACCCAGTACATCAATCCTGGCTTTTTATCAAGAATCATAAGGCATGCTGAAAGGCAAAAATGCAGTTTGAAGAGACAAAGCTAGCATCAGAACCAGATTCAGATAGTCAAGAGATTTTAGAATGATCAAATTAGAAATTTCAAGTAACTATGACCAATATGCTAAGGGCTTAATGGAAAAGGAGGACAACATGCAAGAACAGATGGGTAATGTAAAGCAGAGATATAGAATTTCTAAGAAAGAATCAACAGGAATTACAATTAAACATGAATTTTGGCAGGATACAAACATTTGGCCATAGTACTTTCCAAATGAAATGCAAAGAGAAAAAGAATGGAAAAAAAGAGAGAGAGAAACAAAATATCCAGGAACTGTGAGACAATTACGAAAGTTGTAACATACAGATAATGGAAATACCAGGAGAGAAAGGAATAGAAGACATATTTGTAGTAATAATGACTGGGAATTTTCCAAAATAATGATAAACAACAATCCACATATCCAGAAAACTCAATGAACAACAAAGAAGATAAATACCTAAAACTCTACACCTATGCATATTATATTCATGTTGCAGAAAATCTAAGATAAGAGAAAATCTTGAAAGAAATATGGAGAGGGTGAGTGGGGAACTTTACCTACAGAGGAACAAGGAGGAGAATTACATGAAACTTCTCTTCAGAAACCATGCAAGCAAGAAGAGACTGAAGTATTTAAAATATTGAAAGAAAAAAACTATCAACCTTGAAATCTTTTGAGAGATTATCAATCAAAAATTAAAGGGAAATAAAAACTTTCTCAAACAAAAACTAAGAAAATTTGCTTCCAACAGACCCACCTTGCAAGAAATGTTAGAATTTCTTAGGAAAGAAGAAAAATGATATACATACATCAGAAACTTGGATATACATAGGGAAAGAAGGAGTCTTAGAGAAGGAATAAAGGTAAAATACAGCATTTTCTTATTCTTAATTGGTCTAGTGGATAAAAGTTTGTTGAAAATAATAATAGCAACAATGCACTTGATTATTGTAGCTTACAGGTAACTGAAATCACTGACAGCAATGTTATAAGGGGCTGAGAGGGAGGAATTGGGATAGTCAGTTATAAAACACATGTACTATCCACGAAGCAGTACAGTGTTAATTGAAAATAAAAATAGATTAGCTGTAAATGTATGTTGCAAACACTAGGGTAACCAGTAAAAAAGGTTTTTCTTTTGATATTTTTAAAATAAATTTTTAATTTTTCAACTACAGTTGACATACAATATTATACTAGTTTCAGGTATATAACATAGTGATTTGACATTTATATAACTTACAAAGTGATCACCCTGATAAGCCTAGTACCCATGTGATACCACACATAGTTATTACAATATTATTGACTATATTCCCTATGCTGTACTTTATATGCTTCTGATTAATTTTATTACTGGCAATTTGTACAGCTTAACTCCTTCCCTTCACCCATCCCCCTAAACCTCTTCCCATTTGGCAACCATCAAAATATTCTCTGTGTCTATGAATTTGTTTCTCTTATGTTTGTTTATTTTGTTTTTTAGATTTCACATACAGTATAAGTAAAATCACATAGTATTTTCCTTCCTCTGTCTGACTTATTTCACTGAGCATAATACCTTCTGGGTCCATCCATGTTGTCACAATGGTAATATTTCATTCTTTTTTATGGCCAAGCAATATTAAAATTATATATATATGTAACATTCCTACCTTATCTTTTTCAATTTCTACTTTTATTTATAAATATCACAGAAATGAATTCTACTTGGTTCTACAATCTTTAAATCCATCAGCTAAAAACATATTACATATTGTAAACATGACAATACTTAATACAGTATGTATTCTAAAATATTTTCATGTCATAATCACATTTTTATGCCTGAAATTTATACACATTGGAGAATTACTAGCAGTGGCTGCTCAGTTTACAAATGAGGGCTACATTTACATTTAATCATTTCAGAAATGTCTTCAAACTAAAGTTAAAGTTTGTCTTTGGCTCAGCATGTCCTTTTTTTTTTTTTTGTACCCATATTTAAAATGAAGATTGACACAGAAAATATCCTTCTAATTTACAAGATTTTAAAAATCAGTTTAAGATTCTTAGGAAAGTGTTGTGAAAAGTTTTTTTGTAATGCTGCAAAATTAACTTAATGGAAGAAGGGAGTAGAGACAGTCAGTTAAGGGTTCCTCGGGTTGTCAGCCCTGAGTGGGCTACAGTTGCCTCTCCAGGCCTCACTCAAGTCAACCAGCCATTTGCACTTGATAAGAAGAATGAAGTTCAGCAGATGATGCAAAACTCCTTCAGCCCCAAGCACAGAATGTAGACCAGGTGCAAAGACCTGGTGACAGACACGATGGAGGCGGTACTGAGGGTCAAAGCTGTAACTGCGCCTGCTGCCTTGCCAAGTAATAGCACTGGTACATAAAAGATAAGTCCAAAGAAACTGTTTGACTGGTTGAATACACTAGCCCTTCCAAAAATGGAACCCAAAAGACCAAATCCTCGATCCCAGCTGGAGGCAAAGTCATGGGGGGTCTGGTGTTCAGAGTCCTGCTCTTTCCTGGTTCCATGTAGTAGGTGTAGATGGAGAGGGAGATGTGGGCATCCTGCACACGGCCACCTACCCATCCTTCACTTCTAGCAGGGCGGCCACCGCCATCTTCTATTCTCACCCCACTTCCGCTCCTCCTGGTCCTCCTGGGAAAACACTTTCAGTTTTCCTCCTTGGGCATGATGTTGACTGTAGGTTTGTCATATATGGCCTATATTATGTTGAGGTATGTTCCCTCTATTCCCACTTTGCTGAAAATTCTTATAAATGGGTGCTGGATTTTGTCAAAGGCTTTTCTGTGTCTATTGATATAATTATATGATCGTTATCCTTCATTGTTTATGTGTGTCACGTGAATTGATTTGTAGATCTTGACTGATCTTGCATCCCAGGAATGAATCCCACTTGATCATGGTGTATGATCTTTTTAATGTATTGCTGAATTTGGTTTGCTAATATTTAGATGAGAATTTTTGCATCTAAGTTTATCAGAGATATTGCCCAATATACACATATTTGTAACGTCTTTGTCTGGTTTTGAAATCAGGGTAATGCTGGCCTCATAAAATGAGCTTGGGAGTCTTCCCTCCTCTTGAATTTTTTGGGAATAATTTCAGAATAGATGTTCATTCTTCTTTGAAGTTTTGGTAAAACTCACATAGGAAGGGATCCAGTCCAGGACTTTTGTTTGTTAGATATTTTTGGATTACTGATTCAATTTTGTTAGTAGTCTGTTCAGATTTTCTGTTTCTTCTTGATTTAGTTTTGGAAGATTGTATGTTTCCAGGAATTTATTCATTTCTTGTCTTTGTCCAATTTGTTGGCATATAATTGTTAGTGTTTTCTTACATTTTTTTTTTATTTCTGTGGTGTCAGTTGTTAGCTTTTTTCTTTTCATTTCTGATTTCATTAACCTGCGTCCTCTCTTTTTTTTTCTTGATGAGTATTGTTAAAGATTTCACAATCTTGTTTATCTTTTCAAAGAACTATCTCTAAGTTTCATTGGTGTTTTCCATTGTTTATTTTAGACTCTATTCTACTTATTTCTGCTCTGATCTTTATTATTGCCTTCCTTCTACTCACTTTGGGCTTTTTCTTTTTTACATATATATTTTCTGATTTATTTCATTCACTGAAATATTTTCCACTCATACACTCTGTGGGTTTTGGTTTTTTTTTCTTTTTTTCTTTTATTTAATTCTTGTTCAAGTACAGTTTTCTGTCTTTAACTCCCATCCCAGCCAACCCACCCCAGCCCTCCCACCTCCCTCCCACTTTCACCCACCCCTAGTTTTTGTCCATGTGTTCTTTATACTTGTTCCTGTAAACCCTTCCCCTTTCCCCCTGAAATTCCCTCTCCTCTAGTCATTATCCACCTGTTCCCTATTTCAATGTCTTTGGTTTTATTTTGCTTGTTTGTTTGTTTTGTTGTTTAGGTTCCTGTTAAAGGTGAGATCATATGGTATTTGTTTTTACCACCTGGCTTATTTTGCTTAGCATAATGCTTTCCAGTTTCATCCATGCTGTTGCAAAGGGTAGAAGCTCCTTCTTTCTCTATGCAGCATAGAATTCCATTGTGTAAATGTACCATAGTTTTTTGATCCATTCATTTACTGATGGACACCTAGGTTGCTTCCAACACTTGGCTATTGTAAATTGTGGTGCTATGAACATTGGGGTGCATAGGTTCTTTTGGATTGGTGTTTCAGGATTCTTAGGATATTCCTAGCAGTGGAATTGCTGGGTCAAAAGGCAGATCCATTTTTAGTTTTCTGAGAAAATTCCATACTGTTTTCCATAGTGGTTGTACCAGTCTGCAATCCAACCAACAGTGCACTAGGGTTCCCTTTTCTCCATAACTTCTCCAACACTTGTTTGTTGCTTTATTTATAATGGCCATTCTAACTGGTGTGAAGTGATATCTCATTATGGTTTTAATTTGCATCTCTCTGATAGCTAGTGATACTGAGCATCTTTTCATGTGTCTCTGGATCCTCTGTGTGTCCTCCTTGGAGAAGTGTCTGCTCAAGTCCTTTGCCCATTTTTTAATTGGGTTGCTTGTCTTCTTAGAGTGGAGTCATGTAAAAAATATATTTTTTTTATACATTTTGGAGATTAAACCTTTGTCTGAGGTATCATTAGCAAATATGTCGTCCCATATGGTTGTTTCTCTTTTTATTTTAATACTATTTTCTTTAGCTGTGCAGAAGCTTTTTATTTTGATGAGATCCCATTTGTTTATTCTTTCCTTTATGTCCCTTGCTCTAGGGGACATATCAGTAAAACCACTGCTGTGTGAAATATCTCAGATTTTCCTGCCTATGTTCTCTTCTAGGACTTTAATGGTGTCATGGCTTATATTTAAATCTTTTATCCATCTTGAATTTATTTTTGTGTATGGTATAAGTTGGGACTCGAGTTTCATTTTTTTTCTATGTAGCTGTCCAGTTCTCCCTACACCATTTGTTGAAGAGGCTATTTTTACTCTATTTTATATTGCTGCCCCCTTTGTCAAATATTAATTGACCATAGAGACTTGGGTTGATTTCTGGGCTCTCTGTTCTGTTCCATTGGTCCATGTGCCTGCTCTTATGCCAGTACCAGGCTGTTTTGATTACTGAGGCCTTGTAATACAGTCTGGTATCAGGTATTGTGATTCCTTTTACTTTGCTCTTCTTTCTAAAAATTGCAGCAGCTATTTGGTGTCATTTATGGTTCCACATAAATTCTTGAAGTGTTTGTTCTATGTCTGTGAAATATGCCATTGGTACTTTATAGGCATTGCATTGAATTTATAAATTGCTTTGGGTAGTATGGACATTTTGATGATATTAATTCTTCTGATCCATGAACATGGTATATGTTTCCATTTGTTTGTGTCTTCCTTGATTTCTTTCTTCAGTGTTGTGTAGTTTTCTGAATACAGGTGTTTTACCTCCTTGGTTAGGATTATTCCTAGGTATTTTATTTTTCTTTTTGCTGTATAAAATGGGATTTTTTTCTTGATTTCTGCTTCTGCTGTTTCATTGTTGGTATACAAAAGTGCTTTTGATTTCTGAATATTGCCTTTATATCCCACTGCTTGGCCAAATTCATTTATTAAGTCAAGCTGTTTTTTGGCTGACTCTATAGGATTTTTTATGTATACTATCATATCATTTGCAAACAATGACAGTTTTTGTTTCCTCCTTTCCTATTTGGATGCCTTTTATTTCCTTTTCTTGTCTGATCGCTGTGGCTAAAACTTCCAATACTATGTTGAATAGAAGTGGTGAAAGTGGACAACCTTGTTTTGTTCCTGATCTTAGTGGAAAAGATTTTAGTTTTTGCCCATTGAGTATGATATTGGCTGTAGGTCTTTCATATATGGCCTTTATTATGTTGAGGAATGCTCCCTCTATTCCCACTTTGCTGAGTGTTTTTATCATAAATGGGTGCTGTACCTTATCAAATGCTTTTTCTGAATCTATTGATATGATCATGTGATTTTTGTCTTTGCTTTTGTTTATGTGATGTATTACATTTACTGATTTGCAAATATTGTACCATCCTTGCATCCCTGGGATGAATCCCACTTGGTCACAGTGTATGATCTTTTTAATGTATTGTTGGATGCAGTTTGCCAATATTTTGTTGAGGATTTTAGCATCTATGTTCATCAGCGATATTGGCCTGCAGTTTTCTTTCTTTGTTGTGTTTTTATCTGGTTTTGGGATTAGGATGATGCTGGCTTCATAGAAAAAGTTTGGGAAACTTCCTTCATTTTGGATTTTTTGGAATAGTCTGTGAAGGATAGGAGTTAGCTCTTCCTTAAATGCTTTGTAGAATTCTGAGAAACCATCCAGTCAAAGGCTTTTGTATGTCGGGAGTTTTTTGATTACTGCTTCAATTTCATCTGCTGTTATTGGCCTGTTCAGGCTTTCTGCTTCTTTTTCATTGAGTTTTGGAAGATTATATTTTTCTAGAAATTTGTCCATTTCACCTAGGTTTTCAAATTTCTTGGCATATAGTTCTTCTTTGTAATTTCTTATAATTCTTTGTATTTCTGTGGTATCAGTTGTAATCTCTCCTCTTTCATTTCTGATCGTGTTTATTTGGGTCCTCTCTCTTCTTATCTTGATGAGCCTGCTTAAAGGCTTGTTGATTTTGTTTATCTTTTCAAAGAACCAACTCCTAGATTCATTGATCTTTAGAATTGTGTTTTTAGTCTCTATGTCATTTAATTCTGCTCTGATCTTGGTTATTTCCTTCCTTCTACTTGCTCTGGGCTGCCTTTTTTGTTGTTCCTCGAGTTCTTGTAGGCGTAGAGTTAGGTTGTTTGTTTGAAAGGTTTCTATCTTTTTTAGGTAGGCCAGTATCGCTATGAACTTCCCTCTGAGGACTATCTTCGCTGTGCCCCATAAGTTTTGTGTTTTTGTGAGTTCATTTTCATTTGTTTCCAGAAACTTTTTGACTTCTTCCCTAATTTCATTCTTGACCCACTCATTGTTTAATACCATGCTATTCAGTCTCCATGATTTTGAGTATTTTGGGTTTTCTTTTTCCCCTTGGGGTTGGTTTCTAGTTTCAGTCCCTTGTGGTCAGAGAAAAATGCTTGATATGATTTCAGTTTTCTTGAATTTGTTGAGGTTTGTTTTGTGTCCTATCATGTGGTCTATCTTTGAAAATGTTCCATGTGCATTTGAAAAGAATGTGTATTCAGCTTCTTTGGGATGAATGGCTCATATATATCAGTTAAGTCCATTTCATCTAGGGCATTAATCAATGCCACAATATCTTTTGTGATATTTTGTTTGGCATGTCTGTCTGTATTTGACAGTGGGGTGTTAAAATCTCCTATTATAATTGTGTTGCTGTCAATATCTTTCTTGGAGTCCTCTAAGATTTTCTTTATGTATTTGGGTACTCCTATGTTGGGTGCATATATATTTACAATGTTTATGTCCTCTTGGTAGATTCTTCCTTTGAATATTATGAACTGACCTTCTGGATCTCTCTCTATGGCCTTTTTTTATTAAGTCTATTTTGTCTGATATGAGTATTGCTACCCCAGTTTTTTTTTCCTCTCCATTTGCTTGGAATATTTTTTTCCAGCCCTTCACTTTCAGTCTGTGTAGGTCTTTTGTCCTGAGGTGGGTCTCTTGTAGGCAGCATATGTGTGGATCATGCTTTCTTATCCATTCCACTATTCTATGTCTTTTGATTGGAGCATTTAATCCATCTATGTTTAAGGTTATTATTGATAGGTAGTTATTCATTGCCATTTCCGTACCTGTGTTCTTCTCTCTCTCTCTTTTTTCCTTCCTTTCCTTAAAGCAGTCCCTTTAGCATCTCTTGCAGAGCTGGTTTGGTGGAGGTGTATTTTTTAGACTTCTTTTATCCAAGAAGCTCCTTATTTGGCCTTCTATCTTGATTGAGAGCCTTGCTGGGTAAAGTAGCCTTGGTTGCCAGCCTCTGGTTCTCATTACTTGGAATATTTCTTGCCATTCACTTCTGGCTTGGAGCATTTCCATTGAGAAGTCAACTGCTAACCTTATCAGGGTTCCCTTGTATGTTACAGCCTGTTTCTCCCTTGCTGCCTTTAAGATTCTCTCTTTGTCTTAGAATTTTGCCATTTTAATTATGATGTGTCTTGACGTGAGCCTCTTTGGGTTTCTCTTGATTGGGACTCTGTGTTCCCTGGATTTGTGTGACTTTTTCTCTCATCAAATTAGGGAAGTTTTCCATCATTACTTTTTCAAATAGGTTTTCTATCCCTTGCTCTTCTTCTTCTCCTTTTGGTATCCCTATTATATGGATATTATTATGTTTCATATTGTCTTGCATTTCTCTTAATCCCTCTTCATTCTTCCTGAGCTTCTTTTCCTTTTCTTGCTCTTTCTGGGTGTATTTTTTCTACTTTGTCCTCCAGCTCACTGATCTGATCTTCTGCTTCATCAATCTTGCTTTTGACTCCTTCTACTGTGTTCTTCAGTTCAGAAATTGTATTCTTCATTTTCTCTTGGCCCTTGTTGATAGTTTCTATTTCCTTTTTCATGTTGATATAGTTTGCAGTGAGTTCATTGTAGTTCCCTTGTAGTTTCTGGTAATTCAGTGTGAGCTCATTGAGCTTCCTGATAACCATTGCTTTGAACTCAATATCTGATAGTTGAGTTGCCTCTATTTCATTTAGCATTCTTTCTGAGGCTTCCTTCTTTCCTTTCATTTTGGGATTGTTTCTTTGTCTTCCCATTGTTTGTCTCCCCATTGCTAATAATAATCTTGTTAGCCTCAGCTTCTTAAATTGATCTGTTCTGGCTCCCTGGGTTTATGGTGTAAACTTCTGTGGTAGAATACCTGTGAGATTCAGTGGTTCAGTCTCCTTGATCTCCCGAGCTCACTGATCTTGGGCTATCATTTAAGCTGGTTCTGTGTTTGTTTTTGGGTTTTGATTGTTGTTGGGTCTTTCTTTGGTGGGTCCTTCCCACCAGCTGGTTAACTAAGGGTCACTCTGTCCACCATCTCTTGCATTTTGTTGTGCTATGAGGGCAGGTTGTGTTGAAGTTGTTTCTTCTGTGTGTACAAGGTTTTGAGGATTCTCTCTTCTCTTGTTCAGTTGTTTGTTCTGGATAATTTCTCCATTATTTAGTTGTATTTCCACATAGGTTCTAGATTGAGGTTAGTGTGGCTTGCACTCCTTTCTTCACCTTCTTCTGTTGTTCTCTGTTGGTGGTTCCTTTTTTGTTGGGTTTCCTCTTCCAGTGGGTATCCTGGTGTTCACAGCTTCCACCTGCTCTTTTTTTGTGATCAGTTGTAGGGGGAAGGCAAAATGGTTTAAGACAGAAAGAGAGTATTCTATGATATTTACAGTAGCAGCTGGTAGAGAAGAGATAGGAGATCCTTTTCCTATGTATAGTGTTAACCATGATCTTCCACCCAACTAGCCACTTTTTTAAAAGGATGGAGAGAAGATAAGACTCTTGTTGGGGAACTAAGGGTTGTGAGTTGGATATAGAAGGCAGTGAGGTTGTGGGAAGTCAGATTCTAAGGTAAGGTAAGGTAAGGGTAAAGGATCATGTCGGGAGCTGACCAACGGCCGAACCTTGACACAGTTGGAACGGGTGAGACGCATCTGCACAGCAGAGGCAACTGTGGCCAGATCTCCTGTCTATCTCTTCCTATATGCCTGTCTCTGCTAGCAATAGGTGGTGGGATTTTCAGATACCTGTGTGTTATAACAAAAAATGTGCACGATGCCTCTGATTCTGTGTGAAATGACTTGCTGACCACAAAATAGAGACCCCTAACAACCCTAATGCTACCTATTTCCCTCACCTGGGAAGTTAAGGACACAATTAAACTATGGGAAGACCAACTGCCAGAGCGCTGAAGGAAACTGTTGCTAGGAATGTTTCTTAAGAAGTCACCACTTAAAAGCTTAAGATTTAGTAGAGCCACTACCCTTCCCATACTCTGGACAGGAGTGTAAAGAAGCAAGGAGTTCTAGTTGGAAATAATAATTTCAATACATAGAAATGAATACAAAACATGCCCCCCCAAGATACATAAATTTAAAAACCTAGGCAAAAAAAACAGTTACCTAACCAAGACAAACTTAACCTCAACGGACAATAGTTGATTTCTATATACCTATAAATCACTCCTTGCACCCTTTTAATTTAGACCAATCCCTAGAATCTTAATAGATACCTAGTTACTAATTGGCACCTGAAAATTTGTGCCCATATAACTTCATTGGCTATCTGATTAACAACCCTCTTGGTCAAAATAACCTTTGTTTAATATGGTTGATCTGTGGGACCTCCTGTACTTTTCAGTTATTTCTTTGTTTAACATGATTGATCTGTAAAACCTTCTGTTTTTCTAAATTATTTCTATGGTAACGGTTTCTGTTTTAATAATCACACTATGCATTGAATGTTGTATAACCTCCCCTATAAAAATAAAAATTGATTCTTCTCGGTGAGTCAGTCAGGCCCAAAAAGCCTAGCTGTCCTCCGGTACCCCACAGGGTGTCTCACTTCATTTGCTTCACCTTAGCTGTGCATCCTTCAGGGACCCTAAGACCCCACCAAGGCTGTGCCCGACAGGATAGTAAATAGGTGTAGTGTGTGAGAGAATAGAATTAACCACTACAGCAGTAGAGTTCAGGGAACTGCTAAGATCTGGGAGGGATTTTGTATAGTATTTACAATTGTATGGAACAGCTATTATTTATAATAATATTAGAGCAACAATCATAAGACAGAATCTATATGATCTGGATAACAAGAGAAGGGAGTATAGGACCTTGAGTAGTGTGCTAATGGAACACAAGTGAAGTGGACAGTAAATTAGCAATACACTATGAAAGAGAGAACAGGGGAAACCTGTCAAATGATACAATATAACAAGCCAAGCAAAGAAGACTAAACAGAAAGAAGAGGAATACAAAAATACTATTAAAATAAAAGATGTAAGAATAATGAAAAAAATTATATAAACATGCAATAACCTGCAGGTTCTCTGTAATAGCAAAGTGAAATTTGTTGCACTGTCTCAGCTGTTGGGATGCTCCTTCCTTGGGTCCAACTCTGGTCTTTTCACAGTTCCAGGTTTTTTCTTCTCACTTGTGGGTATTTTTTTTTAAAAAGAGAGAAGCAGAAGAAGGAAGGAAGAAGAGATAAAATTGGAAAGAAAGGAAGAAGGAATAAAACAAGAAAGAAGGAGAGAGAGGAAAAAGGAATTGAGAGATAAAAAATAATAATAAATTACATTTTTTTAAAAAAAGCCTCTTGGTGGTTTTAAACTGGCCACACCAGTTTTTCTGCTCTTGCTGGCTGTAGTAGGCTGAGGGGCTTCTCTCCCTTCCCAGTCAGCTCTCAGTCAGCCTCATGTGCACTCTCCCCAGAGCTAGCCTGGCGCCTCTCTGGGGTGTCTTGGGTGTGGGATCCAGGCCTTCCTCAGAGCTCACTTCCCCCGGGTTACCACTGTGAGCTGGGGCCTTCCACAGAGCACTCTCTCCCTGGGTCGCGGATACCCACGCTCGCTCGGCCAGGCCACCTCCTGGCCTTTAGGTTAGGGTGCACACCGTTCCCAGTGCTATGGGGGCACGCAGAACTTCCCAGGCTGCAGGACTTCAGAGGCCGCAGGACTTCCGGGGCTTCATCCAAAGCGCTGTCCGGCTGGGTGGGGAGGAAGCCTGAGCGATTGCTGCAGGAGAGTTCCCCAGATAGTGTCTCTTTTTTTTCTGTTTCTTTTTGAGAAATTCCTGCTACTCAAGCCTGCTGCTCCGTACAGTCGCCTGGCCTCTTGCACAACCCAATTCTCCAGCCAGACCTGGTACTCTCAGGGTCAGGGCCCCTCACAGCACAACTCTCAACTCTCCCCAACCGATGTCCAGAGACTCAGTGGGTGCTCACAGCCCCTGTGTGTTTGCCACTTAGTTCTTATTCCCCTCTCTGTGACTTTAAGCAACCAGGTCTCTCCTGGTGCTGCTCAGACCTTGTTTGGCTGGGGAGGGAGCAGTTGACCTAGCTCTCTCCCAAGGACCCCATGGCAGACCCAGTGATTGCAGGACCTGGGGCTGCCATTGCCCTGGTCCCCACGCTGGTCCCTGGGCCCTTATTGCCCTGAAGCATTCTCCTTACCGTCTGGTTTTCAGTGTTCACTACAATTTTTGATCTCCTATTTTCATATATGCTGGGGTACTGTTGGCTGTTTGCTCTGTTCCTCCATAGACTGGCTAGGTTTTTCTCCCGTGTGTAGGGAGAAGGGGAATCTGCTCCCTACTACCTCAGCGCCATCTTCCTCCTGTCTCTCACTTTGGGCTTTGTTTGCTATTCTTTTTCTTGTTCCTTTAGGTGTAAGTTTATATTATCTGAGATTTTTCTTGTTTCTTGAGGTTGGTGTGTACTATGAGTTTCCTTCTTAGGACTGTTTTCACTATGTCCCATAGATTTGTCATTGTGTTTTTATTTTCGTCTGTTTAAAGGTATTTTTTAAATTATTTTCTTGATCTCTTTGTTAACCCATTCATTGTTAGTAACATGTTAGTTAGCCTCCGTGTGTTTGTGTGTTTTTCAGTTTTTTCCTGTGACTGATTTCTAGTTTCATAGCATTTTGGTCAGAGAAGATGCTTGATATGATTCCCATCCTCTTAAATTTATTGAGACTTGTTTTGTGACCTAACAAGTAGTCTGCCCTGGAACATGTTCCATATGCACTTGAAAAGTATGTGTATCTGCTGCTTTGCAGTGAAATGCTCTAAAAATGTCAATTAAATCCATCTGGTCAAATGTGTCATTTAAGGTCACTGTTTCCTGGCTGACTTTTTCTTGTCTAGAAGATCTATTCACTGATGAAAATGGGGTTTTAAAGTCATCTCTTAAGTAGATTGTATTACTGTCAGTCTCTCCTTTTATGTCCATCAAGATTTGTTTTATACATTTAGGTGTTCCTATGTTGGGTGCATAAGTGTTTAGAAGGTTATATCCTCTTGTTGGATTGATCCCTTTATAAATATAAAATGTCCTTTTTTGTATCTTATGATAACCTTTGTTTCAAGTCTATTTTATTTCATATAAGTATTGCTATTCCTGCTTTTTTAATTTGCATTTTCATGAAATATCATTTTTCATCCCTTTACTTTCAGTCTGTGCCTGTCTTTCAATCTGAGGTAGGTCTCTTGTAGACAGCATATGTATAGGACTTGTTTACTTATCAATTCTGCTGCCCAATGTCTTTTGATTGTAGTATTTAACCCATTTACATTTAAGTGATTAGTTATAGGTATGTAGTTATTGCCGTATTATTATTCATACTTTTTATTTTTTAATTATTCTTCTTAAAGAAGTCCCTTTAACATCTTTTTAAGTATATTTTATTGATTATGCTATTACAGTTGTCCCAATATCCTCCTCCTTTGCCCCCCTCCATCTGGTTCCCCCTTCCCTCCAGAGATTCCCCCACCTTAGTTCATGTCCATGGGTTGTGCATGTAAGTTCTTCGGCTTCTCCATTTCCTATACTACTCTTAACCTCCCCCTGTCTGTTTTGTACCTACCAATTATGCTTTTAAATCCCCATGCCTTTTTCCCCATTCTCCCCCTCCCCACTCCCAGCTGATAACCCTCCAAACAATCTCCTTATCTATGATTCTATTCATGTTCTGCTTGTTTACTTAGTTTGTTTTTGTTTTGTTTTGTTTTTTTACATTCAGTTGTTGATGGTTGTAAGTTTGTTGTCATTTTAATGTTTATAGTTTTGATATTCTTCTTTTCCCTAAATGAGTTCTTTTAACATTTAATATAATAAGGGCTTGATAATGATGACCTCCTTTAGCTTTACCTTATCTGGGAAGCACTTTATCTGTCCTTCAATTCTGAATGATAACTTTCCTGGATAGAGTAATCTTGGTTATAGGTCCTTGCTTTTCATCACTTTGTATAGTTCCTGCCATTCTCTTCTTGCCTGCAAAGTTTCTTTTGAGAAATCAACTTATAATCTTATGGGAATTCCTTTATAGTTAACTCTCTGCCTTTCTCTTGCTGCTTTTAAGATTCTATTTTTATCTTTAACTTTTTGTATTTTAATTATGATGTGTCTTGGTGTGGACCTCTTTGGGTCCAACTTGTTTGGGACTCTCTGTGCTTCCTGGTCATGTATGTCTACTTCCTTTGCCAAATGAAGAAAGTTTTCTTTTATTATTATTTCAAATAAGTTTTCGATTTCTTGCTCTTCCTCATCTCCTTCTGGCATCCCCATGATTTACATGTTGGCCATTGAGGAGATATTCCAGTCTTCCTAAACTCTCATCATTTTTATGAATTCTTGTTTCTTTGTTTTGTTCTGGTTGAATGTTTATTTCTTTTATAAGTTCCAAATCATTGATTTGAATCTTGGCTTCCTTCTCTTCACCATTGGATTCCTATGGATTTTTCTTTTATTTTTATTTTTAATTTTAAGTATATTTTATTGATTATTATTACAGTTGTCCCATTTTTTCTTCCCTTTTCCCCCCTCCACCCTGCCCCTCCCTCCCTCCAGCATTAATTCCCCTGAGTTTATGTCCATGTTGTGTACATATAAGTTCTTTGGTTTCTCCATTTCCCATACTATTCTTAACCTCCCCCTGTCTATTTTGTACCTACCAAGTATGCTTAATATTTCCTGTACCTTTTTCCACCATCCTCCCCCAGCTCTTCCCACCGATAACCATCCATGTTATCTCCATTTCTGTAATTCTGTTCCTATTCTAGTTGTTTGCTTTGTTGTTTGTTTGTTTTTAGTTTCAGTTGTTGATTGTTGTGGGTTTGTTGTCATTTTATTGTTCATAGTTTTTGATCTTCTTTTTTTCCTTAGATAAGTCCCTTTAACATTTCATATAATAAGGGCTTGGTGATGATGAACCCCTTTAACTTTGCTTTATCTGGGAAGCAATTTATCTGCCCTTCTATTCTAAATGATAGCTTTGCTGGACAGAGTAGTCTTGGATGTAGGTCCTTGCCTTTCATGACTTTGAATATTTCTTTCCAGTCCCTTCTTGCCTGGAAGGTTTCTTTTGAGAAATCAGCTGAGAGCCTAAGGGCACTCCTTTGTAGGTAACTCTCTCCTTTTCTCTTGCTGCTTTTAAGATTCTCTCCTTATCTTTAATCTTGGGTAATGCAATTATGGTGTGCTTTGGTGTGTTTCTTCTTGGATCCAACTTTCTGTGGACTCTCTGAGTGTCCTAGACTAGCATGCCTAGTTCCTTCACCAGATTAGGGAAGTTATTCTTTATTATTTTTTCAAATAAGGTTTCAATTCCTTGCTCTTCCTCTTCTCCTTCTGGCACCCCTATGATTCGGATGTTGGTGTTAGAATGTTTAAAGTTGTCCCAGGAGTTCCTAAGCCTCTCTTCTTCTTTTTTTTAGATTCTTGTTTCTTCATTCTGTTCTGGTTGGATGTTTATTTCTTCCTTTTGTTCCAGATCATTGATTTGAGTCCCAGTTTCCTTTCCTTCACTGTTGGTTCCCTGTACATTTTTCTTTATATCACTTTGTATAGCCTTCATTTCTTCCTTTATTTTGTGACCATACTCAATCATTTCTGTGAGCATGCTGGTTACCAGTGTTTTGAACTCTGCATCTGATAGGTTAGCCATCTCTTCATTGCTTCGTTCTTTTTCTGGAGTTTTGATCTGGTTTTTCATTTGGACAATATTTCTTTGTCTAGATGCACCTGTTATGTGGTAAAGGGTGGAGCCTTAAGTATTCACCAGGGCAGGGCAATACACTTTGCTGCATTGTGGCACTGTATGTTGGGGAGGGGTCTGAGAGGGAACAATGTCACTTGCTCGGCTCTCAGCCCACTTTCTATCACTTCCCTTGCTTTCCGCAGGCAGATCATGCCTTTTCAGGTGCTGATTCCCAGGTGGGTGGGTGTGTGTACATTCAAAGACCCTGTGAGCCTCTCTAACAGATTCTCTTATAAGGTTGGGAGTTTCTCTGGCCATGGCACCCCTCACAGATTTTTACAGCCAGAGGTTTTGAGGCTTTATTTCCCCACACTGGAATCCTGGGTTGCAAGATTTGTCTCGCTACCCAGTTGTTCCTCCTGGCTTATCTACACACGAATGTAGGACCACCCAGTCTTCCAGCTGCCACCTTGTCTTGCGTCCTCTCTGCCCTGGCTTCTCCCCTCTGCTCCTCCTACCAGTTTGGATGAATGTTTCTTCTTTAACTCCTTGGTTGTTGGGCTTCCATACATTTTTATTTTCTGGCAGTTCTGGTTGTTTTTTTTGTTTTTATTTTTTAAATATATTTTGTTGATTATGCTATTACAGTTGTTCTATTTCCCCCTTCACTCCCCTCCACCCTGCACACCCTCTTCCGCCCACTTGCCCCCCTTTAGGTCATGTCCATGTGTCATACTTATAAGTTCTTCAGCTTCTACATTTCCCATACTATTCTTACCCTCCCCCTGTCTATTTCCTACCTACAATCTATGCTACTTATTCTCTGCACCTTTTCCCCCTCTCTCCTCCTCCCACTCCCCTGTTGCTAACCCTCCATGTGATCTCCATTTCTGTGATTCTCTTCCTGTTCTAGTAGTTTGCTTAGTTTCTTTTGGTTTTGCTTTAGGTGTGGTTGTTAATAATTGTGAGTTTGCTGTCCTGTTTTTTTAATCTTTTCTTAGATAAGTCCCTTTAACATTTCATAAAATAAGGGCTTGGTGATGATGAACTCCTTTAACTTGACCTTATCTGAGAAGCACTTTATCTGCCCTTCCATTCTAAGCTTTGCTGGACAGAGTAGTCTGGGATATAGGTCCTTGTCTTTCATGACTTGGAATACTTCTTTCCAGCCCCTTCTTGCCTATAAGGTCTCTTTTGAGAAATCAGCTGACAGTCTGATGGGAACTCCTTTGTAGGTTACTGTCCCCTTATCTCTTGCTGCTTCTAGGATTCTCTCCTTCATTTTCACCTTGGCTAATGTAATTATGATGTGCCTTGGTGTGTTTCTTCTTAGGGTCCAACTTCTTTGGGACTCTCTGAGCTTCCTGGACTTCCTGGAAGTCTATTTCCTTTGCCAGAATGGGGAAGTTCTCCTTTATTATTTGTTCAAATACATTTTCAACCTGTTGCTCTACCTCTTCCCCTTCTGGTACCCCTATAATTCGGATGTTGGAACATTTAAAGATGTCCTGGAGGTTCCTAAGCTTCTCCTCATTTTTTTTTTAAATTCTTATTTCTCCATTCTTTTTTCTGTTTGGTTGTTTCTTTTTTCCTTCTGGTCCACTCTACTGTTTTGAGTCCCAGTTTCCTTCCCATCACTATTGGTTCCCTGTGCATTTTCCTTCATTTCTTTTATGGTAACCTGCATTTGTTCATCTAATTTGCGACCAAAATCAACCAATTCTGTGAGCTTCCTGATCACCAGTGTTTTGAACTGTAAATCTGATAGTTTAGCTATCTCTTGGTCACTCAAAAGGATGAGTTTTGGAGCACTGATTTGTTCTTCTGTTTGAGCCATCTCTCTCTCTCTCTTTTTTTTTGGGGGGGGGTGGGGGTCTGGTCATTCCTGTTACAGTGAGGGGCAGAGCCCTAGGTGTTCACCAGGGCTGGGCACCCCAGTTGCTAGATTGTGATGTTGTATGTGAGGGCGGGGTCGAGAGGGAACAATGGCGGTAGCTCCGTTGGAGCTGGATGGAGCTCCATAGAGATGGGACCTCAGTCTCTTCCCTAGGATCCTCGGTTGTGCACTCTGCCTTGCTCCACAATCGCCGTCTCACTGGGTCTGCCAGCTGCGGCTTGCATACTCAGGGTCCACCCGCTGCGATCTTGTGTGCCCCAGATGCCTTATGTGCTCCCGGTTGCCTTTTGCGCCCAATTCTCCCTGTTCTCCGTGTTGCACCACAACCCGCACTGGCTGCTTGTCTCTGCCCCTCCTACCAGTCTGGATAAACGGGTCTATTTCCACTTCTTGGCTGTCCCACTTCCATTCAGATAAATTTTCTATCAGTTCTGGGTGTTATTCTGCCTCTAAATTGTTGTTGTTCCAATATTGATTGTGTGTGGAGGTACAGTGTATCCACCTATGCCTCCATCTTGCCAGATGTCCGTGTTTTTTGTTTTTAAATTGGTTGTTATCCTTCTTTTGATTGTGTGAGAAAGCAAAGCCTACCTACCTACACCTCCATCTTGGCCAGAAAAAGTGGAGTAGATCTGGATTTTTCTTTATTTCCCTTAGTAGAGCTTTCATTTCTTCCCTTGTTCTTTTGCCATATTCAATGAGATCTTTGAGCATTCTGACCTCCAGTGTTTTGAAATCTGTGTCTGATAAGTTAGCTTTCTCTGTACCACTTAGTTATTTTTCAGATCTATTCCTTCATTTGGGCCATATTTCTTTGTCTCCTGATTTTGGCAGTCTCCCTGTGTCTGTGTACTAGGTAGAGCCTCTTTGATTCTGTTTTAGCAAACCTATTAAGTCATATGGGGCAGAGCCTTGTGTATACACCAGGGTGGGGCAATGGTGGTTCTATGTGTGGGGCATAGGTCAAAGAGAGGACAATGCCGCTGCTGGCTGACATCTGGGGACTTGGCTGGCCCTCACTCTGTTTCCAGTCATTTCATCCACTTCCCATGTGAGACTGGCACCCAACCATCTGGCTGTCCTGGTTGTGGTTACCAGGGTGGGTGAGTATGCATATGTACTGGCAGTTTCTTCCACTGCCCCAATCCCCACTGGCTTTATAACCAGAAGTTATGTGGTTTTCTTTTTCTTGGTTCTGGAGCCCCAGGCAGTATGGTTGGGCCTGGGGCTGGGCTTGCTTGCTCACAAGGTATCCCTCTAATTTTTACCTGCCACAAGTGAATGTGGGGCTGCCCTGTCTGCTAGCCACTGCCACCTCTCTGCCTCTCTACCCCCAGCTCACCACCACCACACTGAGTCCTCTCCCCTCTGACTCCCAGTCTCTACCCCCTCTACCTTTCTCGATGAATATAGCTTCTCTGAATCCTTGGTTGTCGGACTTCCTTACAGTTCTGGGTGTTTTTCTGGGCAATTTTCTGGCAGTTCTAAGTGTTTTTCCTTTTTAACTTAGTTGTATTCCTTCTTATGGTTGTGCAAGGAAGCAAGGCATATCTACCTATGCCTCCATCTTGGCTGGAAGCACCAAAATTTCTTATAATACTGATTTGGTGATGATTAACTCCTTTAATTTTTTCTAGTCAGGGAAGCTGTTATCTTTCTTTCAATTTTAAATGATAGCCTTGCTATGTAGTGTTGTCTTGGCGGTAGGTCCTTGCTTTCCATCATTTTGAATATATCATCCAAATCCCTTCTGCCCTGCAAATTTTTCATTGATAAATCAACTGACATCTATGGGAGCTCCCTTGTTGGTACTACGTGACTTTCTCTTTGTCTTTGCCCTTTGCCACCTTAACTTTGGTGTGGGCTTCTGTAGGTTCATCTGGTTTGGGACTCTGTGCTTCCTGGACCAGCATGTCTATTTCCTTCACCAGGTTAGGGAAATTTTCAGTCATGATATCTTCAAATAGGTTGTAGATCCCTTGCTCTCTCTTCTCCTTCTAGTATCCCTATGATATGGGTGTTGTACTACACTTGATGTTGTCCCCTATTTTCATTTTTATGGATTCTTTTTTCTTTTTGCTGTCCTCACTGGGTGTTTTCTGCTACCTTGTCTTCCAGATTGCTGGTCAATCTTCTGCTTTATCTAATCTGCTGTTTATTCCTTCCCATGTATTCTCAATTGAGTTATTTTTTCATAATTTTTAAATTTTTTATTCTTCAATTTTTATCCTCAATTTTTTATTCTTCATTTCTTACTGACTTTTTTATGGTTTCTGTGTCCTTTTTTTAGGCTTACTGTCTCTTTGTTGAAGTTCTCATTGAATTCATCTATCATTCTTCCCCTAAGTTTCTTGATCATCCTTATATCCAGTGTTTTGAACTCTGTCTCTGGATTGCTTCCCTTTATTTTGTTTAGTTATTTTCTGAAGTTACTCCTGTTCTTTCATTTGGGGCATGTTGTCTTCTCATTTTGGCTTCCTCCCTCTGTTTGTTTCTATGTTTTAGGTAGTTCTGCTGAGTCTTGGCAGGGTGGCCTTATTTAGCAGGTGTGCTGTGGGGCCCAGTGGCACTGTCCCCCGATCACCCGAGCCTGGTGCTTCAGAAGAATTCCCTGTGTGGGTTGTTGGTGCCCTTCTGTTGTAGTGGACTTTTGATTGCTGTTGGCATGTTAGTGGGTGAGACTGACTCTGAGGTTTACTGGTTGTGAGGATTAGCCACAACTACAGTATATGCACTTCTGTGTGGGAAGTGCATATACTTCAGAGGGAGGCTGACCCCATGCAGTGGGATTCACCTCAAGAAGCTCTGGTGCCTGGTGAGACTACCCTTTCAGCATGCCACTTGTGGAGTAATCAGACAATACACTGTTGTGGTCTGAAGATAGCCACCAGGTATGTTGGTTCTAGAACATGTTGGGAGAGGCTCTGGTACAGGCCAAGGTTAGCTGCTGCTTATGACCAGCCTGGGGCTACCTGGTAGGAGCAAGAGAGATACTGAAATTTTCAGGTGACTTTGTTGGGCCTGGAGGTGTTTGAGAGAGGCTATGCTGCAAACTGAGGCTGGCTGCCACCAGTACCTGGTTGGAGCCACTCTGCAAAAAGCACAGGGCACCCTGCAGCCCACTACCACCTGCCAGTTGTCCATAAGGCTTAACCACTGAAAGAGGCTTGGGTGGTACTTGAATGAAGTGAATTGGGGTCTCAGGGAGTCACCATGGCTGAGTGAGTGGTGTTCACCAAATTAATGCAGATTCAGCTTTGGCACTAATGCCGAGCCTGTGGCCACAAAGAAAAAGACACAGGGCACACCAGATTCCATTGTTGCCTGCCTTGGGCCTATGGACCTTTGAGAGTTTTTTCTTTTTGTTGTAAAAATTTCACTTAATATATTTTAGCACAAAAAATGTTTAAAATATGCTATGGTTAAATGTGCATTGAAGTACATACAACTGTGGGAAACATTTAAAGACAGCTATGGGATGCAAATAAACAAAATAGATTCAAATTTAAAAGTCACTTATGGCCCTGGTTTGTGGCTTGGTTGGTTGGAGCATTGTCCCAAGCACTAAAAGATTGTGGATTTGCACCCCAAGATCAGGCACATGCCTAGGTTGCAGGTTCAGTGCCTGGTTGTGATGCATATGGGAGACAACCAAATGATGTTCCTCCCTCACATCAATGTTTTTCTCTTTCTCTCCCTTCTTCTCTCTCTAGAATCAATAAAAAATATCCTCTAGTGAGGATTTTAAAAATGCAGTTATGTGTAAAACATTAAGAATCTCACTACTGTATTTTCAGGAATAAATTAGAATATAAACTTTCCCTTAAAGTAATAAACTGAAGCTTAAAACAAAATTGAAGCCATCTTATTTTTTAAGATTATTTATTTATTTATTTATTTATTATTTCAGTTCTATTTTATTGATTATGCTATTACATTTGTCCCAATTTTTCGTCCTTTGGAATGGGCCTTTTTGCATCCATCTTGTTTGGGGCTCTCTGTGCTTCCTGGACTGGCATGTCTATTTCCTTCACCAAATTAGGGAAGTTTTCTTTCATTATTTTTTCAAATAGATTTTCAATTTCTTGCTCTTTCTCTTCTTCTTCTGGCAACCCTGATGCAAATGTTGGACCTCTTGAAGTTGTCCCAGAGGCTGCTTACACTATCCTAGGTGGTTTTTTTATTATTCTTTCTTCATTTTGTTGTTCTGATTTTTTGTTGTTGTTGCTTCCTTATGTTCCACATCATTGCTTTGATTCTCAGCTTCATCCACTCTACTGTTGTTTCCTGTAAGTTGTTCTTTATTTCAGTTAGTGTATCCTTCATTTCCAACTGGGTCTTTTTTATGCTGTTGAAGTCCTCAATAAGTTCCTTGAGCATCCTTATAAATGGTGTTTTGAACTCTACATCTGATAGATTGCTTATCTCCATTTTGTTTAGTTCTTTTTCTAGAGTTGTGATCTATTCTTTCATTTGGGCTATGTTTCTTTGTCTCCTCATTTGGGTGGCCTCCCTGTGTCTGTTTCTCTGTATTAGGTAGAGCTACTATAACAACCTGTCCTTGTAGTGTGGCCTGATGTAATAGATGTCCTGTAGGGTCCAATGGCACAGCCTCTCCTATCACCCAAACTGAATACTCAAAGTGCACCTTTTGTGTAGGCTGAGTACACCTTCCTCTTGTAGTTGAGCATTGATTGCTGTTGTCCAGGCCAGTCAACTGCAAGGACTGGATGTGACCACTGACCAACAATCTCTGCAGTCGATGGAGGATCAGCTGTGCAGGGACAGGGTGGTGGTGCTCCAATGTGGTCTGTTGCTGTCTACTCGGCACAGGCTGTGGGATTTCTTAGGTGGTGCAGGCCAAGGTCAGCTCCTACCTGAGTTTTTCCCAGGGTCACCCTGCCTGAGCTACAAAGCTATTGATATGGCTGCTACCTGTGCTGGGTTTGGAGATTCCTAGGCAAAGTCAAGCTGTGGGGATCTAGGCTGGCTGCTGCTAGTGCCAGGCCTGGACCACTTAGCAAGAGGTACAGGAGCTGAGGGATCACTGAGGCTGGCTCTTGCTTGTTTGAGAAGATTTAGGATGTTGTGAAGCATAAGCCAGTACCAGCCACTCATATGGAAAAGCAGCTTGGGTGGTCCTGTAAGTTGGATGTGACAGAGTCTCTAGGGATCTCCAGAGTAGGGCAAATGGTATTAGCCAGGTTGATGGAATCTCAGATATGGCACCTCCCTGCCAGTTCTGTGGCTCTCTGCAGGGGAGAGTTCAGAAAAGAGACAATAACCACTGCCCAAATCTCTGTCTGGCAGAAAGCTATCCCCCAGCTCTAGCTTTGATACCAAACACTTCAGTTCCTTCCTGTGTGCAACTGGTGCCTTTCAAGCTGCTAACTTACTGCTGGAGATCAGAGGGAGTGAGTCTGAGTAAGTCTACATGTGGGTTCCTTAAGAGGAACTTCTTAGTACTCTAGAAGTTTCTTCCACTGACTCAATCCCTACCAGTTTTTGAAGCCAGAAGTTGTAGAAACTTATCTTCCTGCCACTGGAACCCTTGGATGGGCTGCTTGGATGGGGCTGAGACTCCTCATTCCCCAGATATCCCTCCCAAATTTTTATCCACCACATGTGGATGTGGGACCAGCCCATTCCACATCTCTGCCCCTCCTATCAGTCTGGATGAAAGTGGTTCTTTAATTTTGTAGTTGTAAGACTTTCATTCAACTCAATTTCTGATGGTGGATGTCATTTTGTATTTTAGTTGTAATCTTGATGTGATTGTGCAAGGAGGCGAGCTATGTTTACCTGTGCTGCCATCTTGACTGGAAGTCCCTATTTATTCATTTTTAGAGAGAGGGGAAGGGAAAGAGAAAGTCAGGGAGAGAAACATCGATCAGTTGCCTCTCGCAGGCACCCTGACTGGTACTAAATCTGCAAACAAGCTGTGTGCCTTGACCAGGAATCAAACCTGTGGCCTTTCACTTCATGGTGTTACAGAACAAACAAGGGGGGGCTTGGGATGATATACTATTATTGAAAGAAGGCCCCGGGTCTGTTGTATCCGCCACCCGAGGAAAGACGTCTCTCAATGCCAGAGATTCATGAAAAGGAAAGGAAATGTTTATTTAATGCTATACAAACTTCAAGTAGTGACCTAATGTCTTTATCAAAAATCCTAAAGTCCCTAAAAACACCCACAAACAGACACAGCCTTTCCTTCCTTCCCCCTTTGCCCAATCCAGAGTACCGTACCTCAGGAAAGGAAATAGAAGTCCATGGCTCAGGCAGTCCTCTGGTTCTTCCCAGTTAGTACTCCATCTCGACTGGGAGACCTCCCTGGGTTCCCGGCACCCTCAGCTGAGTCGCCGGGATCTCTGCTAAAACCAGGTGGTGGTTCCCCCTTCTAAAGCTGTGGAGGGGGAGTCCCACTCTGGCAAAGGCACGTGGTCCTCTCTCCCAGGGACATGGGAAGGGAGAGTCCCCACTCTGTCAAGGCTGTGTGGTTCTCTCCCAACGGCTGCTGTGTCTGGGTTTAAATCCCTGTGCCAATCTTCTTCTGCAGCCCCATTTCCGACTCCTCCTACACTTGGGCACACTTGCCCTCAATCTGCTTTCTTCTCCAGCTTTTCTGGTTGCCATCATGGATATGGGCAGGTGTCACCCCATGTCATAGAGCCAATCTTCTCCCAGCTCCCACGCAGGCACTGTAACTCAGGGGACCTGCCCCCCAGTCTCATCTTGGGGGGAGATCCCTTTCCATCCCCCTGGCCTTGAGCCTGGCCATAGCTATTTAGCATATTTAAGCAACCAGCCAAAGGCTATAGGTATGTTAAATGACCATGCCATGGATTAGCTGCAAAGCTGCCCTGCATGCTCTTGCTCTGTGTGCCCCTTCCCCCAACTCACACCTGTGGGGGAAGGGGTGAAGACACCTTAAAATCTCCTGGACACCTTGAGTTCTGGACCCCATTTCAAATGCCTATTTGGGATCCCCCCTCTTGGCTGCACCCTGTAACAATGGACTGATGCCCAACCAACTGAGCCACACTGGTCAGGGCAGAGCCATCTTGTAAGATACATAAAATCTAATGCTCGTTAAGGTAACAAAAACTGAAATGTCAAGAGCACTCCAACAGCCTCGTAGTAGCAACTCATTTTATAAAGCAGTATGTATTCAGGTGTTTACCCATCCAACAATTTTCCCCCTTTACTGTAAATTATTTTACAATATTCATTAAAGCCTCCAAGTCTAAGAACTGACCTTAAAAAAGCTAGTTAAAAACAAAGCATTCTTCTCCACAGGACAATTAAATAAAAATAATACCATAGCTACAATCCATAAGTTATTTGTAAATTCTAAATTGCAGTTAAGTGCTTAAGAATAATCTAGGTAAAGGGGACATTAAATGGACTAAATTATCATCAATAGCCATGACAGCTTAGTCCAAATCTTGCTTATGATGGCAACATAAAAAACATCCAAACCTATAAGAATTTTTATTAGTTTATTTGAGCCAAACTGATGACAATTCCCAGGAAGAGAAACCTCAATGGATTGAGAAAATGCTATGGAAAATGGTAGTCTCACACCTTATTTTATACATTACAGTCAAAAGAGGAAGTATAAGTGGGTTACATGAAATTCATTGGTGATAGATTAGGGAGGCAGGAAGAAGCAAAGCAGGAAAACCTCTGGGATTGAATAAATAGCAAAATGACAGTAACACACTTCTTTTACACAGGTAGGTACAGGATAATTAACAGTCAACAATTAACATGATAAAAATAAGAATGAGGGAATTTGTAGCCTCCCTCTGGTCAGGTGTCTGTGTTTTAAGGAGTCTGGAAAAAGGAAATTTAACATGCCAAAGGTATGTTATCATAGATGCAAAAAGATAACAGACAGGCTTAATTAAAGTAAAGACTGATCTTTTTCAGGGAAGATACTGGCCCAGGACATGACTACCCACCACGATTTGCTTTTAGTTGGAAAGTTTTTAACTTCAGACCTTCCCACATGGCTACCTTAGGTCTCTGAGTTTGTAAAGCCACCAGGCAGGCGAACCCACCAGCTTCCCAGCAGCTAAGGGAAAGGCAGGCTTTCCCTGAGCTGGCCAGGCTTAGCACATGACCCCTTTTCCTCTACAATGAAAACTGACAAAATAAACACTTCCAAATTTACACTGAAATATCCTTTCCAAAACCTATCTCCTTTAACTAAGTGCAGCACATTCAATTCAAGGTATTGCTTCAGAAGTGCTGCCTTTCAGGTGCTGTGTCACCCTCTCAGCACTTGACAGGCTGAAAGGAATGTCCCAGCACAGCACGGATAAATGCGTGTTTAAAACCAAACTCATCTGTTTCCATAGCCATTATAATTATTATTAAGAAGAAATGAAAAACTTTGTTTTCCCCCTGCACCTCTCCCTTCCCATCCCCACCCCCAACTCTGTCTCTCTCTCGGTGTCTATGTAAAGATTTATCTCTTTGGATTGTTTTTACACATTAAAAACGGAGTATTTTTCAAGTCACAGCAGCCCATAGAGAACAAAAGGGATATAGAAACTAAAACAAGGCTTGCAGTTTCCAGCTATGCATTCCTGTGTTATTGGGTAGAGAGAGACTGCAAAAATTAATTAACCAAACAAAAAAGTTATTTCCTTCTGACAAAACTTAATGATAATTAACTAGCAGCAAGCAATTTTAGTGCATTCACACTGTCTGCCACAAGTCACATCCTGAGAGCAGTCGTGTAGGGAAAAGGGGAACACAGAATGAGCGATTGATTCCACTGATAAAAAGTGAAAAAGTGAAGACAGGACTTAACTAGTACAAAATTTCCACTTTCAAGTTCAAACACAGTTAGGTTTTTATGATTCCATTTTTAATAAGAATTTAAAAAAAACGAGGAAAAGCTTAAGAGCATCCAGGACACCTTTAAACGTTCCAACATCCAAATTATAGGGGTACCAGAATAGGAAGGGGAAAAGCAACAAATTGAGCACGTATTTGAACAAATAATAAAGGAGAACTTCCCCATTCTGGCAAAGGGAACAGTCTTCCAAGAAATCCAAGAAGCTCAGAGAGCCCCAAGAAGTTGGACCCAAGAAGAAACACACCAAGGCACATCATAATTACATTAGCCAAGGTGAAAATGAAGGAGAGAATCCTAGAAGCAGCAAGAGATAAGGGGACAGTAACCTACAAAGGAGTTCCCATCAGACTGTCAGCTGATTTCTCAAAAGAGACCTTATAGGCAAGAAGGGGCTGGAAAGAAAGTATTCCAAGTCATGAAAGACAAGGACCTATATCCCAGACTACTCTGTCCAGCAAAGCTCTATTTAGAATGGAAGGGCAGATAAAGTGCTTTCTCAGATAAGGTCAAGTTAAAGGAGTTCATCATCACCAAGCCCTTATTTTATGAAATGTTAAAGGGACTTATCTAAGAAAAGATTAAAAAAACAGGACAGCAAACTCACAATTATTAACAACCACACCTAAAGCAAAACCAAAAGAAACTAAGTAAACAACTAGAACAGGAACAGAACCACGGAAATGGAGGGCACATGGAGGGTTAGCAACAGGGGAGTGGGAGGAGGAGAGTGGGGAAAAGGTATAGAGAATAAGTAGCATAGAATGTAGGTTGAAAATAGATAGGGGGAGGGCAAGAATAGTACGGGAAATGTAGAAGCTAAAGAACTCATAAGTATGACACATGGACATGAACTAAAGGGGGGGAATGTGGGTGGGAGAGGGGGTACAGGGTGGAGGGGAGAGAAGGGGGGAAATGGGACAACTGTAATAGCATAATCAATAAAATATATTTTAAAAAAAAGAAAAGAAAAGCGGTTGGCTGCAGTATAGCTGCCCTGTTGGCCACAGAGGCCATAACAGAAACTGCCCCTGTGACAGTTAGGACCACCCACCACATTGCAGGGTGGGTCTGGGACTGGATGGTCAAGCTCGTAGTGGGACGGCTCAGATGCCCACATTAGCTAAGTGGGGGACCTATCTGTAGAACAGGAGTACTCTGTCCACTAGCCCTTTGTGAGCTGAGCTACAGGATGTGTTAGGTCCAGTTACTTATGTAGATGAGAAGTCTACTGTACCCGTCCCTATAGAGGAGGTAGAAACTAGCCCCTTCCAGGAGGGGCAGGCAGCCATTCCCTCAGATGCTTGGTAGACTGATGGGTCCAGCAGGGGCCAGCCTGCTGTGTGGACTGCAGTGGCTGTCCAACCAGAAGCAGAGATGATCTGGTTTGACACTAGCATGGGACAGAGCAGCCAGTGGGTGGAACTCTGAGCCATTATGGCTCATGGTGGTCAATGAAGCCCCACCCCTGACTATTTGCACAGGTAGTTGGGCAGTGTGCCAGGGCTGACATTATGGATCTGTACCCGGCATACAAATAAGTGGATGGTTATGCATAGACCATTGTGGGGACAGGCTTTGTGGTAAGACTTATGGGAGTTAGGCCACCAGAAACAAATCACTGTATATCATGTTACTGGATGTGCACCTCATGCTTCCCCTGGGAATGATGAGGCTGACAGTCTAGCCAAGGTACAGTGGCTAGAAACAGTACCTGCCAGTCCCTCAGGAAGGGAAGTAGCCCAGTGGCTACACTGTCGCCTCTTACATGCTGGGCAGAAGACCATGTGGTCCACTATTAAAACTTGGGGGTCACCTGTTACATTGGCAGAGGCACAAGAAGCCTGTGAGACCTGTGTTGTCTGCTCGTGAGAGCATCCCTGAAGGCCTGTGGGAACTTCTGGACAGGTAGTGCGGGGACGGGTACCGCTGACCCAGTGGCAGGCGGATGTAATTGGGCTCCTACCTAGTTCAGAGGAACATAAGTATGCTATTACAGGTGTGGACACAGCCACAGGACTTTTGGCTGCTTATCCCACCCAGCACCCAGATCAGAAAGCAGTAATTGCTGCACTGGAGCGGTTACGTGCTGCTTATAGGTGACCCTTAATCATCGAGAGTGATCAGGGGACGCATTTTACTGGGGCCTTGGTACAATAGCGGGCTCAGGGCTTACAGATTGACTAGAAATTTCATATGGCCTATCATCTCCAAGATGCTGGAATGACTGAACAGTACAATGGTCTCTTAAAGCAGGACCTGTGAGCTGCAGCTGCCACCCCTACACTGAGGGGTTGGACAAAATGCTTGTGGACTGTCCTCCAGGCTCTAAATGAGAAAAGACTGAGGTGGGAACCAGCTCTGGTGGAAGCCTTGCTCCACCAAACTGCTGCTCCAGTTCAGCCTCAGGGACAGACTAAGGATGCCTTGCTGAAACCAGGCATGGGAAAACAGGGGAATATTCTCCTGCCTGCTCCAGAGGGCCTGGAGCAAGGGCAAACAGCCACTTGGACATGGCCTTGGGAAATCAAAGCCCCCCACATATTCTGGGGGCTCTTGTTGACCCTTGGGGCCAAGGGGTGGAGAGAAACTTACAAATAGTGCCCTGGGTGATTGTGATCTGTCTCCCAGTCTTGAAGGTGACATATCCAGGGCCAGCAGACCATAAAATGCTTCTTCGTTGCACCTTTGTGATTGCCCTATGGCCCATTATGAGTTCTCCCCTGTTATTGCAAGTAGATGCTGAGTCCCCAGTTGAGGCACAACAGGTCTGGTATTCATGCCCAGGAAGACCCCCTCTGCCAGCCACTGTCTTACTGGCTGACCAGAAGCTTGCTAGTGACCAGAGGGTCATGACTTGCCTTTACTGGTGCCTATAACTGCTCTGTCTTTTCACCCTTAGAGTGCTAGGAAACACCTTAGTGGACTGGGTTCATACCTATACCTTAGTGACTGACCAATCAGCATGCTGGGCCTGCACTGAACTCCCCCTGAGCATGTTGGCTGACATCCCATGGTGCATCTCTCCTGCTTCTGTCTCAAATTGGGCTTGGCTTCAGAACCAGTGGAATAGCCAACAACCCTTGTGGAATGCTACATGGACTGACATCTATGCTAGGGTGAAGCAGCGGTATGACCAGCCTAGGCCATTAAGCGGCTACTCCGTATGGGATGGCTCAGGGTGGCTCACAGCTGAGGCTATGGAGCTGGCTGGACCAGTGCCCTTTTGCACTGAGAACTCCAAAGGACAAGTCCAGGTGGGCTGGACTCCGACAGGTCTGTGTCAGACCCATATTCTTGGACATTGTTAGGAGACGCAGAATGGTGTGTGGGCTGCAATTCCCACTGAGACCTTCTGGGTGGGTGGCCCACATGAGTGGTCTTACTTGTACGGACATTGGACTGGCCGTTATGCCTAGGGGTGGCCCGTTTACCTGTGCTTTGGCTGTATGCTGTTGGAGCTTGCACTGCTGCTGTGGCAGCGCTTGTGTTTTGCTTGCTTGTTTCTGTAGCCCCTACTGTTGTGGGTTATGGGTGCAGGACTCTGCCCTCCTCACCAAGGGACCTTTGTGGAAGACATCCTCGTGTAGATTGTAAGGTGAGGAACCCAAAAGAAGTGGATTGTAGGGTAAGTTGAGGCAGTCTGGCATCCTCACCCAGATGTCTGGGTAACTAAGGGGAGCAGTGTTCCCATAGCCTTGGAGAGGCCTGATAACCAGTGTTCTCACAGCCTTGAGACTGGGTCTGATGAACTGTTCCCATAACATGAAATGAACTCACATGTACAGAATTATATTATGTAATGTAATGTTCTGGCAGTTTTCCGGTTTTGTTCCCCTCTAGTACTTAAACCGGTAGGGACTCCCTGCTGGGGGTGATGATGATGAGAGACACGCAAGAGGGCAGGTGCCACAATGGGTGCCATGCTGGGGAGCAGGGGCCACGACATGAGACATGCAGGGAGACACGCAGCTTGCAGTGTGTGTGGCTTGCCCACCCGTGAATAAGGCATGCCAGACATCCCAATGGTTCCGTGACTATTTTTCCATCTGCACAAATATCATGAACCTGCCTGGCCTTGAAGGGTGGCAACACTGAAATTATAACCTGCTAAAGAATTTTAAGTCAAATCTCTGAAGGAGTGATTAAGAAGGACGGGCCTATGAAAATGTCTAATCAGGGTGACACTGCCCACGCTGATTTTGCCATTAAGAACATGTGTGAGGCAAGTGCTTATCCTGTGGGCCTTTATGCAAGACAGGTTTGAAAAAAAATCTTTGATTAACTAGTAACTCTAGCACAGGGGTGTCAAAGTCATTTTCACAAGGGTCCACATCAGCCTTGCAATTGCCTTCAAAGGGCCGAATGTAATTTTAGGACTGTATAAATGTAACTACTCGTTAACTGTTAAGGAATTGAAATTACATTCTGCCCTTTGAAGGCAGCCGTGAGACTGATGTGGCCCCGGTGAAAATGAGTTTGACAGCTCTGCTCTAACATGAATAGACAGGGTTGCATAGTACACATAGAGTTCCTGAAACTGTGGAGATAGGGTTCACCTATAATCTCCCATTATACACACAGGTGAATACAACCCAATGTTAATAAACATCACAGCCTTCAGAAATATATAGTAACCAGAAAATAAAACTAAGGCTCTCTTTAATAAAATCTGTCTGTTACATTACTGTATTTATAGGAGACCATTCTGCATGGTGTGGGCCCAGCTCCCACTCAGAAGGCCAGTGGAAAGGGAGGTCTGATGCACAGGACCCACGTCCACGGTGGATTTATTTTTTACAAGTTTATATACTGTTCACCAAAAATCACAAGGTTCTCCCGTGGGAAATCAGGCCTGCATTGTACCTAGGCTGCTCTGAGACTTGCTTTTGCTAAAACTCCCTCACCCTGAATTGAGGTAGCAAGTCCTTACTATAACTTCCTAAAGTCTGTGCTAAACCTTCCCAGTATGGAGTGTAACCGGTTCAACCACTTTTGCCCTAGGTCTGCAACATTCTTCTCTTTGAAGTAATTAGTGGCATCCTTTCCTTTGCTTTCTGTAAAAGGTAACCACCTAAAGTGAACCTGTGCATAGTAAATGAGGACCATCATATAATGTGCCCAGAAAAGCAATAAAAGCTTATCAAGGCAAGGGTCAGCATGCTCTCCTCTTGAGAGAGTGGCCATGCCATCTTTTCCTCCACAGGACTCAGTCCATGTGAATTTGTCTCATATCTCATCCATAATGCTGCGGACCCCATGAGTTGGGGTCCGCATCAGCATTTACACTCTGCATGACTTCAAAAAGTAACTACAAGCACTATCAATATAAAAACATAAATAATCCTGGCTGGGTGGTTCAGTGAGTTAGAACATTCTCCCGATATGTCAAGATTGTGGATTCGATCCCCAGTCAGGGAACATATAAGAATCAACCAGTGCATGCATTAAATAAGTAGAACAATAAATCTCTCTCTCTCTCTCTGTGTCTCTCTCAACCAATAAAAATAAAAAAAAAAACAATCAACTGCTGCATCAAATCAGAAATGTCAAAATATTTCTTCAATGCCAACAGTTTACAGGTAAGCATTTAAATACAACTGTGTTGTAATTAAGCTGCAAATAACATATGGGTTTTTACTAAAGTGTTAAAAATCACAAAATTGTTTTGACCCCCTAACACCCTTCCTGGACTGCTATGCCCATGAAATTTTATTTTTTACAAGTTTATATACTGTTCACCAAAAATCACAATCTAACTGGATAAAAACAGCTAGAAAAATAGAATATAGAAACATATTCTACTTTTGATTACATTAAATATCCATGTGATCACCTACTGTAATATCAAAATTAAGGACAAGAGACACTTAATTAGTATGCTTACTTCACTGAACACAAGACTAGATTGATGCATATCCAAAAACACTATTGCAATGCTTTTAAAGAACAGTATAAATGTCATAGTAACATTATCTTTAGATACTGCTGAACACAAGACTTCCCCTGAGGTGTGAACATTCAACATTGAAAAGCTTCACATACGAGCCCATGAAACAGTTAATCACAACACTACAGCTACTATAATCAAAGTGGCATTGTTTATAGACATTAACATTTTTAACAAGAACAAACTACTATAAAAACAAACATTTGCTTGACATTTCCACCCAATTACTTACATATTATAATGGCCAAAATGTTATAACCAATACTAAAGTTGCAAAAGCTATATCTTTTTAAGTCACATAGGTTTCCTTCAAATAAAACCGTTAAGCAACATCAAAAATACTAGTAGAGCTACTGGTTACCATTTATGCAACTTTTTGTATGCAGATCTCTTCCTGTTTATTTTATCCATAAGTCCTTACAGCTTCGGTTAAATCACAGGAAGCAAACTATTGGACAACCATCAGGCTTCTGGCACAAAGACGATTCTGTCTCAGAAGGTGTCCCTCTTCCTTTGGCTTCTAACAGCGGCCAGGCTGGTGCTCCAAGTTAGCTCTCAGGCTGTCATGCTCTCTCACTCGCCCCCTGCCTCTCTCTCTGTGATGGTTATCGAGATGCTCTCCACCTGGAGATAAGGGGGCCAGCTCTCTTCTCGTGATCTTCAAGGATCCCTCTCTCGATTGTACACTGCATGGGTCAGGGTCCAGAACCATAAGACTTGGATTCACTTCCACAATGCAATCTTGCAAAGATCTAGTAGTAACTTTGCAATGATCATCATCAGATACTTTGGATTGTTGAAGCAAAGAAATTGCAGTTACCAGTGTCTCAGAGGCCCTCACATAATCAACCATGCTGACATCAGACACAGCTCTTGAAACAGCACTGCTTAAAATCTCCCTGTTCCTAGTCACAATTTTTTCAAACTCAGCTTCACTCAACAGCATTCTTGCTCTATCTATTCCCCTTCCAGGAGGCCCACAGTCACCCCTATGGTATGATGAAGGTCGGCCACATAGATCTGTTGGTGGTGGACCCTGACTCTCTGATGTAAGCACTTCACCGTGAGCTGATGGAAGAAGAAAACCCAGGTTCACATGTGGAGCTGGCAGTGGGGCACCTGGAGGTAGTCCAGGAAGATGCAGAGGAGGAGCAAGCATAAGGGTTGGCCTGAGAGGACCAAGTGAGCGAGGGAGAAAGGGCCTGGGGGGGGGCAGGTGGTCCCTGTCACAAAGTGGACCAGAGGGACGGCTGCAGCCTGAAACTGGAGGGCATGGACCAGGAGGGAGCGAACCCAATACAGGTTGTCCAAAAAGTTACCTGGGATAAAGAACTGGTGGTGGAGGGTATTCTCAATTAGGAGACCCAGCTAAAGAAGGCAGCAGAGCCTTCCCAGGAGATGGAGGACCTGGGGGACCAGGTAGGCCTGCAGGACCTGAGGGTGGACATGATATAGCCTGTCTAGCCAGAAAGGGGACAGTGGCCCTCCTGGTCTTGCTGGCCCAGAAAATGTGTCACCACTGAGAACAGCCCCTGAATCGGCCCCATCCTCCACCACCTCGTGGAAATGCTGCAGCTGAACTGCCCCATGCAGGAGCAGCTTGACCTTCCCCAGCCATTTGTCCCAACTGTATAGTTTTCCTGAACCGCATTTCAAATTAACTCAGGAACTGTCTACTCATCGGGTTGCAACAGCATCCTGATTATGAAATTTTCTTTTAGACAACAGATCCAAAAAGGACAAACCCCTTTGACTGGCCATCTGCCCAATATACAAAAAATTTTATCTCCAAAATATGATTTATTCCCAAAGAATGAACTGATTCAGCTGTCTTCATCTGTTGCCCATCATGTCAGATTTCCAATATATAATGCAGTTCTCTTTCCAGTATACACATAAGCAACATTTTGTGCTGCTCTTGTAGTGGTGCTGCCACCAGCAGTTGGTGGGAGGGAACCCATGTAATCCTGGCCCTCTGGGGCATTTCTGTTAGTGCACATGGAAGGATGACATCATCATACAAATGTGTCTGACTGTGGTCACCACGTTCTTGGTGGACCCCTGACCACAACCATGTATGTCTATGCAGTCCATATTGTCCGCCTTCTTCCCTCAGCCCTGGCTGCCACCGCTGCCTCCTGACCCTTTCAGACTTTTAAGAAAGACTACAGTGAGGGCCAAGGCAGGCAGCCAGCACTGGCAGAGCCTCTGGTGGTGTGAGAGTTGGGTGGGGTGGGGCCTTAGGAAGTCCTCGGGGTGGGGAGAGTAGAGTTCACCAGGCTAAGGCAGATTCAGAACTGACTGTGTGGGAGGAGGGCTGAACACAGGGACAATGGCAGCTGTCCCTCCAGCTCTCCACTGAAGCCACACAACTCAGTTTCTCCCTGTATGTTGCCCCCCATGCCCCTGGCTGCTGTTCTGCTGGAGCCCAGGGTGAGGTCCTACCAGTGAGTCTGTGAGCCTGTCTTTTTAGGAGGACTCTTGGGATTCCAGCAGCGTTCTGTCTCTCCTGGACAAAATCCCCAGTGGTTTTCATAGACAGGTATTGTGCAGGCTCCACTTCCCAGCACCTGGGGCTCTGGGCTGGGGAGCCCAATGTGGGGCTGGAGCCCCTTTCTCCTTGAGGAGGGACCTCTGCAGCTGAGATATCCTTCTCAATTCTCCGCTACCACATGTGAATGTGGGGCAGCCCACTTCACATCTCCTTCCTCCCCTACCAGTCTCCATGTGGCTTCTTTTTTTATATCTTTAGTTATAGCACTTCTGTTCAGCTGGTCTCCATATCATTCTCCAGATTGGTCATTCTGTCATTTAGTTGTATATTCTATGTGATCATGGGAAGAGGCGAGCACAGCTTTTACCTACTCTGCCATCTTGACCAGGGCTCTACAAGTATTACCTCAAATAAACTCAAAATATTCTCTAAGGTTTGGACATTCCTTATATCAACATTTACCTGTCATAGTGCTGCAGGATTTCAAAGAAGCCCACCACAAACCACGCTGTGGACTTAAACCCTGTGTGAGGATAAGCAAGGGCCCATTGTGCCCCACTCTCCACTTCACTTTGAATGAACTTGGTTTGAGTTTCTCTTGAAATCATGGGTCTTATTGCTTTACATATCAAGCCACTACTATATTTGAGCTGTTCTTAGAAAATCCTCATGGTGAATAAGGATTGAGATAACTCAGAGAAAGAAAAAAAATAAGTTGGTGCTTTTAAATTTGGCTTTTTAATTGAATTGCTTACTGAAAGTCTGAACAAAATCTTTGCTGGTTAAACAAGAGACTAAACTCTCTTTCATTCTGAGAGAGAAGGGGCACTGGCTCTACCAGCCTGAATAGTAAATGGGGTGATGATAGTTGCTCAGACCCCTGAATCCCAAGTGGCAGCGATGGGGGCCGGAAGGTGTCCATTGTGGTAATGCAGCTGATCTCAAAGGAGCTTGTGGGAGCCCCGGGGAGAAGGGCAGGGGACCTTCTCCCTGGGACAGGTGCACCCAAGGGAGGAGCCCGAGCCTTGGGAAACAGTGGGGTTCCAACGGTGTCCCGTTAGCTCTTGCAGGCCCTTGCTGGACTATTCTCAGGTGTTGAGGAATCTCCTGGGGTTGCCTGGGGCAAACTCCCTCTGGAGTGTGCAGCAGTGCCACAGGGATGTCCCCGGCACTGGCTCATCTGGAGACAGGCTGACAAAGCCTGACTTTCCCTAGAAGTTTATACAGACTCTACAGATCTCAAAATTAATATGGGAAATCCTGCCTCCCAGGCTAACAAGGCCCACCACAGTCAGCCTCCTGTTACTGCTAAGGTGACCGGAATGGAGCTTCTTTGATCCTTCCAAGTTAATTTTGCATGCACCATGAGAAAAGGCCGACTATAGAATTAGGCAGAATAAATGGAAATGTATTTAATTGGTCTCTGGAGGCTTCAAAAATAGGTTTTAGATAAATAAATCAACTTAGGATGTCACTTAGGTGTCAGCCTGACTCTTAAAAGTATGTTCTTGTTAAAAATGGCTGTCCTGCCCTGGCTGGTGTGGCTCAGTAGATTGAGTGCTGACCTGCAAACCAAAGGGTCACTGGTCTGATGCCTAGTCAGGGTACATGCCTTGGTTGCAGGCCAGGTCCCCAATAGCAGGTGTATAAGAGGCAACCACACATTGATGTTTCTCTCCCTCTCTCTCTCCTTCCCTTCTTCTCTCTCTCTAAAAAAAATAAATAAAATCTTTTAAAAAATGGCTGTCCTCACTATATAGGGGAACAGTCTCTTGGAACTTGACTTGCCAAGGACAGATCTAAATTGTAAATGCTTCCAAAAAAAATGGATCCAACTATTCTGTTTGTGACACATATACTGTAAATGTGAAATAATTTTCTACCCCCAGATGGTAGTAGAATTAAAATTAATTTAAAGGCAAGCACTTGTAGGAATTGGGTATTCTAAAATTCTCATAAATATAGAAGCTAACTCAATTACTTTTCAAATTCACGTAAGTTAAAATTAATCCTTAATAAATAAAAGCTAACTTAAGTTGTTGGTTTACAAATAACAGAAATTTCTTTATTTTGCCTGGGGTTTTACAAAAATAAGAGCATGTTAATAATGGACTTTTTATGTGGATGAAAAAGGTTTCTAGAGATTATATAAAATGTTCAAGCTAAATAATGCTAATTGATTACTTCTTAGTTTTCATCACACATTGAGGTTTTCCAGGTTAAAATTTCAATGTATATGTCTCCATATATATTGAAACATGCTTCCATGAGTCTCAGGGGGAAGTTGAGGGAGGAGATAGTGTAGCAGTGGAGGGACTCTGAGACTGCAACTGTGGCTGGCTAGGGCCTAGTGTCCTGGCTGCCAGGAAACGGCTTTTAGCACCTAGGTAGAGACCTTGCCTGCCCACAGGTAGCTTTATTGGTAGTTAACCTCTGTTTCACACTACTTAATGATCATTCTATAAAGAATTAGCATTGCTGTTTGACCCTGAGAGGGCACTCAAGGGTATATGTGAGGAAGCGCCCCCCCACACACACAAACTTGAAGGTTATGTAACTAACTAAGCATGCACAGTAAGAAGCCCACGAATCTAAACGAAGAAATTCACCACTTGGCTCACGCACTGCCAAAAGCCTGGAAATGAGACAAAGGGTTCAGAGAAACCCCTGTCCCTTTAAAACCCACATCTCTTGGGCAGAAGAGGTCATTTCCATGTTGGCAAAGACATGAGCGCTCCCATATCTCGGGAGTGTAGTCCTTTCACAAATCACACTAACTGCACTATACTTGGTTCATTAAGAGACACACTTTCCTTAATAAACTTTGCATGTTACACAGCAGCAGCAGGGTGTTTCACTTACAGTTGCTGACTTTTCTGATAGCCTCTGTTACCTGCCCTTGCATGGCAGAGGCCTTGAGCAGCTTTTGTACCCATCCCAGTACGCAGCGCTCTGAACTCTGAACGCGCACTGAGGCTTCCAGAGCTAAGGGTATGAAAATTCCCCCAGAAGGCTGAATCCAATGTGGTTTCCACTTACCCTACTGCTGTGATTGAGTCTTTGTCCTCTGACATCGCCCCCACCCCCCACCCCGTCCCCGGGGGAGTTTAGCAATGGTTGTTTGTACTCCATAGCTCTAAGACTCCCCGGGTGATTTTCCAAGGCCAGGTAGAAGGGAGCATTCATAAGACCTCCTCATTTCTGAGACATGCCACACAAAACCTCCTTGATACACACCATGTCTGCCACCAAAAGCCCACGCCTGTTGTAGATAAGAACAGACCCAACAGAAGATAAACAGGGCCTGCCAGGACCCTGGCCTCACCTCTCCTAACAGCCTCTTTTCTGCTGCGTCCCAACTTCAGGATCCCTTCTCTCAAAGTAGGAAAAGGCCTGATTTCTGCCCCCAGTTAGCTCTTCAAACCCCTTATTTCTCTCTGTGGGATGCCCACCACTGTAGAAAAGATGAAGTGCTGGTTCCCAGCAGAGCCTTAGCCTGCAGCTTCACTCCTCCTGATCGCTGCCTGTCCGGTTCAGCCCAGACCAGCCATGACACCAGGCCCTTGACAGACAGCTGGCTAATCGATGCCATCGGACTCCTCTTTGTTTCCTAGGCATCTCCAGTGCCTGAGATCTGACCCCCAAATGAATATTAACAATGTCATTTTCCACTGAATAATAACCTCAGGCACAAGGAAAGCTATATTGTAACATAGTTGTATATTTTAAATAATTCAGACAGCAACAATCCTTAAGCACTCAGTACATGGGTTTCTATCAAAAAAAATAATAATAAAATACAATAAAACAAAAAAAAAAACAGCAAGTAGAACATTGAAGCCATGGATGAAGATAGTCAGCACACAACGGCCCTTGGTTCAGACAGCAGTGAATGAATTACTACTCTAATGTAATCTCACAGACATTGTCTTGGACTAGAACATAGTTTTGTACCTTAGTTCATTTTCTTCATTAGTTCCTTTCTTCTTTCAATATATCTTTGAACTCTCAGTTCTTGAAATCCATGGGCATAGTCGAATGACCTTAACTGAAAACAAATTCCCACCTTTCGACCTGTGAATTATTTGCTTGTGAGTTCAAAAGTATCACTTGACCAGACTCCTCTCTTGCCACATCATTAGGTTCTGACGCAAACTCTCACTAAAATCCCCACCAGCAGAATCAGAATGGCTCCAAGGAGCACAAGCCCTCGCCACAGCACCAACTGTCTCCCAGTCAGCCTCGTCCCGTCCTTGGGATGGACCCGAGGATGTTCTTCTCGGTGCATCTGCTGATCCAACTGGGTCTCATCTTCTTTTTCAACATCTGCCATTAAACTTTCTCCATGGCTTTCAGGGCCCACTGAGGGGAGAAGGAACTTAGTTAGCAGCTTAAAGGGACTTTCTCCATTGGTATGACAGATATATAACAGGTGATGTGTAGCATGTGTTACTGTCTGGGAGAAAGTCTGTTCAGGAAGCAGTGCTACAGTGGGAGATTCTGACTCACAGGCATGGCCAGCCCTGCTGCTGGCCTGGGGCCTCCGGGTGCCTATCCCATGGCAGAAACGAGGGAAATGTGGCAGCTCTCTCAGTTAAGGTTGTTAGGGGAAATTTTCAAGGGGCCAACACCTGTATAATCATTTCAGAAAGGAAATAAGGTCAACAGAAAGATATAATTCAAGGTCATTTATAGAACTGAAGACAGATGTGAATCCTTTCTCTGGAAGGCGTGCTAAGTACCCGGCATGATAGTGACTCTGACCCTTGGGTTTAGTCTCATGACATTTCAGAATAGCAAGAATAAGAAAAATATCCTAAAAGCTTCCCAAGAGAAAAATAAGGGCAGATAACCTCACAGAACAAGACTGAGACTGGCATTCACTTCTTAGTAAACGTGAGTTGGTAGTAGGCATGCTACAATGTCCTTGGAGCTCTGGGAGAAAACAATTTCAAATAGAATGACATCACCTCATGCTCACAAAGGCTTACTCTGAGTCAGACACTGCACTCGGGGGCTCACGTTGTGAGCCCCCGAGCCCTCTCAACTGCGGGGAGAGGTTAGTGCTATTCTTATCCTAGCTTTTAATAAATGGTAGATGGTAGTAAACTGGAACCAACCCCTTCTCTGAAGATAACTACAAAATCTTGATAAGATAAATGAGAAATGTCACCTTGAAGGTGCCAGAGCACTAACAATGTAATGAAAGGTCAGTCACCAGGCAAGATCTAGGGCAGGTGGAAACAGGGCTCCAGGGACGCTGTTGGCCTGAGGTCTCCATGGGGACCAAGCAGCACTTTGGGAAGCTTGGCAGCAACCCAGGCAAACCTCTCCACACTCCAGGTTGGAGCTCTGAAGGGCTGGATCCAAGAATTAAGGATGAACCAGAAGTAAATGGGCCCTTAACTGGTCACCTTTGGCTCAGCCGGGTGGTCCAGAAACATCCATTTCTGAAATTGTTCTAGACTGCTAATAACTGTAAGTGTTGGGCAGAAGCAAAGGAATATCCTCTCTGAAGACAGACAATATCACTTGAGGCCTCAGATTACTTTGACAGACAATTTTCAGATACAAAAGTCTGGAACACAATCAGAGATAACCAGGCACAAAGTAAACTAGACACATGAATGAGATCTGGCAGAAACCACAGAATTGACCACTGACTGTATTTCAGCCAGTCTATGAACTCAAAAGGGTTTCCGTTACAAAGCGGCAAAAAAACTGTGAGAGCATGACTGAATGCCTCAGGAATGAACCTGGGGGACTACTAAACTGATGAAAAACACATTTGCATGGTGTTCATCAGAATCAACAGTCAGAAGTCAAAGCAATGATCTGTTTAAAGCCCATGTTTGCCTGACAAATAGGAGAACACCATGGAAACAACATATGAATGTCAGCTGCCAAGATGAGCTCAAGATACGGCATCACCATGCATTAGGAGTGTCCCTAGAATGCTTGGATGAGCACCATAAATGAGCCAGGAGTTGGCTACCTGCAGTCTTTAATCATCTACAGCAGTATGTTGATGCCTGGAATTACAGCAAACAAATCTCAAGTCTATTTGCCTCAAACTGGGCATTTCTCAATCTTATTGTTTGTTTCTGAAACATTATCACCCTATTTAAATGGGGGCTCAGGGCAGCAAGTCCGGTTGCTTCCCACAGATGGCCCCTGTAGGACCACCTGGAGAGGCAGTGACACCATACCTGGGCAAAGGAAGCCCTGGGAGAGAAGAGTCCCATCCGGGGCCGTGTTCCGTTTCATATTGGCATGCACCTGAGCCTACAAGATGAAATACACAGTAAATCCACCAGGCTTTACCAGTGTTGTTAAAACATTTGACTTGACTCCCCAGTTTAGGAAAAGCCAAGCCATTGTCTCTAACTAACATGCAACACTGGCACTTCTCTAGGTCACAAGTATGGAGCCATCTTTAGAATGATTGACAGGGCTCAGTGGGTGGGGAAAGCTGGACAGAAAAACACAAGATGAGGGGGAAGATGGGGACCAAGATCATTTACAGTTATCCCTTCTTGTTCCTTCATCTAATTAAGCTATCTCCCATTTTTCAGATCCCATATTGACCCTAGAAAGTTGGAAAGATGCACACAAGTATCTTAATTAATATTTTGAGATTGTAAAAAAAACAGTATCAGGATAAATTTGATGGTGTCCCACCTATCTCTCCAGTTCCAAATTTTGTCCTGAAATTGGTTTTTTAGGCAGAGGGGTAATGGATAAAGCAAGGGTCATCTGGCTCTTCACGTCTGAATTAAATGCAGTTAAAACAATAAGAAAGTAGCCTTTGTGATACAGAGAGAAAAGAACCTTCCAAAATATGAGAGAGAGACAGAGAGAGAGAGAGAGAACACACTAATTACGCTTGTTTTCTAGGAAGGGAACCTTTCCCGGAACAGTGATGAGAATAGTTACCTGTTGACAGGCTCTTTCCCAATTCAGCCGAGCAATAAAGCCTAGAAAACACACAGCTTGACAGATTGTGCAGAGGATAATCCCTGCCCACAGACCTAGAAGTGGAAATATTTAAAAGAGGTTAATTCTATGGGAAACCGGCCACCCTTGGAGAGTGTTTCTCCTGTCTCACTTCTGAGAACCTGTGTGCACAGCTGAGCCTGAGCCAGAGACTCCTCCAGCCCTCTCCTTCAGCTTTCAGAAGGTCCCTGGGAGGCCCAGTGCTCCCTACTTCTTGGGGTTTTGGATCTCAGAACATTTATTCAGAATCATAATGCTTAGCTCTTAAGAAAAGTGACAGTTATAAGGAAATAACATTTACAGGACAAACAACTTGCTATTTCTAATAGTACTACCAAGCTACTATGCCCTATTTTCTTCAAAAATAGAACAGACATGTTAAATAGGCAGAAGTCACCAGCCTCTAAAGGACTAAAGCTCTCCCTGGAGCTGCCTGCAGAATCTTGCTCACTTCAGGAGCTCCCCAGGCAGGGCCATCTGCAGGGAGATGATGACACAGGAGGACAGGCTGACAGGAAGTGGAGCACAAGAAAAGCCTTGTAGGTCCCCAAGTACCACGCGAACACAGGGGGAGGCACCGAGGGTTGAGGGATTTGGGGTCAACTGTGAACTAATGACATCAGAAGCTCTAACAATAGCTGTGAGAGAACAAATATACAAACACACAAAGGTCAAACCATATTTAAAAAAGAACTTTGACCCACAACCTAAAGCAACCTGTTTAAACACCCAACCCCTTATCTGCAATAAATACCCCAGAAGCCAGTGTGCTGTACTTCAGTCTTATGGGAGGCCAGACTGCTCTTGCTAGGGCCAAACTAGGAAACTCAATAATGCTTTCTGCAACAACTGACCCAAGATGGCCAGCACTTGATCAGTAAGTGACAACTTCCCTAATTTTTGTCCCTGCTTCCAACTTAGGACCAGCCAGAAAAACCCACACACCCTTGATCAGTCAAACAGAACACCCCACTTCCCGTCAGCCTGCCCCCAGCTTCCCTGGGCCAGCAGCCTCCCTCAGGGCCCACCTGAGCCTTCCCTTTGGCCCGCTGCTGTGAGGCTCTCCCACTCCTCTGCCTGCCTTTTAGTCCCTGGCAAAACGCAAGCTCTGAATAAATGGCCTTTGCTTTGCCCATTTGCTTGGTCTCTGTTGAATTCTGGATCTGGGTAAACTGAAGGAACCTAGACAACCAATGGTGTACAGGTGGAGGTGCCCAAATTCAGTGCAAAGTTTTCAACTCTGCTCCTTGGTACCAGTCACTCTCAGGTCACATTTTCACACTGATGTGATCAGTGTGATATTTAGAATAGAGTTGGTGACTACCTGCCCTTCCCATATGGACTAGTAAAAGCACATACACATCAGATCCAGTGTTCCCAAGCCATAGAAACTACAAGCTCACTCTAATCATCTTGAACAGAATTTAACCAGCTGCCTCCAGCTGTAATTTGAAAGTTGTGAATTAGATTTCCAGGATTCCACCATACACCATTTAAAAGATTGCTGTTTGACTCAACCTAAGAACCCTGCAACAGGATGATTATCAGAGCCCCTTGGGCAGGGCCCAGGAATCTGTGTGTCTGAAAAGCCATTTCCTGGGAGGAAATTAGAATGGAGCTACCCACGAGAACCTGTGGCACTCTGACCCTCCTAAGGCACCTTGGGTAGGTGCACTGCCCACCCACCAGAGGTGACATCATTCTCAAAACCAGGTGGAACTATACTTTTTTTTAAAAGTGAGTGTGGCACACACTAACTACAGTCTTCTTGAAGAGGCCTCCCCCCTCCCCCCAAGACCACAACATTTTTATTAAGATGTAATTGACTTACAGCATTATATTCATTTCAGGTAAACAACACAATGATTCAATATTTGTACATACACTTGACTCTTGAATAATGCAGAGGTTAAAGGTGCACATGACTGTGCATTCAAAAATCTGCATATAATTTTTGACTCTCCCAAAATCTAACTACAGTTGACCTTTCCCATCCTCAGATTCAACCAACCACGAATAAAACAGTATTTGCAATCTGCAGTTGGGAAACCACTTTTGGAAATATAAAAATGTTGGGAACTACCCTGCCTAGTTTCAGAAGCTGTAACCCTTCATGGCTAAGGCTGAGTAAAAAGACCTTGGGACCATAAGCCACTAAGGAAACAAAGCTTATCTTCCCGGCTGGGGTGCCACCTCTGCCCCCTTTACTTCACCCTGCTTGGCCCCAGGCAGATGACTGGTCAGCTAATGATGGGTAAGATACCTCAAGGGAGGGATGACCTAAGTCAGGCATGGTCAGAAGGGGCCCCCAAAAAAGGACTTGGGGGGCTAAAGAGAAAGGGGGTGATGGATCATCACCCCTCAGCCTTGTCATAGCCTGAGTCCTCATTCTGTCTGTGAAAAGTCCTTAATCTCTTGGCTGATTTATTTCCCCTGCCTGATTTAAGCCCGAAGCAATGCCAGAGGGCAGTGCAGGCCTGGGCAGGTACAGGCAGTTCCCCAGGGCTATCAGGCCCAAGAAAGAATGCATAAAATCCTGTGAAGACTGCTTTGTTAAGAATGCCCTCAATTTTCTGGTAAGAGTCCGAGCATGAAATGAGTTTGTTTCCCAAAGTTTTAAGGCCCTTTAGTTAACTGACCCTGACTCAGAATAAATAAGCCCTCATAGTTCTTTGAGTGTTATCTATTGTTTGATCCTTACTGCCTGACACTGATTGATGAGCTTTACCTGTCTTCCTGTGTGAATTGAACCCAATGGAAGCCCATAGAGGAACAGGCTCAAGGCCCTTCTGCTTTGAGAGATTGGCCACTTTTCCTCCCCAAGCAGATCATGTCTTGGTAAACTTATTCTCATCTGTGATGTCCAGGGTTGGGGGGTGGGGGCTCTGCTGGACAAAGCTCCCCCACACAAAAATACTGGTTTTTATCTGTGGTTGGTTGAATCTACAGATGTGAAATCTGAGGATTTAAGGGGCTGACTGTATTTATTGAAACAAACCCGCATATAAATGAACCTGAGCAGTTAAAATCTGTATTGTTCAAGAATCAGCTGTATTGTGAAATGATTACCACAATAATTCCAGTTAAGATCCATCACCACCCATAGTTAGTGTTTTTTCTTATGATAAGAACTTTTAAGATCATCTCTCTTAGCAACTTTCAAATATACAATGCAGCCAGTCACCATGCTGTACATGACATTGCCATAACATTTATTTTACAGATGGAAGTTTGCACCAGAATTTAAGTGATTCTTAATTACCTGTACTTTGCACATAGTATGTATGTTTGTTAAATAAGTTAGTGATCCTAGTACAGTACTTGGGACATAGATGCATCTATATTTTTAAGTGGATTCCTCATATATTTCCCATAGCTATATACCATTGTCAAATCTAAAAAATGAGTAATGCTAGGAACTCAGTTAAATGATTTTCTGCACTAGGATGCAAGCCCAGTGAACTTTGCATTGGCAACTCCATTCTTTATATATTCCATGTATTTTTCATTAAAATATTATTGAACTTGAGAAAAAATGTGCAATGTAATGGGACACTTTGGACTGAAAGTTCATTTGAGGTATCAAATGACTCCTCATCCCCTCTGAACCTGCCAAGTGCTAATGGATGAAAACAAACCAGGCTTAAGTCAACTTCAGTGTCACCCAAAGGTAATGTTTTCAAACTTCAATATAATCATTGACTAATTGTCAATGCCTTCCAAATTATTGTTTTAGAAATCAAAGCTGGTCAGTCATTTCTTTCTGTACTTTTAAAAAAAATTAGTCTGGTAATTTCAGGTCCTGTAGATTAAGTTCTTTCCTCCAAATGGATTAAGATGATGAAAATGTCCCCTCCGCCCTGCCCTCCCTGTGTGCTGTTCACGCATAGCACACACATGGCCTTGCAGGGAGATCCAAGAACACAAGGCTTAAAGGGCTGCACCAGGCCAGAGGGGGAGGCTGTAGAGTGGCGGTGAAGGTGACCTTGAGGGCGCACCTCGGGGACCATTCCCTGTGAGTCCTGCCAGAGGCATCGCCGGCTCGGGGCATTTGCTCCAGGATGTATGCAGCCACCACGGGTGCTCCTACCACTTCTGTAAGAACCACACCAAGGGTGTCCTGTGGCTCCCCCTACCACCATCCCAAAAACTCCCATGTGGCCAGCTTTTGACAGCCTCAGTCAGTCCTGCAGACTCCCTCTCCAGGTCTCACTATACAGAGCTGACCCCAAAGAGCAAGGCTGGAACCACAACAGGCACATCTCTGAATGGTTCCGCAGCAGCCCCTGCTACTGCCCACTTGACATGGACACTCGATGCCATCCCACAGGGGATGAGTAGAAAGGCCACGCTGCTGGCTACAGTGGGTGAGCGTGGGAGATGGCTCACGCTGTTAAGAGAGGCGTGAGCATGCAGCCCTGGGCTGCGCTCCCTCCCGCCCCCCCCACCCCGCCAGCCTCTGACTGGCACAGGATGAATGTGGAAAAGCTCCGAAGTGCCAGAGCTCTCAGTGAAAGCCTACCTGCTCTAAGAGTCACTTCGGGTGATGAGAAACTCAGCCCTGCCCACCTGCAGTTAGCGCTTACCGATCACTCCCAGTCTGGTTGTAAACATCAATGAAATCCCGATGGGGAGACCAATCACATAGTACCCAATGGCGTTAAAGATGGCTCCAACTTTCTGGTTCCCACTTCCCCTCAGAATGCCACCGCCTGTGCACTGTGGGCAGATAACACACCAGTGTGAACAGTGCAATGCCAGGCTAGATGACCAGCCCCCGCCTGAGCGGTCCCATCCGCCATTTGTGGCACTGCCACATGCAAGTGTTCTTGGAAAGCAATAGGAAATGTTTGGTATTGCCCACCCACTCCGCTTCTCTGTTTCATTTCACCATCATCAGAAGCAGCACACACATTGTAAAGGTGCTTACGGGACAACTGCATAATACTTACAGCCAGACTTTCAAAGAGATGGGAAACAGCGTAGATTGGAACCACTTGAGCCACGAGAGTGATGATGTCTCTGTTAGCAAGCAGAGTACATGGGGGTCATGAGCAAAAGCCTGGAGCAGCGAGCACTGCGGTTCTCCGGGGCTGGCCCTCAGAGTCCATTCAGGGACCACGCCACTGCTCCTGGGCCAGTGGGGAACCACCTCTCCATAGTATCTCACAACTTTGAGAAGAAATATATAGTCCATTTGGTCAATGTAGACAGTTAAATCCAATGATTTGGTCCCACACGTGCCTTCTGTTTGTCTGAATGAAGCACAACAGAAGAGTTAAAGTTCCGTCTGTGGAACAGAGGTTGGCCAGTTATAAAGGCCACAGACAATTTACAGAATGGTCCTTTGTTCCCAGAAATGGGCCCTAATGTTGTCTAAAGCCAGTCACATGGATTTGAACATCCGCACTTGAAGGGAGACTACATAAATGCCGCCCTGACCCAGGGAGGCGGAAATTTCAAAAAAGCCTGAGTGACTGACAAGCAAACTCGAACACTGTCTGGCAACTAATGCTTGTTGCATGAATTAATAAGAAATCTAGCACTGAACAAGGTGATTACTGTCCTCCCCAAAAGGATAGAAATACAGCTCTTTTCTTCAAAACTAATTTTATTTTTGACTAGACAACATGTGAAAATGGTTAAAAGAAAAACTATGAAAAAGAAGTCAAGAAACATCTGTCTTCCACTCCTGCCCCAGTCCAGCCTTCCCATTACCACCCCTCCCCCACCAGGTGACAATTCGTTTCACTGTCTGCATTTGTTTAGTGTTTATGAAAGATAAGGAAATACAAAAATATATGTTCTTATGTTCCCTTCTAGACTCTATTATTTCATATTGCAGTATTCTCTACATGATGTTCTGCACATTTATTCTTCTATTTAGTATATTACATTCAATTATATATTCCATCAAAATATATTATTTTTAATGTGCTGCTGAATTCTGTCCACTAATATTTTATTTTGGATTTCAAAATTCATATTAATAAGTGACATTGCTCTGTGACTTTCTTTTTTATTGTGCTAACTTTGTCAGAGTTTAGTACCAATGTTATTATATTTGCTTCATGAGCAATGTAGAAACTGTCCTTTTTCAGTTTTCTGGAATAGTTCAGACAGCATTGGGATTACCTAAATTTGAAAGGTTTTATACAATCCTCCTTTGGAAACCTCTGGGTTGGTGCTTTTTGAAATTTTAAAATATTTTTTTTTTAATTCCAATCAAGATGTTGGCATAGGTAAATGTGGTACTCACCCTCTTCCACAACCACATCAAAACTACAACTAAACTACAGAACAACCACCATTCAAAACCATCTAAAACCTGGCTGAACAGAAGTCCTACAACTGGGGAATTAAAGAAGCCACATTGGGATAGGTAGGAGGGGTGGAGACGCGGAATGGGCTAGCCCCACGCCCACCTGTGGTAGATAAAAATAGGGAGGGGCATCTTGGCTGCTGAGGCCCCCAGCCCAGCTGGCCAGTGCCAGTGCCAGGAAGAAAAGTCCTCATAACTTCTTTCTATAAAAACCAGCAGGGATTGAAGTTGAGGAAGACAAAGGGCTTCAGAAGTCCCAGGTAGTTCCTCTTTTTAAAAAAATTTTTAAACAGTTTATTTATTTATTCTTAGTGAGACAGGAAGGGAGGGAAACATTGATCAGTTGGCTCTCACACGCCCCCAGCGGGGGACCTGGCCTGCAACCCAGGCATGTGCCCTGACTGGGAATCATACCTACAACCTTTCAGTTTGCTGGCCAGCACTCGATCCATGGAGCCACACAAGCCAGGGCCCAGGCAGTTCTTCTTAAAGGGCCCACACATGGACTCACCCAGACTCACTCCCTTTGAGCTCCCACACTGGAGCAGTAGCTTAAAAGGCACCAGAGGCATATGAAGAGGAAATGAGTTGTCTGGCATCAGGGCAAGAACTGGGGGAGCAGCTTTTTCTCCCAGCAGAAGTGCTGGCAGAGGCCATTGCTACTTTTCTGAGCCTTCCCCCAACAGAGCCAGCAGGCAGGCACCATATTGGAGACTCCATCAACCTGGCTCACACTGTTCACCCCGCCCTGATGACTCTGAGGCACTGCCCCACCCAATTTGTGGGCCCACTCAGGCTGTTTCCAGTGGTTTTTCCATATGTATTGCCTATCTTGGGTCATGTTTCAGATTTTCCTAAAATCTCTCAAACAAGCAGCATCTCCTCAGTAAGCCCCTTACCACATTAAGTGGCCCCAGACCCAGCACTAGCAGCAGCCAGTCTTGGTTCACACCTTGGCCTCACCAGGGCACCTCCAAGCCCAGCACAAGTAGCAGCCATCTGCATATTGCTTTGTAGCTCATGCTGGATGGCCCTGGGCAGAATACAGGTGGTGGCAGACCTTGCCCTTCACCTCCCAGAAGGCCCCAGAGCCAGTGCACCCAGTGGGCAGCTTCAGGTCACATCAAAGCATCACCAGCCAACCACCTCCACAAACAACAAACTCAGGGTTGGACTCAGCAGACATCAGAGCCCCACTGAAATAAATCCTGCTCTGTGGCATGGGCCCCTGCACAGCTCATCCCCCATGGTGGTTGAAGGTCAGCAGTAAGTGGTCAAGACAGTCAATGAAGCTGATCAGCATGGGGGTAAATACCTCCCATTGATGTGCCAACAGCAATCAAGGCCCAAGTACAAGAGAATAATGTGCATAGCCCCACATGAGGGGCACAACTCATGTGCCCAATTTGGGTAATTAGGTAGGCTATGTCACTGGACCCTACAGAACACCAACTACATTAGGTCACTCTACCAACCCTGAGAGATGTAACACCTCTACCTAATACATAAACACAAGCACAGGGAGGTTGGAAAATGAGATGACAAAGAAACATGGTTCAAATGAAAGAACAGAACAAACCCCCAGAAAAAGAACTAAACAAAATAGAGACAAGCAATCTACCAGATGCAAAGTTCAAAATACTGGGCATAAGGATACTCAATGAACTTAGCAAGAACTTTAACAGCATAAAAAAGACCAGTCAGAAATGAAGGATACATTAACTGAAAGGAAGAATAATTTAAAGGGAATCAACAGTAGAGTAGATGAAGCTGAGACTCAAATCAGCAATTTGGGATATAAGGAATATATCCCTTGGGATACAAGGAAGCAAAAAAAGCCCAATCCTAACAGCAAAGAGATAAAAGAATCCCCACAAATAAGAATAGTGCAAAGAAGAACCTCTGGGACAACTTTAAGTGTACCAATGCTCACATTATGTGGGTCTAGAAGGAGGGGAGAGCAAGAAATTTAAAATCTATTAAAAAAATAATGACATAAAACTTCCCTAACTTGGTGATGAAAATAGACATAAAAGTCCAAGAAACACAGAGAGTCCCAAACAAGATGAACCCAAAAGGTCCACACCAAGACATAATAATTAGAATGCAAAGACACATCATAATTAAAAACAAAGGGAATCTTTAAAAAGCAAGAGAAAAGCAGTTACCTACCGAACTCCCATAACACTGCCAGCTGATTTCTCAACAGAAACTTTGCAGGCCAGAAGGGATTGACAAGAAATATTCAAAGTGATGAAATCAAGGACCTACACTCAAGATTACTCTACCCAGCAAAGCTATAATTTAGAATTGAAAGACAGATAAAGAGCTTCCCAGACAAGAAAAAGCTGAAGGAGTTAGTTAACTACCACCAAACCAGTATTACAAGAAATGTTAAAGGAACCTTTTAAGAAGAAAAAAACATCAGGGACTTCCAACCAAGATGAAGGTGTAGGTAGACACACTGTGCCTCCTTGCACAACCAAAATAAGGACAACAAAAATTTAGAAACAACCAGTACTGACAAAAAATTGAACTGTATGGAAGTCTGACAACCAAGGAGTTAAAGTAAACACATTCATCCAGACTGGTAGGAGGGGCAGAATCAGGCAGCCCAGTGGAGAGGGGTCACAGCAAAAAAAAAGTGGTGGCTGGCAGACCTTGGGCACAAGGCAGCAGCTGGCAGACCCCAGGCATGCAGGTGGTGGCTGGTGGACCCAGTAAGGTGGCGGATTATGGAGGGGCATGGCACACAAGGTGGCTGGGAAGATGGCTGGCAAGGTGACTGGCAGACTGGGCAGTCCCACATTCATGCACAGATAAACCAGGCGAAACTAGGGAGCAAGACAGACCACGCAACCCAGGCTCTGAGTGTGGGGAAATAAAGCCTCAAATTACTAACTGAAAACACCTGTGGGGGTTGAGGTGCTGGGAGAAACTCCCAGCCTCACAGGAGAGTTGATTGGAGAGACCCACAGGGTCCTAGAATGTACACAAGCCCACCCATCTGGGAATCAGAACCAGAAGGGCCCGGTTTGCTTGGGGGAAGCAGCAGAAGTGGCTGAAATCTGTCAGAGAGCAGAGCAAGTGCCATTGTTCCCTCCCAGACCCCTTCCCACATACAGCATCACAACACAGCCCACATGGGTTGCCCTGCCCTGGTGAACAACTAAGGCTCTGCCCCTCACTACATAACAGGTGCAACAAGATTAAAAAAATGGCCCAAATAAAAGAAAAGATCAAAGAAAAGATCCAAAAAAAATACAACTAAGCGACAAAGGGATAGCCAACCTATCAGATGCACAGTTCAAAGCACTGGTGATCAGGATGCTCACAGAATTGGTTGAATTTTGTCACAAATTAGATGAAAAAATGAGGGCTATGCTAAATGAAATAAAGGAAAATGTACAGGGAATCAATAGTGATGGGATAGTGATGGGAAACTCGGACTCAGATCAATGGAGTGGACCAGAAGGAAGAAAGAAACAATCAAACACAAAAGAAAGAAGAAACAAGAATTCAAAAAAATGAGGACAGGCTTAGAAACCTTCAGGACATCTTTAAATGTTCCAACATCCGAATTATAGGGGTACCAGAAGGGGAAGAAGAAGAGCAACAAGTGGACAACTTATTTGAACAAATAATAGAGGAGAACTTCCCCAGTCTGGCAAAGGAAATAGACTTCCAGGAAGTCCAGGATGCTCAGAGAGCCCCAAAGAAGTTGGACCCAAGGAAGAACACACCAAGGCACATCAAAATTACATTACTCAAGATTAAAATGAAGGAGAGAATTCTAGAAGCAGCAAGAGATAAGGGGACAGTCACCTACAAAGGAGTTTCCATAAGGCTATCAGTTGATTTCTCAAAAGAGACCTTGCAGGCAAGAAGGGGCTGGAAAGAAGTATTCCCAGTCATGAAAGGCAAGGACCTACATCCCAGATTGCTCTGTCCAGCAAAGCTTTAACTTAGAATGGAAGGGCAGATAAAGTGCTTCTCAGATAAGGTCAAGTTAAAGGAGTTCATCATCACCAAGCCCTTATTATCTGAAATGTTAAAGGGACTTATCTAAGAAAAAGAAGATAAAAAAACATGTAAAGTAAAATGACTTAACAACTATACCTAAAACAATGACTTAACAACTATACCTAAAACAAAAAACAAAAACAAACTAAGCAAACAACTAGAACAGGAACAGAACCACAGAAATGGAGATCACATGAAGGGTTAGCAACAGGGGAGTGGGAGGAGGAGAAAGGGGGAAAAGGTACAGAGAGTAAGTAGCATAGACGGTAGGTAGAAAATAGACAGGGGGAGGGTAAGAATAGTATGGGAAATGTAGAAGCTAAAGAACTTATATGTATGACACATGGACATGAACTAAAGGGGGGGAATGTGGGTGGGAGAGGGTGTGCAGGGTGAAGGGGAGTGAAGGGGGGAAATGGGACAACTGTAATAGCATAATCAATAAACTATATTTTAAAAAAGAAGAAAAAAATTAAAAAATGTCAACAATAAAATGGCTATAAATACATATCAACAATTGAAACTAAAAACAAAACAAATGAATAAGCAGAATAGAAACAGACTAATAAATAGAGAACATTCGGATGGTGGCCAGATGGGAAGATGTTTGAGGGGTTGGGTGAAAAAGGTGAAGGGATTAAGAAGCACAAATTGGTCCTGGCTGATGTGACTCAGTGGACTGGGCACTGGACTGTGAATCAAAGGGTTGCTGGTTCAATTCCCAGTCAGGGCACATGCCTGGGTTGCGGGCCAGGTCCTCAGTAGTGGGTGTGCCAGAGGCAACCACACATTGATAGTTCTCTCCCTATCTTTCTTCATCTCTTCCCCTCTCTCTAAAAATAAATAAATGTTTAAAAAAAATACAAATTGGTTGTTACAGAACAGTCATGGGGATGTAAAGTACAGCATAGGGAATATAGTCAATAATAGTTTAATAACTATGTATGGCCCTGACTGCTGTGGCTCAGTTGGTTGGGCATTGTCCCACAAAGCAAAGGGTCATCAATTCCATTTCCAGTCAGAGGCACATGCCTGGGTTGTGGGCTTGTCCCTGGTTGCAGTGCATGTGAGAGGTAACCAGTTGATGTTTCTCTCCCTCTCTTTCCCTCTCTGAAAATAAATAATAAAATCTTTTTAAATTAAAAAAAAAATAGCTGTGGTGTCAGATGGGTGCAAGATTTATCAGGATGATCACTTAGTAAGTTATGTAACATGTAATCACTGGGGTGTACACCTGAAACTAATCTAATAATGTACATCAACTATAATTGAAAGTGAAAAATGATTTTAAAAAGTTTTGAAAATAGAATAATTTTTTCTTATTTCTTCTAAGGAAATCAATCCTTTAATATCTAGTGTGTTTTTTAGGGTAAGTGCTGATAAATTATTTTCTTAGAAAATTATTTATTCCTTCCAGATTTTAAATTTTACTTGCAAAAGTTATGCAAACTAGTCTCTTGTGCTTTAAAAAGTATTTTTTGGGATTTCCCCCTTTGCTTCGTTTAGAAGTGTTCTCTGTTCTCTCTTGGATCAGGTTAGGCATCTGTCATTGTCAGAATCCAGAATACAGTTTACTAGTGAGATTTTAACTTCAATTTGGCTTGGCAAATATATTATGCAAATATTACAAACCAGGTACTCTGGCAAATTCTGAGATATAACAATGATTTTTGTCATTGGAATAAAATAATTAACTGAACATGTAATCAATGGTACCAAAACTGAGTTCCCTTCCTTAAAATACTTGAGTATCCTGAGCACCAGAAACCTATAACACCACCAATGCCCATTAAGTTGGCACTCTAGATTACAAATTAGTCCCTGTACCTAATCAGTTCTTTCCAGGTAACATCAGTGAGTTTGATTTTGCAAATGAAATCAGAACCCCTCAAGATGCAAAAACCCCAGCAGGCAAATGTGAAAGCATCTGCCTGACCATTTCTTTACCACAGATTCATATTTCAAGAAAATCTCAGCACTCACCGGTCAGTAGTGAAAATGTACCCCACAAGATCCTTACAGCTTACCAGCAGGACACAAAAGACTACAGCGAAGAGTTCTGGAGGTAAAAAGGCAGAGAAGCAGCACAGTGAGAAAGGAGGTCTGCAGGGAACAAGGAACCCGGGTTTCAAGTGCATGGACTGCTCAGATGAGTCACTGACTAAAGAGCTGAAGCACCTGTGACTAGCACGGAGACGACTGAGGACCTCTTGGCCTGCTTGATGTTTCCAGCACCCAGCGCATTCCCAATGCGGACACTGGCAGCCACGCTGAAGCCAGTAGGTATCTAAAGGAAAAAGAAAACAATGCTCACATTATGAGAGCAGGGAGCAAGGAAGCAGCCTTGCCTCTCAGCTCTGTCCTGAGCCACACCATACACCTTCCCCAGAAAAGAGGGACTAGGTAAATTGTGCTTCACACCTCACTGGTAAAACTTGGCTCTACAAGTTGTAAGGAAACTAATTTGCAATATTCTTTTGTCTAGCTGGGAGTCCCCAGGCTAACATGGAACCTGGAATCCTGGGCTGGGATCCTTGTCGCAAACCTGCTTTTTCTACAGAGCTTCCAACCTGGGCCATGGGAGACCCTGCACAGTTGATTCGCCCTCTGGGTGTGGAAGGATGGGATTCCAGGAGCCCACCATAGATCTGTTCCAAAAGGCCATCACAGGAGCAAGTTTAGAAGACAGAACCTTCTATGGTGACACCACTCCCACAAATATTGGATAAAAAGAACTTAAGAAAACTGCCCCAGCTGGTGTGGCTCAGTTGATTGGGTGTCATCCTGCAAACCGAAAGGTCACAGGTTTGATTCTTAGTCAGTGCTGCAGGTTCGGTCCTCAGTTGGGGCACATGCCCAGGTTGCCGGCCAGGTCCTCAATGGAGGTCATGTAGGAGGGAACCATACATTGATGTTTCTCTCCCTCTCTTCCTCCCTCCCTTCCCCTCTGTCTAAAAATAAGTAAAATCTTTTTTAAAAATTTAAAAAAAAAACAGAAAGGTGCATACAAGCTGTTAGCAGTGCTACCCTTTTGGTGAGGGCAGAGGTGGTGGTAAAGGAGATGCAGGTGAGCAGTATGGCACGGTGGTTAGCAGTGGGAATTCTGAAGCCAGACTGTCTGGGTTAAATCCTAGTTCAGCCACCTATTGGCTGTGTGACCCTGACCAGGTACTTACCCTCACTACACCTTAGTTCTTATCTGCAAAAGGGACCTCGTAATAATAGTACATGCATATTAGGATTATTGTTGGAATTAAATGAGTCCATACATCCTAACTACTTAGAATAATGCCTCACACATACTAAGTTGTTCAGTACAGATTATCCATTACTATTATCTAAAAAATTATTACCTGAGAAATTAGTATTAAGAAAAAAGAGTCATCAAGTATTTAAACACGAGTTTTGCCTTAGGACCAGGATTGCTAAAGGTCAGGGCTATAGAAAATCTGAGTCTCCCAACAAAGTATTAACCACAATGAAAAAGGGTAACTTGATGGTGGAGAAACCTGGTGGGCAGTGCTTTAACCAAGCAATCAGTTGATATCACTAATAACGGGACAAATCTGTGAATGGTAAAATGGCACCAGATGTTAGATGTTGGTTCAGAAACCTTAGTTTTTGAGTTCAGCTGGGAAAGAGTTTAGAGCTAAGGAACTCAACTGTAAGAGAAAGTTTATTTAGAAAGTCTCAGAGGTAGAATTAAGTGAGTTGTGGAAGAAGTGAGCCAGCTGGACTGCATGGGCTCAGGAAACAATTTACAGAGGAAAAAAAAAAAGCGGGCAGGAGGTCCCTGGAGCTTAGGAGAAAGGCAAAAAGTAATGCACCCAGGGGAAGAAGAGTGGGGAAGTTTGCGGGCATGCTCCAGTGAGGGGGGTAGTGGGGAGGTGTGGGCATGCCAGAGAGAGGAGGGAACATGAGCTGAGTCCTTTGTTTTGAGGGTTTTTTTCTAGAGGTCCCAGCAGAGGATCTTATATAATATTCATCAGCTCTCCAGGTGTGTCCTTTCAGAGCCACAGTCTCCACTCATTGGTCAGTGCCAGGGCAGGGGGTCATTAGGCATCATAGCTGTTCCTGATATCAGCCATGGCATCAATAGACCTGGGTTTGCTGTTTTTCTGGGCTTGGAGCTGAATCACAACTGAGGCCTAGATGGTAACTCTAGGGCTTAATGCTTAAGGGAGCGGTCATGCAAGGGCTTGTACGGCAGTTGTATGAAACTATTCTATCTCACCTGTGAGGAAAGAGATAGAATAGGAAATCCTGAGACACTGCAAATGTCATCAGTGAGCATCCTGGTTTCTGAGAATCACCTGGTGACATCTGATAATAATTAGCACTGTGGTTTCCTCCCCAAGTGGGCAGTCAAGGAGAATGTAAAAAACTTTTAAAGCCTGTAACTGTTCAATAAAAAAGGGCTATTCCCTGGCCAGAGATGGCCTGTTCCCATGTCTTGGGAAATGTACTCTCCTTAATAAATTTCCTACCTGCTTTGTTTTACAATATCTGTGTGGTCAATCTAATTCTTTGTTCTTGACCGCCAAGAGCCTGGACCCCATCTCCATCTGCAGCAATCTGGCAAGCCAGCCAGGAGAACTTCTGTGGAAATGCCAGAGTGGTAAGGCAACCCCTTCCACCCTCCCCAGTGGTTGGAGGAGACTTCCATACTCTCTGTCTCCTTTATTTTATGCCTTGAGTGACCCCGGCACCTTGCAGAGAGTTTGCCACTTTCCTACGGGCACAGGTCTGGCAGTTAAGAGCCAAAATGGCACCCGCCACTTAAAAGACTCCATGTGAGGATTACCTGGTTGTGGATCAGGGTTAGAGATCAGCTTCCTGCCAGGCACATGGCAACATCTACGCACTGAGGCACGCTGTAAAGCAACATCATCCCTCCCCCACGGCTTTCCATTCCGGACTGTTGTAACTCTCGGAAAGGGTTGCCAGCTGCACCTCCCTCCTTTACTTAGCCAACCACGTTCCTCCTAAGACTTGCTTCACACATTTAATTTTGGTCTCTATTTGCACCTCTTCCCTGTCTGTCTCTTCTGCAATCAAAGTGATTGCCTTTACTGAACATAGGTCAAGGTGGTGACCATTTCAAAATACTTTTGGAGGCCTTCCCAACCCATGTTAGGTTTGTAAAATAGATAAACTAGAATGCTCCTGCCCCCTCTTCAGAGGAATTAATTATTAGAAGCAGAGGAGCAGAAGGAACTAGTTCAAATTAGTCAATTATGAGCAGAGGAAAGTTAATCAAATATAAAGTAGAGGAAATTAGTTAAGAGTTAATCAATTATGAGGAGCAGAGGAAACTACCATATTTTGCCATGTACAATGCACACTTTTTTGCCCAAGTTTTTGAGGGAAAAATAAGAATGTGCTTTATACATGGGTAAAACTGATTCTCATTATACATGGGAACTAGTACTAAAACCTGATTGCGCACTATACATGGCAAAATACAGTAGTTTGAGTTCATCAATGACTTCTCTGGTACTTTAATAGCAGGTTTTCTTTTGGTCTTGGGAAGTGCTTCAATGACTGGCACAGTCGCCTCCCTACATCTTAGACTCTTTACAAGACAAGCCATCACCATCTTAGCCGAGGCCTGAGAATTAGATACAAGGAAGGAGGTACAAAAAATTAGTCCATAACAACTCCAGTTTTTTTCCTGCTGGCTGGCACACTCAAACTCTCTTGGTTTCACCAGAGACATCTGGAGGCCTACAATGGTAGGATAACAGGGGACACCCTATAACCCACTAGGGAACTCTTTAGGCAAAGGAAGGGGGATGCCTCTAGGGAGCCAGGAAGTGCTACTCTCTTCTTCTTTTCCCTAAGTATTCCATGGACAAGATGGGCAATACACCCTCCATTCCCTCAGGATCCCCATTGGGATGCATTCTTAGAAACTGGGGAAAATTTGGCCTTGAAATCTCAACAAAGAGAGGCTAATCTTTTGAAATATGGCTTAGTCTCAGTATAAACTAGGAGATGGGGAAATTTGGCCTGAAAATGGGAGCAGCAATTACAACACCATATTCCAGTTAGACCTGTTTTGTTGGAGGTTAGGCAAATGGCAAGACATTCCCAATGTTCAAGCCTTTACAGCACTGTATTGCAATCCAGCCCTCTGTTCTGGGCCAAGGGAAGCAGCCCCTTGAGGGATCAACAATGACATTCTAGATGACCCCCTCTAAGTTCCCCACCTGTGTCTCAAGGGGAACCAAGTAGGCCCCAGAGTCCTGAATCTCTGCTCCCACCTCAGAGAAATTAACTTCTCTCCCACCTACTACCAGAAACCTAGCCCCCAGGGCATGCTCTAGTGGGGCTTCCTATCTCCCCACTGCTCCTGCCCTCCTACCCCAGAGGGAAATAACAGGCATAGAAGACTCCGTTTGGGTACGTGTATCCTTTTCAATAACTGGCCTACAGCAGCACAAAGATAAGACTATGAAACTTCTCCAAAGATCCCTCATACTTCACTAGTAACTTCCAAATTTTAACCCTTGCCTTTGATGTGTCCTAGAAAGACCTTTATATAACCCTGACCACCTGTTGCTCTCCAGAAGAAAAGCAACAACTTTAGGAAGAGGCCTGAAACATAGAGTCTAATTAGGACAAGAAAGAACAGAGCCAGTGTGAGAAAAAGCAGGGGCAGAAAAACAGGCCAAACTAATAGCACCAGCTATTAGCAGCACTGTTGGCAGTGTCCAGCCACCACAAGGTGACCCAGGAAAGCCACAGAAACACCAAGGGCAAAAAGATCAAACATGCTTTAAGTGTAAACATCCTGGACACTGGGCAAGGGATTGCACTAGGCCACCCCCAGGGTCATGCCCCATGGGCAAAGGCGCAAACCCTGTCTCCTGGCCTTGGCAGGTAGACCACCCCCATTGCCCATTGCCAGAGTGGCAAGGGGTCATCACCTAAGGCTATGGAGCCCTTGAGGATGGAGGGTGCCCGGGAACAGGTTTACCCAGCCTATACCAGCACTTTAATCTCTTCAGAGGAACCCCAGGTAACCCTTGATGTGTCAAGTAAGAAAATTTATTTTCTTGTTGATACTGGGGCCACTTACTCTGTTCTAGTTCTTACACTAGACCTCTCTCCTCTAATTCAATTAATATTATGGGCATTGAAGAAAAATCTTGAACTTATTTTTACACACCCCGTCACCTGTCAATTTGAAAGCCTGATTATTCCACAATGTCCTATACTATTGCTACGAAGACCTCAAACCCTGTTCAAGAAGAAGAAACCTTAAAGATAAGTCAATATGACCTCTTTTTGCTAACAATCTGCATTCTTGCTAGTCCTTCTTGGGCCAATAACTCTGTTACAAATTACCCAGGATTTTCTCTGGGGCAATACGTGTAACAGTTGCTAGGTTTGCCATCATCAACCACAATACAGTGAGTGAGGAATATCCCTAGGAGTACTTTGGGCCAAATGAACTAATCCTAATCTTCCTGAACACATAATCTGAGCCTCAAAGTACTCTTGCCAGCCCAGGAACCCAACTGGACTTTTAAGTATGTTGCTTGTTGGTCCAGGAAGGTGGGGTTTGCACTCTAGCCAATACTTCTTGAAATGAGTGATGATAAAATATTACAGCAAGCAATATGGCTAAAAAGATTGTATCCCAGTAACCCTGAAACTATCTGGGATACCATTAAAGGATACATTCCCTCAGTAACTTGGTTTATTATAATAATTCTAATCTCTGGCCCTTTCATCTTAATTTTTATCTTTGATACTCAAACAATTCCACATCAGGATGATGAAGCTCCAGGGTTTTTGACCAATCCCTAAGGAATGCAATACTAACACCTTACAACACATAGAGCCCACGCTGATCTCAGGAATTTCTCTCCAACCTCTAGATAAGTTAAGGCAAAAGTTTCATGATTTTCAGCAGGCAGGGTCTACTGTCCTATTCCAGCAGGAAGTATAAACAGAAGATTGACCATCCACCCTCAGCAACCCCATGTCTCTCAGGGGGAAGATGAGGCAAGAGATAGAAAAGGAAACCCTGAGACACTGCAGCTGTCATCAGTCAGCATCCTGGCTTCCAAGAATCGCCTTCTGACACCTGACAATAATTAGTATTGTGGTTTTCTCCCCAACTGGGCAATCAAAGAGGATCGTGGGAAATACAAAGCTCCTGTGTAGAAGCTTAAGTAAAAACCCTATAAGTCTGTAGTCATTTAGTAGAAGAGGGCCATTCCCTGGCCAGAGATGGCCTGCTCCCATGTCTTGGGAAGTGTACTTTCCTTAATAAATTTCCCACTGGCTTTACTTTATAATATGTGTATGGTCAATCCAATTCTTTGCTTGCAAGCACCAAGAACCTGGGCCCATCTCCATCTGCAGCACTTTTTCCTCCTCTAAGGGTATATACCACATGACCAGTGACAATCCTGGGAAGAAAAGGCTATGGTACAGTCTATACCACATGACCAGCAATATGAAAAGTCAGGGAATATAAAGTACATGACCAGCGATACATAGGGGACATGTGGACAAAAAGGAGCCAAGCTCAGGGGAGCCCTGCAAGGCAGCCTTACAAACTCAGACACCTAAAGTAAGCAAAAAGGATGGTCTAAAATGAAAACTTATTAAGTAAAACCAGTTCATGGAGGGTAGCCATGGCCTAGGCCAGTATTATTCCCTAACAAAGGTCAATCTTCACCCTAACTGAGCCTGTCTGTTGTCTTTTTGCATCTGTGACGACACACCTTTGGAATGTCAAAGTAACTTCCCTTTTTCCAAACCCCTTGGGTATAAATTGAGACCACAAATCCCCTCCTTGTTATCAAGTTAATTGTTGAGTATTAACTATCCTGCACCCACCTATGTAAAAGAAGTGTGAGTCTATCATTTTACCTTTGAACCAATCCCAGAAGTTTCTCCCACTTTGCTTTCTCCTGTATCCCTAATCTATCACCAGCAGATTTCATGTAACTCCTTTATGTCTCTCCCTTTGGAATGTATAAAGTAAGGTGCTAAGCTGCCATTCTCTGGAGCATTTCTCAGTTTGTTGAGATTTTGCTTCCCAGCAATTACTGTCAGTTTGACTCAAATAAACTCACCAAACCTGCTCTACAATTGGGATATTTGTTATGTTGGCAGAAGAAAGGTCCTACCCTACAATTTAGACACTTGGGTCTTTCCGCCCTGGTGAGTTCTCATACCTGGCTTATTGTTCCTACCTTAAACATACCTGTCTAACCACCTATTATATAAAATCCACATCAGTTGTAGAGTTGGAAAGTGTTCGTTCATGAGGACGTATCAGCAATAACAAATTGAGAGAAAGCCTGTATATAATAGCTTCTATTCTTCTAAAGATGAAGGTCCAAAAAAGACAAAGAGAGGCCCAGGGTCTGTTCTAGATTAAAGAACACTAAAGAGGCAACACCCTAGATACACTAAAGAGGCCAGGGGGAGTCAAGTTATAAAGGACATTATCAGAACAATGGATGGCCTTTGAATACAAACTGTGGAGAGGGAGACAGAAGGCAAGCATATGTGGTGAAATGTAAATAATGGGTTAATATGAGTAAAGGGTAAAAATCTTTTGATTATGGAGAAACATAAATGTAAATTCTTATAAGCTTATTAGAAATCATATAACAATATACAGTATGCAAAAGACTTAAAACTGAATTTGTCTTAATGAAATAATCAAGCAAGTATACAAAGATATTTCTCCTAAGATGTTCATTGAAGTGTTATTAATGACATTGAAACAGCCCTGACTGGTGTGGCTCAGTGTGTTAGGCATCATCCTGCAAGCTGAAAGGTCTCCAATTTGATGGGACAACCCAACATGCCTGGGTTGCGGGCCAGGTCCCTGGTTGTGGGGCATGCAAAAGGCAGCCAATCAATATTTCTCTCCCCTTTCTCCCTCCCTTCCCCTCTCAAGAAAATGATTCTTGAAAAAAAAAACACAAAAATTCATATCTATGTACTTTAAAATATAACAAGTTTGGGGGCCAGGGGTCTGAGTGTTAGCACAACAAACAGTGCCAGAGCACATGCTCTGGCCTCAGTCCCTCTCCCCAGCCCATGCTCCCTTTCTATCCCACCTTTCACCTTGATTCTGAATGACACTTGCTAGCTAGGGAAGAAAGCCCTTCAGAACTTCCAGCTGACATTTTCAATAAAACAAAGTAAAAAAGAAAGCCTCTGACTAGTGGGGTTCTTCTCTAGCACATCAACATCCCTCAATTGCAAGGCTGAGTGAGTACTCCACAGCGTGGATAGACCACAGCTTCTTTAGCCATTCAGCCGTGGATAGATACTTGGGCTGTTTCCACCTTTGGGGGATCATAAATGATGCTGCTATGAACACAGGTGTGCACACCTGCTCCTGTCGCTGTTTTTTAGGTTTTTGGGTCCAACCCAGGAGCAGTCACACCAAGTTTTAAGAGGCATCATACCGAGGCAGGAGCAGAGCATGGTGAGACACAGGGGCTCAGCCCTACTACCAGAAACCCACCACCGTCCCCCTTTATGCCCCACCTGCCCTCAAGGCATTTGCATTGTGGCAACTATTTGTCAAGTGAAGTGTTTCCGGTTTGAACCATGTGGGGGCATGGGAGACCAGCACTGAATGAGTAATTTAGAGACTCTCCCCAAGCCCATTCAGCTCACAGGAAGACTCCTCCAAACCAAAAGGGTCCTCTCAGATTCTAGGATAAAATTTTACCTTCTTGAATCATTTCACAGATTACGACCAAATGTTCCACAGAAACCCTACACTCACCTTAGGGCTCTTTCAAGAGACACAGTTAGCACCTCCACACGACTGGTCTTGGACACTCACCATGAACACAACAGTGGCCAGTTCGTACACGACGGACTGGGCTCCCAGCTCCACCATGCTGAGGATGCCTGAGGGAGAGACACAGCTGATGTCCTGCTTCACACTCCCCACTGCAGCCACCGGCTGGCCCCACACTCCCCACTGCCACCACTGGCTGGCCCCACACTGACCGCTCAGGAAGCTCCCGATCTCGTAGGCCCACCACTCGATGCACAGCATGAGCATGCTGGGGACGGCCAGGCGGAAGAAGGGGCCCCAGTCCTGCAGGCACTCCAGGGACCACCCTGCAGGTGGGGCACAGGTACAGTCACAGTCCACCAGCCATCGGCCTGACAAAACCATATTGAATTGGACAAACAAAAGGCAGCCTTTACCTCCCCAGGTAGCTTGATGCAGTTTCTTCCAGAAGATGTAGAGAAAGAGGAGCAGAGCCAGGGAGAACTGGGATATCAAATTTGCCAGTGCTGAGCCCCTGGGAAGAACAGTCCAGTGAGGGAGGTGCCGTTCTCCACCCCTTCCTCGGCTCGCTTAGCAAGGTGAGCACCCATCCCTCGCTGGAGTGGCTACAGTAGGTTCCGTGATCATCCTCTTTCCAATGCAGCATTATTCCCCATCCCCAGCCAGGTTTTCCAGAGCGGCCCAAGGAGGAGACCACAGGTGCCCACAGTGACTAGATAAAGGTCTCACTCTCTCCCACCTCCCTGGAAGAGCCACATGCAGGTCATTTCTTCTTGGTCCCCAAAATTAGTTGGACTCACATCACCCCAAGATGCAGCTGGTGGAGAAACAGATAGTTGATGAGGGCATTGACAAGGTTGGCAGCAAGTCCAGTTAGAATCTGGGGCAGTACGATTCCCTACAAAGAGGAGAGACCGCCCCCTGCTGGAGATCCCTGGAATGGGAGGGCCATTTTCTCTCCAAACATACTTTAGGCTGTCCTAATTGTGGGTGCCCTGTCCTTGCTGCCTTAACCTCCCACCCTCCCCACCCCTCACTTCCTCCTCTCTCTGAGCCATGAGGGGTATAGCTTTGGCCTGAAGTAGGCATGGGAAGATGAGAAGGCAGCAGAGAGGAAAGAAGACAAGTGTGCACATGCCAGCAGGGATTAAAAAGTATAAACAAGCCTGTGGGTAAAAGTACAATGCATTCCTCAACCTAAATTGAAATTTGGAAACTTGACTGAAGAGCTTATGAAGCTGGAGTGTGGACTGTATGCCATCATATCTGGCTCTGCTCAGAAGTACAGGGGCTAAACACTCTGTCTTATTTGGTATCTCAAACTAAGACTAAGACAATGGTATTGGACTTAGGAAATAAATAGCTAGCTTGCCATGCATCAGGATATAACAGACATAGGTAAGGCCAGCTGTGAAATTAATAAGAAACACTATTTCTCCCACCCGTAGTGTCATCTTATGCCCTTCTCTCTTTTTAAAAATATTTTAATTGAGCCCTGGCTGGCGTACTCAGTGGATTGACCTTGGGCTGCAAACCAAAGTGTCGCAGGTTTGATTCCCAGCCAGGGTACATGCCTGGGTTGCAGGCTATAACCCCCAGCAACCACACATTGATGTTTCTCTCTCTCTCTATCTTCCTCCCTTCCCTCTCTAAAAATAAATAAATAAAATCTTTTAAAAAATATTTTAATTGATTTTAGAGAGAGAGAGGAAGGAAAAGAGAGAGAAACATCACTCTGATTTGCTGTTCCATTTATCTATGCATTATTGGTTGCTTCCTGACTGTGCCCTGACCTGGTTCAAACCCACAACCTTGGTGCAAGGGGACAATGTTCCAACCAACTGAACCACCCAGCCAGGGCTCACTCCCTGCTTTGAATGACTACTGCTTCTTACTCTGAGAAACTTTGTTCTCTAAAACCATTAAGTGTAAGAAATCTTGCTATTTGAAATCATATCAGTAAAAGTAAAACATCCCACTCTTGCCTAGAGGATTGAAGTCAGTTTCTCTCTCTCTCTCTCTCTCTCTCTCTCTCTCTCTCTCTCTCTCTCTCTCACACACACACAGAGCCTCGATTTCCAACCCAGGTACAAAGCTTCACATGAACTCCTGGACACAGCAATTGACATCCATGTAAACCAGGGCTGCTAAACTCATTTTCGCCAGGGGCCGCATCAGCCTCTCGGTTGCCTTCAAAGGGCCGAATGTAATTTTAGGACTGTATAAATGTAACTACTCCTAAACTAGGGGCAAAGAGCTCAGCGCTGCCACCGAGTAGAAGAAACAAGGTACTGGGCCGGATAAAACAAGGTAGAGGGCTAGATTCGGCCCACAGGCCTTGTGTTTGCCACCTGTGACCTAAACTGTGATTTCCAAGGAGGGAGGACCTGAGAGGACAGCGTGCAGACCAAGTATAAATCCCTTTACTCACAGCCTGCTTTGCTGTGAGCCTACGTAGCTTCTTTTAGATGTCATCTGAACTCCATCCCGCCTCGTTTGATGAGAATATCCTAGGCCCCTCTGACCACTCAGTGCTGTGGGTTGAAGAACCTGACTGCTGAACTGTAGGCTTGTCTCTGGTGGTCTCAGTGGTTTTGGGCTCAGGGGCCAGGACAAGGGTCTTGGCCAACTATTTATGTGGGTCACTTACTTATCAGGAGAGCCTGGTTAGTTTTAAGCAAGGGAGTTAGGTGGTCAGATGTGCATTTCAGAAGGAGGGTAAAAGAAGTAGTGTAGTGTGTGACTCAGCCAAGGAAAGACTGGTCGTGGGGATATGAGGTGAGATCCTGCCAAAGTAATCCAGAGGGGAAAGAATGAGAGGAACAAGGCAGGGACAAAGGGGAGGGACAGGGGTGGGAGGACCTGCAGGGCCCAGTGACTACTTGGAGATGGCAGTGAAGAAAAAGATGGGGTCACTGATAGTGGGAATGTATGAAGGACAGGTTAGTGGGAGAGAAATGGCAGCTGATTGAGAAAGAATGTGGGACAGTGGAGGAGCAGACTTATGTGGGATGATGGGCAAGTCAAGTGTGTAATATGCATGGGTCCCTCCAGCCAGTGGGAAGGAATGCCAGGAGGTCAGACACATAAAGGTGGTGTCGAGGGAATACAGATGGGAACGGGCACACACCAGAACAGAGCTTCTCTCCAACGAAGAGGAGAGGAGGGGAGAGGAGAGGAGAGGAGGGGAGGCTGGCCAAGTCGCCTTCTCCTTCTCACTGTCCCCTCAAAAATCTAAGCATCCCACCAGGTTTCATCGGGTTCTCTTCCCACCTTGTGCCCTCTCCTACAGCACTGACTTTCTCCAAAAAACCAACTGTGTCTCCTGTGTCGTGCTCTTACAAACAGGCCAGGCCTCCAAGATAGAAGCTATTGACATGCATCTCCTCCTCCTCCCGAGGTCTCTTCGTTCCACAGGACCAACCCCATCCTGCCCCATTGCTCCTGCAGGGCAATTCTTTCTCCATCACAGACACGCATGATCTTTTGTTTGGACCACGTACATGACTCTTCTCCCTTTCCCTGGCAACTAACTTGTTTCTCACAAACTAAAATCCAAAGCAAACAACACAGACCCTGCATGTGCTGACCCTCGGCCAGCCCCATTGCCTACAACGTCCCTCCCCCTACAATGTGGCCTCCGCCAGCCTCTGCATGTCCCTCCTCCCTGACCAATTCCTGCTGCCCACAGGGTCTGATGCCCATGCCTCCTCCCAGCCACGGAAACCCTTCATCACCCGGCACACGTCTCCCAACTCCCCTCAACTCACAGCTCCTACTTCTGGGTCTTTCCTTCTTTTTCAGAGTACTGGAGAGGGGTGTTCGCATCCACTTTCCTCACTAGACCAGGCTAGAGCCCACAGTTAGGAGGCTCCGTGTTTGGGGAGACAGTGTCCGGGGAAGGCCCCACAATGTGCTGGAACTTCTACACAGCTGCCAACAAGGTTATACACTCCACAGATGGTGCAGGGCTCAGACATGCTGATTCCCCCTCTTTATAGACATTTCGAGCCTGTAATTGTGGTACTAATAGAGATTTGAAATGTTGTTGTATTGATAGGGTAACATCTTAATTTAATTAATATTACATAGGTGGAAACGCCCCCCCCCCGCCCCCGCTCACTTAACCCCCTTCCCTTGCTGTCACAGTCCTGCAAGCCTGCTGGTAAGGCCACAGCCCACTGCTAAGCCTCTTACCTGCAAGGACTCATCTGGGAGAAAACCCACTACCTACATGCTGGCCTCACGAAGCCACAACTACCTAGCAGGGTAGTTCACCCCTTATGTGAGAAGAACTCTGGCTGATGTGAGGTCTTGTTACAGTTTGGGATTTCACCCCCCCCCCCACCCCCACTGCGGAGCTGAGTGCGGGGCCTCCTCAGACAGGCCAGAGCTGACAGCTGGGCTCTCACCCCCAGGTAGCCACTGACCTCACAAAGCCAGGACATGCTATGCTCCAGCCCCTCCTGCCAAAGGCAGTATTTCCAAGTGGGGATCCCATAAGAATTTTCCAAGGCCAGTAATAATGTGTCTTTTTAAAAATCCTTGCCCAAGGATATTTATTGATTTGAGAGAGAGAGGAAGGGGATGGGGGAGTGGAGAGAGAGAGAGAGAGAAACACCAATCCATTGCCTTCCTACATGCCCTGACGGGGGATTGAACCCTCAACTCCTTAGTGTATGGGATGATCAACTGAGCCACCTGGCCAGGGCAAATGTGTGTGTGTGTGTGTGTGTGTGTGTGTTTAATATCTCACTTCACAGACCTCTCCACACCAAAGGCCTGCGTGTGCAACATGGGGAAACATCACAGTAACTCGGGCTCCCGTCTTCCTTACCTCTGAATACTTTCCAGGCCCCCAACTCCTGAAAGCTGTAAACTCCAGTTAGCCTCCCGCCCCCAAGAAGAAAGAAGGCCTGCATTACCTGAGTGAACAAATATTTAACCTGCAGTGTATAAAGAAACGTTGCCTACAAGAGAACAACAGAGATGTGTGTTAACATTTTGGCCTGGCCATGCCAACAGAGCTGACATCCTCTATTTGATTGTCCTTTGCTCCTGCCAAGGGATGTCATCTGAGGAGGGGTTGGGGGTGGGGGCCAGGGTCTGTACAGCTGGGGTGTCCCAACCCTGGGTTCTGGGAATGCCTTGTCTGTGCGGCAAGGACCTTTCTGCAGGAAGCAGGCTGTAAAGGAAGCCCCAGGCAAACTCTAGGGCATACCTCCTTTTGTAGACTAGGCTACAGTCCTTTGTGGTGATACTTAAAGAATATTAAACTTTTAAGATCTCAGAATAAATTAAAGGCCACGATACCAATTATGAGAGCAGATGGCTACCTAAAAGGGCTGAATTGTGCTGCCCCCATTCATATGTTAAAGCCCTAACCACCCACCATGTGAGCGTATTTGGAGATGATAAAGCCTTTAACAAGGTGATTAAGTTGAAATCAAACCATTAGGATGAGTCCTGGTCCAAGTGGCCTGGTATGCTCAGGAGCAGACAAGAGACACAAAGGGTGTGTACAAGGAGGGGCTGTCAGCCTGCTGAGGAGAAAGGCCTCAGAGGAAGCCATCCCTGTGGTCCCCTGACCTTGGACTTACCACTTCCAAAACAACGAGAAAACAGATTTCTGTGTTTAAGCCACCCACTCTGTGTATTTTGTTAGGACAGCCCCAGCAAAGGAGTTCAGTCATTCACTGCTTAACCACAGGGATGTGTTCTAAGAGATGCCTCCTTAGGTGACTCTGTCCTTGTGTGAACATCACAGAGTACACCTGCACACGCCTGGGCTGTGTAGCCCACCACACACCTAGGTGACATGGTATAGCCTAGTGCTCTATAGGGGAGGAGGAACCATTTTCCTCTACCTTTTAGGGTTCTTGGCCGAGCCATCCCTGTAGTGAAAGACAGATTAACAGGAGAAAAACAAACAACAGTTTAATAACATGTATACCTCCTGTATACACGGAAGAGACCCAGGAAAACTGAGTAACTCGCCAAAATGGCTGAAGCTACCACCTTAAATATCATCTCGAGCTGAAGACAAAAGAACATACTGGCAGCAGGTGAGGAGGGGCAGTTACTGGAAGTGACCAGGAAAAGCAAAGTGGGAAAACTTCTGGGATCAAACAGAAGGTAAACCAGGTAGACACATACTTCTTTCACATGGGTGGGTGCAGGACAGTTAGCAGTTGGTACGTTCTTCCACGTACCAACATAGAGATGGTACGTGGAAGAACAAGATAACAGTGAGAGGCTCTGTGGTCTCCTGCTCTCGTGGGAGGTTGTGCCCTGAGGGGTCTGCCAAGAATGGGAGTACACTGACTTTCCAAAGGTCTGTTATCATAGATGCAATTAGACAACAGACAGGCTGAGTTAAAGATTGATCTTTGTCGGGGAAGATTCTAGCCTAGGACATGACCACCCACCATAACTTGATTTTAGTTAAAAAGTTTTACTTTCAGACTATCCTGTGTGGTTACTTTAGGTCTCTGAGTTTGTAAGACAGCCAGGAAGGGGCCTTGAGCTTGTCAAGTTGAGTATGTGGACGCTTTTCATCCACAGTATGTATTAAATTTGCTTATTTTCTCTTGCTAATATGTCTTGTGTCTATTTCATTATTTGACTGGCCAGAAGACCCTTAAGGGTAAAGGAAAGTTCGTTTCTGCCCATGAAGCTCCATTATAATCTTACAGGACCACCATTGGATATGCAGTCTGTCCAAAATATCATGCAGCACTTAACTGTCCAGCCACCACGTCCAACTGAATAATATCAGCTTAGACTGTTCATTGACCACACATGTCTGTGTCAAACACTGACACACACTTATGGTTTTGTTTGATCATATTCAAGAAGAAAAAAAAACTTTCTAAAGGTTCAGAGTGAGGCCTTCAGGTATTCTGAGATGCAGAAGAACTTAGCCCTACGCAGGACAAGAGTCTGAACTCCTCTCCGTGGATGATCCCAGAGGTCCCTCCAGCTTAGGAGTTCAGGACAGTGGCCTCCTGGAGTCACCTTAACCTTGGTGTTTCTTGAGGGACAAACACTGGTGTCTTTCACAGGCATAATTAAAACCACCCTTTCCTGAATGATCCAACACCACACATGGGAATCATGTGAAGCCGATCCGACTAATCATTGAGCTCCCGGGTGCCTCAGCTGCCGTTCATCAGTGTGCCTCAAGAAGGGAATCGCTTGGCCCTTGAAAACTTACAGGAAGAGCTGGGATGAAGATCATGACATAGGTATGGGTGAGCCTACACAATAAAGAGAAAAAAGGTGATGAAGGACCTCATTTCAAGGGAAGGGAGGGCAGGATGAACTAGCTGTCACTGCCTTTCACATTCGTGGCTCTTCCAAATTAATGAACTTAACTTCTGGAGCAAATGTCAAAATTTATAATAGCACCTGTCATCTCATAACCCAAATTACCTCTCTTGCTTCTTCCAAGGCTTTATGTCTAAGACAGCATTTTTCAAACTCAGCACCAAGCTAGTTAATTCTCTGCTATGGGAAACTCTCCTGTGTGCCCTGAGATGGTTTGTAGCACCTCGGGCTTCTCCCAGTACTGATGCCCCAGCACTGATAACCACAAATGACCACCCACATTGACAAATATCCCCTGGGCTCAGAGCCACTGGTCTAAGACAAGGATTTTAAAGGTCTTTATCAACTAAGCCAGTGGGTCTTAAACTGGGCAGCATATTAGAAGCACCAAGTGACCTTTGAAAGACACCGATGTCAAAGCCACACTCCAGACCAATTACGACAGTGTTGGGAGGGAAGGAGGACCAGGTGGGGATGGGTTTTAAAAGCACCAAGGTGATTTAATACCGTGGCACAATAATCACAAAACCACAAATAAACACCACAAACAACCATCTCACATGAAGGCTGTTTCAAATCTTATTTCTCTCAAAACTATCCACCCTGAAGTCACCCAGTGTGGAAGGGTCTAGAGTGAGGTGCCACTGGGGGGAAAGCACCACAGCCTGCTCGGAGTCAGCTGAGGACAGCTGAGCCCCTTGTGCAGTGTGGCCCTGGCCCTGGCCTTGGTAATTCCCAGAGGCTAAGCTTGCATGGGAGCATCTCTCTGCTGAAATGGCTCTACTCCCACCCTGGCAGGACCCCTCCTACCTGGACACGTCTGGGTCCTGCCCGAGGAGCAGCAGGATGTGCTGGGTGTTGAGGAAGAGCGCCCAGCAGGGGAAGCAGCAAAGAAGCAGGACAAGCGCGCCCCTCTGCAGGATGACGCCCACGTGCTTCTTGTTGGGGCTCCCGTAGGTCTGGGTGCACACAGCCAAAATGAACCCATTAGTACAGAAATGGCACCCCACTGCCCCACAATGGCCTTCAAGCATGGCTTGGGAAGATACAAATGATCGTAAAGACTCTAATACATCCTTTCTGTGTTGGTGATTCTCAAATTTTGCTGTCTGTAAGAATCACTGGGGAACATTTTTAAAACACTGATGCCAGGATCCCAGTAAAGCTGGCCTGATTTCACTGGTCCAGGGAGGAGGGGTGAATGTCAATAATTTTTAAAAACTGTCCATGTGCTTCTAATGTACAGTTAGGGTTACATCACCAGGAAACTTGTTAGAAATGCAATATCTAAGGCATGCTGGAACCAGCTGCTATTGGCCTACTAATGCCAAACTATGCATGTCTCTTCCCAGGTCCCTGTTTGGTGACATATGTGTGGTAGCTGGAAATTAGCTACAGAGGATGTTATTACACCACTAGAATCAGCCAACAATACAAATCACAATGTTTTCTTCCCTCCCTGTGGAGGACAGACTATTTTTGACATGATGGCTGCCTGCCTGCTCCTCCACCCACCACCGGCTAGATCCTGGCCATAAAGAGATGGCTTGCAGCAGTTCCCCCAGAGGAGACTGTCTACTCAACCCCTCCCTATTCCCCAGGCATGCTGATTCTTAAAGCAGACTGTGGCCCTGCCTCAGGCAAGCATACAAGGCATTTTCACTTATTGGGTTGGGTCACATCCCTGTACCCCTCCCCCCTCCCCCTGCCCTGTCCTATATAAGCCCCTAGCACCTGTCATGTAGTGTGAAGAATATCCATGTCATCTCACTACTGTGCAAGACACTCCTTTGTAAGTTCTCTCAATAACCTCTTGATGCAATAATGGATGCAAAGAATGGTTCTCATTCTTTTCTTTGGTCTCTCAGCCCCAGGAAATTTTACATGTAATAATTGGTGAGCCAGCCAGGAGACCCAAGAAATGGACCTTGGGAAAGAGGCATCCTCAGGACAAATCCCAGGTCAGCCATGACATCCATGTGGGGCCCAGTGGCCAATATGCTAGACCTGTGGACTCCCATGGGAGTACATGGAGTACTGCTCTGAAAATGCCAGCTGATCTTATGTATTTGTTTGAAGAAATTTGCTTTACACATTAGCTGTGGCAAGGAAGGAAAGCACATGGACACAGCTGAGAGCTGACCCCTCTCATGGGCAGTTTGGCTGGCCACAAATACCTAGCAGGAGGCAGAAGCCAGGTTAGAAAATTAGGGGATGCACTGAAACTAGAAAAAGATAATAAAATATTGTCTGCAACTCTGTTCACTGGGACTAGATGATAAAGTTTGGAGGGAAGAAAGTCTCTTTATGTCGCACTTCTTTTTTTTTTAACCCCTACCCAATGACATACTTATTTTGAGTGAGAGAGAGGGAGAGAGAGATGTGAGAGAGAAACATCATTTGGTTGCCTCCCATATGCACCCCAACCAGGGACTGAACCTGCAACTTGTGTATGCACGCTGACTCAGTATCAAGCCCACAACCTTTTCATACATGGGACAACGTTCCAACCAACTGAGCCATGCAACCAGGGCAGATCCCACTTCTTTTATGGAGCCCACAAGGTCTCTACGTCTATTTGTATGTTCACATGTGTCCATCCATTGCTGCAGATGTGTGGTATTTTTTACCTCTGGATTGTATGCTAATCTGTAAATGAGCTGTGTTTAATTGGCTTAAAAAACAAATAAACACATATAAAGACTGGCTAGTCTAAAATCCCAAGAAATGTAGAAACTAACCCAAATGCTTTTCAAGGTCACATGATACAAGATTAATCTTTAGCAAATAAAAGCTAGTTTAAGTTTGTTGGCTTATGTAGAACAGACATGTCTTAGAGTTATTTAAGGGTTTAAGAATTCTAATTAAGATGAAAGGAAAATATATGCTTTCAGTTAAAAGAAGGAAAAGGTATAAAAAATATTTTTGCGAGAAAGGAAAGTAATTTTGTCCTAAAGTGAGGCTGGTTGTTTCAGAATGGAAAGAGGAAAAACAGGACAAAATATAATATTCACACTTAATATCTGAATATTAAAAAGGAGTTATATAGTAGAATGCTTATAAAAAGTAATCTTCAGAAAAGAAATTCTGTGTGGTCAAGCTGAATTAATCAAGTGCATGAATTTAAATATCAAGAGTAATCTGATGCAAAATTAGAGTCTTTTTCCTAAAACAGCTTTGAGGTACTCTAGAGGCCCCTGGAATGCCTAAAAGATTTGTTTTCTCTCCTTATAAAAGAAAAATATTAAACTAGGCTTACCTGTTTAATAGTGAAATTACATGGGAAACATTGTCAAATAAAAAATAACATTGACCCTTCTTTATGTTGAATTTGTATATAAGTGTCCCAAAAATTTTGTGAAATTCCTGGAAATCTGAGCCATCATGGCATAAGAAGTCTGTCATCAAAATTGATTGTCACACTAAAAGGACTGGACCTGAGTGTCACATAGTGGCACATGTGGGTGGAACCCATTCTGTTTTTGCAAAAGCAGCCCCTCAGGGCCAGACTCTCCCACCCTGCAGTCCTATAACATGGCTACAGTCTGCTCCCGGATCAGACACTAAGATGGGGAAATGATGGGTGTGAATTAAATGAAGAGTTGGGGCTGTGGGAAACCCAGATGGCCGCCTTGTTCTCTGGGCTCCCTGGCAAGCCCGTGTTTCATGTTTTGCATTCCTTCATGCCTCCTAATGCATTTAAACTGGACTTCATTGAACTGCCAGTCAGGATGGGTGGTCCAAGTGTCCTTGTTGCGTGTATATATTCTGGATGGAGGGAAGCCATCACCTGCCACAAAGCTAATATCCTCAGAGTTAGCAAAAACACTGTTAGAGCTGTGTTTCCCACTGGTGTGCCTTCTGAGTGCTCCCTGAAGGCTACTCACATCACCCCACCACATGCCATGGGGTGGTGGCTAGGGACCTGTCATCATTTCCTTCACAGCCTCTGTGGGATGACATAAATGTGAACCCATGAGACTTGCCTCCGCTGAAGAAAACCTCGCAGGCCTTCCGGGGCCACTGATAAAGCAGTGAATTTACAGAGCATTCAAGGTTTGGGCACCACAACAAAGTTCTGGGGAACCAAACCATTTGGTTGGGTAAGACCTGCTTTGTCCCCAAGGCTGTCATGGACAAACTACAAGCCTATCCAGGATCATAAAATGTGAAACAGGTACAGTCTTTTACGGAAATTCTGTGGTGTTGGTGAAGTTTATACCCCATTTAGCACAATGCCTTTGCCCATTACAATGTCTGGCTAAGAAGGGACATATGTGGGACTAGGCTGTCTCTAAGAAAGCAAAAATGCTTGTCTAACAGATGAGCTCTGGGGATTGCACAGGTGGGGCTGCTGTTTGAATAGGATGTTTCCGTAACCCTTGGAGGCATGAGCTGGGCATTATGGCAAAAAGAAAGAATACCCTTTAGATTTTGGTCCCAACTGTGGGAGGGGACAGAAAACAGATACACCCCGGTAGAAAGCCAGCTACCCTAAGAACTTCCCTTCCCATCAAGGGGTGAATCAACAACATGTTCCATGGACCCACCTCTGGCACGGCTCAGTCTCCTATGCTGAGGAAAAGCGTGCCCACCTACAACAGAGGAGCGCTCTGTACACAGCCCTGTCTCTAGTGGGCTCAGCAGCTACCAGGTCCTGTGGGATATACAGAACCTCCAAATGCTCATTCTCCCATCCCTGTATCAGCCCCTGGACCTGCAAAAACAGGAGGGGAAACGCTGGCTGGAGCCTCATGGCTCTAACCAGGCAATCTGTCTACTTGGGTGTTGTCACTGGGCAGCGGCCCACTGACACTATCTGAATGCAAACAGGAAAAATCCCAGCAGCCAATGGCCTGAGTTAGAGTAGTTTGCATGGTAATCACACAAGAACCTGGCCACTGACCCTGGTTTTGACAGTTGGTCTGCTTTGAAGGGATCTGTGGCTCTGACAACGACAGGCAGAGGAGTGGACAATTGTGAGCAAACCTTTACAGGGACAAGAGATGTGGGAAGATACTTGGGCTCACTTGCAAAAGCCAGAGGCAGATGTTACTGTTTCCCGTGTCCCTGTCCACAGGCATCTACACTTCCAGGTAATTGGGAAACAGATGTGTTGGCAATAAGATGTGCCATAGCAACTGGCCTATCAGTGGACACTAAAAATTGGATACATTGAAGAAGTAGACAGCCTAGTGCCCACGTAGGATGGCACATAGCTAGGGAGGAGAGGCTGCAGCTTAAGCTAAGGGCAGTGGCTCTGGAGTTGGCAAAGATGCCAGCACAAGTCCGTCTATGCACTGCAGCCCCCTGGTGGGTGAGGGACTGGCAAACTGAGGACACTGGCCTCTCCCCTCGAGTAAAGGCTCCAAATAGGCTTCGGTGTGTGTCCTCACCAAATGTGGTTTAACTCAGGCCTCCCCTGTTGGCAGTTTAATCAGGCTGCTACCGTAAAAGGACTAGAGAAATTTAAGTACTGTGCATGGGCACCCTCATCAAATAGTGACCAGGGAGAGGGGTGGTCACATTTCAAAGGACACGATGCACAAGAATGGGCAGAAGAACATGATTCTGAATGGAGGTCCCACCTCCCCTGTAACCCACAATCAGGCAGGTGGATAGAACAGGAAAAGGGTGTCCTTCAGCCATAGATAAAATTATTAGCTGGAAGATAGACTTTGGCCAGGCAGACCGAGGTGCTTTTCCAGGCATTAACATATTTAAATGACCAACCCATGGGGCCTATTGCCCCATAGGTCAGATTAGGGACTCAGACTAAGGAGCCCACACGGCAAATGTGTGAAAACAAAGGCTACAGCAATGATGCAGGTGCCTGCCAAGGACCAGTGGGCTGTGGTAATGCGGGCATCAAGACCTACTGTCCCTGGAACAGAGGCCATTACTGGAATCTGTGAAGGGACACTCTGCTAGGATGGGTCAGTTACTTCACACCCCTGAATGGGGAGGAACTTCTCAGTCTCCCACGGGACCCTGTCATCCTGATGCCCACGGAGACACGCTAGAAGAAGACCTCCCAGCTCAAGTCCCTACTGAATGCTGGCCTTTCTGACCTTAGACTTCTGCTGCTCCTGTGGCATCCAATAGTTATGGGGGGCACCCCAGCTGAATGTTGTGTATTTTATATCAGATGAATCTCCTAATATTTCTTCTTCATTAACACATGAAAGCTCAAGTGAACCCCTGAAGTGACCCAACCCCAAGTCTAGGGGACCTAGCACTCCATCCAGGGGTGTGATGGAAAACACTGTCACTAATACTTGGGTTGCTTCTTTTAATTCTTTCTTTTTCTTGCACATGTTTATATTGTTGCTATGGACTGTGCCCCTAATGTGTCCAGTTGGTGACTAAGCAAGCTACATCTCCACTAATGAAGCCTCTTACTGATCTCTCTCAGGCACCTCAGGGAAGAGGGAGGCATGGAACATTGTAGGAGCTGGTCATGAGGGGGAATGTGGAGAAGACACTCTTCCCAGGTGTGTGTCCCCTAAGTCTCCTCACAGACTGCCTGACAGACCCCTCCCCTATGCTCCACAGGGTGCTAGTTCCTAGAACAGGCTTTGCCCTGCCTGGGGCAGCATGTAACACCTCTCCTTGTCTAGGGCAGGTCTCACCACAGTGCCCCACCCATCCTGCCCTGTCCTGTGTGACCCCTTCATGCCTGCCACGTGGCACAGAGGACATCCCTGTGGATGTGCCAGCCACCAGACGCGTGCCTCCCTTGTGAATTCCCTTCATAAGCTCCAGATTCAGTGACAGGGTCATCAGCCTCTTTCTCTGGGTTCTCATCCCGGGGAGTTTTAGGGACACTCCTCCACCAACACCTGGTCATTCAGCATTTACCAGCATGCCCTGGGGGGAGCCCAGGCCACTTGTTGTGTCTCAACAAGGCCCCAGGGCATTGAGATGAAAACTAAAGTTTGAGAACCACAGACTATCCCAAACTCAATGATGTGGAAAGTGACAGAAGAAACTTTTACAAAATGTCCCTTATGTGATCAAAATGTAGTATAAGGGAGACATGCAGATAAACGCCACTCCCACAGGCCTGAGACAGGCACCCAGCCACACTTCAGAGAAAGCAGGCAAGGAGAGCTGGAACTGATGGCTGGCAAAACGCCCCAGGGTTTGCCATCAAAGATTTTGTCCCTCTGTGCACAGGACTGCTGCTGCCAGTGGGGTTCTTCCAGACACACTCAAGAGAGATCTCTAGGTCACCATGCAGGTGACCTGGGGCTTCCATTTACCTGAGACATGAGGGTGTCACAAGCAGAAGATAAACCAAATCCCACGGAGATGCCGGTGACATTGATAACCTGAGGAAAAATACAAAGGAGAGGCCTCTCAGAATTCAAGGAAGGCAGCAGGGCAAATTCTCTGTGCATGGGTCAGAGCCACAGGGGCCTCTACAGCTTGCCACCGCAATGGACTCGGTCCTCAGCCTGGAGCCCCACCCAAACCCACCAGCCTGCTGAACTGAAGGGCAAGCACGAGTTTCAAGAGGGAAGAAAGAGCAAGGCCAGAGTTCATTACTCAGCCTTTTTCTTTTTCAAAGCCTAAGCATTTTGCTCCCTCATATCAGAGGAACACAAATCCTTCCTCAGGGGCAGGCAACGTGGCACAATAGCAGTTTGGGGTTAGTGCCCTTGCTCAAGACCAGGCACGGCTTGTTACAACATCCTGAAGGACTCTGGGAGCACAGAAGCAAGTCTTTGAGGCGAAGGCCATGCCAGAGGCCTTCTAGATGTACCTGTCTTGACCAGGTCAGCAACAAAACCCTGGGGTCACTGGAGCCTTGGGAGGCCCAAGGCAGCAACATCTGATCAGGGAATGGCGTAGCAGGACATCTGATGCTGTCCTTGACTGGACCTGCTACCACCACCTGAGCTGCAGGGAGATGCCCAGGGTGACAGCCCACTCCACACCAGCTCTCTTATACTTCTTTGGCCAACGAGAAGATACTAGAGGCTAGCTGAGCACCTTTCTGTCCCCCAAACTGCCAAACATTAAAAACAAAAAGGATAATTTAGCCTAGGATTGTCCATGTTGCCCCCTAAAAGCAAAATAATCTGTTTATACCTGGGGACTAGTTCTGAGTTGCCTTGCACAGTTCACAGATAACAATTCCAATGCCTGGATGTAGCAGACTGGTGAGTGTGAGCCTGGTCAGGGCAGGAGCAAAGGGGAACCGGAAGCGGAGGAGAGCAGGAGCACAGTTGCTGAAAGTCACTGAGTCCACTTTTCTAATACCTAGCTGACCGAACCAACAAGTTGGCCAGGGCCTGCTGGCCAAGCATAGCCAGGTAAGTCCCAGCAAAAGTCAATGACATCTCCCTCTGGTTTGGGGGGATTTGTACATAAGATCCAAGGAGGATTTAGGGTTCTTTCTGATTTGGGGTTTAGATACCAAGATCATCTTCCAGTCCCATTTCTAGAGTGGGACTCTCAGTGAGATGTACAAGTCATCGGGTAGGGGCAGAGATCGAGTTTCTTCTGACGTCAGTGCTGAACCCTCTTTTTCAATTTTCTTCTCCCAGGTGTGGCACAAAGCTGATGTGGTGGACAGCATAATGGTCCCTCCCAGATGTCCCTGTCCTAACCCCTGGAGCATGGGAACATGTGAAATCACAGGGTGCAGGAGAATTAAGGTCGAGGCCCTGCCAACACCTTGATTTTGGTTAGCTCAGTGAAACCCAACAGACTCCTGCAGACTCCTGACGCCAGCACTGCAAGGTAATCCATTCGCATTGCTTTAAGCTGAGAAGCGTGGCAGCTCCTAACAGCAGCAAGAGGAAACTAATATGGACAGCAGGCACACCCGATGCCAATGTGTGAGAGCAGCCCCTACGCACTGCGATTGCGAGCGTGACAGCATCCAGTTCCAGCTTCCCCAGGTGGCCGCAGAACACGGAGCTTATGAAACTGATCAGGAACACCATCAGCTGGGCCAAGAACTGGGGAGAGACCAAAAACGAAAAGTTACATATGTATGCCAGGCAACCACCGCTGTGGAGAGAGAGGGGTGTGGTTCCTGGGGCAGCCCCACCCTCTCTGAATCAACCCCAGTCAGAAGTCAAGCTTTTAGTGGCATCTGCAAACTCGCACAGGTCAAAGTGGGATTTTTGGTGAGCTTCTAGAGACATTAAAAAGCTCATTTGTAACTGCTATCAGAATCGCAGTTTTAAAAGCCTCCAAGCTTCTTAAGTTTTCACTTTAGATTCTCCTGCCATAGATGACATGTATATTTCTGAAATTTTCAGAAGCTATCTTCTGAGAGAAACCCCTTGCTATCCCAGATTCACAGTGAGAACTGGGAAGAATACAGCCTCCAACAGGCAGCAAGAAAGCCCACAGACAGGGGCAGCTGAGGCAGAAGTAACACCATCCAACTGGAAGGCCAGTGGGATCTGGAATCTTGGTGTGGAGTGTTACCAGTCTGCAGAGGACCATTAATTCTTGAACTCTGTGCAGCCTCAACTGAGAGCAAATTCAGCTTCTCGAACTATGAGCTATTCTTCCTCTCAATTGCAGGAGCCACTGTGAATTGCTCTGTAACACTTGTTTCACTTCCTTCAGTTAGTTCATTTTGTTTTTAATATTTTATTTGCTTGTGTTTGGAGACAAGGAAGGGGGAAAGGGAGGGAGAGAAACATCAATCAGTTGCCTCTCACATGCCCCCAACTGGGGACCTGGCCCACACCCCAGGTGGGTACCCTGACTGGGAATTGAACTGGCAACCTTTTGGCCTGTAGGCTGGCGCTCAGTTCGCTGAACCACACCAGCCAGGGCTAAAGCACTTAATTTAAAACCACTTCCTATCTCCTCTCACCCCTCACCAGACCACCAGTCCAGCACGTGGTAGGAAAGCCTCTCTCCTTGGAGGCTCCTGTGGTCCAAGGGATGCATCCCTCGGACTCTCCTGCTCCTGAGGAAAGAGAACAGGCGCCAAAGACTCACTGCTGTGGCTGCAGCGCTGCTGCTGAGCTCCTCACAGGAAACAGACTCCTCAGTTCTGAGCTCAGACAAGACTGTCTCGCTTGGGTTCCCAGTGGCAGCTGCTACTCCTCACCTCCATCAGCCCCCACACAACCAACACCACAGCGGGTCCAAATTTGAAATGTTAGGACCTAACCAGGTTCCTGCCCCTGATGTTTCAGACAACAGCCCTCTTCCCTTCCCAGAATCCATATTCGTGGAGTTTTCAACTTTGCTGATTGACCCAGATCTTAAGACATGAGAAGCCTGCTCCAAACCACGCGGCAGTGGGGGAGCCCACCTTTTCTGCATCAGCTTCCGACCAACCATGACCTAGGTACCTCTCTCACCACACAGAAACCAAGTGTGACTCCAACCTCCAGCAAGGCCTCCTGCACAGGGGACGCCTTTAGAATGCATTGCCAAAGCAAGCTGAAATGAGGCAGAAGACGAGTGACAGGGGAAAGCTGAGGGGCAGCATGTAAATAAAAACAGTTGGCATGAAGAGCCCAAATCTGCAGAACCCAAGTGAGAGCCTACGGATCCCGTGGGCCCACACCAGGAGGCGCGCAACCACCCGAACAGATAACCCTGCGGTTTTGTTCAGTGGAGCTTGGTGTCTCTTTGTGAATTTATACTACTTTAAAGGTCACAGCGTCCTTTCTTTTTGTAAACTCAGCCTCACTCTCCAATTTTTTAGGTGCTTGTCTCTTAAGCCTTTATGAGCATAAATCATTGCAGTCAGTTGTGTCACAGAGTCTGCTTTCCCCTACTCATTTCCGCTGCAGTGCCCTGAGTCCCTGCAGGCCACAGGTCAACTTTTTCACAGCTTCTCACGAAATCATGCTCCGCCTCCTCTTCAGTCAGGCCTTTGGGCAGCTCCCCAGATTCTGATCTTACAAATCGTGGCGCACAGAACATACTCACTCAGGTGGAGAATGGGAATCTCTCAGGATGAGTGATGACATTTGGATAATGAATATTATGACAGAGAGATGAAATAAACATGGGCCTGTGGGAGGAGCTAGGGGTTCTGGGAGGAGCGACGAATGGCATATCATCACAAAAATCCTGCCAGAAAAACTCTATGCTCGCGGTAAAGCTCTATGGGGGTAGCTGTCCCTCCCCTTAACTCCCTTTCCCTCCAATTAGTATTGTATGTGTACTTCTCCATCTCGGACACCACGCAGTGTTCACATGGCTTATAATGTCTGCATGCACTGGCTGCAATCTTTTTCCTTTCCCATTGCATGAACACATCAGTTATTAATTCAATCCACAGTGTGCACAATAATGAACTTCTCACTTGCACACATTTCTTTGTAAATTTAGGGGAAGATACCCTTTAAGAGTGTAATTGTTGCCAAAGGGTATACATATTTCAAGTTTTCACAGGTAGTGCTAAAGTGTGTGTTTGCGTAGAGAGGTGGGGAGGGAAATTTAATCCAGCCTCCGCATCCCAATTTCAAGGCCTTTTCAAACTGAGGTGTATGTGGTGTGGTGTAGACAAGACAGTGTTCTTGCTTTTGCAGAGGTCAGAAATATAACAAAATCAGCAGCAACTCGGCGGAACCCTTGTAGGCCTGGGGAGAGAGCTTGGGCTGACTTACCAGCATAGGGATCGAGCCTCTCTGGGGCTGTCTGGTCCATGGTGGAGGTGGCTGGTGGTGAGAGCTCCCTCAGCAACATCCTCTCAAAGAGGGCAGGCAGGGTGGGCCAAACAACTCCTTAAACAAATCCCCAGGCCTGGCTCAGGAAGGGACTCAGGCTGAGGCCAGGAGTATGGCTGTGAAACGAACTTGGAGGACAGACCTGGAGCCTAAAGGAGGGGAACAGAGGCCCTGGGCCTCCCCCACAGTGACCCCAGGCTCCTCAGAGGGGGCCCCTGCCAACCACTGCAGCTTCTGGGACAGGAAGCAGAAGCCTGAGTGTCACACCTCCACCATTAGGGCGGTTTGGAGCTCCGCCTCTGATTACTTCATTCAGGCTCCTCCTGGCCTAATCCCAGGTCTATCACCGCCTTTCTCTTTTTCCCCAAAGAAATCTTTTTTTGGCGATGAAACATCTAATTGATACTATTTTTCAGTTGACAAGGTCAATGGTGAACCTAATATATATGATGGTGGTCCCATAAGGTTAAAATTCCTACCACCCAGTGACCTTTTCAAGCAAGGGAACGTCCATTCCCCACAAGGAGCCACTCACACATATTTGTCTTTCTGGGACAGGCCAGTCAGCCAGGACAAGTAGAACAGGGAAACTAAGAGGGACAGTTAACTGGCCATCTAGTAAATCTCAAAATCCTACCTTCCCTAACCAAGGACACTTAAGGGTGAATGGTTCACACTTCTCCTCCCCCAACAGAGGGTAAATAGCTTAAATCACCTACTCGGGGAGATGGATCACAGAAATCCGGTTAGTGCCCTTTGCACCAACCACACCAAAGGACGGATGGAGTCAGGGGAACAAATCTCATGTGGGCACAGCAGCATAAAGTAGATAAATATTCTATCACTACCCTCCCCTAAAGTCCCCAGTTTCAAAACCCTCAAGACAAAGGACCCAGAGCTCTCGGCCTTCCCTTCTTCCCCTCACAAGCCTGCCCCTAGAACATTACCTTACCTTTCTCCCTCCTAAGCTCCAAAGGCCCTGCTTTTGCCCCTTTAACATGTTTCCTGAGCCCATTTCTTCCAAAGGACCTTCTTTTGCCTCTGTAACTTTCTAAATAAACTTTGTCTTATAGTCTGAGTCTGGCTCTGCATTCTTTCTTTGCTGGAACTATCGATGTAAGAAACATTCAAACCTGTATAGAATTTTTGGTGAGTTTATTTGAGCCAAACTGACAATTGTCAGGAAGCAACACCTCAACAGTTTGAGGAATGCTCCAGAGAAGGGCAGCTTAGCACCTTACTTTGTACACTAGAATAAAAGGAGGAGACATAAGGGGGTTACATGAAGTCCATTGGTGATAGATTACGGGAGGCAGGAGAAAGCAAAGTGGAGGGTGGACCTCTGGGATTGGATCAAAGGTTAAATGATAGACACACTACTTTTATATAGATGGGTACAAGACAGTTAACAATCAATAATTAATATGACAACAGCAACAATGAGGTTTGTGGTATCACCTTGTATCCAAGGGTTTTGGGGGGAAAAAAAGGAAGTTACCTTAACATTCCAAGGGTCCGTTCATCGATGCAAAAAGACAAATAGGCAGTCTCAGTTAAGGTAAACATTGACCTTTGTTAGGGAAAACTACTGGCCTAGGACATGGCTACCCAACATGAACTGCTTTTAGTTAATAAGATTTCATTTTAGACCATCCTTTTTGGTTATTTATGGTCTGAGTTTGTAAGGCTTTCTCACAGGCCTCCACTGAGCTTGTCAGGTTAATATATGGCCCCTTTTCTTCCACACATTCCTCTCTTGGTCATAAATCAATACAAAGGATGCATTGCTGACCAACCATTTGGTTGGATAACGAGGTCCTGTTATAGAACGGACCAGCGGGTGGTGGGGCACAGGGATGAAATACTATTACCGAATGGACCCTCCCTTCTCTTGGGGTCCCCCTGTACTAGATTCACCTTGCCCACTGCCAGGGAATTATAGCTCTCAATGTAAGAGATTGGTGAAAGAGAAAGGAATTATTTATTCAAAAGTTATACAGACTTAATGGTGTCTTCATTAAAATCCCAAAGTCCCTTGGAACACCCACAAATGTACACAGTCCTTCCTTCCCCCCTTGCCCAGTCTAAGGTACCATATCTCAGGAAAAGAAATAGAAGTCCGTGGCTCAGGCAGCCCCCGGTTCTTCCCAGTAATCCGTGCTTGGCTGGCCAGCCTCCCTCAGTTCCCAGCACCATCAGCTGTGTCACTGCCAGGATCTTCAGTTAATCCAAAACCATGTGGCACCTTCTAATGGCCAACCAGCAAGAGTTCTTTCAGCCCTTTTCTTACCAGCAAGCTCTCTCCTGCTCCCTAAGCCATGTGGCAAAAGGAGCACCCCAAAGCCTTGTGGTCCCCACCTAGCATGGCTGCCATGTCTCAGTTTAAATCCCAGCACCAATCTTCCTCTGCAACCCTATTTCTGACTCCTTCTACAATTGGCTACACCTGCTAGCATTCCCATATTTTTCCAGCTCTTCTGGGCTGCCATAGTTAAGTCCAGGCAGGTGTGGCCCCATGGCGTGAAGCCAATCATCTCCAAGCTCTCATGCAGGCATTGTAACCAAGAGGAGTTGCCTCCAGTTACATCCTGGGTAGAAGTCACTCCCATCCCACTGGCTCAAAGTATGGCCACAGTTATTTAACATATCCATGAAACCAGTTAAAAGTTATAGATATGTTAAATGACCATGCCTGAGGTTAGTTGCAAAACTGTTGCTATTCAGAACAACTCTCAATGGCCCTGTTCCATGTGTCCCATCCCCCAGTTCAGACTTGCGGGGGTGAGGACAACCTATATGTATATATTTATTCAATATTTTCTGGACACCCTGAGTTCTGGACCCTATTACAAATCCCCCTTTCAGATATACAACCTCTAAAGAACAATGGGCAAAGGTCTCATCTTCTTATAGCTACTTCTGGCTGGACATGGATGTTGTCCTACCTACACTTGGGTCAGGGATTCCCTGAAAGAAGGGGCAGCATAGAGGGTGCCCTTCCCATAAGTGGAAAGACCTTACAGAATCCAGGTCACTGGACTCTCTCCAGGAAATTATAGGCTCAATGTCCAAAGGTTGGCATTACTGGCCAGTTGGCATCCTTGTCATACTCTGGAGGTGACAGATTTGTCAAGAGAATTGGAAGGCACAATTAAATCATAACCACTAAATGACAAAGGCAGGGATTTAGGTAAAGAATGGCTTATCTGGAGGAAGGTGTACAAGGCATGCTACACCTATCCAAAGCCCTTGTGGGTCACTGTACTTAGCTCCAGCTGAAGGGAATATTTTAGGGTTTCCCCCCTTTCAGATATTCTGAGCCCTTTCTGTCCAAGCCACCAGGACAGAGAAGTTAAAATCAGTTCTAAAGTGAAGCTGACAAATCACCCCAACCCTTCACCAACCCAATCACTTAGTTCAGCCACACTGTTGAGTCTCAGGAGGGCGATGATGAAGATAGGCTCCTTAAGTTAGGTCTATATTGCAACCAATCACTCAGGTAATGAGGTCATAGACATATGTCCTATGAAAACAGAAGGAAGAACACACATTAATTCACACAATGATCCTCAAGCCAGTCTCTGTGCCTGTGAGACTGACTTTTGGGAAGACATCCAGTTGCAAGGCCTTTGCTGCAATGATGTCTAACAGTGGCAATTTGACAGGTCCTTCGTACCTGTAAATTGTACATCTTTGGTGATATTACAAACCCAGTATCAACTTCCAAATGAAAACAAACTTTCAAGACATTTAGCTGTGCCATTCCGATGTTCAATACTGAGCACTATGATTTTCCTTCACCTATCTTTAAGTCTGCTTTGCTAGAACTCACACAGGGAACCTTTAGATTGACTTTTCAGTCTACCCCTCAGGGCACAGAAGCAGAGCCACACATCTGCCATCTGGCTTTACCTGTACCAGTTGTCTCACTCAAATCCATGAGACGTCCACTATGCCTACAGGTTCCTTTTTAGCCATCTTTCGGAAAAGCAACCTTCATTCCTTCCCTGGAAAGACTACCACAAACTGCACAACCAACCAAAGTACCACCCTTTTTCTCATGGGCTTTCACTAGCTTTGCAAGTCAATCCCAGTTCCTCAGGGCTTTCTGGTGACAACCAGAACCCAGACATGCCTCCTTCAGGTGTGGCATTCCAGTCAAAATCTTGGTTAACAAAATCACCATTAATAACCGGTCTTATTGGATTTATGCAAAGAAACCTTATGTCTTCACTCATTCCTTTCAGAATGCTAAATTCTGGAGGGATCAGGTGGGAGAAAAATACAAAGGGTGAAGGAAAATCCTTTTCCTTCTGATATCCACCAAGATTGCATTTCCATGCCTAATACCTTCCATTACTAACACCACATAATTTCTTTCTAAAACTTTCACAAACTTCTATAACCTTTGCAAACCCCCTTCATTTCCATGCCTCATACTCTCTGGAAAACCTTGATTTAGCTGAAGTTTCCTTTCCTTTAAGTTCAAAACTTTCACATTTCCATTTATCTTTATAGCTTCCCATAGACCTTTCTCAACATTCACAAACTTTCTATATCCTTTTATACACCTTCTTCATTTACATGTCTTACACTTTCCCTTGTTCACTTTCCTACAGAATAGGAAGTTTTAACCTTCCCTGGAAACCTTAATTTCCTTTTCAGAGCAGATACAGAGCAAAATCCAAAACACAGAGTTCCAGAAGAACAGTACACAGGTAGAGACATTTTCTTGTACCAGTTCGTCCACTGGTGCCTCTGCAGAGATGTGCTCTTTCAGGCCCAGTCTCTTGGCAGAGACATGCTCCTTTGCCTCAGGCTGAAAGACTCATCAGCCCAGGATGACCCTCCCTGGGTCCCGAGCAGCAAAGGCATTCTCCCTAACTGGTTACAGGTGACCTTTCCTAGGTCTTACAGGTGACCTTAACTAGCTCTTCAGATACAGAGGATTTCTGATCAGAAACAGAACCAAATTGAAACCACATTCCCATAAAACCAGAAAATGAGTAGTTGAGGTTTCCTTTCCTCAAGGTTTAAAATTTTTACCTTCCCTACATAGTTTTACCCATCCCAAAGTAATGATAATTCAGTTTTAATCTCTGTTCCTTTCCCACACTGGGAAGGACTATACTTAAACTCAGTATCTGGCAGCCAAAAGTCCCTATCACTATAGGCACCTTCCACTAAAAGTCCCTGGATTCACAGGGACGTCCTGCAACTTTCTGAAGCTTAGACCCTACAAACACCCTATAAATCAGATGCTCACTCTTGGACCCCAGTTCATGACCTTCAGAACCAGAGCCATTCCTATCAGAACCAGCTGCACAGAGAACCTGACTAGTGCAGTGCCCACACAGCAGCAGCATACAGCCCATAATCTGAAGAGAATCCTTAGCCCTCCACCTTGTCCAGCTCCAAGATGGCAGAACTCTCACGTGACCCATCATCCAAGATGGCAGCACTCATGCACACTGGGTCGTCCAAGATGGTGACAACCAAGTATGATGGGTCATCCAAGATGGCGATGCCCATGCACACTCAGTCCTCCGTGGTGGGGCACTTACGTGGCTCATCCTCCATTTTGCCCAAAATGGCTGTGCACCCACATGGTTTGCTGTCCAATCCCCACCATACATGCAGGCTCAGCTTACAGAGCCTAGGGGTTTGGTTCCTCCCCAAACCTGAATACAGGTTCCCTTACTGCCACCTGAGCTCCCCGAAACTGTAAGTGAGCAGACAGGGGCAACCTGGAAGCAGCATACTAACCAAAGCATTATCCACAACTCCATTATTCCAAAACAGTGTTCAGAAACAAGTTTTCAACCAAACTATTTCACTTCTCTGCTCTGTTCTGAGATCCATTTCCTTTCTACTTTTCCAGGTCTGATTAGGTGGCTGATGCCCTCAGGAGGAATGCAGAGAAATTCTCAGAGACTGGGAAAATTCCCAAGTCTCACTCTCCCACACCTGAGGAAGTCAGTCTGCCACAGGCAATTATCATCCCACTGTAACAGGGTGCAGCCAAGAAGGGGACCCCAAATAGGGATTTGGAATGGGGTCCAGAACTCAAGGTGTTCAGGAAATATTAGGATGTCCTCACCCCTTCCCCTTCAGGTGTGGGTTAGGGGAAGGGACAAATGGAGCAGAGCCATTGAGAGCTGTTTTGCATAGCAACAGCTTTGCAGCTAACCTCTATCATGGTCGTTTAACACCTCTATAACCTTTAACTGGTTGCATAGATATGTTAAATAGCTGTGGCCATGCTCTGAGCCAGGGGAATGGAAGTAACTTCCCCACCAAGACGTAACTGGGGGGCAGCTCCCACTGCTTACAGTGCCTGCGTGGGAGCTTGGAGAAGATTGGCTCCAAAACAAGGGGCCACACCTGCCCAGACTCATGATGGCAGTCCAGTAAAGCTGGAAGGATATAAGAGTGCTGGCAAGTGTAGCCAATTGTGGGAGGAGTCAGAAATGGAGCTGCAGAGGAAGATTGGTGCGGGGATTTAAACCCAGATGCCTCAGCCATTGGGGAGAGAACCACTCGGTTTTGGCTGAGTGATGACATCCATAGCCATTGTGCAGAGGGGACCTTGCAGCTGGGGCAGTGGAGAGAGAACCACACAGTTTTGCCAGAGTGGGGGACTCCCGAAGCTTTAGAAGGGGGAACCACCACCCGGCTTTAGCAGAGATCCCAGCGACACAGCTGATGGTGCCGGGAACCGAGGGAGGCCTACCAGCTGAGCATGGATTACTGGGAAGAACTGGGGCTGCCTGAGCCATGGACTTCTATTTCCTTTCCTGAGATACGGTACCCCAGACTGGGCAAAGGGAGAAGGAAGGACTGTGTGTGTTTGTGGGTGTTTTAAGGGACTTTGGGATTTTGATGAAGACATTAGGTCACTACTTTAAGTCTGTATAGCATTAAGCAAACATTTCCTTTCCTTTTGACGAATCTCTGGCACTGAGAGATGTCTTTCCTATAAGGCGGTGGATATAACGAACCTAGGGGGTTCCTTTCGGTAATAGTATATTGTCCCAGCGCCCCCGCCCCCTTGTTCTGTAACACCACCAGAGTCTCCAAAAACTGTTACAGAACAGACTCAAGGTGGGGCGGACAAAATACTATTACTGAATGGACCCCCCTTCTCCCAGAGCCCCCCGTACTAGGTTCGCCTTGCCCACTGCCAGGAAAATATAGCTCTCAATGCTAGAGATTGATGAAAAGGAAAGGAATTATTTATTTGAAAAGTTATACCTACTTAGAGTAATGACTTAATGTCTTCATTGACATCCAAAAGTCCCTTAAAACACCCCCACACACAGTCCTTCCTTCCCCCCTTTGCCCAGTCTGGGGTACCGTATCTCAGGAAAAGAAATATTAGTCCATGGCTCAGGCAGCCCCCAGTTCTTCCCAGAAATCCGTGCTCAGCAGGCAGGCCTCCCTCCGTTCCCGGCACCATCAGCTGTGTTATCACCGTGATCTCCAGTTCTTAATCCAAACCCACGTGGCACCTTCTCATGGCCCACCAGCAAGAGTCCTTTCACCCCTTTCCCGCAGTGTTTCCTGCATTCTTCCAAACTGCTAAGAGAGAGCTCTGTATCACTGCTACATCTTACTTTCCAGCTTCCTAAGATGTTTGGCAAAGAGACCCAAAGCTGCATGGTTCTCCCTCTCTCGCCAAAGTTGTGTGTGTCCCCCCCTTACTCCAAAGTCGCAGTTCCACTCTTACTCCAAGCTCTTACGCAGGCACTGTAAGCAGTGGGAGCTGCCTCCCAGTTACATCCCATGTGAAGGTCACTCTCATCTCTCTGGCTCAAAGTATGGCCACAGCTATTTAACATATCCATGAAACCAGTCAAAAGTTATAGGTATGTTAAATGACCATTCCTGAGGTTATTTGCAAAACCATTGCTATGCAAAACAACTCCTAATGGCCCTGCTCCATGTCTCCCATCCCCCAGTTCAGAAATGTAGGGGTGAGGACAACCCATATTTTTAATATTTCCTGGACACCCAGAGTTCTGGACCCCATTACAAATCCCTCTTTGGGGGGGGGGGGCCTGGATGTACCCTGTTAAAGTCCCACACTGCTAGGAAGGCTCAGAGTCAGCATCAGTCTTGCTGAACAGGGCAGACGCTGGGGATGGGGCAAGACTGTAACCTCAGATGGCATTCGAGGTCAAATGGTTACTATTCAAAAAGGCAGGTGACTGGGAGGCACTCAGATCCTCTCTGTCCTCGTTCAAAAGTATTCTGTATCATTTGTAGTTCTTGAGCTACCATGATCCAAGTTTGCTGCTTGTCTTAGGTTTTGTTTTTCTGCATCTAGCATAACATTTACATACTAGGAACAAGAGCAGCAGTAGTAAACCGATTAGGACAGAAAGCGTCTAATACTAGACAAGGAAGCGTCTGAGGGAAACAAGCATCCCAGCCAACTGAAAACCCTTCACATGTGTCATCATAGCGTCTTCAGTAAGCTGATAATATGTTTTCCTCCTTCGTCCACTGTCATTTGTACCTTATAATATGTTTGGCCAGATGAATTAAGACTTCTTACTATTTCATTATCCAGAAGCTCTATTGTTTTTTCTGGCCACTTGGTTTCCATAAAAATGACTCCATGGAGAGGACTAAGTTCAATTTCCCAAAATATTGAATTTTCAGTATCAATATTATCATAATCTCTTTTTTAACCTCAGATAAAATTATTTTGCCTATAATTTCAGTATTACACCATATTCCAATAGTATTCAACATAAACTTGGTGTTATTACAATAAAAATCACTTGGTATAACAGAAGAATTCTCTAACCCTCCCCAGCAAAAACGCCTCTTTCCCATATACCAGATATTGCTATTTGCTGGGGTAGATACAATAGGCCAGGATTGGGTGAATTCGGTACTCCGTGTAGATTAGGGGCATAACCATTCACCTTTTTGACTTTCACAAATACTGAGATGGGTTTCCATTGTTTATTATTTTTAAATATGGCCCACCTCCTTCTCCTTGGGAGTATTCCAATGTTGTTGAGGATGGTCTCTATGCCAGCCAGTTGAACTACTAAGAATTTAAGCTTAGGATCTAACCAAGTACCTTGGCTTTTAAGACACAATGTTACAGATTACAGTTCCCATCCAAAATTTTCCAAAATCCAGGGGAACCGTGAGTCCCATAAATGTCTGGCCTGGGCTTCTGCAACCATTATAGATGGCGACTGTTTTCAGAGCTACTTCAGATTCTATTTGCTTTGGCATAGGCCAAAGGTCCTGAACCCCTGGGCCAGGGACCAGTGTCGGCCTGTGGCCTGTTGGGACCTGACTGCACGAGCAGCATGGAGCAAAGCTTCACTCACATTACCACCTGAGATATGCCTCCTGTGGGAAGAAAAATTGTCTTCCACAAAACCGGTCCCTGGTGCCACAAAGCGTAGGGACCGCTGGTATAGATGTTGGGACCTGTGGAGTTAGGGTGCAGGCACGTTCCCATCGTTGGGTTTGCACGTAAGTTTTTATAGTCTGTTGAGTCTGTTCTATCCATTGAGCTAAGTAAGGCCTTATTGGCTTTTCATGCTGCCTCCCACCCCTTTCCTTCTTCTTAAAACAGCATTCCTTCTATATGACCTGTTTTAGATAGAGTTGGTCATTAACTGCAAGTTCAGCTTACCCCAGAATCCTAAGGCCAGCCTCTAGTCCTCCAAGTATCCCTTTTATCTCTTTCAGAGGACCAATGTTGTTGGATCCACTAGGAATATTGTTACCATTGGGTAGCTATCGCCAGGGCACAGTTGGGGTATAATGAATGGCCCCAGAAATGTTGAGTTTCCCATGCCATAGGAACCCCCAAATGAGCTAGAGTTTGAGTATTCCATAGGGTTTCCCACAAGCTTCCTGGACACAAGGAGGTGGGCTATTTACAGACATATCAACCACCAAGTAATCCCAATAATTTCTGAAATGAGGGCCCACTGATTTTTTTTCTTGTTTCATGGACATCCAGCCACAGGAACATGGCTGGTGAGTCTGAAGTAGAACACAGGGCAGGTCACTGCAAACTTTTCCCACCACATCCAGATATTTTCCTTAGCATTTCATCACCCATTGCTATAGCTACACAACAATCAACTAGGTGGATCCACATTTGTTCTACCAGGGGAATTATCAGAGAGGTATTCTTGGGGGTATTTGTCCAAAATGGGTCTTTTATAATAGATATATCCAGGAAAAAAATGTACCAAAGCTTATACTGATGATAGGAAAAGACAAATGTGTGGTCAATAAAGCATTATCTTCACTATCGTGACTGGTAAACAGAATATCATTGTCTAGTTGGTGGGAAAGATTAGGAGGTACCACATTAAATTTTTCGTGTCTAATAAGGGAGGGAGTCTGGAAAGACAGATAGTTTCCATTAGGAAACTATAAGAAGGATAATAATAATATAAAAACCAATTTATGTACATTCAATCAATAGCAGCACCAGCTTGTGAGCATGCAGGCCTTGTTGATGTCAGGAGAGCTGTCTGCCTTCGTTGTCAACGGCTTCTTGTCCTTGAAAAGTCCTTGATCTCTGCTGTAGATGGAGGTGAGTGTCAGAGACAGGGGCAGGTATCCATTTGTCATTAGGCCCCTAATAAGGCCCCTTCCAACAATGTTGGAGAGTCTTTAATGGCTTTTCGCATGAACAAAAATCTCCTGGTTATATATTGTGGTCTTTGAAGTCTGTGCCTCTCAAGAGTACAATGTGAAATGTTACTGATTAGTCCCTATGAACTGGTTAATGATAATGAAGAAATCTCCTTCTAGTAAAGTTCATTCATGTCCCTTCATACAGATTTATAGGGTGGCTGGTGATTGTTTCATCAGGAGAAAGGCTATGCTGCCATCCATAGATTTCAGGTTGAGGAGCACTATAAGGAAATCTCTTGGTCAAGGGAGATTAAAAGCTTCTGAAGATCTGCCTAGTTGAGTTTTAATTGTATCACTTGTATGTTTTGCCAATCCAGAGAACTAGGGGTGATAGGCACAATAAAAATACTGTAGAATAGGCCAAATAGTACAAATGGATTGCATCATTCATCTAGTAAAGGAGTCCCTCAGTGACTGACTCCAAGGGAATTCCCGAATTTGGGAATTAATTTAATTTTTTTAAATAATTTACCCACCATTAAAGCTATTGCCCTCCTGCAAGGGAATGTCTCAACCCATACACAATCATAACTAAACATTTTTGTATTTTCGAGATGGTGGCATTTGGATAAAATCCAGTGACCATACCTGGATCTAAAGGAAATGAGAAATGTCCTTGGGCCCCATGGAATGATTTCCCTGGGCTGTATTTTGGACAGAGAATATTTGCTGTATACGTTATGAGCTGCAGTAGGAGGAGGTTCCCAGTAACATTGTTTACTCCATGAAATCATCTTTTAGGACTCTCCTTTTAGCTCATGTACATGTTAAAGTACAGTATAGGTAATTAAGCTCATATAAGTAGGGTTGGTTTCTGATTGGGTCCAAGTCTTATCTGTTTGGGATAAAGGTTGCCCCTTTTGTTGCTATATCCTCTTTTCTTCTGCAGCTGTCCGCTGGAACTATAAAAGAGTTTTTATTGATTTACTAGGAATCAAGGGGTATTCTCAGGTCTGGACAACTTGGCTGTTTAATGCTGCCTGTCTAGCTGCAGTGTTGGCTATAAATACTCTCCTTTTGCTCCCATGGTGGCAGCTTTAGAAATACCTGGAATTTTGATAATTGCCAATTGTTTCAATTTTTGTATGGCATCTAGCAGTTTTGCAATCTACTTTCCATTTTTTTATGGGCTGCCCTGAGAAAATTAAGAAGTCTCGCTGCTTTGACAATATTCTAAAGTTATGAGGTACACCAAAGGCATAGCTATTATCAGTGTAAACATTGGCTATTAGATCTTTGGCCGATTGACAAGTGCAAGGTAGAAAAATTAATTAAGCTTGTTGGGCAGATCTTATTCAAGTAAAGAACTTTCTTGTGTCCACCATGGATGTTACTGCATATTCAGCTCAGTAATATTCTTATTTATTTTTCAAAGATCCATCTGTAAACCAAATTAAATCAGCATTATCAAGGAGTTTCTTATAAACCATTCCTAGGATCAAGAAGGTGGTAAGGTCAATTTGATTTTAATAAGAGATAGAGGCTGGGCCATTAATAAACATTTGGAATCCAACTGTGACAATATCCAGCCAAACCCAGGAATACTCTAAGCTGCTTTCTTATTTTTGGAAGAGGGAAAGACAAGACTCCTCTGAGTGTTTCAGGGTTGATTAGTAGCATATCCTTACATATCAGATAACCAAAGTATTTTACCTGGGGTAAACAGAATCAGAGTTTGTCCTTTGATATTCTATTGCATTCTTTTGGGAACCTAGTAAATGCCTAGAGTATAAACTAAATTATCCACATATTGGATTAAAGTGGAATCTCTAGGAAATTTAACATCATCTAAATCAGCTTCTAGTATCTAAAGCAATAGGTTAGATGCTTCCATATATACCTGGGGCACTGCTGTCCAAGTAAACTTGTAGTGTTCCCAGGTGAAAGCAAAGAGGTACACAAAGAGAGCATAGTTATTCTTACTCTTATTCCGGCAAAGCTTCCCCCGTAACTTCACACATCTCAAATAGGTCTAATTACTTTTAAAATTTCCCTCTATAAGGAGAGAGAATAAATCCTTGCGGTATTCCAGGGCCCACTGGAACAACTCAAAGCCAGTATTCAGTTAAAAAGTCTCTTAAAATTTAAAATTTGGGAAGGTTTGTCAAACACACTTAACCAAAAGACCCTAACATAAAACTTTTTTAATAAATCTGGGTAAATAAGCACATATTTCATGGCAATAACTGTAAAAGACATAAATCTGGGGATGGAGGGCAGGGCAGGGGAGAACAATGGGAGAAAAATGGGGACAACTATAATTGAACAACAACAACAAAAAATTTTTAAGACATCAGTGAAACTCAAACCAGGTTGAATATTAAGTACTTTGTCCAGACCACAGGATCCTGCCTAATTTATATAAGTATTTTAATTTCTTTAAGCCAATAAAATATTACGCCCTGGTAATGCAGTCTGGAGGCAGGAAAGAACGCACAACACATACGACACAGATGAAACACATATGACACAGATGAACACACATTACATTAAAACTAGACACATCAAGACCAGACACATAATCTGAGTTACTAATTTTTCTAGAGAAGACAAGGGCAATTTTAGCCACTTAAGATAATAAACTTAAAACTTTCACAAATTTCTACAACCCTTACAACCTTTTAAAAAACTTACAAAGTCTTATATTTTCACAAACCTAATCCATTCAGAAATAACCATCTTTATAACTCACTTTCTTCCTTTTCCCTCAAAAGTATTCTTATCTCATGCCTTCTATTATGCAAACCATGCAATTTCTTTCTGCCTTAATTTGAATTTTTAATTTTTAGTAAACTCCATTTCCTATAATAACCAAAAATAAGCAGCCAGTACTCCCTAAATGGATTTTATGAACACATTTCATAACCTGTAGAACCATAGATTCCTCTAGTGGCAAATACACTCACTTTTAAGAAACATACCTCTAAAAAAGACATTTATAAACAAGACACTCATTAACAGTTTCAAACCCGCTCCACAGCCTCTCTGCAACAAAAGCCAAAAGCAGATGAACCCAAGACTTGCCTAGCAATCAACATTTTAGCATTTCAAAATATCTAGATATCCAATAACCTTAATCAAAATTTACTAATTTAGAAAGGAATAGCTGAAATAAATTAAATTGATTTGATCAGATATGGTTAAGGTTTTTTTCCCAACACTTTTGATAAGATTTACCTTCCAAAACTTTGCATTTTTTAAAGATTTTATTTATTTATTTTTAGAGAGGGGAAGGGAGGGAGAAAGAGAGAGAGAGAATTTATGTGTGGTTGCCTCTCACATGGCCCCCACTGGAGACCTGGCCTACAACCCAGGTATGTGCCCTGACTGGGAATCGAACCTGCGATGCTTTGGTCGCAGCCCATGCTCAATCCACTGAGCTATGCCAGCCAGGGCCAAAACTTTCCATTTTAAGAAATGGTCCATGAAAGAGTTTTTCCGAGACCTGGTATTTGCATTTCAAAGACAGACTTCGGTTTGTCTGAGTTGTAGAGTGGGGAGGAGGGGGTTACTGACACTTATTAGCTGCTTCAGAAGCCTCCTTTAGTTCAGAAACAGTGCTAAAATTTATTAACTTTTAAAAAAATTTGTGTTCCTCCTAGAAACTTTTGATTTCCAAATCAACGTATGCTTCCCATTCATTTAGTCTAGTTTTAGAGCCGGCATTTTCTAATTTTGCATGCAAAAAATTTAGGCACCAAAAGAAAACTGCATTTTGGCCATTTTAAGTTGATACCATTTCTAGTGAAATCTTCCCACTTCTGTAATGCACTTGCAAGTCAAGGCTTCCTCCAGGAGAGTTGATGAGGTTTGGGGTCTGGGAGTTTCTGGCCTTCAAGGCACAATTTCCCATGTTAATTTTAGTTTTATTTTAAAGTCTGTAAAGTCTGCACTTTATATTCTCAGAAAGCAACACCAATTAAAAAGCCAAAGTTCAAAACCAGCCAGTTTTTCTTCCCTCCAGTCCTGCCTGAGCCTGAATTCTGTCAACCCTTGACCTTTAGTTCCACCTCGAGGATTTAAGGCAGCAGCTCGGATAAAGTCAGGGCCTCAGACCTTGAAACAGGGTGTCCGGGGTTCCAGCTGAAACTCAACCAAGTTCACCCTTTGCAAAATGAGTAACCAGGGAGGCACAATGGGCCCCTGCTGGTCTCTGGCACCAGTCCAGGTCTGCAAGGTTGTCTTGGGTGGGTTTCTTTGGAATCCTGCCAATTGTGCCACGTTAATGTCATCATAGGAAACATTCAAACCTGTAGAGAATGTTTGTGAGTTTTTGAGCCAAACTGATAATAACTGCTGGGAAGCAACACCTCAATCAATGGATTGAGAAATGCTCTGGAAAATGGCAGCTTAGCACTTTACTTTATACATTAGAATCAAAGGAGGAGCCACAGCGGGTTACGTGAAGTCCACTGGTGATTGATTAGAGGAGGCAGGAGAAAGCAAAGTGGGGAAACCTCGGGGGACTGGATAGAAGGTAAATGATGGACACACACTTCTTTTACATAGGTAGGTGCAGGATAGTTAACAGTCAACAGTCAACATGATAACAATAACAATGAGGGGATCTGTGGTCTTAGCTTGTGCCCAAAGGGTTTGGAAAAAGGGAAGTTACCTTGATATGCCAAAGCTCTGTTTTCGATGCAAAAAGACAACAGACAGGCTTAGTTAAGGTAAACATTGACTTTTGTTAAGGAAAAATACTGGCCTAGGACATGACTATCCACCATGAACTGCTCTTAGTTAATAAGTTTTCATTATAGACCATCCTGTTAGAATGTACTGGGACATGAAGGACCTAAGTCACTGCCTATACTGGAGCAAAGAAGGTATGCGTCATGGCTAAATACCTGAGCATGAGATTCCCTATTATCAGAAGCAACTGAGGCATAGCCATTGGGATCCTGCTGGAAACCAGCTGAATCCTCACTGCTCCTCCCCTCTCCCCTGAGCCTTTCCCAGAGCCAAGGTCTGTAAATCTCCCAGACTTTCTGTTGCCAGAATCAGCCATCCCTGATCAGAGAAGGCTGTCTTAAAAATCTACACCCAGGACACCTGGGGCATATCAGCAGGGTGATCCACCCTACTTGGGGGTTCTGCTACACACCCGTAAAAACATTTCTGCCCTTTCCCTTGCTGCTGCAGTCTGCTCAGACTCAGCCTACCTGATCACAGTGTCCTGCCTCAAATAAAAGCCCTTAATTGGATCTTTGTGCCTCCTGGTCCTTTCTTAGCCACTTTTGTGGTTGCTTTAGGTCTGAGTTTGTAAGGCTGCCTCGCAGTCCTCCCCTAAGCTTGTCAGGTTAATATGTGGCCCCTCTTCTTCCACAGAACTCAAAAGCCAAGGTCCAGCTTTACCGGTAACCACTGGTGCTGTGTCACTGCCAGCATCACCGGTAACCTCTCCCCAGCACTAGGTTTGTTAGGGGAGACCCTCTCCATCAGTCAATAGTCACATTCAGGTTACACACAGAGAGGGAAACAGTACACAGGGGAAGCGAGCAGAGAAAGAGCCTCTGGAGAGAAGTTCCAGTCACTGACTGAGTCTGCAGGTAGAAAGACAGGGGTGGTCTCAAGCCCAGAGGCTGTGGTGTGGCCCCATCTCAGGGAGTGTCAGGGCTCCAAGCTCGAGCGCTGGGTGGTCAGAGCTGTGAGTTCTCACAGCCCGCCAGGGGTAGAGATCCCACCCATATCTGTGTCCAGACTTGTGGTTTGGGGTGTTTGTTACACCCCATAACCTCAGTCTTGACACAGCACTCAACATCATGGTCATGGCTGATAGCGACTCCATACTGCATTGCCATAGGTGTCCATAAAGCCTGTGCTGCTCTAGCTCGCCACTCTGGTGCAGCTCACTACACACATACTCACCATTGTCACAGTATTCAGTACAGTAACATGCTGTTCAGAGTCATAGTCTAGGAGGTGTAGGGGACAACTTCTCACACTAAAATACTCTTTGGCATAGGATTATTTTAGGTTGGTTAATTTTAAGACACAGCAGACAAAGAAGGCACTCTGAAAACCAAGAACCAGTTACCCTTGGTAAAAGGCATTTACTTTGTGAGGAAAATCTCCATGGGCAAGGGCATCACCCTGGAAGATCAGGTAGGGAATGACCTCATCTTTAGAAACTCTTATCTGTGAAGAAGTCAAAGACTTAAATCTGTACAACTACTTGACCCTTGTTAACTGTGCTTTTCTTGGTAACCTTCCATAACTGATTCTTCCCCCCAATATGTTATTTTGTCTGCAGCGGCAGATGTTAGTTAAGGTGGTGGCTTCAGCCATTTTGGTGAGTTACTCCCTTTTTCTGGGTCTCTCCCATGTATACAGGAGATAGACATATTATTAAACTGCAGTTTGTTTTTCCCCTGTTGACCTTTTATTATAGGGCTTTCTCAGCCATGAACCCAGAAGGGTCAAAAGGAAAATGTTTCCTTCCCTACAGAGCAATAGGCTACATCATATAACCTAGGTGTGTTGTAGGATATACCATATAGGTTTGTGTAAGTGCACTCTATGATGTTCGCATTAGGATGACATTGCTTAAGGATGCGTTTCTCAGAACGTATCCCTGTCATTAAGTGGCAAATGACTACAATGAAGTCACCTAGATGAAAGGTCCGAAACACAATGCTCAAATGGTCCAGTACAGGGGCTCTTCCTGAGCTTCAGTCCTGGGAGGATCCTGGCCCAGAGTTCCTATTTGCTAACCAGTACTTGTTCTCAGTTCCTGGTTTCAAACCTCTTGGGTGAGCTCTTGGTCACAGCTTGTGACTCCTGCACAGACCAATCACCTGCGGAAGGTATTGGCCAAGCCAAAGCCTATCTGAAAAGATTGATTCTGATGTCTATTGGGCCGAGGGATCTGTTTTGCATATTCCCACCCCTATCCAATACTCATCCAATCAAAATGAGCTAGTCAAGGACCAGCCCCTCCAGAACTGTCCCACCTCAGGGTACGTTATTGTGCCCTGGGAATTACCCACCTGCTTACTGGTTTGCTCCCCCAGATGTCTCAAGGACTACTATTTCAACAGCCAGAACTGGCAGTGACTCTGACGCAGCCAAGCTGCCTACTAGATAAAGGTCAAACCTTAGCCTGCATGTTCATTTAGTGTGTTCTCTGCCTGCATGCAGTCAAGCCAATCTCTCCAGGCGCTCCTCCCCCAACGGAAAAGGTCTTTCTGCCCTGCAGCCATAAAAGTTTTCTGGCTCCCAGGCACTCCTTTCTCCACACAAATGGAATCGAGCGCCCTCACACACAGCCCCTCTCTAATATCCGTTGCCATGCTGTGCACAGCCCATGCCTGTGGGGAATGGCAGTCCCTCCTGAGAATCCTTTCTCAGATTTCTGACAATTCAGCCTGGCAGTGAGGTGTTAATGACAAAGAGAAAGCATGGCTGTAATGCCTGAGGCTAGGCCATTTCTACTAGCACCTTTCCTCCCTACAAATACAGTCTCCTAAGGCTTTCTTCAGATAAATGAAAAATGTATCCATAACGTCTTTGCAGGTGTGCACTGTACACCTCACACTTCCCTTTCTGTCATGCATTATTCTCTCTCCCCAGGCCTCATTAAAGTTCAGTGGGAGAGTGGTAAGTGCTAACATCAAATCCAGTTGGATATTAGTGGGTCAGTGCTACCATGGGAGGCCTGTAAGGCAGACAGGGAGTGGGAGAGAGAAGATCACACAGAGGAAATCCAGACCAGGCATCCTCTCCTACCTAGTGTATGGTGGAGCCTTGGAGAGTGGAACATGCGACTCTGAGCATGGGAGGTAAAGGAGACATCTTTTCCTCCCCCTCTCCCTGCCTCTGAGGAGACAGAAAAATCACAGCAGGTAGGAACAGGGATGGGAGTGGGAGGGGCTCCATCAACAATTCATAAGAGACTAAACAGGTGCCAGAAGGCTAGGCCCTCACTAGGTAAAGCCATCACATAGAAACACACACACACACACACACACAAAACTGGAAGGAAAATTTCCAAATTATCTCTCAGTGGTGAAACTTCAGAGTTTTCTGTTCTTTATCCTGGTTTTCTATTTTTCCTACAAGGCATATATATTATGTTTGCACTTAACACAGTTATATACACATACATATATATATATAAAACAGAAAGCGCAAGGGGCTCAGCTAGTCAGTGTAGTGCCCATCCCTGGAGACCAAGAAAGTCCCCTCCTTCAAGGGGACAAGGAAACCAGCTCACTGTTGGAGTCGCAGTGACAAGAACCTGTCCTGGCTGGTGGGGGGGTGGGGGGGCGGCGCTCAGAAAGCTGCCTCGTTTGTTTATTTTTTGTACTGTCAGAGCAGTAACGGCCTTGTGAAGACCTCTCTCACAACCGCTCTGCAGGGGAGTGTTGAGGCAAAGCACAGTCATTCTCCCTCTGTCACAGACACTGAGCAGAAGGGGAGAGGGGACAAGCCTGGGGTTTCCTCACCCACCTGCTGAGGTCAGAGCAGGGCACTGGGCCCCAGGGACAGATATTCCAGATCATGCGTTTTCTTTCCCTTCTGCAGAGTTTCATGAACTTCTCTTCCTGCTGGGTGGATTTTCATTTCATGTCGTTGTCCCTGGCATTATTTTTGCCACTGCGCCTACCACAGTGAGTATCACAAGTTCCCCCAAACTAAGGCGTCACGGTGCCAGAGGGCACACTTGCGGAGGCTTTGTAGATGCAGAACGTCTGTCCAGGTCCAAAGGCTTATTTGCACCATAAAATCACACAGGGTTCTTGTCCAGTAATGGCTCTCTTACCCGGTTAACTAAAAAACCACCCAAACTGGCAGAACAGGGATGGGATTACTTTTCTGTGGGTCTTGTGGTGTTTAAAATCCATGTTACTTTTACATAACGCAGAAAGAGCCCTAACCAAATTATAAAAAAAAAAAAAACCCAACCTCAACCGAAAACTTTTCTGAGTGCAAAAGCTGCGGGGAGGCCAGTGTGGGGCAGAAAGCCCTTTGTTTCCTCGCTTAGCGGTTGACTCTAGAAAAGGAATATTTTGGAGCTCTTAATCCAAAACAGAGAATTCACCTTCCTCCTCTCTGCCGCTAGACATTTTAGACTCCTCGGCTCCAGGGCTGCTAGTTTTCAAAGTTCCCAAGTGTTTTTGCGGTTCGGGTAATTTGCTTGCTTCGGCGGAATACGCACCTAGAGAAGGGCAGGACCAGCCCCTTCAGGCGAGCAGTCTCCCTAAGCCGAGCGCTGGCCGGCTGCGCCCGAGGGTGCGCAGGGGGCTGAGAGGAGCACCCCGGCCCCTGGCGCCCGGCGGCCGCCCGCCACTTCCAGCTCACTCTACTTCACCCTTCCCAAGTCACAGGGGGCGACACGGTCACGGGGCGACACGGTCAATGGGCTCCCAGACCTTCCGGACTCACCGCGGGGCCCGCCAGGACCAGGAGCGCCCTCAGCTCCTCTTGGAAGTTGGACAGCCGCAGGCAGCGTGGCCCGCGGCGCTTAGGGGCGGCCTCCGGGTCTCGAGGTCCGGCCCCGGGCTTCTCCGGGGACTCCATGTGTCTAGCGCGCCGCGATGCAGGAGTGCAGAGGTTGCTGCCGCCCGCAGGGCCAAGGGCTCACTCTACTCAGTCCCCGCCCGGGCCCGCCCTCCGCCGCCGCAGCCCGAGCGCAGCCGGCCCGTAGGGCGCGCGGCCAGCCAGTCTTCGATTTGGTCGCGTCCCTTGCACCTCTGAGTGCAAGAACTGCTAGACTTGGAAGGCCAGGTTTGGAAAAGCTCTGGAAACAAAGCTAACGCGTGGCAGGGGCTGAGCCCGTCGGACGACGCCTCCGACGCCCGGGCTGTCCTGGGCTCTGCGCCTGGGGCGGGAGTGGGGAGAGGGACCGGGGTGTCTTAACGTTTGAAGCGTGGGTGGAAGCAGTTGCCACCCGGCCAGGCCAGCCAGGGGCGCGGTGGGCGCAAGCCCGCGTCTTGGACACCTCCGCTCTGGTAGTAGCTGTTCTGAAGACTGCCTTCAGCACAGGCCTTTAGCCCACAGAGTTTGGAATTTGCGTGATCTTTTTCTCGAACTACTTGTTCCATTGCAGAATTTAGAATCTATGAAGATAAAACACTTCCGAGTGGGATGGTTCGTGTTACGTTCTCGTTACGTTGGCTGGTTTTCTTGGATGTTTCATGTCAGCCTGGTGTGGGAAACAAGAGACCAGGAGCATCGGCAAATGTGGCTTCAAACGTGACACCTGCCACGTTCCACCTGGGCGAGCAGATGCAGCTTGCCTGCCTCCAAGAGCCTCAGTTTCTTCATCTGTACACTGAAAATATCTACGTCACCGGTTGTGATGAGGATTAAATAGGATTGTATAGGTGGACCACCTGCCCTCAACCTGGTGCACAATAGTTTCCTAAGATATGATAGTTACCAGGACAAGGATGGTTTCTGTGATAGTAAAACACCCTTTTGCTGTAAATGACCTAACATAAACAAAGAAAATGGAAAACGTAAATTTGGGGGCTCACATAATCAGGAAGTCTGGATGCAGGAATTTTAAAACAAACTCATCAGTGCTCTCTTTCTCTCCATCCGTCCTCCAGCCCCTCCCTCTTCCCACTAATTTTGATTCTCTCCTTGGTGTTATTCTTTTTCTGTGGGCAGCAGTCTTTTCCTGCTCTGGGGAGAGTGGCCTCTAGTGTAGGGGTTCACAATGAGTCACCCCAAAATGTGCTTCTGTGATATGCAGATTACTTTGGGCTAAAGGCAGTGAAGACCCTCAGGGCTCGGGACAAGAGCTTCTGCCTCCCCTCTCCAACTACCTAGAAGAATTTAAACTGGGGTCCTTGCTGGTAATAAGAGTTAGTATCAGAGATAACCTTTTCACCTGAGGCAGGTGAAGTACTGATTACTAAACACCCACTCTTCTTACCCTCCTACAGCAACCTTCCTCACCTCTGGAGCCGTGAGGCACCTTACCTGCCGTTAGCTCAGAATGCCATGTGCACGCCTCACTTTCCCTTCCTGTCCTGACCCTCTCACATGTGTAGGGTCTCTGGCTGTTTCTTGGAGGGGGTTCCCATGTGCACAAAATTAAATTTGATTCTCTCTTGTTAATCTGTCTTCTGTCAGTCTGATTATTCAATCAGCCAAAAAGAACCAGAAGGGAAGGCAGAATGTTTCCCTTCTCTCACATCAGAAACCCTCATTCCTATCTTTCCTACCCTATAAACCAGAAAATGACACTCCTAACACTTCACTTCTAACTAGAGACAAACAAACAAAAAAGAAGGGGAGAATTGTTTGGCTGTATGCAAGTCTCTCACCCATCCTTGGAACAATCATCCTGGCCAGGGAAAGAGGGTCTTAAGTTTGGCTGGGCCTGGACCATGAACTCAGCTCCATACCAAGAGGGCTGGGTGCTGGGACTGCAACAGTGCCACCAGATCTACACGTGAGGAGCAGAGGACGAGGAGTTTCCCAAAAGCAATAAGGATCCAACAGACAAAAATCCTAGAATCTACACTAGATCTTTAATCACTGCTACTCTTTAATAGTCTTCTGGAGTTTTGGACAATGTAGTAAGACATGAAACAAAAATGTAGTTACAAATATTAAGAAAGAAGAGGCAAAATATTACTTGTAGTTATAATTCTAGACAATACAAAGAAATCAAATGGGAAAAAACCTAACAGAAGTAATAAATGGGTTTAATAATATTGCTACATACAGGTTTTTCAACAGACAATATCAGCTCTTTATATTGGTAATAACAAATGAAAATTTTGGAAGAAGAAATCTCTTTCACAATAGCAATGAACAAACATTTCTTATGATGTGGAACATAATCCCACACTACTTACAGACACTGTATACAGTAACTTCCTTCCAAAGAAGACAGTATGGAAAGAGGAAGACACGATAATTTTACAGAGGAGAGACCTGGCAAACACTGCCTCACCTGTATGACCATGGCTAATATCAACAGTGGGAGGTCACGCTGATAGTATGGACCTGTGTTAGTTTCCTAATGCTGCTTAACAAATTACCACAAACTTGATGGCTAAAAAAAAAAAAAAGAAAATCTCAAAGGTTTATTCTTTCACAGTTCTGAAGGCCACAAGTCAGAAATCAAAGAGTTGGCCAGGTTAGTCCCTTCTGCAGGCTCACAGGGAGAAGCTGCTTGTCTTCTCTCCTAGCTTCTGGTGGTTGCCTGCGGTTCTTGGCATTCCCTGATTTGTGGTAGCATAACCTCAATCTCTGCCTCCACCATCACCTGTTTGTCTGCTTCTCTATTTTCTCTTCTTTTAAGGACACCAGTCATTGGATCAGGGCTAACCTAATCCACATGACCTCATCTTAACTTCATCACATCTACAAAGACGCTAGTGCCAAATAAGGTCACATTCTGAGGTTCTGTGTAGATGAATTGTGGAGGGACACCATTCAACCATACCCTTTGATGTGATGTGATAAAAATAGCACTTTACCTTTATGGTCTTTCTCCCCTCAACCCATGACCCCAAGTCTAAGCTTTAGAAAACACCAGAAGAATCCCGACTGTGGAATATTCTACAAAATTCCTGATCACTCCTCAAAACTGTCAACATCAACAAATTTAGGACATTTTGAAAAACTGTCACAGCTAAGAGAGTCTAAGGAGACATGGCCTGAAATGTAATAAGATGGTATCTTTGGCGAAATCCTGGAACAGAAAAAGGACTTAGGCAAGAATTACAGAAATAGGAATAAAGTATGGACTTTAGTTAGTAATCATGTATCAGTATCAATTCAGCTCCTGAAAGTTATTGTGTAACTACAACCAGAGCACCTGCTCCAATTTCGGCAGCAAATAGCTAGAAAATTCCCCGCAGAGATTTCACTCTCAATAGCAGGCAACACCAACATGGAACTGGGGGTTTGGGGAACAGTTTGAAGTTTTTCACTTGCAGAGAGAGCTGAGAGCAACATTTATAGCTTTTTTAAGTATTGTGTGGAGGTTACATTTAATCAGGAATAACATGCATATGAAAGTATTTGGCCTGTCTCTATGTTCTGGTTTTCTCCAATTTTCACACCATTGGGATAAGAAGTCAAAGCTAGATGCCATTGGGCCAAAACACAGCTGTTTTATATTGTGATAGATCCTCAAAACCTTTTTGTGTGTTTTTAATGTGAATAATTTTAATGTGAAATATATGTGACATTTATTTATGAATTTTAGGAAAGACCTGAATTAGTTAAAAACACATGCTGCTCCCATAGAAGACCAGTCTTTTCCAATTAATATATCAGGTTTTAATTCATTCCAATATATTTCATACTTTAAATTTTTAATAGTGATTCTAAAAGTATTTGAGAATATAAATAAGCAAGGATATTTTTTAAAAACATTTTCTGAAGAAACAAAGTAATGTGGAAAGAAGTAGCCCTATCAGTCAATAAATAATTTTTAAAACAATATGCAGTTAGCACAAGACTATACAACCAGATAAGGGAACAACAGGCAGCCAAAAAAATGACCTCATTGATAGGTGACATTAGAATTGACAAAAACCTCTCAAAATGGAAATCAAGAGAGGTCACCACAAAAATAGTACTCAGACGAGAGGTTTATTAAGAAGCTTGTACATGTAAGGGAGTTAGCCGCCAGGGAAAGGAATAATGGGCTGCTCCCCAAACAAAGGCTGGGGACAGTTTTGGAGAAGTTGGGGTGGGAAAAATGATGTCTAAGTATGTAGAGGTTGAGTCTCTTTGGCACTTGGACAGTGGAACTACGTGTGTTTTCATGTGTCACATGTCTCATTAGAATGTGAAATTTCCGCCCTGGCTGGCATGGCTCAGTGAACTGAGCACTGGCCTGTGAACCAAAGGGTCGAGGGTTGGATTCCCAGCCAGGGTAAATGCCTGGGTTGTGGGCCAGGTCCCCAGTAGGGGGTTCATGAGAGGCAACCACACAGTGAGGTTTCTTTCCTGCTCTTTCTCCCTCCCTTCCCCTCTGTCTAAAAATAAATAAATAAAATCTTTTTAAAAAAAGAATGTTAAATTTCTACCCAGGGGTGTGTTTTTCACTATTATAATGAGGGCCCAGCCTGTGTCATAAGTAGTTGAAAAACCTGCTTGACCTGGAAATATTAGGATTTTGAATGACATTACATTGTGTCTGCAGATTTACTCATAAAGAAAGTACCTAATTAAAATACAGAGTTTCGAGTTTAATCATTCCCCTAATCCAATCAATTTCTGGGACTTCTTAATGAATACAGCCATGCTGCTGCTTAGGGATGGGGATTTCTGAGAAATGCCTCCCTGGGTCATTTCCATGTGAGTGAACATCACAGAGTACACTGTGAAAACCTAGACGACAGTGTGGCCCAAGGCACACCTCAGCTATACAGTATAGCCTATTGCTCAGTAGGGGAGGAAAACTATTTCCCTCTACCCTTCTGGGTGCTTGGCTGAGCCATGCCAGTAATAAGAGACAGCTTAACAGGAGAAAAACAAAGTAATTCATTGAAATGGCTGAAGCCATTACCTTAAATACCATCTGTAGCTGAAGACAAAAGAAGACATTGGGAGATGAGGGAGTCAGGCATGGGAGAGGACCACAAAAAGCACACTCCACAAGAGTAAGGTCGGAATGCAGGTTGAAGTCCTGGTCTTCAGTGATAAGAGTTTGGTAACAAAAACTAAAAGGGCAGCAAGCACTTATTGAGGTCCAGAAGAATAGCTGCTTGGGAAGCACTGATTCAGGCAGAAGTCAAATAGTGTTCTGATTAGGAGACAAAGGCAAGAGGGATTTATGAGAAATGGAGGGGGAGCAATTACATCAATATGGACAGAAGGCATTTCCATTGGTTCAGATAACATAACAGTGATGCTATTCTAAAAAAAAAGGTTTTGTTTTTTCAGTCCAGTAGTCATAATAACTACTTCCTTGTAATCTGCTAGAAACAACTTTTGGGAGGCACAATATTGCTTTAGGCCCCCTCAAATATTATTTTGTCCTGTTTTAACATACCGAAGATTGAGGTAAAAGACATGCAAGTCTGCCATGGCAGGTCTGATCCATTTAATTTAGATGTTTATTTTATTTTACTTTACTTTACATGCTACCCCAAGGGGCTAACAGATTTTGGGGGGCCACAGAGAGGTGATCAACAGTGGCACTTGGCCACAGGCTCTGACTGTCCTTCTTGGTAGCGTAGGGGTTGGAAGAGCCTGTGGTCCTGATAGGGGACTCAAAACTTGGAACATTTTAGTTTAAGGTAAAAAGCTGTAAATCTAGCAAGTAACGTGTAAGTTAAGCTTTTGTTTCAGAAACTACAGATAAGGCCCATCCAGGCTCCTGGAAGCAGCAGCCGACCTCCTGGGGCACTGATAGAGGATTACCTCCTGTGGAGGTCCGAACCTTTGTTCCAAGAAGAGCAGGTGACCACCCCTCCCCTTTGGAAACAGCTAACAGCCCAGGACAGGAATGTTGCAGCTTCTGAATCTCAAAGACCTCACCTCATCTTGTTTGTCTTCCCCCACCCCCTTATAAAAGATCTGGCCAGGAAAGAGAAGGCAAGATGGTTTGTTAGGGTATGAACCCGCCATCTTCTCAGATCACCGGCCATCTGAATAAAGCGCCCATAAAAGATTCAATCGCTGTCATTGCTTATTGGATTTGGTAGTGACAGGCAGCCCGAACACCAGTGTCTTTTCCCATTACAGTCCCATTGATGAGTTCATCTGCCAGGCACTCAGCATTGTCTTGATGCTCTGGAAGACAGCCTCATGGGCACCTGTGTACAACAAGCAGCCAGTCTGATTCACCCGGCACAGTGGGGACACCTCCACAGCCTGTTGCCTCACTGTTACAGCTTGCCCAGTCAGATCAAGTTCTCCCAGGGACCATTGTTGATGATAGCATTCACCAGGACCAGCAGGGGATTCTCGCTGGTGAGCGGATGGATGATCTCAAAGGCACACTTGATGATGCACATGGTCATGAGCTTTTTGTCATTGTTTTCCTGAGTATCATTGTTAAGTTGGTGAGGTGTCCACAACACAGCAACACTCCTTGCAGAAGCACTTGGTCACATAGAGCCCTGCACTGTGGGTCATGTTCTTGGCATCCTTCTCCTTCACTGCAATGTAAGCCTGTGAGGAAATTTCATTGATCTGCACATCAGCGGTGCCTCACTCCTTCCAAGCTTGGTGTTGGGGACCTCTGCTCTGCAGGGGCAGCTGTCTTCACTGTCCATCCTGTCAGTGCAGGAGGGGCATCTCTGCTGCTAGGCGTGGACCACTCAACACCCTGTCACAGACAGGGAGAGCTCACTGGCACCATTTTAAAGTGGCTCCATTTAGCATTTATTTTTGACAGTTTCTAGAAATAAAGTCATCCCTCTCTTCATGGTACAGCCAAAGAGACACCCTTTACAAAAGGAGATTTCCTATACAAATGCAAATGTCTTATACAAAGGGTTCTAGCTACTTGGTTTTCAGAACTTCTCCCACATCTGCTCTTTCTTAAAATTAACCAGACTAAAATAATCCTTAAGCCAAAGAGACATATTTTGGGGTGACAAATTCTGGACCCTACACCTCCTAGGCTACAAAGCTATATAGTATGCTACTTTACTAAATATATAGTGTGCTACTGTGCTACTGTAGACAACTATAACACAATGGTAAGTATTCGTGTGTTGCACTATGGCATTATGATGCATAGAATGCCTCTAAGTGATAGGAATTCTGCAGCTCCATTACAATCTTATGGGACCACTGTTGTATATGTGGTCCATTTCTGAAACATCATGATGTGGTACAGTTGTGATTTTTTTAAATTTTGCTGATGATGTTTGATAAATACTCATTATTATGTTCATTTGTGATTCTTACTAAAAGGCTTATAAAAATCATGCATCTGAACTTACTCAGTATTAATTAAAATAATCCTTTTTCTTTTCTTTTAGGATGTTAATTTAAACTCATCATAGATTTCCCAATATTTTTACTTTATTTTTAAACATTTTAATTACAATTGGCATACAATATTATACTAGTTTCATGTGTACAACCCAGTGATTGCACATTTATATAACTTAAGAAGTGATTACCCTGATAAGTCTAGTACCCATCTGATACCATATATAGTTTTTCAATATGATTAACTATATTCCTTATGCTGTATTTTACATCCCTATGACTCTCTTTATAACTGGCAGTTTGTACTTCCTAATTTCGTCACCTTTTTCACCCTTCCCCCAATCCCTCTATCTAGCAATCATTAATTTTTTCTCAGTATCTATGAGTTTATTTCTGTCCTGTTTATTCATTTTGTTTTTTAGATTCCATGTGTAAGTGAAATATGGTGTTTGTCTTTCTCTGACTTATTTAACTTAGCATAATACCCTCTAAGTTCATTCATGTTGTTGCAAATGGCAAAATACCATATTTAATGGCTGAGTAATATTCCATTTGTCAACATAGGAAACATTCAAACTTGTAAGAATATTTATGAGTTTATTTAAGCCAGACTGATGACAATTGCTGGGAAGCAAAATCTCAAAGGATTGAGAAAATGCTCCAGAAAATAGCAGTTGCACACCTTATTTTACACATTATGATCAGAAGATGTAACTGGGTTACATGAAATCCACTGGTGATGAATTAGGGAGGCAGGAAAAAGCAAAGCAGGGAAACCTCTGGGATTGGCTAAAAAGTAAATTGATACACACTTCTTTTACAGAGGTGGGTACAGGATAGTTAACAGTCAACAACACGATAACAAGTGATGAGGGGATTTGTGGTCTTTGCTCAGGTGTGGTATGTTGTCATAGATGCAAAAAGACAACAGACAGGCTCAGTTAAGGTGAAGATTGACCTCTGTCAGGGAAGATGCTAGCCTAGGACCAGACTGCCCACCAAGACTCACTTTTAGTTGGGAAGTTTTCACTTCAGACCATCCTGTGTGGTTACTTTAGGTCTCTGAGTTTGTAAGGCTACCACACAGGCCTCCCCTGAGCTTGTCAGGATTAGTACGTGGCCCCTTTTCATCCACACATTGTACCACATCTTCTTTATCCATTTGTCCAACGATGGACACTTAGGTTGCTTTTGTATGTTGGCTATTGTAAATAATGCTGTATTGAACATAGTGGTACATATATTTTTTCAAATTAGTGTTTTGGATAAAGTGGAATTGCTGGGTCATATGGTACTTATATTTTTAATTTTTTGAGGCAACTCTATACTGTTTCCATTGTGAATACACCAATCTGCAATCCAATCAACAATGCATGTGGCTTCCCTTTCCTCTACATCCTCACCAACACTTGTTTTTTGATTTACTGATGACAGCCATTCTGACAGGTATGAGGTTATATTTCATTGTAGCTCTAACTTACATTTCCCTAATGACTCATGATGTTGAGCATCTTTCCATGTCTATTGGCCATGAGTATGTCTTCTTTGGAGAAATGTCCCTTAAGGTCCTCTGACCATTTCTTTAAGAGGATTTTTCTATGTTAAATTGTATGAGTTCCCTGTATATTTTGGATGTTAATCTCTTATCAGATTTACCATTGACAAATATCTTCTTTTATTCAGTAGGTTGTCTTTCCTATTTTTTTTTAATAAGAAGAAAAGACTGTGATTTCATTTTCAAATTTTTGGAAATAGTCTTCAGAAAAAACTAAAGTGATAAGAACACATACAAAAACTGAAATCTATTATTGAATGAACTCTTAGCAGAGAAAGGCTTTTGAAGTATTTGAGTCCTTCTGCTTCTAGAATCACTTCTAAAATGTCCCTCACTTATGCAACCAGCCTCCTCAAATCTCTTCCCAGTTTGAGGTACCTCATCTCATAAAAGTAACAAACAACTTGTAATCATTTACAACACAAGAAAGAATAAAATAGGGGAGGCAAGCCTCTTATGTTATATGTTTTTTTAAAGAAAGGTCACAACCTTGAAGCAGCTTTGCAATATGCAGAGCACAGTACTGGCCTCAAAAAAATTTTTGTTCATGTTCATTATTTAAATGTGACCAGCTGCTACAGTATTCCTCTATAAAAGTAGCAAGCTATATTCATTCAAGTAAATTGATTTAATGGTAGTTCATACAGTTTTACACTTGGGATGAGGCCGAAGGAAAAACAAAACACGACAACCAAATAACAAAGAGCTGTTAATTTTTAAAAAGTTTAAATTATTAATTATTGTGAGATGCCAGCAAATGAAAAATCAATCCTAGATAACAAAACAAATTTCCAAGTATATAAATTCTATTTACTGAAAATTTTCACTATCAGAAGATCGTAATTACAATAATGAAATACATAAAATGGAAACAGTTTAAGTAAATGTGATTATTTGGTTCATTTCAAAAGATCTTACTGGTCCAGCTGCTAAACTTTGCACTTCTTGATTGTTCTTCTGCTGTGCAGAAACTTTTTAGTTTGATGTAGTGCCATTTGTTTATTTTTTCTTTGTTTGTTCGTTTCAATCGATCAAGGACATATCAAAAAAAAAAAAAAAACATTACCAAGAGCAATGTCAAAGCATTTACTGCCTATGCTTTCTTCTAGGAATTTTATGGTATGACTTACATGTAAGTCTTTAACGCTTTTGAGTTTATTTTTGGATAAGAAAGTATACATTTGTATAAGAAAGTGTTGGGAACCACCCTGCCTGGTTTCAGAAGCTGTAACCCTCCATGGCTAAGGCTGAGTAAAGGACCTTGGAACCATAAGACACTAAGGAGACAAAGCTTATCTCCCTAGCTGGGAATCTGTCTCTACCCCCTTTTACTTCACCTTGCTTGGCCCCAGGCAGATGACTGGTCAGCTAATGATGGGTAAGATACCTCAAGGGAGGGATGACCTAAGTCAGGCATGGTCAGAAGGGGCCCCCAAAAAAGGACTTGGGGGGCTAAAGAGAAAGGGGGTGATGGATCATCACCCCTCAGCCTTGTCATAGCCTGAGTCCTCATTCTGTCTGTGAGAAGTCTCCTGATCTCTTGGCTGACTTATTTCCCCCACCTGACTTAAGCCTGAAACAATGCCAGAGGGCAGTGCAGGCCTGGGCGGGTACACGCAGTTCCCCAGGGCTATCAGGCCCAAGAAAGAATGCATAAAATCCTGTGAAGCCTGCTTTGTTAAGAATGCCCTCAATTTTCTGATAAGAGTCTGAGCATGAAGTGAGTTTGTTTCCCAAAGTTTTAAGACCCTTTAGCTAACTGACCCTGACTCAGAATAAGCCCTCATAGTTCTTTGAGTGTTATCTATTGTTTGATCCTTACTGCCTGACAATGATTGATGAACTTTACCTGTATTCCTGTGTGACTTGAACCCAATAAAAGCCCATAGAGGGACAGGCTCAAGGCCCTTCTCCTTTGAGAGACTGGGCACCTTTCCTCCCCAAGCAGAGCATGTCTTGGTAGACTTATTCTCATCTGTGGAGGCTGGGGGATCTCTGCTGGACAAAGCTCCCCACACAGAAGAACTTGCTTGCTAGTTAAAAGTCAGCAGAAGGCTTTTCTTTTTTCTTTTTTTCCCCCAAAGTGAGACAATAAGACCTGGAGCTGTGAAAGGACCAGAGTCAGACCCAAAGAGGGATCACAAGGCTTATCCCAACAGCTGAGAAACTGAGACAAACTTCATTTTACTATTCCAGAGAACTTGCATGTTATTGTTTATTTGTATTATTATTTTTTCAATATTTTTACTTGTTTTATGTTATTACTATTTTTTAATTTCTCTTCTTTCTGTTTAGGTTTTTTTGTTTTATTTGTTTGTTTAATTGCATTGTTTGACTGGTTTTCCTTGTTCTCTCTTTCATGGTGTATTTTTAATTTTCCTTCTTTCACTTCACTTGTGTTCCAATAGCATGCCACTCTAGGTTGTGTACTTCCTATTCTTGTTATTCAGATCATATAGTACTTGCCCTATTATTGTTGTTCAAGTATTATTGTAATAATTGTTGTTCCATACAATTGTAAACACTACACACCACCCCTCCTGTATCTTAGCCCATTTCACTGTCTTCCAGAACTATATTACTGTTGTGGTGATTTTATTCTCTCCCACACTACACCTATTTCTTCTCCTTTACTCTCACTATATATCATAATCTGACCAGGAGGTCTGTTTTGTGGATTCAACTCACAATCCTTCCCCTCTCTAACAAGAGTCTTATCTTTTTTCTACCCTTCCTAAAAAGTGGCTAGTGGGGTGAAATATCACCGTTAACACTATACTTATCCAAAGTATAAAGGATCTCCTATCTCTTCTCTATAGGTTGGTACTTTAAATCCCATAGAATATCCTGCTGTCTTAATCCATTCTGCCTTCCCCCTCCAACTGATCACATAAAAGAGTAAGAGGGACCTGTGAACACCAATATACCTGCTGGAAGAGAGAACCCACCAACAAAGGAACCACCAACAGATAATAAAGGAAGGTGGTGGAGAAGTGAGTGAAAGCCACACTAAGCTTTATGCAGGACCAACTTGGAATTACCATTAAACAGTGGAAAAATTATTCAGAACAAACAACTGAACAATAGCTTCAGAGAAGCCTCATAACCTCAGACAGACAAAAGAACCAGCTTCAACACAACCTGTCTGCACTTGCACAACAGAATACAACACATGGTAGATGGAGTGACCCTCAGTTAACCAGCTGGAGTGAAAGACCCACCAAAGAAAGACCAAACAACAATAAAAACCTAAAGACATACAGAGCCAACATAAATGACATCCCAAGAGCAGCAAGTTCAGGACATCAAGGTGACTACACTACTGAATCTTATAGGTCTCCTACCATAGAAATTCACACCATAAGCCCAGGGAGTCAGAACAGACCAATTTAAGAAGCAGAGGCTAACAAGAAGAGTCTCACAAAAAATGGGAAGACAAAGAAACAAACTCCAAACAAAAAGAAAGGAGGAAGCCTCAGAAAGAATGCTAAATGAAACAGAGACAAATCACCTATCAAATATTAAGTTCAAAACAATGGTTATAAGGAAGCTCAATGAGCTCACAGTGAATTACCAAAAACTACAGGGAAACTATGATGAATTCACTGCAAGTCATATCAACACTAAAAAGAAAATAGAAACAATCAACAATAGCCAGGAGAAAACGAAGAATACAATTTCTGAATTGAAGAACACAGTACAAGGAATCAAAAGCAGGCTAGGTGAAGCAGAGGACTGAATCAGCAAGCTGGAGGACAAGGCACAAAAAAACATCCAGAAACAGCAAGAAAAGAAAAAGAGACTCAGAAAGAATAAAGAGGTGTTAAGGGAACTGTAGGACAACTTGAAATATAATAATACCTGTATAATAAGGATACCAGAAGGAGAAGAAGAAGAGCAAGGGATAGAAAACCTGTTTGAAAAAGAAATGATGGAAAACTTCCCTAATTTGATGAGACAAAAAGTCACACAGATCCAGGAAACACAGAGTTCCAATCAAGAGGAACCCAAAGAGGCCCACTTTAAGACACAACATAATTAAAATGGCAAAGTTCCAAGATAAAGAAAAATCTTAAAGGCAGCAAGGGAGAAACAGGAACTGACAGCCAAGAGAGCCCTGATAAGGCTAGCAGCTGGGTTCTCAATAGAAACACTACAAGCCACAGGGGAATGGCAAGAAATATTCCAAGTAATGAAAAATAAAGGCCTGCAACTGAGACTACTCTACCCAGCAAGGCTCTCAATTAAAATGGAAGGAAAAATAAGGAGCTTCTTGGACAAAAGAAGTCTAAAAGAATACACCTTCACCAAACCAGCTCTGCAACAGATGCTAAAGCAACTGCTTTAAGAAAAGGAAAAAAATAGTGACAGAGAGAGGAGTACAGGTACGAAAAAATGGCAATGAATAAATACCTATCAAATATAACCTCAAATGTGAATGGGTTAAATATTCCAATCAAAAGACAGAATAGCTGAATGAATAAGAAATCATGACCCACACATATGCTGCCTACAAGAAACCCACCTCAGACAAAAGACCTACAAAGACTGAAAGTGAAAGGCTGGAAAAAAATACTCCAAGCAAATGGACAGGATAAAAAAGCTGGATAAAAGCAATACTCATATCAGACAGAATAGACTTCAAAACAAGGGCCATAAAAGGAGATCCAGACAGTAACTTCTTAATACTCAAGGGAAGAATCCACCAAGAAGACATAAACATTGTAAATATATATGCACCCAACATAGGAGCACCCAAATACATAAAGATAATCTTGGAGGACTGACTGACCTTTTTTGGGTTTCTCAGCACATTATATGATGGTCCTCATTTACTATGCACAGGTTCACTTTAGGTGGTTACCTTTTACAGAAAAGAAAGGAGCCAATGCCGCTAATCACATCACAGATGAAGGATATTTGCAAATGAAAAGGGAAAAGTGGTTGAACCAGGTACACTCCGTACTGGGGAGTTTTAACTTGGATTTTAGGAAGTTACAGTAAGCACTTGCTGTCTCAATTCAGGGTGAGGGAGTTATAGCAAAAGCAAGTCTCAAAGAGGCCTAGGTACATTGCAGGCCTGATACCCCACGGGAGAACCTATCCATGGGTGTGGGTCCTGTGCATCTCCAGGTGGGAGCTGGGCCCACAACATGCAGAACGGTCTCCTACAGTAGGGGATTTTAACACCCCACTGTCAAAAATGAATAGATCTTCCAAACAAAATATCAACAAATATATTGTGGCATTGAACAATGTCCTAGATCAAATGAACTTATCTGATATATATAGAGCCTTTCTTCTCAAAGAAGCAAAATACACATTCTTCTCAAAAGCACATGGAACATTTTCAAAGATAGACCACATGATAGGACACAAAACAAACCTCAACAAATTCAAGAAAATTGAAATCATATCAAGCATTTTCTCCCACCACAAGGGACTGAACCTAGATACCAACCTAAAGGAAAACACTCAAAAACACTCAAGCTCATGGAGATTGAATAGCATGGTATTAAACAATGAATGGGTTAAAAATGAGATCAAGGAAGAAATGACAAAGTTTCTGGAAACAAATGAAAATGAACTCAAAACAATCAACAACTTATGGGACACAGTGAAGGCAGTCCTGAGAGGGAAGTTCATAATGATACAGGCCTACCTAAAAAAGAGAGAAACATTTCAAATAAATGACCTAACCTTACCTCTACAAGAACTGGAGGAACAACAACAAAGACAGCCCAGAGCAAGTAGGAGGAGGGAAATAACCAAGATCAGAGCAGAATTAAACAACATAGAGACTGAAAACACAATTCCAAGGATCAGTAAATCCAGCAGCTGGTTCTTTGAAAAGATAGACAAAATCAACAAGCCTTTAAGAAAACTCATCAAGAAAAAAAAGAGAGGACCCAAATAAACACAATCAGAAATTAAAAAGTATTAATTACAACTGATACCACAGAAATACAAAAGATTGTAAGAAATTACTAAGAACTATATGCCAAGAAATTTGAAAACCTAGGTGAAATTGACAAATTTCTGGAAAAATATAATCTTCCAACTAAATGAAGAAGAAGCAGAAAGCCTGAACAGACCAATAACAGCTGACAAAATTGAGGCAGTAATCAAAAAACTCCCAACACACAAAAGCCCTGGACTGGACAGTTTCTCAGGAGAAGTCTATAAAGCATTTAAGGAAGGGCTAACCCCTATCTTTCACAGACTATTCCAAAAAAATCCAAGAAGAAGGAAGATTCCCAATCTCTTATTATGAAGTCAGCATCATCTCAAACTCAAAACCAGATAGAGACATAACAAAGAAGCAAAACTACAGACCAATATCACTGATGAACATGGACACTAAAATCCTCAACAAAATATTGGCAAACTGCATCCAGCAATACATTAAAAATATCACACACTATTATCAAGTGGGATTCATCCCAGGGATGCAAGGAGAATACAATATTTGCAAATCAATAAATGTAATACATCATATAAACAAAAGCAAAGAAAAAAATCACATGACCATATCAATAGATGTGGAAAAAGCATTTGATAAGGTACAGCAACCATTATGATAAAAACACTCAGCAATGTGGAATAGAGGGAGCATTCCTCAACATAACAAAGGGCATATATGAGAGACCTACAGCCAACACCATACCCAACATCATACTCAGTGGACAAAAACTAAATGGTTTCCCACTAAGATCAGGAACAAGACAAGGATGTCTGCTTTGACCACTCCTATTCAACACAGTATTGGAAGTTCTAGCCACAGTGATCAGACAACAAAAAGAAATAAAAGGCATCTAAATTGGAAAGGAAGAAGCAAAACCATCATTGTTTGCAGATGACATGACCTACTCACATGAACTACTTGACCTAATAAGTGAATTTGGCAAAACAGTGTGATACAAAGTTAATATTTAGAAATCAAAGGCATTTTTGTACACCAACAATGAAATATCAGAAACAGAAATCAGGAAAAAATCCCATTTGTTATAGCAACAAGCAAAATAAAGTACCTGGGAATAAACCTAACCAAGGAGGTGAAAGACCTGTACTCAGAAAACTACACAACACTGAAGAAAGAAATTAAGGAAGACACAAGTAAATGGAAGCATGTACCATGCTCATGGATTGAAAGAATTAACATCATCAGAATGTCCATACTACCCAAAGTGATTTATAGATTCAGTGCAATCCCTATTAAAGTACCAATGACATATTTCATAGATATAAAACAAACATTTCAAAAATGTATATGGAACCATAAATAACCCCAAATATTCACAGCAATTTTGAGAAAGAAGAACAAAGTAGGAGAGATCACAATACTTGATAACAAACTGTACTACAAGGCCACTGCAATCAAAATAACCTGGTACTGGCATAAGAACAGACACACAGACCAATGGTAGAGAATAGAGAGCCCAGAAATCAACCCAAGTCTCTATGGTCAATTAAAGGGGGCAGCAGCATAAAATGGAGTACAAATAGCCTCTTCAACTAATGGTATTGCGAGAGATGGACAGCTACATGCAAAAAATGAACTTGACCACCAGCTTACACCATACACAAAATTAAACTCAAGGTGGATAAAAGACTTAAATGTAAGTCATGACATCATAAAAGTCCTAGAGGAAAACACAGGCAAGAAAATCTCAGATATTCCATACAGCAATATTTTCACCAATATGTCCCCTAGAGTAAACAAATGGGATCTCATCAAAATAAAAAGCTTCTGCATAGCTAAAGAACACAGAATTAAAATGAAAAGGGAACTAACTGTATGAGAAAACATAGTTGCCAATGATACCTCACACAAGGATTTGATCTCCAAAATATATAAAGAACTCACATGACTCCACTTCAGGAAGACAAGCAACCCGTTTACAAAATGGGCCCTGGCTGGTGTGGCTTAGTGGATTGAGCGCCGGGCTGTGAACCAAAGTGTCCCCAATTCGATTCCCAGTCAGGGTACATGCCTGGGTTGCAAGTCAGGTCAGGTCAGGTCCCTAGTAGGGGGTACAAAAGAAGCAACCACACATTGATGCTTCTCTCCCTCTCTTTCTCTCTCCCTTCTCCCCTGTCTAAAATAAATAAACAAAATCTTTCTAAAAAATGGGCAAAAGACCTGAACAGACACTTCTACAAGGAAGACATACAGAGGGACTAGAGGCATATGAAAAGATGCTTCGCAACACTAGCCATCAAAAATATGCAAATTAAAACCACAATGAGATACCACTTCACACCATCAGAATGGCCATCATAAACAAAGCAACAAACAACAAGTGTTGGCAAGAATGTGGAGAAAAGGGAACCTAGTGCACTGTTGGTGGGAATGCAGACTGGTGCAGCCACTGTGGAAAACAGTATGGAATATCCTCAGAAAACTAAAAATGGAACTGCCTTTTGAACCAGCAATTCCACTGCTGGGACTATATCTTAAGAACTCTGAAACACCAGTCCAAAAGAACCTATGCACCCCAATGTTCATAGCAGCACAATTTGCAATAGCCAAGTGCTAGAAGCAACCCTAAGTGCCCATCAGTAAATGAATGGATCAAAAAACTATGGCACATGCACATGCTTGAATACTATGCAGTAGAAAGAAAGAAGGAGCTCCTACCCTTTGGGACAGCATGGATGGAACTGGAGAGCATTATGCTAAGTGAAATAAGCCAGTTGGTGAAAGACAAATACCATATGATCTCACCTTTAAGTGGAACTTAATCAACAAAACAAACAAGCACACAAAATATAACCAGAGACATTGAAATTAAGAACAATCTGACAGCAACCAGAGGGGAAGTTACTGTCATAGGGGAGGTGGGAGGGGATAATGGGGGGGGAGGGAGAAGGGTTTTCAGGAACAACTATAAAGGACACATGGACAAAACCAAGGTGGGGTAGAAACAGGGGAGGGAGGTGGGGATGGCTGGAGTATGGGGGGAGTGGTGGGCAGAAAGTGCAGACAACTGTAATTGAACAACAATAAAAGAAAAATTAAAAAAGAAAGGAAAAGATCTAAATATGAATAAGAAGATAGAGGAAAGAAATAAATTCTAACTAACAAAGGCAAATACTTAGTAAAAGCAATGGATCAACTGACTACATAGCTAGTACAAAGAGTAAAAGTCAAAAGTAGTAAGATTGTATATACTTACAACAAAAAATTAAGAGACAGACAAAAATGCACATACAAAGGAAGTAAAAATAATGACAAAAAAGATAAACATGGAGGGAATGAATAAAAATTGTAGTGACTTTACAGTGTGTTCAAACTTAAGTCATCATCAACATAAAATAGACTGCTCTAAACATAGCTTGGTATATATGAAGCACATGGTAATCAAAAACCAAAAATCTGCAAGAGATATACTAGAAATAAAGAGAAAAGAATCTAAACACAACAATATAGAAACTCATCAACATATGATAGAAGACAGCAAAAGAATAAGAAAATATCAGAGAACTACAAAAAAATCTGAAAACAATTAATGAAATTGATGCGTGGGTCACTGGCCAGCAGTGATCACAGAACGCTGTGGATGGCTCAACGAAAAACACGCGAGAAAAAACATGCACAGAGACTAAACTAGTTTCTGTGGAGAAGTAGGAACGAAATGGCTCACCCCCCTAGTGGGGAGTGCCCCGATTTACAGTCTATACCTGCTTTTATTGGGCTCATTTTGCATAATAATTCAGGTAAAGTACAGTACTCATTAGGGGGAAGTAAGGAACCATAGAAAACAAGGAACCCTGCCGGACTATTTTGAGTCGGGGTCAAAGAGCTGTAAGACTTTGAGGAACAAACTAACTTCCTCCTTGGACCCCTCTCATTCAACTGAGAGCATTCTAAACAAAGCGGGTTTCACAGTAATTTACATATTCTTTCTTAGGCCTGATCACCCGGGGAATCCGCCCTTTTCAGCACAGAGCTGCACCACCCTGTCATTGTTTCAGGCTTAGGTGGAGCAAGGGAACTAAGGCAACCAAGAGATAAGGAGATTTTCTCCCAGACGCTGAGAACACAGGCTATGTCAAAGCCATGGAGCGAGGGTCCATCACCCCCTTTAGCTGCAGGCCCCCAAGTCCTTCTTTTGGGGGGCCTCCCAAAGTGATCGTGCCTGTCTTAGGTCGTTCCCCCCTTGGGGAATCTTACCCGTCTTTGGCTAACCGACCAAGCTTTTTGGGGTTCAGTTATGAATAAAGCAGCAGAAGTAGCATTCCTGCCAGGGAGATAAGCTTTTGTCTCCTTTCTGGCTTACGGTTCCAAAGGCGTTCCCTTAGCCTTAGCCTAGGTGGGGGTTTCAGCTTCTGATACCAGGCAGGGCGGTTCCCAACATGAAATGACAATAACTATACATCTATCACTAACATAAGTGGACTAAATAAATTTTCCAATCAAAAGTCATAGGGTGGATGAATAGATATTTTTTAAATATCCATACATATGCTGCCTACAAGGACCCACTTTAAAACAAGGGCTGTAAGCAGAGATAAAGAAGGGCATTTCCTGATGATAAAAGGATCAATCCAATAAGACATAGATGTCAATTACAAGGCCCAAGGGCCAAATCTGGCCCCCCACCTTGTTTTATCCACCCGGCACCTTCTTTCTACCCAGTGGCAGTGTCAAGCTCCTTTCCCCTAGTTAAGGAGTTAGTTACATTTATACAGTCCTAAAATTACATTCAGCCCTTTGAAGGCAACTGTGAGGCTGATGGGGGCCCCAGTGAAAATGAGTTTGACACCCCTGCAATAAATGAATATATGATGTATAAACACCCACATACCCAACATAAGAGCACCTAAATATATAAAGCAAATATTGACAGACAAAAAAGAGATTGACAGTAATATAATCATAGTAGAAAACTTTAATACCCCTTGTCATCAATGGATAGCTCATCTAGAAAGAAAAATCAACAAGGAAACAGTCGCCTTAATTGACACATTAAGCCAGATGGATTTAATTGATATCTTTGAACATTTCACACCAAAGCAGCACATACAACATTTTTCATGAGAGACCACATTTTAGGCCACAAAACAAGTCTCAACAAATTTAAGAAGATTAAAATCATATTAAGCATCTTCTCTTATCACAATGGCATGACACTAGAAATTAATTACAAGAAAAAACTGAAAAGCACACAAACACATGGAGATTAAATAACATGCTACTAGACAATAAATAGGTTAACAATGAGATCAAGAAAAAAATCAAAAGATATCTTCAGACAAATGAAAATAAAACCACAATGACCTTAAGTCTATGGAACACAGCCAAAATAATTCTATGAGGGAAATTCAGAGCAATACAGGCCTACCTCAAGAAACAAACAAAAAAAATCTTAAATAAATAATCTAATTTTACATTAAAGTAACTAGAAAAAGAAGAACAAAGTCCAAACTAAGTAGAAAGAAGAAAATAATAACAATCATAAGAAATAAATGAGAGAGTCTAAAAAGACAATATAAAATATTAAGAAACTAAGAACTGATTCTTTGAAAAGATAAACAAAATTGATAAACATTTAGTAGGACTCTTCAAGAATAGAGGGCCCAAATATATAAAATAAGAAATAAAAGAGCAGTGACAACCTACACCACATAAATATAAAGGATTATCAGAAAATACTATGCCAACAAAATGGACAACCTGGAAAAAATAGAGAAATTCTTCCCTGGCTAAGTGGCTCGCTCAGCTGATTGGAGCGCTGTCCTGTACACCAAAAGGTTGCAGGTGTAAGTCCCTGTCAGGGAGCGCATGAGACGCAACCCATCAATGTTTCTCTCTCACAGTGATATTTCTCTCTCTTTCTCTCTCCCTCTTTCTCTAAAATCAATAAACATATCCTCAGCTGAAGATTTAAAAAAATGGATAAATTTCCAGAAACATACCATCTTTCAAGGCTGAATCAGAAAGAAACAGGAAATCTGAACAAATCTACTAATGAAATTGAATCAAACAAACAAAAGTTCTGGACTACAAGGTTTCATGGGTGGATTTTACTGAATATTCAAAGGATTATTATCTATTCTTCTCAAACTATTCCAAAGAAAAATGAAGAGGAGGAAAGGTTCCCAAACACATTTTATGACACTACCAAAACCTGACAAACACACTACAACTACATAGATAATTGTAGGCTGCCACGCCCTCTTCCAACCATGTTTTTTGACAAAGTCTGAACATGGAAAGAGGGCATTCAAGGAATCCATCTTCCTGGAAGAGAGCGTGGCATACAAAGGGGGGTGGTGATTTTTCTGGGGATTGCTTTTAATAATTTCCTTGCTAATATTAATCATGGTCTTACTTTGTACCCTGATTCCCATAAGAACAGGACATGAGAAGAAAGAGGCTCGAAAAGAGTCAATGATTGATTTTGAGGAAAATTCTGAAGGGACAACTAGTTCTCCCTAGACTATTGAATCATGCCCAGATTGTTTTAAATAAGGTGTTTATAAACCTGAGTAAGAAATTATCCCCGATTGTTCCCATAAAAGAATTCATAAATCATTTACAATAGGTTGAATTATTGGCGGACTTTCCCATGCCTGTTCCTTACCCATAGATACAAAGAGTCTTTCTAGAAAACAAGAAAACACTATATAGACCTTTACCCACAGCCCAGGGATACCCCTGGGTAGCATATTAGATTATTGGCAAATTATGGTATCCCCCAAAAGGAGCTAATGGTCTCCAGAGGGTTCCAGATCTCCCATTGCCTTATACAGGAGCATATAATGAGGGTGGCATTAGAATGGTCAATAAGGATGAAGTTCAAGTAAGTGCCTTATACTAGTCTAAATTTCATGGAAAGGCTAGCTCGAAGCAGACCTCCCTGGTGTTTATTAACTAAGAAATAAAAAGAGTTTACTGTAGTTGAATTTCCTGTTTATCTCTCCTTACCTGTTTGTTTTGGAGATTAAAAGGTGGTGGGATTGTTAGATATTTGTATCTCAGGTTTATTGATTCGCTTAATTCCAATGAAGTTGTATAAAATAATTTCTTGACCAAAGAATAAAATCCCCTCTAATGAAATAGCCCGAGTGTCTAAAAGTTGTTGGAGTAACAGTCCTGAGGCAGGAGGTAGTCAGGAAGGAAGCTCCCGAGGCCCCGCAGGGTTGAGGTAGAAAACACCTATACATGACAAAGACCCCCTAAGATGGGTTGTTCCTGTTTTCTGGGATAACTCTGAATCATAGAATGCGCCTGTGCGCTACCCCTGATTCATTATAATATCATTATAATGAAATAACATTGTGGGACTCCCTTCTCCAGTAGCCAATCAAGAAAGTCATGGGAAACCACGCATGCGCAGTAGCTTTGAAATCCAACAACTTGTACCTGCGCAGGAAAAGCCCGCCAAAGACTAGCAGGGGGGCTTCTGCCCCTATAAGAATAGAATCCCCCAGCCCACGTGCCCTTTTTCCTCTGCTCAGAGCTGGCTCACTCCCGTGTCCTGTGGTATGTACTATCACTTAATAAACCCTCCCCTCTTTCTTTATGCTATAAACTTTGTGTGTTCAGTTCAATTATTTGTTCTCGATCACTAAGAACCTGGTTACCTGTGCACACCTGTGCACACCTGTGACAGTTTTTGGCGAGCCAGCCAGGAGAAGACACCGGAGTGGTAAGCCCCCTTTGCTGCTCTGACACCCGGGATGCCCTTTTCCGTTATCACCTATTCTGTTTCGGTGACTCTGATGTTCCGTGATGGAAGGTCGGCCGCTAATTTGCGGGCACAGGTCGGGCAGTTAAAAGCCACAAGGGTGCCTGCCGCTTGAAGACTCCTGTGATAGGATAACTTGGATGCGGAACGGGGTTAGCCTTAGTCCCCGCCAGGTACAAGAAAATGTCCGCACAACGGTCAGGCACACTGTGGAAAGCACAAAACACTGCCCCACCCCGCGGCCACTCCCCCAGTAGGCATAGTCGGACCTTCCATGCGGGATATCAGTCACCACCTCACCTGCGCTATGACTTCCTTTTGCAGTCTCCTCATCAGGCCCACGGACAGTCTTTTATGCTTTTCCTCCCCAACTGACTTCTGATCTTTATACCTTCACTCACACCCCACTTGCCTTTTTATGTATGAAGGGTTCCTGCTGTCTTTGTACTAAGATATCTACCTTGGGGTCACTGTTAGGCTAGCGCTAAGTACAGTTGCAGGAATGAGCCACTCCCATCTTTGCCACGTGTATACTATCATTGTAAGCAGCAACATTGCTCAGAACTGCACAACAGGTGCCTGCTTGTCGCTGGTTACTAGAATGGCTGCATAGAGCCACTCTTACCTAATTAATTGAATTTGGAATTCTAAGGTGGTTTACTTGTTCCTATAAGGGTATTTTAATTTCCCCCTCTCAGTTCATTGTCCCTCCATGAGATCCGCCTCCAGTATGAAGGGTGGTTATTTAGACATCTCTTGAGGTCCCTTCTGGGAGATTTCAGACACAGGTACAATTTCTTAAAGCTCTGGAAAGTTACACAGAATATTTAAGGGTCTTCTTTGTGATCTGGAAAAGAGTCATTTTATAATAAGATCATCTTGGTGCTCCTCTTAATGGTTTACAGGGCCAGAAATTATTTTTTCTAGTAAGACACTTCCTTTGCCCCAGATCTTAAAGCTTACAGGAAAATGAGGGTCCCCGTAGATGAAGAATACAGAAATGGAAATGTACTAGGGCCACAAGGGTAGAGTCTGGGATTTTCAGGATTATAGGCAATTGCTCAAGAATGCAGGACTGGTTCCTTCCCAATAGTTAGAGACAAAAGTAGACTGTGGTGATTCTCTCAAGTCTTTTCGATTTCTGTCGGCCGACACTCACTAGGATTTCTTTCGCCAGAGACGTCTGGTAGTTCGGTGGGATCCCAGGGGACGCCCTGTGGCCCCCTAGGAAGCTCCTGAGGCAAGAAAAGGGGGACGCCTCTCGATTGCAAGGGAGTATCTTTCTCACTAGAATCTCTTTCGCCAGAGACGTCTGGTAGTTCGGTGGGATCCCAGGGGACGCCCATGGCCCACTAGGAATCTCCTAAGGGCAGCAAAGAGAGGGACGCCTCTAGTCTGCAAAGGAGTATCTTTGTGTCTTTTCCTTCTCTCTTAGGATCACCGCAGTCGAGATGGGAACTACATCTTCCATCCCTTCCAAATCACCATTGGGTTGCATTCTTAGCAACTGGGATAAATTTGACCCCAAAAAATTTAAAAAAAAGAAGAGATTAGTTTTCTTTTGTAACACTGTTTGGCCCCAGTATAAATTAGGGGGGTGGAGAGATATGGCCTGAGAATGGGAGCACAAATTATAATACTATCCTACAGCTAGATCTATTCCCTACAGCTATTCTGCCGGAGGGAAGGCAAATGGTCTGAAGTTCCTTACGTGCAGGCGTTTATGGCTCTGTACCGAGATCCCTCGTTTTGCTCCAGCCCCACCCTGACAAAACCTACAGGCCCAAGTGTTGATCAATTAGAAGATACCCTCCTTAGCTCCCCACCTGTCTCTCAAGGGAGATTAAGGGAACCCCAGAGTTCTGAAGTCTCTGCCCCTACCTTAGAGGGAGCGACCTCTCCACCACCTTATGCTATGGGTAACCTAAAGCCACCAGCTGAGGAAAAACCCAGCCCTGCAGGACATACTAGAAGTGGCGCTTCTTATCTCCCTACCACTCCTGCACTCCTACCCTTGAGGGAGGTAGCAGGCCCTGAAGGTGCTATAAGGGTACAAGTGCCATTCTCTATAACTGATTTACAACAATGTAAAGACAGGCTAGGGAGTTTTTCAGAGGACCCTTCACGTTTCACTAGTAATTTCCAGACTCTTACTCTAGCATTTAGTATGTCGTGGAGGGATTTGTACATAATTCTGACCACCTGCTGTTCCCCAGACGAGAAACAGCGGATCTGGGAGGGGGCTCGTAAGTATGCAGATCAGCTGCATACCCAGAACCCTGGCACTAACCAGCCAGCTGCCCAAGCTGTCCCGGACCAGGAACCTAACTGGAAATACAATACTCAGGCAGGGATCTGGAATAGGAATGCAATGATAGATTGCTTACTGGAAGGAATGAGAATCTGCATCAAGAAACCTGTGAATTATGAAAAGGTTAGGGAAATCTTTCAGGGCAAGGAAGAAAACCCAGCTCTCTTCAGAAACAGACTAGTAGAAGCCTTCCAAAAATATACAAACTTGGACCCTTCATCCCCAGAGGGTCGAATCTTGATAGGACAGCATTTTATAATTCAATCTGCCCCTGATATTCGTAGGAAGCTTCAGAAATTACAAATGGGCCCTGCAGACCCCCCCTTAGATCAGCTCATGGATACAGCCTTTTCAGTCTTTAACAATAGGGATTTGGAGGAAAGAAAACAGGGAAAGAAGGAAAGGGAGAGGCAAGCAGAGCTCCTTGCACTAGCCTTTAGTAGTGCCATTGGCGGAAACCAGCCCCATCAGGGGAGCTCGGGAGGCCTCAAAAGAATCAGGGGCAAAAGGATCAGACCTGTTATAAGTGCAAGCGCCCTGGACACTGGTCAAAGAACTGCACTCAGCCACCTCCGAGGCCCTGTCCTCTATGCAAGAACTTCAGTTCTGATCCCTGGCACTGGAAGGTAGACTGCCCCCTGTTCCCATAGTGGAAAGGGGTCATCTCCCAAGGCCATGGCTACTCTTGAGGACTGAAGGTGCCCGGGGAACAGGTCGGCCCCAGGGAATACTCATATTCCCATCTCTACCGAGGAGCCCCGGGTAACTCTAGATGTGGCAGGTAAGAAAATCGACTTTCTTGTTGATACAGGGGCCACTTACTCTGTCCTTAACTCTTACTCTGGACCTCTTTCCTCCAAATCAGTTAAGGTAATGGGGGTCGAAGGAAATCCTAAGGCATATTTTTATACATTCCCTATCACTTGCCAATTTGAGAGTCGAATATTCAAACACTCCTTTTTAATTGTTCCTCAGTGCCCTATTCCTCTGTTAGGCCGGGACCTTTTAGCTCAGATGGGAACCATCTTGTTGTTCCCTGAAGTGCCATTTGAGTTAAGTAAGGTGATGATAATCAGTAGTGTTCGAAATCAGGAAGAAATCCCAAGTTCAGTTCTGGATGCAGTAAACCCACTAGTTTGGGAGTCAGGGATTCCTGGAAGAGCAAAAACTGCATTACCGGTTAAAATCCAGTTAAAATGAAAATGTCTTTGTTGTTTCTATTAACCATTCTCTACTCGCCTGCACCCTGTATAACGGAATGGGATGAAAATTTTCTAGTGAATGCTTCTCAAACCTTAGCAGCAGGAGAAAACCTGGCCCAATGTTGGATATGTCATCCTAACCCGGAAACTCCTTCCAGATATAATACTCATATAAAAGCCTACCCAATAGCTAATGAATCCTTAATCAGTGCTTTGAATTCCTCTGCCAATTACACGCATTCCTCTTTTTCTTTAAGAGTCACATGGGAGCAAAATCCTCCTTTGTGTTTCCGTATGACCCCACTAGAATTAAAGCCATTTAATTACTCCAGCACCTCTCTTAAGTGCAACAGTACGATGGGATGTACCCCATGTTATAATAATACTCATACAAGGGCCATTAACCCATTTAAAGCCCTGGCTTCTCTTTCAAGTTCCAGCTTTCTAGAGAATCTTTCTGAGGAAGAAATTTTCAAACCTTTAAATTGGTCACATATAGTATGCTACCCGAATTATGATTCTAACTGTATTCCTAATAGTACCCATTGTTGCTTTGACAAAACTCACAATGCAGATACAAACGATACTTCTAAATGTGTTACTTGGAAATTAAACCAATCTCTTCAAGGAGTATTAGCAAAATTTCTACCACCTCCTGCAGGGGGGAAAGATCAAGGAAATAACTTAGGCCCTTTTAAGGACTGCCTTTCCCCCCTTGCCATATGCCCTCCTTAACAAATATAACTCCACTAATGCCACAGTTATTGCAGCACCCCCGGGGCTTGTCTGGCTATGTGGGACTCCCAATAACTGGCTAACGGATCATTCAGAACTTCAAGAAGCTATTGCTTATACTCATCTCAGCAACTCTAAACATGGGGGTGACTGTACCTTAGGGACCTTGGCACCCCAAGACCTTACTGTTATAAATATAACCATGGGTCCTGGGAGTCCATCTCTCAGCAGAAAGAAATGAGCTTTTGGTCTAGTAGTGGCTGGAGCTGCTGCCACTATAGCCGCTGCAGCCCCCTGGGGAGGCTTCGCCTATCATGAGGCCACTCTAAGGGAACTCACTAAGATTATAGAAGAAATCTCCAAAGATTCTGCTGGTACTCTAGCTGGACTCTCAAGATCAGTAGACTCATTGGCAAATGTAGTCATGGATAACCGCCTTGCCCTTGACTATCTTCTAGCAGAACAAGAAGGGGTATGTGCTGTTATCAATAAAACCTGCTGCACCTATGTAAATAACTCTGGAATGATTGAAACTAACATAAAGAAAATTTATGAACAGGCAGAATGGCTACATAAGTATAATCAACAGGGCCAAGGGATTAAGGAAGCCCTGACCTCCTGGTTCCCTGGCTTAACATGGTTATTACCCTTCTTAGGGCCCTTAATAACACTGCTGGTTTTACTACTTTTAGGACCTTGCTTATTTAATTTACTTGTTAAATTTGTTTCTTCTAGACTTAAGCAGTTCCACGTCAAACTGATGACGCTCCAAGGTTTCCAACCAATCCCTGAGAACGATGTCGAAGCTGACCAACATACAGCATCTGTGGTGGCCTCAGGAATTCCTCTTCAACCCCTAGATAGAATAGGGTGAGAGTTCCGTGGTTCTCAATAGGCAGGGTCTACTGTCCAATCTAAGCCTGAAGCAGCTATGGAAGACGGATCTTCATCCTTCAACAACCCCAAAAAGATTTTTGAGAACCATGTCTCTCAGGGGGAAGTTGAGGCAGGAGGTAGTCAGGAAGGAAGCTCCCGAGGCCCCCGCAGGGCTGAGGTAGAAAACATCTATACATGACAAAGACCCCCTAAGACGGGTTGTTCCTGTTTTCTGGGATAACTCTGAATCATAGAATGCGCCTGCGCGCTACCCCTGATTCATTATAATATCATTATAATGAAATAACATTGTGGGACTCCCTTCTCCAGTAGCCAATCAAGAAAGTCATGGGAAACCACACATGCGCAGTAGCTTTGAAATCCAACTCCTTGTACCTGCGCAGGAAAAGCCCGCCAAAGACTAGCAGGGGGGCTTCTGCCCCTATAAGAATAGAATCCCCCAGCCCACGTGCCCTTTTTCCTCTGCTCAGAGCTGGCTCACTCCCGTGTCCTGTGGTATGTACTATCACTTAATAAACCCTCCCCTCTTTCTTTATGCTATAAACTTTGTGTGTTCGGTTCAGTTCTTTGTTCTCGATCACTAAGAACCTGGTTACCTGTGCACACCTGTGCACACCTGTGACAGTCCCGCCTTTACCTTGAATAGGAATATATATCAAATAGAATTAGACAGGCAAAGAAATAAGAAAAGCTGGTTAACTATTATAAATTAAGCACGTAGAAACAGTTACCAGGGAGTCCGAGTCCATGGTACATAGAGAAATATTTTAGACAGAAAAGGTAAATAGGTAAGTTAGACATCACAAAGGCCTTATAATAAATTTCCTATAACCTCTATTCAATTTAGCATATCCTTTTGCCCCATGACAAATTCTGAGAATTTTAATAAACAATAAGACACTCAAACTCTGTACGTACAGCTATTTCTAATTGTCTGATTTATGGCTCTCCTGGTTAAAATAATCTTTGTTTAATATAATTGAATCTATGGGAGTTTTTGTATTTTTCCTGGTTACCTTTGTATTAATTTTTTTCTGCTTTACCTAATCGCAAATGTCAATCACTGCTAAAAATGAAAGTATAAAAACCTGCTTGTACTTGCAATAAACGGAACAGAGCATCACTGTCCTCTGAGGCATGTTGTCGTCTGTCTCCCATTGCCGATGCCTTACCCACCTTTCAGGAAACCCTGGACCTAGCTGCAGCTGGACCTCGGCAGTAGGCCAATATCCCTGATGAGCATAGATGCAAAAATCCTTGACAAAATATTAGCAAACCAGATCCAGCAATACATTAAAAAGATTATACATAATGATCAAGTGGGATTTATTCCCATATGCAAGACTAGTTCAGTATCCACAAATTAATTGATGTGACACACCACATAAACAAGATGAAGTATAAAAAGCATACAATTATATCAGTAGATGTAGAAAAGGCATTTGACAAAATCCAACGTCTATTTACTGTTTAAAAAAAAAAGGAAGGAAAAGAAAAAAAACTCTCAGCAAAGTGGGTATAGAAGGAAGATGCCTGAACATAATAAAGGCCAGATATGGAACAAAACAAGAATGTCCACTTTCACCACTTTTATTCAACATAGCACTAGAAGTCCTAGCCAGAGCAATCAGACCTGTCTCACAGGCACATTTGGAGTGACTCATTTGAAACCCCTCCACAAGGCAAGCCCCGCCCTAAGAATCCAACACAGCGCAGTGCCCTGAGGCCAAGATGGTTGCAGCGTTTTTTCACTACCAGGTCTGCAGACCTGAGAAGAGGCAGTGGTTACCAGTTTCTGGGACAGAGGGAGCCCTGTGGACAGGGTCATTTGACATGACCTGTGAGCTTCGCCCGAGGCCACAGTCTGCAGTGACTATGTAGGGAGGCAGCTGGCAAAGACCCTTTGAAATACTGAATGCACAAATAGGCATTTGTATATAAACTAGAATTCTGACCCACAGCTTGGAGCAACCAGCCCAGAAAACCAACCTCTTACTTACAGAACCTGCCCAGGAAGCCAGCCTTCTATGTGTCAGACTTGTACAAAGTCAGACTGCTTTTCTTCAGTAACAATCCAGGGAGGAAAAGAGTAAAGAAATAAAATGGGGTCACTATAGTCAAGCTGCTAAATTGTTAAGAATCAAGCAGGCTGAGGCAATGAGCAAACAACTCTATTCTTATTTTAATTTAGCCTGCAAACTTAAACTTTTGAACTTTCAGTTGTGCACCAGTGCCTGGATTCACCCAAATGCCACAGTTAAACCTTTGAAGGATTTAAGAAAGAATGATCACACACTGGAGATGTATCTATCTCTTAAAGGTAGCCACCTGTCTTGCATAAGAAAGAATGTTTCCTTATCCAGACCACCAGATAGCTGAAAGATTACCGTCCTGAGCTAATCCAAGGGCTAAGAACGCAGGACTAGCTTTTTTTTCCCCCCCACACATGTACTTTGTACTATTGTCAAAGTGTAACCGGAAAAGACACCGGGGTTCGGGCTGCCTGTCACTACCAAATCCAATAAGCAATGACAGTGATTGAATCTTTTATAGGCACTTTATTCAGATGGCCGGCGATCCGAGAAGATGGCGGGTTCATACCCTAACAAACCATCTTGCTCTTTCTTTCCCAGCCAGATCTTTTATAAGGGGGTTGGGGGAGGGCAAACAAGGTGTCAGCGAAAGCCTTTGAAATTCAACAGTTGCCTCCAAGGGGGAAGGGTAGTCGCTTGCTCCTTCCTGGTACAGAAGTCTCCAGGTGAGGTAATCCCCAGTCAGTGCCCCAGGAGGTCAACTGCTTAAAATTTAGGTGCCAGGATGGGCCTTATCTGTAGTTGCTGAAACAAAAACTTAACATACACATTATTTGCTAGATTTATGACTATTTACCTTAAGTTAAATTTTCCCAAATCTTAAACCCCTATCAAAAGTAAGAAACATCCAAACCTGTAGAAAATTTTTATGGGAATTTATTTAAGCCAAACTGATGACACAAGTAGGGGAGCAAGATCTGATGTTTCAGAGAATAACAGTTTTGCAGTTACTTTTATATATTAAAAAGTAAGGAAGAAACCTAAAGATTACATAAAGGTGGGAGAAAGTAAGGTGACTAACAGGATAGTTAAGGGTAAGAATAGTATAGGAAATGTAGAAGCTGAAGAACTTATATGTACAACCCATGGACATGAACTAAAGGTGGGGAATGTGGGTGGAAGGGGGTGTGCAGGGTGGAGGGTAGTGAAGGGGGGAAAATAAGACAGCTGTAATAGCATAATCAATAAAATATATTTTTAAAAAAGATGATGTGTTCTCACCCTGGCTGGTGTGGCTCTGTGGGTTGAGCACTGGCTTGTGAACCAAAGGGTCATTGGTTTGATTCCCAGTCAGGGCACATGCCTGGGTTGCAGGCTGGGTCTCCAGTTGGGGGTACACGAGAGGCAACCACACATTGATGTTTTTTTCTCTCCCTTTCCCTTTCTCTAAAAATAAATGAATAAAATGTTTCAGAAAAAAAAGATTATGTGTTCTTTTGAGGATAGTTACTCCTTGGAGGGGTATTTTGGAAGGCGTTCCAGCCTAGATGCATCAGTATAATGGACAGGGCTTGCTTGAAAAAACCCTTCATTAAAGAAGTTACAGGTCTCAGGTTTGACTACCCACTTATGCTTTTTTCTTTTTGCTAGACTCATGACATTAAGTGCAGAAGGGAAGGAGAATTAGGCATCACCTTTTAAAAGGAGTGTCAAGAATTTGTGGTCATATTTGTAACAACCAAAATACTCCATTTCATTAATTCTTTTTTTTAGCTCTGTCTTACCTGCTGTTTAATATAAATGTTGTTTTTCTAATTTCAAACATTAAATCTTTCATTTTTAGAAATAATTTTTTTAGTTATTTAAAACACACTTGGTTATTTTTATTGTCTCTTGTTCTGTGGTCATTTTTCAGTCCTCTCTTATTTTTGAAAGACTAAATGGATAATTATGCATTCTGTAACTGATAATCTCTATATCTGAAGTCTGTGGATCCAGTGCTTGTTCTGATTCACAAGGTCTTCTCTAACAATTTATTTTCTTTTAAAATATATTATGAGCCCTGGCTGGTGTAGCTCAGTGGACTGAGCACCCGCCAGTGAACCAAAGGGTCGCCAGTTCTATTCCCAGTGAGGGCACATGCCTGTGTTACCTGCCAGGTCTCCAGTAGGGGATGTGCCAGAGGCAATCACACATCAATGTTTCTCTCCCTTCCTTCTTCCCTTCTTCTGTCTCTAAAAATAAATAAATAAATTCTTTAAAAAAATAAAATATATTATGAGCAAATTTTGATCGGGACTTTACATGTGTAAAAACTAGAAGACCTCTTTTGAGAATGTGTTTCTTTCAGAGAGAATTTAACTGTAGTTCTGCCAGCATGGCATGGATCCTACTAACCTCCGAAATTATAAATTAAATTCTTGACTTGGAGGTTTTGAACTATTCATGGAGAGTTAATTTCAACCTGAAACCCATGTTTCAAAACATTAGATTCCATGAACTCTCTAACCAGATTTAATAAATATTAACATTTTGAAAATGTTCATTTAAAAAAGTTAGAAATTTTCTGTACCTCTTCTTCCTCCTTCCCGGAGGTAACCTGTATTCCAGAGTTGGTGTGCATAATTCCCATTCATAGCATGTGTTTACATTTTTTGTTTTCAATATTTTATGCAACTTGCTTTTTTTCCTATACTCGTCTGCTGGTGAACAGAGCTTTTTATTTTTTAAAACTATTCACAAATGTTGACGTGTACCCAAGCTTTATGGACATACCTACATCCATAAAGCTTCTGAGAGTTGGAGACAATCCAGGTGGTGAGAGAATGACCACCAGAAGGAATGTCTGGGGCAGAAAGAAAAAAGACAAACAAACAAGCAAGAAGGAGGCACGCAAAAGGCACGGGTCCTTCCTGGTACTGAAGATCCACTTCTGGACTTTTCCAGGGGCGAAAGAAATTATCCACAAGGTGGAAGTGGGCGTGGCTTTAAGGAGGCGAGAGGGGCGGGGCGGGGGAAAGGGCATCCTCCAGGGCCACTCCGGGAAGTCGGGAACCAGCGGAGGTGGGTAGGGGCCCGCCTGGACCACGCTGTGTCAGCCCAAGCTGTCTCCGGGTCACCCTGAGGCTTGGCTCAGCGCCTTGTGTCCGTCGTCAGAAGGAACGTCTTCCTCTCCGCAGTTGCAAGTTGATGAACCCTATATTCGCGATGAAAGAAAAAGCGGGGTTTTTGGTACAGTTGGAAAGACGACACATACTTCTTGAAGCCAAATTTTTCATTTGCAGCTTTTACTCGAAAAAGAGAGCCTGACGTGACCCCGACGTGACTTGAACACGCAACCTTCTGATCTGGAGTCAGACGCGCTACCATTGCGCCACGAGGTCCCGGCAAGCAGATGACTCTGCATTATTAAAGGCCTCACTGTGCCTGCGGCGGCGTCGCGCCTAACAGATCTGATGAAGCGTGTAGTTTTTCTTGAATTCCAGTACACAAGTGAAAGAAGTTCCAACGTAGTTTCTCGGGATTTGGGAAAGGGACGCTTCTGGGGCATCCGAGCCTGAGTGCAGCGCCAAAGCGGAGCCACGGCCGACGGAGACTCGGATCCTGTCCCTCCGCGTCTGAGCCACACACGTGGAGACGACTTGAGAGGTTGTGGAAGGGACGGTGGAGGCGGGTGTGGGGGGGGAAGCTACACGGGCGGGAGCGGTGGGGGCGGGGCCGAGGGCACCGGGGCCTGGCTGACTGCCACGGAGAAATGAGAGGAGCTTGTGCGGGTCTGGAGGGATCCCCGAGTTTCGTGGGGCGTAACTTGCCGGGTCTCCCGCCCCCAGCTCATAATTTCGGGGTCACTGCTGGGAGGGTCGAAGAACATTGGGTGAGGTGGCCAAGAGCACGCTGGGTCTGGAGCTCCTTTCTCCAGGCCTTCCCTAAGAAGGAAAGTAAAAGGAATTGGGTAACTCCCAAGCCCGAAAACAGGATTTCAGGAACAAGCTTTGAAAACTCAGTAATTTTATTATTTTTAAACTGTAAAAGTAAACATTTTCTTTGCAGAAAGTAATGTCTGAAAGAAAATTAGTCATTGAAAATCCCAGTGCTAATATTTTGATATGCTATGTGGGTTTTTTGCAGATTTTTGCTGGCTACTTATGTATCCCAAATATATTTTTGAATCTTCAGTTGACGAATAGCACGCACGTGGAAAAATACCCATGAATTTGTCAAAGTGCAGGTACTTGTGGGTCCAGCACTCACATCCCGTCATTTGGGGTACATGACTGAGATGAGATTATATTGTACATGTTAATTTTATCTCTTGTTACGTTGTCCCATGAATTAATTAATATTTTTCCTTAGCATAACTTTATTTTTTTAAAGATTTTAATCATTTATTTTTAGAGACGGTGGAGGGACAGAGAAAGAGGAAGAGAAACATCTGTGTGAGAGAAACATCCATTGGTTGCCTCTCCCACAGGCCCCAACGAGGGACCGGGGGCCACCCAGGCATGTGCCCTGACTAGGAATCCAACGGGAGATCTTCTCTTTGCTGAACACTTCTCACCAACTGAGCCACGCTAGGTCAGGGCCCCAGCATGATTTTGAATGGTGCGTGGCAGACCTCATGGGAGGCTTTAAGTTCCTGCCTTTGACAGCACAGTTTCCTTTTTATTAATTAAGAGATAAAACTATTGTCAACTGATGGCCTTTGGTACCAATTCAACCGGAATCCCCAGTTTGGTGTGCTGTGAAGAAGGAAACATTATTCAGTGCAAAAGTTGTGATACAGTGTTACTGTGAGATAGTTCAATACTGTTTCAATCTTGAAAGAACAGGACTAAGAGTCAGCCCTTAGGAGTTTTCTGACCCAAAGGGAAGCTGACCTGTGTAAAGAAAAGTCCCCACTTACGGGATGTGATTGGTCTTTCTGTCCTCATGCAAATGAGGACTCCAAATTCTGTTTGATTGGTCCAAAAAGCACTGTCCTGATTGGTCAGAATGGAATTGCTCTAATCTGTTGGTGAAAATACTAATAATGAAATAGCTGCACATCTCTGATTGGATGGGGGAAATCTCAGTCATATTGGTTGCAATATCATTCCAGGAACTTCTTTTTAAGGCACAGGTGGCAAACACAAGGCACCTGGGCAGAATCCAGCCCTCCCCCTTGTTTTAAGAGGGCAGCACCTTGTTTCTACCCAGTGGCAGTGCCAAGCTCCTTGCCCCTAGTTAAGGAGTAGTTACCATACATTTATACAATCCTAAAATTACAGTTGGCTCTTTGAAATCGACCGTGAGGCTGATGTAGCCCCCAGTGAAAATGAGTTTGACACCCCTATTTTAAGGGATGGCTCAGAGGACAGGACTATAATGCAGGCAGTTCAGTGCAGGCCTAAAATGAGCTTGGGTAAGAGGCCCCTGTGTAGCAACAGCTGCTAGCCTCTGTTCATAAATTTGAGCTCAGGTCTATGGGAGCCCTTCTCATTAGGTTCCTTTATTCTCAGGGTTAACACTATTAAATAAATGAATAAATGAGCTCTTAAGTAAAAATCAATTAAGAAAGATAAATCACTATCCTGATCTGTTTATTTAAGAACATGAAGTATCAATCTTAATTCAACAAATACAACACCCACAGAGCTTGATGTTCTTAAGAGAAGGTAAGATCTGGAATGGGCTCCAGTCCTTGTAGAAGGAAAGAAGGAACTGTTTCTGGTGCAAAAACAGAGCAGCTGCCGGGGCAGAGGGCTGTTTCACTACACTAAGGCCACCAGAGCTTCTACAAGCCCTTTCTGTCAAACAGAAAAGAAGTCATAGCAGTTTTTGTGTCCATGGAAAAGTATGAGAATAGCAGGCATTTGGGATTCACTATGAGTCCTGAGGTGGCTCCCCCAAAGGCTGTTGGAGAAGCAGACACCAGAAGGCTGTATCACTGCTCTCCATGAGCAAGCATCAGCCAGCCCACAGCATGATCATTGGGTCCACCTCCAGGCAACCAGACAGGAGTCGCCTCCTTACTGCTTTGGATGGCCCTTGGGTGCACATTGGACCAGGAGGAGGGGAAGGAATGAAGGTACTAGGGAGTGGTGGAAACTGCTTCTCAGAGATCTAAGACATGATGCTAAAACAAAAGATGGATTCACTTTCAGGCTGATAACAGATTTCCTTCCCTTCTCCACCTTGAAACACTGGCTACACAGCAAAGTCACTGTCAGGAAGAGCCAGTGCCTTTCCCACAGAGATCAGGGGTCCAGAATCTACTGGGAGGAATGTCTACTACAGTCAGAGAAAGACCAGAGACATTCTTGAAACCCCTGCTCAGATTTTTGAATGTGCCTGTCTTGTCTCTGCACCTCTTCTGAGATGTGGAACCAAAGCTTATTTTAAATTAAGGGATTAAAGAGATTTGTGCAGAGATAGTTGAGTGCCTTCTAAGTTAGAATCCTGCTCGCCAGGGAAAAGACTAGAGTGAAGGGAGCAGAACAGTTATGCAATAGCACAGGGTTGAATCCTCTTATTTAAAATTTTGGTTCCTTGTTCATCGTGGATTTTTTACATTAATTTTTATTTTTTAAATATTGCATTATTTTATTATTAACAGTTATTATTAAATTGTTATTATTAATAACAGTTTTTTATTATTATTATCTTGACTACTGAGTTTTAAGCCTCTTTCCCCCTTGAATTTTGCACCCAGGAGAGTGCCTGACTTGCTTCACCCTAGTCTCACTTGGTCCTGCTGATCACTAAAATTAGAACTAAACCCTATTTCAAAAAGAAGTAAACTTCTGTAAAATATAGAAATTTTCCAAATTAAGAAGTCAGTGTCCAATAAATACAACAGTAAAAAGTATGATAATTACCAACATTGACAAGGGTATGGGGAAATACTCTTATGCTAGACTAGAATAAAATGTAAAGTGGTACTAGGTTTTTGAATTGTAAATATTTTTAAAAATATTTTTGTCTAAGCATTTCCTCTTCTAGGGAATATATATATTAAAGAAACAGTGCAGAGATATACCTTTAAGATTGTTCTCATCCAAATTGTGTTTATAGCAATGAAGCATCAGGAGCCATTTGAATGTTTTGCTGTGCAGGGAGTGAGGCAGGGAAGCCGGCCTTGGTGAGTGTGTGTCTTTGGTAGTGAACACATAAGGCTACTGGAATATAGGGATGTAGTAGTGAAAACTCAGGGGGTAACCACTGTGGAGGAGAAAGGATGCAGGGATTGTGCCAAGGGTTGCCCCACCCATGAGAAAAACATGTTAGGTTTGGCTTCTCAGTCCCTACTTAGCTTAGTCTCTGCATAGTTTAGTATCGTCTCAGACCTGGGCAATTGTTATTTATTACCCAAGAAAAAGTCTTTACTTCACTTCCCTTTTCTAAGGGCGTGAACAGGCTCCCACTCCCCAAAGCCCATAAAAGATGTCCTCTGTCTCTCAGATGTACATATTCCTTCTCCGACAAATTCCAACCAAGGATTTAAAAACTGAACCCTGAGGAAAAAACAGTACGATGATCTGTGGAGTGGGTTATCTCCATATAATGCAGTTTGGGGAACAGCCTCATTGCAGGTTGGATTCTTTGGTATAGGAAACTGATCAGCTTGGCAATGGTGAATGTAGCCCAGTAGTGACCTGGAAAACTGATCAAATGGGAGGTGGCACACAGGAGCCAGGTGTGCGGATTGGCTATTCCTGGGGAATCAGGCCTGTAGTGTACCTAGGCTGCTATGAGACTTGCTTTTGCTAAAACTCCCTCACCCTAAGCTAAGACTGCAGATGTTTAATGTGTATATCTCTGAAGCAACTCCCTAAAGTCTGTGCTAAGATGTCCCAAGGACAAAATGTAACCAAATCAATCATTTTTATCATTCCCTTGCATTTGTAACTTTTTCTCCTTTTTTGTTTTTTGTAAGAAGTAATCACTTAACTAAATCTGGAAATAATGAGAACCTTCTTTGATGTAATGCAACTGGAAACAAACAAAAGCCAGTCCAGGCAAGGGTCGGAGCGCTTACCCCTTGAGAGAGTGGCTGTGCCTCCCTTTTTCTCCACAGGACTCGGTAGTCCATGTGAATTTGTGTACCTCATCCACAGCACACAGACTCTGGAGGGCCAGAGTCTGCATCACTTTGGAAGTGTATGTGCAGACAGTGAGGTATGCCAACAGTTTATTTTGAGAGTAACACTGTGGGAGGAAATGGGCAGAAGCTGAATCTGTCTGGTTCGTGGCGCAAGCCTGGCAGGTCTCTGCCAGCTGGGTAAGGAGGGCTGAAGCACAGACTGCCTGGTGAAGGAATCCCCGGTCAGATGGAAACAGCTGAGCCCTTTGCCCCTGCCTTGCTCCGTGAGGGGCCAGGGCCACTGATGGAGGAGTGGGATCTTGGCTTACAAGACAAAGGCTAATAGCTGGAGGCTATCCCCACTCTTTAGAAGAAAAAATACCCTTGAAGTTGTTGGAACACTTGAAACGTTCATCAGAAATACTCTCACCGAGAACAAGTGTGGCATAATTCAGAGCCCCAGGCAGAAGCCAGGCTTCCTCCAGGCTGCAGCCTCCTGGTCAAGGGACAGGAAGGCCCCTCACCAGCCCATGAGAGGGAGACTGAATTTGAGTCTGGCTGCTGCATAGAGGGAAAAAAACGCAGGTCTGGGGAGTTTGTGAACTTGAGGTACTTAGATTTTCATGATGATTTGGGGTTTTGCCAGGTTTTCATTCTTTGAACTGTGCCTCAAAAACATTAGAAAAGAAATCTTCCCTTAAGATGGGAACATCCAACAGGATTACACGTGGAAACAGTGGCTGCATCATTCTTCCCTCTGTGTCCTCTCCCTTTTAAAGCTTTTGTGACCTATAACCAGCAGTCTGTATTTCTTAATGCCTTCACCTTTTCCAACTGTCACAGGTGTGCACAGGTGTGCACAGGTAACCAGGTTCTTAGTGATCGAGGACAAAGAACTGAACCGAACACACAAAGTTTATAGCATAAAGAAAGAGGGGAGGTTTATTAAGTGATAGTACATACCACAGGACACGGGAGTGAGCCAGCTCTGAGCAGAGGAAAAAAGGGCACGTGGGCTGGGGGGATTCTATTCTTATAGGGGCAGAAGCCCCCCTGCTAGTCTTTGGCGGGCTTTTCCTGCGCAGGTACAAGGAGTTGGATTTCAAAGCTACTGCGCATGTGTGGTTTCCCATGACTTTCTTGATTGGCTACTGGAGAAGGGAGTCCCACAATGTTATTTCATTATAATGATATTATAATGAATCAGGGGGTAGCGCGCAGGCGCATTCTATGATTCAGAGTTATCCCAGAAAACAGGAACAACCCGTCTTAGGGGGTCTTTGTCATGTATAGATGTTTTCTACCTCAGCCCTGCGGGGCCTCGGGAGCTTCCTTCCTGACTACCTCCTGCCTCACAACCATCCCCTGACTCCCCTCCCATCTGGCAACCATCAAAATGTTCTCTGTATCTATGATTCTGTTTCTGTTCTGCTTGTTCATTTATTTTGTTTTTGAGATTCAGCTGTTGATAGATATGTATTTATTGTTCGTTTTTATTTTCTTCCTCTTAAAAAAGACCTTTAACATTTCATGTAATACTGGTTTGGGGGTGATGAACTCCTTTAGCTTTTTCTTGTCTGAGAAGCTCTTTATCTGTCCTTCAATTCTAAATGATAGCTTTGCTGGGTATAGTAATCTTGTTGGTAGATCCTTGCTTTTCACCACTTTGCAAAATAAATAAATAAAATAACATAAAAAGTAAAAAAAATAAAGCTTCTGTGAGGTATTAGGCTTTGATTTTGCTGAGGACATGCATGGCTCAGTTTAAAACTGCATGCAGTTGGCTATGAAGAATAGAGCTTGAATGTTTTTCAGTGGTCTGTTTAATTACAAGACTGCTGTGTTAGTTCACAGTCAAAAGAGATTGGGGCAGTATGGATGTCCTCTACGTGGGACAAATGAAATGCCAAAAGCAGAAAGTTTAATTTCTGTTAGGGTAACAGCTGTGAGTGCAGAGACAAGGCTCCTGTCCAGCTAGACTATATATGACAAAACTTTCTCAATTTATCTTTGCCTCGTGCAACCATGTTGGCTGAACTCAGCTTTGGAGATACTTTCCAGCCTAGAGATCTGAATGTGGCATTTAACTAAACCCAAAGGCCTTGCTACTAACATCCACCAAATGCAGCTGATAGCAAATCTGGTTTAGTGAGTGGGGTTACATGTGGAGGAGAGGCCTCATTGGTCGACAGAGCCCTGTAATACTACCAATAGCAAGAGGAAGACAATGTCATCTTTTTTAAACTAAAGCAGCTGTCTTCTGATATAGTGTATGGTTTTAACTATAAAGATGTGAGCCTTGTCCTACAATTTGTTTATCAGAATTTAATTATGGGCTTAAAATGTTCTCAGCAACATAAACACAGAAGGGTGACCCTAAGAAGATCCACTCTATCGAGAAGGAGGTATCAAGTATACCAGGCAGCTGAGTGTCAGGGGACAGAGGTTCCAGTCCTGTGCTTGCTACCTACTAGCTGGGTGTCATTGAACAGGTCACCCAAACTTTTCTGTCATGGAATCCTCAGTTCAACTGAGTGCAATGTAACCTATCTCAAAGGGCTGTTGTGAGGATCAAACGAAGTAATGCTCTATAGATGGGTCCCAGGATGGGTCCCAGAGAGAACAATCTTTTGTTTCTTAATATTTAGCATGACAATTAAGCTTCCACAAACATGTTAGAATTTAGAACTTTGAGGAGATGACAAGTACCATAGAGGTGTGGTATATAATTTAATCTAATTCTAGGTTCTCTCCAAGTGGTAGTAACTAAGTTCACTGTTAATATTCCCAGTGGAGTTACATAAGCCAGAAGATAGCTGTGGCACAGACTCCTTTTTCCACTTCATTTTCTTATACTGTTTTTTTTTAAAGATGGTACTTACATATTTTTAGAGAGGGGGGGAGGGAGGGAGACAGAGAGGGAGAGAAACATTGATGTGTGGTTGCCTCTCACACGCCCCCAACTGGGGACCCAGTCTGCAACCCAGACATGTGCCCTGACTGGGAATCAAACCAGTGGCTCCTTGGTTTGCAGGTCAGTACTCAATCCACTGAGCCACACCAGCCAGGGCTGTACTGTTTTTCTCTCCTATGCCCAGAATAGCAGAGTGTGAACCTCTGGCCTCATTTGATGGGTGTGTAAATCAGGGGACCATCATCTCAAAATGATTCACAAACCTACTCTGAGTGGTCTGAAAATTCAGATTTTATCAAATACTTTTCTTGATGACCTACTATTTCCCTGGCACCATAGTAAGTGTTTACATGTTACTTCATTTAATCTTCCCAACCAATCTGCTCTTGAATTCTTTCATTGTATAACTTCATCATTTTTTATGGTTTTTATATTTTTTTTCCTTTCTTATGTGGAATAATTTCCTTTGAAAACACTTTTGCTGTTTTTGTTTTTTTCCCTAGAGATTTTCTGTTTTTGCTTCCATTCCTATTTTGACAATAGAGTAAGGACTTGTATGTTTAGGGAGATATTTTTTAACATGTGTAATGTTTAGTCAATCAATATCTTTTCTTTTTGAAAGAAGTGTTCCTAAGAATAAAGTAGCAATAATTATAGGCTCTCAAAATACTTTAAGAGATTGTGGCCCAGGATGAGTTTCCCCATCTCCCTGCGGATAACCTTTGGCCAATCAGTCCAGGCTTCTTTAAGAGAAAGAACTGTGCTCTCTGCACCCTTAGGACCTGGGGGTTCTTCTAAGCCCTACGTGAGGTTCTGATGTTTCTTAGCAAAGGCCAAAAAGGAAGCACGTCTGCACCTGTCATACCTTTTAAACACTCTTAAAACCTAGTTCCTCATTTTTTATTTTGATTTTCCTCCACAGGGTATTACCCTCATTTATTTTAATCCTATATGCTCTAACTCCACTTCCTTGATGAATGTTTCCAGAGGTTCAGTGGGTTTCAGAATAAATTTGTACTAGAGGCTCTAGAGTTGTCCAGCTGGACATTGGGCTCCACAGGGGCGGTTGGTATCCACACCAGAAGGCATTGGAGGAAAGGAGGCACTGTCCCATGGCATCTGTCCTCACGTGCTTCCTACCCTGGTGGCTAGGCGGATATGGCCACAACAAAGGAGGGAAGTAGCAGGTGCTTACATAGGGAATCCAGGCCAAGGCTGCGGTGAGCCTAGGAGACTCGAGTGTGGGATGTAGCAGCCCCAGCCCTGGGCCCTCATGGGTGATGGCTAAAGCTGGGGTGGGAAACCTGAGGCCTCAAGTTAGACCTGAGACCCCTGAATGGACAGGGGAGCACGGCGTACCTGCCTTCTCAGTACAGATTCTCCATCTGTTTTCAGTTCCAAGACCAGCTTGTGTCTCTGCCCTGCACCCACCTGGCCAGTCCCAGCTGAGGCTCCGCGTGTTGTCACATCGGGATGCCTGTGACGTTGTACATTCCCCTCCCCATGTGACTGAATCTGCAGAAGTCCCTCTCAAAGTTCCTCATCCTACTTCCTGCCTCAGCCACATCCCGAGACAGTCCTTCCCACTCCAGCTCCAACCCCCATCTACTCCATGCGCTGCACTCTGCAGAACCAGAAGTCTCACTCTGCAAAGACATACCTGGGGCTCAGGGACAATGACTTGCCCAGGGTCATCTTGCCAGTTGTAAGGGAAGAAATGTCCCAAACATGTTGCCTGTGCTGTCTGCGGGGGCTGCTGCATCCAAGATGGCGGGCGCAGGGATAGATGCGAGCAGTGAAACCCAGCAAAAGGGGGCTTGGAGACTTTGCTGGTGACTGAAAACAGGACCCAATAATATCTCACAAATTATATCTCTACAAATCCACAAGTATTGGCTAAGGTCATGGGTATATTCATGGCCAGAGAGGCAGGTGGCTTACAAGCCGTCCTCTGCCAGGTCTGACTGGCAGGCTGGACTTCGTGGGACTCTCAACCAGACAAGCCCATGTTCTTTCAGCAGGGTGGTTTCAGAGAGCTGGACTTTCTACAGGACAGGTCAGGGATCAAGACCGTTCCAAGAGATAGGAAAGGGAAGTGTCACGTTATGTTCTTAAGGTCCTGGCTCCAGAAGCTGGAACATTTTATCCTATGGGTCTATTATTCTATTGGTCAAAGCAGACTTCCTAGTGCTGAGGGGCAGATTCTCACTGCCACTTCTTCATGGCACATGCACTGAAGAATTTTTAGCCACAATACAGCCACAAATTATTTACATCCTTCCGTTGTGCAAAATATACGGATCCTCTCCCAAAACAGTGAAAATTCTCATCCCATTATGGCATCAGGCTTGGACTTGAGCTTTAGGACATAATCATCTAAAATTAGGTCTGGATGCAGAAGAGGAGACTCCTGAAGATATTTCCTTGGGAATGGTTCTTAAAATTAGACAATCTGAGAATTAAACACACTCCCACGTACCCAGCATGTTACAGAAGAAAGAGGTAGTAGGACTGCTGCTGGAGACACTTCCTTCTAAAGTGGGGGAGATACTTCCTTCTAAAGGGGGGATACTGGGTGCACAGCAGGCCCACAGCAATCTGAACTCCAGCCTGGCCCAGACTGAAGGTCCTTCATTACAGCTCAGGCCTGACCGACTCCCTGGGAAAGGCTGCAGCTCTTGGCTCTGTACTCTGACCAGTCCTGTTCCACAAGAAAAGATCCCTCTTCGCCCCTGAGTAGGCCCAGACAAGTGTGGGGTCCAAAGGTCTCTCCAATTTGTAATGTCTCTGTCCCTTTCAGTCCAAATTGAATGAAATCTGTTAAAATTCCTTTCCACAATTTGTGGTCTCTGTCTGTGACACTATAGCCTAATCCATTAGATGAAAGTCACCACCGCATTTCTTTCTAAGATGGGCTCTTCTACTGTTTGCACCAAAACAATGTACAGCAGTTAATGCCTGCAAATACTGCGGACGCTTTCTCATTTAGTCAGAAGTGTCTAGCAGGCAGGCCCTCAGAATATTAGGGGACTTATTGTATATCAGAGAGGGTCTATTAGACACAATCCTAACATTCTTTATATTCTATTTTGATAAAACTCACATCACAAAATGTGCCATTCTGACATTATAAAGTACAATTCAGTGACATAGTGCACTCAGTGTAACGTAATCATCAGTCACCTCTAACACCCTCTAATAATAAACCATCCTCATCACCTCAAAAGGAAACCCAACTGCACTGAGCAATCGCATCTTATTCTCCCCTTCTTCTAAACCCCAGCAAACACTAATCTGCTTTCTGTCTGTACAGGTTTGCCTAATTTGATTGTTTCATATATATGGAGTCATACAATATTTGGCCTTTTGTGACTGGCATAATTCATCCATGTGGTAGCTAGTATCCATACTTCATTCATTTTTATGACTATTTCCTTTTATGGATATAATACATTTGTTTATCCATTAGGTAATGGAAATTTGAACTGTGAATAGTGCTTCTGTAAACTTTTGCATACAAGGTTTTGAACACCTGCTTTCAGTTCTTTGGGGTATATATCTAGGGCAATGTGGTATTTCTATCTTTAACTTACTGAAGGCATGCCAAGCCATTTTCCACAGTAGCTATACCACCATTTTACATTTCCAGCAGCCATGTATGACGGTCCCAGTTTCTCCACATCACATCCTCATCAATACTTGGTATTTAGTGTTAGCCATCCTAAGTGGGCATGTCGCAGCATATCCTTGTGGGTTTGATTTGCATTTCCTGAAGACTAATGTGTTAGACTCTCATAACAAAATACTGTAGACCGAGCGGCTCACACCACAGAATTTTATTGCTCTACACATCTGTAAGCTAGACAGATGTGTAGAGAAATGGTGGTGGCAGGGTTGGTTCCCGGGCATGGTCCAGTGAGAGGGATCCGCTCAGCAGGGTGGGCGCTGAAGACGCGAGCACACAGCCCCAGGAGCAGCAGAACCGCAGGGCCCACGGCTCGCGCGGACTCGCCCTCGGGCGTCCTTCATCCTCACACGGCTAATCCTGGCTAAGACCCCGCGTGCCTCACAGTGGGACGTCGCGGGTCCTTCCCCACGTACTCGGTCTCCAGAAGTCTCCCGCGAAACTCCTCCGCACGACTCCTTGCCCCAGAACGACTCATGTCACCCACTTGTGTCCCCACAAAGTTCCCCTAACAGCCTAACACACCCGCCCTTCATCCGCTCTAGAATCAGACGTCAGCGAACGCCGCCGGAAGATCTCCTCGAGCCCCGCCCACCAGCTCGGAGCTGCCTCCCACGGGCTTGAGTCTTCCTAGAGGCCCGAGGCGCTGGTTTGAGCCCCCGTGCCGGAGCTGCCTTGGTCCCTGTCGATGGTGGAGACCTCTTAGACCTCAGCTCTGGACTCAGACCATGGCTCTCCCAAATCCTCGCCCGGGGTTTCCATGGTTACGGTAAACAAGCTTCATAGTTGCGAACCACAAAAGGGTGGGTCTTTCAACCCCTACTTCCTTTGTTTCTCTGTAAATCAAGAGTGACAGCGCAGCTTTGGCTGGTGTGGCTCAGTGGATTGAGTGGGCCCAAGAACCAAAGGGTTGTGGGTTGGATTCCCAGCCAAGGCACATGCCTGGGTTGCGGGCCAGGACCCCAGCAGGGGGCGCTGTGGAGGCAACTACATGTGGATGTTTCTCGTCCTCGCCTCCCTTCCCCTCTTTAAAATAAATAAAATCTTTAAAAATAAATAACAGCGCATATGACCTGACTAGATAAAACAACGGGGGCACTGAGGGGGAAGACTGAGACAGGAGCATGCTCTGGGGCATGCTCTGGGGTTGGTCGGCCTGGAGACCTGGGTTCTGGGGTGACTGCCTGCAACTATAAGAATGGGCAGCATCAACTGGGATTGAGATTTAAGGGAAGAGACGTGCAGATGGGGCCAAGATGTTAGGAGGCAGAACTGGAAGAAGACGCCAGGACGAAGAGGGGCGGCTCATCTATCAAATATTGAAAAGCACATTGCAGTGGTGTCAAGTATAGACTGTTTTATGTTGTACATGCTCATAAGTTCAAGGGCTAAGCAGTTCTGGAATTTTCATTAAAAAACCACCACCACCATACTCCTCACTGATTTCTTCTCCCACGGGATAACATTTTCGTATTTTGTCGCTTCTTTTTTGTGAGTGGCCCCACGTTTATTTGATCTCCTGTTGTTTTTCTTACCTTCTGCCTGTGCCCTGGCATCTGGATGTTTGTCCGCTATCTGTAGAAGTTACAGCTTCACTAGGTTGTTTTTTTTTTTAAGATGTTATTTATTTTTAGGGAGAGGGAAAGAGAGGGAGACGGAGAGAGGGAGAGAAAAACCAAAGTGTGGTTGCCTCTACAGCGCCCCCTACTGGGGATGTGGCCTGCAACTCAGGCAAGTGCCTGAGACTGGGAATGGAACAGACGACCCTTTGGTTCCCAGGCCCGCACTCAATCCAAAGCCACACCAGCCAGGACAAGATCTCAAAAAGATGTCTTTATTCTCATGTTAATTGCATCATTTGCAAGGCCAATGTGCAGAAACAACCTAAATGTCTATCAACAGATTAATAAAATGTGGTTTGTGCATACAATGGAATATTATTGTTAAGACTTAAAAAGAAGGAAAATATCATTTGTGACAAGATAGATGAATTTGGAGGTGATTATGCTAAGCGAGCCAGTTACAGAAGAAGAAATGCTTTATGATTTCACTTATCTGAGGTACAACAGTCACATTCATGGGAGGAGAGAGTGGAATGATGGTTGCCAGGAACTGAGGAGAAAGCATTGTTGTTCAATGGGTATAAAGTTTCAGTTTTGCAAGATGATGCAGTTCTAGAGATCTGCCATACAACATAGTGCTTATAGTTAACAATAATTACCGTTGTACACCTAAAAATTAGTTAAGAGGTTAGATCTCATATTAAGTGTTCTCACCACAAAATTAATTAATTAAAGAATTGTCTGTTGCTTTACAAAAACAAAACTATTATGCCCAAGTGGGACTTGCCCTAGGGATTCAGGGTTGGTTTAACACCACAAAATCAATTAATTTGATACATCATTTTGGAAGAATACAAACAAAAAGGACATACCATGTCAATAGACATTGAGAAGGCATTCAACACATTTTCATGATAAAAATCTAGGAATAAAAAGGAGCTCAATAGTCAACAGTCTAGGAATACAGTAGAGTCTCCTCAACCTGAAAAGGTCATCTATGAAAAACTCCTAGCTAATGTCATGCTTAATGGTGAAAAACTGAATGCTTTACCTCTGAAATACAAAACAAAATAGGTATGTTCATTCTCCCCACTTCTATTAAACATCATAGTGGAGGTTTTAGCCAAGACAATTAACAAGAGATAAAAAAACTTCACTGGAAAGGAAGAAGTAAAACTATCCCTATTCCAGATGACATGATCTTGAACACAGAAAACCCTAAGGAATACACTAAAAACACTTAGTGCTAGATACAAGGTTACTCTGCAAGATCAGTTGTATTCTTAACACACTAACAGTGAGAAATTCAAAAATAAAATTAAGACTTCTGGGCAAGATGGCAGCATAGGTAAACTTTGGGTGGTGGCCATATAATGCAATATACAGATTATGTATCATAGATATGTGCACTTGAAGCCTGTATGATCATATTAACCAATATCATCCCAATAAATTTTAAAAATTGCTTTAAATTATCACTGCTGATTTAATGTATATGAATAATTTTGAAATTTTACTGATAGGATTTAATGGCCAAGTATAGAAAGTTTCCATTAAAAAAATTAATATGGGCACCAGGATTCATAGCAGCTTTATTCACAATATCCCCAAACTGGCAATACCCCAGGTTTCCATCAATAAGAGAATGTAAAGCAATCCATGCAAAGGAAGAATACTCAGCAATTAAAAAAAAAAGTGCTATCAATATCTTAGGTTGAGTGAAAGAAGCCTTACTCAACATAGCACATACTGTATGAGTCCACAAATATGGAGTTTTAAAACAGGCAAAACTTATGCAGAGTGGAAGAACAGTGGTGGTCTCCATAGGGACAGAGGCCTCGCCAGCCCAGAAGGCACCACAGAACACAGGCACCTGGACTGTCTGGACTCACTGCTCCTGAGGGTGCCTGGTCCCAGCACAAGGACCACTGCAGGATGCGAAAACCTGCTTATTGGCTGCTCCCCTATCAAGTAACCATTCTGGCCTCGCAGGTTCAGGTATTGTTGGGTGGGAAAGAAAATGCACTAAATGAAACTGAATCTCCAGCATTCCTTTTTCTTTTGAGGATGCAAAGCCTCGGATGATGGTGCTCAAGTAGGGCTCTGATTTCATTCCAAGGTTTTCCTTACATTTTCTTCTCTGGCTTGTGCCCCATGCATGAACATGTGTCCTGTTGCAGCTTCCTTGGGGTTCATCCAGCAAACCTTTCCATTCTTGTTTGGGACTGGAAGACAGGCAGATCTTTTTCTAAACCGTTAGCATTGGTCCCAGAAGTTCCTGGCATCGGTCCTATCTGAGGTTTTCTCTTTCTCTTCAGGTGGTCAGTCCACAGGGTCTCCTGCAACGTGCACTGTCTCACCCTCGTGTCTCTTTGGCCCCAGTCCCTGCTGATTTTCCTCCACTATGAATACACGTTCTGCCTGGTCTAGAACTTCATAGAACCAGGCAGTGTGTGCTGTGTGAAGTAAGCCTTCCCTCACTCAGCATAAGGCTGTGCCTGTGCCTGTGGCATGTGTTTGTCACTGCTGAGTGGTGTGCTGCATTGCCTGGAGGTCACCGACCACCTTCCACTCTTCTGGGACTTCCAAGGTCCTGCTAAAGGCACTGAGCTCACAGCTTTGCTCATTCAGGTGATGGGCACCCCTTTGTCACTGTTCCACAAGCTTCTGAATTTTGGTATTTCCCTCCTGAGCCCAGCTTGGTGTTCTTCTGCTTCTTTAGCTGCCTCTGGATAGAGAAGGTAGGTGTGGGCAGAAAGGGGAGACCTGAGACTGAGACCAGGAGAGGGGGCAAAGGTTGCTGGGGGCACCAGGAGAATGCAGCCACCTATCCCCCTCTTTGCTCAGAGCCAGGGCTCTTATCCCTGCCCCACACCCACCCGACCAGTTCAAGCCGAGGCTCTACAGGTGTCACAGTGGGATGTTTGTGACATCATGCAGTCCCCTCCCACCGCAACACTGTCGAAATCCTCCCAACCTGCCTAGAGTCCTCCCTCTTCCATCCCACAGAGCTCCCATGCCTGTACAGGCAATCAGGAGATGTCCCAGTGTGTTGTTGAATTTACCATTGAATGTACCACGACCTATTGCCATGAGGTCACAGATGAACTGTCGAGAGAAGATATTTAAGAAGAAAACTTAAGAAGATATTAGGGGCTATAGCTCAAAAGTCGATTCTTATCTGAGGGAGTGTGGAGCCTTGTGGCCATCGTTCTTGAAAATTATTTACATTAGCTCCTATTATTTTCATGAACATTATCCCCACAAGGTGAATAAATAAAAAATTAAGAATAGCAAAGTATGTTGTGCCAGGAGACCCTCCCCATGTTCCCGCAGAGATTTCTGTGAAGGAGTCCATGTGAAGTGGCCACAGATGGAGCTGATGACTGAAATGTCTGCAGTGTTCTTTTCTGTATGGGACCCTCTCCACTACTGACCCACCAGCGCTCCTTCCCCTCCATGGTCAGTCCAAAGTCCCCAGGAAGAAAATGAGGTGCAGCACACAGCGCCCACACCATGAGGCTTCATCAAGTTGCTGCAGCTGAGCGACCAGAATTTGAGTCCCCACCTGCAACTAGCCCGCAGTTTCACCATCCATGTGTGAAGTACATACAGCTGGCAGCTGCCATGAGGTTCAGGTGGGCGTCGGTGAAGCACTCAGCACCCGTGCTCTGTGTTAACTTGTCTATGATCTCTACTTTTAAAACAACTCTGGGATCATGACTTAGAGTCACATATTGGCAAACGAGAGCCCTTCTCCCTTAATTCACTTCACCACAACCCCTCGTTCAGAGGTGCCTGACATTTGTGGACTCATTCATGTTTGTCAGTTTTCCTGTTTTTAATGGTGACAGATAAATGAAATCTCTTGACCAGGCTACTGCCACTGGCGTGCAGAATGAGCGTGAGGATTTCCCCTGGGAAGCAGGTGGAAGAGTGAGAACAGATCGTGGAACATGGGATGAAAGACAATGGCCCGCACCAAGAGCAGTGTTGCTGCAGGAGTGTGCTTTCTGGGCTCGGGCTGGGAGGGTGAGTCAGAACCACCCACTCCCTGGCCTCCTTGGGCTCTCACTGCCTTGCGCCAGCATTTGGCTTATGAACTCTAAGCCACCGAGGTCATCTGTTTAATCCCAGTTTGAAGGGGCCATACCTAAGGAAGACAAAGTAAAATGTCTCCTCCCATGTCTGTGACTTTTTAATGGTTTCCATTTATAAGTGTCTCATGGGTTAGGAAAAGTTAGGAGCTAGATTTACCTAAGACCATCTCATTTTTCTCAGGTCCCCTGTAGTTTCAAATCTGCAGCCCAGGGTGCAGTAGTCAAAGAAGCCCTATGAAGGAGAGAAATGGAGGCTGTGCCGCAAGCTTCATAGGAGGAGCTTACACGTTGAGAATGTCTCCATTTGAATGAAGGGATTGGCTCCCATGGTTATGGAGATTGAGAAGTCCCAAATCCTGTAGTCAGCAAGCTGCATCCCCAGGAGAGCTGATGCACAGTTTCAGTTTGAGTCCAGAGGTCTGAGAATGGAGCTGATGGTATGACTCCAGTCTGAGCCCAAGTTTGAATGCAGGAGAAGACTTATGTCCCAGCTCAAAGACAGTCAGGTAGAGAGAGCAATTCTCCCTTATTTTGCCCTATTCAGGCCTCTAACAGATTGGATGAGGCCCACCCACAGTGGAGAGGGCGAGCTTCTTACTCAGTTACCCATTGAGATGTTCCTCTCACCCAGGAACACCCCCAGAGACACACACGGAATAATATTTGACCAAATGTCTGAGTACCCTGTGGCCCAGTCCAGTTGACACATAAAATTAACCATCATAAGTATGAATAAAGACATTTTTCAGATCAGAATTGACCTAAAAAATAATACTCAGGTCTGTATATGTCAAATATAAACTTTTTTGTTAGATATTTAGGTACCTCTCCTGGAAAAAAAATTATTACATTTGAACAAGCATATAAAAATAATTCAGTCTAAATGGTTTGTATTAGCAAAAGTAGAAGAAAGACTCTACATGCCCACCAAGTGGGAACACTTAAAGAAATTACTGCTATACATTATATATTATATGGAGATTAAAAATAACAGGGTAGATGTATATTGTTACCTAAAAATATCTCTAAAGCCTAATATGCTTTGAAAAGCATGTGCCAAGTTAGAGAGCCAGGCATAAAGTCTACTTGTAAATTCTACATTTGTGCACATTTTATGTACATTAAATAAATGAGGCAATATCAAAATCATATAAACAAAAATTCTGACAATCAATAATACCTCTAGAGAGGGTTATATAATTCTGGGGAGGGAAATTTCTCTTTCTGTACATCTCCATTTATTTAATTATGAGAAGGTAAATGAGTGCTTGCATTATTTGTGTTAGAGAAAGCTTTCCTAGTTAGTTTTCCATGGATCCTGTACCAAAGAATGACACCTCTTACCCTGTCCCTTGTCCAGCAAAGAGACAGCCCACTAGCCAGGGACAGGTCCTCAGTTTTCAGAGGCATTTACAGCTACACATTGCATGTATTGCATGTATTCTTCTGACACCAATTTCTTTGTTGTTCCAGTTGTTGAATTTTCTTTTTTTTTTTTTTTAATAGTTTTAGCTCTGGCTTGCAGCAAGGAAGGGTGTTTCAGGATGCAGTATCAGGGTTTTGTTTTGTTTTGTTTTTTCTGTTGCATCTGAGAAAATCTGGTCTCTCCTTCAGAATGACCAAGGGCAGAGCATGCGCACAGAATGTGAGCCCAGGAAAGGGAAAGCCTGGCCCGCTAGGCTGGAGAATCTCAGGTTCTGGGTGTGGTTCCTTGAGTGGTCCTGTAGACCCTGGTCCTTGAGGGACTTGTTAGACTGAACTTTCTATAATTGTTGGTTCTAATAAACAAAATACATTTAAATGTGATGTGTAGGGTCAGATTGTCCTACAAAACATCTTTACAAGCTTACTACCCAATGTGAGGAGAGAGTGCCTGGAACCCTTTCAAGGTCTGGTGCGATTGAGGATAAAAGTGAAGTTCTGAGAGGGAAGTTAGACCCCATCCCAGTTTCCTAAATCAAGATTCCAAAATCATGGTGGCAGCGTCACAGGTTCCCTCTGGAGGGAGGCTCTGGGGGAGAATCTGCTCCATACTGTCTCCTCCTCCCGGTGATTGCTGGTGACCCTTGGTGTTCCTTGGCTGCCGGGTGCGACCCTGCACTCTCTGCCTCCATTTTCATCAGGTGTTCCCTCTCTGTGTCTCTGTCTCAAACAACTCTCTCCTTTCTTCCTAAGGACACCAGTCCATGGATGTATAGCCCACCTTAAATCCAGGATGATTTCTTCTTATGATTCTTCCCTTGATCTGCAAAAGACCTATTATGTCCAAATAAGGCTACATTCTTAGGTTCCTGGTGGATATGACTTTCTGGGTGATACTACCAGCCCACTACAGACCCATATCTTGCTTACAAGTGCTCTGGGTCTCTGATTGCTATTCTGCTACAGAATAAGACTGACTTGGGGCATATCTTGGAGCCTTCCTGGTCTTTAGTTTCCTCACTAGTTAAAAGGAGGTATAACCTTGTATGGTCTGCCTCACTCATTCAGTCTTTCACTCAATATGTCTGAGCTGGGTACCAGGCTCTATACATCTTACCACCTCATGTGGTCTCTTAGGTCAAGAATAGAGGAGTTGGGTGACATCAGCAACAGATGGTGGAATAAGAGGTCTCAGCCCTCATTTCCCAACAGAAATGAACAACAATATGCTGGCCGAAATACCTGTAGGGAAACGGTGCAGAAGTCGCCATACCCCAGAAGCACCCTGCCCAAGTCAGCACAGCTTCTCCTCAGGGAGCAGGTAGGACCCCATGTCATCGGTCCAGATTTCAGATGGCTTCTCGGGGACAGCTTCCCTCTCTCCTGACGGGGATGGCCAGCAGAGTTGGAAAAGTTTGAATGCCTGGGGTTGCCAGAAGCAAGAGAGCGCGGAGGCAGTTTTCCACAGCGCTGGGGGCCTGCGTGCCACACAAGGCCAAGGCAGCTTGCCTTGGTCAGGAGATGGCACCTAATGTAGTAGCTTCTCCCGCCAGAAGGAGGGGGAGAGCCAGCGTTCTGACTTTGGAGAACTGCTTGCGGTATCTGTCTTGCTTGATTTGGGGAGCAGACAGGGGGCAGCAGGCACACACTGACGCCTGGAGGACCCGCCTCACCCCACCCCCACTCCCCTACCCCAGAGCAGAGGAGGAGAAACACTGCTTGTGGCTGGGGTGCCAGAGAAGCTGAAATACCACAGACTGACACCAGGGGGAGCACGAGACTATACGCTCCTGAAAAGATAGAGGCAGACCTCTCTAACTGGCAAATTGCACCAGCAAGTCCAGTGAGGTTGTAGCCCCCGCAAAAGGTTTCAGAGGACCCCAGAATCTCTAGCTGCGCTAATAGATGAAAGTCTTCCCCTGTATGAAGCCAGTCTGTAAAGACAGACAACTGGCTGGGTTTTTTTCATATGCATAAATCCCAGCAAATAATCGCAAGGCACATGAACAAACAAGGAAACATGTTCCAATCAAAGGAACAAAATAAATCTCTAGAAATCAAACCAAAAGAAGTGTATATCTATGAATTACCTGGAAATAATTGAAAAATCATTGTGTTAAAGGAGCTTAATGATACACAGGACAACACAAATAGAAAACTAAACAAAATCAGGAAGACCGTGTATAAACAAAATAATAGTATCAACAAAGATAAAAACTAAAACAAAACAGAGAGAAATGTGTTTGAAACTGGGTAGGGAGACTTCTGAAAGCTACAGCCAGCACAATTGGAAGCCTTGGTCCCTGAGCTAATGTCTTCCTAGTAATACTTCCAGAGCAAGCATTGAAATATGGATTCCAGGATCTTGCAAATCTTCCAGAAGAAACTCGTCTGCTCCATCTGTGCAAACTACTTCATAGACCCTGTCTCCACAGGCTGCAGGCACAGCGTTCGCAGGCCCTGTGTCTACCCCAGCGGGCAGGTCATCGCAGTTCTTGCTCACTGCTCTGAATACAGGGGAACAGCACAGCAGAGGGTCTTTGAAACAAGTAGTTGTGTCAAAAAACTGGCTCTCCTTGCCAGAAAAGCCAGGGTGCTGCAATTCCTTGGCTCTGAAGACAGTGGGCTCTGAGGATAAGGAGACAGAGCGGATCTTCTGTGAAGACAGCAGGAGCTTACGCTGTTCCTCTGCTCAAGCTCTCAGGAGCTTTGGACTCACTGGCATGGCTCCACTGTGAAGCTGATGAGGGACTGGGGGAGGAGCCCCCGAAGAAAACGCACTCTGTATGGGATAAATTTGTGAAGATGACAGAAGTCAGAATGTAGAAGCCATCACAACCAGACCTTGGGAGAACTGTATTTCTTTAAAGAGAGAAACAGCCCCAGCTGGTATGGCTCAGTGGATTGAGCATGAGCCTATGAACCAAAGGGTCACTGTTTCAGTTCCCAGTAAGGGCACAGGCGTGAGTTGCAGGCCAGGTCCCCAGTAGGGGACGCACAAGAGGCAACCACACATTGATGTATCTCTCCCTCTCTCCCTCCCTTCCCCTCTCTCTAAATACAAATAAATATAATCTCTTAAAAATGTAAATTTATGCCCTGGCTGGAGTAGCTAGCTCAGTGGATTGAGCTCGGGCTGCGAACCAAAGTGTTGCAGGTTCAATTCCCAGCCAGGGTACATGCCTGGGTTGCAGGCCACGGCCCCCATCAACCACACATTGATGTTTCTCTCTCTCTCTCCCTCCCCTCCCTCTCTAAAAATAAAAAAATAAATAAAATCTTTAACAAATGTAAATTTACTTAAAACATTATTAGTTTTTTGTGATTATGTGTCACAATGTATTTAATATGTGGCCCAAGACAACCTTTCTTCCACTGTGGTACAGAGAGGCCAAAATGTTGGACATCCAAGAGAGAGGGGAGGCAAGGAGATTTTTCAGCAAATCAAGGAAAGTAAAGCCAGGATGGCTCACTAGAGGGCACTTTTAAGAGGCATGCATAAAGAGGTGAAGGAAATGTGCCATGAACCAGATGCAAAGCTGCTGCTGAGTTTTGGAGATACACTGCGTAAGAGGAAAGCAGTGGAAGTGCACATGTCCCCGCCTGTGCATCCAGAGCTTAGTGCAGGGCCCATCACTGAACTGATTAAAAGGTTCAACTGCTTCAGTGTGAGTGTTACTTTGGAGCATGAAAAATAGTCATGTCTTCCTATATGGAAATTGGAGAAGCATGAGTGTTGGATGTGATCCCCGAGATCTAAGTGTTTTCTTGTATGAGGTGCTCAGACTTCTACCTCTGGTAGATATTACCAGGAGACAGAAATGGAAGATTCTCAGAATTGGCTTTTGGAGTCTGTAATGACTATTGAAATAGAAGAATAAGAATGTCCAGATAGATAAGAAGAGATTTTTTTCTTAGTTGTGCTAAAAATGACATCCACTACAATGTCTTAACCACCTTCCCACTTTTACTGCCATATGTGCCAAAGCCTATTGGCTGAGTAGGAGTGTAACTGAGTTATGAAGGTACAACTGTGAGCTTTGTAGATGGTACTTGAAGTTCCTTTATACACAGAATTGCTCTTGCTCCTTCTTTCCCAGTTGCAGGCCTATCTTTTGCCCTAGTCACTTCTGACTAGAGACAAATTAGGAATCTGTTGCATATGCTGGGGAACTAAGGAAGCCCTTTTCCTTGTACCTTGTCAAATGAGACAAGTATATTATATTTTATTGTTTTTAGTTTTCTTCTGTCATGAAAATCCATTTCCTGTTTTACTAAATAAGGCTATAATATTAAAACATTTTTAAAAATTATTTTAAAAGAAGGAAACAAATTCCATAACTGAATAATACGATAACTGAATTGAAAAATTCACCAGAGCCAGTTTGATCAAGCAAAAGAGTCAATGAACTCAAAGACAAGTCATTTCAAATTGAGTCAGGGGAGCAAAAAGAAGAAAGAATGAAGAAAAGCAAAGAAAGCCTAAGGGAAATTATGGGACATCTTCCAGCTAGCCAACATATATATTATGGGAGTTCCAGAAGGAGAAGACAGAGAGAGAGAGGGACAGAGAACTTATTTGAAGAAATAATGCTCACAATGAGGAAAGAAATGGACATTCAAATTCAAGAAGCTCAAAGGATTCCAAATAGGATAAATCTAAAGAAGCTTACACTAAGACACAAACAGGTATACCTTGGAGATATCATAGGTTCAATTCTAGACCAATATAATAAAACAAATATCACAATAAAATGAGTTGCACAAATTTTTGGTTTCTCAATGTATATAACAGTTAGGTTTGCACTATGCAATAGCATTATGTCTAAAAAAAGAAATGTACATACCTTAATTAAAAATACTTTATTGCAGCCCTGGTTGGGTGGCTCAGTGCATTAGAGCATCATCCCATACGCCAAAAGGTTGTGGGTTTCATTCCAGGTCAGGATGTAACAGGGTGTAGCCAAGAGGGGGGCCCCAAATAGGGATTTGAAATGGGGTCCAGAACTCAAGGTGTTCAGGAAATATTAGGATGTCCTCATCCCAGACCCACAGGTATGGGTTGGGGGAAGGGACAAATGGAGCAGGGCCATTGAGAGCTGTTTTGCATAGCAACAGCTTTGCAGCTAACCTCTGGTATGGTCATTTAATATATCTATAACCTTTAACTGGTTGCATAGATATGTTAAATAGCTGTGGCCATGCTCTGAGCCAGGGGAATGGAAGTAACTTCCCCACCAAGATGTAACTGGGGGGCAGGTCCTCCGAGTTACAGTGCCTGTGTGGGAGCTTGGAGAAGATTGGCTCCATGACATGGGGCCATACCTGCCCAGACTCATGATGGCAGCCCAGTAAAGCTGGAAGGATATGAGAGGGCTAGCAAGTGTAGCCAATGGTGGGAGGAGTCAGAAATGGGGCTGCAGAAGAAGATTGGCGCAGAGATTTAAACCCGATGCAGCAGCCATTAGGAGAAAACCACTTGGTCTTTAGCAGAGTGGGAACTCCCGCAGCCCTGCAAGAGAGAATCACCATGCAGCTTTATCAGAGAACCGCCACTCAGCATTGGCAGAGTGGCAACCCCTGTCCTTGCAGCCATTGAAGAGGGAGAACCATGCAGCTTTGGCAGAGTGGAGACTCCTGCAGCCATTGTACAGAGAGGACCACGTGGCTGGGACCCTGGCAGGGGGAGAACCACTCGGTCTTTAGCAGAGTGGGGACTCCCGTGGCCCTGGGAGAGAGAACCTCGCAGCTCTGCCAGAGTTGGAACCCCTGCAGCTTTAGAAGGGGGAACCACCACCCAGCAGAGATTCTGGCAACACAGCTGGTGGTGCTGGGAACCGAGGGAGGCCTACCAGCTGAGAAGGATTACTGGGAAGAACTGGGGGCTGCCTGAGGCATGGACTTCTATTTCTTTTCCTGAGTTATGGTACCCCAGACTGGGCAAAGTGGGGGAGGAAGGACTGTGTGTGTTTGTGGGTATTTTAAGGGACTTTGGGATTTTGATGAAGACATTAGGTCACTACTTTAAGTTTGTATAGCATTAAATAAATATTTCCTTTCCTTTTCACAAATCTCTGGCATTGAGAGATGCCTTTCCCATAGGCAGCGGACATAACAAACCTGGGGGTCCCTTTTGGGTAATAGTATATCGCCTAACCGCCCCCCCCCACACCTTGGCCCACTGTTGTTCTGTAACAAGGACACATACCTAGACTGCAGGTTTGATCCTTGGTCAGGACACACACAGGAGGCAACCAATCAGTGTTTCATTCTCACATTGATGTTTCTCTCGCTCTTTTTAAAATCAATAAACACTTCTTGGGTGAGGATTAAAAAAACTTTATTGCTAAAAATTGCTAACCATCTGAATATTCAGCGAGTTGAAATAGTTTTGCTGGTGAATGCAATATATGGTAAAACACAATAAAATGAGGTATAACTGTGATCAAAGTGTGAAAGTAAGAGAGAATCATGAAGGCAGAAACAGAAAAGCAACTTGTCATGTACACAGGAGCTCCTATTATATTCATAGGTGGATTTCTCAGTAGAAATATTACAGACCAGAAAATAATGAAATGATATATTCAAAATAGTGAAAGGAAAAAAATGCCAACCAAGAACACCATATCTTGCAAAATCATCCTTCAAAAAATGAGGGAGATATAAGGACTGGTCCAGATAAACAAAAGGTGAGGTTGTTTGTCTTCATTAGACTTACCTTATAAGATTTGCTAAAGGGAATCCTTCAAGTCGAAATGAAAGACACTACAAAGCAACAGGAAAGCATATGAAAATGTAAAGCTCTCTTGTAAAGGTATATATACAGACAAATACAGAATCCTACAATACTGCAGTGATGGTATTATTATTATATATATTGCATCTACAAATTTTACTAAACAAATGTATTGTCATAATAATTCCTTTATATAACTTTATGTCTTTCAAAGAAGCAAAGAGGAGAAAGAAGAGAAAACATGTATTTATTGCTATTGTTATATTAATCTTCTACTTATTCTTTCTTACCTTCATTTGTTCTTGTAAAGTCAAGTTACCATCTGGAGTTATTTTGTTTTTCTGCCACTCACTTCCTCATGCTGTTATTGACATATACATCATGTTTTTACATACAATAGACTCCAAAATTCATTATATACATATGTATATGGAATATATAATTGTTTATATACTTTTTCAAGTAAGAGGTAAAAGGAGTAAATTTTAATTTTTACAATATTATTACATAATTAACCTCTACTTTTGCTTCTTGCTTTTTCATGTGTATTTTGAGTTATCATTTTGGATAATTAAAAAATCTTTCAGCTTGAAGAATTTCTTTTAAGATTTATTGTAAGGTTAGTCTACTGGCAACAAATTTAGTTTTTGTTTATATGGGAATATCTTATTTCATCTTCAGTTTCAAAAGGTAGCTTTGATGGTTGTAGTGTTCATGGTTGACAACTGTGGGGTGGTTTTATGACCACTTTGAAGTCATTTCACTGGTTTCTAATATCCATTGTTTCTGGGGAAGAAGTTAGCAGTTAATTGTGACAGACTCCGGCCAGCAGAGTCTGCCTGTTGTGACTGAAGATGATAACAAATGCACAGGCTACAGCAAACCTGTGGAGAAAAGGGGGATGGGCACAGCCACCCTCTCAAGGGGAGAGCACCCCAACCCTTGCCTAGACAGATTTTTATTGTTTTTCTTGGGTCTTAAAGAAGGATTTATCTGTTATATAGAATATTACTGTCTACATTTTAGGTATAATCAAGGAAATGAAAATAACACATGCAGAGAGTGTGGTGGGGGGGAGTAAAGGCAGTGAGCTGATTAGCTCCGTTCTTGGGAAAATTTACACAGGCTTTGGAAATTACCTTGAAAATAGACAATACACCTCTACTGTTTAATACCAGGGTGAGGGAGTTTTAGCAAGAGCAAACCATAACAGTCTGTATGTATTTTCTAGGCCTGATTCCCACAGGAAAACTTGGTTTGAAAGTCTGGCTCCTGCCCACCACCTCACTTCTGTAGGTTTTCCATACAGAGCTGAGTCACATTTGCCAGACTAAAACAAACCAGTCCCCTACAGTTAATCTTATTGGGATTCTCTTGTGAGTGATGTCACTCATTTAGTTCTGCTTTCAAGATTTTCTCCCTGTTTTTGGCTTTTGACATTTTTACTGTGATGTGTCTTGGATCTCTTTTCATGTATCCTATTTAGTGTTTGTTGAATTTACTGTATGTGTAGTGGGTTTTTCCCCCAAGAAATTTGGGGAGGTTTTTTTTGACATTGTTTCTCAAATGCTTTTATTCAGCTTCTTTTTCTTCCCCCTTTCCTAGTATTTCCATTATGTGTTTTCTGATGCACTTAAAAGTGTCCCCATTTTTTCTGAGGGTCTATCTGTTCATTCCTTTTTACCCTCTCTGTTCTCTGGATTGTACACTCTCTATGGATCTACCTTGAAGTCTTAATAAGAGGGAAGTTTATATTATTACAAGTCTATCTCTAGAAACAAGAGAAATCCCAAGTAAACAATCTAACATTACATCTTAAAGAACTATAAAAAGAAGAACAAAAGCAAGCCAAAGTCAGCAGAAGAAAATAATAAAATTGGAGCAGAATTGAACAAAATAGAAAACAGAGAGACACACACAAAAAATACAACAAAGCAATTGTTCTTTGAAAAGATTAACAAAATTGACAAACTCCTTGCTAGACTCACTAAGGAAAAAAGAGAAAAGACTCATATAAACAAAATCAGAAATGAAAGAGGAGGAGTTACCACAGACATCACAGATATACAGAGGATCATACTAGAGTACTATGAAAGACTATAGTCTAGGACCAAATGGCTTCACTAGTGAATTCTACCAAACATTCAAAAAAGATTAGATACCTATTTTCAAACTCTTCCTCCAAAAATTGAAGAAGAGGTAATACTTCCTAGTACATTTTAGGAGGTCAACATAACCTTGATATAAAACCTGGCAAAAATAGCACACACACACACACACACAAACTATAGACAAATTTCTGTTGACTACAAATGCAAAAATCCTAAACAAAATACTAGAGAATTGCATACAAATAATATATTTAAAAAATAATATATCACAATCAAGTGGGGCACAGGAGTGGTTCAACATATGTAAATCAATGTAATGCACTACATTAACAAAACAAAGGATAAAAATCAAATGATTTTATCAATAGATGAAGAAAAAGCATCTGATAAGATATAACATTGATTTATAATTAAAACACTGAATAAAATGGCTTTAGAAAGAAAGTACCTCAACATAATAAAGGCTATATATGACAAAGCCACAGCTAACATCATACTCAATAGTGAAAAACTAACACCTTTTTATCTAAAATCAGAAACAAGACAAAGATACCCACTTTCACCTCTCTTATTTGACGTAGTTCTGGAAGTCCTAGCCAGAGAAATCAGGCAAGAGAAAGAAATAAAAGGCATTCAAATTGTGTGTGGGGGGTGGGGGGAGTAAAAGTGTCATTTTTTTGCAGATGACATGATTCTGTATATAAAAAGCCTAATGATTCCACCAAAGAGAAACTATTAGAAACAATATACAAATGAAAAGTTGCAGGATACAAAAGCAACATACAAAAATCCACTGCTTTCCTATATACTAACAATGAAACTTTAGAAAAAGAAATGAAAAAACAATTCCTTTTGCAATTGCAACCAAAAGAATAAAATACCTAGGAATCAATTTAACAAAGACGTGAAGGTCCTATAGACTGTAAACTGCAAAGCATTACTAAAAGACATTGAAAAAGACACAATAAAGTGGAAAGATATTCTGTTCATGAATTGGGAGAATCAACATAGTGAAAATGGCCATACTACCCAAAGCAATATACAGATCTAATGCAATCCTCATCAAAACCCCAAAGAACTAAAACTTTTGTTCTAGTTCTTTTTAAAGAACTAGAACAAAAATTACCAGGTTTGTATGGAACCACAAAAGACCCTGAATGGTCAAAGCAATCCTGAAAAAAAAAAAAACAAAGCCAGAGGTATCAAACTACCTAACTTCAAATTATACTACAGAGCTACAATAATCAGAACAGCATGGTATTAGGAGAAAAAGCAGACACACAGACCAATGGAACAAAATTGAGAGCCCAGAAATAAAACTTCATGTATATGGGCAAAAAATTTTTGACCAAGGAGCCAGAAACACACAATGGAAAAGGAACAAATGGTACTGAAAAATTGGAAAATCACATGCAAAAGAATAAAACTAGGTCACAGTTTTGGTCACAGTTTCCCCCCATATATAAAAATTCAAAATGGGTCAAAGACCTAATATAAAATCTGAAACAATAAATTACATAGATAAAAAATAGGTACTAAACTTATGGACCTTGACTGTAGAGAACACTTTAAAATTTGAGAACCCCAGTGCAAGGGAAATAAAGGTGAAAATAAATGAATGGCCCCTGACTGGTGTGGCTCAGTTGGTTGGGTGTCATCCTGCAAAACAAAAGGTCACTGGTTAGATTCCCGGTCAGGGCACATGCCTGGGCTGTTGGTTTGGCTCCTGGTTGGGGCACATAAGGAAGACAACCAATCAATGTTTCTCCTACATCAGTGCTCCTCTACCTCACTTTCTCTCTCCCTTCCCCTCTCTCTAAACATAAATAAATAAAACCATTTAATAAATAAATAAGTCTATATCAAACTGAAAATTTTCTGTACAGAAGAACAAATTAACAACAAAAAGGCAACCAACCAAAGAGGAGATATTTGCACAAAAGAGCTCTGACAAGGAGTTAATATCCAAAATATATAAAGAACTCATACAACTCAATGCCAAACAAACAAACAAACAAACAATTTAATTAAAAATTGGGCAGAGCATCAGAATAGGGACAGTTCTTCCAAGGGCACATACAAAGAGCCAACAGATATATAAAAAGATGTTCAACTCTACTAGCTATTTGGGGAGTACAAATCATGACTACATGAGATACCAACCTCACACCTGTTAGAATGGCTATTAACAACAAGACAGGTAATAACAGGTGTTGAAGAGAGTGTGGAGAAAAAAAACTCTCATTCATTGCTGGTGGTAATGTAAACTGGTACATCCACTATATAAAAAAAAAAAAAACAGTATAGCGATTCCTTAAAAAATTAAGTCTAGAGGGACTTCCGGCAAGATGGAGGAATAGGTGGACGCACCCTACCTCCTCGCACAACCAAGATTAGAACAACAATAATTTACAGAGAGAATAACACTCAGAACTGATAGAGGATTTATCTGAATGGAAGTCGGACAGCCAAGAAGTTGAAGTAGACCCATACATCCAGACTGGTAGGAGACGACGAGCCGGGTGGGCGCGGGGCTGGCCCCGGTTGGCGGCTCGCGGAGGTCGGGGAAGATTTGGCACGAAATCGGCGTGACAGCCATTCGGGGCGCAAGAACGCAGCGGTGGTCCCTGAGTACACAAGCTGCGGCTGGCGGACCCAGTGAGGCAGCGATTGTGGACCAGGGCAGAGCTCGCAGCCCAGGATCCCAGAGAAGAGACTGAGATCCCAGGAGAACGGAACTACTGCCATTGTTCCCTCCTGTCCCCGCCCCCACATATAACATCACAATCTAGCAACTGGGGTGCTCAGCCCCGGTGAACACCTAAGGCTCCGCCCCCCCACCATAACAAGAGCAACCAGAACAGAAAAAAAAAAAAGGAGAGACAGGGAAAGACATAAGACATGTTTCCAACAGAACAGATCAGTCCCCCAGGACTCATCCTTTTGAGTGACTAAGAAATAGCCAATCTATCAGATGCACAGTTCAAAACACTGGTGATCAGAAAGCTCATGGAATTGGTTGATTTGGGGCGCAATTTAGATGAAAGGATGCAGGTTACCATAAAAGAGATGCAGGAAGATACGTGGAGGAGAGCCAATAGTGAAAGGAAGGAATCTGAGTCTCAAAACAATACAGTGGACCAGAAGGAAGATAGAATCAACCAAGCAGGAAAGCATGATGAAATGAGAATTCAAAAAATTGAGGAAAAGCTTAAGAGCATCCAGGACACCTTTAAACGTTCCAACATCCGAATTATAGGGGTACCAGAAGGGGAGGAGCAACAAGTGGAAAAGTTATTTGAACAAATAATAAAGGAGAACTTCCCCAATCTGGCAAAGGGAACAGTCTTCCAGAAATCCAAGAAGCTCAGAGAGCTCCAAAGAAGTTGGACCCAAGAAGAAACACACCAAGGCACAGCATAATTACATTAGCCAAAGTAAAAATGAAGGAGAGAATCCTAGAAGCAGCAAGAGATAAGGGGACAGTCACCTACAAAGGAGGTCCCATCAGACTGTCAGCTGATTTCTCAAAAGAGACCTTACAGGCAAGAAGGGGCTGGAAAGAAATATTCCAAGTCATGAAAGACGAGGACCTACATCCCAGATTGCTCTATCCAGCAAAGCTCTCATTTAGAATGGAAGGGCAGATAAAGTGCTTTTCAGATAAGGTCAACTTAAAGGAGTTCATCATCACCAAGCCCTTATTTTATGAAATGCGAAAGGGACTTATCTAAGAAAAGAAGATAAAGAAAATACATGTATAGTAAAAGGACAGCAAACTCACAATTATTAACAACCACACCTAAAGCAAAACCAAAAGAAACTAAGTAAACAACTAGAACAGGAACAGAACCACAGAAATGGAGGGCACATGGAGGGTTAGCAGCAGGGGGGGGATGGGAGGAGGAGAGGGGGGAAAAGGTATAGAGAATAAGTAGCATAGAATGTAGGTTGAAAATAGATAGGGGGAGGGCAAGAATAGTACGGGAAATGTAGAAGCTAAAGAACTCATAAGTATGACACATGGACATGAACTAAAGGGGGGGAATGTGGGTGGGAGAGGGGGTACAGGGTGGAGGGGAGAGAAGGGGGGAAATGGGACAACTGTAATAGCATAATCAATAAAATATATTTTTAAAAAAATTAAGACTAGAGTTACCATATGACCCAACAATCCCTCTTCTGGGTATCTACTTGAAAAACTCTGAAACATTTATTTGCAAAAATATATGAATCCCTATGTTCATTACAACATTATTCATGGTGGCCAAGACATGGAAACAACCAAAGTGTCCTTTGATAGAGGATTGAATAAATATGTGGTATACATGTACTATGGAATACTACTCAGCAAAATGCTGCCATTAGTGACAAATGAATGGACCTTGAGAATATTATACTAAGCAAAATAGTCAGTCAGAAAATGCTGAGAACCATAGGATTTCACTCATATGGGGGCTATAACACTGAAACCCATAGGCATAGACAAAAGTATGGTGGTTACCAGAGGGAAGGGGGTAGGAGGTGGTACAGGGCAAAGAGGGCAAAATATATGGTGATGGGAGATGATCTGATTTTGGGTGGTGGGTATACAATGCAATATACAGATTATGTATCATAGAAATGTACACTTGAACCCTATATGATTCTTTTAACCAATGTCACCCCAATGAATATAATAAAAAGACCAAATTACAATGGGGGGCTCATGTAATCCACACAAGGGACATTCCTAAAGCACCCAGCTCAGTTGATCAAGGAGACTGCACCACTGGGTCCCACAGGACACCCTACCAAAACTGGAAGACATAGCAGATCTGCCTAATGCATTGAAACAAACACAAAAAGGCAGCCAAAATGAAGAGACAAAGAAACATGCTCCAAATGAAAGAACAGGATAAATCTCCGGGGGGACTAAATGAAGAGAAGGCAAGAAATCTACCACATATAGAGTTCAAATCAATGGTTATAAGAATGCTCAAGAAAATAAAGATGGAGGCATAGGTAGATACACTTTGCCTCCTTGCACAATCAAAAAAAAAAAGAACAACAAATTTAAAAACAAAAACAAGCAGAACTGCCAGAAAATCAAACTGTATGGAAGTATGACAACCAAGGAGTTAAAGAAACATTCATTCAGATTAATAGGAGGGGGCGGAGATGGGCAGCTGGGGCCAGAGAGGACATGTGACAAGGTGGTGGCTGGTGGACTGGGCAGTACCACATTTGTGTGCAGATAAACTAGGAAGAACAACTGGGGAGTGAGACAGACTACACAACCCAGGGTTCCAGCACAGGAAACTAAAGACTCAAAACCTCCGAGTGTAAAAACCTGTGGGGGTTGTGGTGGCAAAAGAAACTCTCAGCCTCACAGGAGAGTTTGTTGGAGAGACCCACAGGGTTCTAGAATGTACACAATCCCATCACCCTGGAATCAGCACCAGAAGTGCTCAATTTACTTTCGGGTAGGAGAGGAAGTAACTGAAATCCCGCCAGAGCCAAGTAAGCAGCATTGCTCCCTCTTGGACCCATCCCCCACATATAGTGCCAAAACACAGCTACATGGGTTGCCCCGCCCTGGAATACCTAAGGCTCTGCCCCTTACAATGTAATGGGTGGGATGAGACAAAGAAATATGTTTTAAATTAATGAACAGATCAAAACTCCAGAAACAGAACTAGGGGATGAAGAGATAGCCAACTTATCAGATACAGAATTCAAAACACTGGTAATCAAGATGCTCACAGAAATTGTTGAGTATGGTCACAAAATAGAGGATAAAGGGAATGCTATGAAAAGTGAAATAAAGGAAAATTTACAGGGAGCCAACAGTGAATGGAAGAAAACAGGACTCAAATCAATGATTTGGAGCAGAAGGAAGAAAGATACATTCAACCAGAACAGAATGAAGAAACAAGAATTCAAAAAAAATGAGGAGAGGCTTAGGAACATCTGGGACAACTTTAAATGTTCCAACTTCTGAATTATAGGGGTGCCAGAAGGAGAAGAGAAAAAGTAAGTAACTGAAAACTTATTTGAACAAATAATGAAGGAGAACTTCCCCAATCTGGTGAAGGAAATAGACTTCCAGGAAGTCCAGGAAGCTCAGTCCCAAAGAAGTTGGACCCAAGGAAGCACACCAAGGCACATCATCATTAAGTTACCCAAGATTAAAAATAAAGAGAGAATCTTAAAAGCAGCAAGAGGAAAGGAGACAGCTACCTATAAAGGAGTTCCCATCAAACTATCAGCTGATTTCTCAAAAGAAACCTTGCAGGCAAGAAGGGGCTGGAAAGAAGGATTTGAAATCATGAAAGGCAAGGACCTACATCCAAGATTACTCTATCCAGCAAAGCTTTCATTTAGAATGGAAGAGCAGATAAAGTGCTTTCCAGATAAGGTCAAGTTAAAAGAGTTCATCATCAACAAGCCCTTATTATATGAAATGTTAAAGGGACTTATCTAAGAAAAAGAAGATAAAAAATATGAACAGTGAAATGACAAAAACTCACAACTATCAGCAAATGAACCTAAAAGAAAAGAAAAACAATGAAAACAAAAACTAAGCAAACAACCAGAATAGGAACAGAATCAGAGAAATGGACATCACATGGAGAGATTTCAGTGGGGAGGGGGAAGGGAGGAATGGGGGAAAAGGTACAGGGAAGAAGAACCACAATTGGTAGGCATAAAATAGATGGGGAGCCCTGGCTGGTGTAGCTCAGTGGATTGGGTGCAGGCTGCGAACCAAAGTGTTGCCAGTTTGATTCCCAATCAGGACACATGCCTGGGTTGTGGGCCAGGTCCCCAGCAGGGGGCATGCAAGAGGCAACCACACATTGATATTTCTCTCCCTCTCTTTCTCCTTCCCTTCTCTCTCTAAAAATAAATAAGTAAAATCTTTTTAAAAAATAGACGGGAAGAGGTCAAAATGGTATAGGAAACACAGAACTCAAAGAACTTATATGCACAACTCATGGACATGAACTAAATGGGGGAAATGCTAGAGGGTTGGGGGTGCCGGGGGCTAAAGAGGGAAAATTGGGAAAACTGTAATAGCATAATCAATAAAATATACTTTAAAAAAGAAGAAAAGAGGAACATAGTTATAAAGAGTAAAATAGCAATAAATACATACCTATTAAGAGTCACTTTAAATGTAAATGGCTTAAATGCTCAAATCAAAATACAGGGTAGCTGAATGAATAAGAAAACAAGACCAACTTTCTTTTAATTACTAGTTTCATATCACTGTGGTCAGAAAAGATGCATGATATTTCAATCTCCTTAAATTTATTGAGACTTGTACTGTGTTCCAACATCTTTGAAAGTGTTACTTGTGCATTTGAGAAGAATGCATATTCTGTTGCTTTTGAATGAAATGTTCTGCATATATTTATCAAGTCTATGTGCTCTAATGTGTCATTTAAAGGGAATGTCTCCTTGTTGACCTGTCTGGGGGATTATCCATTGGTGTAAGTCGGGTGTAAAAGTCTCCTACTATTATTGTGTAACTTTCATATTACCCCCCTATGGTCTGTTAATAATTGTTTTATATAAGAACAGGAACAGAATCACAGAAGTGGAGATCACATGAAGGGTTATCAGTGTGGAGAGGCAGGGGAGAATGGGGGGAAAGGTACAGGGAATAAGAAGTATAAACAGTAGGTACAAAATAGACAGGCAGAGGTTAAGAATAGTACAGGAAATGGAGAAGCCAAAGAACTTATATGTACAAACCCATGGACATGAAGTAAGGTGGGGGAATGCTGGAGCGAGGGGTGTTCAGGGAGGAGGGGAATAAAGGGAAGAAAAAATGGGACAACTGTAATAGCATAATCAATAAAATATGTTTTTTAAAAGTAATTGCTTTATATATTTTGATGCTCCTAAATTGTGTGCCTATTGTGTCTTCTCGATGGATTGTCTCCTTCATCATTATATAATGGCTACCTTTGTCTCTTATTACATTTTTGGGATTGAAAGCTATTTTGTCTTATATAAGTGTGGCTACACCCACTTTGTTTTTGCTGACATTTGGGGTATCACCTTCCTGCCCTTCACTTTGAGCCTATGTTTGTCTTGTTTGTCTTTCTTTGGAGCTCAGAGGAGTCTCCAGAAAGCATATACTTGGGGCTTGTTTTTGATCATCCAGCTACTCTGTGCCTTTTTTAAAAGATTTTATTTATTTTTAGTGAGAGGGGAAGGGAGGGAGAAAGAGGGAAACATCAATGTGTGGCTGCCTCTCACTCACCCTACTGCCTACTGGGGACCTGGCCCAAGACCCAAGCATGTGCCCTGACTGGGATTTGAACCAGTGACCCTTTGCTTTGCAGTCTGGCATTCAATCCACTGAGCCAAGCCAGCCAGGGCTACTCTGTGCCTTTTTCTTGGTGAGTTCATCCTATTTATATTTAGGGTAATAATTGATATATGAGGACTTATTACTGCCATTTATCTTTTGTTTTCTGACTGTTCTATATTTACATTTTTTCTTTACCCTTGTGTTTCTGTCTTCAATTTTAGTTTGCTATGATTTTTTTCTCCATTTTTCCTTTTTTATAATGCTTCATAGCTTTGCTCTAATTTTTTTTTATCCTCACATGAGGACCTTTTTTTTGAGAGAGAGAGAGGGAGAAACATTAATGAAAGAATCTGATTGGTTGCTTCCCGTCCCCACTTAGACAGGATGTCAAACCCGCAACCTTTCTGCTCTGGGATGATGCTCCAACCAAGCCATACAGGCCAGGGCTCTGCTCTAAATGTTTGTTTTGTGGTTACCATGAGGTTTATATAAAATGACTCATGGATAAAATAGTTATTTTTCTTCTGATAGTATATTATCTTCTTTTACCTATACACTTGTCCTTTCCTTCCTTCCCTTTTAAGTTTTCACTTTCATAAATTATCCCTTTTTATATTCGGTGTTCATTACCAAATTGAGGTAGCTATAATTGTTTTTCATGCTTTTTCTTTCTTACCTTTATGCTACAATTAAATATTTAACACCCTATTCTGTAACAGATCACAATTTTCTGAATCTATCACCTTACTCAAAGTTTTTGTGCTCTTTTGCCTTCTTATTTCTGGTTAGAAAAGCTCCTTTCAACATTTTGCGTATGGCAGGTTTTGTTGTGGTGACTGCCTCAACTTTTGTTTGTCTGGAAGGCCTTTATTTCTCCTCCATAACTGAAGTATAACTTTGCTAGGTAGATTAGTTTTGGCTGGCAGTTTTTCTCTTTCAATATTTTGAATATGCCATTCCACTCTGTCCTAGTTTGTAGAGTTTCTGCTGAGAATTCTGATGATAGCCTGCTTTGGGGTTTCCTTTGTATGTTACTGTCTTTTCTCCCCCTTGGTTGACTTTAGAATTTGTTCTTATTTTTTAAAATTATATTTTATTGTTGATGCTATTACAGTTGTCCTGACTTTTCCCCCTTTGCCTCCCTCCACCCAGCATTCCCTACTCTCTCAGGCAATCACCACACCATTGTTCATGTCCATGGATCATGGGTATAAGTTCTTTGGCTGCTCTGTTTCCAATACTGTACTTTACATCCAGATGGCTATTCTGTAACTACCTATTTGTACTTCTCAATGCACTCACCTCTTCACCCATTCTCCCTCTCCTCTCTCCCATCTGGCAACCATCTAGTAACTACTTTTCTCTTGCTGCTTTTAAGATTCTTTCTTTATCCTTAACCTTTGGCCTTTTAATTATGATGTGTCTTAGAGTGGGCCTCTTTTCATCCGTCTTACTTTAAGACTCTCTGTGCCTCCTGAACTCACATGTCTATTTCCTCCACCAAATTAGGGAAGATTTCTTTCACTTTTTTTTTTTCCAGATAGATTTCCAGTTTCTTGCTCTTTCTCTTCCCCTTCTGGCACCCTTATGATGAGAATGTTGGACCACTTGAAGTTGTCCCAGAGGCTGTTTATGCTACCCTCATTTTTTAAATTCTTTTTTCTTCTTGTTCTGTGTGGTTGTTTTCTGCTTCCTTATATTCCAAATCATTGACCTGATTCCCAGGTTTATCCACTCTCCTGTTGTTTCCATGCAAATTGTTCTTTATTTCAATTAGTGCATCCTTTCTTTCTGGCTGGGTCTTTTTTATGCTGCTGAGGCCCTCACTAAGTTTCTTAAGCATTCTTATAACCAGGGTTTTGAACTCTGCGTCTGATAAATTTATCACCTCCATTTTGTTTAGCTCTTTTTCTAGAGTTTTGATCTGTTCTTTCATTTAGGCTGTTTATTTGCCTCCTCATTTTGGCAGCCTCTCTGTGTTTATTTCTATGTATTAGGTAGACCTGCTTTGACTCCCTGTCTTGGTAGTATGGCCTAATGTAGTAGGTGTCCTGTAGGATCCAGTGGCACAGACCCCCCTATCACTCAAGCTGGGTACTCAGGATGTGCCCTCGTGTGGGCTGAGTACACCCTCCTCTTGTGGTTGACACTTGATTGCTGTTGGCAGGTCAATAGGAGGGATTTAGCCAGGCCAGTCAACTGCAAGGACTGGCTGTGACCACTGACCACCAATCTCCACTGTCCATGGAGGATCAGCTGTGCAGGGGCAGGGTGGGTGCTCCAACATGTGCTATAGTTGTCCACTGGGTGCACTGGCCCTGGGATTTCATGGGTAGTACAGGCCAAGGTCCCCATCTGTGTTTTGCCCAGGGTACCCTGCCTGAACTATAAAGCAATCTAATATGGCTGCTACTTATGCTGGGCTTGGAGAGTCCCAGGTGAAGCCAAGCTGTGAATCTAACCTGGCTACCAATAGGGCTCACTGAAGTCTGAGTTGCTTGTTTGATAGGATTTAGGAGCTAAGACCAGACATTCTTATGGAAAAGCACCTTGGGTGGGCCTGTAAGTTGGGTGGTGCAGAGCTTCTGGGGATCTCTAAGGCAGGTCAGACAGTGTTACCAAGGTTGATGGAGTCTCAGATATGGCACCAGCTTGCCAGTTCTGTGGGAGATGGGTATAGCAAAAGGACAATGGCCTCTACTGACCTTGATGCCAGACATTTCAGTTTCTCCTTGTATACCACAGGAGTACCTTTCAAGCTGCTACTGGGTACTGGAGCTCAGAGGGTGTGAGTCTGAGTAGGTGAGTCTGTGTGAGGGTTCTTTAAGAGGAACTGCTTGGGACTCCAGAAAGTTTTTCCCATTGATTCACTCCCCACTAGGTTTTGCAGCCAGAAGTTGTGGGCTCTTATCTTCCTAGAACTGGACTTCCAGTCTGGTAATCCTCACTCCCAAGATATCCCTCCTGAATTTTTATCCATGTGGGTGTGGGACCAGCCCATTCCATTTCCTTACCCCTCCTGCCAGTCTGGATGGATGTGGTCTTTTTAATTCCATAGTTGTCAGACTTCCATTCAACTCAATTTTGTGGTTGACAGATTTCCAGTCAGCTTGATATCTGACATTCCTGAGTGATGGTTTTTCTATTTTTTGTTGTAATTTTGATGTACTTGTGCAAAAAGGCTGCCTACCTAGAATTCTTTCTTTATAGTTGGCTTTTTCACTGTTTTAACTGATGCAGACTCCTGCCAGCAGGGTCTATGTGTTGTGGATGCAACAAACAAATTCGCATGGACTGCAGAAGTCCCGTGGAGAAAAAGGGACAGCATGGGCAGTCTCTAAGAGAGAGAGTGCCTTGATGCTTGCCTGAACAATCTTTTATTGCTTTCCAGTAGCATTACATCAAAGAAGGTTCTCATTCACTCATTATACTTAGGTTTACTATAAGTGATTACTTCTTACAGATAACAAAGGAAAAATGTTGCAAATGCAAGAGAATGATAAAAGTGATTGATCTGGTTACATTCCATCCTTGGGAAGGCTTAGCACAGACTTTAGGGAGTGCTTCAGAGATATACATTACATATCTGCAGGCTTAATTCGGGGTGAGGGAGTTTTAGCAAAAGCAAGTCTTAAAGCAGCTTAAGTACAATGCTGGCCTGGTTCCCCATGGGAAAGCCCGTTGCACACTTGGGTCCTGTGTACTGCCTTGCACCCACCAGTTTTCCAGTTTGGGGCTGGGCTACATTCACCACTGCCATGCTGACCGGTTCCCTATAATGTCCTTGAGGTGTTTTTTGTTGAGATAATTAGGTGTTCTGTTAGCTACTTGTACTTATATGTCCAGCTCCTTCCTTAGTTTTGGGAAGTTCTTATCTATTATTTCTTTAAGTAGGCTCCCTGTTTCCTTCTCCTCCTCTCCCTTTGGGATACCTGATATCCTTATGCTGCCCTTTCTAATGCAACTAGCTAGTTCTCATAGAGTTCTTTCATTTTTTTAGCTGTTTATATTGGTTTAATCTAAGTCAAATGTAGTTTACAAAGGGAGAAGGACTTCAGTCTGGTGCTTATATGTGTCTCTCTGTCTGTCAGTTGGCCTGGGGGCAGGATCTAAGGAGCTTTGCCCTGCCACCCACCTCACATACACCTACCTGCCCCATCCTGGGAACAGAACCTGGAATAGGTATGATCCCCAATTTTGGTGGGAGCCAGCAGACAGGGCCTGGGCCTCAGCCTCTACTCTGGCTCCAGAGGCCTGTGTGTGTGTGTGTGTGTGTGTGTGTGTGTGTGTGTGTGTGTGTGTGAATGTGCATGTATGTACACAGGGAACCTGTGTGCAAATATGTCCAAGGGATAGGGTTACATCACAGAGGCAGGTGGGGCTGCTTGAGACAAGACCTTCCAGGGTGGCTCTCTCACAAGCATATTCCCCACAGGTCCCCAGGCTCTGTGATAGTGTTACACTGAGGGCAGAGCTCCTGGGCACCCAGGGTCCACAGGCAGCACTTCTCACAGTGCACCCACCACACTGGATGGATGTTAGGGGCATTGGGTATGATTCCAAGCAGATGAGGCATTTGAAACAGTCCCCACAGGAGGGCTGCCATTCAAGGTCCCTGACCAGAACCTTTGGGGCCCTGATTGTGGTTACTTTCTCAGTGTCATTATTCTCACAGGTGTTCTGCATGGCCTCCTGCTTGCTGCTCTCTCTGTTGCTGGTAGGGGCATCTCATCCCTGGCCTATTTAGAGAACTTGGGTGTGATCCATGCACTGGGAGGGCTGCCACTTAGGGCTGTGCCCGGAATGCCTCTCTCTCAACTTTACCCGACTTCGGGCTCCTCGTGGTGCAGGCAGTGCAGCTTCTGGGGACTGTGGCTCCCCATACTCCAGAATGTTGCCTCATCCATATCCGAGTAGGCATCCCTGTCCTGGTTCTCTTTTCCGCTGCACAGAATGGAGCCAGTGCCTCGGAAACCACCTTTCCAGGGGACCAGTGGCCCACCCCACTCAAACCCCTCCAAGCGCTTGCTGTGCTCATGCTAGACATCCCCAGCCTTACCCTCGGCCATGCAGGACCGCCCCTCCTAGGAAGGCAATGCTCCACAAGCCTGCTGGTCTCCTGCCCCGATTCTGTCCCGAGGTTGCCTAAGGGGTATGCCCTCCCTTCATCTTGCTTCCTCAGTTTCTTTTCCTTGTCCAAGCCTGCAGTCAGCTCTGCGGGCTGGCACACCTGCAGGGAGTTCTGTGGGAAGATCTTCCTCCCTCCCGCAGGGCCCCTGCTCCACCGGCCAGTGGCTCCGGCCGGCCCTCGGCATGGCTGCGGGGGACTGCTCCAAAGGGCCTGGTCTCTGATGGTGCAGTCCCAGCCACAGCTCCCAGCAATCCGGCGCTCCAGCTGCGAGGGCTGCGATACAGGCGGGTTCCCTGGCTTCCCAGCGGGGGCCTCTTCCATTAAAAAAAAAAAAAATCCTGTCCCCTCTTCTCTTCCACCTGAGCCATTTCTGTTTCTATCTTCAAGCTTGAGAATTCGCTCTTCTACTGGGTCTGCTCTGTTCCCACTGCTTTATGAGTTTTTCATCTCGTTTACTAAGTTTGTCAACTGTGAATTTGCTTGTTTGGTTTGTTGGTCGGTTGGTTGGCTTTAGAGTTTAAATCTCTTTAGTAAATACTCCTATTCATTGATTTTATTTCTGAGCTCACTGAACTACCTTTCTCGATTTTCTTGCATCTCTTTGAGATACTTCATGGCAGCTGTTTTTAATTCTCTATTGTTTACATCACAACCTTTCGTGACTTTGAACATTGCCATTCCTTTTGGTGGCCCTGTGGTTATTCTCGGTGCTTGGTGGCTTGTTCCTCTGTCAGCACATTTGAAGCAGCTAACACTTCTTAGATCCAGTTCTGCTGAATTTTAACAATTCAGCCAGTTGGTCATCAGAGGCTTTTCTTCTGCTTTCCAGTAGATGGCAGTGCAGCACAAAGGTTGGGTTTTCGCTGACTCTCCCAAGTGAGAGGCATCACTTCTCACCCCCCTCTACAGGGGGTGTCCCTGGTGCAGTCTTTGCCACCGCTGGTGCCTCTGGGGTCACTAATGCCTTGTTACTGCCAATGCCACTGTGGTTATGGATTTCACTGAGGTCACAGTTAGCATCACTGGGCTCACAGCGCAGCTGCAGGGATTGTCCGGCTCTCAGTGCCAATGGCATGGTGGTGGGTGGGGAAGCAATACCCAGCTCTTGCTACCTCTGCTGCCGAGTTTCCCATTTCCCGTGGCCTCTGGCACCAGGGCAGCTGGGAAGCCTGAGCCCCCGTGCATGGCCCCCTGCCGCTGCCCAGCTGCCGCTGCCCAGCACTGCCATGGCTGTGGGGGAGGGGGGTGTCCGAATAGTGGGCACCAAAGTTCTGCTGCCTTTCTCCTTCACTGGGTAGGAGTTGGAGGCAATCAAAGGCCTCACCATGCAACTGCCAGGACGACCCCTGGGGCTGAGGGTGAATCCTTGCCACCACCCCTGGGGGTCTAATCACCCGCCCTCAGGCGTACAGAGTGTGGATCCATCAGTGGCACTCAGGCGTCAGAGTGGGCTGAGCAGAGGAATCTTTGTCAAGTTGTAGAGGAGAGACACAGGAGCACTGCCCTCCTCCCGGATGCTGCCAACTCGCACTTGAGTGTGGATGTCTTTAATGACAAGGAACTGTACACTGAAAAAAATAGGAAAAAATGGGAAATTTTACGTTATGTATATTTAACCACAACAAATATAAATAATATCATTGTTTAACCGAAAATATTTAAGGGTACTGGGTGAATTAAAACTTGTAATCCATCTCTGGGTCACGGATAAGTGGTATGGGGTTGAGGTAGGAGGAGCCGTTGTTCTTCCAGCTTAGTCGCACACTGTCCATCTGCCCTGTAGTCCCTACAGAGGCCTAACGAGAAATATGTGCTACCGCATCAGCTCCCCCTCAACTGGCTAAGAGCAAATCAACAGCTCTACAGTTGATGCGTGGCTGATTTAGTTAACGCATTTAGATTAGTTTGTTGGGCCTTTGGAACAAAGGTATCATCATTTATGACTTTTTTCCCCTTTTTGTTGAATTTATTGGGGTGATACTGGTTAACAAAACTGTAGAGGTTTCAGGTGCACAATTCTACTACACATCATCTGCACACTGTGTTGTGTGTTCACCAGCCCAACATTTACGACTTTGTGAAGGTTAGAGACAACTTTGGACTACCTTTTCTAGTTGTTTTATTCTCCTTGTGGGAATCATTTTCTGTGGGGTATGCATTAAAAGGGAATAAATTACCCCTTCTGGAAAATTTTAAGAATAATTTGTGTTTCTTTTATTTTAGAAGTTTCTGTATATGTTTTTTGGATATGTGATTGACAGGAGGGGTAGCAGTTTTAAATGTCTAGATACCTCTAACAATTACTCAAAATACACAGAAGTTGGAGTGTGATAGACAAGTATAATTCTGATGTCCATATAAGAAGTAATATCCTAGTGGAGTCTAGAATATAGAGAGAGTATAAATACAGGGCTGGGCACAGTAGATTTACAGTTGTCCATATAGAAAAAGATGTTGGTTAAATTAACAGCCATCATTACCTAAAAGATAAATCATAAGTAAGAATATAAAATAACAACAACAATAATAAGACAAATAATACAAATAACTAAAATGGTAATTAATAATTCTTGTGTTATTTAATAATACAAGAATAAACCCTGTGTTTTGCATGCTCACGACCATAAACGTACTTCTGCCCACCTCTGTGCAGTATTATGATAGGAGTGAGTCAGCTGGACGTGCGTTTTTATATTGAGGCCTCACTGATACTAATGTGGCATTTCAGATTGTCCTTTGACTTAGTGACCCTGAGGTTTTTTCCTCCCGCAATCTGATTTGGAATGATAAATGGTCTCAGTCCTGCAAGTCCTGGATATTCTTTTCTTTCCTTCTTTTCATTTTTTCTTCTCATCTTTTCTCTGTAACAGCTACTCTGTTGTAAATCCCATCTAATCTTTCTTTTTAAAATATCTTCTATCTCTCACCTGATCTTCTATATTCTTGAGCATACAGAGCATATTTGTGATAGCTGTTTCTATGTCTTTATCTATGAATTCCATCATCTCTCTGTCACATATGGACCTGATTCTACTGATATATTTTTTCCTGGTTATAGGCAATATTTTTCTGCTCCTTTTCATACCTATTAGTATTTTGAAAAAATACTGGTAAAATATATATAAACTAAAATTCACCATTGTAACCATTTTATGAGTGTGTGGTGTTTAGTGGCCTTAAGTCCATTTACATTATTGTGCAACTATCACTACGATCCATCTCCAAACTTTTTTCATCTGACAAAACTGAAACTCTGTTCCCATTTAATGCTAACTCTCCATTTCTGCCCCCAAACCACCCAGCCCCTGGCAGCCACCACCCTACTTCCTATTTCTATGAATCTGACTACTTTGGGCACCTTGCATGAATGGAATCATACAGTATATGTTCTTTTGTGACTGGCCAGTATGTCACTGGGTGTAATGTCTTCATGGTTTATTCATGTTGTACGTGTGACAAGATTTCCTTCCTTTTCAAGTCATGCCTATTGACTTTTAATTGGCTACTAGACATTGTGACTTTTACATTGTTGGGTCCAAGATGTTGAATTCCTGTAAAGAGTGTGAGATTTTCTGCTAACAAACAGCTTAACAGGATCAAATTAATCTCTAATAGTTTAGCTGTGTTCCAGAATGAAGTGCAGCACTTTTTCAAGAAAGGCAATATCTAGTCCCATGTGCTACAGGGTCTCTCCATGCTGGATCTACTCCCAGCCCCAAGTGAGCACCAGTATTGATCAGTCTGAAAGTTCCTCCTTTGGGTCACTTATTTGCATGTCCCACATGCCATGAAAGCTATCTTTCAAGGGCATAAGACCCAGAACTGTAAGTGTACCATCAGTCCAGCTATGAACAATCATTAACCAACATCCATATTGTGCTTGGGACAGGTGATCTTCTAACCCCTGCTACTCTCTTACAAGACCCTGATCAAATGGACAGTCACAACCGCAATGGCAATAGAGGAAGGCATTAGATGCTGATGTGATTTATCTGACCTTTCTGTTCAAAATTCAGATTTGAGTCCTGTCCGGTGTCTCTCAGTTGGTTGGGTGTTACCCCACAAAGTGAAAGGTTGCTGGTTCGATTCCCCATAAGGGCACATGCCTGAGTTGCATGTTTGGTCCCCCATTAGAGGCATGCGAGAGGCAGCCAATTGATGTTTCTCTCTCGCATCAATGTTTCTCTCCCTGTCTTTCTCACTCTCTTCCCCTCTCTCTAAAAACAAATAAATAAAATTATTTTATTAAATTTAGATTAGATCCTGGTTTCTACTGAATTATATACAGAAAAAAAAAGTGGCCAAGTTAAGACTTTCTCTGTTGTGGTGGCTGCTTGTGAAATATCAGAAGCTTAGGTTTTGCCTGGAATTAGTACAAGCAAAATTAATTACTAGCAGTTACTAGACTATAAGGAACACGCTTCTCAGTTCAAGTCTTAAAGCGAATGTACATACTGATAGTAAGTAGCTGTTTAGAATCTGCCAAGAATCCTGGCTGGTGTAGCTCAGTGGAATGAGTGCCAGCCTGGGAACCAAATGGTCCCAGTTTCAATTCCCAGTGAGGACACATGCCTGGGTTTCAAGACAGGTCCCCAGTGTGGGGCACATGAGAGGCAACCACACATTGATGTTTCTCGCCCTCTCTTTCTCCTTCCCTTCCCCTTTCTCTAAAAATAGATCTTTAAAAAGTCATGCAAAAAGGCAAATTTGGAAAAACTGAGGATTATTGACATTGATGGGAACTAAAATATCTCACCAAAAATTGATTTATTGAATTGCTGATACTCATACATCAGCAACTCATGGCAGCATTCATATGGGGCCAGATGACAGTTTCCAGAGTTGATTTTGCTGGCAGAGCAGCAGCAGCCCATGTTAAAACATGGTGAACTTAGATGTCACAAGGAACTTCTGTTCATTTTCAAAAATATGCTTCACAGACCTGGCTGATGTAGCTCAGTGGATTGAGCCTGGGCCTTCGAACCAAAGGGTTGCCTGTTCGATTCCATCAGGGCACAAGCCTGGGTTGTGGGCCAGGTCCGCAGCAGCGGGTGTATGAGAGGCAACCACACATTGATGTTTCTCTCCCTCTTTTTCTCTCTCCCTTTTGATTTTAAAGGCACTAGACTCATACTATGCCTAACAAACACGGGATGTTATCCCAAATGTATAAGAGGTGTGTGGTTTGTCAGTAGAATTCGTTCCAAGCCACAGCCTGGGTAAGTGCAGGTGGTTTCTTCAACTAGCTTTGCCATGCACCCAGTGGCAGCTGGACACCATAGCAGCTTTGTCTCATCATGGTTGGCAGCATGTCCAGATGGCCTGAAGTCCACTGTTACTCAGGATTTATGCAGACCATACTACCCCATGCCCTGTCCCCTCAGCCCTCTGGGCAAGCTGAGCAATGACTCTAAGAACATTTTATGCATCAGTCTACCAGGTAAAAATGGTCTACAGCTATAGCAGGAGCCTTGTTAGGTATTAGCCAAAGTGTGGTATTGCTCCCTTTGAACTTAGGGGCTGTGTTTGTAGGGCTAGGAATTTGAGTCTGAGACTGTAACCTGGGCCCAATTTAGCTGAATCTTGTCATAACCATGTTCACTACTTAAAAGGGCATCTTGAAACCCTGAGACATAAAGTCATAAGGACCTGGAAGAACCCACTAAAGGAGGCCTGCCACCCTGCCTGCCAGGAGATTTCACATGCATGCAGGTGTTCTGGAGGAAAGATGGCTATCACCACATGGGGGCTACCAAAGTGAAAGAAAACCCAGCTGGATGCATGCATCTCAGGAGCAATGGATCAAGGTTCCCACAAGGACTTGCAACGTAAGTGTTCTTGCAACTGATATTGGTACTGAGCTCAAATGAAAAGAGCTTTTGTAGTAAAATTACTACTGTAAATATTAGGGTGGTCAGTGACACGGGCTGGGAAAGAATTCACAAAGAGAAGAAAGTGCAGAGTAAAGTTTTACTCATTCTCCAAGAAAGGAGAAGGGCATGGTGTGGAGGGATACACCAGCACTAAGGGGTGGAGGCTTTAAGCTTTTATTGGATTGTAATAGGATTATAAAAGGGTCAGGGTGGAGGTGTTGCTCTTGTGTGGCCCCTGGGCTGTTGGTATTATAACAAGAGGCTGCAGTTTGCTCCAAAGTTATCTTGTGCCTGTGGTTGTAGGGAGTGGTTGGTCATGATTGTTCTTGCTTTCCAGTCATTTCCAGTCCTGGTGACATAAGCTCAATGAGTAAAACAGCAGTCACATTTAACAAGGTCATAGGCCTGCTTGGTAAATGGTGCCACAATAGCAAATGAGGCTGGCTGTGTTCTTTCAATAAACAGCCTCGATTTTCCTATTCACAGTAGTGAGTATGGGTTCTGAGATCTGATGGGATCACTGGGGAGGAGAAGGGAAAGGCGGTAGGCGGTGTTTGCCTGAAGCAGTGGTAAACAGTATAGGACAGGATTGGCTGAGGAGCTGAATGCCTCCAGAACACAAGGAATTATGAGCAAGATGATTTGAAATAAAAGAAGGGCTCTCTCTCTTCTCCGGAGAGGATGCCTGGATAATCGCACTGCAGCTGCCTACATTTCCCAAAGGACGGTATTTTCTGTGAGAAGGAACTCCAGGCACAGCCTAGGATCAGGCTGGCCTGGCAGAGGGTGGCAGGTTTATTCTTTGGGTGTTCTAGAGGGAATGGACTTTGAGGCAGAAGCCAGTCATTCTTCCAGAATGGAAGAATGTTATATCTTACGTTGTTTTAGCTTATAAACTAACCCTATAGAAACAAGATAACTCAAAACAGGGAAAAGCTAGGAGAACTCAGGTGTTAGAGTTTAGCCTTAATTGATAGGTTTAAGTAATTAACTACCTTAGAAGAGCTTGAATTAGGGGCCTTGCCTGGTAATAAGAGATTATCAGGGAGTAACATTTTTGACCCACCAATATAGCAGGGCAAACTTCTGTTTACTAAACATCTGTTCTGGTTGTCCTGCAATGACCTTTTAAAGCCTCTAAGGTACATGACCTCACTCCTAGCTCAGAATGTCTTAGACACACCAACCCTTCCTTTCTAAATCTGGACCTCTCCTGCATGTGGGGCCCCAGAATCACTCATATAGGGAGTTCCCATACATATGTATTAAATGTGGTTATTTTCTCTTGCTAATCTATTTCATGTATTATTATATTACTGAACCAAAAAGTGGGGACTCAGCTGCCCACTGCCAATAGGCAAATTCCAGAAGGAGAGGTTGGTGAGAAAGGAAAGAGGTCTTTATTCAAATGCTGCACAATCTGGGAGAATGGTAGACTCTTGTCTCAAAAGCCCACCCCCTCCAGAAACCCAGAGGAAAGTCCACCTACCCATAATCAGACCAAAACCAAAGGCAGTGTCCAGAGTTCCTTCTTCCATTTAAAATATTGTCCTTTGGGAGACTCAGACAGCTGCTACACGACCATCCAGGTGGCTTACCTTGTTCCCAGTTGCTGTCTAGCTTCAGGTTCCTTCTTCAGAAGGAGCTGGCACCACCATTTCCCCATGGCATTTAGTACCAGAAGGTCCTGCAAACACTGGCCACTGCATTCATAAGGTGGGCAAGAGAGCATCCCTTCCTTCCCCTGGGTTTATATTAGTTTCCCATGTGGACTGGGCCAGGTGCTTTTCTTAGCCCAAATTTCCGTGGGCTCTGGGAGGGTCCAGCCCCCAACAAATCCCCTCTTTTCCCCAGACTAAACTGACAGGTTTTTTCAATACAGTAATTCCCCCTGCCACCATCTTTACCTCTATGGTGCATGTGCCTGCCCTGGCCCCACCCCTAATCAGGTACCAGAAGGGCGTAGGAGGGCTTTTCCCCTACCCAGTTATTTTTGCTAGACTCGTGTGTGCTCAGTGCGATGTTTCCTCCTGTCTCCAAGAGCGGGATGTGCTGCTCCCAGGAATATTCCCAAGGCTATAGCTTGTTTACCCAGGTAATGCAGTCTCACCAGCTGCCTCTGGTGGTTCAAAATCTCCTCCTGCAGCCCTTCCTCCCCCTGCCCCACCTGTGTCTGACCAGGCTATTGGTATCAACTAGACCAATTAGAAGAACCTTGAGGTAAGAGGAAAGTTTGTTCCTGCCCCACAGGGGCAAGGTTTGGGGAAAGGGCACTCAAACTGTCTTCTCACATCTCCTTGTGTTTACTACCCGGAAGCTCTCCAAACCCTGTCCTCTTGGGGTCTTATGGAGGATTAATTACTTAGGCATGGTTGATTAAATCATTCACATTGGGAATAGATTCAACCTCTAGACCCTCTCCACCACCAGGAGGTCTGTAGTAGGAATGAAAGTTCCAACCCTCTAATCACATGTTTGGTTCTCCTGTAAACCAACCCTCATTCTTGGGTGCTTCCAGAAGTTGCTTCATTAACACAACAAAAGACACCTTTAGGAAATTCCAAGGGTTTAGGAGCTGTGAGTTCCAAAAGACACCTCACTTAGGAAATTCCAAGGGTTTAGGAGCTGTGAGCCAGAAACTGTGGATGAAGACCAAATAAATATAAGAAATATATTTTGATCATCTGAATAACCAAATATATATTTCTTATGAATCACAATGTTGCACAGACATGAACAGGGAAGCCAAAAAGCCAGGGCCTGGCTGAGGAGTGTTCAGAAGCTCCAGAGTAGAATTTGGTCAAAAAGAAAATCTTTGTCAATACTCAAACCCAAAATTTTACATAAAACCTCTTGGAGTAATAGTCTTTATAAGCAAAATTGTGTCTCCTGGATACCTCCCTTCACAGAATCTGTTTATTAAGGGGCCTGTTTGGGGCCATCCAAGGACAAAAAGAGACTTGTTAAACATAATTCTTAGGGTAATTGAATAGGCAAGGTCTAGTTAATGTTTTTTGATATTGTCACAGGTGGGCACAGGTAACCAGGTTCTTAGTGATCAAGACAAAGAACTGAACCGAACACCTGGAGTTTATAGCAGAGAACATGGGAGCAGGCCAACTCCAAGCAGAGATTGACCTCATAGGCTGAAGGGACTTTATTCTTATAAGGCGGATCCTTCCTGGCTGGTTTTGGTGGGCTTTACTGTGCATGTATAAGTAGTTGTATAACTTTAAAGCTACTGTGCATGTGGTCTCCCATGATCCTCCCCGACTGGCCACCGGGGAAGAGTGTCCCACAATGCTACCGAATTGACCCCCGTTTCTCCTGGGGTCCCCCTGTACTAGGTTCACCTTTCCCTAAGCCAGAGAATTATAACTCTCCATGTTATAGATTGGTGGAAAAAAAAAAGGAATTATTTATTCAAGTTATACAACCTAAGAGTAATGACTTAATGTCTTTATCAAAATCCCAAAGTCCCTTAAAACACCCACAAACACACACAGTCCTTCCTTCCCCCTTTGCCCAGTCTGGGGTACCGTATCTCAGGAAAAGAAATAGAAGTCCGTGGCTCAGGCAGCTCCCGGTTCTTCCCAGTAATCCGTGCTCAGCTGGCAGGACTTCCTTGGTTCCCAGCACCATCAGCTATGCTGCCGGGATCTCCAGCTAAAGCCGCGTGGTGGTTCTTGGCTGAAGCTGTGTGGTGATTCTTTGCTAAAGCTGCGTGGTGGTTCTCTGCTAAAGCCACGTGGTGATTCTTCTCATGGCTGCGGTGGGGGTGGGGGTCCCCCTGTGTCAAAAGTGCATGGTCCTCCTTACATGGCTGCAGCTGCGTGCTTCTCTCTGAACAATGGCTGCGGGAGTCTCCACTCAGCCAAAACCACATGGTTTTCCCTCGCAGGGCTGCTGTGTCTCGGTTTAAATCCCCAAGACAATCTTCCTCTGCAGCCCCATTTCTGACTCCTCTCACACTCAGTCACACTTGCCCTTAATCTGCTGTCTTTTCCAGCTTTTTTGGTCGCCATCATGGGTCTGGGCCGGTGTGGCTCCATGTCGTGGAGCCAATCATCTCCAAGCTCCCACACGGGCACTGTAAGTGAGGAAGTTACTCCCATTCCTCTGGCTCAGAGCTTGCCGACAGCTATTTAACATATCTATGTAACCAACCAAAGGCTATAGATATGTTAAATGACCATGCCAGGGGGTAGCTGTAAGGCTGTTGCTATGGGAAACAGCTCTCAATGGCCCTGCTCCATTTGTCCCTTCTACCAACCCACACCTGGGCGGTTGGTGAGGACATCCTAAAATCTGGACACCTTGAGTTCTGGACCCCATTACAAATCCTTCTTTTGGGGATCCTCTGGCTGCAACCTCCTACACTATTAATACTTTGAGTAATCAACTCAGTGCTTTGGGCCAATTATGAAAACACATAATGAAACTGGAAAAGCCAGTGTTGGTGCTGCCTGTCACCACCAGAACCAACAAGTAGAAACAAGAGTTGAATCTTTATCACCACTTTATTCATATGGTCGGCAATCCGAAAATACATCAGGTTATGTACCCTCAAAAACTGTCTTAACATCTCATTTTAAGTTGATCTCTTTATAAGAAGGAAGGATGGGTAAGGGGTTTGGGGAAAAAGTTAGATAGAAGGATAAGTAGGGAGTTTGGGGGGAAAGGGGGAAAAAGTTTAGTTGAATAAGAGTTGCAATCCAGCTGTGATTTTCCTACTACTTTATCTGTCAATCAACAATTCTTTATCTGCATTACTAGTGTTCAGTCCCTGGAACACAAAGGCTCAGGTACTGTCTCCATGGCTTGCAGACCCCCTGGGTTACAAGGTTGAATTACTTGTCGAATTTCTGGAGTCACTGTGGTCATACATTCTAGTTCCCAAAATAACAGATTTCCACATGCCCGTCAACAAAGGCTAGAATCTTTAACTCTTGAGTTCCCTCTAACAATGATACAATTGTAATGGAACAGGGAAATTTGAAATTGGAATACTGGGAATAATTTAATGATGGAACAAAAACTTACCACAAAAGATCTCAGAGGTACTCAGTAAAAACAGAGCTTAGTGGTTAGCCACAAAGCAGCCCTGAGATCTCCTTCCTAGTTCAGCAGAACAGTCCTGCTATAGTCATGTAATAGCTGGTCTGGACTGATGAGAAAAGTGGCCTATAAGGTGGGTTTGTCCTTAAGACTCAAAACTAGCCATGAACAGTAACATTGGAAACAGAATCTGTACCTCTCTGAGCCTCACAAGAGGCTTTAATACTAAATAAAAATGGCAATGGGTGTCTATGTTTAGCACCTGAGAAATATTATTTGGATGTTAGAACAATTACCAAAGGGTCTACATCATCATGTAAGTGTGGGGTTACCTGTGCAATTGAAAGGAATGCAGGACAAGTGTACTGGGTCCTAAAGGAAAAACATGTTAGCTTGTCAGGCTCTGGAGTTATGGTATTTTGCCATGTGTAATGTGCACCCATGTTTTTTTCCCAAACTTTCAGGAAAAAAATCTTTTGTTTTAATTTTTTAATTCAATTTTCTATTTATTTATATTCAGATACTTGTTTTTTGCATTAAAAGGCATTTTAGCATTTATTTTTTTAACATTATGGTACAAGAAATTTTATATAACAAATAATTACAAAACACAAGAACATATACAAGATATTTCAGGTACTACCCATGTATAATGTGCATCCTTATTTTTGCCTCAAAAATTTGGGCAAAAAAGTGCATATTATACATGGCAAAATATGGTATGCTATTCCTTAGGCTCCAATTGGGTAATGTTAGCGAACACCAAGTGGAGTCCTGCTGCCTGCTGCCACCCTCTAGGAGGCAAAGGTTTGGTGGGTGATAAAGGCAAGGAGTCTTTATTCAAAAGCTACTCAATTTTGGAATAACAACTTTCCACAGGCATTAGTCCACTTACGCTTTAATCACTTAAGCCTATCAATTAAGGCTAAAATCTTTAACTACTGAGTTCTGGTATCATTTTCCCTGTTAGTTTTTGATTATCTTATTTCTATAGGGTTAGTTTACAAACTGAAACAACAGAAGATACAAAAGCTACACCATTTTAGAAGAATGGCAAGCTTCTGCCTCAGAGCTTGTCCCCTTTTAAACACCTAAAGGGTAAACCTGCCACCCTCTGCCAGGCCAGCCAGATCCTGTGCTGTGCCCAGAGTTGTTCTCCCATCCAAAATCTATCCAAAATCCTTCCAAAATACCATCCTTAGGGAAATGCAGGCAGCTGCAGCATGATCATCCAGGAATCCTCAAGGAAGAGAGATGAAGAGGTCTCTGTCCTCTTTTTATTTCAAATCTTCTCGCCCACAATTCTGTGCACTCTGGAGGTATTCAGCTCCTCAGCCAATCCTGTGCTAGACTGTTTACCATTGCCTCGGGCAACCTCCTACCGCCCCTCCCTACTCCCCAGTGCTCTGATCAGATCTCTCTGTGTAAAACTTTGTGGGTAACTACAAAATAATCTTCAAATGGTTAATCATGTGAAAATGCAAACAAGAAAGTCTTCACACAGTTTGTAAAATTAATGTAGGCCACAGAAAAATTTTTACACTCTGCTTACCAGTGGCATCAGGACTTACTGATGCTAGAGGAATGAGTCCCTAGTGGGACTCCAACCTAATATGGTTCTTGGTTTTGAGCAGGAAAGAATTCAAGCCAGATAAGAGGCTGAAGTGGAAATGAGACAGGCCAGTCAGCCAGCACAAATGGAACAGGGAAACCGACACTGAGAGGTAAATGACCAAGCAGTTTAGAATCATCTAGTAAATTGCAAAATCCTATCTTTCTTAAACCAAAGATATTTAACAGAAAATGGTTTAGCGCCCTGGCAGGGTAGTTCAGTTGGTTAGAGCATTGTCTTGAAACACCAAGGTTGTGAGTTCAATCCCCAGTCAAGACATATACGAGAGTCAACCATAAGTGTACAAATAAGTAAACAAATTGATTTCTTTCTCTCTCAGATCAAGTTTTAAAAAAGTAAATGATTTACACTTTTCCTCCCAAACCAGAGAGTAAATAGCTTGCAACACCTACTCAGGGAGATGGATTGCAGAAATCCAGTTGGTGCCATTGGTGCCAACCACACCCAAGGATGGATGAAGTCAAGGGGAATAAATCTCATTTGGGCACATCAGCATAAAGCTGATGAATATTCTATTGAGATTCTCCTTGTAAGACCTTAAGGTCCCAGCCTTCAAAATCCACAAGATGAAGGACCCTACACTCTTGCTCTCTGCACTCCTGGAAGAGCAGCACCCCCACCCCCACCCCCACCACCCCACCACCCAGGACTTAGCCTTTCTCCCTCTTAGACCCTGGGAGACCTTCTTTTGCTTCTGTAACTTGTTTCCTGAGCCCACACAGCCCAGCTGGCTCACTCCTACTATCTCTGTAACTTTCTAAATAAAGTTTCTCTTACAATTTGAGTTTATGACTGGGAATTCTTTCTTTGCCAAACTCTAGAACTGAAGTCCAATTTTGCCAGTAATGACTGTTGCCATTTTGCCACCAACATGGTCAGTAACAGTAGCTGATGAGGGGGGCCTCCTCCTGGCTCATCGATGGCCAAGTCTTCACAGGGTGGAAGAGTCTGAGGTTCTCTGGGTCTCTTTTCTTTTCTTTGTTTTATAACTTAATATTTATTGCCCTAATTGTTGTGGCTCAGTGGATTGAGCGCTGGCCTGCAAACCAAGGGGTCGCTGGTTCATTCCCAGTCAGGATACATGCCTGGGTTGTGGGCCAGGCCCCCAGTAGGGGACATGCTAGAGGCAACCACACATTGATGTTTTTCTCCCTCCTACCCTTCCCCTCTGTCTAAAAATGAATAAATAAAATCTTTAAAGAACATACAATTTATTTATTTTAACATTATTTATTTATTATTTCTTTTTAGAAGCAGAAGAGAGGGAGAGAAACATCATTGTGTGGTTGCCTCTTGCTCACCCCCTACTGGGGACCTGGCCTGCAACCCAGGCATGTGCCCTGACTGGGAACGAACCAGCAACCCTTTGGTTCGAAGGCTGGCACTCAATTCACTGAGCCACACCAACCGGGGCAAATTTTTTATCTTTAATTTGAGAGGGGAGGGCAGGAAGAAGGGGGAGAGAGAGAAAACAGCACTTTGTTGTTCATTGGTTGTTTCTTGTTTGTGACCTGATCAGGAATTGAAACCACAATCTTGGCATATCAGGATGATGCTCTAACCAACTGAGCCACATCAGTTAGGACTCGTGACTCCTCTTAATGTCCCCCCAACCTTTAGTCCTGAACCTGTCAGCCCCAAAGCCCGGGAGGTTTGTAGTTCTTGTGTCCACCAGATGATGATGGAAGGGCCTGAAGAGAGGATCTTGGCAAGGCTCTCTCAACAAAGACCTCCAGAGTGTGGGTGCTGGCCCCTCTGGCTCAGTTTGCAGATGTTAGCCACCCTCAGCCCTTGGTCGTCACCCCACCTGCCCTCCCTCCTGGCTTTGAGATTTCTCTGCATCATTATTCTGTCCCCAGCTTACTAGTGGCAACTTCTCCTGCTGAGTCATGTATGCCAGACCACATCTGTCTGCCTCTGTCCCCCAACACTGCTCCTTAGATCTGGAGTGAGTTGGAGGTTGGGGTAAGACATCACCAAGGAGGAGCGCCTCCATCTCAGCCCAGCCCAGTCTCACAAAACCTCTCCCAGCATCTGTGGAGGGGCACCAATGGGGGACCAGGGGTTCGGGACTCCCTTGCTTTCACTGTCAGCCAGCTGGGGGCCTTCACTGAGACTTGCCCTCCCTGTGTTTGCACCTGTGCAAGTCAGGATTTGGACACTGTGACCACTGCTGAAATTATGGGGGGTCTTAGTGGACCCTCAGCTGTCTGGCCCCACAGCAGTGGTCCTGGGTCCCTCCTCTCTCCATAGCTTCAGCAAGGATTTCCCATCTCTGCCTCCATGCTCTCCTCCTGCCAGGGCAGATGGTGGGTGACCACCTGTTCAGGGGGCCAGCTGAAGCAGGAGAGACCCAGGGAGCAGGACCCCAAGTCCTAGTGGACAAGCCTGCAAAGGTGACAGTGCCCTTGTCCTTTGGCCTGAGCCCTCCTACAATCCTCCAAATGGGGACCTCAGACGCTCAGCTCCCAGATCTCTTGAATTTCATTCACCCTCTTCCCATCCATGAGTCCCCATAACAGAGCACCTTCCCATCCATGAGTCACCTCCTCCTGCCCCAAAGCCCTCTGGTAGCTGAATTCCAACACTGTTTCAATAATTTACTGGAAATCTAACATTCAAGCACACACATTTTATTTTTCATATAACGTGCCCATTAACCCTTTGCAGTTCAGTGGCCTAGAAGTTGTCCTAGTAGGACTTCCTCGAACCCTGGGAGGGGCCCTGGGCCCTCAGGTTCCCTGTGGGAGCTGTACCTAGCCCCCCGCTAATGTGGAACAGAGGGGTCTTCTCACAGGCAGGTCAGGGCGTGTGGCCTCGCACAGTCTCCCTTGTGGACGCTTGCAGGACTTTCCCAGGCTTGTCCCAGGGCTGCCTGCTTGCGCTCCACATACAGTCACAGGTGGGGTGTTTTGGCATTTAACCCATTGCTGGGATGGCATTCCACAAAAACGACAGGCACTATGCATTTGGCCAGGTGTGACCAAGGGCACAACCAGGAGACCCTGTTCAAGGCCCACACACAGACTCTCTAGGGTTTCAGGAGGGAGGGGCACCAACTTTGTCCTGCTGGTGGCTTTAGGGAGACTCACAGGGACAAGTTTCCCCACTCTAGGGGTTAGGTCACTGTCTACCTCACACAGAGTCTTTGGTTTTGTCTGGTGCTCCCGCTTCCCCAGGCCCTCAGTAGTGCTCCTCGATCCTGAACACCAAGGCCACTCAACTGGGTTGCTCCCTTCTGTGAAAGGACAGGCCCTCTCGGCCCAGGGGGAGACCTTCCAGGTCACTCAGCCTTCCTACCGTCCTGGGAAAATAAGCCACAGTTGGGAGGGTGGAGCCTTACTCCTGGTGGACACCTCGGTCAAGTGCATTTGGGTCAATTGCAGGTTAGCAATTATCTGCAACCAAAAATAGGCCCTGTATCCTATTTACTGCCCTAAGTATTGCCTCCTGGCCCCTGAGACCATCCCCAGGTTCCTGGGGCCACCTGGGTTCTTTGGCTCAGTCAGCTACCTAGACGCTGGGTATTCACCAGGGCAGAGTGGAACATGGGGGTCCTCAGAACATTGCTCCCTCCCCCACTTCCTTTCCTCACCCCTCGAATCTCTCCCTCCTTTTACTGTCTCCTGGGGGTTGTTACTCTTCCTGGAGCAGGGGCTCTTGGTCCCCTTCCTGCACCCTCTCCTCCTCCTCCCGCTCTATGCAGCCCACGGTGGCAGCCAAACCAGCTCCCACACCACCCCCGACCACAGCTGCCCCTGTGGCTCCCACCGCAGCTCCAGCTGCCACCATCCCAGCCTCTGCAGCCAGTGCCGCTGCGGCCATGCCTGCACCCACCACACCCCCAGCCAGGCCCATGAGCCCAGCCCCCACAGCACCCCCCACGGCAGCCAGGTGGCCACAGAAGCGCATGGTGTAGGTGTCCATGAAGGCCTTGGCCTCTGCCTGCAGCTCAGCCTCCAGGACCTCCAAGGCTTGCTCCCTCTCCTGGCACAGCAAGGCCGCTCCATGGCGAGCCAGGATGGCATCTTTCTGGGCAGAGAGGAAGTTCCTCATGGTCTCAGGCAGGACCCGGAGCGCAGAGAATATGCGCTTGGTGGCCACATCCTATGCCAGGAGGAGAAAGAAGGAGCCTTGACCAGGATACTTGGAGCCCTCTCCCACTATGGGCTCCCCCAGCTGGACACCTGGCCCCTGTGTGGGCCTGGGGGGCTCACCTGCTGCCGCACATATTCCTTAAACTCCTTCTTGGCAGCTTCCAGCATCCGCAGGTCGTGCAGCTGGGCAGCCATCTGACCACAGAAAAAGCCAGGCTGCCTTCCACTTCCTCCCCAGATCCCAGGGTGCACCAGTTTGCCTCCCTCCCGGCCCCCTGGGTCCTTCAGGGAAGCTCTGTACCTCATCTGGAGAGGCAAAGCCAGGCCCTGTCCTGCCCATCCAGCCCGAGAGGTTCTGCAGAAACATCATCAGAGGATCAGGGAGGGTAGAGGGCCAGCAGGCTCCCCTGTGTCTCCGGAGAGTTTTCACACCTTGATTTCCTGAGCTAACTGCTGCCCTGTGAGCAGGCGGCTGTCCCCTCTGGCCACGGGGCGTCCCTCACTCCAGTACCCCTGGCAACGGCTCTTGGCATGCTGGGGGGCAGCGCTCAGCACATCAGCAATGTAGGCTCGCAGGTGACAGAAATCATCCTCTGTGTCTGCAAAGAAATTTCTCATGCTCAGGAGATGGGACTGAGCAGGACTGGGCTTCAGTGGGGAGAAAGAGTGTCAGAGGCTGGGAGACAGGGGCCAGTGTGCAAAGGATCTGGCCCTCCAGAGGAGCACAAGCTGAGGAGGCCTTTGCTGCTGGGAACACTTACCGCCCAGGGTTCCCTGGTCTCCACTGGCCCAGCGTCTCCTTGGGGCAGGCAGGAGGTAGCAACGGGCTTGCTGCCCTTGTAGCAGCTCCCGAACCCTGGGGTATTTGCCAGATTTCTGAGAGATGGATGAAGAGATCCCTGAGCTAGTGGTCCAACCACATTCCTAGCTTACCTACAGGATCCCTCACCTTGACCTGTCCACCCCCTTCCCTCTACACACTCACCTGGAGGACATCACCCACATGCCCCTGCCCTGCCTTGTTGGGATGGAATGAGTCACGAACTAAGAGATCCAGGTGCTGGAAGAGAAGGGGTCCTGACACCAGCAGCCGGGGAGGGGTGTCTGGGTCTGAGCAATGAGTCCAGAAATAGGCATCTCACCTGTATTGGCACCATCCCATAATGCCTGCCCATCACCTCGGCCACATGGACAAACATCTAGAGGTGGGACAATGAAGGTCACAGCTAGGCCTCTTCATGGTCGATGCCTCCCTTCCACACTGGGCCCACTGTGCAAACCCAGCTCCCAGCTCCCAGCTCCAGGCCTCTCCAGCCTCCCGCCAACCAGGTGTCCGTGCTGCATTCTCTGCCTCACACCAACCAACCCAGTTCCAAGTCATGGGATCCTAGGCCAGAACTGGAAAGCACCTCATTCTGGCTTGGTGCAGTCCTCTAGCCTCATGGTCAAGGCAGGGACCGGGGCACCCCAACACCAGATGTCTCCTCACCTCCAGGTATTCTAGGTCTGTGTCTTTCAGCTCCTGGGAAGTGTTGAGGATCTGGAACCAAGGAGAACAAGATGGAAGAGGATCTGTAAAGGCCCTCTTTAGTACCTCCCAGAGATACTGGGAAGACCTCAGTGAGGGTCTTAGGACCTTGGAGAGCCCAGCCAGGGGTCTCCACAGCCTGCAGAGCAGCTGGCTGTGAGGGATGGAAGGCAGGTGAGGGAGTGATCCTGCAGAGCTTCAACTGCCCCTCCCTCCCCTGGGGGAACTTCCACCCACCTTTAGAACAAGCAATGTTCCCACCTTCACCAACTGGGGGCATCCTTCCTTTGGAGGGGCACTCCCAGAATTTGCAGGGACCCTGGACACAAAAGCCTTCGAGATACAGTGACCGCCCCCTATGCTCTCAGGGCTAGACCCAGCCGAGATGCCCCAGGTTTGCAAAAAGCTGAGCTGGAGTAGGACACCAGATCACAGCGCCCCCACCTGGTAGGAGCTCAGCATCATGGTGAGGGCACAGAGCTTGGTCCTTGTTTCCCGGCTCAGTTCAGGGCTCATAGCGTCCCCCGTGTCCACCAGGAACACAGCCACCTGTGCAGCGGCAGGGGACGAACCGAGGGGTCAAGCCTGTCTCAGTACCTCGGGCCACCCCGTCTTCTTGTCTTTGCCCCAGGGCTTTCATTGCCATCCACCTCCCTTTTGTCCATCTCTGCTCTCTCTTCCCTTCCTCCCTGACCCACTCTTGACTTTCCCTGCCCTTCCTCCCCTCACCTTCCTCCCCTCCTTCCCCAGCAGGAAGGGGTGGCTCCACATCCAAATGCCCCTGCTGAGGCTGCTGGCGCCCCATCGGGGCCCCTGCAGGGAGCCCCCTCCTCTCAGCCAGCCGCCTTCGCTGGACTCCTGCAGGACAGAGAACATCGATGGATGCATCCAGTCCCCATTCCGCTTCCAAAGCCAGCCTGGGACCCTTCACCTGCCCCAGCCCCTGCACGAGCCCGCCCTCACCGGGCCCGGCAGCCCCTGGAGCAGGCAGTCGAGGAGGAAGGTTTTTCCTGAGTGCTGCTCCCCCAGAACGGCAAGGAGGCAGACGGGGGTATCCCTGGCCAAGGGGTGTTTCAGGCAGCGGTTGATGGCCCCCATCCGCAGAATGAGGCCTCCGGAGGCGCTGATTCGCACCAGCAGCAAGGGCTCCGTCCTCGCGGCACAGGCCTCCTTGCCGGGAGAGAGAAGGGCTAAGTCTGGAGTGTGTCCGGCCCCGAGCTCCCTTTCTCACACTGACATCCAAGGATGGGGCCAGAGCTACACACCCCGCCCTCGGATCGACCGGGTCTCCCACGCCGCCCTCGCCCTCGCCCCGCCTGGAGGAGGCCTGGTACCAGACCTGCGCAGCGGAGGGCGGCGGCCCCCGCAGCAGGCCCTTCATCTTGTCGCGCAGACCGCGAAGGCCCTTCCTGCGAGCGCAAGCCTCGCGGCACTCGGGGCAGCGGGGCCGTTCGCCGCCGGGCGGGCGGTGCGTGCTGAAGCACCGAGCGCAGAAGTCGTGGCCGCAGTCCAGCGAGACCGGCTCGCGCAGCCGCTCCAGGCAGATACCGCAGGCCGGGGGCTCTCGAGGCGCCACGGGCCGGGACCCCAGGCCCAGCTCCAACTTGGGGAATGGTGTGTGGGACCTGCGGGGCGGCACGGGTCGTTTGAGAGCAGCATGTGGGGTGCAGGGTGTACAGGCCAGGAATTGAGCCAGCAGGCTGTGCCTAGGGAAGCTGCGTTCTGCCTGTTCTGCCCGTTCCTCTCTGGCTTGCATCCCAGAGCCTGAGGACCCCAGCGTGGGGGCAGCAGAGCCTGGGGAGAGGAACCCGGGGAGGGAGGCAGCCTGGAACGGATGAAATTTGGCTCTGCCGTACCACCAAGTACAACCGTGGGCAAGTTTCTCCCCCATTCGGGCGCCAGTGTCCTAACCAGAGGAAAGGGGAGCAGCGCCTGCCTCCTGGGGCCGATGGAGTGATCTGAGGAGAGGGTTCGTGCCAGGCGCTGGGCAGGCGCTGCGCATGCACACTCTCCTGTGTCTGGCACAAATGCTCGCGAAAACCCTCACCCAAGGCCTCCTGCTGCCAGGGGTTCCTCAAGGAGTTACTGACCCGGCTGGACAGCTTAATGAGTGATCCCTTCTACAGCCTCCTACAGCGACTTAAACACACCGGCGGTGGGACTGCAGGGAGAGCGTGGGAGAGCGTGGGAGCCCCCTGGTGGTGGGGCAGAAGGCTCTGGTCCTTAAAAGATTCTTTCCACTCTCCCACCCCGAGCTGGAATCGGCCTCTTTGCAGCATCCACCCGATTTCCCTGTCCCCACCCCCCTCCAATACTGGCAGATCCAGCCTTGAGCTCCCTCCCCTGGGACAGCCACAGCCTCGTGTTCCTGGACCAAGCGACCTACAAGGCCCATTGCCGGGGTCCTCCCTCAGGCCCTGCCACTTACCAACTGTTGCTGTGGTTTCCCATGAAGCTCTGCTTTCTCTCCTTGAAGAGGAAATTTTGGGGAAAAATAACAACAAAAAACCCCGTCAGTTTGAAAAGAACCCAGATGTCTGTCTTCATCTCAGGTTTTAGCAGCCTCTCACCCCTGTCTGCATGCCCACCCGTCCCCAGGCAGCCCCTTCCCACCCCCACCCCTTTTCCCAAATCTGAGGAGAAGACTTGCCTGTTTGCCAAACCAGTGACAGAAGGAGATAACAGACAAGGCGGACCGGGGCATGGGAGGCTGGCAGTGGGGAGTGGGTCCAGAGCCGAGGGCGGAGGCCCCTGGGGCCTTCAGCAGCAGTAAGACTGCAAGGGCTGCTGAGCTGTGACAGGTGGAGGGTGTGGGGGGATGGTCTCCCCTGAGCAGCCAACTCGTCAGAGCTGAAAAATAGATGTGACAGTCGGGAAAGAGGAGGCTGCCTCTGGACTCACCCCAGGGGGAGGAGAGAGGACTGCAGGAACCAGGGCTCTGGAGGAGGGAGGGACAGAGCCAGGCTCAGAATCCCTGGCAGAGGCTGAGATGCAGGCAAGCTGAAGTGGTGAGTCACCATGGAGACGGGAAAAGATAAGAACAGGGAGGGGGAGGGCGCTTGCTCCACACAAATTCAAAGCTCCGGTTATGAAGTATTTCCAGATTGCGACTGCAGAGCACTGCCCCCTGGGCACAGAGACCTCTGCGGACTGGCCCCGAGTGATGACACTGGTCACACTCCCAAGAGGCCAGCCCTGGTCACCCTGGCTGCTTCGTGAACAGCAGGTTAGGAGGACAGGGCTGGAGGTGGGCAGGAGGCCAGGCTACAGGGAAAAGCCCCAACCCAGACCTGGGCACATGAGGGGCCTCACCATGAGGGGCTGGCAGGGGGGAGGGGAGCAACCCCACGCCCAGAGCTGTGCTGGAGAAAGGTCTCTCGACCTGCCCTTCACTCTCGGGGCCTCTCCTGGGCTCTGGGGAGAAGGGCTTGCCCGGGGAGGCTGGCTGTGGGGGTCAGGCATGGATGGCCCATCATAACTACTAGGCTCCACAGGCTTGTGAGCACTTCTAGTCTTGGGGGTGATTGAAACCTGAAGAGAAAACAAGAGTCTCAAATCGACAAAAAGAAAACTTTGAAGTCAAAAGTAATACATACCTCTTAATTCAGTGTCAGCTACCCCTCATATGATGTCATCCGGCCAACTCAGCAATCATTGTCTTCCGTGAAGTCAGAGTCAAATCATGAGTCGACAAATGCCCACTGAGCACCTGCCTGGTGCCAGGCTCTGAGCTGGGTTCTGGGGTGTCAGGACTTTGCTGTTAAGTGTTTATACACAATAGTAAGCAATTGGTTCTTATCAATAAAATTCAACATTGTAAAGGTTATTTAAATCCTCTTTTAAAAATTCATGGGAAAAATGTGGGCTATGGGCAACACTCATTTTGATGTATTTGCTCCGATGTGGAGGGAGGTCCCCCAAGGTCAAAGGGCCAGATCCATGCCAAGTTCCTGAGGCTGGTAGGTAGGTAACCCCCAACACAAGTGGACGAGCAGGTTGGCCCAGCCCACCTGCATGGGGACCACACTGTCTGGAGAGGAAAGGGGGCTCCTTGTTTCCCAATGAGGGTGAGGAACCCATGCAGGCCCTCCATGGGGCTCTAACCTACCCCAGGAACTCATGGGGACAGGAAAGGCCACAGTGAGCCAGGCCCAGCCCTGTGAGATAGACAGACCGCCGGGTACATCTGGGGGCTGAGAGGGGACATTAGTGAGAACAGAATCGACAGAGAAGGGACTGGGCAGGAGGGTGGTCCTGGGTTCCAGGAACTTGAGCCATGGGGATGGTGTGAACCTTGGGCCCTGCAGACAGACTCATTCATTATTTCACCCATTTGTCCGTTCATTCCCCCCACAAACACCGGGTTCCTCCCTCCCTGTGAGCCAGGTTCTGGAGGCCCAGCCCAGGCCACTCACCTAAGCTCTGGCTTCAGCTTCTGAGCTGGAAGGAGGTGAAGGGCTAAGGTCACTTTTGGAAAAACCAGCGTCAGCAGCCAAAAATACAGTCTCTCAGACTGAAACCCCATTTGGGGCAGCTTCCGAGTCCCCTGATGCAGGCAGGAGCTGCTTCACACAAGCAAGTGCATGTACTCAGTCACCTGTCTATCTAGTCATCCCCTTTCACGACCTCCCACGCGAATTCACACACATGCAGGGTGAAAATACTCCTGCTTCCCCACACTGTGTACACACCCACCTTCACTGCTCTTGTCTCTATACACCCCCAACTCAGGCACGTGCCCATGGTGTGTATAGGTTCACACATGTGCTCACTCATTAACACTCCAATACAAACACCCTGCTCATGCACCAAGGCCCTCACACTCATGCACATTTACACAGGTGCTCACACTCCCTCCCTCCCTTATGCATGCAAACATATCACACACTGTTGCTGTTCCAAGCATGCACACAAACTTGCACTCGACAACACAACCTGTGAAGGAGGCACTGTGTTCCACAAGAGGAAACTGAGGCCAGATGTTCAATCACTTGCCCAGGGCACACAGGTAGAATCCAAAGCCATGCAGTCGGACTCCCACATTACATTCTGTAGTTTCCTTAGGTGGCAGAACTCATGTCAACTATGTTAACAAGCACGGAAAGAGTGTGTAGTCTTGCTGTATCTCAGTCACTTGCCTCAGGGGGTAGAAAACTTGGCCCAGCCATTCTGTGTAGAATCAGGATGGTTCTGGCCCAGCTTGCTGTGAGACCTTGGGCAAACCACTGACGTTCTCTGGGCCTCGGGTTCCTGATGTGTAAATGGAGGGGGGCTTGGTGAGTCCAGAATTCCCTCCTGAGGAACTGTTCTGCTCCTCTTCCACCTTACTGGCCTGGAAACGTCCAAAGGGCATGGGGCAGCTGGCCCTCACCAGGAACCGGGGGTGCTGGTGAGCACTGGATCTCTCCCCATCCATTCCTGCTGTCTGAAGCCTGTCCCTTCTCTGTGCTCCTGGGAAACACCTGGATGCCTCTAGCTCTGCCAGTGAGGCCCAGGCCACAGGCAGGGGATCACCCCGGCCGCTCCAGCCAGTGGCAGCCTGCTGCAGCTCCAAAGCTGTTGCACCTTCCCCAGGAGGGCCAGCTCTCTGACTCTGCCGGCCTCCATCCAGCTGCCCAAGGGCTCTTCCTACTGGTTGAGTGGCTGGGAAAATGAGGGAAACAAGCTCAGACTTGGGACCCTGGGGCTGAGGTGACAACACCCTGCCACCACACTCTGAACCCAGTGGCACCATTCTCCACTTCTCCCTCCCAAGCTCCTCACTTGGAGGATGAGCAACCAGGTCACCTCAGCACCCCAACAACTCCTTCCACAATATCTCTCCCCAAAGGTGAACAGCTCTCTCGGACTATGGCCGAGGCATGGCTCCTGTCACTCCTCGTTTTCTGTTTCTCTCCCAGAGCTGCTTTCACCTCCACAGTCTCTCCCGAGGCCCAAGTGCCACTCCTAGACCCAGAGGCCTGTGAAAGTTTCCAAGGCAAATGTTCCCACGAGACCCCAGAGACCCTGACCGCTGGGCAGCCTGTGCTGTGTGCTGATCCCACCTGGGGTGTCCCTGATTTCTGCCAGGTGGCTGAGGGGTTCACCACCCCCACCCTTCCACCTACCCATCCATCCGTCCATCCAGTGATCTGTTTTTATTCTTCCATCCATACTACAAATTTTTATTGAGCAGATACACCAGGCATTATGCTGGCCCTGGGAGTGGACTGGTAAACCCTCAGGGCACTTCCAGTCTAATGAGGAAGACACACAGGTCTTAGGCCAGGCCTGGGGAAAGAGCTCTCTGAGGAGGGTCGTTGAGAGCAGACATGGAAGGACCAAGCAACGGCACCGCGCTTGGACCTGAACATCTGGGAAGGTCTCCACAAAGCAATGCCCAAGCTGAGCCCAGAAAACGGATCTGACTTGGTCAGCAAAGATATGGAGGTGAGAAGACATTTCTAGCAGAAGGACCAGCATCTCAAAGACCCAGAGGTACAAGACAAAGAGCCCCGCTGGAGTAAGGCTTGTGAGGCAAGGGGAGATGGGAACAGGGGTCCAGGGCAGGCAGAGGCGTGTCATCCCTCAGGTTCTGCCCCATAGTACTCTCCTGCAGGGCTCAGGAAGAAGGTCACATCCTGTCAAGCTAATGCCCTCCGGGTACTGTCCGGGTTGCAAGCTGGACACAGGGGGTGCTGCAGTGCCCCCAGCTGCCCTGGTACCCATGCCAGCACGGCTGCCTCCACGCCCTGGACCGTCACCCTGGCCCCAAGGGGCAACAGGATGTGTTCCCCACACCCTGCAGACCCCCTGACTGGCCTTGCTGTTGCCCTGGCCCTGAACAAGGTGCCTCTGTGCCAGAACCCCTTGTGCAGGCATCAGAGGCCTGGCCTGAGCAGCTGGGCCCAAGGGCTCAGGCCTGTTTTGGGTGATGAAGGAGCAGGCCTTGAAGTGGGACAAGTTTCAGACCAGAGATGGCAAAGCTGGAGGGAGGCGCCAGCTCCCTAGCAGCTTCCATATTTGGCTGGCATCTTTCAGTTTTGAACAGAGACCCAGATAAGGCTGGGCATGGCCTGAATCCCCATAAGGTTCTGACTTCCAGGACAGTCCCTCCAGGACCATCCATCCCCTCCCATCACAGATGGCTCCAGTCCTGAGTCAGCTCCTTGGACTGAAAGGTCCATTCCAGGCTGTGGTCCAGGTTCCCAAGACCCTGCTGAGTTGGCAAAGCTGCTGTCAGCTCACTCAGGCTCCCAGGCATGAGGCCACATGTGCCCCATCCCACCGATGGCTCTGGTTACAAGTGGTGTCTACTTCGGACCTCTGCACTCAGAGCTGGTGGGGGGCATTTGGCAGAGGGACATGGAGGCCAGTCCCTGCACTCTGTAGCTGGGCAGACGTTGTTCCGATGCCAGAGAGGCCAGGCCCGAGTGTGGCTGCTCCTGGCCCTGACCGACCATTCCACCTAGCCCCACCCCCTCTCCTGCTGGCCAGCTTCCAAGGGCTTCCCATGGGCAGCTAGAGGGAAGTCTGAGTTCCCCAGCTTCCTTCCAAAGCCCCAAAACCAATTCGATCCAGGCTCCCTGAAATAATTTTCAAAATAAAACATCAACCAACATTCGCTTAGCAATGCAGGGCTCACAATGTGTTGCAAATGAGCTGCCTCAGCCAATTCTCACAGCACAGTGACGACTGGCTCTGGTTTTTGAACAGGGAGACAGGCGTGGACAGCTGAGGAGAACCTTCCAGTGGCAGCCCCAGAAGGAAGACTCGGGTACCCTGGCCCCTAGGACTGTGCCGCCCCCTCGCCACGGCCACTGTGTGCCAGGTTTGCCCTAGCCCAAGGGTCTCCCAGCATGCCAAGCTCCACACCTTTGCCCCTGCCCTTCCCTCACCTAGAATGCCCTCACCATTCTCAGCCAGCTTCACGTAGGCTCAAACTTCTTGGAGGGAATGAATGTGCCCCATCCTCTCTCTCCTCCTGGCTCTTCCTCCTGTTTTGGAAATGCCTGGAACTGAATTCAGGGGCTACGACTAACTGACAGAGTCCCCACCCCCAGGAGCTCAGAGGCAGCGGCTCCCCAGCCTAGCGGGTGCTGGTGCAGAAGTCCAAGGAACCGTCGGATCCCCGGGGGGAAGCCACTCTCCCAGACTTGGGAGCCACTGAGGCCCAGTCTTACAGCACCAGTGAGAATTAAGCCCTTCATGGGAGGTGCTGGGACAGTCTCAGCACAGGAAACAACAGGCACAAAGGCCAGCACAAGGTGAGGGCCAGAGTTGCAAGTGTGGAGGCAAGGAGAGGGAACCAAGGCTGTGGCCCCTGAGCACAGCTCTCGGAGAGCCATGTGGCAGATTTTAGACTTTCCCTGCATGACACTGGGAACCATGTACAGTTTTAAGCAGGATGCGTGTGATCGGATTTGTGTCCCTGAATCATGACTTCGCCCAGCGGATGGAGCGGAGGGCCCCTGGTAGTTTGGATGGCCACTCCCCATCAGGGGCCTTTGAGTCCCCTACCCAGTCCTCTATGGATAGACATCTAGAGGGGCTCTAACATCAGGCTATAACCAGCATATTGCGTTGGAGCAGCGGTGGGGGAGCGCCCCCTCCCCACCCCCCGGCGCTGACTCGCAGTCTGACAGGCTCGTGGTGCATTCTTGGATGAAATGATGCCAAAGCAGGGTTGTAGAGGCTGAGGCCTGTTTTTAAGTTTACAACAGATGCTTTAAACAAAAACTCCCTGTGGCCATTCGGGTCTACGGTCTGAATGTGAGGCCCTCTGTAATTGGCCCTGCGTGGGTCTGCTCCGGGGCATGACTTGGCCCCACAGACTGGGGGGCTTAGACAACAGCAATTAATTTTCTCATGGTTGTGGAGGCCAGATATCCAGCTTGAGAGCAAGGTGTCCGCGGGGTTCGCTTGCTCTGAGGCCCCTCTCCTCGGGCGTGTCGGCGGCCGTCTTCTCCCTGTGCCCTCACATGGCCTTCCCTCTGTGAGTGTCTGAGTCCAAGTCTCTTCTTCTCCTGAGGACACTGTCACTGCGTTAGGGCCCACCCGCTTGACCTTATTTCCCTTAAACACCTATTTAAAGCCTCTGTCTCCAAATATGGTCACATTGTGAGGTCCTAGGGGTTAGGACTTTGATATATGAATTTTGATGGAGTGCATTTTGGCCCAGAACAGGCTGAGTGAACAGCAAGCATGTGAAGAGGGTGAAGGGAAGAGCTTGGAGGGCCTTGGATTCGGGCTGGGAAACCAGGCTCCATCCCCTAGAAACCAAGTGGAGAGGCAGCACAGTGGGGTTCTCAGTAGAGCATCTGAACCCTCACTCTGGCAGTTGGTAACATAGATCAGAAGGGGAGGGAAGCAGGGGGCCCATCTAAGGGGTGGGAGGAGGGGCAGGAGGCACCTGGAGGCAGGAGCCACCTCTTGCAAACCCTCACACAGCCCTGAGATGGGAATGAACCCCCTACTTTACAGAGGAGGAGACTGAGGTTTGGAGAGCTTAAATGATTCCCCAGTGCTCACACGGGTCTCTGACATTAATGCTTCAGCAGCTACAATGCTCGGGCATTACACTTGCTATGTGTAAAGAAAGAAATGGAGAAGCCACAACTGGAATACGGGGGACGGGATGACGGGCTGCAGGGGCAGGGCCCAGCAGAGCGTGCAGGTGGGGAGGTACTGAATGATGTGGGGGACAGTAGAAGAGGGGGTAGAGGTGACAGTGGTGAAACTGGGCAACCCCACAAGCACCTTCCTGGAGGTTCACAGCAGCTGGTGCAGTCCTAGGCTGCTGGCACCAACCCTCCCTCACGCTTCATCTTACCCCCAAGTCAGAATGTGGACTCGGCTCCAGCCTCTCCCCGGCTCTGTACCACCCTCTTTCTAAGGGCCATGCTGCCCACCCGGGTCTGAGTATCCAGGCAGTCTGCCAGGAAGCAGAGACATGGCCAGCTGTTGCCTGAGGAGCAACCTCCTCACCACAGACTCTGCCCAGTGGGGCCCAGGTCCCCCAGACCCCGCTGAAGAGAGAGGCAGAACCTCCCAGCTGGTCACTGGCAGACAGCCCAACTGAACCCCACTGGGGCCTGCTGCAGCCCCGACTTCTGCATAGGCATCTCCACGGGCCAGCTGGCCTGACTCTCCTCCAGTGTGGGCCAGACCAGCACAGTCGGAGGGTGGGCACACTGGGCAGCACCCAAGATTTGGCAGGGTTCAGATATAGATTCTTCCCAGCTCCCTGGGATGAGTTACTCCCCTCACTAAAGCTCAGTTTTCCCAGAATTCAACTGAAGATAAAAATTACCGCTGTTCAGAGTTATTGCATAGAGCCTGACAGGCAACTGGTGTTCAATAAATACCAGCCATTAATATCAGCCTGCCTTGGAGGCCAAGGCAAGCAAGCCTGCATCACACACCTGACTGTGCCCACATCTCCCCAGGTCCCTGACTTGGTTCTCAACCTCCCTCCCCAAGGCCTCACTCCTTGTTCTTTGTCAAGTATAAGCCAAGAGACTCCTACAGAAGCAGGACCTTAGAGAGTGCATGAAAACAGTTGCCCCACAGATCAAGTACCATTGATTTGTCACATTGATAATAATGACCACACATATCTACTGGGCTCCTAAAATATGAGTCCTTGTACAACCGAATCTCCAAGTCGCCCTGGATTCTTCTAAATGTAGAAATATCAGCTGCATTTTACAGATGATGAAATAGTGCCCAAGTGACTCACAGCCAAGCCCATCTTGTCTCTGCCTGTCTGTCTCTCTCTCTGTCTCACACACAGACACACACAGTGTTTCTCCTTCCTCTCTCAAACCCTTGGCCAGTTGCTCCCCCCACCCCCACCCATGACCCAGGGCTGGGCAGAGCAAAGTGGCCCCAGCAGCCAGGCCCTTAGCAATCCATGGCACAACCTGTTTGTTGATGAAATGAATGTGGAACACTGTGAAGAAAGATTAGGTAACAGGAAGTTAAGAGTTGACCCCAGAGGTCAGAAAGGGAGTGTCCAAAGGCTGGAATTTGCTTCTGCTTTCTGACGATGAGTCTGGTGGCAGGGAGAACAAGAGGTCCCCACCCCACTCAGATGGTCCAGGTTGCTCCAACCCAACTGATGTCCTAGTGCCAAGAAGGAAGGAGGAGAGAAGGCTGTCAGCTGAGAGGCAGCTGTGGCTGAGCAGACGTGGGAGCCTCCAAAGGGCACAGGCCACCCATCCGATGCACAGGGCCCACCTGAAACAGCCGACAGGCTTGAGGACCTCAGCTCCTCGCTCCCCTGCTGCTCAGCCACCCATCTCCACCTGCAACCAGCCCAGCTTCTGAAGACTGTTCATCAAAATGTGTCCTGTCAGGGCAAGGGAGCCTGCTGGGCTGCCAGAAACGTTTGCTCTGGGTCATGGTGGCAGATGTACATATCTGCACGTGACATTTGTTTGAGGGACTTCCACTTGCAGGAAAATGGGGTCGATGTGCTTTTTCCTATTCCTGTGCAAAGTATGACTAAACAGCCTGGACATTAGATATAAAACAAGGAAACGCTGAAAGGAGACATGAAGGCTGATGGGCTGGGGCCATCAGTGGAACTACAGGGAGCTGAGGGCCCTGGGTTTTCTCCTGCCTCACTGTCCCAGGCTTAGACACCAGGAGCAGGCAACCTGGAAATGCCAATGGGCACAAACAAAACAACCCCCCACCCCTCACAAAAAAACAAACCCTGCTCTCTCTAGCCAAAAAGCCAGGAAAGGGAAAGTCTGGCAAGACAGAAAACTAGACAATATATACTCTGTTCCAGCCACACACCACAGAGAAGAAGCAACCCCCCCTTCACCTGCCAATGAGGTCCAGGTGGAAAGCCCAGATGTCCCCTGTCACCCAAGTGTATTGGAGAAGACCAAGTAGGGGCCCTAACTTTCCAGCCAGTAACAGCTCTCTCCCTGACCCCAAAGTGTTAGTGGAGGTCACATAGGGAGCCAAAACTCTGATCCCATGGAGCAGTCACAGGACTCCCCACCCCAGCCACTGGATGTCAGCAAGGCAGAATGAGGACCCTGGACTTCTGCCCCCATCTGGCATGCCAGGGCAGTACCTGGCCCCCACCTCCCGCCAGAGGGGTGTCAGAGAAAGCCAACTAAGACTAGTTTAAACAAGATAACTGTTTAACAGTGATAACTGTTTAACTCATAACATGATTTAAAACTGTACAGTTTTCATTTGAAAATCACTCATCATACTAGGACCTGGAAGATCTAACACTGAATGAAGAAAATGACAGAGGTGTGAGAACTACTGACAAACTGGTTAGAGCAGCTGTGCTAAAACACTCCAATGGGCAATACAAAGGCACTTGACACCAATGAAATATAGAAAGACTCAGCAAAAAATAAACACTGTGCAGAACAACCAGATGGAAACTGTAGAACTGAAAAATACAGTAACTGAAATAAAATGTTCAGAGGATGGGCTCAACAGCAGAACAGAGGGGCAGAGGAGAGAATCAGCAAACTGGAAGATAAAACAATGGAAATATCCAATCTGACAACAGAAAGAAAAAAGACAAAAAAAATTTTCTAGAGACTCAGGGACCTGTGAATCTATAACAAAACATCTAATGTTTGTGTCATTGGAGCCCTCAAAGGAGAGACAAAGGAGGAAAGGGCAGAAGAAGAACTCAAAGAAAAAATGGCTGAAAACTCCCCAAATTTGACAAGGGGCATAAACCTATACATTAAAGAAGATGAACAACCCCAAACAGGTATCCCAAAGAAATCCAGGCAAGACAAATCATAATTAAACTTCTGAAGACTAAAGATAGAGTATTTAAAGTAGCCAGGGAAAAATAACATTTTATCTATAGGGGAAAACAATCAAACAACAGCAAATTTCTCTTCAAAAACCATGGAGGCCAGCCCCAGCCTGTGTGGCTCAGTGAGTTGGGTGTCATTCCAGAAAGCAAAAGGTCATGGGTTAGATTCCCAATCAGGCCTGGGTCTTGGGCCAGGTCCCCAGCTGGGGCACGTGTGAGAGGCAGCCGATTGATGTGTTTCTCTCTCACACAGTGATGTTTCTCTTCCTTTCTCCCTCCTTTCCCTTCTCTCTAAAATCAATAAATAAAATCTTTAAAAAAACCCATGGAGGTCAGCCATGCCCGGTGTGGCTCAGTTGACTGGATCTTCACCCCACGTACCAAAAGGTTGTGGGTTCAATCCCCAGTCAGGGAGCCTACAAGAGGCAACCAATTAATGTTTCTCTCTCTCCCCCCACCCCACCCCATGCCCTTCCTCTCTCTCTAAAAGTACAATGAAAAAATGTCCTTGTGTGAGGATTACAAAAACAAACAAACAAACACACACACACACACACACACACATGGAGGCCAGAATGAAGTGGCACAATATTTTCCAGGAAAAAATCATCTCCAGGATCACATGAGTTCCCTGGAGAATTCTACCAAACTTTTAAAGAATTACATGAGTTCTGTATATCTCCCAGAGAAATGAAAGGGAAAGGAAACATTTCCTAATTTATTTATAAACCTAGTACTGCCTTACATTAAAATCAAAGATAGTTCTAAAAAATAAATGCCCAAACCAATATGTCTCATTAATAGATGCAAAAATCCTTCACAAAATATTAGCAAATAGAATCCAGCAATATTTTTTAAAAAGGAATTATACACCATAACAAAGTGGATATAAAACAAGGCAAAACTGAAAGGTAGAGAGAAGATAAATTAGATTTAATAATCCAGGGATGAAAAATTGGTTCAGTGTTTGAAAATCAATCAATGCAATCCATCATATGAACACACTAGGAAAAAAATCACATAATCATATCAGTTGAAATAAAAAATGTATTTAACAAAAGTCAATATCCATTAATGATTTTTTTTAAAAACCCCTCTTATTAGAATAGGCATACAGGGAAGCTTCCCCCACTTGATAAAGAACATTTACAAAAAACCTACAGCTAACATTATTTATCATGGGGAAAGACAGAAGGCTTCCCCCTGCACCCTGAGAGCTAGGCAGGGATGTCTGTGCTCACCACTCTTACTCAAAATGGTACCGGAAGTTCTAACCAGTGCAATAAGGCAAGAAAAGGAAATTAAAGGCACACAGGAAAGGATGAAATAAGCCTGTCTCTATTTGCAGATGACATGGTTGTCTGTGTAGAAAATCCCAAGGGATCTATACACACACACACACACACACAACTAAAAATCTCCTAGAAGGAATAAATGAGTTCAGCAAGATCAATGGCCACAAGCAACACATACAAAAATAAGCTCTATTTCTCTGTGTTAGCAATGAACACATGGATGCTGAATTAAAAACACAATGCTTTTACAATATTTGAGTATTTATAACACTAAAAAATACTTGATTTCTTTGTGTTTATCTATTTGTTTAAAGATTTTATTTATTTATTTTTAGAGAGAGGGAAAGGGAGGGAGAATGAGAGGGAGAGAAACATCAATGTGTGGCTGTCTCTCACGCATCCCCCTACTGGCCCACAACCCAGGCATATGCCCTGACTGGGAATTGAACTGGTGACCCTCTGGTTCTTAGGCCAGCACCCAATCCACTGAGCCACACCAGCCAGGGCTCTTTGTATTTATTCCATATTTTGTAGTTATTTTGTAATTATTTGTAATCTGACAAACCACATGCAGGATTTGTATGCTGAAGACTACACAACTCTGAGAAAAGAAATCAAAGATCTAAATAAATGGAGAGACATACCATGTTCATGAATTGGAAGATTCAAGATAGTAAAGATGTTGATCAATGCTCTCAAAGTTGATATGCAGATTTAATGCAATTCCTATCAAAATCCCAGTAAGATATTTTTGTACATATAGACAAAATTATTATAAAATCTATAAGGAAGAGCAGAGAGATTAGAATAGTAAAAACAATTTTGAAAAGAAAAAATAAAGTGAGATAAATTAATTTATCCAATTTCAAGACATGATAGAGCTACAGTAACCAAGACTTTGTGGTGCTGGTGGATGGACAGACACATGGATCAGTGGGCCAGAACAGGGAATCAGAAACAGACTCACACCAATATACCCAACTGACTTCTGACAGAGGTATAAAAATAGCTCAGTGCAGAAAAGACAGCCCTCTCAACAAACAATGCTGGAGCAATTGAATATCTATAGGCAAAAAATGATAATAATAACTTTAACTTAAGCTTCACACCTTATACAAAAATTAATTCAAAATGGATCACCAACCCATTATAAAATTATAAAACTTTTAGAAAAAAATAGAACAAAAATCTTTGGAACATAGAACTAGGCAAAAAGTTGTTTTACATGACACCAAAAGCACAATCCATAGAGGAAAAAATTGATAAATTAGACAATCAAAATGTAAAATGTTTGCTCTGTGTAAAGGGTTGGTTTGCCAACCCTGTAAAGAGGTTGAAAAGACTAGTCACAAAATGGGAAGAAAATATTTGTAAACCACATATCTGACAAAAAAAATGAAACTAGTATCTAGAATACATAAGGATCCCTGGAAACTTGACTGTGAAAAAGCAAATCATCCAATTATAACATGGGCAAAAGGCATGAATAGACATTTCACTGAAAAGGATATGCAGATGGCAGATAAGCACATGAAAAGATCTTCAACATTATTAGCTATTAGGGGAGTTCAAATTAAAGTCCTGAGATATAATTATACACCTATCAGAATGGTTAAAATAAAAAATAATGATAATATCAAATGCTGGCAAAGATGTGGAGAAACTGGATGGCTCACACACTGACGGTGGGAATGTAAAATGATACAACCACTCTGGAAAACAGTTGGGCAGTTCCCTAAAAAAGTAAACATTCAACTACCATACAACCCGGCAACTGCACTCCCGTGTATTTATCCCAGAGAAATAAAGAATTGTGTTCACACAGAAGCCTGTACACAGATGTTTATAGCAGCTTTATTCATAATAGCTCCAAGCTGGAAACAACCCAGATGTCCATCAATAGGTAAATGATTAAGCCAAGTGGTCCATGAATACCACAGAATACCACTTAGCAATAAAAAGAAATGAACTATTGATACACACAATGACATGGTTGAATCTGCAGAGAATTATGCTGAATGAAAAAGCCAACCCCAAAGGGTTATATGTTGTATGATTCCATTTATATAACTTTCTTAAGAAGACAAAAATTATCAGTGGTTGCTGAGAGGCAGGGTATGGAGGGAGGTGGGAAGGGAACTGTGTGTAGCTATAAGTAGGCGGCAGGAGGGAGCCCTGTGGTGGCGGAAGCACTCCAAATCTTGTCTGTGTCAATGTCAATATTCTGGATGGGATACTGAACTATAATTTTACAAGTTGTTACCATTAGGGAAAACTGGGTAAAGACACATGGGATTTGTCTGTATTATTTCTTGCAACTGCACATGAATCTAACTGAAAAATACAAATAAATAAAAATTTAAAAGAAGTATGGTCTTTGGCCTTCAAATTCTCCAGCAGTTTGGTGTTGCCAGTCCACGCTCCTGTCCATGGCCCACCGCCACACATTTCTCCCTGCCCTCGCCACCTCCACCCCTCATTCTCTGCTCTGCACATACCAGCCTCCTCTCTGCTTCTCAACACAGCAAGCAGGGCCCAGGAAAGGCCCACTCAGCCTGTGATGCCTCTTCCCTCCTCTCTATGGCCCACTCTTACTCATCCTTCAGGTCCCTGCTTAGATTTCTCTTCCTCCACGTAGTCTTCCCTGAACATCCTGTGGAAGGAATCCCCTATTTCCCTCCCAGCAGACAACCCACTGGGGCCACATACTGGACTTCATCGGCTATCTCCATTTGTGACAAGTCGGGGCCTGCATGTAAGGCTGGCTACACTGAGTGTATTAGTGGGACTCCAGGACCATCCCCTAGAAAGAGCCAGGGTATGTGGGGGTGCCCTCTTTGGGGGAACTGGATGGTCCTCTAAATTAGCTGCAGTCCACAGCCTGGATTAACATCAGGTTGAGTCTCCTGAATCGCTGCTGGAGTTGTGAGCTGGTGTGGTCACTGCGGAGAGTGTGTGGCAGCCTCTCCCAAAGCTACGTGCTGTGTCCTGTGGCCCTGCAGCCCCACCTAGGCAACGTCTGAGGGGAATGAGGGCATATGAACATTCGTGGCCACAGAAGACAGGCCACAAATGTTCACTGCAGCCTTATTCATTATAACCACACTGTTAACAACCCAAATGCCCTCCAACATGAGGACAGACAGGGAAAGAAATTATGGCACATTCAGCTTTATTAGAAACTTTAGCTTGTTTCAGAGGTCACCTGTGAGGGTCCCAGCCCAAAAAGTCATGGCTACCCTCCCTAAGAGCCATGACTGCCCTCATCCAACCAGGGAAGACCTTGGAGGTCACAGGACACCCACCTGGCAATGCCACAGCTGGATCAGGGAGACCCAGTCCATCTGGGACCCAAAAGCAGCCCATATGACACACACCCCTTCCCCACTCCTGTTTGGCCCCACTGTCTGCTTGGCCCTGGGCAGGAGAGCCTACCCTGTGCTCCCTCCAAGGTCTGGAAGGTAGAGGAGGGTATTGAAACTGGCCTTGGTGTTTCTTATCGTGGTAAGTCTCTTTTTTGACTTACGACCAACTCTCTTAGCAGGAAAAAGAACCTGCTGTTAATTTGACCTCAGGCAGAAACTAGATGTTTAGTGTTGGTGTAACCAGATGAAACCGACTGTGCACAGGCCTTAGACTTACTCACAGCCCTTCCTTCCCACAGTTGACAATTATACAAGCCCTGAAGAACATGCCCTATCATCTCTTGAACTCTCCTACTACTGTCCCACTTTGGTCTCCTCTGCTCCAGCCACCCTGGTGGACTCACTGCCACCTCAGGGCCTTTGCACATACTGCTTTCATTGCCCAAACTGTTCTTTGCTCAGATATCCTCACAGCTCCCTCCCTTATTTCCTGTAGGTCTTTGTTCCAGGGGTCAGCACACTATGGGCCATATCAGCCCACCACCCGCTGCTGATCAGAGAGGCCACGTTGGAATGCCGCCGTGCTCATGTGTTCATGGGCTGGCCATGGCTGCTTTGTGCCACAGTGGCAGAACTGAAGAGCTCTGACCAAGACCATATGGCTTCCAAAGCCTGAAGCAATTGGTGTTTAGCTCTTTACAAAAATTTTGCTAATCCCTGCTTTAATCTCACTTTATATTCTCACTGAGCCTGCCCTTGCCCTGGCTAGGTCAAATTTCAGCCCCTCTCAATCAATGCCATTTTCATGGTTTGTTTTCCCTCCATGACACTCATCACCACCTAGCAAGCTATGTAAGTGACCTGTGAGCCTTGTTTATTGCTCTTTCCCCCACCCCCAAGAAATCACCAGATCCAGGAGGACCGGTGATTCCATTTGTTCAGAACCTTGGCGGGTCCCCATTGCCACAAGAGGGGCCATGTTCAGGGCTCAGTAAGATGAATGAAGGAGGATATGGGTGTGCAGCTATTTGTTTCATTCTGTTTCCCTGAAGTCTCAGCACTGTGAGCAGGGCAGGACTTACACCTTTCAGTGCTATGACCCTGCTGTCTCACACAGTGACTGACACGTAACAGGCGCTCCCTAAATGCTGGAGTTCTCAAGGAACGGAGGGATGATTGTGCAGGGGAGAGAAAGGGAGAACTTACATAGAGCTAAGAAAGTTTAGTGCTGAGAGAACTTACTGGAAATAGAATTCTGAGCCCATTAGTCCCTTACATCAGAGGCAATTACACTTGGGACTTGAGCCTGGATTCCCAAACTCATGCTTTTCCACTGTATTGTTTTTACTAAAGGAGGTGCTTTCCTTTGCTTTCCATTGCTTTTCTTTTTTAAAAATTTTAAGTATATTTTATTGATTATGCTATTACAGTCCCCCTCTTTATTTCCCCTCTACCCTGCTCCCCCAACCCTCCAGCATTCTCCCCCCTTAGTTCATGTCCATGGGTCATGCATATAAGTTCTTTGACTTCTCTGTTTCCTATACTATTCTTAACCTACCCCTGTCTATTTTATGCCTACTTATTATGCCTCTTATCCCCTGTACCTTCCCCCCAATTCTTCCCTTCCCACTCCCCACTGATAACCCTCCATATGATGTCCATTTCTCTGATTCTGTTCTCATTCTAGTTCTTTGCTTAGTTTTTGTTTTCGTTTTTTTAGGTTCAGTTGTTGATAGCTGTGAGTTTAATGTCATTGTACTGTGCATAGTTCCTGATATTCTTCTATTCCTTACATAAGTCCCTTTAACATCTCATATAATAAGAGCTTGTTGATGATGAACTCTTTTAACTTGACCTTATCTGGAAAGCACTTTATCTGCCTTTCCATTCTAAATGAAAGCTTTGCTGGATAGAGTAATCTTGGGTGTAGGTCCTTGCCTTTTATTACTTTGGAATACTTCTTTCCAGCTCCTTCCTGCCTGCAAGGTCTCTTTTGAGAAATCAGCTGACAGTTTGACGGCAACTCCTTTGTAGATAACTGTTTCCTTTCCTCTTGATGCTTTTAAGATTCTCTCTTTATCTTTAATCTTGGGTAACTTAATGATGATGTACTTTGGTATGTTCCTCTTTGGGTCCAATTTCTTTGGGACCTGGACTTCTGGAAGTCTATTTCCTGTGCCAGATTGGGGAAGTTCTTCATTATGTTTTCAAATAAGTTTTCAATTTCTTGCTCTTGTTCTCCTCCTTCTGGTACCCCTATGATTCAGATGTTAGAGCATTTAAAGTTGTCCCAGAGTTTCCTAAGCCTCTCTTCATTTTTTTGAATTCTTATTTCTTCATTCTGTTCCAGTTGGATATTTATTTATTCCTTTTGTTCCAAAGCATTGATTTGAGTCCTTGTTTCCTTCCCTTCACTGCTGGTTCCCTGTATATTTTCCTTTATTTCATTTTGTATAGCCTTCATTTCTTCCTTCATTTTGTAACCGAGCTCAATCAGTTCTGTGAACATCCTGGTTACCAGTGTTTTGAACTCTGCATCTGATAGGTTGGCTATCTCCTCATCACTTAGTTCTTTTTCTGGAGTTTTGATCTGTTATTTCATTTGGGCCATATTTCTTTGTCTCAGCACATCTGTTATGTTGTAAGGGGCAGGGCCTTAGGTATTCACCCAGACAAGGCAACTCCCTTTGCTGCCTTGTGGTGCTGTCCATGGGGGAAGGGTCAGAGAGGAAATGAGGCTCATTTGCTCTGCTCTAGCCCCACTTTCCAGCAAACTCTCTCATGTGAGCCTGGGAGTTTCTCTTGCCATGGCAAACCCCACAGTTTACCGCTAGCTTTGAGTCTTTACTTTCCTGTTTAGCCAGCCCCACCTTGCCCTTCCAATCCATCACCATGCATGCATCCTCTCCTCTCAGCTGCCCATCTCAGCCCCTTCTGCCCTCCTACCGGTTTGGGTGAATGTTTCTTTAACTCCTTGGTTGTTGGGGTTCCATGCAGTTTGATTTTCTGGTACTTCTGGCTGTTTATTGTTTTTGGATTGGTTGTTATCCCTCTTTCGGTTGTGGAGGAAGCAAAGCGTTTCTACGTACACCTCCATCTTGGCAGGAACTGCAACCACTTTTCTCATCGTTGTTAGTGTGGTAAGCCTGGCTGTCCGATAGCCAGAGGGACCCGCCACTGCCCCGCTAGGAGACAGGGAGGGACAGACTTGAGCACAGTGCGAGTCAGGCTTTAGCGACAGAGAAGCGGACAGTCAGCATCTGCCTGTGATCTTACCTGAAACCTGGGTACTTCTAGGCCTTTGGACCTTTCTAAAGTCTCTTGAGCATTTTACTTTTAAAATAAATGCTGGTTTTGAGAGCTTTTTTTCCTTTTAAGTATTTTATTTATTTATTTTTTAGAGAGAGTGTAGGGGAAGAAAGAGAGGAAGAGAAGCATCACTGTGCAGCTGCCTCTCGCACATCCCTCATTGGGAACCTGGCCCTCAACCCAGGCATGTGCCCTGACTGGGAATCGAACCAGCCACGCTTCGGTTCACACAGGCTGGCATTCAGTCCACTGAGCCATGCCAGCCAGGACTTGAAAGCTTTTTTAAAAAGGCAAAACATTGTGCCTACAACAGGAAATTATTTAGAAAAAGATGAAGTGTGTATATAACCCATGGGGTTAAATCTGGTGGATTCATCTCTCATTCTTATTTCCTCTTTCTCCTAAAACTCACTAAAAAGACAGCATGGAAGTGAAAAAAGTTATAAACACTCAAGTAGCCTTCCTCTGCCCATTTCTGTGTTTTGTGAAAACAAAAATAAAACACCTCCACCTGGTTGTGTTACTGTGGTCAGGTTTTCTGTTCTGTGGAGCAGCACATACTTCTAATCCATGAGCCACAGTGAGGCACAGCCTCACCTGGACCCACACAGCCCCTCAGAGGTTCCACAGCCTCTGCCTGAATCTGAACAAATCAGAGGCAGGCATCTGATGAAAGCCTCAAACACAAGAAAGGGTGACCAAATCAAACAAACTTAGAAAAGAGAGACAATGCAGGAAACAGAAGAAGAATTCACAAGTTATAGTTTATATCCTTAAAGAAGTAAAGGAAGATATGCATCTATAAAACAAAACAAACCCAATTAAAAATAATGCATGCTATTAAAAAGAAGCAGTTGATTAAACAAGAACATGAACAATCAAATTAAAAAATGGGATAAAGAGCTGAACAGACACTTCACCAAAAGAAGATATGCAGATGGCAAATACGCATATGAAAAGATGTTCCACATCATATGTCATTAGGGAACTGTAAATTAAAACCACAAAACTGCACACCTATCCGAATGGTGACACCCTGCCTGGTGTGGCTCAGTTGGTCGAGCGTCATCCCCTCAAGCAAAAAGTTGCCAGTTTGATTCCTGGGTTGCAGGCCAGTGCTTGGTTGGGGTGCATGCGGGAGGCAACCAACCAATGTTTCTCCCACACACTGATGTTTCTCTCCCTGTCTTTCTCCTTCCCTTCCCCTCTCTCTAAAAGCAAATAAATAAAATCTTTAAAAAACAAAAGAATAACGGTGAAAACCAGAACCCTGATGATACCCGATGCTGGCGAGGACGTGGAGCGGTAGGGACTCTCGTTCGCTGCTGGCAAGAGCGCAGACTGCACGGCCACTCAGGAAGACAGTCTGGTGGTTCCATACAAAACTAGACACACTCTTACCATGCAATCCAGCAATCACACTCCTTGGTATCTGCCCAAATATAGCAGCTTTATTCATGAGTGCCAAAACCTGGAAACAACCAAGATGTCCTTCAATGGGTGATGGATAAACTGTGGTCCATCCAGACAGTGGAATGTTAGTGCTAAAAAGAAATGGGCTCTTAAGCCATGAGAGACATGGGAGAAAGTGAAAGCATGTGACTAAGTGAAAGCAAACAACCTATAAAGGTGCATACTGTGTGATTCCAACTGTATGACACTTTGGACAAGGCAAAACTATGTAGGTCCACTGATTGTGACCAATTTACCACTCTGGTGGGGGGTGTTGACAGTGGGGCGGGTGGGGTGTGCATGTGTTATACAGAAATCTCTCTGTACCTGCTCCTTCCTCAGCTTTGTTGTGAAACTAAAATTACTATAAAAAATAAAGTCTATCTGTTTAAATGGGCAGTTGTTGAACTGTACACATACAGTGAGTAGATTTTACAATATGTAAATTATACCTCCGATAAGGCCTTAAAACAAGGAGGAAATGGAAAATAAAAATAACATGGTAGCCAATTTTTTTTACATCAATAGGAGTGTTCAATATTAAGGGCATGCTCCAGAAATTAGATTTAAAAACACAGACATGGAAAATGTCAGAGAAAAGAACAAATAAAGGTTCAATTTGGGAGGTCTGACATCCAACTAATAAAATTATCAGAAAGAGAGCAGGGAAAATGGAGGGGAGAAAGCAGCTAAAGAAGTGGTAATGGAGAATTTTCTCAGGATGAGGACACAAGCCCCCAGTGTGGCCAGCCACACAGTGAAATGGAAGAGACCCCTCAAGGTCTCCTCAAGCACCAGGAGGGGACCACTGTTTTCCAATAACAGACCTTTCAGTGCCCTTCTGAGTACTACGACATACATTCATTCAGTTGTTTAGAAAACAAAAAACAAAACCTTTCATCTGAATGTTTTCTCCCCAGTAGGCAACATGCATAAATGCACACAACATGCACACATCAAAATAAAACCGAGCATTTACGTCACATAAACCCTCAATGGTAAATAGGTGGGAAGGTCACATCTCCGCATACCCTAATCTCAAAGGCCTTTGGGGTCAAGCTCGAACAAATGCCTAGCCTGGCATTCTATACCATCACCATCTCCCGCCTGCTTCTTCTCTTGGTCACACTCTGAGCTCAATGGAACTGGCCCCAAACTACAAAAAGAGTGTGGAGAGACACCACATCCCTCCTAACTTTACCTTTTACAAAGAAAAAAAATCTAAGGAGGGAATGTGCTCCCTACCATAAGAGATCCTATGTTGGGCCTGGAACCCCACAGCTGCCATGGCCTCTCCTCACCATGGCCTCTCCCACGCCATTCACTGTCCCTTTCTTTTTCAAAACACTTGTTATCATTTTACTCCCCCCTCCCCCGCCCCCCGCTCTCTAGCTCCAGGACAGCCACCTCAACAGGGGTGAAGAATGCCAGATGCATCTAGGAGCTTGTTATGGGCTGAAATGTGTCCCCTGAAAGTCGTATGTTGAAGTCCTAACTCCCAACACCTCAGAATATGGCTCTATTTGGAGACAGAGGCTTTAAAGAAGTCACTAGACCTCTATTAAAATAAGGCCACTAGTGTGGCTCAGTTGGCTGGAGTGTTGTCTGTAAACCAAAGGGTTATGGGTTCGATCCCTAGTCAGGGCAGGTACAGGAGGTAGATGATTGATGTTCTCCCCCACCTCTCTCTCTCAATCTCTCCACCCCCCCACCCCGCCGCTTCCCTCCCTCCTCCTTCATAAATGAAAAAATGTCCTCAGGCAAGGGTAAAAAAAAATTAGGCCCATTAGAATGGGCAATGTGTTCTGACATTCCCCAGCACCACTGGGGAACATTCTTGTCCTGCCCCCCTGATGGAGCAGCCCCTGCCCCTACATGGCAGCTCCAGTGTTCACACCCTCTGGTTTCTCAGTCACCTACAGTGGCAGCCTCTGGGGAGGACTGGATTTGGGAGCTCAGCTGTAGTCTCTTACAGGCAGACAGGCCTGGATTGAGGGATACACCCTCTCCCCTCCTTGAGTGCTCTCTGCTCCTAGGAGTTCCCTCCAAAAATGCCCTTGCTCAAGCCCTCTCCAGCTCAGGCTGAATGTGGGGTGATAATCAGAGGAGTTTGAGGTATTGTCCTTAGCTGTTGTCCCAGACATTCCACAGGCTGCTGCACTTTTAAAACAAAACCAAAGCCCTTGGCAGGAAAAACAGCAGACTCAACTATTTTGTTTGTTTTTAAGAGAATTTAATGAAGGGACTATTTACTTGAATGTGGGCATTAAGGAGCCCAGTATGGGGTGTTGGGACACCTGGGACTAGCAATGGGGAGGTGGGGAGTCCTTACCCTCCCTGGCTGCTGAAGAGGGGTGGAAGAGCTGGTGAGGGGATACTCAAGAGCTATAAAAGTGTTGAGGAGAGGGCACAGCCATCACCAAAACCACACACCTGGGTAGGACCAGAGCCATGGAGAAATACCCCAACCTCTCTTTTCTCCCATCTCCTGCTGGTGCCTCCCATTGGCCAAATCCAGCTGGAAGCCAGTGATGTCCTGGGCACAGAGCAGGACAGAGAAAGGTGGGGTGGAGGGGGTTCAAGTGACTCAAGCAAGGCCAGTGGGATGAGGCACTCTTGACCAGATAAAGCCACAGGCCTGTGCAGTGCACAGTGTACTCCTGATGCTGTCCGCACAACAAGACCATGACCGAGGGCCTGCCTCCCAGAGCCCTGAGCAGCATTAGCTGCCACATACCCAATCAAGCTAGTCCTCCAGTCCTCAGCAGCTGCAAGGCCTGGAAAGCCTCCCAGCAAAGTCAGCCGGAGTTGGTAAATATCATCATCTACATGAGTTGGGTGCCTTTTTCTAACAGACCATTGGCAGAGGCCAGGAGGGCTCTGAGGACCAAGCTCTGGACTTTGCCACCAAAGCCCACACTGCAGTTGCAAAGTCACCACCCACCAGCCAGAGACCCTAGAACTCAGATGCCCCCAGGGTCACTACCACCCCAGGAATAGACTTTTCATGCTTCTGCTTCTGGAAACAACACCTCCCAAATGAAACCCAAGGGAGTGCATTTGCTTGGCTAAACCAAGGTCATAGGCCTTCAACCAAACTTAAAGGAAGCCTGGGAAAGCAAGTACCCCCACTTTCCAAGTTAGGGGGAAAACCCTAAATACTGGAAGATGTTTCCCAGGCTGGGCAGCCAACAATGTCCACTAATACCTTTCTCAACATTAGCGTCTTTCCTTCAGACAGTATTTCCAAAGTGGGGTTTCTGACTCCTGACTCTTGCTATGTTTTATTGCCAGGTTCCTTTCCCTAAAGAGTTAAACTCATTCACCACCACTTCCAGCAAGGAGAACGCCTGCCTGCTGGGCCACAGCCACAAACGTCAAAGCTTCTACAAAACTAACAGGCAAACTATGATGCATACCTCATTGCTTCATTCTTTTTTGTCGGGGCGGGGGTTTCCTACATTTGTTTATTAGTTGCATTCTGCAAAACTCTGATACTTGACTTAGAACACATTTTATGATTTGTTTTGATGACTGATTTTTCATTATTTTCCTTGTTGTAGCCTGTGCTAAAATTAGCTGGCATTGGTATTAGGATTAGACTCAGCAGTGTGTATCAGGAAAAACAACAGCAGGCTTCAGCTAGATGGACACTTGCTTCTCTCCCACATAAGACAGGCCTACAGGCCAGTCCAGAGCGGGCATAGACCCAGCTCCTCCTGGACCATCCCTCTGCCACCCCGAGGGGCCTGGGCCCCACTGTCTCAGGTGGCAGCTAGGGCTCCAGCCCTCACGCTCAGCAACAGGAGAGAGGGCAGGGAAAGAAGGAACGACTGCCTACCTTTACAACCCTTCTGCTTGCATCTTTTTGGCCAAAATTTGGACATGTGGCCTCCCCATGGGAGGCCAGACAATCAGCCCAGCTAAAAACCTGTCAGGATCTTACTGCTCAGGACTACGGGAAGAATGGCTATTGAGAGGCAGGCAACTATCTTCTCCACCAGCAAGGATAAGAATTCAAATGTGTGAGAAGAACCACAGCTTATGAAAATGACTCCCACTTTGTAAACAGTTATCAACTGTGGGCACTTGATAGGATCACCGGGAGGCCGGCTGGCCTTGTGGGGGCTGAAGAGAGGACCGGAGGCCGTGCTGCTTTCTTACTTCATACCTTTGAACATTTCATTTGTTCATCCACTCAACAAAGTTTCTTTCAAAACACCAATTACATTTTCACTGAGCTGTCTTACCCCTGTGTTTGCTACTCCTCGGGGGCAGATAGTGTGTCCCCAGTAGCCAGCACAGAGCATAGGCTCACAAGACACTTGGTCTGTGGATGAAGGCTTGCCCCAGCCTCTCCGCGCCAGGCTCTGCAATGGGCGCTGAAAGCACAGGAACAGAGGCCTGCCCTTCGGCACTCATGGCTGTGGGTGGAGGTTTGGGCCCCCAGGGAACAAACAGAGGGGGCACTGGTGGGGAAGTCAGTGTGGTTAGATTGTACTTCATGAGTGACAAGCCAAGAGGGAGAAGATCCTTAAGGTACACCAGACTTAAAGTTCCTCTCAAGTCCAAGGTGAGAAATTTAGCCTCAACCCTGAGGCAATAGGGAGCCACAGAGGCTATAAGCAGGTGGTGACAGAATAGCCATCTAGATTGTTCTGGCCGCTCTTGCAGGAGGGAGGTGTGTAGGGGGGACTGGACAAGACCTCCCCCACCCCCGCCCCTATGAGAGGCCTCCCAGGAGGCCAGACCAGTGAAAAAGGTACATGGTCCTCAGGGATGGCTGCGGGGCAGACAGGATGACACCGAGCTCAGGGGGGCAAAAAGGGAAGAGGTGAGTGCCCAAGGCTGGGGAAATAGTGTGATGGCTGAGTGGCAAGAGAGGGGAGTCTGAGATTGGATGGGGGCCAAAGCAAGGGGTTTGAAGAAAGGAAGGGGGGTGGTATGAGGTGAAAAAAATACAAAACAAAAGAGGCCCTGTGCTCCGGCAGCCTGTGAGCCAGACAGATTCCCGGGGGAGTCTGGAAGGGGGAGAAGGGGGCTGGAGAGGGGCCCTGGCTGGAGCCGGAGCAGACGGCTGTTGGACGCCTGCAAGCTGTGCTCACAGCTCAGCAATGTCCCAGCCCTGCCAGGAACCAGCCAGCCCCTGCGCCTCTTCATCCTCCTCACTGGCCTGCCCCAGCCTGGTCCCGGCAGCAGGAGCTCTGAAGCTGCCCCCCACCGAGGGGCCTCCCCTCCTCAGAACCCAGGCACACTCACATCTCTCCATCACCCCTCAGCCTTCCCCCAATGGCTGATGACGCACAGGCCCAAGGAGGGGGAGAAAATAAAGACATCGTCCGGGCTGAGCCAGTGAGAGTTAATGTCTGCGGTGCTTTGCCCCTGACAGGCCTAATGAGACACAGGTGGTCCCCTGGCTCCAGCCTATGCTGGTTCAGTGCCCGGGATGAAGAGGGGGGTTCTGCCGTTCCAGGGGGTGGGGCTGGGGCCGCTGGCTGGGGCCCAGCACATAACTCCGGCGGTTGCAGTCTGGGGCAGCAGACACCCAGCCGCTCTGAGCTGAACTGGCAGCATGAAGGTACTGGGCCCTGGGTGGGGGACTCATGTGTGGGAGACTCATGCGTGGGGGACAGAGCCCTTTGTGTGGAGAGGACCTTGACGAGAGAGGGGACCCTAAAGGCCCTGGGGGTTCGCACAATCCAGCTGAAACTCCTAATCTGCAAGGGTGCTGAGCCTGTCCCAGGGAGTGGGGTTTCTTGGGAAGGAAAAGAGGGCCAGAGGGCAGGCAAAGGGTTTCCAGCAGGGGCTGCTGTGGGTGTTGGCAAGTGGAGAGAAAGCTAGGAGGGCTCTGGGGCTGGAGGCATGGACTGTGCTGAGGTGACCCTGTTTTCCTGTCACCAGGCCCTCTTGGCCCTGCCGCTGCTCCTGCTGCTCCTCTCCATTCCCCACTGCGCCCCACAGGTCTCCGGAATCCGGGGTGATGGTAAGCAGCCCACGGTTGCAAATTCAGCCTGGCCAGCAGGCTGGGCAGAGAGGCTGTCTGAGCCACATCCCTGGGAGTCAGTCAGCTCTGCAGGCCCCAGTCTCCTGCTCTATAAAATGGGGCAGGTGGATGACATGATCTTCGAGCAACCCTCCTCTCCAAGAAATCTTGCAATGTCTTGTGACAGAGTACCCTGCTCCCAGGGACGGAGGCAAATTGTAGGGTGCCGAGGTGTGAGTTATGCCTTAGCCCCCTCTTGTCCTCCCTGCCCTGCTTCCCAGCTCTAGAGAAGTCTTGCCTTCAGCAGCCCCTGGACTGTGACGACATCTACGCCCAGGGCTACCAGGCGGACGGCGTGTACCTCATCCACCCTCTGGGCCCCAGCGTACCAGTGCCTGTCTTCTGTGACATGACCACCGAGGGCGGGAAGTGGACGGTGAGTGGCAGGAGGGGGACAGATGCCCAGTTCCGGTCCTAGTGTATGGCCCAGCTTCACCTCTGGGAGCCTCAGTCTCTTCATCTCCAATGTGAGGATAACAGTGCTGATAGCATAGTTTGTGAGCTGCTGCCAGCACGGAATTCTAGGTGCACATAAGCCTCACAATAACCCTGAGAGAAATGCACCCGCACAGACAAGGAACTGAAGCCCAAAGGGCTGAAGCACCTCATTCAATGTCACACAGCCAGCACAGCACTCCACCCTGGCGTTTGAACACCCTCCTAAGCCCTCCCCAGCACCGAGCAGCTGCCCCCTGGGGGATGCCAGGATACATCCTGTTTTAAGTCCCCAGCTCAGCCCTTTAACAAACCACTTCAGCACCATAGCGTCCACACCTGGATGAGGCTCCTCCCTGCCCAGTGGACCCTTGAAAACCCAGGCCTGTCGTCTCTGCTCCAGGTTTTCCAGAAGAGATTCAATGGCTCAGTGAGTTTCTTCCGGGGCTGGAATGACTACAAGCTAGGCTTTGGCCGGGCAGATGGAGAGTACTGGCTGGGTAAGGCGGGGCCCAGGTAGGGTGGGGGCCGCCCCAGAGCCAGGTCCTTGCTGACCAGTTGCCCTGCCTTCCTCCCCAGGGCTGCAGAACCTGCACCTCCTGACACTGAAGCAGAAGTACGAACTGCGAGTGGACCTGGAGGACTTTGAGAACAATACAGCCTACGCCAAGTACATCGACTTCTCCATTTCACCCAACGCGATCAGTGCTGAAGAGGACGGCTACACCCTCTACGTGGCAGGCTTTGAGGACGGCGGGGCAGGTAGCACCCTCCTGATAGACTAATGAGGGGATGTGGGGGGACAAGGCAGGGCTGGCACTGCCCTATTGGTCCCAAACCCCTTCAGGCCCCTCCTTTCCCCTCCTGGCCCAGAAGGGTCATGGCTGGCTCCCCACCAGCTCAGGCCTCAGCTTGGGGAGAGACCCTATCCACTCCACTCCAGGCAGCCCCATGGGGAGCAGCTGTTTCTCTTCACTGCAGAAGCACAGCTACCCAACATCTGGCGCAGGAAGGATGCCTCATCCCACCAGGCTGACACGTAATGTCTCTGACAGCATCACTGGTCACTGCCATAAACCCCTGCCCACAAGCCCAGGGCTCAGGTCCCTGCTTCAGTAGCCCCTCCCCTCTTCTTCTCTGCCAGGTGACTCCCTGTCTTACCACAGTGGCCAGAAGTTCTCCACCTTTGACCGGGACCAGGACCTCGTTGTGCAGAACTGTGCTGCCCTCTCCTCAGGAGCCTTCTGGTTCCGAAGCTGCCACTTCGCCAACCTCAACGGCTTCTACCTGGGTGGCAGCCACCTCTCCTATGCCAATGGCATCAACTGGGCCCAGTGGAAGGGCTTCTACTACTCCCTCAAGCGCACTGAGATGAAAATACGCCGGGCCTGAGTGGATGGCCCCATCGGGCCCCAACGCCCCTCTGGCTGCTCCATCTCCACGAGCGCTCCCTCTGCTGTGCCTGTCACCCCCTCACCCCCAACATCAGTTCTGCTGCTCTCTTGGCACCTGCTTCTCACAGGGGGCCTTATGGCTCTAGCCCCAGCTGATCTCTAAGCCAGGCCTCTGCTCCCCTTGACCTGAGGCTGTGCTGCTAACCGGTTTCCCAGGCCTCCTTGGAAAGGCACAGCCAGTCTGGACCTGGCTGGGCTCCACGAGACTCTTAGCTGCCTCTGCCCCATACCAAAGGCTAAGGGCTAGGAGCTGCCCTCCCAGGCTGCAGGCTCTCGTGTTCCACCTTAGCCAGCTTCCTTACTGTGGGCTCATCTGTGTGAGGCCACCCCAACATGTTTGTCTGAGCTGGTGCAGTCTGATCAACACCCAGCATATGCCAGACCACCTGTGTGTGACCACTATAACTACCCCCAGCAAGCCCCCAGCTGTTCTGAGTGTCTCTCATCCTTTGCCTGCCTCCCACCGACTTAGTCTCTAGTGGTGAGCACCATCAACCCCCTAGCCTCATCTCACTATCATACTCAGCTTCCCCTGCCTCCTGTCCCAGGCTCCCAAACCTCAAGGCCAAAACTGTATTTCACCACAGCTACGGCACACCACCCAAAAACAGCCAGTCAAGGTAGGCATAGATATAAGGTCCTCCCACCTGCCCCAGGGTTGAGGTTTGACCATGTGAGGGGGTAGCAGACAACTTCTGCGGGACTGGGAGCAGGTAGGGAGTGGAGTCTCAATAAACCTCAGGACCTGAATGAACTTGGCTTTGGCTGTTGTACATGCAAATGCATTTGTTTGGTCCCCAAAGGTGGGGACCTGCCTCCTCTGTTTCTTTACTGACAGCACATTGCCCTCCACTCCAAAAAATACCTGGAGTTAGGCACTAGAGAAAAACTTGTATTTTGCAGGCCTCATTTTGATGGCAAAAAGAATGACTAATAATAAAATTATATAATAAAAATATAATACTGAAAAGGATCGCCTGGAGAACAGGGATGTCCTGATCCTCTCATGGCTTCGTGGTGGCTCAGGTGGCTACTTAAGGCTGCAGGGTGGGTCTGAGATGAACCTGCAGAGTAATCCCAAGCCGAGCTTCCCCTGCAGGGCCCAAGGCTCCAGCCCTGGAGAATGCTCCTGCAGGCCTTGGGCTGGGTCTTCCTCCTGGCAGCAAGGCCCAGGCTGTGGGCCTCAGGGCTACTGGAGCTCAGGCAGGTCAGCCAGCAGCATCGGGGAATCCATCTGGATCTCACGCTGCAGAGACTCAATGTCGGAAGGATTCATGCCATGGCCCTCGAGCCAGTCAGCAAGCAGGGAGGCCGAGAGTGAGGCCGAGTCTGTCTGGCTGCAGGGGAAAGGAGGGCAGAGACCAATGAGCGTACGTTGGCTCCTCCTGCCCCAGGAACCCACAGTCCCACTCTGGAGGTTTGGTCCAGACAAACTTACCCATCCTGTGGCCCATCAGCCATGCCCATATCAAAAGACTGGTTCAGGAACTCTTCCAGGTCAAAGCCAACACCATAGCCAGCCCCACTGCCCTTTGGAGTGCCTGAGAACACGGGGGGCAAGGGGTCCTCCACCTGCGGGTAGAACGGCCGGTTACAATACAGGCACCACCAAGAGCAGGCAGAGTTCTGCAGGAAAGACGCTGTTCTGGTACTGCTGGTGACTCTGCCTGGATGCCCGTGGGGGACAGCACCAGCCCTGACAATCACCAAGTTCTGGCTGGGGTCCATCTCCAGGTCAGACACTTCCTAGATGCATCATACTTAAGTCTTAAGACCCTGCTCATTAGCATTATGCTCCTTCTATGAGCAAGGGGACAAGTTCAGAGACCAGCCCTAAATGCTGCTTAGTATTCATAGAATAAAACACACCAAAACCTCTTGTTTCCCTGTCCCCACTGAACAGCAAGGACTTCCCAAACCCATTTTTCCTGGGCCCAGATCCAGGTGTCCTCATAGTCTGGGTTTCTCCTCTCACCTGAGACTTGGACAGCTGCTGGGTCACCAGGTTGACATCGGGTGACTCTGAGGTGGAGGTCTGAGTGGTCCCCCTAGGGTCTGGAGGGGGTGGGCCAGACGGGAAATAAGGCAGAACACCCAGGGTGCTGGAACCAGGCATCCCAGGGGGTGGCATAAGTGACTGGGGAGCCAGGAGGCTAGAGGTGGTGGTGGTGGTTTGGAGTGGAGCAGGGCCAGGAATGGGCCCAGGAATGCCAGAAGCGTGAGGAGCAGGGCCAGGGGTGGGGCAGGCAGATTGTGGTGCAGGACCCGGAGTGGAGCCTACAGGTGGCAGTGGGTGTCGAGTGGGCTGAGCTACAGGGCCAGCGGGAGGACTGGTGGGTTGAGCTGGAGGAGGTGTTGTTACTAGGGCAGGGGCTGGTGCAAGGGTAGGGGCTAGGGGCTTGGCCATTCGAGTCCAGCGCTCCAACAAGCTTCGATCATTATCACTGAGCACTAGCCCAGCCAAGGGATCAGTGGAGGGGCCCCCAGAGGCCCCGGTCCCTCGCTCCTTGCGCTCCCGCTCCTGCCGCCGCTTTTCACGCTCCTTTGCTCGCTCCTGCCGCCGCCGCCGCTTCTCCTCCCGCTCCCGCTGGCGCTCCTGGGCTGTCACTGGCTTCCGAGGTTCAGGTGCCTCTACAGGGGCGCTAGGGCCATCTGCAGGAAGTTGGACAGGGAGAAAGTAAGAGCCTGTGGCCCTAAGCCCAGAGTCCCTCTTCTACCTTCCCACTCCCAAGTCAGCAACTGCTTCTGCTCTAGGCACCTCTGAGCCGGCTCCGCAAAGACTTGAGCAGGGCAGCTTTGAGGGCTGCCTTGGTGTTGTCTGAGATGGCACCCTCCCTCTTTGGAGGGGCTGGTTCACTGGCCAGCGGGGCGAGTGGCTGCAGGGCCATATCAATGGTGTCAGGCACAGAGCCAGGGCACGGCAGTGGAGCTGGTGGAGGTGACTCCATGGCACAGTCCCCACTGGGAGCCCAGGAGCTGGGCATCTCAATGTCGGGGCAGCTACGCTCACTGGCCACAGGCTGCAGAGAAGGCTGGAAGCGTATCTGCTGGCGAATGCCCTCACGCCGTTCATGAAAGTCCTCAATCTCAGCCACAATAGCCTCCTTAATCCGCTCCCGGGTGAGGGCTTCTCGGTCAAAGGCAAAGTCAAAGGGCGGTGCACAGTCAGGCTCATCATCAGGGTCGTGGTACTTGGCCAGGAAGGGGTGGCGAAGGGCAGCAGCTGCTGAGATACGGGCACTGGGCTCAAAACACAGCATTCGTCCCAGCAATGAGAGGGCCTGGCGGTCAGCACCTGGGTACACTGTCTCCCAGGGCACAGGCTGGCGTGGTGGCAGACTCTGGATATATGCCCGCACCCTTTCAGCCCCTACAGCTTGAATCACAGCTGGTGACGGGGTGCCCAACACCATCATGATCAGCTGCAGCTGGTGCACATAGTTTTTGCCTGGGAAGAGCTGGCGCCTGGCCAGCATCTCTCCGAAGATGCACCCCACAGACCACAGGTCAATAGCCTGCGTGTATTCGTGCAGTGAGAGCATGAGCTCAGGGGCACGGTACCAGCGTGTGGCCACATATTCAGTCATGAAGTACTGGTGCTCAGCAGGCGAGGTGCACAGGCCCCGTGCCATGCCAAAGTCACCAATCTTGAGTTCGCAGTTCTCATTCACCAACAAGTTAGAGGGCTTGAGGTCACGGTGGATGACCTGAGCTGAGTGCATGTACTTGAGGCCCCGCAGCAGCTGGTACAGGAAGTAGCGCACATGCTCCAATGTGAGTGGCTGTGAGGAGTGGATGATCTGGTGCAGGTCGCTCTCCATCAGGTCCAGGACCACATAACTAGAAGCGACAGGGGAGAGAGGTGTCAGCTATCTGGCCCACTCTCTAGCCCAACCTCACCACGCCCTCCTGACCCCAGACAGGTGGTAGCCTTACCATCAGACTCTGTAGGGGCCATGGCATGGTATGAAGATTCTAGAGTCTCTACAACTGTTCCATGAACTTAAGTGAAGTTAAATCCCTTTGTCTCCAGATCTATTTCCCCATCAGAGAAAAGATGAGGTTGGATTAAACCAGAGCTGACCAATGGGTTTAGTTTGGGGTATGTCTCCATTGTTTGGTAGTGGCTGCTTGAAAGACTATGATAAAAATTGTGGTGTCTTGTCCATTTTCTTTTTTTAAATTTTATTTATTTATTTTTAGAGAGAGGGGAAAGGAGGGAGAAAGAGAGGGAAACATCGATGTGAGAAACATCGACGGGTTGCCTCTCCTACATGCCCCAATTCAGGTACCGAACCCGTAACCCAACCCAGGCATGTGCCCTGACCAGGTACTGAGCCAGCAACCTTTTGCTTTTCAGGACGACACTCAACCAGGCCACATTGGTCAAGGCATCCTGTCCATCTCCTGCAGGAAAGTGTTCTATGATGTAGTTATAGTATGAGTGTCTTACATTTACCATCCTACATACTTACATTCTATGAAATTAGAACACCTGTATTCTTCCTTAAGGAAACATATTTGTCCCTGGCAAAGTCTTAAGGGAGCACTGGTCCTGGAATTGTGGGAATTTTCCCAGCCTGTCTGACATTAGGTTCAGCTGCCCTTCCGGAACTTCAGCAACATGGTCCCAGCCTTCAGAAAAGGTCCCAATTCTGCCTCCCTCTCCCAACCCCACTCCTTACACAGATTTGAACTCGCCATAGGGCACAGTGGGCCTCAGGATGTCCTTGATGGCAATGATGTTGTCATGCTTGAAGTGTTTGAGTATCTTCAGTTCCCTGAGAGTCCGCTTGGCATTGGTCACCACATCAAAGGCATTGGGGATCTTCTTAATGGCCACCTGCTGGCCTGCAGAGCAGGAAAAAGGCAGATACTATAATGTACCTTGGGGTAGCTGCACAGTGGCATAAGGCCCCTATCAACACCTCATGTCTAGAATGCAAACAACAGCTACTATGTACTGAGTACCTGCCAGTGCCAAGTCCTGTGCTAAGCACTTAACACACATTATCAGATTTTCCCTTCACATCTCCTGAGTTAAGAGATGAGGAAATCTTGTCTCAGGAATTCACTGGGGGTTGCATAGCTAGTTAGTGGTAGGGTCTAGACTGTATAATGCCTGTGCTCATTCTACCTCTCTCTCCCTCTCAGACCTCACCCATCCTATCACCAATCCCTTGTGCCATTTTCTGGCTCCAGAACACACTTCTCTTTTAGAAACCAAGGGTACGATCTCCAATCTTCTCTAATTGGGATTGTCATTTTTCTAAGGAGGAAGTAGACTGATGTGCTGGCTGAACCACCATGCCCGAGTTTCTGAGAACTGTATCCAATATAGAGACCAGCACCCGGATGGCACATAACCAAAGTTTGTTGACTTAAACCAGAATTTGCGTCCCAGTTTTCCTTCCTGGCTGTTTAAGATGGGGCAGCTTTCTCACTCTCCAGAAACTGGTTTCCACGTCTGTGAGCGGTACACCACAGGGAAGCTCACCCGTGAGACGACGGCGTGCAGAGGACACCACCCCGTAGGCTCCGTTGCCTATGGTCTCTATGATCTCGTACTCGTCCCCCACGTCAAAGGTCACATCGAAGGAGCGAGCTTTAAGGAGGGCCAGGTTCTTGGCCGCTACAGAAGCAGCGGTATTGGCAGGTTCCGCCTTCACCGGCCCGGGGGGCTCCCCGGAGCCATCCTCGCCGTCTTCCTCCTTCAGGGGCTCGGCCATGGCGTCTGTGTGAAAACGCTGGTGAGGAAGGGCTCGCCCCGCTCAGGACCTCAGTTTCCCCTCTGTGAGGCTGCTGGAGCAGGGAATTTCCAAGTTCCCTAAGCCAACAGGAGGCAACCGGATAGTGACAAAAGAGAGTGGTCGGCACGTAGCAGACGTCCCACACCCAGGACTCTGAGCTCAGAGCTCAGGTCCGGGTGGAACGCAGGGTCGGAGGTAGAGGAGGTGCCACAAGGCGCAGTCCAGGAAGAAAGGGAGGGGCGGGGCACTTCGCTTTCCCCACTCAACACTCACCGAAACTCGCCTCATCTGACGCCTCCTCGGGGCTTTCGGAAGTCCTCGGAGCTCCCGGCCTCGTGTCCCAGTGGAGACGGACTCCAGGAGTCGCTAGTTCACTTGTTCAAGGCCGCCGCCACCACCTCAACACCGCGCTGTGCCCCGCGGGTCCCAACGCCCCGCCTCCCAGGATCACGCTCCTTCCAGCCTGTGACCAATCGCTGGGCTGTCTCTGCGGAGGTTCCCACCCCTTCTGTTTGTTTCGTCCAATCCGAACCCATCTTCTGAGGAAAACACGCCTCTGTCGTCCCCGCCCCCGCGCGCCGCTGTCCAGCTCCACGGCGGGAGCCGCCCAAACTGAGCTCGGCTCTGGATAGGTGTGTGCTTCGGTCCAGCGCCGTCTTCCGACGCATGCGCGCTGTCAGTCCGGGGCACAGAGTGAATGGAAGGCTACGCCCGGGTGCGTGCCAGAGCGCAACACGGTCCCCTCTATCTTCGGCCGTTAGTAGCTGGTCTTGGGAGTCCGTAAGGGCTGAGGCTGCCGGCCCCTCAGCGACTATCCATCGCGGCTGGCTCTCGAAATCTCCCTCCTTTAGGCCCTCTTCCTTTATCAGCCCCCGTCGCTTAGATGCTAGTGCCCTGCCATTATCCCGATCGGCCCCGGGAGCCCGGCTCTGGAAATACACCATCCCGGACAGAGGGTGATCCGTCAAGTCCAAATGCAGAGTTCCCGGTCTTCCGGGATTCTAGAGCGTCCAGCCAGAAGCCGTCACTGACTTCCGGTGACTGGTCATTTCTACACAGTTTCCGGCGTCTCTGGACCTAGACTTGCTATTTCCTGGCTCCTGGCATATTCCCTCAGTGTGGTAGCTCCCTCTGCCTTAGGGCGGCGCGCTTTTGACGGGTTAAGTTGAGAGGGTAGCGGTCAGGGCTTTCCAGCCTCTAGCCGGGTCACGGGAGCCCAGAGGGGCAGAGCCAGCACAGGAACCGACCGCTGGGCCCTGACCCACTCCACAACCCGATAGTTGATTCCTTCGTGTAGCAAATGTTTATCAAGCACCATCCCTCTAAGGCTCGGTTCGAGGAGGCAGAGGTGGACGTGGTAGGCCCTGTGAGCTGAGAAAAAGGTATTCAGCAGGACGTTCGAGGTAGGGCTAAAAGGAAGGTTTTGGAGCTGGGACTCCAAAGATAGGTGTGTTTTCACCAAGTGAGAAGAAAAGGTAGGTTGATTAAACGTCGACTGACAGTATGGAGGTGGAGAATGCAGGTTCTGTGGGTTCTTACTCTGCCCTGAGTGATAAGGGTGGGTGGAACCCAATAGTTCGAGTCTGAGTGCCAGATTGAAGGTTTTTACCTGGAGTCGCAAACTAGCCGTGGGAGAGTGGACCCACATAAAAAATTAATTTTGATAAGCCTATACACTTAAATTTTTTCATTTTGTTTATATTCCCTGCTGTTGTTTTTGTTTTTTACTTTTTACTAAAACACATACAGAAAGTTCCACTGATTTTCACAAACTTAATACACAAGTGTACTGAATTCAGATGAAAAAAAAATTACCAGCCCTCCAGAAGATCCTCTTCTAATGGTGATAGTTTTTGTAAACTCTTTTCTATGTATATTTTTTTGCACTGAATTTTAAGTTTTATTGGGATACATACATTGTGATGAAAAGTAGATACTACATTACTACATTTTAAAAAACTCAACATAAGGAAAATATACTTCAGAGTATTAATATTAGGACAAATAGAAGACATAAAAATAATATGGGCCTCCAGAGTTAAGGTTAAACTATAAAATTTGTTCCTGGCCTTTGCTGGTGTGGCTCAAGTTGGTAGGAGAGTCCTCTCACAATGGAAGGTTCACAGTTTGATTCCTGGTCAGGGCACATACCTGTTTTGCCAGCCAATCCTGCCCCAGCACTACAATCCCTAGTCTGGGTATGTTTGGGAGGCAACCAATTAATGTTTCTCTCTCCCATTGATGTTTCTCTTCCTCTCTCTCTAAAAGCAATGAAAAATAAATAAATGTCCTTAGGTGAGGATGAAAAAAATAAAATTTGCTTCGGAAATTCTGACAGCATAGCAAAAAGCCAAATTATCTTTTACATGATTGGACATGAATAAAGGAACCATACCATGGGAAGTGAACATTTTCTAGCACTGAGGTCTGAAAATATTTCTTTCATGGCTTTTCTTTTGGTGATAAATGGGCAACCTTCCCCACCTGTGAAGTAGATGCAGTATAAGGCTTGTGGTGTCCTCCAGGGTATGGAGAGGGCATGCAAAAGGAGGAGACAAAAGCACATCTTTTCTGGGAACAAGGTGGACAGCTGCATGATGGTCCTGTCTGATCCAGGAATAAAACATAAAATATCAGAAGAAACTCAAAAACTGTATCCTTTAAACTCTCTTCAATTAGGCTGTGTACAATAGTACAAGTCACAGACTTCAACATTCCCTGCCAAGAACTCACTGATTCTCGTTTATTTTCAATCGACCATGAGCTGTTTTGCTCTACCCCCACTAGGCCCTGACTCTGTCCTGGAAAAGACATCAATTACTTAACTGTTGGGTTGGTCAAAAAGTCCGTATGGTTTGTTCCACAAAATAAAAGAAACATTTTTCATTTTCACCAATAACTTTATTGATTTGGATATTTTGAGTATGTTGGCTGTCTCCCACATGATACAAGGTTGATTGGTCTCAATGTCTTGATCACTATCAACTTCAACTGGTCTATCCAACCATGGAGCATCGTCCAGCAAGAGTAATCTCCAGTACAAAACTTCAAAAACCACTTTTGACACTTTTGATCAGTCACGTACTTTCTCCACACACCGCACAAATCTTTCTTTGCGTTTCAGTTGCATTTTTACCTTTCTTGAAATAATAAACCATAATATCCTAAGAGCGTTGCTTATTTTCTTCCATCTTCAATACTAAATGACTGTACAAAAATTCACCAATTTTGATAAGTTTTTAAAAATGCAAGCTGATATAACAGCTGCCACAATACAATCTAACAAAATTGTTTCAAATGAAGTTAAAAGCAACTAAGTGCTACTAGAGCCATTTTACAGAAAAAAGTAAACGAACTGTTCTGGCCAACCTAACATATTACATTGTTTGATTATACTGCATTCGGCTTATGATGGACATTTGGGCTGTTTCTACCTTTTGGTTATTAAGAATGTGAGAAATGTTATGTCTTTATGATTTTAATTGACATTTTCTTCATCATTAAAGCTGTCGAGCATCTTTTCATGTGCTTATTGACCACTTATCTTTTAGGAAATATCTATTCAAATTCTTTATTTATTTTTAATTGAGTTATTTGCCTTTTTATTACTGAAAGAGTTCTTCATATATTCTGGTTATAAGCCCCTTGTCAAATATACGATTTACAAATATTTATTCCCATTCTGTGGGTTGTCTTTTCCTTTCTTATTTCTCTCTCTCCCTCCCTCTCTCTCTCTCTCTCTCTCTCTCTGTGTTTGTTTAAACATCAATGTGTGTTGCCTCTCAGGCACCCCCACTGGGGCCCTGGCCTGCAAGCCAGGCATTTGTCCTGACTGGGAATCAAACAGGCAACCCTTTCATATGTAGGCTGGCATTCAATCCACCGAACCACAGCAGCCAGGGCTCTTTTCATTTTCTTGGTGGTATCATTTGAAGCACAAATGTTTTTAGCCCTGGCTGCTGAGGCTCAGTGGATCAAGTGCCAGCCTGTGAATCAGGGTTCACCAGGTTGCTTCCCATCTAGGGCACAGGCCTGGGTTGCAGACCAGGTCCCCAATAGGGGACACATGAGAGGCAGCCACTCATTGATGTTTCTCTCCCTCTCTTTCTCTCTCCCTTCCTCTCTCTAAAAATAAATAAATAAAATCTTTTTTTAAGTTTTTTAAATTTAAATTTTTAATTGAGATGAATTCTACTTTATTTTATATTTATCACTTGTGCTTTTGATGTCAAAACTAAGAAACTACCTCTTTCATTTTTGCAGCTGCATAGTATCCCTTTGTGAGTGTAATCTGACCAATGCCATATGGGTAGACATTTAGATTCATTCAAATTTTTCCTATTGCAAACAATGCTGCAATAAATTATCTTGAATATATCATTTCACACACTGCAAATATATCTGCAGGATAAATACCAAGAAGTGAGAATTCCACATTACAGAATATTGCATTTGAATTTTAACAGTTAATGTCAAATTTCTGTCCTTAGAAAGTATACCAATTTAGACTCCCACTAGGAATGTAGGGGAATGAGTCACACAGTGCTTTTTAACACCTTGGAATTATTTGCTTGTTAACAATGGGAGATATCTCAAAGAAATCCTAGTTTCTGGCTTCTTTCAGAAACCTGGGAGATCTGACAAGGTCAGACTTCCACTCCCACATAACAGCAATGGACCACACCTGGGTCACAGCCCTGCCCCTGGAGGGGTGTAGGCGCTGCAGCCTCCCAGGCTCTGCTCCTTCCTGGCACTTCTCTGGCACCGCCCAGGGGTCAGAGCCATTTATCCCTGTACTTGCTCCACTGTTTTCTACATGTCACTAAAGTTAGGGAGACAGAAGAGGCTGAGAGAAAGTGTGTCTCCAGAAAGAGAGAGAGAGAGATGGAGTATATCTCTTTGTGGAAATGAAGACAGCACAGGACTGTGTACACACAAGCTGCACTGTGGGCTTCTGTCTTCCGCCTGGCCACGGTGGGCTCCTAGGAGCCTCTGAGGAGTTTTGGGTAGGGAAACACCCTTCAGAATTGCCTTCCTGAAACATACTTTTTGCAAATAGCATGGAGGGTTTACTTGAGGGAGAGAGACTGGAGGTAAGGAGGGGATTACTGTGACAGTCCCCGTGACAGCCCTGATGGGGGTCTGGATTAGGCAGTGGCAGCAGGAATACAGAGCATGGGCCCTTGAAAGAGGTATGTGGAGGGAGGTGGTGGTGGTGCCAAAGCATTTGGGTAGACAGTGGAGGTGTCACCAAGATGAGGACCCTGGGAGAGAACCAGGCTGGGCAGTGGGCGATAAGCTTAGTAGTGGGTGCTTTGAGACTCCTTTAGTCATGTCTTATCACATGGTGATCCCTGTCTCTGATCCAAGCCCCAAGGACCTGATGAGCTTTCAGGAGCATCAGGGAGCTCCCAATGCCAGGGTCCTTCCAACGACATCGGGGGAACCCTAGTTGTGGTAATAGGCCCCCCTCTTTGTCCACAGTGCCAGCAAAGGTAGCGGGCCTCTCATGGGACAGGCTTGGCCAGGGAAGGGAGTGTGCTGATTGGCCACACCTCAGGTACCTGTCTGCCTCTGGAAGGGGGAGTGGGGAGGGGACTGCAGCCCCAGCAAAACTCCTCAGACTTACAATAGCTGAGGGCCATTTTCCCAACAGAAGCCTGAGCTCTGAGGAAGGTGGAATGGGCGCCCAGCCAATAGAAATAGCAGGTGTGTCCTCACCATCCACACCCTTCTGCCCTCAGAGGAGGTGGAAAGTTGGAGGACCACAGGGTCGGTCTCCATCTGAGGAAGCTACTCTACCAATGTTATTGCCTCCCCTCCAATCCCCAAGCTTTTTAGTTTTAAGAAGACATAGTTTGGGGTCAGAATCACCTGGGTTTGATCCTGCCCCACCACATTGTGACCAAGGCATCCTTTATTGTCTGTGCTGTGTTGGGGTCATAGCCATGAACACAGAGCCCCAGCCCACTCTCTCACCCAGGAGACTGACTCTCACCCAGATGGCTGCTGTCCCTGGTGATGGGAACCAAGGTGGGAGATGCTCAGGCACTGGGGAGCAAGGAGTGGCCCCTTGCCCAGTCACGGAAGTCAGGGCTGGAGACCTGGGTCGGGACCTAAAGGACAAGCACGATGCAGCCTCGTGAAGAAGCTGGGAGAGTGGAGGAGAAAAGGGGCTGAGGAGGTGGGCAGAGGCCGATCACGAAAGACCCTGAAGCCAGGGAGGGAGCTGGGACTGAACACCCCTGACCTCAGTGTCCTCATCTGCAGGGCAGGGCCGCTCAGACCTCGCTGGATAGCTTGTTTCATGGATTTGAGAAATGACCAGGAAAGCACCTGGATCAAGGCCTGGCCCTGCAGAGGTGCTGGACTCCCCACAGACCTGGAGCCCTCTGAGTAGTCGTTGTCTGGTTTATAGCTGAGAAAAGGGGTTCATTGGGAGAAGTAGAGTGAGGGGCCCCAGGCCACAAAGTATGGGGGTAGGGTGGGCTGCCTCTGCCCTAGCACTCCCTGTGGGCAATTCTCACTCTTTTGAAGACACTCCTCTCTGACTGACTCAGGCCTCCAGCACAAGGAAGAGTAGTGAGTTCAGTGAGTGACAGGACATGGCAGGGGTTGGGGGCCGGGGGGGGCGGGGACCCTGCGGCTCACATCCGCTTCTGCAGAGGCCAAGGACGCTGCTGCCTCTGAGAGCAGAGGGGCACTCTTACAGGGCAAGCAATCTTAGTCTTCCTAGGGCACTGGGGACTTCCCTGCTCTCCTCAGCTGGCCCTCCCCACCCTGCTCCTGACACCACCTGTTGGACAGGGTGGCCTATGGACAAAGCAGACAGGATGCCCCTTCCAAGAAGGGGGCCCGTTTAACAGGTGAATTTGTGAAGGACCCTGCCTCTCCTCCACGGGGGCATTTTAGGCACCAGTGCAACAGTATGGCAAGGGGAGTTTGGCAGCAAGAACCCTCTCCCTGAGCCCTTAAAACTCACCACAGAGATGAGGACTGAGTTGTGACTGCCTCAGCTCTGGCAAGCCTTGGCCCCCCAAATCTCATCTCCTCTGTGAAATGAGGGGAGTGACCTACTGCACCGTCATGCTGGAAGGAGTCTCCCTAAGACTGAAAGTAGGGAGTTGATATAACTTACACCTGGTGCTAGGCCAGATTTGAACATGGATCCTGCTTTAACCACACAGATGGCAGGGGCTGGAAGTGGGCAGGACTCTGAGCAGGCTAGAGGGAGGGGTGAGGGTGGGTGCGTGACCAGCCAGGATGACCAATTCTCCTTGCCCTCAACCTACAATGACCAGTTAAGACTACATCAGGCTTGTAAGTAACAGAAACCTACCAAATGTAGTTTCAACACGAACATTTATTTTTCTTTCATCGTAAAAAATCCAAAGGATTTTGTTCACCTTGGTTTAGCTGGTCAATAATGCTCACCAGGGACTATCTATCTTTCTGCTTTGCCATTATCCTAATGACATTTGACCTCTCTTGACTCATGGCTGCAAGGTGGCTGCTGCACTCCAGCCATCAGATTCATGCTCCAGACGAAAGAAAGATGGGAGAAGGACATGTTGCTATATCTGTCCCCTATTATCACAAGAGCCAACACCCTCCTGGCAGCCCCCAGCAGACACACACATCTCCTTAGAGCTACGTCCCATAGCTGCCACCAGCTGCCAGAAGGCCCAGAAATGAAGTGCTTAGATAGCTACATTGCCCCCCAAATCAAGGTGTGTTAGGAAGGAAGAAGAGGAGGAGAACAGATACTGAATAGGTAGCTCACAGGTAAAAGGCAAAGCTAGAGCTGCTGGTCAATAGGGTGGGTGGGAGGTACCCTAGTGTCCAAGACCAAGAGAGGCAGTCCCCTTCTAGGAGACCCTGAAGGCTGACACCATTGGGGGTGTGGGAGGTGTAGGTTCCCCAACCCATTGTCTATCTTCCCCCCACTCCGTGCAACCACCCTCCTCATCAGTTCCAGTCCTGCATGCTTCCATGCTCCTTCCGTAAAGTGGCTGCCCTCGGCCCCAGAGCCTAGTGTCTCCCAGGTGACAGGCAGGATGGCCAGGGGTGGGTGTGAAGCAGGGACTGGCTGGCAGCTTCGGCCTGCCACTCCGCTCTGCACCCACCCCGCCAGGCCCACAAGTCCCACATGGGCACACAGTGACACACCAGCGCACCAGCACAATTACACCACAGGGCTCACCTGCTTGCAGTTCACTTAGAGCCATAGGAGCAAGGACACACTTAAAGCCACACACAGGTGCACAAAGCACAGGGGCATTGCTGTGCACACACACTCACACACTCAATACTCTTGCATGCAATTTGCACAAACATGCAGAGGTTTGCACAGATGTGTATATGGGTATATGCACACACAGAACAACACACAGGGACACATACAGATCCACAAACTGTTGGAACACACACTCCAGGACACACGCCCACACACCCTCTCCTCCCCTCCTTGTTGCTTCTACTTGGTCTGACTTTGCCTCAGCACACAGAGTGACCAGAACAACCTTTACTACACAGTCCTGAGGAAAAGAGGAGCAAACATGGATGCACCTGACATGCTGGACCATGGCAGGCAACACTTACCCTAGAGCAGGGGCGTCAAACTCATTTTCACTGGGGGCTGCATCAGCCTCGAGGTTGCCTTCAAAGGGCCAAATGTAATTTTAGGACTGTATAAATGTAACTACTCCTTAACTAGGGGCAAGGAGCTTGGCGTTGCCGCCAGGTAGAAACAAGGTGCTGGGCCAGATAAAATAAGGTGAAGAGCCGGATTTGGCCTGCAAGCCTTGTGTTTGCCACTTGTGCCCTAGAGCGACCAAGGCCTGCTGAGAAAGGTGGAGCTTATAAGACTTGGGCAGCCAGGAGGGAGCTCCAGAGGCCTGTGACGCAGCAACCAGGAAGTGTGGCCTGGTGGCAGGGCAGACCTGCCAATAGGACACAGCAGTGGCAGAGCTGAGCCTCCCTCCTGGCATTCACTGTGCATGGCTGAGTACAGCTGGCAGCATTGGCATGCCAGGGTCCCCACGGGAAAGAGACTTCCCTAAGGCCAGCCTGTGAGTGGTTTTGGTGGAGAGGACAGCAGGCAGCCTGAAGGAAAGTGGCTGTCCCTGGCTGCCAGAGGCCCAGGTGGCTCCAGTGATACCATCTGTGGCTTTTTGGGGAGCCTGTGCTCATCACTGCCTCTTCATCCAGCACCCACAGGCAACTGCAGACCTGAGACGGGAGATCGGTGATGTCCTGTTACAGCTCCTGGGCCTCCACCATCAGTGCTGTAGCCCTTTGTAGGCCTGGTAGCCAAGCAAACATGCCAAGGTGGACACTGCCCTCCCCAGAACATTCCCAAAGCCTGCCTGGGCTTGCCAGGGGTCCCAGCATGGGGGCTTATATGTGCTCTCTGTCCTCAGAAAGGTCCCAGGTCTGTAAGAAAGACAGACACAGAATGAATGTCATCATGGATGTCAACACATGGCTGCACGCTTTTCCTGATGTCCCCCTCCTCCTGGTCTTCTGCCCTTCTCTGGAATGTTGGTGTCTTGAGGCCTGACCAGGGGGCCTCTCCTCACTTTGCTCCTTCTCCCTAAGTCTGCACTGACTACTGTCAGCCCTGCTCTGGCCTAGCCCTCTCCCCCGAGATCCAGACCCAAGCTCCTTAGATATCCCCAGGGGACACCCTCAGGCCCTCCAATCCCCACAATCACACCTCCTCACCAAAGCCCCCAGCCAGGCAGCCAGGGCCCATCCTCACCGTATCTACCACTCCAACCTACAACTCCAAAGCAAGGCCAAAGTCTAAATCTTTAGCTCAGCCAACTGAACATCTACGATGTATCAGGCACTGTTCCAGGTGCTGGGGATTTGGCAGTGAACAAGACAGACACAAATCTCTGCCCTGGAGAAATTGAGGCTTTGGTTGGGAGAAATCAAACAAGGGAAATCACTCAGTTATACAGTGTCTTAGAAGATGACAAGCACCATACAGAAAACTAAAGCAGGGACTGGAGGCGGGAAGTACTGAGGGGGGAGTGGTTATCATTTTTAATTACATAGTCAGGGAAGGATGACAGAGCAGCAAGGACTTGATGGAAGAGAGGAAATGAGAGATCTGAGGGAATAGCAAGTGCAAAGGCCCTGGAGTGGGGAGTGTGCCTGGTGTTTGAGAAGGAGCAAGGAAGCTGTGGCTGGAGCACAGTGAGCAGGGAAGACCAGGTAGGAGAAGCACCATGTTACCACTAGCTGCCTGGTTCTGCCACCCTCTTTCTCACCAGGACTACTGCAGTCACCTCCTACCATTCTCATGACTTTTCTTGCTCCTATAATCTGTTCTCTGCTCAGCAGGCAGAGTGATCTTTTGAAAAATGCAGATCAGATTACGTCCCTGCAATAACATCCCCATCTCATGGAATAGTCCAGTACCCAGTACCCAGTACCTTCCTAAAGGCCACGTTCAGGAAGAATGGAAAAGACCTGGAGGAGGTGGTAATCAGGACAGGAACCAGCTTTTCTCAGGCTGAGTCCAAGGTGCGGCAGCAGCTCCAGCTCACTCGGTTTCCTGTGAGATCAGTCCTTTCACCCATCTGTGCCCTGCCCCTGCCTCGTTTCCTCTGTCACATCTGGAAAAGCTCAGAAGTGGCTGAGGGGTGTGTTCAGATCCAGGATCAGTTGGGGTGGGGGCTGGGGGTGGGGTTGGTGTGGATCCTGCTCTGAACATCCCAGGAGGAGGGAATGGCCATGAGGGAGGCTCCCTCCAAGGACTGGGGGTGGGGGGTAGGAAGAGGCATAATAAAGCAACAAGTCCCCCTGAAGGAGTGTGGACCTGGCTACTGTAAGTGGGGTTGCCAGATAAAATACAGGGCACCTATTTCAATTTGAATTTCAGATAAACATTTCTTAGTTATGTACATCCTAAACAGTGCATGCTTCTTGTATTTCCATTTGCAACCCTACCCAGACGACCACATCTACCTCCTTGCCAGCCTCCCAGTTACTCCCTGGCCCCACCTGGTGGCCAAAGAGACCCTGTCAAAACCCAACCCTCCAGTTACTCTGAGGCCCTGGGTGATCTGGGCCAGAGCAGTTCTCTAAACCCATCTACTACCTGCAGTGGTAAAGTGACTTTCTGAAAAAATAAAATATAAATATAAAAAAAATCAAAAGCCCTGATTTTAGTATTTGCTGATTTCCATAGTGTAAATATTTCCTCCATGGCTGATGTCAAGCCACCAGCTTGACATCACTAAAGGCAGAGCTGCACACAGTTCTCTCCTGTGAGTCAGTGCAAGCCAGTGTAAATCCACCTCTCTGTTCCAAAGCATAGTGCACCACAGGGCCTTTGTACTTACTGTGCTCTTTGTCTGGACAAAGATCACCTCAGATCTTTGCATGACTCACCCCTTTGTTAGATAGAACAAGGATCTCAAGGTCTGGGCCATTCTTACTAAATGCTATTATTGCTGAATGTTAAAATGTAGCACAGTAGTTTTGCAGATCAGCTGCAAATAGGATGAGCTTGACAGTATCCCAACCTGATAAATGTAGCCAACTGCAAAGAAGAATCAACATTTAATTGCCCAAATAGTGCTTACCAGCAACGGCTAAGCTCCCTTCTGGGATGCAGAGCTTTGGATGTGAATACCTGCTCTCCTTTACTTGCTGAAAGTAAATAAAACTACCTTGCAACAAGCATGTCTCTTTTCTGAATAGACCACCGCAAGTGGTGAACCCTTTGAGTTCAGTAACAGATTTGGTGACAGTGGATGGAACTCTTAAAAGAACTCCCTCTGGGCCTGTGGGGGCACTTGGAGGAGCAGTCGGCAGTGACAGCTCATCCAGGCCTTACTCACCTGCGTCTCCACTGGACCAGGAGTCTGTTCTATGGGAGACTCCCCCTCGGCACTGAGCATGGGAGCTTCAACAGCGAAGCAGAGTGGCCACCTGAACCTCTTCTGTGCAGTGCTTCAGCAGGGGAGAGGGTAGTCACTTTAAGTAGCGTTTCTATTCCCGTTAGGGTTGTCAGAAAGGTAGTTTCAGTTCTGGTGTGGGCTCGTTTCCGGTTGGTCAGGCAGAAACTGTCTCCGGGATGCTGTATTCAGGGCCTGACCTGAGGGTTGAGGGACGCCTGCAGGGCAATCCAAGACATTCTCAGTAACAAAATCTCTGGTCTGGTTGTCTGGTTGTCTGTCCTGCAGGAGATGGATTTTGTCCTTTGTGTGGACATTTGCATTTGCCTTGTCTTATATGTACATGTGCCGGCTATGGGAAAATTAAATTTGATAACTGATTGCAGCCCCTGGGGTGTACTCATTTTTCAGAATTTGATAACAAGAGCACTGTTTATTTGAGTTAAAGAAATTAAGCTCTTGCCCTGGCTGGTGTGGCTCAATGGAATGAGTGCTGGCCTGCGGACTGAAGGGTTGCCACTTCGATTCCTGGTCAGGACACATGCCACTACGAGCCAGGTCCCCAGTTGGGAGTAGGCAAGAAACAGCTGGTAAATGTTTCCCTTGCACATTGATGTCTCTCTCCCTCTCTCCCCCTCTCTCTAAAAAATACAATTTTTTAAAGATTTTATTTATTTATTTTTAGAGAGGGAAGGGAGGGAGAAAGAGAGAGAGAGAGAAACATCAATGTGCAGTTGCTGGGGGTCATGGCCTGCAACCCAGGCATGTACCCTGATGGGACTTGAACCTGCAACACTTTGGTTCACAGACCACGGTCAATCCACTGAGCTATGCCAGCCAGGGCTAAAAATACAATCTTTTTTAAAAAAGAAATTAAACCCTTATATAAACTGAGAAATATGACAAACGGGTCAATGGTAGGAAACCGTCCTGTCAGGGCAGCCCTGCTCCAGGCCAGGAGTCCACTGTGCATTAGGGAGGCACTGTTTTCCAAGTGCAGTGTTACGAGCTGACCAGGGATGGCCCTGCTAGGAAGCCCAGGGTGGGGCAGCCCTGTACTTTGTGCTTTGTCCCAGCAGAGGCAGCCATGGGGGCTAGGAACAGAACACCGCCCTGCCAAGTGTGGGCTGGGACAGAGACAGCTGCAGGGAGGCCACACCACCAAGAGTGGTCCTTTCAGCAGACTGGGTCTGCCCTGCGGCAGGTGAGCCAGGCAGCCTGACCTGTCCTCTGCCTCCCACAGGCCCACGTGTCTGGGACCTGGGGCCAGCCTTGGGAGGCCTTCTCAGCCCGATGGCTCCAGGAGTCCAGACACCAGAGGAGGAGAGGAGCCAGGACCTAGGACTGCAGTAGGGGGTGAGTGCTGTGCAGGCGTCTGCAGCTGGACCGAAGTGAGACGGGGCGGCTCCTCGTGTGAGCAGCCCCTGCCGCATGGCTGACTGTCCTTACTTTTCTGTCTCATGACAACTTGTGCCTGTACCTCTTTCCTGTCTTCACTCTCAGTCCTGAGCTCCTATTGTTTCCAAACTGGGGACAAAGGGTGATGGAGCCACAGTCTGTGAGAGGTGGGAACTGTGGGCTGTACATACCTCAGGTGATCTGCTCTTCTCAAGGCTTGTCCCAGTGCCTGCTACACAGTCGGTTTTGGGGACAAAGAGGTTGCCAGTGAGTGGTGCTCTCTCCCTGAATCCTGATTTTCAGAGGGGTGATTGCCTCTGAGCTGCAGCTGTGTAGCCAGCTAACTGGGGGATGGTGTCTAACAGGATGTCTGATCACAGAGGGCCCTGTGCTGTGTGGGCTGGGACAGGGTGGCCTCATGTGTGTGGCCTTATTCTCCTCCCATCTGTGTGTGATTGTGTGTACACACACAGAGCTTTTGTTCCCTGGGAGAGTCTGCTGCCCTCACAGGGGGCTCCTCTGTGGTGCACTGTCCCAGGGGAGCGGATGCAGAAGGCTGTGTCCAGCCTCCCTCCCCAGGCCCAGATGCCTGGGAAGGTGCGGCTCTTCACTCTATCACCTGGCAACAAGCGTCAGTATGGCTGAGAAACCATGGGATGCCGACTGCATGTTGTGTAGACCTGTCCCATCTGGTATCCCTTCCCCCTCTGGGGTTACTGGGCTTCATCCACTGGGCTCGCCCTCTCCACAGGGTCACTTCCTGCCCAGATCCTACCTGTCCTAGCAGCTCAGTAGGTGACCCCTGAATAAAAACCATGGCTCGGTGTCCTGAATTTTATGGGAAGAGATTCAAATATGATAGCACCTCCCCTTCGCTCCCTTGCTAGATCCTTTGTCCTCATGGAGGCTGTCACGCTGGTCCATCTTGCTCATTGAAGCCCCACCAGAGTGTGAGTTCGTGGGTGGCAGGGCCTCCGTCTCCTTGGCTCTTCCTGCTGCTGCCTCACCCTTTATGATGCATGTCTCCTGTTACAGTAGAGCTCTCTTCAAGCCCTTCTGTCCTCAGGACCCCCAGAACCTAGGGGGCCCCAAGGTTTCCATAAGTCAAGCAGCCAAAGACTTTCGCTGCTCCATGTCCAAACACACACTCCATCCATGCTCAGCAGGAACCAGTTACAAAGGGATGGCCCTCGTCCCTATTCCCTCAAGAATGTGCAGTGGAAAATCTCAGGGAGGAATTGTTAGACAGGGCAGCGATCTCAAGATCTGGGCCATTCTTACTAAATGCTATTCTTGCCTACCGTTAAAATGTAGCACAATACTTTAGACAGCAGCTGTAACAGAATGAGTTTAACAAAAACTCAAAGGATAAATGTAGTCAACTGCAAAGAAGAAATTAACATGTAATTAACCAAATAGTATGTATAAGCAAAGGCTAAGCCTCCCTTCCCACAGAGTTTTGGCTCTGAATCCTGTAATAAATAAATCTACCTTGCCAGAGCAGTGGTTCCCCTGAGTCCAGCAACATTACCATTAGATGGAGAGAGTGGCCGGGCGGGGCACAAGATTTGGGTTATCCTGAGTGGATGGAGGGAGAGGTAATAAATATGAAATGCGCAATACAAACCATGGTGAGTGCTGAGACAACTGGAGCAATGTGTTAGCAGAAGCTAGCACCTTCTGCGCAGCCAGAGAGGAACCGTTATTTGCGCAATGTCCTGACAGAACCGTGGGGGTTTTGGAGCATTCGACTTGCTCAGTGAGTGCCCGCACTCTGAACCCTCAGACCCTCTTCCCTTGACGGCTGGGTGACTGGGGTGCCAGATACTGCCCCCTCCGTGGGCCTGTTTCTCAGTTTCACACCGAGGATTGGTGGCTTGCTTTATGGATTCTTGCGGTTCCTTCCAAGTTTAATAAACCTTTCTGAGATAAGGGTCCCAAAAACTCCAAAGTGAGCATCCACCTGACCTCACTCGGTAGCGGTTTGGCCCCAACTGGGTACTCTTTCAGAACACAGGTGCGGGGACTCTCGTCTGAGATCCCAGCGTTGGTGCTTTTACTCCGCCAAGCGGTGGCCCTCGGCCCACGCCCAGCAGGCTCCTCCCACTGCCATCCCCGCGGTAGCGCGCCACAGCGACATCGCGTGGCCAAGAGCTACTGTAGCACTTGGCTTCCCAAGGGCTTGCCAGAGACGGACGCGCCTCCGGCTGCAACCGGGCTAAACTCTACAGTCTGAGCCCAACCCCCTCCGCCCCGCAGCGCCTCGCATAATGTCCCAGCAGTCCCATAGAGAGGAGGAGCCACTGGCTGCGCCTGCGCACCGCCATCCACGGGCACACGCCTTCCCAAAGTTCCAGCTTCCAAGAAATGTGTCCGGTGTGCCACGCCGTCCGTTTCCAGGGCAATTAGGGCTCCCTAGTAGATGCGCGCGCAACCTGGATGGTTTACCCCGCGCGCCCCCTACCATGGCGGCCGCGGGCCCCAGCGTCTTTCTACTCATGGTCAACGGGCAGGTGGAGAGCGCCCAGGTGAGCGGCCAAGGTTCCTGCCCGGGCACCACAGGCTCCCCCCGGGGAACAGTCCCGCAACTTCACGGGCTTCTTTTTGGCCCCAAAGAGGCGTGTCATTCCTCAGGCTGGGTAGGGGAACCAGCACATGAGAAGCTTGACTCAACATTGCTAGAAATCTTTAACCCCGATGTGCGCGTGTAGAAACACATCGAAAGGCTGTCATAGTACCGAGGCCACACTCGGCTAAGTTGTGGCCCCCGGCTCGGATCGTGCGCACTTTACTGAGGAGCCTAACGCGGCCCGAGCTCGTGGTGTCCGAGGCGTCTGCGCCGCTCGCGTGCGCACTGATTGCCTCACACTCCGAACTTTCAGATCCTGAACTTGAGTTAGATTGGAAATTATGCGGTTAATCTTATCCAACGATGGTAGTGTCCTGGAATGATCCAGGGAGGATGTGCCTGTCAGATGCGAGGGTACGCCACTCTACCTACACCCCTACACTTTATAAGAACTATTTGTTTATTTAATATATATATATTTTTAAGTGTCAGCAAGTATTCACTGTGTGCCAAACGCGGTGCTCAGCACTGCTCGTTCAATCTTCACAACAACCCTGTGAAGTATTACTAGCATGCCCATTTTACAAATGGGAAAACTTGCCCAGAGAAAGTGGCAAACTGGGATTTGAAGCCAGGTCTTTGTAACGCCAGAGCTTCACTGCACTGCCCTTTCAGGTTGTGTGAGGGGCTCCCTCATACAACCTGAGGGTCTCCGCCTCTGGGTTCTGAATGAGTACCCAGGTGGGGCCAAGCAGCTCCCGAGTGTGAGGTCAGGGGGATACTCACTTTAGAGCTTTTGGGACCCTCATCTCGGAAAAGTTTATTAAACTTGGGCTGGGTCATATGTGTGCACTCTAAGCACTCATCCCACTCCCATCTGCCTGCCCCTCTGCTCTGGGCCCCTCCCACTCTTCAGGCCTTCAGCTGCAGCTGTGCACTGGGTCCTGGCAGCACCATGGGCTCTCAGACCTTCAGTTCCACACCATTTCCTTAGATCTTCTCTGTGTCCACCCCTGTATCAGGTACCGGGGCACAGACAGGCATCATGCCTGTTCCTTGCTCATAGTCTAATGGCGTTATTAACAAGAGTGAACACAGGCAAATGCTTTGATAGAAGGAAGCACCAGGGACTGAAGGAGCCAGAAGAGGGCCCTCAAGACAGCTTGGAAGTTAGGGCAGCCCCCATGAAGGGTAGGTTTTGGAGGATGGGCAGGAGTTTGCTAGATGAAGGAATGGGAAGGGCATGTCCGACAGAAGATGAGCCTGTGCAAAGGCCTGGGGACAGCAGCAGCTCCGGACTATCCCTTGGACTCCTACTGCTTGAGCCCCAGCACTGAACTCCACTTTCACATCTGTGGCTGTTGCTCACATCCCAGCCCAGGCATCTCGCGTTCAGAATCACTACTGGTTGTACCTGCCTAGCCAACACGTTGGCCTCAGCATGAGTTCCTGTAACAGAAGCTGTGTGTGCTTGTTTCCACAGTTCCCTGAGCACGATGATCTCTACTGCAAGTACTGCTTTGTGTATGGTCATGACTGGGCCCCCACTGCGGTAAGCTGGCCTCCCTCACAGCTTTCCTGACTTGGAGTTTCTGAAGGTGCTGAACACACCCCTTCCCCTCCCAGTTCAGAAACATTTGAAAGGTAGATACCGAGTTGAGGAGACCCAAATGAGTTTGTTCTCAGTGAAGCTGGAGTGGAGAACACAAACACCACTGAGCTCAATGCTGTATCCCCTCTGGCTGGGCTGGCTCACATGCCCTATCCTGGGAGCTTGCACGTGGTGGCAAACAAATGTATGGGCAGTGCATCTGCACACAGGCCCCAGAATGCCAACCTGGACGTGGCCGAGCTGTAGACACTCTGGGCCAGTCTGCTGGCTGACCTCCTCAGCCTGTGGGGAGGACTCAGGAACTCTCCTTTCAAGACTTCCCAAGGAACAGTCCCTTTGCTCCAGGACAGCTTCAGCCTGGACTACACCGTACTGTTTGCAGAGCTCTTATTTAATCCTCACAGCAGGGGAGGACACGGAGGCCCAACTTATTTAACCTCCTGAGTTTGTTTCCTCATCTGTACAACTGAGATGACAATACTTATTTTCCATCTACCCATTAACTGAATAACTGCTTATTCAGAGTATTCTGGGTGCTGGTGATAAACAGTGGTGAGCAAGGCCAGAGAGAAGTCCCTGTCTCGCTGGAGTGTACATTCTTGTTGGGAGTCATGCAGTTAAGTAGTGAACATTCTAGTATGTTAGCCAGGAGTCAGGGCTGCAGAGAAAATAAAGTTAGGAAGTAGAGATGGGACAGATAAGAGAGACTGGAATCTAGATATGGTGGTCAGGGAAGGCCTTGCTGGGAAGATGATGAGTAAAGACCTGAAGGAAGGGAGGGCACAGTCCATGTGGAACCTGTGGCAAGAATGTGTTGGGCAGAAGGAACAGAGAGTGTGAGGCCCTGAGGCAGGAGTGAGCCTGGCATGTCTGAGGACTTTTGAGAAAGGCCAGTGTGGCCGGTGAACAAAACGAGCAAGAAGAGTGGTTGGGGATGAAATATGAAGGTCACAGGCAGATCTTAGAGGGTGTGGTAGGTCAGAATAAGGACCAAGACCTTTACATGGGTTGGGATGGTACTCAAAGAGTTTTGAGCAGAGAGAAAGGTAATCTGACTTGTGTTTTTGAAGGATCTCTTTGGCTTCTTAGTTCAGAGTAGACCGTGGGGGAGCAAGGGCCAAAGCAGGGAGACCATCGATTATAAACAGGTGGGAGAAGATGGCATTGTGGACAAGGGGAAGTAGTGGGGGGAGGTGGTTGGGTTTTGAAGATGGAGCCAACAGGGGACGTGAGAAAGACGGGTTAAGAATAATGCCAGGCTTTTCAGTCTAAGCATTTAGAAGTAGAGTTCAGCAAGAAGACTGTGGATAGAGCAGATTTGGGAGAACTTGGCAGTGGAGCCGGGGCAAGGACCAGGCTGGAGATGATGAACTTAGGAATCGTAAACACACAGACCACACTGAAGGCCCGGAAACTGAGGAGATCCCAAGTGCAGAGAGAGAAGCATCCAAATGCTGAGCCTCAAGACGCTTCTGCTCAAAGGAGGATGCATAAGACCTATAGAGCAGGGGCCTCTGGGGGAAGGAAAGACCCAAAGACATGAGGCACCCCAGAAACCAGGTGGAAGAAGGATGTCAGGCAGTGACTAGCTGTATCAGATGCTGCTAGTGGGCCAAATAAAATGAGAACAGAAGTAACCGTAGATGCCAAGGTCACTGGTATCATTTACAAAAACACTTTGGTAGATTGGAGGCCAGTGGTCAGACTAGAGTGGGTTCATGAAAGAAAAAGGAATTGGAGCCAGTGAGTGTCGACAACTCTTGCAAGAAGCCTGGCTCTAAAGGCGGGCAAGCACGGGCTGGTGGGTGGAGGAAGAGGTAGGGTCAGCGAGTGTTACCTTGTGATGGGGAAGATGACGTGCACACGCACGCTGATGGGAAGGGTCTGGGTGAAGCTGGGGCTGTAGAAGAGGAACAACCTGCTGGGGCCACTCCTTTAGGAAGGCAAGCAGGGTGAGTTCTCGCACCCAGGCAGAGGTGACCTCTTAAAGGTAACATTAAAACACCTAGGAGCTGATCCTGTACCTCCCAGTGCTCTTTGAAAGTCAGTGTTTTGTCAGAAGGTAGTGAAAAAAACAGCCCTCCCACCCACCTGCCCAGGAAAGGGGAATGTGTGACTATCTGGAGTTGGATGCTAGCTATCAGTGTCATTGTCCTCACAGGGTCTGGAGGAGGGGATCTCCCAGATCACATCTAAGAGCCATGATGTGCGACACTCACTGGTGTGGAACTTCCCCATTGACGTCACCTTTAAAAGCACCAACCCCTTTGGCTGTGAGTCTTTTGGGGCCCTGCAGGAACCAGGGGGAGGCACCCCAGGGCAGTCTCAGCTTCATCCCTCTTATCGCCATCAGATCTTGGTTGCCCATCCCCTAGGCCCTTGCCCCAGCCTTGTAATGTGCTCACACCACCTGGCCATTTCCCTCCGTGTCTTCCTCCTGCCATCCTAGTTCACTGCCAGGCTAGGCAGTGGACAGTTTGGAAGTTCAGAGTGCATCAGGTGAGGCCCTGCCTGAAGCCTTGGATGGTTCTGTGCCTGGGAAGGGCAGAGCCTGGTGTCTAGAGCTGCAGTGACCTGGAGAGCTGACCGTGAGGTCTCAGCTCTCCATCATGTGATGTGCTCCAGCAAAACCAAGCCACCTGCTCCTCCTGTGCAAGTCCCTCACATCCCCTCTTCTGAGCTGTGGTTCATGCCATTCCCCCAGCCCAGGATGTTTTCCCACATCCTACCTCTGACCTTCCCTAAGGCTTCCTTGCTTGCAATATTTACTTTCTATCTTGTCTGGTAGCTATTTTTCACTTTTACTCAAGCACCTACTGTGTGCAAATCCTGGGGTTAGCTCTGTAGGGGCTATGAGTGCTCTTCCTGTGTGGGCTTGTCTAGCTTCCCTGATCCTACCTGGCAGGTAGGTTACTCTCCATTTCTTTTCCTGTGTTAGGAAACACTCAAAAAGATGCCACTTGCCTTCAGCTTTACACGTAGTAGGTGAGCATGGATTTGATTTCAGGATCATTTGATTTCATACTCCAGGCCTTTCTGCTGCATGTGACCAGGCCCAGGCTTACCAGGTACAGAGGGCCTGGAGCAGGGGCAATCTGGTGGTTCTCCTGGGCAGGGCTCACTGTCCTGTCACTCTGCACAAGTAAGACACTCCACAGGCTTCCTGGGATGGGGCACTTATAACGACCAACTTCTTCTTGCGGAGGACAGCTAGGAGAAGCAAATAAAACATTAAAAGGCAAAAACAAAAAACCCAGCCACTTGAAGGCATCCGATAGCTAGCAAAGTAGTGATTTACCAGGCCAGCCTCTACGAGAAAACCAGTCCAACAGAGACAACTAAGAGGAAGCTTGAGACTTTTGATGGCCTCTCTGGGTGCAGGGCACAGGACTCAGTGCTCAGAACTCCAGCAGGGGCTGGGTGGAGGGCCTCAGGGAAGTCCTTCCGACATGGGCTGGGACCTCAGAGAGCTGTGCCCTATGATGAGGAAGAAGTAGATGGCGGCAGACCACTCTACAGAGACTGCAGCCTAGCTCCTGACAATTCCAGACTCTGAACATGGTTGCAAAACTCCAGACAAAATGCAAACTGCATGTAGCAGGGTACAAAAGATGATAATGAGCAAGTAGTGTTTATTTTAGAAATACAAAGCTTGGATAACATCTAAAATCAGTGTGATTTACCGCATTACAAAGAAGTCATGATGGTCCCCATAAATGAAGAAAATGTGATAAAACTCAGCATCCATTCATGATAAACACTTAACAAACTAGGACTAGAGGGGAACTTCCTTAATCTGATAAAGGCCAGCTACAAAAAACAGAGCAAACATCACTTTTTTAGTGAACTGTCGAAAGATTTCCCCTCTGAGATCAGGATGACCACTATCACCAATATTATACAGATAAAAGGTATAAAAATTAGAAAGGAATAAAACTCATTCACAGGTGTGATTATGTGGAATTTACAAAACAAGCTTCAAATAAACTATTAGAATTAATACATTGGCATGAATGCCATTTGTAAGGTTAACATACAAGAATCAGTTGCTTTTCTATAAGAATAAATAGAATATTTTGTATAAAAAATAGAAAATATTTCAAAAATAAAATACTTATAGTATATCACTCTACCAGATACCAAGCTCTAATCATAAAGCTCAATGACTGAGTATCGTTTTGGCACAAGGATAGACAAGCTGACCCGTAGAGCACCCCATGCCTGCACCTGTGTAGGTGATTTGTGACGAAGGGGCACTGCTGAGCAGCAGGAGAGTTTTATTTTTCTTTGTGTGTATCTGGGAGTCTTTTAATCCTCTTTTATTTTTAGAGGGGAAGGGAGGGAGAAAGCGATGGAGAGAAACATCACTGTGTGGTTGTCTCTTGTGTGCCCCCTACTGGGGACCTGGCCCACAACCCAGGCATGTGCCCTGACTGGGAATCAAACCAGCCACCCTTTGATTCGCAGGCCAGCACTCAATCCACTGAGCCACACCAGCCAGGGCTTGAAAGTCTTTTTAATAAATGGTGCTGGGACAATCAGATGCCCACAGGGGAGAAATGAAACCTGATCTGTACTTCACAGTACACATCCACAGGAGTCAGTCCCCATGGGCATATAAAGGTGAATGTGAAAAGCAAAGTTAGCCTCAGGAATATAGCCTGGGACACAAAAGCCACAATGTCAGGGTAGGGAAAACTTTAAAGAACATCCATAGATTTGACTGTTAGAGTTAAGGGCTTCTGTTCATGGAGAGACATTAAGAGTGAAAAGACAAGCAACAGAATTCACACACATTATGAATCCACAAGAGAGAAAGGGGCAAGAGACTTGAGCAAGCACTTCCGAGTGACTGAGAAACAGGACAAAGTCTCTGTTTTTAGTAAGAACAATTACAATCAAGGAAAATGAAAATTAAAGCTAAAGCGACTCGAACAGCTCAAATTATATGAGCACAGCAAGCTCTGGCAAGGATGCAGAGGAGTGGGGCGTTCGTTAGCCTTTAAGACTGAATGTAGCCCTGGCTGGCGTAGCTCAGTGGATTGAGCACAGACTGGGAACCAAAGTGTCCCAGGTTCGATTCCCAGCAGGGTACATGCCTGGGTTGCAGGCCATAACCCCCAGCAACCGCACATTGATGTTTCTTTCTCTCTCTGTCTATCTCCCTCCCTTCCCCTCTAAAAATAAACAAACAAAATCTTTTAAAAAAAAACAAGACTGAATGTATGCAAACCCTGGTGCTTCCTTGGGTACATGCCTAACAGAAACGTGTGCACATGTGTGACCAGAGCTTGTACAAGAGGAGCAGAGTGTCCCTGGCCTCAGCATCTGTGAGAGCCCCGGAGGAGGAACAGCTCACGTGTGTGTCAGCATGGACGGGCCAAGTCCTGCGGTCTGTCCAGAGGATGGGTGTGGTCCAGCACCGAGAACAAGCCAAGCTCTGTGTGTGAAACAGCTTGAATGAGTCTCACAAATATGTAGAATTAAAGAAGTTAGATACAAAAATATACTGCATGATTTCATTTATATAAAGTCTAAATACATGGGTCGAACCCAAGCACCCACTTGTTTGGGCTGCATTCTTTGTCGGTGAAATTTTAGGTGGCTTCATAAAATTCAGAATAGCAGTTACCTTGGGGGGAACTACAGGAAGTGTGGAGACCATCCCTGACACCTACTGAACTCCGATTTTCTCTTTCCGGTGTCCTAGAGAGGAGGGGGCAGGAGGGAGGGAGTTGCCTAAGGCTAGTGCCTGGCCTGTCACCTGGAGCAATGATCTTTCCCCTGTATCCGGGTGTTACCTCCAGATGGAGGTGAAAGGACCTGAAATGCCTTTCTGGGAACAGACATAATTGTTAATATTTTAAAGGAGAGTGCATGGAGAGCCTTTGCTCTCTCTCTGAGCTTTCCCACAGATAACCCCAAACCAGCCCCTCACCCAGGTGTCACGTGCTTAAATCTGACTGCTTCCATCAGAAAGGAAGCTCCCAAGAGCAGGCGCTCAGCACAGCTTAGTACTAGTCCCGTGCCTTGAATGGGGCCTCTGGAGACACTTCTGTGTTTGTCTAATGACAGAATCAGGGCAGCATCCTGGCTCTGTGACCCCACAGGGCATCCGGGCCAAGCCAGAGGCCTGGCTGGCAGGTTCTGGTTCCCCCTTGCCCCACCCCCCACCCCCCTGGGTCCTGAGTTGGCAGAAGCCCTTGGTGCTAAAGGGGTCCTCTGTCTCCCCAGCTCTGGCAAGCCCCTGCCCCGAGGGCTGTGAGCACCCTCCTCCTCCTGTGCCCTACACCTTCCCTGGGTTTCCACACGCTGAGCCCCACCTTGTCCTTCTCCAGGGCCACAGATTGTGCTCAGTGTGTACGGACCGGACGTGTTCGGGAATGACGTGGTCCGAGGCTACGGGGCAGTGCACGTGCCTTTCTCCCCTGGCAGGTAGGTCCTCCCTGCCATGCTCTCTGGCCCACTCTCCCAGCCACAGCCCGCCCCTCACTGGGCCATGCTGGCTCAGGGACCTGGGAATCCCCAGCAGGGCTTTTCCTGGGACAGACTTCACCTCTAGGCCGGGGATGTGCTAGGTGCTCCAGGAGCCTAGCATATGCCCCACTGGTAAGGGCACGGCTCGTATGTGGAAGGGTACCCAAGTGGGTGAGGTTCCTGCTGCCATCCAAGCACAACGGGCCAGGAGGGGGTGCCAGAGGCCCCAGTGGGGCATATTGGGCCATCCTGGGAGTCCCAGGCAGTCAAGACCCAGGGTTCAGACACCCATTCCTTTGTCTCTTCCCCCCTTCCATGTCCCACAAGCCCTGACCAGTGCCCCCTGTACCCAGCTGTTGGCGTCAGAGGACCAGGTGTGCCCGCCATGTGTGTCCATGGGGGCTCTGCCCTCAGGAGCCCCCAGAGTCACACGCTTAGGGGCAAAGACCCAGCTCTCCCAATCATAGTTAACAGGGTATAGATGGAGTGTTCTGGGGCCCAGAGGAGGGCCAAGGCCAACCAGCTTTAAAGGACAGGCGTTCATCCAGAGAAGTCAGGGGGAGGAAGAAGAGCAGCTGTGGACTGCGTATCTGCCCTGAGTGTCACTGTTAGAGCCAAAGGTGCGGGATGCCCGGGAGAGAGAGTCCCAGAGGAGAAGGACAGGACCCCAGGCTCTGAGGAGGCTGGACTAGGCAGGCGGCCCCAGTCGGGGGAGGCCCAGGGCTTTGTCAGAGGCTTCCTGGAGGAAGGGCATCCGAGTTGGGCCTCGAAGTTGGCAGAGCATTAGGACATTGGGAAGAGGACGAGGTCTTTCTGAGGGACACTGTGGGGGCTGGGACCTTAGCTTTGAGGTATGTGACCTTTGACATCCTTTTGACCCCTGGAAAGAAACTAAATCCTAGACTGAGCTCTTCAAGGTTGGGCCCTGTCCACTGTGTCTGCAGAGCCCAGGCACATGGGCGTGGTCAGAGGGCTGGCCTAGTTGGCCTCGGCCCCGGCACAGAGAGTTCCACCGCCTGTTACTCAGCACATCCATCTGCAAAAACATTCGTTTCAGGCACAAAAGGACCATCCCCATGTTTGTCCCAGAGTCTACATCCACACTGCAAAAGTTTACAAGGTGAGGCTTCTGCCCGTCACCCCAACCCTGCCTTCTGACCTAGGTAGTCGGAGTGGAGAGAGGGAGGTCACATCCACCCTTCACTCTGCCAGTGACCCTATCAGGTATTCAAGCTGCTGCCACTTTGGGGGACAAATGGAAATGAGTTCTGTGGAGTTACTGAGGGTCACTGGCCTGGGCAGTTGTACTCTGTGCCATTCAGTCTTTGTGTCAGGATGGAAGAAAAACTCTTGTCAGAGTAGAATGTGCTCACAACATCACATGGCATTGAAATGGCAAGACATAAGAGGGTACAGCACCGGGAACAGCAGCAATGATCACAATAGGGGCTTCTGTTGGTCAGGTGGTGAGTGTCTTCACACCTGAGAGCCTCCGTGAGGGTAAATCCAAGCAGAGACTAAGCTGAGGAGCCAGCTGGGAGCCTTGGAAGAGCATCCCAGGCACAGGGAACAGCCTGTGAGAGGCCCTCAGGAGAGCGTGAATTTAGCCTATTAGGAGCGGCTGGGGGTGGGTGTGGCTCGGATGTGGTGAGCAAGGGGGAAGGGGGGCCAGGTAGACAGAGCCTCAGGCCTTTTGCCTCTCACCACATGCAAGTAGCAGAGGGAGGGCCAGCCAGGCTCTGGCTGACTGATCCAGGGCTACAAGCCACTGCTGCTCTCCCGAAGGTCAGCCAGAAACGGCTAGACAAGGGGAGAGAGAGGGGCCTGGGTTCCAGGGCGGAGCTGACAGAGCCCCTGCAGGCCTGGCCAGTATCGGGGAGAGACCTGGGCAGGTGGCAGCACTGGGCCTGAACTGAGGAAGCCTCCCGAGTTGTGAGGACTGGGAGAGGACAATCTGGATGCCTGCTGCCCCTAGAAGCCCCTCTGAGAGGCCACCCTAATGGGAAGGGGCCTATTAGCCAGATGCCCTGGGCCAGCGTAAACTGGAGGTGACAGCCTCCATCCCACGGGGCTGCTGGGGGAGCAGGGGTGGTGCCCATCCAGCAGGGTGGGGGTTAGGCCTTTGGGAGTCCCCTCGGCCACCCTGGCCCGGGTGCTGGTGCTGCTGCGCGCCATTCAGCTCGGAGGGAAGGCTTTTGGGCTTCTCCCGAGGAAAGGACTCTCTTGCTGAGGAGGTCAGACCTCACAGCCTACAAAGCGATCCAGGTTTTTGCCAGTGCCTCAGGGCAGCTCTCATCTGGGCTAGGCCGAATGTGCTTGGGTTACAGACACCGGGGAGAGGTCTGGTGAGTGAAGGCAGTTTGGTGACAAAATCTTCCTGGACAAAGGGTCCCTGGAAGCCACAGGGTAGCTAGCTCCAGCTGCCCCATCTGCTCAGGGTACAGTCTCTGCCCCTCCCCGTCCCAGGCTCTCTGCAGCGCCACTTTCTCTGTTGTCCCACTGCCTCCCCAGGAGCCCTTCCTCTGCGCAGGGTCAGTTTGCCATGGCTGTGGCCGCTGTAACAACCAGCCACACACTTGAAGGCTTAAAACAACAAAGTGATTTTCTCCCAGTTCTGAAAGCCAAAGTGCAAAGTCAACACTGCTGGGCTGTAACCAAGGTGTGCAGGGCCGTACACCCCACCTTCCGGACTCCAGGGGAGCATCCCCCCAGCCTCTGGTGTCCGAGGCCTTCCCAGGCTCGTGGCCACATCACTGCCTGTCTGCCTCTGTGGTCACCGGACACCTGCCTCTCCTACGGACATTTCTGGTGGCATTTAAGGTGCACCTGGATGACCCAGGGTAATCTTCCCGGGATAAGAGCCTTGCCTAAATCACATGTGCAAAGACCTTTTTTTTCCAAGTAAGGTCACATTCGTAGGTTCTGGGAACTGGGACCTGGCATCTTTGGGGCCATTATTCAGCCTATGACAGTACCTCCAATCTAGTCTTCACACAGCAACAAGAAAGGTTTTCCCAAGACACAACTTTAGAAATCACTTAGGCACATCTCTCTGTTTCAGATTAACTTTGGTGAGGTTTCCAGGCCCCCCATACTCTCTGCCTCCATGACCTTGTGCCCTCTCCCCACTCACCTCTCCCTGGCCCGCTTCCCCAGCCTGCCAGGTCCTTCCCCGCTTTGTGCCCTCGCTTGGAACACTGTCCCTTGGAAAGTCTGCCTCTTCTCCTGCCCCAGCCCGCCAGCAGTGGCTACAGCCACTCTCTGTGCCTCCCTGGGGTCGTGCCAGGCTTGCTCCTTCCACATGGGAGGCCCCCAGGCCACCCAGGGGCCCACCTGCACTGCCTGAGTAATTCCCAAAGCAAGTGGCCTGGGGACAAAGCCCGAGGCTACCTGACCCACCCAGCTGGGACTAGTGCCCCATGTTTGTTTCCAGCTCAGTGGGTGTGTCAGAGACCAGGCCGTGCTCCAGAGGGAGCTTGCCTGGCTCCCTGGGGTCTTGAGCCAGAGCGGGGTGGGGCGGGGACAGCAGGGAGACCCCTGTGGGGGACTTGTGGCCAGGGGCCTCCATGGGCTCCTGGAGGGGAAGGGAGATGGCAGGGGAGCCAGGGCACTGTGGCAGGTGCGGGCCTGGTGTTGGGCACACAGCGCAGGCCCATCCTCAGTGTGCCCCAGGGTGAGAATCCCAGATAGTAAGTGAGGCTCACACATTCTGTGGCAGTTGACAAAGTAACTCCACCTCAGAGCCCATGAGGTGGGTACCATTATCATCTCTATTAGTATCAAGAATATTGGGGTTCACAGGTGGGAAGTAACTTGTCCTGGATCTCACACTATTAAGAGCACAGTGGAAGGCCCAGATGTGGCCCCTTTTGCTGGACTCTGAGATGGGGCCTTCTCCCAACGAGGCAGGGATGGGGGGAGGGAATCACACTGGCCCCAGGTCTCCCACCCCTCCCCCACCTCAGCTGTGATCCTGTCTGGTATTTCCAGCTGGGTTCAGGATGTGCATCTGCCCCCATCAGCCCCAGGTCTCTTCAGCCCTCACTCCTGGTGAATCAGGGCCAAGGAGGACTGGCTGTGATGGGAAAGCTGGCCTCCAGCTGACGGGGTACTGGGGAGCTGCAGGGGCCCCGCAGGCCTCCTGATAGACACCATCTCTGTCCGCCTCGCCTGGCCTTGGACAGGCAGAGGGGGGGTGCTGGGGGAAGCCTCTTCGCAGGGCCTGGCCTGGGGATAGGGGTGCGGGGGAGGGGCTGGTTCCTGACACAGAAGAGAGCCCACACTTAGTGTCTGTCTGTGGGGTCCCCGGGCTATGGCCAAATTCACTTGCTGTTCTCCTGTCTTCCCAGCTGGTTCATGGGGCGGCGACCCGAGTACACAGACCCCAAGGTGGTGGCTCAGGGTGAAGGCCGGGAAGGTAAAGCTGGAGCCCCCAACACCATCCACCCCCCCGCCAGACAGGTGGGAGCCTGGGAGGGACTAGGTGAACCCCCAGAGGCAGACCGGATGGGTGCCAAGAAGGTCAGGCTGCAGCAGTGGGGCCAGAGTTCCTCAGTGTCACCCAGGAACAGGCGTGGCTAGAGCATGGGGGGTCTGTCTTGTCTGTCTGCCCCAGAACAGCCCCTCCCTTCCCGGCCAGTACGGGCCAGGCCCTGTCATCCCTGTTTCACAGGAGACACCCCTGGGACAGATGCCCAGTGCAGCCTGGCCATTCCTGCCCCAGCCCTGCTGACGCCTCCTTCTGTCTCCAGTGACCCGAGTCCGCTCTCAGGGCTTTGTCACCCTCCTCTTCAACGTGGTGACCAAGGACATGAGGAAGCTGGGCTACGACACTGGGCCTGCAGACATGCTGAGGGTCGAGGGGCAAGGCCTGCCCCACGGCCTCCCTCAGTGAAGGCGTCGGCCCCTCCACCGCCCAGTGAGCTGGCTGGGCCAACCACCAGTCCACATGCCTGACTCAGGTGCAGCTGAGGCAGGGAGGTGGTATTTTTTATAAAATAAATGGTTGCATTGTCACAGAACCCAGGCCTGGGCTGCATCCTTCTCCCTTCAGGACCTCATGTCTCACACTTCTGGCCCCTAGCACTTCGCGGAGATGGGAGTGTTTGTCATACCAGTGCGGCTCCTGACCACCAGCCTCCTCGGCAACAAGAGAATGTCCTGTTAGCAGGGGGTGGGTGGAGAAACACCCAGCTGGCTCTGCAGCCCTCTGCCTGCCCCCTACTCCGCAGCCCTGAGAATGGGGCTGAAAATCCACCCACTGGGGGCTGCAAGAATTCCAGCTTCCTGCCAAGTCCCACAGCAGGAGACGAAGGGGAGCCTGGCCGCCTAGCGCCCTGACCTCCGAGAGCTACGTCCTCTCCGCACACAGGCCTCACAGCACCCTCTCCCCCTGCCCGAGACCTGAGACAGGGCTGTCACCTTCTCCCCACACACGCCTGGCCCTGCAGAGGCAGTGTCTTTCCCCCTCCTCTACCACACACAGCTTCAGGTGAACCCTTGAGGGGGACACAGCCTGCACACCACTGGGATTTAAGGGGAGCCACCAAGTGCCTGTTTTGGTTCCTGTTAGCCCCTACCTCCTGGCTGGAAGACCACCAACCCCTGCCCCACACACTGCCCTGGAGGCTGGAGGGAATCTGAACTTATCCTAAGAGGCCACAGAAAATGACCCTGGTCCATCCTTTATCTTGGTCCTCAGCACCGGAAGTTTAACTGCTCAGGGGACCCCCGTCTCTTGCCCCCAACTCTGGGTGCTCTGAAACTCAGAGCCCTCAGCCAAATTTCTGTGATCCCAGCTCTCTTGGATGGGAAGCACCATCCCCCACCCCACTGGCCCCTACTGAGACCCACACTGCCCCCTGCAACCCACCCACCCCCACTCCCACATGCCACATACCAGAGCTTGGAGGTAGAGTTTGTATCCTCCCCATGGGGACCCCAGCCCAGTGCCTTCAACACCCAGCCATCATACCACACTGCTGGTGTCCACTAAAGACGGGCTTGTCCCCGCCTCCAGGCACCCATGCAGGACACCACCACTGACCATGTGGGTGATCCTTCCCACAGCTTGGCTTCTTCCTCAGCCTCCTCCCTTGCAATGAACTTGACCTATGCCCCTCAGTAGTTGCCCATGGTCAGGGCCTTCTTATGACCAATGACTAAGTCTCTAAAATGTGTATCCAAGCATCCCTCACCCAGACCCTTCCCTCCTTGTGTGCAGCTCCTTTCCTGTGGCCTCTGCCCCAACAGTTTGCTCCATCAGGGCCTCTGAGCCGCCAGCCAACCCCCTTCACACTGTCAGCCCTTCTTTCCTCCTCACCCTGCCCAATTTAGAATTCACAGTCAGGAATGCACCTTCTCTGTTTCCCAATAGGGCCACAGATGTGTTACTCGGATTACAGGAGATTCATCTGAAACCAGCTTTTCTCTGTGCTCCTAGAAAAATGCCTTCCATTGTGAGCTGCTGGCTGGCTGAGCTCAGACTCAGTGGAAGCCTTCCAGCTGCCTTCCAGGGGACGTAGGCTCTCCCCAGAGCCTCACTGTTATAGGTAGGGCCATCTTTTGAGGAACATGTCATCAGGTTGACCTGTGCAGGTCACTGTACTAACACACCAGAGCAACAGCTAACTCTGGTGGTAGGTGGTATGAGAGACCCTGGTAGGGACAAGTCACTGAGTGCTGACCGCCGTCTTGTTCTGACCTGTGCACACGGCGCAGATCCTATGTGATGGGGAAAGGACAGATTTCAGAGTGGGTTTTATTTCCAGAAGCACAAATAAAGCTCTTTACAGTGGATATAATGTGTATTCTGATGGTCAAGTAATACAAGGACAAAAGCATATAAATCCACCATTTGGCTAGATTCTAAACAGCCAGGGTCCTGGACAAGCTGTTCTAGCAGTTTCAGAGGGAGCAAGTGACGTTGCGCACACACAGGCCTCGAGCCCCGGGACAGCCGTGGATTCTCCTTGCTGCTTAACAAACGTGCTGCTTGGCGTGCCGCCCATCTGCACGGAGAGGAGAACACAGCAGCCCTGTTCTCCACCACAGCAGCTTCGCCCTTGTTCACCTTGTGGTCCACAGAAACTGACCACTGAGATTCTGAAGCACACCCAAAAATATGGTTTTTGCTGATCTGACCAAAAAATAGGTACAATTTTGAGTCATTCACACTGACAGCTATTGTTGTGAGAATGTCGTCCCTTTTCTGTTTGACAAACGGAGTGAAAGAGGTCAGTGCCCCCGACTACACAGGTACTCGTGTTAAAAGTTCTCATGGCGCACGGGGTACAAGGTGCTGCTCTAACTGCATAGGCCCACTCTCAGGTACGCAGGATGTGCGGACCAGTCAGACAATCAGTCACAGCGGGGCTAACTTCAGTCCAGCGTAGCCATGGCTCACGCGCAGACCCACGGCAGCGCCTTCGGTCGCCCTCCGCTCCCAGGCCTTGTCCCTTGCTGTGCTCTCGCCTGGCCAGGCTGAGAGCCACCCGCTGAGGGCCAGGGCCTGGTCCAGTGTCCAGCGGGAGGACCACCCCCACCGTGACCATAGCCAGGTCTCCCTCGAAGTGTTGCCAGGCCGTTGCCCTGATTTCCTTCATCCGCCCCTCATGTGCTCAGAGGAAACCCATTCACCCTTTCCTCCTTGAGAACCTTTTGCCCCTGTGCCCCTCCCCTGAAGGGCTCGTGAGGAAGTGGTAAGATGAGAGCTCCCCCACCCCCCACCGCATCTGTTACCAACAGACCTTTGCTCGGGAGATGCCAGGGGCCTGCCAGAGGCCGCCCTGGTGGTCCCATACCTGCTGCCTTTCCACGAGGTGGGGGCATGGAGGGGTGTCACTGTCGCTGCCCCGCCCCATGCTTTTCTCTGCAGGACCACTGCCATCAGCCTCCACGAGGGCTCTCATGTGATGGAGCAACCATGCAGCGAAAAACCCTGGACCTACTTTCCCGCCGCTCTGCCCCGTCCTGCTGCAGCTTCACCCACGACTGAATTCTCTGCCCACTTCCTTCCCCATCCATGCCCAGGCAGCTGCAGGTGCTGGTCTGTCAGCACATTTGTCATAGCAGTTAACCCTCTTACTATGATTCATGTTCTAGTTTTTGTTTTTCATAGGTGAAACCCTTTTACAGTGAACACCCATATGCCAGCCACCTGGAGTGCACCGTGACCCTTGTCCTAGTGTTTTCACATCTGCCCAACTCATCCTGACCCTATTTTTAGCACATTTCAAAATACATTGCAGACATCACCACACCTCCCAAATATGTCAGCATGGTAATTGCTAGAGGCGTTGTTTGTTTTTAGGTGTTTTTTCTTCTGAGGGAACACTTGCATACAATGAAATGCATAAAAGTACAGTGCACACTGAGTCTGGACCAGTGCATGCCCAAGCCCCGGCTGGGGCAGGACATGGCCATCACTCAGGAAGCTCCTGGTGGCAGGGCCATCCAGGCAGGAGCACTGGTTGGGCCTGGCTTGTACCAGGCCGAGGGGAGTAGGGTGGGCATCTGTGGCCCTCTACACCAGGGGCTTCAAACTCGTTTTCATGGGGACCACAGCAGCCTCGCAGTTGCCTTCAAAGGGCCAAAATAATTTTAGGACTATAAAAATGTAACTACTCCTCAACTGTTAAGGAGTTGAAATTCCATTCAGCCCTTTGAAGGCAACCATGAGGCTGATGTAGTCCCCATGAAAAGGAGTTTGACACCCCTGATCTACACGGAAAATAGCCAGGGTAGATGGCCCCCAAGCCCACCCCAGCTGCTCACTGTGCCACCACTGTGCCAAGGCTGTGTCCCCAAACCACTTCCTTTTTCTCCTGTTTTTGTAAGACTGCCTTTCCCAGGCCCCTTGTATCTAAGTGGGTCCGTGTGACTAGCAGGCTAAGAAAACTGCAGGTTGAAAGGGTGTTTGCTGCATGGCGGCCTGAGCCATGTAAAACCTCCCTGAGCACCCCTTCTCCCTCTTCCTTCCCCACGGTGTCTGAGGTCGGGTGTTGAAAGTGGCACACCACCCGGGAGCTGCCAGGATGCCCGCACTGGGCATGCTGAGAAAACCTTCCTGCATTCACCACAGAGTGGGGTTTGTTCCCGTGGCACCTATTCTGTTCCGACACAGAAATTGGTATCGGGAGTGGGTTTTGGCTATAACCAAAAGAAAACAAAACAAACCCATGTGCCCTGGCTTAGTGCTGGGGAATGGGGGCAGAGTGCACAGCTGTGCCGGCCTGGGCAGACTCTGCACCTGCTGAGCCCACAGCTCAGGGGGTGGGGGTTGGCTGCTATGGATGCTGCCATAGGAAAGAGATGAGCTCAGGAAAGAGCCAGCCAGTTTGCAAGCACAGATAACAAAAAAAGAGAATCCAAACATGTTTGGCATCAAAAGATTGGAAAAGGAAACTTCCTGGAGCTCACAGGGGAAGGGGTAAAACTGAGGAGTGTTTTAAGTCATAAAGCTCTTGTTGCAGCAGGTAGGTGTCCAACCCGAGGGGTGGCCCTCACAGTCAGGTGAAGGAAGCACAGGGGAGGCAGCCCGGAAATGCAGAACTGTGTGTCCTCCTTATCCTCATGGGGAACTTCACTGCTGCGTGACAGATGACCACCACCTGTCCTCGCTCATGGCCCTGTAGGTTACTGTCCGGACGGGGCTCAAGTACATCTCCCTTAGGAGGGGGTACGTGATCCATGTGTGAGGAAAACAATGACCAGAGGGCCCCTGCTGGGACAGACTGGCCGTGAGCTCACCAAGCCCATTCCCAGTCCCGCTGGGCACCAGGGAAGCCCAAATGCTTTTCCTCATTCCTCTGAGCCCAGGCGGGGCCAAAAGACCAGGTAGGCATTAGAACTGCGGGGGAGTCAGGCACTTCCCGGCCTGGCCCTTAAGAAACCTCACATGCCTCACTGCACTCTCATTCCCGCACACAGTGACCCGCAAGCAGTGTGGCAGTGTCACCAGGTGAAAACAGCTCAGTCCCCAGTCACTGTTCAGACAGCTGCCCGACCAGGAGCCCCCTAAGGCCTCCTGGGGCCGCCTGTCCTGCATGGACCCCCAGCTATCTCAGGCTCTGGCAAACCCTCTGCAGGCTCCCTGAGTGGGTGCCCAGGGTCCAGGTCTGGAGCAGAGTGGCCCCAGAGCAGAGGCTGGAGCACTGGCCTGCCTCACGCCTCCTTCCCGCCTTCCTTCCCGCCTTCCTACCCGCCTCCTCAGCCCAGCGCTGCCTCCGTCACATATGCCCAACAGTGCAACGCCTCTCCCACCCGTGCCTGCAAGGAGCCTGTCCTCCAGCTGCAGCGCCTCCTCCTACCATAGGTTCCAAGGGGAGAGGGACCCTGTGCCAAGCCAGAGTAAAGCTGCACAGCCGCCCAAGAATCAGCAGCTGTGACAGTCACTGTCTCAAGAATACACGGGCTGGCGGGGCTGCTCTCCTCCCCTGACACGTGGAGGCTCACTTGGGCATCAGGACAAAGCCAGTGGCCTGCCAGCCACAGGCCAGGCTGGGTCCCAGGCAGGACCTGGCTCCCTTGCCTGCTCACCCCTCTTCTGTGTCCCGGGATTGGTAAAGATAGGGTGGGGGGAAGGACATACAGAGACTGCATCATGGTACAAATGATAAATTATATTTATGCAAGTAAATAAGTATCAATAGTCAACACAAGTTCAAAACCAGCTACCAGCCCCTGGGACTGGAAAAATGGCTAGGGTGACACCCCTGTCTGAGTGCGCACCAGGAGGGAGCATGATGGCATGTGCACAACACACACGGCAGTGGCTGGTGGCTTCACGCCCAGTGCAGCGGGCAACAGGGACGAGGTGCCCAAGGACCAGCCTGTGTGCGAGGCAGGAGCCTGTGGGCCTCGGCGACCTGGCGGCTGCACTGCAGGAGGAGCTACTGTTACAAAGAACCACTGACCTGGGAATGGCCAGGCACACCCTCTGGGGAAGCACCCTGCCCGAGTCCACCTGCTCTGCCCACCCCCAGGCTGGAGGAGCCCCCAGCGGGTGGCCCCATGAGACCTCAGGGAGCAACACCGGAGTGGGGAGGAGGACACAGGAGGGGAGCCTAAGAGGGCAGTTCTGAACCAGCCTGCATGCCTCCTGGCATTCTCCAGCTCTCCTGTGCCCAGTGCTGAGGGTCGGACCCCCTCCTAGAACCTGAGGGGTGGAGGGGCCCTATCCCCGCCCAGAGGGAGTGGTCAGCTGCCCTTGGGGTTAGAGTTAAGAAATCCTCAGTGCCATGTGAAGCAAGCTGACCAGACAAAGGGTTTGGGGGGAGGAAGTCCCTTCCCTGCGGGTACGCAAGTCTTTTCTGGTCTTTAATTCATGACCTAATACTTTTTTTATAGTGATGGGTGGGGTGAAGAAAGCAGGAAGGGAGAGAGAGGTAATATTAGTGCATGTTTGTTAAATATCTATTCTGTGTGAGAATGATGTTTTTCTTCCTCTCCAAAATAAGAGATGATGATTTTTAGGTCTGCAGCATCGAGTCAGCAGCGGGGTGGGTCAGGGCCAGCCCTGCGCTCTCACCCCGTCTCAGCTGTGAGACCTGCAGGAGCCAGAGGCAAAGACCTACCTTGGCCCCTGGACACCTGCCGTCCCCACCTATGCCCAGGGCATGGGCTAGCACACAGGAGGTTGATCACCCGAGGTGCCAGACGTCTGTCTCTTCCATTCAAGACAGCGTGGTAAACGGAGGGCCTCGCGGATGGCAACTGATGAGTCACGTTCACACATTAGATTTTTTAACTTTCTTGATGCTGGTGTATTAGTAAGAAAAATAGCCTCTTTCTTAGCATCTAGCCAGAAAGGCTGGAAGTCAATCAGTTTGGTAATTCACCAAAAAAGGGAATTAAAGGAAAAGGCAACTGGAGGCTAGAGTTTTTTTTTGTTGTAGTTTTTTTTTTAAATAAACATCATCTTTTAAGTGTAATCAAATTCTCATACTTTTTTCCTATAAAGAATTTGCTTTAGTTTTTCCATAAGGCATTTTTGTCTCTTCCTATTTAAATTTAATTACAGAGTTAAAACCATAAATAAGAGAATTTAAACTACGAACATGATATATGCCAATATCTTCATTCAGCCAGACCTGGTAAATTCTATCAAAACTAGACAGTTAAATAAGAACCACGTTATAAAAATATTAGCCAAAAAAAGACTATTAGATAATTCTGCAAACTCAAATATGAAACCGCACTAAACAAAATCTGTGCAAATGTGTACAAGCACAGAGCCACATGGCGGGGTTATGCTCAGATTAGTTTAAAGCTTGCTCTAGTGGGTTTAATTTAAGAGTCATCCCACGGTGGTGGCGCTCACTCCAAACTCACATGAGTCAGAGGCAACTATGCACAACCACTTCCCTAGAAGGTCAGCGTGTAATGGAGCCGGCACCTCATTCCCACCACTCCTGGGACTGCCTGGGGTGTCGGCAGGGCTGGGCTCGAAGGACAAATACAAGGTGGCCATCCCAATTCCTGGACCAACAGTGTCCCCAAGGCCCTCTGGCTGAGGCTAAAGGCAAGAGCGACACTGGGGACCCCAGCCCCCTCCTCCGTGGCCTGGAGAGCCAGTGGGTGAGCCCCATAGGAGCCAGGACCCTGCACTTAGAAGGAGGGACTGAGGGTGGCAGGGCTGGTCCACGTGCTTTCCTGTGACGTGGGCTGCAGGCTGGGGATGGGCGAGCGGGCCGCCAGGCGTGGAGCCGCGTGCTGGGCCTGCCCTCTCAGTGAGCCCTCCCTGCTCCAGCCTGATGACTGGGGAGTCAAGACAACCCTTCCATCAGAAAGCTGCACCTGGAAAGCCCCAGCACCCACCCCCACCTCTTGGACACCACTCCACAAAGGCGAGTCCCTGCTCGGTGGCCTCGGGCACAGGTTCTCCGGGCACCTGCTCTGCAGTGGCCCCAGGCCTGGGCCCTAGAGAAGGAAAGGGTTGGTGGTTCCAGGAGCCTGAGCCGCCGACGGGGGGACGCCCACACTACCCACCATGCTCATGGTGGTGGGGCCCAGTGGCGTCAGGGAGGCACTGCTGGGCCCTAGAGCTGGGTGTGAGGCTGTGGAGGTCATGGAGACCATGGTCAGGGGCTCCACACCTGGGCCAGGCCCAAAGGATGGGCTGGTCCCCAGGACTGGGCTCCCTCGCAGCTGGTTCAGTGTCAGCGGCTGGGGCTGGTTCACCTGAAAGGGGTTGACAGGGCCCGATGCTGCAGATGCACCTGGGGAGACAGCAAGAGGAACAGTGGTCAGTCAGAACAATGTCCCACCTCAAGTTGGAAGGCAGGTGTGTTCAGGTCCCTGCTGTGCCGCAGAGACTGCAGCAGCACCAGCTGACACATGACAGACAGCCTGCTTACTATAGGCCTACCCACTGTCCAGGTGAGGAGAACGAAGCCTGGCACTCGGAGAAGCCAAGTGACTTGTCCAGGGTCACAAAGCCCGCAAAAGGCAGGGCCAGGAAAGTGCCTGGCTCTGAGGTCTCCAGCTCCTCCTCAGGGCTAGAACCCAGGGTCCCTGCTGCAGCAAGCAGCTGGCTCTGCCCCCTTGTTCCATCAGCAGAGTTGTGACAAGGTGCCCGAAAGAGGGGAAAGCAAAGGGGAAGACAGGAATGGCAGCCCCACACTGCGCCCAGGAACCCCACGGGCTCTGAGAAGTCCAGCCGTCACGAAGCAGATGCAGCTCTCTCTTACCCAGTATTTCCAGAATTTATCTCACACAAGAAACTCTTCCCTCTTTTAGCAAAAACACCTATGGATATCTGTCCAAAAATGCAGGGGCTGCCAGCACTGAGTCCCCAGCGCAGCCCAGCTCCTGCTCCCTGGGGCTGCCCGGCAGGGACACCCTGACAGGTCACCACCACTGCTGTTCTTGAGCCACAGCACAGAGCACATGCCTGATGCTCTTGCATCAGCCCCTCCTCCAGCAGACCACCCCCAGGCAGACATGACCCAACTGAGACTAGAGAGCAGGACAGTGACTTGCTCAAGGCCCCCCCTAGCTTAGAAGGGTTAGAGCCACAACCCCACAAATGACTGCAGTCCAGAGCTACTTGTGTGGCCTGGGACACGGCCCTGGAGGTCCAGAAGAGCCGACTAAACCTCCTCCATCTTGGCTGCAGCCCCCAGGGACCATGACCTGCTCGTAGGCAGCACAGCTGCCCCAAGACCCTGACGTGCTCCCCGCCCAAAGCCTGGAGGAAATCCTGACAGACACAGCCTGTTAGCAGAACTCCTGTGGACCCCCCAGGGCTCTGTGGGCAGAGGCAGCCAGAGCCCTTCTGGGACAGGGACAGGGGCTCCACGCTGGCTTAAGAGCCTGGGAGCCCCTCCCCTGTGGGCCACTACATCCTCACCCAGTTCAGGACCAATTCTGTTCCAGGTCCCCAAAGCCTTGCCAGGAGGGAGGCTTCCTAGAGGAAGAGGTTGTCTGGGGTGGGTGCTGAAGGTCAGAGGGTCTCCCACTGAACAGGGGAGGGCGCTCCAGGCAGAGGGGATAAGGGATATCGGGAGCCACAGCTGTGGGTCTGAGCACCCAGGGAGGGGGAAGGTGGGGCTGGGCTACGGTGCTCTGGGCACTAAAGCAGGGGCTGGGGGCTCACCAGCCAGTCCCTACAGAGTCTAAGGGTGGAGGGCAGGTCTTAGACAGAGCCCCAGCAAGGAGAATGGATTTCCCGGCCCCAGGATCACATTTGATCCCTTAGTGACAGACTCGAGAGAACCTGGGGTTAGAGAGGGTCCTTGGGTCCCTGGAGAATGGCCCACTAAGGGTCAAGTTCCATTCCCCCTGCTGGGGGCTGCTGGGCAGCAGACTCCACTCCCCTTCACCCCAGCACCCCCCCCCCCCCGCCCCCCGAGGGCCCAGGGCTGTTGCTCGCTTGCTCAAGAGTCTCCCTGGTGCGGGTACTCTTGAGCAAATTAGAGGCAGCTTCCACTCAGTAAGTAGTCTCAACTGAAAGAAAAGGGAAGAGCTGCTTTCACTCCCCCCTTGAACTGAATAGCAACTTTCACACTTGACCCATCAAGGCCCTGGAGAGCAGGAAGTGCTGTCCAGGTGTCCGGCCAGCTCCACTACACCCCAGCTCCGAGGGGCCCAGGGTGCTCCTGAGCATAGTGCTCACCTGAGGGGCTCAGTGGGAGGAGCCTGCAGAGGTGGAGGAGAGAGGCCTGCCTCAAACTCACCCCCAGGAAGAGAAAGAGCAGAGGAAGTGCTGGGAAGCCTACGTACCTGGTGCCAGGAAAGGGTTGAGGGACTGGGCTGGCAGGGCTGGCCGGGTCACCAGCGAGTCCAGGTTCACCAGGGCTGCGTTGGGGCCCAGGAAGGACTCTGGTGTTTTCCGGGCACTGCTGGGCTTGCTGGAGGTGATGGTCAGGGGCTGAGACTCAAAGGGGTCGGGGCTGGTAGCTCCATTTTTGGGGGATGGCAGAGAGGCCACCACCTCAGCTACAAGACAAGGACACACACAGGCATGGAGGATGGGTAGAGTGGGCCCCGAGACTGTGCCCAGTGCTGCCCACCAACCCTGGAAGCATCCCGAGCACAACGCAGACATTCCCGGACCCACCGTTCCCCGAGTGAGTGGCTGTGCCGGGGGCGGGGAGGGGGGTGCGGGCGATGTTCATTGCAGTGTTATTTGCAACAGCCTCAAGCTGGAGACAAATAGTTGGCCACAGGGCAGGTCTCGGCCAAGCCCCGGATGCAGAGGCGGGAAGACCAGATGAGGAGGGAAGAGACTATCAACATTTCAAATGAAGAAGCCGGTCTGAACAGTATGGACAGCACAAGCCTCCAAACGTAATAAGATGTTATTCTGGGTTGGTGGCGAGGCACGGGCAATTTACATTTTTTAATGTTTTCATTTTCTAAATTATCTACAATGAACATGAATTTCTTGATAGAAGAAAGCAAATTATTTTTAAAAATTCGGCCAACAGAAGATGTGCTGAGATGGGCTGGTGGGAAGGCGTTGCTCTGCCAAGACGCATGGCAGCTGTGTGGCACGCCGGTTCTGAAAAATGGTCATACTCTCTGCTCAGTAATCCCATTTCTAGGACTCCAACTCCAGGAAATGATGCAACACGTGAACACGGATTTAAACACAAAGATGTTTGCCACAGCATTATTTACTTTAGCAAAACTTAAAATCAACCTAAAATGTCCTCCCCAGAATTAAAGAAAAATTATTGCTCAGCAATACATACTACGTAAATGTGAAATATTTTCTAAAGAATTTTTAATGTTATAAGAAAACATTCTCAATTTATTATTCCATAAAGGGGGTGAGGTGTAGGATTCAAGTCTGACACGAGGAGCCAAACTGTTTTTTTTTAAAGAGAGCCATTTATTTTGTAATTTTTAAAAAGATTTTATTAGAGATAAAGATTTTATTTTTTTAGAGAGTGGGGAAAGGAGGGAGAGAGAGGGAGAGAAATGTGTGGTTGTCTCTCATGTGGCTCCCTACTGGGGGCCTGGCCTGAAACCCAGGCATGTGCCCTGTCTAGGAATCAAACCAGTGACCCTTTGGTTCTCAGGCTGGCACTCAATCTACTGAGCCACACCAGCCAGGAGCCATACTGTATTTAAGAGTTCACAAAAAAACTGGAAGGAAACAGTGGCTGAATGTAGGAGAAAGAATCACAGATTTTCATTTTTTCCCATAAACTTCCAGATTTTCTACAAGGGGAATACTCCTAGAATGGGGGGAAATACAAGTCCCTGGAAGGCTGTCCCCAGAAGGCTGTCCATGTAACAAGCCATGCCACCCTCTCACTGAAGCACCGAGGGCAAGCAAGGAAGGACAGTTAGGTTGCACTGTGGCCTGCAGAGGAGACCCATGTAGTTCTGTGGCTTTTTGAATGCAGCAAAAAAAAAAAAAAATTAAAAAAAAAAAAAGACCCCGAGAAGCAGCACATTCTGAGTTGCCTCTGATCCCCTGAGCTGAGAGGGGATAGGCTGCTCATACCTTAGGACCAGGGCCAGCCAGGCCTGTGGCTGCAGCAGGGGGAAAGGTGGAGGCGGTAGGAGGAGGAGGTGGGGAGAAGCGGAGGGAGGAAAGAGAGAAGAGAAGTTGCTTTGTTTGACTAGGAGGTGTAGCCTGAGATGGACAGAGGCTGCCTGGCTGTACCCCCTGCCCTGGCCCCTCCCAGCCCAGGAGCACACAGGAAGGAGCTGGTCTTGGAGACTTAACCATGGGTCTCCTGGACAGCAGCTAAGCAGGAGCCACACAAGGTGAGGAAGTGGGGCACAGATGCCCCATCGATGCCCATGGCAGGGGCAGTCTGGAAAAGCTGGCACCTCTGGCGGGGAGGGAAGATGAGAGGATGAAAGTGGACAGCAACCACAGCTCAGATCTGGATGGAGGTGGTAGCCCATGCTAGGCTGGGGCAGGGGACAGGGAGGTCATGAGTCCTGGTCGGGGGGAGTTGTTGAGGCCAAGACACACAGGTGACCCAGAGGGGGAACATGGGGCCCAGCCCAGGGCCAGCACAGGGAGAGGGTGAAAGAAAACTCAACCGCATGGCCCTTCACTGTTGATGTGTGAATCCACACCATGAGACATGGCGCCCAAGGTCAAAATGCAAAGAAAATGTATGAAGTGGACAGGTTTTGAAAGTTGATTATCATTTCTGCAGTAACTGGGTTAGTCAAATGCACAGAACTTAATGGAAACCACCTTTACATACCTGTTTTTTTTGAAGTTCGGAGTTTGTCAAATTCAGAAAAGTCATCTTTAATTGTTCCATTCAGATTACTGAAGTGATCAAAGGCTCCTGGGGGAACACAAGAGACAGTGACTGTGGGCACCTCATGGCTTCTCCACGTTGCACTCCCCAGTCTACGCCCGTGGGTGGGCCAGTGGGCAATGGAGCAACGGACAGCGGAGGCAGAGCTCTCCCCTGCCTTCTGGGGGAGAGCACTGAGAGCAAGGGGCAGCTCAGTTCAGGGTTAGCTGTCAGGCTGGAGCTGGGCTGGGGAGGGGGCATCAGGCCAGGGACCTTGGCCTCCCAGTGCACACACTGGGGTGCTTGCCTGCCAATGCTCCCACCATGACCCCTGAAACTGAAGGAGGGCTAATGGTGGAGAAGACACATCTGAGTGGGGTCTGGACGCTGGGAGAGGCCTGAAGGAAGTGCCCGGAGGAGTGTCTGGAGGGCAGGCAGCCCTGGAGGAAGATGCGAGTGCCCAGAAAGCCTGTGAGCTCGCCCCACATACTGGCTGTACTGCACGAGGGACAGGGAAGACAGGGACAGGCACTGCAGGGGAGGGTGGCAAGTGGAGGCAAACCGAGAGGCCCCATGCCAAGGAGCCACGAGAGGGGAGTGGTGGGGCCCAAAGGGGCCCCCAGGGCCCAGGAGGTATGAAGTCTCACCAGGGGCAGAGGAGGGCTCGGCAGCAGAGACAGGTGCCCAGGCACCAGCAGTTTTCTCGGCATCAGGGACAGGCTGCTGCGGGGCGGCCCAGGAATCTGAGCTCTTGGAGACACAGTGCATGCTGGCCCTGGGGGGAGCTCCCCACGGGTCGACAGAGGAAGCTGGCTTGGCACCTGTAGGAAGGCGGGGTAGGGCTCTGAGAGGCTCTCAGAACGTTCTGGGCACCTGGGGTGAGAAGTGCAAGGATGCTCTGGGCCACATGAGCCACACTAGGATGTGTGCCGGTATCAGGAGGGGCAGCTACCCAAAGGCTACCCCACACCAGCAAAGCCAGACAGAGCGGAAGCCCAGGCAGGTGGATGGTGCTGGGACCTGCCACCCAGGGCGAGGGCTGGGCAAGGCCTAGAAGGGTGTCCCCTGGGAAGGGACCAGGGAGGACACTGCCAAGGACCTCTCCACGCTCCTGGCCACAGCCAGTCTCGGAAAGGGCTCCCTGAGCCAAACTGAAGCCCCCACCACAGAGTCCACAGGCTTCCCCTCAGATGGGAGCTTGGCCCAGCACCCACCGCCAAGCGCAGGCCTGGCAGTGCCCTCCCCCAACCTGCTTTGAGTGGTCTCTGCCTTTGAAAGAAGGGCACCTGAGCAGGTGAGTGCAGCACGGAGAGGGGGAATAACACCACAACTGCTCACCAGCCTCCCAGTGTAAGCAACTGAACATCTTCAAATTCTGAGTGACAAACTGATTTGGTGGGTCACCCACCACTGTGTTAAAGATAGAGAACACTCGAGCAAACAAAGTAAGGTGTCCATCTGCTGTGTGAGTCTTCCACGTCCTGCACGCACACAGACACAGGTGTATGTACGTGTGCAGACACACCAAACCCATCATGCGTCTCCTTCCCCCCAAGGCAGCATCAGAGGAAACGTCCAGAAACCACTGCTGCTCTCCAGGGACCAGGAGGTGCCTCCCCGAGGGCGCCCGCACACCGCCCCAGACACTGTTAGCCCTTCTGTCTCCCGTCCCGGTCACACTGAGCTGTGGCGAGCGGTGCCTGCTTTCTAACTTTCTGTGAAGGAAACGTGCCATTCACATTCTTTTGTGGCAGGCTGCACTCGCTCCGAGTTTCATCTGGGAGATGCGTCTGGGTTGAGGGGTAGCTGAGATGTGTTCATTTGCATGGCTGTGTTTTTCATTCTAGAAGAGAGAGGGCCACAGTAGGCATTCTGCTGATGGCACCGGTCTGGTTTAGTTTCTGCTCCACCTAAGTCCACACGGGCTCTGACCCCACCAAGTGGGACCAAAAGGGTCTCCCGGTGTCAGCCGCCTCACACTCCCAGGACTCGGAGGCACACCCAGTGTGTGGGAGCTCAAGGCCCACCTGGTGGGTGAGGCCCTTGATGTCCCCAAGGCTATCGCAGCTCCTCGCTCCTCAGGGCAGCTGTGCAACGTGTCGATGTTTGCTTGCAGGTCCTCAGGCCTCCTCCCCTCCTAGACTGTCCCCTCATTACCACCTTCCTTCACATACTTTCTCTTATGGGTTTGTCTGAGGTCTGTCCATGTTTTATGCCCTGACTCCGTTCCTTGTGTTGCAAATATCTTCACCTTCACTCTTATCTTTCAATGAACAGGTAAGGGAGTAGACCATATCAGTGTTTTTGTTTGTAACTTGTGCTCTTCCTGACATTTAGAAAATCCTTCCTTATACTGGAGCCTCAAAGCTGTTCTTTGATAGTAATGTTTGAGAATCACAGCTTGCCTTTCACATTCTCACATTTGATCCATTTGTGACTTGACTTTTGTGCCTGGTATTAAAATAAGGATCCTCTCACATTTTCCTGTATGAGTGATGAACTCACATAGGGCCTCCTCTACAGAAGCCAAGTCCTCACAGGTACACTCTGCCTCATCCCCAAGCCTTCTGGGCCATCCTCACAGGCAGCATGACGACACTCAGTCTGGACGACCAGCGGCAGCAGATCCCAGCCCTGTGTCCTTCAGGAGAACCTTAGCTGTTTCTGGCCCTTTGCTTCTTCACGGTCATTTTAAAAACATCTTGTCAAGTTAAAAAAAAATTAAAACCCTGTTGGAATTTTGATCAAATGGCATTGAATCTCAGGTCAACTTAAGAAAAATTGTTATCATTACAACAGCAAGTATTTCAAACACAAATCACAAAATATCACTCCATTTACTTGTCTTCTTTAATAGTCTCCGTAAAATTTAAACTTTTTAAATTTCATCCTTTATTTCCATACGGAATTTATACAACCTTTGTAAAATTTATTCCTAAGGACTGGTATATTTTTGAAATTTCATTTTCTACTTATTTATTGTTACACAGAAAACAATTTAATTTTATATACTGATTTTGGTATCCAGAAATCTTGCTACTCTTAAATTCTAACATTGAAATTCATCCTAATTGTTTATTCTTATGATTCTAATAACTCTTAACTCTAATAAACTCATCTGTGGACATTTTAAAATAGTCCATGTGCATGATCACATGACTTGCGAGCGATGACAATGCAGTCTTTGTGATCCTCACACGTTTCCTTTTGTCCCGTCCCACTGTCCAGCCAGCACCGCCAGTCCCGACGCGGGTCTGGGTGCAGTGTCCTTGTCTTGTTCTTGCAGGGCCAACTTTCAACATCTCACTGTGAGGCGGTGCCATTGAAATAACAGGTGTTTTCCCTCTCAGAAGACCTTTATCTGGCACGGACAGTTCCCCATCATCCCACATTTGCTAAGACTTTCCCACTGAATAGCTGAGGATGTTACCAACCTGTTCCTGACTCTATTGAGATGGTCACATTGTTTTTCTCTGTGAGTCTGTTAGAGTGGTGCAGTAATACCTTTTCTGAGAACCTGGTCCTTGAAAATCAAGTTTTTCACAATGTGCTATGTCATTTTTATATTTTTCTCATTTTGGTTTTGATGCTGTTTCTTTGCTTAGGGTTTTTGCACCCATGTTCGTAAGTGGGACTGGCCCAACAGGTCTATTCTCACATCTCTTTCTCCAGTTTTGGCACAAAGATGATGCTAGCCGCATCGAAGGAGCAGGCATGCTTCCTGTTTTCTGGTCCTCTGAAGGCGTCTGTGTAGAAGCGGAATTGTTTCTTGAATGGTGTTAGAACTTGCTAGTAAAGCCCCCTGGGTAGATTTAAGGGGTGAGGGGAATTTTTAAGAAACTAATTCAATTTCTTTAATGATTATAGAACTATCCCTACTTACAGGTTTTCTTTCTCTTGTTCTTCAGTCAGCTTTGCTAAGTAGTCTTTTCAAATTCACCCGTTTTGGCTGAGTTTTCAGATGTGAAAGCGCGGAGCTCATCAAAGAGCCTGTGCTCTGGGCTGAGCCCTGGCAGCGTCTGCAGTTACGTTCTTTGTTTCACTCCCAACACCGTGCCTTTCCTCGGCTCTCAAAAATTAATCTTGCTAAATAGCTGTCCACTGTATTACTCTTTTCAATTACAAACTTCTTTGTGGATATTATTAGTTTGTATTCTAATTCATTTCTGTTCTTATCCTTATTTCATTCCTTCCGCTTAGTTGGGTGTAATGCTATTCTAACCCTAATGCTACCTCATTAATCTTGTACCTTTCTTCTTGACTAATGTAAACACTTTAAGCTATAAATTTCTTTCTTACTATTGCTTCAGTTGTCCCACAAAGTCTGATATAAAAATATTTACATTATTTGGTTCTAAATTCTGATTTTCATATCTTTTTCTTTGACTCAATAATTTAGAAGTGTCTTTAAAAAATGTCCCATGTAGGCTCTTTTCCAGTTACTTTTTGTTACTGACTTGACCTCACTGTTGTCAGAAAACACATTCAGTGTGGCCCCAGTGTACTGCCATCTGTCCGGCACAGGACCAGTTTCTTGTTAGTCTCCTGCACGTACCCGAGAAGTATGTGTATTCTCCAACTGCTGGGAACAGCAAGTTCACGGGCTCATGAATCATGCTGATTCCATTTTCCCATATTCTTACTACTTTAAAAATACTCTCCCACATCATTTTCCATTTCTCATGTTTCTCATTCCTTCCTGGAGCTCTGAGTTTCCATCTGGCTGTTTTTTTGTCAGCCAAAAGAATATCCCTTCGCATTTCTGTGGGGCAGATGTGCTGGCGACAGATTCTCTTCGTTTTCTGTAATCTGGAACTATTACTATTTGCCTGCACTGTTGAAAATACCTTCACTGAATACAGGATTCTCAGGGGGTGATAGTTACTTTTTTCATTTCAAAACTTAAAATATCTTTTTTTCACCACTGTCCTGGGAAGAAAGATGACTTTGCTGGAACTGAACTCTCCACTGACAGAGCTCTCCTTCAGCATTCTCACAGCATCATCCCATTGTCCCCTGGAGCCTGACATTACTGCGGAGAAGTCAGCTGTCAGTCTGAGGGCTATGCCTTAATCATACAGCATCTGTTCCCTGTGCGATTATTGAAGATGGTCTCTTTCTTTGGTTTTCTGATGCTGTGTGTAGAGGGGATTTCTTTTTGGGTTGGTTTTTTTTTTTAGATTTTATTTATTTACTTTTAGAGAGAGGGGAAAGGAGGGAGAAGCAGTAGGAGAGAAACATCAACGTGTGAGAGATACATCTGTCGGTTGCCTGTCATGCACCCCTTATTGGGGACCTGACCTGTAACCCAGGCATGTGCCCTGACTGGGAATCGAACTGGTGACCGTTTGGTTCACAGGCAGACACTCAATCTACTGAGCCACACCAGCCAGGGCAGATTTCTTTTCTTGTCCTTCTTATGATTCACTAAACTTCCTGGATCTGAGAAATAGCACCTTGACACAACTCTTGAAAAGCCTCAGTCATTGTCTTTTCAAATACTGAGTTTTCTGGAACTCCAAACAGATGTGTGTTAGCCACAGTCATTCTGTTTCCACACTTCCCCAGCCACACCAACCTCCCCACTGCTCCAAACACAGAGTGGACACACCCACCATCTTCTCCCCTCTCTTCTTGCCTTCCCTGATTCCTTCACTTGGCTTTCTGTTGGAGCACTTACCAGATAGCTCCTGGGCCCCATCCCCACACATGCCCCTTTTAACAGCCCCAGTGCAGTGTGCATGTACAGACATGTGGGTAGGAGGCTCTTTGGCTTTCAGAAAGGAACTCTCTGCCAAACTGTTTTACCATGCTGACTTTGTCACCTCTAATCTCTGAAATGCTGACTGTTCTAGCTGCTGTCTTCTGCCTTTGGCAGGGTGAGCTGGCAGCATGCTGAGTGCAGCTCCATGCAGGGAGGGAGCGAGCTGCTGGCCCTGCTTCCCAGCTAGCCACAGCAGCCTCCACACCCCAGGTGTCCTGCAGCCTGCAAGCTCCATTCCCACCGCCCCTGGACATGCATGCCTGTCGCTTACTCATGACCTGTCAACTGCTGCTGCCCCCGAACCACAGCCCTCCAGGACCTCCTTTGACCTTTCACTCCTGGTCTTCCCAGCATGTCACACAGACCCTCTTCTCCATGATTAAGCCTGCTTTCCCTGGGCCCTCTTCTGCTGGACAGACAAAGGGCAGATCAGGACACTGAATCTGGCCCCAGTTGGAACCACACAGCGGTGATGGGGCCTCATTCTGCTCCCAACAGGGCACCTCACAGGGCCATGGCTCTCCACCTTGACTGGAGGAAAGTAGGGTGGGGGAAACTGCATCTTTGTCATGCTGACTTTGTCACCTCTAAAGGAGAGCAGGACTGCCAGTCAGAAGAGCTGGGAAATGTCTTAGGAGCCGTCCAGGAAGCAGTGGAGAGGACATACAATTTCCCCCAGACGAAGACCTGGGACCTGGTGCCAGACTGCTTCTGGCTCCCTGTGGACCAGATGGACTTATGCCTGCCTCAGCCTCCGCCTCACTCACCAGTAGCCATAAGAATGGACCGAGCTCACGTCAGGAGCTCGTTGGTCCTGCTATGTGGTCCCCATCCCTTAAGCTAGTCTGTGCCCAGAGGACATGGACTGAGAGTCTCACACTTGTCCCCCATAGCCCTGACCACACTGGGCACCTCAGCCTTGCACAACAGAGCTGCTGTCTTTTCCTCCTCTTCACCTTCCTCAGGAGAACACTCCCCCATCTTCTTGAAAAACATGCCAATTTTCCTTAGACTTATCCCCTAACTAGTCTCAGTCTGAGTGGGTTTCACCAACAAAGTCAATCTGCACAGTTCCCCAGTCCCAACCCCTCACCACCAAATCCTAGAAACGTACAGGAGCTACAGAGGAACCCTCCCCATCCCCTAGGCTATGAACTGGGGGCGTGATGTGGGCACCCAAGACAGTTGGTCCTCACACTTGTGAAGCTGTAGGGAAGAGGAGAAGGGCCCACTGTGTGGGGCAGTATAAAGAGGATCTGTGTCTTAGGGATCATCTCTGAGCCATGTGCCAGGCCAGACTGGAGGACCACACCTCCCTGAGCAGGGACATCTGAGACACACATTCAAGAATAAACAAGTAGACAATGGGACACAATGTAAAGTAGGGAGCAGACATTTCAGGGCATGCAGGCAGCCCACCGGGCAGAGACAAGCCCTGGACCTTGGCACTGCCCTCCTGATCTCATACAGGCAAGCCCCCCAGTGACTGCACACACGTGTGTGTGCAAAAAAAAAAAAGACACTTGCTTCACCATCTGGACCTACTCTGGGACCATAAAGATCTAAAATCACTTGCTTCCCCCAAAGCTGATAAACTAAGAGTTCAAACAAAGTATGCACCCTGCCTGGAAGGGCTCTTCCCATATGAATGCTGACATGTGAGGCTGCATAAAACTAATCACGCTGAGTCCCCATCATCCTGGGCTTCCAGCAAGGCTTCTGCCCAAGTGCCCCACTGCAGTGCAGAGCCACCTTGAAATGGTTCAAGAGTCTCTTCTGATACCTCCAGTTATTTTCCACAGGCCCAGCTTCCCCTTTAGAACCCTCTGGAACAACAGAAAAAACAGCATGGCCAAGAACTTTAAAAATCAGCATCCTTTGTGATGCGCAGTGTTGAAATCAACAAGCTGTGGCCTGAAAAGAACCCTGCTCCTGTCCTGCCATGCTGTGCACAAGGGCAGATTTGGTCACAGCTCAGAGAGCTTTGCAGGTGAATGAAAGATGAGTTCAGTTCAAACCCTGCTGACCCCACATCAGCCAGATGACCATGGACAATCCAGTTGCTTGGCCTCAGGGAGTTTTGTCAGGTTTCTGTCCTGCAACTGGCAGTCGGGGACCTTCATATGCACAGAGCTCTATGCTGACTTTCTGCTCTACCATGTGCCTGCAGGAGTTACAGGAGGCCACACACTGTGGCACCACCCTTCCTGAAAACCTAACCTGGGGACAGAATGCTCCCCTCACCTTCCTACAGGTGCATACACCAGCCTGCGGACAGCGGGCACCAGAGGCAGGGCAAGTGTGTCCCTGAGAATACCTACTGACATCTCTCTGTCCTCCTCCATGAATGGACAGTACATCCACTGCGAGGCTCCTCTGTGCTCTGCCCTCCACATCCTCAGTAGGGCCCGGATCGTGCCACACACTGATAAATAAATGCTTTTGAAAGCTCCAGTGAATGAGAGGAAAGGAGGATGAAATCCAGGGCAGAAAGATCAAGCAGCTTCCGGCTTTCTTCTCTGAAGGCCCATTCATAGGGAGCACACAGCCGTGGCCTCCCACTGGCCAGCCCAGCTCATCCCAGCCTCTCACATTAATATTCATGTGCACAGGGAGGAAGTCACAGAACTAAGCCATCTCGGGAGTCACCAAGAAACCCGTAGCACCACCTGCTGCTGCCAGAGCGGAAGGCGGCCTCTGTCCTGGCCCAGGCAGTGAAAGGGGGGCAGAGAGGAGAACTGAGCCAGCCAAGGCCTTCTTAGTCACCAGGCTGTGAGCCCCCTCATTCCAGGTGGGCTGCTTTGTGTGTCTGAGCAGCAGAGGAAGTGCCTGCTGACCCAGCAGGCTCCAGTTTCCCTCCTCTTGGCCCTCAGCACTGCCTCCCAGTCAGGCTGGCCAAGCCACCCCCAGTGCTGCTTTGGAAGCAAAGGTACCAACCAGGCTCACTACGAACAGTGGCTTTCAGAACAGCATTCCTTTCATCCAGAGGGTGCCACCAATGCATTTGAAAAGAGAACCTCTAATCTTTCTAATTCATGAATGTGTTTCAGGGTGGTGATGCGGCCCTGAAACACACATGAGCATATCTCACCAGGGAGGAATCCGTCACCCTGACATGTACACCTGGCTCTGGAGCTGGGTCTGGAAGACAAAAGCAAGGGGACTGCCACCAGGCTCTGGTAAACTTGAGCAGCACTGTTGAAAGCAGCACACTCAAGTGCAAAACCACCTCATACACAACAGCAGCGGCGGGGGAGGGTGGTGCAGCCCTGGGCCACCTGCTGGAGCTGGAGCCCGCTGTCCAAGTGTCTGACCATGCCTGGAAATGCTCACCCTATAGTGCACGCGGAATCCCCCATCTACCTACCTATCCACCTATCCACGCACACACAGTTATATATGCACTATGACCCCAACTACATGAAAATGTAAGTGCCCAGAAACAATAGTTAAAAAGCTAACATTTTAACACCAGTCACCTACCTCCCCATGCTGGAGATGGAGGTGACGACCCAGGACATGCATCACTGAAGCCCTCGAGGCCGGCCAGGGCAGGACATGGGCCCAGTGCTGAGGGGCCTAGCACAGAGCCTGCCTCCAACTTGTCGTGTGACCCCAGAAGATGAACAGCCTTTCTTGGCTTTGGGGGCGTGTTTCTCAAGTCCCTGGTAAAAATGCTAAATGCATCAGATCCAGAGAGGGCCCTGGGCTGGGACATGGCAATAATCCATGAACCTTCTTCTGTGGCTGCCTACAGATGTATTTTGATTAATCCCAAACATGTCCTTAATTTTTTAAAATCATTGTCAATATTTAAAAATCAATAATTTCAAAAATTCAGGTTTCAACTTTCTCTTTTAAAAAGTGGATTTGTAACAGCCCCCAAGTAGAAATAACCCAAATATCCACCAACTGCTAGATGGTTAAACAAAATGTAGTGTTATACAATGGAATGCTCCTCGGCCACAAGAGGAATGCAGTACGGATACACACTGGTATGTAAATGAACTGTGAAAACACGCTAAGTGAAAAATACAAGTCCCAAAGGCCACATGTTGTGTGATTTCATCACGTATGTGACATGCCCAGAACAGGCAAACCCAGAGACAGAGAGCAGACGGCAACTACGGGGCTGGGGAAGGGGCAGCAGGGAGTGAGCAGAAAGGAACAGGGTGTCACCATAGTAGAAACGTCCTGGAATAGGTCCTGATGACTGCATGACATTGTGAATGGCTAATGGTTAAAATGATGAACATCGTGCTGCATGAGGCTTATCTTGATTTTACAAAACTGGAAGAGTAAGCCCATGTGCGTGGCCTCGCACAGAATGCTTGTCTGCCTCTGAGCGCCAGATGCCTTTCCCCAGCTGCTCCCTGGCACCTGGCTGGAGCCTGGTCTGAGCTGCCTCAGGTGTGTGAGTCCCGTCCACCATCCACCGCCCGCCACTGCAGCAGCCCTGCCCCACCACTGGTGGGAGACTGCCTGGCTCGCTGTGAGGCTCCAGTCCCAGCTCAGCCCATACATAGGACACAGACCTGTCCACCAACCTTAGGAAGGGCTGGGCAAACGTTTACCTCTCCCAACCAGTAACATAAACAATTTTTAAAAAAAAGAGCAGAAAGGTAAAGTATGTCTCCCTCCCACCCCCTCAGCCACCAAAGACCCTCCCCAGAATCGACCCCCGATTCAGCAATGTGCAATCTTCTCAATCTCACCGGCTCCTCCCTGAGTGGCCCTGTTCTTTTCTGGGCACTAAAAAACGGCCCATTAGTTTAATGAGCAATTACAATTTTAAAAGGGATTGATAGTCTTTCCTGAATGACACCCTTATCCATAACATAAGGGGGCCATCCCTTTACAGAACTATTTTCAACTTAAAAATAAAATCAACACCACTGTCTGGAAGGGCCTGCTGTCCCCACAGGCAGCACCCAGTGGGCATGTCCAGTGGCCCTACTGTCACTGCTCACACACGTGCTCAGCAAGACTTTCCACCCCACAAGGCTCCCTGGGGGTGCAGCATACAGCTGTGGACTGTGGATCACACTCCTGGCAGCCTCGGAGTCAGCCTTTGGTGAGGGAGGACTACAGACCTTTGGGCCTGCGGTTTGCCCCAAGGACCAGAGGACTCCTGCCAAAGAAGTGAGGGGCTCTGTCTGAGTCCCCAAGGCCAACAACATCACCCAAGGACATCTGGAGCCAACACTGTCCTCTGGAAATGTCCAAGCACTTGGCAAAGTGGCCAGGCCCTGAGTGACCAGGAAGTCACCCATTCCTGCTTTCTGGCTCCCACCCCCACACTGCCACCCCAACCCCCTGATGCCCACTTTACACCAGGGAGGCCCCACACCCGCATCCACTGCACACCTCATGCCACACATGCCCTCATGCCTCTCACAAACCAAGCCTTCTGCTGGGAGCACACTTGCCTTGTCCTGGCCCCCAGCTGCTCGCACCCTTCCTCGTAGATTCTTCCAAGATGCCTGCCTCCCAGCCCCCTGCTCCCCTATTATAGATATAAGCACCCCCCTCCTGAGACAGGCTGGTTCCAGGATGCTCTCAAAGCCTGCCACCGAGGCCCAGCCCGCACACGCTGCTGCCATGCTGCTGTCCCCACCTTGTCTGCACCCGCCCAGAACCCTGTGGGCTGGACCCTTACTTGTTTGTGTCGGGTGCCTGCAGGCCAGGACAGAGCCTGGTGTTTGGCACACTTCGGCCAACATGCAGGGGACCCAGCTGAATATAAAAGATGGTTCCAGTTGGGAAAACAGAGACCCCAACAGATATGGGCAAGTAGCCACAAAATATACAATTCAAAGTTTCTAGACAGAAAGCCCACAGATCTCCCAGGTCCAGCAGGACTCAGAGCACCCAGAGGGGACTCCCAGAGTGTAGGCTGCATGGCAGGTCAAGCCCTGTTTGCGGCAATCAGGGAACCCATGCACCCAAGATCTCCACCCAGATTAAACCAGTCATGATCCACTCACAGTCCAAATCTCTTATTACAAACTTGGTTGCATATGGCATTAAACAGAACTATAAAGTATCCACTTAGCCTAGTAGATTGACTATTGCTTCAATGACAAATAAAAAGAATTAGAGTAAACATATCCCCCCTTCATTAGCAGTCATGTTAAGTACATCATAGCTTCCAGCTAATTATAGCAACTTGAGTTACATGTTCCACAGCAAGTTACAGTTTCTTCACCTGGGTGCTGGGTACAACTCTGAGACTGAGAGCATTGACATGTCCCAGAGGTGGGACAAGCCATTTCTGATGCTCATGGGAAGCAGAGAAGAAGCCAGCTTTCCCTCTGCCAAAGCAGAAAACCATCCAAAACAGAATGGGAAGGAAGGCTGCTCTTTTTCTCTGGAGGAGGGCAGCCTGGGGGACATCACAGTTGGGGACCGTAGAAACCTGGACCCCAACCACCATCAGCCACATTCACTACCCGCTCCACCCTTGCCAGGTGAAGGAGAGAGAGAAGCTCTACCCTGCCCTCCCTCACCCATTCAACAAGCAGGCATGAGAGACAAATGAGGGGTCCTTACCGAATGATGGCCAGGGGCTCGAAGTGCTGGCGGGAGCCGCTGGCCCACCCCAGGGACTGGTCTGGTTAGCCAAGGTCGATGGGCCCCAGGGCTCTGCTTTCTGGGTGGCAGGGCCTGAACTAGGGAGGGCGTCCATTAAATCCAACAGAGTGGTCTGCTGTGGGTAGGAGCCAGGCTTTGGAGACAAAAAGAAGGGGACAGGTTTTACTCTGCTGCAGTAACATGTGACAGCCACCAATATTCCCCATGCTTACTAGACTAGAGGCCCCTGGGAATGGGCTGAGAGGACCACGGAGACAAAGCATTCCCATCTGCTGCTCCGTCCATGCCCCTCTGCCCCACAACACCCCACAGCCACTGAGGCACTCACTTGCTAACAGCCCTCCCGGCTTTCCTGCAGGACAACACTTGGCCCAGGGCCCCCTCCCTCCAGAATGCGCAGCCTGCTGCTCCCCCAGCAGCCAGCCGTTCCCCAGGGCTCCCGCTCCGGGGGACTGTCTCTCTCCCTCTCCCAAGACTGAGGTCAGGGACACTCCGGGGGCCACATGGTGTGAGGGGCCTGAATCCTGACTGGATGGCAAGCCTGTCTGGAGCAGAGCCATGTCCCGGTCACCTTGAGGTTCGAAGGAGGAAGTCTGGCATACAAATGACAATGGTAAGGAAGACCAACACTGGTGAGGGCTGACCCTGTGCCAAGAAATGGTTCCAGAATACCTGACGCTTAGCTTCTGTAACTAAGAGCCGCCCCACTGTGTGTGTGGGGGTGGGGGGGTGGGGGGGGGAATGAGGGGTGGGGGGGTGGGGGGGGAATGAGGGGTGGGAGGTGTTCCCCTACCTGCCATTTCCCAGGGAGGGACGGAAAGACAGGTCAGCAGAAAGTGCGAATCTGGGCCGCTCAGCCCCTGCCCACGCCCACTTCTCTTGGGGTGGCCTAAGGAGGCCAGGAGCCCTCACCTCACTGACACTCATCACAGGCTTCAGGGCTGTTCACTGAGTGAACAGACACAGGCTCCTCTGAGAGCTCCCTGAGTGTCACTTGCACACTGAGGGGTGGGTTTGGGGACAGTTTTGAAACACTTACCTTCCCAGGGAAGCACTCACCTCTTTCTTTTTTGGAACTTTAACTGTGTCTCTCCGGCTTTCTTCGAGAGCCATCTGCAGCCTGAGATCATCACCCCGCCTGAGGCGCTCTTCCTGTGGGTAACAATGACCGTAAGGTTGGCGGTAACCACACTGACATCACTGTACAGAACAAAGCAACCCTGGCCAGAACCAGGAAAGGCAAGATGGTATTGTGTTTCACTTCAAAAGAGGGTTCAGAAGCAACCTATAAGACACAGTGACTCTTAGGTGACTCCCTGCTCGCATCCCACACAGCCCTTGGGTGGCTTCTACCAGCTTCAGGGTCCCACCTGGGGTATAGGCACCACCAAAGTGGGGAAAGGGAATACTTATTCAACCTTTATTTTTCTCAAAATGAAAATGGCTTTATAATTCCAATTATAAGAGCAATATGTCTCCATATGAAATTAAAAGATCTGATAATCCAGAAAGAAATTTAAAAGATTATGAAAATTACATATCATCCCACCTCCCCCTGTGTATACTTCCAGAAAATGACTGTATATTTCCTATGATTTCTAACAAAAATGATTATAGCCACCATATGCAAAAGACTGGGTTGTACTTGCTTTTAAATAGTAATTAAGTTATAAGTAAATATAACTACAATAAATCATAAATACATTATTAATTAATGGGCAGGCCCATGTGTGCTTCTAACTATCTGCAGTACCTGGTCTGTAAACACCACTTCCAGGTGAGAAGCCCCCCACCTGCGCCCCCCACCGCCTACAGGCCCTGACTCCACCTGGCCTTTTTAACGAAAGGCCAGTGGACACCCCAGTAACTGCAGCTGAAGGGCTGACAATTCTGAAAGGTCATTTCAGTCACTCTTTGGTCTCTTTCTCCATTTTAAACAAATGCATCTTTATTAAAGAAAAGTGGGAACTAGAGAAATTAAAATTCCACATACTTCCATCATCCAAATACAAACACTCCTATTTCTTCGAGCATTTCCCTCCAAGCCTTGTTTCCCTGCCTTTCTTTTCCAGGGGCCAGAAGCCGCTGACCCACCTCACCAGTCTGCCGGGCTAACCTGATTGTGAGCCCACACACCAGGCCTCCAGGAGTCCGTGGGCTCTCAGCTCATTCAGGGAGGTTCTGTCAGGCTGGGCCATGTCTGTGAAAGTGTTTCTGGGAAGCACTTTTGACTGGCTTGTCCCTTTCTTGGCAACGACTTCCTAAAAACCTTTCCTAAATATAACTTTGCGTAGGATCTCTCCCCAACTGGGGGAAGTAGGTGACAGACAAGACGTATCTCAGGCAGCACATCCAAAATGTGGAGCACAGTGCCCCAGGCCCCCCCAACACAGGGCATCACTCAAGGGCCAGGGCACAACCTGCTCAGCAACTTCTCTGCTCATGGCCAGCGCCAGCTGCAACTGTAGCTCCTCTTCTCCACTCGTCTGGGGCCGGGCCTGTTCCAGCTCAGAGGACACCCGGGGGGATGTGGCTGTGGGGAAGGCAAAGGACAGGTTGGTACTCTGTCGTCACCTAGGCAAGTCAGAGACCCTCCCCATCTCACAGCCACGAGGTCTGGCAATACCTCCATAATATGGGGATTAAAAGGTGTGGGAACATTTCAAGGTTTAAACCAAGTAATGTCAAATGTGGTTTCACAACTGCCACGAGGTGTCACCAAGGAAAGATGCCTTCAGGCACACACCCAGCGGCCAGCTTCCCCAGGGTTTGAGCCTCAGCCTTCACTGCAGAGCTGCACTGCTTCGAAGAGAGGAGCTCATTTGTTAAAAGATTGGGAGTATGGTTCTTGAAAAGCTGCATCAGAGAGCATAGTCAAACAAGTGCAGGGCGTCTCTGGTCTGAGAACTCCACATAACACTCCCCCAGCATTTAAGAATCTCATTTTGTATCTCATGGCAGTAAGGATCATGGAAAACAAAGACCAAACATTGTGCAATAACCCTGAAACCTTTTTTTATAAGCAAAACTGTAGACTGACTTGAAAAAAAAAATATGCTCATTTAAGCACGTGTAAGCAGCTCCTGGAAAGACAGCTAATAAGGAAGGGATGAGATGTGTACTTCTAGCTCTGTAATAAACCCTAAGGAAAGCAGTGACAACACAACCCGTGGTCAACCAGGCTGGGCCTCCCTGTGTGAGAAATGCTGGCACACCGGCTGTGGGCGTGTCTGTGCATCAGAGAGTCTAGGTGCCTCCTGAGATGAGGGATGAAGCTTTGGGAGCACGTGTCTAAGTGGGTGCCCATCTCCTAGAAATTTTTACCAGGTCTGCCACCTGAAAGAGGTCTGGAACCATTGTCATAGGTGTTCCGCCTTCAGTCTCCCTCTGGGCCTTTGTGCATGCTGTTCCCTTAGCCCACCTGCTCCTCCTCAGGTCTCAGAGCTCAGCTCCCCCTCCCGGGCCTCTGGGACAACCTTCCCTTGGGCTGGGCCAGCACTCTCTCTCTCACTGTAGTTGCCTTCACTCTGCACTCTGGTGGGTCATGGCAGAAGGTTCATTGCTTGGGAAGGCCCAGGCCTGTCTTCCCACTATGACACCCACTCACAAAGCTGGACAGCACAGTGGCAAACACCCGCGGAATGGTTAGACAGATGCATGCATACACAAATAGATGAATGGACAGACAGATGGGGAATTCAATTTCACGGCTGATGAGGAATTATTGGAAAATACTCTAATTGTGAATTAGTTTGTGAACTTCTTTCATTATGTCCATTCTAGCAAACCCAACCATCAAGACTTGCCTAAATCGTGCTTCTGCCTAAATCTTCAATCTTAGCTTGCTTCTTAAGATCTGCCTCTCTGGGAGAAGGAGAAGGTGGGGAATGAATCCTGACAGAGGAGGTTTCCGGGTGGCTGGGCTCTGGATAATTCAGGAGGGGAGGGCTGGATCCAGGAAGGGCCATGGGGGCGATCCACAGGAGAGCCAGGCGAGGCTGAGGGGCTGCTCTGGGCAGGGGGCTGGGGCAGTGCAGGGCAGGAGACCTTAGTGGCACTGCTCTGTCACACGATTAAAAAACACATAAAACATCAAGCACAAGATTTCATTCAGACCAATTCAGTGCTATGAGGCACCGTGTGTTTGCTATGACATATTGCCAACCAAAGAACCATCAAAAAATAAATTTTAAAAAGTCACCAACCAATTGCCTCATGTTTAGTCTATACTACATGAAAGAGCCCCCCAAAAAAGCTGCTATTATAAAAAAATTCTTTTAAATAAATCAAATAGCATCCCAGACTAGTGTATCACCACAATATTTTACAAAGCATTTCTTTAGAAATAAAGCTAGGTGATATCAAAATGTCCTCAAATCCTTCTTAATGACTTGATTTCTTAAAACTGTACCAACACGAAGGCAGCCATCCTGCTGGTTTTGTTCTGAGACATCACTTACGCCCATCACAGTGCTTGGGTCTGGGCTTCCTCATGCTCTGGAAGCACCATCCTGACCAGTGGAAATTAGGGAAGCCAGACAATTCAGGGGATACTTGGGGGGATTGTTCAGAATGGTTCTAGGGACAGTTGTGGGAAACGGTTCTGAGGGACTCTCTTCAATTGCATGCCACTCTCCTGTGTGATCACTGACCATTCGGACTGCCCGTCCCCAGCCTCTTTCCTGATACTCTGAGGCTTGCTTCACAAAAACACCCAGTTTGTAACAAACACAGCACATCGGGCATCGTTTGTTTACTACCAAGTGGAACTCACCAGTGAGCAAAGGAGACACCATCCCACCCTACGCCACATCCCCAAAAGCGCTCTGAGCACTGACCCCAGCCTGGCAGGGAAGGCTGTGCTGGCTGCACGCTGCAGGCCTGGCTCAGTAGCCCAGGGTGAATGCGGCAGGGCTCTGAGCAGCGACCTCCTGGAAAAACAAGGCCTCCCTCATCCTCCAAGCCTTTCAGCACATCTGCAAGGCCAGGCTAGCTTCAAATGCAAATGTACATGTTTATATCTACCATAACCGACGCTGTTAGAACAATGCACAGCTGGCACATACGGAAACAGCTTACCACATCAATGTGGAAATTAAAGACAAAGGGGATTCCCCTAAACTCTGTGGTTTTAGTAAACGGAGGAATGGCTCTCAGTTCTGCACATGGCAGAATTCACAGCCACCAGCTCTGACTATCAGCGAGCTGCACACGGAGGTCTCAGCTGTGAGGCAGAATTCCAACAGAGATGTTTTTGCATTAGTGACAGCATTTCAGGCCCACAAAGGGCCTCTTGTGCCCATGCACATGACAGTGAACACAGATGTGGTTGTGAGATGGGCCTGAATGAACCCTCTGGCCACCTGAGCATGGCCCTGACCCTTCTCTGAGGATCTGAAGGTTCATGACTCCCAGGGACCTCTGGAAAAGCAAATGCTGAGAGGCTCTCTAGTCTTGGGTCAGCTGGCTGCTCACTTCCCCAGCCCCTCAGGAGGGAAGAGCAGAAGCTGTTAGTGTAAGCTCATCACTAAAGGGGCATCAAGTGCATCATCATCATCCTCCTACCACCAAGATCCCAGTGGGAGGAGCTCATAGGCTTCACTTGCTCTGGCTGAGAATTATAAACATACATAGGCCTCATTTTTATCCTTCTCAGCCTGCTCACCTTGCCTGAGAAAGCCTGAGGGGAAGGGTTGAACAGAGAGCCTGAAGAAGCCCAATATCTGCCTCAAAATCCAGCCTGAGAGGAAGAGCTCTCATGCAGACAGACCAAGGCCTCCAGCCCCCACGCCTCTCCTCCTGCCCCAGGGATGGCCTGGGCTGAGCCTGCAGGCCTGCAGCACCTTGGGCCCAGGGCCACTTCCTAAACACCTCCCAAAACAATGAGAACAATTTTGAAAAAAGAAAGCAAAGCAATCAAGGTAATAGAAAAACAGGAAATTGCCTCTTCTCACCAGCTAGGTTTTGCAATTTTCCTAGAAGGTACTTGAGCTGCTTCTACAATCACATATGCTGATTAGTGGGAGCAGACACTGTGGGACAGGACTTCACTGTTGAAGGGCTCTCTGAGGTGACCAGCATGACTCAGGGGAAAGTTCTCTGGTATCTGGGCCCCGTGCAGGTTGAGGGCCTCCTCTCCATGTGTCCCCAGCTGATGCTGGACATACAGGCACATGACACTGCAGCAAGAATGCAAGGTTGCCAGGCCTCAGGGGCCCAAGAAGTGTTCAAGCACTGCTTACAGCCCTGTGCCCGTCAGCTGGCTGGGACGCCAGGGTTCTAGTTCCACCAGCACTGACCACCGGTTGGGAGCCCACACACAAACGGCCTAACCTCTCTGTGCTCTTGCCTGCTGCTCATTTATGAAATGGAAGATCCAGTCCAGGCTCTGGATCTGTTTCCCACTGTGTAGATGTACAATGCGAGGACTGAGCCAATCCCCACACGAGGCAGTGCATGGACAACCCCAGGCCAAGGGACATTGTAGGGCCACTGGCTGGGTCTCTTGTATATTAGGGTCATGGGACAAGAAGAACTCGTTGCAATAAGACTAAAGGGACAGGACCACCAGATGCAACATGCAGGCCTGGGCAGGGGTGGGGCGGCAGCTAGGTTTAGGCAGGGTAGCTGGAAGATACTTTCAGGACAACTGGCAAAACTGCCTATGCGCTGGCTGTTAGATGAGACTGTAGTGACTGGTTAGGCGTGGCACTGGCTGTGTCACTCACTCCTCAGGAAGAGGTGCGGTCTGAAGTGTTGACGGGACAAGGGCAGGATGCCTATGACTTCTTTTCAATGTGTCAGCGAGAAAGGAAGTGAGAGCTGCCCCTCTCCCCAGAGGACACACAGCTGTTGGCATTTTCTTGTGATCTCACCCAGAAAACCCCCTTAATGCACACTCCGTGTGTGTGTGTGTGTGTGTGTGTGTGTGTGTATGCGCGTGCTACACTCGGCACTGCCGCAGGGAACCACCTCCATCCCTTGCTGTGCGCTGCTTTGTGTGGGTGTGTCTTGCCTTGGCCTGGCCCAGGCTGAGGGTTTCTGACCTGAGAGAGGCAGGCAGCCCAGCATGGAGGGCAAGTCTGAACACCTGGGCTCAGACCTGGGCTCTGCCACCTTTCAACACCTGAGCTAGACCGAGGTAGGAACTCCTGGTGTCTTAGGTTGCTCTCCTGCAGAATGGAGACAGAGTACCCACCTCCGCAGGTGGCTGTGAGGACTGAATGAGTTAAAATGTGAAAAGCACTCAGTCCAGCACTGGCACACGACACTTGCACAATACTTACTAGCATCTCAAAAGACCCTCAGTTACAAGGGGGTACTGCCCCTCTAACTTATGGACCGTGGCCGAGGGATGAGAAATGAGGTGAATTGCCCAAGGTCGCCTAACCAGTGAGAGTCTGACCCTGAAGATTTTATTCTTCATCATCAACCCTTTGCACAGAGGAGGGTACTGAGGCCCGGAGAGGTTGAATGACTCATAGGCAGCAGGAGAACACAAAGCCAAGTCTTAGAGCCAAGTGCCACTCTTGCTCCTAGCCTCCCAACAGGGCTCTGAGCTGGGCCGGCCCTCCCCCACGCACCCCCCCTCCCCGTCCTTTACACCCACATGCACGGTGCCCAGCGCTCCCCTTCCAGAGCGGGAGGGAGTGTCGCTCAAAGGGTAAAGGGTTCTGAGGCTGGAATAGGCAGAGAGTGCCAAGGGGTCAGCTGGAAGAGCCATAGCCATTCCAGGGGCCCTCAGAGGGCCTTTGGGAAGGTCTAAGGAGAGCGGTGATACAATCTAACGGGTCCAGGGAGCAATGGGGGAAACTTGAGCCAGGAGTGTAGCTTCGAAGGAGGTGAGGAGTGGCTGGGTTCTGCATCAGCTGAGGTTCTATGATACCTGGAAACACTCCTGGGCCATCCAGCCCAAGGCCTGGCCCACAATGGCCTGCAGCCCGACCTTACCCTTCACGAGCAGAGTGCAGCATGTGATGCTGCTGTGAGGTGTATGGTCAGCACTAGGAGTGCTTTGTTCTGACCAGGGTCTGTGATAGAATTGTCCCCCCAAAACGAAATGTTGAAGTCCTGACCCCCAGGACCTCAGAATGTGACCATATTTGGAAACAGAGGTGTTGTAACTTGCTAAGATGAGGTCATACTGAAGCAGGTTGGGCCCCTAGTCCACTATGACTGGTGTCCTCAAAAGAGAAGAGGAGATACAGGTAAAGACACGCCAGGAAGAATGCATGTGATGATGGGCGGGGCTGGGATGGCAACGCAGCAGCTGTTGGCCCAAGGAACACCAACGACTGATGGCCATCACCAAACAGGCAGCAAGGAAGGCTTCTCCCTTACAGGTTTCAGAGAGAGGGTGGCCCTGCAGACACCAATACTGCACTCCTGGCCTCCAGAAGGGTGACACAACCATTGCTGTTTAAGCCTCCAGGTGTGGTGTGCTGCAGCAGCACCCTGGGCAGCTGCCAGGTCAATGCCCTTCCCTGGGCACATCTCAGTGCCCTCCTCCCATGGCATGGGCATGTCCTCATCACTCAGGAGGGTCCAACACTCCACACCCTCCTGATTCTTCATTCCCCAGGGAGGATCACTTGGCTGGGCCACGCTGCCCTTGGGCACTCATCTCCCCAGACTACTTCATTCCTAGAACGCTCCCACTCTTCCCAGCCTTCGGATTGTCCACTCCCCCTCCAGTCTTCGAATGGCAGACCGAGACCTGTCCTCATCTGTGAGGGTTAGCCCCAGTGCTGCCTCCTTTTTCGAGACCTCCCCAACCGTGCCATCAGAACACACCACAGGGCAGGGGCTCTTCGGGCTTTGTTCACCCCAGACACCCCCACCCCACCCCTGGGCACCAGGAGCGGACCAGGTGCTCTGCAAGCACACAGTGGGCACCTGCCAGGTGGGCCCCTCAGGGCCTGGTCTGCACCCCGCCCATCGGTACTTGTGCCTTCCACACTGTGCGCCTGTTCAAAGCCTGGCCTGGCACAAGCCATGCAGCCTTGCTCCAGGCACTGAGCAGAGATCAGGCAGTGCCAGTTCATTTTCAAGTTTTGTTTCCAGTGAAAACAATGGCTGTGACTTCCAATGGCACACCTCACATTCTCATCACTGCACTGTTGTCGCCACCTCAGTTTACAGACATAGAAGCTGAAACCCAGGGAAGAAGGAGGCAGTGCCAGAACAAGGGCCAGGTTCCAGGAAGGAGTGGGGCTTAAGACTGAACCAGGGGAAGGTGGAGCAGAGACAAAAGGGCAGCCTTTTCATTTGTCTGCATGACTCCAAGCCCATCCCACCTCTGAAATAAAAGAACAAGTTTCTGCTGTTCTCCCTGAGCTACAGATTAAGCCTTCTCTATTACAAGATCACCAGCCTGTATGGTGGGGAAGAGAGAGCTTGTCCAAAACATTGAGCAACTCTTCTTCATCACTGTTTCCCAGGGGTCCCCATACTTCTTGGTGGGCGGAGTCAGGAGCAGGGAAGGAGACAGGAGGTGGGGCTCTGAACACTGGCACCCAAAGCTGTGAGGAGCCACAGGGTGAGGCATGAATTTCAACAAAGACAGAATATATCTCTTTTTAATTCAATCAAAACTTAAGGAAGTTAAATGCCTACAGCAATCTCCTAGAGCAGTGAGCAGGTGTGTCTCAAGAACTTTTAACTCTTGCAATACTTGACTATTGAGTCAGGGACAATGGCCTCTTTCTCAGACTGTCAAATAAAAAAAATGGCAACAGCCAACTCAACAATAGCTGTCACATGTGAATGAATCAAAATTATACCTGTTTTTGGTCAGATCGGCAAAAAATGTATTTTTTGGTGTGCTGCAGAATTTTAGTCATTAGTTAATGTGTGCCATGAGATGAAGTAGGCTGAAAATCACTGTCTTAGAGTAATACTTATAAACAGAAAACTCACTTTTAAAATAAGTGTCTGGTAGTAATTCCCATCAAATTAATAATAATCCTTTGAAAAAATCACGGCACCCATTTTGAGCTCAGGGGCTCTCGTCTGAGTACTGGCATCCATGGCTGAGGGGCCAACAAATGGGCACAATCTGGGAAAAATCATCTTCGAAGTTTTAAGCGACAGAATGATGCTCATACACTTTCCCTATTCATCTGAATTCACTTCTGGGAATTCTACACTGAAGAGACAATCTAAAGAATCCTTAGAAAAGTAAGCTTTCCACCCAAGGATATTTACCACAACATCATTCACACGACCCACCAAGAACCTAAAAGCAGGCTCCAATCAGCAGTGACGACAGGTCTGGTCTGGAGCCCTCTCTTCCCACAAGGCAGTGTGCATGTCAGCATATGTGACCTAGACCGTTGCCCAGGAGAGTACCATCCTGAACCCCACTGTACAGATTAAAACACTTAAACTTGCAGAAGTTAGTAACCTACCTCAGGTTTAACCTTTAAAAAGAAGTGTAACTGTGAAGCAACCTGGAAAATGCACCCAGAAAAGTAAAAGGCAAATTGGGCTACAACTTGCATTATTTCTCCTGGAAACTGGCAGGAAGGAGTCAGCTGACAGCACCCTCCATGGGCATGGCACTGTCCTCTGAGGCCCATACATGCCCTGTCTCACAGGCACAGGCCTGGAGCCGCTCAGCCGTCACAGAAGCCCCTCCCAGGCACTGAACTTGGTGCGATGTCCACGTGCCTGCCTCTCCTGAATGGGAAGCCCATCGAGGGCAAGGCCCTGGGAGCTCAAAAGCTAACGGAGAGCCCCTTCACCACTCAGTGCCAGCCCTGGCACACAGCACTTACATAATGAGCAAATGAACAAGTAACATTTTGAAAAATGTGCTTTAAAAATGTCCTGCAGCTATGAAGGATGTTTGCACAATACTGTTGTTCTGTCATCTGCACGCTGAGTGTGTTGTTTCTGTGGGACACCAGTCAGACCTGTGATCAGAGCTGTTCGGATGGGGTTTGGGGGGATGTGTAGGTCTTGATCTGGCCATCAGCTCCTCTCCAGATAAAGACCCTGCCTACTTTGCCCACAGGCGATGCCACAATGCAACCTCGCAATGGGGGCTCTAGGCTGCCCACGCTAACAGCCCAGGTGGCGGGACCGGCACTGAAACTGACCACGCTGTCAGGTGAATGACTGACTGTCCAACATCAGGTGCAAAAGACTGAGGAGCCTTCACTCAGCAGAATGCTGAGTCTAGATGTGGAAAAGTTTACAGATTGTGGAGAAATGAGAGAACGCTTCTGTCATAATGCTGTGGGACAAAAAAGCAGTGATGTAAAGTTGCATCTACAGTAACTGCAACCCTGAAAAAAGAAATGCTTAAAAAAAAAAGTCCAGAAGGAAGTACACTAACATGTGAACAATAGCATAAAATTATGATATTTATTATTCTTGCATTTCCTACACTATTAGAAATGAACATGCATTACTTTTGTAATGAAAGAGCTGGCAGAGTTTCTTATTTCACACCCACACCACACTCACCAGGTGGACCTGGAGCAGCAGGCCACCGTGACCTCATTGTGACCCCAGTGTGGCCCACTGGAGGGTGCTGGTTCCCCTGCTGATACCCATTCCCCTGCTGATACCCAGCGGGACTAGCCCTCCCACTGCCAGGAAGCAGGAGGGGGCTCTTTCAACTGGTGTCATCGGTTCCAAGCTGCTGCAGGTCAGAGACTACCTACTGACTAAAACCTTCCCGAAGGGACCACTACTGGACAGCGATTGAAGGGAGAGGGAGGAAAAAGCCTCCAGCAGAGCGACACCTGACATTAAATCAGCCACCTGTGCAGAGGTGCTCAGTCCAGGCACACTGAGTAATCACCAGGGGCTTGAATCTACTGTCATGCCGGGCCTGTCCCAGAGCTTCCCACTGGACTGGTCAGAAAAGTGGTCCCGGCTTCAGGACACTATGGGACATTCAAAGCTCCTGGACAGTCAGCTTGAAAGCTGGCGGCTTAGGGGAAAAAGGAAGCTGGCAAATAAGGAACAAACTACAACTATGAATTGTACTGCTGCTAAACTCAACTTTAAAGCATCAAGAAACTACACAGATATGTATGATGTTTCTGTATTGCTGAAAAAACCTACGAAGTGTATTTTCAAAAGACTAATGCCTGGGCAGGCACCAAGAGAGATGAGTACATCACATAAAAATATCCCCCCCTCAAAAAATCAGGCTTCTCTAGCAACCATTCACTCAGGAAGTGTCTACCAAACAGCTCTCCAGGGTCAGGCCTGTACACTGAGCCTCGGCAAGGCTGCCGCTTGTGTGTTTCAGCGCAGTGAGGAAGAAAAGAAACTGGTGATTTCAGATGGTGAAAAGTACTCTGAAGAAAGCAGAATAACATGATATGTATATGTATATTATATTCTTTCTTTTCCCATACAAAGAGAAATTTATTTTTAAACCTTTCCTCTCGTGTTTATTAACATAATTTGTAAATTCCCCTTAAAGCTATTTAAAACTAGCCACTAAGCACCCAGGAATCAGACACCGTAACAGCTGTGTGACTGTGTTATGGAACCTGACTTAAACTTTCCTTTTCCCTTTTTATTACTCCATTCTTAACAGTTTATTAAAAAAAATAAAAGTCTAGTCCTGGTTGGTGTGGCTCAGTGGATTGAGTGCCAGCCTGCTCATCAAAGGGTCGCTGGTTCAATTCCCAGTCAGGGCACATGCCTGGGCTGCAGGCCAAGTCCCCAGTGGGGGACACATGAGAGGCGACCACACATTAATGTTTGCCTCCCTCTCTGTCTCCCTCTCTTTCTCCCTCCCTTCCCCCCTCTAAAAAATAAATAAAATCTTTTAAAAAATATTTACCTATACTACAAAGGATGCTTTAAAGACAAGTGCATAGGTATAAATATTGTATTTATAACTTCAATTTTCTGTGGCACGAGTCAACATCAATCATTTAATTAATAATGACCAAACTTGCCCTAATGAGCAATTGTGATAACCGTGTCTCAGTCTCTCCTTAGGGTCTGGGACCCCATGAAGTGACAGTTGAAATCGGGAGTCCTGCTTTTAACAACCATTAAAGAAAAAAAAATCACACAATCACAAAATTTCAACTGTGTACACTAAATAGGTGTACACTAAATATTCAAACACATTGTAGAACAATCTAAAAACTACCTTTTCTTTAAAAACCACTTTTTATTTAAAAAAAAAAAAAGGTAGGAGAGCCAGAGTTCTAGAAAACCCAAGTTCACAGTCTGCCTCAGGCCCGAGGACCAAGTGGATCTGGTGCTGAGTCCACCTCATCCTCACCAACCACACAGCCTCCCTACCTCCCCGGGCCGGTGACAGACACAGAAGGATGACTCACAAGGGAGAGCTGTCCTGGGCAATGGCTGACTGGAGTAGCTTGGCGGTCCAGCAGCCTCACCCTGGCACATTCAGGTCCCACTGATGATGCAAGCCCTTGTGGCAAGAATGAGCATTTTCAATGTTTAACCCTTGGACAGAGGTGTCCACAAAACTGCCATCTCCAGTGTCTGCTGACCTCACCAGCCAGCTCCCTCTGGGATGCTGTCTCCTACCTGGAGAGAGAGAAACTCTCTCCAGAGTCAGCTAATGGTGACACCCCAGTGCATGCCTCTGTCCCTGGGACTCACTGCTGCCATGATGAAGGGCTCCCACGGCTCACAGAACATAATATCCCTCAGCAAAATGAAGTGTCAAAGGAATCCTATCTCCCACCAAATTCCTAGTCTACTCCCCTCAGAAAACAATGCTGAGATGCAGCCCAAAGCCAAGTGGAAGGCCCCTGAGGGCTGGCAGTCTCAAGCCTTTTCTGATATCAGCCTGGCCAGCACCAACAAACACCTTTCCACCCTGGGCATGTTCCCCAACCCCTTTCCCAGGCAGTCACTCAGCCCCACACCTCAGAGCTTCGCTCCCCTTCACCTCCATGCTCCTCCCAAGACCATACCCAGGAGGGCTTCTGAGCTGCCTGCTGGCTAGGTTTAATTTTTTTTAAAGCAATTAATGTATTTCCCCACATCCTCAACTTTTCAAAATAGACCTATAGAAGACTCCCTTTCTCAGATGTCTAACTCTTATGAACCTTCTCTTCCTTGTATGTATACACTCCAGCTCTACTCCCACGGTCCGGCTGGCAGAGCTGGTGCCACGGCAACTCCATCTACCCCAGTTTCCACGCTGCAGAGGACGAGCTTCCCCAGGGAGTCCCAGCGGGCCAATGGTTTCTGGGGCCTTCTGAAGCACGCGTGTGAAAGAGACGACGTATCCAGCTCTCAGAATTTCTCTGATGGGTTTCAGAATGGCTGATCACCATGGAGGGTGAGGGAGCCTCCACTTCCAGGGAGAGGCTGCGCCGCTGGCCATGGGATGATGTGAGGACAGAGCCCACGCTCCGCACAGAGGCCCGGCCGGCTGCTCTCAGGCCTTGCTTCTCTTCCAGCACACGGAGCACCGGGCCTCCCTGCATCTCATCCGGATCCCAGACTTCTCCAGCAACTGAAGAGAAACTGCCCTCTTAGGCTGGGAAGTTCAAAGTCAAATTTGAATTCATTTCCAGCAGTTACATGTGACCCTGGACTTACCTTATTTTCTTATCTTTATTTTCTTTTTGCCCCATTTTTTTTCTGGCATCTATTTAATCCTCTGGTATTACATATGCTATGTAAGCCAACTCCAATCCTTTCTAAGGGAAGCAGGGCAAATGAATGAAACGGTCCTAATCTCCAGTAATCGTGTGGTGAATCACTGTTGACGGCATATGAGGGAAGCAGCCCTACATGTGCAGTTGCTGGCAACACGCAAGGCCGGCCTGAGGAAGTGCTGAAATTCCCCTGGGAGCAGGCCTGAACCACACCACTTCTCCATGTCAGCCGGAGTGTGGATGGAAGGTGTCGCCAAGACAGGGGTCCATCAGGACAACATGGGAGCACAGGTGGCGATACTCACCCCATGCACCACACACTACTGCCCACTTCAGTTGTGGGACTTCAGGTTGGTCCTAATTCACCAGAGGGAATCAAGGGACAATGAGGATTGCTATTCTCCATCTTCCTTTTCTTTTCTTTGTCCAAGAATGCGAATGCTGACAGTTGATGTCCTACCCAGAAGCCCAAGGAACCCAGCAACACTTGACCCAGCCACACTTGCAGCAAGGCGAGTGCCACTCCAGTTCCAGACACCGGCTTGGGAGGCTCAGCAAAGGGACCGAGAAGGCGAGCTGGGCACTTCTTGCTTCTTTCATTAGCCCCTCTGTGGAAGCACAGAGGTGGGGAGAGGGCATCCATGTCAGAGGGCAGTGGTACTCTTTACGTTCCAGGCTTCCACCTTGACTCACAAGGGAGAACTCTCCCGGCCTGTGTGGTGCCTCTGATGTGGGTTCCTGCCGCCCCAAGAACATTTATAATTTATCCACAGCCGACTGAGCGTCCCTACTGGCCCTGCAGAATGTGAGAGGGTGGACAGAGCTGAGGGTGGGGGAACAGGTGGGCTGTTTACCCCTGACTCCATCCAAACTGGCTGCCCTGTCTGTGTGGTCTTGGACAGACCCCAATCCCTTAGCCTGAGAAGCCTCCTCTGGGCTCCACAGCCTCGCCTACACACAACAGTCCTGACCACTTACCAGGATCAAGTGAGGCAATCAAGAAACACAAAGTGAGCCAAAGAGCCAGCTTCGATGGGGAAGCAGCCATGGATGCACCAGGTGCACCAGGAACGAGGCCAGGATGCGTGCCCAAGTTCGTACCTGGGGAGGCTGGCAGGCAGAAGGCATCTTCAGCCCTGAACTCTAAGACCTAGACTTCACTGAGCTTCTCCACTCCTCCACCTGCTTGTCTGTAGACATTTGAACACGTCTAGAACATGACTCCACCTCTGCTCGACCCTGCTCTACTCACAGCCACCCTCACGACAGGTACCAGTGGCTCCTCCCATTTGCTGAGCTGGCTGTTGTCAGAGCTGTCCTGAACTCCTCTCGCCCTGGTCCAGTCCCCCAGCAAATCCTACTGCTCTCCTTTATCACACCCAGGTCTCCACAGCCCCTCCAATCCAGGTACGTCACCTCCCACCGGTAGAAGAGCAGTGGTCTCCTGGCTGGTCTCACTGGGCCCACTTTACCCAACACAGCCAGATGCTCCTCCTAAGCCTTCTCATCCCTACATTGGATCAAGGTGCTCCTCATTTCCAAACCCACCCCTGCCTCCCCAGCTCACTGAGTAAAAGCCAAAGAGTTTGCAATGTGGCCCAAAGGCCCCACACCAGACTGCTTAGCATATGGCACACGACAAGATAAATACAGTGAGAGAAAGTATTTACAAATTTTTGCAGCATCTGACATTGCTACAAAATCTAAACCCTGATACAAAAGTATCAGTCTGAGATGGACTGGGAATGGGAAGAGCAGCTCCCTGCCAGAGCCAGTTTGAGCACCAGGCCTACACTTCTCCCTGCTGCCCTCTGCTATGGCCTGGCCTTGACCTCAGCCACCCTGGCTCCTTTCCAGTTCCGCAAATACCCAGAGCAGACTCCCACCTCAGGGCCTTTGCACTGCTGCTCCAGCCCTCCGCTTGGATGCTCGTCTAGAACTTCAACAGCTCATTCCTCCTCTTCTTCCTGTAATCCTTGCTCCAACATCCCTTTCTCAAAGAGGTTCACTCTGACACCCTCTGTAACACTGCAGACCACCACCCCCACTTTTCATACTCAGTTGGGCTGCTTTGGGTCTTGTCTGCTGTTCCACAAAGCACTCATCAGGCAACATGCTGTAAAATGTCTTATGTTTACTGTCTCTCTTCCCATTAGTAGTGGCAGGGGGCTATATGCTCAGCACAGTGCCAGGCACACAGTGGGAACTTAATACATGGAATGAGTGAACACAGGAGCCATAGTGCAGCTGGGGCCGCTTCACTGACAGCAGGGCCCCGGCACAGACTCGCAGACCTGGGCGGCAGAGGGCAGTCAAGAACTCCAGGGGAGGGAGTTGTCTGTCATGTCAAAGGCCCTGGGCTGCACCCTCTGGGGACCTCTGGGATCCAGACGAGTTTTCTGAGACCTGGGGCCCACACATCATTTATAAAGCTGAAGGGGGGGATAAGAATGGGGAGGCTAACAGCAAGGAGACCAGTCAGAAAGCTGGTCTTGAATTGAGACCATGGAATCAGAGAAGAAGGAGCACAATGGAGGAGTTTCCAAGCCAGATCTACAGATCTATGTTTGGGGGTGGGGGGCGCTCAGGGAGGGTAAGTGGATACGGGATGGAAAAGGGAGCCTCCTCCAAATGCCACCACAGTCACTGTGGGTAAGAGCCACAGCCAGAGCGCCAGAGCCTCCCTGTGGTGCCCACTCTCCCACAAAGGGCTGTTCTTGGCTACTGGCCTCCCTTGTCACTGCCCTGGGTCTGTGCCTGTGCCAACCGGGCCTCCGTGAGGGGTCTGGGGTCTGAACTGTGCCTCTCACAAACATCTCCCCGGAACCCCAGCCTGCATTTCACGAGGCCATGTCCGGATGACTGGCATCCGTCAGACATCTCCACTGCTGGATGTCAAGCCAGAGAGTTCAATGCAAACCTACCAATGTGCACATATTAAGCACTGACCTTGCACTCAACACTTTGTTAGGTGCCAATAAAGAACAGAAAGGACCCACAGGACAGGGTCCTGCCCCCGACAGCCCCACCATGGAGAGAGTATGACATGTGGAGAGCAATGTACACACTAAACAGCTGAAGGGTGAAACGTGACACCATGTAACACTTGTCTGCCCAAAACTCACTTGGGGGATGAGAAATTGTCAAAAAACAAGCAAACAAAACTCATTTTTAGCCTTAATTTCTACCAGAGCTAAGGAGAAGAGAAAGCCACATGGGCTGTATACCAGATGTGCAGGGAGGCCCCCAAGTGGGAGGAATGGCAGGGGCAAAGGTTCAGCAGTGGAGGAGAGGGCCTGGTGGGACAGGATGTCTGCTCCTAGCCACAAGGAGTGTATGCCCACGGCAGGTCTGCGAGCTTGATTTTAATATGCAAATGTCTCAGGAGGGCCAGACTGCCAGCAGGAGAGCTGGAAGGCCAGGTGATTACAAAGTTAACCACTAAGACTCAAATGGAACTTACCAGTTACTGAATCGGACCTTACCAGTTACTGAATCGATAGAGCCTGGAAAAAGCAAAGGGAAGGAGGGGCTCCTAGAGTTCTAAGGAGCACTGGGAACTGCTGGAAATGGCCCCAAATATCTGGTGAGAGAAACAGACTTGTAACTGGGCACACTTGGAAGCTCCTTGAAAACACACTTTGTTTTGATCTTTCACATTCTCTACAGTGCAAAGCTGGCCTCCTTACAAAATTCTGCATAACTGTTTGTTTGGGGAAGATGGGGACACGAAGGAAATATCCCAGAGCGAAATAAAGTGATCACACAAACACCCGGGTCAAACAAGCTGTAATATTAATGAGGCATGAATGAACAGTGCTGTCTCCAGGGCTGAATAAAGGCTGGCCACACCTTCCCGGGAGCTGCACAAAGGCTCTTTGTCGGCACCCCTTCCAACACCAGCTCTCTTCTCTGCAACAGGACCCCACCTGGGACCCAAGGTAGAATGGGTTGAGAGCATTTTCTTATAGGCAACAGTGAAATCTGTTTTCAGTTTAACCTGCAACAGTTGTAGACTTTGACCAGGATACATTATTAATTAGTCAAAAGAGAAGCCCCATTTTAAATTACCCATTGAATTAGGTATCTTCAAACACTGTGACCCAGAATTGACAGTACAGCTAACTCTCTGTTTACCATGGTAATGGGGATTTCAGGAAGAACAGCAGTTGAGAGGCAAAAACAATCCCATTCTGTCCTCAGCAAGGCATGTATCACCGCATCCAGGACAATGGCTTCCAAAGACTATCCACCCAGGCCCCCAGGTTTGTCCAGCATTGTGAGATTTAAACCACCCCTTTCGGGCTCAACAAGCCAAGTGGTCTGGTCCTCCACTCCCCCCTGGGTCTGGCAGAGAGTAGAACCCCTTCCAATTTTTTCAGGGCACAGGGTCACGAGAAGAGCATGAACAACCACCCCATGCCTGACCCAAACAGCAGCTCCCCTATTAAGCCTTCAGCAGAACTTCTACCAAGTAATGTGGGGGAGTGTGAGGGGAGCAACCAGGGCTTGCGCTCCTACGGGAGAGGAGAGAAGGGGCCCTGGTGAACCGAAGGCTGGGCCACAGGGCCCAGAGGATGCAGGGAGAGAGTTGGCTGTACTGACTTGACAAGCACACCCCCAGCAAGCTGCCCAGCATTTCCAGGAAGGAGAAAAGCAAACCACCGTCCCACCTCGAGCTGCACGGTCACAAGTGAGGCAGGGCTGGGACCAGTCACCATTTGGGTGGGAGGTCAGCCCCATGTGCGACAGGAAGGGGTGACGCTGGCTCAGTGGCTGCAGCTCCTCGCTCTGACCCAGCGGGGCCCCTGGGCGGTGCTGCGGGCACAGCGAGGCCTCGGGTGCTGTGGGGCAGGGACACACACACACATACAGAGAGAGACGTGCCATTAGAGGGGGAGGGAGTGGCCCAGGCCCAACTGATGCTCTGAGAGGTGGTGAACAGCCTGCTGACCCACCACATTCTGACCTTGAACTCAGCAGGCCTCAAGGTCTGAGGGCACAGAAACTGCCCGAGCAGGACTGTGGCAGCAGCAGTCAGCCAGTGCCAGGCCAAGCAGCACCAAGAGGAGGCCCAACCCAGACGCCCAGGGCTCCTGTGCCCCATGCCTCTCCCCTGCACCTGAACATCCCACAAACTATTGGGGAAATAGAAAACTATTTCAGCTCCTCGCTTTGTATCCTCTGGCTTCTTGAGAACAGTGACTACGAAAGGTAGGTGGAGAAAGGAGCAGTGGTGGCCACTGAGCATAACTACCGCCACTTCCCCAAGAGGAAGAAGCTAAGGAGCTGGGAGACCATCTCAACCCATTGGGGGCCTTTCTAGGGGGTGGAAGGAGGGTCCTGGAGAGAAACAAGCAACTTCGCTTCCTAAAAAGCAATCTTTATTTCTGGGGGCCCTGTCACTGAAGACAACCTCTGGAGACGAAGGGTGTATTTGTTTCAAGCACTTTCATGAAGATCACAACTTTTGCAGAGTGTAAAACTAAGTCAGGAAACAATGGGACAAGAGAACCCTAACCTCCCTAAACTTGATAATAACTTCCAGTTCCTAGAGGTACAAAGTGTGACTCCACTATGCCAATCTTCTATTTGACACATTTCTCAAAATGCTACTGGTGGCTGTACAATGTCAAACTGAAACCTGCAAAAACAGGAAATGTTAATAAGTATTCTGGTAACAGAACCACTGACTAAGCAAGGTTGACAGGGATTTGTCAAACTACAACTTGCTTTAAAAAATGTTTTCTTTTTTGCTGAAATACGGTTAGTGATTCCAAAAAGAAAGGGTATGGGGACCTACACTTTTATTTTTACAGACAGAAGACACATGTTCGCATCCCCCACTACCAACCCCCACCCCCACAGACCACCAGGCCCCCTGTCTCAACACCACACTGTGAAGGCAGCAGGATGCCATTCCTGGGGCTGTCAGGGAGCAAATGGGATGCGAACACTGCTCCAAGATTGGCTTCCACTGATGGACTGCACCTGAACTCCACTTCCTCCACAAACCTCTGCTGAATGAGGGGCCTTGAATAATCCAACAAACAAAATGAAAAAACAGAGCAGCCCCACCCAGCACAGACCCAGCCACGCAAACAAATCACCAGGAACTCTTATCCAATGTGGGCAATGGAGGTCTTGCCCACGTGACACCTGCAGAGGCATTGCCTTCCCCCTCTTCAAGTGAGACAGAGACAGACCATCTCCTGCCCTGTGATGCTCAAGTAGACAATACACCAAGCCAGTCAGGAGACTTGTAGCCTAGTCATTAAAAAAACATTGATATGACATTAAAGAAACAAGATTATCCAGAAACAGCATTTGTCTCCTCCTAGCTACCAAATCTAGTCAACTCCCCACTGGTGTGCACAGGCCAATCCCTTCCCTCCAGCCCCTTGCCTCCACACTGGCCTTCTCCCCGCAGGCCAGGCCTGCCTAGATGTACAGTGTCAGACTCAGAGCAGCAGAGGGTCTTGAGATACCCAAGCCAAAGCAGCCAAGGGGCTGAAATCGGTCCCTTTGCAATAGATCAAGGGCACCATTGTCTGGGCTCCCAGAAGCTAAGATGAAGGACAGATGTGCAATCTCACTCCACCCAAGGGCACCCACCCACCTGCTGCCCAGCACCACTGCATCTGCAGCCAGCATGCTCTAGCAAAGGGTGAGGAGCGCTTCCCCTACTCACAGCCATGATAGGAGGCTGGCGATCCCCCGGCCTTGCCATACTCCTGCTCCGAGTAAGTGGTGGAGAGGTTGGGCTGGCTAGAGCCTCTACCAAAGGTGATCTGGTTGCTGCCCATGCCAGTGGCAACCTGGGCCATGCGCTCTTTGGTTTTGAGGGCCTGGACCCTCTCAGCCTTCAGCCGCTCCTCGTCCTTGAGGAGGGCCACCAGCTGCTTTGACTTCTCACGCACATTGATACCCTGGTCCTTGCCATCACGGTCAACATACTGGAAGTCCTTCAGGGTCTGGACAGCAAAGATGTTCTCGCGGCACTGCTGGGCCACCCGCTCAGAGCCCGTCTTGATGAGGTAGTCCAGCAGTGTCAGTGCCTTATACACATGCCGCCAATTCTTGCCATGGTCATTGAGCCGCTTCCACACCATGCTCATGATCTCTGAGAAGGCCACCACGTTGTAGGTCAGGTCCGCGATCTCGGTCATCAGAGAGCTGGATGGGCCCCATGGGTCATTGGAGGTGGCTTCTCGTACTTTTATTTCAGCTTCTGAGTAATTGTTCACAATGTTTTTCATCTGCCGTCTGATAGACGAAGTTGTCATCTTTCTTTCTTTCTTTCTTTCTTTCTTTCTTTCTTTCTTTCTTTCTTTCTTTCTTTCTTTCTTTCTTTCTTTCTTACAAACGTAAAGCCCGTCAAAGAGAGAAACTTTCCTGTCCTGGGCAAGTTTGTACCCTGCGAAGGTTCAGTCTCTGTAATGGTTCTGGAGCAAGATCCCTGACAGTCATTTCCTCTGCTGGAGATGCAGGTCTGAGAAATTGGAAGCCATGACCTAGAGAAAGAAAGAGAAACACTCACTGGGCCATGAGCGCCTCTGAGCCCTTTCTGGGAGTGGCAGGCCCTGCAGTAGGACAGGGCTGTCACTGCACTTACTCTAGCCTTCCTAGGATGAAAGAAATTCCATCTTTCTTTCAAAAGTAAAATCAATATTACAGGTTAATATTGAATAAAATTTAAACTCAAGTTTAAATCTTTGGACGAAAAGAAGTAAACATGACGTTTTTTTTTCTACTTTCAAAATTCTTCCATTGACAAGAGCTCTTCTATGAGTTCTATTTTCACCGTATGGCCAAAACCAGCTATAGAGGGATCAGTGTCAGGAGAGGCTGGGCCTGGCAGGTTTGACATCAAATTCGGGAACACTAAAGCCCCTCACTGCATCCGCTCAACTATTTGCCTGTGGCCCACCATATCAGCTGCCCCCGGACTTCTCCGAGAGCAGCACTTTTCTCCTGACTTTTTATGAAGGTCCCCAAGCACTCATCTAGAGCACAGCTGAGGCCTCCCACAGAGCTTTCAGAAGTCGCCAGCATCTGGCCTGAGCTGTATAATACACCTTGGAAATTATCTGGTTCTAACCCAATCCCTTCATTTCCAGAGCAGAAAATTGAGGCTCTGAATTATGCATTAACTGGTGTACCCAGCCCAAGGCCACAAACACAGCTATTCCCTCTTCAGGAAAGAAGCATTTACTGAGCTAGAGTGAAACCTACATCTCTGACAATGGGCTCTGGTCCACAAGTTTGGCAACCCCCATTAGTCTTGTCTTTTAATTAAAAAAAAATTTATTCATTTTTACAGAGAAGGGAGGGAAGGGAGAGAGAAACATCGATGTGCCTGAGAAATATCAATAGGTTGCCTATCACATGCTCCCAACCGGAGACTGGCCCGTAACCCAGGCATGTGCCCTGATTGGGAATCAAACCAGTGATCTTTTGGTTCACAGGATGATGCCCAACCCACTGAGCCACACTGGTCAGGGCCCCCATTGGTCTTGTTCATCAATGAGCACCCAGCACCTATGACTGTGCCTGACATGACATAAACCCGTTTCAATCAGCTTCTCTTCAAGACATGGATTGGAAATGATGTCCCTTCCCTCAGGATGGCCACAGTCTGGCAGGGGATGGAGTGCAGGGGATCTGGGGATGCAAAGCCAGAGCAAACAACTCAGCTGGGTGTTGGGGCTGCAAAGGCAGGCCTGGATAGGACTTTTGCAAGAAATAATCCTCAGTGTGGTCTTCAAAGCTGAGGACAGTTGAGAGGATGGAAAGGAAGTAGTGATGTAGGCTGTTCCTCAATTTATAAAATGAGGAAAAGGCCCAAAAGACTCTAGGGATTTCCAAAGAAGGAGCACACAGCTGGGGTCTGGACACAAAGCCCTCCCTGCCCCAATACCCCATCCCCCACCACCTGTGTCCCTTTGGGTTAGGCCGTCTCATTAATGCTCAGGAAACCTTCTGGGTAAATGTTCTTCTTCCCCTGGCACAGATGAGGAAGCTGAGGCCTGGAACAGACCAAGGCCACTTGGCTAGGCCCCTCCTCCCTCCTCCTGCAGTGGTCCTTCTCTCCCTCAAGCCGCTGCACTGCTTCTGCCAGAGAGACTGTGAATAGCCCCCACCTTTGTCAAGCATCTCAGACAGGCAATGGGCACACTGAAAGAATATGTCAATAAAAGGTGTCAGGAGCAGGAAAGACACAGGAAATGCCATCAGTGATCACTCCTCTCATGCAGCCTACAAACAGGAAAGACAGCCCGTAACATTTCATCCAGGTGACAATCAATAAATACATCTGCTCTGGCCACGCTCCAAGGTGACAAGAATTCGGCCTCCAAGAACAGGGCTTCACCTGAAGGCAGGTGTACTCTGCCTCTCCATTACCTGGTGGGATCTCATAAACCCTCTAAAGCTTGTCAAAGGACCAGGAATAAAAACTCTCACAGTGACGTGTACACTTGATTTTAATTAGGTTTTTCATTCACAGCAACATTCCCTGCTGGCAGAAGTGGGATGGGCCTCAAAAAGGAAAAAAAAGGACACTTTAGTTTTTAATGAGCACCTCCCAGATAGAAACATAAACTCTTGCCAGCATCAGTAGTAGCACTTGGATTCGCTTCACACTCAGGACCGCTGGACACTTCTGCTCGTTATTCCATCTCACCTGCCCAGCAGGTGAGACTGTCCCACTTCTTGAGGGGGAGCAGGGGGAGCTGGGATCTACCCCTGAAGAGACCCGAGCCATCTTCCTCCAAGAAAGAAAGCAGCTTCAACTAAGCATGAGAGTAATAAACAGTCCTGGGAAAAAGGTCCCAAATGGTTGAAAATATAATTTAAAAAAGCAATTTCCCAAGGGAGAAAGGATTCCCTGGGCTATCCTGCCCCTTCCCTAGTACTGCCCCCTTCGGAGGTGGACCAGGCAGTTGGACCCGGTGTCCTCCCCGGGGGATGAGGAAGAGGCCATGAGACCCCACCAGGGCACCCACAGGTCCTCCCAGGCCTTTGGCAGCACAGGAGAGGCTGCGGCTCCTGTGAGCAAGGTCCAGGGTACTGCTACCGACCTAGGCACAGGCCAGGGAAGAGCGCCCACAGCCCAGACACAGGGCTGCGGCCAAGGCAGGTGCTCCCTCCAACAGGCTCAGCCTGCAAAGACATCTGCTAGCAGTCTCTTGGACCTGGTTAGGCTTCAAGAAGAGGGAAAAGGTTAATATAATATTTGTTATATCCAGAATAAAATATAAACCCTATATAAGATGAATGATTGCCTGCCATTTTCCTAAAGCTATAGGCAAGAGCCACTTTCAGGACCAACATTGGTGGGAAGGCTGACGCCTGGAGATAAGAAACTCCTGATCAGAGAAAGCACACTGACGGTACCTTTAAGAAACTATTTTCAAGACCACATGGGTCACAGGCCTCACCCAAGACTCTGCCAATCAAACTTCTGATTTCACTGTGAGAGACCTGACCCGGTGCCGCATGAGCAGGCTACAGGACGGCAGCGGGGCCAGCCTGCGCCCCCGCTCTCCTGGGCTGCTGCGGCAGGAGACGTGTACCTCAGTGGCTGCTGCACTTGTCCATGTCCGCCTCAGAGCCCGGTCTTCCTATTTTAAAACACCTCCCCCTCAACCTCAGTCTGGGCCATAAGTAAACATTTCCCCTCCCCAAAATCACCAGCCAGGTATACCCTTCCAAAAGCCAGCCCCAAATACACAACATGCCAAGTACACATACTGTGTTATTTCCAGAATCTGAGTTTTGTTTTGTTTTCACTCTCTTGAATAGTTAGCATGCTCTACTTTCTGAACTTTCCTTCTCAATTTGCCATTTTTCTTTTCTCCACTTGCTGAGCCTGAACTAATATACATGCAAAAGCAACTAAAACAGGATAATTGGTACCTTCTGGGCCTCCTCACTCTAGCCTGGGGAAACACAGCCGGTTCAGAAACATCGAATCGCTTACTAAGGACATCCAGGGCAGATATGGGGAGGACAGCAGATAGGGGGACATGGTTAAAACAAGAAAGAAAAATAAACTTTGTTAAAGTATAGGCTAAAAGACAAAAAAAAAATGGAAGGACTCATTTTCATAAATTTTACTGACAACTGAAAGAATACCATTAGAACATCAGTAACTAGAAATGCCTTTAGAAATATGTCTTTTCTTAATTTTTAAAAATATGTTTTTTTATTTTAGGGGTGGGGAAAGAGAGGGAGGGGGAAGAAAGAAAGAGACAGAGACAGAGAGAAACATCGACTGGTTGCCTCCCATACATGACCTGACTGAGGACTGAACCTACAACCTAGGCAAGTCCTCGCTGGGAATCGAACCTGCAACATTTCGATGTGAGGGACGATGCGCCAACCAACTGAGCCATACTAGCCAGAGCTAGAAATATACTTCTATCATCAGGAATTACTTAGAATTATTTTACCGTAAGTGGTGAATAAATCAAGTAAGTTTATATAATTCTGTTCCAACTTTAAATATTTTTGAATGGAGACAGCAACATGACTTCAAGTTAGGACTTACTATTCAAGGCAAATAAATATTCTGGCACCTACCAAAAGAGCTGCAACAGGAACCAGAAGATGTCCACTAATTTCCCCAGATGAGAGGACTAGGGGCTCCCAACCACCACAACCCCACAACCCCACCCCGCTCCAGCCCCAGCCCAGAAAAGCCTGTTTTGAAACAGTACTAATTAATAATTCGTTTATTAAGAATCAAGGTTTCTGAAGCGCATGAGATAACACTGGTCACCACAACAAGTTGATAAAATCCAACCGACAGCACAGAAACAGAACACACCAGTGGTCCGGGAAAGTCTCCCAGTGGGTAATGTGTGGCCTGTCAGGCCTTCCAACAGCCCCGGGGACCTCTGGAGATGCCACCATAACAGCCACAGACTATTCAGTGTGGAAGGGGACATTCACTTTTCTACGTTAGTCCCCAGTGCTAGCGAAGGTTCTCTAAGCCAAAGAACACTTCCTGGAGGTGGAATCTTCTGCCTGGGTGCCATCCCTATCCTCTTGTCTTGGAAAGAGCCTTGGTCTCCGGGGGAAGTGGCCAGGAGCAGGCCTAGCCCAGGCCCAGTCAGTCAGGCCACCATGGGCCCCAGCCAGAGTGCCTAGATCAGGGGCCGCTGGACAATCCAGACCAGACCACCTGAAGACCTCTCTGAACGGGCCCTGAAACTAATGGGAAACCAGCAGGGTGGCTAGGCTGCTGGAAGCCACCACAGGGCCAGGGTTTACCTAAGTCTGAAGCTGATGCAGAAGCAAGCAAGGAGTCAAGAGAAGGAGAAAGACAGACCATCCTTTGAGCCTCAGGGTCCATCTGTGCCTGAAGCCATTCACCCTGTGGACTTTCACAGCTGCACAGGCCAACCAAGTCACTGTGACCAACAGCAACATGTGTTTGTGTCATCTGCCACTATGAGCTCTGTGCATTGAGCCCGGAGAGGAGGGAAGCTGCACAACCAAATGCATGGAGCACTGGCTGGCCGCCCCGGGGCCTCCAGCAGGCCTGCCACTAGAAGTGCAGGGACAAAAGCAGGCCCTCCATGGACACAGCAAACTCTGGCTAAAGGAGGAGCCAGTCCTGCCTGGGAGGCTAATCACTCCTCAAAGTCCAGGCACCCTGGTCAAAGCCTGGGATTGTCGCTGTTTTTGAAAGCGGCGTATGACGATGGACCATCAAGTAACAGCTGAATAACCACATCTGCAGGGTCAAGCTGGGAAAGAAAAATTCTGGCATATTTGAAAATACGAGAATTCAAAAGACAGTGGAGCCTGAAAATAGACTAAGAAAATAGCGAACAGAAGAAAACTAAACAAACAGACAAAAAATTCCAAGGCTAGAGTGAGGCCCCTAGAGATAAGAAGAATTCCATAAAAAAATGTGCTCCAAGGGCTTGCAGAGCCAGTTGGGGAAATTCTTTCCGAAGCTGGAATAGCCATCATGGGAGGAAGAAGAGGCTCTCGTGGTTTGGAGTGGCACGGGTGGGCCCCTAGTCAAAGCTCTTGGGGCTCTATGCCACTGTGCTTCTGTGACTGTGAGGCCCATGGCCGACTGTGTGCTGTGGAGATGCTCACCCTCTCTGACGGGAGAATCTGACCATGGCTTTTCAGGGGTCTGGGGTTGAGACCAGTGATGAAGGAACAGCAATAATTATGTCACCCTTCCCCCAAACCTAGCAGTCCCAAGTCGTTCAATAGCGGCCGTGCCAATCCACTCATCCTCAGCAAGTGTCACTGAGTGAGCTGGAGGCCAACTCCTCGGCCCAGAGAGCGGTTCAAACTGCCGGGTGTGATAGCCTCCTGTGACTTCAACACGCTCTTCACTCTTCTCACGGCAGATGCCAGGGACGGCTGAAGGGGAGGGCACAGCCACCCTTCCTGCAGCATGGTCTCCACAGCCCACGAGCCACATATGCCACAGTCTCCCGGGGATACCATTCACAACTCCAGACACACAGTAACTGGGGGTAATGCTTAGGGGAGGCAACACTCTTGCCCAGCGCCCAGGGTGGTTGGTAGGCTTACTGAGGCGAGTGCCATGTATCACTGTATGACATATATTAACATTAAGCTTGTGAAATGCTTCGCAAGCCTTGATTGGCTGGTTTTACTCTCCCGGTGCACGAAGTCCATGAGTGAGGAAACATCTCCGTCTTCCCACTGGGAAAAAGGGAACCAGGACCATTACAAGGAGGCTGAGCCGCAGCTCACATGACCACACTAAGCTGGCCCTCCAGAAGACTGTGGTCCAGTCAGGACAACATGGATAGTTGCCACATTCTTTCTCCACAGTAATCATTTCAGCCTAAAAAGAAAGGTCTATTATGACTCCATATCAGCCTGCTAGCAATAACTTAGAGCTTATAGCTACTATTTATGCAAACGAGAGAAGTGAAAAGGAAAGAAAAAAATCCTTTGCTTTATACACACCAGAAAAACAGTGAGGTCCGCCAAAAAAAAAAAGTCCTCTTTACTGACTGAATGTGGGCATCTAAATTCCAATGACTTCTTGTTGGGTAGAGAATCAAACTTAATATCACTATCCAAAACATGGGCTTAAAAAAACTGCACACACATTTAAAGGATTTCAAGGAAAAACAAACATTTTAGAGCTGACTGGTAGATAACAGAGAAGGTAAACTGTCCCTGCACTCCCTTCTCAGGCAGAAGGGCCCTGAGGGCCGTGCCAACCAACCTGCGGGCAGATGGAGCTGTGGAGGGCTGACTGGGCAGCGCCCTGTGCTGGACAATGCCACCTTTGACAAGGCAGGATGTCTTCCTACAAGAGCCACTTGGGGGGCTTCCTTCAGGATCTGACAGTCACGGGAACAAGCACAGGAAAGCTCGAACTGGATTTCAGACATCTCCCGTGACTTCACCTGTTCTTAATTTTTCTAAAAGCAGAAATCAACGACTAAAAGCACACACAACAAACTTCAATTTTCTTCACCAACGTGCTCCAACCATTTATTTTCTGGGAATAGCAGCCTGTGGCTGCAGGCTACACCGGTACTGAAACGCAGCCATTTTTAAAGGCCCTAAGAAGCAAGCACCCAAGCTCAAGAGACCTGGTTCTGGCTGTTCCAGCCGCACTCCAGCCATCAACTGCAGTCCCTGAGCCTCACTCCCCCAGCCTAAGAAATGGGAGTGTGATGAGCTACGTCTCCCTCCAGTGATGACTGGGGCAAGGGGGTGCATAATCATGGAGAGAGAATTCTTTAATGCCCCTCCACTTCTCTTCTACTCCTCCAAGTAGTTTTACAAATGACAAATCAGGGACAGCATTCTTTAAAAACCACACCAAAAAGTAAACTGTGGTGTGACAGAGAACAGACGAATTAGGACACAAGAAACCGGGGGTCTAAGTCTGGCACTGTGACCACTCTGCAGCACAAACTCTGAATTCCCAAGACCCCCTTTCTGACAAATGGCTCACTTCCCTGCCATTTCCACAGTGTTATAGAGAGCCCAAGCCTCCCGCCAGCCCCTGCCACAGGTAGAGTTCTAGCCACAAGCCCAGCAGCGGATGTTTCTCTTAGCCTGGGGGCTCTGCACCCAGCCAAAAGGTAGGGTTTCCATTAGGCCTTTGGAAGCGCACACAGCAGCCCTCAGAACCCTTTCCTCCTCCAAGAATGGCAGCCTGTGTGTGAGCCTGGGGCCAGAGGGTCTCTGTTTCTAACGCTGTGACTCGGCTTCTGGAAATACCCACCAACGGCAAATGGCAATGCCCCCTAGAGACTGGGAACCACAGAACAGAGCATCTCATGGCTTCACCCACCCACCCTGTCCCATGAAGCAGGGCGAAGCTATGCATTACAATTTGATCAGTACAATTTTCCAGCCTGAGACATTTTAAAAAAGATGCAGAGCTGCGTGGGAAAACCCAGAATTCCCACGTTCTGAGTTTACCTCAGACCTGGCTGGCCACGGTGGTGGTGCTGCGGGCCTCGCTGCCACCCTTTCCCGCAGCACCAGGGAGGGGCCGGAGGTGAAGGGAGGGAGTGGTGCATCCCCTCTGCCAGGATCCCACAGATGTGTTAGGTCACAGCAGCAACCTAACACTTTCCTCAAAAGGAGCTCAAGACACTTGCCAAAAGAAACCCTGCAGGTGAGGAACAGGTATTTCCACACTGTGTGAATATAAATCCAAAGCCTTGAGAAAAATGAGTCGTTTGCTCACCTCTGCCCCTAAACCAGCAGTTCTGGGAGCTCACAGCTGACCCTCCCACTGGCAGCTACAGAGGAACAAGGCAGATTTCCAGGGGCAACCAAGGCAGTTACTTCCACGGGCTTCAGGTAACGATGGCTGATGTCTGGTGGTCCCCACCCACACACTGAGAAGCACAGGGTTGTGAGCCAGAGCCCCAGAGCCCAAAGGGCAGCCTCGCCTGGCAGCAGGTCACAGGATAAGCCAATTACCCTGAATTTGGCCCCTGCTCCTGGGGAAGGACAAGACTTGAAGGCTAACTCTGTATGTGTCCCCGAGGGGCCACACTCTATTTCCAGTTACTTCCCTTGTCACTAGAACAATCCACTTACTGTCTCCTCAGAGGAACCCACACACCAAACTGGCTCCTGCCTTGCACTCCACCCACCTGCTTCCTCCACTGGCCACCTTCCCTGTGACAGCCACTAGGCTGGCTCTTTCTCACCATTCAGATCTCAGTTGACACATCGCCCCCTCAGAACCACCTGTCATTCTGTCAAATCGCCAGTCTCACTTCCTGGCAGGGCCCTCCTCTCTAGGGGACATTTTCTCACTCGTGTTCCTGCATGTTTGTTTACCTCCATGGCCCTCATGCCCTCTCTACAGGCAGGGCCCTGCCCATCTTCACTGCTGACCCCGAGTGCCCAGAGCAGGGGCTGGCACACAGCAGGCACTCAATAAACATTTTCTAAGTGAATGAACGCAGAGGAAAAAAAGAAAAGAAAAAAAAATTATCCTCGATCCTGTCTCCTTAGAGACCACCAGAGTGAACCCTGGAATCTCCTAGTCCCTGGCTGCCTTTTGATCTGTCACCTGAGTTGAAAACAGTTGCTGCACCCCCTCCCTGACTGTCCGCCTGAGGACACAGGCTGTCTGGACCTACAGTTCAAGGAACACTCCCCATGCGAACAAAGAGCCTCCAGAGCCAGGGGACTGCACACGGGGGCAGCAAGTGTGCCAGAGAGACCACCAGACACCCTGCCAGCCAGGGCTTGGGTGCAGAGCCAGCCATCTGGGGTCAGCGGGCAAGGGCTAAAGTGGGTATTTCTTATTCTGACCACAAAGGTCTACACCCTGCCTTTCAGTTGGCTGACCTGAGGCAAGTCAGTGAGCTTTTCTAAGCCTCTACTTCTACACCTGCCAAATGGCAGTGATGACAGCTGCTGCTTAGGGTTGCTGTGAGGAGGGCTTGAGAGGGACTAGCAAGCAGTGAGTGTCCAAACATCTGCTTCCGCTCCCCAGCACCCCAGCCGGTACAGCTGGAAGAATGTTTCTCAGCATATCCCTAGGACAGCTTGGAGAGAACTTCCAAGGCAGGAGATGAAGACCTACAGGAGCACTGCACGAAAAGCATGCTGGGCAGAAGTCACCGCCCAGTTTGGCGAGTGCGCTGTCCAGGAAACTCTTTTCTGCTCCTACATATGAGCTGTTAAACATGGTCACAGGCACCAGCTCTTCTTCTTCATAGCAAGCATTTCCAAGAAGAGTCTCAGACATGCTAATTCTTTGATACTAGTAATCATGACAGGATAGACTTAGAAGAGTAATATAAAATGGGAGAGGTTCGCTAACTAGAAGCTAGCCTACACTAACTGAGCTCAGATGATATGCCAGGCATGTTCAAATAACTTCACACAAGCCTATGCTCTGACTCTGAATTCAAACTGTCTTACAGGGAGTTGTTATTATCATCTTCATTTTACAGAGGAGGAAGCTGAGGCACAGAGAGGTTAAGTAACTGGTGCCAGCATGTGGTAGCACCAAGATTTGATCCCAGACCTCTGGCTTCTGGTCCCATCTTCTTAGTCCCCATTTCTTATTCTATTTGGCTTTCAACAAATCCACTGCTCCAAGTCTTAGGAACAATGAATTTGTCCTTGCTGAATCTGTAGGCCTTTAGAAAGGCCCTTCTTGTCTAAACATTTAAGAGGCCAGGGGGTGGCAGAGAAGCAACTGTCTTCCTAACCCCTCCATGTTCAGCTGGCCACAGAGGGGTCTTTCCCCAGCCAGTTCACCAGTCAGGGGAGCAGGGGCAAGGACGCTGGAGCTGTGAGGGCCTCAGGGCTCTCTGTGTGCAGAAGCCGAGGCTTGAGAGAGGGGTAGTGCCATGCCAAAGTCAGACCCTGGCCACCTCGCTCCATACTGTGAGGCCAACAAAAGGCAAGAGGCTATAATGTTCTTCAAAGCAAGCTTCCCCTTGAAATGTGTATGATTTTACAGACTGGAAATACAATGGAATCAGTCAGGGTAGAAGTCTGAAATACCACAGACACTCCAAAACTATTTTTAAAAATGTGTTCTTCAGAACTCACATGCTTAAGAAATGATGTCTCTCTGGCTATAACTGTCTGCTACTAAATCAGTCACATCAACTTTAACAACCCAAGAAGTCTACATTCTTTTGAAATAGCTGTCATCTGAAATACCACTCAGAAAAAAAAAAGAGTCTCAATGCTGAAAGGTAAACTTCCATTTTTGGTACAGAATAAAAATATTATTTCCCTCCTTCCTCTGCTGCTGGAGACACTCCCAGTGTTTTATTTACTCTGCAACGCTGACTGGCAACATTAGGAGGAAATGCTCCTTCTAACTCTTAAATGTCAGAATCTGCCCCAGAAAAAGCGAGAGCCAGCCCTAATGACTTCTTGCGGCTCCTCTGTTTTCTACATTGTTATGCACTGTTGGGCACTCTTGGAAGACAGTAGGTGCGAACTACATGAGAGGCACAAACAAAATGAGCACCTGTGAGCCTGGCCCCCAGGCCTAAGGCAGGACTGCAATGCGTGTGCAGGGAGTCCCTCACCTCCTCCTTCTTCCACAGGAAAACTGCTCAAGTTCACAGTTCTTTGGTTCCTTGCTTTAAAAAAAAAAAAAAACAAAAGAAAAGAAAACACCTGCCTGGTGTGTCTCAGTGGATTAAGCACCAGCCTGAGAACCAAAGGGTCAAAGGTTCGATTCTCAGACAGGGCACATGGCTGGGTTGCAGGCCAGGTCCCCATAGGGGGATGCACGAGAGGCAACCACACATTAATGTTTCTCTCCCTCTCTTTCTCCTTCCCTTCACCTCTGTCTAAAATAAATAAAATCTTTAAAGAAAAGTTTTAAAAATTTTGAAAGTACTGTAAAACTAAACAACATATGGTTTTCTATAACTTGCTTTTATCATTTAGTAGTAATGGTTCTGAGATTCAGCCATGTTACTAAGTGTAACTAGTTGTGGTTCATCCATTTTCACTTCTGTATATAATATATAATATCTGACTATATATTCCTATTTTAACACCTTCCCAACTCAGTCTCCTGTCAATGGACATCTGGACTGCTCCCACAGTTTTGCTATCACAAATAGTGCTGGTATGTTTGCTGTGACATTTGGTGGGGTGGGGGGGCTGTCTTCTTGTTTATTTTTATTGATATACAATTCACATAACCTAAAACTCACCATTTTAAAGTATACCACTCACACTTACAATTTAGTGTATTTGCAATGTTGTACAACCATAACCGCTAACTAATTCCAGAACATTTTCATCACCAAAAAGAACCATGGCATCTACCTGTTAGCAGCCACACCCGAGAGCAGCCCCTTTCCCTCCGCTCCTAGTAAGCACGAATCCCTGTCTCTATGGATTTTCCCATTCTGAACATTTTAAATATATGAAAGTATACAATATATGGCCTCTTGTGCCTGGCTTATTTCACTTAGCATATTTTAAAGGTCCATCCATGGTGCATTCTGTATCAGTACTTCATTCCTCTTCATGGCTGAATAATTTTCTATTGTATGGCTACACCACATTTTATTTATCCATTCATCAGGCAGAGAACATCTGGGTTGTTTCCATTTTGGGCTACTGGGAACATCTGTATGTAAGATTTTGCATGGACACATGCTTTCAGCCCTTCTGAGCATACACTGAGGAGTGAAATTGCTGGGTCATATGATAACTCTGTATTTAGCTTTTTGAGGAACTGCCAAAGTGCTATGGCATTTTCAAGATAAAGAACTATTAAAATTAGTAACATTCAACTGTGTACAACTTAAAAAATTATTTTAGCAAATACTGCTGAAGGTGAAGCTAGCTGATTTCTGTTTTGCTTACAAGCAGAGAAGTGACACTGTCAGGCCGGTGTTCCTGAAATCCTGACCAAGCAGCAACAGGGGAAGAGGGCTGGGGCCAAAGGGAAGATGACGGAGACAGGAAGACCATTTAAAAGCCCACACAGATGTGACAAGAAGAGACTAGGGCCCAAATGCAGCAGGGGAATGACAAAAGGAAACAGACTTAGACACAGAACAAGAGAACCAAGCTGTGACGACCAAATGTCAGTGCAGGGTTGGGCAAGGGGGCTGGGAGTAGCCAGGAGAACATAGGTACCTTTAACAGAGAGCAAATGTGGGGAGGGTGTGCAGATTTCAGGAGAAGCAAAGCAGAGCAAGTAGCTTTGTTTCAGACACGTGTGACTGTAGACAGTCATGGAGGATGAGGACGGCCAAGTGGCAGCTGGCACCTAGGGCAAAGAGGGGGCCTGGGGCTGGCACATGCCTCTGAGAGAAGGTAAGGGGACTGTGGACAGCAGTGGAGAATGGGTAAGGATGAAGGTCAGAAGGTGGTGAGTGTCCATCAACAAAGCCCAAGGGGTGCTGGCGGGGGTAGGGGAACAGTCAAGCTGTGGAGTCAGGAGAACCATCCAGTGCAGGCAAGGGGAGAGTGGAGAGGTTTCAGGGAGCAATGACAATCACAGGGACAGAGAAGACACCAGAGGATATGCTGAGAGGCATACTTTTGGGCACTACGCTCAGCAGGGGTTGGCTGGGAGAACCACGCCTTCTCCTAATAATGCCAATGAACAAACGACACAGATGCCCTTGTAGATGATGCCATGTGGCACCCCAACTCTACCTCCAGTCTCCAGAAAGAATTGAACCCACCACCCCCAACTCCCCACCAGCACCCCTTCTCCTCTCTTCCAGGGATTCTCTGCTGGAGGTGCCACCACCTGCTGCCACCTGGGCTTCCAGCATCCTCTCACCTCTCCTTCCGTCCTCCCACAACCTCTGGACTATGGGCCCTCGGAGGACACAGGCCCCAACTGTCTCCGAATGCTGCCTGTCTTACAGGGCCTGGCATGGTGCCTGGCACACATCTGCCACAGGAATGAATGACTCAGAGGGCACCCATCTACCCCCACCTGCTAGCAGCCCCCTCCCCATCTCTCTGTTCCTCTCCATTCCCTCTCCAAACTCCAAATCAAGGAGCCACAAATGTACTATGGAACATAAAACACGGCCTGCAGATACCGTTGTGATTTAGAAATAACAGCTTGGTAGGGTGGAAAGAAGACTGCTCTCCCCACCACTTGGTAGTCTCCGGGGTGAATCCCCGTTCCCTCCTCTGGGAAATGGGCATGACAGCCTGCGAGGCTCACAGGTGACAAACACAAGGGAGCTGGGTGAGCTGGTGGGACTCTTCTACCACAGGGTCCCATTTGCCCCCATGCTTTTGGCAGGCCTGCTTCGGGCCCTGCTGGTCGCTGTCACTTCCTCTAAAAGAAAAGCAAAACTGGGAGCAAGCTGGTGGGGCGGGGTTGGGGCAGGGAGATTTCTGAGTCCATTTCACACTGAATTTAACAGGCAGAAACAAAACACAGTTCACATACCATAGATTTTTTTTAATTCTTAAAAGATTAGAATGCTGCCAAATATCAAAACACAAAAACCAAAAAAAAAAGGGAAGCTGTTATTTTCCTTTTGGGTATATCTCCAATAGCCAAATGCTTTTGTTCAAGTAATGTTTACATTGCCATTGTCCTGCTTTGTTTAGAAAAATAATAATAAAGGGCTGCATTTCCAGCACTGACAATGACACATCCACAGGTCTGCTCAGTGTCTCCAGTGCCCAGAAAAAAACCAGGTTTAGAAATTCATTGTGCCCAAGGCTGAGGAAGAACTGCCAGTAGTCTGCCTGGGAATATTCACCAGCCACGTCAACGCCACCAACCTCCTCCTCAGCCACGGGGAAGAGCCAGGCCACAAGAATATTCCTGCCTCACAAGGAAAACATTAACTGATGGCTCAGGAAAGGTCAGGCACGCTCACTCAGGGACCGCAGACGAGGCTGCTGCGGGTCGCATTCACCCAAGTGACAACTGTAATTTACTCAGTGCCTACTATGCGCTACAGTTCTGCAAGGGAGGCATTTTACCCGTGAGAAGAGGGAAGACGAGTTACACCCCAAGTCACAGAGCTGGAGTGTGGGGGGAGTCTGCACTCACTTTTCTGAACCACAGTGCCTCCTGGGCAAACTCAGATGAGCCCCGTCCTAAACCAATTAGACATTACTTCCATGGGGCTGCCCCTTTCCTCTCCAAAGTCATCATCCTTCTAAGCTGCTCCTTGAAATATTCAAGGTCTTTCTGCCAACCAGCTTTCAAGATCAAACCGTTACTTGTAGATAATGTCCACCCTGGAATTCCCACCTTACTAATGAGCTAATGAACCCCTTCTGAATCAGTCTCTTGGTTCCCAGGAATGTCCATTTCTCTTCTCCTCTGTAGTAATTACTTCTATGCACCAAATACTTCCAGTTCACATCCTTCTGGGCCTATGAAAAAATTGCATTTCCAGTCCCTCTGAGGTCAGTTATGACACTAGCCAGTAAAATTTGATAGAAGTGTGTGTGTGTGTCACTTTTTGTCAAACATTTAAAAAGCCAATGTGCAATTCTCCACATGTCGTTTTCAATAGGGTGGTGAAAATGGAAGCCTCCTTATGCACCCCAGAGGAGGGAAAACATGGCTACACACAAACCTGCGCACTGATATTCACAACGGTATCACTTGTAGTAGCCAGAACGGGGGAGTGACCTTGTCCACCCACAGGTGAGCAGCAAATACAATGTGGTGTGTCCATCCAATGGAAGATCACTCAGCCTCAAAGAGGAATGAAGACTGGACACATGCTGCCACATGAAGGAACCTTGAAAACATGATGCTGAGTGAAAGAAGCCAGACATATAAAAGGCCACATATTGTATGATTTCACTGCAAAGAAATGTCCAGAATAGGCAATCCACGGGGACAGAAAGTGGACTGATAATTACAGAGGCTGGGGGAAGAGGAGGAGGCTGGGGGAATGACTGTTGAATGGCTACAAGATTTCTTTTTGGGCTGATGAAGTATTCTAAAATAAGATTAGGCTGCTGGGTACACAATTCTAAAGATACTAAAAACTACAGAACCAAAATGTAGTACATGGTACATAAGCTATGTATCAATAAAGCTGTTAACAACCACCACCAAAAGAAGATGGCGCCTCCATCATCCCGGTTCCACGAACAACTAATGATTATGCACGGGACCTGCAGCACAACCAAGAAATAAGCCTGTTCGTGTTGGGCCACAGTGATATGAGGGACTGGTTGTTTCCACAGCAACACGTAGCCCATCCCGACACAAACACGTCCACACTACTGCATGTTCGTGCTGAAAACGTGTCTGTGGCCAATTAACTTAAAATCCTGGAAGTAACCAGAGTTGTTCTGTCCCAACAGTGACCAGACTCTGTCCCAAGGCCACAGTCTGAACCTTCAAACACAGGAAACTTGGGTTGGAGGGTCAGGGGTAGGGGAGACTTAAAGAATGTGACTAGATCAGAATAATTCCTAGCCTGAAAAAAATATTTAACAATTCATATCACAATGAACTAACCTTCCAAAAAGATGAACCATTCACAAAAACTGAGAAAAATAACCAACAAATACCCCAAGAGAAAAACAAGCAAAGTCCACACAAAGTCTGCCCCAGCTGATGCAGCTCAGTGGATTGGGCACAAGCCTGAGAACCAAAGTATTGTCAGTTTGATTCCTGGTCAGACCACATGCCTGGGTTGCAGGTCAGGTCCCCAGTAGGGGCGCATGAGGGACAACCACACACTGATGTTTCTCTCTCTCTCTCTCTCTCTCTTTCTCCCTCCCTTCCCCTCTCTCTAAAAATAAATAAGTTAAATATTTTTTTAAAAAGTATAAACAGTCCTTAAACATATGACAACAAACTATATTGAGCTACTCTTTCCACCTGTCAGGTTGACAGAAATCCACGTTTGACTACACCTTCTGTTGGCGAGGTGACGGGGAAACACGCACTCACACCTGCTGGCGGGAGTGCAAAGTGGAATCACCCCGTGGAGGGCAACTTGGCAGAACCTATCAAAGTTACAAATGTGTTTTCTCAGTGACCCAGCAATGTCTCTGGGAGATGCTACCCTACAGATCCACCTGCACATGCAGAGACAGCACAGAGATCAGATTACTCCTTGCAGGTGTGTTAGGAAACAGCATATTGGAAACATGCCCAAATGCCTTTGTATAGGGAATGCGATTTAAAACAAAAGTAACAACTTGTGTTCCTCCAAAATAAGGAACAACTTCACAATACTAATAGCTTAAAGGGAGACTGTCAATGATCCTCCACATGTGGACATGGAAATTTCTAGACTACATTAGCAAGTAAAAAAACAAGGTGTTGAACAGTGTGTATAGTGTGCTGGCTTTTATTTAACAAAAAGAAAAAAATAAAAATATAAATTTCTGTTTGCTTATATGCACAAAGAAACAGTGGAAAGCTATTCAAACTACTGAAGAGTGTTAACTATTAGGGAGAAGGAGGATGGGGCAGGTGAGATCAGAGGTGATGGGTAAGATTTCTCAAAGTATACTTTAATATCTTTTCATTTTAGAACAATGTGAATAAACTGCATAATCAAAGAGCATTACTTAAAAACAAAGGCTCATGCTCATTTAAAAAAAACACCAAAACCACATAAAAGCCTTCAGCAAATGGGTCGCTGACACCGGAGCAGTGAGAGCTGTGAGCAGCACTGGCACCGTGGTCAGCCCAGCTCTCCCTTTCCTTCCTCCTGCCAGTCTGTGTCAGAGCCCTGCACCACATCTAGAGGCCAGAAACCACTGGACTGTCCTGTGTCTGTCCCTTCCAGGCCTCTCAGACTTCACACCTGGAAGGCTGTGAATAGGGTTCTCCACCTGTCCACACACCCAGACAACCTGTTATCCAGCTGATGTGAGCTGTCTTGCTCCTGGCGCTTCTCTTCCTGGCACTGCCCACAGATTTGTGTGCAACTCCCCTACCCCCACGGACCAGTGCAGATCCAAGCAGCTCTGTCTCTCCAATCTAGCATCAGGAGGAGGGGCACAGCACTGGGGGATACCTATTAATCAGACATAGCTCCAGCAGCAAAGAGCTCCTGTGACACAACCCACGGGGAGCAGAAAAACCCCGATGGATGATACCCTACAATGGAAGCCTAAAGGGTACATACAGGCCAGGTGCATGCATGCAAAGGGGCAGCCAAGGTGAGTGATCAGTAGGCAAAACGTGTTCCAGCACCCAGCCTGGCCAGTAAAGAGAGAAAGCAGTGAGGGGTGAAGTCAGAAGAGAAGAAAACAGACCGAACAGGAATGGGCCCTGGATGCCAGTCACAGAGGACTTGGACTCTTGCTCCAGGCATGCAGGGGTGAGAGGAGTCTCGGTCTCACGGCAGGCCCCCGAGAGCAATGCCATCTGCCTCACTCCAGGAATACCTCAGCCTTTCACCCAGAAGCCAGCTCTCCCAACCAGCTGCCAGCCCAGCCAGCCTGGCCTCTGTGAAACCCGGGCACAGGGCAAGTGTGAAAGTGTAAAGAGGAGCAGCAAAAGCTGCAGATGAAAAGGAAAGGCTTCGGTCCTCAAAGAAACAACACTCATTTGTCTGGAGACTTCCCTCTGCAGGAACTCTGTGCTCAGAAGAAGCCAACACAACACGGCACTGTACTCACATTTAACAAAAACAACAACAAAAGTATTTCCACCTCACCTACTAAAAGAAGAGAACTGGGCTGGCCAATTCCAAATTCTATTTTCATAAGATTCACAGGGCAGTTTGTTTTTAAAAAAACAAAACAAAACAAACAAACAAAAACCCCTCTTATTTCTGAGATCTTGATTCAGAAGCTGATGTGTTCAAGAATGAGGTTTTTCTCCTTTCAATGAAGACATTTGTTTCCCTTTTTAAGTTTTAAAGTACTATTTTCTTCCAGATGGAAAAAAAAAATCCTTCATAGTGGCCTTTAAATTTCTTTTTCTAATTTTTTTATCCTCACCAGAGGACATTTTTTTCATTGCTTTTTAGAGAGAGAGAAACATTGATGTGAAAGAGAAACACAGATCAGTTGCCTCCTATGTACAACCTGGACCGAGGATTGAACCCACAAGCTAGGTATGTGCCCTGACCAGGAACTGAACCCTCAACCTTTCAGTAACTGGTCGATGCTCCAACCAACTGAGCCACACCAGCCAAGGCTGGCCTTTAAATTTCTTTTGAAAGGATTTCTTAAATATCTACCACTTGGTAGTGAACTGTGGCACACAAGTACAAACCTCATTTGACAAGTCTAGGCCCCGCACTAAACACTGCACACAGCAGAACCATTTTCCCCCAGTGTGTGTGGTCTTTGGGAAAGCAGACATCTTTTTACCAGAGTTGACTCTGTGACCAGTCAGTGGGGCCTAACACCAATGGGCGGGAGGTCAGGGACCTTTTCTGAGTCTGGGAGACCCACTCACAGGGTGGCATAAACAACCTCTCTGACTATGCATATGCACCACCAATGCCAAGGCCCCAGAAGGAAATTTCTAGACATTAACATGCCATGCATGTGGACCCTGAGAAAGAAGACACCTACTAAGAAGGGCACCTGGTTGCTAACTGGGCTCAAATTTAAAAATCCAGTGTAGCAGCCATTTCTACACAGGGCCTCTCAAGCAAACTACACTTCAGGGAGAAGCCTGCACTGAACTGCCTGCCCACACGGTGTCCCTGCCATCTGAGCAGCCCTTATAAAGGAGTTCCTGGGATCCTATTTCAACCAACAGGAAGGAGACTTTCCCTGTCCAACTGGAGCTGCACAACTATATCCTTATCACCATCTTCACCAACCAATCAAGGCAGCTCCCATTCTAACCAATCAGGAAAGTGTCTTTTGGACCGGTGAAACTGTGGAGATTTGGAGTACTCATTTGCATGAGGACAGACCAATCAAGTACCAGGGCGGGGACTCCTGCCTATAGAAGCCAGCTTTCCTCCGGCTTCTATAGGCAGGAGAAAGCGTGCTATAGGGAAAGCATGCTTCCCCTTTCCACCGAAGACTGATAACTGTTTCCTCGGCTAAGCTGAAACACTGAAGCTACCTTGCCAGAGCAGAATGCAACAGAGTAAAGCAGAGCTGTCTAGCCAGAAAGGGGCCAGGCCCCAGGACTACCTCACAGCCCTGCTGTTTTTGCAGCCCTGCTGTGTCACACTTGAGCTGTTTGCACTGAATCAAGTTTCCTTCTTCACTGCACCCCAAATTGGGAATTCCCATTGGCGTAGAACTGGCTCAACAACCACAGGTTGACATGAGTCACCCTGAAATGACCGGGTTGACCTACGACCTGGAGCAACTCTCTGGGTTGAATCAGAGTGACCTAAGTGAGCCTCAGGCAAACACATTTCCTGAGGCACTGGTCCCTTTTTCCTGAAGACTCCTTAAAGGAGAGTTGATAAACCCACAAACTTCTCAGCAAGCCAAGCCAACCTAACTTCACCAGATGGAAAAAACATACATTCAGAAAACACAGAACACCTGCCAGCTTGAATGCTGCTTTTACCTAAGAATGGAAGGTTTTAAAGACACAAAACCAAAGCATTTGGGCACAGGGAAGGCCCTGGATATCACTTACTGGTTCTCTCTGACTTTTTATCATAGGTGGGGAAACTGAAGCCCACAGAGCATTAAGTGGCTTTGCTCAAGGAGCTAGGGTACCCCCCTCTGAAAGTCTCTGAAATGCGTGCAGTGCTTCCATCGTCCAGTCCTGAAACCATCCTCCCCACCACACAATTTCACCTCTGCGCCCCTGCTTGGGCACCAGCACTGTAGCTTCCAGCTGGCAAGTGAATAGACCCTATCAACCCAGCCAGGCCTCTCCCCCAGCAGAGCTCCCTCCTGGCCTCCTGGAGCCTCTGGAAGCTACAGGCCCCCACCACATACAGGAAGGGAGTAGGGGACGAATGGAGGCAGCTGACCTCTTCCCAGCACAGGCATTCAAGGGAAAGCTCTGAGCCATCCCATGACAGCCACAAAGGCCATGAGGACCCCTGGGGACTGAACAGACAACTGAGAGAAAGAACTTCCTAAATTTTCTTTGATGGCCATTAAAACAGGCACCCTAAACATTCTCCATGAGACAATACAAAATAAGAAAATCAGCCTGGAAAGACTACGTTGCACATAATCTGTTTTGGTAGAGCTGCCTCAAGTCTTTGAAAACTATTGATAATCAGACAGTGAAGGAAAAATAGTTAAGGTTTCTATTCAAAGGCAAAAGAACTAAATGAAAACAACCTGGTTTTCTTTTGGGGTGGGTGTGGTGGGGAATAATTGGTCTGGTTTTGTTTCTTTAAAGAAACCTTTGTTACTCTTTCTTCAAACGTTAAAATCTGACCAACACTTGCAGTCAGGTTACACAGTGATTTCTTGTGCTACTTGCCATTTTCTTCTGCAAATAAAATATATGCTTTTAAATCAAGAAAAAATGTTTTCTTTCTTAATTTCCTGCTTTCTCTTTAGAGCAGGGATAGTGCTTTTTTACCTTTTATTTGTTTAATCCTCATCCAAGGACATGCTTATTGATTTTAGAGAGAAAGGGAAAGAAACACTGATACAAGAGACAGACATCAATCAGTTCCCTTTCATACACGCCCCGACCAGGGACCAAACCCGCAACATGGGCATGTGCCCTAACTGGGAATCAAACCCGTGACCTTCCAATTTGCAGGACAATGCTCCAACCACACCACATCGGCCAGGACAGGGATAGCGCTTTTTAAGTGCAGGAGGTATAAGATTAGTTGCAAAGACCATGTTTTAAATTTTCAGCCTTGGCTGGTGTGGCTCAGTAGATTGAGCTCCAGCCTGTGAAGCAAATGGCTGCAGGTTTGATTACTGGTCAGGGTACATGCCCAGGTTGCGGGCCAGGTCCTAAGTTGGGGCACTTGGGAGAGGCAGCCAATTAATGTTTCTCTCCCTCTCTTTCTTCCTCCCTTCCCCTCTCTCTCAGAAAATAAATAAATAAAATCTCTTTAAAAACTTCTTTTATACACTGGGTCTTCTCTATAATTACATTCCATAGCAAATAGTGTTAAGCATAAATTAGGTCCCAAATATGGGACTTGGGTCCCCAAAAGCCCAGAAAACCTTACTGCAAAGCTGCACTCCCATTATGTAGGCCCAAGGCCTTCAGAGTGGAGGGTGCAGCCAAAGGGTCCCCAAAAGAAGGATTTGTAATGGAGTTCAGAACTCAAGGTGTCCAGGAAATATTAGAAAAATATATAAAATGTCCTCACCCTCCACCCCAGGGGAAGGGACAAATGGAGCAGGGCCATTGAGAGCTGTTTCGCATAGCAACAGCTTTGCAGCTACCCTCTGGTGTGGTCATTTAGCATATCTATAACCTTTAACTGGTTGCATAGATATGTTAAATAGCTGTGACCACCTCTGAGCCAGGGGAATGGAAGTAACTTCCCCACCAAGATGTAACTGGGAGGCAGGTCCCCCGAGTTACAGTGCCTGCGTGGGAGTTCAGAGAAGATTGGCTCCATGACATGGGGCCACGCTTGCCCAGACTCATGATGGCAGCCCAGTGAAGCTGGAATGATATGAGTTCTGGCATGTGAGGCCAAGTGTGGAAGGAGTTGGAAATGGGGCTGCAGCGCGGGGATTTAAACTCAGGTGCGGCAGCCATTAGAGAGAACCATGCGGCTTTAGCAGAGTGGGGAGGACCTCAGCCATTGAGAAGAGAACCATGCAGCTGTGGCAGTGCAGGGAGGACAGCAGCAGATGAGGAGAGAGAACCACGCGGCTTTAGCAGAGTGGGGACTCCCGCAGCTGCGTAGACACCGTCCGCAGTGCAGCCGCCTGCGGCTCCTCTACCACCCGGCTCCGAGCCCCAGCCAGCTCTACAGCCGAGGCCACGAGAAGGGGCCACCAGTAAGCGACTCGGGAGCACGAGGTCACCGCCCTGCCACTGCAGCCACCACCAGGCCTCCGCATGCTGCACCCACGCTCTCACCGCTCGGGCTCAGCCAACCTTGCAGCCAACTGCTCTGGCCAGGACACGATGAGCTCCGCGATAGCCCTCTCGGTGCTGCTGCTGCCGCTGCCGTCGCTCTCCCAGAAAGGGGGATCATCCCCCCACCAGCCATAAGAAGAATCACCATGAGGCTTTAGCTGGAGATCCTGGCAACACAACCAATGGTGCTGGGAACTAAGGAAGGCCTGCCAGCTGAGCACAAATTACTAGGGAAAACCGAGAGCTGCATAAACCACGGGCTTCTATTTCTTTTCCTGAGATACGGTACCCCAGACTGGGCAAAGGGGAGAGGAAGGACTGTGGGTGTTTCAAGGGACTTTGGGATTTTAACAAAGACATTAAGTCATTACTTTTAGTCTGTATAACTTGAATAAATAACTCTTTTCTTTTTCGCCAATCTCTAACATGGAGAGCTATAATTCTCTGGCTTAGGGAACGGTGAACCTAGTACAGGGGGACCCCAGGAGAAACGGGGATTAATTCGGTAGCATTGTGGGACCCTCTTCCCTGGTGGCCAATCGGGAAGGATCATGGGAAACCACATGCACAATAGCTTTAAAGTAATGCAACTACTTGCATATACTCAGTAAAAGCCCACTAAAACTAGCCAGGAAGAATCCTCCCTATAAGAATAGAGTCCCTCCAGCCCATGAGGTCAATCTCTGCTTGGAGTTGGCCTGCTCCCATGTTCTCTTCTATGAACTCTAGGTGTTCGGTTCAATTCTTTGTCCCGATCACTAAGAACCTGGTTACCTGTGCACACCTGTGACAAGAGCACAGCCTCCAATTGCTCCCTCCCACCCCCGTGCCCTGGAGTTCAGGCTCCTGTGGCTCTGGCCAAGAAGAAGAGCCACTCCAGGCTTTCCCACTGCTTCCACCTTCAAGAAAACCACTGAAGCTACAGAATCCTCTTTATTCAGCCTCTCTGTACCAGGCTCCCTCTTTTTTTTTTTTTAATCTATTTATCACTGTCTTGTTGCTAACAAGATGTGAAATGGCCTAACGTAGCAGTTCTCAACCAGAGACACATACCTGAACCTCTGGAGAGTTTGGAAACACCCTATACCAGAACAATTAAAACATAAGGTGGTGGCAACGGAGCACTGGCATGTTTAAAAAAGAATTTCCCCAGGTGATTCTGATTAAAGTAAAGTAGACAAGTTGAGAATCACTTGCTTACAGAAATCCACTCGATTGCTATGTAATGAAAAAACACAGTCAGCAGGGAAATAGGAGCGGAGAGCGAAGCCAGAAAACAAGGCCTCAGCCCGAAGCACAGGCTACACTAGAGTGCAGGCAAACTACTGGCTCTGCGCTGAGCTCCCTGGTGGCCCACGCAAAGAGGACTCACTGTCTAAGACAGAGATGTTCAACCTTCTACATCTCATGGCACAGATAAACTACTAAAATTCTGTGGCACACCAAAAAATATATTTTTTGCCACTCCAGCAAAAAAAACACAGGCACAATTTTGAGTCATTCACATGGGACAGCTACTGTTGTGTTGGCTGTTGTGATTGTTGCATTTGATGATCTAAGGGAAGAGGTCAGTGCCCTTGAGTACCTAGTCAGGTACTGCATGTTTTACAAATTCTTGCCACAGCACACTGGTTGAAAATCTCTGGTCTATGGGATGGCAACAAACCAGAGTCACAGGAGAATCTTCTCCTCGACCTGGGACCTGACACAGCCGCCTCCCTCATGGCCTCTAACAGAGACGCACAGCATCAGGCAGTGCAAACTGTGTTCAGGGCACAGTGACCTCACCACCTAAGCAGCAGCAGTGGGCCACTTCTCACCTCACAGCAGCCCTTGAGAAGGGTGCCCTCAAGTCAGCGCCAGGTACTTAGGGCTGTCTGCAAACTCCTTGCTGGAAATAAACCCCCAAGGAAATCATTGCCTGCATATAAAACATGTTCCCAAACCCACTTGGTTACCCACCAACAGCGACAGCAATAGCAATTCACCCAACCTGCCATTCTGAACTCCAGGAAGCTGTCATGAAAACACAAGGCACAGACTCTGCTTCACTATGTAAACAATGGCACTGACTCGGTGTCCAGGAAACAAGCTCTTCAGTCATGACTGTCGCGAAAACACCAAGAACACCGAATCTGTCCCCACAGCTCGGGACAGGGCCAAGTCCCAGAAACTGCTGAGCATTCCCCTTGAGGCCAGTGCTCAGAGGCCACTGACCACCCTCAGGCCCACAGCTGCGGTCTCTCAGCCCTAACAGGGTCTGCCCCCCCAAAGGCAGCCTCGGAAACAGACCTAACAGCCACCAAAGCCAAAGACAATCAGAAGAGACCTCTGAGCCACTTATGTACCAACATTATGTCCTGTGTGCTTTTCTGTTATGTACCTTACACTTAAGTAATAATAAGTTCTTTTTAATGTGTGATGAAATCAAGAGTAAATCACCCTCCTGCTCCCACATACATGATATTTTCTTTATGATCCACGCAAATCACTGCATTTCAAAGTCAAGCACTGATGAGTTCAAGTAGCAACTACTCACAATTGCCAACAGTGGAAACAGTCCAGGTGCTTGCCCCCAGATGAATGGACAAACTGTGGTCTATCCACATCTTGGCCATAAAAAGAATGAAGTACTGACCCAGGCACTGCGTGGGTGGACCTGAAAAACACTATGCTCACATACAGGATGGCTCCACTGCATGAATGTCCAGCACGGGCTGGTCCACAAGGACAGAATGCAAGTGCATGGTCTCCCAGGGGCCGGAGGGAGAGGGGTGTGCAGAGTGATGGCCAGGAGGGTGCAGGTTTCCTTGTAGGGGGTGAAAACCCAGGAATGGGGCAGTGTTGATGGCAGCACAGTGCTGGAAGTGTGCCAGTGCCACTGATTTTTACACTTTAAAATGATCTCCATGGTCAATTTTATGTATACTTTGCAGTGAAAAAATTAAAATAGCAAAGCTTTCATTGTTCTGCCCAAATGTAAATGCTAATAAAATTCAACCTAAGTCAAGATCTTGTACAAAGATGATTATTCCACAACTGAAAAAAAAAAAAAGCTTCAACCCCAGACCTATTAAATCAAAGTAAAAACTTCTGGTAGTCAGTGTTGACTTAAAAAATAAAGTTTCCAAAAAGCCCATATCTGTCAGAGGCACATACTTGAAGCATTTGTCACCTAAGAAAGGCCTGAGATTTGTGCTGAAATAATCCAGTGGGAGGTAGGGGGGACCTAGACTGAAGTTGCTAAAGCTGAGGAATGGGGTACACCAGACTAGTCTATTTTTATGTTGGAAATCCTCCCTAGTGAGAAACTTTACCTTGTTTCAAGCAGGCTTCCAAAGACCTTTGACATGCTGGGTAAAGAACTTAGACCGTCCAGCTCCAGGGACTTGGGCTGGGACCCTTTGCCAAGACTCCCAGTGCAGGGCCACCAGGGCGAGCCCATCCACAGGAGGCCACACCCAGGGGCCCTCAGAAGGTCACCAGGCCCCAGTTGAGACCACCAGACAGTGGCACTCAGCAGTGTCTAGCCTAGACCTTTTTTGAGCTGCCTGCCCTAAATTCAGCTATCAACTTGGGTCGAGGCCAGGTCAGGAAATGAGGGAACCTCTCACTAAAATGCCTTTAGCAGACCCCCCAGAATACCTGTCCACTGCAGACACAGCTCCCCTTCAGGCCAGGGTCAGAGGGAGCTGTATGCTGCCAGCCCCTCCCCCTAGATATGTAACCCCCCCTAGACATTAATATCACAATTGCCTCGTGTTTCTCCTCTCTGCTAGAATTAGATTGGAGGAAAGTATGTGGCTTCGCCTAAAACCTAGCTGTGTGATTCTGATTCTTGATGGATGCTGTTCCAAGGGCACATTATAAAGACTTGCTTTTTACAAATGCAAGACATGGAAGATAAAAGGATGTATTGGGTCAGTCAGAAAGTTTGTTTAGTTTTTTTGGTAAGATTGCTCTAGTAGTACGTAGCTGTCTTTAACTTTATTTGAAACAATTTTGTTAGACTGTATGGCGACAACTGTCATATCAGCATGCATTTTTTAAAGATTTTTTTATTTTTAAACAGAAGGGAAGGGAGAGAGAAAGAGGAAGAGAAACATCAATGTGTGGTTGCCTGTCATGCAGCCTCTACTGGGGGACTGGCCTGCAATCCAGGCATGTGCCCTGACTGGGAATCAAACCAGTGCGACCCTTTGGTTCACAGGCACTCAATCCACTGAGCCACACCAGCCAGGGCTATCATCTTGCATTTTAAAAAAACTTAACAACACTGATGAATTTTTGTGCAGCCATTTTAATACTGAAGTTGGAAGAAGATATGTAACATTTTTAGCGCATTATGCTTTATTGTTTCAAGAAAAGTAAAAACGTAACTGAAATGCAAAAAACGATTTACACAGTGCAGGAAGAAGGTGCTGTGACTGATCAAACATGTCAAAAGTGGTTTGAGAAGTTTCTTGGTACTACTGACATTTTGGCCAAATAATCGTTTGCTGTGGGGCTGTCTTGTGCATTGGAAGATATTTGGGAGCACCCTTGGCTTCTAGTGTGTATACACTAGAAGCCAATAGTGGAAGATAGTCAACATACTCAATCCAAGTCAATAAAGTTATTGGTAAAAATGGAAAATGTGTCTTTTATTTTACGGAAAAAAAACTAAACAGATTTTTTGGCCAACCCAATATTAGTGTGGGGTGCCAGAAAAGGAGGAGACAGGAAATAAGGAATTATGGTACAAACACTCCCTAAAAATAGTATCAGGTGCTCTACAACGGAGAGCCCTGGGTCAGGGAGAGGGGGACATGGAGATGGGGGCATGGAGAGGAGGGATGGGTGTGTGCCTGGCAGAGGAGGATTCGGCACAAAGGCCTGGGGGCAGGGAGAGGGCCCCAGGGCAAGGAGAGGGGCACTGAACTGGGTGGTAAGCAAGCTCCAGCATGCTGAGTGCTGGACATTGCCATGACTGGTGTGTGTAAGGTCCAGGGTTCCCAGAGCAAAGCCCAGGCAATGAAGGAAAATGAGTGGGCACCATGGGAGGGGTGGGGGCTCTGAAGGACTGGTAGACGCAAGCCTATCCAGAGACAGTGCCAAAACTGGCGCTGACCCAGTGTTACCAGGCAACAGTTTAGACCCCCAGCTGCCAAGTGTTCTGATTTGTCAATGAAGCTGCACGTCTGTGCGATCTTCTGATTTTCATGTTGGCACTGTGGAAGACAGGACAATGGCCCCCCAAAGATGTCCACACCATCCTAGTTATGTGGCAAAGGAGAATTAAGGTAGCAGATGGAATTAAGGTTTCTAATCAGCTGACCTTAAAGTAGGGAGGGGATCCTGGATTATCCAGGGGCTCAAGGCAATCCCAAGGGTCTGAGAAGTGGGAGTCAGTGTCAGAGTGACGCAGTGGGAGAAGGATGGGATGAGCTGGCTTTGAAGATGGGAGGGGCCACAAATCGAGGAAGCTGGAGAGGCAAGGAAAAAGATCCTCCCCCAGAGCCTCCCAAAGAAGTGCAGCCCACTACAACACAATTTTAGCCCCTAAAGCCAGCGTTGAACTTCTAACCTGCACTGTTGTAAGCCATGCATTTGTGGTGATTGGGTACAGTAGCCACAGGAACCTAATACAGCAACGAATTTTAATATTTAAAAAGAAGCGCTATACAATCCAAACAAAACTGATCACACATCAGGCATGGATCACTTTTGCCCAGTCCACACTGAGATCTGAGGAGAACAGGTCCCCTCCTGGGGACCCAGCACCAAGCCTGTCACACACTCTCTGGCATGCATTCCAGGTTAACTACTAGGTCCTGTACCTTTACAAACTGGTCATAAAACTCTCCAGGGTTTTCTAGAAAACAAAAATGCTTAGCTCTAAGGAGTTCTATTCCCAAGAGACCTGTTAGCCACAGCATGAGCACACTGCCTAGACATCACCCTGGGGCCTGAGACTGGCTTGGAGTACAGGATGGAACAGAACCCTTTTCCACTCTGCCTTCTCCCGCAAACAACTAGAAGCGAGAGCTTTTTCAGGTTCCTGGGGGAGAGCCAGTGCCTCCCTCCCAGCTACCCACTGGGTACTCTCCCGCCCAGAGTGGCTCTTCAGCACCCACTGCAGTGAGAGCACTTTGATTTTTTTTTTAAACAACAGAGAAACACTTTCCAAATAAGCTTTTTTTAGTTCCCCATGTTCAGATCAGAGCAGAGCTGCTTGGATTAGAGGTGGAGTGGAGGACCTGCGCACTGGCCACTGAAAAACTGTGTGAAAACCACAGCCCAACCCAAATCTCACTAAGCTCTGCACCTGTCCTGCCTGGTCAGCCTGTGGCTCTGCCCCTGGTCCAACCCCTCCTCCTTGCTCAGCTCAAGCTCGATGCTTCATCCTGAGGCCCGGTCACAGCTCTGTTCCCTCAGCTGGCAGTCCTCCAAAGAGGAAGATGCTGTTCCCCAGAATTCTCACTCTTCCTTCCAGACTCGACTTACTCATCCTTAACTCTGACGCCTTCTCTGACACCCAGGCTCACTCTCAGAGCCAGACAGCACCCTCTAGATAGACCTCCCTCTCCAGGGACAGAGAGAGGACTTGTCCCCACATCAGAAGCCACTCTCTGCAGACCACAGCTGCCTGGGGGCAAGAACTTATCACCTGTGTATTCCCAGATTACAGCACATGATACTGTGTCCCCAGTAGACATTAAATAAAGGCTGGGTGAACTGGCCTATAAACTAATTTTTCTGTACTGCTCTAAGTTATTGCATTGTGGTGTTTATGAAATGTACCAGGTAAAACCTCACTTTTAATCTTTAATAAAGTGAATCTACCTAAATTAGGAACTCTATATTACATCTTAAAATAATTACCCTAAAGAAATGCAGTTTTAAATTTTACAAGTAGTGTTTGCTGCAGTCATTACAATGAGGCATATAGGAAGGAACCCGCCTGCAGGCTTGCACGCACGGATGAGAACTTGCTGTGCTCTGCTCAGGAGGAACTCCCGAACAGGGGGTCCTAGTCTCCTCTCTCGCCCTCACCTTGTGTGCAACCCTTGACTAATGCAGACTTTAGCCCAGGCCCCCATCTGCTTTCACTTCTGCTGCCGCTCCCCTCTTCCCCAGCCATCCAGTCACTCCGCAGTTCTCAGGGCCCCAGCACCTGGACATCATCACCACAAAGGCTTCTTGCTCTCTCTGCTTCCATTTTTTCCCAGCTTCTAACCCATGACACTCCTAGAGGCTCCCCTGAGCCCACTGGTTCAGCTTTTCAGCCCACAGGAGCCATCAGAATCATTGGGAGAACTCTGGAAACTGCTGTTGGCTCCCACATCCACGGTCTGGAACAGGGCTGTGACAGGCATTTTAACAAGCTCTCTGGGCCACGTGATCTGCAGATGCACCCAAGGGTGAAAACTGCGAGCTCAAAGGGCTCACACACACACCCCCAAACCAGCCCTGAGCTCCCCACAGACAGAACCGTGTGCTGGTCACCCCTCTCTCTGACACACACCCCTGTGCTGGCTCCAGAACTGCAGCCTGGCCAGACCCCTGCCCACAGAAATGGTGCCACTTTGCAAGGCCACTGCCAGAGGGCCCCTCCCCAAATGCTGAGCTCCCCTACACCAGGTCCCAAGACCTCTGCCACCCTGTGGTCTCTCAGCTCTCAGCAGACCCCCAGCAGGCAGCCCACACCAGGCACCCACCCCACCTGCCTGCTGGTACTGCCCAGGCCCACCCCATCTTGGCCTCCTGCTGTTCCCTCTGTCTGAAATGCTCTCCCATCTGCCTTCTGCTCCTGAAACTATTCCCTGTCCTTTGAAGTCCAGCTCAAACCCTATTCTCTCCCTGTTACCTTTGTCTTCTCAATTAGACTAAGTTCTTGGTGGCAAGAAACACAGCATTTCACTTATACCCATCACGAGTTCCCCATTTCCAGACGCTGACCCAAACGTTCTGCCCAACTGTCATAAGAATGTCTTTGATTCAATGTTCATAGTTCTATATCAACAGGGCTGCCTTCCATAAAGTAGCATAAAATATTTCTCTGATCCTGTTTCCCAAATTTTCGGACCCAAAGTATTAGTTCTTATACCCAGGACAACTCTGGGTATCAAACGGGCACTCGGGGAAGACTTGCTCTCAAACGGAAATATGCCTTTCTGGCCTGTCAGTACTCCTTTATCACAGTGACTGTGGTGGGGTGGGGTGCGGGGAGGAGGACGCAGACTGTGCATGGTAACTTCAGCTCTCATGCTTCATTCACCTCAGAGTCTTAACGAGTTTACGAAACAAAACATTTAAGTCCAAACCTCCAGGGCCTCCAAGGAGAGCAGGACAGGTATTGACACGTCACTCTTCACCATCCCTTGGCTTGGAAACTGATTTCCAAACCCTGAGAAAGTGCTCACACCCCAGCCTCTGTAGGAACTGTGAGACCAGAAAATGACCCAGTGACGAGAGTCATGGCTCACTGCCTGCTGAGGAAGGAGATGCTCTGCATTTTTATTCACATGCAACTGTTTAAGGCTATCAAGTGATTCTGTATGAATTTGATCACATTTGAACAATGGCACTACCAAAGGATTTTTAGTACTTAATTTCCATGAGTCATGTTTAAAGAACCAATGTGCACTGCTTCAGGATTACAGAGTAAAAGGAAATGGTACCTTTCCTTGAAGAGCAATTTGGGCAGTTATTTTCACACAGCTTTAAAAACACCAAAAACTATATAAGCCCACAAAGACTTCCTCCCAGCCAAACTGACTGGAGTCCTCCAGGTCCCTGCTCACTCATCCAGGCAGCTTGAGGTCTCAGAATTCTGTGTCCCTGGGTGGAAAGTTGAGGTGTTCACAGAAACAGCTTCACGAGCCTCCAAAATCAGACAACTATGGGAATGAATTCCAGGTGGATGCAGGTGAGTAGGCTCGACCTCTCTGTGCCTCAGCCTGCTCCACCTGTGAAAGGCTTCCTTCCCATGGTTGCTGTGAGGGTGCAGTGAGACAATGGAAGCACCTGGAATGACTAGAGAGTGAGGTAGTGGAAACAACGTGGTTCTGGATTTGACACAGGTGGCAGCAAACACAAGTGAGGCCCTTATTGACTGCAGCCCAACAGGCTGCTGACCCCTCCGGGCCTCAGTTTTTACACATGCAAAGAGCCATGCTTTCAGGCTTTTCAGGGTCATGGTGAAACTTAAATTAAACCCTGTACATAAACAAAGTTGCAGAGGGCCTGACACAGGAGACATTCTAAAACCATGCAGGGCTCACCCTCCCACACCTCTCAAATGTTTGGTTTTCATGGGCAATCACTACTGGAGGAAAAAATGTTTTCCTCCAAACTCTAAACACCAAAGAATATTATTAAATCACTCTGAACTGTGAGGGGGAAGGAGTGACGTCCAGTAGCACCAGTGGCCAGCCCCTATAGCCCCGTGGGAGTCTGTTCAATGCCCAGCACCACACCTTGCCCTTTCCCGGGTGCTTATCTAAAAGCCTTGACAGTGAATATCTTGCTGGATGTATGGGAATGAACTGGCTTTTAGCACAAGCCGAAATTCATTGCCTCTTCGAGGGCACTGATGCCTTACATTCCTTCATTAAGGAAAACATCCCGACTGACCCACAGAGTGACAATGCCCATGACCACAGTACAAATCACAACCACAGAAGAATAAAGTGAAGACAGCTCTTTGAGAAAACTAATTCCTGAGTGCCATACCACCAGCTTCTGAGCAATACTCGGGTGTATGTCACAGCAGAAAAGAACTGCTTTCCAGTTTCCCCTGCACAGCCAGCTGGTGCTGAGCCCTTACACACCTCATTCAGTCCTCTGTGCCAGGGTTCCTAAACTGGCCCCCAGACCAGCAGTATCAGCAACACTGGGAAACTGGCTGAAAATGCACACTCTCAGGCCTCACCCCAGACCCACTGAATCAGAAACCCTGGGTGTGGAGCCCGGCAACGTGCCTAACAGGTGCCCTGGGTGACTCTGATGTGCACTGGAGTCTAAGAAACACCACTACCTGGCTGCCAAGGGGTTATTATTAGCCCCACTTTAGAGATAAGGTAACTGAAGCTCAGTGGCTAAAATGCCCAAAGCCCCACAGCCAGGAGGCCAATATGTACCTAATCAGATTCTAAAGCTATTTGTCGCATGGCCTTTATAGCCAACATGTCTGCACCCTTTGGTGCTCTCAGCTACCGAGCCCCCACGATGCAATGAGGACATTACCTTAAGAGGGGTGGGAGTAATAGGAAGGATGAATCCTGTACTTAGAACTGATTAATTATAGATGCTGTTAAATCACATCATGTATCATCCCTAGATGGTCAGCCATCCCTCAGGATGAGCCTGCTTCTCCCTGCTCCACTTATCAGTGGGGTTGCCATGAAGAGGAAACAGGTAGTCCCTTCATTTGAAGCCCTGTGTGCACCCAACTCCTAGCAATGCTTCAAACAGGAGGAGAACTGAATGACCCACTCTGTCTCCAGAGGGCTTGAAAGTACAGCCTGGACACAGCCTGGACACTGCCAGGACCAGGACCAGCAGGGAGACTCTCTGTGCCCAGGTACAGTGCGGGGTCCAGCACCTGGGCATGCTGAGAATGAGTCACCAGAAAACACCTAACAGGCACAGGCAGAGAGCAGTTTAACAATGTGGTGGGTCTGGTTCAAAGGAAGTAAGTCTTTTTTCTTTCTTTCATTTTCTAATTAAACCCTAAATCTACCATCCATCAGTTCAGGCTGTCCATTAAATTCTTGACATGGAGTGTTTTCACAGACCATAAGATTAGAAGAAATCTCCTAATTCACAGTTCCCAGCCTTCTAAATAGAGTTGGTGGTGATTTTCAGATCACAAGCTTATATTATAATTTAAATAAGTACCCATCACACTGGGGGACTTTCTACAGGAGCTGGAGGAACAGGAGGCACCTGGGTTTGGGAGTCACAGACTCCTAGCTGCGCCAGTGCCTCAGAAGTGACCTGGGCTCCTGGAGCACTCGGAAGGCCACAGCAGAAACAGATGGCCCCTGGCGAAACGGCAGCACACGGTGAACCGCGTGTGTGTATGTGTGGGGGCACTCAGTCTCCATGTGCACACCTCTGACTACAGACACGAGCATTCCTTCAGTTGTGACCACTGTACTCTGGGCAAGGGCAGAAACAGTTCACACTCCATCATTTGTAAAGTTGCCTGCTATCTGCTTTTGTTATTTGTGCTACACTCATTTTATTTGTATATAAATGTTTTAGGCAACCTACGAACAAATGTAGAACATGCAGTAAAATGAGTTGCTTGACCTCATTACCTCAAGTATATCAAGCACAGGAGTAAAATAGAAAGACCCATGTATTTTTTAGGGTTTTTTTGTTGTTGTTGTTTTTATGATTTTTTTTTTGATACTTGCCTAACATGCATATGCTATAAAAATAGTTAGCAGGGAGCCCTGACTGGTGTGGCTCAGTGCATTGGGCGTTGTTCCACAAGGTGAAAGATCACCAGTTTGATTTCTGGTCAGGGCACATGCCTGGGTTGCAGGTCCGGTCCCTGGTCGGGCGTGTACAAGAGGCAGCCAATCGGTGTTTCTCTCTCACATCAATGTTTCTCTTTCTCCCTCTCTAAAAATAAATAAATAAAATATTTTGTAAAAAGTTAGCAGGGAAATAACTGAGATGGCTAGCTTTGTTTAATGTCTTTTGAAATTTTCATGAGCAATCTAAGCATAATGGTTAATACATGTGTAAGTTCATGTAAGTGGAATAAAAGTTTCATGAAAGAACTTTTCAATGACTTCTCTACAGCTTTTCTTGTAAATTAGTCTTTTGGTCCTGAAACTTCTCTAAAGGAAGTTGTACATCTTTGGAAATTTATCCCTTATTCCCCCTTGACAGCCAATGGGCTTTTACCAAGTTTAAATACAAAGTTTATCATAACAAAATAACTACTAATATAACAACTATTGCTTACAACCACATCCCATACTCCTTCACCCTCCCCCAAAGAAAGGTGTTGGGATGCTTTTTGTTCTTTTGCTTTTGAGAAGTAGGGGGATTGATCAGAAAAAAGTAAGGTGCTCCATTTAAAATTTAGAATATGGCATTTGCTAACTTCGGAAGCCACAGTGTTCTTGGCCCATCATGACATGGAATAGTGTTTGTTAACTGTTTTGTGCTTCCAAATAATTTTTGCTTTTAAGAATTTCTTGATACTCTTACAGCCTGTCTTCAGCTTTGAGCCTTTATTCTATTTGTCAGGTGTACAAGATTACCTTTTTTAGCCTTCTGCCTTGTCACCAACCATTGCTACTTGGTGGCCACGCACTTGGAAAAAAAGGCCACATAATCTTTCCGGCTCCACTCAGTGTCTGAGGATACCCTGCTTCCTTTGCTTGCATCCCTCGAACTACCTCCCTCATCCTATTTCCTCCAGCAAATCTCTCCTTAGCTGAGGAGACTGTGTTGTCTCCCTGTAAACGCTACCTATCCTGAGCAGTGTGTCTTTAAATTCTTCCTCTTCCTCTCTTCTTTAAGTAATGGAGCTAAGTTGTATGAAAAGCTCACCCTACAGACTACTTTTTCAGTACCGTGCAAAAGCACAGAACAGAAGAGGTGTATTTTTTTCTTTTAGAATGGAAGCTTCTCCAGAGGAGAGACAATGGTTTTTTATATGTCCTGTTGTGCCTAGTACACCATAAATGCTCAATAAATACTGATGATGGGGAGAAAGTTACCTAACCTCTCCTCTGGACCTCAGGTTTTCCATTCACAAATGGGTGGTAATCCTATGTTATATGTAAGGACAAAATACAATTTTATATGAAGGGGGGAAAAAAGGCTGCTGTAACAGCTTTTCATTTCAAGGCATCAAAAATTTGACTGCCTGACTAAAAAACAGGTATGGTCAAACAAGCCCATAGATGGATGCCACTGAATACACTCACAAAACCACATGCAAGTTTATTTCATGTTTTTGTTTTCTAAGTTTCTATTTTTAGACAGCTTGAACAAGCTAATTAAGAGGAAAGAAAATTCCACTAACTTATCAGCAAGGTTGTCAATTTTCAAAAACTCAAAAGATGGTTGTAAACAGTCATTTCAACAATGTGATTTCTCCCCTCACCATCTTTTTTTTTTTAGAACTTCAATTTTTTAATAGTCACACTGTATTTCTAACTTTAACATTTATTCTTACTAGTTTGGTATTACTTTTTGTTTTTAAAGATTTTATTTATATATTTTTAGAGAGGGAAGGGAGGGAGAAAGAGAGAGAGAGAAACATCAATGTGCGGTTGCTGGGGGTCATGGCCTGCAACCCAGGCATGTACCCTGACTGGGAATCGAACCTGTGACACTTTGGTTCACAGCCCATGCTCAATCCACTGAGCTACGCCAGCCAGGGCTTCGCCATCTTTTTTAAAAAAATAGATATTATTTGAGGTAGGAGATACAAATTTATTTTCCTTTTTTATGTATTTATTTATTTATTTATTTATTAGAGAGAGAGGAAAGAGGGAGAGAGGGTGAGAAGCATCGATCGGTTGCCTCTTGCCCATGGTCTGACGGGGGACTGAACCCACAACCCAGGCATTTGCCCAACCAGGAATCAAACCTATGACCTTTTGGTTCACAGGCCTGACATTCAACCAAGCAAGCCACATTGGCCAAGACTCACCCTTAATCTTAATTACATCATTTCACAGTCTCTTATCAGTCTATTATCAGTAGGGCTTTAAGCAAGTCTCTTCATTCCTACGAAGCTGGGTTTTTCAAATAAGGTAATAGGTATACTATTTTGGAATCCAGCAGATCTGTTCAAATCACAGCTCCATCACTTACTGGGTCAGTGACCTTGAGCACATGACCTAAGCTCCTGAGTCTCAGTTTCCTCATCTGCAGCCTGGGGATAATACCCACCTGGTTGATACAAGACTGCTGGACAAAGAGCAGTGGTTTTTTGCAAGAACAAGACAGAAGAGTGGAGCCCGTAGTAAGAACAATGAAATGTTGTTCCCTTGCCCCCAGGACCACTTATTCACAACCCAAATCTGCACTGAGCACCTACCATGCGTGGATCAGAGACAGAGCTGTGTGCTGGAGAAACAAAGAAAGGCGGGACAGTCACTGATCTCAAAAATACCAGTGTCACAAGAGCCCTGGAAACCCAGACAACATGATAAGTGTTCCAACAGACTGTCTGGGGTAGTGAGGGCTCAGAGAGAAGTTAGCAGGGCCCAAACGCTGATGCAGCTGGCTGGCAAAGGCTTGGCGAAAGTTTGTTTAAACTGAAGATAGCAGTTGAAAGTCCATCAGAAAACTGGGAGTAGGACTAGATAATTCTTCACAGACTCACTAACCTCAAATTCCCCAAATCCAAGTCCTTTGACTTTTCCAAGGCTCAGAGTCACCAGGTACTCATGCCATAAAATAACAACTGCCATGGTTACCCATGCCCCACCAACCCAACAGGAATGTTCAGGGCACAATGAGAACAAATACCAAAAAGCTTTGAAAACTTTAATGTGCTTCCCAAGAGTATAACTATGACAATCCCATCCATGAAAATCTCTTAGTGCTTTAGTCCACGAAGAACTGAAAGGTCCCACTCCTCCTGATGAAATGGAGAAGAAGAAAAGAGGGAGTAAAGGAGGAAGAACAACAGCGGAAGCTGCCACCACCTACCCTTTAAGTTCAGGGAAAGCCAAGCCATAAAACAAAGGAGAGCGCCAAACACTTTTCATCTACTTTTGCAGGACTCATCAGAATCCTGACTCTCAGGAAGTTCATACGTTATTACAATATGGAAGACATAAAGAGGCAAGTGTATTTCTACAGAGAATGTCTACAAAGGATAGGTCATTTTTCAAGGCTGCATACACTATCCTAGCGAGGTAGGTACCATGACTTGGAAGTTTTACCTTTTTTCACACCTCACACAGGTGCTTGGCACAACACACCTTGCTGGGAGAGAGTTCTCCACAGAATTCCCTTACCTGCCAAGCTCAGGGTTCAGGGAGGCAAAAAGCCTGTGTAAGTCCAGAAGAGATCAGTACATCCCACAGGACAGTCCAGACTCACTCCTGGTGCAGGGGCTAGAGGGATGCAGTCCTGAGTCATGCCTTAACAATCATTTGCACTTTACCAAACTCTTTAACAGCCAGTATCTCATTCAATGCTTCTAAAAGAATAGCCCAGTGAGACTGGTAAGGATAACTAACTCAATATTAAAACTAAAGAAACAAATAAACTTTTAAAATGTACAAATAAAAATACAGATAAATGAAAGGTGAGAAGATGTGGTTTCTCCAACACAATCACTTATTCCCAACACAAACACTGGAACAAGTACTATTCAGAAATAAACTGCAGTCCCTTTGAATGTTTAAATACAGAGGAAAACTCAATTATCAGTGCAAACGCAATCACTGCTGTGCAGGATTCAGTACATGGTTTTTGTCAGCACCTGTCATCTGGTATCTAGAGCTACAAAATACACAAATAATTGGAGGGTAGGAGGGAGACAGAAGGGCACAGATATTAAAATTCACTCTTCAAAATCATTTTAACTTTCTATTCCAAGCCCTTCTTTACAGGGCATATTCTAGAAATGGAAATTAAGAACTTAATTCTCATTTTCTCCTGACCATGTTCTTGTGTGAATGGTAAAAATAAAAGAGGGAGATAATCCTGAACATCTCTCTCTTAAAAACAAACAAACAAAAACCTAAAATGCCATGGAGAGAGCCCTGGAAGGGGGAGCTTGTAGATCTGGCACTGTTACAGAATCGCTGTGTGACCTTGAGCAAATCACTGCATCTCTGGGTCTCAGTTTTCCCCATCTCAACCCCAAAGGTGGCTAAGCCTCCATCCTGTCTTCAAGCACAGACCAGATGCATTCCCAGGGCAGCAAAACTGTGAAGGGGCCCCACACTGAGCCCCTGGGCTGAGGAATGGCCTTTCACAGACCCCTGTTGGGGTTTCTGGAGAGAAAATAGCCCCCTCTGCAAAGCCACTTGGCCAACTCCAGGGCGCAAACAAAAACCTGTTGGCAAGGACTCCTCTAGGAAGGACCAGCCTCTCCCGACGCGCTCGGCTCCCGGGGAGCCGCCCCACTGGGAAAGAAAGGAAGGGTCTCTTTCTACGCAAGCTGACTGAAGAGTTGGGCCCCCACGCACCCATTCACCCACACGCAGTGGCCCAGCAGGACTGCCGGGAGGGGTCTCTACCATCCCACGCGGAACAAAGGCAGCTGGAGCCCGGCTCTGCCGCCCCCGTCCCCGCTGTGCTGTGGGGGTGGGAAGGGGAGGGAGCCTGGTCCCTAGGGAGGGGAAGGGAGCCCCGCTCCAGCCCGAAGGAGAGCGGGGTCGGGCTGGGATCCTGAACACAGAGGACCCCTCCCCCAATTCCTAGAGGTATGGAGTCCGGGCTCTACACGGGGGCGAGAGGGAGAGCAGACTCGGCTCCGGAGAACCGGGGCACCCAAGCCGGGAGGGGCGGAAAGTGATCTAGGGAGAACGGGCGGGGTTGTTCCGAGCTGAGAGGTAGAGGGTGAGGACCAGGAGGGGCTCCCGGAGCTGGGGCAGGATCAGGGGAGCGCCAGACTCGCCGGATAGAAAATGAAAAGCTCTCAGATAGGAAATGTGTGCAAGTGAGCGTGTGTATGTGTGTGTGTGTATGTGTGTGTTTCGGGGGCAAGAGGGAGGTCCTTGCAGCGGAGAGAGGGATCCAGATTGGGAGGGGGCCATGCTCGAGCCTGTGGGGCGAGGTCTGGTTCCATAGATGGGGGTCCCGCCAGAGGCGCAGACCCAGCTTGGGCTGCAGGGATGCATGCTTGGGGGGCCGATTCCCGGGGAGCCTGTGTTCTGGGGGCGTCGGCTCCTGGGGGCGAGGGAGGGTCCCCGAACCCGGCTCACCTCCGCTCCTTCAGGCCGGCCCAGGTGCGCGGCTACAGCCGTCAGTAGCGCTGGGGAGGCGGGAGCGACCGGAGCCCTGGGAGCCACAGCCGCCGGCGCCGCCACCACGGCGTCCAGCTCCGTTTGACACCCACACACCAGCCAACATGGCGGCCGGGAGGGGGCGCGCCGGCTGCGTGCGCGCGCCCGCTGGCCCCGCCCCCCGTGCAGCTCAGGCCCCGCCCGCGCTTACCGCCTAGTCCAGTAGCACCGCCCACGCCCCAGTCCGCTGCAGCCTCCACCCAACCTTCCCACCACCACACAGCTGGAACCTACTGCGAAATCCCCTATACAACCTCTTAGCCCCGACACATGCGTCCCGACTATCCCAAATGCCACACATACCTGGCAAATTCATACCCCAAAACCATGCACTCCGCAGCTTCACTCAGGTCCACCGAATATCCCCTTCCACCCTATACACATCCCGCAACTCCTCGCCACCCTTCCTCACTCACACAGCCGCATCCTAAGCTAAAACTCCCGTTCTCGCGCCTTGCAATACGCATTCGTAACTATTGCTGGAATAGAGGCTTCTTGGCAGGAGACACCTGGGAGCGGTGAGGGGGCTGCTTGGGGCGCTGGCCACGCTTGGTTTCTTGAGCTGGATGCCAGGGTCAAAAGTGTTCACTTTGTGAAAATTAACTGATGTACACTTTAGATGTGTGCACTTTAATGTACGTGTGTTATACTTTAATGAAACACGCTCAAAATTATTCTGAGAAGGGATGCATAGGCTTTACTAGGTTACCAAAGGTGTAGTGACACTACAAAGGTGGGGCCTCCTGGCCCTGAGGTGCATAGCCCCGACAGGAGCGGTTACTAGATACCCCTGGTGCAGCCTTGGCCTTTCACACGGCCTCACAGTCTCAAGGTAGCAACAGGAATTGCCTCTTCCTTTAGATTCAACCAGCACCCACAAGGCACCTATTATGTGCCCTACGTGATGCTTGGCACTGAAGGAGACAAATACAAAGCCAGGAAAAGGCAGACCCTGGAGAGTTTCTCAGGACCTCACCTCTGCCAAACCTGCTCCAGCAGGGGTAGGCACTTCAGAGACTCCTACCAGCAGATCTGGGGAATGGATCAGGGCTTGGCAGACAGCACCATCCATGTTGCCCAGGTGACATCAACATTATGCCAAACTCTGGTTTCAGGGAAGCTGTGTCCAGAACTTTCACTCTGCCCTCACTCACTAAGGGATCTTAGGCAAGTCTCTGTACTTCTCTGAGCCTCAAATTCCTCCTCCCTATGGAGGAGCCAGATGGACCAAGGCGTCCCTTCTGTTCTCACAAGCTGAGATCTAGACTAGACTTCCCTTCTCTGGCAAAGATATAAGCAGGAGAAGACCGGGGAGGAAAGGAAAGGGGGCGGGGGAGAGAAAGAGAAAGAAACTAACACATTTGCAATCCTACACAGCCATTTTCTCTTTGAAAAGTCCCACACTGGTTCTAGATGCTAGAAACTCCTCCAACAGTTTGCTCCTGCTCTTGATGGGCTCCCTGACCCTCCCACTGCTCAGTGTCCCTTCTCCTCTAGGAGAGTGAACTAAGTTTTATGTTGCCTGCTTTGCAGCAGGAACCCAAGCTCCCCATCCTGGAGAAGACACTCAGCCAGTCCAACACTCCTTGTAAACCACAGCTGTTTGCTGGGCCTTCCTAGCCCTTCTGGAAGAGAAGAACTTTACATGAAATCATGGCCCCTAGCCTCAGGAAGTTTTCAGCTTCAGGCGAATTATGCCAACACATACTGGGTGCCCAGTTCAGGCTTGAGTGCCTTACATAGATGAGCTAAACCAGCACTGCCTGACCACCTCCCATGTGCAGTGATGGGATGTTCGCTAGTGATGCCACCCACATGTGGGCACTGAAATGAGGCTGGTGTGACCAAGGATCTGAATTTTTAAGACCTTATTAACTTTAATTAATAAATTTAAGTAGCTGGATGCTGCCACGCACCGAACAGTGCTGGCCTAGAAGGTTTAGAAGGTGAGCATTCTTTTTCTTTTTAGACTTTATTTATGCATTCTTAGAGAGATGGGAAAGGAGGGAGAAAAAGAGGGAGACAAACATTGATGTGAGAGAGAAACATTGATCTGTTGCCTCTTGTATACCCCACCAGGGACCAGACAGAAACCCAAGCATGTGCCCTGATGGGGAATGGAACTGGCAACGCCTAGCCCAACTGATCCACACTGGCCAGGGCAAGGTGAGCATTCTTATTGCTCACATTTTATAGACTAAGAAATTGAGGCTTGGGTAGATGCCAAGTCTTGGTCAGTGAGGCTGGTTTTCCTATATGCAAAACCCATTCCTTTCCCCACTTAGCTAGCAAGTCGTTGTAGTCACAGAGATAAGATGCAAGCTTTGGACAGAGAGCTGGATGCAGGTAAAGCGATGATAAGTTAACTACAGCCCAGGAAGCGAGTTGGAGGGCATGAGATTGAGCCAGGCTGGAGCATGCGAGACAGTTTCCAGAAGCTGAAAGATCACCACATATGTGCACAATCAAAGAGAACATTTCTTCATTCCTCGAAATCATTTCTCCTTCCTGTACCCGCTTTGAAACATATTGCCCTCTCACTTCCCTTTCTTAATGCAGCCTCCTGAGGAGCCTCAAGGTCAGCAGCTCTATTCTCATTTTACCAACGGAAAGTCAGAGGCAGCATACTGTAACGCTGGGATTCAAACCCAGGTTCTGCAAAGTCCACAGCGTGTAAGCAGTCTTGCAGAGGTGGGTGCCAGATAAGCCAGACTGTCCAAGCTCAGGACACAGAGCTAGAGCAGACACTCATCTGCCCTTCCTAGGACTTGGAGGTTGGTTCCAGATGCATAATGAAGCAGAGTGATTGGGGCTGGCTTGAGTGTTGTGTTTCAGATGCAGAAGGAGATGGCTCTATAGGTCAGGGGTATCTCCAGAGTTAGGGAAGGAGGCTTCAGGGGGGAAAGAACTGTGGGCAGGGAAAGAAGATGTGCTGAGTGAAAAGCATCACTGAGTAAGGGTGCAGAAGGAGGTCCCAGGGGTGAGCCCTAGATTCAAAACCATATCTGGCAGAAAGACCCCTGTGCTGGAAATCCAAAAACACCTAAGTTCTTGTCCACTGATTTGTTGCTTGACCGTGGTCACACCACTGCTCCTTCCAGGCCTCAGTTTCTCCATCTTGGAAATGGGATAATAATCCCTCCCACCTTATAGGATTGCACTACAGTTCAGAATGAAAAAGTAGAGGAGGAAATATTTTGGAAACTGTAAAGCCCTAGATAGGTGTTAGCGGTGATTCCTATTTAGATACAGAGAAGAAGCTGTTCTGGCCCCTGCAGGTCCTGGAAGTCTAAAAGGTCAGGGAGGTCATGAACATGAGCAGGAACTGAGGCTCTGAAATTACAAGGGGAATCTTAAGAGGAAGGGCTGTGAGAGCTCAAGAAGGAAGTTCCCTTCTAGTTTATGGAGAGGGAGTGATCAGGGCAAACTTTCTGGAAGTGGAGGCGCCGGATCTAGGAAATAGTAGTAACATTAACAGTAACAGCTAAGTAGTGAGCGATGTGCAAATGCTTTGCATAGGTTATCTCATTTCTTTTTCATCACAACTCTGAATTTGAGACCATCACTGTCCTTAACTCACAGATGAGGTTCAGAGAGATCCAACTATTTGCCCATGATCACAAAGCTAGAAACTGGCAATGCTAGAAAACCCAGTCCTGTCAGATTTCAAAACCAGACTCTTAGGAAGAATTTGAATAGGCAGAGGGGAGAGATTCCCCCTCCACTCCAGCCCCAGAGATTGGTGTATAACCAAGGCTAAGCCAATCAGAACATCTCTCCCTAGTCATAGTGATTGGCTCAGGAATGGTCATATGACTCAAGATGGGCCAGTGAACCCCAAAACCAGGACTTCTGTAGAAACCATTGAAAAAATGACACTTCTCTTTCCATCAGGTTACTGAGCTGGTGTAATTTAAGCCTAGAGCAGCTCCACACTGATAGAGTTGGGCTGAGAATGAAGCCAACACAATGAGGGGCAGAGATGAGAGAAAAGACAGATTTCTGCTGCCATTGAGCACTTTGAACCAGCCATGCCTGAAGCTTTCATCCTGGACTTTTTAACACACAAGCCAATACATCAGTTGGAACTATTTTGATAGAAAACACAATTTAAACTGGCTGAAATGATAATTGGAATCAATTGGCTCTTTTAACTAAAATAAAATCTTCCGAGCTGGGACTTCAGGTGCAATGTGGCCAAGGCCCTGGCTCCACATTGTTGATACGTGCTTCCTGGGCATGCTACTGCTTTCCTCAGCTGGTGTCTTGACCAGCTTTAAGTTGGCTGCAGCAGATTCTTGCTTTACATCAGTAGCCACACCACCCAGAAGCAGTGTCTCTGTGTCCCAACCAGCAAACTAATCCCTGAGGTTTGCTCTGACTGGAAGAACTTAGATCTCCTGCTCATCCTGGAGCCAGCCGCAAGGAGTCTGATGTCGAATAAAGGTGATCGGCACAGGCCAGTCAGGCCCTGCCCAGGAGTCAGGGGCAGAGGTACAGGAGGCAGAGCAGACCGGGGAGGTGCGCAGCAATGCCCGCCATTCTGATGGACTCCCTTTTCTTCTTCCACCAGTTTCTTCTGTACCCAGATCCTGACAGTAACGATCAACCCCATTTCCAAAGAGTTTTCATTTAATTTTTTGACAACTCCAGTCTTTATACTTATCATATTTACTAAATCAATCAATAAACTGTTCATTCTGCTTGGGATTTATGTAATGCTTTTCATCCAAAGCTCTCATTGCATCTCAAGGACAAGTTTCCATAACCTGCATCAGCTTTCCTTGCTAAGGTGGTATGTGTAACTCTAAAAACACAGCATCCACTTACTGTATTTTGCCATGTATAGTGCACACTTTTTGCCCAAATTTTTGAGGGGAAAATAAGGATGTGCATTTACATGGGTAGTACCTGAAATGCCTTATATCTGTCCTTGTGTTTTGTAGTTATTTGTTACATAAAATTTCTTGTATCAAAAATGTTCAAAAAATTCTAAAATTCCTTTATAATACAAAAAACAAGTATCTAAATATAAATAAGTAAATGAATTAAAAAATTAAAACAAAAGATTTTTTTCCTGAAAGTTTGGGCCAAAAACGTGGGTGCCCATTATATACAGCAAAATATGGTAATATACAGTTTCTACTCACAACATTTCTGTTTCTTATTGACCATGCATCTTTAGGCTTTTCCCCCTCTAGCAGTGAAGATTCCAAGCAAGAAAAGCCACTCTTTGAAATATTTTCTTGGGTCCACAAGGACTAAACATCTCACACGCATTACTTCAGGGAATAGTCACCCGCACCCTGTACGACAGGTGCTCTTGCTGTCACCATTTTACAGACAAGCGAAGCGAGGTGCAGAGAGTACAGGAGTTGGAGGCCCGCTGCTGAGTGGCAGGGCAGAGCTTTCCGTGGGAGCAGGGAGTGGTACCATCTCCGGGCCCCTTCTCAGAAATGTGCACACTCCTCTTCTGTCAGAGACTTGCTTCCTCAAAAAATTTACAGACAAGTTGGACACACACCACCTTCATCAAGATTTCAGCTCAGGTCAAGAGTTGAAATATAACCACTCAAAATGATAACAGAGAAGTCTGCCCAGAAGAGCAGCATTTGCGCTGGGTCTTGAGGGATGGCTAATTATTAGCTATACAGAGAGTGGGGGAGAGCAACCAGGGAGGGGGACAGGCTGAGCCAAGACAAAGAGGTGGGAAACCACAGACCAGTGGTGCAGCTCAGCCGGACTGCAGGATGCCTGGGAGAGAAGGGTGACTCAGGAGAAAATAGCTGGAAGGTGCTGTGGACACGTATATTTATGCTTGCTCTGCCGCTGTAGAGATCAGCCCCTCTCTGGACTCTTGGCAGTCCAGAGTTTGGGTATACCCCTGGCTGGCCAGTGAGAATGCATATCTTGATGGCAATTGTGATGGGTTCAGGGGTAGCATGTGACTGAAGCCAAACCAATAAGAGCTTTACCCAGGATTTTAGATAAAAGCAGCAGTCAAGAGGCCCTCTCTGTGTATGAGATTGTAGGTGCCAAGGGTCACGGAGGCTTGGAGCTGGGTGGAGCCCTCTTTGTCACCCCACAGATACACTTCACACCCCCAGTTCAGATGGGCCCAGAGGAAAAGGCAACCAGAGATGTTGGGGCAGGCTGGCCTCAGCCTACCTTTTTGGAAGGACACTATTGCTTCTAGCAGAGCTCTCTTTTGAAAGAAACCTCAATGTCTTTATTTCCTTTTCCTCTTCTTTCTTTCATTTATTTATACTCCTTCTTTCTTTCACTTTCTTTCCATATCTTTTTTCTCTTTGTTTCTGTCTCTATTTTTATTTAATAAATATATTGTAAAATAATCCTAAAAAATACACACACACATTTTACAAGTACCTCACCAGTGCTCTTCAAAACCGCCAAGGTCATGAAACACAAGAGACCTTAAGAAACTGCCACCAATGAGAGAAGACTAAGACAATTCAATAGTGTGGTGTCCTGGATGGGGTCTTATTACGGAAAAGGGAGATTAGTAGAAAAACTGGTGAAATCTGAATAATTTCTATGGCTTAGTTAGTAGTATTGTAGCAATGGTAGTTCCTTTGTTTTAACAAAGAGACAATGGTAATGTACAGCAATTAGGGTATGGGGTGGAGGAAAATTCTCTGCTATGTTTGAAACGTTTCTATAACTCTGAATCACTCCAAAGTAAAAGTGTTTAAAAAAAAATACATGCACAGCCCTGGCTAATGTGGCTCAGTTGGTTGGAATGTTGTCCCATAAACTGAAAACTCACAGGTTCAAATCCCAGTCAGGGCACATGCCTGGGTTGCGGGTTTGGTCCCTGGCTGGGGTGGGTACAAGTGGCAACCAACCAATGTTTCTCTTTCACATCAATGTTTCTCTCCCTCTCTTCCTCCCTTCCTTCTCTCTAAACTCGATAAGCATGTCCTCAAGTGATGCTAAAAACAAAATATACACACAGAAAAAGTTCAAACAGTATATCAGAACATACAGTGAAAAATACCTATCCCTCCTGCTGTCCCTGCAGACCTGCAGTCCCCCTCCCTAGAGACAACCACTGTTTCAGTGTAACAGGTATTCTGTGCGTACTTGCAGCTTTATATACATCCATCCCCACCCTGTTCTAACCAAATGGTAATAACCTCTTTTCACTTAATAATGTATTTCTTGGAGATTCTTCCACTTCAACATAAAGATAACTGCCTTATTTGTAATGGCTTAGTGTATTTATCCAGTCCCCAGTGAATGGCAGACATTATCCCCTGCGTTCTGCTAGCGTGTCCTTGATCACATGTCTTTGCACGCCTGTGTAAATTTATCTGCAGCTTCCTGTTAGAGGTTCTCACAGAGCAATTGCAGAGTTTTGTCTATCAGTTACTCCAAGGCCAGGTATCCCCAACCTATATTGGGTTCTCAGATTCAAAGATAGGATTTGAAGTTTACTTCAGCAAAATTACTTATTGTTCAGTCAGGCCCCACCTGCCAGTTGCAGGTGAGCTCTCTGAGGGTTTGGATGCCATCAGTCACATTCTATCCACCGGGAGGGGTCTTCCATTGGACTAACTGCTCAGCATCTGACCTCCCTTTGTGGACCACCCCACAGCAGTTTTGTCCTCAGAAGCTTGCTATCAATTCTTGCTGCTGAAATCCTGGATCTGCCTTGCAAGGTGGTGGCTTTCTCAAGCCTTGCCTTTGATTCTCTGAGTTACTCCATTTCTTTCCATTAAACTCAAATTTCCTTCTATTTTTTTCTTTATTTAACTAGAATCCATTTCTGTTGCTCTTAACCAAAGAACCCTGCCTGACACCGTCTCCATCCCTGTTTTAAATCATGCAATAATGAATGAACAGTTGTCCCTACCCTGTGCTTCCATTCATAAGGGGACGTACCAAGGCTTTTAGCTGTGCAATGCACTCCCCATTCTGAGCACTTCTCTATTATGCCTTGATATTGATTCAGCTCTGAATACATATCTGTTAAAGTCATTCTTAAATCTTAATTTTACTCATCCAGTGCCCTCCCAACCATATTATATGCATAATAGTAAACCACTTTCTATTTCTCTTCCATAAATATTGCTGTCTTTAATACCAAGAGAAGAAAGAGAAGATGTGTCACAATGCGGGATCCCTGCTCTGTGCCTGATGACTCCTGGCCTGCATCACACTCTTTGGTTATCTTGGGCAAAAGTCCCAATCAAGGCTGAGATGACAGTCAACTTTCAAGGTGTGTGGTCCTCTCTCCAATGCCAAGAGCATAAAATTGGGAGTCAGAAAGCCAGGGTTCAAGCCCCAGCTCCTCCAATCATGAAGCGGTTTCACCTTTTTGAGGACCTAAGTTTTCAAGTAGTCTTGTATGTTTCTTAACCCAAATATTGTGGCCATCACTCAGTCTCTGCCACTGTCATATGAGGACAGTGCAGGTGGGGGGAGGGTGGGGTGCCTGCTGCCCTTGTAGCTCTGCTCCTCCCTTTCCCTCTGTCTCCAGTCCTCATCCCCCCTCTTCCCCAGAAGAAAAAACAGAGAGAGTGGTGGACTAAGGAGAGAGCCTGAAGCCTAAAGGACTCCAGAGCAAACTGAGGGCGCTACAAAGATGGTACACAAGCCAGTGTGAGAGGACTATGCGCAATACCCCAGAGACTTGGAATGATGAAAACCAGCGTGCAAGGTAGGACTTGGCAGCTCTGTGACCTAAAGCACATCACTCTGGCTTTCTGAGCCTCAGTTTACTCAACTATAAACTGGACAGGGTGGTGATAACTGCTGTCTTGTCCACTTTAGACGATGGTGGGGAGGCCCAAGATATGAATGTGTTGTGCAGCAAGGATGTACACAGGCCTGGGAGGGGCCACACAGAGCTGTGGCGAGCTCGGAAGCCCAAACCCCTGGCCGTTCCCAGGGAATCGGGGTGCTCCTGCCCCCGCTGTCGTGCTCCGGAGGCTGGCCCTGCCCAAAGTGTTGTCACACAACACACCCCACAGACGAAAAAGTTGAAGGCCCAAGACAGAGACTGTCCACGTTTCTCATCTCATGGCACACACAAACCAATTACTAAAATTCTGGAGTGCAGCAAACTGCTGATCTGACCAAAATAGGTGTAATTTTGTGGTGTTGGCTGTTGTCATTCTTTTCTTTGACAATCTAAGGGAAAAGAGGTCAGTGGCCCCACCTACATAGTCAGGTATCACATGATTTAAAAATTCTTGCAGTGCACTGCTGAGCCACAGTATACCCGGTGAAATCGCTGCCCTAAGAAGAATCCAGGGCTCTTTGGAAGCGGGACAGAATTAGGACATTCTGATATATTGGGAAAATTGCTTGAATTCTACAGTCTTTCCATTTGGATACTCTCCCCTTTGTGAAGACACACTCATAATCTGGTCCCTTACAGGGACTTTACCGGTGGTTAAAAATAGCTTCTGAGGACAAGGGGGCCTGGGTTTGAATTCTGACCTGGTCACTTCTCAGCTGGAGGACCTCAGTCAAGTCACTGCTCCTCTCTTTGCCTCAAGCATCTTTACCTGCACCCTGATACTGAGATGGCACTGAGATGGTGAGAGGGAAGTATGTGTTCCAGGCCCCAGTGCAGAGTAGACACTCATAACGCAGTGTCGCTGGGAGAATCCAAGAAGGCCAGCCCAGGGCTGGAAGAGGCCCTAGGCCAAGGCTGATAAAATGGAGTATCAGGAGCTATCAGTCTATCCAGTGACCTTGGAAATCATATTCCAACTGTTTCTTCCTGCCATCTGCTCCTCCCACTCACCTCTACTCGTTAATTTAACTATAGTTCCCTGAGCCCCTACTACGTGCTGCTGGGCACTGAAGTTGAAGCAGGACCGACCCAGAAACCACTAGGCTGTGCGGGAGGCTGACACAGACACAGCAGCAAAATGGTGAGACATGGGGTGGGGGGTCCCAAAAGAGGCCAGCAGACCAGTGACTCCAAGGGGTGAGCATATGTAAAGGTCTGCTCATTTAGTCCAAAAAAAAGGCAAGAAAAAATTTCCCTAAATGTTTCTTCTTTCTGCCTTTGTCCCCCCTTTCTTATTTTCCCCCCCTCTCCTTTTCTCCCTCCCTCTCTTTCTTCTTTCCTTCTTTAATCCAAGGGAAATAGAGGCAATAGAAAATAAAACAAATATTGTCATAAATTTTGTAAATATACTTGTATCTGAGAGGCACTGAAAAGAAAGATGAGAACAAAATTGTACTTTCATCCCTTTTATCTGGCTGCTGGACTCAAGTCCCCCACTCACTCAGACAAAGGCAGGAGGGACAACTCAGCCAACAGGGACCAGCGATCACTCATCGAACAGGTTGGGACCTGAGCTCCAGAATGGGGAAGGCACTCACTGCCCTTCCTGGGCTCCTCGGTTGGCACTGCTCCCACCAACCTGCACTGCAACCCCACCCTCTCTGGAGGCCCTCTGCAGCCTGTGCATGCTCTCCACCTAGCGCCCCTGTGTGCTGCTCCTTTTACAGGAGCTCCCTCTTCCTCAGCCAGGCCCCTCCCAGCAGCTGGCCTGGCTGCACTCAGGCTTGCAGGATTCAGTCGGCAACCTGCACTGAAGCCTCTCTGATGGCCACGGGCCACGTTCAGGGCATTCTCTGGCTGCTCACCATCCCAGCACCTGCCACTGGATGGTGACAGACAGTTTAGGTTCTGGCAGTTTGTGGTCTGGCAGCTCCTTGAGGGAAGGCTGGGACTAGCCCTTACTTATCTGTGTCTCTTACCACTGCAAGGTTCTGGCCACAGAACATAATGTAATATCAGAGTATGTTTGTTGAGTCAAGAATGGAAGACAAGACATCCCTAGTGGAAGCCATTCGGTCAGCCCCTGATTAACTGAGTACTGTCAGGTAGGGAGGAGCTTGTGCCTGCCCTGGCACCTCACACAGACAGCAGATTTAAGTGCAAGCCAGGTTCAAGTTGCGTTGCAACACTGGTAAAGGGAAAACCTTAAATGTGGGCACCCAGGTTCCCAGAGCCTTGGCTTCCTCACTGTAGTTTGGGGCACTGTCCCTTGCCAGCAGGGGTTGTCAGGAAGACCAAATAAGATCAAACCCTCCAAAGACTTTGCATCACACTTAGCATCAAATCTACCGCCCCTCCTATGACTGGAAGGCCCTGCCTACCCTGCCCCGCCCCCCACTCTCTCCCATCCCACTCCGAGCCTCCCTTATCAATCCCCTCACTGGTCCCTAGACCTGGGTTGCTCTTCCCCAGACATGCAGACGCCCCTTCACTCCCTCCAGCCTGTCTCTTGACCACTGAGATGGTGCCTTCCTCCCCTCCCCCACACCCCTCTCTACCCTCCTCCTGCAGTTGTGTGAAGCTGGCAGCATTGATCACTATCTGACACTGTTACACACTGATTTCTCTGCTCTTGTCTCCCTCCCCTCCCTCTGAGAGGGCAGGACTTTCTGTCTGTGTCTGTTCCCAGCACCTAGACCAGGGCCCAGCACCCAGTGGCTGCTTGGCACAGGTTGGATGAACTGAATGAATGATCCAGAGACGTGCTCACAGACCTCCAGGTCCGGCAGGCTGGAGGACTCATTCGTTTCAGCCACTGGACTCCAGACTCCTGTGCCAGCCTGGGCATCCCCTCCACTGCCAAGGATTGAGACCAAGTGGCAGCTGTGGCCAGGCTGAGGTGTCAAGGCCCAGGCTGAAATCCAGCTGATGCTAGAGGCCAGGCATTGTCCTGCACTCTTGTCTAGCCAGCTGTGTAAGTAACTCCAGGCCTGTCATTGGCTGCTTCTTGGCTACACCAACCCCAACTGCACCACATACAGACATTGCCAAACATTCTTCCATTTCTGAGAAAAGAGAGGTCGTGGATTTCTCTCAGTGCTGGCTTACCCCAGCCTCCTCCTGACTTGGGTCCTGCAAACTTGAGTCACAGCCGTCCTGTTAGCAGGGAGCACCAACCTCTTCCCGGCCCCCAGGGAGGCCCCAGGCAGGTTCCTGTGCTGGTGCCACCCCTGCTGTGCTGCTGTGAGGCAGAGGTGTGAGAGTACCTACAGGTGGCTGCCAAGACCGACCAGGCCTCGCAGGTTGACCCCTCTGTGCAAGGTCACAGCGTGGAGGAGGTGCCCAACAATAACAGCGATGCCCACATAGAGACCATTATGGCAGCCCCTGACCTATATATACACTTACTGTCGTTATTTCACTTAACCTCTATCTCCATCTGGTGAGGAAGGCACGATCATGATCTGCTTTTGCTAGTGAGGAAACTGAGGCGTGAGAAGGCAAAGTGACACACAGCTCACAGACTGCGTAGGTGTGAGACTGGGGGCCTGCCCCCAGAGTCAGCTCTTACCCAACCCCTTCACATAAATGCCTCCTAGAGCCCATCCCATGTGCTCGGGAACAGGGCTCAGGGTAGCAGCTCAATCACACTTGAAGACCAGCTGACTGCATGTCTGCATTTGGTGCCCCCAGAAGCCCAGAGAACAAGGACTCAAGTGCAAGGTGTTTGTTTGGATGTGAACCAGAAATCACCTCAAGGGGCATGGGGGGCATGAAACAGGGAAGGAGAGGAGCCAACAGCTGCAGTGTGGCCGGGCTGGCGCTGCTGCAGCCCTTCTGTCGGCGTGATTGGGAGGTCCAGGCACCCGGAAGAGTCTCACCAGGGCTCCCGGCCCAAGCTCTGGGAGCCAGAACGTGCGGATCGAGGGCTCTCTGTGGGCAAAGAAGCCACAGGAGGCAGGCCCAGGGCCTAGGCTGGCATCACAGGGGCCCCAGAGAAACCACATCAGGGCAGCCGCAGCCCTCACCCTCTCACGTCGATTTCCACGGTCGCACCCCCAGGGCAGCCTCTCCTGCTGACAGCTGGCTGTCCCCTCTGAGGAGCCCTGCCCCGGAGGTACAGTACCCCACACAGGCTCCTGCAGGGGAGGCTGGTAGCTGCTCCTAGAGGAAGGTGCAGCAGCGGGACCGCCCCCCCTCCACTTGTGACCTTGGGCAAATCAGTCACTGCCCTGATTCTCGCCAGCCTCACAGGTCAAAATGGAGCCACTAGTCCACTGTCCCCCCACCCCCACCCCTGGGGTCTCAGCTCCAGCAGCGGGGCCTTACTGTACCCTCCTAACTTCCATCCTTTGCACTTGCTGTCTCTTCCATCTAGAACTCCTTCCCACCCCTCCCTCTTCACTTAAGCAATCCCAGCTCACGCTTCAGAAGTCATTCCTACGCCCCCACACAGGGCCAGAAGCCCTACTGACCACCTCCCTCAGAGCAGCATGGGGCCCTCTTCACCTCCCTTTATGCTGCTCTTGCTCAGTAGCTCTGAGCCCAGTTGGTGAGATGGTATTTACTCCTTTGCCCCCTCCTAGGACCCTTCCCCAACCCCCCCAAACCGCACCAGAGCACAAACTTATGCTGCCTCTTGCCTGAACCCCAAATCCCATGGCCTAGCACAGGGACTAGCAAAAAGCAGGTGCTCAATAAATGCTTGTTGAATCTATGAATTATTATCTGGATGAACCCTTGTCCTTAGTTAATGCCTTGCTTTTCCAGTGCACACTTAAATGTCACCTTAACCAGGTAGCCTTCCCTGATTGCTTTCCTGGTTCCTGTTCCAGGTTTCCAGACTCTTTCCCAGTCTTTTTCTGCCTCACAACAGCCTTGCCTCATGGGTGTGGCAGCTCAGTTACCTAGAGCCCAGCCCTGCACCCTCCGTTGGTCTTTTCCAGGAAGGGAATAGAGATGGAGAAAAGGAAAGAGGTGGCACAGGCAGTCTGGAAGGTTCAGTGGTGGCAGGGCTGGCACTCCCTTTGGTAGAGAGATGAGACTAGGCAAGTGGTGGTGGACGAGAAGCAGGGGAGTAGGTGGAATGCAGCTCTAGGCCAGTGACAGAGGACGGAGTGGGGCGGGATCTGGTGTTTCCTAAGGCTGGCCCAGAGATGCCTGGGGCTGGAATTGGGCAGCAGGAAGTGGGATTGGCCTGGGAGGGAGCCATGGTCTGCACATTCCTCCCCATGTGCCTCTCTTGCCTTGCATCCTACCTCCCCCAGCATGGTGCAGGTGGTGGGGGCAGCGTGCTTTGTGATCACCATTGTGAATCCTCTTAGCAGCCAGGAGGTGCTCTTCAGTCCCCATTTCATAGAGGAAGACGCTGAGGCGCAGAGCAGGCCAGTGGAGCCACATAGCCTCCAGCATTTCAGCAATTCTGCTGGGGCCAGGCTGCTGTCTGCTGGTCCCTGGCCCCTATCAGAGCTGGGTCACTCAGAGACTGCTTCCATCCCAGCTGGTGGCCGCTGCTCCTGGCAGGGTTTCTGGAAGGGTGGAGGGACATGGAGATGGAGTCCGAAGGGAAGGTGGTGGCCTGACTGACTGACCCACAGCACCAGGGAGCACAGCACACCACCCCTGGCCCACCCTGCCAGCGCACTCAGCCTCCTGCCCACCTCCAGTGCTGCCCCCTCTGGCCTTGGCCCTCGCAAGAGGGGCCTCGGAAAGGCAGACTCGTTGTGTGTCGTGACAGAGTGAGACAGGCAGCCCTGTTTCACACGCGGGAAACTGAGGCCCCAAGACGGGCGGGCACACTTGTTTGTTCACAGTTACTCACCCACTCCGCTGATTGAGGAGTCAGAGTCCAGTTCACCTTTGGCTGGACTGGATCTGCCCAAGTTCAAATCCTGCCTGCACTGCCCAGTAGCCATAAGACTTTGGACAAGTCACTTTGCTTCTGTGGACCCAAATCCCCTTCTCTACATGATGGGGATAAAGCTGCACCAGGCTCAGAAGACTGTGGTGGGAAGTAAGTTCACCTGTGTACATCGCTGTGCCCAGGCATGTAGTGCATGCTCCATACATGTTGGTTATTACAATAGAAGCATGCTTGGGCCTCCCCACCTTCCAACAGAAAAGTCTCTTCCTTGACTTCACCCTTCACTGACCCCTGCTCAACCTCTCCTTTTCCCTCTTTTTCCCAATTTTATCAAATATCCAGCTTCAAGTGTGTTTTTGACTACAAAACATAGTAGCCAGATCACAGTGGCTTAGACAACAGGAGTTTATTTTGCCCCAGCACAGGGAGCTTGGAGATCCGCTGTGGCCGGCACTGTTGGACCAGGCCAAAGCTGTTGGGGCCAGCATCTCATTTCTCTCGGCTTCTTCCTGTGGTTGGCCAGGTGGCTGAACTGCTCCTGGCACTGCATCCGCATTTACATCTAAGACAGGAAGTAAGAGGAATGTTAAGTTAAGGTTAACTGAAAGCATTTGCCCTTTCTATCATGAAGACAAATAATTTCCCAGAACCACCCCCCCCCCCCCACCCCCAGACTCCTTTCATCTAATTGGCCAGAACTGTGTTACATGACTGCTTCTAACTGCAAGAGAGACTGGAAAAGCAAGTCATTTCTCTTGTCCAGCCTCTAAAGTGGAAGGCAACAGCAGAGAGGGACACGGAGGGCAGATGGGCCCGCCAGCCCGTGGTGTGTGCCACACGTTCCCCTCCGTCTCCCTAAAGCCCCACCAGTCCCTGGCCTTGATCTCTGTACTCGCCCCTGCCTTCCTCCCTCGTCCAACCCCATTCCATTTCTCTTTGGAAATTCAAAGCTCTGGCAGTTCTGGGCTGCACTTCATAGGGCAACAGTCTGTTGGTGCAGAGTAGGGCTGTGTAAAACAAGACTGTTTGGCTCAGTCTCCACCACTCCCTAATATACATAGTTGATTCTTTCACTCATTCACCTTTCTTGCCTTGCCCTTGGTGGTGATGGAATTTGAGGTGCAGAGTTAATGTGTTTATTTTCCCCTTCCTGCCCTCATTACAGAGAACTTACACACAAAAATATCCCTGTTAGGTATTTTGTAGATATGCAGCAAAAAGTTTCCTTTCACCCAAAGTTTCCTTTCCTCTGCAGGGATAAATGATATAATCAATCACTTGTTAAAAACTTAGAGATCCATTATGCACTTACAGGCAAATTTACCTACATTTTTTCTCTTCCCACCCCCTTTTCAACTCAAATGTGAGTGAATACTACACAGTGTCTTGCACTAGATTGTTTTCCTCCAATTTACAGTATCTAACAATCTAACATGGAGGTCACCTCCTCTCAATCCATAGACGCCTCCTGTGGTCCTTTTTCTTGCTCTGGAGCCACCATTTCCTCTTTTCTAGCATGGGACTAATAATACCAACTCCAGACAACCAGTGGGAGAACTCAAGCTTTGGTTCATGATGGCATGGAGGCTTGGAGGCCAGGTCTCTTGCCCACGCTACCACACATGAAGAGAGCACTTCTAAAACTCGGAGACACGGGGGTACCCAAGGAGAGCCCATAGGGCAGGAGCAGTCAAGTGCTTTACCTGAATTGTTTTATCTAATCCTCACAACAGTTTTCTAAGAGAGGTGCTGTCATGAACACAGAGTAGCTAGGTGACTTGCCTGGACTCACACAGCAGAAAGGGGTATAGCTGGGGTTTTAACCCACAGCTGCCACTCTGGTATCAGTGTCCAGGCAGCCAGGAGCCATCCCAGCCATCCCACAGTCAGCTGTGCTCCAGGGCTGAAGGAGGTCCCCTTCACACCCCCCCCCCACCATCCGTCTGCCTGGGGGGAGACCTCTCTGTGCTCAGAGCAGGCTGAGGTCTGGGGTCTCTTAATCCCTGGTATGGGGATGGGGCACTCACTGAACTAAGGGACCAGAGGCTCTGGAGCCAGACTGCTCATGCCCAGCTGTTCGGCTTGGACAATTCACCTCCTTCTCTGGGTCTCAGTTTCTTCATCTGCAAAAGGGGGGTCAGGAATTGCTCATCACTCATGGAACTGTTGGGGGATTAACTGATCTAATAAATTGTGTACATCACTTAGGAAAAGAAAGTTCCTGGAATATAGAAATATGAACATAACAAAGAGAGAGAGAGATTATCACCATCATTGTTATCATTATTGACTACATTGTTCCTGGAAGATCTTGCAGCAGGGAGTGGGAGGAGGGACACTTTTCTGGGAGGGGGGCCCTAGGAGCCAATCCTTCCTGTTGACCTTGGATCCAGGACCTGGAAGGGGTTTCATACCATTCCCTGAAACCTACCCCACAGGTGATGAGACCGACACCTGGGGAGAGGCACCCCTAAATCCAGACCACACAGTGCATGGCGCCTGCCTCCCTGCCAGGCCCTCTGGCCCCCTGCCTCTCTCCACCTCCATCTCTCCCCTCTCAGGATGGGCTTCCCTGGCCTCTCTGGTGGGCAGTGAGTGCAGGCCATCCCCTGCCAGCCCTGACCCCCAGCCTGCAGGCCCTAATTCTAGTCTGTGAGGGCACCCTGCCATGGGACATAGATGGATCACACTGTCTAGGCCCTCGGCTCAGATGGCCTCAGAGCAGGGTGGATGGAGCTGGGACTTGGGGGGCTCGTGTTGGCAGGCAACCCCCCTAGGGGAGGCACCAGCACCCGCTCACTCAGGGCAGCTGCTCCAATCCAGCTCTCAGGAGAGGCCCAGTGCCTGCGTCCCTGGGAGTGCTGCGGGGAGGGGTGGGGGGGCGGACAGGGCTGGGGAGCCGCCCAGCTGGCACCTTCTCCATCTCCTCCTCGGCCTGTAGACCCGTCAGGGCCTGGCTGCGCGCAGCTTGGCAGGGAAGCAGTCATGTGGTTCTGACAGATGTCTGCCCCCTGCCCAAGGTGCACTCAGCCAGTCCTGGAGACATGCCCCTGGGGCCCTGACCTTGGCTCTGCTGGCCCGCCCTTCCCCAACTGCCCCTCCCACTACGTTCCGGGATGCAGGTGAAACACCCCTCAGGAAGGATTCCTCACCCTGCCTCCCTGCCCAGGCTGTTGAAGGTGTGCGGGCGGGCTCCCTTAGCCTCTCTCTGCCCTGGATGTCCCATCCTGCCCCAACCTCGGCCCCAGAGAGCACAGTCTGCTCCCTGAGGAGTTCAGCCTGCCTTGCCCTTCCTCTCGCGGTTTGCGCGTGGGCAGCGCCCTCTGTCGTAGGCTCCAGGTAGCGGAGCCGCCGGAGACACCGCCCTGCCGAGTCTGAGGGTCCAAACGCCCGCAAGAGCATCAGAGCGCCCTCTGACCCAAATCCCTCTCCTGCCTTCACCGCGTAGCCTCAAATCCCCTTCCCTCTCTGAGCCTCGTTTTCCTCTTGTGCAAAATGTGTTTCCCAGATATTTCCTGAGTATCTACCATGCGCTTGGTACTGAACTGGCCCCTGGGACCACAGCAGTGACAAGATGTCAAAGTCACTGCCCCAGGGAGTACATGCAGAGGGGACAGGCAATAAACAAAGCATGATGTCAGTCCTCCTGCACAGCCTGAGTGCTGTGAAGAAATGAACTGGGAGGCCCTGGCAAATAGAAAGGTCGTGGGTTCGGTCCCTGGTCAGGGCACAGGCTTGGATTGTGGTTTTGGTCCCTGGTGGGGGCAAGTGCCAATCGATGTTTCTCTCCCTTTCTTTCTCCCTGCCCCTCTCTAGAATCAATAAAAGAAAAGAAATTTCTTAAAAACGAACTGGGAGGGGACCAAACGAGCCTGAGGTGACACTCGGGTGAGATGCAGGGGCAGCCCCACAGGGAAATGAAGACATCAGCGTCCACAGCACACGGGCTGCCCTGAGGTGGCACCACTGAGCAGCACACTGCTCTTCACTCCTCCCAGAGGTCTCCCCTCCCACTTTCCCGAGGCCTCCTTGATGGGCTCCTCCTCCTCTCTCTGACCCAAGCTTTTCCTGTGTCCTCCTTGACTCTGAGGTGCGAGGGGGGAGGGGCTCAGTATAAAGACTCCAAACAGCAGCTGGGCCCTGACGATCCCTAAAATGTCATCCTCAGACCTGTCATCGCCCCTGAACTCCAGGCCCAAGCTCCAGCATCCCCACATCTGGAAGCCAGCTCCCCATCTCTCTCCCACACCCATTCCACGCTGTCTTCCATCTTTGTAAAACCCCCTCCTGCCGGTTGCTAAGGGCAAGAAATCTCTCTCATTCTCTGCATCTGATCTGCCAGCAAACCCCTGGACTCCCTGGGAGAATGCACTAGGACTTCAGCCCGACAGCTCCAAACCCCCTCTGCCCAGACACTCTAGTGCAAGGCAGCCCTACCCTGCACCTGTGTCCCCTTGCTAAGCCTGCCCCCCCACCGCCCCCCCAGAGCCCACATCCCTCTTCTGCTCCCTCACACCCTTGCTGCATCTACAAAGCCACGCTTTGCCAGCCATGGGGCTTCTATAAAGTACCATGCCCATGCCCTTTAAAAAAGTATAACTCTACAAATACAAAGCAAGGGAAGCTGAGGTGAATGGGGAGTCAGAGTGGAACAGATTGGTCTTAACCAAATACAAGTAAGATAACTTCCTTGTCTGGTATGGCTACTTTGGAAGCAGCTTGGCAGTGTTCAGTGTACTAGAGCACAGTGCCACCCTCTGAGATAGCAGTTCCCCAGCATCAACACCTACAGGAGTGTACACCAAAAAGCAAGTTCTAGAATGTTTACAGGACTGTTCATAATAGCCTCACCCTGGTGTCAACTGAATTGCCCATCAGCAGAGCACATGGAGCAGGCAAGTGGCGACCTCTTCACACCACAGACAGCCCAGCAAGCAGAACAGGTGCTACCCAGCCAGACAGATAAGGGCACACTGAGGCCACCCATGAGAAGCTCAGAACCTGACAAGCTGGCCCATGCTGTGAGAAGTCAGGAACATTGGTCACACCTGGGGTGTGCTGGAGAGGCGGGCGCAGTGTGGGCAGAGAGCTGGGCAGATTCTGTGTCTTGATCTGGTGCTGGTCGCTCCATGAAAAGTCCTCGACCTGTCCGCAGAGGGTGGCGCCTTTTCCTGTGTGCACGTGAGACTTCACTAGAAAACTTTCCTAAGAGGATAAAGTGAGTAAATACAATGAATTAACGAAATATTATGTAACGAAGTGAAACACATTACATCTCAATAACTGACCTATCTTTCTTGAAAGTGTTTAACTTGGTTTTCTGCTGCTTTGAAGCGTCCTTGTGGTGTGTCCACCTCCATGTCCGTACCAGGGGCCCCACCCTGTGAGGTGGAAACATCTCCTGTGATCAAAGAGGGGCTGGCAGCTGCAAGGATGAAGGCTATCCGAGGCAGAAGGGACGGAGATGCAAAGGCACAGGGCACTGAGGTTCTTTAGGCGGTTCAAGGTGGCTGGAGAAGGGAGTGTGAGTGGCAAGGATGAGGCCAGGCAGGGACAAGGTCAGGAAAGGCCTTGAGAACCAGGCCAAAGGGCAAAGAGCATGGATTTCGTCCTGGGGCTTGGAGAGACATGGGGGACTAGTGGTCAGCACATGGGTACTGAGCCCCACCTCCTGGGTGGGAATCCTGTTTCTGTTCCTTCCCAGCAGTAAGATGTTGAGTAAATCACTTGACCACTCAATGCCTCAGTTTCCACATCTATAAAATCGACTTAATAGGGTGTTGATTACACCCGGAAATACATCTGGAGCATATATCCGGTAAGTGCTCAAAAAAAGGTAGCCGTGATGACTACATTTGGGTTGACTTTCCTCCCCTGTGGGAGCAGATGTGGGGAAGCAATCATAACTTTGATTATAGTTAATCTTCATTGAACTGTTACTGTTACTAGGTTGTCCTAAGCGGACCCCGAGACAAGAATTTTGGTGCAAGGAGTTTCTTTGGGAGGTGACTCTTGGGGTGTGGGGCATAAGGTGGGGACAAGACAAGAGCAAAGAGAGATCAGGTCCCTGCTGCAAGCAGCTGCTGCTCAGTGCCACTGGGGTTTGCAAGACACTGGTAGAGCACACCCCAGAGTTGTCCCATCAAGGGCTGGGAAGGTGGCACCTGTCTTCCTGGGTTGAAGGTTGCTCCTGTACCCTTCACCTGGGCTCTTGCAACCCAAGAGAGCACTTGGGTGCTTGAGGTATAGGGCCGCTGAGGGTAGGAAATAAAAACTCAGTCCTCCTAGTTAAATTTGAACTACTGGTTAACAATAATTTTTGGTATATGTATGTCCCATGCAATACTTGAGACATATATATCCTAAAGAATGACTCGTTATTTATCTGAAAATAGATTTTATATGGGTGGCCTGTGGTTGATCTGGCAACATTTTGGGATGAGAAGCCATGAGCACGTATAGGAACTACAAGGCTGGAAGCAGGCGTGGACCGGGACTGTTAGCTAGCAGCCTCAGCTTCCTCCACAGGGATCTTTCCACCTTGCTTCTCGGGCTTTCTCACAACATGGCAGTTCATGCCAAGGAGTATTTCAAGCGGTGGGAATCATAGAACTCTAGCTCTCCTGACTCAGAAGTCCTGCCACATTACCTCTGGTGTGCCTTATGGGTCTGGGCAAGCCCTATTTCAGGGGCGGGAAAATAGACCTCACCTCCTGATGTGTGCAGGAAGGGGAGACACTGGTGATGGCCACCTTGAGAGACCGTTAACTACAGTGGGAAGGCATTTCCTTCTTAATTCTCCTTCAATCTGCTGATTACATCCAGGTGAAATCTGCATGGTATTAGGGCATTTACAAATCTTTTCAAAGTTTCTCTGGTTATAGGATGTAACCCCTTAGTAAGCTGTAAAATCAATGTATTAAATCCAACCGGTGTTTTTAAATGTATTGATTGGGGGTGGGGGAGACAATGACTTGTTACTGCACTTACTTATGCTCCATTGCTTGGTTGCTATGTGCACCCTGACCAAGGGTCGAACCCATAATTTGGTGTATCAGGACAACACTCTGACCAACTGATCTACCTGGCCAGGGCCAAACCAGGTTTGTTTGTTCTTTAAATTTCTTTAATTTGCAATTTCCCAACATGCAGAGAGTGAGAAGTCCTATAAAGCTTCCATGTACCCTCACTCAGCTAAAGCCCCCACCAACAGTTTTTATACTTATACATTTACTTACCTTTGATATTTTACAAAATAAAAATAAAATAAAATAGAAATATCAGGAAAATAGGGTATTATTTTTTAAATATATTTTATTGATTATGCTATTACAGTTGTCCCACCCCCCCTTCACTCCCCTCCACCCTGCATACCCTCTCCCACCCACATTCCCCCCCTTTAGTTCATATCCATGTGTCATACTTATAAGTTCTTTAGTTTTTACATTTCTCATACTATTCTTGCCCTCCCCCTATCTATTTTCTACCTGTCATCTATGCTACTAATTCTCTGTACCTTTTTTCCCCTCTCTCCTCCTCCCACTTCCCTGTTGCCAACCCTCCATGTGATTTCCATTTCTGTGGTTCTGTTCCTGTTCTAGTTCTTTGCTTAGTTTGTTGTTTTTGTTTTAGGTGTGGTTGTTAATAGCTGTGAGTTTGCTGTCATTTTACTGTACATGTTTTTTATCTTCTTTTTCTTAGATAAGTCCCTTTAACATTTCATATCATAGGGGTTTGGTGATGATGAACTCTTTTAACTTGACCTTCTCTGAGAAGCACTTTATCTGCCCTTCCATTCTAAATGAAAGCTTTGCTGGATAGAGCAATCTTGGATGTAGGCCCTTGCCTTTCATGACTTGGAATACTTCTTTCCAGCCCCTTCTTACCTGCAAGGTCTCTTTTGAGAAATCAGCTGACAGCCTGATGGAAACTCCTTTGTAGGTAACTGTCTCTTTATCTCTTGCTGCTTCTAGGATTCTCTCCTTCATTTTAATCTTGGGTAATGTAATTATGATGTGCCTTGGTGTATTCCTCCTTGGGTCCAACTTCTTTGGGATTCTCTGAGCTTCCTGGACTTCCTGGAAGTCTGTTTCCTTTGCCAGATTGGGGAAGTTCTGCTTTATTATTTGTTCAAATAACTTTTCCACTTGTTACTCTTCCTCTTCTCCCTCTGGTACCCCTATAATTTGGATGTTGGAATGTTTAAAGATGTCCTGGAGGTTCCTAAGCCTCTCCTCATTTTCTTGAATTCTTGTTTCTTCCTTCTTTTCTGTATGGTTGTTTCTTTCTGCCTTCTGATCCATTCCATTGATGTGAGACCCAGCTTTCTTTCCATCATTATTGGTTCCCTGTGCATTTTCCTTCATTTCACATAGCGTAGCCTTCATCTAATGTGTTTCATCTAATTTGTGACCAAATTCAACCAATTCTGTGAGCATCCTGATCACCAGTGCTTTGAACTGTGCATGATAGGTTGGCTATCTGTTCGTCACTTAGTTGTATTTTTCCTGGAGCTTTGATCTGGTCTTTCATTTTGGCCATTTTTTTTTGTCTTGATGCACCTGTTACATAGTGAGGGGCGGAGCCTTAGGTGTTTACCAGGGTGGGGTAACCCAGTTGCTGGGTTGTGACACTATATGTGGGGCAGTGGGTCTGAGAGGGAACAAAGGTGCTTGCTCTGCCGTCTCCCAGATTTCAATCACTTCTGCCGCTTCCTCTAAGCAAACTGGGCCTTCCTGGTGCTGATTCCCTTGTGGGTGGTTTGTGTACATTCTAGGACCCTGTGGGTCTCTCCAAGGACCTCTCCTATGAGGCTGGGAGTCTCTCCCGACACCTCAACCCCCACAGGTGTTTTCATTTGGTGTTTTGAGTCTTTATTTCCCAGAGCTGGGGCCCTGGGTTTTGAGGTCTGTCTGGTTCCCCAGTTTTGCCTGGTTTATCTGCATGAGAATGTGGGTCCACCCAGTTTGCCAGCTGCCTTGCACACCACTCCCCTCCACAAGCTGCCGCCTTGCTGGGTCCGCCCACTACCACCCTGCTCCTGGAGTCTTCCAGCCACCGCTATTTTTGCCGCAACCCCTCTCCACTGGGCTGCCTGACTCCACCTCTCCTGCTGGTCTGGATGGATATGTCTACTTTAACTCCTTGGTTGTCGGACTTCCATACAGTTCAGTTTTCTGTCAGTACTGGTTGTTTTTTTTTGGTTTCTAAATTTTTGTTGTCCTTCTTTTGGTTGTGCGAGGAGGCACAGTGTGTCTACCTATGCCTCCAGATTGGCCGGAAGTCCCAGGGCATTACTTTTTGACAATTTTGTTTCATCTCCGTGCATGTCTCCTAGGCAGGAATGTAAATGTGTTCGAAAAACCCTTCTGTGATGCTTCACTGCCAATCTTCCCTTTGAACAAGGAGCAGGCCATCCACGGTCTTCGTGAAAAACAGTATCCAACAGCTTTCAATAACACTGCCTTGCTTTTATCTTAGTTTCATTGTATGTGTAAAGAGACACAAATTTTCCACTTAAGAGAAGTACATTTACTGACATTTTAAATGAAATCCTTAAAAGAATCACCTGTCTGTAGCACAATTTTATTAAGCAGTAATAGTTCCGGGAGCTGAGGAAAAGATCCGAGAGCCTCAGGAGAATGGAAGGGGAAGGCGGCCGCTGCCTGGCGCAGGCCTGGGTCTGGGAGCCCCAGATTCCTTAGGGCTCTGCCCTGGCAGCTCACCCCGCGGCAGAGAGGCATCCTGGGGGCCAGGGGCCAGGCCGGTTCTCTGGCTCGCAGTGCAGCCGGCCTCCGGCCCATACCTCCTTCCCTCTGCCGTGGTCTCAGCTTCTGGGCACTGCGCGGTGGGGGGTGTTGGTGTTGGGTTCAGCCTTTCTCTCGGGTCCTGTGTCTGCGCGGCCTGGGCAATCAGCAGGAGTCCCTCCTTCCCTGCGCCCCCCCAGCGGCTGACACCCTCTCGCCTCCGACTAGACGCAGACTTGTAATCCCACGAGTTGCCGCAAGATGGCAGAGGCAGCCATCAACTGAGAAGCTGTGAGTAGGTAGGCGCTGCTTGGGGACAAGGACAAAGAAACGGAGTCCCTGGGAAGAACCGCGACTCCTGGCACTTGGATGGCGTGGGTTGGAACTCTCGTTCCTCAGCTTTAATCTTCTCCCAGCAAAAGGGGTCCTGCAAGGATTAAACAATAATACACCCCATTTATGACTCCGTTTTTCTCCAATTTTACAGGTCAGACTGAATGAGTGAGCTAAAAGAACTTGATGAATTTTTATTTAGCAGGTGTGTGATACCGATAGCTTGTGAGCAGTGGAATGGCATGATTAAAAATAAGGGAGAAAGGAAAGAAAGAAAAAGAAAAAATGCACTTTAAAAAAGCTACCTATAATATGACTCCTCATCAATAAGCACAGGAGATATCAGTATAAAGCTTTGAGGTCTTTTTTTTTTTTTTTCGCTATAAACACATACATACAAATATAAAGATATGAATATTTGCCCACAAACTCAGGGGTGCAAGAAATGTCATACTACTTCATCTTTTTTTTACTTTAGATAAATATGACTTGTTTTTTATAGAAGTAATACATACTCGACACTGAAACAAAGATTGAGAAAGTACAAAGAATATAGGCAATAAATCATCACCATAAGAGAGATTTTATATTTCGTGAATATCATTACAGAATTTTCTCTACTCAGCCTCATCTCATCTCTACAGGTTCAATGGTTAGGTGCACAGATACGAGTATTAAGACTGGTATCAAAATCATGCTATTTTTTTCTGTGTACTGTTAATGGATTGCTTGTGTGTGTGTTTAAATTAATTAATAAACTTTTGTGAGGGGAGTTTTAGGTTTACAGAGAAATTGAGCAGAAAGTACAGAGAATTCTCACACACACACACACACGCACGCATGTTTTCCTATTATTAGAAGTTTGCACTGTAGCATGGTACATTTGATACAAATGATGAGGCCATAGTGAAATGTAATTATTAAATAACTTTCGTAGTTTACATTAGGTTTCACTCTGTGTTCTACATTCTGTGAATTTTGACAGATTTATAATGACATATACCATACGGAATAGTTTCATCACCTGAAAATTCCCCTATGTTCCATCTGTTCATCCCCCCCTTCCTCCCCCTAAACTCCTGGCAGCCGCTGATATTTTTCTGTCTCCATAGTGCTGCCCTTCCCAGAATGTCATATAATTGGAAAAGTCATCTAGATTTTTTCCTGTGATATCTTCCAGGCATTTTACAGTTTTTAATTTTACATTGACATCTATGATTCATTTTGAGTTATTTTTGTGAAAGGTATATAGTCTGTGTCTAGGTTTTTATTTGTTTGTTTTTGCGTATGGATATCCAGCTGTTTCAGGACCACTTGTGGAAAATACTGTCTTTTCTCTACTGAATCACTTTTGTTCCTTTGTCAAAGATCTGCTGACAGTATCTGTGTTGGTCTATATCTGGCTCTCTATTCCGTCCCATCAGTCTATTTGTTCTTTTTTCACAGCCACACTGTCTTGATTAATGTAGCTTTACAGTAACTCTTGAAGTCAGATAATGTGAGTCCTGCAAGTTTGTTATTCTCTTTCAATACTGTATTAGCTATTTTGGGTTTTTTATCTTTTCATATAAACTTTAGAATCAAGTTATTTTGTGTTGATATCCTCAAAACAATATGCTGTGATTTTGATTCAGATTACATGGAATCTATAGGTCAAGTTGGAAAGAAGTGATATTTTGATACTATTCAGTTTCCTGTCTGTGAACATGGAATAGCTCTCCTGTTTTGTACCATTCTCAGCCTGTTGATAATAATGCTACGGACTAGAAACGCTGGGAGAGCTCACTGCACCCTGGTGACCTCCCCACAGACGTCTCCCCTTTCTAGACCAACATCACACCTGGGCCGGCCTTGTGGTTCACATGACTGCAAGACACCCTTCAGCAAAAACCATAAGGAGACTTCGAAAAGACATGGTTTTGTTACTTTCAAGACCTAGAAATAACACAATACACATGACTTTTCTTCTTTAACATGTTGGTATAATGAATCACATTAATTAATTTTTGAATGTAGAAGCAGCCTTGCATACCTGGGAACAATCCCATTTGGTCATGATGTGTAATGCTTGTGTGTGTGTGTGTGTGTGTGTGTGTGTGTGTGTGTGTGATAGGGCTTTCAGTATTTCTACTTTTAGTTTTTAAAATAATTTTTACCTTTCAGTTACAGTAACAAAATATTATATTAATCTCAGGTGTACAACCCAGTCATTAGACATTTATATAACTTATGAAATGATCACCCTGATAAGACTCCTACCCGCCTGACACCATGCACAGTTATTACACTATTACTGGCTGGATTCCCTGTGCTGGACTTTATTTACATCCCTGTGACTGTCCTGTATGTAACCACCAATCTGTGCCTCTCAATCCCTTCACCTTTGTCACCCAGCCCCCACCCCTACTCCTGCCATCTGACAACCTTCAAAACGTTCTCTGTATCTGTGAGTCTGTTTCTGTTCTGCTTGTTCATTTATTTTGTTTTTTAGGTTCCACATGTTAAATAACATGGTATTTGTCTTTTTCTGCGTGACTTATTTCATTCAGCACAACATGCTCTAGGTCCATCCACAGTTTGCAGAGGGCAAGATTTCATTCTTTTTGTATGTATGCATCACTTCTTCTTTATCCACTCATCTATTCATGGACACTTTAGCTCCTTTCATATCGTGGCTATTGTAAAAAATGCTGCAATGAATATATGGATGCATATGTCTTTTCCATGTAGTGTCTTGGGTTTCTTTGGATAAATGTCCAAAAGTGGAATTACTGGGTCCTTCTTTGTCTGTAATTACAGCCTTTTTTAAAAAGTCTATTTTGTCTGGTGTGAGTGTTGCTACCCAGCTTTTTGTGTTTGTCTGTTTTCATTTGCATGAAATATCTTTTTCCTGGTGATTGACTAAATGGTAATGGAAAAATACAATAAAAAATAAAAAGAAATATCTTTCTTCACTACTTTAATTTCAGTCCATGTGTGTCTTTCAATTTCAAATGAGTCTCATAGGCAGCTGTTGGGAACAGCCCTGCCTGGTTCCAGAAGCTGTAACCCCTGCCATAGATAAGTCTGAGTGAGCAACCTTCGGACCATAAGCCACCAAGGAGACAAAGCTTATCTCCCTGGCAGGGGTGCTGCCTCTGCCCCTTTTACTTCACCCTGCCTGATCCCCAGTGCTTGATCAGTTAGCCAGTGATGGGTAAGATTCCTCGAGGAATGACCCAAGACAGGTGTGATCACAGGGAGCTCCCAGGGAAGGACTTGGGGGGCTATAGAAAAAGGGGGTGATGGACCCTTGCCCCTCAGCTTTGACATAGCCCGAGTCCTCATTCTGTCTGTGAGAAGTCTCCTAATCTCTTGGCTGCCTTACTTCCCCTGCCTGACTTAAGCCTGAAACAATGACAGAGGGCAGTGCAGCCCTGTGCTGGAAAGGGCAGGTCCCCGGGTGATCAGGCCTGAGAAAGAATATGTAAAATCCTGTGAAACCTGCTTTGCTAAGAATGCCCTCAATTAAATAATAAGGGTCCAAGCAGGAAATGAGTTTGTTTCCCAAAGTTTTGTAGCCCCTTGGCTAACAGACCCTGACTCAGAATAAGCCCTGGTAGTTCTTTGAATGTTATCTATTGTTTGATCCTTACTGCCTGACAATGATTGATGAGCTTTACCTGTATTCCTATGCAAACTGAACCCAATAAAATCTCACTGAGGAAAAGGTTCCTGGCCTTCCTCTTTTGAGAGATTGGCCACCTTTTCTCCCCAAGCAGATCATGTCTTGGTAGACTTATTCTCATCTGTGGCAGCCGGGGAGGCCCTGTGGGTGGAGCCCTCCCACCCCCACCCCAGGTGGCATATGTAAGGGTCTTCTTTTCTTTTTTTTTCTTTTTTTTTTTAATATTTTATTTATTTATTTATTTTTTTAGAGAGGGAAGGGAGGGAGGGAGGGGGAGAGAGAGAGAGAGAGAGAGAGAGAGGGAGAGAAACATCAATGTGCGGTTGCTGGGGTTTATGGCCTGCAACCCAGTCATGTACCCTGGCTGGGAATCGAACCTGGGACACTTTGGTTCCCAGCCCGCGCTCAATCCACTGAGCTACGCCAGCCAGGGCAGGATCTTCTTTTCTTATGCACCCTATGTCTTTTGATTGGAACACTTAATCCAATTGCATTTAAAGTAACACATATCAAGATATGTGTTTATTGCCATTTTATTATTCATGTTTTTATCTCTTCTTCTTAAAGAAGACTCTTTAGCATTTCTTATAATACTGGTTTGGTGTTCATAAACTCCTTTAGTTTTTTTCTTGTCTGGGAAGCACATTATCTGTCCTTCAATTCTAAATGATAGCTTTTCTGGGTAGAGTAATCTTGATTTTAGGTCCTTGTTCATCACTTATAATATGTTGTGCCAATGCAATGTTTCTGTTGAGAAATCAACTGACAATCTTATGGGAACTCCCTTGTGGGTAACTAACTGCTTTTCTCTTGCTGCTTTTAAGTTTCTCTCTTTATCTTTAACCTTTGGCATTTTAATTATGATGTGTCTTGGAGTGGGCCTCTTTGGGTTCATCTTGTTTGGAACTCTCTGTGCTTCCTGGACTTGTGTGATTTTTTTCTTCACCAGGTTATGAAACTTTTCAGTCATTATTTCTTTAAATGAGTTTTTAATCTCTTGCTCTCTCTCTTCTCCTTCTGGTACCCCTATGATGCAAATGTTGTACCCTTGCTATTGTCTTAGAGGCCCCTTAATCTATCCTTATTTTTTAAAATTCTTCTTTCTTTCTGCTCTTCTAAGTGGGTGTTTTCACTTATCTTGCCTTCCAAATTGCTGATTCCATCCTCTACTTCATCTAATTTTGGCTGTTAATTCTTTTAGTGTATTCTTCATTTCAGTTATTGTATTCCTCATTTCTGACTGGTTCTATTTTATGATTTATATGTTCTTTTTTTATGCTGTTGAAGTTCTCACTAAGCTCCTTGAACATCCTTATAACCATTGTTTTGAACTCTGTATTTGGTAGTTTGCTCGCCTTCATTTCATTTAGCTCTTTCTCTGGAGAGTTTTTCTGTCCTTTCATTTGGGCCATGTTTCTTTGTCTCCTCATTTTGGCAGCCTCCCTGCGTTTGTTTCTATGTATTAGATAGAGCTGCTATGACTCCATCTCTTGGTGGTGTGCCTTATATAGTAGGTGTCCTGTAGGCTCCAGTGGCTCAGCTTCCCAAGTCTCCCGAGCCAAGCACTCCCAGTGCCCACTGTGTGAACTGTGTGCACCCTCCTGTTGTAGTCTGAGCCTTGATTGCTGTTGGCATGTTAATGAAGGGACTGATCCCCCAGGCTTATCAGCTATGAGGACCAGCTGTGACCACAGTGGAGGAGCTGTGTGTAAGGACTGACCCCATGGAGCAGGACTCGCTTCACAGTGGCTCTGTTGCTCACTGAGTCTACTCAAGTGTGTCACTCACAGAGGTGGCTGGGTGGTGCTTTGGTGTGGTCTGAAGCTGGCCACTGGGTGCACTGACTCAGGGGCCTTCTAGGAGGTACAGGCCAAGTTTAGCTGCTTCCTGTACCCTGCCCAGGGCCACCTGGCATGAGCTACAAAATGATCTGCAGATGGCTGCTACTTTTGCTGGGCTTGGAGATACTCCAGGGAGGCCAAGTTGTGGACTAAGGCCACCTGCTGCTAGTGCTGGGCCTGGGACACTTAGCAAGAAGTATGGGGCACACAGAGGCCAGGTGCTACTTGCTTAGGGTTTGTGAACCTTTGAGAGATTTTAGGAAAGTTCACACCATGAGCCAAGACAGGCTATTTGTATTTAAAAAGCCCTGGAAATGGACTGCGTGGGATCATAAGTTGGATGGAACAGGGTCTCAGGTAATCACCAGAACAGGATGAAGAGTGATAACCAGATGGAAGGAGACTCAGATATGGCATCTGTCTGCTGGCTCTGCAGGGAGAGGGCTTAGCAGAGGAACAATAGCCTCTGTCAGCACTTCTCTCTTGGGGAAAGCTGTCCCTTCAGCCCTCTCCCTAAAGCCAGACAATTCAGTTCCTTCCTGTATGTCCCTGGTGCTTTTTGAGCTTCCGGGGCTCTGGAGCTCAAAGCCCGAGTCAGTTAGTGCAGGCCCTTTACGAGGAACGTCTGGGACTCCACATGCCCTTCATCTCAGCCACAGTTTCTGCTGGTTTTCACAACCAGAAGTTACGGGGACTTCTCTTCCAGGCACTGGAACCCTTCGCTGGTGTGAGGCTAGGACCTCTTGCTCCTCAAGGGGAGAATTCTTCATCTGAGATATCCCTCCAGAATTTTAACGGGGTGTGGGACCAGCCCATTCAGGGTCTCTACTCCTCCCACCGGTCTTATTGTAGCTCCTTCTGTATATCCTTGGTTATAGGACTTCTTCTCAGCTAGATTTCAGGTTGTTCTCAATAATAGATTTTCTGTAGTTTAGTTAGAATTTTCATGTGGTCATGAGAGGATATCAGTACTGTGTTTACCTACTCTACCATCTTAGCCAGAAGCCCATAATTATTATACATTGCTGGATTTGATTTGCTAATATATTTTTAAAGATTTTATTTATTTATTTTTAGAGAGTGGGGAAGAGAGGGAGAAAGAAACATCAGTTGTTTCTTTTTCTGAAGAAACATCAATGTGAGAGAGAAACATCAGTTGGCCTCCTTTCACATGCACCCTGACTGGGGACCAGACCCACAACCCAGGCTGTTCCCTGACCTGGAATCCAACCAGTGACCCTTCACTGTTGTTGGATGATGCCCAACTGACTGAGCCACATCATCCAGAGCTGATTTGCTAATATTTTGTTAAGACCTTTTTCATCTACATTCATGGCTTTCTTTTCTTGGAATGTCTTTGTCTGGTTTTGGTAATGCTGGCCTCATAGAATGGATTGGGAAGTATTTCCTCTACCTCTATGTTCTAGAAGAGATTGTAGAGAGTTAGTATAATTTCTTCCTTAAATGTGTAGTAGAATTAACCAGTGAATCTATCTGAGCCTGGTGCTTTCTCTTTGAGAAGGTTATTAATTATTGATTCAATTTCTTCCATGGATATAGGCCTATTCACATGATCTGTTTCTTCTTAAATGAGTTTTGGTAGATTATGTCTTCCATGAAATTGATCCATTTCATTGAAGTTCTCGAATTTGGGGTCATAGAGCTGTTCATTGTATTTCTTTATTATCCTTTTTTAAAAAAAAATTTCTCACCTGAGGATATATTCTATTGATTTTAGAGAGAGAGGAAGGTGGGGGTGGAGAGAGATAAAGAAACATCGATTAGTGCTTCCAATACACACCCTGACTGGAGATCAAACCTACAACCTTTCAGTTATGGAACACAGCTTCAACTGACTGAGTCACACCAGCCAAAACTCATTGATTTGTAATCTAAGGTTCTTACTTTCTTTATGTAGAACCAAGCTTCTGACCTATATAATTTTTCTTTATTCCAAATAATTTCTTTTTTTATTGATGTTTGAGTACAGTTATCTTCAGTTGCCCACCAGCAATTTCAAGAATTTTTTAACATTTCTTTTTGTAAAAAAAGATGTATTTAGCCCTGGCTGGTGTAGCTCTGTGGATTGAGTGCAGGCTGCAAACCAAAGGGTGGCCGATTCGATTCCCAGTCAGGGCATGTGCCTGGGTTGCAGGCCAGGTCCCCAGTAGGGGGTGCACTAGAGGCAACCACCCATTGATGTTTCTCTCCCTCTCTTCCCCTCTCTCTAAAAATACACAGATAAAATCTTTTTAAAAATTAAAATTAAAATTAAAAAGATGTATTTATTTACTTATCTATTTATTTATATAGAGAGGGGAAGGGTGGAAGAAAGACGGGGAGAGAAACATCGGTCAGTTGCCTCTTGCATGCTCCTTGACTGGGAGCCAAACCCACAACCCAGGCATATGGTCTGACTGAATCAAACCAGTGATCTTCTGTTTTGTGAGATGATACTCAACCAACTGAGTCACACTGGTCAGGGCTTAACATTTCTTATAAGGAAAATCCACTGGCTTCAAATACCTCCCCCCTCCATATGGACCCCCAGTAGCTAAGCAAGTGCCTGGTACATGTCAATTGAATTAAGGACTGGATTTTATAGTGCCATTTGTAAGCATTATTGAAATCTTGAAATGAGGAAGATCATTAATAGTTGGGATGGTCTGGGAAGACTTCATAACAAAAAGGCTTGTATGAGGACTGTGGGAAATGTGGTATATTTAGTTTCATCAGAAAATAGGAAGAGGACATTTCAGGCATGGGACTCATTGCTGAGCAGAGTTTATGAGTATCCCATAAGACAGTAAAAAGCTGCAGAATGAATCAACAGAGGTGTGTTTAAAATATACCCATGCCTGGACCCACCACATATTAAATAAATCAAAGTCTCTGGAATGGCAAATGTCCTCAATTTTTGTTTGTCTCAGAAAATCTTTATAGTTTCTTAACTCTTAAAGGATAATTTCATGGACATAAAATTCTAGGTTGGTGGGGGGTTTTTCTTTAAACAATTTAATATTCCACCACACTCTCTTTCTGTTTGCATAGTTTCTGAAGAGAAATTCATATAATTCTTGTGGCTGTCCCTGTCTAGGTGAGATGTGTCCCCACCCCCAGCTTCTTTCAAGGTTCATTTTGTCTTTGATTTTCTGCCATTTGAATTCAATGTGCCTGCTTGAATGTATTTTTTTGGTGTTCATCCTGCTTCATGCTTCTGGGTTTCCTGGATCTGCAGTTTAGCATCTGACATCAATTTTGGGAAATTCTCAATCATTGTTGCTTCAAATATTTCTTTTCTTACTTCCTTCTTCTTCTAATATTTCTATGATGTGTTTGTAATACCTCTTGTAGTTGTTCCACAGTCCTTGGAAATTCTGTTCTGTGGGGTTTTTTTCCACCTGTTTTCCTCTTTGCATTTCAGTTTTGGAAGTTTCTATTGACATTTCTTCAAGTTCACTGATTTTTTTCCCTCACCTGTGTTCATTCTATTGATGAGCCCATCAAAGGCACTCCTTCTTTCTCTTACTGTTTTTGATCTCAAGCACTTCCTTTTGAGTCTTTCTTACAGTGTGCCCCTCTGCTTACATTGTCTATCTGTCCTTGCATGTTGTCCACTTTTTTCATTAGAGCCCTTAGCATATTAATCATGGTTTTTTTAAATTCCCGGTCTAATAATTCCAACATCTCTGCCATATCTGAGTCTGGTTCTGATGCTTGCTCTTTCTCTTTAACCTGTGTTTTTGTCCTTAGTAGGCCTTGCAAATTTTTGTAACTGTTGTTGAAAGCCGTAGCCATACGTTACGTATTGAGTGAAATAACAGAGCAAACTAGGCTCTCAGTCTGAGGTTTATCTGGCTGGGGGTCAGGCTGTGTTTGCTGTGTGCTGTAGCTGTAGGCGTCAGAGGCTAAAACTTCCATGGGTGCCCTTCTTTTTGTCTTCTCTGTTGTGTTTGGGGTCCCCTAGAGACAGTAAATAAGGTCTGAGATGTGCAGTTCTTCTCATTGTAACCACTTGTTATTACAGGAGCCCTACTGATAAGTGTTGGGGCCTTGTTAAGATAGCAAGTCACCTAGTTAAGAAGAGCAGAACACTCCATCATATTTCCAAGTGGCTACTCTGCTCTCCTTCTGCTGGAAGCACAAGAAAATAGTTCTCCAATATTCATTGTGGGAACCTGTTTGATGTCCTGGAGGTGAAGCTCACGAAAATGTGGAGGCCCCTGTTGACCAGGCCCCTGGAGTTTTTAACTCTCAAACCTGTCCGCTGGGCCTCCAGCAATCCATCAGTTACTGTTCAAGCTTCCGTACTCTGATGGCAGGTCCCCAGAGATTTCTCTTCCTGGCTTCTGCTCCAGTAAGTAGTGGTTCTCTGTATCTGCCTGTTTTTCTATCCAGTTTTGAGGGTCATGGTTTGTCCTGTGGCCTCAGTCGCCTGTGGGATCTAAGAAGAGCTGTAGGTTTTCAGTTTGCTCATCTTCCTTCTTGTGAGGTCAGCACAACAGGGATGCCTTCTGAACTCCTCAACATGCCCAACAGCAAGCCAGGATCCAGCCTGCGTTGTTCTTAACATGAAAGCCTGAAAAGCAATTTCACTGGAATTTAGAAGGTGGAAAGTAAGAGTGATACAATAAATCCTGAATTTGGGACAATTTTTTATAACATTTTTAAAAATTTTAATTGTTGTTCAAGTATGGGGCAATTTTTTTAAGCACAAGAAACATGAGTCCCTTGAAAAGAATCCCCATGTGGGTTATATGCAGTTCATAAAAGTCATTAACAATCTGGAGTTTTTTTTTCTAACTATCTGTTTAAAATTTAGACAATCTGAATAGCTCTCTCCAACAAAAAATAAGGTGACTGGTTCTTTTAGGCCGAGTCCTTGCAAATTGCATTGCTTTTAACTTCAACATTTACAACATATTCACATTCTGTCCTGCAGCCATGCATCTGCCAGTTGAGCTTTAGTTCTGTGGCAAAATGCATTAACTACTCATATCCAGTTCTTTTAACACAGCTTATCAGGTTCTGAGTCATCTGTAGGCTAGCCAGATTTTATGATTGAGTACTTTTGTCAGAAAGGCCTGAAGGATGTATTTACCGAATGCAGCAGTCTGATCGGGAGAATGGACTCCGCAGATTAAACAGGAGAAATTTGCTCTGATAAATTACTAACTATGATAAAAGAGTACCTGTAAGGGAATTCCATATGCTGCCCTAGTGCTGAGGAAAGTACTCCAGGAAGGATGCACAGGAACGCTTCAGACCTCACTGGGGAAGGCACGGTTCACCCTCTGGGTCCCAGAGAGATGCTCAGGCTTAGTCAGGCTGGAGCTAGTCTGGAACTGCTGGGCTAACAAGAGGGCATCCTTTTTTTTTTTAATTTTTAAACTTATTTTTCAATTATACTTGACACACAATATTGTATTGGCTTCAGGTGAATGTCATAGTAATTAGACATTCATATAACCTACAACAGCACTCGTATTATGTAAAACATTTTTTCTTGTAATGAGGACTTTTAAGATTCACTCGCTTAGCAACATTCAAATACGCATCACGGTTCCTCAGCCATCCCCACCATGTCCTGCATCCCATCCCCATCACCCGTCTGCCTTCTGGCTGGGAGTCTGTGCCCATGCCCGTCTTCGCCCATCTTGTCCCCCCTCACCTCTGCCTCTGGCAGCCACCAATCTGTTCCCCGTATTGTTTTTGTTTTCGTCGTTGTTCAGTTGGTGTACATTCGATGTAAATTTTATCACACAGTATTTGTCTTTGCCTGACTTATTCCACTCAGCATAATGCCCTGAAGTTCTGTACACAAATAAGATTTCTTTCTTTCTTTTTTTTTTTTTAAAGATTTTATTCATCCATTTTTTTTAGGGAGGGAAGGGAGGGAAGGGAGGGGGGAGAGAGAGAGAGAGAGAGAGAGAAACATCAATGTGCAGTTGCTGGGGATTATGGCCTGCAACCCAGGAATGTACCCTGGCTGGGAATCGAACCTGGGACACTTTAGTTCCCAGCCCGCGCTCAATCCACTGAGCTACGCCAGCCAAGGCTAGATTTCTTTCTTTTAATGGCTGAATAATGTTCCATTTTACATACATGTATACATATACATATGTATTTTTTTAAACCATTCATCATTTATGTTGTTTCAATATCCTGGCTATTGTAAATAATGCCAAAGGGATGCATATTTTTCAAATTAGTGTTTTTATTTTCTCAAATAAATACCCAGAAGTAAAATTTCTTCTATGAATCATAGTTTCATATGTAATTTAAGACCCAAATCACGTGCAGTTAGTGAGGCTTCAGGAATAGTGACCCTTGATGGAGGAATAGTGGGGCCGGCGGAGTGAGTGGCTGGTGGGTGGCTTCTGGGCTGCAGAGCTGGGGTGACGAGGCCGGGAGGGAGGGCAGTGACACCAGCTGCTGAGGCTGCACAACGGGGCCTCTGGGCGTGGCCCCAGGAGCTCAGAGGAAGGAACCAATCAAAGAGTTTTTTCCTTTTGTATTTTTTGGAAGAACTTGTGAAAAAATGGTATTAATTCTTCTTTAAATATTTGGAAGATTTTGGTGATGAAGACATCTGGGCCTGGGCTTTTCTCTGTGGATAGTTTTTATTCCCTTTAATTGCTACTTCAAACACTGCATTATTTATAGGTCTTTCAGATTGTCTAGTTCTTCTTGATACAGTTTTGATAATTCATGCTTTTCTAGGAAGTTGTACATTTCAACTAAGTTACCTAATTTGTTGATGTTGTTTATAGTAGTCCTTTATAATCCTTTTTGATTCTGTAAAGTCAGTAGTAATGTCTTCTTTTTAATTTCTGGTTCTAGTAATTTGAGTCTTCTCTTTTTTTATTGTTCAATCTAGTTAAAGTTTTGTCAATTTTGTTGAATTTTTTTTAACAGGAGGAAAATATTTTAATACATGTGCATGGGGAAACCACATATGCATGAAAATTCCCTTGTTACCAGACTAAACAGGTCCATTTGCTCGCACACATCAGAGTCCAATAAGGCACAAACAGGAATGTGCAGCAAAGAAAGAGTTTATTTCCAGGAAGTGGTACACGCAGGAAGACAGGCTAATACTTACAGACCTGGCTGTCCTATGGCTTCCAGGGGATGGCTACACAGGGGACCTATCATTAGCCACAACGACTAAGGGAGTCAGGGTCCTGGTCAGGGTCATGATCTCTATTGATGGGTAAGCATCTGGGTGGGGGACCCCTGGTCAGGGAAGCTGGTCCTAACATCAGCAATGGCGTCACTTGTCTGGTCGTACTGGTCTCCTGGGCCTGGGGCTGAAACACAGCTGAGGCCTAGATGTCATCTCCAGTTTGACCAAAACTCTGTCTTTGGGGTCAACAGACCAGAAGTTTGTTCCTAAGATTATGTGATGCTGATCTGACCTCACGGTCCTAAGGCTTAATAATTAAGTGGGTGGTCCTGCAAGAGAGAAGGAGGCAGGCACATCAGGGTGCTAAATGAGGCCAGTTTGAGTCAAAAGGAAGAAAAGGAGAAAAGGACATATCAAAGAAATGAAGCTTCTATGCAGTTCCACCCTCATGTTCTTTTGGCTAGTCTAATAATCCCATAGACATGCACCCGGGAAACATGAGAGAGTCAGACCCACATGACTAAGGGAAGAGGTTCAGAGACAGAAAGGGAACATGGAGCACAGAAGTAAGGCATTCTGAACTAGGGATGAGGTAACGAACCTTGGGGGTTTCAAAGGGTCATTGTGTTTCAGAACCCTAGCCTGTGCTGTTCTGGAACAGCTGTGGGGTCCAACTGCCTGCCACCAAGAAGCGTGACTCCCAATGCAAGAGTTTGGTAAAAAACGAAAGGGGATTTGTTTCAACTTTGTACAGATTCAGAATACTGGCAGACTTCTTGCCATAAAGTCCCACTCTTTTGAAAATACCCAGAAACTCATAGTCCTGCCTCCCTTCACCAGCCCAGGCCAGTTTCAGAACACGCCAGGCAGAGGTACCAGCTCCCAGAAAATCAGAAGTCCGCAGCTCCACATTGCTGGCCCCAGACCAGCATTCCAGCCGTCACCCACTGATCCAAGCCTGGTCAGGCAGGTTCCCGCAGTTTCCAGTCCCATCAGCTGTACTGCACCTTCTCTGGGCCAGTTTCCCAGCAGGTCTCCTCTTTCTTACTCCAGCTCTTAACCCAAAACCACGTGGCACCTCCTTTCACACCAGACCTCATGGTGGATGGGGGAGGGGGAGCCCTTCTACATCTTTTCAAACCGAATGGCTCCCTCTCTCGGGGCTCCCTCCTCATGGCTGGCTGCCCTAATTTTTAAATGCTGACCTGGAGCTTCCTATGTGACCTCATACTAGGCACTATATGTTCTGAAGCTCATGTAGACCTTTTACTTGGGTGGCAGCACAGCTTCCAGTCAGGACAGTTGCCACCTTGCCATTGTTGTGAAATGTATCTTAAGCCATATAGTCTGCTTCTCCCCTTCCCCCAACCATGGGCTGTCGGGGAACATGCTCTATATTGGGGTCCTTTTTGCTTTGCACCCCGTTTCAATTGCAGGATGATAACAAGAGCAGATGTTTAGTAAGTAGAAGTCTCAATGAACGTATAGGCAGGTCAAAAAGTTTATCCCTAACTGTAATTGAACAATAAAATAATTTTTTAAAAAAGTTTATCTCTGATAATCTCTTATTATTCACAAAATCCCTAAGTCAAGTTCTAGGTAGTTGAAGGAAGGGGCAGAAATTTCCCTTGAACCTGAAACTAAAATTGCCTTTGGTTCAAAGTAATCTACCTACCACTGAGGCACATCTTGGGGTGGATCAGCCATGCTGCCACCTTCTCTATCCCCGTACCATGTGAGGGAACATTCCCAGGTTCCAGGGATCAAGGTTTGGGTGTCTTTGGACTGTGAGTCAGCCTGCCACAGCAGGTAGGGTCTAAGTGTCGCCAGGGAGGGACTCTGCTGAAAGGTGTGTGGATTCTAGACTTTGTGCAGAAAAGGTTTCACAACATCTTTCAAAGCTGGGGGAGGGCTTAGGATAGAAGGAGCAACAGAAGAGCCCAGGCAAGGCTGCTCTGGCTCCCTAGAACGGCTAGCTTGGGAGGAGCTGCTGCAGACCCTGCTCACCTGGTTGCAAGTCTCATGGGGGCCCTCAGAGTTTAGGATGTGCTCTCCTGTCGGGCGAAGAAAGGCGCAGACTCCCAGGAGGGAGAGCACAGAGCGCACTGGGTCCTTCGTCTGGAGGGTTTTTAAAGGTTGGGAGTTCAGAGGAGCTGTCAGGGGAGGATCTCCATAGAAGAGTCACCAGCTTTCCCAGGTGTGTCCTTTCAGGGGGCCATTAGTCATCACAGCTGGTCCTGGCCTCGCCCACCTGGTTTTGCTACTTTTCTGGGCCTGGAGCTGAAACACGGCTTAGGCTTAGATGATGTCTCCAGGGAGGAGAGGGGTGGGGCGGTGTCTAAACCAAATGACCAGTAATATGAAAGGTCAGGGGGCCTGTGGACGAAAAGGGGGCCACATACTAACCCTGACAAGCTCAGGAGAGGCCTGTGTGGCAGCCTTGCAAACTCAGAGGCTAAAGTAACCACACAGGATGGTTTGAAATGAAAACTTCCCAACTAAAAGTGAGTGATGGGCCGCACTTACATCTAGGTCAGCATCTTCCCTGACAAAGGTCAGTATTTACCCTAACTGACCCTGTCTGTTGTCTTTTTGCATCTGCCGTAACAGGCCTTTGGAAGGTCTGAGTGACCCCTTTTTCCAGACCCCTCAGGGCACAACCTCCCACCAAAGCTCAGGACTCCATCCCCTCATTGTTATTATTATCATGTTAATTGTTAACTATTAATTATCCTGTACCTGCCTCTGTAGAAGATGTGTCTATTATTTACTTTCTTCCCAACCCCAGAGGTTTCCCCACTTTGCTTTCTTCCCGCCCCTCAATCCATCACCAGTGGACTTCGAGGAACCCCCTTGGGCTCCTCCTTTTCTTGCCGTGTATAAATCAAGGAGCAAAATGGCCATTCTCTAGAGCATTTTCTCAATCTGTTGAGATTTTGTTTCCCAGCAATTGTCATTAATTTGGCTCCAATAAACTCACAAAAATCCTTACTAGTTTGCATGTCTCTTGCACTGACAGGTGTAAATGGCAGGGCCAGCAGGAAAGGTCTCCCCTGGGGTCACCCTGGGGCGAGGTCTGGCAGCAGCTTCGCCCATTGCTAGGCACCTGGGGCCTTCCGCCTAGGGACTTTCTGTATCTGGCTGTAAATTGCCCAGCCAGTTTGTTTGGCTGCCTCGGTTTCCCTAGTCCACTTGCCAAGGAATTTTCCGAGTTTCTTTCCATCCTGCCCCATTAGCACTGAGACAGTCTTTCGAACCTGGTTCCTGCCATGGCCGGCAGCCAATGCTGACTTTTTCTTCCTGTGGCAGCTTTTGTGGGACCGCCTGTGGGGACCCCAGCTGCAGCTCCCAGGAAGAGGCTTGGTGCTCCACCAGCTACCAGCCCCAATGTCCCCTCACTCAAGGCCTAGCATCCACGCTCAGGTTGGGTGCCTGAACCCCTCAAGGGTCCTCCCAATCAAGTCCTATTTGTAGGGTCCTGTTTGGTCTTAGAATTGGGCTCATTGCCCTCCAACACAGAGTTGCCACTCACCTACATGGCTCTCTGAACTCACTGGGCGCAGGCAGCCCCAGGCGAGGCTCCATGCACGTGGCCCAGGAGCTGTGGCAGAGGCCCGGGCTCCAGGCTGTCTGGATTTGAACTCCAGTCCTGCCACTTACCAGCCATAGGCTCGTGGGAGGACAGCTTGCCTTTTAGTGCATGACTTGGCACAGAAAAAGTACCTTGAAAACCAGACCAAACCAGCCACCTGGCACACAAGCCCCAGAGGACAGGTGCTGCCTCACAGAGGAAGCCCCCCCCCCCACTCCTGCCTGCGGCACCTAAGCCTTGGGGTGGGGTAAATCCCAACCACCACCGCACCGTGTGGAGGCCTTGAAGCCTCAGCTGAAGCTGAGCGGAAAGAGTCCTGTTGTAACATCCTGTCGCCCTGGGGTCCAGGGCAGGCGGAAGATGGGGAGGGGCAGGGAGGTGAGCGGGGTCAGAGCTCCAGGACGGGGCTAAGCCAAAGCCCGGGCAGTGCCACCTGCCGAGACTTCGTGGGGCTCTGGAGCTGGGGACAAGCTTCTGCCATCTTCCCCTTCTTTCCCTTCAACTTTTTTTTTAAACAAACCTTTTATTTTGAGATAACTGCAGATTCACATACATCTTCTCAACTTCCTATGTAGAAAAATTTCAGACCTTCAGAAAAACTATAGGAATGGTACAGTGACACCAATATACCCCTCACCTGCATTCACTAATTCATATCTGTTGGAGTCCAGTTTTTAATCTATTATTCATAACCATTGAGATACACATAGACATAAATATGGAAATATGGACATACTCTATTCCCTAGGAAATACATTACTAAAACTCTTTTATTAAAAGATTTTATTTATTTATTTTTAGAGAGAGGGGAAGGGAGGGAGAAAGAGGGGGAGAGAAACATTGATGTGTGAGAGACACATCGACCAGTTGCCTCTCGCACGCTCTCAACCAGGGACCTGGCCCACAACCCAGGCATCTGCCCTGATTGGAGATCAAACTGGAGACCCTTCGGTTTGCAGGCTGGCACTCAGTCCACTGAGCCACACCAGCCAGGGCTAAAACTTCTTTATACATATAATATATATATATACAAAACATACATAATACGTTCATATATAAAGTGAATATACACAAATTGTGTGTATATGTGTTTACATAATGAGTATATATATTTTTTTCTCACGCTCTCTCTCCCTTTGTCTGCAGAGATGGGCCAGGGGCAACGACACCTGCATGGAGAGTACTGAGCACCCGTAGCACCAGCTCAGTCCTGGTTCCAAAACACCATTTTCCACTAGAAATTCCATCCTCCATCTCTCTGGAGAGAAGGCCAATTCCAGGGCTGGGGCAGAAAAAGTCCTGGGTGAGCCTGGAACATATCGTCAGAGAGCTGGCGAGTATGCAGGGAACAATGAGGACCTGTCACAAGGACAAGGAGGCGGCTCGAAGGGGGTCCCCCTGGCCCAAACTGGGACAATTTAAGCATCAAAAACACAACAATAGTAATGGATTATTACCCACTGATAAAATAGGAAAGCATGATGTAACCATATTGACATAAATGAAGGAAGAAAAACTTTTTTACCGGAAAAATTAATCTTGCTTCACACCGATCCGCCTAATTCCCACCGAACACCGCAGGGCTCCTCGCTGTCCCCCCTCAGGTGGAGTCTCCTTTCTTCCCCAGAGAAAACAGTGCCTGCCCCATGTTCATCGCTTCCCCCACACTCACACAACGGTTCAGCACCGCCATGCAGACACACAGTTTGTAACAAATCCCAGAGCAAAGGTCCAGGTTCACCTGCAGGTCTTTCTGACCTTGTCTGTCTGCTGCTGGGAAGGAGGAGCTGGGGTTCTGAGCTGGGCTTTGATAGATGGGTGGGGGTCTCCCGGAGGGAGAGAGAGGGAGAAGCCCCAGATGGACGGACCTGCAAGTGCAAAGCTGGGGGAGCGATGTGAAAGTGTGGTGTGTGCCCCTGTGGGGCTGAGCCCAGGTTTGCTTGGAGGGAAGGTGAGTGACAACATGTGGCCCCAGCTGCCACCCTACGTCCCCCCATGTGCACGCTTATTCTTGGCTGGTCTGCCCAAGACCCTCTGAGCACCAAGCTGGGCTCCTCCGTCCCCACGCAGCCACGTTCCCTCCCCAACAAGATGGAAGGAAGTATCCTGAGCCGGGAGAAACACACCTGAATGTGGGCATATGGGCACATTGGTGGGAAAGGAACTGCTTGTAGAAAGAAGAAAGGGGTTCACGGAACAGCTTCAGCAGATGATAAAAATCTTCAGTTGTCCTTACAGAAGTGAGGGGTGAGCAATATCTCTGGTATTGAAGAGGTAAATGTATTCACAAATGAAGGAATGGTAATTGACCTCAACAACCCTAAAGGTCACGCACCTCCGGCAGTGAACACTCTGGCCGCCGCGCGGTGCACACAGCCCATCCGTTGGAGGAGACCGGCCGAGCTCTGCCTCGGCAACCTGTGGATGGAAAAGCACCATTTGCGACAGGAGAGGAGGAGGATGAAGTTCCTGCTCTTCTGGAGAGTTTTGAAGAGGTTTCCAAGAATGAAGCAAACTTGAATAGAGTCAACTTCTGAAGAGGATAAACTTGAAGAAGTTACTGAGACCTGCTATTTTATATCATTTATATTCAAATTCCGTTCATGGATCTGACAAAATCTAGTTCTCTCATATTTTTAAGCCCTAGTCCCTTGCCTACTGTAGCTCTTTCCAGGTTTTGCTTATACACAAGCCATCCTTTTCAGCTAACTAAGCTGAAGAAGCCTGGGAATAAAGTTTGAAACAAAGGTTAATAAAGTTCTTTGCCTAGTACAGTTTTTTTAATTTCATTGACATTGATTTGTACACAGAAAGCAAAGCTGTTTGTAGAAAGCTAATTATGGCGTGAATGTGACAGATAATCTTTAATGGGATTTTATTATTAAAAATTTAACATGATAGTACAATGTAAAAAAAAAGGAAAGAAATAAATGTAAGTCTGGACAGGTGTGTGGGGTAGTGGCTTGGCAGGGCCTTGAATGCCAGGAAACGAGTTTGGGGTTGAGGTAGTAAGCATTGGGAAGTCACGGAGGCACCAGAGCTTAGCAAAGGTGGCAGACAGAGTGGTGAAGGGTGGGGGTGGCTGGGACCACAAGGCCCAATGCCTGAGTGCCAGGATGGCCTTGCAGCATTCTCCTCAGGAGACCTCAGTTTCACTGTCTACGATATGGGTACAAGGAGAGAGACTTACTCTCAGGGCTGCTGGAGACTCCCCAGGAGCCACACCTGCCTCAGGGTCTAAGGTAAGGGTGGGCCACCTCTCCCCTATACCTCCCACCCCAGTCACCCGGCTCTGTGACATATCTGTGCTTCCTGTTTCTCCCCTGTCAGGGGCAGTTTCAGTCTCAGCTTCAAAAGAACAAACACATTCTCAAAACAAAGGAAGACAGCCCCGACTGCAGAGGAAGCAGGAAGCTGCCAGCCCTGCTCTGAACTGGGCTGCTGGGCTCCCGGGCAGCAGAATGGAGTCGGTGGCCCTGTACAGCTTCCAGGCCACAGAGAGCGACGAACTGGCCTTCAACAAGGGGGACACACTTAAGGTAGGACGGCCAGAGTGGGCTGAATGGGACCCACAAGGGATGGTTAAGAACCAGGGGCCCAGGACAGCTCCCCCAAAAGAGTCCCGTGTGTGGAGGAAAACGGGTAGCTTCTCCAGTCATTAGCTGTGTGACTCAGGACAAGCCACCTCTTCCCTCCAAGCCTCAGTTCCCCCTCCAGGAAATGGAGAGGAAATGGACTGGCTCCTTTGAAGGCCAGTGTGAGGATTTGAGGAGACATGAGTACAGCACCTAGCAGGAGTTGGTTCAATGCCCAGTATTCCAGGGAAGAATTTAAGAAGATAGTTGTTGAAATGAGAGAGAGACAGAGAGAGAGAGAGATGTTGGGGGAGGGAAAGAAGGAGGAAAGAGGAAGTTCTTCGGAAAGTAAAAAGTACACACATTAACTTATTGGGGTAAAAATGGCTGTGATTTAAGTGTCAGGAATGAGCTTCCCAGCAGAATGGAGAAAAGGGAAAAGAGTCAGTCCTACCATCACTTCTTTCTGTTTGCTCAGGCTTTTGAAATGAGCATTGCAGCCTTCCAAGGGTGGTCCAGGCAGAAGGGTTTGTGGGGGTCTCTCTCCCCGGAAAAGTCTTTGCTTGCAAATTTGCTAAGGAGCTGGATTCAGGAGTGGCCATGCCAAGACTCGGGCACTGGAGCTGCCCCAAGCTGAGAAAGGCACCTCTGCCCCAGGGCCTGAGTCTGCACAGCAGCAGTGGGCCTTTGACGGGATGTGCCCCCGTTACTGCAAAGGGGACCGGGCTGGAGCGGGGCTGCAGTGTGTGGATTCTTGACTTCCTACAGGAAAGATTTTACAACGTGAGTCCAAGTGACTATGGGGGCACATTTATTAAAGCTGGGGACAATGAAACATGGAAGAGCCTTACACAGAAGAAGCAACAGGAGAGCCCAGGCTGGGCTGCCTGAGCTCCCTGAGAAGCCAGAGAAAAGGGGGCCTTGGGGACAGGTTTAGGGGGTTAGCCTAGGGTGAGCTGCCAGCTGCCCATTGCCTTAGAGTTTAGGAGAATTTTAAGATTTTAATTTTAGTTTTACAGAGAGGGGGAGGGAGGGAAAAAGAGAGAGAGAAATATCAGTGCCTGTCATATGCGTCCCACCAGGGACCAAACCTGCAACCCAGGCATGTCCCCAACCGGGAATCGAATGCACAACTGTTCACTTTGCAGGATGACACCCAACCGACTGAACCACATGTTGGGGCTTATCTCTTTCTTGCAGGCGGAACCTTAGGGGAGGTCTCAGGGGAGGGTCTCAGCAGAATATGCATCAGTTCTCCAGGTGTGCCCTTTCAGGGTTCCGGTCTCCACTGATGGGTCAGTGGTCAGGAAGGGAGTCATTAGTCATCGCAGCTGATTAGAGAGAGTGTGAGGGGAGGGAGACATGGATTTGTTGTTCCACTTATTGTTGTGTTCATTGGTTGCTTCTTGTATGTGCCCTGACTGGGGATTGAACTCTCAACCTTGGCATATTGGGACAATGCTCCAACCTACTGAGCTACCCGGCCAGGGGATCATGCTGGAGCTGCAGGACTTAAAACAGTGCCAGCACATAGTAGGCTTTCAATACGACAAGGGAAATGAGAAGGAAAGGGAGGGAGGGCTAAAGTGTTAGCAGAGTCGAGGGTGGGGGGTGGGGGTGGGGGGTGGAGGGGCTGCCCTCCCAGTGGGACTTGTCCCTCATGTGGGTGGAGAACGAGGAGGGGACTTTTCAAGCTCAAAAAAACGACAGAGGAATGCAGGCAGTGGGAGGGCTGCCTTTTCCCTCATTTTCTCTCAAACGTTTGTGGGGCTATTTTTCCCAGTTTTATTGAGATGACACCAACATATGAGATTGAGTGTGTTTAAGGTGTATACCTGGTGATTTGACACAAGTCTGTGAAACCATCATCACAGTTCGTTTAGGCAGCAGCCATCACCTTACATGGTTACACTTTTTCTCTTGGTGGCAACTTTTGAGATCTACTCTCAGCAACTTTCAGACAACACAGAGGGACTAACTGTGGTCACCTGCTGCACATGATGTCCCCAGAACTTAGTGTCCTTATAACTGGGATTTGTACCTTTGGCCCCTTCACCCGTTCCCCAGCCCTTGCCTCTGGTAGCCAGCCACCAATCTGTTCCCTGTTGAGTTCTGAGCACCTGCTGTTTACCAGGCACTGTTCTGAGTGCTGAGGACACAGCAACAAACAAGGCAAAGCCCTTGACCTCCTGGAGCTGACACTCCAGAAGGTGAGCGGCATCACGAGGTGCTGGGTAGACTGAAGAAACAACACAGGGAAATGGGACGCTCAGTGACCAGTGGGTCATCAGGGCAGCCTCTCAAAAGAGGCGATCCCTGAGGGATGCACAGGGTGGCCAAGCAAACAGCCCAGAGCTCTGGGCTGGGAAATAGCCAGTGCAAAGGCCCAGACGCAGGACCTGCTCACAAGTGCGAGAAATTGAGAGGAAGGTCTGTGGCTGAAGAGCGGACAGTGGGGGAGGAGGTGAGGGTGGGGTTGGGGTGGCGGCAGCAGGATCTCGAAAGCCTGGTGCCACCGAGAGTGGGAAGTGCGCCAGCCCACGGGAGGGCTTCGCCGGGGGTGCCTCAGGGCTACCACGGAAGGGTGGGGGAGGGGCTGTGGCAGTCTCCAGGATAAGAAGTAAAGGTGGCTTAAACTAAGAAAAAATGCCTGACAAAAAATGTCAATGTATTAATGGTTTTGATATGGAAAGAGTTCTTGTAAGTCAACAGAAAAATCACAAACTGCAGAATAGAAAAATGGGCGAAGGAAAACTGCCAAAGAAGCGATGCGAGCATGCGGCCGATGTCACCGCGACAAAAGACACCAGATAAGCAAAATCCCATTTTTAAAACAATCTCCAAGGTTGTCGATGTTGTGGGAAAATGTGCACCTTTACGCATGTGATGGTGGGCGGGTAAAGTGACACAATCATTTTGAAGGGCATTTGGGAAACATAAAATGCCTTAAAAATCTCCACGCCCTCTGACCCAGAACCGTGTGTCTGGGAAACTGAGACAAGCCAAGATGTGTGTGCGCCCTCCGCCTCAGGACTCACGGGTATGCGGTGGTCCGGTCTCAGTCTCGGAGACGCAGTGGGGAGAAAACACAGAGTCACTGGGGCCACAGGCCAGATAAACCAGTAAACAGAGAGCTCGTCAGCTGGAAGCAGGACGCAGAGAAGAATGGCTCGAGCGAGGAAGGGGAATGTTGGTGACGGTTTGTCGCATGGAACCAAGCTGGACAACCTGATCAGCAATGGCAAAAAATATGACACAGCCCTAAAAATGTGATTTGGGGAGCATGTTTAATGATATAAATATGCTCATGACACAATGTTAAGTGGCATCAAGCAGAATGTAAATGTATGTACATTGACAGAGTCAACTCTAGACAAATAACCAACAGACATTGCTTTCGCAGAGGGAAAGCTGACCGTCGTGCACGGGGTTGTGCTTGGAAGACTGGAAAGCAAGTCCCGACAACCAAAAAGCTGTCGGTCGCTGTTGGCGGGGCTGGGCGTGGGCCGCTGCCCTCCCACTCTCAGGGCAGGGCAGGGCAGGTGCGAGGCCAGGTACTGCCTTTACTTCAGATCTTGGGCAGATCTTCTTTGCATTCATTTTTAAATAGATTTACTTTTTAGAACAGTTTTAGATTTACAGAAAAATCAAGAAGATGGTGCAGAGGGACACCTGTCTGCCTGCACTCAGCTCCCCTGGTTGGGAGCATCTTGTGCTGGTACATTTGTTACACTAAGTGTCCATGTTGAGAAATTATTAACTAATGACCATATTCAGAGTTTGAGTATTAATTTTTATTTTTTAACATATTGTCTTAAATATGATCTTGATCCCTGAGATTTTTGGAGCTCCCTTAAGTTTTGCTCCCGAGGCACCTTGCCCACCCACACTAGTCTGGGGCTTGCTTTCTGGTAACTATAAAAATGTGACTGTGGCCCCTTCCTCTCCTGGGCCAGGGCCCCGCGCACAGGTCTGAGGGCCAGCCCTTTCCAGGTGGTGCTGGGGTGCAGCCTGACTGCACGGTGTATCCCTTCCCTGAGTGCTTGCTGCCCATGGGCCAGGCCCGGTCACAGAGGTGCCCGCTAGGTGCCCCAGCCCCCAGGAGCCTTGGCAAACAACTCGCAGCCCTGGTCCTAGAGGGAAACTTGGTGGCACCTCCATCCGTCCTGGAAAAATGGCCCCAGACATCACTTCCCTGAAACAAAGCCCCATTCCCTGACAGGCTGGGCATCTCGGGGTGCACAGCACCTTGTTGCTTCTAGATGGAGGAGAGATGTGGGTGGTGGCTTCACCCCATCTGTCCATGGATAACCTGGCATCCGAGACCCAGACTCAGGGAGCCCATAGCTGCCTTGGCATCTCCATAGGGAAGGCTAACAGCACCTCAGACCCTGTACAAGCCACCCTGAGCTTGGCCTCCCTGCAGCCCCGTACACAGCCACAGCCGTGCACGGCTGCCACAGCCTGCCAGCCTTGGCCCGGCCCCTCAGAGTTGTCTCAGCCACTCTTTGTTTGTCTCGCATGCACCCTCTTGTTAAGTCCTATCAGGGACTCTGCCAACATCTACACCTAATCCTGTGCTTCTCAGTACCCCTCTACCATGGCCCCCAGGTCTCTACCCTCAACTCCTGGGCTAGAGAGAAGCTTCTTTCTGTCCCCCTCCCTTAGCCCAGTCTCCACACAGCAACCATAACTCAGAGTCTGGCTGTCCCCTGATGGTACCCAGAGGCTCTTAAAACAAAACCTGAACTGCTTCCCCTGGACTGCAAGACCTACATGCTCCCACCCTGCCTGTCCTGCCAGCCTCGCCCCACTCATCTGCTCTCACTGCCCCTCCTGCCTCGACTGCAGATGCACTTGCCTCCTTCCTGCTCCAGGGACAGGGCTTGCTCCCACTGCAGGGCCTTTGCACTGGCTGGCTGTTCCCTCTGCCTTGTACACCACCCCTACATCTTCTCTTGTCTGTGTCTGTGACTCAGGTCTCCTCCTCAGAGAGGCATTTCTTGACTCCTGTTGCAAACCTCCTTGCCCCCAACCAGACATCCTCCGTCTGTGCTATCCTGTTATGGAGTTTTCAGACCACCTACTGCTATATTCTTACCTTGTGAACTTGTTTTCTTCCTTTTGTACTGTTACCTGTGTTCGGGAGGGTGGAAGCCCCTTGTTTCCTGCTGTATTGCTAGAGCCTAGCACGGCGCCTGGCATGCCATAAGTGTTCAGTAAACAGCAGATGAGCACTTGCATTGCCCAGGGCCCAGGGCAGGAGCACCGCATCCTGGGCAGAGGGCGCCATGGGGCAGAGGCCAGGGTTTCCCCAGGGAGGTGTGGCTCTCCCTGCTTTGTGGGAGTGCCCATGTCTCAGAGGGCCCAGAGCTTTTGAACCACATTGACAATGAGAATTCAGCTAACATAAACAGTGAGAACATTTCTGGGTCCTTGGAGTAAGGATAATAGGAAACCAGAATGACATACAACAAAACAGGGCCTCGATCAGGTATATGATTACTCCAACACATCCACACAGGACTTCGTAGTTCACAAGACACTGCCCCATGCAGCGCAGGCCCCAGATGTGCCCATTCCTCAGTGGATGGAACAGGCCAAAGCTCCAGAGGGAGCCAGGGGCAGCCAGAGCAGTCTGGAGCCCCGGGCTCCAGGGCTCCTCTGCTGAATCTGTGGCTTTGGAAGGAGGCCCACAGGCTTTAATTTTCTAATAAATTGGAAGATTTGTTTTGTTTTGAGCAAGTTTTCCTGAGTCAGCCACCTGCTTCCGTCTGTCCCCAGGGCTGCTGACCCTGCTCTAGCTGCAAAGGCAGGAAGGAAGGGACCCAGCAGGGCCTGCGGACAGATGGGAGGCAGGGAGGGGTGCCTGCCTGCATGGCTCGGGGCTTGGCTTGGGCCCTGGCTTGGGCCCAAGGAAGTCCATCCCAGTTCCTCTTGGCAAAAACAAGTTGTCTGAGCAGCTGCCTTTGTGCCAGCACCCCCTGCCTTGACTCTCGTGGTGCACTCTCCTTGGGATGCTGTCCTACCTCCAGCATTTTCTGTCAGCAAGTGTCCCCACTAGGATGGAACTGGGACCTGCTGGGAGACTCACAGGAGAGATGCCCCTGCTTCCAGGCTTGGGTCCAGAGACAAAGTGGGAGGTGCAGTGAGAGTCTGAGACCCCAGGCCACAGGGTTCAGGCTCTTGCTGGCCTGGCTCACTCCCAACCCCCAGGTCTGCTTCTTCACCTGAGCAACAGCCTTTGGTGATCATGACCTCAGAGGCTCATGGGAGAGCCAGGGCCATGCATGGGCAGCTCGCCCAGGGAAGGGAGGAGGGAGTCCGGAGCTACACGCTGTGCCCACGCTGCAGGCCTGCCTGCTTCTCCCACAGCCAATCAGTCGCTCACTGCAGCGGCTGCCACCCCCACTCTGGCTGTTTCAGTTCCTCTGGGCCCAACTGTGGGGCCGCAGGGGTTTGACACCCTGGATGAGGGCCCTTGTGACCTGAGCAGGCCAGGCTTCAGCCTCAGCCCAGACCAAGGTCTCCCTCATCTGCTCCTCATGCTCCCCAGTGCCTGAAAGCCACCACCTCCTGCTGCATTGTCACCCCTGAATTCAGACTAGACGTGCTGTTTAAATGCAAGTGACTCAAGGTGACTACCACAGGGCACTGAGCTCAGGTTGAGGCTGTCTGAGCTCCCTGGGGACTCTGGCCCATGCCAATAGCTTAGTGCCTGATGACCCCTGGGGACAGGCTATCTGGGACTATGGCCCTTGTGACCTCGGCCAGGTCCCCACCCCCTGTTCTGTGAAACAGGCCCCAGGCCTAGCTTGGTGAAGCCCGGGGCACTTGAGCAACGAACCCACAGCAGGTAACAGCTGCCTCTCCTGGGAGACTGAGTGTCAGTGTCTCTCCTGCCTGCAGATCCTGAACATGGAGGATGACCAGAACTGGTACAAGGCTGAGCTCCGGGGCACCGAGGGGTTTATTCCCAAGAACTACATCCGAATCAAGCCCCACCCGTAAGTTGCCATCACCCCAGCCTTGCGACCTCAGGCCACCACCCACCCCCACTACCACCACCAAATGTCCCCACCTGGCCTGGATGCTGCCTGGTCTACCCCTTAAGCATAAAACCTCCCCATTCCCAGCCCCTATCCATCTCTCTGGGGCTCTGGGCTCTACTCCAAGCTGGGGACAGAGGATGCAGATTCAAGGGTTTGTCTAAAATGGTGGCGGGGTCAGGGCCAGTGCAGGCCACGAGACTGCGGACTGAATGCCAGAGAATGCCCAGGAGAGCACTGGACAGGATGGCCCCAGCTCTCAGCCATCTGGGCTGCTGCCTGCAGGGTGGCCCTGGGCAGGTCCCGCTGCCCCTGTTCCTCAGGGCCCCTTTTGAAGTACAAGGAGGGCTGAGGGCCCCACCTCTGGGGGGTCTGGAGATCTCTCTAAGAGGCCAGCTCAGCCCTGCGTTGAGGGTAAGAGGTCCACTGGCAGTGGAGCGGTGGAGGGCAAGCAGGAAGCAGACTCTGTGGGCCCTGCCTTTGGGGCACAGGGGAGAGCTGGACATTGGTCAGGCAGGATCTGGGGCCAGGGCAGAGTGGCAGTTCTGTCCAGGGCGCCAGTACCCATGGCTGGGGACCTGCTGGCCCAGGGAAGCCCCCAGTCAGGCTGTCCATAGGCAGCATCCAACGCCACTGCCCTGAGAATGGGAGGTCTAAGGGGCCAAGAATCTATGGAAAACCCACCACATATGCTTGAAATGATAGCTGAGGTAGCCTCAAAATATAGCTGCTCCCAGCCACTCACCACAAGCTAGCCGTGGTGCAGCTGGGGACATGTGTGAGAGGCTGGGGTCGGAGCAGCCCTGTCCTGTGGGAGACATAGGTCATAAAGAGCACAGCCCTGGAGTGCAGACAGCATGGAGGCACCTAACCGAGGAAGGCTTTTCAGAGGAGGTGGCAATGAGGAGGTGGCAAGGAGGAGGCTTTGAAGGATGTGTTGGAGTTAGCTAAGGAGAAAAGGAAAAAGACATTGCTGGACAGGGGAAGTAGTGAGGGAGAGCCCATGGCAGTGGGACTGGAGGGAGGGCCTCAAATACCAGGCCCAGGGTGGTGGGGCACCAGGGAGCCCTCTGAGTTGGGGAGGGAGTTAGTCAGATATGGAGGCAAGTGACCAGGCCAGGCAGGCCGGGTGGGCCACCTGGGAGACACGTGCATGTGTGAGTGTCGGGGAGAGGGGAGTGCAGGGCCAGGGTGGGGCCTGAGGGTATTTCCTCTGTCTCTGTCTTTGAGTTACTTGCAAAGCTGCCACACCTCCTGCTCCATGTACTGGGCAAGGCCCCATCCCACCCAGGGTCCCACCTGCTCTACCTAGGCTCAGGGCACCCAAGCCTCTCCCACAGAGGCTGCGGCCTCTGGCTGACACCCTGGGCTGCAGCCCTTGGCTCCAGGCCCTGCAGGGTCCTTATGGGCTATGTGACGTCGGGAAGGGGTCCGGCTCCCTGGCATCCACAGGTAGGTGGGGACAAGGCAGGGCCATCCCTGGGGGCTGGCCAGTTGGTGGGTGCCTCCTGGAAGAAGCAGCGATCTAGCCGAGACCAGAAGCCTGGAAGGTGAGTAGCTGCTGAGAAGCCCTGAGCAGATGGGGAGAAGAGCTGAGGAGAGTGTGTGGTGCTGGGCTGGGCCCATCGGGTGATGGGGTAGCTGAGGCAAGAGAATGCTGGGACTGCTGGGGGCTGGGGTGGGGTCCAGGCTGCAGTGCCCCTGGGGTCCCTGAGGCCAGCTCTGGCCACTCCCATCTCAGACAGAGTGGGAACTGGGGGTCAGGGTCTCCACGAACCTACTGAAGGCCATGCTCAGTTTTGTCCTTGGCTAACCTCAGTACTTGCCCTGGCCCCAAAATAGCGGTGGGGAAATCCCAGCTCAGTGCCTGACTCCACCCATCAGGCCCCAGGGTGTGAGGAGGGTGTGGGGGATATGAGGGTGTGGGGATGGGAAGAAGACTGGGTTTTCAAAAGCCCTGTCCCCATACCAGGCCCACCCTTTCCCTGAGCACCCACTGCCGCTACTGCCTGCCCAGGGAGCCCCTGGGGGGCAGGGCGTGAAGGCACTTGCCCCAGCTGCATGGACAGTGAGGGTCAAGGAGGACCACCCAGAGGGAAGGCACGCTCTGCTGGGCCTGCAAGTCAGAGCAGAAGTATGCCTAGGAGGGCAACAGGCAGGCCCAGCCAGAGGTGTGGAGGAGGGCTGGGAACCCCCTCAGGTTGGCAGCAGTGGAAACACTGCATGCAACAGTGCCCTCGTCTTCCTGAGGGCCTTCTTGGGGAGATAGGGGCGGGGCGGGGGTGGGGTTGGCGCATGTAGTTTGTCCAGGGCCCCATGGCCGCAAGAGGGGGAAGGGGATTTGCAGCCAGTGCTGTGGGCCCCTGACGGTGCTCACCAGGGAGGTTGGTGGATCCCTGAAGAGCAGCTGGGACTGGGGTAGAGTCCAAGGTCAGGGACTTGCTGTACAACCTTTCAGGTGATCCCTGACCGACTCTGAGCCTCAGTTTCCACATCGGTAAAAGGGAGGACAAGCCTAGCTGGCCTCCAGTGGAGTGGCACCGGCGGTAGAGAGCTGGGCTGGAGGGCAGCGGGAAGTGCCGGCACCACCCAGGGAGGAGCCCTGGGAGGACCAGCCCTGTCTCCCTCTGGTGGGGGCAGGGCGGCTTCCTTGGAGGGTGCGGTTGCAGAACCCTTTGAGGGTGACAGCCACCCACATGCTGATGCCTCCTGTGGGGTTCTGTGGGTTCTTTGGAGACATGCAGGTCCTCAGGAACCGCCCATGTGGAGACCTGTTGGGCCCCTGCTCCTGCAGCAGGCCCTGCGCTCTGTGCTACTGGGCCTCTGGGCACATGCGCCGCCTCCCAGGCCCCCATGAGCCCGGGAGCTCCGAGCACAGCTCAACCTCCCACTGACCAGGAGCCTGTGCCTGGGACTCCTGAACTCCAGAGCCCCAGGCTGAGCTCTCTAGGAGGTTGCCTTGGTTCCCCAAACTCAGCAACAGCAACCCCCTGGCCTCTGCTCCTCCTGGGGACACCCATTGTGAGATGGCCCCAGGGTCCTCACCCATTTGGGGACAGCATTTGGCTAGAACTTCACTTCTGAGGGTGTGGGCTCCTGCAGAAGCAGCACCTGAGACCTGATTTGAGGACAGGGACTTTACCTGGGAGACAGAAGTGGGCAGGGAAGGAGCTGACAGGGAGTGTTAGTGACCAGACTGCTGGGAGACAGCAGGGGTACCCAGAGTATTGTGGGGGGATGCTGGCTATTTATCCACCTGCTCCCTCAGTCATCACTTGAGAATGTGCCAGGGGCTTGGCACACAAGCCAAGCACATTAGTCACCAGAAACAAACAGCTCTTGGGCAGGGTCCCCAGGGTTTTCGTCGACAGGGGGCACGTGGGGCATGAGTGGGGAGTGGTGGGGACAGGACCCCACTGGCCACTGCACCTGATGTGATGTCCTCTGCTCTCAGCTCGAGGGCATGTCCATGTCCTGAGATGACAGAAAACCTGCCACCTCGCACCTGTCCCCGGGGCAAAGCTCAGGTTCATTAAACGTTTGCTGAAAGAAGAGAGGAAACATGGAAGGGAAACATGAAAGGGAATGGAGGATCCAGGCCTGCCCTTTGTGGGCCCTGGTCCCGCCGTGGGTCTTAGTTCCCCCGACCCTGTCTCAGGTGGAAAGCCTGGGGCTGAGAAGCCAGTCAGAGACCACCTGGATCCTTGGAGGGTGGGTGAGGCCCAAGTCAGCAGGGGCTGGGGTAGGGGTGAGGAGGTGCTTGGAGCCGCACCACCAGGGCCGCAGGGCTGCAGGAGAAGCGGGGTCCCAGACACTCACTCCCAGATCCTGGGGTCGGTGGGGGTGTTCTTGCAAGACTCCAAGCATTTATCAGTTACTTTCTGTATACCCAGTTCTGTCCAGTCAGTGGGAAAAGAAACTTGTACCTGTGAGAAAAAGTCTAGGTGGCCTCAGTCTGTGCATCTGTGAAATGGGTATAGGGTGAAATCCTTCATCACCAGATCAAAGCTACTATTGTTTTTGTCATTGTTTTTTCTTTTTCTGTTTTCCACTTTTAAGTCTCTATCATCTAAAATGGAAAAGCTCAGCTGGGGTTGTCTGGGGGGAAGTTTACTGTGGCTTGTTCACTATTTATGTTTTCCTAATGGTACGTTTGCCTAGCCTGGTGGGAAAGGATTGGACTCTGGAGCTGAAATGCTGGGGTTGGGTCCTAGCTTCTGCCTGCCGCAGCACGTGATCTTGGGCTCATTGCTTCGCATCTCTGTGCTTCAGGTCCCTCACCTGTGAAATGGGGGCAATCTCCAGTGTCTCGGGACCATAATGAGGGTCAGCCATGTTGAAAACCTGGGCACAAAGAAGGCAGCCCTGCCTCCCCACAGCCTTCACCTGTCCCCCTCTCTGCAGGTGGTATTCGGGTAGGATTTCCCGGCAGCTGGCCGAAGAGATTCTGATGAAGAGGAACTTCCTGGGAGCCTTTCTGATCCGGGAGAGCGAGAGCTCCCCAGGGGAGTTCTCCATCTCTGTGAAGTGAGTGGTGACCACAGCAGGGGATGGGACAGGGAGGCCAGACAGCAACATCTGAGCTGAGTCTCCAAGCAAGCAACAGGCTCATGGGTTGGGGTGGCAGGAACAGCATCCCTAGAGAGGCACACCCTGCAAATGCCTGGAAGCAGGTGGCCGTTGGGGGTTGGGGGCAGACACACACCCCAGGTTGCAGCCCAGAGCAGTAAGGGTGTGTTTGGAAGCAGGCTTGGGCTGCATGCCAGGCCTCAGGTGCCAGGCTGGGGGGGGGCGGGGTCTGGACATTATTCTAGGATCAGTAGGAAGCCATCAAAGATTCATCGTTAAAAAAGAAAAGAAAAAAAGACTGAAAGAGAGAAAGAAAAGATTAGTCACCAGGGAGGAAGGAGGATGCCAGCGGTTTTCCTGTCCCCAGTCCCAGGACAGGAGACACAAAGGCACTAGGGCGGGTTTTCAGGATGTACCTGTTACAGGGTCCCACTCTACAGGGACACAGGTGAGAGGATGGACCCTGGGGCCAGGCTGCTTGGGCTCAGATTCTGACTCTGCCACTTTCTGGCTGTGTAACATTGGACAAGTCACCTAACCTCTCTGTGCCTGCCTCTGTGCAGGTGGCAACCCAAACATTTGGGAAACAGATGATTAATGGGGTCTTTAACAAGGGGGCCTGGAGAGGGCCTGGTCAAAGGGCCAAGCTCGGCTCCTCTGTCTGCCACATCTGTTTGTGCGAAGCCGTACTTATCTGTGGTGGCTGCCCACTTCCCGGGCAGGTCCTCTGTCTAAGTTCTTTTAAGCAGTTTGAGGGAATGTCAAAGGCTCTTCCTCAGTCTTTTGTTTATTAAAAATAACCAGCTTAAAACAATTGCTCTCCCAAGGAGGCATGCTTGGTGGTGATGGTGTCTGCTCCCTTTTGCCAGACCAGCAGGGTGAGATGCCTAAATCCGAGGGATACCCGTGCAGCGGTGTGCCCTGTGCCACGCTACCTAGGGGCTGGGGAAATAACGATGGGAAAACCAGCATTGCTGCCCTTGTGGGTGTATGTCGTAGTTGGGGAAACTGTGGACAGAAAACACATGAATTCAGGGACAGCCCGTCTGAGGAGGTGGCATCTATGGAACCAGAGGGGGAAGCTGCCCAGGTCCCCAGGAAGGAGGACCTGGGAGGAGGGCCTTCCAGACAGGGAACAGCAGGTGCAGAGGCCCTGAGGCGGAAAGGTGCTCAGGATGCGTTGGAACCCACATGAGGGGGGCACGACTGGAGCAGAGGGGTCAAGGGGACAGGGCAAGAGGCTACAGTCAAAGACACAGGCCTGTCAGACCCTGACATGGAGATCCGGTTTGTCTCAGCCAATAGGGAGCCACGGGAAGGTTTTGGGCAGCAGGTGTGATCAGCTTCCCTTTTTCAGACAATGCCCCTGGCTGCTGTGAGGAGCAGCAGGAGTGCTGGGAGGCCGGCAAGGACCCCAGAGGAGACCCCGACACTGGGGACCACCTCCCCCACGGGGACTGGGGGAGGAAAAGTGGCTGGGCTGGGGAGGTGGCATACATCTGTGAAGTGGGAACCACCAGCAATAGCAACTGTCAGGACTGCTGAGGCCCGGGCACCAAGGCCACATGGAGGAGGCACTGCTGTGCCAGCCTTGACAGTGCCAAGCGCAGTGCTGGGGTGGCCAGGCTGCCGCTGGGAGGAAGGACAAGTGGCGCATCCGGGAGCTTAGCAGTGTGGCTTCTGGCAGCAGTGGCTGCCAGTGACTATGTGGCTCATGCCAATGGCTCGAGGATTTTCCAAAGGACAAAAAAACAGAGGGCTCCTCTGGAGCTTGGGGGAGGGGTGTGGGGTCACGGGGGTCCCAGTGAAGCAGAGAAAGACAGACTTGGCCGGGGAGCATCCATGGTGTCCTTGGCAACTCCAAAGAAACTGTGGGCTGCAACGGCCCACATGAGGTTCCTTTCTGCAGAGATGTAGCCCACGCTGACACCTCCTGGCTCCCACAGGCCCCGCTGTGAGCTCTGTGACTTTTACTATGCTTGCTGCCCCTGTCTGTAATGAGCTCATGGTGGGGTGTGACCAGCACCCTGGAACCCCAGGAGGTAGCCATCTCCCTGTCTGGGCTGGCAGGCACCCAAGTGGGGGACCACTATGCTCAGCTTGATCCCCTCCACACTGTGTAAACCAGCTGTCAGCTTTCTTCACTTCCCTTTCCCCCCTTGGAAACAGGCTGCTTATCCAGGCTCTGACCCCCTTTGAGCCTCTGCTTCCCAATTAAAAAATGGGAGTACTGTAGTTGGGAGGTGGGAATCACTGTGAGTTCTTGGCTCTGACTCCCTTCCAGGGGGATGGTGGGGTTCTTGAGAGCCCCTGTCACCTCCCCACTGCCCAAGCCCAACCCCCACTTCCCACCCTGTTCCCTGCAAAAGCAAGAAACAGTCGTTTTCCTCATGCTGGCTGCCCAGGTCCTCTCTTGCGAATGGCACCCACCAGCTGGGCTGGGCTGGCTGTGCATGGCTCCTGGAATCAGCTGCAAAGCCCAAGGCCACCCAGCAAAGCATGGGCGCAGGGGCATCACTGGACTGGCTTCTGGAGCCTGAGCTGAGGGGCGGTGGTGGCCACCAACCCACCACCCACTCTCCCGCCTCTGCTAGCAAACCCATGTGCCTGAACTTCTCCATTAGTGCCTCCTGCACTGCCCCCTCCTGGCATCTCTCTGTAAATGCAGCTGAGCCTGCCTACGTGTACAGGTTCAGACCCAAACCTTTCCACCCACTTATTGTGTGTCAAGCAAGGAGGGGCAGCACAGTGAGTGGAGTGGCCCAAGGAGTGTGATGGGGACACAGCCTGGCCCAGAGTGATTGAATAAGGAACTTTCAGTGACAGCAGTTGCCTTCCACACAGTGAAAGGGGTGATGTCAGGACTGGACCGTGAAGCCTCAGTAGGAGTTTGGAGCACAAAGCAGGAGAGGCTGTGCCAGGTGAAGGAAGAGCCTGTGCAAAGGCCTGGAGGTGGGCCAGTGAGGGGCAGGCTTGACCAGGGGGAGATGGGCCGTACTAGGGAGCCATTTTCCAGTGGGGAGCCAGCACCAGCATTGTCCTGGGACAGGGTCCAGGAGTGTCCCTCAGAGACACCCTTGCACATGCCCCTCGGCACCTCCCCCAAGGTTTCCTGGTGAACATCCCTCAGGTCGGAACCAGCAGGAGCTTCCTGGGCCCTGGGCCGGTTCACGCACAGCCCCTCCAGGTGGCTCCCTCCACCTCTGTTTGGTCCCATCCAGGCCAGGGCTCTACCACCTCACTCCTGGGGGCCTCCCACTGGTCCTTGGAGGACAGCTGGGCAGCGACTGCAGTAGGAAGCTGACACTCAGAGAACCTAAGTAGCTAGGAGTGTGGGCTTCTGAGCAAGAACCTCAGCTCTGACACCTATTGGCCATGTAACCCTGGGCAAGTCACCTCTGAATCTCATTTCCTCGCCTGTGAAATGGACAGCTATGGAACACGCGATGCCTAGCCCAGAGCAAGTGCCAGTTACAGCAGTTGTTGGTCCAGTGACCCTCCAAGGGCCACAGTGCCCCCTGGCCTTGGGCTGCGGCTTGAGGCAGAGGGAGCCCGGTGCTTGCCCTGGCTTTGCTCAGACCTGCTGTGGAGCTGCTGGCAGATCCCCCTCGCTCCCTCTTGACACTAATGTACCTTCTATATTATGGAGAAGGGGATCTGAGGGCCATCCAGAAGTGCGATGGCCATGCAGGCCATGCAGTTCCACCTCACCGGTGTGCCCCTGGGGTCTCCCCACGCCATGCCTAGCCTCTCCTGTAAGCTCATGCCAAGCCCCATAAAGCTGTTGGAAGTGGAGCTTACATCCTTGTGGGGCAACAGTGGCCACAGCTGGTGGACCCTTACACGTTTACAGAGGGCTGTCCCCTCTGCCTCCAGGAGCACACCTATGTGGGCCAGGCATCATGCCTGCAGTGTGTGCCTTTTGCCCCTCGCTGCAATCCAAGCTGCTGTGCAGCCCTCTGCTATAAATGGCAGTTTGTTCCCAAGTGAGGTGTTTTGCCTCCTGCCAGGCTGGAGGTTACCTGGAGTCAGTGCACGTGCTGGCTCTCCCCCTCTGCTCACTGAGCACTTACTATGTGCCAGGCCCTGTTCTTGGTGCTTGGGATTCAGCCCCAAACAAAATAGGATAAAGCTCCCTGTTCTTTGGGCTCTCATGTTCTCCTGGGGCAACAGACAATGAACAGCTAGTGAATTATACAAAATCTTGGAAGATGATAAAGGCTCTTGGGAAAATGAAGCAAGAAAGAAGTGGGGGACACAACTTATGCATGCAAAGACAGGGAGGAAATAATCCCAGAAACACAGTTCACAGGGAAACAAAAATAAAACAAACTGAAGCTCAGAAAGGTGCAGTAATTTGTCTATGATCACACAACAAGGAATAGCAGGGCTGGTGCCCACTGACCCTCTCTGCCCCAATAGGCTTGGTCTACCCTTCCTGCTACCTCCCCTGAGCCCCAGAGACCCAGGAGGAGTCCCTCTGCCCAGCCCCTCCCAAGGTCCGTTTGCTTCTGTTTCATAGCTGCTGCGGTACAGGCGCCACCCCTTCCCTTTGCACAGATAAGAAAACTGAGGCTAGAGAAGGGCCCTGCCTAATGCAGTGGGCATTTGGCACCCGGGCCCCTTGCCCAGGGCTGTCCTGGGCTCCTGACCTTACCCTAGCCTCGTCTGATCTGCTCTGGGCTGCCATTGCCACCTTTGCTGCTGCCACCACCAAGCAGAAAAACCTGCTGGGCAGGACCAGTATCAGGCCTGACTTGATCCTTTGGGCTTTCTCCACAGCCCGGGAGCCAAGCCCAGCCCCCTTCCCGCTGTAGGCGGGTCGAGGATCACACGCAGAGACAGACTCAGCCCTAGCTGCTCAGAGAAGGAACACAGACAATCCCAGCAGCGCAGGGAGAGAGGCACATGCGCACACCGGACACACGGTACACATGGGCCAGGCCACACGCACACATGCCCTGGGCACTGTCTGCTGTCCTGGGCCCCCTCCTCACACCTGCTCTTGGCTGCACTTCTCTGCTCCAGCTCAGGAGGGCTCACCCAGCAGGGCTGTCTGCTTTCAAGCCATTCCTCCCAGTTCAGGGGTCACCTGTGCTCAGGCTCAGTTCACCTGCTCCCCTGCTCCTCCCCTGGGCCAAGGGTAAGGAGGTCTGGAGTCTACAGAGGACACCCCTGGTTAAGGTGTTCTCAGCTGTCTCAAAGCATGGCTGAGACCCAGCCCAGGTAGAATGAAAGGAAAAAGGTTCCTGGTGAGAGTCACCATTGAGGCCTAGGGTGTCTGGGAGACAGGCTGGCTGGGCGAGAGACTGCTGGAGAGAGGGGTAGGCACAGCATCAGGGGCTGCGGGGCAGCAGTGTCTCCAGCACAGCTGCCTGGGGCCGTGGGCAGAGCTCGCTGTAGAACAGGAGGTTTGGACCAGGAAGGAGAGGACACAGGCTCTGCCTTCTACTGAGTACCATGCATAGACTCGTGGCCGGAACCGGCAAGCTGCCCAGTTTGAGAATTCTTGAATTCTCAGGTCCAGGTGTCTGGTATGTGGGCCATTGTGAGCAGCTGGTCGTGAGAAGGCTACACAAGGCCTGAGGAGCCCACAGAGCCCCCGACTCTGGCAGAGGTGGTTCTCAGAGGCCAGGCCACTTCCCCTGGGCCTTGAAGTGTGGGTACAAGTGTGACCCCAGGAGAATTTAGAGGAAGTGGTATATGCAAAGCCTGGAGGTGTGTTTAAAGGTGGAGAGAGGTTCTGTGTGGTTTGGACCCCTTGACTTGGGCTAGGTGGGGGATCCCACTTTGCTCTCTGCCCCCCAAACCGGGAGTGTTTCCCTTAAACAACTCTTCATCTTAAATCTTTAAACTTTGAACAAAGCAGCACAACGGTGCAGGAGCATAGGCAGAAGAAGTGGGTAGCAGGCAGGGGCAGGTCGGCCCCCGACACTGCGCTCCTGCAGGCCCGGAGAAGCACGGGCTGTGGTCCCGCCCAGAACTCAGGCTGCCAGCTGACCCTGGCTTGTGAACGCGCTGTGTCCAAAATTGTTTAACAGAATTTAAATTTAGAACCCCAGAAGTGTTTTTTTCTTTTTACTGTCAAGTTTCCAGACTGGTGTTGAGTTCTCATTTAGCCCCAATTAAAACGAACACAGCTTATGGCCCAGGAGGCCAAGAGGCCACTTCCTTCTGAGGAGCCCTCGCCTGTCCCCAGTGCACACACCTGACTGTACCCTTTCCCCACAGTCAGCCCCACCGGCCGACTGGTCAGGACATCCTCCTGTGGGCAGGTCCGTTAACTGGCTTCTTCCGGTGGGTACTAGGACTGTTCTGTGTTCCCCTGTGGCCGCCAGCCTGGCCAGGGGGGCTCCTGGCCCCAGGCCTTCCTCATCTCTCTGCGGGGCACATCAGCGCCCACCCCCATTGAGCAGGTGCAGACCCTGGCCTGGCTGGCTGCAGCGCTGGGAAGGGTGCCTCCACTGTGGCCAGGCAGAGCAGACAAGAAAGGGGTGGGGGGTGGGGCTTGGGAATCCCAGCCCAGGGAACAACATGGAGGAGTGGAAGTGGACTGGGGACGCCAAGATCTGGGACACGATAGGTATCCCAACTTGTATCAGTGTTGATGGCTATTCTTATACAGTGACCACCAGTCGGGGAGCGCTTGAGAGTGACACTTAACATGCAGGAGCTCAGAGGTGGCCTTTGCTGCTGCGTGGCTCTGGGCAGGGTCTGGCTGCGCTCAGGGCCTTGGTTTCCCCACTGTCAAAGGGGCCTGATGTGCTCATGTCTGCTCCACCCCACCCCGAGCAGTGGGCCTGGCCACCCCTGTGGCAGGGAGGGGCCTCTGTGGCTGTGTGACCCATGGTCCGGACACATACCAGTACCGCCTCCGGCCTCTGGCTGCAGGGCCTGCCCTGGCGTGGGACCTGCCTTGTGTGGGAAAGCACCGGGCAGGTCCTTCTGCCCAGGCCAAGCCAGAGCAGGTCCCACCCCTCTGGCCAGTTTGGGAGAGGCAGGCTGTCCCCTCAGCTGAGCTAGAAGGTGCTCGCCAGGATTTTAGTGCTCATGGGTCAGAAGGCCAGGCAAAGGCTGGGAGATGAGAAAGGGACTCGTGGGTTACATCAGAGCATGCACTAAAGCAATGAGGCTGGAGGTGTAATCAGAGCCAGATCTTGAGTCTGAGGTGTTAAGATTTTATGCCAAGGGTAATGGGGAGCCATAGAAGGTTCTTGAGGTGGTTGTGGGTAGGAAGGACATGAGGCCTTCGACATGGCTAAGCTCCTCTCACACTGAGTCAGGTGGTCTTGGGATTCACTCCTCAAGGGACTGCAAGGGCTGGGCAGGGAGAGGAGAGGGAGAAGAGTGTGCAGGCTGAGAGGGAAGCTGGGGATGCTGTCTGGTCACCTCTCTCAGAGAAACCCACTTAATGCTGCTGATAAACAATGCTCAGCACTTTCCGAACACTTTCCCAGAGAGGGGTGTTATTATGAGGAAACTGAGGTTCAGAGAAATCGAGTGATTTGCCTGAAGTCACACAGCAAGAAAGAGGCCTGGTCCAGGGTCTGAACCCTTAACTCTGTATGCACGGCCAGGGGGTGCTCACCAGGTCTCACCCCGAGCCAGGTCGGGGGCCTGGGACTATCCCCACTCCCGGCACCTCCTCCTCACTCACCAGGTCTCACCAGGACAGAGAAAGGCCTGGCTCCAGACACTGGTTAGCAGGGAAGGCCCAGGGCCAGGCTGGGCAGGGAGTGGTCCCTGGCTGCTGGGGGCCATCTGAGGTAACTGTGGGTCCTTTCCCCCAGCTACGGGGACCAGGTCCAGCACTTCAAGGTGCTGCGAGAGGCCTCTGGGAAATACTTCCTGTGGGAGGAGAAGTTCAACTCCCTCAACGAGCTGGTCGACTTCTACCACACCACCACCATCGCCAAGAAGCGGCAGGTCTTCCTGCGAGATGAAGAGCCCCCGCTCAAGGTAGGCGGGCAGGGACAGGGCGGTGGGTGCCTCCCGTCACCGCCATTGGGCCATCCCAGGGCGAGGATGCCTGGTGGGGCTGACACAGGCTGGCCTCCCTTCCCCCAGCAGCCCAGGTCGTGGGAGGAGGGTCCGGCCCGGGCTGTACAATTCTGTTCTGTTGGCACAGCTGTGAAGCAAGGGTGGGGAGAAGAGGGGAAGAAGAGGAAGGAACAGTATGAAAATCCCATGGAACAAACTGTGGCTGGGTAGTGCATGGCACACAGTAGGTGCTCAGTAAATGTTGAAGGAAGGTACTGACACCCACTGAGCCTGCTGAGGGACATGTGCTGAACTGTGTGCACGGGGAGCCTTACTGTCCCGTGGTACAGGTGAGGAAACCGAGGCTTGGATGCAATGTGACCCACCTAAGACTGCCAACCAGGCAGGCCCAGTCCTGCTGTCTGCTCCCAGGGTGCCAGCCGTGGGTGGGGCATGGGGCGGTAAGGGTGAGGCCCTGGCCAGACACAGGGTGTGTGTGTGTGTGTGTGCGTGTGTGAGGGGTGGCCACCCTTGTCCTCACAGCAGCAGCAATTTGCCAGCCAGCTCTTTCATCAGGGCCCTGGACCAGCTCTCATTAGGGTGACGACAGCAGCTAATGGGGTTATTAGCCCCAGTGTGCTATTTTCCTTTGGAGGGGGTGTTGGCCCGGCCTGGGGCTGGAGGTCAGCGCCAACTGGCCCTTGGCTGTGCAGAGGGTATGGGGACCACGGCTATGGCCCAAGGAGCTGCTGACAGACGGATGCAGAGCCTCCCATACTGCCCTGCTGCTAGACCCCAGCCACCTCCCCACATGTGACCTTGTGCCAGTTCATCCGTCAACGGGACCTCAGTTTCTTCTCTGATAGGATGAGCTCTGGGGTCCAATATTCCAGCAAGTCACACAGTGCTTTGGGAGACCCCCACTGGTGTACCCTCTGGCCCAGCAGGGGGCTCAGCCCCCTGGGCCGGACCCTGGGGGCCAGGCCTGCTGTGAGCTCTCCTCTGGGCCTCCGTATCCCAGACCTCCCTCCCCTCCCCCTCACTGCCCGGCTAAGCTCTGACCCTGAAGAGTGTGAAGGAGCCAGGATGGAACTGGGGGCTGCCTGAGGGCTCCCCCACACCTGCCACCTCACTCCAGCCCAGCCTGAGATCACCCACCCTCTGGGGAGACTCCAGAGCTGGCTCAGTATCTTGGGGCCCATACCGCCTCCTCCTTCCTGGGCAGAGAACCAGTAATTACAGCCTGCCCACTGATCCTATCAGCTGTCCTGGTAAGATTCTGAAGGCTCAGAGCAGAGATCCTGATGGGGAAGGCAGCTCCTGGGTGCTGGGCACAATTGCCACGGCGTCAGGTTGGCGTGCCTGCAGAGACCTCTTGTCCCAGTCCCCTTCGCAGGTGGGGAAACTGAGGGACTTGACCACAGCCCCTCACTGAAGCTCAGGACTTAGGGCCCAGCCAAGCCACCAGGACAGTTGTATCATTCCCTGTAGACCGCGGGTGGCAGCAGGAGGCCCACGGGTGGTGGCCATCCCCTGGCCTTGGAAGCACAAGCACATTCAACCTCAGTTCTGCTCCAAACACCCTGCCCTTTCCAAGACGAGACAAACCTCTGTCGGGGCCTCCTGGGGGGCCCCACTGATGATTCCCTCCCTCCACAGTCAGCCCGGGCCTGCTTTGCCCAGGCGCAGTTCGACTTCTCGGCGCAGGACTCCTCACAGCTCAGCTTCCGCCGCGGTGACATCATCGAGGTCCTGGAGCACCTGGACCCCCACTGGTGGCGAGGCCGGTTCTGCGGGCACACAGGCTTCTTCCCACGGAGTTATGTCCAGCCTGTGCACCTCTGACCAGAGTGGCGCCCAGGGGGCAGAGTTGGCAGACCGTCTTCCCACAGGACACTGAAGTCCAACAGAGACCATGGACACCCCTACCAGGTCCTATGGGGCTCAGCCAAAGGCCTTGGACAGGAACCTGAGCCTCTAAGCGCCCAGCCCAGCCCCCACTGCTCCACATGAACTGGGCTGCCCCCAGCTGCCCACCACCCACATGGCGTTCAGTGCCCACCAGGCCAGGGGAGCTCCCAAAGTTTCCAGTGGTCACCAGCTTTGTGACATAATAGGGTGGCCTGGCCGAGGCCCTGCCCACTCCAACCTTCAATGGCCCTATCCTCAGAGATGGTTGAGGGCTCCCAGCTTCCTCACATTAGGGGTTTGACCCAAGGCTTGTGTGTGTTCACCTTGGACCGACCAGTCACTGGGCCTGCCTGACCCTCCCTCAAAAGGACCCTTGAAGTGCTGCTACTAGGGGACACTTGGGGACATCCAAGTGCTGCTTGGATGTAAGAGACAGGAGAGGGTGCTGAGTACTTGTTGGCCTGGACTCAGTGGACAGGCTCCAGGTGGACACTGACTTTTCCACAGCTCCATGACAACTCTAGGTTGTACCGGGGCATCCAAGGCCCCACCCACTGCAGACACTTTGGGGAGGGCTGGAGGCCCTGAGGAAGAGGCGGCAGTGGACAGAGAAATGGAGGCAGCTGCTCCTCTCAGAATGGATGAGCGCTGAGGGCAAGCCCTGGACGCAGCCGCCTGAGAGGCTCAGTTCAGGCCCAGGTTTTGCCCAGACTCCGGGCAGTTTGGGGACTGCAGACCCAGTGGGAAGTAGGGGCTGAGCTGGAGTCTGAAGTCCAGCAGCCCCTAGAATAGGGTGGGCAGTCTGGGTGAGTCCCCAGCTTGAGAAAAGACAGGGTGTCTACATCCACTATGCTCCCAGCAGGGAGGGGGTTACTAAGCAACGCCTGCCCAGAGCGGAGCACCTCTGGGAGCAGGCAGAGTGAGGGGAGCCTGGAAACCGCCTTGAATGCTGGGCTGGGACACAGGGGCAGTGAGCAGGGGAGGGAGAGGAGGCTCCTGCGGCAGCAGAGCAGATGGGGTAGGGGGTCCAGGGAGGTGTCTGCGAGCCTGCGTTGGGGGTTCTCCCCACCCAGGGGTGGCCTGAGACCCTGGGAGCCCTGAGCCCTGGCAGGTTACACTGCTCCTGACCTGGATCGCGCACTCCAAATAAAACAGCCAGATGGTTTGAGGACATCCATCAGAAATCTAATTTTCTTTCCACTTACGACTACCACTTTTGAAGTGTCACATTCTTTTCTCCCATTCCCTCCCTGATTTTTCAGGGTTCTGCTTTGCTGGCAGGGCCAGTCCCTGGCACTGACCTGGCTGCCATGCAGACGTGAGGGATTCACCCTCTGTGGCCTTGGTGTCCTCATTAGGGAGGGGGCCCAGGGCCCCGAGCACTCCCACCTTCCCACCCGGACCTCGGTCAGGCAAAGTAAGCATAGAAAAAGATGTTGACGCACATGAGAAGGATGGCGTTAAAGCCACAGACACGGGTCCAGAAAGCATGTTTCTGGGCATCACCTGGAGGGGGTGGGAGAGGAACAGGCCGGGGTCACAGGGCTGCATCCAGTGCCATGTTTTTTCCAAGCCCCAGTCCCAGGACTGGGAGTGAGAGGGAGTGCCTGGGGTCACATGCATACCTGCTTTGACTCCCGGGAGCTGGTCCGGAGCTAGAGTCCACCAGGTGAGGTTCTGGATCTGCAGGGAATGCACACTGATGGGGGTGTGGCAGGACTGGGGCGGGGTAGGAGTTGGGGTGGGCCCGGACAAGATCAGGGGTCAGGGATGAAAAAGGGCAACTGAGTACAAAACTCAGCCCAGGGGCCAGGGCCAGGGCCAGACAGGGGTGAGGTCAAGAGCTAGAAAATTCTTGAGTCGGAGGGTCAGGAGCCAGAATGGGACCTGAGTCAGAACACGTTAAGGGTCATGTATCCAGGGTCAGGGCAGGCTTACCTGAGCTCCCTGGGGTGGTGGTGTCAGCAGGCTCCCAACCACCACCACGGCTCCACTGAGGGCGAAGAGGACGATGGCAAAGTGCAGGTAGTGGAAACTTCGAAGGATGGCAGGCCGCACGTCGGCCACACCACAGGGCGGAGCCGGGTAGAGGAATTCCAGCACCAGCCTTGTGGCACCCACTGCCAGCCCTGCCATCAGGCCCCAGAAGGCCCCCTGGGGGAAGGGGTCAGGGCAGCCGGGCCATGGGAGGAAGGCGGAGGTCCCCCCCACACACACATGCACACCATGGCTGGGCCTCGACCCCACCTCCGCCCTTCTCCCCAGCTCTTCTCCCATCCCACCTGCTCATTGGCACGCCGCCAGAAGATGCCCAAGGTGAAGACCGCAGTCACTGGGGGGGCCAGGGAGCTGGTCACTGACTGCATGTAGATGAAGAGCTGCCCACCGTTGGAGCCCTGCAGGATGGGGATCCAGGCCAGGCTAACGCCGATGAGCACCACAATGACCAGCCTGTGGACAGGTCGTGAGGGGCTCAGCAGCAGACTCTTCCCTCCCCTACCCTCCCCGCCCCTGCTCACCAACGCCTGTTCCCCATCTGTGCCCTGCCGCACAGCTCCAGCCTCCCCCATGGCCCACGGCCCACTCCTCCCATGGGAGGCCAGTCCTGCCCTTCCAAACCCTTCCATGAGACCTCCAGCAGCCCCTTCCCCTCCCCACCCTGCCTCCCTCTGGGTAAGGGCCCTCCACAGCAGAGACATGCTTCCTGTGTTCATTCCCCTAACTGTTCAACACGAGCCCACCTGACGACAGGGCACTGTGCTAGAAGCCCAGTGTCGGTGAAGAGCGGGCCTCGGTCAGTGAGGAGCCTGTCACCCTATGGTCAGGGCTGGGATGTGGGAGCCCAGAGGAAGCACCAATCCAGGAGGGCTTCTGGAAGGAGTGGGCCCTGGAGCCTTGAAGGGTCAGGCAACTCAGCTAAAGGGACAGAGCTTGGGTGAAATGTTCCATCTATCCTCCCTGGCTGAGCACCCCACCCCCCTGTGTAAGTTGGGTGCCTCTCATCCCTAAAGTGGGTGGTGGACGAGACCCCATGGAACCCTGAGTGGGAGAGCAGGGGTGCACCAGGCTGTGTATGCAGCTGAGGGTGGGTTCTCCTGAGGTAGGACAGTAAGAAGTTAGGAAAGTTCCTGGGCGAGTGGAATGGGGAAGCTGAGACAAGAAAATTAAACAAGGTTCAACAGTTCGAGCAACTTACAGCCAACTGATGAATCGTAAGACCTTACCCTCCCTGACCAAGGACGCTTGAGAGCAAGTGGTTTATACTGCTCCTCCCTGACCAGAGAACACACAGCCTCCCTGGCCACGAACCACAGGGACCCCAGGAGAGAGGAATGCTGAGCTAACGGAGAGGATGCTGGAGCAAAGGGAGCGAACTTGGGAAGAGGCTGCCTGACTCCCCTTTCAACCCCAACCATCACCACCACCCTCCTACCGGCCCCCCACCCACAGTGCTCTCCCTGGGAATTCCCCCTCTCAAATCCCTGCATTTCCTCTGTATAAACTTGCTGCTGAGAGCATGAGGGGAAGGTGGGTGTTAGGGTTTTCACCTGCCCCCTTCTCAGCCTGCTGTCCTCTGAGATTAACAAAAGCGCAATTATAACCCAATCCCTGTCTCTGCTCTCTGGCGCAGCGAGAGCCTCAGACTCTGCTGCCCTCCGATTTCACTCCTTCCTGCCTCCCTCCCTCTTCCCTTCCCAGGCTTCAGGGAGAGGGTGGAGGCAGGAGGTGCCACTTTGATTAAAGCCAATTAACCCTTTGTCTGGCAGGCACGGGCACTGCCCTCTTCAAAGGCACAGGCATCCTCCCTGAGCACCTGTCCCACCCTGCCCTCCTCATACAAGCTCCCCGGGTCCAGCCAGACTCAGCATCTCTGTGCCGGTCCTCGGCCTCCCCAGCCCAGCCTGGCGGAGGGCCCTTGTCCTCTTGCTGCCCTGGAGGGTTTCTTGTTTGGACTACGTCACACCTGGCTGCCAGAGGGACCCCACACCTGGAGGCTTTTCCTTCTGCCTGGAAGGCCCTTCTCAACTCCTCCCCCAGCAAACCCCCTCACCTCCCAAGGCCCAGCTCAAGGCCTTCCCAAACCCCGCCCCCCACCGTACTGCTGACTGGATGACTGCCCCCTCAGGTCACTCCCCCCACCCCCAGCCCAGTTGCAGAGAGCCTCTCAGGCCTGAGATCAGGGTGGGTTAGGGTTAGGAGTGGATACCCCTATTGCCCATCTCAAAGCCGGGAACGAGGGAGGCCTTGGGCATTCTTCTAGAATCACAGAGAATGGAAGACAGAAGGGGTGGCGGGGGAGGAACACAAAGGAGCAGAAGGGTGGGGAGTGGGCCTGGGGCTGGCAACAGCCAGGGCCCTAGAGGTAGAGTTGTCACTGTGACACCTCCTCTGGCCACCACCCCAACCTGATGAGACTGTGGGGTCCCCAGCATGTCCCTGCCAGGCTTCTGGTGAGGGGGGCCTGCTGCCCCTTTCTAAGTCCCAGACCTTGAACTGCAGTTCTGCAGACCCCAGACCCCACATGGCCAGGGAAACACAGCTTGAACCGGGTTGTCTTAGGCAAGAGGAGGCTGGCTGGAGGGGTTAGGGGTGCCCCAGTGCTTTAGGAAGGAGGTGTGGGAGAGCTGAACCCTGGCATTGCACCCTCCCCACTCTGCCAAACTGGCAGATGAGAGAAGTGGGACTCAGAGAGGGGGAGCCCTTGGTCCACACAGGCTTGTGCCAGGAGGAGGATGGCAGGGTGGAAGGAGGGTGGGGTGGGTGCACCCTGGGCAACAGGAAAGCGGGCTGGTCCCAATTTACAGGACTGCTGAGCATGGAATGGCTTTGGGAGAAGCCTGTCAGTAGGGATGGGCTCCAGGAAGGAGCCGCAAAGGCAGGGAGCCACAGGCTGGGGAGGGGTGGTCCTGGGAGGGTGCTGACGCTGAGGCTGACACCTCCTGCCAGGTAGGAGGGAGGTTCCTTGTTTTGGAGGCTGTAGATGAGATCACACTTGCCCACTGAAGGCGTGTCCCAGCAGGGCCCTTCTGACAGAAGCGGGCTGCTTTGCATCACGGGAACACTGCCTGTAGCTCTGCGGGAGATCCCCACCAAGGGGTGCTGTGGGCCCCCGGGAGGAGGGTGCACTGTCGGCCAAGCTATGCCCTGTAAGGCTGAGCCCCTCGACTAGCAGAGGAGGGGCCACGTGGCTCAGTGGGAGACAGGAGAGGAGGGTCCCAGGAGAGGGCCCAGTCAGACACATGCACACACTCAGAGACCAGCTCCTCATCAACCATTGCTGAGTTCACCCCAAAGGACTCCCGGTACCTGACCAAGCGTGGTGTCAGAGCTGTGCCAGACACAGCCCCTGCCTGCTCCTGTGGTGGGGTGGGGCACAGGGAAGATGTTGGACCTATTAAGGGGCCACAAGTGCTGTGAAAGAACCTGGCAATAGTCCCCTGTGAGAGGTATGGAGGGAGAGGGGCTCATTCCTTGGTCAGTAGTATCAGGCAGGACTGAAAAGGGGACTCTTGGAGTGAGTCATGGAGGTAATAAACAGCGACAAGCAGGCCTAGCAGGAAATGGACAGAAGCTCAGTGGGGCCATGGGTACAGGGGCCTGAGTGTGGTCATTCCTGAGTTCTGGCTTGGGGCCCTCTCTGAAGCAGATGGGGATCATCAGTAGGGCTCAGGGCTCAGGTTTGGGGAAGAAGAAAGATCACTGGGATGGTCAGGGGAGGGAACCCTCTCTCAGAAGCTGTGCTCCAGGTGAGAGATACATCCAAGTAGAGGTCTGGGGCTGTGAAGGGGTAGCCAGAGGAGCAGTGTGGGAGGTGGGATGGATGAGATATTCTGGCCTCCTCTCTCCTCCCCAGCATCCTCTTGTTCATCTCTTAAAGTCCACCTCTGGTGGGGCCCAGGACCCACAGGCTGGTCATGTGTCTGGGAAACCCACCTCTTAGCCCCTCCTGGTGCCAGCACCCACCCAGCGTACCGTCCCACCAGTAGCAGCTCCCGCTCGCCTGCCTGGGGCCGCACCCGCCTCCAGATGTCCATGGTGAAGAGTGTGCTGCTGCTGTTGAAGATGGAGGTCAACGACGACATGAGCGCCGCCATCATCACTGCGACCATCAGTCCCCGCAGACCTGTGGGTTAGAGACGGGGGCTGCCTGGACCCTGCCTGGCCTCCCCAGACCCCAGGAGCCCCTCCTGTCTCTGTCCTACTGTGTAGGGTCCACCATCAGCACCGCATAGCTGAGCCTCCACCCACAAGTCCCACCAGCACACATCCAGGTGGGAGGAGGCTGAGCTGTTTGAGGTGGTGGAACAAAGACCCAAAATCAGGAGGCTGGGGAGGCCAAGGACAAACTGAGAACTTCTGAATGTGCTTCTTAAGCCTGTGGCTTGCTGGCAATAATAGTCACCACTGTAACTGCTTCTCATAGGGGACTCAAGAGTTAAAGATTTTAGCTTCAGTCATAGTTGATAGGCTTAATTGAGTAATGCATGTGTAAAGCTGTTATTCCAGGAACTATAATACATTACCACGTGACTCCAGGAAGTCCACAAGCAATTCCACCCCAGGAGGGATGGATATGGTATCTGAGTCATTGTGTTCCAGGGAGGAAACGTCTGCGATGCAGATTAAAAGTTGTTGATGAACAGATAAAGAAGCAGACTTCCGATCAAGATGGAGGTGTAGGTAAACACAGCTCACCTCATCACACAACAACATCAAAATTACAACAGATAAAGAAGTACTAGGAAAATTGTCACCAGACTGCAACTCTTACCCAGTTAACCTTTCTTCCAAATCCATTACCTACCCTTTCTTCTTATAAAAAGGTCAGCTTGAGATGAGATATTAAGATGGTTTTTGAGGGTACATAACCCTCCATCTTCTCAGATCACCAGCATCTGAATAAATCGTCCATAAAGATTCCATCCCTATCTCTGCTTATTGGTTCTGGTAGTGACAGGCAGCATGAATGCTGGCTTATCTAGTTTTATATTCTGGAAACCCAGATGGGACACCTTCAGGACTCGTCAGTAAGTCTGGGTATTTGGTGGAGGGTCCCATTGGCTGCCTGTACTGGGGGGCCCTGGGGTATGGATTTGGAGACTCCCTAGCAGCTGCCAACTGGGGAACTCTTCTTCTCCCATTCATGGCACTCCCCATCACCTTCACTTCGATTGAATCACTGCACTTCCTGGCTAAGGATTGCAGTCCTGGGTTAACTAAGGTGTCTACTGGTTTGTGTGATGACTTAGATATTACAGAGCTCTGTCTGGTAAAAAGGTGCCTTCTGGTTTGTGTGAGAATATACAGCTGTCTGGTAGAATGGGGGTGGAGCCCCCATTCTGGGAAATAGCCCTTAGGGGCAAATTCTGGCTGATTTGTCAGCCTATGCTTATGAACCTAAGAAAACAGATTTTTGTAGTAGTACTGTTTGGCTTATGTATAATCTGAACTCGGGACAATGCTGGTCACTGGAAAGGTCTTTAAATTACTATACTATAGTGCAATTAGAGTTGTTTTGTTAAAGAATGGGAAATGGGAAATGATCCAGAGAAAAGGGACTTTGCCTGTGACAGAGAGTAGAAGCTCAGAAGAGGAACCAGGGAGATCAGGACATTTGGCTGCTGCAAGCATGGTCAGAGGCCCCACTGTCCCTCCAGCCCTGGGGGGGGATCTTCCTCCTTACTCTGCCTCCTGACGGAGCCAGAGGAGGTGAGCCTGAACTGGTCTCTCTGTCCCAAACCTGCCAGGGAACCAAATTCAGTGCAGGACAAGCCCCCTACCAGGGCAGGGCAATCATACTGCAAGGGACAAGGACACTGGAAAAATGAGAGTCCCAAGTGAGGGAAGAGGAGGTCAGAGTCTGAGAACTTGAAAAACTAATGGTGGGGGGAACAAATAGTAGACCTCCTTCATTGATACCAGAACAACATATTCTGTGGTCAATAGGTTTCTCACTAAACTGTAACTGGGATTTCTGGAAGCCCTGAATGCATTTTTTTTTCTTTGTAAGATTTAATTTTATTTATTTTTTAGAGAGGGGAAGAGAGAGATAGAGAGGGAGAGAAATATCCATGTGTGACTGCCTCTCGTGTGCCCCCTACCGGGGACCTGCCCTGCAACCCAGGCATGTGCCCTGATGGGGAATTGAACCAGCGACCCTTTGCAGGCCAGCACTCAATCCACTGAGCCACACCAGCCAGGGCTGAACACCAATTTCTCTTGAGGCCATTAGAATGTGCTGTGGGAGATACAGTTTTCCTCTTCCAGGAAGAGATTTGTTATCAAAACTCTGTGCTCAAATCACTTTCTTTCCAGAATAACAACAGCTCCACCTAAGGTCCCTCCAGAGCATGCCCAGCAGTTCCTTATGTAACCACAGGAAGGAGGAGGAAAGCAACTCTGGCTAGAAGAAATTGAGAATCAGGTAAACCCCATTGTGTGGACTGCTGGAAGGCCGGGGAGGGCTAAGCAAGCCTCCCTGTAAAAGCTGACCTCAAACCAGGGGCAGGGACCCCTAGAAGGAAGGTGCCCAATAATTCAGAAATGTCAGGAATACAGACTCATTTGGCACTGTTGCTCCCTGTACAAGATTTAAGGGCCATAAATGGCATCATACAGAGTGGTATACCTGGGCATAGCCACTGGTATTCAGTATTGGACTGGACAGATGCTTTCTTTTGCATTCCGGTTGACCAAGACTCTCAACTGTTGCTTGTTTTTAAATGGCAGGACCCAGAGTCTCGGGTCAAGACTCAGTACTGCGGGACAGTCTTGCCACAAGGTTTCAAGAACTCCCCAGTGATTTTGGGGAGACCGTGAGCCAGTACTTGAAAAATCTAAAACTAGAAGGAGGAACTCTAATACAAACATGCATGAACCATTTGTGGCTATAAAGTATCAGCACAGAAGGCCCAGAATTGTCAACAAGCAATAAGGTATCTTGGGTTCGTGCTTGACATTGGCAAAAGGAGTCTTACTGGACTTGTCAAAGAAACTAGAACACACTGTCCAGGGGTAGCCAGCCTGTTAGAGAGCTGTGGCAGCCATCTGTGAGCTTTTACAGCAAGCTGAAAAGTTTTCCTTGCAACAGCCTATCACTATTTATGCACCCCCACCAAGTGCCAGGGCCTGCTGGAGCACAAGGAAATTTGTGGCTCACTACTGGAAGAATGGGCAGGTACCAAGCAATTCAAAACTGGAAGTTACTGACTGCCTCCCTTCTCCTGCAGCCTGACTCAGTTGTGCTAATGCATGGCTGCACTGAAATCATTGATGATGCTTATTCTAGCAGAATTGATTTAAAAGACAGTGAATGTGTATCTGGAAGGAAAGAGGACTATGAACTTCCAATAACAAGGAAATTAAACATGTAACAGAAATTTTAATTATTAGAGGCTGCTCAGGTACCTTTACAGGTGGCAGTTATGCACTGCCTAGGGCATCAGAAAGAGGACACCTAAGTGGCTGGAGGAAACAATCTGGCTGATTGAACAACGAAAGAGGCTGCTAAAGGGACGTTTCTATGCCTTTCATATCTGTTCTAGACTTGTCACAATTCAACCCTGAATATTCCACTGCAGACTTAGGGAAAGCTGAGAGCTGGGGTTTTGAACCACCTACATTAAACCATGGCTCACAGGTCCTGGAATTCCCAGAGCCTCGTGTGCCAGAAGAACAATCCTAAGACAGATCCCCATCAGAAAGAAGAGGGGAAGCAATACCAAGGACAGTGCCCGTTTAAGGACTGGCCAATAGACTTTACTCAGACACCAAGGGCCTGAGGATGGAAACATCTGTTAATCTTTCTTGATACATTTTCAGGGTGGGCACAGGCTTATCCTACTAGAACTGAGAATTCCTCAGAGGTAGTGAAAGCCTTCCTGAGGGAAATAATTCCTCGCTTTGGCTTACCCAAGCAACATCCAGAGTGGTAGTGGAGTTGCTTTCATTTCAGAAATTACACAGAACATTAGTAAATTTTTTAGAAATCAAGGGAGACTCCACATGGAATGAAGACCTCAGGCTTCTGGGAAGGTAAAGATGAATCACACCCTGAAGAAAAACATAGCCAAACTGTGTCAAGAAACTCATCTCCAATGGGATCAAGTTTTACCTGTTGCCCTGCTCAGGATAAGGGTGGCTCCTCAAAATGGAATTGAGTCCTCGTGAAATTCTGTATGGGCGACCTTTCCGGGCTATGATTAGGGTGGGAGATATGTGTATAGGTCAAGAACTGAAGGTAAAGCACTATACACGAGGTTTAAGTCAGACTTTAGCTGTGATTCATGACCTTAGCTCTATTGGAGATCTCTCCCCCACAGGCTCAATACATTCCTTTGAGCCTGGAGATAAGGTGCTACTACTCTAGACCTGGACAGGGTCCCCCAGGGAGCCAACTAGAAAGAAAGTGGGCTGAAACCTATGTTGAACAAATGTTCTTTTCATGTCTTGTAGGTGTTTGTACTCCCCCGGAAAGATAATTGGGGACCTATGGTCACTCTAAAGGACAGAGAACTGTTTTCTTTAAAAATTCTAACGTAGCCGCAGCTGGAAAAAGTCCCACTTCAGTTAACTGTACTAAAACTCTTTTAGAGGAAATTGCTGGCAAGATGGTGTCTAAATGTGGAGGACTTTATTCAATAGCCAAATGACCTTTAGAGAATCTTATCTGCTTTTATGTTGTTTTAGTTTGTTTAATTAAACTAATTTCTTTAATTAAACTAAGCTTATAGAAATAAGATAATTAAAAACGAACAGGGGAATGATAGGGGAACTTCAGAGTTAGAGATTTTGGCTTCAGTCATAGTTGATAAGCCTAAGTGATTAAAGCTGTAACTCAAGAGTTAAAGATTTTAGTCTTAGTTGCTAGAGTTAAGTGACTAATGCTGTGGAACGCTGTTGTTCCAGAAACTGGAAGGCACAACCATGTGACTCCAGGAGGTCACAGCAATTCGACCTTGTGCCCCAGGGGGTCTGCCAGCCAGTACCTGAGCTTTTGTGTTCCCGGGAGGGAAGTCTGTGACGCAGATGGAGAATGGTCGATTAACAGATAAAGAAGTTCCAGGAAAATCATAGGGACACTGCAACTCTTATCCTGTTAACCTTTCCCTGAAGCCCCTTACCTACCCTTTCTTCTCCTTATAAAAATGTCAGCTTGAGATGAGATGTTCAGACAGTTTTTGAGGGTCCATAATGTGCCATCTTCCCTGACTGCCAGCATCTGAATCAAGTGCCTGCAAAGACTGAATCCTGGTCTCTGCTGACTGTTTCTAGTAGTGACGGGCACCAGTGACGCTGACTTTTCTGGTTTCGCTTCTATTGTGGTTGGTGCTATTATCTGCCTCTCATTTCTAAAGAGCTTTGCAGTTGACAAAGCACTTTCACACCCGTGACTTCATTTGACGGAAAGATTATTAACGTATGACAGATGAAAAAGTAAAAGTTTGGAGAGGGGAAGACAGGTGTCCAGAGACCCACAACAGGCCGGAAGCAGAGCTCCAGGGCTGGTGGAGGAGTGAGGAAGGCTTGGGGTGTGACCCCCAGCTTACTGCTTACACCCTGGGCAGGGTACAGTGACCCAGCCTTGGAGGTCTTCCTGTGTGCGGCAGGCCTGGCAGGCTCAGGGGACTCCCTTTCTTCTGGGCTCTGTGGAAGAGGAGATGTGGTTCCCACAGGATATAGAAAAATACATCTGCCAATAGGTTGAAAATGAGTGAGGGGTCCCCCTCAAGGTGGGTGAGGTGCTGCTGTGTACAGGCTCCCAGGGGTCCCCAGCTGGAGAAGGGCTGAGGATGGGGAAGGCTTCGTGCTGGGCGGCCTCAGGCTGCTCACCACCCCTCACAGGCCTCGGATCAACTCTGTCCCCAAGGTTTCTTGCACTTTTCCTTCCTGTGTCTAAATGCCCCCCCACCACTACCACAGATTCCCTGTCTGCCTGCCTCCACCCCCAGCCTTAGGATAAATCTGACAGGGCCCTTCCAGAGGGCTTAGCCTTGCAGGTGCCATGTGTTGCCTGGTGGGGCTGCTGGGCCCAGGTTCTGCACCTAACCAGCTGCGTGACCTCTAGGCACACCATGGTACTCACTGTTCACATGTCAGCCTGACTGGGATGGCACCCAAAGCAAAGTGAATTCAAGAAAGTATTTTCCCAAGAAAACATTTCTCCACCCTCCTTTTCTTGCTTAGGCAAGGGGATTAACTCAGGGCTTATTCTCCACCCATTTGTCAGACCAGGAGCTCAAGGGCTGAGATGGGGGTGGGGGTTGTGGCCCAAGAACAGCTGGATGTCAGTGCTGGGGGGCTTAGGAAGCCCCCAAGAACAGGAGGAGAAGGCAAGGCCCAGGGGTGGAAACCCAATGCAGCCAAGACTTGCACCAGGCAGTTTTCCTAAATTGTTAGTTTAATCCCAGCAACAGTTCTGAGGGGTGGGTAGGTGTCATTATCTCCAATTTACGAATAAGGACACTGAAGCTCTGAGCAGGGAAGTGACATGCCCCAAATCTCTCAGCCAACAAGTGACAGAGCCACAATCTGATCCCAGGACTGTGCACTAACATCCCCCGGGGGGAGGGCAGAGCAGGGTGGGCCAGGGACCTTCCACAGGGAAGGCCAGGGGCAGTGGACGCGAAGGGTCTGAGAATCCGGAAGTGAACTGGGCTGTCTCCCCTTCCAGGGAAGCTGTCTCCCCTGTTAGCTGAAGCAGGGCCTCCCACATCCTTGCTGTGGCCCTGTTGCACCCCTGCTGTGACTAGACCTTCATTGCCCCACATCACCCTGGGCGGACCACTGCTGTGCCAAGAGACACGGAAAAGGCTGCAACCTGCCCCGACATTTCAGCCTGCAGGCAGAGTCGCAACCATTCAGCAGTCTTGGATAAGCACTCCCCACCTCGGGCCCCAGTCCCCAGTCCATAAGACACAGCCAGCAATTCTGCCTTAAAGGAGTGAAGCAGATTGAATGCCCTGGCGGCATGGCCCAGTTGCTTGTAGCATTGGCCCCTATACCAAAATGGTGCAGGTTCAATTCCCAGTCAGGTAACCTGCCTAGGTTGTGGGTTCAATTCCTGACTGGGTTGCATATGGGAGGCAACCTATCAATGTTTCTGTCTCTCTCTCTCCATTCCTCTCTCTCTAAAAATCAATGGAAACATGTCCTCAGTTGAGGTTAAAGAATAAAGAAAGAAAGAAAAGAAGAAGAGAAGCAGTTTGTAAAAGGGCTTGTCACTCAGCAGGCCTGAGGAAGAGAAATTGGCTTAAGGGGGCAGGCTCTGGAGGCAGATCATCCAGGTTCAAATCCCAGCTTTGCAGCTCACTTGCCATTTGACCTTGGCCAACTCATTTAACCTCTCTGGGTCTCAGTTTCCCCGTCTCTAAACTGGGGATGATAATGGCACAGAGGGCCCCTGAAAGGAAGAGGCAGGGCACTCCCACGTGAAGGCCTTGAAACAGTGCCTGGCATGTGGTGAGCGCCACGTGCTTTCTATTTCTTCCCTACCTGGGTGTCTCACAGCATCACGCTGGATCCAGAACGGCCCCACAGACCCGCACGCCAGTCCCCCCAGCCAGACCCCACCAGAGCCTCACCGATGGGCATCAGTTCCATGACCAGCTTGGGATAGGCGATGTTGGAGCAGCCAATCTCGGCCCCGCAGGCCCGCAGGCACTCGGAGGGCACGACACAGCCCACGTCATCTGTGTGAGAGAGATGCCCAGAGTCCCACAGCTGCCCCAGCACTGCCCCTTCAGGCACCAACATCTGGGTAGGAGCGGACGGCGAGACCGGAGACACATTTTCACTGCCTCTGACCAGCTTCGGCCTGCACCTCAGTTTCCTTGTCTGGGTTACAAAAAGGGGGCTGGCCTCTGAGAATTCTTCTGGCTGCTAAGTCCCTGGCTAGTCTCTCTGCTGCCCCCTACCCCCAGGGCCCCAAAAGGGCAAGTGGTGGCGAGAGAGGCAACCCCCCTCCCCCGCCCCACCCTCAGGTCAGAGCTTCAGGGCAGCAGCACTTCCCCAACCCTCACCCTGAGCTGCCTCCAGGAGCTTCCAGATGACCCTGTCAGCCCACCCAAAGTTGCCCATGGGCTCAGCCTCTCAACACTTCACAAGACCCTCCATCATCCTGCCTCCCGCCCGGTGCTCAGTGCTCCCCTGCTTCCTTGCCGCCCTCTCACCAGGTGCCGCCCGTTGGCCTTCTTGCCCTTCCTGCACCAGCCTTCCTGTCAGCTGGGACCTCACCAGCCCCCGGCTGAAGTGGTTCTCCCAGGCCTTCCCCAGGGACAGGCCCCTCCTGCCCAAGTCGCCCCTCTCTGCTCCCCGGCCCATCTCCCATCTCCTCTCCCACTTCTCTTCCCCTCCCCTGGATGACTTGGGCATATTTGTTTCTTGCCTCTTCCCCATGGCAGGAGTCCAGGAAGGAGTCCAGGTGACTTGGATGTGTTGTGGCCATCCCTCCAGCAGCTGGAACAGCCACATAGCTCAGTTGGCATGTGAGCGGAGGAATTAATGAACGTCCTGGGCCTCCGCCCAAACCCAGACTGAACCCTAGGTCCTGGCCTCCCTAGCAAGCCGCTGGAGCAGGGTGTGCGGCAGAAACCTCAGCACTGCCCAGGGCTGCCAACAGGCCCCGGACAGGAGTGAGGGTGGGGGTGGGGGGCGGTGCTGGGCGGGGGTCTGCTCCTCCACCACCCATAGCAGTTGCGGTTTGTCTCTGCCTGGCTCACAAGCACAGTGTAGGTGACAAGCAGCACCACCTAATCTCACTTGTTCCCCAGAAAACACTGTTTAAGCGCCTGTGGCTCCTGTCCCCTGGGATTTTAGTTAAAGGAAAGCTCAGAGACAGATGCTGACCCAGTGGTGACCAGAAGGGGTGGGCATGGAGCTGCTGGGCCACAGAGGCCCATTCGGGGGTGGGCGAGTAGGGGGTAAAGTCTCCACGCAGCAGCCTTGAGGTGTCCATGCCTCGGGCTTCCCTGTGCAGACAGGGCACTCTTGGGTTGAGCACCGCCCCCTCCAAATGCCCCTGCTGAAAGGCCCTTCCTTAGATGCCCAACCCACAGGGGCGGGGTATGTGTCAGATCCCTTCCTCTAGGTCAGAAGGGCTGGAGCAATGTCACCCCTACCCCATGGCCCTCCACCCCAGCCAGCCTCTTCTGCCTCTGGAGCCTGCCAGTGTCCCAGGACACCTGCTCCCTGCTCCCTGCTCCACCAGGCGCTTCCCACTCAGTTTGTCCAATCAGATTCATCCCTTTCCCCTGCCTGTCCCAGTGATGGTCCCCTATCCTCCCCCTCCCTCCCTCAACCTCCCCCCAGCCCCTCAACTTATTCTCCTGCCTTCACCCCACCTACTTCACTCTGTGCCACCAGGGATCATCTCCTCCCCCCAATCCTCAGGCGCAGCTCCTCACTGCGTCCCGCCCATCCTCTCCATCCTTTCAAAATCACAGCTTTGTTCCTACCACTTACTTCTCAGGACCCCACCCCCCCATCCCTGGAGCCCATGGCTCCCTGGGGAAAAAATCCTTTCTAAGCATTTGAGGCTCTTAACAACTGGTCCCGGGTCCTCCCATCTGGCACCTGTGCTCCAGCCACCCTGACCTGTTAGTGTTTACTCACACATACCCAGCACTTGGGTTCCTCCAAGTTTTTGCAGATGCCTCCTCCTCCAGATGCTCCATCTCTACCCATGTTCACTTCCTGCTTCCTGGCCTATTGCAGAGGGCTTGTCACCTGAGGATTCCCTGACTTTCTCCCCACCCCACCCCCACATTGCCCACCTGGGCAGAGTAGCTTTCTCCTAAGGGCTCTGAGGCCAAGGGTTGAATCATAACTGTTTGCTTGCACATTTTACCTTCCCTGCCAGACTGGGAGCTACCCAAGGGTAGACAATGGGTTTGAATCATTTCCCACTCCCAGGTATCACCTAGTTTGGATCTGGGCCCAGAGGAGATGTTCTGTGAACATTTGTGAATGAATGAATGAATGTGTGAGGAAGGAGGAAAGGCAGAGGAGGAAAGAAAGAGAGGGGGACAAAATCCCAAAAAGATCCCTGAAGGAGTTCAGGCACTGTTGAATCCAGCTTCCCTCCCCTACCACCTTCACCCCCACCTGCTGTGCAAATGAGAGAACTCAGGAACACAAAGGGCATAACTTGTCTGGACACACAACCAGAACAAAGTCCAAGCTCAGGGCCCTATGGCAGGATTCCGGAGCCACCAGAATCCAGCATTCAGAGGGTGGGTGGTGAGCCCCTCCTGACAAGTTCTGGGCTTGGATAGGCTGGCTGTGATGCCTGGGGGACCCAACCCTCCTGGGAGGGACAGATGACGAGTCACAGCCACATAATAGCACAGAATGCCTGAGTCAGGAGGTTCTGGCTGCATTTATTCAGCCTATTCCAGGCTCTAGGCGTGGGCACCACCTCTTAGCATGGCTGGCTCAGGTCACCTACCTGAGTGTTTGTGCTGAACTCCAAGAAAGAACAACCTGTCCTTTATGACAGCAGCAGAGGTAGGGCGTTACCACTTAAACAAAATCTCCTGAATGTGCCAACTCCATAGTGAACAGTCCCCCGACAGTGAGGGCCCGGGGACTGGGCAGGGGGCTTGTGTGGGTCTAGGAGCTTCCCCACTGGGCTCCACACTGGCACCACACCCACATCCAGCTGAGGGCCCATCTCCTTTCCTCCAAGACTTCCCTCCCTATAGCCAATGCCAAGTCCAGCCACTGGGCTTTGTGATCAGGGGAACTGCACCACCTCATTGCTGAGCCTTATCTAACCCACTCTCCTTGTGGGCAGGAGAGGAGAGGATGCTCCTAAAACCACCCATCTGCCCATGTTCCTCCTTGCTCACATCCTGCTGTGGCCCTCTATCCCCTGCAGTCAGGATCACCCGCTGTAACTGCCCATTCACAGCCCTCTGCCCACTTGGCCACATGACCCCACCAAGTTCACCCCCACTTCTGGGCCTCTGTGTGTGCTGTTCCCTTCTCCTACAACACCCTTTTCTCCTTCCTAAACCCAGGGGCTCATGCTCACTCCTGTCAACTCTGTGGGTGTCTGGGTCCCCAAAACTTCAGGGTACCATCCTCCATGGCACCAACAACTTTGTGACCTGTGTCTGCCCTGCCTCCCTATCTACAACCCTGGACCCAGGGGAGCCTGGGGCACAGTGATGCCCAGCACAGGTTAATGCATGGCAGGCTCTGCTGGGGCTTGCTGACTAATTGAATGAAGCTTTCCCAAGCTAGCCACTGGAAATGCCACCCTGAGGGCTGATCAAGATGCTCCCCAATCTATCCAGGCCTGGCCATTCATGGGAGCCAGTCCATATGTCAATGTCACAGCAGGGAGCAGAAGAAAAGTTCACAGAACTGGATTTGAGTCCAGCTCTCCAATCCCTTACTCTGCGACCCTGGGTAGAATGATTCTCTGAAGCTGTTTTCTCCTCTGTAAAACTTTTCTGGGGACACCCATAGGCCAAAGATTCAAACTTCACCCTACACTTCATACCGTACACAAAAGTTAAATCAAAATAGATCACAGATTTGGAGGACTTCTGATCAAGATGGCGGCATAGATAAACACAGGTCACCTCTTTGCACAACCACATCAAAAGTTACAACTAAAATATAAAACAACCATTACTCAGAACTGTCAGAAATAGAGTCGAATGGAATTCAACTATGGAATTAAAGAAACCACACCCATCCAGACTGGTAGGAAGGATGGAGATATGGAACAGGCTGGTCCCACATCCATGTGTGATGGATAAAAATTCAGAAGGGATATCTTGGGAGTGAGGAGTGCCAGCCTCATACCAGGCCCCCCAGACCAGGGTTCCAGTGTCAGGAAGATAAGTTCCCATAACTTCTAGCTGCAAAAACCAGTAGGGATTGAGTCAGTGGAAGAAATTTCTGAGGTCCCAAGCAGTTTCTCTTAAAGAACCTGCACATGGAGTTACTCAGACTTACTCCCTTTGAGCTCCAGCAATGGGGTAGCAGCTTGAAAGGCACCAGTGGCATTAAGGGAAGAACTGAAGAGGCTGGCATCAAGGCAAGAGCTGGGTGCAAGATTTCTCCTGGACAGAAAGGTGGGCAAAAACTATTGTCCCTTTTCTGAAACTTCCCACCACAGAGCCACAGAGCTGGCAAGCTGGTGCCATATCTGGGACTCCATCAACCTAACACTGCCTCACCCTGGAGATCCCTAGAGACCCAGTCCCACCCAATTTAACACTGTTAACACTGAAGTGGCTTTTCCATACGAATGGCTGGTCTTGGCTTATGCTTCACAACTTACTAAATCCTTTCAAATAAGCAACAGCCAGCTTCAGTGAGCCCCCAGCTCCCTTACCTCCTGCTAAGTGGCTTCAGGCACTGTATTAGCAGCAGCTAGCCTAGATTCACAGCTTGACTTCACATGGGAATCACCAAGCCCAGCACAAGTAACAGCCATCTCAGATAACTTTATAACTCAGGCAGGGTGGCCCCAGGCAAAACATAGGTGGAAGTTGACCTTGGCTGGCACCACCCAGGAAACCCCAGGGCCTGCTCACCCAGTGGACAGCTACAGAGCACGTCAGAGCACCACCACCCTGAACCTTCACAGCTGATTCTCCATGGAGGGCACAGGTTGGTAGTGAGTGTTCACAGCCAATCCCTGCAGCTGATTGGCCTGGGTAAGTCCCTCCCATTGATCTGCCAACAGCAACCAAGGCTCAACTACAAGAAGAGGGTGTATTCAGCCCACATGGAAGGTACAGCTTGAGCCTCTGGCTTGGGTGAAAGGGGAGCCTATTCCATAGGACTCTACAGGACACCTACTACATTAGGCCACACTACCAAGACAGGGAGTCATAGCCATTCTACCTAATACATAGAAACAAACACAGGGAGGCTGCCAAAATGAGACAAAGAAACATGGCCCAAATGAAAGAACAGATCAAAACTCCAGAAAAAGAGCTAAACAAAATGAAGATAAGCTATCTATCAGGTGCAGAGTCCAAAACACTGGTTATAAGCATGCTCAAGGAATTTAGTGAGGAACTCAATGGCATAAAAAAGGTCCATTCAGGCCCTGGATGATGTGGCTCAGTGGACTGAGTGCTGGCCTATGAACCAAAGGTTGTAGGTTTGATTCCCAGTCAAGACACATGCCTGGGTCTGGGCCAGATCCTCAGGTGCGAGAGGATTGATGTGGTTTTTCTCCCTTTCTTTCTCCTTCCCTTTCCCTCTCCCTAAAAATAAATAAAATCTAAAAAATAACAAAACAAAACAATACAGTCAGGATTGGAGGATACACTAATTGAAATAAAGAACAATTTACAGGGAAACAACAGTAGAGTAGATGAAGCCAAGAATCAGATCAATGATTTGGAACATAAGGAAGCAAAACAACCAATCAGAACAACATGAGGATAAAGGAGTAAAAAAATAAACAAACAAAAGTTGTGTAAGCAACCCTGGTACAACTTCAAGCATTAAAAAATTCGCATCATAGGGGTGCCAGAAGGAGAAGAGAAAGAGCAAGAAATTGGAAATCTATTTGAAAAAATTATGAAAGGAAACTTCTCTGATTTGGTAAAGGAAATAAACATGCAAGTCCAGGAAGCACAGAGTCCCAAACAAGATGGATGCAAAGAGGCCCACTCCAAGACACATCATAATTGAAATGCCAAAGGTTAAAGATAAAGAGAGAATCTTAAAAGCAGCAAGAGAAAAGCAGTTGGTTACCTACAGGGACGTTCTCATAAGACTGTTAGCTGATTTCTCAAAAGAAAGTTTGCATGCTAGAAGGGATTGGTAAGAAATATTCAAAGTCATGAAAAGCAGGGACCTATCGCCAAGATTAAGTCCACCCAGCAAAGATATTATTTAGAATTGAAGGGTGGATAAAGAGACTCTTCAACAAGAAAAAAACAAAAGGAGTTCATCATCACCAAACCATTATTATATGAAATGTTAAAGAGACTTATTTAAGAAAAAGATCAAAACTATGAACAATAAAATGGCAATAAATACATATCTATCAACAATTGAATCTAAAAAACAAACTAAGAAAACAACAAAAACAGAGACAGAATCATGGATACAGAGAGTGTTTTGATGGTTCCTAGATGGGAGGTGGTGTGGGGTAATGGGTGAAGAGCTGAGGAAATTAAGAAGTACAAATAGGTAGTTACAGAATAGCCATGGGGTTGTACAGTACAGAAAGTATAGGAAAATGGAGTAGCCAAAGAACTTATACACACGACCCATGGACATGAACAATGGTGTGGAGATATCCGGAGGGAGTGAGGATGCTGGGTGGAGGGGGACAAAGGGAGGAAAATTGGAACAACTGTAATAGCATCAACAACAAAATGTAATTTAAATAAAGATCACAGATTTAAATACAAAACTATTAAACTTTTAGGGAAAAAACAGTAGAAAATCTTTGAGACCTAGGGCAAGGCAGAGTTTTTACACATTTCTTAAAAAAATTTTTTTTAGAGAGAGGGGAAATGAGGGAGAAAGAAAGGGAGAGAAACATTGATGTGAGAGAGAAACATCAATCGGTTATCTCTCCTACACTCCCCAACAAATTAGACCTTATCAAAATTCAAAGCTTTTGCTCTGTGTAATATGCCTGTGAAAAGGATGAAAAGAAGAGCTACAGAAATTACTTTCATAAAATTGCAGGATACAAAATCAAGATCCAAAAATCAGTTGTGTGCCTGTATACTAATAATATAAACTATAAGAAAGAGAAATTAAGAAAACAATCCCATTTACAATTGTAACAAAAAGAATAAAACACCTAAAAATAAATTTAACTGAGGAAGTAAAACATCTGTGTATTGAAAACTTATAAGACACTGATGAAAGAATTTGAAGGAGACACAAATAAATGGAAAGATATTCTGTGCTCAGGGATTAGAAGGATTCATATTCTTAAAATGTCAATAATACCCAAAGCAATCTAAAGATTTAATGTGATCCCTATCAAAATTCTAAAAGATCTGATGGAACCTTAAAATACCCCCAAATAGCCAATGCAATCTTAAGAAAGATAAACAAAGCTGGAGACATCACATTTCCTGATTTCAAACTACATTCCAAAGCTATAGTAATCAAAACAGTATAGTATTGGCACAAAAGTAGATACATAGATAGATGAGACAGAATAGAGAGCCCAGAAATAAATTTATGCATATATATAGTGCATTATTTTATGACAAAGGAGCCACAACTATACAGTAGGGAAAGGACAGCCTCTTCAGTAAGTGGTGTTGAGAAAACTGGATGTCCACATGCGAAAGAATGAAACTGGACCCCTGTCTTACACCACTCACAAACATCAGCTCAAAATGGATTAAAGGTTTGAACATAAGACCTGAAAACTCCTAGAAGAACACATGGAGCTAAGTTCCTTGACATCAGTTTTAGCAATGATTTTTTGGGTTTGACACCAAAAGCAAAGGCAAAAAGGAGTAAGTGGGACTACATCAAATTAAAAAGCTTCTGCACAGCAAAGGAAACTGTTAAGAAAATTAAATGGTAACCTACAGATTGGGAAAAAATATTTGCAACACATGTCTGAGAAAGGGATAATATCCAAAAACATATGAAGAACTCATACAACTCAATAGCTATGTATATATATCTCTCTGATTTTAAAAATGAGCAGAGGAACTAAGCAGACATTTTTCCAAAGGAAACATCCAAATGGTCAAAACGTACATAAGAAAGTGCTCAACATCACTAATCATCAGGATGCAAATAAAAACCACAATGAACTATCACCTTGTGCCTCTTAGAATGGCTGTCATCAAAAAGACAAGAGATGACATGCATTAGATGTGGACAATAAGGAACCCTGTGCACTGTGGGTGAGAATGTAAATTGGTGCAGCCACTATGAAAAACAGGGAGGTTCCTAAAAAAAAAATACATATATGGAACTATTATATGATCCAACAATCCCACCTCCAGGTTATATATCTTTAGGAAGTGAAATCACCACCTCTAAGAGATATCTGCACTCCCGTGTTCATTACTCACAATAGCCAAGATATGGAAACAACCCAACTGTTCATCCACAGATAAATGAATAAAAAAGATTATATATATACATATTTATAATGTGTATATATATGTTTATATAACAGAATATTACTCATCCATGAGAAAGATAGACATTTTGCCATTTGAAACAATATGGATGGACTTAGAGGGTATTATGCAAAGTTAAATAAGTCAGAGAAAGACAATTACTGTATGATATTACTTATACTTGGAATTTAAAAGTGCCAAACTCATAGAAACAAAGACTAGAATGGTAGTTATCAGGGACTAGGGACTCAGGGGAAGAGGGGAGATGTCAGCCAAAGGGTACAAACTTCCAGTTAAAAGATGAGTAAGTTCTGCCCCAGCTGGTGTGGCTTATTGGACCGAGAACCAAAGGGTTGCTGGTTCGATTCGCAGTCAGGGCACATGACTGGGTTGCAGGCCAGGGTCCCCAGTAGGGAGCACCCAAGAGGCAACCACGCATTAATGTTTCTCTCCCTCTCTTCCTTCCTTCACCCTCTCTAAAAATAAATAAATAAAATCTTAAAAAAAGAAAGATGAGTAAGTTCTAGGGAGCTAATATACACCATAGTGATTACAGTTAATATTATACAGTTGACCCCTGAACAAACATGGGTTTGAAATTATAGATGGGCTTTTTCCAATAAATACTTTAAATGTGTTTCCATTATGATTTTTAATAACATTTTCTTTACTCCAGCTTATGTTATTGTAAGAATAGATTATATAACACATATAACATGTAAAATATGTATCAATCGGCTGTTTATGTTATCAGTAGGGCTTCTGGTCACAGTAGGCTATTAGTAGTTAAGTCTGGGGGGAATTGAAAATTATATGCAGATTTTCAGCTACACAGGGGTTTCCATGCCTCTAACCCCCACATTGTTCAAAAGTCAGCTGTATTATATACCTGAAGAAAAGAGAGAGAAAGGAAAGCCACAGACCAGAAGAAAGTATCTGCAGACCACACACCCAACAAATATAAGCATTCTCAAAACTCAACAGTAAACACCAAAAAATCCAATCTAGAAAATGAGCAAAACATATGAACAGGCATTTCACTGAAGAGTAAATACAGATGGCCAATAAGCACATAAAAATATGTTCCATGTCATTAGTCATTAAGAAGATGCAAATTAACACTACAATAAGAGATGCCTATCAGGATGGCTAAAATAAAACAATAGTGGCAATACAACATGTTGGCAAGGACATGGAGAAACTGAATCAGTCATGCATTGTTGGTGGGAATGTAAAACCTATACAATATATATGTGAATGTTCATAGCAACCTTATTCATAATAGTCCCAAGCTAGAAACCCAAATCTCCTTCATCAGATGAAGCGGTTGAACGAAGTGTGATCCATGCACACCATGGAGTACCAGTCAGCCACAGAAAGGAACAAGATGTCAATCAAACCACACAACCACCTGGATGAATCCCAGAGATGGAAAGCAAGCCAGTGGCTGCAAGGAGCTAGGAATGGAGGTGCGGTATGGCTGAACAGAGGGAAAGCTTGGTGGTGACAGAACAGCTCTGCATCTTGACTGTGGTGGTGGTTACACAAATCCGCACATGATGAGATTGCATATATCTACATGCACACATAGACGCGAACACATGTGAACTGCTGAGATCTGAGTAAGCTGTGGATCACAGCAACATCAACATTCTTGCTATGATGTTATTGTACTGTAGTCGTACAAGATGATACCATGAGGGAAGCTGGGTAAAGGCTGCATGCAAGCTCTTTGTTTTGTTTTGTTTTGTTTTGTTTTTTGACAACTTCTGTGAATCTGTAATTCTGGGCAGGTAACTATGGAATTTGGAGGCCCGGAGCCCTGTCACCCCTGAGAGCCAGAGCTCCATCATGAGCCAGAGGCCCTGGTACTGTGTAAGAACAGAAGAGGCAGAGGCCCTAGGGTCCTCTCCTGGGTCCCTAGGGGCAGAGGCTGTAAACCAGGCTTCAGAACCCCCACGACAGCGATGCCCACAGCGCCTGCTGAGGAGGATGTGCTCTGCCACCCATACCTGGGGGGAGCGCTGGGCTCCAGTGGGGCTGTGCTCAGGGGCCTGGAGAACACTCTGGGGCCACTATGTTCAGACACAATGTGATGCCCCCTGGGGCCAGGGTATATTGCAGGACTGGAGACAGGGGTGACTGATGGGGACCCCAGGGGTCCTGGGGCTGGAAGGCAGCAGTCACTGCTCAGGGCAGTGGACCCAGGTGTGGCCTGGCAGGCAGGGGAATGGCAGTGAGGGTCCTGAGGGAGCAGGGTTTGCAGTCCTCAGCAGCACAGAGCACAAAGCAACAGCATCCAGGGCAAGTGGCAGGGGATGTGGAACAGAGGGAAGGGCTGGGCAGGTGCCTGGCTGACTGGTTGTGGCACACAGTGGGGTCTGGGCTGTTTGGTCAGGTTTAATGGGCTTTGTTGTCCCTCCCCTGGCAGCCTGCTTTCAGATGTGGTCCCCACACCTCCCATAACCGGGGTCCCAAGCCCCAGGGAGGCGGGCCAGGGAGCTGGGCCTGGTCCAGCCCACAGCTGCCCTCACTAGCTCTCATTGCCGCAGGTGTGCCACTGCTCATCAAGCAGGACCAGCCCTGGGGAGGGGACCCCTCCCAACAGGGAGCAGGGTTCCTCACTAGAACTAGGTACCAGCTCTGTCCACATGAAGCTCTGAGAAGGCTCCTAAGGTTGGATCAGAAATCTAGCCCTGCCTTGGGGACTCTGGGCCTAATACCCCAACTCCAGTTCCACAACCAGATAGCTGGGCATCTCCGGGGACTTCCCATTCCACTTAGGAGGCAGCGCAGGTAGGGTGGGACCAGGATTCCCACTAGCCCTGGGGACAGGGGGCTGTGCCAAGTCTGTTCACTTGCTGGCGGAACCCAAGAGGAATACTGTCCCTCTCTGGGCGCAGTGTTCCGGGAACACTTGGACTTCGGTCCCTGAGCTTTTCACCGGTCCGCCACCCAGGATTGGGTGCAGTGAAGTGGAGGAGGCAGATCTGGAACTGCCGGTGGCGTGAATCAGTTTCCGGCCCCGCCCCGGGGCCGCACGTGACCTCAGGTGGCGGCGGGTGGGCGGGGCGGCATTTAGTCACCGGCCTGCTGCAGCCTGCGCTCACCGTTCCTCCCTCCCGGCTTCCTCGCCTGCCGTGCGACTGCTCGGTAAGCTCGCCACGGCCCGCACCCCAGGGTCCTGGCGCCCTCTTCCCCACAGCGCCGCTGCACCTCCCCCCACCCCGCTCCCCCACCCGGCCCCCCCCCCAGCCACCTCCCGGCAGGCCCCCTGGGTTGCCCATCCAGGCGTCCAGGGACTTCCCGGAAGCCCTGGAATGCAGGCAGGGCCCGTGTCCATCGGATTTCAGTCTCCTGCTTCCCACTACTGGAAACTTCTGGGAAGTTGCCCGCCAGCCCTGGTTTCCCCAGAAGTAGCCTAGAACTACAGGCAGCCCCAGAAATCTGGGATGTGAGTGCCCTGTCCACACAGATACCAGACACTGGCCCGGGATGTGACCCCTTCTTCAGCCCCGTCTCGTGTCCCAGCCCTGTCTGTGCTCTGCCTGACTCTACGTATGTCCTGTTTCTCCTTCAGGCTCCTTACTGGTGAGGAGCAGAGGCAGCCCCAAGGCCCCGGAGTGCACTGTGTCCCAGTCTTGTTGGAGTTAGGACCCAGACCTTGCTGAGTGCCTGTCTCCCGACCACCCCAGCAGAGGTGCTGCACAGGTGGCACCATGGCCTTCTCCCAGGTGCAGTGTCTGGACAACAGCCACGTCAACTGGCGCTCCAGCGAGTCCAAGCCTGAGTTCTTCTACAGTGAGGAGCAGCGCCTGGCACTGGAGGCCCTGGTGGCTCATGGCCGCGAGGCCTTCTATGAGGTGCTGAACCGGGAAAACATCCGAGACTTCCTCTCAGAGCTGGAGCTCAAGCGCATCCTGGAGACCATCGAGGTGTATGACCCGGGCTCTCAGGACCCTCGGGGCTCAGGTTGCCCCCTGGGGCCTGAGGACAATGGATTCCGGGATGGTGAGGAGGCCAGTGGGGCAGGAAGAGTTCCAACTGAGGCAGAGCCACCACCCTCCCTGGAGTACTGGCCCCAGAAGTCAGACCGCTCCATCCCACAGCTGGACCTGGGCTGGCCTGACACCATCGCCTACCGCGGTGTGACCCGGGCTAGTGTCTACATGCAGCCCCCCCTTGACGGGCAGGCCCACATCAAAGAGGTGGTGCGCAAGATGATCAGCCAGGCCCAGAAGGTGAGTGAGCCACTGGTGGGAACCCCTGGAGAGGAAGCTGGCCCCCCAGCGCCTCCCACCCCGGTGAACACTCCCTCCAAGTCCAGCACAGAGAGTCCCCATAGTCCACCGCAGGTCTCCTGTCTGCCTTCCTTCCTGCTCCCAGGGGGTTCCTCATTCTTTGCAGAGGGATAGGGTGCCTGGGTCCTCTGGCAGGTAACAGTGGGCTGCCGCATCTCAAAGGGCCCTTGTGCCTTGTTGTGTGTGGGGGGGGCTTTCTGATTTCCAGAGGCCTGGTGAGCAGGTTTCCTAGAAGAAGGTGCTGCAGTGGGGTGGGGTGGGGTGGGGTGGGGTAGGAAGGCATTATGTGGCTTTCTCTCACTGTCCCTGGGATGGTTCTGATTCACCCCCAAGAAGCGAGGATCTCATACATACCATGAGCTCTCCAAAGTTGCTTTTGTTGGGCAGGGGAGGTGTCATGGAGACTGAGAAGTCGCCTGAGCCATCTGAGGCTAGCCTGGAGGCCCGAGTCCAAATGAGCCTGTTTCCTGGGGGTGCTGGGCAAGGGAAGCCAGTTGCTCATCCTCTTGGAGCCTTTTCATGTGCTTTGCAATGGCAGAACCTTTCAGCCAGGGATGTGGGGGTAGGGATAGCTTGGTCTTCAGGAGTGGGAGCAGAGTGAGTTCAGCCGCAGGCTATCCACTTGGGTTGAATGTCACACTGGAAGGGACCTTGAGCATTGTCTGGACCTCCCCTTCCCAACCCCTGCCGAGCTGTACAGTGTCCCTGGTGGGGGTAGCTGAACTCAGTTGACACACTGACACATATTCTGAAAAGAGGAGCTCAGAACCTGCAGACAGCCAGGCTGCTGCTGGACAGTCATGACCTTGAGCGGATACTTCTTCTTGCTGTGGGAAGTGCCTTTATCATGGGTTTAAAGTGCATCCTGGCATGATTGATGAAGCCTGCCTAGTAAGCCGTGTTGAGAAGGATTCTGAGGTCAGGTCTGGGCTCAGTAGAGAGCAGTGAGTGACTAGCAATGTCTATCCTGGCTGAGGTTGTGGGCAAGGTGTTTCTAGTGGAATCTAGACCTTTCACTGTTCCAGGCCCAGAGAGGGGCAGCAAATTTCTCAAGACCTTAACGCTGGCTTTGGGGACGATGCTGGCTGACAGACAGGGCTTGGAGAGCTTTTGGGCAAAGAAACCAAAAGTGGATCAGGGATTGAGGAGGTGGCCACAGCTTGGGCTTCCAGAAATGCAGAGTTTCTGTGTCCAAGGGGCTGGCCAGGTCTGAGAGCCTGTGTCCAGCTTTCAGCCTGTCCCAGGCAGCTTCGGGGCTTCGGGTTTGGGTCTGTGGAGTGGCGGTGAAGAGGATAAAAGCTGCGTCTTTGGCTGTTATGAAGATAGAATCAGGAGTGAGGAAGAGTGGGAGGAAGAGGAGGAGAAGTGGAGGAGAAAGGAGCCTTCACAGTTTTTGGGCTCAGTAACCTTCCCCTCGCCTACTGTGGTTTCAGGAGGTATTGCTGACGTGGGGCCTGACCTGAGGCCATGGAACCCAATCCCCTGGGAGGGCCTGTCAGGATCCATTATCTAGCCTCAACCCCCTTTTTAAAATTGGGAAAACAGAGGCCAAGGAAACTTGACCTGCTGTGCCAGGGTTCCCCCTCCTCTTCCTACTCCTCCCCACCGGGAGCAGAAAGGAGGCAGACATCAGATCCCAGCTTGGCACAGGGACAGCCAGAGTCTAATCTCCCCCAGACAGAAAGACATACAGCCTGTCCTGGTGATGGGGCCAGTTAGGGGTGCCTGGGGCTAGGCTGGGCCCTCAGGGCAGCATCCCCATGTCTCTATGGCCAGGGATGAGACCCAGCCACCCCTTGGGCCTTCTGTAACTTTATTTGCTCCCATAAAAGCCCCACAAGGTTACAAGTGTCACCTTCTAAGGAAGAAGTCCATCTCAGGTTTGAACCCCACTCTGTGTGATACCACAGTTGGTACGGCATTGCCCCCTACTGTCACCTCGCTAAGAATGGGGCTCCTTGCAGAGACTGACGCCCTTTCATAGTAGGGTGCCTTGGAGGCCACAGAAGAGGGGTTTCAGAGGCTTTGAGGCCAAGCACTTCATCCTCCAGATGGCGACACTGAGGCACAGAGAAGGTAGGGGATTTGTTCTCACCCCACCACACCATAGTGCACCAGCCCCTGCCTTCCAGCCCGTCTGTGTCCTGTCACATCCACCCCGGGACTCAGGGTCAACAGGGTTGTGCACTTGAGCCGCCTGCAATAACAATAGCTGCTGCTTATTGAGTTCGAGGCACTTGATAATCTCAGGTAATGCTAGCTCCCCATTTTTCAGTTGTAGAAACTGAGGCTCTTCAAGGTCACCTAGCTACTTCTTGGGGGGAAGGGTGGGAACCAGGCCTGTGTTTTCCTCAGCCTCCAGGACAGGGCAGGGAGGGGCAGCTCACCCCAGCTCCTACAACCCCCCCATCTCCCTGGCTCCAGCTCTTGTCTCCAGTGGCTTCCCAGGCCCACAGGGCTGGGCCGGGACACTGACGGATGCTGACAAATGCTGACGGAGCCCTTTGCCCGGCTGCCTGCCTGTGAACTCTTCCTGCCGTCTGTCTTCTCATGAATCATTTCTTTTCCCCTCTCCCCTAATTCCTCCTCTCAGCCCCAGTACATGTACAGGCCTAGAATGGGGATCCCACTGTCGGGCCGCTTGGCTGGAACATCGGACCTCCTCCCATTGGGCCCTTGGCCTGGGGCTGCTGCCACTGAGGCAGGGCAGTCTGGCCTGGCACCTGAGTAGGTGCCAGGCCAGACATCAACATGGCAGGCAGATCCTGGGGCAGGGACCTGGGAAACCGTTCCTGTCAGGGCTGCCACCAGATCCCAGCATTCCCCAAAGACTAGAGTAGAACTAATAGGCCACCGTATAAGAAGCCAAGAGTGCTGGGGTCAGGTCCTGGCTCTGCCTCCACCATGGCGTGACCAGGCACATGCTCTAGCTCCTCTCCGAGCCCTAGTCCTCCTATCTATAGAATGGATACAAGCACTGGAGGCTGCTAATGTCCCTTCAGCTCCGACACCTTGTTGCCCTGTGATTCTAGACTCCTCAGGGGTTTGGGAGCCAGGCAGGGCAGGGATGGGTGGCCTTGGGTCTCAGCGGACTCCACTGGCTAAGTGGCTTTCAGCAGGCAGCTTGTGCTCCAAGACAGCTTCCAGCCTCAGTGGGTTCTGACTTTCCAAGATGGATGGTTATCTGCCCACCCATCCCCCTAACCCCGGAGCCAGGGATTTATCTGGGAAAAACCCCGCTATGGGGTTTCAGCTGCATTCCAGAGGCCGGGCCTGTAGCATCTTGCCCAGAAGGGACGATCCCCAAGCCCCAGCCTCACTCGGCTGCAGCCTCTGGGAGACGGGGAGAGACAGGACTGGTCGGGAGGGGCCCGGGTAGGAGTGCCCCCCCACCACCACAACATGGGACCAGGCCCCTGGTAGGACCCCTTCCCAGCCTGGCAGCCTGTATGGAGGCCCCAGGGATAGGGGCAAGTCCCATGTCAATGAGGAAACTGAGGGGGAATGAGTGGCTATGGCTAGACTAGAACTGGACTTCACGCCAGGCAGGTCAGGGCTTAGGAACAGGGACCCAGAGGCAGGGCCACCCAGCAAGAAGGGACAGGAACCAGGTTTCTCAATGCCTGATTAAGCCCAGATCCCTTCTCCCACCGCCACATATGGAAGTCCTGGCAGATGGCTTAGCTGCGGGAGAATCAAAGCATGTACTGCGGCACTTATTAAATACCAGCTATGTGCCAGGTAGAGTGGGTGCTTGACCTACACTGTAATCCTCCCAGCAACTCCATAGGTGTGCAGATGAGGAAACTGAGGCCTGGTGGGGCAGAGAGGGCAAATAACCCACCTCAGGTCATAGAGCTGATGGCTGAAGGAGCTGGGCCCTGAGCCCAGGCCAGCAGGCCCCTCTCCCTCTCCCTCTCCCTCTCCCTGGGGAAGCAGCGTCTTGTCTATTCTTTCTGAGCCCAGCTTTCCTGGGAGCACTGGGGCCTTGCTGCCTTTCCCCAGCTCAACTCAGAACAGTAAGAGCAATTTCATTGGTCTTCTTGTCCCCCTCAGACTCCTAAACACTGGCTGTCCATGAGGGGGCAGCATCCTGAGACTGCTGAGGAGAGGGTGGTGGGGACCACAGCCACCATGGATCCCTGCAGATTAGGAGGGAAGGCTCTCACTGTCACTGAGCTGGGCAACACCAGGACAGCTTAAACACCTCAGGAGGCCCCAAGGTGGTCCAATCTGCTGTCCCAGGGGCACACAGTAGGTTCATGAAGCTGCTTCCTGCTTCTTCTGGCAATTCCCAGCCCAGGGCCCAAGGCCCTCACCTGCCAGGTGGGGAACCATCTGATAACAACATCCCGTGTTGGCTCCTGTCTTCTACAAAGGTTTCCTCCCCATCGGCACTTGCCTCTTACTTCAGAGGTGGGAGAGACAGGAGTGGCTCTGCCAAGAGGGAGGGCCAGCACTCCTGGGCTGGGCGTACCCCTCACTTCCCAGCTCTCGGGCAGGCAGCCTCACCCCTGCAGCCTTGCCCTCCCTCAATCCTGTGGGGCGGCACCTGTCATCATGCTCCTGTCGCAGATGAGGATGCTGAGGCCCAGAGCAGGCCAGGGCCTGCTGCAGGTCACACCAGGCTCCTCAGCATGGCCAGCCTGCCTGCACTGGGCTCCACAGAGTCCCAGACTACCTGGTCTGATGGGCTCACTCTGAAACCAGGGACCTCCCACTGGGCCAGAAGTAGGGAGCTGGTGCTCTCAGAGGTCCCTGGCCCACCTGCCCAGCTCAGCCACTTCCTTGCTCCATAATCTTAGGCCTCAGTTTCTTCATCCATAAAATGGGGATTGGGCACTTGCCTTGAGGAAGTATCAGTGGTGAGCGCCCACCGGATGCTGAGCGCACCAGACCACACCCTATAACCCGGCAGGCCCTGGCCTGGGTGGGCTGCACCAGCCTCTTTGGTGAGGGCCGTGTGATCCCCAGGGTCAGCCACCTTCGCAGGTTAAATGCCATGTGGGGCGGTGGGAAGACCGGCTGGCATGTCACACAGACCCGGGCTTGAGCCTCAGCTCTGCTGTTATCTAGCCAGGCCACCCTGAGACAGTGGCATAGCCTCTCAGACCCTCCACTCCTTCCTCTTTGGTGCCATGGTGATGATGCCGTTGCCTCAGAGTTGTGGTGAGATTTCGGTGGAAGAAAGGGCGTCTGAAAGCATTTGGTGTGGGATCTGGCGAGGGGTTGGCATTCGGTAAACACCAGTTCTCTTCCCTCCTTCTCTCTCCCTCTATCCTCACCCCTCTCCTGACTGCCACTCTCTGGGAGAAGTCTGGGTGGAGAAGTGGTGAGCTCCCCGTCTGGGAGGAGTTCAAGCAGGGGCTTGGATGAGTGCAGTAGAGGGGATGTGGGCATCTGGTGGCTCAGGGGGCCTCAGCCCTGCCTTGGGTCGCAGTGTGACTTTGGGCCAGTCTTTTCTAGGCTGTTCTTCCTGGAGAATCAGGATGCTCAATGGCTCCACAGTGTCTGTCACTCTTAGATCCTGGAGAAGCTAACATCTTAAATGCTTTTGAACATATGATTCTGCAATTTTCCAGTCTGAAAATCCTCAGCTTGTGCCATTTGCTGACAACTGTGGGGGCCTGGCTGGCTGGACCCTGCACCTACAGGCCTGGAAGCTCAGAGGACTGTGAGGCCCCTTGAGGCTGGCAGGGACAGGGAGCAGCTCACCCTCTGGTCTTGCCCACTGGCACAGCCCTGGTTCTCAGAGTGTGGAGTGGCCTTCTCCACACTGCCAGCTCTGTGTCTGCAGCATTCCTTGAGTCACGCTGAGTGGGTGATGTGCCTGTGTAGAGGCTGGAGATGCAGGGCCAGCCCAGTCACTGAGCTGAGCCGGGCCTCCCAGTCAGGGCTCTGGGTGGGACAAGTATGTGCTTCTTGACCCCATCCTGCTTCAGCCATTGGTTGTTCTGGAGGCCCCAGCCCTCTTTCATTGGCCCTGATGAGGCTTCTGTCTTAACAGTGCGGAGAGTGAGGAAGGTGGCAGAAGTGGAGTGTTGGAGGTGAGAGACTGCAGGCCATCTACTCCAAATCCCAATGTTCCTGAGAAGAGAAACTGAGGCTGCAAGTGGGGAAGTGCCCAGCCATAGGCCACCCAGGGAAGGAGTGGCAAATCTGGAGGCACCTGCCCTCAGGGCAGTGCTGATGGCCAGGACTTTATTTCAGGACCTGGGTGGCTCTGGGAGGTGGTGGGTGAAGTCACAGCTACAATAGGCACAGGCGGAGAGGGCAGCCCTGGAACAGGAGGCCCTGCTGCCTGCTCACAGTGACTGCCCCGGAAAGTGTGAGTGGCTGTCACTGCCCCCCTTTGGTCCTGTACAGTGTTCACGAGCTGTTGCGGCCTGTCCCAGCATTTGTCACTGCAATCAGACTTGCTCCCTGTCTACCCAGAAGGCAGGACTCTACTGGGGGCAGGTCTTTAGAGCCAGGGCACAGGCGGACTGGTGTGGGGAGCCCCAGGAGTCAGAGGGCACTGCCCACAGTGGGCCCAGGGCTCCCAGGAAGCATCCTCAATGCCTGGGGATCCTTCCTGGCTTTTCAGACGGCAGGTCCACATCGAGAACATGGGACTGAGGCCCTGCGGCCAAGTCTGCCCCAGCCCTCCTGCTGGAGGAGGGGGTTGGGGGCAGTGTAGCAGCAACTCCTGTCTGTGTTTCAGGTCCCCGGGGCAGGGGGCGGGGAACGGGATGGGAGCCTCCACCTTATCTGCACTCTGTAAGGTGACTGCAGTGCAGGCCTGCTGGGGACGAACCCTGGGCTATCTAACACGGCCCCTCTTTCACCTTTGGCTTTGAAAGCTCTTTTCACCAGGCATGGAATCTAGGTTAATAGTTTCCCCATTTAGGACCTTAAAGGTGCTGCTCCCGGCTCCTCTGGCTTGCATTGATTCTGAGGAGAAACCTGCTTGCCTTTGTTCCTCGATGTGTAATGAATGGTCTTCTCCCCTCAGGCTGCTTTTAAGGTTTTCTCTTCATCACTGATTTTAAGTGATGTGGTTATGATGTGCTCTGGTATAGTTTTCTTTGTCTCTTCTGCTTGGAGTTCATTGAACTTCCTGGGCTTGTGGATGTATAGTTCTCATCAAATGTGGCAATGCTTTGTGGCCATTATTTTTTTCAATGTTTTCTGTCTCCCTGCCCCCCCAGCCCCACCCTATGCTTTGGTGTCTTCTGAGACTGTAATTATGCTTATATTAGACCTTCGAAGTTGACCCATAGCTCCCTGAAGCTCTAATCCTGGTCTTTCCATCTCTTTCTCTGCGCGTCATTTTGGGTCAGTTCTCTTGATATCTTAAAAGTTCACTGGGCTTCTCTCCATAGTGTCTAATCTGTTATTAATCCCATCCTGGGTATTCTTCATCTTAAATATTGAGTTGTTTCACCTCTTGTGGTTCAATTTGGAGTTTTTAAAAAGATATCTCCCCTGTCTCTAAGTAACTTTTTGAACATATAGAATACAATTATAACTCTTTTCATGTCTGTAGTTGTCAGTTCTAACATCTGTATCCATTTGGGGTTAGTTTTGATAGACAGTTTTTCCTCATGAGGGTCATTATTTTTCTGTTTATTTTTGTGTCTCATAATTTTTTATTGGATAGCAGATAATTTTATGTTGTGGAGTGCTAAAGTTCAATTTTTTTCCCTTAAATACTTCAGAGCTTTGTTCTGGGATGCAGAGAAGTTGCTTGGAAACAGTGTAACACTTTGGGGCTTGCTGTTAAGCTCTGTTTAGGTGGGGCCAAGCGCAGTGCAGTGGTGGGGGTGGCAGGGTGGGAGTCCCACACTGCAGATGAAGTCCATCCAGCCCACTGCCTGTTTCCGTGAGGCATAGGATGCATACACTTACACTTGTTCCTGTGCTGTCTCCAGCTGCTGTCTGCTTCAGCAGGCTGAAACATTTACTTCTGGCCTTAACAGAAAAAGTCTGGCAGCCCCTGTCAGGCCTGTGTGCCCACTCCTTGGGCAATGTCCTTCTGAGGCTGTCCAACAGGCCCTGTGGGGACATGGACAGCCCTGCCTCTGTGTGAGCCAGCTCCTGGGGTTCCCTCCCAGGCATGTGCTGCACAGTCACCAGCTGCAGGCTCGCAGGAACCCACTGCCATCTCTGGCACTTACTCTACGTGGCCCTTGCCTGTCCAGTACATGCCCTGCAAATTCTAAGCGAACTCTGTCTGCTCAGCTCAGGGACATGCCCAGACTCCACAGCTCCCTCACGCCACGACTGGAGGGAGTGGAGGCAGCCCTGCTGCTTGCCTCACTGGTCACCTCCTCTCGGGGAGCCCTGTGCCTGCTGTGCCACCTGTGGGCTTGCCGTCACGGGTTTTGCCTGTTTTTTTATTGTTAAGTAGGAGGGTAGTGCAGGCTCTGTTCTGCTGTCTGGCTGGAAACAGAAGCCAAATCCTGTAGTTGATGGCCATTGTCTCAACCCTCAGCACCTCCTGCGGCTTGCCCTGTGCCAGGCCCATGGGGTGCTACCTTCCACCAGACTTCCAGCTGGCACAGAGGGGAGTGGGAGATGGCGGGTGGTGATCCCGGGCTGTCCGCCCCAGAGGGTGCTGTGGGTCTGGTGGGACAGTCTCAGGTTGGCGTGATGAGGGGGACGCAGGAGAGTGGCAGCCACTGCCTACTGAATGGGCTCAGGCTCTGCATTAGCAGCCAAGCGGGGTGGGCACTGTTGTCACCTTATGAAAGAACTGAGGCACTCGCCTGAGGTCCTCACAGATCTTTCCAGAAGGACAATCTGGAGGCCACACTGCCACCCTGGCAAAGCACAGGGATTTGGGGAACTCTTGGCCGGGACGGTCTTGGGCAGCACACCGACCTTCCCCATTTCATAGATGATGAAACTGAAACTCAGAGAGGGACGTGGCTCTCCCAGCGCCATATCATGGCCAGGAGCCTATGGGTCCAACCCTGGTCCTGCTCTGTCCTTGCCAGGGGTCAGACTGTGCTCGGCCCCAGGGCTAATGTGGGGTATTCACTCCAGTGCCCCCAGGCCATGCCCCCAGTGCTGGCAGCAGGCTTCAGGCCATGTCTGTTGGGGGTGGTGGCCGCAGGTGGGGGCTGCTGCTCTGCAGTGACTCAGACACTGCCCTCCTTGCTCAAGTTGCCCCTCCTCCTCCTCCTGTAACCACCCAGGCGGTGGAGGTGCCCGTGGTGGGGCATTGGGGCCTGGGCCAGACACCCGTGTCTACCCTCCCATTGGCTCCAGGGGAGACCTGGGGTTGGTCCCCTCCCCTCTGGGCCATAGTGTCAGCATCTCTCAAGTGGAAGTGGATGTCTGCCCACTCCAAGGATACGTAAGGGATCCTGAAACTGTCAGGAGATGGGTGGGGCATTATAGGAAACCTGAGAACAATCCTAGCCTCGAGCCCGGCAGGAGGGGGTGGGCATTCAGACCCAATAGCGGGCAGGAAGCAGATCCATAGGTTGGCAGACATGTGGCCAAGGGAAGGGAGGGGTGGGAGCTGCTGGGGGTGCATACTTTGGGAGTTTGCACATATTGCACAGCTCCTACCCCTGCCCTGGCCCCACGAGACACGAGGAGGCATTTGAGCACAAGGAGCACTCACGCCCAGCGCTAACCCCAGTCCCTGCGATGCCCTTTCCACCATAGCCCTGGCACAGCCCCCCACCCCCGAGCATCCTCCAGCCTCCACCCTGCTGTTCTTTGGGAACCTGTATGTTGTCCATGGTGTTTGGCCCCTCCCTGTTCTGCAGCTGCATCTTTGAGAGGAGGCTTTCCAGTGACTAAGACTTGGGGGCCACCAGGCTCCCTCCTTCGCTCAGGACCTGGCCTGTGTGACCTGCCCATCAGCCCCACGGCGGCCAGGCCTAGAACATGGAGCACATTCACGCCTGCTGTCTCCTTCCCCTCGGAACACTGCCAATCCCAGTGGTCACAGGAGTGAGCTTTGGACCCAGGACCCAGGTCAACCTCCTCTGTTCCTGTGAAGTCTTCTCACACCGGGGCGGGGCAGGCTTCCATCCCAGCCTGCCCTCTGCCTTTCCTATGGCTCTGGCCTGGCCTTGCCCAGGCTCTCTGGGGAAACACACAGGCTGGGCCATGGGAGCAACTGGTGCTTACCCCTGGGCGGGGCCAGTAGCCTGGGGTGTGGGAGCTGACAGACCAAGTGAGCCAGGCTAGCACCCCCACTGGCAGGCGGCAAACGAAGGGTCTTATCCTTAGCTGGGCCCAGACAGGCTTTGCCTTGGACCAACTCACACTGTCACAGGTAGGGTGGTGGCAGCCCCTCTGTGCCTCAGTCTCCTCCTCTGTGAGATGGGAGTGACTTGTAGCATGTCTGTGAGGACTGAACAGGCAGCGGTTGTTGGGTTCATTAGAAACCCTCATGCAGTCCAAGGCCTGGTGCTAGCTGTGCTCTCTAGGGCAGAAAGTGCTCCAGGTTGGGGTGTGGGACCCTGGGCTCAAGTCTCAAGCCTCTGGCCCTAGCATCCCCACGTGCGGAATGCAGCAAGGCGTGCAGGACTCAGCGGCAGGCGGACCTCTGGGCTCTGGCTGCGAGCACGCTGTGGGGCCTCCGTGGGAGTGCCAAGACCCCCTCCACTTGCAGCCTTCGCTGGCACCTGGTACAGGCCCTTCTCTGACCTCCCCTTGTATCAAGCAGAGTGCCTGGAGAGAGCTGCTCTCAGCTCCAGGACCCCTGAGGGACTCGCTGTGGGGGGCAGGCCCCAGCAGACACAGCCTGGCAGCAGAGAGTCCCTGGGTCAGGCACCCTGCCTTCCAGAGGGTGACGTGGGGAAGGGCGGACATGGAGTAGGTCCTGCTGGGGCATGTCCCCCAGCCCAGGCCAAGCCTCCGTCTGCCGTGGCAGGCAGGGCCTGGCACCAAGCCTGACCAATCTGATGGTGGCGGGTGCGGAAAAGGGATAGGGTGGCCGCCTCCACAGAGAAGCATGTTGGCTGTGCCCTTCCCCAGGGTGGCACATGAGCCTGCTGGCCTGCAGGAGCAGCCCAACCAAAGGGTCCCAGGGCTGCCATGGCCTTGGGGCTGCGGGTCCTAGGCAAGGAAGTGTCTGCTGCCACCCCACCCACCTCAGGGTCTTGTCACCCTCGACGGGTGAGAGCGCTGGATGTCATCTGTACTCTTGCCACCCATTCATCCAGTGACCTCTGGCCTTTCTTCAGATGTCTCCTAGGATGGGAGCTCACTGCCCTCAGAGCCCCTGCTTAACTCTGGTGCCAACATCTGCCAGCCCTGGCTTTCCCAGAGGGCCCAGCCCCTGCAGGGACTGTGCCTCTGCCCTGCCTCATCCATAACAGCTCTGTGAAGACGCCATGACAGAGCGGCTGTCTCCTAGGGGACAGAGAGAACCCTGGGCCTGACATTGGGGAATGCCAGCTGGGTCTCACAGCTCCACAGGACCCGCCATACTGATGAGAAAGCTGGGCCCTTTCTCATGCTGATGACAGAAGCCAGATAGATGCCTTTGCTGAGGGTGACACAGAGATCATGTCTGCGGCAGGGCAGGGGCCCAAGGTCCCAGAGGGGTGCAGGTGGCCTGCAGGGGCCAGCCTGGTACGCTCACTGGGGGCACAGAGTCACCACCAGCAGGCCCCAGGCTGCCTCCCTGTCACCCTGAGTCTGCAGACCCCAGCTGAGGGGGAGCCTGCCAGGCCTGCCCTTGCTGCGGGTGTGGGTGAGCTTGGCTCCCTAAGGTGCCAGGGTAGGTTCTGGCCTGAGTGTCTGGCCTGATGTGTAACCCAGAGTACATCCCCACCCCCCTCTGGGTGAGGCTCTTTTAGGAAGTCCTGAGACCAAGGCCAGGGCAGGGACGCCGGCCTGGAGGGGCTGGACGTCTGCCTGGGTGGCAGCACCGAGACTGTCTGGCGTGCTCCCCTTTGCTGCCCAGTGGGACAGGGAAGAGGCATGAGAGACCAGAGGCCAGTACCTGATGGCCGCTGAGCCTGTGCAGGCACAAGCACCTGCTGACTGCCCCTGTAGCCAGCGGGCTCATCTTCACTACCCTGTCCTTTCTCTGCGCCTCTTCCCTCCACAGGCCTCGGGTGTTGCTGACCACACTGGGCTATGGCTGGGCTGTGGGTGGGGTAGGAGCACCTTGATCTTGGGCTCTGCCCTGAGCCAGGTCCAGGAAGGTAGAGGTTAGCTGTCGTGGGCAGAGGTTGTCTGACGACAGGAAGAGCACATGTACAGGTTTGGGCGGCAGGGGAGCCTGCCAAAGTCCACACCAACCCAGGGACATGTGGGCGACCTCGATGAGTGGCTGAGCCACCTGCCGCCCTGACTGCTGGCTGTTGACACATCTGGCTCATCTCAGCATCCCAGGGTAGCAGGTGGAGGGCTCAGGAATGCAACCCAGGATTGGGCTGAAACAGGCCCCTGGGCTGAGCCCTGACAGTCACAAGGAAGGGGACCCTCGGGACGCAGCCCCTTTCTGACTTCAGGACCTTTGAGAGTCAGCTCCTCCCCGGCTCCCACACAGCTGTCTCCCCCGTGCCGCCCTGCACGCCTCACTCCCTGCAGGCCCTCACCCTTGGCCTGCGCATGGCCTCCCAGAGTCTGTGGTAGGGGTGCAGCAGGCGTGCGGGGCGAGCCTCTCCCTGCCTCCCTGCTGTCGCAGAGTCTACTCCAAGCCACTGATTGAGAGTCTCATGTCTTAAGTGTGGTGTACTGAGCCTAGAGTTTCAGAGCTGGAAAGGCCCACAGCCCGACACTCCCCAGCCCCAGCCCTGAGGCTTCAGGAAGCAGGGCTGGAGCGGCACCCAGAGAAGGTGGCGGGTGCAGGAGGGCTGTGTGTCCTGCGAGGCATCTGTCACCCCTGCTGCCTGCCTGAATGAAGGCCCCAATCTCTCTTCCTACTCCCAGGTGATAGCTGTGGTCATGGACATGTTCACCGACGTAGACATCTTTAAGGACCTGCTAGATGCCGGCTTCAAAAGGAAGGTGGCCGTGTACATCATCTTGGACGAGAGTAACGTCAAGTACTTCCTGCACATGTGTGAGCGGGCCCGCATGCACCTGGGACACCTCAAGGTGAGCCGCTGTCTTGATGGCCAACTCGTTACTCAACAAACACCTTGTGCACCTGCCCTGTAGAGACAGAGGCCTGTGCCAGGCGCACAGGGCCCAATAAGCCTCGGGCCTCCTGCCAGGCAGTCCCCTAGCCTCTGCCCGAGTGCCCCAAGGGACAGGACGCTGAGTGCCTCCGGCAGTCAGAGATAAGGCAAACATCGATTAAGGGCCTGCCGGCCAGGAGCCAGAGTCCACGTCTGGATGCTGCCTCGCGTGTCCTTTCAAAGCAGGCCCTGCCACGTTGGTTACCTGTCTTGGCTCACACACCTGCAGGGACAGGGTGCCCACCGCCCCGCCCCAGCAGCTCACATCTGGTACCTGGAGAGCTCTGATTGCCAGGAAGTTCTTCCTCAAGGTTAAGCCAAACTCTGCCTCTGTAGCGCCCACCCACAGGTTTAGGGTCTGGCTCCAACAAAGGATGTTCCCTCAGGCTGAGGTCAGGGGAGGCTTCCTGGATAGCTGCAGAGTTAAAGCGGGCTTGAGGAATGAGAACAGAGCAGAAAGGGCCGCATGGGGGCACCACGGAGCAGAGGTGGGGGTTGCGACAGCCTGGCTCTCAGCACTGCTTTGCTGCGTGTCCTTGCGCACATCCCCTTCCCTGTCCTGGCTGCAGGACCTCGCATCCGGCCCAGGGGTGTGTGGGCCAGTGTGGCTGGCTTCTTCTGCACAGACATCCTAGCATTTGGCACTTTGCTTGGGGGTAGAGGGAGCCCTCTTTCTGCCCCAACATTGCTTGGCACCTACTGTGTGCAGTACATTCCCTGGAGAATACAGATCAGTCTGCATAATAACAACCAATACTTTCATGTTGGACATGGGCCATGCCTGTCTTGGCACTTCACCGGTTAACTCATTTACTCCTCATGACTGTCCAGTTGTCCCCATTTTACAATGAGAAAATGGAGGCGCACTCACCTGGGGTCACTTACAGCTAGGAAGCCCAAGAAGCAGCCCTGGAGGCCCCTAGCTGAGAGCAGCCTCTGACAGGTCAGAATTCCTTGGGCTTTAGACCTGGGATCTGAACCCCGGGAGGAGGGGAGAGGCCAGGCTGGTTAACAAGGGCTGGGCACCTGTGCCTGTAATTTGCTGGCGTTTGTCAAGTGTACCCCCCACCCCACTGAACCTTTTCAAGTGGGCATGAGCTCTCCGAATGGTGAGTCTTTAGCTGTTGTGACATTTTTACGTGGTCTCTTTGGTGGGTTGACCCAAGCCCCACGCTCACCCGCCGCACTGCCTGCCATGTAATTAGCACTGGGGACCGAGTCCCAGGGCAGACAGCTCAGGATAGGTCCAGAAGGTGGAAAAGGCGTCTTCTGAAAGGTGGCTCTATTGGCCCCAGCCCTGTGGGCAGCAGATCAGAGAACTTCAGGGCTCCCTGTCCAGCCCGTCTCCGAGGTCTGGAGGAGACCTGAAGGCTCACCCCCACTGAGCCCTGCCACATGCCCAGGGGTGCTTTACTTGACACACGTCACTTCCCTCGGCCCCCCTTGCATTCCCAGCGTGTGGGTGATGAAGCAGCAGTGTGCTTGTCCATGCTGAGCAGGGACCCAAGCCCCCAGCTGAAAGCCTTGTGCCCTGTCCAGTGCCCCAAGCCTTTTCTCAGTACAGAAGTCCCAAACTCAAGTCTCCTGGAACTGTTGGGAGTATTCCGAGTGTTTTGAGCTCCCAGAAGTGGCGGGCAGGTGGGGCTGTGCTGAGGATCTGGCCCAGAGGCTGTGTGGCTCCTCTCCCGAAAGGCTGGCCCTGCACCACCCACCCACCTGCCCTGTCCTTCACTCCCCGCTGCATTTGGGGGCCTTAGACTATGGTGTAGCCCCGTAGCTCTGTGGGAGCCTGGAATGCTGGGGCCAGAGGGGCCTTGGGCTGCCTGTACTAAGCTGCCACAGGATAGATGGGGAAATAGGCCTGTAGGAGGCTGTGACTTGCTTCCTTGTCCTTGTGTTCCTAAAAGCCAGGCTGAACCTAAAAGCCCGTAGCAAGAGATCAGCATGCACAGGAAGGCACACAGACCCTTGGCTCCCCACACCCCTAATGGGCAGCGCCTGCCAGTGGGGCCACCGCAGGGCTGGCGCGTGGCCCTACCTCTCCAGGCCTCCGGCACCTCACAGCTGTAATGATGCCTCCCAGAGTTGTTTGAGGATGAAATTAGAGGAGACAATGGCTATAAAAGTGCTCTGTGAGCTAAGGGTAGCTACGCAGCTTCTGGTAACTACAGAAATTATAAACCTCGGGCCCTGGGCAGGGGATGGGGTGTGGATGGGAGGCCTCCTCCCCTACCCTGCTGCTGGAAAGTGGAAATGCACCTGAGGGCACAGGAGAGCCTCGTGCACCAGGGCTTCCTGGTCTGGCTGCCCCACTGGCCAGCTCCCTGCACTAGGGGAGGTGGCAGGGTCCACAGTGGGGCATACCCATGAGCCAGCACCTGCACGGCACAGGGCATGTGGCCCTGGCCTCCTCATTCTGCCCTCGGACCCACCCCCCTCGACAGCCTGGGTGGGCGGCTAGAGGCTCCTGTGGGCCCATCCCTGGCCAAGTGTCACCTTGTCTAGGGCCTGCCCACACGGCCCACCTCCCTGCCCGCGGGCTGGCTGGGCCCAGGCCTGTCTGGGGAGCACTTCCTGCTCGGGAGAGCCCAGTTCACACTCGGCCACCCACCGCCCTCGGCTGGCTCTGCTTCAACCTGCCCTCAGCTCCTGCTGGCCCAGGGTACAGGGTGCACATGTGGGATCATACTTGTGACCACAGCAGTGTCAGGTGCCAGTCTAGGGGCAACTCTAGGAGCCAGGCCTGAGCCTCAGCTCTGCCCGCTGCACTGTAACCTCGGACAGAGCCATTGAATCTTTCCAGGCCTCAGTGTCCTTGTCTGAAAACCGGCAGGGCTGCTGTGAGCAAAGCATGAAGGAGGCCATGTGGGGGCAGAACTCTCAGTGGTGAGCTCCCTTCTCGTCCTGTTTTTGGTTGGGGACAGGCACAGCTCCTTCCATGAGACCCCAGCTCTGGCTGATGAGTGCCAAGGGGCTCCCCTGCCCCCTTTGAGCCGAGGTTGGCTGGGGACCGCCCCCGTGCACCCGCTGCAGGCAGCACCTCTCAGCCTCCTGCTTCCTGTCTCCGGAGCTTTGAGTTCACACCAGTACATTCTGGAAACAGCTGCCCTCCTGGCTTTCAGGTAAGGCAGGAGGACTCACACTAGCACCTCCCCTGGAGTGAGGCTCACAGCCTTCCCCAAGCACCTGGCCTCTGACAGGGAGGTAGGGAATGATGGCCCTTGTCAGCAACAGGAACGGCCCTTTGGAAGAAGGCCCAGCCCTTCCACCCTCTCCAGGGCCCAGGGCAGGCCACATGGCCACACCACATTTGGGGGTGCCAAGGGGCACCCCAGGGTCAGTGGAAGCCAGGCCGGGCTGCGAGGCTCCCATCTCGGGACAAGACAGGAGCTGTGCGGTGCTGACGGATTGGAAGAGCTCGTTGGCTCTGCCACCAAACTGGAAAAACCAGCAGCTACTTGGGCCAAGGCTGGACCCATTTCTGATGAGTGAGCCCAGCCAGGGTGGCTGTGGGAAGGTGCTCGGCAGGGATGCCAGGACTCAGCCTGCAGCCCACGTCCCACGCTGGACAAGTAGCTTCCCACTGGTGCTCAGGGCTTCCTCCTACCCATCCTTGAGTCCCGGGCCCTGGCCTGTGTCTGTCATGGAGTCGGGGTGTGGAAATACTTCTCAAACAAAGGGGTTTACTGGCTTGGAACAGTTGGCAGTGTCTGAAGACATTTTTAAGGTTCACAACTAGGATGGCACAGTTGGCATTTGGTGGATAGAGGCCAGGGACCTTTCTAGATACCCCACGATGCACAGTGCAGCCCCACAGCAGAGCAGAGCCTCGCCCAGAACATCAGCAGTGCTGAGGCCAAGCAACCCAGCCTGGGGGAGAGCTGGGCGTCCTCCCAACAAGGCCTTGGAGCTGGGCTGGTGCGGCCTACTCAGTCCCACCTTCCCAAAGGCAGTTCACAAAGGTGCTCCCCCTCCTAGCTTCGTGACAGCCAGTGAAGGCCAGGGTGAGCATTGGCCTCCTCCTGCATTACAGAGGAGACCAGGCTCTGCAGGACAGAGCAGAGGCTGGCCAGGCACCCAGCACATGGGGACATGGGCCCTCTGTCTCCTGTATTCCACATGCCTGGCTCGATCTTGCCATCCCTGGCCAGGCCCGGTGAGGATGCATCGTTGGGCCTCCCTATCCCTCCTCAGGCCCAGGGGATGCCATCAGGCCCCTGCAGTGGATGGGGGTGAGGAGCTACCACAGTACCGCTGGAGGTTGTCCTCAGGCCCAGGGGGCTGGACCCTGCCACTGGGAGACTGTGGGCAAGCCCCCCTGCTCTGAGCCCACCTGGCTACCACGGGCAGCTGACGGTCCTGGCCCCCTCAACCTGCACTGTCCAGATGTTTTCTGGCCCTTCGTGTTGGTTCCCATCCTATCCCCTCAGCAGCAGAGGGATCCCACCCTAGCATACTCAGTCACAGCCCACTTTGTCACCTTGTATTTGAGAAGCACCCAGCCCCACTCACTGTGGTTTCATTTGTCCTTACAACAGCCCTCTAGCGGAAGGGGGGTGAGGTCCTTTTCACAAATGAGAAAACTGAGGTGTGGAGAGGCCAGATTGGTGTTTGGTTGGCATTGGGACTGGAGTCTCGTTTGACCAGGACTCAAGCATGCCCCAGGCTGGCTCTGTGCCAGGGGGCCTGGGCTTGTTCCCTCTGCCTCCCTGCCACTAGTAGAGGCGCGGGCCCCAGCAGACTTAGGACCAGATCAAGTCACATCTCTGTATGAGCACAGGAGGCCTGGTAAGGAGTGGGGAGCAGTTTTGCCCCATCCCTAGTGCCCACCCTGCCCTGACATCCTCTCTGGGACCCATTGCTGCCCTTCCTTTCAGGTGTGAGGACACTGAGGTCCCACAGAGCCCAAGGACTTGCGCAGGGCATCCCACTTGGGCCAGCCCAGTGGCTGTGGTCCTGGGCGTCCTGCCCCGCCCACTGTATCCTGCCAGGGGCGTCATGGGCTCAGAGACAATGCAGCTTTGTGGAAGCCTCTGCTGTTCACCCAAGCCTTGACTCCTGAGACATTACCTCATCTGGGCCAGGCCCCATGGGGCAGGGCACACCCAGGAAAACAGGCCTGGGAGTGGGCATGGCAACTGCCATGAGGCCCCACCTGCTGCTGAGCCCTAGGGTTAATGGCCTTAGACTGAGGCCAATCCCCAGCATGCAGACCAGAAAACTAAGGCCCAAAGAGGGCCAGAGACTTGCTTAGAGTCGCACAGCAAATCTGGTGCCTCTCATGTGGAGTTGAGTCTGTCTCAGATGTAGATGGTGACCTCTGAGGCCTCCAGCAAGACAAGATTTGGGGTGGGTGGGGAGAGGTGCTGGTGAGAGGGGAAGTGAGGCCAAGGAGAGGCCTGTGGCCCAGCCCACCAAACACAGAGCCAGGGACCCACAGTAGCCATGGAGTTGGCTGTGGTTGACCAGGAAGGCCTTGTACTGCCTCCAGGCTCTTTGCTCCAGTTTCTGGTCGGGAGCGTGCTCTGTGTTGGGTGCAAAGTCACGAGCACTAATTGTCCTGGGCTACGTCCAGCTTCCTGCTGAGCTGGCTGTGAGCTGGCTGTGTGCAGACAGGCAGCCTGACTGGTAGACAGAGCTAGCCCTGGGACTGGAGGCTTCTGGGCTGGGCCCAACAACAGGACAGCTGTGCACCCCACAGCCAGGCAGGCATTCGTAGCTGCCCCTCAGCCTACGAGCGGAGGGATCTAGGCCCTGCCACAGAAGGGACGGCCAGCAGTAGCACCTGGAGGTGATGGGCAGTTGTGGAGGACAAACTCTGGCTCTCTCGGGCCCATCCCCTCCCCACTGTGACCCCCGCCCTGACTCAGGCCCACCTCCCTTGCCCACGGTGGCCCCCCTCCCTGTCCTCGGCCCCTGACCCCCCTTCATTTCACGAGTCATCTGCTGGATGCTATCCTCTACTTGAGGTGCGGCACCAACTTTGCGACTCCCTGCTCTGAACTCTCCCATGCACCCCGCTCTCCCCAAGGCCGAGTCAGGACCTTGAGCAGGTGTAGGGTCTGTCAGAGGTCCAGCTGAGCTTGCTCTGCACGCTCCGTTGCCCGCCCTCCTCCGCTAAAGTCTGAATGTGTCTTAAAACAGGCTGCTGCTCTGGTCAGCAGCCTTTGTGTTCCCATGTCTGGATGCTCACCCTGAGCCTGCCCCGCTTCCCTGTCCTCGAGTGCCAGCCTCTCCCAGCCCTCACAGCTGTCGTCATCCCTCCTCACCACCAGCTCGGCGTGTTCCGGCCAGTCATCTCCGCCTGCAACCAGGGGCCTCGGCAGGGGTTGGGTAGCAACAGAGCAGGTGGGCGGTCAGCAGACTGAAGCCAGTGAGTGGGTGAGGGGCATGGCAGAAGTCACAGAAGGTGTAAGAGCCCAGGGCCCAAAGCTGGCACGAGGGGCCTCAGCAGAGCGTGGGACTCCCATCGCATGGGCGTTCAGGCAGCCCTGTTGGATTGTCCTTAGGGGAGTTCCTGCCCTGGGCAGGTGTTGGATTTCCTAGGGCTTGCATTAGCAGCGGAGTCCCCAGCCGCCCCGCCCCCACCAACCCAGTGATTTGGGGGCACCAGGAGCTGGTGTTTCCGACGCCCTGCTGGGCATTGCTTGCACCAGGAGCCTACGTCTCCTTCCAGGCCTGAGGGCTGGGGTTCCCCTAGCCATCCCCTCAACTTGGGGGTCTCAGCCTGGCTTATCCTGCCCCTCCCTCAGAGCTAGGGCCTCCTTCTGTGAGGAGGGGAGGGGAGCCAGCCTTCCCGCCCTACAGCACGCAGCCCAGAGATACCCCTAGACCTCAAACCAGGTCAAGAGGGCACCTCACGGCCAGAGTTCAGAGGAAGGCAGGCATGGCCTGGTCTTGGACTTGAGGCGCTGCTTGTGACTCCTGGGAGGACCCCCTCTCCTCTCTCTGGGTCTCAGCACCCCTTTCCATGGCCTCCCAGTGGCTCTGGCTGGCTCTCAAGCCAGACAGTGTAGGCCCAGTGTGGAGTGGGATCAGACTGTGTCCCAAACTGCTTCTGGGTGCCAGGCGGTGGGCTGGCCCCCAGAGAAGTAGCAGAGATTGCTGGAGCCCTGCCCTCTGGGAGCAGAGATCAGCAACGACGACGAAGAGACAGCTGAGAGAAGCAGAGCCAGGGCAAGGCCTGCCAGGCATTCATCCTAGGAGGGCCAGTGCCCTACCAGAGTGCCGGCCCAGATCCCTAGGGCAGGCCTCAGTCTCCCCACCACACAGCCCCTGCCCCCACTGGGACCTCTCCGCAATGAGTCCACATCCCCTCCTGCCCAAGGCCCTGCAACAACCCACCACCTGGAGCAGCGTTTCCCCAGACTGGCCTGGCTGCGCAGGTCTCATCCTGCCGGCTACCCTGCGCGCACCCACGAGCCAGGCCCAGACCCTTCAACACCAGCCCCCACCCTCCTCTCCAGCTTCCCATCCCTGCCGTCCCACCTGGGCCTAACCCCGCAGTCCCCACACACATCACCCCCTCACTTCAGGCCTCAGCACCCAGGTTCCCCCAAGGCCCCTGAGGCTCCAGGCAGCGACTGCCAGGCCTCCCTCCATGTGGTCAGTGCTGTGGCTATGTAATTCTGTCTCTATCCCCCAACATAGAATCTCAGGGTACGGAGCAGCGGGGGAACAGAGTTCTTCACGAGGTCAGCCATCAAGTTCAAGGGCGCCCTGGCCCAGAAGTTCATGTTCGTGGATGGAGACCGAGCCGTCTGCGGCTCCTACAGGTGACTCCCTGACCTTCTGGGGGCTGGGGGAGAGGCGGCTCTGGATCTCAGCTGGTTTCTGTCCTTAATCCTGCCTCATAACACCCTGGTTATTCCGGTTCACTGGTCCCCAAACTGCTGAGGTGTGAGCTGGGTTGGGGCACACCCACACGCCAGCCGCCCATCTCCAGAAGCAGGCAGAGGAGGGCTTTTGTTCAGGAGACTCACTCCAACTGGAGTAGGGTGTGGGCCAGGCCTGGCTGTGTCTCCCCAGGTCCATGGAGTGGTGGCCCTGAAGGCCATCCTCAGGGCCAGGCCCAGAATGAGGATGACCGTGGCCCAGCTTCGGGAACCCCGCCATGCATGGGTGGGTCAGGGGGGCGCTGCCACTCAGAAGGGTGGTAGGACAAAGACACCGTGTGTCCAGGCTGTTCTGGGCATCCTGTGACCCCAGGGGAGCGTGGCACTGTGCTGTTTTGTACAGGTGACAGAGGACCTAGTGTCTGTGACTTGCCTGAGGACCCAGTCCCAGGTCTGGCCCTGAGGCTTGTGCCCTGTCCTTGGTTCCCCTCAAGGATCAGTCCCATCTAGGGCCCCTTAGCCACGGTCCAGTAGAGAGCAGCCTGCTGGGTGCATGGCGGCTCTCTCCGACACCCACTGTGGGGGGGACCTGGGGCCTGAGGCAGCAGGCGGGCCCCATGTGCCTGACCAGGCGGCCCCCTTGCCCTGTGTTGCAGTTTCACGTGGTCAGCCGCGAGGACAGACCGGAACGTGATCTCCGTGCTGTCTGGCCAGGTGGTGGAGACGTTCGACCGGCAGTTCCAGGAGCTGTACCTCACGTCACACAGCGTCAGCCTCAAGGGCATCCCCATGGAGAAGGAGCCCGAGCCCGAGCCCGTGTTGCTGCCTGCCGTGGCCCCTCTGGTGCCCTCCGGCACTGTGGCCAAGAAGCTTGTCAATCCCAAGTATGCGCTGGTCAAGGCTAAGAGTGCTGAGGAGATCGCCAAGGTCTCCTCTGAGAAGCAGGAGGTCAAGAAGCCCCCGGGGCTGCGGGGCGCGGCGCTGGCCGAACAGCCAGCAGATCTGCCCGAGCCGGTCCTGTCTATCCACCCGGGGCTGCTCAACCTGGAGCGAGCCAACATGTTCGATTACCTGCCCACATGGGTGGAGCCGGACCCAGAGCCAGGCAGTGACATCCTGGGCTACATCAACATCATCGACCCCAACATCTGGAACCCTCAGCCCAGCCAGATAAACCGCATCAAGATCCGAGACACATCCCAGGCCGGGGCCCAGCTGTGGAGGCAGAGCCAGGACTGCAGCCCCACTCCAGAGCCCAGTAACCCCCAGGATGCGGTCCCTGCCAAGAACGGCCTACCTGAGGAGGACCGCATACCACAGCCCCCCGTGCCCAAGCCCCGGACAGTGCCTGTGGCAGACGTGCTTGCCCAGGGTGGTGGCGGCGTAGGTGGGGTGCTGGGGAGCCCAAGAGAGGAGGTACCTCAGAGCAGGACAGACCACCGGCTGCCCGGAACACCAGGCCCAGGCCAGTCCCTGCCCCAGCAGCAGCTGTTTGCGACGCAGGATGAACCTGATGGCAATGGGGTGGTGATTTCCAATGGGCTAGATCAGGAAGAGGAGGAAGATGACGATGACTACGTGACCCTCAGTGACCAGGACAGCCTCTCAGGCAGCTCTGGCCTTGGCCATGGCCCTCGGAGGCCCTCGATGGCCTCCTCTTCTGTGTCAGATGAGTGTTTTGAGCTGAGGGGACACCAAGCCCCTTTCCGGAGGCGCCACTCAGAGCAGGTAGCTAATGGGCCGGCCCAGCCCCCCCGCCGACAGCTGAGTGCCCCCAACATGACCCATAGGACCTTTGGTGAGCACCTATGTGGTTCACCGTGGGCCCAGGGCCGGCAGAGAGAGGACGCGGGCACTCTGAGGAACATGCAGTCCTTGTGCTCCATGGACAAGGACGCACAGGTGGGTTGGGGTCTCTTCGCACCAGGGGTCTGGGAGCCCCTTTCCCTGGGCCTGAGCACCCGGAACAGCCTTCTGCTGGGCTCCCTCATCCCTGGCTCAGACCCTTTCCTTGTTACAGATGGGGACACTGATGAACAGGGGGTGAGGAGTGGGTAGGAGCCACCCCAGCCACACATGTGGCAGTGCTGGAGACCTTGGCCCCACTACCCCCTAAAGGCAGCCTGTGCCTGCTACTGGGAGCTGAATGAAAGCACTTAACACCCAAGAGGTTTCAGGCCTGTGGTGTTCTGGGAAGTCAGTGCCTGGTTTCTGGATGAGGAAATGGCAGTGGCGAAGGTACTTGCTTATACCCCCAAGTACCCTCCAGCAGGCAAGCCTTGTCTGGGCCTGTGCCAAGCCACCTGTGTGTTGGCCCCTTGGAAAGTGGTCCCGGGACCACTCTCCCCCAACTCCTTCGAGCCAGCTCATACTCTTCCTTTGCCTCTTCCGGACAACGTTCGCAGCCCCGGCCCAGCCTCCGGCACCCTCCCTACCTGGAAATAGTGCACGGCTGATCATGCCCGGCATGATGATCAGGCCCATGGGCAGCATCTTGAGGTAGCTGGCCAAGATGGAGCCCGCTTTGGCGTGGTTCAGGTTCCGGGCAGACAGCGACCGCTGCACGATGACCTGTGGGCACGTGAGGAGTGTGAGTCCCAGCCCCTGTCAGGGGTGCCTGTGGCCAAACTTCTCCCTGGTGGGCCTCAGGGGGTAGCATGAGATGCTGTCCCTCTAGTGCCAGACTCACCTGAGATAACCAAAGCCCAAACCTGACCCCTGATGGTTCCCCCCAGAAGCAGAGCTCACCCTGATTGGCCAAGTGACTGGGGCCCAGGTCCTCATCTTCCAGGACCACAGTCTCCCTGGCTGATGAGTAAGGAAGGTGTGGCTGCTGCCTGGCCTGGCACCCTACCATTGGCAGGACTGGAGGAGACCCTAGGTGGAGCACTGTCAGGGGACTCCCCCATCTCTAGTGCCTCATGAGAATGGCTGGCATGTTCATGCATGTGCCTAGAGGTGACACTGGCACCAACTGTTCCGTGTCACTGGCAGGGGTCTAGAGCTCTCAGGCCTGGGGTCTAGGGGAGCCTCCACAGTCTCCCTGGCTGTTGAGTAGGGGAGGGGCTGGGACTGCCCAGGGGCAGCCCCTCAGGTTGCCATGGGTAGACCCTAGCCAGGCCCCAGTTTCCAGGTCTACAGAATGGGGACTGATGGCCTCTGAGATCCCTCCCAGCATCTGACATTATGATTCTTTTTTTTTTAAGATTTTTTTAATTTACTTTTAGAGAGAGAGGAAGGGAGGGAGAAAGAGAGGGAGAGAAGCATCGATGTGATCAAGTCTTGCTCACCCTCAACCAGGGACCTGGCCTGCAACCCAGGCATGTGCTCTGCCCGGGAACTGAACCAGCGACCTCTTGGCTCGCAGGCCAGCATTCAGTCCACTCAGCCACACCAACCCTGGCACGAGTCTACTTTTAAAAAAACAAAACTTTTTTTTTAAACAGTTTTCTTGGGGTATAATTCACCCGTGGTTCAGCCACAAGAAGTTTACATTTCAGTGCTTTTAAGTATGTCCACAACACTCTGCCATCTGGAACTTTCTTCCCTTTGCTTGTCTGCAGTGTCGGTCACTGGCAGCAGTTCAGGAGTAGGAATTACCTGTGACATTAACTATGTTCCAAACGTGCTAGTTGGACAGCCAGCTTCCAGCACACCCCCTGAGGCAGGGCTCTTGGTGATCCTGGAGTCACAGGGTGCCAGGAGTGGTGGCACGGACGTGCAGGACGAGCTGCTGTCAGTCCTGCTTCTCCACCAGCTTCCAGTGACTTGGGGACCAGTCCTAGCCTCAGTTTGGGCCTCGGTTTCCCTGTCTGGACAAGGAGGGAGCCAGACACGGTTCCCTGTGGACTGTCCCCACTGATGTGCTGTCATTACAAGAGCCCAGGGCCACTCCTCGGGGGGGAAGAGAAGCGTTTCCCTAAACCCTGAGCTCTGTACTTCATTGTGCTCTCGCAGGCCCTTGCAGGCCAGCCTGGGAGGCAAGCCAGGCTGGCTTTGCAGCCCCATCCTGCAGGTGGAGAAGCTGAGCTCAGTGCTCCTCAGGCCTCCTCTTTGATTGGCTTTGTTTGGTTTTGATTACTAAAGGGTAGCCCATGTACAGTGGACGAGCTGGGAGACAGTGAAAAATTCTGAAGGAGACAAGAAGCACCCATGGTCCTAGCACACAGAACTGCCCCCGGTGCTCCCCAGGCTGGGCCTCTCGAAGGGGCACCCTGGCCTGTGCCTGAGTAGAGTTAGTCCTGCAGAGTCCCCAGCTGCTGGTGAGGGTCACAGCAGAGCAGGACCAGGAGGACTAAACAGGTGGGACCCAGTGATGCAGTCCTTGCCTTGTGGATGCCCTGGACCAAGGCCCAGCTACCCCCAGGCAGACCTAGACTAAGCAAGAGGAAGATGGGGAAGTAAGGCTGTGGGCTGTATCGTGCCTTCCTGTGTGGCCCCCTTTTTGGGCAGTGAGGCCCACTCAGCCCTGCTTTCGAGGCCAGGCCCACTTAGCCTTCATGGAAAAATCGCAGTGCCGTGCAGCCCAGACATGCCAGTGCTGGTGGGGAGGAGGGCACAGACCGGCTCTCCCAGCATGCCCCACAGCCAGCCCTCACTCACTGGGGCTGGCCCATAGCCCTCCCAGGGGAGCCCGACAAGTGCCTGCTGGGAAACCACGTGTCCTGGGAGGCCCACGTGTGAGGCGAGGCTGATGTGGGAATCTGGGGGCCCCATGTTACAAATGAGGAAACTGAGGCCCAGGCTCCCAGGGTTTCTGAAGCCTCCAGTGTGGCCCTGGGAGCTTCCCACTGCCATAGCTCAGGGAGAGGCTTCCAGCAAATGCACACCTGCTGCTCAAGAGAGGGGGACCCTCCAAACGCTCCCCTCGCTGGATGGGCAGCCATGGCCCTGGGAAACATCCCTCCCTCTGGGTGCCCCCACAGAGGAGGCTGTCCTCACTGACCCCGCTGCCTCGTTCCCATGATGGGGCCCTGCCGGGGTCCGAGGCACAGCCATCAGGCCTGTGCCTGCCAAGGCCCTGCTGCTTCGAGAGGCCTTCGCCCACCTGAGTGCTGCCAGGAGCTGCCCATGGCCTTCCAGGGCAGGCTGAGTGGCGGCCATTGTCCACCCTCCCCCACCCCAGAGGGCAGGAGGCAGTCTGAGGTCACCCAGTGCATTCACAACACAGAGAGGACTGGAGACAGACTCCAGGAGAAGACCTGGCCCCTGCACTCACCAGAACTTCGGGCCCAGGTCAAACTACTGCCTCCAACCACCTGTCCCCGCCCTGTTCACGGTTGGAGGAGGCTGGAGCAGGGGCATCGAGGAGGAGTAGGAGCTTGCCTTACCACACCACCAAAGGCGAGATTATTCCCATAGGACACGTGGGGAAACTGAGGCACAAAGTAACATGACAGACTTGTCCTGGACCAGCAGCTAGTGAGTGGCGGGGCCAGGAGACAAGCCTGGCTGTGCTGATTGCAGCCTGCCCGGCAAGCATCCCATGGGAGGAGACGGTGCTGCTCTGCGGGATGTCACTCTGTCTGTTCTCTCTTTCCCAGGACCACCAGTATGGAGTCCCTGCCTCGGGGACCAGGGATAAAGATGGCTTCCCGCGTCTGTTGAGGACCTCAGGACCCACGCGGTACTGCCCCACTGCTGAGGGCACCCAGAGCTCTACCAGAAAAGCGGGTTCCCATTACTGGCAGGCCAAGGGTGGTCCCGGGCCCCACACACCGCCAGACCCTGGGAGCCCAAGGCTGGCCCGCAACACCAGTCTCCTCACTGATGGCAGGGCCACCAGAGTGCACCCGAGTCCTTTCGGAATCCCATACTCCAAACTGTCCCAGTCGAAGCACTTGAAGGCCAGGATGGGTGGCAGCCAGTGGGCCTCATCTGATTCTAAACGGAGGGCCCAGGCCCCCCAGGACCGCAAGGACCCCTAGCACCCTCTCCGTGGGCCTGGGGCCAGGCCATCCTTGGCCTCCACTCATGCCCAGACCCACCACACGCAGGCGTTCCCCGGGGCCACACGGCAGATTTCAGATGGGCCACCGGGACCCTCCAGAGCCCCCTGAGGAAAGCGAGAAGGTGGCAGGAGGCAATGTTGACACTCACCTGGTCAGTGCACCAGTACCAGGTGGCCATGATGGTCAGGCCAAAAGTCATCCCAGTCCACGGGAGGTCCGCAGTGGAGGGGTCACGGAACATGTGCATGGCATCTGCCCGTGGCAGGTGGCAGGTGGTGTTGGCGATAGTCCTGTTCGGGACAGCCTGGCTGTAGGCTGCCGCCAGATGCTCATACCCACCAATCCGGTCAAAAGCTGGCAGGGACAGGACAAGGACGGTCGGTGGCCAGTGGTCCTAACTCCCAGTCCCCACTGCTCCCCCACAAGGAGCTTCCTGCTGTGTCACACCTGGCCTTTTCCCACTTCACCTCTCCTAGCATCTGGAAGGGTGTGGCCTCATACAGGGTTTTCCAAAAGGTGAATTTAAGTGACTATTTTATATGTATTTAAAACAATGCTATTAAATGAGCATTTTGCACACGGGCAGCACAGTGTCCAGTTGGCCTCTGGATACCAATTGGCCTTAAGCAGCAGGCTTCTGTGCCAGGCTTCACACTATCGATTCAAGGAAGCAGAAGTATTTTTTTCTCAGCATTTAAGGGCCTTCCAAGGGGTTTAGAGTATTGGGTGCTGACCTGGGGGCTTCTGGAGGACATGCATTTTGGCAGAGCTGAGAAGGGCTGGCAGTGAGGTGGCACTGGGCAAGGAAACAGGTCCAGCGGGACCGGCCAGGGGCATGACCAAAGTCACAGGGGCGGCCAGCTGGGCCTTCAGCCCAGACCACATTCGCCCCCTCTCCGTTTTCAGGGTCAGCCCTTTATGGCCAAGCCCTGGCCCACCTGTGGCTTTGCCATGTCTGCAGTCACTCCTCTCTGCCCAGACTGGGCCTGGCTGCCTCAGGCTCTCTCCAGCATTGGGTTCTAGAGACATGGGCCCCTGGTCTGAGAGGAGGCAGACACACAGAAGCCCGGACACAGAAAAACCCCAGTCTCAGGCCCTACCCACAGCAGCCCCTTTCCCCAAGCAAGAAGTCTGCTGCCTGGACTGGGTCCCCAACACCCTCACCACCCGGAACCCAGGCCAGGCTGGGGTGAGTGCTCAGAGCAAAGGCACAAACACTACTCAAGGGACAGGCATGGCCGGGCCCCAGGGCCCTAGCATCTGAGTCTGGAGGAGACTGGAAGGCCTCTGCTCGCCCTTTGTGGGACCCCGTGGCTCTGCATGCACACTCCCAGGGTGAGGAGTCCTCTGGAGGCCTCAGGGCCACTGTCTGAGCTTCCTCTCTGTCCCCAGGCCAGTGTCACAGGTCTGTCTGAACCCCGGCTCTCCTCCCCTGCTCTGCCAGCAGGCTGCAGTAGCTCTCGCTGGGATCTTGTACATGGTTCTGAACAACTGGAACAGACACTCTGGCAGTTTTGCGGTCTCCTAATTGTGTGTCAGCACATCCACCTGGGTCCAACCTTGCCCTCACGCCCTGAGGCAGGGCAGGTGTGGCTGGTCCGGTGTTCCTGAGTCAGCTGTGTACCAGCCCCGAGTCCTCCGGGAGCTATGACAGAAACGCAGCTGGGCCCTGTGGGCCGGAGGGGGCTGACAGCCTCCACCCCTCAGGGAAGGCCAGCAGGGGCCCAGCCTCTTGAGCCAAACCTGCCCCCAGCACTGACCCCAAGGGCCCAAAGGCTTGCTGCCATGGCCCACAGCCCTCACCTTGCACAGTGAGAATAACAGCCCCCACCACCATGATGAGCGTTTGCAGGGCATCTGTGTAGATCACAGCAGCCAGGCCTCCTGCAGGAGAAAACAGGGAGCTGGAGGGGCCCTGCTCTTGGAGGAGGGGGACTGGGGAAGCGAGCCGGAGCTGCAGGAGGGCAGCTGCTCACACCCGCGTTCCCCACCATCTCGCAGGTGGGTGAACTGTGGGACCCAGAAGCTGGACCCGCAGAGCCAGACTATAAATCTCCGACTGTAGCCCAGCCATGTCCTAGGCTGTGGGAGGAGGGGCCCTCTGCCCCCTGCCCACTCTCCTTGGCTCCTGCTAGCCTCTCACACTCTAGCCCATGTCCACCAGCTACACGGATGCCCCGCCCAGTGATCAGAACCCCTCTCTCCAAGACCGCCCCCCACGACCCTGCCCAGGTGCCGTACCTGCGATGGTGTATAGGGCTGTGATGGCGAGAGTGAGGATGGTGGACAGGTAGAAGTTCCAGCCCAGGCAGATGTGCACAAAGAGAGCCCCCGCATACAGGTCGATCTGGACAATAAACCACAGGACCCAGAGCACAAGTGAGTCTCTACTTTGCCACTCACTGAGTGGCCTCAGCGCCCCGTGGGTAAGGGATGAGGAGGGGCTGGGCAAGGGAGGGAGGAGGTCCTGGCTGTGGACAGGCTGGGTGCAGGGGCATCGCTATTGTTCATGGAGTCCCAAATGGCCAACGCCCACCAGCGAGCAGTACTGCTATTGAGCCTGACCTCTTCCCAGGGTGTGATAGGCAGAACCCTGGCCCCCTGGTTTCTGGGGGCCTTGAAGAGGAGTCCAGGAGGGCTTCTCAAGTGAGGCCCAAGAAGACTAGTAGGCCTCAGGTAACAGGTGCACATGCCTTGGTCCGCAGGCCCGAGTCTGGGTGCACCTCCTGCTTTCTGCGCCCCGGCAGACAGGGCCCTCCGAGAAGAGACCAGCTGTGAGTGCTGGCGTGGGCTAGGGACGTGGGTAGTCTTGCTTACTGCCCCCCACCCCAATCCCGGAGTGGTGGGATTAGAAGTCAGAACTGAAGTCAGAACCATGTGTTAGGTTGAGGCTGGTCCCGGAGGAGGACTAGCCCCCACTGTCCCAGCACCCATTTGGGGCAAGAATCCTAGCCTCAGGGTGAGCACTGGACCCAGCCTCCCAGACCATGCCCCTTCTCCAATATGCAGCAGGCTCTGAGTGGGAGGACAGGAGCCCACCCTGTGAGACCTGGGGACAGGGCACCAGGCCTCCCCATACCCAGACCTGCCCCTCTATGCCGGCTGAGTAGAGGGGAGACAGACTGAACTGGCCACTGGGGCCAGGAGCTCCCCAAGAAGGCTAGGCGAGGCTGTGGGCCAGTCTGCAAGGCCAGGGGGTGCCAGCCCCTTTAAGTTGCCCCAGGGCCTGGTCCAACTTGGCACTGCCTGCACTGCCAGGAGCCAGACTTGGGGCCTCCTGCTCCCCCAGGCCTCAGGGACACAGAGCCCAGGTGGGAACTGGACCTCACCCAAAGCCCATGTTCCTGTACCTCTCCCTCCAGGCTCCTCCTTTGGAGAGACCAACCAGGGTGGAGACTGACAAGGTGCTCTCAGGCCTCTGGCTCTGTGTGTGTGTGTGTGTGTGTGTGTGTGTGTGTGTGTGTGTGTGTGGTGGTGGTGGTGGTGGTGGTGCATCTGCCAGCAGCACCCATGACACCAGAGGAGAAACAGAGGCACAGGAAGGGGAATGGGTTTCACCAAGGACAGGCACTGGCAAATAGGGGTGGGAGGTGCCAGGTGAGAGGGCCAAGGGTGGGGAGCATGGGAGAGCTCTTCTTCCCCCTAGAAAGCCTCTTCTTCCACCTGGCCATCCTCTGGCCACCCCTGAAGACCCCTCTGTGGATCCCAGATGCCCTCAGAGCCAGCTACAGGGACCTGGGCCTGTGTCCCTGGTCAGCTGTGTCCCAGCAAGATGGCTGTGAGCCCTCCTGAGCCTCAGGGGCTCTCATCGGTGAATCGGGAGTGGGTGTGGGAAGAATGCAGGCAGCCCTTGGCCCCTTTCCATCCCCACTGGCCTCTACAGACCCCTGGTCAGGAGGGCTGGGGTCATGGGAAGTGGCCCTTCTGAGGGAGCCACCTCCCCTCTGTGCCCCCCTGCCTAGTGGCCCAGGAGCAGCTGCAGCATCTAATCTAACTCCCTGTGGGCACAGAGAGAGGCGAGGCCAGGGAGACTTGCCCATGGTGGCAAAACCCTGGGAAGAAAATCAAAAGGACAGAGGCAGCAAACCCAAGTCTCACTTGGGAAGGCCCACTGTCAGGGTGCCTGGCCAGCCAGGGTCTTGCTGGGCGGGAGCCACTGATCTGCCCCCACTCAGAAACTTGCCATGGCCCCTGCTGCTTCCAGGATGGTGTCCAAGGCCCTCTGTTATCCCTGAGATCTGGCCCCAAACTCATTTCTCACCAGCTGTCTTTACCACCTCCTGTTACTTCTGCCCCCAGCATGAGGCCCAGGCTGTGGCTACATCGTGCCTTCTACCCACAGGGGCTCACCCTCATCTCTGATGCCTTCGGCAGACCCTGACCCCAGCAAGTCCCCCTGGGGTGCTTGGTAAACCTACACGCATGCCACACGCTGCCCTGCATGCTTTATTCTGAGTATCTCATCTAGTGCTTGGGCGCCCCACAAGGTGGGTGTCATGAGGAGTCCCCTCCCCAGAGGAGGCACCACTGTGGAGTCAGACAACTTGCCCGAAGCCCTACCTGCAGTCACCAGGGTCCACTGGGCTGACCCTGGGGACCAGGAGCTCCCAGGTCCCTAGAGAGAGCAGACCCTATTTTGGCACCAACTAATGGAGCTCAGAAAAAAACTTGAGCCGAGGAAAAGGTGGGGCAGGGGGTGCTCAGTGGAGGTGTGCCAGGGGAGCTGTCCACAGAGTTGGTTCACAGATTGGGCTGATCTGAGCCCATGTTTCCCAGGAGCGCTGGCTGCCCCGTGCCGGAACCTGCACCCTGCCCTGGCTGCCTCCCGACCTGGAGCCCTTTCTCCCTCCCTCCGTGTGGTAGCAGAGAAGATGAGGTGGCCCACAAGTTTACCATGTGACTTCCCCCCTAAAGTATCCTCAGTGTCCCCTGCTCCTAAACCTTGTCCATCTCCATGGAGGCCATAATCATCCCCTCCGGGTTCCAGGAACTTCTCTCCTTGGCCACACTCCCTTTCACCTGACGCCACCAGACACTGCTACAAAATAGTCCTCCCCACCTCGCTTGGCCCCATCCCTTTGGAAGCCCCTCAGTGGCCGCTTCTGCACTTGGATGGTCCTGCATTTCCACTGCACACCCCACACCCCTGGCCACCCCCTCCCAGGCTCCTGGCTCCACAGCTTCAGCTGCACCAGCTTCCCTCGGCTGCCGCAAGCCCTGCACTAGCATCCCAGACCACTCTCCCAAGCAAGCCCGGACCCTACGCTTTTTCTCTCACTCTAGATGTCAGCCTAGTGTTTGCTTCCTTTACCGACTGTGACTGTATCAATCTGTTTACTTATTTCATCTGTCTGGAACATGAGTTCCCTAAAAGCAAGAAACGTGTTCATCATCTAGGCTCAGCCAGGGCACTTGGTAAATAGGCCCCTTTCCACAGACCAGAGATTGCCACCCTAGTGCCCACGGACCAAATGCAGTCACACCCATTGGCACTGTCTTCCACACTCCAGCGACAAAGTTGAAAGCAGCTGACCCTTGAACAACATGGGAGTTCAGAGCCCCGACTCCCAAACAGCCGAAAACCCAAGTATAACCTTTGACTCCGCACAGACACCAGTATCCACCGATACTCCTGTCCCTCAGGTAAAGTGGCATAAGGACAATGCAGACAGTCGGCCCTCTGCATCCGCGGGCTCCCAGTCACCAATGCAAACCCCAGGGGTATGAGGGCCGACGGTGTATTTAGTGGGAAAAAAATTCCGTGTATAAGTGGGCCTGTCCCATTCAAACCCATGTTGTTGAAGGGTCAAGTGTAGTTTGCAGGTGGCCTGCACAGCCACAAATACTTACTTCTGGCTCTATAAAAAATTAGCTGATCCCTGGGACACATTATTTCATTCAGTCCCATGAAGTGGCATTGGAACTACATCAGTAAACAAAGAAAAAAACGGGAGAGACAGACAAGAGACATTCTAAGTAGCCTGTTCAGCACACTGGAAGACAGTGCGCGCGTGAAAAAGAGGGAGCAGGGAAGTGGGTCTGGCCCTGCTGGGGCAGGAGTAATCTCGTTGAGAAGGTGAGATCTGAAAGACTTGGAAGAGGTGAGGGAATGAGCCATGTGGATATCCAGGGAAAGAAGTTTCCAGGCAGAGGCCACAGCAAGGGCAAGGATGCTGAGGCAGAGTCCCGCCTGGCATGTTTAAGGAATCGCAAGGAGGCCATGGCGGGAGGGTTGTGTGTGACAGAAGAGGGAGAGGTGAGGTTGGCAATGAAGCAGCGGCTGCATCTTGAAGGACCTTGTAGGCCACAGCTGGTCTTCATTCCAAGTGGCCTGAGGTGTCTTGACAGGTTTATCCACTTTCCGGAGGTTGGATTGGTGGGGAGCTACTTTGGTGACGGAGCTGGACCTCGGCTCCCGCCCTGTCCTTGAGCCAGTGTGGTCTCTGCACTCTGACACTGCACATCCTCTCCACAGACCAGGGCAGGCCCCGAAGGGGTGGCAGCAGGCAGCCCTGTGGTATCTGTCTGCACAGGCTGCAGCTGGGATGGGTCCTGGAAATGCAGACCCAGGCATTCCCGCAGCTCAGCCCAGTGAGGTCAGGGCGTATGGGGTCGGCTGGCCAGCACACACACTTCAAACGGCTTCAGCCCGGGGCAGCAGCCATGGTGGCCCCAGCCCCTCCCAAACCAAGCCTGGCATCTAGTGCTCCCTGTTTACTTATCTGGCCAGCCAGAGCCTTGTCATCAACAGGTTGCTTCCCATTTTACAGGTGGATAAACCGAGTCATCCTCATCACAAAGTGGCATTTGAAGCATTGCGTCCTGGCTGCTTCAGTGCCTCGGGACAGTGGTCAGGCCCCTGGCCCTAGAGGCGTGACCCCTCTCTCTAGGTCTCAGTGCTGGGACCTAGCTGCACTTAACCCTCCTCCCCCTTAACCCTCATTCATTCTGGGAGTCCCACTCACCCCCCCTCCCCCATGACTCATCCCTCCAGACCCCAGTGTGCCACCCCCCTTGCCTCTCTCTGTCCCCTCAGCCTGTCCTCTGAGAGGCGCCAGAGGCACTCACACAAACTTGACTGGGTCACTACATTGCTTAAAGCCCTGGTGCTGCCGGGGCACTAGGACCCCTTCCGTTGGAGCTCTTGGCCTCATCCCTCACGGTGCCCTCCAGGCCAGGGGTGGGACACTGGCAGCCCCAGAACCAAATGTCTCACAGGTCTGCTCTGTGTGACTGCTGGAGCACCTCAGTCCCTACCACTCCCTGTCACCTCCCTCCCTGCTCCTCCTCACAGTTTTCTCTCTGGTCCCCGAATTGCCTGACTATTGACCCATAGAGTCCAGGCCTCCTGACCCGACGCATCCTACATACCCCATCTCTCTCCTTGGCCCCCCGCTCCCCTGTCACTATCCCTTTCTCCATTAAAGCCCAACTCAGATGCCATCTCTTCTGAGGACCACGCGTGTCCTTCCCATGTACACATCTGCCTCCCACTGCAGTGCAGCCCCTGGTTCCCAGGGAGATGGTGGTCGGTGAGGGGGCGGAGGGGCTAGAAAACGTGGGAGGGAGGAAAGAACATGAGTGGGAAATTTTACCCTGGGCCTTAGAGGAGCCAGGTCCCTTTGCTCCGAGAGACCTAGAGAGCCCTAATGACACTGCACGCATCTAGTACAAAAGGCTGAGGGGTGCTCGCTTGCTGACTATCCCCAGAAAGCTGCTCACAGGAATAACAAGATGCCCTGGGGGTCCCATGGTTGTCTGGTGGGTGCAAGGCACAGGCCAGCCTGACAAGGATCCAGAGGTCTGCAGAGGGCCACCGGACACTACTCTCATGCACAGGCCAGACCATAGTCAGGGCCCAGTGAGGGGACTAGGGGGATGCCCAGCTTGGCCCAGGGCCTGGTCCCCTGGGAGCCCTGCGCGCAGCTCCTGGCTGGTCAGCAAGGCCTCCACTCACTCCACAAAGCCAATGGCATGCCTGGGATTCCTAGTCCCAGCACCCACATGAAGAGGGTCCAGTATGTGATCCTAACATCGAGGAGAAAGCCAGCCTCACTGAGCACTTCCCACCACCCCATGGACCTGCCTTCCTCACCCTCCACTGCAGCCCTGAGGGCGGACCTGCCAGCCAGTCCTCTGCCTCACAAGGCTCAGGCTTGTCCAGGTTCACCCAGCCAGAGCCAGCCGACCCAGAGCTGCAGCCCGGGGGCCCTGCCATCCTGAGCCCTGTCAGCAGCTGGCGCAGAAGTAGGCTAGCTGGCCCTAGGGGATGTGAGAACCAGAAGTCCCCACCCTGGGCCTCGGTTTCTCCATCTGTGAAGTCAGGGGTTCAGACAAGATCGGCCATCAGCAAGTCCTGACTGACCCTCTGCTGTGTTTTCAGCTCTTGACCTTCCAGTGGGGCCAGGACCAGGCCGCCAGGGAGAGAGGCCTGGAAGTGTCCTCTGCGGTGGCCTCCTGTTGCCAGGAGGGCGCTGCTGCAGATCAGTATATGGCAGAGCTGCCCAGCCACTGGGGAGAGGCAGGAAGCAGGTTCCTAAAAGGCTCTGAAGCTCAGCCCAGACCCTGCAGACTCTCAGCGCCCCCTAGTGGGCAGTGCTGGCTCACTTGGTGCAGGCCCAGGAAGGTGGGAGGTGGGCGGGGACACCCACCACCAGCCCCTGATACCGAGTACCCCTCTGGTGCCCCCAGTCTAGAACCTGGGGTGAATCAGGAGTCACAGAACCTACGTTCTGCCCCCAACTATGCTGGCTGCTGAGCCTACTGGGGCCCAGACCAGCTGTCACAAACTCACCAAGTGACCCTAGGCAAGTCATTGTCCCTCTTTGGGCCTCTGTTTCCCCAGATGTTAAACAAGGCAGAAATGGATGAGATGTCAGGTCTGTTTGAGGGGCCCCCAGAGTGGGATGCTTCCAGGCTATGCTGGCCAGCAGCAGGGCATAGGGCAACTCACCGATATCTTGGTGAAGACAGACAGCAGCAGGGACAGGACAGACAGGTACATGCGTATCCGCTGGCCTCCGTAGCGCTTCTGAATGTATTCAGGCATGGTGACAATCTGGGGAGACAGGGGCGGGGGCTGAGCACTCTCCTGAGATGGTGCCCAGCACTCAGGGCCTTTAAGGCCTTCAGGGCTGGAGCCGTCCAAGGGCGAGGCGCAGGCCACACTGGGCATTGAACTCCAGGCTCAGGGTCTGACCATCCCCAAGGGTTTTAGGCAGGGGAGTCGAAGGCTCACATGGGCTCTGCAAGATTGATGTGAGGAATGGATTTGAGGGATCGTAGCTGGGAACAAAGGGACATGGTGGGAAACTGTTATGACAAAACCAGACAAGCTATGTTGAGGCTAGATGGAGAAGGTGGCTGTGAGGGGCAGAGTGGAGGACAGACTGAGAGATCCAGGAAATGGAATCCCAGTGTCCAGCCCACAGGCTCCATGGGCCCAAGATGGCTATGAATTTGGCCCAACACAAAATCGTAAATTTACTTAAAACCTTTTTTTGCTCATTAGTTTTCATCAGTGTCTATGTATTTAATGTGTGGCCCAAGACAACTCTTCTTCTTCCAGTGTGGTCTAGAGACACCAAAAGGTTAGACACCCTTGCCTAGACTTAGTGGCTGCTCAGCTGTGGCTAAAAGAATGGGCAGCATCAGGGACAGTGTTGCCCAGGTTTGCAGCCCAGGAGCAGCACATAGGTGTGTGGCTCAGGTGTGCCACCCAGATGTCCAGATGTGCTGCCCAGTTAGAGGGAGCATCATCCCCAAGATGCAGCATGCCAGGGCAATGGAAACCAGACAGGTACCTGAGCTGACAACCCAGGGGCCCTGCCTTTATGGGTTGATAGGAATGTTAAATGAACTAATAACAGACACAACTCTGAGTATTCACCAACTTGTGAGTGAAGCCAGGGGATCCTGCTCATCCCCACCACCAAACCGGACCAGGGCCCAGGCCCACGCAAGGCTGCCCTGAACAGACTCACCTCTGAGGAGATGTAGATAGGCACAAACACCCATGCGAGGGCCAGCAGCACGTATGTGGCCTGAGGGGGACAGAGGCAGGGTGAGAACAGTGGGCATAGCTCCCACAGGCCCTGCCCAGAGTGAAACCGGGACCGGTGGTCCGGAGGCCTGACTAGCCATGAACACCCAGGGCAGCCCCTTCCCTTCCCTCCGCCTCTGTAAACAGACAGCCTGGGCCAAGGCCAGCAGCTCCCTGCCCACTGGTCTGTCCAGCATTTTGGCCAGACTTCCCCAGGAGCATTGCTGCAAAGGACACATGCAGACACTGGTTGACCCAGGCAGCTGGGAGGTGTCCCTTTAGCCTTTGAGGGGTGGACTCCAATGGGGCCTGCCATCTAGGGCCTTCCAGGTGCTTACACCCTCCCACAGCCTGGGCCCAGCCTCCAGGTGCTCACATTCCACTCAAAGCCTGCCACAGCCAGGCCTCCAGCTGCACCTGAGCCTGCCAGTCCAATGAAGAGGCCTGAGCCCTCGCTGCTGGCAAAGAGGGAGGCTCCAATCTGGAGGGGAGAGAGGAAAAGGGATCAGCTGTGGACCACCTTGGACTCCAACACCTGCGCCCTTCCCAGTTTCCAGCACCCCACTCCTACACCCCCACCTTGGGGATAATCTGACAGCCTCAGCTTGCCCTGTCACCACCTGCTTAAGCCATCCTGGGCAGTGACCTCAGGAAGGCAGATGCTGGCTGGCCTGGAGGTCAAATGTGGCCCCCGGAAAGGAGAAGCAGGAGGAGTCAGGGTGCACTCACCGGCCACCACATCATGTCCCGGCCGGCCAGGAAGTAGCCACTCACTGTGTTCCTGCTGGCTCGACAGGAGGACTGCAAGGACAGAGCAGAAGTTTGAACCCTGTGCATTGCTGGAGGGAGTGTGAAACAGTCCCCTGCTGTGGAAGACCATCTGGCCATTCCTCAAAAGGTTACACATACAGTTACCTTATGGCCCAGCGATTCCACTCCTAGCTGCACGTCTAAGAGTGAAAACAGGTGTTCAGACACAACTCAGACATATGAATGCACATATCAGCAGCATTCACAACGGCTAAAAGATAGAAACTATCCAATTGTCCATCAATTGGTGAATGGGTAACAAAATGCAGTCTCTCCACACAACAAAATATTATCCAACCAGATGAAGGAATGAAATACTAATACACGAAAACGTTCTGTTAAGTGAAGAAAGTCAGTTGCAAATGGCCACAGGGGTTCTGGTTCTGTGTATGCGGATGTCCAGAGTAGGTGAATCCCCAAAGACAAAAAGCAGGTGCGGGGCTTCCAGGAGAGGGGGGTGCCAGGGAGTGGCTGCTCACAGGTGCAGGGCTTCCTCTTGGGGAGATGAAAATGTTTTGGAAATAGATAGTTGTAATTGTTGTATAACTTTGTGAATGCACTAAATAGTATACTTTAAAATGGTTAAAATGGTGAGTTTTACATAATGGGATTGTTACCCATTTAAACAAAAAGAACACAGGCAGCCAGCTCCCCATCCTCAGCCCAGAACCCCTGCCTCTGGACTCAGCAGTCAGCTTCTCCAGAGCTTCTGCTATTTCCAGCCTTCTCTAGGCTGTTGCCCGCCCCTGCCACTGCCCCCACCCCGAGCTCTGGGCCTGAGGGAGGGGTGAACACAGACACAACAGGGAGCCGGTGACCATGAGCCCCACTGCCCATCATTGAGTAGGGTGTCACATGTCTGGCTGAGCAGCTCTCCTCCATGCTTCCTGTCCTCGACTGGTCAAACAGCCTCAGAACAGTTACTGTGGCCCTGAAGGTCAAGTCTACATTTTTACCTCTCTGAGATCATTCCTCAGTCAGCAGCTAAGCTGAGCTTTCTTTGAGCCAAAAAATCTGAGAGCCGTTGGCCTTGATCTGTTGTTTTTTTTTAATTTTTGATTTTAGAGAGAGGGGAAGGGAGGGAGAAGAAGATGGAGAGAAACATTGATTGGCTGTCTTCTGTATGTGCCCCAACTGGGACTGAACCTGCAACCCAGGCACGTGACTGACCAAGAATCGAACAGGCAACCTTTCAGTTTGTGGGATGATGCCCAACCCACTGAGCCACACCAGCCAGGTCTGGCCTTGATTTCTTGTAATACTTATATTTCTGATACATTTCAACAAATTATCATCTGTGTATCCCTGCATGCCTTTTGTTTGGGGGTATAGATTTTGTGTTCCATGCATATGGGATTTTTAAAATCTGAAATCAGGATGCTTGGGAGCAAATCCTGGCTCCTCCTGGCTGTGTGACCTTGGGCAAATGACTTAGCCTATGTGCCTCCATTTCCTCTTCTGAATTGTGTCCAAATAACAGTTGTGCCCTCACAGGGTGTTTAGGAGGTTAGTGGGTTAATCCATGTAACACTCTGACAATAGTGCTGGGGCCTGGTGAGTGTTCAGTAAGGATCAGTGGTCACGCAGCTTTTTCACGCCCCTGTTCAGTGCTACCTGGATGAGAGGAACTGAAAAGGTGTAAACTTGAAAACAGAAAAAATTTGGAAAGAGGGACATGGGAGGTATATCTAGACAGATATTTTGCATTCCTTTTTCACAGCATGCCACAAAATATCAATCACTATATAGGCTCCTTTCTTCCTGACTTTGTCCACAGCCTATATTCAAGATGATTAAGCCAATTTGTCTGGACCTACTATTCAAAGATTTTGATGCTACATTTTTGCCTCCTCACACAACCAAAAGAAAGACAATAACAAATTTAAAAGCAAAAAATAAACAGAACTGCCAGAAAATCAAACTGTATGGAAGTCTGACAAGCAAGGAGTTAAAGAAGAAACATTCATTCAGACTGGTAGGAGGGGAAGAGATGGGTAGCCAGGGCGGAGAGGATGTGCAGCTAGGCAGTGGCTGGCAGACTGGGGCAGGTAGGGTGGTGGCTGGCAGAGCAGACAGTCCCACTTTTGCATGCAGATAAGCCAGGAGGAACAAATGGGGAGTGAGACAGACCATGCAACCCAGGGTTACAGCATGGGAAAAGAAAGACTCAAAACCCCTGGTGTAAAAAAGTCTGTGGAGGTTGCAGTGGCAGGAGAAACTCCCAGCCTCACAGGAGAGTTTGTTGGAGAGACCCACAGGGTTCTAAAACATACACAAACTCACCCACCTGGGAATCAGCACCAGATGGGTCCAATGTGCTTGTAAGTAGCGGGGGACATACCTGAAAGCTGGATTAGAGAAAAGCAAGGGACATTGTTCCCTCTTGAACTCCTCCCCCACAAATAGCTCCTCAATGCAGGGAAGTGGTTTGCCCTGCCCTGGAGAATACCTAAGGCTCCACCCCTTACTACAAAACAGGCACGCTGAGACAAGGAAATATGGCCCAAATGAAAGAACAGATCAAAACTTCAGAAACAGAACTAAGCAATGAAGAGATAGCCAACCTATTAGATGTAGAGTTCAAAACACTAGTAATTGGGATGCTCACAGAAATGGCTGAGTGTGGTCGCAAAATAGAGGAAGAAGTAATGGCTATACAAAGTGAAATAAGGAAAAATATATAGGGAGCCAACAATGAAGGGAAGGAAACTGGGACTCAAATCAACAATTTAGAACAGAAGGAAGACATAAGCATTCAATCAGAACAGAATGAAGAAACAAGAATTCAAAAATAATAATAAAAAAAATTTTTTTAAAGAAACAAGAATTCAAAAAAATGAGGAGAGGCTTAGGAACCTCTGGGACAACTTTAAATGTTCCAACATCCAAATCATGGGGGTACCAGAAGGAAAAGAGGAAGAGCAAGAAATCAAAAACTTACTTGAAAAAATAATGAAGGAAAGCCTCCCCAATCTGGCAAAGGAAATAAACATGCAAGTCCAAAAAGCTCAGAGAATCCCAAAGAAGTTGGATCCAAGGAACACACCAAGGCACATCATAATTACATTAGCCAAGATCAAAGAGAAGGAGAGAATTCTAAAAGCAGAAAGAGAAAAGGAGACAGTTACCTACAAAGGAGTTCCCATTAGATTATCAGCTGACTTCTCAAAAGAAACTTTGCAGGCAAGAAGGGGCTGGAAAGAAGGATTCAAAGCCATGAAAGTCAAGGACCTACATCCAAGATTATTCTATCCAACAAAGCTTTCATTTAGAATGGAAGGGCAGATGAAGTGCCTCCCAGATAAGGTAAAGTTAAAGGGACTTATCATCACCAAGACATTACTATATGAGATGTTAAAGAGACTTATCTAAGAAAAATAAGATGATCAAAAATAGAACAGTAAAATGACAACAAGCAACTATCAGCAACTGAACCTAAAAAAAAAAAAAAAAGCAAACAACTAGAACAGGAACAGAATCACAGAAGTGGAACTCACATGGAGGGTTATCAGCAGGGATGGGGAGGGGAGGAATGGGAGAAAAGGTACAGGGAATAAGAAGTATAAATGTTAGGTATAAAATAGACATGGGGAGGTTAAGAATGGTATGGGAAATTGAGAAGCCAAAGAAGTTATATGTACGATCCATGGACATGAACTAAGGCGGTGGTGGCGGGGCAGGGGGGGAAGTAATGCTGGTGAGAGGGGGCTGCAGGGTGGAGAGGAATAAAGGGGAGAAAAAATGGGACAAGTGTAATGGCATAGTCAATAAAATATACCTTAAACACAAAGATTTTGATGCAGCTCCTTCATGCTCTTCTCCAGCCCCAGCCCCCACTACTTTCTCTCTGTCCCTGAGGCCTAGCCACGCGGAATGCAGTCTCAGAGGGATGGCCACACCCAGCTGGGCACCACACAACTCCAGAGCAGCTCTGGCCTTAACCCAGGCTTTTCCTCACCCTGTCTTGTCATCTTTCATGGATATAGTGGGCACTGCCAATTGTCTCCTTACTTCCCTTCCCTTCCCTTCCTAAATGGGCCTAGTCTTTCCCTTTGACTTGAGTAAGCCAAATCCGGTCTGCAGCTTGTGGGTCCCTGAGCCCATCCCGTTTCTCAGCTGTCACACGTGGTTCAGGGACAGTCACTGACTTGGATGAGGAAGCTGGGGCTCTGAGGCTACGGTAGCCACGTAGGCTGCATTAGTGCCCACTGAGAACCCTCTGTGGCAGAGCGAGCTCCAAGTGTTTTACCCACATGAAGTTTGTCCTTCTAACAGCAGCCCCATGAAGTAAGTACCACAATCATCCTTGTGTTAACAACAAGGCAGCAATGCTTTCAGCAGTGAAAAGACACCCAGCTAGTAAGTGGTGGAATCGGGATTTAAACCCAGGCTCAACCACTAAGCTGGACGTTTTGCCTCCTTAAGAGAAACTGGGCTCAGAACAAAGCCACACACAGGTGGAGGCTGAGAACCACAGCGAAGTGCAGCCCTGGAGCACACTGTACCTAAGCCTTCATTGTTGCTGGAGTTTTCAGTATGGGTGTCATTACCTTTTCTTCAGTCTTTAGCTCTTTTGAAGTTGCTTTTCTGTCCCTTGTTAACAGAGACCCTCACAGATACCAAGAGTAAGCTCAGGGTCCTCTCCTCCTTGAAGCCTCCCTCTCCCGCCCTGGCTCTCCTGATCTTCCCATGATCAGAGCTGCTTTGCAGAGCTATACCTCCCCAGCTTGCTCTGTCTGCCTCTGGCCCATGAGCACCTACAACCCTATGGGACCTCTTGCACCCCCCTCACCTAACCCTGTCCCTCTCTGCATATGCTCACAGCTCTCTGCCAGCTGTGCTCAGCTGGGCTGGCATGGACACTGAGAGAGACAGGTTAGAATTCCCACAACCCCACACTGCCTGGATAATAGCCAGAAGGAGCTGGGAGAGGTCGATGCTAAGGGGCCCAAGTCACTGGGCAGCCTAGGGTCTGGCCAAAATACCTTTCTTAGGTATGCACTTCCAACTCAGTGCCTGCTGGTGCTGACCCAGAAAGCTCTCTCTTCTCTCTCTTCTCCTCCTCTTTCACAAGAACTTGCTGACCTTCAGCAGGGCTGTCACCTCATCTGGTCTGGAAAACCTCTGCGCTCATTCTGTGTGCATGCCCCTCCTCTGCATTCCCAGCTCCCCCAGGAACACTGCCCGCTAGGGTAGCACTAGATACTCATGCCCAGGGGCCCATGCACTCCTCAGAACTGGGCTGCGCAGACACTGCACTGTGTGTTTGAGGAAAGGGAGGCCAGAGAGCTAAGTAATGGGTTCCAAGCACATAGAGTCAGGACCAGAGCCCAGCTTTCTAGACAGCCACCACTCTGATTTACCATCTATAGGGTTTTTTTTTTTAATTAAAAATTATTAACTGATTTTAAAGAGAGAACAAAGGGAGGAGAGAGAGAGAGAGTGGATGCGCACAAAACATGGACTTGTTACACTTACTGATGCATTCATTGGTTGATTCTTGTGTGTGCCCTGACCAACAATGGAACCTGCAACCTTGGCATATCAGGGTGATGCTCTAAGTGACTGGGCTACCAGCACTGTGACTTATCATTTAATCATGAAACAATCAACTTCAGTTACTGCTGTTGTTGTTGTTGCTATTACTATTACCACAACTATCACCACTAATTATCACTGCCACCACCCCGGTGACTATGATGACCACCACCGCTGCCACAGTGATTATGATGACAACTGCCACCGCTGCTCCTGTGGCAACAGCAGCAACAGCAGGGGCTAGCACCCTTAGTAGATCTCCCTCTACGTCAAGGATGTGGGCTAAGGACGAGGTAGGTGGTGGGTGCATCTTACAAATCAGGACTCCGGGTCCCAGAAAGCCAAGCAACTTCCTAGAGTGCCGGAGCAGAGGACACAGCCATTCTCTTCTCCCCAGCCCTCAGGGTTAGGCCAAGCACCCAAGCAGATAAGAAGGTGAAGACCACAACATGTCAAGGCTCAAGGAGACTGGCCTGGGACCCTCGGTACTGGGAGGGTAGCCCATCTCCAGCAGACCCAAAGCTGAGAGGCCTGTTGTGCTCACTCCTGGTCGGGAGGCCTCAGAGATCAGCCTCACATATAAACAGGGGCCCCTCCCCTGTTCAGAGGGGCCTGGGGCTCACTGTGAACCCTGGCTCCCCTGCCCGTGAGACTGTCTGCATGGCACCTGCGTCACAAGGCCACTGCTCCACTGGACTCTGTGATGACTCCTATCATGTCTCTTTCCTATCGAGGGTGAGAGAAACTGCCCTCTGGATTGGGCTAGGTGGCAAACTCGGATGCCCTGGGGAGCTTGTTAAAAATCAAGATACCCTTGCCCAGGCCCCAAGTGCCCCTCCACACCTCTGGGTTGTGACCCAGAAGGTCTAGGGGACAGTCAGGAACCCATGTGATTCTGTTCTGAGGGAGATATTCGCCAGCGAGCCCATCCGACATGGAGGAGATGGACGCCTGGAAGGTGACACGCCGCAGCCAGGCCCCCCGCCGTGTAAAAGCCCACTGAGCTTCCTGTAACGCCTGTCGCTTAGATAGACCTTCCTCTTCCTCACTTTGTGGGCTGAGAATCCATTGCCCAGAGAGAGAAAGGAAGTTGGTCAACTGATAAATCTACCCCAGGACTGGGGGCAGGACCCCTGAGGGCCCCAGCTGCCTGAGGAGATGGCACAGAGGAGAGGCCACAGGGGACCCCAGTCCCCACAACCCGTCCCAGTCCTCTCACCCATATCCCCACGGCCACATTCAAGGCGAAGTACACTGTGATGACGATGATGTCAGCCAAGCTCAGCTGTGCCCAAGGCACATGAGGGTCGCCGGTGGAGTTGTCCAACGCCATCCTGCAGCAGGTGCCTTCTCGGAGCCCGAGGGAATGAGGGCCAAACCAGGTCTAATGTGACCTCCCAGCGGGGATAAATTGATCATTAAACCAAGCAAGACCGTGGCATCTCCAGCCTATGATGTGGCCAAGTGCAGGGAACCTGCTTCAAAGTGCAGCTCTGTCTCCTCCACTTCCCAACCCTCCCCTTTGGGGGGAGGTGAAAGGGAGGGTTGGGAAAGGGAGCCTCCTTAAATTTAGAGAAAGTTTGGGAAACATAAAGAAAATTTAGTGGATCCAAAGGCAGCCAGAATAGACCCAGAAAGGGCTCAGTTACCTAATCGTGGCTCAACCTGTATTTAATTCCCCTAAGAAGCATGGAGGGGTGGGCACAGATGTCTCCCCTCCGAGTACACCACCCTGACAGGCAGCTGCATCCGGCAGCCACTGGGCTGTAAGTGGACCGAGAAGGACCTGGGATGTGACTCGCACAGCATGTGGTTTGCTACCAGCCACAGCAGTTCTGGGCCCAGAATGCACCCATGCTGGGTGGTAGAGGCCTGTTGCCAAATTTCTCTTTCCAGACCAGTGAGACCAGCCCGAGCCCCTCATCCTGACCCTCTTTTTGGGTGCCCACGGCCTTCTTAGGTGCATGAAGGGACCTGATATCTAGCAAGCGCCTGCCTGCGGCTGAGGACTGACTGTGCTCAGCTGTTTCGCACACTCCCATTGTGCTCAGCAAACCTCTCAGGTGAGTGACACCACATCACAGTCAGGAACGGAGGCCAGGAAGCTGAGCCGCCTGTCATTTCAAACCCTCTTAAGAGGCAAAGTTGGGATGTAGCTCCAGACCGGCCCCCAGATCCTCCCTGTTGGTAACAGTGATGGCTCTGGTTCCATCAGATGCCAGTAGGCCCCTCCTGTCCTGGTACTGGCTTACAGGTCAAATCAGCATGCCAAGCCAGGCAGACACCTCCATGGCATGGCCTTTGGAACTCAGCCAGGACACGTAGCCTGTCCAGAAGTGTTCACGGGTGAGCAGCTGCCTTGGAACAGGCTGGTCTGCCAAACCAACTGTGCCTGTTACTCAGTAACAGGGACTGAAACGAATCTCCCCTCACACGCAGGCCAGGGCAGTCACTGCTTTTAGTAAACCCAGAGAGGCTCAGACTGCCCCCGCAGCTACCCTCACCTTCATTCAACCAGCTAACCTCTCAGCGGTGCTTGCTTCCCAGGGCAGGGCTAGATGGGAATCAGAAATCAAAGATCACTTAGTACCTGTCAGAAGGAGCCAGATTTATTAAACCTGTCTCCTAAAGATAAAGCAGTTAAAAAAATAGTATTTGGTCCCCTTTCCTCAGTCTGGGTCTCAGAAGGAAATAAATCATTTAGAGATAACACCCCCATCCCTTTCTGACCAAAAGCCCTGGACCAAGGTGGTGGCTCAGGAGGAACTGATGGCTGGGGCCTGGGAAAGAGGGAGGGACAGTGGACGTGAGGACACGAGGGGGAAACTCCACACTCAACCCTACTCACACCTATGAGCCCAGCCCCTCCGACCCAGCATGACCACAGTCGCAGATCCAACTCTGCCAGTCCAGCTCACCCAGGACAGGAATGCCAGGGACCTGCCCAGCCAAGAGCTAGCCGTATGACACCCTGAAAGCTGCATCCATCCCAAGAGAGTGCACCTAAGTGTTTTCAGACATCACTCTGACAACTGCCGTGTGGGCTTCTCCACACCAAACAACTCCCCGTCTCTGTGGACTCCAACCAGCTGTCTTGCAATTCAGTTGTTACCCCACTTAGCATGGACTCCACAGACAAAGGGCTCAGCCCTACACGACTGTGCCACTCAGACACCAGGTGCAAGTCCTGCACCTCCCGTACTTCTCACCAGCTGTCTATAACGACCCCCTCTTCAGGTAGATAATTTGCTAGAACTGCTCACAGAACTCAGGGAAACACTTTGCTCTGAATGGCTTTTATAAAGGAAATAATGGAGGAAGGAGATGAACAGCTGGATAAAGAGGTGTGTAGAGTGAGGTCCAGAAGGGCCCTGAGCACAGGAGCTTCTGCCCCGAGGAGCTGGGGTGTGACCCCTCCTGACACATGGGTATGCTCACTGATCTGGAAGCTCTCCAAGCCCCGTCACTGTGCAGGGGTATTATGGAGGCTTAATTACGTAGACATGATGGAATAAGTCCTTGGCCACTGGTGATTCACCAGTCTGCAGCCTCTCTCTCCTCCTGGAGGTTGGGGGGGTGGGGGCTGTGGATTGAAAGTTTTCTACCCTCTAATCATGCTCTGGTCTTTCAGGTGACCATTTTCCATCCCTAAATTATACAGGGGCCACCAGCTGCCTATTATCTCATTATCACACAAAAGACACTCTTATCACTCTGGAAATTCTGAAGGATGACCGTGGGAGCTGTGTACCAGGATCTGGGTCAGACACATCCTAACGACAGATGGGCCAGAATGGACTCCGCACGTTACTGCAGTGGGAAGCCACAGAGCATGGGTGCACGGTGGGCTACACCACCCAGGTTGTGTGAGTGCACTCTATGATGTTTACACAACTACAAAGTCACCTCAGAATGTGTCCCTGTTATTAAGTGACACAATCATATTCATTTTTTATTATATCACTGCCCCAGACTCATGAAACACATCTCCTGGGTAAGGAGTGGGGGCTGGGCAGGAAAGGGGTAGGGCCCAGGCAAGAGGACTGGAGGCATGTCTCCTTCTCTGGGCGTGGGAATAGGAGACATCTGTGGGTTTATTTCCTTCCTTATTGCCTCAGAATTGTGCAGGAGGGTTGCCTCATCTAAACCATATGGATGAGCTAGAAGGAACTGAAACACGAGTGATATTTGCTCACGATTTTTCTGCACCAGCTTGTGGACTGAACCCTCCATCTGGCTGCCCATCTGTGGCTCCTGCTTTTGCAATAAACACAGACAGGCTTAGTATTTATTCCTATTAAATATCATCAGCCCATCTGTCCATCTAGAAATACACAAGTGACCACAGCAGCATGTGTAAGAAAGTACGATGTAGCAAAAAGTTGAAAATTAGCTAAATATCCAACTAGAGGGATGGCAGAGTGAATCTTGGTACATCCATGGAATATTGTGTTCACTAAAAACACAAGGTGGCTTTATATAATGACATGGGTGAAGATACATTTTTAAGTGAAAAAAGCAAGTTGCAGAAAGCACTCGTGCTTATCCCCTCATTCCGGGCAGAAGAGTGTGGCCAGATGACTGCAGTTCAGAGGATATGGATGTGCACCAATCTGCTAACGACAGGGAAGGGGGCTGAGGGTGGGTCCAGAGAATGACCCCTTCTTCACCAGCACCCAGAGGCCTCCAACCCTGATTCAGCTCCCTCTCTTAGGCCATTTCCAGCTGTTTCTCACCACAGAGTACAGAAGCTCCAAGGGGCACTTCCCTGGAGAGGAACCTGAGTTCTTCTATTATTGGTCTGACTGGAAACAGCCAGAGCCTCCTGTTTGTGTCTGCTGGTCATGCGCTGACCAGGCAGGTGCACTCCGGATGCTCGTGTCCAGTTGTTCACTTGGCTGACCTTAGACTCAACAATTCAAATCTGCCCTTCTCCAGAGCTGGGTAGGCAACACCAGCGGCCACCCAGGTTGGGATCCTGGGGCTGGCCTGGAGCATGACCATCTTTGTTTTCTTCTGAGCTTTTCCCACGTGTCCAGGCACGCTGGCACCCTTCCCAGCTCTTCGGTGGATGCAGCAATGGAAGCACGGAGAAATCAAGTAACCTGCTCAAGGTCACGGAGTAAGTAAGAGACAGAGAAGAGGTGAAGGCCCAATCATCTCTGTCTTGAGTCTGCCTGTTAAAGCCCAGGACAGGCATTTGGTGTTCACATACTCCCCCAGGTGCTCTGGTCTGCTCCTCCAGGCTGCTCCACTCTAAATATTTCTTAAACTTCACTGGATCTCAGAGCCTGATTGGTCTCCCTGCATCTGGTCTCAACTATATATATTTTTAAAATGTCTATTCTTACTTGCTACTTTGAGGAAATGTCATTTTTTACTGGACTCAGACAAAGGTAGAAGCTCTCAGAGAGAGCAGCCTATGTTTCTTGGCAGTCAGTCCCTGGTGTTTTTCTTTGGCCTCCTTCATTCTCTTGGCCAAAAATTTAGCATCTTCTGTGGCCTCTTCCTTATTTTTCTTTGTATACTGTTTCTTCAGAGCAATGTGCTGACACTTGCGCTGCTGGATGCATGGAGTGGCAAAACACTGAATCTTGGGTACTTTGGTCCTGGGTTCATCGCCATCTTCATTTAGGGGCTTTCTCACCCCATATTGGTGGGCACCATCTTCTCTAGAGAGACTGGAAGATTTGTGGATTTTGCTAGCTCTTTTGGACCCCAGGTGACAAGGCACAGTAGTGTCAGTGAGACCAGGAATACTTTTCCCACTTTTTTTTTTTACAATTACCAGATTGAGAACACGGAGACTGGCGTCCACTGTGCGCCCCCGAACGGATGCACACTCTCTCCAGCGCCCCCTGGTCATTGACAGGAATGCCCCTTACTCAACAGCAGGCAGATACGGCCGTGTGTGAAGTTACCCTGCTTCTTGGGGAAACCTTGTTTGTTGTTCCCACCACTGATTCGAACCACGCGACCCTTCTGTTCTTCACTCAGAGCGTCAGCAGCAACTTCCATGGCCACAGGATTCTCATAAAAGGTACGACATTTGCATCCGCTGTCCACTTTGGTGAGTTTCTGGCACCCAGTGTCTGGGAAAGCCATGCTCAGCTTCATCCTGAAGCAGCCCACGGCCTCTGAGGTGCCGAGAAAAAGAGCTGGTCTCCCCTTTTAATCCACCCACCACACAGAAGAAGGTTAACCTAATAAGTTAACCCCTGACATGGTACACCTGTTTAAAAATCACCTTTCAATGGCCCTTGCTACTCATAAGGTCAAATGCAGGGTCTTGGGCTCAGCACTGGCCCAGTTCTGCTTCCTGCTGCTCCCACCTCCACAGCAGCTGCACAACAGCCCCACCGCCCTGCACCACACTTCCCTGGCCTACGACTGGGCCCACCAAGTGAACTCCAGTCATCCTCCTAGGGCGTGCTGAGCTGTCACCACCACCACTGTGCATCCCTTTGCCCATCTGCTTCGCAGGCGGTGCCACCTTTGCACTGCTTGGGAGCTGCGTGTGCTGCAGTTGCGTCAGCACAGGTCTGCTCCTCCCCGTGTCCCTGCAGTGACACAGACACCGGCCAGCAGTATCCACGGTGCTGTGGATGGACGAGACATGAGAGAAATTCACATGGACTACTGAGTCCTGTGAAGGAAAAGGGACGGCATGGCCACTTTCTCAAGAGGATGGTGCCCCACACCCCTGCTTGAACAGGCTTTTATTAGGTTTTTGGGGTAGGAATGCAGATACAGCTTATTAATCATTGTCTGGCAGTTAGGATCAAATGATAGATAATCTTCAAAGAACTATTAGGGCTCATATTGAGTCAGGGTCTATTACCTAAAAAGCTACAAAACTTAAGGGACTAAACTCATTTCCTGCCCCGGCCTTTATCATCTAATTAAGAGCATTCTCAGCAAAGTAGGTTTCACAAGATTTTATGCATTCTTTCTTAGGTCTGATCACCCCGGGAGCCCGCGGTTTCCAGCACAGGGCTGCACTGCCCTCTGTCATTGTTTCAGGCTTAAGTCAGGCAGAGGAAGCAAGTCAGCTGAGAGATTAGGAGACTTCTTTCAGGCAGAATGAGGACTCAGGCTATGTCAAAGCTGAGGGGCAAGGGTCAATCACCCTCTTTCTCCATAGCCCCCCAAGTCTTTCCCTGTGTCCTCCACGTGATTATGCCTGTCTTAGATGGTTCCCCCCTTGGGGAATCTTACCAGTCATTGGCTAACTGATCAAGCACTGGGGGCCAGGCAAGGAGCAGAAGCAGCGCTACTGCCAGGGAGATAAGCTTTGTCTCCTTAGGGGCTTCTGGTCCGGAGGTCTCTCACTCAGCCTTAGCCATGGGGGGTTACAGCTCCTGCAACCAGTCAGGGTGGTTCCCAACATTGCAGCATGCCCAGTGACTGAGGGACGGCTAAGCCTTTAGGTCTCAGAAACCTGTTCTTGTTTTTATCAAGATAAAATGCATATAATGTAAAACTAACCATTTGAAGTGAATAATTCTGGTTTTTAGTATATTTACAAGTTTTATAATCATCTCTATCTAGCTCCCAAACATTCATTATTCTAAGGTAAAACCCTGTGCCCATCAAGAAGTGTCTCTCCATACCCTTCACCCTCTGGCAACCACTCCCCTTCTGTCTCTTATCAAACTGCCTATTCTGGACATGTCATATAAATGGAATCATTCAATATGGCTTTTTGGGTCTGGTTTCTTTCACTTAGCATAATGTTTTGGAAATTCATCCATGTTGTAATTCATATCTCTAATTCATTCCTTTTTATGGCTGAATAATATTCTATTTTGTGTATTTGCAATACTAAACTTTGTACATGCATTCATCCACTGACGGACATTCAAGCTGTTCCATACTTCGGCTATTGTGGACATACTGCTGTGAACGTGTATGTTCAACTGCCTATTTGAACACCTGTTTTCAGGTCTTGCTGGGTCATATGGTAACTCTGTGTTTAACTTTTTGAGGAATAACCAGACTGTGTTCCACAGTGGCTGCACCATTTTACGCTCTTGCCATCAGTGTTTCAGGGTTCCAGTTTCTTCACATACTCACTGACACTCGTTATTTTTTGGTTTGTTTTTTTTTTGTTTGTTTGGTTGTGTTTTTGTTCTGTTTTTAGTATAACCATCCAGTTGAATATGAAGTGGTATCTTACTGTGGTTCTTGATTCGCATTACCTAATGACTAATCATGTTGAACATCTTTTCATGTAATGTTTTGGCCATTTGCACATCTTTGGAGAAATGTCTATTCAAGTGCTTTGCCCATTTCTTAATTGGATTGTCTTTTTGTTGCTGAATTGTAAGGTTTTATATATGCACACACATATGTGTATCATATATATGTACACACATGCACAGCAGTTCCCACTTATCCACAGGGGACATGTTCCAAGACCACCCAGTGGATGCTGAAACAGCAAATAGTACCGAGCCTTATATACACTGTGTTTTTTCCTACACATATGTACCTATGAAAAAGTTCAATTTATAAATTAAGCACAATAAGAGGTTAACAACAATAATAACATAGATTATTTATAACAATGTGCTGTAACACAAGCTATGTGAATGGCTTTGGGGCCGTTACTTAGAACACACATTACTTGAACACAGGCCCCACGATACCATGCAGTCGGTTTGATCATAGAAATGGCGCTGTTAACAATGAGTGAGTAGCATGCATGTGCAGTGTGGATATACTGGGCAAAGGTGACCCGTGTCCAGGGCAGGGCGGGACAGGATGGCGAGAGACTTCATTACGCTACTTAGAACAGCAAGTAACTGAACACTTCTAAATTGTTTGTTTCTGGAATTTCCCAGTTAATATCTTTGCACCAAAGCTGACTGCAGAATGTGAAACCATGGATGCAGGGGTGGAACATTGTGTGTATGTGTGTATTCTAGATACTAGACCGGTATCAGTCATGTAATTTGCTAACATTTCCTCCATATTAAGTTGTCTTCACTTTCTTGATAATGTGCTTTTACACTGAAGTTTTAATATGATGAAATCCAATATATGTTATTTCTTTTATTGTTTACTTGTGCTTTTGGTGTCCAATCTAAGAAACCATTGACAAGCCCAAGTTCATGGAGATTTACCCTTACGTTTTATTATAAAAGTTTTATAATTTTAGCTCTTAAATACAGGTCTTTGATTCACTTTAAATCCATTATAATTCTTTTGCACATATATATCTAGTTATCCCTGCCCCATATATTAAAAATACCACTCTAAAAATTAAAAAAAAAAATTAAAGCCCACCATTCTTTTCCCATTGAAAGGTCTTGGCACCCTAGTCAAAAAATTAATAGACTGACCTGGCTAGGTGGCTCTCTATTGGTTGAAGCATCGACCCATACACCAAAAGGTTGTGGGTTTAATTCCTAGTCAGGAGGCATACAGGTGGCAATGATGCCTCTCACATCGATGTCTCTCTCTCTCCTCTCCTCTCTAAAATTAATAAATATATCCTTGGTTGAGGATTTTAAAAAATGAATAGACCATAGATGTATAGGTTTATTCCTGAACCCTTAATTCTACTCCATTGGTCTACGTGTCTCCTTATGCCAGTACCACACTGTTTTGATTACTGCTGCTTTGTAATAAGCTTTGAAATGGAGAAATGCAAGTTCCCAACTTTGTTATTCTTTTTCAAGACTGTTTTGGCTATTTGAAGTCCATGGAGATCCCACTTATGTGAATATTAGGATGGATCTTTCTATTCTGTGGAGATTTTGATAGGGATTCTACTATCACTCTGGGAAGTATTGTCATCTTAACAACAATAAGTCTTCCAGTCCATGATCATGGGCTGTTTTTCCATTCATTTAGGTCTCCTGTAATGTCTTTCAACATTGTTTTGTAAAATATATAACATAACATAAAATACATAATATAAAATATATCATTTCAACCATTGTAAATCACACAATCCAGTGTCTTCTTGTACATTCACATTGTTCTGCAATCATCACCAGTATCTAGTTCTAAGAGATTGTATCCCATCAAATAGAAACCTGTATTTATTAACCAATCACTCCCCAATTCCCTGCTCCCATCCCCTGGCAACTAGTAATCAACTTTCTGTCCCTATTGATTTACCTATTCTGAAAATTTCATGTAAGTGGAATCATATAATATGTGACTTTCGTGGCTGGCATCTTTTTTATTTAGCATGTTTTCAAGGTTCATCCCTGTTTCAACATGTATTAATACTTCATTCCTTTCCATGGCTGAATAATATTTAATAATATAGATATACACTATTTTGTTTATTCATGCATCAGCTGTTGAACATTTGGCTTGTTTCTACCTTTGGCTGTTACAAACAGTGCTGCTATGAACAAGCATGTGCATGTTTTTGTTTGAACATTTGTTTTCAGTTTTTTTGGGTGTGTACTCAGGAGTGGGATTGTAAACTAATATGGTACTTCTATGGTCAAATTTTTTGAGGAACTGAGAACTGTTTTCCATAATGGCTGTATCATTTTACATTCCCACCAACAATGCACAAGGTTTCAAATGTCTCCACATTCTTGCCAACACGTGTTTTCTGTTTTTTCTTTATTATAGCTATTCTAGTGTGTGTAGAGTTGTATGTCTTATGGTTTTGATGTGCATTTCCCAAATGAGTAATACATATATAAAGGTAATACACACTTTGCAAAAGTAGCTTGAAAAACTGACTAAGCAAGTGGATGCCACAGATCTCAACAAACAAAAATCAGAAACTCATCAGGAGGGAGGAAGTTCTGATTTCTAGAGTTACAATGTTACAACAATGAAAATGTCCAGTTCTCAACAACAACAACAGAAATCACACAATTGTATTGACTTTGCTTCTTTGTTAGAGATCAGTTATGGGGTCTATTTCTGGGCTGTCTGTCCTGTTCCACTGATCTATTTGTCTGTTCTTTCACCAGTGCCACCTGGTCTTGACTAGGGTAGCATTAGAGTTAAGTCTTGAGTCAGGTATCTGTCCTTCAACTTTGTTCTTTTTCAGTATCGAGTTAACTATTCTGGGTCTTTTACCTATCCATATATACTTTAGAATCAGTTTGTCAATAGCCACAAAATAACTTGCTGGGATTTTGACTGGGATTACATTGAATCTATAGGTCAATTTGGGGAGAATTGACATCGTGACAATATTGAATCTTCCTATTCACAAACATGAAATATCTCTCCATTTATTTAGGTCTCTGATTTCATTCATCAGAGTTTTGTCTTTTTCCTCATATAGATCCTATTCATGTTTCGTTAGATTTGTACTATTTTATTTTGTGGTGTTAATTCAAATGGCTTTGATTTTAATTTCAAATTCCACTTGTTCATTGCTGGTATACAGGAAAGTGATTGACTTTTGTATCCTGCAGCCCTGCTAAAATACCTTTTTGGTTGCAGGAGGTGTTTGGTCTGTTCTTTCACATTTTCCACATAGATGATCATGTCATCCAATAAAAGGCAGTTTGATTTCTTTATTCCTTTTTATTCAAATTTATTCCAAATTTGTATGCCTTTTAAAAATACCTATTTTATTGATTATGCTATTACAATGGTCCCATTTCCCCCCTTTATTCCCCTCCACCCTGTACATCCCCTTCCCACCTGCATTCCTCCCCCATCTTTAGTTCATGTCCATGGGTTGTACATACAAGTTCTTGGGCTTCTCCATTTTCCATACTATTCTTACCCTCCCCCTATCTATCTTCTACCTACCATTCCTGCTACTTATTCTCTGTACCTTTTCCCCGTCTCCCCCTCCCCCACTGATAACCCTCCATGTGATCTCCATTTTTGTGGTTCTGTTCCTGTTCTAGTTGTTTGCTGAGGTTTTTCTTTGTTTGTTTGTTTGTTTTTTTAGGTTCAGTTGTTAATAGCTATGAGTTTGTTGTCATTTTACCGTTCATATTTTTTTTATCTTCTTTTTCTTAGGTAAGTCCCTTTAACATTTCAGATAATAAGGGCTTGGTGATGATGAACTCTTTACTTGACCTTATCTGAGAAGCACTTTATTTGCTCTTCCATTCTAAATGAAAGTTTTGCTGGATAGAGCAATCTGGGATGTAGGTCCTTGCCTTTCATGACTTGGAATACTTCTTCCCAGCCCCTTCTTGCCTGCAAGGTCTCTTTTGAGAAGTCAGCTGATAGCCTTATGGGAACTCCTTTGTAGGTTACTGTCTCCTTTTCCCATGCTGCTTTTAAGATTCTCTACTTATCTTTCATCTTGGCTTATGTAATAATGATGTGCCTTGGTGGTGTTCCTCCTTGGGTCCAACTTCTTTGGAACTCTGAGCTTCCTGGACTTCCTGAAGTCTGTTTCCTTTGCGAGATTGGGGAAGTTCTCCTTCATTATTTGTTCAAATAACTTTTCCATTTCTTGCTCTTACTCTGCTCCTTCTGGTACCCCTATGATTTGGATGTTGGAACACTTAAAGATGTCCTGGATATTCCTAAGCCTCTCCTCAGTTGTTGCTGTTGTTGTTTTTAATTCCTGTTTCTTCATTCTGTTCTGGTTGAATGTTTCTTTCTTCTTTCTGGTCCACACTGTTGATTTGAGTCCCAGTTTCATTCCCGTCACTGTTGGTTCCCTGTACATTTTCCTTTTTTTCACTCAGTATAGCCTTCATTTTTTTCCCTTTATTTTGCAGCCATACTCAACCATTTCTGTGAGTATCCTGATTACCAGTGTTTTGAACTGTGCATCCAATAGATTGGCTATCTATTTGTCACTGAGCTGTATTTTTTCTGGAGCTTTGATCTGTTCTTTCATTTGGGCCATGTTTTTTGGTCTCATCACACCTGTCACATAATAAGGGGCAGAGCCTTAGATGTTCACCAGGGCAGAGCAAGCCACTTCCCTGTGTTGTTTGCTATATGTGGGGGAGGGGTCCAAGGGGGAACAATGCCACTTGCTCCGCTCTCTGCTGGCTTTCAGTCACTTCCCCTGCTACCCACAATCAAATTGGGCCCTTCTGGGGCTGATTCCTGGGTGGGTGGGCTTGTATACATTCTTGGACCCTGTGGGTCTCTCCAACGAACTCTCCTGTGAGGCTGGGAGTTTCTCCCACTGCTGCCTCAACCCCAAAAGGTGTTTTCAGTCAGAGGCTTAGAGGCTTTGAGGCTTTATTTTCCCATACTGTAACCCTGGGTTGCATAGTCTGTCTCACTCCCCAGTTGTTCCTCTTGGTTTATCTGCACGCGAATCTGGGACTCCCCAGTCTGCCAGCCATAGCCTTGCCTGCCCTGGTCCTCTAGCTTCCACCTTGCCAAGAGTCCTGCCGTCTCCACCCTCCTACTAGTCTGGATGAATGTTTCTTCTTTAACCCCTTATTCCTGGATTTCCATACAGTTTGGTTTTCTGTCAGTTCTGGTTGTTATTTTTTAAATTTGTTGTTGTCCTTCTTTTGCTTGTGCTAGGAGGCACAGTGTGTCTACCTACACCTCCATCTTGGCCAGAAGTCTCCTAATTTGTATACCTTTTATAACATTTTCTTGTCTTACTGCATTACCAAGGATTTCCAGTATGATGTTAAAAAGTGGTAATGACAGGGGCGGGTCATCCTTGTCTTTTTCCTGACCTTAGTGGGAAGGCTTCAAGTTTTTCACCATTAAGTATATTGTTAACTGTAGGTTGTTTGTACTTATTCTTTATTAAGTTGATGTTCTTCCTCTATTCCCAGCTTTCTGAGTTTTCATCATGAATGGAGGTTGAATTTGTCAGGTGATTGTTCTGTATCTATAGATCTAATCATGCATTTTTAAAGCCTATTGATATAATGGGCTATATTGATTTTTGAATGTTAAAACAGCCTTGCATACCTGAGATAAATCTCACCTGTTCACAGTATATAATTATTTTTATACATTGTTTCATTCAATTTGCTAACATTTTGTTAAGAACTTTACATCTATGTTCATGAGCGATATTGGTCTTTGGTTTTCTTTTCTTGTAATATCTTTGTCTGGTTTTGGTATTAGGGTAATGCCAGCTTCACAGAATAGGTTAGGAAGTGTTCCCTTGTTGGGAACCGCCCTGTCTGGTATCAGAAGCTGTAACCCCCGCCAAGGCTAAGGCTGAGGGAACGACCTTGGATCGTAAGCCACCAAGGAGACAAAAGCTTATCTCCCTGGCAGGGGCGCTGCTTCTGCTCCTTTTACTTCACCCTGCCTGGGCCCCAATGCTTGGTCAGTTAGCCAATGATGGGTAAGATTCCCCAAGGGGGGAACAATCTAAGACAGGCACGATCACGTGGAAGGCCCCCAAGGAAGGACTTTGAGGGGCACAGCAAAAGGGGGTGATGGACTCTCGCTCCTCGGCTTTGACCATAGCCTGAGTCCTCATTGTCTGTGAGAAAATCTCCTAATCTCTTGGCTGCCTTACTTTCCTTGCTCCACCTAAGCCTGAAACAATGAGTGGTGCAGCCCTGTGCTAAGGAAGGGCAGATTCCCCGGGTGATCAGGCCTAAGAAAGAATATGTAAAATCCTGTGAAACCTGCTTTGTTTAGAATGCTCTCAATTAAATGATAAGGGTCCAAGCAAGAAGTAAGTTTGTTCCTCAAAGTTTTACAGCTCTTTAGCTATCTGACCCTGACTCAAAATAGGCCCTCAGAGTTCTTTGTTATCTATTGTTTGATCCTTACTTCCTGGCAATGATTAATGAGTTTTACCTGAATTCCTGAGTAAATGAACCCAATAAAAGCCTGCTCCAGTGAGAGAACAGGGCACTGCCCACTAGAGAGAGTGGCCATTTTGTCCCTATTTCCCCATGGGACTCAGTTGTCCCTGTGTATGTTTTTCTCATGTTTTGACGAGCATCCGCAGCCACAATGGATACTGCTGGCCTGGTATCCTCCACATTCCCTCTGCTTCTATTCTCTGAAAGAGATTTTAGGAAACTGGGGTAGGACTTCCGGTCAAAATGAAGATATAGGTAAACACAGCTCACTCCCCTCCACAACTACATCAAAATTACAACTAAACCACACAACAACTATCACTCAGAACCATCAGAAATCAAGTTGGGTGGAAGTCTGACAGCTATGGAATAAAAGAAACCACATCCATCCAGACAGGTAGGAGGGCAGAGATGAGGAAAGGCTGGTCCCACATCCACGTGTGGTGGATAAAAATTGGGGAAGGATATCTCAGGAGTGAGAAGTTCCAGTTCCACACCAGACCCCACAGGCCAGGGTTCCAGTGCCAGGAAGATAAGTCTCCATAACTTCTGGCTGCAAAAACCAGCATGGATTGAGTCAGTGAAAGAAACTGCTGGAATTCATCATTACTAAACCATCATTATATGAAATGTTAAAGGGACTTATTTAAGAAAAATATGGAAAATATGAACAATAAAATGGCAATAAATACATTATCTATCAACAATTGAATCGAAAAAACAAGCTAAGCAAATAAAAACAGAGATGAAACTATGGGTACAGAGAGTATTTTGATTGTTGCCTGATGGGAGGGGGAGGGGAGATAATGAGTGAAGAAGTGAGAGGATGTGACACGGACACTGGCCCAGTGTCCGCAGCATTATGGATGAGACAAGACAAATTCATACAGACTACGGAGTCCTGTGGAGGAAAAGGGACAGCATGGCCACTCTCAAGAGGAGAGTGCACCGACCCTTGCCTTGACAAGCTTTTATTGGCTTTCTAATAGCATATATCAAAGAAGGTTTTCATTCATTACAGTTAGGTTTGCTTTAGGTAATTACTTTTTACAGATAGCAACTGAAGGGATGTTACTGATTACTTCTTACAGATTAACAAGGGAAAAATGTTGCAAATGCAAGGGAACGATAAGAGTAACAGGTTTGGTTATACTCTGCCCTTGGGAGAATTAGCACAGACTTCAGGAAGTTACTTTAAAGATATGCAGCAAGCATTTGCTGCCTGAACTCAGGGTGAGGGAGATTTAGCAAGAGCAAGTCACAAAGCAGCCTAGGTATAATGCAGGCCTGGTTTCCCATGGGAGAACTTCTTCGAGGGCGTAGTCCTACGTGCCGACTCACTCCCCACTGGTTTTTCATGTGGGTGCTGAGCTACATTTCCATGCCTTGCGAAGTGGTTCCCTACAGGGGTGTAGAAGTTAAAATAGTTACAGAATAGCCATGGGAATGTAGAGTACAGTATAGGAAATGGAGTAGCCAAAGAACTTATACCCGTGACCTGTGGGCATGAACAATGGTATAAAGATTACCCGAGGGAGTGGGGGTGCTGGGCTGAGGGGAGCAAAGGGTGAAAAGTTGGGACAACTGTAATAGCATAATCAATAAAATGTAATTAAGAAGAAAACTAGGGTAATTCCTCCTTATATGTTTGGTAGCATTCACCAGAACATCCATCTGATCCTGTTGCTTTCTATTTTAAAAGGTTATTGTTTTTTAATAGGCATAGATCCATTCATATTATTTATTATGTGAGCTTTTGTAGTTTCTTTTTAAAAAAAATTGGTTCCTTTAATCTAGGTATCAGATTTGGGTACACAGAGGTTTATAATATTCCTTTATCATTTTTATGTCCATAGGACCTATAGTGATGTTCCCTCTTTTGTTTCTGGTATTAGACATTTACGTCCTCTTTCCTGTTTTTATTGGCCTGGCCAGAGGCCTATTGATTTTATTCCTTTTTTTTTTTTTTTCAAAGAATCAGTTTTTGGTTTCACTGATTTTCTCTACTGAATTCTTGTTTTCCATTTCATTGATTTCTGCTTCGATTTTTGTTTTCTTTTCTTTGGCTAACTTTGCTTCTTCTCCCAGTGCACAGCCCTTTTATCTGCACCTCTGTGGTCAGAAGCGGCCACCAGCACAGATCCCCCCCATTTGGAAGACCAAGTCTTTCTGGCCAACTCTGGCTTCCAGTCTTGTGCAGATTGTTTCAGGAGCACCTGCACTGCTGTCTGCTGCAGGGCTGGGCTGAGGAGTATTTGCTACTAAGCTGAGAGCGCAAATTGACCAAATTTAACCACAACTTACCCATTCAAGACTTCTCCTGGAGGTTGCGCACATCTGAGACTCCAGAGTTCCAAGTGTTGCATTGGACAGATTTTGCCACTGCGGGTGTATAGGTGGGAAGACGAGATTCCTGGTGCTTCCTCCTGTTTGGTTCATCTTCAGTATTTCTGTCTGTATTGATACATCCTCTATTTAGTGAGACATAATTCTCATGGCTTTATGTCTTTGACTATATTTAAAATAGTCAAAAGTCTTTGTCTAGTCAGTCTGACTGGGCCCAACCTTATTATTTTACGTGCCTCAGAATTTTTGTTGAAAACTGGACATTTGCATGTTATTATGCAGAAAGCCTGAAAGTCAAAATCTCCCTGCTCCCCCACCACAAGGATTTACTGCTGCTTGCTAGTTGTTTGTTTCTGTGGTGGCTTTTCTGAACTAACTCTGTAAAGTCTGTAGTCTTGGTTGTTTGTGGCAACTGAAGTCTCTGTTAACTGAGTGGTTAACTAGTGAGTCATCACAGACTTCCTTAAAAGCCTGAAACCTGAAAGAAAAAAAAAATCTCCTAGTCTACAAGAGCTCTGTATGTACCTTGGGACATGTCTGCAACACTCAGCCAGGAAGGTCAAATCTCTGTCTTAGCCCTCACTTCCTGGTTGTGCAGAGAGATGAAATCTTAGGGCTTTCTCCAAGTGGGGCTATGCTTGAAATGATTGCAAAGAGCCCTGGGCTGTGAAGCAGGAAACTTCAGTCTGAATCCTAGGTCAGTCTCAGTCAGTGGTGGGGCCTTGGATAGAAGAAACTGAGAACCAAATGGCTACCATTCTGGAACACAGTAGTGGCTGAACTGGTGTTCATTATGCATGTATTCATTCCAACAGCATAGTTCTAACCCACATTTGTCCAGAGTGATGATATCACAATCAATCAAAATTAGAAAGTATTAGCCTTTTTTCTGTTACAGAATATCTAAGTTCAAGTCCCTGTATTTCTGGCCCGGAAGTGGAGACAGTAGTTTGGAGGGTAGAGGACTTCCCTGGCTCAGGAGCCTGCAACACACAAAAATCTGGTAACCTCGGTTTTCTCTGGGAGGGGACCTCGGTGGCTGAGGGGCTCAGGTGGAAGACTTCTTTTCCCGTGCTTTGTGGCCAGATTTTGCCCTTGAGAACCCCGTGCTCCCTGTAACCTACAGAGCCCAACCTCCTACACTTGTCCCTGAAAGGCCTCTATTCTGCCGCCCCCACCTGAGCACCCATTTTTCCTGCTCCAGCCACGATGGGCTATGATGTGACATCACACCTCTGAGCCGTTGTTCCTGTTATCCCTGTTCCTATTCTCCACCTATCTTTCCTGACCCTTATGTGGAACAGCTGTTGCTTCTCCATGCCTCTTAAGTCTGTGCCAAGACCTGCCAAGTACCTGGGTCTCAAGCTGCACCAGATGGTGGCTTCTTTCAGGTGTTCACCTTCACATCCCCCACAACAGCCAGCTCTGAGCACACACAAAGTCCTTGTGGATTTGAAGGGCCCTAGCCAGCTTTACAAGTTCATCACCCACAGGAAAACATTCCATTTCTTCATTCACTTTTCTATAAATCTGATTTTCTTCATGAAACATGACACATCAAAAAAAAATCATGCAGGTTAAACCTCATGGGACACAGCCATCTATAGGAAATTTCCTGCTGAATGAGCTTAACAGCTATATTGCTACTAAAAGGGGCAAAAGATGAGAGGAGACAACACAGCAGAGTCTAAAGATGTGATTTGCTATGAAGCTGCTTCAGCCCATTTCAGAGAACTAACTTCAGAAGGTCCCAACAGGCTCAGGGAGGTGACACCAGACACCCAAAGCTCTTCTTCCAAATGTGGCATTGGTTAGAGGACAACAACCTGGTACTAACCAGAGCTGCCAAAGCAGCTGTCCTCGTAACATTTCCTAAACTCATCTGTGAAGATCTTGCCTTTCCATTTCTAGGAACAGGTTCTCAAAAAGCAAGCACCCACTTTCAAAGTGAATAGCTCTACTATTAACTGGATTGGGAACTGCAGAGGAGGTAGTGAGGACACTTTCTCCGAAGACCAGTTTCCTCAGAACATGGTGGGGTTTGCGCGTCACTGGGTGGGATGAGCGCAGACGGGATGAGCAGGGGACCATCACGGGACTTCCGTAGTGGGTCCCTCAGTGCTCCTGCACACTCGGGGCCATGGGCCTGCTCCAGGGCAAGCTCCCAGCAGCCCCACTGCTTTATGCGGAGTGCCAAGAAACTGCAGTGTGGCAAACAGTAAATGACTACCCTTCACTTTGTGCTAAGTCAACTATTTTATTCCATTTTCTAACACATAAAGGCAGAAAGCAAAGGTTTAAGGTTTTTTGGAAGTATTTTCTCTTGGTGAGAAAGTCTTCATTTTTTTTTACTTCAAGAACTGGATGGGACTGCCCACACGACCTCAGTGGGAGAACACGCTGGCGTAACTCACAGGACACCCGTATTCCAGTCTGACAAACTCGAAGGTACAAGTTTTGAGTTCTAAACTCTAAGACTGATGAGACTTACCTGCTTGGCATTGACAAGAATCACCACTATTTGCCCTTTGCCCTTAGTAACCGCCCTCCAACATCTCATCCCCAAGAGCACATACCCCGCCCCCACCCCCAGCCTGGGACTCTGAGCTCCTCTCCTGCCACAGTCAAATGACTACAGTTAGGAACGTCTGGGTCCCGGACAAGCAGAACAGGGGACATTACGTCCATAAGAGGCTCCTGTATCCCCAGAAAAGTTGCAGAAGAGAAAACTTACAGTGATGAATATTTCAACATCCACAGCACATGTATTTGGCTTTCATTTTATTTTAGTTATAAAACAATTGACAAAACACAAAGTGTAAAAAACCACACACAAACACGTTAAGTTTTCATTCCTTCTTTTGTTGCAGAAAATAAATAATGGTCACATATTCCATATGCTTGTCTATAAAAGCATTTCTAAAAATGTCATTACCTGGATTCAACAGTATAGTTTGTTTTTGTAGTTTTTTTTTTGGCTTTTCAACCGCAGGTATCATACAGTAGACCATTTCCTTTTATTATATTTTTTTAAGCACTTGAGCTCCAACAATTTTGGAAAAAGGCTGTTTGTGAGCTAAAAATTCTCATTCCAAGTTATATTTTGAGAGTTAAACTAAAAAACAATAAGGTCTTAAATTATTTTATTAAAGAGGAGAACATAGTTTTTCTTTTATAAAAATTGCTCAAAAACCTCACAAACACCCAACTGACACAAAAAGGTGGTCTATCTTCATAGGAATTACCAAGAAAGGAACAAAACAAACATGGCCCCTGGGAAATATATGAAATCAGGCATGGTCTCTCCCAGTCTTCCTCGTCACGTTTCCAGTTTGGCCCCTGGGGGTTCAAGAAAGAAGAGCTCTTCAGTCATCTAAGCCTATGTTTCTGAAAAGGTAGGACATGGACTCCCCATTGTGAATCCGACGGATGGCTTCTGAAAGGATCATGCTGATATCCACCGTTTTAATTTTGGGGCACTGGAGCTTTTGGATTTCATGTGGAATTGTATTGGTAACCACCACCTTCAAATTAACAGAGAAAAACCAACAGTGTCATGAAACCAAGTGGCTTCCTGGTGTGGTCTGAAATCTCATATATTATCAAAACTCCAAGGGCGGCCTCTCCAAATGTGACCTGAGAAGGACAGTGGGTCTACCTAACTTTCAGCAATGTTTTCACTCAATGTGAATGCTACCCTTTGTTTCTTAGGCTAACATTTGATAAACCTATACCCATCAGGACAGCTACAGGCAAAAGGACAGATAATAAAAAGTGTTGACAAGGACACAGAAAAACCAGAAGCCTCCTACGCTGCTGGTAGGCATGTAAAATGGTTCAGCTGCGTTGGAAAACAGTCTGGGGGTTCCTTAAGAGTTTAAACACATAGCTACCGTATGACCCAGAAAGTCCACTCCCAGTGAATGAAAACATATGTTCATACAAAAGCTTGTACAAGAACGTTCGTAACAGCATTATTCACAACAGTCAGAAAGTAGAAACAACTCAAATTTCCAAGAATGAAGAGATAAAAAAGTGTTCTTTCCACACAATTCAACAAAAAGAAATTAAGTACTGACACACATGCTAGCTACAACATGGATAAACGTTATACTAAGTGAAAGAAGCCAGACATAAAAGAACAATACTGCATAACTCCATTCACATAAAATGTAAATGTACAGACAGAAAGTAGATTAAGTGGTTGCCTAGGGCTGAGTGGATTGAGAAGAAATGGGATGTGACTGCTAATGGGTGTGAGGTTTCTTTCTAGGGGGATAAAACTGTTCTAAAATTGATTGTGGTAATGGCTGCACAATTCTGAGAAGGTACTAAAAATCACTGAATTATGTACTTTAAATGAATGAATTGTATAGTATGTGAATTATATCTCCATAAAGCTGTTATTTCTGGGTAACTCAATTGGTCATTCCAATGCACCAAGGTAGCGAGTTCAATCCCCAGTCAGGACACATGCAAGAATCAACTAATGTGTGTATGGTAAATGGAACAACAAATCCATGTTTCTCTCTCTCAAAAGTCACTAAATTAGAAACAAAATAAAAAGTCTCTTCCTGATAATTCTATTTTAAAAAGGCTGTTATTTTTAAAAGTTAACACTTACTAAAAATGAAAAAAAGAGAAAACAAGCACTTTTCAACAGCTACAAATGGAAAAAAATTAAAATACCCAGCCTTCTTAAAAAAAAAAAAGGGAATTATCTTTATTATTAATTATAATGCATACTCCCTAATTCCAAAATAAAGCTCAAGGAAATTTCTAATAAAGAAGTACATGCAGAAGGCAACTGTTGAAACAGAGAAAGAGAAGATCAGGAATTATTCAGAACCAGCAGCACTGGGAACATGAAAACCTAACCTAACCTAATTATTGTGACTCATCATTTGGCATTTGATCTTTCTGATACTGGGCAAGAATGGAAACATAAAAGGTTGTATTAAGTCTCATTACCTGTAAAAAGGAGAACAATTCCCACCCTCCCCACTCCAGGAAAAAAGATACCTCCCCACTGGTACCAAACAGAATTTATTTCACCATCCACTTGGAATGAACTACAGAGCTACCAGGTAGGGCGGAGCCTGCGCTGCACACACAGCGCCTCCTGGAGGGCACCACGTGGTGACCTGTGGGCTCAGTCTTTCTCACTAAATAACCACCCTCATTGGGAAATATTTTTTAAAATAACAGATTTACTGAGCTATACTTTACATATCATACGATTCACCCATTTTTTTAAAAAGGTGGACAAATAATTTTGTTTTGTGCATGTAAACCAAGTACTGCCTACTTTTTCCATCAATTTTCTCTCAAACACTGAAAACAGGATGCCTTATTCTGGGAGCAGCCCAAAATACCCATTGAAAGATTTTGGGACAGAGTTGTGTTTAATATCTCCCCCAAGAGAAGTCCTCTATGCTTTAGCCACTCCTAGTTTCACCCTTCCCCAAACCCTGGCACCCACTAATGTCCTCTCTGTAAAGATGCCTATTCTGGGCATTTCACTGAACTACTTCCAATTTTTAAAAAGGAAGAAAAAAAACAAAACGCTTCAAATCATGACTTTCCACCACCAAGCACTATCTAGTGGCTCCTGCTCTGGAAGAAGAGCATCAGCCCTCTTCCACTCCTCAATTCCTGCTGCCTAACTGGTCCACCCTGCATTACTTTTACATTGTTCCAAACTTTATAATCTACTGTGCAACGATGTTTTGTGTGTAAATCTATACGAAAAACCTTGCTTCCTAACCAGAGTGAATGCAGGAACCCGATTTGGCCATCAGTTACTCGCCCCACTTCAGTTAGGCACATCAGTGACAGGCTGCTCTCAGGGATGCCAAGACCACTCCAAGGGCGGCCTCTCCACTGAAGCGCACCTGCTGTTGGACTCACGTCTGCCTCTGCTGGGCTATGTCTTCCCTCCGAAGTCCACTCTGCTCAAAAAGGTCTGGTCCCAGCCATGTCCTCTCCACCCTCCTGTGCTCTGCTGTTTCTCAGTGGCCCACACGCAGCACTGTGAGAACCCTCCTGGTGCCATGTGGGCAGACTGGTGACAGCAGCCTGGGCCTGAAGTCTTCTCACTTTACTTAACATAGGAACTCTGTGTTGTTCATTTTGCTTCCTGGAGTGCCTGTCCTGCCATTCTGGATTCTCAGTCCATTTTGTCCAGCTGAGAGAGGAGGCTGCACTGAGCAGAGATATGGAAGTATGGCCTCTGGTCTGCACTAAGGCATCCTGACCCCATGCAAGACAATAAACACAGGGCCAGACTCATGGAGATATAATGTGAAGAGTAAAAATGTGAGACTTGGAAAAGTAAAAAGAATTTAACTAACTAAAGATTCAATACCCAGGAATCTACAGAAGACAGCACTTCTGTTTACGGGATAATAAAAATATGACTTATACAGCCGAGCCCCTGTTACCTAGCTAGTCTCTAGAACAAGGGAGGTCTAGTAAACCTGGACAGCCCCCCTCAACCACAGTGGGAGCTGCAGACACCTTAGGAAAATCGCCCCCTGGCCACCCTCTCCCAATCTCATATCACAGGCAGCTGTACTAGGGAGAGAGATGGGGCTTTGGCATCAGGCAAACTAAGGTCTGAATCCAAATGTTCAGCCTAGTTAGCTATCTGGCCTTAAGTCGCTTAACTTTTCTGGTGCACGATTTCTTGCCTCTCTAAAAGAGATGCTGAGCCCTGACCAGTGTGGCTCAGTGGGCTGGGCACTGTCCCACAGAATAAAAGATCACCCATTCAATTCCCAGTCAGGGCACATGCCTAGGTTCATGGCCAGGTCTCTGATTGGGGCTTGCAAGAAGCAACTAATCAATGCTTCTCTCCCACTTCAATGTTTCTCTCCCTTTCTTTCTCCCTCTCTTCCCTTTCTCTAAAAATAAATAAGTAAAATCTTTTAAAAAAATAAACAAGGCACTGACATGGGCTTGCAGGGCTGTGCAGGAGCTCAGGAAGGGTGTGTGCGCAATGCCAGGCAGTGCCAGCGCAGACGACATGCTCCAGTTACAAGGGTTATCAGACCCATTAACTATTACTATGGGCAGTCTTATAGTCCATGAAATGCAAATGCAGTATAACCTGAGTTTTTAACCCACTTATAACTATAAAATATCTCCTTCTCCACCTATGAGGTGCAACTACAGATCAGGAGGTACCAAAGGGGCAAGGCAGCCCACCCACAGGTTGGCTGATACCTCATCGATGGCAGACTCCTCAATCAGTCGGGGAGCATCTGAAGATAGCAAGCCGTGAGTCGCCATCACAAAGATCTTGTATGCACCTCTTTCCTTCAGGGTCTCTGCTGCAGCCAGAAAGCTGTCAACATCATCGATGATGTCATCCTGTCAAATTACAGATGCAGCAAAATACACATGAACACTTTTGCAACCAGGAAAAGGGTCTAACTTTCCACTGTGACACATGCAGATGGCACGGCCATGCCACCACTCCCGTGCTCTCCCACCAGGCCTTCCATAGCGAGCCTCCTGCACCTGTCACTCAGGGGCTGTCTTGTCTCTGCTGCACGCAATGCTGACATGGTTTCCAGCTCTACAGCCCTATGTTCAGCACTGTGCCCTCATCAGGCACATGCTCCACATACATTTGCAGAATGTTTTTTGCTTTTTTTTTTTTTAAATACATAATAAAACTGTTAGAAGATGTTTTGACTCTGGGTGGTTCTTTCCTCTTTTCTTACTAATTTCCTTATTTTCCAAATTTTCTCCATTGTGCATGTGGGAAGCATGGTTTTTACATGTTTTTATAATAGGAAAAACACTTTTAAAAAAAAACACACTATTACTTTTAATAATAAACCCAGTTCAGTAGTTTCTGGTCTATAGACACAGATTCCCCATGTGCAATAAGAGGATGAATAATATATATATAATATATAATATACCCTCTTATATATCTATCTGCCCCTGGTTCCTGGGACAGGATGCTGAAATCCTGGTATACTGCTAAGTGATACGAGCAATAGCAGCATCTTTTGTTCTAATATTCCTTCTTTGACCTCATCCCAGACACAGGATTCTAAAACCTATGTAATTTCCCAGGTGATAGAAAGGTCTTTTGTTCTAATGAGATCCTGGGTGACTCCTGGGTGGGGCTGGTCACCAGAGAGGCCAGGCTCTGATTAGAAGCTTGGGTTTCTCAGCTCCACCCCCACATCTCCTCAGAAGTGAGAGGGGCTGGAAATGGATTAATCGTCAGTCGTGCCCATGTGAGGAAGCTCCATGAAATCCCACCAGTAGGGGATCACAGGGCTTCTGGGTCAGTGAACACAACCACACACCAAGAGGGTGACACACCCCAACTCCACAGGCACAGAAGCTCCTGTGCTCAGGACTCTCCCAGACCTCATCCTGCACCTCTTCATCTGGCCGGTCATCTGTGTCCTTTATCACAACCTCTAATAAACTGGTAAATATGAGTAGGCGTTTCTCTGAGTTCTGTGAGCCGCTCTAGTAAAGTAATCCAACCGAGGACGGGGTCATGGGAACCTCTGATTTGTAGGCAAGTCGGACTAAAGTTGTGGGTAACCTATTACTTGTGAACAGCATCTGAAGTGCGGTGGGAGCAGTCTCGTGGGACTGAGCCCTCACCCTGTGGGATCTGACACTTTCTCCAGGTAGACAGTGTCTGAGTTAAAATACAGGACACCCAGCTAGCGCTGCAGAGAACTGCTTGGTATGGAGAGAAACCCCCCACACATTTGGTGACCAGAAGTGAAGTGCATCATGTGAGTAGTGAAGGGGGTGCACAGGAGGAAAAACACTTGAGTCTTTCCTTTGACACCTAGGCTACCAGTTACTTCAAGCCCCTTAGAGCATCAAATATTGTCTAGGGTTGAATAAATACTCATGTTATTTTACATACAGTGTGGAACAAAAGTAGGTTTACAGTTGTGAGTATATGAAACAGAGTTTATCCTTGTATTATTACTTATTATTACATTATTTTTCATACAAACAACTGTAAACCTACTTTTGCCATACCCTGTGTGTATGTATGTATATAAAACTCTTTCAAATATGTACTAATATTACTATTATCAAAAAATGCAGCTGGCTAAGATGGAGGCATAGGTAGACACACTGTGCCTCCTTGTACATTACAAACAAAAAAACCCCAGAAATTACAGAAAATCAAACTGTATGGAAGGCCAACAACCAAGGAGCTAAAGAAGAAACATTCATACAGACCGGTAGGAAGGGCAGAAATGGGCAGCTAGGTGGGGAGGACTCATGGCAAGGCAGCGGCTAGAGCACTGAGGCGGCTGGCGGACCCGGTGAGGCAGTGGATTGTGGACCAGGTGGTCCCACATTCTCGCACAGATAAACCAGGGGAAACAACTGGGGAGTGACACAGACCACGCAACCCAGGGTTACAGTATGGGGAAATAAAGCCTCAAACCTCTGACTGAAAACACCTGTGGGGGTTGTGGCGACAGTGGGAGAAACTCACAGACTCTCAGGAGAGTTCACTGGAGAGACCCACAGGGTCCTAGAATGTACACAAGCCCACCCACCTGGGAATTAGCACCAGAAGGGCACACTTTGCTTGTGGGTAGCTGGGATAAGTAACTGAAAGCCAACAGAGAGTGGAACAAGTGGCATTGTTCCCTCTTGGACCCCTCTCCCACATAACGCAGCCACATGGGTTGCCCCACCTTGGTGAACATTTAAGGCTCCGCCCCCTTATTATGTAACAGGTGCCCCAGACCACAAAAAAATGGCCCAAACAAAAGAACAGATCAAAGCTCCAGAAAAAAATACTACTCAGTGACAAATAGATAGCCAACCTATTGGATGCACAGTTCAAAACACTGGTAATCAGGATACTCACAGAAATGGTTGAGTATGGCTGCAAAATAAAGGGAAAAAAAAGAAAGCTATGCTAAGTGAAAAAAAGGAAAATTTACAGGGAACCAACAGTGACGGGAAGGAAACTGGGACTCAAATCAACAGTGTGGACCAGAAAGAAAGAAACATTCAACCTGAACAGAATGAAGAAACAAAAATTAAAAAAAAAAAAAAAAAAAATGAGGAGAGGCTTAGGAACATCCAGGACATCTTTAAGTATTCCAACATCCGAATCATAGGGGTGCCAGAAGGAGCAGAGTAAGAGCAAGAAATGGAAAAGTTATTTGAACAAATAATGAAGGAGAACTTTCCCAATCTCGCAAAGGAAACAGACTTCCAAAGAGTCCAAGAAGCTCAGAGAGTCCCAAAGAAGTTGGACCCAAGGAGGAACACATCAAGACACATCATTATTACATCAGCCAAGATGAAAGATAAGTAGAGAATCTTAAAAGCAGCATGGGAAAAGGAGACAGTAACCTACAAAGGAGTTCCCATAAGGCTATCAGCTGACTTCTCAAAAGAGACCTTGCAGGCAAGAAGGGGCTGAAAAGAAGTATTCCAAAGTCATAAAAGGCAAAGACCTACATCCAAGATTACTCTATGCAGCAAAGCTATTATCCTTTAGAATGGAAGAGCAGATAAAGTGCTTCTCAGATAAGGTCAAGTAAAAGGAGTTCATCATTACCAAGCCCTTATTATCTGAAATGTTAAAGGGACTTACCTAAGAAAAAGAAGATAAAAAATATGAACAGTAAAATGACAACAAACTCACAGTTATTAACAACTGAACCCAAAACAAAAACAAAAAACCCTAGGCAAACAACTAGAACAGGAACAGAACCACAGAAATGAAGATCACATGGAGGGTTATGGGGGGCAGGGAGTGGGTGGGGAGAGAGGGAAAAGGTCTAGAGAATAAGTAGCAGGAATGGTAGATAGAAGATAGAATGGGGGAGGTTAAGAATAGTTTAGGAAATGTAGAAGCCAAAGAACATATCTATGACTCATGGACATGAACTGAAGGGGAGAATGAGGATGGGAGGGGGTGTGCAGGGCGGAGGGAAATGAAGGGGGAAAATGGGGCAACTGTAATAACATAATCAATAAAATATATTAAAATATATATACACACACACTTATGTTACTTTAAAAGCACTACTGGTAAAAATGGTACAAATACTCTGAAAAGGTTTGACAGGTTCTTATAAAACTAGCAATTACCTCAAAACCCAACAACTGCACTTCTGGTTATTTATCCCAGAAAAATTACTCTGTTCCCACAAAAACCCACACACAGGTGTTTAGGGAAGTTTTATTTCTAACAGCAGAAAACTGGGAACAATCCAAACTTCCCTCACAGGTGAGTGGGTAAACAAACTATGGGCCCTACATCCATGGAATGCTGCTCAGCAAAAAAAGGATGAAATATTGATATATGAACAACTTGGGTGGGTCTCCAGGGAACTGTGCTAAGTGAAAAAATCAAACTCAAAATATTAGAGAGTGTAAATTCCATTTGAGACTTTCCTGACATCACAATATAGAGAGAGAGGACAGATTAGTGACTGCCACAGAGTTAGGGATCAGGTAAATAGGAGGTGGGTGTGGCTACAAAGGAGTAGCTTTTAACAGGGAGGAAGCTTTAAGAGGGCACAGTTCAGCCCTGGCTGGCGTAGCTCAGTGGATTGAGCGCGGCTGGGAACCGAAGTGTCCCAGGTTCGATTCCCAGCTAGGGTACATTCCTGGGTTGCAGGCCATAACCCCCAGCAACCGCACATTGATGTCTCTCTCTCTCTCTCTCCCTCTCTCTCTCTGTCTCTCTCTGTCTCTCTCTCTCTCTCTCCCCCTCCCTCTCTCTCCCTCCCTCTCCCTTTCCTCCCTAAAAAATAAATAAAAATAAAATCTTAAAAAAAAAAAAAAAAGAGGGCACAGTTCTGTATCCTGACTGCAGTGGTAGTCACCCAAAGCCACACATGTGGGAAGGCTGCATACATCTATCCCACAAACAAAACACTGGAACTACTTGAAGCAGCTCTACAGAGAGTGGCCATATGAATTTCTAGACTGTTACTGTACTACAGTGAAGCATGAATGAGGAAACTGGATAAAGAATATGCAAAATCTCCCTGTATTTTTTTTTGGTTACTTCTTATGAATTTATAATTACTTCAAAATAAAAAGTTAAAAAAGATGCAGTTGCAATAGAAAAGGGAAAACGTGTTACTGAATTTTGTTACTATAGATTCTGTTACTACAGGTTTTGCTAAGGAATAAATTAATACACAGCTATTACCCTACAGAGTAATATCAGAGATTTTCTAACAAAATTATAAGCACTGAGGCTTGGTAAATGGGTGCAACCACTTCGGGGACAATGTAGTGCCATGTAGTCAACTTGGTAATGTGTAGTTTCTGACCAAATGACTACACTTGCAGGCACCTAGAAAGTCTTGCATTTATGCAACAGAAAATAGGTGCAAGAATGTTCAAAGCAGTATTGTTTGGAAATAGAAAAAACTGTATATTCAATGCCCAGAGAACAGAGAAATAAGTTATGTAATAATTATACCATGCAGCACCATACAATGAAAAAGAATAATGTAGCACACAGAGAAATCTCAAAATGGTGAGAACAAAAACATCAAAAACATGCAAACCACAACCCTGCCAAAAATATAGTGTTTAGTGTACAGTGTACTCATGGTAGAATGTAAGGACAAGGAAGAACATCAACGACCATGTCCAGAGCAGTGACAACCTCTGGAAGAAGAAAGGAGAGAGAGAGAAACCAAAGAGTTCCAGAGCACACATGCTCTGTTCCCAAGCTGAGTAGTGAGTACCCATGTGTTCATTTTATTCTTATTTATACAATATAGGCATTAAATGTGCTCCTTGTGCACGGACTTTGTGAAGTGTGAAAGGATATGTGTCTTAAACAGTTATAATCAATTTTGTATCCTATTTTGATCACAAAACAATTTCTCACATTATGACAAACAGCTGCAAAATATTTCATTAACTAAGTAATTAGCAATTTCATAATAAACTGATGATAATAATTTTCAATTTTTGGACCAACATAAACATTTAGCACAAGGCACCAACTTCAATGAGAATTACCTGGCCCCTGGATGGCATAGCTCAGTGGATTGAGCGCGGGCTGCGAACCAGTGTCACAGGTTCGATTCCCAGTCAGGGTACATGCCTGGGTTGCAGGCCATGACCCCCAGCAACCACACATTGATGTTTCTCTCTCTCTCTCTTTCTCCCTCCCTTCCCTCTCTAAAAAATAAAAAATAAATAAAATCTTAAAAAAAAAAAAAGAATTACCTGACCATACCAGTAACCCCACACAATTAAAAAACAAGTTAGCCCTGGCTGGTGTAGCTCAGTAGATTGAATATCAGCCTTTGAACCAAGGGGTTTCAACTTGATTCCCAGCCAGGGTACATGCCTGGGTCTTGGGCCAGGTCCCCAATAGGGGGTGCTCGAGAGGCAACCACACACTGATGTTTCTCTCCCTTTCTCCTTTCCTTCCCCCTCTCTAAAAATAAATAAAATCTTAAAAAAAAAACCCCCACAAATTAACAAAATAGAATTGGCAAATAGGACAATTAATAATAAAAGAGGTTTACATACCACAATGATGGCAATCCTTCCTCCCACATCGCCGACCACTGTGATTGGAGGTTTTTCTTTAGGAATCAGCACTGGTCAGAATAAAACACATGCACAGAAGTTTCTATATTAAAATGCCAAAGCCTTTTACAAGTCAGTGTCTCACGATAAGAAGACCCAAGAAACTAGAAACATGGAGAGAACCTCCTCACTGATAAAGGGCAACCATGAAAAGCTCAGAGCTACCACCATGTACTTAGTGCAGAACTGAACTCCCCCGGAGGTCAGGAGTGAGACCAGGGAGCCACCTTCATTGCAGCTTTCAGCACTGGGATGCATGTGCTGGTCAGGCAATGACCCAAGAAAGGAAATAGAAGGAAGTAAAATTATTTCCATTAGCAAATGACATGAGCCTACATACAGGAAATACCAAAGAATCTACAAAAAAACTACCAAAGCTAATATACAAATTCACCAAAGTTGCAGGGTATAAGATCAACACTTAAAAATCAATTGTTTCTACATACCAGCAATGAACCATCTGAAGAGGAAATTTAAAAACCAACTCCATTTAAAAAGCATCAAAAAGAATAAACTACCTAGGAAGGAGGTGAAAGACTTGTACACTGAAAACTATAAAACATCGCTGAAATTAAACATAAATGGAAATACACCCACGTTTTTTACACATCAGAAAACTCAGTACAGGTAAGATGGCAGTGCTCCCCAATATGACTCAGAGGGCTGATACCAGCCCTATCAGAACCCCAACTACTTCTTTTGCAGAAATGGACAGTAAAATTCATATGGAAATGCAAGAGACCCCAAATAGCAAAAAACTTGCAAAAAGAAAGAACGAATGAATAAAGGTAGAAAACTCACACTTCCCCCACTCTGAAAACTATTACAAAACTTTATTATTTTTTATTTTTCAATTACAGTTGACATTAAGCTTTACAATCAAAACAATGTGATACTGGCATAAAGACAGAGATATACACCAATACAACAGAATTAAGAGTCTAGAAATACATTCGAACACCTATGGTTTATTGATCCCCCCCCCAGCTTTATGAGCTATAATTGGCTTATAACATTGTGTGAATTTAATGTGTACAGTCTGATGTGTTGATACATACATGTACAATGCAAAATGATTACCATAAAGAGATCAGTCAACAATTTGTGTGTGTGGTAAGAACATTTAAGATCTACTACCTTAGCAACTTTTAAGTACACAACACAGTGTTAATTACAGTCACTATGAGGTACACTGGATCCCCAGAACTTCATCTTCTAACTGGAAGTCTGTACCCTTTGACCAACACCTCCCCATTTCTTCTCTTCCTCAACTCCTGGCAACCACCATTCCACTGTTTCTGTGGGTTTGGTGGGGTTTTTTCCTTCAGACTCCACATATAAGTCGAGATCATACAATATTTGTCTCTCTCTGACTTACTTCACTGAGCATGATACCCTCTAGTTCCATCCATGTTGTCACAAATGGCAGGTTGTCCTTTTTTATGGCTGAACAATACACACATTTTCTCAATCCATTCATCCATCGGTGGACACTTAGAAGTGATTTTTCACAAGAGTGTCAGGACCATTCATTGGGGAAAGAAAATTCTTTTCAACAAATGGTGCTGCAAAGATTAAATACCCACATGCAATAGAATGAAGCTGGACTCCTACTTTATACCATATACAAAAATTAACTCAAAATGGAGCAAGGACCTAAAAATGAGAGCTCAAATTGTAGAACTCTAAGTAGAAAACCTGGGAGTAAATCTTCATGACCCCAAATTTGGCAATGGATTCTTAATTATGACACCAAAAGACAACCAACAAGTATAAGATTAAATAAAGTGAACTTCACATAATTAAAGCCTCTTTGTGCATCAGAGCACACTATCAAGAAAGTAAAAAGACAATCTACACAATGAGAAAGAATATTTGCATGCTATGTCTGATAAATCTTATCCAGAATAAATAAAGAACTCTTACAACTCAAAAATGAAAAGACAGACAACCCAATTTAAAAACTGGCAAAGGACTGGAATAAACATTTCTCCAAAAAGAATAAACTGACAATAAATGCATGAAGAGATGTTCAACGTCATTTACCATTAGGGAAATGCAAATCAAAACTACAATGAAGTACTACTTCAAACACACTAGGATGATGACTAAGAGACTAACCAGAACTTTAAGCAACATAAATCAGGAGGGTCTCCTGATTTGAAGAGCTAGGGCTTATAGAATTTTTGCACTGGATGTCATCTGTGATCACCGAAAACCCTACAGGAAGAACTCTGTTTATAGTAAAGCTCTGTGGTTCTGGTTTCCCCTTCCCTTCAATGCCTTTTCCCCTTATATAAATACCCCTCCATCTCTGCTGGCAGGCCAGAGAGTGTGCATGTGGCTTGCCATGTCTGCATGCACTGGGTTGAAACCCTTTCTCTTTCCTGAATAAATCCTTTTTGGTGATAAACACCATATGGGTATTGTTTTTCAGTCAACAATGACTGCAATAAAAGAAATCGGAAGATAAGTGTTAGTAAGGATTTGGAGAAATTAGAACCTTTGTATACTGTTGATAGGAATGCAAAATGCTATAGCTGCTATGAAAACCAGTTTGGTGGTTCCTCAAAAGTTAACTACAAAGTTACCATATGATTCAGCAATTCTAATCCCAGGTATAGACCCTGGAGAAATGAAATTATATGTCTGCAAAAAACCTGTACATGAATGCACACTGCAGCATTATTGCCAAAAGTCAGAAATGACTCAAGTACCCGTCACTGAATGAATGTATAAACAAACTGTGGCATACCCATACAATGAAATCTGCAATCAAAAGGTACATGAATCTTTGAATGAACTTCAAAGACATTAGGGTAAGTGAAAGAAACTGAACACAAAAGGTCATATATCATATGATTTTGCTTACATGAAATGCCCAAAATAGGCAAATTTATACAGACAACAAGCAGATGAGTGGTTGCCAGGGGATGGGGGAGGGAACATGGGGATTAGTGATTACTTACGGGGTAGGAGTATCCTTCTAGGGTGATGAAAAGTTTGAAACTAGATAACAATGGTACTTATGCAACACTCTGAATGTACTGAATGCCAGTGACCTGTGCATGTCAGAACAGTTAATTCTATGTTAAGTGACTTTCACTGCAATTTTATAAAACAGGTCAGTATCACTAAAGAAACAAAGTAGGGCCTGCTCTAGATCAGGACTTCTCAATCTCAGCACAATGAAATTTTGGGCAGATGATTGGCTGTGGGAACAGTCCTGCGTGTTGTGGGACCTTTTAGCAGCATCCTTGGCCTCTATTCACTAGATGCAAGTAGTGAACCCCACAACTGTGACAATAAAAAATGTCTACAGATATTTCCACATGTCTTCTAGGGGACAAAACCCATACCCCACCCCAGGCCCAGCTGAGAACCACTGTCCTAGATTAAAAGAGACTAAAGACAAATGATAACTAAATGCAGTATGTGAACTGAGGTTGGTGTGGGGAGAGTGGAGATAGAAATTTAAGGCCAAACAAAGCAAGGTAAATCCCAAAACTGAAGAACTTTTTTTCCATTTTCAACACCCTTTTCCCCAGGCACTTGACTCCAATATTGGTGAAAGAGTATAATGCTATAGGCCTTTAGGAAATCAATTTAACAAAGAGCCATATAAACAGCTACACCTTTAACTCATCAATATCATGTTTAGAAACTTATAATGAAATACACCAAAGTATGGAAAAAATTTTTATCCACGTATGCTAATTTCAGCATTACACTGGCAAAGACTGGGAAAAAACACACATACCCAATATTACCCTGCTTGAGCAGTCTAAGCCACATCCATAAGATGGGATATGACTTTTTAATGACTTGCAGAAAGGTATGCTATAAAGCTGGGAGAAGATAGCAGCATGAGCAATTACATAATCAGTATGCATCACTACTGGATGAAAACAAGAAAGGAAAAAAATGAAGAGGCCCACTAAAATATAACAGTGGTATCTCTCAATTAAAAACTGATTCAGTGAATTAAGCACTGATTAGGCTTTTAATTAAAATTAGAGTGATTAAACGTAAGAAACTATTTTAAAAAACTATTTCAGTTCAGTGTGAAAAACACTGGAATAGTAATAAAGACTACGTCCTTGACCACAGGTCAGGCTCCTATGAACCTTTTACTCAACCTGGACTAAATGGTGTGGGCTTTGTACTCAGGCTGGCAGAGCTAAGTTTTAGCAAGCACCCCTGAACTAATCTGAGCACCCAGGCCTTCATTCAGCAATTTTGTTAGGTCAGTCGAGCAAGAATTCCCCCTACCCTTCATGCCTCCCTCCTCTTAGTAATTTCCATCCACTGACCCCCTCCTCCAGCCTCCGTCTTGGCTATCAATCCCCACCTGTCCTCCTATGTTCAGAGGTAAGCCCAGTTCTATAGTGAGATCTCTTCTCCCTCAATGCAACATTTCTTAAATAGAATCTGTCTTTACAACCTTAAAAAAATGTCTTTTCTCTTGACAAAACACATTCTGGCCCTTATGCACTAAGGGTAGAAAAAGGGTTGAGTCTGTTCCCTCGCCAACAGACTCAAAGGCAGTTATTTTTTCTAAATGGAAAAGATGTTATTAAAGGCAAGTTCTTAAAAACAAACCCAATTCACCCATAAATCTTACCACCGCATCATAATGATTTCACCTTCATAGTTCTTCCTGGTCCTTGCACAAAGGCAAGTATACACTTACTCTCTGTGCATTCCACAGATTATCTCGTTTCCAGATAGCCTTAACTAATTCAAAGCACTGCATAATTAGATGTACTGATACAACATAGTTAATTAAGCCCTACCCTCTGATAAACCATTAAGAGTTTTCTAATATCTTGTAATAAAAAATAACACTACAGTGAATAACTTGTGTTCACATTAAACTACAAGATATATCACTGAATGAATGAATAAAACCCACTCAAGTGCCAAACTGAGTCTGAATAGTTGAGCACTTTCATGACTTCGCGATGATCAGGCAGAGGTTTTTGAAAGGCTCTATTCTACAGGGCCACCAGAAGTGCAGTGGTTACCACCAGGCCAGGGAAGGTATTTTGCCACATTACAAAACAAAAAAAGAAAGTCCTTCATATTTGAAAAGAAATTAAGTTAGCCTTAAAATCAAAGGGGAAAGCAAACAAGAGAGGCAGCACACTTACTGGGGATCTCTAGGCTGGGGTGGATGGCAGCCACACTCCTGACCATGGGCGGAGAATGCCGTCCATCCACCAAGTCCGACTCAGCATCTTGAGCTTCTCCGTGAATCACTGCAATGCCCAGACGAAGGCGCTCTGCAAATGACTGTGCCCTGAGGGAGAGCATGAGACAGTTCAGAAATCACACAGCCCCTGTCTTCTGTTAATGTTGATGGAAGAAACATTAAAAGAACATAAATAAAATGCAGTTTCCAAAAGATTAATGAAAAAAAAAGAATAAAATAATCTGAGAGTCTTAGATTCTAGGACAAAGTGTGGATAAACATCCCTCTGGCAACAGGTGCCCTGCATAGGCAGCAGCTGGCCCTGGTCTGCACTTAGTTGGGTGAGCTTGCATAGTTAATTAACTTCCTCTAAGCCTCAGTTTTCTCACCTGTAACTGCTAATTTTCTATTTAATAGTGAGAACAAAGCACATAAGACAAAGTACATTAAAAACTCAAAGTGTCTGGAACTATAGAACTTACAGCCAAAATGGAGGTGTAGGTAGATACGTGTTGCTTTCTCGCACAACCAAAAGAAGGACAAGAACAAATGTAAAAACAAAAAATATCTGGAACTGCCAAAAAATCAAACTATATGGAAGTCCGACAACCAAGGAGTTAAAGAAGAAACATTCACCCAGATGGGCAGGAGGAACCGAGACAGGCAGCTGGGGCAGAGAGGACAAGTGGTAAGGCAGCACTGTCAGGACAGGCAGTCCCACATTTGTGTGTGGATGAACTGGGAGGAGTAACTGGGGAGGGAGACAGACCATTCAACTCAGAGTTCCAGTGCGGAGAAATAAAACCTCAAAACCTCTGGCTATAAAAACCTGTGGGGACTGTGGTGGCGGGAGAAACTCCCAGCCTCAAAGGAGAGTCTGTTGGAGGGACCCAGGGTCCTAGAATGTACACAAGCCCACCCATCTAGGAATCAGCACCAGAAGGTACCAATGTGCTTGTGGGTAGTGGGGGAAGTGAATGAAAGCAGGGCAAAAGCTGAGCGAGTGGCATTGTTCTGCCTCTAATTTCTCCCTCACATACAGCACCACAACGCAACAAAGTGGCTTTCCCCACCCTGACAAATACCTAAGGCTCCACCCCCTATAATGTAACAGGTGCACCAAGACAAAGAAATGAGGCCCTAATGAAAAGAACAGATCAAAGCTCCAGAAAAAGAACTAAACCAGGAGGAGATAGCCATCTTATCAGATGCAAAGGTCAAAACACTGGTAAATCAGGATGCTCACAGAAATTATTGCTTACCAATGCAAAATAAAGGAAGAAGTCACGGCTATACAAAGTGAAATAAAGAATAGTCCTGGCTGGTGTGGCTCAGTGGATTGAGCACCAGCCTGTGAACCAAAGGGTCGTAGGTTTGATTTCCAGTCAGGGCACATGACTGGGTTGTGGCCTAGGTCCCCAAAAGGGGGCACATGAGAGACAACCACACACAGATGTTTCTCTTTCTTTCTTCCTCCCTTTCCCTCTCTCTAAAAATATATAAATAAAATCTTTTTTAAAAAGAATAATATACAGGGAACCAACAGTGGAGGAAAGGAAAAACCAGAACTCAAAATGAATGACTTGGAACAGAAGGAAGAAATAAACATCTAACCAGAACAGAATAAAGAAGTAATAATTCAAAAAGTGAGGAGAGGCTTAAGAACCTCTGGAACAAGTTTAAACCCCAAATCATAGGGGTGCCAGAAGAAGAGGAAGACCAAGAAATTGAAAACTTACTTGAAAAACAATGATGGAAAACTTCCTCAATCTGGTGAAGGAAATAGACATGCAAGTCCAGGAAGCTCAGAGGGTCTCAAACAAGTTGGACCCAAGGAGGAACACACCAAGACACATTATAATTAAATTACCCAAGATTAAAGATAAGGAATCTTAAAAGCAGCAAGAGATTTACCTACAAAGGAGTTCCCATAAGGCTATCAGTTGATTTCTCAAAAGAAACCTTACAGACAACAAGGGAAAAAAGTATTCGAAGTCATGAAAGGCAAGGACCTACATCCCAGATTACTCTACCCAGCAAAGCTATCATTTAGAATGGAAGCGCAGATAAAGTGCTTCCAGATAAGGTCAAGTTAAAGGAGTTCATCATCACCCAGCTCTTATATGAAATGTTAAAGGGACTTATCTAAGAAAAAGAAGATCAAAACTGTAAAGTGAAATGACAACAAAATCACAATTATCAACAACTGAACCTAAAAGTCAAAAACAAAAACAAACTAAGCAAACAACTAGAAGAGAAAAAGAATCACAGAAATGGAGATCACATGGAGGGGTTATCAGCGGGAGGGGGGAAAGTGGGTGAAAGGGTACAGGGAATAAGAAGCATAATTGATAAGCACAAAATAGAGGAGGGGAGGTTAAGAACAGTATAGGAAATGGAGAAATGAATGAACTTATATGAACCATGCCTGGACATGAACTAAGGTAGGGGTGAATGCTGGAGGGAGGGGGTGCAGGGTTGAGGGGGATAAAAGGGAGAAAAAATTGGGATAACTATAATAGCATAATTGATATTTACTTAATATACTTAAAAAACCTCAAAGTACCTTGATTGATTGATTGATTTTAGAGAGAGAGGAAGATGGGAGACAGAAAGAGAAACTTTGATTCGTTGTTCCACTTACTGATGCATTCATCAGTCGATTCTTTGTATGTGCCCTGGCTGGGGACTGAACCCCCAATCATGGTATTTTGGGACGACACTCTAACCAACTGAGCTACCCAGCCAAGGCTAAAAAGTTAAAGCATTAAACATCATTTTTTAAAAGATTTTATTTTTATTTTTAGACAGAGGGGAAGGGAAGGAGAAAGAGAGAGAGAGAGAAACATCAATGTGTAGTTGCCTCTAGTACTCCCCGTACTGGGGACCTGGCCCACAACCCAGGCATGTGCCCCAACTGGGAATCAAACCGGCAACCCTTTGGTTCGCAAGTCAGTCCTCAATCCACTGAGCCACACCAGCCAGGACTGGAGTTAATGATTTTTAACATCAATTTTTAATAACTTTATTAAGGTATAACTAAGCTACAATTAACTACACATATTTAAACTGATTTCATAAACACTAATATATGTACATATCTGTATAAACATTAGCACAACTAAGACAATAAAGCATTTATCGTGGCAAATGTTCCCTTGTACCCCTTTGTAATTTCTTCTTCAAGTAGCAGGCAACCAGTGATCTGCTTTCTGCCATCATAGATTTCATAAGTGGAATAAGAGTTCGTAGTTCTCTTTTGTCTCACTTCATTCACTCAGCATAACCCTTTGGAGATCCATCATGATTACTGTATGTCACGGGTCTTATCTTTTTACATTGCCAAGTAACAGATCATTGCATGGGTCTCTCTCTGTTTGCCCATTTACTTGTTGATGGACTTTTGAGATGTTTCTAGTTTTGAACTATTACAAAACTGCTATGAGAGCCCTGGCTGGCGTAGCTCAGTGGATTGAGCGCTGGCCTGCGAATCAAAGGGTGGCTGGTTTGATTCCCAGCCAGAGTACATGCCTGGGTTGCAGGCCATAACCCCCAGCAACCGCACATTGATGTTTCTCTCTCTCTCTGTCTATCTCCCTCCCTTCCCTCTCTAAAAATAAATAAAATCTTTAAAAAATTTTTTTTAAAAATCTACCTTTTAAAAAAAAAACTGCTATGAACATTCAAGTACAAATCTCTGTGAGAACTCACACTTTCTTTACTCTTGGGTAAATACTTATAAGTAGAATGGCTGGATAATGTTGTAGGCACATGTTTAACTCTTGAAAAAACCACCAAACTGTTTTCCAAAGTGATTATACCATCTTTCATTCCTATGAGAGTTCCCATTCCTCCACATTATCACCTGCATTTGGTGTGGTCATTTTATTAATATAACCCACTCCAACGGTGTGCAGTGGCACTTTACTGTGGTTTCAATTTGGATTTCCCTCAAGACAAATGGTGTTGAGTATCTTCGCATGTGCTTATTTGCCATCCATACATGTTCTTTAGTAAATGGACTGTTTGTCTTTTGCCAACTTCTTAACTAGATTGTTGGTTCTCATTAAGTTTTGAGAAGTCTATATATTCTGAATATTAGTCCTTTATCAGATGTATGCTTTACAAATATTTTCTTCCAGTTTGGGCCTTCTCCTGTCATTCTCTTAATGTCTTCTGAAGAGCAATCCTTAATTTCCACAGCACCTAACTTAACAATCACTGTATTTTTTCAGACTATATGACGCGCCTCCCCTTCCCTTCAAATGGGGGGGTGCATCTTATAGTCCAAATGTAGCTTCACATTTACATTGGTGAAATATTATGTTATTTATGTTATTAAACATTTTACATTTTTCACTTCAAAATTTTTTTCCTTTTTTCATCCTCTAAAACCTAGGTGCGTCTTATGGTTCGAAAAATATGGTGCTTCTTGTGAACTGTGTCTTAGGTGTCATATTTTATTTTCGTAAATCTGTTTTCCTCTAGATCTTTTATAGTTTTAAGTTTTACATTTAGGTGTAATTCATTTTTAGTTGATTTTTATATGTGAGGTGAGATATTGCTCAAGATTTACTTTATTTTGTACCAATTATTCTAAATCATTTGTTCAAAAGACTATTCTTTCTCCATTGAATTGCTTTTGTACCTCTGTTGAAAGTCAATATTATACATACAGGTCTATTTTTGGACTCTGTTCTTTTCCACTGGCCTATTTTTCTATTTTTTTATCCCAATACCACACATTTATGATTGTTTTAGCTTTATTAAGAAGTCCTAAATTCAGGTAGCGTTAGACCTCCAACTTGGTTCTTTTTTAGTTGTTTTTGCCTATTCTAGGTTACTTGCATTTACACATGAATTTTAGAATCAACCTATTAACTCCTACAAAAAAAGCTAAAATTTTGATTGGAAGGTCCCAATTTTATAGACCAATTTAAGGAGAAATGATATCTTAATAAATATTGAGTCTTTTGACCTATGATCATAGTATTTTCCTCCACTCATTTAGGTCTTTAAATTCTCTCAGTAATGTTTTGCATTTTTCAGTGTACAAGTCTTGAACATCTCAGATTTATTCCTAAATGTTTCCCTTAATTTGGTGCTATTTGGTTTTATTTTTCAATTCAATTTTCAACTGTTCATTACTAGTATATTTTTGTTTATTTATCTTATAATCTGCAAACTTGCTAAACTGATTAGTCCTAATAGCATTTTTGGAGATTTCATGTTTTTCTACATAAATAATTCATACCACCTGCAAATTAGGACTGTTTTACTCCTTCCTCTCCATACTAGATTTCTTTCTTTCATTCTTCTTTTTGTTTTTCAGATTGCAGCACTGTCCACAATCTCCAGTACAGCGCTGAATAGAAGTAGGGACAGCAGACATCCCATCTTGTTCCTGATCCTGGGGGAAAGATTTCACTTTCTCATACTGAGTGTGAGGTTAGCTGTGGGATTTTCACAGGTGCCCTTTATCAGATAAGGAAGTCCCCTTCTATTCTTGTTTATCTGAATTTTGTCAAATGCTTTTTGAGTCTACTGAGGTAATCATGTGGTTATATAAGATGTAGTATTTGCATAACTTTAAATTCAACCTTTTAAAAACTCAAAGTAATTTTTTAAAATTTTATTTATTTTGAGAAAGGTGAAGGGAGAAAGAGAAGGAGAGAACCAGCAATGTGAGAGAGAAACATCAATAGGTTACCTCTTGTACACACCTCAACCAGGGACTGAACCCGCAACCCAGGCATGTGCCCTGACCAGGAACTGAGCCAGCAACCTTTCACTTTGGGGGTCAATGCCCAACCAACTGAGCCACAATGATCAGGACAAAAAATTCAAAGTGATTTTTAAGGAAATCCTCAGACAAAAAAGTGGTCAGACAAATACAAGGCAGAGTCTCCACTAGCTTCTGCCCCATCCTAATCTCATGGAGACTGGCACCATAGAAATTAGTTCCCCCTTCATATTCAAGATTGGCTTTGAAAACAAGATTGTTGTCAAAAAGAATTAACCTTAGTCATCCTCTAAGGAAGTCTTTTCCATCTGGGATCCATAGAGGTCTGCCAATTCTTAGAATAATGCTGTTTCGATACCACTACCCTCTACTAAAGGCAACACCACTGACTCTTGAACAACTCAGGTTTTAAATGTGGAGCCACCTGTATATGGATTTTTTTCAATAAACATTGTATTTTCTCTTCCTGATGGTATTCTTAATAACACTCTTTTCTCTAGCTTATTTTATTGCAAGAATACATATATAATATACATAACATACAAAACATGTTAATTGATTGTTTATATTATCAGTAAGCCTTCCAGTCAACAGTAGGCTACTAGTAGTTAAGTTCTGGGAGGGAATCAAAAGTTATATGTGGATTTTCTTTTCTTTTCTTTTTTTTTTTGAAAGATTTTATTTATTTATTTTTAGAGAGGGAAGGGAAGGAGAAAGAGAGAGAGAGAGAAAAACATCAATGTGTGGTTGCTGGGGGTCATGGCCTGCAACCCAGGCATGTACCCTGACTGGGAATCAAACCTATGACACTTTGGTTCACAGCCCGTGCTCAGTCCACTGAGCTACACCAGCCAGGGCTATATGTGGATTTTCAATTGTGTAGATAGTCGGTGTCCCTAATGCCTATGCTGTTCAAGGACCAACTGTACTTTCACAATAAATAAAAGCATTATATGCATACTGATGTTAGTTTTTGGATAGTGTATATAACTTAGTCATGTGACTTGAATTCCCACCTGATTCCAAAAAGAATCAGCATGATTCCTCTAGGCCACACTGTCTGACATGCTAACAGTCACAGAGGAATTCCAAAGCAACTCAATCCTGCTATACTGGTGGTACAACGATGAGAGTTAATTCACATAATGGGTTAGAACACAACACAGGATTTCAGATTTTTTCCTACTCACTCAGTTATTCTAAGAAAAGAATTTCAAACAACTCATTAAAGGAAGTAGTTTTTTCTTATTAAAGCAACATTATATTCTTAGATGACCCTTTTCCTCAAAATAATTGCTCACTATCAAAGAACTCTAAAACTACAGACTCTTCATATTCATCAGTATTTTCAGAATTCTAAGGGCACCAACAACCTCTGTTCTACGCAGTGGTATTTGTTTATTTATTTTAGAATATTTTATTTATTTTTTAGAGACAGGGGAAGGGAGGGAGAAAGAGAGAGAGATGTCAATTGGTTGTCTCTTGCATGCCCC